>NC_088692.1:12845000-22845000 GCF_028017835.1 Emys orbicularis | reverse complement strand
TAATAAGCATGAGGTATATGGAGGAACATTAGATCAACTGTTACACAAACATCAGCCCCTAAAAATCAGTTTAAACTGTTTGTTTAAAGGTCTGTTTTATCCACCTAATATCTATAGTCTTACATTTAGACTTTAATCCTGCAAACACGCATGTGCTTAACTTTACTGCCACATGTACTCCCATTGAGTTCAACAGAACTACTCATGGCAGTAAAGGTAAGCACACAAGTGTTTCCAGGATCAAGGCTAAACTTGGACTGTAAACTCTTCAGAGTAGCATATGTTGTACAGTGCCTAGAACAATGCAGCCCTCTTCTCTAGGCACTAAAGAAATTTTTTTTAAAATCATATGTAAAGGTTGCTATCACGGTCACTCTCTTTTTTTACCCTGCCTTTCTCCTAAATTCCAAATGACCACTGCAGCAGCATTGGAGGACCATGCTGGTACTTCTACTTTTGCAGTTAACACCTCCATAGCAAATCTGAGGAACTGTCACAGATTGAAGTGTCACTAGAGGAGGTTTTGGAATTAATTGATAAACTTAACATTAATAAGTCACCAGGACCAGATGGCATTCACCCAAGAGTTCTGAAAGAACTCAAATGTGAAGTTGCGGAACTATTAACTTAGGCCAGGTCTACACTACCGCGGTAGTTCGACAGCTGGCAATCGAAGTTCCGGGTTCGATTTATCGCGTCTGGTCTGGACGCGATAAATCGATCCCGGAAGCGCTCGCCGTCGACTGCGGTACTCCAGCTCGGCGAGAGGAGTACCGCGGAGTCGACAGGGAGCCTGCCTGCCGCGTGTGGACCGCGTCTGAACCGCGGTAAGTTCGAACTAAGGTATGTCGACTTCAGCTACGTTATTCACGTAGCTGAAGTTGCGTACCTTAGTTCGAATTTGGGGGTTAGTGTAGACCAGGCCTAAGGTTTGTAACCTGTCCTTTAAATCGGCTTCTGTACCCAATGACTGGAAGTTAGCTAATGTAACGCCAATATTTAAAAAGGGCTCTAGAGGTGATCCCGGCAATTACAGACCGGTAAGTCTAACGTCGGTACCGGGCAAATTAGTCGAAACAATAGTTAAGAATAAAATTGTCAGACACATAGAAAAACAAACTGTTGAGCAATAGTCAACATGGTTTCTGTAAAGGGAAATCATGTCTTACTAATCTATTAGAGTTCTTTGAAGGGGTCAACAAACATGTGGACAAGGGGGATCCAGTGGACATAGTGTACTTAGATTTCCAGAAAGCCTTTGACAAGGTCCCTCACCAACGGCTCTTACATAAATTAAGTTGTCATGGGAAAAAAGGGAAGGTCCTTTCATGGATTGAGAACTGGTTAAAAGACTGGGATCAAAGGGTAGGAATTAATGGTAAATTCTCAGAATGGAGAGGGGTAACTAGTGGTGTTCCCCAAGGGTCAGTCCTCGGACCAATCCTATTCAACTTATTTATAAATGATCTGGAGAAAGGGGTAAACAGTGAGGTGGCAAAGTTTGCAGATGATACTAAACTGCTCAAGATAGTTAAGACCAAAGCAGACTGTGATTAACTTCAAAAAGATCTCACAAAACTAAGTGATTGGGCAACAAAATGGCAAATGAAATTTAATGTGGATAAATGTAAAGTAATGCACATCGGAAAAAATAACCCCAACTATACATACAATATGATGGGGGCTAATTTAGCTACAACAAGTCTGGAAAAAGATCTTGGAGTCATCATGGATAGTTCTCTGAAGATGTCCACGCAGAGTGCAGAGGCGGTCAAAAAAGCAAACAGGATGTTAGGAATCATTAAAAAGGGGATAGAGAATAAGACTGAGAATATATTATTGCCCTTATAGAAATCAATGGTACGCCCACATCTCGAATACTGCGTAGAGATGTGGTCTCCTCATCTAAAAAAATATATACTGGCACTAGAAAAGGTTCAGAAAAGGGCAACTAAAATGATTAGGGGTTTGGAACAGGTCCCATATGAGGAGAGATTAAAGAGGCTAGGACTCTTCAGCTTGGAAAAGAGGAGACTAAGGGGGGATATGATAGAGGTATATAAAATCATGAGTGATGTGGAGAAAGTGGATAAGGAAAAGTTATTTACTTATTCCCATAATACAAGAACTAGGGGTCACCAAATGAAATTAATAGGCAGCAGGTTTAAAACAAATACAAGGAAGTTCTTCTTCACGCAGCGCACAGTCAACTTGTGGAACTCCTTACCTGAGGAGGTTGTAAAGGCTAGGACTATAACAGCGTTTAAAAGAGAACTGGATAAATTCATGGTGGTTAAGTCCATTAATGGCTATTAGCCAGGATGGGTAAGGAATGGTGTCCCTAGCCTCTGTTTGTCAGAGGATGGAGATGGATGGCAGGAGAGAGATCACTTGATCATTGCCTGTTGGTCCACTCCCTCTGGGGCACCTGGCATTGGCCACTGTCGGTAGACAGGATACTGGGCTAGATGGACCTTTGCTCTGACCCGGTACGGCCGTTCTTATGTACTGAGCAAACTATATTGCTGGAAACACTATGGCAAAACCATCCACTTTTTTTCTCCAACAACCCCATATCCAAGAATCTTTTGTCCTGTTTCAGTACAAAAACCAGCACTATGTTCTAACACATTACACCTCTACCCAGATATAACGCGGTCCTCGGAAGACAAAAAATCTCACCGTGTTATAGGTGAGACCGCGTTATATCGAACTTGCTTTGGTCCTCCCTGTTCCTTGTTCCCTGACCGCCCCCTCCAGAGACCCCCGTCCCTACTCACACCCAGGACCCCATCCCCTACCCAACCCCCATGCTCCCTGTCCCCTGACTGCTCTGACCCCTATCCATACCCCCCACCCCCTGACAGGCACTCACTGGCAGCGGCGGGAAGCGGAGCAGCCCGGCCCCAGCCCGCTCCACTCCGCCACTTCCCAGCCGCGGCGCTCTGCTTCCTGCCGCTGGTGAGTGCGGGGAGGTTGGGGAAAGGAGGCCCCCCCACACTCACCTGCAGCAGGAAGCGGAGCGCTGCAGCTGGGAGGTGGCAGAGTGGAGCGGGCTGGGGCCAGGCTGATCCACTTCCGCTGCTGCCGGTGAGTGCGGGGGGGATCCCTTCCCCCAACCCCCTCCCCCAACACGGCTGGGGCCGGGGTGAGGGAAGCAGAGCGGGCTGCTCACAGCCCCCCGCTAATCCTCAGGGCCCACTCTGGGACTGCGGGGCCCCCAAAAGTGCCCCCCCCCAGCTCCTGCCTCCCAGACCCTGTGGGGGGGGAGCCCTCGACCGCCCCCGGGACCCTCTGCCCCTTATCCAACCCCTCGGCCCCGTGTCAGAGCTTTACCGCCTTGTATGCGAACCCGCCTTATATCGGGTCGCGTTATATCGGGGTAGAGGTGTATTTTTAATCTTTGTTTGTCATATATGACCAAAGTTGGCATTCTTATTCAGTATAAATAGTTGTTGTACAATATATTTTAAAGTACAATTTCTACATTAGTACTGAACATCTCATGACTTGCATACTCTCTAAAGCAAGTATATACATATATATATTCCATGTATACAAAAATACATTAAAAGAACATTCTTTAAGTTGCATAGTCAAGCACTCAAAGATTAGGAAATACCAGATTTATACTTGTCTGTGCAACTTTAATTCATCCTTGTGCACCCAACTGATGCACTGACTGAAACAAGGTCCTTTGGAAAAAATAGCATGTGAAGATAAAATCAAAGACTGTACCATAAAACATCAACACAAGGGAACAGATTCAAGATTGCACAGACAACCAAAAATCTGACATTTCCTAACTTTTGAATGCTTGATTTTGCATCCTAAGTAACATTCTAGGTTTGGGGCACTTGGGTGTTTTTTAAATGAATAAAGGTAAAAACAAGTTTATGTGCAACTGTGACAATCTCCCCACCATGCATCAGCAAGAGGATTTGAAAGGTGTGCCTGCAGTGCTGCAGCACAGATTGCTACCACTTGAGCTACAGGACCAGGTACTCTAGCTGGCACCAGCAGAAGGGGATAGACTGCTGTGTCCAGGTGCTGGCTCCAGGGGAGCCTACCTGAGGTCTCCTCCCTCCACCTTTCACACCAACAGTTGTGGGGGAAACTGTTGTGCCATGTGGCATCCCCAGCCACGTGCTGGGTCCAGGGATGGTTAGAGGGAGCCCACTCGGCTCTCTCTTTCTACCCTACTACTGGAGGAGGTAGGAGGGTTCCTGCTATTTGTAGTGCCCCGAGAGGGGAACATGAGCCATGTATCGGGCTAAGGTTGTGAGAGGGAGAGAAGAGGAGCCCGGCTCGTTCTTTCTCTCTACCCTGCTACAGCAGCTCCAGATGTTTTCAGAACAGTGTGTGGTGGCCAGGCTTAGAATAATTGTTTTTAGTTATTCTTTTGGCATAAGAACATAAGAACATAAGAAAGGCCGTACTGGGTCAGACCAAAGGTCCATCTAGCCCAGTATCTGTCTACCGACAGTGGCCAATGCCAGGTGCCCCAGAGGGAGTGAACCTAACAGGCAATGATCAAGTGATCTCTCTCCTGCCATCCATCTCCATCCTCTGACGAACAGAGGCTAGGGACACCATTCTTACCCATCCTGGCTAATAGCCATTTATGGACTTAGCCACCATGAATTTATCCAGTCCCCTTTTAAACATTGTTATAGTCCTAGCCTTCACAACCTCCTCAGGTAAGGAGTTCCACAAGTTGACTGTGCGCTGCGTGAAGAAGAACTTCCTTTTATTTGTTTTAAACCTGCTGCCTATTAATTTCTTTTGGCATGCTGCCAAAGTCTTCCTGAGAGGGCAAGAGAAAATAAATGGTTATTTTTAATAGCTTATATCTCAACAAAAGCTTAACAGAATTTCAAAGGACAAAAATGTCACTTCTGTACCCACAGGGTTATCTGCCTGCTGAACATCAAAGGTCTGCCGCAAACAATGGAGGTCTGCAAGCTTCTCAGAAGGTAAAGGTCGCAAGAAAGGTGATAAACAACTTAACTATAGGTGTCACTGCCAGCTTCCTGTACAGTAAATTTAAATTCTACAGCTATTTACAAAGGTTTTCTCTGCAGCCAGAGAGCTACAGATACTTTTGTTTTTAATTGAAAGTCTAAGTTCTGTGAAAAAATGTTTACAACCTGTAGTTCCAGAAAGTAGCTTTGAGACCATGACCTCCCAAGGCTGAGAACCATTGCACTATGGCAAGCATCAGAAGAGGTCTCTGTGCACCCTTCCTTGAGAAAGTGTCCTATAGGTAGGGCCCTACCAAATTCACAGTCCATTTTGGTCAATTTCATGGTCATAGGAATTTAAAAATCACAAAAGTCATGATAGCGGCTATTTAAATCTGAAATTTCACAGTGTTGTAATTGTAGGGGTCATGACCCAAAAAGGAGTTGTGGGTGGGTCACAAAGTTATTGTAGGGGGGTTGCGGTACTGGTACCCTTACTTCTGCAGTGCTGCTGGTGGCGGCGTTGCCTTCAGAGTTGGGCAGCTGGAGAGAGGCGGCTGCTGGCCGGGAGCCCAGCTCTGAAGGCAGAGCCACCGCCAGCAGCAGTGCAGAAGTAAGGGTGGCATGGTATGTTATTGCCACCCTTACTTCTGTGCTGCTGCTGGTGGGGCTCCGCCTTCAGAGCTGGGCACCCAGATACCAGCCTCCACTCTCCGGCCACCAGCCACCACTCTCCAGTCACCCAGCTCTGAAGGCAGCGCAGAAGTAAGGGCAGCCCCCCTAGAATAACCTTGTGATCCCCCTGCAACTCCCTTTTGGGTCAGAACCCCCAATGTGAGAAACACTGGTCTCCCCCATGAAATCTGTATAGTATAGGTTAAAAGCACACAAAAGACCAGATTTCATGGTGGGCCAGATTTCACGATCCATGACGCGTTTTTCATGGCTGTGAATTTGATAGGGCCCTACCAATAGGGGAATTTAAAAAAAAAACTGAGGCAGGGTAACAGCGGTGGGCATGAAATATACTACCCCCATGCAATTTTAACCCTCAGAGACAGTGAGCAAAAGCAGTCACCATCTGACTGTTTGTTGTCCTATGAGTAAAAAAAAGTTAGAAGTCTCAGTCCACTGTCTATTGATCTGAAAGTCTTCATCATAAAAAACATGATCACAGTTACTACCAGCTGGCAACTTCTTAGAAAAGAAACGAGAGTAAACAGACATGGAAAAACTACCATCTCAACATTAGAGGTCCAGGTTGAGACCTCCAGGTCAAATTTAAAGTACATTGGGAGAGATGTAAGGAATACTCCACAGTGCCACTGTCTGTACTGTTCTCTGTATAGAACACTACAGTTTCTGGCGCTGTAAAGGCAGCAACTTTCCCATGTATCAATTTATACACAAATAATGTTTTTTAATGGAAGTCACATTTACATTATTTGAACACTTTTTTGCACTTTCTTTTCTGGTAACAGCATAATAGAATTACCTTCCTGTCATTAGTTTATATATTTAAATAGATATACTAGGAAAGGTCAAAACTTCTAAATATATTTATAGAGCATAAAGAAATAAAAACCAAAGCAAGTTCTTCTAAGATTGCATTTTGAGCTTCCAAACAAAATTTTAACCATACACAGCAAGATGAAAGCTACATGCGCACACACACACACACATACAAGGAACATATGTTACCACAAAGATCAAACATGAAGCAAAACTAATTGCTTCTAAATCTCCATTACATGTCAAAAGTAGTTAAATAAACTTTCCGCTAATCAGGCTTGGACTGAACTTTCTCTCCATAGTATTGCATAATATGGTATATCATGGGAGCTTTTGCACCTTCCTCTGAAACCTGGGGTACTGGTCATTGTCAAAGACAGGATACTGGACCACAAGGATTATAGATCTGTTCTCATAGAGCAGTTCCTATGGGACAGAGCTATTAAAACTCATTTTGATTAAATGATGCATTCAGTCCCTGTGGATAGCAGAATGACATTAAAGCAGCCAGGTTGGTGTACAGAGGAGAGAAGCAGCTGCTTAGTATCCCCTTTAGGGCAGTGTGTGTTCCTAACACAATTATTTATTAAAACATGCTGCATGCTATGAAAATGTTTGAGAACCCCTGCATTAAGGAATCCTTGGTGCCTGTCAGTGTCCTAGCACAGTTAACTCTAACGTCCTTCCAGTGCAAGATCTGAGGGACGACCCAGGTTCTCCATTAGGTACCTTTGGGTGCACACCAGTACTAATGGGGCTGCTTAGAAAGCCCAATATATTCCATTTAAGGCCTCGAGGTATATGTCAATACCCTGAGAACAGCTCAGAGCCTCCCAACTCTGCATACTAAGGCCCCGTGGGGTGCATGTACCCACAGGAGCCCTCAGCACCCCCCATGTTCTCCTGGCGAGGTTCCCCGGGGTGCATGCCAGTGCCCAGGGAGCGCCCAACACCCCCACCTTCTCCCACCAAGGCTTCCGGGGGTGCATGCCAGCGCCCAGGGGAGCCCATCGCACCCCCGGAGTGCACACCTGTGCCGGAAGCCCCCTTGTGAATCTCCACGGCCGGAGGGCCCGGTTACCTGCAGGTGACTTTGAGTGTGACCAGGAGGGCGCAGCCCAGCACGATAGCAGCTCCGCACAGCAGCTCGGGTCTCCGGGACATCTGGGCAGCACGGGGCCGGGGCCGAGGGGCAGCGGAGTGGCCGGAGCCTCCGCATAACGACATCACCTCCCAGCCCGGGGCGGGGAGGGGCGGACGAGCGAGGCCGGGCCGCTGGCGCTCGCACACGTCTCCCTACCCCCGGCCTGTCAAGGGCTCCTGGGGCGGGACGGCTGGGGGCGGCTGCCGCGGACGAGCGAACCCAACGCCGCCACGTCTCCTCGCCCGCCCCGGCCCGGGCTCCGCCAGCCAAGGCCCCCAGAGCAGGCGCACACGGGCCCGGCCCCACGCTGCGAGAAGCGCCTCGCTGAGGCCTGCCCGCAGCCAAGCGCAGAGCCTGGGAGGCTGCGCCTGAACCGCTGAGAGAGCGCGGGGGAGGGAACCTCCCGGCCCCAACTGAGGCCTCCTCGGTCAATAGAAATGGATGGGAAAGGTGTTAGGAGCGCGCCGGGGGTTGGATGAGGGGTACGTCCAGGGCCGGCGCGTCCATTTAGGCGACCTAGGCGACCGCCTAGGGCGCCAGGATTTGGGGGGGCGGCAATGCGGGGGGGGGGGTCCTTCCACGCTCCGGGTCTTCGGCGGCGGGTCCTTCACTCGCTCCGGGACCCGCCGCCGAAGTGCCCCGAAGACCGGGAGCGCGGAAGGACCCCCGCCTAGGGCGACAAAAACCCTGGCGCCGCTCCTGGGTACGTCGCCGCAGAACCCAGGGGCCTATCCAGTGCCCACGGTCCCAGCGAGGCCCAGGCGAAGTGGGCGATACACGCCTCCTTCCCGTTTAACAATGGTCAAAACACAACCGACCCTCCATGAGAGCTGCGAGGTGTGTGGACAGGGTTTGCGGCCGGATCCCGCAGCCCATAGGTGCTGGAACTAGGCCTGCGGGGAGTGCTGCACCGCTCCCAAACAAGAAGTCGTTTCCATCATATAAAGGGTTTACAGTTTGGTTCAATGGCTCTCAGCACACCACACTATAAAAATTGTTCCAGCACCCGGCTGCGGCATGAAACTCCTACCAAACCCTTGTTTTCTTGCTTTGTTTCTAAACATAAGCCAAACAAACATATAACCTCTGTGGTTGTGGAGCTACCCTTCCCAACTGTGAACCCATTGGTACATGGGCCAAGTTGAGTGTCCTCTGAATCTTCAGCCAGCTCCCGTGCCTGATCCTTTTCCACAGCTGCTATTTTGTCCTCTGTGAGCAGCAACGTGGGAAAAGTGGAGACCGTTTTTTGTATTGGTCTCAGCATAGTAGATGTTTGCTAAATTTTCAAGCCCTCTTTTTGTTTCATTCTTGTAATATTACAGGTTGAATAAATCCAGAACAAGTAAAAAAGCTGAACCGCACCCTTCTATGAAGCGTTTACCCATTTGAGTACTGTCCACAAAAAATGAACTCATGCTATGTGTAAGGAAGGTTGGAGACTTTTAACAGTAAAGGGGTTTTGTTTATACAACCTCATTTCATGTGATTTTTCTTATCCAAGGTAACTTACAATAAAAGAAATAACACCTTATTGATGTCCTATTGGGTTTCACAGCTAAAGGACCCTTCCCAGCCTATGGGGAGGATTCACTGAGCCCAGGACTCAAATAATTATGGGGGACAACAGAAAAAATGATGACAGGAGTGACGTTCAAAGGGTCAAACATAGGGAACTTGAAGGGGACACCAAGCAGAGAATGCTGGGCAGCGCCCACTGCTCCTCCAAGGTGTCAAGGGAGCTGGCAGATGCCACCCAGAGGAACTCTACCCAGATGGGTGAACTGAGGGAGGATCAGAAATAGGCCTCACAGTCGCAGAGAATCCCCTCAGCCAACATCCTCTCCCTGGTATTGTAGATGGCCACTTTGGCCATCACTAGGAGGAGGTTGACAAGGAGGTCCCGTGGCTTTATGAGGCCAAGTGGGGGGAGAAGTGTAGGCAAAAATGCAACAGTAGGTCTAGGAGGAGTTGGAAAAGGGGCTGCAACCTGGCACACTCAAGGTAAATGTGTGCCAGGGTCTCCCTCACACCACAAAAGGGACAGGCCTAGAGAATGGGGTGAACCGTGCCACGTACACGCCCATGCTCATGGCTCCATGATGGAGCCGCCAACTAACATGCCCAGTGGACTGTGGGACCAAGGTGGAATATAAGCTGGCCCACCAGGGTTCCTCACCCTCAGTATGTGGCAATAGGTCCTGCCACTTAGTTTTGGGGCAGGACACCAGGGTGAGGAAATGGAGAGTATGGAGCACGAGCGTGTACAGATGTGCCCTTGGCATGGTTCAAAGGCAAACCGGCTGCAGGTTGCACTGCTGGGTCAAGCTATGTGCGTAGGAAGGCCGAGGGGGCTCATGGGGCAAGGGCCCTATGCAGAGACCCGGAGGGCTTGGGGTGGGTGGGGAGCACCCTCCCAGAGGATGTGCTTGAGGTAAACCCGAGAAACGGGCGACAAGGCTACCCTCACCTCCTGAAGTATGCGCCAGGGAGTACAAAGGGTGGAGAGCCCCATGCACTGAGCAAGCACCAGGAGAACAGCTTGTTGATGGGGGTGGTAGGTACGTTAACTGAAAGGAGAAAAGAGGCAGAAATGTTTGCCAAATAGAAAGAACAGGACCAGTAGGGAAGTTCTATTTCAATCTTAGAAGTTGATTAAAACAAACTAAGACAAGTGTAATGAAGGTTAGTGTTTTAACAACTGGTAGTTCAGGGACAAGCCAAATATTCTATGTTACCTGTGTACCCTATTGTAATTTCTGTATGGACACAGAGTAAAGTGCAATTATCATGCATGGGCTTATGCTCTATTTTTAAAGGTATCATCTGAATCCACTGTGCTTTTATTTCATGGACCACAAGGGACAGATCAATATCCAGCCTTGTTTTTAGTGTGCAAGTACTTGAACATGCTGATTTTGCACAATGTAAAATGTATGGAACTAAACTATGGCCTGAATCCCAGTAACCACATTCAAACCATTAAAATAATTCTTAAAAGCTTTCCCAGTGGAACCAGATGATCCAATAAAGGAGCAAATTAAAAAGGAAGTGGATTTTTCTGGGGGAGCTGGATTAAGAAAAGCACAAATGAATGTCAGGAATGAAGCGGGCAGACATATCTGCAGTAAAGACAAAATGCAGTAAGAAAAGAAAGATTTAATAGTTGTGACCCAGAGGGTAACCTTGTTCAGAAGTGACATTTCAAAGCAAAGTACAACTCTTTTGGTCTTTCACTGCTGGATGGGGCCTCTCTCTGAAGTGGGCTGTGAAGTACGATTCACTTGGGGGGGGGGGGGAGGGGGGGGAGGGAAAGAGGGGAAAAAAAGAGAGAGGGAAGAGAGATAGTTCCCAAAACAAGAGGCTGGGAACCATATGCTTCTAATACAAAACTTGATAGCACTTTGTCCCATTCCTCTGGGGTGAACACTTAAAAATAATCTGCTAAAGCAAGCTTTACTGCTTTATTTTTAAAATGTACTTTCTGACCTAATCAGTGTTGCCCAATGTGCGGCATAAGTGACCACTCGGTCTACCAGTGTAGAAAACCTATTCCTAACATTTGCCCTTTTTGGGTTGTCAGCAGCTGTTCCAAAGCAAACTATTCTAAGAAATCAGCTACAACTTGAAGATAAACTAAACATATTTGTTTAGATTTAGTTGCTCAAACGATTTTTCTAATGGGCAAGTAACTGTTTCGTGCAAAATAGAAGTCAATCAGACGCTACGTGCAGAAAGTAGCTTTATGTAAAGTTATCTTTATTACAGGTAACATTGGTTCATACAATACACAATACTGACATACAAGTGTAATCTTTCAAAATCATCATTTAAACAGCAAAGACCAAGAAACAGAATTTTAACTACTTGATTTTCAAAAAAAAAAATCAATACATTTTTCTCCCAAGATCCTTTTCAGTAAATTATATTGAAATATACAAATAGAGAAAAAATACCCCATTCAACATATATTGTAGTTAAATGGTTATTTTGCTTAAAATCCTTTTTAATAAGAAAATCCTCTTTAACAACCTACATAGAGATAAATAGCAAAGTTTTGTTTTAAACAAATCCTCTCATTAAAACATTTAAAGAATTTTCATCCATAATTTTCTTCTTAGCCCAAAACACCCCGTGTGTTTTGTAATTTTACCATAAAGTTTTCATCTGAAGGACCAACACTAGGGGCGCTTCCTACACATTATAACCTCTCCCTCCTCCTCCGCCTCTTTCATAACATTCTGTCCAACAGAAGGCGAATAAGCATGTAATACTTTATATCTTTTTTATTACTTCACCATTCTGTTTCATGAGAGCACAGACAGGTCTTCTGAATCCCCCTACATCTACTATATTTTGCTGTTCAGGAGGAACAATATATGCCAATATAAGCAGAAAACCTGCTGCTTTTCTGTCACATGCTTTTGATTACTGTCAAATTTTCTGGTTTATGCTTCCATAAGGTAACATGAATGCATCATTTTAGTATTAGTTTAAATCTTTAAACAAAAAACTATATTTTCCAAAGTCATTATCATTTGGAGCAATCAAGTGGTCTTTTCTTGCTTTGCTGAGTTTCATTCTTAGAACATCTCTTCGTTCTTCCCATTCATGGAGCTCAGCATTTCCATGTGCAAATTTACAGTTGTTTCCTTCAATGCAAGTACCAGCCATATATCTGTTAAAAAAATAAATTGGTGTGTTATAGTTTTCACAAAAGTATCACGAATTAACTATCTGGTTTTAAAAGGTCTTAAATATTTTCCACTAGCCATGTTTTTGGTATAATTAGACCTTTATTAAAGAAGCACAAATTCTCTAGGAGAGAGATTATTTTTTCTCTAAAATGAAGATGCATCAGTTCAGTTTACCCTCTTTAATAAATAAGACTTTAAGGAAAAAGTCTTTTGGGGACAGGAGCCAAAGCTCTGGCCTTCCACTCCTCATTTCTCCACTTTGCCCAAACCCACCCTCCTCCAAAAAAATCATTTTAAGATATTAACCTATCAATTAAATTCAGTTTGTTCCAAAAATCATCAGAATCCCTGGCTGTGACAATCATTAGTTTTTCTCTTTATCAATAAAATGAAGATTTTAATATTGCCACAGAAAACGCCTGCAGTCTGGAGCTCCAACCTTAGATCCCAGACTCCAAAGCCAACCGGGTTGGCTCCAGTGATTTAAAGCATGTTAACTTGTCCACCTGAGGCCAAGTGGCTTGGGTGCAAAGGTTGAGTCCTCCAAAACTGGAATACAAGACAGGGTAGTAGAGTATACTAACCAGCGTTGAGAAAGCTGGCAGGCCAGTTTGGTGTGTAGGGCCCTTTGGAACATACCTGAATTTCATAGATAGCTTCCAGTGACAGTATTTTCTGTGACAAGTGAATATGTGATTTGCAAAGAACACCCCATAATTTCAAGATACTTTGTTACATGAGAATAGTGGGTGGGACTGCATACATTTCTTGTATTCTACAGGTAATTCATTAAGGAAAATAGAGAGGTATATTTATAGCAATAGCTGTGATGTACCAATGCTATTATTTAAACAAAAAGTTTCATCCTAACACAAAAAGGCTTGAATCTTTCCACATAGCTCCACATCTGGCACTCAAAGCCAAACCTTCTCATCATGTTAAAATATTGATATTTAATTGTTTGCTTTGCATAAGGATTTCAACAATGCATACTAATAGAGTGGGTGTCATTACAAAAAAAAAAAAAAAAAAAATCACTGTTCACCATCTCAGGTAACTGCAGCAAGTATAGTATCTGCCTATATTTGCAATAGCACAATTGTGAGTGAGCAACTTTGACATCTCAAATGTAAATGCTACATACCTATCACAAATGTTAAAATATCCAGTTGGAAACCGATGCTGCCAACAGTTTTGATCATCCTCAGTGTGGAATACCTTCTCCTTATGCTTTTCTGAAGAGATGTGACCTTGCCATTGTTTCTCACTATTACAGTTCTTTCCACACATCCAGCAGTGAAAGTCCACCTGGTTTACACACATTTAAAAAATTTAAGAAAAATCAATACTTCATGCATAAAACTGCTCCTTAACACAGTTCAATATCGGATTAGCTAAAGAAACAATTATAGGCTAATCTACAGTAACAATTTTAAAGTCTGTTTATATGGAGTCATCAGCTGAGGTTTTTGTCCCCTCCCCAGGCTCTGTAGATTCTGAAGAGCAGCACTAATGCGCGGTCCACAGCATGACTCCATGTTAGCTAACTACAAGCATTTCAGAGACACAAGATGGGTGTGGTAATATCTTTCATTGGACCAACTTCTGTTGGTGAGAAAGAGAAGCTTTCGAGTTTACACAGAGCTCTTCTTCGGGAGGAGGAACAGTTCTGCGTAAGCTTGTCTCTCTCACCAACGGAAATTGGTCCAATAAAAGATATTACCTCACCCACCTTGTGTCTCTAATATCCTGGGACTGACATGGCCACAACAACACTGCATACAAGGATTTCAGTGACTGTTGTATGAGCAAGGAACACAGTATTTGGTATTACGTGCAAAAAAAATTCCAGAGTTTAGGATAATTACTAAACCTGCATTACTTACTGTAACTTCAGCATAGTCAGTTGGCATATGAATTTGCTTCCCATTTTCTTTGTTTGCTTGAGTAGCTGTATCTTCTCCTTTTTCTGGTTTTTGACTCTTTAGCCACATTTCATACAACTGCTCCATGTCTTGAACTAACAAGATCAGAAGCTAAAATAAGTATTCAGCAATTAAGGCAAGAGTGAGTACAATACATAACTGAGTTTGCAGACACATTTTGGAAATAAGGCACAGATATCTTTAGGCCCTATGTAGTATAAGCAGAAAAGGAAAGACAAATTGCAGACCTGAAGGGAGGAGAGAGACACAGTAGCTAATAATGACAGCTATGTGAAACTTTGGCCTCTTAGTCTGACCCACTTTCTTCCAAGACACCAAAGTAGGGGAAATTAAGATTTCCCTAATATGAGTAGCAAATATTTATATTAGCTATCACCCAAAGGCCCCAATTGCAATTGGGCCCTATTATGCTGATCTATGATTTTATCATTAATCCTGTTATTAGAGCTAGTCAAATGCATTACAAATACATTTCCTGATATTTATCCTGTCTCCTCATTTGCAAACCAATGTTAGTATCACTTCAGTTATTCAATCTTTGTTCTTTGCAATCAGTCACATGGTATTATTTCTCCCTAATAACCTCCCTGATTGGACAACAAATGTAAAACCCAAGAATGAATAGTGACTACTTTTGTTTACATGTGAATACTGGTACTTTTGCAGCCAGCCAGCCCCCTATATACAAACAAAACCCAATTTGCAAAAATGATAAATACAAATACAGCTGATCTGAACAGGAATTTGGTCCTCTCATAAAGGGTTGCAAATGGTGTTTTTGCATTCAACCAACTCTTCTTACTCACTCAAGAATCTTCAAAGCTAAAAACTGCACTGACAGTAATTACTAATTTCAGTCACATAATGGGTCACCTGGTATTTATATGAACCTATATTAAAATGGTGTTACTATGGATTAGACATTAATTTTGTATAATGAGAGGGAGGTTGGGTTAACTTGAAGAAAAATCTACCCACCAGATTGCCTAGGGAAGGCTAGAGGAAAACTGACTGAGAGGTACTTATTGTAGGAGAGAGATGAAAAAGAGAAAACCCAGAATTTATAGCATGTATGTGTTTAATACCCTTACACATTTTTTACTTACTACTATTCTCTTTCATATAGGTCCACATCTCTCTCTCCTCAGGACTGTGAGCAAAGGAGCAGTTTCCAACATATTGACATTTCTTGCCTGAAGCAATATGATTGCATAACTAGATATGAATTAAAAAAATATCTTTTAGGCATATGTTAAGTTATGATGGGTGATGAAAGATCTTTGTAGCTTTACTTCAGGCACATTAGCATTCTGATAAGCAGACAAGCTACTACTATTACTATAACTCAAATAAATAGTTGTCTTCCAAATAAGCTGTCAGAGAAGTGGTTCTCAACCTGTGGTCCACAGGCCACTTGTGGCCCAATCAGCACACAGCTGTGGCTCATGTGACATCCTCAGGGCCATACAGGTAGTATTGGATGCAGCCCATATAACACACTGATCTTATCTAGTCTTAAAAAGCCTTATGAAGCACTAGCTACAGAAGGGCTCATCAGTCTGCAAAGCTAGCAGAAAATATAGGTTGGATGCAGACAGTTATGACTTAGAAATCACACCATGATTAGAACATAACATTTTAGGTCTGTGCTGTATTTCTATTATGCAGGAATTCAAATTATTTACTTTTGACAGTACTCCAAATATGTAAGGTTAAATTTATGCATTACGTTATTAGCTGAATGCCTCCCATTCACTGTAATAAATCACACAATGCTCTTTGAAAACAGAGCCCTTTTGAAGTAATGAGTTGTCAGAACCCAGGAAGCAGGATTTTTGCAAACTCATCTTGACAACTGCACAAGAAGAAATGAAATTCCTGGTCTCTTCCAATATTGTATGGAGTGTGTCTCACTCTCAAACTATTATGCACTCTTTTGATTAGAGTTTTATGAGAACTATATAAAAATATTTTACAGACTTCAAATGAGATTGCTTAATACCTTATATTAATACCTTCTATACTTTTATTACTGAAGTTTCACGGACTTGGAGGAGCTTCAGCAATAAAAAAAATGAGCTCAGTCCTTCCTAGCACCTGGATCTGCAGCTGCTCCAATGACTCCCACTGATTTCAATAGACATTTCACACACAGTGGCTGCAGAAATCGGGCCCTTTACTAGTATTTTCCAGTGACTTAAGTGTCTTAATTAAAAAGATCATTTTAGATAAACATATACATCAAACTGCGAAGGCACTTGTTTCTTCGTGGGAAGAGGGCGAATGGTCATCCACTTCTTACGCTCATTAGACATCACCAGCACCACACGACGATCTTTGGTCCATCTAAGGAATATGGAAGCATTCAAATACATAGAATACATCTAAATAACTGTACTATTTGTCAATAATAAAGATAATGATTGGACCTAAAGAGCCCCAAAGCCACATGTTTTAATGCAATTTATTTAAGAAGTCTCAAACACCCATCATGTTTGTGAGTTAAAGGAAAAATAAAGTCAGCATAAACCGCCAACTGAAGTGTGTAACATGCATTTTTTATTCTTGATTATGAACACACTTTAAAGTCTTCAGCCTTTCAGGCCAAGTTCTACTTCAACTGTACTTGCTTTTTTGCATGCCTTTTAATAGTCTTATTTCCTATACAGATCACCCAGAAGATTTTTATAAAATGGTTTACTAAGAGACATTATGCATTTGACGTTATTTGTTACTCACGGGTGTCTTGCTTTGGCACTACAGTATTTTTTGTTTTTGTCTGGCTCGCTAACTTGACCATTTCTCCAGCACTGGGCGCACACAAACTTCATTTTCAAATTTAGAGATCCATGCTTCATTTGGTTGCCAAGAACCTTAAATTAAAAAAAAAAAAAAAATTAAAATGGTGATTTGCATCTGCAGAGAAATCCATACATAAATCATTAAGTACCCCTAAAGATAAGAAAGGGTTATAAAATGTTTCTAGATGTGTTACATACTAGAGAGCTTATAAGTACATCAAAAAGACCTAGATTTGCAATCTTAAAACTAGAAGTTTGTTAATGACAGCATGTTAATTTTGTTTAGATTGTATAAATGTACCCAGAGCTTGTGGCAATGGGCATACAATGTGCTGTATAAACAAAATATAAATGAGAACAAACTACTAGAAAAGGATTTATGCGAGGTCCTCAGCTGAAGAAAGAATTTGAAAGAATACATTTTTGAAGGTTTATATTCTGCTTATGACAAAATAAGCAAAGTGGAAAAAAAGTAACTGCACATGTGTAACGAGAAATCTGGGAATATCTGAAGTATCCAGAAAGCTTAATTTTTTTTCTTTAAGGGGCGGGGCGAAAGAAGAGGGAATCATTTGGGGCATATGCTCAGGACAACCATTTTGGATATAAACTAACAGTTAAATCGTGTTATAAACATTGACATCAAAACCAATACATCACCAATCACACTAGTCCCACATAAATTTGCTTCCTGAGAAAGATGCGAGTGGAAATACCTGTGCTCCATGTGCATTTGCTTCCATATTCTGCCAATATTTCTTTGATTCTTGAGCAATAGTATCATGTGACATACCTGCAGAGGAGAAAACAAAGGTCTTGGACAATTATGAGTATTTGGAAGTTTTATTCATATACATGTTCAAGGGCTACTGAATCCCCCCCAAAAACAGCTGAGGTTGCCAAAGAGACACTGGTGTTACCTACCACAAGATTTACAAAAAACAAGCACTTAAAACAAGTTAAGGACATCCTAAAATCCTACACTGTCCACATAACACAAATACATTCACAGATGGACCAAAGGATCGCCTAAGTTTTCTGTTTAATTGGATCTTCCAAACAGCCTGTTTTCAAATCCTGGAGCCAGATGCCTAAGGCCTTGGTGCAAATGACCACAGGCAAGCTAGCTACAATCCTCTTGACAACCAGCTCATTTTTCCAAAAACGAGACTCCATGTTCACAAGACTCCTATAAAAACCCTCCTCATGTACAGATCAGCATTACTCAGGAGAGAGACCCCCACAAGACTTGCAAGACTCATAGGCAGGATGTAAAAGACTGTCACATTGCCTTTAATGATAGCCATTCTTGCAATCACTTTTCTCTCAGGCTCTGTAATAATCTCAATGTCCTCAGAGATACGGACTTTTACTGCACACCTTTCCATATAATTAAAGCCTCACCAAGGTTTCTTCTCCCCAATGTCCATGGAGAGGCTGAAGACTAAAGACATCAACTCTATCAGACTTTCAGAGTCCTCAAAAAGAAAAATAGGTCTGTGCCTGGATTTGGAGCAGGGGCAGGAAGGGGCTTCCTAGTCAGGTGAGCATTCCCCTTGTTTAGAATCCTCCGTGTCTGGACACGCATAGGAGAGAAGAACCCACGTGGACACTCAGGTTTGTGGGATGGCCTAACCCTTTTAATAGGAAGTTTATAGGGTTAAGAGGAAATAGCAGCTACCCTTGAACCTAGACATTTTGGGGGGTAGGAAAGGATGGGAAAGCAGCTGTCCTTCCTTCCACAAAAAGGAATCCTCAAAGGCCAAGTAGAGATAAATGGGCTAGAGCAACAGAAAACTGGGAGGACTCTGTATACTTCCACATGACTGTCTTCATCTGAAACTTTTCTTGGCCTGGGGTCATCCTAAGTTGGCCGATACACTTCCAGAGAGAGAGAGTGGAGCTGATCTGATGCTCCTTCTCCACAGAAGAAGCACGTTCAGAGTGACAGTCGGGGCAAAAAAGGGACTCAACTATGGAACACCATATCATCTCCACATTGCTCACACTACCCTTTTTCTGGGCATCATCGCCACCCAGGATGATCAACCCAACTAATATTTAAAGCTGTGTTCCCTCACACTGCAAAGTAGAGAGAGTAGCTGAGGTCCACTGCAAGTTGGTTGGAGGGACCACCACTTCCCTGAAGAAAGGAGATTTAACAATAAGGAAATTTTGTAGCAACATTAAGCCATTTTAGAGCTAGAGGAACAAAAACACTGGACAAGTAAAAAAATTCAAAACTGGATCAATGACCTGTAACAAAAAGATACGCCTGATCAATATCTTTCACACACTGCAGAAATATTCCCCTTAGCCTTCAAAGTAAATATCTCAATTTCTAGTCAAAGCAATTTTGTAATAAAATTAAAACATGAAAGCTAAAATCCTCAAACACCTGTCAGGGATGGTATAGATAATACTTAGTCCTGCCATCAGTGTGGCTGAAACCCAGTGCCCCGAACCCCAGCGCCCCCTGTGGGGCTGAAGCCAGGAGTGGCGCGGGGCTGAAGCCAGCAGCCCAGGGGTTCCCCCTCATCCCCCGAAGCTCCCAGCAAGCAGAAGCCCTGAGCCCATAGGCAGAGTTGGGGGGGGGCACAAGGGTTTGCCCCACCACCACCACCAAACTGCAGTGCCTTACTCAGAGTGGGGCAGTCTGGGGGCAAATCCACCCCCTCAGCCCCATCCCTCTGGTCAGGCTATAGGTGGAAAAGCCAGAGCTAGGCAGCTGCTCCTCTGGCTGGTGGTGCCATGGAGCGGGCAGCCGTGGCATTCTCCCATTTGCTGCTGGTGCCCAGGGCTGCTGCTGCTCCTCAGCTCCCAGCCCCCTTTGACTGCTCACGCAGCCAGTAAGAGCCGCCCAGGTGGGGGGGGGGGGGGAGAGACCCGGCTCTGGGGCTGGCAGAGCCCTCGGGGAACAGCCACCGCAGGGGGAGCCCTCCTGGTACACAGCCCCTAGCTATCCTTCTCCCTGCAACCTGAGCTACCCCCCACAACCCGCACACAGCCCCTAGCTACCCCCTGCCTGCACCCTGAGCTACTCCACTGCCTGCACACAGCCCCTAGCTACCCCCTGCCTGCACCCTGAGCGGTTTTCAGACTTTTTAAACTGAGTCCCCACTTTGAGTTCTATTTTTTGGTTGTGGCCTCCCACAACCCAGACAGGCTGGGTGGTCTGCTGAGGTGAATCAGGGGTTGAGGTGGTGCTTCCTTCCCTGGACCCTGCTGTGTGGAACCGAGCCCCCGCCAGCCCTTGCCCCCGCAAAATAGAAGTCAAACTATGCCTATGCACAGGGGCCCCCCCCCACTCCCAAGTGGCCCTGGAGTTTTTAATAGCATGTTGAGGGGGGCCTCAGCAAGAAAAAGGTTGCGAATCTCTGGATTAGATGACCTTAAGGTCCCTTCCAGTCCTATGATTAAGAAACTATTAGTTTTGAGTTAAAGCTAGTTTCCTAATTTTATATGTCTAGCAATCTTACTCAATACCCACTAGCTAGTAAAACTGACCAATTGTTTATTGGATATACAGAAGACTACAGAAAGTTGTAAGAAGACACTGACTAGTGGGTCACTTAATTGCATTTCTTTTATCTTTTTGCACTGGGGGTAGGGGTAATATTTAAATGCAAACATACCTGTCTCATTCTGCATTATCCAAACTTTGAGTTCTACAAGACTGTGTGCATAAAAACACTCATCTTCTCTTAAACAGCCATAACGCACCTCATGCCTGCACAGGTCAAGCTGACACTGAGCATGAAAGGAACGGATCTTGGAATACTTTACTGTAGTTTCTCGCAAAATGTGGACAAGGCACCTGTTTTTGAAAAGAAATCAATATTTTAAGCATTGTGTAAAGTTACTGACCTTCCTTGTGCATATGGAAAACATGCAACATGTCCATTCTTTCCACCTCATATTTTATTTTAATTGTGACAGCTCTTTAAAAAAAAAAATCTTATATTCTGCTAGGCAGAGTAATCCTAGATCACTGTTTGTGTAATTTTTACAAGTGAATTGTGTGTGTGACTCTGAGGTCTTTCCACTTAAGGAATTAATTATTAAAACTTTGGAAAAATGTGAGTTTATATATCAGCATGCACCACAAATTGGTAAATTTGAACTTTAAAGTAACAAATAGGAAGTATTCAGAGCCCTTTGTGATCCTGGATTCTACTGTCACGGAAACTGCCATGGAATTACATAGACACCCACTCTCCTTCCTCTGATGTATGTGTACACACAACTCCTACAGAAGTCAGTGAGTAGATTGTGTACAGCCAAGGGCATCATTTGTCAAGAACAGATTTTTAAGGCTAGAAGAGACCACGAAGGTCATCTAGTCCAACTTCCTGCATAAAACACAGGCCATAGGATTTCACCCCAGTAACCCTTGTATCAAGCTTACACGTCTCTAGCTTAAGCAGAAATTACATTGGGCTTGTCTACAGATAGCAGTAATGTGCACTGTTGGAGGATGAGGGTGATTTCTAAAGCACACTAGCATGTTGCACACTAACTGGTCCATGTAGACCCTACTGGCAGAGACTAAAAGTTCCCTGGTGTGCTTTAACATAGTACTGATTCAAAGCTGTTGGCATGAACTAAAAGTTCTCTAGTGCATTTCAACAGGGTCTATACAGAGCACTTAGAGCACAACACATTAGTGCACTTTACAAAAAACACCCCCCGTAGCGCTCATTGCTGCTCCTTGTAGGCGTGCCCTTAAAGTCTCCAAGTGATGAAGAATCCATCACGTTACTAGGAAAGCTGTTCCAATAGTTACTAATGATTTGTACTGCAGTAGCTCCTTGAAGCCCCCAATTATTGACCACTGTGGTAGGTACTACAAGCACAAATGTACCAAGAAGCTTATTTACCCTCATTTAAAAATTTGCATTTTATTTCCATTTTCAGTTAGTCTAGCTTCAACATCCAGCCACTTAGTCTGCTAAATTAAAAAGTCCTCTACAATATCAGAAATCTTTTCCCTGTATTGGTGCATCTAGACCACAATAGCTCTCTCTTAACCCACTCTTTGATAAAAGACGGTTACTCACCTTTGTAACTGTTGATCTTTGAGATGTGTTGCTCATATCCATTCCAATTAGGTGTGCGTGCGCCGCGTGCACGATTGGAGAAATTTTCTACCCTAACAACACCCGGTGGGTCGGCTGTGGAGCCCCCTGGAGTGGCATCTTCATGGCACTGGATATATACCCCAGCTGGCCCAGCGCCCCCTCAGTTCCTTCTTGCCGGCAACTCCAACAGAGGGGAAGGAGGGCGGGTTTGGAATGGATATGAGCAACATATCTTGAAGAACAACAGTTACTAAGGTGAGTAACCGTCTTTTCTTCTTCGAGTGCTTGCTCGTATCGATTCCAGTTAGGTGACTCCCAAGCCTTACCTAGGCGATGGGGTCGGAGTGAGATATCGCTGAATGCAGAACTGCTGAACCAAATGCAGCATCGTCTTTGGACTGCTGGACTATTGCGTAGTGGGAGGCAAAAGTATGCACTGACGACCAAGTGGCAGCTCTACAAATTTCTTGAATTGGAATCTGTGCCAGGAAAGCAGCCGATGAAGCTTGGGCCCTTGTGGAATGGGTGGTGAGGTGCATGGCTGGGGCGCCGGCCAGGTCGTAACAAGCACGGATACAGGACGTGATCCAAGAGGAGATATGCTGTGAGGAGACCGGGAGGCCTTTCATCCGGTCGGCCCCGGCAACAAATAGCTGGGTCATCTTTCTGAAAGGCTTCGTATGTTCAATATAGGAGGCGAGGGCCCTATGAACGTCGAGGGAGTGCAGCCGTTGCTCCCTCTGTGTAGCGTGCGGCTTTGGATAGAAGACCGGGAGGAAAATGTCCTGGTTGAGGTGAAAAGTTGACACCACCTTGGGAAGAAAGGCAGGGTGAGGGCAAAGCTGCACCTTGTCTTTATGGAAAACCGTGTACGGCGGTTCCGACGTGAGGGCTCTGATCTCAGATACGCGCCTCGCTGAAGTGATGGCTACAAGGAAGGCTGTCTTCCAAGAGAAGTAGAGGAGTGAGCAGGTGGCCATTGGCTCAAACCGGGGTCCCGTGAGTCTGGAAAGGACTAGGTTAAGGTCCCACGCCGGGACCGGTTGTCGCACCTGCGGGTAGAGACGGTCCAGTCCCTTAAAAAAACCTACCGACCGTCGGGTTGGAGAAGGCAGAGCGCCCATGTTCTCCTGGGTGGAAAGCGGAAATGGCTACCAGGTGCACCCTAACAGATGATATCGCTAGACCCTGCTGTTTTAGGGATAGGAGATAGTCTAGGAGGAGAGGCACCGATGCCTGCAAAGGGGGTGTGTCGCACTGAGCGCACCAGCAGGAGAAACGCTTCCATTTGGCCAGGTATGTGACTTGGGTGGAGGGTTTCCTGCTACCTATCAGAACCTGCTGCACCGAGTGTGAGCAGAGTAGGTCCGACTGAGTTAGCCATGCAGCATCCACGTGTGAGATGGAGGGACTGCAGGTCGGGGTGACAGAGGCAGCCGTGGTCTTGTGAGATCAGGTCCGGCCAAAGCAAGAGTGGAATCTGAGCGTCTACCGATAGCTCCAGCAGCGTGGTGTACCAGTGTTGCCTGGGCCACGCAGGGGCGACCAGAATCAGACATGCTCTGTCCCCGAGTACCTTGAGCAGGACCTTGTGGACTAGCGGGAATGGAGGGAAGGCATAGAACAGCTGGTCCTTCCACAGGATCGGGAAGGCATCTTACAGCGAACCTGGGGAACTCCCCTGGAGAGAACAAAACATTTTGCACTTCCGATTGCTGCGTGAGGTGAACAGGTCGACCTGGGGAAATCCCCACCTGAGGAAGATGGAGTGGATGACATCTGGACGAATCGACCATTTGTGAGACTGGAAGGACCTGCTGAGGCGATCTACCAGTGTGTTCTGGACCCCTGGGAGAAAGGATGCCACCAGATGGCTAGAGTGGGCTATACAGAACTCCCACAGATGAATGGCTTCCCGACAGAGGGGGGAAGACCAGGCTCCCCCTTGCTTGTTGATGTAGAACATGGCCGTGGTGTCTGTGAGGACTGCCACGCAACGCCCATTTAGATGCTCCCAGAATGCCTGACACGCCAGGCGCACCGCCATCAGTTCTCATACATTGATGTGTAGAGATAGCTCGGCTGCGGTCCATAGACCCTGTGTTCAGAGGTCCCCTAGGTGGGCGCCCCATCCTAGGGACGAAGCATCTGTGACCAGGGACAAGGATGGTTGAGGGGCGTGAAATGGGACCCCTTCGCATACAGTCCTGGGAACCAACCACCAGTGGAGAGAGGTTAGGACCGCTTCTGGGACAGTGAACACCATACTCAAGTTGTCCCAACCTGGACGATATACTGTTGATAGCCAGGCCTGAAGTGAGTGGAGCTGCAATCTGGCATGCCTGGTCACGTACGTGCAAGAGGCCATGTGCCCCAGAAGGCTCAGGCATGTTTTTGCCTTCCTCCACTAGGGCTCCAAACTCATCTCTGGACTTCAGAGGCACTAGTTCTTTGAATTTTAACATGGAGTTCCATGAATTATAGTCATAGTGGCTCAGGAGTGCCTGCTGGTTCGCGACCCTGAGCCGCAGCCCGGAGGAGTAAACCTTGCGCCCGAACAAATCGAGGTGCCTGGCATCCTTTGATTTGGGTGCCGGGGCCTGTTGCCCATGCCGCTCCCTTTCGTTCACCGAGGCCACCACTAGTGAACACAGCTGAGGGTGAGTGTATAGGTACTCATACTCCTTGGAGGGAACAAAGTATTTCCTCTCCACTCCTCTAGCCGTTGGAGGGATGGAAGCAGGCGTCTGCCAGATTGCTTTGGCAGTGGTGTGGATAGTACGTATGAGGGGCATAGCCACTCGAGACGGGGCTTCTCCTGATAGGATGTCCACCACTGGATCCTCCAGCTCCACCACCTCCTCCGCTTGGAGGTTCATATTATGTGCCACCCTACCTAGGAGGTCCTGGTGGGCATGAAGGTCTACTGGAAGAGGACCCAAGATTGTTATCCCCGCCACTGCCTCATCTGGCAAAGACGAGGAGGATGCCACAGGGGCTATAGGGTCCAGTGGAACCTCCTGTTGTGATGGGTCCTGCTGCCTGGGGTCCTCTATGCTGGGGCCTAGAGCTTGTCCAGGGGTTGGGGTTGCAGTTTCCATACCCTCCCTGGAGCAGGACGGCTTATGGTGGCCTCTGGCACCCGAGGCACTGAGTGGGCTGAGCGGGAGGCCCCTGACGGTACTCCCTGGGCTTGGTACGCGTCGGGGAGCCTGTGCGCACCGGACTCAACAGCTCCTCCCTCGGTGCCGGAGTCAACGGTCCCAACATCGGCACTTGCGCACTCGGTCGCTCCGTAACTGGATGAGACTCTGAGGTTGGCCTCAGGGGTGCCGACGACTGCTGAGGCAGATCTGTTGCCTCTGGCCTGTGGTGCCGCTTCTGGCCAGGCGAGAGAGATCGGCACCGGACCAATTGTGCCGGTTGTGGTGCTGGCGAAGTCCGGTGCCACGGGTCTCTGCTAAAGTCCATCCGTGGTGCAGTACCTGCTGCTGTCGCCGGGGCGCTGCGCAACGAAGCACCTGGTGCTGGGTCTCGGCGCACCGCTGGAGAATACGGGCTAAGAGCCGCCTCCATTAGGAGCTGCTTCAACCGAAAGTCCCGCTCCTTTTTGGTCTGGGGCCGGAACGCTTTACAAATCTTGCACTTGTCAGCCTGGTGAGACTTCCCTAGGCACTTCAAGCAGGAGTCGTGGGGGTCGCCCGTTGGCATAGGCTTGGAGCAGGCTGAACAAGGCTTAAAGCCCGGAGCCTTGGGCATGAGCCCAAGAGGCAGGCGGGGAGGAGGGGAAAGACCCCTTCCAAACCACTCTCCTAACTCTATGTACACAATAACTAACTATAACTACACTAACTATAATAACAATTATATAAACTATGGGGAAAAAGAACGCTAGGGAAAGTGGAGAACATCAAAGTTCCACAGTTCCAACGACCGTCACGAGCGGTAAGAAGGAACTGGGGGGCGCTGCGCCGGCTGGGGTATATATCCAGCGCCATGAAGGTGCCACTCCAGGGGGCTCCACAGCCGACCCACCGGGTGTTGCTAGGGTAGAAAATTTCTCCGACAATCGTGCGCACGCGTGTCCACACCTAATTGGAATCGATATGAGCAAGCACTCGAAGAAGAACTGGAAGAAATTAACTTTAAATCTCACTATACACAGGCCTTTATTTACTACCTCACCAACCTGTGTTTCATCTACAAATTTTACCAGCAATATTTTATATTTTCTTCTAGATCACAGATAAAATGCTGACTGGCATTGAGCCAAGAACTGATCACTGCAGGACTCCACTGGAAACACCCCCACTCAGTAATTTTATACTATAGTTTTTTTTAATTCAATAGAAGAAATTTGAATAAAGTGCTCTCCAAACTCAAGTCCTGTTCCTGCAAGCCCATTGATGCAGGTAGATGCTTAAGACCAGGTGAAGCCCCACTGTAACCAATGGAACGCTGAACAGGAACAGAGTCTGCAGTTTACAGAATTAGGGTCTAAATTAACCATTTGCAGGCCAAGCGGGGGTGGGGTGGGGTGGGGAGAAGTGGAGAAGGGGGGGAGGGAGTGCAGGAGAGAAATGTCTCAGAAATCAGTGCTGTCTGTTGTCAAATCTGATACTGCCTACTGCAGAACAATACTGGACCCAACAATACCCATTGTTTCCAAAGGCAAAGACATGATGTCCCACTGCCAAATAAATATTCCCACATGCACAACCTGAAGCTTACCAATAACTATTCGTAGGCTTGCATTAAAAAAAATGGACTGACTTCACAGTATTTAGCTTTCTCTCACATTTGCAGTGTTTACTTTACTTAGAATGAGAAACACTACAAACTTTGTAAATTTATTTCCTACAGACGGTAGAGTCCCCATATTTTAATAGTGCTCTCGTAGTCTAAATAGCTGTAACTTTCATACATATATAAAAATCACATAAGGAGCACTGTGGGATCTTTTGTTTTTTTAAACTTACAGTTTACCTCAGAAAATAATGAAGCTAGATATGCTTTCAAACCTTATCCTCATACAAACTTGCACCAGTTTAATTAAACTGATGCAAACCCTTATGTGGATGCTCTTATTTCAGTTTAAGAGTAACTTATTTTGGTTTAGCTTAAGTCAATTAGAAACAGGTTTAAGCTAAAAAGAAACGTCATGCTGTAGCTGACATAAGAGGGGTTTGTAATGGTTTAACTTTATCAGTTTAAAGTCACACCTTTAGTTAAGCCAATGCAGCTTGCCAGGTACAGAAGCCCTTAGTAAGGGGGCACTGATGGTTAATGGTTTCAAACAGATGGGAGTAGCTGATCAATATCACTGGTTTTCTTCAGTATTGAAAAAGAAGTTATCATCACTTTTATAATTAATGATGTAGGACTATACTTTAGATAAGAAAATGCAACAAATGCATTAATTCAAAGCAAACTATCTGCTGGTGATAGAACCTTTTGCCTCAGTTTCCCACCTGTAAGATAAAGGCAATACCTATAGCACAAAGATGCTGTCAGGCAAAATTTCTGTTTTTAAAGCTTGTTGGCTAAAAAGTCTGTATTGTTACTACTACCGAAGCAAAACTACCAGACTGCTAGCAAATAAGAGGAGAAAGCTAATCTGCAGCTGTGGAATGAAAATTAGAATTCAAAATGCTTTGAAATCTCTACTATAGTAGAACCTCAGAGTTACGAACACCAGAGTTATGAAGTGACTGGTCAACCACACACACAATTTAAAAATCACAAGTATGCAATTGGGCAGCAGCAGAGACCAAAAAAAGAAAAGAAATACAATACAGATACTCCCTGACTTACGCAAGCTTTCCGTTCCGGAACACCTTGCCTAACTCGAATTTTGCGTAAGTCGGAATTGTATACCTGACAATTACGCAAAATAAATAAATAAATAAAAATTAAAAACCCCTCCTATTTCTAGCTTACGGAACTTTTTCTGTAAGTGCGGATTTGCGTAAGTCGGGTTTGCGTAACCCGGGGGGCGTCTGTACAGTACTATTGTAATGTATCTTTTATTTTTTTAGTAGGTTAAGTTTAAAAAAAAAATTTTTTTTTGAAAAGGTAAGGAAACTGTTTCTGTGCTTGTTTCATTTAAATTAAGATGGTTAAAAGCAGCATTTTTCTTCCACATAGTTAAGATTCAAAGCTGTATTTAATTAATGTTCAGTTGTAAACTTTTGAAAAAAAAACCATAATGTTTTGTTCAGAGTTACGGACATTTCAGAGTTACAAATAACCTTTGTAACTGAGGTTCTACTGTACTTTTAATTTGAAACTTATATTGAGTATATTTCAGACATACTTGTTATCTTCAAAGTCATGCATGGCAGGGTGAGAACAAGAAGAAGAATTATCCTTGTTCCTTTTGCTTATTATTCTAGGTTTGTGATCAAAGCATTTCTGAAATACAAAAACAAGGGATTAAAGAAAAAAGTTGAATATATGTTTCATATATGAAACCACTTTAAAGATTCTACTAGGGATGTAGACTGTGCAAACTATTATCCAACATGCACCTCAATGCTTACAAGTTAGTAGGGTGACCAGACGTACCGATAAAATCGGGACCGTCCCGATTTTGAGCGGTTTGTCCCAGATATCTGTTGGGACGCAATTTTTGTCCCGATATTTTGCGCCACCGGGAGCACTCGGCTTTTTTTTTTTTTTGCCCCTCCACCCCGGTGTCCCGATATTTTCTTCATCTCATCTGGTCACCCTACAAGTTAGTCATGAACCAAATCATTCCATAAGCAGTTCACCTTACTATCTAGCAAAGCTGTCAAATGAAAAACTGTTTAAAATTGTTTCATATCTTTAACAAACAAGCAGTCAAATATGCCTTTAAAGAAGCACCTCACAAAGAAACATAAATAGTCCGTGGTGTTCTTGAAGGAGTTGGGATACAGTAAAGTTGATATTTCCATTTCCCCCAAAGAGAGCTTCTCGATTAAAGGCTCCTTTGCGCTCTAGAGTCCACACATCTATCTCCTCCTGGCAATACGCAAATGTGCAGTGGCCTGGATACCTACACTCTTCTTCAGCAGCAACATCTAGGATGACATGAAATAAAAGTTAAATTTGACATCGCTTTTACACAGCCACATTTATCATCACTAGATCTTAACTCTGCATTTCAGAAAGTCTGATGAAGAGCCACCTCTGTTGTAAATGAATCTACTCTTCTGGTCTTACTCCTCTCTGCAAAACTTCACTTTGAATGACCACACCGCACCTTTAAGCAGGGGGAACACTGTCCCGGCTTACGGTAGCAGTGCTTTATGGTGGGGAGGCAGGAGGTCAGAAACTGCCACAAAAAGGTGAGTGGTCATCAGCTTTGTGGTGCTGACTCACCCCCAGGGACTGTAAGGGGCAGAAGGCTTTAAATGTGCAAGCCCTGGGCGTGGGAAGCCTTTTCTCCACCCAGCAGGCAAGGCAGCACCCCCCCTCCCTCCCCTAAAGGTGCAAATATCAGGTTGGGTTAGGACCTGCTGTGGCTATTGTGTTAATCGCTCCTTTTTAGGGAAGGGAAGGAATTTTTCCCTCACCCCCATATTAACTTCAGTGGAGTGAGGTGTTTTTCCCCACATTCTCCACAGGGGGTGTCAGGGTAGACCTTTTCTGGTGTGGAGAAAAGGTGGTTAGGCTACATGTTGCATCTCATTTTGTAAGTGTGGGGTGGATGTCCAGTGCAGGTAACTCCACAAGGAAGGCACTCAGTGACCAGATAAATGGCCTGGTAAAAGACTTAAAAGGAGGTGCTGGTTAAAGGAATGGAACAGGGGGAGTTGGGGACTCCTATGATTGGTACGGCAGGGAGCCAACCCCCTTTCTTAACGCCCACCTTAATTCTCCTACAAGTGGGAGTGGATGGCAAGGCCCAAGCCGTGGATTGGCTGGGGGACCCGGATGAAACTACCCGGAAGCCCCGGGTAGTTATTTGAATAAACATGGAGTTGCCTGCACTGTATACTTTTATCTGCCAGGTAGTCCCAGACATCTAATAGTAAAGATGCGGCCTGATTAAATCCATATCAAGAGTCTCCTGTCCTTCTTTCAGTATAGCCGGAAAATAACTTTACTACATTTAGAGCCCCTCAGAAGATGTGGAGTGTCCATTAGAGCTTGCATGTGTACCCCAATTATCCTCACAGCCTCCAGCTGCCCTTCTGTATTTCAAGCCAAAAAACAGAAAAATATTTCCACAGATATCCACTCTCTTCTCTGTAGCTGGGAATACAAATGTTAATTTGTGTATAATATCTGTGTTAAACTAATCAGCTCCCTGAAGTCATAAGCAGAGGCTCATACCGAGAATCTATGTAGCAATGCTTACTTTTTCATTAAGTGTCCAGAACCTCCAAGGTCACAAGGATACTAGAGTCTGCTCTATTTAGAAATAGCCCAATACATTTTCATGTTTTTTAAATAAATAATTATAATTAGAGGAAGAATATGCTCTAAATAATCACATTCGTTTTCATGATGGGTTTCACTTAAACCTCCTCGGAAATATTAAAAATACCTATAAACAATGGAGCTTCATTCTACATTTTAGAACAAAAAATGCACATGCATTACTTTATATTCAGTATAGGAATTAAAACCTTGCAATTAATTTTGCATTCAAACAAGTTAAATTTCCTTGTTAATTCAGTAAAAACTATGTAACTTCCGTATTTAAAACATACCTTTACATATATAATATGGTCCTACATATTGAGTCTTTGTTGGTCTTGGACGTATTTTTTTCCATGATTTATCTTCAGAATTCTTTCTTTTACCAATTAGAATATCCTTTTTACACTTATGCTCTAAATTGGGATGATAAGTGAAATCCAATAACTTAGGCCCTAAAATAATAGAAAAATTGTTTATCGTTTACATAAGTTACAAGTAACTGTGGCACTTGTATTTAGGCACATGTCCAAATATGAAATGCGTGAACAGACTTAAGAATTCTTACTTGAACCAATACATTTGAAGAGTCAAAGTAACCTTAAATAAAGGGGGGGGGGGGGGGAGAAGAGTAGAAGGAAATTATGCAAATACTTACAAGACCAGACTCAACATGAAAAATAGAAGGTAATTTTAGGAAGATTTTACAGTCTTCCTTTGCTTCTGCATGGGAATAACCAGCTGTATTTTTCTGTTTTTGCAGGCCCAAATGGGTAAATTTTCATAAATTTGTTTTGGGCCTTTAATTGCCCATCTCTAATAAGTCATTGAGAACCATGACCGGTTTCAGAGTAGCAGCCGTGTTAGTCTGTATCCGCAAAAATAACAGGAGTACTTGTGGCACCTTAGAGACTAACAAATTTATTAGAGCATAAGCTTTCGTGGGCTACGGGAAACACTTGGGGAACAATGCATCTTGGAATGCTCCAATCCACATAAGAAGTCTTCCTGGAGACATGCAAGATACCATGTGGACAATGGCGTCGGCCTGTAAAGACTGAGTCATGCAGGGGCATGTGACTTGCCCAGGTGTCTCCAAAACTCCATCTTGGAGCTGGACTTTGCATAGGAGGGAGGAGGGGGGTCTCCTCCCACAAGAGAGAGCCTATTTAAACCTGGGGGAGACCCCTCCATTTTGTCTTCAGCTGGCTAAAGAAGGAGCCTCTCCACCCCCCCCAGGATACTTGAAAGAAACTGGAACAAAAGACAGAGACTACAGGGGTTGTGAGAGATTGCTGGACCCAGGCTAAAGGGAGATTAGCCTGTAAAAGGGAGCATTCTGGAACTGGTGAGGAACTTATCTGTATTTAGTTTGATTAGGCATAGATTTGCGCATTTTATTTTATTTTGCTTGTGACTTACTTTGTTCTGTCTGTTACTACTTTGAACCACTTGAATCCTACTGTCTGTATTTAATAAAATCACTTTTTATTTAGTAATTTACTCAGAGTATGTATTAATACCTGGGGGAGCAAACAACTGTGCATATCTCTCTATCAGTGTTATAGAGGGCGAACAATTTATGAGTTTGCCCTGCATAAACTTTATGCAGGGTAAAACGGATTTATCTGGGTTTAGACCCCATTGGGAGTTGGGCATCTGAGTGCTAAAGACAAGCACACTCCTGTTAGCTGGTTTTCGGGTAAACTTGCAGCTTTGGGACAAGCGATTCAGACCCTGAGTCTTTGTCAGAGCAGACTGGAGTGTCTGGCTCAGCAAGACAGGGTGCTGGAATCCTGAGCTGGCAGGGAAAACAGAAACAGGGGTAATCTTTGCACATCGGGTGGCAGCTCCCAAGGGGGTTTCTGTGATCTAACCCGTCACAGTGGCCCACGAAAGCTTATGCTCTAATAAATTTGTTAGTCTCTAAGGTGCCACAAGTACTCCTGTTATTATTGAGAACCATGCAACTAAAATCCCAAAATCAGTCAACTAAATATTTATTTTTTATTAAACTTGAACAGCCAAAGACTGAATTCAAAGACAGAACACAACCTCAAGTAAAAGGTCAACTTTTGCATTCTGTAGGAATACAATAACAGCCCCATGGTCTAGTTGGTAGTGTTTTAACTGTCATGTGCTAAATACAGTGTTCAAAAGTAGGTCTATTTTGCTTCCAAAGCCACAAATACTCAGAATGCATGTATACCAGCAAGTGGATTTTAAAGTTTCCAATGCTCAGTGTCCATACCAGTCAATAAAAGAAGTTACCATAACCCACTAAGAATAGAGTCTGGTGCATTCCTGTCCGGTTCTCTTTGAACAAAAAGTTCATGGTGGAAATGTGTGGTTTCAGAAATGGGCAGGAAAAGCAGGGATGCAAAGAAACAAGGGAAGAAACCGATGCTTTGTTAAAGGTCAACATATGGATACATCTTAAAGTTCATCCTTCAGCATTTTCTATCTGCTGCTTTTTATTAAACATCATGTATATGTGGCATTTCAAAATCACCTGTTGATCCTCCTTACAGAATAACAAAAGTAGTTTTAAAAACTACAGATAATAAACTGCAAACTACAATAACCATTCCCTAGATATGTCAGTGTAATTTTAGAAATATTATATATGTTTTATCGCTCTAATATTTCAGAATGTCTATAACCTGAAGAATAGTGCTTGATTTTAAGATTAGTCTTTATGAAAAAAAAAGTTGCTTCTAGAATACAGCTGTGTAACAGCAACAGCTCAGACCTCAAAGATTAGTTGTCTGAATGGCCCAAAATAGGTTAAGACCCTCTGTGTCAATAAAGTGAAGTTAATAATTATTGCTAAGGTTTGGAAGCATCACGATAATGATTTAGAATTAGTTTGAAAGAACAATAAAACAGATGGGATGTGAAGGTTACCAGGTACTTTGAATTGCAGTTCAATTCCCCATGACCAATCAGAGTGGGTATTGCAAGTTTTTAAGTCTTGAGCAAAGGTGTCATTCTTCAGAGTACCCTGGGGGTTGGGAGGAAAGTGAATACAGAACGTGAATGACCTTACACAGTAAGCCTTCAGCATGAGGAAAGCATGTAGTGATTGGTGGTGATTTTAGAAATTAAGAACCCATTAGGACAAGACCACGAAATCAAGAAAAAGGTAGAAAAATGGTTGCAACAGTTTTTGAGACTCAATATTCAGATCCATATTCTGTTTGTAAATGATACACAAGAGCACTTCTAGAAACCAATAACATTTTAATTTACAACACTGATATAGTAAATATGTATTTAATTATAGATCAAACTGACTTCCTGTGCTCCTTACCTGTTTTGACAAAACATAATTGGCAGGCCTGTCTTAGTTCATGTGTACCTTCCAATGGGTTTCTTCCAACAAGTGATGCAGATATGTTAGCAGTTCCACTGCTAAAAACATGTGAAAAGTCATTTCTAGTTTGACCTGCAATTCCCATGTAATCTTCAGTCCCAAACAAAGTATTGGGGCCATTTATCTGCCAGAAGAAACAAGATTTAACTTGATCTCCACAACTAGAACTTAGTTAGTGAAAGTTTCCCTCAAAACATCAGATTGTCTTCATATAGGGCTCAATTGCGAGCCTGGCTGCGTATCCACACAGGGGAATAAGGGAGGTAAGGAGCCCATATCCCCATTACAGGCTGCATACATTGCCAGACCCCACACTGGCATTGGGAGAAGTGCAGTAGCAGGTGGACTGGGGGTATGCAAATCACTAGCTCCACTCTACTCCACCTATACACCTGCCAGCCACTGCTGAGTAGGCATTTGGGTAAAATAAGATACATGAGCTTCAGATGCAAGTACAACACAGATCAGATTGAGAGTCTTAGTCACAATATTGTTATTGCCCTGCTTGTGGACCACTGCAGTTCCATACTGCCCCTTATTTGCTGTCTTGCCACCTTGCAGTCCAGACAAAACTCATAAAAGATAACATTTCAGTTATGACCACTTGTGGTCATTTTAAGCTTCCATGCTGCATTTTGCTAAAAAGTTTACCAAATTCAAAAATTGGCTAGGACACTAGTAAATACAATTTCCTCATCTAAAATTCCCCCTGGATTTTCAGAAAATAGAAAGTTTAAAAAAAAAAACTGTCTTGGAGTGTTGCTGTGTACTATTCAACAGCTACTGTTTTCCCACTCCAGTTGCTACATTTTAATGGTGGATAAAGCTATCCCTGCATTTTTAAAACTTTAATTAAAAAAAAAAAATAGAAACTTCCTTAAGCCCTGATGACTAAATATTACAGTTTTAATCCATGTGAAGGAAAATGTAAAGATACTTACAAGTAAAAGAGAGGAATTATTGCTGTTAAGTGTTGGTGTTCCATCTCTGGATAGATCTGGACAGTGATTAAGAAACAATTTTTCAGTTATTTCCCCTCCCAGCACATTTTATTGATGTAAGAATTGCACCTGCTATAGAGGTGACAGGGGTCAATGTCTTTTCCCACTACATGCAAGTGCCTTGTAGTCTCTGGACAGAAAAACAAGGTAAGTCATCTTGAGTTAATCAATCAATGGATTAACTTTAATAGCAGCCTCACAGATTATGTGTTGAGGCAGTCACTGTAAGAACAGACTGAAGAGAGAGAGGTCCAGAACGTAAAAGGTGGGCAAACAGGCAACAGTTCACTTTCAAATCCCTGGTTGTGGACATGGTTTGGGAGAGTCTATCAAAATTTTGCAATAGCCATTCTTCTACAAAGAATGTACAACTACAAGATTTTTGACTGATATAAGAGGGTTTATTTTTTCAGCTCTAGTTTATTGCATATTTCCTATTTATTTAGCTCATTACTGATCTCAGTATTAATCATCACTTACACCTAATTAGATTCAGTGTTAAGCAAATTTTTTTAAATGGGTCTTTGCTGGTTTTTTTCAGTGTGTACTCTCCATTGTGTAGTCATTTCAGAATCTTGTGAGTAAAAAAATTGTCCCATTTATTTACTCCCATTTCACTCAGGCACACATTTCCCCAGCCCCACCTGGATTTTTAAATGGAGTTTAAATTCACTTCCCTCAGGTTAATTTCACATGCCCAGCATCAAAACAACTTTAGGAAAACCTATCTAATAGTTCATGCAGAACCAGCAGAGGGCGCCTACAACACATTTATGTAGATACCACATGAACAGTTGCTTTATTTTTAATTCTTGATGACAGTATATATTGACTATATATTTGATACATTTAAAACAGAGGCAAGTCAAACTGCCTGAACGTTTCACCACAAACCTTTAATGTTTAAACTTATTGGTAGTGAGAAGTCAGCTATCATTCACAGACTTCTCTCACTCCCTATTAAATTAAGATTAAATAGAGACTCATTCCTTACCTCTTTTTGAGTCACTGATTGGAAAGGTATTTAAAGAGGAACAAAAATTTTCCAAAGAAGAAGCCAGAGGCTGTGAATACATTTCTGAAAATGAGGCTGCTGGAACAAATCCTGCACCAACTGGTAAAGTTCCTAACAAAGTTGTGGAGAAGGCTATATTAGGAGCTACACTAGCTGATGGAATGGGTCCTCTGACTACTGTGGTTTGCTGGAAAAAAAGAAGAGAAATATTTTTACTAAATATTCATTCAGAATTTTTTTTTCAAAAAGGTTAAGTGGTCTGCAACAGTCTAGCTTTCAGTAATTTGCTTTGTTTTAGTACAAAAACCCCATCTCTGCACAGGTAAAGGTAAAATGAAGAATATCTTGAATTTCAGTCCTTCAGTCTAAATTATTTTAGACCCTGACGCTGCAGAGACTTAACTATGTTTAACTTTATACACGGTGTATAGTCCTATTAACTTCAGCAGAACTAATCACAATATGTAAAGTTAAGCACAGGTTTAAAACCTTTGCAGGACCAGAACCTGAGAGTTTAGTTTCTAAATACCTTTAAATACATAGACAAAAGAGGCTGCAGAAATTAAAGAGGCCTAAAAAAATCTAGGGGAATTTTAAGAAGTCTTATTCTAACATGGTAGATTGTTTCCTAGAACTTCTTTACTTTGCAATATCTATTTCAGAAATTTAGAAAGTTACATTTCTCAGTTTATTTTAAAATACTAAAAGTTAAATATTCAGAGTAAGGCTTCTAAATAAATGTTGCTTTAAAAAGCACTTTAAGATAGAGAATCATCACACACTTCTCAAAATTGAACCTTATTCTAAATTGTGTCCACTAAACCTGCATGAAGAATCTATTTACTACAGCCTCATTAGTAAGTTATACGAATAGTATTATCTTGATTAGATTCACGCTGTTTTGGGAGGAATTATTATTTACTTTACAGTTACAATCTGTTCAGGAATTGACATGGTATTTCCTTACTTCAAGAATAATGCTATATGCTAAAGTTAACATGTCAACATACGGGCAGGTTACCCCCCACCCCCCAACTGCTCAACTGGACATCAGAGAGAAGACAATTTTATGAGAGATTGCATATTTGTGTTAGCAGTTCAGCACTTCATTTTCAAATTCTTTTAGAACTGTCAGATATACACCATCTGATCCAAGTGATCTGCTATTTAATGTATGTCTGTTCCAGAACTGCCTCTAAACACCTCAATCTCTGACATTGCTTCATCTTTATTACCTGATAAGCATTGGTCTGATAATGCGGTCACTATTCTAAGAAGAAACTGAAAACATGACATTTCTGAGAAGTTCATATTAGAGTCAAAAGACATGGTGCAATTTGATAGAATAGGCATTACTATAGTTTACACACTTAGTTGTGAGCCTGCTTACTCAAACTAAAAACAAGATTTTATTTGAAATGATTCCTCTCCAGAAAAGATGAAAAACAAAAGTTTACCGTTACATTTTCATCTGAGTCAGGTACAGAATCAAGTAGTTCATCAAGTTCTTCTCCAATACTAATATCATCTCCATCTCCACAATCTAAACATGCTTCTGGCATAGAGAAAGAAATGTTTCCCCCATTTGCCAGCACTGCAGAAGGCAGAGAACTCTTTTCCACTTGAAGAGGCATGACGGAAGATATGGATTGCACAGGTATTGAAGCCAAGTCACTTGACATTTCCGGGACAAAGTTTGATGAGGAAATAGTAGGAAGTGTCTCTTGTTTCTCTTCTGATAAATCTGAAACAGGTAATTTGGAAAGAGACCAAAACTTTTAGTCAGTGTTCTGCAAAAAATTATATATATTTATATTCTTTCACCACTTTTAATCTGGCACAAATATGCTTTGCCTTAAAGAAATTTAATTTTAGAATAAAGATATAGATGCTTAAGAAAAGCACACAATTGGTTTGTATTAACCAATTAACTTCAGAAGAAAATATGCAGATGTGTATTGGAATGTTTGCATATTTTGACATACTAAGCAAGCAAGAAGAGAGTCAGAGACTTGTGGCCTAAATTATCACATGCTATGCTTTATTCTGCCACCCCACATCCACCCCCTCAGCACTATTTTTTCCAAATTACAGAAGTTATATCAGAACACCACAATATTAAAAAAAAAAAAAAAAAAAAAAAAAAGAGTGAACAATAACAAAGTCAGGAGATTTAAATAAAGTTTGCACAGTCACCTTAACCTGTATTCTCTTATGCATATACACACACAACATTCACTCAAATCCCTCAAAACCCCACACAGTCTATTATGTTTAGTTTGCTGGCAAATTAAAAAACTGTTCTAAGAACTGATATGTGAAGTTATTTCATGGACTGACTTGAGAAACTTTTTTGATCTGCCTTTATATCTATTGTATTTTTTAAAATATTTTTTAACCCTTTGAAGTAGAGACTGTGTCACCTTTACAAGTCACTATGGTTTACTTATAACCTATGATAAGTGATGTGGGAGAAAACACTGCTGAAGTCATCTTTGGAAGCAGCTTTCCTGGTTGTAATGCTCTTTGTACGTTCACACACACTTGATAGAAATATAATACCAGTTTCACAGAAGTCAAACTCAGAAGCGCTCAATTAATGATACAGATAAATAATTTTACAAATTTTTAACAATGACAAACACATCGGCGCTGCACTTTGTATCTAGCTTCCTTTCATTAACAAACAATATTGTGGTCCAGGAAGACTCACCTGACTCAATATCTTCTACAGAAGAATTTGAATTCTGTAAATAAGTAAAACAATCAATCAATCAACTTGAAGAGCAACAAGGCCCATCAAGCATACATTTTTAAGTTGACCTTATCAATCTAAGTTTGACCTAAAATTTAGCTTTTGTAAAATTTGTGAGAATTCAGGAGATTTCCACAGTTAAAGATCAAAGAAATATGGCTTTTCAAACAAAAGCATTCCTTACAATGTGTGAAACCCAAGCACTGCAGCCATAAGAAACTGAAATTAACAAAAGTGAGACTAACTTAATAAAATGTTAGTGTTTACTAATGTAATGTGTTACTAATTTTAGCTATCATCATCTGTTTACAATTTAGGTGGACTTTATACCTCTAAGACCTGCATCTGTGCAGGTCTCATAATACAGCTTTATTAGTGTCTGAGCTGCATTCAACTTGCTATCCTTAACCTATGTGAACCATAGTACTCACTTGGACATCTGTAGTACTTAAGTTGTCATTAAGTACAGAAAGCAATGGTTAACTGTATCCATGTAGCAAGACCTTGCGAATAATTAATAAGACCAAACAGAGTAAAGACAGCATTTTTAACTGTACCTTTTATTCAAGGAAGTTCTTGTACAAAGATAACTTGGATAAAAAAGTGATCATGTGATTGAGTAAGATACATTATACTCATGGCAAAACCAAGCACAAGGAATCCTAACCATTGCCTGATACAGAAACTTTAACCAAATGTTAACTGGACAGTTTCACTTCACTGTAAGAATACAGAAAACAGTTCTTTCAAAATCAATGTATACTGTGAACATGTGGAACCTTACCTTAATTGATACTTCTCCAGAAACTGAGTTTGAGGAAGTTGGCTGCAATTAAACAGGTCATTGTAAGTATATAGTTGACATTAAAAACTCAGAATGAGGTAAAAAAAAATAAATAAATAAAAAAATCTTCCTTACCCTTGCTCTGACATATGCTTTTCTTATTTTTAATCCTAGTTTCTGAGCAAGTTCTTGAGTCAGCTTTATCACACTTTCATCCTAAAACAAATACATATACATTTCTATATACTTCTACACACACACACACACACACACACACACCCCCCTCGGGCAGAATGATACAACTGTCTGGAATGAGAAATGTAAACAGGAATTATAGTGTGCTTCTAACCCTACATTTAAATAAAAATTACAAACATCTGCCAATAACTGAGTTCAAAGGTATATATCATTTTACCCAAGATGAGTTCAGAGCCATAAAGACACAGGCCTTTGCCAATTTAAAAGTGGGATTTACACATTCTACAGTTTGAGTATTTTTTGTAGTTTTACAAACTGAAGGCCACACTTCTATTAGCATGTCAACTATTAAAGAACATCGCTGAATATTTAAATTGTTTTGGAGAATATACTCTGTTGTATCTGGAAGCATTGTGTTAAAATCAAGTCATATTTCACTTTGTCCTAGTTAATTCATATTTTAGATGACAGATAGCATTTAGAATATTTGACAGTTTAAAGTTTGTTTTCAGAATATGTCATACAAAGTTACAAGAAGAATCAAGGCAGATCTACTTTAAACCTTAGGGCCAAGGTATTCAAACATGAGTACCTAAAGTTAGGCTTTTAAATTGAAATTTAGACACCTAGCTAAGTGGTCCAGTTTTCAGAAGTACTAAGAAGAGAAACACCAACGGAAGTGGTCATGTGTGCCCAGCACTTTAAAATTTCTGGCCACTTTGCCAAAAATTGTATCTTGAAAAGAAAAAAAAAAAGCCACACGATTCACAGTCATGCCTTCTAAAGATTCATTTTGAACAGGGTGCCAGAGTATATATATATATATAAAAAAATAAAAATAAAAATAAAAACTCAATATTTAGAATAAAATGGAGAAAAAAGTAACCATTCACTCCACAGCATAGATAGCAAAAGAAAAATCCATGATGGAGACTAGTCAGTGGCAGAAGCCACCTGAAACCAGGCAGAAGGGAGAATGCCAAGGATGAAACAGTCACGGGTCTTAAGCACAGCACAAAATCCATCACAAACAGAATATTCCACTAGTACTAACACCTGACATTACATTACTGGGATAAGGAATGTTTACAAAGATGTCTATCATTCAGGGCCGTCCTTAGGATTTATGGGGCCCTACGCAGTATTATTAAACTGGTCCCCTATGCCTGATGGCAGCCCAGGCTCGCAGCCCGGGGGGGGGGGGGGGGGGTTGCATCTAAAAATCTATGCAAGGATTTTTTAGAGATGTGATTTTATCATCTTCAGCAACACACTAATGAAATATTTTTAAAGCAAATTTTAATACAAGGTCCTGTATACTAACATGTTCTGAGTAAATATTACAGTAATGCCCAACTGTTTTTGTCAGTAAATTCAGAAACTGACAGTATATATCTGGGGGTTGGCAAATGCCTGTTAAATGGCTTCATTACCACTTGAATAGCTCTTTAACAGTTTCAATGTTGTGCTAATAGGTCTGGCAGGCTGGAAGGCTTTCACTTTTAAGTTACTAGATCCCCTCCAGAGTAAGAATCGCCAGGCTGCAGCAACCAGCTGTGGAAGCCTTCAGGAAGGGTCAGAACAGGGATAGAAAGAGGGTAGACACTAAGGCTAGGTCTACACTGCAGCGGGGTTCCGACCTAAGATACGCAACTTCAGCTACGTGAATACCGTAGCTGAAGTTGCGTATTTTAGGTCGGCTTACCTAGCGGTGAGGACGCGGGAAAGTCGACCGCTGCCGCGCTGCCGCCGACTCCGCTGCCGCCTCCTGCCGAGGTGGATTTCCGGAGTCGACGGCAGAGGGATCAGGGATCGATTTTACCGCGTCTTCACTAGACGCGGTAAGTCGATCCCCGAAAAACCGATTGCTACCCGCCGGATCGGCGGGTAGTGAAGACAAAGCCTAAGACTAAGGGATGCCCCAAATTTTCGGGTGCCCTATGCAGACGTATACCTAAGGACGTCCCTATCATCATTTAATCCTTGTGGCCAAAGTAAATAATTCCAATTTGCATAGCTTATCTGATTCTAATGCACTTTAAAAAAATATGTATTTAAAGGAGAGGACATTTGAGAAGTTTTCTGAAAGTAAGAAGTGTTATTTGAAGATTCTGAATGTATGACAGATAAATAAATATTAGAATAGCTAGAGGAAATCCAGAATATTAAAGAGATTCGGAAACAATCTTCTCCAAGAACTGGATCCTGTGACGTCCTGAGTCCCCTTAATTACTGGTGATGCTAATGAGAAATGAAGGTGCTTATTATATTGCAAAACTGTCCCACTGCCTGGGGGGGGGGGGGAAAGAGGGCAAAAATAAAATAAAAACCACACACACAGCTCCATAGTGGCAGTTTTCACTTTAGGCCTTGTCTACACTACTGTGGTAAGTCGACCTAAGTAACGCTACTTCAGTTAAGTGAATAATCTAACTGAAGTCGACATAGCTTAGGTCGATTTACCACGGTGTCTACACTGCGCTGTGACGACGGGAGACGCGGTCCCGCCGACTTAACTTACTCTTCTCAGGGAGCTGGCGTACGGAGTCTATGGGAGAGCGCTCTGCCATTGATTTAGCGGGTCTTCACCAGACCTGCTAAATCGACACCGTTTCATCGATCACAGCAGTGCCGATCTACCGGTGAGTGTAAACATGGCCTTAGAGTATATTTGACTTCAAGATTCATAATGGCCCTTTTGTTGACAGTTCAGATAGTAAGAAATTTCTTACTATCTACAAAAAGGAAATTTTTGTGGTCTGCTGGATTTTGTTTTTTTAAACTTTATTTGTTTTCAATTCATACTGAAGCCTCTCAAAATTAACTCACTGCACAGTGAATGCTGTACTGGATGTGAACCAAGCCTTTTGTTACTTGTCCCAGTCTACGCAATTATTTTCCAGTAAAATGTTGTACTTTATATTATAAGCCTCTAAATCATATTTAAATATTATGGGCCACTTTCCAACTGTAGGAGTCAAACCCCTTTACTGACTATGCAGAAATTCTAACACTGTTACCTAATCCATTTGCTTTAAAGTATAACTCTTACTACCATAATACTCAGATTGAGGCTCCCATGCCACAAGTGGCTCTTTAATGCATCTCCTGTGGTTCTTTGCAGCATATGCTATTAAAACGCAATGTGATTTAATTATTAACCAATCAGGATGCTTTTACTATGTTATTAACCAACTGTTGTTGATAAAATAATATGTAGTCAGTCATTTTGCTGTAAGAATACATATAAATGAAAACTAAATATTTCCCATCATACAGTTTAAATATGAATATGTAGTACTATAGTGTGAATTCATTGTTTCATTTACTACTTGGCTCTTTTGGGTAATGTTGATTGCTAATTTGGCTCCTGAACCACTGAGGTCTGAGTATCACTGCTCTAAAAGAACCTCACTGATGGCATCCATACATACTAGCAAAAACAAACAAACAAAAAACCATACCACATGAGTCAATTTTCCTTGCTGAAAAAGATTAGGCAACAGTGTCAGCTCTACTTATTTTGGGGGCCCTAGTTTTTCCTCCCCCCAAAAAAACAAACAAAGAAAACCACAACCCTCATATTTCTTAGCTTCCACACGGAAAACAGGTACAGTAACTCCTCACTTATCGTTGTAGTTATGTTCCTGAAAAATGCGACTTTAAGTGAAACGATGTTAAGCGAATCCAATTTCTCCATAAGAATAATGTAAATGGGGAGGGGGGGGGGGGATTAGGTTCCAGGGAAATTATTTTCACACACACACACACACACACACACACACACACACACACTATATGTTTTAAACAAACAATTTAATACTGTTCACAACTATGATTGTGAAGCTTGGTTGAGGTGGTAAAGCTAGAGGGTGGAAGAGGTGGGATATTTCCCAGGGAATGCCTTGCTGCTAAATCAGTGGGTTCTCAAACTTTTGTACTGGTGACCCCTTTCACATAGCAAGCCTCTGAGTGCAACCCCACTATATAAATTAAAAATACTTTTTTATATATTTAGCACCATTATAAATGCTGGAGGCAAAGCAGGGTTTGGGGTGGAGGCTGACAGCTCACGACCCCCCACCCCCATGTAATAACCTCATGACCCCCTAAGGGGTCCCAACCCCCAGTTTGAGAACCCCTGTGCTAAATGATGAACTAGCACTCGGCTGAGCCCTCAAGGGTTAACACATTGTTGTTAATGTAGCCTCTCACTCTACAAGGCAGCAGGAATGGAGGGGAGATAGCATAGCAGACAGAGACAGATACACACACCTTGTGTATGGGGGAGACGGAGAGAGACAGAGAGAGAGAAATGCACACTGCCTCTTTAAGTAAGCTGACCCACTCTTAAGTGCATTGTCTTTTTAAATGGATCAGGAAGTTGAGACAGCAGCTGCTGCCCCAGGCTCTCTCTGTCTCTCTCCATCGGTGTCTCCACCCTGCTCTATATGGAGAAGAAGGGGTAAGCGGGGTGTAGGAGCAGGGGGGAAGGGGACACCCTGACATTAGCCCCCCCCCACCCCGCACAGCAAGCAGGAGGCTCGGGGAGCAGCTCCAAGGCAGAGGGCAGGAGCAGCACATGGCAGTGGGGGGAGGGATAGCTGCAATTGCTAGGCTGCTGGCAGCTGCTTCACAGGGAACTTAGAGGAGCGGGGAGCTGATAGGGGGGCTGCCGGTCCACCCTGGTTCCAAGCCCCCACCAGCTAGCTCCAACAGGCTGCTCTTCCTGCAAGCAGTGGACAAAGCAGGCGGCTGCCAAACGACGTTAGAAAGGAGCATTGCACAACTTTAAACGAGCATGTTCCCTAGTCGATCAGCAACGTAACAACAAAACAACGTTAACCAGGACGACTTTAAGTGAGGAGTTACTGTACAATGAGTAAGTATTCGAGAAAACATTGTACTACATAAAGTACCAGCTATTTCCAGAACATTATTTGTAAAGTAAATTTAACAACATATAATTTACTTACCTGTGGTACAGCCAGAGAGCATTTTGCTACAACATCGTAAGCCTTCTTATACCTTCCCAATTCATTTAAGGCTTTGGATTTCCGATACAGAGCTCTGAAATTATTTTCATTTAATCTTAAAGCTATTTCACAATCTTCTAGAACTTTATCATGCAATCTCTGTGAGAAAGGCAAAAAAGTTTAAGGGCTTATTCAACAAATAATATTTTGTTGCTAGAGCAGTAGATTCAAATAGCCTATATTTAAATCAAAAAGTGCTGAAAAACTGTACAGTTCCCAAGTAAGCTCTCTTCTTAGGATATTATTCTTTCCTAATGTTTTACTTCTGGATAAAAGTGAGTAACTCTGACCCAAAATTCACCAGCTGTTTATTGTTCTTACTATAAGCATGGAATGCTGTGCAGTCAGATTGCAAATGAAGACAGTATTTTGCCAAAGTATGCTAGAACCCTCTTTGTAGTCCAGCTAAAACATAATTCAACCAGGTAGCACGGCAGAATAGTTACCTTACAAAGTGAGAGTTCACGCAGCAAAAGTACTAAAGCCTGCTTCTACTAAGCCTCATGATCCTAGTTTATATTATTTGACAGAAGTGCAGTGTATCTGGCTCACAGAAAGACAAACAGCTCTATTACTTGGACAGATTCTGGATAGTTCAGTTCTGGGTGAATCAAAAGGTAGAAGTAGTATAAGTTTTTAAGATTTTATTTTGAATTCATTCTGGAAATAAGACAGGATTTTCTTTATGTAGTTGGAAAGGAAAGAAACAGAAATAATGCCTTTGGTTCATTAATTCTTTGTACTTGATAGCTGTTGATGTACCTGTAAACGGATCACTAATGGTAAATGACAAATGGAAAATTTTAGAAGAGGCACCACAGATTATTTGTGCGAGGACGAAGTATATGGCCTCATTCATTAGCAACTTTTCTAGACAATTAAGGAGCAGCACTGGTACTGTATATACTTATGCTCCCTACATAGGTTACACGTGGTCCTTTTCAACCAGGGTGACCTAAGTATAAAGCCCAGAGAAAACAGGGGGCATCATTAAGATCCCCCTCCCGCCCCCCAAGAACCATGTCCACCCACAGGCAAAGAGACAGTAGGGAAGTGGGTATATTAGCTGTACAAATCCTATCTGAAGGATGAACCTACCGCTTTATCAGCATTTGAGTCTGGTATGACCATTTTATATTAATAGGATACTTCTAGTATTATTGTCTAAAAATATCTAGACACATGCTTACATATTTAAAGAGAGAAGATAGAGAATCTTCAAGTTTTGAATCATTTTGACAATTCTCAAACCATAACCAAGAGCCCTTTATCTACTAGTGAATTTTCTATGGCTTCATGTTTTGTTAATGTACTCTATCTGAAAAGTAGCAAAAGCTTAAATAAAAATAACTTACCAAATTTGAGTAACATGCTATCCGGTTTACATGCAACTTCTCTAGTATTTCATTGGAAATGTGGATTTCTTCAGAATTGGCATAATCTGATATGTTTAAAGCTTCTGTATAGTGGCTCAGTGACCTTCCCCAATCACCTTCTCGGTACGCATCATTCCCTTCATTGAAGAGATTTCTAACAAGCTCTTGTATGAATAACTGGAACAAAGAAACACTCATGAACAGAAGAACTCTCTGCAAACATTTCATACCTCTGAATACATAACTCACAATTTTCTCGCAACAAGTTAATGGGAAAAAAATTGAATGCAAAGATTTGGTTTCCAGGTTAAAAGAAAATACACTACATAAAAGTAGCAAGAGAAGTATTATTTAGGCATTTCTAAGGTACCCATTACCAAAAAACCTAGGCATAAATGTAGGGCCACAACTGTTGACAAAGCAGCTCATGAAAGATGTACGACGCACACACACATTATATATCTATGTTCTGGTATTTCACACTGAAGTCTCAGAAGGGAAATGTTTGGATCAGACCAGTTGCCCGTTCATGTCCAAGACTCAAACCACTGAGAAAGGAGAGTTTTAATATCAACAGAAAGCGAGCTGCAAAACCAATTACCAGTTATCTACAACTGCAGAAAGATGCCTGGTAGATTCACATGGTGAAGCTACCTCCTCCTGATCAGCAATGGGGTGCTAAACTAACTTTACTGAAAATAGAACACGATCTTGATTCTTGAAATTGTAAGATCTAAATTTGTAGCCAAGGTTGAGTGAACTGGCAGTTAAAAAATTCTCCCTCTGAGCTACTATACAAGTTATTTCTGTGCATTCAAATATTTGATTATATACATGGCAGGGTGGGACAAGATAGTGAAAGGTAAATACCACTGTAGTTTATCACTATTAAAAACTAGTAAAAATGTCACTTAGACCCTCAGAAAAACTTTGCAAGTTTTTTTTTTTTAAAAGCACCACAAGGAAGAGATTTCCACCCATTATAGAATCATATGTTTCTAATAGATTTCAGAAAATAACTCCATTACCTCATACTGTTCTTGTGTCCCTGGGTAGGGCAAAGTAGACCTAGGAATTAAAGATAAGCAAATTTTGTAAATGAATAGATTGTTAAAAACAAATATTCAACTTAAGGGTTCTGAGTGCTACAGACAAAACTAATGCATTCCCTGAGCACCATCCATTTTGTATACTAATGAGGCAGGAGTCCTAGGGAAAAGAGTAGCTGTTAATTACATGATTGCACACTATTGTAATGCTTATGCACCAGTAGCCTAAATTAAGGGTGCATGGTCAGCCTTAATTCTGGCATTCCCTAACTTCCAAGTGCTTGATTCAGCAACCTTAATGTAGTCTTTGAAAATGCATCCCTACATACACGGGAGAGGGGGACAGGTAGAAAGAGAGAAAAAAAATGTTTGGGGGCCCTAACTGACCCCCTCCCACTTCTGTAATTTTATCAGCATAGAACTCCCACACCCTGATCAGATACATTCTGAACATCAGTAGAGGGTGGGTAATCACTGCCTCAGGCAGTCAGTGCTGCCCTGGGAACTGAAGAGAGACAAGACCATTTCTGCTTCAAACTGCAACTAAACAATATTGGGAGGTAGGGGAGCACAGGAAGGATCATCTTACTTTTGCTCCACCGAGAATCTGTGGCAGTCTATGAATGGGAAAGGGAAGAATTTCCCTTCCCCTGAAAATAGCGACAGCTGGGATGGACTAAGGAGCTCAGTAGGCCGGTTGCGGGGAAACAAGCCTTTCATGTTGGAGCACCCCATTCCTCTCTCTGAGGTTTAAAGAGCTGCTCTTTCTCCCAGCAGCCTGTCTGAACTGCCATGTTGTGATAAGAGAGGAAAGCTTGCGTGTCTTCTGCTCTCCAAGGCCTCTCCTCCCGCTCCATTTCCAGGTTGGAGTAGGCAAATATCCTGCTTTGAGAAGGGGCTGTGTATGAAAGGAAAACACAGGCCCTCACCATTTCCTCCTCCAGTATTACATTAAAGGGGCTTTTAGGCACATAGATAGAAGATGAACTCTACATTCAAGAAAAAAAAAAAGAACAGGAGTACTTGTGGCATCTTAGAGACTAACAAATTTATCTGAGCATAAGCTTTCGTGGACTACCGCCCACTTAATCGGCTGCATAAAATGGAACATATAGTAAGGAGATATATATACACACACATACAGAGAACATGAAAAGATGGGAGTTGCCCTACCAACTAACATTCAAGGTCAGCAGATGTTACTACAAATAGCATGCTGAGCTCCTCTGGATCACACTTTCACTATCTGCACTACACCCACAGCTTCCCCAAACATACAGGTGTTCTTTTCTCTCCCCATATTCGACAACTGCTGTTTGGAGTAACAGTCTTCGCTCTTCAGACAGAGTGCTGCACCTGGCTTACCCCAATGACACACAATGCCACATGAAAACAGGAGACCTATCTCCTACTTTCGTTAAAGCAAATGGGAGGGTCAATTTGAAGCCCCTAAACATTTAAAACAAGAGTATGTTGAAATGTGCATACATAACGAAGTTTGATTGGCCAAATGCTCACCCTTATCTCACTTTTTAAAAAGACAGTATAAATAAAAGGACTAGCCACATTTTAACTAGGACTGCGCGCACACACACACACACACACAAAACCCATAAGAACATCTGTCATAAGATCTTACTGTATAAATTGCAATCCTTTCTTGATGACCTGCTGTCTGATACTTCTGTCTTCGGGTACACTGGACATGTTACCCCGCACATCCACTTTTTAATTCTGCGGTTTCTGAAAGAATAAACAGAGGCTTTTAACATGACCCACTCACTAGCATATTTGCCTCTAGACCGAAGGTTCAAATCTCATACCAGGGCGAGGTTCAATAACAATGCTGATTCTGCACTGAAGTAGGAATGAGAAGACATTTTTTCCAGACAATGCATTAAAATTAAGTTCATACCAGGGGTGGGTATAAGCCGAGTGTCTAACCCAACATTCTCTTCCCTCCCGCCCCCTGAGTTGCATGTAACAATTTCAAAGAGTACCTCCCTGCCAATCTCTGTTTCTATTCCTCTCACCTGCTGAGAATGTTATTCCTCCACTCATTAAGGACTAGATAGATTTATAAGGGAAGTGTGTAAGTGCCTGTGCAAAAATAGCCAGGCTAACCACTACCAAATAGTGGTAAGTGCTCTGGCTATTTGTGGACTTGTCCACTCTAGATGGCGAAGGACCATGTTACAGTCTCAAACAAGCTTGGCAAGCTGTCAGTTGAACACTTATTTGACCCTGGTCAAATATTCCAGCAAGAATGCCCTAACATAGGCTATGGCTACCTCTTTGATTGCATCAAGTACTCCTGGGGGAATTCTGCGCCATTGCGCATGCAGAATTTGCGCAGAAATTTATGTTGTGAGCGCAGGATTTCTTTTTTCTCCCACAGAAATGGGTTGTAGAGGTGCTGGCCACCACTAGGGGCCACTGGACCCAGCAGAGCCTAGCTTACAAGTAGAAGACACCAGGGTGGGGAGGGGGAGAGAAAGCAGGAGGAGGAGGAGATGGAGGACTCCCAGCAGCTGCAGTTCTTGGCACACCCTGAAGGAAGGAGGCGGCATACAGGAAACTCCACACAAACCTAGGACCCAGCATCAGGCTGTTACTCCCTCTGGATCCCTGGGCTCTGGGGGAGGCGGGGTGCAAGTATCGGGGCTGGGGAGAACCTCCAGCTGAGCTCTGAAGGAAGAAGGGGTGCAGGTGTCTGGGCTGGAGGGGCACCCCCCTGCTGGGCTCTGAGGGGGAAGGGCATAGGAAACAGGGGTTTCTTTAACTCTGCTCCTGCGGGAAATTGTGTGTCTGTATTGTTACAGATGTAGTTGCTGAAATAAATTACCAAAATAACTGAAACTGGTGTGATTATATAGTGTTATTTTGACTAATAAAATATACAGAATTTTGCAGAATTTTAAAATATTGTGCGCATAATTTTTAATTTTTTGGCTTAAAATTCCCCCAGGAGTAATCATGGTGCCATTCTTTCATTTTTTATAACTTCATTTCATTCTGTCTCTAATTATTCTGAATTAAAACAACTCAGTTAAGTAACTTTTTTTGTAATTTGGCATAAGTACCTATGGTTAAGCCTACTGGAGATCATAAAGTCTTAATCATGTGAGTTAACTGCGATTAATCAACAGACCTAAAAAAAAAAGTTAACTAAAAAAAATTAATCGCAATTAAAAAAATTAATCGTGATTAATCGCACTGTTAAAAAACAGAACACCAATTGAAATTTATTAAATATTTTTGGATGTTTTTCTATATTTTCAAATATATCGATTTCAATTACAACACAAAATACAAAGTGTACAGTGCTCACTTTATTATTTTTATTACAAATATTTGCACTGTAAAAATGAGAAACAAAAGAAACAGTATTTTTCAATTCCTCTCATACAAAGTACTGTACTGCAATCTCTATCATGAAAGTGCAACTTACAAATGTAGGGATTTTTTCTTACATAACTGCACTCAAAACCAAAACAATGTAAAACTCGAGAGCCTACAAGTCCACTCAATCCTACTTCTTCTTCAGCCAATTGCTAAGACAAACAAGTTTGTTTACATTTATGGGAGATTTTTGGACCAGTCAAATGCCCAACCCTAGTCTCAAAAAACAAATTCACTGCACTACTGCTAAACTACCAGCAGATGCTCACAAAATATTTTGCACCAATAACTGCTGTTGTATTTCCTGCAGGGGAAATAAACTCGTAATACTGTTTCATTTATTACTGAAAAATATGTTGGAATACCCTCAAATATGAAGGATACCATATGAAGACAAAATCTAGAGAGATGTTTTCGTATCTTCATCTCCTAACTGCTGACAGAATTAAAAGCAAGCTAATTGGATTCTAATTAGTAAGCCTCTCAGTTTTGTGATCAACACACATTAATTAAAATCCATCACAATGTTTGGCTTTCCTTTGACAAACCCAGAAAGAGCTCAAGTGTAGACATTTGTCTTTTGTGTCATAGCTTTAATACAAATTAATCTGATTAAGCCTTGGAAGAAACAAGAGGTATTGTTGAAATTAGGGATGTAAATATTGTTGAAAAAGTTAACTGTTTAAAACTTAAAATTATATCCTTTAACCGGTTAACCGATTAAAGGGAGAGGGGCTGGGGCCCTCCAGCCGGGCCAGCCCAGGGCTGGGGATTAAAGGTAAGACTAATGCTTTCTGTTTGACCATTTAATAATTTATATCCCTAGTTAAAATATCATTCAATTTAACTCATTTATCTTATTATCTTGTTAATGGTCCTATAGCCATTAAAGGTTAATCAATCATTTGTTCAGATTATCAAATTATTTCTCCTCATCCCCCCGCTTTTACAATAAAGGAGTGTCTACATTCAATGCTCTTGGTGTTCCTGACAATCTTAAAAATACACATAAGTCACTCCTTATATAAAAAGAGACAAAAAAGTAATACAGCACACCAGTTTCAATACAAGAATGCCCTAAGCGTGGCCCAATAGCCAATGCAATTCTATCTGCCCTCTAACTGCAATGCAAGAGCAATACCGATTCTGAAATGACGGCATTAACAGCAAGATATATTTCTTCAAACTATGGTTGAGTAAGATTGCTCCTAGAACAGAACTTGCTCAATGCTGAAAGTTACCATACAAGTGTACAGTTAAGCTGTGCTTCCTTCTGGAGGAAAAGGAAGGGTTTTTGTTTTATTTTTAAACAGAGCTGAATTAATTTTGTTTAAAAAAAATTATAAAGTTTAAAAACTGTATGTAATAAATTAAAGGATTCTATATTTCTATGAAGTTCCCATTTAATTTCATTAATTTTCCTCATATAGGAAGAATAGCCCTCAGGAAAAATCATATTCAGACAAACAAGAAGAAAGGAGGATTCTGATAAGTTAAGAAGACATTGTCCAACAAGTGTTCATGTGGAAAGGAAATAATTTGTAATGGTTGGTTGAAAGTGAAATACTTTTTAAACTATGCATTACAAATATCTAAAGTTATTACACTCAGCATAGTTGTAAAAGGATATATTTCTCCCCAAAAGTCATTTTATGATAAATAGATTTTGGGAATTTAATCATGATATGTTTATAAATTGTGTGCAGCTATTAGAAAAGTTGTCTAACGTGCCAATGGAAAATGCTAAGTGCATCCATAGATCAGTTGCTGGGACTGGACAACATGGGATGGATCATGCAATAATTGCCCTATTCTATTCAATCCCTCTGAAGCATCTGGCATTGGCCACTGTTGGAAGACAGGATACTGGGCTAGGTGGACCACTGGTCTGATCCAGTATGGCCTCTCTCATGTCCTTATCAGTTGGTCTCGCTCCTCTTCAATGCATGAATACATTTTTTTCCTATAATTCATACAAACACCCCTGACAACAGTAATTGGGGTATCTGTACTGTAACATTTAAAGAAAATAAGAAAATTTTCAAAAGCATTTGAGTTATTTAGGAGCCTAAGGGTATGTCTACACAGCATTTTGGAGCCCAGAGGAGCAAGCCTCTCAGGCTGGGCCAATAGACTTAGACTAGCATGGATCTATACTAATCAGTTCAAATGAAAATTTAGAGCCAATTCAAAGCTTCATCCAAAAAGCTCTAACTGTCCACACTGACAGTTGAACTATGCTACAGAGAATGAGGACTATGGAAATGGATTCCTATCCTAAACAAATGTTCTCGACTGCTCAGAAAGAAGAGGAAGCAACCATGAGTAACATTTTGTTCTCCGATGAAGTTCTCACAAAGGGCAACAGTCCTAAACAAAAACAGTCATCTGTTATTTATGCACTTTTGACCTTTACCATGCTCAACCTATAAACCCAACCTGTGGAACAGGTGAAGATAATTTGTTCAAACTTTAAACACACACACTTCTAGGCTGAGAAAATTCCAGGCCATAAGATACTTCAGCCAAAAGACAGGTTTCAGAGTAGCAGCCGTGTTAGTCTGTATCCGCAAAAATAACAGGAGTACTTGTGGCACCTTAGAGACTAACAAATTTATTAGAGCATAAGCTTTCGTGGGCTACAACCCACTTCTTCGGATGCATCCGAAGAAGTGGGTTGTAGCCCACGAAAGCTTATGCTCTAATAAATTTGTTAGTCTCTAAGGTGCCACAAGTACTCCTGTTATTATTTCAGCCAAAAGGTAGATTTTCCAGATGAGCAACTTTTTAATTAAAATCTAGAAGTAACCCTAAAGCATTTACTGTTAATACCTTGCATTTTTCTAATGCCTTTCATCCAAGGATCTTAAAAAGCTACATCATCACTGTAAGGTATAAGAATTATTCCCATTTTAACCATGCCTAAAATGTCGCACAGAGTTGAAAAAGTCCCTCAAGTCATAAAGAAACTTAGTGGAAGGACCTCAAGTTCTCTGTTCCACTGAATGTACAGAATTTCTTATTGTGACCCTTGATACCAAAGAGATAAAATAGAAAGTCAATTATAGCTAAGGGTATGTCTACACTACGAAATTAAGTCGAATTTATAGAAGCCGGTTTTATAGATATCGGTTTTATACAGTCGATTGTGTGTCCCCACATAAAATGCTCTAAGCACATGAAGCCGGCGGACCGCGTCCACAGTACCGAGGCTAGCGTTGACTTCCGGAGCGTTGCACTGTGGGTAGCTATCCCACAGTTCTCCGCCGCTCATTGGAATTCTGGATTGAGATCCCAATGCCTGATGATGCAAAACAGTGTCGCGGGGGGTTCTGGGTACATGCCGTCAGGCCCCTCCCCCTCCGTCAGAGCAACGGTAGACAATCGATTCGCACCTTTTTACCTGGGTTACCTGTGCAGACAACATACCACGGCAAGCATTGAGCCCGCTCAGCTCAGCTCACCGTCACCATATGTCATCTGGGTGCTGGCAGACGTGGGGCTGCATTGCTACACAGCAGCAGCCCCTTGCCTTTTGGCAGTAGATGGTGTATTAAGATTGATATCCGTCATAGTCGTATTCCAGTTCAATCAGAGGCACCTGGGCAGACATGCTTTGTCTCCTGGAGACTCAGTCCTGCCGGCAGTCCTATTGAACCGTCTTGACGATGATGGCTAGCAATCGTAATACAGTATCTTCTGCCAAGCACCCAGAAGATGCCAAGGGCTATCAGTCATGCTGCACCATTTGCTGCCAGCTTAAGATGTAAAAAATAGATGTATTCATTTGCTTCCCCCTCCCTCCGTGAAATCAACGGCCTGCTAAACCCAGGGTTTTGAGTTCAATCTTTGGGGGGGCCATTCTGTGTGACAGTTGTTTGTGTTTCTCCCTGATGCACAGTCACCTTCGTTGATTTTAATTCCCTGTACCTGTACGCCATGTCGTCAGTCGCCCCTCCCTCCCTCCGTCAGTTTCGTGCCTTTTTTCAGACCAGACGCCATAGCACTGGGATCATGGAGCCCGCTCAGATCACCGCGGCAATTATGAGCACTATGAACACCACACGCATTGTCCTGGAGTATATGCAGAGCCAGGACATGCCGAAGCAAAACCAGGACCAGCCGAGGAGGCGATTGCAGCACGGCGACGAGAGTGATGAGGAAATTGACATGGACACAGCCCTCACACAAGGTACGGGCCCCAGCAATGTGCAAATCATGGTGTTACTGGGGCAGGTTCATGCTGTGGAACGCCGATTCTGGGCCCGGGAAACAAGCACAGACTGGTGGGACCGCATCGTGTTGCAGGTCTGGGACGATTCCCAGTGGCTGTGAAACTTTCGCATGCGTAAGGGTGCTTTCACGGAACTTTGTGACTTGCTTTCCCCTGCCCTGAAGTGCCAGAATACCAGGATGAGAGCAGCCCTCACAGTTGAGAAGCGAGTGGCGATAGCCCTGTGGAAGCTTGCAACGCCAGACAGCTACCGGTCAGTCGGGAATCAATTTGGAGTGGGCAAATCTACTGTGGGGGCTGCTGTGATCCAAGTTGCCAGGGCAATGAAAGACCTGGTGATATCAAGGGTAGTGACTCTGGGAAACGTGCAGGTCATAGTGGATGGCTTTGCTGCAATGGGATTCCCAAACTGTGGTGGGGCGATAGACGGAACCCATATTCCTATCTTGGCACCGGAGCACCAAGCCACCGAGTACATAAACCGCAAGGGGTACTTTTCAATGCTGCTGCAAGCCCTGGTGGATCACAAGGGACGTTTCACCAACATCAACGTGGGATGGCCGGGAAAGGTACATGATGCTCGCGTCTTCAGGCACTCTGGTCTGTTTTGAAAGCTGGAGGAAGGGACTTTCTTCCCGGACCAGAAAATAATCGTTGGGGATGTTGAAATGCTTATCGTGATCCTTGGGGACCCAGCCTACCCCTTAATGCCATGGCTCATGAAGCCGTACACAGGCAGCCTGGATAGTAGTCAGGACCTGTTCAACTACAGGCTGAGCGAGTGCCGAATGGTGGTGGAATGTGCATTTGGACGTTTAAAAGCGCGCTGGCGCAGCTTACTGGCTCGCTCAGACCTCCGCGAAAAGAATATCCCCATTGTTATTGCTGCTTGCTGTGCGCTCCACTATATCTGTGAGAGCAAGGGGGAGACATTTATGGAGGGGTGGGAGGTTGAGGCAAATCGCCTGACCACTGATTACGCGCAGCCAGACACCAGGGCGGTTAGAAGAGTACAGCAGGGCACGGTGCGCATCAGAGAAGCTTTGAAAACCAGTTTTGTGACTGGCCAGGCTACAGTGTGAAACTTCTGTTTGTTTCTCCTTGATGAACCCTCCGCCCCCCCCCACCCAGTTCACTCTACTTCCCTGTAAACCAACCACCCCACCCTCCCCTCCCCCCTTCGAGCACCGCTTGCAGAGGCAATAAAGTCATTGTAACTTCACATTCATGCATTCTTTATTAATTCATCACACAACTAGGGGGATAATTGCCAAGGTAGCCCGAGAGGGGTGGGGGAGGAGGGAAGGAAAAGGACACACTGCAGTTTAAAACTTTAACACTTATTGAAGGCCAGCCTTCTGATGCTCGGGCAATCATCTGGGGTGGAGTGACTGGGTGGCCGGAGGCCCCCCCACCGTGTTCTTGGGCGTCTGGGTGAGGAGGCAATGGGACTTGGGGAGGAGGGCTGTTGGTTACACAGGGGCTGTAGCGGCAGTCTCTGCTCCTGCTGCCTTTCCTGCAGCTCAACCATATGCTGGAGCATATCAATTTGATGCTCCAGCAGCTGGAGCATCAACTCTTGCCTTCTGTCAGCAAAACTTCGTTTCGCTTAAAGTAGCATTTTTCAGGAACATAACTACAATGTTAAGCGAGGAGTTACTGTAATAAATAATTAAATCACCAACATTAATTGTACCAGGTGACTTGAATACTTGCTCAGATGACATCTTCAAGACTGGCACAAAATCTCATATCCATTATTACCATGAGATTCAGCCAAGTTATCTTGAGTCTGACTTGCACAGTCAGATGTTCACTGATCCAACTGGCCTAGAGGAGGACAACAGAGGTACCCACAACTTTTGCTAGTCCACACACCATTTCTGACAAAGATCGGAACTTTTTCCATCTCCCTATCTAAGGACTACATCACAAAGCTGTCTCCAGAGAGTGGATTTCCAAAAAGCTGTGATGGACAGTGTTGCTCTTCCATAGAACCAGTGAACATTTAGTTTGACAAGACCTTATAACCACAGATTGTTAAAAACCATTGCCTTCATATTCCATTCTATTCCCCAAAGGTTGCAGTCCAATGAAGAAGAATAGATGAAATGTAAAGGCAGCAGGTTGTAGCACCACTACTTCAAGGTCCACTCAGAACCTGCAGGGATTTGGAGCGGAGCCCGGAGTTGGAGCGCGGAGCTGCAGGTATTTGCCTGGAGCTGGAACGGAGCCGGAGCACAGCTCCAAAGCCCTGCCTGACTATGGAATAAAATTCCTGAATTACTGCTGTGAAGGTGACCAAAAAAAAAAAAAATTATATCATATCTATATCTTACTCCTCAGCCACTAAATCTTGACTAGCAAAACTGTTTTGAACAGACGGTCATCTTCACCATGAAGGACAAGAATTCATCCTATTTCACAGAAAAAGACAGTGCACTGAAGTAACCTTATACCACCGATGAATAACCTAGGCAATGCCTCCCTCCAGAAGGGCATTCTACCAGCAGCTCTTAAACACAATGGGCCAACTTGTTCCTAAGAAAGTCATCAATGGAAGGAAGCGTAGTAAGTGAGGTCTTCAGCATCAACCTCTCCTTCCTGAGCTGTACTATCAGATTTTTCTTTTTTACTAAATACTCCAAGCTGTCACCAAATTTTTGTGGTTTTGTTTTCCTCATCAATTTTTGCAAGTACACTTTTTACCCTCAATAGCCCATTTGATTCACCCTGATGTAAAAGGCTTGGACACTTCCTTTCCCTCCACCATTGGACAAGACAGGAGCCTCTTCTATATTCTACAATATCTGATGCACTCAATTAACATTTTAAAGGCTTGCTTTAACATCCAGAATGTGCCAGAGATTTTTCTTTAGGTACAAGAAATTTGGACTCAACAATAACAAAACTGTCATGAAGATCCAGGAAAGAAATTCATCATGAGAATAAGGTACACTCCATCCACATGAAACGTACTGAACTGCATTATCACCAAATATGCAGCCACCTCTGATATTCAGATTACGGATGTCAGTGAAAGTAGATCACTTTGATCAACTGCTAAAACTCAAAACCAATAACCAGCACCACACATTTTCTATACAGCACTTCTCATCCAGAGATCCTGGAGCACTTTACAAAGGAAGGCAAGTATCATTATCTCCCTTTGCAAAATGGGGAAACTGAAACTTTGATACAGAAGTTAAGTGACTTGCCCAAGGTCACAAATTAGGTGAGCACAAAGACTCTTTGAAGCAAGAAAACTGTTGTTAGCCAGAAACATTAATTATAAAATGGAAACGTTAGACACTAGAGTTGCAAAAAACTGTATTTAGGGACATAGCCACAATTCAGCAGGTCTGACCAGTTTCAAGAATTAGCATATCATAAACTTTAAGACCTATGTATGCAACCTCAGACTGTAGCATTAAAAAAGTCATTTTAAGTCAAGCTAATGAAAACCTCAATTAATAGAAAACAGTTGCTAACAATAAGACTATCATCTTTATTAACTTCCTCTCAATTTTGATTGTTTGAAAAGGGTAAAACTGTCAAAGACCCCAACAGAATGCTGCAAAATATTGTCTGAAAGTGTAGCCAGTTGACTACACATATGGTTTTTTTATTAAGAATGCTTAAGAGATCAACTAACCAAACATAGCCCCCAAAAAAGCAGTACAATATGGAAAGGAAAGAGTTAACAAGATACCAATCCTTCTGGGAAGCCATTTCTTGCAGTGCTGTTCCACAGTGGGGGTGCTTTGAATTATGCCCCCAACCACTTATATTTATAGCACAATTGCTTACAAGTTATAAAGCATTTTTTATGTCACCTAAGATCCTACCCACCAGTTTGTATCAGTTCCTTAACTTGCTGTTCTGTACCTCTCCTGATCTCTGTTTTGGATACTATATTTTAAACTGTGAAGGTACCTGTACTAGGACACAGAACAAATGTATCTTGCCTTTGACAGGCTTTATATTCGCTAATGTCAAAAGCTATGCTTAGCTTTGCAGAGCACTGTGGGATATATATATATATATATATATATATATATATATATATATATATATATATATATATATATATATATATATATATATATATATATATATATATATATATATATATATATATATCAAGATATCTTGACATAGGTGAGCAAAGAACTGTAAAAAAGACTTCATATAATATGGCATGCCCTATGCTTAACATGTGCAGTAGCTAACAAAGAAATTATTTACTAAAATAACTTCACATCATGACCTGGTAAGATAAGAACGTTACTTAAAAATTCTTCATTTTGGAGTGGATTTTAGGAAACAATTTTGTAGATATTATTTTCAAATTGACTGCCCTGTAATTCAGTTTCAATTATGAAGAATAACAAAATTGTTAAAAAGACACAGTTTTCATTCAGATTATTAGAGCTCTAGTGAATGCTTCTGCAAAGGTTAAAAAAATTTCTATTATAAGCAAGTACAAAGTGTGATTATAATTCTTAAACGTTCATCTTCTAGGTTGAACACTTTCCATAGTTGGTGTCTACCCCAAGAACTGTGGGGGGGTTTGGTTTGGTTGGGGGGGTGTCTTATTTTTGACAAAATTCCAACCAGTCATATCAGTTACACACACTACCCTTCCCCCTTTGTGAAAACAGTTATTATGATCTCTCTCTCTCTCTCTCCCCTACTCTCTCCTCCATGCACCACTAGTGAAAACAGCTGACACTAGAAAGCTGAAACTCAGAACACACACTTATCATAATGAATAGTATGTGCTTTTCTAGATTTCAGGGTAAACTGTAAACTACCTTGCAGGATTGTTCTAGTGCCATTCTCCACTGGCACCAATGGCCCTGGGTGTCATAAACCTTAAAGTGGGTGTCAAGGCCATGCCCCCTCCACGTCCTCAGGCCAGCCATGGGACCCTGATTTAAAGCCTGAGCCCCAACCCACTATCCTCCTCTATGCTATGCCAGAGGTAGAAGTGATAAGATGAATGGTGCCACAAGCTGCAAAAGATATGGAGGCAGATCCCCTTACAATGCATTGCTGTGTCCAGAACCACTGAGTTAAAGGGGCCTCAAGTGGGCACTTTCTAACCCACTAATTACATTGGAACCTGCCAAAGTTGTGGCAGTTGTAATTTAAACTACTCATACCACCTCCAGCTGGCAGTTTGCCAGTTTTGCAATATCAGAAAAAGCCCCTTCTAGATCCCAGAACTGGCCATCAGCCTAGCCCCTGGCATCAAAAGAGATCAAGCAACTCAATTCAGAGTGGGGCTGAAATTGGGATCCCAAAATGCCTACTCACCTAGGCAGCAGAGAGTAGCAATCTCTCTCCCCATCCAGTTGCTGTAGGCAGAAGCCAATCACTTGGCCTCGTTACCAGGCCCCATCACCAACAGCAGCATCAGTGATGGGCAGGCCAGGCCCACTGCCCAGATTCAGTACACGATACCCTTCCCAAGTCTTGCAGCACGGGGGGGGGAGAACCAACCCCCCACAAGCACTGACAGCAAATGGGAGGTGAAGAGGGAAGCAGGGAGAGCACATGGAACACTTTCCTAGTTGCTCCAGGTTGAGATCTCATCCATATATACCCAGGGATGTCTCCACTGTTCCCAGTCCCATCAAAACTGCATTCCATGCAGAAAAAAAAAATTCACATGGCATTATTTAAAATACAATCTGTATTTACTAGTTTTAAACACAGTGATTAAGTTTAAGATAATTACTTATGGTTAGTAGTAAGAAACCATTAGTGAACTGTCCTGTGCCATGACAAGTTGTTTAATAAAATTCCTCTTAACTGCAATATCCCAACTCCCCTACTTTATTTGCAGTAGTTCGTACTTAAACTGAAACTAAATTAAACTGTGTTTATGAGAAAACATATAAATATAGTAAGTGAAACAGAAAATAAGCTAAATGTCAACTGCTGAATAATACACTAATTTTAAAAGTTATTTATCAGCAGTGTTTTGTTACAGCATGTTTAGATTCTTCCCACTTATGACAAGGCAAGACACTAATCATGTTTTGTTTTCCTTTATGCTGTCACACTTTCCCTGTCATTTTTAACCCCCCCTTGAAAACCTAGAACAGAAGATATCAGCACTGCAAAGTTACTTCTCACTCCCATGAAGTTCAGGCTGTTTTAGAGGGGTGGTGCTTGAGGTTTGTTTTTAATAAAGAAAGATGCTTAAAATATTTGTTTAGACAGAAAGTATTAATAAAGAAAATTATATTGACAGAAGTTTCACCAAGATAACCACAGTTAATTAAATCTGATGCCTACAACTGACAACGTGTCTTTATAGAGACACCATCAACTTTAAAATCACTTCTGTTTTGTTTTTTTGCCTACTACTTTCAAGTAACATTTACTATAACTGAAGGATTAAGTATTTCTGTATATTTCTCCTGACTGCTCAATTTGTGAACGTGATAGCACTTTGCATATATTAAGGTGTTTTTCTTAACTTTGTAGAAATTAATTCATACCAATTATAAACAAACAAATTCATTCTTAACATACAGGAAATAAATAATATCATATACAAAAGGAAAAGGTAACTCACACCACAAACTGTGACTGTGTAACACTAGTGACTGTTCATTACTACTCTTTAGGGTGAACCTGAAAATCGGTTAAAATACTGTTTTAATACTGAATAATGAGTTTCTTATAGTCGCCTTCCCTCCTTTGCCAATTATTTTTTCTTCTCTCACTCTAATCACACAGCAACAGGGGCAGTAAACTGCCATTTTAAAAGCCATAGGAAAATGCAGTTGTAAAACCACAAAAAATAGCTGCCATACTCGGGAGCGGCTGTAACACCTGCCCTTACTGAAAATCATTGTTTAAAACTGACCAGACTGAGTGGATAGGAGCTTTTGAAGTTCTGTCAAGTCACAATTAGGCTGAAAGAGTTGACAGGCTGCGGCGGCCTGTCCCCCAGCACCTCCCTCCCTACTCCCCACTCTCACCGGGGCCCTCCAACCTCAGCAGGGATTATCAGCGGTTGGAAGAGGTTCCACACACGCTCCGTTCACACCACAGAGGAATCACCCCCAAAGAGTCCCGGCCCGTACTTCGCAACGGGCACTTAGCATTGCCTGTCATGTGTTCACACCTCCCCGCCCCCGCCTGTCACCGAACGAGGGGGCCATCAGGAGCCCCCTGCAGAACCACCCGCGAGGGTCTTCACCAAGCCAAGCACAAGATTAATACGAGCTGAGGAAGAGGAAGGCACCAGGGAAACCTGGCTGCCGGGGGGAATAAACCAAACCTCGACACAGCAGCCTCCGTAACGGGGGAGTGGCGGGGGAAGTGGGCCGAGAGCACCCCCACCCCCGCGCCGGGGGCGGTGAGGAGCAACGGACAGCCTGCCCCACGGGGATGGGGGACCTAGCCGCCAGCTCCCCCGTCCGGTGAGCCCCCCCGCCTACCTGCTCGCTAGGTCCGGCGGCGGCGAGCTCTCAACACGACAACAACAGCGCCGTCTCCACTCCTGCCTCGGCAGCTGCGCTGATGAAACCCGGCCACCTTCTATTTGCGCCCTCTGCCGCTGGGAGGCCAGCACCACAATCAGCCGCCTCAAGCACAGCAGCCCCGCCCGATTGGCGGGTGTGGGCACATTTCTGCTTTTCCCATCGGCTCCACAATGCCTAGGACAGGTCCGGCTCCTCTGATTGGCTGAAGCCAACAGATTCTTTGCTTCCGATTGGCTCTATATGTACCCTCTTGCCTCTCCGTTCCTTCGATTGGCTGGTTACTCAAACTATGCGTCTCTATATCGCTCCCTACCGGGTGCGAATGTTTGACAGGAGCGGGCAATATCTCCTCCTCTAATTGGCTCCTCAACTGCCACCCCGGAGACACGCTACGCCACTCCTGATAGGCGGAGGCCGGCAGTCTCTGAGTCTCCGATTGGCTTAGGTTCACCATCACACCACCCCCTCAGGAACCCGGCCGAAGCACGGGGTGCCAGACTGTCCACACCACACGGTAATTAGTACTGGCTCGCATCGCTTGGGCCACCCGCCTTATAGGTACTGTTTTCCGCCTCCGAGCCCTGTCTCGTCGCCAACCCCGCCAACTGTCGTTGCGATGTGGGGGGTGGCAGCCGGTTCGCTAGGCAGTGACAGCAGTGCGCGTGCGCGGGATGTGGGGGATTCTTTCCCCGTCGCGGGTTCTCGCTCTGCCTCCCACACGCCATTGCACCACGTGACCGTGGGTGGGGCCTGAAGAGACTCGGGTGGTCTTCTACGCTACGCTGTCCTGCCAACGTGGGTGCAGCTCAGTGGTGGGAGGAGGCTGCCTTATGGTGTGGCATAAACCTGGCTGCCATGGTACCATCAGAAAGTGGGCGTGCCGCCATGACACGTTGGTGTGGTCAGCATGCGGCATGCATCATTATGACATCAGCCAGAGGGCCTTTGTCGCGTCTTGGGGTGGTCTCGCCCCACAGCATCACGCCTGATGCCATTTGCCATGCTTTGTCACAGGGACAGGGTGGGGGGCACTGCGCTGTCCCATAAGCCCAGCCAGCAGGCACAAACGTCAAACTGTGCCTATGGTGTCTCCCAACTAGTGACAATGCTGGGTTTGAAATGTGCAGCCTTCACTATAATGTCTTCATTTCACGTATGGTCTTGCATGGTAACCCACTGGTGTATGTGAATAGGTTAAAAATAAGGGAAGGTATAACTCTCCATCCTGCAAACAAAGCGAGTAGCCCTCACACTCACTGGTTTGGAAAGCAGTATCCTGCATGATTCCCACTTGTTACCTACAATGCAGTGAGAGCTATACACACACACATGCTCCTGGTGCAATCAGACCAACTAACATCACCTTTTGTGGCATAGAGTGATTGCCTGCAGCACTCAGAAAGGATTCCATGGCATTGTACAACTGGCTGTTTGTTCTACAAGGGAGTTTCACATCCCCTGAAGCATTGCTTTAATAACTGCTGGAAGTGGGATGCTTGACTGGATGGACAACTAGTCTGAGCTGGTATGGGAAGTAATACATTTCAGTTTTAGTCTATTTTTGAGTCAGTCTATCTTAATTTTTTCCCTTCTAGGTTTCTGGAGCTTAAAATGAGCATGCATTTGCCCTTCATTGACCTCAAATGTTAAGGAAGGGCAAATGGAAAAGAAATGCCAGTATAGTGTTTACTCAAAGGTAATATTGAAGGATTTAATGTATTAATATTTGGAAGAAGTGTTTGATCCTTGAAGTGTGCAATTATATTTATCATGATGTATTCTCAATGTGATTAATGGGTTTTAGTTGCAAATTTCCTATTGATAATTGAAGAGACAAATAATTGTTCGAAGGTTTGGAAATGTCCCCCTGTATATGTAGATTTGTCCATGTTTAATCCTTGACCTCACTCCCACACACTCTGAGCAGTGATGATATATTCAATTAAATATAAGTGGAGTATAGCAAGCACTCAGGCCAATGGTTCTTTGATACTACTGGCTTTGGTCTTGGGAGTAATAAGAGAGTGACACCCACTGTGCTGTTGTAAGGCTATTTTTTTTTTTTATTTCATAGCCCCAGTCATATACCATAGGTCAGGGTTATAAAAGGTTATTCTCCTGTGTGATGGCACATCACTATGTACAAACTCCAGTGGCTACTGTTTTTCTTCCCATTTCTGATTTTGTTATGAAAATCAAAATGCAAATAAAACATCAACTGAAACTCATCCCAAATAATAAGATATGCCTTGTACATACAAACTGAGGTCCTGGCTATGTAACCCACACACCTCCTGGGTGTGGTGTGCTGTCCTATCTGGTGGCACTGAGACCACTTAGAAAAGCAGATTAATGAGTATGGCTTTTAGCTCATGCAGTAGAGGCTCATGTATTTAGTTCCAGAGGTCCCAAGTTCAATCCTGCCTACTGATGGCTGGGGTTTTGTCAGTATAACATCGACATTAAGGAAATTCACATCAGTATCGTTATACCACTACAAGTCCCTAATTTAGGCATGCTGCACCAGCACAAGCTGGGGCTGACACCAGTAAATTGCCCCGATCCCAGTGCAGTGTGTCTACATTAGAGACTTGCACTGGCATAACTTCATCAATATAGATATGCAAATAAAAATTTCATAGTGTAGACAGGACATAAGCATAAACCATTACAAGACTGTCTTTGAATCTGCAGACAGCTCAAAACAATGACTTAAAGGAGTGATCTGCCTACCCCCAATTAATCTAATTGGGTGTTGACGCTTAAAACTACTTATAACAGTTTAAATGTAAGAATTATTTCATTACTGATTATTTTAGCACATGCAAGAGGGAAGGAAATAAAATCTACAGGAAGGAATGGAAAATGGGAGCTTTTTGACAGGGAAATGCAGACAGGAAGAGACACAAAGAGAGGGAAGAGGGAGAGAAACAGAAAAGAGGGTGGGCAAGAGAGAGAAACAATGGGCAGAAATAGCAGTAATGTGAAACTTGGTCAGATTCCGGACTCTTACTGAATGATCCTGAGTATGAAAACAAGATACTGAATAGACCAAGTTCTCTTCTTGAGGTACCCTGGTGCGTATGAAGGTAACAGTTATCCTGTGTTTAGTGGATCCAGGAGTGGGTCAGCATTCAGCCCTTAGACCCTCATTCTCTGTGGTACCATTAGGCCAAGACAATTGCAGCCATAAAAGAGACAAATAATGCAACTATGAGGGCTTGAATTAGATGATTGTGTTTAGTAATAGTTTCAGTTTCAGAGTTACAGTTGGGCCAACACACATGCTAGCACAATAGCCATTGGTGCTGGCACAGTTGGATCTTTGACTGCTGAAGCACTTAGATACTATCGTGATGGGCACTGTAGAATCCCCCAAGATTGATGAAGGAATTTTTCCTCCTTTTCTGCTTCCTCCTAGGAGAGCAAATATGTCAGATGGAAAGCTGTTGGAATGTTCTATTGTACCTTCAGAGAGAGGGGGAGATCTTACACTAAATGTAACTTAGTACAATAATCTGAGATAAGTGATCCAGTGAAATCAAAAGAATAAATTATAGAAGACAGATCTGTGAATAAATTTTTTTTAATCTCCATTTAAAACAAGGGGGATAACATGTGTCTTCTTTTTCTAATGAGGAAGATCTCCCCAGGAACAGATCGGACAGCCTGCCTGCTTTCGATATAGGTGAGATACTTGATCATTAACTCTTCTATAACGTTTGGATAATTATATTTTCTCTCTCACTTTTGATGCCTCTAAATTGCTTCTTGTGTAATTATAGTTCATGTGGCAACAGTAACAACTGTCATAGTTAAGAAAAAAAAATGTTGTTGCATGGAATTTTATTTTAAACAAAATGAGGAAGTTTCAGTTTGCATTGTTGCATGTTATACATAGTTGTAATCTGCCCGCTTCTATTACAAGTTCTTGCTCTTCAATGTAACTCATTAATAACATTTTACTATGTATAACTGATAAAGATATATGTTTTATATGTGTATACGTATACGAAATGCACCTGCAGTAGAACCTCAGAGTTACGAATACCTCAGGAATTGAGGTTGTTTGTAACTCTGAAATGTTCGTAACTCTGAACAAAACATTATGGTTGTTCTTTCGCAAGTTTACAACTGAACAGTGACTTAATCCAGCTTTGAAACTTTACTATGCAGAAGAAAAATGATGCTTTTAACCATCTTAATTTAAATGAAACAAGCACAGAAACAGTTTCTTTACCTTGTCAAATCTTTAAAAAAAAAAAAAAAAAAACTTTCCCTTTATTTTTAGTAGTTTATGTTTAACACAGTACTGTACCGTATTTGCTTTATTTATTTATATATTTTGTCTCTGCTTCTGCCTGATTGTGTACTTCCAGTTCCAAATGAGGTGTGTGGTTGACCAGTTAATTCATAACTCTGGTGCACGTAACTCTGAGGTTCGCTGTGTCTTTCAATCAATCAATTTAGCACACTTCACAACAGAAGAGGCTAAGGAAAAATTTGGGCAAGAATATTGGGAGAAACGTGTGTTGTTATGTAGGGGCCTTTAATAACCCAATAGAGAAGAAAATCTGTTTTTAAGTGTTCATCCAATTAAGGCTGCAATGTAGTTTTGAAAGTACCAGGCAGAGAGTAAAAGAAACACACACAGAGATGTAGAAGGATGTCAATTACTCTTGCAGTTATTAGAAAAATCATTTTTTTTCTTTTTATCAACCGTTTCCTCCCAGGAAGTCAAACGTTCTGTAACATACAGAGTCCCAGTCTGTAACGATCTCTCTGTCTTTGCAGTGATTCCATTTGTGCTCCAGCATCATTGATGATGGCAATCCTACCCTGGGAGTAGGATTTCATTACCAACATCTAAACTGGAGAAAGCAAAAGCAGTGAAGACCTCGGAGCAAGTGAGAAGTGTGAGATATTTTAACCAATCCCTTTCTTAAGCCTGATGCCACTTTCATTAAAACAAATTTGTTACTGAAAATAATTTATCCCAAAGGAGTTGCATATTTTGCATCTTCAACCCAAGGTAAGGTCATTGCCCCAGGTCAGTCTCTGAATGGTAAGGTGAAAAAGAGATCCACCAGCCAAAATTAAAACTATGTTGTATACTGATATACATTTTTTAAGACGCTTGTAGAAAAAAATATATCCATGCAAGCTTTATATGCATTTTAATGGAAAACAAATGGCAATATAGTGTTTACTCAAAAGTAATATTGAAGGGTTTAGTGTATTAATATTTGGAAGAAGTGTTTGATCCTTGAAGTGTGCAATTATATTTATCATGATGTATTCTCAATATGATTAATGGGTTTTAGCTGCAAATTTTCTATTGATAATTGAAGAGACAAATAAATCATTGTTCGAAGGTTTGGAAATGTCCCCCTGTATATCTAGATTTGTCCATGTTTAATCATGATCAGCCTTTGAAATCTTTGTATTTTCTATGCCTTGGTGTCCTTCAGATACCTGGTTGCTAGGAGCCCCAGAAATACCTAAGACATAGATAACTAGCAATTAAGAACAAGTCAAATTGTAGGACTGTTTTTGAACAACAGATGTGCTAAAAGTGAAAATATTAATTGGATCCATTCTTCTGATTTATAGTTGTCCTGTTAATCATGTTGCTGCCTCCTCTGAGCATCCTGTTGGGATTGGCTGCCTGCTGTTCATCCTTAGATAATGGTTTACTGAGGACTCCACCAATGGGATGGCTGCCTTGGGAACGTTTTAGATGCAATACTGATTGCAAAACTGATCCTGGAAACTGCATCAGGTGAGATAATGGATCAAGAATGGCTGTGAAAGACTTCTAAATATCACAGTTAGGAAACTTCTCAAACTTTGTGCTAGCTATAAGAGGACGTTGGTGGCTAGATGCCATAGTGATATGGGTAATATAAATGCCTACGTAGATTTAGGTAAGATTTTAGGATAAGAATAAATCCAGGTTCAGTCAGTTACACTAGATTAGAAGAAGGTTTTGAATAAAAAATTCTCAATTCACTTATTTTAATGTGTTATTTACAAAAGAAATACTTTACTTCTCAAAGGAGAAGGATGGTTGAATAGCTGTTGTAAGGTGGCCTCAAGTACAATAATTCTAGTCCTGCACCATTTACTGAAGGTTTTTATATTTTTTTTCTTCCCCTTTTTTCATCTGTCTTTTGTTCAAAGAATTCTTGTAGGATTTAGTTTTTCCCCCTTCCACATTCTCTTATGAAGAGATGTTTATATTATTGTCCCTATTGTATATACCAATTTTTATTCTTTAATCTTAAAATCTCATTTGTGGAAGCCTTCATGGACTTCCTAGATCATTGTGACAGGTTTCAGTGGTAGCCGTGTTAGTCTGTATCAGCAAAAAAAACTAGGAGTCCTTGTGGCACCTTAGAGACTAACAAATTTATTTGGGCATAAGCTTTCGTGGGCTAGACCCCACTTCATCAGATGTATGAAGTAAAAACTACAGGAGCAGGTATAAATACATGAAAGGATGGGGGTGCTTTACCAAGAGTTAGGTCAGTCTAACAAGATAAATCAATTAACAGCTGGATACCAAGGGAGGAAAAATAACTTTTGAAGTGGTAAGAGAGTGGCCCATTACAGAGAGTTGACAAGAAGGTGTGAGTATCAGTAGGGCGAGATTAGTATTGGGGAAATTAAGTTTAGGTTTGTAATGAGCCAACCACTCCCAGTCTTTATTTAGGCCTAATCTGATGGTATCTAGTTTGCAAATTAATTCCAGTTCTGCAGCTTCACGTTGGAGTCTGTTTTTGAAGTTTTTTTGTTGAAGAATTGCCACTTTGAGGTCTGTTATTGAGTGACCAGAAAGATTGAAGTGTTCTCCTACTGGTTTTTGAATGTTACGATTCCTGATGTCAGATTTGTGTCCATTTATTCTTTTGCGTAGAGACTGTCCGGTTGGCCAATGTACATGGCAGAGGGGCATTGCTGGCACGTGATGGCATATATCACATTGGTAGATGTGCAGGTGAATGAGCCCCGGATGGTGTGGCTGATGTGGTTAGGTCCTATGATGGTGTCCCTTGAATAGATATGTGGACAGAGTTGGCACTGGGGTTTGTAGCAGGGTTTGGTTCCTGGGTTGGTGTTATCTCGTTAGACTGACCTAAAACTTGGTAAAGCACCCCCATCCTTTCATGTATTTATACCTGCTCCTGTATTTTTTACTTCATAAATCTGATGAAGTGGGTTCTAGCCCACAAAAGCTTATGCCCAAATAAATTTGTTAGTCTCTAAGGTGCCACAAGGACTCCTCATTTTTTTTGCTAGATAATTGTGTTTCCTAGTTTGAAAGGTACACATCTACCCCGATATAACGCAACCCGATATAACACGAATTCGGATATAACGCGGTAAAGCAGTGCTCCGAAGGGGCGGGGCTGCGCATTCCGGTGGATCAAAGCAAGTTCGTCATAACGCGGTAAGATTTTTTGGCTCCAAGGATACCTATATCGAGATAGAGGTGTATTGAGACAAAACCATAGTGTGTCACTGCTGCCATTTTGGGAGGTGGCCTAAATTTGTCTAAAAAAAGGAAGCTGGAAATCCTGTTTCTACAACAGGAAGGAAATAATGTCCATGTACACAACTAGAATCAGAACAGAATCAGCTAGGAAATATTGAGAGAACTCCCTCTACTGTTATATCTCAGAAATGTTATAATTAAGAGCCTGCTTCAGATTAACTGAGGGAGAGACTATTCCTCATTGTTTTGTATTAATAAATACAAGCAAAGCAAGCTGAACTTTAGACTCGACACTAAAAAGGCTAAGTATGTCAAATACTTAAGTGTTTTAACATTGTTAAGATCATAGTACTTTCCTATAATTCACAGAACAGGAAATGTTTTATGATCAACTTGGTAATGCTTGCACAGCAGTAGCCAAGGAGACAAATATTTTGGTCACTTCTATAACCCTGACAGAGAACCTAGCTGAAGATGGAAATGTTTTGGCCAAGTCCCATTTTTTCTACCTGTTAAGTAACTAAAACAATGGTTGATCTTTAAAATGGGAAGGTTTCTAAATCCAACTATTATAAGGCAGGGTACTATGAGATTACTATACCATATAATATAAATTAAATACAACTTTTGAGTTCCAAAATGTTTCTTTGAACACCCCAGATAATCCTGGGGATAATCCTTTCAAAAGATGTTTCAGCTATTGAGATGTTAAAAATTATTCTTAGAATCCCATCTATTGATAGGCATCCATCTAAAAGTCACACTTTTACAGAACCTTGAAAGCAATACAAATACTCTGAACTACACATTGTGTAGACTACACTAGTCTAAGATCAATTCCTATTCTATCCCCTTAACATACCATGTTAGACTGACCTCTTCAGATCTTATAGACCAGTGGTCTATAACCTTTTTACACCCAAGATCACTTTTTGAATTTAAGGGCAACCCAGGATCTATCCCGCCCCTTCCCCGAAGCCCTGCTCACTCCATCCCCCCACCCCCGTCGCTCGCTGTCCCACTCATTCACTTTCACCAGGCTGGGGCAGGGGGTTGGGGATGGGGTGCGGGCTCTGGGATGGGGCTGAGGGGTTCGCAGTGCAAGCACTGGGAGGGAGTTTGGGTGCAGGAGGGTACTTCGGGCTGGGGCAGAATGTTGGGGTACAGGAGGGGATATGGGATGCTGGCTCTGGGAGGGGGCTCAGGGCTGGGGTGCAGCCTCCTGCCAAGCGACACTTACCTCGGGCAGATCCCGGGTGATGGTGCAGCGAGGCTAAGACAAGCTCCCTGCCTGCCTGCCCCGGCCCCACACCGCTCCCGGAAGGGGCCAATGCCCCCCGGTGGCCCTTGGGGGTGGGGGGCACATGGCTCCACACACTGCTGCTCTCTGCAGGCACCGCCCCCGCAGCTCCCATTGGCCATTCCCAGCCAATGGGAGCTGCAGGGGCGGTGCTTCCAGGCAGGAGCAGCACATGGAGACCCCTGTCCCCACATGGGGCCGCGGGGCCACCCTGGCCACTTCCAGGAGCGACATGGGGCCAGGGCCGGCAGGGAGCCTGCCTTAGCAGCAGCCCTGCTACACTGCCAGATATTGGGATCAACTGGGAGAGTCTCTAGAATCAACAGGTTGGTGATCACTGTTATAGACTAAGAATAGAATATCAAGGTTGGAAGGGACCTCAGGAGATCATCTAGTCCAATCGCCTGCTCAAAGCAGGACCAATCCCCAGACTGATTTTTGCCCCAGATTCCTAAATGGCCCCCTTAAGGATTGAACTCATAACCCTGGGTTTAGGAGGCCAATGCTCAAACCACTGAGCTATCCCTCCCCCCAAGGAGGGTCAGGTTACTAAATACCTGGAAGGGATACCTTTAAAGAAAAGTTCAGGAGCTGGAAGAAGTAGTGCAGGTGAACCAGAATTGAGCATTTTCCCTGTAACTCTGTTCTGAATCAGTGGCTAGCCAGCAAGGTATGAAGTGGCATTGTTCGGTTGGAATTGCCATTTTTCTGAAGAGATGTAAAGGTGAGGTCCTGACCCTTTGAGGTCCCTGCAAACACACAAAAATAAGCAAAATGGTAACATTTCAACAATTTTGTTAATGCAATCTTCTGTTTTTTACCAGTGAGTACTTGATCAAAAGTATGGCAGACAAGATGGCAGAAGATGGATGGAAGGAGCTGGGTTATGAATATGTGAACCTTGATGACTGCTGGTCTGCAAAGGAAAGGGATTCCCAGGGTAGGCTTCAGCCAGACCCAGATAGGTTTCCAAGTGGTATTAAAGCCCTTGCTGATTATGTAAGTTTCTCACTGTGGTATCTCAGATGTAGGTGCTAAAAATGCAATTTTCTTTTGAACGTAGTTATTTAAAGAAACTGTTTTTAGAAAAGGATATGTATAACTTACTGCAAAATTCACTTAAATGACAACTAATAAATGTCAAGCTACTTAGCTGGAAAAATTACAGGGAACAGCTTAATTGTAATACATGTGAATGATTCTGTGCATATCTCTAAGGGAAATACATATTGGATTTTCATTGTGCCTGCACATATGGATGATGATCAGTGGACACTTAGGGTTAATCAATGTTATTCCTTAGGAATCTATTAACATGCTCTGGGTTAGAATTGAAAGGAAGGTAGATATATTTACAAATGAGCAAAGATGCATTATTCTGTGCAGTGGGTCAGTTACACAATGTGGTTGTGTACAGTGGAACCCAGCAAGGCCCCAATCCTGCAGAGTTTCACATGTGCTTACCAGTTTACACATTTGGGTAGTTCCACTGAAGTCATTGATAAGCATGTGTGTGTTTGCAGGATGGAGCCGTAGTGTGTATTTGGAATGAAAGCCGTATTTTGCAGAGAGGCAGGGATCTAATGGTTAGCATAGAGAACTGGGAGCCACAATTCCTGGTTTCTGTTCCTACTTGTGCCACTTACTGTGCGACATAGGGTAAGTCACTTAACCATTCTGGTTTGTTTCTACCAAATGTGTATAACAATGCTTACCTACATCCTAATCCTTTTGAACTGTTTTGAGATCCTTGCATGAAAGGCAACATATTACTCCAAGTAATTAACCTTTTAAGTATATTTTTCATCATGAATCCAAAGCAGCCATTACTGCACAACAATCAGATTTTTAGGACTCTGGTATGCAAAGGCTCTCAGAACATCATTGCCAAAATAGGCAGAGACCTCACAAGAGAGCATCCAAGAGAAATCTAACTTCAGACAAGTAATGAAGATGTTTAACAAACAGAAGAGAGATTTAGTATCAATGGGTATTAGAAGACAAATACACTGGAATCATAAACTAATCAGAATCACTTTAATTTGCTTTACCAGATACATTCAAAAGGGCTGAAATTTGGAATTTATAGTGACATGGGTAACTACACCTGTAAAGGTTACCCTGGGACCACACTGGACACCATTGATACAGATGCCAAAACATTTGCAGAATGGGAAGTTGACATGCTGAAGTTTGATGGCTGCTATTCAAACTCATCTGTTAAAGCAATAGGTTTGTTTCTTAGGATTAATCTTTGAACAAGGGAAAGACTAGCTCGGGAGTTTTGTTTTGTTGTTAAATGAAGCTTCTTAAACTTGGATATTCCAATTTTTAAAAAGCCTGTGAAATCTTCAAGTTCTGTGAAGTAGTAGGTTTGCTTTTCATCCCTGTTATTTCATCTCCAAATAATTTCTATTTATATGTTTATTAGTTTTGGGTGAATCTAAATTTAGATTCGTTAAGCTCAATATTGAGTTGTGATGTCTCATGATCTTGTTTTATCTGAATGAAGTTTCCACCCATCCCCTCGTAATGCAGCTTTTAGCTCATTTTAAGTAGCTTCTCAAGAAACAGGATTCAAAATAAGGCCCTTGTTTTGCAGTCCTTGAGCACTCAAACTTCCAGCTGAAGTCAACAGGATTGTGCCCCTCTCATTCTGGGTCTGCTTCCTACTGCCTCCCCATCTCTCCTCTCAGTCTCCTTCTCGTTTTCAATATAGCATTTTAATAGGAATATTGGTCATGTCAGCCCATCACATCTAGTATCTTGCCTCAAATTGCACCAGTAAATGATGCTTCCGGTGAAAGATTTTAAAAACTCCACATAACAGATCCTGAGCATCCTCAAAAGATGTGCAGTGCATCTCCCTATGTTTAAGTTCAGATCTGTAGCCTTAGCATAGTGTTCTAGTGCTTGTGGCCTAGTAAGTTTTAAAATAGTCATAAATTTGTTCAACCAAATTAAGCTTACTCAAACAAAGCAAAGATACTAGTCCTCGATGAGAACGATGGCCTGCTTTCCAAGTTGTAAAAGTCAACCATTTGTGCTGAAGCCCTGTTCAAAAAGTGTTGTCAAAGGCTTTTGGGTTTTTTTAAGACAACAGAAAAATATATTTTTTCCACTCACTGATAACACAGAATGAATGAAGGGATTTTGCTAGAGCTCCAAAAATATAAATAAAAAAGTTTGGGAGCAAATATGAAGCATTGAATATTTTTGTCTCTTAAGGTACTGTATTACTTTTGAGGGAATAAAGAGGTCCAGAGTGTCAAGGGTGTTAATATGACTCTGTCACTGCCCAACATTAACAGTTAACATAGAATCATAGAAATCAGGGTTGGAAGGGACCTCAGGAGGTCATCTAGTCCAACCCCCCGCTCAAAGCAGGACCAATTCCCAACTAAATCATCCCAGCCAGGGCTTTGTCAAGCCTGACCTTAAAAACCTCTAAGGAAGGAGATTCCACCACCTCCCTAGGTAACCCATTCCAGTGCTTCACCACCCTCCTAGTGAAAAAGTTTTTCCTAATAGCCAACCTAAACCTCCCCAACTGCAACTTGAGACCATTACTGCTTGTTCTGTCATCAGGGACTACTGAGAACAGTCTAGATCCATCCTCTTTGGAACCCCCTTTCAGGTAGTTGAAAGCAGCTATCAAATCCCCCCTCATTCTTCTCTTCTGCAGACTAAACAATCCCCGTTCCCTCAGCCTCTCCTCATAAGTCATGTGTTCCAGCCCCCTAATCATTTTTGTTGCCCTCCGCTGGACTCTTTCCAGTTTTTCTACATCCTTCTTGTAGTGTGGGGCCTAAAACTGGACACAGTACTCCAGATGAAGCCTCACCAATGTCGAATAGAGGGGAATGATCACGTCCCTCGATCTGCTGGCAATGCCCCTACTTATACAGCCCAAAATATCGTTAGCCTTCTTGGCAACAAGGGCACACTGTTGATTCATATCCAGCTTCTCGTCCACTGTAACCCCTAGGTCCTTTTCTGCAGAACTGCTTCCTAGAAAATTAAGGAGATATACCTATCTTATAGAACTGGAAAGGTCATTGAGTCCAGGCCCCTGCCTTCACTAGCAGGACCAAGTACAGATTTTGCCCCAGATCCCTAAATGGCCCCCTCAAGGATTGAACTCACAACCCTGGGTTTAGCAGGCCAATGCTCAAACCACTGAGCTATGCCTCCCCATAGTTTGGAGGTTTGGAATACAGAGACCTCAACCTGCCTAGTACCATGACAAACACACCAATAAAATCTTTTTAACCTTTTATTAAAGATATAAAAAAAGAAGGAACACAGTTATGTAAACTATGAAATAAATATTTTATTTTAACAATATCCCTTATTCCCTTTCCCTTTAGCTGTAAAGTTATTAAAAGAAAAAAAGAAAAAACCCAGTTTGAAAGTCTTTTAGTTAAAACTGTCCTTTTAGGGAAACAAGAAAAAGTTAGTTGAGATGAGCTGGAGCTGTTGCTGTTGTTGTTAAAGTCAGATCCCATTTTTTAAAAAACAAAACAAAACAAACACACACAAATGAGGAGAGAAAAGAATAGGAAAGGCAGAAAATGCAGCTTCTGGCCCTGGTGTTAACTCTCACTTGCTATCTGACTCCTAGAGAAACACAGGCATGGCAAATATCTAGTTAGCCACTTTGTGACCTGGCAAGCTTGTATCAGCATCATCCTGTTTACTGCATTGCTTTCACCTGCCTCTTTGGTCACAGGCTTATAGCAGTGTTGCAAATATATGGTCTTGGCCAGCTAAGCCAGACTTTTATTAGACAGATGGCAAAAGAAGGAGGATAGGAAAGAGAAGAAACAAGGGATATGGGCGAGGGTGACAAAGCCTCACATCCCAGGTGATATTCAGGATTTAGTTAGTGTAGGTGGTGATGTCCTTTGGGTCCCTCTCTCTCTGGCCCTGTCTCGTCATGAGCTCCCTCAGGATTAGGACAATGAAGGACCACTGGTGTAACAGTGAGTCCCAGGAGACAGACTTGATGGTAAAGCTTGCTTCTTCCAGACCTCTCATCTCCCAGTGAGCAGTGGTTGTTAGCCTGCAGGCACTTTTTCCCCCAAAGTCTTTCCTTTTAAAAAGGGAATGAAGGGTGAAATAGCCCATCCCCTTATTTTATCCAGCAGTCAGGCATAATTTCTGACACCAGTTTTGGTCCATTGATTTCCAGTTCCACACTTCTCTTGTTTGCGAGGCATGTTCTTAACACAGTCCTTGGATTATATCAGTGTAAGCGTTTTTGTTTCGACTAGCACAGTCTGTCTCCCTTTTGCACCTTTTCCCATCACCATTTATTGTTACAGTAGAACCTCAGAGTTACGAATCCCTCAGAAATGGAGGTTGTTCGTAACTCTGAACAAAATGTTACGGTTGTTCTTTCAAAAGTTTACAACTGAACATTGACTTAATACAGTTTTGAGACGTTACTATGCAGAAGAAAAATGCTGCTTTCCCTTTATTTGATTAGTAGTTTACTTTTAACACAGTACTGTACTGTATTTGCTTTTGTTGTTGTTCTCTCCACTGCTGCCTGATTGTGTACTACCAGTTCCAAATGAGGTGTGTGGTTGACAGGTCAGTTCCTAACTCTGGTGTTCCTAACTCTGAGGTTCTACTGTATATGTTGTTGTTGTGACATTATGAACTTTCACTTCTTACAATTGAGCTCACAATTAGAGTAAGTTTGAAGACCAAATTATTACAACAGTACATTTTTATAAAGGTTTATAAGCACAAGAAAATAGGTGTTACAAAGCCAACTGTTCTGAAACCTACATTCAGTATGTATATAATGAGTGCTAATGGAGACTGTTTGTAAAATTGTGACTCTGATTTGTTTTAAATAGGTGAGTCTCAGATAGGGTAAAGAGGACTCTGCTCCCAGACTGTCATAGTAGGTGCTTAGCAATGAAAGATACTGAGGGGGCAAAATCCTGTACTTGCAGCACCTCTTTTCCCAAAAACGTATTCACACGTGTAAGGGTTTTCAGGAACATAATCTCTTTAAGATGTTCAGTTTTCTGCTGGTCTAAAGAAGGAGACTCCTTGGTTCTTTTCCAAACCCAGACTTCCTTAATGGCAACTCAGTACAATGCTACTACGCCATTCAGCTCTTTTCTTAAACACTGGTTCAGAACTATAAGATTATTCCAATCCCACATCTATTTCAGAAAAAATCTGCCTCTTGCTGAATAACTTGAAAACAGGAATATACAAAAAATGTTTTTTCTTACATCTGCAGAAACAGTCAGTTTGGGGCAGGCATGATCATAAATTGTAACTTTGTAAAGGAAACCTTTAATTAGCCATGTTCCATATATAATTCCCGTTCCAGATGTAATTCACCAAAGAAGAGTCTCCACTCTTACCTTTGTAAAACAATAGCAAGTGAAAAAAACTAGAACACTATTACTATTGTTATGTAATATGTTAATATTGCCTTGCATTAATACCCAATGCTCAATTTTGTTTAGGCTACCCAAAGATGAGCATTGCTCTGAATAAAACAGGAAGACCTATCGCTTACTCATGTAGCTGGCCAGCTTATGAAGGAGGGCTTCCCCCAAAGGTATCTCCACTGTCTGATTTTATTTTATTACTCTTTAGCTGACAGTATTTAGCTAATTGGGACCTCTTGACAAATGGCTGGAATGTATTTGAATGAACTGCACACCAGTTCATTCAAATACATTGGTGACATTTGTAACCTCTGGAGAAATAGTGCAATAGAATAAGCTAGTCCTATTCTATTCCATTCATTTCTGCATACTGGCACCACCTTGTTAGATGAACAACCTCACTGCACTAATGAAATACCAAAGTCTTCTGCTTTTCAGATGCTTATAGGAGAAAGCTGTACATTGTAGATACCAATCTCTCCTATTCAGATTATGGGTATGACATTTGAAAATAAAATAACCTGGCAAAGGTGTCTGCTCTTCTCAATTTACAAATGGCAACTAAACCACTGTCTTAAAATCAGTTGTTCTTCCTTTGGAAAAATCTGTTTGAGAACAACACAGATTAATGTTCTGTGCTAGGGAACATTTTACTTCTTTACTCCTTTAGAAATTTAGAAAACCCTATTTGCTTTTCTGGAGAACAAGTCAGCTTATTTGTTTTTTAAAATGTTTTATATCAATACCTTTGTGAATTTGGTGGTGGAAAATACCACTTAAATATAGTATAAACTGTAACAAACCAGTATTTATATACATTGTCCTTCCCCATCTACTTTTGTTTGTCTGACAGCTCATAATATGATATTTCACAGCCTAGTAGTTCCAGTTCTGAAGCCTAGTGATCCAGTTAATTTTGCATCAGATGATTGTGTCATAATGGGGAGAGTTGACATCTGCTATTGTTGACCCACCACAGCAATTAGTGTTGGTAGGAAAGCAGCAGAATAAGAGGGGAGAGAAGGAAGGGAGGGAAGAGGGAGAACAGGAGGCAGCCGAGAATGGGAGTTGTCGAAGTTACTCAGAGATTTATAATGGCAGTAGCAGTTCTGGCACAGGAAACAGGTCAAAGGTGCAGAATAAATGTAGTTTATTCAGTGGCTGTAGAAATAAAATAATTTATTTCATGGATGTGATGATCACATACGTAGTATACATATAAATATATTACTTATGTTTTTATTAAGATAAATTATACCGTACTTGGTGACATTTGTAACCTCTGGAGAAATTTTGGTGACATCCAGGATTCCTGGGAGAGTGTTCTAAATATTATTGAGTGGTATGGAAATAACCAGGATAATCTGCAACCTGCAGCTGGCCCAGGAAGATGGAATGATCCAGATATGGTGATGTTATCTTTTTAATATTTTGTTTTCTGTTGAAATGTAAATAGATCCTGATAAAAAGGTAATTTAGCAAGACTTTCTAAAAGACAGCTGTGAACTGCCAATGGACAAGACTGATACTATGCACTTGTGCATAGAAAACATGTCCAGCAGTTAGAGCAGGGACAGAGTCAGAACTCTTGGGATCTACTCCTGCCTCCATCACTGACTCACTGCATCATTCTTTTTATCTCAACTTAACCATCTTCAAAATGGTATAATACCATTAGAGGTATTTATAGCATGAGATAAGTATAGAGATGTAGTGGCAGCTCAGTAGTTAAGGTTGCACTGTCTTTGCATTTAAATCTGATATAGACAGTGTTCACATTTAACTATCTCAGGGAAAAAAATTCAGTCAGAAATTACACATGGATCTCAAGCCAAAATGGTTTTTAATCTTAACTCAGAATTTCCTGTTAAACATTTTGTAAATAACTAATGTTCTAATTTTTTTGAATCAGTAGGTACATATTTGCTACCTTAACTTTTTTTTCTAGGAATTAATGTTTGTAAAATGCCTTGAGATCATCTAGTGAAAGATGTTCTGCATGAATGCCAAGTATTAGTGTGGTAAAAAAAGCTTTTCTTACTAAAATTATAATGCCTCACCAGTGGGGCCCTTGGGTTCATTACCTATATTAAAAATAAATATCTAACATAATAGCCATCCCCTTGTTAGCCACCCCAGCCACTGGGTGGAAAATCCCTCTCTAGATTTGTCTTGAGATCAAACAGATATTTGTTCAGGAAGATGAACCTTGCAGGATGCTCTCAGTACCAGCAAAGTTGGGCATCAGAGGGAGCAAGTTACAGCTGGGGAGCTTCCACGGTGACTGTCTTGCCTCCTGTTCTTAAGAGTTCAAACCGAGGGAATGTCAACAAGAGCTCTTCAGTTTCTCATCCAACTGGATGGTACAAGCAGCATTCTTTCAGGTTGCAAGTCTCAAAATTAGATAACGCTTCAGAAATTTCAAAATCCAGTAATTTAAATTTCACCTGTCAGCAGAATGAAAACCAGTGTAGTGAATGGAGCACTGGTGTAATTTACTCACACTAACCCACTCCACAGCACATTCAGCACAGGTAAAGCATCCAAGTGGCCTGCAAGGATATTCCTGAGTAAAGCACATTGCAGTCTGACCAAGGTGTGGAACACCAGAGCCGGCTATGCATAATAAAGAAAGACTGCAACTTTTTTGTTAAATCTTGGCCCACGGTAAGGCCTCTCTGTGCCACTGGAATGTAGCAAAGAAACCTTAAAAGTTTCTTTAAATGGACAGCAGAGGATTGTCTTGGCATGGAAGAATCTTCAGATGATTTAGGGCTGGCTACATTGGCTGTGTATCATCCTTCCCAGCCTAGGGAGTAGGGCCAGAGCATGCTGCACTTCAGCAATCCCAAGAGACTGTTACAAGCTGGAGCAGGTCTCAGGCTAGTCTAACTTGCACTGAAGGACAGTTCAGTCCCTAGCCAGCTCCAGGATGAAGGTACTTTTGCTGCCTCCTCTCAGCGGTGCTGAACTCTGCTTTGTTGCTGCTGGGGATTTAGCCCCAAATACATAGTGGAGACCTTCACATTGTGCAGCAAAGGCCCCAAATTCATAGCAGTTACTTTTTGACCATGAAAACATACAGCTGGATTGTTATACCACCAAAGTGATTTATACTTTGTAGTTTACTTACTGCAATGCTTTACCAGTCTCTATTCCATCATAGCAATAACAAAGACCACAGCATTTGGTGATGGTTTACCAGAGGAGAGGGTTTTCCTGCAGTTCAGTGCTGCGAAGCCTCCTGGTTTATCAGGCTCCCATTTCAAGTTGTCCCTATAAGTAGCTGTGTTGCTTGAGGGCATAGTTTTTGCCTTCCTTTATTAAACCCAACTAAAATGTTAAGCCCAAGGACTGGCTGCCAGCCAGCTGTTCTGGTGGGCCTGGTGTTGGCCATGGCTGCTGCTACGGCTGCCTTGGGGCTGGCCGCCGGTCAGCTGTTCCAGCAGCCACTGCTCCAGAAGCCTTGAGACTGACAGCTGCTCCAGCCCTGCCCCAGAAGTAGTCACGGAGGTCCCAGAAAGTAACAGAATTCTTGACCTCTGTGACAGAATCCTACCCTTAATTATAATCAGAATGCCAATGGCACGAACGTCCAGAATGCTTCATGATCTCCTCTAGTTGTGACACAAACATGTTTAAGAGGAAGGGTGGCAAAGTGGAACCATGTGTGACCCTGGCTGGGAACACACTTGAGGTAGATACCAAAAACTGCTCCCCAAAATAGCCTAGCAGAAAAATATTGGTAAACATTTAAACAAATATATTACAGTCAAAGGGAGGCAATTAAGGTAGCCTTTCAAAATCTGAATTGCTCACTCACTCTGGGGGTGCAAAGGGAGACAAGTACATTTTATTGATGGGCTGGTAAATTTAAGATAATTTTGCAAGTCTGCACAGAGGTATTATGGAAACAGGATTTTGTGATGAAGGAGAAGATATGGTTCATTCTGAAATCGAATTTTGGGACAAATGTTGTATAAAAGACAATACAAGTAACAGTCCAGTTCTGCAAGCTTTCAACTATTAACTTCAGTAAGATTTCTGCACATAGAGGGTTTGCAGGATAATGTGCTAAATTGTAATGTAGTTGGCTTTTGGTGTATATTATCATTCTTTTAAGAGAGTCACATTTGCAGTACCCCTAAGAGCCCATGTCATGTGCCAGGACACTGGCATCTTGGTTTGTGATTAGGGCTCCTAGGCGCTACTACAATACAGACAGTTTCATTTAACAGTATCTGATTTATTTCAGCTGATTATTGGTAACTTTGGCCTGAGTTATGAGCAGTCAAAAGTGCAGATGGCATTGTGGGCAATCCTGGCAGCCCCTCTCTTTATGTCCAGTGATTTAAGGACAATCTCTGAGGATGCCAAGCACATCTTGCAAAACAAGCTGTTGATTTATATAAACCAAGATTCTCTGGGGATTCAGGGACAGCGCATTATGCAGGTACCCAATTTGCTAGTTGTCTACTCTCTATATTTTTGTTTGGTTTGATTTTTAAATGATGGTTCTGCTATGCCTCATCACCAAGCTCTGCCAGAAACTCACACTTAGCAATATGAACTTTATCTTATATTTCCCCAAGAAAGGAAGCTTCAGAATTTTTCATTTTTAAAACAGCCTTTCCAGTCCTTTGGTAATAAACGTAAGTTGTAGTGATTTGTTTTTAATCACTTATTTAATGTTGCTGGAAAGGTTGAGGAAAGATGTGTTAATCTACACATTCCTATAATTAATTACTTTTCCTGCCACTCTCTCCTCCCACTCCCTCTCTGCATACATAGGTTACACATTCATTGGATATATATGAATGGAATTTACACCCATTTTATGACCAGTTTACACATAAGTAACTCACACTGCCAATTACATCACTAGTGAATTTGGCCAAGACACTTCCACAGGAGTTGCACCAGCTTACATCCAGTCTAAATTTTGTTAGCGTTTTTTTATTCTATCAGTTGCTGTGCTGATGTATACAGCCATTTAGGCTTCATATAATGTTTTCCTTTCTTGGAGGCTGAGAACAACACTTCATCCAGTATCAATTTGGATTCAAGAACAGTGTAATTCAAGTGGCGATTTACTGAGTTTCTCTGCCTCTGCTTCCGAGTAACTTTTGTCCTTATTTGTGTGACTTTCCTGTAGATCTGCAGGTTGATCACAATACATGCTTAGAGTGCTCTTAGGCTCTAGAGAGAGTCCCAAGAGTCTCAAAAGGTGGATGGGGGAAAGTGGGTCAGTTCATTTTACCATCGTATCCAGTATGAGAGCCTGAACTCTCGTCATATCTAGCATGAGAGCCACACATAAAGTGGGAAAGCTAGTATTTTATTGCATAACCATCAGCAAATGCTGCTATGGTAAATACTCTTCACTTCTGCCTAGGTTGGTCTCTACCCATACATCCTGCCATAATGATAAAACTACAATTGTTTCAGGATTACCACATTACTGAGATGTCTCAATCTCTTAATAGTTACACAAAGCAAAAGATGTGTACAGTCTAGCCTTGTCAATTTTAAGAGTTGATTTAGTTAAACACATACCTTTTCATCCCTGAAGAGAGAACATTTATCTGGAAACTTACTATAATCTTAATGGATGCAGTGTCACATGGTGTTCTCAATTAAGTAAACAATCCTACTGACAGCAACAGCGTTGACACAGTGGTACTACATGGATGCAGTAGAATGGAATTACACAATCTTTAGCTGCTGCAAAATGCCACCCATCCACATCAACGGGTGGGAGAAATTGATGGGGCTGGCAGTGAAAGGGGGATAGTCCCAGTAGCAATAGAGGGAAACACTTGCCAAGGGACAATAGGTAGCTCCTCCCACTGGGAGTCTCTGGCACCCATTGGCCAGCTGGGAGAAAGGGGTGCTGATTGGCCAGCATGCCTCATCTCCCACAGTTTAGCCCAGTGCAGGGACCACGTGGAGCCTCTTTCAGCTCCGTTCCAGCAGCCCACTCTACCCACCCAAAATGAGATTGGGAACCCAGCCTGAGAGATGGCGCGGGTCTGGCCGATCACCTGATTAGGGGGTCAGGAAGGAATTTTTTCGCCCATGGGTCAATTGGCAGAGGACCAGGGAGTTTTTTGCCTTCCTCGCAGCATCTTCAAGCCACAGTGGGCTAAGTAGGAATGTATTTAGTTCCTAACTGTGGTATTGGTTATTCATCACAACTTGCAGCCGGTTTCCAGTGCAGTTAAGAGAATAAAATGAATGGTTCCGAGAGATAAAAGACCTGAGATTTTGGTGATGGGCCTTGGGCTCATATGATAAGGTGAGACCATGTGGCCTTTGTAGCCAGTGTCCTTCCTTATGATACCTTGGGGCCTTCCCAGGCTGATGTCTCCACCCTACTGCACTCTCGATCCCCAAATATTGCATATGATAGGCTAAGGCTGTGAGGTTTGAAGAGAAACTTCCCAAGAGCAGACAAATTCCTAACTATTTAAGCCAAATTCTTCCCTTGGTTATGCTAGTGCAACTGCACTCGAGTTACACATCTGTCCTGCTGACCGTGTAAGAACTATGCTGACCTTTTCCTAACTGCAAGCTACTCTCGGATATCTGTGCCCTGATTGTGCCCAACACTCCAGCTGCTCATTAGATGAAATATGTAGGGCTTTAACAATAGAGTATGATAGAATATAGGGAAGAGTTTGGTCCTGACTGTCTGGAATGGCAAATTAATTTAGATGCCTAGAATCACATCAAGAAAAATGTCTTATGTGATAGTTTGAATGAGACACTGGATAAATAGGACCCATGTGTAGAAAGAGATTAGAAGTAAGCAGAACTTTTGATTGTTTTACTCACTATGGAAAATCATTTGGAACTGCTGGAAAGATGGGTGGGTAATCATATAATTGACAACAGTGGATGAAGTGAAAGTATAAACATATTCTTACAGATTAAGTATAGAATTGTATCTACCATGTAGCTGCACAGGCAGAAAGCGGAACCAAGGAACTTCATACAGTTGGCACACTGTCAAGAAAAAATTGTAACACTTAACAGCATTGGCATAGATACAGGCTCTAGGGCACTGGAATTTTTTTTTTTTCCCAGGTAAAAAAAACTTACTTGTAGCACTCAAATTGAAGTAATCTATTTCCCCTATTTTTAGCAATTTTCTAGTTCTACAAAGGCAATAAAACTTTTTAAAGATAGAAAAAGTAGGATCATTATGTAAGATAGTTGCAAAAAATGTGCACAAAACCAACACTGATGCTGTTGCAAAACATAGTAGATGCACAAAATCAGCAACACTAGAAATGAATACTGAAGCATGCACGCATCCAGCACCAACACCTACTGATTGAGAGAACATTTGGGTCAACCTGGACAACATATAAAGCTCAGTGTGTGCCATTCAGTTCTTTCACAAAGCTAGCTGTCAGAATCAGAGATCATTTACTCATTTTACTACATTCCACCTTCACCTATTCTGGGAGAAAGTTATAGATTATCCCCCCCAAAATATAAACAAAAGATGCTCTTTATTAATAAGCATAAGTGTCCATCACAGAACAAATTCATAAGATTATAAAAAATATCGATAACAGCTTGCTTACATTTTTAAAACACCTGGAATAGTCAGCATTTTGATCCCTGCATACCTTCCATTGTTGTGATGTAAAAATGTGAGCAGATTTATGCTGCCAAACACAGCAAGATGTAATATTTTCTTAAGACAGTCTTATTTGGCTGTAGGAGGTCAACTTACTGTAAGACGTTCAGGGCAGGCACTTGTCTACAGTACCTAAGGGTATGTCTACACCAATAAAACCCCAGCCACTGGCCCTTGTCAGCTGACTTAGGCTTGCAGCGTTCAGGCTGCTGGGCTGTAAAATTGCAGTAGACATTTGGGCTTAGGCTGGAGCCTGAGCTCTGAGACCCCACAAGGGAGGAGGGATCCAGAGCCTGGGCTCTAGCCTGAGCCCAAACATCTACCCTGCAATTTTCTAGCCCTGTGAGTCGGAGTCAACTGGCATGGGCCAGGCACAGGTGTTCTATTGCAGTGTAGACATACCCTTAGATACTTTTAGTTGCAGTATAAGTAACATCTGGAATCCAGTTAATCCCTAAAGCAGCACCTCTCACTTCTATTCTCTGAGGGAATTAAGAGCTAGGAGAGATGGCCCATATTTTGTTCATCTGCATCAGGTCTGTACCCCCATCACATCTATCGCAGGGATTTCACGCAGCTTAAGTGCAAACTAATACTAGTGCTACTTTTAAGTTAATTATAGTGGTGACAGTTTCTGTGAATAGTATTGTAAGCACAAAGGGATGTGAGTGACTTCCATGTATCTAGTTTCGGAAATGATGATGCAAAAACAATGAAAATGAATCCCTACAATATACTTCTATTTGACAGTGGCGTCATTTTGAAGTATGGAAGAGAATCCTGTTCAACGGACAGTTTGCCATAGCGGTTATGAACAATGGCACGGATGGAATGCCAAGACCTTTCGCAACCAATTTACCACTACTGGGTATCCTGGATTGCAAGGAGGGATACAAGATCTATGATGTTTTGGAGCAAGTGTTCTTAGGAGATTTTGCCCTCGATACAACTATTAACATACAAGTTACTCCAACGGGTGTAGTCTTGCTGTTTCTCAGGCCTCTGTGTTCTTTCACCTAATTTACAAAACCAATCTTGAGAGCCTAAGCACTTGAACTGCAATAAAGATATGTTAACTAGGGTAATTACAATGGCATTCACTGTGGATGGGAGCTAATGTACAGGAGCTTTGTAGCAAAGAGATTTGGTATCAGGTGCATTATCTAAAATACATTTGAAAGGGCAGTCATCTTTCAACTGGCACTAGACAAATAAGATCGTGAAGCTGCTTGAACTGCTACTGTGGGTTCTATATTAGCATATACCTGGAGGAATATGTTGAGGTTGAGCCTGCAGAAGGGAAGAAAAACAGCACTTTCAAAGCAGTACAAACCAAGTGGCTGATCTTTGTTTTTTCAGGAACATCTTGTTTTAAGAATGAGATTTCTCTTTTTACAAAAAAACCACATTGAATGCTACAGACCTTTCCTTTGATCTCCCCAAATATAGATGGTATGTATAACTTTATTTAGAGAGACCGCAAAGGCTGTCAGACCTGAAATATGATATTCTCTCCTTTCCCCTCACCCTCTTTTCTTTTTCTTAAGTGAGTTTGTTTCAGAATGTTCCCCAACTGATAATTTCTTCACTATGTACTTCATAATTAAGGCTGCAGTCCAGTTGGGGCTAAATGTACATACGTGGTTCTTATTAAAATGACAGCCACATATATGCAGCCTGAGGAAGAATGTAGTCCTTAAACTTTTGGCCCAAACAAACAAACTTAAGATGCTAGGGTTTTGCTGCAACATGTATTTAAGTAACAAAACGTGACATTTGCACCTCCATAGTCTCCCTTCCTGCCAGCTCCATACTCATGAGCCAAGAAAACACAGGGACTGACAGGCAGTTTAAGACTCTGCAGACCTTTTTCTGGAGCACTGGTATTTATGGAGTTTTGTTAATAACAGGGTATTTAGAATACAAGTTGTTTGGCAGTGGGACGGGCTGTGCATTCTATTTTGGGCCTATCAACTTTGAGGAGCATCTTTTTTAAACAAAAGACAGCATTATTATTCTCTGTATAATAAACTGAAAGGCAACATGCTCTAGTGGCCTACAAACACGGGATTGAGAACCAGGAACTTGTTACCCCTGCTTTGCCCCCGGACGTGCTTTGTGGCCTCAACTGGTCTATGCCTCGGTTTCCACCTCTGTAAAATAAAGTTCTGAATGCTTTCCTACCTCACAGGATTGTAGTGAGGACTGATTTGTTTTCAGGTAAATTAAAATGCACTTTCTCTGTAAAGTTTTGACTGTTAGGCTTTTGATAAGTTAATTTTATGCATTTCCCCTTCAGTTACTCCAGAGTTAATAGCGTAGTACTGGTTTAGCTGAGGGAAGAATCTGGCTTATAGTAATTACTCCTCATTGTATCTATTCACTCATGTCTAAATGTTTCACTAGTAATCAGTTTAAATACTTTAATTTTCATCTTATGCCATTTCATCTTGTTATACTTAGAGTCAAGGAACCCCTTTTTTATTGTTCAGCTGTAAATCAATAAACCTGGTAATGAAAAGTCATAATTACAATTATTTTGAATGGAACAAATAAAGCGTTCTTAAAGCAGTGAGGTCACTTCTCAGAACTCATTCATTTAGAAAGACACTGAACTTAAAGTAGGGATGTTTAATGCATGCAAATTAAATATTGTTCCAATCAGAATGTATGTGAAATACATGTGCACGAGAGTTCTTAAAACCACTTATAAACACAACCTTAGCTCATGTATTTTATTAAGATTGTTATAGCAAAAGAAAAAAATAATAGTGTCTCTGATTAAATCAAATGGGAAAAAAGTTTTAATTGTACAAAATGATCAGCTATCTACTATGGAAAGTTAGGGTAAGTGCTAACGCCATACAGATATGGAGAAAACTTTCAGTACAATAGTTATTCACTTCAGCTTTCAGCATGTTCTTCACCCAAAAGATTTTAGTTGAAATGTTTGAGATTATCAGTTTTACCTTTTTTGTGGAAATGTGACACCACTGTTCTCGCATACCAAAGACCAGTTGCTAGAATTAAAGAAGGAAAGAGGAAGATGTAACTTTAGAACTTGAGCTTCAGACCATTTACTTTGAGTTGATTCAATCGACAGGGCCAATTACAGCACTTATGTAAATGGCCACACCTGCTTTGAAGATAATGGAGCTCTCCCCATATACTCAGGTGGTGAATTTGATATTCTGTATCATATCTGAAACCCAGGATAGAGATTGAGAAGGCTAATAAATAGCACCCTCTGTAGGGAGGGTAGAGTGGGAAACCCAGTCCCAAGTCCATCCAATTTAGTTTTAATAAGTTTTTGTCTTTAATACAATTTCAGAATAGAATTATTGTTACTTGTCTGGCATAAATTCATGTCCAGACACAAGTGACCACAGACAAGACTGAATAGGTAAATAGACCCAAGTTATTGTATCCTGGGATGCCAAGAAGTCCTTCCTTCCTCCATGATGGTTATCACTTCTCCTCATCTCCTGGTCTGGTCCTTCAGTCCCATACTTCAGTTTCTGATCTAGCATTTCTCCAGTTTTGGTCTCATTTTCACTTGAATTCTTAAACCTTTTAACATTCCCAATTTTCCTCCAACCACCATTCAACACATTACCTATTGATTTTTACCTAACCCACATGTTACACATACACAAGCTTCAGTTACCCAGTATCTACAATTTTACTGCTGAATTTGTAGTTTCTGGATCACATTGCCCTGGGTCATCCTGTTTCTAAGTTTGCAAGGGGAGGGGGGGGAGGGGTATTTATCACTGCATGTTTGTACCTCTTGCTTACATCTTCCAACACAACAGGTTAAAGTAATATTGCTGGCAAGACAAGTAAACAAATCAGCAAATTACATTGAGAAAAACAAAAACACTCATGTCAGGCAAAGCTTTGGCCTGTATGCTACCTTAGCTATACTTACTCACTATTCATAATTACAGGTTATTAAAAATATAGCTAACAAAACTTTAAATCTTATCAATAGCAATCCCCCAATGTTAATGTTTAGATCAGTATGTGTATATTATCCTCCCCCTTAATCTATTACAAGGGGGATTTTAGAGGGCACACTATGATTCTTTAATATCAACATTTCTTATCTTCTGCAAACGCAAATTTGTCAGGGAAATTTTATTTTACTCAAAGTCCAAACAGTTTGTTCTTGTGTATGGTCAAATCAATGTTTTTCCTGTTACAAATTTTTGGGTGAACTGTTTTTTTGGCAAACTAGTTTTTGGGCCTTGGCTTTTAGTTAATTTTAATATTACCTCAACAGCTGAAAGGTTGTTTAATACACTAGAAGAACAAGTAGGCAGAATGTGGTATTTATAAAATGTTTTCTTGTTACCCTTTATGCCCCTAGCTACCTTCTTCATAGGAAGTATGGTAAGAGACCACTCTGGCTTAACCAGGAGATATTCAACCTGAAACTCAAAAAGTCCTATGAAAAGTGGAAACTAGGTCAAGCTGTAAGGACAAGATTAGACAGGCTAAGGCACAAAACAAAATTAGACTATCTAGGGGCATTAAGGGTAACAAAACGTTTTACAAAAATACTAGAAGCAAACAGAAAACCCAAGGACAGGGTATGCCCCTTTACTCAATGAAGTGGGAGAGAACAACAAAAAACACAGCAATGGCTGAAGTGTTAAAAAAAAAAATTTTTTTAAATCAAAAAGGTTAGCAATAATCACACCACTAGCAGTGCACATCAGTGTAAATAGGGTAGGATCTGAGGCTAAAATAGGAAAACAACAAGTTAAGAATTACTTAGACCTTGTCTACACTACACAGTTTTGTCAACAGAAGTCAGCTTTTGGCAACAAAACAGTGGACATGTACACACTGAAATGCTTCTGCCGATGTAACTCTCCTGCTATGCTGACATAATAAAATCACCTCATTGAAAGTGTAGGGCTTATGTCAGTGTAGTCAAGGCAAGGCAGTGTCTCTGTAGAGACAGCGTTTGACAAATCAGAGGCCTTCGAGTCAGCAGGGCCTGATGAAATTTACATCCTAGAATACTTATGGAATTGGTTGAAGAGATCTCTGAGCCATTAGCGATTATTTTTGAGAACTCATGGAGCAGAGGAGAGATCCCAGAGGACCGCAAAAGGCAAATATAGTACCTATCTATAAAAAGGGGAATAAGGACAACCCAGGGAATTACAGATTTAGCATCTTAACTTTGGTACCTGGAAAGATAATGGAGCAAATAATCAAGCCACCAATGTATTGGCATGTAGAAGATAATAATGCAATAAAGTAACCGTCAACATGGATTTGTCAAGAACAAATCATGTCAAACTAATCTAATACTCTTCTTTGACAGGCTAGCAAGCCTTGTGGATAGTGGGGAAAACAATAAATGTGACAGATATTGACTTTAGAAAGGCTTTTGATACAGTCTCACGTGACCTCAAACAATACTAGGAAAATATAGATGAACCTACTATAAGGTGGGTGAACAACTCATTGGAAAGCTGTACTCAGAGTAGTTCTCAATGGTTCACAGTCAATCTGGAAGGGCATATCAAGTGGAGTCCTGCAAGGATATGTCCCAAGTCTGGTTCTATTCAATATCTTTATAACCGATTTGGATAATGGCATAGAGAGTAAACTTATAAAGTTTGCAGGTCATACCAAGCTGGGAGGGGTTGCAAGTGCTTTGGAGGACAAGATTAGAATTCAAAATGATCTGGACAAACTGGAGAAATGGTCTGAATTCAATAGGATGAAATTCAGTTAGAACAATTAATTAGAACAAATGCCATAAATACAAAATGGGCAATGTCTGTCTAGGAAGTAGTACTGCAGCAAAGGATCTGGGGGTTATAATGTATCACAAACTAAATAAGAGTCAACAATGTAATATTGGTGCAAAAAACAAACATACATCGTTCTGGGTTGTATTAACAGGAATGTAAGCAAGACATGAGAAGTAATTCTTCCACTGTACTCAGCATTGGTAAGGCCTCAATTGGAGAACTGTGTCCAGTTCTGGGCACCACAGTTTGGTAACGATATGGACAAATTGGAGAACGTTGTGGAGAGCAACAAAAGATATTAAAAAAGATGTAGAAAACAGGACCTATGAGAAAGTTTGAAAAGAAACTGGGTTTTGTTTAATCAGTAGAAGAGAAGGCAGAGCAGGCACATAGTCTTCAAGTAAGTAAAAGGTTGTTATAACAAAGGAAAGTGATAAAGTTGTTCTCCTTATCCACTGAGGACAGGAGAAGTAATAATGGGCCTAAATTGCAGCAAGGGAAATTTAGGTTAGACATTAGGAAAAACTTCCTATGGAGGTTGTGGAATCTCCATCATTGGAGGATTTTAAGAAAAGTTAGACAAACACCTGTCAGGAATGGTCTAGTTCAGTGATACTTAATTATTCTACCCACAGGCTGATTTGAGAATTTTATGATGAGAGACGGACCATCTGTGCAGAAGGCTGACAATAAAAAACAAAAAAAAACTTCAGCGGCCAATAAAAAGAGACCTTTATTGCAACATAAGTATTAGTGTTTCGATCTTTGAACAAAGTTTATATGCCAACATTACCTGTGTTTGTGGCAATCTCTAATAGGAGAAGTGACATCGATGATCTCTGGCAAGCTTTGTTAAGAGTGGTTTGTAGGTGGTCAGGGGGCAAGGAGCATACACTGGTGAAAATGCTCATCTGTCAGGCCACTGCAGTGGTGGCTTTTTATCATGTTCACAGTAGAAGACCCAGATTCGTGGAAGTACATTGATCCAAACATAGCTAAGAGATAGATGGCTAGATTCTGGGTATTCTGAAACTGACTTCTGCACTCAATTTGCTGAGCAAAGTCCCACTTCTCTGGATTTTGCCTTCAGAACATCTGAGCTCTAATTGAAAGGCACCTTCATTGATTAAATCAAGAATGTTCTTTTCTTCAGAAGGGCATGGTCCATCGGTAGAGGCAAATGGATCATGAACAAATAAAAGCAAGTCCTTTGGAATTTAAAAAATTCTCAAACCACATTTTAAAATTTTCAGTCAGACTGTTTAGGAATTCTTGCATTATTTTCATCAAAGTTTCATTTGTAGAAACACAAACAATGTGGGAAAGAGCAACATCTTTCCTGTTACGTCTGTCTGAAGCATTTCAAGATTCCTCTGAAAAGCACACACTTTTTCAAACAGATCCCTGACACTGCTTGCACGGCCTCGGAGCTGCAAGTTGAGGGAATTCAAGTGACCAGTAATATCACATAGAAAAGCTACTTGTGATGGAGGGGACATCATTCATAAATTCCAAAAACTCACAAGCCTTGTTGGTCTTGTGGTTTGAAAGAAACTCTATTATTTCTTTTTCAAGCGCACAGAACCTCTCTAACACCTCCTTCTCCCCCCCCCCCCCCACACACACTTAACCAGAGAACATCATTATGCTGCAACAGGTCACTATATTCAGCTGAAACGTCTTATAAAAGATGATGTTGCAAGACAGAAGTTGAGCATATGTAGATCACTAATCTCATCACAATACCCTTTTTTCCCCCTCCAAGTCCCCATGCACAGGACAGTCTGGTGAATGATGCAGGGAAGTGTATTTAATGAAGGGTGTGTCACTGCCAAACATGAAGCAAAGCCCTTCTCTTTCCCTGTCATGGAGAGACCTCCATCTGTAACAAGCAAGTTTACTTTCTGCAGATCTGAACTCCCCCCTCCCACCCCCCAAAACGCCCTTTACTGTTACCTGCACAAAACTCTGTTACTTGCACACTCTAGGATATCCCACCTCTACCTAGTTCCTAGGGCTCAAGGCATAACTCGGTTAATTTAGGCACCCCCTTTCCCAGTTCCTAGGGCTCCAGGCAAAAGGCACCCAACTTTACCCCTTCATGGGCTCTGGGCTCTACTCCTTTGGGCAAACACCCATTCCCTGTGGACTCAGGGCTTAATCTATTGCGGGTTTATGGGGTCTTTTACCAGTGAAAGAGCCTTACACAGTAATAGCCTACTTAACCTCTATTTATTAACAAATCACCAAAACAGAATGCACATGCTACACATACAATGCTCACCACTCCCAATAAGACAGATGAACTTTTCTTGATGGCTAGTCAGGATCAGGCCATCTGGGGGACTCCAGTTTGTGCACGGTGTCATTGGCAGAGTGTTGAGGTCTGGCAGCTCTGATCTTGGGGCTGTGTGCTGGAGTTGGTTCCCAAGAACTTTATATATAGTGAAACTTGAGTCCTGCTTAGCTGTATTGTACCTTAGCCAATCATTTTACTAAAATATTACTAACCAATCCTAAACAAAATTCTCTGACCAATCATACCCCACCACCTTAATTAATTTACACCTAGGAAAATTATGTAACAGAAACAATCAAAGAAACAGACAGATCATACAGACAAACAATAGAGAAGTAGGGACCATAAAGATAAAACAAAGAAATGAGGATTTCATAACCACAACTACTGATAAGTGATTTCTTGCCAGACAGAATGCGATCAAACTAATTTTTCTGTAACCATCTTAAGATCTGTTTATTTATCTGGTGATAGTGGGTGCTATTAGAACAGGATCTCCTTCTTAACAGCCTGATATTACATTAAAACAATGTAATTGAGATGCAATGTGAGGATGTGACTTCCTGTTTCTTGGCTAATGGTTGCTGCTCTCCTAATATGGCCACAGACAAAGGCCTTACAATATGGTTACAGGAAAAGGCCTTATCCTTATATTACTTTTCAAAAATGCTCTCTCCTGTGGTGTAGGTTTAATGGTATTGAGCACAAAGATTCTTCCTTAAAAATTTCACCATAATAAAATCTAACAGACAGTGATAGCTGGGTAGCGTCACTTAAAATTGCTTGAGTCCTCCACAGCAAAGGACATGTATTTGGCATTTTTTAAATCGGAAAGCAGTGCTGACAAACAATCCTCGTAAATTACCTCCAATCTTTGCACTGCTGTGGAATCAGACAGGAGAACTGGTTTCACAATGTCACCTGTGTTTTTATCTCCAGCAAAAAACTCCTCCAGCATTTCCAACATGCACTCCTTCACCAGCTCGGCCCCCAGGAAAGGCTTTTTCTTTTTAGCTAGTATCCACATTATTCAAAGAGAAGCAGCTGTTGCTTTTTCTTGTGCAGTTGCTGATGTTGTAAGAATGACATTTGAAGTGTGATACAAAGACTTCAGATTTTCAATTTTGTCATGTCTTGCAACCTTGCCAGGAGGATAGGCTGGCATAGGAAAGCAGCCTTAATTTTGTGTTTAAATTAGGTGGCATAATTAAAGGAAAGCAAATGTCCAGTTTGGGTTAAAAAGCTCAGTTTTCACCATCAACTTTGCGATATTTACTCCCACTTGCATTCATTTTTTGCTCCACTTCCATCGCTAATGAAAAAATGGGTGGCATCCAAGGCTGGCCTTAGGGAAAATAGTGCCCTGGCCAAACTTGTATTTTGGCACCCTTTGAGTTCAACCCCGGATAGCAGTGTTCAGGCTGTGAGTTTAACTTAACTTTTTTTTTTTTTTATATATATATATATATATTATAAATATAAATATAAATATAAATATAAATAAATAAATAGGTTAGCTGGCAGGCCACACAGGAAGCCGGGGTCAGTGCAGGGGACTGGACTAGAATTCAGCGTTTCTCAACTTTTTCCTCAACCAAGGACCAGGTTGCTGTCTTCCTAAACCTGTGAAAAACTTTCATTTTGTAGAAAGGACATTTTTCATCAGAAGTGATGAAAATTTTTTCAACCAGCTCTACTCAGCACTTCTGAAAAATTACACCCAATGTGTCTAAAATTGGGCATCCAAGAACAAGGGCATCCAAAATTACATGCTGCTTTGAAAAATGTGTCGCACAAGACAGTGTCCTGCTCTAACAAGTAATTCCTCTCAATCTATGGCAAAGGTTTAAATTCAGCAGCCTTGAATCAGTTACTGTGAAGGGTTATAATTTACTAGCTTGCAGTATATATTCTAGCTGCTTGAGATCTTGACAAAGGCAGTGGAAATGCATACTGCATAAAAGGGACAGCGTGTTAGAATTAGCTTAGCACCAGCAGCTTACTCTCTGCTGTACAACGGCCACAGAAAGACAAAGTTCCTGTCCCAAGGAGCAAGTGTGAAGAAATGACACAGTCAGCTACATCTGTATTTCACATTCGGATGCCAGATCTATCCTGGTAGCATCCATGCACAAAACAGGATCGTGAGAAGGCCCTGGAGTAAGCCCTCATAACTGCAGAGATAGGTGGACTAGATTGTTGAGACTGAGAAACAGAACAAAAGCTGCATTTTAACAAAAACAGACACACTTCTAGTTCATTTGTGGTAGATGTGCCACAGAAGTGAACATCTGTTTTCAACTGTATGTCACATGTGTTTTCCCAAAAAGGCCATAAAGGATAAGTAGTGTTTTGCACCATAAACAATTGTGGGTGGAGCATGTAATAAACTGGGGATATCTTTCCCGATTTCTTAACAGGATATTGGAACAACCAAAGAAGGATTCTGCCCCCCTGCACATCCTTCCCAGATTTTACATTGACTATAGGCAATTAGTTTTTTATCTTTTTAATGCTTCTGAAAGACTAAATAAATTACATATTAATATAATAAGGTTACAAATTTCAATATACAAATAGGAAATGCAGAAGTTAGGATTCTAATAGTAAGATTAGCTCAGCTACATATGAAGGTTATAAGTGTGTTGATATGAAGTCTCATACACGCAAGCAGTTTGGAATATCCCATGTATGCAATATGGTCAGATTAAGATTACTATACGAGCCTCATCTTTTTCATTTCCTGACATGGGAATGTTTAAAAGGATAAACCTTAATATTTCATTAACATAAAACTCTCTATTTGATTTCATTCAGCACCATTACTCCTATTCTTTTGGCTACCAGACAGTCACATTAAAGGAAATGGAATTCTCACAATTTAAAACAATTCTAAGGAAATCAGCTATTTTAAAAACCAATGCAACGTCTCCCTACAGTGCTCGAAACCCACTTTGAAAGCATTTTAAAACATTCCATTTGTTTGTTATTTTGTACTCTGTTTACTTTTCACATATCTCTCAGGTTGGGCAATGAAAAGGAATGACATGTCCACTTTTTGCTATAGTTACAGCTTCAAGTTCTTAGCATTGCACACTTTATTATCTAAGATGTATTAGTATCATACATACTATGTATTAGTATCATAGATAAAGAAATTTACTTACATGTGATTTATAAAAGTTAACAGTGTCCCTTTAAAAATAGCCAGAAAAACACAGCATGTGCTTCCTAGGATGGTCTTTTAATTACATTTTTACTTTTTTCTACAAGCTTCTCTTTGTATTTAAGAGTCTCTCCTACCCCCACTCCCATTTCCAGCTTCTGTCCCTCTGTTCCTCCCCCCACTTAGCATTCCTGTACTTCAGACCCTGTCTCCTGTCTGTGCCACCTCTCTCAATGATTTTTATCCACCCTGACAGCGGGGCATGGCGGGGAGAAGGATTGGTCCCCAGCTGGAGCGAGGCAGGGGCCAGGGGCAAGATCACAGTGGGGCGGGAGCTAGGGTTTGTCCCTGGAGCAAGGGAGGGGCCGGGCCAGGGGTAAACTGTAAGCACAGCAGGGCCGGGGAAGGGGTAAACAGGATCCCTCCCACCCCTGCCCACACAGAGCAGGTACCTACCTTCTCCCTGGTTCTAGCCTATTTCTGTCTCTCTCTGCACTGAGCTGAGGATGGGGGTGCACTGAGCACAGGGTTGGGGGTGCAGGGTCTGGGAGGGAGTTAGGGTGCAGGAACAGGCTGGGGGTTGGAGGTGTAGGGTCTGGCCAGGAGCTAGGATGAGGGAGGGGGCTCAGGGTTGGGGCAGGAGGTTGGGGTATGGAGTACTTACCTGGGGCAGCTCCCATTTGGTGTGAGGGGTGCAGGTGCAAATGTGTGGGGGTGCAGGAGCTCTGTTTGTTGCTCAGGGTGGGAGTGGGGATGTGGGGGGGGATGCCAGGAGTCAGGGCATGGCGGGGGGCTGGGGATGTGTGACAGGGTGCAGGAGTCAGGGCATGGCGGGGGGCTGGGGATGTGGGCTGGGGTTGTGGGAGTGCTCCCAGCCCCCTGCCCTGAGCAGCTCATGGCAGGGGGCTGAAGGGGGTATGCCCTGATCCCATCCCCTTCCCCAAGGCCCCGCCCTTCCTCCCCCAAGTGTGCTGCGGCTCCGCTCCTCCCCCTCCCTCATGCCAGCGAACAGCTGTTCGGCAGCAGAGAGGGGGAGAGGCGTGAACGCAGCATGTTCGGGGGAAGAGGCGAGGGAGGGGGAGGTTGGCTGCCAGCAGAGCCTGCCCTGCTGCAGCACGAGCTGGCAGGACCAAGTTTCTGCCTGCTTCCCCCGCAGGAGAGAGTGGTGGACGGGGGGCAGAGAAGAGCGGGCCGGGCCAGGTCCCCTTTGGACTGTAGGCCCGGCACCATGGTAAATCCAGTACTGGCAGTTCCAACACCCTTGCCGCTTCCCAATGGCTGGTAGGAGAATCCAGTCCCACCCTCTACACTGGGTTCCAGCCCAAAGCACCCTATAACAAGCAGCCAAGGTCTCTGTACAGTCCTACGTCTTGCTGTTTCCCTGGGCTTCCTCCTACTTATCCAGCATCCCCTCTCTCTGGCTTGCCAACCTCCCAACTCCCTCCACTCAGGGAGTGGCTGCAGCCCCCTATCTGTAGCCAGCTTCCTGGCTTTATAGGCCCCACCTGTTCCTGCACAGGTGAGCCTGCCTGGAATCAATTAGTTCCCTGCTCCCTGGCTCCTTCTCCAGGTGCAACCTGGGGCGTTAATTGGCCAACCTGGACATTTTAACCCCTTCCAATCCTGTGTGGGGTGGACACGCCATCATACCTCTGATAAGCCTTTCTTTGCAGGCAGGTGACACCGCTTGCATGTGCAGGGCTGAGATTTTTGGTACTCATTAATTATGTTGCTTATTTGCCTTGTAGAGTGAAATCTCTCTCGTCTAGATTTTGGAACTGGCTAGGCTAGATGTTATAAGCTACCATTTTTCCTTGTTGTTTGTTAGACATGTTAGAATGTACCAAATCCTCAGCAACAAAAAAGGGAAGATGTGCTTACCAGAAGAAAAAGAAGATGGCAGTTATAAAACGGTTACTTTAAGGTAAAAGCCCCTTGGCTCTGTGAAATATAAAGGGCCAGCATAAAAAAGGCATGCTGGAAAACATTTCCTATAGAAGAATACTGTACATGAGAGACTTACCAGAGACTAGGAAGTCACTGAAGAAAGTCTCTTGGAGAAATGGATTGCTTTGATGTTGTGTGACTTACTGTCTATCACAATGATACTTCAACTCAGCTGTGATTTAATACTGTGTGATCTTACATCTAGGATGTCTATATTGGAGCTTTTAAATCAGTTAAGCATGGCTCAGTCATCCAGCAATTGAGAGAATGAAGATTCTTTTCAGTACAATGCAATATTTAAAAAGTCTCACTACTTCAGATTTGCTGCTCCCTTCTTGTGTACTTTGCTGCTGTCTCAGATGTCATTATGATGCCAGACAGCACAGCCTACCGCATGCACTATAGCAAACACACTAATACAACAGTGTAGTAAACAGACATAATGCGATTCCATTACTGCTAACATATCTGAGCAATGCTATAACACTGGATGCAGAAAACCTTAATTTATGAAGCACCTCATGTTTAGTTAAATAGTCTCTACTGAGAAACCAAAACAAGCTGTGTGCCATCAAGGTCAGTAAGGGGTCAGAGAATATTTTGAACTTGTACAGCACTGTGACCCTAAGAACTCCTCAATGCCAACTGGCAAAGGGTTTGTGATTCTTTAACAGCAACTCCTAACAGCTCTAACAAATTCACTACACCTGACACACTGCTTTAATATTTATCCAAAAAGCATCTAATAAAATCCTGGGTCACTAATAAAGTGTGTACACACACACACACACACACACACACACACACACACACAAATGTGTTTCTAAAGTCTAAATCAGGGCAGGACTGACAAAAGATTTTTCCAGACAAAGAATGTACATTCACCTGTCTGCCTTGGTTCACATGTAAGTTAAGCATTGTAAGCAACACTCTGCAAGCCTGTTTGCATACAAAGTCAACATAAGGATGTGAAGTCTACCAGGAGTCAGCACACCAGGGAATAAAACCACATGAAGGTCATCTTGACTCTGATGACAAACAATGATTTTGGGGAATCTAAGGGAAAGGCAAAAAGACACATCTTTATCCTGCACCTCAAGAAGCAATCAGGCAGTGTGATTACGTTAATGAAAACAGGACTCCAACCAACCTTGGTTGGAAATGCTGCAAGGTGGCTTTGGATGAGAGAAGACTTTTTTAGACTGATACTAAACTTAACTTTAAAAGGCTAGCAAGCATGTACTGATTTTGTTTTGTAGGCAACTTTTCTGCTTCCATTATCCTTATTTGCTATCGCTTAAATTTTAACCCCTTGGTTTTCACTCTAATAGAAGTCAGTGCTGTGGAGTTATGCAGGAGCTGATCCTCAGCTGAATCAAACAAACCTGGTGTGTATATTGTACCCTTGGGGACAGGAAACCTGGTATTTCTGAGAGTAGCCAGTGACAGGAATGGATATCAAAGATCTTAGGGGCTGGGGTCCACCTACTGTTAACTTGCAAAGCAAAGCGAGGGCTGGCATGAACCTGAGGAGATTGTTTGGGTAGCTAACAGGCTGGTGTTCTCACAAGTCTCTCTCGCTGGAGACCAGGGGTAAGAAAGTGACTCTCAGTCCTGGGCACCCCAAGAAAACATCACAAGGACCTTTCATGTAAGGATTATAAAGCACTTTGCAAATGTTATTGAAGCCTCACAGCACATCTATGAACTTAAAACAGTATATAATATCCCCATTTTACCCCCACACAGAAGTAACTTGTCCAAACTCACACAAGAAGCCAATGGCAAAAGCTTGTAATGGAAGCCAGATACCCTGTTGGTTCCCAGTCCCATATTCTACCCACTTGACTAAACCTTTCTTAAAATTTCTCCCCATTATACTCAAACCCCATATAACCATTGGGAACAATTTCCTTTTCAACCCTGTGTATACTTGTGTCAGACCACGTGTATGGCATACAGAACAAAGAATGACCAGTGCCTGTTTAGGCCACCAAACAAATGACACAGTTTTCCCAGTCTGCACAATGGCAATCTTATGCAATGTCTGTACCTCTCTTTGAAGCTTTAATGTACTCAGTAAGTGCTGTGAATTATCAGCCCCGAGTACCATAATATTGACAAGATATGTGGGGACAAGTCACCATATCCTGTGACTCTAATTCCACTGTTTTTTTTAGCTATTTCGAGCTAGGAGTCTACAAACAGCCCCCAAGGCTCACCAAAGTCCAGGATGTCCATGTTGTCATCCATGGCTGATCATTTTTAAAGGAATAGGATTCCTATCAATGTTGTCTTGCTTAGTCTCAAGGTCAGAAATGTGCCCTTAATCCATCAATTGGTGATAAATTTCTGTGTTGCAAAGAAATAGAGGCCTAGACCTTTCATAATTACAGGTGGTGTATAATTTATTTTAAAATATTGTTTATATTGCAGCAGCACCCAAAAGGTGTGAGGTGCTTTCCAAACACAGAGAAAGAGGGTCCCTGTTCTGAAGAGCTTAAGGGCAAGTCTACACTGGCGCAGCTGCATCAGTGCAACTGTGCCGCTGTGGCATTTTAATGAAGATGCTCTACACTGATGGGAGACAACTCTCCCGTCAGGGTTGTTAACTTCTGCCTCTTGGGAAGGTGGATTATCTTGGTGAGAGAAGTTCTCCTGCCGACATAGCACTGTCTAGGCAGGGGGTTAGGCTAGTATAACTACATTGCTCAGTGGTGTGGATTTTTCACACTCCGAGCAACATAGTTAATTTATACGGATATAGGTCTGTAGTGTAGGCCAGACCTAAGCAACACACTGTGTTATGGTCAGTGTTGTGTTATGTATCTTTCTTCTTTTTCTGATCCACAGAACATCTGAGTGTGTCACAGCTTATTTGGGGTAATTTGAGATAGGGGCTGTGAACATATATATTCTGAAGAAAAAACACCACCACCTTTTTCCCAAAAGTTTCTAGGTGGGGATTTTTGCACAGAGCTAGAGATCTAACTATTGATGCAATGAAGGTCAAAATGGTCTCAATCTGTTGAGTTTTACCCCAGGTAGAGCACGACACCCACTAAATCTTTGATGGACCCAAATTGGGAATGATATTTAAGAATATGTTCACTGCTTTGCTTGCTTAGACATGTAGTCTGGAAGGATTACAGTATGAATGCAGCAATAAAGAACAAAAAAAAGTGAGAGTTTCTATGCAGCCACTTTATGATTGCCTGGGTAGTTCATGGGAATGTGGCAATACCATTGCCCTTGGTGAACACATTGCCACTGACATTTCTAGTCCAAACTTTTGGACACCTGGAAGATAAAGATTTAATAATTCATGTTGCTTCAACCAAGTTCTCAATTACAACATGATTTTTTTTTTTATGGGTGAGGCTTACTGTGAACTCAGCAGAATAGTCTGCAGCTGATCTAACCAAAATGTATTATACCCTGTGGGGAGGAGCCAGAGGACGGGGTGGGAAGAACAGGGGGAGGGGACAGGGAGGAGAGGGGTGCAGCTACAGAGAGGTTGGGAAGTGAGGACAGGTGGTAGGCAAGCCTTGGATTGGTTATTTGAGAAAAATCTGTGTGCAAATTTAGGCATTGCTCAAAGAGAGTAGCGGGAAGGTGGTGTGGGCAACTTTCCCCCCCCCTTTTTGTCCTTTAATAGTGTTAGATTAAATCCTATGGGTGAGAGTGAGTGATTGCAAAAAGCAGTGAAGAGTTTGTATATTTCAGCAGCTGTAGGGTTGGCAGAGTAAAGGTATATGTGTGCAAAGGAATGACACCACCAAGCAACCTGAACTCTGCATTAACAGTTTTGGGTTTTGTTTTTTTTGTTTGTTTGTTTGTTTTTTACAATTGAATTGAAATACTGAATCCCATTCTGGTGTCCACACTTGAAAAAGAACAATGAAAAATTGGAAAGGATTTAGAAAAGAGACACAAGAATGATTTGAGGTCTGAGAAAACATGCCTTGTAGTAAGAGATTTATGAAAGTCAATCTGGTCTATTCAAGAAAAGGTTAGGGGGATGACTTGATCAGCCTACAAGTACCTGTTGGGGGGGGGAGGGGGAGATTTCTGATAGATTGCTCTTTAATCTTGCAGAAAAATCATAGTGTGATCGAGTGGTTGAAAGCTGAAACTAGACAAATTCAGGCTAGAAATAAATTGCACATTTTTAACAGTGAAGATAATTAACCACTTACCTAGGGACCTGGAGGATTCACTACCACTTGAAGTCTTTCTAAAATATATGTTATAGCTCAAAACAGAAGGTATGAGCTTGATGCAGACATCACTAAGTGAAGTCTATTATGGAAGTGGTCAGATTAGATGGTTGTAATGGACCCTTCTGCCTTAAATTATGAATCTGGAACTGCTTTTGGAACATGTTCACCTGTTGCATACTGTCTACACCCTAGATTGCTAGCTCTCTGGGGAAGGGACTCTCTTTGCACTCTTGCTTTGTAGAGTGCAGAGTATAAATGGGTTCTAATCTCTGTTTGTGGACTTTAGGCACTGCCACAATAAATGATATAAGAATAGACTCGGTTCCTTAAAATCCCTATTCTCCCTCAGCCCCAAATCCTTTTGGTGGCTGGAGAGTGAGTGAGGATAAGTAGGAGCCTACAGCAGAGAGCAGAGTATCTGACTGCACACAGAATTGATGCATGTAGAGGTTTTAATATTTGTCCCCTGCATTTTGTGATACTGACAAGATGTTATGCTCTTGTCCTGGGGGGGGGGGGGGTTTACTTTGAGCATTTGTGGAATTATTACAGTGACGATGAATAGCAAGTCTCCAGAAATAATGCCAAGCTACACTACAGCTGCAAGAGCAGACTGTCCCTCAGGAGCAGGGCTCTAGGAGCCGGCAGTCTGGCCATGGAGCTCAGGCTCAGTTCTCTTGCTACCCAAGTGAATGGTACCAGCACAAGTCTCTTCCTTGAGTCTCGCAGCAGCAGCAGGCGCCCCTCCCCAAGGGCGAGATGCGCACCGAGGCATGGCCTCCCGCTCTGCGCCCCGGGGACGTGAAGAACAGGGGGCAGACTGAGGGCAACCCTTTATAGGCAGCAGAGCAGATGCTGTTCTCACCCACCCACCCACCGCTCTCTGTGCGCAGCAGCGCTGCAGGGACCGCGAGCCAGGCACGCAGGCTGAGCGCCAGGGAGACAGAAGCGCAGCGACTCACCACCGGCTGCCGGCCACCGGCGCGACTCCGCTGCGCTCCTCATGGGACCCCGGCGCCTGGCGTTGTTGCTGCCTCTGCTGCTCCTGCTTCCGACGGGTGAGTGGAGAAACTGCGGCCGCGGACCCGTGCTGCGGGGCTGCTTTAACTGCACCGAACACTGGGAGCTGCCTTGGGCCCACTGGTCTGAAACAAGTTAGAGTTCAACAGAAGTTGGGAAGGAGGGATCCCCGCGGAGCGGAGAGAGGGAAGCCAGAGTGAAAAGTTCAGGGGGAGAGTGAGAGAAATCACTTCGGTCTTATTACAGTTCTACAGGCTTCTCTAGGCATCGCCCCAGGCCAGATCGGGGCTGTATTCTATTTAATTCAACACAAATCCTGTGCTGGACGGGTTCCTACGTACGCTGGGTGTTGCGCTGTTATAATCGCTTGACACTTTCAAATATTATTCTGGGCGAGGATGAGCCGCTTTTGGGGGTAGGAAAGGGGTGAGGGTAAAGCACGATAATTTGTGTTATTTCAAAAAGAAATAACCAGTTCAAGGAGTTGTAGAAAGTATTTGGGCAACGTATAACTCGCCAAATGAGAAATGGATAGTCCAAGCAGTAATTGAAAAATGATCTACAACTTCAGAGAGAATATTTGTAATGCGGACACGTTACAGTTGGCACTCACAGCTTTTCAGTTTCTTGACTTCTGGGTGGTTAATTGTAACCGTAATGTTGCAAATATAAAAGTAGTTTGTTTTTTTTAAAGAAATACAAAAGACTGTAAAAAGCATCAGTGCTATATGCAAAAGATTTACATAACACAATACTTTAAACTAAAGATTGCAGACCCCAACAAAATATATATTGCAAGCCTACACATTTGTGCATAGCTCATACGGAGTATATATAAAACTATTAAAAATATTAAGATGCAAAGTCAAAACACTCAAAGATTAGGAAATGCCAGAATCAAGATTGCTTGTAGGACATTAAGTCAGCCCCCTTATGTGGGCACATTATGATATAGTCTAATTACATACTATTTTTCCACAGGACCCCTCCCATGTTCATTGTCCAGAAGGAGCAGTACTCCCTTAGTGAACGGTTATTCAATATTTTATTTTCTCCTTATTGCTCAATTTACTGCACACTATTCAAACCCTGCTCTAATAATTCCATGTTCACTTTTATCCTGGGGTTTTCTGTGGTACTCTTTAATATAGCATGAGTATTTTACAAACAATGATTTTATTTTCCACAAACACCTCATGATGGGGAATGGAGGCAGACAGAGAGGGGGGGGGGGTCTAAAGTATCAATGGGTTTAAATGCCACACTTGAGACAGTCACATCTAGGACCTGATTTTCCCAAATACTTAGCATTATATAGCATTTCAGTTGTTCAAAGCACAGCTCCCATTAACTTCAGTTGCTACTGAGTGCTCAGCACTTCTGCAAAGCAGACCAAGGGAATCAAGTTGGGCACCCACAAAATATGGAGCAGTGTTAATGACCACCTATGAGAATTTCAGTTTGAGTGACTTTCCTGCCCTAGGAACTCTGTGGCAGAAGCAGGCATAGAAAATTCAATTCTCCGGAGAAGCATTTAACTACCTTAACCATGAGATAGTCCTTGCTCTTACTGCAATCCCCTGCCTGATTCACTACACACCTTCCAATTTCTGCAACAAATGAATCAGGGATCCTACAGCCAGTCTCCTTCATTATAGCGTGACTCTACATTACGGACTCCAGCCTGTGCCCTGAATGAGGCAGGGGTCCTGTGGAAGAGAGTCTAAGTACATGATCACATACTATCATAATGCAAATGCACAGTGGGACTCGAAGGTTCTACTAGGCTCCTTGTCCCAATCCCCCCTGCCCCCCCCCCCAAACACACACACATCCAGTCTCAAGTCTGGCTCTTGTCCCCTCTGCATTCAAGTCAGATGGCTTCCTTCTTTATGCTGCCTGGGCTTCTGCAGGGGGGGCATTGAGAGCATAGGAGAGACAGGCTCTCTCCTCTCAGTTATGGTGCTCATCACCCAGCCAAACCCACTCATGAGCAACAATTACAGAAAAGGTTCAACTTCTCCAGAAGCCTCAGGCTGGAGTAGCATGCTCAGTCACTCTATGGAGACAACACATTCACAATCTGGTCAGTACTAGGAGCTGTGAAGCTAAGCATGCATTGAATCTTGAAAAAAAATTGAACTGATAGTATATGAAGTCTCTACTAGGCATGTACAAACAGTTTTCAGAAGTATATAACTTGGCCAATTCGGACAGATTTTCATAGGGAAGTAAAAAGGCATATCCCTGACATAAAGGGCCCCCTTTGCCAAATTACTAATCCCTGCTCTAAAACAAGGGGGTCATAGAGATTTTCAGAGAAAAGTTAATCAGAATTTTTTTTAAACATTGCAAAACAACATTTTCCTGTAGCCTTGATCTCTGAAGTGGCTGAACTATTGTGGCTCAAATGTTTAAAACAAAACTGTGTGTGAGTGACCCCCAATATGGAAAATTTCAGCCCAAAGGGTTAAAATTTGGCAAAAGTTGTAAGCAACTGAAGACAGGGTCTTATAGTGGGAAGTGTCAAGCAGTCTTAAGAATAGGCAGTGTTATAATGGGCTCCTGTACACAGGGGCGGCTCCAGGCACCAGCGCACAAAGCGTGTGCCTGGGGCGGCAAGCCGCGGGGGGGCGGGGGGGGGGCCTGCCGCCGTGAGGGCAGCAGTCAGGCTGCCTGCGGGAGGTCTGCTGGTCCCGCGGTTTTGGCAGCGGGTACGCCGAAGGCACGGGACCGGCAGACCTCCCGCAGGCGCACCGCCGAAGGCTGCCAGACTGCTGTGCTTGGGGCGGCAAAATACATAGAGCCACCCCTGCCTGTACATTTCTTTAGTTATGCATCACAATTTTATAAAGTTATGCACCTCAGAGTAGATAAAAGTTATTTCCTGTAGCTGATGAAACCGTCTGGTTCAATGGGTGAACTCTACTGCCACTTCCTCCTCCTCCTCACCCTGCTGAGGGGCACAGACCATCTGCAGCAGCACCCTCTGCTCCAGCACAACCCTAATTGCAGCATGGTGCAGAGAGGAGGTCAGGGGAGGGAGGGAGGCGGGACCGGCTTCACAGCAGCAGCAATTCACGTCCCTTGGGCTGGCTCCCTGATCTGGGTGTTGCAACCTGGCACACTGGGTTACAACACTATTCCGGTTTGGAAGTGTTGTAGTGTATTAGTAAAATCAAATAAATGAATGATCTTTTATACAGGATAGGTAAAAGCCAAGTTAGGTAGGTTAAATCTTATAATTACAGTCCTGGTAAATTGGAGATTACAGTTCCAGCATTCTAGCTCTGTCTCTTCAATTATAATGGGCGCTGCCTATATTCCAACATCCCAGTGCTTGAGGTCATAACTGTCAGTCAAACTCTATTCCAATCCTCTCATCTAAGGGTCATTTATAGTCTTCCTTTGAAGTCTAAGTATGACCTCTATTACTTCTGTTATAATGACAGATCATCTGTCATAGATTATACAATGGAATTTAAAGCCAACATATCCTCCCCACTACATGACCCAATTTTATTTAAGAATGCAGAGGACTCTACTCCAATGAACAATGCAGCTCTTGTTACTTATAACTGAGTGGTATGTAAAAAAGTTCCTAATGACATCTAGACATATTGTAGTGGAGGTCTATTTTTGCAATAAAAAAATAAGGGGGGGCAGCCCTTTGGGATCACTGCCCTCCCCAAAGGGCTGGGGGGCCAAGCTGGTATCCCCAACGAATTCTCACCACCCATTTCACTTTAGTCTTCTTACACTGAACTAACTCACCACTGTGTTTCTACAATTGTATGCACACTATACACGATTATGCAAGAGTCTTTTACAGGGCATGTAGACCATTGTAGTAACACTGCAAGTTATAATTGTGGCCTTAGCTCAGTGTAATTATTAGAACAGTTAGAAACCCAGGAAAGAAACCCTCCCTGCCCCACATCCAGTCCTTCTTCTCCCCTGCCAGGGGTCCCAGCAGTGGCACTGGCTTCCCCCCATACTGCAGCTCCCTGCCAGGCCAGACAGAAACAGCCCAGCTTGCACCTTCACCCCCAAAAGCCTGCTGGATCAAGACTTCCTGTTGGTCCACAGCCCCAGGAGGAGCTGCCATGGCTTCTGGCAGGCAGAGTGGCATTCAGGTGCTGGCCAGGCTCCCTGCCAGCAGGAGCCTCCTGTTCCCTCCAAACCCTTCCTAATTTTTAAGCATAGACCAGGCCTAAATAGTCTGGATACTGGCCACTTGCCATCTAGTTTCTTATATTGGGCCTCTTACCCTATATCTGAGCACCTCACAAACATTCAGTTAACGTATCCTCCACAACAGGAGGGAACTGAGGCAAAGACAGTATGGGCTCATCTATGAGAACACTTTGTTTGTGCCAGATGGGGGTGTAAATCTACCTCTTGCTACCCTGCCACTCGTATAGGCAAGCCTTAAGTGCCCAACATCACACAAGAAGTCTGTGGCAGAGCTGGCAATTAAACCCAGATGACTATAGTCTTAGCACTAAACCTTAACACAAGGCCTCTATAGGAGCATGAGATTACCACTTTACTGCGCTCTTAGTATGGTAAAAAAAGCAGCATTTAAACATTAAAAATCTCTAACACTCAGAGTAAAGACAACATTAACAGTTTCAAATAACTGAAGCTTTAAATAAGTGCATAGTGAACATTCTCAAACATTATTCAGATACTGAGTGAAGTGTCTTGGTTTTTCTTTAGATTCTAAAGGTGCTTTGGGAAAAACCCATTCTAGGAATCGAAGAGGAATCCTTGAATTAGCTGGAGCCATTAAATGCAGCACAGGACGCTCTCCTTTTGCTTATCTACGTTATGGATGCTATTGTGGTCTGGGAGGGCATGGCTGGCCTAAGGATAAAGTAGACTGGTAAGAGAACACATTTATATTTAACCAAAATACTGGGTTTGCCATGAGAAGGGTAGGGGAGAGAATAAAATAGACTAAATTCTTATCTGATTTACAGCCTATATAACACTAGTGGGGTGTATAAATGGGGGTAGTATCTGGCCCAGTGGGCAAGGTGTAGCTGCAGAGTGCTAAAATTCCATTGCACTGAAATTTGTACATGAGGCATGGTGTTGAACTCACCTCAATGAGTTGTACTAGCTTTATAGGACGAGTTCACCACTTTGCTACTGTTATTGTTTGATTGAGTGTCCCAGGCTTCATTTTATAATCCATCTTCTCAGAGGAAGTTTTAAAGCTCATCCCTTTTTGAGTTCTGTATATCAGAAACGATGGTAATGTTCTCAAAGGATAAAATGCAGCCTTCTTGCCTCTTATAATGAAGAGCTGGAAGGATATTTCTTACTCTTTCCAGAAAAAAAATGTATGGGACCAAGCATAGAAAGTTTCAACTCCAAAAGTGTGCATTTTAGATTTTTTTTTTTTTTTCAAGACACTAATAACAAAGGGAATCTATGAAGGAAAACTGTTGTGCAAACAGACCAAATTATCAAAAAAAAGTGTATTTATAAATTATACATGTGTGTGCCAGTGTGGATTCCACTCTAGGTGTGCATACACCTTATGCATGCAACACTGGATTTTATTTGAATAGTGTGCATCTGGGCCACACGTGAGCCCTGTGCCTGCAATCTGTTTGGAAGGAAGGTATATTCAAGCCGCCTCACTCCAATTGAGGGTGGCCTCTAGTCAGTGGGCCAAATAGGCAGAGAGAGAGAGAGAGAGATTGAGATTCTTCCTGCCCAAGCTTCCTCACAAAAGTAGAGGAGCCAAGACATCATAAAAAGCCAGTTTTTATGATGGCAGCCAAGTCTATGACCATCATGGTGATCATGCAAAGAGCACTGAGATGCCAAATCTTGGGATATTCCCTTGCAAGGTAGAAGCCACAACTTAGGAATTGACCCTTCAAGTGTTGGTAGCTGTTCAGCAAATGGACTGAGGCCCCTAAGTATAAGGCATTACCAAATTCACAGCTGGGAAGTCTGATTTCCCCTGTGAAATATGGTCTAGGGCCACCCAGCTCTGAAAGCCGAGCAGATAGTGGCAGCTGCTGCCTGGGCATGCCGGTCTGAAGGCATGCCACTGCAACACAGAAATAAGGGTGTAACACATCCTTGAAATATGCTATTTATGCCACGACCAACCTGCAAAAATTGTGTGATTTCTCTGCAATTTTATGAGACCCCCCTATTTATAGTCACTGAAAGATTCCACAGTGACCCTATGCTCTTCGGGAATCTATGCTCTTCCACCCTATTGAAAGGCATACCCTCAACCACCACACACCAGAGATTGCATACCCAGTTTTACCACAGAGTACCAGACAAGGAAATCCTTTGTTGTACCTAGGGTGAGTCCTTTATCTAGAGGAAATAAAGGGGGCACCAGCCTATACTAGACCTCAGCAGACTCAAATATATACAGCATCACAGGTTCAGGATGGTAATGCTTGCCTCCATCATCCCATCACTCCAAACTCAAGACTAGGTCACTGCTCCAATTTGCATATCACCATCCATTCGAGCCACAGGAACAGGGCCGGCTCCAGCATTTCTGCCGCCCCAAGCAAAAAAAAAAAAAAAAAAAAAAAAAAAGCCGCGATCAGCAGCGGCAGTTCAGCAGCAGGTCCTTCACTCCTAGAGGGAGCGAGGGACCTGCCGCCCCCGAATTGTCGCAATTGCCGCCCCAAGCACCTGCTTGTTAAGCTGGTGCCTGGAGCCGGCCCTGCACAGGAAGTACTTGATTCACTGTGGGCAAGGCTGCACTTGATCATCATCCTCCCCTTTCTACAGGGGAGGCTAGAGTTCTGGAAATGGTGCAGTCAGCATGGAGTGACTAAGATAGCTCTGCACTTACTAGAGGTCAGCAACAACCTGGTGGACTTTCTGAACAGGAATGTGGCAACCAGCCATCAGCAGTCACTGAAGAAATCCAGCCTGGAACGGATATTCCATTGGTACACAACTCCCACGGTAGACTGTTTGCCACGGCAGACAATGCCAAGTGCAGGAATTTCTGCTCCAAGGAGATATGAGCTCTGGCTCCCTTCTAGGTGCCTTGTACAGCAGTCCTTGACACCACCAAAGTAAATCTTCCCACGATCTCCAGGATGATAGCCAAGCTATGCTCATCATGATAGCCCACTACTGGCCGAGACAATTTTGGCTACCAGACCGACATATGCTCAGCCATTTCCCCATATGCCTTCCCACCTGTTCAGATGTTTTCATAAAACTATGGTCAAATATTGCTCCCAGATCCAATTATTGCTTCTGATGGCCTAGATCAGGGGTCGGCAGCCATTCGGAAGTGGTGTGCCGAGTCTTCATTTATTCACTGTAATTTAAGGTTTTGTGTGCCATTAATACATTTTAACATTTTTAGAAGGTCTCTTTCTGTAAGTCTCTATTATGTAACTAAACTATTATTGAATGTAAAGTAATTAAGGTTTTTAAAATGTTTAAGAAGCTTCATTTAAAATTAAATTAAAATGCAGATCTTATCAGTTTAGTGTGATCCTTGCCCGTGCTTTTCCTTGCTGAGTTTTCAATGTCTGGCACGTATTTGGATACTTTAAGCTGCACACCAGCTTCTGAGTGATCAGTTGTTAACCTCTCTGAACACTGGTGGAGCTGGGCCCCCGGGCCCTGAATATTCCTGGTGCCCAGGCACCATGGGCCCATACAACTCATCACCCCTGCCTTCCTCTGCTACAGGCTTCCTGTGAGACCTTGGGCCAGTCACTCAGCCTGTTTGGATATGTCTGTGCTGCAATAAATGGGCAGCAGCTGGCTCTGGCTCGCAGGGCTGAAAAGAGTGATGTAGATGCTCAGCCTCCCAGATCCCAGAAAGGGTCTTGCATTCAATCTATATTGCTAATTTTAGCCCTGCAAGCCTGAGTCAGCTGACCCAGGCTGAGACTTGGTGCAGCGAGTTTTTTATCACAGTGTGGATGTCTCCTTTGTGCCTTAGTTTTCCCTCTGTACAATGGGAACTGCCCTGCCCTGCATGGCTGCCGGGAGGGTGTCTTAAAAATAGTGAATTGCTCAGCTACTGCAGTGATGGGGGCCAGATAAGCCAGAGAGTCCGGGGCCGGACGGGACCACCAGCTTATTTAGCCTGGTCTCCTGCATGTCATAAGTCATCAGCAACTGAAATTAGATCGAGTGTTACAGCCAAAGCTACAAGATTGCACAGTGCACTGCAAAAAACGGAAAGCCATTTACAGACAGAACCCCAGGCCGGCAGCAAAGTGCCACTGAAAATCAGCTCGCGTGCCACAGGTTGCTGACCCATGGCCTAGATGTCAGCTGGTTGAGCAGGACTGCTAGAAATTACGCCTTAGAGGTCCAAGAGACTGTTTTACACAGTCAAACCCTCCACTAGGAAGCCTTAATTCTTGAAGTGGAAAAAGACTTTCCATTCAGGCAAGTCAGTGTGAACTCAATGTGAAGCCAGTAGAGGCCCCAATACCAAAGATTCTGGACTGCACACACTGCTGCTGAAGCAAGCAGGCTAGCCTTTTAGGTGGAGCTAAAGTCCATCTGGCAGCAATATCAGCATGCCACACCCCAATACAGTCATATTCAATCTTTTCACATTCCATGGTATTGAGATTCTTCAAGGGCCTTCTCCATACCTGCTCTATGGTTAGAGACCCTGCTCCCACACAGAAGCTTGATGTTGTTCTACAGCTCATGGAGCCTCAATTCAAACCGTTAATGTAATGTTTGTTATACCACCTCACCATTACAAGTGTTTCTCATAGCCATCACGCCAACATGGAGAGTGAGAACTGCAAGCTCTCCTGGCAGGACAGCAACATACATCCTTCCATGATGACAAAGTGGTGATTAAACTGCACCCTAGATTCATCCCTAAAGTGTTCTCAGAATTCCCTGTGAAGCAGTCTAGTACTCTATGGGTAGTCTTCCCTCAGCTGCACTCGTCAGTAAAGAAGCTTCATACGTGTCCAGGGCCCTGCTTTATTACAAGGACCAAATCTTTCAGGACTTCTGCCTTGGTGTCTTTGTGCCCATATACCTGGTGTGCAGAAATGCCAAGTCATCTAGCCCCAGAGTATCTCAAAGCAGTGGAAATGCACTGTGTAATCTGCTATCAGTTGACTGGAAAGCCTCTCCCCAAAATGTCAAGGAATGCTATACCAGGGCCCAGGTGACTTCTTCAGCCTGCGTTAGAAATATACTGATCTCTGAGAGATCTGTAAGGCAGCCATATGCAGCAAGTCACTGACCTTTGTGGAACACTGTGCACTTGATATGGCAGCCAGAACAAATACGAAGTTCAAAAAGCAGTACCTCAATCCCTGTTTGACGGATACAGCCAAGATTCCTCACTCTCACCATCTGGTGAGGGTTCTGCTTGTCAGTCACCTACAGCAGGATCCACAGACACATTGCGACCAGGGTCCCAGTGTGGCCAGCTGTGGTCACTCAATTAGGGTGAACTGCAAAGAACGGGGCAGCCAACCCCCCCCAAAGCTGGTGGATATTCCAATATTTAGATTTACCAAGCCAGCATAAAACAGCTTCATTACCTTACTGGTTACGCAGAAGTCCAAACACCACAGTTCTCTTGAAGTGTTCCAGCCTCAGGCCTCCATCCAGGTACCCAAGCCAAATATGATGATATCTGAAAATCTTATTTCATCATATAAAAGAAAAGGGTCTACTAATCCCAAAGGATCGGACACATTACCTCCCAGGTTATTGAATATTCCAGATCTTACCCAAATACATGTTACAGCCAATTTTTAACAACTAAAATTTATTAAAAAAACAAGAGTATGGTTAAAAGATCAATATACATACAGACACGAGTTCAATTCATTGAGGTGCAGATTCATAGCAGATGGTGAGCTTTGTAGTTGCAAAGAGTTTTTTCCAAAATAGTTCATAGGTTATAGTCCAGGGGTCGGCAACGTTCGGCACGCGGCTCGCCAGGGTAAGCACCCTGGCGGGCCGGGCCAGTTTTATTTACCTGCTGACGCGGCAGGTTCGGCCGATCGCGGCCCCCACTGGCCGCGGTTCGCCGTCCTGGGCCAATGGGGGCGGCGAGAAGCGGCGCGGGCGAGCGATGTGCTGGCCGCGGCTTCTCGCCGCCCCCATTGGCCCGGGACAGCGAACCGCGGCCAGTGGGGGCCGCGATCGGCCGAACCTGCCGCGTCAGCAGGTAAATAAAACTGGCCCGGCCCGCCAGGGTGCTTACCCTGGCGAGCCGCGTGCCGAACATTGCCGACCTCTGTTATAGTCCAATGTCCAAATATCATATTCAGGGCGTACCAGTATAACTGGGACCTCAGTCTTGCGACTCAAACTTCTCCTGATGAAGCTTAAGCAGATCTAAGATGACAGAATCAGTACCCAAGGACCTTTTATAGAATTTCATGTGCTCTTGGACAAGTTGGGAGTTCCTCCAGGAACAAAAGGTAATTAGGATAACTTTGAAGGAGGTCCATCACCGGTACTTAGCTATTAAAACCATTTGCTTGTTCCTCCACCATTCACAGCAGAGGTGGGCAAACTAGGGCTCACGGGCCACATCTGGCCGTGGGACTGTCCTGCCCGGCCCTTGAGCTCCCGGCCATGGAGGCTAGCCCTTGGCCCCTCCCCTGCTATCTGTGAGAGCCGCCGGCCTGCCCTGGTGCTCTAGACTGTGCAGCAGCGTTGCTGGCTCCGGCCAGGCGGCACGGCTGCCAGTCCTGGTGCTCTGAGCGGCATGGTAAGGGGGCAAGGGTTGGATAAGGGGCAGGGGGCGGTTGGATAGGTGTGGGAGTCCCAGGGGGCCTGTCAGGGGGAGGGGGTGTGGACAGGGGTTGGGGCAGTCAGGAGACAGGGAGCAGGGGGGGTTGGGGTCCCGGGGAGCCGTTAGGGGCAGGGGTCCCAGAAGGGGGCAGTCAGGGGACGGGAAGTGGGAGGGGGCGGATAGGAGGCGGGGGACAGGCTGTTTTGGGAGGCACAGCCTTCCCTACCCGGCCCTTCATACAGTTTCAGAACCCTAATGTGGCCCTCAGGCCAAAAAAATTGCCCACCCCTGATTCACAGTATGTTTCAAAGAGAGATGAATACCTAGATATCTGATGTTTACAATTCATTTCAATGCTAGGAAGTTCAGAGATCAAAAGAACAATCAGAATACAGCATAGATAGGGACTGTTGATTACATTGTCGACCCTACTCATACATATGTAAATACACAAAAAACACAAACATTATCTCCCCACGTCTTTTGAGAGTTATTTATTTTACAGGATGTTTAACACTTTCTGCCCATGTGTCACACACATACTTGAAAAAGAAAGTATAGTTACTTACCCTACTGTAATTGTGATTCTTAGAGATGCTGTAGTCAGTGTGGATTCTCTAACCCACACGCCATTCCTGCTTTTTTAAGTCAAAGCCCATGTAGCTAAGGAATTGCAAGGGAGCTAAGGAAGGTTTGTGGCTGACCCACTCTTTATGGACTTAAACTTTAAAGGTCAGAAGGGATCATCATCATCTAGCCCAGAGGTGGGCAGCAAACTTTTTGGTCCAAGGGCCACATCTGGGCGGGGAAATAGTATGCAGGACCCTGAATGTAGGGCTGGGAGAGGGGGTTGGGGTGTGGGAGGGAGTGTGGGATGTGGGAGGGGGTGCAGTGTGCAGGAAGGGGCTCAGGGCAAGGGATTGGGGTGCAGGAAGGGTGTGAGGTGCAGGAGGGGTTCAGGACAGGGGGTTAGGCGGCTCAGAGCAGGGGGTTTGGGTGCAGGAGGAATTCGGGGTGCAGGCTCCAGCCCAGCACTGCTTACCTCCAGCAGCTGCAGGATGGCAGCGGTGTGCAGCAGGGCTAAGACAGACTCCCTGCCTGCCCTGGTCCCACGCCACTCCTGGAAGTGGCCAGCATGTCTGGCAGTGGCTCCTGGGGGTGGGATGGGGCAGGCAGCTCTGCCGTGCGCTGCCCTCGCCTGTGGGTACCAACCCCGAAGCTCCCATTGGCTGTGGTTCCCTGTTCCTGGCCAATGGGAGCTGCGGGCAGTGGTGCCTGCAGGCGAGGGCAGCACACAGAGCCCTCTTCCCCCCCGCCTCCCAGGGGCCACAGGGACATGGTGCCAGCTGCTTCCGGGAGCAGCGCAGGGCCAGGAAGCCTGCCTTAGCTCCGCTGAGCCATGAGGCTGGCAATCCCGCAGGCCAGATTGAAAGTCTTGATGGGCCAGATCCGGCCTGCGGGCCGTAGTTTGCCCTCCCCTGATCTAGCTTGACCTCCTGCATATTGTAGTCCACTCACTCCTGTAATAGACCTCTAACCTCTGGCTGAGTTACTGAAGTCATCAAATCATGATTTAAAGACTTCAAGTTATAGAGAATTTGCCATTTACACTAGTTTAAACCTGCAAGTGACCCGTGTGCCGCATGCTGCAGAGGGTCTCTGCCAATCTGACCAGGGGAAAATTCCTTCCCAATCTCAAATATGGCAATCAGTTAGACTGTGAGCATGTGGGCAAGACACCAGCCAGACACCCGGGGAAAGAATGCTCTGTAGTAACTCAGAGTCCTCCCCATCTAGGGTTCCATCACCAGCTATTGGAGATGGTTGCTGCTAGCAGTGGCAGGTCAGCTACATATGAGGAGAAGGCCTACAATCACATCACCCCCTCCATACACTTATCAAACTCTGTCTTGAAGGCACTTGTTTTTTGCCCCCATTGCTCCAATTGGAAGGCTGTTCCAGAACTTTACTCCTCTGATGGTTCGAAAACTTGGCCTAATTTCAACAGTAAACTTGATGGCCAGGTTATAGCCATTTATTCTTGTGTCCACAGTGGTGCTCAACTTAAATGAATCTCCTCTCTCCCTGGTATTTATAGAGAGCAATCATATCTGCCCTCAGCCTTCTTTTGGTTAGGCTATACAAGCCACTCCTGTCTGTTTCTGCTAAGTCTTTCAATGGTTCCCCAGCTGTGCCCCAGAATTTTCAGCTTGGCTTCCACAGCTCTTCACCATGTTGTTTTTGGGCAGCCTCATTTTCACTTGCCTTCAAGTGTCCATCTTATTGCTACTTTAGTGATGGAATCAGTTTCCATCCGAAGAACATGGCCAATCCATCTTCAATGCCTCCTGGCAATGAAGAAGAAGAAGAAGAAGAAGAAGAGGAAGAGGAAGAAGAAGAGGAAGAAGAAACAAGCCAACCTCATTGAGTCGCCTCTCATAAGGTAGGTTTTCCATTCCTCGGATAATCCTAGTAGCCGTTCTCTGCACCTGTTCCAGTTTGAATTCATCTTTCTTAAAACATGAGACCAGAATTGCACACACTATTCCAGATGAAGTCTCACCAGTGCCTTGTATAATGGTACTAACACTTCCCTGTCTACTGGAAATACCTCACCTGATGCATCTTAGGACTACATGAGCCTTTTTTCATGGCCACATCACCTTGGCAACTCAGTCATCCTGTGATCAACCAACACACCAAAGTCTTTCTCCTCTATCACTTCCAACTGCCATCCCCATCTTATAGCAAAAATGTTTGTTAGTCCTTAAGTGCATGACCTTGCATTTCTATTACTCCAGTTTTCAAGGTCATCCAGATTTTCTTGTATAATATTCTGGTCCTCCTCCATATTAGCAATACCTCCCAACTTTGTGTCATCTGCAAATTTTATTAGCACACTCCTGCTTTTTGTGGCAAGGTCAATAATAAAAAGAGCGCCCCCCCGCCCCCCCCAAGATCATCCCCGAGGAACTCCACTAGTAACCTCCCTCCAGCCTGTCAGTTCATCTTTCAGTATGACATACTGAAGTCTCCCCTTTAACCAGTTTCTATCCACCTTTCAATTCTCATATTAATCCCCATCTTCTCCAATTTAATTAATATTTTCCCCATGTGGAATTGTATCAAATACCTTACTGAAATCCAGATAAAGGAAATGCAGAAGATCTAATGTCTAAAAAAAAGCAGTTATCTTCTCAAAGAAGGAGATCAGGTTGGTCTGGCACAATCTACCTTTTGAAGAGCCATATTGTATTTTACCCCAATTACCATTCACCTCTATGTCCTTAACTACTTTTTCTTTCCAAATTTGTTCCAAGACCTTGCATATAACTGAGGTCAAGTTAACAGGCCTGTAGTTGCCTGGATTACTCCCCCCACCGCCTCTTTCTTAAAAATAGCAAATATATTAGCAATTCTCCTGTTACAGGGAGTTTACAGATTCATTAAAATTCCTTGCTCTTGGATTTGTATGGAAGCACATAAGCACAAGCATGCATAGCCCCAAAGACACTATGAAAAATAAGATCTGGTTACGTGAGCATGAGTGGTTACAGTGGGATCCATACTGATGTTAACATCTTAAACGACACTTGGTAGTAACCATACTACCAAGTAAACACCTACAAAATGCCTCCTAAAGATCATCATTGGGAATATGAATCTACTAAGATACTCCCCTCCTCTGCATTATCTGTTGCACCCCAAATTGGGGATGTTGGTACCCTAACAATAAATGGTATTGTAACCAACAGGAAAGCAGAACTTTATTTTGAATATTTCTTTAGGGCTAGAATATACAAACAGATCACATTTTAAACTCCTTTGTTGTACTGAAATCTTGACTACGTGGAGTAAATTTTATGATCCTCTGTCTGGATATCTGAAGCTTTTGAATGCAACTTCTGACATTTATTTTGTAGACAATTTTGTGGAAGGTAATTGCTACTTTAATTACTAAATTAAGACTACAGATGGAAGGAAGAGTATTATCTTTGCTTGTGGTCACTGTAAGCTCAAATCCTTCATTCTGGTGTATATTTTTTCAGATGCCATAAAGAGCCCCTGGTGGCAAGCCAGCTTCCGGCTTATAAAATATGGCTAGCTATTTGTGGTATGGGTTTAGTGGGTACACAACTTGCCTTCTTTTGTCTTCATTTTTAAGACATCTTTACAGAGCTTCTCAATTTGGACAGCAATTAGAAAGTACAAGACCTTTATGCATACTTGGGTTTCACAAAGGGCAGCTGCATTCTTATTCTCCCTGTTTTATTTCTTGAAGTTTTGATCACATCACTACAGCTATGTTACTTTCATAAAATCAAAAGTAAGACATAGCAATTCTTAAACACACTTCTGTATTTAACCATTTGAAACACAAATGGATTAAAAATTAATTCCCCAACTTCAGCTAGGCAAAGGCTGTTTGTTTTTCCATAATAAATGCTAAGTCCATGAGGCACCATAATCTAGTAGTTAAAACATGGTGCTGGGAACCATGGCTTCCTGGGCTATATTCTGACTACCTCAGTCCTGCTGAGGGAGTTTGGAGAGGTCACCAATTTTTTCTGTGCTTTGTTTCTTTATCTGTCAAATACGTATATTTACCTACATCACAGGAGCATTGTGAAACTTTGTTTGTGAAGCACTTTGCAATCTTTAGATGAAAGGTCATGTCGAGCTGCCAAGTATTAGTTTAACAAATTTTAGCAAAATAAATAAATAAAAATAAAAATCACTTGTTTATTCACTGTTGGCAGCAATTTGTGAAATCAAGATAAAAATAAATTCTTGATAGTGCTGAGAGTCAAAGCACTACTTTTTAAATCTTTGTAGGTCCAGAGCCTAAAAAGTGAAACATGCCAATCTAAAAAAATCATATACGCACTGCAATACTATATTTGTCACCAGACGAGACCAGATGTCATCACTGAGCAAAAAGGGCTCACTAACACATCCTACTCTCCATCTGAGCAAAAAGAGTGTATCAGTAACTATTGCATAGTTTAGACTCCAGAGTTTGTAGCAGAGCCTACAGCCCCCTAATTCGAGATCCCCCCAAAATGTCCCCAGTTGTCAAAGGTAGTTGCAAGAGTAGTGACTCTGGATCAAGAATCGAGAAGATTTATGAAATAGCAATTTTACAATAAAATACTCTTTCCTATATAGCTTTTCTATATTAGCTGTGCTAATTATGAAGGCTTTAAAAAAACAACAACAAAACAGGAAGGGTGAGTCACTTTGAGTTACCCCCAAATTTTTTCTACATTAGCAATTCAATTTCACTCATTAAATGACACTTAACAACTTAATTCATCAGTGCTGTCCAAATAAATCCCAATTAAGCAACAATTCTGCTTTTATTCTGATTATACCAGGGGTGGGCAACTTTTTGGGCAGAGGGCCACATCTGGGTGGGGAAATTGTATGCAGGGCCGGGGCAGGGGGTTGGAGTGTGGGAGGGAGTGCGGGGTGTGGGAGGGGATGCGGTGTGCAGGAAGGGGCTCAGAGCAAGGGATTGGGGCAGAAGAGGGGTGCGGAGTGTATGAGGGGGCTCAGGGAAGGGGGTTGGGATGCAGCAGGAGACTCAGGGCAGGAGGTTGGGGTGCAAGAGGGGTCCTGGGTGTACGAGGGGGCTTAGGGCAGGGAGTTGGGGTGCAGGAGGGGTTTGGGCTCCGGGGTGGCAGCGGCGCACACCGGGCCAGGGTAGGCTCCCTGCATGCCTGCCCTGTCCCCAGCCCTGCGCCGCTCTACGAAGCGCTGCAGCCCCTGGGGGAGGGGGGGTTGGAGGGCTCCATATGCCCTGCCCTTGCCGCGCCTCCTGGTACCTCCCCCGAAGCGCTCATTGGCTGCGGTTCCCCATTCCCGGCCAATGGGAGCTGCGGGGGGCGGTGCCAGGAGGCAAGGGCAACGCACAGAGCCCTCTGCCCCCCTGCCCGGGGGCCGCAGGGACGTGGTGCTTGCCATTTCTGAGAGCGGTGCAGGCCCCATGCAGGCTGGATCCAAAGCCCTGGGGGGCTGGGGCCGGATCCGGCCCGCGGGCCATAGTTTGCCCACCCCTGGATTATACAGTAGTCATGTCTGTTCACTGTATGGCCACACACTCTACAGGTATTGCTTGGTTCTCTACCACAATTAAGGGACAGTGTTACAGCTTAAGTAATGTCTTTATTTAAACAATACTATTTCATAATAGATCTTACTGCATTTCTTATCTTGATTAGTAATAAAAAACTAAAAATGGATGCCCTTAACTGTGGCAGACAACTGTGCCAGTGTACTATTATACTGCACACTTATTTTCATGGTGTGTAGTGTACATACCCATGAAATCTCCTCCAGGTATAAACAGCAATGGAGACAGTGAGGCACAACTTAGGCAAATAAAGACACACCTGAAGGGAGTATGTAGTTGAGTGTGTGGGGCTGTGAGCCATGCAGGATACGTATTCCATTACATACCTGCACACTTCAGACTTGTCTTTACTCTACTTGCCTAAGCCATGCCTCACCAGATACATTGCTATTTGTAGCAATGTAGCCTCCAGCTGCCTGCCCTCTGCTGAAGCCCTTCCTCGCACTGCAGGAAAAAGCTCTGGCAGTGGGGCAAGGCTCTGCCAGCTCCCTGATGCTGGACAGGGGAGCTACATATATGCACTACCTGCTACCAAAAGGTGTGTGTAGTGTGGACGTAGCTGTAGTGTGATTGGGCCCTGTCACTGGGCAGTTTCTTGGGAGACACAAAGGTCACTGTGATTAGAGAATACTGCCAAAATATCCTGATAGGATCATTTGAGAGCAAAAAAGTACACACGCAGCTAGATTAGGTACTGTGGATCTTAGATATTCTACTCGTTTTCTTCAATACTGGTTTAGGATATATGAATAAACATGGTGAAAGAATGTTGTTTAAGTGCTATACTACATTAAAAGCCAATTATCTATTCTCTCATTAAGACTCTTGACTGGATCTAGAAGAATTTGTTCATGGAGGCATTTAGTGTTTTGTAGTTGCACAGTCTATGTACAGTACACCCTTGCTATAATGCCCTTCATTATTACAAACCTTCCGCTATAACGGACCTGGTCCCTGGATCCCAACTACAGGACAGTCTTAAAAAAAAAAAAAAAAAAAAAAAAAAAAAAAAGATGTTGCACATGCATGCACAATTTTTGTTCAGCATCACGTTAAGCCCAAGGGCAGAAACTAAGGAGTGGGCCCACATCCAGCCTCCCAGGGCTGAAGCCAAAGCCCCGCTGAGGTGGGGGCTGACAGCCTGGAACCCAGCTGCTGCAGGGGCTGACAACCTGACCCTCTCTACGATGGCTGAAGGTGGAAAGGTCACCTAAAATCACCTTCTGTGACCAACTCCTAGCCTTAGGTATCATCATTATTTTATTAATTAAGCTAACTCCTTTATCTAAGGCGACTTCATTAACTTACTCCAGCAGTTTCATTCCTTTTGATTGTCATTTCGCTATAACGAACCCCTGGCTATAACAAAAAGGCATGGATGCCAACAGGTTTGTTATAGTGAGAGTGTACTGTGTTAATAGGAAAAGTGTGCCAACAAAAGCATTACAAACATTATGACCACACAATATTATAGTGAGATAAACATAAATCCATCTTTTTATTGCTGTCAGGTGCTGCTTTAAGCATGACTGCTGCTACAGTAAGGCAGAGCAAGCAGGCTGTAAGCCCAAGATACAGAGCTATAACTGGGAATGTGAAGACAATGCTGCTGTGTGTGGTGAGTAACTAATTAACTATTCTCTTTCTGGCACAGGTCCCTGAAAGAACACCACAATGCCAGTCTGCCACTTGTAACTTCCTTATTTTGTCTTTCTTTCTTTGCACCATTTCTATTAACACTCCTAATGCTCCTAAATTTGTTCATCGCTGAAGTTTTAGCTTCAGTGAGTTTCAAAATAACCACAGCTTTAAAGTGAGGGAATCACATGCTGTACATAGAAAACTCATCAGTAATACAAGGCAACTTTAAAAAGTTAATCACCAATCACATACAATTTGCATTCTGTCATGCTGCTAGAACCACACTATGCTACACTGCTGTTGTCACAAATGGAATCTTCATCAAGAGAGCCACTGCCAATAGTAGACTCAGAAACTGAAGTACTTTCAAATGCATCTTACAATTTACACATCGCAGGAAATGCTTCTCCACATCTGAATATTCAAAATGGACATAAGCACATCTGGGATGATTATCATTTCTATGCACTGTAGTACAGTGATTCTTAAACTTTTTCCATTCTTTGCCTATTCTCCTCTCCCTCCCCCCCAAAAACAAGAAAAGAAAAAGAAAAAGAAAAAAAAAAAAAAACCCTTCATAAGCCACCTTTCCTCCCAGCTACCCATTTCCTTGCCGCTGGGTTCTCAAAATGTTTCACACTGCAGCCTAATGGGAAAGGCTCCACTTAGTCATGGCTAGAATTTATGAACCACTGCTTTAATATATGTAATAATGCGGTACGTTACTAGGTTTACATATAGGAGCAATATGCCCATAGTGGGTTTTTTTGTGGCCTATCTTTTTGAAAATAGACCTCTACCCCGATATAATGCTGTCCTCGGGAGCCCCCCCCCAAAAAAAAAAAACCAAAAAAAAAAAATCTTACCGCATTATAGGTGAAACCGCGTTATATCGAATTTGCTTTGATCCGCCGGAGTGCACAGTCCCACCCCCCCGGAGCGCTGCTTTACTGCATTATATCCGAATTTGTGTTATATCGGGTCGCGTTATATCGGGATAGAGGTGTACGTAGAAATTTATACTTCAGAATTCCTTGGGTCATTATTTTCTTGCTCACAGCACCTTGATGTGTTTTTCTTCCATAAGATTTAAACTTCAATACATTTGCCAAACTATGGGAGGGCAGAAGAGGATTGCTAAGTAATGACATGACCAGCTGGAAAAACCATGTAAAATTAAGAAAAGCAATCTGGTTAAGCAATCTGATCAATAGCTACAGTATGTCAAATTGATCACGTACTCATTTCCTAAATTAATTCATCAGGCCCCCTGCAGAAAAATCTCCCATGGATATCAGGATAGGAATTCATTGAGCCCTAAAATTCAGATAAGGAAAACTAATGTGAAAGAGGAACTAAATGGGATTCATATGCATGTTCAACAAAAATGCTGCTTAAACAATTTTTTTCAATGCACCAGAGTTTCAGCTGTAAGCTTTAACATACCTTCAAGAGGCAGAATAGAATTACGAGTACTGTTCAAGATTCTCTCTCTTGGAAGGAAGTCAAGTTATTTCCCTTCAGCCGCAAGAAATATCTTTAGTGGAGAGCCAGAAACAAAGATTGAAATATGGGAACTCAAGTTATGTTAAACAGAATTTTGCTCAAATTAAATCAAAAGTAATGAAATTAGAAATGAAAGACTTCACTCAGATTGACAGCACACAATAAGATTCAGAGTGGAAAGATTTTGCTGTAATTAGGATTTAACCTCCCTCCCCACTCCAAACATTTTTCTGTAGAACTTCTCTCTCAATTTTACAACAGTAGCCAAACATTACAATATAAATTGTTTCAGTAATTCTGCAGTGTGTATTGTATAACTCCTACAGCCACAATTATTTTATGTATCATTTGTTAAATCTTTGCGGTCCTCTCTCCCCATCTCTACCTAGTTTATTGCTGAATATCTTAATTGCAGTTACTTTGAAAACAACTTAATTTAAAGAAGTCAATCTTGGAGGTCATTAATCCTTCCTGAAGACTCCCGCAAAGTTTTTATACTTGCTAATGGCAATTCCAATCACTGAAAAGAGCATGTGTGTTGATTCTTACCATTATTATTGTTACCAACTTAATCTGATACACCTAGAGGGAAGCATGCTTTGCTATCTTACACCTGTCCCCACTGTAGATTAGAGAAGATTATGTTTGTCTATTCATGTAGCTAAATTTTGTCACAAAATTGGTCTCTGGCTTCGAGAGGTGAAGATTGGGAAAGGGAGGAGACCTTTCTAATACCAAGTATACACACTATGGAGACTGGAAGTTAACAGATAGTAATTTTTGTTTAATATCCCTGTCCAGCTTTCGACCTTTCATTTGGTCACCTGACCCCCTATTTTTATAACTGTGCACATAATAGTAAAGCAAAACAGAAGCTGAGAAGATTATTCTGTGATTAAGTTTACAAAAAGAAGGAAGGATTAAGCCCACAAAAGTTGTAAACTTAGTATTAGTGGTCTCAGCAAGTTTAATTCTACCTGCTTAAACTAAGTTTTTCATTACAAGATTACATAAAACTGGGCAAACAACATGCTGTAGTATTTGACAAATTTTAAGACAAAAAGTTACTCACCTGTAATTGTAGTTCCAACTGTATTGCCACTGCAGAGGTAAACCCTGGGAGCAAAAACCCTGAAGCCATCTAGAAAGCAATTACTGTTGGCACCACACAAAAATATGGACACTGATATGAAACAGGAAGATGTCTCGCCAGTAGGTTTCTTACTGCCACTTACTCCTTCTTACAAATATGACATTTAGCCAATAGAAAAGGCACATTTTGAACTTAAATTTGTTTTGCTCAGGTGCATTTGAGAATTAGTTTTAGTCTAGCATATTTAAATGCATGTAATGCTGCATTGGGGAACATGTCTAGATTATGACAATCGGTCATGTTTAAGATAAATTTAAAATAGTGCATTAGCCAATTAGTGCTTGTGATCACTTTTAAAAAAAAGGTTTTAAACTGTTTCTACACTAGGATTAAAAGTGTTAACCAACGCATTTTAACCATTTTAAAAAAAATGTGATTTTCCTACTCTAGTCTAAAGGTAGCCTGCTAGTAACAGCCAAAATAAGTTAACTGCATGCTCGTGAGATGCAAAATATTAAATTTAAGGTGCCTGACATGCCAGAGACAATTTGGGGTGGGGGAGGGAAAGGGAGAGTGCTGTTCTGCATTCTTCTCATTTAAGATCTTGTCTATTCTACAGATGTAGCCTGCCCTGAGATCTAACATGGTTATGTTTCAAGCACAGTTCAATATCATAGCATGGACTAGATTTTAACCATGCTCCACAAGACTGGGCTGTTACTGTGCCAACACCTTGGAGTGATTCAGGGGCAGAGTTAAAGATCCACTCTACACTTCTCAATTCAACTTTGATTTAACGGTGTCAGAAGCCACCTGATATAAGTGGGTCCTCCAAGACTGTTGTACTTGCTCTCTACAGGTCACTGTATACTACAAATACCTGATCGAATACCAGAGTTGGAGAAAATAAAGACCATGTTACTGCAACATGACAGTTACAAACAAAACCTTTGTGAAAGACACAGAAAATAACTTTTTGTAAGGTTAAATTGCACCTTACACACTATGTTCAACAGCCTATTTAACAAGTCATGTTGTAAAATGAGTGAGTTAAGTTTACTGTAGAAGTCTTAACACCTTTGCAACTCAATTTTATAGTACACAAGTCTAACTTTTAATGTTGCATCTTTTAAAAGGGTGTTAAATACATACAGAGAATGAAGAGACACTTCTCTCTGACTAGAGCAGAGGAGGATACAAAACAATTACCATTACTCCTTTCTGAAGAGGAGCTAAAGTAATAAAATCCCTCCATAAGCATAAGAGGATTAAAGATAACTCCTCACTGAGGGTTTGCTCCTCCCAACACAGTTAGCAAAATTAATTTCTCAGCTAAAATGAGCTCTGCAGTTGGGATTGCTCACAAATCCCCTCCCCTCTCCTCCCACTATCTCCATCTGCTGGGAGGTATCATCATAATCTAGGTTCAGTCTAGCCCAGTAATTTGGGAGAATTCTGGTTTACCATTAACCAAGTACAGCAAAAATTTCAAAATATGTAAAGAACAGTAGAAGAGGAAAGAAATCACAGTTGGTTAAAGTAAAAGGCTTGTTATAAAAATTAAGATGTTACAATTTATACAGGAAACAACATTCAGGACAATTTTCTGACTACTACATTTACTGCTTATTGTTACCAATTGATGTTCTTTAATTACTTTAAGAACCATTTGTACTTTGTTTTCATTTTCTTTTCCAGATTCACTAGAAGATAAATGCCAAAAAATAATGTGTGAATGTGACCGCAAAGCTGCCAAGTGTTTGGCTAAAGCCCCTTATTACCCAAGGTACATTTTCTGGCCAGATTTTGTATGTGGTAACAATCACCCAAAATGTAAGTTTTGGTGAGACAGAAGGACACTACTCTAATATTTATAAAAATCTGTATGTGCTTTTGAATTTAAAAAATAAAATTTCTATAAAAAATGATGATGGATTTTTTTCCCAGCAACGTTCGTGCAGGTCTAGTTTTCATAATGCATAAGCTAAAAGGAAATGTTGTGGTTCTTAACAGCTGGGAAACTGTAGCAGCTTTCGTGGACTGAATATCAAGAACAATTTTATCAGAGATGTCTAATAGTCTGTGAACCTTTGTCACCACAAGCAGCAATGGAATGTTAACTATGGGGAAAGCCTCTAGAACACCAGCTTTCACTGTGTTATTCACTGCAAGCTACTCATTTTCTTTCATCAATGTTGTTCTATCACCCACATATGCAAAACAGCATGTAGGGATGGAGTGAAAACCTCTACTTTTAAACCTCATTTGAATCCTGAAGCTAAAATTTTATTATTAGATTTAGCCAAGGGAAAGGCACACTCAAAGTGACACGGTCAATTTAAGGAAGGGCTTTTAACCTTTGTTATTAGCAACACTTTTGATAACCAACAATAGTTTACTATATAAAAGTTTTGAATTTCACTTGGCCTAGGCAACACAATTAGACTGTTTAGCTTCATTGTCTTGTTCACAGTCACTTGAGTATTAAAAAAGACATTAAGTCACTAACTGATAAGTATGGGTCAAATCCTGGTCCCCTTGTACAACTTGAGTGGGAATCCCAGAGAGACCAGGGGGAAAAAATTCTGCCTGCCTCCCACATATAGAGTAGCAACATAGATACCAGTGGCCGCTCCGTGGTCGCCTGCTGCAGCCGCTCCGTGGTCGCCTGCTGCAGCCGCTCCGTGGTCGCCTGCTGCAGCCGCTCCGTGGTCGCCTGCTGCAGCCGCTCCGTGGTCGCCTGCTGCAGCCTCATTCCACAGAGGCAGATGTGATGAGTGGTTAAGCCACTAGGACCTAGAGTGTTTTGAACCAGAGGAAGTCTCCAAAGACCACAGCTCCAGGATATGGATTCCTGTATTCTGCCCCCCCTTTTACACAAAGAGGGTCCTGACTCAACACGCAGGGCACAGACCTATCCCCATGAGTCAGGATCTATATACTACAATACTCAGAAGAGAACGTTTTTGCTTTACAGGAATGTAAAGCTGGGTTGCACGGTTAGGTAAGCAAACTTTAAAGTTTTGGGGCTTCTCTTCAGAAAAGCTTCAAATTAACGAGTACCGTACAATGAATTTTCTTCATAACTAATTGTGAACATCCACATTTTCTGAAAAACAAATCTTGTTTCCATTGTGATCAGGCTAACTTTAAGCCAGAAGATTTGCTAAAAGTTATTGATCAATTACAGTACAAGGTAAACGTCAGAGCTTTGACAAGAAAAAATGTAAAGGTAAATTTGATTCTTTAGTTTAAAGGAAGGAAGTTTTAGAAAAAAATCTTTAATTTTGTCCAACTTTTAAAAGTGTTCATATGCAAATCTGGAATTCATTAATAGTATGATACAAATGCAAACTCAACAAAGATGAGATTCATAAGTACAAAGGATTTTAAGAACAAAAGTTAACCTCTGTTTCTCTCAAACACCACAAAAACAAAATGGCAACCTGGTTGGATTTTTATACAAAATAAATCACTTCTCATTCAGTATTTACAGATACAGGTCTTGCTACATACATCAGACTACAATAAGCAATTACAGTATCATGGCAGCTTTACCAGATTAATACTGTGAGAGGTATCTGAATTCATTTAAGAAATTAGCAAATAAAAATTGATTTAGGAGAGGAAGCACTAAGTCAGCTCTGACGGATAAAAATTAACTGGCATGAATAAAACAGCTTTAAGTCATGCCAATCATGTTTGCCAATTATAAAAGGTGTGGGATACAAAGAAAACTAAGTGTTATACAGTTGGAATAGAGGGAATTTTAAAATGAGCACTATTGGCAAATGTTTATAAATGTATGGGTTTGACTGTAGCATCCTAGCATGTCAAGATGAATCAAAAAGCCTCAAATCTTTTCAATATTAAACCAATTAAAGAGATTGTCCAAAAGCTCCCCTCTGTCAAGTTTTGAATAATATACAACTGTCAGGAAATGCTAAGTTACAAAATAGCACAGCACTCAGTTTTAACTGTTTAGAAGGTATTGAGTGTAAAGGCCCTAACAACTTGGCATTAGCCAGATTGCACAAGAGTAGTATTGTAGTCTGATTTTTATAGTTAGCCCAAAATCGAATAGCATGACTACAGCAACCGTACAAGGCCCATTCAAGATTACAATATCCTCCTTATTTATGGCAATGGTACATAAAACAAAGCCTACCTTTAGGGTTATGGTACCTACTGCTTCAAAATGGACTTACCTCAAGGCAATTTTTTTTAAATTAACAAAATGAGCATTTTTTCAATCACCACAAAGGAAGCAAGCAAAGAAAGCAATTTGTTTTCCTTTCAGATGTCTGACTTCAGACATTTGGACAGCTTAGGTATTCAATTCCTAAGAAAAAGATTCAATGTCAAATCACAGCACTTGTGTTTCCAGACGTCGTACTTCTTTTACCACAAGATCAATATTTATAATTGGATTAAAGTACAAGGCCCAGTAAAACAGACAGTTGCAGACAAACTGAGGAATAATGGGCCAAAAGATAGCAACAAAAAGTCCCTGGGTTGACACTTTCCAGAAATGGCTCCACATTCTCTGAGGAATAGTCCTGAAAAAAAAGAGCAAGAGAATCATCTTTCTATAGAGAAGGTATTCTAGACATCACTATTAAAACAAATGAATGAAGAAAAATACCTATGAGTAGTCATTACAACATTAATTCAATCTGTGAGATGCCACCTAGTCTACCACATTCTCACCAATTGCATCCTATGGTTCCAACAGATGCCTTTCAGGTGTAGCTTCTGTCCTGGCCTACTCAGATAAAATACTGCTACTGAGCCACAAGAATTCAGTAGTTTATAGCAAGTTAAGATAATTGCTTAAATAGAGAAAAAAAATGTAGATTGTTCTCCACAAAGCCTACTCTGTCCTCCAGTAGTAGAAAGATAACAAAAAACATCCTGTCAAAACATTAACCCTCTTTTTGCCCATCCCCTCCAAGCACAGCATGAAAGTAGACACTAATGACTGCTCATTTCTATTCTAATAAAGCAATATTGATGCCATTCATTTTGGAAGACAAACTAGAATAGTGCTTGGTAAACAGTAATTACTCCCACTCTCTAGCTCTGTAACAGGTGATGAACATCTTAAGTGAAGCCTTAATAAATACCAGTAATCTAAATTTGAGAAAAAAATAGCAATTCTTTGCAAGTAAACATCTTCCAAGAACTATTGTACTATACTGAATTTCCAAGCCAATTAGACTGTCTTAATTTGCATTGGATCTTTAGCATACACTCCTTACATCAAGATTGCCATAATAGAAACTTGAAGCTTTTTCCTGGAGAATTAACATTAGCGAATTTATGGGAAGCAGTAGAACGTATAGTACTAGTATTCAGAATCAACAGATGTACTGATTAAAAGTCACTCAAATGTCCATAAGTAAAATATCAATTATATTATTCACCAACTGTGGTATACGTCGATTCTGTGGGCAGATTCATCTAATACTTATTCACCTTGATGGTGCTGTTTCAACATGGTCATTTTAATTGTCAAAATTACAAACATAACCAATTGTCAACATTTATCCCTGCCCCCCCCACCCACCCCCCACTCTCTATCTTCAATAGCAACCATAAAAAATTGAAACCATCTGAGCAAGACTTACTTCAGTTCCCTTCTTGACCAGAGCCTCCAAAAGGAGAATAACTCCAGAACAGAGAGCAACATGGCATTAACAATTATAAATCGTGATGTCCAATAGTGTATCTCCAACCAATCCCAAGCAAATTCAGCTATTAACTGATATGGCAAAAATGAGTATTTAACAATGAATTCTCTCCACTGTTTCCAAGTAGGATCCTTAAGGTCCTAAGGGGAAAAAATGAGAATCAATGATCAAATTAATTACATACTAGTTCAGTTTACCTTTCATTGCTTTATGGTTTTTCCTTCATTGAAGGAAGTACCTTTGCTTCACTAAAGTTTTGCTAGCTAGTTAAACGGAAATTTTAATTTCCATCACACAAATTTTTAAGTGAGGGTGCAAATAAGTAAGCATACTCTACAAACAAGCACCAGCTGCAGATATGGGTAAGATTCCTTTCAATGAGTACTAATCACTGAAGTGTTTAAGAAATTAAAGAAAGTCTTCATTATACTAGAATTAATGACTGAGTAGGTGTGTAAGCAATTTAAGAGTTTAAAAACACAAGATTGTAGAAAAGACACTGACATTTTAAATCCAGGAAAGTCAATCTTTTAAAAATATACAGATATGCACAGGAACTGCCATATCAGATTAGACAAATGATCACAGTTGCCAACTGTCACGCGGTAAATAAGCACCCTAACTTTCACAATACGCCAAAAATCAAGTTAATCCCATTTCAAAACAAGGCCAAACAAGCCAATCCCCAAACAAGAACCCCAACACTTTATGTGACTTGATCCCCCCCAGCGTCCAGTCCGGTACTCTGGTGCGCCTACTGTGCACTCCTGACTCTCTCCCCCCTTGCCGCTGCCCTCCCCCCCCTTACCCCTGCTTGCCGGGAGCTGATCAAAGAAGCAACAAGCTACAAGCCCAACAAGCCAAAAAACTAGCCAACAAGCAATCACAAGCCAATTAAGCCAAAAACAAGCCCAATTTCTGCATTTTCCCCCCACAGGTTTGGCATGTCTGCAAATGGTCCATCTATTCCACAGTCTAGCTTCTAGCAGCAGCCAGCAACAGATGTTTCAAAGGAAGGAGTAAGAAAGCCTTTGACAGACAGTTACAAAAATAAACTTGCCCTTGAGGAAACTTTTTCATAACTAGTGCCAGAAATTGGTTCATGTCCTGAAACCAGGAGGGTTTATTCTCATTTTCCATATCAATATTGAATCCTAATACAAGCCTCAACTTTTGCCCCTGTAATGACTCAAGCCTCCTTTCTTCTCTTTATGCCTATTTTATTGGATGTATTGATTTAGAATTAAGGACTCATATTGTATTCTCAATCTTAAAAGTTTCTCAGAAACTGCAGACAGTTAAGAATTGCACAGTGACACATGCCTCAGCAGAGTTTAGGTCGCTGCTTCCCTGCGAAATCCACCTTTCCCATCCACATGGGATTACAGGTCAACATTCTCAAATATGGGAGCCTACAGTTAGGTACCTAAATTAATATTTAGGCTAATAAAATAAGTGATTTTCAAAGATGGGCATCCACAACTGCTGCCCAAGTCAATGGGAGCTGCAGGTGGTCAGCATTTCTTCAACTCGGGCCATATATTTAGGTTATCAATATTATAGGTGGGGACAGTGACACCTATGGTTAAAGTGTTGGACAACCTTCCATCAGAAGGAACTGAAAACAGTCTTCTTTCTAACTTATCAATCCTAATGGTTAAAGTTTGGCTATTTTCTATTTGGGTCACTGCTTAAGACTGAAAAGGTTCAGCCATTTTCAAGGACAAGGTTAGGAAAAGATTGCTTTTTTTTTTTTTAAACCAATGTTTAACACACCCACAACAACCCAAAACTTATAAGTCTTTTCAGTGAAAAGCTCTAACATCTTCATATTTTGGAGCAAGAACCTGAAATTTGACATCACCGCACTCTAGCATCACAGAAGTGCTGTTTATCATCCCCAAGAAAATCTTTCTGTTTGGCTAAGTTACAAGCCTCTGAACAATTGCTATTTACACACGCAGAAAAGGCTTGTTGTGGTTTGAGGACCAAGTTCTCCAAATACTTCTTTTGTATTGGAGCATGCTCCAGCCCAGGGCTGCAGGGACTAGGAATGACTTGCCTGCAGCTTCTGCTCTTAACTGAGCACAGACTTAGTGTATGGCTACACTGGAATGTTTAATTTCTGGTTGAGCTGATCCCCTAAAAATAGAAATGTAGGTACAGCAACATGAGGGGCGGGCTGGCTGCCCCAAGTACAATCCCCTCTGAGACCCTAAACATGAACAAGGGGCAGCTAGTCCTTTTGCCACATGTGCAGCTGAGGCTACACGTCTATTTTTAGTGTACTAGCTTCGGTACGTCTCCTGAAGCTGGTAGTTACACCTTCCACCTCCAGGAAAAAAAAAAAAAAAAAAAAAAAAAACAGACATACCCAGAGTCTTTCCTGTGCCCTCAGTACTCACCCTGGTGGGGCCCAGGCAACACAGAGGGTTGAATAGGGGCGTGGGAAGGAATAGAACAGTAACCAAGTCCTGAACCTTCAAAGTTGCTACAGAATTAAACTACATGAGCTGGCAGCAGCAGGCTGTTATCAGAGAGTGGGGAAGTAGTAAGTATTTTCAAGTGTGAATAGGCGTTTATCTTAACAGCTTGTCTGAACAGTTTCAAAATTTTGGTAGCAGAAAAAGGTGCTCACAGGCCAAATTAGAAGCAGAAGACATTCGAGGATTTAAAAGAAGGTTGAAGGGACACAGAAATAAAGTGGAATTGTGCTTCCAGACAGAAGACAACATTAACTAAGGAGTGGTTGTTGCCACTACAGGCTTTATTATAAATAAAATGGTTTCGGACAAAAAAACATGAAAGCTACCACCTCATTCCTTCAATTCTTAGAGTTATTAAATAGATTTTATCCAGTATGCTAAGTAAACATACCATGGTTTTGAAGTAATTGGTTATTTAGAAAAATACATAGGAACCTTCAGATGAGATTTCTTTTAAAGTGCAAGCCACATGTGTTAAAAGAAGACAGTGTAGTTAACACAAAACTGATCTTTAAATACATGCATTTGTTACTGTAGTGCCCTCATAAATTACAATGATTACTCCAATTCAGACTAATATTTATATTTTGTAAGGACAAGTTTACACATATTCCAAGACCAGTAGAATATTTTTCTTTAAGCTCCAATGGAAAGTTTTTCAAAGGAATGTGTTTTAAAAACTGACACCAAAACATTTTAGCAGTAAAGCCTAAATATGAAACTAACAATTGTTTTAAGTTGTCTAAGATGTCAAATGCAAAAAGAAAAGCCAAGTGAAGAGATTATACTTTAAAAAGTGCAAGACTTCAGAAATCTAATTAGGAATATACATAATTTAACTAGACATTGTCACTATTTGCTTTCACAAGGTTTGCTCTTAAATATAGAAATCCATTGGAACAGATGCAATGCCTTTCCATTTCTGGGCAAGGAATCGCTTGGTATGTCTAGTCTCATTTACCATTGATTAACACACAATCTACACATGGAAACAAATGTTTTAAAAAAAAAAAAAAAAAGTGTTAAGTTTGCAAAGTCAGGCATTCAAAAGTTAGAAAGTGCCTGTGCTGGAGTTGCCCATGCAGCTTCAATTCTGCCCCCCCCTCAAATATTTTAATGGAACAGTATTTAATTACATGATCAAATGCTATTTTCCCCCATGAGACTGCTATTTCATGCAGTGCTACTTTTTTTTTTTTTTTTTTTTTTTTAAGTCAACCTGAGGCCAAGATGAAGCATGATTTTTTTTTTTTTTTTAAAACCTGAATGTCTATAACTGCCAAACAGTAACCAATTAAGAACAAGGAGTTATAAACTGGAAGTGCTGGGCAACTTTAATAGCTGTTACACTATCAACACCCTATATAGTAAGCTTGAGGATGAAGCTTATTTTGCAGGGAAGTATTTTTTTTAAAAAGCTATTATTATAAGATAAGAATGATAAGCAATGTGCTATGCATATTTGAAAAGTAAATTTTAAATACAAATGCTTCAATTTAAAGCAATTGGCACAATGATAAATGTTTTAAACACTTACTAATAGTTTTGTGATAATATCTTCATATTCATCTTCTTGCACAGGACATATTGTATAGATGAACGGTAGAAATATTTCGGTGTAATCAAACAAGTATAGATACAACATACTAAGTCTTGGAGAGCTCTTTAGTGCATATAGTAGGAACAGTGACTTTCCCAGATTTACTGCCTGAAACGAATCAGAAGGTTAACAGTGAGACATACTATTACGAGAAGCTTTTAGAGATTTAAGAGAACTTTTCTGAAGTATGTTTATTTTGCTTTAGCAGTCATCACTGAAAATCATTTAGCATTGACAAATGTGACAGAAATCAAGTCATTAGTTTTTAAACTTAACAGTTTGCACACAGACTACTTCCCTGCCTTGCTTTCTTCTGAACATTATGATTTTCTGGGCTTTTGTTGTGCAATATGCAACAGTACCGTTACAGTTGCATCCACTGCCATACCAGTCACATGAATCCGGTTTTTCATTCACCTTTGAGAGATTTCATTTGCATGTGATCCCTTGCATTGTATTCAGACACTTATTGATCCCATTCTAAAGAATTAGATGTTTCTTTGTAGTTGCCTAAATAGTCTTTGAAAATATCTATTCTAAGTGACACACTTCATTACTTTATAAAATTTACCTTGTATTCCCAAAGGTTCTGTGGTGGTTTAACTCCCAAGGTTTTCACACGTTCCAATTCCATTATGATGGCTTTTCTATGGCTACTGTTCTCTATATGATAAGGAGTTTTTGTGAAATCTTCATCTGTTATTGTTAGTAGAAGCCTACAAAATAAAATAATTCAGAAGGGTAAATACTGACAGCTCACCTCTTTCGTAACAGACACTATTTTAATTCTAACATAGTAACTAGATACTGAATCACCAAGATATCACTTTTAGAAATTATGTCCCATACCATACACGTTTAAACACACTAAAAGCCCCCAAATCCTATAAAATACATTCTATGGTCTTATCATTGACAAGCTTGAATTAAAATCTTCCCTTACTAATTTTGTCCCCACATTTGGCAAACAAACAAGTTTTAAGCCAGGCAAGCCAACATAGCTTGCCTTTTATTCCTAGAGCTGTGCTCACACTAGAACTAACACCACACTATAAGATAAGATCCTATCTAAGTGTAGTAGCTTATGTTTTAAATCTGGGTTTCATGAAAAGAAATCTGTTTTATAATTTTAACTGGTCGTGCATCAATTTAGGATGGAAGAGTTTGCATTTACTGGAGCATCAAGTTAAGAGGAAGAGTGGGGGAAGGAAGGGGAGTCTAGAGAAGAGAAAGGGTATGGAACAGCTGTCATATGAGGAGAAATTAAAAAGATTGGGACTGTTCAGCTTGGAAAAGGGGGGATATGATAGAGGTCTATAAAATCATGAATGGTATGGAGAACGTGAATAAGTAGTGTTATTTATCCCTTCACATAATAAGAATAAGGGGTCACCCGATAAATTAATAGACAGCAGGTTTAAAACAATAGGAAGTTCTTCACACGATGCACAGTTAACCAGGGGATGTTGTGAAAACTGAAACTATAACTGGGTTCAAAAGTGAATTAGATAAATTCATGGAGGATAGGTGCATCAATGACTATTAGACAAAATGGTAAGGGATGCAACCCCATGATCTGGATGTCGCTAAGCCTCTATCTCCAGAATCTGGGTCATTCGGTAACTGTCCAAATCCCTGTTATAGAGACCTGGTAACATTTTACTTATAATCTTTCCTGACTATAAGCTATCAAAACTGTAAAACAAAGAAAAATCACATACTTCGTATTAACACCCATTATTAGAATTATGTCAATTAAATTGAGGGTTGAAACGTCCTTTGGTACCAGAATGTTTGATCACCTGGGTAACAAGATCTTGACATTTCATTACATATATAGTATGCAAAATGAAGTCTATCCAATTAAATGGTTCTATTATGGCTACTCTTGTCAGTTTGAGATTGTATTTTCCTCACCTTCCATTCACTAATAAAAATCTCTCTCTATACAGGGAAGCCCAAGGACCCAGCTGTTCTAGCCAAAGAATCACCTCTTCAGGAGTCCATTTAGCAACAGGTTTGTGGACAAGAAGATCATCTTCATATTCTCTGCTGCTCCAATGATACCCAAGCAGAACCACCTACAAGACAGCCAACAGATCCTTTTGGAATGTAGTATAATCATCATTGACAAAGTTTGGATCAAATGTTTGAAAGTCTTGCAGGTTTGAAGGAGTACACTCAAATACAACAACAAATACTCACATTTGAGTAAGATCGCCAAGTTCTCAACATCTCCCACCCCCATTTATTATCCATCCACAGTTGGCACTGAAATATATAGTTAACACCAACTCCACCCACCACCCCCAAAAATATTTGTCATTACTTTTCTGGAGTGCTTAAATTAAATGCTGATGGTGTTTGTCAATGATTTAAAACCATCAAGATGGTTTTCCATGTTTATCTGGAAAATGGATGGGGATGAAACTTACTGCCACACAAGTTAAAGCCGTCAGAACGCCAGAGAAAAAACCCCCTCCTCGAGGATTAATTCTTCTCACATTTGGAGGTGCAGAAATCTGATCATTTCCATGTTTTTGGAAGGCTGCAAGGCTGTGAGCTACATCACTGTTTTGCTGAATGTCTTCTTTTCTCTGTTCAATGGCATCAGGAAATAGCTTTTCAATAGCATCCCTGGAGAAACACATATCAGTGACTATAATATTTCATGGAGTCTACCCAAGTCTACAGCACCGAGAACTAGGACTCAGCTGCAAAGTGTATTTTACAGCTTATTAGTTACCTATTAAGTTTTAAGTGAAAGGAGGTTTTGGCAATCAACATTAGTTAAAAGCTGAATAAAAGGTTTTTGTACACAGACGTTATATTTCTTTATAGTGAACCTTAAATGTATGACAAGAAAAACTGAAGTTTATACAATAACCACTATTCTAAATTTAGATAGTCAGGATATACCTTAGTACTTTTGAAAGACAGCAAACAGGTTGTTATTCAATAGCACTGGCCAAGTCCAACAGTAAAGCCTAAAATCAACAGTGTAGACTATTTAATTGAATATTGTTTACACAGCTCAGAAAATTGCTTTCTTAAAAAAATGCAATAAAAGAGGTTGTATGTAACTCAAAAAACCAGCAAGTACTTAATGAATCAATACTTCTAGCATTGTGCTGTAATGAGATCAGAATTTATTCCAAGGAACTAAAGCAGTACTCACATTAATACCACTGATCATTCAAAACTAGAATTATTTCTAGTTGTGATATGTTGTTAAGAACTAATAAAAGTGAAGGGAAAAACTTAAGGCATTTAAAAAAATCTGAAAAGAAAATTCAGAGATCCACTCCAAAATACAGACATGATTACTTCAACAGTTCAGAACAATTACATATTGTGAGAGACTGCAAGCCTTAAAGTCTGCAAGAAAGCTCTGATTACGGAGTGGGTTTAAAAGTATATAGCAAAAAACAAACAACTAAGTATGTATGTGTCTTTGCTTTTAGAAAGACCAAATAGATGCATTACAATCACCTGAGGAGGATGTTGACCTTGGGGAATCCTTCCCACTTTTCTCTGCATTCTGGACACTCATTCTTCTTAGAGGATACCCACCACAAGGCTAGGCAGTGTCTACAGAAACTATGACCACAGTTCAAGGTGGTGGGATTCACCAGAATATCATAACAGCAATGGCAAGAGAACTCGCTAACTGAAATCAGACGGCTGATCTCAGGAGCAGCATCTGCTTTAACTTTCAACTTTTCATTCTCTCTTTGTAACTTCACATCTTCCTCCATTTTCCCTTTGTGCATCAGATCACCAGAAAGCACACTCCAAGTCTTTAAATCATGCAAGGCATTATTAATTCTGCAAAACAATGAAAAAGGCAATTATTTTCTCCTTAACAAAACCTAAGGAAGTATTAGAAGCAGCATTAATGCAATGACCAAATTTTCCATGTAACATGTAATGTTATATCCTCAATGTTTTAGCTCAAATTGACCAAAAAAATCATTTTGCTAGAGTACCGATTCTAGCAGATGTAGCAACACCTTCTACCTTCTCTCAATTATAATACATCCAGTACAGACTACAATCAAAAGCAGACTCTGGATTTACCCAGCTGAAATAGCTGAAACCTTAAGCCCTTGACATTTTCTTGCCCTTCATTTATCTTCAGATACAAAATAACCAACACCACCACAACAACCAGTAAGCACCTGCCAAGATAAGACCAAAGGTATGTTTTTATTTTATTTTAGCAAACTATGTATTTAATCTAAATTCTGTTGGGTAACAGACATCAAATCACCATGCTAAGCAACACTTAACAAGTTTAACCTAAAAATATTGCACATGTAGTATACCATGATCAAATTTCCTCTGCCCATTCTTGCCCTGCACATTCCCATGTAGAGTCCCCAGCCTCCTACAGAGGCAGACTCCATTAAATAAATGTAGCTCTGTGCAAGGGCTGGCTAGCATAGACTTCAATGCAGGATAAGGGCCCAATTAGCTTCCCTAACAATGATTAGATGGTCACAGTGCAACGGGACACATCTTCCCAGCAAAAACAGTGACTTTAATTTTCTACTCTCTCACCATTTCAGAAGACCTATTCTATTGAGATCAAGTTTTGTGGGAAGATCAAGCAGTCAGATCTATTTCGGGGGGCGGGGGAGTTGGGGGTGAGATAAAATAGATTGCTCAGATTAACAGTCATCTTTCACATTTTATTTTTTTCAGGTGCTCTTCAAGTTTTCTTCATTTGCTGCATCAATAGCTACAAATAGACATGGGCACAAGGGCCGGGCTTTGGGGTGCAGACAGCGGGCCGGAGGTCACAGCTCAGCCAGGTACCGCGGCAGGGCCCGCGCGTGGAGCCCCAGCCCCTGTGAGGCAGCGGCAGGCAGCCCACCTACTGCTCCCCGTCCCCTCACTCGGGGCGGCTGAGCCGAGCCTGCCCTGCCCGGCGCCCTCTCGCGGGGCCTCCCCCCTCCTCGGCACCAGGAGCCTCCTCGCAGGGGCACGTGCAGCTCCCGAGCACAGCGGAGCCCCGGCTGCTACGCGAACGGGCCGGTCACGGCCCCGAGGACACTCTCGGGGCCCCGGGAGCGGCCCAGGAGAAGAGCGGTGAGGCCAGGCCCTGGGAAACCGGCCCCCCACCCGGCGCGCGCCCCGCCGTCACTCACTACTCCTGATGATCTCCATCCCCGCACCAGCCCGGCCAGAGCCCCGCTCCGCAGCGTCCTAAACCCGGCTCTGCCCGCACCGAGCACTTCCGGAAACAACCCTCCTCCCCCGCCGGACACGTGAGCGCTCACGTGAGCGGCCCGAGGCGGGCGGGGATAGCTGCCATATTGTCCCACGGGGCGCCAATCCGACGGGGCGGTTTTGGGGGGTTGTGCTTCGTGGCTTCTCGCGCGCAGCCGCGCTTGAAGTTCCACAGCGCGAGCTAAGCGGCTGTCGTAGCCACGGCTCTTCGGGGAGCCGCAGCCCACACAGCGGTACCCCCTAGCCCTTCTACTGGCGGCATCGCTATTGATAGTTGCACCCCGCGGATTCCCTCAGCCCATGGCGCCCTCCCCGTGCCCCTTCCCTCCCGCCTCCATGTAGCCCTAAGCTCGTCACTTCTCCCTGAATCTTTTGCTGTATCCCCAGGCAGGAATCAGACCTGACCACCCCTGTCTCCACAGTGGTTGAAGAGGCCCATTCATTTTCAAGTAAATGAGGGGTTTGCTATAAGAATATTTTACATTGTTTTTTCACTGCTGAGTGTACTTAGTGAGGCACAGCAGAAGAACTATGCCCAGAAGTAACAGAGGCTCACATGAGATCCCTTGCCACCTCAGGGGACAAAGAGAGCGGCAATACAGAAATAAAAATGGGAGACTGGGACATGTCATTATGCTGGAAGTGGTTCCCACAATCAGCAGGTGTGCTTTATACAGGGAGTGAGTGCCCTAAGTGTATGGAAGCTTGACCCAATGAAAGGGCCGACCCCAAAAGGACAAAACTCAACCATGAGCAAAGTTAAGTCTTTGCAGCAGAAATTTAAAACTTTAAATTTAAAACAAAGCTCTAGTATAGGGAATAGTCCAACACTGGTACCCCAACCAGCTGAGAGTAACATTTTTTCCATCTCTTAATTTCTGTGATTCTAAGAGCAGTAGGAGCAGAGAGAGCAGAATAAGTGTCTAAGGGCTGCTCTATCATACAAAGTCAACCTAACTAGGTCATGCAGTCCTGTGAAAAATTTCACACCCTCTGCAATGTAGGTAAGCAAACCTAAGCCCCTGCAAAGATGCCGCTAGATCAATGGAAGCATTCTTCTGGATTTACCAGACAAACCCCTTCCATAGTGTAGTAAGTATCTACAGGCTACATCAGTGCAAGTGCAGCTGTAGCATTTCTACTATTGCAGTGGTTCTCAAACTTTTTGTATTGGTAACCCCTTTCACACAGCAAGCCTCTAAGTGTGACCCCCCCCCCTATAAATTAAATTCAGGTTTTTAATGTAATGTAATTTAATTTTAATTTAACATGGGCTCGGGGTTATCAGTCCCTGACCCCTACATAACCACCTCATGACCCCCAGTTTATCAACCCCTGCACTGTAGCCATCCCTTCACAGTGAGAATGAAAAGGTTTAACTCACTGTGCTGTAGGGAGAAAACAAGAGAACAAAGTAAAAACTAAAAAAATGGGAGGGAAAGATTTTGACAGCTATGGATTATTATGGATTTGGCTCAATGGAGAAGAGGAAGCTGGAGGAAACAAAGCATATACTTACTGTCCCTGTAGTAAGGATGAAAAGGGATTTCCCACTCCCCAAATGACAGAAGTATTTCACAAACATACACAGTACTAGAAAAATCCATGTCTACCTTGTAGGTAATAGCCATCTTCAATATATAAGGTGGCAATTATCTGCCATATGATACATTTGCACAAGAGTGGGAAATGGAAACGTGGTCTAGCACCTCAGAGCAAACATCCACCTGCTGATTCAACACATGCACTGAAATTTTAGTTGTCCACACTGACAGCAAATTAATTTTTCAAGTTTCCAGCAAGATGAAAATTAATCAGGAAGTTTACATCTATTGCTGAGGTATAACGTTAATTTAAACAGATTAAAGTTTGCTGTATGAAAGTGAACTATAATTGGGAAAAAATATTTTGCTTTTAATTCTACAGAATATGTCTAAAGAGATCCTTACACTTCTTACTGGCTTTTCCTTTCCACAACACTGAACATACCCCTTCAATCCCACCATAGTTCTGTTTTTTCGGTGTAGAGAGACTGAAGCCTGGGGTTTTGACTCTCTTCAAAAATGCCTTACACTGGAGCAGTTTGACAAAGATAAGTCACCTGGAAAGCTTTTTTTACCTGAGACCAGAAGAAGAGACCAACTTGCAGTAAAGCATATCCAGGAGAACAGAAGGGAAAAAAGCACCACGTGGCAGGGAATTATATGGATGAGTCAGTGAGAGAAAAAGGAACGCTATGGAGGGAAGAGGGCAAGACAATTAAGAGTAAAATGAAATAGGATTCCCCCCCAAATAGATCAATGCATTGAAGAGAGTTAAAATCTCTTTAATATTACTTTCCAAGGGTACCAATTGCCATAGAGATGTAGCCACAGAATGGGAGAGGCAGTGGACCACGCTATGGGTCACACTGAAAAGTTTGAGAACATCTACTCTAATTGAATGATTGGTGATTAAATGAAGAGGTGCCTTGTATTTTACTAGGGCATAGGAGGCCTTGGTTCCAAACATTATGTAATGTTACTGTATACATAATAGATAATAAAATAAAGTATGCTAATTTAATATTAAAGGAAGGAATTATCCAGAATTCTGGAACAATTCTTACAGCTCCTAACCAAACTTCAGCAAGCTCTACTCCTAGAAGTAATCTAGGAGCAACCATCATAAGCCAGAGGGAATGGGAGAGGCATATGCAAGTCTTATTGACATCAAAACAAAGAATGACTTTTTTAGATGATTCATGTGTGCACACTGAACAGATTCCAAAGGTCAGATCATCTTAGATAGAAATTGATCTGGGTAGAAGGTTGAACCAGTACATAAAGCTAATTAGACAAAATGAACCTGGATTTAAAAACAAACAAAGTTTTCCTACCCAAAGTTGCAATTTCATGGAGTCTAATAAATCAGTGTAGCTAGCTACTTGGGCCCTGATCCATAAAGATATTTAGATGCTTAAGTATCAGTTTTGGCTCTACTACAATCCACACAACTTCACTCAGCACCTAACTTCTCAGGGTAAAAAGTTCCTTAGGTGCCCAATTTTCTGCCTCTGAGCATGCACACTGCTGCCTCACTGTAGACATTTGGATGCCTATTGCCTGCCTAAGCTCTAGAGCAAGTCACAAACCAGGGGAAAGATAGACAATTGAACACCTAAGACAACTCACAGCAGGACCTAATCAGGTGGGCATACCTAAAGGCCACTTATCGGATTGGATCCCCTTCAAAATGTTGCTGCCGAGGATGGTGGTGCCACTGCCCACATTGTAAATTTTAACACTATGGTTTGAGTACTTACGTGGAAAGTGGGAGACCAGGGTTCAATTCCCCCCTCTTTGCCAGCAGGGGAGAAGAGAGGTGGGAGACTCCTGCTCAAATCCTAGGGGAGTGCTCTAACCAAAGGACTATGGGATATTCTGATGGGGGAGCTTCTTTAATCTCTCATTTATCCACAGTGAAATAGTTTCAACAGGGAAGAGTGATTGAAGGAGCGGGACTACACCCAGGGTCTACCACATCCCTGGTGGGTGCATTAACCACTGAAATACAGAGTCATTCCCTTGCTTGTTTGCTCTCTGCCCCAATGACTTCATTTAATCAAGAGTGGAATAGCTCCAATAGGAGAGACTAAGGGAGCCCCTGCATCAGAATGTCCCAAAGTTCAGTGGTTAGAGTACTTTCCTGAAAGGTGTGAGACCCCTGTTCAAACCCTCTTCTCCCCCTCTGGCAGAGATGGGAGAAAATTGAACTCAAGTCTCTCTCATCTCATGTGAGAGACTTAACCACTAAGTTAAAAATTGGGTACCACACATCCAGGGCTGGCTTTAGGCCGATTCGGCCAATTCCCCTGAATGGGGCCCCGCGTGTAGAGGGCCCCGCGCAGCTGTCCACCCCGCCCCCGGCCCACTTCCCTCTCCTCCCCTGAACGCTCCGCCCACCTTCTCCTCCCCCTCCCCTGCTTCCCGCGAATCATGTGTTCGCGGGAAGCCTGAAACAAGCAGCCGGCAAGCAGGGGGGGGGCGCGAGGAGAGTTCCAGGGAGGCGCAGTGCGGCCCAGTCCGGCCCTGGCCAAGCGCGCGGCTCCCTCCGGCCTGGCCCCGGCCGAACACCCCCAGCCCAGTCCAGCTCGGGCCCCGCGGCGCCGGTCTCGGTCCCGGCTGAGCGGCTCCGGACCAGGACCCAGAACTGGCCGAGCGGCTCCGGCCCGGCTTGGGCCCCGTGGTGCCGGCCCTGGCCAAGTGGCGCCGGCCCGGCCCGAGAGGCGTGGACCCGGCCGAGCGGCTCTGGCCCGGCTCAGCTCGGGCCCTGTGGCGCCGGCCCCAGGCGAGCGGCGCCAGCACGGACCGAGAGGCTCCGGCCCGGCCCCGGACCCAGGCCCGGGCTGAGTGGGCCCAGGCCCCGGACCCAGGCCCGGGCTGAGCGGGCCCAGGCAGCGCAGTAAGGGGGCAGGGAGCAGGTGTTGGAAGAGGGCAGGGGAGTTCGGAGGGTTGTGGGGGGGTGGATAGGGGTCGGGGCGGTCAGAGGGCAGGGAACAGGGGGATTGAATGGGGGCAAGGGTCCTGGGGGGGCAGTCAGGAAGGAGCAGGGATTGGGTTGGGTTGGGCGGTGGGGGGCAGGCAGGGGCAGGGGCAGTTGGGGACAGAGAGAAGGGGTGGTTGGATGGGGCAGGAGTCCCAGTGGGCCATCAGGAATGAGAGGAAGGGTTGGATGGGGCGGCAGGGGGCAGTCAGGGGACAGGGAAGGGGGGTGGATTGGGCAGGGGTCCCAGGGGGTGTGTCAATAACTTTAGGTAGGCTTAGCATGCATCCGCATACATTACGCAGTGTATGTAATATATAATTTTGTTATTATTTATATAGTTATGGAAAGTAAATAATACATGGAAGAAATGAAAGGTGTTTTTTACGTGTTTTTTTTTTTTTTTTTTTTATAAGTCATCCCTGTCGGGGCCCCGCCGAAAATGTTCGAATTGGGCCCCGCACTTCCTAAAGCCGGCCCTGCACACATCCTTCCCCCACATTGTTTGTGGAGTAAGGCAGGCACCTAACTCATACCCAAGGAAATGCCTTAGGCACCTAAGTCACCTGACTCCAGGCAGCTGGTTCCCATCTGTGGATCACTAACAGAGATCGTAGCCTGTGGTTAGGGCTTATCAAGAGGGGCAGGGCATAGCACACATCCCTCTCCTCAATCTCCCATTGGCCAGCTTAGGCAGCTCCCCACCTAGGGTGCTGAGTTTTGTGGATCACCTTCTTAGGTGCCTCTCTCACCCATTTATTATATAGGTACAAGGATCCATACTCAGCTTTGTGGATTGCAGTGCTGATCCTGTGATTTTTCTAGGCACCTAGAAGTTAAGTGTTGTGATGCTGAGCATTACAACACCTAAATCCCTTTGTGGATCCAACCTTTAATTTGTACAAAGACCACAATACAGGCTCTGGGCTCTATTAACGGAACAGACTCAGCGAGTACTATATGTAAAGTAGCAGGCATACAGTGCCATCGTTGCTTATTATTAGAAGGAGTATTTATAGACCTTATCTGCCACACTTGCTTTTTTAAATTTAATCTGGGATGATTAATCAGATAGCTTCATCTGAAATTAATATTGGGCAGTAGCTGTACTTAGACACATTGCAGGAGGCGTAAACCCCTTGAAATTTTTAGAGATGGAAATTTAATAGTATTCTACATCAGCTTCCAATTATTTAAGAACACAAGAGTGGCCATAGTGGGTCAGACCAAAGGTCCATCTAGCCCAGTATCCTGTCTTCAAACAATGGCTGATACCAGATGCCCCAGAGGGAATTAACAGAACAGGTAATCATTAAGTGATCCATCCCTTGTCACCCATTCCCAGCTTCTGACAAACAGAGGGTAGGGACACCATCCCTGGACCAATTTAGAATCACAATACAAACTTACTTCTATTAGTGTAGAACATCAAGAAGATAGCCTAAAAATAAAAAACCTATAGCAAATAAAAGTTTTATACCTGAAGTAGTTTTCCAATATACAATTATAAGACCCTCTGCTCATTTAAAAACGTGGTAACAGTCTATTAAACTTTTTAAAAAATATTTTCATACATAATGCAATTATATAGAACTTCTTGAAGACACAGAGCACATCTTAAGAACATAAGAATGGCCATATTGAGTCAGACTAATGGTCCATCTAGCCTAGTAGCCGGTCTTCAAACAATAGGTGGTTCCAGATGTTTCAGAGGGAATGAACAGAACAGACAATCAAGTGATGCATCCCGTTGGCCAATCCCTGCTTCTAGCAATCAAAGGTTTAGGGACACCCAGAGCATGGGGTTGCACCTGTGATCATCTTGTCTAATAACGATTGATGGACCTAACCTCCATTAACTTTTTTGAACCCAGTTATATTTTTGGCCTTCACAATCTCCCCAGCAGTCAGTTCCACAAGTTGAATGGACAGTGTGTGAAATATTTCACTATATTTGTTTTAAAACTTGCTGCTCATTAATGTCAATGGGTAACCCTTGGCTCTTGTGTTACAGGAAGGGGTAGATAACATGTCTCTATTCATTTTCTCTACAACACTCATGATTTTATAGACCTCTATCACATCCCACGTTAGTCATCTCTTTTCTAAAGTTGATGAAAGTTTAGAACATTTACAACATTGTGGTAAAAATGCTGCGCTAGCACTCCCAGAGTTACCAGCACCTGTGCAGATCTATTAGCAGTAGTAGAAGAATTTAAAAAAATCCTCAGGGGAAAAAAGGGCAACAGGATTTGGAGCTACTACTTTAAATCATGGGATCAAATCTAGACCTAGCCATGACAAAGTGCTATCCAATGACTGTTAAATTAGTAGCGCAAAAGTTATTTAACATAACAGAATCACAAGTAACAGTAATTCCTTCTCTCTCCCCACCTCATAGAAATGAAAAGTGAAACCCCATAAGAGCTAGAATGCCTACACTAAACAAACCTTATCATCTGTCTCAGTCCTTCTCTAATAGGTGGGCAAACAGATAGGCTTTATAGTACACCGCTACCTCAATATAACACCACCCGATATAACACGAATTTGGATATAACGCGGTAAAGCAGTGCTCCGGGGGGGGGGGGGAGGGGGGCAGGGCTGCGCACTTCGGTGGATGAAAGCAAGTTCAATACAACATGGTTTCACCTATAACGCGGTAAAAATTTTTGGCTCCCGAGGACAGCATTATATTGAGGTAGAGGTGTATACACAGAAAATAAATATGTTCAACCTTTATTTTATACATAGCAAACTAAAGAAAACATGCAAAAAAGAAAATGTATACTGAAATAACATGGAAGTAAAAAAATAATTATGAACTGACAATGTTAAAAAGCTTTATAAGACAACAAGAAAATATACTTCAAAAACTTACTATTAATTTTCTGTACAATCTTATTTAGATCTCTGTATCCTAAAAGGTCAAGGCATCTAAAAGTGGAAAGAAAAACCTCCTCTCTATCCTTTCCATCCTTATACTTTCCCTTCTCTAATGAGTTCCACCTCAGTATGTGGCCCACCTGTGAGGCTTTCCTAATTGGTTAAAGTTATCTTGTTATTTATTTGTATTGTAGAAGCACCCATGATCCCCACTCATGGGCCAGGATCTGATTGTGCCAGGAACTGAACAACAGATGATTAAAAAAACAACAACAGTCCCTGCCCCCAAAGCACTTACAGTTAAGGCCCTCTCCTGCAAACACTTAACATGAATGTGTAACTTTATTACTGTGAGTGGTCCCATTGATTTACATGGGATCCTCACAGTAGTAAAGTCAAGCATAAGAGTGTTTGCAGGATTGCGAGCTAACTCAGCTAAGCAATATATTATGAGATCTGTCCACTTAATTCTAGTGAAGAAGGAATAATACCTTAAGAAGGAATTAAAGGCCTTTGCAATTCTGATGGGATTTAAATGTTCACCCTATTGTGTATTGCAAATGCATAGCTCAATCCTGCAAATACTTACTCATGATTATTATTATTTACTCATGTGAGTAAATGTGAGTGGAAGTTCAGGGTCTTAATTGTGTTGAATAAACTTGGTTTTGAGAGAATGAAAGATCCAATTCTGATTGTTTTAAGTCATTTATCCCAAATCTTTACTCAAGGTAGCCCTCACAAGGGCTAAATCAAACCTTGTGTCCCAGTTTAAAATGCTGCTTTTTAAATTCATAAAAATTAACAGGATATAATAAAAATCAAAGGTGTTTCAAACACCTTTCTGTAACTTGTTTCTATGAGAAAGCAAAACCTATATGAAAAAATATACATAAAAAACAAAAAAACACACCATATACTTTTACATATATGAAAAGACTAGGGCCTTGACCCTGAAACCCTTATGTCTATGCAGAGCTCCACTAGTCAATCTACAGGACTGAAACATTAGAAGTCACTGGGGCTCCATCTGGAATCATATTACAAAATTAAACTTAATTGACTTCAATAACACTACTCATAGTGCATGAAGTTAAATTCACACTGAAGTCTTTACAGGTTCAGGGCTGTAATTTGTAAAGAAAAGAAGTCTATCAACAAATTGCAAAGTTAAATTATCTATTTCAGAGACCAAAGTTTCTTAAAAACTAGGCACTAATAATTCTGTATAAAATATGTATCCATAAACATAATTTTGGGTTAAAAATCAAACAAGACCAAAGAAAGACCACATAACTCCCCACTGAAAATACATAATCTACTCAAAAAGATTCTACATATGAAAAAAAAATTGAGGATCACGTGACAAGCATTATACAAAATCAGTCACATCAATCCATCAACATAGATTAAATCAAGAGTCATTTAGGCCCAGGAACACATGTATTTTTCCAATCCTTAATATCAGAATCCAAATTATCACTGTTCAGCTATCACAGCAATACATAAAAAACAAGATCCCAAATCTAGCAATGCAATTAAGTCAACGGGGCTCCATATGGGTGCTAGGGTCCACATTTATGCATCACATTTCAGGATTAGGGCCTAAGGGCAGATTTTGGAAAGAATAGGATTTATGCTCCAGGTGCTTTTGAAAATCCCACTAGCCACCTTTCTACATCTTTACGCAACTAAATTCCTTTAAAAATCTGGCCTTAAGAAACTACTTTAATACTTAAAAGAAAGAAAGATTTCAAACACCATCAATCAAGTACAGAATATTTCTCAAAGTTAAATTTTATTTGATTTTAACCATAGTTGACTGCTTGATTCCTTTTTAGTTCAATCAAAACAAATAAATTAAAGGCACTGGAGGAAAAAACAGCAAATATCAGAGCTCCTGAAACAAGTTGGCAGAAAAAAATCCTTACGAGCATGGTATATTTTTCAACCAATTGAATCAATCTGTTCTTTAGGTCTGAAGAAGTGGAAACTTTTGTTGCTTATTTCATTTAATTAACTTGCAGTTATACTGTCTTTACAAGGGTCAATTAATTGATTGTGTAGGTGTTAGAAGACAATGTTTTAATTGATTGTACTTCTGTGTTGATGAAGGAAGTGTAAATATTCTAATTAAGGTAACCACTGCTTTCAGTTGATATTGTGACCTTTTGTTAGATATAGACTAGCCTTGAGTTCCAGAAAATATAGACTGATACATTATGATATAACAGGACATGTATTAAATGTCTCATTTTGTAAAGAAATATTAAAACTTGTTAGTTAGGAGCCTTAAAATTATGATGTTAACACAACTCAGCTAACTTGTTTGTTCCCTGAGCATGATATTTATGTTATAAAGTTTGCTGATAAATGCTGTCATGGTAACAGAAAAAAAATAAAACAAAAACAAACAAAAACCCCTTAAAGACAGTGCAGACCTTTCAGTTGGTTTGATCCTTCAAATGGAAAAAGAATCCACTAGTCCCCCAAATTCAGGGAAAGTATTATCAAAATTGATTTTATTCTATTGTATTATCATATATAATAAATAGATACTGTTTATTAATCATTCTAAGAAGTAATTTATCATATACCTTTTCTTTTAGCTATTTTACACTGACTTTCCTCTGCCCAATATGATATATATATTAAGGGAAGGAAAGGTGAAAATTGTATCATTGGCTGCTAATTGGCTATAAGAAATGTCAAATTAGCTGTGTAATTTACAATAAAATATAAAAACTGTGTTAAGGGGCTTGCTTTGAAATAATCTTGATTCTGTAGTGGGAAGGGGTGTATTGATTAGTATTTTAGAAATATTTAAATTATATAGCTATAAAAAATCTTAAATAGAAAAGGTTTTGGATCATGATGTTTTCACTTATGTTCTTTAGCTATTTTTGCTTTTAAAAATGCTACAGTATGTAGTAAAGACTTTGTTACTTAAGATTCTTATAAACTTGTCTACACTTTCATGTGGGGTCGATCTAAGATATGCAACTTCAGCTACGTGAATAGCGTAGCCGAAGTCGACGTACTTAGATCTACTTACCGCGGTGTCTTCACTGTGGTAAGTCGACAGCTGACGCTCTCCCGGAGACTCCGCTTGCGCTCCTCATTCTGGTGGAGTACCAGAGTCGACGGGGAGCTGCCCACCGATCCGATGGATAGTGTAGACAAGCCCTAAGATTACTATATCATAGTAATCTAATAGTCTTAAATAGTGTGCTTTAGAATACTTAACTATTGAATAACATTATCTAATTATAACTCATTTAGAAAAAATTGTCATTCTAGTCTACATACTATTTTCAAAATACTTTGCTTTAAAAAGTCAAGCTTTCTAAGTAACATTCTCTAATTAACTTATGTCTTTTAAATGGTTTTTGTTTTAAGTGTATACTATTTTGCCAAAAAGTTTAAAATTCCAGTGATGTAAAACTTCTAAAGTATTCCTAAAAATCTTGCTGTTTTAGAGTCTAGTGAATGGTATTGGCCTGTGGGAGGGTGAGACCAGAGGAAGAAGGTTGCTAAAATATTTTAGTGATAAGAAATGGCTGGCATTAGCTGCTGGTCTGAATGTTGAAAATATGTAGAACTTGCAGTAAAACAACTCAAAACTCAGTAATCATAATGTAAAAATGTCTTAATATTTTTACATTGATGTTATCAGTAAAATTAGAAACTGTAAATCCCTTATTACAATGAACTATTTCTTTAACTGTTGGTTACAAAGCCCAGTTTCCCTTCACTTTCAGCCCTAGTGTTTGAGGATGTACCATCATTAGAGTTTATTGAGACTCCAGACACCTGGGAGCAGCATTACCTAAAAAAGAAACATTTTTGCTTTTATGGGGGATGGGGAGGGAGAGAGGGAACCTGAGTGACTGAACAGCTTAAACATCCCTACTCAGAAAAGTGCCTGAGCAGGACTGGATGTGAATGTAAAAGAAATTATAAACTTAAACATTTATACAAATAATAATTAAGAATATTAACTGAAAAGTGAGCTTTCTCCCCTATGTCCAGGTTGTGTGCAACACTAGGTACTTAGAAGTTGGAGAATTTTTCTGAACAGATCTTGTATGAAAATCACAGAACAAGGACAAAGCTTGAGTCACTCTAGTCTGAATGAAACCACACTCTAGATTCTAATATTTCAGTAATCCTATCTAGATTATTAATCAGAATATAACTATGCAGAAAACTGTTTAGATCCCTAAGCACTTTCTGCATTGCTATATTTATAATCTTAAAACTCCTTTGATTTTTAAACTTTAAAAAAATGCTCTAGGTAAATGTCCCTTAATGTTTTTCTTCACTTAAACTGACTCCTGAATCTAAAGTAGAGAATACAAGAGCAAAGATTATGCAGATATTTATTATGAGTGATCTGCAATGTGAGCTTTGTATTAAATAAACAATGAGTCTCTAAACTACTTGTCCTTTCTCTTCTTTGTGTGACAAAAAAAGTTAACTGATGCAGTTTTTTTTTTTCTTTTCATTATATGGGTCTCTTAGTTCTTGTACTGTCATATAGTTCAAAGTCCTTGTACTGTCATATAGTTCGAAGTTGCTTGGTGAAATTCATATGCTTTTAAACAAGTGCAGAATGTAACTGCAGATATTATCTATGAATTACCATTCCTAAATGACGTATTAGGCTACCAGGAAGTCAACTGGAGCGTGGCTATTAATCTCAGTGGGACCAATATGGAGCCCATAGACTAAGGGCTGGTCAATTTAAAAGTTTTACTGGTATAACAAGGTCTGTCAGGGGTGTGATTCTCCTCCCCCAACACAGTTAGTGGTAATAGCCCTAGTCTGGATGCATTTATACTGATATATTTTATTTTTATTCATAATCTAGAATAAACTCTATTGATAAGAACTTTTATATTGGTATAACTGCAACAACGCTAGGGGTTTTTGCTGTTCTAACTACACCAATATAAAGTGGTACTATTTTTTAGTGTGGACAGACAAGCCCTAAAATCTTTTATTAACCAAAAATAAAAAGTTTTCCAGGTGACGTACACTGGAGCAGTTTGACAAAGATAAGGCATTTTTGAAGAAAGTCAAAATCCCAGGCTTCAGTCTCTCTACACTGAAAAAACAGAACTATGGTGGGATTGAAAGGGTATGTTCAGTGTTGTGGAAAGGAAAAGTCAGTAGGAAGTGTAAGGATCTCTTTAGACATATTCTGTAGAATTAAAAGCAATTTCCCCCCCCCCAATTATAGTTCACTTTCATACAGCAAACTTTAATCTGTTTAAATTAACGTTATACCTCAGCAATAGATGTAAACTTCCTGATTAATTTTCATCTTGCTGGAAACTTGAAAAATTAATTTGCTGTCAGTGTGGACAACTAAAATTTCAGTGCATGTGTTGAATCAGCAGGTGGATGTTTGCTCTGAGGTGCTAGACCACGTTTCCATTTCCCACTCTTGTGCAAATGTATCATATGGCAGATAATTGCCACCTTATATATTGAAGATGGCTATTACCTACAAGGTAGACATGTATTTTTCTAGTACTGTGTATGTTTGTGAAATGCTTCTGTCATTTGGGGAGTGGGAAATCCCTTTTCATCCTTACTACAGGGACAGTAAGTATATGCTTTGTTTCCTCCAGCTTCCTCTTCTCCATTGAGCCAAATCCATAATAATCCATAGCTGTCAAAATCTTTCCCTCCCATTTTTTAGTTTTTACTTTGTTCTCGTTTTCTCCCTACAGCACAGTGAGTTAAACCTTTTCATTCTCACAGTGAAGGGATGGCTACAGTGCAGGGGTTGATAAACTGGGGGTCATGAGGTGGTTATGTAGGGGTCAGGGACTGATAGCCCCGAGCCCAGCCATGCACAGGGGGCTGTCAGCCCCGAGCCCCTGTTAAATTAAAATTAAATTACATTACATTAAAAACCTGAATTTAATTTATAAGGGGGGGGGGGGAGTGTCACACTTAGAGGCTTGCTGTGTGAAAGGGGTAACCAATACAAAAAGTTTGAGAACCACTGCAATAGTAGAAATGCTACAGCTGCACTTGCACTGATGTAGCCTGTAGATACTTACTACACTATGGAAGGGGTTTGTCTGGTAAATCCAGAAGAATGCTTCCATTGATCTAGCGGCATCTTTGCAGGGGTTTAGGTTTGCTTACCTACATTGCAGAGGGTGTGAAATTTTTCACAGGACTGCATGACCTAGTTAGGTTGACTTTGTATGATAGAGCAGCCCTTAGACACTTATTCTGCTCTCTCTGCTCCTACTGCTCTTAGAATCACAGAAATTAAGAGATGGAAAAAATGCTACTCTCAGCTGGTTGGGGTACCAGTGTAGGACTATTTCCTATACTAGAGCTTTGTTTTAAATTTAAAGTTTTAAATTTCTGCTGCAAAGGCTTAACTTTGCTCATGGTTGAGTTTTGTCCTTTTTGGGTCAGCCCCGTCATTGGGTCAAGCTTCCATACACTTAGGGCACTCACCAGGGGCGGCTCTATGCACGGCAGTCAGGCGGCATACTTAAGGCTAAATGGAGACGGGAGGGAGCCATGGGCTGAGGGAATCCGCGGGGTGCAACTATCAACAGCGATGCCGCCAGTAGAAGGGCTAGGGGGTACCGCTGTGTGGGCTGCGGCTCCCCGAAGAGCCGTGGCTACGACAGCCGCTTAGCTCGCGCTGTGGAACTTCAAGCGCGGCTGCGCGCGAGAAGCCACGAAGCACAACCCCCCAAAACCGCCCCGTCGGATTGGCGCCCCGTGGGACAATATGGCAGCTATCCCCGCCCGCCTCGGGCCGCTCACGTGAGCGCTCACGTGTCCGGCGGGGGAGGAGGGTTGTTTCCGGAAGTGCTCGGTGCGGGCAGAGCCGGGTTTAGGACGCTGCGGAGCGGGGCTCTGGCCGGGCTGGTGCGGGGATGGAGATCATCAGGAGTAGTGAGTGACGGCGGGGCGCGCGCCGGGTGGGGGCCGGTTTCCCAGGGCCTGGCCTCACCGCTCTTCTCCTGGGCCGCTCCCGGGGCCCCGAGAGTGTCCTCGGGGCCGTGACCGGCCCGTTCGCGTGGCAGCCGGGGCTCCGCTGTGCTCGGGAGCTGCACGTGCCCCTGCGAGGAGGCTCCTGGGTGCCGAGGAGGGGGGAGGCCCCGCGAGAGGGCGCCGGGCAGGGCAGGCTCGGCTCAGCCGCCCCGAGTGAGGGGACGGGGAGCAGTAGGTGGGCTGCCTGCCGCTGCCTCACAGGGGCTGGGGCTCCACGCGCGGGCCCTGCCGCGGTACCTGGCTGAGCTGTGACCTCCGGCCCGCTGTCTGCACCCCAAAGCCCGGCCCTTGTGCTGCTGCCTGTGGCCCTGCGCTGACGCGGTCCCTGGCCTGTGTGCTCTCGGGGAAGCCGCCGAACGTGAGCCGAGTCGTTGGGCGCCCTGCATTTGGTCCTTTCCTCTGCAGGCCCGGGGTTGTCGGTTTATCTCTAAAATGACGGTTCTCCTTGCAACTGGACACTGAGTCTTTTTAAAAGGCTGCGAAACCGAGGGTGGCTCTCAGGGCCCTGTTGTCTAGCTCCCGTGCGGTGGGGGGGCGGGATGGAGGTTCCCGAGATGATAACAGCCCTGTTCTCAGGGATGTTTTTAATGATTTCTTTATAGATTTTAAGGATAACCTAAATAAAGTGTATGAAGCCATCGAGGAAGCAGACTTTTTGGCTATTGATGGCGAATTTTCAGGTACAGTTAAGATTATTTTGTGAACGTCATAGATTTGGAATTGGGGTGCTGGGGTGGTGCCATACCCCCTGACTTGAAGTGGTTTCCTTATATACAGGATTTACAGTTTGGTTCAAGGGCTCTCAGCATCCCCGCTGTAAAAATTGTTTCAGCACCCCTTGTGAAGGGGGAGTATTAGCAAATGGGCTAACAGAGATCTGCTGTAATGAATCTGCAGCTACTTTGCGTATGGACTTCCCTTTGCTGTTAGATGTAATAATTGTCTTTAGAATTTTCTGTTGTTCTAAGATGCCTGAATAGGAAACTGAAATACTTAAAACAAAAGCTAGGTCAAAATGTTAAATTTAACACTGTACATATGGGTTATGTATTGCATAAGAGATGCCAACAGTCACTTGACAATATTTTTCACACTCCTGTTGGTTTGTCACTTCGTTGACTCTGGTTCTGGCTCCAGTAATGTGGCTTGAGACCCATCAACATCTGGTCATTGGTACCACATGCCATTCTATCAGGATTATTTATCTAACTGGTGAATGACACAAGTGAGGCTTTCATAGTTTTTCCTAGAACATGGCTTCGCTGCTAGCATGTTATTTTCTCTGAACTCACCAGATTGTTTATGTAGAATGACATAGTTTAATTGGCGTTTGTTTAAAGAGGGATGTTCACCTGTAATGGAAGAGGTTTATTTTCAGTTGAATGGTAACTTATACACATGTAATGTAATATTATGTTAGTGACATAGTGGCAGACTTCTTAATAATTGTCCTTTGTTGCTGCTCCTCACCCACTGTCTTTAAATAGCTTTATTTTTATGTAATATTTCCTATATTTTTTAGGAATCAGTGATGGGCCATCTGTTAGCACATTAACCAATGGCTTTGACACACCAGAAGAAAGGTATCAAAAACTTAAAAAGGTAAATGTAAAACTTAAGAGTTAAAATGAAACTATTTAAGTATTTTGCCATCCTTGGTAGGAGGTGCAATGTATCTGAGACTAGAACAAACTGTTAGATTTGTTAGTAGTATATCAGTATGTCATGATAGGCATTATTCTGAGACAAATTAAGACTTCTGCTTCATTCTAAATAGTACTCATAGATTAAAAACTTGAATTCCAGCAGGAAAAATAGGCTACATGTTTTTTAACTTTGCCTGTAGTCTAATATTTGGCTGCTTACGGGATGTTGGCAGGGAAACAGTGGAGACAAGTAGGATTTTAAATTTACATTAGGTTAAAATAGTTATTGTTTTAAAAACAATATTTTGGATCTATTTAGTCTACAGCAGTGGTTCTCAACCTGGGGCCCAGAGCCTACATAACACATTGTGGGCCACATACGTGACTCACAATGGTCAGTGGGTTGAGAACCACTGGTCTACAGCAATTGGTGAGTGTTTCAGTAAGGCCATGCTTATCCTGTTGAGCAGGAGTCTGGCAATGTCTATGCTAACTGTCTCGAGAGCCTCCAGCATTGGTCTAACGTTGGTCTAACAGTGGGCAAGTGCCAGATGTCATGGTGGTCAAGCGCCTGTGTCCAGTCTACACTAGTTCTTTTGCCAATGTAAGTGTCATTGATGCTAGACCAGCAGTTCTCAAACTATGGGGCGGACCTCCCAACAGAGGTTTAGGAATGTGTTAAAGGGAAGCATGAGCCGAAGTGCCCCCCCCCCCTTTTTTTTTTTTGAGCTCTGGCTGTCAGCCCTGGGTGGCTGGGGCTTGTGCAGAAGGGCCATGACAGGAGGCTCTCCTCCCCCCTCACCAGGAGACAGCTCAGGCTTTCCTTCCCCTGCCCCCAAATTCCTCATCTGGAGGTGGCAGGGCTCCGGTTGACAGCCCTGAGATGGCATCAGCTTTAGTAAGGGTGGCAATGGGGTGCTAAATCTGCTGTGAAAAGTGATATTGATGAATATCACTTTTCACATTGTCACCCTTACTTCTGTGCTGCTGCTGGCATGGTGCTGCCTTCAGAGCTGGGCGCCCAGCCAGCAGTCACTGCTCTCCACTCTGCCTTCAGAGCTGTGTGGTGGTATATGTACTTGTGTGTGTGTTTGTGTAAATTACTACAGACACAAAGAAGGGGGACCCAATCAAATAAGCTTGAGAACCTTGTGCTAGACAAATAGTGGAAGGTGGGAATCTGATATCTGGCCTTGTACACAAGGGGAAGGGGGCTGGAGGAAGGGAGGAGGAAACCACACACCACCAAACAAGAACCCTTTGGGCAGCTGCCAGATGAAATGGGGGAAAAGAGAGGATTGCAACTTGGTGTTAGGGCTTGTTTAGATGAACAGTTAAGATGCAGCAAGCTGGGGTGTAAATCTACAGTGCTCTAGCATGGCCTACAATTATTGTCCATGTGTACTTACTGCTGCACAATAACACAAAGTGCACTAGTGTGCAGCAGCAAGGTCCACACAGACTGTCACTGCGTGGCATGCTGAAGCGCTGTAGATTTATACCCCCATTTGCCGTGCACTAACCTACCATATAGACATGCCTTTAGAAAGGGTGTTGTGGCAACAGCTTACACTTAACAACTTTGACTATTGAAGCTGTAATAGGTATCCTTTTTTTATTTTTGATTTTTTTCAAAATACTATTATCTTCTACTGGAAGTGCTTAAATTACTTCTCAGATCTTGGGGTTAGGTTGACTGTCAGTCGTGAGAAGGAAAATGCCAAAAGCTTTCAGTACTATTTAAAACTAAGATTATATCTCGGAAAGGGAAGGAAGCCTTTTCTTGTAAAATACTTGCTAAGCTTATGATCATGCATATTTGCTATTAGCTATAAAAGCTACTACATTTGTCCCTTTAAAGAGACTGTTGGCCCCAACACTAGATTTTTCAAGCAAGAATTTACCAAACTTAAATCATATATCTGTATATTTTATCTGCTATTGTTAGAGGTTACAGTTAGGATTATTAGAATTCAAGATATTAGAAGAATAGTTCTATTTTGCATTTTGTTTACTTTGTGGATTTTTTTAGCTTTTTGTGTACAGTTCCTCTGTCTCCGCCTGAATAGTCTATCAGGCTCACCTCTTGTGGGTTGTGTGTATAACAATGGAGAAGAGAAACAACTTTTGGAAAGATAGCTGTAACATTAGAAAAGCTGTCAGGAGGTACTTGAGGCATGTACATCTTCAGAAACTACTTACTTGAAGTTGAACAGATCAAGTTGGTGGTGTCCCTTTAATATAAATAGAAAAGAACTTGTTTCTAAAAAGCTGGGTTTAGTTCATACCTTTGCAATAATGGAAGCTGAAACAATTGCCCTACTGCATGAGAAACAAAGTGCAAATTTAGTCTATTCATTGTCCAAGCTGAGTGAAGTGCAGAAAAAAAATGCAAAAATGAAGAAAAGGTAAAAATGAAATGCTAAACTTCAGAAGAAAAATAGAATGTTATTGGTAAGAATAATTTTCTTTTTAAACATGAGTCTTATGTAGCTAAAGGTCCTTTTTAAACTAAGGTATTATGCCAAGGCATTTTCACTCGAGGTAAATCTAGTAGTGCCAATATTTATCAGTGAGGTACAGATATCTGAGGCTCAGACAAATAATTTTTTCCCAGAGTGCCTCTCAGTTGCATTTCAAAATGTATTGTAACCATTATTCTCACTTGTTTTTCCTTTTCAGCATTCCATGGATTTCTTGCTTTTTCAGTTTGGCCTTTGTAGTTTTAAATATGACCACACAGAAGCTAAGTATGTTGTTTCCTTGACTTATTCCTAACTTTTTTTATACTAGGTAATATTGATAAGCTCTATTTTGATTTGTAACTCTTACCTTTCACAGATACATAATGAAATCATTCAACTTCTATATTTTTCCAAAACCCTTCAATAGAAGTTCACCAGATGTCAAGTTTGTCTGTCAGGTTAGTGGAAAAACAGGTTTATATGTATTGCTACTGGAAAACTTTTCAAAATGATTTTTGGGAAAATTCTGTAGTGGTGTCAATTTTGGTTAGTCCCTCAAGCATTTTTGCCTATGTATAATTCATTCTTCATGGATTTTTTCCCCCCCAGTGCATAGAGAAGGAAGCAAGTTTCAGTAAAAAAAAAAGTCTTAGTGGGACCATATTCTATAAATGAAGAAAAGGTCATGCCCCTTTTTAAACTCCTGCTGTTTAATACAGGTCTTAGTTTTTTCTGGAGACAGAGATGACAGTCTGAAGCTGACAATCAGATTTATGACATTATAAAGTATTTTCTTATCCAGCTTTTTTCTTGTTTTCTCTTCCTATTCATTCTTATTCTCTCCCTCTCTCTCTCATTGCTTCCCAAAGCTGTTGTGAGAATTTTTGGACTCATGAGATTTTGCCACATCAGTGCTTTCACTTGATTCCCATTCCCCCTCCACCGCTGGTCCCTCCCCCCCAACTCTTTCTCTCCTATGTCTTTATTTTTCTCCTGTCTCTCATCCATATCTCATTAAAATATAATCAGTATTCCAAAGATTGGGATTCATAGCCAGTGCTAAGCAGTAAAGGAAAGCCAGCAGACATCATCAATGTATAGTCTCATGTTTTGTCCACCTGACTCTTTTCTAACAGTTGTTGAACCTTTGTGCCAGACCAAAGAGTGGTACAAGTCATGTGTAGCTTGGTAGAGCCCAGAATGCACTTCTCTTCTTATTACAGAAAGTTGCATATGTATTTAAAAAAAAATCTATATAGTAATAGATACATATGTAAAAAAACTTTACACTCCTTTCCACCCTTATTACCATTATATTGTGCTTTGCCTGTGGCAGAAACTACTGCCTTGCTTGTTTCCATGTTGCCCTGGATATCATGAGTCTCATTGCCAAAATGGCTCCTGTAGATGCATTTGTAAGGTTTGTGTTTGAAAGGGTACACTTTTAAACAATCCTGAGCTTCACTTGGCTCTCTGGGCAAACTAAAATCAAGACTCTGTAGCTTCTAACTAAAATCAAAATGATACATAGCTTCAAAGTGGCTTTTTTATTATAATTTAAACAGTGTGTACTACATATTAATTGGTGTTATGGTGGGTTTGATGTTAAGGTTTTGGGATGTATTGTTATCCATAGTGCGCAAGCCGTAGATTATCTGTTAGGAGCAAGTAAGCGACAAAATACTGATGGAGAGATTTAATTACAAATGACTTGTTCTACTCAATTAAACTTCATCTTTTAATAAACTATTTCATTGCACAGACTAACTTTCTTGAGTTCACTAACCTAATACTTTGACAAAGAAAAAAGTTAGTATAGGTTTTTTAAAACAAATATGTTTGAGGAAAATATCTGGGTTGTTTTTTAATTAACCTTTGAAATTTCGGTGGTGTAGAATCAGTCACAAAGCTGGGTTTTTTTTGTTTTTTTTTTGTTCTTTTTTTCAGAGTTCAAGTATAGACTTTTTAGCAAACCAAGGATTTGATTTTAATAAAGTTTTTCGCAATGGTAAGCTTTTTCATTTTAAAACCTGTTTTTATAGACTATCTTTCTTTTCCTCCATTTCCTGTTTAAAACAAAAGGCAAAACATGTACATTTTGACCGTTTGGTAAAGTTGCTAAGGTCATAGCTTATTTGGTGTTTTAATAATGCAAATGAAGTTCTATACAGTGTTTGTGGGGGGGAGGAGGGAAAGTGACTATGTCCATCTACATTTTCTTAGAAACAGGTGAATGTCTACTTGTTTAAGCATAGTTTAGTGATGATAGTTTCACAGTGTGACAAGCTAGAAAATGCCATTGTTCCAGCAGTAAAACCTATAGGAAAGTTCTTTTGGAAAGATTACAACTTTGGTTTGTGTTTAACCACTGAAAAACAAAGGACTAGATAATAGTGATACTTAATATGACAGTGCCAGAGTCATTTGACTTGTTCCTCAATTTAGGAACCTATATATTGCCGCACTTCTGCTCAACACTTCCCTATTTCAGCAGGTTTTTTAAGGTAATTAGTACCTGCAGGGCTCTGATGTTTTGCAAATCTTTTCTGTGAGATACATGGCAACTACTTCAAAGCTCCTTGACATCCATAACAATCTGTGGCCCTGATGCTAAACTATATCCATGTGGGTAGATCCCTATTCCTTATTTATTTGCTTTGTGGTAGCACTCAGAAGCCCCAGTCATGTATCAACAATTTGAAGGCCCATCAAATTCAGTGAGGTTCTGTGCAGAAATAAGGGTCTGCCTGTGAGGATCAGATGACTCATTTAGACTTGAAGGTGCCAGCTGCTTTGGCTCTCTCAAAAGAAGTCCATTGCAACTAGAGATAAGGAAAGAGAAGCTTACAAGAAATATTTGAGGGATACAGATTTTTTTCTTTTCTTTTCAGTTTTTAGGGTGTAACATGACCGGGGTAGTGACTAAGCCTCTCTGAGCTGTGCAATATTTGCTTGCTTTTAATGATAAAATCTGTACAATGTTTTTCTTAGGAATCCCATATTTAAATCAGGAAGAGGAAAGACAATTACGGGAGCAGTATGACGAAAAACGTTCTCAGGCAAATGGTGCAGGGACCCTATCGTACATTTCCCCTAATGCCACAAAGTGTCCTGTGACTATTCCTGAGGATCAGAAAAAATTCATTGAGAGAGTGGCGTAAGTGGAAATATAAAAATGAAATCGTGTCATCCTGATGTGTGTGCACTGTTCTTTATGTGGTAGTCCTCCATTATGAAGTTGGCTAAAAACTTGAAGTTTCTAGTGTTCTGATTCTAAATTTGTCAATCTTAACAAAATGTTCCTTTGAATGAGAGGGTTTAAGTCTAGGAAACTTCTGTTCCTTTTAATCAGGCTTTTTTGCTGCTTATCTGCAACTTTCAGTAATCTGTCTTCAGCTACATCAAGGGTACTCAAGTTGTTAGTTACATTTTTGACTCTTGACGGTATTGTCAGTTTTCCAAAATCTCTGCTAAAGTTTAATCCAATTCTTAGTTTGTGATCTTGGATGGAAAATAATGGCCATGTATGTTCTGGCCCTCAAATATGAAGGCATTTAAGTCTACGCTTGGTTTCTGTTTTAGATTTCTTAATCACTCAAGATTTCATATTTATCACTATACTAATGTCTCTAAAAATGAAAAAATATATATGTGTGTGTATATATATATATATATATATATATATATATATATATATACACACACACATATGTAAAAAATAATAAACGTCTTAAATATTCCATTAATCCTTCTTATAAAAGGTTTGCCTTGCCTTTTGGCATATATAACTAAATGCTTTTGTGACAATAGTGTTGTATTAGTAAAAGCAAAAAATCTGTTTAATCTATTTCCTCCAGGGAGCAAATAGAAGATTTGATACAGAATGAAGAAAACAAGAGTTTGCAGTTGGAGCCATGCACAGGGTCAGTTTCTAAAAATAAACACTAGTTCTCTGGTAAACAGAGAACTCTGAACTGTCTTCTGTATAAGAAATTAGGTTTGACCTACTAGCCAGCTATATGGGGGGGGGGGGAGCCTCTTTCTGCAGATAGTGTCAACAAATTTATCCCTTCTTTTTGGCAAGTCATTCTCATCAGAAAGGCAGATATATGTACAATAAGACGTAAATCAATTTCTCCTTGGAAAATTAGACTAGTGTTTAGCCTTTTAAATGCCCTTTACAATACTATGTGATAACACCATGAGCTGTTTTATGTTCACTGCATGAATTTTTAACATAAATTTGTCTTTGACTTTGAAATATTTATATACGAGAACCATTAATAACATTACTCTTTTCTGCTTTTAAAGATTTCAGAGGAAACTAATTTATCAGACCTTGAGCTGGAAGTAAGTTACTAGTGTTAACCTCTTACCTTACCTACTGTATATCTGTGCTGTTTTTAACATGAAAAAATCTGGATAAAAAGCTGATCTATGCTTAATCTCATATCCATTATATTTAGATTGTTTCTCTTCTTAAGCAATCTTGTAATAGGGCTAAACTGAACTAATGCTTACAAGCGTGGAGTTCTTAAGGGTTCATTAGAATCCTTTTTTTTAAATTGAGCATATTTCTATTCTACCACTTATTTGTAAATTGAACGGTACAATGTAACAGATTAGAGTGATTATGTAATAACATGCGACTCTTAACGTACAGTGTGCAGTTATTGCAAACAACTGTAGAGCAGGAATGTATTCCTGCATAGATAGTGGGATTAATTTGAACGATAACTAGTTCTATAGGGTGTTGATAGTGTTATATTTATGGGTGATATTGTGGGAGATTGTTTCAAGTTGGCAGTAGTTCTTAAAATCCTGTCTTTAGAGGCTGTTCTTAGCTAAAATTGTTTTGTGCTGATTCTCATCTTAGAAGTAAATTGTATTTTAAAACTAGATAAAAAGGCTGTTGAAGAAGCCATTTGAGTAATGGAGATGGGGTGAGGTCTTTAAGCTGTTCAACAAATGTATTTTCACAATGTTTTCCTTACCATTTTTGTTGAACATGAGGAAGTTACTCTAAAATACTTGTTTGGATATCTGCACATTGAAATAATGGCATTTTGCATTTTTTATCATTGTGGCAGATTTTTTTTAACCGCTTTGCCTACACTCCACAGCGAGCCCTCATTGTGCAGTGTGAATTTGAAGTACTTGTGGCACCTTAGAGACTAACAAATTTATTTGGGCATAAGCTTTTGATGAAGTAGGTTTTAGCCCACGAAAGCTTATGCCCAAATAAATCTGTTAGTCTCTAAGGTGCCACAAGTACTCCTCATTCTTTTTGCTGATACAGACTAACACGGCTACCACTCTGAAACATGTGGAATTTGAGTGTATGTGCATTCCTGAATGGGTAACTTAGTAACTGCTTTTTTGAATAAGTTTCTCTTTCTGAAAAAATGCACAAGCAGTACCTTAACCCAACATCAGATTACACAGATTGATTTAATTGCACTGAAGTCAAGAAATTGAGTTAGAGTTCTCTCAGCAACAGTTCAAGCTATCTGCATAGTACAGTAAGAAACTAACACTAATTGTTGAAATTCTTGATATACACAAGAAGGCCAAATTATTGAATACCTTGGTACTTTGAATTTGCCAACTTCATTTTGGTTAAAAGCTGCCTTAATAGTTTTTGCATTTAATATTAAGCCTGTCTGTAACCTTACTACAAGTTGTGTAGCTATGAAAATTAGCCTAGTTGAAGATGGAGCTTCAGTATACTAACTGCCAAATTAGTCATAAACTATAGTTTACCTTTCACTGTTTGCTGTAGGTATCCAAAAGGTATCCATGTTGAAACTCTGGAGACAGAGAAGGTAATTAATTGACTAACAACATACTGTCTTAGATGCTTGTTCTGTGTAAGGGAAATCTCAGTCCTAATGAAATTTCATGCTACTTGACCTCTAAATTTGCCTGCTGAAGCTTTGTTATGCAAACTTTTAAACTTTCTTTAAACTATGATAAAATACTTTTGAATAACCTTAGTGGCTTGACTTTAAAATCCATGAGGTATAAATACAAATATATGACATATATTTATATTAGCCATTATAGTTTTCACTATATTTTATCTAACATTCAGTACATTGAGAGTATGAAGTCTTGGTCAGCTGAGTGGTTTGATAACAGAACAATAATTGCAGCAGATATTCAGCATTAACTTTTTCCCAAAGAGCTAGGTAAACAATATGAACCCCAAATCACCTGAAAATACTGGATTAAAAAACCCCACTGAAACCTAAAGTTATAGGGAAACTTAGTATGATAAATGTTTTCATTCCAACCAAAAAGCATATTTCCCTTAGGCTTCATTATGTGAGTAGGTTCAGCTCAGATAGCCTTGTTAAAATTATAAGCCCCTAGAAAAAAATTAGTTTATAAAAGAAATACTGTAATATTAATAGGTAAACTGTTGCAGCTAAACTCTGAGTATAACCGATGCAATTTAGCTTTGTTTGCAGTAGATATTTAGATAGCAAATTGTGATTGGTTCATGTATTAGCGTTGGGATTCTGTTTTAGTTTCTCAGTTTTTTTTTTTTTTTGTCAAGCTATTCCTGGAATAATTTACTTATGCCATTACTGCTTTCAGAAGGAAAGATACATTGTCATTAGCAAGGTAGATGAAGAAGAGCGCAAAAGAAGAGAACAGCAGAAACAAGCAAAAGAACAGGTAAAATTTTTAGTATCCTTGTTCTTTCTTAAGGTAAAGAAAACCCTGTTCATTTTAATTGAAATGTTGGAATTGGGGAAGAGACCTGACTGACTTGACTTCCACATGGTTATGACACTGAAATTTCCCCACCTCTCAACTCCAGTGTCCTGCCTCTTGCATTGGTGATATCTGATCCTTCAGAGGAAGGAAAAATCAGGGATACGCTTGAGTAAGTAAGCAGTGCTGTGCATGATGGAAGTGGAGGGGGGATAATATTTGTACCTGCTCACTGTGGCTCTCTGCTGATGTCATGGAGCATATTACCTTTATCTTAGCAAGCATAGCTAGAAGATATTTATCATTACTCGTCTCTTAAAAACTTGCTACAGTATTTGAAAACCTTCAGTAGTAGCTAACTGCATTCTGAAAAGTGTTTCTTTGTACTATTTTCAAACTAAAGTGACACTGTGGAGCTAGCAAGGGATGTTAAGAGTAACAGGAAGGATTTCTACAGGTATGTTCGCTACAAGAAGGTCAAGGAAAGTGTGGGCCCCTTATTGAATGGGGGAGGCAATCTAGTGACAGAGGATGTACTCAATGCTTTTTTTTTGCCTCGGTCTTCACGAACAAGGTCAGCTCCCAGACTACTGCACTGGGCAGCACAGTATGGGGAGGAGGTGACCAGCCCTCTGTGGAGAAAGAAGTCGTTCAGGACTATTTAGAAAAGCTGGACAAGCACAAGTCCATGGGGCTGGATGCACTGCATCCGAGGGTGCTAAAGGAGTTGGCGGATGTGATTACAGAGCCATTGGCCATTATCTTTGGAAACTCATGGCGATTGGGAGAGGTCCCGGATGACTGGAAAAAGGCTAATGTAGTGCCCATCTTTTAAAAAGGGAAGGAGGAGGATCCGGGGAAACTACAGGTCAGTCAGCCTCACCTCAGTCCCTGGAAAAATCATGGAGCAGGTCCCCAAGGAATCAATTTTGAAGCACTTAGAGGAGAGGAAAGTCAGCATGGATTCACAAAGGGCAAGTCATGCCTGACTAACCTAATTGCCTTCTATGATGAGATAACTGGCTCTGTGGATGAGGGAAAAGCAGTGGATGTGTTATTCCTTGACTTTAGCAAAGCTTTTGATATGGTCTTCCACAGTATTCTTGCCAGCAAGTTAAAGTAGTATGGCCTGGATGAATGGACTGTAAGGTGGATAGCAAGCTAGCTAGATCATCGGGCTCAACAGGTAGCGATCAATGGCTCCATGTCTAGTTGGCAACCGGTATCAAGCGGATTGCCCCAAAGGTTGGTCCTAGGGCCGGTTTTGTTCAATATCTTCATTAATGATCTGGAGGATGGCGTGGATTGCATCCTCAGCAAGTTTGCAGATGACACTAAACTGGGAGGAGTGGTAGATACGCTGAAGGGTAGGGATAGGATACAGAGGGACCTAGACAAATTAAGAGGATTGGGCCAAAAGAAATCTGATGAGGTTCAACAAGGACAAGTGCAGAGTCCTGCACTTAAGAAGGAAGAATCCCATGCACTGCTACAGACTAGGGACCGAATGGCTAGGTAGTAGTTCTGCAGAAAAGGACCTAGGGGTTACAGTGGACAAGAAGCTGGATATGAGTCAACAGTGTGCCCTTGTTGCCAAGAAGGCTAACGGCATTTTGGGCTGTATAAGTAGGAACATTGCCAGCAGATCGAGGGACGTGATCATTCCCCTCTATTCGGCATTGGTGAGGCCTCATCTGGAGTACTGTGTCCAGTTTTGGGCCCCACACTACAAGAAGGATGTGGAAAAATTGTAGAGAGTCCAGCTGAGGGCAACAAAAATGATTAGTGGGCTGGAGCACGTGACTTATGAGGAGAGGCTGAGGGAACGGGGATTGTTTAGTCTGCAGAAGAGAAGAATGAGGGGGGATTTGATAGCTGCTTTCAACTACCTGAAAGGGGGTTCCAAAGAGGATGGATCTAGACTGTTCTCAGTGGTGGCAGATGATAGGACAAGGAGTAATGGTCTCAAGTTGCAGTGGGGGAGGTTTAGGTTGGATATTGTGAAAAAGTTTTTCCTTAAGAGGGTGGTGAAGCAATGGAATGGGTTATCTAGGGAGGTGGTGGAATCTCCTTCCTTAGAGGTTTTTAAGGTCAGGCTTGACATAGCCCTGGCTGGGATGATTTAGTTGGGGATTGGTCCTGCTTTGAGCAGGGGGTTGGACTAGATGACCTCCTGAGGTCCCTTCCAACCCTGATATTCTATAATTCTTATTTTCTTACTTTGACTTGGTGTCAAAAGGAAGGCCTGAGTATTTTTTTTATTGTACCCCTCATAACATTAAGTACCTCAGTTATTCTTTTTAATGAAAATTAGAGAAGACTTTAATAGCTGTCTGTTTTCAGTCTTTCCAGGATAGTCCTGAAACTGGGCATACAGTTCCAGATGTATGGCTTGCAGTACTGAATTGCCTGCTTTAATGGATTTTTAGTGCTTGTAATTCTTTTCATTGGGACATCAAATGCTTTTGTGCTAAGAATTAATTGACTAGTCACAGTAGAACTTATCCAGCCATAACTACAGAGACTAAGGTTCCCCATAAATGTTAAAAAGTTTTCTTAGTTAGTAGCTCTTAAGGTGAATTAATAATGGATAAAGTAAGAAGATCAAAGTGTTTTTAGTGTTGTCCTCTTACCATTAGAATGAGCATAAAGAGTGGGCTTCCAATGCTCAAACATCTTCCCTTTCACTTGCTCTCTATATCCTTATGTGAATCTACTCTACCAGATCTGCAGGTTCTACATGTATGAAACATTTAAGCCTTAAATGCATTACTTACAATGATTGAGTACTTAGAAGCATCACACGACTTCTATTTAAATATAAGTGAAGTTGGTGCACCACATTTGTACTGTAGCATGTTGTTGAAGTAATACTTTTAATGTAAAAATATTCCTTACTGTACCCTAGCTCAATAAAAATGCATTGTTCTAAGAGCAATCAGAGGGCTACTACCTTGGTTCTGGCCACAGAAAGGGAAAAAAGAAAAGGAAGAAAGACAAAATGCAATGAATGTGACTCATTTAGGCTGCAACTTCATTCACTTAACATATCTGGCGATGAGTCACACAGTGCAGATTCATTCTTTCCTTAATCATTCCCACTTTTGAGGGCTGCCGTCAGCCCTCCCCCTTTTCAAGTTGGTCCCAGTCCATTGTTGGGACCCCATCACCATTTCCTTGTATGGGGACTAAAGTGGGCTTGAAAAAAAACGGGGACTGTACCTGATGTTTGGAGCCCCAGCCCCTCTTTACTTAGGGGATTCCTTCCCCTAAATCCATTTCCAACTCCTGTTTATCAGGGAACTGTATCCCCTCTAATGAGTACCTGCACTGGACACCTGTTGTATGTGTTACCTAAGTTGCAACATCTTGACCTAACCTCCTTCCTTGCATCTCTTGGTCCCTCACCTGCCGTGGGAAGGTGATGGTGAAAAATTCCTTTCCAGCTCCAAATGAAAAAAGCAACCAGCGCAAACCCACAGCAGATCATAAAATCCTGTCCTACTTTGATCCCATGGGTGGGAAGATGGGTGCTGCTGATCAGTGACTTAGAGTGCAGGTTCCTTCTGGTATGCATGGGGTATAAATACCTCCCTTCCCTGGTGCACATGGTCAGTCAGAGCCTCCATCTGGTCTGGCCACTTTTCCCACCTTGGCTCTGCTCAGGTAAGTCTGTCCCCCTTTTCCCCCTCCCTTGTAACCCAGACGCAGCAGGGACACCTAATGGAGTCCTGTCCTCCTTTCCTCCAGCCCCAAAATGCACCTCATTCAGTTTTGCTGATTACATTCTAGAATAACGTAGTAGCTTGTTGTATACAGCATGCAACTCGCAGATCAGTATTTTGAACTAATGGTGTATAGGTTAGCAGTACTTCCAGATACCTTACAGACTGAGGTCTGAAATCAAGACAAATCTCTAAAATATCAAATGGTTGAGTCATGAGATATCTGTGTCTGTCTCTGGGGCCTGACAAAAGTCCTGAGTCCTGAGCAGAAAAATGCCAGGCACCCTTTATTGAATGCATGTTTCAGGATAAAAATTCAACCTGTTTTGAGCATGCATTATTTGCTCATAAGTGGAAGGCCTCTTTGGCTTGATATTGAACACCCCTTTCTGACTCAGCTAAACACACTTTCAGTGTGACCTCTTTCACCCCCTGCCAACTCTCTGCTTGCCCTCTTGCAACTTTTACTGCTAAAGGAAGATTTTGAAAAGCATTCGATGGAGGCTTAACTCTGCCGTTATTGAAGTCAATTTTAAGTCTCATTGACTTCAGTGAGAGTAGAATTAAAGCAATAGTGAATTGTTTAAAAAAAAAAACCTCACTGCTTGTGTTTTTCCTTGGCAATGTAGGCATTGAAATGAGGTGGTAGAAGTTTTTTTCACTCTTGCTCTAATAGCAAAAGCAAAGTTCATCAAATGGAAATGAACAAAAACATTTGATACTATTGAGCAGTTTTACTTTTAGCCCCATTGTTTGCAATACTATGTAAAAGTTTATAGTATCTGACTTAGACATTCCCAACAGTTTTCAGGCCAGCTTATGCCTATTTTATAGATGGGGATCTATGGCACAAGTTGACTTGTCTTTTATTTACACCATTAGAGAGACAGTGGATACCAGTGCCCTACTCTGACCACAGTAATACTTTCACAAATATTTGCCTTTCCTAGGGTCTGATTTGATTATCATTTTATGAAGTATACAGAATGGGGGACCTTAATTTGAGATCTAGTTGCAGGGATATTGTCTTATTGTCACAATATACAGACATTGCTGTCAGTTATTTGCATTTATACTTCACTTAATGATACTTGAAATTTTGCAGGAAGAACTCAGTGATGCAGTGGGATTTTCCAGAGTCATTCATGCCATTGCTAATTCTGTAAGTTAACCAACACATTGTTTTTTTTGTTTTTTGTTTTTTTTTCATATATACCTTTAGTTTTCAGCTGAGGCCTGGCCTGACATGAGTAATTAACACCTGGAGGGAGGCCTCATTACTTGGCGGATAGGATTAGAGAGGGAAACGGATCATCAGGCTGAAAGCAGAACTTTTGTGCTAAATAAGATAAGTAAATAGGTCAGTAGGCTAAAAAAACAGAATGTCTGAGCGAGCTAAGGTAAGAGGGAGAACATCCAGGGAACCATTTACTAGCAATGGACAAGATTAATTAGGAATGCAGAGAAGAGGTCAAGCATCAACAATTTATGGACACAGCATGCTGCACAGGGATTGGTTTTTGCAAAGTAATCAAGCCAATACAAAAATGTGATGTCATGTATAGTAAATGCAATGAGATGTGTAAATGTATATGAAGGGAGAGGGTTTCTGTGTATGTTTGGAGGTGTGATATACCCTCCATTCACCTCCCTGTTTTTGTTTGATAAGCTCAGTGTAGCTTTGCTATATGGCAAATAAAGGAACCTTAGTGATGAAATCTGGAGTCGAACTGAGTTTTTTACATCCCAGAGAACTGGATGAAGTGTTCTGGATAAGCCGAGTGGAAAAGGTCTCAGGGAGTCCCAATTTAGTTAACAGTAAAAAGTTGATAATTCACATAGAGTATGAGGTCCATTACTACTAAATTGTACAAATAAGCAAATATTAATGAAGTATGACTCAAATGTATGTAACTTTAGAGCCCTGCGCGGATACAAAATTTATATCCTTGGGTCTAAAGTGCATATGTGCAGACCTGCTGTGCTCTATCAGGAACCACAATGGTGATAGCAACAGCATGTGGGGCTGCCATATGGGAGTATGCAAGCTGCTCGCACACGCTAGTGTGACCGGGGCAGCTGCCGGTGAGCCTGGTGCCCGTCCCAGTGGCCAGGGCTGGGGATGATACATCCACGCCAGAGGAGCTGCCTGGGTGGGGTGCTGGCTCCTGTGAGCGGCAGCCCGACATGCTGTTGCTTTCGCTGCTGCAGTTCTTAGTAGAGCCCTGCAGCTCCGTGGATATCCACATCCATGGATATAAATTTTGTATCCGTGCAGGGCTCTACTTGACTTTAATTAAGATTTTTGGTTATGGCAATGCTTTGATATAAAATAAGTGTAGTGTATCCTTTTTTAAAAGTCTTTAGTAATATGAGATTTCACTACACCTATTCATTAGATCTTTTAAAAAGTGAATAATACCAATTTCTTATAGGAGTTAACAAGATTCTAAGTCCTGTCCTTTTTGAAAAAAAATTAAGTAGCTCTTGTTTTGGCTGTAACCACAAGGTAAAAAGCATAACCACAGTAAGAAAAAGATCAACAGGGTCTGCTTACTTTCTACCTAAATATTCAAAATAGGTTTTTAAATGGTTTTGCTATGGTCTCTAGAACAGGACTCATCGTGTTTGTTCAGTGCCTGCCACAATAGTCCCCTCCCCTCTTCTTATTGGCACTGCCACTGTACAAATAATTATCAGATACTTGAACTGTAAAGAATATGCTTGTGATTCAGTATAGTAGTTTGAAGTTAAAATGTAATGAATTGAAAACTGAGTGAAACTGCACCAGAGCCTTTTCCGTAACCTATTTTGTATACAGTAGTTTGAAATGTCATTCACACATATAACGGACTCTTTCTTTAGGGCAAACTTGTTGTTGGACACAACATGCTACTGGATGTCATGCACACGATCCACCAGTTTTACTGTCCCCTACCTGAAGTAAGTGGCCTTGTCAGTCTTCAGGTAATTAGAAAATGTATCCTGAAATTTGAAGTAATTCATCTGAAATCTATTGTGGATGGAAACTTACTAGGGGGTTTTGAACAAACTAAAATAGAATCTTTAAAATGCTATTAGAAATCTGTTTGCTTTCTGGAGATACTGGCCCATAGTTCATTCAGTTTTCTTAAACCCTCTACTAGGGAGAGTTTGCAGTTAGGGCTGAAATTATCTCCATCATCAATTTGGTAACTGTATCTTTGAATGAAGTGCCGCAGTAAGAGATGTAACGAGAGATGCAAAAGAGGGGAATTTCCCACACCTAGCCATTCTTTTTAGTTGACAGATCTCAGGAACCCTCCCAGATTGAAGTGTCAATAGAGGAAGTTTTGGAACAAACTGATAAATTCAACAGTAATTTGAAATCTCAGGACCGGATGGTAATCACCCAAGAATTCTGAAGGAACTCTAACATGAAATTGCAGAACTGCTTACTATGATATATAAACTATTGCTTAAATTAGCCTCTACCAGAAGACTAGTGGATAGCTAATGTAATGCTGATTTTTAAAAAAAGGCTCCAGAGGCCATCCTGACAATTACAGGCCTGTAAGCCTAACTTCAGTAGTACGCAAATTGGTTGAAACTATAGTAAAGAATAGAATGATCAGATACATAGATAAACACAATATGTTGAAGAGTCAATGAGGCTTTTGTAAGGGGAAATCCTGCCTCACAAATCTATTCTAATTCTGGGTCAATTAGGGTGACTAGATAGCAAGTGTGAAAAATTGGGATGGGGGTGGGGGTAATAGGTGCCTATATAAGACAAAGCTCCAAATATCAGAACTGTCCCTATAAAATCGGGACATCTGGTCACCCTAGGGTCAACAAATGTGGACAAGGATCCAATGGCTATAGTGTACTTGGACTTACAGAAAGCCTTTGACAAGGTCTCTCACCAAAGACTCTTAAGCAAAGTAAAGAGTCATGGGATGAGAGGAAAGGTCCTGTCATTGATCAGTAACTCATTAAAAGGTAGGAAACAAAAGGTAGGAATAAATGGTCAGATTTCACAGTGGAGAGAGATCAATAGTGGGGTCCTCCAAGGATCTATACTGGGACAAGTGATGTTCAACATAGTCATGAATGATCTGGAAAAAGAGGTGAACAATGAGGTGGCAAAATTTGCAGCTGATACTAAGTTACTCAAGACGGTTAAGTCCAAAGCTGAGTGCAAAGAGTTAGCGGGGATCTCACAAAATAGGGTGACTGGGCAACAAAATGGCAGATGAAATGCAATGTTGATAAATGCAAAATAATGCACATTGGAAAACATAATTCCAACTATACATACAAAATGATGGGGTCTAAAGTAGCTGTTGCCACTCAAGGAAAAGATCTTGGAGTCATTGTGGATAGTTCTCTGAAAACATCTGCTCAAAGTGGAGCAGCAGTTAAAGTGAGGATTCAGGGTATTAAATGTATGTTATTGAAACACGTAAATTGAGTGCAAATAAAAATCAACTCTAGTATGTGACTTTATGTACTATAGTATTTCTAACTGTATACCTCAATCACTTTTAAAAGCATTTGTCCTGAAAGCTTTAAAATTTCAACCCATGTATAATTGGGCATATGTCCTTATTGTCCTTGAGCTATTTTTAATTGAGACTTGAGTATAAAACTAGTAACCTTTATGAAGTGACTAATTGAAAACCTAGTCTGACTAAAGATATGTTACATTCATCACGTTTAGCCTTTATAATCCCATATCACTAAGTATTTACAGTGCAGGAAAGCTAATTGGAAATGGCAGTTTCCTATGGAGCATGAATAATGCTAAAGAAGAGTATAATTATTAAAGGACAGAATTGTCTTCAGTGATCAGGAGTTGCAATGCTCTATGGCAGTGGAAAATTTAAGTTGTAGGAAATCAAGTTTTAAGTTCAGTTTCAGAAAAAGGAAAACTAGGAAGTCAATTGTGTACTTGCAGCTCTTGGCCCTCAATGCTGCTTCAGTAATTGACTGGGTAATTAGGTGCATTATACTTGTTTTTTTTAAAATTCCTTACATTTTATGTCTTAACAAGGCCTGTAGCGTTAATGGAAGTGTTTTACTTTCCTCTGCTGTATTTTAAAAATAAAGTTCTCTTCTGTGATGTTTGCTAGAAGCTGAGTTGTGATATGGAGATGACATTATGAAATCTAATCCCAGAAGTTGGGGGATAAAATCAAATTGATTATAAGGATGGGAATTGCAGTACTGAAATATTGGAGGGGGAGGGGGTTCTGATTATTTAAGAAATCCTAATCTACTAGCCTGGCCTTTGTTTGTGCTAGGTGGGTAAGGATACAGTACTAGTCTTTGAGGAAGCAAGAGATTTGGCTGGAGACGGGTCACTTGTGTCCTGTACAGGCATCATAAACTTTGAGGCTTTTTCAGGTGAGGCTGCATGTGAGACTTGGCTATTAGATGTGGGGGAAGTGGGTTGAGGCTTGTTTGAACTATGTTGGCACATAGGTAAATAGGGAGTCACTTGCTCAAGAAACCATCTTTAGACAGGGGTCTAACATGGCCTTTTTGGTTATTCAAGTGCAGGTGAGGTGCTGTCACTGCTTCTGAAGTCCTCAGATTTTGGTCAATGTAGTTATGGTGTAGGCTGATTATCTTTACCTACTCCTACAAATGATCAAGGGTCTGCACCCTTTGATGCTGTTGAGTCATTCAGAAGTTGTCACTTGCAGCTTGCGTTAGCCCTCTTTCCCTGTGAAAATAGGGAGATCCAGAATCCAAGGCCATCATTAAAGCATTTCGGCTTCTGTTATAGAAGAAGGTTGGCAGCTGAGAGAGAAGGGGCAGAGTCAATTAGGACTTGTATTTGTGGTGGGGATTTTCAGGCACTGGGAAGAGTGAGTAGTGACTGATTATCTGGGGATCACCCAGACAGGCCTCCCTTGTAACTTTGGGTGCCTTAATGCTGTGCTGCTATGGCTCAGAGCCCTGACGCTAGTAGCCAGCCGACAAACAAAGACTCAGCCTGGCCTCCACCAGTTTAATTACTCCTTGCAGGGTGACTCCAACAGCCCTTCTGGTCCTGAGCCTCTCCACATTTGTCTAACCTGAGTTCTAAACCACCAGACACTGGGACTCTTCCCTTCTGGTTTGTCACCCCCAAAAGTGTGGAAACAGTCCTCAGTTATCAGCTCACTTTAGCAGACACTCCTCACAGTTTGCACACCAGAGACCTGCTTGGGATAAAAATAAACAACATTTATTTAATAAAATAATCTCAGACTCAAAGATGAAATGGTAAGGAAAAAGCAAACAAGTTAAGGAACATAAACATAAAGATGCAACTTCATGCTTTACATTTCTATATTAAATAAATTCCTTTTTCTAATACAAACTTACCTATTGCCTTTGAACAGTTTCCCAGCTTGCCCCCTAGCCTTAGGTGATGAGATCCTGTGTTCACAGGCAGCGCCCTCCACCCCTGTCCCTTCTGCTGTTGAGACTGTCCCCTCAGTTCAGTGCTTTTCACTTCAAACCCCACCTTCCCTTTTAATATGGCTTGCAGTTTTTTCCGCCCTGACTATGGTAATTCATTGTCTCTCAGAACAGGGGAAATTCCCTTTTGATTTGGTAGCTGGGGTGTTTGTGTCTTCCCATTAACTGTAATGGTTCATTATTTGACTTTTCCTGGGTTGTACGATGGATTGTTACTTGTCTGCTGTGAGGTGTATTTGAAATTGTAGTACATATCATGAGCATAGTATTTTATATATGTATATTCGTAATCAGTCTGTATACATATTTCAGACCATCAAGTTCAGAACATTACAGGTTTTCATAAAAGACCTTATTCAACATATTTTTGTACACAACATTGTATACAACCTGTGGATTCAGTTGCTTACTCTGTGAGATTCAGACCCACTGTTCTCTCCTTGGAGTGTCTGAGCCCTGATTGTCACACCCCCTTTGTGAGTTTGATGGAGCTGTCTACTGGTGTCAGGGCTCTGAGCCATAGCAGCATAACATGAAGGCAACTCATGGCTGCAGGACAGGTGGTGACAGAACCCCTTACTGATCTGGGTGATCCCCAGAACATCACAATGACTTCTCCCCTTCTGCCCCCTCATAAGGGTTTTAGCTGGATTACTTCCCCCCTCCTCTTTGGGCATAGAGTGGGGTTCTGGTATACATCTCCGCTGCAGAGAGTGGACTCTTCACCTCTACTAGCAGATTCACTGCCATTTCTGTGTGAATACAGAGGATGGGTTTTCTCAACCTTCCCCAGAAGCCCCAGGTGACCATCTGTTCATATGCTTCATTGGCTCAAAGAGTTAATGTTTAAGAGAATGAGTTGTCATACACAAACCCCTTCTAAGAAAGGGCCAATGACTTAAGCATTTCATTAGTAAAATATCTCCTGAAAATGAACATTAAATTAAATTAATTCTCTACTATGAAATATATAAGAAATACTTACTAATTTTTTCAGTTTTCTGTAGATGATTAGCTCTAATATCAGACAGAACATGGAGGCTGCCATTGTTAGTATGGGATGGGAAAAGCACTTGCTTCTAATGGAAAGCGGGGTTTGGGTTATACCAAACTTCTTCAGGTTAAAAGTTTCTGCTCATCTTCTGTAGCAGCCTTTTCAGTTATCTTTGCATAGCAGAATATTGGAGATGGCTGGCAGAAGGTTTAGGTGAAAAAACAGTGACAAGCTAAAAGGTTATAATCCTATAAAAACTGAGTGTGAGCAGGCATTCAAAGAGTGTAACCAAGTACACTTCGATCTTAAATAGAAAAGAATACAGTCATTGGATCTTACTTTAGAAATCTTAGTGGATAAAAGAGTTGGAACCTCTTGGTCAATATCTATTTCAGGGTAGTAGAATGCCTTATGAATTTTATGCTGTTCGGATTTGATAGTAACAAAACTTTGTTTTGAATTTTAGGACCTAAGTGAGTTTAAGGAGTTAGCGGCATGTGTCTTTCCCAGGTAGGCTCATCTTCAAATTACAATTGAGCAGTTTTTTCACGGATATCAACTGTCAAATTCCAGCTATCTTCTTGGCTAAATTAAGCATAAAATTATGGTTGTGATTCGTATTACAATTTGCAGTGATTTAAGAACAATTTAGTTTAAAAATAATCTTACTGTCTGCATTTTAATTCATATTTATGACATTGCTGATTGCATCGCCCTTGTCAGAATACTTCTTAGCCAAAGAGAAGCCTTTACAAAAAATTCTTTGTATGAAAATTATTTGCTATTAATGTTACTAGTTTCACCTTTTTATCAGGCTTAGTTTGTTGACTTTTTCTAGTGGACATAGCTCAGTTCTAATGCTCCCTGAAGATCTGTGTTAATGACTTTCAGCATCTTAATGTTGTTGTTTACCACTGAATAAAAGAAAATATCCTTCAGTGTTTGGCAAAATTGTTTATAAAAGCAAAACACTTTATTCTTACCTCTTAAATTTCATTTTTAGACTATTGGATACTAAACTGATGGCAAGTACGCAACCTTTTAAGGTAACTTACAAATGTAAATAACTATAGTCTAATCTTTTTGTGTGTGTTTTAAATGAGTACTGAAATAAAAGTAATATTTTGCTAGAAGATAACCAATAATAGAATGTTTCATTTATAAATACTACCTCTGTTGTAGCAGGATGACTTCATACTGTTGTAAAAACTTTCTCATCTAACCCTTCTAAAACTACAGTAAATGAGCTTTAAAATATAATACTTTTTAAATTCCATTCTTTCATGGTAAAAACTCTACTAGATGGCTGGTCTTGAGCAGTTAGCTTTGGGTCCTGGACAAATGTAAAGTTCTTAATTGACTCTGCTGAAACTAATCTTCTACGATTTCTACTGAGAGTTAATACAAGAAAATGTCTTATGAATTATCCATCATGATTTTCCACAAAATTCTGGGAGCCCCATTCCTGTAGTCCTTACTTGGGTAACTATCCTCTCAATCAACAGGACTTTTGCCTGAGTAGGACTCTGGGTTTTTGAGTCCCAGGTGCATCATTTTTGTTTATAGACTCATTTGACTGTTCAAGCGTAATTTTAACAAGAGATATTTTTAAAATGTCAGTTGAACGGAGTATTCAGTTAAGTTCAATTTAATGCTGTGTTGTACCACAGTTGCTGGATTTTATATCCATGGTAATACTAAATTATTGATTTGAATGTAGGATTTCATCATGGCCAAATTCTATCTGTATAGTAAAATATAATTTTTTAGGTATAGCTATAAGAATTGGTTTCCCTATTTTATATACACAAAATAGGCAACTAACCCTTCTCGTGTGTGTGTGTGTACACACACTAGGATAACAATTCAAAATGTTGCATAAATGGAAAAATATTTGTAGGACCAATATCTTAAAGGTAGTCTTAACTTTCTAGGCACACAAGCTCTTGCAGTACTTGTGATCTGTACCAGAACAATATGGGGCACTAAAGGGAAAAAAAACTATTTAATTCATAATTATGAATAAGAAATATGGCCAGTTAGCTATATTTTTGTCCTGTTCTAAGTCGGCTGCAAATCTTAACTTCTGCATATGTAATGTATTAACTTGGTGTCCTCTTAATTCAAAAAGCATATTGCTTTTACTGTTTAAAATGTGGTTCTAATTAATGAGACTGGTAGAATGGTTTTGCTTTGTGAATAACAGTTGTTGCATCCTGAATTGTCTGTCTTCTTGTGGACCTCTTCTTCAGGGGTGAAAGTAACTTAAATGACTTATCGGTACGCAGAGCGGCCGGGGTCCTGGGCAAGGCAGGTGGGGGGCAGCTCTGGGCCCCTGGAAGGGGCGGGGCCTCAGGTGGAGGGGGCAGGGCTGGGGCCAAAATCCCCCAACCAGCCTTTCAGCGCTGCCTGGCTGGTGCCACCTGGGGCTCTGGCAGTGATTTAAAGGTCCTGGGGCTTCGGCTGCTGACATGGTAGCAGCAGCGGCGCCGGGAGCCCTGGGCCCTTTAAATTGCTGCCGGGGCCCTTTTAAATTGCCGAGCCCCGGGGTAGCTGCCCCTTTTGCCCTCCCCCATCAGCGGCCCTGCCAGTATGGTCGGCACTTTCTTGCCGGTATGCCGGATCGGACCAGACTGGCTTACTTTCACCTCTGCTCTTCTCACATTCATGACAGCAAATATTAGGTCCTGCAAGTTGCTTGCTCATCTTGATACTAAAGCCCTAGAGTTTTGCAAACTCTCAGTCTTTAACTTTTAGAAGTTTCCAACTGGAAGGAAATGTTGCTTACATGTACTGCTGTTCTTCTGTGGCACGTATATACTCCTTGCATACTGAGAGCAGTCTGTGTGAAATTAAAAACGCTTCCTAAATATCACATACCAGTTAGAGGAATGAATGGCTAGGCTAGTGATCATTCTGCAAAACTTTCCTGTGTGCCCCAGGACTGATTGAATTCTAAAGGCGAATGGTGACCTGATGAAGCAGGTGCCTCTAGAGGTGCATACCTTGCAATAATAACTTCTGTAGCTTTTTTGGGAGGGGTGGGGGGCAAGGTCTTAATGAGTAAAAATAACTAATTTATGTAGCAAGTATTTCAGCCTTGTGTTGAGCAGTACTGTTTGAATCCAAATAGATCTGAAGGCTTTTGTGACTTGAAAACTAATATTTTGAGAACACGTTGGGTTTTGTGTTTAGCTCACATACTTCAGTGATATTTGCTTTGGAATTTTTATGGTACTTAGAATTTTGGGTTGGGGGGGGGATAGAAATAATGTTATCATTTGTGTACATGCCTTGTGCATCTAATTGGGGTTTTTGGATGCCAGTGCAACAAGTATTCTGAGCTTGACCACTGGGTTGAAAATTATTTGGCAGGTTCTTAATATAGTTTTTAAAGACCGTAGTACTTGTTTATCTTGTTTTTCAGCTCTGGTGGCTAAAACTTTGTTCTCAGAATAGGTCTGTCTGAGGTAGTGCTAGTGCAAGTCTTCCCACCCTATTCTACCCATGTAGCTTTACACTGGATGGATGGCCACTGTGAGTGAGGGTATTCCAGTCTGTGTCCCGTTTGGTTCTTGGCTTCTGGTGATTGTCTTGAAACATAAGAGTTAAACTCAAACCACAAAATTATTACATATATTGTAAATAGCTGAAGTTGTAGGATGATAGCGCAGCTGAGTAGGGAGAACTAAGTTCTACTGACTTCCAGTGGTTATCACCTTGAGCAAGTTGCTGCCTGTTTCTCTCTTTGTACAATGGAGAGACTAATGGTGTTATAAATACAAAGTATTTAGTGACCCAAATAATGAATTAGACTAGATTGTCTTTTTATTTCAGATTTAAGAATCTTTGTGTAATGTGTCAGTGACTACTTTTGTTATATTGAATAAAGCTAGTCAACTAAGCTAATGTATAAGATTTGCTAACTCTAATAAATCAGACACCATATAACAGTGTAACTAAACTGTTAGTCTATTTCTATTGCTTGGCTACCCCATTAAGCAACAGTACACCTTGTTGTATATTCTTTACTATCTGTTTAAAAAAAATCTCACCAGCTCAAGTACCAATATTTTTGGTCAGCTATATCCTTTCTGGGCAAGAGGTGCTCAGTTCTAATTCCATAACCTGCTGTAAACCTGGGTTTTTGTGAATTGCTGTTTGTGCTCCTTTTTCAGCAGGGGGCCAAATTTTAGATAAGAACTGTGCCTCAATATTGATTTTGCTGTTTTTTTAGGGTTCCCAGAGCCTAAATTGCTTTTGATAGAAATAGTGTAATTGTAACAATTATTTGCATGGAACCTTAAACTTGGGTTGGAACAAACTGTTCATTCCAAGACTTTAGAGTTTGGAACTGGATTGTGTATAGCTCTGTAGAGCGCACAGACCAGCGGTACTAAATCCCAATTGTTACCTCTAATCCATATGATTTCAGTATATGGTAAAATGCATTTGGCATTGATGTCCTCACATACTGTGCCTTATGTTTCTAGGAAATTATTAACAACACATCCCTTGCAGAACTGGAAAAGCGTTTAAAAGAGATTCCATTCAACCCTCCTGAAGTTGGTAAGGATGCATAAAAGCGTTTGTCCCATGGCCCTAAATTATGTGCTAGGTTTCCTCTTTCGCAGAAAAGATTGATATGCTAATTGCTTGGTTTGGGATGTAAAATGGTCTATTTCTAAATTAAATGGTGTTTAAACTCCATTTAGTATTGGCAGTGGGTTACATATATGCAATACCATTTGTGATCATTATTCTTTGTGGTTTTAGGCATATTTTGAGTGAAGTAGAATAGTAATTCTTGAATGAACAGCTGTTCTGTCACTGTACTGATGGCATTGGTTCTGTAGCTTAGGTTTTGGTGAATAATTTCTGCTATGTCTCAAATTAAGCCAAGATGTAAGTACTTTACTCTAAAAGCTCTTATTTAATTAATTACCAGTAGTACTTAGCTGGACTCTTTGAAAAAATACACTAGTAACTAGATCCCATGCTAACTTTTAGAATGTAATTAAGTACTGTGGAGCTGTATCACTTTTTCTAAGGCAGTGGCATGAAAGAAGAGATGTTAAATGATCAGAAGGGACAGACTGGTTTTAACATTCTGGAATGGAGGGCACGAATTGCTGATATAGAAAGGGGAAAAACCATTGGGCAGCGTAACATGTTAAAAGGCAGGAGGAGAGGGTCTCTTGTCATCTGTATTGCTTAAGTTTGAATTACTCTGTTTAGCATTCTAAATATGCATAGCTAATGCACTTAGTTTAATAAACTTGGGTGGCTTCAAGAAAGGAAATAGTAATCCAGAGGCTTTCCGACTTCTGTCTGTAATAATCATTCTATTAACCAACCGACAGGAGGTGCTGGTGCACACAGCATAGTTTCCTACTTCCACATATGTACTTTTCACAATGTATTCACTGTAGCCTCTTCGAACTTGGGGATGGGACAACTTGGCCTCTCCCTGGTGAGCTCTTTTAGCTGATGTAGTATCAAATGATTGTATGAAATCATATTAATTTTGCTACTTGTTGGGTTCTGCATCAAAATTTGGTGGATATGTTAACATTAATCACTTGTAGTGAATGACTACTGTAAAGTTTGATATTGCCATAGACATGGGTCAGAACTTTCAAGGCAAAGATGGTTTAAAGTTATTGAAATACTTCTGTCAATTGTTCGATTTGTGGAGAAATGTGTTTGTGGGTATGCATTGTGGCGTTAAAAGGATAACTTGATTTTAAACTCAAACAGGTTAACTGAACCTGTTAGGTGGTAGTAACATTTTTTTTCTTAGAAATATACTCTTTCGAGAGAGGACTGTTTTTGGCTGTGAAACATTGGCATACTTATGTGTTAATGCTGTGTAACTTTTTTTTGTAGATTTTTAAACTTAAATATGCTAAGAATTTTGAGTCATGGTTAGACACTGGAAAAATACTAGATAAGGTAGTTAGTCAGCTTATTTTGTTACATATAGGTAGGCTTCCTTTACATATGGCTAAAATGCTATATTTTTACACCTATTTATGTCCCTATTTTAAATATTGGGGTGTACTTCATAGTTATATTCATTCATCACTTTTGCTGCGGAAAAGACTCCTTAATTGTTGTAATGTGAATATAACTAAGCTTGACTTCCATTTCCACTGTGTGTACTTAAGTTTGGTTTAAGTAGCTGTTTCTCTTCTTCTAGTCCCATTTCCCCTTCAAAAAAATTGCTTGAACTGTTCAGATGTCTCTCTACAGACTGGGAAATTAAGTATTAAAGGCTACGCAATCCTAATGTTGGGGGCTTGTGGGGTGGGAGTAAATTGACTGTCAATGGGACGTAGGCTTTCTAAATATTTTAGGGCTAAACTTTTAAAAAAGTATTTAGGTGCTTAAAAATGCAGTTAGGTACTTAGTGGGATTTTCAGAATGCCACAAGATACTTATTTGCATATTTAGGCATTTAAGTATCTTTAAAAAATGTGGCCCTAAGTCACCTTTGGAAATAGGATTTAGATGCTGAAGTCACTTAGGCACTTTTGAAAAATTTTAGTCTGTTTGCTACCAGTGGAGTAACAATTACACGCTGTATATGTCATGTGTTGCAGAAGAAATAAGCTGATGACTAATCCTGTTCCCATTGTTTCAATGGAAGTTTGGCTTCTAAAGTGGCAGTATGGTCCAGAATATCTCTGGATTAGAAGGGCTATGAGAGTCTAGTGGTACAATTTTTGACTCAGTGGGAATAGGAATGGTTCCTAGAAGCCTTCTCCTGTCAATGAAGCTTTAAATTGCTTGTAATTTGTAAAACTTACTAGAATTATCCATAGTGCATTATGCACTTGCAGCAAATGTAAGTTTCCGGTTAAATATAACTTCCACTTCCATGGTACCCTTAGGTAAACATGACTTTTCCTTCTTCAGAAAGTGCAGAAGGGTTTCCAAGCTATGACACAGCTTCTGAACAACTTCATGAAGCAGGCTATGATGCTTACATAACAGGACTGTGTTTCATCTCCATGGCTAACTACCTAGGTACTATATATTTTTTTTTCCCCCCAAAACTTTTCCTCCATGCTCTGTTTCACTGCATGTGATATGCTGAATTTCTTCTTTGTTTATTAGGTTCATTTCTCAGTCCTCCGAAAAATCATGTATCTGCTAGATCAAAACTCATTGAACCCTTTTTTAACAAGTAAGTAATCACTGTATATTACAAAACCTGCTATAATCTTAAGGTGGAGCTGAAAACTCTAGCCTCAGTTTAAACTAATCATTTGTATTTTCTTTACATTTAAAATTCCCTAGTGGCATATCTTATTTGTATTAAGAATTTCATAAAGTGTTGGTATTGGGAGTTAAAAACTCCCATATATTCATTAAGTATTTCTTCTGAGCAGGGAGATGCCTGCCAACTTGCTCAAGAGAGCATGGTAGGGATTATGTTAAAACTGTGGCTCTAGCTCCGTTGTTATTCTCGGTATTGAGATATATACTTTTGTCAGTTAGCAAATGTTTGCATAGTTCTAAGGAAAAATCAAAGTGAGGAAAATAACTCTGATTAGATGTTTCTATAGTTCGTAAGGCAAGGTTAGGTATCATAGATTTAGTGTGAGCAATAATTAAGCTTGTTGCTGCACTGATTTAAAAAAAAGAGAGAGATGTAGCCTAGAAGTATGTCCAAAGGATCCAGAGTGATATTTTTGATGCAGCTTTTGCTTTACCTGGACCAGAATCTTAATATCTGTTTATTTAAGATAGCAGGCAATAAACTTTTAAAGAAGTTACGTTGAATTTTCAGAATAAATTCATAGGATCTAAAATTCACAGCATTTTTTTATTTCTGGATTAGATATTCATGAAGATCTTAAAGATTTAATTGAGAATTTTAGAAATCTAAAGGGTTTTTTTGTGCATGTTTCTGATGCTTTGATTATTCATAGTCTTTCCTTATCATGCTTCTGAAGGTAGAATAATCTTACATGATGGCATTTGAACACAGTACGGTTTTGATGGGGAATCTCTTAACAGAGGTTTAGTGACAATTGTAAACTGAAGACTACCACATTTTGGAAAGAAATAACCAAATCTGCAAACTGTCACCTTATTGGAGATAATATTGAAGGCATGTTGAGCTAAGTCACAAAGAAACTTAGGGGCATCAGCACTCCGATTTTTTTGGCACTTACAAAATCACTGAGATTCACAAAACTGGAGTTAGGCACATAGGTGCCCTATACAATGAGGGGATGGGGGGAGAGCCTCCTGAGAGTGGGTTTCACAAAAAGCAGCATGCTGGCGGCTCCTTGCCTAAACTAGCCAATGGGAGATGCCAAGATGAGGTTTTCATCCTACACCCTGTACCTCTGAGATAGGCATGCCTAAATTCAGGATGCAGGGCAGTGCCTTCCTATATTGGGATTCTCAGCTGCACACCCTTGCTTGACATTAGGCACCTATGCCATTTTATCAAGAAGCTGAGAGGGAGGGGAAGGAGGAGGATCTCACTCATAACTTTTAGCCCAGTGGTTAGGATACTCACTGGGGATATGGAAGACCCTGGTTCACGCCCCTCCCACCACCTGAGGGGAAGAAGGGATTTGAACAGGGATATGCCACTTTTCGTGTGAGTAAATAATCACTGGGCAATAGGATATTGTGATGTGTGGGGCTCCCTCAATCTCTCTGAAGGTGTTTCACTGTGAATAAATAATTAGTGTCATTGGGAGCAAGAATAAATCATTCAGTGGCCTGGTGGTTAGAGCACTCACCTGGGAGGTAGTAGACCTGCTCCAGTGACTTTACTTGTCCACAGTAGAACAGCTTCATCAGGTAGAACAGAAGGAGTCCCACACCAGAATATCCTACAGCCGAATGTTTAGGATGCTTACCAGAGAGGTAGCATATCCCTTTTCAAATCTCTTCTCCCCTTCAGTTAGAGGGTTGAGGGGGGTAGGGAGGCTTGAATCAGGGCTCTCCCACATCCCATGTGAGTACCTGAATCACTGGGCTAAAAGTTATGAGGGAGGTAGCCATCCCGTCCCAGATGTTGTTTTGTATAAGCTTGCCTAGGCGAGGTTTGCATGCTTACCAGATCAGCCCCGTAGGCAAATTAGGAGGAGGAACCCCTCTTTTCTCCTGGCTTGTGAATGGCTCTGGAACTCATGCATCTGGACGCCTGGCATGGGGTAGTATTGTGTATGTTCAGAGGCAGAAACAGAGACACCTAGAACTTTTACTGAAAAAAATTTAGGTGCTTGCAGAGTTTAGGTGCCTGCAGGATTTGGCAACAGCTGAGTGATGGTTTGGTGAATCCCAGTAGTTGCCCGAAGTGGCAGCTGCTTAAGTCCTTTTGTGACTCTAGCCCATTAAGTAGACTTTTAAATTCCCCTTATCCGTTCTCTATCATTTCAAAAAGGCCATTTTATCTGATCATTTTGTAAGTTCTTCCATTATCTATGATATACTAGTGACTGAAAAGTGTAGATTAGTGATCAACTGGAATTCAACACCACTCTTATTGCATACATTCAGTTGAGTAAATGAGAGCTGGCCGCAGCGTTGATCAGTCTAGTCTCACTTAATCCTTTGATACATCTCACTCTAAAGTTATATGTATTTTGAGAGGTTGTTCAATACATGACATTAACATGTTCGTTCACTCACTCCCAGTAGCTGTAGATTAAAACACTTTTTTACAGAAATTCCAAGTGTGTCATTATATTCTTCATAATATACTGAAACTGATTAAAAGTGTCTATGGTCTTGTTAGACTTGGAGATCTCTGCCACAAATATATATGGATTGAGAGAATTCCAAGTCAGTAATAAATGAAATTTAAACACTTAAAACTAAAATATCCTTATTAAAGAGGCTCTGTAGAGTCTTCTAAAGAAACTACAAATCTAAAATTTCTAAAATACTGGGCTCGAAACGACCATGCTGATGAATTTGTTAGATTGAGAACCCATACTGATAGTAAATCTATTTTTCTGTTTATTGTGACATTTTCCAGATATTAAAGAATTTCAGTTTTTGGGAAATGTAGGCTAGAGTATGTAAATGTTATGTATAGTTACTCTAGTAGTTGGAGTGGGATTGGAGGAGATGGGTTATTGGCTCCACCACTGACTTGTCTCAGTTTCCTATTTGTAAAATAGGAATACTTTGTGAACCTATCACATAGGGATGTTGAGGCACTTTAACACATTCTTCCCAGTACTAAGAGTTATCGCTTCTATTGCAATTTTCATTCCAAGATCTTAAAGATGGCTTCCTCCAAATGCAAAAAGGACTGGAAAACACTCCATAAGATGTATAGAGCGGACATTCTTTCTCTTTGTGACTTCCTGCATTAGCTATTGACTGTAAATGCTTAATAGGAAAAGTTTGAGTTATATTGATAAAATTAAAATAAACAAGTTTGAGTTAATGTAGTGAAAACACGTTTATATTTACCCATGATTACATAAATCTAGTTAATTCAGCACAGGCACCTCTTATTTATTTCATAGTATAAGGTGACATTCTTAAATGACTATTTGTCTGTTTGCAGAAGTTTCAAACAGACAAAAGAGGTAATCTCTAATCATGGATAAAGACACTGACTCTCTATTCCTAATCCATGCAGACTAGTGAAAATACAGATGTAGCAGATCTCATTTGTTGCACCACATTCCCACTGATGTAACTTAGTTTTAAATGCAAGTGCAAATATTGATTATATTAACTAATGCGGTATTTTGAAATGCACCATTTAAAGAAATATTACTGCGACTATCTCAATTCTAAGATCAGTGCTTTTATAAGGAAGCAGATTTCTGACCTTGATAAATTCCTGGCGTATACATAATTTTTGGTGCCTGTCTATTCTTGCTATCAGCCACAATTTGTTTTCCTAGGCATGCTTTTAAAACTAACTTGTGGGAGGAGGGTAGCCTTAATATTAAATACCCATTGGTAGTATTCTAGCTAAACTTTTTTCTCCAGCATTTTAGTAAACTAGCATCTGCGACAATTAGCTTAATGACAACAACTGTCACATATGCTGCAACACTTGTGCAACAAATCTTCGCCAGTGGTTGAACAGGAAAAGGAAATCTATGCCTTTTGCAGTGCCAATGATTTGGAGAGCGCCAACAGATCATACCAGCAATTGTTACTTCTGCATGGTGCCTCCAGTTGGGAAAGGTGTGTCAAAGAAGAAAAAGTGGACTGTGCATTATCCAAACATTCCATCAGCTATATGCCCAGTACCCCACGGAGAAGGACTGCCGGTTCCTGATGCACCAGAATCATTCTCACTTGAGTCAGACGAGGAAGAGGATGAAACTTCTGGTCCTGAACCATCAATGTCACAGGACCCACATTTTCTCCCATCCTCCTCCTCTGAACCACACCTCATAATACAAGGTGAACTGAATGACCTTGTCAGGGATTTGGAACTACCCAAGAGTAAGGCAGAGCTGTTGGGCTCCAGACTACAGCAGTGGAATCTCCTGGCAGGTGATGTTAGGGTTTCCATGTTCTGTGACCGTCAAAAGGATCTTGTCCCATTTTTCTTCATGGAAGGTGATCTTGTAGCCTGCAACAACATCGATGGTGTGATGGCAGCCCTCAACATCGTTCACGATCCAGATGAGTGGAGACTGTTCATTGATTCATCGAAGATGAGTCTTAAAGCTGTTTTACTGCATAATGGCAATGTTTTGCCATCAATTCCAGTTGGTCATGCAGTCCATATGAAGGAAACCTATGACAACATGAAACAACTTTTGAGGTGCATAAACTATGACCAACATCAGTGGCAGCTTTGTGGCGATTTGAAGGTTGTTGCTCTCTTGCTTGGTCTGCAGACTGGATACACAAAGTACTGCTGTTTTCTCTGCGAATGGGATAGTCGTGCAAGAGATTCCCACTATGTCAAGAAAGATTGGCCACTCCGACAGTCATTGGAGCCTGGGAGGAAAAGTGTTCAGCATCCACCACTTGTTGAATCAAGGAAGATTTTGTTACCACCCTTACACATCAAGCTGGGTCTGATGAAGAACTTTGTCAAGGCCATTGACAAAACACAAGCAGCTTTCAAGTACCTCCGTGGAAAATTTCCAAGGTTAAGTGAAGCTAAGATAAAGGAAGGTGTCTTTGTTGGTCCTCAGATTCGTGAACTTCTTCGAGATGATGCATTTGACCATGCACTGCGTGGCAAGGAAAAGACGGCCTGGAAAGCCTTCCAGTTAGTGGCAATAAATTTTCTCGGAAACAACAAGGCAGACAACTACAGGTTGTTGGTGGAAAACCTCCTCAAGGCATACAAAAGCCTTGGTTGCAACATGTCACTAAAGATACATTTTTTTGCACTCTCATCTAGATTTTTTTTCCACCGAACTGCGGAGCAGTGAGCGACAAGCACGGCGAGCGATTTCACCAGGACATTGCAACAATGGAGAAACGCTATCGGGGCAAATGGAGCCCATCAATGCTTGCAGACTATTGCTGGACAGTGACAAGAGATGCTCCATTTAATGAATACAAGAGACAAGCCAAGAAGCGCCGAGTAGACACTGAATAGGACTAAACTATGTACAGAATAGTTTTTTGCCTTTTGTTTCATAATAAATTTTATTTATATAACCCTTTTGCTGATTTTTAAAGTGTTACATAAACAGGACAGGTGAAATATTATCATGTAAAGCACCATAAACACATGAAAAGACCTAGGTTTACAATTTATGATTAAAACTCTACTATCTACACAATATACATAGACATAAAATGTAAAAACTTAAATATCTTAGAAACAGTAGCCAATCAGTTGTTTTAATTGTCCTATTTGAATTCAGCACATCAAAATACATAATAAATAGCACATTTTATCTCTGAAGCAGACGACTTCTCAAAAATTGTAGACCAGTGGAATAAGCCAATTTTAAAGTTTACCACCACAGTATGTTAACTGGTCTTGCTTACAAGAGTGGCTTCGTGGTTCAAAGGAAGTAGCAACAAAAATGACAGATACAGGCTTCAGGAAATCAGAAGCTCTCTTCTGAACCATGCAGCAGTACAGGGATGAGCTGGAACCATGTTGCAATGTAGAGATGACAGGAAAAGAGGCGCCAGTTCCAACACTCTGGGCACACTGGGAAGCAGACTTCCAGTCACTGACTCCTGGGTAGCCGAGGTCAAAACTTTGACCGGATAGGTAACTGTTGAAGGGGCAGCTGCTTTGTGGGCTTATGCTGAAGGTCTGCTTTTAGGGGGTACTTCTGTGTTTGTACTTGCATTGTTAGGACAGCTATATTAGTAGAGGTTTCATGTCACTGGAGGAAATCAAATAACAGGAGGCAAAAGTGGAGGATTTTGTCTCAGGACTCAAAATGAAGTGTGCATGAGAGCAGGGCTCTACCTATGGAAGGAAAGTTTGGCTGGTAAAACTTACTAGTGTAGACGAAGTTTAAATCTTGCTCTTAATCTTTTAATTCTTGAACATTACCTAAAATTATTCTTCAGAAAGATTCCTGGCACACACAACATGACAATCACTACTGGTCATAGGGAGAGTCACTTCTCTCGCAAAGTAATAATTACTGGATTGAACACTAAAATAAAATACTTAATGGGCTCTCTGAATACTAAGGAAAACAAGGACTAGCATACCTATGTGCTATGGACGGATCAGTCAGTAGAAAGATGAGGGTATCTTCAGATATTTTTTGGATTGATCTATAGCTGTTCTTTAAAATATACAAGATAGCTGATTGCATTGCCATAATTGATATATTTTTGATCCTTAATATTATTGTCATGTTGGTGACAACTTAGGGGCTCGTCTAATTGGACTGGGGCAAGCTGGGGTGTGAATTTAGCCTGCACTAGCCTGTTACGGTCTAATTCCATGCACGCCCTAGTGATATGTGATAACAGTTAGAGCACTTTGATAATAGAGCGCTCTGACAAACTCTTAATGTGCATCAGCAGGATCCACACAGACAGTTAGACCAGGACAGGCAAGTGCAGGGTAGATTCAGACCCTGGCTTGCTGCTTTCTAATTGTTCAAGTAGACAAGTCCTTAGTGAATGGTCTTACTAAATAGTGGAGTTTAAAGAAAATGAGATTTCTAGTAAAATCTCAATTGTGCAAGCCATTAAAACTGAATACAAATTCTGCTGCTACTTCCTGCACTTTCTGAAAATTGCATAGGAGACTGAATTTTCCTTTGTTAGGTATATTAAGGTTGAACAGAAAATTGACTGGCTGATTTTTAAAGTTAGAGCAGTTAGTTATATTCATGCTACATAACAATTTGCTTACTCAGCTTTTTGCAGTGAAGAGCAAGTAATTGCCTTCCAACAAACACGCATACTTAATTCCTAAATGAAGCATTCAAAGTAACCAGAAGAGGTTTTAAAATGTAATGCAGTTAAAAATGCTACTACTGAATGGGATACTATGACAAGTAATTGAAATTTCTGTGGAATAAAAAAAATTAACATTAGTATTTTATTACAATGTAAATGAAGTCTTCATCAGACAGTTGCGTTAACATTTATAATTTTATAGTTGAAGTGAATGCTGTAATTATGATCAGAAACACTCAATGGAGGTCAGTGAAAGGGAGAATGGTGAAAGGTATTGATGAAAATACTATCTGTGTTGCATCCAGACATTCTGATAAGTAGGAAATGCCTTATAGCAGCCAATATACTTATGATGGGGGTTTCCTTTATAACACTTTTGTCTTCATAGTCTCATTACTTTCTGAAAAACTATTCTGAGGGACAGATGTTTTCCTTGCTGGATCTCATAGGGACACTTTTATGGAAAATTTTGAGAATCCCTTCAGTTGTGTGTGTTAGAGAATGGAAGAAACTTTTTTCAAAAATGTAACATGACATACACTTTTAGTCACCAATAATGCCATAACCACATGAACAAAAAATGTCAGGTTCTGTGTCTGAATGGTTATGGTTGGCCAGGTCTCTGAATTCCCTTCATTACCCTCTGTGATGTGCCCCTCCCCACCCCAAAAAAACCCTCAAACCAAAAAACCCTGTTATACCATACTTATGGTTGGCCAGTTCTCTGAATTCCCTTTACTGTCTTCTGTGCCCCCACCAAAAACAAAACCTTATTATACAGCAGTTACCTGTAATGAATTGAGCCTGATTCAAAGTCTGCTGAAGTCAGTGGAAGAGACTTTGTTTCTAAGCATGCTTAGGTGGTATATTAATATTTTAGCTATCTCTAATGAATGTCTGGTAGAGGTATTCACTGTAGCTTTTCCACAAAACTTGAGTCAGTGCAGCAAATCTCCTGTTAGGTTCTTAATAATGTTCTTTATTTTTAAGAACCTATCATATGGTTCTCTATTTGTGTCAACAGTTCATATTATTCTTCAGGGTATCCTTTATCTCTCACATCTTTTGTCCTGGCATCCAGAAAATAGCCCTACCCATCCTTTTTCTCTTTATCTAGTCATAGTCACTCAGACACTGGCTTCAGTGCTTGCTTTCAATCGTCAGACTATCCATCTCCCTCATTCTGGTCATCTAAATAGCCAAGTGTGAAAATCCTCTATTGCAGGTATCGTCAAATGCCATGCTTATACTTGAGAGTTCTTTAATTTCTCATTTGATGCTTATCCTCAGTTTCTCAAACACCAGATATCAGTGCACTTGTGGTTAGCACTCTGCACATATTTACTTGCATAAGACTCTTCTTAAAATAGTGTTGCCACCTGATAATATAACTTTTCACTTTGCAACTGGTTTTGTGGTTGGTCTAGTCTAACCGTTCAAAACCAGTCTGTTAGCAGAATCATACACGTTATCCTTTTCATTGCTGCAAGGCTTAGTGTGTCACTTGCTCTGGTTCACTAGATCTGTATTGCCCAGATAGTTCTTTGTATTGCTGATGTCTCATTGATAAGACAAAGGTGAGGCTGTCTCAAGCAAAATGTAAAACAAAACAAAACCTGATTGTTCAAAACAAGTAATTTATTAATTCCATTCATTTTTAACTATCTTGAATAAATTGCACAATTTATTCTAGTCCACTTCTTAAAATCCATTAACTACCATTGAAAATGTGCTTATCTGGAAACTTATGTCATGTAAATATGTATAATATAGCATATAAACTGCTTGTGTTATACTTTTAATGCTGTTAGCTGCAGAAAATATTGAAACTACTAGCAAGTTCAGTACAGCTGGGTGGTGGTTGAAATTCCAGCTTCTGATTTTAAAAAGTTAGGACTGGCATTCTACAGTTTAAAAATCACAACTAAAACTGTCAAATGTCACGCTTCAATTGCAGCATAGACTGTTTCCTAAAGTACCAATGAAGGAAGTTCTTTTGCTTGGAAAAATCTACTTTATGGTGAGATTTATCATAATGTTTAGTACTGTGTTCCTCCCTACAGGGTACATGCTCAGTCTTTCATGGTTATTAGGATCTCTATGCTCTCCTAATTCAGTCAACCGATACAAGTAAAAACATTAACATTTAATTACTATCCCAGCAACTAATGTAACCCTACTGATACTCTGACCATCATGACACTGAGCATGCGGTTTGCTCTTTAGGTGATTGGATCCCAGTGTGGAAATACGGGCTGCCCTTGGAAAACACATCTACCTGTAATAAGTGTCCAAGCTCATTACAGATGAAATATTTTAATTCAGTACTGTAAACTGAGGACTAGAGCCCAGAGGCATTTATTCCTTTGTTTACTTTTCCAGTAACAGTGGTCCACTAGCTTATTTTAGAGTGAACTCAATATGCTTTATAGATTTGGCACATAAAACCGGTTAACCTTAAGAAGAAGAAAAAAAACCTGGCTAGATATCTCACTCTTACAAGCTAAACTGGTTTCTAAGCAGCCTAAATGATAAAACTGTCTAGCGAATTAATATCATATTGACTTGCAGCTGATTCAGGTTTTTGGAATTACACTTTTTTCCCTTTATTTTTTCCAATTTATTGCTAGTGAATAGCTAACTCAAAATTACTGTCTCATCAGATTACATGATCTCTAGCAGCTACCTTAGTTTGTCAGTTCAGATTTCCTAATTATTACACAGTAATTGGTACTGAGTTAAAATTAATATTGAATGAATTCTAAAACCAAAAAAAACTTCAGAAACCACTTACTATGGACAGTGTTCTTATTTTGTAGTTATCACACAAAGTTCAAGCACTTAGAAGCAAGGAGTTAATCAAGAACATCAAATCTTACTGTCCACTTAATGTACTAATTGTACCAAGTGTAGTGAAGTATTGGTCACATTATAACACAATCTTGTGACCCAAATGCTGTCTTTACCAGTAACCTCAAAGTATGAACTCAAAATTGTTGAAAAAGTGCATATACTAACAATATTCAAATACTTTAACGGTCAGTCTTTGGAAAAATCATACTCCAGAATGAGGGCTTGGATGCAGATATAGAAATCTATCATATATGCATGTATGTAAACTGGCTGCATATCGACCTGGATAATTCTGAAATGTGTTAGCTAGTAAGTGGAAGCAAATAGAGGAATGTTATTTATGAATATAGCTTCCAATCTGTTGAGGTTGTGTATTTGCCTTTCTCCACCATCATTCAAAGCCTCAGGGTCTTTTTGAAACCCTTGATGCTCCTGGTTTCTCAGTAGCGTAAGTGGTTTCTGTAGCTATTCAGGAGGTTGTGGCTGTTCCTGTCTGAGAAGTAGCTTTATCCTGGTCCCCACTGAAGCAGTTCAGATTGGCTGGGAGATGATCCTTTCCTATTACTAAAGTTGAACTCTGCAGGGCTGATTGCAGTGCTTTCTGGGTTGACGGACCTGGCCTTCATTATCGGACTTGCATTCTGTCAGGGCAACTTGTAAGATGTGTATGTGGTGTCGTCTTATCAGACTTGTTTGTGGTGTTCGTAATAAAATATCATGTTTCTGGAACAACTGCTGTCATTCTCTAGTGTGGTGTGGGAACTCTTGTCACTGGTTTCTTAACTTAGTAAACTAGCACCTAGCTGCTACAACAAGAAGCACTTCATAAATCAGTAACACATTATTTCAATGCATATATAAATGCACTTTTCTCCAAACTATGGAGCTGTTAATTTACTGGACTAGATGATTGCAATGGTCCTTTCTGGCGTTAAAAATCTGTAAATCTAGTTAGGTGTATTATTATTATTATTTTTTTAACAGTTGAGATGAAAAATGTTCCCTGTAAAGCAAAGTGGTGTGTGTTGGGGATGGGGGGGCATTTTGGGTATAAATATTGCATATTAACTTATAAAAAGTAGTTATTTCATTCAGTCAGAAGCAGGAAGCTGAACAGAACTTCAAGGGATGTGCCGTTGAAATCTATGGAATGGTTGGTGGTTTTGATGTTGGAGGGATGGTTTTTAAATGACTAAGCAAATCACTTTAGAGGAAAACCAAGATCAGGGCATGAGAACTGGCTTGAGACCTTTCTACCCCACACACTTGTAGACTACAAGAGGATGATGTGGTCATGACCTACAGGTTGAGCACTTCAGCTTTACAACATTATGATATTGGACATCACTTCTCCAATGGATTTATGATTTGCTTGTGTGGTAGCTGTATAAAGATAAGAAAACATAGCTACATTTTAGAACTTAAGTTAATCAGATTTCAGCCTACTACAAATCTGCAGTCAAGCAATATGTTTTCATGCGGTAAAAATAAATCCAATGTTAAACTTGGAGCACCTGTTACTTTTCCACTACATGTTGTAGTGGTTAAATGTAGTTCCTGCTTCTAGCTTCCGTACAGAAAATCATACAATAAATACTTTGGGTTTGGACTTAAGTTTTAAATGCCAGTTTAGTTCTATTAAGCACCTTTACTTTCTGACTTCATAAATGCTATTCAACACAATATTAAGATAAACCTGAATGTGTGTCAGTAGTGACTACGTGACAAGAGAGGGTGATGTCTGTAATACAAAGTAAGTCAAATAGCTAAGGATGACTGACTTGCAAAAAACAGTATTTTACTCATAAGTAAGGATCCTAGAAATCCATTTGCCATGGAAAAATGCAGAATTTGCATTTTTACATAGAATCTTCAGTTTTTACGTTTTGTGAAAAAATAAAAACATATATTAACTATTAACTAAATTTTACTGAAAGTACCAGTGTCACTTATTCAGTGCACGCAACCTCCCCCTCTGTGGTTGATTTTTTGAATGCACTTTAAATTTACACAGCTAAACATACTCCAATAAACCTCTGGCGTATGGAGGTTACTCAATGGCATAAAGGGATTTGTGTTTTAATGCATCTCAAATTTCACTTGAGCCACCAGGACTAACTCAGAAAGTGAGTAATGTTAATATAAAAGCAATTTTTGCTTTATTATTTGTGCATTTAAAAAAACCAATTGTCTGAAAAAATAGAATATAGACAAGTATTTGGTATATGTAAGAAATACAAATAGTAATTGTATTTTTTGATTATAATGATTGAGACACTGTTAGGCTTTGAACTTGCTTAAAAATGGTAAATATATCAAGAAGATGTGTCCAGCTGGTGTGTGTGTGTATTGTGGCTAGGGAACGAAAGTTCAGCATTTCATTTTAATCACGGGAAAACACTGATTTTTATATTTTTATCTGAGAATTTTTGTGGGTTTATCATGGGAAGACTAGGATCCCTGCTCATAAGCTTATTTACCCAATTTCTTAAACTTAAACAAAATGTAGAATTTAGAACAAGCAGTTGATCAATCTTTTCTAAATGCTACTTGTATGCTTCAGTACCTTTACCAAGCTTTCAGCAGATTTGAAAACCATTAGCAATGGTCTTGTTGATCCTAGAAGCTTGTCTTTTGGCTGAGCTAATAGGAAGAATTGCAGTTAGCTATGTTGCCTGTTGTGAAATGTACTGTGTATTTTTACTTTAAGCCAAATGGCTGTGCTGAATTTTCAAACAAATGGAGTTGCTTCTGAGGTAACATTGCATAGCTCCATTAATTTTTAGATGTTGTATCTTTCAACCATGGAATCCCTCCTAAATTTAAAATGGCGAGGGGGCATTAACTAGAACTAAGACAACCTAACACATACTTTTTAACAGAATGAACTTGTTTGTATTTGGTACATATACTGCTAACTTCTATAAGGTCTCTTTACACATGGATTCATCATGATTAAGGCTACGATTATATCATGGAGGTCATGGAAGTCACAGAATCTGTGACTTCCATTGACCTCCATGACATTTTCTGCTCCCAGCCAGTCTCCCTCCCTCTACCCCTGTCCCCCCCACAGCTCTCAGCCTGTGCAATGGTGGGGGCACCCTGCAGCTGCCTAGCCATGGTGGGTACCCTGCAGCTCCCACTCCCCACAGCAGTGGGGGACCCCAGAGCTCCCAGTGACCGCAGCAGTGGGGGACCCGGGAGCCCCAGTAGCAGTGGGTGCTATCCATTTTGTCAGGGATATTTTTAGTGAAAGTTGGGGAAAGGTCACGGGCTTCCGTGAATTTTTGTTTATTGCCCATGACCTGTTCATGACTCTTACTAAAAATATCTGTGACAAAAACTTAGCCTTACTCATGATACATACCTTGCAGAATTGTTCTTATAACTAAATATTTTTCTCCATTTTTGAGGTGCAAATATACTATAAACATGCATAACTAGGTCAAACACAATATAGTAGTGTGCACTTAAATTGTTACTGTCAATTAAAAAATAGAGCACTTAAACTAGGTTACCCTGCTCTTAGTTCCTAGAGAACTTAAACAGTGTACAGATTTTCTATGTAAAAATGTCATTCTCATATAACAGACCCAGTTATTCAAATATTATGTTTGCCATAGTGTATAAAAAATCTTGATTCAAAATATAGTCTTCAGTTTGCAAACTAAAATCAGTGAACAGAATAGTTCTGGATGAAGGCTCAGAATGAAATACAAAATCTTTTAACTATCAGCTTGAATCCAGACTTGCCCCCCAAAGTTGCAGTGATTTCTGACTTCTAATGGGAAAAACATAACCAAATAATATAGACCTTTGATTGGGCTCATGAAAAGGGGGTACATATCTACCAAAATTTTTATCATAACCCTCCCTACATTTGCTCACTGCTCACTACTTCCCCGATGTCCAGTATTGTGGGAGATACTGTGGAGCAGAATGGAAAATTTCTTACCAATAATTTCCTTTCTGCTAGCAGTGTCTCCCACAACTCTGCCCACCTGGGATGAGGCAAGGATCAGATATTAAGTGGAATTGTTGTCATAGGACTGTTTCCTTGGTCTAATGTACTTCATTTTCTGGGATATTTTGTTGTTAATGTTATGCAAGTTCTAGAGCAGTGCTGTGCAAACGTTTCCAGTTGCACCCTCCCATTAATGGAATCTTTCTTCCCTCCATTACTGCACAGCCAGGGCTTCCTCAGCAGTGGAGCCTGGGCTGAAGGCGGAGCTGGGGCTAGTGACCTTGGAATAACATAGCACCAATTTGGTATCAGTCTGAGAATTCTTCTTGTTTTAACACTTTCTGAAATTCCCGTGGTGTGGGTTTTTTTATTTTTTTTTATTTTTATGAACCTTAATGAAAAAAGTCCAGCCATACCGATGGAAATCTCATTAGTGAAAGAAACAAAATAGCTTGTAGATGTTTAGTTCAGATGTTCAGAGCTCCTGGACAGTAAGTGTGACAGAATGCATTCCATTTATAATCTCAAGCATCACTTGGCTTCTCTCTTAACAGAATGGTTATTTGTGTGTGCAGCATATACCCCTCTCTTATTTATAAACTGTTATGCAGATAGAGACTGGTGCTTCTAATGTGGAGTGGCATGGATTTTTATCAAATTAAAAACCATTCAGGTCATCCTGTTCTGTTTTCTGGCTTACTGCATGCTGAAGCTAACAATTTTAACCAGATAGATCATAAAGAGAGGCACTATTTAAATATGAATCAAAATTATGAAAAACTTACTTTCCATTACATAGGCCTGATCTACACCTACAACTTAGGATGACCTATGTACATTGCTCATTGTGAATTTTTCTCCCCATCTGAGAGACGTAGGTAAGCAGACCTAAGCCCTGGTGTAGATGCTGCTAGGTCGACTGAAGAATTCTTCTATTGACCAGCTGCTGCCTCTCAAAGAGGGTGGATTAACTACTTCAATGGAAAAACCCCTTTAATCACTGTAGCAAGTGTTTACACTATAGACCTCCAGCACCATAGCTGTGCCTCTGTAGTGTAGACATGCCTGTAGTTTTCATAGTTTAGAGGGGGCAGCTTTTATTTGGCCAGATCTCTCATTGTTCTCCATTAAAATATTATTGGCTATCCGTTTTTAAGCTCTCCAGTTCCATTCAATGTTGATAGGGACAGAGGGTGCTGGGGAAGTTGTGGGTAGAGGAGGAAGAGACAGAGCTACAATACATTAACAGCTGACTCCTATGGCCCCCCTCTCCAACATATTTAAGCTAGTGCTTCTTGACTCCTTCCACACTGTAATCAATTTTTAATTACTTAACGGCTTTTATGCACTACCAATAAATTACTGGATTATTCTGAAATTTGTGTGTACTTTTCACATTTTCTTTCCTATTTTAATAACACTAGGCATGTATCAGAGGGGTAGCCGTGTTAGTCTGGATCTGTAAAAAAAGCAACAGAGTCCTGTGGCACCTTTAAGACTAACAGATGTATTGGAGCATAAGCTTTCGTGGGTCAATACCCACTTCGTCAGACGCATGTAATAGAAAGCTTATGCTCCAATACATCTGTTAGTCTTAAAGGTGCCACAGGATTCTCTGTTGCTTAACACTAGGCATATCGGTTTTAGAGCAAGTCGGTAAGATAACGAACATTTACTTTAAAATAATTGCACAGCATGGAGTGAGATAGCTGATGGGATACTCCCTACATCTTTCGATTTTTAAATTATTAGTGGGACTGAAGCTTTCCATTGCTTAGGGTGACTAGTACTGCTCCTGGCTACCTTAGAGAAGCAGTGTGTTGTTAAGTTTTATAATAGCCTCTTAAAGAGAGCTGTATGGCATAAGTTTGCTAGTGACACTTCTCCTTTTTGCCTCAGGTTATTTCTTATGAGGGTAATGGACATACCATATCTCAATTTGGAAGGACCAGACTGTAAGTAATTGTTTTTATTTTGCCTTGATCTTACTACTGTTCTGGTTAAAAAGGTCCTCTGTAGAAGCAAGTGTAAGACAGTATTATTTCATGGGTAGAGCATGGGACTTAAATTGCAGCTGAGCTCTATTCACAACTCTTATCAAGTGGCATTAATGTACTGCTTCTCCATTTTATAAAAAAAAAAAAAAAAGTAACCATCCTTGTTACTTTGGATGGAGGATCTGCACTATACAGTAAATACTATTGAAACAGGTTTTGTCTAGATCAGTCTGGACTCCTTGTGGGTACCAAGTTTAATATAGTTGAAGATAACAGCTTTGAGTCATCATTCTATCCTTGATCTATGCACAAGTGAAGTGGCCCAAATTAAAGTTTGCAGTCTTAAATAGCCATTTTGTCTCATCTCTTGCAGTAAGTAAAGGATGCAAGGTAGTGAATGTTCAGTGACTGAAAGTAGATTGACAACTTCGCTTCAAAGTTCACCAAAAATGTGTTTAGCCTAAATGTAAGAATTTTCAGGCCAAAGGATATTTTGGTGAAGTTAGATGGGGATTGAAATCAGGCCTTCAAACAAAATCAGTGTTACCTTGATTCTGGATTCAAAACCATAGAATGCTAATGAATAATTATTTATTTTTGATTAAGGCTGTTGAGCCAGAGGTTCATTTTCACACCAGGTTATAACTTCAAGAGGGAAAGCATTGCATGGACCCTATCATCCTTACAAACATTAGAGATCTGAACCTTTCATGACTTGATTTATTTGGTTAAAAATATGGGAAGGTTTTGGTCCTTGATTAGATAGAGGCTTAAAAATTCTTCATCCCTGTGCTTAAGGTTTTCTTTAAAAAACATTGGAGCCCTACAGCTTTGTCCAGACACTTGAAAAACACAAGTCTGTTTGTAGTCTTAATATGCACTACAGCAATAGTAAGTATATAATCCACAATAAAAGAGTGGTAAAAGACTAATTTCATGTCAAGACTAGAATTTTTAATAACATTTTAACATAGGAAAGGTTGATATATAAATACCCACATCATTTTTTGTTTTTTTAGGAGAAAAAAAATTCTCAGTGACTTTGAAACATATCACTCAAGAGAAACATTTGCTTTTGTCCTCAAAATAAAACTTCCTGATAATAGCCATTTATCCTCCTTTTTTAAAGATTTTTTTTTTCTGTGCATTGAATAATTCTGACTAAAAATAGCCTTTTGTAACTATAGCCTTTTGATGGTAGCTTCATTAAATTCACTGATTGGAGGGAAATAAGTACTTCAGAGAGAAATTTAATTTGAGAAGGTTGTAACCTAGTTATTGGGATAGTTACAGTATGGCTTTATTGGTTTGATTATTGTATGACCTAGTTATTGGGATAGTTGGGACTGTAACCAATATGCATATGTTGGTTTAGTTTAATAGTAGGTAGATGGGAAATAAGCAACCTCAATGTAAACATTTTTAGGATCATTAAGAGACAATGCCTGAGCTACTAAGCTGTGAAGTTGGTACTGCTAGGTGCTAGCAAAATTACAAAACTCAGTCTGACTGCCAAAAAGATCAAAAGGACCCTAAGAGAGTGTCTACACAGCAGCTGGGAGTTGTGATTCCCAAAGGGAGTAAATATACACATTCTAGCTCTGCTCAAGCTTGCACATTAAAAAGAGCAGCGTGGCTGCGATGCCACAAGTAATGGCTTGGGCTAGCCACCCAAGTACTTACCCAGGACATCAGGTGGGATTGCACTCGGGCGACTAGCTTGACTGCCATAGCCACAATGCCGTTTTTAGTACTCTAGCTCAAATAGAGCTAGTATGTGTATGTCCACTTGCGCTGGGAATCAGCCAGCTGCTGTGTAGACACACCTTAAATGATTAAAAATTCACTTTAGAGAGGGGGAGGCAGTTGTTAGGGAGCTGTTCAGGGGAAACAAACTGACTGCTGAAGGATGTGTAGTAGTTAGGCCTTAAACTTCCGTGGTATGGTAACCTTAGGTGGGTAGACATGCTTTGTTCCTACTAAGAAGATTTAACAATACTTTGGTTTGCAAAAGCTGTTTGGTCTCCTGTATTATCCATTGGTCTCAGGCTCCCGAAGGGAAGACTTTCAGGTGCCTAAACCACTTGGGCCTGCTGGGTAAGCACAGTTGATCAATGGGATGATGTGGCCCAGGACCTATCGTAGGAGTGGAAGAATCCTATGATTCCACTCAACAGAAATAAAAGCACAAGGCCTCATATCTGAAGGGGGTGCACTTAGAGTCCAGAGATGTGGCTAGTTCTGCAACTGTGACAGATGTTACCTTTATGCCAAATTATAGAGCAAATATATTTCAGTTATCCTAATGCTGTAAAAGTTATAGTGTAGAGGAATTCAATAACCCATCCTCAATCTCAAGAAGTGATGAATATGAAGAGGCTTTCACAGCAGTTAAAATTGATTACTTTTGTATTAAGAACACTGTATAAAACAATGGTTGCTGGTGAAATGACTGAAACATTCCTATCCTGACTAGGCATTGGTGTTCATCAGAAGGACGTTCCAATATAGGGGGTAAAATTTAAGAATAAAAAGAAAATGTGGTAAGGTTCATTTATTAAGGACCATAAACGGTTTATTCTGTCTAATTTGGAAACAGATGCTATTCAAACCTTTATCTTGAACTGGGAAATTTAGAGTTCTAATGCTAGACTAATTGAGTTGCAAAGATTAAATAAAACCCTTCGAAATATTCACCATCAACTCTATTTCACAACAAGAAATAGATCTTCCTTAAACTAGTTTATGAAATTTGAATTTTTGTGCCTTAGCTCTAGTTTGTACTGTACTTTAGGTGTGGCTATTTTCAGCACTAAAATTTCTTAGTGTACAATTTTGTGTTTTTTCCTTATAGTAGAGTTACACTTGTCATAATTTTTTATATCATCTGGCTTCCCCTGCAGCTTTAGCATAACTGTATTTAATTCAAATTCCCCTTTTTGTCTGGTGATCTTTGATCTATTGATCAGTTTCCAAGATACTAACACATAATGGAGGGCTTAAATTAAATATTTTTTTTAACAAACTTCATTGGAGTGCATTTTCTTTATTATCAATTACATTTCTATAAATATTAAAATCTTATTCTGAAAGGCTGAATTACTCCATTTATGTCCCACCTGAAGCTATCGTCATCTAAGTGGTTTCCGTAGAAATGATGGATTTTTGTATACAGAGCTGATTGAATTGAGGGAGAGCAGCAGGGTAGGTGTCTTTAAAACAAAGTTCCTCTTTTCATACAAATATTAGGCTAAGATGAGTATGCCACACATTGAAATTGCTGACACTACTTATGACACAAAGCACTAAACACACTGTTCATTTTTGGTGTTCAAAGTAACAGTCTAATTATCCAATTTAACTGGCATAAATCAATTGTAACTCCACTGAGAGGCGAATACCCCACCCCCAGAAATCAGGGAGTTTTGCCATGGACTCTGAGTCTGGGATTTCACCCAATATAATAAGCAAGTGCAAATGAGAAGAGACTCAAGCCCTTGATCTATACTGGTATGTATGCTACTAGATTTAAATTCATGATCAGTTTAAAGGTGCTAACTGTGAGTTTTGATAGCAATCTTAGTTACAAAATCATAGAAAAAGAAATAACCAAGGTACAGGCAATATAAAATGTGGAGGGGTTTCTATTGTCACTATCCAGTGTTGCCTGTAAATCCCACTCATCTTAAATCAGTATATAATTGTCTTATCATGGAGGAGAGAAGCTGTTTGATGTGAACTAGTTAGATGTACATATTTTTCTGATATACCTCAACATTCATATTTCACAACCTGTATTTATCACTAATGCCCATATATTGATACTTTGTGCTTAAGCCTGCTCCTTTCACTCCAGGTTAAGACTTGCTTGTTATATGGATCTGTAGCTTCCATTAGCACTGAACTACTAAGGGAAGGTTACATTGTCAAGATAGGTGTACTCTCCAGCATTAGACAGAACAGTCACTTCATGTGGTGGAGGGCTGGAGTGCACTAGAATGTAATACCTTATACTAGCTAGTAATGGTAGGTGGAGCAGCTAGGGCCCAACAGAGGACACTGTGAAACCAGTGCACTGAGCATTACTTGTCCTTGTAGAAAGAGTTTTGCATAAGACTTCTGAGGCCATCTTTTTAAATATGAAAATTACTATTCAGAGCCATACAAACTAGAAAATATTACCTAAAATAGAAGGCTTTTCAATTTCTAAACTCTAATCTGAAGTCAAGTAAAGTTGTCAGAAAGGCTTACATTGTACAGGATTCAATGTACAGGGAGCCAAAATGATCAAAAGCTACCAAGCAATCTATTAGTGCAGGGGTCGGCAACGTTCGGCACGCAGCTCGCCAGGGTAAGCACCCTAGCGGGCCGGGCCAGTTTATTTACCTGCTGACGCGGCAGGTTCGGCCAATCCCGCGGTTCGCTGTCCCGGGCCAATGGGGGCGGCGGGAAGCAGCACGGGCCGAGGGATGTGTTGGCCGCGACCCCTTTATTAGTGCTTTTTAAGATTAAAAATTTCTTTTTAAGATTAAAAATACACTTGTATAACCAGCAGTTCTGAAAGTTGACAGAGCAAAAGCTTAAAATATGACACTGCCTGTACACTGCAGAATAGGTTTCTGTACTGTACAGACCAAAACAAAGTTGAAATTTTAAATTAAGGTACTCATTCCTCTTTTAAAAAAAAAAAATCCCAGATTTATAAGGAATTCTTAATAGGAATTTTTAGTAAGATACTCATGGAGAGTATACTAGAAATGCTAAGCTGTTTCCTTAGCACAGTTTAGCAGTAGTGGGAATTGCACTCAACTTCACATTCCTGGTTTAAACTGGTTAACTGAGGATGATTGTTTTATATTCTAATTTGTATTTGGTACTGTGCGAAAACATAATTAAGAACTGTTTTACAGTAAGTTTTGTTTCCTTGAACTTGGTGCAAAAGCGATGTAAGAGACTGGATTTTCATGATTACATATGAGCAACGCTGGGCAAAAAAGGCACGTACGCAATTTGTGAGCAGTTACTGCTTCATGCACAGTTGCTTCAAATGCATATACAAATGGGCCAGTTTGATTTAAGTAGTAATTTTCATGCATAATTACAGTAATTGTAAATGCACCAGTTTTCTGTAATGAGTAGTTGCCAACTCTAACAGTTCTAGTATACATTTTAGTTTTTTCTGATACACTGAACAATTCAAACAAAATATGAATACCTGATAGCATTATTAAATGCATTCTTATCTTGCAGTGCAGCCAAAACGAGACCATGTTCTTCATGTTACATTTCCCAAAGAGTGGAAGACTAGTGATCTTTACCAGCTTTTCAGTGCCTTTGGTAAGTAATGCAGCTGGGTCCCTGTCTGCCTAGGAAACTGTCCTGCTTTTGATAATGGTGGTCTTGAACAGATCTGTCTGTACCCTTTAACCATGGTTGTAGACTGTTCAGCTGCTACATAGTAGATAATGCTAAATCATGATTAGCCTATAGCATATTTGTTGCATGGGTGTTGGACATCTAGCTATGTCATCCTCGTGGTCGTTAGGTTTTGCAAGATGTACTCTGCAGCATTGGGGGAGAAAGGGAGAAGCAGATGTGAAAGTTGACCCAGGGTTTGGGGAATTAGTGGAATGAACTGAGTGGAGGGAAAGGAGTAAGAGGATTATGGAGGAGAGGATGATGGTGATCATAGTGTCAGTGAAGGGGAGGAGGATATGGAGGTAAGGTGCACTTAAGTTAAGGAGGGAAGGAGGTGGCTAAGAGGAGCAAATACGTCTTTAATATCAGTGGATTGTAGGTTATGGAAGGAATGAGACTGAGAGGGGGAAAGTGTACAGTACTAAATAAGGAAAAAGTAGTAATCTGAATACAGTAGATGAGTAATATTTGAGGAGGAGCATTGCCTGGTGAAGACAAGGTTAAGAACGGCCAAGGCAGTGATTAAGTAAATTGATCTAGCCAAGAATTGAATAAGGAAATGAGAGTAGAGTTGCTGAAATCCTCAACATGAAAACTGAAGTCAGCAGAAGTGCAGGATTTGGATGAAAGGAAATTGCAGATCAGATGTCAGCCCTCTCTGACTCCAGCAGAAGTTTTATGTATTCTGATGTGAGAATGGGAAGAGTAAAAATAGAGCTCTTTTGAGCAAAGAGGGGAAGATGTAATTGAGATGGGAAAGGAGTGAAGGTAAATGTCATGGTGAGGGATGGCCAAGTCTAGTGAGGTAGAAATTCAGTAAAGCTAGTAGACATTAATCAGAGGGCTATTAGCAACTGCTCAGCAGTGTTACCGCTCAAGTGCTTGAGGCGGACTTTAAATGGTTTGTTGCTTGGTGTGCTTGGCACCAATAAAGATACTGAGGGGAGAAAGCAAGCCAAGTTTATTTTAGAGCTTTGAAATGGCACTAGGAGACTAGCATGTTTTAAATTTAGTGCAATAAATACAAATAATTTTTATTTTTTATATTTTAAGCAGTTTTTGTGTAAGTTTTTGTTTTGTTACTTTTTTTTATATATATATATTTTTTTTTTTAGCAGTTACAATTATAAAAGTTTTTATACGCTTGCTTATTTTGTGGCCTTGCAAGGCCTGTTTACAGCAGTTTGCCTACTAGAAAAGCTGACCCTTATATTTTTGCTTTAGCTTGCTACAAAGCCTGTAAGCAGTGAGCACAGAAGTAGGTGAGAGTTTACAAGATGGGGTTTGGGGGTGCAGATAGGCCTAGAGCAAAAGAGCTTCATTGACACTTTGGTCTTCCACTTTTCCGAGTTACCTGGTAGCTATGCCTAGTGGTCCCCCAACAGCAGGGTTCTGTGCAGTGGAGCTCGTACTTCAATCCTGGTGTTCTTGTCCATTGGTTCCTGGCTGCATGTGTTTTGAAAAGACACAGAGCTGCATATCCTACATCTGATAGTCTGGATGTTTTGGGATACGGGGAACAATAGGGAGAATGGGAACAACCTTCATACCAACTGTTTATTCACTATGTATGGGGGGAGGGATAGCTCAGTGGTTTGAGCATTGGCCTGCTAAATGTAGGGTTGTCAGTTCAATCCTTGAGGGAGCCATTTAGGGATCATCGGCGGCGGGGGAAACGGTTAGGGACAGTACTTGGTCCTGCTAGTGCGGGCAGGGGACTGGACTCGATGACCTTTAAAGGTCCCTTCCAGTTCTGTGAGATAGGTATATCTCCATATATTATAGTGTGTATATATAGCACAAACAGAAGGAATATTTGTGATAATCAAATCTGACTATCTGTGTAACACAGACCGTAAGACCCCCCTGAATTAACTCCTGTTTGAATTAGAACATATGTTCTAGAAAAACATCCTATCTTGATCTAAGTTTCCAGAGATGGAGAATCCTGCACAGCCCTTGGTAAAATCCAATAGCTAATTGCCCCCCACTGATTTTTTTTTTTTTTTAAATTGTACCTTATTTCCAATCTAAACCTACTCACTGTCAACCTGCATCCATTGGATCTTGTTATGCCTTGTCTACTAGATGGAAGATCCTTTCAGTGTCAAATTTCTGTTCCCTATGTAGGTATTTAGAGACTGTGATCAAGTTACTCTTCAACCTTCTGTTTGATAAGCTAGATAGATTGAGCCCCTTAAGTTTTTTCAATAAGACATGTTTTTCCAATCCGTTAATCATTATTGTGGCTCTTCTCTGAACCCTTACCCATTTTTCAACATCTTTCTTGAATTGTGGACACCATAACTGGACACAGTATTCCAGCAGTGCTAACACCAGTGCCAAATACAGCAGCAATAATTTATTCCTATTCAGTATTCCCTTGTTTGTTCATCAATGGATCACATTAGCCCTCTTGGCCACAGCGTTGCACTGGGAACTCATGTTTAGCTGACTATCTGCTATGACTCTCAAGTCCATTTCAAAGTTGCTGTTTCCCAAGATAGAGTCCCTCATCCTTTAAGGATGGCTTGCATTCTTTATTTCTAGATGTATGACCTTACATTTGGCTGTATTGAAATGCACATTGTTTGCTTATGCCCAGTTTACCAAGTGATCCAGATTGCTCTATGTGAGTGACCTGTCCTCTGTTATTTGCCACTCCCCCCCCCCAGCTTCATCATCTGGCAACTTTATCAGGCGTGGCTTTTAATTCTAGTTCACTGGGGAAAAATGTTAAATAGCATAAGGCCAAGAACCAGTCCTTTCAGGACACCCAATTACTGATGATTCCCTGCTCAAAATTTTGAGACCTGATAGCCAGTTTTTAATCCATTTAGTTTGTGCTAATGTTTATTTTGAGTCATTCTAGTTTTTAACCAAAATATCATGCAGTACCAAGTCAAATGCCTTACAGAAGTCTATATTAGATCGATACTATTATCTTTATCAAACTTTTAATCTCATCAAAAACATATCAAGTTACACAATCTATTTTCCATAAACCCCCGATGATTGGTATTATATTAGCCTCCTTTTTTCTCTTTTTTTTAATTCTGTTATTAACTATTAATTTTATTATCCTTTCTGTTAGTTTGACAAAGGTCAGTGTCATGCTGAAAAACCTATTATTGCCTGGGTCATCCCATTTACCTTTTTAAAAATATTGTCACCACATTTTCTTTGTCAGTCCTGTGGAACTTCCTACCATCTAAGCATTTTAAACCATTTTAATCTAAGCCTTTCAGCATCCTAGGGTGATGTTATATAGTAGTACTTCTGCTTTACAGATGGTAGAAATCGAGGGACAGTGAGGTTGTGACTTGCCAAAAGCCCCCAAAGAAAGTCAGTAGTAGTCATAGAAGTAATAAATCTCATCCCACTACTAACAACTAAACAGTCCATAATTTTTGAAAAAAATCAAGGTCTCTGATTTTTTTAAAAATAAAATCTCTTGTTTTGAAGAGCTCCAATACAAGGTTTCTGATGGAAACACTTGAAACTCTTTCAGGATCAGCCAGCCTCTGCAAAGCTTAAAGTAATAGAGGAAGCAGTCTTAGATTTTCTAGTTTGAAAAAAAAATTCATAGATTTCAAGGCCAGAAGGAACCATTGTGAACATCTAGTCTGACATCCAAAATAATTCCTAGAGGTTATCTTTTAGAACAACAGCCAGTCTTGATTTAATAATTCAGTGATGGAGAATCCACCATGACCGTGGTAAATTGTTCCAGTGGTGAATTCCTCTCACCGTTAAATTTAAAGCTTATATTCAGTCTGAATTTGTCTAGCTTCCATTTCCAGCCATTAAATTGTGTTATGCCTCTCTGCTAGACTGAAGAGCCCGTTATCAAATTTCTGTTTCCCATGTAGGTATTTCAAGACTTTAATCAAGTCACCCCTTAACCTTCTCTTTGTTGGACTCAAGAAGCTCAATCCAGTGAGCTTATCACTATAAGGCATGTTTCTAATCCTTTGTCATTCTTGTGGCTCTTTTCTCAACTCTCTCCAATTTATCTACATCCTCCTTTAATTGTGAGCACCAGAACTGGATGTAGTATTCCAGCAATGGTCTCACCAGTGCCAAGTGTGGAGAGGTAAAATAACCTCTCTACTCCTATTCGAGATTCCCCTGTTTATGCTTCCCAGGATCATTTTAGTTCTTTTGGCCACAGCGTCAGACTGGGAACTCGTTCGGGTGATTGTCCACCCCAACCTCTAAATCTCTTTCAGAGTGTCTGCTTCCCAGCATAGAGTCCCTCATCCTGTAAATATGGCCTACGTTCTTCTTTTTCTTCGAGAGATGTTCCTGTGGGTGCTACGCTCCAGGTGTTGGTGCACCTTCACTCGGAGATTTTTACAGCAGTACTTGGACGGGCCGCGCACACGCGGTGCCTGCCCTACGCGCCGACTGTGCCTCAATAGCACGCAGCCCAGGCTCCTCAATTCCTTCTCTACTGTCCTGGCCTGAGATGGAGCTCAGCAGTCTTGCTCAATTATTTTTTTGCTTTAGATAGATGTTTATACATTTTACCTAGTTTTTTAGTCAGATAAGCATTACTGGAACCCGTGGGGTCCTACAGCAGGCACCACAGTAGCTGGCACAGCCCATGCAGAGGCGACACTAGATCTCCTCCTGTACCTGTGCACGCTTCTGCAACGGATGCACAGGAGCAACCTGCAGTGGTGCACGCAGACAAGCAGGCACCTGAAACCTCTCCAAATAATAATAGTTCATCCTCCTCACTGGATGAGGCTATTATGTCCCCACCCCCAACAACAGCTGATGATTTTACTCATTTTCAGGACCTCTTCAAAAGAGTGGCTAATGAGCTCAGGATCACTCTGGAGGAGGTGTTGGAGACTCAGCATGAGCTGACTGACCTATTACAACCTTGAACCTCCTCCAAGATCGCTCTACCTATTAATGGAGCCATTATGGACCCTGCCAAGAATATCTGACAAGCCCCAGCCACCATACCCCCTACCGGCAAAAGGGCAGACCAAAAATGCTATGTCCCCTCCAGGGGTTCAGAATTCCTTTTCACGCACCCAGCACCAAATTCACTGGTAGTAGAAGTAGCCAACCAAAAGAACAAACAGCAGCGTTTCCGGTCAACTCCCTCTGATAAGGACAGCAAAAGAATGGACCTACTTGGCTGCAAAGTTTATGAATCATCCATGCTACAATTTGGAGTGGCAAACTACGCAGCCCTACTGGCCAAATACAATCACAGAAATTACAGGAAACTCATGGATTTTATTAATGACATCCCAGAGGACAAGAGACAACAATTCAAAGCAGTAGTCTCTGAAGGGCAGATTATTTTCCACACGGCACTGCAGGCTGCCCTCGATGCTGCGGACACAGCTGCCAGGTCCACCGCAATGGCCATAGTGATACGTCAGGCTTCATGGTTTGCCTCTTCTTCTTTCCCACGTGAGATACAAAACACCGTAGAGATTCTCCCCTTCGATCGTGAGAAGTTATTTGCAGCACAAACCAACAAGGTGCTGCACACCATGAAGGATTCCAGAGCAACGCTCAGATCCTTAGGCATGCATACACCAGCAACTAGGAGCAGTGGAGACAGTGCCCGATCCACACAGGGGAAAGGGTGTTTATTCCCACTGCCCTTTGGCCTCTCAGCAGCACCCTGCATCTTTTCCAAGATTCTCGTGGTGGCAACGGCGCACCTACGGGAAAAAAGGAGTCATAATTTTTCCTTACCTGGACGATTGCCTGTTCAAGGTGCAGACTCTCGAGGAGGCCATCCAACCCACGCAGATGACCATTGACTGCTTCCAGGGTCTTGGCCTACAAATAAACAAAAACAAATCCACATTAACTCCTACTGAACGACTAGAGTTCATAGGCACTCACCTCAATTCCATAACCGGACTTGCATCTCTCCCATCCGACAGATTCAACACCATAAAGAATCTTGTCGCCAAGTTGCAGAACAGCCCGCAGGCCACTGTCTGCCACTTTCTGCAACTTCTCGGACATATGGCCTCTTGCACTTTTGTTGTCAAGAATGCACGCCATTGCCGGTGCCTACAGGGTTGGATGACCACTGTCTAGAGACCAAATGTGCACAGTCTAAACAGACTTCTATCCATACCTACCAAAGTCAAGGACTCACTCGCGTGGTGGACTCTTCCACACAACCTCTGCTCCGGAGTCCCATTCATGCAGGAGTCCCCCTCCGTTATAGTTACCACGGATGCTTCCCTCATGGGCTGGGGGGCACGCATGTTACGGCACACCACTCAGGAACTCTGGTCCCCTATAGAAACCTCTTTGGCATCTTTCGTGCCACAGACAGCGCCGGCACCATCATCCAAGGGAGCGGCACCGCTGGCACAGACCGCTCCGGCACCATGTCTCCAGGCAACAGCACCGTCAAGGGCTCCAGCTTCAACCTCGCCGGCACCGTTGGGCTCAGCTCCGCCGGATTTGTCAGCCCTGGCACCAGCAGCGGTGCTGAATCCCCCATCAGCACCGGCACTGCAGCTCGAGTACTGTGTGCTGAGGGATCCCAGAGGGGCGGAGGGTAGCGAACAGGGCCCGCTACCCGTCCTCTCATCCTTGTCTGATGAAGCAGTCGCGGGGACATCGACGGCCCCGGCTCTCGAACAACCATGTTCTCCAGCAGCTAATGAGATGGGCCACTCAAAGCCTGGGGATACAGGCCGAGGAGGTGGAGGAGGATTTGGACTGTGTTGTGGACATCCTTGCTCCCTACAGCCCATCCAGGGTTGCTCTGCCACTAATAAAAACAGTAGTTGACATGTCCAAAAATCTGTGGCACACCTCCGTTTCTCTGGCCCCTACAACCAAGAAAACCGAGCAGCGCTACTTCGTACCATCTAAGGGGTACGAACACCTTTATACCCACCCTCCCCCAGACTCCTTGGTGGTCGATGCGGCCAATCAGAGAGAGCACCAGGGGTTCCAAGGCTCCACCCCTAAAAACAGGGACGCCAAGAAGCTGGACCTATTTGGCCGAAAGGTCTATTCGACCGGGGGCCTGCAGCTCCGCATAGCCAATCAGCAGGCCATTGTGAGCTGCTACGGACAGAACACCTGCTCGGCAATGGCTAAGTTCGCGGACCTCCTGCCTCAGGACTCTCGGATGGAGTTCTCCGCACTTGTGAAGGAGGGGAAGTTCGTTTCCCGGGCCTCTCTGCAAGCAGCTCTGGATGCGGCAGATGCAGCCTCACGCACGCTGGCCACAGGGGTGGTGATGAGGCGAGGCTCCTGGCTACAGGTCTCTGGACTGCCCCACGAGGTCCAGCAGACCATACAGGACCTCCCCTTCAAGGGATCCTCCCTGTTCCCTGAAAAAACAGATAAGAGACTTAACAGTTTGAAGGACTCTAGGGCTACTCTGCGCTCGCTGGGGCTCCACACACCAGCTACCCAGTGCAGACATTTTAGGCATCAGTCTGCCCCTTGGCCTTATCAGCCGCAGAACCACCAGGACGCTCCGCGTAAGCGAAACAGGAGTGGTAGGAGGAGGCAACATCCCTCCTCTGGGCAAAACTCTGGCCAGACCAAGCCTCCGCTGGGGCCTAGACCACCCTTTTGAAGGTGCGGTCGAGGACGGCTCACAAGTACGGACTCTGGATCCTTCCCCTCTTACCTTCTCGTCCCATCTATTCCCTTTCTACCATGCCTGGTCCCAAATTACTTCAGACCGCTGGGTGAACCGCACGGTAGAGAGGGGATATTCTATCTGATTCTGTGCCCTCCCACCCCCTTCCCCATTCCTCTTCAGGGACCCTTCTCACGAACAACTTCTAATTCAGGAAGTGCAGTCCCTCCTCTCGGTGGGGGCAGTGGAGAAGGTTCCTCAAGAGCTACGGGGCAAGGGGGTTTTACTCCTGGTATTTCCTCATACTGAAGGCCAAAGCGGGCCTCAGACCCATCTTGGACCTGCAGCAGCTCAACAAGTTTGTAAAGAAACTCAAATTCCGCATGGTCTCGCTAACCTCCATTATCCCCTCACTGGATCCGGGAGATTGGTACGCCACCCTCGACTTGAAGGACACGTATTTTCACATCGTAATAGTCCCACATCACAGACGCTACCTCAGATTCGTGGTGAGCAGCGGCGACTATCAGTTTGCTGTCCTTCCGTTCAGACTGTCGACAGCTCCCTGAGTATTCACAAAATGCATGGCAGTCGTCGTGGCATTCCTGCGCAACTTTTTTTTCCTTACCTTGACAACTGGCTGATCAAGGGCCGCTCAAGAGCCCAAGTAGAAGTTCAGGTCGAATTCATAAGAAGGACCTTCCTCAAATTAGGTCTCCTCCTAAATGAGGCCAAATCTGCTCTGTCCCCAGTGCAGAGGATAGAGTTTATAGGCGCAGTCCTAGACTCGACTCAAGGCGGGGCGTAGCTCCCGGAAGCCAGGTTTTGCTCACTAGGGGACATCGTACGGGGCCTCAGACAGTTTCCCATGACCACAGCAAGGAACTGCATAAAGCTGCTGGGACACATGGCTGCATGCACCTATGTGGTACAGCATGCCAGACTCAGACTGCGCCCACTCCAGTCTTGGCTGGCGTCGGTGTATCGGCCAGCCCGAGACGCTCTGGATAGCATCATAACCCTTCCCCGCCCAGTGTTGGACTCCCTCCTATGGTGTCTCAACCCGCGAGTGGTTTGTGCAGGAGTGCCCTTTTCTGGCCCTCAGCCCTCTCTCTCATTGGTGACAGACGCCTCAGATCTGGGCTGGGGAGCTCATCTAGGGGACCTCAGGATACAAGGCCTCTGGTCTCAGGCGGACCTTGCTCTGCACATCAATGTCAGAGAGCTGAGAGCGGTGTGCCTGGCATGTCACGCTTTCAAAACTCACATAGAGGGCAGGTGCTTCTCAGTTCTCACGGACAACACCTCAGCGATGTTCTATATCAACAAACGGGGGTGCACGCTCCTCTCCCCTGTGCCGGGAAGCCCTCGCGCTGTGGGACTTCTGCGTAGAGCACTCGATCCACCTGCAGGCGTCATACCTCCCAGGAGTGCAGCACGAGCTGGCGGACAGTCTCAGCCAGACCTTCCATGGCCACGAGTGGTCCCTCTGGCCGGACGTGGTGAGCTCAATCTTTTTGTCTTTGGGGATCTCCCCAGATAGACCTGTTCGCCACTTGCGGCAACAGGAAATGTCAGCTATTCTGCTCCCTCATGAGTCAGTCCAGGGTCCATCGCAGATGCCTTCCTCCTCCTGTGGGGGGGCAGCCTGCTCTATGCTTTTCCACCAATTCTGCTTGTCCACAAGGTGTTCCTCAAGATCCACAGGGACTTGGGCCCGAGTCATACTGATAGTGCCGGCGTGGCCGCGCCCCGCTGGTCCCGGATCTGATCACACAGGACCATGGCTGACTCCGGCACTCGAATCTAGAGTCGCTCCACCTCATGGCCTGGATGCTCAGTGGCTAAACACCGTGGAACTGTCCTGCTTGGATCAACTCAGACAAGTCCTCTTTGGTAGTAGAAAGCCCTCCACCAGGGCAACGTGCCTTGCCAAGTGGAAACTGTTCTCCATCTGGGCAGTCAGTCGACGTTGCTCACCCCCATACCGTTCATACTGGACTACCTCCTTCACCTAAAACAACAAAACCTGTCCCTGTCATCAGTAAGGGTCCACTTAGCTGCCATCTCCGCCTTCCATCCAGGCACAGACGGCTTCTTGGTCTTCACAGATCCTCTAGTCAGTCATTTCCTCAAGGGCCTGGACAGGCTCTTCCTGCAGACACATCAGCCTGTCCCGGCATGGGACCTTAATCTAGTCCTTTCCAGACTTACGGGCCCTCCATTTGAACACTGGCGACGTGTTCCCTGCTCTATCTCTCGTACAAGGTCGCGTTCCTCGTGGCAATTACCTTGGCTAGACAGGTATCGGAGCTCAGGGCCCTCACATCCGAGGCCCCTTACACAGTTTTTCATAAGGACAAGGTCCAACTCAGACCTCACCCGGTCTTTCTCCCTAAGGTTGTCTCCCAGTTTCACATGGGCCAGGACATCTTCCTCCCAGTGTTTTATCCCAAGCCACGCTCCTCCGATACGGAGCGCAGGCTGCACTCACTGGATGTATGTAGGGCCCTAGCCTTCTACGTAGAGAGGACTAAGTTGTTCCGGAAGTCCGTCCAACTCTTTGTGGCCGTGGTGGACAGAATGAAAGGTCTCCCTGTCTCTTCTCAACGCATCTCGTCTTGGATCACATCCTGCATTCGGGAGTATTACAGCCTGGCGAGGGTGCCCGCCCTGCCGATTACCGCCCACTCTACCAGGGCCCAGGCCTCCTCGGCGGTGTTCCTGGCGCAAGTCCCCACCCAGGAAATCTGCAGGGCGGCTATGTGGTCCTTGATGCATACGACGCACTATGCAATTACACAACAGGCCAGAGACGATGTGGCCTTTGGACGTGCTGTGCTCCAATCAGTGCATGACTCCGGCCCCACCTCCTGAGCTTTGGCTTGTGAGTCACCTGGTTGAAATGGACATGAATAATCACTCGAAGAAGAAAAACGGTTACTCATTTTCTCTTAACTGTTCTTGGAGATGCGTTGTTCATGTCCATTCCAATACCCACCCTCCTACCCTTCTGTTGGAATAGCCGGCAAGAAGGAACTGAGGAGTTGGAGGTTTGGCAGGGCCCTGTATTGGGCGCCATGAAGGTGCCACTCCAGGGGGCGCCCAGGCCGACCCTACGGACACTGCTAAGGGAAAAATCTTCCGGCTGGCGTGCACGCGGTGAGCGCACACCTGGTTGGAATGGACATGAACAACACATCTCAAAGAACAACAGTTACGAGAAAGTGAGTAACCGTTTTTTACTGCACAGGTGAGTAACTGCCTCTTCTTTGTTCCTGGAAGTATACACGTTTCCATTTAGCCGTATTAAAACATGTATTGTTTGCTTCTGCCCAGTTTACCAAGCGGTCTAGATTGCTCTGTATCAGTGACCAATCCTCTTCGTTATTTATCACTCCTCCTGTTATTGTTGTCATGATTTTAACATGTTTCATGCTGCATTTTTTTAACGAGTTTTCTTACCCTGGCTAAATGATATTTTTAAAACTTTCATAATGAGTGCAGGTTAGAACCCAAAGAAATCTCGGCACAGGACTGTGAAATCCCTTAAAACATTATTTTTACCTCTTTAGCTTGAAATAGTATTAAATATTCAACAGTGTCATTTGATGACAAATGTGATATACTTAACCAAGGTTTTATGCTGAATTCATAGCCTTTGTTTAGTCCTTGCTAATTATAGGTAACTTAGACTCAAAGTATTGTCAAACTATTGCCAAACTCTTCCTTTTTTTTAAATTCACCAGAATGAGTGAGTTGGACTTAATCAGACTTAACATAGCATTTTGCTAGTGCAAGAGAATTATTTAGTTGGGGAGGAAAAATGGATGCTAATCTGTTTTCATTGTCTAAGCTTGGTGATGTTCAAAATGTGAAATGCACAAATAACACGGGATTTTTTTAAAATTCAGTTTTAATAATTCAGGTGTTACATAGATTTTGACTTCTTAAAGTCACTTTAAACCAACATTTGAAACATATATTGAAAAACCTTATGTACACCTGCACACCTATACTTCATATTCCACGTTGCTTGGTTGTAACACCACTGTTGCTTGAGCATTTGTCTTCAAGGTTTACTAATTATGATAGTGTTTTAATGGCTGTCATAAAATTAATATTTAATCTAACTTTATAACTTTTGCATTTTAAAAATAAAAATGGTATTTTAAGGTGAACTACCCAGTTTTTTTTATTTTTTTTTTTTTATTTTTTTAAACCCTTCTAGTATAGTAATATGTACTAAATACTTCCCATATACTCTGGAGGAATTCAGCATGTATTAAAGAAATTTTAGGAAAGGTTATACAGGTCACCGTGAAAGTTTTCCATTCTGTTTGTGCTCTGAGCATTTCTGGCCTTTCCTTTCCTTTCCCAACTGAAGATAGGTTTCTTGACCACCCCTTCTAGCTGTTCTTGCTATCTTTGTACTCTGTCCTCTAGCCAGAAAGTTGAAATGTATAGTTTCTATTAACTGTTCTCAGTTACATTAGCTGGCAAATGCTGTACAAGTACCTGCACTAACCCCCTGCCCACAAGATAAAGACTTAAACTGTTTCCACTGTCCCAAAGTGTCAGGTGAACAGGTGTCCAAAAGTTGCTTGCAGCTTCATGGTGACCTATATAGTACTCAGCCAATCTTTAATATGAAAACAGGGAGAGTCTTAGCATATCCTTCCATACATATTGTTTGAATAATGTATAATTCACTTAGGCATTATAGTGCAATGTGCTGTCCCAAAAGATAATTCCCGTATTTTCGGTTGTCACATAATTTTAATTTAAGGAAAATAAATTTAAAAACTAAAATATTGAAACCAAATATTAACATGGCAGCTTTTCCTCAGAAATGGCGGATTTAAGTCTCATCTCCTGACATTTGGATAAAATAAATTCTAACAACACTTAAAAGTTAAGCTGTAAACTTTTTTTAATGAGGGGAAAAATCTGTTTGACAACTTGTGACCTTGTAGGCTAGGCTAAAATGTCACTTCTTAGATTGTAGAAGACAGTTGGCCTGTATTAGATGTCTCAAAACTGAGAACTCTCTCTGGCTCAACCCTCTCCTGCTAGTGTTCTGTACTCTAGTGAATGTCAAATATTTGGCTTGGTATTGCAGTATGTAAGTTGGCATCCAGCTGTGTTTTTGCTAAATACTGTACTTGCAGCACAGCTGTCTATTTTTCAGACATCTATTATCCTTTCACCATCCTCATGAAATATGCAATATTTGTAAAATTTATCGAGAATGCTTGCCAGATTTGCTGGATGATCTAGCTTACTATTCTCTCCTGCTTCTATGAGCCTATTTCTCTTCAGTTAACATGCTTTTAATCAAAGGTCAGCTTAAATATGAGCAAACTTCTTTTGCATGGACTCTCTGATCAGCATGAGGAATTGCATAAGAATTCCTTTTGGGGTTCGCTCACTTTGGATTGCAGATTTTTATGTTCATGCCTCAAAATAATAATTAACCTAGTATCTCTTAACATCCCTCGTACTGATGGATTAAAAATGGTGAAATGAGCAAGTATCAAGGAAAATGAGTACCAGTTGGATCAGAATCAAGTAGTGAAGGGTAGAACTGTAGAATGGCAAATGCAGGAAGACTTGAAAGATGCGACATGACCATCCAACTGCATGCCAATGAAACAAGTTAATATGAATTCATCGTAATTAAATCATATTGAAAAAAAAGATGGTGCATTACATAATCAGTACAGTAAACTGTTTTAAGATCTGTTTGGAGCAGGGTTAAAGTGGCCAGGAAAAGGTTTCTTCTGTCTAGTGTGAGGTTAACAGATCATTACCAGATGCATATTGTGCACTCACCTCTCTACTCTTTTGCCTGACTCTGAATCCTTATACACCGCTACCTCGATATAATGTGACCCGATATAACACGAATTCAGATATAACACGGTAAAGCAGTGTTCCGGGGGGAAGGGGGAGGCTGCGCACTATGGTGGATCAAAGCAAGTTCAATATAACGCGGTAAGATTTTTTGGCTCCCGAGGACAGCGTTATATCGAGGTAGAGGTGTACTCAAAGAACTGTTATGCCACCTGCAAGGCTAGTAGCATAATTTTCCCCACTGTACTGAATCCCCACAGGAGGGCAGGGATCCACATTCCTAAAACATCCTAGACTATTAGAATAATGGAGAAGATTGAACCTCTTGAAATGCGATGTAGTATAAACATAACTTCAGAGAACTTGCGCTTAAGTGATAAACTTTATTTACAGGATGATTGAGCTTTCTGTTATGAAAGCTCAGTGGGGCTGTCAGAAACCATATTGAATCAATTATGTTTCTTGGGGTCTTCAGATTATTGTAATTTACATCCTGAACACCTGGCCCACTCAGAGGTACAGTACTTAACTTGCAAACTAGAGAATAAAAAGTTCAGGATGTTTAATCATAGCAAAAAAGAGCATCACTTTATTATCTGACTAAGCTTCAAAAAGCATTCTGTAATAGGATGGAAAGCTAAAATTATTAAACTAACTTACACTTGGAATCAGAGTTTCTATCAGTAATGATCTGAGAAGATTGTTAATTTGTGGTTGAGATTTAATTGAGACAAACTTTGTCTGTCTGGGCATGCTATATTTTGCTGTTTCTAGTCGCATGCCTCAAGGCCTACTTTGGAATTGGATTTGTAGTTGTAAATTGAGCTAGGCTGGCAGAAGCACTCCTATGCTAGTATAAACTGTGTCTACAGTAGGAGGGTTTGCTGGTATAGCTATGCCAGCAAAAGTTTTCTAGGGTGGAAACGGCCTTAAACAACCTTCAGGTTCAGGTCTATGGTCTTGGACAAAGTCAATTACACAAATGTATTTCTACTCAGAGCTGTTTGTCTAGTCTGCAAGACTTTCTTACCCCTCCTTTGGGACAGCAAGATCCCAACAGAGACAACATGATGGTGATGCATTATATAAACAGAGGGGTGCAAGATATTCCCCCTTATATCATGAAGCAGTTTATTTTGTGAGAATGGTGCATTCTTCATTAAATCAACCCAATAGCTCTTTATTTCACCTGAGATTTTAATGTGCTGCTGCTGCTGTTGTTTTTAATGGACCCTTCTTTTGAATCTTTCATCATATTTGCTATATTATCTCTCTGTAAGCAACATTTTTAGTGGCTATCACTTTAGCTAACAATGAATGAAAAACAGGCTTTGGTGATGGCCCCCTGCCCCGATATGCTGTATTCCATAAGGACAGAGTTATAATTAGGCTGTACCTGTAGCTTTTACCAAAAAAATTCAGATTATCATTTAAGTTAGTTTATACATCTGCCAGTATTTTTCCCAAGCTGCCTGACTCTCCCACAGAGACTAAGTTTTATACACATAAATAAGAGGACAAGGCTCTAATAACATTATTTAAAACAGTCATTCTGAAACTTGCAGGCTTGTGGTAGCTTTTGCTAATAAATCCAAGGAATGATCTGTTGCCACTTAGACGCTCTCAAAGTAGGTTTCAGTTTGTATTTAAGTTTCTTACATTTTGAGCAAAGTAATCCTCCCTTTTCAAGCTAGTGCAGGTACTCCTATGACTCATTTTAGGGGAATCTCTATTTCTGAGAAGTAGAGCAGTTACTTAGAGTTTTGCTCATATATTTACCAATCACTACTCCATTGTAGGAGCTTCTAGATCAAATTAGGCAGGTCTGTCTTAGTTGTTTTTTAGATAGGAGTCTTATCACCCAGCTCCTTGGGTTAACTGCTGGTCAGTCACTAATAGCGGTATGCAGGTGGACAAATGCTTGCAGAGGTTACCTAACTTACAGTAAGTGGAGTGGTGGTTTAGAGATGCTTTTGTCCACGTGGATACTATGACCCACCCTCCTTCCCCACTTGTAACTAAGTCTTCTACCTGGATGCCTATATTACTGAAGGAAATGAGTGGAGGTTGAGGATGCTCAGTGCTTCATGCCCACTCATGGTTAAAAGATTCTGGGCTCATGTATGTGAGGGGTACGCATTACAGTAAGATCCAAGTGGACATAATCATCTCAAACTCTAGTTACTAGAAGGCCTGTGACTTTATCCATCCCATGGCACATCAGTACATGGAGTGAACCTGTTAGATTATGTGAAATGTCATAACTGTTGTGATGATTCTTGTTTTATCTGCATTTTTAGGTAATATTCAGGTATCTTGGATTGATGATACATCAGCATTTGTGTCACTTAGCCAGCCAGAACAAGTACAAATAGGTAAGTGTTACTGGAATCACCTCATTGTAAGGTTTGCCTGTTGGCACAATAAACAGACATTGAAAGTGTTGCTACTGTCTCTTCTAAAATTCCTCAGTCCATAATTTCCTTCTAGCTGGAAAAAAGTAGGAATTTCATTTGCCACTATGTTTCTCTTAATAAGCCGCTGTCACTTTGTATCAACCATTTCTCTTTATGTATGAGTACCATTGACATAACAGCAATACAAACAGGTATGGGAATTTTGTTGAGCTATTAGAGACAGTTGAGGTAGACAGGGATTCAGAACTAATTTGTTCTCCTGCCCAGATTGCTTCCTGAGCATCATAAAAGAAGCCAGCAGAATGGGTAGGTTCCAAGGGGCAAAGAACTGTGAAGTCCAGCAGTATTATGCAGAGGATAACCAGGCTGTTGTAGCCCCAATGCATGTGTTGGGTTTATAGGCTTCACTGCAACTAGTTGAGTAGTTCTTGTAGTAAAACATACTGAAACTCCACGTTTTCCCTATCCACATTGCTACCTGCATATTCTAGAACTGGAAGGGACCTCGAGAGGTCATCTAGTCCAGTCCCCTGCACTTGTGGCAGGACTAATTATCTAGACAATTCCTGACAGGTGTTTGTCTAACCTGCTCTTAAAAATCTCCAACGATGGAGATTCCACAACCTCCCTAGACAATTTATTCCAGTGCTTAACCACCCTAACAGTTAGGAAGTTTTTCCTAATGTCCAACCTAAACCTCCCTTGCTGCAATTTAAGCCCATTGCTTCTTATTCTATCCTCAGAGGTTAAGAAGAACCATTTTTCTTCCTCCTCCTTGTAACAACCTTTTAGATACTTCAAAAATTGTCCCTTGTCTTCTTTTTCAGACTAAACAAACCCAATTCCCTGGCTCCCAGTTTCTTTTCTCCTCCTCTTTCTCTCCCCTTCCTCACTAAGCCTACCAAATGGTAGTCTCTGTAGAGCAAAATTGTGAAGGTTTTCACTAGCTGTCTGTGTCCCCAATTACCTTTAAGGTGTGACATATCTGCTTAGATTTGTTTCATGATCTACCAAAGGCATCAGCAGTACAGAGTACCCTTCTGTCTTTATTGTAGAAGAGGACTAAATCATTTTAGGAAAGATGAAAATTAGTTTTTACTTAATTTGGGCTGCCAATGTTTGAACATTCACATGCTTAAAACATGATTCTGTTTGTGTTCCATCTCTACTTGAGTGCTTGTGTAAGTCCACTTTCTAGCGTGAGCATCTTAAGTTTGCTTAGCTCTTACTTATCGTACTAAATACTTAGTGAGCTTTGCCAAGCTGCTCACTATTGCTGACTTTCCTTGGTGCCAAAGAGTTGATTGGCTTATTACCAAAACCAAGTTTTGCAAAGGCATTTTCTCATCAGTAGCTTGTTGAAGAAAACATCAAATGATCTTAAAGCAAGAACACAAAGGCTGTGTACAGCTGAATAGGTAGAAATATGCCTAAATACTTCAGATGGCAAACTTCATTCACTTTAAATCAAATTCAGGTATTAAATCTAACTTTCTCTAATAGTATAACTGTATTATGGTAGTTGGTTGAGATATTACAAACAGAACACTTTATTGTGTTATGCAATTTGTAGCACTGTTCTGAAATGCTATGTGACAGTCATAGCCTAATATCATAGGTTGTTTTCCCTTTTGACAATCATTCAGGGAACTTGCCAACTCACCTGTGGAGTAAATCCATGGAGTCTAGTGAAAGAGATGAGGGGAGGTATCCGTGGTCACAAATCTCCAAACAGTTGAGTTGTTGAATGCATTTTTCTCTGAGTAGTTATTGATTCTGACACAGAAAATAGAAAACAGACTCATCATCCTATTGGACAGAATACTTTATATTAATGTTTAAACATTGTAACCTTACTTAATCCTCATTTCAATTTCATACTGATAAGTAGTCAATGACCTTCTTTAAAACACTGACCTCTAGACACACACAAGGCCCCAATAGGGAAATTACTGCTCACTATGAGAAGTGGAATGAGAGCACTGTTTACTTACAAAAGTTTAAAAAAAAAAAAAATTCAGAAAATAAAGTGGCTAAATAAGTGGCTCATTCTTGAGTGAATTTAAAAAATTGACTGCATATACATATGCTTGCTTTGGGAATCAAAATACATTAATTTACATTTTACAGTTCACTGCTACCATATAGTAAACCTAAGTTAAGATGCACCTCAATTGGGTAGCTAATTCAAACTATCAAGTTAGTGACCCTGAGAAGGGTGTAAATCAGTGCTTCTCAAGCTGTGGCCCACCGGCTGTTTGTGGCCCAATCAGCACACAGCTGCGGCCCATGTGACATCCGCAGGACCATATAGGTAGTATGTATATTGTTTGGATGCAGCCCACATAACACATGGAGAGCTGCATATGTGATCCACAATGGTACATAGGTTGAGAACTACTGGTGTAAATCACTTTAATCAGGCAGAATTATTTTGTCTAGTGCCTAAAGAGTGAGTGTGTGTGTGTGTGTGTTACTTTCATTCAAGTTCTTTGATTTTAGTTAACCAAGGTAATTGTAATCAGAAGTGTAAAACTAGGGCCTGTCTATGTAGTCCCTCAAAAGTATTCTGCACTATAAGCTGGCATGGTTAGTGGTCAGATAACTGGTCCCTGTCATTAAAGGGTTTACAGTGTTAGACGTGACATATAGGGAATGATATTAGACAAGCAATAGTTCTAAAAACTTTAGCCATACCCAGTATAAGGCTGTAAGATTACTACTTTACTTGCCTAGTATTCCATTTTATTTATTGGCTTATTGATTTTTTTTTTTTCAGATGGTTAGGAACAAAACATTTCCCATGAAGACATTTGAAAACAAGTTTTCATTGAAAATTTTCTCAGTAAATCTCCTGGTTTTCATCAAAAAACTGACTAACTTGAGTTTTCAGTTTTTTGATGTAAACCCCAAAAATGTCATTAATTGGACATGTCCTGTGGGCATTTTTTGACAAAAACCATTTGTCAAAAGTTTCAAATGAGAAATTTTGACCAGCTGCAGATGTTTGATTTATATCTTGCTTTGCATCATAGTTTGTGCTGCTTAAACTGTATTTACTGCAGAAAATAGCATCAGCATTAGCATGCTAATCAACTGGGCCTTGAAGAAGGCTGGATTGTATTTGGAGTCAAAGTGGTCATTTCAGGTGCAGTGAACAGAGCACACATCATAATGGTGAAAGGAGCTGATAGAGTAATGGGCTTAGTGTTGTGTGATGGGCAAAGAGACCATACATGTAGGCAGGATCAGAGCTGAACAGGACATTGAATTTGAGTTGACGGGATTGAGCCATATCTCATGTAAGAAAACTCCAAGGAATGAAGGACTCTGGGAGGAGAGTAGTGCTTGCTGCTCTAGCTACAACTAATGTTAAATGATTTTAGCAGCTATGTTTTGAGTACAGTGTAGTGGTGAGATCCAGGTAGGCACCAGAGAAGGGTGGTGTGATAGTCCAGGTAGAGATTAACAGAGAATGGACATGTGTTTTTGCAATAGGGATGCAAAGGAGAAGGAGATTCTGAGATGTTAAAGGTTAGTTTTTAAATTATAAAGTTCGTTGGATTTGATTTGGTAGGTAAGTTTAGGATTGGAAATATGCATTACATTTTTACAAGGTAAAACCTAATGGGTCATTTTAACTTAAAGGTATGTCTGCACTGGATCTGAAGGCGTAATTTCCAGCTTAGGTAGACCTAATAATAATAATAATAATAATAATTAATAATAAGTAATGGAGATATCCCATCTCCTAGAACTGGAAGGGACCTTGAAAGGTCATCAAGTCCAGCCCCCTGCCTTCACTAGCAGGACCAAGTACTGATTTTGCCCCAGATCCCCAAGTGGCCCCCTCAAGGATTGAACTCACAACCCTGGGTTTAGCAGGCCAATGCTCAAACCACTGAGCGCTAGCTTCCATCTCCAGCATCATCTCCAGGATACTGACAGATTCTGAGGATGGGATTTTCTTTCATTATCCCTTAATAATGATCAAAAGAAGAATTTGTGAAAATGCTTTTACAAACTTGTTAAATTGGTCCTGAAGTGGAATTTGACAGTTGACTTAACGTGCAAATTCACATCAGCAAGTCCATGCCTGTGTCAGTCAGTGTGCAGGTGGCAAAATTCATTGAGTTTTACATGAGAACCCCTCAAGCAGGACCATATGCAGAAAGGCTATAATAATGTAATAATAATTCATAACCACTGAAAATTGTACATTGAACTAATACTATCAAACAGTTCAGAAGAGATGGGGGAGCAGCGGGAAATCTCAAAATTAATATAATCCTTGTATTTTAGTCTTTGTAGGTTGACTGTAAACAAATCTAAAAGGCCCTTTATGACTTCCTATGACTGACTTTTGTGGGCTGCCTGCAAATCTGTATAGTTCATCAAGGTGGTTGGTTGGAAGTGGGCAGGACTTTCAGTAAAGACAAGTTCTTCAAGTATGTCAGTGTGAAACATGCTGTAGGTGCACATGAGCCTCAAATGCATGAGACTGGATTTTTTTGGTTAGCAATGTCCATCGAAGCCACACGTGCCCTGTTCCACCTTGTGCTCCTATAGAAGGGCACAGAGGGCGTTCCTCTTACCACCCATTGCAGCAAGATGGAACCTAGCTGCTCTCTAACCTGCTAGATTTTACCTTAGGCTACATTTCTCCAGATTCTTCTGAGAAACTTTAGAACAACCTTTATTTTAATTTAGTCACCTTAGCCTGTTCAAGCACTTGTTGGACTGCAAGTTGCTAATCAGATTTCCCTGTAAATCCTCTCTGAACAGGGATTTAGAAATGGCAGACTTCAAATTCTCCTTCCTCATCCCTCTTCAGGGACTCTTCTCACAAGAGCCTATTGCAAACGGACTTGGCCTTATTGCTTTGTCTAGTAGCCACAGAGGAGGTCTCCCAGGAATACAGTGAAGAGGCTTCTACTGATATTTCTTCATAATGAATAAAAATGGGGGCCGGAGGGAATCTTTGTCCTTTCTTAGGTCTGAAGAGACTGCACAAAGATATATATTCTGTCTCAGGTTCAGGACGGTAATACTTGTGTCCATCATTCCAAAACCACGACTCATTCGTGGCTCCTCATCCACCTGGCCCATAGGAAACACCAAAGCTTCACAGTGGGACCCAACCGCTATCAAAACAGGGTTCTGCCCTTGAGATGCTCAACAGCACTGAGTTTTCACCAACTAACGACAAATCTAATGAAACTGAATCCACACCTACCAATATCTAGACTGGCAGATCAGAGGCAAGTCCTGGGAGAAGACTGAAATGCCCCCAGATATCATGTCTTCTCCATTTTTTCCTGTTTTAGGACTCATGGTGATCTATGAGAAGTCTATCATCTGTAGTGATGTGAGATGGAGTCTCCTCCTATTGGCAGAGGCAGTTTTGGTTTTCTGATCTCCTGCAGCTGTGCAGTCAGTTTCCCCTACACCTTCCCACCTGTCTAGACCTACTATTGCAAAACTAGGGTCAAAATTACATCCAGGCCCTCAGACATTTTACCTGACAGGCTGGATGAGCAAGACTGACCGGTTCAGATGATTTTTTTTACAAAGTTGGAAAGCTTCCACCAGAGACTTACCCCTGAAAGTGGAAAAGATTTTTCCGAATAGGCAGCCTGAAACAAAGTGAGCACAGTGGAGACCCTGATGATAAAGATTCTGGACAACATACTGCTGCTGAAGAAAGCAGGCCTAGCCTTTGTACTCTTAAAGTCCAACTGGCAGTGTGCAATGTCCTGATACTGTCATATTCTGTTTTTTCACATCCTGTGTTATCAAAATTCCTCAGGGGCCTTCATGTCTGCCTTCTGATTAGAGACCAAAGTCTCATGTGGGATCTCAGTGTTGTCCTCTTAGAGCTCATGTAGGTTCCCTTTGAACCCTTATCAGGATGCTCATTGTACCACCCCACATTCAACTGTCTGAATCATAGCTATCATATCAGCATGGAGAGTCAGTGAAATGCAGGCCCTTGTGGCTGAACTGCCATACATATCGTTCCAGAGGTACAAGGAAGTGACGAAACCTCACCCTAAGTCTCCGAATTCCCTTTGAACTGTTTTATTACCTTACCAGTTACCTTATTGAAGCCACATTCCTCACTGGGGGGGAAAAAAGAAGCTTCATATACTGGATATGTCCAGGGCCCTGCTTTATTTCCTCAACAGAACCAAGCCTTTGAGATTCTCTCCCCGCCTCCTCATGGCCATATCTGGCACATCAAAAGGCAAAACCATCTCTTCATAGAGAATCTCAAAATGGTTCATACATTGTATTTTCACCTGCTATCAGTTGGCTGGGAAACCTCTCCCTCTGAATGTCAAGACACTCCACCAAGGCATACTTCAGCACATTCTGCCTCCTACAGAGTGAGCTGATCTTTTGAGGTCAGTAAGGTAGCTATGTGGAGCCAAACTACTGACCTTTGTTGAGCATTATGCACTTGATATGGCTGTAATGGAAGATGCTAGTTTGGAAGAGTGGTACTCCAGTCGGTTTGACTGATACAACTGAGACTTCATACCTACCATCCGGGAAGGGTACTTCTTGCCAGTGATCTACAGTGAGATCCACACTGACATGTACTTGAAAAAAGAATGGTTACTTTACCTCACAATAACCGTGCTTCTCTGAGATGTTGTAGTCAATGGGGGTCTCATAACTCACCTCCATCCCCACTTCTCAAAGTCCTCAGCTACATGGACTTTGAATTGTGAGGAAACTAAGAGGATTGCGGCCACTCCACCCTTTATGCCCTGATATGGGAGCACAGAGTATGGGAGCACAGAGTATATGGGAGCACAGAGTATATGCAGCTTGGATAGATGCTGCTGCTATAAATAAATAAATTTGGTCTTGCTGAAGCGCATAGGATCCACACTGACTAAAATATCTTAATGAAGCACAGTTACTGTAGAATAAGTAATAGCTTTTTTTGTTCTGATTTAGAAATTTAATCAGGATTGAATTATGGTAGTGTTGCCTTGACCTACAGTATACCATGAGACTGACAACACCATAAATGCTGGGTGGTTCAGGGTTTGAGACCTGAAAGACTTGCCAGTAAGAAATCTGAGGGTAAACTGCATGTGAAAGAATTCATAGCACTTTTCTAGCACAATATGTTCTGTTTTAACTGGGTTTTAGTCAAGGCAGAAAATCCTCATCCTTTTAAAATAACATTACCAAACACATACCGTATATACTCATTCATTAGCCCGTTCGTTTATAAGCCGACCCCCCAAAATGGATAGGTAAAAATAGCAAAAACTGTATGACCCTTTCATAAGCCGACCCTATATTTCAGAGGTTGGAAAACTTTGGCTCCCGGCCCGTCAGGGGCCAATGGGACCTGCGGGAAGTGGCGCGTCATTGACTGGGAACGGTGAACCACGGCCACGGGGAGCTGAGGGGCTCCATGCCTGCAGACGCTCCAGGTAAACAAAACTACAATGTATTAGATAAGGGATCGGCAATGTTTGGCACACAGCCCGCCAGGGTAAGCAACCTTGTGGGCCAGGCCGGTTTGTTTACCTGCTGCGTCCACAGGTTCTGCCGATCGCGGCTCCTACTGGCTGTGGTTCGCCGCTCCAGGCCAGTGGGGGCGGCGGGAAACGGCACGAGCTGAGGGATGTGCTGGCTGCCGCTTACTGCCACCCCCATTGGCCTGGAGCGGTGAACTGCGGCCAGTGGGAGCTGTGATTGGCCAAACCTGCGGACACGGCAGGTAGACAAACCGGCCCGGCCTGCCAGGGCGCTTACCCTGGCGGCCCGTGTGCCAAAGGTTGCCAGTCCTTGTATTAGATATTCAATTCAATGATTCCATAGAGTTTAAAATCATCAAATTTTGGTGTAGACCCATTTATAAGCCGACCCCCGCTCTTTGATGTGTCACGTTTTTTACCAAAAATATTCGGCTTATGAACGACTATATACGATAATAATATTTTAAAAGGTTTCAAGTCTCTTCCAGTTTTAATTTTGATACAGTGTGTATAATTAAAATGGGAGAAGGGATTTATAGTGTTTGCTTAGGTGCCTGTTAATCTGGAGAAATGTCATCAAGGTTGCCTGAAAGTACATTGCTTTCAGAATAAATGTTGAAGTGCTGCACATGTGAATAAAAGGTGTTATTAGTCCATTTTCCTAAGCATGGTAGTAAATGAAGTTTTGGGGTTCCATATTTCTTCTAGTCTCCCTGCTGCATTTTTTCTTAACTGCCAGCTCTGTAAGCTCAACTTGGGATCTGAAAGTCAAGCTGGGTCCTCTTTCATTCACAGATCAAGAAAGATTCTGTAAGCAGAACATGACCATTTGAATGATGTGACCCTGTTTGGAATCTGCTTATCTTCTCATAGATATATTGGCTCTACCGTGCTGATGGAAGTAAAATAAATGTAGCTTTTGAAGTGAGCAGAGTCCAGATCACACATAGACCAGGTCTATTGAATAAGGTGCCACTTTCACATAAATTCATTTATGCAGTCAACTACCCACCATGCTGCAACTGTTACCACATAGATATAATTCAGTTTTCAAAAGTAATTCAGTGAAACTATGTAGTGGTTGGAGAGAGGACAAATTCTGACTTTCTCCTGTAGCAATTCCAGTTTAAACAGGTAGAAAATTCTTTGTGACTGGTAAGGGGCCATTGAAAACAAACATCTGAAATTTGTGGATAAGTGGCTGCAACTTTATTCAACAGTGTACTAAGGCAAGATAACTCGGAGGATAATTTCTGAGGGCAGCATTACTGATAGTAAAGATAGAACAGGTACATGATCACCTTTGACCACAGGATCAAAGATAGAACAGGTCATCTTCAATGGCTTCCTCATGTAGGATCACTTCCAGAGCCTTTCAAAATTTCCAGATCATGACCAATCCACTTAACCAAAATCCATATGAGTAGTCCTATTCTACAGCCTGCCAGGTCAAGTCTTAGTGCCACTGAGCTCTGTAAAAGTGTTTGGGAATCCCTGCAGGTCTAATCCTACCTCCTGGATGGAGAGGGCAGAAACACAGTACTCAGTAAAAAGCAACAGAGGGTCCTGTGCACCTTTAAGACTAACAGAAGTATTGGGAGCATAAGCTTTCGTGGGTAAGAACCTCATTTCTTCAGATGCAAGAAGTGAGGTTCTTACCCACGAAAGCTTATGCTACCAATACTTCTGTTAGTCTTAAAGGTGCCACAGGACCCTCTGTTGCTTTTTACAGATTCAGACTAACACGGCTACCCCTCTGATACTTAGTACTCAGTAGATATCAATGGTTTGCTGTCAAATTGGTAGGATGTCTAGTGAGATCGCACAGGGGTCTGCCCTGGGTCTGGAATTAGTCAATATTTTCATTAATGACTTGGATAATGGGGTGGGGAGTATGCTTATAAAATTTGTGGGTGACACCAAGCTGTGAGGGATTGTTAAAACTTTAGAGGACAGGTTTAGAATTCAAAATCTGAGCATTGGTCGGAAATCAACATGATGAAATTCAATAGACAAGTGCAAAGTACTGCACTTAGGAAGGAAAAATCAGATGGACTACTACAAAACGGGGAATAACTGGTAGGTGGTAGTACTACTGAAAATTGGGTTATAGTGGATCACAAATTGAATACAAGTTGTCAGTGATAGGTCAGGTTTTTCTAAACCTGACAAGTTGTCAGTGATAGGTCAGGTTTTCCTTTTATGAGGAAGGGTTAAATTGGGTATGTTCAGTCTTGAGAAAAGAAGACCGTGATGGGACCTGATAAGCCTTCAGATATGCTAATGGCTTTTATAAACAGGACTGTGATCTGTTGTTCTGTCTGTTGAAGGTAGGATAAGAAGTAATTGGTTTAATCTGCAGCTAGGGAAGTTTAGGTTTGATACTGGGAAAAACTTAACTATAAGGTTAGTTAAATGCTGGATTATGTTATGAAGGGAGGTTGTGGAATCCCCATCATAGGAGATTTTAAAGAACAGGTTGGACAAAGACCCGTCGGGGATGGTCTAGGTATACTTAGACAAGCTTTCGAGCTTACACGGTACTCTTCAGATCATGAAGAGCTCTATGTAAGCTCGAAGCTTATCTCTGTCACAAACTCAGGTTGGTCCAATAAAAGATATTTCCTCACCCAACTTGTGTCTCTAATATCCTGGGACCAACATGGCTACAAAAACACTGCGTGCGTGTGTGTGTGTGTGTGTATATATATATATATATTAACTTTAAGTTTGTTCTGCAGCAAAATGCAAAGGTTTGAGATAAAATGTGGACATTGCAAATGGAATTCATAACTGACCTATACTGTGTAGACAGTTTTTGATTTTTTTAAATTTCAAAGTGTGTAAATTGGAGGCTGAGTTACTTGGCACCATAGTGTGACCACATGCGAGTTAGATAGCAATCACTATAACACAATGAAAACTTTCTAACTTGTGTCACTTTACCTTTAGTAGCTTATTTTTTCTATAAAAAGTTATAGAAATATATCACATTACTACATTTTGCTCAAGTCAGTTTTCATGTGCTTGGATTACTTGTATGTGAAAAGGTAACAAAGAATACTATCTTATTTTCTATTTTTTATAAAGCCAATGCACATGCTTAAGTAAAAGAATATAGTGCTAGATGAATGTGTGTGCTTTGTCCTCTCCGTTTTGAAATAGAGCAGAACAGTGTTCACCAGAAAGTTAGAAATGTTATTAATCACTTAAAAGAAAACAAAATAAGCCCCAGCTCTGTCTTCAAATATATGAAATCTATAAATGCTAGATCTATAGAAAATTTCATGCATGCAATTGAGAACTGTGTTTAGCATAGCATAAGTGGAAGTCTTTTCAGAATACTTGGCAGGAGTTAAATTCTTGCGCCACCTTCTGAAGTCAAAAGTGGGCATAAAATGTACTTTGACCAACAATCTCAACCCCTATACAGGGAGCAGGCAACTGGATATCTAGCAATCTCATTTCTAGTGCCACTCCTGCTTTCTTCCTCCCCTAACCCATAAATTCTTCTAAATAGCTAATTGTTTCTATAACACTCAGCTTGGCAGCAAAAGTCAGTCATTCAAAACACCTAAGAGTTCCATGTTTTAATTTTTTGTACTGTCCAAAGGCTGTGTTTAACATCCAGTAAGAACTAGTGACCCCTTGTGTTGCGCATCTAAAGGTCTTTTTGGTTCTCCCATTCCTGCACTGCCATGTGCCAGCCTCTTCAACATCTGCAAGGTCAGATCAATTTCTTTTCTCAGGATAATAGTTCTTGTCCTCCATGCAATCTCTACCATTGCTTTCAAATACCTTAAATAAGGCAAAGTTTAATTGGCATAATAGAAAATGTATGAATATCTTCATAAAAACATAACCAAGCAAAAATTGTGAAATTTATAGGTAGCATCCAATAGATTATTTTCGTATACAAGATATGTGCTGAACATACCAACCATATTTTGAGACCCGTTTTCAGCTCCTAAACAGACATGATCCCGTACAGGTATAGACATAATCAGACTGAGAAAGAAAGGTAATATTAGTGGCTGGAGGGGAACTGCATGTGTTGGAGAGGATGGAAAGAGGAGTTTGCAATATAATCATGATGGGAGATGTAAGGGCTTGTCTATGAAGTGCAGCAATGCACGCTGCGGGGATGGGATTTCTAAAGCGCACTGTGTAGACAAACTTAGATCATCATTCATGAACTGGTCTATGTTGGCCTTGCTTGTGTACACTAAAAGTTTCCTGGTGCACTTTAACTTAGATTTGGAGAGGCCTGTATGAAAGGATTTACTTCTCTCACAAGTGCTGTTCAAAACAATACCAAGGAGGGGGATTGGCTCTCTGCCATACCAGTCATAAGAGCCCCAAGTCCCTTTTTGTTTCTGCTCCTTTAAATCCTTTACCAATCCATTTTATCTGATCACCATATCCCTTCCCTGTGCTGGACATCTGCCCCACACCTATGTAATGAGTTGATATCATAGCCTAACCCCTGTTTCATGTCTTCCCAAACTATGCCCCCAACTTGCTGTGGGGAAGATGAATAAGCCCCCACCTCACCTTGGCCAGTCTGTGGTGAGGGAAAAAATTCCTTCACAGCCGCCTGTGAAAGGAGCGATTAGCATAATGCCCACAGTAGGTTATGACAAAGCCTGGTATTAAACTACCCACATCGGCTTTTCCTGCACTGGCATGGACCTAAATAGTCCCTTCTCTTCCAGTGACTGGGACGAGGGATGGGGCAGTGTCCCCACGCTGACCTAGTCTGAAGCTGCTGCAACAAGTCACTCTCTGGCTATCTAGCCTTTAAAGTGGCCACACACCTTTTCCTACAAGCCAAACAATGCCCCCCACCTCCTATGTGAGGTGAGGTCATTCTGCTTATGTGCCTATAGCAAAAAATAATTTTTGTTCTTGGTAGTTGAACAGTTGCGTAGAGCTCAGTTTGACTTGTGGGTAGATGTGAAATTTGACGTACCTTGTCTGATCTGTTTTTTCAGTCGTGTAACTTATCTGATGATAGCAAAAGACTTAATTCTACGCTAGCAACTCAGACTACATGAGTGGTGCCAGTCAGCATGCACATGATGGAAGAGAAACATCTTGATAAGGGAGCAGATTTTGGTTTCCTGCTTACAAGGGGCTATGAATAGCAAGCAATTTAATTTTAAAGGACCCTTTAACATCCTTATGTTAAAAAGTATTTTCTATAGTGCTATAAGTGTAACATGAGCTTAAAAAGTAATAATTGATTATAACTGATAAACACCTTTGTCTTATAAACTCTGAAGAATTTGATTTAGTATTTGGACCTTTGGCTCAGACCATTTTTCGTGTATGTAGAAAATGCTATGCTACTTGTATGCAGGTTAGATTTTTGTGTGTGTCCTACATGGGGTAGCTTTTTATGGTTGTCTGACATTTTAAAAATATAAATTAGTTTTAATGAAACTACCTATTTGAGCATTGTTGAAAAGCCTATTGGTTTCACTTAATTCACTTGCAGACCTCTCAATTTACAGTGCTCACTTTTAGTATCTGATACCTCTAAATCATCCAAATGAGGCACATAATCTTCTTAAGCTAAAATAACCAGAATAAAAGTATAGGTATTTCAAATTATGGAAAAGTGTGTTCCTTATGACCTGGCACTTTCTTCACTACTGAGGCATCTGATAAATCCAATAACATGCCGTGTAATTAGTGATGGAGTTCAAATATGGCATTGAAGTTTATTTAACAAAACTCCCCAAGCAAAAATGAACTAGCTGTAAGTCTTGAACATCCATATTTTGAGGGAAAACATCTACTAAAGAAAAGAGTCCCGCATGCTAATAAGTCCATCTTAGTTTTCATCAGTTTTGTATGGAGTACATTTTAAATAACTAAGAATAAATGTTCACGAAACACTGTTGGAGGCTCCACTATGTAAATCATAACACTAACTTCTCCAGCATTCTGGCTAGTACACAGTGTTCTAGAGCATATAAAAAATAATGCGTGCCAAGTTTGTCTACTGCCAACATCTGAGTTGTAACATTTCTCAGATCTTCATTGACTACATAAGTGTTAAGCCTTGTTTCTATGGATTCTTGTCTGGTTTTGGAATTTTTAAAGAATTTTGTCTTCTAACCTGAAAACTACAGGTGTTTTGTGTTTTTTGTTTCAACTCCCATCAAAATAGTCAGTTAATTTGGAAACTAAATGTCCCTAGCATTAGTAAAATAACTTCACAAGGAGGATCTACCCTGGAAGGTGTTTTAATTTGGCTCTTTGGGAAAAGTCTGGGGAAAACTGGTTGCTGTTAGAATACCAAGATAGGGTTTGGCTCAAATGTGAGGGTGGAGTGGTTGAAAACCATTGTCACTCATTTTTAGGGCCCAGCTCTTTTCTGATCTAGTGTGTTTGGCTGCCTATATATATATTTATAGGCAGGCGGGACAGCAGAGAGGAGGGTGCTGAGGTATTATTATGTTTAACTCTTGCATTCCCTTTTCCTTGGACCTCAGCTTAATTCTTTGCTGAAGCACAGGCCAGAATTCTGTCTTTTTAGAATTTTCTAGAAAGCATTACACAATTAAACCTCGGGGCTTCTGTATGTAAACTCTGAATGCAACTCTAAAATAACAGTTCCTATAGTAAACAAAACTTTAATACACACACAGATGCTTTTTTTGGAATATTTGTAAGTTATCGGTCCTTATACAAACTTCTCCTCTTTGTTACTGTTACATACATTTAAATGCAAAGTTTCAACATAACACCTACAGTTCTGTACTTTAGTACACACATTTCCCTCTGATTTTCTTAGAGATGATTTCTCCCTTTCTGTAGTGTGGTCATATGTAGTGTGTCACCCGGATTCTTCAGAGCTTGAGAAGAATGGCAGCATCTCTGTTCTTCTCCAAACACTTCAGAGTCTTGTTAGCAAGCAACTCTGAGGATCCTTACAGCTAGCAGCATTCCAGCCTTTGGGTTAATAGTTGACTGGACTCAGATGCTGATGAAACAAATCTGTAGCCTGTATCCAAACTGGCAAAGATCAGCATATAAAAATAGTTATTCCCTAGATTTCTATAAGGCTATCACTCTGGAGGGCTGTATCTTATCCCCATAAGATGAGTTATGCTAGTTAAGAATATCATAGTGTTATAGAAATGTAGGGCTGGAAGGCACCTTCAGAGGTCCTCAAGTCCAGCCTGCTGTACAGAGGCAGGACCAAGTAAATCTAGACCATTCCTGAGAGGTGTTTCTTCAACTTTGTTCTTAAAAACCTCCACAAACTGCCTTGGAAGCTTTTTCCACAGTTTAACTACCCTTTCTTCATAGGTCAGATTTTCTAAACATTTTTATAATTTTAGCTGCTCTCATCTGGAGTGTCTCTAATTTGTGCACACCTTTCCTAAAGCGTGGCATCTAGAATTGGATGCAGTATTCCAGCTCAGGCCTCACGAGTACCAACCAAGTAGCATGGGACAATTATCTCCCATTTCTTACATACAACACTCCTGTTAATACACCTCTGAATATTAGCCTTTTTTGCAACTGCATCACATTGTTGACTCACATTCAATTTGTGATCCACTCTAACCCCAGCTCTTTTTCAGATCCTACCAAGCCAGTTATTCTCCATTTTGTAGTTGCACATTTGATTTTTTCCTTCCTAAGTGTAGTACGAATTTCATGTTGATTTTTAGATCAGTTCTGCAATTTATCGACATCGTTTTAAATTCTGATTCTGTTCTCCAAAGTGCTTGGTACCCCTACCAGCTTGGTATCGTCAGAGATTTTATAAGTGTGCTCTGCACTCTATTATCCAAATCATTTAAGAAAATATTGAATAGTTTCATACCCAGGACTGACCCCTGCAGGATCCTACTAGATACACCCTCCCAGTTTGACAGAGAAGAGTTGATAACTACTCTGAGTACAGTCTTTCAACTGACTAAGAACTTCCCTCTTATCTTTAACTGGAACAAAATCCCAGTTAAAAGCAGTTGGCTAACAGCTAAATGTAACTTCCACAGACTATGTAGCCTCAAGGGATAAAAATGCTCCCCTTCCAGCTCATCCTTTTTCTATAGTGCACTGCAGTGGATCAAACGTTATCCTAATGGAGGGCTTCCCTAATAAGTAAGCTGAAATAGCATTCACCTGTGTCCAGAGTGTTGCAGGAATTGGTACCCAGCCCTCACAGCAAATACCACTCTTGGTCCTGTGTCTGTCAGCTGCTGAGTCCCCGGGGCAGTCTTTATCTCCTATGTTTATTACCTTGCCCCTGAGCACTGATTGGCTCAGGTGTCAGTGAATGAGTGGAGGACCTGCAAGACTCCTTGCCCTAAATTAAAACTTCTTACATAGTTCCAGAAACAGCTACTGTGCATATCTCATAGTTGCCACACTCTACTTCTGGAAATTTCTGGGCCCTTGTAGCTGAGTTGCCAGGCCCTGCATATTTGCAGGGACTGAGTATTCAAACAAAAATCCTTGTTTCTCCCCACTGCTTCTCTCCCTTTCTTTGTACCAGAAAGTCAAATGCTGCAGTATAAAGCCTGTGGGTTCTCTTTGCATGCCTTTTTTAGTTATGCTCACTGAAACCAAGTGAAAAGATACCATGTAGAGGAGGTGAAGAGAGAGCAAGCAGTGCCTGCAGAATGTTCAGAAGGATCCTATCCTTTTCTTTATCTATTTTCATTTCAAATAAGGCTCATTTTAATTCCTTTGTTCATGAATTACTTGGTAATAAAGGTCTCTTGCTGTGCTGGTGATTTAGTGAGCTTCATTTTTTAAATAATTAACCATATAGAAATAAACATGTACAGTAACTCCTCACTTAATGTTGTAGTTATGTTCCTGAAAAATGCGACTTTATGCGAAACTATGTTAAGCGAATCCAATTTCCCCATAAGAATTCATGTAAATGTGGGGGTTAGGTTCCAGGGAATTTTTTTTGCCAGACAAGACATACATATACAGTACAAGTTTTAAACAATTTTAAACAAACAGTTTAATATTGTACACAGCAATGAATGATTGTGAGGGAGTAAACACAATAAATGTAGGGCAGTAGCTGCAAACACTTGCCTGCAAAAACTGAACATGATGATGAGCCCATGCTATCTAGCTGGAGTGCACCACTCCCTCCTCCTGACAGCACATGCACAGCTGCGCAGGTGCTGACTTTCCAAAGTGCTGGGGGGTGCATGCATGCATGAGAGAGAGAGAGATGTGCATTGCCCCTTTAAGTATGCTGACACCATTTCAAGTAAGTTGCCCTTTCAAGCAGATCAGCCAGTTCAGACAGGAAGCAACAGCTTCCAGCAGGCGCCCTACTTTCTGTCCTTGAGCCCTGTCCCCCTCCTCCACTTTGTGGAGAAGGGGTACAGAGTGGGGAGGGGGACAGGAGCAGGGGGACATCTGGATATCAGTACCCCTCTCCCCCCCTCCCTCAGCAAGCAGGAAGCAGCTCCAAGGCAGAGGGCAGTGCAGGAGCAGCAGGGCAGTGGGGGGAGGGACAGCTGAACTGCTTCTGGGCAGCTGCCGAGCCACATACCTTACAGGGATTTAGGGGAGCTGATGGGGGGGGGGGCTGTTGGCCCCCCTGGTTCTAATCCCCACAAGGAGGGGCTGCTCTTCCAGAGAATCCTGCAAACAGTGGACAAAGCAGGCAGCTACCAAACGACGTTATAAAGGAGCATTGCACAACTTTAAACAAGCTTGTTCCCTAATAGATCAGCAACATAACAACGAAACAACATTAACTGGGAGAACATTAAGCGAGGAGTTACTGTAGTCCTATTCCTTAACCTGAGTGTATCTAGAAATGCTTCTAAATCTTCTGTGCTCAAGAGAAGAATAACCTTGGAAAGTCACCAACCAGAATACCCTTTGCAATTCAACACCTCACTGCCACTGGTTGAGGTTGACACTTAATTCGGAAGAGCTGTCTGATTGGTTCAGATCTTGCATTAGAGTACATATGTAGCAGGAACTCTGGATATGTAGAAGATTGGGCATAAATTCCTCTTGACAATTGGGAGTTGAATTAAATGATATAGCATGTTAAAAGATATTTCTGTATTTGTAAGATGGCCTGATTTGGCTTATGTCTTAGATGTCTCAGTGTCAGCATTCTTTAATGACTTTTAGACATACATGCTTCCTATTTAGTGATGCACATAGAAATGTGAAGAGACTTATAGGTGTTTACGCATTTTGTGACTTTCCTATAAAGTGTCAATTATTTCCAGATGAAATCTTCTTAATTAAAATTATTATTAAATAAAATTCACAGCTTCAAATCCAGGTAAACCCCTTATTGCTGTCTTTGATGGATGGTTAAACTATTTTAACCTTTAATTGTTATACTATGCTAAAATAAGGTTACAGTACTAAACTCTTTCAAAATCTTAAAAGATGATTTCACTATAGACCAGGCTTGAAGTACACACTGATAGACTGAGCACCAGTGAATCAGACATGTTTCTTGTAATTTTTTTTCTATTCCATCCATGTCATTTTATTCAGTTTTGAACTATAGATGTTAAAACAAAATTTGAAGTCCACGGTTTTGAAGTATTAGTTCTGTATAGCTCCATCTTCTTAAAGGAGAGTATTTTGAAGTCATAATGCTCTGATTGCTTGGAATTTTATTTTCAAGATTTTTTTTATGCTGTTATGTCGAGCTATATATCTCATCCTCTTTCAGCTTTCATAACTTCAGGTTATAGATATGCGGTCCCCTCTGGCCATAGACAATGTGCTACAGGGTGTATTTTTGTCTGCTCTTTTTTCTATGTAGCAGTTGGAGAGACTTCAATCACCCTGAATTATTAGAGGTTAGGGTAGGAGTCAGGAACCTATAGGTCTCATACAGTCTCTGCAACTGACTTGCTCTGTGATGTTGAGTAACTCTCTTGGTATTCCCACTTTATAAGTGGGAGAAAACATCTTCATTTCAGATGTAGAGAGGATCAGTGCTATTGGTGGAGTTAACTTAATCGTAAAATATTACCTAATCTGCTTGTTCATGCTATACATTGCTTGCATTCTCTAGCCAAAGGACTCAAGTCTCTTTACAAATTGGTTTTGTGACTAGTATTTTCTGTCTGAATTTGAAGTTTTTTGCTAGCTCTGAATTGCTGACTAGAACTAGGTGTTTGTTGCCTTTTTAAATACACCTAGTTTTTATCCTCTTGGTGAACCTTGATTTGGTTCATAATGGGCACTGGTGGCTCCGTAATGCAATAGCATCTTCAATTTTAACACAACGTGCATAAGTCTGTGACTGTTCACTGCTATGGTATATCCAGGAGAGGGAGCACAAGATCATTGTCGCTTCAGTGTGTGTTCTTAATTGGTCTGCTACCTTAATAAACATACAGAAGATACTTGCCACCATTTCTCCTTTGAAGGTGAGTCAGACTCTGGATTCCCTTTATATCAGTAAATGACATTCAAATGTAAGTGAATATAAACATTTTTATGTGAGACTTTATATGTGGGGATGAATTGCTGTATAAATCTTTAGTGTAAAGAACAGCATCAGATTCAGATGTAATTCAATCTGCACATTGATTGTCCTTAATTTTCAGTTTTCTTTAAACTATAGAGACTTTAGTTACCTTAAATTTCTGAAGTTAGAATTTACATTACCTGGAGTATATTTAGAATTCTTGCATTTCTCATTTTGAATATGATTGGATTCAGCCACTAACAGGTTTCGATCTTTTAAAACTTGAACATTGAGTATTCATAAAAACTAATATATGAGCTTATGGTCCAGACAGTTAACCTATTTTCTCTGGTCAGTCACAGAGCTCAGGATTTCACATATATTTTGTGAGCTGTAGTTGTGGTGGAATGAAACTTATTTTTATCACTTCTCTACTGCAACAGTTTTTGGTCTAAATGTATCCTGGGTAGATAGCTAATCTTCTTAAAATATTAAATAGCTAGTTGTATTGATTTTAGTATTTCTTGCTTTTAATGGCTATCATACATGAGCATCACTTCCTTAAGGCTTTTATACTGAAGTAGAAAAATGCAGAACAAGTTTAAATGTACCTAATCAATTAACCTTTGTTTGTAACTGATGAGTTCTTATTTGGAGCACTAACTTCTTAATATAATCACTATATATATTCTAAATTTAATCACACCAGAGCCCTAATGCTGTGATAAACAAAGGTTATGTCAAACAGCTACACGCTTTGAAATTCATTTTTTAGATCTTATTTAACTTTAAAATCAACAAAGCTCTCAAAATCTTTAGTCCACATGGATTGCTGTTAAAATCCTCGACAGTGAATTTTTCACATCCTTGTCTGAGTACACACCTTCAAAGCCCCTTGTTGAATCCGTTTTTTCTTCCAGTCAGTGTTTTTAAGATAGTCCCCACTTCATTTTGCATAATGCGTTATAGAAAAGCTGCCTCTCAAAATAAAATCTGGAAATATGCTTCACGCGTAATGAACTATCTTCAACTTGCTATTTTTGGATAAGTAATGCAGTGCTGATGGCATTTTAACCAATATGGAGAGCAAGGAAGATACTAAATATTACATGAAAACTTAGATTGACAGATTTTTGTATTGGTACATAACTGAATAAACTCTGTAGCAAATTGAGTTGACCAAGTTGGAGAATACTTTAGAGAGAGACTTTAGTTATGTACAAGAGTATGATTGCAAAATATGTGGTGGATGGTTAAGACATAATTACTTAGAGAATGGGAGAATTTTAGTGTAGTTTGCCACTTCCTAGTACAAGAAGTGTCCACTTCTCAGTGGTAGACTAGAGCATAAACTATGGCATTAATACTTTAGCTGTTAAACATTTTTGTGTTCTCTTCCTCAGGGGAATGTAACCACACTTGATTTATTAACCCACTCATGCTTATTACAGTTGAAATCCCATTTCTTTTTTTTATTTCATGGCTCTGGAATTTATGCAGAATCTAAGCAATTATTTGAAAATTAAATTTGTATGAAGTTAGACACCGTCAAAAAACATTAAAAAATAAATTTATTCTTAAACTGAAGTGTTGTCTACCTGAGGCATCAGACATCCTGAATAATTGCCCTGAAGTATAAATCTGCCCCACTCACTTAAATCAATCTTAATGTCAATATTAATTGTTTAGCTGCTTATGATTTTCGTGGAAACATACACCTTTATGTGCTTATTGTTTCAGTGGATGGCTGATTCCTGTCAAGCATTGCTGGGTTGGAAAACTAGGAGTTACACCTCCAAAATTTAGGTCACTTCCATTATTACCAGCAAGAGCAGGGAAAGAAGTTCAGCCCCTTCCAGGGACACAAGGATCAACCATCTCTTAACCCTTAATTGGGATCAGAAGGCTCTAAATATCCCTTACCAAACTTCAAAATTCACTTAACTGTACTGAAGATATTAAGGGTGTGTATTGACATAATTCTGTGCCACATTTAAAAACTGAAGGTTTTGTAGCAGCATAAAATGGAAATATATTCCAGCAATCTCATTTAAGAATATCAGAATAACAAAGGGAATACTGCATGCATCCAGGTTAGTTTAAAAACTTCTGAATATACTTCAAATTGCAGAAATGTCAGTTTTCACTATTCTGGTTATAGTAGTACTCACCAATGCTGCTTGTAGTACAGATTGTGTGTGTGTGTAAATCTGTCACCAGTTTATAGAAAAATCTGGCTAGTATATTAAACTCCAGGGTTGTAATTGGATCTGAGCAGGTGGACCTTTGCTTCTTTGGATCAGATTAATTTGCAGGATTGAGCTCTTAGTTTAAACTTCTGTATGAGGATTTTTTTTAATTTTTCAAGTCTTCACTCCATAACACATTCAGATTATTTAAATGACATCTCAGATTAATCCATTATGTCAAATTATTTTTAATAGATTAATACAAAGTCACACTTTACATTTACAGTACCTAAAAGAAAGATTTTTGTTAATGTGAAGTTTTCTGTTTCATCTCCTCGGTTCTATTTCTGTCACTTGTAACCCTGTTAACTGTAGATTTGTGGGTTTCAGATTAACTGAAAGCTTGCTTATCTGCATGCTGGGAACGTTTTAGCTCCGGATGTAACAGTTCAATATGAACTAAAATCCAGTATAAAAGTGTGAAGCAATAAAGCTTTTGTATCTGTGAAGCCCAGTGATATATAAACTACTGATCAGTTTCTGAAAGAAATAATATCAATACTGGTAACTGTAGTGCATAGTAAAAAAAATACTTGATAAGTGGGAGAGCATATGAACTCTGTATTACTTTCAGAAATGTAAAATTTACTTTCAAATCCCATATGGCTCAATGTAAAAAACATGCTAATTTTTAAGCATTTCTGTTGCCCTCCGAAGATTGACAAATCTTTACATGTTGGAGAAATATTTTGATGGAACCTGTTTGAAATTTGCAAAGCATTACCACATTCTACCTGGTTTGAAACATTGAGAAACTTTTGCTTTTGAACAGTTTTGTTCTTTCTATTATAAAGTACCCAAGAATGTTCAACCAACTAAATCATTCAAGTGACTGAAGACTAATAGCTTCTTGACATAATTCTATATTATGATGCAATGGAACAAGCAAAAACCTTTATTGTCGCAATAGTGTTTTTGTAATGCTGAGATTTTCTCTGGAATTACAGTATGTTAAATTATAAATAAATAAATAAATAAAATAAATTAATGGAGATATCCCATCTCCTAGAACTGGAAGGGACCTTGAAAGGTCATCGAGTCCAGCCCCCTGCCTTCACTAGCAGGACCAAGTACTGATTTTGCCCCAGATCCCTAAGTGGCCCCCTCAAGGATTGAACTCACAACCCTGGGTTTAGCAGGCCAATGCTCAAACCACTGAGCTATCCCTCCCCCACTTTAACAGAAAGTGCACTTTATATCCGGATATTCTTCGTTGAAGACACCCTTTTATCTGCCTTATGATGCTCCTTGTGTTAAACTGGTCACATGACATTGTTTGCTTACATAGTTCACATTAAATCTGACTAGAAGAATTTTTTATAAATTCTAGTTCCTATCTGGCTCTATCTTAACATACATTTGTCTGAAACTATTTGGTGTTAATTCATTACACTCCCAAATTAATTGCAAATAAACGTAGTTCTAAAATACAGTGATTCAGATTTCTTTAATCCATCTCTTTATACATGTTCTAATAAAAATTGTTCCTTGAGTTACATGTGCTCTCTGGAGAATAATTGAGCTTTACCTCATTATGCAACCTTCCCTTCACCTCGGAGCATGCAACCTACAATATAGTCAATTACCATCTGTAGCCACCAATTAGAGGCAGCTGCTTAATTAGAAAGCACTTTGGTTGTCGACTGACCATTGCTATTTCTCTTACTGCGTATATGGGAGGCTTTTTACATGATAGGAAAGAAGGTACATTGATTGACGACTGCACCACCTGTGTTAGTAGATATTTCCATTAAATATTAAGTTTGGGTTTTTTACTGCTTAAACATTTGGTTAAAAGAACAAACCAATATATACGTGGGATTATTAATTTGGGATGTCAGTTGGAAATATAGGAAAAAACTTCAAAACAAATTCTTGGCATATAATATTAGGGTCTTCAGCTCTCTCTAACCAGTTGCATTAGATTATTCTGTTTCTGGATGGTTGCCAGCTTCATCTGTTTATGAAACTAGTTTCTCATCTGCAGAAGTTCACATGTACATAAGTACTGTTGGAGAATCTGAATGAGTTTTGCTTTGTAGGAATCTTGAGTTGTACGTTTAGGCTACATTTAGGTAGTCTGGGAATAGTGGGAGTGAGATGGAGGAAAGAGTTCAGCACCTGGTACAGCTTTAAAGCAAAATCTAATCAATATCTATTTTAATTGAGCTTTAAGCATAAGAAATCAGAAATAATTCAATAACCAGTCTGAGCTATTCATTAGTACCTTAGTACTTTGAGTCTGTCAGGTTGTATGGGTGTATTTTATCATATTGCAGCGCAGCGCCTCCCACAATTCTGCTATGCATGGGCTGTTTGCCTCATTTCTGGAGGCAGTTCAAAGCTACAGCAGAGCATGTGCTGGCCATTCCCCCTTCTCCTTGCTGCCAGATCTTAAGCTTTGGTGGCAGCAGTCAAATGGTGGTTTGCTTTGTTCCCATCCTTTTCTTTAGCCTTTTCTTTTTAGCTGTTTTTCAGGCAGTAGCAAGCAGTTTTCTTTATTTCAAGCTTCTCCTCCTTCCTTGTCCTGAATCTGAGGAGTGTGGTGATCACAGCCACCTGGAACCTCTGCTTTAGTGCCTCCTTGCCAAGCTCCTCTGCTCCCTTTCAGCCATGGTGGAGCAGCCGCACAAGCACTGGGAAAAATCTAAAAGGTGCTATATATGTGAGGCAACTTTCTCAGGCTCAGCAGTGAGTGAATTATGCCCAGCCTGATTCCAGTCAGCTAACCCTAACTCTGCTAGGAGATGGGGCTCTTCATTGGTCAGGTATGTTGGGTCCTCTGCTACCCCAAGGAGCCCTGACTCGACCAGGCGAGAGAGGACAGAACAGGAAGAGGCTCTAAGGAGGAGGACCCCATCCAGCTGGCCCAGGGGATAAAACCTGTGGCAACACAGGACTGCAAAGATAAGACTCTTGTGGAGCTACCAGTCCCCATCCAAGTCCTAAAATGGGTCTGAGTTCTTTGGGGAGAGAACTAAGACTCATAAACAACCTTCCTCCTTCACAATGTGAGTCAGTGAATTCTGATAATGGGATCCCATCCCCCACTCAGATGGATTGGGACCCCAAATGGGAGGACCCCAGGATCCATGTAAGGCAAGCTGCAAAAGACCATGCTCTGGCCACAGCAGGGCAGCAATGCCCACCAAGTGCACGCGCACAAAATAAATAGCCTGAAAAGAACTTTTGACTCAGACCCCTTCTCCTCTACTGAAGAAGGAATGCTTTTAGACTGAATATGAGCAGGACTTGGAAAAAAATTAACAATATCTTCCCCCTCAGTAAGTGTGAGGCCATCTACTAAAAAGTTGCATCCGCAATCCAGATTCAATTCTTATCCTGTGGCTAAGCCTTCAGGGAAACACCTTCCTTCAAAATCATCCCCGAGGCCATGATTCTGCTGCACTCTTCCTTTGAGGATGTGATCAGAGAGCAGTGGGAGATACTCAAGAAGGGTAAATGCATTCACAGACCTGACCAAAGATGATTATAAGCTGTAAGCGCCGACAAAATATTACCAAAGTTCCAAAGGTTGATACTGCAATGACCTCTCTGGCAAAGGATGAGGTTGTCCCATTAGAAATGGAGTTCTTGGACTCAACAGACAGGAAGGGATTTTGAAGCTTCCTCGGCCACTTTAGAAAAATCTCTCGCAGCCACATGCTTCATGAGAGCTACCGTGTCCTGGCTGGGGACCCTGAAGGACATAAATCACCCTGACTTCAGTGCCATTTTAAAGAAAATTTTCCTGGCAACAGCATTTGTGGCTAATGCATCAATGAATGCAATGAAATTTTTCAGCCAGGCTATGGTATCCAGTTCAGTGGCCAGGCAGCTCAGATGGCTCTGTCTCTGAAAGGTAGATGCTCAATCCAAGTAGTCCTGTGTTCCTCTGCGTTAACCTGATCTCTCCTCTTTGGAGAAAAACTAGATAAGATAGTAGCAAAAAGTGCAGGTAAATCTAAGTAGGCCCTTCCCTCTTTGCTGAGCCCTCTAAGAAGGGAGTTTTGAATTTTTAGCTTTTAGGCAGAGACATTCCTATGAGGTAGATGCGTGAAGGAAGGATAAACCAAGGGCAAGTTGTGGAACTGTCCCACAGGCTCCATGACATGACAATGAGCAAATATGTCTCCATCCAGACCTGAATCTAGAAGGCAGAATTTCCCACTTTTCAGAGGAGCAGTGTGCGTTGACCACAGACAAGTGGATAAGAAACAGAGTCAGGGAAACTCCCTTGACTTATGGGCTTCACCCCATCTCTTCTTCATCCAGTTGCCAATCTTCAGCAAACGCTGCCAAGCATGAACTGTTCCAGAAGGAGATTTCCTATCTCCTGGATATAGGAGCAATAGAAGGAATTCCCTTGGAAGAAAGCTGCTTCCCCGCCTCTTCTCTATCATTCAGAAGAGCACTGTGGTGGATTGGAGAGAGAGTGAGAGCCATCCTCGACCTTAAGTGGCTCAAAAAGGGTCCTCGGGCTGTTTGGCAGATGAACACCCTGATATCCAGATTTCTCAGAGCAGTCAGGCTGGCCAGGCCATCAATCATACCAGTCTTCCCTATGAGACCTAGCACTGGTGTCCAAGCCTTGACCACTCACCTCTTTGAGCCTTTGACTTGAATATCAGCATTCTGTGTCTCCATGAAAACCTGTTTTCTCCTTGCCATTGTCTGCTAGTGAGTTTTAGAGCTGGCAGCCTTTATCTATGCAGGAACCTTACTGCATGTTCCACAGTGAAACAATGATGCTGAGAATTTCAGAATCTTTTCTCCCCAAAGTGTAACTCTCCTTTCCATACATCACAGAAGATGATCCTTCCTTCTTTCTCCCCAACGTCACAGCACCTGACTGAGAAGCTTTAGCATGCCGTACATGTCAGAAGAGCACTGAAGATTTATATTGTGTACGGACTCCACAAGGAGGTCAGGTCCCCTATGTGTCACTTTCCATTCAAAGTGGTAAGAACTCAGAGCCTCCAAGCTATCTCTTGCTAGATGGATCAGACAGTGCATTGTTGAGGCCTAGAAGACGTTCTGACTTTTTGCTTCAGAAGGAATCAAGGTGCACTCTACAGGATCCATGGTGAGTGACCTTGTGGCCCAAACGAACTGTTTCTACTGCAGAGAGATGCAGAGTGGCCACTTGGTCATTGGCTAACACCATTATAAGACACCAAAATGTGAACTTTTGTTCATCTGCAGAGCCCTCCTTTGGCAGGAAGGTGCTGCAGGCAGTGGTTCAGTAACACCCTTGCTTTTCAACTAATCTTCACGGGGAGGGGATTCCTTATCTCATTCTGTTTTAATTTCTCTTTATCCCTCCCTTCTCCTGTTCATTGCTTGCTACCTCCGTGTTGCAGAATTGTGGGAGACTTTGGGCTGCAGAATGGAAAATTTCTTATTGCTAGCAGAAAGGAAATTATTAGGTATCTCCCACAGTTCTGTCCACAATGGATGGCTTCACAGCCGATGGCTACCACTTTTATTTGGATTATTACCATGCAGTCGGTCATCTACTGTACATAATTAATGAGTCGGCATTACCCCCAAATCTTTTTCAATGTTGCTGCTTCCCAAGATAGTCCCCTTTAGCCTGCATTCTTTATTCCTAGATGTATAATGTTACCTTTGATTGATTGTACTGAAATGCATATTGCTTGTGCCCTACTTACAAAAGGATCCAGATCTCTCTCTATCAATAACTTGTTGTTTTCATTATCTACCACTCCCTTGTCTGTGTCATCTGAAGTAATGATTTTATATTGCTTTCCAGGCCACCGATTTAAAATTGTTGAATCGCATAGGGCCAAGAATCAATGTTAAATAGTGTAGGATCCCTTCTAGAAACATCTGAAAATTGCTTTTGTGGGTATTTGCAGGCACAAAAAGAACAATTAAACTAGCAGTATAGTTAGAGTATCTTTATATTCTATCATGAAAAAGCAAAGGACCTTTTAATAGTGAATTTGTACAAGAAGCAATCAACTGAGTCAAAATCAGCTCCTTTTTAGGTAAAGGTTTTTTCATCATTCATGAAAGGAGGGCAAATGATCAAGTAGCAAGTCTTGATGGTCTAAAAGCAAGGGTCTGATCTTAAGTATGATAGAGGTGTATGTCATAAACTGTCGTTTAGATTTCAGATGTTCAATAGCTAGAAAAATGTGTCTTTTTCATATAAACTTATCAAATTTAAATGTCATATTAATATTTTAGAAGGCAGTGTAGATTTTGACATTAATCCATATTTGTACATCTCTAGAAAGTGGTTAAATCAAAATCACTTGCCATTTTAATTTATTCTTTAAACTTTTTGAACCACTATTAACTTAACTATAATGGAGATAGGATAACATTTTTTAATCATTGTAAATTATTGGGATGTTTCTGGGCACTTGGCCAGATAAATCCAGTTTATCCTATTCTGATATTTAAATATCAGGTTTGATCACGAAACAGTGACATCTGTTGTGGGTGACCACTAAAGAAACAATAGCATGGTTGCTTAATAGCAATGGTCTTTAATGATAGGTCACGGAAAACCGTTTTTAAAAAAACGCTAACCTGTACTTAAGGATGGGATAATCTGTCACATAAGGAAAAACTTCCTTGTGAGACTATATTGTAGCTTTTTGAAACACACATTGAAATGAAAAATTGAATGAAATGAAAAATGAAAATATGGAAATGAAAAATGTAGGATTCACTTTAAAGAGCATTTGTTTTCAAAGAGCTATTGTTCCCCAAATATCCTTAGCTCTGCTCCAGTATCACAGCCCTAAAATACAGATATGTAAGGCAATATGAGCTGCAAATACTTGCAGGTTTATTTCATCAGAGTTTTGCATTTAAGGATATATCTGGTTACCATGCTCTTCCTTTTAAGATTAGTTTATAGAGATGCTGTCAGAGTTTTTCTGAAGTGTGTGATTCTTTAAGACTTGTCTGCAGTTTAATGAAGGTTGTATTCTGGAATATCTGCTGTCTCTGGGCAATTTCCCCAACATTTTAAAGACAACAGCTCAGATTAAGGATAGTTTTAGCCTCTGAATTTTCCTAGTTTGGACTGTTTTTTGTGTGTGTTTTTTTTGCCTTTACTATTGCTTTCAAATGTTCAAAATTTCAATTTGATGTACTTGTACTAGGTGAAGAGCAACTATTAAATTGTCCCATGTGTTGGTATCCTGATACATGGTATCATACAGGATTTACTGTGTCAGATGTTTTCTTCCTTTGGACTTTGAGTAGTCCAATTCATTTAGACTGAAGGAGGACATTGGACTAGAGCAGTTGCAACAGCTCAAGTTGTGATATATTTTTTGCACTACTCTCACTTGAATTGTTAATCCTCCTGAGCTTGTAAAGGTCTGAGGCCTGGTCCACGCTAACCCCCCACTTTGAACTAAGATACACAACTTCAGCTATGTTAATAACGTAGCTGAAGTCGAAGTACCTTAGTTCGAACTTACCGCGGGTCCAGACATGGCAGGCAGGCTCCCCCGTCGGCTCCGCGTACTCCTCTCGCGGAGCAGGAGTACCGGCGTCGACGGCGAGCACTTCCGGGATCGATTTATTGCGTCTAGACAAGACACGATAAATCGATCCCAGAAGATCGATTGCTTACCGCCGGACCCGGAGGTAAGTATAGACATACCCTGAGAGCCAAATGGGATCGAGATGGCTGAAGTGGGCATTACATTGTATTTATCTATCTTATTTCCCATTGCATCTTTTTCTAATTTGACCACTTTCAGAATCTGGATAGCAAGGGTCCTAGTGGACTTCAGTCTTGTGAATCCTCTCCCTTACCTGGCTATTGGAGGCTGTGATTGGGGCATAACCTTCTTATTTAGAGTCTGCAATAAAAAAAGTGTATGAGTCTTGTCTGTTGCTCTTTGTAATTTGTGTACCTATGACTGAATATGTTTGGAGTGGTAAGGTAATGTGGCTCTAATTTAAATGGCTACCCAAAATGAAGTAAAAAACTTCCTTAGTCCAGTCGAGAGCAGCGCTTCAGGGTTTTTATCTCAACTTGGTTACTCACTGATTTTATAAGTTAAGTCACTTTAGGCTTGAAATTCAAAAGTTCCACAGTAGTCACATCAGTCTTTGAAAAGCGCTTGTATACCATAGTGATGGGCCTTGAATATAATAGAAGAGATTATCTTTACCACTGACAAACATTATGGCTTTGAGTGCTTCTGGCACCAAGGAAGAGGCAAGCAGTGGTTTGGAGATATGGCTCCCAGAGGCTGTGGAGGTTTATGGAGGGAGGTTGAATCACTTCTCTCTTTAGCGGGAGGGACAACTTAGTCACAAGGGAGGGAATAATGGCTGAGCATGTTAAAACTAACCCTAGAAATCAACCACCAAGGTATCTCCAATAGTACCTGCTACTGTATCCTGTAGCCGGCAAATGTGTTAGCTGGGTGTTTCTGCTACAGTGATTAACTGTGAAATAATTTTGATATTAGTAGGCTTGAGTTAACGCCTCTCCTATTATGGTGAATGCAAGCTGTTTTGTGTTCCTCGGAACTATTGTTTGAAGCCATCTGCAGACCCAGGCAGAGACACTACATTAGTTCATATTCTGAAGGTTCTTTTCAATTTTTTTAAAGTTTGCAATTATAAAACTTAGATCAAATTCTGCAACTGGGGTTGAGTCCTGCAGACAATTGGGCTTCTGGAGTGACAGCAAAGGGACCCAGAGGATATTTATTGAACTTGCTGATGTGATTCTCAAGCACTTTCTGTAAAATGCCTTAAAGATAAGCAATATTTGTAAGTGCTAATTATTGTTACTAGTAGTAATAAAGGCTGAGGATTCTTGTCTGGTTACACACGTGCTCCAAAATATTTGAAAGGCTTTTAGCTCCCAGACTTGAATAGACTTAAATGTTAATTTAAAGTACTATACTAATGATCTTTTGGAGATGTAAGAAATGTTCTGAATGGTGCACTTGTGTTGGTGTTTTGTTTCAGGAGTATTTCTGTACCAGTAAACACTGGATATGAGATACAATGCACTTGTCCATTTACTGAACTAATCAAGAGTACTTGACTGTAACTAAGAACTGAATTGCTTACTGAATCAGGGTCAATCTACCCTGGGAGAAGTTGAACCTATCATCCTTCAATGGTGGAGCTGTAGTGGAGACAGGCACCAGACATTTATCACTATCTAATGCTGCGCTGGTTAGATGACTGCTAAAATGCCTGTGCCCTGTCTATTTTACAGCTTCTAGTGTTATCACTAGTGGAGAATTACACGTCTGATTTTTCCTGTTGTAGACTCACTGTTATGGTACACAGGGGCAGACTTCTAGAATCAATATGAAACAAACCACTTTTTCATTGGCTGTAGATTCACAGCTGTCACCTCATTTTTATTAAACACTTCAGTTAGATACATGTATTGTATACAAAATAAGGTTGGTTGACTGATAACTTTAAATATAGGGCCCTGGCATTTATAATGCTCCATTGCAAAAATGTAACTTTAATGATAATCTTTCATTTTATAGCTGGTCCATTGTGTGGCTGTTTTTGGAATAGATTCATTTATTTCTCAGCTTCTGTTTCAATCACTGAAGTATTTAAACAGTGTGCAAAGGTCAAATGCTTGGAATTCCTTCAGTATTTAAGAAAACTGGATCTTTTAAGAATTTAAACCATTTTAGAACAAAGTCTACATTTTAGATGCACAGTATGAAATATTTAATGGACTGTACTATCCATCTGTTTTCATTGCCAAGAGGAAATTTTTTCAGTAGTTCCTTTGGAATGTCAAAATATTTATATTCAGAATGTGAAAGTATGTGCAATGTGAAGGATACATGGTGTCTTTTTCTCACTCTTACTGGTATACATGTTTGCATTCATCAGTCTAATTCAGTGCCAATGTTTGACCTATATTTTCCTTATAATAAAAGCTACTTTTCAAGTTAAAATCTTGAGTCATAAAAGCTACAAATGTAAACATTGTGTAAGGCATTCTGCGTCAGCAGGTGAACTTACCTAAACATAATTTTTTGTTTGATGAAAATCTCAAACCCATAGTGAATAAAACATACAAACTGAACCCAACCTTTTAAAAGAAGGCTTCACAGTTTTAAAGAAATGCTGACTATGCATAAAGGCAAATGTTTGGCTAGATGTAACTGATGCTGCACAGTATTCATATATGTAAGCTGGATATGAAATGACATAATACATCATTGTATAATACAGAAAAGATATTGCCTAACCTTATGGCCCAGTAAATTGAGACGTCACAAGCATAGCCGTAACTGAGAAAATTCTTCTTCTCTTTGCCTTATGCCACTTTTCCTGGTAATAGTTGCTGCGATGGTATGGAGAGTAGGAAGGACCAGACCTCCCTTTCCTCTGCAACAGGTTCCAGCTCCTCCTGGGGTATTCCCCAGCATTCCTGGGTCAGCCGGGGAGATATTATTCCTCCAGCGTGTCCTGGGTCGGCCTTGGGGCCTCCTTCCAGTGGGACGTGCCTGGTAGAGTTCCAAAGGAAGCCTCCCAGATGGTATCCTTATCAGGTGCCTGAACCATCTCAGCTGGCTCTTCTCTATTTGAAGGAGTATTTATTCTACTCCAAGGCTCTCCCGAATAGCAGAACTCCTCGCCCTGCCTCGGAAAGTGAGCCCAGCCACCCTGCAGAGAAACCTCATTTCCGCCATTTGTACCCGCAGTCTTGTCCTTTTGGTCATTACCCAAAGTTCATTACCACAGGTGAGGAGGGGGACTGAGAAAATAATGCTGAAAATAGTCAGACTAGAGTTAGCATTTTCAACTGCTGTTTTCTATATACAATACTAAATCATATGGGAATATGGGCAAACGTCAGAAAAGTAGTCACTTTCATAATTAAATATTAATAATATTTGGTAAAATGATGATGTGTAATTAGTAATGGGTTCACTTGTTAGTAATTCAGTGCAGGTTGGTTCCTATGAAAAGTTCTGAAACAAATCTCCAGTTTATAGTATTTCAATCATATTTCAGTCTCTTTTACAGAGTGGCTTAAAGTGATTTAAATTTAATATTCAATAATGGACACCTTACAAATGGAAGTATTAACTTAGCATGGCCTGACTGGGCTCTTGGTTTTTGTAAAGTTTTTAAACTTCCCCTAAACGGATTTTTGGTTCAAAGCTTTCCCAGTGCTGCCTTTCCAAGAAAAGCTGCCCTTGGTCAAAACATTTTTGTTGGCATTTTATATTTCTGACTTAGTCCTGAAATTGTTTAATCTTTGATTTATTAATCGAATTCAAGTAATTCTGGGTATTGGGTCTGGGGTTATGGCGTACGTGCGGTGGTTTTAAGGCGCAAAAAACCACTGGGTTGTTTGCTGTTGATGTGAGGGAGGGAGCACAGGGCATCATGAGATGCCGATGCAATGTTCCCATTTTCCCCTGCGACAATGTTTTGGTCCCATGAGTCATTGCACAAACTTCCCAAAACACACTGCGGCAAGTTGCACTTTGGGATAGCTTCCCACGATGCACTGCTTTGTGCATAGATGGAGGTGCTGCTAATGAGGACGCACTCCATTGAGACAATGAGCATGGTGAGCCACGCACAATCGACTTCATTAATTTGGGGGCTCTAGGTCGAATTAGATAGTCGACTTAATTTTGTAGTGTAGACAAGCCCTTAGCCTATAAGCCTATAAGACCTCTTTATTAAAAGAACACACAAATGTTTTTCATAATGATTTCCAGTTTCATTTTGATGTGACATCCCTGTGTGTAACCACTGTGCGCCTTTCTGATCTCTCAGAATGCTATTTCTTTTGTTTATATATAAAGTTTTTCCTATTTACCTTAGGTACTTAAAGGGAGGTTGGGGATGTTTTAACTTCCTGCCCATAGGCTGAGAGTGAGCTGGGAGACAATAGTTTTAAAATACCCAAGAACAACAAAGTTAATCAGTCACTGCCTAAAATTGCTAAAACTCTAAAGTAGGTGCTAATTTTTTAACCATAAAAAGAGTCTGACCAAAAAATAAGCACAAATCATTTAGTGAGCTCACTTTCTCATGATTTCTCATATTGTAGTACATGAGTTTGTTCCCACATGTGGATCTTGTTTTTTACAAGATTGTTTTCAAAAGCATAAAAGTTTGCTTGTTGCCCCCTCTTTTGTATGCTTTGTCTGTTGTCTGTAAGTGAACATTTACAGAGAATGTGTGTTTTTATAGGAAACGTGCTAGCAATGTACATGTTATGAAGTTACAGCCTCTAAATAGCCACTCGATGGAACAATTACTCAGCATTCTGGTGAGGCACACTGTGTTTGAGAACTGTTTGTTACAGTACCTAGTACAGTGTTTCCCAAACTTGGGATGCTGCTTGTGTAGGGAAAGCCCCTGGCGGGCCGGGCTGGTTTGTTTACCTGCCGCGTCCGCAGGTCCAGCCGATCGCAGCTCCCTCTGGCCGCGGTTCGCTGCTCCAGGCCAATGGGAGCTGCGGGAAGTGGCCCGGGCCGAGGGATGTGCTGGCCGCCGCTTCCAGCAGCTCCCATTGCCCTGGAGCAGCGAACCGTGGCCAGTTGAAGCCGCGATCGGCCGGACCTGCGGACGCAGCAGGTAAACAAAACAAGCCGGCCTGGCCCACCAGGGCTTTCCCTACACAAGCGGCGTCCCAAGTTTGGGAAACACTGCCCTAGTAGAATGACACATGCCTTGGCAACTAGAGTAAAATAGTTATCAGCTGATGAATATAAAGCACAGTTTTTGCATAATAGTTTAAGAGGTAGTTAACTCATGATGCTTAGGAGTAAAGTAGTAAATTGCTTTTTCAAGCAGCTGTCTTGATCTTGTTTGTTGTGGCTTTGCATGTGTACAGCAATCTTACTGGCTTTTCAAACTCAAGATTTTTGTAGAGATGAAATAGCTGAGCTGTTAGGTTTACTGAGATGAGGAAATTAGACATTAATAGCCACTTTACTCTTTATCATTAGTCATTTAACTTCTTTGCACATAAGACACTTTTATGTTAATGATGGGATTGCCTGACTTTCACTTGGTTTTGTTCGTTGTGATTCAATTTCAGTTTAGCTCAGCCAATCACTTCCCACTTGTTTCTCCTTTCTAGGTTAAGGAATGTGATTGATAGTCATGACAAATGCAGCATTTGCTATGTCACTTAAATGTTGCAGCTTGGATTAACTCCTTTCATTTTATCCATTTTATTTGTCATCTTTAAAAAAAAATTGAACCTTGAAACATACATAGGAATAAAGTCAATGTGTAAAGAAGTATTTGTATAACATCTTTAAAGTAACCTTAAATGGAGAGTGGGTTGCAGTACCTCATTCAGGTCTGCATGTCCAGAATCTGAATTTTCTTTGAAGAGTGTGCTGTTACAGTACTGGCTGAGGCATCTGAATTGGAGCGCAACAGTTTCCATGTTGGGTCTGATCTGTGGTGCATGTAGTCCAGTATCCTCTGCCTGACCGTAGCTAGTACTAGCTCCTTAATTTTCTCTGTACTGCTTATTTTATATATTGCCATTATCACCTGTTGTTCATCTCCTCTTTAAATTTGCATAAAGAAATGAAAAAGACTAAGTCTTTCTGTGCCTCTGACTACCGTCTCCCATCTCTGAATCTTCTTTCTGATATATCGGTTCTGAGAGAGGAAACAAGAACATTATATGTGAAGACAAACCATCCATTTATAGAATGGCATATTTACAGTATTTTCTGTCCCTTTCTGTCATAATCCATAATTTTTCCCCACCAAAATTAGAATACTCAGTGTGCCTGAAATCAACCTATAATCTGAAAAACAGCAAGTAGTCGGGTGGCACCTTGAAGACTAACAGATTTATTTGGGCATAAGCTTTTGTGAGTAAAAAACCCACTTCTTCAGATGCATGGAGTGAAAATTACAGATGCAGGCATTATTATACTGACACCTGAAGAGAAGGGAGTTACCTCACAAGTGGAGAACCAGTGTTGGCAGGGCCAATTCAATCAGGGTGGATATAGTCCACTCCCAATAATTGATGAGGAGGTGTCAATTCCAGGAGAGGCAAAGTTGCTTTTTTAGTGAGCCAGCCACTCCCAGTCCCTATTCAAGCCATTGGCTGGGAACCACAAACCGCAGACACTGGGAGCTGAGGGGATCCATGCCTGCAGGCTCTCCAAGTAAACAGAACGTCCCAACCCGCCAGCGGCTTACCGTGACAGGCTGGGAGCCAAAGTTTGCCCACCCATTTATTGATGTGAATACTGCAGCCTTTTAAAGTTGCAAAGGCTTTGTTTAGTGGACTAGATTGGCTTGAAAGGAATACTAAAAGAGCAGTGATGCAGATCTGCAGGATATTTGACCCATGCATTTCACAAAATGCTATGCCTTATGAGCCAATCAGAAAAATACAATGAACGATAGTACTATAGCATTGGTGTCAGTCCGCTACTGTGTAATTTGATCTCTTCATGCGTTTCTACCAGTGAACCTCATAAGTCTCGAGCCAATATGAAAATATAATGTGCAGAATCCATGGAATCGCTAATAAAATTGAAATAGCCTGTTCTCCCCACATACATTCCAGTCTACAGGGCTTTGAAATAAAGAACAATAATAATTTGACAGTGATAAAGCAGGTAACATTCCTATATAAAGTCTTACAAAATCTATAACTATAATAATAATAATAATAATAATCTATTTTCATACTAGTATTTAAAATTAACTGTGAAATCAAAAGAAAAAGGTCTGCTTATCACGCAGCGTTCAAACTTAAAGTTGTTGAATATGCAGAAGCAAACAATAATTGTGCCGCTGCTCGTGAATTCTGTATCAATGAGAAGCAAGTAAAAGAATGGCGAAAAAATAAAACAACACTAAAAGACATGCCAAGAAGCAAGAAAAAATGTCGGACGAGGTGCGCTTCATTTCCTGAGCTGGAGAAAGATCTCAATAATTGGGTTGTTGAATGTCGACAACATGGGTACATTGTCCCTAGAACTGGAATTCGTCTGCATGCTCTGCAAATGTCGAAAGATGACAAATACAAGTCAGTAAAGCCATCAATGTTTGTCGCATCAGCGGGTTGGTGTACTCGCTTCATGAACTGTCATGGTCTCTGTCAGCGAACAAAGATGGCGCAAAAGCTGCTGAGAGATCTGGAAGAAAAAATCAAATCTTTCCAAAGGTTTATTATAAAATATCAAAAGGAATATGCATTTGAACTGTCACAAATAGGAAATGTGGACGAAACACCGATGACATTTGATCTCCTGAGTAACAGAACGGTAAGCGGTGTTGGTGAAAAAATAGTTTTAATTAAAACCACTGGCCATGAAAAAATGCATTTTATGGTGGGGTTTGGCAAATGGATCAAAGCTCCCTTCTGTTATTTTTAAAAGAAAAACCTTGCCTAAAAACATGAAATTTCCTGCTGGTGTCATCGTATGTGCACATGAAAAGGGATGGATGGATGAAAGTGGGACTATGGAATGGCTGGAAAAAGTGTGGAATAAGAGACCAGGAGCACTTTTCAAGAAACCTGCTATGCGCGTTTGGGACATGTTCGGGGCACACAAGACGGATGAGGTGAAAAATGTGGCCAAAAATATGAAAACTACTTTGGCTGTAATACCTGGAGGCTTAACTTCAGTTCTACAACCGCCTGATGTCTGCCTGAACAAACCCTTTAAAGACAGGCTACGCAAAATGTGGTCTGAATGGATGTGCTCAGGCATGGCGAAGTTGACAAAAGGCGGGAATCTTATGAAGCCCAAAATCAATCTAGTCACCCAGTGGATCAAGGACACGTGGGTGTCCATTCCCTCAGAAATGATAGAGCATTTCCTAAATGATTTTTCTATGCAATGCACTCGACGGGTCAGAAGATGATGCCATATTTGATGATGACACAACAGAGGCTGATGATGAGAAGGAATCTGAGTCTGAAGACGACACTGCCGACATCTACGATGACAATGCAGGTGCAGCTGTGACTGAAGCAGAATTTAATGAACTGTTTGGTGAATCAGAGACTGATTCAGACTTTGAAGGATTTTAAAACTTTTTAAAATCTTATATTGTTCTAAGTTACTGGTTTTAAATATCCATTTACTGATTTTAAATATTGACTGTAATTTTGAAGATGAATACATATTTGTTCAGTTGTTATAACAACAACAGGTTTTTCATTAGATTACATTAAAATAATTCTAGCAAAACTTTTGAGTGTTTCTTGTGACGCCAGCTTTTAAAATATAGTAGGGGTTGGAAAACTTTGGCTCCCGGCCCGTCAGGGTAAGCCGCTGGCGGTTCAGGATATTTTGTTTACTTGGAGCGTCTGCAGGCACAGAGCCCCTCAGCTCCCAGTGGCGCCACTTTCCGCAGCTCCCATTGGCTGGGAACGGCAAACCGTGGCCACTGGGAGCTGAGGGGCTCCATGCCTCTGAACGCTCCAGGTAAACAAAACATCCAGGCCCGCTAGCGGTTTACCCTAACGGGCCAGGAGCCAAAGTTTGCCAGCCCCTGAAATATAGGGTCAGCTTATGAAAGGATCATACAGTTTTTGCTATTTTTACCTATCCATCTTGGCGGGTTGGCTTATAAACGAACGGGCTAATGAACGAGTGTATACGGTACTCTGATTTTTCAAATTGGGCACACAAAATTTGTGGCTTCTTTTGACCTTACTCTTTCTCTGCCTCAGATCTCCATCTGTAAAATGAAGATCTCATCACCCTTCACCTTACAGGGATTTTGTGCAAATAGCTTATTTGTAAAGTACTTGGATACTATAGTGATGAGTGCAATAGAAAGCCCATGAGGAAATTAATTAATCCCTTGTTCAGAACAAGGGTTGAAAAGTGTGCAGTAAATAAGTCCTAAAGCTACACATTGCTCAATGAGGATAAAACAAAATATTGAATAGTTGCTCATTAGTTGAACGGCGTCCATCCTGTGCAGTGAATGAGTCTGGGGTTTTGTGGAAAAAATAGCATGTGATCATGTAATTAAAGACAGCATCATAATACATACATACAAGGGGCCAAATTAAGGTTCCCCCAGTAACCTTTATTCTGCAATTTCCTAACTTTTCAGTGCTTGATTTTTCCAACTTTAATCTTCTTTTAATGTAGCTCTTTGTGTGTAATAGAAAAACTACACATAGTTTATATCTACACATTTAATTTGTATATTTAGCTGTGGGACCACTTTATATACTTCATATGCTCAATATTGTCAGTGGCTGTCTGGCATGATTTCAGTTTTGTACAAGGGCAATGACTTGGTGAAAGAAAATCTTTGTGTTTGTGCACATTCCTTTTAGATCACTCAGCCTCAGTGAGTCTGTTTAATAATCTGCCTAGTAACTGGGGGTGATGCTGTGCTAGAAATATTCTTCATAACAGTGTTATGTTTGCAATTACAGTTTGTTTTTTGGGTTTTTTTTAAAATAATCATTTAGTGGATCTAGTTTGGTGTATAACTTAACTTAGCTGCTTGCTTTTGGTATCCTAAACCAGACTTGCTAACTCAGACGTAGAAAGGGAGAGGACAGCTTTTTCAACTAACAAAATAATGCAAACCTTTTTTTAATGAGCTCACTGTGTTATAGGGAGATTCAGCTTCTGGAAACACATGCCATTAGGCAGGAGATGCAAAATGTAGCATGTTGGTGCTATTGTGGCATGAAGAGTGCTATTCTAAAAGCTTTGTTGCTAATATAGCTGCAAATTGAGTTAAAGAACCACCCTTCTTTACCAGTCATTGCTGAAAGCCATACAAGAAAGTTTCAGCTGTGTGTTGCTTCTTAAAACTTTGTATATACTAATCTCAACTCCTCAATGCATAAAGCGGTAGGTCATTCAGTATATAAAATTTTTGAATGTGCTGCTATAAAACACAGGGCTTCAAAGAGAGCAGATTCCTCCACTTAGTTAAGTAACATTAACTCTATGTGAAATTTTTTTTTAAAAAGGCATCAAATTTTTATTACTTTGCTCCTTCTTGTGGATTTTTCCTCAGTTGTATTAAACATATTTTTTGGGATGAGAAAGTGTGGGGAGAGCTCAATACATTTTTTGAGGTTCTTCCATTTTTGGCCATGTTTAAATCATATTTAAAGGGTTAAAACTACTTCTCTGGGCAATAAATAATTTTAACTTCTAAGGACACAGATCCTGAAGCTTTGTTGTTAATAGAAAATTTTAATGTGTGTGGATGTACTGTATATGTTTAATGCCTTACTTTGCTACAAAAATCCTATACAATTTTCCCATTAATCAGAAATTAAATAAGACGTGACTGTTCCTGGAGTCTATAACGTGCTTTAGTTCAGCTGTCTATGCTTGTAATAAAAGGTTTATGCTCCTTCTGCAACACTAATATATGCCACCTGTGGCTCATGGGTTATTAATTACATATAACTTTTAAATATTTAATCTAGTGGATACAAACATCAATCCTAAAAGAAAAATAAATTCCATCATCATTGATATTGCTTCCCAGCCTATATGGAACTGTGAGATTAAGGCATGCCAGTTTAAATACATGGGATAGCAGTAATGTAAAAAGTTAAGTGAGGAGCAACTTGGCTCCTGCAAAGGACTGAAAAAGCAATAATAAACTTCAGCATTTTGTGTCTAACTTCACTAAATTAGAATAACACAAAGTGTGTGAATAATTTATAAACTGTTTGTAAAACTTTAGTGTTACTGATCACCCTACAGTACTTTCTTTCAAACAGTTAAACTGGAAACAGCAGAGGACACCAGCTGACAGCCAATTCATTTTGCTGATTCATCCATTATAGCGATGGCTTCAAGCCAGAACTGGGCTTGCAGATTAAAGGCTGACAACTGTAAAACTGCTGGGACTTGAAGGAATGTTGGTAAATTGTTGCTGTGCGAAGGCAGGCAATGAAAGTGGGGTGTTTTTTTAAGTGATCCTAGTTCTGCATGTGTTGAGAGAAATCGCTCCACCATAAATTAGCAGTAGTGTTTCAGTGAAATGGAGTTCTAACAGTAGAGGGCTACAATAACGGGAGTAACTGGGTGCTAATTAATAGACTGCTTGCCTCTTTAATGAATATTTAGCATAATAGAAAATGCAACTCAACTAAAGCTGTGTTGTACAGGAATCAAAACTAGGTTTCGTCTAAGGTTTTGTAAATGTAGTATTTTCTTGGCAAACTTGCAAAATAAACCTGTTGGGTTAAGTAATGAGACTTAAAGGAAAAATTCCAGGAAGGCTTTTCTGCCAATGAGCAGTCTGGAAGGGATAATGACAGAAGATTTGATGGTTTCTCATTTTTTAAAAAAATCTTCAAACCAATGAACCCCTTTTGTGAGGCTCATTTTTGTGAGCAGTGCTAACAGTACAAATATTTTATCGTGCAACAGTGTGAATTAAGAGGGTACAAAACAACTTGTTTCCTTCACCAGAGGAGGATGAATGTGAATGTAGCATGTCCTACAGTACTTGGTACGGGTAAATGTAGGCTATTGTATCCATGAGTGTCATATTTAAACTTCCATCTCCTGGGAGTAAGGATGGAAATCTCCACTCCTGCAAACTAGTTTCCTTGTCCTAGATAGATGACTGCAAAATGTGGGCACCCTTACTTGGAAGTTCTCCTTTACAGTTCCATAATAGATCTATTTCTTGTGCATCCTGCATTCCTGAAGTGTTTATCATAAAATTAGCAGGATCTTATTGCATTTCCTTACCACTATCAGTTGAACTTTGAATTGTGTATATTCACAGATCAAGCTGTTCACTCCACCTTCTTAAAGTAAGTTATTTCAGGGGAGGGGAGGCTGTATTTAAAGGCTGTTCTATACATAATATACAATGCTCTTTTTCCCCATAGCTGTAAATACCAGCAGGTATGCTGAAAGTTATAGGATCCAGACCTATGCAGAATATGTTGAGAAAAAACATGAAGAGAAACAAGCAAAAAGAAAGTGGACAGAAGATAGTTGGAAGGAGATGGAGAGAAAGCGGTTAAAAACGCAATACACACCATACATTCCCCAGAGTCGGTACTACTGTGTTAACAGGTGAGAACTTTTCATAAGTAAAAATAATAATAATAAAACACATGGAAAGGAAACAACTTATCCTTAATTTCAGCAACTCTGGATGGCTTCTCTTAGGATTTGGAAACTGAGGGCTAGTCTACAATGGCTTGTGTAGTTGTGGCAGAGCGCTGGAAGAGAGCTCTCCCAGCGCTCTAAAAAACCCACCTCCACAAGGGGCGTAGCACTGGGAGCGCGGCTCTCAGCACTGGTGCACTGTCTACACTGGCGTTTTACAGCGCTGAAACTTGTTGTCCTCGGGGAGTGTTTTTTCACCCCTAAGCGAGAAATTGCAGCGCTGTAAAGTGCCAGTGTAGACAAGCCCTGAGCTGCTCCCTCTCATACTGCTATCAGTGTCTTCTGGCTGACTTTCCAAGGTGCTAGCACAGGGTAATACATACTCTCTCACTCCCTGGGAAACAGCCAACTGAACAATCATAATGAAAATTCCTTCTGTGTATCTAAAAGTGGGGAGGAAGAATGGAAAGAATTCTTTGTGACTACCTTGATTAACCACCTATTTTTTAGGTTAGACTTTGTTTGAGTCTCTAGTGAAAATTAATTGGTTGCCATGAATTTTTGCCCTCATTAATGATCCATTGGACTGAGTCAGTTGTAATCCTGGCGCAGTAAATTGCTGTATGACTTGCGTCTGTTTGTTTGCTTTGTCTTGTCTGCTTAGAGTGAGCTTTTCAGACAAGGGGATCTCACTGTGCACTGTCTAGTGCAATTCTGAGGCCTCTAAGTGTTACTGTAATTCATATCATCTCTGATTTGTCCTTGAAAGTCTCTGCTGCACTGTTTCATAGATTCCTTCTTAAATTTATAAAAATCTCAAGGGAGCTGCAGACCTGATGTTTTTACAGGATGGGAGGAGGTACAAATAGGGAGCAAAACTGATCCTAAACTGCTGGGCTTTTTCTGCTTCCTTCTCCTTTTGTATGAATAATGTTGCGATCTGTAGCTTCCACGCCCCCTCCTCCTGTGAATGTGTTGGATTTTGCAGTACAGAAAACTGGCTTCTCTCTCTCACAGTAAGAACATCCTTAAAAACAGGTTTTATACTTGCACTGTAGATGAGTGTTTATATTTAATATGAACAAAACAGGTGTTTTGGCTGCTTGTCACATTTTGATGCATGTCAAACTTGGAGTTTAAAAGTTTGTGAGGAATCTTTAGGAGAGACGGAAGAGCACAAGTGATTCTTTGGGGAGGTAGGTGAGGAGTTAATCTAGGTTTTCCAAAAAAATTGTTTCATAGTTGGGTATTCAGTATGAGGGAGCATGAATAATGAGAAAGGCATGTTACATAATCTACTATAGGACTTCTAAAGATTCTGAAGCCTCAGTTACTTAATCTTTCTGTGAAATGAATTGATCTAGGAATAGAATTTATACAGTAAAATACACTGCATTGCTGTAATCCATCTTCATACAGTTTGAACTTCCTATAGGTTAGCATAGGTAATCTGGTAATATTGGAAGAGTTCTGAGGTATTTTGATACTGCTCTGTTCACCATGGTTTAGGACTGCATTATTACAGCTGGCCGTGCCTCCCTGCCCCCCCCCCCCCCCCCCCATTGGTGCCATAATGACTGGTTTACAGCATTTTTTGTGTGTTGATCTTTAAAGGGCAGACTGTATTGCATATTCTCTTGTTACCAAAATCCATGTCCCAAATTAAAGTCCAGTGGCCTGAATAGTTGACAGTGGGCTAACTAGCAAGGAAGACTACAGATGGGACTTCATTTCATAGGTACATGCATACATTCTTTTACAGTGCAAAGTGGCATAGTCACTTCACAATGTATGCTAAACACAACACATGGGAATCACTGGTGGCTAATCTTTCTCCACATTTTATGATCTTCACACAGCCTTGATGCCATACCATGTCCCATCCAGTCAGACACATTGATCCACACTCCCTGTGGGTGCTTTCTGACACCAGTCCCTGCAAAACTAGCTTTGGCAATCTTCCTCCACTCATCTGACCCACCCTACCCACATGTCCTGCAAATTCAAGTTTTCTTTATCTGGTCGTCTTAATACCAGGAATCACGCCAGTTAGGCTGTAAATTTGGGTGATTTCCTTCTCTTTAATCATATGTGAGATATAACTAGTGTGCAGAAATTGCCTGTAGCATTTCAGTTTGAAGGCTGAAAGTCTCTTAATGTCTTCTTTCCTTGCTATCCATGTCTCGTCTTTATAGCAAGATATTGAAGACGAGAGACTGCTGCAAGCAATTTCATTTTACATTTCATCCTCACTCATGACACCTTTACATTTAACAACAAATACTTTGTCCAAATGTAGGAACAGCCACGGGTACTAGGATGCCTCCCCAATACCTCCTCCAGTGTACCCCTTTTGGGTCTAAACCCAGCTTGTTCTTCAACCACAATATTAGATGCAATTCTCTTCAGGATAATGTCCAGTAGCATTTTGTTAGGGTATGTCAATAATGAGATTCTGCAGTAATTTCCATTAACAGCGGGGTCCCCTGTTTATATATAGGAACCATCAGGGACTGTCGATGGGCCCTCTTCCAAATTCTCAAGTCACATTGACAAGCTTATGGTATGCCTATTGAATGCCTCTTCACCACTTTTAATTACAAATAGTTCTGCTTGTACATTATCCACTTCAAGGACTTTATTACTTTTCAGTGTCTGCATTGCTTCATCAAGTTCGATCATAGGAGGAGGTTCAGCAGGATAAGTCAAGCTTCTGACATAGATCTCTGCCTCACTTCCAACTTAAAATTCTTTTTGCTCATATTATGCAAGAATCAGTTATACTTACCTCACTTATTGGGTGAAAATGGTATTTTTCCTTCAGGGAAACTTTTTGAAAGAGTCTTGATATTTTGGTAGGCCTTTCTTGTGGCATTTGCCACAATAGTGTGATGCACTGTTGTCAAGCCAGATTTTTTGCCTCTTCAATCTTTCTCACATCACACGGAAGTGCTTGCTCTCTTGCTTGCCGTTTGATCCATCTTGCTTTGTGCTCTTAGCTTCCTTCATTGATCACGCAACTTGATAAGCTTCTCTGTGATCCAAGGCTGCTGCTTTAGGATCTGTTTCCCGAGGTGTATGTAATAGAGCACTACATCTCCTATGCATCTGATCTATGTTACCCTTGTAGAGGATCAGCAGCTTGCAGCTTTTGTTCAGTCATCTTGAATTTAATTCTTTCACAGACTTTCAGTTTATCAACATTACAGTGGACTCTGAAGTCACTTGCTAGTTGTTTCTTGCTTCACAATTTGATCTTTATGGTGGCTATTACTAACTTATGATCAGATCTTATGTTAGCCTTCCTGAGGGATTGACTTTCCATCACAACAGAACATCACCTCATCGAGATCATGATGATGTCTATTTGGTATTGAGTCTGAAAATCTGGCAGTGTCCAAGTCCATCACCATGATGGTTTGTGTTTGAAAAGGGTATTTAGTAATAGTAAGTCATTTACAGTTGCTTATTGCATGAGTTGCAGTCTTCTGCTGTTTGTCTTGCCATACCCAAAATTCCCAACACAGCTGCTCCATTCTTGGTAACTCTTGGGACCACTGCATGCATTGCGCTCACCTTGTACAATTAAGATGTCTCTGAGTTGAACAGATGCTAGCTCCTTCTCGGTGTCGCTCTTGAATTTCTCAACCTTGTCATCAGTCGGAGTCACTAGTTGGGATGGGCTGCCAATCTAAAGGTCAACCTGTTGCTGATCCTTCATGAACTGATCAAGGTGAAATTGCTTTGGAGGCGGGATGGTAAAATAGGCCGTAATTCAATTTAAATAACTATTTTTAGTGTGGTGGTGAAGTTCTCACATTATTCCTTAAGGTGAATCCTCAGAGGTAAAAGTTTCTGTTGTGTGCGAGCTTGGCAAATTGGAGCTATGGTTTGATACTATGAGGTCTGACAGTGGAATGGTGTTAAATATAATTAGTTTAATCATCTTCTTATACTGGTGTTCCTGTGAGAACCTATAAATGTACATACTGGAGACTTGAACAGATCTTGACATTTCTAAGTGGACTGAAGGATTAAATGAAGCAGTCTTCTGGACCAAAGCTATTGATTTAAACCTTAACCATTGAGTACCAAGGCGAGAATAAATAAGCCTATATTCATTTTAAATTTTTAGTTTAAGGCAAAATGTCCAGCTTTCCAAACAAAAAACATTAAACCTTCTTAATCCAGTTCACTTTCTCTGCCTACCTGCATTTGGAATTTGGGGGTAATGTACCATTGTAAGCAACAACATAGACTAATTTTTTGGTTAATATATTTTAATTGGTAGCCATGAGAAATGTCTACTCAAGACTTGTTAATGGGAAAGTTACATTAGTAGGAAGAGTATATATTAAAAATCAAACTGTAAATCTGGTTGGTCATATCAAAAAGCCACTAATTCAGGTTTGTTAGAGAACTTGAGTGTTTAATTCCATTGAATTTAAAGTGTTGTTTTGTTTTTTGTATGTGATTTATCTTTCCTCAACTTCTAATCCTTCTGTAGGTGTTAGAAGTATTATTTAGGTGCTGTTCGTGCTGCTATAATCAGTTATCAGCATTTCCATTATAAATGCCAGTTTTCATGGGTTTAGGACTAAGCCTAAAAAATTCAGTCCAGATTTAAACTTGACAAGCAAGGTGTCAGCCCAGGATTCACTTTTACAACAATATTTTTTAAAAGTAGTTTTATGTTAGAATTAAAGTTTAACAGGTTGATAATGCAAATATATTAACTTTTCCCATGCATGCCTGCTGTCTGCATGTGTTCACACTAAAATTAGCAGCTCGAGCAATACTTGAAAATTGACTACAATACATCACCAAAAGCAGCAACTTATTTCTGTAATACAGTTGTGCTAGTATCATAATGTTCTGTACTCTGGACTTGGATTTTGCCAAGACCTTTCATATGAATTATCGATCCAGTTGTATAAAATATTAATTGAATTTAATATAGTTTGACATTCTTCAAAGTGGGACTGTTGTCTTATAATTGTTTTTATGGCTTATGACTTTAAGGATTGCAACTCTTAATGTGATACAAGAAAAAATTCAAAATAAGTCACCCTCTGTCCCACAAGCTCATCTCTTTTTACTTGAGTGTTGTAGAAATTGACGTGAAGTCTTGTGCTTGGGTTTGCATTCTAAAGCCAATCTGTAAATCTAAAGTCATGCACTAACACCCATTAATACTAATGGTACTTACACAGTGAAAGCTGTCTGTATTGAAAATACACCCTTCTACATAATGTTGTATCACTGCAAGGAGTCAAGTTAAAAGGATGTGGTGAATTTAAAAAACGATACTTCTCTCTGGAAAAATTGCTTTCTGTTAATACAAAGATAAGTGAAAGATGGGAGAAAAAACTCTTCTTTCAGTTTTACTTGGTGCATTTGACAGCGTTAACTGTTTATCACTAAATCACTTTCCCTTGTTTCAGTGCCATTGTTTAGATTCTAAGCTCCAGGAGGAGGGATTATGTCCTATTGTGCTTTGCACAGCGCAAAGTACACTGTCTGTGCTTAACAAATAATAAATTGCCAGTTGATGTTCATGTTAAATGCACCATTTCAGGTCTTTTCCTTTGCAAAATATTGCTAAACCATACCATACAAATTGAGAAGTAGACTAAAATTTTATACGAAAAGATAATCTTGCTCTATTTGTAACTTTAATTTTTTAGTGTTTATTTCCCAGGTCGTTTGCCTAGAATGAATAAAAAATGGGATTAATGGCAACAATTATTTCTATCAGTTTAAAAAACCAAAAAGGTGCCATACCAAGAGCAGGAAGGATGTATTTTTGACTGTATGGCTTCTTTTCTACAACCGCAATACTGCTTAAACTAAAATGTTCAAACTATAATGCCAGTAAAGCACTTTATCTTAGTTCTGGTCCACATAAACAGTAGCCAAGAAGTTAGGGATATGTATTTAGCCACGCTCCAAACATAAAATAGTCAGTTCTAATGAAAGGAACGAAAAGCAGCATGTGCCTTGCAAAACTGAAAAGTTGGATCTCTTGTTGTCCATCTGCCCTGTCCCTTGGAAAGTAATTGCGGCAGCCAACAGTGAGTAGACTTTTGCAGTTCAGTAGCTGAAATGACATTGCAAAGGTGACATTTTTGTTCCTTTAATTCTCTGGCATTATAGAACTCTACAAATCCACCACATCCTGTTGATTAGCTTGAATAATTCTATTTGATTTCTGTTACTAGTCATACTGTTGGAATTTAACAGATATATACAGTGGCCCTAAATGTACTTAGTTTTGTGAATTGAGATCAGCGTAATTGACTAGAAGTTAACTTTAAACTCTTCATTTTGTATTGCTGCCACTTCCACCACTGGCACTCATCTGTTCAGCTTCTTTCAGAGCTGACAACACTGCTAGAGTGTGGATCAATACAAAGTGAAAGCTGGGAGAGGAGGGGGTTGCATTCACTCAAGAGACTGAGAATCTCACCCACCAAACACACTTTCATCAGCACTGATCTGGAAGCAATAGTGTGTTCCCAAAATTGCATCTTGCCAACTGGCAATGTGTGATAGGTTTTTCTTTTCTTTAAATTGGCTAGTGATTTTATAAGAAAAACACGAGAGAACCAAAAATGATTTACAATATATAAAGGAAAGGACATTTAAAAAAAATCCCTTTTAGATTGCTTCTGGCTATAAATCCCATTATCACCTAGATGACAGGTGCATATGTACATTTTGAAACAAACTGAGATTTTGGTGGTTTTTTGCATATACTTTATGCACGTTCTTATTCTAGGAGGCTGATGCTGTTTAGAACCTTTGTCGTTAAGCTTCTTAGCCTGAGAATTCAGCTCTGCCTCAAAATTCACTCTGAGCTGAAATGCTGCATGCAAGTTAGCAGTTCAAATTTTGTATGTTTATATTGTATGAGATTATTTACTGCATTTGTGCATAATAAGAACTAGCTAGGTTCAGGTGTCTTGTAGGATAAATATAATTGCCTACTATAATGGAACCTTAGGTCCTACATCAGGCACAAATATGTGAGAACCTTGTGCATGGGCAATGTTCTCGGCTGTATGTTAAACATAGAAGAATAGGTGTCGCCTGTTCTTCTCCGGGGAAGCTGCTGCTGCGAAGGTGCTTCCTAGCGTCCTTGCCTACAGTGGGCTGTGCCTGTGTGAGGTAAGCCAGGGGCACTTCCCAACCACAGTACAGTACTGTATATAATGCCTTTTGTCTGCCCCCAAAAAATTTCCTTGGAACCTAACCCCCCGCATTTACATTAAATCTTATGGGAAAATTGGATTCGTTTAACATCATTTCACTTAAAGTTACATTTTTCAGGAACATAACTACAACATTAAGTGAGGAGTTACTGTATTGAGAGAGGCACAACAAGCAAGGAAAGACAAGAAGATCTAGATGTCTGGGAAAGGAAAAAACAGTTCTCTGGTACAAAGATTTGTCTCCCCTCCATCCCCCAAAAGTTGACAGTCATGAAAGAGAGTAACTCCCCCTCCAACAAACTAACTTTGAAGCCAGGTTGAGAAGTATTAATCACTAAGGGTGACCTGAAGGACCTCCTGTTAGAAATCAAAAAGATGAATAAGGAGATGAGGGATGAGTTATAGGCTTACATTAAAGATGTAAAAAATGAAATTAATGAGATTAATGGGAAAATATCAGATATGGAAACAGGATTAAACAAGCAATCAGACAGAATTACTAACCTAGAGGAAAGAACCCAAATAACTGTAAAAAGAGAAAAAGAAATTGAAGCTTGAGGACATGGAAAATGTTATTCCTGGGTTCTCTAAGGATTAAAGATATTCCAGAGGAGATTGAAGGGAGAAATCTGCTGGATGCGTTGGCAATAAAGATCATATTTATATTGAGAGGGCTTAGAGTCCTTTCCCTATCCCCCCAGCAGGCTCCCAGACTAAGAGAGATGATTTTCCGTTTACCCTTCTATCAAGACAAGGATTAAAATACTGAGGGTAATGAGGGAGAGAGTTGAACCAGTGATTATTCCTAAACAGTCCATACAGATTTTCCCAGATCTGATAACCTCAGTCCTTTGAAAGCAAAGAGAACTATACCTGATGACTGTACTACTTAGAACAATATAAGATATACGTGAGGGTTCCCATTTAGGCTGTTGTTTAAATAGGACAGATGTGTCTATCTCAGATCCAGAAGAAGGGAAATAGGTGTTCATGGAACATGGGAATAGGTTAATGGGCTCAGAACAATCTGAATCAGTCCTTCAGGTCACTAAGAAATCACTGAAAATCAGTGAGATCAGAGACAACCAGAACTGGTCAAGAAGATGCATCATCAAGACAACAGGACAGACATGAGAGAAGAGTCTGGATGCAGAAGAACAAGATTAGTAAATGGTAGGGCTGTCAAGTGATTTAAAAAATTGCAATTAATTGTGTGATTTTAAAAATGATTTGCGATTAATCGCACGATAAAAAAATTAGTCGCGTAATTAATCACGCTGTTAAACAATAATAGTATACCATTTTTTAAAATATTTTGGATGTTTTCTACATTTTCAAATATATTGATTTCAGTTACAACACAGAATACAAAGTGTACAGTGCTCACTTTATATTTATTTTTTATTACAAATATTTTTTACAACTATTTTTTAATACAAAACAAAAGAAGTAGTATTTTTCAATTTCCCCATTACAAGTACTATAGGGCAATCTCTTTATCATGAAAGTTGAACTTACAAATGTAGAATTATGTACAAAAAAAACTGCATTCAAAAATAAAACAATGTAAAACTTTAGAGCCTACAAGTCCACTCACTCCTACTTCTTGTTCAGCCAATTGCTCAGACAAACACTGCTTTGGATCATTATCAAGCAGAACCCATCATAAGCATGGAAGCATGTCCTCTGAAATGATGGCCGAAGCATGAAGGGGCATATGAATGTTTAACATATCTGGCACATAAATACCTTGCAACGCTGGCTACAAAAGTGCCATGCGAACCCCTGTTCTTACTTTCAGGTGACATATTAAATAAAAAGCGGGCAGCATTATCTCCCGTAAATGTAAAAAACTTGTTTGTCTTAGCAATTGGCTGAACAAGAAGTAGGACTGAGTGGGCTTATAGGCTCTAAAGTTTTATATTGTTTTGTTTTTGAGTGCGGTTACATAACAAAAAAAATCTACATTGATAAATTGCACTTTCACAATAGAGATTGCACTACAATACTTGTATGAGGTGAATTGAAAATTACTATTTCTTTATCACTTTTACAGTGCAAATATTTGTAATATAAATAATAATATAAAGTGAGCACTGTACACTTTGTATTCTAGGTTGTAAGCGAAATCAACATATTTGAAAATGTAGAAAAACATCCAAAAATATTTAATAAATTTCAATTATTATTCTGTTTAACAGTGCAATTTAAACTGTAATTAATTGCGATTAATTTTTGAGTTAATTGCATGAGTTAACTGAGGGCACGTCTTCACTACCCGCCGATCCGGCGGGTAGCAATCGGTCTATCGGGGATCGACTTACCGCGTCTAATGAAGACGCGATAAAATCGATCCCTGATGGCTCTACCGTCGACTCCGGAAATCCACCGCGGCAAGAGGCGGTAGCGGAGTCGACGGCGGCGCGGCAGCGGTCGACTTGCCGCCGTCCTCACAGCCAGGTAAGTCGACCTAAAATATGCCACTTCAGCTACGCTATTCACGTAGCTGAAGTTGCGTATCTTAGGTCGACCCCCCGCTGTAGTGTAGACCTAGCCTCAGATTAATCGATAGCCTTAGTAAATGGGCTAAGATATTACAATAAATTAATGGATCATATACGCATGTGGTTATAATGATAAAAGGATATAGATAAATGGAAGTTTGGCTGTATAGCATCCAGGATATTTTTCTCTGTGTGGATACAGTATATTTAATGGGTATAATATCGTTAAATTAATGTTGATTCATATTATAAACAAAGCTAATAATGAAATGGCAGGAGATCCAAATCTCCCCTGTTGAAGTAAGTTTCACTTTAGAGTTATCACAAACATTCAGAAATGTATATTAATTGGAGAAGGGTCAACTGTGGTGGAAAATTTTAAGAATCAGTGAACTCGAAGATAATGGCTGATGTTATAAAGATGTTTAATAATATTAGATAAGGCTTGGTTTTCAGGAATACTTTAAACAAAACAACAGTTCAGCAGGGAATTAACATTCCCATGGAGGAAGTAAGGAGAGACGCAGCTCTTGCAGCTATAGGGGACCAGGCAACAATGAGGGACTGCATAGAGAGGGAGGGAAGTAGGGTGTAAGAGAATCATAGAATCACAGAAGTGTAGACCTGGAGGGGATCTTAGTAGGTCATCTAGTCCAGTCCCCTGCACTCAAGGCAGGACTAGTAATAACTAAACCATTTCTGACAGGTGTTTAAGAACAGGTTAGACAAAAACTTCCAATGATGATTACACAACTTCCCTAGGCAATTTGTTCCAGTGCTTGACTACCCTGACAGGAATTTTTTCCTAAGGTCCAGCCTAAACCGCCATTGCTGCAATTTTAAGCCCATTGCTTCTTGTCCTAGAACACAGACAAATGTAAAATATTATGTGTGTTAATAAAAAGTATATTAGAGCTCAGAATTTAAAAGTTTACAGGAAACCAAACTCTGAATGAGGCTGGGTATAACAATATAGGAATTAGGAGAAAAACAATATTTGTGGGATACTGTCTGTATGATGGGAACTCCATTTAAAATGTCTTATTTAAAGAATAAATGCAATGTAATGAAAACCTGGCATTTGCCTGTTTGGTCTAACTACTTTTAACAAAAGGTAATGTTCTGGGTAAGAAGAGCGGACTTGGTACTCCTGGGAGAGTTTAATATTGTAATAACTGTTAATGCTAAATGATGAACAATCCAATAAAAAGGAAAAGGGAATTCTGCCACTGAAAAAGGATTTTTCTAGTCAAATTTATTTACAGGAAATACTTGAAAAAAATTATGATAAATGCCTGAATACGTCTTGGATACAGCTACCATATGTCTCTCCAAAGCAAACTAATAGAAGAGGAGTGGCAATATTCTTTGTTAAACATGTCTCTTTTATTATTGAGCACAACTCAAACACATAGGGCAGATATATTTGAATTAAGGAGCCCTTGAAAGATAAACTTCTCACCTTAGCAAATTGATGGCTTCTAATCAAGCTTTATCCTTTTTTTTTTTTTTTTTTTTTTTTAAGGGATTTAGGAAGTTTTATGGAAAAGGATATTACTCTGTGGCGGGGGGAGAAGGGGGAGATTTTAGTGAGGTGCTTAATACCACTTCTGGATCAATGCAATGTACGTGGAGGGTGTACAGGATGAGTAAATGCAAATTTGTTGCATCACTTAAAAAATGAGGATCTGATGGATATCTGGTGGGAAATGAATCCAGATATCAAGGATCATACACGTTCTCTACTTTTGGATCTCATTCCAGGATTGATATGATTTTTATTTCTAAGACTTTGGCTAATTTGGTCAAAAAAGATAATCTGGGTGTTTATAACACAGTCTGATTATTCCCCTGTATATATTAGATTAAAAGATTGGAACTCATTGGAAAAACAAAGGGCCTGGTTGTTGAATAGAGCTTTGTTGTATGACTGCATTAGAATTCAAAAGCTGGAAGAAAATGTCCAGAAATATCTAGAAGAAAATTATAAGGAAGGGCTCAATGAAAGTGTTCTCTGGGGTGCTGGAAAGGCAGTAATGAAGGAGGATCATTATAATAAAGCATCACATTTCAAAAATGAGAATTCTTGAAGAGAGTTTGGTTAAAGAACTTTCTGTTTGTAAGATAGATGTAAATGTACAGGATTGAAAAGTGCATAAGAAAGTAAAAGAGAGGAGATGGAAATTTAACCTATTATAAACAGTAGGGCTGAGCAAACACTTAGATATATGAAATAAAAATATTATGAAAAGGGCAATAAAGCTGATATACATACATGTGTATACACACACACACATGCATGCACTTGCGTGCACATGATTTTGATTGAAAGATATTTATAAGAAAACAGCCCAGATGAAAAGATGGGAGAGGGATTTGGACAAACCAATTGCTCTGGATGAGTGGGTCTCTATATTTGAAAGGGGGATATACATCTTCAATTTGTGTACCGCACAAAGAAATTTCTTTAAAGATTGCATTTGACTCCATGTGGAGATCAATCCAATTTTTGCTGTTAGGGTCCCCTGTCCCTGAGGCTCTGTTGGAGCCTCAGGGACAGGGGAACATACTTGCACATGTGGTGATTTTGTCCAGAAATTGGATAGTTTGGGGAGGAAATTATTAAAGAGATTAATGTTCTGACAAAATTCCAGCTTCCTAGAGATCCCCTCACCTGATCACTTAATGCTCCAGTAAAAAAAATTATACATTTTAAACCGAATGACAATTTTTTTGATTGTTAGCTAGACTTTATATTGCACATTATTGGAAAAATAAGGCTCCTCCTATGAAATTATGGTATAGTAAAATGTCCTTTTAGTAGAAAATCTTTCATACCAAGTACATAAACAAGAGCAGCACCAAAAAGAGAATAGTTATTTAGAAATTTGGTCGTCCTTTTTAGAGTACTCCGAGGAAGAAGGCTCTTCAGCCACCAACCCAGAATCTTTAGCCAAATAATTAGAATATTAACCTGATCCTGAATAAGTAATGTATGATGTAGTATGTTAACATTTTGTTGTAACTTTGTCTTAATAAAAAGTTGAAAAAACAGAAAATGTTCTCATTTCTTTTACAATAACACTTCACCGGGATAGTGAAAGCAAGTTGCCTGTTACCAAGTCTTATTACAGGCTGTGCACTTTGGTCACTGCACTCTATGCTGTCTCTATGCTGCTTACCTGATGTTTCTTCCAGAAATATGCAGGCAGAAATTAGGTCCTAGAATTTTTAATTTTTCACTCTGTGCAGTCCAAAACTAGTAATAGTGTGCTGCAGCCGCACTCACATTCCTGTGTTTCTGCAGCAACTCTTTCCGTGCAGCTGTGTGGGAGGGTCATGATCCTGGTTTAAAACGTGTTTTGTGAAAAGACAACAGGTTCCCTTCTAAGATCCAGGTGCTTTGAGTATCCCTGTAAACTATGGGATCAGAATACATAACTATTCAATCTCTCTCATCCCTCCTTTTCCCCACACTTGCATTTCTTTTGTTCATTGGAACTAATATTTTTCCTCAGAAGTCGTATTTTTTTATGTACCGGTAGCTATTTTTTAGAAGAAGTCTTAAATCATGGTTGGGTTCTTAGTTTTCTGAATGCCTGAAACCTCTTGTCCTGCCTTCTCTTCTGTCACTTCAGTTTTAGTCTAATACTCAAAATCCAGATATACTATGGTGTTGAGAGTAGATATATATGGTAAATAGTTCTCTTCTGCTTTTTTGGCCGTCTGAATTTTTGTAGCTAAATAGCCTTCAAGCGTTTGTCAATGGTAGTCATGGTGTGACTTAATGAGATCTTGTAAGAGACCCCAAAGGAAGGCCTCTCCTCTCTGACTATTGAGAGGAGAATCCAGCTATTCATTCAGACCAGGCGGTGTGTGTGGCCCAGAAGTGGAAGTAAGAGCATGATGTTTAATCATATATTTCATATTTTAGTGCCTTTGGGTATCCGAATAGAAGACAGTCTCAATTAGAGAGAAGTTCTGCTGAATCCACTACAAAAAATATTTCATCTTGAAGCCAAAAAATACAACTAAACAGGAATTCATCTAAAGGATTGTTGGAGAGCCATATTTCCTTGTCATTAAGTACAAAAAAGCCATGTGATACCATGCTTTTTAACGAAGATGTTACATTTTGATTTATGTAAGCGTGTTTGTTTAGGAACTGGTGAATACTTCAGTGTGAGATGTCATTTTAAATTAACAGAAAACTTGAAGCTTCATAAGCATTAATTTAGTATAATCTTTAAAATGGATTGTTTAAAAAGCATTAAAATGTACACCGTATTTTTTAAGCAAACATCTGATATTCAGATACACAGCAATTACATTACAGTAATTGTTCTTTGAGCTAGGTTACTTTAGTACTGCATTACTCATATTTGCTAACCTTGGTTTTATGTCCAAGCATTTTTGCTCTAATGGCAAATTACAGTGGAATTAAAAGGTGAAACTGTTTTGTGCAGTGTAATTTCAATGCATTCTGAATAAAATGTGATTATAATTATTCTCTTCAGACCTTGTTTTTTAATCAAGTCTTGATAAATTTAGACCATACTATGGGTAAGTAGTTTATAGAGGAACAAGAGAAGGTGCAATTTTATTTTTATATATAGATTTTACATGCAGGAAATCTTTACTTTTTAAGACCTGATTTTAATTGTTGATGGGTTCATCTCTTGTACCCAACAAATATTCTTCAGATTACTTACAATCCAAAGGAGACATGAAAAAGTGAGCATGTAGAATGTTAATTTCATATGCATCTCAGAGCCATAACAAATAGATCAATTTTTCAGTGTCTACTGGTGTTGCCCTGAGACTGCTTTTGTAGCCAAGTCTGAAGATATGTTAAACCATTACAGTGTCTTCATAAAATACAGTTGTCTTTGATATTAGTTTAATCAGTGTTTTTATGGCGCTAAAAAATGTCCTGATCAAAGTATGGGGAAAATATAAAATATTCTTGCACAAAGAACGGATCATTCTGCATCTAAAAAAGATGAAATTGTGAATATGACTTTTATGGAACACTGGTTCTAGACAAATCTTCCACCCAGCAAGGTAATTTTAAGACTGCATTATTTTCCAGACAATTTATGCAGTTGATATGGTGAACTGTCATTATTACTAAAATTTATAGCTGGCCCATGAATATTTTTAATTTGGTATACAGCAGCCAGACCCACTTGCTTCATTAAATACTCTTGCTGTATTCATTCTATCTGGATGACCATGTTGTCTTGCTTTTTTTAATTTCAGTTTTACAGCTACCAGCACAATGGGAAAAAGAAGTATGAGTCCTATTCAAGAGGAAACTGGCTCTGATGATATGGAAGAGAGAGAAATCCAAGAGACAGAGCTTGATGAAACAGATTGCTATGCAGAGTCTGTTCCAGAGGGAAGGAAGAGGGCCAAAAAGTTCAAAAAAGTCAAGAAGGAGCAAGAGCCAACAGGTAAGAGCAATGTGGCTGAATGTTCATTTTTGTCTTTTTTCTATCTGGAACCATCTTAACCCTAAATAAGGTGCAAGTTGTCTTTGGGGTGTTAAACATTGCTTTTATCCATATAGTTATCTATCTTAACACAGTGCTTTAATTTAAAGCCCATTTTGAATTGCAAACTATGGGATTGCATTGATCAGTGTTTAAAAAAAAAAAAAAAGCCAACAAGATAGAAACTTGAAATATTTGTGACTTGGATTTTGGATCAGAAGAAAGCTCTGTGAGGGAGGGTCATTTACTAGAAGATTACTTTCCATTATAAAATAAAGGCCTCTGTGGGGATAGTCTTGGTGATCTGAGCTAATTTTTTCTCCCAATGTGGCTATGCCCTCTCTTGACAATTAGGGTCATCTGAGACACTTTTGCTTATGCTATGGAAAATTCGGGTACTGGAAGCATGATTCTGCAATTTTTCCCCAGTCAGTCCAGCAAACCTGTGAATATTGCAAGACTTACCTTTTTTGTTTTAGGCTATTGGCTTGAATGGATGGAGTCTTATTTGTCAACTTGGCATAGTTTAGGTTGACACATCATTGGTTGTATTTTATTATGTGGTCTTTTATATTGATTGCAAATATGCTCAGCTTTTAATAAATCTTCCAGCTTTCCTGATTAAGTTCATGAACTCCTCTTTTTTTAATATTATTTAGCACTTACATAGGGTTTGAAATGCTCAAAGCACTACACAACATTAACTGATTCCTAAAACATTGTGAAAGGTAGATAAATAAAATACATCTTACATATGGGGAAACTGAGGCAGGGAACTGAAGGGACTTTCATAAGGTCACACATCAAGTCAGACATCAGAACTTGGGGCATTCTGAATCCCCAACCTTGAGCTCTATATTCCACACCATATTGTCCACCTCATAAAATATCCTCCGATTGGAGCATGTGCATACGCGTTGTCAATCATGTTTAGTTTCCCATAATATGAACCAGGTCATCCCTAAAGATATTACATGTTCTCTCCCTAGCTCCTAAAATGTCAATGCTTATTTGAAGTAAGCAAACTCATCTACTGGCTGAAAGAAGCATTTTTCCTCTCGATCACCAGGTAGAAGAGGAAAAAACTGACGACTTCCCATTTTCAGTATAGCTAAGTGGATGTCATATGCCATACATAAATTGGTTTTTCTTATTACTCTGAGTAAACATTTGGAGTCCAGCTAAATGGTAAATGTTTTACACTTTAATTTGGAATAAAAATGTGATTTATTAAATATAGAGTCCTCTTTCTCGTAATAGCTTTATAATCATGTCATAAGGATTCTGAAATGGTCGTGCCTAAGTGACTTCTATTTTTAGCTATCTAAAACAAATTATGGATTTACTTGATGTGTGTCTGGGATCAATGTAGTGTTGGCCACTTCATGAAGACTAAGAGCCTATTGACAAATAGGATTGACAGTAGGTGACTTCCTCTTTCATTGTGTGCACTTACCTCCTGTTTAATTAAGGGCAGGTGAATACTTGTTTTGAAGGCAGTAGGGATGCTGAACTGACTTGCGAACAAAGTTTCCATATTAATAGCAGTTCATAAGTGTGTTTGTTTACATGTACTACTTACAAAGGGAGGTATATAATGAGGTTATAGGGATCTTGTAACTTTTGTGTTTTGATGAACAAATCCAGCAGCTGAATCTAGATAAAGCAACAAAGATACAAAAGGTTAAATATAGGAAGTAATAAAGACTTTCCCATATATATCATATCAGAATTATTTAATTTGAAACCTGACTATGCCACTATTGCTTTGTTTTCCAAATTAGTACTGGCCAATCATCTGAACTACCGAGCAGTTCAGAGTTATTCTGTTCATGTGGTATTAACTTGTATAGCTTAAACCTGATGGTAGAATCTGTGGACACTATTTATGACAGCAATAAGCTGTCTAAATCTAAAATTTGTCAATAATCATTGTGGTGCACCCACATTTGCTTTCACTTTTATGCAAGTGTCACTTCATTACATACTTGAAAGGCAGAGTACACAATCATGACTCTACTGGATTAAAAGGAAAATGAAATGTAAGCATTGAGAGGAATATTCTTTTCATAGTAAAGGGAACACTGCTGTTAACCAGTTTATTCAGTATCTGTACAATTTCAGTCACAGATATCATGTGAAAGTTTTGGCATGCTCACAGGTTCGAGCTTTGCATATTAATCACTCTGTTTAGCAAGTAGCTTTGTGCAAATGGCCTACAGTTTAAACAAATCTTTAGGTTGTATGTACAGCATATCAAAAAGCTTTTAGGGACCAATGCCACATTATTAAATGTTGTCAATGTTTCCTAAAGGAGCAAAATGTAAGTTGCCAGTGTTGTGGTGTTCCCATGTCTGTTGGACATTGGAGGATGAATAGAACATTTTAGCTGGCCCACTTTATTGTAGGTTGCAAAAATCTTTTTGGTTATGTACTGCCAAATTCTGGATTTGTCTAAACAGTAAAGGAGCACTTTGTTTTGCCATGTAATGTATGTATGCATGTCTTGTTTGTGTCTTGATATGAAGATGTGTAATTTGAAAGTCGATTATATTTGTGAAAAAAGTAAACCAAAATCATCTTTTCCACACACCCCAAAACAAGCCTAGGGCTGTAATTGTTTAAATAAACATACCCAGTTTTCTGTGTGCATCTTCCATATGGGCTCAGCTGTAGCTGTAATTTGTATTCCAATTTGCTTGTAAGACTCTACAGCACTAGGTAACTTCGGCTGTGTCCACATTTAAAATAGTATAGCGGCAGAGCTGCAGTGCTGCAGCTGTCCTGCTTAGCGCTTCAGTGTACGCACTGAATACCACGTTGGGAGGGGTTCTCTTGTCACGGTAGGTAATCCACCTCCACAAGAGGCAGTCCCTAGATTGACAGAAGAATTCTTCCATCAACCTAGTGCTGTCTGCACTGGGGGTTAGGTTGGCTTAATTATGTCTCATGAGGGTGTGGATTTTTCCCACCCCTGAGAGATGTAGCTATGCTGATCTAACTTTTTAGTGTAGACCAACCCTTTGTTTGGGTGTTCCTTCCTTTGACTTGTATATTAATACTTTATAATCTCCACAATTTGAGTATTTTGAACTAAAGGTTTGAATTAGACTGCTAGAGAACTGACTGTTGGCTTCTCAAACATCTGAAAGCTATTTAAATACATTTGCAGGTTCGTTATTGAGCTACTCACATGTGTGACTTGGTCATTTGTGACGTAATTTGGAGGGGGTGGCTGTTTAGTTTCCTTTGTCCACTGATGTAGATGTAGTCATATAATGTCTTTATCACAGCGGTTCCCAAACTCTGGGTTGCATCCCCAAATGGGGTCGTGCAGTCAGAAGATGGGGTCACGGCAATCCCTGTAGAAGATGATATTTTGCTCTGCACAGCATGATCTCGCATGTATGGGGCATGCGAGGTTGCAATGCATGGAGGATGCCATTTTGCAGAGCAAAATGGCGTCCTCCATGCGGCGTGACATCGCACATGTATGGTGTGTGCAAGGTCACGCTGTGTGGAGGATGCCATCTTGCTCTACAAAATGATGTCCTCCATGCTGTCTGAGATCCTGGAGAGAAATAATTCATTAAAATAGGGTTGTGCCCGCAAAAGTTTGGGAACCCCTGCTCTATTCAGTGTTCTTCCCACAGTAAATGTGGTGTTTAAAGGGGAAATGTTATACAACATAACTATTTAATGAGGGCACGGATTAAATAGTTGAGAGATCCTATGTTTACATAGAGTTCCTTTTAATCTTTGTTGATCAGCCATCCTTTCTGAAAGTGATTTTTGTGGGTATAATCACTATTCTCTCCTCTCCCCTCCTCTGTGTATAGCCTGTTTTTTTGAGCCTCCATTTGTTTTCACAAGTTAAATAGGAAGGTTGCCTACATGCCTCCTAGTCTTGCTCTTTGTCTGAGATGTACAATGTCTACCATACATTACATCCTCCTCCAGGCTTAGGTGTGTCAGTATGGCCTGGGGAACAAAATGTACTCAAGCTGCTTCTGGTCTAAGTATTCAGACATGCAATTTCGTTGCCATGTGAAGACTTCTATATAACTGTTGTTACTTTATTGTGGCCTACAACATTGGAGAAAACACCATTTTCCTGTCTAGTATATCGGATACAATTATAGTTGGTACCCATTGGCAAAGTTTTTTATCCCCCTCTAGTGGCTGGTTCCTGTAGAAGATGACAACCTACTACTGTCAGTTACTCTTTTAACTCAAGTGGTAGAGGTCTGTGATGTATATCTAAAGCAGTTATACTCAGAACTCAGTGGTTCAGGAACCAAATTAGCAATCAACATTACCCAAAAGAGCCACAGTATTGTGAATTCATTGTTTCATTTACTATTTTTATATATATAATTTTCATTGCAAAATGACTGACCAAGTATTCTACAATTGGTTAATAATATAGTAAAAGCATCTTGATTGGTTAATAATTAAATCAGTGTTTTAATATCATGTACTGCAAAGAGCCTCAGGAGACAAATTAAAGAGCCACTTGCAGCTCCCGAGACTGACTGAGTATCTGTGTATCATTGATCTAAAGGTTCCAATCCTGCTGATGACCCATGAAGGGGACAGTGTGGTTCCACATAGTGGAATTTGTTTTCTTCAGTTTGCTCTTTTAAAAACCTGGGAGATTACACACACCAAAGTTGTTAAAAGAACATTTGAGTGCTTGAGTTTGCAACCTTAAAGTTAGGAAATGTCAGAATTATGGTTACCTATGCAAACTGAATTTGATGCCCATGTACATTTGCATTGTGATACTTTAATTTCATGATTTTTTTTCCAGATAGGACCCCTGCCTCATTCAGTGTCCAGGATGGACAATGCTCACTTAATGAACAGCTATTCAATTTTTTGTTTTAGCTTCATAATGCACCGTACCTTATTTACTGCACACTAGTCAAACCCTGATCTGAATACAGAATTATTTCCTTGGGACTTTCCTGTGGCACTCATTACTGTAGTATATGAATGCATCACAAATATTAATGAATTTATATTCGTAATACCCCATGGAGGTTGTCTTATCTTCATTTTTGCAAATGGGCAACTGAGGCAGAGTATGGGGAGGAGGTGAGCAGCCCTCAGTAGTTAAAGAACTGGGTTAAGGACTATTTAGAAAAGCTAGACGTGCATTAGTCCATGGGTCCAGATCTAATGCATCCAAGGGTGCTGAGGGAGTTGTCTGATGTGATTGCAGAGCCATTGGCCATTATCTTTGAAAATTCGTGGTGATCGGGGGAGGTCCTGGACGATTGGAAAAAGGCAAATATAGTGCCCATATTTAAGAAAGAAAAGAAAGTGAACCCGGGGAACTACAGACCGGTCAGCCTCACTTCAGTCCCCAGTAAAATCATGGAGCAGGTCCTCAAGGAATCCATTTTGAAGTACTTGGAGGAGAGGAAGGTGATCAGGAACAGTCAATGTGGATTCACCAAGGGCAAGTCATGCCTGACCAACCTGATTGCCTTCTATGATGAGATAACTGGCTATGTGGATATGGGGGAAAGTGGTGGATGTGATATATCTTGACTTTAGCAGAGCTTTTGATATGGTCTCCCACAGTATTCTTGCCAGCAAGTTAAAAAAGTATGGATTGGATGAATGGACTATAAGGTGGCTAGAAAGCTGGCTAGATTGTCGGGCTCGATGTCTAGTTGGCAGCCACTATCAAGCGGAGTGCTCCAGGGTCGGTCCTGGGGCCAGTTTTGTTCCACATCCTTATTAATGATCTGGATGATGCTGAGGGTGCAATTAATCCCAAGTTCGCAAATGACACTAAGCTGGGGGGAGAGGTAGATAAGCTGGAGGATAGGGATAGGGTCCAGCGTGACCTAGACAAATTAGAGGATTGGGCCAAAAGAAATCTGATGAGGTTTAACAAGTTCAAGTGATGAGTCCTGCACTTAGGAAGAAAGAATTCCATGCACAGCTACAGGCTGGGGACCGACTGGCTAAGCAGCAGTACTGCAGAAAAGGACCTGGGGATTACAGTGGACGAGAAGCTGGATATGAGTCAGCAGTGTGCCCTTGTTGCCAAGAAGGCCAACAGCATATTGGGCTCTATTAGTAGGAGTCTTGCCAACAGATCGAGGGAAGTGATTATTCCCCTCTATTTGACACTGGTGAGGCCACACCTAGAGTATTGCGTCCAGTTTTGGTCCCCCCACTCCAGAAGGGATGTGGACAAATTGGAGAGAGTCCAGCGGAGGGCAACGAAAATGATTAGGGGGCTGGGGCACATGACTTACGAGGAGAGGCTGAGGGAACTGGGCTTATTTAGTCTGCAGAAGAAAAGAGTGAGGGGAGATTTGATAGCAGCCTTCAACTACCTGAAGGGGGGTTCAAAAGAGGATGGAGCTTGGCTGTTCTCAGTGGTGGCAGATGACAGAACAAGAAGCAATGATTTCAAATTGCAGTGCAGGAGGTCTAGGCTGGATATTAGGAAACACTATTTCACTAGGAGGGTGGTGAAGCACTGGAATGGGTTACCTATGGAGGTGGTGGAATCTCCATCCGTAGAGGTTTTTAAGGCCCGGCTTGACAAAGCCTTGGCTGGGACAATTTAGTTGGTGTTGGTCCTGCTTTGAGCAGGGGATTGGACTAGATGACCTCCTGAAGTCTCTTCCAACCCTAATATTCTATGGTTCTATGAGACATAAAAAGATTAATGTCAAAAGTATGCAGTAATTTTGGGTGCCCAATTTAAGGTGCCTAGGACCTGAGTCTTATATGTTCAAAGCACAGCTCCCATTGGCTTTAGTTGCAGTTGAGTTCTCAACGCTTCTGCAAATCAGACCCAGGCTCTCAAGTTAGGCAACCAGAAAATGAGGAACACACAATGATCACCTGTGAAAAGTTTGATTTCAATGACTTGCCTAGTATCACATTGGAACTTTGTGGCATAGGCACTGATACAATCCAATTCTTCAGGATGGCATTCAGCTGCCTTATCCATGAGACCTTCCTTTCTTCCTGCAATCCCTTGCCTCATTCACTATATGCCTTCCAACTTCTGCAATATATGAGACAGGGGTTCTACAGACAAGTCTTCTTTACTAGCCCTGGTTCATCCCCGGAGCAAGTCCATCCTGTGCACTGAATATGGCAGAATTCCTGTGGGGAAAAAATTGTATGTAATTGTGTAATTAATGACTGTATCATGCATAGACAGAAGGAGGCCGAATTAAGGTTGCAGACGTAACTTTTAATTCTGGTGTTTGCTAACTTTTGAGCACGTTGTTTTGCAACCTTAATGTTGTTTTAATTTAGGTTTTGTGTGTCTAACGTAACATTTATATTCTGGTATCGTCCAGAGGCTGGCAGGGTCAGGACTCCATTGTGCTAAGTGCTGTACAAATATTGTCTGATAGCAAATAAGGCAACAATGTCCGGCTATACACACGAAAATTACCATATTTCACTAAAGAGTTTAACCTTAAATATTACTTTGAAGAAGCTTAATTCTTAACTTTTTTAGGTTTTCAAAGTAGTTATGAATAAGAACTACAAGAATTGTTTACCTCATTTTTTAAATTAAATCAGTTAAATCAAAAGGATTTTTATTTTATCTTAGATTACCAAAATCACTAAAGGCTTTCAGCCATGGATCATATTAACTTGGTCTTGTGTGAACATTCCCAATCCTATTAGTATCCCATATAATGTAGGACAGACCTCAGATTTCCACATTGAGCCTGCAAAACTTAATTCCTATTTATAAGGCTATTATGAATTAAATCATAAACCTGTTCAAACATCATGCTTCTAATTAAACTCACAAAAGCACTAAATATGTAGGTTGAATTTTTCACCCCTTTACCTAACTGATGGTGATAGGTTTGAAAAATATGGAAGGGCTAAATATTGTCTTGTACTATACTTTGGGAGCTGTAAAACAGAGTACCATCTTGGCATTTGAGCTTTTAAGAGCATGCCTTTGTTGAATTATGATTGTGTAGCAGGTCATTTTTAGAAGAATTGTGGAAATACCTTTCATTGGGGAGATCCCAAGATGGTGGCTCATGGTTTCTGAAATGAAAGTTTCTGAAATGAAGTTCTGTCAAGCTTTTGTAACTGAATAAGCATTGAAAAATGTGGCATGAGAAATGGTGCAGACACTAAGAATTTATACAGGATTAACCTTTTTTGGATTAACAATGTCAAAAATGTGATCTTGGAAACTTGATAGTTTACATGTTCACCTGAAGTGTGAAAAATACACTTATAGACTTAATGTATCAGTGGTCAATCAGTGATTAAATCCAGCTTCCCATGTCGAATATATGTATAAAACCTCTTAGTGAGATCATTTCTGAATGTGTGGTATAGTATGAATATGCTGTTACACAATTGTGTGAATCTTCCTCAGCTGACCCTGCAGGCTTGGTCTCTGCTTTGAAGAAATGCTTAAAAGCAATGCATTCAGCTGATAATATACATCTCTTTCTCATCTCCGAGGAGATATGATCTTGCTGTTTGGTAGAGGATATCTATAAATGGAGCCTCATTCTTTCATGCTCCCAGTGGGATTTTGTTTGAGAACAGTAAGGCAAATTGAAAGGGTCTTGATGTCCATTTGACCATTTATTTTCCGTTGAAATGTAATTGTATGAAAGTGTTCTTGATGCTCAGCTTCTCCCACAATTCTGATACTTATAAGCTATTCCTCTCTTGTCTGCAGTTTCTGGAGACGGTTCAAAGCTGCAACACAGCTTATGCTAGCCACACCCCTTCTTTTGCCTGCTGCCAGATCTTCTACCTCCACAGCAGCGGTTAGGTGTCATTGTGTTTTGCTGTCATCCTTCTTGATTTGTTGTTGTTAGCCATTTTGGGGGCAGATAAAGCATGTTGTCAAGCCTCCACACTGCCTCCTGGTCTGGAATGTGAGCATTGCAGTGGTCACAGCAAGCCAGAACCTCTGCTGCAGCACCTCCCACCTACGAAGGCATGGGCCTCTGAGTCGGACAAACATGTTGCTGTGTCCCTCACCTCTTCCCCAGTAGCTGAGACTCCATCTCAGAAAAACCCCAACCAGGGGGAGAGAATAGAACAGGGAGAATGAGGAGGCTGACCCAGGGGAGTCCTGGGGCAAAAAAGCACCATAAAAGCTAAGACCCTTTTTGGGCTACTGGTCCCCCCACAAGTCCAAAAGTGGGTCCTAGAAACCCTGGGAAGACGAGCTGAGCTCCTACTCAGATCCCTTCCTCTCACCATGAATGAGGGGTTTCTCATGATACTCTGGAGTAAGTCCTGCAAAACCCAGAGACTCCGGGTCCCAGAATGGAAAAAGGAAGTGTATTCTTTGCAAGGCACCTGGTACATTTATTAATAAGCAAAATGGTGTGAAAATCAGTGGTTTAAACCTCTTCTGCCCCTGAGGAAGGGTTTGCTGGGATTTATCTCCTTCAGAATCTTTCTCAGTGTTCTATATGACACTCCATGCCCGTCCCCAACTCTGCAGTATGTCTGGGCATGCAGAGAAGCCTGTGCCATCTGTGCAGCCCTCAGGCTTCAGACTAATGGAAATTGTGTCTGTATGGTTTTCAGCTTGAGGACCCTCGCTCTACCTGAGAAAAGGACTAAGATTTTGAGGCAACAGCAGAATGGGAAGTGCCTTCTTATCGTCCGCTTTCTTATCTGCCAGGGAAAGGGGATCAGACTCTGAAAGGCGGGTAAAGTGGCTCTCGCCACCCCTCCCCTGATTGACATTAAAGCCTTGAGCACTTCAGGCAGCATGTGACCATAACAGAGACACGTGACAAGGTGTGTCTTCATCGGATTACAGAGGGGTATGTGAGAAGTCCCTTCCTGTATTCAGAAATTATCCTGATTTACTATGTAAAGCCCGGAGTGGCACTGGGTTACGCATACAACACTTTCTTGGGTCTTAGCTGGCCTGGGACAGGCAGCCTTTCACATACCTTTCATACAATCAAGGCATGTGTACTAGCACCCCTTCTCTATTGTGTGGGCCACCTGTAAAATAGTCAGGGAAAGAACTGTCACACATGCAAATAACACAACAAAAAACACACAACCCTAAAAAACAAACCTACAGAACTTTTCCAAGACATGTCAGTTAGTGGCTTGCAAGGGATTTATTAATAATAATAAAATATCTTTCTTTTTTAGCATTATGATAAATGTTTTCCTATTGATGCCTCCTTTGAGAGCATCATAAGATCCAAATGAGGACCCCTGATTAAACCAAATGTTAAACTAAAATGTTAATTTATATATAATATAAAATAAAATACAAAAACAAAGAAATTACATATATTTTGGGAGCCTAAGTTTGGAGCATTAGTAGCTCCACCATTGAAAGGTACAGTCACACCTTCAGAAGGGACTTCCTTCTAAAAGACCCTATACACCAGGGGTGGCCAACCTGTGGCTCCGGAGCCACATGCGGCTCTTCAGAAGTTAATAATATGCGGCTCCTTGCATAGGTGCTGACTCTGGGGCTGGAGCTACAGATGCCAACTTTCCACTGCTCAACCCCAGGCCCCGCCCTCACCTCACCCCTTACCCTAAGGCCCCTGCCCCTTCCCCTCCCCTGAGCCTGCTGCACCCTTGCTCCTCCTGGCTCCATCCCAGAGCCTCCTGTACACTGCAAAACAACTGATCGTGGCGGGCAGGAGGGCAGGGGAGGTGCTGATTGGCAGGGCTGCCAGCGGGCATGGTGGGGGGGCTGATAGGGGTTGCTGATGTATTACTGTGGCTCTCTGGCAATGTACATTGGTAAATTCTGGCTCCTTCTCAGGCTCAGGTTGGTCACTCCTGCTATAGACCATAAGAATCACGACATGCTGCACAGCAATTGCAAAACCTCAGCTATAGTTGTTCAGACCAAAGGTTTTTCACATGTTTAGTAAGGAAAGTCTCCTTTGTGGTCAATGAGTGGCTCATTGACCTCTTCCAGGGGTATGATCTGTTCTTGGAATGAGACGTCTTGGATCCTGTCTTGTTCAAACACTGGATATGATTTGTGATAAGCAGTGGATTCTAATTTAGTGGCTACAGGATTGTCATGTTATACCCATGAATAGTCATCGCTCATTCTAAATGGATCTTGCGCATTACACGTGAGGAGCTATTGAGGAAAACATTAGAGAAATTAGTAGCTGAGACTGCACAGAGGCCTCAACCCTTGCTGTCAAAGCCAGCACAGCAATCCACTGGTTGCTGCCAACTCAAAGAGTATCCAAGAAAGGACTGTTACCCTGGGGGAGTGCGGGGAATTTGGAGAAGTTTCCAAGGAAAGCTAGATTAATTTTCCTCTTAACCAGCAAAATCCTCAGCATGACAGTTCCTTCTGATCCATCTTTTGCACCCAGAGTCTTAAGTAGCTGATAGTAGTCCCAGCAAGGTACAGCTCACATGCCACAGCGCACAGTTTTGCAGCCTGGACTCTGGATCACTTCCAAGCTCATGGCTTCACGATAATACCAGGAAAAGCTCTGATTCCCTTGACCAACATAATTCACCTATGAGTGGGGACGGAGACATTGGTGATGAAGATCTACCCATCACTAGACAGATTCCAGAAGATCCAAGATCTGATATCCATGTTAGACAAATGCATGTAGGCCAACCATAGCGCAGTGTCTCTAGTCACTGGGCCTTCTGGTCTTCTGCATATTGGTCTCTCCATGAGTGAGGTCACATATCAGGTGTCTCCAGGTCTTTTTTCTGTGAGGATGGGACCATTTCCTGGAGCAAATGCAAGACCAGGTACTGGTTCCCAACCAGATGCTTGATCCCCTAAGATCAGGAACAGTCCCAGAGAACATCCACAGGGGTCTTCCTGTGTATCTTCCAGACCTGCCGGTTCTCACAATAGACACCATTTGTGAAGGGATGAGAAACACTTCTGGGACCAGTAACAACATAGGGTTTCTGGAGCTCCAGAGAAAGGAATCACAGCATCAAGCTATTGGAGCTCAGAGCTGTTAAACTAGCTTTACTGAGATTCCAGAGCTACCTAGAAGGCAGTCATGTCTTGATGCAACAAGACAACATGACCACAGTTGCATATTAAACAACCCAGGGGAACAAGGAGCATAGCTGTATGTGCAGAAGCAATGGAGACAATAGAATGGTCAGACAAGACTTTCCCTTCCCTAAAAGTGATACGCATGGAAGGAGAGCTGAACCAAAAGGCAGATTGGCTCAGCGGACTCAAAGTGAGTGAACTAAGTGATGTCTGAACCCAGGACGTTTTCACTCTGATCTCATGGATGTTCAGCCTTCCCTCAGTTGACCTGTTTGGTAATTGCAAGAATGCAAAATGGCCAATATTCTTCACCTGGGAAGCAGACTCCAACAAAATGCCTGGGGACAGATGTTCTGTCACATAGATGGCCTCTAGGTCTACTATATGTGTTCCCGCCATACCATCTCCTGGGGAAGGTGATCCAAAAACAAAGCAAGAAGAAGCAAGGGTAATAGTGCTAACTCTGTATTGACCAAGGAGACCCTGGTTCTCTAATCTGATGGAATACAAACTGGAACCGCAGTTGCCATTTCCAATGAGATGGTGTCTTTTTCTTTTTTTTTTTTTCTTTCTCTCTCTCTCAAGGTCCATTCCTCCATCCAGACCCAGATAATTTTCATCTGACAGCCTGGCTATCAAAAGACGTGTTAGGCCGAGTGCAGCTATCTTCCAAAGTTATCAGGACTCTATTCCATTCCATTCCAGGGAAGTTTCCATTCTAAAAGCCTACTCCTCCACATGGACTGAGTTCATATCCAAGAGCTCAACACAGATCCAAGAGACCCTGGGATTCTGGCTACTCAGGATTTCCTTCAGAAAGGTGCACATGGAGCCTTCATCCCAGCACCATAGCATCCTGGGTATCAGCTCTAAGTATTGTACTATTCACAGGATGGTCTAGCTCCTTCGCAGAACTTTCAGGGATCCAGATTTCTCAGAGCAATCAGACTAGCCAGGCCAGCGGTCCAACCAATCTTCTCTAAGAGGGACCTAGCACTGGGATTGAAAGCCCTACCCATTCATCCCTTTGAGCCTCTGATTTCATTCATTCTGCCTATTGATACAGCATCCAAACAAGAAGCAGCGGCATACCCTCGATGTCAGGAGAAGACTTTAATCAAGCATACAGAATCCACAAGAAGATGAGGCTCCCTGTTAATCTCCTTTCGTCCTGACATGCCAAGGGCTTAGAGTATCCAAACTATCCCTTTCTAGATGGATGAGACTATGTATCATTGAGACCTACAAGCCTTCCCACGCGCCTGTTCCAGAAGGAATCAAGGCACATTCTAGTAGTCCCATGGCAACCTCCTGGGCCAATACACTGTGCACTTCCACTGCAGAGATCTGCAGACCAGCCACATAGCCATGGGCAAATGTCTCTATCAGACATTATAAGGTGGACTTTCTGTCTCTTCATAGGGGAAAGGTGCTCCACGTGGTGATCCAGACATTGCTTTTGCATTTTAATAGTTCAGAAATGGGTGGTGGGGGGGTCTTTCCTATGTTTTATGTTCACTTTTCTGTTCCTCCCTACTCCTCGTCATTGCTCACGACTACCCATACATATCAGGATTGTGGTAGACACTGGGCCACAGAATGGGAAACTTCTACCTTATAGTTTCCTTTCTGCTAATAGTGTCTCCCACAATTCTTCTAATCCTGGACAGCATCACAGCCCAGAATCAAGATTTTATTTGGATAGTTACTGTGTACGCAGTGGCTTACAGTACATGGTTAATTAGTTGGCACTGAAATTATTGTTACCAATTTTCTAAGAGTTTTTTTTCACAGCTTTGGAATGAATCATCGGGCAGCAAGCAGGATCTTGCACCATTGACCATGAAGTGAAATCCTTGTAGTTCCCTCTTTGTTAGAGCTTGTTCAGAATGTAGCAGCACAGTTGCACACAGTTTAGTTTGTGCCCTATTTGTATTTTATAGTATCTGCCTAAATAGTAGATGGACTTTTTTAAAAAGCATTTAATAGTTTGTAAAGTCCCTTATCAGTGTTCGCCTTCAATGTATATATAAAGCTGTCTCATGAAGTCTGGAGTGTATTTTCTCACGCCACCATTTAAAGATCATACCACCATATGTGGAGTTGTCTTGAGATCACATTTTTACAAAACTGAGCACTATACTAAGGACTCAAGTTTTGGTGGTTGGAAATCCCTCCTCCAGTGCTTCATTCCTCCTCCCACCCACATTCTCTTTTTAAAAATAAAATAAAATTTCCATCTTCCTGTTTTATTAAACTGGCCTGCTTCATTTAGTCAGGAGGGCATTAAATTAATGACAGAAGGGAAGGGTAAAAAGAGGAAAGATATTGAGTACTCATTTAGCACAAAATCCAGATGTTGAGAAACAAAATTAATCAAGGTGGTAAAGGACATTCTTTAATTGCCTATACACTGATCCCAGGAGCCTGGGTACAAACAAGAAGAATGGAATTGCTCATTTATGAACATAAATTCAATATAATTGGTATTACTCAAACCTGGTGGGATGATTCACATAATTAGAATGTTAAAATCAATTATAACCTATTTAGGAAAGATAGAATGGGCAAGAGAGTGGGGGAGTGGTACTCAGCAAAAATGGCATTACCTGTTTCTGAGTCACCAGGAACTGAAAGAAAATTATCTTGAATGCTTATGGATCAATGTCCTAACAGGTAAAGAATGAGATTGGATATTAATTGGTATCTGCTACAGATCACCTGATCACACGGAAACAGAATGACTGGCTCCTTATGCACCTATCTGTAATGTATAGGGGGAAAAAAGGCTGAGACACCCTGGGGGACTTCAGTTTGAGTGGAACATGCTGGAGGTCTTGTGCTGCCAGTACTAAAACATCCTTGGAATTTCTAACTATTATAGATGATTTCCTGACACAGAAAATGTTGCATCCACAGGTGGATTCTATATTGGACATCATCTTGACAGAGAGAGAGTGAACTGATCACAGAACTAAAAATTAATGATAGCTTAAGTACAAGTGATCATGACTTTATTCTGTTTGTACGTAACAAATATTATCAAGTCCAGACCAGTAATAAAAAAAAATGGTGACTTAAAAGGGTCAGTTTCACAAAGCTGAAAACAATTATGAGCCAAATCAACTGGGAGAAAGAATTTAATCAGAAAAATGTGGGTGATGATTGGAAATTGTTTAAAAACACTTTAGTAGATGTCCAAAAAAAGTCGCAATCCTACAGTTGAGGAATAAGGCCATATTGGTTAAAAAACAAAAAAAACTGGTTGAGAGGGAAGTGAAGGTACTATTTAAAAAAGAAAGAAAGAAGATATGTATGTGTAACATGGAAGAAAGGGGAAGTTGATAGTAATGAGTGTAAATCAGAAGCTAGGAAGTATAGAAAATGGACATGGGAAGCAAAGGAACACAAGGAGAAATCTATGGCCAGCAGAGTTAAGGACAATAAGATGTTCAAGTATATTATGAACAAGAAAAAATCCTAACAATGGTATTGGTCCATTACTAGATGGAAATGGTAGAATTATCAATAATAATGCAGAAAAGACAGAAGTGTTCAATAAATATTTCTGTTCTCTATTTGGGGAAAAAACATATGATATAGTCATATCCTATGATAACACTCCTTCCATCCCATTAGTATCACAGGAGGATGTTGAACAGCAGCTACTAAAGTGAGTCAGACCTGCTGATTTTTAAATGTCTAGCTTACACCCAAGAATTTTAAGAGCTGGCTGAGTTGCTTACTGGACTTTTAATGTTAATTTTTGATACTTCTAAGTTCCAGAAGACTGTAAGGAAGCTAATGTTGGGCCAATATTTTAAAAGGGTAAATGGGAGGACCCTGGTAATTATAGGCCTGTCAGTCTGACACCGATCCCAGACATGATAATGCAGCAATTGTTATTGGACTTAATAAAGAATTAAAGGAGGGTAATATAATGCCAATCAACATGGGTTTATGTAAAATAGATCCCGTCAAATAACTTGATATCTTTTTTTAATGAGATTACAAGTTTAGTTGATAAGGTAAAGTGTTGATGTAATACACTTAAACTTCCGTCAGGCGTTTGACTTGGTACTGCATCACATTTTGATTTAAAGAACTAAAATGATATTAAAATTAACATGGCACACTTTAAATGAATTAAAAGCTGGCTAACAGGTCTCAAAATGTAGTTGTAAAAAGGGAATCATCATTTTTCTAGGGAGGTTCCACAGGAATCGATTCTTGGCCCCATGGTATTTTAACAATTTCACCAGTGATCTGGAAGAAAACATTAAGTCATCACTGATAAAGTTTGCAGATGACACAAAAATTGAGGGAGTGGTAAATGAATGAAGAGAGCAGATCACTGATACAAAGTGGTCTGGATCACTTGGCAAGCTGGACACAAGCAAACTTTATGTATATTAATATGGTTAAATGTATATATGTAGATCTAGGAACAAAGAATTAAGGCTGGGGGGATTCTAACCTGGGAAGCAGTGACTCTGAAGATGATTTGGGAGTCTTGGTGGATAATCAGCTGAACATGGCCACAGCATCACACACGGAGCTCAGAAGGACTAATGTGATCTTTGGATGCATAAATGGTAATCTTGTGTAGGAGTAGAGTGATTTTTGCCTCTGTATTTGGCACTGGTGCAACCACTGCTGGAATACTATCTACAATTCTAGTGTCCACAATTCAAGAAGGATGTTGATAAACTGGAGAGGGTTCAGAGAAGAGCCACAAGAGTGATTAAAGGATTACAAAAGCAAACCTGCCTTATAGTAAATTCACCTACCAAATTCACGGCCATGAAAAATGTGTCACGGACCGTGAAATGTGGTCTCCCCCTGGGGAATCTGGTCCTTTGTGTGCTTTTACCCTATACTATACCAATTTCATGGGGGAGACCAGAGTTTCTCAAATTGGGGGTCCTGATCCAAAAGGGAGTTGGGGGGGGGGTCACAAGGTTATTTTAGGGGGATCGTGGTATTGCTACCCTTACTTCTGCGCTGCCTTCAGAGCTGGGTGGCCAGCGAGCGGTGGCTGTTGGCTGGGCACCCAGCTCTGAAGGCAACAGCAGTGCAGAAGTAAGGGGGGCTGGAGAGTGGCGGCTGCTGACTGAGGGCCCAGCTCTGCAGGCAGCAGCACAGAAGTAAGGGTGGCAATACCATACCATGCCATCCTTACTTCTGTGCTGCTGCTGGCAGCAGCTCTACTTTCAGAGCTGGGCTCCTGGCCAGCAGCCGCTGCTCTCTGGCCACCCAGTTCTGAAGGCAGCACCACCGCCTGCAGCAGTGCAGAAGTAAAGGTAGCAGTACCACGAACCTGCCTATAATAACTTTGCGACCCCCCCCCCCAACTCCTTTTTGTCAGGACCCCCTACAGTTACAACATGAAATTTCAGATTTAAATAGCTAAAATAATTAAATTTACTATTTTTAAAATACTATGACCATTAAATTGACCAAAATGGACCATGAATTTGGTAGGGCCCTACTTATAATGATAGACTCAAGGAGCTCAGTCTAGTTAGCTTAACAGAGAAGGTTAGGAGTGAGTTATTTACAGTCTATAAATACCTATATGGTCAACAAATATTTAATAATAGGTTTTTCAGTGTAGCAAAGATAGATGTAAGACAATCCAATGGTTGAAAGTCAAAGCTCGACAAATTCTGACCAGAAATAAGCCATACATTTTTAAGTGTGGATAATTTAACATCAGACCAATTTACCAAGGGTCGTGATGGATTCTCAGTCACTGATGATTTTTAGATCAATATTGGAAGTTTTTCTAAAAGCTGTGCTCTTGGAAATATTTTGGGGGTAGTTCTACAGCTTGTTATGCAGAAGATCAGACTGGCTGATCGCAATGGTCCCTTCTGGCCTTGAAATTTATGAATTAATGAATTTTATATTTGTATTTAAGAAGGGAATACCTTAACGTTATATTTCTGTCTACAGTGTCCTGAGAGGTTCTGAGATAGGGGCTCTGCTTTATATCTAATTCCTGCTGTAAATTATAATTCAGGTGCTCAATTCCTGGTCATGTTGAGAACTACCTGTATCGAAAGTGATACATTTTTCATCTTGCATCAGAATGTCTTAGCTCAAATGTCACTTCAGTTCTTGCTCTAATAATTCTTATCCAGAAAGTAATACTGTATCCCTGGCATACGGAGCTCCAGAATTTCCATGTAAAAATCTCATTTACATTCTAATTCAAATGAAAAACTCAACATTGAAGTTCCATAGGCTCTCCAAGTTGTCCTCTGAGCCTGCACATCAAAGCCACTTACTTGAAATACAGCAGGTGAATCAGCTGGTGTTTTCTTCCCAACCCTGAGCACTGCTGCATGATAGGTGCCATACACACTGCTAGCTGTAGAAAAAAAAGTTGGATAACATAGCAACAGACTTTGATTATGGAGTTAGTCTGCTCCTGTCTATCTCCTACTGCTAATCTTTCCAAGCAGCACAGTATCTTCAAGAAATGTCCTAAGTACTGTTTGTTTGTCTACAAAGAACATATTTATCACTGAGATGTCTGGCCAGGCCATGAATCTGTTTGCTGTAGAAATGTGGCATCTTTGGCCAAAGTTCTCTGCATGGAAAGCATGAGTTGGGTGTGTCTGGTTGTGCAACTCGTGCAGGCTATGCTCCTATCGTCTGAAAAAGTTGCAAGCTGCACATGGCCTCCTGACCACTAATCTAATTTTTACAGTTCTATCCTATTGGGGTTTACAAAACCACTGCTTTAAGCCTTGAAGCTTTTTCAGAAAGCAGCAGAAGGTTTCTTCAGATTCTGTTGGGTCTCTGTGCACCTACACTGCTGTGCCTGAATTTTACAGGCAATTACATTTTTGTTGTGGTGAGCCTTTGTATGGTGAAGTTGCTCCTCCCTTAATTCTATTTCTCCTACTTGTAAGGAGAACTTAAAAGTTGTTTATAGAATGGCCTCTCTTGGCTTCATTTTTCTTTACCCCTTTTTGTCTTTAAAAATCTTGTATGATGCACTGACCCCTTATGTATAGAGGTGCTTTAGAGATGTTTTAAAAAAAACACAAGATCAAAGGAAGAGAAGTCAGGACTCTTTCCTAGCACAAATGTAGTAAATAAATGAATCCATCAGACAATCTTCCTTACTAATGCTCAAATTGATGTGGTAATGGTGTCATTCTCAATCTTAATTTACAGTCTTTAACCCAACTCACTTACCATGTACAATTTTGTTTGTAGCATTACATTTTTTTTATCTTGAGCTGATTTTTTATATATATATATATATATATATATATATATATATATATATATATAAATCAGCTCAAGATAAAAAATGTATATATAAAAACAATTGCTAACTTATAAATGTATCTACAGTTATTAAATCCAGGAAGCATGTGTCTGCTGCCTTCAGAGAGAAGTGTACACACCAGTTTACATGATTCAGCTGAGAAAGCATGCTCTACTTAATATAGCACTGAGATGATGGTTTATTAAAAGGAAAATTAGGTTTATTAACAAAGAACAGATTTTCATAAGAACATAAGAATGGCCGTACTGGGTCAGACCAAAGGTCCATCTGGCCCAGTATCCTGTCTACTGACAGTGGCCAATGCCAGGTGCCCCAGAGGGAGTGAACCTAACAGGTAATGATCAAGTGATCTCTCTCCTGCCATCCATCTCCAACCTCTGACAAACAGAAGCTAGGGACACCATTCCTTACCCATCCTGGCTAATAGCCATTAATGGACTTCACCTCCATGAATTTATCCAGTTCTCTTTTAAACCCTGTTATAGTCCTAGCCTTCACAACGTTCTCAGGCAAGGAGTTCCACAAGTTGACTGTGCACTGTGTGAAGAATTTCCTTTTATTTGTTTTAAACCTGCTGCCCATTTCCTAGATTCAAGTGAGTATTGAGTAAGAATAATGGAAGCAGTGATGGTTACAAATAGAAGCATGTTATACTTTTGTTTTAAGAAACTAATCATAACTTTTAACAGGCTAAAACCTTTGTCTAAAATAAGTTTCTCACGTGAAGCAACCTCTGAGTCACCAGTCCCAGAGCCATGATCCAACTTTCATTCATGAAAGCAGTGTACTTTTTTCTTCCTCACTGATGGATAACAAAGGGATTCTTCTCCCTTCTTATAGTCCAGCAAACTGTTGAAATATATCAGTGTATCCCCAGTTAATATCCTTCTTCCCAGGGACTTGTGCTTCATTGTGCTGACTCCATGCTGCTTTCTCATCCTCCTAAATCTTCCTGTTTACATCAGATACAAGTGAACTCCCATTGTATCAGACTTATCCTGCATAATTTACATCAGAAATCTAGGAAGACAGGTATATCAATATTCCTTGTCTGGGAAAAACTGGTTTCTGAACCCTGCCTGGTAACGTAGCTTAGTACATACATACAACTTCTTGAATAACACCGTACATGCATCTCGCAGTACTTCTGATGATTAGTATGATACAAGCTTTCATTAGATACCTTACATGACATTCTTTATAGATAAATATTATGACAGCAATATGTTAGGTGTAGTGAGGCCTGACAGAAATTGCTGTTATATGACAGTGAGTCCTTTGCCAGTTGGCATTGAGGGCTCCTAAGGTCACAACATGGTAATGTAGTTTATGGAGACTTGCTATAAAAGGTATTAAACAGAGTTTCAGTCCTTAAAAATGAATTAAAATATTATATGTATTAATCTTTAAAAATGTAAACAGAGAAAAATATTCAAAGTCTTCTGGGCTTTTTTACAATCAAAGCAATATAAACAAGACCTTAATGTTTGGCAAAAATTGTATTTTATTAGTCTTACAGAAACTACTGAACTCTTAAATCTTATATGTTTAGCCCAGTATCTTGTCTTCCGACAGTGGCCAGCACAATATGTTTCAGAGGGAATGAACAGAACAGGGCAATTTCAAGTGATCCTCGTTCTCAGTCATCCAGTTCAGCTTCTGGCAGTCAGAGATTTAGGGACACTCAGAGCCTGGAGTTGTGTCCCTGACCATCTTAGCCATTTATGGACCTATCCTCCATTAACTTCTCTACCTTTTTTTTTAATCCAGTTATACTTTTGGCCTTCACAACATCCCTGGCAACAAGTTCCACAGGTTGGCCGTGCGTTGTGTGAAGAAATACTTCCTTTTGCTTGTTTTAAACCTGCTGCCTATTTATTTAATTGGGTGACATTTATTTAAATGCCCCCACACCTCCCCCAAGTTCTTGTGTAATGGAAAGGAGTAAATAATGCTTCTCTATTCACATTCTCCACACCATTCATGATTTTTTTAGACCTCTATCATATCCCATGCCCCCACCTTGTTCATCTCTTTTCTAAGAACACTCCTCGTATGGAAGCTGTTCCATGACCCTAATCATTTTTGTTGCTCTTTTCTTTACTTTTTCCAGTTCTAATATCTTTTTTTTTTTTTTTTTTTTTAAATGTGGAGACCAGAACTGCACACAGTATTCAACATGTGGGTGTGCCATAGATTTATAAAGTGGCATTCTGATCTTTTCTGCCTTATCTATCCCTTTCCTAATGGTTCCTAACATTGTTAGCTTTGTTGACTGCTCCTGCACATTGAGCAAATGTTTTTAGAGAACTATTCGTGATTTAGAACCCCATCATTTTGTATGTGTAGTTGGGATTACATTTTCCAATGTGTGTTACTTGCACTAATTAATATTGAATTTCATCTGCCCTTGTGTTGCCCAATCACCCTGTTTTGTTAGCTCCCTTTGAAACTCTTCAAAGTCAACTCTGGACTTAACTATCTTGGGTAATTTAGTAGCATCTGCGGATTTTGGCACCACTTCATTGTTTATGTGCTTTTCCAGATCATTTATGCATATATTGAACAGCACATGTCCCATTACAGATTCTTGGAGGTAGGATAGTACCGCTAACAGTTTTATTTATTATAATTTTGATGCTGCAGCTACAAACTGAATATGCCGCTGCATCTGTTTTAATAAAATTAGATCTGATTTGCAAAATACTGTATGAAAATATAAAGTCCATAAAGTACTTAAATGTCACTTGATGATTTGCCGGGGTCATTGATTTGTTACCTTATAATTTCATCTGGTGAGAAGGGTTTCACTAGTCTTCCATCTTGTCTTGTTTTTAGTCTTTGAGAGCACCCCGGCAATCAAGGCAGGGTCTGTTAGGGTTCCAATTAGAAAGTCGTCTCTTCTGACTTGCTAATTCCAGCTGTAAAAACCCACTCTGAAGTAAAGTTTCTTTGCACAGTGTGAAAGAGTATGAGTGAAGGTCTCTGACTCTTGGTTTAAACAGGTAATGAGAGTCTTTTAAAATCCAGGTTAAAAAAAAATTTGGTAAACTTTTACCAACAAGCTTCACATTTTAAGGAAGTGTCTGCACTGAGAATGCTTGGTCTTACTGTTTAGAGTATTGCTTACGTGGCAGTCTGCAAATTGTGATTGATGATGCATGCCATTTGTGCTGTACTTGTTAAACCCATAAATGCCCCCACACCTCCCCCAAAAAAACGCCAAACAAAAAAACCAACAGTTAAAGCTGAAACTTAGCAATTTATCCAGGATCAAAGCTTGATTTGTTTGTAATCCTACTTTTCATAGTTCTGACACACTTAAGATTGACTGCTAAATATAATGGTATAAACGTAGATTTTTGCTTTGAGGATTTTCCCCATATAACTATAGCATTATAAATTTACCCTGAATTGCAAGTATTATGCTACAACTTGTTCTATTTTAAGGTGGCTTAGTCCACTTAAATATTTTGAGATGGTACTTTTTAATGTTGTAAATATCTTTCTCTTCTCTTAGGAAGCATCACAAGCGGTTCCACAGAACTCTTTGAAGTTCCTGACACATGGTAGCCAACATCTGTATTAATAAAAAGTGAAGCTGATTCAAAGCGATTGCAAGAGTATACCACTTGGAAGCCATACTTAATTTAAATAAAAAGTGGTGTTAAAAAAGAAGTCTGTCTCCTGAAAATCAGTTTAATTTTTTAAACTGTCTACTGAACAATCACTGTCAGTTTTACTCGTGTATTAACTAGTTTACAATTCTGTCTGTTGATCATGTGAAATCTTTGCTGTCGTAAACAATGTTAGATTTAAGAAGCAAAACTAAATGTGTTTTGGTCACCTATTATGGCATGTTGGCTATGAAATATACAAAAAGAATCAGCACTATTATGAATTTTGTTAGGCTGTTTCCTGTGCTTGAGGGGAGTTATCACACAAGTCTTCTCATCTTCAGATGTTCGGGCAATTTCAGTACACTATCAGTAGTCCTGAACAGATAAACCTCAGTATCGGTTACTGCTTTCTACCCTGGAAGCTTTACCCTGGAAACTTTACAGTGTTGTCCTTTTTCCCCAGTAGGAAGACTTCAGCCAGTATCTGTCTGGAAACTAATCCTACACATATACTATCCTTTTGTCCTCTTGGAAAAATTTAACTTATACTTTCCTTAAAAAAAAAAAAAAATAGAGAAAAAGAAAGAAAGAGAAATTAATGTTGAGAGGAGGTGGGTTTTCTTTGCTGTTTTCACTCTTAAGTCTTGATCTGGTTTTCCATGGTTTGTGTTTTTTGTAAAAATGTTTTTGAAACCTGTGACAAACCTGCAAACTGTACCAGCCCTTTATTCATTTAAAAAAAATCTGCTTTGGTAGATTTCAGAAACTTTGATATTTAACATTTTTGTATCATGGAAATAAAAATGAAAAATGTATTTCCATAAAATGAAAATAAAAGAAATTTTCTTAGGAACCAGTATGTCTTTATTTTTCACATCATTTATTTGACTTTTCTCTTGTTTTGCCATTCATGTATGGTTAGCGGGTATTAAGACAGATGCATTCTTGTTTTATAAATCTATTTCCAACACATCATTCTAGCAAATGGAGTAACTACCAGGTTTCATGAGATTATATGTATTGTGGAGCCTGACGGCTTCCCACTTAAACACAATAAAGGGAAACCCCTGTGAGGTGAGGGGTGAAGCAAAAACAACTTTCTGCCCTTTACTGTTCCTTTATGATCTATAGCAGCTGCCTCAAATTCTTAAAAGTAATTTTTAAATTTTCCTGCTTGCCTTTTCTTTTGAAATATTAGGTCCTGACATGTGGAAGGCAGCATGTTCATCTGACAATCCAGGAATGGACTAGCTTTTATAGGGGAAACTAATGTTCAGTAGTGTGTGGTTTGCTGGTGAGTATTTGCTTCAGGTTGAGGGGCTGTCTGTAAGCGAGGACAGGTCTGTCTCCCAAGATCTGTGAGAGTGAGGGATCATCTTTCAGGATAGGTTGTAGATCTTTGATGATGCGCTGGAGAGGTTTTAGTTGGGGGCTGAAGGTGACAGCTAGTGGAGTTCTGTTATTTTCTCTGTTGGGCCTGTCTTGTAGTGAGTGACTTCACTCTCACAGATCTTGGGAGACAGACCTATCCTCACTTGCAGACAGCCCCCCAACCTGAAGCAAATACTCACCAGCAACCACACACCACTGAACTAACCCAGGAACCTATCCTTGCAACAAAGCCAGATGCCAACTCTGTCCACATATCTATTCAAGTGACATCATCATAGGACCTAATCACATCAGCCACGCCATCTGGGGCACATTCACCTGCACATCTACCAATGTGATATATGCCATCATGTGCCAGCAATGCCCCTCTGCCATGTACATTGGCCAAACCGGACAGTCTCCACGCAAAAGAATAAACGGACACAAATCTGACATCAGGAATCATAACATTCAAAAACCAGTAGGAGAACACTTCAACCTCTCTGGCCACTCAGTAACAGACCTAAAGGTGGCAATTTTGCAACAGAAAAGCTTCAAAAACAGACTCCAATGAGAAACTGCTGAACTTGAATTAATATGCAAATTAGACACTATCAATTTGGGCTTGAATAGAGATTGGGAATGGCTGAGCCATTACACACATTGAATCTATTTCCCTATGTTAAGTATTCTCACACCTCTTGTCAAACTGTCTGTAATGGGCTATCTTGATGATCACTACAAAAAAATTTTCTCTTAATTAATTAGCCTCTTAGAGTTGGTATGACAACTCCCACCTTTTCATGTTCTCTGTATGTGTGTATATATATCTCCTCACTATATGTTCCATTCTATGCACCCGATGAAGTGGGCTGTAGCCCACTAAAGCTTATGCTCAAATAAATTTGTTAGTCTCTAAGGTGCCACAAGTACTCCTGTTCTTTTTGAGTGTGCTCTGTTGCTATTCGGGATACCTAGGTCTTCTGTACTATGATATCGGGAGTAAAACTTAGTATGGATCACCAAGCTCCAAGTGCCTTTGGTGGCCTCAAACCAAAGTGAGGCTTCAAATCCCTCCTCAACGAAAGTATGATGATGGTTTGAGTTCTGCAGGAAGGAACTACTCATGTTGTGCACTATCTTGTAGAGAGAGTTTCATACGCTGACGTGTACGACTTAAGCTGCAGTCAGTGTCTGATTTTCATGTCTATATTCTTTAAAAATGTGGTTTTCAAGAAGGCAAAGTCCTCAAATGTGAATGGATCAAAGAGAACACAGTTCGAAAAGCTTAGCCTCGTGTTCTTACCTTGATGCAAAACAAGTAGTGTAAATATTCAAAAAAGTAATACAGTAGTTTCATATTTTTTTAAACCATAGCAACAGTCTGAATACGGTACATTACAATGGTCAATTTTTCCATTTCTCGTCAACTGTTGGAAATGGGCGACGTCCACCTTGATTGCATTGGCCTCGTTAGCACTACAAAAGTAATCAGCTGTTGAGAATAGGCTGCTTCCACCTTAATTGAATTGGCCTCATTAGCACTGACCCCCAACTTGGTAAGGCAACTCCCATCTTTTCATACATATACTGCTTACTGTATTTTTCACTCCATGGATCTGATGAAATGGGTTTTAGCCTAAGGAAGGTTATGCCTAAATAAATGTGTTAGTCTCTAAGGTGCCACAAAGGACTCCTCTTTGTATCTAAACCAGTAAAGCAGAATGAAGTCAGTATATAGTTCTTTAATTATACTTTTAAGGGTTCTGGTAGGGATTAACTCTAAACAGTAACATAAGGCAAGAAGTGACCCTCACCAACATAAAAAGTTCCTTACCCTGTGGTATCACAAAGACCTCCTATGTTATCCTCAAGTGAAGGATAATGTGATTCATTAAATTTGCCTTTATCTTAAATGAAATCACTCAACCGTAACTTTAAAATGGAGAGGAAACTTCCTATATTGCATCAATTTTGCTAATGTTTCCTAATCTATTTATGTACTACATACAATCCTGATTTTTGGTTCTTTTGTGTGTATGTGGAATGTTACAGACTTAATAATGTGATTAAGTGTTGTCTGTCTTCATAACTGTGGTGTCTAGCACAATTCTGGGATCCTTGACTAGAGTTTCTAGGTACTACTATACTACAAATAAATTAAAATGTCTATAAATAAAACATGAAAATGATGATGTGGCATGAACAATTGAATGGTTTTATGTAGAAAGAACGAGGAGTACTTGTGGCACCTTAGAGACTAACAAATTTATTTGGGCATAAGCTTTCGTGGGCTAAAACCCACTTCATCGGATGCATGCAGTGGAAAATACAGTAGGAAGATATATATACACACAGAGAACATGAAAAAACGGGTGTTGCCATACCAACTATAACGAGACTAATCACCACTCTGAAACCTGGTTTTATGTAGGTTATCCCAATTAATAGCCAATAAAATCTGTCACAATTTCATGTAATTTGTATACAACACATTTTACCAAAAAACCTTTAGGAATGCTTGAGTTTTAAAATTGTATTGGAAGTAGGCCTCTGCCTGGAAAGACACTTGCCTTAGTTACAGTTCCAACTGTACATGACTGAAATTAAAGCTGATAAAGTTAAAACCACTAAATGTGACTTAAAATGGACTTTGTTCATAAAGACATCATGACTTTGAAGCCTGACATTTATTTCTACATTTAAATCTAGAATATTCTAGAATTAGAACCAAGTGATGGATCCTGTTAGAGGTCTGAGGACCTATTTCAGTAGGAAAATCACCAATTTGGATAATACAGCGGTTCTCAAACTGGAGGTCGGGACCCCTCAGGGGGTTGGGAGGTTATTACATGGGGTGGTCACGAGCTGTCAGCCTCCACCCCAAACCCTGCTTTGCCTCCAGCATTTATAATGGTGTTAAATATATAAAAATGTGTTTTTAATTTATAAGGGGGGTCACACTCAGTGGCTTGCTATGTTAAAGGGGTCACCAGTACAAAAGTTTGAGAACCACTGGGATACCATAAAAGGAACCTGTTACAGGGTGAGCTGGACCTTTAGAGCAGCTCAAGACCTGGCTCCAGTATTGCCAACCTCAAAAGATCAAAAATCATGAGTCAGTCCCCAAATATCATGTTTTTTTAACATTATATTGTTTTCTGATCTGTCTTGATTTTTGAACTATCCCTGCCTGTCCCATGTGTGAGAAATAATTGTTGCCTATTCCCAAATTTATGGGGTAAAATTGATTTTTGGCTCCTGCTGCAGGAGCTTTCACCCCCACATCTGACCATTACCTGCCCAGCAATTCTACCCCAAACCTCAAAATCAGTCCTGTCCCCTGTGGATATTGATATTGATGTCAAAGGATATTGATCTTAAAGACATAAAGGTGTCTATAGATTTCACTCTCCAACATGAAATGGGTTCTTTTAAACAGCAAGGCCTTGGTTTTACTTGGTTATATGGCAAACAGCCAAAAGCATTCATTCAGATTAAAAATTTATTAAACACAAGAAAGAACAAGAAATTAAAACAGGCATTTATACTGAAACTGTGGTTGAGTGTGCAAAACAGTCAAAACCTTTCAAGTTTTTCTCCTTTTGGAGGCAAACCATCAGTCTTATTTTCAGAACTCCCTTTCTTTGATGAAAAGGAAAAGGGTTAATTTTACTCCCGGTCCTGTGTGTAGAGGGCATTTACTTATCCTGTTCTTAACAAGGTAGAGGAGACACAGGATAGAAAAGATGGTTAAATACATTGTTGATATGTTTGAAACACTGGATGGCTGGCAAATCTTCCACAACGCATGCTGCTTGGACCTTGGTTATGATCTGTCAGGCCTGTCATTTGATTGGATATTTTCTTCTTAGATAAGGCAGATTTGGATGATTGTAGTATAACTGATGAGTGTGATAGGATAGGAGGAAAAACAGTGGGCAGAAAATAACACAGCAAGGGAAGAGTATATAATACAATATCTTACAAGCCTTTGCAGTGCTGGTAATTAGATATCCCCCCTGATGGGCTGAGGACTGTACGTCATAGTAATGTGATAACTTTCAGCACTTACAGGTGAAAATGAAGTTCCTTAAATGAGCAAGCCAGCCAGCCTTCTTCTCAGGAAGGAACTCCTTCAGCTGAGCTGCGATGAGTTCCAGTGCTGGCAGTTTGGGGGATGAGACGAGGGGAGCTGTGATGCAAGGTTGGACAGGAGATGAGGGGGAGGGCTGAACTGAACTGATCATGTTTTTTCAGTCTCTTTTTATAAAATGCAAAAAAGGGCTGCATAGTTTATCCCTTTCGTTATTTTGTTCACCAATTTAGACTTAATATGTCACACCAATTTTGTTCTATTAATATCTGGTTCCATATCTTCTGTTTTTACCAAGCATAATTTTAATAGTCCTTGGATTATATCAACATGGCCTTCTTGGTTTAGACTAATCTGGCTTCTTTGTCTGGTTCTCTTGAACTTGTTACAAAATGTTGTAAACAACTTTATTTTTCATGATTACTGCCACATCTCAGGAACTTTTACATATGTCTTACATTTAAATTTACCATAGGGGTACATTTTATGGGCTTGATAATTACAATACCCCATCACTACAGCTCCCCTAGCCTCACTGATGCTCCTTTGGGGTTCTTCACTTGCTCCCCCAGGTTTGGGAGAGCAGAAGTGAGTCCCATTTCCACCTTCCTAGCTTGAGAGGGTAGTTCTAGGAGCTCTTCATCCCTCTTCTGTTCCTTTCCCTAGGCTGCGTGCTGCAGGGAGAGGAACAGAGGCACCATTCTGCCTGTTGGTCACAGTGCAGATGAGGGAGCAAAGCCGCCCTGAGCTGTTGGGCTCTTTCTGCTCCTCTCCCTTCATATGAGAATGGCTTCAGGTTGATGAGGGGAGGGGGAAAGAGTTCTTCCTACGTATGAGAACAAAGACTGCTGAGGAATGGGGGTGAGGACTACAAACAAGCCCTTTCTGCTCATTGTAGAGAGAGCCAGGGACCAGTGGCAAAGCTAATAGGGAGCAATCATGCCCCAGCAGCATTTAGGTGTGTGTGTTGTGCCCTTTCACATGGGACTGCAATGTGAGCCTGCCCTGAGCTCGTCTAGCAGCAGTAGTAGCTCCTGTTCCGCAGGGCTAGGCCTGGCTCCCCACTTTCAGTGTTGTGACGTGGCAGGTGAGGTCATGTGGCGCTGCAAACCATGTGCCAGGTTACAACACCAGTCACTCAAATCTGGCTGCCCTCCCTCATGACCCATATGGAGTCACATGACCCTGTGTGCCATGTGTCAATGCCTGGACCAAGGAGCCAGGCACAGCCCCATGAGACAGCCCAGCCCCAAGGTCTGCCTTCTGCACTGGGACAAGATTAGGGTTGCGGGGCTGGGGAGGAGGGTGCTGCTGCAGGTGGTTAGTGCCCCTTTGGCCATCACCCCTCCTGGTTGCAAAACCTGGCTCCACCGTTGCCAGGGAGAGTAGTAGTTTGCTGGCTGGGCTATCCTGGGATTAAAGATCCCTCCTGTGAGCAAGCAGGAGGGAAAGGAGCCCGGGAGGGAGTAGACCGAATATGCTGGGGACACAGGCTGACTAATGAGCTACATTATCAACAAGCAGCCAGTAGAGGGCTCTGAAAAGGAAGTGCCATCCTGAAGTCAGAGGAAACCTGGTTCAGCAAAGAGAGCGACTGCTGGTGAGCAGGAGCTGCAGATTGGAGACAACAGCGAGCGTGGGAGTTGGCTGTGGAGGAGAGCTGGGCCTGGAAGGTTGAGAGCAAGCCAAAAACAGCCTGTTGCTGGCAGGGATGAGCAGTCACTGCAGGAGGAGGATACAGGGCAGTGAGGAGGCCTTACACTCCTCCACTAGCCTGGCTCTCTGGGCTGGGTTTGGAACTGTTTTAATTTGTAGGGGATAATGATTAATTGGGACTTTGGTGATTGCACCTTTTTTTTTTTTCTGGCAGCCCTAGTAAAAGTAATTCTATCATACTCAACATGTGTTTATGGGAATCCACTGAGGGCTACACTGTGTACTTGGGACGGCTCTCAGACTTCATCACAAGTCTGTGATGTTTGGTGCTTTTCAAGAGTTCTCATGGCTTTCTGATTTCTGCCTTTAAACTCAAGTTTTTCCCTCATCCCAAATGCCACTCACTTTATCATCAGTGGGACTGAAGTCACAGGCTGCCCTTAACAAGATGGTTGCCGTTTCCCTTCAGCTTTGCTGCTGAAAGTGAGGCTGATGTCAAGCCTACCTCAGCCAAGATCCCTTTTTTACAGAGTAAGGGCTAAGCAGGGGACAGAAAATGTAGAGCTGCTCTAACTCCGACTCAGGAGCAGGAAAAGGCTAGGAAACTGAGGAGTCAGAGGAATGTGAGGAGCAGAAGGCAAACAGGGTATGTGGGGAGGACTGTGGGAAGCAGGGATGTGAGGGACTGTTTCAGGCATGTGGTAAACTGAAGAGGTTGCCAGGGAATGTATTATGGCAGAAGAGGAAAATGTGGTGGGTGGGGAAGAGTGTGCCACTTCTGAGGTACAAAAAAGGAATATCTGGGATCATTCTGAGTCCATAAAACCAGACAGTTGTCAGCATATGCTGAGCACCCTTACAGATTTTCTTGGACAGACACTTCAAAAAAGGAAAGATCGTGGGAAAACCTGGACTGGTGGTAATGCTAGGACAGGGAGAGTGAGTGAATGTAATGGGTAGTGGGGAACAGATACTGGGAGAGCATGGAGGGAGAATGAGAGGGAATGTTGCCTATTTTGTCTAGTTAAGAAGAGGGATAGAATGATAGTTCCTCACGCCCGAGGAGGTAAGCAGGGTCATCTCCAAGGGGTGAACCATGAGGCATGTGTGTATTTATGGTTGAATTCTAAACCTAAGATCACTTACCAATTGAAAATAGGCAGCTTCCAATTAAATGTGAGAATCAGAAAGCAGGTGAAAAACATTATTTGATTTATTTAAAAATAATCATTATTTTTAAGCCCATCGTTACTTTTTGGGAATCTTACTCATGACATTTGAACACTTAGGATTGGCCATATTAAGTGTAGGAAGTACGGTTGGGGGGGCCAGGGCAGAACAGTGAAGCAAAATATTTGATTTGTTTTGCCGCCTAGGGCTCTGGGAGTAGAGCTACCTGAAAAGGGTTTGGTTTGCACCCTGCAGCCTAGGTGCAAAGGACTGAGAGAGGGGGAGATGGTTGGGGGAGGGAAAATGAGACCATAGGGAGAAGGAACTGTGGCCCAAGTAGGGTAAAAATTTATCAGTGGAGCTTCTACAGTGAAGTGAGGACAACATTAGATTTGTGGTGGTATTTGATTTCAGACTCTTGTTTACCCCAGAAGCAAGGAGGACTTCTAATGTAGCTGGAGGGCTAAACTAACTCATCCTTCCAGCAGAGAGAAAACAAGTCAAAAAAGGGGAAAACGGATGCAGTGGCCACATCTGATTATGAAGCTGATCCATGCCCGGACAGAGCCATATAAATAGGTAGGTCAATGTCATCAAAAGTGTGTGATAAATTCATTTATCAAGTGACTTTGCACTTTGTCCCCTGCATGTTGTCATAGTGCATGAGAATAAGTCCAAATATAAATTTTTGTTCTTTAAATATTATAGTAACATTCACTGGGAACAGTAGTTAAGTATGTACACACCTCTACCCCGATATAATGCTGTTCTCGGGAGCCAAAAAATCTTACTGCATTATAGGTGAAACCGTGTTATATCGAACTTGCTTTGATCTGCCGGAGTGCACAGCCCTGCCCCCCCGGAGCGCTGCTTTACCGCGTTATATCCGAATTCATGTTATATCGGGTCGGGTTATATCGGGGTAGAGGTGTATATTATTGCTTTCTTGTCCTATATTCATTGTCTTTATTTCTGATGTAATTTGTTTTTTTACTTCATGCTAAACATTTAATGTAAAAATAGTTAGCCTCTTAGGAATTTAATGTAAAATAAACTTGAATAAAAATGGTAATTCAAATCCTTACCACCAAATATTCCAGTTTAGTTAACTTTCAGCAGTGATTTATATTAGCTGCACAACTCCATCATGAATAGTGGGATCTGTGGCTTAACTATATAGAGTGCACTACAAGTTAACCAAATATGTGTATATTTAGAGATGAGGTGCTAGTCTGGAAAATGTATCTTCTGTCATGACACCATTATTTGTATTCAAAATAGCTTAAGTGTGATGGGTTTTTTTGTGGTTTTACAACAGAGAGGTGTTTTTTAAAAAACTGAAATTTAGGAATTAGTGTGTCCATGATGTGAGCTACATATTTTTGGTATTCTTTGGGGGGAAATTTTAAGCTACAACAACTTTAGAGACTTTCAGATATTTGATAATTGGGCATTTGATGCATGCTTGTAAAATGAGTTACAAATCATATCCATATGTCTGCAAACTTTGGTCACTATTGTATGTTATGGTTAATATCACTTACCAAACTACACGTCTACCCCGATATAACGCTGTCCTCGGGAGCCAAAAAATCTTACCATGTTATAGGTGAAACCGCGTTATATCGAAATTGCTTTGATCCGCTGGAGTGCGCAGCCCCGCCCCCCTGGAGGACTGCTTTACCATGTTATATCTGAATTCGTGTTATATCGGGTCGCATTATATCGGGGTAGAGGTGTATCTGAAGGGCTTCACGTTCTTAATGAGAATTTGGATTTTAATTGAGTTTTGGTAAAAGATGGAGACCAGATAATCTACCAAGAAAAGTGTTTTAATATAAAAACTCCAATGTAGGAATTTAATCTTGATGCATTGAGGATTGTAGATTCCCAACTCCCCCTTAATGTTTAAAGGTACATATTGATTCTGCAAGTACTACATTCCTTATATTAAAAGGATAAATAAAATAGAATATTAAATATTCCTTGGGGAATGTTTTTCCCCAAGGAAAGAGTGGAGTGGTGAACTGTATCTAATGGTTTTAAAAGGAATAAAAATAACTGATAAGATATTTGACCTCTTTCTCCCCTAGTACTCTCTAAGCATTTATGATGAGTTTTGTCGTGATCCCCAGGAAATTCCTGGCATCTGATTGAGTTCCTTGTCTTTATTTAAGAAATAATAAATATAATACAAGCAAAAATGCCTTCTGCACTTTTTGCTTCAGAACACACACAAGACCACTCAGGATAATCAAAAGTCCTTGGCTTCTAAAGTCCTTAGACTATTGCCAGATGAGCAGATGTCTGCAGTGAACAGAATTCCACAAATAGCTCATTCAATTATTCCAAAGTCTATTTACTAAATGAAGACAGAACAGCTTTTTTATAGTCAAATGTTACTCAGGCACTAGCCCATTGAGTAAACTTTATCTCCGTGCCTTACAGAAATATTGCAACACCTGAATGGTGTGAGGAGTAATGTTTGGAGGGTTAGGCTTAATTATACTTGTAATTAAGATGTTCATGCCATTTTATTATTTATTAAATATCCATGATGCTCCTTTAAAAAATGCATCAGGATAATTATTGGCTGCCATGTGCTTCACTGAGAACTACAGCAGATTAAGGGGCTGTCACAGTTACTGGACCCATGTGGAATGCATCTTTTCCTACATAGAATATAGGAGAAAATTCAGTAGAACTGTGAAAATGTAAACTCCCTTGCCCTTATTATGTCCATTTGTTAAATGAAGTGGCTGCAGTATATGCACATGGACAGGTTAGTGCCTAAATGCAAACATTTTTAAGTTTAAGTGACTTACCAGACTTGATAACCAACATGATCTAATTGCTGTGTAGTTTTCCACTGATGCCAAAGTTTGGACAATTGTGCCAGGCATGTTGCATTCTAGTCCATCATCTGCTTTTACAAACCACCAACTCCCAAGAGGGACTGAAAATATTATTGTCTTAGTATTAATTACTTCAATCAGTAAAAAAAAAAATCACACCAAAATTGAGATTTGTACAAAGAATTATCCCCCTTAACATTGTTCCTGCAACAAGAACTACTACTTTGCCAACTTTAAAACTAGTCATTTCTGATCTCAAAGTCTGTAAAGAAAAATGGATATAAGTAATCTAGGAACAGATATGAAAAATCTAGTGTTTGCCTGATTCATGGAACCATCTTCTCCTTTTCCTATCTTTGAATGCACTGATTCTTAAAGTATACAAAGAACTTGAGTTGTCTGAATTCATTTTGCTTTTTCAGGATACTGTAGTTTAAGCAAGGATGACAGCCCTCAGTTGAAAGAGAGTTTTCAAGCTTATAACATTTGAGTTATAGAGTCATTAGGCCAAATTCATTTCCTCAGAATTGCAACAACATACCTCTGCTGGGTCAGTTATGTTGTAAGGGGTTTTGACCCCTGAGGGAAAGACAGATGACAGTATTGCCTTTTCCCCTTTCCTGGGAAGCTAGCTTTATATTCCAGCTGGCATTCAATAGGAGTCTACCCAGCAGAGGTTTTCCAAGAGAAGCTGTGAATCAAGTAATCTCCCTGCTAGTTTGACCTTGTCCTTTCCACTATGGCCTGGCCCACTTGAGAACTGCATTAGCTCATTTCAGGCTCCTCTGCAGAGTAGTTTGCTGAGCAGTTCATGCCACTCTAGTCTACCTTCTTCTCTACCCTTGGGAGTCCACAGACTGGGTTATGGAAGCCCCATGTGGTGCGCCCAGAAGGTTGAAGTCAACTCATCATTTTGGGTAAAGTGATAATGGCTATATTTTGAAAAATGGCAAAGATGCAGAAGACACACTTGGACACACACATTAGTGTATAAATTGGTTGATTACACTTACAATTTTTTTTCTGAAAGCAGTTATCCAGTTGACTGAAGTATACAAATATTTATGTGCACCTGCATGTGCTATAATTTGCAGATTTTTAATATTTTTTTTAATAAAAAAGATATTTTTATCACTGAAAACAAAAATATCAGACAGCCCAAGCAAAAGAAACAAATACAAGATAAAAAATTCAGCAGCATTAAGGTAGTATTTTATATACATTTCTAAAATACAGCCCAGTACCCTTTAAAATAGCATAGTGGATTTAGAGTTGGGGGATTTAGGATCAGTGTCTGCTCAGCAGATTTGCTGCATATATATTGAATCTTTTCTTCCTTAATGAATCATAGTGGATTCTCCATTACTGATAATTTTTTATCAAGATTGGATGTTTTTCTAAAAGATTTGCTCTAGGAATTATTTTGGGGGAAGTTCTATGGACTGTGTTATATAGGAGGTCAAACTACATGATCACAGTGGTCCCATCTGTCTTTGGAATCTATGAATTGATGGGCCTGTGACTTTTAGCAGGCAAGAGAAGCAGCTTTCTGCTTAAACCAGGGCCCACCTATGAAGGAAGAGAAAATGGGGCTAAGCAGTTAGTGTTTGGACTGGGATGAGAGAGGTCAAATGAGCACAACACTTTTTGTATTACATGTGGCCATTTGTGTCTTGTCAATAGTTCTAGTTAAATAAAATATTATTGTTAGTTTTCAATAAAATTGTGTCCCATAAGTCTCCATTAAGCAACATCCACCCCCAGCTAAGCTCACAGGAATTCATTCCATTACATGTCCATCCGTTTTGTTGGACCCAGCAGATTTTTTGAGTATTTCACACTAGCAACACTTTTTTAATGGTATCAGAAATAAATTTAAATATTTCTTAACAGGCCAAAGCTTTTTAAATTATATCAGTTCTTGGAACTTTCCATGTAATGTAAATTAAACCTCATTCTCTGGTGTATGAAATTAGATCCCAGCAATAAAGCAACTTACAAAGCCGTATTCTGAAAGTATTTTCTACAGCTAAGTTGTGTCTACTGTAACTCACAAGGCTTCTCTCCTAAAATTTTATTTATATTATTTCCATCAGGATATAAAACACATGTACAGTAGATACCATTTAAAAAAAATCAATATTTGTTAATATTTATCACACAAGGTTATGTAAGCTGTATCACACTTATTTTCTATTTTACAAAGAAGTAGCTATCAAGAATTCTAAGCTATGGATGGTATTTCTAAGGTATTTATAATTTTACATCTATGTAATGACATTTCTGTAATGACATCTATTTCAGATACTATATGCCTGACTTCTGTTGGCAAATGCTTACTCTTTAATGGACACCACTGTAGCTTTGTAAATAATGGATGGCAACCAGCTATAGATAAACAGTAGTGCTGTCGATTAATTAAATTTGTGACTGAACTCCTTGGGGGAGAATTGTATGTTCCCTGCTCCGTTTTACCTGCATTCTGCCATATATTTCATGTTATAGCAGTCTCAGATGATGACCCAGCACATGTTGTTCATTTTAAGAACACTTTTACTGCAGATTTCACAAAACGCAAAGAAGGTACCAATGTGAGATTTCTAAAAATAGCTACCGCACTCTACCCAAGGTTTAAGAATCTGAAGTGCCTTCCAAAATCTGATCAGGACGGGGTGTGGAGCATGCTTTCAGAAGTCTGAAAAGAGCATCATTCCGATGCGGAAACTACAGAACCTGAATCACCATAAAAGAAAACCAACCTTCTGCTGGTGGCATCTGACTCAGATAATGAAAATGAACATGCGTCAGTCTGCACTGCTTTGGACTGTTCGAGCAGAACCCATCGGCATGGATGCATGTCCTCTGGAATGGTGGTTGAAGCATGAAGGGACATATGAATCTTTAGCGCATCTGGCATGTAAATATCTTGCAACACTGGCCACAACAGTGTCATGCGAACGCCTGTTCTCACTTTCAGGTAACATTTGCTGTTCTCCCTCCTACCCTTAGAATTATGAACTCTACCATTTTATGATCACTTTCACCCAAGCTGCCTTCCACTTTCAAATTCTCAACCAGTTCCTCCCCATTTGTCAAATTCAAATCTAGAACAGCCTCTCCCCTAGTAGCTTTCTCCACTTTCTGAAATAAAAAATTGTCTCCAATACATTCCAAGAACTTGTTGGATAATCTGTGCCCTGCTGTGTTATTTTCCCAACAGATACTACAGTCCTACTAAACTATTTGGTAGTAATGTCTGATGTTGTGTTTAAGAAGTTGTGGTATCGTTAGCAAATATGTACTGTAGATATCACCTCCTCATTATTGTTTGGAAAACCTGTTTATTGCATTTCAATGTATCTGACCTTTTAATTCCATTCTGAAGTTGCATTTAACTTCGGTATCATAATATTGTGCCGTACTGCTTTGAGAAACTGCTGATTATTAGCTAAAATAGTTTTGCAACAGCATGCATATTGCTACCACATCATCAAATTGTAACTGACTGAGAATTGAAATGATACCTTGATTGCTGAGCGCTATGATGAACATATTACATTTAATTGATAGTGCAGCATTGCAGGAGGAGGATGAACTAGAAAACACAAAGGTAAAAGTTACTGTCATGTAAATGTTTCCTATGAAAGCCCATTCTACTTGATAATAGCATGAATTTTTAAAAAGGCCATTAGATGTGGTTGGTAACAGCAATAATATACACGGAAGAGATAATTATACCATTAAATGACCAGTTTGTGAGAAAGTTAATGGCCTGAGAAGTGTTAGTGCCGGCAAGTATTTCAGGGATTAGTGAAGCGCTGTTTGAAAGCATGTTTTAAATGTTCATTCCCTTTAATACTCAATACTATATTTTCAGTTCCTTAATAGGATTTCTTAATTGAAGTAACTGGTATGGGTTGGAAATAGGATCTTTCTCTTTGAGCTTTTTCTAAACTGCCCACCACCACCATAAAACCTAGGTGCTGATGACATTTTATTCTGGTGGCCATTTGGAAATCTGCATGCGCGAAGTTTTGAGATCCAGGACCGGAGCCAGAATGGAATCTAAGAAACCTGCTGCCACACTGCTTACAATGCATTCTAGCTGGAGGCAAATTCTGCTGCATATTTTAACAGGAAACCTCTTTTTCACATGTGATACCAGTTTACAAGCCAATGAAGCAATCCAGTGCAGCAGCCCTCTTCACAATACCTCTTCCTAAAGGAGGTGACAAATAAAAATAATGGGACCCCACGTGGGTGTCTGCGTTAGCATGTCTGATGCTAATATAGCAGGATCAGGGCTAATATCAGTATCATTATCACAGTATTACCTACAACCTGAACTGAGATCAGGGCCAGCTTGTTCTAGGCACAGTACAAACAGACAGTCCCTGCAGGAAGAGTTTGCACTCTAAATACACAAGACACACACAGGGTGGAAGAAAGGAAGTAATATTACCCAAGTTTTATGGATAGGTAATGGAGACACAGCATGATTATATGGCATGGCCAAGAAAGTGTCTGAAAGAGCTAGCCATTTAATTCTGATCTCAGTCTTAGTCTGGTGCTTTAACCACAAAACAATACTTTCATGCATTGCTTTATTATTTGTGGCAAATAAATAAAAATGAGCTAAATACAAAATATTATTCCTAATCTATCAGGTTTAAAAAAAATCTTTAATTCCAGGAACTAGATTCTCTTTAAAACTACTTCCCAAATTGGACAAAACTCTGTAGTAACACTATGGCCTGGTCTACATTGGGGGGGGGGGGGGGAATCGATCTAAGTTACGCAACTTCAGCTACGTGAATAACATAGCTGAAGTCGACATACTTAGATCTACTCACCACGGTGAGTCGACTGCTGACGCTCCCCCGTCAACTTCGTCTGCGCCTCTTGCTCCGGTGGAGTACCGGAGTTGATGGAAAAGTGCTCAGGGATCGATTTATCGCGTCTAGACTAGACGTGATAAATCAACCCCCACTGGATCGATCGCTGCCGGCTGATCCAGCGGGTAGTATAGACATACCCTATATTAAGATAAACTGTTTGGGACCATTAATGTAGAAGCCAACCGTTCTCAGAATACAATGCTTTTCATTTTAATACATTTCCATATCCACAGTCTCTTTATGAAAACTGGCAAAATGGAGCTTTTTCTCCCTAGGGGGGAACTTCACAAGCTACGTCTAGTCTACACAAAATTCCTAATGAACTTTTGTAAACAATTATTAGAAAGTAGCACTTTTCTGAAGCAGCAGCAGTACCAGTCTAGCAGTGCTTAAAATGGTCTGAAAAAAGTGTATGTGGGTGAGTAGATGGGATTCTATCTTCATGCCCACATCTGCCTGTCTTCCTGCCTGAAATTCATTTTGCCCTGATCCCAAATCAGTTATGCCCCCCCCCCCAGCATCACCTCTAGTCCTGGGATTCTTCACCTCGTTCCAGTCTGGGGGGCTGCAGCAGGGCCCCCTCTTCCCCTTCCTAAGTGTTGAAGGGAGAAAGAGTGGAGGGGAGAAAAGCAGAAGAATCATCCCATTGGTCAGAGGAGGAGCAGTCTCCCTGAGTTGTTGGGCTCTTTCTGCTCTCCCACCCCAGAGCCCTGCAGCAGGACTGGAATCCCATGGGTCCCACATGACCCAATGCCATACTAGCAGGAGCAGGTAAAATGTACTTTGTTGTGGATGGGATTGGGTGGGCAAACAAAATAGACTGTGGTGATTTATGGGAAAACACTTTAAAACTTTTAATACTTCACTTTAAGTGAGGGATAGAAAGAAGTGATGTCTTATAACAGGAATTAAAATGGCGTTTTTACATGGTTTATGCAAGTTTTGTTTTATTCTTTTAGTGGTAAAAATTGTCTGAATTCCATTTACATATATATAATCTATTAACCAACCGATCAGTTTATATATTAATCGATCTGTCTGTCTTGCGGGATTTGTGGGATCTAAGGTTTTTGCGTGTGGGAGCGGAATAAAAATGCAAGAAACAACGTGGAAACAGGTGGTAATGAGTATTATGGGGCAGGATGGAAGCAGGATTAAAATAATAGTCCAGGGCAGGGCTCTGCCCCTCCCCTCCTGTGGCAATGATGTCAGCTCCTAAAGGGAGGAGGAGAGAGCACTGCCTGCTTCCAAAGCAGCCCTGGTTGGCTGCTCTTCCCCATGAGGCAGGCAGCTGGGGAAAACAGCCAATATGAAGAAATTCCCCCCCAGGCAGACTGTGCCCCTCAGTGTCCCAGCTTGCATTTTAGAAATTTTATGTTGCAGGTCTATGGCCCAGCACACTTTAAGTACTACATCCTAGAAGCTTCGGTAATGGGAGAGCCACAGTACAATTCCCAGTAGCCAATAAAAGGAGATGGTTAGGCTCGATCAAGTATGCAGAACTGAGCAGCCATTCCCTTTCAGCGCAAGGGAATCGTTGCAAGGTAAGCCTCTCACACAACAGTTGCAGGGACACTATCTAGGGCAGTGGTCCCCAACCTTTTCCGTGGGGCAGGCGCCTGACGACTAGCCGCCGAGGACCGTGGCCACCGGACAAGCAGCTGCCAAAATGCCGCCGTGAAGCAGCGTCATCAAGAGCTGTCGCTGCCAAAATGCCGCCGAAATTCGGCAGCATTTCGGCGGTACCGCTTCTTGATGTTGCCGCTTCTCGGCGGCTGCTTTTCCGGCGGCCAGTAGGCGGGCGTACATGGATGCCCCGGCGGGCGCCATGGTGCTCACGGGCACCGTGTTGGGGACCCCTGATCTAGGGACACAACCATTATATGGAGATGACTTCAGTTATTGGAGGAACTGGTTTCCTTAATCCTCAAAGAGAAAAATGTTAACTCTGACATAAAGACAGTAATAAAAAGGGGCCTATGATATGTTTAAAGAAAACAAAAGCCAGATAAACGTAGGGAAAAGGCTTTTTTATAAGCTACAGTGTGATAGTATGTGTAAACCCTTGGGATGAATTTTAGGGTATCAATAATGTGGCTGAAAAGACCAGTTTTCCCACTGTATAAACAACAGTTACAAGTGGGCAATGGAGGCTGGCAGCATGGCTTAATTGGAGGTGGGAAGTGACTTTCAGACTGAATGAGATGATAGGGTGAGGCTAGACCATGAAGGGCCTTGAGAATGAAGACAAGTAGCTTATATTTGATATGATGGAGTCCTGCCGATTAAATTAAGCAATACTTTTTGGTTTTAAGAAGGCTCTCTGGTCACACTGTGGCTGGTTACAGACGCTGGAAGGGAAGAACTGCAGATGCCAAACCAATTGGCTTTGCTGAGTCAGAGCCGTGGAAGCCCTAAGTACTGGAGTGTGGAAGAATCTCATAATTATACCCCAGTTAAGTATCTATATGGGGAACAACAATTTGATAATGGGCTCTTCAATCTAGAAGTCAAATGTATAAGATACAGTGGCTGGAAACTGAAGCTGGACAAATTCAGACTGGAAATAAGACACACATTTTCAACAGTGAGGATACTTAACTAGTTACTAAAGGAACAACTTACCAGAGGTTGTGTTGGATTCTCCAATTTTTGTGTTGGATTCTGGCAATTTTTATATCAAGATAAAATATATGCTCTCATTCAAACAGGAATTAATTCAGGGAAGTCCTTTTGCCTGTGATATTCAAGAGGCCAGACAAGATGATCATGTTATCTGTGCCCTTACCTGTGAATATATGAAAAACATGAGGCCTGATACCTGAGAAGGTGTGCTCAGAAAGAGGGGAGACAGATCTGACAAGGATCTGGGATAGGACAGGAGACTGGGGCAAGGAACTGCGGAGGGTTGGGGCTGTGGACTGAGATTGGATGAGGAACCCAGGGAGAGGACTGGGACTGGGATTCAGTTGGAGAGGGGAATGGAGGGAGGATGATTAGAGGCCAGAGGTAGGGGAAAGATAAATTGGATAAGAAGCCAGGAGGGGGAAACTGGGACTGAGATGCAAAGCTGGTGTGGAGACTAGGACTGGGCAGACAAGGAGAATAGGATTGGGCCAATGAGCCAGTGGTGGGAAACAGACAATACTGAGCACACTCCCCTCGTCAGCCTGAAATGGAATCCAAAACTAGACTTTCACCATTCCTCTGCGGTAGGCAAATATCTGTGAAACCTATTGGAAAAGTATGCATCTTATCCCCCTCTAATGCTGGTCCCCTTGGAAAATGACATCCTGCTACTATTGTCAGTTACTCTGTTAACTCAAGTGGCAGACAGAGGTCTGTTGATGAACCATGTGGGTGTCAATCTGATGCCCCATAATGGAATTTCTGGCTTTTGTTTGCTTTTTTTTATATATATATATTTCTGTGTGCAATTAATTATCTAGGCTTATGTTTAAGGAACATTAAGGTTACAAAATCAAGTACTCAAAAGTTAGTAAATGTCAGAATTAAGGTTGCCTCTGCAATCTTAGCTTTCTTAATTAAAACTGAAAAGATAAACATGCCAAGAAGACCTTGGGTAAACAGTTTTCAAAGTTAATCTGGACCAATTCCAAGACTATGGGAGAGGGAAGGAAGAGAGCCCCAAATGATACCATAGTGTGTGTGGGGAGGGGGAGGGGGGAGGGAGGCAGGAAGATAATGTGGTTCTTGTTGGAATGTACATGTGTAAAATTAAACATATATGTACAGCACACATTTGTGTGATAGATAGATATGGCCCATGATTGTAGAATACTCCATTTCTTTTGTTTTTAATACAGGCAACTTTGTTCTCATTCTCTTTGTAATCCAAAAGCCCTCAAGGAAGTTGGTACTTTACTATTTATATTGCTTATCTGCTTTCTGTTTATACAGTAAAATATCAATAATTTGAGGTTTCTATTTAGGTTGTACATATGACCGTGTAAGAGAAATATGACAATGACTGATGGCTATTAAGATATTCTTAAATGTTGCCTTGGTGAGCTAATTATTAAATCTATGCAGGTAAATTAGGTCACATTTGACCCAATCTAGTGATCAAAATCTGCTCTGCTACACTGGTGTAAATTCAGAGTAACTCCAATGAAATATAGAACTTAATTATTGTCTTTAACATTTGAAATTGATCAGGACAAAAAGGTTCAATTGACAAATGGCTTTTCAGATGAGGCTGTGGGTTGTTTTTTTTCCTTCAGAGATTCGGCAACTTCGAAGTGGTTAAAGTTCAAACTGTAATAACAGAATTGTTATAGGCCTCTACAGGAAAATTCATCAGTAATGTAAGATATGTTTTAAATATCAACAGAAATTTTTCCTTCTGTTTTTCTTTTCTGGCACATTTTGATTAGAAGAGAGAGTGATTCAAGTATTTCCTGACCAGTAGTGTATTCATTACACAGGTTTGAAAACTCGGTAGCCAACAATGTATTCTTTTCCCATTTGATTCAATAATCTGTGATTAAGCTCTTGTCCCTCTAGGCCGTCAAAGCAGTTTAAAATTGTCTCATCAAGGTGCTATAAATAAACTAGACACTTTTTCATTTTAGCAGGAAGATTAGGAAATACACAAACGTAGCATCACATGCATAAGAAAATAGTTATCTTGGAAACATCCTGTGAATTGCATCTTGTGCAGATCATATGAACTTATCAGTCATTTTTCAAATATGACACAAAGACCAATTTTGACCTGATGATAGGTAGCTGCCTGTTGTACTGCAAGGAGGGAGGGATAGCTCAGTGGTTTGAGCATTGGCCTGCTAAACCCAGGGTTGTGAGTTCAATCCTTGAGGGGGCCACTTAGGGATCTGGGGCAAAATCAGTACTTGGTCCTGCTAGTGAAGGCAAGAGGCTCAATGACCTTTCAGGATCACTTCCAGTTTTAGGAGATAGGATATCTCCATATATTATTATTATATTATTATAAGTGATTAATATACCAAGCAACCCCATTTTATTGCTAGCTGTCTTGTTCCATAATTAATTTTTGAAGATAACCATTTACTGGAGAGATTATTCAGATGTTGATTTTTTTTCTGATTCTTCCAAAAGAGTAACGTTCTGTTTTTAAAATATAAAAGAGAATCCTCAAAATGAAGATGAATGTTTAGGTTGCAGTTGTTGCTGGAAAAGTTACCAAAATAGAGCCACAAGTCTGTATCAGGAAGAGGGACTATTATCAAAAATATCATTTGGGCTTTTTATTAACGTACACTTTCTGTTCAAATAAAATATTGCATACATCCACCAACACTCAATTATTTTGCTTTAGAATCCATAACATTGATCGTTTTCTCTTTCCCTCCCTTACAACATGCTCCGCTCTGATGGTTTTTCATATGAACCAAAACATTTCCTTATGTGACTGCACAGACTAGTTTTCCTTTGTGTAATGCCCCCCCCCCAAAAAAAAACCCAAATGAACAAACAAAAACTCTGGAAAAATAAAATGACTGCAGGGGGATTAATAAATGTCATTTGCAATGGAAAAATCTGCTCTACATCCTGACATTTTTTTAAAATATCATGTACATAAGCAAAAAAAATAATCCATCACTTAACAATAAACTAGGTAGTTATATACCAAACTATTGATCCTTGCTGATGAATATGAATTGGTGAGATATTTAAGTGGGTATTTGAAGGTTAAGCAAGAAAAAAAATATTGAGAGGAAGGGCTAAAAATACGGAAGATAAATGTGTAGTAGGAGTATGGATGTGTAGGAGAATAGGTGTTGTAAATCCTCAGAGGTGAGATTTATGGGCTATTATATATCTTGCACGGGCTCTCAAGAGTACATTAATTAATCCAGATTATTCCTTATCTTCTCATGATGGAGAATTGGGGAGATCTGATTCTATTAGTTTAAAGAGAGGGGGATTGATCTTCCACTGGGATGAGGGCTTGTTTAAGATCATTTCTAAGTAAGGCTGATTTTCAAAGGCATTGGAAAATCTCAGATACCATGCCAGAGCAGGATAATTTTGTTAAAGGACCATGGTGTCTGTAGTAGATATGCCATAGTGTGGTGACACTGGAACCATTTTGCAATTGGTTAATTTATTTTAATAGTATCTTGCTGCAGTCTAATGAGATCTAGTTGCAATTTTGTTGAGCAGTGGACAATGGGTGGTGAAGATGTTAATGTGGCATTTTGCCATATCTTAAACAGATTTCCATTCTTTGGCATATGATTATGTTCTTCATCCCATATTTCTCTGGACATGGGTAAATTAGTATGTAATCTGAGGGCTGGCCCCAAATATAGCAATTGTGTCTTCTAATAGAAAGGAGATGTGATTTTTGATTGAAGATCGTTGTGTAGTATTTTGTAAAATGGGAGATGTGAGTCAGAATCAGTTCTGAAACTTGGGGGATGCTCATAAGGTGGTGTTTTGTAAACTGCTTCCCAACACTAAGGACGTGATCAATTTCTAAGAGAAAGTGAATTGTATTATTCCAAAATGGGATGTTGGGCAATGAGTAGAGAGGATTTCAGTGTGCTACAAAATATTTTTGAGGGTAGCTCAAGAAGAGTTTAAGATTAGGGATCGTATTAGAGATAGGTAACAGAATAAGATCTAATAAGAAGATTAAACCAAATAAGGCAGTAATTCCTCATTGGTTGCAAACCATCTTGCCATGTTTCTCTTTTGTTAAGCGTTAATAAGGATTTGTATCTGGAAGACTCAGACCTCCATTTACTGATGACGTCTCAATGATCTTGTATGAATGTTTTGACTATTAGTTTCATCTAGGCTGGTAGCTGGAGATACGTTTGTTGCAGAAAATTTAGCTTGTCTTTTCAGTCCTGGTATGCTTAAGCATTACAGTAGGTATGAGTCAATGTGAAATTCTGAAATTGAAATATGACCCATAAATGACATATATAATAGCTTCCTAGGAATTGAGTTGTTTAATTTGAATTTATGGAAGGTTTTGTAACTCTTATAAATTAATATATCCCAGATTTATGTAAAGAGGTATGAATTTGGAATAGATCTTTCTTGGATATTCTTGGATTGGAATCCTGCCTTCGCACATGAGTCTTTACAAGGGATCTCAGATTTTGACTTTAATGTTTCACAAAGAATACATGAACACTCAGAAACATAATTACCTGACTTTCTTGGAAAACATGACTGCCAAGGCGATGGTTTGTGTTACAACTTGAGCCTGGAAAACACATTAAGGACACAGAGAGTGTCAAATATATGTAACATGAGTATGTATCTCATCAGTCACCCTGTGTGAAAGCAATTCCAAAACAGATAATGGATCAAGAAGACAAATTTAAAATAAAAAAAAATGAAAGCAACAGGAATCATGAAAGAATTTCTGCAATTTTCTGAGTAATCATTCAAAAAGGATATAGAACAGTCTTGGGAGTATTGTCTTGCTGTTAAAGAACAGGTCTGGCATTATGATATTTGGATTCCATTCCCAGCTGCTCTACTAATTAGATGTGTGACCTTGGGCAACTCAGTTATTTTTTCCAATTTGTGAAAGGGGATAATACTTTTCGACACAGGGTTGTTAGGCCTAATGTCTATAGAATTTTTTGAGATTCTGAAATGGAAGATGCTACAGATGTGCAAAATATTAATTGTTACTGGAATTGCATTAGAAATACCACTTTATTTTATAGGGCAGAGTTAACGGTAGGATGTAAGGCCTTATTGCTATCCACAATCAGATTTTGGGCAGAGGCAGATCAACATAGTTGGGCACGAGAATCCTATTCACAAGATGATAGCTGTGGTTTGAGCAGAACACTGGAAGATATATCCCATTCTATGTGTTTTTTTGGTAGGATTGTTTGGATTGGAGATATTGTCTGCCTCTAAAATACTGTTCTGTCCTGACTTTACTGTGCTGTTTAACCATGCTCATTTCAGTAACCACTACTATATGGAGTGTGGCATCTTCCATATATGAGCATAGGGGTAATATTTGAGGAGAATGAGGCCAAATGCTGGCATCTCAAGCCAGTGGAAAATGGAGCAGTGTAGAAGATTCCCTGGCCTCTAAATTGGACCAGGATTCAGTTGTGTGCTATTCTAGCCATGGAAATCTCATGGGCCAAGATAGCAGGCAAACACTTGTCTAAAGCCCTAAATCACTTATGTCCTCCTTAGCTTTTGTACAATATGCATCTGTTTTGTTTATTTTTCAAACTTTGTTAAAATATGTTAGTATTTCAGACTGATAGTAAATTTAGAATTCAGTCTTTGCCATAAATTTTAGTAATGAGTGTTTTCCAAGATTAATCCAAGAATAAGGGAATTGGGCCTATTAACTTACTTTAGTTTATTATAATAGAAAAATAATCGATAAAAGGTAAGTTTTTACTTCAGTGAGGTGGAAAGAGAAGAGACTATTAGACCACAAGAATTAATAGAAATCTCCCATAGGTTTTCATGTGTTTTCTATTCCTGTTTCTGTTCTGGAAAGTCTGTGAGCCTAGCAGGCATGGAAGTCTTCCCCATGATTTTCGAAAACCTTATCAAGGTCAATCCAGATGAAAAACATAATTTCATCAAATTGCATTGTCAAAGCTCTCGGCAAAAGAACCACAGAATTACAATTGTAAATAAAGAATTGATAGCACACTGTGACATCATCCTCAATTTTTTCTGTGGATTAGTAATCAGATAGGTTGAATAATGGTAAAAAATTAATCTAAACTATCCCCTGATGCCTCTGGATGGGCAGATGCATTTTAACATGCGATGGCTGCTGCCTTTATAAAATCCCAAGTATCTACCAAGAAGAATTCCCAGAGAAATTGCATTGTTCAGTTAAACATCTTGAATGCTTTTCTTACATTTTATTAGGAAGAAAGTGGGTTATGTTAATAGTCAGTGATTGTGAAAGATTACATCAAAATTATAACTACAAAAGTTTCTTCATTCCGTTTCCTTCAGTCTCACACCTTTCATGTTATGAAAGACTTTTTTTCATCACTGGGCTGAATGTGGGAGCAGCAAGTGCAAGTCTCATTGTATAGGCAGCTTCATACATTCTCTTTTAGAATGCCAGATACTTAATACAGTATGTGCTGTGGAATATGGAACTCTGGAAGACTGAACAGAAGGACATTATTGCCTAGAAAATATGGCTCTTGTTTTTGAGACTGATTTGTTTGTATCCCACACCGGAATATTATAGTCGAATGCAATATTAAAATACTATACTTTGTTACTGCAGAAATTAATGAAAATCTGCAAGCATTTGGATCTGTGTTTTTGTATACTCTGGTCCTATCTACAGTAATAAGTGTTATGACTTTTTTGTCCCCTGCATTCTAGCTGTATTTTAACATCTTTGCACAAGATTATACATCTGCGTATTTTATTTTAACAATTATGAACCACATAGCACACCTTGAACAAGACAGAAATGTGTACTTCAAGCTTCAACTGTAAAACACAATAATGTAGGATAAAACCTGATATAATTCAACTGATCTGTCTGTCTAATCTATCTGGTGATCAGTCAGTCGTACTTACATGAGCCAGTACCGTAGTAGCTGAGCACCTCACAATTTTTCATCCTCACAACGCAATCTACTAGGGAAATCCTTTCATTGCTAGGAAGGTATGCAAGTATCCAGGGCTAGAAAATCTTGATCAACATGAATCTCTCCTGACAAATATACAGGTTGTAGGCAATTCTGAATTTCCTTACATGAAGTATATATTCTGTTGTGACACTGTATCTTTAAACAGAAACTCTCCTCCGTAGAGTTCATGGAATGTTGAGAAGATACTTTCTAAAAGGTAGGTAGTCTGTCTTGAGCAGAGAGACACTTAGAGGATCAGATTATTTTTTCCTGTATTTTTTTAGTCTATACCACTGCCCGTGTAGCCAGGCTACACTGCTGTTTTTGGCATGCTAGTTCAATCAAACCTGGTGTGGGTATATCCATCTGAGCTGAAAATTCTCCAAAGTTTGTAAAGTAGACATACCTTAAGGGTATGTCTTCACAGCACAGTTAACCAAGGGCTTTTACCTAGATTTTAGTCCCTTATCATACACACAAAATCCTCTGGCCTGGTTTTGGAGGTGCTTTAAGGCCAGGCTAGATTCCTCAGCTGGGGAGTGGGTTAGAGCTCAGGCTTTCACTCAGGCTGGAACCCACGCATTTTCCAATGAGGATACAGGCGAAATCACTTGAGTACTAGAAGCCATCCAATGCCCTTCCCACAATCCCTTTGCCTCCCCATAGGACAGACAGGTTGTCTGACTATTGACTGGGAAAGAATCCTAGAGTGTCTCAGTACAAAGATCCATTAGATGTTCCCCCAGTCACACTTGGGCAAGTGCAGAAACAGTGGAGACACAGTAACATGGATATGGCTTTGCTGTGGGAATGCTCAGACCCAGGCTTGGCTAACCCAGTGCCAATCACTCAGGTTAACTGTGCACTGAAGACGTACCCTAAGGCTGATTTAACCCTTAGTTACCTTTTAGCAGGTAATACAATAACTGCCAAACCCACAGGAATTTATATAACATTCATAAAAGTAAAACATGTATCTCCCACAATGTAATCTTTTCAGAGCTGGGACCATTTCTACCTCTTTAAACAGTACTTGGCACAATGGCACCTTGATCAAGGTTGTGGGTTCTGTGTGTTACCATAAAATAATTAATAATAATTATGCAGATTTCACAATTTGTTATTTTGTGTAATTTACCTGATCATCAATTTCCTTCTTAGCAAAGACATATTCTTTAAGTAAATGGCTCTGGAGTTGTTCCCCTCAAAAAGGGATGGTGAGATCTTTGCAGTCTACCACTGAGGTGGAAAAGCACAACAAAAACATTTACATGTAAAGGTTTCGTCACTGAAATGTAGAAATATGAATTGACATGCCTAATAACCATGTGAATTTTTCACCAAGGATTTATTATCAGTGCTGAGCTCTTTGTCAGCACTCATAACATAATGATTACACCCACCATAAATTGACACTCTTATTGTCTGTGTATGTATATAATTAGTGAGTTATCTTGTAAACCTAAAATTAACCCAGTTAAATTCTGGGTGCTCATTACTGCTCTGACTACTTTTATCAAATGAAAATAAGTCAGTATCCTTTGACTGTTTGAATACATGAGGCTATATTCTTTGGGTTATCTTAAAATAAGTTCAGTGCTTATTAAGAAAGCCCCATGGGAAGGTCTAAGTAAGTAAGCCAACTGCAAACTTTTTCAGTCATATGTAGAGGCAATGAAAGAAAAAATATTTGAGAAAGGAATCTGCAATAATGGTAGCCAGGGTTATATCCTACTCTCCTTGATTACCATCAGTGTTAGCAGTCACTGAAGCTGGAGGTATGGTGGCAAAAGGAAATTTCCACTTTCTAACTTTTTTTCCTTCTGTCTGAGTATGTTTGAAAATAAAGAACTCTGTCAGTCATAGTCAGAGAGAGAAATCATGATATGTGAAACCAGCTATTGAAAACAAAAAGGCTTTTTTGTCCCTTCTAAAATACTCTGATTCTGGAAACCATATTTTTCATTTCAAGATGACGAGTCTACTTGACGAAGTTAGTGTTTAAAGGCCTGGAAAGTTAGTCTGTCTGTCACTATGGGTATGCATGAGAGTCATTCATTCAATGTCCCGTTAGTAGGGTTCAGCTGAATCCTTGCCATGGGTTCATGTACCACTTTCAGTTGTCTCAGCATGTACTGTAGCAAGATACTCACAGCATTTATGTAACATTTTTGTACATTGTATTGGTTTTCACCTTTTCTTCATGTTAAGTTTAATACATTTGACTTTCAGATGGCTCTAACAACTCAGAGCTGTAGAAAATGTTGCCAACCAGTGGGTAAGCAATCTAGGTATACAATTTTTCATTAGAGTGGATGCAATTTGAGCCCTAGACCAGCACTTTACACTTACCTGAATAAAAGGAAGCATGCATCTCAAAGCACTTTATTAAGCTGGGTAAGGTTGTTTTCACCATTTTATAATGAGGATGCTAAGGCACAGAGAGGTAGTGACTATTCCATGTCTCTTTGAGAGTCAGTGATTCTCAAAAATAGAACCCATGTCTTCTAATTCCTAGTCCCTTGGTCTAACCACTAGATCATAATGACTCCAGTATGTATAAATGTGCTCACTAGGGGAGGAAAGAGCAGTAGGCACTTACATAGAAATTATTGCTAGAAGGATTATCAAAAATTTTGCATATCAGTCTTTGCTGTGAACATTTTGCAAAGTGACTAGTGCTGTTTTTTAACCTCTTTATTTATATATTTAATAAACAAATTTCATACTCCAAGCACACACACAGCTTTCCTGCTCTGCGTGAAAAATTACAAATAAGGAAGGTATATCAGTAGCGTAGTTCCTATCAGTTTTATTCAGTTTCCTTCTAGAAACTGAGGGGCGAAGGAAATAGCAAGGGCAGCTGAAAGTGAATAATGTAATTTCTTACTCGTAAGTTCAGTGTGTAGTGCAAGATGGATTTGAATGTATATGCACTTCGTAAATCACACTTAGTTCAAAGGCAAGTGAGTTTAAAAACAGTCCGCAGACCTTTTCAGCATCAGAACACTGAACAGAAATGGAGCTACACAAAAGACTAGGCGGAATAAAGGTCCAGGAAGCCACTGGAAGTTCCAGATGCAGTCAATGCACGTTCCCCAACCCAATCTGTTTGCATTTTCCAGGCACACTCTGTATGGACAGTGTTAGTTTCCAAAAGACGAATCACAGAATGGTAAAGAGCACAAGAAGAGCCCACTGTGTTTAAAGCTTACAGTTAATTGGGCTATGCATTGCCAAGACATCCTTAGCATAACAAGCATTGTGGTTTAATTTTTAAAAAGTTGATTTAAGAAGGTCCTAATATGTGAACAGAAGGGCTCAGTCATGCCAGGTTTCAGGTTTCAATCTTCATCTTCACTGAAACTTGACAATGAGAAGGAGTATTAAGACATGTGACTAAACACAGCTGTCTTTGCTATCACAGGCATTTCTAATCAAACATTTCTCATTTAGACAGCGAACTGCAGACCCCTTGTGTCCAAACTGACATTGACAATGTGGCAATGGACACTGCTGGTGTCTTTAAAAAGCAAAATGGATTAAAGTATTGATTGATCACTGGAAACAATTATCTTTTTTCCAAGTGAATGGGAAGCAATCATGACTATGTCGCAAAGCTCCACTGGCAAAGAAAGTGGGGATAGAAAAGATTGAACAAGGCTCATAAAATTTCACTTTCAGCACACTGAGTAACATGATTAAATTTCAAAGCTATTTTTTCCTTCAGTACTATGCAAAACATCAATATTTTAGCATAAAACAAGAATGCTTTTGAATAGGGATTTTGTTCTCTTAAAAAAGCAGCACTGATGTTTTAACTCACCATAAGATGTACATATGATAAACCCTTATTAGCCCTGAGAGCCCCTAATCAGGGAGAGGACAGGATGTTACAGGCTTTGTTGGAGGTATCAAATAACTACCAATAGTGTAATGGTAGCATCTGAGCTGAACTGTAGGGTGTCTGGCATGTTTGTGAAATCCCATCACTACTAGTTCAGCATTGAAAAATAAGATTAATCACTATTTGGAGATGAATTAGGATGAGCTGCAAACTAGAAAGGCTGCAGCTTGGCCTCAAAGGGATATCTGGTGCACCTGTGTTTGGAAAGTTATTTAAGATGGTTGGTTTTGGTTTTCTTTTAAAATATGTTTTGGGAGAGCGTTGCAGTGATTGGCAGGAGCACTGGATTATTTTTCAGGCAAACAGCAAGTGTTTTAGATGTGTTCATGCTGGGTTGCTGCTTGGGTCTTCTGTATACTGGAGCTTTGAACTGTGTGGTGTCAAACCACCATTTTCAAGCACATTTCTTCCTAATGCAGTCTAGCATCTCCACTCTCCAGAATTGGTCATAATGGACACTCGGATAATTTTGGTACATCCACACATGCTGTACTTCCCAGCAGTGTTTGCAACTCTGTATCATGGGACTTTTAGAAAGTTCTCCCAACCCAAGTAGTGATTCCTTGATGTGACTGATTGACAAAAAGGGTCAAACTTTTTTTAAGGAACCATTAGATCAGAGCACCCTTCTTCTCTCTGAGAAACCACATAAAATAGCTTATCCTAACTTCCAATAGGGAAATACCATATGAGTTGCTCCTAGCTACCATTTTCCAAGAAACATACTTTGATCTTGACAATGGTCAACAGCAATCTCAAAATGTTCACGGAAATCCATATAGAGCAAAAAAAGTTTCACCTCCAGCTTTAATGAAAACTTTGTAGATATGGGAGAAAAATGTAGATGAACTAGTGTTATTTACTAATGCTGGTCAAACTTGACCAAATGCATTCAGGATTCAAGCTTGATGTTAATTTTGCACACTAGTTAAATTTGCATCTTTGGAACTGATAAATAAGTAGATCCTCAAATTCTAAAATTAATAACACTGTATGATGAGATGTATGGAAACAAAACTGATTAGAGATAATGAGACAAACTCATTAATAACTCATTAATAACTCAAAATCTGTGCAAGCAAGTGCAATTTCAGTTACTTGAATGGATTTGTACCATCTTAAATCAGGTCAGAAATGGGTCCAAAATTTCTCAGTAGGAGGCTGAAACACAAAGAAACAGAGATACACACATACACTTTTTTTAGTTGTAGGTTATAAACAAAAGAGAGTTGGGGGGGGTGTTTCTCCCCATAATTGTAACAGATGTCAGTTTCACCTCCTGGGAAAATACTCTTATTTGAAATGTTATAACTATGAAAGCTCCTACAGTTGCCAAAATAGTTTCACATTTGTAACTTGAGATTTACTAGCTTACTATATTCATGTGTTAACTTGAATTGTTTTTGATATATACAATTAGAAATCATTACATAGGGTTTCAGTTGAACAATTTTTCCCAACAAGCTTAAACAAAATAGTTTCTAAATAGATTAGTTTATCAAAACCAATCTACTTGAAAATTATCTAGAGCTTTGGTTTTGATTCTTTTGTTTTGTTTGCACACTTATTTTTGATTTGCTGCTTGTCTTAATCTCAGCTATGCCAAATTTGCAAGCAGAACTGTTTCTCTCCCCCCCCGCCCCCGCCCTTTTGGGTGTATGTACTAAACACAGTGCTTCTATCAGCAGTCAAAATGGAAATCTGTTAAACTCACAGCCTGCTATTCCCTAAAGAGCTGCTGTGCAGGCATTTCTCTTTCCCGCGCTTAAAATTTTTTGCATCTTAAATGTAAACACTGTGTGACACACACCAAATTTATCAATCTTGTTGTGTATTGTTCCCATTAATTCATGAGGTGTAACTTTCTTGTTCTTTAATTCTGGATGGTGCACAAAGCCAACAAGAGGTGGTGTTGGCACAGAGAAAGCATTTCTGGGTTCAAACAACAACTTTGTATTCCAGGGGAAAATTGAAATGTTAATTGTCCAAAATCCAGTGTGCAGCTTTCTTTGTGAAGAGTCTTTGTCCTGTAACCTGATTTTAGCACATCATTCTAAGTCCTGAAACAGCGATGTCACTGCTGAATCCATACACCTCTCAACATTTAATGCAACAACAGAAAATCCAGAATTCCTAGAGGTACCTTTAGGGGAAATTGGATATTTCAGTTATTAAAAATGTTACATATTTTAAATCTAAATTTATGAAAATGCAATATTCTGATGCAAGCTGCAAAATTTGGATCCATATTTTGATAATCCGAAATGGCCCTTGTTTGTTTCCATGTCTGCTTTTAACTTTGTTAGATAAACACAAGGATATTCAGGTAGGATGACTGACAAGCTGGGAGAGGGAGTGGTTTGGTAAAACTGGAAATCCTGTTTTGTTTCAGTAAATCTTTTTCTGGTTTTCTTCTTTGTTCCTGTTTTATCATTTTCTGTTTCCTCTCCAGTTCCCGCTTTCATATGAAAAAAAAAAAGTTACCAAATAAGTGATCAGTCATGTTCCCCTGGAAATCAATGGGACTTCTGCCATTAGCTTCAGTCAGTGGAGAACCATGCCCGAAAGCTATAATAATTATAACTATATAATTAAGCTATAACTAATTTAGTTTCCTTTTGGGATCTGCTTCCTAGTCATGAAAGGATATTTCATATTTCTATTTTCCCTGACTCTTTAAAATGATGTTTTCATATTTTGTGTAAGATTAGTGCTTATGAAAAGCAGTAGATCAACAGCCTCAGATACTGAAGTCTCCTATCCACAGTTCTCACGGCCATCCTGGATCTCTCTGCTAAGACTTCCAGATCTAGTGTTTTGTGGGTTTTTTGTGCCCTTGACACCTTGTCTTGGGAACTTTACTGAGGTCACCAAATAGCCAACAGATAGTGGGAATTTGTGGTCACTAACAACTACCTACAGGAGAAAACTTCTGTAGCCTGTTGCCAATTCTTACAGCCATATAAATCCCAATATTTTAATTTCTCCTTATTTAAAAAAAATACAGTGTATTCTGATACACAGCAGAGAGGGGCCTGGCCTAATCCCACAAATTGAACACTCATTAATTATACAAGTTTTGTAAAGTCTGAATTTCATGACTAAATCCCAGTTGTATTAGGCAGCATTACAATAAATACTTAGTCCTAGCATAATCTAGGAAGCTGCACTTAAAACTAAATGACTTTTGAGATAATATAAAATTACTTTTGAGATAATATACTAACCATCTTCATCCTCCCTTTCTTCTGTTAGCAGTCTAATTTTACAACAAAAATGTGTCATTACTTGGTTAATGATGTGTGTCTGATATTTATGATAATGAACTTTGTTAGACTTCAGATCCAGCATGGATTTCATAACCCTTAAAACTAGCTTGTCATCTCTAATCAACATTCTGATAAACTGGCAGACTACAGTAGGGACTTCAGTGGCTATTAATATAGTAAAGGCAGTATCATCCTTTAAAAACTGTACTCAGAATTAAATTTGTCAATCAGCAGAGTTGACTGTCAGAATTCTGAATTCAGTAGGCAGATACCTTAATGTTACAGTTTTACAAACTATACTAAAATCACTGGCCTTGCACAGAGCATAAGATAGCACAGAGTCCTGCCCACCAGACAGTGTACATTTGTTCTCTTCATACTTCACAATTTTAAAATCAGTGCCATAATCTGAACAAGTAGAAGACTAAATAATCTTTTCAATTCCCTTTTGGTCTACCCATCTGTATTACTGCCCTACTTTATTATTGTGTAAAGGAAGAGGATTCCAGATAAGTTTCATAAAGAGCTGATGGTTTCCAGATACTTATAATACTGAAGACAGGAACCATTAATATAGAAACATTAAATACACCCTGGGAAAAACAAATCACATAATGGATAGGAATGGGGAAAATATGTCATCAACATGAACAAAATTTATGGGACTGTGTGTAAATTAGGGATGCACTGATTGATTCAGATGAAATGAGAACGGACCCTGGGTCTGCTCCAATGGGAGCTTGATAGTCTATACGCAAATCAAAGAAGGGCATAAATGGTCACACTTTAGAAATGCACGCAGTCTCGTAAATGTGGCCTGCTCTCAACAAAATGTCTTTGAATGATGCATCTGGTCTAGGGCTGGCGTTAGACTTGCTAGGGCCCAACACAGAAACTAAGGATCAGGCCACCATGGAAGGCATGGTCATGGAGGTGTTGACACTGACCCACAGGCTGGGTGGCCCACTGAGTTGAGTCGGGGCTGAAGCATGTAATTTAGTTGTGTGGCTCCCTGTGGCGTCAGGCCCCAGGCAATTGCCCTGCTTGCCATGCCCTAATGACAGCCCTGCTCTGGTCACCAACCATTTGATTTGCAACCCAGGAAGACAAGACACTTGTCTGTTTACAAATGAGTTCACCTCACATACTCTCTATCATTAGTGTATCTGCTGCATTCATAGGCGTCAACTCTGTGGGTGCTCCAGAGCTCGAGCACCCATTGGGAAAAAATGGTGGGTGCTGAGCACCCACTGGTAGTGCCCCTATCAGCTCCCCCCCAGTGCCTGCCGGCGGGCCCCACAGATCAGCGCCTTCCTTTCCCTCCCCGCACTTCCTGCCGACTGCAATCAGCTGTTTCATGGCGTTCAGGAGGCTCTGGGGAGGATGGGGGAGGAGCAAGGATGCAGTGTGCTCAGGGGAGGGGGCAAAACTGGGTGGGAAGAGGCAGGGCGCAGTGGGGCCTTGGGAGAATGGGTGGAGTGGGGGTGGGGTCTGGGGCAGAGCCAGGGGTCGAGCACCCCCCGACACTTTGGAAAGTCGGAGCCTGTGGCTGCATTCATTTCTTTTCTGTATTGTACTTTTTTCTCACAGAAGAAGGTTGTTCTTTACTTTTTTTTCTCCTGCGTGACTCACAATCTGCTTCTGCTTCTGTGTAGAACTCTGAGACCTAAGCATCCCTAGTTATTTTAGATCTAGACAGGGATCATAGTGAATGCAAGAAACAAACACACCTCCTCACCAATTGAGTTCAGTGACAGTATCTACATGTGCAGATCTTTAGTTCCGAGATAAGTCAGTGCAACCTTTTTTTCCTGTACTGTATCAAAATGCAAAGCCATCATGTATGTGTAGGGCAAAAAGAAATGGTTATAAACAGTCTATATGCCTATTCATTTATTCTAGGAGATAAACCTGAAGTCCTGAAATCATTAGTTCCTCTACTTGTGTGGCAAAAACCTGTGTATAACATTTCAGAAACCCGGCTGGCTTAATCCCTGATGAAGTATATGTCTCAGCAGGAAGATGTAGTAGAACAGGTGCCAATCTGCCCAGTAATGTACTCACAACTGCAGGTCACGGTGTCTGGCTGCCTGAAAGCAGACAGATTTGTCAAAAGGAATTATTGATGTGTGGGCGTTGAGGCTGAAGAAACCTAAATGTGTCCCCATTTGCATTACTGCTGTCGCAGTTACTTTTGTCAGGCCAGTCTGTAAGAGGCATTTCCCCAGATGTGAAAGCCATGTGTGTTGGCCCAGCTGAGCCTGCCTCAGAGATGTAATTTACCTTACCATTTGTGCCCAGTGATGGTAACTAATCAAGGAGTTTTGTTAAATGATAGTTACTCTTGACGTCCATACAATCAATTTAGATATCTGCTAATTTAGGGGCCCATTCATGGCTTCCTGAAATATTGATCTAATCAATTTTATTCTCACAAATAAACAATCCAGCCTATAAACCATCCAAACCAACTTTTTCTTAGCTCAAATTTTTGAAACTTGTAGTACAAAGAAAGGTAGTTCATATTTCTGAATGCATTGGAAACCCTCCTATTAAACCCTTCAATTAATTATCCAGAATACAGCTATATTCTTCTTTGAGTGCTGGTCCCTGTCTGTATTCCACTGTGGGTACACGTGCTCTGTGTGCCTGAGACCACAAAATTCTTGAAAGTATGGTCCATTGGTCTGTGCCTGAGCCCCTACTCTCCTCATGCTTTGTACCAAGGATATGAGGGACAGAGCAAACAGACCTTTTCAGTTCCTTCTTACTGTCGTATGGCCTAAGTTGGAACCTCCAGTGTCCGAAGCTTCTCCTTTTCTCTTCAGCTTCCTGTTTTCAAATCTGTAAATATTTCAAAATTTGCTAGTTTTATCTTTAGTGTTAATAGTTTTATTAGTATAGTTAGTAGTTATGTTCCCCACCCCAGGGAATCCCCTTCTGGCTCCCAGTATGGGAAATAGATTATGACCAGAATACTGGGTCTTAAAAATTACCTCTCCTGCCTCCGCTCTTTCTCAGTCAGCAATGACCCCCAGCAGTGCCTGTCATAGGCGCCGACTCAGTGGGTGCTCCGGGGCTGGAGCACCCACAGGGAAATATTGGTGGGTGCTCAGCACCCACCGGCTGCTCCCCATGGCCCCGCCCCACCCGCCTGCTCCAGCTCGCCTCCGCCTCCTCCGCGAGTGCGCTGCTGCGTCCTGCTTCTCCCCCTCCCTCCCAGCGCTTGCACCGTGAAACAGCTGATTTGCGGGGCGGGGAGGAGGGGGAACGCGGCACGCTGGGAGAGGAGGTGGGGCTGGGGTGGGGATTTGGGGAAGGGATCCAATAGGGGCAGGGAGGGGGCAGAGTTAGGGTGAAAATATAGGTTTTCAAAGTTCCTATAGCATTACTTTCTGCTGGCTAAGGAATCAGAGTTCCACTTTACCCATCCTGCACCAAACTCCCTAGTTGTTCAGGCTGCCACAGAAAGATCCAGGCAGCCACCCTCATTGATAAGGAGGCCAACTGTCTGGACCTACTGGATAGGAAGGTGTTTACTTCCTCTAGCCTCCAGTCTAGAATACTGAATTATAAAGCATTGTTGGCTAAGTGTGATTTTGTGAATGATTCAAAATTCCTAGATTTTAAGGATAAATTACTTCAGCAGAACCAAGTTCAATATCAGGTCCTTGCTGATGAAGACAAGCTGGTGGGCCAGAACTTCACTGCAATCTGTGGTCGATGCAGCTGACACCACGTCAGGGTCAATGACAACTGCCATTGTCATGTGCTGGGAATCATGTCTACACTCTTTGGGTTTTATCAGGGAGGTCTAGAACACTGTGAAGGAGTTGGCCTTCAATAAGATCAACATTTTCAATAAAAAGATAGATGAGACTTTGCACTCACTAAAGGACTCCAGAGCAACCCTCTGATTCCTAGATATACATACACTAGCACCAAAGAGGAAATACCACAAATATTCCTACAAACCAAGGCCTATGGCTCAACTGTTTTTACCACCAGCAATCCTATGAACCTCCTTCATAAAAGACAGAAGGTGCAAAAGTCACAATACCCTGCACCTTCCACATCAACCCAACCTAACCCATGGCCAAAAGACACTTTTGATGGGATGCCCAGGAGTTGTAAACCACTGTTGATGCCATTTTCACCCAGTCCTCACACATCCTTTGGCTGTCTAGCACTCTTGTCCCACAACTGAAGTGCTGGATCTCATCTATTCTAGCTATACCATCAAGTTTCTTTCCCTACTCTCTACAAAGTCCCCTTCACTGTCTCTCTTCAGGAGCCATTCTCATGAGGCGATCCTCTTCCAGCAGGTAATCTCAGGGGGATCCAGTGGATATAGTGTACTTAGATTTTCAGAAAGCCTTGACAAGGTCCTTCACCAAAGGCTCTTTAGCAAAGTAAGCTGTCATGGGGTAAGAGGGAAGATCCTCTCATGGATCAGTAACTGGTTAAAAGATAGGAAACAAAGGGTAGGAATAAATGGTCAGTTTTCAAAATGAAGACAAGTAAATAGCGGTGTCCCCCAGGGGTCTGTACTGGGACCAGTACTATTCAACATATTCCTAAATGATCTGGAAAAAGGGGTAATGGTGAGGTGGAAAAATTTGCAGATGATACAAAACTACTCAGATAGTTACGTCCAAAGCTGACTGGGAAGAGTTACAAAGGGATCTCACAAAACTGGGTGACTGGGTAACAAAATAGCAGATGAAATTCAATGTTGATAAGTGCAAAGTAATGCACATTGGAAAACATAATCCCAACTATACATATAAAATGATAGGGTCTAAATTATCTGATACCACTCAAGAAAGAGATCTTTGTGGATAATACTCTGAAAACATCTACTCAATATGCAGTGGCAGTCAAAAAAGCTAACAGTATTTTGGGGAATAATTAAGAAGGGATAGATAATAAGATGGAAAATATCATATTGCCTATATATAAATGCATGGTACGCCCACATCTTGAATACTGCATGCGGATGTTGTCGCCCCATCTCAAAAAAGATATATTGGAATTGTAAAAAGTACAGAAAAGGGCAACAAAAATGATTAGGGGTATGGAACAGCTTCCATATGAGGAGAGATTAATAAGACTGGGATTTTTCAGCTTGGAAAAGAGATGTCTAAGGGGGGGAGAGGATATGATAGAGGTCTATAAAATCATGACTGGCATAGAGAAAGTAAATAAGGAAGTGTTATTTACTCCTTCTCATTACACAAGAACTAGGGGTCACCAAATGAAATCAATAGGCAGCAGATTTAAAATAAACAAAAGGAAGTATTTCTTCACACAATGCAGTCAACCTGTGGAACTCTTTGCCAGAGGTTGTTGTGAAGGCCAAGACTATAACAGGGTTCAAGCAAGAACTAGATAAATTCATGCAAGATAGGTCCATCAAGGGCTATTAGCCAGGATGGACAGGGATGGTGTCCCTAGCCTCTGTTTCCTAGAAGCTAGGAATGGGTAACGGGATAGTTCCCTTGATGATTATCTGTTCTGTTCATTCCCTCTGGAAGACAGGATACTATACTAGATGGACCTTTGGTCTGACCCAGTATGGCCGTTCTTATGTTCTTCAGAAGATCAGCCCTATAGTCTCTCTCCATGGAATGCAGATGTTCTATGTTGAAATGGCTAGCTAGTCAGATTTGTAGGGATTGCCGACAGTTGTTCTACACCAAGAAAGAGAGAATTGTCCATGTCTACTGGAACTAATTTTAATAATCCTTCTCCTTAGCAGGAGCAGTGTTTGAGCCTGAGTTGCTCTGCTCTCACTTTCCCTTCCCATCAGATTTGAGTCACTTATTGCAGACTCAGTGCTTTTGCCCAACTGGGAATCCTGGGGAAGAGGTTATTTTGGCTGGAATTAAACATAGGAGGTATCACCTGCTGCAAGTTTTTATTGTTCTTATTAGTTCTGCAGTGGTTCTTAAGTTTAGTCCTTTGACAGCTCATTTCACTCAGGGGCAAGGAAGGGACACTGATGAGGTGCCAAATACTGTATTATCACTCTTGGTTTCCTCAGCCTGACAACTGCCAGAGTATTGCAATGTGCACATTGCTCTTAGCTGGCATCTTTATGTGTGTGTGCAGTGCCAAAGTGAGTTCCAGGCTTGCCAGGGCTCAATCCTCTATTGTAGGAGGAGCTAATAACAACCCCTATACGTAGGTTGCCTAACACTTACTATTATAAAGGATTCTTGTGATCTTTTTTAAAAAGCTCTAACGCTTCCATTGTTTGTAGCTGGCATTTGAAATTTGGCAGGGGGAAATGGGCTAGCGAAATACCTTTACTTTGCCCCATGATTTTTCTGAGATATATAAATTGCTCAAAAATCACCATTTTCTTTGTGTCCATGCTTTAGGAAAATTTTGGCATTATGCCAAAGTAATAATGACATGATTTTTCTAAAATACTGAGGTCTCATCACACAAACATTTAGTTCATGGAAAGCTGGGGGCATGAATATACCCCACTCTAGCCTGCAGCAGACTGTCTGTGTAGATCCTGCCGAAGTACAGTTTAACGAACTTTGATCTAATCCTGTTTCAAAGAGAACTAGATCAAAATTCATTAACAAACTCTTAATGTGTGTCAACAGTGTCTATGGAAACATTTAGTCTGGGGCAGGCTATTGTGGGGTAGATTGCTGCGAACTAAATGTTCATGTAGACAAGCCCTGAAATTGTCACAGGAGTGCTTAATACAGGAGAGATATCTCTTCACACATAGTTAATAGATGAGATGGCAGTAGATTGCACACAAGAAAATATGGCATAATTCCTGGGTTTTGTAAGACCAATAAAATGTGGTGGTGTGCACTACAAATGTTGTCCTGTTTTTGCAGCTCTTTACAAGGAGCACTTACCAGGGCCCACACCACCACTAAAGTAGCAGCTGTTACTGCACTGTGAACACCTGTGAACTTTTGGAACAGCGGCAGTGGGGTCTGGAGGGTAGAGGAATAGAGCCAGGCTGAGCTTCTCCCAACTAACCTTTCTTTACCCAGTACTTGGCCCCATCAGCTCATCTCCCTCTCCGAGGGCACCATATGGGGCAGGAGCTCCCCCCTGCTCCTGGGGTTTGTCAAGTCTTGCTGTCCCCTGACCACCCTCTGGACCTAATAAGCCACTTCCTCCCACGCCACCCCAGGATAACTGCTTTTTCCTGTTGCCAGCTCAAGTGGTAGAATTCTGTGGTGCATTCCTGAAGGTTCAAGGTTGAAATCCTGCTCATGAGGCATGACTTGGGGAGTGGAAGGGGCTGTTACAGTTGCACATAATAGAATTTGGTTTGGGTTTTTTTATTTATTGCCTACAAAAATCCTAAATTAAAAGACAGTTATGTTATTCTAGAAGGTGTTAATGGCTGTCATCAAACATGTCTTTGGTCTACAGGCAGTCACAGATCTTGTTAAAGAAGATAGATTTGCTAGCCACATTTCATTCAGGCTAAACTGAAGAAGCAGTTCACCTTCTTTATAAAGTAAGACAGCTAGAGACAGTAGAAGCCACCACCCAAGGCATTTGGCCACATGCAAGGCTAATCAGCAGCTAACTCATGCAGCCCGAGGGGATTCTCCTCTGTGTGTTAGAGGGAGAAAAAGTGGGGATGGGGGAATAACCAAAAAGGAAGAAAAATCCAGCAGAGAGTGAGAAAAGCAGTTATGAGCATAGCCCTGAGAGACAGCAGACACTGAGCTTCTTTGGGGCACAGGAATAACTGGAAGGACAGGCTTCAAAACTGTGAGCTAGGAAACTCCCTGCTGCTAGTTGTTCCTGTGTTCATGCAAACAGGACTTTGATACAATCTTATTTTAAAAAATGTACATAAAGGAATATCTGACTAATAATTAATTTCTCCTCCTAGCAGAAGCAACCCAGCAAGCCCTGAATATTGGCTCACCGCTTGGGCCAAGGAGAAACAGTTATGTAAATTGTAAAGTCAAGCATGCAAGAGTTGAAAAATACGAGATTTACGTTAACTTCCCTCTTGTGCATATGCATTATAGCAAAGTCTTTAATTACATTATTACATCATATTTCTCCACGGAGCCTCTGCCTCATCCAGTCTACAGGATGTACACACAAGAAGGCAGAATAAAGGTTGCACAGAAATTTGGAATTTCCTAACTTCTGCGTGTTTGTAACTTTGTAACTTAAATAACATTCATGTAATATGATTTTTTAAAAAGTAATTGCATATGTAGCTTCTGGCAATGAAAGATTTGCACATCAGATGTCAGTTTTGCCATCCCCGGGTGGAGGGTGCTGTTTCCAAATGGACAAGCACAATTCCATTGTAATTTTTGTATATTTTACCGAACTCCCTTCTCCTCTCATTTTTAGATGCCTCAACCGCATATTTCGCTCATCCAATTTTTTTTCCCTTTTTCCTCCATTGGTATTTCAACCTGTAATTCAAATTCATGCTAAAATAAATCTTAATGGAAAACAAAACATTTAAAGTGCTTGACATAAAACCACCAGAACAGTTCTGGGCTCTGTGTATAGAACTAGCCCAATTTGTTGTGGTCATGTGCTTCTGGTTTTTACATACTTTCTCTGACTCTGTTAAGATTGGGGTCCGTGTAGGCTGTGATATAACATACAATTACAGAGTACCTCCTATGCAGTGAAATGACAGATTAATGTCTGTCTTTAATTATGATTAAAAAAAATACAAAAAACTGTTAGTCTTAGGCTACGTCTTCACTACAGGGGGGGGGTCGATTTAAGATACGCAAATTCAGCTACGCGAATAGCGTAGCTGAATTCGACGTATCGCAGCCGACTTACCCCGCTGTATGGACGGTGGCAAAATCGACCTCTGCGGCTTCCTGTCGACGGCGCTTACTCCCACCTTCGCTGGTGGAGTAAGAGCGTCGATTCGGGGATCGATTGTTGCGTCCCGATGGGACGCGATAAATCGATCCCCGAGAGGTCGATTTCTACCCGCCGATTCAGGTGGGTAGTGTAGACCTAGCCTTATATTCATTATTTATAGATAGAAGAAACATGAAGTAAAATGCTGTAGAGCAAAACACATATAGAAAATTAGTATTTTATGGAAGGGCTCTTTCATTTAGATGTTTCTAGTTTAATAACTCCATGGGGTATCCAGTTTAGAGAAGGACTTGTAAGTGGAAAGCTTGGATCCAGATCCACACATTTAGAATTTGAGGATTTTGGATCTTGGGCTTTGGTCTGGACCCATTTCTACATAACATGTAAGAATCTTATAGCAACAGCTTGCTTCATACCATTTCTTTGTCAGCTGACATGTTGCTGCTGATCCTTGGAATCTCTCTCCCCACAGAAATAAAATTAGAACTCCAGATTGTAATTGAAAGGGTTGACAATCCTCTTTCTTGTGTCATCACCTTAAATTATCTTTCTCTTAATTTTAATGGCCACAGTTTCCTGTGGGGAATATATTTTTTCTTTCTTCTTGGTAAAATAGATTGTAGTTTAGGTAAGCTGTTAGGTATATTAAAAATGTCATCTCTTGTAAGTTTGAATTGTTTTGCCTCAGCTGATTCTGGGGCTGGGGACAAGAAATCATTTATCTGGCAAAATTTAGGAAAGTAGAAATTGCCCTAAGGGATCAGACCACTAGTTCATATAGTCCAGTATCCTGTCTCCAGCACCGGCCAACATTTTTGTGTGAGGTTACATCTGATATACACCAGTGTAAATCAGAGGAGAATCTGCTCCTTCCTTATCTATACTAAGTGGGAAAATGTCAATTGCAGGAAATTGTTGGTTGTCCTGCTTGACTGTGCAACAACAACATCAATGTTTTGCTGTACTCACATTCACGGCACTTTACAACCATGTTAGTATCAGTTTCATTCTGGGACTTCTGAAACCTTCATCCGATTGAGTCCACCATCATTTCTGGGCACAAGGACTTCTGGTGATTTCCAAGTATTAAAATATTGTATTATGGGATGGATTTAGGAGGATCAGCTGAACTGCTACAGCTGGAATACTTGTGAATACACATATCTATGCCACTTTGGACTGTATCATTTCCACGAGACATGGGCTGAAGACCTCATCCAAAGCATTGAAACTAAGCAACGGCCAATGTTTACAAGATGTCTGAGGCAGTTGTGTGTGGATGCAAGGCAATGTGCAGGCAGTGCATGCTTGTGGTGTTTCAACCAATGCAATCCTTTTTTTGCTTAGCATGTGTAGGATCAGAGAAGCCTATTAATACTGTTTTAAATTTTAACCTATATTTTCACTCAGTGGAGAAGTCACCCTTAAAGATCTTACAGAATTTATACCTGTCCACAAGATATGACTGTGCTGTTTGGTTGCTTTTAGCTCACTATTATCTACCAAGTAAACCTCAGAATTTAAAAAAAAGCACCACATAACAGTTTTTATAGGTTCTTGATCCATGTTCCCTTCCTCCCATTTCCCCTCTCTTTCTATCTGAAGCACTCTCACCAGTCTGGCCTTGGGATTGCCCATCACATGGAGAACTGAGATTTTACTCAGAAAGCAATTGTGATAAAGTGATTTCACTGTAGATATTAGCAGTTTTTTCATTAGCTTTGAATTCTGCCACTTGGCATGCAGTTGCATTTGCTCTCAGCTCAATGGCAGGGTTTTTGTAAGTTTGCTCTGTCATGAGTTTTTTTGAGACCGTTTAAAATTCAGTGAAGGAGGAATGCACTGAGAGGAAATGGTAACAAGATTTAAAGAGGCTTGTGCATTAAAGTTTGGTAATGAGACAGAAATTAGTTAAACCTGTACCTGGAATTACCATCTCCATTCTAGCAGGTGCTTCATAGCAAGCAACTTGTATGGCGGAAATACCAGCCCTATGGCTGGGGGTCTCAAGTGGAAAAAATTGGGCCAACTAGATCTTGCTGAAGCACAGTTCGGCTGTACTTGTGTGGCTTTATTTTTATTAATGTGCTTGATTGAAATTCTTAAGACAGAGCCAGTTCCTGCAGAATATTTTTTTCACAGAACGGCTTTTGATGGTCATGATTCACCAGTATGGAAATTAATCAGTGCTTGGAAGAATACTGCATGATGGTTTGCCAACTCTTTGAAGTGCATGACAGTCAAAGCTATTGGGCTATAGTTTAAATTGAACACTATGCTAATGTGTGATTTCCAAAGTTTCTGCTTATGATTCTTTTCTTTTTTTTAAAGAGTAGTAGGAAGGCAGTATATGCCAATGTACTCTGATGGTTTCAGTCTCAAGTATACATTATAAATGCATAGTAATGAGGAGGAGCAGAAAACTGTTTAGGAAAACTATTTAGGAATACATGGAAAATGCAAACTAATGCTCCTTAAAGTAATAAGCAGTTAAGTACAACTGAGGAGGAAAAAAAGTCAGTTACTCAAGATATTGAGACAACATTCTTGTAAACTAACTGTTACTTCTCCTACGTATCTGACTCACTAGGTGCCCGCAAAGATTTCAAAACTGGAGTTTGGTAGCTAATTTATCTTACAGTATTTCTAAGGCATTGCAGTTTTCAGCAGAAACATCATCATCACAGAAAAAGATTTTTTTAAGTTAAAAGAAACTTAGAATAGTAGAATTTTAAAAATTAGAATGTTTCAAATTTTGTATCTTTCATTGGTCACAGTTACTTAAATGAACTGACAATAAAGATGTTTTTCTGAGTATAATCATTGTTTCTTAAGATGTTTTACTGAAGTACTGCAAAACCTTTGGGTTCTTTTAAAGCTGCCAAATGGGCATGTAGTCGTCAAGCATACCGTAGTCAGAAGAAATAGTAATGGTCTGTTTTCAGAGATGTTTTCTTAACATCTTGATTATTTGACCTTTTTTCTAAAGTGTAGTCAACTACTTGCTGCCATCCACTGAGGGAAAGAAAAGAAGGAAAGAACAAGATTGGGGGAGGAGGGTTTGGGTTTTTGGGAGGTGGGGGGAGGAGAGGGTTCATGTAGACACTTGGATCTAATTCAAGCCAATTCTATACAGACATATTTTGTAATACATAAACTCAGAGCTTTTAAGACCAGAAGAGACTGTTATGATCATCTAGTCCTATCTCCTTAACACAGGCTATAGAATTTCATCCAATGATTCTGCACTTAGCCAACATGATGATTGTTATTAATCATGTTCATTATGGTAGTGCCTAAGGACCAACCAAGAATGGGGGACCCGTTGTGCTAAGCACTGTATAAACAGAGTTTGGACAGTCCTTGCTCTGGAGCTTACAGTCTAAATAGACAAGACAGATGCAGAGTGGGGGAAGCGGTGTAACACACTAGCAGAGTGAACAGTGTGATAGTGGCAAATGTCATGTTAATTCCATGATTATTTTGGGTGGTGAGTTTAGTACTTAGGAGGGGATAAACTATATGGAAAGAAAAGTGATGAGAGAGGGGACATTCAAGGAAAGAGGGACCTCTGAGTAGTGAAAATATGATGTGAAGGAATTGTAAGGGAGGGTTGGAGCAAGCCGACAATTAGCACAGGGCAGAGAAAATCCAGTTAAAACTGCAGAAAGTGCTTTGAATGTCCAGAGGTCCTGGCTTTGGCTGCTCCTTCGGCTGCTCCTACTGGCTGGAGTCTCTGGCTGGTGTTTCTCTGCAGTGTATTCCCAAAGACCACATAGTGTGGGGGAGGGGAGGCAACACATGGGTCTTAGTACCTATGCCTCCGTAGTGTGGGGGAGTCTCCCCTGCACTGTTTTGGATCCAGGGGGTAAAGTTAGGAAGGGTGGCCCTGGCTGGGGCCCATTTTACTCCCCCTGCCCCCCTTAGTGAATCAGTCCCTACTTTGGCTGCCTCTGTTGTGTTTGAATTGATATATAGGGCTAGAGTCTCCCATCCACTAACCCCACTTTGAGCTGTGTAGACTTCATCTTCCCCTAGCATAAATTAGAGCTGTATGTCCCTGTATAGCCCTAATTTGTGCCCGAGCTAGGCAACTCTGAATAAAGGAATCACACTTTATTTTTAGTTTGAACATTACTAATTTCAACATCCAACCATTGGATCTTGTTATGCCTTTGTCTGCTACATTAAAGAAACCCTAGAACTAGATTTTGCTATCCTGCTCACCCACTAAAATAATCTATGAAGTGGATTATCATATATGCATTCACATGAGCAGCAATACGTATACACAAGCACCTGTTTGTATATGTTTTGGAAAATGCCAGGTTTTAACAAAAGCTATGGCCTCTGTTCATTAAAACCTTACAGGAGTTTTTCCCCCTGAAATTTACCCCACTTCTGCACAGTTTGCAAAATACACACAGGGCTTAAATTTACAAACATCTGTATTGTAATTGAGTTCAATTTGTGGTGCTCTTCATATATATGCTCTTCACCTAGAGTGCTCTTCTTTTGTGTGTGGAAAGAATATACACAGGCATCAAAGTAGATTGGAATTTGGGAGGTGAGAATTAAGTAACACATTAGGGAATTGTACGGAAGAACAGTTGATCACATGGTCAGCAGCTGTTTTATATCAAATCTTATATAAATTCCAACTTCTGACCTTGTCTGGACACAATCATTTCATAATATGTATGAGTCAGGAACACCAGATACATTAATGTGGCAAAGGCAAATTCCATATATTTCCATGTGCTATATACAATTTAATATGATCCTTGTAACAAGACGTATTGATAAGAAGAAGAATCTGAGTCTAAAATCCTTATACACTTAAAGCTGGAAAATATAATACAGGCCTTTAATTCAGCTTCCAAATGTTATTCATTAAATTATAATATTTATTTTGAAGTTAGAGAAATTTACAAAATTAAATTTTAGGGGAGAAAACTTCACAGTACTCAGGAAGTGTTGTTTTGCTACTTACAATATCACATTTAGCATTTAATAAAATATACATTTAGAGTATCTGAAAGTAGACAATCGTGGTACTGAGCAGCAGCAAGTCTGATGGAGTGGGTCACAATTGACCTATTTCCTGATACAATAAGGGTATTTCATATACACACATGTACTTACCTACTTCTATTTCTGTTGTTCAAAATAATGACTGATCCTTATTTGATAATGCTCTGTGGATGAAAGGATGTTATCCTAACTACATATTTGAGTGGAGGCTTGAAAGAAAAACTGCTATTGCTACCTCCCATCCTACAACTTTTCTTTTCTCTTTGTTTTCTGGTATATCTTCAAAGAAGAGCAGAAGGATCATCCAGATTCCATTAATTGCTTACAAGAAACTTTCTCTAATAACTTGAAGGCCTTGTCACTGGCTGATTTCTGTTTTGTTTTATAGTACTGAGGGTTTGGTGTGCAATTTCAAAATTTTACCTGATTAAATTGATTTAATTTAAAATTCTTCTTTAATTGTTATATGTCTGACTATTAGCTCACAGTTAGTCCAAAGTCTTTGTGGAATATTGCATGACCCCTTAGATATTTCAAAAATTGAAAAATGATTAAATACAATAAAGCATTTAAAAGTGTAAATTAGAAAAATATATACTTTACTATCATAACATTATTATTTTTAAATACCTTAACTTATACATCAGTGTGTATTGAAACATTTTTGCTTGTAATCTTATGAGGTTCAATACATTTCATGCAGATGGTATACGTGATGTTGAAGGGAACCAGGAAGTTATAGCTTTTCATTTTGACTGCATGATTAGATTAATGTGTTGGCACTTATTTAAATCTCAGGATGTAAAAGTCATCTAAGGAAAAATCTATGTCACAAAGTTTGCTGCAGATCCAAACTGCCCCAAAATTCAGGAGTGAGAAGGTCTGGGGTTTTGTTTGGCCCATCGCTAATAAATACTGTAACAGTCAGTTCTTGGAAGCGGTTTTTGCTGTCAAAACACCATAATCAATCCGCATTCATGTGTTTGTGACTTTGCCATTTATGCTGAACATCTTAGTTAACTATTTAAAGTACACGTTTGAAAGGGAAGCTGATAAAAACAGAATAACGTGCAAACATAAACTTTGACCCACATTGAATGGGTGAAAACCCAAATCTGATTTTCACAACTTTTGTCTGTAGAATCATTTACAATGATGATTACATTGCTCAACCAGAGCAACGATTACATTGCCCAAAACAAGCTAAAGAACTTGGAAATGGAACCCTTCATATTTACAGTTTACAAATGAAAAGCAGGAAGAAGTAAAGTGCCTCTGGGGACGAGTATGATGTTACAGTATAAAAAAAAAGTCTGACTATCAAAAACCGTTACGAGATTTTCAACCTGGAAGGGAAGACCTACAGGGAAAAAATAAATCCTACTTAACCTATATCTACAGACATACAGGAATAAGACAAAAAGGACTGGGGTGGAGAGAACACTGCATACATTTGTTCTTCATGGCTAAACAGCAAATACAAAATACTGTTCCTTTTAGTTAAATCTCCTTTATGGTTAAACACAATGAGAAGATTCCTTATGGTATACTATAAGTTTTACTGTAACAACTGAGAGCCAAGTAAAAGTTCCTGAAGCCCTCTTTGGTTACTTGCTAATTTGGAAGTAGGCAATACCTTCCTTTTTTGGCAACAAAAATTATTCAACAATTCAAGCAAATCTCATTCAATAAATTAGCCGATTTGTTGCATGTTCTCTCTCCCCTTATTTGTCAGTCTGTCAGTGTACTTATATGGCTATGACCTTCATCACGGCAGTATCTAAGCATATCCCAAGTATTTAAAAATAGATACAACAATATCTCTCTTTCTTTCTTCCCAGCCTGTTGGAGAAAAATTGTGACTAGTTTATAGGGGTTTTTTGTTTGTTATTCTGTGTGTGTGTGAAGTGACTGATGGAAGACTTATGCAAAGAAATGAATCTTACATTTAGCACAACTCTCTCTCGTGTACGTACTCTCTCTCTCTCTGCATTAGCCAGGTCACTTTTTTTTATAGACATCTTAACATCTAGAGCAGTTTTTCATGTTTCTTAATACAAGGGAAAATGAAGTGTCTAATTAAAATTAGATGCACCATTCACATGGAATTTTACAGTAATTTAAGTGCCCGTTCTTGTTTCCATTAAAGCTTCTCACTTGCCTCTCCATCAAATAAATGGTGGAATTAATTATCAGAAGAGGGAGAAAGGGTGGGTCTTTGGTGTGTTTCATTGTCTAAGGAATTTAACTGAATTCCTAAGGCATGGCAGGTCTAAAGAAATCGCCTGCCCTTGTCCCCTCTTACCAATCATCAAAGGCTGTGTATGTTGGGAACTTTTTTCTTTTTTTTTGGTTTTCTTTAACATGCTCCACCCTGTGGGGATAGATTCCATCTGCAGTAACATTAGTGTACATCCATTAGAGTCAGATCTGGCATTTGAAACCCAGCACACTACCTTTTGCATTTAGGGTTAGATTGTGCTATTTAGACAACTTTGTGATGAGGCAGTGCAGCACCATATTGCCGGGGTATGTGTGTGTACCACCACAAAGGATTATGCTTCAGAAATTGTGGTATCATTCCTGCCTCCTCACTCATTTGGGGCAATATATTTCCCTGTTGACCCTATGTAGGGTTCTAGATGCCCTTGATATTAATTGGAAAACACAATACAAAAATTATTACACAATGAAAAGAGCAGCTTATTTCTTCCTTCCCTATTACATACCAATTACCAGTTAGAAAACATATTACAAATCAGAATCTCCCATGGCTTACATTGCCACCAAAATACCCATTCTAACTGTCTCAGCCTTCTACAAATGCCCACACAAACATATAAGCTTAGCTGCATGCCTGGAATGTTGACAGATTTGGGCTATTTCAAAGAAAAGGAGAATGGGAGTGAATTCCAAAGCAGAAAGGCTTTCATATGCATACTTTATATTTATAATAAATCTTACATTTTTTTTCTTGATCATATAAGTATTGATTTGTCACTGATTGTATTTCAGTCATTTAAGTCTGATGCTGTATGCATTTGATGTATTTGTATCTTGTCATTATCCACAGGACTACAGTAACTCTATGCAGCATTGTTGTTTTCTGATCATGAATCTCCATTCTCTCTCCTCTTAGCATTCAGAGCATGTTTTTATTTTGTGATCTAATCTTTTTTTATTTAGAAATATACCAATTTTTGTTATTTTCCTTGGTTATTTACAGTCTCTTAGAAATCATACAAATCTTACATTTACTGAATGCAGTGCTTTCATCTCTACAAAAGGCTTCTCATGCTTTTGCAAAATATGCAAACTTTGGACAGGGATCATTTCCATGGAAATGGAGCCATCTCTGCAGTGTAATGTAGCAGCTTTTAAATAGTACAAAGCAATAGTACACAATAGTTTAGGAGGCTAAGAATAATGTAATCAGTAGAAACTGCAGAATTGATGTTGGTTGACAGGATGTAATTAGCAGAGTGGAATTTGGCCTGTGCTCATACTCTCGCAATAGTGCAATGAATTTTTAGGGCCTGATCCAAAGACCATTGAAATCAATGGGAATATTTTCATTGAATCCACTGGACTTTGGATAAAGTCCTTATGCTCAGATCCTGAAAGGTATTTAGGCTCCTAACTCCCATTGATTTCAATAGAAGATAGGCCCCTAAATACCTTTGAGGATCTAGCCTTAGTAACAACTGGTAATTATATATGTTATGGAGAAAAAAACAGTACCTCCAGCTGTATACTACTTCCTACAATTATGATGGAATATTGGCTTAGTACTGACTGAGTGGGAGGAGAAAGCTGCTAAATTACCAGCACCACTTCCTGCAATACTAGGTGTTCCTGGGATGTTTCTAATCCAAGTATCCAACTCTCCTGACCCTAGTACAGTTCTTCTCTCTTACGTGTGATTTAATAGAATCTCAGAAATTAGAGATGCAAAAAGACCTAATAGGGCTTCTAATCCATCTACCTGCCAATATATATTTTTTAATTAATTTTAACTTTCCCTGTATTTATTATACATATTTAATTCCCATTGAAACTGAATTTATGAGGTACAATCTTATTATAGGTCAGCCTTTGTCTTGCAAGTATAGTCCTGAATACTAAGCTTTACTGAATGCATATGCTTCATTTGCAATAGATGTACAGTGGGTGTCAGAAGCCTCAATTTCACAGGTTTCTGAGCTTCAGTCCCACATGATACGTTTCAGATTTCTACATTTTCTTCACTGGTTAACTCCTATCAGGCCTTACCAAATGTAGCTGGTTTTTGTTTAAAAAAAAAAAAAAAATCATCATGGAACTACAACTCAATGATGGAATCAGATTTGCTGCTTTTATTATTGCACCTTAGGAAAATATATAGACTATTTAATACAGGTTTGAGCAAAAGGTATTAAGTTGCCACGCGTTAGCACTGTTAAACATTATGGCCTAGATCCTTGACTACGGCCAGGGAGAGCAGAGTGCGGCCTAAGAGGGCCATGCACAGGTAGCCTTTATGCTCCCCTAAGCTCGAGCCCACTCTGTGCTGAGCTTTTGGCCAGTGATCAGCAAGTGTAGTGAATTGCCAATGTCATTAGTTGGACTGATCCTCCCATGTCTGGTATGGTGGCTTTTAGGAGCATAATCTGCCAACAATGTGGTGCAACATAGCCCCATTGGAGAATCTAGCCCTGCACTTTCTTTACTGGTTATAAGTCGTATGCAGTGTACAGTACTTTGTCACTGGATTTTCCTTGTGTTCATGAACGGTAAAAGATGGTCCAGTAGCTGCACTAAGTATGAATTGCCTTTGTAAGTTACCATGCAGGTAGCCTTAAAATGTTATTCTTCTCAAGACCTTACTACCATATCTTTGGCTTCAGCTCACTGTTCCCTGTCACCCTTAAGAATAATAATATTACTTAGTACTTGTATATTGCTTTACAGCTTCAAAATGCTGGAAGGAGTCAGAGAAACAATCAAAGAGGAGTAATGCAACATTCATTTTAGTTTAGTGCTGACCTCCCAGAGGCCTCATCATCCCAAACTGTATTAAAATGCCTTTTGTGACTAATTAATGATTATTACTTGTGATTAATTATTAAGTTGTTCACTGCAGTATAGTTAAGCAGTCTTGGTGTTTACCTTATAAACTCTTAGCTGGAGGAGTGTATAGTTCTGTCATAAGAATTTTCTCTCTGCTGAACCTTGCCCAACAAAATTCTAGGAGGGACACATATATACAATGTGTGTATTGGGGTTTTTTAATTTATAGGGGATGGTTGAGGAGAGGGACTCCTTGTTCTCTACTGCCCATCACCTTGTGATGTCATTTACACCTGTGCAAAGTCATTAGACATTTGCTCTAAAATGCTATCACAGCTGTGAGTGAGTGAAGAATTTTAATTTGGTAATATTTTGCCCAAATTGCACAGGGGTAAATGACTATATGCACTCCAAGGACATAGAAAATAGACTTTAAACGTTTGTCACTTTTCCTTCCAAGACACTGTTTTGTGCTCCTGTAATTCAAAAAACATCATTGCTTTTGAGAATGAAAATGTTTCATTTATTGGTCCATACTATAATGCGAACTGGGTCCCATTTCATATTTAAATTAATAAATATTTAAGCACCTAATTTCCATTATTTATGCTTAAATATCAGCTCCTAAGAATATAGAATAACACTTGCATAGCTTGTTAAATATATACATTTCCTCTCTAAGCAAATTATTGATTTTCTTACCATTATTGATTTATAGAATGACTAGTAGATGGACACAAATGTGACTTATGCTGTTTGGGACAGAGACCGTCATTTTGTGCATGTGGGGGGGGGAGGCGGGGCGATGTTTGGCACAGTGGGCTCCTGATCCTTTTTGGGGCCTATAGATGCTACTGCAATATAAATTAAAATAATACTAAGATTCCTATTATGGACTTATACAAGGACAGGTTGTAACAGCTCTAAATCAAATAAGAATACATGTTTTAACAATTGTTCCTGCACAAGCATTAGTGATTTCATGAATGCCTCTGTTTGGCATCTGATGTCTAGGCACAAAGTTTAAAGGATTGTTTGTTTGCCAAGAAATTAATGTTTCACTCTGAATTTCTTGGCTTTTGTTGGTCTAAGTCTGTCTTTTAGTATGATCAACTTGTTTGATTGTGACATAATATCTCACAAAAATTGAACTGAACTCATTGAATCTTGTCACTTAGGAGAGGAGTCTCATTGATGATAGGAAAGTTTTGTATCTGTTAAGCTGTCTAGCACTCTAAAAGAGAACATTTAATAACCGTTTCCCACAGCTTGCTGGGGTCGACAAGGCGCCTGTTCCACATGTGGCTGCTGAAAGGTTCTCTGCTATTTAAGAATGGCATTTTTTTCTGCCTCTTGCTAACAAGAAGTCTCCCTTATTTGTACTATTACCTTCAGGAGAGTGTGTAGTGTATAATGTCTAGGAAGCTCTACCATAAAGTGTCATTAAAGGATGTCCTGTTCCAAGTAGCTCTGTCAATAACTGTTAAGGCTGTTCAAGAAGAACATAAACCATGAAATAGTAATTGTTAATTGACTACTGTAAAACAATCTAAGAATGTCCATAAACATGCTGTATTGCAGAATGCACCTATTTATATCCAATTATTTCAATATGTTGATAGGCTACAGGAACACTATATGTATAGACTAGCAGAGAAAGTGTTTAATGAATACTTATCTGAAGCTATTGAAACTTTTTTCTATAAGTGTGTATTCATATCACACAAAAACTCTGATAAATGAACATTAAGATTGCAAAGTCAAGCTCTCAAAAGTTAGGAAATGTAGACTTAAGGTTGCCTGTGGAGATGTTTGCCGAAAACAGTGGAATATTTGCTGAATAATTGTAGCTTCTCAAAATTTGAACTTTGGACACACAGGAATAGAAACAACAACATGATTTTTGTAATGTTCAGATTTCAAGTGTGAATGCTTGTGAAATTTGCTTTTCCATTAATATTCTGCAGCATTCACTTAAGATTTGCTATTTCAGTAAACAATCCTTCTTGCATTTGTTTGCTAGAATATGAAATATTGCCCAAAAGGAGTGCAAACACAATCGAAGCAAATTCATTAAAAAATATGTTTGGTATATTATACCTGAGTAGATTAATGCAGTGTTATAACAAATGTGCTGATTTACTGAGTTTCTCCCTTGAGGTCTTTCAAAGGGGCATTGACTCCACTTCATAAAAATCAGCATTTAAGGGTTGTAGTGGAAACGTCAGAGAGAAAACAGCACTTCACCACCTGTCGCTGCAACAAATACAGTGATACCTCACCAACATGAGATGATCAAGCCAGACAGCAAGAATAAGCCATGGACCTACTTGAGGAAGTGTGGCTTTAGGGGGGGAAAAAAAGAAAAAAAGAAAAAGGTAATATATTCAAATGCTACTTAGAAAGCTACTAAATATAGCCTCTTCCAATAAAATTAAAGTATGAGGTTTGGCAAACACTGATGAATTTACAAAATCTGTAATTGTGTATATAAAGCATTTGGTGACACTTATGTTTTCTCTTGTATCCTTTCTCTATTTCCTGGAAGCTTTCAGTGAGCCTAGTTCCCAAGACAGCTGCAGTCAGACTTCTGTATGAGCTTTTTGCCTCTCAAACCCAAGATCTCTGGGTCTGTGCCATAGCATTTTCCAATAGGTTTTACTTGCTGTGCCTTCCATAGCATACACATAAATCCAGTTTCAATGCCTGACATGAATTCTGCAGTTGGAGAATTGGAAGCCACCAGAGGAGGTTCCTCTTCTTCTTTGGTGCTTGGCTGAAACAAGTCACCCCCCCCCCATTCCACATCCTTCCTATCCTGTTACACTTTGGTTCAGAGGAGCCCTGTTATGTTTGGCCCCTATTACAGAAGCAGGAACTTCTTTGCATTTATGTTTCCATTTAAAATAAAGCTTCCCCCAACTGTGTTTGGCATGTATCTTTGCAACAGAGGGTTTAGACCTCTAGCCATAATTCATAGTTGATGACAAAGGCAAAAAAATCTATGTGGGGGAGATTGACCAAAGAGTGTGAATTAAAATGGTTACAAGCAGCCATTGGTGTCTGTGAAAGGCAATATTTAAGCTCAGTTATTGAGCATGTGACGGGAAGCTAATAGTAATTGTTCACAGGTCTTTGTATCCTCAGTGGCTATCTATACACCAACACTTAATTACCAGCAAGATCAAGTGTAAATCTACCCTGTTGCTCACTAAGGTATCTTGACCCTGCTGCTATACACTGAAAGTTCTGTAAGGCACTTTGATATACTCCGCTTCAAAACAGGAATAGAGGCCGCATAACTCTGTTGCGTGTGTAAATAAGTAGAGCAAACTGCTTGGTGGTGGGTGGGCTGCCCTTGATTAAGAAGGTGGGAGGGGTGGGGCTTGATGGGCTGGTTGAGTGAAGGAGACACTGACTCACAACACAGCAACAGGAGCGGATTCCGACAAGAGAATCTCAGAACAGGAACTTGCTTTAGACATGTGAAAGAGTACACTGACCGCTGGCACACCCCCTCTTAGCTGGGAGTGGCATAGCAGGTTCTCTCCTGTCTAGGACCCTCTACCAACAGTAACTTTGCCACTGTGGAGGTGTCTCTTCCTGGGCTGGAACAGAGCCCTCCCACCAGATCACCATTTAGGGCATGTCTACCCTGCAATTAGACACCTGTGGTTGGCCCATGCCAGCTGACTCAGGTTTATGGGGCTTGGGCTGAGGGGCTGTTTAATTGTGGAGTAAACATTCAGGCTCAGGCTGCAGCCTGAGCTCTGGGACCCTCCCACTTCACAGAGTCCTAGAGCCTGGGCTCGTACACCCACAATTAAACAACCCCTTAGCCTGAAGCCCACGAACCCGAGTCAGCTGGTATGGGCCAGCCGTAGGTATCTAATTGCAGTGTAAGCATACCCTTAGTCCACCCATTCCCAGGTAACAAAGTCCAACAAATAATCCAAATGTCCTCACGAAAGATCTTCAGCCCCAGCTGCAGGATCCATGGTCCTCACACCTTTCTGTCAGGGTTCTACATTGGTCTATACCCCTTTCCTCTGGGGCTTCACACCACCTCCTTCAATTCTAGAGAGTGACTGCAGGTCTTTTTCCTTTCCCTACAGCTCCCTTCTGTTTTAAACTTCCTGCTCTTATAATTACCATGCAGCCCCTCCTCACCTGGACTTCATCTTGCCATAAGCCTGGCTGTCCCTCCAGGTGCAGCCAGGTAGCATAATTGGTCTCTTAGGCCATTAACTCCTTTGTCATGTGGGATATATACCCCATCTTTTTTCTCTTTATATCATTAAGATGAGAATGCCTTATCTAGTTTAACTTATGAGAAGTATACATCTAGATATGTTAAGAAAACCAATAATTTTGTTTTAATTACATTTTCTCTCTGTTTTTTCATATACCTTGTTTTTGTAGGATTACTGTTGTGTGGGTGATTTCACATAATGTCCCCAAAGAGAAGAAATCACTACAATCTCTAATGAGAAGTTTTGAAGGGTAAATAGCTTCTGAAACCTGCTCCCCTGTCTGTCTCAGTTACAGAGATGTGTTATCCCAGCGAGTTGTGGTACCATCAGGCTGCAGCAGATAAAGATGAGGGCAGAGGCCGGTGGTCCAAGCAGGAGCTAAGAGGGGGTTGGTCATAATCCTTCTTTCCAGTTTCTGTCAGGTGTCAAACAAATATTTACTACTACCATCATATTGATATCACCCTTACAAACTTGTCAGTTTTGCCTTTGATAAATAAATAAGGTTACCTTTCAGTATTTGTAGCATTCCCTATCTTGACTGTAAGAAATTCTGCAGATACAGAATAATCCTTCTAATAAATTTTATCTTCTTAACTGACACTCTCAATATAGTATCTGAGCACTTCCCAAATGGATTCTGCCTTTCTTTTGTTCCAACCATCAGACTGCTTTTCTTCCTCCTCCTCTTCATGGTACATGAATACATTAAAAAGGAAAGATAACATTTACATATTGAGTCTCTGTCAGTACAGCAGTCAAAACTGCTAGTAACATCATGGTAATACGATTCTAGCATGGTTTCACTTGCCAACCTCATTAGAATACCGCAAACAATAACTGTATTGAAATCTGGCAGCTTTTAGTACCATTTCAACTATAACGTGGTGACAGAGCAAACTGTCATTGGGAATTAGAAAAAACCTAGGGGAAGAAAATACTATGTGCTGTTTAACAAGATGGAATTATTCTCTGTACTTGTTAGGGCCCTGTGACTGGTACCTTGAGAGAAGAATGAGTCAGGTCTCCCCTTTTCCCCTAGTCTTGGTTTCAGGAGGAATTTAAATAGCTCCAGGGAGATTACCTGGACAATGGACTCAGGACAAGGCAGGATTTCTCCACTTAAGAGGAAGAAAGGAGGCCTATTTGTCAATATCCTGTCAACAAAGCATGCTGGGAAGGGGCACTTTATAATGCAGGTTGTTCTGCTTCTCAGTCAGTGCTTATAAAGACAACACTTGGGGAGAAGGGGTAGCAAACAGAACAAAGCAGATTACTAAGCAAATTAAACCTAACACAACTAAGCTAGTTTCACTAAAGAAATTGGTTACAAATAGTATTTTTCACCCTAGATATTGTTGCAGGCAGATTACAGAAAGTCTTGAAAGGCAGCTGCACTGGTCTCTCTTTTGAGACCTTAGATATTATTACTCACAAGCTGGACGCCCTTCCAGCTTGGGCTCAATCCTTCTCCCCCCTGTTCAGTTCTAGATTCCATGTCTTTTTCAGTGTCTCTTTGGGTGGGGAGGCAGAAGAGAACCATGATGATGTCAGTCCCTAGCCTTATATAGCTCTTGTGTAAGGTGGGAACCCTTTGTCTTTTCTAGTGGAAAATCACTGGCATTCCAAAAGGGGAGGAGGGTATCCCGCACCAGGTGACTCGGACCCCTGTCTCTGTATGGCTGTGGCAGCCTAGGAGCAATGGCTATCTTCAGGGTCCACAGGAAGTTTATGCTCTTTCACAGTCTATTGTTTCTGCTAATGGCCCATTAGCCCTGTCTGGGTTTTCCATTGTTGTACCTGAAGGGCTGGTTGGGGTTGACACCCAACGTAACACATTTGAAATACAGATACATAGTTAATATTCCTAACTTCAGATACAGGCATACAAATTAGATAATCACATTCAGTAAATCATAACCTTTCCAATGATATCTTACATGAGCCATCTTGCATAAAGTACATCTCAGTTATGTCATATTCATAAGCATATTTTCATAAGGATTATGGACATAAGCATATTTACATAAGGAACATGGACTGGAATGTCACATGAGTAACTGATATTTCATGAGTAGGCCCCTTAATCCTCAGCCTAAGAGATTGACTTGAAAATTAAAAGTCTAATAGCTTGGTACGTATTGTAAAATTCCAGACTCTGGCCATTGTGGTAAGGGCCAAAGCAGTACTGTGAATGTATATGGTAGGTGGAAAAAAAACATTTTTGAAATAAAAGACAAAGGATGTAAAGGGTTAGATTTTACCCAGCTGTTTAAATTTCTCTGAGAAGACAATGGGCAAGGTTGAGAGAGAGAATGGTTATGACAATTTATGGGGACATCCAGAGGGTTTCAAACACTTATCACATCCCCTTAGTACAAGTATTTAGTGTGTTCTCTCTTCTGTGGCCTTTGCTTTGTCTAGTCAGAATCCTTGACTGCTTTTCTCTGCGTCTTTCTGTTGTGGGACTCCTCTTGCCTTTCCCTAGACGGCTACCGAAGAACATGAAAGAGCTGCAAAGGTTTTGTTTTTATATGTTTGATCGCCAGGTTCTTTTCATCCCTTCTACATACTGCATTGTAAGTGCACGCACTGCTCACCAAATATAACAGTGAAGAGGGTGTATGTAAGCAAGGAGTTACTGGAATCAGGAGTGCTAATGTGGTGGTGCGGAGAGAGGTCCACAGTTTTATGCATATGGTTTAGAAATGTAGAAAGCTTGCAAATTTTGGTCTGAAGTTATCAAATTTATGGAAGATTTGCCAGATGTGCTTAGTTTACTTAATTCAGATGTTTTCATTTTAAATAGTTTAGATGTTATATTAAGTAGTCATGTAAGAAGGCTTGCAGGAGTAATGTAATCAGTAGCAAGAATATGTATAATGAAATGGACAAAGGAATCTGTACCTTCCATGGATTAAGGGCATGAATGCATGTATCCTGAAGAATGTATTGCATATCAACACCCAGGACATCTAGAGATGTTTGAGGATTTTAGGCCTGTTTTTCATATATAAATATTACATTGCTGGTTACTACTGTGTTTACAGACTCGTTTTTATAAAGTTTTTATTTGATTAATCAATGTATACATATTGTTTATTAGTCATATAAAAACTTGATGTTTTCGGTATATTTTATGTCTTTTAGGATTTTTTTAAGGTAGTTGTTGGATATCTGTGATTTTTAATTTATTAATTCTAATTTATCCATATGAAAGAATGAGCATTTATACAAGTGTTACATGATAAAAAAAATTGAGAGGAGAAAGGAACAAGGATCCAGCAGCAACTAGAGATTTGCAAGGATTTGAATTTATTATGTAAATACAGACACATGGCATATTTAACATAACTTTAGCAAGAGAATCAGACATTAGAGATGGAAAAGAGCCTTGGAGTCATTTTACATACTGCCTTCTCTTCAGCCAGTGCAGGACTGTTCTCTGTAGTATTGTAACAAATCTGTGGCCCCTAGATAGTTGAGTTGTCACTATGTTGCATACTATAGCTACTTGGAAAAGCACACCGAGGGACATACTGGGCGTCGCTTCCAGCAGCTCCCATTGGCCTGGAGCAGCGAACCGCGGCCAGTGGGAGCCGCGATCGGCCGGACCTGCGGACGTGGCAGGTAAACAAACTGACCCGGCCCGCCAGGGGCTTTCCCTACACAAGCGACGTCCCAAGTTTGGGAAACACTGCTGTAAGCTAAACCATTCAGCAGGAAAGCCGGTCAGTCTGAGGAAGCCCTTTATTTTAAAGTGTGCCATAAAATGAGCTTTTCTTAGGATCATCGTATCTGTTTCAGCAGGTGATTTAACCTTAAGACTGGCATTTTTCAATATGCCAGCCAAACACATATGAGGGCCTTGGTGTTTATATGACTACAGTTTCCAATAAGTTAGTATGAGACCTGCAGCCATACAATAATGACTTGAAAAGTGAAGGCCAATTTTTGAAAATTGGGTGCCTAATGCTAGCCATCTGTTTAGGCGCTTAATTAAGTGGCAAGATTTTTTTTCAGAGCTTCCACAGCTCCTGTTGTGTGATTAGTCTACTACATCCATTTGACATTAAACATGGTACATTAACACTTGACATGGCAAAATAACACAGAGGGATGGTGACAACTGACACATTCAAGGATTAAAAGGATTTGGGGTACAATTTTCAAGTGTCTATTAATTTTGGTTATCTCAATTTTTGGGTGACTATCTTGACTTAAAACTTGTTTTTCAGAGGTCCTCGTCATCACAAGTTATTAAGAGAATATATTGGAAATTCAGAAAATGTATTAGAGGTATAGAATTTCAAAAGGCAGGTGGATGCAATGTATCAACCTATATATTCATTCCATTTTTCCTCCCAGTTAATAGGAGGACCATATGAAAATAAAGAAAAATATATTTCAGAACAGAAGTGTAGAACTGTGCTTGCAAAAATATGATAAGAATAATAGTACATTCAAATAATAACCCCAACAGGCAGACTTGTTGAGGCAAACACATTGGAATCATTCAGAAAAATAACTAGATGACATGATGTGAGAGAGAGCCAAAAAAGGACAAGATTTTATACACCAAATAGCTTCTATTCATTCCCAAAGAATTTCTTCTACTCACACAAGAATTAGGAGGGGAAAATAAATAAATAAAACAAAACCTCTGTCTTAAGAAACCATAACTGTATATTATCCTGGCAAGGCAAAGGCAATAAATAAAGAAAAATGTTCATGTTCAGAAGTGCTTAATGAGATATAGTGAACTGCTGCTCAAGAAGTGAGAGCTGAAAGTGACTCTTATAATCCAAAGTCCTGAGGCTATTGTGGGTCACTGCATGCTCTTTTGTCAGGTTACATTTTCAGCGGAGTTTTGTCTGTGATAACAATTAAAAACATAATACTGTTCTACAAGTACAGGATATATACATACACCTTCTGACACCCTGTATTTCATCTTGCTCTCTCAGAATCTGGATCTCATGAATTCCCAGTGTGGTTCTCTGGCACTCACGTGGCATTAGCAGATTGCAAAAAGAGCTGCTGCCAAACACGCTGATCTGTGCTCTTTAGCTCTGCCTCTTTTTAGGCAAAGAGCTCTACTGTCTAAACCCACCCATGTAGTTTGGAGGGAAGTAGGATGTTTGGGTCTGAAGGGCTTACAGGACTAGATTAGGTACTGTAGTTTATATTTTAGCCTCTGTGCCTCTGAATCTGGGACATTGCCCAGCCACTTGAAATGAGAATTGACCAGGATCTGATCTGTTTTAAAAGCAGCATAAAATATTTTTTATTTTAATGTTGGGAAAGTATTTTAGTGGTAGTTTTACTCTGCTGTTTCTATGAGGTGCCTGGAATGCTAAAATGGATAGAGGCCATAAAAATAAAATTCATTGTTGTTTTATTAATTTTTTTACCATGTGGCCTTTGCTTTGCTTAATTGATTATTGCCAACTTTCCACTCTGCCCTTCTAGCTTTGAGGTTAGGACTTTTAAAAAATAACTTTTTTTTCTTTTTTAAAAATTTGTCTTTCTTTAGTCCAATTTCGTGGCTTCCTGCACTTAAAAGGCATTTGTCTGTGGACAGATACCCATTATCTGCCTCGTTGTTATCTCTTCATTGTTTCCTGATGGCCAGCTGCCATCCCAGCACCTTCCCTCCAGCTGTTAGTAATTTTCACTTCATGTAGTTCAATCCACGCTATTTATTAGAAATCTCATTTGTCCTTGAATGTGTGCAATATGCATAGAAATGAGTATGTTACCAAATTAACATATAAAACCCTTTGGAATTGGTATTTCGGGACACATGATTAAGCTCATCCACTTTGTTAGTCATAGCATTCGGTTTCTATCAAGAAGAAAGCGAAAGGGGCTGTTCTTGAGGAGAAGAAAATACAACAGCAGAAGGTTCATGTCTAAATTAAGCCCACAAAACCAGCAGAATAATATCACTGGGGAACCAACAATGGGACATGAAAGTTGAGAAGCCAGAAATAGGCTAGAAAGAGGATAGCTGGCCTTCTTGGGTGCCCATGGGTATGCATGCCTAACAATCAGTGTCCTGAACCAGTTGGGCGTCTTCAGAAGGCTGTGCATCCAGGTAGAACATCATTCTGCTAGCCTATCAGCACTGTCACACAGTGATGTAATTTCCTAGATAATGCCCAGGATTTCAGAGGCAGATTGGGACTAGAAAGCAGACTGTCTGACCTGCTTGCACTTTAGTTCTGAATACCTCCCTTAATTAAAAGTTGGTTCCGAGAGAGTGTGTGCAACACCTGTAGCTTTGTGATAACACAAAAACCTGATTCTTTAAAATGCCAACTGTCCCACAGGAAGAGAGTGCCTCTCTTACAAAGGGAGACAAGGTGGGTGAGTATTGACAGCGCATCACATAGGCTGGGGAAGGCTGTGCCTCCTCAAACAGCCCGGCTTGGCCCTCACCCATGCTCCTCCCCAAAGCCCTGCTTGCCCTCCCCCTTGGCTCCAGCCCAGGCAGGCGGCTCCTCAGGGAAGCCGACTGGGGTTGGGGCTAGGGCGGCCAGGACTTGGGGTAGCTGGGGCCGCCCAGCGCTGGGGGGGTCCCGGGCGCTGGGGCTGCCTGCTCTGTATTTGGAGGCTGGGAAGGAGGGGGACCTGCACGCCACCTGCCCTACACTTGGGGGAGGGGAAGGCGCCACCTGCACTGCGCTCAGGGAGGGGGTGCCACCCACCCTGCGCTCGGGGGGGTGTGTCCGCGACGCCCACCCTCTGCTCAGGGTCTGGGGGACTACATGCCACCCACCCGCCCTGTGCTTGGAGGCTGGGGCAGGGAGGGCCTGGCGGGGGAAGGAGGGCGAGTTCTCGGGCGGGGCGGGGGGCTGAGGGCCGGCCACCCCCAGCCAGTGGTTCACCTGCTGCCCATGTGTGTGAGGTAATTCTTTAAGTGGACCAACTATGTCTACACTACCACCTATGTCATCAAAACTTATGTCACTCAGGGGAGTGAATATTTCACCCCCCTGAGCAATATAAATTATACTGACATAAGCACTAGTGTGCACAGCACTATGTTGGCAGGATGCCACTCATGGGGGGGGTGGATTTTTATGCCAACAGGAGAACGCTCTCCCATTGGCATAGAGCAGTGGTTCTCAAACTTTTTTACTGGTGGCCTCTTTCACATAGCAAGCTTCTGAGTGCACCCCCCCTTATAAATTAAAAACATGTTTTTATATATTTAACACCATTATAAATGCTGGAGGCAAAGCGGGGTTTGGAGTGGAGGCTGACAGCTCACGACCCCCCTTGTAATAGCCTCGTGACCCCCTGAGGGGTCCCGACCCCCAGTTTGAGAACCCCTGGCATACAGCGTCTTCACCAGATGCGCTGCAGTGGCACAACTGTATCAGTACAGCTGTGCCACTGTAGATGTAGACATGGCCGCAGAGCTCTTCTCCAAGTCTGGGAGAGGTGCTCACTACTCAGAGTGTCACAACTAAATACAAGGTGGAACAGATTGTTTAGCACTTGTCGTTAACACATATTCTAAGACGCCATTCTAGGTGAAGTGGACTCCAGTCACAGGACAAAAAAAGAGGGGTTAGTGGGTTATAGATTGTTGTAATGAATCATAAATCCAGTGTCTTTGTTAAGACCTGATTTTTAGTATCTACCAAAGTTGTGAATTTAAGCTCCCAGGCTCATCCTTTGAAGGTATTGTGCAGGTTTCCTTTGAGGATGAGGACTGAGACATCAGCTATGAAGTGATCTTTTTGTGAAAAGTGTTCACCCACGAGTGATGTGGCATTTTTGTCTTTTATCCTTTTTCTTAGGGCTAGTTTACACTTGAAATGCTACAAGGGCACAACTGCAGCGCTTCAGCATAGTCACTCACTGCAGTGACTGGAGGGGTCCTCCTGTCAACATAGCTAATCCACCTCCCCAAGAGGCAGTAGGTAAGTTTGACAGAAGAATTCTTCGGTCAACCTAGTGCTGTCTACATCAGGGGTTGGGTCGACCTACCTAAGGGCACGTCTTCCCTGGCAATGTTAAAGCATTGCCGCAGCAGCACTTTAACGTGGCTTGTGTAATTGCGGCACAGCGCTGGGAGAGCTCTCCCAGCACTCTAAAAAACCCACCTCCATGAGGGGAATAGCTACCAGCACTTGGAGCCGCACATTGGCACTTTACAGCGCTGAAACTTGCAGCGCTCAGGGGGGTGTTTTTTCACTCCCCTGAGTGAGAAAGTTGCAGCACTGTAAAGTGTCAGTATAGACAAGCCCTAAGTCACCGAGGGGGTGGATTTTTCACACCCCTGAGCAACATAGCTGAGTTGACTTAACTTTTGAGTTTAGACCTGGCCTTATAGGAACTCAGTCAATGGAATTCCCCCTGCAGGACCAAAAGTCCCTCCAGGGCTGATAGAATTTTAAGGTACAGGCAGAACTCAGACTATTGTATTCAGACTATTTCTATTCAGGCTAACAGTTCAGTGGCACATTCCTGGACCAAAAAAGCCTTTACAGTGATGTTAATAGCATGTCCAGTTCTTATGAATAATATGATTCTAGTCCCTGCAGCAGGCAATTTTGTGATGATGTGAAAACCTGGATATTGCATATGAGTTTTGGGGAGGGAGGGAGACTACCCTACACAATGCCCTGGTCTCTATGGAAGGGACACTAAACTGCAAGCCGAGAGAATGTAAGCAATGCAGTGTCTACAGTGACGCTGCGTTGACCTAACTATATCGACCTTGACTCTATGCCTCTCATACAGGTGGAGTTATTAAGTTGGTGTAGTGGGGCAATTACATCAGCGGGAGCAAAATTTGAGAGTGGACACTTACATAGTTAGGTCAATGTAAGCTGCCTTGCGTCGACCTAACTCTGAAGTGTAGACCAGACCTAAGTTTTAGTCCCATCTTTTCCACTGGCTGCTGTTGCTATATCTGTGCACTTCACAGACTTTATTATGAGCCAAAACCTTATACTGCTACCATGAGGTCTAACTATCATTCACTAATTTCACAGATAACATTGGGCTTCTCACAGTCAGTTTTAATGTAACAATTCACAAAGGAATTTCTTGTACCCAGGTTTCTAAGTAGAAACCAGTTTTCCAGCTAACATATTCCTCCTCCTCACAAGTAGGATCTGGTTCCTATTTCAGGTTAGGCCAAAATCCTCAGTGCACACCTTTCTTATAGAAATTTGGACAGACTCACCTAATGCACCACAGATGGGCCCCGCCACACTTCCCTCATGGATGGGCTCTCTCATAATCACTGCATTGAGGGCATGCAGCTGTGGCCCTTCCTCTGCTCAGGGAGAGTGTTAACCTTCTCCCTGCCAACTCTTGGACCCAGTCTATGCACCCTCTCCACATGAAACATGTAAGGATGTTCCATTTTCTTCTGCCTTGATCCCATAAACTGATATAGGGCAGTGATAAAGTGTTCTAATAAATGTTATATGATTGCAAAAGCCTGTTCAGGAAGCCCATGGGAAAAGGACAATGAAATGAAAAATAGGCATGTGGTAGCAATCAAAGAAAATTGATTTTTTATGCTTTTTAAAGCTCATTGCAAGCAGTATATTTTATATTAAAAACATTTACTTCAATTTGGAATACAACAGCATTTTCTTTTGCCAAAAGCTCCTAATCAGCCGAGAGTGGATTCCCTTTTTCCCCGCTGACTCTGTCAATTTGCATCTGGCAGGGGTGTCTCTCCTCTCCAGGGCAGTGACTAGACAATAGAATTAGCAGGTCAAAATGGGGACCAAAGTCTTTATCCTTCCCTACTCTCCGGGCTGCCTTTTCACTATGTTTTCTCATGTGCTCTCTTGTCGTGACTTTGCACATTTCATTCATTGTTTAGGTAGGGAGCAAATCACAGATCTGCACAACCATTGCTATATTGGCTGTACCTTCTCTTCTAAAAGCTCTGAGTGTAACCTTCTGATGCCTCCCAATCCCAACCCAGGAACTAAAGCCCAGATCCTCAAAGGGACATAGGCATTATGACACTGAGCATCACAATGCCTAACTTATAGGCATCTAGAGAAAAAAAAATCACAGTAACAACACTGCAATCCACAAAGCCTGAATTAGGTGCCTAGGCTCTCTATACCATCTTAAAGATGCGATCCACAAAAGCCAGCGTGCTCGGCATGGAGCCACCTCAGCTCTCCCATGGGAGATGCTGATGAGTGGGTATGTTCTGAGCTCCACCTCTCTCATGGAGATAGGCTCCCAACTCTGCTTGCAATCTATGAACTGGGGTAAGATAGGTGCTCTTCCACCTAACTTCTGTGCGGGGCCTGAGCTGGTAGGGGTGCACAAAGACTGCCTAGCACTACATAAAACAGCTGGGGGAAAGAGAGAGGAGAAGGAGGAGGAAGACCTCCTTTGTAACCTTTAACCCAATTGTTAGGGTATTTACTTGGGATGTAGGAGACCCCTGGTTCAAATACTCCTTCTTCCAGATGAGGAAAAGGGATTTGAAGGGGGATCAGCCTCCTCTCGGGAGATTGCCCTGCCTAACCACTGAGCTATGGGATATGCTGATGGGGGTCTCCTTCAATCTCTTGTTTAAGTAGTTCCACTTTAATTAAATATTAATTGGGTTAGAGAGAGTAAGAATCATTCGGTAGTCCAGTGGTATGGGCACTCACCTGACAGGTGTGAGATCCCTGTTCAAATATCTTCTCCTCAGGCAGAGGGGGAACTTGAACCAGGTGTCTCCTCCCATCCCAGGTGAATTCCCTAACCACTGTGAAAAAGGTTATGAAGGAGGTTTTACTCCTTGGCTGTGTAGATCTAAGTAACCTCTGAGCGTGAGGATTGGCCTGGCACATAAGGCAGAGGAGCACCTATCTTCCTCTGGTTCGTGAATTGCTCTGTGGCTTAAGTGGGAGATAGGTGCCTGAATGCCTAGAGTAAGGCAGGAGTGCGCAGGCCCAGAGGCAGAAACATAGGTGCCTAGGGAACTTTTACTGCAAAAAAGTAGGTGCTGAGTGATTTTAGGCACCTACAGGGTTTTATCGGCAGCTGAGTAGGAGTTTTGTGGATTGCAGTGGTGCCTAAAAACAGCATTTAGGCACCTAAATCTGGGGATTAGGTGGTTAAGTACTTCTGTGAATCCATGCCTAAGTGACCAAAAGTTGTGCGCTGTCCAGGAAGCAGTACCTCACATCATGTCTGGACCATCTCTAAAGCATTTTTAAATGGACCCGCTGGTTTACTCAATAAATCTTCATCCAAACTCATTGAGTAAAAAAGTGCTTACAATAACAATAAGCCTCTCATATGTAGGAGCTAATCCCTCTCTATACTATACTTTTGTTCATTCTTGAAGAAGTCACTGTGTCTCAATGCTGCTTCGTCATAATTGCTGGATGTTTATGTTTATAAACAACTGAACTGTATTTGTAACATTAACAGGAGATTCTTGAGCCGCGAGCACAGCTTGAAATTTGAATCTGTGGTGAGGATCATGAAATTGTGGGTAGGACTTAAGGAACACCCAAGACGCATGATATGACATTATTTTCATGTAGAGGCAAGGAAAAACCACACACATAGGCAATCAGAGTCTGTACTGAGGGGTTAGTTTTGGAATGCTATTTGATTTGGATTATTCCAATTGTCATCAATTTAGGGCCTGATTATCAAAATGTAAGCGCACTGCATAAAGGGTAAGCAGAGGAAAATCCAAATGTTTTATTGCTTGGCATTGTTAGTATGTTTACTTAGAGCAAAATGCTGGAATTTGGCTAGTTCAAGGGATATATTTTAGTTCTCCCACTAGAGCTAAAATAAAACAAATCCTAAAACAAACTCTGCAAAATTCATGCTTCTCCTGATGTGCCTGGACTGGACTGGGTTGGGTTGAGCTGGGCTGAGCAGCTCCATCTAGGCACACCATTTCAGTTCCAATTGTTTTACAGTCAGTATGGTTAAGTAAGCACTTGCACTAACCTATGCACTAGCAGTGTCAAATATTTTCTTATAGTCTATTAAAGGGTAGTACTTTAAAGTTGTGTGTGTATATATATATATATGAAAGTTCCTTCAATTATGCATTCCTAATATCATATGCAGTAATATAGAAAGACAACCAAAACCACAGAGCAAAGCAACTTTAAGTTCTATAGCCTTTAGATTGTAGTTGATAGGAAGAAATCCAAAATCCATTGGTCTAAGTGAGAACCAAGAACAATCTAGATGCATTAGGTAAAGCAAGCAAAGCCAGCAGAGCAATTGTGTAGTCAATATGCAATATTGATTTACAGGAAGTAAATTAAATTATTTTAAAATGGGAATAATGCCCTGAAAGAGCTTGGCAGGGTAACTGTCCTGGCCTTCATGCTCAGGAATAACTCCAGAGGTTATGGAAGCTTGTCTGGATGGCCAACAATTACAGTTATAAGACCCAATCCTAGATGTTACCTACTCTAGGCCTTCCTTTTTTCTTTCATTTGTGTTAGGGATTTTGCCGCTGAACTACATTTCTTGAATGCTAAACATTAGAATGTCATATCCAGTGTAACTGACTTAGAAAAATTAATATACTGAATGCGCTTAAAAATTTCCTTTTTAATTTTTTTAAAACATTTTAAGGGATTACTGATGCAAACAGCCATTCCCTGTGCTTAAAATGGAGACTACCACTAGTGCCATTAAAACATACTGATAAAGATAAACTTTTAACGGATGCTGTAACAGATAATAGCAATAAGGTAGTGATTGCTGTTGTGTTGAGGAGACAGGGGCCTGTGGAAAAGGAGGCAGGAATGGAGCCCCAGAAATTGGTAGGAATGAACCAGAGGAATTTTTAACTATATATAAAAGTACCAATGTGTGTTAAAAACAATGAGACAATATAAGGAGCAAGATAAAACAATAGCAGAAAAAGACCCATTTTTAAAGACATATGAGGGAATTCGGTACCCAATCCTATAGAAAGTCAATGGGAACTGGGTACCTACCTCATTTAGGCATCTTTGAAAATTCCAGCCACAAAGAATGGGTGAACTTTTCCTGTAAGTCAGCTGCAGGTAATGGCTGTTTCCATTCAGAAACCTAAATGCATATATTCTTTCTGCATCGGGCACAACTAAGATAAACCATATTATTGACCAGAGGCTCAAAAATGAGCATCTCCGGATTCTATGTAGTATATGAAAGGACAATCCAGACTGATATCCACATTTGTCCCACAGTATTGAAACTTGTGAAACCTGAAAATTACATATAGTCTCATAACCAGTGGGTGTTTTATATAAAATGAGACACTAGGACAACCAAGATAAAACAGCATCAGAGAGACACCCATCAAAGGTTCAAAAGAGACTGCCTCATGATTAATAATATCCAAAACCAACCACAGATTTAACTAAAGTGGATACAGTAGGCCAAAACACCTTGCTGATGTAGCTTCTTTGACTTCAACAGGGATGAATTTAGCATTGCATCTGAGATCACCTGCCAAAAAAATCATTGCAGTCACCAACCACTGAAATCTAAGTACCATCAAAAACCCCAAATCTTTCCCAATTTCCTTCCAAGTTTGAGAGCCGCATAAGTGCACAGGCCTGCTAGTTGCTGTTTATTTGCCCAGTTCATTGTGCTTTTCAGAGTTGCTAAAGTCTCTCAAAAATGGTAACTCCACACCAGTCTTCTTTTAAGAGACTTTATGGCCTGATTTTCAGAAGTGCTAAGGAGCCACATCTCCTACTGATTTCAGTGGAAGCTACAGATGCCCAGTGTATCTGAATTTAGGTCCTTTGTATATAAAGCTCACCATAGAAAACTTAGCATGCTCTAGGCTTCTCCTAATTCAGACTAGTTTAGATGCTAGTGGTGAAATCTGGTAACTGCATATCTATCCACAGAGCTCAGTTTTGCAACATAAGTACATAATAATGGCCATACTGCCTCAAACCAATGGTCCATCTAGCCTCATATCCTGTCTTCTCACAGTGGCCAGTGCCAAATGCTTCACAGGAAGTGATCAGAACAGGGCAATTTATCAAGTGATACATCCTCTGTCATCCAGTCCCAAGCTTCTACAGTCAGAGAATTATGGACACCCAGAGCCTGGGGTTGCGTCCCTGACGAGCTTGGCTAATAGTCATTGATGGACCTACTCTCCATGAACTTCTCTAATTCTTTTTTGAATCCAGTTATACTTTTGGCCTTCATAATATCCCCTAGCAATGAGTTCCAAAGATTGACTGTGTGTTATGTGAAGAAGTATTTTCTTATGTTTGTTTTAAACCTCCTGCCTAATAGTTTCATTGGGTGACCCAGATTCTTATGTTATGTAAATGGGTAAATAACACTTCCCTATTCATTTTCTCCACACCATTCATGATTTTATAGACCTCTGTCATATACCCCCTTAGTCATCTCTTTTCCTAACTGAATGGTCCCCGTCTTTTAAATCTCTCTTCATATGGAAACTGTTCTACACCTCTAATCACTTTTGTTGCCCTTTTCTGTATTTTTTCCAATTCTAATATATCCTTTTTGAGATAGGATGACCAGAACTGCATAATACTCAAGTTGTGGGCGTACCATGAATTTATATAGTGGCATATTTTCTGTTTTATTATCTATCCCTTTCCTAATGGTTCCTAACATTCCTTTAGCTTTTTTTACTTCCACAGAACACTGAGGAGATGTTTTCAGAGAACAATCTATGATAACGCCAAGATCTCTTTCTTGAGTGGTAACAGCTAATTTAGACCCTTAAGTCCTAAGTACAACCTGTACTCATCCTGAGTAGTGCTCATCATGTGAGTAGTCCCATAAACTATTCATGTGAGTAAGTAGGTGTTATGCTACTCAAAGTCAATAGGGGGTTGCCAAATTGGACCATTAGTTAATGCAACATAATATATTTGTTGCTTCTCCAGCAATTGTCATGGGGGGACTGTTCAGGAAAAAACATCTGCTAAAGAATAGCACGTGGAGTCCGGGCTCAAAACTAGACTGAGAAATAACAGGTGATCATGCGGAATGTCCCAACACCAACAGGTACTGGCCTTTCTCTGCTAAACAAACTGCCAAAAGATCAAAGTCTGGATCAAAAGTCAAAAGATCAAGTCAAAAGATCAAAGTCAAAGTCAAGTCAAGATCAAGTCAAAAGATCAAAGTCTGGAACAATAGTAACAAAGTCTGAACAGCTGGTGTCAAGAATGGAGGCAGTGATTGTTAATACACCACCTGTGCATGTTCAGTTCCAGTGATAGCAATCGCTAGCCCAGCAGCAATCAGGGCCGGCTCCAGGCACCAGCTTGGCAAGCAGGTGCTTGGGGCGGCCACTCCGGAGAGGGGTGGCAGGTCCAGCTATTCGGCGGCAATTCGGCGGACGGTCCCTCATTCCCGCTCGGAGCGAAGGATCGCAATCGCGGCTTCTTTTTTTTTTTTTTGGCTGCTTGGGGCGGCCAAAACCCTGGAGCCGGCCCTGGCAGCAATGAAGCACAAAGGGTCTGGTAATGACAGGCTCAGGGCAGGAAAGTGAGAAGAGTGGCCTGGCTGAAACACTGAATCTATTTTAGAGGCAGATTACTTACAATAAACTTCACCCTCTGGCCAATAATTCCAGATCCCCTATAAAAATCTGACTGCTGCTTGCTAAGCAAGAAAAAAAAAAGCCCTCCAAAACAAATCTGACCCTTGTGTGCCAGGTATGCATAGCTGTGTGTGCACCAATGCAAATCTGTCAGCCGTAAACCTGCCACATCATGACAGCTGCTATTGCTGTACTTAGAGAGGGGGATCAAAGAGAAAAGTCAATAGCAACCCAATTAAGAAACTTTAAAAAAAATTCTTCTGGAGTTCCCAACTCCTCCTTCTTCGTTTACTAGAGAGGACCAAGAAAGAACTCTTAAGGATTTAATAAACAGGTTAACTTTCTGTGCCCAGCATTTCTTCAAAATCATACCATATTAATGTGGTAATTGAAGGAGTATATCTCACTCACACACACAACTTTCCTGCTACTTCTAACCTCAGTTTCTCTCTCACACTGTAGTGGCGCTAAGGAAGAAAAATATAGGGCCCAATTCTCTGCTCTGGTGATGCCCCTTTATGCCATTCCAGGAGTGTAAATGGGCTGTTGAGTGAGTGGAACTGGCTGTCAGGGAATACCTCTGCCATTAAAAGGTTCCCAACGTGGCATAGAGCAAGTAGAACAGCTCTATATCGACTTCCGTCCCTCTCCCAGCCTCCAGCACAGAGTTCTCCTGAGGGCATGCCAACAATGGAGAATGGGGTGGCATGGCTGGAGTGCACTGTGCTCTGGCTGTTCTCAGATGAGACTACTTTCACCGTGAGCCATCAGATAGACCTGTAGGCAGCACCAGAATATAGTTACATTTGCCTCACACAGCAACATGTGTCTAGTACAGCAACAGATAAGCGGGGTCTTAGTACTAGAGCCTTAGTCTGACTCCAGCCATTCGGCTTTGGATACACTTCCTTTTGCAGAACTGGGCTACTGTGCCTTGCAGCTAAGCTTACCCATTTGTTTGCCTGAGTTGGAGAGAGGATTGCCTGTGAATAGTGGCATTTAAAGCTGTTACACATTTTTGGTTATAGAATCATAGAAATGTAGGACTGGAAGGGACCTCCTGCTCTGAGGCAAGACCAAGTAAAATGAGACCATCCCCAACTGGTGTTTGTTCAACTTGTTCTTAAGAACTCCAATGCCAGGGATTCCACAACCTCCCTTGGAAGGCTATTCCAGTGTTTAATTACCCTTATAGTTAGAAAAAATGTTCTAATATCTAAACTAAGTCTCCCTTGCTGCAGATTAAGCTCATTACTTCTCGTCCCACCTTCAGTGGAGAAGGAGAACAATTGATAACTGTCCTCTTTATAACAGCCCTTAGTGTAGATTGATCAGGTCCCTGCTCAGCCTTCTTTTATCAAGACTAAACATGCCCAGGTTTTTTAACCTTTCCTCAAAGGCAGGTTTTCTAAACCTTTTATCATTTTTGTTGCTTGCCTCTGGACTCTCTCCAGTTTGTCCACATCTTTCTTAAAGTATGGCACCCAGAACCGTACACAGTGCTGCAGCTCAGGTCTCACCAGTGCTGAGTAGAGAAAGACAATTACCTCTCATGTCATACATAGGACACGCCTGTTAATACATCCCAGTATATTTGCCTTTTTCACAACTGCATCACACTGTTGAGTCATATTCAGTTTGTGACTCACTTTAATCCCCAGATCCTTTTGTGATGCTATGAGGGTTCACTCAGTCCAGTAAGGAGCTGTGTCACCACCTGCCCTGTAATCATGTTGCTTCTGTGCAGTGCAGCTTTGGCTCAGGACACCGACAGCAGCAGCCTGCTTACAGCACAGTGAACTCACCCTGGCTTCTACCAGCCTGGATTCTCCTTTCAGGGTGACACCAACTGCCGTTCCAGTTCAGAGTTTTCCCAAAACCTTCTCTTCCGTAGTGCTCAGCCCCTCTCACTGTAGCACTGTCACAATTCTCAAGTTGCTGACAGGCACCTCATACTGGACAGACACTGAAAAATTCTTAGCACATCCTCATCTGCCTAAGTAGGGGTCTCTACTATACAAATCATGCTAAATAGTCCCTTTGTGTTGATGGGATAGGGTTCTTGGTTCCCATTCCCCTCGTCCCTTTTATGTGTTCTCAGATTCCCTAACCCCAAAAGGGGTAGAGAGGGGCAGCACTAACCACCTAATCAGCTAACCTTCAGACTTGCCAAACCTATCTTACCCAGCCAGTATACCAGGGTTGTTGTTTCTCTGTAGGCTCAGTCATGAGTGTGGGGGAGGGGGGCGGGGGGGGCACTGGTAAATGGCCTTCCTGAGGGCAGTTCCCCTGAGATCTTCCAGGAGACTCCTTTAGGAGCTGTATAGCCACCATCTGCTCTCTCTCTCCCAGAGCTGCCCAGCAACTGGTGGGAACTTTCTGTTTTTAAGCTCTTATTCCACCATTGACATGATTGACAGGGCTGGAGGGATGGGCCAGCCTAGCTGCCAGCAGCTCTTTAACCCCTTCATCGCCACCGTGGCTTTTATACGCCCAACCACCAGCGCTCACAAAACCTTATCCAATTTGTTGCTCCTTTAAAGAGACAGTACAGATCATCAGCCTGTTAATTTGACTGAGAACTTTACTATTCAGTTTGAAACACTGCACTGAGTAGGTTGTATAGTAAAACAAGATTAAGTTTATTAACAAAGAACAGATATTTAAGTGATAGCAAGTAGAAGAAATAGGGATCAAAATGGTTACAAACAAACAAAGGTAAAATATGCTTCTAAGACTAAAACCTAACTTAACAAACTATAGTCTTTTGTTCAAAATAGTTTTCTCACCACTGTCATTCTTCCAAGATGGTTGGCCAGTTCTTAGCCAGGATCCAAAAGAGATCCCAAAGCTCAGGGTTTCTTTGTCTCCTCAGGTGAAGGATGCCAAAATGGCTCACTCTCTGCTTATATCCCCGAAGTTTATCTTTGTTTTCAAAGTCAGGAAGCCCACCAGGGGGCTCAGCTAACGCCATGTTAATTTTTGAAGTCTCCTCCCCCCCCGTCATGTCTCCCCCAGTCACTAGTTTGATGGCTTTGTTTGTCTTATGTAAATGTACTTCCATTGTCTCTCCTTGATCAATTTACATTGGAGAAACATTCAAGGAGGCAGAACCACATTCCTTTGTCTGGGGCAGGGTGACTTAAGCCCTAGCTGCCAAACACATTTGAAGGACATATTTCCAGCACATATTTATATTTTTTCATTATATTAGCCTTTTTCACAACTGCATCATATTGTTGACATATTCAATTTGTGATCCACTATAATTCCCAGATCCTTTTCAGCAGTACTACCCCCAAGTCAGTTATTCCTCTTTTGTAGTTGTACATTTGATTTTACCTTCCTAAGCGTAGTACTTTTGACTTATCTTTATTGAATTTCATCTTGCAGATATCAGACCAATTCTCCAGTTTGTCAGTCCTGTCTTCCAGAGTTTTTGCAGCCCCTCCCAGCTTGGTGCCATCCACAAATTTAATAAACATATTCCCGAATCCATTATCCATGTCATTAATGAAAATATTAAATAGTACTGATCACTGCAGAATCTCACTAGATACATTACCGACCATTTGACAGCAAACCATTGATAACTACTCTTTGAGTATGATTTTTCAGCCAGTTATGCTCCCACCTTGTAATTTAATCTAGACCACATTTCACTAGTTTTTTATGAAAATGTCATGAGGGACTGTGTCAAAAGCATTACTAAAATAAAGATATATCATGTCTACTGCTTTCCCCCCATCCACTAGGCCAGTAACCCTGTCAAAGAATTAAATGAAATTGGTTTGGCATGATTGTTCTTGAAAAATACATGTTGGCTATTACTTATAACCCTATTATCTTCTTGGATTAGAGCTTGGATTAGTCAACTGTTTTACTTGTGGGGCTCAGTTGTGGAATATACCTGACTAGAAACCCAGCCATACAGATTCCTTTATGTCCTAGCTACTACCCCTTCAGCTGCTTTAACATGGCCATATGCTCAGATCTCAAAATCAATGTCATGATCCAGCTGGTTGACTTTTTTCTTTCTGATAAAGAAGATCCACTCACAACTAACTTGCAAACTATTTACAGCTCCTATGCAGTAGGTAAAGCATTAGTATTTTTCTGAGGAGTCAAATTGGAATCACTCGGGCTTTGCATTTTTCACTGCTATGCAATCAGGTCTCTTTTAGTTTCCTGCTTAGCTTCCACATAGAAATGTTTCATGTGGTGGGGAAGAAAAGACAGTCCTATACAAAAATTAAGCAAAGGACCTGGGAATTAGTTTAGTCTTCAAGGATACATTTTAAAAGCTATTTTCTAGGCTGCCTCAAACTAAAAAAAAATGTGTTAAAATATGGTTACTATAGCGATGGAAAGGAAATTAGTAACTAAACTGAAAAATGACAGACTTTAAAATGGCTAGATACAGAAATATATAAAATAAAATCCCTTTCTCATCCTACTAGGACTGTATTTAAAATGCTGTTAGTCACAGCAACACATAATTCCCCCAAATCTCCACCCTACATCTTTGAAAATAAAGTTCACTAAAGTGGCCTGGAGCTATCGCAAGATGGTTTAAACACACAGTTCAAATCAAGCCTGGCAGAGAGTCAGTGATTTGAATCACCTTGTTAAATAGCAACGCAAGCAGTTCAGTCTTTTTGAATTCAGCAATTACTTCTTTTAAAGATGCTTTTTTTTTTTTTTGGCTTTTATATATATATATATATATATATATATATATATATATATATATATATATATATATATATATATATATATATATATAGTCACTTTAATTGTCACATCCATTTAGTTTTCGAACTTTTCCCTGTAACGTATACACAGATGACATCCCGTTAGCTGATGGAACATGCAGACCCACGTCTGCTGATGACGATTGTGTCTCATTTTGCTCTTGAACATCTGTAGGAATTAAATTATCCTACAGAGATTTTTACATCTGCTTAAAACCAAAGCAAAAGGTTAAAGAAACAGGAACATTAGCAGCATCCAAACACTGTGCCTAGGAAAAGGCTGCACAGCGTTTAGCTTAATAGAATGCTGCAAAAAAATATAGCTCTCTGATATAAGAGGAGAGCAGAAGTAGCAGAATTCCTAGTTGGTATTCCTTAGCTCTTCTTTTCTTTCTTTTTAAACTAAAGCCCTGAGAAACTCCATCCAGGGTCCAGGGATCCTCCTGCTTGGAGCGCACTGAAGAAGCAGGACCCAAGATCAGAAACTTGAGTGCTCTTTCTGCTTTAAATGGTTGGTTAGCTATGTGCAACAGATGCATTAAGAAAGAATGAGGGAGCTGCTGAGAGTAAAATGGGACACTTAATTGTCTTGCTTTAAGATTTCAAATTTCTGGAACAGACTGTTGAAAAACAGGACCTGTCCTGGAAAGAATGTTTCATCTGATCACTTTAACTATGGGGCCCGATCCTTCAGTCCTTTCTCACATGAATAAGGGTTGCACGATTGGATCTTTAGCAGGCTAGGCATGTTATCTAGCAGTCATCCCCTTAGGAAGGAATGAACTAGCTAAAAAGTGTTGTGTGTGACAGTGTGACAGGGATGGAGCATACTGAGAATGCGACACTCAGGGCAGACTGCAAGAAATAGGGCAGACAATCCCCAAAACTGGTGGTTTATCCTATAATTAGATTCACCAAGCCAGTAACAAAAGAGCTTCTGCAGTACCATACTGGTTAACCAGAATCTAAACACAGTCCCTTTTAGGCATTCCAGCCTTTGGCTCCCATCCAGAAAAACAGGCCTAATATAGTGAGAGGTTACTGAAAACCCAATTCACCATATGTGAGGTTCTACCAATCCCAAAGGATCCAACACTTACCCTCAGGTCAATAGATATCTCAGACCTTACATGATTTGAAAGTCCTTATATCAGGTCTATAGCAGCAATGGAATAGACTGCTGGCTTACAAAAGTCTCTCAGGTAACTTCCAAAAGATTGGAAGGTCTTCAGACCATAGTTCAAGATACTCCTTTTAGTTGTAAATCCACAGTCCAGAGAATATGGAGCAGGAAAGAGGCAAAATGGAGATGTCTCAGATATCATTTATGTCCTCTACTATGTGCATGGAAATTGATCACAGTCCTCTCTATAACAGCCCTTAACATATTTGAAGACTGTTATCAGGTCCTCCCTTCAGTCGTCTTTTCTCAAGACTGAACATGCCCAAGTTTTTTAACCTTTCCTCAGAAGCAGGTTTTCTAAACCTTTTATCATTTTTGTTACTCTCCTTTAGATTCTCTTGAATTTGTCCACATCTTTCCTAAAATGTGATGCCTAGAATTGGACACAGTACTCCAGCCGAGGTCTTATCAGTGCTGAGTAGAGGAAGACAATTACCTCCGATGTCTTATATAAGATGCTCCTGTTAATATATCCCAGAATGATATTAGCCTTTTTCAGAATGACCGTCACATTGTTGACTCGTATTTGATTTGTGATCCACTATGACTTCCAGATCCTTTTCAGCAGTATTACCACCACGTCAGTTATTCCTTCTTTGTAGTTGTGCATTTGATTTCAAGTGTAGTACTTTGCACTTTATTGAATTTCATCTTGTTGATTTCAGACCAATTCTCCAGTTTGTCAAGTTTGTTTTGAATTCTTATCCCATCCTACAAAGTGCTTGCAGCCCCTCCCAGCCAGGTGCCATCCATATATTTTTATAAGCATAGTGTTTGCTCCATCATTTAATTAAAATATTGATTAGTACCAGACCCAGGACTGACCCCCTGCAGAACTCCACTAGATACATACTCCTAGTTTGGCAGCAAACCATTAATAACTACTCTTTTGAGTACAGGCTTTCAGCCAGTTGTGCACCCATTTTATAGTAATTTAATCTAGACCACATTCTTCCATGTGTCAAAAGCCTTACTAAAATCAATACATATCCCATCTACTGCTTCCCACCTATCCAGTAGGCTAATAACCCTTAATAATATTAATGAATCTGATATATCAATATCTCCATTGAGTGGAGCATAGTTAAGGTTAATTGGGAGAGTCTTCACACTGAGTTTCTTTGCTCTCAAGCATTTTCTTCATAATTGCTATAATGTTCCTTTAATGTTTAATGGAATGACCCGTATTTACAATCTTCTCTCTCTCTCTCTCTCTCTGTTTTTTAATAGAGCTTTTTGTCTGTGAACATAAAATAGCACACAAAATTTATAAAAATCTCAGGGGGACCTCAAACCTTCATAAAAATGAAGGTTCAGATACTTGAGAGCGGATGTGGAGCTTCATCCCTGCAAGGTTGTATGCTTCATGGGGCAGAAGCAGATAAACTCCTATAAAGCTAAACTCAGGACTGGGTTCCCTGGTACCCTAAACTATACAAAACTCCAGAAGAACTCGGCTTTCTGCGTAGCTTCAGGCCATACAACATCTGAGGACATAACTGACTTTTGGTAAACCCTGGTTCAGAAAATTGGGGTTGCGCTGTATAGTGATTGCTGCTGGGACTACTGGAATGAAGCATTTCTGGAATTGTTTTAAGGACACACAGCACCATTACACACCAGTGAAGGACAAGCAGTGAAGAAGAACTGTGTATGTAACTGTAATTAGAAGAGGGATTAGGGTAGGCTGAATGTATTTATCAAAGATGGCATTTGCCTAGGACACCAGGGATAACACAGCTACTTTTGCAAAAATTGTCATGGGATCATTTGACCAGAGCTGTTTAGAACCTGGAGCTTATGGGTCACATCAGAAATACAAATTTCAGAGAATACTGAAAATCTGTGCAGAAAGAAAGAAGAGCTAGAGAATATCGATCAATTACAGAGTTACCTCAGAAGATGCTTTGAAAATCTACAAGGGATAGGTTTGGAAAGACTGAGATTTTGAGATTTCTCCTGCAGGGGAAAAGATCAGTAATTACTCTTTCAATTGCACTTTGCTCTGTGAAATTCAATGCCATGGAGAATACCCATGATTTGAGAGAAACCTCAAGATTCTGACTGCCTTGAGGGCTCAGCACTGGAAAGATCATGTGTTTAGTTTCCCAGGGATAGGGGTGGAAAAGAAAGCAGAATTTGTGACCCTTCCAACCTCCAAGCAGAATGCTGCCAGGAAATAGAGTGAGGAGTTGTGTAATCTCACACCTACAGTTTGTATTCATCCTGTTTTCAACTCCTATCTGGAATGTTTTAATGTATGTAACATGAATTTACTAAAGAAAAACAAACATATCCAACCTCATTCTCTTTGGGCTTGTCACTGCATGATCATTCTACTATGAATAATAATAGTATCCTATATAATGCCTCATCTTTACGATCCCAAAATGCTTTACCAATAAATCAGATACACAAACTATGGACAAGGGATCATGTAATCCACCCCTGAAATGCAGCCACATCTAGGGTGAAATATGGCAGCTATTTAGAAATAAAAATTTGGCCCAAAATTTAGGTGTTATAAAAAAAAATTATTCGAAGTAAAAATGAAACTGACTAGTCTATTTAATTGTTCAGAGAGAAATCAGTGATATATAGTGCACTAATTTATTACTGCATTTTTAAGAATTCTAACACATTTTATGTTTGTTCCCTAATAGTTAACAAAACAGGGATACAAGTCTATCAATTCATGCTTAGCTTGTGATGGGGAAATAGTTAAATATACTTTAGGATACTGTATGATACTATATTGATACATTGAACTTTTTGATCAATGACTATGTATTTCACTGGGAAATAGTTATAGAGTCATACAGATACAGTATCATCATATACTGTCCCAAGCTGTGAAGAACCAAGAAAAGTGGAGGAAGAATTGTAAGTCTGAACTCTTAGGTTCTATTACTGGTTTTGTCACAGAGGGTATGTCTATACTACAAACGAAGGTGTGATTTTAGCCTGGGTAGCTTTTTTCTAGCTAGCACAGGCAATAACAGTAGTGTAGACATAGTGGCACAGGCTAGCAGCCAGAGTTCATACTCAGGGTCCCTTCTACTCTGGTTGATAGTCCCATGCCTCCATGTCTACTCTATTGTTATTACCCATGCTAGCTAAATTACCCATGCTATAATCACACCTTCACTTGCAGTATAGACATACCCAATGTGGCCTTGAGCTATTCCCTGAACATATCTGAGGCCTTGTTTATGCGTGGGATTTAAATCATGCAAGCCCACCCACCACTGTGTCTGCCCCAGTACAAATACCTAATGTACACAGGCCAAAATGCTATAAACCATAATTTTCATTGGTACACTTGACCCCTGCTTGCTGGACCAATGAAAATCACAGCTACAGAGAGGTTTTTGCCTGGCCACTGTAGGGATTTGCACTGGTGCAGCTATACTAATGCCTGGCCACTGGAGGCTGTAACTGGAGCAAACCCCTAATAATAGACAAGACTTGAGTCTATGTTTTCCCCCTGCTGCTTCTTTCACACTCTCTATGCAAGGCACTTTATAACTGCAAGTATTATTTTTATGAATAAGGTTTCATTTCAACAGTAGAATTATAATGAGTAAAAAGAATGAATAAAAATGGCATAAGCACAGTTGTCTGTATTGTCTTCTGTATTCAATAGAGCACTTCTGATTTTGATTATACACTGTATAAGGCCAAAGCCAGATCCCTAGTGTGATTAACTAAACAGAGCTCAATCCTCTGAATGCCACTGGTTGCTTCATTAGAGTATGCATTCACTAAACTGTCTCTGGCATGGTTTCATGTTCTGCATCCAGCTATTGCTGAGAAAAAATGGAGTGGGGAGGGAGATATGAGTAAATCTACTCATATGAGTAGTTCCATTTACCCAAACATGAGACATCATTCATGTGTAAGTCCTTGAAAGATTGGACTGATGGAAATTTTTTTAAAAGTGCTACAAAATATTCAAATTAAAATACAGGATTTTTAAAATACATCTTTAATATAAAACATAAGATAAACAGGCAAGAATATAGTAAGCTTACTTTCTGGTATAATATTATGAGACATTAAACTATAACAATAAAGATTATTTACCCTGCAAAATAATATTTTCAGGGATGTAAATTATAGTTCTCTGGTTCCCACCAAACATCTGCAGGCAAAAAGCTTTCTCCTTCCAAATGTTGGATTTTTTTAGAGTGTATATGCAACATTGTTTTGTTTCATGATTAAACCATTCTTGCCCTTTGACCCATTTTTTTTTCAGCCCAGAACTATCTTTTCATTGGTGCCTTGTAAAAATGAAACTCCCCACCTCTCCCTCTTCCCCCAAAGGATGGCACAATTCAGGAAAAACAGTTTCAAAACAAATTCAGTTTAATTACAGGATCAGTGAACAGAGCAATGTTTTCTTGGCAACAGGTAGAAAAGCTGGCAATTAATCAGCCTTTCTGGAGCTGTATTTTGGCACTGTACCTCTGGATTAGAAACTTGGATTTCAGTGCTTATTTTTTTATGTTTCTTTCCCTCCTCTTCCTTTCCTCTTTATCAAACAGCTTTTTTCATAATAGTACTTAAAGAAAATTATTCTGCATTGTTTGTTATGAACAAGGAATTAACCATAGTGCCCTGTTTAATATGTAAACATTGGTGGTGGTGATGGGAATTCTGCACAAACACAAGCATTATCTGATAACAAAGTACGTCAAATAAACATGACTATCTCAGAGATTGGATAGGGGAGAAAAAAATCAAAAAGAACTCTACAATTAAATTCATTTAATCATCATAATAGGAGCTAACAGAAAAATACTAACATAGCAATAAAAGAAAAACCTTTAAAAAGTGGAATTCTTCAGCCCATCACCTGGATACGATTTAAAACTGCTACCAGGATGGGGTAAAAGAGAACACTACAGTCAAATTAATAGATAAAACCAATAAAACAAATGAAATTGAGCTTCTGCTAAGAAATAGAGTACACTTTAAAAAATTATGCATGGCTGGCTCCTCCAACATTGAAATCAACAGGAGTTTGCTGTTGCCTTCATTGGAAGCAGGATCAGGCCCATAAAGTTCAATTTTGTAGATTATTGGATATACAAAACAAAATTTCATATTAGTAAACAGAAACAAGATATCTTAAGATCAGTATTCCTCCTGGGGAAAATGTTCCAATGCCACTGCCCCTTCACAAAGGTAAACATAACAAAATGAAACAATAAATATAGTTACTGCTGCTTGGTGGAAAATACCTACTTATTACACTTGTGGGGATGTCCCTTAAACTTAGCATGAGGGTAATAGCCAATTTTGTTAACTCAGATTGATAGAATTTTTGTTCATCATTCTAAATTAAAATGAAGAATGAAAGAATTAACTCACAGTCTGTATTAGATTAATAACAGAACTGTTAAGCAAAGATGGGCCAAAAAGGATGAACTGATTAAAAAAACTATTGAAATGACTTTTATTAAAACAATGATGCATAACCTGTATTGTCTCAATTCTGCTGTATTTTCTTCTTTACATTTATCACTCTCACTTTTCATACTATGTTAAAATTTGTACAATTAATCATTTTGATTGTCATTAAGAAAATATTAGTAATTAAATTATACTGAAGTATTTTATTGATATCATAGTAGCATCAGAGGCCTCAACCAGGTTTGGTCCCATAATGTCAGGCACTGTGTAGACATATAATAAAAGACAGACCCAAAAGATTTACAGTCTAAGGCCCTAATTTGGCATTGTCATATATGCACAGATAGACTCCAGTTAACTTCAGTGGGGCTGCATGCAAGCACAAGGATCACCCATGTGTAACACATTGCAGGATCAGACCTAAAAGAGCTTGCAATCTTAAACTATGAAACAGTCTTTAACGTTTTCCCTATCTTCAATATGAAGGGGAATACTACTCATTGTTAGGCATTTTTTTGTAAAGACCAACATTCTTAGACTGATTTTTAAAATGTATCACCTGATACTCCTCATGTTACCCAGTTTTACCCTGGTATAGCTCCACCAAGTTCAGTACAATTATTCCTTATTTATACCCATGTAAGTGACTAGAATCAGCCCAGTGGAGCTCTTTTTTCTTCATTTTTTGTAACCATCTGCTCTGTGTAGCCCTCATGCCATCCAGAAAAACACACACTAGAAGTAGCCTGTTTTCTATCTTAAATTCCAGTTGCCGGTGCCATAGACAATGTTTTAATCCTTTGTACACCAATTACTGAATATGGCTCATGGTGCAAGCTTGCATCATGTTCATTGTCATGTATGAAATTTCTCACCCTACCGTTTCTAATGAAAGGACAGAATCAGAGCACAGGCAGCACAATCTTTCATAGCGCTTTTTCCAAACAATGCAAATTTGCCACATTGCTAAAGTGCCATGTTTAAAATCAGATTTCCAGATCCCAAAATCAGAAAGTAGGGCAGGATTTGGCTAAACTAAACTCTCATGCTGTCTTTTTGCCAATTGCCAAGCTTTGGTTGTTTGTTTGTTTTTTAAACTTTTAAAGAAATTGTTAGACTGGGTTAAATGTGCTTTCTCCACATTTGTGCACACATGTATATATATATATTTTAAAACCATTCATTTAAAAATACTTATAGTTAATGAAGAACAGGACGAAAAGAGTTAGTCACCCGATACTATAGCTTTTACATCTGAAAGCCCAAATGCCTTGTTCTATGACTTTTCCCTGTAATAGTTTATTTAACTATACAGCCATTTCAACTGTGGTAGCTTAAAAAGGAAACAAACATGCTGTAGGAGAGGACAACAGATTTTATAAAAGTGCAGTATTTGCTTTATTAGGAGTAAGACAGAATGGAACAATCGTGGATATACATTTCTTTTAAGTTTTAGTTTTTGTCTGAAAGTGTTTCATGGCAAACATGACTAGAATTTAGAAATAATAATGTATTGGGATACTGGATATAATTAGGATTGCTTGAATTAGAAAAGATAAAACCTCAAACATTATTTTGTACAGAAAAATTATAGGGTCTGTTATAAACTAGAGATGACCCCAAACCAAAAGCCTAATCTTGTTCACACATACTCCTTGTTGTAGTTCTTACTACCATGAGGAGTACCATGGCAATAAGCACCAATAAGTGTTTGCAGGACTGGGCCTTAAAACTTCTTATGTCAGCACTGATTAATATAGGAGTGAACAAAATCTGATTTTAAACTTTGCAACGAGTCTGTCTTTATACTGAGCTGACCAAATTCCTGGACCTGGCACTCCCAAATGAAGTGTTGGAGAGCTGAATTTGATTCAGAATTTTGTGCCATCTCTAATAAAAACAAATTATGCCGCAGTACTATTGCCCCTGTTTTAAACATTAATTTTAAAGAAGATAGTGTGTGATCATTGTGGCATGAATGGTCATCCGTCCATCCCATATCTTCTGCACAACTTCTATACACAAAGAGGGTTTTAGTTTGAAAATGAATTCTTTCAAATCTTTCCTCTTTTTTTTTATGTTCAATACTTGTGTTCAAAAGATACGATGGTATGCAATCTTCAAGTAATAGTCTCCTTCACAATATGTTATTGCTATGAAAAATGCACACAATCCATAACACTCTTTAAAAAGTATGTAACAAAGGGAAATTATTCTAGTGTTGTTTTTAAAAGGTGAATATGAAACTCCTCTCTGGCTTGCCTTAAGTAATATTAGTTGCTTGAAATGCTAATACATTTTCAGGAGTTTGTTTACTGATATAACTGCTTGATTTCAACTCTCATTTACATTGGACCAGATACAGAGTCACTCTATGGATTTAATTAGCTTAGAAGAGACTTTGGCCCATTACATCTCCTTTCTTTGCTTTCTTTTTGAAAAGTGAAAACTTGTAAAATGCATTTTAATATCCTACAAGGCACTTGCCAAACACAAATTACACTCATAGAAATGGACATGTGTAAAACCCTACATAGGTCATGAGGCATATCTTGCCTGTTTTTCCACAGCTGTGGAAGTTTCCCTTACAGTGTGGGTCTGTTGTGAACTTGGGAGGAGCAAGATTTGGAGGAGAGCCTTGCAGAAGGTGCATGTCTTCTGTTTGAAACAACTCTGTATAGGGTAGGTGGAGTCAGGGTCAGAGGATCCACCTCTGCATGGATCCTCTGGTCCCCTGCTCCTTGAAAGGAGGCAGAGAAGTAAGAAATGAAGCTTGAAGCGGAGGATACACATACACATCCCCCCAGCTACTCAAGGTAGTAATTAGCATAACGATTTGGCTCCATATATAAATTCATGGTATAAATTCATCATGCACATATTATATATCCATATTCAGAATATTGTGCCATATTCAAGTCACAGTGAACATTGTGTATTTTAGGTGCAATTCCCATAAGCGTTTTCAGAGTTCTTGCACATGACATTTCTCAAAAGTAGACCCAGGTTAAATTTATAAATTAGAAACTCTATTCAATTACTATTACAAGCTTGAATTATTAATCTTTATGTCAGGAATTCACAGCATGAGCCACCGTTTTATAGAAAATCTAGTTATATAATTTTGATTGACAACACAGAATGTGAATTCATATTCCAAAGTTATTGGAAAATTAATAATTTCTAATAAGTAGACAAGTAAGGTGGAAAATTTAGAAGCACAATTCAGTGGGACTTGTGCTCCTAAATCACTTAGAAAATCCCACTTAGAGTGTCTAAGGCCAGTAACAAGTCACCAAATCATGAGAAAATATGGCTGTTAACATTGTAAACCTTAAATGGGCAATATGAGTGAAATTCACCACAATGCAGAGGGGGCATGCATGACCCATTGACTTTCTTAAGTCCTTAAATCCTTTACCCTCTATGAATGAAGTTAAATTTTTCTGTGAATGGGTATCTTTAGTAATTGCTGGAGCATTCTGAGGAGCTGGAGTGCAGTGACAATGAACAGACTAAGTGAATAGGGAGAAGTCAGGGAGTGGATGGGATGAAGGGAGTAGAGATGGATACCTATTCTTCCCTCCAGCAACAAACAGAGAGGAAAGTTAATAGAACCAGAGGCTGAAGCCAAATTTATGCTGGAGAAGGGAGGACTCTCTTCGGCCTCGTTCAGCAAAGCACATAAGCACATGTCTAAATATATTTGACTTCAGTGCTTAGTGCTATGCATGTGCTCACACGCTTTGCTGAATCAGGATCTGATTACTTATGTGCTTAAAATTAAGAATACAGTTAAGTGATTTGCCAAATTGGAATCCTAATGGGGCATTCAAGGGGCCATTGTCACCTGGGAAGTCCTTGGCAGCGAGGCTCGAATTCAAGTGTTTAAAGTTAAGCATGTGCTTTGCATGTTGCTCAATTAAGGCCCAGTAGAGGAGGCTTGATTCAGATTATTATATTTTAAACCTTTTTTGTGTGTTTAAATACAGTCTCTGACTTCTACCTAAAACCATGTTGATGTTTCTCAGAGGCCTCAAACCTTAATGCATGGTGCTATTTTAATGTTTTTAATTCTTAGCTGAGAACTCATTCTTTTGGGAGCCTGCGTTACCAGTTTGCATTTATTCTGGACTATTTTGCTCCATTCTTCTCAATCAAAATGTATTGGTTTTGGGAAGATTTTATCCAAGATTAATTTTGGGATGGCTCTTTTTCATCTTGCTCTTTGTCTTCTCCTTATGTGTTCCTTTACTGTGGCTTATGTACAGAAGGAAATAATCTCACAATGAGGAATGGGGGACAGGAAATTCTATAGCTTGTGCTATACACAAGGTCAGACTAGATGATCACAATGGTCCCTTTTGGCCTTGGAATCTGTGTATCTATGAAGGAAATACAAGAATGAACTAAGTATATTAACAATAATACTTAACTTGATCAACTAATGCCTTCAGTAATTTTTAAACATGGTGATAATATGTGAGGCTTTGTAAGTATTAGTCAGTTAGCTTGGTCATCTGAACAATGCCAGTATCTAATGGAAAGTTCATGATGCATACCCATGGATCACCCCAAAGGAGTCTAGTGATCTAAGTAGCCTGGATCTCCAGTGGTAAAAATGGGATTTTCTTATTTTCACAAAAATATTAGTGGAGACACAATATGGAGATTTGTGGCAGACTGAATACATTTGATTTAGGAACTGATAATGGTGAGACAAAGCATTGTGGAATAACTGTTTTGGCAAACTGTCAGTGTCATGATGGAAATATAACGTAAATTGCAATATATGAAGTATTCCAAACAGATGAATCATTGAGATCCTGAACAACAGTGAGGATGAGAACATTAATGTAAACTCTTTCATCTTCAACAATCCTGTTATCCTAAGAAGATTTTAGTTGTTCTTTTGATATTCAGAAAATTGCACCTCCCAGTGTATTAATCACTCACAGATGAGTAAAGGAATTTGTGTCTTAAGTAAATGAGATTGTGTAATCTGACAGACAGAACACAGGTTGGGAGTGATGAAATCCCGAGTTCTAATCCCAGTTCTAACAGTGACTGTGTAGTCTTGGCCAAATAACTTGGCTTCAGTTCCTCAATTTCTCCATCTCTAAAGTTGGAATAATACTACTTACTTCACCTCCTTCCAAGGGTGTTGTGATGATATATTAGCTAATGTTTGTTTAGCAGTTTGTGACAGCTGCCTTCGAGTGCTTTGCTGGATCAGGGCCTGAGTATAAGGGTATCTGCATTAATATAAGGGCTCCAACTTTCATCACCTAACAAAATTACTCTGAATTAGGCCTTGAATAACTTAATCTAATAGAACCTCTGAACAGTTGTTGATAAAGGATAATACACCTCTACCTCGATATAACGCTGTCCTCGGGAGCCAAAAAAATCTTACCTCGTTATAGGTGAAACTGTGTTATATCGAACTTGCTTTGATTCACCGGAGTGCACAGCCCCGCCCCCCCGGAGCACTGCTTTACTGCCTTATATCCGAATTCGTGTTATATCGGGTCGCGTTATATCGGGGTATATATGGAGGTGTATTATCATAGGGAGTCTCTTTGGCCTAACACACCAACCATTGTGACTTTGGGCACTAATCACTTGGCATGTAATAGTTAAACCCAAAGATTAGTTTCTTCTTTCTAAGGACCCTTCCGATTCTTTTTTCATTAATTTTTTTTCTTCTGTTTTCTTGGTATTATTGTTCTGATTGTTGCTTTATGTGAAATTTTTATTTATATAACATCATTCATTTCAATACTATACTCTGTAACTGCTTTTTATAAATGTAAATGTCCCCATACTGCTAAATTATCCAAATATATGTCAAATATAATGCAATAAAATTTATGCTGGGAATGGGGTGGGTGGGAAGGACTCTTAATCAAGCTCTTAGTCAGCTCTATTATTGGGAAATAACAGGAGATCAAAGTTTTGGGTAATATTCCGCATGATGAGAGGATGACAGTTTTGTCTCCTGGTATTATTGACAACCCTTTTTATGAAACTACTGAGAAGACTTGGAAGATCAGTAGCTGCCTGTCAAAGCAAACGTGCTGCTTCAGGAATAGAGGTTGCTGTGTTTCCCTGTACTGGTGTTTTGCTTTTCAGAGAAAGCTGGTACATTTAATAGGCTGTAAAGCTGAGTCTTCTGCCAATTTCATGTGCAAAATAAGTATGTTCTCTCTGTGTAATTTGACAGAATATTTGATAGCCAAGGTGAAGAAAATAATTAGGCCCAAATTCTTAAACTGCTCTGCATATGGAACTCCCGTTGCAACAAAATAGAGGGAATTCTTCATATGGAGTTGCTATAGAATCAAGCCCTAATTGCACAAGCAAGGCATAGAGGAGGGCTGAGTTTCCATTCCTACGCCATTTCATCCTCTTTCTTGGCATATGCATCTGCTAAAGCTGAATGTGATCCTGCTAGTTGGGTCACTCCCTGAGAAGTTGTTCAAATGATGTCAGGGGTTATCAAAAGGTTGAGCAATGAAAATGGATTTCTTTCTTTCTTTCTGTCTTTCTTTCTGTCTTTCTTTCTTTCTTTCTTTCTTTCTTTCTTTCTTTCTTTCTTTCTTTCTTTCTTTCTTTCTTTCTTTCTTTCAACTTTAATGTGTTTTTATCTTTTCATACTTCATAAATTTGTAAACAAATAAAAAGGAGAAAATCATCCATAGATCAATATAGGCATGAGGCGGGCATACTGTGTTAGGCAGGGCTGTAACATCCTTCATCTTAATCCTTATCGATAAGAGCAAGCCTATTTGGAATAGCATGTCTGCTGCATGTTCTCATCCACAGTCTTCTAATCAGGGTCAAACGCATCTGCACTCAAGGGCATAGGTAAAGAGACACACCATTGGTTCAGTGCAACCCCAATCTCCTAATATTAGCTGCATTTCCTCTCAAGCAAGGAGAGGGAAAAATGGAATGAAGCCTCAGGACAGGAGTGGGCTTTAGAGTCTGAGCCACAACTCCAAAAGGCTGTCTATACAGCCATTTTTAGAGTACTAGCATGAGCCCCACTAGCCCGAGTTTGTGGACTCAGGCTGGGAGGTTCGCTCCCACTCATTCCAAAATGCTGTGTAGACATACCCCAAGAGGGACTCCCAGCAGGCAGAAATATGATCAATGTGTAATTTTGGTGAGCTTGTTTGTTTGTTTAAAACCATGCAGCCAAATTTCTCACAATTCACAGGATAGAAGTATCTGGCCTGTGTTGAGAAAAGTTATAGTGGTGATGGGCATTAGAATTGCACGGATAGGTAAAAAGGCTGGACCTTGCTATGCCGTCTAAAAGACTCTTGTACCACGCAAACAAATGATAAGAAGGAGATAGAGTAAGAGCCTCTTTGTACCAGCATAATCAAGCCTGCTACTTATCACAAATACCAGAACATCCCTTGAAGAATGGTTTCATTATGGTTTTGTTTGAGGAGATTTTCAATTTAAAGTCACTTTAAGGGAATTGATTTGAAGGAAAACATTCTCCCTTGCTATATTACTCTGCTCAGTTGCACCATCTTAAATTTACTTTCCCACTCTATTCATATCTTGTTGGCAATCCCACTGAGCTGCAGTGAGAAAAAAACAAATGCTAATAATGAAAAAATAAAGAGTGCATACACTACATAAAGTAAATCCGATCTGTGCTGCCAGAGCTTGTCCAAACGAGAGAGAAATTTAAAATCTTCATAATTCATTTTGGAGTATTTAAGTCTAAACTCATCTTCTTTGACTTAATTTTTGTGATATTTAGGGGAAGGGAGAAAGTTGATATTTTCTAAAAAATCTATTTTGCACTTAAAAAAAATTAGGTTTGATAGCTGCAGTTTTTTCTTGAATTTCAGCAACACAATGTCCTTGGGCAAGAACTGAAAGCAGGCTCTCAGATTTTGGCCTGTGGTTCTGTCTACCTTGGAGTAATGAGGACAGAGAGCTGACTTAGGGTTCCCAAAATAAATCCTGCTGCGCTTTGACTGTGGCTGGGAGTGGAGCCAGAGCACACGGCAGCCCCTGAACAGCAGAGTGGTCCCTTAGTTATCTTTAGGTATTCTTCTGTCCGTAGCGAGTAGTTCAGGAATTTCCATTTCTTAGGAGCACAAACTATAAAAGCTGGAAAGTAACACAGATCTCTAAGAGACTGTAGAAATTTTCTTGGTTTGCTCATTCTTTTATGTTTTAACTAGTAGTCCTTTAAGGTACAGTACAATGTGACAATATTCCTCATGGGTGAGATTTTAAAAGGCAAAAAGGACAGTTAGGTGCCAAACTACCACTGAAAGTCAACGTAACTTAGGTGCCTAACTCCCACTTGTGCCTCGGAAAATCTCTTCCACATATCCAAATCTTGGTTAACAGGTTTGTTAAATGTTTTGTGACTATCAAATAAATAACAAAATAATCATAAACATTAATAAACAGAAAAGACGTATTAATTGCTACAGGCCCATCCCCATGCCAGTGCAAGATTGTTTCTTATAGCATATTAGGGAAATACTGTGATAAAAAGATGAAGAACCAAAAACCATATAATTTCTTGAGATGAGAATTAATAGGAAATGCTTTAAAAAATTAAATTATAATTTGAAGCAAAATGTTTCTGGCTTGAACCTGTCCTATTTCTGTCAAAAAATGTCAATGAATGTTTCACGTATAAAATGAAAGTTGAGGAGGGGAGAGTCGTTTTTATTGTTTTGTTTTGTTTTGTTTTGTTTTTTAAATGTAGACATTTCACAAACATATGCCAACTGAACTTCATGCTAATGACTACCCAATTCTTATTCCAAATCACCCTTTAACCTTGGCATATTCTGTTGTTCATTAATTATGTTATAAAACAGGTCTGAGCTTTTAAAAAAGCATATTATTAAAAAGAATTCTACAAGTGAAGCTTCCATTTTGATTACTAATGTCCTAGTCCTCTGGAGATTGTTGGTGAACTTAGTGCAATAGACCCATCTTTCTCATGTATTCCTAGCTTTAATGTGCAGCTCCTATTATCCCACAATGGAACAAATTGAATATTTTTCTCTCTGAGTAAATGACTTAATATTCCACTGTTTTTATGCAAACTAGTGCTACATCATACTAATTAGAAATCATGTATAACATGGCCACAGCTAGTTTGCAACTTCAGTAAAAAAATAGCAAATTTTTGACACAATTAAAAATTATATAATCCATTTATCCACATTCTTATACCACAGCTAATAAAATATTTGTTGAAATAACAGAATCTTGAAATGGAAAAAGAATTTTCGAATGTTAATGGAAAGTGAAATAGGACATGACCCATATCTCACTAACATCAAAGAGTCCCATTGACTTTAATGGGCTTGGGTCAAACCCATCGGTTGCTGATTCAAATCCAGCATAATAAATTGTATTAATCTGATAACTATTTGATAGTCTATGCACATTTAGTTTGGTTATCTCAGTCCAGTATGTAGATGATAGGTATCTACATCACAAAAACCACAACCACCCTTCCCTGGCCTCTGTGTTGGCAGTCCCAGCCAAAACATGGGGGTCAGAGTGGATATCAACTGAACATGAACTCCTAGTGTGATGGTGTGGTCCAAAGAGTTAATGCAACACTGGGAGTAGAGAGGTTACTGTATTGGGCACTGGAGCAACCACGGCAGGAATACTGAATTCTGGGCATCAGAACTGAACACAAGAAGGATTTTGATAAACTGGAGAGAGTTCAGAGAAGAGCCACAAGAATGATTAAAGGATTAGAAAACTTCTTTACAGTGATAGATTCAAAGAGCTCAATTTATTTAGCTTAACAGAAAAGTTTAAGGGATTACTTGATTACAGTTTATAAGTGTCTATATGGGGAACAAATATTTAATAATTAGCTCTTAAATCTAGCAGACAAAGGTATAACATGATCCAATGGCTGGAAGTTGAAGCTAGACAAATTCAGATTGGTAATATACTGTACATTTTTGAGTGAGGATAATTCAACATTAGAACAATTTACTACAGCTCATGGTATGGATCCTCCATCTCTGACCATTTTAAAATCAAGATTGGATGTTTTGCTAAAAAATATGCTCTGTGAATTATTTTGGGGAAGTTCATTATACAGGTCAAACTAGATAATCACTAGATAATCACAATGGTCCCTTCTGGCCTTGTAATCTATGAATCCATATCTGAATGGGGTGTAGAGAATGAACTATTAATTTACTGGTAGAAAGGGCTCCTACATGTCAGGATTGGGGCAGTGTACTGTGAGGAAGCCTGCACTGTTGTTGCCAGCACTCTGTCTATTCCATGGATAAACAAAGAGCTGCCCAACTGGGCACCTTTTACTAGCATAACCTTTCCACCAATTTGTTTTAAAACTACTGAATTTTGCCGTATGGAATAAGAACTCAAGGACCTCATAATCTGTTATTATTAAATTATTCAAAAATATCATGGAAGAGCACTGTATAAATGCATAGGTGGCCAGATCCAGAGTGGTTTCTGGTACTTCTCGTTTGGTGTGAAAGTTAATATTCAAGCAAGTACTAGTCTGATATCACTGTAAAGAGCAAACCCCAGTGCAAGCAGGCACTGTGCAACCCCCCTACGCAAATTTGCCAATGCATATTAGTACTGACTTACAAATTTTCAAACTATTCCAGTCATGGGACTCATTTAAAAGAGAAAGAAAACTCTGCTGAAATGGTCTAAACCATGGAGTGTTTTGCAGGTGGGGCTACTGTATGTTGTGACTACCAAACTTTATTTTCCCTTAGGTCTATGTTCTGGAAAAGGTTAAATCCATTAGCTAACCTGTGTTCAATCACTTACCCTTTGGGAGAGGCTGTTCTTTCCATTCCTTTAGAAGAGCCTATCACAGTGGGTAAGATGTTAGAAGATGTAGAGAAATTAAAGTGAGGAAATGAGGAAACACAGAGAGAACATGCCTCTGCTTATTCTGAATTCTCTCCTACTTGTCTTTTTTTAAAACATACCATGCACACCAGTATTCCAGATAGCTATGCTATAAAACATAAAAAGACATGAAGACAGCGAAGCCATGTACGTTCAAACTGCATTTTTTGCTCCTCGATGATGATAGATCAAACAGTGCCGTATCAGCTGAAGCAACAAGCAAGCAAAGGTATTTTCCCTCCCCCAGATGTGCATACAGAAGAAACAAATGTACAATATGGTAGTGATCTGGTTTGTAAGCAAAGAAAAAAAATATTTTCAGTGTTAATTTTAAATTAATATTTTTACATTTGTAAAACCACATAAACAACGTATAAATGTACAAAGCTACTGAAAATGTGGCTATAAAAAGGCTCTTTTTCTAATGTTTGTCAGGGGAAGATTAATGGGATAGTCAGTAATTTAGCACTTTTCAGCTAATTTGGTCCATCTCTGATTTCTTCATGCTAGAAATAGCACCACAATACTAAACATCAGCAAATTATAGCAACAGCTTTTTTAGTACTGTAAATTATTTCTTTGCTTTATCACTTATGACACTATGCATGTATTTGCTACTAGATTTTACCTCTCATGCTTTTAACTCCTTATTATTAACTCATAGATTCTTGCTTATTAACTGAGCACCCTCAACTCCCCTTTAAGTCAAAGGGAATTGAGGGCCCTTTGCACCAGACAGACTGGGTCTTACAACATTTGATAGGATTAAGTAATCTTTCTTAAATTCATATATGAAAACCAGTCTGTGCTGGCAAAATGCCTGACAAATGTTTGTCTCTAGTGAATATTTTACCCCTCTTGTACTTCTAAACTCACACATGTGAAACAGACATGTGTAGGAATATAAATTACTCAATTTTCTACATAATTTTCAAATAATGTATATTATTCTATAATGTTTTTATTTTCAAGAAACTGTTAAGCAAAACAGAGATAACAACATTCTGAATTTTACCATCTAACAAAGATTTTTAAATGTCAGATATAACCTATATCTACTTCTGGTTTTACTCAGCAGAAAAGAAATATAAAGCCCCAATCAATCCTGTAGATGTTGCATGCATGCAGATTCCTGCATCCACATACAGCCCCATAGACTTCATTGGGGTTCTGTCTGAGTATAGGAGTTTGTCCTTTCAGATTCAGTTACAAAACCAATGGCATAATTTGCAAAAGAAAGAGAAATTTGTTTATCTGCTATAAGATAAAATATTCAGAATCCTGCTTCTAAAGCTTGCTATTCAAATCCAAGTTTTAGATTCCGGAGAGTAAACAGAACAAGAACACTTCTATATTTATACAAAAAGTTGACTCTGTGGCAAAGTGCCTGGTGGGTATGGGAATTATGAGTACAAGTTCACAAATTTAAAATACATAGTGAAAAGCGCAAGATGTGACCAAAGTGTCTGAAATATCAGATATAAAGAACAGAGTGATAAAACAATGCATTGGATTCTACCCCAGAAACACAGGAAGCTGGAAAACTGTTTGCTTGGCTCCCTTTCAGAGCCAATATAATTTTTACTCTTGCTGTGATCTGGATACCCTGCATGCAAGAAGCTATATTTTTTTAGGACTAAGACTAAGTGCCATTTAAAAAAACAACAACTCAGGCCTGGAAGGATTGATAAGAGAGAACCCACTTCCATAAAGCTGTAAGAAGAAGCATGTTTACAGCTATCATATAACTTTAAAGGGAGGCTAAGTTTGGGGTGAAATGTATTAACCGTGTCATTAAGGATGATTGGTTTTCTTTAGAAAACCAAGGTAAATTTAATGCATAATTTAATATTAATGAATATCTACATACCACAGCCCAGCAGATGTAATGAGTATTTCATTAGTTTTCCCAACATACAAACAAATTATATTCAGTATATAACTAATGTTAAATTTGTAATACAAATCAAAAAAAGTTAAGGGGTGACTTCTTAAACTAAATTCACCCATTTAAGTCAGTGGAGATGCACTATGGATAAATTTGGCCCCTTGTCTACTTCCTTTATAAATTCCCTAATATAAGTGTATAAGAGTTGTGATGTTATATAAACATGTATTTGTGGTTTGGGGGTTTATTCTTCTTCTTTCATGTGCTTCCCAAGTTAATAGCTAGATTGTTCAGCCATTTAACTGCTGCATCATTGAGGTAGCAAGGTCTTGCAGTCCACCCTCCAGGCTTCTAATTGTGCACTCCTCCACCACGTTTGACCATCTACATTGCTGTTCCGCAGTCACAGTGTGAAGACTGGGCTAACCCAAATATTTGCATTGTGGCAGTTTTGTCTAGGATGTGTTTCACAGATTGCAAACAGGTGGATATAAATTGGGCTTCTGAAATTCATCAGCATGTCTATTCCTCTAGCCTAGAATTGCTGCCACTCTGCCAGGACATAGCTGAGATAGGCCCTGGGACAGCAGCACTGGACATGAGTGTATGAACAGCTGCTGCAAAAGGATGTTGTGAAGTCAGTCGTAGCAAGTCAGCAGAAACTGCAGGTGTCGATGTTTCCTTCTGGAGGCAGGCAGATCTTCTCCTAGGAAGTGTGCGTTGCTTATTTGCACCTATTGAAACCATTGTCAGCCTTGTGTGCTGCACATAAAACCTTTCTGAGATGATGTCAGTGTACTTACATTGATCCATATCAAGAGATAATCACTTGCTAAATCTTTTTAAAATTTACACCATTTAATCAATGACGTCAGCAAATACATCTGAATCTGGAATTCCCGTTCACAATGTACCTTAAATAGTAGAACCTTTTTTTGGTTTAAATGTGTGTCCTTTCCGTATAGATTGAGATAAATAGTGTCCACATTTACATGGATATAACAGAGGGCAGAATTGGGTCCTTTAGTGCTCTATTTCAAGCTATAACAAACTTCATTTTTAGTTAAATCAAACCCACTTGAAAACAGGATTAATTGCGGAAACATTAACAAATCCTTAACTATGTCACTGTTAGTTGGTACAGCTGTAACATGCTACTTAAAATCAGATATGTAATTAAAAGATAATGCCATTGTCACAGGATAGAGGTTTCCTGCTGCTAAATAAATACAGAAGGATGTATTTAAAATAAACATCAAAATGCTGATTTTGTTTCTAAAGTGGGAGACACTTATCCCATTGCATATTTTACTCCCTCAGGCTTAATTCAGTTATGCGAAGTGACTGATGGTACCAATGTTGTCTTTTTAAAAGTATTATTATTTCTTTTATGTGATAATGAAATTGAGGGCTTAACAGTATTGACTGTAGTCAAATATAGCGTAGGTGGGTGCTATGCAGGCTTTTCCCATATACCTTAGCCAGATGATCTCAAATCCTAACATCCCGTAGATTCTGCTTGTCCAGCCCTGGTCCTCACTAAAGACATAGGCTACGTCTACGCTACGGGGGGGGGGGGGGGAGAGGGGATTGATTTCAGATACGCAAATTCAGCTATGGGAATAGCATAGCTGAATTCGACGTATCTGAACCGACTTACCCCGCTCTGAGGATGGCGGCAAATCGACTGCCGTGGCTCCCCCGTCAATGGCGCTTACTCCTACCTGGGCTGGTGGAGTACGCGCGTCGATTCGGGGATCGATTATCGCGTCCCGATGAGACGCGATAAATCGATCCCCGAGAGATTGATTTCTACCCGCCGATCCGGACGGGTAGTGAAGACAAGCCCTTAGTCTCAACTGAAATCAGTTTCAGGAACAAGTCCTAGAGTAAAACCACTAAGATTTGTTTTTATTTATGATCTTAGATTTTAATATCCAGTGACAGTTCAGGGCATTTAGGGGCAGATTTCCAAAATATTTAGAAACCTAAAATGCAGATGGGGCCAAGTGGGATTTAGCAGCCTAACTCCTAGTGGAGTGTAAATCGCACTCACCACCTATCTGCCTCTTTAGGTGCCTAAATAACTCTGTAAATCTGGCCCTTAACTCCGTGTTCCTATTGGTACATCTTTTTTGGTGGTGGTGGAGGCAATGCTCTGGTGATGTCAATTCTAAATTCCGACCAGGACTTTGGCATAACCAAAGAAAGCCTGCCTGAGGAAATCTATCAAAGATTTTACACTGAGCTGAGTGTATGCTGGAAAAGGAGTTAGGGAGTTTAGTCAGGGCAGTATGCTCGTAAATACACCTCTACCCCAATATAACGCGACCCGATATAACACGAATTCGGATATAACATGGTAAAGCAGTGCTCCGGGGGCGGGCGGGGGGGGGGGTTCGCACTCCAGCGGATCAAAGTAAGTTCGATATAACACAGTTTCACCTATAACGCAGTAAGATTTTTTGGCTCCCGAGGACAGCGTTATATCGGGGTAGAGGTGTATTTGTTCTGAAGTGTGTGCATATGTAAGTGTTTATTGTTTGAAGCAAGCTGGAAAAGGTTTTGCTGGAGAGCCTTAATCCACAGAGTGAATTCCCCACTGACCTTTCTTTTTTTGCTGACCAGTAACAAACAGTAACTAAGTATTTTTCTATTGTTAACTGACAGTGATTCACTTAGGTTAATGTTTAAAGTGGTTTATTAAAAATGTCCTTTTTACAAAATATACTGTAGTCAAGCAGACCCTTTAATCTGGTCATCATTACAACAGCGATATCTTCTATGCAAACATCCTGTGAAAAATTAAATCTCAACAACATTGCTCTATTGTGAAATCCCTATGTTCAGGGAAGTGTGTAAGGGTTGTATTTTAATGGGGCTCTATAGAGTAAAATGTTTTCACAAGAGAGATTTTTATAATTAAAATATGTTGTGACTGTCTCTTGTGCATAGTGTGAAATAGTGCATCAACATGTTACAAAGAGATGTAAATTACAAGGAGAGCTTACTTTGCTACTGGATATTTTGTTGACTATTCTTGCCATTTCAAAATGTGCTGGAACTGAAACTACATACCTGAAATGTGTTTCTAGGACAGTATGTCAGAGGATCTCTAGATTCAGTCCACCTACAAGGACTGGAATAATACAGAAATAGCTCTCTAATGATCAGGAAATGCTCTTTATTCACCCACGCATGCATTTCATAATGGACCAAGTACCTTTTTTTTGCTTGCACAAGGTTTTCTTACTAACCAACATGCAATATAAATGGATATAAGGTCCTTTACAATTGTTCTTACAATACTCTGATACCCCTTGCATTCATGCAAGGCACATGCTGATTAGCAAGGCAACACTTACTGCAGCAAAGCATTTGTTAAAGAACATGAATTAAATACATGGCTGTAGATTTGTTTCACCCTACCCCACAAAAAGAAGTGAAGCCTTTCAGTAAACATGAGCACGAAGAGCTTGCCTGTAGCAATATTCTGGAAGGTCATCAGTCTTGTTTACTCATTGTGTGGTTCAGCTATCAAAGTCTAGCTCTGTTTCGTAGAGATCCTCCTCCTGAACGTCCACCTATCCCCTTTTATCAAACACAATATTTACATAGTCTCTGATGCTTAATCACTAGGCATTAATGAGAGGGGGATCTCCTGTGCTTCCTGCAGCAAAATGACTTCTAGCTTCTGGGACTTTTACTTTATGGGCAGTGCAAAGACTTGGTGTGAACCTTAGTAATTTTGTCTCAGAAGGGTTAGCGCAGACTTTTTCTTATTTTTGGACCACATAGTTTCAAATACCTTAGGTTCAGTGAAATCCCCAAACTTCAGAAGCTCTGAGTTTCACCCAATTCCTGTCACCAATCCTAACTTATCATTATACTGACGTGAAACCATAAATCAGCCCAGGTTCACTGAAATGTCTGTGAATCTGACCTGGGTTTACAGTTGACTTTAAAAAAAAAAAATCTTGAAAGCAGGACTGTTGTTTTTTTGTTGTTGTTGGTAGTATCAGATTTCCTTCTGAGCATTTCACATAGTTCTGTGAGTCAGCAATTAGATAGATGATTTTAGGGTAAAAAGCAGATTTCTTAAAGCCCCTGAGGCAAATATTCCAAGGAGGTAAGATATTTTGAGGCACAGCATTAAGGCAGGGATTAAAGCAGAAAGCCACACATTCAAAAACACTGAGAAAGGTACAGCCAGAGAATCCTGCTAAAGAATAAGAAACTAGAATTTAAAAGAAGGGAGAAATTTCTCAAGTCATACTATTTGAATACCACGTCATTCAGGAATGTTTAGATCCAGTTTTTTGGTTTCTTCCATTATAAACACAGAGCTACTTACAAAGTTAAGATCCAGCCTCAAGTTTGTATTTGAAACCACAAACATTGTACCTGGGTTTAGTAAAGATGCATCTCCAATAGATAGTTCAGATCACGGAGATATATATGCAGCGGGATTACTGCATTGTTTTTGTGTAAGGGTTTCTCTACAAAAGGAAGTTTACCAGCATAATTACGCTGGCGTAATTATACCTCTGTGGTTATGCAGGTATCCCTGTGTGGACACTTTTGTTTTGGGATAAGAGTGTCCACCCAGAGCGTTATGCTGGTATGACTATAGCCGTATAATTATACCAGTCAAAGTTTGCTCATAAATTTTCCCATGTAGAGAAGCCCTAAGTATAGTTATGCTTTCTCGTTTTAGGGAGGATTTGGGTTTTAACCTCTCATTAGTTTTCCATGTGTCATAGGCTTGTTTATGTGATTTTTCATTTTTGTTTGTTTACTATTGCCTACTAAAATAATTTTACTTTGTAAATGCACACCGTGTTCTTTTATACTTGTTTAGTTTTAAGTATTTATCATGCAAGGTATCTGTAAGTAGTAAAAATGTATTTGGAGTGCTTATAGGGCAGTGTAGTAGCAAGGACAGGCAGCTATTAATGAGTAAGGCTACGATTTAGTCATGGAGGTCATGGCAGTCACGGATTCCATGACTTTACCGAACCTTCGTGACTGCTTCAGCTGTCAGCAGCTGAAGCTGTGGCTGGAGCCTGGCTGTGGCTGGAGCTGGGGTTATGCTCCCCACGTAGCCCTGCGGCGGGGGCCGCTACCTGGGCCATGCGCCCCTGCCCCGTGGCTTGCGGCGGGGGCTGTGTGCCTCTGCCCCGCGGCTTGTGGTGGGGGCTGCCGCCGGGGCTGTGCACCTCTGCCATGGCTTGGACGGTTGTTTTTAGTAAAAGTCACAGGCTCCGTGAATTTTTGTTTGTTGACCATGACCATGACCTGACTTTTACTAAAAATAATCATGACAAAATCTTATCCTTATTAATGAGACAATATGGAGGCAGTCCCTACTTTTCTCATTTCTTCTTTCTTGTCTTTCAACTCAATAGTCAAAAAAGTTGTGTTGTGCATCAACTTAAGTAGTCACTTTACTCTTACTAATTTTTACTCAAACAAATCATATACTTCAATCCTGCAGTGTAGGGTGTGTGAGCTGGTTGCTGTGCCCACACAGAGCCCCACTGTAGTCAGAACTCTGTGCAAGTGCAGCATTCCACCTGTAGACTGTAGACTGCAGGATGAGGTGGAAGTGTTTCTGCATAGCAGATTCCAGGATACTTAATGTGAAGGTTGGCCAGGCTTTTCCTTTATTTTCTCGTATGGAGCAAACTGCGCTTATACACAAACTCCAACTGACAGTACAGCTAACTTGTTATGTCTAAAAGGGTATGATGATTTCTTCCAGTGTTTTAAAACAAAACATACAATGAAGACATTACAAATATTATTACAGTTATTTCCAGTTAATTGGGAATGAATTTGCAAACTCCTGCCAAATCATCCATTTTTGTGGTTTTGGAACCATTTTCTCTTAGTCCAGCACACAAACTTTGAGCTGTGACCAAGTGCAACAGAACTAGTACTACCCACCTCATATCACAGTTGTAAATCATTGAGACAGTACAGAGATACCTGGCAGCAACAATCCAGGGAGCTGTGAAAGAACCCACTTTGCATCTCTGTGTTGAATTCAATCTACAAAACCAGACTGCCATCTTTAGGGGGTGGGTTGGGAGTCACATGCTGCACCTATGCAAAGATGGCTTCTATAGTTAGGGATGCACTTCCTCTTCATCTGCTGAAGCAAAGCAGGGGTTTATGTACAAGACCTTCTCATAAACAAACTAGGTAAATACAATCTATAAGGTGGGTGCATAACTGGTTGGAAAACCGTTCCCGGAGAGTAGTTATCAGTGGTTCACAGTCAAGCTGGAAGGGTATATCAAGTGGGGTCCTGTAGGGATGAGTTCTAGGTCTGGTTCTTTTCAATATCTTCATTAATTATTTATATAATGGCAGAGAGAGTACATGTATAAAGTTTGTGGACGATACAAAGCTGGGAGGGGTTGGAAGTGCTTTGGAGGATAGGATTAAAATTCAAAATGATCTGGACAAACTGGAGAAATGGTCTGAAGTAAATAGGATGAAATTCAATAAGGACAAATGCAAAGTACTCCACTTAGAAAGTTGTGGGCACCACATTCCAGGAAAGTTGTGGACAAATTGGAGAAAGTCCAGAAAAGAGCAACAAAAATGACTAAAGGTCTAGAAAACATGACCTATGAGGAAAGATTGAAAAAAATGGGTTTGTTTAGTCTGGAGAAGAGAAGACTGAGAAGGGACATGATAACAGTTTTCAAGTACATAAAAGGTTGTTACAAGGAGGAGGGAGAAAAAATGTTTTTATTAACCTCTGAAGATAGGACAAGAAGCAATGATCTTAAATTGCAGCCAGGGTGGTTTAAGTTGGACATTAGGAAAACTTCTTATCCGCTAGGGTGCTTAAGCACTGGAATAAACTGTCTGGGGAGGTTGTGGAATCTCCGTCATTGGAGACTTTTAAGAGCAGGTTAGACAAACACCTGTGGTCTAGATAACACTTAGTCCTGCCTTGAGTGCTGGGGACTGGACTAGAAGACCTCTGGAGATCACTTCCATTCCTACAATTCTATGATTAGTAACTCCTGCTCCTTAAACTCTCATTGATTGTAATGGGGCAGAATCAGGTTCAACCAGCTACATTTCCTGTGATTTGGAATATGTTCATTGTTTTAGTTACTTTTTAAAAATTTAGTCCTTGAACCAGAGATGGGCAAAATTAAAAAATGTGGATGTGGATCTGAAAATCGAGGAGGAAGTGGTGTTTCATATATGTAGAGTAAAGTTTTGACTACATCTTTCTACCTTGAACTAGTTGCTGTCAGGATACAAGATTAAGTGAGATCCTTCCACTCATTCCAATTGTCTTGCTTTTTATTTCCTTTTCTGAAACTTGTAATAGTCAGCACAACACACCGTTGTTTTTCTAGATGTCCACAATACTAGATCTCATAATCATATAATTTTAAATCTTGAGAAATGGAGCCATTTACATCTTTTCTTATACATAAGGATTTGTTTAAAATGAACATTATGCTCCAACTATTATGGAAAGCTCCTATAAACTTTCATAGGGATTAAATAATAGGGGTCTATAGAAATTACCCTATACAGTTTATATAATTTCTATAAAAGTATACAGAAAGCACATAATTCTCTATTAAATGCTATAGTATTTTTCCATCGGAAGATGACTATTACTTTCATTCTGCTCCTCCATACCATTTGCTGCTTTAGTAGGATTAACAAAGCATTCAAAATATTTTTATGGGAAGTAATAAATTTACAAATAAATCTCATAAAAAATCTTTATCTTCATTACAAAAGAGAACCTAAACTCCACAGTGCACATTTTTTATGATAAAGCCTATTCACTGAGGCAGTCTATATTTTAGTGTGATAATGATTCTGGTGCTGAACTTGGTTGCATGTGTTTAGAAAAAAGATCTCTCTCCTTGCTACCACTTTCTTGTGTCTTGGGGTCTCATTACTACAATAATAAATATCCTATTCTAGTCACACTATCTAATGTGTGTTTATCAGCGAGTGAATTATTTAAGAAAATCCCTTGTGTACCCATAACAGCGCCAATATGGAAATATCCATCTTTAAAAATTGATAACTAAATAATATTTGCACCCCTATAGATTTAATAAAGCTGTAGACAATATTGAGCAGCTCTTTTAAAACTAACTCTTTATTTCCTTTGAATGGTTTGGTCTATTATCAACTTAGCAAAACTCGGTTTTGGAGAACTTTCAATTCTTAATACAATTTAATCAAAACACCTGTTTGGTCTTCAAAGAGATACTGTTTGTATCTAAATAATTACCACTACTATTAGAATGTATGCATACTGGGCCAAACTGAACACCTATTTAAGCAGGGATGAGCACTACAGATCAATAGGCTCAGACTTACATGTGCAGCACTCTCAGCATGCAAAGGGATTTATCTGGAGTAGTCTGCTTTGCATTCTGTACTGGCTTACAAAAGTCCAAGTAAATAGACACTCCTTGCAATATGCCCTGAAGGTCAACAGTCCCACTTATTTCAGACCATGTGGAGGGGTAGGTTCCAAAGATGGGGCTGCCTCTCAGAGAACCTCTGCCAGCCTCTTCTCTTTTAAATCCAGGTGCCTACAGCTCAAGCAGGTCAGAATTGCTTCAATATGGCAGGAGGACAACGGTGGTCTATCAAGTATGACAACAGCAAAACTCCCATTGAATTCAGTTGTGCAGGATCAGGCCTTGAGTGATCAAATTTACATTATAATACATTTTTAGTGTATTATTATCCTGGCAAATACAAACATGACCACTTACATATGTAAATATATATAAACATTTCAGATGAAATGACCTCCTAAGAGTAATCTTTATGGATATTTTTTATACTTGGAGAACACTGGACATAGAGTCATGGACTTTAAGGCAGTGGGGGGCAACCTGCGGCCTGTACGCGGCCTGTCAGGGTAATCCACTGGCGGGCCGTGAGACAGTTTGGTTACATCGACTGGCCACAGGCATGGCTGCCCGCAGCTCCCAGTGGCTGCGGTTCGCCATTCCCGGGCAATGGGAGCTGCAGGAAGCAGCGCGGGCCGGCCACCATTTCCCACAGCTCCCATTGGCCGGGAACGGCGAACCGCAGCCACCGGGAGCTGTGGGCGGCCGTGCCTGCAGCCAGTCGATGTAAACAAACTGTCTCACAGCCCACCACTGGATTACCTTGATGGGCCGCAGGTTGCCCACCACTGCTTTAAGGCCAGAAGGGACCATCATGATCTTCTAGTCTGACCTCCACACATTGCAGGCTACAGAACCTCTCTAATCGACTCCTGTCAGAGACTTTTTTGGGGGGGAGGTTATGTCCAAGGCCAGCAGTACTGCCTAGTGGCAATACTCCGGTCTATGTCTTCCAGTGACGAAAGTCAGTACCAATATCACCCAATAGTGAGGGACGATGGCCACCTTGCCTAGTGGCTAGAGTCAGTAGCAATGTCACCCAACGGTGAGCATCCAGGACCCCCTTGCTTACCGGCTAGACCCAGTGGCAGTGTCATCCAGTGGAGAGTCAGTGCTGCCTGCCTTGCAGTTAGTCTGTAGTAATGTCGCCCAACGGCAAGAGTCAGTGGCTGGGGGTAGAGGAACCTTGGCCCACCTTGCTCCACCAGGTTCCATCCCAGAGCCCTTCAAAATAATGGTCCAGATACGTGGCCTAGGGACAGGCGGTACCCTAGATCAATTCCTACCCCTGCTGTTCCTCTATCTGTGCCATGGGTCTTGGGTCACCCTTGGCATCATCTCAGGTCACTCTCTGGAGCATCTTCCCCTCTCTGCAACATCCTCAGACCCTGCAGTTGTAAGGCCTGCAGCAGCTTGACTGTGAATCCTGGGCCTGGCTGCTTGGAGCCCCAGCAGCTTCTCTGCAGGAGGCTGCAGCACCCAGCTGTTCTCCTGTTCAGTCAGCCTAGACTGAGCTGAGCTGCTCCTTTCTGACCTGTCCCTCCACTGGGAATGTGCCCAGCACATCGCTCGCCCGCGCCGCTTCTCGCCACCCCCATTGGCCCAGGACGGCGAACCGCGGCCAGTGGGGGCCGCGATCGGCCGAACCTGCCGCGTCAGCAGGTAAATAAAACTGGCCCGGCCCGCCAGGGTGCTTACCCTGGCGAGCTGCGTGCCGAACGTTGCCGACCCCTGGTTTACCCTCAGCATGTCGGCAAGTCACAATAGCCAGATACCTGGGAAAGAATTATCTGTAGTAATTCAGAGTCCTCCCTGTTTAGTGTCCCATCACTGACCGTGGAGATATTTGTTACTACCATTCTGAGAGGATTTAAATGTTGCTCTTCTCCAAGTTTCACATTCATTCTTCATGAATTCATGAAGATTTATGAATGTGCAGCATTATTTCTTTCTTTAAGCATCCTCCCTATTTCTCTCTTCTTTTCTGGCTAAATTGCCATGACTGTATTTCTTGGGAGTTTAAGTATGGGATTTTTAATTGTGTGTAAAAAATATTGGGATGGCAGGTGTGTTGAAAGTCGTAAGAATTTGAATATCAGAACAGCATTTTTTATTCATCATGGACGTAATGTTTACTGATATTTGGAAAGAGGTTTTGTATTTGGGGTTTAATTAAAAGGCCTTTTGGGTGCTGAGTGAAAACAAACACAAACAAAAGAGGAAACTGAATTTGACTGCTCTTTGGAATCAATGGGGCTACTCCTGAAAGCAAAGTTATGCATGCGTTTAAATGTTTGCTGGCACAACAGCATTGATTCGTCTCCGTTTAAATATTTAATAATTTTTAGATGGTGTGAGTTTTTTTCCATGGCTTTCAGACTGTTACATAATTTCTATTTGGCTTCTGGATTCATTGTGGAACAAAAGCCAGAAGAAGATTCTTGCAGAATTTAGAGTCACTGGGGCCAATTCCCCTGAATTTTCTGTTGTCATTTATACCAGTGCAAAGTGCATATAAAATTCTACCACTCTGGATCATGCAGTGAAATAAAAATTAGGCAACAGCCTGAAATGCATGGACATTTACATCTACAGCTTTAAAAAATTAAATTAAACATTAAAATGCAGCATAATTAATACTGAAATGCATGAAAAAATCACAGCTTTTAATATTTAAATTACATATTAAAACTGAGCACAATCAAAACTGTTATATGTCATTCAGTTGTTTATAAAAAATCATTTTCTAAATGTGTTTCCATGCATTTCAGGTTGCCACTGGATTCAGCACCATAGAGATTTGGGCCTTCATACAAAATTTAGGCCAGTGAGAAATGCATCACTATCTAAAATTTGTCTCAAATATTTAAAAAGACAATGAGTATTGTCTTTTAAAAATAAAAATAATAAAAACTACAAATTTGTATCAGAATTTAAAATTGACACTATAAATATTTTAGAAAGTAAAATATTTTAATAAGCATTCACTGATTTTAATTTCTTAAAATTGCAACTTGGGTTTAAAAAATTGCATTAAAATGTAATTTGTTCTGGCCAAACACAAATATTACTAGGCTCAACAACTATTAAATATTTCCTAGCCACATCCATACACTTGCCTTATGTCTTGATAGAATAAATAGGGGAGAAGAGATAGTGCTGTTCCACCCCACCCCACTCTCCCCGCACAACACAGTTTTCTGGTCAGGTCCTAAAAAACTCAGACTTATCTAGAAGGGTTATCAGACCATCCATATATGACTTTTTGGTATATATCTTCCAGAACAGGTTACATTTGCCTGTAAAATCTTGTAGACTCCTTTCTAGGATCTGGGACAATCTAAGACAGATCTTCAGCTGGTGTAAACTGACATAGCTCCACTGAAATCAATGGAATTATGCTGATTTGCCCCAGGTGAAGATCTGGATCTTTGGGTTTTTGTATTGGTTCAATATGGCCATGCTACAGAGCAAGCAGCTCCTCATCAAAAGGGATCTATGTCTTGTTTTCATTGTCCTCAAATTAAAGGAGATGTTTAATCTGCTGTTAATTCAGTCCCTAAACAACTTTCCTTTTTCATGAAGGGCATTTCAGAAATCAGATCCTCGCTACTTGTTTTGAGAGATTACATAACATAAATTGATCTAAAAAGCACCTTTCTTAAATGTCTCCTTCAAGCACGTCAATTACACTTTCCCAGGGTTTGTGGCAGTGGGGTTTGTATGATACTTGATTTCGATTTTAATCCCATACAATATATTTACCCAAACTATAAACCCATCCGAGTACACATGAGACCACTTTTAGTCAGACAATATAGTTCTCTACTGTCTAAAGGAGACAAACAACAAATTACGTATTATCTCTTGTCAACCATTTGGGTTTTTGCACAAACCATGGAAAAATATTTCTAAAGCTCACAAGAGAAATGCCATCCGTGTGGGGGGGGGGGGGGGAGGGGGAGGGGTTTGTATGTGTGATAGATTTAGCCCTTGCTGTACCTGCAGCAAAACTACTGGCATTCAGTTGAAAGTCAATTTATTCTTGAAACAGGGTGTTGTTCCTTCAGGCACACAGCCAGCTAAATTGGCACATTTCCTATTTTTTCTCCTCACAAGTCATTATTCATGATACAGGCATACATAAGTTCTGCTGCTCCAGAGCAAAAAATCTGAGGAATGCTGGTGCATTAAAATCCCTCTTTCCTCATTCTGCAGTCTATGTGCAGTGGCTACACACTGTAATGATTATAAGTAGAGGACTGATGGCATGAAATGATAGACGCTTCAGAGCTGGGATGGCGAGCATTCTTGTCTCATTGAGCAATAAGAAGCTATTGACTCATAGACGATTTAATAACTTGACATAAACCTTCTAGGCCTCAGAGTCACTAGATTATATATTTTTATTCCGGACACTTTCAACCACAAAATACTTTTCTCCAGCTGAACTATCTCCCTATCATACATAAAACATCTGGATTGCAATGTGCTTCTCTCTGAGGGCCTGATTCTGCAACTCAATTTGCATGGGTATACTCCCACCCCAGTATGGCATTCTCCCTTCCCCCCAACTTTATTGGGGCAACCCACATGGAATTCTTTGTAGGGTCAGAGTCTACTTTTCTGCAAAACCTTTAACATTCTGGAAATGGCAGAAGACAGAAATAAGAGATGGCAGAAGTTATTTATTCAATTAGTTGAAAATACCACAGCACAATGTGTGGGCACTGTCTATTAATTTCAGTGTAATGCTAAAAAATGGTCACTACCAGGTAACTAGTGCTAACATGGTAAATAGCTTGTGTTGCTACCATGAAAACTGCTTGTATGTTCAGGGAAGCCAACCTAACTGCAAAAACACAACTTCATTCTTGCAACAGAATGCTATTCAGTGTCTCTGAGAATGCATGGAACCAAAAAAAGACTGCTGTTTCTCCTTCAGGACAGATGTTTGTTTACTTTCACCAAGTCATCACATTTGTGTTATAATCCCTCATGAACATTCAGTTGTTGGAAGAGCAACACTTTCTCATTCCTTTCAATAAACATCCTGTGCATGATTCTTCTCCTGTGGCTTTGCATTAAATAAAGCAGAAAGTCTTGAAAGACCTTCTGTGTATTCCCTTGTATACCCTCAGTGGGAAACCAAGGCATGGAATACAATTCTCATATGAATAGCCAAAGGTATCCACATTCCACAGTGCAAAGCAACCATCATATCTAAAGAGATTCACCGGCCCTCCTCCCTGCCCTTATCCTAGGCTTCCAAGGGGGCACAGAATTATTTGCAAAGAACTTGAAAATATTAACCCTGATTATTGATCATATCTTACTAAAGTTACACATTGCAATCCACCCTGCCTGTGTTCTTTTTCCTTTCACTCCATGTCTAGAGACAGGGTGTGAAAATAACTTGTCAGTATTTCTTTGGGGAAGAGTGCAACTATCTTTTTCAGCCTAAGAAAATCTTCACACCATTCTTCACAATTGTTTTAGCAGTTTCTGAAATGTATTGGTTATCTTCTTTACATATCATTTTATTACTATTTATCTAGCATCCAGCTGTGTGCAGATTGCAAATGTACATAGTGCTAAGGTAGCCTGGCTTTCCAGGGGAAGGAATATAAAAAACAGTGCTGACAGAATTTTTTAAAACTCTTTAAAACATTTGTGAAAGAGCTTCTCTATACAATGTGTGATCTAAAGGAAATACATGATGGTATGATATAAAGGGATTTATTGAGACTTACTTGAAAGTCCTTAATGATTTTCTTGTGGCTTCCCCACTAGAGATTAATACAACCATTCCAAACTCTTGCCAATAAAACCTTTATACTATGTCACCATGCATCATCTAGTTATATGTCCCTATTCATATCATATTGGCATATACCGCTGAGAAAAGATAACCACAGTCTACATTGGGGATATATGTGGAACAATGTTTTGATAGCATTTTACCCTTGGAAATCTGAGTTCAAGTATAGACTTGGTCACAAGTAATGGTAATGGAGTAGTATCAATTTAATGTCCAATTGTCATTTGTTTGCATTACAAAAAATTCAGGTAAGAATCAAGGCACAATAAGAGGCAGAGTTTCATGGGGCAGTGCAGGAGAAGTTTGTACTATGCCTGACTGACTAGTCAATGCTTTTAGTATTTCACTTTCAGTAACTCTTAAAAAAACCCACCTCCTCACTTAAAGTGAAGATCTATAGGGTGTTGCACAAAATGATAATTTTTAGTGTGCAGAAAGTCCCTGGGTCAAATTCTGCTCTGTTATGCCAGAGTAATCCCACAGAGTTCAGTGGAATTGCTTGCGTATAACTGCAGAATTTAGAATATTAGAAAACATGTATCACCACCTAACAATGGTATATGCTACACATAGCAGGCAGACATGTTGAAGCATTTACCACAGACAGAGAGATAAGTTAGCTATGGCAATAAAAGCTCCAGTAAGAACAGCAGAAAACATTTTTCAGTGGGACATAGTGGGCACTGACCAATTATTTTTTATTTTTCAACTACAGATCAAAACTCTCCAGAGTATGTGCACCTTTTTCAAATGAACTAATAAACTCCAGATACAGCTCTAGTTAGTGCTTATCTATCTGTCACGCATGGTGGTGTTTGTTAACTTGCAACAAGAAAATGTTTATCTTCTTGATACATTCGAGGCAAACAGCAGAAATGAAAGTTCTTGTAAAAAGAAGCTGGCAAATGGCCTGCATCTTAAAGGGACTTTGTTTTGCTCTGTTTTATTTTTTATTCTTATGGTTTTTCTCTCCAAGATTCAGACGGCGGTAATATTTTTATTATTTCTAATGCTGAAGATTGTTAACCAATAACTACAGCCTGAAGTAGAAAAAAGCATGACAAAATAAAGAGTACTGCAGCACTCTACAGTAATGGTTCAAAAGTCTATGGCTTACAATACTGACACTGCAGTATTTTAGGCTTTTACCACAGAATACTGCAGTATCTTCTTTTATAGTGTAGTGTAGGTAGTATAGGGAAGCTCATATTCCTGTTCTCTGTGCTTTGGATAAATGGCCAACACCAGACTTCCCAGATGTTAATTTGGCATATCTCACATGCACTAAATTAATTCAAAATGAAAAAAAAAAATGGACAAATGCATAATCCTTACTAGAGTCTAATCAATGTTGGTACCTTGAGAAACAAGTTTTTTTGGTGTTAACCACTGACCATGCCACAGCAGTTTCTCATATTTCATGAGGATTTTTATTGTGTGCTATCAATATTTATTTAGCAGGTTGTCCTTTGGTTTTGTTGTCTACATGCTAGTTTGCTCCCGTGAATCATTATTTTTCCTTTTAAAAAAGTTGCACAAAATAATTTTAAGAACATTAGTGTTATGTACAAACACTAACAAAGAAACTGACAGGACCAAATTAAACATAGATTAAGGTTGATACTCTGGTCTGTCATCATGTCCCTCTATGGTTAATAGGCTTGTTGTGGTCTCCAATCACTATGGTATTTTACCTTCAAACAGCAAACCAAGCACATGCTTGGGGTGGCACAATTTCAGGGGCTGCATTCCGGCAACTTTTTTTTCCCTTTCCTTCGGCAGTTGCGCTCCCGGAGGTTGTTTTTTTGTTTGTTTGTTGTTTTTTGCTTGGGGCGGCAAAAAACCTAGAGCCGGCCCTGCCTTCAAAACAAGACCTTATCCTGCAGTCCTTGTTCATACAAAAAATCCCTGTGTTGACATACCCCCCGTGACTACAATTTTGGTTGAGCATGGAGTGCATGACCACTGCAGAGACATGAGATGAGTAAATGATAAGGCATCAGACTCAGTATTGAACTTGCTAGCTCTTGCTTCCCTTCCTACATCCTTGCTCCCCAGTCCCAGAGTGCACTGTTTGCTGTCAACCCATGCTGTGCTATGTCTCGCTTAGTACCTGGTTCTTCTCCTATTCAAGACAATGTCAAAACTCAATGTTGACTTCAGTGGGAGCAGGATTTGGCCCATATTTATTGGTTCTTGGAGCAAGGATCTGTCTTGGTTACATTTGGGTAAAACACCATTCACACTTACGTTACTGTATAGATATTAACTTTCTTGCTTACGTAATGTGTTATCCTATGCTATCCCCCAGTCCCACATCATGTAGTGCATGGCAGACTGCTGTGACTCCATGCAGGCTCATAAGTCTGCTTGTGCACTGCATAGTGCATGCTCAAGGCCTTAGTCTGAAATACATGAGGTATGTTTTGGGGAGAAATGACGAATAACACAGCTTTAAACACCTGTCTAGTTAGCCGATCCACCTTGGCATGGAGCTCCACTACTTTTCATGGGTCTTGATTCCTAATGATTCACTATTATCAGCAACTTGGGGGAGTTATATTTCAAAACAAAAACTGAACTTTAGAGTAGTAATCAGTCTTATAAACTTACTCAGAGGTGTTAAACATTGAGGGCCAAATCCTCCTTCCCCTACATATCCTGAATATAGAGTTTTTGGAAAGGAATCCACCCCCACAATTCAGATCCATTCACTGCAGTCACAGCTGCAACCTCATTAGTGTTTGCACCTGACCCACTAACATGGCAGCAAAGGCCATTCAATCTGTAAAGGAACAGATCCACTATACTGTTCTCACTCCTCTGAACCATTATCCCAAAACTTCTCTGCAGCTCATTATGAGAGCCCACAGACATGGGTTCTGGTGGGCAGGGTTTTTGCACTCCTTGCTAGATTCCCAGCCTCCCCCAGGCTCTGTGTAGTGGAAAACACACGTCTTCTGCTATGGACAGAGCCTCAATCTTCATAGAGGAAGGAGCAGGATATGCACCTTCATAAACCTGTTACATTAGTTTGCCCATTCGTAAAGTTGTGCATAAGCCTAGTAAAAGAGAAAACAATGAAGATACTTTGCTGCATTTCCATAGGAGTTTAAAATGCAGGACTGATATATTTTGCCAAACAGCATTTTAAAAACATGAATTTTACAGCAGAACTGTAACTAATATAAAAGCACTAGAGAATTAATTGAAGAAAACAACCTGAAAAAGAATTGGCAGCAGAATAATCATTGTGCAAAGCTTTTTATTATTATCTTTATAGCCAAGACAGGTAACACGTTTTCAGAATTAATTATGGGAACAGATAGATTAGGGGTACCTACATTGATTTGAAATCTACAGATAACTAACTAATGTTTTGTAAGAGCATGATGTGTTAGGGGTGTACAGTAAACAGTAGAAAGGTAAGGGAGAATTAGAATATCCAACTTAGCTTTCTCCCCAACAGCCTCTACCCTTTTTTAATAAAGGGAGAAAAGAAACCATAGTCTTACCTTTTAAAACATTTTCTTAATACAACAGCATAATTTTTAAGATGGCTGTCTGCAATATGTCAGAAGCTGGTGCCATTAATTTAATGCTGTTGAGTTTCTAGATATTTATACCGTTTAAAGCAACACTTAGAATAGCTGGTGGACTAATAAAATACGGTGAGATTGCATCTCCATGTAAATAGGTAAATATTTTTAAAATGCATTCTTAAAAGCCTGTAGAGCATCTATGCTCACTTTATGCAAGTATTCATATACACTATTTGTAACACACCTTTTAAAACAACGTATTGACAAAAAATATTATGCAGTCTAAATGGATCCCATTGTTACAGCACAAACTTCAGTCCTGTTTTCAGTCACTGCTAGATAAATTATTACTGTTCTTTCTTTAGGTGTGTAAAATTAACTGTTGGTTCCTTTTAAGAATAATATCACCACAAATAATTACAATAAAAATCCATTGATTGATTGATTGATTGATTAAATGTGTGTCCTGCAACATCGCAGTGCAGGTATAAAAAATTAAAATAATACCAAAGACCAAACAACATGGATCTAAAAACACACCAGTTCCCCATCCCATCTATTTGGAGACAGCTATTTAAATGCCAAGCCAGTTAGAACTTTATAGATGATCAACACCTTGCAATGCACCCACTAGCAAATGTGAGGCCAGTGCAGAACACAGGTATGATGTGGTCACTTCAGCCTGCCAGGCTAGCCTGGAGGTAAAAAAGCCATGGATTCCTGCGGCACAGTCCACAAATTTACTGAAAACTCATAACATGGCAGTACCCTCCTGCTTGACATACACCTAGTAGGGACTGATGACCTCTCAAAATGAGTAGGCAAAACAGAGCCCATTTATAGCCATGGGCAGAAGTACTGTATCTGACTTGGAGGGATAGCACTGCCTATGCTGATGAGCATCCACTTTTGGTTTCTCATTAGAGCAGGCAGGTCATGAATAAGAGAGGAAAATGGGATTATGCTTATGGCGCTATGACTAAACTAAATGGTAATGAAAGGAGCTCAGAATGGCGCACAACATTCATCTGTAATTGAGCAGCCGGTGGAATTTTCCCAGTTGCCCAACCCAGATTATGGTGTTATCAGGAGGCAGAGCTATCAGGAAACTGCAGCTGTGGCTCAGTCTTTAATTTTTGGTATTAGTGCATTTGAGATCTTGAAAAGGAGCTACATTTGGGTTCTGGACTTCTTCGAACGGCTTATTAACTGGATAATTTTCAAAGAAAAGGTGAACAGAGCAGCTCCAGAAAAATATTATGGTTAAGGACAGTCCACATGAAAGTGGATGCAGTGACCTTGCTTGCGAGTGAGATTCAAATGAAAGGGTTTTGCACTGTCCTGTGATTGGGCCCAGTTTTGTTCTATAGCCAAACCTGGAATCCAAATCCTTTTGAATTTCAGACATTCAGATCCAGAGATCTTCAAAGGTATTTAGGTGCCTACCTCCCATCTGGGCCTCAGTTTCTAATCCCTGGATTTGAATCTAACCCTACGGTTTTGGTTTGCAGGTCTGTTCTAAAACCAGAATACAATTCCTCTTTGTATTCACATGCAGCCAAAATCTTCAAGAACAAAACTCAAAGGGGTAGCTGTGTTAGTCTGGATCTGTAAAAAGCAGCAGAGAGTCCTGTGGCACCTTTAAGGCTAACAGATGTATTGGAGCATAAGCTTTCATGGGTGAATGCCCACTTCGTCGGATGCATCTCTGTTGCTTTTTAAAGAACAAAACTGTAATTCTTATGAGATCTTGATACAAATTAGAAGAAATTTCATGAAAGCAGTTGATCTTACAAGAGTTCTCCAGATTTTAGCAACCTGAAATCAGAATCTAAATTCTACCACAGATTCAACCTCTGACCCAAACCATAGCCTGAACCCATTCTCAATATGGTCACTGCCTCTTCTGCTATCTCAAGTCTATATCTGTTTAAGTAGTTATACTATGCTCATCACTGTGGAATCTGAAAACCAGAGTTAACAAATACTAATAAAGCTTTAGCCTTCTGTTCTCAAAAGAATATGTGACATACAGCTTATCTTTAGAAGGGGAGGGAAAAAGGAAAGAAGCTGCTGCTTGTCCCTTTTATGGGTCTCAGCTATAAAATTAACACAATAGAAACCATTAATAAATCACGTTGAGTAAGGATTTCAAGGATCCATTAAAGTGTCTTTGGTAATATTATCTATTACAGTCCAACTACTAGATAAGATCATCAGTTACAAGTATTTGATTGCTGTTTTGTCTCTAGCAAAGTAAATTAAGCAATCATGCAGAATTACTTGTTAATTTAATTCAGATCATGAAATTATCTTAAATTTTAATTTGTACATTTTCTGTAGGACACTCTTAGAAGTCTACTCTAAGTCACTCCATCTTCAGAAAAGTTTGATTCTGAAATATATATTTCCTTGAAATTATCTTAGATATGTACAGTGACCCCATGTATTTTCTTAACTCACACACGCAGTATAGTGGCAAAACTTCATCCAGCTATAATTAAGGTTGTGTCAGCGCTACTATTCATAACCTCTGTTTGCAGTAGTTTATAACAGACAGTAAAAATTCATTTCAGCTAGCATCTTGGCACTGAAGGTATAAGCCTGGGAATAAATTTGTTTATACACATTTAAAATATAAACAAACAGCCCCTCCCCCAGCCTATTTAACTGTATTTAAAGTTCTCTGAGTGAAAAATAAACAAATAAATACAGGAAGTCAGCGGCAGTTTGGTCTGAGTGATAAGTGGTGGGACCGACCCTTTATTAATGGAAGTTTATTGATTTTTATTATGAATTTCTGTTTCCTTAATTTAATAACAGCTTCATTTAAAGAAAAAAATCAGATTTTGCAGCTCCCATTGGCTGGGAACGGCGAACCGCGGCCATTGGGAGCTGCGGGCAGCTGTGCCTGCGGACGGTCAGTGTAAACAAACTGTCTCGTGGCCCGCCAGCGGATTACCCTAATGGGCCATGTGCGGCCCACAGGCTGCAGGTTGCCCACCACTGCTTTGTAGCCTGTGTCCCCTACCACCTTCTGCACTACTTTTCTTGTTCAGATTCTGCTACTTTTGGGATCTTATGTCCTGCATAGTTTTGCTCATGGGGCCTAGGATTTGGCTCGCTGTCCTAAGGCAAAACTGCTACTGACTTCATTGAGTGAAGGACTGGATCCAATTAATCTATAGTCCTATACATATGTAAAATAAATAAATAAATTGATTTTTAAAACAGATGAGTCAAGTGTTACATTGGCAATAACTTTTAAATATCCAGACAGATAGGTTTAGATCCTGAGTTAGTTCTCACAATGGATCGAGTCAGTAACGCCTCTTTGCAAAACTAAAGTGATATTTGTATTTAATTTTCTTTACCATTTCCATTTTGTGTCTGATCTGTGTTGTTTGTTCATTATTTATATATATGTAATGTCAAAAATTTTGTATATGGGAGGCATATAATTTTTTAATGCTTCTCACATTTTGTGAAAGAATTGAAGTATCTCTCTATTTCTCATTTCTTGGGCATTTGATAACTTTTCCAGAGTTGAAATTTCAATTGAAAATTTTCACCTGATTCCTTTTGGTTCTAGTTAACCAACTAATTTTTGAAACAGAACAATGGGTCTGTAAGTCTACAACTAAAAGCAACAGAAACCATTAAAAAGACTGTAACTCCACTGGAATTTTCCCTTTATTTGCATTAAAAAATCAGAAAAAAAAAAAAGGACATTTAAAAAAAAATATTTAAATAATATTATAGGCCCTATCTTGCAGCCTACAGACCAGGAAAACTCTGTCAACTTCAGGTGGCAGTTTTGCATAGGAGTTCTGCAATCCTTGTTTGGGGCAAAAGCAGACTCTAAGCTTTTTGTGACTTGCTAACAAGCCAAGAAATTAATAATTCTGCCTAATAAATCCTATACTTTTTTATTGAGTTATGTGAGTTAAAAGGTAAAAAGAGAGCTTGTCAAGTCTGACAGGGCTCAAATGCAGCCTCCCCTCCTCTCACACAAAAAAGTAAGCTTTCTCTCAAGAATGCATCCCTTATACGGAAAGTATTGATTGTTTCAAAGTACAGTAATTTAGATGTTTAGAATACACAGTTCGTACCACACACTGGGCTCAAATGGTTAAAATACACATTTCAAGACACACATTTTACTCTCATTTTCTAATGCTTATGATACAACAATGGAAAATTTGTGTAAAGAAACACATGTGCTTGTATGACAGGTGATTTGTATCAGACCTTATATGCACCCATGAGAAGAGGTTTTCATTTTGACTCTTGTTTTTTTATTTCCTTGATAGTAGTTTCATATGATAAATATAGCATTATTTATATGGTGCATTAAAATAATTAAAAGACTTTCTGAAATCCTTACTGTAAGATTACAGTATGGGACAAGTGTCAAAACAGATCAGTTTTAATGCATAAAACCATTAAAATGTCCTTTAGATATTATTATTATGACTAAGATAACCCCAAAAGACAAAAAACAAATAAACATACAAACAAAACCAAATAATTAAATCCCCGTTCAGTTACACTATTGTCTACCATAGCAAAGAAATACAGACCAATATGGCTTTAAGAAGACTCCCCTCACTTTTCTTTAATAATGTAGTGTTCTCCAACAGTGGGTAAATTCACATACCTTTAAGTATATTCTCAGTTTGATGTTGGGTCTTTAGTCAAGAGTTCTATTCAGCATTAGCAAACTTGTGGAGTACACTCCAAAATGACTGAAACTTTATTAATAACATTAACAAGCTAATTAAAGATCTAACAACCTGCAAATAATCCTCACAGCTTTAAACTCTGTATGGGCCTCAGGCCAATCCCTAGTCATATGTTTGTAGTTCATACCACAAGGCTCATAGCACTCTCATATGACCTCTGGTACTGTGTCATGCCAGTTATCCAATCCCTGTGTCTGAGGGTCGGGAAATAATGGTCTTGTAGCTACAGGCCTGTGAGTCAGGAGTACTGTGCTGTAGTTTTCACCACTGGGGTTTCTGTGTGAATTTTAGGAAGTGACTTCACCTTTTGGTGGCCATTTCCTTATCAGTAAAATGGAGATAATGACACTTCCCTACTACAACTGGCCAGAAAATTTCCTTTGAGGTGAAATTTTAGAGCAAAGCTGGAAAAAAGAAAACTCATTAAAATTTTCTGCTTTCTGACCAGCTCTTTTCCTTAGATCATAGGGATGTTATGAGGTTTAATTAATATTTTTTAAAGCTCTTTGACATCCTCAGATGAAAAGGATATTATTCCTCCTAATTTGGTGCCTGAATTAAAGAGTACATTTACTACTAACCATTTATTGGTACTCTGATGGGCACAGCAGCTGAATTCTGTGCCACTAGAGCAGTGGTGGGCACAAAATGGCAAACCGCGGCCACTGGGAGCTGTGGGCGGCTGTGCCTGCGGACGGTCGATGTAAACAAACTGTCTCGCAGCCTGCCAGCGGATTACCCTGACGGGCCACGTGTGAGCCGTGAGTTGCCCACCACTGCTGTACACCGAGTAAGGGATAAGGCCTCCCAACTCTGCAGATCCAGAGGATTCACACAGATGGGCAGATGCCGGATCCATCCAGCCTGGATAACTGCACTTTCAAGTGGCTCTACTATGCCCTCTTCCCCAGAAGCACACCTCCAGCAGATGTCCCTCAGTGCTGCCTAGTAAAACTCTGTAGGATGAGGTGGTAATAGCAACACATAGATATCACCTTTCCCCAGCCAAAACCCAGCAGGAGTAGAACCAACAGAGCCCCCACAACTTCTGTGATCTATCAGAGGGGATGAAGACAATGTCATGGAGGTAGCACCCTACTACATGATTAGTGGGAGTTCTGCCAATGCAGAGCCCCCTTGCATTGAATAGGTGATGACCTGGGATGTAATTTCAGAGTTAAACCCTTAATTTTTTGCTGATTTTGGGATTGTGTGAGGCCCTTGATTTTAATTTCACAATAGTTTTTGATGGGTTTAATAGAGGAACCACACTGGGAAGGTCTGTTTGTTGGATAAACTGCTTCAAATGTACTCTTATCAGCAACAGATTAAAGCTCTTTGTGAGTGGGATCAAATGTAGCAAAGTAATTCAAGAGTGGGCATACTAAATTACTGAGAAATATCTGTGTCACAGAGTTAATGATCCTAGAGTCATACAATGTGAGATCTCATATTAAACGAAGGTGAAATTAGCCTTGCCAAACAAGTAAAGCTTGTTTTTAAACCTCATTCTTATGGTGAAATTTATTTTTTTCCCTATGTACCACCTAGGTATCAGCAGGTCCCTTGGATTTATGACTTATTACATTTGTTTATCAACAGGTGGTTGCACATCTTGCTATTTCTATTTTAAGCATCAGTAAACACAACTAAAAATAAAAATAAAATAAACAAATTAAAATTCTGTGGTTTTTAAAGTGATTTTGCAATATAGGTGCACTTATAAACTAGGTCTTCAAGTAGTTCACACCAGGCCCAGCAACACAGAAGAATACTGCAAGAGTAATAAGGATTTTTAGGGGCATTATGATAGTGTAATGGAAACACATCTGCCCCCAAAAGTCCCTCATTTTCCCTGCGGTAAAGAGCCATGCAAGAAGTGGTGATTGCTGGAGCATCGAGAGTGAAACTAAAAGGAGAAATTTTAAAAAGTTAGAACAAACATTTTCCCAGCAACAGTTCAAGCTTTCATAGTGTCTTGTTAGTCCACTCTGTAGGAAACTGATATGTATAACTTTCTAATTTGCCAAACACTTCTTAATTCATATTCATGGATACATTCAGCAGTTCTGTTCATTCACAGAAGTGGCTTCTAAATCAGGAAACTAGAACTTTGTAACATTTGGAGAAGTGAAAATATGATATGAAAAATGCAGACACCCAAGACAATTTCTGGTTATTCTTTCACTTATAATAAAGGTACAAAATACAACAGAACAGTTCCCAATAACAGCTAATCAGCTACTCTGTTTAAGGACTGACTTTAAACACATCTTGATAGTTAGTGGAGTAGATAACTTAAACTATACATTAGCAAATAAATAATATCTTATATTTCTATAATACTTTTTTATCTAAAGGATTTAGAAGCATTCTATAAACTACAGTATGTATATTTCTGCAGCCCAGCATTTCCCCCAATTCTGCTATGTCTGGGCTGCTTCTCTCCATTCTGCAGATCCCAAAAGCGGTTCCAAGTTGCAGCACCACATGTGCTGGCCACACCCCCTGCTCCTACTGCCCACCAGATGTTTTGCCTCTGCAGCAGTGGTCGGTTAGCAGCTCATCTAGCTCCCGTCCTTTTTAGTTGCATTTTAATTTCCTCACATTCTTGGGCAGTGACAGGCAGCTTCCTTTCTTTTAGCCTCCTTTCTTGCTCCCTGGAGCCATCTAAGCAGTGTGGTGGTTGTAACCACCTGGAGTCTCTGCTGCAGTGCCTCCCTGCTAACTTCTTTGCCCCTTTTCAAACATGGCACAGCAGCTGTGAAAGCACTGGGCAAAGTCCAAATGGTGCTCTATCTGTGAGCCAGCCTTCCCAGGCTTGGCAGATGGTGAGTTGTGCCAAGCCAGCTCCCAGCTAGCCGACCCTAACTCCGTTAGGACATGGGGCTGTGAGTCGGTCAGGCTTCTGGGGTCCCCGCCCATCCAAGTAGCCATGACTCCTAAGAGGGAAAACCCAACCAGGAGACCCAGTGCAGAGCCAGGAGAGGCTCTAAGGACAAGGAGGACCTCATTCAGCCAGCCCAGGAGGTAAGTGCCAGGGTAACCCTGGATTGAAAAGGCAAGAGGCTTGCAGGGCTGCAGGTTCCTCTCACCCCAAGTCCTCTCACCCCTAAGTGTTTTGGGAAATGAAGCAGGCTCCTTCCTTCCTAATTTGAGCCGAAGGGCTCTGCCAGTGAGACCCCATCGCCCACCCCCACAAAAGGCCACATCAAGGCACCTATGCCCACAAAATGTGCTAAAAAGATTCAAAACCAGCAAGAAGGGGACGAAAAAGCAAAAAAACTACAAGGTACTCATCCTCTGACTTCCTCTCCTCCCCTCTTCTATTGAGGAAGGGGAGCTTTTTGACTCTGAACCCAAGCAGGACCAGGGGAAAGCACAACAAAGATTTTTCCTCCAAGAAGTTTGAGGCCCTGTTCAAAAAGGTGGTGTCGTCGATATAGATCCAACTATAGATTCAAGAGGGCAAGCTTCAGAGTAAATTTCACTGCTCACAATCCTCCCTTGAATCCACAATTCCCCTGCACTCCTCCTTTGAGGATGTGTTCAGGGAGGCATGGGACAGACCTGAGGAGGCCAAACACATTAACAAATTGATCTCAGGCTCTATGAAATGGAAGAGCCAAAGAGCTCTATTGCTGAGGTCCCAAATGTTTCACAGATTCTAAGGCCAGAAGGGACCATTGTTATCATCTAGTCTGACACCCTATAAACACAGGCCATAGAACATCCCCAAAATAAATCCTAGAGCAGGTCTTTTAGAAAAACATCCAATCTTGATTTAATAATTGTTGGTGATGGAGAATCTGGTAAATTGTTTCAGTGGTTCATTAGTCTCACTGTTAAAAATGTACGCCTTTTTTCCAGTCTGAATTTGTCTAGCTTCTACTTCCAGCCATTAAATCATGTTATACCTTTCTCTTCTAGATTGAAGAGCCCGTTATTAAATATTTGTTCCCCACATAGATACTTATAGACTGTGATCAAATTACCCTTTAACCTTGTTAAATTAAATAGATTGAGCTCTTTGAACCTAACACTATAAGGCATGTTATCTAATAATTTAATCATTCTCATGGCTCTTCTCTGAATCTTTCCAATTTATCAACAACCTTCTTGATTGATACCACTGTAGCATCCCTAGCGAGGGACATGTTTTTCCCATCAGAATGGAAATTCTTCCCAAAGGACCCAACAGATAAAAAATTTGAGGACGCGCTCAGAAAGGACTTTGAGGCTTCCTCGGCCACTCTCAGAGCATCACTCACCGCTACTTGCTTTACAAGAGTATCACTCTCCTGGTTGGAAGACCTGAGGGCCCTGAAGGACAGAGATCACCCTGATTTCAGCTCCACACTCAAAAAAGTTTCCCTTCCAAGAGCATTTGTGGCTGATTTCTCAATGGGCGCAATAAGATTTTTCAGACAAGGCTATGGCATCCAGTTCAGTGGCCAGGCACCATGTATTGCTCCGTCTTTGGAAGGTGGATACTCATTCTAAACAGGGCCTATGCTCAGCTAAGTTTGCAGATTCCCCCCTCTTTGGGGAATAGTTGGACAAGATAGTGGCAAAAAATGCAACAAAATCCAAGCAGTCCCTTCCGTTACCACTAAGAGCTCTCAGGAGGGAATATAAACCCACTTTCAGCCAGAGATGTTCCTTTCTTCTATCTTTCTCACAGAAGTATCAATGAAAGGACAGAAGATTCCCCCAAGGAAAGTCCTGGAACTAAGGTTCAGGCAGAAAGCCCCGAGATGGTTCTGCAATCTGCAAAACCACTTTTTGACAATGAGCGAGTCTGCCTCTGCCCAGAATTGAATCTAGGAGACAGAATTTCCCATTTCATAGAGGAATGATATGCACAGGCTACAGACAGGTGGGTAAAGCAGATCATGAGACAGAGATACCCCCTCGAGCTAAAGGCTCCACCCCATCCTTTTTTTATCCAGTCTCCCATCTCCAGTGATCCCATAAAGCTCAATCTGGTCCAGAATGAGATTTTTCATCTTCCAGATATAGGACCGATAGAAAGCGTTTCCTCAGAGGAAAGATTCTCGGAGCACTAATCTATCTTCTTTATAGTTCAGAAAAGCACTGGGGATGGGGTGGAGGGGATTGTCATACCCATCTTTGATCTCAAGAGGCCCAACAAGTAGATGAAGAAAACAAAATTTTGGATGCAGACCTTAATTTGTATGCTGTCATCCCTGTCCCAAGGGGATTTGGAAAAGCCTTATCTCCACATTCCCATATGACCATGACACTGCAGACTCTGGAGATTTGCTTGAGGCATGAACCATTACCAGTACTGAAAACTTCCGTTCTGTTTGTCCTCCGGCCCTGAGTCTTTAGAGATATTGGTGATAATCACAGCCAGACTCAGATCACAAAGTACCCACTACATCAGTGGTTTTCAACCTTTTTTCATTTGTAGATCCCTAAAAAATTGTAAATGGAGATGCGGACCCCTTTGGAAATCTTAGACATAGTCTGCGGGCCTTCAAGGCTGCATGAACCACAGGTTGAAAACCACTGTTCTATGGTAACAACAACCTTTAGTGGACCCCTTAGACATACTCTGCGGACCCCCAGGGGTCTGTGGACCACAAGTTGAAAACCACCAACCTGTATCTCATTCTTGATAACATCTTGAACAGATTCCCATCCCAAGCTGCAGCTCATGGCAACACTACTCAGACTTGGGAGTTTGTGCAGACACCTGGCTTTGTCATCAACATCAAGAAAAATTATCTGATTCCCTCATCAGAAGTATCTCACCTGGGAGTGGACATAGACACCTTGGTGGCAAAAATCTATTCATCACTCAGGAGGTTCCAGAAGATCAAGGCTCTTATTAGGAGATCTACCATTGTGCCATGTCTTCAGCCTCTGGACCTCCTGGTGTTCTCTATAGGGATCACTCCAGGGGCAACAACACACATCGGGATCTCTAAGCTTTCTTCCTACGTCTGGGACCACTCCCTGAAGCGCATGATGGAACAAGTGCAATTCCCAAACTGGGTGCTCACATCCCTAAATAGTTGGACAGAGCCAGAGAATATCCATAAAGGCCTCCCTATATGCCTTCCAGACGCCATAGTCCTCACAAACAACACCAGTCTGAAACATTGGGGAGCACATCTGGGCCTCCAGAACTTGGAGGTAAAGGCCTACAATGTAAATCTTATGGAGTGGTCAAGATAGTGGTCAAGATAGTTCTGTAGAGGTTCCAAACCCACCTAGAGGGAAGCCATATCCTAGTTTAGTCAGACAATAGAACTATGGTTGCATATATAACAAATAAGGATGAACAAGGAGCTATGCATTACATGCAGAAGCAATGGAAATAGTGGGATGGGCAGAGACATCTCTCCTTTCCCTCAAAGTGAGTCACATAAAAGGGGACTTTAACCAGAAGGCAGACTGGCTCAGCAGGTGCAACAACTTGGAGTGGTGCCTAAATCAGGGGGGTCTTTGATCTGATCGTGCAGACATTCGGTCTCCCTTCAGCTGACTTGTTTGCGAATTGCACGAATGTAAAACAACCAAAATACTTCACAAGGGACACAGACCCCAAGTCCGTGAGAACAGATGCCTTGTCGCACAGATGGCTGCAGGGCCTGCTATACGTGTTCCCACCTTGCCCACTACTAAGGAAAGTGGTCCAAAAGATAAAATGGTGACAGTAATAGTGATAACTCCCTATTGACCAAAGAGACCCTGGTTTTCTGTCCTGATAGAGATGAAACTGGAGCCTCCACTGTGGCTTCTGCAGAGACTGGACATTCTCTCCTTTCTCTACCCAGACCTGGACTGAATTCAGCTAACACCCTGAGCCTGTCTTCTAGAATGATTGAGACCTCGTTCTCATCCAGGAGCATCTCTATGTTGAAAGTATACTCCTTCACCTAGTCCAGCTTCAGCATCTGGTGCCAACAGCATGGTGTCGAGCCTAGAGATCTGGGGATTTCTGCCATTCTGGACTTCCTCCAAGAGATGGATAAAGGTCTTCAGCTCAGTACCATACCTCACCAGGCATCTGCTCTTAATAGTGTTCTCTTTGCGGGACCCATAGGTTTCTTGGCAGAGAACCCCAGATATCCAAGTTTCTCTAAGCACGCAGGCTAGCCAGGCTCGCACTCAGACCATTTTTCCTGAAATTGGGACCTACTGCTCTTACCAAAAGCTCTAACAAATCATCCCTTTGAACCTACTTCAGTATCGACTTTCTTCCTGTCCACCAAAACCTGTTTTCTGGTTGCCATTATGTCTGCTAGGCAAGTGTCAGAGCTGGCAGCCTTATCTCTCCAGGCACCTTATTGTGTTCCATTCTGACAAAGTGGTGCTGAGACCTCTGGAATCATTTCTCCCTAAAGTAAACTCAAGTGCACAAAATCAACAAGAAAATCAGGTGCCCTGTTCATATCCTTCCATCCAAAATGCCAAGAACTCAGAGTTTCTAAGTCATCATCACTAGATGGATTAGTCTATGCATTGTTGAGGCCTACAAGGCATCAGATGTACCTGTTCCGTAAGCAATCAAGGCAAACTCCACAGGATCCCTGGTAACCTCATGGGCAGAACAAACGAGTGCATCCACATCAGAAATCTGAAGAGTGGCTGATGACCATTTGGTTCTTGGCTAACACCTTTATCAGCCACTGTGAAGTGGACTTTCTGTCATCTTCAGAGTCCTCCTTTGGCAGGAAGTCGCTGCAGTTGGTGGCCCAGAAATTGAAGAATTCTTACTGGGATAGGTCCCTTTTTTCTTTCTTTCTTTCTTTAACCCTCCCTACTTCTGTTCACTGCTTGCTACTTCCCAGATGTAGCAGAATTGTGGACTGAGAAGTAGTGAGCCTGGGCTGCAGAATGGAAAATTTCTTACCCAATAATTTCCAGTTAGCAATGTCTTCTACAATTTTACCCACCTTGGATGGCTTCTGAACCCAGGGTCAGCTATTTAATTCGGTCATTACTAGGGCCCTACCAAATTCACGGTCCATTTTGGTCAATTTCATGGTCATAGGATTTTTTAAATAGTAAATTTCATGATTTCAGCTATTTAAATCTGAAATTTCATGGTGTTGTAATTGTAGGGGTCCTGACCCAAAAAGGAGTTGTGGGTGGAGTCGCAAGGTTATTGTAGGGGGAGGCTGCAGTACTGCTACACGTACTTCTGCGCTGCTGCTGGCGGAGGCACTGCCTTCACAGATGGGCAGCTGGAGAGCAGCGGCTGCTGGCCAGGAGCCCAGCTCTGAAGACAGAGCCACTGCCATCAGCAGCGCAAAAGTAAGGATGGTATGGTATTGCCACTCTTAATTCTGCGCTGCTGCCTGCAGAGTTGGGCCCTCGGTCAGCAGCTGCCACTCTCCAGCTGCCCAGCTCTGAAGGCAGCAGCACAGAAGTCAGGATGGCATTATATGGTATTGCCACCCTTCCTTCTGCACTCCTGCTGGCAGGGCGCTGGCTTCAGAGCTGGGCACCCAGCCAACAGCCACCGCTTTCTGATCACCCACCTCTGAAGGCAGCGCAGAAGTAAGGGTGGCAATACTGCAACCCCCCTGCAACTCCCTTTTGGGTCGGGACCCCCAATTTGAGAAACGCTGGTTTCCCCTGTGAAATCTGTAAAGTATAGGGTAAAAGCACACAAAAAAACAGATTTCATGGGGGAAGACCAGATTTCATGGTCCGTGATGCATTTTTCATGGTCAGGAATTTGGTAGGGCCCTAATCATTACCATGTAGGCCACCTGCCTATTGTATCAGATTACCTCTGGAGTTCTTTGTTACTAATATTTTTTCTACTAGTTTTACACAACTTTGGGATGTCTCATCTGGTGGCAAGCAGAAACATAGGGGCTTGGCCAGTGTGTGCAGCATTGCAACTTTGAACAACTGCCAGGAGCTTCAAAGTAGGGGAGCAACCAGCCCAGATGTAGCAGAATTGTGGGAGACGCTGTTAGCAGAAAGGAAATTATTGGGTAAGAAATATTCCAATCTCCACAAAAGGTGAAAGATTACTGTAACATAACATAAATGGGTTGAGAATAAAATTTTTGTGAACACCTGATCTATCTTCATATTTATAAATCTTGCCAAAAAGCAGATATTACTTTTGATGTGGTTAATGCTTCATATTAAATTGATATGTCAAATACAAAGGTAAAATTATAAAATAATCCATTATAAATACTACATAATAGGCAGATTCTTCTCTGGATTATTGTGAGGTAGCCTCACAATACATGTGCTATATGAATATGAATATGCTGAATATTATGATTATCAATTCATAGAATCATAGAATATTAGGGTTGGAAGAGATCTCAGGAGGTCATCTAGTCCAACCCCCTGCTCAAAGCAGGACCAACACCAACTAAATCATCCCAGCCAGGACTGTGTCAAGCCGGGCCTTAAAAACCTCTAAGGATTTCTTACTAAATATAGGGTAGTATGCAGTACCTGTGCTCTTTGTTTATTCTTATCTTAAAGCATAATACATTACAGAAGATGAGTCCAATCCTGCCCTCAGATACATGGGACTTGATTGTTATCTGACACTGATTTTATGCTAGTGTAACTCCATTGACTTCAGTGCAGTTACTCCTGATTTACACCAGCATAAATGCAATCAGTGTCAGGCATACAGGCTTCTCTGGGATTTACGCCTATGTATCTGAGGATGGCACTAGGCACAGTGATGATGTTACAAAAGTTTAGAGGAGAGGAGTTTAATTACTAGAGAAACAACCAACCCAAAATATTATGCTCACTTTTCAAGTAATGCATCCAGTCAAATAATAACAGCAAGTATAAATAAAAATATATCACCAGTAAAACTAGCAGCTGCAATACTTCTTTCTGCCATTCTCCCTGTCTGACCCTTGTGGGCCTACCATGAAACCTGCCAAAGAGCTTTTATTCCCCCTGTGTTAAGCCTACTTAAACCTGGCCTGTCATAGATGACAGGACAGATTGTTTGTTTGTTTGTTTGTTTGTTTCTAAAATTCTCCTTCCTAGCCTACAGAATGGAAGGAAAAAAATATTACCAGCAAAAGACAGATGTCTGGCTGTTAATTTATACCAATAAATTTAAAGAGGCCCTGAATCCATTGAAGAGATTCTGGCCTCCTGAGCCCAAGGAGATAGAAGCTCAAAGATAACTGACTTACTGTAGGTTAAATGCATAAATATTAAATTACACTGGTGAATTGTAACTTCTCCCTTTTCCTGCTGACAACCAAATTCAAATATTACACCAGCGTTAATTTAAAAGCGAGAAATAGCTTTGCTGAACATTATTAACATGTATAAATGATGTAAGCATTCTAATTATAAGGAAATCACATAGGACTGCTACAACACTTTTAAGGCCTCTTTTGATCTTACCAGTGAACAGATCTGTTCCAAGCAGGAAAAGAAAAAAATACCCTTTAAGACACTGAAGCTTTTCTCTAGGGAGGTGTGATTCCATTCTTTTTGAATCCATGTGATAACCAAAATGGTGGTAACTTAAGAAGGTTGCTTTTTAAATCTGTTGTATCACAGAGACGCAGAAGTCACTGGCAACCTTCTTAAATGCCACAATTCTTGACATGTTGTCATGTTTGGCAGGTCCACATAACGAAAGCTATTTAAACAATAGAAGATGGGTTTTTACTCCGGCTTTCTGCCTCACAGCATGCTGCAGGAATGTCCTGAAACCGCCCCCCTCCCCCAACAATGCTGAACATACGCACACACACACCCCTTGCCTACATAAACACAGCCCTTGCACTAAAACCTTAGTAAGCAGAAACTAGCTGGGTATGCTGGCAACAGACAAAAACTGATTTTTTGTCTGTTTTTGCCATAATTGTATCTTTCCCACAATCCCTAACTATCTGCATTGTTTGACTGAGAAAAGTATAGACACTGCACACAACAAGCGGTTTGCATAATCATTAATTGACTTGCACTCTCTACAGGACAAATGTTGTCTTAAATAAGCTAAATTCACTAGCTTTACATCCTCAAACTGCATAGTCTGAAATGGAGTTGGTAGCCTGCCCAATACAATTACTTTTTACAGTTTCTTCCACTGTGAGTGCAGGTTCCTGGTCAGATCAGCTTTTTTTAGAATCTTCATAGGATACTGTAAAGGCCATCAACAAGCTCTAAGAACAAAAAATTTTATTGTGGCATAATCTGCCAAACATGGCAGCAAATATGTTTTTATAAAGGCACCATAAAGATGATTGATCTTTGAAAAGATATGTTCTGCAAATATTTCCATATATTCATAAACAATTTTTCTGTGTACTCTAATGGCCAAATCCTGTTGGCTATATTCATGAGAATAGTTTCGCTGAAGTCAATTAGTCTAATCACATGAGTATGATGAGCTGAATTTGGCCCCCAAATCATATAAAAGATAATCTGTTTCCTGGCTCTGAAAAACCACTGTGGATAACATCATAGGAAGATGATCCTTATCCTTCAGTCTTTACTAAGGCAAAAATTTCATTTGCTCCAGGGCACTGGTTCTCAGACCGGGGGTCATAACTGCCCTCCCTTTAACTACAGCTAAATGTGAGGGGCATCCCGAAACTTATCTGTCATAACATGGGATCATAGTACACAAAAAGTTGAGAATTACTACTCTAGAGAAGTGAGGATGCTGCACAACTTTCAGGGTCAGGCCTTATGATATTAGAACAAGTCATGTCATTGCAATGCGGGTCATGGGCCTGATCTGTTTCTACTGATTTCGATGTGAGTTTACCCATTAACTTCAACAGGAGCAGGATTGGACCTGTTGTTCATCCTTTCACTGTTTCTCAAAGGTTTATATATTCCTCTTAAAAGTTTGCTTTGAAAGTGCTCAAACCACACATTTGCAAATATGATGATTTTTTATCTATATTTTACAAAAAACAAAAGTAAACTAGTTAGGTGATTTCAAAGTTATTAAAGTAAAAAATAATTGATATTTATTGGGGTGATAAATTTTTTTAACTTTAATCATTCAAAACAGCTTTGATTTTAAATACATTATTTTTGATTGCAAACAATCATTTTAAGCATATAAGTATTTTATTCTCTTCCATAAAATACATTTTCTCATTTTAAACAGCAAAATAAAGAAATTGTCCCATGATTTTTAATTGTTAAAGCTCAGAATACAAATAAGTCCTAGGAAAGTGAGAGTGAAGGCTGACATTCCACCCTTCACTTGTGCCTTATAGGATAAAAAGGCATTACAGCATGAGTGAAGGGGCAAGCTGCAATTTAATTTTTATTACAAGCATTTCATGGTATCCATCACTGTATTACCTGGGCGTCATTGGTTTGGCTTACCAACTTAACAATAAAATAGAGATTCTGTGTTTAGTATATTTGTTTGACATCTGAATCTATCATTTTAATATACATTGGAAACAGACAAGATCTGCACCTGTAGTCCTTACTAATGGAAAAATTAAGTCAATGGGAGTTTTGGATGAGGAAGGCCTTCAGGGTTAGACTCATATTCTTTATGCTTGTTGACATTTTAGAGTTTAAGTATATTCATTTAAACACTCTACTTATTTTATATTTAGCTGAATGCTGCTAGGAAGATTATGCATGAAATCTGTGTACTATCAATGAAAAACTAAATTAAAATCTATTTTAAAAATTGCAAAAATATATCTTGGTAACAAAATGTTATGCATAAGAATGGAAACATTTTACTGAATGCATTTAGCATTACAAAGATAAATATTTTAATTCTCAGAGCTTTTAAATGAAAGTTAGATTTCACTGTCTGGAGAGAAATTACTGCTAAATTTTATCAGAAAAGAGTTGGTTCCTAACGCTCTTTGGAGAGCCTCTCTACATTTTGTTCTTGTTTCCCACTTTATAAGATCAAGATTTTCTAGTAGCCTAACTTTCCTTCCAAACTTCACAATTCTCTAGTCCTCACTTCTCAAAGTATTTTCCAAGAAACAATTGGAGGTCCACCCAGCACAGGCTGAAAACAGTGACACATAATATTGCATTTGACTGTAATGTATTTCCTAGCATAATTTTTAAGTACTTTAATGGAAAACTAGTTAAATACATTTATCTATAGTTAAATATATAAGGGGACAGGAAAAATTAAAGTGTTACCATAAATGCTACTATTAAACAACAAAAGCTTTCATATTAAGTAACAGCTAAAAGGTATCCAATAATGTAAAATTCTGTCCTATATCTCTTTCAATTCTTTCAACATCTTAAACCTATGTTGATCCATTTATTATATATGGAGTGGGGATCTCTTTCTTATAACTCTCATACACATATATAGAGAATACTATATAGCTATCTACTTTTCCATGAAGTATTAGTGTAGTTCCTTCAATTAGCAAAATATTCTATTTGACTGAGTATGCAAATCTTATCTGTAATCAAATAATATGCACATATCAACAGCTTTATCTTAACAGTATATCACTGTACAAATGTTGATGATTTACCAGGCCTTTTAAAAGGATTTTCAACTTTTCTACTAGAAAATCTCAAGTGGTGCATACAAAATCAGCAGCTGAAATAAATAACTCTGACCTCAGCATATGACAACGCATAAATACATTAATCTTTTATGTACAGTATGAGACAGATCCTCAGCTGGTATAAATATGGAGATATGATCATTTTATACCAGCTGAGGATCTGCCTCTGTGTGTGTGTGTGAGTGTGTGTTCTGTACATACATAGCATGTATATAATCTCCTATAAACTTAGATATTTTGTAACTCGTTTCTTTAGTTCTTAAACCTATGTACTATATATTCAGGGCTGCAAAAAAGACAGCTTTTCTACTAACAAATCTTAAGGGTTTATTAGAATCCCAGTTTTTTTTAAAGGATATCAATATCAAACTGCAAGTAGCTGAATGGATTTGGGAATTTTTACAAATTGCAAATGTATCGTATATTTACCTTGAAAATATGTTTTACGGCTAATGTCATACAGTAGCCAACAATCTGTAAAGCTTTATATATATACACAAACACACTCAGGCTGCATCAAGATATTAATTTGAGAGAGGTGCATTTTGTGAACAAGTTAAAAAATAGTGTAAATGTTAATGATTACAGGATTTTAAAAAAGTTTTAACCTGTCATTGTTAGTGTTCTATGAACAGCTTTGCTTTTTGCCAAAATTCCCTTCTTTCAAATGGTCATTTTTTTGGATCTTATTCAGTAACTGAGTGACAACTTTGAACTTTTTTTCAATAGGCTTTTACTGTTTTTTGAAAAGAAAGAAGCTTTTACAAACCATGTCAACAATTAAAATACATTTCCTTCTGTTTAATTCCCAAGAGGTAGAAGCATTTTCTATCCATTTACTACATTGACGACAATAATAAAGTTAAACTATTGTTATTTATTTAACATGTGTAATATTCTTGTACTAAGTGCAGTAGTAGTGTAGTATTAGTTTACTGTCCTCTGTAAAAGTTATAATGTACAGGTTTCTTTTGCAGAACAAAGTGACCACCAAAAGCGGGACTTTGTGGGCCAGTTGGATAAAACATAAACTCATCTCGCCCCCAAAACCCCGACTCTGGAACCACAATCTTCAGAAGTCAATTTGTAAGTAAAATTTCTTTAAAAGATATGCCCAATTAACTGAATGGTTATTTGCTATAATGGCTAACTTTTCTGACAGCTAAAACAGGACAGCATAACCAAGTCACATTGCACATTCTCTTTGCTTACTGAAAAACAGGAAGGGCTACCAGAGCTTACTGTTTGTTATGATGTCTCATGACTTTCATAGTAAAGCAGTATTTTCCAACTTTTTATAGCACATGTAAACAACTCAGAATTCACACAGAATAATATTGTAAATTATTAGACCCAACCCAATTTATATCTATTAGCTAAGATTTACATAACATAAAAATGGCCCTATTGGGTCAGACCGAAGGTCCATTTAGCCCAGGATCCTGTCTTCCGACAGTGGCCAGTGCCAGGTGCCCCAGAGGGAATGAACAAAACAGGTTATCATCAAGTGATCCATCCCCTGTCATGAAAAACAGTTTCTTGTGTGTTCCTTTTATTTCAAACTAAAGTTGAAAAATATTAGAGTGTTGTCTCTCATTACTGTCAAAATTTGTTAAATGCTTAATTGGGTAGCAAATATTATAATATTTTATTAAAATAACAGAAAAATGTGGCTCTCTAACTCAGAGGAATATGTTCCTAAAACTTGCAGTGTATTATTCCTGCAAAAGTTCTAATAAACTCAGTCATTAAAAAACATTATAGTTCACTTCAGTTAGACTACTGAAGCAGCTCACTGTGTACACTATTTTAAAAGAGAGAATTTTCCTCATGCATATTAAAAGTGAAAATAAAGTGCATGTTAAACTCACTTTGTATTTGAAGCATTAAGGTTGATAACTTTTCTATTATGATAGAAAATAATTGTACTAAACTGAGCAAATATATCTTAAAATAAAAATGATTGAAAGCTCCAGTGAAATACTGAATAGCTAGAAATCTTAAAATGAGATATATGGCCTGTAAAAACAGGTGTTATTTTTATTTTATTTGTAAATTTAAAAAAATGTCTTGCTGTTTGTTTGTAATCTTATTAACTACTGCAAGTCATATATCTACAATTAAGAACTTATACGTTTTTAATTTCTTTGCCTTTACAGTACTTTTTTTTTGTTAAGATCCTTCAGCGAAAATTTTCAAAAATGCCTAAAGATAGACACTTGAATTGACATTTAGATACCTGAATGGATGGCCTGATGTTCAAAAATACACAGCATCTGTAGCTCAAATAGGACCTGCAGATGCTCAGCACCACTTTTATTTAGGTGCCTAAAAAATTATATGGGGTCCAACATTAGATACCCAAGACCAACTTACAAACTCTTGATCCGTACCCTATAGCACATATATTTGAATTCATGTGTTCTATCTCTAAAACAATAAACGAAATAAATAATCTAGCTGGAATAAACCCTACACGAATAATTCCACTAGTCCACATGGCTGTCAGCACATGTAAGCACACCAGACAGGGTGGTAGTGCTGGGGTATGCCTGTATTCACACAGTCTTGAAATAGCTATGTCATCAGATGAGACATTTGCTGTTTATACTTTTTCATGTTTTGTACGATCGAAAAACAAAGCCTCAGTCAATTGTTGTCTTGTGTGTGAATTGTATATACCTATAGATATACACGTTTAAATGAAGTGTATGTGTGTGTGTGGGGGGGGGGGGGTTGTACACACACAGACACGCACGCACAAAAGGAAGAGTCCAGAGTGCGAACAACCTTTCCCAGCAGATTCCTTAGCTTACATTAAACGTGATCTGGGGAAGAAAAGACTGTTGTGGACAGGCAAGGAGGCATCCTGCTCGGGAAAGGGAGACTGCAGCTTAGCTCAGCTCAGACACTGTCTAGCGCGTGGTCCCGAGAGAGCCCGGGTGCCTCACTCTGTCCGTGCTTCCACCGCCTTCACTGCCTGGCAATCCCACCTCCCAGCCACCCACCCATCCACCCGTGGGGTATGATGGCAGCGTGGGCAAATGCAAAGGAAAGAGACCCCCTCCCGCCACACACACACACAGCAGTCTCCAAGCAGCAGCCCCCGAACTCCCATTCAGCAAAGCAGCTACAGCTCTTCGATCGAGACAGACACAAACCTCGCAGCAATTACCATGCCCCCCCTTCCAGCAGCTCTCGCCGCCCGCCACCCCAAGCAATGTGCTCCGGCGAACCCCACACCTGCTGATCACCAAATAAAGGGAGACGTGCCTTAGGACACGCGTCTCATCAAGCCTGGGAATCACTGTCTAGAACCAAGGTGGGGGGTATATTACAAGGCCAGGAGGTGGTCAAAAGAAAATACAACTTACCACTTGTCATTCCTGTGAAGTGGGGAGGGGAAAAAAAGGATCCTGGGAAAAAGGTGCATCTCGCCTGTCAGTTTTCTTCTTGAAAGGAGACAAACACTCAATCCTCAAACCCTGCTCCTTCCCCTGGCAAAATCCTGACTCATTACATAAAAAGATCACACTGCCAGGCTCCCAGAAAAATTTCTTCATCATGGTCACGCCACAAGCTAAACAAGAGGCCACATCAAGGGGGGGTGGGAGGGAGAGTGAAAAAGAGAAGGGGGAAAAAGGAGCATTTATTAATAATTTCCAAGCAATCATCTTCCTTTCAACTGCAAAAGAAAGTGCAGGGGAAAAAACCCAGCAACCAGGAGATAACTAGAGAAGATTCACTCATTGTTGCCACAAAGACACCTCTCTCCCCTTTCCTATTCCCTCTCCATGCTCATTTCTGCAACACTGTTACAAAGACATGCAGCTCTGTCACTGGAGTTGATGATCCCAGTCATTTGGCTTCTAAACTCCTTTAGGGTCCTTGTCAGAGAATCTTAGGTGAAGTGGGTCCTTGTATAGTAGGTGTGGTGAGTCCAAGACCGTCTGAAAATTATTTTTTTCCTAGAAGCTACCTCCAAATATAGTAACAGGGAAGGGGCATTCCTAGAAATTCGGGAGACGTCAGAAAGAGAAGATTTGTGAAATTCAGCTTCACTTCCTGCAGAGGGCTCCCAGCCCAGGGAGGGGAAAAAAAAATCAAGTGAGCAATAAAGTGCTTTTCATGCTTCTCTGATCAGATAATGGTTTTTAAAAAAAGAATAGCAAAGCACTTAACTCCCATTTCTCAGATAAGATCTGGGAGTGTCATATGTGAAGGAAAGCTAATCAGTAAACCTCTTTCCTCATTTTCTAATGATGTTTATAGATGCCTGTCTCTTGTGTTTACTGCCCGCCCCCCTTAAATCATACACAGCACAAAGTAAATAATATATATATATATATGAAAAATGCTGATTTCAGTGCTTATAATACTTACCTACATCACAGGATACAGTGATGTATTTCCAGCCTGCACTGTGTGTGCCAACTTGCAAATCTTTATTCACTTGAATAACACTGAAGCTATTGCTGTGTACATGCAAAATATTATTATTATTGCTCACATAAATAATAATTTGCATGATAAGGCCCCAATCAGGCCAGGCGCTTACTTCCCATTGACTTTAAATGAAAGTTGAGCTCAGCAACTCACAGGATCAGGCCCCATAAGCACCTTGTAAATCAACTCTCACAACACCACTGCACTTTGTGATGAAGGCACTTACTATTATTACACGTATTTCTCATAAATCTTTATATTTACCTTTTATTTGCTTTGTGCATGTGTCTAATGTCTTGGAGTCCAGCCCTTTAAACCTTTACTCACGTTAATCATCCCAATTAAGTATTAAAAATACTTTGTCGACCTTTGTCCCTAGTAATATAAATAATAATAATAATAATTAATTAATAGGAGTGTAGAAATGTTCTTAGGCTCAATTTATGTTTGAAAAGTATTTTAAGATTCTCAGAAGTAAGGCATTAAAAAGAGAAAAGTGTTATTACTAGTACTAATTAAATAAGGATTCCAATGCATTCCTGATTTGGAAAACAATCTGTATTCCAACAATAGCAGTGACAACTGTAGAAAACCATGATGACCAGCTTTTGGGGAAAGAAGATAATAGGTTTCAATGTGTTTAACTTTAGTTGGTCATTTGGATTTTCATAATTAAATTCCCCTTGGTGGTCTTGCTTTTGTTCAAATTTTCGACATGATCCAGGAAATCTCCCCATCTACAACCCCCAAGAGTAAATACAAAAATACTGCTGTTTGGGTTTGTGCCCCTGCCTTGTTTTAATTTTAATAAAAGCTTGCATTTAATAAAAATGTAATTACAAATATATTCCTCATCTGCAATCCTGAAAGAGGCATAGTATGAAAAAAAATTATCTGAGCTACAATCCCACTTGAAGTGTGCTGTGAGTATTAACTGTCAGCTCTGTGTTGAATAAACAATGACATAAAAAACAGAATCCATAATTTAATAGGTTCACCTACACAGTCTCATTCATAATAATACCTGTTTAAGTGGCACATTTTAAACAATCTCTTAAAATCCAAAACAGCTTTATTGTAAATTGCAAAAAGGACTTTTTAAGATGATCAGACTATTTGAGATGTTACTGTTGTCACTCAAATTAATGTCCTCAGGGGAACGTGGATGACAGTCTGAAGTTTAGAATCCTTTGATCATTAAAAAAATGTATTTGCTGTCCTCTGTTGGTCATATTGGTTGTCACATGTAAAATTAACTAACTTTTTAAAGCAAAGAGGTAGCAAGGGTCTGACTTAAGCTGACAAAAGCAAGGAAATTCAGTTTAAAAACTGCTATACAGTCCTCTTTCACCATTGTGATTGGGTAGTGCTTGGAGTTTCAGAACAGAATATAGTTTTACTTATATTGAATGAAACAGTGAGAGATGCTAAAGGATAAATTAAAGGCAGGGATATATTAGCAGCATGACTCCCATTAACATCAATGTGCCAAATTCTGCCCTTAAATGTGCACATATTACTCCAATTCTTCACTTTCTTATGCCCTGTTTGCATCAGCTGTGATGGCACAAAAGGGCCAAGAGAAGCCTGACCAGACCCCTCATCCCCAAATTCTCCTGATGGAGGGGGATCCCCAGCAGTTGCAAAGTTGATTCCCGCTGACAGGTGCCCCGGGATAGGAAGCACACTGGAGGCATGTCAGAGTTAGGAAGGTATGTAGCTGGGGTATTCCTATATCATGGCTAGTTCTGCTGCCAGAGCAATTCATAGGGGTCTGTGATGTCACACAAGGCCTGAAAGGGTAAATTAGTCCGTTTAACCTTAGGCTGCACCTGGAGGAAACCTAGGGAGTGCTAGTGCCTAATTGCACATGAAGTCCAGCTGGGGGAGGAGCTGGGCAGGATCTATAAAGAAAGGAAGTTGGCAGGCTAGGGGAGGAAAGGAAACCTGTAGTTGAACCTGCTAATACAAGAGGGATGAGCAGAAAGCTGCAAAGAGAAAGTAAGGAAGGAGTGGTAACGGCTAGGTAAAAGCCCAGAGCTCCTGGGTCCCTGGACTGGAACCTGGGTGTAGAAGATGGTCCTGGGTTTCCCTACCAGCCACAGTGGGGAATGGACTGTCTGGGACAGTTTGCCTCAAAGGACTTGTGATATCCCAAAAGGGGGAGAACTTTAATGTGACTTGGCCTGAAGGCTAAGCTATCAAGAGGAAAGCACTGCAGGCCCAGAGGATGAGAGGCTGTGGAGTGAGTGAGTGAAATGATGGACTGAGTAACCGCAGTAAGGGGTGTGCTAGCAGATGGCAGAGCTAACTCCCCAGATGAGCCATTAGGAGGCGCTGCTCAATGGTGAGTGCCCCCTGTCAGAGGGCCATTGCACCCAAGGCACATTATAGGATAGCATACAGTCTGCTGTCAACTGTTCTGAAGACTGAACCATCACAAGCCCTGAGAAAAGAGAGACACCTTGCCCTCCACTTGGTCCCTGTGCTGGCCCCAGTTCGACCACAGAAATAAATCCTTCCCTCCCCCCACTGACTTTACTGAGGGCTGTCTATGTACTTCCAAGGGCAGAAGTTAGCCTAATGCAGTGGTTCTCAAACTTTAGTATTAGTGACTCCTTTCCCCCAACAAGCCTCTGAGTGCGACCGTCCTTATAAATTAAAAACACATTTTTTATATTTAACTCTATTATAAATGTTGGAGGTGAAGCAGGGTTTGGGGGTGGAGTTTGATAGCTCATGAACCCCATGTAATAACCACATGACCCCCTAGGGAGTCTTGACCCCAAGTTTGAGAACCCCTGGCCTAATGGGAGTAGTGCTATAAAACCTGTTTGCACAGTGCTTAGAAAATCTAAGTTAACTCAATTCTTAATTACAGTTTTTAATTTAATTTTAACTTTTATTGTGCTGAGTTCCTGTTGGGACTGCACGTGTGTATATGCCAGCAAGAGCTCAGCCAGAAATGCAGGGTGCTGTTGGCTGCCTAAATTCTTCCCTAATGGAAAAATCACAGCTCCACAAATCCTTCATAAATTATATAACAGCTGGAAAGTCCTGATGGGGTGTGAGCCATATGTTTATGATCATATACATGTAGGAATACCCTGGCTAGGCAAACCCCTTGTACACATTTTTTTCACAGCCCCCTTCCTTATGCTCTGTGCAAATTAGTCCTATTCTTAGAGGAGTCTACAAAGAGGCTAGGCATGGGGCTGGACACAGCCAAAGCATATTCCTGCTTGAGGGAGTATTTGCTAGTTTCAAGCAACTTTATTTACATACATTATTACCTGATATCTGGATTATATTGCACACAGACTAGGATCATGCTGTTTCAACTGAACACTGCATGTTCCACATTTAATGCTAATCAAATTTGGAGTTACCATAATGATCTGTTGTATGTGGTAAAGAGATGACTAGAAAGCGTATTCTGGATTGGAAATCCAGAAAAAGGTACACAGTAGCCAAATAAAATATAAAGAAAGAACTGTGCTGATTAAAAACTTATCGTGTTTGGCAGAAGCATGGATTAGATCATTCCTCCCACAGCAGGTCTACAATTAATAAAAATCAGTGACAACAATCTGGTATAAATCCTTAATACTATTCTGATCTGTCAAACATTTTCTTCTATGAATTCTTTTTTTCTTTAAGAGAACAAAATTTGGCTTTAAAGGGTGAACTATTCTTGGCCTCTTGGTTGGTGCCCCCTTTGGTGCTCCTTTCAGTGCCCAGGACAATTTCTGTAGGGATCATACTCATTTTAAAGATATATCAAATAAAGAAACCAAAAACATGCAAAATATAAAACAATTATCCATTTACTCATTCTGCATAATTGTTATGGAAAGTGTAATGCATAGTAGCAGAATTCTTCTTCAAAGTGAAAATGTGTGGAAGTGAACTATCATCTGCAGCTGTTAAATTCCCTTCCTCTCCTCCCCAGCTCTCAGGACCAGTAGAGATGCAGTGCAGATAAAGGGTGGAGCCAGAAAAACCTGCAGTTCCTCCATGTGCTCCACCCAGTGCAATCTACCAATGGCAGCATGGTTAGAAAGGGCAAGATTAGAAAGGCAAAGGCACAAAATGAGCTCAAACTAGCTACAGGAATAAAGGGAAACAAGAAGACTTTTTATCAATACATTAGAAGCAAGAGGAAGACCAAAGACAGGGTAGGCCCACTGCTTAATGAAGAGGGAGAAACAGTAACAGGAAACTTGGAAAAGGCAGAGATGCTTAATGACTTCTTTGTTTCGGTCTTCACCGAGAAGTCTGAAGGAATGCCTAACATAGTGAATGCTAATGGGAAGGGGGTAGGTTTAGCAGATAAAATAAAAAAAGAACAAGTTAAAAATCACTTAGAAAAGTTAGATGCCTGCAAGTCACCAGGGCCTGATGAAATGCATCCTAGAATACTCAAGGAGCTAATAGAGGAGGTATCTGAGCCTCTAGCTATTATCTTTGGAAAATCATGGGAGACGGGAGAGATTCCAGAAGACTGGAAAAGGGCAAATATAGTGCCCATCTATAAAAAGGGAAATAAAAACAACCCAGGAAACTACAGACCAGTTAGTTTAACTTCTGTGCCAGGGAAGATAATGGAGCAAGTAATTAAGGAAATCATCTGCAAACACTTGGAAGGTGGTAAGGTGATAGGGAACAGCCAGCATGGATTTGTAAAGAACAAATCATGTCAAACCAATCTGATAGCTTTCTTTGATAGGATAACGAGTCCTGTGGATAAGGAAGAAGCTGTGGATGTGGTATACCTAGACTTTAGTAAGGCATTTGATACGGTCTCGCATGATATTCTTATCGATAAACTAGGCAAATACAATTTAGATGGGGCTACTATAAGGTGGGTGCATAACTGGCTGGATAACCGTACTCAGAGAGTTGTTATTAATGGTTCCCAATCCTGCTGGAAAGGCATAACGAGTGGGGTTCCGCAGGGGTCTGTTTTGGGACCGGCTCTGTTCAATATCTTCATTAACGACTTAGATATTGACATAGAAAGTACGCTTATTAAGTTTGCGGATGATACCAAACTGGGAGGGATTGCAACTGCTTTGGAGGACAGGGTCATAATTCAAAATGATCTGGACAAATTGGAGAAATGGTCTGAGTTAAACAGGATGAAGTTTAACAAAGACAAATGCAAAGTGCTCCACTTAGGAAGAAAAAATCAGTTTCACACATACAGAATGGGAAGAGACTGTCTAGGAAGGAGTACGGCAGAAAGGGATCTAGGGGTTATAGTGGACCACAAGCTAAATATGAGTCAACAGTGTGATGCTGTTGCAAAAAAAGCAAACATGATTCTGGGATGTATTAACAGGTGTGTTGTGAGCAAGACACGAGAAGTCATTCTTCCGCTCTACTCTGCTCTGGTTAGGCCTCAGCTGGAGTATTGTGTCCAGTTCTGGGCACCGCATTTCAAGAAAGATGTGGAGAAATTGGAAAGGGTCCAGAGAAGAGCAACAAGAATGATTAAAGGTCTTGAGAACATGACCTATGAAGGAAGGCTGAAAGAATTGGGTTTGTTTAGTTTGGAAAAGAGAAGACTGAGAGGGGACATGATAACAGTTTTCAGGTATCTAAAAGGGTGTCATAAGGAGGAGGGAGAAAACTTGTTCACCTTAGCCTCTAAGGATAGAACAAGAAGCAATGGGCTTAAACTGCAGCAAGGGAGGTCTAGGTTGGACATTAGGAAAAAGTTTCTAACTGTCAGGGTGGTTAAACACTGGAATAAATTGCCTAGGGAGGTTGTGGAATCTCCATCTCTGGAGATATTTAAGAGTAGGTTAGATAAATGTCTATCAGGGATGGTCTAGACAGTATTTGGTCCTGCCATGCGGGCAGGGGACTGGACTCGATGACCTCTCGAGGTCCCTTCCAGTCCTAGAATCTATGAATCTATGGTTAGGGGCATACAATGCTGCATTGGCTACTGGCACCCTTTTCAGCTTTTTTGGGCTTGCATAATGCAATATAATACAGCATATGAAGGAAGAAACTATTTAAATATTATACTGGATTACTAAGGTTAAAAATCTGTTGCCTTAATAAGGGCGAGGGCCCTTCTAATGAAGTCAATGACAAAACTCCTGAGTGACTTAAATGGGAGCAGGATTGAGTCCTTATGTCTTAGGCATTTTTAAGTATTTCTTTTGCCAAGGACTGAAAATATCGGGTAAATTATGCTAGAAATAGAGATTGTTCTATCAGTACACCTTCCCTAGTAGAATGGGAAGAAACAGTCATTTGGATATGATATAAAGAAAAAGACAGCATGATAAATTTTAAAGAGGAGCTCAGTCTGACATGATGTAAATTAAATCTACATGTCACTGCAGTAAGTCTGCCATAATATTTTTCTTTAAATTATACCCACATGTCTTAACTAGAGTTGTAGTACTTCAGTTTATATTCTACAATAGCTACATTTCTGCTATGATTTTAGAAGTTCATCTTCCAATACAAAATCAATATATAATTTCAGGTGAACAGCTATGGGACCTGCCCTGCAGGTTTTACTCAGGCAAAATGCCCAGTGTCTGCAGTGGGAATTTAGTCTGTGTAAGGCTTTCAGGATTTGGCTCTGTATTTTTTAATTTGAGTGTACATAGGCTCCAGACCATTTTTATGATGGATGGTGAGTGGAGTTATAGGATTTCATGTACCCTTTATGATAGTCTTGCCCCTTTTTTGCAGTTCTTTCAAGGAAAAAAAACATGTATTTAAAGAAGCACTGTATCATACTGTGCAATTCTACTTTAGATTTATTATTGAGGTTGTAGTGAATGAAAAACATGCTTTAGGGAATTAAAAGATATGTCTTGGATTTATGAATCTTATTGTTTGGTGGTTAATCTTCGAAAGTATCTGTGGACATCATGCTCTAAAGGGAAGGGTAGGGACCTTATGTCTGAATGTCTGACAGCTAACTATAAAAATATTTTTAAAAAGATAATTCACTGTAGAACATTTTGTGTTGTATTCCTGCATTGCCTTTGCACCAAAAACTGCCACTGATATTGGACACAGTGAGAGTAAGCAATTTGTATACAGTCGACATAATCCCTTATTGGAGTAATCTAAGTAAACATTTAACTATCCAATGTGATTTTTCTGTTAGCAGGTCAGTCTGAATGTTTCCATGTGGGAATCATTTTCATTGTATTTCACACGTAGAAAAGTACAACAGTAAGGTGGCAAGTATGCAATATGATTTTTGCTTTTTTAACATTTTAGCAAAATAATGCCACTAGTTATCTAAATGATTACATACAAACTTAAATTGGTTTATGAAAGATTTGTGTAATGAAAAATCATACTTTTTGGTCTTGTGAAAATTTAATCTTGATACAAAGAGATTTTTGTTTAATTTTACTAATAATTTTATATCATTATCTACACTCAGGTAGGCCGTCAGGTGAACCCTCGGCTCTCTTGAATATTAAATATTAAAAATCCATGCTGGCAGTGATAATTCTGTTGATAATAAAGACTAGATTGATTGCAAAAGGCTAATTCTCAGGAACCCTGTATTTTACACCATATGGATTACGTATCAATAATCTATTTTGGTTTGATTATTTGTATAACACAGTAAAAGTACCATTGCAAAAAGAGCCAAATGTAAAATAAATAAAAGTCTGTTCTTTAAATCAAAGTGCAGGATGCATTATTTTTGGTCTACCAAACATATTTACCAACTAAGTTAAAAACAAGCTTTACCCAGATCTAATATGACTTGTGAAAAAAACTAATGGCTTGAAAAAATTGTAAAGTTCTGAACTCAGACAACAAAATTGTAGAAATGCCTGAGAACAAGCAAGTAAAACTGATCAAAACCAAAAGTGAAACTGACCAGATTAGATTAATTGTCCCAGGTGGGTGAAATTCAAAATGTAAACAAATAGTAAAGAGTGAACTGCAAATCGTTCACATCTTAAATTTGTTGCGTCATTATTAACACAATTAAGTACACTTCAAATTTCTTTTTATCTTGACCATGCAGTTGTAAACAAAATACTTTTTATATTTTTGCAGTGTAAAATAAAGCATTATACCCAAACCTACTTACCAATAATACTTCTATTTAATGACACAGATAAATTTATCTCATATTTTACCACTCCCCATAACCAAAATAAAAGCAGGACTTACATTCTTTAAAAACAGAGAGAAACATTTATAAGTGACATACTGCTCCTTTTATTATGATCTATGATTTATTTATGATTTATTTATTGGGTGGGGAGGGATAGCTCAGTGGTTTGAGCATTAGCCTGCTAAACCCAGGGTTGTAAGTTCAATCATTTAGGGATGGGGCAAAAATCTGTCTGGGGATTGGTCTCCTGAGGTCCCTTCCAACCCTGAAATTCTATGATCATTATCCAGCAAATTCAATAGACAACTTTTGAGAATGGCTACACACCTACACATAAGTGTATTGAAGCATGAGAGAGGGGAGTGTGTGTGTGTGGTTGTAGTGGTCTTCATGTGCTTTGTATGGACCAACAATCTTCTCCTAATTAGTTCATAAAGGTTGGGACCAATCCCATATTCCTGCTGCTGGTATCAAACGTCCCATTTCTTTTTAGTTCACCAGGCATGCAAGATCAGGCCTATGAAAGACTGCATATTTAGCTTTGCAGGAACTTGAATAAACAAGGATAGATTGGTATTTAGGTAGAGCCAAATAAGTCTGAGAAGAGCTCTAACGGGTAAGCCCTGCTCCCATTGAAATCAATGGGAGTTTTGACATTGATTTCAGTGGAAGAAGGCTCGGGTCCATTGAGTAGAGTGGGAGTTCACCGTGGTCTGCACGTCCAAGAAAGCTCTCCGCTTCTTGGTCTGGCATTGGTACTTGTGGTATTCAATGTGTTTTGTTTGTTGTTTTCCTTCAGAGTATGCATTTATAGGCCTGAAATACTGCACAACTTGTTTTTTCTCTCATCGCATTTCAGTTCCTGGCTGCTGGAAATACAAGGAGAAGCAAGGCAAGCCGGTAGGGTAAAGAAACACAACTCCCAAGTGCTGTTACAACCTGGCTTGGGAGAGCCACCTCTCTTTATTTCTCCAGTTTGAGGGGCATTAGATCTGCTGCATGTTGGGTGAGAGTGCCAAGAAATTGGGGTGAAGGAGGCATAAGAATAAATTAGGATACAGAGAGAAAACAGGGATGGAGACAGTTATAGCTGGGTAGATATGGCATAGACCTGGACTGAACAATAGTCAGGAGGAAAGTGACAGCGACTAATGCAATACGGGCGAGATACAGACATGTGGGTTTTCAGGAGACAGAAGGAGGTGTCTGAAAACACCCTGTGTGCGGCTGTACCAAATCTTTGGGTTCTGCTGGATGGTACTGAGCTTTCCTAGAGTCCCCTAAAAATGATCCCAGCAATTCTTTTCGGGAAAACCACCCGCTTTAAGTGGGTCAGGCACGGACGGGGTTCGAACCCGTGATCTTCGGTTTACGAGACCGACGCCTTACCACTTGGCCACCGCGCCTGCGTTAAAATCGCCGCTTGACAGCTATATATGCTGGCACCACTCCCGACAGTGGGCGTGCTCTTAAAATACCTCCGAGTGCGTGCGCAGCATTTAGTAACACCAGCTCCTCCCACTTTCAGTGGTCCGAGTACGCATGCGCACTGGTTTGTTAACGCGAGCTCTCAAGTGTTGTTCGCAGCGCGCTCTTGTCTCGCTGCCCACTAGCGAGCTCTGGGACTTCGCCGCCGTTCCCCGCCGAGCCCGCCGTTCCCCGCGGGGGCGGCTCACGCTCTGGCGTGGGGAGAGTGAGGGGGTGTTTCCCGCCCAGGCTGTGTGGGGGAGGGGGACGCGGCCGGCCCGGGGGGGGGTTACCTAGATCGAATAGGGGAGGGTGTTAAATTCCCTCCCCTTGTTCCGTTACGGGGCGGGAACGTGAGCCGGAGGAGGGGCACGGAGCGTCCCCTTCATTCTAGGGGAACGGGTCACGGGAATACAGGGAGACCAGCGCTTGGCCCGGAGCCGGGGGGGGGGGGGGTTGCACACTCCCGTTGCACAAGTGGGGTGATAAGGGGGTGCCTGGGGGAGCAGTGGGAGACAGGTTTTGGGGTGAGGGGTCTATGTTGAGGTGTAGGAATGGGGGGTGGGGGTGTCACCTGAGATGCTTCCTCCTCAGTCTGCGTGGGGCAGAAGTCAGATTTCAGCGGGGAGGTAGGTACTTCCTGAGAAAAGCTGCAGTCGCGAGCTTTCTGTACCGTAACTATTTTATGGAATATACAAATGTGATAAATATTATTGTTTGCCAGTAGATGTCACTCATTTTATATTAGTAGGTAAGTACATACACAGCACAAATACATCCACTACTTTTGTACAGTGTTATGATTTTCCTCAGACTGAAAAACTCCACTCTACAGGGTCTGGGGCCCCCTGGTGGGCTGTGGGCAGGTTTTGGGGGGGCCGCCAAGCAGCGCCAGTGTTAGATTCGCTGGGGCCCAGGGTAGAAAGCCAAAGCCTCACTGCATGGGGTGAAACCCCCAGGGCTGCACCTCACTGAGCAATGTAGCTGTGCCTGTGACCCAATGAGCTGGGGATGAGGGGTTTGGGGTGTGGGAGGGGCTCAGGGCTGGGGCAGAGGGTTGGAGTGAGGGCTGCAAGGTAGGGCCAGGAATGAGGGGTTCAGGGTGTGGGAGGGGGCTCTAGGCTGGGGCAGGGGATTGAGGTGCAGGAGGGGGTCAGGGCTCTGGGCTGGGACTGCATGCTTGGGTGGGGTTGGGGATGAGGGGTTTGGGGTGCAGGGGGGTTTAGGGCTGGGGCAGGGGGTTGGGGTGCAGGTTTACCTTGGGCAGCTCTCGGTCAGCATTGCAGCAGGGGTGCTAAGGCAGGCTTCCTTCCTGTCCTAGCACCGCGGACCATGCTGTGCCCCGGAAACGGCCAGCAGCAGGTCCGGCTCCTAGGTGGAGGTGGGCAAGCAGCTCCGCGCTGCTCTCACCCGCAGGCACCGCCCCCCCAGCTCCCATTGGCCAGGAAGGGGCCAATGGGAGTGCGGAGCCAGTGCTCAGGGCAGGGGCAGCGCGCGGATCCCCTTGGCCCCACTTCCTAGGAGCTGGACCTGCTGCTGGCCACTTCCAGGGCGCAGCGCAGTGTCAGAACAGGTATGGACTAGCCTGCCTTAGCTGGGCAACACCGCTGATGAGACTTTTAACAGTCTGGTTGGCAGTGCTGACCAGAGCCGCCGCAACCCAGTACTGGGTCGTGACCTGCAGTTTGAGAACCACCTCCATAGATCTTCCCTAAGCATATCTCTGAGGATAAATGGACAATCAGGCGTGCTGCTCTACTCAAACTCTATGCATCATGTGGGAGTGAACCTCCAAGCCCAGGTCCATGGGCTTGTGGTAATGGGGCTCACACTAGTGCTCTAAAAATAGCTGTATAGACACTGAAGATTTGGCTGTGAAGCTGGGGAAACTTTGAGAGCCTGAGCTCCAGCCACAAAGTTAAAGCACCATCTGTACAGCTGTTTTAAGAACACTAGCGCAGCCTCTGCTCACTTGAGTTTGGATCCAGGCGTGGAAGCTTGCTCCCAAACACAGTGTAGATATGCCCAGAGAAATCCTATTAAATCCTCTGAGGAGAATTATCCCAGACACCCAAATTAAGTTGTGTTTCCTTGGTTAATTTTGTAAAGTATGATCCTTCTGATTGCTGATGCCAGACAAAATCAAAAGGTTCTACCTGGTGCAATGAGTCTAAGCAAAATTAAGCTGTCTCAGTAGTGATTGCCCTCTTGGTGTATGAATCCTGAATCCCTGCCGTCCTCAAAAATAACGGTCTAAATGAAGAACGGATTCATTGTCCAGTCAAGAAAAGAATTGCATATATTGGCATTACTTTATCACAATAAGTTTCCTTCACAGATAAACCATAATAATCTTGCATCTAATAGGAAATTTATATCCAGGGACTTGAGAAACTCATGACCTCTAACATTTACGTGGGTTAATTTTGGGCTTTTCCTGTATTTCCTGCCATGATCTCTTCTTGGAACTGTGGTGCTAGGAGCATACATTTTCTTAATGATTCTGCTACTTTTTTGGAAGTTCCCCATTTTTTCTGAATTATTTTCTTTTTTACGTGGATCTCAAGGAAATATTTAGTTTCTTCATTGTTGAATGGTAAACTATTTACATTTTCCATATCTGTTTCTCTTTTTACTCTGCTTCTCCTAGATGGGTTTGGCATGGAGGCATCAGTAGGTTTCTGTGTCTGTAAGGGGAAACCCCATTTATGCTGCATACTTCTAATATGCTATTCAGGCTGATCTCTAACTTGTTCTGGAATAAGTGGTATATCTAGTTCTGTGACATCTCTTGCAGTGCCCATTGCTGGAATTAGGAGTGATTGGAAGAAGGAGCCTTTGGAATCATTTTTCCTAAGGACTCTATCTGAGTAGGAGGAATTTTCCAGTGAGCCAAGTGATGTTTCTGTTTTATATTAAAATCAATATGGTTGGTTCTCAAGCAGGGGTACACAGAGATCTTCCAGGGGGTACATCAACTCATTTAGATATTTGCCTAGTTTTACGACAGGCTACATAAAAAGCACTAGCAAAATCAGTACAAATTAAAATTTCATACAGACAATGACTTGTTTATACTGCTTTATATACTATATACTGAAATGTAAGTACAATGTTTATATTCCAATTGATTTATTTTATAATTATGTGGTAGAAATGAGAAAGTGAGCCATTTTTCAGTAATAGTGTGCTGTGACACTTTTGTATTTTTATGTCTGATTTTGTAAGCAGTAGTTTTTAAGTGAGGTGACACTTGGTGTATGCAAGACAAATCGGAATCCGGAAAGGGATACAGTAGTCTGAAAAAGTTGAGAGCCATTGCTCTACATCAAACTTAAACAGCAGTGTAACAGGCTTTTAGTGTTTACTTGAAACACTCCTACCATTTTTTGAAGGTGTTGATGCTACTGGGGAAAATGTTAAGTGGCTTTTGCTGACTCACTCTCGTTCATATCTCAGCACTCCATCCAGATATAAGGGGGAGAGAATCTAGGCTGTGGGCTGAGCTTTCCTAAAGAAGGAAACTGAGCCCTGGTCTACACTGGAGGGGTGAGGGGGCAGGGAGGATCGATCTAAGTTACGTAACTTTAGCTACGTGAATAACGTAGCTGAAGTCGACGTACTTGGATCTACTTACCGCGGTGTCTTCACTACGGTGAGTTGACTGCTGCCACTCCCCCATCGATTCTGCCTGCGCCTCTCGCCGAACTGGAGTACAGGAGTCAACGGGAGAGCACTCGGGGATTGATTTATCACGTCTAGACTAGACGCGATAAATCGATCCTCGCTGGATCAATCGCTGCCCGCCGATCCAGCCGATAGTGAAGACATACCCTGACAAGCAACTGTGCCTAGGAGAAGGTATCTTGTTTTTTTTGTTTGTTTGTTTGTTTTTAAATAAAGTCATTCCTGTGGAAAAGGACGAGTTTTTAAAGCAGTTTTCTGTGTGTGGATGCTGTCTAAATCTGAACCCGGGCAACACCTAGCTGATTCTGGAATAAAAAGGAAAGGTTATTAGTCCACTTCTCCTACTAACACCTTTTTGTATTCCTCCATGTCACCTCTTACTCATGGAGGAAAAAACCTCTATGACAAAATCCATAAAGCCACCATGTTGTTCTCCTTTAAATGCTTCCTGAAGACTTATCTCTGCTCTGAAGCCTCCAAAACAATGCTGTCTAGCAGTGGTTAGGCAGGTGGCAAGCTGTCACCTATGCAAAACATGCTTGTTTCACTGTTACTTGTCTTGCCCACACCCACATTTGTTTTATCTACTTGTTGCAGCTCATGTCTTGGCATAAGCCTAGAGCGTGAATGAGCTCCTTGGCTCAGGGACTGACTTCCTGTTACATGTTTGTACTGCACATAGTCCAATGGGCAGGAGCGCCGCCAGCTTTTTTGCCGCCCTAGGTCCCGCCCCCGAAATACCGCCCCCGACAGAGGCAGCGGAAGGTCCCGCCCCCGAAATACCACCGACAACCGGGGCGGCTGAAGATCTGGCCGCCGCGGTTGCCGCCCCCCCCCAAAGGTTAGCACCCTAGGTCGCCTAATGGGTTGCGCCGGCCCTGCCAATGGGGCCTTACTCTGTGATATTGGGGCCTTGCTACTGTAATAAATAATAATTCATAAAGCTTTAATATACAGTTATAAACATATGTTTATGGAGTGTTTATGAATAGAAAGAAGCAAATGAACAGCCAACAGTAACATTTCGGAATTAATCTAAATGTTCAGCAAGGTTTGGAATAGGTTCTAAGCACTTTCTGGAGCATAGTTTGTTTTTTCCAGATTGTTTTACTGATATTTAACTGCTTTAACATGGTGATTTTATGACATGTTCTTTTCATTCTGTTTTCCAGGGAGATTGAGTTGATTTGCAGTTTAAAAATTCAGATTTCAGAAAGATGAGACAAAGGTTTGTTGATAAAATATCTCATTTAAAAGAAAAATAATGTTTTGTATACAGTTTGAAGTTTTGTGTTTCTTTAGTATCATTGTTAAGATATCATGAACTAATCAATTATCAGATAGCAATCAATCCAAAACAGATATGTCTTGCTCACAAGATGTGTTATGATTGTAATGTCATAACTGCAGTTTTGATTATATTGGAAGATTAAAGAGGGTTATTAGCGTATACTCAGGAATAAGATATCATATCTGCGTGACTAATATGGCCTCAAGTACTGTCTCTGATACCTCTTTATGTGCCAGGCAGTCCTGTCAAGAGTTTTGACAACCAGCTTATATTCAAGTGGTGGATAACCAGTCAGAAAGCATGGCAGACTTGCCACAAGTCAAGTGTTTTTGAGTAAACCCTGAGTATCTAAGTTAATACAGATGAGGATATGTCTTGATGCCAGTGATGTACTGCCCGTGTTTTAAACAAGAGGCTCCTAAAATATTTATTTCCCTTAGCCTGCAATAAACACCCTATACTGGGTTTGGAGTGTTCAGCAGAGAGGCAGAAACAGGGTTTTGTTTGGGTTCCTGTTTAGACAACAAGGCTTTCTAAACCATAAACCATACTTTTATATTTTGTTTCTGAAAAATTTGTATAGATGTTTGAGAGTCTTTTTATATATATATAAAATTATTCTTGCAAGCATCAGTCATTAATTCTGTCTTTGCTCCTCATTCATGGAGATATTTCATACCAGTCATGCACTTATGGTGCATCTCACAGTGCCTTCCACTTAATTCAATCACTAGTTAATGTGGCATTCTGCTTCATTTGATGAAAATTCAAGGAACTAAGTCATTTTATTAAAAATGAAACGTTTAATATTTATTTTGATTGATTTTATTTTAACCAGATAAAATTCAGTGAGTAACTATATAATCTTAACACACGCTGTCGGAACACTTCCAAAAATAAAATCGTGTCTGCATTAGTACTGTTACAAGGCATGAACCTGAGAGAGACTTAACAGTCACTTAGGGACATTTTTAATGAAATGTTATTGACAATATTAATGGAATGAGGCCCATGATTGTGGTCTTTCTGTGTCTCCTTCAAATAGTCACATTTGATGTCCGAGTATGAGGTTCAATAATTATATTTTTTTGCCTTCCATTAGAGGGCCTTGAAGAACTTTATAGGCATTAATTATTTAATTAATACCTATTAAGTATTGCAACACCCTTTTGAGACATATGGGTATTATCCCTATTTTACAAGTGAAAACATTTATGCACAGAGAAGTTATTACTGAAATTCTGAAATATAGATACCTAAAGTTAGCCCCCTACATCTGTATATAGGCACCTAAATAAATGGCCTGGTTTTCAGGAGGAACAAAGCAACTGCAGCTGCCAGTGAAGTCTGTGGGAGTTTGACACCTCTTTAAACAAAACAAACAAAAAAGTACTGACTCTTCTGGTGCTGATTGAATAAACCATTTAAGCCTGTTCTTAAAGTTCAGCAAGGGGTATATGCTTTGCTGGATTAGGGGTTTAAATGTAGGCACCCAAGTTTGAAAATTTTGGCTTCAGTGTCTTCTTCAAGGGCCCAGTAGCAGATCCTGTAACAGAACTGAGAAGTCTTGGGCTTCAGTCCACAAAGGGACTTAGGCACCTAAATGTGGGATTAGGTTCCACTGTGATCCACAAAACTCCTGGTGAATCTTGTAGGCACCTAAACGCACTCATTTCCTAAATTTCTGCCTCTGGGCACATGCACCGCTGCCTCAGTCTAAGCATCCAGACACCTGTCTCCTACCTAAGTCCGAGAGCGATCTTCAACCAGGTGAGGATGGACACTTGCCCTCTTAAGTTGTGTGTGGTGCCTGCTCTGGTAGGCAGGTTCAGCAGTGCCTAACAGATCAGATCCCATTCAAAATCTGGGTGGAAATGGTGGTGCTGCTGCCACCACTGCCCACTTTAAAACTTTTGCCCCAGTAGTTAGAGCACACATCTGAGATGTGGGAGACACAGGTTCAATTCCCCCGTATACCTTAAGGGGAGAAAGGATTTAAACAGGGCTTTCCCACCTCTCAGGAGAGCACTGTGAGATATTCTGATATAGGGTTCCTTCAGTCTCTTCTGTTGAAGCTGTTCCACTATGGATAAATAATTAGAGTGATTGAAGAAGGGGGACTGGACCTCCCACATGGGCGCCCTACCCACAACTGGACTACAGAGTTATTTATATATATATATATATATATATTTTTTTTTTTTCCTCTCTCTCTCCCCTTCCCCCCAATGTTCCCCATCTGCAAAATGGAGTTAGTGATATTTCCTTTCTCCCACTTACTCCACCTCCTCTTGCCATTTTGTGTGGAGTGAGGTGGGTACCTAACTCTGCAAGAAATTGCTTAGGCTCCCAAGCTGCCTGACTCTAGGAAATGGTTTCCCATTTGTTGATCACCAAGCAGATATAGGTGCCTCCCTTGTTGGCATCTCTCACTGGCTAGCTTAGGCAGCTCCTCACCTTGAGTGGATCTCAGTCTATGGTGCCTCTGTCTGCCCATTCGTTGTATAGTGAGCCTAGGTGTCTAACTCAGGGTTTGTGGATCGCAATGTTGTTCCTGTGATTTTCTAGGCAATAGAAGTTAGGCATACACAAAGCACCCCCATCTCAGCCACACTGCAGAAAGAAGGTGTTTAACTCAAAGAAAAGACTACAATAGATTAATAAACAATAAGCTAGTCTCAACCTTTACTGTAGTGGTGCTAGTATCCCACTATAATATTAAAACAAAGAAACAAAAAAAGTACACAGGGTCTGATTTTTCATTTACATGAAAAACCTATTCAAACAGAAGTTAAAATGTATTTGATGGTGTCAGCTGTTTTTTCCAGTTTCATCCCAAAAGTTCTTTTGAAGTCTTAGAATTATATTTTCAGGGCTGCTTACACATACCCTCACACTCCTGGCTTAGAACTGTAAGTGCTGCTTGAGTCCAGTGCTACAGAGCGGCAGATAAGGGAATGGGGAATGGCAAAGGTATGGTTGATATTAACCTTGTTCCCAACAGTAGCATTTATAGAAATGGGGAGGTATTCAAGGAAGAAGGTAGTTTTCCTGAGTTATTGACTGAAATGAGGAAGAGCAAGGAAGAAAAGAGAGAAGAAAAATCTCATTAGCAAAGGCTTAGTTATTTATATGCACAAGTTCACAGAACACAATTGTTCATAAAGGCACTAGGATTAGGTGGGTGGAGGTATAGTTCTGTATTACTTAAATTGGCTAATTAAAAGCCCAGTCTATATAATTTTACACAAAAAATTATGTGAAAAGAGTGTTACAGTTGCAAAGTCAAGCAGTAAAAGTTAGAAAATGTCAGACTTAAGGTTCCCTATGCAACCTTAATTTCATCCCTTGTGCATATGAATTATGATACTGTCTTTATTTACATGATGACACACCATTTTTTCCACCCAATCTCTTCCTGCACCCCCCTCCCCGCAAGGTTTCTCAACCAATTTCAGCTCTGTCTGCCTCCCCCACCTCCCTCCCTGACTACCAGTCCCCCATTCCCTTCTCCTTGTCCTATTCCACTCACTACACACACCCATCGCACAGTCCAGCTCATGTCCCCTCTGGATTAAAATCAAGGCTGTTTCTTCGCTTCTATACTGTTGGGCCCCATAGGTAGGGCATTGAAAGTACAGCGAATTTATCTGCAGAACTCTGACAAGTCTCTACTGAGTATATCTGAGATAATTCACAGACTTGTAGCTTACCCCAATTTGGGATTGCAAACGACACATTCCTGACATCAGAACTCCTTGCCAAATTTCAAGTCCCCCCTACATAGGGTGGATGTGCTACAGCTTGTTAATAAAAGGGCTGTACACTTTTTTTAGCATGAGTAAAACAGTATATTTTTGCCCTAACATCATTTTTGAAAATGGCTGAATGGTTTTAGCTGGAATTAAAAATACATACATTTATTAGCCCAAGGTAGACACCCAGTATGGAAAATTTCAGCCCAAATGATTAAAAACTGGTAATTGTTATAAGCAACTGAAAAGAGTTTTATAACTTTTACTTTTCAAACCTGGTTAGTTTGTACATATGTTCTTGATCAATTACAACCTATACCAAAACTTACCTTGTTTCCTGTAAACGTGGCTCATCAGCTTCTTATGAGCCAGCATAATATTCTGCAGTGGAGGTGCTTTCTCTGTAACACAATAGGTGACTAATCTTGCTGCTGCTTGTCAGATGTGGTGTCTCTTTATTTGTGGCAGTGCTGTTACTTCCACATCATTTACTACTGAGATATCCATGTTAGCTGGAATGAATGTTTCCTCTGTAGCTAAAAGGGGCAGAAAGCCATGTCTCAGCCCTGGTCTACACTAGTCAGTTATTTCAGAATTAGCCGAGTTAATTAAAAAAAAAAAAGATTCCGTCCACACGACCAAACTTTTTTTTTTCAGATTTGAAGGGCTCTTTAATCCGATTTCTGTACTCCACCTCGGCAAGTGGAGTAGCGCTTAAATCAAGATCGCAATCCCGGGTTAAAGGTATTGGGGACGCAATTCGACATTATTGGCCTCCGGGAGCTATCCCAGAATGCTCCCTTGTGACCACTCTGGACAACACTCTCAACTCCGATGCACTAGGCAGGTGGGCAGGAAAAGCCCCGGGAACTTTTGAATTTCATTTCCTGTTTGGTCACCATCAGCACAGGTGACCATCAGCACAGTCCACCATCACAGGCGACCATGCAGAGTCCACCATCACAAGAGAGCATGCAGTCCCGGATTCGCAGACAAGCTCCAGCATGGTCCGAACGGGAGGTGCTGGATCTCATCGCATGTTGGGGAGACGAATCTGTTATGGCAGAACTACGTTCCAAAAAAAGGAATGCAAATACGTATGCTAAAGTCTCCAGGGCCATGACGGAAAGAGGCTACTCTGGGGACACAGAGCAGTGTCGTACAAAAATCACGGAGCTCAGGCAAGCGTACCAAAAAGCCAGGGAGGCGAACGGGCACTCTTGGTCACAGCCCCATACATTCCGCTTCTACCATGAACTGCATGCAATTATGGGGGGTGACGCCACCACTACCCCACCACTCTCCGTGGACACCTGCAAGGGGGGAGTTGCAAGGAGGAAGAGTCATTGGAGGATGAAGAGGAGGAGGAGGAGGACAGTGCACAGGTGGCAAGTGGGGAATCCGTTTTCCCCCCTAGCCAGGAACTATTCTTAACGCTGGAGCCAATAGCCTCCCCCAACTCCCAAAGCGGGCTCCCAAACCATGACCCTGGAGAAGGTACTTCTGGTGAGTGAGAGCCTGATCGGACCCACGCGGGGGGGGGGGGGGGAAACCCAGCCATGCTGGGCTGTTTGCGTTTAGTTTAAAGGGCTCATCCCTGCTCAGAGCCTCATCGGAGCCACGCAGTGGGTGCGGGGGGGGAGGGGGGAGTGTTCTGTGAAGCGATCATTCCAGAGAGTCCGCAGGCCCTCCTTTTATATGGCAAGCGCACCAGGCATTGCTTGCTATGGGAAAGGGGGCCCAGCAGTTTGAAAGCATTGAAATGAATGTAGAAGAAGCAGAACCCCACATGGCCCTAGGTTGCCTGCAAGCTGAATTCTGTTGCCCGGCCGTGTGTGATGGCTTACTCACACCAATGTGGCAGGCACTTCAGTATAAGAGGCAAAATGCTAACTTGTACAGAAAGAACATGTGCTGTGTACTATGAATTGCCGGTTTCACTGAGGAGTGTCCCCTTTGTTCTCTGAAAGGTATCTTTTAAAATACTACCCTCCCTTTTTCTCCCCCCACAGGTGCAAATATTTCAACGCGGCCCCTATCTACTCCGTCCCAGAGGCTGGTCCAGATTAGAAGGTGGAAAAAACGAACTCGGGACGACATGTTCGCCGAGCTCATGCAGGCCTCCCGCACTGATAGGGCCCAGCTGAATGCATGGAGGCAAACAATTGCGGAGTCCCGTAAAGCATTACAGGAACACGAAGAGAGGAGGACGATGAGAGCAGGCAGGACGCTATGGTCAAGCTCATGGGGGAGCAAACTGACATGCTGCGCTGTATGGTGGATGTAATGCGGGAAAGGCAGCAAAACCACAGACTGCCGCTGCAGCCCCTGTATAACCGCCCTCCCTCCTCCCCAAGTTCCATAGCCTCCTCACCCAGACGCCCAAGAAAACGGGGGGGGGGGGGAAGAGGCTACGGGGACCCACACACTCAACCCCAAAGGATCGCCCAAGCAGCAGAAAGCTGGCATATGTGAATTTTTGATTTGGTTTCTGGACTTGTCCTTCCCTCCTCCTCCACCCTCCCAACCCAATAGCCCCCCCCCCACTCTACCTTCTGATTTCTTTCAATGTGTTGTGCAACAAATAATAAAGAACCTTTTAAAAACAATTTTGACTTTATTTCCTTTCATATATATAGGGGGCGGGTAACTTCAAGAGAAACAAACACAACTGTCACACCGTACCCTGACCAGTCATGAAACTGGCTTTCAAAGCTTCTCTGATGTGCAGCGTGCCCTGCTGCGCTCTCCTAATCGCCCTGTTGTCTGGCTGTGCGAAATTGGCCGCCAGGCAAGTTGCCTCAACCTCCCTCCCCGCCATAAATGTCTCCCCCTTACTCTCACAGATACGGTGGAGCACACAACAAGCAGCAATTACAATTGGAATATTGGTTGTGCTGAGATCTAACCGAGTCAGTAAACCACGCCAGCGCGCTTTCAAACATCCAAAGGCACATGCTACCACCGTTCTGCACTTGCTCAGCCTATAGTTGAACTGCTCCTTACTACAGTCTAGGGTGCCTGTGTACGGCTTCATGAGCCGTGGCATTAAGGGGTAGGCTGGGTCCCCGAGGATAACTATAGGCATTTCAACATCCCCAACAGTAATTTTCTGGTCTGGGAAGTAAGTCCCTTCCTGCAGCTGTTCAAACAGACCAGAGTTCCACAGTTCACAATGGCCGAAAAACGGCGGGAAATTGTTGCCTGCTGTAGCTTCCACGGGAGCCCAGGACCGACAACATGGAAAAATTAGCTAGCGATGCAAGAGCGGGAGAGCAGAAGCTGTGCTGCTTGGTTCATGGCAGCCGAAAAAAGGCGGGAAATGGTTAGATAAAAAAGTAGATAGAAAGACGAGAGGACATGCAAGGTGGATTCATAGTACCAGGAGACAGGCGGTGCACTGTACTGCACCGTTTGCTGCAGTATGGCATCTGCCGTAGCTTTCACGGAGGGAGGAGTGAGTGACGACACATACCCAGAAACTCCTGCGAGAATGTTTTTTGCCCCATCATGCACTGGGAGCTTAACCCAGAATTCCAATGGGCAGCGGGGACTGTGGGCTAGCTTCCCACAGTGCACCGCGCCGACATTCGATGCTAGCCTCGGTACTGTGGACGCACTCTGCCGAATTCACGTGCTGATGTCCCACAAGGCTAACATGACAAAAGCCACGAAGTTATGTCTACACTGCAAAAAAAACAAACAAACAACAACAAAAAACCCACTCAAACACAGCATGCAGTCTCGGAGTCCACGTCAGCTGACTCGGGCTTGTGCTACAGGGCTAAAAACAGCAGTGTAGATGTTCCCGTACAGGCTGGAGAGGAACATCTAGACTGTTGATTTTAGCCCTGTATGAATATGAGCCTGAGTCAGTTAACTTGGGCTCTGAGGGTATGTCTACACAACAATGTAAGTACAAGTTTGAGCCCAGGCTCAAGGTTAACTCCCTTGCGTACACACACCAATTGTGCTAACCTAGGGTCCCACGACCCTGCAGGGCTGAAGGGTCCGAGCCTGTGTTAAGCTGGGACCTAGGGTCTGAGCCCTATTGCTTTCCTGTGTGCACATGGTCCCAACTTGACTTGGGTCCCAGAAGCGCAGTGGATGTATCTCAGAGTTCCCGGTGGCAGAGAAGCAGCACTGCAGGCAGCCAGCACAGGGGCCAGAAGTGCCATTAGAGCCTGGCCAAACACACTCCCCCTTCCCGCTCCGGCTCCTCACTCCTGCACGAAGCTTATCTGGAGCAGGGAGCAAAGCTGACAAGTGGGAGGCGGTTCCCAACCACCAGGATGCTGGGAGTCATCCCTCCCGTGCTGTGCTGAGCCGGGAGCTCTGCTGCTGCCTCTGCAGGGCAGCACTTGATCCCTGCTCTGCTCTCTGGCCCTTTCTCCCATGGCCCTGCGCCCTCCCTGGGATTGCATGTGCAGGGGCATCTAGGCAGTGTGCACTATGAGGGTGGCGAGTGGGAGCCAGCCCCAAAACTTATCTGCAGCCTCCCAGGGATCCCTTATCCCTGCCTCTTGGGGTGTGTTGGGCGCAGGAATAAGGGATCCCTGGGGGAAGGTGCTGGAGCACACTGCGCCCCAAGTGCTGGGGGTGCACTTCACTGCACTGCAGCCAGCAGCAGCCATGCTGGGGTGTGTGTGTTTTTCCTCTGAAACCTACATTTTATGTCACACTTCAAAACAAACAGATAAAAATAAACAACCAAACAAAACCACCTTCATTAAACATTCCATTTTAAAAATTAAGAATGGCAAAGTTTAATTTTAATAGTTTGACAGCCCTGGAGACTGATGTCCTAATTATCCTGAGAACAGGTGCACATTTTCCTGCCTGTGTGACTGAGCTTAGAGGTGGAGAGCCCAATTCTCAGATTAGATGGTAGTTCAGTATAAAGTCTTCCCAGGCTGCAGTCATTCCACTGAGACAACCACCAAAGGAACTAATTATTATGGCACCAGACTCCCATCAGTAGCACTGTCACAGTTAGGATGGGCAGTAGAGTTTTCCCAGAGTGCAACACATTCATTGGGCTAGAGTGTTGACACTTGGGACATGGGGGTGTGTGTGTGTGTTTGGAGTTTCCAGCTTACCTCTGAGGGAAAAATGTGAGCTGTTACTGAAAACACTCACCTGTAAGAGAAAAACCTTCTTGTTATTATGAAACACACTGCACTACTTGTTTGCAATGCAGTAAACATAACAAGTCATCGGAGTATATTTGAACTGAATTACTCTGGAGACTATAGACAAGATTTTCCGAAGTGGCTAGTGATTCTAGGAGCCCAACTTGAGATATGTTAAAGGAGCCTGATTTTCTGAAAATGCTGAGCACCCAAGCTCTGAAAGGTTAGACCCCTTTAAAATACCTTAACTTGGACACCCAAAAATCACAAGTAACTTTAACATCTTGGCCTATAACTTTGCTCTACAAACGGTTAAATTCAAACAGAGGTGACATATACAGATCTTGCAGTTATTGCCTCCTTTTTCAGTCAGAGATTTTGGTGAGATTTCGGACTGCCAGTAGGATAGTAGGGGTCCCCACATACATACTAGGAGCTCAGTCTGAGGGTTTTGTCATTTTAGTCAACAACAGGTAGAGCCAGAGAGGGAGTTCTGCAAATTCCTCCTGACCCCAGTTCAGTTCATAATTAAAACCAAGCAATTCTGGTTTGTTTGATCCTGCATTCTTTGTTCTCCCGCCTTCCTGGTGCCCTGTTCTGCTACTCCTTTTGGGTGACTTCAGGTGAAATAAAAAATTTTCACTGAAAGGTAGCTTCAGAACCTTTGATCCTGTGACAATCACTACATTTGACTCATATTCACTAATTTACCTCTGGGTGTTTCCTCTGAATTCAAAAGGTTTATTTATAATTGGCTTTTTCATCTCTGATCTGTAAATAACTGATCATTTACTTTAAAAAAACCCCAACAACTTACAACTGACGCCATCAGTCTAGAAACAAAAGATACATTATGTGTTATCTACACTAGAGACGTACCCATGCTTAAAACCTAATATCGAGATACTAAGCATTAGCACAAGCAGTCAGGTCTTTAACATATTGTTTGATGTGATTTAAACATCTAAAACACTATAAAAATTCAGTAAGGGAGCCTTGAGCTATAAATATCAATAGTGGTAATACCCCAACCCCTGTTTGCACCTATTTACCGTATTTTGCACTGTATTATGTTGCTAATGGGCCGAGTTTAGAATATCTTTCTGAATAAGGTGATAGTTATCCATACATATTTCAGTGTCATCTTGAAAAAAAAACCTATCACTTAATTCCTTGGAGTTTTCCTGTCTCCCTTCATCTTCCATTTCTACAATTCCTCCTAAGTAGAGCAAGTGGAAATGTGTTCACTGAACCTGAAATTTCTTGCAAAAGCGAGTCAGGTTTGACAAACTTTTGTCAAATCACAGGAAGCCTGTCAGCATGCCTAGAAGGCTCTCGGACAGCCCTGCCATATGGACTGCCCCGAGGATGCATCACAGAACCCAGACCTCCAGGGTGCACAGCTCTGGTGTCATAAACCCCAGGCTTCCAGTGCCTGGGGCAGCCAGCCATGCTAGAGCTTCCAGGAACCCTGTCATGGAGCCAGAAGCCTGTCTCTCACTGGGTCTTGTCTCCCAACCCCACAGCAGAGAGCCTAGAAACTCTGAGCACCCTGACTCATGCTGGATCCCTGCTGTGGAGCCGTGAGCCTGGAAGTCCTAAGATGAGCTCCTGAGTCCCACGGTCTGCAGCTCTGGGGATAGCCCCATCATGCAGACTATCCCAGACCAGGGATCCCAGGGCTTCCAGACTCCTGGGCCAGTTGACTATCTGGGTTACCATCATGGCAGAGCTTCCCAGGAACCGCAGACCCTAGACCTCCTGGCAGCTGCTGACTGAAATTATCATTCTGCGGGTATGTCTACACCACAATTAAAAATCCGTGGCTTACCCACAGCAGCTGATTCGGGCTCCCAGGGCTTGGGCTAAGAGACTGTATAATTGTGGTGTAGATGTTTGAGCTTGGGCTGGAGACCAGGCTCTAGGACCCTGCAAGATGGGAGGGTCCCAGAGCTCGGTCTGAAGACTGAGCCTGAACACCTATACCTCAATTAAACAGGCCCTTAGCCCCAACCCCACAAGCCCAAGTCAGCTGGCCCAAGCCAGCCAAGGGTATCTATTTGCAGTGTAAACATGCCCTGTGTTTCCAAAATGATTGTTTTTTTCAGGATTTCCAGTTTGCAGGAAATTTTTTAAAAATTGGTTTCAAATTTTCAGAATAGCAAAACTTGCCACAAACTGGCAATTCCAAGTTTCATTCGGCATTAGTCCTGAGCCAGGTCATAAGTTTTAAAATGTCTAGTCTATGTGCTCCTTAATCATTTGTGTGTGTTTCACATCATAGTTGATAATGCACAATTGTAATTCTTCTGTAAATTCCACTGTCTCTAGATAATGTTGGCGAGTCTGCTAGTTAGATATAGGAAGTCCAAATTCTGATTTCTGTAAAGCCACATTTACTTCCTAAATTTGAATGGACTCCCTCTGGCTTTAACCTGTACAACAGGCATCAGAATCTGACCCAACAAGAGACAAAAGTAGCAATTTCCTGCAGGTAAACATGAGAAACACAGAGCCTATTCTAATTAGGTCTCCCCAAGTGTATCTTACTCCTGCTCCTGGAGAATGCCATGTTCAGTACATGTCATACTGTGAAGCATATCAGCCCCTTTGAATACCTCCACTGGTTCCCCCTTCTATATCAAATCAAACATATGCTACTTGTACTTATTTTCAATGTCTGTCACTGTCAATCCCCACCCTATTTATCATCTCTCATTTGCTGTCAAGCTATCAACTCTAGCCTTTAATGGGCTCATAATGCCATTTTCCATCACTCATGTGTAAAGTTTTCAACTTTGTGCATTCTCCCATGTTGCCCCTCACGGTTGGAGGTGCTCTCTGTAAACATGTGCAAAGCTACTTCATAATCCACATTTAAATCTCTTGTCAAAACTCTGCTTTTCTGTGCTCCCCTGTTAGTATCCATCTGTTGTTTCATGTCTTATACTTAGATTGCAAGCTCTTTGGAATATGAACTGTCTTTTTGGTCAGGGTCTAGCACAATGGGGTCCCAGTCCATGACTGGTGTTCCTAGGCACAGTGCGAATAAAAACAACAATACAGTGCAAGGAAGTAGTCATAATGCTGAGTAGTTAGGACATTGGACTAGGAAATAGATAGTAAAGAAGATGCATAGGCTGAGAATGTTGAAAGAATAGACACTTCACCTCTGTAATGGTATTTTAAGAAGAAAAAGGTTTGATAATTCAAAAGGAGGATGAGAACTTTATCATACTGAGAAGAGGACTGAAAAGTCAACCAACCTCTATAATTAGGATCTTGGCACTCTTGTAATAGTATTCTAATAAAATGCACAACCAGCTGAATAGAAAAGCTAGGGATGCACTTAGTAGAACATTGCAGAACGTAAAGACACTAACAAAATAATGGTCATGCATTGAACACGTTTTCATATGTTCACAGTTTCATCTGAAAACTAGGTTCTGGCTTCTGAAAAAGGCTCCTGTAGCATAACCTCAGGCTACCCCAGGTTTATTGTCCGGATGTTGACATCATAATACTAAATGTGAATACTACCTTATCTTATGTAACTTTTTTTCTAAAAACTCCTTTGGTTGAAGGAGTACATTCAGAATTACTATTCAACACCAAACAATCTGATAAATTTGAACTATAGATTCTGTAATACACAATGTATAATCTAAAAGATTGAGCTCTCTGTCACAGAATGTACATGGTTTCTTGTGTTTTTGTGGAGAAAGCTTACAGTACGTTTGGATAGCTGTATTTGTGTTGTGTGTAGACAAGTAACTTTTTAAATGTGTGCTTCAAGTTAATAGTGAAAGGTACTGTGAGAAAATTTACATGAGGGTGGTGGGGAAGAGGAAGGGGTAGAGGCTAGTGGGTTTTAGTTTATGTACTATTACTAGATACTTTTCAGTTGATAATATGAGAGATTAGGTTTTGTTACCTTGGGCCCCATTCTTCAGTCATCAAAGTAGTTTAGAGAGTATTATGTAAAGTAATAAAGTGCGTGAATAGTAGGGGGATTGCATCTAATCTAGCTGGTTTATAACTGTTCTCAAATCTCCATTTACTAATAAGAAATCAAATGAAGAATCTGATGAAGTTCAATGCTGTGTGGTAATATAAAAAGCGAATGAAGCTTGCACATCCCTAACAATGTTCAGAGTTTCCTAAAAGAGATAACTATATGGGGTGATAGGTTGTGTATACATATACATTAATAATTTAGCAGAGATTCTTTCTATTTGTCCTAAAAACATACAATTTAGGATCAATGTGCAGAACGTAAATTCATCCCAAACTACGTCTCTGCCACCATCCAATACACCTCTTATAACCATGTCCCATAAAAGAGTTCAGAGGAGGGTAGGAGAGTTGAGTGAGTGTGTGGGTGTGCATGTATGCGTGTGCGCATTCCTGACTACATCACAAACCACTTTCTGTTCCCTTCTGTGGTTTATTATGTCTTTGTAGCACTTCTTGATTTATTGCACTCGATGGTTATCTACTACCTGTTCTATTTGCCTTAACACTGACATACATATTTCTTTTTGTTGTTTTGATGACAATTAAGGGAAGCCTCTATGAAAGAAAATGTGGTGTCAAAGCCATTTTCTCTGCTGTTGGATTAGAGATAAACACTACTGTAAAGCATAATAAGAACCACAGTATTTTGTTGTTGGTTACTGTGCCAGTATAAATTTAACTATCATATGTCCACCTTGATCTCCTCTTCCTAGGGATCAGTGTATCAAAAGAAGAGACACCCCCCCCACCCCCACAGCAATTGCTACTAATTTCCCAAATGTCATCCTCAATCAAGCATCAATTCTGATTGTCCAGTTGAGGCCCCAGAACATCCTCATTTTGAGAATCTGCAGCTGCACTACCCTGCATACCTCCCACCCTTCAGAGTTTGGCTTTTCCATTTTCGAACTTCCTGGGAACAGATTACTTCCAACATCTGGGTTTTGGAGGTTATAACATCGGGTTACTCCATCCGTCTTTTCTCCATCTCCTCAACCCACCTCTTTTCTCTGTCCCTTTTCAGGGACTCCTCTCATGAACTGTTGATAGGATAGGAAGTCATCTCTCTCCTATGCATAGGGGTCATAGAATCAGTTCCAGTCCAGCAGAAGGGGAAAGGTTTCTATTCCAAGTATTTTCTTGTTCCAAAAAAGAGTGGGGACTGGATATGGATATTAGATCTCAGGCTCCTAAATGCCTTAGTGAAATCACAGAAATTCAGGATGATGACCCACACAGCTGTAATTCCATCGTTAGATTCCAGGGATTAGTCCGTGGTCCTTAACCTTCTGTATGCCTATTTTCATGTCACTGTTCAGAAGATATTCCTTTGTTTTACAGTTGGACAGGATCATATCCAACGTCACGTGCTTCCGTTCTACCTCTCTTCTGCCTCAAGGGTATTCTCAAAGATCCTCACGTTGACTGTGAATAATTGTCTTCCACTACCTTGACAATTGACTGCTTAGGGGCTGGTCATATGATGAAATTTTCTCTGCAATAGAGACAGCAATGTCCCTGTTCTGCAGGCTAGGATTTCAATTCATTATCAAAATGTCCACTTTGACCCCAATACAACAAATAGACTTCACAAGGGCTTCTCTGGATGCTGTAATAGCCAGAGTTTACCTTCCTATGTACAGGTTTATGACTTTAGCAAACCTTATCTCCAAGACTCAAATAAGCCCCCAGATGTCAGCAAGAAATTATCTCCAATTGCTGAGTCATATGGCAGTTTATATCTTTGTGACACAACATGCCAGTTTACATCTTTGCTGCTTCCAAGGATGGCTAAAAACAGTCGATATTCCTAACATGCACAGTCTAGGCAAGCTAGTGTCTGTCCCTCACTGAGTACTGGAATCACTCAATTGGTGAAACGACCCATACAAGGTCTGTACAGTAATTCCTGTCACCCAACCTCCTCCTACCATCATCATAATGTCTTATGTGTCCCTCTAGGGCAGGGGTCGGCAACCTTTCAGAAGTGGTGTGCCGAGTCTTCATTTATACACTCTAATTTAAGGCTTCGCGTGCCAGTAATACTTTTTAACGTTTTTTAGAAGGTCTCTCTATAAGTCTATATATTATATAACCAAACTACTGTTATATGTAAAGTAAACAAAGTTTTCAAAATGTTTCAGAAGCTTTATTTAAAATTAAATTAAAATGCAGATCTTATCAGTTTAGTGTGATCCTTGCCCTTGCTTTTCCTTGCTGAGTTTTCCAATGTCTGGTGGCACGTATTTGGATACTTTAAACTGCACACAGGCTTCTGAGTGATCAGTTGTTAACCAGCTGGCAGGAGGTCAGCGGCTAGAACCCCAGATCGGCAGCTAAGGTGAGTGGAGCTGGCAGTTGGTAGGGCTGAGCGGGGCTGGAGGCCTGGATCCTGTCCGGCAGGGGGCCTGCACTGGAACTCCAACTGGAAGCAAGGTGAGTGGGGCTGCAGCGGGGACCCTGGGTGGCAAGCCAGAACCCCAGAGCCATGACTGAGTGGCTCAGCCTGCCGCCGCTCTGGGGTTTCGGCCACTGGCTCCTGCCAGCCAGGGTCTCAGCCGCTGCCAGCCGGGGTTCCTTCACCCAGGCCAGCAGCAGGCGCTGAGTGGGACCGGCAGCAGGAGCCGGCGGTAGAAACCCCAGAGCGGCGGTGGGCTGAGCGGCTCAACCCACTGCCACGTGCCATCAAAAATCGGCTTGCGTGCCACCTTTGGCATGCGTGCCATAGGTTGTCGACCCCTGCTCTAGGGAATGGAAGGCACACCTAGGGGGACACACCATTCAGGGCAAATGGATGTCTCAGGAGTCTCTCTTGCACATCAACCTTCTCAAACTTAAGAGCTGTCAGGAACGCTTGTATCCACTTTCTTCTGTTAATCAGGGGCATGTCTGTCACGGTCATGACAGACAACATGGCCTGTATGTTCTACATCATTTCTCAAGAGGAGGCAAAATGTAAAGCTGTGGAACTGGTGAATAGCCCATCATATCCTTATCTCAGCTTCTTATCTCCCAGGCATACAACACACCACAGCCAATGATCTTAGCAGGCATTTCTCCCAAGATTACAAGTGGGAGCTGGACGTGCAGGTTCTCAAACACATTTTTCTGATTAGGGGGTTCCCAGAAGTGGACCTCTTAGCCACTGTCACCAACAAGAGCTATATAAAATTCTGTTCCAGAAGAGGATAGGGTCTTCAGACCTTAGGGAATGCCTTCCTGTTGCCTTGGATGAAGGGCATTCTCCATGCGTATCCTCCAACACTTGATCTTGAGAGTGAACAAGATCAAACAAGACAAAGACAGGACCATTTTAGTTGTTCCAACTTGGCTGAGACAAGTACCCTAACCTTATTCACCTTGCTTTTCTGGCATTGAGTCTTCGTCCATTCTGCGCCTACTGTCTCAGGACTCCCTCAGACTCTTCATCCCAACCTAGGAATTCTTTGTCTCAGAGCATGGTTACTCGACGGTTCTCTGGAATAGAGACTTCCTGTTCTGCAGAAGTATAGGAAGTACAGTAAGAAGATATCTACGCAAAATACTTATCTTCAGAAATTGAAGAGATTTCACCTGTACTTTCTTCTGTCTCTGCTGTCCTTGACTATCCATTGGAATTGAAAAGGTCAGGTCTCTCCATGAGTTCTGTCAAGGTTCACTTGGCAGCTATACCAGCCTTTTATTACTCTGTTGGGGGATTCTTAGTGTTTGCTAACCTACAACAGCAATATTTATCAAGGGATTGATGAACCTTTCCTCACAGTTTTGAAAAGCAACCGCTGTATGGGATTATAAAATTACAAATTTGGTGTTTAATTGTCTCATGACACTCGGTCTGAGCCAATGGCTACCTGTTCCCTTCTTCATCAATCCATGAAAATGGCATTCTTGGTTGTCACCATTTGTGCCTGAAGAGCGGAATGAGGGCTTTAATGGCAGACCTCTCCCTTTACAATATTCTTCATGGAGAAAGTTTCATTACGACCACATCCTAAATTTCTACTGAAGGCATCTTCTGAATTCCATATTAACCAGGTTATTCATCTTCCAGTTTTTCTCCTGAAAACACCCCAAACCAAGGAGGAAGTTTTCCTCCATATTTTGGATGTCAGAAGAGTGTTAGTCTTCTATCTGGACAGAACCAAACCTTTTAGTAAGACTCCCAGCTGCTTGTTTCATTTGTGGAGAGATCCAGAGGACCCACAATCTCAACTTGGAGACTGTCAAGGTGGATCTCTGGCTGTATTATCTCTTGATATGAGGCTGCCAACATTCAACCTTCTTCTGGGGTGCTAGGCCTTTCTTCAACACCCCAGTCTACTTCTAGCACTATTGAAAGATGTTCCAGTGGCTAAAATCTGTAGAGCAGCAACCTGGGCTTCAATACATACTTTCTCCAGACACTGGGTCTGCTGCAAGGTTAGATGCTGTGGTTGGCAGTGCAATTTTCTCTTTAGTGTTATACCCAACTCTGAAGTTCCTTCCTCATTCCCGGGATACTGAAGTGGAGCACCCATAGGGACACTACTTGAAAAAGGAGACGTTTCTCACCTTGTGCAATAACTGAACTTCTTCGAGGTGTGTCCCCCACGGGTGCTCCAGTACCTGCCCTTCTTCCCCCCTGCTTTGGAGTTCCGTCTCATAAGAATTTGTGGTAGAAAAGGAACAGCGAGGATGTCTGGAGTGCACAGGGCTGAACAGGCACTATTACTGAAGAGGCGCCCATATGGCGCGGTATAAAGGGCACCACCAGCTCCCCCCCATTCTCAGTTCCTTCTTACCACCAGTGATGGTGCTGGAACATCTTCTTCCTTCGGCAAGCCTTCTCTTTCTCAATCTGTTGATACAAACTTTCCCCTGTAAATAGTTAAGTTGTTAATAGTTTCCCTTAGTTTAGTTAGTTAGTCCAAGATGGGACTCAGCCTAGGGATGGGGCATGCCCCAATCCCCAGGCTTCAAATCCTGTGATTGCTGTAAAAAAACGATGCCCATCAGCGATCCTCATAGTAGCTGTCTGAGGTGCTTGAGCGAGACCCATATCAGCAACAAGTGTCCCAACACTGCAGCATCGGTATGGAGTGCTCCACTGTACCGTCTTTGGATTGCTGCCGATCCCCCTCCCCGGTACCGGCCAGGAGGCAAAGAAAGTCCGGGAGCAGACAATTTCTGACATCCCATAAAGGAAAGAAGAGGGCCTCAGGGGAGCAAGGACCTGAGAAGGGCAGCTCCTCACCTCCGAGCAGCAGTTGGGCCCTGGCTCAGGTCGAGTGGGTTAGCCCATCCTGGGACGTACCTGCCACCCCAGACAGTGACGCAGGCCTCCGGCATATGGACATGCCTTCAACACAAGCATATCTTACTGTTACTGGTGCCACCCACACCGGCCACGGCAGTGCCCTGTTCTAAGGGCAAACCTGCGCTGGGACCTTTCCAGCAGTCCCCATCAGCGTGGAACTGCTCCCCTCCGCAGGGAGTGTCCTGTCAGCACTCGCCCGTGCAGAGGTGCCAAGCCTCAGACATGGGGAGGCCGGCCTGATGGAGCTCCCAGCGGTCTCCGGACTCAGGACGCCACTCGCTGGGCTTCAGACGCAAATTGCCTGACCCATGGAGATGTGCCCATTCCTGCAGCCCTGGTGTTGGGACCGACCTAGCTGCTCCCCAGGGTCACAAGCCAACAGTCCCAAGAGCCTCGCTACCGGTCGCCGGAGTGCCAGTATGGGTCACTACGGTTGGGTCGATGCTCCCCACCTCAATGGCTGACTCGCTTTCTCCCTCTCAATGGACCTGCACCGCTTAAGAAGTGTGAGGCGTAGATCGCCGGGCCACTGTCGCCGATCCGTTGAATGCCATCAGTCTCCGGGAGTTCGATGCGGGGACTCATCACGATCTGACAGATCCCCATCACAGCGTCGGGATTGGCACCATCACAACTGGGATGAACAGTGGGCACTGTCCTGGACTCCTGGATGTGATCTCTCCTCTTTGGACTCTGGTACTGAGCAGGAGTCCATACCAGTAGGCAAGGGCCCTGCAGCAGGGGTACCCAGTCTGCCAGTGGCACCACCCATTGCATCGTGGTCCCAGGGCCAGTGGTCTGCCCCCTGGTACCATTGGAACCCTTGGGGGTTTCTGTAGCCCTTGCAAGGGCTCAGGTTGGCCTTGGGGGGGCCTTGGATAAACCATCAGCCATGGTCTCCTGCCCGCTCCCCTGACATGGAGGACTCTGGGGAAAAGACCCCTCAGGTCCACCCGGCTCCCATGGAGGGACTAGCCGAGCAGCCATCAGAGGCGGCAGATCCTCTGTGCCTCTTCATCCTTGCCTGACGAGGCGATTACAGGGCCGCCTCATCCAGTTCCGCAGGATGATGCTAAGGCCCATCAGGAGCTACTAAAGACAGTCGCCTCGAACTTGGGTCTCCGAGCAGCCATCGGAGGTGGCAGATGAGGAGGTTACTCACCCTGTGCAGTAACTGACGTTCTTCGAGACGAGTGTCCCTGTGGGTGCTCCACTCCAGGTGTTGGTGCGTCCCTGCGCCTTTGCTCGGAGATTTTTGTAGCAGTACTCGTACCGGCCACGCATGCGCAGAGCCTGCCCCCCGCTCTGAGTCTAGCTTAATAGTACGCATGCGCGTCCGGTCTTCTCAGTACCTTCTCTACAACGGAGGCTACCCCAGCTCCGAAGTAGAGGGGAGGAGGGTGGGTAGTGGAGCACCTACAGGGACACTCATCTCGAAGAACGTCAGTTACTGCACAGAGTGAGTAACCTCCTCTTCGAGAGAGAGATATCCCTGTGGGTGCTCCACTCCAGGTGACTTAAAAGTAGTGTGTCTCAAGGAGGTAGGGACTTCGGATCTGATAGGAATGCAGTAGATAGTACAGCTCTGCCCACACGTGTATCAGAGAGAGGGCCTTGCATCAGGGCATAGTGTTTAACAAATGTGTGTTCAGAGGACCAAGTGGCTGCTTTACAGATGTCAGCCAGGGGAACTTTGCGTAAGAAAGCCACAGAGGCAGCCAGAGATCTAGTGGAGTGAGTTCTGATGCCGGCTGGGGGTGTAACCTTCTTCATCTGATAGCACAATTGGATGCACTGAGAAATCCAGTTTGTAAGTCTCTGGGTAGAAATAGGAGTCCCTTTGGAACGCTCCGCGATGGAGACAAAAAGTCTAGAAGAATTTCTAAAAGGTTTGGTTCTATCCAAATAGAAGGACAAGGCCCTGCGTACATCTAATGTATGCATTGTGGCTTCGAATGAGTTTGCATGTGGTTTCGGAAAGAAGGTTGGTAGGTGTATCGGCTCATTAATGTGGAATGAGGAATGCACCTTTGGAAGAAATTTGGGGTGTAATCTAAGGGTAACCTTGTCCTTGAAAAATAGCGTATATGGTGGGTCTGCCATAAGAGCTGCTATTTCTCCTGCCCGTCTGGCGGAGGTAATTGCTACTAAAAATGCTGTTTTCATCGAAAGGTGTAAAAGGGATCAAGTGGCTAGGGGCTCAAATGGTTGTTGAGTTAGGCAGGATAGTACTAAATGAAGGTCCCACGGAATGGTAGGCGGTTTAATGTCTGGGTATAGGGCTTGGAGTCCCTTGAGGAAACGCTTGGTGATTGGATGAGCAAAAACAGAGGTATCATCAATTTTGTCATGAAAGGTTGTAATAGCAGCTAAATGTACTCTGATGGAGCTGAAAGAAAGGCCGGATTGCTTAAGGTCCAATAGGTAGTCAAGTATGAGCGGGAGAGATACCAACGTGGGACAAAGTTGTTTAGCTGAACACCAATGTGTGAATCATTTCCACTTTCGTAGATAGGTGGTGCGAGTAGATTGTGTTCTGCTATGTAGGAGCACTCTTTGAACTTGTTCAGAGCAATCTAGTTCATTTTGGGAGAACCATGTAGGAACCAGGCTTTGAGGTGAAGCATGGACAGGTTGGGGTGGAGAAATCGGCCGTGTTGCTGTGACAGGAGGTTCGGGATGAGGGGCAACGAAATTGGTGGTTGAATCGACATTCTGGTGAGGAATGGAAACCACGGTTGTCTGGGCCACGATGGGGCAATCAGGATCACCGTGGCATGGTCTGTTCGTATTTTTATCAGGACCCTGTTGAGAACCGGTATCGGGGGAAAAGCATAGAGTAAGTTCTGGTGCCATGGGATCATGAATGCGTCTCCCAGGGAATGTTTGCCTAGTCCCGCTCTGGAGCAAAAGTTGGGACATTTCGTGTTTTTCGCAGTTGCAAAAATATCTATGGTTGGGTGACCCCAAATACGGAATATGTTGTGAATGGTTCTCTCGTCTATCTCCCATTCGTGATCCCAGGGAAAGCGTCTGCTTAGTTCGTCCGCTGTGGTGTTCATCACTCCGGGAAGATAGGCAGCTGATATCCGGATGTTGTTTGCAAGGCACCAATTCCAGAGCTTCATAGCCTCTGTGCAAAGCGAGTGAGAGCGAGCTCCTCCCTGCCTGTTTACATAGAACATGCAGGCAATGTTGTCTGTCATTATGCGTACATGTTGATTCCTGATTAGTGGGAGGAAGTGACGGCACGCATTGCATATGGCTCGAAGTTCTAGGACATTTATGTGCAGGGAGGTTTCGGTTGAAGACCATAGCCCCTGGACTGTGTGGTGAGACATGTGTGCACCCCATCCTGTCAGGGATGCATCGGTAGTCAGTGTGAGGGATGGAGCCTCCTGGAGAAAGGGGACTCCAGCACAGAGGTTGGAGTGAACTGTCCACCACAGTAGAGAATCTTTGACTCCGAACGATATGGAGAGAGGCTTGTTTAGAGAGTGCACATTTGGTCTGTAAACCGTGCCCAACCACGCTTGGAAGCACCTCATGTAGAGTCGTGCATTTTGGACCACGAAAGTGCATGGGGTCATGTGACCTAGTAGTTGTAGACAGTCTCGGGCAGTGACCTGGGGACTGTTGTGAAGTTTTGTGGCCAGTAGGCTTATGGAGTTGAAGCGGTCGGGTGGGAGAGATGCCAACCCCGTCCGGGAGTCGAGGTCTGCTCCTATGAACTCCAGGTGCTGGGTGGGGCGTAATGTGGATTTGTTTTTGTTTATCTGTAGGCCTAGAGATAGGAAACAATCGATGGTAAGCCGCGTGAATCGGAGAGCTTCATCGAACGTTGAGGCTTTGAGGAGGCAATCGTCAAGGTAAGGAAATATTATGACCCCTTGTTTCCTGAGGTAGGCAGTGACTACGGCTAGGAGCTTGAAAAAAACATGCGGGGCCGTGGACAGTCCAAAGGGTAGAACCCTGTATTGAAGATGTGTTGAGCCAAGGGTAAAACGAAAGAAGCGTCTGTGGGCCGGGTGTATAGTCACATGAAAATAGGCGTCCTGTAGGTCGAGGGCTGAAAACCAATCGCCCTGCTCCAGCGCTGGGATTATGGTGGTGAGAGTAACCATCTTGAACTTTTGCTTTTTGACAAATTTGTTGAGCTGCCTGAGGTCGAGGATCGGTCGCCATCCCCCAGTTTTCTTTTCTGTTAAGAAATAATGGGAGTAAAAACCCTTCCCTTTGTGTCGTTCGGGCACAATTTCTATTGCTCCCAGTTGAAGGAGATGTTGCACTTCTTGGAGGAGCAGTTGCTCGTGATAAGGGTCCCTGAAGAGGGACGGGGAGGGTGGGTGGGTGGGAGGCAAGGAGAGGAAGGGGATGGAGTAGCCAATTGTAACGACCTCTATAACCCACTTGTCAGTGGTAATGTTCTGCCATTGATGGGAAAATGGTCGTAGGCGGTGTCCAAAAATAGGTGTACTCGCTGAAGTGGGAACGTTGTTTTCTAAACCCTCGACCAAGGCTTCAAATCTGCTTATTATTTGGAGGGGGTTGAGGCGCCCCCGAAGAATTGGGACGACGACGCTGGAATCTCGGTCTCTGGCATTGCTGTTGTTGTTGTTGTTCCTGTGATCTATGGAAGTGTTGTGTATATGCGGGATAGCGTGGACGGTGGTAAGGTTGATATCTATATTGTCGCCTTCTGGTCGTAGGGGTTTGGATTTCTAAAGACTGGAGGGTTGCCCTTGAGTCCTTCATTGAATGAAGTACGTCGTTCATGGTGGAAGCAAAGAGTTTGTCACCATCAAAGGGAAGATCTTCAATGGTACTCTGGACCTCTCGAGGAAAGAAAGAGGAGGAGAGCCATGAACCTCGGCATGTGGCGGTCGATCTTGCTGCAGTATTGGCTACATCGAGGGCTGCCTGAAGAGCGGTACGTGATATGATTTGTCCCTCGGAAACCAGAGCTGTGAATTGTTGTTTCTTCTGTTCTGGAATGTCATCAATAAAGTCCATGAATTTATTATAGTTTCTGTGGTCAAATTTTGCAAGAACTGCAGTATAATTAGCAATACGAAATTGTAGCGTTGAGGATACATCACTTTACGACCAAAGAGGTCCAAGCGTTTACGTTCCTTGTTGGCCAGGGTGGAGCGGGAATACTGTTGTTTGGTCCTTTGGTTCGCTGCGTCTACTACCAACGAGTTTGGCGCTGGATGGGTAAAAAGGAATTCAGAGCCCTTAGAAGGGATGAAGTACTTGCAGTCCGCTTGTTTACAGGTAGTTAGGCTTGTAGCTGGAGTCTACCAGCTGGACTTAGCAGGTTCTAAAAGGGCTACGTTGATTGGTAATGCAACCCTAGAGGAAGAAGAGGGCTGTAGGATGTCCGTTAACTCATGCTGTTGTTCAGGGACTTCCTCCAAGTTAATTCTCAAGTCACTGGCAATGCTTTTAAAAAGGTCTTGGAATTTTGAGAAGTCATCCAACGATGTTGGAGGAGGGGGAAGTAAGGCTTCTTCAGGCGTTGCCTCCGGCTCTACTGGAATAGGAGCAGGATTTGATTGATCCTGCAAGTGTGATGGTGCTGCCTGGTGTCTTGTGTCATTGGCAGGTTCGTCAGGTGGTGGTGCTAGGCGGGTGTTGCGCCTGGTTGAGGTGGAATAGCGCATGTGTTCTCAAGGGTACGATGCCCATGGGGCCCAATATTGCCAGGTGGTGGGTGGGCATAGGTGGTGCCACCCAGGGATTCACACCCCAGGGGGCAGGATCCTGAGAATAGGATGAGGTAATTTTTCTATGACCTCTGTTGACTGGGGTCTGGGGATGGGAGTCTTGATACGGTGAAAAATCCCCCTGTGGTCCCGCTTCCTCCTCACTGGAGGAAGGCTGTTCAGATCCTGACTCAGCCATTGGAGAGAAGCAGTCATTCAGCAGGGGTGACTGCAGGATGGGTGACACAAACAGATCTCTTGCCTGAGTAAATTGCAGTGCTGAGGCTCCTGTGTGAGGTGAAGGCTGTGCAGGAGGAAGTTGCTGTGAGGAAAAATTCCTCTGCACCGGTGTTTTGAGCCTGGGCTCACTGCCAGTCAGCCCAGCGGGTGTCGGTGCCGTGGCCGGTGCCGGGAGAGCAATATCAGCCTGCAGGGGGTCAGGCAGGTTGTGGAATGTTGGCACCGCGTCCGTCGCGGTGCCGAATGGTGCCAGAAGAGAGGCAGGCAGCTGGAAGCCTGAAGCCTCGGCACTGGAGCTTTGCGCCGCCGCCGCAGCCTCAGGCAGGTTTCGCGTGGTGCTGGAGGAGCCTGGCTCGTCAAATGTGCTCAAGCGGGGGAGCACAGGCACGGAAGCTGTAGACCTGCCTGGAGAAATCTTATGTCGCCTGGCTTTCTTTGGTGACAGAAGTTGCCCTTTTTTTCAGTTTTTTTGTGCTTCTTTGAGGTGGGGGGGCTGTGGCAGGCAACGGAGCCGGAATCAGCACCTGGGTCTGAAGCTGACCCTAGGGATTTCTGAAGGAGGAGCAGTTTCAGTCTAAGCTCCCTGTCCTTCCATGCCCTGGAGCTAAGTTTACTGCAGTGGGCACATCTTTGGGGGATGTGGGTCTCCCCCAAACATTTTATACATTGTGAGTGTCCATCTGATAGAGGGATAGGTTCCTTGCAGGTAGAGCAGCGCTTAAAGCCCGTGGAGCCAGGCATGTCCGAAGCGGCTGTGGCTGACAGGAACAAATTTTTTTTTTTTAAAGAGATAGAAATGGTAACTAACTATAACTAACAACGAACTAACAACAAACTAACTAACTAGAAGGGCAATTGTAACCAGAGGAAAGAATTTCTTAATGAGTCTGCTGAGCTCCGGGGATGGTAGAGAAGGAACTGAGGAGACCGGCCGCGCATGCGTACTATTAAGGTATACTCAGAGCGGGGGGCAGGCTCTGCGCATGCGTGGCCGGTACGAGTACTGCTACAAAAATCTCAGAGCAAAGGCGCAGGGACGCACCAACACCTGGAGTGGAGCACCCACAGGGACATCTCTCGAAGAAGAACCTCTGTGCCTCTTCATCCTTGCCTGACGAGGCGATTACAGGGCTCCCTCATCCAGTTCCACAGGATGATGCTAAGGCCCATCAGGAGCTACTAAAGACGGTCGCCTCGAACTTGGGTCTTCATGCTGAGGAGCTGGAGGAACCCTCGGATTCCCTATTTGATATCCTCACCTTGGTGGCCCCAGCCAGGGTGGCATTGCCCTTGCACCAAGGGGTGGCAAAGATCACAAAGTCCTTGTGGCATACGCCCTCGTTGCTGCCCCCTATCTCCAAAAGGGCAGAATGCAAGTATTATATGCCTGCTAAAGGTTTTGAATATCTTTACATGCACTCTGGCCCAAGCTCCCTGGTGGTCTCGGCCGTTAATGAACGGGAAAGATGGGGCCAACCAGGAGTGACCCCTTAAAAACAAAGACTCAGCGGCTCAATTTGTTTGGAAGAAAGATTTATTCGTCCTTGAGCCTCCAGCTGCGAGTGGCCAACCACCAGGCCCTGCGTGGCTGCTACGACTTTAATATGTGGCAGTCCATGGCCAAATTTGAGGATTTGATGCCTGAGGACCCCAAAAAAGAGTTCTGTGTGATCCTCGAGGAGGGAAAGGTGGTAGAGTGGCCCGCCAGGCGGCCTCAGATGTGGTGGACTCGGCGGCCTGAACTATGGCCTTGGCCATCTTAATGAGGAGGGCGTCCTGGCTGCACTCGGCGAGTCTGTCGACAGAGGTCCAACAATTGATTCAGAACCTCCCGTTTGATAGCCAGGCTCTGTTTGCTGAACAAACAGACATGAAATTACACGGGCTAAAGGACTCCTGGGCGACGCTAAAAACCCTGGGCCTCTACGGCCCAGCCAGAAAGCGCGTCAAGACGCAACAGCTCCAGGGCTCTGGGAGCCAACCCAGATAGGAACCTGCCTGTTAAAAGGGCAGGGGCTACAGATGCCGGCAGGGTCACCCACCAGCATCCTCTGCCCAGTCAAGCTCCACCTGCCACCAACAGGGTGGCAAGTGGGCATTTTGAGGGTGCGCCCGAGGGTAACCTATCAGCCTGTATTCCGGATCCTGCTTCCCTGCATTTCGCCAACTGCCTGTCTCCTTTCCTCCCCACTTGGGCCGCTATAACTTCAGACTGTTGGGTCCTCGATACCATGGCGCAGGTTTATACCCTCCAGTTTCTTTCTCTCCCACCCTCCTTCCCTGTTCCTCTTCAGGGACCCTTCTCACGAGAACCTGCTCACGCAGGAGGTAAAGGGCCTTCTGCAAGTGGGGGCTGTGGAGGAAGTCCCTCAAGAGTACAGGGGCTAGGGGTTTTACTCCTGGTATTTTCTAATCCCCAAAGTCAAATGGGGTCTGAGACCCATCCTAGACCTGCGAGACCTCAACGAATGTCTCAAGAAGTTGAAGTTCTGCATGGTCTCCCTGGCCTCCATCATTCCCTCCCTGGATCCGTGAGACTGGTACGCTGCCCTTGATTTGAAAGACGTGCACTTCCATGTATCGATATTCCAAGGACACAGGCAATTCCTGCGCTTCACGGTGGGTCCCACTCACTACCAATTCGTGGTGCTCCTGTTCAGTCTGGGTACAACCCCAAGAGTGTTTACCAAATGCATGGCAGTGGTGGCGGCTTACCTCAGGCATTGGAGTATCCAGGTTTACCTGTACCTCGACAACTGGCTCATCAAGGGCTGCTCCAGGTGTGAAGTCCAGCGCGATGTCTCAATGCTGCAGGTCACATGCCTTGCCCTGGGCCTGTTGATAAACGAGGAGAATTCAACATTTGTCCTGGTACAAAGGGTAGCATTCATCGGAGCGGTCCTCGGCTCCACCTGTGCCAGAGCACTTCTGCCAAAGGACAGGTTCGAGACAATGGTGAGTCTCATTGCCAGCGTCTCTGCATATCCCCTCACCACAGCCCAGGTCTTCCCCAGGTTGGGCCATATGGCGGCGTGTACTTATGTAGTCCACCATGCGAGGCTCAGACTGCGACCCCCGCAAACAGTGGCTGATAATAGTCTACACCCCATCCAGAGACCATCTGGACCAGGTCGATACGATTCCACCGAAGGTACTCACTTCCCTGCAGTGGTGGACTGATCCGAGGGCGGTCCTGGAAGGAGTTCCGTTCAAGAGTCCACGACCCTCAGTGTATCTGATATCAGATGCCTCCGACCTCAGCTGGGGAGCGCATCTCGATACATTGCGGACTCAAGGAGCGTGGTCTCCAGAGGAGCTGATGTTGCACATAAACGTCAGGGAACTCAGGGCAGTTCGCCTAGCCTGCGGAGTCTTCCTGCTGCACCTTTCCGATCGAAATGTACGGACACTCATGGACAACATGGCCTCGATGTTGTACATCAAGAGGCAAGAGGAAACCTGTTCGTCAGCTCTCTGTCAGGAAGTGCTCCATTTATGGGACCTTTGCATCCAGCACAACATCCATCTCGAGGTGTCGTACCTCCCCGGCATCCAGAATGCGCTGGCGGATCACCTCAGCAGATCCTTCTTCTTTCCCCACGAGTGGTCCCTACACCTGGAGGTCATCCAGGTACACTTCCAAAGGTGGGGAGATCCCCGAGTTGACCTGTTCGCCACCAGACAGAACAGGAAGTGCCAGCAATTCTGGTCTCTCCAGGGCCTAGGCAGGAACTCTCTCTCCAATGCCTTTCTTCTGTCATGGGAAGGGGATCTGATATATGCATTCCCACCGATTCCATTGGTCAGCAGGATCCTAGCAAAGGTCAAAAGGGACAAGGCGAGTCATCATGATCGGCGTGGCCTCGCCAGCACTGGTTTGGCATGCTCATGGCCCTGGCCGGGGCTCCCCCATGGCTGCTGCCCAACCATCTGGATCTCCTCTCGCAAGACCCTGGATGACTCTTACACCTGAACCTTCCCTCCCTTCCTCCACCTGACGGCTTGGTTGCTGAGTGGCTGAACCTGGGAGAAAGGGCCTGCTCCAGCCAGGTACAGCAGGTTCTCTTGAAAAGCAGAAAACCCTCACCAGAGCAACTTACAAAGTGGAAGCGGTTCTCCTGCTGGGCGGAGGAGCATGGCATCTCCCCGACACGGTCGTCTGTGCAGTCCATCCTCGATTACTTGCTCCACCTTAAGGAGAAAGGCCTCACGCTTTCCTCCATCAAGGTGCACTTGGCAGCCATATTGGCTTTGCACCAGCAGATCCAGGGCAAATCGGTGTTCTCACATGACATGTCCATCTGATTCCTGAAAGGACTAGAGCGGCTCTTCCCACCGGTCTGGGACCTGAATCTGCAATGGGACCTCAACCTCGTCCTCTCGAGGCTCACTGGGCCTGTCTTTGAGCCCCTGGCCTCCTGCTCCATTTCACACCTGTCATGTAAAGTAACTTTCCTTGTAGCCATTACCTCGGTGAGACGGGTCTCTGAGATTAAAGCCCTCACCTCGGAGCCCCCTTATACAGTTTTCTACAAGGACAAGGTCCAGCTGCAACCCCACCCGGCGTTCCTGCCTAAGGTGGTGTCTCCCTTCCATGTTAACCAGGATATCTTCCTCCCAGTTCTCTATCCAAAGCCACACTCAACTGCGGAGGAGAGGTTGCACACCTTGGATGTCCGGCACGCCCTAGCATTCTACCTGGAGTGCACCAAGGCCTTCTGCAAGTCGACCCAACTCTTTATTGCAACCACAGACAGGATGGAAGGCCTACCTGTGTCCTCGCAGAGGATCTCTAACGGGATCACTTTGAGTATCCGGACCTGTTATGAGTTGGCACAGATGGAGCCACCACCCATAATAAAGGCACAAGTGTCCTCGTGGCCTTCCTAGCGCATGTCCCCATCCAGTACATCTATAGGGCCACCACGTGGTCATCAGTACACACGTTCACGACGCATTACACCATCACCCAGCAGGCCAGGGATGATGCTGGATTTGGCAGAGCTGTGTTTCAATCGACACATCCATGAACTCCTATCCCGCTTCCGGTGTTACTGCTTGGGAGTCACCTACGATGGAATGGACATGTGGGTTAATTTTATATAATTGTATCACAAATCTATGACAGAACATATATGAGGCCCTATCTTGCAAAGTGTTGAATGTCCTTCATATCCCACTGTAGTCAATGGCAAAGTTTAAGAGGCACTTAAGATCTTGTGGCATTGAATCTATTGCTTGTGACGTGTAACACAACTGGTTTAGATATAATATAATGCAGTACTTGTTGCTTTAGAGTTAAACTATAGGGATGAGCCAGCTGGAAATGGCTTTTTTATTTCTCTCCTTTGATGACAACACATTTTTCAAGCATGGTACCCTAAATGCGATGTCCATATCCTGCATTTGGATGCTCATGTTGGTGCAGAAGCACAGGAGATGGGCATTGATGTGCCTAAATGGTGAATTGAGTATCAGAATATCAGCTATGAATGCCCAATTAAGGCACTGCACAATTGTAGAATGGGTAACAGCCCTGATTCCTAGTCCCATTAAAGTGACCACACGCTATTAGGATATAGAATAATCTCTTGATGGTTAATAAAACCTCACAAATGTCAATTAACCGAGGAAATAGAGTAAGTGAAGAAATTCTTGAGGAAATTGGTCCTGCAGCTCCTAAATAAAAGTATTATACCAGGGGTTGGCAACCTTTCAGAAGTGGTGTGCCGAGTCTTCATTTATTCACTCTAATTTAAGGTTTCGCATGCCAGTCATACATTTTAACGTTTTTAGAAGGTCTCTTTCTATAAGTCTATAATATATATAACTAAACTATTGTTGTATGTAAAGTAAATAAGGTTTTTAAAATGTTTAAGAAGCTTCATTTAAAATTAAATTAAAATGCAGAGCCCCCCAGACTGGTGGCCAGGACCCGCGCAGTGTGAGTGCCACTGAAAATCAGCTTGTGTGCCGCCTTTGGCATGCGTGCCATAGGTTGCCTACCCCTGCATTATACCTAAGATGCAGTATAGAAAATGTGCTTAAGGATCTATAAATTAATCTCTAAAAAGGTTAGGATTTAAAATTTGCATTATTGTTATAGCCATGTTGGTTCCGGGATATGAGAGACACATGGTGGGTAAAATAATATCATATTGGACCAACTTCTTACAAGCTTTTGAGCTTCACAGAGCTTTTCATCTGGAGAAGGAAACTAGAGTGTCCAAGCTAAATACAAGGTGGGACAGATTGTTAAGCATAAGGGGTTCACACATGTTGTAGGAGATCACTTAAAATGAAGTGGGCAATTAACACTTCTGCGGTCATAAGGGAATGGAATGTTAGAAGGCAGCTGTGTGTTACAAGTTGTATTGGGCTATAAAACAATCTCTCTGTTAAGGACAGGTCTGCACTGGGAACATAGGTCCTCATAGCTGCGTATCTCAGCGGTGTGAAAAATCCACACCTGGAGAGATGTAGCTATGTCAACCTAACCTCCAGTGCAGACAGTGCTAGATCAGTGGAAGAATTCTTCCGCTGACCTAGCTACTACCTCTTGGGATGGTGGATTAACTACAGTGATGGGAGAACCCTATCCAATGCTTTAGTGAGTCTACACTGAAGTGCTACAGTGGTGCAGCTGCAGCATTTTAAGTATAGACATACCCTACATCCATAGTTTTTAGTGACCAGTAGAGTTATGAATTTAAGTCCCCAGACTTGTCTTCTGAAGGTGTTGTGTAGGTGTTCATTGAGGACAAAGAATGAGAGGTCAGATACGGAGTGATTGCTTTGTGAAAAGTGATTGCACGTGGGTGATAGTGTATTTTTGTCATTAATTATTTGTGTGTGATTGTTTTCATCCACATAGTTGTTTTGGGACCTTCGATGCACGGGATGAGGTACACCACATGTTGTGAGAGGCATGTGTAGCATCCATGGATCTTGAAAGGTGTGATGTGGGGAAGTATAAATATGTCTGAAGGTTTTCTGTTGTTCTGGTAGGCTCCAGTGCTGCTTTGAATTTGTGTCTTGGTCTGTGAGGAGTTTGCTTCGGATGATGAGCTTGGAGAGGTTAAAAGACTTAAGAGATTTAAAGTTAATAGCCTTTATTTCTTTAAGTACTACGACATGTTGGTTTTTAAATTAACAGCTGAAATTTATTAGTGTAGGTCTATAGGAAATGATAAAGAGCAATGATACATTATATTAATTTCTCCACCATAGGTGATACCTCTCTTCCACACACAGACTGTTGCAGTAGAAAGACTAGCCTAACTAATTAAAAGCATCATTACTGTAGTAATACATAAGATCAAAGGAGTTTTTACGTTTGGGTTCAAATACTGTTAGACTATTTCAGGGGTTCTGAAACTTCACTGCACTGCGACTCTCTTCTGAGAACAAAAGTTACTACATGACCCCAGGAGGGGGGGACCAAAGCCTGAGCCTGCCCAAGCCCCACTGCCCCAAGGGCACGGGGGGCAGGGGGTGCAAAGTCGAAACCCAAGGGCTTCAGCCCCAGGCAGGGGGCCTATAAACTGAGTCCTGCTGCTCAGGGCTGAAGCCCTTCGGCTTTGGGCAGTGGGGCTCGGGGCTTCGGGTTCAGCCCCAGCCCTTATCAAGTCTAATTCCAGCCCTGGTGACCCCATTAAAATGGGGTCACGACCCACTTTGGTGTCCCAACAATTTGAGAACTGTTGGACTGTTTTATTACAGCATATGCAACTCTGATCATCCTCATCCTAGAACAAAATTTAATGGACTTTGAACTTTAATTGGTGCTCAGGTGTTGGGATGGTGCCAAATTGGTGTGGCCATACTGAATGAATGGTGTGAGCATAACTTTACATGACTTAAATGTGGCTGAATGGCTGCAGAGAATCCTGAGGGCAGGTTCCCTTTAAGCAGAAGCAAATTTGATAAAGAACTGGCAAAGTCTGCATGTACGATCGATATTGAACCTATTGGTCGGCAAATATGGGCCCATGCAAAAGTAAGTATCACATGTATAAAGTTCCAGCATGGAGCACAGGTCGACTTGGTTATAATGACCTTACTGCAAGGACGTCACGCAGAGAGCCAGAGTGAATTAATGATGCGTGAGTAAATGTGGGGTGATCTTTGTTTGGTACCACCCCGAAGCTCCTTCTAAAACACTAATTAGGTAAAAATTAGTAACTCCACACCCACTGGGCATGCTTTTAAGACATGTGACTCCTTTGAGAGGAAAGAGTATAAGAATCAAGCAAAGTAAATTACTGTGGTTGGGATTCCTTAATTGACTCTTGAAGAAGCAACACTGCTTGACAGAGTAGCCAAAACTCTACTCTGTGGGCTCGGGTAGGACTGTGAACCAGAGGGGTCTCAAGGCAACCAAGGCCTTGCCTTGAGGGAATCCTAGACAGACCAGAGGGCTGAGAAGAACAGACCAGGAGAGAAGAAGCCATCTATTAAATTGGTAACCACCTTCTCTGTTTCCCAAGCAGGAACTGTGAGAGGCTATCACAGGGCCTGTTTGTGAAAGAGAGACTCGTTAAGAGGAATGTATAGCTCTTAATGTCTAACATAGGAGTTATGTGCTTAATATAATCCTTTACCGCTTGTGTAATTCTTTCTCAATAAACTTCTGTGTATTGTAGATAATTTCTGTGGATCTTTATCACTGGTATGACAGTAATCTGCTCCACTGGGAGCCAGTAAAGATCCATTTCAGGGGTAGTAGTGCCCCCTGTTGTCAACACCAGGGAGGCTATTTTGTAGACTGTGATGGGAATCTATTGGGTGTCAAATTCCTCCAAACCCAGTAGACACTTTCTTCAAATAATTGATCTATTTATCTTTTTTCCAAAATGATGTGATTGTCATTGAAAAATCCCATTTAAAAAAAATTCAACCCATATTTGGTGGCTATTTTGTTATGAGTGTCAAGTGCATCCTTCCAGCCTTGTTGCATGTAGGGATGACACAGCCAAAGGGAGGGGCCAATGAGGAGTCTAAAACATCTCAGTTCTTGGCCAATAGACATGGTTTAAGTCTAACTAGCTTTCTATCACAGTACTTGGTACTTTGTTACTACAGTGCTAGGGCTTTTTAGGAAAACCCAAGTCAGATAGACATTTTCTTTTGTCACCTGCATGAATAATCCAAAACAGCATCCAGCCTCACTCATTCTCTCTTGCTGTCAAAAACAATCAGTACATATTGTAGTGTACTGCAGTTTTCTCTGTGCTTTAATTCAGCTTCCTCAGTTTTGCTGGCTTTTCTTAGCATAGGTAAGTTTGGATTCAAGTCTGTTCAGTTGTCGCCTTAAACATTTCTACTTAGTCATGCAGTGTTAGCTTTGTATGACTTGACGTTCTTGCATTCTGTGCCAGGGACTGCGGATGACTCATTTATTTAAAATTTTATTTTCGGCTTGTTCAAAGAACAGAGAATATCTCTATGCATGGAATTACCTAATTGCTTATTTGGCTTTAAAATACTGCCAGAGCTTGACTAGTTCAGTTGCTTTCATTCCAGCTAGTTGTTATCTGGGTGGCCAAGTAAAAATGAGTACTTCCAGAGTATCTTCACTTTTAAAATTAATTATAACCACTTGAAGCAGTATTTCCTAAAATGTTTTATTTTTTACATCATATACTGATTTGTTAAAATAGGGTTGATCATTGCTTACTTAGCTTTGGTTTTTAATTCTTCTTCTTTGGTTTTTTAAGGACTTTGTAATTTACTTGTGTGTGGGCTGAACGGAATATATGACCTCAAATATAGACTCTCACTTTAAGGCATGTATTGGGATGCCATGCATTATGAAAAAAATAACAGCACCATCCTTTAGTATGCAAAATTTACAAAAATAAGATCTCTGCCTTTATGAGCTTACCATTGAAAAGATATATAGACAATGATGAGTGTTGAATGTAGATTTGATTGTTGGCTGGTAGGCTTTGTAGAATATCAGTTTCAAATCTTTTTTTTTTAAATGGGAGAGAGGAAAGAGATTTGGTGTGCTTTAAATGGGGAACTCGATCACGCTCAAGAATAGTATCAAAGAATATGACTTGAGTCTCATATACCTACATTTTATATAAGATGGTCAACCTTTGAACTATGCTCCAAACCTTCCTGGAACTATGGTTTAAGCTTTATAGTTTGATGATTGCTAATAAATACTGCATGTAGCATGTTACCTCAGGGGTGGGCAAACTACGGCCCGCGGGCCACATCCGGCTTGCGGGACTGTCCTGCCCGGCCCCCGAGCTCCTGGCCCGGGAGGCTAGCCCCCTGCTGTCCCCCCTCCCCTGCAGCCTCAGCTCGCTTGCTCTGCCGCCGGCGCAATGCTCTGGGCGGCGGGGCTGTGAGCTCCTGGGGCAGCGCAGCTGCAGAGCCCAGCCTGACCCGGTGCTCTGTGCTGCGCAGTGGCAGCAGCGGGCGGCGCGGCTGTAGCGCCGCCAGCCATCGATGCTCCAGGCAGCGCGGTAAGGGGGCAGGGAGCAGGGGAGGGTTGGATAGAGGGCAGGGGAGTTCAGGGTGGTGGTCAGGGGGCGGGGGTGTGGATGGTGGTCGGAGGGGAAACGGGGTTGAATGGGGGCAGGGGTCCCGGGGGGCAGTCAGGAAGGAGGGGGAGTTGGATGGGGCAGGGGTTCTGGGGGGGGGGCCACGACCCCCTCCCCTAACTGGCCCTCCATACAATTTACGAAACCCGATGCGGCGCTCAGGCCAAAAAGTTTGCCCGCCCCTGTGTTACCTTGTGTGTGTAAAAAGAAACTATGTGTATAGCTGAATGATTGTTAGTCTTGAAGAAATATTTCCTGGGTTTATGGAACATGACTCTTTTCTATTCCATTTGAAACAGATAAACACTCAGCAGCTATGCAGGGGTTGTTACTGTTCTAGAAAAGCATTACACTTTGTGAATTTTAAACCATTTGACATTAACTGCATAAACTGGAGGGTATTTGATACCAGTTTTCTCAACAACAAAAATTATTTGTGAACAGTAGGATTAGTGATCCACAGTGGTGGAATTTCAAAAGAGCTGCACAGAAATGTTCATTTGCATTTTAAAGTAATGGAAATAACATTACTCTCACACCTGATTCCCAAAACGTTAAGTGAACTTGTCAGGTTTGTGGTTTTCTGTTTACAGTTTATAGAAGGGATGACTATACAGTATTTATAATGCCAGTAGTTATAAGAATTTGCTATTTAGCCCTGGTAATTAAGAAACACAATTTTTTCTCGTTCCTCAGTTGATGATTGAGAGTGTGGAGTAAAACTGATTTTGGTGAATTTATGCTCCAATGCAATATGACCCTGCTAATCATCTCCAAAACCCATTGTCCATTTTCTTGCTAAGTGGCAAAAGTTTGCTTCCACACATGGAGGATTGGGCCAAAAGAAACCTGATGAGGTTCAACAAGGACAAGTGCAGAGTCCTGCACTTAGGATGGAAGAATCCCATTCACTGTTACAGACTAGGGACCGAATGGCTAGGAAGCAGTTCTGCAGAAAAGGACCTAGGGGTTACAGTGGACAAGAAGCTGGATATGAGTCAATAGTGTGCCCCCTTGTTGCCAAGAAGGCTAACGGCATTTTGGGCTGTATAAGTAGGGGCATTGCCAGCAGATCGAGGGACGTGATCATTCCCCTCTATTCGACATTGGTGAGGCTTCACCTGGAGTACTGTGTCCAGTTTTGGGCCCCACACTACAAGAAGGATGTGGAAAAATTGTAGAGTCCAGCGGAGGGCAACAAAAATGATTAGGGGGCTGGAACATATGACTTATCAGGAGAGGCTGAGGGAACTGGGATTGTTTAGTCTGCAGAAGAGAAGAATGAGGGGGGATTTGATAGCTGCTTTCAACTACCTGAAAGGGGATTCCAAAGAAGGATGGATCTAGACTGTTCTCAGTGGTCCCAGATGACAGAACAAGGAGTAATGGTCTCAAGTTGCAGTGCGGGAGGTTTAGGTTGGATATTAGGAAAAACTTTTTCACTAGGAGGGTGGTGAAGCACTGGAATGGGTTACCTAGGGAGGTGGTGGAATCTTCTTTCTTAGAGGTTTTTAAGGTCAGGCTTGACAAAGCCCTGTCTGGGATGATTTGGGAATTGGTCCTGCTTTGAGCAGGGGGTTGGACTAGATGATCTCCTGAGGTCCCTTCCAACCCTGAGATTCTATGATTCTGTGGTATTTGGCATCTAAATTTTTTCTGGTCTTCAAAGGAAAGTTCTAGTTGATTTTCATTTTCTTGCCTAAAATCATGGTGTCTGGGTGCTGGGAAGATAATTTTCTATAGTTCTAGATATAAAATGTACTATGTACAGTATGGATCTTCTGCTAAATTTCTAGAATGGAACATGCAGCTGGTCTGGTATTCACTCCTTTGCAAATATCTCTGTTGTGGTTTTTTCCCCAGGAAGTTAAATTTTAAAGCTTCAGTTTGTTATGCTGTTAAGTTTTAAAAAACATTTGTAGGGAATTTGTACCTAGATATTTTTATTCTCATTCCTTTTTGGGGCTGTGGTTACCCAGGTGTTACCGTAGCAGGGGGTCAGGAGTTAAGAATATTTCTGATGGCATGTTTTTGGTTGCTTTTGCTGATTACTATCTGAAATGATAGTATTTGTCAGGCATGAACAACAAATGTACACAGTTTATCTTTTTTTATTTGAGACACATAGCAAAAATGCTGATGTCAAACATTTCCTCAGTAGCTACAATGTTGCCACTATGTACAAAATATTTGTTAAATGTACTACACATATAAAAATACAGTATGCATTACATATATACAGTACAATGTGCAAAACATATGGCATTCAAAGATATGGAATTTATCTCAGGGGTGCAAACAGCAAATACAAAGGCATCATGGTTTCTTATAGAAAGGCAATACATAAATGGACATCCTGATTGCCATAATTTTTATTTAATAAACTAGTGCTTAAACGAAGAGAGCTCTACAGATTAGTATCTTTCTTCTTTTTTCATAAAGTGAGATGCTAAGACATAATTGTGACTATGAAAATAAGAAGAGAAACACCTATCACACTAAGCATTATTTCTACTGCAAGCAACAATGAAGAAAGAAACCAGATATTACTTAATACAATTTCTCAAACAAAACAACAAATGTGTGCTGTTAACATCAAAAACAACTTCAGAAATATCTACATCCTTAATTTTTAAAAAGTATAACTAAGTAAGTGGATAATACTTTTTGGGACTGACTTTTTTCCTTTAAAATACAAAATGCCTCCTTTGGCGATATAAATGACAATGCTTTGGTTCCTATTATTTTATTTGAGGCTGTGTATCTCCTTTTGATTATCTAAGCAGTATTCTTACCAAAAAAATAACAGTTGTTATACTGTAGTACAAAGGTGTACTTGTTACTATTGTTTGCTGAAACGTAGCCCTCAAACAGTTACCATGATGATTGCTAGATTTCTAAAGCTACGTTTACACACTGGATAAGAAAATTCCTTGCATTCAATCTCAGACATTGCAGAATGCAGTAACAATGTCTCTCCTTTTCTAATGTGGAACTGCACTGAAGCATGAACTTCAGTGCTTGCTTCCAATTTCCTTTTACATTTAATAAGTTGATGTAAAAGGGGACTGTTGCTTAAATATACAGGTTAATTAGATTTGAGAGCTCAGATAATGATCCTCTTATGCATGTTCTCTAGTTGCAGTGCATCTCCTATGAACATTTTTTTCACGTTCCACTTAGTCTCTTTACAGCTATGTTTATTTGATTGACAAGAAAGGTGATAGGAAAACAGATTTAAAAATTTAACAGTTCTACAACAGTAAAGTGTTTCAACATTTAAGGGTTCTTTATTCAGAATTCTGTGGCACTATGTTCTAATATTTATTTTCCAGTTAAAAAAAAAAATTAGGATGCAATCCAAATAAATGATTGTGCATTAGTCAGCTTTACAAGGCCCTTCCAGTTAAAGTATTCTGTGATTACAGTGGGTCATCTTTTATGACCTCTAGAGCAGTTGGACAGCTTGTGCTGGGTTATCAATTATGTTGCCTATCTGTTACAATTTTCAGCCATACAAATGTGTTTTGTATATTGGCAGATAGGCAAATACCAATAGAAAACATCCATATGTTGCTTATTTTATATACCTGCTTACCTACCTTAAGGTTATCTCGGTGAACTAACTATATTTTAATAACTGTTTAAAAAAAGATTTCAGCATAGCAGTAGGAAGTTCTTCCTAAATTCTGTGGCACTTAGCTCTTTAAAAACCTGATTCTGAAAACCCTCACTGTTGCAAGTTCAGGTTTCAGAACTGGGTCCTAATGTTGCGCAGAGAACAATTGCCATAAATTCTGCCCTTCAAAAGCCTTTTACATTTATGACAGAGATAATTAACTGTTTAGTGTTCAAGAAAAATGGCATGTAAGCGTATCTTGTAAACTTATATGCCTCGCTAAGTATTGAAGGGCACTAGAAGTGCAGAAGAAACACTGTTTCTGTGGTAAATTTAGTGATAAAAATGGTATCCTTAATTGTAACGTTACCGTCCACTAACAGCGCAGTTCACAGGAACCATGTTTTGTTAGTTTACTTTCGCTAGCTTGGTGAATTTGGTATCAGTGCATTCTTTTGCAAGTGCAACTGTTCATACAATGAGTGCAACTGTTCTCACAATGAGAAATACCACTGTAGTGGTAGCAGTCACAAGTCTGTACAGTCATTGTTAAAGATTTGTCTTTTTTATATTACAAAAATGATCATTTAAAACATGCACAAGAAAATTTTTCCACAATGCCATGTATGTATGAATATGGCAAATATTGTAGCACATTTCACAATATACACTCTAAAGCAAACATACATATATCTATGTGTGTGTGTAAGGTTTTACAATACAAGTAATTCTGAATTATACAAAATCACATTTCTATTTCAAGGACAGTATAATAATCCCTTAGTTTTACGTGAATTGAGACAATATAAGTAGAAAGCAATTCTGTACTGGTATCAGCACATTTTAGATATATGGGATTTTTTTTCTGCACACAGATTCCTATGGGTTTGTTAACATTCTACATTGCCAATAAGGGTATTTGTATAGCAATATACTATACAATATTGCCAGTATGAAGCTATATTTACATGCACATCAAAAAAAAAAAAATTTTTTCCCCCCTCAACTAGAAAACTGATTTTAGTTAAAATCACCTTCATCATTTAAACAGAAGGCAAAGACAAAAGGGGCCATTTTGTTACTACCATCTTTGGTCTGTTGTCACATTTCACACTGCACATTTTTCGTACAATATCATACGTAATATACTAACATAGTAGCATAGAACAATATAAATTTCATACACAGGTCTAGCTACCAGACCAAGCACCTATTCCTCCAAGGTGCTGAGTGCCTTTAACTCTCTTCGTTTCAGTAAAATCTGAGAACAATCAGGAGCTCAGAGGAGGCACTTAGCACCTCATAGGATCAGCCCCCAAGAGAGTGTCGCCAAGTGGAATGGGTAAAGGTCAGGGTATTTATTGTCTGAAGAACCCTACTCTAGTCATCAATATTAAAAGCAAAATACTACACATAAGTAACAGTGTATATAATACCAAAGCCAAGACAATTAAAACTTAAGGCAGACAGTCCATATGTAACATTGTACCCAAGTATTGGATGCACAACTACTCCTGGCAGTATCTAGGCACAACAGTGAGGAATAAGGATAGCATCCTATCCCTTAACTTTGAATTTCTTTGCTTTTTGTTAATATCACAGACATTTTCTTAGAATGTTTATGTTTAAAACCAAACTACATGTATGAATTGGCATCTTCATAAGTGTGGCCTTTTATGAAGTGTTTGCAAATATTTTCATATAAAGATATGTAATTAGTTTTAAAATGTTGATCTGATCTATCCCAAAAAGTACAGAGGCTAATTTAGTCCCCAAGTCTGCAAAGTAATCCATTAGTCTGAATTTCTATGTTTATACTTAGTCAACTGAACTCTGCCCAAGCAGAACTAATGGCTTACACTTCATGATTGGTAATTTAGGAAGTTATAAGAATTTGGACTATTATAATCTAGAAGTTCATTTTGGTATGCTTATTAAAATGGTTACTGTACAGTTAACAGCAGCCACTTTTAGTTTGTTTCCAGCATTTCTTTGATATCAGTTTTCCTCTGCAAAATGGCATAAGCTTTCATACCACATTGTGCACTAATCACTTGCTAAATGTTATTTTTGAAACTGAAAAAACAATTGTTAAGTATCCTCACACTTTCTTGTCAAACTATCTGAAATGGGCCATCTTGATTATCACTACAAAAGTTGTTTTTTTTCTCCTGCTGATAATTGCTCATCTTAATTAATTAGCCTCTTTAGAGTCGGTAGGGCAACTCCCACCTTTTCATGTTGTCTGTATGTGTATATATATCTCCTTACTATATGTTCCATTCTATGCATTCTATGAAGTGGGCTGTAGCCCACGAAAGCTTATGCTCAAATAAATTTGTTAGTCTCTAAGGTGCCACAAGTACTCCTGTTCTTTTTGCGGATACAGACTAACACGGCTGCTACTCTGAAACCTGTTTCTGAACTGAGACCCATTTTCAATCCAGAAATTACTTTATTTCTAATCTTAATTTTGTGGGAATATGTATGTATTAGTTACAGCAATACTGTTAAAGTTATTGTATGAGAAATAAAATAGAGTTCTAGAATATTTCATTCCTATCTGCATTCTGGTTTGTTTTTCAAAGTATTTTCATGTTAGTTTCTAAAAAGTTAGAAATTCTACAAGGAGCAAATTAGGGGGTTGTCATTTGTTACTGCATGCCCATCACCATCAATCCAGCATGCCCACAACTAAGTACTGTTTTTTTGCTACAATCATCTACTCTATTTTTTGAAGGATTAATCCTTAATAGTGTTGAATTTTACATCTTGAAGCTTTTCTACTTTTTCATTGCTCTTGAACAACTTTTACCTAAGATGTTCAGGGGTTAGGGAGTTGGTATGTCGCTATCTTAAGAGATGAAAGTTGCCTATCTTGTCAGTACATCCTATGAATTCTGACCTTGATCCTGCAAAAATTTTAATTGAGGTCAGCATGTCATACTGATGTCCATAAATGTTTGCAAGATCAGGGCCTACAACAATTATATGGAACTCCTCTTGTATTGTCCTGTAAACATTTTAATATCCTGAAATGATTCTTTGAGATATTTGGCTAGATGAATGTCTCTAGCAAATAGTCTCTGAAACAATGGAAGTAAACTTGGATATTAAATATTCTTAGAATACTATAGTCTATTGGTTTGGTGACCACTGCTACTCTGCCTCCACAAAAATAAGCTGTACAAGTCACAAAGGTAAAAAGTATACAAATAACTGTCTGATATACACATATCTAATAAATCCAAAGTGTTGCTATAGAAAATTCAGTGTTCTCAATATACCTGGCCTTGCTACAGTGGATTGTGTGCAATTACATTTAAAATATCCCTTTGGCTGCAGTTAAGTTCTTCCCTCAGGATTTAAAATTGAAATAGAGTAAGAGGAGTTTTCTAAAAGTCACAGAAAATAAAATAAAATACAAATACAACTTGAACAAATTTAAAGACTCTAGACAAGTGAAATTTCACTGAACCAGCCAGTGTTTTTAGTTGCCTTTGCCCTTACAATGCCTCTTGATCTTGGCTCAGGCTGTCCACAGGAACAATCAAGTGCAGTGATATCTTACCTTCCCTCAAACAATGTTTACTCTTTATTGGTACAGTAGGTTGAAATCTGATTGCACTATTTTTCTTCTGTTTAAAGTCTAATCAAATGACCACACGTTTTGCAGTTCGTTTGAGCATTATGAAGATATCTCAATGCTATTTCCTATATACACTTTTTTTTCCTGCTTTGTTCTTGGTGGTACTTTTCATCAATAACTACAATCATTCTCTCTTGACCTGTGAAGTATAATTCCCAGATGGCTCTGATCTGCATTATTGATAGAAGGGTAAAGAAACTTACTTGTATACTTCAACATAAATGCAGAATTAGCATCAAGCATTTCTCCTTCCCAATCATTCTGTGGTAATTTACCTTAATTGCAACCAGAATTGTGTCATAAAGGACATATACTGTAAACAGATAAAGTCAAATTTTCATCTGCTGCACCTCTATAGCTTAATCCCAGTGCAGCTGTAGGTCTTGTGGATCTAGAAAGTCAGTGGAAAACATACTTGGGGCAGTAGAGCTCAGAGGAGTAAGCCCCGATGAGGAATTGGGCATGGTAATGTCTAACCACTCCATATTGTCTAAATTTGTGTCAGGAAGGTCAAGAGATAAACAGGAACTATTAGCAGTGAATTGTTGGTCAGCTGTTTCCATGGGTGAATGAGCATGATCAAGCATGCTGGAGTGATTAAGCAGATCATTCTGAAGATCTTCAATCAGAGAAAATGATTCTCTGTCCTCGCGACTGCTTGTTAGTTGAGGAATTTCATTACCTGAAGGTAAAGTTCCATCCAAGAGAGCTTCAAGTTGGTTCTCCAAACTTAGAGACAAACTGTTTGTTGGTTCTAAAGACATAGGAGGTGCCATTTGGACTTGTGGTGGTGGGCGAGATACCACTGTGTTCACTGGCATTGTGGTGATATTGGCTGTAACTGGTCTCATTTTGGAAATGGGAGATGGTTCCTCTTTTATAGGGAGGGAAATCTCTGTATAAAAGAAAGTTAAAATAAATCCATGAAAATAAAGGGCATACAAAGATTAGGCATCTTCAAATATTCGACTACTAAATACTTTCTTGAGGTACAAACTGTAAATATAAACTAAGCATGTGAAGTTGTTTATCATTTTAATAATGAGACAAGGTGGGTGAGATAATATCTCTTATTGGATCAACTTCTGTTGATGAAAAAGACAAGCTTTTGAGCTTACACAGAACACTTCTTCAGGAGTTGGTCCAATAAAAGATACTGCCTAATCCACTACATCTGTCTAATATCCTGGGACCAACATGGTTATAACAACACTGCAAATAATTCTAATAATGAGACGCAATCTCTTTTAAAGTGATCTCCACATCTTTTCAGTAATATTTCAGCAAGTCAGAAATATTATATCCATCTGAGGAGAACTGACATGATGTCCATGGTCTTTCTAAATTGAAGATCTGAAATACTAGTGCTATGTCCAAGTGTATTTTACCACAGTTATACAGCTTTTTCACTAACTTAGTACCAAATATTACCGTAGAACAAGAGCTTACCTAGTGTTGTTCTTATTAAAAGGACATTTCTACTTAAGCAGTAACTGCACAAGTCCTTCAGGAGGCTAACGGAACAATTTACTTAACCTTACAAGTTAAGTATGCCTATATTTTCTTATGCCTTGTTTATTAGCTCTTTCTAAACTTCAACCCTGCTGCTCTTAATCAAATAGCCCCAGTAAAGTCAATGGAACTAGTTGCAGATCATGCCTCTGTTGTACATTTATTAACTGAACAGAGTTCACAAACAGTTTTTGTACATAAAACTTTAAGTGAAGACAATGAAAAGCTTTTTTGTCTACCAATCCACACAGTTTTCTCGAGTCTAGTCTTCACTAAAAAGGTTTGCTGGTATAGCTGTTCTAGTAAACCTTCCTAGTAGAGAGACAGCTTCTAATGGCAAAAATGTGCTTTTGCTGGTATAGCTCATACTAGTTTCCCAAACAAAATAAGCTATATCTAAGGCCCAGCTTAATGTGTGATATTGCGGATTCCGCAATATTAGGCTTCCACTGCAATTTTGACAGCAGGTGCCCTGCCGTGTGCAAGGCTGACAATAGGAGCCCCGGACGCCCATAATAATAAGGTCTGTTATTGCTTGTCTGCAACTCAAGTAGGGCCTTATCTATGTCAGCAAAAGCACTTTTTTGCCAGCATAACTGCATCTGCAAGAGGGCTTCTGTTGGTATAAAAAAATGTTTAAAACACATCCTTAGCCAACATTATGCTGGCAAAGGTTTTTAGTGCAAAGCTCATGTAGGTTAGGGCAATAGCCAAGGAATGGGGGTTTTTCCTTTTTAATAAGAAGATGGAAAATATCTGCCACAGTATTTTTGCTTAATTTTTTTGCAAAACTTACAGGAATTGGCAAATGACTCTTACTGATCAAACCATAATTTCTTCACCCTCTGCTACAGATGTTTGTATATATCTGAGTAAGCACAATAATGTGTTCTTTACCATTTCCTATAACTTTACATTATCATTTGGAAGTGAGAAGCATAGAACCATTAGCATGAAGATTTTTGGGGAGCATTAGAACTATTTGTGCACATTAAACAAAGCTTGATTGTTCTGCATTAAGATGTTTGAATTTTTGTGTAATAATCTCAGTTGGTCATTACAAAGGTCTTATATTGTGGTTAGTCTATAAAGGCCGCTATTTTGCTTTCAGATTATACAATCCCTGCATTGTGTAATTCAATTCTTATTTATTCTTAAAACTCTTCAGTTAATTTTGACTAGCAGAAATACTGTAGATTTTTAGGATATGGTTGAAATTCCAGCTACTAACGAACAATCAGTTTTTTTTTATCTTGGTACTCATCAATTCCTTATGGAAGCAACACTCAACATTACACTAATTTGATTGCTTGCTATCAGAAGATTTTCTTCTCAGTATATTAACCATTTATCTGCATACAATGAATTTTATGTATGTTTTTATGCCAATGCTAGTTTGCAAAATTCTTTTGTTCAGAGTTGCTTTCTGATCTTTAATCTTAGTTTAAATGCTGACTGGAAGATTAATTATGTCACATTTTAATTTACTTGATTAAATGGGACAGGACGTTAGCCATTAACTAATATGTGTGCGTGCACATTTTATGCCTATTTCCCCCAATAGTTTCTTTGATGGTTAGGTTTTAACGTGTTAATTTTGTACATTACAATAGAAAATGTCAATGGAAACACGCTTTATTCTGTATATATGGTCTTTTCCAGATTATCTTGGAAGTTTTCCTTTGTGTGTCTCCTTTTCTTCCATTCTCCCAAACACTAGGCTATACTACTGTTAGCAGACATAATGAATGGTGAGAATTAGAGTGCAGGTTTTTCTCAGGTGGCAGATGCAAAAACTCTGCAACCATAATTGGCTTGATGTGATAGTCAGTAATACACAAGAGCTATAGCAGCAGAACTAGAACCACATCAAGGATACTGACCCTGGAGATTATTATTGAACCCTGTTAGAAAGGGGAAGCGACTAAGAGCTTTTACCACTTAAATAAATTACCCAGAGAGTGACTGAAGTGGTTCTCCAGGCTTGCTCACATTCTAAGATTAGGGCTGCATGGAGTCATGAGAGGTATGTGAAAGAGCCCAGAAAAAGACTGTGCAGCATGAGCAGAATGGCCAGTATTCTAGAGCAGTGTTTCACAACCTTTTTGATACCAGGGACTGGCGCCAATCCATGGACCAGTCATTGAGAAACACTGTTCTAGAAAAATGGGGAGGAAACATTTTCTAGAATGGCAGATGAGGAATATACTAAATTTACATAAGTATGTGTTTGTAAGACTCTGGATATAGCATCGTCCTTCAATATTTATTACTAGCTGGAACCTGCTAGTAAACTCAAGACACCATAGTGATGAGTACCCTAGAATACCTTGGTAAGACATCAATTGTTCATCTTTCCCTGTTGGGGCTGCTTTATGAACAGCTGGACATTGAAGAGCTTTATTGAAATAACAGAGAATCATACCCTGATTCAGTTTAGATACTGTAATCTGATTAAAATATTTTAATTCTTGTTTTAAATATAAATCACTTTTTTCAAAATTTAATCTATATAAATCTACAGAAAGCAGATTTTAATTACACCTTTCGTCTGAACTGCATCAGAACCATAAGTAGTTTACTTCCCACATACCCCTGAAATGAATGTTTTACTTGCCTCAAAATGAGAGCTGAAACCTTGATAAATAGTTGTCTAGTTAAAATGTAGAACTACTTGTATACTCTCTACTAAGATATTTTTGTCACGGTCTAAAGCTGATGTATAACAACTGACAGCCTTCTACAGCAGCAGTCAGCTTGGGGCATAGGGGTGAATGATTATTTTCCTCAGTGGTAGTAGAACTTTGGCCTTTGAAATACTTTGCATTTAGGTACAGTGTTCTTAGAGAATTGAAGAGGAATAATAAATGCCATGGTTGGTACCTAAATAGCCACTTGTTCCAGCAGAGGAGACCCCTCTGCTGTAGTGGCCCCGTTTTCTTCCTTACTCCTTTCTTCCAGTCACATCTTAATTTCTTGTTCTAATTTCTGTCAGTTTTTTTAATAGTTTTGTCTATACATTACACATAGTGATAATCTGACTTACCTCCACTCTTAATGAGGATATCAAAGAGATCATCCATCTGCTGACTGTGTGCATTTGAAATCTGTAAGAAAGAGAATTTCTTGTCATGCAGACCCTAATATAAGATGTGACTGATGCCAGCTTCCCTCAATAACACTATTAACATTAGCTTGGCTTATGGCTCTAGATTTTTTTTTAAATGACTTTAGCCTCACCAATAAAAGATGGAGTAATGCCATGCTTTTAAATAATACTTTGAATGATATTAGATGGGGGTTGTCATATGTGTTATAATTTTGTCACTGAGGGGATTAGCATAAAGCAAATCAGGAAAATGCTGAAAGGCAAGGAGAAATATTTTTTTAAAAATAATGTAAGTAATGTTGATGTATTTAATAGCTTTTTAAACAGTGGCTTCTTCTACCACGTAAGCACCAGCCAAGACTAGTGGGTGGGCTACTGGTTATACATTTTTTTTAAATAACGTTCTAAAGAAATTATTACAACGAAATACAAATAAAGCAAATGAACATCTTGCCTTGCAACTGTCTTGAAGTCTCCTCATTGCCAACATGAATGATGTCATGGTGACACTTTAAGGCTCACCCTCCAATATGCCTCATAATAGTACTGACAACACTCATTAAAATTAGGGGGTCTTTTTGAGTGGTCCTGCTAATGTACCTTTTAAATGTTGTTGAAAAATTTTACACAAATACAAACAATAATAAATCGTACACTTATCAAATACAGCTTAACCATTTTCAAGGTATTATGGGTCAGACAAACTCTTTAAAGAGCTGAAGACATGCAATGTCATTTGAAGGGTAATTATTACTAGATTGGTAACAAGGTGTCAGATTTGATAATATCACAATATTAATAATTTCCATACAGCTAATAAACAGTCAAACAACCAATATTTTGTAGATCTGAAATAATTTTATCTAAAGGATAAATTCAGTTAACAGAATCATGAAAAACCAGAGCTCTTGGAGTAAATGATCACTATATATATCCAAATGTCAATAGGGTAGGTCTAAGCCAGGGGTCTCAAAGTCCCGGCCCGCGGGCCATCTGCAGCCAGAGAACCTGCCCACTGCAGCCCGCGGAGAAGAGACGCAGGCAGACATGCTGCCGGCAATGTCTGCTGCAGATGCTCCTCCCCCCCCCGCAGCTCCCATTGGCTGGGGGAGAGGGACAGAGATACCATCACTAGTCACTGGGCAGAGTCAGCCATGGAGGCAGCATCACTTTTTTCCACAATGACTATAAACAAGTCAAAATACTGAACACAATTATCTGATGCACACCTTGCTGCAATCCTGAAGGTTTCAACTGCTCAGTCACTGAGGCCAAACATCAACAAACTGACAGAACTGAAGCGTTGCCAGGTGTCTGGCAAACACTAAAAACTCTCTGGCAGGCGAAGAATTGTATAAAGTTGTATGACAGTTTTATTATTGCTAAGAAATTCAAAATAAAAAATACAATATAAACATTTTCTTTTCTGAACACCATCTTCAGTGACATTACTGGCCTGCTGAGAGGATTTGAGGACTGGCACTGGCCCTAAGGAAAATTGAGTTTGAGACCCCTGGTTTAAGCAATGGAGTGCATGCAGGAAAATCCTAGCACTCGGACCAACACATTAACACTGATTCTAATAATTCTATGTAAAAAGGGAAAAAATTATCTGATAGTTATTTTCTCTTATTTAACCTACCTCTCGCTGACATGCCTGCATGTTGCGGGTCTGTTTTATGGCCTCTTCATAACGTGGAGGGTCTTTTGTCTTGGTTACTGGATTGCTGAATAGAGAGTGTTGTGTGATATATGGCTGGGACTCAGGTGGTGAGTCAGGCTGTGTGAAACAACAACATAATGAACAAACAAGTGTACCATATTGGTAAAGTAAACTATTCTTAAGGGGATCAGCTATATAAATATTGGATTTACCCTAGTTCTCCAGTCAGATAACTATCTAGTTAAAAGTAATCACACACTATCAGTTATTTTTTACAGCTAGATTAGACATTGTATGTATTCTGTATGTAAAATATTCATATACACCCAACACTAATTCCTCATGCTTACATTTTCTTAATAAAAAATGTAGCAACAGTCTTGTGGAGAAGTGAGCAAATCTTACCTTACTGGGTCCATTTTGCACTGAGGGAACCTGGTTCTTCCCAGCATCAAGGCTAGTGTTTAATGCCTTATTGATAAAAGACTGCTGTAGTGTTGTAACAGGTGGATTTTGATAGGGAAATACTGTATTTGATGTATTAGATGGGAAAACCTGTAAAAGATTAATATTTTATCAAAAGCTAACATTTTTATATTCACAATGATGGCTAAATGACATTAAAATCATTAGGGAAAGTAAAAGCAATTATGCTTTCTTACTTATGTATTTGTTTGCTTAACTTCTACCTGGGAAAGTGTTTTTTCTATAACTACAATAATTGTCTGTATTTTTCAGTGGCTCAGGCAGAAGAGTCTGGAGCAACTGTCACCATTGCTGTTCCTGGAGAGAGACTATCACTGTGCAATGTTGAGCCTTCACTCACCTGAAATTTATAATACTGCTTCAGTCTGTCTGAAGAGTCTGGCAAATAGCTTTTGCTGATGATTATACTTAAAAAAAATCTAAACTGCTTTCCTCTCTGATTTTCCAGGAAGCACATGACCTATCAGTTTTGTACTGAGAGGAACATGGTTTCTGGCACGTTTGAGGCATGAAACAATTTAAAATAACATCTCCACCTAGTGGCCAACCAATAAAGCACAATTGTACTAATTTCTGGCCTGATTTAATTTCAAACTAGTTCTTAGAAAAAGAGGATATAAACTCCTAGTGCATATGTAAAATACATGCCCTTTTGTAAATCTGGATTATCAAAACTACATAAAGACAGTAACGTCTACCCCTTTAAGATAAAAAGTCCTTATTTGAGTAGGTTAGCTGGTATTTGAGCACAATCTAAAGAAATAAATGGAAAAATGGGAACAACATTTTTTCCCATCAATACAATAACACATGCTTAATAACAAAGAAATACAACAGCTAGTACTAATATAGTAGTTTTCTTTCATGATACCTACCTTATTAAAGTTTAAGGTCCATCAGCCCCATTTTTTCACATAGGGAAAATATGGTGCACAGAGCGGTTAACAGCTAGGTCCAGAAAGGTGACTTAGACTCAGCAGTGCAATCCCTAAAATGTAGGCATCCTGGGGTGTAGTGGAATCTACAGGCCCAAGTTACGTACCAAAGAACAGGATTCACACAAGCCAGCATGCTGAGCAGGAAGCTGCCTAGAGTAGGCACAGAAAATGTCGGAAAGGGGTGTGGTCTAAGTTTTGGCCCTTAAAGGGAATTGGGCACCTAATTGTGGACTGCAGGGAGGTACTTCCCTCCACTCTGCATTCACAGCCCTGAATCCACCCCTGGAGTTAGGCCAGATCCGGCTTAGGTGCCTTTCTCACCAAAAAAAATGAGGAAATTCATCCCTTCTGTGTTCTACAGCCCAGTGGTTAGAGCACTCACTGGGTATGTGGGAGACTTTGGTACAAATCCTCACACACTGATTTGAAACAGGGTTTCCTGGCTCTAAGGTGAGTGCCCTAACCACCAGAGTATAGGGTACTCTGGGATAGATCTCTCTCAATCTCCCCCGTATAAGCTGTTTCACTTTGTATAAAATACTTAAATATTCATTGGAGCAGGGCCTGGAACCTGGGTTTTCCAGATGGGCACCCTAACCACCGGGCTACAGAATCATTCTTTCTGGCCCACCGTATAGTATCCAGTAAACCAGGTTGTCCGCCTTAGAAAGGATAATATTTCCTAACAGAGCTCATAGGTTACCCATGTAGCAAATGGTAACAGAAATGCCTCAAATTACAGTATACAATAATTTCACATTTATATCTCATCAGTAGTCACAAACCTTTCTGATTTGTTGGGCCTGACTAAGCACATACTGGGTGACAGTATTTTGTTTTGATGGTGGACCATGAATCTGTGGTGCTGTCTGAACTAGACCAGAAGATGAAACAGGCGCAGATACTTGTGATGAAGCCTGAATTCCTGCTTGTGACTGAGCCTAAAGACAAATGAAATTTACACAATGACATTTAACATTTTAGCTATTTACAGTATAGTTATGGCATAATCAATAATCCTCAGTTGTGGTAATTTACAATCAGTCAAGAAGTCACATTGTTTGAATATTGTTTCACTTTCTGATTCCACAGATTCCATTTACAGCCCAATATTTGAGTATGTAAAAGTAAAATAGAAGTAGATGGGAAAACACACAGTTGGACTTGGGAGAAAAGTCCCAATACGCATTTTGCAAACAACAGCATTTGGAGTTATATGTTCTGATCCAGTATAGATCAGAAAAACTGAATAGGATACTTTCTGTACAGTCTGGGAAAACTCCACCACATTCTTGTTGAGACAGACAGCAAATGAAACAGCAATAGCACATGAATATATAGTAAAATATTTGTACACAACTGAGAAACCCCTTTCTATACACCTGTTCCTTGAACCTCAAATGTATGGTAATGTAAATCCCTTCCCTCCCTCCAAAAAAGCAACCCCAAAACATTAAGAACTTTACTATGCCAAAGCTAATTCTCCCCCAGCACAATCTGGGCAGTCTCTATTTCCTAAACAAAGTGTACCATCACTGCATGCAGGTATGATAGGTGATACTTTTAAGTCATCAGGTTTTTTTCGTCTTAGCTTGGTAGCCTACTAAAACTAAGTGATGTCACTACTACAAAATCTGAATGAAAGGAGATCAAGGAGACTCCAAAGTTTCCATTCACATTTCAGTAGTACAGAATGTCATGGAGATCAGTTGCACTAGAATCACCTAACTGATTTATATTGTGGAGAGTGGGGTTGCTGGAGCAAAGGGGCTGGATCTGCTGCTTTACCTGAAGGTTAGGGGAGCAAGGAGCAGAGTGGCCCATGTGCAGAACAGCTATTTGCATATCCAGGAAGAGAGCAGAGGTTCCAAGCAAGGAGATAGGGCTTCCCAAGCTACACTGGTAGGGGAGATCCCAGCATGTGGGAGGTATGTGATTGTTGAGGCCAGAATTAATTGATTTAGGGAGAGCCTAAAGCTGATTAATTGGAAGATAAGTGGGTGTGAGAATTCATTTTATCTGAGGGATGAGCATCAGAACTGATTTTATGTATGAGGGAAGAACTGATGACTTGTGTGGTGGTGGAAAGTCAGAGTTGATTTACTGGGGGCAGGAGGGAGTGCATGTGGAAAGGGATAGAGGACTGCAGGTACTTGCCTCTTGGGCTAGTAGGCTTAATCCTTGGAAGAATAATTGTCAAGGAAATTTTTCAAAATATCTTTGCTAGAATGCAAAAAGGACTCATCTAGGAAATGCCTGAGTATGGGAAAAGAAGCTAACTGAAATGATTGGCTCTTGATAGTTTCTACTCAAGTCTAATGCAATCATGAAAAAAGTCAATATTTTTACAATTATTAAGAATATAAACAGCGCTTTTCTACTCTGTATATAAAAAATGAGCAGCATGGCTGACAATCATAATGGGTAATTTAAATGATTAAAGATAGAGAAAACATTTCATACCTGTAGCTGTATATTGCCCACTGGTAGCTGCACTGAAGTGGCTGAATTCGGTCCTTGGATAGACAGTGGGAGTAGCAACTGTGTTGTTCCGTGGGTAGTTAGTAAAGCTTGAGGCTGGGCAACAACTGCAGTTTGTGGCTGCCTCTGTGAACTCACATAGAATTGAGAGATTACATTCTGTGGTTCAGCTTTGGCCAAAGGTATCTCCTGTTTGATAACAACAGCCTTTTTAGCAATTAGGTTCTGGCCACCAGTAGACACTGGCTGTCCTAAAGAATGGCTCATTACAGATACTGGTTGCCTTGGACTAGAGCAATCAGTGAGAGTATTTTCATCTTTGATAGCAGCATTTAATTGTTTCTGATCCAGCGTAGTTATGGAGTTAACAGGAGTCTGGGATTGCTGCTGCTGCTGACCCCGTTTTTCAACCTCCAGTTGCATTTTCAGTACTTCCACAAGTTTCTGTTCTTGTTCCAGTTTCCTTTTGAGCTCTTCAATCTGCTTCTCTTTTTCTTGAAGCTTGCGGTCCTTTTCTGCTGCATCAAGCTCCATGCTTGAAATGCTTCCACTGCCATGACTCAGACTGTCTTCATTCACAGTCACTCTTAGAGGTGAAGTGCTTAAGAACTGGGATGGTGACATCATGCTCATCATTTCTGTGAAAGTATCTGTCATGTTTGTGTCATCTGTGCTCAGACTTGATTGTTCTGAAGGAGATGGTGAAATGGGCAAAGGGGAGCTAATGCTTTCAGTATGTGCTAATTTGAAGCCAGATCCAGCAGACGACGTTTCTGAAGGAAAGCTCCCCACTGATTTATTTAATGCTGTAACAGGGAATGCCACAGTTACCTCCCCCGTGTTACTGATGACACCAGTAGAAGTGGTTATTGCAACCACTTTATTAGTATTGACACCATTATTATTATTATTAAGATCTTGGTAGGGTTTTAGACGCTCAATAAGATCTGTTTTAGTTCCAGACACTGGCAATCCCCTTAATTTCAATTCCATCTTCAGTTCAGCTACCTGAGGATAAAATAAGACTTAGTATTCAAAACAAAACAAAACCAGCATGTTGTTTTATTTGCATTGCATTTTGCTAAAAGCATATTCAGCATATTCACTAATCATTATACACTGGTCTTTTGTGGGCAAAAGAGATTCTTTATAGCAACATTTATGTAAAAAACATATCTATATGAACAAGTTCCTTTTGGTGGAAAGCCAAAAATTCATTTTAATACTATTAGATTGCTATACAATGGTCAAACATTTCAGATAGCACTGTAAGCACACTGCATATTTCTTTAACACAAACAAGACTCATCTGGGAAATATGAAAGTACATCGTCTCTTCATTTTGGACTGAAAACTTCTGAAACAAATCTACGGTATCTGACAAATGTGCACATTAAAGCACTGAATACACAAAATTTGGCATGTTGAGTCACTTTCTTATGCCAGCATGAGACAAGATTATGGGACCTATTGTATCAGAAATTTATCAGGAGGATTGGATGACTCAGTGCATTAGTCACCTTTAGTTAGAAATTGACCAATTATTACCATATGCCACCTGGGTTTCTTTCACAAGAATGAAAAGCATAAGCAATTTAGCTATCTAACTTCTGGTGGAGAGAGCCTGGATTTTCCAGTCAAATAAGTATACTGACATACTCACTGGGGGTGAACTATAGACAGAAGGGGTAAGTTACAGTATGTGTTTTATGTAATTCTTTCCACCAAAATTTTGATTTAAAAATAAATGGTTACTTACCCTACAGTAGCTGTGGTTCTTTGAGATGTGTTGTTGACATGATTCCACTCTTGGTGCACATGTACCTCACGTGCAAAAGACCGTGTTCTTTTGGCTAACAGTGTCTGTTAGGGCCATACCTGCACTCTAAGTGCCCCCAACCAAGAATATACAGGGCAAAGTAGACCCACCTGTCCTTCAGTTCCTTCACCAATGCCATAGGAGTAGAACTCTATATTTGCAGGAAAATACGATGGGGTGTGGAATCTGTGTGGACAACACGACTCAAAGAACCACAGTTACTGTAAGCTAAGTAACCATTCTTTCTGTGAGTGACTGTGCTCATAGGTTCCTCTCTTGGTGACTAACAAGCAGTTGTTTGGTTGCATGGAGGTGGGTACTAGGAATCCTACTTAAAAAATACTGCAGGAGAACCCTAGAAAAACTGCCTCCAATTTCTGGAAGCCTGTGTTAAAGAATAGCATCTTGTAAATGTGTACAGCGAACCCCGTGTAGCTGCTCAACATATTTCAGATACAGGAATATTCCTCAAACAGGCAGCAGATGCTGCCTGAGCCCTAATGCAATGCGCTCTAATGTGGCTTGATGGATCTACTCTGGCTAGTTCATAACATGGCTTATACAGCTGGAGACTGATTTGGATAACTTCTGTGAGGATAGTTTGCCCCTTAATTTAATCAGCAAAGGCCATAAATAGTTTGGGCATATTCTTGAATCATTTTGTTCTCAGTAAAAAGACAGTGCCCTTGCTACATCAAGTGTATGAGACCTAGCTTTCCTGGGATTGAGTAAGATTTAAGAAAGAAAACCAGGAGGTGAATAGATTGGTTTATATGGAATCTAAAAGAACTTTAGGTAGAAACTTGGGGTGACATCTAAGAGTGCCCCTATTTTTATGAAATACTCTGTATAGAGGATCTGTCATGAGGGCCTGAATCTGCTATACTCTTCAAGCCAGAAAGGCAAGGCAGTATTCATTGACAGCTGGCATAGGAATCAGATTACTAAGGGCTCGAAGGGGGGACTCATCAAGCCTAATACTATATAGATGGCCCAAGACAAAGGAAATTCCTGAACTGGGGGAAAAACATGCATGAGGTATTTCAAGAATATAGCCACTATAGGGTGGGGAAAAAAGTTTGGTCCTGGATTGGGGAATGATGAGCAGATATTGCTGCTCTATGGACATTTATACAACCGATGGACAATCCAGATTGTTTCAGAGATAGCAAATAGTCCAGCATTACTGAAATTGGTAATGTTAAAGGAGACGACTGGTGCTGGGATGCCAAACAGAAAACCCTGTTCCATTTTGCTTTGTATTTTAAGTCTAGTTGAAGATTTCCCTGCTCCGAAGCAGAATGTTCCGAGCCTCAACTGAACAGCTTCCTCTTTTTCATTCTCCCAGGCAAGCCTTCATATACTGAACACATAAAGTATGCAAATTCTATGTTCCTTTCTTATCTGAAGTAGAGAAGTGTTGTAAGGATTAGATAAAATTTATAAAATGCTCTGGACAAGAAAGGAGCTTCTTAGAAACTGGAGGGGTAAAAAACTAAATAAAAGCAAAAAATCTAGGTTGGTAGTAAATTAAAATGGCAAAAACATTTCTATAAAAATGTCAGTAACAATTTGCAAGTTATAACCTTTGCTGATATTTGCACATAGACAAATCCCTCTTCATGTTTACCTTCAGGTCATCCAAGCTTGAAGGAAGCGGTCCTGGTTTTCTGCTGGGAATATTACTGTTCTGTCTTGGTGTGCAGGCTACTGACGTAGGTGTGCTGTTGCTCAAAGTAGTCAGTGGTATATTCCCGTTGTTGTTCTGTTTGTCACTGAGAGGTCTGCAAGTAAAAAAGCATAAAAATATGAGTGCTAGCTATTATGTTATTTACTTTTAAGAAGCGGTAGTACTGAATTTAAAATTTATCCACTTAATGGCAGAAAATTGACTTTTCCTCAGATGCATAATTAACACAGCTGGACTCATTAAATATTTTAGATGATTCTTGAATTGCTTGCAGAGGAAAAGTTTGCTGTGGAAAATATATTGGTATTTTATGTAGCGTACAGTTAGTATTACAAGTTTATGTTTAATCACTTTTATTACACTACTAAAATATTAAGGAAATCTTGCCTCTAAAAAGACAACAGGATTTATACAACCCAAGTTGTCTTTGTTTCAAATATCGTACTATTTTTTCTATTAACGCAAGAACACCACAATCAGATATCAAAAACACAGGAAGAAATATTGAAATTAACCAAGCTTCTGCTGACTAGTGCAGTAAACTAGGTAAATAGAGTGACATACATTATTATAAAAGCTTTTTTCATATGCAGATTTACATATTTAGAATTAATTAAAGAACCTTTGGAGTGTGATAATTGTTTGAGATATATGTGAACAAATAGGGGAGCCAAGAAGAAGAGTTTGCACCCCTATTTATCTAAGTGAATTGCACACTAACATTTCAATCTCTTTCCTATCACAAAAGCTAAAACTAACATTTTCAAACTAGATACCTAAAATTAAGCACCTAAGTCCATATGTAGACACCTAAGTAAGAGTGGCATGATTTTCAGAGGAATTGAATATGCACATCTCCCTGTGACTTCATTGGACACTGCACATTCAGTTCTTTTTGGGGAAAACAGGTTTTATTTATGTACTTAAATATGGGGTTAGGTGTCTAACTTTAGATATATAGCATTGGAAGTTTTGGCATAATTTTTTCATCTGCCAAACTGGTTTTGCTTTGCAAGAAACCTGGCCAGTCATTCTCAGAAAACAAAACTTATTCATGTTAATTAATTGGTTGGATTTATTGGTCAAGCATGGATTCCTAAATTTCTATAACGAAACTGCATCATATGGCCACAGAGCCTGCCTTTTACTGACTTTGTATTTGTGATTACAACTTCCCTGGATAAATAATATCGTACCAGGAAAATGCACATTTTGGTAGAGACATTTGGACTTATTGTTCAAATGCAAATTGTACCTTGCTGACAAGGCAGAGTAAGTATTTTATAATAAATATCCAAAAGATTATGGTAGGTTAATCTTTATTTTTGTTATTTTCAAAAAAGATCAGATCAGTGAGTGGATCTTTGTGTCAAAAAACCTAATATGTTTAGCAGTCACTGAAATTCCAGACTTCCACCTCATCTTTCTGAACAGCTGCACTTTTCTTTCCTGGTTTGTATAATTATGCCCTTACTGGTATTTCTAAGCAACAATGTATAGCTCTTAATATCTCAAGGGTCTTTTAAAGTGGGGTTAGCAAGATTTTTTTTAATGTTTCTCTGTGTTATGTAGAATAATACTTACTAGGTAAGAAAAAACAGTTACATTGGACATGTGCAAGCACTCGAAGAAGAGAAAACGGTTACTAACCTTTTGTAACTGTTATTCTTCTAGATGTGTTGCACATGTCCATTTCAATGTAGGTGTGGCACGCCCTGAGCACAGTTGCCTGAATTTTTTTTTTTTAGTGGTACCCATTGAGTCGGCTCTAACACCTCCTGTTGCTGTGTGCTCATAGTGCGGGAATAAGGGGCCCTGCTGAGCCTGCACCCTTTCAGTTTCTTCTCATGGACCACTCCAAGAGAAGGGACAGCAGGCAGGTCTTGGAATGGAAGTGCAATACATCTAGAAGAATAACAGTTACAAAAGGTTAGTAACTGTTTTTTCTTCTTCGAGTGCTTGCACATATCCATTCCAATGTAGGTGATTCACAAACAGTTGCACAGGAGATGGGCTTGAAGCTTAAGGGCAAGCTGACTGCAACACTGTGTGGCCAAAGTAGGCATCATCTCTGGCTTGTTGAGTGATGGCATAGCATGCTGAGAACGTGTGCACGAGGACCAGGTCGCAGCACTGCAGATATCTCGAATAGAAACTTGAGCTAGAAAAGCTGCCAAAGCGGCCTGAGACCAAGTGGAATGAGCAGTCAGGTTCGGCAGAGGGGAGACCCCCCAGAGGTCATAACATGCCCGGATACATGACATGATCCAAGATGAAATCCTCTGAGCAGGGATGGGGAGCCCCTTCATGCTCTTAGCTATCGCTATGAAGAACTGCGATGATCTACAGAACGGTTTGGTCTTCTGAATATAGAATGCCAGGGCCATCTGCCATCCAAAGAGAGCAGACATTGTTCTTCCCTATCTGCGTGTGGCTTAGGATAGAATAGTGGTAGAAAAATCAATTGGTTGCAGTGGAATTGAGAAACCACTTTCATGAGGAACTTTGGATGCATGCGTAGCTGCACTTTATCTTTGAAGAAGATTGTATACGAGTAGGGCTCCATGTTGGCCCTGGAGGTCGCAGAAGTCATGGATTCTGTGACTTTCAGTGACCTCCATGACTTCCGAGGCAGCCAGTGTGGCTGACCCCAGGGCTGCCCAAGCAGCTGGCTCCGTGGCCATCCGCACTGGCCACTGCTGGAACGGCTCCGCAGCCAGCCATTTGGGTGGCCCCGCAGCCAGCGGTCCCAGGGTGGCTGGAGCAGCTGCTGTCGGCAGCCCCCAGGCAGCCAGAGCAGCTGCTGCTCAGTGGCCCCTGGCAGCTAGTGCTGCTGGCACCCCTCTCCCCAAGATTTAGTCAGGGGTAATTATAGTAAAAGTCATGGACAGGTCACAGGCTGTGAATTTTTGTTTATTGCCCATGACCTGTCCATGACTTTTACTAAAAATACCCATGACTAAATCGTAGCCTTAGATATATACGAGGGTTCTGAGGTGAGGGCGCGGATCTCTGAAACTCTCCTGAATGACGTAATGGCCACTAGAAAGGCCACCTTCCAAGAGAGGTCCAACACTGAGCCTGTCTCTAGTTTCAACAGGACAAGGATTAGGTCCCAGGCGGAGGAGAGGAATTGGTTTCTTTATCTGAGGGAATACCCTCTCCAGGCCTTTGAGAAAACGAATTACCATTTTATGTGAGAAAACCGACCTACTGTCAACCTTAGGACGAAAGTCTGAAATGGCCACCAGGTGGACCTTGACTGAAGAGAAGGCCAGGCCTGGCTGCTTTAAAAGCAGAAGGTATTCCAGAATGAGCTGCAATGAGGACTGCATAGTCAGAACTCCATGCCGGGAAGACCAGATGGAGAATCATTTCCACTTTTCCAGGTACATCACCCCAGTGGAGGGTTTTCTACTGCCCAGTACGACTCTATGAACCTGCTCTGAGCAAGCTTGCTCTTCGGGGTTCAGCCATGAAGGTTCCAGGCCATCAGATGAAGAGAGCTAAGGTTTGGGTGGAGCAGCTGGCCATGGTCCTGTGTGATCATGTCCAGACCTGAGCAACGAGGGAAGTTCCAGCAACCATCATGGGTGGTACGAAGGAACTGAAAGGGCGTGGCAAGGCCCCTTATACCGGCGCTATGAGCGTGCGGCACCAGAGACACTAGAGCCAAGCCGACAGATACCAGCACTAAGGGAAAAAATTCCGGCAACTGTACTCAGGGTGTGCACACACCTACATTGGAAAGAACATGTGCAAACACTCAAAGAACAAACTGCTATTACAGCATACAGGGCTAAGCTTGTTGTATTAATATCAGTTTAAAATGGATTTTAATTAAAATTCCCTGCACTTTCTTTGTTCAATTTGATTCAAGATAAAAATATTTTTGTGATGTCTCTACATGTAACAGAATGAGCAGCTGATACCACACAGCACATCACTGCTTCCAAAGATAGGATACATGGCAATTATACAAATGTCATTTGTTACTCTCAGATTATACTTTTTAGTTATTTACTATCAGTTGTTAAGAAAGGCTGGAAACAGAATGCTACATTGCTGTAAGTTAGATTCTCTCCCTCATGGACATATTGGGGATTAATGATGTTTGTGAGTCACTCATATACTATGGTGAGGGGAGAAAGGGAGGAGTGTAAAAAGTACCTAGACAGGATTTTAGGCCCAAATTTTAACCTCCCTATCGCAGCTTACAAAGCCCAACATTCCTTCTTATCCAAAAGTCTCTCAGCCCCCCCCAAAATGCCCCAAACAGCAACAAAAACACTGTGATAGCAATAGCAAAATGTGCATAGAGGTTGTGTTCTGTCTCTGATCTGCCTGCTTGTGTCATAACATGTGTACAGGCAGGGTGTTGAAAGTTACAAGCATTCATAAGAGATCACGATTCTTGTGAATGTAAATAACATGTTTGATTAGAAAAATATAGCAGACAAATAAAGGGGCTGCTGTGCTTGCAATGTCCATAGAGCAAAATTAAGCCAGTAGGTCCAGTTATAGGTTTATCAGACTTTACTGTCCCTTCAATAAATCAAAACTATAGTCTCATCACTATGTGTGCTGCTAAGAGATGCAGAGAATTGGAGACTGAGGAATAGGTAGTATAGCGGGTATGTGCACTGACCGACCTTTAAATATAACCACCTCAAATCATGATGAGTCACCATCCCCTAATACAGGGTTGGTGCCTAACATGAATAATTTAACCTTAAAATACAAATTCTACATTTGATGTATATTTTTTCCTTATTTAAGAAAAAAGCAAATTGATCCCTTTAAAGGAAAAAAACTGACAAAGTTTCACATACTTGAGCGGTGCAGGTAGAATTGTCTGGTAGTTGTAGTGTTGTTGCTGTTGGCTCAGGATCTGCAGCTGCAAAAAAAGCTGCTGTTGCTGTAGTAAACGAGCGTAATTGGAGTCCATCTGTGGCTCGTTCTTCTCACCTTTCTGATCAGGTGGGATATATTGATGATACTTCAACTTCTTTACCCTAGGCTTAGGTTCTTTACATTTCTTGCTCCGATGCTTGTCATTTGGGTTCTTGGGGTGGCTTTGCTATTTAGAGACAAAGTTAGAAAAAATTATAAAATAAAACAGCTATTACACAGACACCTTTACAAAGCAATTGTATGAAAAATGAAGTTGAGGCATAAAGGAACACGTCGGTTATGAAAAATGAGATGGCAAGAAATAATGTTGTCCATTATAGTAATCAGCTCAGCTTGTGGCCATTTGGAATTGAAAATACAGTAGAACCTCAGAGTTACGAACACCAGAGTTACGAACTGACCAGTTAACCAAACACCTCATTTGGAACCGGAAGCATTCAATCAGGCAGCAGAGACCAAAAATAACCCCAAATACTGTACAGCACACTACAGTACTGCACAGTACAGCACAGTACTGTGTTAAATGTAAACTTCTAAAAAAATAAAGGGAAAATTAAAAAAAATATTTGCTAAGGTAAAGAAATTTTCTGTGCTTGTTTCATTTAAATTAAGATGGTTAAAAGCAGAATTTTTCTTCTGCATAGTAAATGTAAAATTATGTACAAAAAACTGCATTCAAAAATAAAACAATTGTAGAGCCTGCAAATCCACTCAGTCCTACTTCTTGTTCAGCCAATCGCTCAGATAAACAAGTATGTTTACATTTGCAGGAGACAACGCTGCTCGCTTCTTGTTTACAATGTCACCTGAAAGTGAGAACAGGCATTTGCATGACACTGTTGTAAACGGCGTCGCAAGATATTTATGTGCCAGATGCGCTAAAGATTCGTATGTCCCTTCATGCTTCAACCACCATTCCAGGGGACATTCGTCCATGCTGATGATGGGTTCTGCTTGATAACAATCCAAAGCAGTGTAGACCGACGCATGTTCATTTTAATTTTCTGAGTCAGATGCCACCAGCAGAAGGCTGATTTTCTTTTTTGGTGGTTTGGGTTCTGTAGTTTCCACATCGGAGCGTTGCTCTTTTAAGACTTCAGAAAGCATGCTCCACACCTTCAGATTCTAAAACCTTGGGTCAAGTGCTGTAGCTATCTTTAGAAATCTCACATTGGTACCTTCTTTGTGTTTTGTGAAATCTGCAGTGAAAGTGTTCTTAAAATGAACAACATGTACTAGGTCATCATCTGAGACTGCTATAACATGAAATATATGGCAGAATGTGGGTAAAACAGCAGGGGACATACAATTCTCCCCCAAGGAGTTCAATCAGAAATTTAATTAACGCATTATTTTTTTAACGAGCATCATCAGCATGGAAGCATGTCCTCTGGAATGGTGGCTGAAGCATGAAGGGGCATATGAATTTTTAGCATATCTGGCACGTAAATACCTGTAGCAATGCCAGCTACAAAAGTGCCATGCAAATGCCTGTTCTCACTTTCTGGTACCATTGTAAATAAGGAGGGCAGCATTATCTCTTGTACATGTAAACAAACTTGTTTGTCTTAGCGATTGGCTGAACAAGAAGTAGAACTGAGTGGACATGTAGGTTCTGAAGTTTTACATTGTTTTGTTTTTAAGTGCAGTTATGTAATTTAAAAAAAAAATCTACATTTGTAAGTTGCACTTTCACGACAGAGATTGCACTACAGATCTTGAATGAGGTGAATTGAAAAATACTATTTCTTTTGTTTATCATTTTTAGTGAAAATATTTGTAATAAAATAATATACACTTTGATTTCAATTACAACACAGACTACAATATGTATGAAAATGTAGAAAAACATCCAAAATATTTAATACATGTCAATTGGTATTCTATTGTTTAACAGTGCGATTAAAACTGTGATTAATTGCGATTTATTTTTTTGAGTTAATCGCATGAGTTAACTGTGATTCTCCCAGTGGTTCTCTGAAGACGTCCACACAATGCACAGTCAACTTGTGGAACTCCTTGCCTGAGGAGGTTGTGAAGGCTAGGACTATAACAGCGTTTAAAAGAGAACTGGATAAATTCATGGAGGTTAAGTCCGTTAATGGATATTAGCCAGGATGGGTAAGGAAGGGTGTCCCTAGCCTCTGTTTGTCGGAGGGTGGAGATGGATGGCAGGAGAGAGATCACTTGATCATTGCCTGTTGGGTTCACTCCCTCTGGGGCACCTGGCATTGGCCACTGTCGGTAGACAGGATACTGGGCTAGATGGACTTTTGGTCTGACCCAGTATGGCCATTCTTATGATTAACTGACAGACCTAATATATATATATATATATATATATATATATATATATATATATATATATATATATATATATATATATAAAAACTGTGTTTCTAAGGTGCTTAGTTAGTATAACTACAAACTAAACTTACAGTTGTCACCACTGATTGAAATGCTGTTTCTCAATTATCCTACGGAAATGCCTCATAAAATGACTTTATCTCAGCTTGCAAGGGATGCCCTAATCTTCATTCCTTTGGAGATTACTGATCCAGTTGGCAGCACACCAAACCTGGCTGAGGCGGGTATTTGCTGATATTTCTTCCTCATAACAGTATGCAAAATGTGATTCTGGAATAAAACATATCCACAGATAGCCTGGGATATAATTTTTCTTTTTACCTCAAGGAAGCTCATCTCTGAGGAGAGAACTAAAACAAATTCCAAGTCTCCAAGCAGGGTTGAGATGCAATTGGGAGTGTGCAGTATACAAAGTGTTCAAAAGAATCAGTAATTATCAGTGCCTGGTTTGGAGGACTGCTCCAAAGAGCACATGACTTGGGAATATTATTAACTGTTCCCCTTTCATTTAAATTTAGGAGATGGATTTCTGAACATCTTTAATTATTTGCAATTGTATTCATACTTCTTAAAATAGGTTTATTTTCTGTATTTCAAGCCTGAACACTAACTAAGAAACAAATGAGAACATGAACGCATGCAAGTCTATGAATCCCAAAAGTAGGGTTTACATACAGATTGTTTCAGCTATACCCTCACTGGAGGGTCCTTGTGCCCCCAATAAAAAACTTCCTTTTGGACAGGGCATTCTCTTTAAGTGAACTCTTGGAAGCTATTTCCAGTGAAAAACTGGAGACAGATATACAGCACAAAAATTCTGAAAGGGGAAATTCTGTGTTGACATATGTGCACTAATGATCAGTGACCAGGATGTGGGCGGTCGTCCCCAATGGTTAGAACAGATCCAGGAGTTGGGCCTAGTGGTTAGAGCAGGAGTCGGTAGTCAGGAATCGGAACCAAGGGTCAGAACCAGTGTCAGAGGCCATACACCAGAGAAAAGGTTCAAAACCAAAGTCAGTAACTGGAGCCAAGTGTCAGGACCAGGTTACCTGGAGCGAGGCAAGTCTGGAGACAAAAGTGGGAACTTGGCTGGAAACAAGTAGGCACTGGATCTATTGCAGCCATGGGAAAATGCTTTGAGTGGCTGCTGAACTGCTGCTGCTACTAGGCTTAAAAGCCAGTCTGTGGACTCTTCCGATCAATCAGGCAGTGTAGCCAAGCAGGCACCCTACTACAGGCTGGCTGCACTCAGCTAGGTTGCCCGGAGACTGGCTCTGCTACTGGCCCTGATTCCTGACAATCATGCATTTTGGGGTGTTTGAAGTTGTTAAGGTTTTGCATTATAAGTGAGTTGGTGAATGAATTTCAGTGAATATCCTCCAAATGTATACCAGTATAATACAACAACACAGCACATCCCTTATAAAAGTATATGACAGTGAAGTTCATCCTGATGTGTAGGGTGTCTATAATGCCTTCCACAACACCTTCAGAGGCTCCAAGAGGGGAGAACTGTAGACCTTTACACACAGGGACACCTAAATTTGTGCAAAAGTTCCATGCTAGCTCCAAATACATTAGTGCAGAAGGGGCTACTATGAACGGGCCTATAGGATTCTCACTTATGAGGATCCGGTGGTCTAAAACCACCACAAGGCAGCATGGCGGCACAATTTCTACTAATCCAGTCCACAGGCTTCTAAAATAGCTGGGGAGAGAATGCACTGCAGCCCTATGGCCTGTTTGTGGGTCGGGGTGTGAATGCAATTTCCTTGTTCCCATTTAGTCCCCCACGCAAAGCCAGATTAGCTGGACTCTGTGTTGGGAGGGATGAATTTCACCAATAAAAAATACAAAGTATCAAGGCAATTTGGTAAGTACTTGCAGTCTTTGTCTCATTTTTGCATTTTCTTTTGTACTTCAAACGTAGTATGAATCCTACTACATGATTCAGTGTGCAGAATTTTGCCTGGTCTATCTACAACTACAATATATGGATGGCTCGTAAGCATTTTGCAGAGTCCGCAAATTATGAATGGCAAATCTGACACAGTATGCCAGTTTTCAGCTGACTTCACTGTATATTCAACTGAACACTGCAGGATATTTTATATCCATAGATAAAAGCACTATAACACTATGATATATTCAATTTCATTATATACAGGATTCGAGAGAGCAGATTTAAAGCAGACATCAAATGCCTTCATTATAACCTACCTTTACCAAAGTTGGCCCAGGCTTTGCTGCAGATAGAGTATTTGTGGTCAGAGTGGTAGTAGTAGTTGTAGAGTGTGTAGTGTGCTGCTCAGTGGTGGGGGCAGGCTTTAGGAATTCAGGGACTGCAGAGGTTAATGAGAGATACTGCTGAAAAACAAAGAAACATTCATTAAAATCCAGCACCTGAACACTTCCAGAACACATCACAAAAACATGTAAAAAAATAAATAAAACAAAGTATGACCAATTCACACACACACAGAATTAAAGATATTGGAAAAAGATTAACTAGGCCATCTAGTCCTTTCCCCAGCCAAAGCAGGATTGTTGATGTATTATATATTCTAGTGAATTCTTAGTCTAGATTTACACATCTCTAATGATGGGATTTTCCGCTGCTTCCCTTCAGAGAATATTCTACAGTCTTGGGACTTTCTCCAGCTCTCACTGAAGGTAACAGCAAAAGATCAAGCCTTTATATACGGTACCATAAATGTCACTGTCTGAAAGTTTTGCCTGATATTCAGCCTAAATTTTCGCCCTCTTAGTTTCATCCCGTTCCCCCTGATTCATATCCCTTGTAACATGATAAATAATTATTTTCCTTCCTTTGCATAGCCGTTGTCTCCCAGCCATGCTCTACAAAATGCCATCCACCTGCATCAACAGGTGCGGGAACTTGATGGGGCCAGCTGTGAAAGGGGCAGTCCTAGGGAGGCACTCGCCAAGGGACAATAGGTATTTCCTCCCCCTGGGAGTTTCTGGCACCCATTGGCCAGCTGGGGGAGATAGGTGCTGACTGGCCAGCATTCCCCAACTCCCAGGATTTAGCCCAGCACAGGTGCCAACTGTTCCAGAAGCTTTGTTGGGGAATAGTGGGCTTGGGAGTGCAGCTCCCGTGGAGGAAGGATGTGCTCAGTCTTCACAGGAAGGGAGATCAAGTGAGGATCAATGACATGACAGAAGAGTCACAAGAGGAGGGGAGCAGCTGGGCAGGAGTCAGGACCTCAGCAGGGACAGTTCACTTCGCAGATGGTGGTGAGTCAGAGGAATGCATTCCTCCCAAATGAGGTCCTGAACCCTCATACAGGAGGTCTAGGTCACAGATTCAGGCTCTGCGTTTGCAGAAAGTGAAGGTCCAAGCCTCACTGAAAAGGACAAGGATGACGCAGAGTGGGTGAGTGAGCCAGTGCCTCACTCCCATAACCTGCCAAAAGTCCAACAGGCATCCTTAGGATGTGGTGGTGGGTCCCCAGAGGCTCATGGATACTGATGGAGAGGACTGTGAATCTTGGAACTCGGGGCAAGGGTGATAGCCCAGGTCCCTCCTCCCTTGGACACCCACTCCAAGGGATATGGGGTGACCTGGTAAAATCACTGGCATTAGTGGCCCATAGGTTGGGCAGCCTGCCTGACAAGTGTGGGCCACTCTCAGAGGAGGAGGTGACACTCACAAGTTTGGGGGAGGGGAGCATAATATCCCACAAAGGAAAACGGAGCAACTAGGGAGCTCCCCCCTGCATCAGGTAGCATTATTCCTAATGAAACATAGGCAGGTGACACAGCAGCTAAAGCCCTACAGGTTATGTGGGATCCAATCACCTACTCGGGAATCATCTGTCTAAAGGGCTTAAAGAAAAGGTTGGAAAGGGAATTTGTGAATTTATTTACCTTGCTGTTCAGGGAAGAGCAGACAGAGGAGGGGGCAAATAACATATAAAAAAAAAGGTGAGGACAAACTCTGCAGACCTAAGGTGACAAACTCTTGAACTAGTTGGCAGCCTTCCACATTTATGTGAGTATAATTTGTGTGGGGAGCCCCAAGAGGTGTCTCTCCTTCTTCAAGTCTAAGGAGTTAATAGCGATGGCTTATGCTACATGTGGTGGGGTAGCATGATTAAGGTATGACAGAGAATTTAGACAGATGGCGGCAGAGGAGCCTGATTTACCCTGGGGTAAAACAGACCAGGCACTTTTGGCTGGAGGTATGATTCCTTATCACCCTGCCTAGCTGGCATTTACAGACAGCGAGTTGTCAGCGCCAAAACCTCATTTTCAAAATATGGGTATAAAAGCCAATGTGTACTTTGCATTAATGACGGGAAATGTTTTCATACCCCAGGCAAGTACAAACACTGCTGTAGGCACAGTACACTCTCCTGTTTCGGGGGTAAAGGGCAGTTCCAACAAGGTTGTAGGAAAGGGGGTTTTCCAGGTCCCAGTACTTCAGGAGTTACTATAGGGAGAGGTAGTAATAATGGAACAGGCTCCTTCTCAATTAAGATACAGGGCTATGGAATTTGTTATTGAACTATCCTGGGGGGAAAAAAGACGTAGCTTATTTATGGAACGGATTTTCGGCTGATTATCAAATCCCATATGAGAGAGTGAGGTGCCACTCTTGGATAGACAACTTGAAGTCTACTAAAGGCTTTGAGCATATAGATAGGGCAGAGATCACCTTGGAGGTGGCAGCAGTGAGAGTGGCAGGTCCTTTTCCATATAGTCCAGTGCCAGAACTACTCATCTTCCCTGAGTGTGGTACTGAAGAAGGCAAAGGGGGAATACAGGCTTATCCATCACCTGTCCTACCCCCAGTGCTCATTGGTAAAATGATTATATTGACCCCTACCTGTGTTCAGTCAGATACTTGTCATTTGATGCTGCAGTAGCACGGTTACGGAGTGTTGTCCTGGGTCAATGTTGCCAAAATGTGGCATCAAGTCTGCATTCTGATTGCTTCCAATGCATCCAAGGGACTTCAACTTGCTTTGATTTCAGTTTGAAGGCCACTACTATTTTGATAAAGCCACACCCATGGGGCACTCAGTGTCACGTGCCACTTTCAAATGATGGAGCTCTATTTTGGAGTGGGTGATAGGCACTGTGTGAAACAGGCCAGTCTCATGCACAATCTCAACATCTTCTCAAGTGCAGGAAGATTAGGGACAGGTCAGTATGTGCTTCAGGCATTTCAGAATGTAGTCGAATGCTTCAGGGCCCCCCTCACCACAGAAAAAACAGAAAGCCCTGCCCAAAGTTTAACATACCTGGGCACTGTGAACTGGACTCAGTTCATTGGTTTCTAGGTTATCTACAGAGAAGTTGGAATTGGTCAGGGCACGGATATGGGCTCTGAAAGGGACAAAGAAAATTATTCTGAGGGAACTATAGGTGGTCATAGGACACCTAAACTTGCCTGAGGGTGATCCTCCCCATCGGGCATTTTGTGCTCATCTAGCATCTGCTTTCTCTGGAGCATGAAAACCCCATCACTTTATCAGAATGACAAGGGAAATGAAGGAAGACTTAGAAGTGTGGGAAAGATTCCTGGATGAGTTAAATGGAGGTTTCAATATGGCATTGGGGCTGGTTGCTCAGGACTGAACTGTAGGTATAATCCACCTTGTGAGGTATCGGTTTTGGGGTTTACTTTACTTTCAAGGTGAGTGGTGTGCACAAAGGGGGCCAGAAAGCCGGATGGCTCAGGGTATTACAAGGGACATCACCTTCCTTGAGATTTTTCCTACACTGGTGGCAGTCAATAGGGGAGAAAACATTCAGAACAAGAAAGTCCTATTTCTGGTGTGGCCAGGGTCCATATTATAAATAGACTGTTGGCAAAGACTGCTTGGGTAACAAGGCTGGTGAGAGCCTTCATTTTACACTGCCTGCAGTTTAACATCCTTTTTCATGCAGTGCATGTTCTGGAAATGGATAATGGTGTTGCCAATCCTCTGTCAATTTCAGGACGACAGTAGGGATCCGCGGGCAATGCTCCAACAATTCTGGGACCTTGGCTCATGACAGCTGTGAGGCTAGTCGAAGACTCGGTTGTCCTGTGGACTCTGAGGGTCTATAAGCCTTTCAGAGTCCATGGAATTTAGGATACCGGAAGGGCTGCAGTGTGGGTGGCCCATACCCACACACCAGATGGCACAATATGTGGTGCCTGTGACCCACCACAGGTGGGCTCCCTCCATTATCTCTGGCTGGCTAGTGCACCAGAGGGAGGACAGGTTACTCATAACACTGGAAACCCTGACAGAGCTGTCAAAGGCTCTGTCTGGGGCTGTAGCTGAGAGGGAGACCATGTTATTTACGGTGGCATTTGTTGTTGCCTTCTCTGGCACTTTGAGAGCGGGTGAACTGGTGCCTAAAACAGCTGCAGACAGGTCTCAGCGTGCATTAAATGTAACTGACATACAGCTATCTGCAAGGACTGGCGTTCCTGTGTTTAAGGTACTCCCTAACAGGCCAGAAGGGGAAAGGGGCTAATGTGGCATCGAAGAAATGTGCAGAGAAGCGTTTGTGCCCTGTAAAGGCGATAAAAGTGTCACTAAAAATTCAGGGCCGGCAGCTAGGCTCACTATTTATACATGGTGATGGCAGCTTCCTGACAAGGCATCAAGTAAGCGCAGTACTGAGAAAAGATTTGCGGTACTGCGGGTAAATTTGGTACTCATTCTTCCAGGATCAGGGCGGCAACATTAGCAGCTGCAAAAGGTTTTGGCCTGTGGCAGGTGCAGGCAATAGGGCGCTGGAAATCAAGTTTTACACCAACGAAAAGACGGCAGGGAACGGCAAAATGTAATTAACTCAATGTTTGTGTTTGTTTCAGCAGCTACCCAGAGTGTGCACATTTAGATTTGTGAGCACCCTGTAGTGAACTGGGTCCACAAGAGGTCACTCAGGATGGCAGCTAGATCTCAGTGGGCTTCAGGGCCAAAGCTGTTCGCATTCAGAAGAGGCATGCAGTGGGATCAGCTCATGCCTCTTCTGCACTCACTGATAGGCCAGCCAGGATTGGGAGCAGACCCAACCCATGTAGACAACGCTAGAAAGAAAGTAAATAAGGGGGTACCAAGATATTCCTGGAGAAAGAGTGTTCAGTGATACAGCGTAAGAACATCCCTTACAATCAGCAAGAAGGGATGATGGTGTACATCTGTCAGATGGAAGTGCTGACATGCTGCTACAGCATGTGTAGACAGGGACTGGGCAGGTGTTGTGACTCTAGGCAGCATAGTTGGGCGGGAAATGACCAAGCTAGTCAGTGGTGGCCCCTGTGGCTGGTTCCCAGGATAGTTAAGAGAATAAAATGAAAGGTTCCCAGAGGTAAAAGACCTGGGATTTCGGTGATGGGCATTGGGCTCAGGTTGAGACCCTGCGTCCTTCGTGGGCTGAAGTCAGACTATGGCCCTTGTAAGCTAAGGTCCCCACCCTGCTGCACCCTCTGTCCCCCTTGCACCAGGGAGGATGCTAGGACTCAGAGAGAGCTGAGTCCTGGTGTATAGGCTGAGGGGAGCCTACCCAGAGTATGTGTTATATGGTAAGGAGCCCTGTAACTCCTGCACTGGAACCAATTACATGCCTGGGTAGCATCCCTCCCCTGTGTTAAAGTTTCATAAAAGTTGGGGTCTGCCGCTTAATTCCATGCATGTGTCTATCCTCATTTTGCCACTGTGTCCACATCAATTAGTTTTTATAACCTTTGCAGACCTCAATCTTAGTTCTTTAAATTCCCTCCAGTTTGTTTACAACTAAAAGGGACACAATCAACTTGAAATGTAGTTCATTTCACAAAATGAGAAAGGTAGTTCTGAGGTATTATATCTACCCTGAATCTCTCTGCCAATTCTTGTGGGGTGACAGACTGACAATTTCCTACAATATACTGAATGAACCTTATTGAATTAAGTTAAACCGTATTGAATCAGGATTAATACCTTTGGGGTCCATTGTATTAAGAATACAAAGTGTATGTGTTATTGTATGTATTTCTCTAGTAGAGAGGGAGATGCAGAGGTGATGATTTTCTAATGTGCCGGGGGGTGCTCCCCCCGGTTCTGCCCCAGGACCCGCCCCCATTCCACCTCTGCCAATCCCCCACCTCCGCCCAGCCTCTTCCCACCCCATTCTGTCCCCTCCCTCAAGTGCACCCTGCCCTCACTCCCCCCCCCAGCGCCTCCTGCATGCTGCGGAACAGCTGATGGGGGGGCTGCCTGTGAGTGCTCAGCACCCACCATTTTTTTGTTCTGTGGGTGCTCCAGTCCTGGGCATGTAGTCAGCACCTATGGGGAGATGCTAATGTACTTCCTCTGCTATCAGCCCTTTGAAGCCACCCACTGGAAAGGTGCGCATTTATTAATTCAAATTACATTCTCCAGGGACCAACGGACAAAGAAAGGGATTTTAAATAAATAGCCTGGTTTTAGAATGGGCCTTGGGCTCAGACATTCTCAGTATGTGGTTGGAAGGGACTGGGTGCTTGTTCTGAGCTGAAGCTGTGATGAATAGGTAACCACAAGGGCTCCCCTTGGGTAGAGCTGAAGGACTGCTCCTGCCAGAGTCCATGTTAAGGTTAATTCTGGTAAGCTTATTAGCATATATACAGGGTCTTTTATCATTTTTAACGTGTTTTTCTGTAAAGCTTTTTACCTTAAGAATAAAGTAGGCTTGATTAGGAAGTGCTGTGTGGCAACATATCTATGTTTTTTCTAGGGAAGGAGGTTACCTGTGAACAATATACTTGTAAAAAAGCTAAAATAAAACGTATTTTGAGTAACTGCAGCACTACTCATTTTCCTTATTCAGCCTTTTAAATCCTAAAACATGCAGTAGTATCAGTACCCATGATTATACTTACCTAGGCAATGATACTACAGCCAACTCACAATGAATGGAATTTTACAAAACTGACCATATTCGAGGTTTTCTTAATAGTGCAAGGTCAAATGCAAACAGTATCCTACCTGCATGGAACAAAGTCTACACAGCCATCAGAGGTCAATGGCACAAGGAACTAAATTTAAAGTGGTAGTCCTGTGTAATTCCCTGACCTAGCCAGTCAACATTTCTTCTTTTTTTCCCTTCAGAGTATGGCTTTTTATTAGTACTATTAAAAAACAACAACACCCCAAACCAAACAAACCCTCCCATTTCACTGATACTAGGAATCAAACTGTTGTCTCTCAAGCAAACCTCATGTTACTTGAACTTGAACAGTCCCACTGCCACACAGTCAATTACCTGTTCTCACATTGACAATGAGCTGCAAATTGAAAGGGCTGCAAACCATATGAAATATGCAGCTTGGTGGACTCCTCATTTTTACAATAGCTCTATTTGGGGTGGGGAAGCAGGGGGAAGAAAGGGCAAACAATGTCCTTCACTTTCTTGTCATGTTTTCTAATTTAACAGGTTTTAATTGTGGATTGGTTGCCACTTCTCTATTTCTTAAAGGAGATATGTAAAGACAACAATAAAAGAACAAATCTCCCATTTCCCATCACAGATGTGTTATTTCGGCACTTTCTCTATTAACTGAAAGTGAACATGCACCAGGTTAACAGCTAGTTTGAGCGTATTAGGAAAGTAATCATTTCACATTGCTTCATCGAGCAATGTCCTTCAGTGTTCAGAAACTGGTCTAAAAATAAATTGGCTATTAAGCAGCAGTGTTATCATCACTTGACATGTTTGAAGTAATGAGGTCAAAACACCTAATCCTTACCAGATGCAAACATCTGAGGTGAAAGCAAGATGACTTTTGGGTCATCACTCAATCTGTCTGAGGGATCATAAATGTTTTAATGCTTTAAGGCCTGGAAACATGTACAGGAGGAAGTCTTCAAAGAGTCCTGACTATACTCCATTGTTTTCAAAATATTCTTTATATTTTCTGTTGTAATAAAATGCAAAGTTTGTTAGAGGAAATTAACAGAGTGAAAGAGCAAATTCCCAGGCACACGTTCCACATGTAAGCTCTTATTCTTATATTTCAAAAGGAACATGAAGATAAGCATCTGTTTCAGTCTGTGGAGGAGCAGTTTTGTACTTCTAGATGTATATGTAGAAGAGTATGGAACACAGTGTAAAATCTGCAACTAGAAGATTTAAAGCCCCATTTGAAGTGCTTTGCAAATTAGCTGTAAGTGCTCTGTTGTTTTGTTGTTGCTATCATGTATCTATCTAACACTTACCATTTGAATGGCTTTTGGCATGCATTGCTTCAAGTATTTTTATTTAACTATCCATAAGGAGCCTAACTCTTCACTTACTGATCTGATTTCATGTGGTTTGTTTTCATTTCACTCAACACACATTACATTTTTTCCATATGGAACCTAATTCATGTCACAATTTGCACCTCAGGAAGGAATGCTCTGTAAATGATGTACACTATCAGCTGCCTCAGACAGACATGTTTTTCTAGAATTTGAAATTTGCAATCTTTTTTGCATTGTATCATGGTGGCGGTTAGGAAAAAAGTTCAGAATAATTCCAGTTTCTGCCATGTTGTATAGTAAAGTAGTTGCAATTTTACAAGAGTCAGGGCCATGTTAAAAGTCAACTGGCTCAGTTTAAAAATAAGTGTACCGATATAAAGCGAGTTTAAACGACAAATGGGAAAATGTTTCAAAATGCTCAGTTCTGTATTTTGTACTTTGTATAGAACCTTCATGAAACACCCTGAGCTCCCTATGAAGTTGTTCTGAAAATCCAGCACTAGATTACAGCCATCACTAACCAAAAGAGATATTACAGATTTACATTAATACCCATCACTCTGGCATTAAAATTGTTTCCTCCTTAAATCTTTCCATAAACTGTAAAATAGTTATTCTTAGTCACATTGCAAAAGCGGCACATTTATTTTAGAGTATACAATTAAGAATGTATGAGTGTAAGCACCAGAAAATCCCAACCATCACTATCAATGGAGTATTAGAAGTCTATATGCAAATAAAAAAAACTTGCAAGATATTGGGTTGAACATTTAAGTGTTCGTGAGTGCAGCAACATGTAATGAGGAAATCTGGATAAAAAGTGCAAGACTTAGGAAAAGAAAAAATAAGGTGTTAGTAGTGTAACGAGGAATAAGAAAAAGGCAGGGATAATTTTATTTAGGGAATAGTGACTTGAAAGTAACTGAACTTAAGTTCAAATTCATTACTGATCAATAGTGACTAAAAGTCTAGTAAAAGCAGCAAGGAGACCTGTGGCACCTTATAGACTAACAGACATATAGGAGCATGAGCTTTCGTGGGTGAATACCCATTTCTTCGGATGCATGTGAAAGTCTAGTGGAAGTCTGGTAACCTACTTTAAATGAGTTGGTGCTCTCCAGTTCCAAGTGGATAAATGTCCCCCTATCAAAAAAGCCCAGGACCATACTTATATTAATTGGGCATCCATGCTGGCTGTCTCAAAGAAGCCAAGGACCAAAATGGCACAAAGAATTAACACTAGAGGAAACCCAACAGTCTGGCAACATCTAATACAAGTAAGCATCATAAATAATGGTCTACTGAGTAACTCAAAGACTGGAGATACCAAAACTGGCTGTAAGAATCCAGCGAGAGGCACTCATGATAACAATGCTCAGATGACTATATTATACACATAGCCTTCTGTTTTAGGAATTGGTCAAACTTAAAATTAATTTCCAGTGCAAGTGATGTTCATTCCATTGATAATCTGGCAAGTTGTTTTCCAGCTGCATTTTTATAAGATGTTCAAAGATGCAGAAATATTCAAGGTCAGACAGTGTTACTGTGCTTTCTAGACCACACAACTACATTATAGTGAAGATTTTTTGTTTGTTTGCAAAACTCAAACTATTTTTGTAGTTCAGATGAACTGTGAAAGAGGGAATCAAGCATCTCAACATTCCATTTTGCGTATTTAAACTGTTCTAGTTTTCACCAGTGGATAGATCTTATGAGTGCTTAAAATGCAACTCCAAATTTTATTTATTTTATATTATATATATATTTTCTTCTAAATTAGGGCTGTCGATTAATCGCAGTTAACTCACGCAATTAACTCAAAAAAATTAATCGCACTGTTAAACAATAGAATGCCAATTCAAATGTATTCAATATTTTTGGATTTTTTTCTACATTTTCAAATATATTGATTTCTATTACAACACAGAATACAAAGTGTACAGTGCTCACTTTATATTATTATTTTTGATTACAAATATTTGCACTGTAAAAATGATAAAAGAAATAGTATTTTTCAATTCACCTCATACAAGTACTGTAGTGCAATCCCTTTATTGTGAAAGTGTAACTTACAAATGTAGATTTTTTTGTTACATAACTGCACTCAAAAACCAAACAATGTAAAACTTTAGAGCCTAAGTCCATTTAGTCCTACTTCTTTTTCAGCCAATTGCTAAGACAAACAGGTTTGTTTACATTTACGGGAGATAATGCTGCCTGCTTCTTATTTACAATGTCACCTGAAAGTGAGAACAGGTGTTCGCATGGCACTTTTGTAGCTGTTGTTGCAAGGTATTTACATGCCAAATATGCTAAACATTCGTATGCCCCTTTGTGCTTCTGCCACCATTTCAGAAGACATGCTTCCATGCTGATGATGCTCATTAAAAAAATAATGCATTAATTAAATTTGTGACTGAACTCCTTGGGGGAGAATTGTGTGTCTCCTGTTCTGTTTTACCAGCATTCTGCCACTTATTTCATGTTATAGCAGTCTTGGATGATGACCCAGCACATGTCCTTTTTAGGAACACTTCCACAGCATATTTGACAAAACGCAAAGAAGGTACAAATGTGAGATTTCTAAAGATAGATACAGCACTTGACCCAAGGTATAAGAATCTGAAGTGCCTTCCAAAATCTGAGAGGGATGAGGTGTGGAGCATGCTCTCAGATGACTTAAAAGAGCAACACTCTGATGCGGAAATTACAGAATCCGAACCACCAAAAAAGAAAATCAACTTTCTGCTGGTGGCATCTAACTCAGATGATGAAAATGAACATGCGTCGGTCCGCTCTGCTTTGGATTGTTATTGAACAGAACCCACCATCAGCATGGACGCATCTTGGAATGGTGGTTGAAGCATGAAAGGACATATGAATCTTTAGCACATCTGACACACAAATATCTTGTGACGTTGGCTACAACAGTGCCAGGCGAATGCCTGTTCTCACTTTGAGGTGACATTGTAAATAAGAAGCGGGCAGCATTATCTCCTGCAAATTGTAGCCAAACTTGTTTGTCTGAGCAAGAAGTAGGACTGAGGGGACTTGTAGGCTCTAAACTTTTACATTGTTTTATTTTTGAATGCAGTTATTTTTTGTACATAATTCTACATTTGTAAGTTCAACTTTCATGATAAAGAGATTGCACTACAGTACTTGTATTACGTGAATTGAAAAATACTACTACTTTTGTTTTTTATAGTGCAAATATTTTAAATCAAAAATAAATATAAAGTGAGCACTGTACACTTTGTATTCTGTGTTGTAATTGAAATCAATATATTTGAAAAGATCCAAAACTATTTAAATAAATGGTATTCTATTATTGTTTAACAGCATGATTAATCGCAATTAATTTTTTTAATTGCTTGACAGCCCTATTCTAAATGGTATAAACGGTTAGACTAATAATCCAAAAACTAATGGGGTAACTTGGTGTTTAGTTCTTTAAGTCTACAAATTTTACAAATTGGTTGAGACAGGCTTTTGAGAAAATAAATTCAAGTACAGCATTATGCCTCCACCTGACTGCTACTACATGATTTTTTAAAAATGTTTGAAACAAGACACTATGGTCCCAATACTCCTTTCATATTTACAGTGGAATTGATAATTTACAGTGGGTTTATTACTGATGTACACCAATGTAATGAGATGACACTGATTAGGCCCTTGGAGCTTATTAATGGAGTAATTTGGATCAATCTTAATCGCCTCTACTTCTGAAGAGGCAATCTGTTTCCCTTTTAGATCTAATAATTTATACTGTCAGAGACACAAAACTGCCATCCTTTTGAAGGAGACTACCTTTGGACCAGTCAATGAAGCACCTGAGAGAAGCAATGTTGCTTCTTTGACCTAATAACATAAGCTACAAAGACTAACAATTAAGCTCCGATCTCTCCATGGCAGTGGACAGTACTATTTTGAAGCTACTGAGTCAAATCTACATTTGATTTTTTGTTAATCTATTTTAAAAAAATACCATTCATTCAGTTATCTTGTTATAGATTAGAGAAATGTTGCATCTGCCAGTTTTGTTCCTTTTAGTATTTCAGGTTTCCTTACTTTCACTCTTCTTTGGAAAATCTAATTTAGATACATAATGCAAGAAAACAAGAAAATCTAGCTTAGATGAGAAACAGCAAGTTTGTTTTGTTTCTTAATACTGAACATCTACACTGTTTTAAAACGATATAAATATAAAAAACAACATCTTCATTACTTCTGTGATCTTTTCTGGAGACCAGGGCCAGACCCCCAGCTGATGTAGACGGTCATAGCTCCACTGACTGACTTCAATAGAGTTATGATGATTTACACAAGTTAACTATCTGGAACGAAGAAAGGTACTAAAAAGCCAGTAGCAACTGCAGTTAACCATTACTATTAAAGACAAAACATTCTTCTGGGATGACTGCAAAGGTTCTACAGATTCTGGAAAAAGCATGGTGTAAAATATTGGCTTCCTTGAAGTGAATGGGAGTTTTGCTATTGACTTCAAGGGAGCCAGGATTTCACTCTTGGAACCTAGGAACAGCAAACTGGGTTCTTCACATTCCAGTGCAGCAACATAAGAACGGCCATACGGGTCAGACCAAAGGTCCATCTAGCCCAGTATCCTGTCTTCCGACAGTGGCCAATGCCAGGTGCGCCAGAGGAAATGAACAGAACAGGTAATCATCAAGTGATCCATTCCCTGTTGCCCATTCCCAGCTTCTGGCAAACAAAGACTAGGGACACCATCCCTGCCCATCCTGGTAGCCATTGATGGACCTATCATCCTCCATGAATTTATCTAGTTCTTTTTTGAACCCTAAATTCTTTTTTGAACTCTTTTACTGCAAGCATTTGCAAAGTAATCTAGGTAAACAAGTGTCTCTAAAGTCCATTAAAAAGGATCCAATAATTACAGATACTAGCAAGCAATGAATCTGAGATGATTTAATTCATCATCAGTTCTAGACTACACAGAGAGCTTGAAAACAGTATGAAAGTTTGTCTTTTTCAAAGGTTTATCTATTTTTTGTGTCTGATTTTAACTGGGTATTATCTTTCCTCCCCCAAATATCTAATTCAATGTCATCTCTGAAGTACGGTGGAAATATGAAATATATGGATAGCAAAGAAATGGTTAGTTAGATTATGTAAATTATGTTACATGGGAAATTTCCTGTTCCCTGCTTTTGTTAACCACTTTGCATAATTAAATAGTACAAATGCTCCCTTTATTCATTTAGCAAATAAAAGGAATACAGATTTGTTCCCTCTGGTCAAACTGACCAGACAAGGCTATCACAATACACTGCTATGAAGTACACCTAAATTCAGAAGTGATTCAAACACTTTTGCACAGTGTAACAGCTAAGAATGGGATACTTTAGGAACTGATCTGTTTTCTCTCTCTTGTGAGAATGACTGTTAAGTGAATGTTGCCACCTCCATTATTTTTAAAGCACTTCCTGAATGTTTATCCATGTTGACTGTGGAGGAAATTCCACGCATATATTTGGATTCTGGCTTGAGGTTTCAGGTTGATGTGATGTGAGAAGGATGTGCAAGGTGTAAAAATCCCACCTTTCTCAGATTTTTTTTGTTTTAAACAGAACAGCAGTCTGCAGGGTTAGATCTAATATTTTTTGTTTTTTACCACCATGATACTTTTACTGTTTGTTCAGTGTCCTAAATACTACAAGGAAGGTGGGGGAACAGCTATACAAACTTATCGTTGCTTTTAAGAGTGCAGAGGAAGGGCACTTGCAATAAAGGGAAAAGTAAAATGCAACCCTCATATAATGGTGGGAGGCCACATTATGAGCAAAGATTTCTTTAATACACTGGCAGGCAGGTAGGTCATGTTCACTCCATCTATTCCTCTACCATGTTCATACAGAGGGGAACCAAGAAGTCTCACTAGTTCATTTTTGAGTAAACTGGATTTTAACCAGCACAATCCTTTAAAAAGAATAGTTTTTGACTTTTTGCTTAAGTTGAAGCCGGTTATTTTATCAACATGAAAAGCAGCCTACACAAACAATATTGAGAGTTTTAAAAGCTTGAAACAGCCTGCTTTAGTTTGGTTACCTGAAGTTGTGGGTTGCTTGGCAGTGTGATGAATGAAATCTGGTGTTCAAGAAGTAGTAGTATTTCTAGGGTCATATATATCATAGAAAGAGACACAGAGATGGTGGCCAGTAGGAAAGATAAAATTAAAGAGGAGTTAAAAATGATAAATATTAATGAAAAAAAATGAGGGAAATAAAGAAAGGTGAGAACACAACTAGTGCTCTTTATTTGCTTCCTCCTTTTCCTATGTTATGTTCGGGGCCTTCAATACCTCTCTTTGGTCAAATATGTTTTCCAACTTTGATCAACAGTACCTAGAATGAGCATCATTTAAGTGAAATGCCACAAAAACACGCAGAAAGTAAAATATCATGTATGGTAAATGTGCTTTTTTATCAGTGCTCTCTTTACTGCAATACAGTACTACAATACATAGGTTTGTGATTTGATTCTCACATTTATAAACTGTACCTGTGTGGTAGAAGTAGTGTTCGGTGTGACTGATGATGGCGAGTCACTTGTTTTTGGCTCACCAGGAGACGCTGCTGAACCCTGGGATTCCTGGCTAGCAGGCTGATCTGGAGATAAAGCGTCACTGCTGTCTTCATCAAATGAGTAATCATCCAAAGCTTGGGGATAACTCTCTTGTCCAACTGCTAGGATGTTTACAAAAAATAAACTCTTTAGTTCAAAAGTCAGTATTTAGCTAGTTAGAGGAGCCATGAAATGTTGGAAATCAACTAGCATACTATGATTTGTAGTTAAATATTTTTGTATCTAAATGTTATTTTTAACACAATAAAAGCCATCTTAAAAGATATTCAAGGGTCCAAAAATTGGTTGCTCAGTGGTGATGGTCTTCTAAGAAAGAATGAAAAGAACTGTATTCCATATATTTGAGCATTTAGTGGGATGGTCCCTTAAGATGGGAGGTGACTAAATAAGAGTCATTTATGTAGCGTCAATTTTTAATTATTTTTAATAATGAAAAGATTCACTCATGTAAGACAGACATAGCCTTATACTCCAATCAACTGTACAGTTAAAACTGAGTTTGAATAAAAATAGTATTACTTTGCTCAATTTAGTGCTGATAGGGCATAAGTATCTTAGAAGTTGACATAATACATAGCTAATTAACTATTTTTTTTCAACTAACCTTTAAAGTTAAGGTTCAAATTACTAATTTCTCATATTGCCTTACTGATAACAGATCCAAGTTGTAGATCTTCTACTTGCCTATAATTGCTTCTTTAACACTGGAGTCTACAGGAAGGATGTTCTTTTCCACCAGTTCCATAGGGCCAGGCCTCTGAGCAATCTTCTCATTCAGATCATCTGCCAGCCGAGCTCTCTTCAGTTTCATCTGAGTTGCCTGCAGTGAGGGTTCTGCAAATGTCTCTAAAAGAGATAAAACTTTTAATGATTCTGTTAACTATTTTGTCTCGTTTTAAGACCACCAAAATAGCATTTGATTTTCAAAGCCATACCTCCATGCATGTCGAAAACTTGGTCATACAGGCTCAACCAACCAACATAGTATTTAATAATAATTATTAATTTTATTATTAAATTATGGTAGTGCCTGGGGATCCCAAATCAACACCCCATTGTCTTAGGCTAGGTCTACACTACAGCGGGGGTCCAACCTAAGATACGCAACTTCAGCTACGTGAATACCGTAGCTGAAGTTGCGTATTTTAGGTCGGCTTACCTGGCTGTGAGGACGGGGGAAAGTCGACCACTGCCGCGCTGCCGCCGACTCCGCTGCCGCCTCTTGCCGTGGTGGATTTCCGGAGTCGACGGCAGAGCGATCAGGGATCGATTTTATCGCGTCTTCACTAGACGCGGTAAGTCGATCCCGGATAGACCGATTGCTACCCGCCGGATCGGCGGGTAGTGAAGACAAGCCCTTAGGCACTCTGATCAAGGACCCTGCCCCATCATCAATTTAGGATGCAATTTGTAGCTACAGAATCTACACAACATAAACAAGGTGTGTAATATTTACTGTACACTACAACAGATGGACAGGATACCAAAATGCTGTTTATTAGTATAAGCAGCTATATAAATGGTGTTGACCTATTAGAGAGGCACTATCAGATTTAAATGTTTTATTACAAAAAAGTCCTTTTCTATGTTACTGAAATAATTAAAACAACTTACACAACTTCACAATTTATGATATAGTATTGGTTACTTTTGACATTTCTTTCACTAGGGAGAAGACTACACAATTTTGCATTTGATGATAGCCAGTTTCTTGTCAATTTCACTTGCAATTCTCTGGGTTATGTTTGAGTTGAAAACTCCAGAGGGTAATGTTTATTTGCTTAAAACACTCCAGTGAAATATCTTGTTTATTTGAAAAGATTTTCGTTATTAAAAAAAATCCTCACCGATTCTATGAGCATATTTTTACAAAGCTAAAATTTGAATCAAATTTGACCCGAAAAACTCCCTTCAATTACTTTTGCCCCAATTCAGCAAGGAATTTAAACACCTATTTAACTTTAAGCACTTGAGTAGTCCCACTGAAGTCAATTTAAATTACGCAATTGCTTACGCACTTTGCCGAATCAGGGCCTTTGTCACCAAAGTAAGAGTATCAATTTATTCTTCTAGACTCATTAAGTAGGCTGAAGTGGAAAGAAAAAACCCATCGGGGACATTTTAAAGAATGCAGGCACTTCTTATTCTACAGTAATAATATCAGCATATATGGTAATCATGTGTGTGAAACCAAAAGTATGACACACAGAACTAGTATGATTCATAAATCGAAAAGCAGATCACATTAGTAAAAATTTATACATTATAGCAGCACTCTTCTAGTTAAGGACGAGTTGGTATTTCTATTATAAACCCCAGTTTTCAGAATGTAACGTCTTGGCTGTTTCCCAATATACTGGGCAGAAACTTGATGTGATTTTAGCCCCAATGACAGTTTTCCCAGAACAAATATGAATGAAATCCATTAAACTGTTGTTTTTCAACTTCAAAACAAATTTTTTGGAGCCTCTCTTGCCAAACTCAACTATAAAAGGCTTAATTTTAAAATGTAATTTTGAAGGTTGTTAGATGTTTGTTGTGTGCTAATTTTAATGACAAAATGCAGATGGCCTGTCAATATGAAGAATCCTGATCTGAGAGTAGTATCCAAGTTCATGTTCTGAAAACTAAAAACAGCAGACTATTTCACCAAATGGAATACTGTTAATTCATTTTGGTTTTATTACTGCTGTTTGTACATACAATGGGATTTCAATATTAAAACATGCTAATGCAGTCCCATTCAAAAAATGATTTTATTATTTCTGAGTATTAAATTTACCTGAACAGCAAGGCAACAAAATGTGGAGAGATGAGCTCATTAATGGTTAATCTACTGTGGAAAACCTCCCTTAACATTGTAAGATTGTTTCAGGGCTTCCTGGAAAGACTGCAACAATGTATACTGTATGTACAACTCTTAGGACTTGGTCCTGCTAGTGAAGGCAGGGGGCTGGACTCGATGACCTTTCGGGGTCCCTTCCAGTTCTATGAGATAGGAGATAGATAATACAGCAATTAACTTTATATGATACAACACAAGTTTTATTTAAGGGAAACTGTGGTTATAGCGGCATCCTCCTCACAGCTGAGAAGAGAGCAGTGGTCAGGAGTGTCTTCTCTGCTGTCCTATGGATTAAGGATAAAGATTCCTCCCCACTGGTTCAAGTCTCCATGGAGTGCCAATTAGCTGAACTACAGATTGGCATACAAAACAGTCCTGCACCTTAATAAGTACCTCATAACAAAGCTTGATTCAGTAAGATAGCCCAAAACTAAAATAAACCGTTAGCCTGAAAAACAGGATACATGGGTTCCTACCTTCCAGAATATGCATTCTGACCAATTCTGATCGATCTGGTCTGCTGCGAATCTTGTGCTTCAGAAAATTTTCAGTCTTTATAAAAAAAAAAAAAAAAAAAAAAACGCATCATACTAATGCTAATAACTATAGAACAAAGCAATTTGTTCATTCACACAAACTTTTACGAGAACTGGATTTATGAATATATTGCTGCTTGGCTTATATTCCTGTAGCTGAGTATCACTGTTTTCTGTTGGGGGAGAGATTTATTTTTTGTATTGAAAATTCTTCCCTATGAACAAAACCATTAAAGCTTTAGAATTTTTGGCAAGACTTTGCATTAAACCTTAGGTTGTGGCTTTATGTTTGTGATTATTAAAGTATTTATATTGCACAGTAAGTATAGTTGGCAATTTACATTGCCTAGGATAAAACTTAGTTCCCCTTCCCCTGAATAGTTTACAAATAACAAGGATCCCATAAAATGACCCACCTTAAACAGACTCTCTGCCTAATACCCCCACTCGCTCCTCTTAACTACGACCCAAACACACAGAGCAAGAAAGGGAGATTGAAATCTAAATCTAATTGGTGTGATTGAACTGGGATTTGGGAAATGCAGCACACTGGTACAGACATAAAATGACTACAGTAAGCAAGACAGAACTTGCCTTTGAACTGCTTTTAAAACTCAATTTTTTTCTTTACTTGAAAGTTAGTGACATCTCTACTTCAAAGCAGCAGCCAGCACTAATGAGCAAATTGCTCCTGGCCCTTGTGTTGGTACATAGAGAGCCTTCTCTACACACATTAGTACATCCCGTGTAAGAACCAGAGACAGCTTAAGTGTCTGAGTCACAATCCCTGCGTAAGCAACCCAGGAGCAATCCAGAGATACGCTATTCCATAATGCAGGTCCATGCCATATTAGCACAGTTCAGACCTTTGCTATTAAAATCTGCTGTGCAAAGTAACATCCTTATTAAGTTTCTTAAAAGAAACCCATCTCTTTGGAATAAGTTTGAAGATCTAGATGACTAGACTTCACAGTTTAAAGTTTGCCAGTTTTATGAAGTTATGGCACAATAACTGACTCTTACTGGATTGTGCAGAGTAATTCAGGCATAACTAACCTTGTCCTAGAGTCCAGATTATTATTAAAGTTTTCAAACTGTCTTTAATAAAAATTGTCAGCTGACCTACCAGTGTCTCTCTTATAAAGGATATGTATTAGGAGATGTCAATTTGTCCATTATCCTCCATATAAAAGTACGAGGAGGTGAACTGAAACAGTACTGTACATGGCAGTAGCTGTATCAATGGCCCCATCAATTTCTACATAATTTAAGGTTATTCTGAATGTGATCCAGATCAGTGGTGACTTCTTAAATCTGAAGACAGGCAGACTGAAAATAGATCTAAGGGCAATATTCTGCATTCCACATCTGTGGACGAATGTAAGTGGAGTGGAACTGCTATGATTCTGTGTAGTATGTAGCAACTCATGCACCACTGAGCTCTGTTCTTTGGTGGATCTCCATGGCAACCAGTGGGGAAGGGAGAATTAGCAAGAATTGGTGCAGGGGAAAGGCCAGTAAATTTTACAATACTTATACCATGATCCAAAGCTGGATCAATCTACAGAGAAAGCAGGCAGGCACTACAACTGTGATTGTAGTCCTAGAGCACAGAATGCTCTAGGATGGATAATATGATAGTGGCATTTTTTCCCCTCTTGCCTGCATTAAGGCTTGTCCACAATGCAGTTTTAGCCACCAGAGTACCTACACTGATACAGCTGCACTGGTGCCTAAAAACTTCAGCACAGACAAGGCCTCAGTTTCCTTGCACAAAACCTGCCATCTTTCTCTGCTGTCATTTGAACAGTGCTCTTCTTGGACTGGGGGGCAGACCTGGAGTAGAGTGCCATCACATTTAAACCCCCAACCTGTCTGGTACCAGTGGAGAATTCAGAACACTCCCACTCAACACAAGAGATTTGCTACAAATGTTGCATTTCAATTTTAAGGATTCTTCCAGAATATTACCATAGACTATTTACAATTATAATAAAATGTCCCATGCAGTCTGAGAACTGCCTACCTCACATTACTGATCTATTTTTGTTTTTCATAAGTAATAAACTAGCTTTCTTTTTTCAGATATTAACAGTATGTTGATAGTTTTAAAAAAAGTATAAACTAGATCCCTTACCCTGGCTCGTTCCAAGCTCTTTCTCTGCTCATGGAATGCAGCTGGGCTTTTCAAAGCTGTGAGAAGAAAGAAAGAGTTAAACTGACAGGAAATGGTTTTCAAATGAAATGCTCTAATCAGTGTATTAGTTAAGGATAGGCATCTTGCACTCAACACTACATCAGATGTGGGACTCCACTTTACTAGCCCAACATCTGACTCTTTCTATTTATTATTTGCTTGTATTTCCTGAAGGTTAAATTCATCCCTGTGCAAAAAGCTTAAGTGGGACTGAAGTATTGCATATTCTTTGTGCTGGCCCTCTAAACAGGGAGGCATTCCACTCTGAGATTATAGCTCATTGTTAAAATATGTACAGGTTAAGTCTTTCTCACACAGAAAATTACTGTAACTCACTGATATAACACAGGTATAGATTCTAAATTGGGATTTGTAGCTAAGCAAAGCTGTGGATCATCAAGGCAAAACAAACTCCACTCCTCATGCATATGCAGAGAACATTAGAACATTTTTAAGGTACACTGTGATGCCCTAATAAATTCTAATATTTTATGTCACCCATGTCATATGCTGGTGTCCCCTAGCTATTTACCAATAAAGTGCTCTATGGTAGAATTTTATCAGCCTCCATTCAAAATACTGAAGCTGTCTATCTGTCCCACTACATTACCCTTCACTTATGATTTATTTTCTCTAATAATAAATACAGGAAAGATCAATGCACAAAACATTCAGACAGGTAAAGAAATGGTCTGTTACTAAGAACTGTCTGCACTAATCTGTTTTTAAACATTGTAAAAACACAAAATATTCAAAGTAAAGAACAGTTAAAATAGACTAGCACCATAATGTTGTGTTTCATTCTGAAGCAATTTTCAAGAAAATATAAACAAGTAAGGGAAAAAATCAAGGGCACATTTGTATTTTTTAAAGTGCTATCTCCTCACTTGCCTAATGAAGTCTGTTGATTCCCAGACAGAAAAAGAAAGGTGCCTCCTTGGAGCCCACTCCACAGTGTAACAAGTCTGCAACATTGTAGCTGAAAGCCCAGCTGTGCTTGAGAGAGAAGGTATTCCCTGACTTTCTGTGACCTCCCTAACTTCTGCAGTGGCCCCTGCAGTTGCCCTGGGAGCCGACTGAGCAGCTCAGGCAGCCCGTGGGCCAGTTGCACCGGCTGCTGCTGGGGCAGTCTCAACCCCCCGCTCCCCAGAAGCAGGAGTTTGGGTGTGGGGGGTTCAGGGCTGGGGATTGCGGTGTGGGGTGGTGCTTACCTGCGGGGAGAGGGGGGCTCCCTGGAAGGGTGACAGGAACTCCCCTCCCTCAGCTCCTGGCTCCACGTGCGGCCTCCGCACACAGGCACCGCTGCTGCAGCTCCCATAGGCCGTGGTTCCCAGCCAATGGGAGCTTTAGAACCGGGGCTTGGGGCAGAGTGGAGGCAGTATGTGGAGCTAGGAGCTGGAGGTTGCCGCTTCCCAGGAGCCAGGTAGGAAACCTGCCCCAGTCCCACCAACCCCCTCCCCGCAGCACCCGTGGCGCCCCCTCAGCCATGCCCCCCCAGCGACTGCCCCCCCCAGTGCCATCCCACCCCCAAAGTTTTAGTCAGGGGTATATAGTAAAAGTCATGGACAGGTCATGGGACGTGAAATTTTGTTTACTGCCCGTGACCTGTCCATGACTTTTACTAAAAATACCCTTTACTAAAACATAGCCTTACTGATAAGCCACTACTGTACTGAAAAGGCTAAGAGGATACTATAATGAAGCAGTCTCAGGTGTGTTGGGTAACTGGAAACCTCCAAGAAGAGATTAGTTTCAAGAAGCCATGCAAGGAATGCAAGGAATTGTGACTTCAACCAGTGAAGACTTGAATATTATTTATAATAATTGTAACTAATGCATTTTTGTAATTTTAAATTGGTATATTTGTTTATTGAATAAAGAATAATTTTTCTAATGGGGTCCATAATCTATGGAGTCCAGTCTTCTCTTACTAGATATTGTCAACTTCCACTGATTCTAAAAATGGACTAAGGTAAAGATGCTCAGGGGGGTGGGGAGTGTTCAGTGCAACTAGGGATGGTGGTATCAAAGGTGGCTTTAATCTGTCTTTGCACTCCGCTGATCCTAGGGCTGCCTTCCACCCAGTTGGTCCCCCAGCATAAGTTAGAATAGCTATAGGCTGCTCTACCTTGTTCCAGCTGCTTATGTTCCCTAAAGAATGTTACGGCAGTCAGGGATAGCCAGGGCATAAAAACACCACAACCAGAGCCCTCTCCTTTTTCTTGGGGGATGGAGCGGTGGTGGTGTTGGAGCTGGAACAGCAGCTCTATGCCATTCAAACCCTTTATGCATGGGATCTTCTGCTATTGATTAAACTGACTTTAGGGTACCTTTGTGCTGGCACTAACCCTAAATAAGCAAAGTCAAGGGGAAAAATGGACCTTAGGACCAAATATAGTTAGTTTACTTTAAAGTACTGAAATCATTTACAAAGAAGCCTTATATTTTTAAAAATACAATATAGTAATTTCAGATACATATTACTGTAAATACAACTAACATAAACTCAGTTAATTTAGTTTCAAACTGTACCTGATTAATAAACAGCATCTAAATTATCTACATTTTCAATTTGTAAATAAATTAATAAACAGTAACTTTGTTTTAGACTATATCATAGAATTAGAGATGGAAATGACTTCCTAAGTCATTCAGTAAGCCTTATTTGTCCACTTGCTTTCATTGGTGTAATTCAATCATTTGCAGTGAAGTTACTCACAGTTTAAAATGTTGTAAAGAATAATTAGGCCCAGTATTTTCTATCATTGGTCTGCTCTTATTTCAAATGTCTCCAACTCTAGGGGGACGCTACCACAGTGGCTATTCTGTCTGCAGATTAATTTAGTTTACTGACTTTATCTTGTTTTTTAAATACCTCTTATTTAAATTAGCTATAATTTTCCTGTAGGTATTAAATGAATATCATCAAATGACAAAGTTATCATGACTGCTTTCCTTAGACATTTTCATCTTCAATTATTTTATATGTCTTGAAATATGATACAAGTTACTGTAAATAAAATTAGTCTTACGTGGCATGATGCCCTGGTCCACCAGTTGTTCTCTTGTCCGTCTTTGCTGCAGCCTAAGCTGAAGTACTGGCAAAAGAAAATAGCAATCATTAATTCACATGCTATGATACTCTCTCCTACTTAAAGCTGCAGAAAAGAACAATATAAATTCTAATTAAGAAGTCAAATATTTCAACTTTAGAAATATTTTGACTATGTTCATTCAGTAACAGACACAGGATATTGTATAATAGACCTATAGGTTACTTTTTAAAATCTTTGGTAATATTACAATATTACAACTAAATAAGGACTGCAGAACGGATCTATTAGAGCATCAGACTTAGTTGCAATATCTAGTGCATAATGTTTAGTAAAGATACATACTGAACTTCATGCGACTGCTCTACAAATTTCAATTATTGGGACCTGTCTTGATACACTATGGATACTACACTGCTCTAGCAGAGTGTGTCCTAATCATAGAAAGAAGATAATGTGAGGCATTCTTATAAGTTTCTATTATAGATAGTTTGACCCATCTAGACAATGTTTGTGCTGTAATGGGATTTCCTTTACAGTTACCTGCATATGAAACAATCTGTGTGACAATCTAAAATCCTTGATCTTATCTAAACAGAACAATAACACTTTTAGTGTCCAAACAATGTAACTTCACTCCACTCTTATTTGAATGTGATTTGGGGGGAAAAACCAACACTGATAGAATAATGGATTGGCTAATGTAGAAGTCCGAAATTATTTCTGGAATCCACACTTTGGGTGAGGACAAAGAACTACTTTGTCTTTATGAAAAACTGTAAATGGAGGGTCAGCCATCAAGGCACGAGTTTATTAACCCTCCTAGCTGACATTACTACTATGATAAATGCAGTCTTAATTGAAAGATAAAATACAGAACACGTAGATAATGGTTTGAAGGAAGAAAACATAAGCTGTGAAAGCACTAAGTTTAAAATCCAAGCAGGAACAGGCTCTCTTATAGGGGGAATAAAGATTTAATAAACTTTTAGAAACTTCAATGATATTACGAGAGAATACAGATTTACCATCTATTGGTATACTGCAGTTTTGGTTAAATGTACCCTAAATGACATAACAGTTATACCTTTGATCTTTAGAAAGATTTCTCTAATTCTATCAAAGATCTATTGCCCATGCTGTCAAATGTAACAAAAGTGGATCTGGATGGTACATTTTCCCTTGCTGCTGTGACAGAAGGTCCAGTAACAGTGGAAGTACTTTGAAGTTTCCCTTTGAAAGAAGGACTAAGTCTGTGTACCACTGCTGTCTCCTGCACTTGAACAAAACAAACAGCATTTGGTGTTGAACCTTGTGGCAAACATTTGGAGTACCCCACAGAGCAAAAATGTCCCTGATTACAATTTCTTTCAAGGACCTTTCATGCATCTGGGAGGACACTCTGCTTAGTTGGTCCACTAACTGGTTATGGTTACTAACTCAATATGCATCCGAAGAAGTGGGTTGTAGCCCACGAAAGCTTATGCTCTAATAAATTTGTTAGTCTCTAAGGTGCCACAAGTACTCCTGTTCTTTTAACTGGTTAAGGGATCCTGGTTCACACAGTGCTGCCATATAAACCTTGTGATGAATACACCACTCCCAAAACTTTATTGCCTCTTTGCAAAGCTGCGAAGAGTGGGCTCCTCCCTGTTTGTTTATATAATACACTGCTATCATGCTGTCTGTGGCCACCTGAACCACACACCCTTTCACTTCAGGGAGGAAAGATCTGAGTGCCAGTTGGATTGCTCCTGATCCATCCACCACAAGAAAGTTTTCTGGATTTTGTTTGGAATAGTAATTATTAGGTTCATGTGTCTTCAGGTTTGAAGTGTCTTGTCCCCTGCCCCCAGTGTAGAAGAAATCTCATCTTTAGTCTCGCATTGGGTGTAACATATGTGGTTGATGCCATGAGACCTAGAAGGGAGAGGAAGAACTTCGCTTTCTGAGATGGATTCTTGTCTTCTGGAAGGTAAGCCTTCACTGTTCTGGAGTCTAGAACTGCTCCTATGAAAGAGATACTCTGTGAAGGTATCAGTAGAGATGTCTTTTCATTGATCCAAAACTCTGAAACACGGAGCATGTGAAATGAGTGTCCACTCTCAGTTCATGTTTGGATCTGCTTTTAGGAGCCAATAGTCTAAATACAGAAGCACAAAAATCCCATCTTGTCTGAAAAGCTGCCACTACAGATAGGCATTTTGTAAAGGTTCTGGGTGCAGTGGAAAGGCCAAAAGGAGGACCTGTACTGGAAATGGTCTTGTTCTCTGGTGAAATGCAGGGTATCTCCTGTGAGATGGTCTTTATTGAAATATGAAAGCAAGCATCTTTTAGGTTGAGAGCAGCAAACCAATCCAGATAGGAAAGGAAAGGAATAACAGAATCCATAGTTAACATTCTGAAATGAAACCTTTGAATGATCAACCCCCATCTTTGTTTGGAATTAGGAAATTGTGGGAATAGAAACCCAAATTTCTGAAATTTATTAGCATCTCTTCTATTGCTCTCTCTCTTAGCAGAGAGTTGATTTCTGCTCTTAACACTCACTTGTAGAGGGGTCCCTGAATAGGGAGGAAATGGGAGGTTGGCTTGGAGGGATGGTCTTGAACTGGATGGTGTAACAGTTCTTTATAGTGTCCCAAACTCATTTGCCTTTAAAACTGGCATAAATGGTAACCAAATAAAAGGGGAATGGAATTCAAAGCTGGCTTGCTGCTCTCTATCCCCATGTCAATACTGAGGTCTGTCAGTAAAGAAGAAGTGGAGGACGAATTCTTCTGTCTCAGTTTAGACTTAAAGGGACATCTTCTATACTGGTGTTGAGAAGAAGAAGATTGGGCTGTTGTTGCTGTAGCATTGTCTGCCTTTGTTGAAATAGGAAGACGAAGACTAAGGTGAGTAATATTGTCTTTGATAGCTGGTGTAGGAATTCTTCTCTTAAGAGGTTGCAAGAGACCCAGAGATCTAGCTGTGGGCCGACTCTCATTTTCATCTAACAACTCATCAGTTTTTGAACTAAACCATTCATCTCCCTCAAATGGAAGGTCTTCAATCTTTGACCTCATTTCTTGGGGAAAAGAAGAGTTGCGTAGCCATGCACATCTTTGGATAGTTATTGCTGCAGCTACTGATCTTGACAATGCATCTGAAACATTGAAAGATGCTCTCAATTAATGTTTAGCAACATTATGATCCTCTTTAATAAGGTCATTAGTCAGTCTGCAGTGTTCCTCAGGAAGATTTTTTTGTAAAAAGGGAGATCTTTTCCCAGAAGTGAAACTGATCCCTAGCCATGACAGCTAGGTAGTTAGTTATCCTCAAGCTGCAGAAAATACCTCTCTTCCTAAGGAATCTAATTTTTTTCCTTCCTTGTCATTGGAACATTTACATTCTACTCCCATTCTTTACTCCTCAGGGAATTCTGCGCCACTGCGCAATGCAGAATTTACACAAAAATTAATGTTCTGGGCAGAATTTCCTGCTTCTCCCCCCACAGAAATGGGCTGCAGAGCTGCTAGCCACCACTAGCAGAGGCTGGACTCGGCAGAGCCCAACTTGTAAACAGAGCTACTGCCAGGGGGAGATGGAGAGTTCCAGGCAGCTGCAGTTCCCGGCATGTCCTGAAGGAAGGAGGTGGTGTTCAGGAAACTCCACACAAGCCAGGGACCCAGGATCAGGCTGGTTCTCCCTCTTGGTCCCTGGGTTCTAGGAGAGTAGGGTGTGTGTGAGAGTATGTGGCCTGGGGCCAGGGGCCCGCAGCTGGGATCGGCGGGGAGGGGTTCTGAGTGTTCGGGCTGGGGGGCACCCTGAGGGGGAGGGAGTATGGATGTCTGGCCTCCTGGTTGGGATCACAGTGGGGAGGGGGCAGAGAAACAGGAACTGGGTTGTCACAGGAGTTTCTTTTAACTCTACTCCTGGAGGAATTTTTGTGTGTGTCTGTATTGTTACAGACATAGTTGCTGACAGATATTTTGAGATAAATTACCAAAATAATCGAAACTGGAGTGATTATACAGTGTTATTTATCTTAAAATATTGTGTACAGAATTTTTAATGTTTTGGCACTGAATCCCTTGGAGCCACTGAAATTTTCTTGCCCCCATGCAGAACTGAGGTCATTGCTGTTGAAGGAGATTGAAATAGAAACGCTGGAGTTGGCCAGTATGACCATGGCATCCAGGGAGGTACTTGCCACTCATGATGTTTTGTCCAGTTCTGTACCATCTCAGTCATGATAAAACACATATTTGTGATAGTCTGTCTCCCAAAAATGGCTTTGAGGTTGAGGCTCCAGGTAAACTGTTGTATCCACCTCCTCTTCTGAATGTGAATTCAAGCCCGGATCTGACAAGGAACCAATTGGTGATACCACAGAGGTAGGAATCTGTAGTAGCGACAAGGGAGAAATAGTCTTTCTAGCAGGTGTTCTGAGAGGTGGCAGCAGCATCACAGAAGATCCATGTGATGAAGACTCCGCCTTGTGTTTTTTTGTGAGAAGAAGATTGTTGTGTCAGATCTTTATCCAAACCTCTCTTTTCTATTGGTGAAACTCAAAATGGATTTGATAAGTATAGTTCCACAAGTACCGGTGTGGAAACTACCTCAGAAGGTGTAAGTGCCAATGCAATATAGGGATTTACTGATTTCTCAGGTACTGACTGCAAAGTGCAATCTCAGTCTCCCGTCTGTCTTGGATCTGCACGTTCGCGATCTGAAGGATCCGATGAGTTTCCCAAATAGGAGACAATACCAGGCCCAGAAAGATGCTTGATCTTGGCTTTCTTTTTCCTTGGAATCGAAGGTCCTATTTCCTTAGAGACTTAGGCATAGAATACCTATTGTCCAAGCCAGTTTCAGCTAGTGTCAGTACCCTTCTTGAAAGTGAGTCTGAGATTTTTGTTGCTGACTGGTTAGTCTTCGATCTTCAGCTCAGAGGGCTTCTTGGAACCAAGAAGGTACTAGAGCAATCCAGGCTTCTTATTTCCATTCTCAGATCCAGAGATTTTAGCCAACAAGGCTTCCTATAGAAGAAGGCTTGGAGTCTGTTCTGCCTCTCCTTTCTAGCTCGCAGTGTAAATGTCCTGCATATAGTACACCAAGAAGGAGAGTGCCCCTCTCCTAAGCATTTTAGGCATCAAGTATGGGTGTCAGATGCTGGAAAAACTGCAGGACAGTGCCTAAATTAGTGTTTCCGGTTCTTCAAATCCACCATTCTAATTACTAGTAACACCAAACTAACACTATGATAACTATCGATTTACGGAAAAAAACAAGGCACTTATCTAACTTGCTAAGGATTTTGAATCTGTCTTGTTATATATATCCAAAGATATATTGGAATTGGAAAAGGTTCAGAAAAGGGCAACAAAAATGATTAGGATATGGAACAGCTTCCATATGAGGAGAGATTAATAAGACTGGGACTTTCCAGCTTGGAAAAGAGATGACTAAATGGGGACATGACGGGGGTCTATAAAATCATGACTGGTGTGCAGAAAGTAAATAAGGATATTTCATTTACTCCTTCTCATAACACAAGAACTAGGGGGTCACCAAAGGAAATTAATAGGCAGCAGATTTAAAACAAACAAAAGGAAGTATTTCTTCACACAACGCACAGTCAACCTGTGGAACTCTTTGCCAGAGGATGTTGTGAAGGCCAAGACTATAACAGGGTTTGAAAAAGAACTAGATAAATTCATGGAGGATAGGTCCATCAATGGCTATTAGCCAGGATGGGCAGGGATGGTGTCTCTAGCCTCTGTTTGCCAGAAGCTGGGAATGGGCGACAGGGAATGGATCACTTGATGATTACTTGTTCCATTCACTCCCTCTGGGGCACCTGGCATTGGCCAGTGTCGGAAGACAGGATACTGGGCTAGATGGACCTTTGATTTGACCCAGTATGTCCATTCTTATGTTCTTATGTTGTGGTTGGAAGCTGAGGTGGCAAGGTCTGCTGCACCTACTTTTTATAGTCCTGCCCTCAGAACACGCTTGAACTGGACACCATGTGGAACTGGAAGTAATCAATCAGGCAGCAAAGGAGACCAAAAAACCCCCAAACCCAGCAAATACGTACTGCAGGGGTTCTCAAACTTTTTCTTTCTGAGCCCCCCCCCCCCCCCCCCGCCCAACATACTATAAAAACTCCAGGGTCCAGCGGGGAGGGGGAGAAGGGGAAGGGGAGGGGGAAAGAGCTCAGGGCTTTAGGTCTGCAGGGATTGGGGCTTCAGCTGCTGGGGTGGGGGGGCCTCAGGACTTCAGCCACAGGTGGGTTGGGGCTGCCGCTGCAGGGTGGTAGGAGTTGGGGCTGCAGCCGCAAAATGGGGGTGGTCAGGGCTCTGGGCAGGGGTGGGGGTCTCAGGGCTTCTGACCCTTGGAGTGCTGGGGTTCCAGGCAGGAGTGCCAGGCTTCTGCCCCGCAGGAGCACCAGGGCTCAAGGCTTTAGACCCGGGGTAGTGCTGGGGCTTGGGGCTTCAGAGCCACAGCTCTGTTCCTGGCTTCAGCCCCGCAGGGGTCGCCAGAGCTTGGGGCATTAGCTACAGGGGGAGCGCCGGGGATCCGTGCAGTTCTGCTCCCGGTTTCAGCCTCAGTGCCCCCCCCCCCAGCTAAAGCCCCGGCGCACCTACCCCCTAGCTGAAATCGTGAGTGGAACAGTGGAGAGCCCCGAGTCCCGCCCCCCACAAGGCTGAAACTGGGACAGAGCCACAGGGGTTGCTGGTTTAGTCAGCGTGGTTGGTGCTGACTTGGCTTTCTCAACTGGTGCTGACTGCGATGTCGGTGCTGGGGGCATGGTGCTTGAGGAGACGCTCGGTACCGGGTCCCTTATGGGTGAATTCGGTGCCATGGAGGAGGCATGTCGCCGTCTGTGCCTTGACTCCATCTCCTTCGCTTGGGACTTGGCAGTGGCGAAGGTGCCCGGAGCATCACAGGTACTCACCTGAGCATGTGTCGGGATCGGGGGTAGCGACCTGGCAGGAGACCGCTGTTGTTTCTGCGGTGCTCTCTGTAGAGACGTCTGTGCCCTCTTCCTTGGTCTTTTAGAGGAAGGCATGTCTCCTGTCCCTGCGGGGGGGGGGGGGGGGGAGGGGGGGGGAAGGGTGCCCGGAGAGGAGGTCTGGCTCAGGTTGGAGAGTTTTCTCCATCAAGATTATTTTGAGTCTGAGATGCCGGTCATGCTGGGTTCTCGCTTTTCCATTGCTACAGTAGGCCCCAAGACATCGGACACACAAAGAGTGTCCATCCGAAACGAGCATTGCTTCGTGACAGGAACCGCATTGCTTAAAGCCCGGGGAGCCAGGCATCTTAACAGTTAACCACCCCCAGTGCAGGGATGGTAAACTGGATAAAAGTAAACTTTTTTGGTAATAAAAACTAACATTAACACTAACTACAACTTTCTACATGACTAACTAATCTATTTTTTTCTGAAAGGTTTGGAAGAGTAATGAACACTGCCCCAGAGCTCCGTCTTCAGCCAAGGACGATTGAGAAAGAACTGGAGGGCTCGGGTTGTGCGCACACTAGTCGTGGCACCAATAGCACCGCGAGACTCCTACTGCGCATGCGCGACCCGCACAGATACTGCTACCATAAATCTCTGATTGACGGCGCCGGGACACACCAACACCTGAAGTGGAGCACTCACAGGGACAGCACTCGAAGAAGAATTAACATTATAAAATTAACCTTAAACCCTGGGATTAGCACTAACAATTTCCTATTGCATTAGCACACAGCACTGAGGAATCCATTAACTGGTGCCCAGGGATTAAATAACACTGTATGTTCTAGTACTGGCTTCTATCTGATGTAACTATGGAAACGCAGAAAGCTCAGAATTACCATAAGACTAAATGGACAATACCTCTAAAAATATAAGTGTGTCATACTTACACAGGTTGGGTTCGTGCATTACTATTCAAACAATATGATTTAGAAGCAGCATGTCATGACTACTCAGTGCAAAGTTTTCTCCAGAAAGAATCAATTGTTTTCTGCCATGGGTGGATCATGTGTGCAAACATAAATTGGCTTTCACTTATCTCCTCTAAACTTAATGATTCTTCTGACATTGCTTGTAAAGAGCAAAAGCCGGTGGAGTTCCTGTCCTGGCCGGAACAGAGTACAAATACACACATTGTATTTAGACCAACTTGACTCCACACTTGGGATTAGCTTCACTGGGAATTCAAACAACAACAGAAATGTAAACCCCATCCTCAGCTTCTCCCCAGGATTTCCCTCCAGAGACGTCTCTATCATACACCCAAGTTCTCTCTGCCTAATGAGTTATTCTGATGTCCTGGGTAGAGATAACAAGCTACACCTGACACGAGTCCATAGGATTCCAGCACCGGCTAACACAGTGGATCAACATGAAAATGAATGCTGGTACTATTACAAAAGGTATGAGGAATCCAGTCAGTCACCAATGGGATCCATCTACCATAACAGACAGATGGTTCACTTATGTAAAAAAATGTGATTTTGGATGTTTCCAATTCCTACTAGGCTGTTCATCTTGTTATTTGGTTCTATTGAGTCTTCCCTTACAAGTCTTATGATGGCCCATTACCTTAGGCCTAGAGAAGCTGAAAACTGCAGCACACGGAACTATAATTTGATTACATTATTTCCTACATTTTTCTGGGTTCCTGACAAGATCATCTGAAACCTTTTTGAACAGCTAAGGCTATTTTAAAACATTTTCAGGTGTTAGAATATCCAATATAAAAAGTAATTCTGAATTCTAGGATTGGTCTCCACACTACAAAACCACAACACAATTTTGTATGATTGGTAATCTCTGTTTGAAAGCCCTCCCCAAACTGGAACAGCAGTACGGACTGGAAGCTTTGTGTGTGGGAAGCTTGCACAGTATCTACTCCTTCAGCCTGGCTCAAATAAGTACTATTAGTTTCTCACTTTATCAAACACTAATTATTCAAAATTAAAAAAAAAATACTGTAGGCTAGAACTTGGTGTACAGGGTCTTAGTGCAGGAACAAATAGCTTTACCATATTTTTATCAAATCAGTTTGGCTGATAAACTACATGAAAGGGATGGAGGTTTACTGGTTTGAGATACCTGATTTTGCACTTGTATATCTTAAATACTGTCACTCAAATTAGGTATGTCAACTTATTTGTTAATTACTGAGTCAGATTGTTTCCCCCCAGATCACCACAGAGATGATCTTCCCATTCTTGCATAGAAGGGGTAAGACTACTATTTAGCATTGTGCTCCCTTTCCAAGGCAACATGGATGAGGCTCTGTGGGATCAGGATCCACAGTTCGAAGGAGAATGAGGGAAGGGGAGTGGGCAGCCTCATACTGATTGGGAGGGAGGAAGACACAACATTCCCAATGGAGCTTACTTGGAAAAGGAGTACTACCAGAGCTTCTATTAACTGTTTCATAATGGGGCTGGTGATGTCAGCAGCAGCCATGGGAGAGGGGAAACCTGGCAGTATAGATCTATTAGAGCTGGGGACATAGGGCCTCCATATGCATAGCACTGACCTCCTGAGACACATATGGGATTTGAAGTGTGGCTTATTATGGGGGGAAGGGGCAAACCCTTACTCCACGGGAGCACTATATGTGAGAGGTTCAGCAATGGAATCCTTTAAAAACTTTTCTTCCTCTTTCACCTTCTTACGCAGGTTTTAACATGAGAGAGGGTGATCCAGCCAATAGTTTGGTATTTTGAAGTTATTTTTTAAATAGCTAGGATAATAAACCCTGAAATAGCAGCTATTGTGCCAACTCAGGAAAGGAGTAACATACGAGAAAATTCATCTTAATACCTCGTACAAGGGCAAGATTGCATCCAATTCCAATTCTATGCTCAACAGCAGAGTCATTACACTGTTGGCTCTTCACTGAAGGAACCTTTACATGGTTCAAAACATTTCTGAGGCTATGTTAAGGACCATGGTCAGTGGAAGCTGATACCCTCACAGATATAAATAGATCAGTCAAAAGTGACAATGAGAAGGCTGCTGAACTAGGCAGAATTTGTGGAAAAATGTCAAGGCAGAATTAGTGGAAAGAAGATACTTCCTGGGACACAATCTCAAGGCAATTCTGAAACTCAACAGCAGTGTCCTTTTTAGTGACTTAAACATTAGGTTAAATTAGTGAATGTGAGAGAAGTGGGTAATACAAAAGGGTATTATTCCATCTATATCTAGAGTGAACTGGGCATTCTTTATAATGACTAGCCTTAATTACTTTAGTCTCAACTTTTACAATTATGCTTGGCAAAAACATATGAAATATTTTATTTTAAAGTGCAAATCTTCCCCACAACATCCATTTGTGCTATTATCAAATATACAGATTATTTCTGGGGGGACAGAGCATACTTGTATATTTCCCCATTGCTCCACCCACCACCCTAAGGATTTGGATTTTTATTGGCAAGTTTCCAGGTCCGGAGGAAAAAAGGAAAGAACTAACACTGATGTCTGCCAATAAAAGCAAAACCAAATAACCTCTTTAAAGCTCTTAAGGCATAAGTATTTCCTAAAATATATTTTAAAAAATAGTTTGACTGAAAAGGGATTGAATTGCTCAGCCTCAGTGTCAGGCTGCAGTTTTGAATCCTGTCCTCCAGCACAGATAACACAAAGAGGCAGGAACAAGACATATTATAGCAGTACTCAGCACTAATATCACATGGATTGAGGAGAGAACAGGCATGTTCTGATGACATGAGATCATTGGAACAACCAGCACCATAAGAATAGATGCTGCCAAAAGTGTAACCTATATATAAGGTTAACAGAATTTCCACTAATTGTTAGAATTAGTGACACTTTATACCTGTCAGAAAAACAGTACAGGCTAAGCCTTCTCCAGGGTTTCAGTGTGGAACCTGTGCCCTAAAAAATAAAAATCAACATATTTTCCATGTAGAGCAAAGTGATTATGGAAAATTTGCCAGTCAAAAATATGAAAAAAATCCATCCCCCAACAGTGATTTTGTTTTATGCATGATAAATTATTAACAGGAATTAAATGTTCTCCCCCCCTTTATTTTTTCAACTGCATCAGAATGCTCAGTCAATCATTTCAGGATCACATTTCATTGCCATATAATTCCCAACACACAGCTCTACCATACCGAGTGGGGGCCATGCTGCATATTTATCAATATTTTATTCTAGTAGTGCCTAAAGGCCCCAATCAGGATCAGGCCGATTGTGCTAGGTGATGCACAAACAAACAATAAAAGCTGCTCCCTGCCCTAAAGAACGTACAGTTTAATGGGACAAGTTGCAACAGACAGAGGGAGCAAGGCCAGGAAGATGAGGGAAAAAGTAATAAGAACACTTGTGTACACAGGCCAGATCTACACAACTAGGTGGTTTTGACAACGTTTCTTTCTTTTTTAAAAGAATATGTGGCATATATCAACAGCGAAGTGGCTTTTGATTTGGCTGGCAGGTCAGCACTTTTGCTTGCACTGAAACGATTTGGTGTCTCAGATGTTCTGCTAAATTTGGTGTGTGACCTTCATTCTGGTACTGGTGCAAGAGAGCAGTGTTTCCGCACAACCTCAAGTGTGCAGCAGGGATACATTCTTGCCCTGGCACTATTCTGTCAAAATATCAACTGGATATTAAGACTTGCCATTCCACATACCAGAATCAAGGCTGGTCAAGAACTGTTCACCAAACAAAACTATGATGACAATGCTGTTTTGCTTATGGAGCCAGAGAATTTCAGCCCTGCCCTTCAAAGTTTCCAAGATGTCACACACACTATGGAGTTGAATATCTCATGGCAGAAGATCAAGGTCCTCTACCATGAAGCACCAGAACCCTTGGTACAGGTGGGGTCGAACACTGTGGCACGCGTTTTTATGAGTTCATCTACCTAGGATGCAAGCAGAGATCAAACTGGATGTGCTCCAACAAGCAGCTCATGCTTCCTACTGCATGAACTACACGTCTCACGGATGCAAAAGCATCTCTGTTCTGAGACAAAATTCAGAATCTCTCAAATCTGTATACTTCCTGTATTTCTAGATGGATCAGAAAACTAGACCTTCTAATAGGGAGACTTGGAGTGGCTAGAGGCATTCCATATGCACTGTCAGTGCCAAATCTGAGCATAAAGTGGTTCGATTTTGTGCGAAATGCCATAATCTTGAAGAAATTTGGCCTTCCTCCAATTGCTCACTATATTCAAAAGTAGAGTTGCATGCTCTTCAGTCAAGTCAGCAGGATGGACAAAAACATACCAGCTCCTCATGCTCTCTTTATCAATGTGCAAAGGCATGCATACCATGGCCCTACCTAGCATCGGGGTGGCCCTGAGGCTTGACATTTGTGGATTCATAGGAATTAAGCCAGATCTGGGAATTTCACTCTACAATGCCTGGTACAATGCTATCAAGTGTAGTCACTCTGGCTGGAGCAAAGATCCTCAGTAGACTATACATGTTTGATGATGATCTGCGAAGAGTTACCACCCAATATCCTTACTCTACTCAACCTACAAGCTATATGAGCAGGTGACAATGGGCAGAATAGTGCCAAGAGTGGAAGGACAATTGACTGATGACCAAGCCCGTTTCTGCCCAGGATGTTCATGCTGTGGCCAAGTTGCAAATCTAACTCAATAGATCACAGATAATTGAAACATTTAAAATTACAGGGCCTGTGTTTGTTGATCTGTCAGCTGCTTATCACACTGTGAACAATTGTGTACTTCTGTTTAAACTGGCAAGAATTTTGAGAAATAGCAAGATGCTCCAGGTCATCTCCTTGCAGCTCAAAAATCAACATTTCTTTGTTGAGATGGGCGATCAAAAAAGTCAATGACACACTCAGCGCAATGGATTGCCCCAAGAATCAATGCTATTACCCTTGCTGTTTAACATTTACACCAACCAGAATTCCCCTGACATGTGAAGATTCATTTATGCAAGTGATCTTTGCATTGCCATCCAATCAAAAAGATTTAAGGACACTGAGCACAATTTAGCGGGATTCCTGAGTATACTCAGAAATTATCATCATACATAGTTCCTGAGCAAGAAACAAGTGTACACCTTTCACCGAAACACCATCAGGCTAAGCAAAAACTTCAGATATTGTGGGACAGTACAGTGCTTGAGCACTATAAACATCTGGTGTACTTGAGGGGGAGGGAGGGTCAACTGCGGAGCACTGTGCCCCAGTATGGTCGTGCTTGAGCCATGCACACAAAATTGATTCTGAATTCAGTCAATCCTGTAGGATCATCTTAGGGACTTTGTAACTGACTCCTACACTGTTGCTATACTACCTTGCATGGATTACACCACCATACATGATGCAGGATGTCTCCAGTAAAAAAAAAGAGACAAAAACAAGTGCATAAACCAAGACTTCCACTGTATGGACATATTCCACTAACCTAGAGGCTGAAGTACAGAAAGATAAGAGAAAGTTGCTCACCTTGCAGTAACTGAGGTTCTTCGAGATGTGTGTCCCTGTGGGTGCTCCACTCCAGGTGACGGTGCATCCTGTGACTGTTGATCGGAGATCTTCGGTAGCAGTGCCTGGCCGGGACGCACACGCTTAGCTGCTGTCTCACGGTCTCATTAGAGTCTGCCTGAGCTCACGCGTCCCGCGCCCCCCTCAGTTCCTTCTCTTCCATGGAGAGGTCAGAACAGTATTCCAAAGTAGAGGGGAGGAGGGCGTGGAGTGGAGCACCCATAGGGACACACACCTCAAAGAACCTCAGTTACTGGAAGGTGAGTAACTTTCTCTTCTTCGAGTGCTGTCCCTGTGGGTGCTCCACTCCAGGTGAATGTGAAGCAGTACCCACTATGGATGGTGGGACTTTGGAGTTGCGGCAGTGAGTACTGTAGACAGTACTGTATGACCTACTATGGTGTCTGCCATGGTATCCTGCATGATAGCATAATGTTTGGTAAATGTGTGTTCGGATGACCACGTGGCTGCCTTACAGCTATCAGGAATGGGTACATTATGGAGGAAGGCAACGGATGTTGACACGGCTTGAGTAGAATGAGTTCTGATGCCTTCGGGCAGTTGAGCATTCTGAATGCGGTAAAAGGATCTGATGCAGTCAGAGATCCACTTGGAAAGGCGTTGTTTAGAAATGGCTGCATCCTTTGATCTCTTGTTAGTGGAGACAAATAGTCGCGAGGACTTACTATATGGTTTAGTCCTGTCTAAATAGAAGGCAATTGCTTGTCTGATGTCGAGGATATGCAGAGTTGCCTCATGCGGAGTCTCATGAGGTTTGGGATAGAATGTAGATAAGTATATTGGTTGGTTAAGGTGGAAGGTGGACACCACCTTAGGGAGAAATTTAGGGTGTGGTTGCAGGGTAACTTTGTCTTTAGATAAGGTTGTGTAGGGGGGTAGGCAATCAGGGCGCTTATTTCCCCTACCCTCCTTGCTGATGTTATAGCAACCAAGAAAGCTCCCTTCATGGACATATGAAGAAGAGATGAGGTAGCTAAGGGCTCGAATGGAGGTTTCAGAAGGCCGCGAATAACGAGATTGAGATTCCATGCAGCTGCCGATGGATAAATCTCGGAGTAGAGATTTTGTAGGCCCGTGAGAAAGCATTTTATGGTGAGGTGGGCAAAGAGTGAATAGCCGTCTAACGAATCATGGAAGGTGGTAAGGGCCGCGAGGTGTATTCTGATGGAGCTGAGAGTTTTAGTTTCAGGAGGTAGTCTAGGATGTTAGGGAGGGTCACAATATGGGGTGATAAGTGTTTATTTGAGCACCACAGGGAGAAGCGCTTCCACTTCTGCAGGTAAGTTTTACGAGTGGAGTCTTTTCTACTATGCAGGAGGACATATCGGACTTGCTCAGAACAGGCTAATTCGTGGGTCTTGAACCATGAAGGAGTTTCTGTCAGGTGGAGTTTCTGGAGCTGAGGGTGAAGAATTTGTCCATCGTCCTGAGAAAGCAGGTCTGGTCTGTTGGGGAGAGTCCGTGGAAGACGAGCGGACATATGGAGCAGGTAAGGATACCATGTCTGTCTCGACCAAGCCAGGGCAATGAGTATGACCTGGGCCTTGTCGTCTCTGATCTTGATCAGAGGGATCGGTGGAAAGGCGTACATGAGAGAGTTGTTCCACAAGATAAGGAACAACATCCTAGGGATGCAGCCCCGAATCCTGCTCTGGAGCAAAATAGGTGACATTTGTGATTCTGGGTTGTGGCAAAGAGGTCTATTGACGGGGTGCCCCATTGGGAGAAGAGCTGGTGTAATATCGCGGGGTGCAATTCCCATTTGTGTTCTTTGGAGAATTGTCTGCTGAGTGTGTCGGCGGTTGTGTTGTGACAGCCAGGTAGGTACGACGCAATAATTTGTATGTGGTGTTGTATGCACCAATTCCACAATCGGATGGCCTCCATGCATAGGGAGTGCGATTGTGCTCCCCCATCTGTTGATGTAAAACATATATGCTATATTGTCAGTTAGGACCCGGATAGATTTGTTCTTTATGAGGGGAAGAAAGTGAAGGCAGGCTTGTCTCACTGCTCTGAGCTCTAGGAGATTTATGTGTAGATGCATCTCTGGCGTGGACCAGAGGCCTTGTGCCATGTGTCCCCCCAGATGTGCTCCCCAACCAATCAGGGAAGCGTCCGTGGTGAGCATGAGCATGGGGGATTGTTGTTGGAAGGGAATGCCCATGCAAAGGTTCTCTGGTCTTGTCCACCATTGCAGGGAAGCTAGTACGTTCGCTGGAGTAGTTAGCAGCATGCAGAGGCTGTGTCCGCTGGGTTTGTAGTTTGAGTTGAGCCAGCCCTGAAGACATCTCACATGCAGCCTGGCGTTCTTGACCACAAAGGTGGTAGCTGCCATGTGGCCAAGGAGCTGCAGGCAAATACTTGCCCGTATCCTGGGACGAACAGAGAGCGTACGTACGAGGTGTATGATAACGAGGAATCTGTTGTGTGGGAGAGAGGTTCTGGTTCGAATTGAGTCCAGGTGAGCTCCAATAAATTTGATCTGCTGTGTAGGTGTCAGGGTGGATTTTTGGACGTTTATTTGCAGGCCCAAGCTGTGGAAGGCAGAGATGGCGAAATGGGTAGCTTGAAGCGTCTCGTTGTATGAGTTGCCCTTGATGAGGCAATTGTCTAGGTAGGGGAAAAGTATGATCCCATGTCTGTGGAGGTGGGCCACGACTACAGCCAGGGTCTTGGAGAATACTCTCGGTGCTGTGGAGAGTCCGAAAGGGAGTACCCTGTATTGGAAATGGTCATGACCGATTGTGAACCGTAGGAAGCGTCTGTGGGGTGGATGAATGAATATATGAAAATAGGCGTCCTGTAAGTCGAGGCCAGTGAACTAGTCCCCTTGTTCCAGTGCAGGTATTATTGTGCCCAGTGTGACCATCTTGAATTTCTGTACCCTTACGAATTTGTTCAGTTGGTGTAGGTCTAGTATAGGCCTCCATCCCCTGGACTTTTTCTTGGTGAGAAAGGAGTGGGAGTAGAACCCTTTCCCTCGATGTTGTGTTGGCACAGGTTCCACTGCACCTAGCTGTAGAAGATGAGCCACTTCTATGCGAAGTAGGTGCTCGTGAGAGGGGTCCCTGAAGAGGGACGGGGAAGGGAGAAGGGTAGGAGGGTAGGATATAAAAGGGATAGAGTAACCGGACTGAACTATTTCCAGGACCCAATGGTCCTGTGTAATCTGCTGCCAGGTATGGTGGAAAACCTGGAGGCGGTGGCCAAATGGGCAAGTAGGCCGTGGAGTCAAGGGGTGGTCGTGCAGACCCTCGACCAACGCTTCAAAATTGTTGTTTATGTCCCGATGGGTGGGATGTACCTGTTTGCTCTTGGTTTTGTCTGCGCCTAGGAGGTCTAGGGCGATTCCTGGGTATATCGTATGGTCTGTTCTGAGGCCAGTGATACTGTTGTGTGCGTGGCCTCTGGTAAGGTTGATACTGTTGTCTCGTGGGAAGGGATGGGTAGATGCCCAGAGTGCGCAGGGTCGCTCTCGAGTCTTTCATGGTGTGAAGGACTTCATCGTTTCTCTTGGAAAAGAGTTTGTCTTTATTAAAGGGGAGGTCCTCCACTTTGGTCTGCAGGTCTTTGGGGATACCGGATGCAGAAAGCCAGGAAGATCTGCGCATAACCACTGCGGTTGCAGTAGTATGGGCAGCTGTATCTGCCATGTCCAGAGATGCTTGTAAGTGGCCGTTCTGGAGACCAATTAGCCCTCGACAAAGACTGACTTAAAGTCTGCTCTCCTGTCCTCTGGAACATGGGAGGTAAAATCAAAGAGTTTATTGTAGTTATTGAAGTCGTAGCTTGCAAGTAGGGCAGAATAGTTTGCAATTCTGAATTGCAGAGTGGAGGAGGTATATACCTTGCAGCCCAAGATGTCAAGGCGTTTGAGGTCCTTGTCTTGCGGGGTGGGCCGGTAGTGTGGCTGTTTCGTCCTGTGAGTCGCTGCATCCACTACAAGATAATTTGGTTGTGGATGGGAGAATAAGAGATCTATGTCCTTAGCAGGAACATAATATTTACGTTCAGCCTTTTTGCAAGTTTATAAGATAGAGGCTGGGATCTGCCAGAGAGTATCAGCTGGTTCTAGGAGTGCTTCATTTGTGGGAAGCGCGATCATTGAGGGCGCAGAGGGTTGGAGGATTTTGAGGAGTTGTGTTGTGTCTCCTGGACCTCCTCTAAAGGAATGTCTTGGCTGAGTGCCACCCTCTTGAAAAGTTCCTGGAACTGTTTGAAGTCGTCCACATTCTGTGGAGGTGGAGGCATGAGGGCTCCGTCTGGAGCTGATGGAGAGTTAGGAGTCGATGAATCAGGATATGGTCCATAGCCCACCTCTTCAGAGGGGAGTTCAGGTGCTCTAGAAGTTGACTGAGCTGGAGATAGAGGCGCAGAAGGAGCTTGTGGTCTGGTGGAAGAAGCATGAGGGCGAGTGGCAGTAGGAGCTGGCCAAGGGTACCAATGAGGCCAAGGCATCGGATAAGAAAAGTTAGGTGCCGCCCACGGGGGGGCGAAGTAGGGAAACTGCGGCTGGTGGTTGTGAGCCGTGACCTGAGGTGCAAAAGGTTCCGGTGGAGGAGGAGAGGCAGGTGGGGAGCACTCCGCCTGCTGCTGCATATCAGGCTCTCTGTCAGTAAAGGTAGCCAGGTCAGGTGGGGAGAGCGGCTGGTCAAAGAGTGAGCACTGTGTGTCCAGGAGTGGAGAGTTAGGCTCAGGTGCCACTGAAAGATCATCCTGACTTAGGAACTGTTGTTGCTGTTCCCTAGGCTCTGACTCCACTGCGCGCGATCTGTGCTCAGAGATGTGCACAGACTTTTGTTTGGCTTTTCCTGGTGCCACGGGTCTCTTGTAGGCACCCTGCGGGAGGTCTGCTGCTGCTATCTGAGCTGCAGGCAGGCTTGGTGCCGACGTTATTTTCGGCACTGAGGCAGAGCACGCTGTCAGCACCGGGTCTATTTTCGGTGCCGAAGGGACCGGTGCCGAGGAGACCTTCTTGGCACGGGAAGTCAGGTCCCTGCCTCTGCGCTCCGCGGGAGCCGTGGCTGAGGTGCTGGGATGGTCGGAGGCACCTGTCTTCGGCGCTGTCAGTACTGAGGGGAACGATCTCGCAGGAGACCCTTTACCCTTGTGAAAGTCTCTGCTTGGAGACAGTTGGGCTTCTTGCCTCTTCGCCTGAGAGGGTGATGCCATGCTCCCAATTGGTTCGGACCTGGCCAGGGAACGTGAGGGAGAGGGTTTGACATTGCCCATCTCCAGAGGCGGCTGCAGGGATTTCTGCATGAGAAACATTTTCAGCCGCAGGTCCCTGTCACAACGAGCACTGGTTTTGAGGCTCGTGCAATGGACACACTTGGCAGGGACGTGTGTCTCGCCGAGGCACTTCACACAATGTGAGTGTCCATCGGACCCTGGCATACAGTCCTGACAGGAAGCACATTTCTTAAATCCTGAAGCCCCTGGCATTATTGAACTGGGAATGCTGGGGGAGAGTGTCTCCGCGGGAGACAAGCTTGAGGAAAAAAGGTTTGGGGTTTTTTTTGTTTTGTTTTGTTTTTAAACTAAGTAACTATTCTAAGGGAAGGGAAACAACTGGGATGTTACTATTTCTATATTCTTTGTAATTGTTTCCTTCACCGAGGACGGTTGAGAAGGAAATGAGGGGGGCGCGGAACGCGTGCGCTCAGGCAGACTCTAATGAGATTGCAAGACAGCAGCTGAGCGCGTGAGTCCCAGCCAGGCACTGCTACCAAAGATCTCCGATCAACGGCGCCGGGACGCACCGTCACCTGGAGTGCAGCACCCACAGGGACAGCACGCGAAGAAGTGACAATACTGGGTCTTGGCTATGGTGTTGAAGTGACAAACAATAATGATGACCACTTCCTGAATCAAGCATAATTATCCACATAATATCACTCATACCACTGAAGAGAGAGCCAAGAATCACTCTGTCTCAAAGGCCCTGGGCCAGAACCTTAGATTCATAGATTCCAAGGCCAGAAGGACCATTGTGATCATCTAGTCTGATCATCTGTACGACACAGGCCATAGGACTTTTCCATAATAACTTCTAGAGTATATCTTTTAGGAAAACATCCAATCTTGATTTCAAAATTATCAGTGATGGTGAATCCACTACAAACTTTGGTAAATTATTCCAACCCACAACGTCTTGAAGCATGTACATAATTTTAAGCATGTTATAATTTCCATTCACTTCAATCAGACTACTAGCATGCTTAAAGGTAAGCATATATGTATGTGTTTGGAGAAATAAGGCCTATGTTAGCACCAATGCACGAACTAGGCTACTGAAGACAGACACAACTGTTTTGTAACTTGTAGGATCTGACATATCTCCTCCATAACGCTGCTAATCGAGGGAATAAAGTCTCAAAACTGCCTCTGAACAAAAGCTATGAACTGTCAGCCAAATCACTGGTTAGCTCTAGATTGTGTACTTTTTTTAAAATCAGCATTTTGATTGCAACATTAACATTTGGCTTTCAGATTCTTAGTAAAGCCTCCTTATAAATTTTACACAGTGGGAGTCAATATATTAATCACCTAAAAGGACTACTTTCTAACGAAATCAATTCTGTTTACCGTTATCCCATTATTACTGAGTGGTTTCTTTGGTACTTAATTGAAAAAAATATGTTAATTCCTTACAATCAGAATGTCAGATCCTCAACTGGTTTAAAAATCAGAATAGGTCTGTCTATTGACTTCAGTGGTTTTGTGCAGCTTTTCACCAGGTGAGGATCTATTCCACAGAGGCTAGAGTTCCCACTATTAATTCATTTAGTGTTAGCATATCAAGAAATCTCTACATCTACAGACAAAGGAATAAAGAAGATGGTGTGTAGGGAGGACAGGGTTCTCTGGCAACCACATATGTAACAGAATGTACCTTACTGTTCTGAGATACATTTCAGTCTAGTTGTGGATTACATAAAAGTAGTTTAATTGCGCTCCATCTCCCAACAGTGAATATTGTTAAGAGTTCACATACTGTAAGATTCAAAGGGGGGCAAAAGGTTAAGAATGAACAGCAACAATGGAAAAAGGCCCTGCAGCACGTCATTGAATGCCTTGCTGTTTGAATACATGGAGGCAAGCATATATAAAGAAGCAAATTTATAATCATCAATACGTCACATCGCATTTTATGTATGGTCTACTGAAGAGTGACAAATTCATTTGTCTTATTTCTGGAGTAATGATAATTGTGTGAAAGGTAGAACTGATGAAAATAAAAGGTATGGTATTATTAAAGCATCTTAAGTAAATACACCATTATCAAAGTCAAGTTAATTGATATTCAGCTGCTGTGGTATTCATGGGATGAATTGGTAATTTGTATGCTATGGAAAAGGTGTCTCCAAGTAGTCATATGTAATCAAAAGAACTGGAATGTAAAGAGGCCAAAAATAAATTGATAGCTGTCCTGTAGGAACAATGCTATCTATACTGATTGACAGGCTTTCATCACTGCTCCTTGTCTTGAACAAAACCAGAGCTCACATTGTGCATAGTAATCCTAGCACTAATTCCAAATCCTATGAATTTCAGATAGAACATAGACAGTTTGTTTGTTTTTTAAAGTAGGTGTTATGAAATGAGATATCCAAATGGCTGTTGAAAGTTCAGGCTGTTTAGGGGATTTGTTATAAAAACTGTAAATCTCTGGGGAAGGACTAGTAAAATAATGTATAAACCTCTCAAATGATTACACCTGTGGAAAAGGCAAAAATAAAATAATGTCGCTAGAAAAATATATGTTTTAAATGCTCTCTGTACTATTTTCTAATTATTTCTCCCAAAGTTAAAACACTGCAGATATTAGCTGTTTAGATAAGAACATGGATGATGTTGGGAAAATGGCATTTCCAGCATTCTGCCTTGGAAATTAACAAGAGTTCTGACAACTCTGCTGCTGGCTGCGGCTCTGGCTGCCATGGAAACAGACAGCGCTGAAAACGGGACAGATTCCTTTAAACTAATTGCTGTTCCACGAAGTCTGTGGTGGGTTTTTTGTTGTTTTGTGAAACAGCAATTAGTTTAAAGCAACTTGTCCTGCTCTTGGTGAGGCAAAGTCTCTCTAGGATGCGGAGCATGAAATATAGAGCCACAGTAACAATGGACACAAAAGATTCTCTGGATAGATCTATCACTTCTAAAGAACAGGACTGAGATACTTTTTTAACGTAACAATATACCTGTAACTGTAGTTATTTGACATTGTGACTTTGAAATATAAGACACAATCAGAGAGTAAAGTCACAATAAAGCAGCACAAAATAGTGTATCAAGAGCTAAGTGAATGATATAGCTAAATACTGTACTCTAAACATATAGTTTGGAATGCCTAGAATACTGACGCCAGAGGTTCAAATCCAAGGAAGGTCACTTTATCTTTCCTAGCTACATAAATGGAGCAACAGGTAGTTAATTACAATGTGCATATTTTGACTACATAAAAAAAACCAAGGTCCTGTTTGCTCTGCATGGACTTTAAAGATTCCATGGCACTTTCCTAAAGAGAAGGGAATTATACCAAAATGCTATATCATACGTAATTGCGACCCTCCATTTCCAAGGAATGTGCATTTCAATGGTGTGGTACCATATTTATATAGATATAAAATACTTTGGAATTAAATATTAGAAATGTTAGGAATTTTCAGAGAATGTTTAATTGCAGGATATATTAAACTGAAAATTCAAAATGTAAAAATTAGGATGTTTTGGAGAGTAGCTATTCTTTCTGCTATTTATTATTCACTGTTGAGGCTTGCGAAGGATTATGGAATATGTTGTTTCCTCACTCTGTATTACTCATCCTGTATGTTTCCAAAGTTACAAATTTGATGATCACATTGTGTTCTTTTGGTTTCCATAGCATTCACAAATTGACGATAACACCGTATTCTTTTGGTTTCCATTGCAGAAAGAGTGAATCCATTATAACAGAAGTGTTAAGCTGCCTGTGATCTGGGGGAAGTGCCTAGAGATGAACTGCATAGGATTTCACAGGCAAAACTGAAACGTAATAAAGGTTTTTGTTCTCACTTCCTGTCTATTACAAGAAGTAAATAAATAATATCTGAAATGATATTTAATATAATAAAAATCACTAATTCACTATGAAATAGAAAGTTGCCATCTTAGTCTGCTGACAGTTTGTGACAAAAGAAGTTCAGCTCAGCACAAGAATACATTGATAATAGGCTCGAAATCTGAGACTTTTATGCGTGTTAAGGTAATTTAAATTATTAGAATCAGAGTTCTGTATAGAGTTGTTATTATTATTATTATTAAATTAATATATACGTTGCTTATCCATTTTACACACAGTTCCTTTTCTGGTAAAATAAAAGAACATACTTCAAAACCAGTTGGAAATGTCTAGAGCCTTTTATGCATTCACATTCTGAGGAGCGTGTCCTTTGTTCCTTTTAGTTTCATCAGCTGAAAAGTGTAGTGAATAAGTGCAAACAGTTGGAATTTACACTGTTGAGTGCTTTGCAGAGCTTACAGAATCTCTATGCATGATACAGTAGTTCCATTGAAACTTTTCAGGATTCTTGAAAGAAATTCTGAAAAACCCTGCAGGAACCCATAAACTCCTGGAAACTGTACCACAGAGACTGCAGGCTTTTGTATGTCAGCCAACATCACTGTGTAAGTGTCTCCAGAGGAAGCGCTCCATTGCATGCAGGTAGAAAACGAAAAGGTACACTGAAAGGAAAATTATTTAAAGGCAATTTTTCTGACATTTAAAAAAAAAACCTATTAGACAATATAACTCAGAAGGTCTATCATGTCATTCATCAATAACTGAGGAACGGGACAATCTGTGTCATATATTATTGCTATGGAGCACTTATTGCTTGGAAACAAGTCAGGACATAAATTTATCTTCAAATTTAGGTTGTTAGAATCCCTGCTGCAAGGACTGTTCTAGATATGAAATCTAAACTTCTCACAATTTTTTCCAAATTTATATAATGAGAAAATAATCTTCATCTGCTTTGTGTGGAGAGAGAAGAGAAATTAATGTTTAAAACCCCCCAAAGGTTTTGTGAAATTCTGTACAGACATATAAGCAAAAATTATGCTTTCTAAATTTCTGGTTATTTTTCTAACCATTTGATAAACAGTTGCTGAGACTTCCTTTCTTTTTTTAAAAACTCATTCACGCGTCCTCATATAGGCTTAAGGTCCAGAGAGGAAGGATGGTCTTGTGGTTAAGGTACTGGACTGGAACTCATCAAACCTGGGTTCAACTTCCAAATCTACCACAGACTTACTCCCTGACACGTCGCTGTGGCTTTAATCCCACAAAGACTCATGTAAACATGATTAACTTTATGCACAGTAATCTTGATTTAGCAAAGTACTTAAGCATGTGCTTACCTTTAAAATCAATGGGACTTAACCATGTGCTTGAAGTTACTTACATACTAAAGTGATTGCTGAAGAAGAACAGTTTCCTGAATCAGGTCCTGTGAGTAGTCCCACTGTCCTGAATGAGATTACTCACAGTGCATAGAGTTAAGCACATTCATAAATCTTTGCAGGACTGGGGCTCTGAACTCTCTGTTCTTTAAATGTGAATAATACTATTTTCCCTTTCTTCTACCTTTTCTCTTGTGTCTATTTAGATTGTAAATTCTTCAGGGCAAGAACTGTCTCTTATTTCTGAGTATGCATATTGGGTCCCTGATCTCAGCTGAGCCTTGTAGGTACTACTGTAATATAAATATGCTATTCTACAATAGAAGAATCTAGGATCAAATTTGCAAAAGCACTTAAGACATTTAGGAACTTATCTCCCATTGACTTATAATGGGACTTAAGTTTCTAAGGGTACATCTTCACTACCCACCGGATCGGCAGGAAGTAATCGATCTATCGTCTCGTCTAGACGCGATAAATCGATCCCTGAACGCACTCCCCGTCGACTCCGGAACTCCACTAGAGCAAGAGGTGGTAGCGGAGTCGATGGGGGAACTGCGGCCGTCAATCCTGCGCCGTGAGGACCCGAGATAAATCGATCTAAGATACGTCGACTTCAGCTATGCTATTCACGTAGCTGAAGTTGCGTATCTTAGATTGATCCCCCCCCCAGTGTAGACCAGCCCTTAGTTACTTAAGCACTTCTGACATTTTTGAAAAGGTTGTTGAAATACAATTATAAGATTAGATATTACCATAAAATTACACTAACAGTTTAAAAAGATTTCTTGTTTGTTAATACAGTGAAAATTTCTAGCCAAATCTACATGTAGAATATAGATCTTGAATTATTTTCACTGAAAATGGATGGAAAGCAAAGTAGTCCTGCCTGAGGTTGTTTACAGGAAAGTAGGGTAGTTAGGATTTCCTCCCTCTGGTCTGCAACAGGAAGTTATGAAATGTACCTTGTAAGGTGTTTATTATTGTAAGCAAAGAAAACAATTTCATCATCTAAACTCCTAATGCCCTTTATTTTAAACAGTAGCGTTTTTAAATTAGTGTGGGTTTCATTTTCATTGTAATTTTTAACACTCAGCAACAGAAACGTTTTTTCTCTTATAAAGGATAACTAATCAAAAAGGGAGAAGTTTACAATATTCTTGATTAGTGGGAAATTAATTTTACTGTGCAGGGGTTTTAAATTCAGCATGCTTAAGCAAAACACATTAGGACCTTCAAAAGGTTATCATCATCTAGAATTACAATAAAACACCTAACCAATACTGGATTGCCAGCAGAATTCTACTTTCTTCATTCTTGAGTTTTCCTGTGAGAATCGCCATGGATCTCACCATTAGTGAATACCATCTGTAAAATCACCCATCCAAAAGGATTTCAAGGTAAAGGATGGTGGAAGTAGCTAAATCTTTATTTTAATAGGAGAGTAATCATTAAAATTTCAAATAATCTTATTTTAGAAAATCCTGTTCTACCAAATATAGTTCAAATAAATGATTTAGTGTCATTTACATAAAAAATAATATAGAACTATATATCTGAACTACATACATTAGTATAGCCCTTAAAATGTTCTGGTGACATTATAAATTACAACAACAAAGCTGAACCTTTTTGTTTGTGTCACTAGAACATCAAGGCAGATTTGCAATGTAGTATACATGGCATCCTAAACCACATTAATAAAACAGAAATTTCCTTCATTGTTCAGTAATTAATGTCAAAGTATGAAATAAAATTAATAAGTTATTTTTTTCTTTACTATACTTATGTACCTTTTAGTGCGCAATTCATTTTAAAATTCAAGATGTCAAGTGGCAAAAATTTGTAGGGGGAAGGAAGGCAAATACACAAGGATGCTGAAAAAATCCAGAAAAAGAAAGAAAAAGAGGTTGGGGGAAACCTCGATTTTCAACCACATTAATATTAAATAATGTAATCCCCAAGACATACATAAGTTTAGGCTATTGCAGGATTCAATACTTGTGGTTTGTCACCACTCTGATGGAATTACAACCTTGTAATGTACAGCTGGAGTACATTATTCTATATATTATGTACAATTCTGGTGTAGTCGGTTTTAAAATATATAACAAAGAATGTTAATTACATGGTTATTTATTAACCCATTCCACTCTTCTGTTTATTGGTTCTTTCACTGCTTTCTCTCCTTCTCTTTGTCCCCTTTATTTCCTCATGTTATAGCTCTCTTTTCTTCCCCATCTTTTCTGTTACAATACGTATTTTTTCTCTACCCTTCAAGTTCCGCTGCCTTTTCTCCTTAGTCCCTATTTCCCCACTGCAGGTTTTCTATTGAGCGTTGATTACTTTAACTGAGTTCGGAGTTGCAAGAAGCCTGTAATTGTGATGATACACATTATGGCAAGAAAATTCAGTGTAAGCTGTCTTTTTTATTACTGCATTGATATTGGCTGTCTTCTACAGTAGAAGGGGCAGAATTGTTATGCTCTCAGCTACAAGTATTTACCCACACAGACATTGAACACTTCTTTCTATCTTGGTGTTTTTCCACATGTCAACGAAAAGTAGTCTGTCTTTAAAAGCAAAAAATAATATAAAATATGTTTTCTCCTTGGTCATATCTAGAGCTGGTTGAAAAGTTTCAATATTTTTGTTTAGGAAAAACTGGCAAGAATGTTCTGATCTGGTCTAGTAATAACCTCAATGCAATTTTCCCTTCTTAAAATTTACCAATATATTTTAGATCCTTATGCTTACATTATTTCAATTCAGAAGGGAGAGTTTCCTGAAGGGACAAAATGTCAGTTCTATCTCACAGGAACCAAGGTGAGCACTCTAGCTCAACTACAGATCATCCAGAGAGGCCAGTGGTATGAGGAAGGCCAATGCAAGAAGGCATATGGGGGAGAAGAAATTTTGTCTACTAAAAAAGAGAGGGCTTTTTTGCTGCCTGGGTAGGGTAAATGTTGTTGGAGTCTCAACTGCAAAGGACTACAAGTTATGTTGAGGATGACAGCATCTGAAATTGAGGAGCTGTGCTCTAGGCAGTGGGGCTCTATCAGCCTCTTCCTCCTCCTTCCATATGATCCAGTTATCTCCAAGTACATCAGGGAACTGGGCACCAGCAGTCTCTTGGCAAAATTTCTGCTACAGCCCAATGAATGATACTAAGAAAACTACTCAAGATACATATGAGGTGGCAATTATAATAGTTGTCAGTACTGAATGATAATACTATATGCCGCAGTAGATTGCTGGACTGTTACAAGCTAATTCATGTTAATGTTGCTTTGCCAATTAACTGCACAGTGTGCAGAACCATTTAAAAAACAATGCAAGCTTAGATTCCCAATATGTAGCTGAAAAACAAATTTAAAACAAAATTATAAAACAGGACAAAAAGCAAACTGTGTAAATAGGCAGCAGTAAGGAGAAAGCAACAGCATCCCTTGCTAAAAATGAGGAAGACACACATCGTTGTTTAAAAATCCTTAGTTCTATTCTCTTTAGTTAAAAGCAATTTGTGAAATCCTTTCAGGGCACATTTCAACATGTGCCATGAACTGAACAAATGCATTTGGGTAGCACTCTGAAATGATCACTTACTACTAAATTTCCTTTAGAACTTAATTACTGTTCAGCCATTAGCATTTAATTGAGAGCTACTTAATAAAATAAATAATAATGAACCTGGCCCTTTAAAAGATCTGAAAAGGGAACAGAGTATTTGCATGCATGCAAAAAAAAAAAAAATGTAGAGAATTTTAGAGCAGGCATTTACAGACTGAATCTACTGTGGCATGTCTGCATTTTTTTGCCCCCCTCCCCCACCCCCCCCCCAAACAGCAGGTAACTGACCTTCCTTGAGAATTTTCTGGCTGTTCACCTCAAGACATTCCTTTTCTTTCAATTTCTCAACAGCTCCAGTAGGTAAAATCTCTGGAAAGCCCTGTTGCTGCTTCTTGGAGCTATCGATCATGATGAGACTCCTTTGAATGGCAACATCCAACATAGGAAAAAGACCAACTTGCTACCCAGCAGTACACTGTTCTGGATACTCTGCTCCCCGGTTCCTTCTCACAATAATTGAGCAATTATGTCTTTAAGCAGCTGAAAGCAGCCATTACTCTTTACTTCCCAGTCTGACCTACAAATACACTCAATCTGCTTGAAGCCCTTAACTCTCTTCCAGACAGGGAAACAGAGCGTCTGAAGCAAAACTCCCAAATCCCACCCCCTTTCCCAGACAACCACTCTCCTTTCCCTTTTAGCTATCCTGGCTTCCTCCGTACTTTTATGTTTCAGTATGCAGCTTGATCATCAGAATCATCTGACAAACACTGAGTCAAGCAGTTAAAAATAAATCCAGCAGTTGCTGAAGGAGCAGCCTTTGCTGATACCTAAGACAAATAGTTGCTGTGGTCTCTCTTTCTAAACACTGCTGGAGGCTGTGGAACTACTTTATGTTGGCCTGACAGGCAAATTCATTACTCATTAAGTTTCATCAGTAAACAAACAGCTGTATATAAAGAAAATTATGTAAAGAATAAAGCAGGTCCTATTTTGCAAAAGCATATTTACTCAGCATAGCTGCAAATCTTAAAAACAAGTAAGGGACAATTTGAAAGCAACTGATTCCTGTGATACTGTTCACGTTACAAAATGTACATATACTACCTTTGCTACACACAGATCTTACTCCCTGTAATAAATTTTTAAAACTGCAGATTTCTATTTTTTCCTTTTGCATTACACTCATGAGGCAGTAACTTTTCCTCTTGTTTCCTGCAGTCAGTCCAGAGCATTTCCTTCCTCTGATTTCCCATTCTCACCAGCATGAACCTTTTTATCTTTTATATTAGTCACCAACATACCTTTTCAGTGTCAACCAGGAGGTTGAAGTAGTTTTTCTTCAGGCTCCCTGGAATTCTTTGGCACCACCAGGACTTGATTTTTGTGGTAATGGCAAACTTATTCTGCTGCAAATATGAGTAAACCCTATGATATTTTGCAGTAATGATGTGTTCTCAGTTTATTGTTGGCTGCAAAATTCCACTGAACTGCAATCCTCTTGTGTGCATGTGTTTTAATACAGCGCATATCCTTAAATGTGTAGATGACCAGCTTAAGCAAAGTTATATTTTACAGCTGTGATTTTCAATACAAGGCTAAAGGACAAACATTTATTTAAAAAAAATATATGGTCAGGATCACTTAAATGTTAAGAGGCTTAGTCGTAAGACCTTGCAATATTTCCTAAACATACCTTTAATTCTATGAACAACTTTTGCCTGTCACATAACAAAAGAGTGTACAATTGAAAGAGTACTTGTATGTTCATAAATCAGGTTAAGATTTTGTCATGGTTATTTTTAGTAAAAGCGAGGACAGGTCCTGGGCAATAAATAAAATATCACAGAAGCCCACGACCTGTCTGTAACTTTTACCAAAAATAACCGGGAGTAGGAAACGGGAGGGGCAGCTGACTGCCTAGGGGGACCGAAGCCTGAGCCCCACAGGGAAGGGTGGGGGCTGACAACTCCAGCCCCTGCCACAGTGGCTGCAGCGGGGGCTGAAGCCGAAGAAGTCATGGAGGTTCATTAAAGTCACGGACTCTATGACCTCCGTGACCAAACTGTATCCTTATTCATAAACTAAGGTGTTTTGATCTATGTGCTAATGTGAGCACAAAATACTTTCCCTATATCTTTGGTGACTCCATTCTGTGCATTAAAAATGAATATTCAAGTGCAATGCTCAAACAGGTATCTAAAATTCCCTTTACTAAGTGTACCAATCACGTAAATTGGTCTTATGTAAATATTTCTATATATCTATAATGTACCTCTACCTTACCACACGTTCAAAAGGAATTTTTTTGATTATTAACCCGTCTGCCTAGAAAATTTTCCACTTATGTTAATATAATTTTGGGCAACATTTTCAAGTGTGTACCCCTCCAGTTTCAGTGGACACAATTTGCAACTGCAATTAAACTATGGGTGAAAATATGAATATTTGCACCTCTAACCACCCGACTGCAGGCACAAGTTGTATATTTAAGTAGTCTGAATTGTGCCAACAATTCATTCGAGTGTATTTTATGGGCACAATTCCCATCCTCATCAAGGGAGGCTAGCACTTCAGCTCTTTGAAAAACTACTTCTTTATGTATTTCTTTTCCCTCGTTCTTTAATATTAAGAATGTCTGAAAGAAAATTTGATCTTTTAAGGATTTATTAAGTTCTGATGGGTAATACTGAAAGCCACAGTTCTCTGTTTGCAGCACCACAACTAACTTTTGAAATGATTTTGATGTAATGACTAGAGAATTAACTTTATGTGTCAAATAAGGAGGATGAGTTAACCAGTCTGTTTTCACAGGAAAATAAAATACAGAAAATATATAACCTATCACGTTTAATTTTAAATAGAATAGTATAGGCTGCAAAGTTTTTCAACAATATTTAAGAAGATTTTAAACATTTTGCTGTTTACTATATCAAGAAGTATTTAAAAATTATTTGGTATGCAAGGCATCTTCAAGTATTGACAATTCTCTTTGGCGCTAACCGTGCAAGCACAAGTGTAAGTTTTCTCACAAGTAGGCCCATTGACTTCAAAGTTATGCAAATGTGTGTTTTCAGAAACTGGCATAATATGAACATTTTGAGTTTTAAAGTTACTGTATATGCCACAGGAGAAAAGGTTACTTTTTCTTAATTTTGTTTTTCAAGTCTTCTTATGTTAAGCCAAAAGAATGGACATTGTCCACTTTTCTTATCCTCTCATCACAATACAAAAATGAGAGAATTGGACCTCCTGAATACTAAGGTACAGGTAAGGCAAATACGCAATGTCTTCTTAATGCTAAAGGTGTGAAGCCTTTTCCATTCTCTTTACTAACTGCAGGATGCAAAGAGGGTAAGGAGATTTCCTAACTAAAGTGAAAATTTGAAAGGAGCTTAGATTTAAAATGTGGAATAGCTTTAATGAGCAGTTTGTATTGGAGGTAAATTAACTAAAGCTACATGCCTAAGAGTGCTGTAATTCTCCCCACTCTCCTAGCTGATCAAATGGCCATCTTTTGCATCAAAGCATCTTTGCTAACAAGCTCAGAGAATTGTATTCAGGCCCAGGTTCATCTCCCAGTGAGACAGAGGGAACCTCATTCTGAAGTGCTACTAGCTACTCTAAAACAAAAAACAAAAAAACAAAAAAAAACCCCTCAGTATGTGGGGTGAGATCCCACAGATACTAACTTATGTCTAATGATGGAGCACTTCAGTCTGAAACCACAAGAACTGTCCACAATTGGGCAGCACAATGATTTCACTTTTCTTTTTTTGCAAAAGAGTTGAAGACTTTTCCACATACTATAACAAACATATGATGTAGATTTTTTTTTACTGGAAATTGAAAAGAGTAGTAATCACCTTGCCTTTTCAGGAAAACCTGAAATGCTCTAAGACACAGCGGAGTGCAGACTCCTGACCTAAAAGATCTTTTTGGAGAATAAGCCAAAATAGGGAAGCTATTGACATGACAAGGACTTCATGATGAGTGAGTTTGGCACAATTCAGATGAATAGCAAAGTCCTTTCCCTTCACTATCTTCTTCAGTATTCTTCCTTAGATAGGAAGCAGATGGAAAATAGAGACCAGGTCAAAATTTCATACATAAGAGGATATAAACGTGTAGGGACTTCAAGACTCCTGAAAAACATTATTATCTTGGCATTTGACAGTTGGAAACCCTATCAATTAACCAACAGTCTGAAGAAAAATGGGTCCATCTTGGAGACAGAATTAATTCTTTATGTTTTTAAGGATCAAAAAATATAATTAGCTCATATAGGACAAGCACAGAAAAGAATGTCACTAGTTATTTCAGAGACAAAAGGCATCATAATTATGGGCATCATAATTGTTTTCAAGCTGGTTCTGCCCTCTAAAAATCTGATGTTTGCAAACTGCTTACAATATATGATATATGTCAACTATTTTAAATGACATTTTGCTTAAATCCATAATATATAAGATCATATTCATTTGTGCTGTAATACATCTGATTTCATACTGATTTTAACTGTGCAAAAAAACAAAAACAAAAAACCTTACTATGCAAGAACTCCTGCATAAATCAACTCAATTTTCCCATTGCCTTAGTCCAAACACTTATTATGCATGAGAAAAATTATACTGCTGAGAAGCTGGGCACAGCCAAAGAAGGACTTCCAGGCAAGAATACAAACATTGCTCAAGGGATCTATATGAAAATTTGGCAAGGTCAATATATTCTTACACAGTTACAGATACACCAGACTATTATTTTACAGATTCTTTGTTGCTATAAAATACAATAAAATAGTGAGCAAATTATTAGTTAAACTGAGTTGATAACAGAGTAACAGAAGATACAAACAAAAAAGATTTAGGGGGAAATTATATGTTTTGTATGTTAAAAAAGTGGGGTTTTTAAATACCATTTTGATCCTGAAACAATTCCAAAATGATTCAGAGAACAGACTCAGATCAAATACAAACATGATTAACAAGAAAGTCTACCATGAAAAATACTAGAGGGTGATCACTTGAACTTCATATGTCACAAAAGAGAAGACATTAGCACTGGGAACACAGGGAGGTAGCGAGCAAATGATTAAGGAATCCTGAAGACTGCACGTAGATCTCTGAAAACTGGAATGAAGATGAAAGTAAAGGAGATAAAGTAGAGAGAGGAAGAAACAAGATAAGAAGGCCAGTATTACTGGGAAGACTGCAATCAGATGTTCCTCTCTACTGTTATCCTTATCTTACACTGAGTTCAAAGTTTGGAAATATGACAGTTTATACATCAATACTTTCATGTGCCTGTTGTAAAAGTTATATCTTTTACTATATATTGCTATATTAAAGTGACATATTAAAGGAGTTATGATCTCAAACCTGACAAATATTTTAATTGTTATATTCTCTTGGAGAACACTGTTCCAATACTATACACATATTTTTAACTGCATGTCACTGACAAGAATTTTTAAAGGCATTTTTGTGAGTGCCACAAAAATAATGCACAACCTGCCTATATTTGCCATTGGCAGTTGTAATTAACTACTTCAGAACTATGTACAATTCTGCAGACATCTTCATTGAAAATAATGCACAAACATAGAGCTTAGAAGTACAGTGAGACTAATACCCTGCAAGCATTAAAAGACAGCTAAGACATAAAATAATTTCCTAATATTATTTTTCCATATAAGCAAATGCTGTAGTTGCCACAGGGATGTTCTACCACCATAAGTACATGGAAAGGTAGAAAATCCATGAAAAAACCTTTTCTGTTATGATGCGGATAAACGATTGATAATGCTGCATTAGATAATTTGGGAATTCTAATGCAAGGAACAGTTTGTCCAGCTATACCAAAAGAAGGACAGGAGACACTTGATATGGATTTAATCAGGCCGCAACTTTATTATTAGATGTCTGGGACTACCCGGCAGATAAAAGTGTATAATGCAGGTAACCTCTGTTTATTCTGTAATTATCCGGGGAGGGGGCTTCCACCAGCTCCCCCTCTTTTTCCATCCAGGTCCCTCCAGCAAATCCATTGCCGGGACCTTAGCATCTCCCTCTCCCCCTTGTAGGAGAGGTAAGATGGGCTATAAGAAAGGGGGGTTGGCTCCCTGCCGTTCCAACCATACGAGCCCCAAACCCCACGCCGTTCCGTTCCTTTAACCACACCTCCTTTTTAAGTCCTTTACCAGGCCATTTATCTGGTCACTGGATGCCTTCCCTATGAAGTACCTGCACTGGACATCCACCCCACACTTACCAAATAAGTTGCGACATATAGCCTACCACACTTTTGTGTTCACCATAATAGGTGTTCCCTAACACCCGCTGTGGAGAAGGCAAAAAAAAAAAAAAGAACACTTTACCAAAGCCAATGGTGGTGAGGGAAAAAATTCCTTCCCAGCCCCCCAAAGAGGAGCGACTAGCACAATGCCCATAGCAGGTTCAAACCCACCTGATAATCACACCTCAAGGGGAGGGAGGGTGGGTGCTGCCTTGCCTGCTGCATGGAGAAAGTGGTTTCCAACGCCAGAGCTTGCACCTTTAAAGCCTTCTGCCCTTACATTCCAAGAGGATGAGTCAGTGCTGCCAAGCTGACCAACACCACCTTTTTGCAGCAGTTTCTGACCTTGTTCTCCCCCCACCATAAAGCACTATTGTCTTCCTCTGGCAAGCCTGGACAACGGCCCGCCTGCTTTCAGTGCAGGGTGGTCATTCTCTTGAATTCCTACTAAGAGCTGAAGGTCACACCGTGTGTCATGAAAGATAATCTTCCCAAGATCTCCAATAAAGTCTTTGTTAACCTATAACCTTGAACATGAAGTAACACTTACTTCAGGCTCAGTATTTTGATTAACTGAGTGACCAACCAAGAAAACAGAAGTTTACCATTTTTGGCAATAATATTCCAACAAGTAAGCCTTTCCTGGATGGTACTTCAGGGAATGAAATCACCAAAAATAACAGCTTTGAGTAACTTACATGGCTACAAGGAAAATCAAGTATTTTGAGGAAAATCATGGGTGTTTGGGTGAATGTCCCACTACCACCCTAGTAAAATAAAATAATAGCTAAGCACTGTAGTGTATGAAACATACACATTTCTTAAAGCTATTATTACCATGTACAAATCAGATAAATTAAGCAAAATTAATTAATTAGGAGGTTATTAAACAGATCCCCAAGGATTCAGAGGCAAGAACTTCACAAAGAAGAATAATTAAAACACTGCCAGTTAAGATACCGTACTCAAATGTTAAAATTCATCTGCTAAATCAACACAACTCAACTAGATGGAAATTTGGTTTTGAATCATTAAACAGAAAAACAGATCATACTACTAATTTTAAAAGCTGCATTTGGAACTGTTACACTGTGTGTGCTGCCGTATTAAGTAATAGAGGGAGGAAGACAGAAGGAATGAATCTTATTAAGGCTCACAAGCTATTCTGTTTCATTATTTTTCCTTAAATGTCCACAAATGGTTTCAGGAAGTGTCAGTTAGGGATGTTAAATGTTAGCACGATGTTGCAAAGTTCTTCTAATTATTTCAGGTACTAAACCTTGGGCTGTTTGCCAGTTTTGCTGACAATAGTAACATTTTAACATTCATTGTACTTCTCCTTCCCTATAAACCATCACATTTTACTCAGTTATACACACAGTCTGTTGTAACAACAGATGTCACAGCGCATACATTTTTTAAAAGGTTTGTCAATCTTTAATACTTATGAGATGACAATTCTGTCTTCAGATAGTTCTGGTAAAGTGATGTGCATAAAAATTCACAAAAGAGGAATATTTTCAAACTGAGCATGAGCGCAAAAGCTAAATGAAATAGCAGTTAACACTCATTCCAATAGCATCAGTGCTGCATATTGTTTTGGAATGATTTCCTTTAAATCTCTGGGTTTTCAAATTCTTCATTTCCCAGATATACCCATGCTAGATGGATACAATTTGAAGATCAGGCATGTCCTAATTTTTTTTTTAAACTCTCTATTATAATATATAAATCAGTATTTCAAAGCAATTATTATGTATATTATCATTAACAGCGTGTGCACACACATGCACATACAAAACCCCCAAACACAATAAGGAGCGACCATTAAATAAAAAAGGCTTTGTTATTCAATACATGCTTCTGAACAATATTCAATGCAGCTGTATCATGACATTTTCTTAGGCACCTTCAGAATTTATAACACTTCCTAATATGCAAGAGACTAAAGAAGATTCCCACCACGACTTGCAAATGCCATGTTGGCATTTTATGATTTCCATTATATAATATCAATAATTCAATTCAATAATATCTGTCGCCAAAGGCCATAGTTTTGACAGATAAAATGGCAAGATGTACAGTTAGTTTGATTAATTTCATTTTTTTAAAAAGACCTCCCACCAAAGGAAAGATTGCTTAGCCGAGATAAAGTCATGGATGAGGAGTTTTCTGACAATTCCACTGACTTCCATTTTGGAGACTATGGGCATTTTACTTCGTTACATCGGTCTCTTTCTAAATGAAATCATGCAATGTATACTGTGTATTAGGACACAATATGGTATTATGGAGGCAGTCACTCCTCCATAGGTAAGATTACACTCATGTGTGTTTTTTACAAAACATTCACAAAACACTTGAAATAAAAGTAACTTTTTTGTACACGGAGGTCTCTGAACATTTTGTCTCTGTAGCTCTCCAATGTAGGAGTCGCATACCAGGTCTGCCTTGCTAGACATGGTGTAATACTCCTAAAGTGAGGATCTACTGATGCAGTTCCAATAACAAGAATATTGACTTACCTACATTCTGCTGTAATAGAGAGGAGACTAAAAAAAAAGTAGCATTAGCAGTATGCTAGTTACTGCTTTGCTCTTCAACTACTTTTACTTTAATTATAGCTCTGCTTTAACAGTTATGCAGTAAAACACAACCTAGGGAACCTATGTTATGAAAGCATATATACCAAATGCAAACAAAAAAAAGACTGAAGTCTTTCAACTATTATACAATACTTGAAATGTTTCCTTTTCAGTTTATAAGGTCTCTTCATCCTTTAATTTACAAACTTTAAAGTGGATATCTTAACTTTGAAATAGCTAAGCAAGAGCGTGAGAGTTTGGGTCTGCACTAGATGTGTGGACATTTTAAACATCAGTAGCTTTCCTGGAGTTATTACAGTATGCACTACATACAGTTTTAAAAACTAACTTTATTCTGTTGTGATGTAACAAAGCTACTTTTTCCCCCACACTACAATAATAAAAGCAGTGCACACACACTGTATATAATTAACACATGTACACTGTTTTCTCTACTATATATTCCTCTCTAATTTTCCTGCACTGTACAACAGTACAGTTCAGTTTTTCCAGCATTTTGTAGGACTTTAGGGACAAAAAAGTACCATATCATAATAAAATCTCTTCATCTGAAACCCATTAAATGTAACCCTGTGACCACTAAAAGAATCCCTTCTATAAACTAACTTTCATCAGCTACACAACTATACCACTTCATTTGTCACTCGTTTTCAACAAGTGATTGTGTATAATACAGAGATCTGATCCTGCAAACACAATGCATATGAGTAGGCCCAGTGATTTCAATGGGACTACTCAAGTGAGTAATATTCTTCACATGCTTAAGGGTTAGCAAGATTAGCTCTAGTGCTCTTATAGGAGCTATGTGAATTCTGCAAAACAAGCAATCCTTGAGAGAGATTACAGATTTTTCTACATCAACAGATAATAAAAACTGAAGAGTTAACTCATTCATTTTACCTAGTCCTGTCTTCAAGAACCTCTTTTCCTAACTACTCTCTAGAAATTAAAATTTATTTAATATAATTCTGTTTTCAAGTGTGTAGGGTACATCATTTTTTAAACAACATGATACCAAAATCGTACCACAAATTAGTTATAAACATAAAAAAGTGACGTGTATGTTACCAAATATTTTTCCAGCACTTTAAAAAAAGAAAAGAAATTGATAAACTTAACATTTTCTATTTTTGTTTTGCTTGCCTTTTTAAAAAAAAAAAATGCATTGGTACCTGAAATCAAAATGCTAATGCTACAGAAAGCAGGGTGGATTTGATTTAAATCACTAGTCAGGAAGACTCGATTTAATCATGGATTTCTACATAAAAGTGCATTCTTGTTGGTTGTTATAACCTTAATACATATTCTTCACAACTCAGAGATAGATGTAGGTTTCATTTTTAGAAGGTACACACTATACATTTTTAAAGTGATTTATTTTGAAAACTTTTCAGATTAGTTTTACAGCTATATCAGAAAATTAAAGATTGTTTGGTTATTTCATTTACCAAAGGTAATTGAAGCAGATAGTTCACCTCCCAATGACTTCATAAATATCTCCAATTCAACAGGTTAATCATTAATATTGAGGATTTTCTTGCCATGCTGTATTAGGAGGAGAACATCACCAGACAGACATTTACATTGTTTTATTTAACTAAAACAACAACCTTATGTATTCTGGATTTTTTTCTTCAACAGCAAACATATAATATTTTAACAAAACCAGCATATGAATTTTTGAATTCAAAAATTCAAAGTTTTTTAAAATCAGGTTGTTTTTGTTAAAATTGTTTTTAACTAAAATAGTTAAATGAAATATTAAAAAAAAATTAAATCAACTATGTCAGCCAGGTCAACATGAGAAACTTAAACCTTTTGGCTTCTGCAGCTAACTCAGTCGTCTTCACCTTCCTTTTCCTGTTTGTTCATAGTCTGGAAAAGAAAAACAAGCTGTCCTGCTTTTTCAGGTCCCAAACAATTTCTCAATTTGGAATGAATTAGTCCAAAGGAAGAAAATATTCTTTCTACACCAGCAGAAGACGCTACTGCAGTTAAAAGTGAGATTATCACTTCAACAGTCTCTGAATCCAGGCGCTTAAGTGACTTCCACCAGTTCACTGGTGTGATTTTCTTTAAAACATCATCAGCAAACATATATTTCTTCAATAGTTCTTATTCCCAAACTGGGTCTCTTTTACGGCCTGCTGCCATTATAGGTTTTCCCTTCTAGTGAGAGAATGGTATGGTAGATCTCAAATCAATGAAGGTTACACTCAGTAAGACCTAAAGACTTCTGGAACATGCTGCTCAAACAGTTTCACTTTTGTTTCTACTGCTTGTCCCTCCCTTCTCACATTTATCTCCAGACTTCTTCTCCTTGTCCAGATCTATTCTGCCCCCAACAATCTTCTATTCATTGAACTTTTTGAAAGTTTGCACTTTTAGAGAGAGGTAAGGGATTGACTCTGTGTACACAAATTTGCAGAGGAACAATAGGGTTGAGGTCTGTTATTTCTCACCTCTATATATTATTTATTTAAAAACATTTTTGCTGTTAACAAATATGTTATCTCTGGAGACACAAATCCACAGTTTGAGAACTGCAAAACTAAGCATCTCTGATGGAATCTTCTAGACTGAGCACTGAGTCTCATTGGGTAGATAGAAAGATTAACCTAAATAATCTATACAGAAGCCCCTGGAACCCCGATTGGGTTCCTAATCCATGAACTACTGGAACTCATTTACAAAACTTTTCTTAAACATTACATGAATATATTGTCTCATATTATAGAATTAGAATTTATAATCCCTATTCCATGATGAGATATCTTTGAGCTATAATGTATCTTAATTAAAACTGTCTTTAGATAGGTTTTTTCTTCAAAAAGCATTTTATCAAAAATATCCGATTATAATAAAAAAATCTGAATTAAATTAAAAATAAATCTGATTTTTTTTATTTTTTTTTTAAATAATTGATTTTTAATCCACCCTGACAGAAAGTATATCAAAGACACTGGCATATGTAGTAATGGAGTTGTATCTGCTCATACCAGCTGCAAAATTGACATGTCTACTAAGATCATATTCTTATGATTATATTTTTAGTACAGTGAACATTACCAATATCACAAACTAACTTTAAAAAAATTATAACTTTGTCCAGTGCATGTCATTTCAGTAAACAAGTATTTTAAACAAGTTACAACACAACTTCAATATATACCCCATTTTAAAGTACAAGAAAATGTAACTCTTTGCACTTTTACAGTGCAAATATAAAGTGTGTAATTAATTCATGGTTGCGGAAAACCAGCTGAGAGTTTACTCATATTGATGACCCTAAAGTTTAAACTACATTTGCATGCAAAATCTCTGAAGCAAGGAGAATGGAAGAGTGCAAATTATAGCACCTAGTCTGAAAGCACTCCCAATGAAAGCAGACATGCCACAATCCAGTAAAGCCATTTTATAACCTGGATGAGATAACATGATTCCAACAAAGGGCTTGCAATCCATGAACAAGTGCCATCAACCTGCATCTCCAGAATTTCTAACAATACATGAGAAGAGCACTTTTGCCAGTGCACTCACTGAACAGTTACAGTACTGCTGCTCACATGAAAAGAGCATGCTTAGATGCACCAATGAAATCATTATCTCAGAGTAGGGTGTGTGAGAGCACTGATGTGGTCAGCAAATTAGGTTAAACTTTATTTTAACTCTTAAACCTCCAGAAAATAAAACCTGTTTAGAGAGGCCATATTTTCAAATAGTGCAGAGCAGTTTTTCAAATGTACAGGACCAACAATTAGGACCAGAGTTTCAAAATAGATTAGCCACCGTTCTGGCACAAAGAAAAGGGCCAGCTTTCAAAAGCACTGAACAGCCAACAGCTCCCACTCTGACACTTATGACCAGATTTTCAAGAGAGCTCAGCACTCAATGTGCTATGGCCACTTGGCCACTTATTTTGGTTCCTAAATGAGAACTAAGCTCTTTTAAAAATAAGGCCCATAATTATACAGATTCCAGTACCTGGAAAATTGTTATGTGAAGGGAATTTAAACTATGTAATATTTAAACTCCAGAAGATCTTTAGAAGATTTATTTTTTCTCTTATTAAAACACACACACACACACACACACACTGCATTTACCAATTTCTTCCTCATGTGTGATACTTTTTAAGTGGTACTTTGAGACCAATTTTCAAAATGAATTGGACTTCCAGGTCTACTCTGCCACTTTAATAAATGTTTTCTAAAAGCCTTACTATAGTTAAAGCGATATTGTCAGACAAGCATTAAAACTTATTTAAAAATACATTTCCTTTCCTATTAATTTTATTGTTTAGGTTTTGGTAGCACTTTCAAAGCAGAAAATAAGACATTATATTTTGCCCTTAGGAACTCAATGATCTAAAGACCAGAGAGAGGTTAGAAGAATGGGATAAAATACATGTCAGGGCCAATGTTGTGTCTTGGCAAAAAAAAGGTTAATAAAGATTGCGTAGGGGTAAGAACAGATTTTTCTATGTTTATGCTGACTTCCAGTGAGGAAAGGATGTGGAACATCATTCACAGAAGTCAATCTATAGGCTTCTTGGTGAGACTTGGAGGTGAGGAGCCAGTGGCCAAGGTACGGGAAAATGAGGAGACTATGACGCCTGATGTGAGCTGCTACCACTAAAAGTAGCTTGGTAAAGACTCTGGGGGGGGGGGGGGGGGTGCCTACGCCAAAGATCTGAGAAATCATCTGTGGACAGGATGAATGTCGACATGAAAGTAAACCGTCCTTCACATTGAGAGTTGTGAATCAAAGACGCTTTTCTAAAGATGAAATTATTGTTGCCAATGTGACCATGCAAAATTTGAGTTTGCGAATGAAGTGGTTGACATGGCGGAGGTCAAGGATTGATCTCCAACCACCCATCTTTTTGGGGATGAAGAAGTAGCCTGTCTATTGCTCCTCATTGTAATAAGGAATTCACCTCTTCAGCAAGAATACTGTCATGAGATTTGTCCAAGAAGAGAGATAGGGCAGGGGTTTTTGGAGGAGGTAATATTGCAAACTCAATTGTATCGCCAGAGTGGATGGACATTCAGCACGAACTTGTCCATTGTTATCACACTTCAGGTATCAATAAAAAATACTAGACAACCCCCAAACGGAGTACTGGGTTTGGGAGATGTTGGGATCAGTGGTTCGGGGCTCTCAAGCTCAAGTGCGGGAGGGATAGCTCAGTGGTTTGAGCACTGACCTGCTAAACCCAGGGTTGTGAGCTCAATCCTTGAGGTGGCCATTTAGGGATTTGGGGCAAAAATCTGTCTGGGGATTGGTCCCCCTTTAAGCAGGGGGTTGGACTAGATGACCTCCTGAGGTCCCTTCCAACCCTGATATTCTATGAAAAATAGTCAGGTCAGGGTCTGGGATTAGGATGCCAAGGCTAGCGTGGAGGGCATAAGGAAGCGGGACTTTTTAGTCCTTTGCTTTTTATGCAGTGGTTCGTAGGGTCTCTGATGGTAGAAGTGTTGGGCCCTATCTCTTCATGAGGTGGCTTGGTGATGAAACTTCCTCTTAGGGGCAGGTGTGTATATATCCAGTGATCGAAGGGTAGCCCTAGAGACCTTCCGGGTGTGTAGGGACTCATCCATCTTCTGTTTGAAGAGGTGAGATTCCTCAAAGGGGAGTTAGAGGAAGAAGACTTAGTCCCATGATTATGAGAGTGCTTCCTAACTTCCCAACTAGGCCCCGCCATGGGGTCTGTTGGGGTGGATACTCCAGCACCGGAGTTGAACTTTGCAGCAGGAGGCACACTCCTTGCTGATTGAGGCCGATGTACCGGGGGTATTCCCCAGCCTGGGTCCAATTGGAGTGTGATGGCCATCTCCATGAGATACTTGCAGAGGCAAAGTGCCCACCCTTCCAGGGTACGGCTGGGGAAGGACTGTCAAATGCACTGAGCCACAACATGAGCTTCTCCTAGGCAGCAGAGCCAGCGTTGATGGTCATCACTGACCAAGAAGGATCGTGGGCAGGAGGCGCAGAGTTTGAAGCCTGGAGTTCTGCGCATAGTCTGGTACCTGAATGGGCCACAGAGGGGTGGGGATCCCCGTAACCTAATCTAACTTTAAAATGTTCTAAAATTATTAAAACTACTAAATCAAAATTAAGAACTATTAAAACTATGAACTATTTACAACAGATTAATATTGTTTTTCAGAACTATGTCAGAACTGATGACACTAAATGTTCCAACCTGGACCATGTGGTGGTGAGAAGGAACTGATGGGGTGGTCAGTTTGCTCTGCTGTTTATTGCCTCAGTCTGAGGCAAAAGGCAAGCCAGGGCGCATGCGCGGACCAATGGACACTATTTTCATATCCTCTGACTCCAAGCTCATGGCATGCATGCGTAACCCACAGTGGAATACAATAGAGACTGTCAGTCAAAGAAGTGCTCATTGGATCAAAATTTCATATATAATGTTAAATAATACTTTTTCTTTAAAATTGTCACACATGGTTTGTTTCTAGTTATATGCCAAAGAAGGTTAACCAAAGTGATTTCTTGTTATAATTTTAAGACTACATAAGCCTCTTACTGATTACAGATGTAAAGGCAAACAGACAGCCCAGCTGCAGAGAAATTCCACCCACCCATCTCAGCAGATGGGGTCAGCAGTGAAGAGTGACAGGCCCAAGAGTGAAGTGGAAGACATTCGCTGAGGGCACCAACTAGTTCTCCCAGCCCTTGGCATCTCTATGACCCACTGGCCAAACAGGGGGGAGGGATGCTGATTGGCCTGCATTCCCTAGCTCCAGGATTTAATCAGGAACATGGGTCACATGGAACTTCAGCTCCATTCCAATAGAGTGGTTTTGCACTCCTGAAGGCTATTTTGTCTCATTTCATGTCCTACTTGCTCTATTGTTTTTATTTTTAAACAATGGGAAGGGAATCAACTGCAATTTTAACTGAAATAATTTTACGTTTGATATTTCCTCACTGTATCATATTAAACTGTCATGTCCTAAGGTAACTGCTGTTTGAGTATCTGTTCTGTTCCACCTGTGCCATTATTACAAGGCTAGTATCTGTATTATGTTAGATGTTTGGACTTGTGACTGGTGACCTGCCTCTTAAGAATTCTGTAAGGCTGCACAGATGGTGGAAGGTTATCTTCAAGCTACTTTCACATCTGCCAACACTGAAATGCTACTTTACTGGCAACTCAAGATGGATTTGTGGCCTGCACTTTTTCAAGGAGCTGAGTTTTATCTGAACTGCCACGAATGAGTGTGTTTAGTGCAGAAGGTGTTCTAATAATTGACAGCAGAACTTCGAATCTCTGAAAAGGAATGTGGAGTGGATCACCTTTGTTAAAATGAACATGCATCTGCTTCCAAACGACTACTTTAATGTGCACAGTAGTCAGGACACAATCAGAATTATATGGAAGGCTACACTGAACAATAAATAGTGTCCTAAGTGTGCACTGCCTGAAACATCAGTCACTAACAGTCAGACAACAAAACATGATGGTCTTTTTATGCTGAAAAGCATTTTTATTTTTTATATTTTAACGCTTGATAATAAAGGCCTATACCAACAGAGTACAAATAACTTCTGTGTACACATGGCAGAAATTTTACTAGCTACAGTATCAGTTAACTTGGAACAACAGTTGCGGGCTTATCTTCAACGAGTGGGTGTCTCCCTAGTCTTCATTTTGGTTTAAATTATTAAATGTTATATATTAGGGGTTCCCAAACTTTTCTCCCTGAGGCCCACAACTTTAACAAAATTGTTAACATTGGGTTAATAACATATTGTATTATTTGTTGCTTTTAAAACAAAATAGTTGTCCAACTTTGAACACTATATTGTGTTTTCAATATTTTAGTGTAAAATCTGAATTCCTGTGCTGTGTAAGTAAAGACCCAATCCTACTCTCTACTAATTAGAAAAGAATCAAATATTGTAAATAAAAATTTTAAATAACAATTATATTATAACACGCTGAGGAAACGGGTACTCATCTGATCCGGTAAAGGAGAATCCAAACTTTCAAGTACGTGTCATCATATTTGCTTTCCACTTTCTTTATTTTTTTGACTGGCTCACTTCGTGTAGATTTAGATGGTCTTGGACTTTCGTTACCTTCTTCACCAGTGCACCCTTCTCATTTTTAAAAAATAAATCAATCCATGCCGTTTTTTTATGGTTGTTAATGGTGGAGTGTGTGTACTTGGCTAGGATACCTTGCAGTGAAACGCACTGTTGTACTTGCAAGAATTAAAATTGACATACTGCAGCCTGCTTTTTTTTTTTTAATTTTTTTTTCTATACTCTGTCCAACATATACAGCTCAAAATATTGCATTTATATAGCTTTTACTTAGATTACATGAGTCACATGGAGTTAAAGATACTAACAGCTTGACTGGAGAATGCAATTGCACCAGTGGACCACCCGGGACTGTGTGGCGGCCCACCTTTGGGTTGCAGCCCACGCTTCCCTAATATATTGCACATACTACAATTAGTTGCTCTGTAGTGCTATCCATAGAGAAGGACTGAGTTCTCCCATTACAACGCACTAGTAGTATCACAGGTATTGTAAAACATCCTATAAGCCGTCCTAGTGGTATGTTCAGCTGTGAAAAATTTCAAGGCATCTGATAAGCTACACTGCTGAGGAGAATGGCATCTTCTGATGACAACTATCACAACCTATTATTTAATTAATCACTGAATGACTATTCTTAACATCTGCTCTTTTTGTATCATGGGTCTCAGGCAGGTGAATACAAATGACACATTCTTTCCCATGAGGCATCCTGCTCCTACAGTCTTGAGCTGTAGATGGATCTCCTTAGACATCCCCGTTTGAAAAGTTAAAGCTGTGATACAAAATAAGGAATATAATAGTCTCCATCTACATAAGAATTTTTATGCCCATGTACTATGTTCACTAGTGGAAAAATGCAGTCACAAACAGATTTAAAAAGCTGAACAGAAGTAATGTAAATTCACGCTTTTCTATAATTTATTTATTCTGTAAATGATGTATTTGAAAGTGTCCTCAGCTTATTTTCATTTCTTTTTCTAGGCCCTGTTGTATGGTGTTCCATGCATCTTTAAAGCCCATTTCTGTATCTGTCACCTCTAGATTCTGAAGCAGAAAACTGGAAATTATGTGGCCTATTTTTCCATGAACAAATTTAATTTAAAAATACCAGATTATTAAAACACTGTATTAATACTTGATACATTACAATTAAAAAAATCTGACAAAAATAAATACATGACGTTCTCTCTTCCCACTACATTGCTGCAGGCCTACAAATGCTCTCCTTTCATATTGCCATGCCAGAGCCTGCAGAAACGTCATTACTTGAAAGAGGAGACACCTATTAGAGGTTCTCCAGAAACACATTGCATACAGGAATAAAGCATCATTATCTCAGCAATGCACCCCAGTCTGGAAATAAGAGCACGGTAACCTCAGTTTTATGTATCAATGAGCTGATGAATGAAATCATGAACAGTTGTAAGCAATTTTACAGTTTCATTAAAACAGGAGGTAAATGAACTAACAATCACTTCACCAAAGTTGTTGAGAACTTATCATATGGAATCCATTCCCCTTTCCCTGCCCTCTAATCATGCAAATAAAACAAAAACAAAAAGGAGAGCTATTCCTCAAACTGGACAGAACACAAACAACATAGGGTAGATTAAAAATGTATTGGCTATTCCATTAGCATCAGGCTTGGATGAAAGAACTTTCTCTATTACTCAGACATATAGATTTATTTCATCTTGCCTTTAATGTCCCAGGATTTATTTCTTTGTCAAATTAGGAAGCACTAACTCAACACAAGAGTGATGAAGAAACAGATTCCATGTAGTAACTCATAAGAAAATAGTATTCCAAGTATACTTAGTGTACTAAAAAAGTATGCTTTTCACTCAGTCATGTATCAGGGGGTAGCCATGTTAGTCTGTATCCACAAAAACAACAAGGAGTCCGGTGGCACCTTAAAGACTAACAGATTTATTTGGGCATAAGCTTTCATGGGTAAAAAATTACCCACGAAAGCTTATGCCCAAATAAATCTGTTAGTCTTTAAGGTGCCACCAGACTCCTTGTTACTCAATCATGTAGACAACCACACTTCATGTTCTACTTTGTCTGAATAATCATGAACAATGGAAGGTATTGTAACTTAAAATGTCTCCTTCAAAGATTCCTACATGTTGTTGTGAAAGCAAATAATGAGTAAATTATCTGTGTAAGAATTTTATCCAACCTCCTTTTTTGTAAATATATATATCATATTTTTTGTAAATATATATATTGTAAATATATATATATATTTACAAAAAGGAGGTTGGATAAAATTCTTACACAGATAATATATATATGTTTTTGAAGAAATTGCTTTAAAGACAACTATAAGACTATTAATAAAATCTTAACCCAGACTTGGTGCCAATAGCAATGAAGCCATCGCAGCATGGACTTCTGTGCCAGCTAGCTGCCAAAGTACCCAGAGTGCCAGGAGAGTTATACAGCCCAAACTGAAGCCCTTGCTGCCACAGCTTCACCACTATTTGTACTTGGACTAGCTAGATTAAAGCTAGGTCAAATATGTCTACACATATTGCACTCATACCTTTGATTGCAATGTAGACATACCCTAACTATCTCTGTGTTTGTTAATAAAAAATACCACCTCAAAGAGAGCTACAAACCTGACAAATTCTTCCTATCAATTCAAATCCCTGCAGGGTGGAGTGATACCTCACAAGCTTCTCTTCAGCTGACTATATTAGACTTATGACGTATGAAGTGTTGTTGTAGCCATATCAGTGAGACAATGTGGATGTGGTAATATCTTTTATTGGACCAACTTCAGTTGGTGAGAAAGAAGCTCTTGAGCTTATACAGAACTCCTCTTCAGGTTTGGGAAATGTACTCAGTGGGTAATATCTACAATGTAATAAAACAACCATGGCTGTCCTGGGTCAGGGATTTGCAGGACTCAGTCTGCAGATCTATAAATACTCCTGGTGGAATTCTGCACCACTGTGCACACACAGAATTCATGTCCCCTGCAGATTTTTTTCTCCACAGAAAATAGATTCTGCTGGAGAAGTGCTGCAGTTACACCTTTCACCAACCAGGGGCGTAGCTGTGGCACCAGAAAAGAGGGAAGCCAGCTCACAGGCCAGAGCAGCCAACCACAGCTAGGGCGAGGGAAGGGCTGCATTCCTCACAGAGCCCTGCCTGCGGAGCCAGGTGAGGAGGCACAGGTTATGGGGGAGGACAGACAGAGAGGGGCACACAGGGCTGATGGGGGATAACAGACTAGGGTTCAGAAGGGCTAGTGGGGGGACAGACTTGAGTGGGGGCACAGGAGCTAATGGGATGATAGCACTGAACCAGGGGCTGAATGGATAGCGGGGTACAGGGACACATGGGAACAGGGAGAGTGCAGGGCCACATGGAGACAGGAACGAAGGAGCGGCTGAGTGGGAGTGCAGGGACAAATGGGGACAGGTGGGTGGAGGGGTGGCTGAGTGGGGGTGCAGGGACACATTGGGTCAGGGGTAGATGTACCTGACTGAATGGGAGAGGCTAGGGGTCAGCCAACAATCCCTTTCTCCTGCAAAAAATTGTTCCATATTTTTCACACAAACACTCAACAATCCTCCAGGTTCACTCCCAGGCTCCTTCCCAGCAATTACTTCCCTCTCCCTCAACTCCTCCATTACCCCTGACTTCCCCAAGCCTTTGTCCTACTTCTGAGGGATGCGGGAAATATTTTTCTGTATTGTAGTTTAAATTAATTATTACTCAAAGTTCTTTATTAATATGCCTAGTAAGGGATCTATTTGTCAAAAAACATTTCCTGAATCTTTTTTATCTGTATTGTTACAGACATACTTGCTGAAAGGTATTTTGAAATAAACTACCAAAATAATTGAAACTAGCTTGATTATATTGTGTTATGACACAGAATTCCCATGGAAATATATAAAATAGTAGGGTAGACACCTGGGCTCACCCTGGAGCTCAGGCGCTGGGACTCTGAGTCAACTGACATGGGCCAGATGTGGATGTTTTATTGCAGTATAGATATATCCAGAGTTTCAAAGCTAAATACAAAGTGGAACAGATTGTTTAACATAAGTAGTTAACACATGTTTCAAGGGACCAATCAAAGTGAAGTGACACCTCTCCAGTCATGGGGGGGAAGGGTGAAGAAGACTGGGGGGGGAGGGGTAGAGTGTTATAGATTGTTGTAATAAGCCATAAATCCAGTGTCTCTATTCAGTCCATGATTTATAGTCTCTAGATCTTTTGAAGGTGTTGTGCAGGTTTCCTTTGAGGATGAGACTCAGAGGTCAGATATGGAGTGATCACTTTGTCAAAAGTGTTCCCTCTGCCCAGGTGATATGGTGTTTTCACCTTTTATCATTTTTCTGTTTGAGTTCATTCAAGAGAATACTGATTGTCTGGTTTCACCCACATAGTTATTATTGGGGCATTTAGTGTACAGGATGAGATATACCACATGTTGTGATAGACATGTGTAGGTCCCATGAATCTTGAGAAATATGTAGTGGGGGCTGTAGACAATCACAGCAGTAGAGATGTGTGCAAGTTTTACATATGTTATTCTAGCAGGGTCTGATGCCACTTTGAGTTGATGGGTCCTGATTTGTGGGGAGCTTGCTTCTGATGATGAACTTGGTGAGGATGGAGAGTCCGGAAGAAGGGGTTCAGGAAAGATTTCTTTCAGGATGTACTCCCCATCAACAATAGGTTGTAACTGTTTAATGATACCACATATAGCTTCCAATAAGGAGTGGCAGATGACAAGTAGGGGTGTGCCATCAAAGGGGGTTTATTTCAGTATTAAAGAAGCTTCTCTCAGAGGTATTTGGATGGCCCGTTTCATGATGAGATCTACTTCTCTGGTAGAGAGTCCTTGTTTCATAAAGGCGGTTTTAAGAATGTTCGGGTGTATATCCCAGACTTTCTCCTCAGAGCACATTCTGTGGTATCTGAGTGCGTGGTCCAATAAAAGATATCACCTCACACACCTTGTTAGTCTTATGTTGAGCGATAGATTCTGTTGCCTATATTATTCATGACTTGTAAGTAAAAAGTAACAAAAATTAAGATTATTCTCCACTGCAGTCAATCACTCTTCTAAAGTATTTATATTGTTATCTTTTTTTAGGTCTGCAGCTTATCTCAAATACTCTGCTCTTCCAACACTCTAGAATCTCTCAATGAAATTCATGCAAAATTTGCTCATTAAGGACATACACACACACATATTATGGGTGATAGTGGTTAGAGTGGCGGGGGGGGGGGGGGGAGGCTGGGAGTCAGCACTCCGCAAACTAAGTAAAATTGTTTTCTCAGATACATGTGATGTGATATATACTGTATATAAAAGAAATGAGAATCATCACATGTATCTGAGAAAACAATTTTACTTAGTTTGCTGATATAATGCAAATCTCTTTTTCCTCCACACACCCCAAATATCCTTTCCCTCTAGCAAACTACTAAATTATCCCCTATGCCACAATTGGTTTCCAAAGGGGTTCTGATGGAGCAACAGGATTTTTAAGACACTGTTAAATGATGGAGTTCAGTTTAGTAATTTTAAAAATAGGAATAAAATCTCAAACAATGCTGTATTAAACATAAATTAGTAGTTGTGCTTATGTGTCCAAAAGATCCCAAGCACATTCCTTAATGTAATATCAAATCTAAGGTAGGCATCAATAAATGACTATACACAGGTGGTTAAGACTTGTTTCTAGCAATATCACTTTCAAAGATCATTTTTACGGAACTAAGTTGAACTGAAGTATTAACACAGCGTTCATTTTCAGCTAAACATTTAGTTATCCATTTGGAATTTCTGGAAACAAAAATCAAAATAAGACATTATGATCAAGAGATCTCTGAAGGAAAGCATACTTTTCAGATCTTCTGTAATTACTTAAATGCCAAAACCTCTAGCACAGGATTTTTTCATATACACTAGATGCCTTAAGCGGAGTCAGTTATAAACCACGTCTTCCATCTTAATCTTTCACAATAAGCAGATAATAAAAGAAAAAAATCTATAAATCAGATTAAAATGACAGAGAGTTTGTTTAGAAGTTTACCAAATGGAATGACCCTGCTGGAATTCCTTCAAGTAGCCTGTGAAAATGTCAGAATATATTCCCTTTAAGAGGTCAGAGTCTCTAGAGAGCTCTGAGTTTTGGCCTGTGTGGCTTTTCACATGCTTTAATATTTGAAAATTGTTCCTTGTAGACACTGACTGATACTCTGGGAATGCTAGGATTGTGGGAACTGGCAGTACCAATGACAAAGGCAGACTTAATGGGAAATCAGTACCTACTCAGTTTACTCTCTCAACCCTTAGTACATAATATTCAAATGCTTGGGGAGGAGGATTTCACATGTTAGCAGTCATTTGTTTTCCTACTGACACTGTTTCTTCAAAACACTGAAAATAACTTCAGAGACACAAAAGAAAAGAAAATAATACTGATTGCAACATTTTGCATTTCTACTAGGATTTAGGTTTAAGATTATAAATCCTAGTACACTTTGTTTCAAGGATTACAGTAGAATGTTTTCATTTTAATTTTCAAGGATAAATTATAAAACCTTACACATAGTTTTGCATTCATAACCACACTTTTAAAGTTTGATTTAGATATAAATTTCATTTTTTAAACATTTTCCCCATAGGCTAATGTCACTTTAAAATATAAACAAACTGAAAAAATCATTCAACATATTGAATTAAAACATTTTGCACTGCATATCAACAGAACGCAAATACCCTCATAGTAGTAATCATGACACATGTACTTCACAGATTTCAGTCTTTTATTAAAAAGTCAAAGTCCAAATTAATAGAACAAATTACTGGAACGGAGAATATCTGTTAGTATTATACAGATCTCATTACTTTCAGTTTAGTGACTCTGAGACTACTGAAAATGTCTGTAATTTGATAGTTTCACCAGGTTTTCTATAATAGACTGTCGTCATCTGTTGCATGTTTATTTATTAGAACATACAGACTAGGTTTCCTCCTTTTTTACACTGTGCCTTGTGCTATCCAGTTAGTAAGAATCTTTGAAGGTTAACAATCCCGTTAACTTCTTTGTTCATACATGCTCAGTACAATCCATTGGGTGGCACAAACACAAATAGGCTCATTAGCCTTAAAACTAGTCTACACTTGAAATGCTACAGCGGCACAGCTGCAGTGCTGCTACTGCATTGCTTTAGCAATTCAGTATAGACACTACCTATACCAATGAGGGGTTCTCCCATTGGCGTAGATAATCCACCTCCCCGAGAGACAGTAGCTGGGTTGACAGAAGAATTCTTCTGTCGGCCTAGTGCGGTCTACACCGGAGGCTAGGTCAGCTTAACTAGGTCGCCCCGGGGTGTCAATTTTTCACACCCCTGAATGACTTAGCTGGGTTGACTTGATTGTAGACCGGGCCTTAGTGTCCCCAAATAGACAAACAAAATATTTTTCAAATAAAGTTTTCATTTTATTTCCCCCAATATGCTGGGGGGGGGGGGGAAGGGGGGGAAAGCTATGCACTGTTGGGGGTAATCATTGAGTGTCTGAGACCCAGGTGCACCTATCTGAGTCTTGGTTTGATCTTCATCTGTGAGTAAAAATAGACTGCCAGACTCCATCAATTTTAAGAAAAGCCTTTTTTCCCCTCCGGGCAGCTGTATCCCAGGAACCTTTGGTCAAATGGACCCAAATTGGGATCATTAACAGAAACCCATGTCCCCAGGAGGCACACCAAGTAACCGTGTAGATTTTAAAGCACCTAGAAGAGTTGAGCTTTAAACAGAAAGCTCGTTGTAACCTGAACTATAGCAGAGCTGTCTCTCTGCTATAAAACTTTATTCTGAACTTGAAGGATTGACAAGTCAATGTACTCCTGGCCTAAGTAAAAGTTAGTTGTGTAAGTAGAGGTTATAGAAATTTGGGCGGGGGGGGGGGGGGGGAAGAACCCTCTCCCTGTGAAAAAAGTCACACCTTTCAAGCCATTACTTTGAAGACATTATCTCTTTGGCTTATTGAATTTGACAGAATCTCCTTATATTTATGGTCTACCATAATCTACTCAATGAAGAAATTATAAATTAATGCAGAAATGTATAGGTTGTTTCTCTTTAGGCGTGTTCAGAACTGCTTTAAACACATTCTAAAGAAGCAACTATAACAAACAAAATAAAAAAGCAGATAGACCACTGTAACCCTGACTATTTTCACTATGAAATAAAATATACACAAGATCAGCCAACTTTTGGAAGGTTTTATAGAACAGGAGGTCTCATAAAAAGGAACTATGGAAGCTGCAACAATTAAGTCATTGGCTGAGGAAACAAGGTTTAACGCTCAAGTGGATGGAATTTCTCTGTCTCTAATGTCTGTGATGATTTTTGAATGCTGCATCTGAACAATTCCAAAATTTTCAGGAAATGTTCTCGACATTAATGGGCAGACAATAAAGATAATCCACCTTGAATGGTCCCTTAGAATGGGAGATAACTACTTATGCTAAACAAACTGTTCCTCTTTGCATTTAGCTGCGACTCTCAGAGTACCTCTCTCAGATCTCAAGAAGAGCTCTGTGTGGCTCAAAAGCTTGTCTCTTTCACCAACAGAAGTTGGTCCAATAAAAGATGTTATCTCACCGACCTTGTCTCTCTAATAAGACAAGGATGACAAGTACTGGGTCTTTGACAGGCTGGGTCAGAGGAACGAAAAAAATAAAACACTCTATAGAGATGGAAGGACTTGGGCCTGGTCTACACATAGGCTGTGAAAAATGTCATGCTCTGTGTGATGGGGTGTACCAACCCCGAACTGGGCCAATGGGGAACAGACCAATCACTGCGGGCCCAAGAGATGACACCCTCTTTCCCCATGCTGTGCGTGCTCCAGGTGGAAGAGCCAGTTAAAAGGAGGCAGCCCAGCTCAGTCGGGGCTGGCTGCGGAGGAGGAAGGACGTGCACTGCAAGTTCCTGTAGAGGCGCTGGCAATGGTCCAGGCGGTAGAGCCCGAGAACCCAGACTGTATTGCAGATGACTGACTCGCTGACTGCAGAGACTGAAACCAAGCCACCGCCAGCTGAGGAGATGCCCAGGATGCAACCTGTGGTAGGAAGTGACACAGGGAAGGTAGTAGAAGCCGATGCCCGAACCCCTAGAGGGGAGTTCCCCTGCTTCATAGGGCCCTGGATCAGAAGCTGGTGGAGAGGGCAGGGCCGGGTTCCCCTACCACACCCCACAGGCCACCAGGCATGGCTGCTGTCTGCTCTACACCCCAGCCCAGAGGTTTAGGGGCTATAGACTGTTTGTTCTGCCCTGCCCAGGGGCCACAGACTTATTGCTGTATTGCGCTGCACAGGGGGTCGATTCCCCAATTGCTACTGCCTGCCCCAGCCAGGAGGCTTAGGGGCCATAGATTGCTTGTTTGTTTTGCCCCGCCCAGAGGTTACAGACTGATTGTTGTTCTGCCCCGTCCAAAGGGCCAGAACTCCAGTTGTGGCTGTCGGTCCCAACCCGGAGGCTCAGGGGCTACAGACTGTTTGTTTACGCGGCCCCACCAGGAGAACAGAGCCCACCTTGCTGCAACTCCCTGAATTAACAGGAAATCCCGACGACTGGGTGATGGGGTGTACCAACCCCAAACTGGGCCAACGGGGGTGGCTCTTCAAGATGTGTATCCCTGTGGGTGCTCCACTGTAGGTGTGTCTGTGTCCCTGCGCTGCTGATTGGAGAATTTTGGTAGCAGTGTCTGTTCAGCCTGCGCATGCACTGCCCTGTGCTCTGCCACGCGGCTAACTAGCATGGACAGATGAGCCCTCCTCAGTTCCTTCTCTACCGCAGAGTCATTGACAAGAACTCTGAAGTAGAGGGGAAGAGGATGGGTTGTGGAGCACCCACAGGGGCACACATCTTGAAGAACGATTGTTACTGCACAAGGTGAGTAACTTCCTCCTCTTTAAGTAAAGTCCCTATAGGTGCTCCACTGCAGGTGACTTCTGAGCATACCCTCCATTGGAGGCTGGGGCTTTGGAGTCGAGTCTGTTATAGGCAATAGCACTGTGGCACTAAATCTGGAGTCTGCAGCAGAGTTGCCGAGGATGGCATAGTGTTCTGCAAAAGTATGTGCAAATGCCCAGATAGCTGCTCTGCAGATTTCTGATATAGGGATACCCTTGGAGAAGATGGACGAGGAGACTGACCTTGTAGAATGCCTATGTATTGAAGATGGGGGTGTTACATTATGCATTTAGTAACAGAGTTTGATACAGTTCGAGATCCATTTGGAGAGTCTTTGAGCTGAAATCGCTGTACCTTTTGACCTATCTGTAATGGAGAGGAAGAGTCTTGGAGATAAAGCTCTTGTCCTGTCCAAATAGAAAGCCAAGACTCTCCTCATGCCGAGCGTATGGAAGATAGCTTCCCTATTATCCTGTTGAGGTTTGGAATAAAAGGTTGGAAGTTGAATAAGTTGGTTAATATGAAATGTGGAAGTCTCCTTGAAAGTGAACTTCAGATATGGTCTAAGTATGACTTTGTCAGAGAAGAACACTGGGGGGGGGGGTGGATGTGCCAGCAGAGCCGCTATCTTCCCTATTTTTCTCGCCGAGGTGATGGCAATCAGAAATGCCAGCTTCATGTCGCTAATATGACCATCTTGAACTTCTGAGCTTTGATAAATTTGTTGAGTGCTCTGAGGTCCAGTATGGGTCTCCAACCTCCCTTTTTCTTCGGTATCAGGAACAAGCGAGAGTAGAAGCCCTTGCCTCTTAGCTCAGTGGGCACTGGCTCTATAGCTCCTACGCTGAAGAGATGGTTTACCTCCTGTCATAGTAGGCTCTCATGAGAAGGGCCCTTGAAGAGAGATGGGGAAACGTATTTTGGGGGGGGGGGCGGTTGTAAAATGGATGTCCATCTTGGATAACCTCCGACCATTTGTCGGAGGTTATCCATTTCCAGGTGTTGCAGAAAAGGGTGAGACGGACTCTGAAGGAATGGAAGAGGTTTTCCAGCGTGAAGTGATGTTGAGGAGAATGGTCTATGGCACCTTGACCAACCCATCAAAACTGTCGCTTTGAGGTGGAAGGTTGAGAGGAAGTGGGTTGAGATCCCAACTGTTTCCATCTGGGGAACCTGGACTTCCTTCCTCTGAGGTTCAAATGACCTCTGAGATTGATATTGCAATGACCAAGGTTTGAATTGTGGCTGAGGGCTATATATTCTCTTATACCCAGGTGTGTAGATCCCGAGGGATTAAAGATGTGGAGGGAGGCATCAGTCTTTTCCGAAAATAGTTCTGTCCCTTCAAAAGGAAGGTCCTCCACAGTTGTACAAACCTCCTTTGGGAAATCGGATAGGTGAAGCCAAGAGGCTCATCTCATCACGATGGCAGTAGAAATGGAGTGTGCTGCCATGTCAGCTGCATCAGGTGCAGACTGGAGGGATGTCTTAGCAACCAGCTGGCCTTCATTGACTACGGCCTTGAATTGTTCCTTATGCAAATATCAGGAAGCTGTTCAATAAAAGAGTTCAGTTTCAGATAATTCTGATAATTGTATTTTTCCATTAAGGCTTGATAGTTCACAACGCGGAACTGGAGAGTGGTTGAGGAATACATTTTCCTGTCAAAAAGATCGAGGTGCTTCCAGTCCCAGTCATAGAGGGTGGATTTAAATTGGTGTTGATGGCTCTTTAAGTTGACCACATCCACTATGATTGAATTGGGAGGCAGGTAGGAGAAGAGAAACTCTGTGTCTTTCGCCTGCATGTAATATTTTTTGTCAGCCCGCTTGCATGTTGGTGGGACAGGTGTGGGGGTCTGCCATATGATCTTGCTGAAGTAGGGTGTCTCTGGTTGCTGTTAGGCCACACTGGAACAATGGGGAGCCTGTTGTCTTTGAGCCTGCCAGGGATCCCAGTAGGCCCATTAGGGTGGGAAAGGACACAGTGGTTGGTACCATGGCTGCCCAAACCAGGGAGCCTGTGGATCAGGAGGATGATATGATGGAGGTCCATAGTGAAATTGGGCACCATACGGTAGGTGAGAAGAGTGGTGGGAGACCACATCCTCTTGCTCACTTTCTGATTCAGAAGATGAAAAGAGTGGTGCATGGCAAGAGGTCATCAGCGAGTCAAAGGCTCTGGGTGAACTCGGTACCAGGGTCCCAGTACTGAGAAGAGACAAGTCCGGTACATCACACACCACAAGATCCATCACACACCTGAAGTTGGGTAGTGCCAAAGGTATCAGTATCGGTGCTGGTTGTCAGTGCCGAGATGCCTGTACCGAAGGAGTTGGTGATACAGACTCGATAGTATGGTCCACTGGTGCCTGGTGTGCCACAGGTGTTACCAGTGCTGATATCCATGCCACAAGAGCCTTCCCCGCAGCAGATTTTCTGTTTCTCTTGCCTTGGTGGTACTGATTGTTCCTTGCCTGTGCCAACTGGGTTCTTAAGCAACCCAACGTGCTCTGTCGGGACAGTACCATGCAAGCCCTGTGTACCAGATTTTGAGGGCTTTGGTGCCATTGGTACCAATGACACTGATCGAGCTGGAGATCATTTTCAGCTCAATTGGGGCTCACTATGGGGACTCACGAACCTTTTCTTAGAGGCCTTATGTGACTGGATCGTGGGTGTCTCCTTGGGCTCAGGTCTCTTTGAAGTAGAGGGTTGTGGTGAGGTCTCCCACTGCAATTTGGGTGGTTGAAGGACTGACTCCATGAGTAGGAGTTTGAGCCTCAGTTCTCTGTCCTTTCTGGATCTGGGCTTCAGTAGCCAGGGGTGAAAGTAACTTAAAGGACTTAACGGTACTCCAGAGTCCTGCGGAGAGGGCATGGCCTCAACTGGAAGAGGCATGGCCTCTACCGGAAGAGGTGGGGCCTTTAAATCCCGGGGCTTTTAAATCAGGATTTAAAGGGCTTGGGGATCCGTCTGAAGCTAGGAGCCCCGGGCCCTTTAAATCACCCCCGGAGCTACCAGTTGCAGAGGCAGCTGGGAGCCCTGGGGTTTGGGCAGGGGTGAAAGTAATTTACATTTCTTACCCATATGGTCCAATCGCAAGCAAGCAACCCACCTCTCCTACGTCCTTCATGGATCCCTCCCATTGCATGACATAGATATAGAAAATAAAGCTGCTACTACTACTAAAAATACTGTCTGTAATAAAACTTTAATATTGGAATAAGCCTGAAAAAGTGAAAACTCACTGTCACATTTTTCTCCATGTCTTCCCTCCTCCTCCAGCCAGGCTGCCGATGCTAGGCCGTGCTTTCCTCCTGCCTGGCACTCAGCAGCGGCTGCAGGGGCTCCCCTCTAGCTTGCAGCAGGGAGCAGGGAGACTGGCTGAGGGAGGGATAAGCCTGCCTCCTGCATAAGAACAGTTTAAACTCAGCTGTTCCCTGAGCAGCCCCCGGGGTCAGGACCTGTTTCTGGCATCCTTGTTAATTTCACTCACAGTTGTTGCGGGGGGAAGGGTGTGTGTGACCATGGCAGGGGCAGTTCTTTTCTGCCCCTGGGATGAGGGGATCTCTAATACTAATATGCACAACAAATACAAGCATTTGGCTGCACAGCTTAAATCCAGAGCTAATAAAAGCAGGTGGAAGGGGAAAACTCACTGTCACCTTGGTTTCTTGTCTCCCCCCATCTCCTCCAGCCAGGCTGCAGACAGTAAGGCTCTGCGTTCCTCCCCCACCCCCCACTCAGCAGGGGATCTCCTCTAGGCTCTAGCTTGCAGTGAGCAGGGAGACTGGCTGAGAGATGCCTGCTGCTGCTGCCTGTATAAGAATAGTTAAACTCAGCTGTTCCCTGGGCAGTTCAGCCCCTGGGGTTAGGAGCCGTTTCTGGCATCCTTGTTAATTTCACTCCCAGTTGTTGGGGGGTGGGGGCGGGGGGAAGGTGTGTGTGACCATGGCAGGGGCAGTTCTTTTCTGCCCCCTGGATGAGGGGATCTCCAATACTACTATAATACAATAGTAGGGGCCGGTTGCTGGGGTCGGGGCAGTCGGCAGCAGGCTGCAGCTGCATTGTTTGTGACACACACATTCATACACATACATACTGTATGTATTACTGTCCTGTGGGGAAGGTGCCAGTGCCCTTTTAAGGGGTGGGGGGGGGAGACAAGTGTTTCTGGGCTAACACACCTCAGGAACTTCTGCTTAATGTGTGTTGCTTAATGGAATCCGTCCTTCCCCAGGGGGCTGTTTGTTGGTCCAACTCCTACACTGAAGAGCTATCTTTTTTGAGAGATCCATCCATACTGTACATATACATTTAGAATATACCTGGATCAGAGTAGATTTAGATCTGTGAAGCAAGACAAGAAGATTTTGTTTTCCCAGGAAGACATTCATGTGGATGTTCCAAAGTTAGCTTTTGAGTGCCATACGGTACCCCCACATGGTAATCGCGCAGGCTTGCTATTTACAACTGCCTCAAAGAAAGCCAATCAAAGCACACGTGAAGAAAGGTCTTCCAATTATAAGAACTTAATTAACAATTTGTTAGTTTTGAATCCCGAAAAATGGCAAGAGAATCCAGAGAATCCCGATTTCGGAGAAAAGGAAATAAGAGCATTGGCTGATCAGCTGAGGGATTTGTTGAATTCAAGGCTTTTGGAGGAAAAAACATTCCTGGTAAACTTAAAAAACTCGTCCTTGCAGTGGACACCCTTGCTGCAAGCAATGCTGACTGCGAAAGGGGATTCAGTGCGATGAACAACATCATTACAGTGAAACGGACTGCACTTACCACTCGTCATGTGGCAGACTTGCTATTCATTTCATGTGTGGGACCTCCTTATACTCAGTGGAATCCCATGCCATATGTGAAATTGTGGCTTGGAAAGGGCCGACGTGCAGCACATTCACCTCGAGGCATGGCACGACAACAGGGAGAGCAGCGAGAGCAGCTGTATGGCCCAATGTGGGAGTTGCTATAAGGATGCTTTGCTCCATCCAGTCCTTCCCATGGATGCCCCTTTCTTGCCCCCGCTGGGCTGGCCCACTCACACCTTCCACGTGCCAGGACTGAGCCGGGGGCTGGGGCGGCTTTGCTCTGGGTAGTGGTTCCCGTTGGAGCTGCAGCCCCCACCTGCCACCCCCTATTGCTTGTGTTGTTGCTGCCACATGCTCCCCAGACCTCCGTCTCCTCCCCTGTCTCCCGGGAGGCTCCCTTCCACAGCCTGGAAGAGAGAACAGCAGCTGCTGAGGCTGGAAGTTTTCCTGGGGACACCATTAAGCAGCAACCCAAAAGCTGGGTGCCCACAGATGCGCTGGCAGTGCTCAGCCAGACCTTGCCTCTTACAGAAGTTCCTGAGGTGTGAGCAGCAGAAATACTGTCTCCCCTGTCCCCCCACCCCTCAAAAGGGCACCGGCGCCCTCCCCACGGGATAGTAATACATACAGTATGTATGTGTATGTGTATGAATGTGTCACAAACAATGCAGCTACACCCTGCCGCCGACCCGCAGCGACCCCAGCAACCGGCCCCTGTGGGCTGCTGCTGCCTGCAGAGAGCCAGCAGATGCTGCTGGGCTGGGTCTGCCAAGGAGTAAGTAACCAAGGCAAAAAACATAGCCAGCCAGCCAGGGAGGGAGCCAGGGGGGCAAGGGACTGCGTTGCACCGTGCCCACCAGTGCCCCACTTTCCCTAGATCCTCCCTATTTCCTAGCAAGTCAGATATCAAGGATTTTTTAATCTCCCTTCCAGGCACATAAAAGAGTGCAGGGGACACACCAATGGGTGGCTAGTAGTAGGGGAAGGCAGGGCTGGGGTGAATGAAGGACAACTGGAATAGCTTTCATGAAATATACAAGATATTTAGAGAAAATTTTGTCAATTTCAGCCTCTGCACTCTGCAGGCAGGACAAAACAAAAAGAGATCTGAGATTGCGCCCTATGTCCTAAGGACATTTCAGGTGTTTAAATCAATATATAAAGAGGGTGGAATGAAAACTACTATTTCTTTCAAAGGAGGCACAATGATTTCCCTGAATATCCAGTTTTCCCCTCCAATCCCTTTGTGGTTTTGTCTATGGGGACTATTTGCTTTCCCTGTGAATCTTTAGTTGCTTTAGCAAAATTGCTTTGCCCAAAATAAACCCTGATCATCATGACACATCTTCCCACCATGTTCTCCATGTTTTTTGTGTTGTTGTTTTTTTAAACAGTAACATTTCAAAGAGGATCTGCAAGCAGTTTGGACATCACAACCATGATCCTCTGCTGGGGAGGGAATGGGATAGATTTGAACTTGGAAATGGTTCCTGATTTTGATTGTATTTTCTGTGTATAGGAGATCCCCTCATCCCGGGGACAGAAAAGAACTGCCCCTGCCGTGGTCACACACACCGTTCCCCTCCCCTTCCCCCCAGCAACTGTGAGTGAAATTAACAAGCATGCCAGAAACAGCTCCTAACCCCGGGGGCGCAGGGAACAGCTGAGTTTAAACCTTTCTTACGCAGGAGGCAGGCTTCTCCCTCCCTCAGCCAGTCTCCTTTTCTTACCGGTCCTCCCGTACCGGCTTACTTTCACCTGTCAGTAGCTGACACAAACCACACTTCTGTGGGATGTGTTTCTCTTCCAGACAGTGGGTGCACACAGAGTGTCCGTCAGTCACTGGGATAGATTCCTTGCAACAGAGACACTTCTTGGAGCCCAGGGAGCCATGTACACCCTGTCCAGAGGGGTCCCCCCACAACCAGGTGTTGATGAAAGAATAAAGTCTTTTCTTTTTCTTTAGGCAATGGCCAAATAAAAATGTAAATGAAGAAAAGAAGGAAAAGAGCTTCAGAAGGAAGCTAAAGATGAGCATTTCTAAACAAGTTTACAATCCGTGAATGGACAGTTAAAGCTCCGTCTCTGTCAGGGGCGGTTGAGAAGGAACTGATGAGGGTTCGCCCACCCATGCTGGTTAGCCTCATGGCAGAACATGGGCTAGCACATGTGTAGGCTGAACGGACACTGCTACCAAATTTCTCCCATCGGCAGTGCAGGGATGCAGACACACAGTGAAGCACCAATAAGGACACTATTTGAAGAAGAATCACTGTTTTTCATAATTACCTTCCCTTTTGTTGCCTTTTTCTGTACCATTTTATTCCCTATTCTCCTCCCCACACCCAACTTCACCATCAAGGCACCTTACTGTACCTCTCTCTAGGAAAACAAACAAGCAAGAAACTATCTTTGAAGTCAAGATGAAAGCTGACTGTATATTAGCTCTCACTCTACAAAAACAGCACTTGCACTGCTCAAAGGAATAAGAGAAAGTGCCCATCACCTCTGTGACACAACACCAAACAGGCTTGAAACAGCTGCTGCAGGAGTTCTGTTAAGTCATCAGAAGCACACTCACCAAAGCAATGGTCCATTGAAAAGGAAGAACTAAAAATGAAGAACTAAAAAGTTAACTTACACAATTCAGTTTCTAAAGCACAAGGTACCTAGGTTTTATTGGTTGGATTACAAGTGAGCTGCTTTTTCACAAAAAGTAACTGAAGAAAGAAAATACAGCAAACAGGATAGATGTATACAGTGAAACAATAGTAAACATGGTCAACAGACACATTTAGGAGCTTAATTTTGTTTTTGTGGATACATATATTGATGGCTACCCTTCATAAAATTAAAAGCTCAGTACTAGTAACTCCTCGCTTAACATTGTAGTTATGTTCCTGAAAAATGCTACTTTAAGCGAAACGATGTTAAGCGAATCCAATTTCCCCATAATGTAAATGGGGGGGGGGTTAGGTTCCAGGGAATTTTTTTCACCATACAAAACACATTATATAAATATTTAAAACTTATAGTGCATAATTTTAAACAAACAATTTAATATTGTACTCACCAATGATGATTGTGAAGCTTAGTTGAGGCAGGGTCGGGTCGTAGGGGCTTGTCCCGCTCCGCCCAGCCCTCCTGCCAGAGTTGGGGTGTGGGGGTTTGCCCGGCTCCGCCCGCCCAGCACTCTTGCCGGAGAGCAGGGTTGGGACACAGGGGCTGAAGCAATGGGGCAAGCCCCCGCATCCTGACCCCGCTTCCCGGCAGGAGCCCCAGGCGGGTAGAGCAGGGCAAGCCAAACAACCTTATAATGGAACATTGCACGACTTTAAACAAGTATGTTCTCTAATAGATCAGCAACCTAATAATGAAACAATGTTAACCAGGACGACTTTAAGTGAGGAGTTACTGTATATCAAGGCTCAACATGCACAGTAATCCACTTCAGTCCGCACAAGGAACAAAATCAGGAAGTTCTTTCAGAGGCACAATGAAAAACATGCATAAAATGTAACTTGAAGACAGGCTGGAAAAAAACACTCATTCGTGTTGAAGAGGAATCTTTCTTGAGTGAATGCTGTCAACTTTTTTAAAAATTACACTTTCTTTTTAAAAAAAGGTTTTCACGTTTCTAGCACTCATGATTATAAAAACAACCTTCCAAATGCAAAATAAGATTGAACCAGCGCAGTGCTGTCTGCCTAACTGACAAGACAGCAGACTCATAGGAACCTAGAAAATACTACACTCAGTCACACATATGGTATATCTAGTACAGAGGTGGGCAAACTACGGCCCACGGGCCACATTCAGCCCGCAGGACTGTCCTGCCCAGCCCCTGAGCTCTCGGCCGGGGAGGCTAGTCCCCGGCCCCTCCCCTGCTTTCCCCCCTCCCCTGCAGCCTCACCTTGCTGCGCCGCCAGTGCTCTGGCCCGCCGCTTCTGCCAAGCAGCGCAGCAGCGTGCCTGGCTCCAGCATGGTAAGGGGGCATGGAGCAGGGGGTTCTGGGGGGCAGTCAGGGGACAGGGAGCAGGGGGCAGTTGGATGGGGCGGAGGTTCTTGGGGTGGTGGTGGTCAGGGGATGGGGAACATGAGGGGTTGGATAGGCGTGGGAGTCCTGGGGGGCCTGTCAGGGGGCGGGGGTGTGGATAGGGGGCAGGGCAGTCAGGGGACAAGGAGCAGGGGAGTTGGATAGGGGGTGGGGTTCTAGGGGGCCTGTCAGGGGGAAGGGGTGTGGATAGGGGTCGGGGTAGTCGGGGGACAGGGAGCAGGGGGAGTTGGATGGGGGTGGTGTCCCGGGGGGAGGGCGGTTAGGGGCGGGGGTCCTGGGAGGGAGCGGTCAGGGGACAAGGAGCAGGGGGGGGTTGGATGGGTCGGGGGTTCTGACGGGGGCAGTCAGGGGGCAGGACGTGGGAGAGGGCAGATAGGGGGCAGGGGCCAGGCTTTTTGGGGAGGCACAGCTTTCCCTACCCGGCCCTCCGTACAGTTTTGAAACCCCAATGTGGCCCTTGAGCCAAAAACTTTGCCCACCCCTGATCTAGTATAATATCCTGCTTCTGACAGTGGCCAGCAGCAGATGCTTCAGAAGACAGTACAAGAAATCCTGCACTAAGCAGATGTGTGATAATCTGCCCCAGTGAAAGTCTAATCTTAACTCTTAATAGTTAGAGATTGGCTTTAACCCTGAAGCATGAGGTTTTATATTCCTTCCAAATCTTTTTAGCAATTACTATTATAAATGTGGATTCTTGTTACCAATAAAAATGTCTAATCCCTCTTTGAATCTTGTTGAACTCTTGGCCTCAATAATATCCTGTGGATCAGAAAAAGAGCTAAGTAGACAGCCACAAGGTAATAAAGATCAGACTGTTCAGAGATATGGGGAAGACAAGAAATGAATGTTTTGGGGGGTGGGAGGCAAGCACATACAGATACAAGAATCTCATTATTATTAAGGTAAGCCATTTCATAAGGCTACTTTTTTCTGTTGGGATAATTTGTTTTTATAGGAATTTTTCAAGGCTTGTTAAACAGATTTCATTATAGCTGGTACCAAGAAAGTGATGGTAACTCTCAAGCTGTATTGCATAGGTGCTTAAGATGTATAGTTATGAATAAAGCTCTGTGTTTGTCATGGAGGTCACGGATTCCATGACTTTCCATGACCTCCATGACTTCTGCAGCAGCCCGGTGTGGCTGGCCCAGGAGCTGCCTGAGCAGCTCAGGCAGTCCTGGGCCAGTCACCCTGGCTGCTGCTACCGTAGTCTAGGGCTCCACCGCTCCTCAGCAGCAGGAGTTTGGGTCGGGGGGGGGGGGGCGCTCGGGGCTGGGGATTGGAGTGTGGGGCAGTGCTTACCTGGGGGGACAGGTAAGCACTGGAAGGGCAACAGGAACTCCCCTCCCTTAGCTCCTAGCTCCACGTGCTGCCTCTGCCCACAGGCACCGCCCCCACAGCTCCCATTGGCAGCACGTGGAGCTAAGAGCTAGAGGTCGCCACTTCCCAGGAGCCAGGTAGGAAACTTGCCCCAGCCCTGCCAACCCCCCTCCCAGCACCCGCAGTGCCCTCCCCGGGCTGCACCCTCCCCCCCCCCCCCCCCCCGAGCACCCACGGTGTCCCCCTGGGCCACACCTCCGCAAGAACCCGCAGCGCTTCCTGGGTCACCCCCCCCAGCACCCACGGTGTCCCCAGGGCTGCCCCTCCCCAAGTCACCCCCCCACCCCAAGTTTTAGTCAGGGGTTTATAGTAAAAGTCACGGACAGGTCATGGGCCGTGAATTTTTGTTTAATGCCCGTGACCTGTCCAATACTTTTACTAAAAATACCTGTGACTAAAAAGTAGCCTTAGTTATGAACTACCAGTCTCGCTGCAGATAAATTTATAAAAGGACTTCAGTACAAACCAAGTCCCAGATAGTACGTAGTGAGGATTAACATCTCAAAATTATATGTTTCTTTCTGAAGTTTAAGTGATCTAGAGCCAAAGTTTTAGACCCCTGAAACAAGAGAACTGAATTGCAGTTACATTAAACTGTTCATGAACTGTTTTAGTTATGGATCAATAGTATGTTAAATAGCTGATATATGTTTAAAATCTGCACACTTGTGGACGAGAGAGCGATGCACAGATTTACAACAGGGCAGGGGAAGATTTCTTCCCAGCTGAACATAAGCTAAGCTAAGTTTGCTATGGAAAAAATAAGTGGTGGAAGTTTCTCACTACCTAACTTTTCCTTGATTAAACCTGTATCCTTCCTCCAATGTTATACAACTTACATAACTTAATCCAATTTAATATTCCAATTTGGAAACTGAATATTCCCAATAGGTGTTGAAAAACAAGTATTTAAGACAAATTTGCCAAGTAGAAAAAGGTGATGAGCAACATATTTGTGAGGTCCAACATGCTTTAAAATAATTATGACTCCATTTCATAGTGAACACTAACGTACATCTTGATTCAAACCTAATTCTTCCTATGCTTACTGTAGCAGTGGAAACACATTTCTACTAAGCTGCCGTGCCAACATAAACAATGAGGAAAGATACTGGAAACATTCCTAAAATGTAAACCTCATTTTCCCTACAACGTTCATCCTTAAACTAGTCTGTGAAATAATCCTTTTACTTTAAAACCTCAAGTTTAAATACCTCTAATTTTTCAACAAAAAATAACTATTTGAAATAACGATCTTCAGTTGTTTGGTAATGTAACTATGTCCCAGGGGAAGGAAACATACATTTGATTAACTCATACTTTCTCTTTGTATTTGCTGAGGATTATATCTTTCATTCATGTAAACAAAGAGCCACCTTTTATTTGCATTGGCCAACATTTTCAAGATTGGGTGTTTAAAGTTAGGCCATTTGCAATGGTAAATGAAGTTGTTCAAGACACATTTCACAACAAATAAAAATAACATTCATACTTTAATATGGTTGTTGGACACATAAATGGAGAGGATTAACAAATATTTCACTTGAGGAAAGTAAGTAATTAAAAACATTATTACTTATAAAAATACACTTTTCTTTATGACAGAGCAGGGAGGCTCTGCCTCTAACCTGTTTTGTACTCACCATTCTTTCGTTCAGTGAGGGGAGGTAAATACTGACTAGGCTGCAATGAGAGTTCCTGAAATTCATGAGCAACTGCTTCACTATGAGGACTAGGAGCAAGATTTGTTAATGATCCTGAATCATCCTCAGTGTCTGCTGTCCCTAAGTGGTCCATTGTGTCCAGGCAACTGGCCTCTTAATTACAGCACGTTGATGAATCTGGTAAGAAAAAAAGGGAAAAATATAAAGACATCATGCAATTATATGCAAATGCAGTAGTCAGAACAATTATTTAATGCTTAAGATGCTATGAGGCTTCAAATATTTTATCACAAAAGACAAATCTGAAGATCTCCATCATAAAACCTTCTTGATACCAAATAAATAAAAACAATGGTGAAGAGTTCCTTAATACAAAGCTCTAAGACAATGGTTCTCAATTCATGGTCCCTGGACTAGTGATTGTCTGTGGAACACTTGCTGGTGGCCTGTGAAAGTGATAGGTGACATGGTGATGGTCTGCCTCCTGATTTCAGCTGCTAAATTTAAAAAAGCTAAAATATATATAAAATACTTTCCTAACATTACTTTTCCACATGAACAATTTCTGTAGTTGCTACAGGAATGTTTCGCAATTGAAAAGAAGTCCACGCAACACTCCATATTGAAGTCATGGTCCATACTTTGAAAGAGGTTGAGAATCCCTAGTCTAAGATATCGCTTTTTACATACCCCACAGATTTTGTAGCTATAAAGATTTACCACATTGTCACTTATGCTTTGACTTTTATAAAGGAGACATTCAAAGGATTTTTTAAAAAGTCATTTAAAGTTTAAAAGTCCCCCCCACTTTTTTTTTTTTTTTTTTTTTTTTTTGCTGCTTTATGATGTATAAAAAGCAGAATTTGTTTTCCTGCTTCTTATTTGACTTGGACCATGTCTGCATTACAAACTTTGGTCAACACAAATTACATCAGCGTAAGCCACCAAAGTTTGTAAATTGCTCAGGTGCATGCACACTTGTGTCAGCGCTGCCCATACTCACCAGGAGTGCTTGTGTCAATGCAAAGTGCGGTACACCAGAGTCGGTATCCCAGTGTGCCATCATCTGGCACAACGCCTTTTGGGAAATTTTCAGTGTGTTGAGGGATAGAAATGACTTGCCATGGGATCTCTGGGAGCTAGGAGTCAGCTTCTCAGCATGCAATATTCTCCATCTTATAATGCCATTCATATCCCATAATTTTTTGCCTTTTTAAAAAAAAAATCGCACAAACCCCAACAGCACTTTTTGGTGTCTGCCATTTCTGATAGAAGCATGCAGCCTGCAGAGCTCTGCACTATTCTCATGAACTTTGCAAATACAGGATGCACAATTTTCCTATATTTGCAAATGTATAAGTACTATAACGATGGGGGACATGATGATTTCTTCAAGGACTGTTTTCTAAGGTATACAGGGAAAAATAATTCAAGGTTGTTGGCATGTATGGAGCAGCTACAGTCCGTGCAGCATCACTTCTGGGCCAAAGAACCTAGCACTGACTGGTGAGATTACATCGTAATGCAGGTTTAAGACAACAAGCAGAGGCTGGAGAACTTTCAGATGAAAAAGGCCACATTACTGGATCTGTGTGCTGAGCGCATCCCAGCTCCCTAGCACAGGGACACCAGAATGAGAGCTGCATTAACAGTGGAGAAATGAGTGCCGAGATCATTTTGGAGTTGGAAAATCCACAGTGGCTGCCGTTGTCATGCAAACTTGTAGGGCCATTAATCATCTCCTGCTATGCAGGATTGTCATTCTCAGCAATATGCTGGACATAGTGGATGGATTTGCAGCAATGGGGTTCCCAAAGTGGGGCTGGGCAATGGACGGCATGCATATCCCTATTTTGACACCAGTTCACCTTGCTACAGAGTACATCAACAGAAAGGGCTACTTTTCTATGGCTATGCAAACGTTGGTGGATCACTGGGGACGTTTCACTGATATCAGTGTCAGCTGGTCAGGAAAGTGCCTGATGCTCACTTTAAGAACGCAGGACTGTTCAGCAATCTGCAAGCAGGAACATTCTTTCCCGATTGCTAATTACCATGGCTGATATTGAAATGCCAATAGTGATTCTGGTGACCCAGCCCTTGCTCCCGGGGCTCATGAAGCCATGCAGTGGCCACCTTGACAATATCAAGGAAAAATTCAACTACCGGAACAGCAGGTGCAGAATGACTGTTGAATGGGCTTTTGGTAGACTGAAGGGAGACTGTGGTGTTTACTCACTAGACTGAATCTTGGTGAAAAAAATATCCCCATAGTTATAGCTGCCTGTTGTGTCCTGAATAATAGCTGTGAGGCAAAAGGGAAAAACTGCCAGTCAACCAAAGTAGCGTTCTGTGCTGGACTGTTCTCTGGGCCTGGAGATTTGGGTGCTGATTGGAACAGTGTACTGCTTGCTGTACATTTATAAATATGACTGAGTATTTTCCCGAACCTAAGAATTATGTGATGCTTGCTGTACATTTACAAGTATTGTTTGCTTTGAGTACTGCTATGCATTCTGCAATATTTATTGTGAACTAATAACAATAATTTGATTCTCCAAAAATAGAACTTTACAGAGTGGGAAAAACAGTGTAGAAAACAATGTGCAAAAAATACAGGCAATGTAATACACATTTTTAACATAAATTAACAGAGTGGAACTTTAAAATTGGAAAGGGAGTAAATATTTTGGTCCATTTGTGTGCACAAATGTAGTCCATTGTTACTACCCATGCATCAGCTGTGGTTCTCACAGGTCAGTGTATGAGAATATGTGATTTCCCCTGCTGTCCCTTGCCATGGAGTGATAGGGATAAGGATGTGGCCTGTAATGCCACATTGTATGTTGGGGTGTGTAGGGAACAGCAACCATGGAGTTTTCCAAAGACTGCAAAGGTGGGGAGTCTGGGATTTTTGGACCTATAGGTCAACCAGGGTCTGCAGCATTTGGGTTTGCTGCCTGAGAAGACCCATTATGTCCTGGTGCATCTCCTTCTCCTTTCTCCTGTCCTCACTTTACTTCTCCATGCTGTTGGTCATACTGGCCATCCAAGCCCTCTGCTCATGGTCCAGTGTACCACTGGCTTGCAGGATCCCAGAGAACACATCTTCCCTAGTCCTCTTCCAACTCCTCCTCATCAGGTCAGGCATTCTGTGGGTGTAGAAGGTGGGCACCTCTCAAGGCTGCCATTCAGACGCTGATGATAAAAACAGACAGATGTGCAATTGGATTTACAGTCATCACGGAAAGGGGAAAATAAGTTTCAAAACTTCCTTCCCTTATTCCCATAAACACTTTTAATAAGAAATACTTATTGACACTACAGCTTTGGAGTACCATGCCATAGTGAGTATGGCCTGCCAGGGGCAATGGAGGGAAGGCTGTTCTGTTGCATGAAGCTATAACATTTCAGCCCTTATTCCATGGGTATGAGTATAGGGCAATGGCATTGAATACTGGCACTATTTTCTACAGGTGATGGTGGTTTTAGCTGATACCTTACTCCTGAGGGTCACAAAGACACAGAGAACACAGCTGCTACTGGCATCACTAAGCCACCCTGGCTCATATACTAAGCCACCCAGGCTCATATACTGCTCATATACTGTTTACTGCAACGGTTCCAGTTGAACTCATTGCAGAGCGGTGTAAAAAGGGTCCTACCGTGGAGGAAGAAATAAGGCAGCCATTCACAGAAACTTTTGGGAGAGGATTGCAGAGTATCTCCATGAAAGCTTCACCAAGATGTTTCAGAAGAACAAAATGGACATCTCTAAGTACATAAACCAAGTGTTCCGCATGCCCCCTCAACCCAACAGGAGAATGAAAAGCAGATGCCAACTCTATCTCTGTTTGTTCTACATCTATCTCTTCTTGTATGAGTAAAACAATGAAAAGTTGATAACTCTGTTTTGTTAACTTGGGGGTGGGCTGGGCACACTCTTTAAAAATGCATGCACACACTTACCTGAGTTTCCTTCCCCTCCATCAGGCTCAGCCACGCTTGCATAGTGGAAATGGCTAGGTGGGGAGTCTCAAATGGGTCCTGCCTCATTGGATGGCTGGAACCCCCTCCTTTTTCCTCACAGTTCACAGCCAGGGACTCTGTCTCCTCAGAGATATCCACAGTGGTATGCAGGGTGCTGGTGAGGTCACCGTCAAGTATGGCATACAGCTCATTGTAAAAGTGGCAGGTCTGCAGCTCAGCACCAGATCTATTGTTAGCTCCCTGGCCTTGTGGTATGCCTGGCAAAGTTCCTTCATTTCACAAGGCACCTGCTGCTGATCCCAGTCATACCCCTTTGCCTGCATCCCCTGTGCAATCGAGTCATAGATCTCCACATTTCTATGGCTGGTCCATAGTGGTGCTTGCACAGCCTCTCTTCCTCACAGAACCAGGAGACCCAATGCCTCCTGCCTACTCCATGTAGGAACACGTCTAGTGTGTGGAGTTGGCATGGTTGGCTGAGCAGTTGCAGACAAGGGAGAGCTCCTAGGTGTGCTCACTAAGGTGGGCAACCAAGGACAAGAAATTTCAAAAACACACCGGGTTTTAAAGGTGGTGTGCGTGGCTTCTGGTCTCTGTGACCCCCAAGCAGTGGAGTTGCCACCTGTGACCAGAGCTGTCACTGTCATACAGAATGGGGCATTGTGGGACAGCTACTGGAGGACTGTTGGGGTCAACACAGGTCACAGAGCATCTACTCTCACTGTGTCAACCTCAGTAGGTCAACCATGGCTCTATATTGTTCAAGGAGGTGGTTTTACTGCATCACTGTAACAAGGCACTTACATCAGCTGGAAACAAATTTAAGTGTAGACTCATGCACAAATATGTCATTGCAAGGCAACTTACATCGGTCTAACTTTTTAGTGTAGACAAAGCCTTAGAAACTATAAGCATATCCACTCTGATTCTTCCCTGGATTTGCTGGAGGAATTCTTGGAGGGTGGGGAGCTGGGTGACCGGGGGGAGGGGGGGAGAGGGGTAGGGCTCAGATGTTTACTGTGAGCTCTTACTTTATTTATCTTTATTGAAGGAGTAGCACAATTAAACTTTTATCAAGACAACCTTTCAGCCAAGTGCTCATTACACAGTGGAGTTAAGTAGGCATTAACAAAAAAAAAGTTTTAAATAGGCTGACTAAAAATCCCTTTCTCTCTCAATTGCTCAGCTTTTAGTTTCTTGCTATATCACAATTTCTTATTCCAGCATAGAACGTTCCAGAAGAGACAATAGAATTTCCAATGTAAAAGAATATGAAGTAAAAAATAGTTTTAAACCAAAACCCCTCATGCTGTTTTAAATAATAAATAAGTAAAACAGGACTTTTTCTCTTTCCAGCACATCTTTAGAGGATGCTCCTTATATTTGGAATGATGCTTGGAAAGCTCATGAACTGAAATCTTCCCCCACAGTACTACTTTGAATAATAGTCAAATGGTAACCACTGCTATTGTTAAAATTCCAAAACCAGTTTCCATTATACCCCCTCATTTTCACTCACTCTTAACTTTCTAAAACTGTCACTTTTGGACTCTCTCTCTAAATATATATATTTAAAGTTGAGCAAAATCCCTTTAGCCTTTCTTGAGTTCTGAAAAGGTGAGAAAATACAGACTTATGCCATTTTAATACACTGTTGCTATACTCTTTTCCACACATAGAACTCAAAACCAGAAGAACATTGAAACTCGATCTGTGCATAGTTCTCAGTGAGAAGTTCAAGTTCAGAAAAAACGGATGGGTAATAATGTTATAGGGCATTAAAAAAATCACTAACTTTTTTGAGCATCAGTGCATATTCTCCATCCCCAGCTTCACAGATACATTGTGCAATGCTAGCTGGTAATATCACAGAGCATGGGAGCCTAAAATTCCTATGCAAGTTGTAATGGATCGTATTTAAGTGAGTACACCGACTTAAAATACTTAAAACTGATTCTCCTTTGTAAGCAGTCTATGTTAAATAAAGGTGAGTTAACTCCACTCTGATAGCCTGGAGTGTGTGATACTTTTAATTTGGGCAACATTCTCCAAAAAACCTAACTCCTCTTCTTAAGAACAAAAACAGGAGAAAAAAATCAATTATTAGAAGTGATATAACATTTCACATCCTCAAAACACTGTATAAGAGTTAGCAAATGAATCCCCAGTAGCTCTCTCTCTTATGGAGAAAACTGGGAGTATGAAAAACTACAAATTCAACAATTTTATGGTGACTGCAGCAGCTACTCATTGAACAATATTCTGCAAATGCTAAACTTTCATCTGAAAAATAAATTAGGAGTCCAATCCAACAGAAACATAAGATCCAATCCTGAAGATAAAAATCACCTGGACAGACTCCCGTGGCTCTGACAAGCCCCCATGAAGTCAATGGGGCACTCCAGAAGCATAGTAATCTACTCTAGTTTCTTTTTTGCCGAGAAGCAACAGTATCCAATCAAACAACAGAAGAAGCAAAGGTTGCATGCAATTCACCGCAACTCTATTCATGCTGTTCACCTCAATGAAGCATAGCTGCCAAGTTCTATTCAACTACATGTGGCATTTTATGGAATTTTAAATGTATTTTGCATATAATCTATTTTCAACTTTTAAAAAAAGTGCCAATTTAGCACTGGTGAAAAGCAACCCCGGTGAATGAAGCCCTCTGTTTATCTACATAGTCAGCCTTCTCATACATGCTGCTAGCATGTTTCAACCTTAATCATGTGAACTGATTCTTGTAATGAGGATTATAGCTCATCAGAGAACAACGGCAATTTTTTTCCCTTTCAGAACCTTAAATCAAACTGAAATCATTATAGTGCTTCATACTGTGCGAGAAACTCCCGAAGGAAAAGGGGGTGACAAGGAGCTAATGGGACACATGGGAGCAATGAGGAAAGTAGGCTCATCAGGAAATGGGAGCTAATAGGGAAGGCATTGACACAGGAGCTAATTTGGGGAGAGGATAGCTAAAGGGGGGTAAGTGGGAAATTCAGGATCTAATGGGGATAAAGGGAACCAGGAACCTCCAAGAACCATGGTGGAAGAGGATCTAATAGAGGTGATAGGTTGGGGACAGGTATAGAATTTGACTGGCTGTATAGATGAAGCTAACAGGAATCAAGGAAATGAGGACCTCAACTCACCCTCCTCCTCATACTGAGTTTATGGGGTTCCACTCCCACATCATCAACTGACCACCACAGTTTGTGTTAACTGACAGATTTTGCAGAGGCATTTAGAACAGCATAGGCTGTGGAAACAATTACAGGAAGTCCTCTCCCCGTGCTCTTCTCCCATATTAACTTACTTTTACATGGCAGCTTTTGTTCAGACTTATATAAAAACAAACGATGGGATGATAAATAACTTTTCAATTTCAGAGTCTGCAGTGCTCCCATGTGAGAGTTAACACTGTGTAAAGGAAGCTCCAACAGCAGCTATCCTCTCTGTGACAAGCTTAGGGTTACTTTGAAAGATTCAGTTTTTCACAATTTGATTCCCTTGGACCTTCTTCCGTGTGTGTGTGCGCGCGCTTACATTATAAAAGATTCTGACCAATTAACTTCATTTGAATTAATCACGTAAGTAATTCCTGTGCTTTCACATCTAGTACCTGTCAGTTTTAAACAGGTGGAATGTCTTGTGATTAAGGCATGACTGGGAACTGGGAGATTGGGCTCATACACCCAATTCTGTCACAGACATTCTGTGACAGTTTGGGCAAGTCCCTGCATGTCTATGCACCTCAGTTTACCCATCTGTAAAATGGGGTGTGCAATTTATCTCACCAGGGAATTATGAGTAACTCACTAGTGCTTGTAAAATGCTAGCTAGCTATTATATATGGACCTTGTCACTGGAGTATCTGAACACTTTTCTATCCTCATATGGAAAGTACTGCAGAAGTGCTAAATATTACATTATTGAAATATTTACATAAATCATAATTTGGTACTCCTTAAGTACTAAGATGTCATCATACGTTTCTAAAACAAAACTATTCCTAATCCAAAAATCCATTAATTTGTTTTCAAACAAACAAAAAACAACAGAAAAACCTATCCTCACATGTAACAATGTTATTTGACAATTTATTAATCTAATTTTCTCAGAATAAAACGGGTTAGGGGGTGTGAAGGGGAAGAAGCAGAGAATTAGTACCACCAGCTTTGTTACAATTGAACTGTGGGGAAATGCAAAAATTCATACTGTAATTTCATATCACAACCTGTAAAGAGGAAACATACAAAGGGAATTTTACTTTTATGGAGGAAAATTTCCTAGTGAAAGAAAATAATATGTCAGATATCTACAAGTTCCACCACGTTCAAAAGGTCAAGTGGAGCTCAACTCCTTTATATGTTGGTACATTTCCCGTCCCCCATAAATGTTTAAAAGCTCAAAAGTATTTGAGATTATACTGGTCACAGGGTGACACTGGCCCTTTAAGAAAGAGCTGCCAAAGAGAGGGGAACTGTAGAAGTTCCTGGAAGGAAGCTGTAGATGGTTTCTGAGGGAAGGCTGAAGGCAGGGGAGAAGCAAGAGCGGTTTACTGGCTGACCTCCCCAAGCCAGAGTGCCAGGGCCAGAGGACTGAAGGCCAGAGAGCAGCAGAGGGAGTTGCCTGCTGATGTCTAAACTGGAAAGCCAAAGCCATGGGCTGGAGAGTGATGAAGGCAGTGAAGAAACAGGGCTTATCCACTGACATCTCCATGCTGGAGAACTGGACCCATAGGAACAGTGAGAAGGCCTGAGGAATGCTCCCCAGGCAAGGATGATTTCCAAGTAGAGAGGCTATCGGGGTTCCTGTTGGGAAGAATGGGGTTGCACTCCAGCTGGAAGGGTTGAGGTTGCTGTCCTGGCAGAGGGACAGAAAAGGACTGATAAGAATCCTAGGTGTGGTGGAAGATGCCACAATGTGGTTTGTTCTTTGTAAATGGACTACAGGATGTGCAATTTTAAGGACTATACATATCTTGGTTATAAATGGATTATTTGGAGGATTTTTATGGACTATTTTGCATGAGGTTTTTGTAATAAACTGGCCCCAAGGAGGGTGTTATTGAGTTAAAAGAGAATGTTGTGGAGTCCTTGGAATATCTGAGAGAGACAACTGAGGCAGGTGCACCAGTCATTCCGTGACCTGCCACAGGAAGGCACTCGAGGCAGGGCTGCCCAATGAGAATACAATGAAATCCATCTTCATATTGCTCAACATTCCTAAAGCTTAAGGAAAGTCGAAAAGGGCTAAAACATATCATTTCATGTTCAAAAACATGTGGAAATGGACTGTTTTTCTACTTCAGTGAGTTCATGCTGATACGCAGCAAAAGTATTCTTAATTCTTTAAGGATACTTTACTTTTTATATTTATACATTTACACTAATATTTTTCTAAAGGAAACACCTTTATAAAATACACAAATCCACTAAAAAACATCAAGGGATACCTTGAATGGCTCCACTACAAAAAATGAAATGTAACTCATCCCACAATACATATCTAACAATAATGGGGCACCAGTAATTAATATTAAAATCTTTGTTCCTGGGCAAAATTTGAGTAAAAGGCTTTTGCATAAAAGAACTAGGTAGGTGTAGGGAGGGAGCAATCCCACTTCCGAACTAAAAGTAGGACATGAAGTACCTGCACAGTTTGCTTGCTAAGGCATGATGTAGCTGCTATGATACTCTGCACCCTACTGTGCTGATATGTGCCATTTGTTGTGGATGCACTCGCCATATCCCTGCTACTTCTTCATCCCATCTGCATGTTATGGAGCTCCGGGGAACACAGTAGGTTTCAAAAACAACAAGGAGTCTGGTGGCACCGCTGGACTTTACAAAAATGAGTAGGTTTCAAAGTCTCCCTTATGTATTTTCCCTGCTTCTTCGAGGATTCTCCTTGCAAGGGTCTGAGGGACTGACCTTAACAGAGTTCACACCACTGTGATTAGGTATTTTAAGTAGGGCTGTCAATTAATCACAGTTAACTCACGCGATTAACTCAAAAAAATTAATCGTGATTAATAGCACTTTTAAGCGCACTGTTAAACAATAGAATACCAATTGAAATTTATTAAATATTTTTGGATGTTTTTCTACATTTTCAAATATATTGATTTCAATTACAACACAGAATACAAAGTGTACAGCAGTAGCTCACTGGTGCTATACTTTAGAACTGAGTTCAGTATTGGTTCCATTTTTCAGTTTTGCATTCTCACACCTGATACTTTTAAACAGAAGTCTAATAAACTAATGAATGGAATTTAGACTACTCCATATTCTCTCATTTGGGTCTACAAGTATAGGGGTTTCATCTCTCCTGGCAATTTATTCCTAGGTGACAATAGAGCCCAATGAGTCTTACTGCACGCTTTCACTACTAGTTAAACAGTAAAAGTATGCCATAAAAATAATTCGAAATTCTGTTATTTGTTAGTACACCAACCTCATATTTGTACTTATACTAGGACTTAAATATCTGTAAACAGTCTTTATAATCCCACATGCATGTTATTTAGAACCTGTATTTTCGGGGGGGGGGGAAAGAAAAACAAATTTGAAACACATGAGAGAGTGCACACAGCATGGGCAGCAGGTATCATAGGCCGGGAGAGGCTGTGCCTCCCCAAATAGCCTGGTGTGGCCCCGCCCATGCCCCGCCCCAGGCTCCTTCCTGCTGTTCCTTCATCCTACCCACTCTTCCTTAGCCCAGGCTGGCTGGGGCGGGCCACCAGAACTCAGGGGCGGCTGGCGCTGGGCCATGCCGCCCACCCGGCGCTTGGGTTAGGGGCTCACCCAGAGCTCCGGGGCTAGGGGCGCACCGTCCGGAGCTCTGGGGTTGGGAGGCGGCGGCGGCGGGGGGGGGGGGGGGGGGCTCTGGGTTGGGCTCCTGTGGGGGAGTAGGGGCAGAAGGGGAGGGCAAGGGGTGGGGCCTTGGGCAGAATGGGAGGGGTCAGGGGCTAGCCTCCCCCAACGGCAGGTTCACCAGCCACCCATGGCACACAGTACATGTGGCACTTAGAGTCAAAGTAATGCATTTGGACTGCAGAAACAAAGAATAGAATTAAATCCCCACTAGTTTATTGAAAAAGCTACTGAAGAAGCCAAATGCAAGAAAAACTTTGAAATAGCAAGGCAGAAAAAGAGCATTTTATTGCCTCAGACTTACAGAAACCTATCCAACCAGTTTATCATGTCCCACAGAACAAAATGATAAGCAAAAATAAGTGTTTGTTTCCCCTCTGGCATTCAACAAACTAGCAGCTACTTGACAACTGAAGAATGTACTTTATACCAACAAAACCACACTGACCTTGAATCTCAGACAAACAATTTTTAAAAGCACCCTCTTTTGCTTAACAACTTTGCTAATATTTATTGAAGTTGCATAGAAATATTTGTCTGAGATTTAACATAATTTTGCTGAGCACTATTATTATTTGTTGTATCATAGCTGCAACCCGCTGGGATTGAAGCTTCATGGTGCCAGGCCCTCTACAAATACACAATAAAAGACAGTGATCGTTTTGTTTTTTAAAAGTATTTAAAAAAACCACTTCTCACCTCATTACCTTGACCCAGCTGAACATGCTCTTGCAGTGCTAATTAGCATGGCACTGGGACTCGTTACAAAGATTAATTTTGCAAAGAGCAACTCAGTCAAGTGAATAGTGAGATCTGTTAAAGAAAATAGGAAAAACCTACAAATGTAATAGTAAAAGCAGAGGAGAGGACATAAGTATATAGATGGGGAAAGATGATGACGAAAGAAAGAAAATGGGACATGGGAATGAAATAAATTGACCGGTAATTCTCAAATTCACCTTTTCAAAAGAAAACAGACCCAAAAGCTTGAAACAGATCATACCAGTCCTTGATTAGCTGTACAGCCATCAAGATAAATACGTACATGTCTCTACTCAAAACCTCAGTCATTTTCTCGTATGCTATTCACCAGCAACACTGGATTATGTCCACAGTAGAACATGTCCACCTGCATCATCTTTTCTTTTTGAAGTATCCAAATCATCCCTTGTCAAATTAGGAGTGGGCCTTAGGAACAAATTCAGATGTTATCGGTACAGGTTTTGAGAAATTATATAAGTGAGGCAAAGTAAAAATATTACTTATGACAGACTCTGTGGGTGTATCATTTAGAAAGCTTTTCTCTTTGTATTCCTATGACTCATCTATCCCTCTTAGGATTTTGTTTTTTACTGTTGTTCATTTTCTCTAGATTGCAGTCAAAATGTTCTTCCACTCCTTCCTAATTCACCCACGAATCATCCATTACTATTACAATGGTTCTAGAACCATAAAAGAAGACGAAAAGACAGAGGTGCATCAGTACCCACCTCTTCAATCAGAGACAGCTAATTGTGTAAAATATGCCTCTTGATCCTACTGGATGATTCCTGTTCAATGCACCAGAAGCAGGTGATAAAAACCCAGTGTCCCTGCCATTATGTCCTGGAAGAAAATACTGTCAGCACTTGCTCTACCACAAAAAAACTGCTTCACTTGAACACTGAGCTTCAATAAGATCCTAGTTTCATCTTCAAAATTCAGTTGGATGTACACACTGATGTACATACATACACGTATGATCTCTGATCAGAGCAGTCCTGATTTCAGTTATGTCGGAGTGCTGCAAACATTTCTAATGTCAAATTGATAGTCATAAATGGGACTTGGAATAACTGGCTTATATTTAGTAAGAAAGACAAGGTGTGTGAGATAATATGTATTGGACCAGCTTCTGTTGGAGAGGGAGAGAGAGACAAGCTTTCAAATTTACACAGTGCTCTCCAGGTCTGGGAAATGTACTCAGAGCATCACAGCTAAATACAAGATGGAACAGGTTGTTTAGCATAAGTAGTTAATACATATTTCAAGGGACCAATACAGGTCAAGTGGCTTGGTAACACCTCTTCAACATGGGGGGGGGGAGTAATTGGGACAGGGGGGTTAGTGGGGTATAGATTATTGTAATAAGCCATAAACCCAGTATCTCTATTCATTCTATGATTTTTACTGTCTAGCAAAGTTATTAATTTAAGCTCCTAGGCTCGTCTTTTGAAGTTGTAGAGCAGTTTTCCTTAGAGGATGAGGACATAGAGGCCAGACTGAATAGAGACACTGGATTTATGGCTTATTACAACAATCTATAACTCACTAACACTCCTCTCCCCCCACCCCAACTCCTCTCCCCAAAACTGAAGAGGTATTAACGGGCCACTTCACCTTGAATGGTCCCTTGAAATATATGTTAACCATTTATGCTAAACAAGGTTCCACCTAGTATTTAACTGTGACACTCAGAGGCCTGGTCTACACTAGAATTTTACATCTGTAAAGCTACATCGCGCAAGGTTTTTCTTCACACAGTGCTGCAGCTGTGCTGCTGTAGTGCTTTAGTGAAGACGTTCCTTCACCAATGGGAGAGCTTCTCCCATTGGCGTAGTTAATCTACCTCCCGATGAAGCGGTAGCTATGTTGATGGGAGAAGCTCTCCCATCGACATAGCGCTGTCTATATGGAGGGTTAGGTCGGGGTAACTACATTGCTCAGAGGTATGTATTTTTCACACCCCTGAGCAATGTAGTTATATCAATATCAGTCTCTAATGTATACCTGGCCTCTCGGGGCGATGGATTACCTACGCTGACGGGAGAATTGCTCCCACTGGCATAGGTAGCGTCTACTCTGAAGCATTACAGTGTTGCAGCCGCAGAAGTGCAGCTGCACTACTGTAGTGTTTGAAGTATAGACAAAGTACATTTCCCAGACCTGAAGATGCTCGAAAGCTTGTCTCTCTCATCAACAGAAGTTGATCCAATAAAAGCTATTGCCTCACCCCCCATATCTCTCTAATATTCTGGGACCAACAAAGTTATAACACCACTTATATTTAATAGGATTGACAAATAACGTCACACAGGATAGGTAAGAACAGCAAGGAACAGAGTTTATTCAGATGTTTTTCAAATAACCAATTTCATACAATCTATACCTGTTGTCTGAAGCAAGAATGCATTTCAAAAGGGGATTTAATTTAACTACTTTCTTCAATACACTTATATTTGGAAGGTCTCTCCTGTACATCTGTTACGCATACTATAAATTACTGTTGAGTTATTTGATTCACATCAAGCACCACAATTTCCCAAAACAAACTAAAAGAAGTCAAAAGAAAGCAGGGGACATAGGAAAAAACTGCTTGGATGTGCACACTTAAAAGCTGTGCACCTAACATACAGGTCAGTCTTCTACAGCATGAGGTACTTTTAATATGTGTGTTTCCTCTGCTGTGACTGTTGGGATGGGTTTTAGTGATTTCTCTTATTTATTTCTAATGCAGATATTGATCTTCAACAAAACAATAACTGCAGCAATCAGAATGATTTTCCATTCTTCCAGTAACACAGCTGCATCTACACTGGGGGGTTTGATCAGCATAGTTTTGTCAATCAGTAGTGTGAGTTTTTCACACCCCTACAGGCACAGCTATGTCAACCTAATTTTTAACTGGCGCCTCAGGCAGCTTACGCTGGCATAATTTACGTCGCTATGGGGTGTGAATAAGCCACGCACCATAACAACATAAATTACACCCACATAAGCACCAGATGGACAGTGGCCACTGCTGACTAAAAGATTCTGAACTTGAGAGCATGGAGCAAATAAGTGCACTATGTTTATGGACAATCACTCGAAGGAAAACCTGCAAAAAAAATCCAGAAGATTCAAAGGCCATCTTCAGAATATTTTCTTTTTCAATCTTACTTATATATTTGTAAATCTCTTCAGTCTGAATAGAATTAATTAGATTAAGGAAAGAGGTTAAAATTGCAGTAAGAGTACTCATTATCAAATAATCACTATAACCTGAATTGCATGATAAATCCTTTGATAGTTATAGCGAATACAGAACATTTTGATGCTATACGTATTCTTTTCTTTATTTTCTGTAGTTACCAATTGGTGCTTTGAAACTGAGATCATTTAGATTTAGGCACATTAATTTTAAATCTTCTACAATCCCCCCACCTCTTTGTTCTTAATTTTTAGGAAGCGTAACTTGCTAAGCTTTCATACTATTTCCTGACATCATATTCTCCTCAAACTCCCATCCCCCCATCCAAATTAAATGCATTATTAACTAAGCAAGTCTTTTCAGAGCAGAATTCACACAAAAATCTAACTGAATACCTACTCACATTCATGAAATTTTATTGGCTACCAATTATGCTTAGGAGCCATTTTTCAGAGTCAGAGGCAAATTCATATTTTCCTTATTCATGCAAGTAACCCCACTGAAGTCAATAGGAATGCCACTTTGTATTAAAACTTTAGTGCTTAATAAGTTATATCCTACCTTTACTACTTCTCTTCCCCCATTATGAATTACTAGATTAATTTATTTTTAATTAAAGTAATAAATGAGTTATTGAAGTGCTGAAAAGCAAATTAAATTGATAAATGTCCACTTGTTAATTTTGGGTTAAGAAGTATGAAAAAATTTGCCTTAAATGCCTAAATTCAGCTGACTGTGTGTGTAATTTTTTAAGATGATTTATATTTTATGTATAGCAATTGTGAATGGTGCCACTGTAATTAGGTCTCACTTGTGTTTTCTTTTGCAAGTATGTTATTTCATAAAGCTGACTTGCCTAATGGAATGCACAGATTATGAAACAGAAGTACTTTACTTAGCAACAAATTTCTTAACCGCCAGTTCCTGTTTACCATGGTTACACACATAAGAACACTGTTGTGACCAGAAGGAGAAGAATGTTAAAAAACAAACCAACATTATCCAAAAAATTGTGTCTCTTCTCTAGAAGACATTAGAATTCAGTATCAATTAGAAGACCTCAGATGGCCAACACCAGAAAACTACTTCTTCCAAAAGATTCACAGTTAGGTCTTAGTAAAAAGTTTGCACAACTTCGCTATTTAAGCAGGTCACCAAAAAGAGAGGTAACAAAAAGAACAGTCACTTATGTTGTAGTAATTGTGGTTCTTCAAGATGCATGTCTATATGGAGTCCATTTGTGCACCCCACGAGTACAATATCAGATTCTTTTAGTCAGCAGTGTCTGTTGGGGCCATGCCTCAGCCTCAGGTGCCCTTGTGCACCACATCCGAGGGCATAAAGATGGAATGGTCCCACTCACCCCCCACCCCCTCAATTCCTTCATCAATACAGAATCCCAGAAAAGTAGGTTTCCCTTGTAGTTGGAAGTAGGGCAGGTTATGAAATCCATATAGACAGAACATCTTAAAGAACCAGTTACCATAAAAGGTAAGTAACTGTTCTTTCTTCGAGCGACTGCTCACATGGATTCCACTCTTGGTGACTAACAACCAGACTGCCCACCCATTGGCCCTTTTCATGCTCCCCTCCTTGTTGCTTCCTCCCTCAGCTCCCTTACAGCCCTCTTCATCCCCTCCGCTGCCCTGCTCTGCCTGGATCCTGGCCTCAGGGAGTATGGGGCTTTGTGCCCGAGGCAGCAGCCACATGCAGCACTGCTCCTCCTTCAGGGGGCGCCCTCCCTTTCTGAGCCACCTCTGGCTGAGCTCCACAGCCGCTGAAGCCCCTGCAGTCATGTTCCTAGGGGCCCCAGTACACAATGCCTCCTTAAAGCTTAACCCCTTCCTGCCAGTGCTGCAGTCAGGGACAGGAGGCTATTGGGTTACGTCAGTGGCCAGCACCACTTTGGGTCAGAACTTGAGAGGAGATCTTCGAATGATCCTATTTGTATGAGACAGAAAAAGAGACCAGCCATGAAGGACCGTATCTCCCTTACCCTTCCAGCTGATGTACTGCATACTAAAAAGGCAATCTTCAGTCATAAGTGGTATAAAGAAATAAAGGTCTCAGAATCTGACCCTGCTATCTAAGGAAAATTAATAAAGAAGTTTCTTTTGAAAAGAACAGGCAAACTAAAAACTAACAAATCACTAACACGAACTGCAACTGAGTTGCAGAAAAGCAGGTGGACACTGCCTCACTGCCAGAGGTAGCAGGAAGTTTCTGAGAGGCATTTAGGCCAGCCCTGCCCTTTATGCCCTCATGGGGGGAGGGGAACAACACATGAGGACTTCTAAGAGGCACAGGTGCAGTCATAACAGATGTTACTGGCCCAAAGAATCTGATAATGTGCACATGGGTGCATGTGCATTAGGAGCGTGGACAATCACTTTAAGAAGAACCAATATATCTTGTATGCCCCTGACACAGTTACCTCAGTAGCAAAATACATAAGACTACCCCCACCCCCAAAGAGGAGAGAGAGGCCTTTAGCTCAGCTGTCCACACATTCCGTTCTGTTCCCGCAGCCTCAAATTTAATTCTTTGAGAAAGCACACTTTAAATCTTATCCAAAGGTGAAGAAGAATGGTGTATGCTAAAAGTTAGAAAAGGGACAAGACTGAAACAATCATATTTCTCTGACCAGTGTCTATCCCCCGCAGTAACACAACAAACGCAGTGCCATAACCTACAGAACGTCAGTAAAATGAGCATTAGAAAGTAGAAAGACAAAACCCAGGATAACTGAACATACTGATATCTGTCCGAGAAGTACCTTAACTCTGCCCCTTTACTTTCATTTGTGTTCCCCCAACTGATAACAGAAACCCATTAGTTGCCACATGAAAGAAGTTTAAATCATCTTTGCTGAATGCATGATTTTTCAATAGCATGATCTTTTGTTGTTAAATTATATAAGTAGCCTAACCCACCCTTTGGTCCTATATGAGACATGGGTTATCTTAGGCCTATTTTACATAAATGTATAGAGTAGAAGTGGTCTATTGCCCATACATTCATGATGGACATGGAAAAAGTTGGTCTTTAACTCATACATGGAGTATTAGATGTCCGATCCTTACTGAGCTAGTGAATGGAGTATCCAGCTTATACTTCAATAATGAAGGGAGATAGATTCTATTGTGGACCATATATGAACGATAATGTGTAAGATGTTGTGGTGTTATGGTTTGTACCATGAGATTGGGGAAGGCAGTGCTTCTGTCCTTAATGGCAGGGTGGGAGAGGAGTGACAGTTAGCAGAAGAGCAAGACCACCTCTCTCATGGACAGTATGGGCCTGCAGCCAATTGTTAATGGTTAGACAGAGAAAGGCAGTTGGGAAAAAGAGTACAGTTTTAAGATTGGTGTTGACACATACTGCCAGTCATTTGGTAAATGTTTTCAAGTCCACTTGATTCTAAGAGAGTATTCAAATGCTCAAAATTCTAAAGAAAATAACTTCTCAAATTAGCCTATGACTTTATCAAATTTTTTGTGAACATTAGGTTTCACCTACTGATTAAACGCTATTGATAAAAATCTGAAGTTTCAGATAAAGCTTTTTTCAGATGCAGCTTTACAAAAAACAAACAATAGAACACTTAAGAAAAATCAAGTACACCTATCAAGACAGACTTTTTATCTATCATCCACTGCTGTTTTGCCTATAAGGCCTGGTCTACACTACAAGTTTAGGTCGACTTTAGCCGTGTTAAATCGAATTAAGCCTAGACACGTTTACACGACGAAGCCCTTTCTTTCGACTTAAAGGGCCCTTTAAACCGGTTTCTTTACACCACCTCGACGAGGGGATTAGCGATAAAATCGGCCTTAGGGGGTCGGAATTGGGTTAGTGTGGACGGAATTCGACATTATTGGCCTCCGGGAGCTATCCCACAGTGCTTCATTGTGACCGCTCTGGACAGCACTCTCATCTCAGATGCACTGGCCAGGTAGACAGGAAAAGCCCCGCGAATGTTTGAATTTCATTTCCTGTTTGCTCAGCGTGGAGAGCACAGGTGACCATGCAGAGCTCATCAGCACAGGTAACCGTGATGGAGTCCCAGTCCCAGGATCGCAAAAGAGCTCCAGCCTGGACCGAACGGGAGGTACGGGATCTGCTCGCCATCTGGGGAGATGAATCAGTGCTGGCCGAACTCCGAAGCAGTAAAAGAAATGGCAAAATATTAGAAAAGGTCTCCAAGGCCATGAAGGACAGAGGCCATAACAGGGACGCACAGCAGTGCCGCGTGAAAATTAAGGCACTAAGGCAAGCCTACCACAAATCCAGAGAAGCAAACGGAAGGTCCGGGGCTGAGCCGCAAACATGCCGCTTCTACGCGGAGCTGCATGCCATTCTAGGGGGTGCAGCCACCACTACCCCAAGCGTGTGCTATGAGTCCCTCACTGGAGACAGGGAAGCTCTTTGTTATCCTCAGGAGAGTGATATCATTCACGGTCACCTGGTTGAAATGGGGTGATTTTATTAAGGGGACATTCAGAGGTGCCCCTTCCTGCTCTGCTGAACAGAAATATTCCCCGCTGTTAACCACGCGGTGGGGGGGGAGGGGTGAAGTGACCATCCCAGAGAATTGGGTGTGTGGGGGAGGGGAGTTAGTTGGGTTTGTGCTGCATGTTAAACCTGAAACCGCAGCCCCTCCTTTTACATTGCAAACCCATTTTAAATGGCCAACCCAACGGGTGCTTGGTATGGTTAATGAGAGCAGTACTGTTTTAAACCATCCCCACTTGTTAACAAGGTTAAAAAAGCCAAAAGACTGTGTCTTACCATGGCTGCCTGCAAGCTGAAATCTGTGGCCTGGCACTGCGTGAGTGATCTCTCACACCAAACCGGCAGGCCCTCAATATAAGAGGAAAAATGCGACCTTGTAATGAAAGCACATGTGCTGTGTGATGTGAACAGCAAAATCTAACGTGAAAGAGTGTACCCATTGTTCTCTAAAATGTATCTTTTTTAAACAACTCTCCCTTCTCCTCCACCAGCTGCAAATGTTTCACCTTCACAGAGGCTAGTGAATATTCGAAAAAGGAAGCGAAGGACGCGTGACGAAATGTTCACTGAACTACAGACTGCCTCCCACGCTGACAGAGCACAGCAGAATGCGTGGAGGCAGTCAATGACTGATTTTAAAAAAGCCCAATATGAGCGAGAGGAGAGGTGGCGGGCTGAAGAGCAGAGTTTGCGTGCTGAAACGCGGGCTGAAGAGGAGAAGTGGCGTCAACTTGTACTCAGAAAGCAAGAGTCGATGCTCCGGCTGCTGGAGCATCAAAGTGATATGCTCCTGCGTATGGTTGAGCTGCAGGAAAGGCAGCAGGAGCAGAGACCGCCGCTACAGCCCCTCTGTAACCAACAGCCCTCCTCCCCAAGTCCCATTGCCTCCTCACCCAGACGCCCAAGAACACGGGGGGGGGGGCCTCCGGCCACCCAATCACTCCAGCCTAGATGATTTCCAGTGCAATAAGTTTTAAAGTTTTAAAGTGCAGTGTGTCCTTTTCCTTCCCTCCTCCCCCACCCATCCCGGGCTACCTTTGCAATTATCCCCCTAGTTGTGTGCTGAATTAATAAAGAATGCATGAATGTGAAGTAACAATGACTTTATTGCCTCTGCAACTCGTGCTTGAAGAGGGGAGGGTAGGGGAGGGTGGGGTGCTTGGTTACAGGGTAGTAGAGTTAACCGGGTGGGTGGGGGGGCGGCGATTTCATCAAGGAGAAACAAACAGAAGTTTCACACCGTAGCCTGGCCAGTCACAAAACTAGTTTTCAAAGCCTCTCTGGTGCGCACCGCGCCCTGCTGTGCTGCTCTAACCGACCTGGTGTCTGGCTGCGCGTAATCAGCGGCCAGGCGATTTGCCTCTACCTCCCACCCCGCCATAAATGTCTTCCCCTTACTCTCACAGATATTGTGGAGCGCACAGCAAGCAGCATTAACAATGGGGATATTCTTTTCGCTAAGGTCTGAGCGAGTCAGTAAGCTGCGCCAGCGCGCTTTTAAACGCCCAAATGCACATTCCACCACCATTCGGCACTTGCTCAGCCTGTAGTTGAACAGGTCCTGACTCCTGTCCAGGCTGCCTGTGTACGGCTTCATGAGCCATGGCATTAAGGGGTAGGCTGGGTCCCCAAGGATCACGATAGGCATTTCAACATCCCCAATGGTTATTTTCTGGTCCGGGAAGAAAGTCCCTTCCTCCAGCTTTCGAAACAGAACAGAGTGCCTGAAGACGCGAGCATCATGTACCCTTCCCGGCCAGCCCACGCTGATGTCGGTGAAACGTCCCTTGTGATCCACCAGGGCTTGCAGCAGCATTGAAAAGTACCCCTTGCGGTTTATGTACTCGGTGGCTTGGTGCGCCGGTGCCAAGATAGGGATATGGGTTCCGTCTATCGCCCCACCACAGTTTGGGAATCCCATTGCAGCAAAGCCATCCACTATGTCCTGCACGTTTCCCAGAGTCACTACCCTTGATATCACCAGGTCTCTCATTGCCCTGGCAACTTGGATCACAGCAGCCCCCACAGTAGATTTGCCCACTCCAAATTGATTCCCGACTGACCGGTAGCTGTCTGGCGTTGCAAGCTTCCACAGGGCTATCGCCACTCGCTTCTCAACTGTGAGGGCTGCTCTCATCCTGGTATTCTGGCGCTTCAGGGCAGGGGAAAGCAAGTCACAAAGTTCCATGAAAGTGCCCTTACGCATGCGAAAGTTTCGCAGACACTGGGCATCGTCCCAGACCTGCAACACGATGCGGTCCCACCAGTCTGTGCTTGTTTCCCGGGCCCAGAATCGGCGTTCCACGGCATGAACCTGCCCCAGTAACACCATGATTTCCACATTGCTGGGGCCTGTGCCTTGTGAGAGGTCCATGTCAATTTCCTCATCACTATCGTCGCCGCGCTGCAATCGCCTCCTCCTCAGCTGGTCCTGGTTTTGCTTTGGCATGTCCAGGCTCTGCATATACTCCAGGACAATGCGCGTGGTGTTCATAGTGCTCATAATTGCCGCGGTGATCTGAGCGGGATCCATGATCCCAGTGCTAGCTATGGCGTCTGGTCTGAAAAAAGGCGTGAAACTAGTATCTAAAGACCAGGGGAAGAAGGGAGGGAGGGAGGGAGGGGCGGGCGACTGACGACATGGCGTACAGGTACAGGGAATTAAAATCAAGAAAGGTGGCTGTGCATCAGGGAGAAATACAAACAACTGTCACACAGAATGCCCCCCCCCCCCCAGAGATTGAACTCCTAAGCCAGGGTTTAGCGGGCCGTTGATTTGACGGAGGGAGGGGGGAAGGAAATGAATACAGAACAAATCTATTTTTTACATCTTAAGACGACAGTGCAGCATGACTGATAGCCCTCGGCATTTTCTGGGTGCTTGGCAGCAAATACTTGGCAGCAAATAGTATACTACGACTGGTAACCATCATTGTCCAACGAGGACGGTTAAAGGCAAGTATTGTCTGCCAGCACCCAGATCGCCCTCGGCCTTTTCTGGGTGCTTAGCAGACAATACTTGGCAGCAAATAGTATACTACGACTGGTAACCATCATTGTCCAACGAGGACATCTATGAGCATTTCAGGCAACCTGTAAATTTACTTGCTTTCAGACCTGAGGAAAGCTCTTCTTGCAGATCTGCTGAGCACCCAGATCGCCCTCGGCCTCTTCTGGATGCTCAGCAGACAATACTGACAGGACGGTTACCAGTCGTAATAAACCATCTACTGCCAAAAGGCAAGGGGCTGGTGCAATGCAGCCCTACGGCTGCCAGCCCCACAGCTACCAGCATCCCGAGCGCTGATGAAGGCTACTACTCATGCTGCACCGTCTACCGCCAAAAGGCAGTAAGCTGCTGCTGCTGTTTAGCAATGCAGTCCCACGTTTGCCGGCACCCGGAAGACATATGGTGACGGTGAGCTGAGCTGAGCGGGCTCCATGCTTGGCGTGGTATGTTGTCTGCACAGGTAACCCAGGTAAAAAGGCGCGAATCTATTGTCTGCCGTTGCTGTGACGGCGGGGGAGGGGCGTGACGCAATGTACCCAGAACCCCCCGTGGCACTGCTTTGCATCATTCGGGCATTGCGATCTCAACCCATAATTCCAATGGGCGCCGGAGACTCCGGGAACTGTGGGATAGGTACCCATAGGCACCCATAGTGCAATGCGCCGGAAGTCGACGCTAGCCTCGGTACTGTGGACGCGGTCCGCCGACTTCATGCACTTAGAGCATTTTATGTGGGGACACACACAGTCGGCTGCATAAAACCGGTTTCTATAAAACCGGCTTCTATAAATCCGACCTAATTTTGTAGTGTAGACAAGCCCTTAGAACAGGGGTTCTCAAACTGGGGGTTGGGAGATTATTACATGGGGGGGTCACGAGCTGTCAGCCTCCACCCCAAACCCCGCTTTGCCTCCAGCATTTATAATGGTGTTAAATATATAAAAAAATGATTTAAATGTATTGGGGAGGGGGGGTCTCACTCAGAGTCTTGCTATGTAAAAGGGGCCACCAGTACAAAAGTTTGAGAACCACTGCCTTAGAAGAATGCCCTAAAAGAACTGATGTACTGTATAGCAAGCTTACATAAGTGTTCTCACAGATTGAAGATGGTTGCAATAGCTCTTAAATGCCAAAGACAAGTACTTATTTTATTTTTAAACATGGACATTTTATCTTCAAAAGAGGAATGCACAGTTCCTGGGCAACATATTAAAAAGGGGAAAAAAGCATACATCCTGCAAACTTGATATACTAAAATGTTTGTATGTGCACTGCAGAACTTTTAGGGCACTGCAGAATTTCCAGTTAGCACGCATCAAGCTAGTTTGCTGTAGATTCACACTCCAGCTTACCAAAGAGTCTCTACGTAGAAAAGCCGCTCTTAGTCAATGGCATTTTTCCCCCCAATTTTCAACAGTATTTGTGGACAGTTTATATATTGATAAAACTTTTATTTACACTTTATAGTACTAGATGTAACAGATACATTGTCTAAATACTTGCTGGCCAAATGTGGCAAAAAATGGTTTAGGTAAAGAATTATTTTAATTATATTAGATTGAAACTTCATCCGGATTCATGAAAAAGTCAGCTCCCTCTTCTTAATCTGCATATAACTCGAACATTATCTAAATGCACTTTCTTTTCTCCAATGAAATACATAAAAGGATTTATCCTCACATTGCTACCTCCTCTGCATCTCACTGAGTGAGGAATATTTACTGAACTGGAAGTGGGATAGACAGCCCAGAAAGAAGGGGAAGAGGGATAGTTCATGCTTGAGAATGCAGGGCTTGGCCATATCTCCTCCATGGACTGTCTACCTTCCATTGTCCAGCAGGAAGAGAGCTGGGAGCTGATTGGCCCCACACTACCTCCCCCCCATTAATTTAAATCTTCTCCCAGACTTTTGGGGCCTTTTGTCCCCTTTAGCTGCCCCACCATTCCTCCTCCCCTGTAGTTGCAGTAGAGGAGTGTGTTTTGAGGATACTGTGGATCTGTCATCTGTTTTGGAATCGGGAAGGAATTTTTCCTGTTGAGTCAAACTGGCAGAGGCCCCATGGTTTTTTTCACCTTTCTTAAAGCAACATGGAAGCACAGTTGGGTTACAAGAGGTAGAACTTGGAAATTTAATATTAGAAATTTTAAGGAATGTTTACTTCATCACAACTTGTTCCCAGTGTGGATATAGGCCAGGGGTGGGCAAACGTTTTGGCCCGAGGGCCACATTGGGGTTGCAAAACTGTATGGAGGGCTGGGTAAGGAAGGTTGTGCCTCCCTAAACAGCCTGGCCCCCACCCCTATCCGCCCCCTCCCACTTCCCGCCCCCTGACTGCCCCCCTCAGAACTGCCAACCCATCCAACCCCCCTGCTCCTTGTCCCATAACCGCCCCCTCCCGGGACCCCCCCGCCCCTAACCATCCCCGGGACCCCACCCCCTATCCAACCCCCCTGCTCCCAGTCCCCTGACTACTCTGACCCCCATCCACACCCCCGCCCCTTGACAGGCCCCCCAGGACCCCACGCCTATCCAACCCCCCCCCCGTTCCCTGTCCCCTGACCCCTATCCACACCCCCACCCCCTGACAGGCCCCCCGGGACTCCCACGCTTATCCAACCCCTCTTATCCTCCATCCCCTGACCGCCCCCCAGAACCTCCGCCCCATCCAACCACCCGCTGCTCCCTGTCCCCTGACTGCCCCCCGGGACCTCCCGCCCCTTATCCAACCCCCCGGCCCCCTTACCATGCCGCTCAGAGCAGCATGTCTGGCAGCTGTGCCGCCCAGCCGGAGCCAGACACGCTGCCCTGCTGCTTGGCAGGAGCGCGCAACCCCGCCGCCCAGAGCACTCCCCGCGTGGCTGCATTGGAGGGGGGACGGAACGTGGGCTCAAGGGCCAGGCAGGATGGTCCCGCGGGCTGGACGTGGCCCACGGGCCATAGTTTACCCACTTCTGATATAGGCTAAAAGCAAAATTGCCAATTTTGCAATTTTTTCATGAATGACAGATTTCAGAGGGTGCTGGAGCTTGCCTCATGATGATGCAAGAAGCTCCAGGACCTTCACAAAGTTAATCTCTGCCAGAAGCCTGGGAAGATAGAGAGGGGACCCTGCTGCAGGCGCCCCAGGTCTGGGAAAGGTGGGTTGAGAACCACAGGAGGAGCAGAGGTGGGGCTCTGCGGACTGAATTGGGGGTGTGACACTGAGACAGAGAGGGTTAAACAACCAGCATGCTAAGTGACCCAAGATCAACCTTCAAGAAAATATATTAGAGGAGTACTGAAAAGCCATTTCCTTGTAGACAGTTATCTAAGCCATGTTAAATGGATGAGAATTCTGTATTGTTAGAGAGTTAGAGGTAAATACTAATTGTATTTGTCTGTGTTTAACCTTTATCTTGTTAGATGTTAACAATGTAACAAATTAGCTTGTGGATGCTAATTCCCTTTTATGTTTTAATTAAATTACAGTATGCTTGGGAATGTTTCAATTAACCTTAAGATCAAAGATGTAAGATATTGGAGGAAATAATCTTACTTATATTGTCTTCAGTTTAAATTGTCTTTGCCATAATGGAATGCCTGGATAGCTTGAATGGATAATTGCCTTATGTTAATTAATACTACTAGTTTACCTGTGTACACATAGAAAATAGAAGTTTAACTTCAAAGCAACGATATACACTGCCTATTCTTCATCCAGGAAAGCCCCTGCTGTGTTATCTGCTGTCAAGAGGCTATCATAACCTGCCAGAGCTCTATAGAGAACTCTAGGGCCTGGTCCTGTCATCTCAGATCTGCTTAAGCTTGGTCAGGGGAAGCTTAAAGTCACAAGACTGAAGTCTCCAGCTCCATTCTGGATTACCCTACAATTCCTCATGGAAGAATTTAAACAGACTCTGCACATGGACTTCCTATTGGATTAAAGCTTATGGAATTGATTCTGAAAGAACTTTCTGCAGCTCAGCAGCTCACCATCTCTACTATGAAACTGACCTAAGAACTTTACTCGTATCTGTATGTAAAATTATCTTTAAACCACAATAACTCTTTCTTTCCTTTTTTAATAAATTTTAGATTAGTTAATAAGAATTGTCTGTAAGTGTGTATTTGGGTAAAATCTGAAGTATTCACTGACCTGGTGGGTAATGTGTCCGATCTCTTGGGATTAGTAGAACTTTATATATTGTGAGTAAGACTTTAAGTAATCCTCACCATATTTGACTTGGCTGTCTGGGGGGGAGGGGGGGGGAGGCCTGGGCTAGATTGCTTAAGGGAAACTGTATTTTTGGCTTCTGGGTAACCAGTAAGGTATTGTAGAAGCTGTTTTGTTGCTGGATTGGTCAATCTAATTATTAGAATAAACCACCAGTTTTGGGGATCGTCTGCCCCATCCTTTGCAGTTTGCCCTGATTGAGCAATCTCAGTGAGGCTTCTCCAGGCACCACAGTCACAGGAGGAGGTGGGAGGCTGAACTGAGGGGGATGGAGTCAAGGGGGCTGAACTAAGGGAGGCTGGGGAACAAGCTTAACTGCTGACAGGGCCGGCTCCAGGCACCAGCTTGGCAAGCAGGTGCCTGGGGCGGCCACTTTGGAGAGGGGCGGCACGTCCAGCTGTTCGGCAGCAATTCGGCGGACGGTCCCTCACTCCTGCTCGGAGTGAAGGACCTCCCGCCGAATTGCCGCCGCAGATCGCGATCGCGGCTTTTTATTTGTTTGTTTTTTGTTTTTGTTTGGCTGCTTGAGGCGGCCAAAACCCTGGAGCCGGCCCTGACTGCTGAGCAAGGAATGAACAGATTCATAGATTCTAAGGCCAGAAGGGACCATTGTGATCATCTAGTCTGACTTCCTGAATAGCAGGGCTTCCCTGAATTAATTCCTGGCTGAACTATAGCAGACTTGTTAGAAAAAACAGTCAATCTTGCTTTAAGAATTATCAGCAACAGAGAATCCACCACAGGCCTTAGCAGGTTGTTCCAATGGTTAATTAGCCTCCCTATTAAAAATGTATGCTTCATTTCTAGTCTGAATTCATCTTAGTTTCAACTTCCAGCCATTGGCTTATGTTACACCTTTTGTGGGGGAGAGCAGCAGGGGCCAAAAATCGCCCTAACCAATACATTTGGGAGAGTGGGCAACACTATTTGTCACATCTATGGCATCTATACATCTATGGCAAAAATCAAAGAAAGACTGAGTAAAACACAATGTAATCTTTTTTTAAAAAAAATACCTCTTTTTTTTTTTTGAGGTACAACTCATGATGTTTGATCTTTTGAGGGGGTATAACTCATGATTTAGATCTCTTGAGGTTGACAATTCTGAAAAGGTCGGCTCCCAGAGGTAAGAGATACATGTGACTTTGTTAGTAGGGCTTGTGCCTCTGGGAGAAGAGGAGACCTGAAGTCTTCGCATACAGAGGTTCTCCCTGTGGTACTCTATATCCCCCTTATGAGAGGGAGGGCAAGATGATTCAGAATTGAATTCTGGGGTATGGTAGGAGTCCTGTAATTCCTCACTAGACCCAGTTAAACGCCTAAAACATAAGAGATAGGAGTGGGATGAGCATATAGCACCCTTCCGTAGTGTAAAGATAATAAAGTTGCACTCTGCCACTTAAATCCATCCCTGTGTCAGTCTTTATTCACCTACAAGCATCATATCCAATACTTTGCCAGGCAGGACAGTGTACCACCATAGAAATATCACCATCCAAACATCAGAGGGGTAGCCTTGTTAGTCTGGGTCTGTAAAAAGCAATGTAATGGAAATTTCCAGGGGCAGGTATAAATAGCAGAGGACCTCACCCTCCCTGATTGAACTAACCTCGTTATCTCCAGACTGATTCTTGCCAGCATATTTATACCAGCCCCTGGAAATTTCCATTACATGCATCCGACGAAGTGGGCATTCACCCACGAAAGCTTATGCTCCAATACATCTGTTAGTCTTAAAGGTGCCACAGGACTCTCTGTTGCTTTTTACCATCCAAACAATATCTCAAGGAAGCCTCTAAAATCATAAACAATGATGTATTTGCAAAATGTTGGTCTTACAAAGATGACAATTTATACCTTCAAGTCAGCGGGACTGCTATGGGGACCCGCATGGCCCCACAGTATGCCAACATTTTTATGGCTGACTTAGAACAACGCTTCCTCAGCTCTTGTCCCCTAACGCCCCTACTCTACTTGCGCTACATTGATGACATCATCATCATCATCTGGACCCATGGGAAGGAGGCCCTTGAGGAATTCCACCAGGATTTCAACAATTTCCACCCCACCATCAACCTCAGCATGGAGCAGTCCACACAAGAGATCCACTTCCTAGACACTACAGTGCAAATAAGCGATGGTCACATAAATACCATCCTATACCGGAAATCTACTGACCGCTATACTTACCTACATGCCTCCAGCTTTCATCCAGACCACATCACACGATCTATTGTCTACAGTCAAGCTCTAAGATGCAACCCCATTTGCTCCAATCCCTCAGACAGAGACAAATACCTACAGGATCTTTATCAAGCATTCTTAAAACTACAATACCCACCTGGTGAAGTGAAGAAACAGATTGACAGAGCCAGAAGGGTACCCAGAAGTCACCTACTGCAGGACAGGCCCAACAAAGAAAGTAACAGAATGCCACTAGCCGTCACCTACAGCTCCTGACTAAAACCTCTCCAGCACATCATCAAGGATCTACAACCTATCCTGAAGGACGATCCCTTACTCTCACAGACCTTGGGAGACAGGCCAGTCCTCGCTTACAGACAGCCCCCCAACCTGAAGCAAATACTCACCAGCAACTACACACCACACCAGAAAAACACTAACCCAAGAACCAAACCCTGCAACAAACCCCAGTGCCAACTCTCTCCACATATCTATTCAAGGGACACCATCATAGGACCTAACCACATCAGCCACACCATCAGGGGCTCGTTCACCTGCACATCTACCAATGTGATGTATGCCATCATGTGCCAGCAGTGCCCCTCTGCCATGGATATTGGCCAAACCGGACAATCTCTATGCAAAAGAATAAATGGACACAAATCTGACATCAAGAATTATTACATTCAAAAACCAGTAGGAGAACACTTCATTCTCCCCGGACACTCAATAACAGACTTAAAAGCGGCCATTCTTCAACAAAAAAACTTCAAAAACAGACTCCAATGAGAAACTGCAGAACTGGAATTAATTTGCAAACTGGACACCATCAAATTCGGCCTGAATAAAGACTGGGAGTGGATGGGTCACTACAAAAACTAATTTCCCCCTGCTGATACTCACACCTTCTTGTTAACTGTTTGAAATGGGCCACCATGATTACATTGGCCTCATTAGCACTACAAAAGTGATTTCCACCCCTTCTTGTCAACTGTTGAGAATAGCCCACTTCCACCTTAATTGAATTGGCTCGTTAGCACTGACCCCCCAACTTGGTAAGGCAACTCCCATCTTTTCATATGCTGTGTATTTATACCTCTCTACTGTATTTTCCACTCCATGCATCTGATGAAGTGGGTTTTAGCCCACGAAAGCTTATGCCCAAATAAATGTGTTAGTCTCTAAGGTGCCACAAGGACACTGTATCCGTTAACATTTTCTCCAGATCTTCTTTGGTATATAGTGTATATACACACCTAATATTTTCCTTCACCTTTTGTTATAGTCTCTGTTAATTCTTACATGCCATTAACTACAGTTACAAAAAGCTTGACGTTTTCTTTTTCAAATAGTCATATAATTTTTTTAAACTGTTCAGGATAGTAGTTTCTGTAATTTTCTACAGATTATACAGAGGAGTGTATTTCCAAAAGTTGTGAAGTCACCTAACAAAGAGAATTTCTGTTATAAAATTGCAGGTTAGGCTTACTTAAAGCTTATTTTTACATGCTGATCTTATTTACAAAGCATCTAAATAATTAATTCTTAAAAGATTTTCCCAAAAATTGATAAACATTTTTTTTAAATTCTCAACCATTTACTAGTATAAAAAAGTATTGTTTTATTTAACTGAATCACCAAATAAGTTTTGTGCTTCTGGCACTAAAACAAAATTAAAAGTAGTTTGCTAAGTAATTGATTTTTAAGCTTGGTTTTATGTTTCCTTATGTACCTAAACTGCATTTATTTAAAAATTAATATAAACAATGCAGCAACAAGAATCAATTTTTTGGTGGGGATAAATTCATATCTTTGAATGATCAGTCCAACATCTGGAACACCTACAGGCAATGAATGCTCTAGATCAGCTGTTCTCAAACTGTGGGTCGGGACCCTTTTTTAATGGGGTCACCAAGGCTGGTGTTAGACTTGCCGGAGCCAAAGCTGAAGTCTGAGGGCTTCAGCCCTGGGTGGCAGGGCTCAGGTTACAGGCACCCCACCTGGGTCTGAAGGCCTTCAACTTTGGCTTTGCCCCCCCCCCCCCGCCCGGGGTGGTGGAACTCAAGGGGGCTCAAGCTTTGGTCCCTGCTCCTGGGGTCACATAGTAATTTTTGTTGTCAGAAGAGGGTCGCGGTGCAATGAAGTTTAAGAACCCCTGCTCTAGATGTTATCAATACACCACTGAGATACCATACCTAAGGGTATGTCTACACTACGGGATTAATCCGAATTTATATAATTCGAATTTAGAAAACCGATTTTATAAATTCGAATGTATTCGGCCACACTAGGCACATTAATTCGGTGGTGTGCGTCCAAGCTACCGTACTAGCATCGATTTCCAGAGCGTTGCATTGTGGGTAGCTTTCCCATAGCTATCCCATAGTTCCCGCAGTCTCCACCCCCCTTGGAATTCTGGGTTGAGACCCCAGTGCATGATGGGGCAAAAAACATTGTCGCAGGAGGTTCTGGGTACAGCCTCCCCCTCCCTCCCTGAAAGCAACGGCAGACAACCGTTTCGCGCCTTTTTCCTGGGTGAACAGTGCAGACGCCATACCACGGCAAGCATGGAGCCCGCTCAGCTCAAGACAGCAGTCATGAACATTGTAAATACCTCGTGCCTTATCGTGCAGTTTATGCTGAACAAGAACCTGGAAAACCAGGCGGCGAGGAGCAGGCTACAGCAGCGCGGCGACGAGAGTGATGAGGATATGGACATGGAATTCTATCGAACCGCGGGACCCGGTGCTTTGGAGATCATGCTGTTAATGGGGCAGGTTATAGGCATGGAACGCCGATTCTGGGCCCGGGAAACAAGCACAGACTGGTGGGACCGCATAGTGTTGCAGGTGTGGGACGATTCCCAGTGGCTGCGGAACTTTCGCATGCGTAAGGGCACTTTCATGGAACTTTGTGACTTGCTTTCCCCTGCCCTGAAGCGCCAGAATACCAGGATGAGAGCAGCCCTCACAGTTGAGAAGCGAGTGGCAATAGCCCTGTGGAAGCTTGCAACGCCAGACAGCTACCGGTCAGTCGGGAATCAATTTGGAGTGGGCAAATCTACTGTGGGGGCTGCTGTGATGCAAGTAGCCAAAGCAATCACTGAGGTGCTGCTACACAAGCTAGTGACTCTGGGAGATGTGCAGGTCATAGTGGATGGCTTTGCTGCAATGGGATTCCCTAACTGTGGTGGGGCGATAGATGGAACCCACATCCCTATCTTGGCACCGGAGCACCAGGGTAGCCAGTACATAAACCGCAAGGGGTACTTTTCAATGGTGCTGCAAGCACTTGTGGATCACAAGGGACGTTTCACCAACATCAACGCGGGCTGGCCGGGAAGGGTTCATGATGCTCGCGTCTTCAGGAACACTACTCTGTTTAAAGGGCTGCAGCAAGGGACTTACTTCCCGGACCAGAAAATGACCGTTGGGGATGTTGAAATGCCAATAGTTATCCTTGGAGACCCAGCCTACCCCTTAATGCCATGGCTCATGAAGCCATACACAGGCAGCCTGGACAGGAGTCAGGAGCTGTTTAACTACAGGCTGAGCAAGTGCAGAATGGTGGTAGAATGTGCATTTGGCCGTTTAAAAGGTCGCTGGAGATCGCTACTGACTCGCTCTGACCTCAGCCAAAGAAATCTCCCCATTGTTATTTCTGCTTGCTGTGTGCTCCACAATCTCTGTGAAAGTAAGGGGGAGACCTTTATGGCAGGGTGGGAGGCTGAGGCAAATCGCCTGGCTGCTGATTACGCGCAGCCAGACACCAGGGCGATTAGAAGAGCACACCAGGAAGCAGTGTGCATCAGAGAAGCTTTGAAAACCAGTTTCATGACTGGCCAAGCTACAGTGTGAAATTTCAGTTTGTTTCTCCTTCATGAAAACACGCCCCCTTTATTGACTCATTCTCTGTAAGGAACCCACCCTCCCCCTTCCCCCAGCTTGCTTTCAAACCAAAATAAAGTCACTATCGTTTAAAAATCATTTATTCTTTATTCATAGATTATAAAAAGAGGGAGGGAACCCAGGTGGGGTTTGGGAGGAGGGAAGGAAAAGGCCATTAAAAAATGGTTAAAAAAATGACAGCCTTTTGCTTGGTCTGTCCACTGGGGTGGAATGGGAAGGTGTACGGAGCCTCCCCCCCCCCGCGTTCTTACACGTCTGTGTGAGGAGGCTATGGAACATGGTGAGGGGGGAGAGGGGTTATACAGGGGCTGTAGCGGCAGTCTGTTATGAAAACCAGCCCCCTTTATTGACTCATTCATTCTCTGTAAGGAACCCACCCTCCCCGTTTAAAAATCATGTATTCTTTATTAAGTGATTATAAACATAGGAAGAGAACCAAGAAGGTAATCTGGGTGAGGTTTGGGAGGAGGACAGGAGGGAAGTAAAAGGCCACTGAATAAATTCAATATAATGACAGCCTTTTGGTTGGGCTGTCCACTGGGGTGGAATGGGAAGGTGTACGGAGCCTCCCCCCCCCCGCGTTCTTACACGTCTGGGTGAGGGGGATATGGAACATGGTGAGGGGGGAGGGAGGTTATATAGCAGCTGCAGCGGCACTCTGTCATCCTCCTGCTGCCGTTCCTGAAGCTCCACCAGACGCCGGAGCATGTCCGTTTGCTCACGCAGCAGCCCCAGCGTTGCAGCCTGCCACCTCTCATCTCGAGCGTCCCTCAAGACCTCACGTTCACTGGCATCTTTCCTAAATTTAGATACAGTGTCCTTCCACTCATTCAAATGAGCTCTTTCATTGCGGGTGGATTCCATTATTTCTGTGAACATCTCATCTCGCGTCCTCTTTCTACGCCTCCTTATCTGAGATAGCCTTCGGGATGGAGGAGGGAGGCTTGATAAATTTGCAGCTGCTGGAGGGAGGGTTGAAAGAAAGGAGAGAAGTTTTTAAACTGATACATTTTACAGAACAATGCTTATACTCTTTCATGGTGAAAAACACTATTCACATTACATAGCACATGTGATTTCAGTACAAGGTCGCATTTTCCATCTTAATATTGAGTGCCTGTGGCTTTGGTGTTAGAGATCACAGACGCAGGTCCGGGTAACAGAATTCAGCTTGCAGGCAGCCATGGTAAGCCATTGTCTTTCGGCTTCTGCGACCTCCTTTCCCACATACCAAGCAAAGCCTGTTGACTGCTGCGGTTTTCCTGTTAACCTTAAGCAGCAGAAAACAAACTAACCCCCCCACATCCAATTCTCTGGGATGATCGCTTTATCCCTCCCCCCACCGCGTGGCAGGTATCAGGGAAGATCCCTGCAGAAACCAAACTAACCACCCCCCCCCCCCGCCATGAATTCCCTGGGATGATCAATGTACCCCTCCCCCGACCGCGTGGCTGGTAACAGGGAAGATCCCTGCTAGCCAAACGCGAAAAGCTCAGGGCCAATTCCCCCCCCCCCCCCCCCCCCCGTGCTTGGCTAACTGCAGGGAAGGATTTCTTTTCAGCCACAGGCAAACAGCCCAGTAGGAACGGCCACCTCTGTCCCCTTAATTAAGTTCCCGTATTTCAACCAGGTTACCATGAGCGATATCACTCTCCTGAGGATTACACAGCAAGATAAAGAACGGATGTTGCTTGAATGCCAGCAAACACCTGGACCATACGCTGCCAGGCTTTGTCAGGCAATGATACCAGATTTCTTGCTGCAAGCATGGCGTGGTCAAGTGTCCTACCATGGAGGACGGAATAAGGCTGCACTGCCCAGAAACCTTGTGGCAAGGCTTTTGGAGTACCTCCAGGAGAGCTCCATGGAGATGTCCCTGGAGGATTTCCGCTCCATCCCCAGATACGTTAACAGACTTTTCCAGTAGCTATACTGGCCGCAAATGCATCCCAAGTCCTCAGGGCAAATTAATCATTAAAAAACGCTTGCTTTTAAACCATGTTTTATATTTTAAAAGGTAAACTCACCTGAGGTCCCTTCCATGGGGTCAGGGTCTTGGGTACTGGCTTGGGAGGGTACTTCAGTCAGGCTGAGAAAAAGATCCTGGCTGTTGGGGAGAACGGAGTGCTGGGTGCTCTCTGCAAGCTCGTCCTCCTCGTCCTCCTCCTCTTCCCCATCCGCAGAATCCTCAGGTGTAGCTGCTGAGACTATCCCCGACCCGGAATCCACGGTCACAGGTGGGGTAGTGGTGGCGGCCCCCCCTAGAATTGCATTTAGCTCGGCGTAGAAGCGGCATGTCCGCGGCTCTGACCCGGAGCGACCGTTTGCCTCCTTTGCTTTTTGATAGGCTTGTCTGAGCTCCTTGACTTTCACGCGGCACTGATCTGAGTCCCTATTGTGGCCTCTCTCCATCATGCCCTTGGAGATTTTTTCAAAAGTTTTGGCATTTCGTCTTTTAGAACGAAGTTCTGCTAGCACTGAATCCTCTCCCCATATAGCGATCAGATCCAGTACCTCCCGTGCGGTCCATGCTGGTGCTCTTTTTCGATTATCAGCCTGCATGGTTACCTGTGCTGATGAGCTGAGGTATCTGTGGTATCTGTGGTCACCTGTGCTCTCCACGCTGTGCAAACAGGAAATGAAATTCAAATTCTCCTGGGGCTTTTCCTTTTCCTGTCTACCTGGCCAGTGCATGCGAGTTCAGATTGCTGTCCAGAGAGGTCACAATGGTGCACTGTGGGATAGCTCCCGGAGGCCAATACCATCGAATTGCGGCCACACTAACGCTAATTCGAATTGACAAATTCGATTTTGGCGCTACTCCGCTCGTCGGGGTGGAGTACAGAAATCGAATTAAAGGGCTCTTTAATTCGAATTAAATGGCTTCGTTGTGTGGACGGTTCCAGCGTTAATTCGAATTAAAGCCGCTAAATCCGAATTAAAGGCGTAGTGTAGACCAGGCCTGAGACTGACTTTTAAATGAGTCTTGCCACTTAGAATATATGATCACTTAAAAAGAGCTTGGATAAAATATTTTTATATATGCAATTTTTCTAATTAACCACACCCATGAATGTTAGATTGACAGCAACACTTTCTTTTGTTCAAGTCATGAATATTTGCTTAAAATTCAAGCCCCTTAATCCACTTTCCATGCTCCCCAATAGCTAAATTAAAGCCTTTTAATGAAAAAGCCAGTTGAAAAGATAAATAGCCTTCCTTGTCCTTCTCAAATAGTTCTAGGCTGTCACATTTTCTTTTTACCAGAAATAACTAAACCAATACTGAAAAAGAAGACAACTTAGAGCTGCCTGTGGTTTTCCTTGTAATTTCAGCAGTAGACAGTTTTATTTTTTTTCCCTGTAAAATATACTGGTTCTTTCATATAAATAAAAATTTCCCCATGAAAATGGTTACTTTATCCAAAATAACAGTTATTTTAATAGACGTGAGCTGTGAAATCAAAATTCATGTTACAATCTGATAAGGAAAGGTATGCACAATCGCTTACTTAAAATAATAAAAAGTTACATCGTGGTTTATGAAAAAATGACTCTATGAAGTAAGATAAACAGCAACAAGAAAATGTGCATCTTGTTCTACAAAACCAAAACTAGACTTTAAAAAAACTAGCAAAACAGAGGAGAAATAATATTAATTGTTGACAGTAGTCATGAGACATCTTCACATAATCAGGAGCTCCTGGCAATGCATACAATTCATTATTATTTATTACCTGTATTGCACAGGTGCCCAAAGGCCTCAGCCAGGATCTAGGCCCTGTCATGATACATATTATACAAAACTAGGGCTGTCAAGCAAATAAAAAAATTAATCACAATTAATCGCGCTGTTAAACAATAATAGAATAGCATTTATTTAAATATTTTTGGATGTTTTCTACATTTTCAAATATATTGATTTCAATTACAACACAGAATACAAAGTGTACAGTGCCCACTTTATATTTATTTTTGATTACAAATATTTACCCTGTAAAAAAACAAAAGAAATAGTATTTTTCAATTCACCTAATGCAAGTACTGTCAATCTCTTTATCATGAAAGTTGAACTTACAAATGTAGAATTATGTACAAAAAAATAACTGCATTCAAAAATGAAACAATATAAAACTTCAGAGCCTGTAAGTTCAATCAGTCCTACTTCTTGTTCAGCCAATCGCTCAGACAAACAAGTTTGTTTACATTTGCAGAAGATGTCAGAACCATGGCCGAAGCATAAAGAGGCATATGAATATTTAGCGCATCTGGCACGTAAGTATCTTGCGATGCCGGCTACAACAGTGCCATGCAAATGCCTGTTCTCTCTTTCTGGTGACATTGTAAATAAGAAGCGGGCAGCATTATCTCCCGTAAATGTAAACACAGGGCCGGCTCCAGGCACCAGTCAACCAAGCACGTGCTTGGGGCGGCACCTGGTAAGGGCGGCCAATCTTGGGGTAGCGGGGGGCAGCGCGGTGCGGTGCTCGGTGGGGGGGGGTTCCGGCGGCGCAGCGCTCGGCGGGGGGGTGTTCGGCGGCGCGGCGCTCCACGGGGAGGGGTTCGGCAGCGCGCCGCGCGGGGGGGTTCAGCAGCGCGGCGCTCCGTGGGGGGCGGGGGTGTTTGGCAGCGCGGCGCTCCGCGGGGGTTTCGGCAGGGCTTCGGCAGTGCGGCGCTCCGCGGGGGTGTTCGGCAGTGCGGCGCTCAGCGGGGGTTTCGGCAGCGCTCCGCGCGGGGGGGGGGGCTTCGGCAGTGCGGTGCTCCGTGGGGGGCGGGGGCGTTCGGCGGCACGGCGCTCAGTGGGAGTGTTCGGCGGCGCTCCACGCGGGGGGGTTCAGCAGCTCGGCGGGGGGTGATTGGCAGCGCGGCGGGGGCTGTTCGGCGGTGCGGCGCTCGGCGGGGGGTTTTCGGCGGTGCGGCACTTTTTTTTGCTGCTTGGGGCGGCAAAAAAGTTAGAGCCGGCCCTGTGTAAACAAGTATGTTTCTCTTAGCGATTGGCTGAACAAGAAGTAGGACTGAGTGGACATTGTGGGCTCTAAAGTTTTACATTGTTTTGTTTTTGAGTGTAGTTATGTAACAAAAAAACCTACATTTGTAAGTTGCAATCTCTTTATCATGAAAGTACACTACAGTACTTGTACGAGGTGAAATGAAAAATACTATTTATACTATAAAGTGAGCACTATACAATTTGTATTGTGTTGTAATAGAAATCAATATATTTGAAAATGTAGAAAAACATCCAAAAATATTTAATAAATTTCAATTGGTATTCCATTGTTTAACAGCGGAATAAATCACAATTAATTGTTTTAATCGCGATAAATTTTTTTGAGCTAATCACGTGAGTTAAAGGACTTTAAGAGAAAATTACTTAGCTTGCAGAATTATTGGGTCTTATTCCTTATCATGACATTGTTGCGGGTCCCCTAGCTCTCAATTTTTTGATCCTTGAAGGCAGTAGTAGTAAGATAGAGCACTAGTGGCCACCTCATGCCACACCATCCCAAGTATATAAGCTGCCCTCTGGGCATGGAATAGTTCCAGTCAATTTCTTCAAATGCACAGACCCTCAGAAAGCTAAGCCAATTCAAGATGTACACATTTTTAACAGAATAAAAGATACCATTGCCACACATCTGAAAATTCAGCTCCTATTTTAAAAAGCTACAGTATGGGCTGCGGGCAAAGCATAGCTATGATCAGAACTGATGCATGGACATCAAGTTCCTCGGAAAGAGAGCTGATCTTTCTTTTACACCAATTTGAAAGAGCTGTACTTTTCATAATGGTACATTTCCTGCTGATGACATGAACGGACACTGAAAAACAAGACATAAGACAGAACTCTCACCCTACAAAGTCAATCCACAATACCAAAGCCTGTCATGGGGACCCCAGCAATCAGCCACACATAAGTACAAATCAAACAAAACTGGATCTCTAGCTGCTCTCCAATACCTTCAACAGAGACTATAAATGAAAGTCACAACTACTCAAAGAGACTGAACAATTTCCAATCAAGCTGTGAACACCAAATGTGATTTCTTAGAAAGGAACAGACAGCTGAAACACAGATCAGTGTCCTTACACATTTATTTATATTCCAGCAAAATGACTCTACTTTTAAAGAATCAACAGTCCAGTAAAATATGTATAAGGTCTAAGACTTTCTACACAGACCTTTTGGCAAAATACATAAGCTGATAATTACTGATACTTGGATCAAAAACTCTTAAATAATACATGAAAAATGGTTTGCCAAAATAAAATTTTCACCAGAAAATAAGCATCAAAGAAAGATATTAAGCAAACATTTTCTTCTTTTGTCATATTACAAGGATGGCCAAAAACAAAATCAGTGGAGTACACACTACCCTGGCACAATATTCTACAACACAGTAAAAAATACTCATGTGGCTCTCAATGCAGCAGCTGAGTACACAATTGCTTGATTCCATTTCTCCCAGTTACTGCCATAATTTTGAGAACAATCCTCTTCCTATTAAAGTCTTCAGAAAAATTGCTATTGACTTCAATGGGCTGGATCAGTCCTGAAGTAGGGGCTCATGACAGAAAGGACAGCATGTTCTGCAACAAAAGGAAGCACGAGAGAAGGGAAGCAATGCATAACAATGCAAGAATCAATGGGCAATAGTGACAGCAATAGAAAAGCAGCCTGGGAACACCAGCCCAAAGCCTCCTGATTCAGAGCAAGGACTTGAATCCAGAAGGTTATTCCAAGGTGAGAAAGGCCGATGATCTGTATTTCAGAGGCTGGAACAGAAATGACAACCAAATATCACTTTGCAGATGTCAAAGTTTTTGTTTTGTGATTTTTAGTATTCCAGGTATAATTGTACAAACTAACAGCCAAGGATGTTATCAGGTCCACCTGTTTAGGAAATGCTCAATTGGGGAATCTCTTTCAATTTATAGAGTAGGTTTGACAGATCAAGGTCTCCTGCTTTTCAATAGAATCTTTTAGACCTCAGTGTAACATTCATAATCAAGTGTCCTAGCAATTCAGAGTCAGGCTGGAGATCGAGATCAAGGTGGAGAATATTTTCTACCCTCCAGAACTATTACTGCTGATGGCAGCAAGGTGATAATGGAATTTCCTGGAGGGCATGTTTTCCCCCCATCTTAGAAAATAAACATCTGGAAAGTAGAGAGGTAGCTCAGGTATACCTAGTGTCAAGAAAAGGTGGCAGTGTCATGAAGAGCTCTGCTAAGACTTCAGACATAGCCTGATGTTAAAGTTATAGCATAACTGCATCAGTAAGGTGCCTGTGCACTACAGGAAAGTTTACAGGGTTGGAATATAACAAGGCTTCAGTGACCCCACATTTTCTAATAAGTGGATATGAAAGAATCCTTGTTTATACATACTATTACATAAGAACTATCTGGACACTCTAATGAGCCAAATCTACATACAAACACCCAAACATTCAGTGAGAAAAGTCATGAGAGACAGGCATTTAACTGCCCATAGAAAAGCCAAGGGCAAGGTACCGTTTTATTGACCAAAGTCTATTGTGAATTCCGATCAGAGTATATGCAGAGACACAGATAAATGAAGATATGAAAGTGATTAGTTCAGGACTGTCTGATAGTGCTTGCTACTTGTGATTTTGACACTACGATGGCACAAATGGGAAATTCATCTGGAAGTTATGGAAATTAGAAAAAGGCTTTGCCTCTGGAACTCAGGGTGATTATGATGTCCCTCTGGGTATTAGTAAAGCTACACAGTTATGATAGGTGGCACACTTTTTTTGCACTGCGGCCAATAAACAAAGTTCAAACAGTATTAAACATAGGTGATACATGTTTCAACTTTATGTGCGACTGTTCCTTCCAAGATTAGAAGAATTGAAGCTAGATTTACTGAAACCTTCTGAAATGCTGGGCCAATGCCTCCATTGAGTGCTCTATTGGGACAAAGAAAGCTAAAGGATGGGAGGCCCTAGGTGTTTCTATTCCCCTTACAATGTGGAGGTGGGCTACCTGTGGCACTACCCAATCCTAGATATATTCCAGAGTTGGACCTGAAAAGTATCTTTTCTGGCTTAGAACTGAGAGCTAGTTGTAACTGGAGGTCAGTAGCCTTGGGCCAAATAATGTTCTTATAAAACATCCTCCTGTGAGAGGTCAAACACCTGAATCCACCACCATATTTATGGCATCAGATCATGGAAATACCAATGTGGGTGTTGTGATGTTGCACTCCATATGCTTTATGAAAATATGCTTATGAATGTGAATATGATGTAATTGGAATATACTTTATGAAAAAGGTCTCTTGTAAGGTATCATTACAAAGGTTATAATCTACTGCGTGTGGTCATCCTATTTGTATTCATGTATAATTCTTGTATCTGAAGCTAGAAATATGAAGTATAACTCTGAGGTCCTATTGTAATTATGCAAACTGTGGGCAATTAATGGTGGCTTAGAATCTTGTTGGCTCCCATTGACTAGGACAATTGGTTGTGAATGGGTTTATTTACCTGCAAGCCTTCCTGTGTACGTGTGGGCCAGCCCGTGAGTAATGAAAAATGAGGTCTCACGGGGACATGTGACCATGTCACCTGATGCTGAAATCCATCTTAAATCTGGTGCTTTTCCATTCAGAAGGAGGGGTGGGGACCCAGAGAGACAAAAGATTCCCGCCTTGTGCCAAAGCTATACAAGGGGGTGGAGCAGAACAAAGGAGGCCAGTCATGAGAAAACCTCTAGTTAACACCTAAGATGTCTGCAGGAACTAACAAGGACTGTACCAGGGAAAAGGATTGGGCCCAGACTAGGAAGGAGTCTAGTCTGTGAGAGACGCTTCTTGGAACTTCTCTGAGAGTGAGATATTACCTGTAATCAGTTTCTTAATGCATTAGGCTTAGACTTGCGTGTTTTTGCTTTATTTTGCTTGGTGACTCACTTTGTTCTGGCTGTTATTACTTGAAACCACTTACATCCTACTTTTTATACTTAATAAAATCACTTTTGTTTATTAATGAACCCAAAGTAAGTGAGTAATACCTGGGGGGAGCAAACAGCTGTGTATCTCTCTCTATCAGTGTTATAGAGGGAGGACAATTTATGAGTTTACCCTGTATAAGCTTTATACAGAGTAAAACGGATTTATTTGGGGTTTGGAGCCCATTGGGAGCTAGGTGTCTGGGTGCTGGAGGCAGGTAATCTGCTAAGCTGTTTTCAGTTAAGTCTGCAGCTTTGGGGGCGTGGACGGACCCTGGGTCTGTGTTGCAGCAAGCTAGCGTGTCTGGCTCAAAAAGACAGGGTTCTGGAGTCCCAAGCTGGCAGGGAAAACAGGCTCAGAGGTAACCTCAGCACGTCAGGTGACAGTCTCAAGGGGATCTCTGTGACCGAACCCGTCACAGGTGTCATGACCACTCACATACACCTCTAAATCCAAATTAGACCTACAGCTCTCTATCTTCTCTGCAGAATCTTGACAATGTTCCTATTAACTCCCTGAGGAAGAAAGGGATTCTAAGTATGTCTTTTTTGCTTTTGCATTCAAGGGCTACAAAGAAGCTCTGATGACAGTCCCTTCAAAATTTCTTCTAGACAACTTAGCCATTAGTGATTGGTTGCAAGGGGAAAAGAATCTCAACAGGTCCTATGCACAACAAAGGGAACTGACAGCTCTGGGACTACATTGGCTTCTAAGGCTTCTGATAGTAAGAGTCTAAGAATTGCTCTGTCCCTCTTTACTAGCCTTCAGGGTGAGAGTCTGATAGATGAAGCATCAGCAGGGGAAAATCCCTCTCCTACACAAGCAAAGCATTGAGTGTGCGCTGCTCAAGATGGCCAAGCAGAAAGCAAATCATTAAAACATTTTCCTGTAACTCAGAGATCCACCATCCTGGATCAGATCAGAAGCTTGCAATGTATTTCCCCTTTCCAGTGTTGTGAGGACTTCCACAGTGGATTGTTTGCTCACACCACTATGTAGGGCAAAGCATCAGTAAGGCAAGTGGTTCTGAACAATTACAGTATTGGAACTGCAATACCAGACTCTACTGACCTGGTGGACCTGGGGTCTCAGTAGTGAGAAGACACTAAACAAGTGACTCTTAATAATCAAATATGTCAGATCCTCATGCTGGACTCCGGGTAATCAGATCCTTTCTTGGGTATTATGCATGGCAGTCCTTCATGTCTGTCTGTTGAATCTGGATTCGGGCTCTGGCCCAGGATCCATGTTTGGCTGCCAGCTTCAGATGCAGGCTTGGCTTGTGATGTTCGGTCCAGATACATACTTGTCAGCCACATGTCTGTACTTAGTTGTCAAATCCATCTCTCCTCTGCCCCCACTCTCTTTGGGCCTTGTTGTGGATCTGCATCCAAGGCTTGGCTGCCCCGGATCTGGGTTTTGCAGATCCAGGGCAGATAACAGGCCTCATAACCAGGTCTCCTAGGTCCACCTGACAGATGTAGGGACCTTGACAGCTACTTGATTCTCAAATTAATGCTGGACTTACCGACGGCTACTTAGTCAACTGGGCCTGAGAAGCCTCCTCAGTCAATAGGGCTTTATAAGTTGACCTGTCCTGCTACTGGGGATCCAGAAACATCATGTGCCAGATGGGCATCTTCTCTTCTTTCTTAAAAAAGAAGCTGACTAAAATTAAGTATAAACAAATTTTTTCCCCAAAGGGCAGGGGGAAAAAAAATAAAAAAGAACAAAAAAAGAGCAAAGCAATGAGATCCGATCTTGCTACACCTTCAACGGTTAGAATGAACTGAGGGGTCATAAGCCTTTTTATACTCTCAGGACACTATGCAATGGAGGAGGAAGGGCTGAGTAACCTCTACAACACAGCTTTCCAGAAGGTTTCAGAAGTTAATGGAGCACATGCTTTGATCCCACAAGTATAAATATAAATGCCACTCAAAAATCTGAATCTATACTAGAGTGTTCCCCCAAAATACTAAATGTATTTAACAATTGTCATTATATTACTTTAAATGGGTTATAGGAGTTTTAAAAATGTGTTTATATTTTCTAAACATTCCATTTAGAATGTTTATACATTTTAAATTATTCAGAATAACTTTTCTTATAAAATTGTCTACTATTCTCTCTCAAAAGCAAATGCATTACCACAACAGAAGCAATCAATTCTAATATTCCAATACAAGAAATTTGTTTATTTGTAATTAGAAATTTGCATAATTTGTTTTGATAGTAAGAGACTATTGGTAGCATTCTACACATCACTCAGGAAGCTCAGGTTTAATTTTCTAAGGCAATTCTACCTATTTCTTCTGGACTATGACAATTTTGTGAAAGGAGTTAAAGGGAAAAATAGGGGTAGTTTGATGACACTGTATGGGATGCAGACAAACTGCAGTGTAATGACAACTAGCATGTAGGTGATGTTTATAGTTATTGAAATTGATCTCATGTAAAATCAAAATGGGAGTTTATATATTTTGTAGCATTTAAAATACTCTTGACAACTCAAATATGATCATATAAATATTTGGCTTAAACATATTGTAGAAGCAAAAATACAAATAAGGATTAAATGTTTTCAGCCTCTTAAATGTTGTCAGTGTGTCTTTCCAAATAGAAAATCATTAAGACAAAAAATATTGAGATCCTTTTGATGAGGAGTCCATGCAATTTAAAAATGATCAATTCCATTCACTTCTGTCAGAACACTAGACCATACATTTGAAACAATTTATTTTTACACGGTTGTTCTTTTCCTACTCTAACGGTCCTTTAGCCTTGATCTTTACTTTATACTTGACCTTTACTTTTTAAAATTAATGCTGATAGAATTTTCTGGAAGCACTTCATAAAAGGTTAAATTACTTCATGATTTCATCTGTTTGCTTAGCCACTTCAAGATGTCCCCATTAATAACTAAACTGCAGGTGCAATTCTGTTTATTTTAGTGCATGTAAACTAAGCCACTGAATCAAACAAAGTGAGGAAAGCATTAGGATTCAAGTTAGAGAGGAAGGAACTGCAGGACTGTTTCCTGTAGAACATTCCACTTTGCATCTTCCTCCATGAATATAATTCTATATTTCACAAGAATTTCTGTAAACAAACTTGCGTCTGATGAAGTGGGCATTCATCCACGAAAGCTTATGCTCCAATACTTCTGTTAGTCTTAAAGGTGTCACAGGACCCTCTGTTGCTGTAAACAAACTGAAATTTCTTTCCAAAAATATTAACTTTACTTCTTTTGATTCTTACAAGGGTTAGCACAGATTTAATCCTTTTTTAAACACTATATTTGGCGTCCCAAAGTAAGATATTTAGGGCGAAATCCTAGCCCCACTGAAGTAAATAATAAAATTGTGAGTGACTTCAATAGGGCCAGGATTTTATTTAGTCTCCAAATCTCATAATAAACTGAATGCTAATTAGAAATAAATTCAAAATAAAGCTTTTATCTAGTAATACACAATCAGGTGTGTTCAGGAGTCCCAATTTACTACATGCTGTATGTGTTCGGAGTGACCATGTATAAACTAGAAACCTACTTACAGACAAGCATGAATCAAAATATTGTTAATACCTAATAATGGACTGTTTTTTATAAAGTTAGAATAATTTAGTCAATAGACCTCATCTCTTTTACCCACATTTTTAGCATTTTAACTCCTAAGGTCTGGTCTACACTAGAAAATTAGGTCAGTTTTACTACATCGGTCAGGGGTGTGAAGAAGTAAAGTCGAGCACACTTTGCATACTAACAACACTTACTGTCACAAAATAAATCTACTTCAACCAATTGCATTAAAAGTCTAAAACACTGTCATTTCTTAAAACTGACATGCTGGTGTGATAAACACTCAAAGGAGAAGAGTACCATACATTGATTCCTTTTATGTACTTCAACCAGAGCAATCAAGTTGCTTCTACAGAGCAGTACCTCTTCCCAGGCTGACATGCTATACATTTTTTCAATAAATAAAGTATCATATACTCTAAGTAAGCTCTACAAGCCAGTCCTGTGAGCCAAAAAGCTTGAACACAATCAAAAAAGTATTTATTTTTGCTTGCTTTTCCAAGATTCTTTGGCATAATACCACAAAGATCTCTCTCAACTATCAATATACAGTTGCTTCCACGATGCACTAAAAAACCCAAAAAACAGAACCATGATCTTCCAAAAAATAACTCGTTTGCTTTAAACTACTGGATCCCCTAAGTTGTGATTGGCAGTATTTAAATATTTTCCAAATTGCAATTTTTATTGTATATTAATGATACAAAAATGTATTTTAAAGGCTTATTTTAATTTAGCAGGTAAAAGGGAAAAACACTAGTCAGGCCGCATTCACTGTGGAATCTGAGCCTCCATCTCCAATTAGAATATTCACATGCTAACTTGTCAGGTTAGCTTTGTCTAGAATGTCAGATAAGCCCATTTACAGGGCCTGAAAAATCTACCCAACAACTACTAAGCCTGACAGCCAGGGTGAAAAGTATCTGTGATGCCAACCCTTTCCCCAAGACCAGGCCTTTGCAATTTAAAATAAAATTGCTTACTATATTTACTTGTAACATACTGTATTTTAATTCAATTTTTATTCATTTTTTTTAAAATATAACCAACTACTAGAGTGGCTGTATCCCTGCCCCTCCTCTTCCCCCCAAGACCCCACCCTCCGGCCAAAACAGAAGCCAGAGCTGGGGGAGAGGGCCCCAGGGCAAGTGGAGGGTCCATGGCTCCCCTACAGCTATCCACACAGCTCTTACCATGGCCTGGCTGCGGCTTCCAGCCTGGGGCCTCAGGGGGAAGAGGAGAGGCAAGGGACCAGGCCCATGGCGAAAGGTGGACAGGAGAGGCCGGTCCACTTGCAAAAGTGGGAGGGTCACGGCCCCTTCCCCCCCCCCCCCCCCCGCATTCCAGCGCCCCTGACTCTATTCCTCCACCAGTCTCAGCATTGAGGGCTTTCTCCTCTATGAATAGTTTCAGCACCTGATAGGAAAGCTACTGCTCATAGCTTTCCTGAGTGACAAGAGAGTGAAACTGACTGGATTCTTGATTCCTCAGAGTTCTGTATACAGTAGAAACTCAGAGTTATTTGTAACTCTGAACAAAACATTACAGTTCTTTCAAAAGTTTACAACTGAACATTGACTTAATACAGCTTTGAAACTATGCTAAAGAAAAATGCTGCTTTTAACTATCTTAATTTAAATTAAACAAGCACAGAAAGTTTCCTTACCTTGCCAAATCTTTATTTTAAAAACTTTCCCTTTATTTTTTAGTAGTTTACGTTTAATACAGTACTGTATTTGATTTTTTTTTTGGATAGTCTGTGCTGCTGCCTAATTGCGTATTTATTTCCAGTTCCAAATGACGTGTGTGGTTGACTTATCAGTTTGTAACGCTGGTGTTCATAACTCTGAGGTTCTACTGTAGCTGCAGAGGTGGTCAGTTAGAGCTGTTTGCAGACATAAGGCAGGTCTACACAGTGATGTTACATCAATATTGTTCGTTGACTCTAAATGCAGTGATTTAACTGAAGTGATTCCACACCACTTTGTTGTAGTACTTTCATGATTTATCATTGAGCCCACACAGCTCTGCATTGGGTCGAATTAACAGTTTAGCATTCTGAGCAGATATCCATGATGCACTGTTCTGCAAATCTGCTTTTTTTTTTTTTTTTTTTTTTTTAAACTGTGGTTCATTCATTCTGGGATGCATACCAGAAACTACAGGAATTCTGAGACTTGGTGTGAAACTAAAACTCCCATAACTCCTCTCCTGGCAACCATTCATTTTTGCCAGCACCATTTTTAACTGGTGTCAAACAGCATGGAGGACCCAGTGCTGAGCACTGTGATTATGCAGTCATTAATATGAACAGGATGATGCACATGGATTTTGAGTTGCCCAGGATGATGAATTTGGCTCTGTGGTTTCACAGGGCTGTTGATACTGCAGTGACATGGCTACTGGAGGAGGATGAAATTGAGTAGTTACTTCTGCACAGCATGCAGCTGAAGGACCTTTACCCACAAGACCACCACTTCTGTGTTTGGCCAACTACCAAAGACTGGTGGGACAGGGTAGTGATGCACAACTGGATGAACAGCAGTGGCGGCAAAACTTCAGGATGACAAAAGCAGCTTTCCTAGAAATCTCTGCAGAGTTCAACCTGGAGCTTCAGCAGCAGGAGACTAATATGAGCTCCCCTCAGTGTGAAGCAGCTCTCCACCACCTGTCAGTAGCTAACCAGTTTGGTGTTGGCAGATCAAATGCAGTGCCTAATCATGGAGGTTTGTGAGGTAGATGCTGCAGTGCAGTGTCATAAAGGTTGGCAATGCATAAGAGGATACTGATGGCTTAGCATGGTTGAGGTCCCCAAACTATAGAGGGCTATTAAATTGGACATGTGCCTATTTCCCTCCCCCCGTCCCCACTCCAGAAAAAAGACTTTATCAACAGGAAGAGTTATTTCTCCATGGTGCTGCAAGGCCTGGTTGATCACGGCAGGTGAAATTTAATAGTGCAAAGTCATGCACTTTGGGACTAACAAGAATTTTTGCTATAAGCTGGGGACTTATCAGTTGGCAGCTTCAGAGAAGGAAAAAGACCTGGGTGTATTGGTTGATCACAGGATGACTATCAGCCACCAGTGTGATGCAGCTGTGAAAAAAGACTAATGCCATCCTAGGATGCATCAGGCTATGTATTTCCAGTAGAGATAGGGAAGTGTTAGTACCATTATACAAGGCACTGGTGAGACCTCATCTAGAATACTATGTGCAATTCTGGTCTTCCATGTTTAAGAAAGATGAATTTAAACTGGAACAGGTGCAGAGAAATGCTACTAGAATGTTAGAGAAATGGAAAACCTACCTTATGAGAGGTGACTCAAAGAACTTGGCATGTTTAGCCTAACCAAAAGAAGGCTGGGGGGAGATATAATTGTTCTCTATAAATACCAGGGAGGGAAAAGAGTTATTTAAATTAAGCACCAATGGTTGACACAAGAACAAATGGATAGAAACTGGCTATCAACAAGATTAGGCTTGAAATTAGACAAAGGCTTCTAAACATCCAAGGAGCGAAAATCAGGAGTAGCCTTCCAAAGGCCTGGTCTACACTACGAGTTTAGGTCGACTTTAGCAGCATTAAATCGAATTAAGCCTGGACACGTCTACACGACGAAGCCCTTTTTTTCGACTTAAAGGGCCCTTTAAACCGGTTTCTTTACTCCACCTCCGACGAGGGGATTAGCGCTAAAATCGGCCTTTGCGGGTCGAATTTGGGGTAGTGTGGACGGAATTCGACGTTATTGGCCTCCGGGAGCTATCCCACAGTGCTTCATTGTGTCAGCTCTGGACAGCGCTCTCAACTCAGATGCACTGACCAGGTAGACAGGAAAAGCCCCGCGAACTTTTGAATTTCATTTCCTGTTTGCCCAGCGTGGAGAGCACAGGTGACCACGCAAAGCTCATCAGCACAGGTAACCATGATGGAGTCCCAGGATCACAAAAGAGCTCCAGCATGTACCGAACGGGAGGTACGGGATCTGCTCGCCATATGGGGAGACGAATCAGTGCTAGCTGAACTCCGTAGCAGTAAACGAAATGGCAAAATATTAGAAAAAGTCTCAAAGGCCATGAAGGACAGAGGCCATAACAGGGACGCACAGCAGTGCCGCCTGAAAATTAAGAAGCTAAGGCAAGCCTACCACAAAGCCAGAGAGGCAAACGGAAGGTCTGGGGCAGAGCCACAAACATGCCGCTTCTACGCGGAGCTGTATGCCATTCTAGGGGGTGCAGCCACCACTACCCCAACCGTGTGCTTTGACTCCATCAATGGAGAATCACGCAACAGGGAAGCGGGTTCGGGGTACGCGGAAGATGATGATGATGAAGACAATGAAGATAGCTCACAGCAAGGAAGTGGAGAAACCGGTTTCCCCAACAGCCAGGATATGTTTATCACCCTGGACCTGGAACCAGTAACCCCCGAACTCACCCAAGGCATGATCCCAGACCCTGAGGGCACACAAGGGACCTCTGGTGAGTGTACCTTTGTAAATATTACACATGGTTTAAAAGCAAGCGTGTTTAATGATTAATTTGCCCTGGCAATCGCAGTCAGTACAGCTACTGGAAAAGTCTGTTAACGTGTATGGGGATGGAACGGAAATCCTCCAGGGACATCTCCAGAAAGCTCTCCTTCATGCACTCCCAAAGCCTTTGCAAAAGGTTTCTGGGGAGGGCTGCCTTATCCCGTCCGCCATGGTAGGACACTTTACCACGCCAGGCCAGTAGCACATAGTCTGGAATCATTGCATAACAAAGCATGGCAGCGTATGGTCCCGGTGTTTGCTGGCATGCAGACAACATCCATTCCTTATCTCTCTTTGTTATCCTCAGGAGATATCGTTCACGGTCACCTGGTTGAAATGGGGTGACTTTATTAAGGGGACATTCAGAAGTGCACATTCCTGCTCGGCTGAACAGAAATGTTCCCCGCTGTTAGCCACGCGGTGGGGGAGAGGGGTGAAGTGGTCATCCCAGAGAATTGGGTGTGGGGGAGGGGGGGTAGTTGGGTTTGTGCTGCATGTTAACCCAGAAACCACAGCCCCTCCTTTTACATTGCAAACCCATTTTGAATGGCCAACCCAACGGGTCCTTGGTATGGGAAATGAGGGTGCTGCTGTTTGAAACCATTCCCACATGTTAAGAAGGTTAAAAAAGCCAAAAGACTGTGGCTTACCATGGCTGCCTGCAAGCCGAATTCTGTTGCCTGGCACTGCGTGAGTGATCTCTCACACCAAACCGGCAGGCCCTCAATATAAGAGGAAAAATGCGACCTTGTAACAAAAGCACATGTGCTTTGTAATGTGAACAGCAAAATTTAACGTGAAAGAGTGTACCCATTGTTCTCTAAAATGTGCCTTTTTTTAACCACCTCTCCCTTCTCCTCCACCAGCTGCAAATGTTTCTCCTTTGCAGAGGCTAGTGAAGATTAGAAGGAGAAAACGGCGGACTCGGGATGATATGTTCTCGGAGCTCCAGCTGTCCTCCCACGCTGACAGAGCACAGCAGAATGCGTGGAGGCAGTCAATGTCAGAGTGCAAAAAAGCACAATATGAACGAGAGGAGAGGTGGCGGGCTGAAGAGAGCAAGTGGCGGGCTGAAGAGGATAGGTGGCGTCAACTTGCTGACAGAAGGCAAGAGTCGATGCTCCGGCTGCTGGAGCATCAAACTGAAATGCTCCAGCGTATGGTTGAGCTGCAGGAAAGGCAGCAGGAGCAGAGACCGCCGCTACAGCCCCTGTGTAACCAACAGCCCTCCTCCCCAAGTTCCATAGCCTCCTCACCCAGACGCCCAAGAACACGGTGGGGGGGGGGCTCCGGCCACCCAGCCACCCACCCAGCCACTCCACCCCAGACGCCCAAGCATCAGAAGGCTGGCTTTCAATAAGAGTTAAAGTTTTAAAGTTTTAAACTGCAGTGTGTCCTTGTCCTTCCCTCCTCCCCCACCCCTCCCGGGCTACCTTGGCAGTTATCCCCTTAGTTGTGTGATGAATTAATAAAGAATGCATGAATGTGAAGTAACAATGACTTTATTGCCTCTGCAAGCGGTGCTCGAAGGGGGGAGGGGAGGGTGGGGTGGTTAGTTTACAGGGAAGTAGAGTGAACCGGGGGGGGGGGGGTCATCAAGGAGAAACAAACAGAAGTTTCACACCGTAGCCTGGCCAGTCACAAAACTCGTTTTCAAAGCTTCTCTGATGCGCACCGCGCCCTGCTGTACTCTTCTAACCGCCCTGGTGTCTGACTGCGCGTAATCAGCGGCCAGGCGATTTGCCTCAACCTCCCACCCCGCCATAAATGTCTCCCCCTTACTCTCACAGATATTGTGGAGCGCACAGCAAGCAGCAATAACAATGGGGATATTGGTTTCGCTGAGGTCTATCCGAGTCAGTAAGCTGCGCCAGCGCACTTAACACCATTCGGCACTTGCTCAGCCTGTAGTTGAACAGGTCCTGACTCCTGTCCAGGCTGTCTGTGTACGGCTTCATGAGCCATGGCATTAAGGGGTAGGCTGGGTCCCCAAGGATAACGATAGGCATTTCAACATCCCCAACGGTTATTTTCTGGTCCGGGAAGAAAGTCCCTTCCTCCAGCTTTCGAAACAGACCAGAGTGCCTGAAGACGCGAGCATCATGTACCTTTCCCGGCCATCCCACGTTGATGTTGGTGAAACGTCCCTTGTGATCCACCAGGGCTTGCAGCAGCATTGAAAAGTACCCCTTGCGGTTTATGTACTCGGTGGCTTGGTGCTCCGGTGACAAGATAGGGATATGGGTTCCGTCTATCGCCCCACCACAGTTTGGGAATCCCATTGCAGCAAAGCCATCCACTATGACCTGCACGTTTCCCAGAGTCACTACCCTTGATATCAGCAGGCCTTTGATTGCCCTGGCAACTTGGATCACAGCAGCCCCCACAGTAGATTTGCCCACTCCAAATTGATTCCCGACTGACCGGTAGCTGTCTGGCGTTGCAAGCTTCCACAGGGCTATCGCCACTCGCTTCTCAACTGTGAGGGCTGCTCTCATCCTGGTATTCTGGCGCTTCAGGGCAGGGGAAAGCAAGTCACAAAGTTCCATGAAAGTGCCCTTACGCATGCAAAAGTTTCGCAGCCACTGGGAATCGTCCCACACCTGCAACACGATGCGGTCCCACCAGTCTGTGCTTGTTTCCCGGGCCCAGAATCGGCGTTCCACAGCATGAACCTGCCCCAGTAACACCATGATTTGCACATTGCTGGGGCCCGTACTTTGTGAGAGGTCTATGTCCATGTCAATTTCCTCATCACTCTCATCGCCGCGCTGCAATCGCTGCAATCGCCTCCTCGCCTGGTCCTGGTTTTGCTTTGGCATGTTCTGGCTCTGCATATACTCCAGGACAATGTGCATGGTGTTCATAGTGCTCATAATTGCCGCGGTGATCTGAGCGGGCTCCATGATCCCAGTGCTATGGCGTCTGGGCTGAAAAAAGGCGCGAAACTAGTGTCTGACGGAGGGCGGGAGGGTGGGGCGAGTGACAACATGGCGTACAGGTACAGGGAATTAAAATCAACAAAGGTGGCTGTGCATCAGGGAGAAACACAAACAACTGTCACACAGAATGGCCCCCCAAAGATTGAACTCAAAACCCTGGGTTTAGCAGGCCGTTGATTTCACGGAGGGAGGGGGAAGCAAATGAATACAGAACAAATCTGGTCCATCTATTTTTACATCTTAAGCTGGCAGCAGACGGTGCAGCATGACTGATAGCCATCAGCATCTTCTGGGTGCTTGGCAGAAAATGCTGTACTACGACTGCTAGCCATCATCATCAAGACGGTTCAATGAGACTGCCGGGTCTCCAGGAGACAAAATGAAGAATCAGATGCCCAGAGTGGAAAGTTTGGTTCAGTATTTCTTAGAAGAATCTGCTGAAGAAGTTTCCCGGGTGCCTCTGATTGAACTCACTGAGGAATATGACGATGACGGATATCAATCGTAATACACCATCCACTGCCAAAAGGCAAGGAGCTGCTGCTGTGTAGCAATGCAGCTCCACATCTGCCAGCACCCAGATAGCCGATGATGACTACCAGTCATACTGCACCGTCTACTGCCAAAAGGCAATTAGCTGCTGCTGTGTAGCAATGCAGTACCACGTCTGCCGGCACCCAGATGACATATGGTGACGGTGAGCTGAGCTGAGCGGGCTCCATGCTTGCCGTGGTATGTTGTCTGCACAGGTAACCCAGGTAAAAAGGCGCGAATCAATTGTCTGCCGTTGCTCTGACGGAGGGGGAGGGGCCTGATGAAATGTACCCAGAACCCCCCGCGACACTGTTTTTGCATCATCAGGCATTGGGATCTCAACACAGAATTCCAATGGGCGGCGGAGACTGCGGGAACTGTGGGATAGCTACTCATAGTGCAATGCTCCGGAAGTCGACGCTAGCCTCGGTACTGTGGACGCGGTCCGCCAACTTAATGCACTTAGAGCATTTTATGTGGGGACACACACAATCGACTGTATAAAACCGATATCTATAAAACCGGCTTCTATAAATTCGACCTAATTTCGTAGTGTAGACATACCCAAAGGGAGCAGTGGGGACAAAAAAACAAAACAAAAAAACTAGAGTAAATTGTGGATTCTCTATAACTCAAAGACTTTAAATCATGATTTGAGGATTTCAGTAATTTAGCCAGAGATTATGGGTGTATTACAGAAGTGAGTGGATGGATAGTTCTGCTCCCCTCTCTAGCAACTATCAGCCAGGTGGTAGTAGAGCTCCCCTCCAGGGCAGTTTCAGTATGACTGCCCACATTCTTGTATATATCTGCCCAGTCATACAGTTCTTGGCTGCCCTGATTATTCTCCTCCTGGTCAGCCTCCATGGTATATGTGGAATCAAGGGAGCAGTTGGGTGCTTGCCATCTTCCCTGTGACACTATCCACCACATCAACTTCGGGTTCGGTGATCAAAAATACAGTCTAGTTCCTCATATAATGGGCATGTAGTGGGGAGAATTATTGGACGTCCTGTTATGGTCCCTTGTCTTCAGGTAACTCTGCTGGAACTCCTTTGCTTTGACTTGGCATGGGACCTGCTTCCGGAGTGCCTTCTCACCTTCATTTTCTCTGATAGTGCCCTGTAAATGTCTTCATTCTGATGATTCTTATCCAGATTGGACTAGACACGCATGTGTCCAAAGAGGAAAATCTAATCCAGCACTACTGCTGAGTATTGGAAAGGGGCACTCCTGGCTGCTTGCCAACATTTAACAGAGAAGTTATATCCAGTCAAGATGAACTCAGAGCGGTGGAGGGCACACTGGAACCAAGGTGTGAAGCAGTGCAGTGTGGGATACTAGCTGAAGGACTGCCAGCAACACAGTAGTTAGGAATTGGTACAAATCTTAGACGAATAAACTCACTGTGAAGTTACTTATCTTCTAAGGAAGATTACTTACTATGTCCTAAAATACCAAATAAATCACTGAAAATAGGTTTAATGTGGAGATAAGGCACTTTTAAGGAGCACTAACTACAGAATATACCATCCCCGTGGAGACAAGGCTTTAGAAGGCAACACTGCATTGGTTACTGTTGAGTCGTGTTTGGAAGGTCAACTTCATGACCATAAGGGCCAGAAATTTATTAAACTTATATTTTGCAGAAGTTGATAGCTTTATTGAGCAAATGCTTTCTGCTTGCTTACGGTAAAAGGATTTTTCTTATTTGCCCAGCTGAACCTACATTAGTTGACAAGGATGTAAAATATCAAAGGTAATCAATATAAATAATGAAACAACAAAAGACATGTCTAACAATTAAAATGGAAAACTTAGCAATGTATTTTTGTTGGTAATATTTAGGGCTACATGGGTAGTCCATTAATGATTTAAAAACATAAAAATATTTAAATTTAAAGAAAGCTTTTTATAGCTTCGCTTTTAACTGTTGAACGTATTTGGCTATGAGAAATCAGATAAAATATAGCAGGACACAGTGTATGAGCAACTAGGAATGTCCTATTTGTAGTACAGAGACAAAGTTATATATTAATAATATTTATTAACAAATTATCCATAAAGACACCATCTATAAATACAGAGTTAAAAGAATCTATCATATTTTCATGCAGGAAGGACCACACATACACTAAGAATTTATGCTCAAAATTCTATAATTTAATCTAGTTTGGGACTACTTTCTAAAACTTTACTACACATTTAGGCTCCAAAACGTACATAGGCATAAGCATATGTTTAACTTTACACATTGTGAGCAGTCTCAAAGTCAGATGGATTGCTCACAATGCATAAAATTAAGCATGTGCTTAAGTCTTCGCAAGATCGTGGCTTCAATATACAATACATAAAATCAATAGTATACCTCCAACAAAATATTTTCACTACAAAACAAGTGGACAAAGTAACATTGGTGGGTGATGCAAGTGAAGTGGAGTGCCATTGAACAATGGATTACGTGACAGTGGGGAACTGGCTGCAACCCTATATTCACCCATGTTAATGCACTGGGAGTTTCAAGAAGAACAGAATTTTGTAAAGGAATTCTACAATTTCTTTTGAGTGTTCACTGAACTCCACTGGAACACACTGACAACCTTAACTCTTTTTTAACACAGTTTTCTATTTCTGAATTTTTATAAGGTTTGATTATAAAAATTGGACAAACCACTAATTTTAATGTTTATATTAGATAGAGATGTAAATAGTGTTTTAAAAAGTAAACGTTTAAACTATTAAAATTGTACTGGTTTAAACGTTTAACCGTCAGGCTCCACTGCCACCCTGAACGCCCGGGGTCCTGGCTGCCAGCCCCATACCCAGGACTCTGCTGCTGCCACGTGCAGACTCCTGGGGGGAGGGGCAGCCGGGATCTCAAGGGGGGCGGCCGGGGGTTGCAGCTGGGATCCCGGGGAGAACGGGGGGAGAGGCGGGGCAGCAGCTGGGATCCCCGGGGAGGGCGGGGGAAGGTGCCATCCGGGATCCATGGCCGGCAACAGAGTCCTGCAGCAGAGAGTTTAAACATTAACTGGAATACCTTACCAATAAGACTCATGCTTATCGGTTAACTGTTTAACATTTTACATCCCTAACATTAGATTAATCTAAGTCTTCAACATCTGTTTCTCATTTCAGACATGACTGCAAAAAGTTTTTTTCACCACTATGGACTGTAAAAGTGTAAGAAAAAAGATACACATAAATGTAACGTATATGTGTTTGATGCTCTGGAGCATACATTGCTGATGATTTCCTCATGTTTAAGGCATCACATTAATCACCCTTGCTATATGCTCCTCCAAGATATTGTGCATAATTTTCAGGGAAGTTCAACTTTTATAACTTTGTATTCTAGAACCTTGTATTTTATGAACAATGGTTTGAGTTCTATACCAGACTTATAAAACGTGTGATGCTATATAGGTAAAGCACCAACCGTAAGTTAATGTGACGTCATTGGTGTCATGCAGCGTTGCTGTAGCCGTGTTGGTCCCAGGATTTTAGAGACACGGTTGGTGAGGTAATATCTTTTATTGAACAAACTTCTGTTGGTGAGAGAGATGCTTTTGAGCTCTGCGTAAACTTTTCTCTCTCACTGACAGAAACTGGTCCAATAAAAGATATTACCTCAACTACCTGGTCACCACTGGTCTCAGTCATCCATTTAGTTTACTTAGTCTTTGTACTTGACTAGCCATCTTTATAATTCTATTTTCTGGCTTCTCACTGAGAACAATTAGCTCCTCTCTATCATAGTTGCTATAAAGTTGTGATTCAATTGCAGAGGGAGTTCCTTTATCACCAATGTACAGGAACATTTTTGCAGAGCTATTTTTCAGAATATATCTATGAATAAAAATACTAAGAAAAATATTAAATAATTTACTCTATTTTCTTGGGTTAATAATGCCGCCATAAAAACTGGCTAAAAATTAATATACTGAAGACTTTAGACATTTTAGCACTTCTTCCCTAGAACTGAAAGCTGGTGTTTTGACTATTATTAGTTCACAACATCAGCGATACTGAAACCTCAGTGGTTCAGGAGCCAAATTAGTGATCAACATTACCCAAAAGAGCCACAGTAGTATAACTTCATTGTTTCATTTATTATATTACTACATATTCATATTGAAAAAGGATGACAGGAGAAATATTTCATCTATATACAATTCTCACAGCAAAATGACTGACCAAGTATTATTATATCAACTACAATTGGTTAATAACCTAGTAAAAGCATCCCGATTGGTTAAAATTAAATCACACAGTATTTTAATATCATGTGCTGCGAAGAGCCGCAGGAGACACATTAAAGAGCCACTTACCGCTTGAGAGCTACAGTCTGAGTATCATGGCACTACATGGTAGATAGTCTGATTATTTTGGTGGGGCAAAATTACATTAACTGCATTGGAAGAACAGCCACTAAAAAAGATACATTTCAGAGTGGTAGCTGTGTTAGTCTGTATCAGCAAAAAGAACGAGGAGTACTTGTGGCTCCTTAGAGACTAACAAATTTATTTGGGCATAAGCTTTCGTGGGCAAAAACCCACCCACGAAAGCTTATGCCCAAATAAATTTGTTAGTCTCTAAGGTGCCACAAGTACTCCTCGTTTTTTTTAAAAAGACACAGTACAGCTACAGTGTAGTGAAATTATATTTCTAGCAATGGTAACAACTGATTTATAAAAAAAAAGATAAGACTTAAGTATGTTACTGCCTAAAATGGTCATTTTTATCTTCAGCTTGCCAGCTCCGACACTGTTGTATTAATCAATATTCTTTGCATTTTTGTAGCAGGTAATGGATTAAGATGCAAGTTAGAATGCATCTCAAGCTACTTGTGAAGTAGAGCCTATAACAAGGTCTGATACTATAATATTGCAAATTTCTTTTTTAATGGTAAATTTTGAATTAGTACATTCAGAGTTGCAATGAAATACTGTTTAAAACAAATAAAAACAATGTTAGAAGCCTGCTGGAAAGTTAACACTATTTACAGCCTTCTGGAAATAAATGCAACTGGCCAAGCTTTCTTGAGGATACTAATAAAGACTATTTACTTGTCTGTGATTTCAGTTTCATACAAGAATAAAAGTAATACAAGTGTGGTTTTTTGTTTTGTTTGTGTTTCACAATTCAGAGGGAGCATAATTAGACTTATCTCCTATTGTGCTGCTTTTGGCATTATGCCCAGATTTAATCCAGTTTTCAAAACAACATTCAATTAATGGCTTTAGTCATTAATATTTAGCCAAGTGCCCAAATATTACGTATGTTAAAACTCTATATACTGAGTGCAATGGTTATACATATTCATTTTAGTCTATGAGTTCATAACTGATAATATTAACATCTGGATTTAACTAGGATATCTGAAAACTATTTAATAAGCTCTATAACTTCCATTTGCTTTGGAGCTTTAGGATATTAAAGAGTTTTATGGTGGTGGTTTAAAACAAAGCCTTAACAAGCCCACACAAAGATTTTTACAGTTGTCAGAATCTTTATCACAGAAAAAAGAAATTTTCAAGGTTGTACTGCATAATAAAGACCATACTTTTTTCAATTATTCTCTGGGTTACTGAAAGCTATCTTGAACTTCAGCTTATGAAGAACAGCTTAAGAACCAGTGCCAGAGTGTCTGATTCACTGTGTTCAATAGAGCATGGAACAGTTTTATTTAGAGATGCTGAGAGATGAAAGGCTCATGGTTGCCAACTGCAAATACAAATAGGCTTAACTTGGATTGTTAGTCGTTTTCTAGGCATGATGCTGGTTGCTGCCTGGCACACAGCTAATGAAGCAGCAGAAACACTTGTTTCAGAGAAATAAAGATCACAGCATTATTAAACCAACAGGACAGACACTCTACTTGGCTTTGCCAATTCTGATCAAACCAGCTGTTCTCCAAACAGCTGGAAGGCACCGCAGTCAGACTCCTTACTATGGGATAATTGCAGTCCTCATCTCTAATCTTCACCCTCACTGTGCTCACAGTTGCTTTATTTTTGCCTAACATTGCAGCCTCATGAAAAGATGGAAGTAATAATGAGGTTAGGATATGGCCAATCTGCCCAACATGTGGAAAACTTGATTGTGACGGGTTGGGTCACAGAAACCCCATTGGGACTGCCACCTGATGTGCTGAGACTACTTCTGAGCCCATTGTCTCTGCCAGTTTGGGCCTCCAGAACCCTGCCTTGTCGAGCCAGACACGCCAGTCTGCTCCAACACAGATCCAGGGTCTGAATCATGCGCCCCAAAGCTGCAGACTTAACTGAAAACAACTTAAGAAGTCCTCCTGTCTCTAGCACCCAGACACCCTGCTCCCAATGGGATCCAAACCCCAAATAAATCAGTTTTACTCTGTATAAAGCTTATACAGGGTAAACTCATAAACTGTCTGCCCTCTATAACGCTGATAGAGAGATATGCACAGCTGTTTGCTTCCCCAGGCATTAATTACTTACTCTGGGTCAATTAATAAGCAAAAGTGATTTTGTTAAATATAAAAAGTAGGATTTGGTTCCAAGTAATAACAGACAGAATAAAGTAAGTTACGAAGCAAAATAAAACAAAAACACACAAGTCTAAGCCTAATACATTAAGAAACTGTTTACAGATAAATCTCACCCTCAGAGATGTTCCAATAAGCTTCTTTCACAGACTAGACTCCTTTCTAGTCTGGGCCCAATCCTTTCCCTGGTACAGTCCTTGTTCCAGCTCAGGTGGTAGCTAGGAGATTTCTCATGATTGCAGCCTCCTCTGTTCTGTTCCACCCCCTTATATAGCTTTGGCACAAGGCGGGAATCTTTTGTCTCTCTGGGGCCCCACTCCCCCTTCTAAATGAAAAAGCACCAGGTTTAAGATGAATTCCAGTACTAGGTGACACTGTCACATGTCCTGTGAGACCCCAAGCCTTCATTCTTCCTGGCCTGACTCACAGGAAGGCTTGCAAGTAAACAGAGCCATTTACAAACAATTGTCCTAGTTGATGGGAGCCATCAAGATTCCAAACCACCATTAATGGCCCACACTTTGCATAATTACAATAGAACCTCAGAGTTATATTTCATATTTCTAGTTTCAGATACAAGAATAATACATTTACACAAATAGGATGACCACACTCAGTAGATTATAAGCTTTGTAATGATACCTTACAAGAGACCTTTTGCATGAAGCATATTCCAGTTACATTATATTCACATTCATTAGCATATTTTCATAAAATCATATGGAGTGCAATGTCACATTGATGTGACAGGCAGCGATTGGGACAGCCCCAGTAAAAAGGGGAAGGAGAGTACCAGAGTACTCATTGGGGGACACAACAATGGCCCCTCCCCTCCAGAGACTTTATCCACTCATTGGCCAGTTGGGGAAGAAGGGAGCTGATTGGTCCCGTGCTCATCCTTTTCATTACTTTCAACCCTAGGCCTGGCCACGTGGAGCCTTGTTTTGCTCTATTTCAGAAGCCCTTCCCCCCTGTAACTGTAGTGTCAGAGCTGCGTCTTGCTGATACAGCAGGTCCAAACAATCAACCTGTTACAGGGTCAGGAAAGAATTTATATTCTTTGGGGGCTAAACTGGCATAGGTATAGTGGGTTTTTTCACTTTCCTCTCAGCATCCTGGAGGCACAGTTAGGTTAAATAGGAATGGGATTTAGTAATTCATGGTATTACTTGGTAGGGATATTAGTTTGTTGCAACTTGGGGCCAGTTTCCAGATCATTTAAAAGGCTAAAAGAAATGGCTTCCAGAAATAAAAGACTGGGAATTTTGATGCCCCTCGTGGTTATGGGATAGGAGAAGACTTTGAGGCCTTCACAGGCAGAGATCCCCCCAATTTTAGTACCCTCTATCCTGTTCACGGGCGGCGGTGGCAGTATTCAGAGGAGCAAGCTGAGTTCTAGCGGAAGGCTGAGAAAGTCTGCCCCAAGTTATTGGTGATATGGTGGGAGCTCTGTAACCCCCCCTCACTGGAACCACTTCAAATGCCTGACATGTGAGATTATGGGTGCCCAGGCGGGTAGCGCCCCTCCCCGTGTTAAGTTTAATAAAGTTGCAACCTGCCACTTAAAATCCATTCCTGTGCCTGTATTTATTCTCTGCCATGTCCAGATCAAGCAGCTCGTTGCCTCATCTTCTTTGTGCGGGACAGCCATGGCTTTACCTAGCAACTGATTGTGACTAGATGTATTATGTGCTCATTGGCTTTAAAGGACCTGCCTTGAAAACACCTATTGCTAAACATTTAGGGCCAGATTATACCCTTCAGTTACACACAATCAACTGCAACTGAAACATGAAATTACAGAACTACTAACTGTGGATAGTAACCTATCTATTAAATCAGCCTCTGCGTCAGATGACTGGAGGATAGCTAACGTAAAGCCTATATTTTAAAAAGATTCCAGAGGAAATCCTGGCAATTACAGACCAGTAAGCCTAACTTCAGTACCAGGCAAATTAGTTGAAACTACTGTAAAATACAAAATGATCAGACACACAAATGAACACAATTTGTTGGGGAATGAGTCAACACGGCTTTTATAAAGGGAAATCATGCGTCGCCAATCTAGGAGTGTTCTTTGAGGGTGGATCAACAAATATGTGGACAAGGGTGATCAAGTGGATATGGGGTTGGACATTCAGAAAGCCTTTGACAAGGTCCCTCACCAAAGGCTCTTAAGCAAACTAAGCAGTCACGGGATAAGAGGGACGGTCCTCTCATGAATCAGTAACTGGTTAAAAGATAGGAAACAAAGGTTTGGAATAAATGGTCAGTTTTCAAAATGGAGGCAAGTAAATAGCAGTGTCCCCCAGGGAGCTGTACTGGGACCAGTGCTGTTTAATATATTCATAAAGGATCTGGAAAAAGGGATGAACCATGAGGTGACAGACAATACTAAATTACTCACAACAGTTAAACTCAAAGCGGACTACAAAGAATTACAAGGGTATCTCACAAAACTGGGTGGCTGGGCAACAAAATGGCAGATGAAATTCAATGTTGATATATGCAAACTAATGCACATTGGAAAACATAACCCCAACTATATACAGTAAAAGCTGAGTTATCCAGCCCTGCACCAACCGGAAAACTCTGTAAACCAGCATTTCTAATCTTCATAGAAACTCCGGTTTATAATCTGGTTGGCGCGGGGCCAGCGGGCTCCCTACCTGACTCCGCATGGCTCCCTGGAAGCGGCAACATGTCCCTGCTGCTCCTAGGCAGAGAAACGGCCACGAGAGGTTCGGAAGGGGGTGTGGAACTGGGAGTTGGGGTGCGGACTCTGGGAGGGAGTTGGGGTGCAGGGGGTGGCTCAGGGCAGGGGGTTGGGGCATGGGAGGGGTTTCAGGGTGCTAGATCCAGGGGGCGCTCACCTCTAGTGATTCCCCGCAAGCGGCGACCTGTCCCTGCTGTTCCTAGGTGGAGGCGCGGCTAGGCAACTCTGCGCACTGCTCCTGCCCTGCCCCGCCCCAAGCACTGGCTCCATGCCCAATGGGAGCTGCAGGGGCAGCGCCTGCGGGCGGAGGCAATGCGCAGAGCCATCTAGCCACGCCTCTGCCTAGGAACAGCAGAGACAGGTCGCTGCTTACAGGGAGCCACTCAAGGTGAGTGCCCCCTGAATCTGGCACCCCAAAACCCCTCCCGTGCCCCAATCCTCTGCCCCGATCCCCCTCCTGCACCCAAACTCCCTCCCTCTTAGTTAACCAGAATTTTTCACTTACCAGCACCCCCCATTCCTCCTGTATATTCAAAACAACGGGGTCTGCATTAGCTATTATCCCTCATGAAAGAAATCTTGGAATGATTGTGACTAGTTCTCTGAGAACATCTGCTCAATGTCTAGTGGTAGTCAAAAAAGCTAACAGAATGTTAGGAACCGTTAAGAAAAGGATTGATAAGAAGACAGAACAGCCATAGGCAATTTAAGTGTTCTTTGTATGCTTACCATGACTAACAGTGCAGGTAATTACCTACTGTCACAAATGTTATATGCATAATTGATTTAACTTACTCCACAAAACTTAAATGATTTGCAAGAGACTGGAAAATCAAATTAACAGAGAAGTATTTCAGTTTGGGAATAACTGACTCAGGATAAAATTTTGGATATAATTTCAATTCACACCTGTAATCTCTTATTAAGATGTTTATAAAATGGTTACAAAGAAACAAAATGTACTCAGAAAACAAGTTTTGTTCAATACTGTTGATACAATATCAGGAACATTCACAAATATGACTAAATGTATTAATAAAATGACTTCATGTTGGGCTTTAAAAGTAGACTTTTATAAAAATGATAAGAGTTTGGAAGTGGAACAAAATTTTTCGTAGGAATACGAGTTTCTTACACAAATTTACTAAATCTTAGTTTCATTATCTATTTTAAGCATACAAAACTGGGATTTATTAACTTAATGAAAATAAAAACCAAAAACCTCCAGTTATGCAGACTTCCACAACTTGGCAACCAGAAAGTCCAATCTTGAATCATGCCTTCCAAGTACCAAGAAAGACCCTGTACAACAGTGGTGATCAACCAGGGATACGTGTACCCTTGGGGGTACGCAGAGGTCTTATGAGTGTACATGATCTAGATATTTGCTAGTTTTACAAAAGGTTACATAGAAAGCACTAGTGAAGTCATCACAAACTAAAATTTCATACTACTCTATATATTATACACTGAAATGTAAGTACAATATATATATTCCAACTGATTTATAATAATATGGTAAAAATGAGAAAGTAAGCAATTTTTCAGTAATAGCGTGCAGTGACACTTTTGTATTTTTATGTCTGATTTTGTAACAAGTAGTTTTTAAGTGAGGTGAAACTTGGGGGTACGCAAGACAAATCAGACTCCTGAAAGGGGTTCAGTAGTCTGGAAAGCCATTGCTGTAGAGCACAGAATCTGGCATTTTGCTTCCCTCAACTCATGCATACTCAAACGCTGGCTGTCCTGCCCTACTGAATACCATAACTTACCATTGTTTCCAGTTTTATACTGTTCCACAACCAAGATTTTACTAACTTGTTTAAATACTAATGTTTTTGTTTACCCTTTGAGCTACGTTTGTTTGTTTTGTGTTTTTTGTGTGCAAAACTGAACATTAAAACAAACAAAACCTAACCTTTCATCCCTAGAGACATGCTTCATGCACCAGCAGACTTCTGCAGTTGATTAAATACATTTTAAACAAATGTTGTGTTGACTATCCCTTTGACGCTGGTGTGACAAAGTGGGGGGTTTTCTTGTTTTTTTTTCTTGTTTTTTTCAATGGTTTGCATGCAGAGGGGGAGGGACGCAGTTTCCCTGGGTGTTACTGGTTTAACGAGGGGATGGGAGAGGGAGTTTGTTGTTACAGAGGACCAGCGACGGAACTTGGGACCCCAGTCAATGGCCTGGAGAATGGATACCCAAGCAACTGGTGACCTGGTGACTGGGAGGCCCAGCTCGGGAGTCACAGCAGGTTCTGGCCAGTGGGAGGACAATGGGCTGTGAAGAGAGGACCCGGTGACCTGACCAGCCAGTTCCAGCCAGAGGGGTACAAAGGACAGCTGAGAGGAGAGGAGGCCCAGGCAACCCTATTTACCTGGATAGAAGACAATGGACACAGGCAGGGCTTGGGGGAGGTGATATCAGATGCCCAGCTGGAAAGCATGGGGGCTCGGGACTGGAGAGAGAGTGTAGTCAGAACCCACCTGGATGCAGGGGAGATTTAGATGTACTGTGCTGAGGGAGGCCAGACCTGAGGACCCTCAAAGTTTCCTATGCTGTGTTCAGACGCTCAATAAACCCTCCTGTTTTACACTGGCTGAGAGTCACTCCGGTCTAGAGAACAGCAGGGTTGCATTATTCCCTCTGGGAGTGGAGGCCCCAGGGGTCCAGAGCGAGTGGACTCCCTGAGGGGGCCCACGGCGAGAGACAGGCATGCTAAGGCTCAGAGAGGTGCGGTTCCAGGAGGTGGAGGGGCTTAACCCCAGGGAGAGAGTGGACCCCTGAGAAGGGCTGTCGCACTGAAGGGGGTTCCCCCTAGGGACCTACGGGCCAAGAGTGGGCAGGACCTGTGAGTCCGCGACAGCTGGCTATTGGGAATATTCACTGCACTTTCTTACAGTTGAGGACATTCGGCAAATACAACATTCAAAACATAGACCTTTAAATCTAGAACTTAAATTTTATCAAGGAGTTCCTTTGGCTGGTAAATGTCATCTGCAGACACAGTTCAGTGATTAAGTACAATCTTGGTTCATACGCATGCCAGATAAATTTGCATAAATGCAGAACATTATACTGTAATACGGTCTAACACTACACTTCATCATTCCCCAAATAAATCTGTTAGTCTTTAAGGTGTCACCGGACTCCTTGTTGTTTTTGTGGATACAGACTAACACGGCTACCCCCGATACTTGATTGTCTGATCCTGTTCCCTATACTCTACCAATGCTTCTCTTTTTCCCCACATTCAAAGTAGTTCTGCGGGTCTTGTGTCCATGTACACCTAAAACACGCTTGTAGTCAACAGTGACAAAGCTCCATTTCTCTCTTCATTCAAATAACTAATGGAAAAAATCCAATCATTTCTCTTTTATTTTCCGTAACAGTTTAACACCTGAAGCAAGTAATTAAGAAATTCATGACATTTTTAACTGCAATTTTTTTCCAGGTTCTTTTGGTTTGCTAAGTAGCTCAAGTCCCTTGTTTTCCCAAGATTTGTTAAACTAGTGTTTTGCCAATCACACAATTTCATGCAATGCAACCAGTAATCCACAAGGAAGAAAAGATATCTGGTCTTGCGCAGAAGGGATTTTAAAAAAGCATGACTATTTAGTGCTCTGGTGCTATTTTGGAAGTGAATAACTAACTGAAGCCTGTACCAACATTTTATTTAATAATCATTGTTAATAACACTTGCACTTCTATAGCACTTTTCAACTGATGACATCAAAACACTTTACTAACATTAGGTGTGGTGAAACTTACTTGTGAGGGTTAGATAAGTATTACACTAGTTTTAAAGAGTAAACCAAATACACAGAGATTTAACCAACATGCCAAAGTTCTCACAGCAAAGCACTGATTGAGTTCTGAATAAACTCAAGAGTCCTGAGTCACAATCCGGTGCACTAACAAGCAACATTACCTCTTAACAGAAAGCAAATGTAAGTTACCTAGTACATAGCAATACGTAGTAAAAAGACAAATTTTTGAATAAGCACTGCCAAATTTTATTTTTAATTTAAATTATTTTAAACTGTAGCTTTGGTTTTTGAGATCTACTGGAAACATACATGTTGAAGGATGATCACTAATATGAAATGGTATCAGACCAAGAAAAAGCACTTGACATAAATTAAAGTATATAGGTTTCATAAGTATAAAAGGAATAAAATATAAAATATCATCCAAAAATCCTCTACAATTACTTCAAGATGCATACATATATAAATGTAGATATACAGATTAATAGATTAAAAGGCCAGAATGAACCAATGTAATCATCTAGTCTGACCTCTTGTGTAACACAGGCCACAGGTTTCCCTGAATTAGCTCCTATCTGAACCAGAGCACATCTTTTAGTCAAACGTCCAATCTTGATTTAAAAATACCAGTGATATGGAATCTACCATATTGCTAGGTAAATTGTTCCAATTGTCCTGACTGTTTAAAATGTGCATGTTTATTTAATCTGAATTTGTCTAGCTTCAACTTTCAGCCATTTAATCTTATATACATTTGTCTATTAGATGAAAAGGCCTCTATTATCAAAATTTCTAATTCCCTAGGTAGGTACTTACAGACTGTGATTAAAGGACAACAGACAAATCAAATACTGACAACTGGTGAAAGAACCCCCAACCTACTTTAAAAATGGCTGTTATACAATCTTAAAAAATATTGCTCTAGAGAAACATGAAACTCTACCAAAAAACAACATAACCATATTGATCACAAATCTTTAAAGGGATACCATCAACTGGGAATCTAGTCAATTTCACAATGCGATTTAAAAATAGTTTCAGACAGTATACCTTCCACAGTCCCCCTAACAATATTTTGTGGTTTAACAATCCCACTTCATAATTTTAAAAATTTCTCTCCCCCTCCATGCTGCATTAAAAATTCAAGCAAACAAAAAATGGAAAACTAACTGACTGTACACAGGAAACTGTTGAAAGTGATTATACACAAAGTGCTTTCAAATGCAAAAATAGTTTTTCCCCTTTACAATCTACTTCAGTTGTAGTAAACTTAAGTGTTACATGAAAAAACAGTACATAAAACATTTTCAGACACTGGTAAAATAGTAAATTAATGAATATCCCTTTAAATTCTACTTGACAGGAATTACACCTTAGAACTGTTTTGAAGACTATGTTGTGCAATAAAGGAAACTAATGAGCTCTTAAACCTAAAATAGTTCCCTATGTTAAACAAAACACAATACTTGACTTGCCTTAATACTAATATTTAAAATTGTGTCCCCCTTTTATATCTCTATTTCAACACATTTACAATGGGTTTGACATTAAAACTAAAAATTAAAGATCACAAATAATTCCACAAGAACTAATGTTTAAATCTATATATGTATTTAAAAAGCAAAACAAAAAAGCATTACAAATTACAAACCAAGACCCTGATCCTGCAAGCTGTTCTGAGCAAGTGGATTTGATTCAAGTTCTAGTATCCTAGTTTTGTGATGTGAAAATATTTTATTGAATTACAAATTTATATAGTAAAACTCATTTCAATGCATTCAAATCTGACTCTTTGGCACCTTGAATAACATGACTCACAATATAACACTATGATCATTTGTCATTCCAGTTAAATCTAACCAAGAGACCAAGCCCGGAGGTGCTTTTTCCCGCCCTTTTTCCATAGCTACGGTATTACATGCAATACTTCAAGTCTGACCATGCTTTGAAATCTTTCTGAATTCAAATTCTCGATCGTGTGCACAATCCCTGAGTTGGAATGTTTTTACATCTGAAACATTTAAAATGCTACACTACTACTTCTTTCTTTTATAATCAAATCATATTTAGGGGGGTTGCAGATTCCCAGTATGAAGAATAAAGAAGTTTATAGGGGGGGGGAAAGGGGAGAGGAGGGGAGGAGCAAGAAGATTGGTGGTTGTGTTTTGGAACTTTTGCTATGACAACTGATATCTGGCAGTTGGGCTGAGTTTGTGACACTGCTTTAAGAAGGGACAGATTTGGGTATTTGGCTAGTAGAAATTTCTCAGAAGCTGGCATTTAAAAGGAAGAATGTTGATGTTTGTGCTCTGGCACTTTTGCTATGACAATGAGTGAAATGTATGACTTAAAATATCATAATACACATGCACAAATATTAATAGGAATTGTGTAGCTAAATCATCTGGTTAGCTTCGAAAAATCTCCATCATTATCTTTAGGGTTACAGGTGTTAAATGTGTAACTATATGCAGATCTTGCTAATTACTAAGTTTACCAACTTTGGCTTTGACCCTGTAATCAGGTCTGTGTGCAAGGTCCCAGATGTAAAACTATAAGTAGGGCCCCATCAAATTCATGGCCATGAAAAATGCGTCACGGACCTTGAAATCTGGTCTCCCCCGTGAAATCTGCCAGGGATGGGCAGGGACGGAGGTGACCCAGCCAGGGCTCCTACCATTCACCCAGGCTCCAGCTGCTAGTCCTGGCAGGGCTGGGGAGGGATGGGACTTCCTCTTCTCCTGCAAGGGCCACTCCCGGGGCCGGGTCAAACCCACCTCTTAGAACCTCCCCAGCTGCAGGAAGCTCTGCAACCCCACCCCACTTCCTGCCCCATCGCTCCCCAGCCCCGGGGGGGGGGGGGGGGGAGGCACTGAATAGGGAGTGGCTGTGGAGCTTCTACAAAGGTTCTGGCACCCTTGCCCCCAGCTCTGCCCCTCCCCAGCTCCGGGCCCAGTGCTCGGGGCTAAAGGGGCCTTGTGCTGGCTGGGGGAGGAGGGACCACAGCGCCCCCCTGACCACAGGGACCCACCCAAAAAGTGGTGACCCCCCCCCATACCATGCGACCCTCACTTCTGCACAACCCTCTGCTCTCCGGCTGCCCAACTCTGAAGGCAGTGCCTCTATCAGCAGCAACGCAGAAGTACAGGTGGCAATACCGTGAACACCCTCCCCGCCCCCAGGATAGCCTTGCGACACCCCCGCACACCCTCTTTTGGGTTGGGACCCCCATGGTTATAACACAGTGAAATTTCAGATGTAAATATCTGAAACCGTGAAACTGATTATTTTTAAAAGCCTATGACTGAAATTGACCAAAATGGACCATGAACTGGGTAGGGTCCTCACTATAAGATCGTGCAGTTATTCTGGTTAGTAATGCATGAGTCTTGATAGTTATGTGCATTTTTTAAAAATGTTTGTGAAAGTTAAAGTTTTAAATTAATTATTATTATTGTCCCTACAACTGAAAGAAGGGATAGATGTCTGAAGGTAGAAGGCTAAGAAAAGGGCAACGAAGCCGGCAGTACGTGGGCTACAGTCGTTAGAAAAAGGAGCTGGAGAAGGGGGATGAGAATGGAGGTGATATATTAGAACATAACCTCTGGAGTACTGTTTCCTCTCCCCTGCACCCAAACATTTATTTAGATAATCTAAATTACAGTTTTCAAAATAAAAATATACTCCCTTTCCAAATGTTACACTATAATAGCTTGTTACCATTCCACTGCACAAGAATCCATCTTGATTTGCTGGACTGTTTTGCAAAATAAGATATTTGATTTACTGAATGTTTAATTCAAATAAATTCTAAACATGGTCCGAACATTAATATACTAAAACATCTCAAATTTTTGCAATGATTAATTTAACAGAATCCTACAAATTAGAGATGGAAAAAACCCTATAATTTTATCATTTCTAAGCCACCATAGGATTGCTCCTTCAAGATTATTTTCTAGTGTTCTGTCCAGTCTAATTTTAAATGGTTAATTTCTTTAACTTTCTTCAGACACGGCCCAATTCTGAAAGGTAGAGCACTTCCTGCAAGGTACTGGGCATCCTCAATTCCCATAGAGTTTGTTGTAAACTGGCGTGAGAAAAACCTGCATTGACAGTATTAAGTTCTGAACATAAGCTATATCACGTGCAAACATGTTATTTAGCAGTAGCCAAGTATGTGGGATCAAGCAACTTCAAAACAGAACTAGACTGAACACCAAACATTAAAACAGAACTTCATGAAGTGCCAAATGTTGCTGCTGAAGAGGTCACCAAAATAACAAGTTTTATTAATTCAAAAGTTGGGGATTTTTCCATCTGAAGAGGAAACCTATGTAATGTTATGGAAGAGCCACAGCTCCCCTTACATATAAACATAAATGAAAACACATATTGTACTCATAGTATTGAGTAATATTTTAACAATACTTTATACATACTAATGAGAGCTGAGCAAATAATTTGTGATAATTTCGAAGTGTTTTTACTGTTTATGAAATGTCCAAGATAGTGATGAAATGTCCAAGATAGTCCAAGATCCAAATGCATAGTGATTTTCTCATATTTACTTCATTATTCAACTAATTATTCTTTGGACTTTGTATACTGTATAGCTTGCTGTTTAAGATGCATTGCTAGTTCTGACTAGTCACAAAAGTCACATATGCCTAATCCCAGGCATACTGCGAAGAGCTACAAAAGGATCTCTCAAAACTGGGTGACTGGGCAACAAAATGGCAGATGAAATTCAATGTTGATAAATGCAAAGTAATGCACATTGGAAAATATAATCCCAACTATATGTATAAAATGATGGGGTCTAAATTAGCTGTTACCACCCAAGAAAGAGATCTTTGAGTCATTGTGGATAGTTCTCTAAAAACATCCACTCAATGTGCAGCAGCAGTCAAAAAAGCAAACAGAATGTTGGGAATCATTAAGAAAGGGATAAATAATAAAACAGAAAATATCGTATTGCCTCTATATAAATCCATGGTACACCCACATCTTGAATACTGCGTGCAGATATGGTCGCCCCATCTCAAAAAAGATATATTGGAATTGGAAAAGGTTCAGAAAAGAGCAACAAAAATGATTAGGAGTATGGAAATGCTGCCATATGGGACTTTTCAGCTTGGAAAAAAGACGACTAACGGGGTATATGATAGAGGTCTATAAAATCATAACTGGTGTGGAGAAAGTAAATAAAGAAGTGTTATATACGCCTTCTCATAACACAAGAACTAGGGGTCACCAAATTAAATTAATAGGCAGCAGGTTTAAAACAAACAAAAGGAAGTTTTTCTTCACACAACACACAGTCAACCTGTGGAACTCTTTGGCAGAGGATGTTGTGACGGCCAAGACTATAACAGGGTTCAAAAAAGAACTAGATAAATTCATGGAGGATAGGTCCATCAATGGCTATTAGCTAGGATGGGCAGCGACGATGTCCCTACCCTCTGTTTGCCAGAAGATGGGAATGGGCAACAAGGAATGGATCACTTGATTACCTGTTCTGTTCATTCCCTCTGGGGCACCTGGCATTGGCCACAGTCAGAAGACAGGATACTAGGCTAGATGGACCATTGGTCTGACCCAGTAAGACCGTTCTTATAATATTGTTTATCTCCAATGTTTGGATGAGTAATTTGTATAGTCAGGTTTCTCAAGCACATGAAGGAAAATTAATCAAAATTGAACATAAAAGTTGCACAAACATGGATAAGGCAAAGTTAACAAATGTATGTGTGGACATTTTTTGTAACATAATTATTTATTGTTCCTTCTGTGCAGAGAATCCCAAAATCTTTCACCAATTTTAAGCTGCTTTACACCTACATACATATGTGCTGCAAATACATTATCTATTTTACATACAATGCTGATTAACCAAATCCCAGTTGCACAAAAGTCCAAGGATCTCAAAGCACATCAGAAATAATTAAGTATTTCAAAAAGTCCTGTGAAACAGGTAGTTATTATTAACCCATTCATAAGAAAGTAAATTTAGAGGAACAGTTATGTGACTTGGTCATCAGGACCAGATCTCCTGACTCCAAGTCCTATGCTTTAAACAAGACAAACCTCTCTCTTCCATTCATACATTTTAAGGCCAAATGGGATCAATATGATGACCTAGTCTAATTTATTGTGTAACAAAGATCATACTTTTCATCCAATGATTCCCGAATCTAGTTCAACAACTTGTGATAAAACTAGAACATAAAGGGCTTTTCTACATGGGGAAATTTCCAGGCACAACTTTTTACTGATATCATTATACAGCTAATGCACTATGCAGACTCATTTATTCAGAGTAAGAGTGCCACAGCTGAAGACCACATAAACTAAAGCAGAAAAAAGCACTCTTATTCCAGACAGTGTTGGTGTGTGAGTGTTATATTGTGCAACTATAGCACTATAGTCATACATGTATAATTATGCCACTCAATTTCCCTGTGTAGACAAGCCCTGTTTATTTGACAGAAATAAGGCACAATTTGTATTTTTGTTCAAAATCTAAGCTAGAGCCACCTCACCGCTCCAGCTCACCTGGCGCTGGCTTCCCAAAGGCCAAGCGCCCCCAGCCCAGAACACAGTGAAATGGGTTCTATTTTCAGAGGGTCTGCTGCATTTACACAAGAAACAGGCTCATTTCAGCATCACCATCCTGACCCTTGTCCATGGCTCCGGTGCACAGCTTGCTGCCCCCCCACACCATTGGCCTCCACAGGCTAGGGTGACCAGATGTCCCAATTTTATAGGGACAGTCCCGATTTTGGGGTCTTTTTCTTATATAGACTCCTATTACCCCCCACCCCTGTGCCGATGTTTCACATTTGCTGTCTGGTCACCCTGTCGCATGACCTTCCACTAGACTGGTGGGAGACTGCAGCTGCTTCAGTAGGGGCCCGGCAGCTCCCTCGCTGCCACTCACAGCCCTCTGCCTCAGCCAGTCCCAATCTAGAGACACATTGCCTAGCTTTACCCTGACCCTTGGGCGGAGCACACCGCCCAGCGACCGCTATCATCTCTTAGTAAGGGGACGGGGGGAGGGGAATAAATAATCCCCCCGCCCTCAGCTACCGCACAGCCGGTCACGTGATATATCCTCCCCCGCGGACCCCACATGGAAGCACCCAGCAGCAGCTGCCCGTCCGCCCCTCACTCACCCTCTCTCGCCGCCGTCGCGGACATGTCCTCTCGCGAGCTTTGCGGCCGAGACCTCTCTCTCGGATGCGGTTTGCGTGCCCAGACCGTTGGCCTGCGGGTAGAAGGGGTGAGGGAGTAGTGTGTGTGCGCGCGCGCGCGCGCTCCAGGCTCCGGCCGCCTCGCACATGTGGGGAGCGGAGGAGAGGGAAGGGCAGGCTTCTCCATCCGGGTCCTTCTTTTCACTCTTGCCTTCCCCCGCCCCTTCTTCTCCTCAGACGGCAGCCTGCGGCTTGCAGAAGCAGCCGGTTTGGAGAGAGGGGGCGGGTTGGGAGCTGCGTCTCATACTGCAGCTTTCCGCCGCCCATCACACTTGGCTACTCAGTCACCTCAGGGGTGCAGGGGGGACCCGATTGTTCTTTTACACTTGCCGCCGCTTTCCGAGCGAGGGTGTGTCATACAGGGCATGGCCTTCCCATCTCCCTGCTACTGTGGGTGCAGGGGACAGATTTGTCCCTAGCCAGCCACCCACCCCTCCCTACACCAGGATCAGTACTCACCTTAAACCAGGCCCAGACCCAGAGACCTTTCCCCCAGGGCTCCTGAGGATTTCCACAGGATTGGGTGAGACTGGGATGAGGAAGGCAACAGGGCCCAGACAAAACAGAGCAGTTCCCACAGTATTTCCCTTCAACTATTGGGTTTATACTAATCTGAAATTCAAAGCGAAAGGCCATAAATGTTGGAACTAGGGGTGCTGGTGCACCTTCGGACATGAAGTGCTTTCCATCATAAGCAAGGTTTATAGTTTGGTTCAATGGCTCTCAGCATCCCCACTCTATAAATTGTTCCAGGACTTCTGTGAAAGGTGGCTTATGATTCTGAACCTAGACTATACTTCATGCATACACTTCTCTTAATCCTTAGCCACACATCTGGACCAAACAACTGCAGACTAGAACCGGATTAAACAACGCACAAAATACACACAGGCCAAATGCTCCTGTGCATAAGTGCACGGATCATAATGGGCGTGAGAGGAGAGTCAAAAATAAATGTTCACAAAACCCCAGGAAATACAAATGCTGATTTCTACTCTGCTCTCACAAAAGGTTAGGGTGACCAGATGTCCCGATTTTGTAGGGACAGTCCCAATATTTGGGGCTTTTTCTTACATAGGCTATTACCCCCCACCCCCGTCCCGATTTTTCACACTTGCTGTCTGGACACCCTACAAAAGGTCAATGCACAGCGAGACTGCTGAATTAGAAGACTGCAGCGGTGTATGTGTAATGGAAAAAAACCTACATTTGGATGATATTCAGGCTGCAAGTTTGAGTATTTCAAAATGCAAATATAATGGTTTTCATTGCATGTGCAGAGACCAATTCTGCTTCCACCCTAGTGAAAATTGAGTATTCCAACTGAAATAAATGTTCTACTAAGGTAGAACCAGTGCTGTTCTGCTTTGCACAATCTGCATCACAGATATAAAAAAATCTTGCCTCTTGAGTTTCAACTATTTTTCTGCAAAACCACAAATTAAAAACCTAGTTGCAGCTCTATTAAATTGCACCCTGCAGCACTTATTTGTACTATGGTAGCACTTAGAAGCCCCCAGTCATGGACCTGGAGCCAACTGTGCTAAGCAATGCTTAAAAAACAAACTGGTCCCTGCCCTATAGAGCTTATGATAGAGTTGTTTGATGCCATAGTACCAGAAAATATGTACATGCATGAAAGAAAGCAAACTTTTAATCATTTACATTTTGTTTTTAATGTTAAAAAATAAAGTGGGTGAAGTTAATTTTTTTGCATCAGACAATAGAGAGATTTTTATTTCAAGCGCCCTTTTCATGGGAATGTGGCCTTAAATGTAGACTGAAGTCTGTAAGGACAAAATCATAAAACAAATTGAGAAACTCAGGATTATTGATTCACCAAGGCTGGGTAATTTTACAAATTACTCTAATATAAACCAAGGATTTGGCATGACAAGAGAAATGCATTTTATTGAGCAATATGAAAGGTTGCCAGTACTTCATGAAATTTTATTCAAAATTGATTTGGATCCTATGCTTCCCTCTATTACATGGGCCAGAAGGGAAGGAGAGAGAAATTAGGAAATAAAGTGCCTCCTAGTCCTGCAGAAGGTGAGGCAACAAAGACAGCATGGTATGCTCCCCACTTCCCTTAGCTACTTCCAAGCTACAGGATGTCCCTTCTGTGATTTCTCTAGCACAGCTACAATGGGATGCCATAACATTGGCATACCAAGGCAGGTTCCCAGAAGTTAGTGGATCCACAGAGCAATGCGTAGACCCAGGGACCCACAGGGTTACAAAAAGAATTCCCTAAGGATCTTCTGGCTCTGCAAATTTAATGGGATATATCCCATAAACATCGCCTCTAAGGGGACATTAAGAGGAAACTAAGGATAGCCTTACATAGTATCCTGTAAAAAGCAACAAAGAGTCCTGTGGCACCTTATAGACTAACAGACGTATTGGAGCACAAGCTTTCGTTGGTGAATACCCACTTCATCAGACGCATACTCTGGATACTCTGTCCCCATTACCTATCGTGTAGGTGCAGGAGGCAGCCCTTTAGTTGCATGGAACTGACAAAACAAGAGTGTTGAAAGACATTATTTTATAATTCTGATGCTAGAATACAGGCTACCACAATTAAAAGTAATTGACAGTATTTTAGGCTTATTTTAAGTGTGTAATCATCCAGGGAACTCCAAACTATTCAGAAAAGAGAGCAGGTATAATTTAGTGTAAACCTTTAACAAATTTTGGGGCAACCTATATACAGAAATTGATAGGCTCTATCAAATCACAGCTATGGCCACTACTTGAACTTGGGGAGTATTAAGAGTTAAACCCTTCTTTGGACCCTTCCTGAAAACATGAATGTCCTAACCTCTTACACTTTTTAATGCCTAGCTCTAATATCAAGCATTTGAAGTAATGGTATCTGGAGTATGAGGACATGCATATTCTCTTTCTAAAGATGACTAAATCCTCTGTGATGTTCTCTCAGATAAAATAAATGAATAAAATCAAGTCTACTGGAATAAAACTCTGGTCTAAGGAGCTCCAGTATTTAGACAGAAAAATCCTCATTAATGAATTCTAAAATGCACAAAAAGCCTATAAAGTACACCTCTACCCCGATATAACGCGACCCGATATAACATGAATTTGGATATAACGCGGTAAAGCTGTGCTGGGGGGGCGGGGCGGGACTGCGCACTCTGGTGGATCAAAGCAAGTTCAATATAACGCGGTTTCACCTAAACGCAGTAAGATTTTTTGGCTCCCAAGGACAGCGTTATATCGAGGTAGAGGTGTAATAGGAAAATAATATGATTTGTCATTCCTTAGCTTCCAGCCACAAGCATTTGAATGTTAACAGTACTGAAGATGAAAAGTCATATGGAAATGCCAAAGAAATTAAGTTATGGCATTTCCTCTTCTGCAAACTCATTGACTAATCAGGGTATTTGCTTTATTAATATTATCTCATCTTGCATTTCATAGACATTCTTTACTGACTAGAGAGTAAAGAAGGGAGAAGGACCAATAATGTCTGTTTTCCTAAGAATAGGAAGGAGGGCAAAGCACCTAAATTAAGATATCTGCCAAATATCCTTATATATTTACATGCATTAAGGTAAGTTGTCATGATAAGCTCTAATGGCTGGATTTGCAATTACTTTACCAGGGAAAGATCGCATGGACAAAATTCAGATTCAGAACCTATTCAGATGTTATTTCCAATTTAGGTAAGTCAGGTAACCACATATGTTTCAAGGAAAGGGAACTACAAGGAAAAATAAAAAATATTTTCAAGAAATGGCAGACAATGTTTTATATTCATTGTTCAAAATCAAAAATCTGAATCAGAGTATGTGATCATCTACATAATTATTGCAGAAATACGGAAGAGTGTCTCGGATATTGACTTTATATGGGACATGAGACACGAAATAAAGGAGACTATAAAAATAATCTATGATGACCAACCTAAGTTAGAGTCGGTAACCTTCCTACAGAATCTAATAAGATCTAGGTTCAAGTTTATATTATATCTAGTAATTTGTGTACTAGGGCATGATATTTAATCTCTCCTTTAGATACAGTATAGTTGTGACACTTTGTACCTCAAAGCAGCAGCCTGGAACCCCCATATTCACCATGATGATATAATTATGATATGTTTTGTCCCAAATACGCCTTGTGAGGTATCATTTTAAAAGTCTCGACCTGTTGAATATTAATATCCTGTTTGATTGTATGTGCTGTCATTATAAGTGAGGTTATGGAGTATTGCTCTATATGTTACTGAAAAATGTTGTGAAGTTGGGAACACCCACAGCCAGCCTTTCAGGTGCAACAGTGGAATAGCCAAACAGCAGTCAAGGAAAGAATCCACTATTCCAGGAACTGTACACAATGGAGACTTCTCCAAAAGAACACAAAGACAATGGAGACATTTGACCAATGGGGATTGACTAACCCATCTCACAGCAAAGATCTTTTCAGCAAGATGGAAGAAACTATAAAAGAGGGGAAGTAAGATCATCACTTGTCCTCTCTCTCCCCTCAACTCAACACCAGGAATAAATATCTGGAGGACAGAGACTTTGAACGGGAGGCCAGAAAAGAGTTCCAGCCTGTTTATTCAGGATATGTGACCTGTTTGTGCTATCTATTGAATCTGCTTGATTCAAATCCTGTTTAGTTTGTAGAACTCAAACTGCAAATTTATTTCGTTTCTTAAGTAACCAACTCTGATTTCTATGCCTGCTACTTATAATCACTTAAAATCTATCTTTCTGTAGCTAATAAATCTGTTTTATATTTTACCTAAAATAGGGTGTTTTGGTTGAAGTGCTTGGGAAATCGCAGTTCAGTTTACAAAGGCTAGTCTGTGTCCTCTCCATATTGAGGGAGAGGTGGACTGGTTAATGAGGCTTCTGGCAGTGCAAGACAGTACAGTTCAGGGGTGCAAGGCTGGGGAACAGGGGGGGAATTGGCTGGAAACTCTCTATTGTTGGTTCATGAGTGGCTGAGAAAGCATTCATGTAACTCCGTTGGGTGTGTTCCTGCCTGTGGGTGTCTGTGTAAGTGCAGTACCTGCCAGAGGTTTGTGGCTTGACACAGCATCACAGAGTGAGAGGGATACCCCAGGTTGGTGAGACAGAGGGCTCAGCGCTCGCACAGTCTAGGTTGCACCCCGGGAACTCCCATCACTATAGTCTCCAGAGTATTTTAGAAAGCTGGAAGCAGAGAAACTTGCATTCCTGCAGAAAAGAGCATTTTTCGTCTAAATAAGCCACTTTGGGGGTAGGAGGAGGGAATAATGCAAATCACTTGTGGGAGCGCCAGGAAAAAAAGCATGCTGAAAAGATTTTGCTTACTTTATCCATATGGAAAGCAGCAGGAGGGCAGCACCAGAATTGATATTTATGTTCCAGAATTGGGGTACATACTATTCCACTATATTTGTTCCTCTGTTAACTGTTATAGAGAAGGCAATAGCCTCTTCCCCTCCATAAAAGATCAAGCAGAAAACAGTCTCTTTTTGCAAAATGTCATGTTTACATGTGTGACAGGTTCGGTCACAGAGACCCCCTTGGGAGTGTCACCTGACATGCTGAGATTACCTCTGAGCCCATTTTCCCTGCCAGATTGGGACTCCAGAACTGTGCTTTGTTGAGTCAGACATGCTAGCCTGCTGCAATAGACCCAGGTCTGGTCCACGCCCCCAAAGCTGCAGATTTTAACCAAAAACTGCTCAGCAGGTCACCTATCTCTAACACCCAGACACTCAGCTCCCAATGGGATCCAAACCCCAAATAAATCAGTTTTACTCTGTATAAAGCTTATACAGGGTAAACTCATAAATTGTCCATCCTCTATAATACTGATAGAGAGATATACACAGCTGTTTGCTCCCTCAGGTATTAATCACTTACTCTGGGTTCATTAATAAACAAAAGTGATTTTATTTCTATAAAAAGTAGGATTTAAGTGGTTTCAAGTAATAACAGACAGAACAAAGTGAGTCACCAAGCAAAATAAAGCAAAAACATGCAAGTGTAAGCCTAATACATTAAGAAACTGATTACAGGTAAAATCTCATTCTCAGAGATATTCCAATAAGCTTCTTTCACAGACTAGACTCCTTCCTAGTCTGGGCCCAATCCTGTCCCCTGTTACAGTCCTTGTTAGTTCCAGCAGACATCTTAGGTGTTAAGTAGGGGTTTTCTCATGACAGGCCACCTTTGTTCTGCTCCACCCCCTTTTATATCTTTGGCACAAGGCGGGAATCTTTTGTCTCTCTGGGCCCCACCCCTCCTTCTAAATGGAAAAGTTCCAGATTTAAGATGGATTCCAGTATCAGGTGACATGATCACATGTCCTGTGAGACCCCAGCCTCCATTCTTCCTGGGTTGGCCAACACATACACAGGAAGGTTTGTAAGTAAACAGAGCCATTTACAACCAATTGTCCTAGTCAATGGGAGCCATCAAGATTCTAAACCACCATTAATGGCCCACACTTTGCATAATTACAATAGGACCTCAGAGTTATACTTCATATTTCTAGCTTCAGATACAAGAATGATACATACATACAAATAGGAGGAATATATTCAGTAGATTATAACCTTTGTTATGATACCTTACAAGAGACCTTTTGCATAAAGCATATTCCAGTTACATCATATTCACACTCATAAGCATATTTCCATGAAACATATGGAGTGCAACGTCACAACACATGGCTAACAACAAATGGAATTGATTAATAAAGTTATATGACAATTTTAATAAGTTAACAAGATATAAATTACATTAGAACCTCAGTTATGAACACCAGAGTTATGAATGGACTGGTCAACCACACACCCCATTTGGAACTGGAAGTATGCAATCAGGCAGCAGCAGAGACAACAAAAAAGCAACTACAGTACAATAAATGTAAACTACTAAAAAATAAAGGGAAAGTTTAAAAAAATTGACAAGGTAAGGAAACTGCTTTTGTGCTTGTTTCATTTAAATTAAGATATTTAAAAGCAGCATTTTCCTATTGGATAGTAAAGTTTCAAAGCTGTATTAAGTCAATATTCAGTTGTAAACTTTTGAAAAAATAACCATAACATTTTGTTCAGAGTTTGAACATTGCAGAGTTATGAACAACCGCCATTCCCACGGTGTTCGTAACTCTGAGATTCCACTGTAGTCGTGGCATTAAAAGATTAAAACTATTGGCATATAGAAAAAGAAAAATACAGATTAATCTGGAGCTATTAACGTCAGTATGAGCTAAACAAAAATATAAAGAGAATGTCCGTTTGAAATCAGCATTGGAGAAAATTACAGAAGATGATTGGATAGTGATAACGAATGACAGATTGCAAGGCTGCAGCAAAAACGGTCAAAAATGAATCTAAGATTAGAGAGGTAATAAACTGTCTGTAATAAACTCATTCAAAGAAGCTCTGTACAATTTCAAGCACTTCATTAAAATATTAATAAAACATTAGTATACAAAAATGAGCAACAAAAAATGATAAAGTGCTAACTTCTCCTCTACAGCAATCTCTCCTCACTGGAGGAGATGGGAGTGCCATCAAGGAGCCAATTCATTGCTCTGTGATTCTGTGCTGCCCCACCTAGATTGTTCTAAGTTATGCTAGTAGAGGACAGGAGAAGCAGAGTTCTGCCAAGTCCCCAGCATGCTTCCTCCTTCAAATGAACACAAGCTAGTCTAGGGTGAGAAGCCAGCTCTAAGCCAGCTGAGAGTTCATTGCGCCACCTGATTGGTACAAAGAAAATGGAGCACAAACTAGAATCTGGCCTACAGACCTGACAATTCTCTGAAGTATGAAGAAAAGTTAAAGGAATTTAACATTAATAAAATTAAAGGAGATGGAGCGATATTATAGTTCTACACAAATAGATGAGAGAAAATAATATAGAAAAAAGTGAAAAGTTATTCAAGAACTAAAACTATTACAAGAAGCATGGAAACTGGACAACATGTGTAGGGGTGAAGGAGGCCAGATGGCAGAGAAGCGTGTATATGAGAACAGTGCAGAGAGAGGAACAGAACATATGGGATGAGGAAATTAAATTAAGACAAGAAGTAGACTGTGTGAATAATTTCAAAAAGGACAAACCATCTAATTACCTTTGTACTTGACTGGAAAGTTGAACAGGGAAATGCTCCAGGAAGCAATCTCTCCACTATGATATGTTTCACAATTTGAAAAAGACCAATGATTTGGAGATCTTGAAGATTCTTCTTGCAATCAATCATACATAAAAGTAAAATCTTTGGGAGCAAAGATTTCTAGACCTCACATTGCAATATTAGAAGTATAAGAACAGTAGGACAATGAAACAGACTGTCTAGGGAGGGTGTGGAAGCTCCTTCACTGGAGGTTTTCAAAAGGAGGCTGGATAGCCATCTGTCTTGGATGGTTTGGCCATCACAAATCCTGCATTTTGGCAGGGGGTTAGACTAGATGACCCCTGCGGTCCCTTCTAACCCTATGATTCTATGATTAAAAGGCGGGGGTAATAAACAACCTACATATTAGCAGATGAGATATGAACAGCATGACAAAGAAGCAAGAAGCCTGCCAAACAATCAGTGAGGCCACTGGATGATCAATCTGCTAAAGGAGCTTTCAAAGAAGACAAAAACGAAATTAATTATTTGCATTGGTTTTCACTGCCGAGGATGTTAGGGAGATTCCCACACCTGAGCCATTCTTTTTAGGTGACAAATCTGAGGAACTGTCCCAGATTGTGGTATCAATAGAGGTGTTTTGGAACAAATAGATAAATTAAACAGTAATAAGTGACCAGGACCAGATAGTATTCACCCAAGAGTTCTAAGGGAGTTCAATTATGACGTTGCAGAACTAACCGTGGTATATAGCCTATTGCTTAAATCAGCTTCTGTATCAGATGACTGGAGGATAGCTAATGTGAAGCCAATTTTTTAAAAAGGCTCCAGAGGCGATTCTGGCAATTTCAGGCTGGTAAGTCTCACTTCAGCATAGGCGTGCGCACGGGGTGTGCCGGGTGTGCCCGGGCACACCCTAATGCAGGGGTGGGCAAATGGCCCCCCTCTCCAGGTGCGGCAAGCCGTGGGATCTGCGCTCCTGGCCCCTCTCCTGCGTTCCTCCCTCTCCTGGAGCCCTGCCGCCGCGTGCACAGCTCTCTGGGGGCCAGGGCTGCACGCTCCCGCGGGGCAGCATTTGGCTCTGTGGGGAGGCGGACACCCTCCCCCCTCTCCTGGAGCCCTGCCGCCGCATGTGCAGTGCTCTGGGGGCCGGGGATGTGTGCTCCCGCGGGGCAGCATTTGGCTCCATGGGGAGGCAGACACCCTCCCCCCTCCCCTGGAGCCATGCCGCTGCGTGTGCAGTGCTCTGGGGGCCGGGGCTGCGCACGCTCCCGCGGGGCAGCGTTTGGCTCCACGGGGAGGCTAGGAGTCTCATCTCATGCCATGGTAAGGGTCCGGGGCTAAGGGGGTTGGATAAGGGGTGGGGGGAGTCAGGGGACAAGGAGCAGGGTGGGTTGGATGGGGGTGGGATCCCGGGCGGGGGTGTTAGGGGCGGGGGGTCTCTGGAGGGGGCAATCAGGGAGCGGGGGGGGGTTGGATGGGGCATGGGAGTCCCGGGGTCTGTCAGGGGGCGGGGGGGTAGATAGGGGTCAGGGGACAGGGAGCAAGGAGGGTCCTGGGGGGGCAGTTAGGGTGGGGGGGCCTCTGGAGGGGGTGGTCAGGGGACAAGGAGCTGCAGGGCGGATTGGATGAGTTGGGAGTTCTGGGGGGGGGCTGTCAGGAGGCAGGGGTGTGGAGAGGGGTTAGGGAGGCAGGGAGCAGGGGGGGTTGTATGGGTCAGGAGTTCTGGGGGTTCTGTCACGGGGCAGGGAGTGGTTGGATAGGTGTGGGAGTCCCGGGGCGGGGGTGTGGATAAGGGTCGGGGCAGTCAGGGGACAAGTAGGGGGTAGGGTCCTAGGGGGGCAGTCGGGACAAGGAGCAGGGAGGCTTAGATAGGGGGTGGGGTCCTGGGGGGCAGTTAGGGGCAGGGGTCCCAGGAGGGGGTAGTCAGGGGACAAGGAGCAGGGGGGGTTGGGAGTTCTGAGGGGGGCAGTCAGGGGGCGGAAAGTAGGAGGGAGTGGATGGGGTGGGGCTAGGGCGGGGCTCCCTGGGTGCACACCCTAATGAAATGGGCTGTGCACGCCTATGCACTTCAGTAACAGGCAAATTGGCTGAAACTATAGTTGAACAGAATGATCAGACACATAGATTAAACACAGTTTGTTTGGGGGTGGGGGGAGTCAACATGGCTTTTGTAAAAGGAAATCATGCCTCACCAATTTATTAGAATTCTTTGAGGGGTCAACAAACATGTAGACAAGGGTGATCCAATGGATATAGAGTACTTGGACTTTCAGAAAGCCTTTGGCAAGGTCCCTCACCAAGGCTCTTAAGCAAACTAAGCAGACCTGGGATAAGAGGGAAGATCCTCTCTTGGATCTGTAACTGGTTAAAAGATAGGAAACAAAGGGTAGGAATAAATGGTCAGTTTTCAAAATGAAGACAAGTAAATAGCGGTATCCCCCAGGGATCTGTACTATACAGGGACCAGTGCTATTCAACATATTCATAAAGGATCTGGAAAAAGGGGTAAACAGTGAGGTGGCAAAGTTTGCAGATGTTAGAAAATTACTCAAGATAATTAAATCCAAAGCAGACAGTGACGAGTTACAAAGAGATCTCACAAAACTGGGTGACTGGGCAACAAAATGGCAGATGAACTTCAATGTTGATAAATGCAAAGTAATGCAGATTGGAAAACGATCCCAACTATTCATACAAAATGATGGGTTCTAAATTAGCCATTAACACCCCAGAAAGAGATCATGAAGTCATTGGGGATAGTTCTCGGCAAACATCTGTTCAATATGCAGCAACAGTCAAAGAAGCTAAAAGAATATTAGGATCCATTAGGAAAGGGATAGATAATAAGAGAGTAAATATAATAATGCCACTATATCAATCCATAGTATGCCCACACCTTGAATACTGTGTGCAGTTCTATTTGCCCCATCTCAAAAGAAGACACATTAAAAATGGAAAAGGTACAGAGAAGGGCAACAAAAATGATTAAACAGTATGGAATATTTTCCATACGAGAAGAAATTAAAAAGACTGGGACTGTTCAGTTTGGAAAAGATATTACTAAGGGGGGATATGATAGAGGTCTATAAAATCTTGAATAGTGTGGAGAAAGTGAATGGGGAAGTGTCATTTACCCCTTCACATTACACAAGAGCTAGGTGTCACCCAGTGAAATTAATAGGCAGCAGGTTTAAAACAAACATAAGGAAGTTCTTCACACAACACACAGTCAACCTGTGGAACTCATTGCCAGGGGATGTTGTGAAGTCCAAAACCATAACTGAGTTAAAAAAAGAATTAGATAAGTTAATGGAGGATAGGTCCATCAATGGCTATTAGCCAGGATGGTCAGGGAGGCACTCCCACGTTCTGGGTGTTCCTAAGCCTCTGACTGCCAAATGCTGGGACTGGACAATGGGGGACAGATCACTTGATGATTGCCCTGTTCTGTTCATTTGTTTTAAAGCATCTGGCATTGGCCACTGTTGGAAGCTAGGATATTTGTCTAGATCAGTGGTTTTCAAACTTTTTTTCTGGGGACCCAGTTGAAGAAAATTGTTGATGCCCGCAACCCAACAGAGCTGGGGATGAGGGGTTTGGGGTGTGGGAGGGGCTCAGGGCTGGGGCAGAGGGTTGGGGTATAGGGGTGAGGACTGTGGTGTGGGGCTGGGAATGGGGGGTTCAGGATGTGGGAGGGGGCTCTGGGCTGAGGCAGGGGGTTGGGGTGCGGGAGGGGGTCAGGGCTCTGGGCTGGGGGTGCAGGCTCTGGGCTGGGGCCGGGGATGAGGGGCTTGGGGTGTAGGAGGGGCTCTGGGTTTGGGGGGCGGGCTCAGGGCTGGGGCAGGGGGTTGGGGTATGGGGGTGAGGGCTGTGGGGTGGGTCCAGGAATGAGGGGTTCAGGGTGTGGGATGGGGCTCTGGGCTGGGGGTGCAGGCTCTGGAGTGGGGCAGGGGATGTGGGGTTTGGGGTGTAGGAGGGGCTCCAGGTTTGGGGGTGCTCAGGGCTGGGGCAGGGGGTTGGAGTGCGGTAGGGGGGGTCAGAGCTCTGGGCTGGGGGTGCAGGCTCTGGGGTGTGGCCAGGGATGAAGGGTTTGGGGTGCAGGAGGGACTCTGGGTTGGGGGGGCTCAGGACTGGGGCAGGGGGTTGGGGTGCGGGAGGAGGTCAGGACTCTGGGCTGGGGGTGAAGGCTCTGGGGTGAGGCTGCGGACGAGGAGTTTGGGGTGCAGGAAGGGGTTCTGGGTTTTGGGGGGCTCGAGCAGGGGATTGGGGCATGGGGTTGGGGTGCGAACTTACGTCTGGTGGCTCCCAGTCAGCAGCGCAGCAGGGGTGCAGAGGCAGGCTTCCCGCCTGTCCTGGCACCGCAGACCGTGCTGCGTCCCAGAAGCGGCCAGCAGAAGGTCCGGCTCCTAGGTGGAGGTGCCTAGAAGCCGGACCCGCTGCTGGACACTTCCGGGGCGCAGCGCAGTGTTGGAACAGGTAGGTAGTAGCCTGCCTTAGCTGGGCAGCACCGCTGACAGGACTTTTAACGTCCCGGTCGGCAGTGCTGACCAGAGCCGCTAGGGTCCCTGGGTGCTGAGCAAGGCGACCCAGTGCCTTACATGCCACGACCCAGTACTGGGTCACGACCTGAACTTTGAAAAACACTGGTTTAAATGGACCATTGGTCTGACCCAATATGGCCATTCTTATGTTCTTATGACATCTTAATTCCCATATTCCCCAAGGGGAAAAAAAGATGACTACCAAAGAAGTAGTGTCTCTAGTCTCTTAGAGGAGGGCAATAACCACACCATGTATTTAAGCACCATTACTAACTTGTCTACACTACACTACACAGTTTTGTTGACAAAAGTCAGGTTTTGTCGACAAAACAGTGGAGGTGTACACACTACAATACTCATTCTGCTGACAAAACTCTTGTGCTTTGCCGACAAAATAAAACCACTTCAATGAGGTGGCAAAGTTATATTAACAAAGTGTCAGTGTAGACACCATGCTTAGTTATGTTGCTGTAAATGGCCTCCAGGAGGTGTCCCACAATGCCCATTTTGATCACTCTAGTCAACAGTTTGAACTCTGCTGCCTGCACCCAGGTACACAGGCACCCGCCCTTCCCCCTTTAAAGGCCCAGGAATTTTTGAAATTCCATTTCCTGTTTGCTTGGTGTGGACCGCTCACATTGCATCTTGCCATCTGACCATGGCAGCTCCACATGGCAAATGCTCTTCCTCTTGGAACACACCTGAATTGTTGGATCCACTGGCACTGTGAGGAAGGGAGGCTGTGCAATCCCAGCTCTGTTCCAGCCGTAGGAACTTCAATGCCTATGGGCAGATTTCTCATGGCTTTTTGGATAAGGGCTATGAATGGGACGGGCAGCAGTGCCGCGCAAAGAAGAAAGGAGCTGAGGTAGGCATACCAGAAGGCAAGGGAGGCAAACCGTTGTTCTGATGCTGCACCAAAGACCTGCCACTCTATAAGGAGCTGAACACCATCCTTGTCGGTGACCCCACTTCCAAGAGTCTCATGGATACTTCGGCGGGGCTGGAGGCAGTGGACCTAATCCGGAGGACGAAGTCGTGGACGAGGAGGTCGAGTTGGAGGATGATGTGGAGCCCACTGCAGGATCGTCTGGTGGCGTGGTGAGTCAGGACCTCTTTTCCTCTCCAGAGGGGTCTAGTCAGTCTCAGCAGTCCGTCTCTGGCGTACATGATGAGATTTCACAGGAATCCTCCAGAGAGATCTCTAGGAAACTTTCCTGGAGGTACTCACCAATCCTCTGCCAAAGGTTCCTTGACAGAGCTGCTTTGTTCCTTCCCACATTGTAAGAAACTTTCCCACACTGCTTATCAATCACTTGTGCAGGGACCAAAGTGGCACACAAGCGAGCAGCATAGAGACCAGGCCTGAAGTCGCATGCATGGAGGAGATGCACCCTTGCTTACCCTCAGGAGTGAGATACCAGCTTCAATGACCTCTGCCTGTGGAAAATGGTATCAGAATTTACTATATTGTCCCTAGTCACTTACACTGATCCACTTAAAAAAACATCTAGACCCTTTGCCCCACCTTGAACACCCCACCCCTAGCCGGGCTGAACTCACTGTGTTTAGGGTGTTTGTCGAGATGCGTGCTTGCCAAGGGACAGTGAGAATGTGATTCGTATGTTAAAAGAGATGTATACTGATTCAATACTGAATTCTATACTGATTCAATGCTGTGTATGAACTAACAATCATGCTTCTGTGTATGTTGTGCTACTGCAGATGTGGTCTTCAGGGGAACCCCCTACACACCGGCAAAGTGCCTCAACCAGATAAGGAAGAGACCAAGGCGGCGCAAGGAGGACATGTTCCGAGAGGTACTCCAATCCTCAGAGGCTGAAAAAAGAGACCATAAGGAGTGGAAGGAAAAATTTAAAATAGAAAGGCAGGACAGAAAGGAGAGTGAGGAGCACATTGTAAAAGGGCCATGAACGGATGATAAAAGTGATGGAGGAGCAAACAGAGATGTTGAAGTCCCTAATCATGCTCCAGGCATAACACAAGTGTGCTCCCCACCCCCTCGCAGCCAATACAGAACTGCTTTCCATGCCCTCCCCAAACTCCTCCCACACATTCCTTGCAACTTCCAATAACGTCTCAGTACATCATTCATTCCACACACACCCCTTGGACAGTTTCCAAAACAATAGCTGGACTTATACACAGCCATGAAAGCCTACACTACCCTGCAATGTTATCTCCCTTCCCATCAAGCCTTGTGTGTGTGTTGTTAATTGGTATTTAATGAAAACAAACTCTCTGAAAGATAACCAATCTTTATTTGATTCCTATACTTGGTGGTTGGTGCTGGTAGTAATACATAGTCTGATCATTTGCTGACTACAAATTCCCATCAGGAATCATCACAATTTTAATGCAAGGTGACAAGATAACAAAGCATGGCAAAGTGCTGTATAGAAAGACACATTCATGGTGCTCATTATCAAAATGTTGCCTCAAAGCCTCCCTGATTCAAAAAGCCCCCCATTGTGCCCCTCTAATAGTCCTGGTATCAGGCTGCTCAAATTCAGCTGCCAGGCGATCCGCCTCTATGCTCCACCCCGGGGGAAACTTTTCAGCCTTAGCTTCACAAATATTATGGAGCGCACAGCAGGTTGCTATGACCATGGGAATGTTTTCCTCAGTTAGGTCTAACCTGCCATAAAGGCAGTGCCAGTGTGCTTTTAATCTGCCAAAGGCACATTCCACGGTCATTCTGCACCTGCTCAGCCTATCGTTGAAGTGCTCCTTGCTGCTGTCCAGGTTTCCCGTGTAAGGCTTCATGATCCATGGGAGTAACAGGTATGCTGGGTCTCTCAGGATCACTATGGGCATTTCAACATCCCCCCAGTGGAATCTTCTGGTCTGGAAGCTCCCTGTTCGGAGCTTTCTGTACAGGCCAGTGTTCCTGAAGATGCGTGCATCATGCACCTTCCTGGACCACCCCACGTTGATGCCAGTGAAATGCCCACAGTGATCCACAAGCACCTGCAATACCATAGAGAAGTACCCCTTTATATTGATGTATTCCATCGCTAGATGGTCCGGAGCCAAAATTGGAATATGCGTGCCATCTGTCGCCTCTCCGCAGTTAGGGAATTCCATTGCTGCAAACCCATCTACTATTTCACGCACATTGCCAAGAGTCGGTCTCCTTCGAAGCAGGATGTGATTAATGGCCCTTCACACTTGCATTAACACTGCCTCAATGGTCAATGTCCCGACTCCAAACTGATTCGTGACCGACCGGTAGCAGTCTGGAGTCTCCAGCTTCTGCACAGCGATCGCCACACACTTCTCCACTGAGAGGGCAGCTCTCATTTTGGTGTCCTTGTGCCACAGTGCTGGGGCAAGCTCTGCTCACAGTTCCAGGAAGGTGGCTTTCCACATCCGAAAGTTCTGCAGCCACTGCTTGTCATCCCAGATCTGTATAATGATACAATCCCACCACTCAGTGCTTGTTTTCTGAGCCCAAAAGCAACGGTCCACTGTGTTCAGCTGCTCTGTGAATGCCAAAAGTAATCTGGTGTTGTTTATTTCCATGTCACATAGCAGGTCAGGCAACTCTGATTCCAGTTCAGACAGGAAGCTCATGATATACTGTATGACCATCTGCGATGTGTTCATAACAGTGACCACAACAGTAGAGAGCAGTGCGGGACCCATCCTTTCAGACAGAGATAGCAGGTGCACAGTAAACAGGGGCCATTGAAAAATGCTGCTAAATGCAGTCGGAAGCCCATGGAATGCTGGGACGAAAAGAACTGCATCATGGGATGTTGAGCTTGCACCCATAATGCATCGCAATCCACTCTGTCTTTCCACAACTCCTAGCTGCAGAACATGGCGAGTAGCACAGTGGGATAGCTACCCACAGTGCATTGCTCTCACTCCCGATGCTAGAGCACCAAGTGTGGATGTGTTCTGCCGACAGAATGAGTGTAGTGTGAACATGTACACGTGATGTAATTATACCTGTTTTTGATCGTCAGCTTAAGTTGGGTTGACAAAACTCTGTAGTGTAGGACAAAGTGGATACATAACAGCTCATCTTATTAAACACTTGGAGCTCTACCCTTCTGAAAGCGGAGAAACAACAAAAGGGAAAAAAGCTGGTTAACAGTATTAATTAACACAATTAATGCTACTGCATCATTTAACAAAAGCACAGTGATACCAGCCAACATAACCAGCCAAGAAGTGAAAGCATGCGAATAACTATTCAAAAACAGTTAGTCCCCAAAACTCATTCCATGGAAAGTGTCCAACCCAACACAATAGTGCTAATCTCCTAGGCACCACCTTTCCTGTCTTGGGCATGAATAACTGTTACAAGGAAAAGGAGGTTCAACTATATGAAGGGTCAAGTTTTTTTCAATCCTATAACTAATAAGAGTAATAAAAGTAAACCTAGAACTAGTTATGAAACTGGAGCAGTCCAAACATTGGTATTAGGCCTTAACAGCACAGAATGGAATGTATTTGTTATATCACTGTCAGTGATATGAATGCATCTCTTCTTGATAATAAAAGATTAAATAAACATAGCATAAACATTGAACAGTGATTACCTGTAAAAACAATCTAATGAAGGAGACAGCTGATGGGTCAGAGGCCCCTGCTTTGGTGTCACATGTCCTGTTATGTTTGGATTTGTAGCAGGAAGACATAAAAATATGGATTATGTTTCATGCTTCATATATTCTTCATCTTACAAGTCATCTTTCCTCTTGGAATCCAAATAATCCTCATCTCCAAAGAGTTATTACGATCTCTAACAAATATATGTTTTGGCATATACCCATACACTGTATTTGAGGGAAGGGCATAGTTAAAAAAACAAACCCAAACCTATGTGATTTTGTTGAAAGTATCATTCAGGAATCAGACACCTTTCAACAATATTTAAGCCATATTATAGAGTATGAGCTTGGCCCATAAGGACAACATCTCATGATCAGGCCTACTAACAGTTAAAGGCTAACATTTTATAGCAGTTATTTTCAGTTAATTCTACAAACAAAATTCTAGATTAAAAAAAAATATCTCTATTACATTTTAAATTGGTGCCCAAAAGTTAGCAACCTATTTACATAGTTCTGGGTCCTTTTACAATATTTCAAACCCACATTAAAATGCCAATAAGAAGAGCAAAATAAATGACCACGTCTTGAATTTACTGGCAGCAATAATGATCCCCATAAAAACTCCGCACACAACCTCACACCTCAAAACTGCCGGAATACTATCCCAAAATTTTTCAAACAGTCCCTTCCTCAAACATCTGAGAAAAGACATGGGTTTACAGTGTGTCTGGTAGGGTAATAAGACCAGGCTCTGGTTGAATAAGAGAAGAAGCATGTTGCAAAATCAAGGGTTTGCCATTACTCCGTCACTTAAACCAAAAGACGTTCCAACTTAAACTGGTCAGCTCCCACTGATCTCAGTTGCAGCAGTATCACTTGGAAGCACAATGGCATCATTTGGTGATCAACAGTATCAAAGACTATAGAGAAGTCCAGCAGGATGAGTATGGATCATATCTGGGGCCCTTTGTTTTCAGTTTTTATTTTATTTAAATTTTCCCAGGAATTTATCAGTGTTTATTACCACAACAACAAAAACAGGTGAAAATCAGTGCAAAAAACTATTAATTTTTCTGGGTAAATATTGGGGTTTATTTTGGTGGATGAAAAGACGGGGGAGATTCATCATGAATAAGATTCATCAGTACATTCAGATGCGCATGCACTTCAGAGCTTGCGTGCATGCCTGTTTGTTTATTGTGTGTATCTTCTAGACCAGAGGTTCTCAAACTGTGGTCCACGGACCACCAGTGGTCCACGAACTCCATTCAGGTGGTCCGCGGATAGTTCCGTCTAAGGTGTGTGCCTGGACGGCCGCACACAAAAGAATGAAGGGCCACCCACCTCTTTAGTGGAGCTGCACAGGTGTGGCTCCACTAATTAGATGCCTGGACCCTGGAGAAGACGCACATGTAAGGTGAGGTGGTGGCCTTGGAGGGAATAGGGGGAAGTTGGGAGGGGGCAGTGGGGTGAGAAGAGGGGGTGGGGGGAATTTGGTATGTGCAGGGCTGCGGCGGCCAGAGAAAGAGGTGACTTTCCCCAGCTCCAGGGCTGCGGCTGCCAGGGAGAGACGGCCCTCCTTCCCAGCCTCAGCTCTGTGGCTGTTGTGGTGGGAGAGACACCTCCCCCTTCCCAACCTCAGCTCGGGGGCTGCCACAGTGGGGGAGAGAGGGAGAGACCCCCCTCCTTCCCAGCCCCAGCTCAGGGGCTGCCGCGACAGGGGAGAGAGGACACATCCATCCCATTAGAAAGGTAAGACTACTGATATTAAAATATGAGTTGTGTGCTTTTATTTGTAGAACAAAAAAATGTTAATTATTATTAAGGTTTTTTTATATAGCGCTTTTATCCAAAGCACTTTACAATAGTTAGCTAACAGTACAAACAACATTTGAAAAGATCATTAAGTGGTCTGCCGAGACCCTCAGCAATTTTCAAGTGGTCTGCGGAAAAAAAAGTTTGAGAACCACTGCTCTAGACTAATACATAGACTGACTTCAACAGGCAGCTTTGCATATACACACAGACTAATGTATTATCTTAATACATATATCTCATGCAACGTATTGTATTTTCCTAATAAAACAAGTTATTTTTATATATTTGAAAGATAGAAAAGTAGGGTGAAAATCAGAAAAACTGAAGCAAGCCACATTGATGAACAAAATGCAAAGCATTAATATACTGAATACTTTCCCCCCTGTTTTTCTGTCCACCAAAATAAACCCTGATATTTACCCAGAAAATTAATAGTTTTTTGCACTGATTTTCACCTGTTTTTGTTGTTGTGGTAATAAACACTGATACATTTTTTGGTAAAAATCGGTTTAAACTGAAAACAAATGGGCTTAATCATATCCCCAGTCTATGGTCAGGAAGAGACCACCCATCAGTACAAAGAATGCTGTCTCTTACTGAGTGCTGGTCTGAAAGGTATCCAAGGATACTGACAGCTGACAGGTTTTATGATTAGGTTACTGTTCTCATCAGCAGTAAAAACTGATCCCTGCAAACACAATTAGGACACACCTCCTCAAAGTGCATAAAGCACAGATGAGAATATCTTTCTATATTATTTTCTAATTAATGCATCTTCCAAATATGAGAAAGGGATTCATTGGTAAAGATTAATTATATACTTACATGTGGGTGTAGTTATAGTGCCAGTAAATGAATAGCCAGTGCACCACTAGATTAACCAGCAATGACAATTTAGTATTAATTATTTTAAAAACACTTCTTATATCCATGTACTGAGCACCCACAACGATTCCTGTCTAATTTTCTTTTTTTGTACATGTCTGTATTTAGTAGCCATTCCAGGGACTTGTTACAGTATCATTGCCGAAGGTTGTCTTCCATTTATTAACCTACATTCCATATTAACTTTCATAATAAAGCATAACATTAAAGAAATCTTTTTAGTGTCCATTTTCAAGCTACTTTTCTTTTATTGAGCCCCATCTTCAAACTTTTTCTGTGAGTTGTATTTGTATTCTCCTTCTCAAGAAAGCACATGGCATGTATTTTATCAAATGCAAATAACTATTTTATTCAAAACACACTCTAGTTTATGCTGTTTCAATGACAGGTGTTTATCTCACTGGTTACCTTGCCAACCATAATTAGTATCTACTGGGATATGCTACTGCAATACAGACACCTCTGTACAAACAATAAGGGAATATATATTGCTAGAACAATCTCTTGAAGAAGTTGAAAAGGGTTTACGACTATTGTAGAACATGAAGAACAAACTGCCTAAATTCAAGTGCTCATGAAAATGTGCTTCCAGCTACAAAACTGAATTTCTGCAATCCAGATAAAAAAAATCCAGAATTTGAGACTATTTCTGCAATCCTGCCTTCACTCAGGTATATTGTAGAGATTGTATTGGCTCTTTTTCATGTGTCTTCCTTCCCTCCTTGACTACCAGTAGACCAAGAAGAGGGAGTTGGCACTTAGATCCCCCCTAACTGTATAAACCACTGGTTCCCACAATGCGATACTCAGCATGCAATTTTCAGCTCATGTTATAATCAATATGGAACACTACTGGCATTTGAAGTTGGCCTGCACTGGATCATGTAAGTAGTGGTGTTTGTCTGAACTATGTGGCATGGTCTTGCAAAAAACATTTTTTTTAATGCACACAACAGAATCTAAAATAATATTTTAAAAAGCCTTCGCAAATACATAGCGGATAGTGAATAAGGGCATGGAGGCCCGAATCATGATCGATGTCTTGTTATGCTGTCTATTGTAACACATACAATGACACTGCTCCTGTTCCATAATCCTTATATCTCTAAGGTGCCACAAGTACTCATGTTATTCTTATAGTCTTAGACTATCACTTGCCAAGTCTATGCTGCAGCTTATCATGTTACAAGTATATACTTACATATGTTGAACTCCCATTGAAATCAAAGAAACTTTTTCTTTCATTGAACCAGCTCATCTTTAGTAGGATGCCCCAGTCTGGGTCAGTCCTATATCTTAAATCTCACTGCTATCTAACATAGAAAGAAATGTGCTCTACTGACTGCAAGAGCATATCATCCCTTGGCCACTTGAAGAGCATAACACCAACATTTCTGTATATTGAACCTCCAGGCATACAGAGGAGTAGCATAATTTGTCCATAAGTGAGAGAGCCTGTTTGAACCCAGGAAGGAAAATGACACATAATGTCTTCAATTAGGGACATATATTCCTGTAGTACCAAAAGGCCCCAAATCAGGATTAGAACCCCTTGGTTGTTTGGCATTATAAAAACAGGAAACTTGGTCTAGATATCTGATTACCTGCAAGTAAATTGTGAGAAAAAGGGGATAGTATTTTTCAGAGTACAATAAATTTTTTTCTCCTCCACTAAATCACTGATTAGATTATTAATAGATAAGCTGTATACATGTTTATTTCCAAGCTACTCAATTAAAAAACAGCTGTTAAGGAAGAATGGGCCAAATTAATCTCTAGAGTAATTCTACTGAATTAACTGGAGTTACACTTAGAATGAATTTAGCCTGCGAGTGATCTTACCTAAAACAGTTTGTTCAGAATTATCTTATAAACAATTTCAGAATTTCCACTGCCAGCTTAGGTCATGTTGACCTGTATCACATACTGCACACTGGATATCATCAGCGACTTAATGAGTTATTTTATGTGCCATACTAATATACTAAAGGAGTTTTGTCCTATAGGACATGCAACAAGCATTTAAAGCAGTGTGCTGAGGTTTGGAATCAGTTTCTGTGGGAAGAAAACAAAAGGGGTCAAGAGATGCAACAAAATATTTCAGCAATAACTTCAAGAATATTACAATAGGGAGCCTGTAACTTGTACTTTGCCCCAGTTCAATAAGAAATCAAAGCAGATGTTGTCTTAATAGTTTTCCAGTACAATAGCCAAAAGAAAACAAAATATGTCATACATACGGTTATGTTTAAAACAAAGATTACAATGCATGATAAAACAAATGGTTGTTACAAAATTAAGTGATAGTACTGGTAATCACAGTAAAGTTAATCAAATTAACTGCAACAGAAGTGTGTTTTTAAGTTTGACCAAAACTATCACAGGAAATAGATTTTATTAATGAAGTTTAAATTGTACATCTTCCATTCATTTTTTGATGTTTGAATGTTAATGATTCTAAACAATAAGAGCTTCTCTGATACTTTTAAATGCTCCCCAGATTGAAAAAAAAAAGTTAAGTTGCAGTTAAGGCTATAAGGGGGGAACAATGGAATGTTTTAGTTTCAAACAAACCAAACCAACAAACCAAAAATGCCGAGACATATAAAACCAGGAATTTTGAAGTTAGGACTGCAACTGAATAAGCAAACATACACTGGAAATTCTAGATATGCAGACCTTTCCCTGAACAATTAGAACACTGCCTTAATACCCCTGCGTAAGCCACACAAAAATCTTGAGAGCTGCACATCATACATCTGCTATACTGACAATGATCCATACACCCTTTTACTATAATAATGTCTCTAAGAGGCAGTAGTTATCATTTAGTATCATTAGGCTGGCTCACCACTTCCTCCATGGCCAGCAGTAGGTGCAGGTGGGGAGATATATATATTTAGTGTTAGTACTATAACAACATGTAAAAAGGTAACTTTAAATTTTGAAAGTTGTTTTCTCAGTCCTAAATTTTCTCTCAATATTCACACATGAATTTTTAATACTTTTTTAATTTGCATCATCATTTTGTGTCTTGAAAAGTACTGAAAACAAAACAGCTGTCAAATACGGCAGTACAAAAAAGATTAGTTACAATCTGTCATATCAAGTTCTGTACCTTTATTCCTAAATTCTTTCGGATCAATCACCTCCCAAATCCTAATAGTAATACTTTGCATTTTTATAATGCCTTCCATTCAAGGTGCTTTATAAACATTAATAGAGCAATGAAGTAATTTTGGTCAAAATATTGAGAGGGAGAGGGCCACGGCACCAGGAGAACACCTCCCTTCTGTGCAACCCAAACACAAGTTGCAAAACAAGTTCCTCTCTCATCCTTCCATCCCTCCTCACTCCTATTTAAAAACACCCCTAAAACCCAGCACTTATTTGGCCTCCTCCAGCCCGTCTTCCCTATGATGCCATCTTTGTCCAACTCTATTCCCATACCGTAGCAGTCTTCAGAAGCAGAGCTGTTCAATAATTGTTTTGGTTCACTAACTGTTCCCCTTCCCCTCTCTGCCTGTCCCACTCCTAATTGTTTCAGGTTGAAATTTTTCAAATTTTTCAGCAAACTGAAAAGCCTCAAAAATAATTGTTTTTGGTCGAATAAAATGTTTTGTTAACATTTTGAGTGTTTAATGGTGTTTGATTATTTTTAAATAAAATTAAAGGCAATGCCAAAAGGTGATTAAAATAGGGGAAAAAATGAAACATTTCATTTCAAAATGTCAAATGATTCAATTCTTTTATTTTTATTTTTTTCCCTCAACACAAACAATTCACTCCTTTTCACCGTTAAAAGTTTCAGATGAAAAATTGTGCCTACTTCTATTCATAAGTCAGGTTGCATTTCCACCCTCCCACTAACTCCCCCAGTCTCTCCTCTTTCCCCTCCAGAATGTCTCTATTTCCTACAAACTCCTCTGTCTTGTCACTCTCCTTTGAGCCTCCTCTCTATCTCAAAACTCTTCCCCAAAATCTCAGTCTCTTATTCCATTACCCTCCTCCAGTCTCTCCTCTCTCTCTCTCCAAACTCATCTTATTTTCTCCCTCTTGGCCAAACCCGTTGTTCTCTTCCCCAAAGTATGTCTCAGCCCAGCCACTTTCACTTTTCAAAAATCCTTCCATCCCTAAATTCTGCTCTAAGCTGCCCCATCATACTTGGATCCCCCACAGGGGCCCTCTTTTCATGATGTCCACTGCGCTAGGTTTTGTGTAGTTCCATGTGTGAGATTTTATGCAAACTACTTAGTATGCTAATTTACATATAACCATACATTTCAACTTATGGTCAATACACCTTGCCCTAAGTAGGGGTCGGGTTGGTACATAGCTGCACAAACTATGGCTTGGGTTGGAAAGCTGTTGAGAGATGCTGGACAGATGGATGCTGGACAGTGGGGGTTCTTGAATTGGGGGGTGTCTGAAAGGTACTGAGATTGCTGGAGTGGGTTTATGTTAACGTGTCTGGATACTGTCTAGCAGGCCGAAGGGTCAGATTGTCCAGGAAGTAGCTAGGTGTTGTCTGGGGGTAACTGGGATAGGTGGGTGAGTGTGTTGGTGCTATCTGGGAAGGTTTCTAGGATCTTTGGGGAAGGGTTCTGTTTAGAGAGCTGAGAGGAGGTAGGTAGTAATTAGGGTTTGGCTGAGAGACTCTGGGGCTAGTTTTGATTGCCCTTATCTGCTGCCACACCCAGCCCCTATGGCTGCTGTAGTCTGCTTCTTCCCTGCTGGTTGCACCAGGGGAAAACCCAGTGACCACCCTGCAGGCCTGCTCAGCATATCCCACAATGTCCCAATAAGGCAGAAAAGCAGAAGTGCATTCAAATGCCTTCTGCCTCCACACAACACAGCTGAATGTATGAGGATCCAGATGAGATGTGGTAAAGTGGAACAGAGCTGCCAGCTGCACGATACTTGGCAGTCCAAGGTAATTATTATTATCGCCATTGTACACATGAGGAAACTGAGGCATATAGAGGCTATCAGTAGTAGAGCAGTGAAAAAGATCCCATATCTCTTGGGTCCGGAACCTTTACTATACCCACTAGATTATGTCTATCCACTGTCTGGGAGAGTTCTTTCCCTCAAAGCATAAGAAATACTCCCTAGATTGTGCAACAATTCACAGAAGACAAGCACTTCCTCTTACTCCCTCAGTCCATGAGCCTCATGTGTAAAAATTTCACTGTGCGTCAAACACTTTCTACTTTAATTAGAGATTGTTCATTTAAAGGAAACATTGTGAACATTAAGCTAGAATGAAGCGCAATATGAACAGCTCATGCTCTGAAATAGTTACTCATTCGCTTTAACCTGTATCCCAAATGACTAGTATAATCGGTTCTACATCTTGAGAGTACTTGGGTCCTGAATCCGGTGTTGAATGCAGCAATATGTTTTCTGAGTGGTGCGTCAGATTCAGAACACATTACAGCAGTAGCCTGGGAGTTGCACTGCTTCCACTGAGTTTCTGGGATGGACTCAGGGTGTTGTTTTTAATCTTTGAAGCACTAAATGTTTGGGGCACAGATATTTCTGAGACCACCTTTCTCTCAAATCAGAAGCAACATTTGCTGTAAACAAGGAGGAAGTGTTAGTAGGACTCTCAGCTCTAAATCCATTCCCACTTGGTCTTCAAGAACCAAGATTTATTTAACTTGTTGTTCATGCTTCAAATTCATACTATTTTCCAGGCATTTGAGGAGGGGGGTGTTTTGAATGGGGAGTTTTTATTTAGTTAGAACATTGGCCGCTAGCTATTTACTTTTGATGGAATGAACAGTCTAATTTGCTACATGGGACAATGATTTGATTGTTACTTTTACTTTTTGTCAGAGTGCCAAAGCACAGGATGGGTGCCCAACAGTTAGAACATCTTTATTATAAATGGAAAGAATGAATCAAAATTAATTCACCATCACCCTGGGCAAAATGTTGAGGTTTTATTCAGGCAAACTCACATCAATGTCCAATGGTCTATAGCAGATGTGTGGTTTTCTTTTTTTTCCTGCATGAGGCAAGTACAATTTCTCATATAAACTATCACCCTGCAAACCGTGGAGAACTTATTTTAGTCAGCAGGAGTTGTGGGGCCCTCAGTGTCTTGTAGTTTCAAGCCCACACTCAGGCTGTCCTGCCTCACTGTGCTTGTGGTATCTGAGACTTCTTTGTCATGGAAGATGCAGCTATCCCAGTGCTCATCTTATTGTGCAATAGAGGATTTTAAAATAAAAGTGCCACACAAGCCTGGCATAACAACTGTTTAAAATGTAAAAATAGCAGAATCTGTGGAGGCTGCTATTCTTTTTGTAAGTCAAGCCCTGTGACTAAAGAGAGCTGCTTAGCAACAGATGGAGAAAATTAGAAGATGATTACATCATCTCTCACTGCATATTAGGAGCTAGATTGTTCACTCCCAGTCTGCCCTGGGAAAAGGGCATCAGGTACCCATCTAAGCACAATTCCTTCCCTGTCCCCACTCCCACCCACACTCCTTGTTTCAGGCGTGTGGCACCATGCAACTGGTCCAGGCCAGTAACAGATTACTGGCCCCAATGCCCATGTTGAATCAGCAGTGCTGGCTGCTATCTGAGAGACTAGAGCCCAGGCTTCACCAGTTTGCTGCCCATCTGCCCTGGGTAGTGCTTGCTTACCCCTGGGGGCTGGTCACCTCTGTGCCATACTTATCAATAATCCTTTTAAAAGCTGGCATGCTGCTGTCTCCACCAATGACAATCAACTACCATGCCCTTACTCCTCCCACACACCTTCCTTTCAGAACTTGTGTATCAAAACAAAAGAGATGGATCAGGACAGCTTTACTTCATGTGCATTATTTCACAACTCCAATGAGGCTAAGGTTGCTTATGCTTCTTAATTTGGTTTTACCTACACACCGGTTCTCAACTTGTGGGTCAGGACCCCAAAATGGGTCATGACCCCATTTTAATGGGGGTGCCAGGGCTGGCTTAGATTTGCTGGGACCCGGGGCAGAAGCCAAAGCCTGAGCCCCATCACCTGAGGCCGAAGCCCGAGGGCTTCTGCCCAGGGTAGCAGGGTCATGTCACAAGTCCCCTGCCTGTGGCTGAAGCCCTTAGCCTTCAGCTTGGGCCCCCCACCCAGGATGGAAGGGCTTAGGCTTTGGCCCCCCTACCTGGGGGAGCGGGGCTTGGGCGGGCTCAGGCTTTGGTTCCGCCTCCTAGGGTCATGTAGTAATTTTTGTTGTCAGAACGGAGTTGCGGTGCAATAAAGTTTTAGAAACCCCGGACCCTAACATACTACACCTCTACCCCGATATAACGCGACCCGATACAACACAAATTCGGATATAAGGTGGTAAAGCAGCACTCCGGGGGGGCGGGGCTGCACACTCCGGTGGATCAAAGCAAGTTCGATATAACGCGGTTTCACCTATAATGCAGTAAGACTTTTTGGCTCCCGAGGACAGCATTATATCGGGGTAGAGGAGTATCAAGATCCAAAGTTGATATCCCTTATTTCACAAAAAAATTATCCCCAGAATATGACATGTGGTAGGAATCATTACACTAAAGAGTTTGTGTTTCAATCACTCCTGCTGGCTTAATCTTGAGAGCCTGGAATGGGTGGGGTAGAGTATCATTATAAATTAGTGACTGATGTCTAATTTATTATTTGTAAATGCTGTCTGTGAAAACCTAGACTTTAAAATACCTGTAAATGATGTCAATCAAGTTTCTAGGCTTGTATTAAGTGTGTATACCTAATCATAACACTCATTTGCACAATTAGCTGAGGAAGCAGTGATTTGCATTAACGTGTAAATGACATGTGCCAGGTGCCAATGTGGAAAAATTCACCTCAGCAAAAAATGCTCAAGGCACTCTGCACTACTCAACTCAATGTAGGTTGTGAGTGAGTCTTAAATGGGCTGGAGTCTCTCTTCAGGGTGGTGAATTTTGGCTTTATAGTGTAGTTTTAACACATCTAAACATCCAAATTACAAGTATAAATTAAAGAATTACATTGTTTTAGCTCATTTACACCCAAAGCAAGACATTGTGCTGGACTCTATTTTTTGTCACATACAGAGCTGAGAAAACTTCAGTGAATTGTCAATTAACATCAGATGATTCTAAAAAAAGATTGACAGCATGCTCTAATAATGCCAGAGGAAAACATTCTCATGTGCAAAAACAGTTTCTTCTTCAAGTTCTCATTACTCTAGAAATAAAAACATTTTCTATAAAGCCTCTGTTTTATCTACAAGTTGTTACTCTCAGCTGAGTGCCTCTTTGGTCTACAACAACTGCTTTGGATTAAACATATCTCTGCTATACAAAATGGAAAATCCTTTGTTTCAAAAAAATGAAAAGGCATTTACTGATATGTGAACAGAGACTAATAGCAGTAATTAGTATGGGAATCTATGGAAGAATGCATGATTAAATTGTCCTTCAGTCTTACAATTTGATTTGTGAGAGGTGCAGGCTCAAGGAGATGGATTCTGATTAAGAGTGCTATCAATATGCTTGTCAAGGCTGATTCCCCACTCTGGCACTTCGAGTGCAGAAGGTGGGGGCCCGTAAGTATTAAAAAATTAATACTTGCCACTCCAGGCTTGTATTAAACCCCCAAGGTTTCAGCTTTTCTCTGGCATTGGTTTGGTAAAAGCTGCCACCACACAAGTGAAAAAACTGCCTCTTGCAAATCCTGGAAAAATTCACTTGGGAAGTTTTCCCTGAGGCCCCTTGGCTTTTCCACCCCTCCCTCGGGGAAGCCGAGAAAGAAACAAACAAAAGGGAAACCCAGCTGTTGCCACCAGCTAATTGAAAAACATATGCACAAACCTTTTAAGACACAAAACCAATCAGATTCTTAAAGAAGGTAAATTTTATTAAAAACAAAAAGAAATAAAATACATCTGGAACTTAGGCTTTTGCTAGATTTTAAAAGAGCAATTCCAAAGATTAAGCACCCAAAATAGCTTTCTTGGGAGTTCAGCTTAAAGGTTACAAGCAAACAAAAGCATTTGGGGCATAGAGGAGTCCACAAGCCTTACAGAAAATAAAAGAAATACACCTAATTGCGTCTATCTAAACATTCCCTGTCCCGATGAATTTTCATACCTGGTCCAAACTTTACATAGCATTCCAGCTGCCCCCATCTCTTCAGCCCAGAGAGAACAAGGGAAAGCTTTTCCCCCCCATTTTAAAAAGTTCTAGCCTTCCCATTGGCTCTTTTGGTCAGGTGCCCACTCCCTTTCCTTTACCTGGGGACTTTTTAACCCTTTACAAGTAAAGCAAGCAGCCACCAACAGCTAACTGACTGGCTGGGTGTCCATAAATGGGAGCTACCCTTCCTTCATTTATCACAATGCTTCTTCAATTTATATTCTAATCCTCTACTCATAATTACTCCAAATACTATCGGGTGTCCTGTATTTTTGATGCTTCCTTACTAATAGCATAATAATCAGGTGTGAGAAAGGCAGAGCATCTGGGACACCACTGAGTATTTTATCAAGCTGGACTCAGTTGTGGAGAGGCACAATCAACAGTTAGGCCTTGTCTTTGCTACAAAATTTTATCATGTTAGAACTTGAGCTTGAAGAGTCACGTTAACCAAGATGCTAACTATAGTCAGTATAGTCAAGGACAAGTGGTGTACAGCATTGTGTCAGCTAGTCATGGTTAAACCCATGTCCCAATAGTGAAGACAAGGCCTTAAAGATCAAATTCTGCTCTTGGGTACATGTGTGGGGCTCCCCTTGAAGTCAATATGCAAATAATTTATCCCTTAGCTAGTGGGATAAAGCAATATTCTCCTTTTGTCCCTTTTATGAAGAAGATGATATCAGCTGGAATTTAGACTATGAATTAATTGAGAAAAATGTCTACAGAATGGGAGAGAGAAAATGCTTCATTTTAACTGCTGTTTGGATGCCTACAGAACAGAGGTGTTTGAATCTCCAGTACTTCTGCTTGAGGGGATTGAGACATGGCAGGACCATATAGTGGAAGCATATGACTGAATTTTGTTCTTAAATCTTCTGTTCCAACAGTCATCTGTTATAGAACATAAGAACGGCCATACTGGGTCAGACCAAAGGTCCATCTAGCCCAGTATCCTGTCTTCCGACCGTGGCCAATGCCAGGTGCTTCAGAGGGAATGAACAGAACAGGTAATCATCAAGTGATCCATCCCCTGTCGCCCATTCCCAGCTTCAGGCAAACAGAGGCTAGGGACACCATCCCTGCCCATCCTGGCTAATAGCCATTGATGGACCTATGCTCTATGAATTTATCTAGTTCTTTTTTGAACCCTGTTATAGTCTTGACCTTCACAACATCCTCTGGCAAAGAGTTCCACAGGTTGACTGTGTTGTTTGAAGAAATACTTCCTTTTGTTTGTTTTAAACCTGCTGCCTATTAATTTCCTTTGGTGACCCCTATTTCTTGTGTTATGAGAAGGCGTATATAACACTTCCTTATTTACTTTCTCCACAGCAGTCATGATTTTATAGACTTCTATCATATACCCCCTTAGTCGTCTCTTTTCCAAGCTGAAAAGTCCCAGTCTTATTAATCTCTCCTCATACAGAAGCTGTTCCATACCCCTAATAATTTTTGTTGCCCTTTTCTGAGAAGTACTTTGCCACAGAAGCAGAGTGAGAGAAATGGGCTTCAATCCTGAAGGATGCAGCCCATAGATTGCAAAGCGTGTTGTAACACTCAGGGATAGCTCAGTGGTTTGAGCATTGGCCTACTAAACCCACCGTTGTGAGCTCAATCCTTGAGGGGGCCATTTAGGGATCTGGGGCAAAAATCTGTCTGGGGATTGGCCCTGCTTTGAGCAGGGGGTTGGACTAGATGACCTCCTGAGGTCCCTTCCAACCCTGGTATTCTATGATTTGCATCTTGAGCTACTTATTTATCCTCTTGCAATAATTCAGGTTTCCATGGTTACCAATAATGGATTTCAATTTCAATTCAGGATTTCAATTTTGCCATTTTGCATAAGAGTTGTGTTATCTTTTAATGATTGTGAACATTTATAACTTAAAATGTTGCTTACATGCTAGGCTGAACAAGGGTCACTCTGAAGGTCAAATGTATTGTCTCCCTCTCTCTTTCTGCAGCAGGAATAAAAGGCTTCCAATGGCTAACATGTTGTAGGGGACTTTTGCCTTCTATATTGCAAACTATCATGTATTTCTCATTCATTTTTAATTTTCCTCTTAACAGTTACTGTCATTGAGACTTTAAAAGATAAGAGGATATAGCTATTTAAGTTTTTTTTAACTCTTTTGTATAAGTATTTTAATACAGTTTCTCAAACCTCACATCTATAAAAACTTAAAATGAATATTAGTGAATTCATAACTTACTGATTATACCTGGCTGCAACAGCAGAGACTCCTCAAATTAAGTTTCCAGCAACTGCAATGAGGAGGAAAGCTCAGACCACTACCCCAAATGACCCTTGAATACATGATGCCCTCTTATATCCAAAACTGCCTCAGGGCTAAAGGCTAGCTAAACAGTTGGTTCTTTCACTTTGACCCGCACGTCAGTAAACACAGGCTGTGATCAAACCACCATAGGAGCAAATCATAAAGACATGGAACCTCTACCAAAAATGTCCTGCTCCTAATATCCCAGAATTAAAATCTTGGGACTGCCAATAAAAGCACCTCAGCTGATGACAGTCTGTCAGAGGCAGTCTCAAAGGTAACCACATAGATTTTTACAAACCAAAGCCAAAAGTTAGAAATAGACTTGGAAGCATACTATTTTTGGGTGGTTTATACCTTGTTGCTGTCTGTCAGCCATAACGGTCACGTTACATTCAAGATAAATGTAAAGAAGCTGTTGAAATCAGGTGGCTGAAAGGGTTAAGTGGCCTCCACCACCACAAAGCCCAGTCCACATCTCTAGCCAAAATAGAGGCACATCCAAGACCACTCAGGCATTTGACTATGTGGGCAGAGGCTTAGCTAGGTGACTCTTTTGGGGTAAGAGGGTAGTGTGTGTTAATGAGACGTGAGACAGAAGCAAAAAGAAAGCCAAGCAGAAACAGCCTGAAAACCCGATGTGTGGTTGGGGTGCCAGCTGAAAGAGGTTTGGACCTGTGAACAAGGACAGAGTCTCCCATTGTTTAATTCCTCCTGCATTCAGGGGAAACAGGGACTTTGTACATTCTTGCTAAATAAACAAAATTACACCAAAGAAATACCTGACTCACCAATTTCTCCTCCTAATTGGAACAACCTTCAACCCCTCAAAGCAGACACAACTCCACCTAATTTCCTATCAAATACTCTTACAAAGGACCACCTGTCTTGTCTAGATTTAACTTCAGTCAACTCATCTTTCTTTATGTCTCTGTTTTAATCAGTTTCTGAGAAAGTAGATGACTACATTACACTAACTCCTTTCTTAACATTGTAGTTATGTTCCTGAAAAATGTGACTTTAAGCGAAACCATGTTAGGCAAATCCAATTTCCCCATAAGAATTAATGTAAATGGGGGGGGGGGGGGGGGTTAGACTCCAGGGAAATTTTTTTTTGCCAGATAAAAGGCATTACATACATTTTAAACAAGCAATTTAATACATGTATTAAACAGGCTGACAGCCCCCCATCAGCTCCCCTATGCCCCCCCTCAGCGCCTCCCGCCTGGCAGTGGACCCCGCGGATCAGCGCCTTCCCCCTGCTCCCCCCCGCCTCCTGCCCGCAGCAATCAGCTGTCTTGTGGTGTTCAGGAGGCTGGGGGAGGAGCGAGGACGCGGCGCGCAACCTCCCTCCTGCCCGCGGCCATCAGCTGGTTTGCGGTGTTCAGGAGGCAGGGGAGGGAGAGGGGAGGCTGCGCGCCACGTCCTCCTCCTCCCCCCAGCCTCCTGAATGCCGCAAGACAGCTGATTGCTGCGGGCAGGAGGCGCGGGGGGGAGCAGGGGGAAGGCGCTGATCCGTGGGGTTCGCCGGCGGGTGGGAGGCACTGGGGGGAGATGGGGGGTGTAGGTGAGCTGATAGGGGGACTGCCAGCCGTGGACAAAGCAGGCAGTCAAACAACGTTATAGGGGAGCATTGCACAACTTTAAACAAGCATGTTCTGTAATGGAGCAGGGACGTAACATCGAAACAACGTTACGTGAGAGGACATTAAGTGAGGAGTTACTGTATTTGGGTATGATGGAAAAGATACAGAGACAAGTCTCATCAGCTTAATGGTGGCAGTGCAGCCTCAAATCCCTGGACATCCAACAGTAGAGTTAACCACCTACATTCACAATAAACTAACATTCTGGGCCCAGTTTTCAAATATTAATACCTTATAGGGAGGGGTTAAAGTAAGAACGGAGCAGAGGTGGTGAGAGGCACTACCTCCCTCTTCTCTGCTGAAAGAAGTGGGAGAGCTTCCCTTCTTCTTCCTGTCTTGCGTAAGCAGCTCTCCCCTACAGGTCCCCCTCCTCCTTAGCTGGTGATGAGAGCTCCCACTCTTTTTCCAGTCTACTTTAAACCCTGCTTATAGGATATCCAGATTCCTAATTTGTTAGGTAGATTAATTTAAAAATAATTCATTATGTACCTAACCACTGATCTGAGTATCCAAATTAAGGGGTTTCCACTTTTTTGAAAGTTAAGCATTACATATTAAAATCCCTATGTCAGCTCTGGAAGTTGAGTTTATAATCAAATAAGACACTTTAAAATTGACGAGATAATTGCATTCTCTCTTCCTCATTGGGTTAAATCTTTATGTCCTTGCCCAGTTTTAATACATTCTTTATTCGAGCAAATCATCCATTGTAGTCAATGGGCATTTTAGCTAAGGACTGAGTCAGAACTGAAGTACTTAGGCCTGCTTTGGGATCTGCCAGCTCACACCCCTACAGAGTTCCATTGATCTCAATGGGGCTCCACAAGGATATGTGGGTTTGTGCTGGTGGATCTTGATGAAGTATTAGAGCCTTAGTAAAACTAAGATTTAGCCCTGTAGCTGGCAATAAAGCACAGTACCCTCAAAATAAGGAATCAGATGCGGGGACAGGAAAGATGGGTTTCTGATTAAGATACAGAACCAGGAGTCAGTATCTAGGTTCTGTTTCAGGCTTTGTCACTGACTTGCTGTGTCACGTTGGGCATGCCACTTTACCTCTCAGTTCTTCAGATGAGCCATCTGTGAGAAAGAGAAAAGAATACAGGGGTGTTTGAGACTGACTTCATTACTGTGTGTAAAACACTGAGATTTTTAGCTGGAAGATGCTATAGAACTACAAAGAATTATTGCATTACATCCATTGCACAACACTACATTTCTGAATAGGTTTTCTAAAGAATTTCCAATGGTCATAAGTATTTCAGGTAAAATAAATTTGATACCTTCAATCACTGAGACTTACAAAAATATGAACAAGAACTTGTTAGCTTGTTAAAGCTTTTATACATATATTGTTCTAAAGATTATAGTGTCTTAATCGCAATCCAGCATTCCCATGATGAGATTTTCTACAACCTAACCTGGAGGATTTCCATGAAAATTATGTTTTATAAATGGAGAGGCCTAAATTTATTTAGCCAATTAAAGTTCTAACCTGTGCAATTTTATGGTACAAGGCATATTTCTAGTATCTGCATTTCAGAGACATAAAACACCAAACCAATTTGTCCAAATGGAAACTTCAATTACATTCACCATTAGTAACACTGAGACAATATGTAAAGAGGTTTGAAAGACTGCCCAGAGAAATGAGTCCACACTCATTATATGACTGTTGTAAATAAAGTCTAAAGATAGATTCTCTTTCAAGCTCATTACAATTGTCTTTCAAAAAATATTTGTAAAAGAAAACAATCAAATTTGGTTGCACAAGTCAACCAGCTTTACAAATGTGCAATCAAGTTACATTTAATTAAAATTAAAATTAGGATTAAAGGGACATATTAGATCCTAGCCAGAAAAAGTCATAAATATGTTTATGAAGGGAAAAATAGAGAACTTAACTATCCAATGTCTAATTAAGTTTGCAAAAATTACTGTCTTGATGAAAAATATCAACATGATATAAAGTGAACAACCAGACTGTCTACTCTTTGCAAGATAATTAATTTGTCTTCAAAGAACTGGTTTATGAAATGTATTTTTAGATTAAAGTAAAATCTAAATTAATCCACAATGTTCTCAAACTTACCCTTCATTTCCACTATATGGGTGGATTCTCACAGACTTTAAGGCCAAAAGGGACCATCATGATCATCTAGTCTGACTTCCTGCACATTGCAGGCCACAAAAATTCACCCACCCACTCTTGTAAAAGATGAGCTTAGAAAGGTTCGGACATCATGGTTGCCATGTCCAAAATTGTATCTGTCTCAGAAATGGTATTACTCTCCTTTGAAGATGCAGCTAATACTTTGCATGACTTTAACTACGGTGTACAGCCTGCAGGTAACAAGTCAAAGATCTGTATTGATCACAGACATATGAATGAACATGCATTGCAAAGTGCTCTTTTGGATCCCTTCTTCTGAGCAAGCAGGCCAAGTAAAACCTGCAAGGAATTTGCACTTTAGAGCTTCTTGAAAATTATGAGTCCTGTAACCTTCCAAGCCTATTATTTTAATAACATATTTGCATTCTACTAATCTGTTACCTTAGTGAAAACCTTTTTGGCTTGTGTAACTTCCAGCATATGCCGTGTAACAAAAGTGTAAACACTAAATAGTAATAGGCAGCAAAAGAAATACAGATACTGTACATATAGGGACCTTTTTGATGTTTACTTTTTTGTCATGTGCTAAAATCTACAGCAGTTTAAAAAGTGTGTGTGGGGGGGAGAGATGGGGAGTCAGAATCTGAGGTTGCTGGTGGTAGCACTTTTCTTTTTCCCACCCACTGCAATGAAGTGGCTAGTGGCAGCTTCCCTGCAGAACCTCACTGATTGTAAAGGAATGCTTACTCACTCTGGACCCAATTCTGCTGCTCACACAGGCGTTGATTTTATTTTTCCCAGTTGGTGTTCCATTCCAGCTCTGCGGCCGCGCTTCCACTCAGCCTCTTCCTCGGAGGCCCTGCTCTCGCCCCACCTCTTCCCCCCCCAACTCTACCCCCCAGACTCCTCCTCCTTCCTCTCCCCCAAATGCCTCCCGCCAGCCCCAGGGGCCACCGAATAGCTGATTGGTGACCAGCTTTGTGGGCTGCCAGAACCACTACGGCTGGTGGGTGCTGAGCACCCCCTATTTTTTTTATGTGGGTGCCCACCCCTGATCTAGTCTGACCTCAAGTACAACACAGACTATAGAACTTCCCTAAAATAACTCCTAAAGCATACTTGTTAGAAAAACCTACAATCTTGATTTTAAAATGTTCAGTGATAGCGAATACTCCATGACCCTTGCTAAATTGTTCCAATTGTTAATTACTCTGACTTAAAAAGGTATGCCTTATTTCCAGTCTGAATTTGTCTAGCTTTAGCTTCCAGTCATTGGATCGTGTTATACCTTTCTCTACTAGAGTGAAGAGTCCATTATTAAATATTTGTTCCCCATGCAGACACCCATAGACTATAATCAAGACACCCCTTAAGCTTCTCTTTATTAAGCTAAATAAATTGAGTTCCTTTAGTCTATTACTATAAGGCATGTTTCCCAATTCTCTAATGATTCTTGAGGCTCTTCTCTGAGCCCTCTCCAGTTTATCAGGAACTTTCTTGAATTGTAGGAACCAGAATTGGACACAGTATTCCAGCAGCAGTCACACCAGTGCCAAATAAGAGATTTCCCAGTTTACTCATCCCAGGATTGCATTAGCTCTTTTGGCCATAGTGGTTCACTGGGAGCTCATGTTCAGCTGATTATCCATCAGAATCCCCCAATCATTTTTAGAGTCACTGTTTCACAGGATAGAGTCCCACTCCCATAAGTATGGCCTATATTCTAATATAGGTAACCCATTCCAGTGCTTCACCACCCTCCTAGTGAAAAAGTTTTTCCTAATATCCAACCTAAACCTCCCCCACTGCAACTTGAGACCATTACTCCTTGTTCTGTCATCTGGTACCACTGAGAACAGTCTAGATCCATCCTCTTTGGAACCCCTGTTTCAGGTGCTTGAAAGCAGCTATCAAATCCCCCCTCATTCTTCTCTTCTGCAGACTAAACAATCCCAGTTCCCTCAGCCTCTCCTTTTAAGTCAGGGCTTCATGCAACATATCTTTAAGGACAGAACAAATTAGAAAGCTATCAGTAGATGACTATTACAGAGCCATAATTTCAAGGCTCCTGTTCCTCCTCTAAGTCAATATATACTTTGGACAGACAGGATTAAAAGTATCAGTAAGGGCTGACATGGGACTTCAGGAACTGGTTGGCATTGTGTAAATTCAAAGTTAAACTATGAAGTGGTGGTCCTTTGTCTCTGTGTGTGTCTGTAATAAATGGACTACTTCCTATAGCCAATCAAATTTGCTTATATATTTACTTTACAGTAAGTAATGGTGAATTTTGAGAGAAGGTTGAGTGGGAAGAGTCACATGCTCCTGGCCTAGCTATTTGAGTGACAGAGACAACTCTACAGTCCTAGCCAGGGCCAGATTCTTGCTGAATACAAAGGATACATTTCTTCAGGCTTTTACAGATTCCTGGGGGTTGGGGCTGACTTTGGACCTGATTTAGCAAAGTACTTAAGCATATGCTTTACTGTAAGCACATGGAGTAGTTCTACTGAGTCTTGTTTACTCAAGGAGTCTCACTGACTTCAGTGGGATTGAAGGTGCTTAAGCATGCCAAGTGAATAGTGCCTTTCCCCTTGAGAGGTCTGACTGAAGTCAGTAGATCTACTCGTAGAATAAGGTGCTACTTAAATGAGCAGGGGCATCAGAATCTAGTCCTCCAGCCTGGCCTATGCACAGTTTTGTACTGGTATAACCGTCAGTTAGGAGAGTGATTTTTTACTGATATGGTACAACTCCTAGGGTGGGCACAATTATACTGAAATAAAGGTACTTTATATTGATATAACTTATTACCTTTCCTGTATGGTAATAAACTAAACCTATATAAGCAGATTTATACTGGTATAACTATGTCCATGCTATGGGGGTTGTACTGCTTAAAATATACCAGCGTTGCTCCTTTTTGACATGAGTGGCTAGTCAAATTTTGGGGCCCTGGGGATGTTCCAGGTAGAAGCAGAATATTGATGGAGTCTGGTATTTTCTTTGATGCCATCTTGTTTATTTACAAATAATGTACAGAATCCTGTCTCTCTGAATGCAGAAGGAACCAAGAACAAAAGGACCAGTTTCTTAGCTTACAGCCCCCAAGCCTCTTTATCCTACACCCAGCCTAAATGCACTCTCTCTCTACCTTTTTTCCAGGGTCACACTGTGCTTACAGGCTCTTGCTTGGATTTCTTGCCTCTCCTTCTTGCTCAGTTCTCAGTTTGTGTGTGATCTCTTTCCCCATCTGCCCCCCCCCCACACGCACACGTGCACACGCACACACACACACACACACACACAAAGCAATAAGACAACAAAAGCTCCTGGGCAGTTTCACACACACAACTTATCTCTTATGTGGGGGCTTATGCTTACAGTTAAGTTAATTGAAGGTCAATCTCAATGGGGTTTTAACTCAACCCTTAACAAGGTTTCACCCAGCTCATAACACCAACATAGTTAAAGAGATACAACTTTTGTGTGCAGACAAGTCATCACTGTCTAGGAAGATTTTTAATTAAAACTTAGATTCAGACGGGAGAATGCAGCTGTCCTGTTCTGTGGATAGAGAACTTGAGTCTCTATAGCTGCCAATCCAATATCATTCAACACCAATAAACTCACATAAGAAAAAGTTGTATAACAAGCCTTATATAAAAAAAGGACAGTACATGATGAAGTTATGAAACTGTGCTATCCCTTCACATCCCACTTCCATTTCTATATATGCCTAAGTATCTAAAAAGAAGAAGTCGGTTGTAAAGATACAGTAATTAATTTTAATTAGTTTGGTAAGCAGATGGGGGAGTTAGGGGGTTCCTGTCTGGAATGGTTGTATGTTATGGTTCAGTAACTTGAGCAAAGGATTAGAAGCCATGTTCTCCTGAGTTCCAATGCTTGATAAGCTCTGATACTAAGTTCGTGTCTTGGGCAAATCGCTTAGTGTGATTAAGGAGTGGCAGAACTGGCCCCTAAATAGCCCCCAAGGATGACTACTCATTTGAGCAGGGACTACTCACTGTACCAGTTGCAGAATCAGGCTTTTAATACCTCTGTTTTAATTTCCCCATATGTAAAATGGGATCATCAGGATTCGTTTATGTTTGTAAAACGTATTGAAAGTCAAATTCTGCTCTCAGCAACACCTGGGTAATTTGGTTAAATTATGTCGCTGAGAGGAGATTTTATACCAATCACTGTGAAGTACCATTATTTAGTCTCTTAAAATTAACTTTTTATCATCAGGACATTAGAAAACTCCCAATCAAATAAAAAAATAACCCCAATAAAGGTTTTGAGTGACCTACCCAATGCTGCTCTGCAGTGCAGTTATCTAATAAGTCTCCCTGAGCTATGCACAATCCTGATGAGATCATCTTTTCTGCTTGTGTACAGACCAAGACAAACAAAAAGAAAACCATATAAATGTCTGATATATTAGCTGGAACACAGCAAAATACCACAGAGCAAAGTCAGGAGGGAAAGACCTTTTATCATCAAGCCCCTAATGGGCTATTGCAGCCAATGAAAAGTAAACAGAATAATTCTAAGTGATAAAAGGGATTTGACTGTGCCTAAATACATCTTTTTGTCAGGCTTACTATGTAAATAATGACATGGCTTATCAGATTTCTAATTCAAATAAGTCTCCAGTTCTAACTGTAGTCACATAAAATAAACATATGTACAGTACCTTGAGAAAAATCTGACTGCAGGTTCCACTAATTGATTGAGAATATCTGAAAGAAAGTATGTTTTTCTCTTCTGTATGGAAGGAACTTCTTGTTCAATGTGGTTTGAATCCTGAATCTGGCCTTAGTATTTCAATGTTACCATGTTTTACATTCAATAAACAAAGCATTCAAGAGGACCTTTATATGCACAATGTTGTCCCTCATGCTTCTTCCCTGAAATACTATACTATTCCTAAACTTACATTCTACTTTGGACAATTAAACTACTTCTAAAAACAAAGGAAAAAAGATGGCTCTGATTTGCAGGAACAGTCATAAGCTGACTGTTCTGGGATCATCTTCAGAATTACCTCATTATTTATTCTTGGTGCAGTCCACAAATTAAACAAACAGTTTCTATATATAAAATGGGGATGGGCTTAGTTTACATTATCAGGGGTCGCTTTCACAGAGACAGATGCTGAAAACACACAGGCTCAAGTTACCCAGCACAGCAGATTGTGTGTTTGTGTGTGTACTGTTGTGAATTATTTGGTAAAGTAAAACAAAGTAAAGGTTGGTAAATAAAGGGAAGTCAAAGATCCTGCTGGATATGAGTCAGAACTCATGTGTCTGTGACAACTATGCGTCTACTTTTGTAGACTTACAAACCCAAACCACTTGAATTATCTGTCAGATCAGTGGAAAACTGAAAAAAAAAAAAAGAAATTCCCACCACTTTAAACTTCTATTGAACTTTGTGAGTCAGCATCTCAAATCCCTTTACAAACTTTAAACCTTACAAATATTTGTTTAAGGTAAAGTATTATTGTTACATACAGAAAGAAAATGCTGGCTCTGACTGGCCACCTTAAAGAAGAATTTCTGGACAATTGCACCATGAAACCAAGGATATACTCAAGATGCATCAATGATATTTTCATCCTTTGGACGGACGACTTAAACTCCCTCACAGATTTCCACCACAACTTCAGCAACCACCACCCATCCATTAAACTTTCTCTGGGGAATAGGAGCTGACTTTTATTTTTCCTGGGGGGTGCTACACCCCCTCTCTGCCCTAAGGCCCTGCTCCCACCCCGCCCTTTCCCCCGAAGCCCCACCCTTGCTCCACCTCTTCCGACCCATCTGCCCCCTTCCTCGAGGCCCCTCCCCTGCTCCCCCCCAGGCCTTCCACTCACTGCTCGCTGCTCTCCGCCCTCCCCGAGTGCCTCCCACCAGCCGCCAAACAGCTGATTGACGGCCGCACCAAACAGCTGTGGCTGGTGGGTACTGAGCACCCCCTATTTTTTTTCTGTGGGTGCTTGAGTCCCAGAGCACCCCTGGAGTTGGTACCTATGCTCTGGGACACTCCCACACTAGCATCAACTTCCTGAACACCATGATTAGCTTCAACAATGGAACCCTACAGACAACTATATACAAGGAACCCTTGGATCATCACACCTACCATCATAGATCCAATAACCACCCCAAACACATAAAGAAATCTGTTATATACAGCCGGGCACTCAGATACCACAGAATATGCTCCAAGGAGAAAGTCTGGGATAGACACCTTAACACACTCAAAACAAGTACATTCCACCAGAGAAGTAGATCACATCATGAAATGGGCCACCCAAATACCTCGACAGAACCTGCTTCAATATAGAAATAAACCCCCCTCTGACTGCACACCCCTACTTGTCATCTGCCACCTCACACTGGAACCCATATGGGGTATCATGGAACAACTACAACCCACACTTTATGGGGACCCCATCCTGTAACAAATGTTTCCCAACCCCTCCCCACCCCTTTCTGGCCTTCAAACAACCCCCTCACCAACTTCTCCAAGCTCTTCATCAGAAGCAAGTGCCTCACAGACCAGGACACACCAACTCAAAGCAGCATCAGACCCTGCCATAACAACAGATGTAAAACCTGCAGACATCTCTCTACTGCTACAATGATCAACATCACAGGAGCCGACTTCCTTCTTTACCCAGAGGTGCTCAACCCCCATTCCGCCCCAGGCCCTACCCCCCACTCCACCCCTTCTCTTAAGTCCCCACCCCCGCCCTGCCTCTTCCCATCCAGTTCTGACCCCTCCCCCAAGCGCGCCCCATCCCTGCTCCTCCCCCTTTCCCCAGCGCCTCCTGAAAGCCGCGGAACAGCTGATCGTAGCAGGCGCTGGGAGGGAGGGGGAGGAGTTGATTGGCGGGGCTGCTGACGGGCGGGAGGCACTGTCGGGGGAGCTAGCTGCCGGTGGGTGCTAAGCACCCACTAAATTTTTTTCTTGGGCGCTCCAGCACAACATCCACCACAATGCAGCTATCAAGAGCCATGAGTCCTCCTACACTTGCCTATTACAACATGTGGTGTACCTCATTCAGTGCACTAAATGCCCCAATAATCACTATGTTAGTGAAACCAGATAATCACTATGCTCTCAAATGAACTCACACAGGAAAATAATAAAAGACAAAACCACCACACTACCTGTGGGTGAACACTTTGCACAAAGTGATCACTCTATATCTTATCTCTCAGTCCCCATCCTCATAGGGAACCTGCACAACACTTTCAAAAGATGAGCCTGGGAGCTTAAATTTACAATTTTGCTAGACACTAAAAATCATGGTCTTAATTACAACAATCTGTAATCCACTAATCCCCCCTTTTTGTCCTATGACTACAGGGATGTTAATGGGACATTTCACCTTAGAATATGTGCTAACTACTTATGCTAAACTATCTGTTCCATCTTGTATTTAGCTATGACAGTGACTGCCTTTCCCAGATCTGAGGAAAAGCTCTGTGTAGCTCGAAAGCTTCTCTCTCACCCCAACAGAAATTAGTTCAATAAAAGATATTACCTCATCCACCTTGTCTGGCTGAAAACTGCCATGTCACCAGTTTCTACTATTTACCACTTCTGTATGGGTTCCCCATTGGCTCAGATGCCCTGCTGCCCTCTGTAGGCATTTCCCCAAACCTATTCATACATTGTGCCAAAATGAGCTATCATGTAATAAATTGTTCATAATATGATCCTCTCTCTTCTGCCTTGCATGCTTTGAGGAGCAGTGAAATAGTTAATGATATTGACACTTAAAACATCAAAGTATTAATTTCAATAAATGAATGGAGTAGGTCAGACCTCTCATAAGTATTGTTTCAAGTTCTGCAAATGCAAGCAGCTCTCACTGCATCACTTACCCTCAAAAAACATGAACAAAGTGTATCTTAGCAACAAAAACAGCTAGAGACTAATTTAAAACACAAAAAGCAAACTTAGATTTTGGAGAACAAGGTGGCAGTATAACTAAAGTAATGCTAGTATGCTGTACCACCACATACCAGCCTAGTCAGTGTGCTGAAATAATTTTTTATATAAATTTATAAAGGAATAATTCTTACTGCTGACGTTGAAAACTGGTTTATGCTATCATATTGCTCCAGTGCATTAAATGTGAAATAGATCCCCAGAACTTTGTTATACGTAGAAGAATGCTTTGAAGGTTTGATTATTTCTAGGGCTCTGAATACTTTATACAGTTGATTGTAATTCCATTATATCCAAGGTCAGTCTGGTTTCACTCTATTTTCAAAATAAAAAAAATCAAAAAAAATCAGAAGTACAGTTTGCAAGAACTGCCAACCTGCTGTTGTGTTCTCTCTATGTCAATTTTCCCACTGTGATTAGTCTCAGGACTATGAACTAAGTGAAAATGAAGCATAATACATTTTTGATCCATGCCTCAAGATGTTAAATACTGGAGACAGCTCTATTGAGGCTGAACCCTGTCTGTGAGTGCTTTGTAGGAAGCAGTTTGCACTTCGCAAGATCAGCCAGTTTGACTGTTGAATTTCTAAACACTGTTCTATGATGGCTAATTGGCTGCTTTATGTGTGGATTTATCATACTGCTTACAGTGGAATAACGTGGACATAGAAGAGGGAGAATTTGGGACAGCACACCATCTTCATGATTCCTTACAAAAGATCCTTTCAAGGCCTTCTGATGGAACCTCTATAGTTAAGCACTGAGCTCAGTGGCTGCCATTCCACTTTAAACATTTCGCTCCTTCAGCACATGGTGAAAGAGTTTTCTAGAGATCACAGCAATGCAGAAGCAGCATTACTAAGGGGAGACAACGGGACAAGGAAACAGGCCTTGGATCAGGACTGAACAGAAAAATTGGGATTATGGCACACAAAAGTAAAAACGTAAGAAAGATGAACAAAGTTTAGGAAGAACATAAACAGAGGTCATCAGATATAAGTAGTATTAGAGAAACTGTAAAATATTACTTCATTCAGTACTAAAAGATGTTCCAGGGTGTGACACACAGCAGGCCGCCAGTGCAGCTGCTGCATCCTGTTACTATAGATCCTTGTAACATTCCATTAATCTAAGTGGACATTCTGTAGAAAACAGCTGACAGAACATACATGTCCCCTGTGGGAGAAGCAAAAGGACTGAATGGGAAAAGTAGAGCTGAACAAACAAATTAGAATAATTTATTTAAAAATTTTTGCTTTTTGGGGCCAAAGGTTGATGTACAAAAGTGCCTGCACAAACATTATAGTATTTTCAAATTTAGTCATCGTTTGCCTATTTCTTCAGTTTGCAAATAATTCAGTACAGATTGTGGCATACATTTGAAATTTGAATCCATGTGTGTTACAAAAGACACATATGATATGATTTCTGTTCCTTGACAGGAAGATGCATCAGTATGTCACTAAGAAAGCATGAATCAGAATTATACAATTAAAGATACAAAATGAAATTCACTTTTTATTCTTACTAGTCAAGTTCTACAGGACTGAAATACGTGCTTAAGTGCTTTGCTGAATTGGGGTTTATGGAAGCAGAAAAGTGATTAAAATATAGTTATTGATGGAAAATTTTAGACCTTGAGGAACTGTACCTTTTTAAAACTAGTTTTACAGAACATTTACATCAGATGCTTTTGGTGTTACGGTAGGATTTTTAAAATCTCTCACAGCACTGGCCGAAACTCTGCTCCCGTCAAGTGCTTTTGAAAATCTTACTTTAAAGACTGAGGTGTAAAATTTGATTTCATGTAGAGATATCATCTAAAAAGGCTGTACCTTCTTATTTCCATAACTTGCTTAACTGGTTTTGGAACTAATCCTTGCTAAATATAAGTATTTACTAAACAGAAAGGACATGAATGATTTTCTTTTGAATCACTATAAACAGAATAGTGCATGCACTATGAAGATACTGTGGCTTACTATACAGACACCTATTTGTTTATAGTGAGCGACAACAAAAGCCATCTTTTTAAAAAAAGTTTTCAAGCAAGGACCAGTTGCAGATCTTTTCCATCTCCCTACCGCCCCTGCCCCCACCTCCAGACACCACACTTCCACCTAATTCGCTGTCTCAAATTCTCATTCCTCACTTGTGTATATTTAGTTCTGGGAGAAGAGGTTGCATTGCTGGGTAACAATCCCGTTTGCAAAGTAAAGAGCAGAAGGAATGAGTTAGGGAGGGGTCTATTTCTCCTTGACTAGAAGGATAGTAGGTGGTATGTTTCAAAGGCTGAGGAAAAAGATGACATTCAGTGAGAGGACCCTATAAGGGAAACTTAAACTTGCAAATCCAGATGGGAAACTCTTACAGATGGGACCATTGCCAAATGAATATAGGTCAAATTTGCAACCTAAATACCAGTGTCCTTTTAAACACAATTTTAGATAATAAAAAATTAGTAGCGCTGGGTGTTGAAAGGGTACCTTTGCCATGTTTGAGTCACAGTAAAATTAACATATATACTGCCTATTTTGATACATTGCAGCACCATTTTCTGTTTAGACAATAACAAATCACCATAGCAGCGCAGTAGCCCTGGTTACCGTAAGATCAGTACAACGAAAGAAGTACACTCTTGGTTGAGGATTGGCTGGCTAAACTGCTGAACATTTGCTCTCAGTTTCCAAGACAACATTGCTGAGCACATTTTTTTACCTCATAAATTTATTGCAGAGAAGCTTGTAAAATGCAGATCAAAACTGAAATGGAGATGGCTAGTCTGCTCATTAGAGCCAACTTATATCAAGGACTCAGAGCTTCACTCCTAATATTTTGTAACCAAAACAAAATTCAGTGCTGAAGCTTTAAAATGCATTTGAATATTCCCTCATACAATTTTACCCTATCACAGCTGTCAATTTATACAGCTCTCTCTCTGTTTGCCATTCTACTTTAAGTGCAATTAACTTAGAAGAACATATCTTTTGCAGACACCTCTATTAGATGGTATTAATATAGCAAATAAAAAAAAGGAGACAATAATGCTAAGCAGCTTCATAGAATCATAGAATAGAATCATAGAATATCAGGGTTGGAAGGGACCTCAAGAGGTCATCTAGTCCAACCCCCTGCTCAAAGCAGGACCAATTCCCAACTAAATCATCCCAGCCAGGGCTTTGTCAAGCCGGGCCTTAAAAACCTCCAAGGAAGGAGACTCCACCACCTCCCTAGGTAACGCATTCCAGTGCTTCACCACCCTCCTAGTGAAATAGTGTTTCCTAATATCCAACCTGGACCTCCCCCACTGCAACTTGAGACCATTGCTCCTTGTTCTGTCATCTGCCACCACTGAGAACAGCCGAACTCCATCCTCTTTGGAACCTCCCTTCAGGTAGTTGAAGGCTGCTATCAAATCCCCCCTCATTCTTCTCTTCTGGAGACTAAACAATCCCAGTTCCCTCAGCCTCTCCTCATAAGTCATGTGCTCCAGACCCCTAATCATTTTTGTTGCCCTCCGCTGGACTCTTTCCAATTTTTCCACATCCTTCTTGTAGTGTGGGGCCCAAAATTGGACACAGTATTCCAGATGAGGCCTCACCAATGTCGAATAAAGGGGAACGATCACGTTCCTCGATCTGCTGGCAATGCCCCTACTTATACAGCCCAAAATGCCGTTAGCCTTCTTGGCAACAAGAGCACACTGTTGACTCATATCCAGCTTCTCGTCCACTGTGACCCCTAGGTCCTTTTCTGCAGAACTGCTACCTAGCCATTCGGTCCCTAGTCTGTAGCAGTGCATGGGATTCTTCCGTCCTAAGTGCAGGACTCTGCACTTATCCTTGTTGAACCTCATCAGGTTTTTTTTGGCCCAATCCTCTAATTTGTCTAGGTCCCTCTGTATCCGATCCCTACCCTCTAGTGTATCTACCACGCCTCCTAGTTTAGTGTCATCTGCAAACTTGCTGAGAGTGCAGTCCACACCATCCTCCAGATCATTAATAAAGATATTAAACAAAACCGGCCCCAGGACCGACCCTTGGGGCACTCCGCTTGAAACCGGCTGCCAACTAGACATGGAGCCATTGATCACTACCCGTTGAGCCCGACGATCTAGCCAGCTTTCTATCCACTTTACAGTCCATTCATCCAGCCCATATTTCTTTAACTTGGCGGCAAGAATACTGTGGGAGACTGTGTCAAAAGCTTTGCTAAAGTCAAGGAATAACACATCCACTGCTTTCCCCTCATCCACAGAGCCAGTTATCTCATCATAGAAGGCAATTAGGTTAGTCAGGCACGACTTCCCTTTGGTGAATCCATGCTGACTGTTCCTGATCACTTTCCTCTCCTCTAAGTGTTTCATAATTGATTCCTTGAGGACCTGTTCCATGATTTTTCCAGGGACTGAGGTGAGGCTGACTGGCCTGTAGTTCCCCGGATCCTCCTTCTTCCCTTTTTTAAAGATGGGCACTACATTAGCCTTTTTCCAGTCATCCGGGACCTCCCCCGATCGCCATGAGTTTTCAAAAATAATGGCTAATGGCTCTGCAATCTCATCCGCCAACTCCTTTAGCACCCTCGGATGCAGCGCATCCGGCCCCATGGACTTGTGCTCGTCCAGTTTTTCTAAATAGTCCCGAACCACTTCTTTCTCCACATAGGGCTGGTCACCTTCTCCCCATATTGTGCTGCCCAGTGCAGCAGTCTGGGAGCTGACCTTGTTTGTGAAGACAGAGGCAAAAAAATCATTGAGTACATTAGCTTTTTCCACATCCTCGGTCACTAGGTTGCCTCCCACATTCAGTAAGGGGCCCACACTTTCCTTGACTTTCTTCTTGTTGCTAACATACCTGAAGAAACCTTTCTTGTTACTCTTAACATCTCTTGCTAGCTGCAACTCCAAGTGTGATTTGGCCTTCCTGATTTCATTCCTGCATGCCTGAGCAATAGTTTTATACTCCTCCCTGGTCATTTGTCCAATCTTCCACTTCTTGTAAGCTTCTTTTTTGCGTTTAAGTTCAGCAAGGATTTCACTGTTTAGCCAAGCTGGTCGCCTGCCATATTTACTATTCTTTCTACACATCGGGATGTTTTTTTCCTGCAACCGCAATAAGGATTCTTTAAAATACAGCCAGCTCTCCTGGACCCCTTTGCCCTTCATGTTATTCTCCCAGGGGATCCTGCCCATCTGTTCCCTGAGGGAGTCAAAGTCTGCTTTTCTGAAGTCCAGGGTCCGTATTCTGCTGCTCTCCTTTCTTCCTTGTGTCAGGATCCTGAACTCGACCATCTCATGGTCACTGCCTCCCAGGTTCCCATCCACTTTTGCTTCCCCTACTAATTCTTCCCTGTTTGTGAGCAGCAGGTCAAGAAAAGCTCTGCCCCTAGTTGGTTCCTCCAGGACTTGCACCAGGAAATTGTCCCCTACACTTTCCAAAAACTTCCTGGATTGTCTGTGCACCGCTGTATTGCTCTCCCAGCAGATATCAGGGTGATTAAAGTCTCCCATGAGAATCAGGGCCTGCGATCTAGCAACTTCTGCTAGTTGCCAGAAGAAAGCCTCATCCACCTCATCCCCCTGGTCTGGTGGTCTATAGCAGACTCCAACCACGACATCACCCTTGTTGCTCACACTTCTCAACTTTATCCAGAGACTCTCAGGTTTTTCTGCAGTTTCATATCGGAGCTCTGAGCAGTCATACTCCTCTCTTACATACAACGCAACTCCCCCACCTTTTCTGCCCTGCCTGTCCTTCCTGAACAGTTTATATCCATCCATGACAGTACTCCAGTCATGTGAGTTATCCCACCAAGTCTCTGTTATTCCAATCGCATCATAGTTCCCTGATTGTGCCAGGACTTCCAGTTCTCCCTGCTTGTTTCCCAGGCTTCTTGCATTTGTGTATAGGCACTTAAGATAACTCATCGATCGTCCCTCTTTCTCAGCATGAGACAGGAGTCCTCCCCTCTTGCGCTCTCCTGCTTGTGCTTCCTCCCAGGATCCCATTTCCCCACTTACCTCAGGGCTTTGGTCTCCTTCCCCCGGTGAACCTAGTTTAAAGCCCTCCTCACTAGGTTAGCCAGCCTGCTGGCGAAGATGCTCTTCCCTCTCTTCGTTAGGTGGAGCCCGTCTCTGCCCAGCACTCCTCCTTCTTGGAACACCATCCCATGGTCGAAGAATCCAAAGCCTTCTCTCCGACACCACCTGCGTAGCCATTCATTGACTTCCACGATTCGACGGTCTCTACCCAGGCCTTTTCCTTGCACAGGGAGGATGGACGAGAACACCACTTGCGCCTCAAACTCCTTTATCCTTCTTCCCAGAGCCACGTAGTCTGCAGTGATCCGCTCAAGGTCATTCTTGGCAGTATCATTGGTGCCCACATGGAGAAGCAGGAAGGGGTAGCGATCCGAGGGCTTGATGAGTCTCGGCAGTCTCTCTGTCACATCGTGTATCCTAGCTCCTGGCAAGCAGCAGACCTCTCGGTTTTCCCGGTCGGGGCGGCAGATAGATGACTCAGTCCCCCTGAGGAGGGAGTCCCCGACCACCACCACCCTCCTCCTCCTCTTGGGAGTGGTGGTCGTGGAACCCCCATCCCTAGGACAGTGCATCTTTTGCCTTCCAATCGGTGGAGTCTCCTTCTGCTTCATTTCAGAAGAGTTCCTCTCTATTTATTTAGCACCAGCTTCGCTGAGCTTCTTTCATACATATCAACCAAGTTAACTGCAGTAAATTAGTGAAAACACATTAAACTTCCATTGCCTTATGCAAACACTAGCCCACAAGCAAAGACAGTGTGTTTTCAATCATCCCTTACTACGGTCCTTTCCTTTTTCCTTGTGAGAGCCCCACAGAGATTTACACTAGGAAATAAACAAATTAAGAGGTCCACTTGTGTTCCCACTGAAGCCAATAAGAGGATAACTAGGCCTAAACTCACAGCTGACTTATCAGTCAATTAAATTGCTCCTGGAGCCACAGGTAGTCTCAGTAGGTTTCTGGGTGAAATTTCATGGAGTGCCTGAGCTCCCTAACTCATCCCCTCCCTCTTTGGTCTTGGGGTATGTCTACACTACATGTCAGCGGACTCACAGCCATTGGGCTGCAAGGATGTAAAACTGCAGTGTAGGCATTCAGGCCCAGAGTCCAGGCTCCAGCTCGAGCCCAAATGTTAACACTGCAATTTTATAGCCCCACAGCCCAAATCAGCTGATCTGACCCACCCATGGGTGTTTAATTGCAGTGTAGACATACCCTTATTTAGAGGCCAGAAACAATAACTTCGGATCTTCTTCCAATATTTGGGGATTTTGCCAGTCTGTTTTCTTTCATATTGTAAAGTATGTGACACTTGATAATTTATAAATTTTCAAATTTGATCTTGACAAAATATCATTACTGCTTACAGGAGTTACCTAATTATTCTATGCTACTAGCCTTACAAGACTTACCTTTAACACTGTGTCAAGCTGTCATATATATTAGTTTAACAGATGAAAAGCTAAGAGATGACTCAGGTTTAACTTTTTCCTCCCCTCATAGTCAAAGAGAAAGGCTCCCTGTCAATGAAATTTGAAACCAAAAAGGAAACAGAAGTAAAACATTATAAATTAGAAAGGCCATTGCCAAGGATAGTGAATGTCCTCTGTGTTTTATTCCTGGCTTTTTCATTAACCAACTGTGTGGGAGGGTAATGGGTTCATTATTTAAGATGTGTAGCTTCAGTATAAATGTTTGTAAAATAATTTGAGATACAATAAAAAGTGTTCTACAATTGCTAATTATGAAAATATGTTCCATACCTAGACAAATTAGATTTTCATTGTGAAACACACAGCTCACAGCTATTTAACATCTGGACTTTATATCAAAGAGAAAGTGATTTAATTCAATTTGGGATCATGTTGGCAGTCATCCAAATTATGGCCACAGTGACTGGAGTATAAACGGGGCAGCATAATTACCTTTTATTTTACACTACTGAGTTCTAAAGGACATCATGGCCTCAGGACCTTGCAAAATTTTCTAAAGTTGAATATTGTGCAAACCCATATTAATCAATTAAAATTAATTTAGGCTCAGTCTATGCATCCAGCTTTTTATAACAGCATTTAACAGAATTATTATGAAAGGGTCAGAATTTTCTTTATAAACTTTTCTATTAAGGATTTTACACTTAACTGTAAAAAAATTAGGTCTGAAGACTGGCACTGGGAGGTAAGAATGGTCATACTGGGTCAGACCAATGGTCCATCTAGCCCAGTATCCTGTCTTCTGACAGTGGCCAATGCCAGGAGCTTCAGAGGGAATGAACAGAACAGGCAATATCAAGTCATCCACCCCCTGTCATCCACTCTCAGCTTCTGGCAAACTGAGGCTAGGGACACTCTTCCAGGAACTTATCTAGTTCTTTTTTGAACCCAGTCATAGTTTTGGCCTTCACAACATCCCCTGGCAAAGAATATGAGCATACAGGCAAATTCTCTAACAGTCCTCTATTACTTTTGCTTACACAATGTTTTTATTTAACACATGGAGAATGTATTCTTTTAATATCCCTATTTCTTTAACAGATATTTGCTTTATGGCCCACCTTATAGTCAAAGAATTGGAATCCTGCATGACTGAAGTAGTTTGGCGAGACAAACTCCTCTAAAAAGATCTACTTAGCTTTTGTTTATACTATTATGTTTAAAACAAGATCTTGAATCAGACAAAGGGGAACACCTTTATATTTGAACTTCCTATTCTTTTTCTCTTTGGCAATGTCACTCCCCTACTAGAAGGTGACTGCATATTGGTAACTAAAGGCAAAATATTAAACAAATAATATTAAGCTTCAGACCAAGGTCTGGTCTGCACTTAAAATTTTTGCCAATATAGCTGTCAGCTAGAAATGGGGCAGGGAAAAATGACACCTCTAGAGCCCTGTGTGGACATAAAATTTGCATCTGCATCCTATCCGCAAGAACGATCCGCAGACGCAGATATCCATGGATATAAAGTGGATATCCACAGATTTGCGGGACTCTAGATTCAAAATTTGTATCTGCATCTGATCTGCAAAAATGGCCCATGGATATCTACAGCTATAAAGTGGATATCCATGGATTTGCAGAGCTCTAGACACAGCTAACCAGCACAAGTCCTAATGTAGACACATCTATACCAGGAAAAAAAGTTCTTTTGCCAGTATAGCTCATTTGGGGAAATAGAGTAAGTTATACTGCAACCCTCTCAACCTCAAGGCAGGGGCTTTGTCTGGACAGGAGAAAGGGTAGTGGGCTCCTTTAAGAACTCCCCCTCCTTACGGACTAGGAGGTGATGGCTGGGAAGTGGGTGGAAAGTATCACCTGGGGGCAGGGAGGCACTAAGCCATTGGCCTCTGCACAGCTGGGGGAGGTTATATAAACCTTATTCCTCAGACTGAGCCCCTCTAAAACCTATACTGACTAGGTACTTATTCCATAGGGTTTCTGGTTCCCTGATAAACTGGATAGGGAAGTGGACTATGGAGAAGAAATCCCTCAAAGAAGCTGGTGAACAGGGTTAAGGCTTCTAATGTCTGGTAGAGTGAGAACACCCCTTTACCTTCATATGAGGGGAGTGTGGTGGTGTCCCACCCATGGGCTGGGAACCAGCTGTGGAGGCCAGGGGTGGGCAGCTGATAGCAGGAAATGATTAAAGAATCATTGAAAAGCACTGTATGAGTTATTGCCAGTAGTTGCCAGATGAGTTAAATTAATAAAGTTGCAGTGTAATTAAACCTTGCATCTTGCCTTTTTTTCCTGAAATGTCCAGGACAATAGCAAAAGAACTCACCGGTATAAGCTGTGTCTTCACTAGAAAGATTTGCTAGTATAGCTTACCAGCAAACCCCTTCTAGAGACAAATCCTAAATCAGACTGTAGAAATAAGATTACAACAGCCAGTTAATAGCTCATCTCCAACTGGCATATTCTTTTAGAAACGTGTTATACATTATCACCACTTCTAGATATATATAGTCTTCAAAAATGTGGAGAGTTAGAACTCAGAGATCCCCAAACTAAAGGTAAGTTTGACCATTGTAAATGCACAACATAAATAGAAAGAAAAAAAAGTCAGGCACTGGTAAGAACAACTGCACCAAATTAATTCCTTTAAATGAACACATTTTAATTAATTTGTGGGGAAATTACAGAATAAGATCTTCAGGGCAGGGAACATGTCTTAAGGATATATCTAGACCCTAATACAATTGGGTCCTGAATGGGATCTTTGGGCGTAACTATGTTACAAATAATAATGCTGTATCAATACTAAATGCTATTTTTCCTTAAAAAACACAGAAGTCCAGTATAAAGTAATGCTAAATTTACTCTATAGAAACAAAAAGCAACTTAAATATTATACGTGATTTACTTATACCACCTTTATTGTATCACTGTCAAAGTCACATTTTCATGCCCTTCACTTTCACCATGTGCAATTCTGAGAAACGTATGAGGGAGCTGATCCAGTTGACAGGCAGTACAACTAAAATGACAGTTCTTGTACTCCTTAGTGATCCAAACACCAGAAGATACAGATGTGCATCCTGGTTTTGTTCCACTGTTTACTTTTCTGAAGGAGTCTGCAGGATAAACGTTCATGACAGCCATAATCTTTATAAGAAGATTAATAGACATAATTTTTCTTCTCTTCTTACAATCACTTGTGTGATTTATGATACTTAACAGCAGCTACTTATGATTTCTGGCCTAAGAGCTTTACATTTAGCCATGAAGCAATACTTTTTTATACAAAGGGGGAAAGAGTTAGACTGTTAGGGTTCTAAAAAACTGAGAAAAGCAAGGAAACGGAGGATCACATTCCACACTTTCAAAAATCCTGCAGACCTCTGTAATAACTAGTCAAATGGGGTGACAGAAGCACAGCATTACAGCTGTAACTGCAAAGCTTTTGTTTTTGGTCTATTTCACCTAGAACCAAAACATATTGAATTTGGTTTCTGCAGAATAAAATTTTCTATTTGAAGGCCTGCAATAAATAGTACACTTAGATGAGTCCCTGAATGAAGCATTTAATGACAAATTCACAGGTAATTTAAATACTTATGTATGTACAGTAAACACTAAAAGACAGTGCACAGTAAAAATCATGAGGCTAAAAATGTCAAACTCAAATACAGCAAATATATACATTTTTTCTGTACTGTAGTACATGCAGGTTTCAAATAAGTGAATTGCTAAAATATGTATTACTCTTAACTGGTACATAGTCAAGACTTTGTAAATGTCAAGTGTTAATGCATTAGTGCTTAGTGACTGGAAGCTGCATTTATCCCCATGGGCAAAAGCAGGCTCTGAGAGGCAACTGTCCTTTCAAAGTTCTGCACAAAGCGTACCTCTTTTATAACAAGTGACAGAAATTATTGCAGAGAAATTAGATTTCTACTCCTATTCTGTGCTACCTAAAAATGCTAAAAGTCAGCTCTCAGGTGAAAAGAAGTAGCAGCACTGAATCTATGTATATATCTTCCATTCAAGGCACTCAAGTGCAAAGTATTAAGACATTTAATAGATTTCAGGTTTTAAAAACTGTTCACTTTTCAAGAAAACTTCACTTTTGAACAATAATTTTATATGCTAGAAAAAAATCCTTTCATACAACAGAAAGACCAACAAACCCAAGAGGGTGCCACTTTTATGTAGTCATATTTCTGACCAAAATAGAAACTTCTGATAGGAAGGAGGATTGTCAAGTTAATGAGTCATCCACAGTTATTTTTCTTTAAACAGAGGCACAGAATTATGAGCATTTTAACAGCTGCCCCACTGTCAATGGAAGAGCTGTAATTTAGGGAATTCATATCATGTTGACAGAAAGGGTGGTTTATGGATATTAAGGGCAAAAGCAACATATTATGCAAAATGGCACCCGTATTCCACCAATCTGAAATTTAACACATCTTCACTTATTCAAGACAGTGTACATGTCTATAGCCAGTTTCTCTTATTTTAAGAGATTCTTCTTCATCCTTTAGCACCTGATTTTGGTAGGTCCTAGGACACCCTTCATTTAAAGCTGAACTACTCCAGAGATGGCAAAGACACTAGGAAGAATAAAATGATGCACTAATTAATGCTGTTTAAAGACAACTTGTCTTTTGTACACAAAACTTGTTTTCAACAATAAAGACCTCGGGAATGTTGAAATATGGTGGAATGACAATAACAGGACACAACTGTCTATACCAAGACAAAATTAATATCTAATAAACTTTATCAAAGTACTATTTAAGGCACATCAATATGGCCTAATTAATCATCTTTTGGTTTTCGCTTGAGAAATGGCCTCTGCATAGGATATGTGAATGAAGTCATAAAGCTGCTTAGCATTGACAGCATTGCCCAGAATTTCCGAGAGTTTGTCCTGTGACAGAGTTACCAGCTCTGAAATGCTCTTAACGTGGTTCATTAAGACACGGCAATTTTTGGCATTTACACCTGGTATTTTTAATAAGAAGTCCTGTGGGCCAGGGTTATACTTGTCTGACTCAGGAACGATTTCAGAATCTGCTGTAATGGCCATTGCTATTGCTGCATCAGGCTGTGGCCTGTTCTGTTTCAACTCCTCAAACAACTCAGCAGTGGCATGGGGAGACGGACACCACAGAATACGTAACCTTGGGAAATGAAGAGTAAGAAGGGTGAGTTTAGAAGTAATATCGTTACTGGAAATCTCTTGATGTAGAGAGCCTCGTGAAGTGAGAGAGAAAGATTTGCTAGGGTCGAATTCAATCAGAAGAATTGGTCGCTTATAATAACGAGACATAGAAATGCATTGGGAATAGAGCCTCCCATTATTTAAGGAACCGATCAAATCGCTGATACTCTTCCGCTCTATGCAGATATCAGGGGTGAGAATGTAATCTCCAACTTCCAAAGTAACAGGTTCAATGTCAATGCCACGACGATGAATCAGAGATGGAAGCTCACTGCGAAATTCTCGCATATCCACTATTATAGTTTGTTGAATGCTCTTCTGTTCCTGTCCACCTAATGAATAAACAATTTATAGTGAATCTCTTACATATGAGTGACCGCTGTATTTTGCATAAGACCACACATTTAAAATTCTGCAAATACTTTTATAAAATCTCAATGTTCAGGGTTTGTCATTTAATTAATGAATTAGAAAAATCCTATAACCCAATATGTAGTATAGTTTGAATATTAGGGCACTAACATCACATTCAGAGTGTTGGTTTTTTTTTTAAAACCTCAAATTGAAAAAACACCTTAAGGATATTTTCATTGCTTTCATAATGGATGGATACCACCCCTTCACCCCAGAGATCCTTAGTATGGGATTTACTATACCATTGAATCAGCCTATCACTAATTAAAAAACAAACAAACTAGCTTGCACCTATTAGACAAAGTTTTAAAATGCAGCTGTATTGAGCATATATAAGAATTTACTAAGAAGGCTTTGCAAGATCTGTGAGCCTTGTGAGAGGAATTTAAACTATAGTAAATGGCTATTGAGTAATTATGATTCAACTGGCTGATCATGAGAATTTTAATTCATCTGTAGACAAAAATCTATTTAAACACATTGGGCAAATGTAGGCAAAAAAAGTTGTACTCAAAGAAAATTATGCTTACCTTAAACTCTAAAAAGCAAGGAACATTGACAATTTGGTATGAAGCTGTTCATATTTACTCCCAACCGTCTGCCACCCAAATGGGATAGTTTATCATATTATTGATGTATCTGGGCCTTTACATATTTGCAGGAGGACAAGATTCCACCCTTGAATATAAACAAGTTTGGCTCAAGAGCTGGTATAGATGGGGCTGGGAAAGATATAAGTGATGGAAAGCTAAGTGAAAGTAGCAAGTTTTAAGGAGGGATTTAAAATATAAAAGCAATTTAGTTTGTCACACAAACTAAAGTTCCAGGTGTGGGTGGAGGGTGGTCAGTATTAAACTGAAAGTGGGAGGAGACAAATGGAGCATAATGGAGAACAGATTAGGTAGAGCATATGGCAAGAGAGGAATGCTGAAGGAAATGAGAGCCAAGATGTAGGCAGGGGCAGAGCTGTGAAGATGATGGCAGGGGCAAAGATGAGAACAAGGAGTTTGAATTTCTAAGGAAAGGAGAGAAAAAACAGTGAAGAGACTGAAATAAGGACAAACATTGTCAGAGTGGCAGCAAAAAAAGATGATTTTTTTTCTGCAGTGTTTTGGATAGAAAGCTTAGAAGAGACACATATTGAGGATGTATTATGTATCTCTTCTCTGCTTTGTATCCAAAACACTGCAGCAAAAATCTGCTTCCTTTTGCAACCACTCTGACAATATTTCCCCCTTATTTGAATCCCTTCACTGGCTTCTTCTCTCCTTTGAAGAAACTATTTGTGGAACACCCAAAATTAATGAATACATTTGCTTTTGAGGTTGAAAACTAAACCTTAATCTTCCATCAACAGAGCTGTCAGTTGGCTGTATTTGCACATTTGTTAGGTATTGGCTGAATTCTGTTTACCATAAGAACAGTCCTTTCTACCAAGTTTTTGGATATTCATATTAGTTTTCCAATATATGTTTACCTTTCTACATTCTTAGTATATTCTGTGTTCAGTTTGCAAATGAAACCTACTCACTCTATAAGTCAATGGGAATTTTGCACATCTATCAAAGGAACAGAAGGCCCTGATGGCCCAACTTTTCTGCTTTAAAAGGACAGCATCACTTTAAACTCTCCCCCTTCTTAAGTCTTCACACAGCAGGCATCATTCACTCTGGCTGAGAAGAAATAAACAGGCCTCCTTACAGAGTCAGTTAATACAGCTACTTTATGAGTCAGAGGAGTTGGCGGTGTGTGCTGCACAGCACTGCTTCCTGCCACCTTCCAAAGCTTATAGCACCGCTTCTGCAGCACTTCCAAACATTACTGGCCCAGGCAACTAGACTTTCAGTCAAAAGAGAGATTTGTTTTATAAGGCAGTGCAGGACATTTAAGCCACAGACCTGGCTTTGCATGCAAACTGGACCAAATTTAGTCCCAGAGCAAGTGATTTCAGCTCCCAATGAAGATAATGGGAATTGCACCCACTGCCAACAGAGCTGATTTTTGCCCTATGTATTTTTAAATGCTCTGACAGGTATCTTGGAGCATTATGTCAGGCTCTGTACAAAATCCTTTTAAATTGCACCCAAAGGTGTGCTAAGCACAAAATAAGACAGATTCTTGCCCTGAAATGCATGTGGTCTAAGTAGATAACACATTCACACAGGTGTTCAGAGAAAGGATATGACACAAGATGACTATAAGCAAGAATTTGGTTACACTTTAATCGTATTCTAACTTGTTCCTTTTTTATCCTTATTAGCTGATCTTTTAGATAGTTAACTCCTGCATGTCTTTTATAAATTTGAGCCTTTGATTAGTATCCTAACCTTCTTCCTACTGCTTAAAAAAAAAAAAAGCCAGCCACTTTCCCTCTTACTGCAGCACATGTAGCCTTGCCCTGAGGAGTCCACCCCTAGACTTCTTTGTGTTCACTCTCCTCTATACCTTGACTTATATAAAACAGTTGCATCTTGCTCTTGTGGAAAGATATTGCTGTCACTCCCATTCTCTTTCTGCCTTAAAATCTCATAATGAGAGAGAAGGGACAAGTTCTTTTGCCCATTGAAATCAATTGGAGTTTTACTATTACTTTAACAGGTGAATGATTGAGCTCTTATCAATCAATTTGAAACATTAAAGCAATACACTGCAAGCCATGACATCTTCCCTCTAATCCAGGAGGGTAGGATGTGACTCTCTACAATACTCAGCCGCAAAGATGGTTAGATTTACTACATGACATTTCTACAGTGATCCAAGGTGCTCCATTTTCACCTCTAAAGGGCAGGGTGCACTGATTCTGTAGCACTTCCTAGACTCTGAGGACAGAGATCTGAACTCAAATGCCAACGTGTTACTGCTAGACCATTAAGAGCATGCACGACAGATTTCTGAAATAACAATATGCTAGATATTTCTGTCAAACACTTCTCATTATATAACCCAAAGCCCTACAAGTAGCTCCAGGAATTGCTAAAACTCACCTGCTTTGCGTGTGTCAGTAGAAACAGTTGCAGAAGTAGAATCTCTTACGAGATCCAAGTTTGTTTCATCTCTGCCTTCTCTTTCCTCAGGGATAACCATGCTGGCCTTCTCTCTAAAGAATTATTACCAGAGGAACAGAAGCATTTGGAATTACTTGCATTATATTTCGTAGCTATTTAGGCCTGGGTTTTCAAGGATAAAAGTATGACAAATACTACAAAACATTTTCTATCTGGCTAAACAGCAACAAAGAACTCACATAGTTTAGTATATTGCCTGCAAATCTGATCAGAATTACAATTTATTTTATCTTCCAGATCATTAAGGACCAGATTCTGCTATCCTTATTCATCATATACTTTACTCTGTGAGGAGCCTCATCTGATTTGTGTGGGATTCCTCCTGAAATAAGGGACTAAACACATGACATTAGCATAATCTAGCCCTAAATGTCAGCACAAACATTGAACTCTGTGGTACCATCCCAAAATTTAATGTTCTCTCCCTCCCATGAAACTACTATATAAAGCCATTAAAACCCACACAAGTTGCTCGGTATCTTGCAAAACGTACTATTCTGGAAACCAAGAACAAAATTTAAGCTAGTTTCCCATACAATATTGGTACACAGCTGTGAATATCATCCAAAAGGCTGCTTGAGCCTGTCAAATTTCTGACTTTTTGGGCAAACAGATGTTTCAGAAGAGGTCTGTGGAAGACTCTCTGATTAATGTTGAAAAACTAGTAAAATTGGAAGCTTACACAGACATTTTACATAAATAAGAAAAAAACCTATATTTAAGAAGTGGACATTAAAAAACAACAACCATGAAACAGTTGATGTACTAGAAAGCTAGCAAGCCCACTTTAAATTACCGAATGAGTTTTTCAAAAGCTTCTTTTTCTTTTCTCAGCACAGTGAGATAGCGCTGTTCTTCTGTCGAACCTCCATATATAAGGAAATAAACCCTGTAGGTCAGGAAACAATATACTTCAGGTCACAAAACACACAATTTTATCCTGAAACCAACATGAACATCAGTATTTGAGATAAGCAGCTTTAAGTGCTTGAAAAATAAATATTTGACTAAAAATAGACTCCATTATTTACACTTCTACTAAAGTTAGACTGATCAAAATTCATCTGTTAGAGTTCTTCTATCCAAACTACTCCCATTTTTCCAAAAGAAGGATAACTGTTAAACTCTGGAATGCAACTGGAGTGGATGAAACAGTTCCCTACTCAGAGCTGGTTTACAAGACAAGCTAGTCCTTTTACAAAAAGCAAGGAGGAAATAAAAACTGAGAGGTCACGTCTTCCTTGCAGTTACATCCAGTCTTCTCAGAATGATTTTTATAAAATAAATGAAGAGGTGGGAATACTTTAAAGAAAGCACTATGAAAGAATATAAGTTATGAGAAAAACAACAACTGAGATTTAGTATAACTTCTCTGTAAAGGGAATCATCGGGTCCCCTTTTGCAGGTAAGTATCACATTCACCACAGCCATCATGTATTTTGCATAAACATACACATGTGGACAAGTTAAGTTTCTATTCTATAAACATGCACGTAAACAACTCATATGGATTCTACTGGGATACCTGTAATTAGTTTGAAATATTAATAAAACTATCAACAAATGTCTTCAGCAGAACCGTGTTCAATTTTTGCTGTATCAAAATGTCAGACAATTATGTCAGTTGATATTCTTCTGCACCTCTTCCAACAATGTGTGGGAAAAGCTATTGGTTCTTTCGCCCATGTGATATTTACTGCATCTGGCTTTCCTGCCCTCTCCTGAAGGATTGGGGTTGACATTATTTGACTGCATGCAACTCCACAAACAGGTGCAATAAATTGGATAATTAAAAATAAGATACATCAACTAATGGCCCAGCAGCTACACATTTAAAATATCTTGTGATTGCTGCAATTTTAGGTACACTTTTAACCCCACCCTCCCCAGTTGGACCTTAACTCAGTATTAGATATAGATTACTTTCTCTATAAAACTGTTCTTTCAACTGCAAGGTGTACACATATTTATACTTGTATACTGATTTGAAAATTACAAGCTATACTGCTAGCTTTACAAATACAAGGTGAAAACTGAATTTTACATAGCTGATAAGTGTTTTTTCCAGCTAAGTATATAATTATAATCAATTACACAGAATATTTATCCTAAATCAAATTAATGACACCACATTGATAGCAATGTATTTATAGAAATTAACGTTGTAATTTCATTGTAATCCCTTATACATGCCAGTATATAATGCTAGTGACTGTGCTACTGTACTTCATCTCTAGTATATAATGTACATTTAATGATTTAAGTGATTCTCATGCACTGCTATACATAGAAGAATACCTGTGAATCTAAGGGCTTGTCTACATCGGGAGTTCTGGAATAGCTATTTCTGATTAACTATTCCTGATTAATTTGGAAGTGGATTAAGCTAATTTTGAATACGCCACTCTCACTCTAGAATAAGAGTGTTATGGAGTTAATCAGAAAAAGTAAATCCTCTTTAAAAATCACACCCTACCTTATTGTAGATTAACTTTCAGTAAATCATAGCCTAACCTTGCATGTGAGAAGTCAAGCAGTCATGTAAGTCAAGGCTATTGCACTAGCTCAAGGGGGCAGAGAGTTAGCACTGTGTTCAATTTTAACTTTTGCATTTCCTGATATTTTTGCATTTAAGTTTGTATCCTTTATGCTGCAATAAATGCAAGATTTGTATTTTATCAATTTATCCAGAGTGAACAACTTACATGGAGCTATTTCCACCATCTCTCCCCCCCCTGTTCAAGATATATCCAAGTGTTGTTTTCTTGATGACATATTTGAAGTGTCATTAACATTAGAAAACTTGAAGCAGAATGATCCTAATTTCCTAATCTTGTTTTCCTGTACCTGCCCTAACAATATGTTTCTGAATAATCTGTCCAACAGCAGGGTTAGGCTTCAGGATGAGTGTAAAGAGTAAACTCTCAGAAGGAGCATACAAATATGAAAACAGAGGAGCTTGGTCGGGAAGCAGAGAGAATTTAGATGTACAGCCAACATGAAATGTTTTATACATACCTAGTACTAAACCTCCCCTACACCACCCAAGAAGAATATCTACAAGATTAAATGGGAGGTCTCTAAAGCAGGGTACAATATATGTAATTGATTACTGGTGTATTAATAAATTGGTTAAGGGGGTTTGACATCCACTGGAGAAATAAAATTATATATATATAATTTTTTTTTTAAGAACGGTAAATTACAGTCTACATGTTTTTCAATTTTTAAACTGAAAAAGAGACAGATTAGGAATTAGATAGAGGAAAACTAAATAAAGCCATTAATTGATTTTTTGGGTTCACTTCCAAAAGACCTCAACAATGAACATTTTGTTTTTGGTTTTAATTTTTTAAAGAGCTAAAATTAGAGCAACTGCATTCTGTTATTACCAAGTCAACTTGCCTCAAGGGCTTCCCAGGCCTGCTTGCCTTGTAGATTTCCAGCTGCCGAACAAAAGTTAGTTCTGCATCATATAGCACTACATATCTTGGTTCCACTTCATGCAATACCCGAGTGAGAGCATAGGGGTCACTACAACCCTGCAATGGATGAATAATAGTTAGGGGGGTTTTAAAGATACCATAATAAGCATCTGATGCTAAGTTTAGATGGAAATCTTCAGGTTTGGATTCCTCTATACTGATTTCTTCGCTGCTGCTTAATTCCTTATAGCCCTCCATCTCCTCCGCTATGTTTTCCTCCTCTGTTTTTCCCATCATTTGGGTTAGAGTCAAGTCTTGTTTCTTCATGATTTTGTTTTGTTTTGAGGAGGCCTCTACTTTGGCTTTTTTGGCTTGAGGTCCTTTGTCCGATCTGGCATTTCCTTTGGACTTGACAGCTTTTCTATCCTTAATCCATGCTTCTCCAGCTCTTTCATCCTTCCCAAAAGTTTTGTTATAGAGCCTCATTAAAAGTGCCTCTGCTCCAGCAATAACATACTCTCTCAGTTGTGCACAAGTTCGGTCATCACTGGCACAAATAAGCACTTGCCCTGCAGTCAAGAAATAATATTATATTTATAATTTGTTACACTGCACTTTTTTATATCCAATTACAAGAATCCTCTTGGGCAGAGATATAAATTGTTTTAAAATGATCTCAGAAGTACGCTTGCCAAATGTCTTTACACTTTTTACTAGTAGTTGCTCTGGAATTTTGGGGACAGTCTAAGTTGCATGATTTTTTGTTTTGAACTGAACAAAAATCAAATCACAGAAAGTCAATGAAAGTTCATTGTTCTTTACTCCTAAACTGTCAGAATCAGAAATGTTTTTCTTCTGACCAATTGAAATGAGACAGATGTAGCATATAGTGTAACTTTCCCCCCCCACCCACCATGGAATGAAATGAAAAACAACACATTAACTGAAACTGTTCTAATTTTCAACCATTTCCATCTGCATTAATGAGCCCAGAACACACAAAAGCACATAATGCTATTGTTGTTTGGAGTCCCTGACTCTCTTTTTGCAGACTGAAGCTTCCCCACAAGCTGCTTCAGGTGGACTCCGACCTCAGCAGGGGGTGGGGCCAGCTGATGCTACCATAAGAGCACCAGGGGAGGGGAGAAAAGAGCACTTGTGCCCCCTCATTGCCTCCCAATAGAATTTGGTACAGTTTAGGGGAAGAATAACTCGACAAAGAGGTGAGACAGTAAAGGAGCTAGTCAGGAGCAACTATGCGCCACCCCCACAATCCAGCATCTACAGCACTCAGAGGGTAGAGGGGTGCCAAGTAAGGTGCCGCACTCTCACAATGGTCCAAGCTTCACAAGATGGAATGAGTTGTAGCTCAACTCCACCAGATTTTAAACCCAGAGCAAGATCATGCTGTCCCCCCAAACCTGGAAAGGAAGCTACACTCCTAGGAAGTGCAAGTAAGTCACACTCTTGTGTAGCTCCTATGGCTTTGGAGGATTTATTGAGGGGGAGCTCTACTTGTCAAGTGTTTAAAAGTGCTGTAGGACTTCCTCTTCAGAAGGCTGGAGTATGTACAACCACTACAAGCTTACAAATAAGGTATACTAATTGTCATGGTAATTGACGTGACCATGTAACAATAGACAAATATAGTTATTTCAAAGATTCTAGTTGTTTTCATGGTGGTACAATGGGGGCAGAGTTAAGGGTGCTTGGGTGACCTTAACTGAGTATTGGCATCACTTGAATGTTTGGGTCTGGATTTTTTGAGGATAAAGTGGAAGGTTAACGTTGAACTTCCAGGGTAATGTTCGTCTCTTTTTGTATTTTTTATTGAGAAAGCTATTCTCAAGGATTTTGGGGATGAAGTTAGAGTCTTTAATCCTTAAATACAGGTTAATTAAGTGCTTTGTCTGGGAAAAGTTATTTTCCACATATGGCTTAATCATATATCCTCTACCTCACACTTAGCAATGAAGAGGAGAGGAATGTTTTCACCTCAGGAGCCTTTGTCGGGACCAGTTTTATTACCTGTACCCTCTTTGAAATATAGATATGCTTGTATGCAAGAGACTTAATTAAGTTTGCAGAGACTACACACCTATTCAATCCCTTCATTGATATTTCACTATATACAAACTACTAGAGGGGTCTAAACAAAGAGTCTGCCTGTCCAGGAAATATCTTAATCTAGGTAGATTATGGGTGGGATTTATAAAAGCACATGATTTAGGAGCACAAGTTCCATTAAAACTCAATGGACCTTGTGCTGCTAAGTCACTTAGGATATGTCTACACGACAGACTTCTATCAATATAACTGTCATTCAGGGGCTCAAAGAGGTGTGAGCCCTAACCAGACTTTTGCTTGCACAGCTATGTCGTAGCATAGAGGCAATTATACCAGCAAAACTGTGCTTTTACCAGTATAGCTTTTTTCCACTTGTGCAGGAGATTATACTATATCGTTACAAACCACTGCTTTGCTGGTTTAGCAGTATCCACACTAGGACCAATTTGCTGATATATATATATCAGCATTCCTATCCTGGCAAAACACTCTTACAGTAGACACATCTGCACTGGTGCTACCTCTAGAATCTAATTGATTAGGAATATAGGCTCCTAACCTGTTTCACTTCACAGATGTCTCTAATCAGAAACCATAAGAGATGAGTGAAGGTGGTGGTGGTGGGAGGAGAAGACAGTTGCGGTAAAAATTTTAATAGTCTGTACTGTTTTATCCACTTGACTACCATAATTATGTTTGGTTGGCGTAAGAGATACTTTTTTAAGGCAGGCATGCTCCCAACTTGTAGGTATTTCCACAAGTTAGAGTCCCTGTGTGCATTCTCAGCCTCCTCCAGGTGATACTGCATAGGGTTGCTCCTTAAAGTACTGTGTGGCAAAAAAGAGTGGAAGAGGGCCTGACAGGGAGCAGAGAGCGTCCCTACCAGGTCAAACAAGGCAGGAGAAAGGAAAGATTGGGGGAAGCCACCAGGGCTAGAGGGGCATGGGAAAAAGAGGCATATCAGAAATGAAATGAGAATAAGAAAATGGACAGTGAAAAGATAAGATGGTGGCAACCATGGCACCAGGGGATAGAGTGGGAGAGGGCTAGGATGCCCACATGCCAATCATAAAGGAGTAGTCAACACAAAATGTTGGTTGCAACACTGATTTTAAGTTATGGACTTTCATGTGTGAATGTGTTCAAAGGCACATTTCAAGCTCATAAATTTACAGTGCTTTCAAAAGCTCAGACCTTTTTATTTTACACAGAACTTCTCTCTCAAATTCATAAATATTACACATCTAGTCCTTTGGTAAGATATATTTCAGAAACATAATTGCAGTTCTGTTCTCTTAAAAAAAAAATTAACCAAATGAGAAACATTTAGTACTCTCTCACCTGGCCCGCCAAGATCCTCACTGTTATTGTTCTCAGATTCAATTTCTTTCAATACTTCTCTTAAGGCCTCCCACTTTGGGTTGCTTTCTAAGACCAGTTCCCTTTTCAGTTCTGAAATACAATAAAGGAGAATTAATTTAATATAACAGCTTTCACAGTCAACATACTCCTAAGAGCTTCAAAATAATGGGTTAGATGCTGATAATGTAATGCCTCTTGGCAAATTCAACAAGAGCCCACATTTGCAACTTGTTATGCTGGGGGGTGGTATAGCTATCATATAAACCTATTTATAGATAGGGACGAATGCTATTTTGAAGCAAAGATAAACATTCATATTTTATTTGTTTAATTTAAAAACTCTTAATTATAAGATTGCTTTTATAACTGTGACTATACACACATTTATATAAAATGAAAATAACATCAGACTAATATTAAACTAAACATTTTAGTGGCTCAAGAACAATTCTACAGGACCTCCACCAGTGACCTGCTGTGCAAGCTGGGCAAGTCACTTTACCTCTCTGTGCCTTTGCTTCCCCTCCCATTCTTTGTCTTGTCTTGTCTATTGTAAGCTCTCTGGAGCTAGGACTATATCTCAATGTGTTAGTACAGCACCTAGCACAACAGGGTCCTGATCTCAGTTGGGGTATCTAGGAGATACTGTAATACAAATGTACAGAACATTAGAAACAGCATAGTTTTGTAAACTGAACTAACAAACCAGTGAATTCATGCCTTCTTTCTGAAGTTATGAACCTTTCTTTTTAAGTGTACCAGACTAAGAACTTTTGATTTATATTTTGGATTTATAATTAGCAACAGCAGATAGTCCTGCACGGAGTAAATTCATGCTTCTAGGTAGTCGGCGTGTGCTTTGCCCCTAGACCTCCTTACAAACTACTAATGTTACCTAACACCTATATAAGGCTTTCCAGAAGTAGATCACAAAATACTTTAAAAAGTGGCTAAAGCACAACTATCCCCCTTTTACAGATGGGACTCTGACATTTAGAGATGAAGTAACTTGGCTGAAGAAGATTTTTGAAGGGATCTTTTAGTAAACATACTTCAGAATAAAGACAAATTCATTGAATTTGAGTTTTTGGTTCACAAAGAAGTCAGCATTAGAAATGCTCACAATACCTTTTTCCTCTTTTATATCCATTTTTTCAGATACTTTGCTTTTCTTACTTATTTTGTCATCTGAAATGCGATAAACTCTCGCTCGAGCATTTACAAACATTGAAGTACTCGAATCAAGAAATAGCCACCCTAAAAGGTGGAGGAAGACAATATTAATAGTCAATTAGATATTTGCAACATGCCCACTTCAACCCCCTCAAAAAAAAGAAAGCCCAAAATCTTCCATCTGAAACAGTTGCGCTACATGCTTGTTATATAATTACTGTCTTTGCAAGATACAAAAATGCAAGTTTCTGATATATTTTATACATTAAGTAACAGCAGTTAAGTGGGAGGGTGAAAGCATTAACTGTCAATAAAACCTCCGTCCTTATGGCTAAGTACATAAGCTTAATTAGAAACTTTAGTATGGCTAGTACGGGTTTTTGATTATTCAAAAATAAATCAATCAATCAAGGTTTCACTCATGTATTAACTTCTAGGATGTTATTCACCTCATACCTGAATTCTGACCAAATGCTTTTTCAGTTGCTCTCAATGACTCCACAAGGTTAAGAAAAGTGACACAATCATACTGAGTTAGATACTGTAGCAAAGTACGTAATATCTTCAAATCCTGAACCAAAGATTTCGTCTTAGCTCCAAGTTGGTGCCAAAGAGGATCTAAATAGTGACGAATTGTCTAGAAATATAAATTGGAAAGTTAAGTGTCGCAAACACAAACTGCAGCAATCTATGCTGGAATGCATCAGTAGAGCCTCATGAAACTTTTTAAAATATGTTTTTGTTTTATTTTTCAGGAATTTATTGTTCATTCTTCCCTCTCTCCCATGGGGAGGAGGTATGGCTCCAGCCCCCTGGGGGGTGGGAGGCCCTGGGGGTGTGTTTGGTTCCTGCCCCAGGAGGGAGGAGAGGAGACCCTGGGTGTATGTGTGTTGATTCCTGCCTCTGTGGTGTGAAAGGCCCTTGAGAGGGTGGTTGCAGAGCAAGCCTATCCCCCACTCACCCTGGAACAGTGGAACCTGTGTTATGGGACTGGGCCTGGCATCCTGCTCCAGGTTTTGTTACCTGTAATACGGGGTAGCAGTACCACTCACTCAAATTTGGCCTGACCGCCCTTCTGTCATGATGATAGAAGGGTGGCCAGGCCAAACCCCAGTGGTGCTGTGGACACGCACACCAGGTCACAATGCCTGGAGCGGGGAGCTGTGCTCAGTCCTGCAGGACAGGAGTTGCCACTGCAGGGTAAATTTTTCGTTTTATTTTGTGTTATTTCATATCTGCAAAAAACCACACGGGCTCTACACATCAGCCCCTTTTCTTTGTAATAGATTTAGGGCCTGAATCAATGTCCACTGAATGTTTCCACTGACTTTCATTGAGATTAAACTAGCTAGAGACATAAAGGGTAACAAGAAAACATTCAATAAATACATTAGAAGCAAGAGGAAGATCAAGGACAAGGCAGGCCCGTTATTCAAGGGGGGAGGGGAACAACAACAGAAAATGTGGAAATGGCAGAAGTGCTAAATGACTTTTTGTTTCTGTTTCCACCAAAAAGTTTAGTAGCAATTGGGCATCTAACTTAATGAATGCCAGTGAAAATGAGGTAGGATCAGAGGCTAAAATAGGGAAAGAACAAGTTTAAAATTACTCAGACAAGTTACATGTTTTCAAGTCACCATGGCCTGATGAAATATATCCTAGAATACTCAAGGAGCTGACTGAGGAAATCTGAGCCATTAGCGATTATCTTCAAAAAGTCATGGAAGATGGGTGAGTTTCCAGAGGACTGGAAAAGGGCAAATATAGTGCCAATCTATAAAAAGGGGAATAAGGACAACCCAAGGAAATACAGACCAGTCAGCTTAACTTCAGGACCCGGAAAGATAATGGAGCAAATATTTAAGCAGCAATCTGCAGACACCTAGAAGATAATAAGGTGATAAGTAACAGTCAGCATGGATTTGTCAAGAAGAAATCATGTCAAACCCACACTAACAGCTTTCTTTGACAGGGTAAACAAGCCTTGTGGATAGAGGGGAAGAGGTAGATGTGGTATATCTTGTCTTTAGTAAGGCTTTTGATACGGTCTCACATGACCTTCTCGTAAACAAATTAGGGAAATACAACCAAAATGAAGATAGTATAAAATGGGTGCATAACTGGTTGGAAAACCATTCCTAGAGAGTAGTTATCAGTGGTTCACAATCAAGCTGGAAAGGCATATCCAGTGGGGTCCCGCAGAGATCAGTTCCATTCAATATCTTCATCAATGATTTAGATAATGGCATAAAGTACACCTATAAAGTTTGCAGACGACATCAAGTTGGGAGGGGTTGGAAGTGCTTTGGAGGGTAGGATTACAATTCAAAATGATCTGGACAAACTGGAGAAATGGTCTGAAGTAAATAAGATGAAATTCAATAAGGAAAAATGCAAAGTACTCCACTTAGGAAGGAACAATCAGTTGCACACATACAAAATAGGAAATGACTGCGTAGGAAGGAGTACTCTGGAAAGGGATCTTCGGGTCATAGTGGATCACAAGTTAAATATAAGTCAACACTAACCCTGTTGCCAAAAAAGCAAACATCATTCTGGGTTGTATCAGCAGGAGTGTTGTAAGCAAGACAAGAAGTAATTCTGCTCTATTCCAAGCTGATAAGGCCTTACTTGGAGTATTGTGTCCAGTTCTGGGTGCCACATTTCAGGAAATATGTGGACAAATTTGAGAGACAGTCTAGAGAAGAGCAACAAAAATGATTAAAGGTCTAGAAAACATGACTTATAAGGGAAGATTGAAAAGATTGGGTTTGTTTGGTCTGAGGAAGAGAAGACTGAGGGAAGAACATGATAAAAGTTTTCAAGTACATAAAAGGTTGTTACAAGGAAGAGGAGGGAGAAAAAATTGTTCTCTTTAACCCCTGAGGACAGGACAAGAAGCAATGGGCTTATATTGCAGCAAGAGAAGTTTAGGTTGGACATTAGGAAAAACTTGCTAACTGTCAGCGTGGTTAAGCACTGGAATAAACTGCCGAGGGAGGTTGTGAAATCTCCATTATTGGAGATTTTTAAGAGCAAGTTAGACAAAAAGCTGTCAGGGATGATCTAGATAATTCTTAATGTTCCTTGAGTGCACGGGACTGGACTAGAAGACCTCTCAAGGTCCCTTTCAGTCCTACAAGTCTATGATTTTATAGGCATTGTATCAGGCCCATAGTGTCCAAGTACAGGTATCATTACAAGTGTACAGAAGTTTTATAACAAAACACATTATAGTTACTTTGCCAAAAGTACCCAAATAAAAACATATTTAATAGTTATAATATTTACAATAAGTAAATGAGTATCTTGGAAATTTAGTGAAATATATGCAATTTTATATAAAACACAACTGAACAATTAACAGATATCTGCATCCTCTACTGCATTAAGTGTAGATTTTTACTTCAAACACAACTGCTGGGAGAAGGAAAGAGACAAACATACCTATCTAATTTCACTTGAACTGCCCTATGGCCTTAGTATTCAGTACACTTTATTCAGTGAAAGCAGAAAGCACCATAATATCATCTTATTCTCAGAATAGACGAGTACCCAGAGATGGGGAATTCTGGTATTTGTATAAAACAAAAACATTTTCTACAAAAAGCCAGAAAGCCTCATGTTAACATAAAAGCAGAGATAATGAATGTAAGTAAACTGTGTCACAAAGTGAATGTTGAAGTACGTGGTTGTACTCTGCAAAAGTACATCAACCAAGTTGCAGCTTTACTACCAATGGCAATATAAAACATTGTTAATGACATATAGCAACTCGATACAAAACAAATACACCAGGGTATATGCTGCTTTCCATGCATAGGAAGAGATCCTACTAATAAGAACATGAGCATGCTGTCAAGAAAGAAGTACTGTATACCGTATTATCTCTTCTTTAATATTAAGGACATATTCTGAGCAGAAACTGTACAGCCATCTTAAATCTTTAAAATGCTATTATGACACAGTGGGTAAAATAATATATTTTATTTTATTGGACCAAATTCTGTTGGTGAGAAAGACAAGCTTTTGAGCTCTTCTTCCCCCTTTTCTCTCTAATATCCTGGGACCAACCCAACTACAACACTGCATACATTAGTACACAGTAACAGATGGTAATTATAAATCTTATTTTCCCATTCGATATAGCTAACTACAAAAAATACGGAATTAAACATAATAAAGACTAAGTAGCTAAGCTACATAGAAATAATTTAGTCTTTAAAATGTTAAAAATTGCCCCATTATTATTATTAATTGTGTTACCATAGCCCTAGTTATGGAGCAGGACCCCACTGTGCTAGGTACTATACAAACATAGACCAAAAAGATGGTCCCTGAGATTACAATCTAATTTTACAATGGCAACTACACACAATCAACACTACAGATTACTACAATTCTCAATTTACAATGGCAAGGAGCATGCTGAAAGTGAGGCTTTAAATTGCTTCTAGTTATTTTTCGGAATTATAACAGTACATTATTGTAGAGAATGCTAACTAGTAAAATTACCTGCATTCTTTACAGTTACATCATAGCAACAAAAACAAAATTTACCTTGTCAAAAGGTTTTCCAATTGCATTTTCTAATGATAAGTCTTCTACTTCAAGAGCTGGGTTATAGCGTTTGAGTTCTCTCAGACACACATTCAGGATGTCCAGTATAGAGGTCTGGATTGTGAGCATGGCAGGGGTCATGGATACATGTATTTCCACCACTTCAGGTTTGTGTTTCTCTAAAAATGAATTCACTGCTATATGAAACCTAGGGAGAAAATAGCTTATGAAGATTTATATGAGCAGTACAGAATCCTTACAGGCTTAGTGCCACAATTATTTAATACATTCACATAAAATGAGGTATAGAATCAGTGTAAGTTAAACCACCAAGCTAACTGAAAAGTGCACTGTGTTCTATAGAAGTGAGGGTAGTTGCCAGTGTGTACGGTCAGCCTCAAGAAACTATGCTTTGATCACACCTGTATTAGTCCTTGTCAAGTATCAATAGAATAACAAAGCTCATACACATAAGGAGATGGAGAATTACAATATTATATAGTAGAATCCCATTTATCTGGTCTAATTGGGACTGGGGCCAGATCAGATCATCAAAACTCCAGATAAACTGGAGAATGGGAAAATGCAATGCTGCAGCACCATCTATGGGCCACAGGAGAGATCACCCGCTTCTGGCCCTAGTCCTGGTTGTTTGGTAAATACGGAGAGATGGTTAAGGGTGGGTCAGATAAAGGGGGTTGTATTGTATTCCACAGAATAACCATGGATGGGCCAAATCCTGCAGTCCAGTGGAAAGGAAAAATCCCATATAGCAGGCAGAAGAATAGGGTCTAAATCCTGTGTAGCCCAAGAATCTACCAATAAATCCTGTAGACCCCCAGCCCTCCATACAAGTATCAGGACCCCTTTATAATGCTCCTCTCGGCTATTTTATACCCCAGTACATACAAGGGAATTAATGTTGATAATGGAGTACGGCATAAGGAGCAGTTGCTCGTTTTGTCTGCCCCCTCCAAACTTAAGTGCACATCTTCCTGACCCACTGAACCTCCAATTTGTAGAGGGGATTTCATGATTTAGAAGCAAAAGAGCATTGTGCCCAGCCCCTGTTCACCCTTTCCTGCCCCAATTAAGCCCACTTCTGCTCCCTTCTACAACTAAAACAAAAGCTTCTGAAGTTACTGCTTAGAGTGGCATGTGACAGACCACAGGAGGAAAAGGTGAATGGACCACTTGACAGAGTGGGCTAAAGAAACAGTAAAGTGGGATACATCAGATGACTTTCCTATCCAATGCAAAAAATGTTCTCTGCATTTTCAATGTTCATTGTCTCACCTGGAGAGAGACAAGAGATTTCGATCCTGTTCCAGGCTTTGCTCTGACTCATTATGAGACCTAAAGCACATCAAACTCTGTGCCTTAGTTTCCATCAGTCAAATGCAGATATTCTTCAGACGCTATATGCATTTAAAAGAAGATCTTAGCTTTTGATTTAAAGCTGGATGTTGAAGACATAAACCTAAGAAAAACTACCACAATCCAAAAAATAATACTCAGTTAATAAAAATACATTGTGAAGTAGCAAGGCATCTTACCTTGGCCAAAGATAAAGTTTCCGTACAAAGAGATTTCTCATCACTCTTTCCACATGACAAAAGCCGGTATTAAAGGCAATGGCATTGTCTGTAAAAGCTTTGATGAACCCTTTCTTGTTCTTCTGGCGAAAGAGTCGCAAGATAAATGCTTCCTGACAAGACTCAATGATTCTGTGTGCTTTGTATACCAAAATGCCTGGCAGAAGAAGAGGTTTTCAAGTTACACTAATGGAAGAAAAAGTTAAAATATTGTGTCTATTTTTCCACAAGAATAAAACATTCTTTTAACGTTTTGCCAATTAAACAGCAATAGGAATTTAAATCTTCTATAACATGCTGCAAATATGGAATCATGTAGGACCAGACACCACCCTTGAAGTTGCGGGGAGCCGGTAGGAAGCGACGTGTGTGTGTGTGTGTGTGTGTGTGTGTGTGTGTGTGTGTGTGTGTGTGTGTGTGTGTGTGTGTGTGTGTGTGTGTGTGTGTGTGTGTGTGTGTGTGAGAGAGAGAGAGAGAGAGAGAGAGAGAGAGAGAGAGAGAGATGGACTGGTACCTTGTCCCCGGTAAGACTCAGCGTGTTTCGGTAGGACCCCCCCGCTGAGCCAGTGGCAAGGTCCTACATCGTTGTTGGGGCCGTCGGCCGCTCCGCCCTGCAACCAGGGGCGGTTCTATAGACTCTGGCCATTGGGCCGCTCTGCCCCGCAGCCAGGGGCGATCCTATAGACTCTGGCCATTGAGCCGTGCTGCCCTGTAACTAGGGGCAATCCTATGGACTCTGGCCACTAGGCCGTGCTGCCCTGTAACTAGGGACAGCTCTATGGACTCTGGCCACTAGGCCGTGCTGCCCTGTAACCAGAGGCAGCTCTATGGACTCTGGCCACTAGGCCGTGTTACCCTGAAACAAGGGGCGTAAACCCTCACAGACCTCATTTTAATGGGGTTGCCAGGGCCAGCATTAGACTTGCTGGGACCCAGGGCTGAAGCTGAAGCTCAAGCTTCATCCCCACCCAGGGTAATGGGGCTCAGGTTGCAGCCCCCTTTCCCCTCACCCAGGGTGGCAGGGCTTGGGTGCCAACCCCCCTACCCCCCTGGGGTCATGTAGTAACATTATTGTCGGGGGGGGGGAGGGGGTCGTGGTGCAAAGAAGTTTGAGAAACCCTGATGTATATACTTGATACAATAGTCTTTGAATATCTCATGTATTCATAATATCTATCACAGAGGTTTCTTCAGTCTAGCAGACAAAGGTATAACAAGATTCAATAGCTGGAGGTTAAAGCCGGACAGGTCCAGATTAGAAATGAAGAGCAATTTTTTAACAGAGAGCAATTAACCATTAGAACATATTTCCAAGGGTTTTGCTGGATTCTCTGTCACCAGAAGTTTTTAAATCCCAATTGGACGTTTTCTCTAAAAGACTTTCTCTAGTTCAGCCATAGCTATCGGACTTGAAACAGGAATTAAATTCAGGTAAGTCCTCTGGCCTGTGTTATGCAGGAGTTCAGACTAGATCTCAACTGTCCCTTCTGGCCTTATAATCTATGCTTAGATTGTAAAATGTGAGATTTTTTTTTCATAAAAGAAATGGATACATTGTTTGCATGTCTAGAGATATTAGATACATTTAAAAAGGAATGAGAACTTCACATACATTTTTTTCTAGAATTATTCCATCCTTTCCATTATATCCAATACCATTTCTAATATTCCAACCAATGTGTATAGCAGGAAATGAAACTATAATAGCTATGGTCACACTGACATCTAGTGGTAATAGCATCAAAAGAAAAGACGAAGTTATAAATGACCTGCAGAGGATTTTTTAAAAATTGGTTTATGCCTTTTTTGTTATTTCTTTTGTACAGAGGCCTAAAAGATGGGAGTTGGGAGGTCTTATTTGTTCTTCGAACTAGAAATATCAAGAATGTCAAGACTCATCTACCCCGGTTTTGCTGTAGGACCTCTTAAAGGTTCTAACATAGTGGGAGCTCTCACACATTTATTGAAGGGATGGAATATTGGATCTGTAACAAAGATTCACTTTCTCCAAAGTGTGCATTTATCAATTATGTTTAAGCATTAACAAAATCCAGAATTTTATTTTCTGGCTAAAAATTCCTTCCTCTTCCAATTTTCAATTTTGGGGGTCTTGTGCAATTATTGTACTAGCTCTGCAATCACTAGTGTGTCTTCTAGGCTAGACAAGATCTAAAATTCTAATATTAATAAAACAACTAGAAAAACCACACAACAGTTTTCAAATCTAATTCATATAAAGCAGAATAAAAGGCCACAAGCTTTTCACATTGCCTTTAACACAGGCATTGTTACTGCAACTTTCACAAAGACCTAATTCTTCAGCCCTTACACCCATCAATTGGACTACCCATAAGTAAGGGTTGCAGAACTAATCCCTGTGTGTATAAGTGAAGTAAAAGGAGTATAAATAGAAAATTCTTAGCTTGCTTTCACTAAACTCTTACCAGTTATAAGATCTGAAGGAATTCTATCTGTCAGGAAATCCACCACAAGAATTCGACTTGTTGCAAAGAGGACACCACCTTGTGTGTAAACTTCATATCTACAGTTGCTTGTAATTTCATTGGTAACACGCCGAGGAAGATGAACAACTCCATCTGACCTCAGCTGATCAATAAAATACTCCTACACCAAACACATGATTAGAACACAGTATTTCACCAGGGTAAATGCTTTGATTAAACAGACGCAAAAAATTATAGATTTCTATATTCTTTGTTGATTTTTTGGGGGCTGCCATCAAAAATCTACAAAGTAGTAGCCATGATTACCTACATAGCTAGATGCAACAGATATTTTTCTGGTCAAGTATTATCGGTAACATTTTCAAAAGCATCCAAATGACTTAAGACCTTAAGTCTTATTTTTAAAAGTAACTTAGATAAATAGAAGAGTGAAGGACTGACGGTCTTTCTGTTCTGTTTGTACAGTGATAAGCACAATGGGGTCCTGATCCATGAGTAGGGCTACTATTACAATACAAAGAATATATTTCACCACATAGCTGCATTTCAGCAGAGAATAAAGTGACCCATGTGTGTAGTCTATGTATCTGTTTTTAAAAGAGTTTTAGGATCCTTAGGATGAAAAGCCCTATATAAATAAGATCATAATCATGTTTTTCTGTGGTTACGTATTATGATATTACATTTGTCTGGGGCCCTTCATCCTAAAGGATCTTAAAACTCTTAAAAATAGACACATATAGACTCAGGCTTTGTCTACACTACCACTTTTGTCAGTCAGGGGTGTGAAAAAACCATACCCCTGATCAACATAAGTTTCAATGGCAAAAGAGCTGGTGTGGACAGCACTATGTTGGCAGGAGAGGCTCTCCTGTGGACACAGCTAACGCTGCTCGTTGGGATGGTTTAATTATGCTGGCAGGAGTGCTCTTTCCTGCCAGCAAAGCACACCTACATGGGAGACCTTACAAAGGTACAGCTGTCCCGCTGTAAGGTCTGTAGTATAGACATAGATTGAAAACCACTGGTTTAGGCTTTTTTCGTTTGCAGACCCCTAAAACATTTTGAATGGAGGTGTGGACACCTTTGGAAATCTTAAACATAGTCTGCAGACCAGCAGGGGTTCGTGAACCACAGGTTGAAAACTACTGGACTAAACAAAAGGGTCACTTTATTCTACACGGAAATCGAACTGTGTAGTGAAATGTAGTAACTAATTAATAGCAAGTATTTGCTTATACAAATGTTTACGGGTAGTTAATAGGTCAGGTTGCTAACAGTAAAGCAAATAAAGTTTTTATTTGATTGACTGTTCACTAGTACTTGTGTTCAGTAATTGCCCAATTCCGTTCAACATACATCTCCATCAATGAAACACAATCTTTAATAACCACTGATCAAGATCTAAGTGTATCGGCAACTTCAGCAGCACCGTATCTCCTACCATGTTGCTGAGGCATTGGTTCAGCACCAACTCCTCAAGGCAACTCCCCCTCCCCATCACAACTAGTTCTAGGTACCAAGATGATTGACATACACCTGAAACTCCTGAGGAAGGAGAAGGCACTCTGAATATGAGGAATCACGGGGGTAGGTTTGGGGGGAGAAATCGCACCCCAATCCCTTAAAGAGGGATTTGGGGCAGGTAGGTGTGTATGTGAGGGAGGGATTTAAATTGCATCCCACTCGCCGTGGGAGTGATTTTGGGGACAGGAGCGCGTATCTGTGTGTCAGGACGATCATATCCCACTCCCCCTGGCGGGAGGAAAGGTTCCCACCCCAGTGAGAGGTGGTTGGGGGCAGGTCGGGGGAACTGACCCCCAAGGAGAGAGCTGAGGGAGTGTCCTCCCGCCCAAAGGAGCCTAGTAGGCAGTGACTCTCCCCACGCCCCGGACAGCCGCCCCTCACCTCCTCGGCCGGGCTGGTGTTGAGCACTAGCACCAGGCTGGCCGGCTCGCAGTAGAGGCGGAGGAAGCGCAGCAGGATGCGGTCGATGCCCAGGCCGCGGGCGCAGATCACCAGCCCGTCTTGGTGGAAGAGATCCAGGAAAACCTGGTTCTCGTGCTCCAGCGGCGCCGCCATGACCGGCTGGGCTGACAGACCAGCAGCCGTTGCGCGCGCACGGCCCAGAAGAGCAGAGCATGCGCATTAGCAGGAGTGAAACCTCTGCCTTCAACCCAAACGCCAGGCGAAGGCTCCTCGCCCTAGCGACGGGCGCCAAGCCGCTGCACTAGCGCCACCTGCAGGATGCAAACGCTAGAGGGGAGGGAGCCTCTCGGGGGAAGGGCGGGTGAGGAGCGGCCTAGCTCTCCCGCACCGTGGGGTGTGTGTCCTCCCGGGCCCAAAGGGTGTAACTCCCACTCCAGCCTGCTTCTTAGAAGGGGCAGGAGGAGGCAGGTAACTCTGCAAAGCCCTAGCCGTGTTCACGTGCGAGCAGAAAGAAGGGGAGGAGCCGCACCCCCATCCCCAGTCCATACAGGAGAGGAGAGGAAAGAGATTCGGTCCCTCAAGCCTCCCTTGGGGGGCGGGGGAGCTGAGACCCTTCCAGTCCCCTTGCAGTGTGGTGATCCCTGACGTGCAGGAGACAGGTTCCAAGGGCATGATTGTTTGAAAGATGAAACCTTGGGTTTTTGAATAATTACAGGTAGGAGGCGCCTCACAGCTTCCCTCCTGGGGAGAGGGAGAAAAGAGTAAACAGAGCCACCCACAGCAAGGGAGGAATTAAGGCGATCTGGAGCCCTAGGTATGCCCCTCCTGAGGAGGGCAGCAAGTTGAAGAGTTAAGATGAATGAGAAAGTTCACACCCCTTGAAGCTATTGTTTCAGGCTGTCTGCAGACTCAGCCAGGCATCTTGGGTCATGTTTTCAAGTTTTTCTTTACATGTGTGGGGGGTAGAAATATATTTTTAATGAAAGCTGAGATTCTGTTTCTATCATGTGACCCCAGTATATAGGGCCCTGGGCCAACAGTACTTGTGCCTTAATCCAGCCCTGGCCTCTCAGTCTCTGATCTCGGGAGAAAAAACTGCTCAGATTGTCCTTCAAGTGTAAGAGAAGACTCTCCCCAGACAGCCTTTAGGGGTGAGTGAGTGGGGAAGGAGGCTTCTTAGAGTTGCCACAAAACTTAACATGGTAAGAGGCAAGGGGAAGATACAACCTTGCCTCCAATCTCCTGCAATATAAGTGCAATTTTCTAGACTTTCCCTGAATCTCCCTCAGTTGTGAAGGCATCTTCTCCAGACTTGCCCAAGTCTCCCTCTGGGAGCGTGGAAGGAGAATTGTGACTTCGCATAGGATCATCACGCAGGCTCCTTTGGGCAGATGGACAATCAAATCACGTTATCCTACAGCTCCTTCATTTACATGAAAGTGTAGGAGATGCCCCAAATCTTCCATATTTGAAGTGGGAAGTAATCCCCCAAACTTGCCCCAAGTTTAGCTCTTTCTCCTTCCTTCAGGTGGCATTCATTTACCAGACCTGCTGGAGCAGTTGTGTGCTGTGATCTGGCAAATCCTCTCTAGAATTGTGTATTCTAAACTGTTGCATATTACCAGCTCTGTGGTAAGTGGGATTTTTTTTTTTAAATTAAACCAAAAACTGCTTGTGTAACACCGACAGACCCTGGTCGTCAGTGGGCAGGATGTCTGGAGCAAAATGCATGAGCCTCTATTGCATAAGCTAAAAGCCATATGGCCCTTAGCTAAAGCTGTAGAACAAACTTATTAATCTCTAAGTAGTCTCGGTGCCACTAGATGGGACAGAACACCACACCAAGAAGGTGTGTGGGTTACACTTGATTGGCTCAGATTAGTTACCTACCATACTCCACTTTTGTAATTTACATATTAATACAGATGTACTTGCTCTTCATTACACCAGTATTAGTATTTTTTGTTACCAGGCCTATGCTGCAATACATGATCATTTAAATTAAGAAATTTTTAAAATTATTTTTAAAAAATCAGTCTTATGTTAACTTACATTGCCAAATCATTTACCACAAGAGGGAGGGAACTGCAAAAAAGTTATTTCCCTCCAATTGTGCAAGATTGGTAGATCCATAGTACAGATCTTCAGACAATGATTATGTCTGTGACATGGATGAGTGAATGAATTTTAAACTAAAGATTATCTGCTGTTAGGGTGAGCAGATGTCCTGATTTTATAGGGACAGTCCCGATATTTGGGGCTTTGTCTTATGTGGGCACCTATTACCTCCCACCCCCGTCCTGATTTTTCACACTTGCTGTGTGGTCACCCTATCTGCTGTTGTTGAAGGAAATGGTAGCTGCATACCTTTCTTGGTTAAGAAAAGAATAGGTTGGCTGATACTGTAAGGTCACTCATAGCACTCATACACATAGTCACACACATAGTCTCTCTCTCACACACATAGTCACTCATAGCAAATATCTGGAGAGTTCCACAAGAGTGCCGAGAAATGTCAGTTTAAAATGAGTGAGACCATAAAAAAGAGTGAGATTTTAAATGTCTCATTGAAATGCATTACAAATGTCTTCATTAGCAGCATGAGATCAGGGCCATCCTTAGGCATACACAGCATACACAGCTGCATAGGGCAACCAAAAATTTGGGGCACCATTCCCCTCACTGGCTGCGGCTGGAATCCTCTCTTCTCCAGACCCTCCCCTGCGCTGGGCTTCTCTCCGACCCCAACCCTGCCCCCTCCCTCACTCCTCAGCCGGCCAGCCGAGGGCTCCAGCCTCTGGCTCTGCCGCCCCAGCCCCGGGGAGCCCAGAGTGAAACGGACGGACACTGGCAGCGTGGTGGCCCAGCCCACCGTTACCTGGAGCGGAGTCCCTCCCTGGACCCTCCCTGGCTACGCCACTTGGTCTCCGACGGGAGCCATGGACAGGAGGAGCCAGGACAGGAGGAGCCAAACTTCCATGTGAGTCGAGGGGGGAGGAGTTGGGCCGAGCGGCGGGGTGGGGGGGGACTTAAAGTGACAGTGCGCTCACTGTCTCCCACACTTCCCTAACACACACGTAATCCTTCTGCCAGGCCGAGTTGACAGCAGCAAGGGCCGGGTTCAGTACATAGGGGTACCCTTTCAACAATAGAATGCAAAACCGGCTCGAGCCCCCACCCAGTGACCTCGGAAAATTACACACACAGCCCTGGGCGCCTCAAAGAGTCAATACTTCCTCTCTCGCAAGCACAGAGTTTCGGTGTAGCAAAAATCTTTAATAACATGAGGTAAACAACTCAGAATTAAATTGGGAAAACACCAAAACTAGGGTTCATAAACACAAACCATGAACCAGAAGATCCACCCCCAAGCAGATTGAGCCATGTCCTTTCCCTTTGGTTCTTGAGTCCAGCAATCCAAAAGTTACCCCTCCCACAGTTTCTGTCCCTGGTCAGTGCAGCCCCAGAGTGGTTCTTGAATCCAGCAACCCAAAGTCACCCCTCCCACAGTTTCTGTCCCTGGTCAGTGCAGCCCCCCCCCCCCCCGAGTTCAGAAGTTCCTCTGCAGAGTTTACCTCCCAGCCTGAGTGGAAGCCAGGAGAAGATAGGGAGGCACCTTACGTGCTCCGCTGCTCATGTTGATGGCCAATTGCCACCCTTCTCCATGGAATTCTGCTGCAATCTTCACCACAAACCACTCCTTCTGCTAGCCACTCATCAATATGTCTTCAGGTCTCCCCTACTTAACAGAGCTTTCAGTTATTTCAGCCCTTCCTAACTTCCACTCTAGTGATTTCAGCTAGTAATAGGGGAGCCTCAGTGCTGGTGCACCACTCATGCAAATAGGTCTAAATGCTTAGATCTAGATATCAGCAATTTTAGCTCTATAGCATATAATAAGACTCCTAATGGAGTCAAAATTTGCTCTATTATTATACAGTGGAAAGGTAAAAGTCATATTTAGGACCCTCCCAAGCACAAATACCTGTCACCAACTTCCCTCAATTCACTGGGTTTAGCGAGTGCTACTTAGTTGAGGGCAAGTCCCTCTGTCATAAAATACCAAGTACAGTTCTACTGTCCTTGATTCACATAACCAGGATAACAACACTTTATTACTCCTGTCCCAATAACAAAGAGACTGGGGATCCCACAACAGCCAAAGTGACCATTTGGGCAAGCAGTCCCATCATGCTAGGCAGGGTGGGTGTGCCCATGCAAATGAGATCAGCCCCTGAAGTCCTTTTCTACAGCTCACCACCAGATGTCAGGGTAGAGCCCGTTCTGACTCTGCTTACACACACAGACACAGAATCTCTCTCACACACAGACTGGCTCTCACACCCACATATACTCTGCCTCTCACGAGTCACAGTCCCCCAATACAGATTCTCTCTCTCTCTCTCTCTCTCTCTCTCACACACACACACACACACACACACACACACACACTGTCAGACAGTCACACAGTTCCCCAACACACAGTCAATCACACACACACACACACACTTGTATTATTGTTATTACTGCTTGGTACTTCCTATCAAAATGCTCATGGTGAGCCAGGAGTGGCAAGGGGCTGCAGGAGGGCCGTGGGCTCTGGCAAGATACAGCCCTCATGTGACAGCGCGAAGCCCACCTTGAGCCACTGCCACAGCATCTGCTGCGTATGAAGCTCGGTGTGTGTCAGCAATGGTGGGGCTCTGGGGGTCTGCGGGCGGGGGTGGTGGCTGTGCTCCCTCGACACACTGGGGTCAGTGGCACCGGCTGGGGAACGCTTTCAGTGGCGCATAGGGGCATCAGTTTAATAATACTGCATAGGGCCCATAAATCCTAAGGACGGCCCTGCGTGAGATTCTTAAAATTTACCATACGTTAAGCCAGAATAAGTGATAAGTGGTAGGTCTGCTTATTTGCTCAGGGCAGAGCTTCACATAACAGGGCATTCTTTCTTATGAAGAGTAAAAGCTACACAATGGATGACTACATTTTTGTTGCAAGTGATACCGGTTTCATGGATTACCTTTGAGCGTCATTAACTTTCCTGAGCGTATTCAAAGTTTTATTACTGCACGTGGTAAGACACCAGAAAGTTGATATATGTACCTGTTGCACCTCAGCTTCTAAACTGATTTAGATTTAAGTTGCAAAACCTAAAACTGCAAATCACAGAGCTGTCTGCATCCGTGTGCCTGATGCTAAATGCAGGATTCTTGTACAGAGTAATCCTTGTGTCAGGTACTTGAACTGTGTACACGGATGCAGAGCTAATTTTGCTGAGATACTCTGAGGCTAGATAGTCAGTGTCCAACTTGCACCACTCTAGGGGTATGTCTACACCCAGCCGCTAGTTCGGCGGCTGGGAATCGAAGTTCTGGGTTCAACTTATCGCGTCTTGTCTGGACGCGATAAGTCGAACCAGGAAGTGATCGCCGTCGACTGCGGTACTCCAGCTAGACGAGAGGAGTACCGCGGCGTCGACGGGGGAACCGCGGCGTCGACGGGGGAGCCTGCCTGCCGCGTGTGGACCGAGGTAAGTTCGAACTAAGGTACTTTGAACTTCAGCTACGTTATTCACGTAGCTGAAGTTGCGTACCTTAGTTCGAATTGGGGGGTAAGTGTAGACCAAGCCTAGGAGCATAAGAGGACTTGAAATGTGTCTCTGAGACACAGGAATCGCACGACAAAGACCAAGAAAAAGGAAACCCTAGGAACTTCCACATTTGGGAAAAAGTTTAGGCAGAGGTTTATATTTTATGATTCAAAGTCAAAGAAAGGGGGGGCTCAGTTTATGGATGTGCTTATTTCAGAGCATTTTGGGAGCACCACCTACTTATATTACCAAATCAACATTTTAAATGTGAGCCTAGGCCCCCTAAGATGAGCAAGTGAAACTTTAAAATATTTTATTCTCAGTCACTGCATAATAAGGAGTTTTGAATTACTGTCTCTTTATTCTTGCTGTATTGTCTCTTTACTACAGGCTGGATAACAATGGATGATTAAAAAACAATTTATTTTGTATTTAAATCATATTTTTTTAAACTTAAATCAAATACAGGTTTATATTTTAAAAAATACACCTATTTAAAATTAAATTTGAAAGTGATAACCTATGTTAAGGCCTAAACTTTTTATAATCTATTAAAATAATTTGTTAAATACAAAAATAGTATTAAGTGGTACATGTTTTAAAAAAAATCAAACCAACATACTGGTGAAGTCACTGGCTAAGTACCTGGAACCAGAGTTTGTTGAAATGTTAAATGAGCTTTTGAAAGCCCATGCTTTCTCTGCAGGTACAGAGAAATATTTTCTTAAATTCAGTTTATTCAACTAGTTCAGTTCAGTGACTAAGTTAAGAAACCAACTGGGAGTTGAAAAAGCAGGAAAACTTGTTTTTCCTCTTCCAATCTATGAATAAAAACTAGGTGTGAGAAGGTGATTTCTACTAGTTCTAAAATCTTGAAGGATATGTGTTCAAACAGTTCAATTCACTAAGGCTAATACTTCCTTTGTTTATTAATTCAATTAGTTTTAAATACAAAACATGTTTTGATAAACTCTCTTTTTGTTATGTATCAAGTACATTGAAGGTAGTTTTATTTTAAAAAAAAAAAAAAAAGCTGAATTTCAATTTCCATCCAAAGAGAGCTTGACACAAATCACAGGTAAAAAAAATCATCATCATCTAGTAAATAAGAAATACATCATTCACCATTTGCTAACACAATAAAAAAGTAAAATTTAAGAATCTGAATACATGTAAATTGAGCCATATAGTTGCTTAAATAAATGTGCATAGATATAGTGTATCCAGCTGGTTAGCAAAAAGTAGTACTAAATTTAGTGTAAAGGGTATATTTATTTGCAAATCAACTAATGCTTACCAACAAATGAGAATGTATCCTTTCCTTAGGAAAGTAACTAAAAAGTACAAAAGCAAAACAATATTAAAATTGATGATTTAAACCATCATTAAAATCTGTGATTTAAATCGCTTTGATTTAAATCAACCCATCCTACTTTACTAGTCTCAAAGTTCAGTATTGCTTAAATACAACTAGTGCTGCAGTGTAGGGCACATATTTCAGCCCTTCTTGGGGGAAATCTCCCTCTGATTGGTTGCTTTCCCTACTTCTCTGCCTCCTGGGGTGTAAGCAGCCAATCATGCCTGCTACAGGAAGGAGACAGAGCTCTCCGGAAGGGGGGAGGAGGGATCAGAAAGCTTGGCAGCTCTTCTTCCCCTTTCCTTTCTGAGCAACTGGCCCAATCCTCTGCTCCTCCCCAATCCCTAGCTTGGGAAGGGGAGCGGAGATCTTGCTGTAGTCTTGCCCAGTAGGCCTGGGAACATGGCTGAATTGTGGTGTTATTCTATCTACACTGCAATGTCAGACTATTGTAACTGTCAGGAGGTATCTAATCAGATTTCCCATCCCAATATTTTTGCCAGGACTCCAGATGAATTTAGAAAAACCTCTATATAACCAGAACTTACCAGAACTTATTTGTAGATCCTGATTTGGCTTTTCCTGTCAAAGATATGACTGTACAGAATATTTGTCAGTCCATAGATAGCCTTTTTCTGCTCCAGATAGGATGTTCCATGAAACAGAAAAGCCTATTGACACACATCAGGGCTTTCCTAAGTGTGGCTGGACAAAGAGAGGGCTTTGTCACAAAACGCCTTTTCTAGGCTCATCTGGAAAAGAAAAACATATTTGATGACCTATGAGGAAGGGAATACATGTTCACTGTCCTGGTAGGGCACTGATTCTGGTCTGGTTCTAGCCAGGGAAAGATTGTGGTAGGGTGACTACATGTGTATATAGATCCATAAAATCCATCCTAATCTATTATAATTTCTATATTCATACTTGCTAATATCCTCTAACCAAAAAACAAAATATATTATTTTAGGATTTTATGCTGCCCATCACTAATATTTGAGTGCCATCCACATAAAATCAATAGTGATAGCTAAATCCTTCGTGGACTCCATGGACCTTCTGGCACTTCTCCCTTTCCAGGGTAAAAACTGTGCTTGTGCAGGGTTTTGGTTTTGATACTTATATTTTAGATTATTATTATTTATTATTGATCTAATTGATTATTTAATGCAATATTATATTTTATTTTATTATTTTTGATTAAATTATTAATTTACTTTGTATAGGCTGATTTATTTCAGAGTAATTTTTTAATTTTGATTGGTTGGGGGTGATTCATTGGGTAGAAGAGGGTGTTAATGTTGTGTGTGTCAGACTTGCGGGGGAAAGGCAAAATGTTCAGAAGCAAGAGTCTTCCCTTTTTTAAAGATATGCTGGGAAGTTAAGAAAACCACCATTATAGAAGGATAATTGCATGCATCTGTGCAGAACCCAGAGTGTTTGATAGGTGCCACATAATATATACATCAAATAATAAAAAAGTAAACTTCAAGCCATTCTTCCAATTTTGTTTTTATCTCTTTCTATGGTGAAGAGGCCAAAGAAAATGGGGGGAAGGCTTGTTGGTAATTCTACCTTGCCAATTAATTATATCTAGAAAAGCCAAAAGAGAATGTACTAAATCATACGATTTTAGCAACATTTATTAGTGTCTTTAGAAGAGCTGGTGATGTTTTTTTTTTAGGCTGAACACTGAAAAGTGACACACCCAAAAATCGCATTCTCTTTCCCCCCCGTGTGTTTGCTGACTCCAACTTAACTTCAAGAAATTTTCATATCACGTTTCTAACTTGAGTTGAATCATGTTAGAAATGTAGAAATGTTTGCTTCGAGTTACATTTTCAGAGCATCTGCTGAATCCTTGGGTTTGGATAATCTAAACTGAGAAAAGTCTTCAGATCAGAAGATTACTTTGAAACAGCTTTGTTCCAGAACCGTTACTTAAATATACACAAATTACTTACATGTTTCTCATGAAATCATTCCCAGCACTGGGCCCATCATCATTACAAACACTAGATTATAGATTTTTTATAGCTGCCCAGTTCATTCTGGGTACCACCCACAACCATACAGGACAACAGTACAGGTTTTAAATACTGCCTTAATGTGTGTACATGTACGTGAAAGAGACGTTGTTCTAAATATGAAGAAGTGAGTTTATTCTTCTGCCACTGAAAGTATTTATGCCAAGTGTGTAGGAACTTTATATTTAGTCTACTCAGCAGGCCACTAATGATATCTTTTTCAATATAACATAATATGGTAGAGAAATGTGGGAATATTCCCCATTATAATTTAGGACTTATATTCAGCCATTTCCCTTGGTCTGTCTGTAGTAGAAATCAGATACATTCCTAAGTGGCCCAGATACAATAGTAGACTAATTTAAAGGCATGAGCATTTGCTTTGATCTATATTAGACATTACATATTCTTTCTTAATTAGACCAAGAACAGTACTAGAGTATGGTTTGTTCGTACATTATAGTTTGTATGCTCATACATGCATTTAGCCACTAGAGGGCTGTCATTTGCTAGATTTGTTGGAGTAATATCTAGGGCTAAAATATTTTGTGGTGTTCTGTTTTTGTGTAATTATTTTAAATTAAATTAATTATATTAAAAACTTTATATTTTACTTGTTTTTAAACCATTACTATAATGCATAATTGTAAGAAAAAGAAGTAGTAGGAAACAGAACAGATGAAGTGGCAAGAACATTATATTAGCTGTGATGTGTAAGTAAGGATTCAAAGACAAGGAAAATATTGGCCAACGGAATAGAGAGTTATATAATTCTGTATTTTTCAGCAAATTCTATATATATCAAACACTGAAGCCTCTAAAGTAAAGCTCATTTTGTATGCAACCAGTAAACATGTTCATTAATAGCTACATTAGATTCATTCCATATAAAACTTATTTGCAAAAACTAATTGTTATTTTGTTGCATTCCAACTACAGAGTGGCAAAAATATTTTGTCAGGTAGAGAAATACAAGACAAGTACCAAGAAAAATACCATACTGTTGTATTAATTCATATTTGCACATATATTATAGATGTATACAAAAATAGCTGAACAGAATTTCAGTACATTTTAGTGTTTATGTAGTTTTAACTACATAACAGAGGTGCCTAAGCTTGTGAATCTTCCCATGGGAAGTGACATCCCTGAAGTTAAATGTGGTACTGTAAAGTCTTACTCTTGTAAGTATCAGGTTTTATATTTCTTATTAGCATTAAATTAGTAGATTTCTAGCAATTAGATGATATCTGAATAATTAACATGTTTCTAATACAAATACAATTATTTAGGAGCTTTAAAATGAAAAAGTTATTCGTATTTCCACTTTAGTTTCAAAATTTCCCTGACATTATAAAGTCTCCCCCATTTCATACTCCCCCACTCCCGGTCTAATGTACTTAGATACCACTAATTAGCACATTTATCTTCATGACATTCCCATTTTGCATTTTTCCCTAGGGTCTTCAACATAGAAGTGATTGCAAACATCACATCTCCAAAGGCCTGATTCAGAGCTCAGTGAAGTTAATGGGAGTCTTTCCATTGACTTCTGTGAGCTTTGGATCAGGAGTCAAATATTACAATCCCATTTTTCCCTTGACAGCAAGGACCTATTTTGCATTAGGCAGCTAATTTGTCCTTGTAGAAAAGACTATGTAATCCCTGTAACTCAATTTATTTTTCTCTTTGAGCCCAAACTTTTACCTTTTAGAAGATTTAATGTATGTTGTTTGATGTTTGTGCTAACACGCCAATTTAGATTATTTACATTTTTAATAAGGCTGTCAAGCAATTAAAAAATGAGTTGTGATCAATCACGTGATTAAAAAAATGAATTGTGATTAATCGCATTGTTATATAATAATAGAATACCATTTATTTAAATATTTTTGGATTTTTTCGACATTTTCAAATATATTGATTTCAATTACAACACAGGATACAAAGTGTACAGTGTTCACTTTATATTTATTTTGATTACAAGTATTTGCACTGTAAAAAGCAAAAGAAATAGTATTTTGCAATTCACCCAATACAAGTACTGTAGTGCAATCTCTTTATCATAAAAGTTGAACTTACAAATGTAGAATTATGTACAAAAAACATACATTAAAATAAAACAATGTAAAATTTTAGAGCCTGAAAGTCCACTCAGTCCTACTTCTTGTTTAGCCAATCGCTCAAACAAGTTTGTTTACATTTGCAGGAGACAATGCTGCTTCCTTCTTGTTTAAAATGTCACTTGAAAGTGAGAACAGGCATTCTCATGGCATTGTTGTAGCTGGCATCACAAGATAGTTACGTGCCAGATGCGCTAAAGATTCATATGTCCTTTCATGCTTCAACCACCATTCCAGAGGACATGCGTCTATGCTGATGACGGATTCTGCTCGAAAACAGTCCAAAGCAGTGCGGACCGACGCATGTTCATTTTCATTATCTGAGTCAGATGCCACCAGCAGAAGATTGATTTTCTTTTTTGGTGGTTTGGGTTCTGTAGTTTCCACATCGGAGTGTTGCTGTTTTAAGACTTCTGAAAGCATGCTCTACACCTCATCCCTCTCAGGTTTTGGAGGGCACTTCAGATTCTTAAAGCTTGGGTTGAGTGCTGTAGCTATCTTTAGAAATCTCACATTGGTACCTTCTTTGCGTTTTGTCAAATTTGCTGTGAAAGTGTTCTTAAAATGAACAACATGTGCTGGGTCATCATCTAAGATTGCTGTAACATGAAATATATGGCAGGATGCGGGGAAAACATAGCAGGGGACATACAATTCTCCCCCAAGAAGTTCAGTCACAAATTTAATTAGCGCATTATTTTTTTAATGAGCGTCATTAACATGGAAGTATGTCCTCTGGAATGGTGGCCGAAGCATGAAGAAGCATACGAATGTTTAGCATATTTGGCACGTAAATACCTTGCAATGCCAGCTACAAAAGTGCCATGCAAATGCCTGTTCTCACTTTCTGGTGACATTGTAAATAAGAAGAGGGCAACATTATCTCCTGTAAATGTAAACAAACTTGTTTGTCTTAGTGATTGGCTGAACAAGAAGTAGGACTGAGTGGACTTGTAGGCTCTGAAGTTTTACATTGTTTTGTTTTTGAGTGCAGTTATTTAACAAAAAAAATATACATTTGTAAGTTATACTTTCACGACAAAGAGATTGCACTACAGTACTTGTATGAGGTGAATTAAAAAATATTATTTCTTTTGTTATCATTTTTACAGTGCAAATATTTGTAATAAAAATAATATACACTTTGATTTCAATTGCAACACAGAATACAATATATATGAAAATGTAGAAAAACATCCAAAATATTTAATAAATTTCAATCGGTATTCTATTGTTTAACAGTGCAATTAAAACAGCGATTAATCATGATTAATTTTTTAGTTGCTGTGATGGGGCAGAGCGGCCCCGCACTGGTACAGCAGCGGTTAACCCTTCTCTCCTAGCAGAGGAAGCCACGCCCCGGAAGCTCTGCTGGGCATGCTCCAATTGGAGCACAGATATAAAAGCCTGCAGACCAGCTCAGTCTGGGCTGACTGCCGGAGGAGAAGGACGCACGCCACTAGCTCCTGCAGAGGGAGGGCATGCAAGCAAGCCAAGACCCGGGAGGCAGCCAAGCCGAGGCACTACCTGAGACCCAGATGGAGGGCGTCACCGGGGAGGAACAGACCGGAGGACCCCCTGCCGCGGAGGAACTGGTATTCACGGTAGGAAGTGACCCAGGGGAACTATAAAGATAAACGGTGTTAAAGCTGTATTGACGCTCGGCGTGTTGCGGGCGGATCCCCGCCGAGTGAGTGGCAAGGAAAGCTTGCCACTACCAGGGCCCTGGGTCAGGGCTCGGTGGAGAGGGCGGGCCCGAGTCCCCCTACCCCGTCACCCCCAAACCGTGAGGGATCTTGTATGGACTCTGGCCGCTAGGCCGCACTACCCCGTTCGAAAGGGGGTTTCTATGGACTCTGGCCGCTAGGCCGCACTACCCCGTTCGAAAGGGGGTTTCTATGGCCGCTAGGCCGCGCTACCCTGCTCGAAAGGCGGATTCTATGGACTTTGGCTGCTAGGCCGCGCTACTGCTCCAGACAGGGGGGCAATAGAGAGGAAGGCCGAGAGGCCATAACAGACCGTCCGCAGAGGGGCGGCCACAAGGACTGTAGAGTGGTGAGGCGCTGACACCCCATCCTACCCCTGCCCCAAGGGGGTGCTGTGGTAACAGGCCCGCCACAGTTGCGATTAATTTTTTTGAGTTAATCATGTGCGTTAACTGTGATTAATCGACAGCCCTAATTTTTAATGTGCATTACTTGCTAATTGAGAAATAAGGAGCATGTTAACTAATTCTGACTTTATGCTGTATCCATAAATAAGAAAATTCAAAGCAAGGCTAAGTCAGCAATTAAATTTAAAAGATAGTTTTTTCTTTTCATGTACTGGGCTTATTTTCTTATCCATCCCAGTACATACCTTTTCCTCATGTTTTTTAAAAGACTGCACTCTTTAAATAGTGAAATTATGTTTAATTAACTTGAGTTTCATGCCTGTGAAAGGTGCTAGATTGATAGCCGTGTGTGCTGAACTACTCGTTTTAACTACATAGTAAGTATGCGGTACAGAGAATGATAGCGCAAGACTGCTCAGAATGTCCTGACAATGTGCCTCACATCTTACATTTACACATCCATTAGGTTTTTGGCTTCTCTGCTGAGATGGCCAATGTGGTTGCCTATGAGTGAAAAAATCTGGCAATTGTTTTCTTATGGGAAAATTTGACCACTGGGCTAAGAACACAGAATTCCATTGACATAGTGTCTTAATGGTGGCCTTTCTAGGCCCTGATCCCCTAAGAAGCCCCAGGAAGACATGAAGGTCTATCTGCACGGTGTTTTGTAAGACACTAGACTGGCTTCAAACTGATGTCATAAGCGAGGCAGGCAGTGTAGTCCATTACCAATGTATCAAGGCAGGCATCCACTTACTCAAACAGTGATACCTTAAAAAATGCATAAATAGCAGTATTTACCTCATGACTTTCACATTCTATGAAAATGAGATCACCTGCATAGTAATGTGATATGAGTCAGTTGAAGATATGCTTATTATCTGGATCAGTAATTACTAGGGGAATCAAAGAAAAATGTTAATCTTTAACACTAATCTTCTCTTGAAGATATGTGCTTTTGACGACTAATTGTTTTTATATTTTTGACTTTTGACAAGTTATTAATCATTACAAGAGTAGAGAAAAGATGTAAGCAAGAAGCTGAGAATAAAAGTCAATTACCTGTGTAATGACAACAGTTTTTCCCGAAAACTGATAACAGTTCTTATATATTATGCAATTAACCTTTTGTTACTGATTTGCAAAGAGCTGAGGAAGGCTTCCAATAAGAAAAATAATACTTTAGTCAGACAAGCTTTGCAGAGCTTATTTCATATTCTTTTTAAATGAGTAGACATTTCTTTTGTATTTCCTTCCACTGGGGAAAATTCACTATCTCAGTACATCCAGCAGAGAGAATGGGGTGAGTGGCTCTCTGTGAAGTTAGTGACAGTGTGAGCAGAATCCTCAAAGCTATCCACACATTTGGACAAGTGTCCTTCAGGTGTGTATCATGAATGAATTGGAGAACTTGGAGTGAAGAGTGCTTCCCGTGTGGCAAAATGTGATGGGTGTTGTCCAATTTGACATAGAGGTCTTTATCATTGATGTCCGAACATTCCCCAGGTGTCAGCGTTCGGTGAAGGTCCGTACAATAGTCCAAGAGTGTTTTCCTATCCGATGGCAGCTTACTAAGATCATACAACTCCTTCCCTTCCCCCCCAGTTTGCTTCATTTGTCCAAACCTTTCTTCAGTGGACACTCGAGCAGTGTCAATGAGCGAGCAAAAAACCTCCCTTTTGCATTTTTCTTCTGAGCTTCCCATCATCTCATCTCTGCACTTGTAACCAAACTGTCTCTTCTTCCAATGAATACGCGTTTCCTTGAAGACAGGCTCAACTCCCAAGTTTTCCACCATTTCTTTGGCAGCAGTGATGGCATCTTCAAAATCCGTTGTCCCTGTAGGCCACAATGAAATCAAGGCAGCTTCTCATCAAAGTAGTAGTGGTTGTGATGTCCATCGACTGAGTTGTAAGCAAGGCATTACAAATGTTTACATGGAACAGGATATCATGCCAAACCACAATTGAGACCAGAAATTTGAAGTTAGAGATCTGGTTTGCCAGGCTTTGCGCCTCCTGTCGGATTCTAGCCTCGACTTTACTTGACTGCACCAGTTCCATCAGGGCGTCATAAACCTCTGCCACTTGGTACTTCACTGGCCTTATGCTGTCAATGCGGATCTCCCAGCGAGTGTCACTTAGTGGCTTAATGATCAGATTTGTAACATTATCCAAGAGGATCTTCTACCTGATAGTCGATGCTGAAAATAGGACATATATTCTTTGCAGTACTCCCAAGAGAGATACTGAATCTAAAGAAGATTATGTTGCATCTGACACAACCAGGTTGAGGGAATGGCAGCCAAAAAGCACAAAGAAAGCTCTTGGATTCAGCGCAAGGATTCTTACCTGGATGCCACTGTTCCTTCCCTTCATGTTTGCACCGTTGTCATAGCCTTGGCCATGGCAGTCTTAAAGCTTTATTTTATTCTCACTCAAAATGTTTATAAACAGTTCTGTTAGGCTTTTCCAGTAGAATTGTTCACTGAAACAGATAAAGTGATCCTTTACTTGGATACAGCCATCCTCATCAACAAATCATACTGTAAATGACATGTTTTTACTGTGACTTATGTCGGGAGTGCAGTCTATTACTACGGCATAATACTTCACTTTGACAAGACGTGTCAATATGTTATCAAGCACCTTCCTTGCATAAGGTCAGTCAATTTATTTTGAATTGTTTTGCCTCAGTAATAGTCCATAGCTTCTTTATGAACTACTCAACGTAGATGCTCACACATGACATCATCGTATTTCCCAAGGAGCTGTACCAAACCAATGAAATTACTGTTGTGTTCAGTGAACAACTTATCTTCTTTTCAAGGAAGAGGGTAATTGAGATCAGATGCTCAATTCCTCCAGTGCTGGGTTTTTACATTAATAATGAACTGGTTTTCTGTATGTATGCATTTATTCAGCTTGAGCCTGGACTCGAGTTCCATCCATTTGGAGTAGGCTGTAAAATGGCTGGGTGACTTTTCATGTTGCTTCAGAGCATCAGCTAAGTTATGTCAGTAATTGTATCAAGAAAGTGCAAGCAACGATTTGGCATTCTTGTTAAATATTTTGCAACAAAAACAGAACACTTTGTGAGTTGATTTTGAGTAAGCTAGCGAATGCCAATTCAGTTTCTCACCATTTTCGAGCAGTCTTTTGCCGTGTGACTACGAGAAGTGTTGCTGATCATTTACTGGAAATGTCATATCCTTGATTTTGCCTGGCTCATTCAAAATTGTCCAGTCAATATCAGCAGAGTATAGGATCACCAGCCATAAACCAGGATCTGATGTATTGATTTGTGGTGTGCAGTTTTTCTCACTGTGTTTCTGTCAACTTGTGAGGCTGATTCTTCTTTATCGTTTCTCTCCTTTCATGTAGATAAGGGTTTGATAGCTATATCTGGCATCTCATTACATATGTCCTTTTAGTTACTACTTACAATCTTCAAGTCTTAAAACACAAGTACACTTTCGCAATTACACAGTAAAACAAGGTTGACAGTATCACAGCTGGGCTCTCACTTCACTTCAGTTCGTTCTTATATCTCATTAACTGACTGGTGACGTCCCGCCCCTTATATACCAATGAAGGCATGACTGACAACATTCTCGGAGGTTTGAGGAAAATGTAGTTCTCAGAAAGTCTGGAAGGTTCCACGAGATTCTACAAAGGTCCAGAATGTTCTAGGAGGTTAATGAAAAATGAATCCACATACAGAATACCTGAAACATGTTATTTCAAACGTTCTATTTTCCATTTTGTCGCTAACAACAAAAGCAGCACTTTGAGCCAGGGGCCCCAAGGCCTGGCATCCCAGGCAGTCGCCTGGGTCACATGCCCCTAAATCTGGCCCTGAATGTGCCTGACAACTGATACAACCACATTTTCAGGAAGAGCCAGAATAATCTGATAGGGTTTTGCAAACTGAGTATTTTAAGACTTAAAAATACAAGACACATTCAAAGAATAAAAATGTGCTTTGTAAAATGCAAGCGAATCAGCCAAATATGACACAGATGTTTCTTCTGTGAATGCACTGTAAGCAAGTCTTTGGTACCATTATTTAGATATCCAATCGTGCATTCCCTTACACAAGTAGTCCTCACTCAGGCAATCCCATTGACTTCCATGAATCACAAAAAGGTGAGTGGACTCAGCACTTTGGCATAATTCTCCCAGTCACTTCCACCTGTTTCTCATAGACTTAAATGGCTCCTGTTGGTTAGCAATTGAAGGTTACACTTACGAAAAACTCAGTGCCCAATCCTGCAAGCCTTTATTCAGGGGAGTAGTCTCACTGATAACAATGGGACTATTCCCAGCAGAATTGAGTACTTGAAGCGATGAGTTCTCCTTCATGGCTGTAGTACAATGTTCTGCTTTCAGGTCCAATAGGAACAGTATAAGCTCCTTTTTGTTCTTTTTCCGATGGTTGATGTAACTTTGCCTGTACTTTGACCTCCACTTCATTCTTCCTTTGAGATAATTTACTTGCTCTTGTACTGATTGCAGTTTGTCCCCCTGTTGCCTATTTTGATTATCTGTAGGCTCATGAGTCAATTTTTTATTAAGTCAATGAAAAGTAATTCTTATTAAGAATCCAAGATCTTATTAACTTTTTCAAGTAACCTCCTTGATTCCACTAATAACCCTCTCTGCCCATGGCATGGTTTGAAGTTAGGTTTAGAATTGCCAGTAGAAAGAAAAAGTGCAGCAGAGCTCTGCTCAACTCAGCTGATGAATAGGGACAAATGTAGTTCAAAACCATCTTTGCAGTTTCCTGATCTTGCGGCCAACTGAGGGTTGAATTGATTCATGGCTGTGCTACGTAGCACCATTTGCAATGGCATCCATGAGACCATTATGCCTGCTGGGCATCACTGAAACACACTAAGCCCAACCTAGCTTGCTCTTCAAATTGGCAGATGGAGGGATAGGGAAGGGCCACACATATGAGATTACCCCATACCGGGGGAGTCCTCAGTTTGCAAGTTAGATCAGGAAGGGGATATTGTGCCCTCTTGTCCCCCGTTGCTACACAGGATTTAATCAAAAGCGTTAGAAGGACTTTACAAATACCCTTGTGGATTGAAGGGAATGGGGTACTAGCTTGTCGGTCCACTGATCTACAGTGTCCCTTTAAATAAATTAGATGTACAAACCTCATATTGGTCCTTAGATTAGATTATTTTTGTACAGCACAACTCATACTACATTGAATATGACATTCAAAATAATTATACCACATCTCACCTAAATTTTATTTGCATGCCCATTAAAAACAATATTTAATCAAATGTTTTTGTGAGGACTAGGATTTAAGAAGCAGAAATATGTCAAATTTTGTACTACGAGCTATTGAGCATCCTTAGAAAGTCATTTGAAATTAAAACCATCACACAGCTTTGGTTGTGCAGGACAAAGCAGCCTTTACTGCTGCTGGTCCGTGGTAGCTTTGCTGTCCTCCTGTTTCATGTAGCTGCAGATGTTGCCTCCAATTTTAAAGGCTAGCCACTATGTAATTCCAGTTAAGGCACCATGAATGCTATCTGTTATACATATGGGTATATATTGAAACTGAGCTTATTGAGTTCTCTAACTTCCTAATATAGGACAGCTTATTCTCCTACTGACTGATATTTAATCAGTGGTAGAGACTTAGAAGTAGTCCTGGTGGAGATGATTAACAGGCAGAGACAGTGAGAAGGTCAAATGCATGATACATTATCACATGGCTCCATTTCCAAAATGTTTGTAAAATAGTATTTCTGGTGACATATGGCATATTGGCATATGGAAAGTATATGATAGTGTGATGTGGCATCAAGGTTTTATTGACACTGGTTTTGGATGACCTACATGACTTGTGGCTTTGCCATTTATGAGTAAGGCTAAGATTTAGTCATGGGTGTTTTAGTAAAAGTCATGGACAGGTCACAGGCAATAAATAAAAATTAATTGCCCATGACCTGTCCATGACTTTTACTGTATAAATACCCCTGACTAAAACTTAGCAGCTCCTGGGGCCCGGGTGCTGCTGCTCTGGGGGGGCCCAGGATGACGCTGCTGTGGGGGCCCCAAGGCTGATGGCTAGCCCCTGCACTGGCCGCAGGGGCTGACTTCCCCCAGCCATCCCAGCTCCAAGGTCCCGGGGACCACTGCTCGGGTACTCCCCAGGGCCGCCCCCAGGACTACTGCTTGGGCACTCCCCAGGGCCAGCCTCCCTGGGACCGCTGCTCGGGTCTTCCCCCAGGGCCAGCCGCCCAAGCAGCGGCCGGTGCAGCTGGCCCCGGGGCTGCCCCTGGGACTGCTGCTGAGGTGCCCTTCAGATAGCCACATCGGCCACTGCAGCTGTGAAAGTCACGGAGGTAGTGGAAAGTCACGGAATCCATGACTTCCACAACCTCCATGACAGAATTGCAGCCTTATTTATGAATAATATAGTCATTCTGAATTCATGCTGATAAAACAATTACACCACACTAATATGGACTTTCACTGCAGACACATACACACATGTTAAAGTTTAATTGGAGAAAGTTGGTTTATACAGTACTCAGATAGTGAATATTGTTAGGATATAGATATTTAGGCCTGTCTGTAAAGGCCTATACTTTAAGAATTTACGTGTATTCTTATTACTTAGCTAGTTATAGAGGTATAAAAAGAATTAAAATCACTATTTGTATGTATAAGGGACAGTTTGAGGCTTTGTTTTTAGGCTAAGTAAGGCCTTTGGCTAAGCAGCAGAGGCAGCCATAAACTGGGAAGTGAACGGTTACATTTTTACATTTTAAACTAGTTACATGGAAATAAGGTGCTATTGGGCTGTTAGGAATACAATTTTGTTTTGATATTTCTATTACCTTCAGAGAAAGGAAAGAGCCTAGAACATGTAAAAGAAAATTTAGTTTGATAGTTTTCTATCTGGTAAAAACTTACTTATCAATAGACACAGCTGAAAAACCCTTATGTCTGTATAGATGTAGTTGTGAAATCCTCACTTCTGTATTGTTTTGTATGTTTATTTGCATGGTCTTTGTCTGGTTCTGTAATTGTTTTTGTCTGCTGTATAATTAATTTTGTTGGGTGTAAACCAATTAAAGTGGTTACAGTATGTTAGGATTGGTTAGTTAAATTTCAGTAAAATGATTGGTTAAGGTATAGCTAAGCAGAACTCAAGTTTTACTATATAGTCTGCAGTCAATCAGGAAGTAAGGGGGGAATGGGAACAGGGAATGGGGGTGGGGAAATTGGAATCATGTTTTGCTAAGGGGGGAATGGGAACAGGGATGGCTCTGCGGTGTCAGAGCTGGGAAGGGGGACACTGAGGAAGGAAACTGGAATCATGCTTGCTAAAAGTTCACCCCAATAAACATCAAATTGTTTGCGCCTTTGGACTTTGGGTATTGTTGCTCTCTGTTCATGCGAGAAGACCAGGGAAATGAGAGGGTAAAGGAATAAGCCCCCTAACAAATATCATCTGCCATGGTACATTCTTGAGGCTATTCATCTTGCCTAACCCTATTTCTGAACATTAATTCCCACAAGGCCAGCTGTATTTACTACATTAATCTACTTGAGATCTTAATCACTTATTTTGATGAGCTATCTCTAAGTAGATTATCTTTTGACTATCATCATATTAGCCCCAAAAATCATTAGCGGAAGAATCTTAACAAACTAGCAAATCTAAAGTCCTGCAGTTAATACTATCAAAATCATTTCATATCATTACAGCAATGGCTAAATCTCTCTCTAGTGAGTATGCTCCCTCCACTAGAAATAATGAGCTGTTTTTGCTCAGGGAATTAGTATTTATTCAGATGACAAATCATTACAGAGGAGGATAAAGATCATCAGTGATTAAAGGTTAAGATTACGGTAGCAGCATAGTAACAATTAATTTTAAATTTAATTATGAAAGTTCCCCATGAAAGTAAGCTTTTATTAAATATTGACAACATTTATTTTAAGATCAACAAAATTAGAAGGGTTTACTGTACATACAGATGTAAAATAAAGGAAATATATCTGTACATTCAAAAGCTATATGCCATTTGTCTTCAGATTTATTATAGATCCTCCACTGTCACCAGGGCCGGCTCTGGCTTTTTTGCCACCCCAGGCAAAAAAGCCTCCGGCCGCCCCCCCCCCCCCGCGCGGGGGGGGGAGGGGCGGAGCCCGGGGGGGTGGCGAGCCCCGGCGGGGGCTCCGCTCTCCCCCCGGCGGCCGGGGGGAGGGCGCCGGAGGGGAGGACGGCCGGAGCCCTGGGAGGAGGGCGGCTCTCCCCCCGGCGGCCGGGGGGAGGGCGCCGGAGGGGAGGACGGCCGGAGCCCTGGGAGGAGGGCGGTGAGCCCCGGCGGGGGCTCGGCTCTCCCCCCGGCGGCCAGAGCGCAGGGCGGCGAGCCCCGGCAGCCGGGGGAGGGCGGCCAGAGCGCCGGGGGGGGAGGGCGGCGAGCCCGGCTGTGGCCCTGCTCTCCCCGGTGGCCCGAGCGCCGCGCCGCCCCCCTCCAGGTGCCGCCCCAAGCACCAGCTTGGTTGCCTGGTGCCTGGAGCCGGCCCTGACTGTCACACCTTTTTTATGTTCTCCTCACTTTCCAGAACATTTAGCTTAGGGACTGACACTTTCCATAGTTGATATCTGCCTGAAAGTGATTTCCCCTCCCAAGTTTGAGTAAAGACCATTCACATGATTTTTCATTAAGGAGAGTAAAAAGTTACTTTTCTCCTTATAAATAAAAATCTAAATTTGCTTTTTAGGTAAGACTACAGCAAAAATAGCTGACGTCTCAAACACAAAACTTGGCATGGATATAGTAATGTGGGGACAAGTACCTTTGCTTGGTTAAAAAAAATGATAAAAAAATCTGTTAACTAGTAGGGGAAGCAGTGTGGATAGGGAGGGCCCTTGAATTGGGTGTCAGGAGACCTGGGTTTAATCCTAGCTCTGTCATTGATATGCTGTGTGACCCTGGATAAATCACTTTAGGCTAGCGCCACAGAGGGATTTAGGCACCCCCTCTCTACCTGATGCAGAGCAGGGACTTGAACTTGGTCTCCCACATTGCAGGTGAGTGCCCTAACTGCTGGCTATGGGGTATGTTTCAATCTCTCCTGTTGAGGCTATTCCATTTTGTATGAGAAATTAAATATAGGGACAGAGAAAAAGTGAGAATGACTTTATAAGCCTGTTGATTACAGCACTCACTGGGATGTGGGAGACCCACGTTCAAGTGCCTGTTTTAATGACTGTTTAGGCATTGTATATAACGTGGAACAGCTGTACATCATCTCCCACATCCTGGGTGAGTGCTCTGACCACTGGATTAAGGATTATAAGGAGGGTACCACAGTGGTGCTGAAACTAGGGGTGCTGGGAGTGCTACTCCATGCCCTGGCTTGAAGTAGTAACAACAAACACCAAATACGTGGTTTCCATCATCAGCACCCCCACTATAAAAATTGTTCCAGCACCCATAGGGTACCAACAACAGCAGCAGCAGTACCACTCTCTTCTCTTCTTCCTTGTTTTTTTGGTGAGAAAGGGCTTATGTATCTAACTATATGGGATCATGGCTGTGAATCCCAACAGTGGAGATACATTTCTCCTTCTGTCCTGGACTTAGGTGCCTAAGACCATTTGAGGGGCAGGGCTTAGACCCAACCCTCTCCTCAACATTTGCTATTGGCTAGCTCAGACAGCTCCCCTCTGTGGCCTCTGTGGCCTGGTCTACACTACGAGTTTAGTTCGAATTTAGCAGCGTTAAATCGAATTAACCTGCACCCGTCCACACAACGAAGCCATTTACTTCGACATAAAGGGCTCTTAAAATCGATTTCTGTACTCCTCCCCGACGAGGGGAGTAGGGCCGAAATTGATATTGCCATTTCGAATTAGGGTTAGTGTGGCTGCAATTCGACACTATTGGCCTCTGGGAGCTATCCCACAGTGCACCATTGTGACTGCTCTGGACAGCAATCAGAACTCGGATGCATTGGCCAGGTAGACAGGAAAAGCCCCGCAAACTTTTGAATTTCATTTCCTGTTTGCCCAGCGTGGAGCGCTGATCAGCACAGGTGACCATGCAGAGCTCATCAGCACAGGTGACCATGCAGTCCCAGAATCAAAAAAGAGCTCCAGCATGGACCGTACGGGAGATACTGAATCTGAGCTCTGTATGGGGAGATGAATCTGTTCTATCAGAACTCCGTTCCAAAAGACGAAATGCCAAAACATTTGAAAAAATCTCCAAGGCCATGATGGACAGAGGCCACAACAGGGCCTCAACACAGTGCTGCGTGAAACTTAAGGAGCTGAGACAAGCGTACCAGAAAGCCAAAGAATCAAATGGACGCTCACGGAGGGAGGGGCGACTGACGACTGTAACTATCCCACAGTTTCCACACTCTCCGAAAACCATTTGAATTCTGGGTTGAGCTCCCAATGCCTGAAGGGTCAAAAACATTGTCGCGGGTGGTTCAGGGTATATGTCTCCATTAGACAAAACTTAAAGAAGAGAATGACCTGGGGAGTCATTCCCATTTTTGTCCAGGCGCCCCCGACCGACCTCACTGTGGCCGGCCAGGAGCACCCATGACAGCAGCAGACGGTACAGTATGACTGGTAGCCGTCTTTGCTAACTTGCAAAGGCAAGGGGATGCTGCTGTGTAGCGCCGCAGTACTGCGTCTGTCAGCAACATCCAGTAGACATACGGTGACAGTGAAAAAAGGCTGAACGGGCTCCATGGTTGCCGTGCTATGGCGTCTGCCCGGGAAATCCAGGGAAAAGGGCACGAAATGGTTGTCTGCCGTTGCTTTCACAGAGGGAGGATTGACTGACGACATTTACCCATAACCACCCGCAACAAATTTTTGGCCCCATCAGGCATTGGGATCTCAACCCAGAATTCCAATGGGCGGGGGAGACTGCGGGAACTATGGGATAGCTACCCACAGTGCAACGTTCTGGAAGTCGACGCTAGCCTCGGTACATGGATGCACATTGCCGAATTAATGTGCTTAGTGTGGCCGCATGCACTCGACTTTATACAATCGGTTGCCAAAAATCGAATTCTGTAAATTCGGAGTAATCCCATAGTGTAGACGTACCCTGTGAGTGCTGATTTTTGTGGATCCCATTCTTAGGCACCTAACTTGCTCCATGCATTGTATAGGGAGCCTGTATGCCTAACTCAGGGCTGTGGATTCAACTAGGTGGCAGGGCACCTAAACATTAGGCATTGCAATCCTGAGTCTAAGTCCCCTATGTGCATCTAGCCCTTCTGTGCCTTTGTTTCCCAGCTAGGGACTACTTCAATACAAATAACAGTGAGTGTACTCAGAAGCACTTGCTGATATTTTAGCAGTCTAATAAAGCACTACCCTCTATTTGACATCACAAATTAACTTTAGGCTTCAGTTCTATAATAAGAAGGTGAAACTTCTGCTCCTCTGATCATTAGGCTCTCTTGGTGCCTCTACAGACTTCCTCCAGACCATTGCAGGGCTTGGAATCCCCACATGGTTCCTGTTATTTATCAGCTCTTGAACACTTTTTTTAAATAATAAGGAAATTCCCAGACAAAAAGCATTCATTAGACAGGAATTGTGAAGAAGTTAATGGAGTAGTTGTAGTTTTAATTTCCTCCCCCCAGTTAGAATGCTAGAAAATTAATAATGTTGAAATCTAGCCATTTAAAATATGGACATTCTTAGTTAAAGTACCCTGAGCAACCTTAACTCTGACTCATTTTTCCTCCACTCTGTGAATATTCTATAAAAAATATTATTGGTGCATGTGTAAAGTATCTTCATATCAGTTATTTTCTGACCTATAACAACCTTGGAAGTTTAACCAGGTTTTTCTTTGTTTTAGAAACATATCAAACAATTGAAAATAGAATGTCAAAAACATGAATATTTTCTGAAGTACTGTTCATAACATCAGTAGACAGAAATGCTAACTGCTGACCAGTTCAAATCTATCAAACATTTCCTAAGGGGAATGACCATGTCTGCTCAGAATTATCCAACTACTAGTTGGATAATTCTGGATAATAGTAGGAAAGCTATTTTGCAGATTCACAACTTAAGAATTAACAGAATTGAAGCTTGCTGATACAATAGAAAGGGTGTCAGCACAAAAATATACAAAAGCTGTTATGTACATGAGTCAGAGTTTGCAGGATGATGACCCATATAGGTTTTAGACACCATGCAGGTAAAGTAGAAATGGTGTTTTGAAATTTTAGTGGAAGATTTAATACCTTCTGACCATTGGTGAAGAATGTTACAAACCTTAAAATCTTCCAGATGGCACTGCAAATATAGAATTAAATTATTTACCCTAATAACATTAGTTTTCTAAAAGTTTAATAGAAACAAGTAACCTTGCAATTATGTTACTTAGATCATTTTTTATTGCAGTTGGACTGCAGACACCAGCTCAAATTTATGCTCATAAAGTTATAGAACATGGGATGAAATGCTTATTTACAGCTGTCCTTTCATGTTTTCCTGAGCAGCAGAACAGTTGTAAAATTTAAAAGTAATAGTTGTAGATTTATGGACTTATGAATACTCATACTCACAGACTGAGCCTGGCAAGTCTCTAGTAAAGTCTAACAACTTCATACAAAATATACATTGGCTTTCAAAATGTCCTGCTAAGAAAAAAAAATGAGGTTAATATGTAAATCTTAAGAGCTTGCATTTTGGCAGGTAGGAGAATCAGGTAGAGATGTAAGGAATCATATTGTGATTATCAAATATCCATTAAAATATTATATTGAAAAAGAATTGGTGTGATTTTGCTTTTGCAACTCTCTTTGGGGTAAACCAGGTTACATATTGCTCTGAAAAACATGTTCCAAAGATCAAATATTTGGTATTTGAACAAAACAACAAACAGCTAACCACCAAAAAACCACACCTTTACATGAAGTACAGACCAGTGACATTAAATTGGAGTAGTAAGTTTTTAGGTTTTGAGGGCAATGCAGTAAAATCAGAAGTGACAAAATCGACATTGTGTTTAACTTCACTGTTAAAAGTCATTACTCCCTTACTGTTTAATATAACACACCAGTCTTACACAAGCTTTTTTAGTATTGTATTTTTTTTCCTGAAGCATATTATCAAATTAAATTTTCTCCAATAAGAGAGTAATTTTATAAGGAAAGGCACTATCAGGACAATTAAAAACCTTTTCATATTAATTTGTAAGCTATGAATGTGAAATTATTGTACTGTATGATTGACTTTTCTAATTAGAGTGCTTGTTGTAACCTATTAGTGAAAAGGAATATCGCTGGCAGTGTAGGATCACATTGATAATAGGTTACTTAACACCTTAATAGCTGAAGGTAATTGCAGTTTCTTGGTTGAAATAATGTTCTGAATTTTGCTGCTAAGATAATTGATACTTCACTAATTTCACCCTCCTTGCCCCCCCCAAGAAAAATGCAAAGCTAATATTCATGAAACATGCCAGCTAGACAGAGAACTTCAGGAGCCTTGCTGGTTTAGCTACATACTACATATAGTGTAGACAGCAACAGAACTAGCTTTCTTACACTGTTGCAGCAGTTTACCTGTGCCCTAACCTAGAGCCAGGGCCGGCTCTGGCTTTCTGGCCGCCCTAGCAAAAAACAAAACCAAAAAAAACAAAACAAAAAAACCCGCGGCGGCCAGAACAGCAAAGCAAAAAACCCCCCCAGGGTGCAGGGGGACTCCCTGCGCTGCAGATGTGCCCTGGCTAGCGGGGGGAGGGGGAGGTAGTGGGGGGAGAGAGAGAAGGGGTGCGGCCAGGGCTTCAACGGGGTGCTGCCACGCGGCCCCTCCCGCCGTGCCCCCTGCCGGGAGGGCTCCGCACCACTCCAGTTGGCTGGGAGGGAAGGACGTGGGCTGCCCTGCCGGGCTTGCTGCAGGGCGCTCCCGTCCTCCGTGCCGCCGCCCCCTACAGGGCGGCCAGAGCGGAACAACAACAACAACAACAAAAGCGGCCGTGCCGCCCTAGGATTGGGCGGAATGCCGCCTCTTACAAGCTGCCGCCCCAAGCACCAGCTTGCTCGGCTGGTGCTTGGAGCCGGCCCTGCCTAGAGCAATCACTTCTGGGAGTGAGTATTCCCATGCCTATTCAATTTTTTTGGTCTCAGCAAGAACAGGATGTACAAGCAAAAATTTGATAACTTTATTTTATTTTATTTGTACTTTATGTGTAGTCCATTATCTATTATGAACTGAATTAAGATCCACGAGCTTTTATCGATTGCATTTGGTATAAATAGCCTTAGGAAAGTTTACTTTTTTCTCTGTAGAACTAATACGTTAAAGCTGCATCAAGTTTCTCAGCAAGAGAAAAACAAATGGGAAGCCATTAGAAGGATTCACACACACACACACACACACCCCGCTCTGCCTTTCTTGATACCTTACATAAAACCTGTGACATTGAGCCATGCCACTTCAGTGAAAACTTCCTCATATCTACTAATCCACCTCACTTCAGGGCTGTTCTCTTATAGGAATTTTCCCCCAGCATGCCTTCTGCAGCTGGCCCTTTAAAGTTGGCAAAGCCAAATAACTGTAATCTTAAAAAGGCCATTTTGTAGCTGGGAGAAGTAACATTTCTGACTGATTCTGGTAAATAGGCTTTATTCCTCTTTTATTGGTATCCTGTTTTCTCTTTTTTATTTTTGAGACAATGGCTTGTTCTTATGTAGTTTTAAGGGGAAAAATAGAGAAACCAATTGCAGATTGCAAACTGCAGACCTGATTTTTGCCTTCCCCTTGTGTTCTTTCGTCTCAAGGACAGGTTTTGTCTTTGTTAAAAAGCCAAAAAGTCTAGATTTTCTGTCGTTTAGCACTTGTTGGCCAAAATCTTTGATCAGGAAAGTGGGTCTGGGGGTGCTGTTGATTTATAGTCTCCAGAGCATCATATGGTGGCAAAAATGAAGCATTCTGTTTTCACATTTAAATAAATATGGGAACTGCCAAATAGTGATTTGTTGGGTTTTTTTGTTTTTGTTCATTCTGACTGTTGTATTTCTTCTTTGCCTTGTCATGGGTGACAAGGACAAGTGGTCATGGCATGGGGTCTTTTGGGGAAGTTCCACAGAGAGGATATAAAATCAAACAGTTTGGACTTTATGGAGGGGCTTTGCTTGCTTTAGCTAGCTGTTACAAGAACTCTTAGGTTTCCTGATAGCTGGCTTATTTTGCCTGGTTGTTTTAATATTGTGACATAATGAGGACAATTTGATAACCATCCCATACCTGGAAAATATTCAGTGTAAAAGTATTTGAAGATAAAAAATTCTCAATTAGGGGCAACTTATACTTGGTTGTTCTGCAGGTGTTTAAAGAGGAAGCGGGAGCAAGCATTCCCTCAGAGCAGCCTGCATACACTATTTGCATTCACTGGGCTCTCCAGAATGGAAGGACTTCCTCCTATGCTGCAAAGCATCCTAGGGAAAGAAGAAAACAGATGATGGCATTGGCCCCACCCTTCACAACACTGGGAAGTAGAACAAATATGCAGTACTTTCTGAGGGTGAAGTAGTATTGATACTCCTGCAGTACCAGGGAGCTCTGGGAGGAATTATGCCTTACTGAGAAGTAACTCGAGTTCTTTTGTAGATGATGCCAGAAAATCTACATCTACTACCTTCCATGTGTATTTCAGGAAGAAGCATTTTTTAGCAATTTAAGCTATAGGACAGCACAGTAGGAACTGCTGACTTCTAACCCTATGACACTGATGCCTCTGTGGCCTTTGGCAAGTTACTTAACTTTGCTACCTCAGCTTTCACATCTAAAGAAGATAGAGATAATTCTTACTTCACTTTGCAAGGATGTCATAAGGGTTAATTAGCTAATGTGAGTAAAGTCCTTTGAGGATGAAAAGTGCTATAGATAAGGCTACTATTTAATCACCGGTATTTTTAGTAAAAGTCATGGACAGGTCACGGGCAATAAACAAAAAGTCACAGCCTGTGACCTGTCCATGACTTGTACTATAAATACCCCTAACTAAATCTTAGGTGCTCGGGGGGGTGAGGGACACTTTGGCGGACACCGCTGCTCCTGGGGGGGGGGGAGGCCCAGCGCCCCGCTGCTGCTCCTGGGGGATTGGGGGGCGGTCTGGAGCCCTGCCGCTGCTCCTGGGGGAGACGGCCTGGAGCCCCACCACTGCTGCTGCTGCTCCGGGTGGGTGGTGGCAGCCCTGGTCACTGCTGCTGCTCTGGGCGGAGGTTGGCCTGGGGCGCCGCTGCTGCTCTCAGACCGCTGCTCCTGGGCAGTGCCCAGGACCAGCTGCCTGGGGCCGCCCAAGCAGCGTCCGGTGCGGCTGGCCCCAGGGCTGCCGCAGCTGCTCAGGCAGCCCTGGGGTCACCTGCACCAGCCACTGCAGAAGTCGGAGGTCCTAGATAGTCACAAAATCCGTGACTTCCGTGACGGCTGTGAAAGACTCGCTGCTTTAGCTATAGACTGTACAGTAAATGCTAACTGCTTGATATGAATATGCATTCCTTGTATCTGCATCTGACCAAATGACAGATACTTTTTAGTCATCTATTGCACAGAGAAAAAATATTATCTCAAAATAATCAGTCTCTAAAAACCAGAATGTAGCTTTTCAGTTTTTGAGAATAATATGTCAGCATCTGTTAAACCGATAGCTGGTATCTTATGGATGGCTTTGCTTGTTCTCTGAACTTCAAAAAAACATAACTTAGTTGGGGAAAAAAATGACAGTTCTGATTCCCATTTATTATCTACCAGATGTGTTTTTAAAGCTGTCTTACTGCTGGGCATTCCCAGAACATAAGAATAAATCTCATTTTTTGCTGCATTTCCCTTAGGTCTTATTATGCTTTTGAAGCTCTGTGGTATATAAGGTGCCAAGTAACTACAGTATTAGAAATTATTTTAGAGTTCCCTGCCTTCATCTTACTTTTGTTTGCTCTTTTGAGAAATTGTTTTTGCACATTTTTCTCCTCACTCTTTCTTTTGTTATCTTGTACAGGCTAGCTCTGTAACATAGATATCTGATAAACTGGCTTTCCTAATCTCTTAAGCAATTCCCTAACTTTTGCCTTTTCTCCCCTTTGCCTACTGAACATTATTTACTTTTACATACACTATCTAATCTAGTTTGCAAGGAGCATCCAAGACTCTCTTGTAGCCCACGATTTAGAAGTCCATCTATCAAATCTTTCTTTTACTCAGAGAAGCTATTTCCATGAAGAAAAAGCTCCCTTGCACCTCTTTTTCCTCTCCCATATTAGCTTTGCTAAACTAATACCAGGTCATTTTGACAGATGAAATTTACAAGCTAGCCAGACAATACTTAATATTGCAACTTAAGGATAGCATCAATTTAGCAGCTAACTAGTGCTGCGCTAAGATGTTTGGTCCATGGAGAGTTTAAGCAGCACAGATTTCTCTTTGTTGGCTTTTTGCATTTTGTGTAGCGGGGTTGTGTTTTCTAATGAACCTGACAGCACAACACAAGGTCTTTAAGAGGGGAAAAAATTAGTAAATTTTATATTAGTAATTAGTAAAATTATTCTTCACGTCCTTCCTTTGAACTCCACCTATCCATAATGCATACAGAAAACTACCATCTGATAATGGGTGCTGGAAGGACTTCAATGTGTGTGTGAGAGAAACCAATATTTGAGTAGCCTTGCGACCCCGTGCACCAGGTCACAATGCCACTCACTCAAATTTGGCTGGGCCACCCCTCCATCATGCTAGCAGGGAAGGGGCTCTGCTGTCACGCCACCCAGCTCCAGTCAGGGACCAAAGGAAGAGGGGTGGTCGGCCCCCCATTCTTGTGCCTCTGCCAAATTCAGGCTTTCAAAAGTGGGGGGACATGGACTTCTCTGTTTTAAAAAGGGGGAGGACAATGGCCCTTCCCCCTCATCTTGTCTCTGGTGCTTGTGGCTAAACAGGTGGCAGTTTGTGATTACGGCTAATGATTGGCTACAGATTTTGCACATGACTAGTCTTTAATAAAATTTCCCACTTTTGTTACCATCTCTCTCTCTATTCTTGTCTATTCATTCCACCTCTTCTGCCAAATGTGGACAGAAGCACAGGGATTGCTGGGATGTGAAGCAATGCATGACGGGGCATTGGGACAGGACCCAGGATGCCCTGTGACCCCCTCCACCTTCCCACAAGTCTTAGAGGCAAAAGAAAAAGAGGTGCTCTGTGGGATAGCTGCCCAGAGTGCACCGCTCCGAATAGCGCTGCAAGTGCCGCAAGTGTGAACACGCTATTGCACAGGCAGCTGTCAGTGTGAACACACAACAGCAGTTTTCCTTCTGAGCTCTCTGAGCGGCGCTGTAACTGCCGGCGCTGTAACTTTGTCAGTGTAGACGTGCCCTTAGATGGTAAGCTCTTTCTGATGGGGACCGTAATTTAGTATAAGCTTAGCACAAAAGGGCCTTGTCTTAGTTGAGGCCTCTTGTTATTTCTCTGTGTGAGGGACAGGGGCAAATTTGGAGCATAGATTACTCAACAGTGTTGTAGTTCACATCCCATGACACTTAGTATAAGCTGATCCTTGCTGACAGACATTGCTCATCACATCCAAGTAATTTACATGACCTCAGAGATGGAATATGTTAAGGATATAAACATATGAAATGGTTTTTGGTCATATTTTTGAGCTGCCAATTTAAGAATAGGTAGGATTTTTTCAAAGAATAGCTATAATTTGACCTATTATTATTTATTTGATAGTAAGGTTTAGCTTTAGTTTGAGTTCCCCGTTGGAGGAAGCTTGCTATAAATCATGAGTGCCAATTTCTCTTATGAGTCACTGAACTTAATGAAGCCAAATAAACAAACAGTGAACCCCAGCTTCTGAGTTTCCCCTGAGATGTCTCCCAGCAGTGTCCAGCACCCTTACTGGCTGCTCATAGAAGTTAAGCTCTTAGCCCCTTTAAAGAGCGTGTATGGGGCTAGCACACTCTTCCTTTCAATCAATGCACTGAATTGGTTTACAGTAAAAGTAAAACAAGTTTATTTAACAAAAGGACATAGGATTAAGGACATAGGATACCAAGCATAAGTAATAAAGAAAGGGATACAAGTAAACAAAAGTAAAAATATGTTTCTAAGACTAAAACCTGATTTAACAAATCAGACTCGCTTGTTCACAGAAGTGTTTCTCACCAAGTCTCTTTTCCAGCATGGCTTCCCAGATTCTCTGGCCAGGACCCTTCTCAGATCTTAAAGTGCTTGGTTCCTTTCTATGTTCAGGTGAAGGAAAAATTAATTCACTCCCCCTCTCTTTATAGACCAGTAAACCTTTAAAATGAATTCTCAGCTATAGTTCATTTTCTCCTGCTGGAAAGAGTGCAATAAAAACTTAACATTCCAGATTTTGTGATGTTCATTTCAGCTCTACTGGATACGTTTATATTTCACATATATTAAAGGACCTCATCTTAATGCAGAAGCTTAAAGATGAACATGTAGGTACACAGTGATATGATAACATTTAGATGTCTGTTTGAGTCAGGAACCTAGGAGGTAAAGGCTTTTTAAAAAAAAATCTAATAAAGACAACAGTTTGTAAATGAGAAAACATTAAATAATGCAAATTTTTCAACTCCTCCCATTGCTCATAGGAGCCCCACACCATCTTTCCTCTGCTCCCTGACAGGGAATCATTTTCATAAAAGAAGAAATCTTTAGGTTTTTAAACAATTGTTGAACATTATCGGCTCTAAAATAAAAAAAGACATTTAAGGGGGGGAAAAAGTGTTAAATCATCATAAGATAAACAGGAAAATCATCAAGAAAGAATAACTGCCACCTGTTTAGCCACAAGCACCAGAGACAAGAGGAGAGGGAAGGGCCATTGTCCTCTCCCTTTTTAAAACAGAGGAGTCCATGTCCATAAATTCTGGTAGAATTACAATAGACTACAATGCAATTAACAGCAGAATTAAATTAACAAAGTGAATTAACTGTCAAGTTAGACATAGCTTGAAATATTATGAAGCAGATGATGTATCTGGGAAATGGCTACTGTGCCTAGTTAGAGAGTTAGACTAAGCTTACTAATTTTATTGCAACAGCACAAAATGAGAAAGTAAGGCGAATTATATGAACAGGCAGGAATCCATAAAGAATTCTAGTAGTGATCAGAAACTTATTGTAGACAAGAGAAAAATTAGTGTGAGACTTTTCCAAGAAAGGTACTAGACTGTTCTTCAGGGAAAAAAGGTCAGTTTCTTAAATTTGTTTCCCCATGTGAAATAGCTAAGTTCTCTAGGGGTATTTGTTCGTCCTACATTGTGCACATGAGTAACTCTCATTAAACCTCTGAGGAGGTTCACGTGCATATCAAGAGAAGTGCATGTGGATATCAAGGAGAATAAGTGTCTATGAATATGTTAAAAGTAACCTTTAAATCTATTGATCACCAAGATACAAAACCAAAGTGCAAAGCTGAAATGTGAAACATTATACATTACTGTTAATTCAACAGGGATAATCTAATATACAATGGGGAAAAATCTATTTCAAAGTACATAAATAAATATATATAATACATTCAGTGATACAAATGTCACAGAAACAGCATATGAAAGACATGCTGACTTTTTTTCTAGTAACAGATGTAATGAAGTACATGAAATGTTCTAAAGAATATAGATATGCTTTGAAGAGTTCTTTTGGCCAAATAATGAGAATGTTTGTGATCTATGGAAGTATAGTTCTCCTCTATGCTTTTTCAGTTTGTTTGCTTTATTATATTATGGGGAATTCACCCTGTCAAGACTAATTCCCCACTCTGGCACTTCGAGTGCAGAAGGTGGGGGCCCGCAAGGATTCTAACAATTAATACTGGCCGCTCCAGGCTTGTATTAAACTCCTAAGGTTACAGCTTTTCTCTGACCTTGGATGGGTAGATGCTGCCACCACCCAAGTGTAAAAACCCCTTTGAGAATCCAGGAAGGCGCACTTGGGAATTCCTTCCTGTGGGGTACCCTCAAGCCCTTTCACCTCCTCCCTCCAGGGAAGAGCTGAGAAAGAAAAACAAAGGAAATCAGCTGTTGCCACCAGCTAATTAAACAACATGTGCGCAAACTTCTTAGGACACAAATATCCAATCCTGTTCTTGAAAAAGGTAAATGTTATTAAAACAAAAAAAAGAGAGAAAATACATCAGGCTATTGCTAGATCAGGCTATTGCTAGATTTAAAAAGCACAAATACAAGGATTAAGCATCAAGAATAGTTCTTGAGGTCTAGCTTAAAACAAGCAAAACAAAAGCATTTGGGGTTAGCACAGAGGAGTCCACAAGCCATAAAGAAATAAAAAGAAATAAACCTAATTGCGTCTTCCTAGACATTTTCTGATCTACTTACATATCTGGGGGTTTCAAGTGAGTAGTTTCTAGGTTTGAGATTCAGATGATTTTTCATACCTGGCCCCAAGCTTCTTACAGCATAGTTCCACCCCTGTCTCTGCTTCTTCCCGAGAACAACAACAGACAGACAAAGGGGAAGTTTTTCCCCAATTTTAAAAAGTTCTAGTCTTCCCATTGGCTCTTTTGGTCAGGTGCCCACATCGCAGGGAGACTTTTTAACCCTTTACAGATAAAGCAAGTAGAGAACAGCTACTAAGAGGGATTTTATAGCTAACTGGCTGGCTGGGTCCATAAAAGGGAGCTACCCCCCACCCCTTTTCATTTATCACACACCCATAGAATGGAAGGCCAGTGCAAGGCGTCAATCTGCATAGTGGAGACTAACCCTCCTGTGGATCTTGGAGAATGTTGATTGCAGAGTTAGAGTTTAGTGTTCCTTGGGTCTGCTATTTTTGAATTATTTATTATCATCATTCCCATGAATCATGATTTTAAAATAATAAAAGCAAATACAAAGTATCAGAACACAAAGCCATAAAACAATAGTTTTCCTACATACTGACTCAAGGTTCTGTTAACATCCACAGCAGTAACGGTAATCTTGGAGCCTTGCCTCCTCTATACTCACACAGAGAAACTGAATTACAGTTTATTTGGCTTCATTATGCTCAGTGTTTGTTACCTGCAAAGCAAGGTTTGGACTCACAGAGTCCTGGAGAGTTTGTTGGCAAGGCAGACAAGCTGGTGTTTCAGGGAGTTGTCACACAGTTTAGTAGTAGCGAAACTCTCACTTGCTGAGGTTGAGAGGGGTAACAAACTAACTCACAATTCTGGGCACCCCAGCAGATCATCACAGTGGGTGCACAACTTGTTAAACGACCATACTCAGAGAGTAGTTATCGATGGCTAGCTGACAAATTGGGAGGGCGTATCTAGTGGGATCCCACAGGGATCAGTGTTATATCCAGTACTATTTCATATTTTCATTAATGACTTGGATAAAGGAGTAGAGTATGCTTATAAAATTTACAGATGACAACAAGCTGGGAGGGGTTGCAGACACTTTGGAGGGCAGAATTAGAATTCAAAAAAATCTTGACAAATTGAAGAAGTGGTCTGAAATCAACAAGATGAAATTCAATAAAGACAAGTGCAAAGTATTTCACTTAGAAAGGAAAAATCAATGCATAACTACAAAATGGGGAATAATTGGCTAGGTGGTAGTACTGCTGTAAAGGATTTGAGGGTTACAGTGGATCACAAATTTAATATGAACCAACAATGTGATGCTGTTTAAAAAAAAAGCTAATATCATTATGGGGTGTATTAATAGGAGTGTTGTATGTAAGACACAGGAGGTTATTGTCCCACTTTACTTGGCACTGGTGAGGCCTCATCTGGAGTAGTGTCCAATTCTGGGTGCCACGCTTTAGCAGAGATGTGGATGAATTGGAGAGAGTCCAGAGGAAAGCAACCAAAATGATAAAAGGTTTAGAAAACCTGATCTATGAGAAAAGATGGAAAAAACTGGTAATGTTTAGTCATGAGCAAAGAAGACTGAGCGGGGACCTGATAAATCTTCAAATACGTTAAGGGCTGCTATAAAGAGGACTGTGATCAGTTGTTCTCCATGTCTACTGAAGGTAGGACAAAAAGTAATGGGCCTAATCTGCAGCCAGGGAGATTTAGGTTAAATATTAGGAAAAGTTTTCTAACTATTCAAGCAGTTAAGCACTTTCCCAGAGAGGTTTTTAAAAACAGGTTAGACAAACACCTGTCAGAGATGAGTTAAGTTTACTTGGTCCTGTCTCAGTGCAGGGGTCTGGACTGGATGATTTCTCCAGGTACTTTCCAATCCTACATTTCTATTCTGTGAATCCCAAGAATTATTGAGTCCAGGAAACGTTAGTTTACTAATTTTAGTGGTAGGTTCTTTTTACATCCTTGAACAGTATTTCTGTAATCAGGACACTTGGTTATTCTTAACCAATTAACAATTTATTAATTCATCTAGAACCATATCAGCATACAATCAAGTTAACCACTCAAGGGTAGACACAGCCATTGTTCTAGGTGTGTACCAATAGTCTTGCAAACAATTGTTATAGACGCGGGTTCAGGCTCAGCCGTTACACCAACGAACAATGCAAATCACCAGTATTTATAACATTTTACTTATGACATCAATCATTGTTCTTGAGTACCTAACACATGTATAACATTTCCAGTATTTCTCCAAGGAGTAAGGATGCTCTTATCTATAATTCCCTTCTCTGTTTGAATAGATTGATCCAAAAGGGACAAATTTAAAATATCAAAAGTAATTGCTTAAAGGTGGTGGTGGCTCCTGCTTCTTCTTCTTGTTCTTGTTCTTCTTCTTCTTCATCATCATCATCATCATCATCATCATCATCATGCGGCTTTTCCTGGTGAGGGTCGCAGCAGCAGCAGCGTGGAGAATAGAGAGGACAAGACCTCCTTTTCCTCCGCAACAGGTTCCAGCTCCTCCTCGGGGACTCCCCAGCATTCCCAGGCCAGCTAGGAGATATAATCCCTCCAGCATGTCCTGAGTTGGTGTCAAGGCCTCCTTCCAGTAGGACATGCCCGGTAGAGTTCCAACAGAAACCTCCCAGAGGACATCCTTATCAGGTGCCCAAACCACCTCAACTGGCTCCTCTTGATCTGGAGGAGTAGTGGCTCTACTTTGAGGCCCTCCTGAATAGCTGAGATCCTGACCACACGAACCTCACCTGGACTAGGGATACCAGGACCTACCCCTGGTGGGGGGGGTGGATCAGGCGAGTGTCTGGTGATTGGGCCACCCATGTAACCCAGGTGGGCCCAGCCCAAAAAGGTGATATGGACCTGTCTTGTGGGTTTACCACCCACAAGGTGAAGGATGGAGGTCAGGTGCAATGCCAAAATGGCAATTGCTTAAAGTTATTATTTTAATTCTCTTAGGTAATTTGCTTGGATTTAGAAAGGAAACTATACATATAGCATTAGTTAAAATCTAAAATATGGTTATTTGACCTCTGTAACTTTAAGATTCTTGAGTCACCCACAAGTTATTCCTGACTGGTTTAAATCTATGTTTTGTTTTTCTTCTCATCTGGTTCTTAATCAACATATAGGAGACAATAGGGTACTTTGCAGAGGAAACGGGACATTTACTCTTGTCTGTCACCTGGCAAGGGTTCTCTTTAGCTGGACTAAGAGAGATGGAAGTCTTTTTCCATAAGTAAATTATTAGCAGTCTTTGGTTTGAGAAACTAAAAACAGTTGGAAAATTCCTTATCAAACATCAGAGCTTTGCTTTCCTGGGAATTGTGTATTTTAGCTTTAGCTTAATTAATACTCCCCAGACACTATGTCCCAGCTGTTGGGATGGCCCTATTGATTCTCATTGTCTTTAGGTCCCCAAGGAAGATAAGGTTTGGAATTTGCATAAGAGTGATTGCCACCACATAGTTAAAAGGGGAGAGAGAGAGAGAGAGAGAGAGAGAGGTTGTAAACAACATATTTTCAAGGCATATTTTAATGTCCATACACTTTACAAAGCCCAAATGGTAGATAACACAAAGTCTAGAGTTAATGTCTCAAACAAGGCATCCAAACTAACTTAATTCTACCACTGTAGAATCTTCAGCTTCCAAACTTCTGTTCATTTAATTAAAAATATCAGAAATGGGCACTACAGAATAAAAGAAGCATACTTTGTATCAATAACGTTTTGTAGTACCCCTTTGTAACTTTGTTTAACAGCTCTGTTTTTAGGATGCCATAATTCACAAACTTTGTCCTGTCCACTTCAAATTTTGTAGGAAAGCTTGTTTTTAAACAGCCCCAAACAAAAGGTACCTATTATAAGGCCAGTATAAATTTTTGGGTAGGTTTTTTTTTTTTTACCTATAATGGAAACTTAGTTGCACCCCTACGTATGGAAAGATCACTATAGCTTCCCAATAAACTAAGAAATATCAATGTTAGAAGAGAGGTTGAAGGGTGGAGGTTCATTATGGCAGATATGTTAGCATTAGGAATGGTCCTGAATCAAAGCTCAGCAATCAAATAGACATAGAACTTGGAAAAGCTTTACCCCTCTTCCATTGATGAGCTAAGGCAGAGCTTCAGCTAGAACACACTGTACTTTAGGGAGTTTGTATCCAGGACAGTTTGTGTCTAGTCATAGTAGGGTTACCATTTGGCCCATCAGCTCACTATCACTAGCCATTATGTCTGTACATTATACATCTTCTTAATTTGCACAATGCTGGATGTGTAAATGAGAAGCAAGCTTGCAGCATGACCGATTCTAATCCAAATACCCTCCCTAAAGATGCATAAGGGAAGGAACAAGATCTTATGGTCATGTGGGAGCTACTAATCTCTGTACTTGTGGCAATGTGTATCCCACATGTTGGAGTACTGTGTTATATTCTTCTCCAGCTACATGCACTCATCAAAATTGAGCTTCATAGATGATTATATCCTATATTAGAGAATGAATTATGCATTGCATTATTGCTTTATGTAAGACTTAGTGAGTCTCCAGCTGTCAGAGATGTGTTTTTTCTCTACTTTTTTGAGGGAAGCCGCAAAATAGTAAGATGCCATCAACTAAAAAAAAGACATTTCAGGCTGAATATTTTAGCCTATTATTAAATAAACTTAAGATTCCTATCACTAAACGTGAATGGAGGGAGAAAAAATTCTCTTTTTTTTTTTTAGTTTTATATTATGCATTTGACAGCACTTCCTGTATTACCAGTTTCACTACTTCTGTTATCTCAGTCAGTTTGTGTGTGCTTTGTGTACAGCAAGAGAGAAACCCTTAGGAACCAAAGTCTTAAACTTTAAAGATGTTGGGTTTTGTTTTAATTCTTTTTATGAAGTGCCCAGATTGTATTTTCTTTCCTTTTTCCCCAGGGAGGAATTAGATATTTCCCTGCAGATATGCATGTGTTTCCTCAGGGGACTGTGCAGCATTAGTATATTAACAATGAGATATAAAGACAAAAAAGTTAATTGGCTTTTTTTAAAAACTAGAAGGGAAAATTTTAAAGCAAAAATATTCTTTTCATTCTTCTGGGTATTAATCAATACAGAAATGGAGACAAAGTTATAAGACTTCAGGGATATGTAGAAACTTCTAACTGTCTTGAGACTTGGGTGCCATCCTTCAAAAAGAAATAATACAGTACACTTGTGTACTAACGGTGGAATATGAGGATAGATGTAATCTTAACGTCTATAAATTCCTTTTGTATCAAGCTAAAGGGAAATGACTTAGGGGAACTCTTCTGTGTACGAATGGAATATGAAAACAGCATTTTCCTCTCTATAGAATTGAAAGATGCTGGGCAGCAAGCTAGTTTTGTACTCTCAGAGATCTCTCTTTATGCTGAGCCTGAGATTTCCCCTCCCCCTGTCTCTTTTTGTTTTTGTAGAAATTAAGTTTTTGTGGGTAAGTGAAATAATAAACAAAGGTTCAATGAGTGCAGTGCAGATAGGGAATACACTATTATTTTCTTAGGCCAAATAAGTGCAAATCTTCAAGAAACACAAAGAGTCTAACTTGAACAGAAGCTCCTCGATATTTTAACAGAAAAAATTGCAGAAATAACTTCTTTGTCTTTGTTTGACCAATTCTCTTTATCTAGGGAGAAGGGCCTGTAATTATTTCTCATTTTAATCCCTTCCAGTATCATTCATATGTTTTTCTTCTAGTTCAAAGGCTACAATTTGGCTCTCTGACTCTGGCTGTTAACTTCAGTAATTTATTAGAGGGTATAAATTACTGGAGGGCATAAACCTGATGGAGGTTCCTGGACCTGGCACAAAATGGCTACAGTGTCAGTTATGGGAAGTAGGGCTATTGGGGGATGGCACAATGACATGAATGGGCAGTACTGTCCAAAAATGGTTGTGGCCAGGGTAGCCTAGAGAATCTTGCAGCAGAGCCTCTGTGGAGGCTCAGCAGGAGTAAGAGGAGACTCACCCTACCAGAAATTTCACAGAGAGGGAGGAGCAGTATAGTTCCTTGGGAGTAAATCACCTCTGGGGTACAAGGCTATTTGCTTGTGTGAGGAGGTTTAATTTACACCTTCTTGCACTGGGTTTTCCAAATGCACCCAACTGATTATAAGCACATGCAACTGGTGTTCAGAGCCATTACAGGTATACACTCTGGCTATCCTTGCGACCTTCTTGAGTACTATCCTGGTGGATAGGGTAGATGCCACCAGCTGTTAGGGATTCTGCTGTCATGCCTTAGATCAATGGTAGCTCTCATCTTCACTGGGATGGGATATATGGTGTGGAACTTGAAATCCCTCAGTTCATTTCTTCCCACTTATAAAAAACCATCTATGAACTATTGTTTTCCCCAAAATGATGTTATTTCTTGGCCACCATTTTTACTTCCCTCTCCTCCTATTTCCCCTTGTCCTGTTTAGCTGCTTGAATTTTAATTTTTTTCCATTTGTTTGTTGTATTTTTAGAGCAAGATTTTCAAAAGCACTCCGTTAAAGTAGCTCCCATTTAAATTAAGTTAAACCTCCACTGACTTCAAGGGGAACAGAGTTAGGCCAATGCTGAGTGCTTTTGAAAATCTGTTAGATTGCACAGTGCTGTGAGTGGCTTGGTAGGAGGCTGGTTAATTCTTTTATTTTTATTATTAGAAAAACATCCTAATGTAATCCATTGCAAAGAAGACAAAACAGATTGGATGCTTTGAAACATTTAATAAACTGTCAAGTCTTTATCAATTTTTAATGATAAAAAGGCCTCTAAAGGAAAGCAGCTTTTTTTTTGTACACTAACAGTCTGTTTAGTTAGGTTAAACTCTCTCAGGGCCATTTTGTAACGTCAAGCATGCCTGATACAAGCAAAAAAAGGACAGATTTAGTATAATCTATTGGGGTTCTTTTAGAAATGATACATTTCTGTGCCTTTCATGACAATGTTCACCCATTGTACAAGCTGTACATATAGGAGTCACTTCATCTACTGCTAGTACAGCCACCAGTGCGCGGCAAATAGCAACTCCAGAAAAATATTGAAGAAACTATGCTGGCAGGTCTTAATGACAGCCATCAATCATAGACCAGGTATAGAAGTCAGTGGTGTACTAAACAACTTTCATTCAGGCTATACGAATGAGTAATTAAAAGCTCCTTTGTTTAGCTGCGACAATAGAAGCCACTGGCAAAGGCATGGACCAACATGGCCAGGCTGAATAGAAGCTAAGCCATATAGCCCAACGGTGTTCTCTGGACATTAATTGCAAATTCAGGGACTGGGACATTGATTTGGTTGCAGCTGCGTGTGTTTGTGTATGTGAAAGGAACCAGAAAGCAGGGAGTAAGTGAGCAGGGGGCAGACAGCAAGAGAAGAAGTGTGAGTGTGGCCCCAGCAGGAAGCAAAAAAAAGAGCTGCTTTTGAGCAGAGTACTCACTGGGAAGAGAGGGTTGGATTTCTGAACAGGAAACTGTCTCCTGTTGACTGTGTCTACTATATTCAGGGAAACAGGACTTTGTGTGCATTCTTTATAAATAAACACCAAAAAATACCTGACTTTTCTGATCAATTTTTGGTCTTTATGGAAACAATCAGACAAGGCCTTGAATATTGGCTTAACACTTGGCTTAAATTGGGCAACAATAACATCCAGTTGCAACTACCCTGCATAGGGAGAATTTGGGTAGAAAATCAAAGGGATTAAAATATAGACAATTCAGGTCAGTCTCAATAATTTCTTGGAATATTTTATTGTTAGGCAGCCATAGTAATGTTGCATAATAAGCTGGGAGATAGCCCAATATCAGGGGCCTATTTTAAAGAAAATGACTGAATGATCCTAATGTTGATTCTGCTTTCTGATGCAATATTTGCTGGTCTCTTGCATTCTAGTTTAAATGAGTCAGATTTCCCAGAAACACTATCAAGGATACCAAGACATTGTTCAATAAATGGTATCTGAAACATTCTTTCAGTAGCACTTGTAGGCCTGAATGAGCTCCCTGGGATTTATCTTGAAGTGTAAGAGGCAGTATTGAAACTTATATTCTTACTTGCATTTATAATCAAATGGCTTTTACATTCAATAACTTTAACTGTATCTGAAAAGTTAGGTATGTACCAAATAATGACATCTCTTTGGTTTTCCTTCCGAGGGGCATAACATTATATATCTGTGAGCTGTTCTATTTTTAATGTTGTTTTAAATTAAATTTGCAGTACATTCAGGAGTCAGTTCTAAAAGGAGACTATTTGTTTATATCCTTCAGATCCTCAAGGAAACCTTTAATTATTGTGCAGCGGTGGTAGCCATTCCATAGAGTTGGCTTCCTATTGTAGTCCTAAATTCCAAACCTTCCTTCCTAACATCCAAAAGAAACCTTTGAAATTTCACATGCCATTTCTCATCCCAGAGAGGAAATTTACTGGGAAGTGTAGAAAATAATATCAGAAAAGGATTTTTGAAGTTACAATGCTTAAAAAAGTCTGACTCTTAAACATTTGCCTGGGTTCATATCTTCAAAAAGACTTGGCCTGCAAACATCAAAATAATTTGATTTTGTTCTTGCTGAGAAAGCTCTTTTACTATTGTTTGGGGGGGGGGGTAGTGAGGAATTACCAAAAAAAAATATTTTGTGGTGGGGTTATGCATATGCCACATGAAGGCAGGCAGGAAGGAGATTTAATTAGGGTCTCAGCACAGCAGGGAAATATCAAGAAGGCTGTGGAGAGCTGGAGAAGGGGCCCTGAGAGGAAGAGGGAGTTCAAATTCACCAAGTCCAGATATAGGGATAGGAAACAAGGATGAGCTGTGAAAATAACCACCTTGCTTATCCAGTGATCAAGTTGAGCACTTTTATTTTCTGCTCATGATGAAGCTATTTGCAACTTTTCCCTTTTTTATTTTTTGGATAAGGATGAAGGAAATCCTAGTCCTGATTTCCTGTATCCTGGCCAGAATAGAGAAATGCTCTGCATGGAAGGGCACGTGTACCTTAAAGTGGCATGATGCATTACTTTGTTTTTCCTGTTTCTCTCCCTCACCTTCTTGGATTCCCCCACCCAGGGCCGGCGCAACCCATTAGGCGACCTAGGCGGTCGCCTAGCGCGCTAACATTTGGGGGGCGGCGACCGCGGTGGCCGGATCTTCGGCCGCCCAGGTCGTCGTCGTCATTTCGGGGGCGGGACCTTCCGCCCCCTCTATCGGGGGCGGCATTTCGGGGGCGGGAACTTCTGCCGCCTAGGGCTGCAAAAAAGCTGACGGCGCTCCTGCCCCCACCCCACCATGGTCTTGTCATTCCACATCCCCAACATCTAATCCACAACCTTGGTGATCTTTGGTAGAGGGTGGGGGAAGAGAAACCTCATTCTTCCTGTGCAACACTTCCCTTCTAGCCCTAATGCTATATTCCATCAACACATTGACAATGATGGTGCTCAAATTCTACTTCCACTGGACTACAGATTCATTCACTGTCTCCCGTATCCAGTGAGTGTTCCATTTCTTGTTTGAATTTAAGTAAACAATTACCTACCTTCCCCACATACTGTGGTTTTCTTCCCTGCTGATGATTGCTCATTATGCAGATAACTTTGCGTACCACATTAAATTATCACTGTCCCTCCAGGTGCCTTTGCATTCCCTTTCTTAGTTGTTAGTCAACAAGCCATTCACTTGTAGCCAAAGTCTTAAACTTGCCGCATGTTCAGTCATGCCATAGTTCTGCATAACTCAAATCCCTATCAAATATGCATGGGAGGACAGGGTCCCTCCTTTGCTGGTTTGCTTCTGAGTCTGCTGTGACTCTGCACCAGCCTGTGCTTCAATCTGATTTTTTTGCTCAAATCCTGACTCTGAGTATCACTTCTTTCATTCAGAGACATATGTATAATTTTCCTTCCTAAGTAGGAGGTTTTGTTTGAATTTATTAATTTGTTTGGTACGAAAGTCTGTTTCCAGTAATCATAGTAATCAGTCTGTGCTGGAGCTAAAACTTAAATTTTCTTTTCAATATATTGGTCAAACAAAAGTTAACACCACATGTTCCTTTTCTGTTAAACATTTTAGCTGATGCCAATTTTATGTATCTAATAGATACACCAATGATGAATTCAGCCCATCATAATCATAACAAGGGTTAATGTAAGTCAACACACATGCTGTACTGCTACTTGCAATACTAATGTTGTGTAGATGGTAATAATTTATTTTCAAAAGTCATTTTAAGTGCTAGATATTGTTTTGTGTTTGTGTGCCTGTGTGTGTAGGTGGGGCCAATGCCTGTAGCCTAGAGTACAAGCAAAAGGGTAGGAAAAAAGAAAAGAGAATCAAATGTCATATCCTGTCCCTTTAAAGAATAACCCTTTGCTTGGAACATTTCTCCATAGTACCAGTGTACAGGGAAATCAAGACAGAGACTTTCTTCAGAGTGGCCCAGCAAGAGAGCAAAATGCCAAACCAAGAACAGCTTGATTCAGTGAATGGGGATGGGAAAGGAGGGAGGAAAGGAAATAAATAGTCCTTAATATAAAGGCCTAGATGCTCAGCATAGGGTGGGGGCTGCAAGACAGCTGATTATATCTCCTTAGTCCTGTGGCCACTTCTACACCTGCTGGCTGTGGCTCTGAAGCTGTTGTCTGCCAGATACGGAGAGTCAAAGCACAACATACTTTGGGAGCTCCGGGGAAATAGTGTGGGTGTTGACTGATTCAGCTCTGCACCTGCTGGAGACTTCTTCACCCTGGGAGAATCCTCAATAGATTCAGGTTCAGGGAGGCTTTTGTTCGTTTGGCTCTGTGGGAGCAGGGCACGGCTCAGGATGGAGCCTGGGTATACAAGGCAGTCAGTTTCCCAAGATTTCTTTGCTGTCTAGCCTAGGCTTGGTCAGCGAAACTGCTGGACCCTATTTCCTCAATCAGCTGGGGGCGGGGGTGGGGAGGACTTTCACCTTTCTTCAGGATATCTTCCTCCAGCCTATTATACCTTGCCCTTTATATCCCTGCCTTAATGAGCCCAGGTGGGGATCATTCTTTTCCAGCATGTGGGTAGGGCAGCTCTTTTGAAGTGGAGTTGGCAGTATGCCTGGTTCTCTTTGTAGGCAGGGCAAGGATTAACTCTCTGACTTGGGCCATGGCTACGCTAGAAAGTTTGGCCAACAGAACTATTTTTGGCTTACAGATGCTGCCATTGTTAAAATGGTACAGCTTGTGCACACTTGACTGCTTGTGCTGGGTTTGCTCATCATCACTGTGAGAGCTGGCGCTGGCAGAAGACCCAGAGGGTAGGCATCGTAGTGTCCTCTATGACAGTGGTCTCTAAAGTGGGGTGCGCAAGAGGATCCTTGGGGGTGTGCGGCAGGAGGAGCGCTTTTATTTTATTTTTTTTTGTTTCGTCAGGTGGGAGTCCGAGCGGTTTTTTTTTGCTTTGGCAAAAATGGTAGAGCCGGCGTGGCAGGGGGTGCGTGCTCAAAATTTTTTTACTGATAGGGGTGCGCGATCAAAAAAGTTTGGAGACCACTGCTCTATGACACCATCTGGCACAATGCCTTGTGATTCTTTTTTGCCATGCATTGTGGGTTACCAGGAATACAATCGGAGAATTATGGGAACTCAGAGTGACGTTTTCACAATTTCCTTTACAACTTTCCATAATGTTTCTTCCATTCTGTTGATTTATGTCCCTGTCGTAGCCCAGGATGTTCATTCCCTCTGTAATATTCACATAGACATCCTTATTCTCCCATGGTTGCTCCACAGCTGTTCTTGAACAGCTTCTTCTCAGCATGTGGAGATGAGATTCAGGACTTCTTCCCTGGTCTAGGCAGGTTTAGCTGGAGCTTTATCTTTATGAGGAGCTATAGTTGTCTGCTCACAAAAGTGGGCTAATTGTGCTTATAAAGGTGACCTCTTTATAAAGGAGGCATTTACAAAACACAATAGGAATTTTAAAGGGGATGTACTTCTGGCCACTATGACCCTTATGTAGCAGCGTTCAGAATTGTGATCAGAGCACCCCGGAGACAGGCATTATGGGGCTGCTGTTGGAGGACTGTTTTCACCAATACAGGTAATGCAGCATCCACGCTGGCATGTAGCTGATGGAAAAATGTCTGCTGAAGACTTGCGGTGTTTGGAGATGTGGTGTTATTTGTGCAACAGAAAAGCTGGGTCCTCTCAGCTGGAATCAAATTTGTGTGTGAACGCATGCAAACCTTTGGTGACAAAAGACAACTTTTTTCAACCAACCTTTGTAGTATGACCAGGCCTCAGTCTACAATATGTGCACCCCTTCACACTGACACAAGTAAGTCTTTGTTGGTGCTGATAGCAGTGTGATAATTTAAGAAAAAACAGGCATCTCACTTACCTAGATTTATGTAGTTGTGGAACAACCTTTATAGGGAAAACAATCTCCCAGATCATGTATAATGGAAAATATTTAAAGATCTAAATGTTACTCCATTACCCTGTTTTGAATTTTGGTTATTTTTGTAAACAATTGAAATTACAGGGACCACGATCTGGTAATTAGATCACATGCCTGCAGATCACTGAAGGGGTCAAAAATTAACAACCCATGAATATTTTCTATCTCTCTGTCTATGTTTGAGATGAGAATCAGACTTCTCACAAATGTATGAAAACAGGCAAAACTAGACAGTTTGCTTAAAAAAAATCCCATTTAACACAGAATTAGATTCAAGTTAACATGATTTTCAGCATTGGAGTTGTGTTACCAGGACCCTCATTCTGAAAGCAAGAGAACATTTGACAAAAAGCCAAATGGCTAAATGGACTTGTTCCTCTATGGGTCAAAAGGAGAGCTATGAAATAGTAATGCCAATGCCATACATAAGCAAGTGCAACAGAAGGTATATATAAAAATTTTAATGGAGTCTATTATTATGTTATGCCCACATGGGATTACAAAGCAGGTTCCCAGAGTTGGCAAATAAGGCCACCTTTTAAAATAAAAAAGCAAGCATGAAATATTGTTTATAAACAGGGGCATTAAAAAGCATATTAAATATGAGCCTGCAGTAAATCAAAGTGTTAGCTTTGTATGTAAACTTTTGCATTATGACAGTATAGTAGACAACGAGGCACTCAAAGAATGAAAAGCAGGTGGCTAATGTTTGAAATGCAATATTATTTCTGAAATAGTCTTTGAGGTTACAGCCTTCTTGAAACTTAAAAGCTTTTAATATATTTTTTGGGATAGGAAAAAAAAAACCACATGCCAATTTGTCAAAGTAACATTACTTTGATGTCATCTCACAATGGTAACTACGTGCATAACATGTCTACTAAATGTATTCAGCTAACCTAAATCTTACAAATTTTAAATGAATTACAATGAAAAAATCTGTAAAATACTCTGGGTTGGTTGGGATTGATTGCAATCAGCTGTAGTTCATTAATAGCAGATTACTGGGAGGAAGCAAGAAATGAAACAACAATATTTGTGGTTATTAAATATTTTCATGAGGTACAGAAAATAAAAGAACTATTTTACTGTTTTTGACGTAGAAGAAATAAACATGTGAGCTGTACAGTATTGTTAGTGAATTACCATTCATACAGGTAATAGCACTTTGTTACTCATGTCTTGGCAACATTAAGGACTGTTGCTGTCACTGATAAATTTGGAGGCCTTGTCCTTGCTTTCCCATACGCGACATGAGCATCAGTCTAAAATAGCTTGGAAAATGAATTAAATTGCTGATATTCTCATGCATATGTGCAGGTATTCCAAGATCTCCAGCAATCAACATTTAAGAGGTTTAAAATTTAGTTTCTGACCGAACAAAATAAGAAAATAGCACAAATGTCTGTTACAACTGTCGTGGTTCTGTGAGTTCTGGTGCTACTTTCTGTAGACTATTTGGGAAGCCTACAGAAAGTGATACCCAAAAGCACCTTGAAAGAAAAAATCTGAAAAAAATGGCTGTTCTTGCCTTTTAGTTTAATTTTCCCATATTTTATGAATTTCAAAGTGCTTCAAGCAGAACTGCATTTTTGTTCTGCCATTATATCATGATGTTGCTTCCCTGATATTTTAAGTCAAAATGATACAGGCAAGCTGATGTGATATAAGTGGTTTTTCATAGTAAGTACAACTACCTAAATGTACTTAGAGCTCCCTTCTCCTCCTCCTGCCTTCTTGTGTTATTTTTTAATTTAACAGTTGGATGGTACAAGTTGTAGATTTTGTGTTTATTTAGGAATTTGGATAGAATTATAGAAATGTAGGGCTGGAAAGGACCTCAAGAAATCCACAAGACCAGTCCCATGCGCTGAGGCAAGACCAAGTAAACTAGATCATCACTTACAGGTATTTGTCCAGTATGTTCTTAAAAACCTCCAATGATGGGGATTCCACAACCTCCTTGGAAGCAAATTCCAATGCTTAATTACTGGAATACTTAGAAAGCTTTTCCTAATATTTAACCTAAATCTCCCTTGCTGCAGATTAAACCCATTACTACTTGTCCTACCTTCAGTAGACATGGAGAACAATTGATCACAGTCCAATTTATAACAGCCCTTAACATATTTGAAGATTTACCAGGTCCCCACTCAGTCTTCTTTGCTCAAGACTAAACATGTCAATTTAAGAACATAAGACTGGCCATACTGGGTCAGACCAATCATAGAATCATAGAATATCAGGGTTGGAAGGGACCTCAGGAGGTCATCTAGTCCAACCCCCTGCTCAAAGCAGGACCAATTCCCAACTAAATCATCCCAGCCAGGGCTTTGTCAAGCCGGGCCTTAAAAACCTCCAAGGAAGGAGACTCCACCACCTCCCTAGGTAACGCATTCCAGTGCTTCACCACCCTCCTAGTGAAATAGTGTTTCCTAATATCCAACCTAGACCTCCCGCACTGCAACTTGAGACCATTGCTCCTTGTTCTGTCATCTGCCACCATTGAGAACAGCCGAGTTCCATCCTCTTTGGAACCCCCCTTCAGGTAGTTGAAGGCTGCTATCAAATCCCCCCTCATTCTTCTCTTCTGCAGACTAAACAATCCCAGTTCCCTCAGCCTCTCCTCATAAGTCATGCGCTCCAGACCCCTAATCATTTTTGTTGCCCTCCGCTGGACTCTTTCCAATTTTTCCACATCCTTCTTGTAGTGTGGGGCCCAAAACTGGACACAGTACTCCAGATGAGGCCTCCCCAATGTCGAATAAAGGGGAACGATCATGTCCCTCGATCTGCTGGCAATGCCCCTACTTATACAGCCCAAAATGCCGTTAGCCTTCTTGACAACAAGAGCACACTGTTGACTCATATCCAGCTTCTCGTCCACTGTGACCCCTAGGTCCTTTTCTGCAGAACTGCTACCTAGCCATTCGGTCCCTAGTCTGTAGCTGTGCATGGGATTCTTCCGTCCTAAGTGCAGGACTCTGCACTTGTCCTTGTTGAACCTCATCAGGTTTCTTTTGGCCCAATCCTCTAATTTGTCTAGGTTCCTCTGTATCCGATCCCTACCCTCTAGTGTATCTACCACGCCTCCTAGTTTAGTGTCATCGGCAAACTTGCTGAGAGTGCAGTCCACACCATCCTCCAGATCATGAATAAAGATATTAAACAAAACCGGCCCCAGGACCGACCCTTGGGGCACTCCGCTTGAAACTGGCTGCCAACTAGACATGGAGCCATTGATCACTACCCGTTGAGCCCGACGATCTAGCCAGCTTTCTATCCACCTTACAGTCCATTCATCCAGCCCATACTTCTTTAACTTGGCAGCAAGAATACTGTGGGAGACCGTATCAAAAGCTTTGCTAAAGTCAAGGAATAACACATCCACTGCTTTCCCCTCATCCACAGAGCCAGTTATCTCATCATAGAAGGCAATTAGGTTAGTCAGGCATGACTTCCCCTTGGTGAATCCATTGCCAAAGGTCCATCCAGCCCAGTATCCTGTCTGCCGACAGTGGCCAATGCCAGGTGCCCCAGAGGGAGTGAACCTAACAGGTAATGATCAAGTGATCTCGCTCCTGCTATCCATCTCCACCCTATGACAAACAGAGGCTAGGGACACCATTCCTTACTCATCCTGGCTAATAGCCATTAATGGACTTAACCTCCATGAATTTATCTAGTTATCTTTTAAACCCTGTTATAGTCCTAGTCTTCACAACCTCCTCAGGTAAGGAGTTCCACAGGTTGACTGTGCGCTGTGGGAAGAAAAACTTCCTTTTATTTGTTTTAAACCTGCTGCCCATTAATTTCATTTGGTGGCCCCTAGTTCTTATATTATGGGAACAAGTAAATAACTTTTCCTTATTCACTTTCTCCACACCACTCATGATTTTATATACCTCTATCATATCCCCCCCCTTAGTCTCCTCTTTTCCAAGCTGAAAAGTCCTAGCCTCTTTAATCTCTCCTCATATGGGACCCGTTCCAAACCCCTAATCATTTTAGTTGCCCTTCTCTGAAACTTTTCTAATGCCAGTATATCTTTTTTGAGATTAGGAGACCACATCTGTATGCAGTATTCAAGATGTGGGCGTACCATGGATTTATATAAGGGCAATAAGTTATTCTCCGTCTTATTCTCTATCCCTTTTTTAATGATTCCTAACATCCTGTTTGCTTTTTTGACTGCCGCTGCACACTGTGTGGACGTCTTCAGAGAACTATCTACGATGACTCCAAGATCTCTTTCCTGATTAGTTGTAGCTAAATTAGCCCCCATCATCTTGTATGTATAGTTGGGGTTATTTTTCCCAATGTGCATTACTTTACATTTATCCACATTAAATTTCATTTGCCATTTTGTTGCCCAATCACTTAGTTTTGTGAGATCTTTTTGAAGTTCTTCACTGTCTGCTTTGGTCTTAACTATCTTGAGCAGTTTAATATTATCTGCAAACTTTGCCACCTCACTGTTTACCCCTTTCTCCAGATCATTTATGAATAAGTTGAATAGGATTGGTCCCAGGACTGACCCTTGGGGAACACCACTAGTTACTCCTCTCCATTCTGAAAATTTACCATTTATTCCTACCCTTTGTTCCCTGTCTTTTAGCCAGTTCTCAAACCATGAAAGGATCTTTCCTCTTATCCCATGACAACTTAATTTACATAAGAGCCTTTGGTGAGGGACCTTGTCAAAGGTTTTCTGGAAATCTAAGTACACTATGTATAATTTTTTTCATCTTTCTTCATAGGTCAGGTTTTCTATACTTTTATCGTTTTGGTTGCTCTCCTCTGGACTCCCCTCAATTTGTCCACATCTTTCTTAAACATGGCACCCACATGTTTAAGATGTGCCTCCTGAAAATACACTGCAGCATACCAGCTGAGGCCTCAACAGTGCTGAGTAGAGTAGGACAATTACCTTCTATGTCTGACATACGACACTCCTGTTAATACACCCCAAAATAATAATAGCCTTTTTTGCAACTGTGTCACATTGTTTACTCATATTTAATTTGTGACCCACTGTAACACCCAGATCCTATTCAGCAGTGCTATTGCCTAGCCAGTTATGTCCCATTTTGTAGTTATGCATTTAGTTTTTCCTTTCTAAGTTAAGTATTTGAAGTACTTTAATGACACTCAGGAAGCTGCAAGACTCCCATTGACCTGACTGAGCTTTGCATCATGCCCATCTAGGGAAGAATCTTGAGAGGAAAAAATAGCAATGACTGAACTACTCCTATTCAATATTAATCAGCATTTTACCTTCCCCATGGGTCCCCCTGCCCTCCAAACTGATAAAACCTGCTTTTGATTAAGAAATTTGAACAAAATTAAAATCCCTGTGATATTAACTATAAGATCTAGTAAGTGCCATAAATGTAGTCAACTTTGGAGCTTTGGATGACCAAAACTACTACAATGAACACAAAGGCAGGGATTCGATATGAGCCAAATTCATCCCTCATGTAACTATAATGAAGTCAGTGGAGTTACCCCAAACATGATTGGGCCCTAAGAATTAAAGACTATTTTATTTATTCATTTAGTGTAGGTAACACTTGGATTCAAAACTCCCAGATAGACTATCAAGAGGTGTTACTGTCCCACAGACTGTTAAACAGACTTTGGTTTAAGCCTCTTATTTAAAATATATATTTTATTTTTTCTCAAAATCTTGGCCATATATTTTCCCCAAAATATATTGCTTCATAAATTCCATTAGGGAACAGACATTACATGCCAGCTCCTTTTTTATCATTTGTTCCAGAAATCATTTGGGAGTAAATCAGCAGTGGTTCTCTAAGTGCCATATCCGCCCTTCACACTGTGTATGGAAGGGAGCCTATTGTGTGAAGGGGAGAGTCCCAGCTAGCTAGACTGCTTCCTCTAGCTCTGCAGGGATCTACTGGGTTTGGGCTTGGTAAATCTGAAGGGAACAGGCAGATGACATGAAGTGGTATGGGAGTTTCCTGTATTCTTCCTGCTGCTTGCCGCAGAACTGCTGGAGAATCTGGTACAGTATAATGCAGCCTGAGACTGTATTAAATTGTGACTACTTCCTTCCAAGCTGCAGCAATTCTCTTTTAGTGGGGCTTTAAGTTGGGAGAATCACTGGAAGGTACAACTCCTGAAAAACCATGCTATCGAGCAGGAGCTGATGGGGCCAGGTTATACAATGGGAAGCAAGGGGACATGTGCAAGAAGAGAGGCCCCTTGCCTCCTGAAAATACACCATAATTAAGGTTATGATTCTGTCATGGGTATTATTAGTAAAAGTCAGGGACAGGTGGCAGGCAATAAACAAAAATTCATGGAAGCCCACCACCTGTCCCTGACTTTTACAAAAAATACCTGGGGGAGAGGGGGAAGGGAGGCGGGCTGGGCGGGGGACAAACAGAGGACTGCCGGGGCTTGCAACTGTTCCAGCTACGTTACTGCTCCTGCAGCAGGGGCTGACTGCTGCTACATCCCCAGAGCATTGACCCAACCCCAGCTGCTGCTCCAGCGGCCTCTGTTCTGGTGGCCCCATGGCTGGCCCCCGGTCAGCTGTTCTGGTGGCTCAGGGGCTGACAGCTGCTCCAGCCCTACCCCAAAAGAAGTCCCAGAGGTCCCAGAAAGTCACGGAATCCGTGATCTCCATGATAGCATCGTAGCCTTACCCTTAATCTTATTGGTATTTGTGGGTTGAAGAAGCACAAGCTGGCTTCTTGCATGGGGACAAACTCTGCCCATTACTGATGGAAGATGGATAGGAAACTGTAGGTGAGGGCTCTAATTCTTTTTTCCCTCACCCTACTTTTACAAATTGTTGTATAGATTATTTAATAGCTATGATCTTGGTTTGTTTTTTGCATGAATTATTGCTCATCTGGTGTCTAACACTTGTATATTGTGCACTGATATTTATTATTGAATAATATCTTACTTTGTTCTGCTGTGACAGGTGTAAGAAATCATCCAGTTAATGATGGATAGGTAGAGAGGCAGATAGAGGTAGCTGGTACCAAATATGAATTTTGAAAACGTTTATAAAATTGTATACCTTTAAACTTTTCCCTTCTCCCTCATCTTTCATATGTCACATATTTGATTCACACATTTGCTCCAGTTGTATGCCAGTTTTGCTCCCAGGTATCCTACTTCACTGATGTTTCTGGATGTGCCTGGAATGCATGATTATGCCCATTATATGCATCATTTTTAAAAAAATGCTGCCATATACAGTGTAAGAGTGAACTATTGTGCACAGTTAAACTTGCATTACTTCTACAAAGAAAAGAAAGGAAAACAACCTATTTAAATTGATACTGAAGCCCTTTCAGCATTGTAATTCATTGGGGAGATGTGCAGACAAGGACAAAGGGCATACACATTCTTTATGCCAACATAAAACTATTAGATAATTTCTTTCTGATGCAATATGCTATCTGATACCTTTCTCACATTCTTTCAAGTTGAATCCAGTGCATTATTTTTTTTAATTAATTGCTTTCTCCTGGTGTATCATCATAGCCTGGTACTTAGAACCCTGTTCTTCAATTGTGGATTTTCTTAGCTTCATCTGTCCTCATATCTTCCTTCCCTTCCCTTGCCAAACCTCCAGCAGCACTTGTTTGTTACCTCTAAGATAAGGTAGCTATTGTGTAACTTTCTGGCAGAGTATAATTATATTTGAGATTCTGCAGCCCATTCCACACCAGATTCCTTGTATTTATGAAACCAACAAGTAGTTAATTAAGCATCTTACGGGTCTAATGTTTTTTCTTTATGAATAGTGTAGTTTTGCAGAACTGAAGTGTTAATAAGAGGACAGGGTGGCAGCATGAAAAACATTTTAGCTTAGGGCTTGTCTACTCTGGCACTTTATAGCGTTGCAACTTTCTTGCTCATGGGTCTGAAAAAACACACCCCCTGAGCGCTTCAAGTTTCAGCGCTGTAAAGTGCCAGCGTAGACAGTGCACCAGCACTGGGAGCCGCATTCCCAGTGCTGATAGCTATTCCCCTCGTGGAGGTGGATTTGTTATAGTGCTGGGAGAGCTCTCTCCTAGCGCTATGCCGCGACTACACAAGCCACATTAAAGCGCTGCCTTGGCAGCGCTTTAGCATTGCTAGTGAAGACGTGCCCTTATAAATTAGAGAGTTTCTGTTGAAATTGTGTTGATCTTTTACAGAAATGGATCTGTCTGCTAGGTAATTAAGCTTTTTATTGTTAAGAAATCGACTTCATTTCAACCAAGTCTTCTCTTTAAATTATTGCTATGAGAGCTTTAGCAAATGCCATTTATTTTGGACCTTTTTCAAAAGTTTGTTTGATTCTTGGAAGAATTCTAAGAGCCCTGTACTACCCTAAATCCACATGTGGAATTCCCATTGGTATCATCGACTGACTCCCAATAATGTGTCAATGGCTTTGTACAAAAACTTGAGGCTAGATTACAGGCGTAAAGGCCATATTCTCCAATCAGAAATATACACACAACTCTTATTGCACTCAAAGGATGATGTGTGCGCATATCAATGGGCAGAATTTGAAAATAATGGTTTGGCCTCAAGCTTCTAAGGCCATTTTAGGAAAAGAGATCTCCAAATTTAGTAGATGTATAATTTTCATATGGTCCTGAAGACAAGGCTTCGGTATTTCAGTTTTGAGCTGCTTTGTGCATGATCAAAGAGAACACAAGGACAAGAGATCTACAATCAAGCATATCCATTGTAACAGAAAACTGAAAGAACTTTCAAGATCTCTTGTTACAAGGAGAAGTTATTGTGGAAATTTGTTTTTCAAGAGTAACTAAAAGAGAGAAAAGGGAAACCTTGTCATTCAACCAAGTAACTGACTTTGAAGAAGCCAGTGTGTAGGACCAATCCTGCTAATATTGAAGTTGATGAAAAAACTTACATTGACTACAGATGCAGGATCAGGTCTCAACATTGCAAGCAGCTGCAGTTTTCTGAGAGTAGTACTATAAATATAATCTTAAAAAGAAAGTCAAGGATAAAATCCAGGGTGTAACTAGCTTGCTGTTTTATTTTCCTATTGGCAAGGGATAAGGATTTGTCTAGTGTGTTCAGAATAAAACTATTTTTCTTGTCATAAATTGTGCATTGCTGGTAAAGGTATGAAAAAGGTCACAAGTGGAGCCCATTTTCTTCAGATGGGTGCCTTAATAGAGTGTTTATATCCAGCATTTGGATGTGTAGATCTTATTGGCTATGAGACTATTAAATTATCTATTTTATTACTGCTAATTGGTATTAAGGCATTCTGTGGGGGAGAGAAGGGGAAGGAAGGAAGGGGTGACTTGAAAATTTTGTGTACCTTTAAAGGTCATCAGCATTGTTTTTACCAGTTTCAGTCTGATGATATTGCAGTTACTGCAGTAAAATTTTGAAGCATGGCTTCTCTAATTCTTATTCTCCATTCAGTTAAGACATATTCTGAATTAAAATAAAATAAAAAATCAGTGTTTCAGTGACCACATATAAATAGAAATACTAATTTGTAATGAAAACACAAGTTATATTGTACTATGAGACTCTTTTATCTTGTAATTACAAATAAATATAGGAAAATGTAGATTAATATTACATCTATTTTTTGTTCTTACTCTAGGACATGTGGAAGTCAGCTGCACATTAAAAAATACTATGGTAGCACAGTTTGCAGCAAAGAACTTTCACATGCAATCTTTGTTCCTTTCCTGTACAGTCTCTAAACTTACAACTTTTAACTGTTATCTGTTTGTAGCCATTGTATGGCACTTACAAAAAGACCTCGAAGAATATAAAAAAGTGTATTCGTCTCAGTTATTTAAGCACACCATTTATTTTCTAACATATGAAGAATTCTCATAATGCTTGAGTTCCCAGAGTAATTATTAATATTTTTTTCAAGAAAACTCCCTTCTAATCTTTGATTTAGAGTTCAATCTGACTTCTTTAAGTGAAGCACAATTCATGGTAATATGAGCCTTTATCAACTCCATTTGTTAGCTTATAAACTTCACATTTTAATAATTTATTATGTTGCCGAACAATCATAAGCTCTCAGGAACATGGAGGATTTCATAGCTGTTTAATCCTGGTGTAAAAAACAAAACAAAACTCATGAATTCTAACATATAAAAATAAGCACATTCTAGATATGATAATCAGTTCTAGTTTTCCTATACTGTATTTCTGCATTATTATTATTTTAAAGAGTAAACAAACAACATTATTTTTAGTTCAACACTAAGCTTTCATTGTAAAGCAAACACACACACTTTATTTCTTGGCCGCAGGGGCTGCCTTCATGTATTATGAATTTCTGAATTTATTATTTATTGTATAAAAAGTCAATGCTACCAGCACTGTCTGACAGAAATTTTTACTGGGATTTCTGAGATTTGTAGTGAGGTGGGGTGGCCTCCCTCCGAACGAGAGATGGGGAACCACCCTTTCTGCCCAAGTGGGCGGAGTCAAACCTGCCTCGCCCCTCCCACTGGAAGTGGGTAACAGGAACAGGAAGTATAAAAGGCGGAGCCTCTAGCTCAGTTGGAGCCAGGATGCTGAGAGAGACAGACATGCTCTGCTCGCTCCAGTCTACTGACTCTATTGCTGAGCCCAGGGATGACCTGCACACCGGGGAATCGGCATTTACCTCATACCTGCCAGGATGGTTGCTGGTCACCTACCCAGAGGAGCCAGAGGACACCCCGTTGGTCCAGGTACAGCCTGAGGGGAGGGTCGGAGGTGGTCCAGGGATAGCCGACTTCAGTCTGGCTGTAGTGCTGCCTGAAGCATGGTTGGTGTGTTGTGGCTGGATTCCCTGCTGACCCAGTGGTGGAATACTCCACCACTGTTAGGGCCCTAGGTCGGGGCCCAGTGGAGTAGGGTGGGCCCATGACCCTCCTGCCACCTCACCCCTGGGGTGGCAGCCTCCCCTCTCCAGGTCCAGAGGCCTGCGTTTGTCGGCCGTCCGCCAGAGCTAGGATGCCTGACTCCTGGATTTTTGCTCTGCCCCTGCACCAATGGCTCAGAGCTTAACTGACTGCTGTGTTTGCCCTGCTCTTGGCTAGAGGGCTCAGAGGCTACAGATTATTGCGTTGGCTCTGCTTAAAGGGCCAAGGGTCTATAGACTCCGGGTTGCTCAGCCCCAACCTGAGTGCCGGAGCATAGAGATTCCTTGGTGGGGGCCCAGCTCCTGCCTAGGGGCTGGAGCCTGTTGCCCATTTGGGGGCTCAGCCCTATTAAACTGGTTGGGACGCTAATGCCTGGGCTACTAATTCCCTTCTGATACTAGGCAGCAATCACAATGATGTAGTGAGGCAGTGTGGCCTCCCTTCAACCCAGAGGGGGAGGGACGACCACCACACCACTACAGAGCCCAGTTTTCAACCTTGAGAGCCTAATCTGGGAGGCTACTTCCTCATTTAGGTGCTTAGATTATCACTTAGGTTCCCAAATACTCATTCTATGCATCTATTTGCCATTTCCAGCACCTTAATACAGAAGTGGGCATCCCCATATTTTGGAACTAGGGTGACCAGATGTTCCGATAACATCGGGACTGTCCAGATATTTAACTGAAATGAACACCAGATATTTAACCCTTTGTCACGCGTCCCGATCAATGTATGATCGGGATGCCATTTGTCCCGATATTCAGGTGAGGCGAGCGGGAGGGAGGCACTGACCCTGTGGGTGCTCCGGGACTGGAGCACCCCTGGGGGAAAATTGCAGCCAAGCTCCCCCCTCCTTGCCTCCTTCTCCCCCTCTCCCCTGGGCGCGCCGTGTCCCCACTCCTCCCCCCTTGGCGCTTCCCACTGCCTAACAGCTGTTTGGTGGTTCTTAGCGCTTTCCAGGAGGGAGGGGGAGGAGTGGGTACGCAGCGTGCTCAGGGGAGGAGACAGAGAAGAGGCAGGGCAGGGGTGGGGACTTGGGGGAAGGGGGTGGAATGGGGGCAGAGTGAGGGCGGTGCAGGGGCGGGAAGAGGCGGTGGGTGGGTGAGCACCCACCCGGCAGAGGGGAAGCTGGTGCCGTAGGGGTGAGTGGCGGGGAGGGGGCGGGACCTGGGGCAGGTATATTTTAGTGTGGTGATCTGGTCACCCTAGCTGGAACTAGGAGGACTGGGGGTGTGGCTGCACCTCCTGGCTTGAAATGGTTTTCATCATATATAGGGTTTACAATTTGGGTCAACTGCTCTCAGCACCCCACACTATACAAATGTTTCTGGCCAACAGCAGGAGTCCCTGCTCTCAGTGCCGGGCTCCAACTCTCAGCCCTGGATGGCCAACAGTGGGAGCCGCTGCTCTGAGCCCCGGGTTTCCATTGTGAGTCCTGGGCCCCCTCTCTCAGTCCTAAGCAGCCAGCAGGGGAAAAGCACAGAAAAATAATAATGGACCTTATTACCACAAATAATAAGGTCCATTATTACTTTTTTGAGATTTTTCCATGGCTTGTGCACAACTCAGCTGCAATTTTGACAATCATCATGTGATTTATGTAGGGTCTTTGCAACTCTTCATAATCCTACAAAAGAAAAATATGAGGTTCTTGGAAAACCCCTGAGCATTGATTAAAGACATTTAAAATTCACAGAATGATGCTCATCATATTCCTGCATAGTAAAGCAAGAGCACTTGTATTGTAACTGGATACCACTGTAGTTGGCCAGGTGTTTATCTTTTAATTCATGCTGTTTTATGGTTTGATCTTTGATTCCTTGTGCAACCAAGGCTCCCATTTAGGTTAATAGGCATTGTAGCTACTCTGGGATTTCAGGACTGGGCCCTTAATGCTCCAAATAAAATATCCTTATATTGGAGAAGGAAATGAGTGGAGCAGGGCAGCTCCTGGTACAACATAGTGGTGCATTGTACTGCTTTCCAACCAGAATTTCTTGATTAAAAATCTAATATCTACTTGTAATTTCTTTTTTAAACCTTGAAAAGGAAATACTGTCCTATTTCTGATACTGTGTCTTGGTAACTGTTGAATTTTAATGGCTATCAGTGCAGTAATATAAGGAGACGGGTGAAGGAAAATTATATGGGTCACCAAGCTATTCACATCCATTGACATAATTTGACTTTTCAGAGCTAGCCAGGCTGTTTTCTAGATAAATTAACTAAATCCAGATTGTGACTTTAAAGCAACTGAATAGTTTTGAAGTGTTTGCAACTGCTTGTGTGTTCTATTTACTATTCTTTTGTTTCAGATGTTTTGGAATATTACCCTAATATTTTATACTCTTTCTGATGAATATAATTTTCACTCCAATATTTGAAGACTTAAAATAATAATTGCAGCCCTATTGTACAAATGGCCTCTTTTTAGTGTAGGATACTTGATTCTTCCTCAAAAATCATAAGGACATTACTGAAAATAATACAGGGAGGAATTGGTGGGATATAAAACTTATATACTTCTGGGTTACTGTTTTGAATCTAGCTGATGTTAGTAGCAATTGAAAGCCCCTACCATATAAAGTCTCTTTGAAGACCAATATGAAATGAATCTCAGTCCAGTTTATAGTGGAGAGGTGTCCACAGCACAAATCGGCATCCTTGTTGGCAGGTTCTGCAGAGCATCCCAAGGACTGACTAGGTAAGAAGAATGAACTACTGCAGACTTTCACTTTCAGAGCTCGCTCCTGGGCAGGGCTCACAGTGGTTGGTGGGGCAATGTGTGAACCTTGAATTGCTATTGGCCGGAGTTATGTCTGTTCTGATAAACAGAAGACTCTGGTTTCCAGGGCTGTCAGTGTGTTACCTTTCAGAAGCACAAAAGCACTTAAGTTTAAAAAGATTCAAAAAGTTAATACCATTCTTAAAACTTCATACAGATCCAGAATTTCAGTGCAGGAAACAGGATATTTTTCTTGCAAAGTCATTGCTAGAGTTACTGCTCTGACTTGTAGCTGGGAGGGGGCACTGCCAAAATGTATCTCAGCATGGGAGATGAAACCAGTGGAGTGAATCAGTGATGAATAGTCTCAGTCAATTCCTCATAAAGAGATGGAATGTTCAGTGAGGGGTAAGAATCAAGACACCATTCCAGAAACTGTTTTGTCCTTAAAAATTTTTTTTTTTTTTGGTCTTGGCACACAAGATCCACAGAAACAGATTTTCAGTCTTATAAGGATTTTTTGTACTTTACTATGTATATGGTTATGAACAGAGATCCAGATATATCTGAGTCTTGGGGGGCAGGGAAGGTAATGTGGTAAGGAGAATATACATCAGTTGGGTTTTGGTCTATCATCTCTTTTTAAGAACACTGCTATTACAAGTATAATGACACAATAAACTTGCTTTGTTTTGGGGGGTGGCGAGGTAGCTGATTCAAATAAACAATAAAATCAGTCCTGTTCAAATAGAATCGGCTAGGAACTTCTGAAGCTGAACATTGACATTCATCATGCAGATCTGGTGCACATGAGCACCAGCAAAAGCTCTAGCGCATGCCTCCTTCCTCACTCACTTAAGGCTTCTGGCTCTCACGTTGAGAATTAATCAAAAACGAATTTAAATTTTTTTTTTTGCGATGAGTTATCCTTTTAATTAAATAAGAAGACTTGAGGGAAATGTTTGTGGTCATTTGTGGCCACTCATGCATCTCTATTTGTAAATTAGTAGGAATTATATTCCCACAGACCCCTGCAAATGCTCCTGTGAGTCATGCTGCTTACTGCTTTTCCGCAGACTTCTGTGAAAATGAGCTAGGCTAATCTGTTAGTCAATGAAAGATAGTGTGAGACAGAATTTGGTGAAAAATGTGTTCTGCCCCCAAGTACACAGTACCATTCCAGAAACCTATCTCTCCTGTTAATGCCTTATAATGGATTACTTGCTAATGGCTAGTGACCTTTTCCCATTTGATAGGACTTCATTGATCAGCGTGTTTTTAGACACGCACTTCCCAAGAGTAATCTAGATAGTTAAAAAAGGATGTAAAAGGCCTCCAGATAGCATGGCAATGGATGCCTTAGAAATGTGAGTGTGAATAGTGGTTCAGTGAATTCAGGTTCATATTTTTCAATTTCTGATTTTCCTAGTAATGTTTTGGTTAGTAGCAAGGCTTGTTGTTAGAGCTGGATAAATTTTTTTGACCAAAGCTTTTTTTTTTTTTTTGGCCAAAAATGCATATTCAGGTTGATTTTTTTTTTTAATGTGTCATTTCAACATTTTCAAAATGAAACGTTTCAACTTTTCAATTCAAAATAAGTTTTTTAATTTTGAAATTTACCGTTCATTTTCATAAAAGAAAACTCAAAATTGAAACAAAAAATTGTTTTGGGTCCAACAAAAATATTGTTGGATCCAATTTTTTTAACTTTGCAATTTGCTGAAAAATTTTATTTTCGGGTCGACCAGAAATTAATTTTTTTTTATTATTTTAATTGCCAGCAAACTGAAAAATCAGTTATTCTCAGTTTTACTAGTCGTTCATTATTGGGCTTGATCCAGAAAGCCCATTGAAGTAATGAAAAGTCCTCCATTGACTTCAGTTGGGCTTTTGAAAAAAAAGCAATTGATCATCCTCTATAAGAGGGAATATGGGAGGATCCCCACTCTACCGAAGAGCCCCCTCAGTGTTCCTCCTGTAAAGTGATGGTGGTGACTGGTGTGCTGTATACCCTGAACTGTGAACAAAAGCTAACGGAAAAACAGAGATTTCTGGTCATCCGTTCTCTAAAATGAGCTTCAGAGGAAATAATGAGTTTGTCACTTTTTATTTATTGATGGGAGGTATTGCCAATTTGGAGAAGGATCGGGATATCCTGCAGGGAGATTTGGATGACCTTGTAAACTGGAGTAATAGTAATAGGATGAAATTTAATAGTGAGAAGTGTAAGGTTATGCATTTAGGGATGACTAACAAGAATTTTAGTTATAAGCTGGGGACGCATCGGTTGGAAGTAACGGAAGAGGAGAAGGACCTTGGAGTCCTGGTTGATCGCAGGATGACTATGAGTCAGCAATGTGACGTGGCCGTGAAAAAAGCTAATGCGGTCCTGGGATGCATTAGGCGAGGTATTTCTAGTAGGGATAAGGAGGTGCTGGTTCCGTTATACAAGGCACTGGTGAGACCTCATTTGGAGTACTGTGTGCAGTTCTGGTCTCCCATGTTTAAAAAGGATGAATACAAACTGGAACGGGTACAGAGAAGGGCCACTAGGATGATCCGAGGAATGGAAAACCTGTCGTATGAAAGGAGACTCGAGGAGCTCGGTTTGTTTACCTTAACCAAAAGAAGGCTGAGGGGGGATATGATTGCTCTCTTTAAATATATCAGAGGGATAAATACCAGGGAGGGAGAGGAATTATTTCAGCTCAGTACTAATGTGGACACGAGAACAAATGGATATAAACTGGCCGTCGGGAAGTTTAGGCTTGAAATTAGACGAAGGTTTCTAACCATCAGAGGGGTGAAGTTCTGGAACAGCCTTCCGAGGGAAACAGTGGGGGCGAAAGACCTCTCTGGCTTTAAGATTAAGCTTGATAAGTTTATGGAGGGGATGGTTTGATGGGATAACGTGATTTTAGTCAATAGGTCAATAACGTGCCATCGCTGGTAATTAGTAACAATGGTCAATGATGGGATATTAAAAGTTACTACAGAGAACTTTTTTCCGGAGGGTCTGGCTGGAGAATCTTGCCCGCATGCTCGGGGTTCAGCTGATCGCCATATTTGGAATCGGGAAGGAATTTTCCTCCAGGGTAGATTGGCAGAGGCCCTGGAGGTTTTTCGCCTTCCTCCGCAGCATGGGGCAGGGGTCACTTGCTGGAGGATTCTCTGCGACTTGAAGTCTTTAAATCATGATTTGGGGACTTCAACAGCTGAGTCAAGGGAGAGAATTATTCCAGGAGTGGGTGGGTCCGCTTTTGTGGCCCGCATTATGCGGGAGGTCAGACTAGATGATCATAATGGTCCCTTCTGACCTTAAAGTCTATGAGTCTATGAGACAGGGCCTGAAAGATTTTTCCAATAAAATGTTTTCCTTCACTTTTTTTTTAAATTTCTAATGTAAGTCTTTTTTCTCTCCTAGTTTCAGCAGAGGGCTCTTTCTGGATGACCAGAGAGCTAGTTGATGAATGACACCAGGTATCAAAGTGAATAATTATTATTGTGAATGGAAGTGATTTGTTGTTCAGACTACATAAAGATTTAAGATTTTAGTTTAGGACCTATTTAATTGTAATGGTTATAAAATAGTCATAAGAAAATAGCTTAAAGTTTCATTACCCTTCAAATAAAGGCCAAGAATACTCCCTGTCTGAGTCTTCTAGCTGAGATCTCCATTTAAAACAGGAATTTGATTTTTTTTTTTAATGATTCTGGGATTTAAAAAACAAAAAAATTCTTAAATTTTTAAACTGTCAAGTCTTTCGTGCAGGGACAGTCATTTACTTCATGTATATACAGTGCCTAGCACAATGGGGCGCTGCTATCATTGGCCTCTAGGTACTATCACAATACAAACATTATATAATATCACAAGCCTTTCAAGCCTTGTTTATAAGTAAAAAGGGCACAAATCTCTTTTTTCTTTTGCAAGTCACTTTTAAAATCATAGTTTGCACTCAGATAACCTTCTGTTAGGGATTTACCTGTTGCTGTTAATGGTAACAATATTCACTAACATGACCCTGTGCAGGTACACAAATCAACATGAGAATACATATGACCCCTTGTGGTCTAAGAAAGACTGAGGCTGTCTCCACACAGCCACACTATCTTCCTCAAAGGAGATAGCAAGGAAGATGCAGGGCCGTAGCTACTCTTAGGGCACATCTTCACTACCCGCCGGATCGGCGGGTAGCGATCTATCTATTGGGGATCGATTTATCGTGTCTAGTGTAGACGCGATAAAATCGATCCCCGATCGCTCTGCCGTCGAGTCCGGAACTCCACCACAGCGAGAGTCGACGGGGGAGCGGCAGTGGTTGACTCGCCGCCGTCCTTACAGCCAGGTAAGTCGACCTAAAATATGCAACTTCAGCTACGCTATTCGCGTAGCTGAAGTTGCGTATCTTAGGTCGACCCCTCCCGTAGTGTAGACCTAGCCTTACCTGTTAACTAGCAGTGGAACCAGCCTGTGTGATGGAGTGCATACTGTATCCAGTAATAGGGTGATGTTTGAATTCCCTGATGTACAGTGCCCCCTGGAGCTATCACTGTGGCGCAGTGATGCTCTGCATAGTTTGCAATGTAAGACTGTGGTTTAAAGCCACTGTTGGCTCCAAAATCTGCAGTAATGTCTGACAAGACACTGGACCTGATCCAGCAAGGAGCTAAGCACTTCATGTGAGATGAGTTTTGTCATACTTCATTGGATTCAATGGGAGTTGAGTATGCAACTTGGGTCCTCTGATTTACGTGGAATGAGAGAAGCTCTGCTGCACTGTATCTGTGACCTCTAAAATGGACTGTGATTATTCACTGCTGAGAAGAACAATCAGGCTAATAATCTATTTTTTTCGGTGCTGATATATGGCATGCCTACAGAGGCTGCTTCTTGGAGGAATTCAGTCTTTTACAGCAGAAAGAGAGGGGAAGGAAAGAAAACTGAGCAGATGGGACTTTGCATCACTAAGGCGAAATATAAATTGTTAAAATATAGATTTGGTTGAGAGAAACTTACATCAATATAAACTGACAGAAAAATAAAAATGGAAAAAACCCAGACAAACTTTTCTGTACTTTCTGAGGTAGCATAATTTTCACACATCCTTGCTTTCAGGGGAAAAAAATCTGCAGTAGGTAAAATCTTGGCTGATACACCTAAAAAATCCCCAGGACATAAGTCAAGTTTGGGACCCAAACTGACCTGAATACATATAAACTTTATTTATATTCCACAAGATGGAGCTGTATGATTTCTGCTTTTGGAAGAAATTCACTCTGTTGGCAAATGATCCTTTGGTTACCGTACAAGGACAGCACAATCACTATGATCCATCTTTCCTTTCTCACTATTATGCTAAAAAGTTGTTGAAATTTTATTCTAGATGGTCAGATGATGGAAACTAAAACTATCATTGAGTTTACCAAGATGGCTTCTGAATCCTAAAAAGATAACTGTTTATTTAAAGAGAAAAGGAAATCTATATTTTTTATATAGCAGATCAGAATGAATTTCCTAGTGTGTGATGTTTTCTAAATTGTCCTTTCTTTATGTACTTTAGTGATGTCTCTGCAATGCAGATTTCTTTGGAATATGAGTCTTGTAAAAAAATATATATTTTTTTGGTGGCGGGACTGTGTGTGGGGGGCAGGGGAATCATATAGACTGTGTACAAGGTTGTGTTGGCATCAGAGTCATGAGGGATGCTGGGACCAAATAATTGAATTGAATAGTAAGCTGTTTAATTACTCACTGATTTACATGCTTTCTATTACATTAAATTGATTTTTCCAATTTCTGTTTAATATTTTGGTTTATTTAGTTGTACTTCTGTCCATCAATTTTGCACACTGGGCTTGTCTCCCCTGAAACAGTTAGCTCAAGTGACTACATCCGAGCTAACCTAGCTTGAGTGAGAGGGCCACACTGGGTATGTCTACACAACAGCTGGGAGGTGTGATTCGCAGCTTGGATAGACATACAGACACTAGGTCTGTCCGAACTAGTGTACTAAAAATAACAGCGTGGCCATGGTGGGACAGGTGGTGGTTCAGACTAGCCACCCAAGATATGACCCCCTATGTATGTACTCCAAGCTGCTGCACGTCACCACGGCCACACTACTATTTTTAGTATGCTAGCTAGAGCAGAGCTAGTACATACAAGTTTACTGGTGCTGGGAATCGCACCTCCCAGTTACTGTGTAGGCATACACACTGAAACAACACGCAAGCTACACAGTGATTGGATTAGCAATTAATGAGTTGTGTTACCTCAAGCTGTAGCCAGTGGCTGTATCCTCACTGCATTATTAGCTTGAACTTCAACCAGTACCTCCTGATGGGCCAGCTAGCTAGAGTTTAAAGCACCACTTAATTCAAGCTAGAGATTTTTGTGGGTGAGAATTGGTTTAGGGGCAATACTTGATTTATACCTAAAGCTAACACTTCAGTAAAGACAATCTCTGTTATTATATACTGTATCTTAGGCTATGTCTACACAGGAATAAAAAACCCGCATCTGGCCTGCGAGGGTCCCAGGACTTGGGCTTCAGCCTGAGCCTGAATGTCTACATAACAATTTTTAACCCTGCAGCCTGAGCCCCATGAGCCTGAGTCAGCTGACCTGGGCCAGCCACGGTCATGTCTTTGGGTCTTTTATCCCTGTGTAGACATACTGTGAGTGACTAGAGGCTCCAGGCAGATTGGAATTCCATTGTGTACAAACACCACTTCCCTGAACAAATACAATAAGACAATTCCTTCCTCAAAGAAGTTACCATCTAAATAGAGAAGACATAGGGCTGCAGAAAGTAACTATTATCTCCATTTTGCAGATTGGGATCTGAGGCTCAGGTAATTTGCCCAATGTCATACAGGAAGTATGTGGCAGAGCTGGGACTTGAAACCAGATTTCCTGAGTCCCACGTCAGTGCATTAACCACAAGACCATCCTTCCTCTTCTACTGACTCTTGGGAAATGTTTCCTTTCTCTTTTCGGGAATTAATGTAGCAATCTTAGGCCTTGGCTACACTTGCGAGTTACGGTGCAATAAAGCAGCCCTGGGTGCCCTAGCTCACTCCTCGTCCACACTGGCAAGGCACGTAGAGCGCTCTGACTCTGCAGCTACAGCGCTGCTGGTACTCCACCTCGGCGAGTGGAATAACGTCTGCTGCACCCGCGCTGGAGCGCTGTGGCGCCAGTGTGAACAAGGTGTTGTGTTACTGCGCTATGATCAGCCTCCGGAAATGTCCCATAATCTCCTTAAGTCAAGTGGCCACTCTTGTTATTGTTGTGAAATCGGCTGCAAGAATGTGGAAATGCCTGTCAAAGCTCCGTTTCAGAGAAGCTGGCTGCTTATCAGCTCCAAGAAAAAGCAAACATTTACTGTTTGCTTTGAGTGAATGAGAGAGAGACGGGGGGGGGGGGGGAGAGGGGAGTCTGAAATTACAAGACAGCATGCTGACACACTCTCAGCACCCCAAAACCCCACTCTCTCTCCCCTCACATACACACAACACACTCCCTGTCACACTCCACAACCCCTCCCCCATTTGAAAAGCATGTTGCAGTCACTTGCATGCTGGGATAGCTGCCCATAATGCACCGCTCCCAATGCTGCTGCAAGTGCCGCAAATGTGGCCATGCCAGTGCGCTTGCAGCTGTCAGTGTGGACAGACTGCAGCACTTTCTCTACTGTGCTCTACGAAGATGGGTTTAACTCACAGCGCTCTACATCTGCAAGTGTAGCCATGCCCTTACTTTGAGGTCATAGGTATGTTAGGATAAAGAAAGATCTTTACAAGAGTCCACCGTTATGTAGATAGCTGTATGCTTAACTATGGTTACCATGAAACCAATGATACACCTGAGATACCTCGATGATGTTTTCATCCTCTGGACAGATTGCTTAAACTTCCTCAGAGATTTCAACAACAGCCACCATGACCTGTCCATTAAACTCTCTTTGGGACACTCCTACACTAGCATCAACTTCCTGGACACCACGATCAGCTTCAACAATTAAACCCTACAGACAACTAAATACAAGAAACCCTGGGATCACCACACCTACCATCATAGATCCAATAACCACCCCAAACAAACCAAGAAATCTGTTAAAAGCGACAGAGAGTCCTGTGGCACCTTATAGACTAACAGATGTATTGGAGCATAAGTTTTCGTGGGTGAATACCCACTTCGTCGCATGCGTCTGTCGCTTTTTACAGATCCAGACTAACACGGCTACCCCTCTGATACAAGAAATCTGTTGGCATTCAGATACCACAGTTTATGCTCTGAGGAGAAAGTCCAGGATATACACCTTAACACACTCAAAATTGCCTTCACCAAACAAGGGCACTCCACCAAAGAAGTACATTGCATAATGGAACAGGCCACCCAAATACCCCACGAGAACCTGCTTCAATACAGAAATAAAACCCCCTCCAACCACACACCTCTACTTGTCCCCTTCCACCCTACACTGGAACCCATACAGGTATCATCAAACAAGTACAACCCAGACTCAATGGGGAACCCATCTTGTAAGAAATCTTTCCTGAACCCGTGCTTCTAGACTTCAAACAACCCCCAACCTCTCCAAGTTTATCATCAGAAGCAAGCTCCCCACAGGCCAGGTCACACCAACTCAAAGTGGCACCAGACCCTGCTAGAACAATAGGAGCATAACCTGCAGACATATCTCCACTGCAACGATCAAGACCCCCCACAACACACTTTTCAAGATTCATGGATCCTACATGTGCCTATCACAACACATGGTATACATCCAATACACTAAATGCCCCAGTAACAACTATGTGGGTGAAACCAGACAATCACTACACTCTCAAGTGAACTCCCACAGGGCAATGACAGAAGACAAAAACTGTCACCTGTGGGTGAAAATTTTTCACAAAGCGATCACTTTATATCTGACCTATCAATACTCATCCTCAAAGGAAACGTGCACAGTACTTTCAAAAGATGAGCCTGGGAGCTTAAATTCATTACACTGCTAGACACTAAAAATCATGGACTGAACAGAGATGCTGGATTTATGGCTTATTACAACAATCTGTAACCCACTAACCCCCTCTTTTTGTCCTATGACTGCAGAGGTTGTAATGGGCCACTCTGTCTTGAATGGTCCCTAGAAATAAGTCCTACACTACTTATACTAAACCAGTGGGTCTCAAACTTTTTTTTCTGGACCACTTGAAAATTGCTGAGGGTCTCGGAGGACCACTTAATGATCTTTCCAAATGTTGTTTGTACTGTTAGCTAACTATTGTAAAGCACTTTGGATAAAAGCACTATATAAAAAAGAATTATTAACTTTTTTTGTTCTACAAATAAAAGCACACAACTCATATTTTAATATCAGTAGTCTTACCTGTCTAATGTGATGGATGTGCCCTCTCTCTCCTGCCGTGGCAGTCCCTGAGCTGGGGCTGGGAAGGAGGGGGGGGTGTCTCTCCTTCTCTCCCCTGCCGTGGCAGCCCCCAAGCAGGGTTGGGAAGGACAGGGGTCTCTCCTTCTCTCCCCTGCCATGGCAGCCCCCAAGCTGGGTTGGGAAGGAGGGGAGAGTCTCTCCCTCTCTCTCCAGCCATGGCAGCCCCCGACTGGGGCTGGAAAGGAGGGCCATCTCTCCCCGGCAGCCACAGCCCTGGAGCTGGGGAAAGTTACCTCTTTCTCTGGCCACTGCAGCCCTGGACGTTCCAAATTCCCCCCACCCCCTCTTCCCACCCCACTGCCCCCTGCCAACAACTCCATATTCCCCCCCAAGACCACCACCTCACCTTACATGTGCATTTTCTCTAGGGTCCAGGCACCTAATTAGTGGAGCCACACCTGCGCCACTCCACTAATTAGGTGGGTGGCCCTTCATTCTCTCATGTGTGGCTGCCCAGGCGTGCATCTTAGAGGGAACTATTCGTGGACCACCTGAATGGAGCTTGCGGGCCACTGGTGGTCCGCAGATCACAGTTTGAGAACCTCTGTGCTAAACAATCTGTTCCACCTTGCAGCTTGCTGTGATACTGGGAGTAGCTTTCCCAGACCTGAAGAAGAGCTCTGTGTGCTTTCAAAGCTTGTCTCTCACCAACAGAAAATTGGTCCAATAAAAGAAATTAACTAACCGTATTTCTCTATGGAGTTGTTTTTCTTTGATTGCCAGATATTTAAATCCATTCTGGATGGTGGGGGCTACATTTTCTGATTTGCTCTCTGCTTTTAGCTTTGCGTTGTAGTGGGTTAAAACTACATTGTTGCAAACTTCAAAAAATACATAATGTCGTGAAAAGCAATTTTTTCAGAGTTTCAGATTGAATCCTTAGGATGTGGCAGCCTGCATGAGGAGGAGCTTTATGAAGGTACATCAGAAATACATTAATTCACAGTCCTGAAAACTCTCAATGATTTTGGATTTGTATATCTCTGAGGTATCTACATATGATATGCAAAGCGCAGATTTGCTGCTAGATGGTGCTCCTTTGGATGAAAACTAGATTGTCGAGCAGCAAAATTGGCTTTCCCTGGATCAAAATATTTTAATTTAACACAAACCAATTTTGGAAATCCTCATTCCAACAATAGCAAAAGGTGGAATATTGTAGCCCACCAACTATTTTTTCCCCTAACTTGTTTGTGGCAACAGTTGCAGGAAAAGATGATTTTACTGTTTGACAATTTGCTTTCACCTCCTGAGGAGAACCAGTTAACAGATGACAGCAAGGTGGTCACCATGAGCTTACCTCTAATACACCTTTTCTTATACTGGGCCAATTTGTCTTTAGACCAGGGCTCGGCAACCTTTCAGAAGTGGTGTGCTGAGTCTTCATTTATTCACTCTAATTTAAGGTTTCGTGTTCCAGTAATACATTTTAACTTTTTTAGAAGGTCTCTTTCTATAAGTCTGTAATATATAACTAAACTATTGTTGTATGTAAAGTAAATAAGGTTTAAAAATGTTTAAGAAGCTTCATTTAAAATTAAATTAAAACGCAGAGCCCCCTGGACCTGTGGCCAGGACCGCGGCAGTGTGAGTGCCACTGAAAATCAGCTTGCGTGCCGCCTTTGGCACACATGCCATAGGTTGCCTACCCCTGCTTTAGACTTTTAAAATAGAACTACAGAAAAGTACTACTACTGAAATACAGTTGACAGGGGAGATCATATGGTTAGTGTCTGGAAGTCACTGAATCTGAAGGCAGCATTTTACAGTGCTGCCAAGGCCTGGAAAGATGTCTAACATCAAAATGTTTTTGACATAAATTGTGCCAAGACACTGAAGAGAAGAACAAATCCTTCCTTGGCTTTGAGGAAGAAGTTGAAGAAGCCAACAACAGGGATTTTCCACAAATCTTTCCTGTGCTTTCCCTGCAGAGGTACAACTTTGCACCAGTCCCTACTCATAGCTGTGCATAATGGGCTCAGTCTAGTTCGTAATATTTTTGTAATTCTCTTGTCATCTTATTCCTCCTATACTATTATTTTATCATCAGTCTGACTACTGGGAAGCAGAGTGGGCCAGTAAGACACTGGATTGGGAGTCTTAGGTTCTATTCACCCCTCTTCCATCAGCCTTTTGTGTCACTTTGGACAAGTCATTTTACTTCTTTGTGCCTCTGTTTCCTCATCTATAAAATGGTGTTACTTGTCTCCTTTAGAAAGGCTGAGATCTATGGATGAAAAATGATAAACAACAACTAGGTATTATGACTTGTCATATTTGCCTTTTCTTAGGTTATGAAGTCTGCAATCAGGGAACATATAGTATTTGCTCAGCAAAATGATGGCCATTGTAGGCATTTTAGTTTAGTAAAAATTGTTGTTAATAATATAATGAAAATATGGCACTCCTAAATAAACATGCATTTTTTATTTAGACTGACAATATATTATACCTATATAAAGCTGATGTACTCAAAATATAATTTGTTTCCTATTACTTAATTTTCTTACGTACACATTTTAATACTGTTTTGGGTTTAACTCAATTCCTTTGAAATCAGTAAAGGTTTTGTCACTGATTTTGGTTGGAGCCAGAGTGTGCCTATTGACAATAATTTATTTGTATATAAATTAGATCCTCATTGCATCTGGATTATATAGACATAATTTATATTCTATGACTATGTGTATATGTGTCACAAATGTTCATACATTATTCATAATATGAAAATATAGCAATTCTAGAAGAGGACATTTGAAGCCCTTAGTATGCAACATGTAACTGTTCCCCCTCCCTCCCCCTCCCCAAGAATCTAAAACATTAAAACATGCTTGTTTGAGATATTCTTGAAAGATTTTCAGAAATGGATTATTCACATGAATAATATGAGTTGAATTGCATCCCATGAGGGAAAGCGTGAAAGGTGAAAGACAGGCATTACTAGCCAAACTGTAGTTGTGTGCCACCAATAAACAAGATTATAAATGAAACACAAAAGCAGTTAAAAGTGTGAAGTTCACAGTGTGAAAAGGAGGCATGTAATAATAGGGAATGCTACTGAAACAACTTAAATAATCAAATGAAGGTGCTTTATTTGCAGGTAAGTATAGTGCAGCCCACACACTTCAATCAAGTCAGCGGTAGGCTTTAATAAGCAATAATAAAGTGTGAAAGGTGGCTTTCTGAGAAGGGTGGGAAGGTGCATGTGTTTATTGCTTATAATTATGTATCCAGTAAACACAAACCAAAATAGAAGCCCTATGTTGCCTTCTGTTATGCCACCCAAGCACTGTAGTACCCCACTGTGTGTAACTGACAAATGAGTTGGCATCTTTGATGTGGTAATCTCTGGAAGTTCCTACGTCAAGAAGTGAACATTTGATAACCCAAGTAAGGCAAACACAAAAGAATAGTTGTTTGGTACATTCTGGATTTTCTGGCAGAGTTTTCAGGCTGTATAATTAAAGGAAGAGTGTCTGCCCAATGAGAGATGGTGCAGCATGCTGAAACGTGTTTAAAATAACGTCTTTGTTTAACTTTAAACAAAATGTTTAACCTATTTTATTTGGGAACTCTGTCTCAGGTTCTCACATTTCCATGAGTATTCCCATACTTATGAGGCTTACTAATTGAAAGTTTTAGGTAGAACATTCCTACGTACATGAAACAATATTTTATAGTTCACTAATCACTTAGTTAAAATAACTCAATATTTTCTCCAGTAATTTAATTTTAAGCCTTGTAGAGAAAATTGCACCAGTATGTCTTGAACAGCTATTAAACAGATACATTTATACCATTGCAATAGGCTGTGGATTCTTTTATTTCAGTTTCAATGGTGTTTTTTTTTTTTTTTTTAATTAAACCTGTTTCAAATTGACTATTTCAGTTAAACCTGGCTTAAGCAAAACTGACATTTACTGGTGCAGTTTTCTTGTGTAGACAGCCCTTTAGGTACAATGAAAAGGTAATTGGGGGAAATGCCTATTGTGATCCTCATATGATGGTTTATTGTCATCTTTGGCCATCAGATTGTAGCTATCCAAGATACTAAATTGTTGTAAGCAGAGGGAGAGTTCTTCTCCAAAAGTATGGTCCCCTTATAATGAATCCATGAGCTACCAACACAAAATTACTGTTTAAGTCACTGTGAGGGGATCCCCAGGGTACAACCTGGACTGGGGTACCGCTGTGCTCCGTTAACTCTCCAGCGTGGGCTGTCTTATAATGCTTTGCTAGTGACAAGCAGCAAAGCCCTCCAGGCGCTGTTATCACTTAGCCCAACAGCATGTGGAGCCCCACACCCAGCTAAATTGCATGAATGCTCCTGAGCCACTCACGAATCACACAGAGAAAGGCACCAGCAAATCTCCCAAGCCCCCAGCCTTGCACCTCTGGAATATACCATCTTGCCCATCAGGGCCCTGTCCACCCCTCCCGCAATGTGGAGAGGACACACACTAGCCTTTGTAAACTGAGCTGAGATTTCCCAAGCACTTCAAGCAAAACACACTGTTTTAGGTAAAATATAGAACAGATTTATTAACTATAGAAAGATAGATTTAAAGTGATTATAAGTGGTAGACACAAAAGGTCAGATAATTACCAAAGAAAATAAAAGGTAAGCACACAATCTAAATCTTAAACCTTGTTAGACTATGCAATATTTGGGTCATGCAGTTTCTCACCCACTGGATGTTGCAGGCAGGTTTTAGTTCTTAATATGCAGGCTTCCCCTTTAGGCCTTGGGCCAGTCTCCTCAGTTCAAGTCTTTCTTTCCAGCGTTCTTATTGCTTCCAGCATAGGTGGTGGAGGAGAGAGGCCAAAGCATGATGCCACCGTCCCCTGTTTTATATCCTCAGTCCACATGCCTGGAAAACACTAGCCCAGACATGTCCTGGTGGGCTTTGCTAAGTCACAGGGTTGAGCAATCTCCTATTGTTTGGTGCTTCTCTTACAGAATTGTAAATCCCTTGTTTACAATTCCTCTGATGATTTATGGTCGCTTAACACCCTCCTGGGAGTGGATCACCACCCTTGTTGTCACTGGGGAACTAGCAGTAGAGACTCTCAAATTTACAACATAGTTCAGTAACAACCATACAGCAAATCTCATAACTTCATACACAATAATGATATACATATTTGGACAGAACAATAGGTTTCAGCAGATTGTTACCTTTCATATGATATCTTACATGGCATGTTTTGTATGAAATATATCATAATTATATGACATGGGTTACTATGGGGATTCCAGGGTGCAGCATTGAGGTACAGAGTGCCACAGTCACACATTCTCAAACCGTTAGGGAGCTGGCACTAGAATTTTCACTATGAATCCAAAACCTCAGGCCTCTGCTACTTGAATCAAATAACTCCTTTAGTGGAGAATAGCATCAGGTTCCTTTTCCACTCTGGGCCAGCCAACAGAGGGCAACATGTTTTGCACAAAGCTTGTTGTTTGCTCCCTACCACTTTGGCTACAGGAAAGTGCTGTTTAGTTGTAGCAGATTAGGATTAATGACACTCCATGAGCTGTCATAAATCTAACACTCTATCCAGTAATGGACACAAGGATCGAAATAGGAATTACAGCCTACTTATTAGCAACAAAGAGATCCAGACTGACACCGACGTGTTTCATCATAGTATGGGTTGAGTATTGATATCACCCTTTCACAGAAAATTAATCTATTTGTTTGTCTAGTGCATAATGCATTCAATTACTTTCCTCAATTAAAAGTATTGAGTAATTAATTATTTGGCAGGTGAGGATACAATCACTGCAATGTTGAGATCACACCTGTAAGAATCAAAATTCATTATTTAATAGAAAAAACTACCCATCATATAAGTGTTGAGGTGGTTGTGGAGTGTTAACTGGTTCCTGATGGAACTGGGATTTACTTCAGTGATCCTCCCCCCCCTGCACTTGGCAGGTGCCCAGGAGAAAAAAAAATCAGGGAGGATTGATTTAAAGCAAGATGATTTAAGTCACCAAGTGGATAGCCTTGATTTAAACCATTGATTTTAATCAACTTTTAATTTTGTACTTCATTTATTTTCTAAAGAAAGGCGCATTCTCATTGGCTGATATAAATCAACATGGGTTTTATGGTTATTACTAAATAGAATCTTTACACTAGATTTGGTACATTTTTTGCTACCTAGGAGGGTACACTGTAACTATATTCATTTATTTAAGCAATTATATAGCTTAATATTGTCAGGTTCTTATTAACGATACATTTTTAGTATATTAGAAATTGGCGAATGACATATTGCTTATTTACTAGATAATTAATATTTTTCTCATGATTTGTGTCAAATTTCATTAGGATGGCAACTGGAATTTTATTAAATTCACAAAACAGCATATAAAATGTATTTTTATTAAACAAAACAAACTTAAATATTTTGGATACCTAAATGTCTCCTATCAAAACATGTTTCTCATTTAGGACTAAATGATTTATTAAATGGGGGATTAACTGTAGTCAGTGAATTAAAGTGACATGCTGTGAAAAATTTCATATATGCCTAAGTGAAAGTGACTGGAGCTTACTCACATAAGTCTCTTGAAAATGAGAGTCACCTAAGTTTCTTAGGCTGACCTATTGTACCATATTTGTGAACCTTTACCTCAAAAGTTAAAATCAGGTGAAAAACATCTTTCTTCGTACAGAAAAGCACTCTTTAACTCTAAATTTTTGATAGAGGCTTGTGGATTCAGCATATTTATTTTTTATTTAAATATTTTAAGAGATCATAAATTTAGGCCTTAACATATTTTGTAGTAAACTGAGATTTCATTTTAAACAGGTTTATTTTTAAGAAGAAAATCTTCTTATAATTTAAATAACAAAAAAATTCCATTTAATTTTTTTTATTCACCCTGAGAAAATAAGTCGGCTGCTTGGGAGGCAGAGGATTCCACACTAGTGTTCATAGGCCTGGGCTGAATCCTGAGCTGGGGAGTTTTTCTTGATTAAAAGCTATTGACTCATTTTATTTTCTTATAAATATTTTCCCTTGATGAAATCTCTTTGCTGGCTGCAACTATTTTTTTTATAGTCATTCTGTCATTTTACAAGAGGTGTAACACTACATGGGTATATAGTTACCATTTCTTGAGGCATTAAGTATCTCCTGATGGCTGACAAATGAGATCCATTCCAGTTAAGGTGTAAACATTTTTCTTTTAAGCCTGTATTACATATGTTTTAAGACAATGCTATTCTTCTTCGAGTGATTGCTCATGTGTATTCCATAATAGGTGTGTGTGCTCGCCATGTGCACCGGTGCCGGAAGTTTTTCCCCTAGCAGTACCCGTAGGGGGGAGCGCCCCCCACGACCCCAGGAGTGGCACCTGCCTGGCACGGTATAAGGGGAGCTGTGTGCTCCTCCCACCCTCAGTTCCTTCTTGCCGCCAGTGAAGGTGCGTTGGAACTGCTCAGCTCCAGCTTTGCTGCAGCTTGTCCCCAGAACTGTTCGTTCGTTCATTACTACCTGTAGTCAGTTAGCTATTTTAGTTTAGTTAGTGAGCCCGGGCCGGGGCATGCCCTGCACCCTGGGATTTAAGTCATGTGACTCTTGTAGGCATTCTATGTCAAGGAGTGACCCACCTGCGGACTGTCTGCGCTGCTTGGGAGAAACCCATATCAGCGAAAGGTGCAAGATCTGCAAGTCGTTCAAGCCCCGGACCAAAAAAGAAAGGGACATTAGGCTGCAGGCCGTCCTGATGGAGTCGGCGCTGGCCCCGGCACGCCACTCCGAACCGGTACCCGGCACCTCAGCGTCTGTACGCGGAGACCCTCGGGTACCATCGACCAGTTGGCACCGCTCCCATTCCACGGGGCACGCCAAGAGGACCGGAAAGACTCCCGCTTCGCAACAGCACCGAGGGAAGTCTGAGACAGAGGCTAGGCTCATGTCAGGTAGCCCTTGATCCCCACCGGGCCCTAAACCTCCGACTCACATTGAGCGGAGTAGCCCGGCCCCTTCGGAGCAGGCCTCTCCAGATGTCTGGATGCCATCTATGTCCGAAGCCCTCCAGGCGGCCAGGGACGTCATGTCCATGCCAGGGCCTGGAGCTCCGCCGATGTAGGCCCCACACTCCAGAGGCAAGCTGCCGCTGGGATCGCCGCAGTCGCCGCCGGCCCGGTACCGGTCTCGGTCGAGGGAACATTCCCAACACCGTTCACTGCCCAGTGACCGTTCAGGGCTCAGTCCATGTGGATCGCCCTCGATGCCAGCCAGACTGTCTGGATGGGTGCTGTCCGACTGGGACTCCCGGCACCGCTTGTCTTCACGGAGCGAATATCGATGGGACCGTGGCGAACGTCGCCAACGGTCCTCGTCTCGAAGGAGGTACCGCAGTCGGTCGTGGCACGACCGTCGATGCCGTTCCTGCTTGGACTCCTGCTCCAAGTCTCCGCCAAGGCACCATAGCCCTGGGCGTCGATCGCCAGCGTCTTGCTGTCGCGGGTCCACCCGTCAACGCCGTTCACGGAGCAGCTACTACTGTTGGTGCCATTCCTCCGCCTCGAGATCGCGGTCCTGTGGCCAACGTAGATCCCGGCACTGCCACTACTCCCAGTCCAGAGGCAGCAGCAGGTCGTACGCCAGCCCGGCCTCCACTCACAGCTGCCCATCTACAGGCCAGGCTAGCCAGCCCAAACAGCCGGCCCTGCCGGTGCCTCAGCAAGTGCAGTGGCACCGAGCATCATGGCCGGCTCAGTGATACCAGTGGGCACCGTGGCCTCCGGCGCAGCCCCTGGTGAGGACTCGCTTGGTGGCCGGGGCATCGAAGCACCATCGGCCTCCATCCCTAGACTGCCAAGAAAGGAGTTGGTGGGACCCATGTCCTCAGCACTGTGCCCGGAGTCCGACCAGGTGGTGAATCCTCCAGTGCCGGCCGACACCCAAAGCACTGCACCGGCCTCCTTGCCCCATCCGGAGGAGCTGATTGTGGCCCCACGCCCCCCGTCCCGCAGGAGAACTATCGGGCCTACCAAGACCTCTTAAAAAGGGTGGCAGCGAGCCTCCACCTCCAGGCAGAGGAGATGGAGGAGCCCTCAGACTCCCTGTTCAATGTGCTGTCCCCCTCGGGGTGGCCTTGCCATCCCATGAAGGGGTGGCAAGAATTTCAAATGCCCTGTGGCAAACACCAGCCTCATTGGCTCCCATCTCTAAGAAGGCGGAATGCAAGTACTTTGTACCTACTAAGGGGCACGAGTATTTGTATACCCACCCGGCGCCCAACTCCTTGGTGGGCGAGTCGGTCAACCACAGGGAATGGCAGGGGCAGCCAGCCCCAACCCCTAAGAACAAAGACTCTTGGAGGCTGGATACTTTCGGGATAAAAGTTTATTCATCGTCAAGCTTCCAGCTAAGAGTAGCAAACCATCAGGCTCTCCTGGGTCGCTACGAGTTTAATCTCTGGGGATCCCTCCCCAAGTTCAAGGACTCTCTCTGGGAGCACGATAAAAAGGAGTTTAAGGTGCTCGTGAAGGAAGGGGCAGCAGCCGCAAGGGCATCCCTGCAGGCCGCTTTGGATGCAGCGGACACGGCCGCACGGTCTATGGCCTCAGCAGTGTCCATGAGACAGGCATCATGGCTTCTGCTCTCTGGGCTATCCAGCGATGCGCAGTCGTCAATGCAGGATCTCCCTTTCGACGGGAAGGCTCTGTTTGCTGAGGAAACAGACACAAGGCTGCACGGCATGAAAGACTCCCACACAGCCCTCCAGACCTTGGGCCTCTATGTCCCTGCTCCGGCAAAACCCAAGTTCAAGCCGCAGCAGGCTCACACCCAGGCCGCCCTCCCGAAATACGAGGCCGCCCATAAGAAGCAGCGGGACTATAGAAAACACCCGAAAAGGCAGTTTCGCCCTGCCCCCCAGCCTGGGTCCTCTAAGGGCAAGCAGGCGGGTAAAAGGCATTCTTGACGGGACGCTCAGGGGTAGGTACCCCACCAGTTCTCAGCAGGGATCCACCCCCAGTAAAGCTCCCTTTTTCCAATTGGTTGTGTGCTTTGCTCCCGGAATGGTCGCGGCTCACCTTGGACCGATGGGTTCTCAACACCATCTCCCCAGGTTACACCCTTCAGTTTACCCCCTCCCTGCCCAACCACCCCTCACCCCCATCCCTCTTGGGGGACCCATCGCACAAGACTCTGCTTGAGCAGGAGGTCAGGCGGCTCCTGGAACTAGGATCGATAGAGGCGGTGCCCAAGGAGTTCCTGGGCAAGGGGTATTACTCCTGGTATTTCCTTATCCTGAAGGCCAAAGAGGGGCTCAGGCCCATCATGGATCTGCGAGGCCTGAACCAGTACATGGTGAAACCCAAGTTCTGCATGGTTTCCCTGGCCTCCATCATCCCCTCCCTGGATCCCGGGGACTGGTACGCTGCCCTCGATCTACAGGACGCGTACTTCCACATCCACATATTTGAAGAGCACAGGCGCTTCCTCCGTTTTGTGGTGGGACAGAATCACTACCAATTCAAGGTCCTCCTGTTTGGTCTGTCCACTGCCCCCAGGGTCTTTACAAAGTGCATGTCGGTAGTAGCGGCCTACCTCAGGCACCGGGGGGTCCAGATATTCCCCTATCTGGACGACTGGCTGGTCAAGGGCACCTCCCGATCGCAGGTGAGGGATCATGTGGCACTCCTCCTGTCCACATGCACCGCCCTGGGCCTGTTGGTAAACAACACCAAGTCCACATTAGTCCCGGTCCAATGCATAGAGTTTATCGGGGCGCTCCTGGACGCAACTTTGGCCAGGGCCTCTCTCCCGCCAGACAGGTTCGAGACCCTGAAAGATTCCTGGTGACGACAGCCAGGGCTTGCCTGCAGCTGCTAGGTCACATGTCGGCATGCACGTATATGGTCCGCCATGCCAGACTCAGGATGAGGCCCCTCCAGCTCTGGCTGGCCTCAAAGTTCTCCCAGGCCACAGACAGAATGGACAAGGTCCTCACCGTGCCGAACTCGGCGATCACCTCCCTGTGGTGGTGGTCCGCCCCAAGCAACATGCTCCAAAGGGTCCCGTTCAGGGACAGGGCCCTGTCGTTGGAGCTGGTGTCCGATGCATCGGACCTGGGCTGGGGGGCCCATGTGGGGAATTTTCAGACCCAAGGCCTGTGGTCTCTGCAAGACCTGACCCTTCATATAAACGTCAAGGAACTCAGGGCGGTGCGTGTATGGCCTTCCGCTCGCACCTGAAGGGCAAGGTAGTCAGGGTCCTCACAGACAACACGGCCTCAATGTTCTATATCAACAGGCAAGGCGGGGCCCGATCCTCTGCCCTCTGCCACGAAACCCTCAGTCTGTGGGACTTCTGTATAGCCCATGACATCCACCTAAAAGCCTTTCACCTGCCAGGCACCCGGAATGTGAGGGTGGATCGCTTGAGCAGAGACTTTTCCTCTCAGCACGAGTGGTCTCTACACCCAGAAGTGCCCCACCAGCTCTTCCGAAGGTGGGGAACTCCCCAGGTGGACCTATTTGCAACCCAGCAGAACCGATGATGCCCCTGGTTCTGCTCCAGGGGGGGCCTAGGGAAGGGCGCTATCTCCGATGCCTTTATCCTATCCTGGTCAGGCCAGCTTCTCTATGCCTTTCCCCAGTTCCCTCTGATCAGCAGGGTCCTGGAGAAAATAAAGATGGACAAAGGCAGGGTCCTCCTCATTGCCCTGGTGTGGCCCAGGCAGCACTGGTACGGGACCCTCTCAGGCCTGGTGGTGGATCTGCCATGGCCGTTGCTGCTCCACCTGGACCTGCTCTCTCAGGACCAGGGCCGCCTCCTCCACCCCAACCTGGCAGCTCTTCACCTCATGGCGTGGCTGCTCAGTGGCTAGGTGGCGAGGAAAGGACATGCTCAGAACAGATTCAGCTCATCCTCCTCGAAAGTAGACGGCCCTCCACTCGCCGCTCCTATATGGTGAAGTGGTCTTGGTTTTCTAGGTGGGCGGTGGACTAAAGTGTGTCCCCGACAACCGTCCCGATCCAGCTTATCCTTGATTACCTCCTCCACCTGAGGGCCCAGGGCCTGGCGCCCTCATTAGACAGGGTGCACCTGGCGGCCATATCAGCCTTCCATCCCCCGGTGCAAGGACACACTGTGTTCTCCCATGCTATGACCGGCCAGTTCCTTAAGGGTTTGGACCGGCTTTACCCATATTCTAAGCCCCTGGTCCCACAATGGGACTTGAATCTGGTGCTGGCTCGTCTTACGGGACCCCCGTTTGAACTGTTAGCCACGTGTCCCTGGTCTCACGTCTCATGGAAGGTGGCCTTCCTGGTTGCTATCTCATCCGCCAGGCGGGTCTCAGAGCTCAGGGCCCTGACCTCCGAGCTGCCATATATGGTCTTTCATAAGGACAAGGTCCAGCTCAGTCCTGTCCCCCACCCCCTCACAGTGTTCCTCCTGAAGGTGGTCTCCGTCTACCACATGGGTCAGGACATTTTTCTATCAGTCCTCTGCCCCAAGCCTCACGCGACTAGTGAGGAGCGCCGTCTCCACACGCTCGATGTGAGGCGGGCTCTGGCTTTCTACCTCGAGTGGACCAAACCATTCAGAAAGTCCTTGCAACTGTTTGTTGCCTCAGCTGAGCATGCAAGAGGCCAGCCGATTTCCACTCAGTGGCTTTCTAACTGGATCACTTCTTGCATCCGCTCCTGTTATGAGCTGGCAGGTGTCCCCCCACCGCCCATTGTGAGGGCACACTCAACTCAGGCGCAGGCCTCGTTGGCTGCCTTCGTTGCCCACGTCCCTATACAGGATATTTGTAGGGCTGCCAATTGGTCTTCGGTTCACACGTTCACCTCGCACTATTCCAAACCAGGGATGATGCCGGGTTCAGCAGGGCGGTACTCCGTCCTGAGAACTTGTGAACTCCTACCCACCTCCAGAAGGTATAGCTTGGAATCACCTATTGTGGAATACACATGAGCAATCACTCGAAGAAGAAAAGACAGTTACCTTTTCGTAACTGATGTTCTTCGAGGTGTGTTGCTCATGTCTATTCCACATCCCGCACTCCTTCCCCTCTGCCGGAGTTGTCTGGCAAGAAGGAACTGAGGGCAGGGGGAGCACGCAGCTCCCCTTATACCGCGCCAGGCAGGCGCCACTCCAGAGGTCGCGGGGGGCGCTCCCCCCTACGGGTACTGCTAGGGGAAAAACTTCCAGCACCGGTGCACGTGGCGAGCACGCACACCTATTGTGGAATAGACATGAGCAACACATCTCGAAGAACACCAGTTACAAAAAGGTAACTGTCTTTTATCACCTATGAATTACATATACGTGAAAAACAGATAAGGCAAGAAAAGTAAATGATCTTTACCTCCCTGGAGGACATGGTGACCCTTGTCAAATCTCTGGTCTCTATTGTGTCCATATATTCTTCCCCTGTGTCTTCTCCACTTTCTTACTGTGAGCCATCTATCTTTTATCCCCTGTCTGTACCTTCATGCAAACTCAATTCACCAAGTTACCTCTTTTGTACCTTTATCTATATAGATTCCATTCTAAACCACTAATTAAAACATTCTCATGCATAGATCACAATAACTAACCTAAATTACTACTTTTTTTTGCTTACTCTACTAAAATGTGCTTTTATCCATCTGTTTCTAACACATCTGTTCTGTGCTGTCACTCCCACTGGCTCCATGCAGTTCTTATTTTATAGCAGGTTGTTATTCTTCTTACTGGTCTGTTTTTGTGGCTTTGGGTTTTTATTTGTGAGCTTGTCTTATTGTGAGAGGAGGGGGTGTACACCCGATTTACTGCAAAGCTAACAGCTCTCTCTTGTCTCTGCTTTACCCTGCTATCTGCATAGGCCAAAAATGTTACAGATAAGACACAGAAACCAATTTTCTGATTAGCAAAATCTGAAGTGCTGTATCAGCATAAACACATACAAAAACAAAAATTCCTTTATATTTTCTAATAACATTCATTTTCCTAACATTATTTAATGTATATTTGACCAACACAACTTGACTAATCCAGTTCTCTAATATGCTTTACAGAGTGCCTTCTCATTTTTATAGTTTGTTCATCACTGTGAATTCTTAGTGCCTTTTGACCCAGTTGTAGCTGGAAAGATGACAATCTCTCCCTCCCCCATCTTATTTTTGGCTTCAAATTTCTTTTGTTTGGAAATTTATAGAAAAAAATGTAGTGTACACGATCTATCTCCTTTTCCACAGCATAGTGTAAAATATATATCATTCTACAACCAATACTTGATCAGCTTCAGCAGTTGAGCCCTTGATATGCCCCAAATGACCTGTAAATACTGTGAAACTGTCATGAAATGTGTCAGTTTAGAATAGAATGTCCCTGCTGAGCATCAAGGCTGTGTCTCCAGGAGCTAGCTAGCCATTGTGTTAGAATTACAAGCTCATGAATGTTTTAGCTTGAACAAATACAGAAACCCTACAAGCTCTGTCCTTTATATACTTGGTTGGCTGGAGGAATATGCTGCAGGGTTAGCCATCTATTATGATACATCGCTGAGCTTTCCCTCATCTCTGCATTATTCTTTTACACAGGGGATAATGTTATGTTTTCCTCTCCCTGTTATAAAATGCTCTTGCCTGTTTAAAGTACTGGAACTTGGATATTTTGAGAAGTCTAATTAGCATTATAGAAGGACATCAGAATCCTTGGGGAATGGTGGTTCCTACCCAGCAATGTCTGGTTGCCGGTTGAGATTCATTCACCAAACGTGAACTAAATGAATATTTTGTTTTCATTTTTTCCCTATATTTTATCTTCCTTTTAGTAGAAAGATGAAAGTTCAGCCTTAGGGATCCAACTGGTAAATCTTGCTGCAAATAAGAGCTTGATAGCAATGTGGTATACATAGGCTTGGCAGAATTCAGTTTTTTTTATTATTTCAATGGATATCAATGTTTGCTTATAAGAATTTTTTCGAATTTTTATCAATTTAAAATTTTCACAGTTACGCAAAATTATGAGGGGGGAGACAATTATTTAATGACAGTAGACACTAAGATTCCAAAAGTTAAAGCTTTAACTGTTAAAACATAAATTGTCAGCATTACATCTCAAAATATACAAAGTAAATATCCTTAAATCAAACCCTAATAAGTTCTCAAGCAGCCTTTTTCTTAGGGCTGGTCCACACTAACCCCCCAGTTCGAACTAAGATACGCAACTTCAGCTACGTGAATAACGTAGCTGAAGTCGAAGTACCTTAGTTCGAACTTAAAGGTACTTACCAAAGGTCCACACACGGCAGGCAGGCTCCCCCGTCGACTCCGCCTACTCCTCTCGCGGAGCAGGAGTACCGGCGTCGACAGCGAGCACTTCCGGGATCGATTTATCGCGTCTAGACAAGACGCGATAAATCGATCCCAGAAGATCGATTGCTTACCGCCGAACCCGGAGGTAAGTATTAGCCTATCTGTAAATCTAGATTAATCAATGGAAATTTTGTATTTGTTTGTATACAGTGAATTGAAGTTTACAACATTTACCAACAAAAATCTAATCCTTCCAAGCCTATGTATACAACAGAAGGAAGAGTATGAGGACATTTCTATAAATGTAAGAAAGTGTCATTGTTCTCAGAGCAAAGACTGAATCTTTCCTGTGGGATGATTCAGCTGTGTATTTAATAAATCCAAAACCTTTTCAGGTGTGACTTCAAGTTCTGGGGGTATAGGAATGGCACTTTTTCCCAAAAGGTGTAACAACATTTTTTGAAAAAAAGACATAGAAGCTGTTTGCCTGGTCATTGTTCTAAAATTACCCCTCAATTATCTTAGAAAATTGAAAAGATGATTTCCACTTCACCCCCCAGGTTATCTAGTTGTGATCTTTATTAGGATCTGATAAGATTTTCATATACTGAGAAATAGCTGCACATAAGCCTTCAATAAATGTTAAGGTTGCTTGGGTACATTTTGTACTGCTACAAATTCAGGCATGTTTCTTCCAAGCTGAAATATTTGGAGCCTTCAAAATTCCTTTATTTAAACAAGGGGTTGGGGGGGGGGGGGCAAAGTAAAATATTCAGGCCAACCATCTGTGCACCTTGAATTATCTTCCTCTTCCAATATCTTCAGTAAATGTAGGGTCTCCATGTCTTCTGTAGGACCGGCTTCCTTTGAGCCTTTCTCCCTCAAGGCTTCATGTTGTATTTAATTTCCTTTGGGCCAATTCTGGATGAGACTCCTTTTTAATACTACAGTTATTCAATCATGGGGTTACTGCAGAGCAAGCATAGATTCTGTGTCCTCTTGTTCTAGACATCAAGTAGTGTTTTTCTACCACTCCCAATCCTTACCAGCCTACATATGTTAGTAACTCCTTCGTAGTGCTTTTAACAGTAGATCTCATAGTGCTTTACAAATAGGGTAAGTATCATTATCCCCATTTTACAAAGGGGGAAACTGATGCATTGCTGGGAGGCACTCAGATACTACAGCGAGGGGGGCAGTATAAGAAACTAGATAGAATAGAATGGAAGTGTAACCCCAAATTAATTCTGTCTCTCTCAAATAACACACAGGGCCAACTGACCAACTCTCAAATTGTATTTCAGCTAGCTTATCATACAGCTGGTAGGCCTGGTATATTCTCAATGCTAAAAGTTTTAGCAACTTGACACCATTACTAGTTATGGGACTAGAACAGTTAGAGCCATAAAGATGAAGTGAAAACAGTAGAGTATCCCTTTAGCTTTTTACATATATTTCTTATAACTTTTTTCCCTTTCATACTTCAGATTGCTTTCCTGTTTACCTCTGGTACTGTCTTGCTTTCTCTAAAGATTTTTATGATAAATGCATGACAGTAGGAAAAAAGTATTTATACCATCTATTTTAATTGAAACAGTGGGGAATTAGGATGAAAAATGTGGGAATTGTTCCACTTGCTGTGAGGTGATGAGTCAAGACCAGTTCTCTTTTATAACAATTCTAAGAATCAACATCTGTGTTCTTGTGACATACTGGTCATCCACAGCAGAAAAAGAGAACCAGTTCAGAAATTTTAACAGTCATTAAATGCTGTCAACCTTTGCCCATTTCTATAGCTGAACTCTAAACAAACATTTTCCACAGTACAGAAACACTTATGGTTTTTTCTACTTTTTGTTTCCAGCCAGGACTGGATCAGAAGTGCTAAAACAACAAGAAAAACTGCATCCTCTTGGTGTCTTGTGCAGGAGATGAAGCAGAAGCTCTGGAGATCTTAACTAAGATTTTCAATAATGGGTGCCTAAAATTAAGCTCCTAAGTTCATTTTTAAGAACCTAAATAAGTAGTCTGATTTTTAAAAGTACTGAGCTTCCAGTGGCTCTCACTAACATCAATGGGAGATACTAGGTACTCAGCATCTTTGAAAATCAGACACCTTATTTAGGTGCCTGTAACAGGGCAGGCTACTCTCTCACCCTGGGGTCCCAAACAGTCTCTGATGCCTCTTGATGGTGAGCATCTCCATGAATTTTTATTTGTTACCACCATCACAACTGCCATGCTGCACTTCTACCTATGATGTCCTTCAGTCCTCAGCCCTTTCTCCAGGGAGAGGTAAAGGAAGAGGAAGCAATCTCACCAGAGAGAGATCTTGTTTCCCCATGGCTCTGCTAGTCCTCTCTCCTTTTACACTTCCTGTGCTTAACTACCTTCCCATCAGTTGGGATAATTAGCCCCTTAACTCATCAGCCCACAATCTGATTATGAGTATTCCACCCCTCAATCAGGGCTTCTCTGAGGGGACTAGTTAGTGCCGGAGTATGTCTACACTGCAATAAAACACCTGCAGCTGACTTGTGTCAGCTGACTTGGGCGTGGGCTGCAGGGCTATACAATTGCAGCGTAGACAGTTGGGCTTGGGCTGGAACCTGAGTCCTGGGAGCCTGCAAGGGAGGAGGGTCCCAGAATTCAGGCTCCAGCCTGAACCTAAATATCTACACTAACTTTATAGTCCTGCAGCCCAAGCCCTGCAAGTCCAAGTCAGCTGACATGGGTCTGCTACAAGTGTGTTATTGCAGTGTAGACATATTCCAAGTTACCAGAGTTTTGGTTCAGCTGCTGGATCTTAGCACTCTGTCACGGTGCTTACATTTTTTTAAGAGACTAACTTTTTAGATACCCTTTTAAAAATAATAATAAAATCTTGGCCTTCAAAGGAAAAGCTTGTTCTCATGAGATTTTCAATCCAGGTTTACAGTTAAGAATTTCCAGAAATTCTCAGTGTTGGCCTGACTCTGCTTCCACTGAAGTCAGAGAGTTTTAGGATCAACTTCACTGGGAGTAGAGAGAGGCCAATGCTGAAGACTTTTGAAAATCCTAATTTTGAATAGTTCTGATAAGCATACAGACATCAGATGCTTCTCTGAACGAAAATGAAACTCTGAACCATTTGAGGTTCAACTATCATTAATCCTTGAGGCCTGAGATCTTGAGCTCATTTCTGAACTTGGGTCTTCTTGCTGTTTAGCACAACAGACTGGTCTATTCAATATTTGTTATTTTATTTTAAACGGTAGTTAAATGTTATATGTTGCAGGTAACTAGGAACTACTAACTTACTGAAATAATGGGCTTGCCTTTGGTTCAGTACTATTATCGTCAGTAAAAATGCTTTATTTTCTTGTAGCTAGGAGAGCCCTTGAAGCAAATTAATGTACAGGAGGCAGAGCTCAGACATGTAAATTAAGTTAAAATTGCTATGTGATTACTTAGTTTTATATGAGAAGGAGAAAATGTTTTCATAATTATCAGTGCAGCACTGTTTACAGGAGGAATAGAATAGAAAGAATGAGCACAATTTGAAGCATCTGAAGAATGTTCTGATTACTAAGCAAATACACATCGTACCAGCCAGCACAAATGAATTATGGATGACAATTCCACAAATGCAAAAGGGAGAATAGAAAAATAAATGAAAAGAATCTACAACTGGTCAGCTTTTACCTAGGAAAGGATGTTAGGTCTCATACTTTCTCTGAGGAACTTAAACATATCTGAAAAATGTAATATTCATTAGTATATACCTGAGGGGGGGGGCATGATATTAGCAGATTTTTCTCCTTGTCTTTGTCTGAATATAATTGTTCAAAGTGACTTCCTGCTTTCAAAATAAAACTGCATTTTAATCTTTCCTTGTTCTTGTTACAGATATATAGGCAGCAGAGTACTTGCTGTGGCAAAGTACATGCTGCTAATAGAATTACCTTTTTGTGGGTACCCAACCAACTAATTGTTAGCCAAAATGTCCTGCTGTTGCTTTATTCTTGCTACTTAACTGGATAAGCATTGTTTGGTCTAAAGTTAGGAGCGCTCTGTGGTATGGATTACTCAGTATAATTCATACATTTTGTATATAGGTGTTCAGGCCCAAACATTTATAGAACTTAAAATAAACACAACAAACATTTAAGGTAGCTGATGTAAAAGGGAATTAGAACATGCCAAATGAGTAACACAAGCCTAAGTAAATCCTAGAAGAGCAAAAACACTTCCTGACCATTGCCCTTTACCTTCCACTACAATAGATGCAAATAAATGTGATGGAATGTACAAACAATATCAAACAAAAAATAAACTCAAGGTTGTCCCAGAAGGATACTGAAAATGAATTTTGCCCTGTATCACATAATGTGGTATTTCAAAACCCAATACACACTGTGTAAGACCCGGTTTTCTTAAATATCTAAACTGGACGTTTCTTTAGGAAAACCTAGGTTTTGATTCTCCTCTGACTTAAATCAGTATAAATCAAGAGTAACTCCTCTGAAGTTAGTGGAGTTATACCTGGGTAATAATATTGTGAGAGCAGACTCTAAGACTTCTCTTTTGGCTCAGAGACTCACTTTCCCTGCAGGCTCTGAATGAGAGAGCTGGAATCTTCTTTACTACATAACTGAAAGAATTATAGAAATTAGGGAGGGAAAAGCTCATATGCTATCTAGTCTCTCACCTTTCTAAAGCAATATATATATATATCCCAATGATTAGGCTATTTCTGATAGTTTAAATGCTTTACTTAATTTCATCCCATTAGTCCTAGTTATATCTATTGTACTATTTTAAACACCTCTTCTCCTTTGTAGAGAGTTAGAACAAAACATTTAAACATTTAAAGTTAAATATTTGGAAAGGAAAGCAGGAATGTTGCACAGAAGTGTTAAAGATGGGCTGAGCACATTAAAGTCTTCTGCAATGCTGAGACAACTATTTCTGTCAATAACTCACCTTCTTCATGTGCATGTGTATTGACCAAATGTGAAAAGTGCAGGGAGTGGGGGGAATATTCAGAAAAGAGCAATTTGTTTAAATAGGAAAACAATTTTCCTAAGTTTAATGTTGTATAAATGTGATCCCTCTATGGGTTGTCAGTCAGCAAATTCTCCTCTGTTCCATAGGGAGAAGAAAATCTCCCTTGCTGACCTGAGCTGCTTGCCATCCCAACCTTCTCTGAGGGACAAGCTTTTTGTCCCATCAGGCACCTAGCACATGGGCTGAGAAGAAAGGAAGAGTAAGTCTGACTGGATCTCACTTGTCTTTTCTCCCCACAACTCCTGCTGAGGTAGAGAGAGGGCTTATCTGTTGTGCTGGTGTATAGTGGGATGAGAGGAAGTGGAGCAGTGCCCTGTGTTCTGCTGAGTGTGCTAAGGAAGAAGGGACTCCTCTTTCTCTTGAGAATGTAGGGGTGCTATCCTATCTGTCAGGAGGAGAATAAGAGTAAAGGAGCCAGATATGAATTGTTTCCTGATGAGACTCCTGTTTAGGTTACAGCACCTCAGGTTGTCTCTGTGGTAGGGTTAGATGGGTGTTCCTTGTTTAGAAGCTGGGAGAGGATGGCAGAGGATGGATCACTTAACGATTGCCTGTTCTGTTCATTTCCTCAAAAGTACCTGGCATTGGCCACTGTTGGAAGACAAGATACTGGGCTAGATGGACCATTGGTTTGACCCAGCATGGCCATTTGTATGTTCTAATTATAGATGTGGGGAACCATGGTAGAAAGATTCAAATGGTAATAGCATCTTCACTCAAACTGCAGGGCTTCTAGGCAAGAAAGATCACTCATCACATGCACTAACAATATTTTGCTGGAAAGTGACTTTTCCCTTTGTTCTAGCTGGAATGAGATGGGAATTGCAGTTGGATTCATCCTTCGCTTTGTCACCATTTCACTGTTTGTGTGTACAATCATGCATTGCTTGTTAATGATATCAGTCAAATAAGTAAGCCCTTTTTTCTGTTAGAAAATTTGCAAACCAGCTATGGTTTCTGTGTATGTTTTCAGTATTGGCATGTATTTGCTGATTTGTTGATATGAATATATTTCAACCTATGTGAATGATTGGCTTCCACTGTTCACTCTCGTGATTTGTTGCATGGTATTTTTTCTGTACCATCACTGAAACTTTTAAAGCAGGAGAATGAGTAGAGGACAAATAATAAATAGCACATTCAGTTTTCTGAATCCTATCTTTTGTGACAACATTTATGAAACTTTAAATATCCATAATCATTTTAATGAATAAACCAGCTATTACTTGAATTCTTGTGATAGATGAATAATGTGATCCCATAACTAAAATAGTTGAGTGAAGTTGCCACACTTCACAAAAATATTCCAAATGATGTTTTTTCAATCAGCTCCATTAATGGTAATTTGGTTTTCTTGTTATATTTATTAAACCTTTTCAGTGAGGTGTTGCCCTGCTAATTTATTCCAGACCTCAGCTGAGTCAGTGTCTGTCACTTGTTGAGATGGGAAGCACCAGAATGGTAAATCAAACCTTTAACATATTATTCTGGGAGTAGGTGACAGAGAGAATATTTCCAGTTGAGCCTTGACCTGTTTTACCATGGAAATGAGCATTGACCGTGACCACTGGAATATTGTTACTTGAACCTGGAACTTATATTATTCTATAGAACACCTGACAGAAGGTTTACATAAAATGTAGAATTAGTTATAAAATGCCAATATGTGGCTATATTCTATTTGTTTATGAAAAAAAATTACCTTAATGCATTATTTCATTTAAACTATTCCTAATATGTTCTTTTCTGATTTTAAAATCAAAATGACTCCCAAATTCAGACTGGATTTGGCCTTTTAACTGATGTTTTTCAGAGCAGTTATATTTCACTTACTTTCTGGATTATTTACTGTCTTTAGAGGTAGTATCATTTACAGCTTGAGCCAATAACTTTTGGCTGGCTGCTTTTGAATTATCTGAGTCACTGATAATATTGGTTTATTTGGAGTAATTATTACCTTTTATCTAGGAACCTAGAGAATAATTAGGCTGAAGGTTAGTAGAGAAAACCTCAGTTATATTCATGTTTTGGATAGGTAAACATTTGCCCACAGCTGTAGAAGACCTCCCTTCCTCCCACAGGCATACCCATGCCTGTGTGTTCAGAGTGACTCGTGTGGATTGAATCCCTCAAGGAAACCAGCAAAGGGAGAATGCAACTAAGGGAAGTCTACACTACTGCTTAAGTAGATCTAACTTACATTGCTTAGGGGTCTGAAAAAGCCTCTCCTCCCTCAAGTGATGCAAGTTTCATGCTGTCCACACCAATGCTATGTCCTGCCAACATAGCTTCCACTTCCCACTGAGGTGGAGCAATTATGCCGACGGGAGGGTGCTCTCCTATTGGCACAGCGTATCTTTACCAGACACGCTACAGTGGCGCAGCTGCATCGGTGCAGCTGCACCAATGTAGAGCTGTAGTGTACTTGCCCTAAGAAACACTAATTGAGATCTTCGTCTGTAGATATTTGTGCTCAGGGCATAGCAGAACCTTCTAATATGATCTGTATGTAACTCCAAAAAAAGACATGCAGTTTTAGGGAAGTATCTGTGATATATTCCACTGTGTAATGGAGTTCACTCTGGCGCCTCCTGCTGGCTGTCTTGGGGATTAGCTCAAAATGTTAGTCAGGGCCGGCTCCAGGCACCAGCGTAGCAAGCAGGTGCTTGGGGCGGCCAATTCAAAGGGGCAGCACTCCATCTGGTATCGGGGTGGCACGTCCGGGTCTTCGGCGGAAATTCGGCGGAGGGTCCCTCATTCCCTCTCTTCCTCTTTGAGCTGCCGCCAAAGAGGAAGAGAGGGAGGACCCGCCGCTGAACTACCGCAGAAGAAGCGGCGCGGTTGAGCTGCTGCCGAAGTGCCGCCGCTTGTCTTTTTTTTTTTTTGCCCCTTGGGGCGGCAGAAAAGCTGGAGCCGGCCCTGATGTTAGTGCACCCTCTTCGGCTCGTGCCTCGCCACCATCACTCCTCCTCTAGGACCCACATCTCTCCCAGGACTGCTGCATCCTCTTCAGCACCACACATTGCGCTCCCCCTTCCAGGGGACCTGCAGTCCCCTGTTCAGCCTCTTTCCTTAGTGGCTACTGCAGCGACTTGTCTGGTCACTTCCTCGTGGCCCCAGCATCCTCTTTGCCCTTGTTTCAGGGCCTTAGCCTGCAAACCCCAGCAGCCAGCCAGGAGATGTCTCTCACTCCCCCGGTCCCTGCTAGCAGCACTGCTCTGTCCAGGGTGCTAACAGTTCTCTCAGCCCTCCAGAGATACTGTCCTTCCTCCCTGGGCTCCTAGCAGAGAACTGCCCTCCTCTGCCCTGCAACTCCTTGTTTATATGAGCCTGCTTGGCCCTGATTGACTGCTCCCTTCAGCCCTTCTCTGATTGGCTGCCTCCTGTGCGGCCTCCCTAGGGCTCTATTAACCCCTTAAAGCCCAGTGTGGGGCAAGCGCCCCATCATACACTGTTAAAGCCTCAAACTGGGGAAAGCTGGTTTTGGAGTATTTTGTGGGTTTTAATATTTTTTATTTCTACAATGGAAAAAGTTGTTCATTTGGCTACACATCCAGATACGTGATCTGCATTGTATCATACACATGCTAAATGTAGTCTATTTTGTATTTCCCTGGAGTTCACCAGATACAGAAATGTGCAGACATTTTTTTTGTTAGCAATGTATTTACTTTTTGGATTAAGTACTTTCCCTATGTGTGAAAACAGCAGCATATACGGTATCTCTGGAATGCGTAAGTCATGTCATAAACCCAGACCAATAATAAAATGCAGGGAAAGATAGGAAGGCATTCATAATGTATTTATATAAAAGTTTTTGTACTTTGTGATCTTGAAACTTTTAAAAAAAACCAAGCATTGCGGAGTTAAGTCAATGTAAAATGACTTGAAGTGCAGTCACTTTAGATGCAGAACGCAGCTGTCATTTTGCTCCAATACAACAGAAGAGCTTTCAATTTTTGTGACCTGATTATTCTTGTTAGTAGCTTTCTGAAAGTGCATGGGATAGAACTCTTCCTGCCAGATATAGGCATTCATTTAAAAGGGCTCTAATGTACAGAATAAGCCTTTTGTGGGATGGCCTAATTATGTAGTAGCAGCTCCCTGTGCTGCTGTGAGAGAAATACAAGTCTGGTCACAGATAAGCTTTTGCAGAGGCCAGCCAGCAGTGCCACAAATATGGCACACCCAGACTTTAGGATTGGGGAAGAAAAAGCATAATCTTTCTCTTCATATGTGGTTTAAAAGAGCCATAATTAGGCATATGATGAAGAGGAAGCCTTTATGTTATGCTCCATTATCCAAATGCATACTAAGGGATAAAAATGACAAAAGCTCTGCAATTTACAGTCTCTCTTTTCTATTCCTGCCAAATGAAAATGGCAAAAACAATAATAGAGAGTCCATATGTAAACACTAAACTCTTCACATACATATATGTGTATATATATAATACACACAACATATAGATATAGATAGATGACAGCTTAATTTTTCTCCATTTCCCTTTTCCTTGTCCTCCCATGTAGAATTGGTGGTGCATGTGATTTTTTTCACTAAATATTTCTTTCTCCTTTAACTGGCGCTAACTGATGTGTTCAGAATTGTTGTCCCCCTCATCCCCCCTTTTTTTTGCACAGACACGGTATTATATTGCAGGCTTATTCTAGTGAACATAGATAATGCTGCTCAATTCTTAACCTGATATGGCAATAAACTTTTAACAGAAATGCTTTCCTGTGTTGCTTTGGGAATGGAAGCACAAACAATTTATATGAAGGAAAAGTTCGATACTGTATGTGTCCAATTTCTAGAGGAAAATTTGTCATCTAACACTGAAGTTTGGTAAGGCCTTTGCTACCTAAACTTGTAAAACTGGGATTTCAAGAACAAATAAAATAAGATGCACATATTGGGCTGTAATTCATTTTACGATCTGTTTCACAGATGCTGCTGACTCAATCCAGCACTTCAGCATCATTCACCACCTTGTGTTCTGATAAATAATCATGTTGAGGGGTGTGTGTGTGTGTGTGCATGATCATATATGTATATGCATGCGTACACACACAATATACATATATTTACTTGTGTATCCATTCCTAAGGCTTTCTGATCCCTTCTGTGAAAGCAGGATAATGAGACTTTGGGGGGATAGATCATTCCAGAGATGAGAGAGTAATTTCCAATATGTGTATACTGCTTTTCCTGTTCTTAAAAGTAATATGTCAGTTTTACAAGTGTAGGAACCGAAGGTCTTGTCAAACTGTGGTTGGGGATAATGTGAGGACACTTCACTATTTAAAGGACTCCTGCATTGTATAATTAGAAAAGTTATTTCCAGCATATTTTCCTCTAGAAATTATGATGTCTACACTTTTGCTAGTGACTGCATTCACGATTCCCTTAGAACATCTTCAGCAGCTGAAAAATCTTATAGTGGTAGGGAGAAATATTTATCAGGTAATCTTAGTGGTTTGTGAGCTGAAATGAGTTCACAGAATACATCTGGCTAAATTCTATGCTTATATTGCCTGGTCCCCTAACCCCCTGACTTCAGTGAATGGGGTACTACACTGTAAAATTTCCCCCAAATCTGACTGTACATAAAGATTTTGGCATTTTCAAGCTTTTTATAATTGAATCAGCAGTCAAAGCAAACAATTGCAAAGTGACTGATTAGTAATGCTTTGCAGCTTTAATGCTCATAAACAATAATGGCTGTATACAAAACCTTACCATTTTGGACAGAAGAAATGGTAGGTTTGCCCAGCCCGTACTCTATATCACAGCAGAAATAATTGGCCTGTTTATGGTCCGTGTTATCCAAATGTTCTTGGTTATTTTCCATAACCAGATACTGTATGGATATCCAAACCAGTCTTGAATTGTGTGATGCTAGCCCTTGGCTTTTGGCCTTTTGGCAGCATGTTTCACATTCTAGTGCATCTCACGGTGAAAAAGCCTTTTTCCATGTTCGGCTGAAACTTCTCCTATTTTTCTTTATTGAATCTTGTGTTGAAAAGGTACCACATGGACAATCCTGGAGACTGAATCCTATTTATCCACAGCATACGTTCGTACAACACAGTGAACCCCACTAGTGAACTTCCTCTTACTTCCAAGGTAATGCAGTCTATGTGCATTCAGTCCTACAGCCCCCTGTTAAGAGTGCCAACAAGGATGTCAAGTAGGACTTCTTGTGGTGGTCATATGGATCAATAGGAATTGATCTGGCAACACTAACTACTTTCACATAGAACAGCAAACCATATTAGGATGGTAATGACTTTTGGTCATCATTAACCAGGTTTGAACAATTGACCTAGAAAAGAAAAGCTCAGTGTCTCATTGCCAGTTCTATGGGTCACCCAGTCATCTCTAGCTTGCCTCTTTTATAGCATCACATTGACTCATTTCCAATCTTTGTGTTGTAAACAAGTCATGTCCCGGATCCTGGCCTAGCTCCCTTACAGGATTACATTTCCCCTTATTGTCTTTTTGTGAGTTATACATGTTTCACTTTTGTAGCCTTCTATCTGTGACCTGCTGTGTTATGAGCCTGGAGCAACCGTTAGCCACAGACTCATTACCTATAGTGAACTGTGTGTGCTAGCTCAGTCAAGTTTTATGTGTGTGGTGGAGAGTGGGGATGCTGAGCAGGGAGGTAGCCTCCCATTTTGACAAAACGACAAAGTGAAAATGTTATCCAGGTATATAGCTGATTCACTTAATTTTCTATCCTCTTTCTGCTGACATAAGCCCTGATAGCAGAAAGGACACTAGAGAAAGAGAATGCAGCAGCATAGAGTGGCTTCAACCTGTCCTCCACTGGAGACACACAGAGAGCAGCACAATCCAAAGTGAGTAAATGATAGTTGGAGGAAATGTTGAGAAAGGGTAGCTACTTGGCAACACCGCTTGCCCCGTCCTCTTGGAATGGAAGTAGAGTAGCTGGTGTAGGAATGTTTATAATGTACACCCTGACCCATCTTGACTCAGTCTAGTCCTTAATCTTTAGTTTGTATGTGTTCGCAGTTCAGATTCTAAGAGCATTTTTGGAATATATAGATAAATTTTCCAGCTCCAGAGTTCTTTGTACTGCCAACTGGAGAAAAGGGAAAAAATGATTAAATAAAGAAAAACATGTAAAATATCATTCCTTTGTTTTAGTGGCACATCCTTTCCCATCCCTTCTGCAAAAGAAAAGGGAATAATATGTGTGAGCAACCACTGAACAGCTTAGCATCTACACACAGAACAGATCTTTTATTTTAGCCTTAACCAATAATTGTACAAGCTTTATTACAGGAAAATGTTTTCTTGTTCAAGCTAAACACTATGTAAGCTTTTCCTTATCCCTTCTCTAAAACCAACACCATGCATTAATGTGGATAGATTATTTCAGAGAGAGGAAATGGCTCATGAACATGAAAACCATAAAGGTACTCCTCCCAGAAATGAGCAAACAATTAGTCTCCATATAACAATACTTAGAGGAAAGAAAACTATTTTCAAGACTAGTTAAAGGCAGTCACTTCTGCAGCTAAGTGCATTTTCAGTCATCAAAAATTTTCAACTAAATATGAGGAGGAAAGTGCTTCATATTTATGCTTCATTAAATAAGCATAAGGAGTACTGAAAAATGAAAAAGAAAATTGCAACTTTATCATCCCTTATCAACCTGAAGGGCACAGCAGAAAATGCTAGAACCTACCAGAGAGAATGTACTGCTTTAAACCATGCCAACCAAGTCTAGTAAACAGTTTTAAAATGAGAGCAAGAGTAATCCCCACTTTGCAGTTTGTAGAAGAAAATCTCACAAATATACAACAGTGCTCATAAATGTACTTTTGTATTTTGATAGAGGGGATTAAAATAATTGTCAATGAAGTATATTACCATTTTCAATACTAAAAACAAGAGAATCAAATGTTTCTCCCCACCCTGTTTTTGGAGTGTTCTTTTTAAATCAGTGAGAAGCAATTGACTGGCTTGATGTTTTACTCTGATAATGATGAACATAATAGTGCCATTTCTATACTGAAAATGTTATTGCTGAAAGTGTTCTGGACCTCTCCTGAGCAGTGATTGTGTGTCATATTATGCCAAATTGCAGGATAGAGCAGAGCAATCATTCTACCCTCTGCTACCAAGGCAGGAGCAGGGGGAATCTGTACCATCAACTCTGGTACCATCTCAGGGGCACCCGTTGAGTCCGGTACCTTGGACGTGTGTGGCAGCACTGTCGGTTTCCACTCTGATTCACCTCTTACCCAGACCATCTGACTGCAGTGGCATCATCCATGGTGTCCTCAGCTCCCCCTGGATTGATGGCAAACTGAACCACAGTTTACCCAGAATGCACTGGCGTTGTCTGCTTTCTGCTGGGCATCGTTGAGACAGATAGAATCCTTGGTACTGATGCTGACTATGGCGCAGTCTGCATCTGCTGGCCCGGGACCAGCTTTGTTTTCAGTACCGATGCCTCTTTGGGTCCCAGTATGAGTACAAGGCTGGTACCACTATTCAAGGAGCCATCGACTCTTCCTTCGGTACTGATGGCATAGTCGGGTTGGGCCATGGATAACAATGGACGTTTGGTAGCCCCATCAGGAGTGGCTCCACCACCACCATCAAGCTATTTGAAGGGATCCTCATAGTCAAGATCAGAATAATCTACCTCCCCTTCCCCAACTCACTCTCCATCTTGAAGGTTGTTGAGACACAGCGGGAATCACAGTCAGTATTGGGTTTGGTATGGTTCCCACAGCAGAGACAAGGGACCCTAGCCTAATTCAGACTGGCCACTGATGCCATATCCTTATCCACAGTGGCCTCCATGGAATCCCGCCGAAGTCCCTCATTCAGCGAAGTTCCACTCATCTGCTCACTCTAGGACGAGATCACATGTACTTTCAGTAGGCTCCCAGCTGGAACCATCAGATCTGCAGCTACCAGCAGAGGGGGATCCCTCTGCATTAGGGCATCCTGAACCTTTGGGACAGTCAGATGTCCTTCCTCAAAGGATTCCATTGTCCCCAACTACATTATCATCCTTGTCGCTGGATGATGCAGTAGTACCCATGTCCACCTCTCCAGTATCAGAGGATTTCAGATCATATCAGGATCTGCTCAAACCCATGGCATTGGCCTTAGGTATTCAGGTCGAGTTTGTGCTGGTGGATATCCTCTAGCCTTGACTCCTGGAAGAGTTGCCCTCTCCCTATAAATGAAGCACTAGTAGAGCATGCTAAAGTGCGATGGAATACCCCAGCTTTGTTAACACTTACAGCAAAGCACACTGACAAAAGATACTACGTGCCAATGCAGGGCTTTGAATCTTTTTTCTCTCCTCCAGCTCCGAATTCCCTGATTGTGACAGGCAGCAAATGAGTGAGTGAGACAGGGAAGATGTAAATCTATGCCTAAAGAAAAAGAGTCCATGGCTAGATTTGTGGGAAGGAAAGATCTACTCTACTTCCTCCTTGAAGATGTGCATTGAAAACCAGCAGGCTCTATTATCGAAATATGATTTTGTGATCTGGGACTATGTCAATATTTGTGGACAAGTTACCAGAATTCTCCAGGGAGGAGTTCAAGTCTTTTGTTATGGAAGGTCCTTTAGGGGCCAAGACATCCTTACAATCAGCCCTGGATCTAGTGGATGGTTTGTCTAGGCTCATGTCTCAGCTCTAAAGATGAGAAGAATCTCATGGCATAACTGTGGTCTAGCTCCTGAAATTGAGCAAAGCATAGAAGACTTGCTGTTTGGTCGCTTTCCATTCTCGGAGAAAACTGATGAGACATTACACTATTTCAAAAACTCCCAGACCACTCTACTCTCATTGGGGATTTATATCCAGGCCGCAAAGAGACGGCATTTTGGGAACCAACAACAACAGCAATATCGTCCTCAGTGATATTTCTGTCAGCTCTCCTACCCTGCAAGGCAGCAAGATTTCCCCAGAAAGGGGCATAAATCACAGAGGAGGAAATCTTCTAGGACTGCTTTTAGTCAGATGACCCATCCTCTGCATTCTTTGGCTAGAGAGTCTGTTTGACTGGCATTTTTGTCGGTGACATATGTATACCACAGATTCTTGGGAACAGGCTGTCTCACTTTTACAATGCTTGGGAGACAATAGCTATGGGTCCTAAGCACTATGGGACTGGGTTATGCCATTCTGTTCCTATCCATTCCCTCCCCTCCCATCCTCTTACCATTCCTCTTCAGGGACCCCCTCGTGGGTTACAGCAGGTACAAACCCTGTATACTCCTAGAGCTACAGAGGAGGTTCCTCATCATCTTCCCGGAAAGGGATTTTATTCCTGGTACTTTCTGATCCCCAGATCCAAGGGAGGAATGAGACCTATCCTTGATTTCCACATTCTCAGCAAACCCATTAAGTACATGAGATTCCGTATGTGTACCCTGGCTACTATTCTTCCCGCTCTGAATCATGACTGGTTTGCTACACTCGATCTTCTGGATGCTTATTTTCACATGGCAATCTTCCCAGGTCACAGGAAGTTCCTCAGATTCTTCATCACTGACCATCAATACCAGTACACAGTTCTCCTCTTCAGCCTGTCATCAGCACTACTTTTCTTTACCAAATGCATGATGGTGGTGGTGGCCTTTCTCAGGAGGAGGGGAAGTCAGATCTTTCCAGAGCTGGATGATTGGCTCCTGAGAGGCTCATCCAGGAAATTGGTCTTCAGTCATGTCAGGTTCATGTTAGATCTTTTTGATCAAGTGAGTCTGATCTTAAACAAGAGCAAATCAATTTTCAAAAAGAAAGGGCCCCCAAAAGAAAAGCCTTCTTCTATGGTGAACTCCCAGCCTGCACCTTCCTCTAAATAGTGATTTTGACAACTTGCTTGAAGGTCACTATCACCCCCTCTCTGGATTTTATGCTGTGCCAACCCATGGCTCACCGCCCCCCATCCCCACTTCAGATACCTTCTCTCCCTCTCTTCTATCTGTTTGGGAACACAAAACCTTGGACAGGTGGATTTTAAAGGTGGTTTGCATAGGATGTTTCATTCAGATCTGCTTTACCCCCCCCTTCTTCCCTCTGTGTCCCTCTTCAGGGACCCCTTTCATGAGGCTCTCTTAAAGCAGGAAAGCCAGTCTCTCTTGGGTCTGGGGTAATCGAGCTGGTTCACCAGGAATTTGTGGGAAGAGGGTCCTATTTCAAATATTTCCTGGTCCCCAAAAGAAATAGATGTTGGAGGCTGATCTTAGACCTCAGGATCCTAAACAGCTATATGTAGGGCCTTACCAAATTCACAGTCCATTTTGGTCAATTTCACAATCATAGGATTTAAAAAAATCATAAATTTCTCACATTATTCTGACTGAGTGGCATTCCGGCATGGAGGAAGTGTTGGCACTGATAGCAAACTACCCTCAGTTCCAGGTTGTTGATATAGAGAGAGGCTTCCTGAAGAGTCTGTTTGCCTCGGCCTGTGAATTCCTGAAGATGGTCTCTCAAGTCTAGGAGAAAGGCATCTGTTGTAATGATCTTTGTTGGTGGTGGATGCAAGAAGGTGGCTCGTACACATGAGGTGGCTCCAATGCAGTCTATTTGAACTAGTGTAAGGGTTAACTTTTCCAGGTGTATGTGCAAACCCAGGGATTGAAAAAAGGCAAGGGCTTTGCTGGTCATTGACTGGACCTCCAGGGTGGAGCAACTCCTGAGGAGCCAATTGTCCAGGTAAGGAAAGGTAGTTATGCCCCATCATCACAGGTAAGCTGCTACAAAAGAGAGGAACTTTGTAAATACCCTTGGGGCAGTGGAAACTTCGAAGGGGAGGATATGATGCTGGTAATGCTCCATGCCATCAACAAAGTGCAGGACACAACCGTGGAAGGGATGCATACTGACTTGAAAATATGCATCCTATAGGTCAAGAGTGACAAACTAGTCCCCTGGGTTTAGGGGACTGCCACTCAGTCAGAATAATGTGAGACAACAGGGTGGCAGTGTATTGAATCAACACGGGGGAGCAAGATCCCTGTACTTATGCACAGAATCTCTAAGGCTGGGGAACTGGCCTCCCACCACATAGAGATCTCCGCAATGTACCTACTGGACATCCAAACCATCATGGCAGAGTCTTGAACAGACTCTTGAGCAGACACTTCCAGCAGAATCAGTAGTGGGAATGTAACCCGGAGTTATCAGAACCCCCAACAGGGCCAACTTAACTATTTCACTCCAGGTGGTGTAAGGAATAAATCAACAGGAACTCAGTGATTCTGTCTGATCAAGGAGTAATGCAAGTAAGCATGCTTTTGTCTAACACAGCAGTTTATTAGATTTAAGCATGCACAGACATGAGCAATAGGTTTAGAACATCCCAGATATTTACCTATATTCTGAGACTGTATTGAGTAATCAATGACAGGACTGCGCTGGCCAAACGCCTCCCTGCCGGGGGAGTAAAGATGTCAGGAAAACATCTCTCCCAGGATGGCTCCCAAGGACTGCTCCCAAATACACTCTATTATCTGAACTTTTTATAAACAACTTCTACTAAACACATAGAACATAATGACCCCTACTAAATCATCATCCCTACTAAGCCTCTACTTTTCCTAACCTTCAATAAACTTTTACTATCAGAGGCATCTAGACTCAAGGCTATCCATCCACATCTTTTTTTTTTCATTCTCAGTTATTTAGTTTTTCCTCCCCTCCTCCCATACTGATTAGCAAAACTGCCAGTAGTTATGACCTTGCTTCTGAAAGCCTGTCTCCAAATTAACCTTAACTTGTGGTGTTCTATTTCATTAATTCATAGTGGCTGAGTGCACATAATATGGTTGCAATTAGCTTGATCACATTCTGGGGTATATACAACCCTCAAATCCAGGGCAACAGGAGCTCAACAACTTGGTCTTTCACAGCAACTGCCAAGCCTGGGGCCTTCTGAAGACAGATCTTTTTGTAACACCACACAAAATATCACTCTTTTGCTCCATGGGGGAGTCAGTCACAATTCCATGGGAGACGCCCTCTTAGTTCCCTGGATGCGCACTCTTCTTTATGCCTACCCCCTGATGCCACTGATTCTCAAGACCCTGATCAAACTGAAGTAAGAACAAGTAAGTGGCCATCCTGATAGCACCCTCTTGGCTGATACAAGTGTGGTACCTGGACCTGCTTCACCTCTTGATGGAGGCATCTCTGCATCTCCCTCTCAGAATGGATCTTCTGATAGAATTTGAGCACCACAACCCACCATAACCTCTCATCCTATACCTCAAGGCCTGGTTTCTGGATGGTTCTCAGAAGAGGCGAAATGTGGTGGGGAGGCATGTAGGGTCATGTTCCCCCCCACCCCTGATTTTTTCCAGGGTTTGCTGGCCCCGCTTGGTCACATGGAATGGCCGGGCCCCTCCCTGCACGGCAGCTGCTGGAGACGGCAAGCTGGGAGCTGTGGGAAGAGGCAGCAACAAACAGCTGGGAGCTGCAGAGAGGTGCCACTGAGAATAAGGGGGGCATGACTCAAGTTGTTGGGGTGGGCTGTGAACCTTTAAATTGTGCACCCCCACTATCAGCAGGCATCAGTTGTCTCTGGTTCTCAGGTACAGAGTTGGGCTGTTCTCCTGAGGTTCACACTGTCCTCTTAAGCAGTAGAAAGCCAGCCACATGTAAAATGTTCCTGCAGAAGTGGAAATGCTTCCACTCCAGTGCTCTCGCCAGTTTATATCCTCTTCAGACTCTTCCCTCTAGAACGGGGCAGGCAAACTTTTTGGCCTGAGGGCCGTATCGGGTTTCGGAAATTGTATGGAGGGCCAGTTAGGGGAGGCTGTGCCAGGCCCCCGCCCCCTATCCGCCCCCCTGCTTCTTGCCCCCCCCCCCCCCCCCGGGACTCCTGCCCCATCCACCCTGCCCCTGCTCCCTGTCCCCTGACCGCCCCTGGAACCCCCCCCAACCCCTCCTCTCATTCCTGAATGCCCCCCCTGGGACCCCTGCCCCATCCAACCACCCCTTCTCCCTGACCACCCCCAGAACCCCTGACTGCCCCCCGCTGCCCCATCCTGACTGCCCCCCGGGACCCTTGCACTCATTCAACCCCCCCATTCCCTGCCCTCTGGCCGCCCCGACCCCTATCCACACCTCCGCTCCCGGACCACCACCCCAAACTCCCCTGCCCTCCATCCAAACCTCCCGCTTCCTGCCCCCTTACTGCGCTGCCTGGAGCACCGGTGGCTGGCGGCGCGGCTGTGGCTGGAGCCAGCCACGCCACTGCGCTGCACAGAGCACCGCGTCAGGCCGCGGCTCTGCAGCTGCGCTGCTCGGCTGCCCAGAGCATTGCGCCGGCGGTGCAGTGCGCTGAGGCTGCGCGGGAGGGGGAACATCAGGGGAGGGGCCGGGGATGAGCCTCCCGGGCCAGCAGCTCAGGGGCCAGGCAGGAGGGTCCTGCATGCCAGATGTGGCCTGCGGACTGTAGTTTGCCCACCTCTGCTCTAGAAGGTTCTGGAGCACTGTGAATGAGCTGGGTCAGGGTACACCTGGCTGGTATTAGAGCCTTCTACTTGCCTCTTGAAAAGTTTTCTGTGTTCACCAACCGTACCCCAGCTAGGTTCCTTAGAGGCTTACCTAATCTATTTCCTCATGTTGAGAACCCCACACCTGGGACCATCACCTTGTCCTCAACAACTTAAGGAAGTTTGAACTGATGGGTAGCTGTTTGCTCCTTCACTTCTTTAAGAGTTCCTTTCTGGTAGCCATCACCTTATCTGGAAGGATAGGGGAACTAGGGGCGCTCATGGCTGATCCACTATACACTACTTTTTATGCCTGCATCCTCGCTTTCTCCCCAAAGTCTCATCAGAGTTTCATATTAATCAAGATATTTGTTTGCCAGTATTTTATCCCAAACCTCATGCCTCAAGGGGGGAGGGAGGGAATAGCCTCCATACCTTAGATGTCAGAAAGGCACTTGCCTTCTATCTTGACAGGGCAAAGACTTTCAGAACTGCCCCCAGACTGTTTGTATCCTTTGCTGAAAGGATGAGGGGACAACAAATCTCTACTCAGAGGCTGTCAAAGTGGGTTTCCAGTTGCATTATTCCCTGCTGTGGTGCTATTGGAGTGCATCCCATTCGTAGAGTAATGGACTACTCCATCAGGGCTTGGTTCACATCCATAGCCCTTCTTAGAGCCATTCCCATCTTGGACATCTGCAGGGCAGCAGCCTGTTCCTAAGTTCACAGGTTCTCCAAGCATTACACCATCCTGCCTACTTCCAGGACTGACAGGGATTTTGGCAGTCTTCTGAATTGTCTTGGATCCGCCTCTCAGCACCCGCCTCGACACTGAGAAACTGCTTGGGTGTCTCCTGCAGTCTAGCACCCCTAGGGACAATAACACAAAGAAGAAAGAGAAGTTACTTACCTGTACAGTAACTTGAGTTCTTCAAGATGTTTTGTCCCAGTAGGTGGGCCCTCCTTGTCGTCTGCTATAGCATCTTTGGCTTCCTGGTTGAGAAGGAACTGCAGTGCTGGCAGATCCACCTCTCTCTGTATGCCCTTGAACTGGAGCTCAGGGTTGCATAGTGCCCAGATGCAAACCCATGGACACAGCTAATTTAAGTCTCCGACAAAGAGTGCACGGGCACACGCTCACCCTGTGATGGAGCACCCATAGGAGCAAAACATCTTGAAGAACTCCAGTTACTGTACAGGTAAGTAACCTCTCCTTCCTCACGATCTCCTGTCCCACAGATTTTTCATGTTGTTCTTATTATCTTTTGGAGACAGATATTAGAAATATGTAAAATGAAGAAATCCCCTGGGGAACCACCCTCTGCCTGAGCAATTTCCTTTGCAGAAAACATGATGATCAGCTGAAAAGAAAAAATTGAGTTGATGTAATGCCTAATTTGCAGATAGCCATAAAAGTGTATATAAGGTATTATATATTTAGCCTTAAACTGCTCAGATGACATTAATATATCTTCTTGGAAGAAGTTTGCAATCATGATAATATGTCTTCCTTCCCATTGATGAAAATAAATATGCTGTCCTGAGAGGAAAAAGAAAAAAAAAGTTTTTTTATTACAAATAGATATTAGCAATGCTGTACATGATTAGATATTGTAATATAACATTAGCAACAATGTATATCAGGAAATGGAGAGTCTCAAAAGATTAGATATTAGCAAACAAGGAGACTTTATCACCAGACTAAATTAATGCTACTACATCTATGCTTCATTTCCCCCAACCAGAACCAATACTACTTGAAAAGGACCCAAAAAAAGCATATATTAGTTTATACCTTAATAAACAGGGTAATTTAAAAATAAGAAATAGATTATTTTAACCCCATCTCCCAATATGCAAATACTGTTCCCTTTGATTTTTTCCTATGTTAACTGTGCAAGTTCCAGCTTTCTGAATTCACCATAGAGTGACACTATTTTTGAGCATAATCCAAGATACTGTAAAATTCTTCTGAAACTGACCATTTTCCTTTCTTCTCTTGCCAACCCCACCTCCACCCTACTATATAAAGCATTTGCTGCAAAATTTATGAAACTACAGCAGGCAGAAATCTACATGTTCCACACCAGGCTGAGTTAACGAGAAATGAAGTCTGAGAGGTAGAGTTCTGTGGACATTTTGAACCAGGGTGGATGCAGACTTTGCACAAACAGGTTGTAGTTACCCCCTCCTTTCTCTACAGCTTTCTTTAACTCCCTGGCCTTTATTATAGAGTCCGTCTCTGAACATAATCCTCACAGAAAACATAGTGGCATCTTCTGGCAGCCTCCAACATTGCATGCTAATCACTAAATAAAGTGATGCCTTTTGCACCAATACAGTTATCTTTTAAATGAAGAGGGAGAACGTTGTACTAAGTGCAGTGTGCTGTAAGCCCCAGTATTTTGTGAAAAGTTCACATTTTACTAGTGTGCTGTTTCTATACATACATCAAATAGAAAGACAGACAAATATGTTCATTTGAATCGCCTGATATCTGCCATCAGGGTAACCACAACCCTGGAGGCCATGTGTAGAAATACTCCTTTTTTCAATTAAATAATTAATTGGCTCATTTTCTAAACCACTTTAGAGAGCTGGCTGCATCTGCAAGGTGATTATTCTGCCTCTCTGACTCCCCCTCACCCCCACAGACATATGGTAATCCATTGAGGCTGCAGGATTCGCTGTATGTCTTCTGAGAGGATTTGTGGCATTTTCCTCTCTGATTCCCTAGCAGGTGCTTTGTCTTAGCATCTGGTAATGGAACAGGATGATTTTCAGGGAAACTAGGTGATGACAAACCTGTTTTTATACCTCATATATTATCATATCATCTTCTTTTCCTTTTCTTCCTCTCCCATCTCAGGTTCATGGCCCTCAGCTTTTACTTGATATGTCTATTGGTTGCTGCTTTGACATCTAATTAAAGGATATTATACCAACACCATGAAAGTCAGATTTTTGTAAAGCTTATTTGTTCTGAAGGGTAAGTACTCATTCTACTTTTGAATATAATTTCCACCTTTTTATGCAATAAAATTGACATATCAAAGGGAGGATTATTCCACGTAAACATAAGAGGCTTCTCTTTGAACTTTTGAGTGTGTAGGTCCCATGAGGTACAGGATTAGTGTGTGTTTATATGTGTGCATGCATAGAGAGGGGACTGTGCCCCTGTAACAGTGTTGCCTGGCACTTAAGGGTATGTGTGCGGAAGTCTCCCAGCCAGGGCTGATAGACATGTGAGTCCTGCTGGCCCAATAGCCTCTGGAAATAGCTGTGTAGAGATCGCTTTGAAGTTCAGAGCCCAAGCTGCAGCTTCAAAGTGCTGTCTACACAGCTATTTTTACAGCGCCAGCATGAGCCCCGCTAGCCCAAGTTTATTGACCCATGCTGGGAGACTCATTTCCAGAGGCTTAAGAGTCAGGCTTGGGTCAGCTCGCCCTGCTCAATTATCAGACCCAGCTGGGAAAGAGTCATGTGTTCCCTATAAAGGTTTGAAGGGGGCTGCAGGAAGGAGGTTACTAGTTCCCATGACTAGTCCTGAAATAGGGAAAGGGGCTGGAGGAGTCAGAGTAAAAGGCCTCTGAGTCCCAAGAAGCCTGCATTTATTGTGAGTTTTATGTAACTTTGAGAGTTTGGGTTCTTCTTCGAGTGCTTGCTCATGTCCATTCCATTGTAGGTGTGCGTGCTCGCCACATGCACCAGCGCTGGAAGTTTTTCCCTCAGTGGTATCCATAGGGGACTGGCTCTGGCACTCTCTGGAGTGGTGCACATATGCGCAGGTATAAGGGGCGCCACTGGCTCCCCCTCCCTCAGTTCCTTCTTACCACCAGTGATGGTGCTGGAACGTCTCCTTGCCTCCGCAAGCTTTCCTTACCAACTGTGCCTAGTTACGAATTCTCCTGTAGATAGTTCTTAGAAAGTTTGAGTAGTGTATTAGTTCCCTTAGTGTATAAGTTAGAAGTAGTTAGTTAGTCCCTTGCGGGACTTAGCCTAGGGATGGGGCATGCTTTAAGCCTTGTGACCGCTGCAAAAAAACCTATGCCAGTCAGTGATCCCCATATAAGCTGTCTGAAGTGTTTGGGGGAGAACCACGTGAGTGACAAGTGTTGCATATGTAAGAGTTTCAAGCCCTGAACCAAAAAGGAGCAGAACATTGGACTTAGAGCGCTCCTTATAGAGTCGGCCCTTGCACTGGCCTTGGAGCTGGCCAGATCGGACTCTGCTTAAAGCACCACAGCTTTAGTGCAGAGCGCACCACCAGCACCGGCCTCCGACTGGCCCCAATCCCCATCCCCGGTACCGACTAAAAAGCAGAGAAAGACTGTGAGAGGGCATTCTCCTACATTCTGTAAAGGGAAGGAGAGAGCCGGAGGAAAGCAAAGACCCTTGCGTCGCAACTCTTTCCCTCTGGAAGGTGGCCAGGCTTCAGCACCTGTTGAGCTCTCGAGCCCCCTTAGTGACCTGCCCGCCACACCGGGAAGCGGCAGAGGCACTCGGCATCTGGCAGTGCCATCTACGCTGGAGGCCTTTCAGGCCACTAAGGACATATTGTCCCTTCTGGTGCCGCACACGCAAGTCAGCAAGGTGCCCCATTCGACAGGTAAACCCGCCCTGGGACCTTTCCAGTGGTCTCCATTGGTGCGGCACCACTCCCCAATGCAGGGAGTGCCCCGTCAGCACTCATCAGAGCAGCACCACCTGTCAGAGTTTCCGGTGTTGTTCCTCGGACTCTAGACAGCGTTCCCTGGGATCCTGGCATCGTTCGCTGACTGTCTAGCACAGACCTATGGAGGTGCGTTTCCAGTCCCCGGAGTCCCGGCAACAGTCCCTAGAGTGGCAGGGTCGATCTCCAAGCTCGCGGCACCACTCCAGAGACTCCAGACGCCAGTCCCCAGAGTCCTGTCGACGGTTCACTGGTGCAGATCCCCACGGGCAAGACGTCAATCCCCTGAGCCGGGACGTCGATCCTCTCGCTCCCGATACACGGAGCAGCACCACTCTCGAAGCGTGAGGCGTCGATCGCCAAGGTACCATCGCCGATCCGCGGAATGCCACCGCTGGTCACCAGAGGCATGGCACTGGGAGCTGTCTTCCCAGTACATGGAAAAGCCCGATGGGATTGGGGTAGACAGGCAGCATTGGCATCGTCTTGGTCCCCCAGATGTGTCTCTCCCTCCTCAGGCTCAGAGAGTGAGGAGGAAGATCTACTGGCAGGCCAGGGCCACCCACCAGGGGCACCAATATTTCCATCAGGACCACCAGTGCCCGCATGGCCCCAAGGTCAATCGCCGGCTCCCTGGCAGCTATGGAACCCATGGGGGTTTCCTCAACCATCGCAGGGGGACCAATCAGTCTCAGCGGCACCTGAGAAACAGTCAACGACTGTCTCCCGCCCACCCTCGGACTTGGAAGCAGAGTTAGACCAAGATCCCCAGGGTCAGCCAGCTCCAGCTGGGGCTCGCTATCGCTATCTGGAGTGGTGCCGTTACCCACCTCCTCATCCTCTTCACCCGAAGGGACGATAGCGGGACTTTCCCACACAGTCCCCCAGGATGATATGAAAGCCCACCAGGAGCTTCTTAAGAGGGTGGCTTCGAACCTGGGGTTAGAGGCCGAGGAGTTGGCAGAACCCTCCGACTCCCTGTTTGATGTTTTGAGTGCAGCAGCCCCCTCCAGGTTGGCATTACCCATTCACAAGGAAGTGGTAAAGGTGATCAAAGCCTTGCGGCAAACTCACTCTTCCCTACCCCCCATTTGCAAGTGGGTGGAGAGAAAGTATTACGTCCCTGCTAAGGGATTTGAATACCTATATACACACCCTGCTGCTAGCTCACTGGTGGTATCGGCAGCCAATAAGCATGATAGGCAGGGCCAATCGGGATCGACCCCTAAGAAAAAGGAGGTGAAGAGGCTTGATCTCTTTGGCAGAAAAATTTATTCGACAGCCAGCCATCTAGCTCTACTTGGCTGCTATGACTTTAACATTTGGCAGTCCATGCCCAAGTTTGAGGACTCGCTTCCAGAGGAGCCCAGGAAGGAGTTCCTGTCTGGATGAGGGCAGAGCTGTGGCCAAGGCAGCCCTCCAAGCAGCCTCAGATACAGCTGACTCCGCGACCTGGACCATGGGTCTGGCCATTTCCATGAGGTGTGCGTCCTGGACCTCCCTTTTGATGGCCTGGTACTGCTCGCGGAACAAACAGACAGCAAATTCCATGGCCTGAAAGACTCTAGGGCTACCTTGTTCTCACTGGGCCTTTACATGCCAGCTCCTGCAAGAAAGTGGTTCAAACCGCAGCACTCCCACAGGTTCGGGGGCCAATCCCGAACAGATCCCTTCCACAGAAAGGGTAGGAGCTGCAAGCACTGACAAGGCCAACAGCTGGCACCCTCAGCTCTCTCGAGCTCTACCCAAAACCAATGGGGTAATAAGCAGGCATTTTGAGGATGCGCTCAAGGGCGACCTTCCAGCCTATGTCCTGGATCCAGCACCCCTGCTTTTTTCCCAACCGTCTGTCTCCCTTCCTCTTGGCCTGGGCTTCTGTAACATCGGACCAGTGGGTCCTCAGCACAGTATCAGGGGGGTACACCATCCAGTTTATTTCTACCCCTCCCTCCCCCCACACCCTCATTCCTCTTCAGGGACCCTTCTCATGAGCATCTGCTCGCTCAGGAGGTGCAGGGCCATCTGCGAGTGGGAGCTGGGGAGGAAGTCCCTCTGCATTTGAGGGGGAAAGAATTTTACTCCTTTTATTTTTTGATCCCAAAGCCAAGGGGGGCTATGTCCCATTCTCGACCTGTGGAGCCTCAACAAATATCTCAAGTAGTTGAAGTTCTGCATGGTCTCCCTGGCCTCCATCATTCCTTCCCTGGATCCGGGAGACTGGTACACTGCCCTCGACCTGAAAGACACTTACTTTCACATATCGATATTTCACGGACACAGATGGTTCCTACATTTCAAAGTTGGGACCACCCACTACCAATTAACAGTGCTCCCCTTTGGCCTAGCAATGCCACTAAGGATGTTTACGAACTGCATGACGGTTGTGGCGGCCTACCTCAGATGTCGGGGTATCCAGATTTACCCATACCTCGATGACTGGCTCATCAAGGGCCGCTCCAAGGTCCAGGTCCAGCGCAGCGTTGAGATGTGCCACTTGTCAAGCTTGAGGCCTCTTGATAAACGAACAAAAATCAACATTGGTTCCGGTTCAAAGAATAGAGTTTATCATAGCAGTCCTCGACTCTACTCGAGCAAGAGCCTTCCTGTCAGAGGCCAGGTTCAGGGCAATGTCAGATCTGATTGCCAAAGTCACGGCCCACCCGCTCACCACTGCCTGGGTGTGTCTCAGATTATTGAGGCACATAGCCACATGCATGTACGTGGTTCGGCACGCAAGATTCAGACTATGCCCCCTCCAGATGTGGCTGGCGTCGGTCTTCTCCCCAGCGAGGCATCACCTGGACACGCTCCTCACAATCCTGCCATGGGTACTTACTTCCTTGCAATGGTGGTCCGACCCAGTGCTGGTGTTGGAAGGTGTGCCATTTGTGAGCCCAGGACCCACGGTCTCCCTGATATCGGATGCGTCTGACCTTGGATGGGGAGCGCATGGTCAAGAGAGGAGCTCACGCTACGCATAAACATCAGGGAACTCAGAGCCATCCGTCTAGCTTGTGCAGTGTTCCTTCCCCACCTTTCTGGTCGGGTAGTGCAAGTGTTGACAGACAACACGGCCTCTGTGTTCTATGTCAACAGGCAGGAGGGAGCTCATTTGTCAGCTCTGTGCCAGGAAGCCCTTTGCCTGTGGGACTTCTGCATCCAACATGCGATCCACCTAGAAGCCTCGCACCTCCCCAGCATCCAGAACACGCTAGCAGATTGCCTCAGCAGGTCCTTCTTCTCTCATCACGAGTGGTCCCTCCACTCGGAGGTTGTCAGGATGCTCTTTTAGAAGTGGGGAGCTCCCTGAGTGGACTTGTTTGCCAGCAGGCAGAACAGAAAGTGTCATCAGTTCTGCTCCCTGCAAGGCCTCGGCAGAGGCTCACTCTCCGATGCCTTTCTCCTGCCTTGCTCAGGAAACCTGATGTATGCCTTTCCATCAATCCTGCTCATCAGCAAAGTCCTCCTAAAGATCAAGAGGGACAAGGCACAGATCATTATGATTGCCCCAGCATGGCCTCGCCAGCATTGGTTCGGTATGCTCATGAACCTGGCCGTAGCAGCCCCTTGGGCACTTCCCAGCCGCCCGAACCTGCTCTCGCAGGATCATGGTCGGCTGCTGCATCCGAACCTCACATCACTCCACCTCACAGCTTGGATGCTGCATGGCTGAATCCAGAGGAACAAGCCTGCTCTAGTCAGGTACAGCAGGTTCTCTTGGAGAGCAGAAAGCCCTCCATGAGAGCAACTTATCTAGCAAAATGGAAGCGTTTCTCATGCTGGGCAGCAGAGCGGAGTATCTCTCCAACCCAGTAGTCTCTGCAGTCAATTCTGGATTACCTGCTTCACTTAAAACCCCAGGGCCTCACTTTCTCTTCGATCAAGGTTCACCTGGTGGCATACCAGCCTTCCTCCCTTGCATCCAGGGTAGATCAGTATTCTCGCATGACATGATGACTAGGTTCCTGAAAGGCCTTGAAAGACTCTTTCCACTGGTCCGGGACTCGGTCCCCCAATGGGATCTCAACCTGGTCCTCTCCAGGCTCATGGGCCTGCCCTTTGAGCCTATGGCTTCTTGTTCCCTTTCCTACTTGTTGTGGAAGGTTGCATTCTTTGTAGCTATTACCTCGCCGAGGTGTGTCTCGGAAATTGAAGCCCTCACTTCGGAGCACCCGTACACGGTATTCTGCAAGGACGAGGTCCAACTGTGGCCCCATCCAGCCTTCCTGCCAAAGGTGGTGTTGCACTTCCATGTCAACCAAGATATCTTCCTCCTGGTGTTCTCTCCAAAGCCTCACACGAGAGAGGAGAGGCGGCTGCACACTCTACATGTCAGGTGTGCCCTGGTGTTCTACCTGGAATGCACCAAGCCCTTCTACAAATAGACCCAGCTCTTTCTCATGATAGCTGACAAGATGAAGAGCTTTCCAGTATCCTCTCAGAGGATTTTGAATTGGATCACTGCCTTCATCCATACTTGTTATGAGTTGGCGCAGGCTGTGCCTCCACCAATAGTGAAGCCTCACTCGATTGGGCTCAGGTGTCTTCGGCTGCCTTCCTGGCGCATGTCCCTATCCAGGACATCTGCAGGGCCGCCATGTGGTCTCCGGTACACACGTTCATGACGCATTATGCCATCACCCAGCAAGCCAAACTCCACCAGAGAGGTCCTTTGGGGCCATCTGCCTGTCCCAAGTCAGGATAAAGGAGGAGGGTTGGGCGTGGGGCTAGCAACTCCACCCCGTAAAAAATCAACTTGCTACAGAAACGCCAAAAATAGAGATAACAGAGACTTTTAGCCTGGAAAAAGAAGGGTCTTCAACTCGAAGATGCATGACGCTGGGTGGTGAAAGTCGTGAGGAAGCCACAAAGCTGATTACCCTTCTTGCAACCAGGAGGATTACCATCGGTACATGGAACGTGAGGACCATGTACGAGTTAAGAAAGACGGCGCAGGTCGCAGCAGAGATGAGGAGCAACAACCTGACCCTACTAGGCATTAGCGAGACAAGATGGACGCAAGCTGGACAGAGACGACTGTTGACAGGAGAGCTGTTGCTGTATTCCGGACATGAAGAGAGCGACGCACCCCACACACAGGGAGTAGGCTTCATGTTGTCCAAGCAGGCACAGAGAGCACTGATTGGTTGGGAGGCATATGGTTCCAGGATCATCACAGCATCCTTCAGAACTAAAATGAAGAGGATTAAGATGAATGTTGTACAGTGCTATGCTCCAACCAATGACAGTGAAGAGGAGGACAAAGACTATTTTTACAACAGACTTCAGAAAATGTTAGAGATTCTCCCAGACAAAGACATCACCATCCTTATGGGAGACTTTAATGCCAAAATTGGACCTGACAACACAGGATATGAACAAGTCATGGGGACCCACGCTCTGGGAGAGATGAGTGAGAATGGAGAGAGATTTGTGGATCTGTGTGCACTTAACAACCTGGTCATAGGAGGTAGCATCTTTCCTCACAAGCGGATCCACAAGAGTACCTGGGTATCGCCAGCAGGCATGATAGAAAACCAGATCGATCATGTCTGTATTAGCAAGAAGTTCAGAAGATCTTTGCAGGACGTTAGAGTTAGAAGAGGAGTAGACGTAGCGTCCGACCATCACTTAGTGGTGGCCAGATTGAAGCTGAAGTTGAAGAAGAACTGGATAGACGCGTCAGATAGAAGAGCGAAGTACAACGTCAGCCTTTTGAAGGATCATAAGATCAAGGAAGATTTTGGACTGACGCTGAAGAATAAGTTTTCAGTACTACAGGATCGGTCTGGGGAAGAGGAAGACAGTGTACCCAACAGATGGCAGAAAGTGAGAGAGACACTTAGGTCAGCATGCCAGGAAGTGCTTGGAATTAAGAAATACCAGCAGAAAGAGTGGATCACAGCAGAGACCTCGACTAAGATAGAAGATAGAAAGAAGAAGAAGGCAGTAGTTAATAATAGCAGGACTAGAGCAGCAAAGGCTAAAGCGCAAAAAGAGTATGCTGAAGCCCATAGAGCAGTGAAGAGGAATATTAGGAAGGATAAGAGAGATTATGTGGATGGACTGGCAGCAGAAGCGGAGCAGGCAGCATACAACGGTAATATGAAACAGCTGTATGACATCACCAAGCGACTGTCTGGAAAGTTCAGCAAGTCAGAACGTCCCGTCAAAGACAAGCAGGGAAAGTCTATAACAGAAATAGAACAACAGATGAATAGATGGGCGGAGCATTTTGAGGAACTCCTAAATAGACCAGCACCACTAAATCCACCAGACATTGACCCAGCCAACGAAGACCTTCCAATCAATTGTGACAGACCAACCAGAGATGAGATCAGAAAAGCCATCACTATGATGAAGAACAGGAAGGCGGCTGGACCTGACGATATCCCAGCAGAGGCCCTGAAAGTAGAACTGGATGCTTCAGTGGAAATGCTGTACCCCCTCTTTGAGAAGATATGGGAAGAAGAAGTGATTCCGGCAGATTGGAAAGAGGGATACCTTATTAAAATCCCCAAGAAAGGAGACCTCAGCAATTGTGCCAACTACAGAGGAATCACACTTCTGTCAGTGCCAGGGAAGGTCTTCAACCGAGTCCTCTTAGAGAGAATGAAGGATGCCGTCGATCCACAGCTATGAGATGAGCAGGCAGGTTTCCGACAAAATAGATCATGCACGGACCAGATAGCAATGCTCCGCATCATAGTCGAGCAGTCTATGGAGTGGAACTCCTCGTTGTACATCAATTTTGTTGACTATGAGAAAGCATTCGATAGCGTGGATTGAGAGACTCTCTGGAAGCTCCTTCGGCACTATGGTATCCCAGCAAAGGTGGTTAACCTGATTAAGAACTTATATGACGGCATACACTGTAGAGTGATCCATGGAGGGCAGCTTACCAACAGCTTCCAGGTGGGAACCGGAGTCAGACAAGGATGCTTGTTGTCACCATTTCTTTTTCTCCTTGTCATTGATTGGATTATGAAGACATCCACTTATGAACGCAGGAACGGAATCCAGTGGACGTTGTGGACGCAGCTTGATGACCTGGACTTTGCCGACGACCTTGCACTCCTTTCGCATAGCAAACAGGAGATGCAAGAGAAGACCAACGTAGTAGCAGCCACGTCATTACAGGTTGGCCTCAACATCCACAAGGACAAGACCAAGATCCTCAAGATTAACTCCATCAGTAATGACCCAGTCACACTGAACGGAAGCCCCCTGGAAGAAGTGCAGTCCTTCACCTACTTAGGCAGCATCATCGACCAACAGGGTGGCACAGACGCAGACATCAAAGCAAGGATCGGTAAGGCAAGAGCAGCTTTCTTACAGCTCAAGAACATCTGGAGCTCCAGAGAGCTGTCTTTGGCAACAAAGATTCGACTGTTCAACTCCAACGTGAAATCAGTCTTATTGTATGGAACTGAAACCTGGAGGACAACTAAAACAACCACCAGGAAGATCCAGACCTTCATAAATAGTTGCCTTAGAAGGATTCTCCAGATCCACTGGCCAGAAACCATCAGCAACATCTACCTCTTGGAGAGGACTCGTCAACTTCCAGCAGAGGAAGAAATTAGAAGGAGAAGGTGGGGCTGGATAGGACACACACTACGCAAGCAGCCAACCAACATCACTAGACAGGCATTGCGGTGGAACCCCCAAGGCAAGCGGAAAAGAGGCCGTCCAAGAAACACCTGGCGACGCGACCTTCAGGCTGATAGCATAAAAATGGGCTATACCTGGAACCAGCTAGAGCAAATGGCCCAGGATAGAGGACTCTGGAGATCTGTGGTTGGCGGCCCATACCCCGATTGGGGTGACGGGCATGAGTGAGTGAGTGAGTGCCAGCAAGCCAGAGATGATGCTGGCTTTGGCAGAGCTGTGTTGCAATCGACATGGCCATGAACTCCTACCCGCCTCCCATGGTACTGCTTGGGACTCAGCTATAATGGAATGAATATGAGCAAGCACTCAAAGAAGAAAAGATGGTTACCTTTTGTAACTGTTGTTCTTCGAGATGTCTTGCTCATGTCCATTCCATGACCCACCCTCCTTCCCCTCTGTTGGAGTTTTGGCAAGAAGGAACTGAGGGAGTGGGGAGCCGGTGGTGCCCCTTATACCGGCGCTTATGCGCGCCACTCCAGAGGGCACCAGAGCTGGTCCCCTACAGATACCACTGAGGGAAAAACTTCCGGCACCGGTGCATGTGACGAGCACACACACACCTACAATGGAATGGACATGAGCAACACATCTCGAAGAACAACAGTTACAAAAGGTAACCGTCTTTTAAATTAGTAAAATGGGCCTGAAACACGGGGTGTAGCAGTGTTTCCTTTCAAGGCTGTGGGGACAGACAAGCACCTCACACATGTAGAATGCAGGCAGGTAGTCAGGCCTTGGAACTGAGAAGAAACTGAGGCAGCTGCTAGCCAAAACTAGACCAGGTAGGTGGTGCTGCTACGGTCCCCAAATCTTACAGCATAGCACAACAATTCTCTTGAATTATCTCAGATATCTTTCTGATACCTGCAAGGCCATGTTCTTCAGCTCTGCATCAATTTACTGGATTAGTATTACTACAAGAATTAGTATTATTAGTATTATGGCTTAGATGCACTAACCAAGATTGGGGGCCTCCCATTGTGCTATACTGTATGTACACACAGAGTTTGCAATCTAAATAAACAAGGCAAAGAATGTGGGCAGAAAGAGAGAGAGACACTGAGAGACTAAATTGTTTGCACAGTGTCATATAGCAGGTTAGCAGAAGTGTTCATTACACAACCATGGTTTCTTGACTCCTGCTGTAGTTCCCTATTCACTAGACCACCATGCCGCCTTGAAAATGTGTTCAGTAGATCTGCTCAGAAGATGGATCGTGTAAGGATCATTGCATGTAACTTTCCTTTATAAAACCTTCTTGTATTTTTAAAGCCAGGCAAAGTTTTGATTCACTAACTTCTAAGAAGTTTAGTGTAGCTGCTGTATAATTTTATTCCTTTATAAATTAATAAGTAAAATTTTATTCCTTTGACTCTTCCCATTCTTGACTAGCTTCTTTAGTAGAAAGTAAAAGCCACATTTGGTCTCAACAGTTGCATGCACACCCACTGTTTGTATAAAAAAGAAAGCTTTTGCATCTGGAAAAAAAAGTCATGCAAGTTGGGCAAATGTTCATGCAGTGTGCTTGGTTACTAGTTTTGCCCACACACATTTACCTGTTTTTCATACATGCTGAGCACTTGTACCACGAGTTGAACTCAATGGAAGTTGCAGGTTATTGGCACTTCTGAAAATCAGATCTTACAACTTTTTGTTGGTGCTTGCTAAAATGCTCCATTAGGGAGACCAAAAGTATAAATTGTTGGCCCGGCTGATTATGATAAAGGACTTGGGCTGAACTAGGGTGACCAGATGTCCCGATTTTATAGGGACAGTCCAGATTTTTGGGTCTTTTTCTTATATAGGCTCCTTACCCCCCATCCCCTGTCCCGATTTTTCACATTTGCTGTCTGGTCACCCTAGGCTGAACTAATGAAAGCCAAAAGTAGCTTTGTGGTAAGTACTATGAGGCTACAAATTCCTCATCTCTACCAGATGAAGAACGCTGCTGAAACTTTGTGTGTGTGTGGCTTTCTGACTGGAGTCAAGTACTTCCCCTGATTTACAGTAAACAATTCATGCTGGATGGGTTTGGTGGACCCTGCCTATCGTCTTCTCAATGTACATTTTGTGGGTGTATGAGCTAATGTTTGTAATTCTGTCCCTAAGAGTACAACAGCAGGGAGTGGATTAGTAAGCATTTTTGAGTTGAGAGGATGACTGTGTAATTAGCGTTGGGCAGAACTGATAGAAAAATAGGAAAAACATCATTTTTTTTAAAAAAAAAGTGTTTTTATTCAAAACTTGGACATCTTTTCTTCTCAATTCCAAAATTCCAAGCAGCCATAATGAAGAATGAATCTGCAAAAAGTTGTGAGATCTTTCTTTGGATGCTTATCCAAACTTTATGGGTCTAACTTGTGAGGGCTAAAAAAACCAGAAAACTTCCCTCAAGCCAACATGTGTTAATATAAAGTTAAGTTTAGCTAAAAAAAGTATAAAATTACCACACTATGTAAGAGCGGAGAATTAATTCCCTTTCATTTATGCAGATGGGTATCTTAGGGAGTATGCAGAGGTCTATGTCTGTTGTCTGGCAGCAATGAGGATAATTAGTGGAAAAGTTTGCAGAGAACAGAAAATACTGTTAAGGATGAGTTGTAGGTACTGGGAGGAGAGATGCAGAAGTGGTAATCAAATTAAGATGCATGATGTGATTGGAGAGACACCCAATGTAGCAAGGCTTTTTAATTTTTAATGGAGAGTTCTAAGTTGGCTGTGCTTATCTGAGGATGGAGAAACTAATGTTAGCAATGTTAGTCATCTCCTTTCTGAGAGCCTGACGGAGTTAGGGATACCACATCCAGGTTTGAATTGAGCTTTGATATCTGTGGGCCACACATTGGGGTCCTGTATTACAACTATATTCAAACGAGCTCTCCATTCAGTTACAGTTGCACACAGAGACATTATAACTTATGCTGTCTGTGGAAAAATAATTTGATATTAAAAAAACAACAACAATTCCAAGTACTTTTTATGTGGGTTCCCTACTGACTCTTGAAGAATGAACATTTTAATTTGCAGCTTGCCCCTTAATTTGTCACTTAGACTCTGTTAGAGGTGCAGCAATGCAGGCAACTTCATTTAAGAAATCTTAGTGGTGCCTATGAGTGTAATTAATGACAGGTTTCTTGCTCACTTAATTACAATTTTAACTTGCCAATAGAGGGCACACATTAAATATGTGATACATTTTCCTGAAATTCCCTTCACTTCCCCCAGCTCTTGTTTGCAACCAAGTTATTGTTTAGTTTGATTTGCTGTGAGTCCAAATTATTTTTGCAGTTCTTTTGGCATTTTCTTCTTAAATTGCTAATTTCTCTTTGTTCTCTGCATGTCACTTACCCCTTTTTTGGGTTTCTTCAATTTTTTTGTTTTATGCTTACCTGTTACTATTTCTTACTATTTGTCTAATTTACTTCCCTATTCGAGCTTAGTTATTTTGTATTCAGATCCATAACTTGGAGCCCAATTCTCCTTTTGCCCTTCCCCACCCCCACCCCCAAAAGACTCCAGGAATAGAATCAGTGATAGCAGAATTGATTTTTGCCTGGGCAATCATGTATGTGTCAGCTCTGCAAGTAACAATCTGTGGATCCTCTACATGGGCATAATTGAATATCTTGTGCAGCTGAATAATAGTAGATTGTCTTCATTTTTATAGGGTTTACAAATTCTTACTGTAGTTTATTTTAATAACAGTGAGAAAGAAGCACTATGCAGGCTGCCTGGTTGCATATCATCATATTTCGCCGTGTAGGGGATCAGTTCTTGTTTTGGGTCTGAGCTTGCCTCCATTAAAGTCAATGGGATATAGCTGTTTATTTCAGTGGGAACAGAATCAGGTATGAATCTTGATGTTGTTCAAGTGCTTACAGTTGGGTGCTCATGTGCCCTGTGCACTTGAGTTAGGATTATTTTGTCCAGCAGTGTCCATTGGGGCCACAGCTGTCCCCTGAGTGTTCTTGTGCCTCTAATCAAAGGGCATAAAAGCAGGGCAGCCCCATCTTTCCCTCAGTTGCTTCTCACTGCCCATGGCTACTGAGACAGACCTTGCAGTGTTTGACCTTCTTTCGCACTGTGTATACTCTCCACTGTGTAGTATGTAGATATGTACTTAACAGTTAGTCATTAGCCACCCAAGAAGTGCCAGAAATGTCTAAGGAAACCATCTACCTTCACTTCCATGTTTTCTCACTAGCCTGTGTTGTCGTCAAAGCAGCAAATTTGACTCTTTGGTCAGGAGTGGTGAGTCTCCCTCTTATATCCCCTCCATTTGGAAACCATTTATTTTATTTTTGTAGGGTGTGGAACACTATTATTATGTATCACTGTGTCCTGGAAGTCACAGTGATGAGCTATTCTATCCAATTTCAGACCCTCCCCAGCCCCATGTTTACCTTCCCTGTCATTCTTACCAGGGAATTAACATTCAAGAGATATAGCCATTACTAATTCTCAGAGCCGTGGAAGAAGTGCTTTGTGAACAAAGGAGAGAGGGGTTTTATTCCCATTGCTTTCTAATTCCAAGGTCATGCCATATCAAAGCAGATACTTTCAGACTAGGTTTCTACATATATTAAGTTGTGCTATGAAATGGACAACTTAGACCCACCATTGAGAGTGACAGCCCACTTCACCACAACTTTAAGCAGCTTCTGTAGTTTCTTTGAGAAATGTTCCAATACCAGAGATAAGTAAGACAGCTTCTTGGGGTCCAGTGCATATGATTATGCAGCATTACTCCATAGTGGAGGCATCAAGATCTGATGCTCATTTTAGTAGGTCTGTCTACAATCATTGTTGAGGTAGACATCTAATATCCACTTCCTGTGATTTAGATTACTGTTTGTGAATCATCCACAGTGAAATATATATGGACAAGCACCTGAAGAAGAAACAGTTACTTACCTTACAGTAACGGTGGTTGTCCATATTATAAATATATTATATATATATATATTCCACAATCCACCCTCTTTCCCCACTTTTACAGGGTCATACAATATCTGGATTTTGTAATGGTGAAGGATCTGAGGGATGGTAGGAGTCACCCCACACTTCATGCCCACAGATGGGAGGCATGAGGACACTCAGGATGCAGGAATGGTTCCATCAGAGAGTACTGGCAAAAGAATACAAATTCACATGTATTGCGTGCACTTGCACCCAACAGTGGACAATGGCCAATACATCTTAAGATTCAATTACTATAAGGTAAGTAACAGTTTTTTTTCTAGTTTATTCTGTGCAGTAGGCAGAGACTCATCCATGGAGAGGGAGAGCTGTATGTTTCTCTTGTGACAATGCCTACTGACTGAGGTGTTCAGTGATGAAAGGAAACACTATTGTGAAAAGGGCCAGGTTCCTATCCCTGGTTGATATGTGGTGTGGGCCTGATGTAAGGTGGGATGATGGTGAGTCCATCAAAGATGGCAGAAAATAGTCCCTCACATGGTAAAGCTATCAGGATGGCAGGGCCAGTCTTAGGTGCACTGGTTTCCCAGGGGGAGAAGTTTTTGCTTCCTTTCTCCTCCAGGTCTCCTGTCTCTCCACTGCCTCCCTACCACTTCCACATCATCTCTTTTCTCTTTCTGAAGCTTTCAGAATCTGGACTTTCCCTTTTCCTCTTGCTCTCCCTCCTCCCCTGTTCTAGGTCCTACTTCCTTGCTCCACTCTGTTTATTCCAGGCCTTTCCACTCCCCCTTTCTTCCCCTCTTCTCTGCCCTACCCTCATTCTTTGCTTCTTACTGCCTGGACTTGGTGGCCTACACGTTCTCCTGCTCAAATCTGGGGCACTACAGCAGGCCCCATTTCTCATGGGTTTCCCATGCCCTTCAGAGGAAGCCATTGTGGATGTCTGCTCTCTGTTGCATCTCAGAAGCAGCCTCTGCCTGGCAAGGGAAGAGGCGGCACCTTCAGCCAGCCAGCCACACATGGCACTTCTGAGCATGCAGCGTAGTAGCACTTGTTATAGCCTCACAGGCAGTAGCAGCAACAGAGCAGAGGGAAAGGGACTGTTCTGATTCGGGAAGGGGAATTTTTGATACCCCTTACAACATGGTGTGGATGAGGTGGGAGAATAACTGCTGGGAAATAGCTCTGTTCAGAGACCCCCCACTTTGTGTAGTAACTCATATGATGAAGCCAGATGGCAGTTTGGCAGGGTAAGATATACTTTATAGGAATGATGGTCCCTGCCATAAAGGAATCATGCTTTATGGGCTGATGGGATTGGATAGTAAATCTGAACAACCCAAGCAATGAGATAGAAAGCTTGTTCAAGCTGTTTTGAGGTTGCAAGTTACAAAACTGGTTCAAAACCTTCTGAGCCTCTCCAGGGAGGGGGGATTTCAGAGGTTTGTAGATTTTAAAAAGAATGGAAATGATAAAACAATAATCTTTGACACCTTGTAAAACCATAAAGGGGGTAAAATAAAGAAAAGGCTGGAGGATGGGAAAGGTAACAAAGGAGAAGGTGAGGTAATACCCAAGAAGTGTAAAAGGCTGACATTCTAGATGTACGCACACTCTGGCCACTTCTATGACTCCTACAGTTACCACCTAACATGGGGACTGTAGGTTGTGACACCGACTTCACTCATTTCAGTGATTGCCTACCCCACAATAGAACTTCCAGGCTTCAACCTTCCCCAGAAACAATGGTCTGCATTGAACCATTTCAGAACATCACATGGCAGATGCTGTCATCTTTTACACCTCTGGCAGATGAGAGACAGCGCACTGTAACTATAGATACCAGTCAGAAACTGTGGACCACATTGTAAATCAGTGCCTGCTTTTATTGTTGTTGATGGCAGCTCAGACTGAGGCTATTCACTGGCTCAGTAATCTGGAATTGGTTATTATAACTTGCCACCTCTCTTTCCATACAAAAGAAAAAATTATGTATTTCTGAGCAACCAACAGTCTACAGTTCTCTGAATTAGATGTTTTATTATCATAGTTGGGATATGGCACCAACAGGAATCGATTATTTTGATTCCACCCATTTCCAACTTTTATGGTTCTTAATTAGAAGAAAAGAGGGGAAAAAAGAGAAAATGGAACTTTTACAATGAGTTACTCCAAAACCTGCATTAAACCAACTATTATGTGATCATAAAAAAGGACATAATGGGAAATTAGGTTATTCAAATAACATGCTAATCACATTTTCCCCAAAGTGTCAGAAAAAGTTGCATTTTGCTGTGGGTTTTCTCTATGTATTCACAGCATGTGTTTGCCTGTGATGTAATTTTCAGAACTGAACCCATTTCTGTTTTTTGTTGCACATCTGGTGACTGCATGACTTAATTATAATATTTCTAATGAACTGCTCTGACTTTTCTCTGCTATACATAGAACCAGAACACAGAAGCCAAAGAATCCTTTTGTTTGCTTTTCCATTATCTGGAAGCAATGGGCAGAACACTGCAAAAATAAAATGCAAAATCACATCTCACCCTGGCAAAGGGAAGGGTAGTTGTTTGGTCTCCTATAAGAATAGTCCTCTACCCCTTCATCTCAGATAGGCTTGGGAATCTGGTACCTCTCATGAGCTCCCATCCTGTGTGTATCTCAAAAAGGACTCACATCCCACTCCCTGCAATGCAGGATCATAAGGACTAGGATTCTTCTGTTTTTTTCCCCCTTCAGAATCCTCCTTGCAGGAATGTTCTCTTTAAAAGTATCTTTTCTAAATTTGCATATGCGATGGATGCTTTTGATAATTTTGAAATGCATTTATAAAAGCACTTTATAAGTTTCTCTTTACATCACTGAAAATCTCTCTTTGCCTTGTGTGTCACACAAATATTCCCTTATCAGTTGTCTGCATAAAAATAGTTGAAACAATATATGGAGAGTGTAACAATCATAGAAACTTTTTGGAAGATTTAAGATCTGATTTCCAGATGGGTGAGGATACTAAAGTACCTGACCTAATATTTCTTCCAAACCACTTTCAGATAATCAGGTATCCAGACTCACACATACCTCAGAAAAAAAAAGTATCTCTTCTCACTTTTAGTAAAACAAAAGCATTAATTAACTCACCCTACTGCATTGCTTCATTGGAAAAAGATCTAGGTACTTACATGGACACCATAGAGAGAGTATCTGAACATCTCCCCAGTATTTACATATTTATTCCTATGGGTGCTCAGGGCCTTCTGAAAATCAGGCCTCTATAAGGTGTCTCAAGTTGGGCACTCTAAAATTGAGGCAGCCAGAATCACTTGTCACTCCTGAAAATCATGACCAAAAATATCTAGTTCATCATTTTGTTGTTCATGTCTTAACTGAGAAAAGAACTGAGAGCAAGAATCATGAGAATTTTGGGGAAGGAGTACAGTGTCATTTAACAGGTGTAATACCAAAGAGTTCAAATGTTTGTAAGAAATTTTTGTTATTTTTAAAACAGCTGTGAAACTAAACATCTGTGGCAAATAATTCTTGAGATGGAAATTGAGGCCCAACCGAGAAAGTGAAAATAGTTACATTTAATAATAAACAGGGTCTTACAAAGCAAAATTAGGAAAAACTTCAGCAGTTTAGTTATGATACAGTACAATCTATTTATTTTCATGTACTCATAGCTATCATTTTTCAGGGGCCTTGATCTGTGGTCTTGAGAAGGGGTTATACCCAAGACCATGGGATTCAAACCTTGTCACACCTGCCATAGGTCTTTTCCTCGCAGAGTCAAGCTGCCTCTGCTGCTTGGGTGAGATTCACAATCACTGCAAATGTAAGACCTCTCAGGATTTAAAAGTAGATCTAAAAAATGGAGGGAGGACAGGATAAAACCCCTGTTGATGGAGCATCCCCTGAGCCCATGGGGGTCTGTCACCTCACCCCATACCCGGGATTTGGTTGCTCAGAAAGCCCCGCTGACTGTCACTGCTGATGTGGTAAGCAAAGATCCTGGGCAAGACCAGCAAAAGAGAAGAGATCCCATTCCCTGGAATGGCATAAAAGAAGTCACTCTCAGTCTGGGTCTTGAAAGAACTGATATCCCAAAAAGCGTACCAGTGAGTAGAGCCCTGCAGCGGGATTGGGATCCCACGGGTCCCACAGGACCTGCTGCCATAATAGCAGGAGTGGGTGAAATGTACTTTATTGTGGGCAGGATTGAATTGGCAAAAAAAAAAAACAAATGCTAAATCTCTTGTCAGTTTACCAAAAGTAGCCAATTTGGGAAATTGCTAATTATTTTGTTTGAGCTTCTCTTTCCTATATGGGTTTATCTCCCTCACGCTGAATCTGGTGTAGTACACCCGGTCAAGTCAGGTCAGAGAATCACACTCTCACAGGTTTTGTTGTTCTGTGACGTCACATACACCAGACTGTCACTGTTGTATCAGCTTTCTGTCAGTGCTGTGAGCAGTTTTTCTGTTAAATGTTTTCAAAAAGCAATAATAATCCTGACATATAAATAAGTGTTGATAGATGTTGTTAGATGTTTGGCTGCATGTATGTTTTCTCTGTGTGCTGTCCCAGCTCTTCACAGAGTTAGCACAGCAGACCTCGATCACACTGCCCAATAACCACAGACCCGTTTGTAGCGAAGGAACTCGGTCAGGTGTATTGTCAACGAAGCACAGTTCTAATGTCCTGGCTCAATGGTTACAGGTACACTAACACATGTATGCCCGCTGCAATGGACTAGCTCAGTTAATGGCAGGACTTTCCATTATCCCCTAGGCCAGCCAAAGACACTCCCTCTGAGACTTCATTTTATACATCAATACAAACAAGTTACATATTGCCCCTTGGACGTGTTCAGTTACTGCCCCCTGATATGGGTTGTTACCATCCATTACCTTGTACATGGTACTTGATTTGATCAAAACATCTCTATCCATCACACTGTCATCCTGACCTGTTCTCATTACCTTTGGGGGGAGGAGTTTGTACCATACTTGGTATCGGGTGTTCTGGTACCATCCTTCTGAAATTGTTTGCCTGTGTGTTTTGTGCCTAGCACTTGTTAGGAATGTTTGTTTCTGCAATATCAGCCCTGCTCTTGCCAGATTCTGTGAGTTTACAGGCAGGTAGAGCCTGACTTCTGCTCACTTTGCTTTATATCAGCAAAGCTTGACCATTACTTTAGTTCAGGCTTCAGGCCTCACACCAGGCTTCTGATACAAGGCCTTATGTTTCGGGCTCTCTTCCTACAACAATAACTTGAATGGTATGTTTCAAAGTTTTTAAAACTGTGCTTAAGCGGTTTAAAATTTAGGTTTTTATAAACAACTTACTTTTTATAATTATTAAAAAAATTCTGCACCTTTTTAAGGCAAAATGTGATGCAATTTGTTTTGACGTTCCATGTGATATACACATGGCAGCAGTTTGTCATAAATAGAATTTCAGCAATATAAAGCAAGTTTTTCTTTTTTTTTTAATTAAAGTTTTAATACTTAAATTTAAGTGAGGGTTAGAAAGAGATTTGATGTCTATTAAAACAGGAGTTAAAGTATTTTTTACATGGTTTAAGCAAGATTTGTTTTGTCCTTTTAGTGGTAAAAATTGTGTCTGAATTCCATTTATATATATTGTGACAAAGTTCCTCCTCTATCTTGGTGGGTCCTGCGCTTATTGGCGGATTTTCTTGCCTCAGAGATTCACCATGTGGGTTGGGGAACAGCCCAGAAACCTTCCCCTCTGGAAGAACCCACAGTCCAGGTCAATTGGGAGGTTTGGGGGGAACCCGGGCCCGCCCTCTACTCCGGGTTCCAGCCCAGGGCCCTGTGGACTGCAGCTGTCTATAGTGCCTCCTGTAACAGCTGCATGACAGCTACAACTCCCTGGGCTACTTCCCCATGGCCTCCTCCAAACACCTTCCTTAGTCTCACCACAGGACCTTCCTCCTGGTGTCTGATAACGCTTGTGCTCCTCAGTCCTCCAGCAGCACACCCTCTCAGCTCCTTGCGCTTCTTGCTCCCAGCTCCTCACACTCACCCCACAAACTGAAGTGAGCTCCTTTTTAAAGCCCAGGTGCCCTGATTAGCCTGCCTTAATTGATTCTAGCAGCTTCTTCTTAATTGACTCCAGGTGTCCTAATTAGCCTGCCTGCCTTAACTGGTTCTAGCAGGTTCCTGATTACTCTAGTGCAGCCCCTGCTCTGGTCACTCAGGGAACAGAAAACTACTCATCCAGTGACCAGTATATTTGCCCTCTACCAGACTCCTGTACCCCACTGGTCTGGGTCTGTCACACAGGGTTCAAAAAAGAACTAGATAAATTCATGAAGGATAGGTCCATCAATGGCTATTAGCCAGGATGGGCAGGGAGGGTGTCCCTAGCCTCTTTTTGGAAGATGCTGGGAATGGGCGATAGGGAATGGATCACTTGATGATTACCTGTTCTGTTCTTTTCCTCTGGGGCACCTGACATTGACCACTGTTGGAAGACCGGATACTGGGCTAGATGGACCTTTGGTCTGACCCAGTATGGCCGTTCTTATTTTCTTATGTTCTCTTATGTCCCACCTCAGTGGGCTTATTGGAATTTCTAGACCCCTTCTGGTGACCATCTGTACAGGGTCCCATCTAGTAAGAAGACACTCCAAAAGCAACAAGCACAAGAGGAACTTGAAGAGGAACAAGAGCCATCAGGGGAAAAACAACACCATCTTCCCACAAATCCTCCTCGCCAGACAAGGCTATGTCTCTTCCACCATCATTGCCAATGATTTCCCTTCTGCCTGGGAATCTTCCTACTGGATTTTCGTGGTTCAAAAAGAAGTGGAGTGGTGGCGGTTCCATCCCCCTCTATATACTCTTGTACTAGAGCATGAGGATATTTAGCACACAGGTGCATATCTGCGGACACTGCTGACAAAAATCTATGATCAACAGTGCATGGGCTTGCGCACAGCCTGAAGTGAAACACCTATTGGGGGACAGATATTGAAGAAAGCCAGTTACTGTACTTAACCTCTTCTTCAGTTTCCCAGCCAGCTCTACCTAAAACAGCCCCTTGGGATGACGAGAGAACAAAGGTGTCACTCAGCTCTGCTTGGCTGCACCCGAGGAGCAGGACTTATACCATAGTTTTATTATTTGTCTCTGTAACCTATGACACTGGTGCTTAGTCTAAAATCTATACACACATAACACAGGTATTTAGGTATGTTTGTGTTATGTATCCTGTTATGAGTCTATATATTCCATACACAAAACTACATGAAAATAATGTTAAGGTTGCAAAGTCAAGCATTTGAAAGTTAGGAAACACCAAAAGTTAGGAAATGCCAGTGTTTGGGTTGCCTGTGCAACCTTAATATGCCACCCTTCTGCATATGCCTAATGGTAATCCTTGATAGTACAAAATATTATGATTGTATGTGTGAGGGGTTGGAACATAGAAACCCCCTTGGGACTGCCACCTGATTGCTAGGACTACCTCTGAGCCAGTTTTCCCTGGCAGCTTGGGACTTCAGTACCTTGCCTGGTTGTGCCAGACACGCTAGCCTGCTACAAACACAGACCCAGGTCTGAACCATGTCCCTCACAAGCTGCAGGCTTAACTGCAAACAGCTTAAGAGGTGCTCCTGTCTCCAGCACCCAGATTCCCAATGGGGTCCAAACCCCAAATAAATCTGTTTTACTCTGTATGAAGCTTATACAGGGTAAATTCATAAATTGTTCGCCCTCTATAACACTGATAGAGAGGTATGCACAGCTGTTTGCTCCCCCAGGAATTAATTACTTACTCTGGGTCAATTAATAAGCAAAACGTGATTTTATTATGTATAAAAAGTAGGATTTAAGTGGTTTCAAGTAATAACAGACAGAACAAAGTAAGTTACCAAGCAAAATAAAATAAAACAGAGAAGTCTAAGCCTAATACACTAAGAAACTAAATGCAGGTAAATCTCACCCTCAGAGATGTTCCAATAAGCTTCTTTGACAGACTAGACTTCCTCCTACTCTGGGTCGAGCCATCACTCACACCCCTGTAGTTACTGTCCTTTGTTCCAGTTTCTTTCAGGCCTCCTTTGGGGTGGAGAGGCTACCTCTTGAGCCAGCTGAAAACAAAATGGAGGGGTTTCCCCAGGCCTTATGTTTTCCTATGCAGCATCACAGCTACAAGATGGAGTTTTGGAGTCACATGGGCAAGTCACATGTCCATGCATAACTCAGTTCTTTACAGGCCGACGCCATGGTTCACATGTCAGCCAGAACGTTCTCAGGAAAGCTCAGATGTGGATTGGCATCTATCAAAGTCCATTGTCCGCATAAAGTTTTTCTTGATTGGGCACTTTCTGAGAATAGTCTTTTCTCATGAAGCTGACCAAATGCTTCACTGAGGCTACTTAAAATCAAACAAGTACATAGCCAATATTCATAATTTCGAATACAAAAATGATACATGCATACAAATAGGATGAATACATGCAGTAGAACATAACCTTTGCAAAGATATATTACATGGCATATCTAGCATAAAACATATTCCAGTTATGTCATATTTACACTCATAAGCATATTTCTATAAAGCATTATGGGGTGCAACATCACACCCTCCTCCTGAACTTACTGCCAGAGACTTGGACACTGTCCATGGCAGAGGCAGTATATGTAAAATCCCTGTTTGTCTCTGGTCACATCCCCTTTCAGTACCTTTAAACCGTATGATGTCATTCACAAGTGTTCTAGCAAGGTTTGGGGTTCCTGGTCCCTGGGTGCCTGAAACCAGGTTGGGATGTAGTGTTGCTAACAGAATGCAGACAGCAATCTCTGTTAAAGTGTAGGTGTCTTGGCATTTAGCCAGCAATGCCATGAGGCGGTGTGCTTCAGTTTCCCCTTCCACACAGCAGCATAGGCCTGTTATGCTTTTGCTGCTGTGCCAAGCTACCAGCCTGTTTACAGGTATAAGCTTGTGGGATTGTCTTGTCACCATCCCTAGCATGTACAAAAGTTTCTTCCACAAATCAGGTATGTCCCACATCTTTAAAGGGTTTACCACTAGTATTAACTCCTTTGTCTTGACCCATAGATGAAGTAGCAAAAGACAAAAGATTAACAGCAAATCTACGGTGGACAAGTTTTGTTCACACAATTTAGCTTGTTTAGTGTCTATTGCATTTTCCAATTCCTTTGTGTATCCTGGTAGGTGCTCTGATGCAGATTCTTCTGCCCAAATTTGGCCAAGTTGTGAGTCTCTGAAAATCTCAGTTCATAAATGTTCAGTAGAGATTTGTTAGAGTTTGGCATCTAAATTCTCTAAAGATTCCACCTGCACTGGAATGGATGGCAGGGAGACTGTGTCTTCTATATTCTCAATGCTCCCCCAGCTGGCACCTAGGCAATGTGAAATAGAAGGAAGATGCATCCTGACTCTAATGGAGAGGGGCAAGAAGCTAAGCTGGGGATTTAGCAAGTGGAGAGACTTGGACAAGAAGCTGAAGGGTGGGGGGAAGGGGGACTGGGGCTAGCACAGGGATGAGGACAGAAAGGACTGTAGCCACTAAAGCACACTTTCCTCAGAACTCAGAATAGAACCCAGGATTCCTGAGTCTCAACACTGCTCTGCTGTTGGCAAATAGCCACAGGCGAAATGTATGCCTCCTCTCTAGTGGCCAGCCAATGTAGAGGATGACACCCAACTACTGCTATCAGTTACTCTGTTAGAGCAAGTGGCAGAGGTCTGTACTACGGAATTAAAGGTTCGAACACTGATGATGAGCCATTTGGAAGTCAATAAGTTTCCACATACAGTGCAGGTGGAATCTTTAGAAAATTTGGATGCCAAACTCTAACAAATCTCTACTGAGCATTTATGAGCTGAGATTTCCAGAGATACACAACTTGGCCAAATTTGGGCAGATTTTCACAGGAGCAGCAAAAAGCACATTCTTGATAACAGGATGATCCCCCCACCACCACATTTAAAACCCTTTCTCAGCATGGAGGTGCTAGAGCTTCTCAGTGAAATGTCTGTAAGAGTTTAACATAGGATGTGCAAGGCCACATTTCTGGATCTGTGTGCCAAACTCGCCCCAGCCCATCAGCACAGGGACATGAAAATGAGAGCTGCATTGATAGTTGAAAAGTGAGTGGCAATTGCGTTGCAGAAACTTGCAATGCCAGATGGCTACCAGTAAGTCTGGAATCAATTTGGAGTTGGGAAGTCCACCGCAGTGGCCATTAATCACCTCCTGCTATGCAGGACTGTGACTTTGGGCAATGTGCAGGACATAGTGGATGGTTTTGCCGCAGTGGGGTTCCCAAACTGCGGCGGGGTGATAAATGGCATGCATATCCCTATTTTAGCACCAGACCACCTTGCCACAGAGTACATCAACAGAAAGGGCTACTTTTCTATGGTAATGCAAGCACTGGTGGATCACCAGGGACGCTTTACTGACATCAACGTGGGCTAGTCAGGGAAGGTGCATTATGCATGCATCTTTAAGAACACCAGACTGTTCAGAAAGCTGCAAGTTTAGGGAGGGGGAATGGGGGATGTAGTTCACAGCTATGAGTTTGTGTGTATAGGACAATCGAACTGAATGGTGGCACCGTTTTCCACAGGCAGTGGTGATTTTAGCTGATATCTCACTCGTGAGGGTAACAGAGGCAGAGAGAGCACAACTGCTGCTGGTGTCCTGATGCTGCCCAGAGTCAGATGCTGCTAGCCTTTGTACTGCAATGGTGCCTGCTGAAGTAATCGCTGAGTGGCATGAGAAAGTCTCCTACCGCAGCAGAAGAAATAAGGCAGCCCTCCCCAGAAACCTTTGGTAGAGGATTGCAGAGTACCTCCATGAAAGTTTCATCACAATCTCTACAGAGGATTCATGAGACATCCTGGTGAACATAAACAAACTGCTCCACTATGATTGATGGTGTATAGTGAGTGGCCAAGGACATAGAGGGAGAATGGCTCTAACACCCATTGATTAAGGCACGCATCTAGGATGTGGGAAACCCAGGATCAAGTCCTTGCTTCAGTGACTTTTTAATTATTTATACACAGTAAAATAGCTTCAACAAGAGAGACTGAGAGCACCCCATCCCAGAATATCCAATAGTCCAATCTCCTGAGAGGAGGGGGACCCAAGATCAAATCCCTTCTCCACATCAGGATGCAGGGGGCTTTGAACGCAGGTCTCCCATATTGCAATAAATGCCATAAGCATTGAGCAAAATGTTATAAGGAGACCACCATCACCACCATCTCCCGTTGCTGCTACCGCTGCCATTTTGTGAATAACATGTGAGTCCTGAAAATTTTGGGGGGGACAAACTATTTGGTGAATTCTTTTTAAATTCGTGAATAATTTCAGGTTAACCAAAACTACATGAATAAACTATTTGTCTGAAAAATGTCACCCAGCTCTAGCAGTGACATGTAGCTCACACATGCCAGAGGGAAGACATTGCTCACTAATGTGGATATAACAGAGTGATTTCCAGAAGTACTAATTCTTAAAGGCCCCTCAATAAAGGCCTCTCAGTAATGGGCCAAGTTCTCCTCTTCATCAGAATAATTAATGCAGGAGTGTGGAAACTAATTAATTATTATCTTTGGTAGAATTCTTCCATAGAGGCAAGAGTTAGTAGAGTTCTTTCATTGGGACATGGGGTTTGTTCTGTGCTGGAAAAGACATTTAAAAAAGATTATAATGGCAATAGACAAAACTAAAAGCACTGGGTGTGGCACACAATGAAGTTCTATTGTATAACGTTTTATTTGATATAATAGGTGGGTGATAGCATTTTTAATGTAACAAATTAGCATTGGGGGCTTCCCACAAGAAGTGGGTGTGGGAGGTTGTGAGGAATATGTGCGTTTACTTGTACTTCCCATAACTGGAAGGCAGATTAGTCTTGTGGTTTGGAACTAAAAGGTCTGGAATCCATTTTGTGCCTTTATAGCATGACCTTGGATAGTCACTTAATCTCTCTGGCTTCAGTAACTCCGAGGATTTGCTGATATGGTGTGATAATGCACTCTATGGGGGTGTGATTTTTAAAGTGCACTAACGTTGCACATTAATTGCTCTGTGTCGACCTTGCTAGTGTGTTTTAACGTAGTGCTGTTTGAAACAGTACTGTATTAAAGTTCACTTGAGAACCTGTAGTTCACACCAGCAGGGTCTACACAGACCAATTAATGTGCAGCAGGTTAGCGCAATTCAAAAATCACACCCCCACTGTGTAGCCAAGCTCTAATCTGTAATACTGGGCTCATAATATTCACTTTGAAGGGGTATGGTGATGCCTAAGCCATTAATGTTTATGAAGTACTTTGAATTCCTTGGTTGGGAGGTGCTGTAGAAGTGTAAAGTTTTATTATTATTACATGGTTATCCATTTGGGTGCTTGTGCAAAAACAGCAGCTGAGCACAAGTTCTTCTGCCTTTCCTCACAAGATACTACTCTGGCAATAATACAGATTCACTTTCTGAAATAATGTAAAAGGCTGTTTACAAGTCTGCAAGCAACGCTCACTCTCTGCAACTGTTTCCATGGAATAGAATCAGCACTTAGATACCACAGCGACAGGTGTCCTAGAAATACCTGAGAGAAAGAGATGTTGCTATGGAAGCCATTCTATTTCTTGATGCACTCTCTATCTTCCAACTTAGAAGAGCTCAGGAGCTTCAGCCAATCAAGCTGTTTTTTGGCTGAAATTCCTTTATGGCAAATACTGTAAATCAGAGCTCAGCTTGAGTAGCTGGGAACTCCATGGGGAACAGGGAGAAGGAATCCTCGCTCCCAAGCTGTGGAGTGGCTACTTTGTAGCCATTTACTGATGTTCTGAGGCTACAGTAGCATCTGTGTCACCTGTGCCAAATTCGGAAAGGAAAAAGATGGCATTGGATTGGCAATCTGGGTTGAAGCCTGACTCCACTACAGACTTCCTATTTGCCCTTGGGAAAGTCATTTAATCTCTGTACTTCAGTTCCCCATGTGTAAAATGGGAAAATTAATATTTACTTTCTCCCACCCTGTCTGTCTTATCTTAGACTATAAGACAGGGGTAGTCAATTATTTTTTTTCAAGATCCAAATTTCTTGGTCAAGATATAGTCAAGGTCCAGACTTCAGAGAAAATAATAAAAAAAACCCAATAATGGTAAGAAGTAAATAAAAAGATTTCAGGGTCTGTTCAAAAGCATCTGGTGGTCCAGATTTGGCCTGTGGTCCACCTATTTACTACGTCTGCTGTAAGTTTTTCAGGGCAGGAATTCTCCTTTGCTATATGTTTTGTATAGTATCTCACACACTGGGTCCCTGCCATTGACTGAGGCCCCTTAGAGCTACTGGAATATATTCGTTGGTGGGTTCAAGAAGTGGTGGATCTTCTCCTCTCCACCTCTACTCTTTGCCATAGGTGCGGGAAGTAGGGGTACTGGAGGTGCGGCAGCTTAAAATGGTTTCTATCATATACAGGGTTTACAGTTTGTTTCATTGGGTCTCAGCACCCCCACTATACAAATTGTTCTACCACCCCTGCTCCTTCCTAGCCTGTCCTTTTTCTGTCATCTATTTCCTGCAAGGCAATGTGCAGTGGGGAGCTGGAATCCTTGCTCCACAAGGGATATATACCTCTTATGCATCCTCCTCAAATTCTGTCCTTCTCTGGTGCAATGCTACCCTCCACAGCTGCACAAGAGGGGTCAAGATTATTTTAGTACACTAGTATCTCTACTAGTTTTGTGTCCAGTTGAGGGGGGGAATAGAGTAAATCTGCATCATTCATTGTGGGTTTGAGACTGGCCCCTCTACAGGGCCTGCTCTCTCCAGGAAGGTGTTAAATTCAGATAAATTGATGGCACTCTGGGAGTTGAGGATATTCAGCACCTTTCAGGATGTGCACTGCAAACATCAGTTTTCAGAGATAATGGAATACTTTATAATCGCTGTTGTGTGACACAGTTCCATCATGGTATGGACTTGGTGGGATATGTGTGGTACTAGCTGGTTGAAACCTGGTTATGGGTCGAGTTAAAATCTAATTGAAACTGATATCTGAAAGCACCCTTCATATAAGATAGTTGTGAGACAGTTAAGGGGCCTCACCTAAAACAAGGTGTAGTAGAGTCTGCCCAGGAGTTTTTGATTGTGTGGATGGAGGGGCTTTTTGCCGAGTATTGGCTTTTTTTTTTTTTTTTGGTGGGGTGGAGGGGAAGGGTAGTATGTGAGGGAAGGCAGAAGACAAAAACTGGGAAGGACTCAGAGCCAGATCAAGCAGCTGAATGCATGGTGTCTGACCCTGGAAGAAACCTGGGAGAGGTTTTTGGGTTGGGGTGCAGGCAAAAAGAGTGTTCTTAGTGTTGAGAGCGAAAGAAGCTGTTTCTTGCTATTTGATTCCTTCTGTGTTCAGAGAGACAGGACTTTGTAAATATTTTATAAATAAACAAAGCTGAATTAAAGAAATACCTGACTATCACCAATTTCTATTTCCAAGTGGAATATCCCCAGGACCCCAAATGTTGACTATCTGCAAGGGTCAAAAAGGTGCAACACTGTTATCTAAATAAATGGCTGGCAACATGTATGGAGAAACTATGGAGATGTGTACGTCAAGTAGTAGACCCTATAATTAACTAGACCATGGGGAACTGAATTAAAATTTAATTTCTTTTTGTTCTTTTAAATAAAACTTGGCTTTACCAATTAACCAATTTTAAGAATACAGAGTACAGTCATACACAAATCACTGTTAATGCCAGGCCAAAGGTTGATAGCTTTTGCTAAGAATATAAATAAAGGGGATTTGGGGAGGACAGTGATTTTCTTTAAAAAATTAAAAGAATATCACTACAAACTGGTTAATGGTTTAAAACATTTTGTGTGCTGTTAAGTAGCTTGGCAGATCACAAATGTTACCATATAATGAACACTTAGTGGCACTGAATCAATGACTTTTTAATATAGTTAACAAAGTACTAATTCTGCAAGTATAAAGTGATGATTTGCGATTGCAAATCACTGTATGACCTCTGACTCTGTATTTTCTGTTGATTCAGTCCAGGATTCCAAAGGCAGAGTAGGTACAGAATGTACCAGATGTATGATTACTTCTGTCAATCAGCTACAAGTGGAGAATTTCTATATCTCATTGTATGAAAATGTGTGAAATATTGTCTTGGTATATCCATGCTACCCAGTAAGGCTGCCTAAATGCGTTGCCAGTGCTGCAGCATAAGCAGCAGAGAAGATACATTGTAATGGCAATTTTAGTCCCCTGCTGTGAGAAAGTAGCTGTAGTGGCACCTTAGTAGTGGGTCTTAGACTCTCACGCTATATTAGTAGTGCCAAAACTGTGATAGCATCTTTCAGTGCTATATTAGACCTCCGAGAGGAATCTGCTAAGGAACAAAGAGCAGGAGAGAGATTGTGACCAATGCTGAGCCCATACCTTCCCATGATGAAGGTGTATGCTAGGGATGTAAAATGTTAACCAGTTAGCAGCAGTTTTACCGGTTAACCGGCATTAACGGTTAACCCCGTGCCGCCCGGCCTGCCATCTCCAGCAGCCCCGCACCACCCGCCCGGTCGGAGTGGGCCCAATCGTGCCGCCCAGCTGGAGCAGCGCCACCTGCTCAGAGCGGCCCCAGCCCCAGCTGCTTAATCCGTTAACTGTTTAAACGAAATATTTTAAATCGTTTCAGCAGTTAGCTTTTTAAATGGTATTTACATCCCTAGTGTATACCCTTATTTATTATTCAATATCATCCATTTCAGTTACATGTCCTTCCCATAATTACAACATTTTATAATGACTTATGCATCTTTGAGTATATAAAACCTATGCACGCCTTTTCGGAAGAAGGGGAAAAAGCCTAGAATCCAACACCAATGAACAAAGTTTAAAATAAGCAGTCTGTTAAGATCAATTTCCAGAAAACAATCGGGACTGATATCAGTGTTTCAGGCATATGAATATCACAGGGCTGAATTCTGGCAAATACAGAGCAAGTTACGTAACTCTCCTCCGAAATAGGAGTGTGCCTCAATTTTGACTATCTGCAGTAGTCCACACTGTGTAGTCTGTACTTACCAAGAAAAGTAATGATTTATATGGAAGCTGTGCACAGTGGCTGGTGTTGTGTCAGCGTCACAGGTGCATTCACTTGTGAATTGTGGCCCCCAGCAGCAGGCTATACTCCATTACATCTCTTATGACTCCTACTGCAGAGGGACTAAGGCAAGGTCTACACTATAAAAACTTACATCAATATAACTATGTCGCTCAAGGGTGTGAAAAATCCACATCCCTGAGCAACACAGTTTTACCGACCTCATCCCCATTGTAGACAGCTCTCTGTCAACAGGAGAGCTTCTCCCGTTGCCATAGCTACTCCCTCTTGTGGAGGTGGATTTACTACACCAACGGAAGAAGCTCTCCTGTTGGCATAGTAACATCTTCACTGCAGTGCTACAGCGGTGCAGCTGCACTACTGCACCGTTGTAAATGTAGACCTGCCCTACGGAGTAGTGTCACTGTAAGGTTTCACTGGGCTGGCAAGAATCAATGTCCAGTCTTGGAGTGTCAAATGTCTTGCACTCCTGCTGTGGGGTGAGGGTTTTCTGACATGTTCATACATTACCCTTGCTAGAATTTGTTCTGTAGATCTACAGATATGTAGGTTGAGACCTGTGTGATAGACGTACAGTGAAATACAGAAATACAACCGTTAGACTCAAGGTCTGTTTTTATGTTAAACAGTGTCTGTTTTTTGTTCACAGTGAGCAAATTCCACCTGACACAAGCTTAGTGCGGTGCCTGCCTAGGCTAGTAGTCTTTTTGCTTCACCTGGTACTGATGCAGAAACAATAAGGGTCTTGGTTAGGGTCTTAGCTGTGATAACGCACAGAAACCCAGCACATAGCTAGTAGAGACATTGGATGAGAACCTAATGGGGTAAGTGTTGAAGGATATGTTGATGTCTAGCTGCCAGGTCTTATTCTGCTCTGAAGTCAGTGGAGGTTGTACTGGCATAACTGAGCAGAATCTGGCTCCCCTTCTTTGTGAAAAAGTTGTAAGTTTTGAAATAATGGAGTTCTTACATTAGGCCAGGTTATATTTGGCTTCACTGTCTCTTTGAAGCTTCTTTAGCATCACGTATGAGTGAAAAAGATATAGGGTCAGATTTTCAGACCTGAATTTTCAGACCAGTTTTCACCTGAGACTGATCATTGAGACAGCTTGGCCCATGATTTGAAGGTGCAATCCGGAATTTAGACATTACATGGGTAAGCTGTGGGCACAAATGATTGACACATTAATTAACATTACACATTTTGCAATGTAGCAGAGAGCCAGCAGAGCAACCCAGGAAGATGGGTGGGCCTGCTAACATACGAAGGACACTCCCAGTGGTAAACCACAAGAACTGCAGGATTTGCCAAGATATTTGGTGGACAACAGATGCACTTTCAAAATTGTCCTGGTAAAATCAGAATTTCTGGTGACTAACCAAGGATCCTCATGTCTTGTGCCACTCTAGTGGTGGTAAGTCTGCCTCTGAGGCCCATCACTGTTGTGTCTGGGTGTGTGCTTTGCTGTTCTGAATACTGCAAAAATATTTCAAAAGTTATGATAGAGCAGAGCCTCAAGCCAGGCAGGAATCTGGATCAGAGTTGTAGGAATACATACACCCACCAGACTGCACAAGGAAATAACCCACAATCCAATGGAGCATTTGCACCCTGAGTGCATTTTGGGAGAGGAGTCTGTAATCCTAGTTACTGCTTTAAGGCAACAAGATACCATTTTAAAATCTTCTTCTGTTCTCAGTGCCTCAGGCACCACAGCTCTGTCTTACCATATGGTTATGAATATTGTGCAAGTAATGTTGTACACTGTAGCTGCAATAATGAGCAATGTATTTGATTTACCACTTGTTAAGTAGTTTGAAATAGTACCTCTTTATCTAACTGAGGAATTCTGAAGTTGTAGTGTGTATCATGCTATGTACTCTGTGCCTCAGTATTCAATATGTGTGCTCTGTGGACCAGTTTGCAATATTTGATGGAGCAAATAGCAGAAATTACAGTGCAAAAGCTGCATTTATATAAGGCAATACTTGAATGAATTTAGCTGGTGTAGTGCAAGTAGCAGTATAGTCTAAGGTAGCGTTTCTCAAATGCGGCCATAGCCTCCTGGGCAGTGATGTGGGGGAGGGAGGGGGAGACAAAGCAGTGGTCCCTCCCCGTGGGCCACCAGCAGGGGTTGGACCCTGCCTCCCTCTGGAGACACAAATGCTGGAGGAGGAGGCAACTATTGAGTTCCCCACCTTCCTGGGGATGTAGGGTTGGGCTCCAGCCTTGGGGTGGCGGGCAGCAGGCGCTGGCCACAGGGCTCCAACCCCCGGCTGCAGGGCTCACCCCCCCCATTGCCCCTGGTCCCCGCTGCCTCCGACGGCCCATCATGCATTCGCCCCCACCCCCCATCCCCACTTCCCGATCTCCCCATCCAAGTCTTAATTTGTCCACGGGCTGGCTAGGACTGTGTAAGTCTGCTGCTGTGAAAAGTGATATTTGTATGTTTGTTAATATCACTTTTCACAGCAGCAGACTTACTAGCTAACAAGTCTTTAAACAACAACAACAACAAAAAAGGAAAAGAAGCAACAACAAAAAAGACAAGAACCTGCAGAGCACCTTATTTATGTTTCTATTCCATTTAGGTCCTGTAAAGAAGAGAGACAATTGTACATTATTTTTATTATTGAGTCTGCAAAAAGATTCAATAAATTACAATGATTTGGACATGTGTATGTGCATATATATTTGTTTTTCCTTAAGTTAATTAAGTATTTTAGGAAAAATTGTCAGCATGGCCACCAGCAAGAGTTGATGGCCACACTTCGAGGCCACCAAAAATTTTATTGTGAGAACCCCTGTTCTAAGGCTAACTTGTGTATTATGTGCTTCTTTCCAGTAAAGTGACTTTTAAATCATAATAGGAATAGGGCGTGTAGAAGGTTCATGCCGGGGCTCGACCCTCCTGGGCAGGAGGGGAGCCACACCGACTCACTACTGGTGGAACAAACAACGAGTTAGTTCAGGACTCAGGCCCTCAGGTGCGGGGGCTGAGCCAACAACAGATAGTTCAGGGCTCAGGCCCTCTGGTGCAGGGGCTGAGCAAACAACAGATAGTTCAGGGCTCAGGCCCTCTGGTGCAGGGGCTGAGCAAACAACAGATAGTTCAGGGCTCAGGTCCCCTGGTGCAGGGGCTGAGCAAACAACAGATAGTTAGTCCTGGGGCCCAGGCCCTGGAGCAGGGCGGGGCACAAACAGTCCCAGCTCAGGCCCTTTGGGGCAGGGCTGAGCGAGCAATCAGTCAAGGAGCCCAGGCCCTCTGGTGCAGGGGCTGAGCAAACAACAGATAGTTCAGGGCTCAGGTCCCCTGGTGCAGGGGCTGAGCAAACAACCAATTGGGGGTAAGCCCAGGCTCCTACACCTGAGCGTTGGGTGAGGGGGAAGCCTGCCACCCGTGAGCGGGGGTGGCAGGGGGGAACGCAGGCCCACCCACTCCACTGCGTTCCAGCCTGGGGCCCTAGCAGCGGTTACTGCCGCTGCTGTTCAGTGGGGTATCCTGACCGAAACACACAGACATTGGCTCACATGCGTCTGCAGCCTGACCGAGGTTGGCTACCCCCGGGCTACTTCCAGGTTCCCCCTCAGGGCCTACCTCATCCGTGGCATCGGGCCCAGTCCAGTCCACCAGCATGGGCTCCTCTCGGCCGGGGCTTGGTGGCAGGTCCGGCAGCTCCGTGGGGAAATCCAGCCAATTGCACTCGGGCGGCTCCTCCGGGTAACAGCAGGGGCGGAGGAGCTCTGGTGTGGTCTCGCCTTCGGGGTTGATGTGGGGGAGTTCCAAGGGCTCCTCCCAACGATGGGAGCGGACGGGCTCCGGCGGCTCCTCCTCGTAGTGGGCTCAGGGCAGCTCCAGCCAGCTAGGGCAACGGCCTCGGAGGTGTCCCGGCCGGGAGCTCCCGGCCGCACGTCTGCTCCCTGTGGTGGCCGGGCTCCGACTGAGCTCCGGCGGCCGGCCTTTATACTTCCTGTCCCGCCCCGTGATTTACGGGGGGCGGGAACAGTCGGCGGTGGCTCCGCCCACTCTGGTGCCTGCAAGGGTGCTCCCTCTTCTGGACAGGAGGGGAGCCACACCGACTCACTACAGGGCGATTTCATGAAATTGTCTCCTCCAGTAGTGGGCCTTCCTGAAGCAGAGATTGCAATTGTGCCATCTCTGTGGTGGGCTTGTGATGTGGACTGTGGATTACTAAACTCAGTTTTACCTGTGACCTAAAGGATGATTTGGACACACATCACCTTTTACCCCACTGGGACTGAATATTACCATTTTATTATCTCAAGTCCTCAAGGCTTTGGAAGTTGCTTCTTCCTGTAGAAGCCCAAGTGTGATAACCTTTTAGTCTGTGCTGCGAGGCCCTCTTACTCTCCCTTGCCCATAAAGAGACGGGTGATAGGTAGGGATGAGTAAGCGGTTATGTGACACTCAGAGGATTTTGTGGTGAAGTCAATTTATTTATTTATATATTTATTTCAGTTTTCATTGGGCTATTTGATTTGATTTGGGGGGTTACAAAAAGATCTTTGTTCATTAACATGTTTTTAGATTCTCAAGTGCATGCAGAGTTTTGGGGTAGATGCTCTCTAATTGAAGAATACAAAATTCCAAATAAAGTCAGTTTAATTTTGGAGGAAATGAAGGAAGCATATCTTGGACAGCTTGATCTTAAATACAAAATGGCAGCTGTTTGAAGCTGCTTAGAGGATGTTGGAAGGGTGGCAATGGGTTGGTGTCATAGGCTTTGCAGTGTGCCCTTGCATGTTGTTATGTGCAATAGCACCATCGTTCTGCATTTTATCAGATCGCTGTCATCTCTGCATATGTATGTTTTGTTGGTATATATGTATGATAAATGTATGTCTGTAAAAATCCACTTTCAGTGTAACTCTTTTTCCTTTTTTTTCTTTGAAGTTATAAACTGGGATTTTCAATGAGCCAAGGGAGTTAGGCTCCCTACTTCCACTGATAGTCAATTGGAGTTGAGGGCCTAACATCCTTAAAATATTTTGAAAATTCCCGCCGTGTTCAGTACCCACAGCTCTTTCTCAGTTGTGGGTTCACATGTTTCAGTTCTATAATGAAGTGGAGGAAATGCTGATTTAATAAGAGATAGATTTACTGCTGTTACCAAAGATTAAGAAAAAACCCAACCCCCTAACCAAAATGGTTTGTGATTTTATTCTTTCCAATAAAAAAGTGTTGTTTTTTTAAAACTGCGTATTTAATCTGGTAGCACTTTTCAGTTAGATGAGACAAATAACTTCTGACAGCCAAGTTGATATTTTATGCTTTGCATGCCAGCAATTGTCATGAAAACAACTTGATTTTTTCCACTGTAAATAATTAAAAGTTAGGAAGTATGTGCACAGGTGTGTGTGTGTGTGTGTGTGTGTGTACCTTCCAAATGCATGGGAATTCAACAGAAAGGACTGTTTTGTGAGATGAAAAGATGCTGAGCTAAGTTGGACTGAATGGACTCACTGGACTAACTTAATTCAACACAGGGAGCAGATGCTAAACAACAAAAGGGTATGGAATGGGCAAGAGAAGAAATAGGCAGATAAACAAGGCTCAGGAGAGGCATTTCATTTGAACAAAATCTGGGAAACACATGTCCTAAACGTAAAGGTTGAATACCCCTTGATGTGGAAGTGATTTACAGATGCTGACAGCACATTCCTTCCTGAAGCAAAAATAGCATTAGTTTCTTTTGATAGCAACGTGTCTGCCTCATCTGAGTCTTTTTCCACTTCATAAAGAGCATTAATCGCCACTGCAGTCCATGGCCCAGTTCTTTGCTCAGGAGCACAGATCACCTACAGATCAAGTTGCATTCAGGTAACAATTGCTGTTCAGCAGTCCTTCTCTAATATTTCTCCTCTTGGCTTGGAAGTTTGTTTATAACAAGGAAGAAAAAAAAAGCCTAAAAAGAAAAAGGCCAAATGCACATGGTTGGTTGACAACATTATACAAAGAACTAATCTTATTGTGAAATTTAGCCCATGGTGGAGGAACTATGCAAAGTGTTCTGCACTATGCAAACTTCACTTAAACTACACCTGTGGGGCCATATAATTGTCAGTGATCCAGTGAACAGGCCAGTGGACTGGAACTTAGGAGACTTGGGTTCTTCCTGGCTCTGCTGCTAACCTTGGGAAAATCATTTCCCCTCTTTGTACGCCCCTCACACCATTTGTCTGTTTAGACTGTGAGCTCTCAGGGGCCCAGACTATATCTTATTGTGTTTCCAAATAGTACCAGTAAAATGGGTCCCTAATGTTGGAATCCTGAGCATTAAGTTAGTACAAATACTACTGGGCAAGGTTTTGGTGGTATGGATTTTGTGGAAATGCAGTTCTGCTATGAAAAGAGAAGGTTAAACTGGCACCTTCATATTCAACAGATCTATCTCCTGATTCTCTTCAGTCACATTTGGTCACTTTACAGACTGAAATACATTTTTTACTGCCTTTTACAACCCTTACCATTCCAAAACAATACAGCTGCAGGTGAGTGAACTATAGTCTTTTTCATCTTGTGCATCATCAGCAGAACTGCTTACAAATTTCCAATCAGTACTTCACTGAAAGCAATGGAATTGCGCAAGTGTCTGCGAGGAGCATAATTTGAAGACTATGGTCACTGTAATGGCATCATATAAAGAAAATGGAATAGCAAAGGTGCATAGTAGGGTTGCCAACTTTCTAATCGCACAAAACCAAACATCCCCGCCCTGCCCCTTCCCTGAGGCTCCGCCCCTTCTCAGAGACCCTGTCCCCCGCTCACTCCATCCCCCCTCCCTCTGCCGCTCGCTCTCCCCCACCCTCACTCACTTTCACTGGGCTAGGGCAGGGGGTTGGGGTGCGGGAGAGGGCTGAGGGCTCTGGGCTGGGGGTGCAGGCTCTGGGCTGGGGCCGGAGATGAGGGGTTTGGAGTGCAGGAGGGGGCTCTGGGCTGGGGCAGGTGGTTGAGGTGTTGGGGGGGTGGGGTGCAGGCTCCGGGAGGGAGTTTGGGTGTGAGAGGAGACTCTGGGATGGGGCAAAGGGTTGGGGTGCAGGAGGGGGTTCGTGGTTCCCGGCCTGTCATAACTATAAAAGGAAGGGTAACAGCTCTCTGTGTACAGTACTAAAATCCCTCCTGGTCAGAGACTCCAAAATCCTTTTACCTGTAAAGGGTTAAGAAGCTCGGGTAACCTGGCTGACACCTGACCCAGAGGACCAATGAGGGGACAAGATACTTTCAAATCTTGGGGGGGGAAAGGCTTTTGTGTGTGTCCTTTGTTTAAGGGGTTGTTCGCTCTTGGGACTGAGAGGGACCAGACATCAATCCAGGTTCTCCCCATCTTTCTAAACAAGTCTCTCTTATTTCAAAATTGTAAGTAAAAGCCAGGCAAGGCGTCTTAGGTTTACTTTGTTTTCTCAACTTGTAAATGTACCTTTTACCAGAGTGCTTATCTTGTTTGCTATACTTTGAACCTAAGACAGAGGGGATTCCTCTGAGCTCTTTAAGTTTGATTACCCTGTAAAGTTATTTTCCATACTGATTTTGCAGAGATGATTTTTACCTTTTGCTTTAATTAAAAGCCTTCTTTTTAAGAACCTGATTGATTTCTCCTTGTTTTAAGTTCCAAAGGGGGTTTGGATCTGTATTCACCAGGAGTTGGTGAAAGGAAGGAGGGGGGAAGGGTCAATTTCTCCTTGTTTAAGATCCAAGCAGTTTGGATCTGTATTCACCAGGGAATTGGTGAAAGGTTTCTCAAGGCTTCCCAGGGAGGGAATTCTTAAGATGGTGGCAGCGGACCAGAGCTAAGCTGGTAGATAAGCTTAGCAGTTTTCATGCAGGCCCCTACATTTGTACCCTAAAGTTCAAAGTAGGGATACAGCCTTGACATGGTGGCACAGCGGTGGGATCGTTTTAAACCCAAAAGCCAGTAAGATATTTTTTTTTCCTTCTAGCTGCTTGGAGAGCAGAGCTGAAGGTAGATGCATATCTTATCTCTCCTTGCCTGAAGGCAGAGGTGTTAAGTTTTTTTAACAAGGTCCTTTGTTAAGAGAAGGGTTCAATTAATGAGCAAACAACTGGTAAAGATAATTTACAAGCTGAATTGTGTTTTTTTTCTTTTTTACATCCTCGGAAGTAGCTAGTTAGAAACTCTCTGTTAACTCAGCAGCACTCAGCAGGAGCCTGAGCTAAGTACATCCCAGTTTCAGTCAACTGCAGAGGGGTGTGACCCAGCACAAGAAAACCAGGAAAATGACTACCAAAGAAGAAAAAGCTAAAGAGGAGGCCCACAAGAGAGCTATGGAGCTGAAAGAAAAAGAGATAGAGCTGAGAGACAGAGAAGAGAAATCCAAAGAGGGGGCCCACAAGAGAGAGATGGAGCTGAGAGACAGAGAAGAGAAAGCCAAAGAGGAGGCCCACAAGAGAGAAATGGAGCTGGAAAAAGCCAAAGAGGAGGCCCACAAGAGAGAAATGGAGCTGGAAAAAGCCAAACAGGAGGCCCATGAAAGAGAAGAAAAAGCCAAACAGGAGGCCCATAAAAGAGAGATGGAGCTGAAAGAAAAAGAGATGGAACTGGAAGCAGCAAGGACTAGGCAGGGTGCATCAGACCATCCTAACAACTCCTCTCCAGGTACCACTTCCCATCCCAGGAAATTCCCCACCTACAAGGCAGGCAATGATACTGAGGCCTTCTTAGAAAATTTTGAAAGGGCCTGCCTTGGATACAACATCCCTCCAACCCAGTACATGGTAGAGCTGAGGCCGCAGCTCAGTGGACCCTTAGCAGAAGTGGCGGCTGAAATGCCTAAGGAACACATGAACAGTTATGAACTTTTTAAAAACAAGGCCAGACTCAGAATGGGGCTAACACCCGAGCATGCCCGTCGGCGGTTCAGAGCCCTAAGGTGGAAACCAGATGTGTCATTTACCCGGCATGCCTACCACATTGACAAAAATTGTGATGCCTGGGTATCAGGAGCAAATGTTAAATCTCTGGAAGATCTGCTTTCCCTAGTAAAAATGGAGCAGTTTTTAGAGGGTGTTCCTGAGGAAATAGAAAGGTACATCCTAGATGGGAAGCCCAAAACTGTAACCGAGGCGGGGGAGATTGGAGCCAAATGGGTGGAGGTGACAGAAAAGAAAAAAGCTAGTAGCAGTTGGAGCGAATATCAGAAGGGGCAAGCCGAAACAAAACCTTATCACCGGGGACAACCCAAGGCCCCACCCACATCCCAAGGGAAACCCCAGACGCCTTCTCACCCCACCACACCAGTCTCCAGCAACCAACATCGCCCCGGTGATACCTTAGCAGGGCGATGTTTTAAATGTAATGAACTGGGACATATAAAGGCTCACTGCCCCAAGAACCCCAACCGATTACAGTTCATTACACCCCAATCACACCAAAGATCCCCAGACCCAGATGCCTCTCTCATACCCTCGGAGCGAAGGGAAACCTTGAGAGTGGGCGGAAAGAAGGTTATCGCTTGGAGGGACACTGGGGCACAAGTGTCAACTATCCACCAATCCCTAGTGGACCCCAAACTCATCAACCCGGAGGCTACAGTGACAATTCAACCCTTTGTGTCACAGTCTGTAACCTTGCCTACAGCCAAGTTGCATGTCCAGTACAAGGGCTGGTCAGGAATGTGGACTTTTGCAGTCTATGACAATTATCCCATTCCCATGCTACTGGGGGAAGACTTGGCTAACCATGTGAAGCTAGCCAAGAGGGTGGGAATAGTCACCCGCAGCCAGGCTAAGCAAGCTTTCACCCCCATCCCTGTTCCTGAGCCGTCCACCAGGACCCCGTCTGTGTTACCGGAGACCCAAACACAGGTGGTGGAACCGGATCCCCTGCCAACGACTGCAACAGCCGTAGTGGATCCAATCCCAGAGACCCAGCCAAAGCCAGTCCCAGAACCGGAACTGGCAACGCAACCAGCACCAGAACCATTGCCAGCACTGAGTCCAGCGCTTGCAACCCCGTCTACAACTCCAATGCCAGAGGGCACCAGCGAGCCTAAACTGGCGGAAGCAGCAGATAACCCTACCCAAGAGGCTCAGCCAGAGCCTGAAATACCACATAGTGCACCAGCGGACAGCGGTTCACAGTCAATGGAAAAAGCCCCAGCACCTGCATCGCTCCCAGAGGGACCAAGCCCCAGTCCACAGTCCAAGGAGGAACTGATGTCTCCAGCATCAAGGGAACAGTTCCAGGCCGAGCAGGAAGCAGATGACAGCCTTCAGAAAGCTTGGGCGGCGGCACGGAGCACCCCACCGCCTCTCAGCTCTTCTAACCGATCCCGGTTTGTTGTAGAAAAAGGACTTTTATACAAGGAGACTCTTTCTGGTGGGCACCAGGAAGACTGGCATCCTCAAAGACAGCTGGTAGTTCCCACTAAGTATCGGGTAAAACTCTTGAGCTTAGCCCATGATCATCCCAGTGGCCATTCTGGGGTGAACAGAACCAAAGACCGGTTGGGGAAGTCCTTCCACTGGGAGGGAATGGGCAAGGACGTTGCTAATTATGTCCGGTCTTGTGAGGTGTGCCAACGAGTGGGAAAGCCGCAAGACCAGGTTAAAGCCCCTCTCCAGCCACTACCCATAATTGCGGTCCCATTTCAGCGAGTAGCTGTGGATATTCTGGGTCCTTTCCCAAAGAAGACACCCAGAGGAAAGCAGTACGTACTGACTTTCATGGATTTTGCTACCCGATGGCCGGAAGCTGTACCCTTAAGCAACACCAAGGCTAAAAGTGTGTGCCAGGCATTAGCAGACATTTTTGCCAGGGTAGGGTGGCCCTCCGACATACTTACAGATTCGGGAACTAATTTCCTGGCAGGGAACATGAAAAACCTGTGGAAAGCTCATGGGGTGAATCACTTGGTTGCCACCCCTCATCACCATCAAACCAATGGTCTGGTGGAGAGGTTTAATGGAACTTTGGGGGCCATGATACGTAAATTCGTAAATGAACACTCCAATGATTGGGACCTAGTGTTGCAGCAGTTGCTTTTTGCCTACAGGGCTGTACCACATCCCAGTTTAGGGTTTTCACCATTTGAACTTGTGTATGGCCGCGAGGTTAAGGGGCCATTACAGTTGGTGAAGCAGCAATGGGAGGGGTTTACGCCTTCTCCAGGAACTAACATTCTAGACTTTGTAAGCAACCTACAAAACACCCTCCGACACTCTTTAGCCCTTGCTAAAGAAAACCTAAAGGATGCTCAGGAAGAGCAAAAGGCCTGGTATGATAAACATTCCAGAGAATGGTCCTTCAAAGTAGGAGACCAAGTCATGGTCTTAAAGGCGCTCCAGGCCCATAAAATGGAAGCGTCGTGGGAAGGACCATTCACGGTCCAGGAGCGCCTAGGAGCTGTTAACTATCTCATAGCCTCCCCCACCTCCAACATAAAGCCTAAGGTATACCATGTTAATTCTCTTAAGCCCTTTTATTCTAGAGAATTAAACGTTTGCCAGTTTACAGCCCAGGAAACTGATGACGCGGAGTGGCCTGCAGGTGTCTACTATGAAGGAAAAAGGAATGGTGGCGTGGAAGAGGTGAACCTCTCCACGACCCTGGGACGTCTGCAGCGACAGCAGATAAAGGAGCTGTGCACAAGCTTTGCACCGATTTTCTCAGCCACTCCAGGACGGACCGAACGGGCATACCACTCCATTGACACAGGTAATGCTCACCCAATTAGAACCCCACCCTACCGGGAGTCACCTCATGCCCAAGCGGCTATACAAAGGGAGATCCAGGACATGCTACAGATGGGTATAATCCGCCCCTCTACCAGTGCATGGGCATCTCCAGTGGTTCTAGTTCCCAAACCAGATGGGGAAATACGCTTTTGCGTGGACTACCGTAAGCTAAATGCTGTAACTCGTCCTGACAACTATCCAATGCCACGCACAGATGAGCTATTGGAAAAATTGGGACATGCCCAATTCATCTCTACTTTAGACTTAACCAAAGGGTACTGGCAAGTACCACTAGATGAACCCGCTAAGGAAAGGTCAGCCTTCGTCACCCAGGCAGGGGTGTATGAATTCAATGTACTCCCTTTCGGGTTGCGAAATGCACCCGCCACCTTCCAAAGACTTGTAGATGGTCTCCTAGCAGGATTGGGAGAATCTGCAGTTGCCTACCTCGATGATGTGGCCATTTTTTCTGATTCATGGACAGAACACCTGGAGCACCAAAAAAAAGTCTTCGAGCGCATCCGGCAGGCAGGACTAACTGTTAAGGCTAAAAAGTGTCAAATAGGCCAAAACAGAGTGACGTACCTGGGGCACCAGGTGGGTCAAGGAACTATAAATCCCTTACAGGCCAAAGTGGATGCTATCCAAAAGTGGCCGGTTCCAAAGTCAAAGAAACAGGTCCAATCCTTCTTAGGCTTGGCCGGATATTATAGGCGATTTGTACCACACTACAGCCAAATCGCCGCCCCGCTGACAGACCTAACCAGAAAGAAACAGCCAAATACAGTTCAGTGGACTGATAAGTGTCAAAAGGCCTTTAACCAGCTTAAGGCAACACTCATGTCTGACCCTGTGCTAAGGGCCCCAGACTTTGACAAACCGTTCCTAGTAACCACAGATGCTTCCGAGCGAGGCGTGGGAGCAGTTTTAATGCAGGAAGGACCAGATCAAGAATTCCATCCTGTCGTGTTTCTCAGCAAGAAACTGTCTGAGAGGGAAAGCCACTGGTCAATCAGCGAAAAGGAATGCTACGCCATTGTGTACGCGCTAGAAAAGCTACGCCCATATGTTTGGGGACGGCGTTTCCAACTACAAACAGACCATGCTGCGCTACAGTGGCTTCATACCGCCAAGGGAAATAACAAAAAACTTCTTCGGTGGAGTTTAGCTCTCCAAGATTTTGATTTTGAAATACAACACATTTCGGGAGCTTCTAACAAAGTGGCTGATGCACTCTCCCGGGAAAGTTTCCCAGAGTTAACTGGTTAACAATTGTTTTTGGAATGAAACATATTGTTAGTTTTTATATAATCAGTAGTATGTCTAAAGGTACGTGTGTCTTATTAACTCTGTTTTCTCCTAGAGCTCCAGGAAAGAAATCACAGCCAGTGTGGAACCAAACGTCCAACACTATCTGTGATTTGGGGGGCGTGTCATAACTATAAAAGGAAGGGTAACAGCTCTCTGTGTACAGTACTAAAATCCCTCCTGGTCAGAGACTCCAAAATCCTTTTACCTGTAAAGGGTTAAGAAGCTCGGGTAACCTGGCTGACACCTGACCCAGAGGACCAAAAACTTAAAGAGCTCAGGGGATTCCTCTGAGCTCTTTAAGTTTGATTACCCTGTAAAGTTATTTTCCATACTGATTTTGCAGAGATGATTTTTACCTTTTGCTTTAATTAAAAGCCTTCTTTTTAAGAACCTGATTGATTTCTCCTTGTTTTAAGATCCAAAGGGGGTTTGGATCTGTATTCACCAGGAGTTGGTGAAAGGAAGGAGGGGGGAAGGGTCAATTTCTCCTTGTTTAAGATCCAAGCAGTTTGGATCTGTATTCACCAGGGAATTGGTGAAAGGTTTCTCAAGGCTTCCCAGGGAGGGAATTCTTAAGATGGTGGCAGCGGACCAGAGCTAAGCTGGTAGATAAGCTTAGCAGTTTTCATGCAGGCCCCTACATTTGTACCCTAAAGTTCAAAGTAGGGATACAGCCTTGACACGGCCAATGGGAGCTGCGGATCCAGCACTTGTGGTGGGGGCAGCGCGTGGAGCCTCCCTGGCCGCCCATGCGCCTAGGGGCCACAGGGACCTGGCAGCTGCTTCCAGAAGTGGAATGGAGCCAGGGCAGGCAGGGAGCCTGCCTTAGTCCCGGGCCTCTTCTGCGCTGCTGACCAGACTTTTAACGACCCTGTTGGCGGTGCTGACCGGAGCCACTAGGGTCCCTTTTTGACCAGGTGTTCCGGTCGAAAACCGGATGCCTGACAACCCTAGTGCATAGCTGGGCCTGTAGGACTTCTGTTATTGGTGATAATGTGTGTGATGGAGAGAAGCCCACTTGATTTTCAGATCTCAGGTTGAGTTTTCAGGGCGGGCAGTGAAAAACTTTTTATTTGTTAGCAGCTTCAGTGTACTTAATACAGAGAAATCTTAAATATGGAACCAATAATGCTGTTTATACAGAGTCATTTTTCAGAGTAGAACATCGTTTTCAGTGGTGCAGAGGGCCTTTTGTGAGGGGTTGTATGTAGCCTGATTTCATCCAATTCTCCCAAAATATTGTTGATTTCCAAAGTAGAAAAAAAGTTAAAAAATCTAATGTTCTGCAGGAAAATGGCTTCCTCAGGTGATCAGTAACACAACTGGTGTTTCAGTACCTTGCCGATATTTAAAGGATGGTTTGTTGTTTGTTTATGACACAATCTCTTTGTACGTCTGTTAAATTTGGTGTTCACATCTCATGAGTATTGTGTAGTGCTGCACCAGGGTAAGTGGGGACAGAATGAGGTTGAAGGTCTCTCACCCTTATTTTTGAATTTTCTGGCTTGCTGTCCCTTGACTCGTATTGAATTTTGACAATATTTTTGTCTCAGAGAGGCTTACAAAGCATATTTACCACTAGGAACAAAATGGATGCACTGGAGCAGTTCCAGGTCCTTGGGAATATTAAAAAACAGGATTACTCCCTCCTTCCCCCCGCCCCCCCCAGCAAATATTGTTAACTTGTGGAACAGTTCATACATTATGTGGTCATGTGGGCCTTTTGCAAAAGCTTTCAAATTAGGTTAAGCCAGCTCCTATATATAATTATGAGATAAATAAATGTATACTGCAGGCCATTTTTTTTTATAAACATGCACTATGTAATTGATAGAGTGCTTTGGACTCTTGTGTAAACACAACAGATAATTACACATGTTCATTGTAATAAAAATCTTTGACTATCCATAGAAAAATGAGAAGTACCCTCATACTACATATTTAAACCCTCTGTGTCTGGTGGTTTTCATTTTTTTTAAAATTGCAAGTTAGCAATAGAGACTAAGCTGTATTATCAACAAAAGGCTGGACAAATTCCTTTAATTAAGAATGTATATGACATTGGAGGGGTTATGAGTTCAAATTATGAATTCCTAATCAGCAACCTGTTGTAAGATGAGGCCCTGAAACAAACTCTTGTGTCAGAGGCCCAGTCTGAGGCTTGAAGCCTGAACCAAAGTACTTCCAGGCATTGCTAAGCAAAAGCTGGGCCAGAGGCAGGCCCCGCTCACAGAAGTTGGCGAAAAGAGGGTTGTTAGAAGCAGGTGCATTCACATATAAGTGCTAATAAGAGGAACTTGTGCCAAGATGGCACCTGGACATCCCAATACGAGGACACTCCACAGACATAACAAGGAACAGGCAGGTGCATCTTTAAGACAGGGTCAAAAGGACAGCATGATGGATAGATCTGTTTGTTTGAAACAACATGATCAAAGGGGGAGACAGCACCCTAATGAGCCCAGGGGCCGTACCTCAATACGTCAGTAGGGATGAGTAATCTGTCCTGTAACTGTATAAAAGTAGGTCCCGGAGTGCGCATCTTTGTCTGGCCTAGGGGGCAGTGGAAAGTCCCGCCACTAACTGAGCCTGTCCATTGCCAGGGGGCACAAATTCGTAGTATGTCCTGCAGAGTCTACGGGAAACTATTACTGTGCTTTGTTTGACAATAAACCTGGCTCGGGTTCCTTCGTACCTTACTAGAGTCTGTGGACTTTGGGGGTAATTTCGGGGTTTGCTGTGTCAGCGATCTGCGCAGAGCCGGGGCAGCACACAGAGGGAACACGCACACAGCCGACTGTTATCATCATCGAACAAGAGCAGAGCACCACCGGTAGCTACTGACAACACAACCTTATTTTCATTAATCAAGCCAAGATTCCTTTTTCAAGTTCTCTTAAGATAAACACACTCTTGTATGTCAGGGTTTCCACCCTGAATAAAGTTTTATGTATTAATTAACTCCCTAAAAACAGGTTTAAAATAAAAGTGCTGATGCAACCTTAACCATCACAGCACAATTAGTTTGGCTACAATTCTGCTGTAATCCCAAAACAGTAACAAAGAAAATTGTCATATCAGATAGATTCCATCTGTCCTCTGTACAAAAAAGTCCTGAGTATAACCCTTTACATATGAATATATCCTTCTCTGTCAATTCTTTTTCCAATATCAAAACTGCATCTAACTTTTCAAAAATAAATTAAAAGTTTAGGAAAAGAATATCTGAGGTTGACAAAAACTGGTTATGTAAAGACAGAAATCAAGGCACAGGTTGGTAAGTTTTAAGGGAATTATTTAAAACATGCCCTAGAATGTATTGTATACTTCAAAGGTAGCATGGGCGGCATGGCATTTATCATTATATGAAGGTACTTTTACAGTCCTACTCACCATAATATCTGTGCAGAACTACCAATAATAATTTTTTTGTTGTGTTGATTTACTACTAAAAACACATACAAGAAACGATGGCAAAATGGGAAGCTAAGTTTATTTCCGTTACTCCCCCCCAAAAAAACCCCTCCATTAAGCATGTGTACAATTCTCTTCAGGATAGATAACTGCATCTCAGCACACTTAGACATATTTCTAAAAGATTTACAAAGACAAGTGCTCATATAATTTTGTGTGTGTACATGGGCAGAAGAAGGCACTAAGATTTATTTTAATTGAAACAGGTGCTACTAAGTAGATTTTGCAGTGCAGTAGAATATTTGGTGATATGGACAGGAAAGAGCATATGGATAATTCTAGAAAAGGATGGTTGGAAGAGGAGTGATCTACTGTTCTGAGCACAGACCTGTGAACCAGGACTTCCTGACTTCAGTTTCCTTCTCTGAATTTGGGCAAATTACTCAATTTCTCTGCCTCAGTTTCCTCAGCTGCACACTGAGAATAGTTTGTATTTTTCTCCCTGAAAGAGATGATGTAGGTATTAATAAGTCAATATTTGCAGAGTGCTTATGGTGAAAAAGATGCTATGTAAGTACTAAGTATTATTAAAAAGGGCATGAATGGGAAGTTTAAGCTAATAAAATGTAATTGTGAGAAAAAGCAGGTGCTGAAAGGTATGCAAATTACAGCTTCCCTGAAAACAAAGGCTTGGCAGCATAGCTGTCACCTACAAGACTAATATTCATTCCAGCACTGGCATTGGCAACAGAACAACTGAAATATTTCTGTAAGGATGAAGTGTCTTGGAGCAATGGCTCCAAATATTTGGCATAATTTGATTTTTTGTTAGAGTTGGGCATTCATGTTGCTGTTTTCCAACAGATTTCCTGGGAAAAAACATAAATCAACCATATACTCTGCGCGCTACTGAGAAAATGATTCTGTAATCCCTTATTTTTAGCTCTCCAGCTATCTACAGTCGTGATCCTTCAAACTCTTATAAACACAAGCGACTTTATGCACTTGAATAGTCTTATTGAAATAAATGGGACTACTCTGTACATAAAGTTACTCGTGTGTAAGAGTTTGCAGGATATTAGGGCCTTAGTTCTTAGACCATGTGTAATGATTTGGGGGATCTGTTTTTACAACTTATATATTCTGATTGATATTATAAAATTGTTGCTATGAAAATTGCTGCATCACCGAATCTCCCTCTGTAAATGTGGAATCCAGCATGAGCAGACAAAGGCTGCATCACATCTTCTAGAGTAGACCACAGACAGTGGAGAGTGGTCAATCTTAATGATTGTATTCTGACCCCACAATAGTTATGCTAAGGAGGGTGCCTGAGATGGGAAATAAATTCAGCCAAGTTGGTCTTCAGGGAGGAGGAAAGGGGTTGAGAGTGTCAATTCTCCAAGCAGGACAGAGTGACAGAGCACGAGGTTCTAAAATGATTCACAGGGGAAGGTTCAGAAGGTTCTAAAATGATTCACAGGGGATGGTTCAGAAAGAGCCTCACAAGTTTGGTCAGGATCGGGGAAGGGATGGACTGGCCAAGGTCTGGGAAGGAGAGCCAAGGTCTGGGAAGGCTCCATATTTCAGAACCCAACTCAAGGACTGCGAACAGCAGGACCCTGGATGGCTCCAGATGACCTTGAGCCCAGCCTAAAGATTGCTCTGGAGTGGTGAGGAAACTGAGGCAGGGACACTTGCTTAGGGTTTATTACTCTTGCATAAATCTTGGTATTTTTCATGCAGTTAAAGAAAGTGCAATGGTGGTTTAGACTCTTGTGCAAAATCTGTCTCTTTGTGTTAAGCGTTTATCCCTTCCAGGTGTTCCCTTGAAGAGGTAAACCAGAAATCTCACCTCTTTAGATGGAGTTCTGGGAAAGGGAGTGTTTAAAAGCTACGATGGGAGTCTGAGGGATCAGGACTTGTTCCAGGGACTGGTCAGTGGGCTGCATGCATTAAGCTGTCAGGAGGGGGGACCAGATAGAAAATTTGCACCTAGAGAGTGTGCCCAGGGACCCCCCTGTGAGGGGCAGTGACTGGACTCCTTTCAAACTCTGGAAGCTTAAAACTAGGGCTGTCAGTTAATCACAGTTAATGCATATGATTAACTCGAAAAAATTAATCACAGTTAAAAAAATTAATCGCAATTAATCGCAGTTTTAATCTCACTGTTAAACCATAGAATACCAATTGAAATTTAATACATATTTTGGGTGTTTTTCTACATTTTCAAATATATTGATTTCAATTACAACACACAGTACAAAGTGTGCGGTGCTCACTTTATATTATTTTTTATTACAAATATTTGCACTGTAAAAATGATAAACAAAAGAAATAGTATTTTTCAATTCACCAATTCACAAGTACTGTAGTACAATTTCTTTGTTGTGAAAGTGCAATTTACAAATGTTGATTTTTTGTTACATAACTACATTCACAAACAAAACAATGTAAAACTTTAAAGCCTACAAGTCCACTCACTCCTACTTCTTGTTCAGCCAGTCACTAAGAGAAATAAGTTTGTTTATATTTACAGGAGATAATGCTGCCTGCTTCTTATTTACAATGTCACCTGAAAGTGAGAACAGACATGCACAGGGCACTTTTGTAGCTGGCATTGCAAGGTATTTACGTGCCAGATGTGCTAAATATTTGTATGCCCCTTCATGCTTCGGCCACCATTCCAGAGGACATGCTTCCATGCTGACGAGGCTCATTAAAAAAATAATGCATTAATTAAATTTCTGACTGAACTCCTTGGGGGAGAATTATATGTTTCCTGCTGTTTTACCTGCATTCTGCCATATATTTCATGTTATAGCAGTCTCAGATGATGCCCCATCACATGTTCTTCATTTTAAGAACACTTTCACTGCAAATTTGATAAAATGCAAAGAAGGTACCAATGTAAAATTTCTAAAGATAGCTATAGCACTCAACCCAAGGTTTAAGAATCTGAAGTGCCTTCCAAAATCTGAGAGGGACAAAGTGTGGAGCATGCTTTCAGAAGTCTTAAAAGCGCACCGCTCTGCTGCAGAAACCACAGAACCCAAACCACCAAAAAGGAAAATTAATCTTCTGCTGGTGGCATCTGACTCAGATGACGAAAATAAACATGCCTCAGTCTGCACTGCTTTGGATCGTTATCTAGCAAAACCCATCATCAGCATGGATGCATGTCCTCTGGCATGGTGGTTGAAGCATGAAGGGATATATGAATCTTTAGCGTACTTGGCACATAAATATCTTGTGACGCCGGCTATAACAGTGCCTGTTCTCACTTTCAGATGACATTGTAAACAAGAAGTGGGCAGCATTATCTCCTGCAAATGTAAACAAACTTGTTAGTCTGAGCGATTGGCTATACAAGAAGTAGGACTGAGTGGACTTTCTAGGGGGCAAAATTTTTGGCTCGAGGGCCACATCTGGGTGGGGAAATTGCATGCAGGGCCATGAATGTAGGGCTGGGGCAGGGGGTTGGGGTGTGGGAGGGAGTGTGGGGTGCGGGAGGGAGTGCGGTGTGCAGGAAGAGGCTCAGGGCAAGGGGTTGGGGTGGAGGAGGGGTGCGGAGTGTATGAGGGGGCTCAGGGCATGGGGTTGGGGTGCAAGAGGGAGCACGGAGTGTGGGATGGGGCTCAGGGCAGGGGATTGGGGTGCAGGAGGGATTGCGGAGTGTGGGAGGGGGCTCGGTGCAGGGAGGGGTGCGGAGTGCAGGAGGGAGCTCAGGGCAGGGGGTTGGGGGCTCAGGGCAGGGTGTTGAGGTGCAGGAGGGGTGCGGCAGGGCGCTCAGGGCAGGGGGTTGGGATGCAGGAGGGGTATAGCAGGGAGTTGGGGTGCAGGAGGGGTGTGGGTTGCAGCATGGGGCTCAGGGCAAGGGGTTGAGGTGTGGGGTGCAGGAGGGGTTCAGGGTGCATGCTCCGGCCCAGCACTGCTTACCTGGAGCGGCTCTAGGGTGGCAGTGGCAGGCAGCGGGGCTCAGGCAGGCACCATGTCCCTGTGGCCCCTGGGTGGGGACACAGAGGGCTCGGCATGCTGCCCTCGCCTGCGGGTACTTCCCCCGAAGCTCCCATTGACTGCAGTTCCCCGTTCCCGGCCAATGGGAGCTGTGGGGGTGGGGGGCGGTGCCTGCAGGCGAGGGCAATGCGCAGAGCCCTCTGCTCCCCCCTCCCCTAGGGGATGCAGGGACGTGGTGCTGGCCGCTTCTGCGAGTGGTGCGCGGCGCCACAGGGGTGGCAATCCTGAAGGCCGGATCCAAAGCCCTGATGGGCCATAGTTTGTCCACCCCTGTTCTAGGCTCTAAAGTTTTACATTGTTTTATTTTTGAATGCAGTTAAAAATGTAGAATTATGTACAAAAAATAAGTTCAGCTTTCATGATAAAGAGATTGCAGTACAGTACTTGTATTAGGTGAATTGAAAAATACTATTTCTTTTGTTTTTTTACAATGCAAATATTTGTAATAAAAATAAATATAAAGTGAGCACTGTACACTTTGTATTCTGTGTTGTAATTGAAATCAATATATTTGAAAATGTAGGAAACATCCAAAAATATTTAAATATATGGTTTTCTATTGTTTAACAGTGTGATTAATCATGCGATTAATCGCAATTAATCACGATTAATTTTTTTAACTGCTTGACAGACCTACTTAAAACACATGGGATCCAGCTGGTGGAACACTTTACAGCAGTCTGGTGAGTGACCAAAAGGTGGTGCTCAACTGGAGCTGTGAAACCATGCATATCACCTTGGTATCTGAAACTCCTATTCAGGAAAGTACTTTAACACATACTTAAGTCCCATTAACTGCATGCTTAAAGTTAACTGCGTACTTTAATTCTATCCTGGATCAGGTCTAAGCACCTTCCTTACAGAATAACACAGACAAGCGTCATGGTGCTGAATCTTGCTCCCAGCCCATATCTGTTTTTCAAGATTGGAGTATTATTCTCTATCTAATGTGAAATCTTGGCACATGGATGATTACCTAACCACCTGGCCCTAATTCCTGACAATATATGGTATTTGTATTAGGTACTGTTACCCACAGGATGCACCCTATTCTTTGACACTAAAGTACTGTTTAGTTTCTGTTTGAGGCTGTTATACCCATTGTCCCACCTGTAATTTAAATTTAAATTGTATAAAAATTCAATAAAAAACATATTCACAAGACAACTCTCAAGTATCACAAAGTAACCAAGAGTGTCTAACGACCTCCTGTACCCAGAGTTCCTATGTTGTATATTGGTATGCACTTTCCTAACATTGTAATATTCTGAGATTGAACCTTGACCTGTCAGTAAGAGAGAGCTGATAAATGGTTCTAGCAACAGAGGATGTGACAGTAGCAGTTAGAGCTATTGTGCAAAAGCATTTTGTATGTTGAGGAGAACTGTCTCTTTTTTTTTTTTTTGTGCTGAACTTGCAAAAGGAAAAGGAAAAAAGCTGGCAGCTAAAATGTCCCCCAGTACAGTTGTATGAGTTTTTGGCATGAATAAGAGAAGCTTTCACAAGCGAAACTGTGCATGATGAAAATGAAATGTGTGTATTGCCCCTGAGGGGAGAACCAACATTCAAAGGATGAATTCTGCTTGATGTGACATATTTTCTCAGGATTGATTCCTAGCCATGGGACTAGCAATATTCAGTCACAGATAGAAATATTTGGAGAGAGAGGGAATTCTAGCTGTCTTAGGAGAAACATCTGGAGACATATTGCAAAAATATGTAGTTTGTGGCAAATTAACACCTGGGGCCTGATTCTCTGCTGCTTTGCACCTTATGTAGCCATTTACACCCACATAAGAGCATGGAGAACTTGATTTGTTAGCTGTTTATGCCCACTTTGTGTTTATGTAAATGACTATGCAATGTGCAAGAGAGTGAAGAATCAATCCCCCTGGAGTATTGCTGTACTATTTTCCCTGTTTTAGAGAGAGGTTAAGTGACTTTGCAAAGCTATGTGCAGGATATAAGTGTCAGAGCATCGCAATAGGACCCTGGTCCATGACTGAAGTTTCTAACCACCATCACAGTACAAACAAATAATAGAACTCAAGAGTTCCTGGCATAAATGGATAGTTCCTTGCCATTTGCTCAGACCATTACACAAACAGCTCTCTAGTTTCTTGAATTTGGAAGCACATATTTTCAGTTTTTATTCCTTTGCAGTCTGGGAGGCAGCTTGTGGATGGTGAATCTAACAGTAACAGCAATAACAACTGGGAGAGAGAACATCCTCATTCCTTTTACCAGAACTAATAAAGCTTTGCAATTCCATTGCAAGAGATCCCATGCACAAAGCAAAAACTAGGGGTATGTGCTGGTGCCTGTCATGGCAAATGCAGCACCATTAAGAGGAAAGGAATTGAGAGTGGCAGGGCAAGGACTTCAGAGATCGCCAAGGCAATAGCAGCTGTAATTGGCATTACCAGTTTTCTTTCTTTTACTCCACTATCCCCTACTAATTCCAGATGCAGCAGTGACAGTAGATGGTTTATCTTCTGCACAGAAAGCTTCTTTTTATTGCAATATGCCACCCTTACCAGGATTGGAGGACAGCCACTTCTCCTCTCTTAATCTGCAGCCTATAAGGAAGAAGCACATAAATTGCTCAGTAACATCATTTGTATTGGTATCTTCTCCTTATTTGTGGGGCATGCATCATCAATCATCTTCAGGGAGTCTGAGCCAGGCTTGGCCTCTGTGCCATCGCTTACGCATACTGCTGGTAAAATTGTTTACAGATACAGGCTGTGTAGACTTTAATGTCAAAAGCCAAGAAGCAAAACCAAACATGAGGGCACTGCAGGTGCCTTTACAATAAAGGAAAGAAGAACTTTAAAATGTACTTAGTAACCTGTGTGGTGAATGCTTAGAGAGGCTCTTGAATGGGAGTCCTTGGGGCTTAATTGCCTTATTGTTGCTGAAGAAGGCAGCAGAGTTGAGGGCTATCCTGAAGACTCTTTTCTGATTTAAAGTTCTTCAGGGCAAAGTTTCCAAAGAAAACTATGGCATGTAGCTTCACACTTCCCTTTAGCTTCAATGGAAGTCATGTGGCTAAATCTTTTAGTAGGTGTAAGGTGCTGTGGGTCTCAAACCCAGATCTACCAGATAGTTGACTACTCAATAACAGCTATAACCAGCTTATGCTCTAATACTCACCACCTGTTGTGGATACAGACCATGGGAAGTCTTGCCTTAAGGGGTCTGAGAGGCAGCAGCCTCATGGCTCCTGATTGGCACCCTGCCCTATATAAACCCAAGGGACAGTCCAAGAAGTGTTCAGGACTGTGTGCAGATCTCCTGTAACTGCCACAATCATTCGTGCTCCCAGTTCTTGAACTCCTGGCTTTGATCTTGGCTTGATTTAGACCTCACTTCCTGACAAGGGCCATGAAACCTGACTGGGATTCTAATCCTTGGTATTGACCCTGACCTGGAACTTGACTACAAACTCCTGTGCTACTCCTCAGCCTCAGGTTTGACCCTGCTCTGAGCCTTGGTCCTGATTACCTTTGTCAGGATGTTGACAGTAGGCTGTGAGAATCTCAACCCTATTACCATATGTCTGATAAGACCTCTTACCAAAATCCCAGAAAGGAGTCCTCAAATTTAGGAGACCTTCAGATCCAGAGCCAAATGTTGCCTCTCAGCTTGATCTACATGGAACACTGTGGGAAAGCTACTAAATGCATTATTTTTAATTAGTTAGGCACAGACATCAGGTGTCCTTCCAGTGATCAGTAAATGGCATCAAGAGACAGTTTAGACACCCTGAAAAATCTCACAATGTAGTGTGTGTCTACCAGAAGATGCAAGACAATAATATTAGCTGTCTGTAAGAATTACAAGAATGGCAGATAATCAAAAGCAGAGGTGTTGCACTTTACCTGCAAGATTCCATAGAATCTAACAAGAGAGCATTTCTGAGTGGAGAGAACCACACAGTAGAATGTATATGGATAAAAATTCCAAGTCACAGGAATAATCACCCGGAGAGGAATTAAAGCATTCCTAGAAAATCTTCTGGTCTAGACCATTGTATCACCTGCAGTGTTTTTATAATAATATATGGAGATATACCTATCTCATGGAACTGAAAGGTCACCAAGTCCAGCCCCCTGCCTTTATTAGCAGGACCAAGTACTGATTTTTGCTCCAAATCCCCAAGTGGCCCCCTCAAGGATTGAACACACAACCCTGGGTTTAGCAGGCCAATGCTCAAACCACTGAGCTATCCCTCCCACCTATTATTATTTTGCTGAGCTTCTGTTCTTTCTTTTTTTGTCTACACTGTACACTAACCACAGGGTAAGTAATCACATGCTTGTCAACTCCTGGTAACCTGTCCTGCTACTGCGTGACCACATTGTCAATATTAGCATGTGGCAGTCATGCCCCATGTCTGCATGTTGCCATGACAAACAATACAGCTATCTGGGCTTGTATTCAGAGATATGTCGCGTCATAAATCACAGCATTGCTTTATGCTCTCATTCACAAGGTGTTCTGGTGCAATTTGTCTATTCACTCTTGGAATTACGAAAGGAAATGGTCTAGGCCCACAAAATTAATTCCCTGGCAGTAACCCAGCTGTCATGATGGTATGGTGTTACGTGCCGAAGGTATAGATCCTACTCTACCTAATTACCAGGACCAAGAGCTTCTGCTTTTTATGGCGGTAGTGTTTCTTTTTTTGTGCCTCTGCACAAGCTGCTGCCAGGAGATGTTGGCAGGGTTTCAAAGGCTGTTTTGGGCCAGAGAAGATGGAGACAACAGCTTGCAATTATAAGCAGCACAACAGCAGCAACTGAATGGGACCTGATGCAGTTTTTAATGGCGGATGGTGCCTAGGCAGACCACGATTTCTGGGCCGGGAACACAAACACACATAGGCAAGACCACATTGTGATTGAAACTAGGGTTGCCAGGTATCCGGTTTTCGACCAGAACACCCCGTCGAAAAGGGACCCTGGAGGCTCCGGTCAGCACCGCTGACTGGGCCATTAAAAGCCTGCCTTAGCCCCGGTTGGCGGTCCAGCGGGGCTAAGGCAGGCTCCCTGCCTGCCTTGGCTCTACGCGGCTCCTGGAAGCAGCGGCATGTCCCCTCTGTGGCTCCTAGGCATAGGGACAGCCAGAGGGCTTCGCGCGCTGCCCCTGTGCCAAGTGCCAGCTTTGCTGCTCCCATTGGCCAGGAACCACAGCCAATGGGAGCTGTGGGGGTGGCGCCTGCAGACGCGACAGCGTGCAGAGCCGCCTGGCCATGCCGCCGCATAGGAGCTGGAGGGGGGACATGCCGCTGCTTCTGGGAGAAGCTTGAGGTAAGCGCTGCCTGAAACCTGCACCGCTGACCCCCTCCTGTGCCCCAATCCCCTGCCCCAGCCCTGATCACCCTCCCACCCTCCAAACTCCTTGGTCCCAGCCCAAATCACTCTCCTACACCCTAAACCCCTCATCCCCAGTTCCACCCCAGAGCCTGCACCCCCAGCCAGAGCCCTAACCTCCCCATGCCAGAACTGCATGCCCCAGCCATGATGCCCCTCCCACCCTCCGAACCCCTTGGTCCCAGCCCGGAGCAACCTCCTGTACCCCAGAGCCCTCAGCCCCACCCCAGAGTCTGCACCCCAGCCGGAGCCCACACCCCCAGCTGGAGTGCTCACCCCAGCCCCGCTCCCCAACCCTCTGCCCCAGCCCTGATCCCACTCCCACCCTCCAAATCCCTCATTCCCAGCCTGGAGCACCCTCCTGCATCCCAAACTCCTCAGCCCCACCCCAGAGCCTGCACTCCCAGCTGTAGCTCTCACACCCCTCCGCACCCAACCCTCTGCTCCAGTCCAGAGCTCCCCTGCACCCAAAACCCCTCATCCCCAGCCCAGAACCCCCTCCTGCACCCCAAACTCCTCATACCCAGCCCCACCTCAGAGCCTGCACCCCCAGCTGGAGCCCTCACCCCCTCTTGCACCCCAACTTCCTGAGCCAGCCTGGTGAAAATGAGTGAGTGAGGGTGGGGAGAGCGAGTGACAGGGGAGGGGGGATGGAATGAGAAGGGGCTGGGCCTTGGAGAAGGGGCGGGGCAGGAGGCAGAGCAAGGGTGTTCGGTTTTGTGCGAGTATAAAGTTGGCAACCCTAATTGAAATATGGGATGACTTGCAGTATGCCCAGAACTTTTGAACATCATCAATGGAGTATCTGTGTCAACTGTGATTTTAGGCGACTCAGGGTACCTTCTGCTGCCCTGGTGAATGAAGCCTTATCCTGATGTGCTCCACCAAGACAAGAAGCAGTTTAGCTACATGCTTAGCAAGTGCAGAATGGTGGTAGAATATACCTTTGGCCAACTAAAGGCCAGAGGGTGCTCCTTACTGACTTGGTTGACTGTAGTGTTTAATGCCATACGTTTGATCATATGATTGGGGCATGTGGTGTCATTTATAATGTTTGTGAACTTAAGGGAGAGTACTTCGGGATGTATTGGGTTGCTGACAATTATGGGTCAAGCTGTAATTACAGACAACCAACAACTGAACTTATTGCTCAAGGGTCTGCTACAGCAAAGACCATAAGGGATGCCACTTGTGCTTGCATATTCAAGTCGTATGGTGAGTAGTGTGACTTAATAAGAGGATTGAGATGGGGCGTATACATTACACTGAAATAAATTGTAAACAGGGATTCTGACGGCCCAGTTAGTCCATTTGATGGCACTTGGGGGGAGACAGCGATCTAAGGATTAGACCCAGTGGGTGAGAGCCAGAATTGGTGGTTCCTATAGAGGAAAACTGCAGGGCCACTTTTGCAGCTGCTTTTGACTCACTGTAGATACTGCTATACCAATATAGGTTGCCTGAGGAGTTAGTGTTCCTAGCAGAGGAACTACACCTTGATACATTTAGCTGTGCAAGCGTCAACGACTGTATTACAGGCTGGTTTTCGGTAGAATCAGGAGTATGCCAGAGATGCATTCTCTCACCTACATTATTTAATAGTCTATTAGAACATCTGATGATAAAGCTCACTGAGGACAGATGATGAGGTTTGAAATTTCAAGATCCATCTTTAGAGGATCTCGAGTATGGAGATGATATTGCCTTACTTGGAGAGACTACTGACCAGCTACAGCTAATGCTGAAAGAGCCGAGGAAAACTGCATAATCTTGGTTCTCAAACTGTGGGTCAGGACCCCAAAGTGGGTAGCAACCCTGTTTTTATGGGGTCACCAGGACTGGCATTAGACTTACTGGGGCCCAGGACTGAAGCCAAAGTCTGAGCTCCACCACCCAGTGCTGAAGTCAAAGCCCCTGGGCTTCAGTCCTGGGCGGTGGGTCTCAGGCTTCTGCTTCAGCCCTGTGTGGCAGGGCTCAGTTTACAGCTCCCTGACCCCCATATATTAATATATCATATTTTTAAAATCTTGTGGGGGTTTTCTTTAAAATCAGTCTCATGCTGTTTGAGGGCCTGACTAATGACTTATGAATGGGTGGGGATGGCAATACTGGTTACATGCAGTAGGACTCAGTCACATACTGAAGAGCAAAATACAGCAAATAATTCCTAGCAATGCAACTATTATGCATGAGGTCCGACTCTCCCCTTGCATACAGCAGTGAGAATCTAGAGTAATTAAGTTGAAGTCAGCAGAATTATATACTAATGTAAGTGAAAGATGAATCATGCTCAGGAAGCAATGGGTTGAATTGCCCCAGTCTGTCCATGGCCTGCATATAGTATCTTGCTACTTAATCCAGTTGATGCTCACTTTTTATAAAAGCGAAGTAGATAAAATGCTTCTAACTGCATTATACCAAGAATAACATTGAGTGCCTTTCTTTTTCTCAATGAGGCAAACACCTAAAGAGACAGTTCTAGTTTTAATCAACTGAGTGAACAGGGGTAAGTTCTGATCGCAGTTACAGCCATGTAAATCTGGTGTAACTTCATTGGCTTCTTTGTAGTTCTCCAGATTGACATGAGTGTAACGGAGATCAGATTTTTGCCCATTATTTTGTGCCAACAAATATACCAATTGTAAGAACAAAGAGAAAAAGAAGATGTAGAGGGGACAGCTCAGCCTACTGAAATAAGATAGCTCTCCAGCTCACAATTGGCACATAAGACAGTAGCGTAGCCCATCACACTTGTGTATTGAAGGTGGCAGAGTAGTGGAGAAAACTAGATATTCAAATCAGTGGCTTGTTAAAGAAAGTGATGTACAAAAATTCCACATTAATCAACTTGTGATGCACACTGAGGATTTTCTGTTGTGTACAAATGCTATCCTAATTAGACCATAGTCAAAGCTAGGTGAGTTGGACAATAAAATGATTTCCTTCTAGAAGGGTAAAAGATGATCTGATCTGATTGGAATTCCTCCTACATATGAACAGTTATAATTACTGAAATCTATGAGTCTGTTTTTATGGTCATTACTTTTTACTGAAATGATATATTTGTATTATAGTCTGTGAATTTGTTTATACACCACATACAAACTGTTAACTGAAATACAGATGGAAAGGCTGTGATTTCAAGATATTACGACTGCAATGTTCATAAATTCAGTTCATAATGCACAAGCCCAGCATGCAAGGCTTTATTAAGTTGGCTTTTCATTGCTATTATAAAGAGGTGCTTGAGGACAAGCTGTGAACTAACATTTTCCCAAACCAAGCAGAGGACTCTGAGGATCTGAGTTGTTATTTGCAGAAGACAAACGATGGGTATCCCTGGAGCAAGGCCTGAGATTGTAATGTGCAAGAAAAAATGTCTTTTCAATATAACTGTTTTTTCTTTATTCCCAGAACAGATGACAAAGGCAGGCGCCATGTAAACAATTCACATCAGGGTTTAACCCTATAAGGAAAATACAAACAATTCCTGTGATTCCACATACCAATATGTGTTGGTGTTAAATACAAATTATAATTTTAGAGAAAATGTGCACTGTCTAATAATGTGGTTCAACAAAATGACATATTGTCTTATTATGGTGTAAAGGAATAATCCTTAAAGGGGTATACCAAATTCCATACATTATTAAAACATATTGGATCCACCTGCTGGCCCAAAGACTTTTGGGTGTAGGCAGCAGTTTATAGAAGACTTTACTCAGGATTAGAGAATATTTTTCATTATTTAATTGAATTTGCTTCATGTGTCTGCTCACCTTTTGTGTTTGCTTTCCTTGAATATTCTAACACAGTTTATTGGCAGGAATATTTGTGGAAACTGTCTTTAAGTAGAATATTCAAGCTAATTCATGGAAAATGAATTTTGAAGTAATAAATTTGAATATTTATACTGAAAAACACATTCTTAGAGTTAGTCATATCCAAGGAGCAGAAACAAATCATGTGATCTGACCCCCCCCCCACACACACACTTCTCTACCATAGTGTATTGCAGCATTTCTCAAACTAGAGGTCCCAATCCAAAAGGGGGTCGTAAGGATATTGAGTGTGTGTGTGGGGGGGGGAGGTCATGAGATCACAAAAATATTGCAATAACTTTTGGATCAGGGGTTCTCAAACTTCATTGCACCGCGACACTCTTCTGACAATGAAAATTACTACACGACCCCAGGAGAGGGAGCGAAGCCTGAGCCTGCCTCAGTCCCACCGCCCCAGGTGCGGGGGCCAAAGCCCCAGCCTCGCCACCCTGGGCGGGGGGCCTGTACCTGAGCCCCGCCACCCACGGCTGAAGCTGTAGCCCTCGGGCTTTGGCATGAGCCATGGGCGGTGGGGCTCAGGCTTCGGCTTCAGCCCTGGGCCCCAGCAAATCTAAACCAGCCCTGGTGACCCCATTAAAACAGGGTCATGACCCATCTTGGTGTCCCGACCCACAGTTTGAGAACTGCTGCTTTAGATCCTTTGTATTACATTACAGCACTTAAATAGTTAACCCTTAACAGCAACTGATGAAATCTGAAGCCAGACCTCCTGCTGTGTTTTACTGTACAGCTACTTAACTCTCATAAAGACCCACCCTTGTGCTGTGTTTTACTGGTCTGCTAAAAGTGATTGTGTCACTTCCCTAAGCATGGGCCTTGTTGTCATGGAAGCTGACGTACCACTTTTGTAGTATTGTTGAAGATGGCCCACCCACACTCTAACAGTGGGGAAAAAATAGGTAGCCAAAATAAAAAAATATACAGTACTGTAATTTCTGAAATAAATTAATTCTGTAAAATCAATGGATCGTTTTGTTGTATGTGGCACCAGGAGGGGAGCTGAAGCCGACATAGATGGTGGAATCAGGAGTCATAAATGCGGTAATAAAAACTGAAAAACCAGAAAATACTGATGTTTTTATTTGGCATTTGGATTTACTTATGCTGGCTCAGAAGACAATCTAAATCCCCAGTGGGTTTTGTGAAGTTTTGGCCGATAACAGCCTAAAAACCAATTCTACATATGTGGAGAAGTCTGTGGAATTTTTTGAAAGAAAAATTCATGAACTTGAGCAACAAAAAACTGTTATATGTAAATCAGCAACCATGATAGCCAAAACTCTGGAGGTGTCTTATGCTGTTTTGCTTTTAATTGCTAGGGCAAAAAAGTCTCAGAAAAGCCATAGCCGAATCTCTTATTGTTCTCGCAGCTAAACAAATGTGTGAGATTATGATTGGCAAAGATGCTACCGCTCAGCTGAGCTCTATTCCACTATCAAATGATACAATGAGTTGTCGTACTGACAATATGTCCAATGACATACGAGAGCAAGTGGTGGAAATAATTAAAAAGAGCAAGTTCTTTTCCTAACAGATTGATGAATACACCGATGTTTCAGGAGTAGCAAAGTTACTGGTCTATGTTTGGTACATTTGGGAAAACACAGTAAAAGAAGACTTTCTTTTCTGCCAGGCACTGCTGACATATACTATGGGAGAGGAAATATTTAAGCTCCTCGATGTCTTTATAGCAGGGGAACACATTAACTGGAACAGCTGTGTAGGGATCTGCACTGATGCCACAAAAGCTGTGTCTAGTACCAAGAGTGGGCTTGTGAACAGACTTAAAGAAGTGGCCCCAGAAGCCCAGTGGACAAACTGCATGATTCACAGGGAGGCTCTTGCTGGTAGGAATGTGGATCCTTATTGTATTTTGAGTGACGCTGTAGCAATCAATTTTATTAAAGCAAAACTGCTGAATTCCTGACTTTTTACAAGTCTCTGTGGAGAAATGGGATCAGGGCACCAGCACTTATTACTGCACACAGAGGTTTGCTGGCTGTCACAGGGAAGAGTTTTAACCCGTCTGTTTGAATTGAGATTTGAGGTTCGTTGTTTCTGACTGAAGTGGATTTTACCCTGGAGAAGCATTTAAGTGACATCAAATGGGTTGGCAGCACTTGCATATCTAGCAGATATTTTTGATTGTTTAAATTCATTGAATGTGTCACTACAAGGAAAAGAAACAAACATTCTCAAACTCAATGACAAAATTAATGCCTTTACTAAAAAACTGGATCTTTGGAAGTCACAAGTCAACAACAAAAAATTCAAATGTTTTCAATGTTGAACGATCTCCTGGAAATCTCATCCAATGATGTCACTGTTGGGGATATAAAAGAACACATAGCTGAACATCTCTCTACACTCTGAGCCCAGTTTTTGAAATATTTTGCTGATTGTGACCTAACTGAATAAGAAACCCACTTGACTACCAGTTATCTCCAAATTCAAATCTCACCTTGAAAGCTCAAAGGAATTGACTGACATCTCGTGAGATTCCATTCTGAAGCAGGGATTCCAGTCCCAGCCTCTGGCTCACTTCTGGTTTTCCCTTGAAGAGACTATCCCCAAATCTCAACTGCAGCAAGTAAAGTGCTTCTCCCATTGACAACCACTTACTTATGTGAATCTGGTTTCTCAGCTTTGACATACTTAAAGAATAAATACTGGGCAAAACTGAATGTGGAGGATGATATAAGGGTCTGCTTCAGTTTCCTGGAGCTGCTGATAATAGCTCACCTTAATTGATTACTCTCGTTATAGTTGGTATGGCAACACCAATTTTTTCATGTTCTCTGTATATATATATATCTTCCTACTGTATTTTCCACTGCATGTATCCGATGAAGTGGGTTTTAGCCCACGAAGGCTTATGCTCAAATAAATCTGCTAGTCTCTAAGGTGCCACAAGTACTCCTCGTTCTTTTTGCTGATACAGACTAACACGGCTACCACTCTGAAAACACCAGCACCCCTTGCATTAAGTGTTCAGATACTTGTTTGTATATAGTTGTATATAAATCCACAATCCTTGGATAATGTTATGATTATTGCTGGAAAAGGCTTCCAGCTCCCCAAACTGTATACTGTTGTTTATTTTTTGTCAGAAAGTATGTTTCTTAAATATCCACCTATTTATTCCTGAAAACTGTTGCTTTACACTTTTTGAAAGGCTTCAGCATCTTTGACTGCAGGAATAATGATTACATACTTCATTTAGTGTGCCTATGAGTATGTACTGTAATTTGCTATCACTTTTTTTTGTGTGTGTGTGTGTGTGTGGGGGGTCATCAGAGCCTGAAATATTTTCAAAAGGGGGAGGGCATCAAATAAAGTTTGAGATCCCCTGATCTATTGAATAAGCCATTGCCAAACACTGTCTTCCTTCAGAATACCATGTTTGCAGTGATGGCATCTTCTGGGTTTACTTGACCCTTATAACTGGGTATTGTATTTATTATATGTACCTTGATATATTATTTTATTATTGAAAATGTACTAAAAAAATTAATGAAAACATTTCACTGATTTCTTATTGAAGTAGTCTCCCAATTAACTGCAAAACCTTTGCCAGAAAAACAAACCACAAAGGAATCCTATGTTATAATAGTCTTTAAAAAGCCCTTATCCTTAAAACTCTATAAATAGATGGTGAAGAAATCTAGTCAGAGAAGGTTCCCGCTCTTTAGCAATATCCATGGAACCTTATCACTGTTGCTTTGTTCATAGGTAATTATAGTGACATTTGTATAGTTTATGCTGGTTTAACTTTAGTATCATTGGTCTGCCACGGTTTTTTGTCTTTTTCCACTGTTTTAATCTGTAGAAGCTCAAACTCTCTCTTTCTTGCACTCCAGAGATGGGGCTCCAGCTTTTATACTGGGCACATGATGTAGCAGGCAGTCTCTCTCTTTCCTCTTTGTTGTATGGGTGAAGATCATGGCTCCTGGACTCTTCACGATGATGTGGGCAATGGACAGTCCTGCATATTGAGAGTAACTGTAGTATAAGAAGTGAGCCACCCCATTGCATAAACTTGCTTCCACTGAGTGGGAGCATCTGTTTTGGCTTTTGAGGTAAGCCATATTTCCATCTAGGTCAGTGGCTGGGTCTGTCCCATACTTGTAAGGGTCAGAAGGCCATGTTCTGGATTGAGACCATAATGCTTAAAACATGAATTTAGTGATTTTAATTGCTACATTATTTTCTAATTGTATTACATGTTCAGGGGTGGCCCGTCCATATAGGCAAACTAGGCGGTCGCCTAGGCTTCCAAGTTAAATGGGGCGCCAAATTTGAGGAAAAAAATCAAATAAAAAAAAAAGATGTCATTATTTCAATTCCCGTGCATGTACGGAGGGAATATGAATTATAATTAATTTCTCTGCATTTCTGAGAATTTATTAATATGTCAAATCTTTTATTTACTGCAAAAATAAATAATATTTTAGCGATTTTTTTTTCATTTTGTGACATAGGGTCAAGATGACCCACTCCGCAATTTTGATAAGCAATAACTCAGCCACAATGAAACACATCCGCCAGCGGCAAGAGCTGCAATGCTAGTGACACCTAACTCAAACATACATCAAGGTCGCATAGCCGGAAATTCATGTAGAGTGGAGATATCGCAAGTTGATACAAGTCAAACGGTCATTTTAACACACGTCACAGGTAGATGGTTAAGAATCGAGTGAATACTGTGGAAAATTGTGTTTCTTGGTGCCAAAGAATAAAGAATAACATCTTTCAGCATTATAAATCCAAAATGTGAGTATCTTTAAGCATTATTAAACCTTAGCGTTATTATCGGGCTGTATAATTATGAAATTTTCTTTGTTATAACTGGTTCACATGTAATAAATAAGGTCCATAAAAGAAAAATAACAGCATTAACATTTAATAGACTACGAAAGTGATGATGTCACACTCCAAGCGGGTAACCGTGGGGAAGGGGATTACTTTCCAAACAACCAGTGTCGGGTTATAATGTCGAAAAAGGTCATTTTGTTTCCGTGTAAATGCTGTAACTAACTGTTTTAATAGGTAAGTGAGTGTATGTTACTAATCATTGAACCTTTAAGCAGTGAAAAGACATGGGATGGCTGCAATGTGGTTTAAATTGCCAACCATGTAGTGTGTCAGCCATCCTTAATGCTATAATGCTTGCAGTCAGGAGCACAGTACATAACAATATTCAAATGCCCCATGGCAGAAAGCGGAAAAAGAACACCCTCAGGAGCTGAATATCATAAACAAAAGGCTGAGAAGGAAAAGGACCAAGCAAAACAGCAGGGATTCTTCCTGAAATATTTTCTCTTTAATTCAAATAAAGATGGAAGCAGTTCACAGCATCCAGATGAAGGAATTTTACTTGGAGAGGAGGTTAGCTCACATCCACAAAAAAGCAGTTTGGAAACTCAAGATGATGGAAACTTACTTCTAGATGAAGGCAGCTCACAGCATCAGACTGATATGGAAGTGGAGAAAATTTATTCACCTTCAGAGACACATGCAGAAATTGAAGTAAATGAAGTAGAAGGAAGAAAGGATGAGGAAGTTACAAACAAGTTACAGTATGGGACCCAGCTTCATGGCCCAAATGTGATGATGGTGTGCGGCAAATTCTCGTGGAACATGGACCTGAACAAGTTCATGAATTTCCCTTCCCTAAGGATGGAAATAAAAGAAAATTCTCTGCTCAGCATTACAAGAGGAAACTCATTAATGGGGAAGAAATTCATCGAAACTGGTTACAATATCCAGTGTCGAAGGACTCTGTTTTGCTTTTGTTGCAAGTTGTTTAGAAATCAAGCAATTGGTACATCACTTACTGAAAATGGTTCGAAGGCCTGGAAAAAACATATCTTCAATTCTCTCTTCACATGAAAGAAGTACGGAACATTTGGAATGTTTTCAAAATTGGAAAGAACTTGAATTACGATTGAAAAAAGGAAAAACTATCGATGAAGAAAATTTGTGTGTGATCAAGGGAAAAAGAAGAATATTGGCAACAAATATTAGAGCGTCTGCTTTAGTGAGAGTTCTCAGTGGGCAAAATTTAGCATTCCATTGCCACAGTAGAAATGAAAAATTATACACTCCAGGTAATGTAAACTTTTTAAAATTTGTTGAATACCTAGCTTTGTTTGATCCAGTCATGAAGGAGCATCTACGTAAAATAACTGATCATGAAACACAGGTTCATTACTTAGGAAAAAATATGCAGAATGAACTGATTCAAATCCTAGCAAATGCCATTAAAAAGAAAATTGTAGAAGCTTCCCATTCTGCAAAATACTTTTCAATAATACTGGACTGTTCACCAGATGTGAGTCATGTTGAACACATGACGGTGATCATTCGTTTTGTGGATATGGAAAAGTCTGCAGATGAAGATAATGTTGAAATGCTCATAAAGGAACATTTTTTGGGTTTTGTACCACTGAAGGAGACGACTGGAGCATTTATGACTAAAACTATTCTACAAGAGCTTGAAACAATGTCATTATCTGTTGAAAACTTATGTGGCCAAGGCTATGATAATGGGAATAATATGAACAGTAAAGACAATGGCAAAGGAGAATGATGGAAATCAATCCTAGGGCCTTTTTTGTTCCTTGCAGTGCGCATTCTCTGAATTTGGTTGTCAATGATGCTGCTAGATGCTGTTTGGAGGCAAGCAGTTTCTTTGACCTGGTGCAACGTGTTTATGTGTTTTTCTCAGGCTTAACACGCCGTTGGGAGATTCTGACTAGTTATGTGAATTCTCTAACTGTGAAACCACTTAGTCAGAAAAGATGTGATGCTTTGAAGCCTCTTCGCTATGAACTTGGAAACATTTATGATGCCCTAATTGAAATTTCTGATGATTCTACCTTTACTGGATCATCTGGCAATACCGCATGTTCAGATGCAAAAGCTCTTGTAAATGGCCTTTCCAAGTTCAAATTTGTGACTTCACTCATTTTGTGGTATAATATCCTTTTTGAGATTAATCTCACTAGTAAGCAGCTTCAGGAAAAGAACTTGAATATACATTCTGCTATTCAAAAACTGCAGCAAACTAAAAATATTCTGGAGGAATTCAGAAGTGATGAAGGGTTCGAAGGAACACTGGTAGATTCTCTCGAGCTTGCTGAAGAAATAGACTTTCTAACAGAATTTGAACCAGAGCCAGTTCGCATTCGGCAAAAGAAACAGCAGTTTTCGTATGAAGGATGAGACACGCCCATTCAGAATCCAAAACAAAGGTTCAAAGTGAATTTCTACTTCGCAGTCCTTGATACTGCTATTCACTCGGCTGATGAAAGATTTCAACAGATGCAGCAGCTAGAGTCAGTATTTGGCTTTCTATAGGATATCCACAGCTTGCAAAAGAAAATAGCAAAATGGATAAGAGAATTTTGTTTAAAACTGGAGTCGGCATTGACTCAGGAAAATTCAAAAGACATTGATGCTACAGATTTGTGTAGTGAGCTTCAGGCTTTTTCAAGATGACTTAAGAAACATTCCACTCCTGAAGAAGTACTGAAGTTTGTTTGTGAAAATAACTCACAGACAGTTTTCCAAACATTTTTATAGCTCTACGCATTCTTTTAACTTTGCCACTTTCCGTAGCTAGTGGGGAACGTAGCTTCTCAAAGTTAAAATTGATAAAAACATATCTGCGTTCAACAATGGTGCAAGAGAAACTTGTTGGACTTGCCACAATGTCAATAGAGCATGAAATAGCTGGAAAACTGGATCTAAAAGAACTAGTGACTGAATTTTAAAAACTCAAAGCAAGACAAGTCATGTTTTAAGAGCACAGAGTGTTTTTTATTTGGAGTGTTTTGTAAATACAGGTTAAAGTTCATTGAAGAGTTTTCTTATTTCTTTCTATATTGGATGTGATGGTAATGGCAGTTAAAGCAGGATAGCATAATGGATGATTTTGGATTTGTAATAATAAAAATTATAATTAACATTTTTAATGCATTTTTATTTGAAATTGTACTGAAATATCATTTAGCTGTCATGTACAAATCTAGTCTGAAAATTTCGTGTCTCTATTTTATCTGATCTCAGAAACATTGGTTGGACAGACGGATGGACAAACTGAATAATTAAGCCTCTGTTTAAAAAAAAAAAACCTCTTAAAAAACATTAAAAGGTAAAAAGGGGCAAAATGTTTCCCAGTTTACCAAAAACCTCAACCTAAATCTGCCCTTGGGATTTGGGGACGCTGATTGCATGGTTTGCCTAGGGTGCCAGTTGCTGGCAGCTAGTCTAGGGCTGCCCCTGTACATGTTCTAATATCAACAGTATTCATTTTCAGGCTCTGCTATATGCGGCTTGCCCTTGATGCCATTATGGGACCTTTTTGTGCAATCAGTTATCTTGCTAGAGGTTGTACTGTCTTGGGCCATCCCAATGGAAAGTGATTCTCAGATTGTTCAGAGCAACAGAGGGTCCTGTGGCACCTTTAAGACTAACAGAAGTATTGGGAGCATAAGCTTTCGTGGGTAAGAACCTCACTTCTTCAGATGCAAGTAAGACTTCAGATGCTTACTTGCATCTGAAGAAGTGAGGTTCTTACCCACGAAAGCTTATGCTCCCAATACTTCTGTTAGTCTTAAAGGTGCCACAGGACCCTCTGTTGCTTTTTACAGATTCAGACTAACACGGCTACCCCTCAGATTGTTCAGAGAAGTTTATGTGTTGAGTCTGCCCCTCTGAAAATGCCTGTAATCTTGTGAAAAATTGTTCAAAAGTGCTTGCAATTCTGGGATGATTGGAGAAGATATTGCCTTGATTGGGTGAGTAACTGAGTTTTTCCTAAGAGAATTAAACCAAGTAGATAGGAGTACTTTCCTAGTGTTATTTTAACTATATAAAACTTTTTTAGCATTTGGAACTTCTGTTACATTGTTCTTTGATTGACATTTATCATTTGGAGAATATCTCTGGGTCCTTTGTGTTTCCTATTAGAGAAATTTCATGAATATATATATAAATATATATTCATTCATTCATGAAATTTCTCTAATATATTTATTCTTTGAGTAGAATGTATACTGTATATCAATGGCTCTGCTTTCCACCTCTCTCTATGAGTTAGCAAATCCTAAAGTATAGTTTTGAGAAAATTAAGAACATTTTCATAGAGAAGAAATCCCCATTTGCGGTTAAATTTTTGCTTTTCAAGCTACTCCATACTAATACTTATGAGACTTCTGGTTGTAGTCTGATGTATCAGTTGCTTTCTTTGCTCACACTGTAATTTAATGACTGTACTGAAGTAAATCCCAGTGTACCTTCTTGGGATTAGACAAAACACTGCCAACCTCTCAATGCCCTGCTATATACTCATCATAAGGCTGCAAATAGCAAATAGCTACTCCTCCCCCCCCTTCCCCCCCCCCCCCCCCCCGCTCCCGGGTTTCATGTGCTCATACTTTCCAAAACATTTACCTTTGGGGCTGAAATTTTCTAAGCTGTGCCTCTGATCAAAAGTGAAAATTTGAGCAAGATTCCTTGAACTCTTTTTGAGTCTGGGAATGAAAAAACTCTTATTTAATTTATTTAAAAAATAGCCTTACATCATTTGGAGAATGTCTGGTTTTCTTCAAGGAGATGAACTTCCAGGATTATCGGTTCCTTTGTAGAGGGCTACAGTAAATTGGCTGAAGTAGACTGTTATAGCAGTTTTTAAGTATGAACTTTGGCTCTTTTACAAAGAATTTTACACTTATTGGGGCAGATCAGCTGGTATGGACTGGTGTAGTTCCATTGACTTATACCAGCTGAAGATTTAGTTCACTCTATAGATATGGTCCTCTTTGACTGCTGCTTGTCTTCTGCTTTTGACTTAATGGTGCTATTGTTTAAAAACAAACACACAAAAACAAAAAAACAGCTGACTCCATATGAGTATGTAATAAATCTCTACTGTTTCTCTGTGGGCATGTCTACATGAGCACTTACTATGTGGGAAGTTGGGGCATAAATCTACAGCGCTCCAGCGTTCTATGCTTTTACTGTCTTTGTGGAACCTGCTGTTGCATACAAAAAGTTCCCTAGTGTGTGCATTGACATACTGTTGTTTAAAACCACAGCATGTCAGTGGGCACTAGGGAACTTTTCATGTGCAGCAGCAGGGTCCTTGCAGACAGTGAGTGCGTAGCACACTGAAATGCTGTAGATTTACTCCCCAGCTTGCCACTCAGTAAGTGCCCTGTTGTGTGTAGAGCTATGCAAATCTCTGTGGTTATGGTTTGCAAAACTGAGTGTTAGTTGGCTTCATTTCCAATGGATTTGCACCCCTACATCTTGCTTTGAGTAATGAGTTCTGATACTTGAAGCAAAATCCACCTGAACCCCCAAAATTTTGCCTATTTTAGAACAGAGATCATAAATCCCCTCTCCGGGTAGGTTCCAGCAGGAAGGTCTCTTGAAACAGAACAGTGAGGAATAGGGAGATAGAACCCATGGAGAGAATGGGCTCTCTTGAAATGCCACAGGTTTGTCCCAAACTTGATTCAGGTTCTTTTGAAAGGTTGTGAAACTGAACTTTTCAGAAACTTAAAGTAAGTTTCAGGTTTGTAATTAACTTGGTTTGGGAGTTTTATATCAAAGCTTTTGTACAGGTCTGTCTAAAATCCATTGGAACTTTCTCATTTTCCCACTGCAGTAAAATTTCCCAAGTGGACTGACCCTTTGCAGATGGGATGGAGAAGAGTGAGCGCATATATCCCCAGAAAATCTTTCAGTGAATGTTAATTGCAATGGTGATTTCATTTGCATTTTCTCTGTTAAGCTGATGCTGTCCCATTACTCAGGCTTTAAGACCACAGGCATTCTGGTTGTCGAGTGCATGATGTAGTTCTGTATGTAGATGTCAAATGTCCCAAATAGGAATATGTCTTTGGATGGTGGATATGTTCCTTTTTTTCTGAAACTGTCTCCATCTCATCTCCATGCAGGCAATGGCAACTCAACTTCATAGACTTTAAGGTCAGAAGGGACCATGATGATCTTCTAGTCTGACCTCCTGCACAACGCGGGCCACAGAATCTCACCCACCCACTCCTGTAACAAACCCCTAACCTATGTCTGAGCTATTGAAATCCTCAACTTCAGAATGATCTTTTACCGTTCATGACAATTCCAGCTTAGATTTCATGCAGGATCTCTAACCAGCAACTAAACATGCAGCTCTTGTTAGGTAATGCAACATCAGTTGATGTCATGGGCCCTGTACTTTGTTGGAAGTTCTGTGTACTTAGATAGACACTTATCCTTGGTTAGATTATTACTGACCCACATTGGTAGGTGTTTGTTTAAGCCAGAGGTCTCATTTTGTTAGCACTCTTGCTGCAATTGCAATGAATTGTTCCCAGAGCATTCCGTTCTGGACACTCATTTATAACTTTTGTAGGCTACTTCTTGGAGCCACGATGAAGTGGTGTAATTTGGGTTCCTACTGTGACACACATTGTACACCCATATTTATTTGAAACTTACATCAAATTCTGATTATTACAGCTTATTTGCTGTCTAGTTTAATTGCTGTTGGTTATTTCAAGTAAATGACCTGCAAAGGGGAATATGGGGGGATAAGGTGGATGCTTGCTTGAGAGAAAATCCAATATCAAGCTGAGGGAAGTCAAGAAAATCATGTGTACAGAGAATAAATTAAAAGAAAAAAAAAATGGAAGAGAATAATAATTGAGGATACCACCAACAAAAAGTCAGCCTAAAAGTAGCTTGAATGGAGTTTGTGAAGAAGAGCCCCTTGAACATCAAATGGTCAGAAAAAGCTGTCAGCTCTCTGAAATAAGAAGACAGCCCTAACTTTGTGGGTAAGGCGCAAGGACAGAGTAAGCATATCCTCTCCCTGTTCCACTCATCTTTCCCCATTCCAGCTTTTGGTATTGAGTGTCCTGGCCCCTTCAAAAACAAACAGCCCACCACCAGAAGTTTCCTGTGTGTTAAGAACTTAAAGCCTGTGACTTGGAAAAAGGCACTTGCTCCACTGCTCTTTAGCTCAGCAGCTACACATCATTACGTTTTTGTCACTCCATTTCTCAATGTAATCTGGCAAGAATGCACTGAGGGCACTCCCACTTTTTTGTATGCAAGTATGTTCTACAATACTCAGCATAAAAAGCTACACAAGCTCTTTTGTTTAGGTTCCATGTCATAATTGCACAACATCATTATATTGTACTTAATGTACCTGTCAGAACTAAGTTACAATAGAGCAACTGATACTTTTAATTAGAAAATATTCATGTTTCCCTAAAGTAACCAAGGATTGATTATTTCGTGCTTATTTCGTCTGGTATAATAGAAATACACAGGGCTCAATCCTCCAGGAGCTGGGGTATAAAGTGAATAGGGAGCTTCTTCTCCACACATTCTAGTAGCATTGCAGGTTCTCTCCAGACCCACAAGCCCCATTCTGAAGGGTTGTCTGTAACATAGGAGGCTCAGTGGCTTGCAGCATGTGATAAGTATAGTATAACTACCTGGAGAGAGAGATTCTGCTATTCAGAGGATGAGCAAAAAACATCCAGAGAACATCCACCTGAGGGAATCCTACTTTAGTTGATAAAGCTTTGTGGTAGAGGATACATAGGGTAGCACCTCTGCTCTCCATCTGTGTACTGGCCAGCACAGGATTTCATTCACCAAATGTGTTGAAATAATAGATTTCGTTAAATGGGTTCAGCTTGAATGTGCTTAACTCTCTCACTTGTTGGGAAAATGTTTGGGTTGAATTCATATACCGTTAATAAGTGCCATTATTCTTGTATGTGTCATAGAAATAGATTTATATAGCTGAATCCGTTTTTTAAGGTAGCTTTATAAGAGAGAGACTAGTGCCACAAAATAATGTTACTTTTTATGTAACTGATTGCAGATGTGACGGGGTTGGGACTCACCACCGCGGCGCCTCCTGCTGGTCGCTTCGGGAATTAGCTCAGACTATGGGGAGCGCGCTCTGCTGGCGGTGTCCCGTTCGTCTCTTGTCCTCTGTTGGCGTCTGGACCCACGTTGCTCCCCGCTTGACGGTGTCCTTCTTCAGGCCACTGCCCTCCGGCAGTGCCCCCTAGTCCATCCTCACCCCCTTCCGGGATTAGCAACAGTCCTTGCACCTGCCTCAGTGGCCAACCACAACCCCCAAAGTCTAGCCCCTTGTCTCAAGGGCTGGTTGCAATTTGTCTCGGCCACCGCATGGCCAGGTGCAGTACAAGAGGGAAGTGGGGGGACCCACACCCGCCCATTACTCTGGGTCCCAACCCCGGGACCCTCTAGTGGCAGCCTCCCTGCTCTCCTTCTCTCCCCTTGTCCAACTGTCCCTGGGCCACTTCCCCTCCGGCCCCTCGCACCCTCTAGGCCCTTTCTATCAGGGCCCGCAGTCTGGCAGGTCTTGGGCCGGAGCCCTACTGTGCTCCCGCTGAGCCTGCCCAGCACTGCTCTGTCCGAGGTACTGGTCTCCTACTCTGGAGACAGACCTTCCCCCATGAAGGTCTGGGACAGGCTGCCTGCTGCTCTCCTGGGCAGCCGTTATATAGGGCCTAGCCTAGCCCTGATTGGCTGGCTCTAATCTCGGCCCTGATTGGCTCTCAGTAGGCCCTTCCTTGATTAGCTGCTGGCCTGTGCAGCTGTTCTGGCCTACTCTAACCCCCTCTCACATGGGGGTGGGGGGCCCACCCCACCACATAAAACAATAATGCTTTGTGTAATAAAGAACAGTTTTGTGGAGCAGAGCAGGTTGAATATAAAGAGTGATTTGGGAATATTTTTGTGAATAAATGTGCTGAGTTCACCCCACTGTTATTTGTGGGGTGAGATGTTAATGGTCTTCTTTGAGTATGTATCTTTGTGGGTCCCACTGAAGATGCGCACATGTCTCATGTGCATTAGGTCAGACTCTTTTTTTGAACAGCAGTGTCTCTCAGGGCTGTGCATGCACCCTGGGCTGCCCCATGCTCCCATACAAGGACTTAACAGGCAGGGGGGGCAGGACCCTCACTCCGTTCCCTCTTGCCAACTGTGGCAGTGAGATAGAACCTGTCAAGGGCCCATCCCACTAGTTCTTAGCTCCGGTTAAATCTCTCAAAACTCTTAAAAAGTCTTCAGAATTCTTTTTGATCTACTGATATACACCTGCTGTGAGCATCCTTGACCTGTCTGAACTGAATATTATGGTCAGACCACCCTGTATATTCCCATGTATGTGGCTTCTCAACATGGTGGATTCAAAACCAGCAGGCTTCAAGCTGTGCTCATCCTGTCATGTACTCTTTCTGTGGAAAGGACACAGCAGGTGCCTCTTCTGCTTAGAATAGTCCCATATACAGAGTAGATGTTGGGTATGCATATCTTTCTCTGCAAGAACATGTAAGTCATGTGACGCCTGGTTGAAGAGTCTTCTTTTGGAGCAATCTATGAATGTTCCTTCAGATCCTGAGGAGACAAGCACCAGAGTCCCAACAACAGACAGACGGACTTCATCCAAAGCCCTGTCTAGCAGACAAGCAACCCCAAAGACCATCCTGGAGAAGACAGCACCAAGAAAGGACCTGGCATTAACACCAGTGCCAAAGCCAAATTCATTGGCATTACAGACACTGATCCTTCCAGTACCAAAGTATGGCACCGAGGGGCCACTCCAGACACAGAGGCAGAGACTCCAGGAAAAGCTTAGGCCCAGATTTTAAATCCCATAGACAGTTAATGGGGATTTAATGCTCAAATCCCTTTTGAAAATGAGACTTAGGCTCCTAAAACAGTTAGGCATTGTGATGCTGAGCACAGCAAAGCCTAAATACCTTTAAAAATCAGGCCTTAGTGTCTTCCCACAAGGACAAACTATGTAAAGCTTCTGGAGGCAAATCTACCAAGTCCTGCACATTGCCAAGGGCTGGAGATAAGGAGCAGCCTAATACACTTGGGTGGACTTCTCCAACACTGAGCCTAGATCCAGCAGTGCTCCCCTCAATATCAGTGCCTATAGCAGATGATTCACCTCGGAAAGAACCGAGAAACCCATTGGCACCAAAGCACCTGCTGGTACCAATACAGATCCTGGTACTGAGAGAGCTGTAGTCCTTAGTTCTGCCCACACAAGTGGTTTATTTCTCTTTTCCATCATCGGGGTATATGTTCTTGCTGTCCTTGAACAGAAAACCCTCTCCTCTATGATCTGTGATTGATGTCATGAAGAGGCCTACTTTCCCTACAGGACCCAACCATCATCTCTACAGGAATGGCATTGGAATATACTATATCAGACAAGCCAGACATGGCCTTACTAGGTCCACCATCTCATACCTCTCAGAGTCGGTCGCTACCCTCAAGAAAAAAGGAAGAGAGGACTTTCCCCTTAGCTTTTCTGGCCAGATCACCTGTGCCAGGCAGAGGGCCACCAAGAAAACTGGATTTGGGGGCTGAGCAACACCAGCATCCAGCTTCACCACCAAAAAACCTCTCATCATCACCACCTAATGAAGTGGTGTTGGTACCAGATGACTTCTATTCATTCCAGGAGCTCCTTATCAGAATTCCAGAGATGCTAGAGATAGAAATATTAGTCATATTGGAAAATTCTCATAAAGTGTTTGATCTTTTGACAACTGCCTGTTCAGCCAGAATCACCCCTTCCTATAAATGAGGGTGTAATGGGGCAAGACACACCCCTGCGGTGCCTCCTGCTGGTTTCCTGGGAATTAGCTCTTTTTCCAGCTCCGGAGCACCCACTGCAGGCAGGTGTCCGCTTGCTGCTGGCCCCCATGTCCCTCCCAGACCCCAGTGCCCTTTACCCAGGGGTTCTGCCCACTGCAGCAACCCCCAGTCTGGGTTTCCCCACTCAGTGGAACTCCTAACCCCCTATCCCCACCTCACCTCAGTCTTGGGCTACTGCCAGTCACCATCTAACCCCTACTCACTGGGGCAGACTGCAGTGTAAAAGCCACTCATCATAGGCAAGGAGAGTTTGGACCTGCTGCTTGTGCCTACCCTTGGGCTGCCCCTCTGCAACCCCAGTACCTTTCCTGCCTTTATCAAGGCCTGCAGCCTGGGGAGTTTCCAGGCTGGAGCTACCCAGCTCCTCTGGCCTTTTCCCAGCCCTGCTCCACTCAGGTGCCCTGCTCAGCTCCTAGCAGCCAGGCCCTTCTCTCTCAGCAAGCTAGAGAGAGACTCTGTCTGAGCTCCTGGCCCACTGCCCTCTTATAAGGGCCAGCTGGGCCCTGATTGGGGCATGGCCCCAGCTGTGGCTATTTCCTCAGCAGCAGCCCTCCCCCAGCCTCAGCCCTCTCCCAGGGCTGATTTTGAGCCCTTCAGGGCAGGAGCGGGTGACCACCCCACTACAGAGGGACTACAAGAACTCACTGACCACAACATTGCAAAGAACCAGAGTTACTATAGGGTAAATAATTGTACTTTAATTGAATACAAATATTTATGCAAACCCTATATTTAATTAATTTAGTGTGAATGATTGTTTATCCAAAATTTGTACTAGAAAGTGTGCTATTCATTATTTTCCATCTTCCAGTTTTAAAAATATTTCTATCAATTAATAGTGGAAAAGTACTATGTGATTTAAGTAACCAATCAGATAGCAGGAATTATGAACAAAGTGAATAGTTCATGAGCAAGCTGTAGGCTGAAATTTGTGTGCAAAAAACTATTCAGGAGACGCTTATGAATAACCAATACATTAGTAGAAATCAGGATTGGTATAGAAATGCTTTATTAAAAGAAACCAAAGCTATATTAATTGTAAAACTTATTTGCAATGAATTAGAGCAGGCCTAATTGAGATCATAGATGAAAAGTGAAGCCCTGAGTTTTTATGTGAGTTAAATATGTGAAAGGGAGCTGGCTTCCATTAAGGTACTTTAAATCTGAGTATTATATTGCATATATTATTATATAGAAAATATAAAATATATTGCAATTTATTGACATAATCTGTATGTATATGGATTGATCCTGCATGAGTTCTAGCTGCAGTCTAAAATTGAGTAACCTAATTATACTGCTCCCATAGTGTTCTTCCTTCTCTCACACATTTAAAAGGTATGATTTCATACTGTAATCACTGAGGATAATGCCTGGGAGAAGTCTATATATTGGCATAAACAGGCAGTGGATCAACACTTTTTTGTAGGTCTTAGGAGTTAGACTGCAGCTAGGACTAAGGATTCTCTCTGGGAATGCAAAACCCCTTTACTGCTGCTGAGCTGTTCAGATGTTAGGCTACAGTAAAATTACAAAACATATCTATCATATTGCAGGTTTACAAATATGAATCTCACAGCAGGACCATAATGCTCCCAGCTAGCGATGGCCCATGAATGAAAAGCACCACATCAAAATCCTTCTGAAGAGCTGGGCTGCCTGATTCCCCTGACTAACTTTCTGCAACAACGCTTCCCCCCATTCCCTTGCCCAGAAAAGCGTGCAGGTTAGATATTGAACAACCAAGGAACTTACCCAGAAAAAACTACTTTGAAGTGAAGTAAGCATCATCAATATAACATGAAGGAGGAAAAATATTTTAAAAAACCATGAACAGAAAAGAAAGGGAGATAAAGGAACAGTATGTTCTTTTTAACTGAGTCTGAGGAGGAGGAACAGAAAGCTTTACAGCTTTGGGTTCAGGGAATGTTTTTCAGTCATGTCATCCAATCTCATACTGAATATTCTTGCTAATAAGCAGGAAATCATGTAAGCAGTGCTACAAGGCACCCTTTTTATTGTACCATTCCTAGCTCTGTTGTGTGAGTTTTCTCTCTAATGGCTTTCCTTTGCGTTATACACTGAGTAACTACCACGCGCCATGTACTGCAGATAGAACAGCAGTAGTTCACATATTGATGCCAGCTTTCAATTGTTTACAAGACTGTCAGCCAGCATATTGCAGGGTGCTTGCAAGTGTTCAGCAGCACATTTTCATGGATTCATAGATTCCAAAGCCAGAAGGGACTATTGTGGTCATCTAGTCTGACCTCCTCTATAACACAAGCTAGAATACATCCCCAAAATAATTCCTAAAGTGTATCTTTTAGAAAAACTTCCATTCTTGAGTTAAAAATGGCCAGTGATGGAGAATCCACCAAGCCTTTTGGTAAATTGTTCCAGTGGTTAAGCACCCTCCCGGTTTAAAAAAAAAAAATTAAGTCTTATTTCTGGTCTGAATTTGTCTGGCTTCAGCCTCCAGCCATTGGATCATGTTATATGTTTCTCTGCTAGATTGGAGAGCCCATTATCAAATATTTGTTCCCCATATAGGTATTTATGGACTGTAATCAAGTCGCCTCTTTGTTAAGTTAAACTTAAGTTAAAATATTTCTATCAATTAATAATGGAAAAGTACTATGTGATTTAAGTAACCAATCAGATAGCAGGAATTATGAACAAAGTGAATAGTTCATGAGCAAGCTGTAGGCTGAAATTTGTGTGCAAAAAACTATTCAGGAGACGCTTATGAATATTCAGGAGACGCTTATGATTGAACTCCTTGAGTCTGAAACTGTAAGACCAGTTTATTTTTTTAAAGATTCTTAGGGGTCTTTTCTGAATCCTCTCCAATCTACCAACATCCTTCTTGAATTGTGGATGTTAGAACTGCACACAGTATTCAAACAGCAGTCGTACCAGTGCCAAATACAGAGATAAGATAACCTACATGAGATTCCCCTGTTTATGCATCCAAGGATTGCAATAGCCCTTTTGACCACAGCCTTGCCCGCGGAGCTCATGTTTGTCTGATTATCCACCACAACCCCCAAATCCTTTTCAGAATCCTCCATCCCATAAGTATGGCCTATGTTCTTTGTTCATAGATGTATATACTTACATTTAGCCATAATAAAACACATATTGTTTGCTTGTGCCCACCTTACCAAGTGATCCACATCACTCTGTATCAGTGATCTACCCTCTTCATTGTTTACCCTTTCCCCAATTTGTGTGTCATTGTCAAACTTTATCAGTGATGATTTTATTTTTTTCTTCCAGGTCATTGATTAAAAATGTTCAATACAGCAGGTCCAAAAACTGATCCCTGTGGGGCCCTACTAGGAACACACCTGCTTAAAGATGATTCCACATTTACAGCTACATTTGGAGACTTATCAGCTAGCCAGCTTTTAATCCATTTAATATGTGCCATGTTAATGTTATATCATTCTAGTTTTTTTAATCAAAATATCATCTGGTGCCAAGTCAAATGCCTTACAGAAGTCCAAATATATTACATCAACACTATTATCTTTATCATCCAAACTTGTAATCTCATCAAGAAAAGATAAGTTAATTTGACAGGATCTATTTTCCATAAACCCATTTTGAGTGGCATTAATTGTATTGCTCTCCTTTAATTCTTTATTGGGTCCTGTATCAACTGCTCCATTATCTTGCCCAGAATTGATGTCGGACTGACAGATCTATAGTTATGTGGGTTATTACATGTACTCTTTCTAAATATTGGTACAACATTAGCTTTCTCCCAGTCTTCTGGAGCTTCCCTAATGTTCCACGACTTATTGAAAATCAACATATCAACATTAATGGTCCAGTGAACTCCTTAGATGCAAGTTGCATCTAAGTTGCTCCTTAGATGCAAACTCTTGGATGCAAGTTATCTGGACCTGCTGATTTAAATATGCAAACTTTACTAGTTCCTGCTTAACATCCTCTTGAGATACTAATGGAATGGAAAGTGTTATTAGCATATCATATGACATCATCTGTTTATTCACCAAATGCAGAATAGAAATATGTATTGAACACTTCTGCCTTTTCTGCATTCTTGAAAAGTCTGCCATTTGCATCTTATAATGGACCAATACCACAGTGAGGATTATTTTTGTTCCTAATATACTTAAAAAAATTCTTATTGCCCTTAACTCACTGGACATATATTTCTCTGTGTCTCATTGCTTCCCTTATCAATTGTTTAAATTCCTAGCTTCTGTTTTATATTAATTGCTATCAACTTCCCCTTTCTTCCCTTTGTTACATATAATTTATTTATTTTTTTATAGCTGCCTTCACTTCCCCTCTAAACCAGATCATTTTCTTTAACCAGTATGGCCTTCTTCCTTGATTGTGGCTTTTGGGGCATCTAGTAAGGTGTTCTTAAACAGTTTCCAATGATCATTCACATTTTTCTGATTCAATTCTTTCTCCCAGCTAATTGGGCTCATAATTTTTTTCAGCTTTGTGATTTCCCCCTCCCCCCAGATTCTTCCAGTTTTAGATTCAGGTACTGGGATATAACCTAAAGTTTCAGAGGATAGACTACTAGAAATTACATACGTCTCAGAAAGTGTTTGTGAGTCATATCAACCACCACAATTAATCTGGCTAATTGTGTTTTTTAGTTGACATACATAACATGCATCTTTCTCTGTGCTCAAAGTGCCTAAACTTTCAAACAAAAACAACAAAGCAAATCTCTCTACTGTTTTTTATATTAAGAAGACTTATCCATCTTTGTGGAATTACTCCAAGTTGTGAATGGTGAATAGAATAAAAAAATCCCTTCCCAGTGCACAGAGAATGCAGACAGTGTTGTGTCTAATTGCTTTTGGGCCATGAGGTTTGCCTTTTCTGTCAAATATTGGCCATTCAATATTCAGCTGAGAGTCAGGAAAACTCAGAAGTCTTATCACTTAATGTCAGGCCAACATATTGGGCCAAATTACTTGGACAAAATAGATGTCTTCAAGTCACCAGAGCCTGATGAAATGCATCCTAGAATACTCAAGGAGCTGACTGAGGAGATATCTGAGCCATTAGCGATTATCTTTGAAAAGTCATGGAAGACTGGAAAGATTCCAGAAGACTGGAAAAAGGAAAATATAGTGCCAATCTATAAAAAGGGAAATAAGGACAACCCGGAGAATTACAGACCAGTCAGCTTAACTTCTGTACCCGGAAAGATAATGGAGCAAATAATTAAGCAATCAATTTGCAAATATCTAGAAGATAAGAAGGTGATAAGTAACAGTCAGCATAGATTTGTCAAAAACAAATCATGTCAAACCAACCTGATAGCTTTCTTTGACAGGGTAACAAGCCTTGTGGATAGGGGGAAGCGGTAGATGTGGTATATCTTGACTTTAGTAAAGCCTTTGATATTGTCTCGCATGACCTTCTCATAAACAAACTAGGGAAATGCAACCTAGATGGAGCTACTATAAGGTGGGTGCAAAACTGGTTGGAACACTGTTCCCAGAGAGTAGTTATCAATGGTTCACAGTCATGCTGGCAGGGCATAACGAGTGGGGTCCTGCAGGGATCAGTTCTGAGTCTGGTTCTGTTCCATATCTTCTTAGATAATGGCATAGAGAGTACACTTAAAAAGTTTGTGGATGATACCAAGCTGGGAGGGGTTGCAAGTGGTTTGGAGGATAGGATTAAAATTCAAAATGATCTGGGCAAACTGGAGAAATGGTCTGAAGTAAATAGGATGAAATTCAACAAGGACAAATGCAAAGTACTCCATTTAGGAAGGAACAATCAGTTGCACACATACAAAATGGGAAATGACTGCCTAGGAAAGGGATCTGGGGGTCACAAGCTAAATATGAGTCAACAGTGTAACGCTGTTGCAAAAAAAGCGAACATCCTCCTGGGGTGTATTAGCAGGAGTGTTGTAAACAAGACACAAGAAGTAATTCTTCTGCTATACTCTGCTCTGATTAGGCCTCAACTGGAGTATTGTGTCCAGTTCTGGGTGCCACATTTCAGGAAGGATGTTGACAAATTGGAGAGCATCCAGAGAAGAGCAACAAAAATGATTAAAGGTTTAGAAAACATGACCTATGAGGGAAGATTGAAAAAATTGGGTTTGTTTAGTCTGGAAAAGAGAAGACTAAGAGGGGACATGATAACAGTTTTCAAATATGTAAAAGGTTGTTACAAGGAGGAGGAAGAAAAATTGTTTTTCTTAACCTCTGAGAATAGGACAAGAAGCAATGGGCTTAAATTGCAGCAAGGTAGGTTTAGGTTGGACATTAGGAAAAACTTCCTAACTGTCAGGGTGGTTAAGCACTGGTATAAATTGCCTAGGGAGGTTGTGGAATCTCCATCATTGGAGATTTTTAAGAACAGATTAGACAAACACCTGTCAGGAATGGTCCAGATAATACTTAGTCCTGCCATGAGTGCAGGGGACTGGACTAGATGACCTCTTGAGGTTCTTTCCAGTTCTATGCTTCTATGATTTCTATGAAATTCATCCTTTGTGTAACTCCACTGAAGTAAAATGTTCTGCAAAACAGATGAATTTTGCTAGCATTTGTACATTTATTTTTCTTTAACCCCATGGCTGATACTTGGACTTACTTTATGGCCATGTGTATTGGTTCATCAAGCTGTGCCAGAGAATGGAGACTAGAGATGGGTGAACCATAAAAGCCTCCTTGTCCCACCAGTCCTAGTCTTCCTCCCTGGCTCCTCATCTAATCTCAGTCTCCTCTTACCCTGCTGTTTCCCTGCCCCTGGATCCTTGTCCCAAGCAACTCTCTCCAGTTCAGCTCTTGTTCTGTCTTTGTTTGAGTCAGGCATGTTTCTTCTCTATGCTGACTGAATCCTCCGGAGGGGACAGTGAAAGCAAAGGCGAGATGGGTTTCCTGCTCTCAGTTTTGATGCCCAGCCCACAGCAGCCTACAGCTCCAGTTGTAGGGAAGGTTGTGCTCAGCCCAGGGCTAGAGCATGGCCAATGCGGATGGACTCTGGGAATTAAACTGCAGAGTTCTAGCAAATTTCTACTGGGCATATACAAATTGTGATTTTTTTTCAAAACCTTTATAACTTGGCCAAATTGGGGATGATTTTTACAGGAACAGCAACAGGCATATCCTTGACCCTGATGCAAAGGCCACACCCTGCCAAATTGCATGTCCCTGTACCAAAGCATGGGAGCACTGGAGCATCTCAAAGAAGAGGCCATATTTTTCCCTAGTCTTGTTATTGGGAACAGCTGTACTGTTTTCGCTGGGGAGAAAGATCAGTTTGAGGCAAACACATGACATGGAAAATATTAGCACAAATGGTTAAAGTTTGGCAAAGTTATAAGCAACTGAGAACAGGACTTTATAATGGGAAGTATCAAGCAACTTTAATAATAGGCAGGGCTGGTAGCATTGCCTATAACAAGCATTGATCAATCCAAATGTTGAAATATAGAACATCATAGAGAAGTAGTAGTGGCATGGTAGAGAGAGGAGATAAGTTAAAGAGCATTTGGGGGGTGGTTATGGGGGGGAACAGGACTATTCTGGGTATAACTAATTAACTTGTGCATCAAATGCCATGCAAAAATTATACATACTGTGACAAAGCTCGGTCCTTGTCTCCGTGGGTCCCGTGTTTCCTGGTGGATTTCACTAGCCTCAGAGGCTCACTGTGACCCTCCACATAGCCCTTCTCTCTCTAGAGGCAAGGGTCACAGTTTACTGAGCCATTTTCATCATAAGCCAGCAAGGGAGGTGAGGAGCAGCAACCCTCCCTCACACAGTCTCTGTTGTCTCCCAGTCTCAGTGATTAATTGGGGAGGGGAGGCGGGAGTCCGGGCCCGCCCTCTACTCCAGGCTCCAACCCAGGGACCCTAATAGTAGCAGCTATGGTAGCAGACTTTTTGGAAATAGGACGTGTACAATTCCCTGGGCCACTTCCCCACAGCAGCCCCCACTCAATATCTCCTTCACCATTACCTCAGGGCCTCCTTCCTTGCGCCTGATATAGATTTGTACTGCTTAGTTCCTCCAACAGTGCGGCTTCCTCCTATATCTCCTGACATGCGCGCCTCACTGACTAACTGGGAGGCTTTTTAACTAGTTCCAGCCAGCCCTTGATTGGCTTGAGGTGTCCCAATCAACCTATTAACTGGGGGGAGGGATAGCTCAGTGGTTTGAGCATTGGCCTACTAAACCTAGGGTTATGAGTTCAATCCCTTGGGGGGCCACTTAGGGATCTGGGGCAAAAATCAGTACTTGGTCCTGCTAGTGAAGGCAGGGGGCTGGACTCAATGAGGTCCCTTCCAGTTCTATGAGATAGGTATATCTCAATATATTATTATTATTTTATTTTATTATTATCTATCTCCACTGCTTTCTAGAAGGAACTTAATTGGCCCCAGGTGTCTTGATTAACCTGGAGCAACTGCCATTTGGTTACCATGGTACCAGGGATTTGTTTAGCATGGGGTAACATACCTGGTCCTCACTACTTTACTATAGCCATCTGGCCTTGCCCCATCACAATACATATTAATTATGATGCTATTTAAAAATACACTTTACCAATTTCTACTGCTACTTTCCGCCTTTGTTTTAAAAAGTAAGCTCCATGCCTTTTTTTTCTCAAAATCAGCCTGGCAAAACATGCATGAGAACTGTCTCTGGCCAGATAAGCAATTGATCAAAATCACATTATCTGATCTCTTGGGGCCAAATCCTGTTCCCACTGAAATGAAAAGAAGTTTTGCTATTGAGTTCAATGGGAACAGGCTTTGACATTTGGAGAGGAAAGAACAAAACCACTCAAGCAAGGGCTATGTTGCTTATACCGCAGGTATCAAAGGCTGCTGACTCATGTGAGAAAGTCAGCAGACATCTGATCGTTGTCCATTGCAAATGAGAAATCAGCAATCAATGAGGCTAGAACAGTCTTTGTACTGTATCCAACTCATAAGTCCATCTGCAAAGGATCAAGGAAATATGAAGGCTCCAGATTACCTTAAAGTCCTCAGTCCCTTGGCTAGGCTGCGCCCATCAGTATATGTTCATAGTCCAGAGGCTGGATCATGAATCAAAAACACTGCTTATACACCTTCTGTCCCCCCCCTCCCCTCTTGAGGGCTCCTGACCAACTTAACAGCACAATACATATGCTAACAAACTTAAACAAAGCCTGTTAAACTCATATAAAGAATGAGCAGAGGGCAGCTCCCCCTCCCCCCCCCCGGGGGGGAGGAGGCTAGCCTCCCCAAGTTTTTCTGGTACCCTGTACCTGCTAAAAATCTCATGCCAGTACTGCATACTGGAGCGTACGGTACGCTGCGTACCACCCTACTTGCACTCCTGGTCATATACTATACCTCAAAGCTATGTAAAAGTGTGTGGAAGCATGATGATTCTTCAGTGTGCTTATGACTCGATTGTAGCTTTTAGCAATTTCTGCCATCTGTCTGGATGGGTTTCTGCTTTCTAAAGTTGGATCACTGCTGGGTTCTCCAAATGAAGTTGGTTTAGAGTCAATGTATGAGCCATTGTCCTATTTAAAAAAATAGCATATATATTTTCACAGATGTTTTTTGTAATTAAAAGCTGTGCCAAGTTTACATTGGTCATCTATTGAATACATCTACTTATGTTTCTCTTGCGCTGCTACGGTAACAAGAAGTGTAGTTTGTGTAGCATCAAAAATAATGGATTTGAGGTTGCTGTAAAATGCTTTCAATATATACCTGCTGCGAGGTTCCATGTTAGGAAAGAAATTGACTCATGGAGTAGATCCCACTTCTGTGCTGGGTTTTCTTGATATTTTTAAAATTAAGGATACCATGTGGAAGCTGATAGTCTCTATACATCTCTTACTAAAACTGACCATTTCTTGGGGTCTGGTTGTATTAACAAAAAGGGTGTTCCAAAACATCACATAAAACCCAGCCTAAGCTTTTTCCACAGGCTTGGCTGCTGCTAGGATTCCTTTCCCCAGCCTAAACTTTTTGTCTCTTTCTTCCCTAAGGACCTGTCTGTCCTGCGCTCTAGCTTCCTCATCCAGAGGGCTATTCCCATCTCCTGAATAATAAGTGTGAAGTATAATGAGCCACACATGTCCCAACAAGTCAGAAGTTAACTTGCAGTTTTCCACAGCATTCCAACATTTCTGTCATAAAAATGTGGCAGTTTATACCTACTTGGAACCATGCATTGTTTTGGGAGATGAGTTAATGAAAGGGATATCTGACTATGTCCAACTTCAGCCATAGTAGACAGAGACAGATTACTAATATTTGTCTGGAGTACTCTAAAGCAAAAAAACCCGTGCAGCTGTCGTAAATCTCTGCTGGATTCTAAACTGAAAAACTGAAAAATCATGATAAAACTTGCACCTAAATCATGAAAATTATGACCTTCAACATCTCAGCACTTATTTTCATCCGTCATTCTTGCTTCTAAACTTATATAAGCTGCTAACTCAGTGCAAAGACTGCACAGACGTACTCAGTCTCTTTTATCCCTTTAACAAAAAATTGACATTTATGGTAAACTACATTTGACCTCTGCATTTAAAGTGAAATGCAGCAGTAACAGAAAGTGCAGTGTGCATCACAGTTATGGGTGGACTCCTGTCTTCCCATTAGTGCAAGGGGAATGAAGAGAAGTGATGGTTCACGAGATACTTTATTTCGAAAATTGCCATTTTTGTGGAGTGAAATACATTTAAGGCTGTTTTGTAGGCTGTGGCAGCACTAGGACAGAATTTTAGGTAGGGCACTGTAGCTTGCTTTATGTGCTCATTATGGAGCTACTCCTATCTTCTACTCCATGGTTATGTAGGGCTACCATACGTCCAGATTTCCGCGGACATGTCTGGCTTTTCGCTCTTTAAATAGCCGTCCGTGGGGGATTTCTAAAAATCTAAAAATGTCCGAGATTCCCCCCCCGGTAGGCTATTTATTGACCGAAAAGCGGCTGACAGGGCAGCCGAGCGCCGCTCGCACTGGGGCCTCGGCAGCCAAAGCCCCTTCCCGGCTCCCCCCATCCCCTGCAGCCTTAGCACACCGCCCGGCAGCGTTGGGGGGTGGGGCTGTGCGCCTGTGAGGGAACGCGGTGGCGGGGCTGGCAGCGGCGGCCACAGCCCCTCCCCCGATTCCCCTTTCCTCCACAGCCTCAGCAAGCCGCTCGGCAGCGCTCGGGCGGGGTGCTCCTTGTGGCGCGGAGCCAGACACCTGCTCTAAGCCGAGCGGCACGGTAAGGGGGCCGGGGAGTTGGAGAAGGGGGGCAGTCAGGGGACAGGGAGCGGGGGGGGGGGTAGGATGGGTCAGGAGTTCGGGGGGGGGCTGTCAGGGGGGCAGGGGAGTGGAGAGGGGTTGGGACAGTCAGGGACAGGGAGCAGGGGGGGTTAGATGGGTCAGGGGTTCTGGCGGGGCTGTCAGGGGGGCAGGGGTGTGGAGAGGGGTCGAGGCAGGCAGGGAGCAGAGGGGGTTGGATGGGTTGGGAGTTCTGGGGGTCCTGTCAGGGGGCGGTGAGCAGTTGGATAGGGCATGGGAGTCCCGGGTGTCTGTCTGGGGGCGGGGGTGTGAATATGGGGTGGGGATGTGGATAAGGGTCGGGGAAGTCAGGGGACAGGTAGGGTCCTAGGGGGGGCAGTTAGGGTGGGGGGTTCTCAGGAGGGGGCAGTCAGGGGACAAGAAGCAGGGAGGCTTAGATAGGGGGTGGGGTCCTAGGGGGCAGTTAGTGGCAGGGGTCCCAGGAGGGGGCAGTCAGGGGACAAGGAGCGGGGGGGTTGGAAGTTCTGAGGGGGGCAGTCAGAGGGTGGGAAGTGGGAGGGAGTGGATGGGGGCGGGGCAAGGCGGGGGCGGGGCTAGAGCGGGGCTCCTCCCCCCCAGTGTCCTCTTTTTTGATTGTGGAAATATGGTAACCCTATGGTTATGCACCCTTACCAGTAAAATTAACACATTCCATTACACAAGTAGAGGATGGGTTTTGGGGAGTTCGGCATGGAAACTGCCACAGAATGGCATTCTTGCATGCCAGCGTGCAGGAGGTGGTTAGTAGCAGGGCAACAACAGACTAGGGCAGAGGGAGAAGTGGGGCTGTGGGATCTGTTGCTTTGTGAATCCTTCTTTCCTTGTCCCCTGGGTGGGAGATGTCGGCTACTGCAGTTTCAGAGATAGAGTGATGGACAGAAAGCATCTCTACCGTCTGGGGAAAGAATTCCTTTTCCACTTCCCTAATTTCCCATTCAGGCTGGGTGCAGGTGCTAATCCTCAGGCGGAAGTCCTGTGTTATGGTTGATGCGCTGATTAATGAAGTCCTGTTGCTTTGGAATTTGCTACAGGAATGTACGCTGTCCCAGCTGACAGGGCCGTAGCAACAAAGAACGTGGCCCCCTCCGAACGTGGCCCCCTCCGAACATATGTCCGGGCGGGGCCCCTTACAATGCAGAAACTGGAATGCGGTATTTATTTTGCCACTTTTAGGGGCCCCCTTCCTTGCGGGGCCCCTTCCGGTCGGAGGGTACGGAGGGCGCTCGCTACGCCTCTGCCAGCTGAGGCCCCAAAGTTGCTCTTCCCTGGCAAATCTTTCATCTGCAAGAGCTGTTCTTTTAAATTAAAACCCACGAATGGTCTGTAAAGTTGACGTGGCAGTAAGTTTGTGACTCTGATATTTTGTTTGCATATTGTTTTGAATGGAGCAGTGTTATGTGTGTGTCCCAGTGGTAGGACTGTTTTAGGAGCAGTTTCTGGGGCTCTTCTGCCAAATACATTTTTGATTATTGAATCCATCTTGATGCTAACTTTGAGCCATACCCCTGGGTTAAACTTGTGCAGAGGGCCAGCACAAGGCCCATGCACCTCTTAAGCCTTCAAAATAGGCTTTGTGCTGGCTCTCTGCACAGGGGCAAATTTATCCATAAGGAACAATCTGCAGACAAACCTTTAACACACTCACAAGTAATTTGATAGTGAGCTACTTTTACAATCTTTATTTAAATAAAATAAAATTGTTTTCCACTACTTTCTGCCAGGAAATTTTCATGCCAAGAAAATGACTAAGCAACATTATTGTTTTTTAATGTCTACTTCGTTTTAATCATTATATCATTATTTATGAGATCACTTAACCATTTCATCATTTTAGCCAGTATTAAGACACAATAATGGACAACAAGAGTGATGTATTACATGTATTAATTTTTAAGAAAAGATATTTCATTTCACTTCAATTTGGTGCCTTCATCAATTCTCAATTAATAAAAGAATGTATTCTGTTACATCACTGTAAATCTTTTACAAATATCTTTTAGTCATGAAAATTGTATGAAAATTGTTACCAAAGTATTATATTTAAAAGGACACTGCCTGTGTTTTCGATAGGTTTTTTACTTACCATTTCTTATAAGTAAAATCTTCACTAATTTCTTTTCCATATGAATTTCCAGTTAACATTTTTTTTAAAATGTTTGTAATGGGTTTGAAACTGTCATGTCCCCTCCAGAGTCATAGGACCTTGAGCTGTTTTGCTGTCAGCTCTCAAAACCTTAGCAAGTTCTGCAGAGTTCAGTACTTGGATGGGAGAATATTCAGGTGGTACCAAAAGTGATTCAGTAGGTGACATTTTCCTTTGAATTGGTACCAGACCAATGCCCAGCACAACTTTAATGGGTGTGGGCACTCTTGCTAGAGTTGCTAACTTCCAAGTAAAATCTAAAATTGAAGTTCTGGCTATTTATGACTATTATGTATTCTAGCTTTTTCTGCAATAATAGAACTGTTATGGCCAAAGCGTTGGCCATATCCCTAATTACTTCCTGCTTACCTAAATTCCAACATGTTCAGTTGTACTAAAAAGAATCACAGCAGCACTGTTTTGAAAATAATACACCAGATTTGCAGAATTTTCTTTTTTTTTTTAAACAGTGCCACACTTACTGTGCATATCTTTCTTAAATTTCACTTGGATGATGGCAGAAAGCTATAGCTGAGACAAAAAGAGATGCTGGATACAGCAACACTTTCCTAATTTTATGAAAAGAGATAAAAACATTTACATTTTTTGGAAATGAAGGTGTATTATTATTCCTTGTGAGCTGGACATTGCATTTTTAATAGTTATATTACTCCTCAGGGAATTCTGCTACAAAAATTAAGAATTATACACACAATATTTTACAATTCTGCACATTTTGTCAAAATAACACAACATAATCACACAATTTTTAATTATTTGCTGACAAGTATTTTTAAATAAATTACCAAAATAATTGAAAATTGTGTGATTATATTGTTATTGTGTTAGTGTTATTTTGACAAATAAAATATGCAGAATTTTGCAGAATTTTATTTTTTTGGAGCAAATTTTTATTTTTTGGTGCAGAATTCCCTCAAGATCACCAGGTTCTGTGTGGTGCAATCTGGTGCGGGCAGCTTGGTGCGGGGTCTGGGTGCAGGTGGGATTTGGATGCACAAGGGCTCGTTGGGGGTTCTGAGTGCAGGGGGAATGTGACTCTGCAGGGGACTGCAGATGAAGGTAGTTAGGGCTAAGCGGGGGGTCTGGGTCCTTGGGGAGTGGGACTTCGTGGGATAGGTGGCAGGGTGCAGCTTGTTGGAGCTCAGTGGGGTGGGGGTCTGGGTGTGGGGGGTCTCCCAGTGCAGGGAATGAGGCTCAGGAGGTTTTGGTGGGTTTGGGGTGTGTGTGTGGGGGGGGTTCTGGGTGCAGGAAGCTCCTGATGCATGGCGGGAATTGGGTGGGAGGGTTCTGGGTGCAGGGGGCTCTAGATGCAGGGGGAGTCAATGGGCGGGGAGGCTCAGTGGGGGTATCCAGATGCATGAGGGTTCGGCGGACAGGGGGAGCAGCTCTCCATATAGTGACCCCTCCCCCCATGGCTGAGGAACAATGGGCGTGCTGCTCCCCCGTCTGTCTAATCCCTGTGATTCTGGATCCCCCCCGCACCCACTCTCATCCATGCCAAGTCCCTCCGTGGTGCAGAGCTTCCTGCAGCCAGGGGAGGTTTCTGGGGGTTGATCTGCCCCAGCCCCGGCTGCTCCATGCAGGGGAGTGGGAACTCTGACTCTGTCCTCCTCCTCCCACTTCCGCCCAGCTGGAACTAATGTCCCTGGCAGAGGCGTAGCGAGCGCCCTCCGTACCCTCCGACCGGAGGGGGCCCCGCAAGGAAGGGGGCCCCTAAAAGTGGCAAAATAAATACCGCATTCCAGTTTCTGCATTGTAAGGAGCCCCGCCCGGACATATGTTCGGAGGGGGCCACCGTTCGGAGGGGGCCACATTCTCTGTTGCTACGGCCCTGGTCCCTGGGCAGCCAGGACATCCCCAGACCCCCTCCCCTCCCCGCAGTAACTTACGTCTCCCCCAGCTGCTTAAACAGATGTGCCCGCAATGCTGAGGAGGGGTGAGTAAGCATTGCTGCAGCTGCTCTTTGCTTCCCCACAGAAACCATTTTTCTGTGGGGAAGCAAAGAGAATCTGAGGGGGGGGCGTGTTTCTGCACATGCGCAGTGGCACAAAATTCCCCCAGGAGTAGTTATATAGCGTGCGTATCTCTTATGCTTAGAGGTATCCCTTTCCATTATATATATATCCAGAGTTTATTAAAATGAAGCCCCATAATTTGGAGTGTGGAAATGAAAGAATTACTCACCAGTAATCCTTTTGTTTTATTCTTCTCTCTTCCTATCGTACCTGGCAACAGACTTGATGATTAGCTTTGACCCACAGATCAGGAAGTAGGAGACAAAAAATCAAGTGTGGTACTTAATCTCCAGTCTGTCCCAATTCTTCCAGTTAAAGAGGCTTCCAAAGCAAGACTTAGAGATAAGAAAGTGAGGACAAGAAAGATACTGCTCCAAGCTACACTTGGGTGGCATAAAGGATGGAAGAAGAAAGGATAGGGACAGGATCACTAGTGAGTAATCTCTTGTTATCTATGCCTCTTCTCCCATTTTATCCTACAGGAGCTTTAATCAGTCCATGTAGCAGGCAGTAGAACCTAGAAGAGTCTGATATAGATACACGAAAGCATCTTCAGCCTTGTCTGTCTCTAATGCCCAGACCACCTAGAATCCTGACAGGAACTGCTCATCCCTATTCTGAAGAGGTTTATGGGTCTTCTTTGGACTCCGAAAGGGAAGAATCTATTTCTCCTTTCAGATCTTTCAGCTCACCCTACAGGTCTTCCAATACCGGAACTAAAGATTTGGACCAAGTTCCCTACAGGGGAGCTACATCTTGGGGTCCCCCCACCATGGATGACTCAGTCTCTGCCAGTGTTTCTCAGATGTGGCCACTGGTGGATTTTTTTGCGGCCATGACAGCCTTCAAAGCACGGGCGGAGACTGGGGAGAGCAAAGCCCCTACCTGCAGCTCCCAGCTGTTGCTCCTGAATAGCTGTTACCAAGGGCAGCAAGATGCACCGCCTTGGTGTTTGAGCAGGTGCCGCCAGCAGGGACCGGTGCCCTGCACCACACAGCTCCTTGGGGTCTACAGACAGCGCCTCTGGAGACACATGGAGCCATGTGCACAGTGCTGGAGAGATCTTCTCAGTGTAGGCAGCTCTTCTCAGTGGAGGTGGTCACTGGGGCACTCCCCTGTAAATCTCCCTCGCTCCCGCATGACTGGGGCATGGGGAGGTTGGGACTCCACAGGCAGACAGTGAGTTCCCGACCCACTTGCCCTAGGGCAGGTTGTCGATGAAGGGCCATGGGAGGCAGGGACAGAGAGACAGGTTTGTCAGAGTGACCACCAGCAAGAGTTGGTGGCCGCACTCAGAGGCCACCAAAAAATTTGTTGTGAGAACCCCTGGTCATACCCTCTATGTCCTTATTGGTCTTGGGCTGCTCTGAGAGACACTAGGCTTCTGTCTCATTCACTTTCTAGGAGGAAGTCTCCTCTTTCTTTAGCACAGTGGTCATCTTCTCAGCATTTTGCTACCGTTCCTCAACCTGCTGTACTGGACCTTATGCAAGAGGGAGAATTATTGGAGGAGTCACTAGACATTCCTTCCCACATTTCTTACTCTTCACCTGATGAAGTGTTTGCTCCGGAGTCAACATCCCCTACTCCCCAAAGGACTTCAGAGTTTTCCAGGACCTCATGAGGTATGTGGCTACCTCTTTAGGGGTCCAGATAGAGATTGTACAGGAGAATCTGCATATCGTTCTCAAACTTTTATACACTCTTGCTCCAGAAAGCGTGGCATTTCCTATCCACGAAGCCTTGTTAGACTCAGCAAAAGACTCTCTGGCAGCCCTGGCTTCTATACCTCCTATGGCTAAGCGAGTGGACAGACAATACCAAGAGCCTCAAGAAGACTGTCTATTTAGTTACCCACCAAGTTCCTGATTCCTGGGTGGTCACAACTGCTAATAAGCAGTCTGGTCAATACCCATCTAAGGTCACTCCCAAAGATAAGGAATTAAGAGATTAGATTTATATGGTTGTAAGGTTTATTCCACTGCCATACTTCAAATGAGAGCTGCCAATTATCATAGAATCATAATTATCAGGCTCTTTGGCCTAAATATAATTTTATTAATTTTTCTGCCATTTCTAAATTTGCTGATAAGTTGCCAATGGAATATAGGAACTAGTTTCTAGCTTAGGTTTCTGAGGGTCATTTTACAGCTTGTATATCTCTTCGTGCAGCAATAGCTGCCACTGACACTTCACATTCAATGGCCACTGAAATCTCCATGTTAATGGCTCCTCCACTGGGTTCAGTCCACTTCATCAGCTTTTCTGAGCAATATTCCAATAGCTTGTATCTGCAAGGCAGCGATGCCATCATCCATGCATATCTTTTCCACTCATGATGTCATCACTCAAGCTTCTTGTGATGATGTCAGATTTGGCAAGTCCGTGTTGCAGTCTCTTTTCAGATGATCTGAAGTTCCTCCACTCATAAGGGAACTACACTGGAATGTATATGTGCACAATCACTTGGAGGAAGAAAAATCAGTGACTTATCTGTACTGTAACTGTTGTTCTTTGAGATGTGTTGTGCATATATACATTTCCTGACCCTCCCACATTCCCCACTATTTCGGACATCATATAAAGCAGTGCAAAAGAAAGGGAAATAGTGGCCACATTCCGTTTATGCCCTCACTTGAGAGCACATGCAGAGCAGAAGCGTGTGCATCGCTTGGTGGTACTGCTGACAAAAGTCTCTGACTTGAGTGCACTAGGCACACACACCTACAGTGAAATGTATATGTGCACAACACATCTCAAAGAATAACACTTACTCGGCAGGTAAGTAAGTGTTGTTTTTTTTATCACTTCCATTTTACAGAGGGGAAACTGAAACACAGAGGTTAAGTGACTTGCCCAGCGTCACACAGGAAGTTGGTGGCAGAGCTATATTTGGCAATTCTGCTTAAAATTTTTTGTCATGTTATAGAGAACATTCTTGCTCTCAATTTGCAAAATTTGTTAAACCACAGTAACTTATCCAGTAGTTAGTGGTATGTATCAGGCAGTTATTGTATGCCAGCATAAATATGGAAGTAGTGTACTCCAGATATATGTTAATATGATACCATTACTGTTAATCATAAAGGTACCCCTTCTCCCCCACACACAAAGAGTAAGGGGAATTTCTTTCTTATTGTCACAGATGATATTTGAGTACCCTCATCAGAATGGTGACAGGACATTTTAAATATTAAAACTACATTATTTTATTTTCACTTACAGTAGAAAATGGTAGTGTGGATGGAATAAAAGGAAACTGTTTGGAAGTCTAAACAAGGTATTGTTTCTTGATATAAACATTCCCTGCTTCATGCACCTTTTTACCTTCCCATCAGTTCTAATGTTACATTTTAACTTAGTTATAATTACAATTCTACCTTTCCGCATATGTAAAGGAATTCAAAGCTGGATAGCCTGCATAAGAGGGACAGGTATTTTCCTCCTACTCACATTGTTGTTATAGTTTCATTTCTGTGCCAGGGGCTCACTTGCACATTTCTCATCCCTAATGGGTGGTATGCATGTAATTTCTCATTCACTGAGATGACAAAGTACCTTTTTTGCTGGTAAGTGTCTAGCATATATTGTACAAACCTCTTTCTCTTACCAACTGGAGAATTAAGGCAAAATTAATCTAGAATTATGTAATCAGATTTTGATGTGAAATTTTAATTATTTCACTCATAGGTTTAAAGTTAAGAAAAAGGTTTTTGAATAGATGTGACAAAAATAAGTGCAGGTTTATAAAATTACCAATTTTTTAAAGGCAATGATGTAAAACAATGATTCCGATCAACTAATAATCCAGTTCAGAATTTGACTCCATCCCAATGCATTATATAGTCCAGTTCAGAATACCATTAGTGTTGATAGGCAGAATGTAAGAGGAGAGAGGGTACACATTGTATTATTAATGTTCATTGTGCTGTAGTACCTGAAAGTGCATTGTCTGTGACCCAAAGAGCTTTATAATTAAAATTGAGACATGAATTAAGCCAACAAGCAGTAGGGGAGGGGATGTGGTGAGGAAGGATAAAGGCTAAGTAGCAACTCCAATAGAGATTGGCAGGAAGGTTTGAACCTTGGACTTTCAGGCCTGCAGTACAAACACTACCACTTGAGCTAACAGACTAACTCTGTTACTCACCTCCTAACAGGGCCAGCTATCCCTCTGTGGATTAGTCACAGATGACAAGGGAGGGAAGTAGGGCCATGTAACCCTCTGAACAGTGGGTCAGTTATGGTAATAAGATCCCATAAGCATCTTGATGGCTGAATTAAATGAAGACCACCCTTTAGTTGTGATGCTCTTGCTTCTTGACATAATGAGACTTGAATAAGGCTTGCACTGATTTCTGGTGGCTTCAAAGACATACTGAAACCATTGGGGCTCCAGGAGGATGCTGGATCAAGGACTGCATTTTGAGTTAAACATCTCTCCCTAACTGCAAAGGGACACTTCACACAGTTTGGTTTGCAAAAATAAGGCTATACATTTTTTAAGTAGGGGTCTATGAAATGACTGCGTCTGGTAGATAATGCCATATTATTCTGCTAAGAATGCATTTAATGATATTAATGGGATGAAGTTTATAAAAAACACAGTACAATGCTGCTTAAATATTCTTCCAGTGTGATAATGGAAGTGGGTAGTGTACAAATACAATTTATTTTAAATCTCAAAGATAGCAGAATAATCTCAAAGTGGTTTAAGTGATGGTGGCTGTTAAGAAGCTTAGACACATCTTAAAATACTTCTTTAGAATGTTAAACAGACAGATTGGTTAAAATCCAGAATTCTAGCTGCTGGAGTTGAACTGTTAGTCATGGTGATAACTGCTAGCACAGTAAATGCAATTTTATGCAAATTATGATACTTTGTACATCAGTTGATGCTTGTAACGAATTTGTAGTAACTTTTGTTTTTACAAGTTTGCTGGAAAGCAGCCGGCTGCTCTCTGGCAAACTCATAAAGGCAGCTGTCATCAGTACAGTCCCTGCTTGGGTTGCCACAAAGGATTGCATGGAATTTAGGGAAACTTAGAAGGAAACTTTAAATTTGCATACACTTTTACTCTGTTTTAAGTGTGATCCCTGCTATTTTTTTCCTCTCAATTATGCATGAAACTACCTTGTTGCTGGTTGACTTAAATAGCAAATACAAGCACTGAGCACTTAAATCAGTTGTCTAGAACTGTTCATTCATCAACAGAATACACCCTGTAATTTGCCTGACTTGATGGTAGTTCAGAGAAGGATCCTTTAGAGGAAAAAGGAAGCTCGAGAGACACAATGGCTATTCACCCGACAGTTTGCACAGTCCCCTTTCCATATTGCTTTGTACTGTATTGAACCCATTTGTTCCTTTTGGATTGTAAGCTGTTTTGGTGCTGGGTTCTTACTTGTCTGGCATGCTCAACTTATTGTGAAGTGATGTACTCAGTGGCACTACATAAATAAGTTAATAAAAAGGCACAAAAAATATATTGGAATTGGAAAAGGTACAGAAAAGGGCAACAAAAATGATTAGGGGTATGGAACAGCTTCCATATGAGGAGAAATCAATAACACTTGGACTTTTCAGCTTGGAAAAGAGAGGACTAAGGGGGGATATGATAGAGGTCTATAAAATCATGACTGGTGTGGAGAAAGTAAATAAGGAAGTGTTATTTACTCCTCATAACACAAGAACTAGGGGTCACCAAATGAAATTAATAGCAGATTTAAAACAAACAAAAGGAAGTACTTCTTCACACAACGCACAGTAAACCTGTGGAACTCTTTGCCAGAGGATATTGTGAAGGCCAAGACTATCACAGGGTTCAAAAAAGAACTAGATAAGTTCATGGAAGATGGGTCCATGAATGGCTATGGGTCCATGACTCGCCAGGATGGGCAGGATTGCAAAACCAATCCACTTAAAGCAGGATCTTTCCTTTCTTGTCACAGGCTTTACTAGTATCTTTGGGCTTTATGGTTCTGGTGTCTTTTTATGACTTCATGGCCTGGCTCTTATGATGGAAGTCAAAGGGCTAGAATGTGATTTGGACTGTGTACCCACACAGGGGCACAAAAGGTAGTCAGCCTCTCTCCCCTTTATGTCCCTGTACAGACCACTTTGACCTTAGGTCCGGGAGTAGGCAGGCACATTGCCACTACTTCCCCCTCTACTCAGTGCTTATTTTGTAATGAAAGAGGTGCCGGGGCTCAAGCAATTTTTTTTACTTTCACAACTGATGTGGCAAGCACAGAGGTGAACTGCCACAACTAGAGGTGTTGGGGCTCAGCCCTGGCAAGCCCTGGCACAAATTAAGCACTGCCTCTTAACCCTCCTCACCCAAAGAAGGTGGGGAGAGAGGGAGTAAAGACTTAGCTTTGCCCTCTGTGGCCTTGACCAGTGAGCTGAACTACTGCATGGATGTCAATTTGCTGCTGGTTCTGGCCAGCTGCAAATTACTACCTCCCTCCACCTCAAAGCAAGGGGGAAGCTGGTTGGGAATTGGCCTTTACAGAGGTATTGGAGTCATAATTCCTCCCACATTCCTGGGATGGCACGTGCATAGAGGCTTGATCTACCCCAAAGCTTGTTGTACTCCTGAATGTTTAATGTCAGGTATTTAAGAATGGCCAGAAAATGCCTGATCTACCTCTTTTCAGGAAATAGTTAGATCTTCTCTACTTACCGCATATTTGGGTTATAAAGGGAGGCTGCTTCTTTCAGTAATCTCATCTCTCATATCAACTTGAAGAGAAAGGAGAGAATTTTCACACTTATGTTGAGCAGTACTTTACAATATGAAAACCACATTGATTTTAGTGGAACTACTTGCAAAGTAAGGGTACTATTCAATGTGCATAATGGTGGCAGAATCTGCCCCTTGTATAGGAGTAACTCTCAAAAGTTTTAACTTAGTACCTTTCTTTACACCTTCCTGATTTTTCTCTAAAGAGGACGGTTTGTTCTGTGGGAAGTCACAGGCTTGTGAGATCTGGGTTCTAGTTTCAACCTTGCCACAGACACACTGTGGGGATATCTTCACTTCAGGGTTCACATGGGCTGTTACTCATGTGTTGCCCCTACCTGCCCTCCTGTCATCCCCCCTCCCCAATCATCTCATCCAGGTTTAGTGATATTTTCAGCCCAGGCCAGTTGATTCATCTAAGGCTGTAGGCTAAAGTTCAGATGCCAGGCTAGTGACCTGCCGCCTTGCAGTGAGGACATGGGCTAAATCGATTGAGTACCAATAGTCTACCATTGCCTTGTCACAATTTCCCACACGTGGCCAGGATGACAATTCACTGGCAAAGAATCATAGAGCAGTTTAATTTACTGCAGCACAAAGAATCCCATGGCATTTGTCCCCAGAAGTCTTAGGGACACATACGGGGGAGCGCAACACCAAAAAGGACACAGTAACTCAGGCATATCTTTGCAGTGTGGTTGCTCACACTTGGACTAGGCTAACAAGGGATGTTCAGTCTGGATGCGGATGACCCGAGTTAACTCTGCAGTGAAGACATACCCTGTGTGATCATGGGCCAACCTCTTAACATTTTCCTGCTCCATTTTCCCATTGAAAATGGGGACAATACTAAGTCCTTATCTCAAGGGAGGTTCACTGATGTTTGTAAAGCACTTTGTGATCCTCTGATGGATGAATTATACTGTTCCCTTGATAAGAGGAAAGTTTTGAGTAGTTAGTTAAAATTCTGACAGTTTCCCTACTACCAAAGACAGCCAAACCTAGTACAGCTCCATACAGAGAATCCTTTTACTTAAAGTATTAAAACACTTTTCATTGTTACACTTAATGAATCTCAATTTTGTTTTATGCTTCTTTCTGCTGGAGCACTGGCGTAATTTGAAGAAGCAGCAACTTTAATGGGATTAAACCTATTGAGCAAAATAATATCTGTGGTGTTCATGGTAACAGCATGTCATTGCTCTTTTGTTCCTGTTCTTCTCTTCTTCTTCTTCAGAATCTGACCTATAATCAGTTTTCTTTTCATGCTTATCTACAGTATTATTACTTTATGCAAAGTCACATCATCCCTTTTCATCAGAGAGAAAATTTATAGTGTGAAGAATTACAAGAAAAGAGAATAATATATGCTTCTCTTGACATAACTACTCTCCCTTCAGTCTCCACCCATGTTGATAAGCTTGATAAGTTTATGGAGGGGATGGTTTGATGGGATAACGTGATTTTAGTCAATAGGTCAATAACGTGCCATCGCTGGTAATTACTATCAATGGTCAATGTGGGTCTGGCTGGAGAATCTTGCCCGCATACTCGGGGTTCTGCTGATCGCCATATTTGGGGTCGGGAAGGAATTTTCCTCCAGGGTAGATTGGCAGAGGCCTGGAGGTTTTTCGCCTTCCTCTGCAGCATGAGGCAGGGGTCGCTTGCTGGAGGATTCTCTGCGACTTGAAGTCTTTAAATCATGATTTGGGGACTTCAACAGCTGAGTCAAGGGAGAGAATTATTCCAGGAGTGGGTGGGTCAGCTTTTGTGGCCTGCATCATGCGGGAGGTCAGACTAGATGATCATAATGGTCCCTTCTGACCTTAAAGTCTATGAGTCTATGAGTCTATGATGATAATGACAGTCCTAACCACCTTTTTTGTGGTCTCTTTTTCCTGGATGCAATAATGTTTTAAAAATAAGTTGGTTCCTTCCAACCTGCAACATGCCCTGTGTTCTGCAGTGGGATCTGCTAATGTTAACTTGTGAAATCCTTCAGATTCTCATTGACTTGAATTAGATTCCACAGAGGGCCAGGCTGCAATGTAGCCCATTGAAGGAATGAGCTTATTGTGGCAGATGCCTGCTCATTGTTTGCTTTTACTCACCTATCTAAGAGAAAAAAAGAGCATTGGAGGGGTCATTGTCCCATGTATAGTGGCCTGGGACCCAAAATTTCCTGATAGGACAAACAGAGCCCATGCATCTTTGAACATGTGTGTGGAGGGTTATTACTCCTGCCCAATCATCTCATGTGGTGGTTTAATGTCTCATAGTACTCCCTAGCCTTATAGCACTATGTCTTCCTTCCTTAGAAGTCAGATTCCCTGGTAAGGTCTCAACCAGCATTTTTCATTCCTAGATACATATTGCAAAGCAGAACTCTGCATCATCAGCCACCAGTATCTTATGTGAGGAAATCCCTGTGAATTTCCAAGGCGCTGTTTCCTTGCCTCACCATCTCTTATGGAAAAGTCCTAGAATGTAATATAGAGAATGCTGAGCTTTCTATAGCAGGGATATGTTCTTTGCTAAATACTATAGTTTTTTAAACTATAGGCTTCATCCCTAATACATTTTGTAGGACTTCTCCCATAAGGAGATCCTTTCTGAAACAGCAGTCTTTTTTAGTGGTAAAAAGAGGCTGACTTGACTTCTTAATAGCATAGCCTGCTATGCTGGATGGAGCTGATATGATGTAATAATAGTCTGCTGATTTTCAGTCACCTCATCTGTTATTCATGTGAGCAAAAATGAATACAAGTGAAATCCAAATAATCTACATTAGTACAAGTTATTTTCATGATTTTCATCAGCTATCATAAAGATGTCTCTGAATTGTATATTCTACTATTGCCTGGCTTTATTTCTATGTCTAGGGTGTGCAGTTTTTATCTGGAGAAAGAGCGGGAGAGAGAGAGAGAGAGAGTCTTTACAACAGCAGAGAATTCAGAAGGGAAAAAAGGAGGGGTAGGGAGAAATCAGCACAGATGTAACTTGTTTCAATTATTCAGCATTCCCAGAGCTGTTTATTCTCTCGCTCCCAAGATGCTGTTTGTCTTCTGAACTCTGGGGAATCAGCTGATTTTAGTCTTGCCTTTGGGTAAATGAAGGCTGGAGTCTAAGAACAGCAACTACATTGGAAAACAGGAAGTAACAAAACATAACTTGTTCCAGAATAATTATGTAAAATGTAAAATTTCTGCAACATTAGAAGCTAGTTTTTAATGAGGAGAAAATTCTGCTTATCTGTGAACATTAGCACTGATGTAAGATTGGCAGTTTGCATTAGTAAATGCCCTGTCACAAGGGTTAGTCCATTCTGATCACAACATTTTCTCCATTTCTTTACTCCAGGGCAAACTTTAGTTTAATCTGGTAGCTCTCCAGGGGGAAATAACTAGTGTTGTCAAACTTCCCACTGCTCTTCCTCTGGTGACTGATGCCATGATGCTCAACTATTAATACTAACTAGGTCATTAAAGGAGAGGACTGTATAATCTGGCACTTAACAAAAAAAGAAGCAAATTATTATTTTATAAGAATTAGGAGAGCATATACAAAATAAACTGGTTGATATGCAGTTTTTACCATCAGTATAATGAGGATATTATGAAAAGCAGAGCTAAAGTCTGAAATCCTTACTCATGGCCATATTTTGCCATTCATTTTCAAGCAGAACTACTACATGTGCTGGTGTATTAGTGTTTGCAGGATCAGGACCTAAGAAATGACTCTCTGGGTCAGGGATTCAGGATTTGTTCCCGTGTGTGTTAGATTTCAGAAAATCAGGAATTACTTTTCAGGGTAGTGTCTGTCATGATGGCAGGGCATGCCAATGACAGACATGAGGAAAAAGATTACACAGGTCTTTGTGAAAAAGTGTTTTATAATGACATTTTCATTATCCCCTTACACGCAACCCTTATTTTGTAACCCATACTTAACTTGAGTTCTGCAGTACTTGTAGGAATTGTCCTACTGAAGTGTAAGTGAAGGTTACTGATCAGTGCCCACTGTGAGCAATCACTTACAAACATTGAATCTGATCACAACCTTGGATCTGGTCACAATCTGAAGTTCAGAATCAGTTCTGAATTTCCCAGCTCAGTCCAATGTTTCCTTGCAACACACACAGTTTGCATAATATTACTATTTATTTCATTATTTTCACAGCTACCGTTAATTATGGCCACTCTCTCTAGCACTATATACTGAAAAAGATGTTGCTTAACTCTGCTACTGTACCATAAAAGTTGGAGAAGTGAGGGAAGTAATCTAAAAGTCTGTTTTGGTTACAAGAACTTACACTAACTGTAATAGACAAGTTTCCAGTTCAGGTTTGGAGGTTGTGGGAGAGATAAGTGAAAGTTCAAGCCTTTTTACCTAAACCAGTTTATCCATTCCTATTTTTCAAGTGGAAATCCTTACAGAAACTGCAACATGCTCTTGTTCTTCCACTGAGGCTGGTTCATCTTATTTGGAACCAATTTGTTTTCAGTGGAACCCTCTATCTATCCTGATCAAATTTCCCACTGTGTTGATCTATGGAATTGAATTGCTGATTTGATCAAATGTTATGAAAAAGTAATTTATCTCCCTGAAAAAAGGTCAAGTTCCTGCCAAATTTCATGAAAACAACTGTTCTTTAGCTAAAGAAAAAGCAGAAAAGGAAAATCTAAAACTAGTAAAAATATTTAATCTTTTCTTAAACACCTGGTCTAACTAGTTTGATTAAATGTGACACCCTTCCTTCTCAGATGGGGTGGCCATTCTCAACTTGTATGCTAATTTCAAAGGTTTTGTTCCTTTGGTGGTTATTTTATTCATATACTGCCAAGAAAGGAAATAAAAGTTCCTACAAATCTAGTTTCTAGCCTGGAAAATTTAAATATATATACAATATTTTTCACAGTTTTAAAACCTTGAAAATAAAGGTTCATACTAGAGCTGTCAATTAATCTCAGTTAACTCATGCAATTAACTCAAAAAAAATGAATCGCGATTAAAAAAAATTAAACATGATTAATCGCAGATTTAATTGCACTGTTAAACAATAGAATATCAATTGAAATTTATTAAATATTTTGGATGTTTTTCTACATTTTCATATATATATATTGTATTCTGTGTTGTAATTGAAATCAACGTATATATTATTTTTGATTACAAATATTTTCACTGTAAAAATGATAAACAAAAGAAATAGTATTTTTCAATTCACCTTAGACAAGTACCATAATGCAATCTCTTTGTCATGAAAGTGCAACTTACAAATGTAGATTTTTTTTGTTACATAACTGCACTCAAAAACAAAATAATGTAAAACTTCAAAGCCTACAAGTCCACTCAGTCCTACTTCTTGTGCAGCCAATCGCTAAGGCAAACAAGTTTGTTTACATTTACAAGAGATAATGCTGCCCTCTTCTTATTTACAATGTCACCAGAAAGTGAGAACAGGCATTTGCATGATGCTTTTGTAACCGGCATTGCAAGGTAATTATGTGCCAGATATGCTAAACCTTCATATGCCCCTTCATGCTTGGGCCACCATTCCAGAGGACATGCTTCCATGCTGATGACACTCGTTAAAAATAATGCATTAATTAAATTTGTGACTGAACTCCTTGGGGGGAGAATTGTATGTCCCCTGCTGTTTTACCCGCATTCTGCCATATATTTCCAGGGCCGCCCAAAGGATACAGGGCGCCTGGGGCAAAGCAATTTCGGGGGCTCCTTCCATAAAAAAAAGTTAGAATACTATATTCTCGTGGGGGCCCCTGCGTGGCTTGGGGCCTGGGGCAAATTGCCCCACTTACCCCCCCGCCCCGGGCGGCCCTGTATATTTCATGTTATAGCAGTCTCAGATGATGACCCAGCACATGTTGTTCATTTTCAGAACACTTTCACTGCAGATTTAACAAAACGCAAAGAAGGTACTAATGTGAGATTTCTAAAGATAGCTACAGCACTCGACCCAAGAATCTGAAGTGCCTTCCAAAATCTGAGAGGGATGAGGTGTAGAGCATGCTTTCAGAAGTCTTAAAAGAGCAACACTCCGATGCGGAAACTACAGAACCCGAACCACCAAAAAAGAAAATCAACCTTCTGCTGGTGGCATCTGACTCAGATAATGAAAATAAACATGCTTTGGATTGTTATCGAGCAGCACCCGTCATCAGTGTGGGCGCATGTCCTCTGTCATGGTGGTTGAAGCATGAAGGGACATATGAATGGACATATGAATCTTTAGCGCATCATATGTGCTGAGACGAGCTCTATGGATATTAGCTCCGAGTGCTAGTATAACAGGGATTTCAGGCAGTTCTTAAAGCATGAAGATTACCCTTACTGAGGTTCAGCCATAATGATGAGTAAGTAGAAGCTGATCAGTGCTTTAATGCTAATTGTGATCAATGAATCCTGAATAAGATTCATTATGCTCATTAACCTTATGTATCCTTTTGAGAAAAGCTGGATGGATGTTACACTGGGTAGATGTTTGTTTCACTTTGTCATTAACTTGCATTATACCAGGATGATGCTTAATTGAACTAAATTCTCCTGGCCACCAGAATTATTTTAATATTGAAAAACAACATATTTCCCCCCAGCCTCATCCTCGGAAATGGCTGAAATATTTTGGCTGACGTTTTCCAAAAAACCTCAGCTCAAGGCAGACATCCACCATGGAAAATGTCAGCCCGAACGATTGAAGTCTAGCAAAGTTATAATCAACTGAACATAGGGTCTTATAACAGGAAAAATCAGGCAACCTTAATAATATGGAATGCTACCAATTCTGCTGAGAGAGAGAGAGAGAGAGAGAGAGAGAGAGTATGTGTATATAATCGCCTGTAATATAAAAGAATTGTCCTCCTGAATAGTAGAAATACAACAACTTCTGGTGGCTGGTAAGAGGCCTCTAAAGCAGAGATTCTCAAACTGTGGTCTGTAGGTAGTTCCCTCTAAGATGCATGCCTGGGAGGCAGCACACAAGATAATGAAGGGCCACCCACCTAATTAGTGGAGCTGCGCAGGCGTGGCTCCACTAATTAGGTGCCTGGACTCTGTAGAAGATGCACATGTAAGGTGAGGTGGTGGCCTTGGGGAGAATGGGGGGTAGGTGGGAGGGGGCAGTGGGGTGAGAAGAGGGGGTGAGGGGAATTTGGGATGTGCAGGGCTGCGGCGGCCAGAGAAAGAGGTGACTTTCCCCAGCTCCAGGGCTGCGGCTGCCGGGGAGAGACCCACCTCCTTCCCAGCCCCAGCTCAGAGGCTGCCACAGCAGGGGAGAGAGGGCACATCCATCGCATTAGAAAGGTAAAACTACTAATTAAAATTAAAATATGAGTTGTGTGCTTTTATTTGTAGAACAAAAAAACATTAATTAAGTTTTTTTATATATAGCATTTTTATCCAAAGCATTTTACAATAGTTAGCTAACGGTACAAACAACATTTGGAAAGATTATTAAGTGGTCTGCTGAGACCCTCAGCAATTTTCAAGTGGTCTACAAAAAAAAAAAAAAAAAAAAGTTTGAGAACCACTGCTCTAAAGGAAACAGTCAGGGCAGATTTGCCAGTATTGAACTGAAAGTTGTGGATTTTTTTTGTCCATTCCTGACCCCCTTGCAGGATTTAGAGTAATGGAAACTCCCCCTCATTTGGGTAAGAAATGCCCCTTCACAACAATTCTTCCTGCTTAGCTCGGGTGGTGAGAGCTCCCCTTCCTGTTTCAGAATACTTTTAATCACTGGCCACTTTGTAAGCTTTGTAGGACAGTCCCTGCCCTAAAGAGTATAAATATAAATAGACAGGACAAAGGATGGAGAACTTTTTTCCTGTTTCCCATTTTACAGATAGGGACTCGAGGTACAGAGAGGTTAATTGACTTACCCCATGTCACAAAGAAAAGCTGTAGTAGAGTTGGGAACTGAACCAGAGGTGAAAGTAAGCCGGTACGGGGCAGACTGGACCGGCTTCTCCGGCGGCGATTTAAAGGGTCCAGGGCTCCAGCCGCTGCGGGGAGCCCCGGGCCCTTTAAATCACCACCGGAGCTCCGGCAGCCAGGCTCGGGCAGTGCTTTAAAGGGCCTGGGGCTCCCTGCAGCGGCCGGAGCCTCTGGCCCTTTAAATCACTGCTGGAACCCTGGGTCTCCTGCAGCCGGGCTTGGGTGTGGATTTAAAGGGCCCGGTGCTCCTGCCACTGCAGGGAGCCCCGGGCCCTTTAAATCCCCACCGGAGCCCGGCTGCTGGAGCTCCAGTGGCACTTTAAAGGGCCCGGGGCTCCCCGCAGCGGCAGGAGCACATGGACCCTTTAAATTGCCGCCGGAGAAGCCGGTCCAGTCACAGGGCCCTGGCAGTCAGGCTCCGGTGGGGATTTAAAGGGCCCGGGGCTCCCCGCAGCGGCCGGAGCCCCGGGACCTTTAAATCCCTGCCCGAGCCCAACTGCCGGAGCCCCAGGGCCCTTGGAGCCGGGCTCCAGTGGCGATTTAAAGGGCCCAGGGGGCTCCCTGCAGTGATTTAAAGGGCCCGGAGCTCCGCGGGAGTTTTTCAAAAGTTGATATATTTGTGCTGATTAATCTTTCTATGCTTATATAAAATATATTTTTACAATCTCAATTTGGGGTCAAATGGAGTTGATTTGAATGATTTATTATGTTTTACTGATAAACACAGGGAAACAACTATACATAGTAGAGATTCCCATGTAAAAGGAATATGTATGGGTTCACTTGGCAAAACATTATGATTTTTTCCACAACTTTTCATGTAGAATACAAAATTGGGAAACCTGCAAGAATTAATGTCATTGTTTAACTTTAGGAGAAGTTTGAATTGTCTGCAGTAGCTGCAGTGCTGCTTCCAAAATCCAACAAGCACAAATGTCATAAGCATTATTTTTTGTTTCATGTAGCAACAGATAATGTTTTCTTAGCATGTAAGTGGTGTGTTGTTAATAAGTTGGGCTTTGGTGTGTGTGATAAGTGCACTCACAAAGATGTTACAGCATAAGTATGCAAGGTAAAGGTCATGCTAGTCAACACAGACAGCTATTGACACTTAAAAGACCTGAAGGTAGAATAACAGCAAACAAATACTTGCCAAGTGATGGATTAGCTTCTTAGTGATAAACATGAAGGAAAATCATTATGGCACAAGCAGTTTTGTCATTCTTGGAGAAGCTACATTTGATGGATAGAGCCTTCAGTGAAGAACCTATAAGGAATTGATTACTGCCCTGAATGAACCTAGTGTGAGTTCATCATTAAGCAACTCCAGTCACCATTAATGGTCAGCAGTTTGTCTCCCTTTTTTTTTTTAGCTTAACTGCAAAATGATTTTGACTGTGACTAACTTAAAACAATTTGGATTGATTATTCAGCAGCCAAATTAATTACCCAACAGCTTTGAGTAGTGGGCCAATTTTTTTGTCCTGGGAACATTCTGTACAACTTAAGTGTGGCAGTATGAAGAGGGAAAACAAACAAAAACATTTGGAAGCAAATAAAGAACAAGCTAAGTAGTGAAAATAAGGCAGGATTATAACTGTGTTATGGAATCTCTCTCAAATGGATCTTCTTCACTAGCCATGCTGACTTTTGCCACTGAGAAGTGGTATTTACAGCAGGTGGATCCTCCCTGGTGTGACAGATATTGGAGAGTGTTTCATTTTTGTATTTCCCAGTTAGTCAGCAGGAAATACATTTTGGGGGGCGGGGGAGGAAGGGAGTTGTTCAGTGCTATAGAAAGAGACATTAATTTTCTTCCATGAACTCTAGCCAAGTCACTCTTCTCATTCTCTGTTCTCCTCACTTCTGAGTCAACATTTGGACATCTGTTCACAACTGACTTAGAGATTGTTTTGGTTGAAGTCAAATAACTCCAGGAAACATGTCTGCCACTTTTATCTGTACCACCTGTTAATAGGTTCGTGTAACCTAAGCAACTGCTTTTGGTTTTCTGATCTCTACTGTTGACGTTGCGTTGACCCCCATTGCCTTGTTCCAAAACTAAATGCAGTTATCCTAGATAGAAGACATTACTCTGGTGACCTGGAGAGAAAATCAACAGCAAATAAAGGCCTGGCTCCTGTTCCCATTGAAGTCAATGGCAAACCTCTGGTTGGCTTCAATAAGAGGAAGCTTGGCACCAAAGGTAGTGACTTTGTACCATTTAAGTGATTTGCTCTGATATTTCAGAACCAGAAGAGCAGAAACCCACAAAGTTTCTTGGTTGAGGACTCTCTGAAAGATTATTTTGATTTAGAGATTTCAGCTGGACTATCCTGCGATTTACCAAAGGTGCTTGAGTATAATTTTGCATCTGGAAATAGGAAAGCTACGAATAAAAGCTTCAGTGCTGGCTTTTCAGGTGATGTGAAATCTGACTTTATTTGGAGGTCAGGCCAAATTTGAAACTTTACCTAGACTTTTCTAGGTTCACCCTCCCCTAACAACCATCATCTAGCAGCCACCAGGTTTAGAAACAAAATCTACGTAAAATAACAGTATCTGAAATTCATATTTGGATAAACATAGCTAATATTGGTTGGTCTCTAAAGTCACTGCCAGTTGTCAAGTTGCTATAACGTACAGAAGGGTATTGAATAGAGTGGGTTGAAAAGGGGAAAAGTTGTGAGCACATTTAAAAAAAAATATTACCATTTTTTCCAAAATGTTTTTAGTTTTGAAATAAGGAAAAAGCAGCTATCATGAGGCCACATGCTTTTGCGTTCCACCAATAATGAATATCACCTTTAGATTTCATTGTAGTTACTCCAAATTTACACCAAGATCAAAATCAAGGACATAATTGGCAAGCAAGTAAAAATGCAGTTCCTTCTTAAGAAATGTACAATGTTTAATCATTTATGGATGTCAATCTTATCTGTTAGTATAGTGTGTTGTTTAGGAAAAGCTTTGATATTTTTTCTTGTCAGTTTGGAGGGGAACAATCTTTGAATGTTTGAAGCACCAGATATTACTTTTTCATTTTAATTTACTTGCAACTCTTTTTTTTATTTCTGCTTAAATGGGCACATCTTTAGAGTGGATCATGGAGCATTAGGACTAAGGTTTGTGTGCCCAATTCTGTGTGCATTGTGCTAAAAATGCTTCTGAAAGCTATTTGCAGAGTGGACACTTCTCATTACATCACCTGCTCACCATTTGCTAAAATGAAAAGGCATCACACATCCACAAAAGCTTAGTTCAACATTAAACACTTATGTCAGGTTCTGTACTTTTTTAGATTACAGTATGAATTAAATTATATGCACTGATTTGCAAACAAAGTGTAATTGACAAAATTGAATATTCTGTTGAGTTTTGAGTAAGCTGTTAGACAAACAGAGGTCCATGAGAGATGATTTATATTGCACACTGTTAGTGATAAATATCTAAGTGGCAGATAATGTAGGAGGCAAGTTGGAACATAAAATAAGACACATAGGACCTGATTCTGCTCTCACTTACTCTTGTGTGTAAATCTGAAGTAGCTCCATTGAAGACCACAGAATTATGGTAGTGTAAAGGAGGGTTGAATAGATCTAATCTGGATTTATGATAATTGTTTGTATCTATGGTACATATAAAGCATCAGTCACCATAATATCTAGTTTTGTCCTTTTATATGCCAAATAAATCTTGATATGTTCATCTGTCACTTGCCTTCATCCCTAAAGTTTATTATTACGCAACAAGTAGTCTCCTCTTTCATTTGGTTCCACAATCTCATTTTTTACATAATGCACAGAAGGAGTTTTATTGCGACACTCAAAAAACTTTCCAGTTATTACTTATGACAGCTCTTCTGCATTGTTCCAGTAAGGGCAATGAAAAGAATCAATACATTCTTCAGAAGGAGTTTTATTATATATTATCTGTCTTCATTTGTGTTTCTATATTTTTAATGCAAATTACGTGCATCAGCAGGTTTTATACACAGTGTATCAGTGTGTTGCATGTGCTGATCTGGGAGAGAACATAATGCTGCCATTTCACGTCAGATAAATTGAGTGTTCAAATAAGGGTTATGTTTCTGATTTTCTGAATTCAAAAGTTGTGGGCCATTTAGATCACCCAAAGGAATATAGGGTTAATTGTCAGCAGTGTAAGGCAGAAGATAATGGCTGCCGATAAGCATCAGACAAAGAAGGTTAAAAGCAGAGTAATGTATACAGATAATGGTGTGGTGCCTACAATACCTTGTCATCAATTACCTGTTCTTGGCAGCTCAGTCAATACAATTCTTGGCATGCTCATGTGCCAGAATGACAGTCACCAGTGGCATTGGCTTTATGGACTAGGTCTGAAAATGCCAGTGTATTTAGATATATTTTAAGACAACTCTATCTCACCTAAACAACATGACCCCAATTCTGAATTATGGCTGATGCACGAGCTATGCCCATGGCACACCATGGCACAGGTGTGTGTGCGTTGGGGGGGGGGAGTGGGAAAGGTCACTGTATGCCATCTTTGTGGGCCTCTGCTTCAGGAGGTAACTAGGGACCAGCCTCATCCCTGGCATAATGCAGAGCAGTCTCAAAGCTGTTCTAACTGGAACCTGGCTTCCCATGGCCCCAAGGTTGTTCTGGAAGTCAGGAATTTTAGAAGTGCAGTCATGCCTGCCAGAACCCTGTCCACCCAGCCATGTACTCTCCGACAGCTGCAAGTTGGGTTGTGATATAAAGACACCAGACTCATCTACACCACCCAAAGATTCCCCTTATGATAGGGCAATTCCCATTCAATTTTTTATTAATCATGTTAATTATGGTAGTGCCTATGGACCAACCAAGAATGTGGCCCCATCATGCTAGGCACAAACAGAGTTTGGACAGTCTCTGCCCCTAAGAGCTTATGATCTAAACAGAAAAGAAAGTCACAGGGTGCGGGAAAGGGTAGAACGCACAACAGAGTGAACAATGTGCTGGCAGCAAACATCATGTTCATTCTGCAGATTTTTTTGGTAGGGTTAGTTAGGATGGTATGAGCTAAGCAATAAGAAAAATGAAGGGAGAGAGGCCATTAAAAGGGAAGGGAAGTGAGGGAGACAAGGCAGGATTAAGAGAGTAAAGAGGGGCATGTGTGGAGTGAAACTGAGGTGAAGCGACTGTGAGGGAGGAACAGGGTTGGAGCAAACAGCCAGTCAGCACAGGGCAGAGAATGTTCTGTCAAAACGGTAGAAATTTCCAGAATGTCCAAAGGTTCCTGCTTTGTCTGCTCCTGCTCTTACCAGTTGGTTCCTTTCTGCAGTTTTTCCTCATAGCCATTGGGCAGGAGAGAGGAACAGCAACCCCCAGAGTTTTGGTGTCCCAATAGCGTGTGTGCGTGTGTCACGGGGATGTCTTCTGAATCTGGGGGGGGGGACACTAGAGGGGGTCCCATTTACCCTCTCGCTTTCAGTGTAGCAGTCCCTGCTTTGGCTGCTTCTGAATCGGCTCCTATTGGCATAGTTAATCAGATCAGCAGACTTTCACTGCTGAAGCAGTGGAAAAGCAGCTGGAGCCAGGATCCAGAATCTAATCTATCTGGAGTATAGGTTCTTACATCAGAGATCCTGGGACTCTGAAATCCATAGCTCCTGCTGCCTCTCTTTCTTCTTTCCCAGGTGCCTGGTCCACACTTTTTTTTAATAACACATATCAAGGGAAAGAAGGGTTTGGGGGACCTTTTGCCCCTGGAGAAGGAAGTCCCTGCTCAGCTCCTGTGGTTCCAGGGAGCTGCCTCAGATGGGCTCAGTTATGCTTTAATACGCTCCTGTAGTTTTACACAAGAAGTGATCAAAATCCTCTTTCAGATGAGATTTGGTTTTCCTAGTCAATTGACAGTGTAGAACAAAAGTGTTTGTACAGCATATGTTTTTGATTTACAGACAATACAGTAATTGAATCAGTCAGGATTTGGAAATATTTGCAGTGTATTGAAAATTGAAAATTGTAGTTTATAAGTGGAAACTGAGAAGTAAATTCAATTCACAAAGTTGTAAGTGAACTTCAACCACAATGTTTTTTCCCCTAATCTAAAAATATTTTATTTATAATCTCGTTAACCTAAAAGCTTGGGGCATAGATTTTCCTAGGAAGCTCACTGCAGTATATAGCTATAGTAAGTTACATAATAAAAGAAAGATAAACTCAAATTCCTGCAAATTGCAGACCTAATGTGTTTCCCTAGTGGGGATGAGAAACACCTCAAAACCATTGTAATGTGTCTACTAATCCTAACAATGAATAGCCAAGAGTGTATGTACCTCTATATAATGAATGAGAATAAAGTCCCTGGAGATTCAATTGGAACTGAAACTGTTTAATGTTGAACTAAGATTGTACAGTGGTGAATGTCTCATTGATTTAAGCATTGAACAGGTGATGCAATAAAAAACCTGCATGTTAGCATCCCCTAATGGGGTAAGAAACAATAACGAACACTTATATGGCATGCTAAAATGAGGACTAGTATATACAACTAACAGCAGCATGCGGGCATTTTCTGTTGTTCTGGAACCTAAATCTATTGGAAAGATTAGGCTCTTGATAGATTAAAACAAAATTGAATGTTTAAACAAATATAATAAACTAGGGAAATGTGGTGTAGATGCAATTACTGTAAAGTGGGTGTTCAACTGGTTGAAAGACCATACTCAAAGGTTTGCTATCAAAAATGGGAGCATGTATCTAGTGGGGTCCCACAGGGTTCTGCCCTGGGTCTGGTGCTATTCAATATTTCCATTAACAATTTTAATAATGGAGTGGAGAGTATGCTTATAAAATTGGCAGATGACAGCAAGCTGGAAGGGGTTGCTAGCACTTTGGAGGACAGGATTAGAATTCACCATGACCTTAACAAATTGAAGAATTGGTCTGAAATCAACAAGATGAAATTCAATAAAGACAAGTGCAAAGTACAACACTAAGCAAGGAAAAATTAAATACACAAATGCAAAATGGAGAATAACTGGGGAGTTGGTAATTCTGCTGAAAAGGTTCTGGGGGTTATAGTGGCTCACAAAATGATGCAGTGGTGAAAAAGACTAATATCATTCTGGGGTGTATTAACAGGAGTATTGTATATAAGACAGAGAAGGTAATTGTCCTACTCTACTTGGCACTGGTGTACTCATCTGGAGTATTGTGTCTAGTTTTGGGTGCTACACTTTAAGAAAGCTGTGGACAAATTGGAGAGTCCAGAGGGAAGCAACAAAAATGATAAAAGGTTTAGAAAACCTGACCTATGAAGAAAGGTTAAAAACACTGGGCATGTTTAGTCTTGAGAAAAGAAGTCTGAGGGGGGAACTTGATAACAGTTTTCAAATATGTTAAGGGCTGCTATAAAGAGGAAAGTGTTCAGTTGTCCTCCTTGTCCACTGAAGGTAGGAAAAGAAGTAATGAGCTTAATCTGCAGCAAGGGAGATTTAGGTTAGATATGAGAAAAAACTTTCTAATTGCAAGGATAGTTAACTACTGGAATAGGCTCCCAAGGGAGGTTGTGGAATCCCCATTATTGGAGGTTTTTAAGAACAGGTTGGACAAACTCCTGTCAGCGATGGTCTAGGTTTACTTGGTCCTGCTTAAACTCATAGGGCTTGACTTGTTGTCTTCTCGAGGTCCCATCCAAGCCTACATTTCTGTGATAAGTATCTGCCTCTTAGGAAAGCTTACTCTCTGGATGTTTCAAACTAGGTGGAATTTTCATCACTTTTTATCTTTCTCAGTAGATGCTTGTAAACAGAGGTAAGATTATGATGCTAAATTGAAAATGGCCCTGGTGTACCATAAGGAATAATACCATTCAGCTATTCCCTTCCACCTAATAAATTCCAGAGATAACAACTAGGAACTTAGTTGAAGTAAATTAGAAGGCTTTGTAACATTAGGACTAATAGTACTGTTGTTACCCATTTTTCAGAGCTTTCATCTTTTATTTGGTTCAAAACATGACTTATATGAATTAATATTTCAGAAACTGAAGCATGTGGCAATAGGAGAAACTAGGGAAAGGGCTGGAATACTGGTGTACGCTATCACTGATCAGGGATTTTCTGAAATCCTCCCCGTACTGTCCCAATCATCACTATGTTCGACCTGTTTTCTCTTCCTTTCTTTCCTCTTTCTCTTTTAAACCGACACTTTCAATTCTTGGATTTCAATGGAAGTTGTCTATTTTGGGAAAATTGTCCTTGTGCTTTACTGAGTTAGATGATGGTGGCTTTAGGACACAAGACTTCAGTTGTAGAGAAGTGCCAGGAGAGTGAAATTATGACACCAAAAATATCTCACGCCAAAATTGTCAGTTTGACAAAAAAGAGGTGAACATAACATCATCCGTCATTAAAGTATTATTTTCTCCCATTGTGGCTACTTTTTCAAGGAGAATTGGGTTATTCTCATTTTTTTCCAAAAAATCTTGAGGAAATTTGTATATATTAACAAATAATTAGCTTTTCTCTGTTAACTGAGCAAATAATTAAAATATTAGCCAAATGATGTATTTTATCTTGAAATCCATGATATTATTCAATTTCTTTTATCTGAGTTGCTGTAATCATGAGTTTAAAAACACTAGTGTCAGTCATGCAACATGGGAAGATAGATACCTCAAATACTGTTCTCTCTGTCTCTCTCACTTATCCTCTGCCAGACAAACAAAAATCCTCCATCTAATTGTGTTACAGTGCACAGCATGTCTGACATATTGCTCAGTATGTAGAGAAAAACTAATTTCATATTTGGTCAACAGACATCAGTCAATCAATAGGATAAGTGCTAGTAATAATCATAGGGCTCAGATTTTCCTGGATGTGATAGCTGATGGATTCCTTCACCAAGTAGTTGCTGAACCAACAAGAGGGGATGCATTTTAGATTTGGTTTTGGTGAGTAGTGAGGACCTCATAGAAGAAATGGTTGTAGGGGACAACCTTGGTTTGAGCGATCATGAGCTAATTCAGTTTAAACTAAATGGAAGGATAAACAAAAATAGATCTGTGACTAGGGTTTTTGATTTCAAGAGGGCTAACTTAAAAAAATTAAGGAAATAGTTAGGGAAGTGGATTGGACTGAAGAACTTGTGGATCTAAAGGTGGAGGAGGCCTGGAATTACTTCAAGTCAAAGTTGCAGAAACTATCAGAAGCCTGCATCCCAAGAAAGGGGAAAAATTCATAGGCAGGAGTTGTGGACCAAGCTGGATGAGCAAGCATCTCAGAGAGGTGATTAAGAAAAAGCAGAAAGCCTACAAGGAGTGGAAGATGGGAATGATCAGCAAGGATAGCTACCTTATTGAGGTCAGAACATGTAGGGATAAAGTGAGAAAGGCCAAAAGCAATGTAGAGTTGGACCTTGCAAAGGGAATTAAAACCAATAGTAAAAGGTTCTATAGCCATATAAATAAGAAGAAAACAAAGAAAGAAGAATTGGAACCACTAAACACTGAGGATGGAGTGGAGGTTAAGGATAATCTAGGCATGGCCCAATATCTAAACAAATACTTTGCCTCAGTCTTTAATGAGGCTAATGAGCAGCTTAGGGATAATGGTAGGATAACAAATGGGAATGAGGATATGGAGGTAGATATTACCACATCCGAGGTAGAAGCCAAACTCGACCAGCTTAATGGGACTAAATCGGGGGGCCCAGATAATCTTCATCCAAGAATATTAAAGGAACTGGCACATGAAATTGCAAGCCTATTAGCAAGAATTTTTAATGAATCTGTAAACTCAGGGGTTGTACCATATGACTGGAGAATTGCTAACATTGTTCCTATCTTTAAGAAAGGGGGGAAAAGTGATCCGGGCAACTACAGGCCTGTTAGTTTGACATCTGTAGTATGCAAGGTCTTGGAAAAAATTTTGAAGGAGAAAGTAGTTAAGGACATTGAGGTCAATGGTAATTGGGACAAAATACAACATGGTTTTACAAAAGGTAGATCGTGCCAAACCAACCTGATCTCCTTCTTTGAGAAGGTAACAGATTTTCTAGACAAAGGAAACACAGTGGATCTAATTTACCTCTATTTCAGTAAGGCATTTGATACAGTTCCACATGGGGAATTATTAGCTAAATTGGAAAAGATGGGGATCAATATGAAAATTGAAAGGTGGATAAGGAACTAGTTAAAGGGGAGACTACAATGGGTTGTACTGAAAGGTGAACTGTCAGGCTGGAGGGAGGTTACTAGTGGAGTTCCTCAGGGATCAGTTTTGGGACCAATCTTATTTAATCTTTTTATTACTTACCTTGGCACAAAAAGTGGGAATGTGCTAATAAAGTTTGCGGATGACACAAAGCTGGGAGGTATTGTCAATACAGAGAAGGACCGGGATATCATACAGGAAGATCTGGATGACCTTGTAAACTGGAGTAATAGTAATAGGATGAAATTTAATAGTGAAAAGTGCAAGGTCATGCATTTAGGGATTAATAACAAGAATTATTGTTATAAGCTGGGGACGCATCAGTTGGAAGTAACAGAGGAGGAGAAGGACCTTGGAGTATTGGTTGATCACAGGATGACTATGAGCCGCCAGTGTGATATGGCCGTGAAAAAAACTAATGAGGTCTTGGGATGCATCAGGCGAAGTATTTCCAGTAGAGATAAGGAGGTATTAGTACCATTATATAAGGCACTGGTGAGACCTCATCTGGAATACTATGTGCAGTTCTGGTCTCCCATGTTTAAGAAGGATGAATTCAAACTGGAACAGGTACAGAGAAGAGCTACTAGGATGGTCCAAGGAATGGAAAACCTGTCTTATGAAAGTATCAGAGGGGTAGCCGTGTTAGTCTGGACCTGATGCATCTGACGAAGTGGGTATTCACCCACGAAAGCTTATGCTCCAATACTTCTGTTAGGCTTGGTCTACACTTACCCCCCAATTCGAACTAAAGTACGCAACTTCAGCTACGTGAATAACGTAGCTGAAGTTCGAAGTACCTTAGTTCGAACTTACCTCGGTCCACACGCGGCAGGCAGGCTCCCCCGTCGACGCCGCGGTTCCCCCGTCGACGCCGCGGTACTCCTCTCGTCTAGCTGGAGTACCGCAGTCGACGGCGATCACTTCCTGGTTCGACTTATCGCGTCCAGACAAGACGCGATAAGTCGAACCCAGAACTTCGATTCCCAGCCGCCGAACTAGTGGCTGGGTGTAGACATACCCTTAGTCTATAAGGTGCCACAGGACTCTTCGTGTCTTATGAAAGGAGACTCAAAGAGCTTGGCTTGTTTAGCTTAAACCAAAAGAAGGCTGAGGGGAGATATGATTGCTCTCTATAAATATATCAGAGGGATAAATACCAGGGAGGGAGAGGAATTATTTAAGTTCAGTACCAATGTGGACACAAGAACAAATGGATATAAACTGGCCATCAGGAAGTTTAGACTTGAAATTAGATGAAGGTTTCTAACCATCAGAGGAGTGAAGTTCTGGAAGAGCCTTCCAAGGGGAGCAGTGGGGCAAAAGACATATCTGGCTTCAAGACTAAGCTTGATAAGTTTATGGAGGGGATGGTATAATGGGATAGCCTAATTTTGGCAATTAATTGGTGTTTGACTATTAGCGGTAAATATGCCCAATGGCCTATGATGGGATGTTAGGTGGGGTGGGATCTGAGTTACTACAGAGAATTCTTTCCTGGGTGTCTGGCTGGTGAGTCTTGCCCACATGCTCAGGGTTTAGCTGATCGCCATATTTGGGGTCGGGAAGGAATTTTCCTCCAGGGCAGATTGGCAGAGGCCCTGGGGGTTTTTCGCTTTCCTCTGCAGCGTGGGGCATGGGTCACTTGCTGGAAGATTCTCTGCACCTTGAAGTCTTTAAACCAGGATTTGAGGACTTCAATGGCTCAGACATAGGTTTGATACAGGAGTGGGTGGGTGAGATTCTGTGGCCTGCATTGTGCAGGAGGTCAGACTAGATGATCATAATGGTCCCTTCTGACCTTAAAGTCTATGATTCTATGAATAGCTATTGGGTTAACTCACATTTTTTCCAGAGTATATTAGCGTTCATATGTCTTTGAAACTTCAAAACTTGCCCATCATTCAGGAATGTTAAATGTGCTTTTGACTAAAAGGAACAAGGTATTATTCAATAAAAGAGTGGTATAAATTGCCATTCTGTGCATTAGTATTGCAGATAGAGGCCTGTGAACTATTTAATACAAAACTGAAATATAGTTACCATCAGGTTTAAACATACAAAGCCAGACAAATTGGGCTTAAAAAAATTTTGGGCTATCTCTGCATGGTCACAAATTTTTCTGTGAGACTGTTTTGTAGCATGGCTGTGGTTTAGTTTTGTAATGAAACTTGTGGAAGTTAGTCACATGGTAGGTCATCTGGGATCTCAGCGGTGCTGTGCTGATTTATGCTGCTGACGGTATGGAAGTAAAACTTGCTGAGGCCTACAAACCTTGAAGAGCTCTCAGTAGGGCACCCACATCCCCTCAGTGTGGTTCTCAAGAAGAGGAAATGGATGGCAGTTCCCCTGTCACGGGGTGAGGAAAACGTATGTGAAGTCTCCACCTGAGCAACCAGTGAGAGATGTCAGTGTGCACACTAAATGTAAAATTTTTACCTTGAAATTATCACACACACACATTGGCAGAGAAATAGAGGGGAGTTTAAAGATCAAAAGGAAAAAAAACCCTAGGATTTGATTTTTTTTTTTAAATCTCACGATATTTTTGGGCCAATCTCATGATTTTTGAGGGTCTAACTCATAATTTTTAATCTCTTGAGGTTGGCAATACTGGGAAATGAATCCGTCACATGTTAGGAAACTTCACAGCAGATTGTCAGCAGGCTAGTTGTCAATCAGTCTCTGAAGGTTGTCCTCCCAGAATGTTGCTTCTCAGCAATACCATCTGAATTGAATCCATTTGGTACTACCATTGGACAGCTCCCATATGTTGCTTCCAGAGAGACTAGCAGTATTGTCTGATATGGCTAGAAGGATACTGAAGTCTATTCTTAGAGTAAGAAACCATTTGAGATTATATTCCATTAGTGCCAAGCCATGGATGCTGGCAAAATATCCCTATCTGTTTTTTGTAGAGATTTAGTTTCCTGCTGAAAGTGTCCTTAAAATGAATTCTGTTTCTCAGATCATCCGTTATGGAATCTTGGAAATTTCTTCATTTTAACTGGGATATAAAATAAATGTATTACCTGAATCATATTAGATCCCTGAAATAATGTGAACTCATTTGTTGTTTTCCTTCATTTTAAGGTCAAATTTTATAGTAAATTTCAGTTTGACATTACAACATTTATTTACAACTTTAAAACTTAGTTTATTCCCTTTAATGTAAGAATAACTCCAGCAAAATATGCGTTATGCATGTGTGTGCTACACAAAGATGTCAAAAGTGCTATAATTATATTGTATCAGGTGTAACTTAACATTTTAATAGATAGTGTCTAGGACTGATCTGACAAGGCATTTTCATATTGTGAAATGAATGCTCAAAATAAGAAAACACACCACTTAGAAAGTTAATGAATCATTTCTATAAGACAAGAGCTTTCTAGAAGTGCAATAGGAGAATTTTATACAGAAGGGGTTCTATCATCTTCTGAAGTGCTCTAATGTTTTAGTGTTTGTTCCTTTACTTTGATTTCATAAATCTATATTCCTTGCTTTTTAACTATGGTTGAAAAAAGAAGGGCTAGATGTTAAAGGTACATAGCAAAATTTTAGGTTGAATCAGTGTGAATACTTTAATGTGTAATTCACTGCATTCCACTGAAGTTATCCAACCATTTTATAATCTTTCAAGTGAATAATCAAAGTCAATCACTTTTTCTGACAAGTCCTGATAAGGTAGGAATGGGCCTAAGCTTTCTATTATAATACAGATTATTTGTAGAATGTTCACTAACAGTGGTGATAAATTTAATTTCTTGGGTTGTCTCACTAATAGCCATTTTTATAAGGCAATACAGAATTACTTGTATTAAATCAATAATTTGACTGGAAGTACAACATACATATAGCTTATCCAAGCTTGCACACCCAGAAAAGATATTTGTTTATGATTTTATATGAGATAGCATCTGTTTCTGCCATGAAGCATGACAAATACTTTTTCTTTGGGGGGGGTGTGTGTGCAGCAGAAGCAATCAAGAAAGAAGGCAGGTTCACCAATTATTAAATTGATGGAGAGCTTCATCTTTGCACGTGATGGGTGTATTCATTCATTGAGATTAATATGGCTCAAGTATGTCCAAAATATTCAGGCTTTAAATATAACTACTCGTGCAGTAAACATACTTCTCACTGCTTTTTTTTAACTACACAATTGGTATGATGATTTGCTGTTAGTATGCAATATTAAGTGACATTCACCCCTGTATTGAAGGCTTAAGTGGTGCATAAGGCCTGTGCTGGCCCTCTTCACTGGAGGTGAATTTCGTTGGCCTAAGATATTACTCATCTTTTATTCTGTTGCATGGATCTAGTACACCTAATACAAAAAAGTGTGATTACAAATTGAGTACCTTGGAAATTAATAAGAAGCTATTATACATTCATTGTGAATGCCTACCCCACACCCTGCTTCCTGGGCAAGATGAGTCTTCCTCCTTTTTCTGCCTCTCTTTCTTTTTGGGGTGGCTTTGACTGTGTAAGTTAACTTCCCTTTTACTTCTGATTGGTTTATTGAATTAATAAAGTTGTGTCCTTAATATAGCCTCATACCTGGTTATTCCTGGCATTTCTAGGTCATTGTCCAAACTCTCCTAAAGCTTAAAGGGTCCATTTACATGACATTAAACCCAAAGAAGCCTTGAACACCATAGCATGTCAATGATAAAGCTTCCTCCTCTTTTTAACAGTACACTCACAAATACATTCAACTAATGGGGAAAAGCCTGACTAGAACCTACCAAAAAAAAAAGATGAAACTCAAAGCCAAGACACAAAATGATACATACACACAACTTCCCCAGAAACCAGTAATCAATCAATGGGAGTTGTACACATTTAACAGAGGGAGAATATTCTAGATTCTAGATTATAACTGGTCCCTGCAGAGGTGTGGAAGGGGTGTCGGAGAGGGTGCAAAAAGCCTTGCCCTCATCTCTGCTCCAGCATGGGATTTAGAACAATCACAATCCTTGCACTTCCTGAATGCTATACCCATTCAAAGTCAGTGCTGAACACAAGAGTTCACCTCCCTAATGGGATATGGGTGGGACTGAGGCCATGGCTCTACCTCCTCCCCTACGTATCAACCAGTGTGTTATTCTTGTGAGAGGGAGCACATGATGCACTCTGCCAGTGTCTTTCAGGGGTCCATCTACCTAACCTTCCAAGAGGTATTGTGCCTGGTCCAGTGTGTGGCTGAGCATCTCCTGCATTGTATTGAGTGCCTTGAACTCCCATTGAAGACAAAGACCCGGATCTCTGGGGCTGTGGTAATGATGACATTAGAGTGTCTTAAAATGTTATCTCTAAATCTGATGTGGCCATCCCAATGTAGGAGAATCATCTGGTGTCACACTGCTAACAAAGTGGCTCCATAGCAACTCCCCTCCCTGCCACCTCTAGAGCTATTCACAGATGGAGTAATTTACAGCAGCCTGGCTCATTTGTTGTGCTGGGGGACTGGACTTGCATACCTTTGGCCCAGCGTAAATGTGTTGTTCTGCGTTGTTCTGTATGGTCCTTGGGCCTGTTGTGTCTGCATAATGTATGATGTCTCCAGGAGCACGTGCACCTCTACACACCTTATGGGCTTGGCTTTATAGCCACCATCTAGCTTTAAATACCACAAAAGCTGGTAACAGTGCAAAACTTCAGGCTGTATAGTTTGTCTGTGTCTGCAAAGTCCCCAGACTGGGAAACTGCATGCTGCAGTGCCTACTACAGTATAACAGGGTGCATCAGAGACATAGTTTTCAGCTTTAAACCTGAATTCTCTTTACTTTGCTCATTTAACTCACAGCTTGAATATAATTATGTATGTATGTTCTAAAATGCAAGGGGCCCTTCCTGTTTGTCCATTGTTTTTGGTGATTTAATTACCTATCTAGATTGAAGGTGTGACACAGTTTTAGTTTAGTTTTGTTCTATAGCTAACAGCACACATTCCCATAAGGTAATAAGTAGATGTGAAGGCTACAGACTGGTCTTTGGATGTCTCCCAAAGGTAGCCTATATAATGATATATGTGTTGCAACCAGCAAATGCTACAGAGTATGGGATTCTAGCCAGAACAATTACTTTCCATTCCAATACAGATATACTTGCCCAGGCAGTTCTATTTAGGGCTGTTCCTCCTCAAAGAGCAAATTACTTATAAATATTTATGTGCTATAGATAAAATATTTTTCTTCAAATTTATCTTAATTCTATTATCTCACCAAAGACACAAGACAGCAATTCTAGCAAGGAAAAGATACAATATGTTTTTTAATGTGTGACTTACTAAAATGAATCTATTACCTGAATCTTTCAAGTAAGCCTTTCAGTAGCTCGGAATGAGATGGTATGTTCACTTGGAATCATGGGGCTGAATAGCTTAATATCAACTTTTCAACTGATGGAGCGGTTGCAAACTTCTCATCTGAGTCTGAAGCATGGTCACACTGAAGCCAGTGACAAAGGTCCTACGGGATTTGACCCTTGTGCTCAAAGTCTCCCAATTGTGAGCCATGTCACAGTGGACACAATCCTGCTGTCTTTATACAGACAGATTCTCCTGTTCTAGTCACTGCGAGTTTTGTTTCTATCAAGACTCCAGTGTAAGATTCCACGAGAAAGTTACACAAAGATGCATGGCCTCTGCTATTCAGAGGGGGCCTGATTGTGTAAAGTGCTGAAGTCAATGGGAATTCAGGACACACAGCATCTACCCCTGTCAGGTGCAACAAGAGATAAGGTGGTCACCTTCCTGGTTCCTTGGAATGCTTTTTGTGACATTTCAAACATGGGCTGCCCATGGTCTGCCCAAAGTGAAAAATCTTCAAAAAGTTTTTCACAATGTATGTTGGTAAGTGACTAAATCTGCTTTGCATCACTGTAGATGAATATTTCATAATGCATACGGTGAATTCCTTCCTTAACAATTCCTCCCTTGGACAAAGGACAAAAATTGCAATTACTAAACATTGGTGTATACAGACACTACTTATTTAAGTAGATTTCAGTGATTGCAAAGAGGTATTTGTTAAATATGCATAGTTAGCTAGGAAGCAAAAAGAACGTGTTATTGATGTAAGTTGCCCTCAAATTTTGTCATTGCTGCTGATTAGGAAAATGTAAATTAGACTTGTAGAAACAACACACTGATGCTTTGAAAATGTTCTTATTAAATAGGACACAAACAAGAAAAGATGCCTTGAGTAGTCAAACAATAGAATCATTAAAAAAGATGGAAAAGATTTATTAGGGCATCTAGCCAATGTCTCGGCCAATACAGGTGTTTTCCAGACTTAATTCTCCAGTACTTAATGCAGTCCAGGTTTAAATGACTTGGTGATAGTTACTGGGAAGACCAGTAGACCCGCTAAATTGACTGCAGCATCGATCCTCTGGTAAGTGTAGACAAGCTCTTAGATCTGCTTTAGAACTTAATTTTTTCATTGTGTCATGACTCAGTGACTGGGGTTTTGGGAATTAGATCCTTTCCCACCTACCTGACTTGAGGTTAGGTGTGGGGTGATACACTGACATTGAACAATTAAATGTGTTTATTGCTAAGCACTGACTCCAGAGAGAAGTGTCACAGTACAGTGATGAACAGAGGTTTAGCAGCCAAATGCCCGTGTTTTTTCTGCCCTTCAGTGTTGTTAGCCTTCAGCTGTTTTGTCCTTTATAGCATAAAAATGATAAACAATAAAAGCACAGCAGCTGCACTTTTACTCAGCAAACGAGTAAAAATAAATAATTAAAACTCAACTATCTACAGGCAAGCAAATCAAATTCTGCTATGGTAAAACTTTAAATATTCACTGAATAATTCTGAATTCACTTTGGACATATTGGACTATAAAGTCATGTCTTCAGTTATATCTCTGGGTAGTGCTCATTCTAAAGTTTCAGTGCTGCTGTCAAATATTGAATCCTTTGATTTTTAATTGAAAAGGTTAATCTTGAGAGATTGTAAGACTCCTTGCTTGAAGATAAATTTCAGTACTTTATGTCTTTGAAGTATGTATTTTATAGCAATAATAGATGCTGTACTCTGTAATGTCGTCAGTGCCCTGTCCATTTCTTCTGAAATGCTTTCCCAGAATGATACAGGGGGGTTGATATTTCTACATTACTTTAAATGCTCAATAGAATGTTCAAATGCCTTTTGGTTGCCATGCTGTGAAATTCACTATAAATTGTTGTTCACACAGTCCTTCAGAGGTGGTAGTAAACCTGTTAATAAGTGTCAAATGAAAACTGGATATGAGAAAGGGTACTGGTTACTTTGCTGTTATCATCACTAGAAGCAATTCTATCATGTAAATTTTTGTAAAAAGTGAATTTAATGCCGGTGAAAGCCACTTTGAAGAGTGATGTCTCCTCTCCACAGAGAAGCCAAAACAGGGGAAGCATCAGCACAATTCCCCAGAAATGTCCACCAGTGAATATCCTCATCTACTGCCCTGCAAGAGGTTAGTTCACCTGGCCTATTCAGTCCTTGTCCTCATGCCTGAGATTGCCAACAAGGATGCCAGTTATTGTAAAGAGAGGGCTGTTTTGTTATATGGACACCTGTCTACTAAGAACAGGACTGAGACCACCAACTGCTACCACATGGACACTGATTTCAGCCACTTCTGATGTACAGCCTGATTTGCATTTGTTGGCACAGAGAGATGTTAAATTGCACAGGCTATTGTAGCCTTCTTTAATGTATCCCCATTGAAATACACCCAGAAGGAGAGGAGCCTGCAGTAGATTGAGAAGCCATTTTTCTCCTTCTGGTTTCTTTGTGATACTGAAAGTTCGGGGATGTTGTGTGAGACTGTTCTTGAGGGATACGCATCTTAGACTGGAAACAAATTGCTAAGAATCTTCAGAAAAAGACTGTTATGTGGACATTTTCAGGATAGTTTTTCAGAGTAGAGAAGTTCAGATAAATTTTGAATAGTGTATGAACTTTTTGGATTTTTTTATGATCTCTGAACCTTCTGAGATTCACTCATCCTTAAAGATTAGCTGGAGTTTCTTGGCTCTAGGGTTCTGAGCCTTAGTATTCAGTGAGATTTTGCAGGAAGATTATTGAAGACCTTCTAAATCATTGGCAGTGTGTTTGTGTGTGTATAAAGTTTCAGTTCTTAAAAAAAAAGTTAATTTCTCTCACCCTGTTTTGACATCTTTCATTATCACTGTCAACATGTCTAAGACTTCAAGACTCAGAATGGAGAAAGAGTTTACTTGAAGAAAACATCAGATGTGATGAAGAATTGTGTTGGAGAAACTTTGATTATGTTTATTTAACAGTACCATATTTCTTCACACATGAAAGGACCAAAGTCACATGGACAGTATCTATGCCAAAATAAGATAGAACTGGGTGAAAACCTAAGCCTAATACTGATTATTATCTCTTCATCTATACTTCTGCTTGCTTAGAACTAAATGTAAACAAGTGGCATTACATGTTAGTACTGAAAATCCGTTTTTGTGGATAAGTACAATTCCCATCATTTTATAAAACAAACATGTTTTAGATTTTTTTTCAAATATATTGAACAACTTCTGTAGACAACCCTATTTGAGAAAAAATATGGGTTCATGAATTGTCTCATGAGTGCATACTGTGTGCCTGATTCTGATTATACAGCTAATACTGTTGTGAGAGAAGAATCAGGCATGTTTCCTCAAGTGATTGCAAAGATTCATGATAGATATGGATGCATGTATGTTGGGAAGGTTTGGCCAGCTATAGATATGCATATGGATACCAGTGTTTTGGAAAAAATGTAAAGTCTGATGATATTCATTGAGATACCAATCCAGAGTAGGGCCATGAGTTCTCAGATCAGAAGAGCTGCCATATATTCATATTGAAATTATCCCCTAGCTTCCAAGAACTTTCCTTCCACTGCTACCCTCTGTTAGCCAAGTGTAATTCCTCTTTTTTTGCTTTTGCTATATTAAAAAGGTTTGCAGAAATAAAATGTAACCAATATTAACCAAACCTCCCAAGCTGAGAGAGAAAAATTAACCACTGAGTGGACCTAGGCCACAATTCAGGAAAGCACTTAAGCATGTGCTGAAGTCCTATTGACATGCTTAAAGTTAAGGATAAAATTATTATTATTATTATTGTGGGAACCCTCAGTCATAGATCAGGACCCAATTGAGCTATGTACTGTACAAACACATAACAAAAATACATCTCTTTCCCCAAAGGAGCTTACAATCTAAGTAAAGGCCAAGACACAACAGATGGATTCAAGAAACAGACAAGAGGGAATACAAGGAAACATGAGACAAAAAACAAATCCTGTTGTTTATATTAAAACACCGATTAGTGTCTCTCCTTCCCTTGTATTTCATCTGAAGAGTGTTGTAGACAGTTGTATTCTTCACCTCACTTGGATATTAAATTTGATCTGTACCTGAAAAGCCAGTTTTCCAATGGAGCCTACTAACTTGCATTTTCTGGAAGTCCGATAGTAATCATGAATTCAACTGCAGATTCCTCTGAATTTCTTCAGCTGAGGAAAGTCTGAATTTATAATGAGAGAGGTAGAGGACAAAAATACATAAAGTTTATAGATTTACCAAAGTCTGCACAAGGCAGCATTATTCTTCATGTCCCACTTAGAAATCAGATTTCTACACTAATTCAGTAATATTTGCTCCAAGTCCAAATGCACAGCTATTGTAAAGGGACAACAAGGTAGCTCATTAAAACTTTAGCACTGTTACTGAACTTGGAGCCTTCGTTTGTCATGCATGCATACAGAAATTATGCATTCTAGCTAGAGAATATAAGACAGATGATGTATGATTTCTAATGAAAGACATTATCTGCAATGTACTAATAGAATTAATCCTACTGTAGGTGTTCATTTGAGTTGTTAACCAGCTGGAAAAAATTACAGGCCTCATATGTATGGATTAAAAGTGTTCAGCAGTGCAATTTTTGTTTGAAACCTTCTTTGTCATTATAAAGTACATCAATTGTCTTAAATGCTCTTAAATGTTTTATCTTCCACTTGTCTTTACAAGTTCAAGAATTGTTATGGGAAAGCTTGGTACTAGATCTGACCTTGTTGAGATTATAATCATTACTATCATTGTTTGGGATTTCTGTACATTCATCCCTTTGTCTCTCTAAGGCTTGGTCTACACTTACCCCCCAAGTCGAAGTAAGGTACGCAAATTCAGCTACGTGAATAACGTAGCTGAATTCGACATACCTTACTTCGAACTTACCGCGGTTCAGACGCGGTCCACACGCGGCAGGCAGGCTCCCCCGTCGACTCCGCGGTACTCCTCTCGTCTAGCTGGAGTACCGCAGTCGACGGCGAGCGCTTCCTGGTTCGATTTATCGCGTCCACACCAGACGCGATAAATCGAACCCGGAACTTCGATTGCCAGCCGTCGAACTACCGCGGTAGTGTAGACATACCCTAAGGAGGAATGGGCAGGACTTCCTTTAGAGCAGTGGTCACCCAGTGGTGTAGCCAGCTTTTAAGAGGAGGGGGAGCAAACCTAAAAAAGGCGCCCCCCTTGGCTCCTCCTTTGGCCATGCCCCCCTTGGCTCCTCCTCCGGCCGCTCCATGCCCCCCCGCTGGCTCCTCCGGCCGCATGGCTGACCGCCCCTCCCCCCCGCTCCTCTGGCCGCCATGCTGCGCCCCCCCCCGCTCCTCCGGCCGTGGCTGTGGGCTACATGCTGCGTCCCCCTGCTCCTCCGGCCGGGCACCCGCCGCCCCCCATGGCTGCCGGCTGCGCTGCAGGAGACCAGCCTGTGCCCCCCCTCGCTCCTCCGGCCGTGCTGCGGGCGGCCAGCCTGCGCCCCCCCTCGCTTCTCCAGCCGCGGCTGCGGGGCTGGGCCGCATGCTGCGCCCCCCTGCTCCTCCGGCCGCGCGCCCGCTGCCCCCCTATGGCTGCCGGCCGCGCTGCGGGCGGCCAGCCTGCTCCCCCCCTCGCTCCTCCGGCCGCGGCTGTGGGGCCAGGCCGCATGCTGCGCCCCCCTGCTCCTCCGGCCGCGCGTGCGCCCACTGCCCCCCCCCCTGGCTGCCGGCCGTGCTACTGGCGGCCAGCCTGCGCCGCCCCTCGCTCCTCCGGCCGGCGGCCGCCTTTGGAAAGGCGCCGCTTTTGGCAAATTTGCTGAGGGGAAGCGGCTCCTTCCCCTGCACCCCGCTAGCTACGCTACTGTGGTCACCAACCCGTAGACTGCAATCGACTAGTCGATCCTGGAGACTCTCCCAGTCGATCGCAATCTCCATCCACTAAAAGTGCAGCGGGGCTGCTGCTAAGGCAGGTTCCCTGCCTGCCCTGGCCCCACGCTGCTCCCAGAAGCGGCCAGCATGCCCCCGCAGCCTGGGGGAGGGGGGGTCAAGGGTCTCAGCACGCTGTTCCTGCCTGCAAACACCACGTCTGCAGCTCCCATTGGCTGGGAACGGGGAACTGCGGCCAATGGAAGCTGCAGGGGCAGTGCTTGTACAGTGGCAGCACGTGGAGCCAAGTGCCCCCTCATGGGCTTCAGGGGCACGATGGCCCCTTCTGGAGCAGCATGGGGCTGGGGCAGGCAAGTAGCCTGCCTTAGCCCCGCTGCGCCACTGCCTGGGAGCTGCCCAAGATAAGTGCCGCCCGGTGGGAGACCGCACCTCAACCCCCAGCCCTGAGCCCTCTCCTGGAGCTAGCACCCCGTACCCCCTCCTACACCCCAACACTCTGCCCCAGCCCTGAGCCCCCTTCTGCACCCAAACTCCCTCCCAGAGCTTGTACCCCTCACTGTCTCCTGCACCCCTGCCCCAGGCTCAGCCCAGAGCCCACTCCGAACCCCTCAGCCCCAGCCCAGAGCCCGCACCCCCCCTCCCAAACCCCAACCTCCTGCCCCAGTCCAGTGAAAGTGAGTGATGGTGGGGGAGAGTGAGTGACAGAGGGAGGGGGGGGATGGAGTGAGTGGGGTGGGGTGGGGTTTTGGGGAAGGGGCGGGGGTAGATCTTGAGTTGCACTTAAATTCAAAAAGTGATCTTGTGCGTAAAAAGGTTGGAGACCACTGCTTTAGAGTTTGGTATTGCCAGTCCCAAATTGAGCAGAGGGATGTCTCTCTAACATGCTATGAGCTATTCCTTCACCCACTGCAATAGTACAGTGCCCCTAATATTACCTTACAGTGGATCAGTACTGAATGAAAGGAAAGAGTCATATACAGATTCACCAACTCTTCAGGGTCCTACGTTTTCCTGGGACGTCTTCCATCCAAGTTCAGACTAGGTTTAACCCTACTTAGTTTATGTGATGGTACAGTTACAAGTTCACAGTTCAAGATTAGTAGGCATCTTATTCAGAAGTGGTGTGCCGAGTCTTCATTTATTCACTCTAATTTAAGGTTTTGCATGCCAGTAATACATTTTAACATTTTAGAAGGTCTCTTTTATAAGTCTATAATATATAACTAAACTATTGTTGTATGTAAAGTAAATAAGATTTTTAAAATGTTTAAGAAGCTTCATTTAAAAAAATGCAGAGCCCCCTGGACAGGTGGCCAGGACCCGGGCAGTGTGAGTGCCACTGAAAATCAGCTCGTGTGCTGCCTTTGGCACGCGTGCCATAGGTTGCCTACCCCTGATCTATATGAAAGTGTTGGGAGAACTGATGAAACAACAGGGGACAAAGTGCCAACAGTACACACACTCTACACATCATTTATCCAAACATAAACAGCACCAAAAGCAGCTTTTTCAATACAAACGCAAAATCAGTATATGCATGAAAGACAATAGGGTAAAGACTGGGGTGTTGCTGGTAGGAAGAGGAAAATGCTTAGAACCGTTTGCTTTCAAACTCTTTAACATCCTCTTCTGTCAAAGGGCATCTGTTCTCAGTAGACCTGGTTGATACTTGGAATTCCTTTTTTGCATGAAATTTCAACATTTCAGAATTAGATTTTATTCTGAATTGAATACAAATATTTTTGAAATTTCCTGTGAAATGGAAATTTTAAAAAATTTGTTTTGAAAATTGCTTCAGAAAAAATCAGTTTTGTTTCAAAAGGAAATTTTTGTTTAGAATTTTTTCATTTTGCATTATTTTTATTATTTTTACATTACTTTATGACAACAGTAGTATGTAATGACATGTAATATCATATCAAGTCATGTATAATATGATGTGCTTTGTCATTTTATGATATAATAGTTAAAGTTTATGAAAACAATGAATACTATGGGTATTCTGAGGATGCTTTTCATTGCAGTTTTTAAAACATCATGTTATAAGTTATTTTAAATCATATTTTTATGACTTCATTGATGAACTTTTAAAAATAGACACCCCCCCCCCAAGGAGTACATTTAGAAACATAAAAGACTTATAAGTGTAATTTGATATGTATGTCAAAAGTTGACAGTCTTTCTCCAGTATCTCTTTTTTAAGCTTTATTTGACACAGTTATTTTTTATATAGCAGCTGACACATTCAGTCTTCTTTCTGTAGCTTCTTTTATATCTCTGAAATCATTTTAGTCTGTTTTTAAACTACATGTAAAAATATTTTATCAATTCATTATAATTTCTCTTCCTAGCCACATGAAATTAATGTTACCTTATTTGAATATTCTAAATAGCTATCTGCAATAATCATCTATTTATGTTTGTCCTGACTTTTATTTTTGTCTCGGGGTGTCTCTTATGGCTGGTTGGAAACCAGAATTTCTGCTCTATTGGAAATTCCAACAATTTGAAATTTGTTTTGTTCTGAATTGGAATTAATAGGTGGAATTGGGGTCTACACAGCAACTTAGTGCACAGCATAATAGTGTGCTATAGATTTATAACCTGACTTGTCATGCACTAATTCTCTGTGTAGACAAGCCCTTAAATATTAGCAGAATTTTGGCATAATGCAGGCACAAATCTTTTTATCAATACTATATTCTTATTAAAATAAGTCAGTTACTCTAAGTAAGAACTCAGTAAGGACCTCAAGATTGGGCCCATAAAGAATAACTTTACTATGCTAACAAATATGCCAAGCAAACATAGCAATAGGTAGTACCATCAATCTCAACAATAGCCACAAATCAAAATTGATTACCTTCAGTCCCTGATAGGCATGAAACACAAAATTATGTTATTGTAAATAATAAGAGTCTGTGTATTCAATCCATGCACACAATTCCTGCTGCCATCAAGGACTTCACTGAATATGATCTTTAGGGGATAAGAGAAATAGATATGAAAAATAACTGGTTTGGGACTAAGAGTTTGAACAGTTTATGCTAAGAGTTTGAAAAATGTAACATTTAGCACAAATCTATACTCGGTGTTGGACTTGGAATAGAAATAGAAGTAGGAGCAAAGCAATAAAGGGATTACATTTAGTGTAGAGAAAAGAAAGAGAAAGTTAACTCTGCTACCACTAAACAAAAGAGTGATTATTGTGACTTACATTTATAGACTGGCTTTCAACCCTAAGGATTCCAAAGTATTTTATAAACAGACACAAACTATCTATATCAGGGGTCGGCAACCTTTCAGAAGTGGTGTGCGGAGTCTTCATTTATTCACTCTAATTTAAGGTTTCGCGTGCCAGTAATACATTTTAACATTTTTAGAAGGTCTCTTTCTATAAGTCTATAATATATAACTAAACTATTGTTGTATGTAAAGTAAATAAGGTTTTTTAAATGTTTATTTTAAAATTAAATTAAAATGCAGAGCCCCCTGCACTGGTGGCCAGGACCCGGGCAGTGTGAGTGCCACTGAAAATCAGCTCGCGTGCCACCTTCCACACGTGTGCCATAGGTTGCCTACCCCAATCTATATAGTAAGAATTGCTTCACAGCCCTTTGCGGTGATATCTAACAACTGCTTATAATAACACTACATAAGAGTTGATGATAAGAAGTAAAAAGTACTTGACTCAATGGCAACCATAGAGGTAATCTTAAGTAAGCAGAATATAATTACTTGATAGGTTTCAGAGTGGTAGCCATGTTAGTCTGTATCAGCAAAAAGAATGAGGAGTACTTGTGGCACCTTAGAGACTAACAAACAAGCTTATGCTCAAATAAATTTGTTAGTCTCTAAGGTGCCACAAGTACTCCTCGTTCTTATAATTACTTGAGTTACAATTTGAGCAGGACACAACAGGTAACACTGCTACCATTGTGAACAATGCTATGGGATCTTTAATAATGACAAATGGCAAAAAACTCAGTGAAAAGCCATAAATTGTGTCCTTTTAGCTTGTTATATGGATGATACACAGCATTTTTGGTCGTTATTTATTTCATCTGTCTTAGTTTGGTTGACATGTATCAGTGAGATTGAAGGTTGAAAGTTCATCAGTTGTTTGAAACTGAAATGCTTTTAGCTAAGTGCCAGGGTAAAATGAGTAGCTCTCTGCCTCAGAAGGTCAATACCAGAATTATTCATCTTTCTTCTGTTAGCAAAGTCAGGCTTCACAAAACGATTATCAACTCCCCTCTGTCTCTTCTCCATAGTTATCAAATCAGCCTTCCATTCTCTTAGAAATGCAGTTAGAGTGAAACATCACTGTTTACATGTTGCTGGCTGGAGTGTACCTTAATTCATGCTTTGTAGATTTCATTGTTGTATTTGATTCCTGGAAAGCACTTTTCAGAATGTACAGCTTCCTCCGAAGTGCTACTGATGGGCACTAAAATCCATATGCACTTCATTCCTGTGCTTAAGTCACTTTATTGGTTTGTGAAACTCCAAATTTATGTCAGAATTTGATCAAAGCGCTTCAAGAATCAGAACCCTTGAAGCTGTCTGGCATCAGCTTTCATGAGTGTGTATATACTTTACAATCTGCAGGTACCACACAGTTAAATACCCAAATATGACATACTCTAATTGTAGAGAGCAAAGGTCTTAGACCCTGCTAGCACCACATATTACATCCACTCCTGAACAATCTTTGAACATTTCAAACAAATTTGAGACATATTTCAATTTGGCTTTGTTCTGCTTTTCCTAGTCCAGTTGAATACACACATTTAATTTATTTTCTCTCAAATGTTCTCCAGGATGCACTGTGCAAAAGGTGCTCCTTTTTGTGCATCTGATAACTGACTGATGAGTTTTTTTAAAACCTTGCATTTATACAGGATGAAAGGCAAGCTCTGTGATATCATATGCAGATAGTGAAGAATGAAATACTATAATTAAAATAAAAATACACACTTTGGGACTTCTTATTGCATTTTAGGAGAAACATTTTTAGATGAACTGGTAACTCCATTAATGCCAGCTTTTTCAGTATCAGAAGAAAAATATTAAATAGTTATAATCTGGGATTGAGGAGGGATAAGAAGATTGGACATCAGCATGACTAATGATTTTCAGTGCCTCGATTTTTTTGGTGCCCAACTTAAAACATTTTGAGTGCCCCACTGAAAAATGGGCCCTTCAAGCATCTTAGGTTGGGCACCAAAATCATGAGTCACCTTTGGAAATCCTGGCCGGAGGGTTGCTGCTATTTTATTTTATTTTATTGACAATGCCCAAAAGTGTGTTAGGTGCTTTGCAGAACAAACAGAAAGGCATGTTCCCAGCCTAAGTAGGTTACAATCTAACTTTAGAATTGATGTAAACAGTGAGAGTGAAAAATAATAGAGAGCACGGTTGAGGAAGGACTGTGGATACAGCAATAAGATCACATGGTTACTCAGTTATGGCTTGTATACATCATGATGATACCATTAAAGCTAATTGTTTTGTGTTATTGTTCCTCTCTTTTTGTTCCATTTTATTCATGCAATGCCAAAGCCCTCACACTGCTCAGTTTTTACTAAGGTCTTACTCAACCAGGCCATTGGAAATTTTGCCTGAATAAAGACTGAGGAAAAACTGAGCAAAAAATTTAGAACTTGTCCTGCAGAGAAAAATAGTATTGGTGAAATTCATGCTTGTGGAGAGTGCCAGCACAAGTGGAATCAAATCCATTTAGGCCCTCAGAGTATGGGAAGGTTGTGTATTCAAGTGCAAAAAGTTTGTGCAATTTAAATTCAGTCAGAACATTTCTGGGTGGGGCTTTAATGATGCCTATGCCTTGTGTTGCACAGAGATGAATTTCACCTGAAGACAGCACTTCTGCTTTTTCATTACAAAAATTATAACATGTGAATGATGAGAGCACACTGACTGGTATGTGTGGGTGTGTGAGGGGGGGCAGTTCTCAAGTCCCTGTTTGATTTCTGTTCACAATGACATATGTTCTTCCTTCACTTTAGTCCACATATCCATCTGCTTTTGCACAAGCCTTCAGTTCTAATCCCCAAAATACAGGTAGAGTGTGTAATTCACTGTTCGGTTAATGAATCAGGTTCCCCAATCCTTCCTTTGCTTGGGAGTATATTTGCTTAATAGATTTTGCTCATTGAAATGTATAAGGATTTATTGTGCAAGATTCTGAATTGCCTTTTGGACCTGCACTGATAGGACAGGGTGTTTGGCTATCAGGATAGATAAGAGGTATTCAGTAGTCCTAATGCAGTTGCCATAAGAGAAGGAAAACCCAGATGAGTTTAGAACTAGAATTTATACTTCCTTCTGACTCTTTCTCAGGAAAAAGAGAAAAATAAATTATATGTTACCTTCTTTAAAACCCAGTGGTGTTTTCTGTCCTCCTCTGCCTTAAGTCCTTCCTTGCCACTCTCCCTTTCAGCTTACTGAATTGTTTATCCTCTTGCCTGGTCTGTTTTCTGGTCACATCTGTTTGCAACCATTCACTTGAATATAGCAGATGGTTAGAAGAGGAAACCACTAAGCAGTGTGAGTAGTATAAGGGGAAGTGGGAAAACACAGGAGGGTGGAAAGAGAAAGGAGAAATAATTATCTAATAATATGGCTTGTGCAGAATCCAAAGGGAATGCTGTAATTCAGTGAAGTCTTGCAAGAAGAAGCAGATGTTATAGAGAGGAAAGCTGTGAATAGAAAAGGGTTACAGGGAAACTAAGAGGGAGGCTCTGAGAGGCTTATAGGGGTTGAAGAAGGATTTTAAGCAGCCGGGGAACTGAGAGAGAATAGCTGACAATAGAAGAGGGGAACTAAGGGAACTATGTCTATACTGCAAAAAAAACAGCAGCAGCAGTGAGTCTCAGAGCCTGGGTCAACCAACTTAGGCACTCCCTTGCTGGGTTTCAGAGCCCGAGCTCCAGCCCATGTGGGAATGATGAGACCTGAGGCAGGAACATATACACTGCTATTTTTAGCCCCAGAGCATGAGCCCTGGGTTCCAAGTCAGTTAACCTAGGCTCAGAGACTCGCAGCTGTGGGTTTTTTTTGTTTTTGCGGTGTTGATGTGCCCTGAGAGGAGATTGGAACAGATGAGAAAAACAAAAGAGAGAAATGGGGTAGCTGAAAAAGTAGCTCAGAGAGGATTGTAGAATGGGAGAAACACAAATGGGGTAATGGCCAGAGAGCTCAGAAAGAGGATTGGAGTGGCAGGGAGTATCTGAAAAGTGCTCAGGGAAGCTGAGAGCAGACCGAGTGATCAGAGCTAACAAAGAAGCAATGAAGCTAGAGAATTGCAGAAGGAGGATTGGGAAAAACAGTGGAGCTGTATAAAAGAATTGCAATGGCTCAGAAAAATCCTTTGCAAACACTCTAGCCATGTCTTATTTTAGAGATTCATTGTTGACTGTTAGAACTCTTCCCTTGGCTCATTGCAAGTTTGCTACTTTTTTCTCCTGCAGTCTTCTGTTTGCTATATTTATTCCTGTTTGTCTAACTTTTGCTGCCAGGGCTGGCTCCAGCATTTCTGCCGCCCCAAGCAAAAAAAAAAAAAAAAAAAAAGCCGCAATCGCAATCGCGACCAGCGGCGGCAATTGGGGGGGGAAAAAAAAAAAGCCGCGATCAGCGGCGGCAGTTCGGCGGCAGGTCCTTCGCTCCTAGAGGGAGTGAGGGACCTGTCGCCCCCGAATTGCCGCACATGCTGCCCCTCTCCCTTGGCCGCCCCAAGCACCTGCTTGTTAAGCTGGTGCCTGGAGCCGGCCCTGTTTGCTGCATTACTTTCATATGAGATTTAGTTTTATGTCTTATTTATGAGATGTCGGGCTTTACAAACTAATTTAATAAATGCGATTATCCATTCCAAACATATAGGAGAGTATCTGTTTACCATTCATTTCTTTAAAAAATTTGTGTTGTGTTAGTTGTTCCCTGTAAAAATATCTGTTCCTTTTTACTTGTATGGGTCTTTCCTTTCCATGGGTTTTACATTACCTGGCTTTTGTTCATCTATATATATTATAGGTAGGGCTGGGTAGCTCTGCCTTATATTGAGGTTGCCCAGCATTTCCCATTAGAATACCCTATTTTCAGTTGCTTAAAAGTTTGCCATCTTTAACCTTTCAGGCTAAAATTTTCCATCCTGGGTGTCTGCCTCAGGCTTAATTATTTTTGGAAAATATCAGCTATAACAGTCCAGCCATTTCCAAGAATGAGACTAGGAATTTTTTTTTTTTAAATATTAAAACAGTTCTGGTGACCTTTTCTTTGGAAAGCTGTAGCGTCCCCATGCTTTGGAGCACAAACTTGAAATTTGGCAGTGGGATGGCCTTTGTGTCAGGGATGTGTCTTCGCCATCCCCATGAATATCCCCACAGTTTTGGCCAACTTTCAGTCTTTGAAAAATTGCAGTTCACACATGCTCGGTAGACTTGCTAGAGCGTAACAGCTAAAATCTTAGAAGATTCCATCCTCACTAAGCATGTGTCATCCCCTCACAGGTTTTAGTCCTGACCATAGTGCACATGCAGCATCTCTACAGAATGACTGAGGATGCTTCATCCTTTCACAGCTCCTACATGTGACTGGACTGAACACGTGCCACCCACACAAAGCAACTGAGCCTACTCCCTCCAGCCCTGGACTACATGGGAGAAGACAGACTTTCCCTATGATGGATGCACTGGGCCAGGTTGGTGCTAGACACTAGGATTGAGAGCAGGGAGCTTGTCTCTTTTTTGCTGTCAATGTGAAATCTACTGGCAAAGTGTCTCATTTCCCTCTAGCACATGTCCACGTAGAGGTTAAAAACCTATACTGGTATGATTTACTCCAGTAACTCAAGTGGCAGAAGTCTGTGCAGTGGACCTAAATGTTCCACCCCCGATGACAAACCATTTGGGTATCAATATGATGCTGCATGAACAGTTTGGAAATTACACAAGAAATTACGTTAAAAGAACATTAATATTGCAAAGTCAAGCATTCAACAATAAGGAAAATTCAAGAATTAAGGTTGCCGGTGCAACTTTAATTCAGCTCCCCTCTGTGTTTGCATATGATACAGTCTTTAATTACATGATCATTTGCTATTTTTTTCCATTCTGCTCTGGGGTTGAATCGGGTTTGTTTACTGAACGAGGCTGTTGTGTGTAAGATCCCTGATTCCTTTGTTGCAGAAAATGGAAAGTGTTTTTCTGAATAAAGCAGGGGATTGCAGGAAGAAAGAGGACAGTCTTATAGATAAGGCAAATTAATGCCACCCTGGAGAACTGGGTTCTATCTTTCCTTCTACCACAGAGTTCCTGTGCAATGCTAGGCAAGTCACTTAAATGAAACTTTTCACATGTGTTTTGAGTTTAAAATGTGTTTTGATGCATGAGTGAGCTTGAGAATCACACTGAAGAAAGTGAATTATAATTTCACTTTACACATCCATTTAGACAGAATCACCTGCCTAAGTGATTACTAGAGAGAAGCTGAGTGTTGGACCATTTTCATTCCTGATATAACTCCAGTGAATTTAATGGACTGAATTAGCCCAGTGTTACCTCTGACAAACTCAACAACATAGCCCCAATTAGCCATATATGTTATATTCATGCTCTCTGCTGGACTAGGACATTATCTCCAGAAGCATTTCACCAGAAGGTAATTCCATGAATGGCAATAATTCAGTGAAGCCTTTGTGAGGTTGTCACTAGGACTGTGTGAGTCAGAAACCATGCACAACTTGCCTAGCTTTATATTTTGCTGGGAACTCAAAGCCCCAGCCTTTGTTTGACAAGAATATCTGAAATCTTGGGTCAACTGTCAAGATTGCACCATCTTCAAAATACCCATCAGTTACCCACTTCCTACCAACAAGCTTTACTATTGCCCAGCAACTTTGTCTTTCGCAGGATTCATCTTGCAATCCCCCCTTTCCAATGCTGCTGCCTGGCAGAAGAGGGTCAGCAGGTCCTCTCTCGGCTTCTCAGGGATGCGCTGTTAACCACTCCATCTTTTATGTTTACAAGGGTCACCTAGTTGGTCTATCTGTCCTTCCAATAATTGCAGGGTCTTTTAGGGACAGGAGTCCTGCTTTCTCTATACTGAGCCTGCAGCTTCTTGTACCTCAAGCTCCCCTCCACGTGGTAAAAAGAGACACTCTGGCCTAAGGGCAGTAGCTAGAGAAGTTGCTTTAAAACTAGTTAAAGTATTATGTGGTATCTGGGTCAATGCAAACACTTTGATTGAATCACCATTGATTATTTTCTATGTTACTTTATTTCATACAGTAATCAAAAGGGCAAAGGCTAATTTTTTAAAATTGTGAGGTAAAGTGATTAAATTAAGGCTGCATAGAGAACCATTGACTGTTTAGTCAGTGCCTGTGTGAGCGAAGTAAACTGTTTCAAATTTGGTTGCATCTTTCACGCTGAGCCCTGGGACTTTTGACTGAGGTGCATATGTGTCTTGACTTGTTATGGTAGTTTATTTATCACTGCTGGATCTGTGACTTCCCTCGTGCTCTGGCATTAACTGTGTACTTGTGATACTGCGTTAAAATTTGAAGATAGATTTGTTGAAGTGGGTGACCCCTTTGGATCCTTCACTGAATGTCTCATTAAGTACATAGGACAGACAGGATTTTCCATACTGAATCAGATTACTGTCCATCAAGATTAGCATCCTGCTGTGACAGGAGCCAGGGTTGCTTCAGAAGAAGGCTAGAGGAAAACTAACAGGTAAAGATGTGCAGTGTGGTAGTGGTGGGGCAATTCCCCCCTTATCCCTTATGCCATAAAATTTGAGATTAGATTGCCCTGATTTTAGCATAAATAATTAGAAATGTCATTATTATTGTTAATGTCATTCAGCCTTCTTTAAAAGGACCTTTTTGCTTTAACAGTACACTGCCTGCAGAATTTTCCTCACAGTAGTTAATTCTATAACCTCCTGAGGCCATGAATACCATAGGTTCTATGGAGAAGCATTCCCTTTTAGCTGCTGCAACTGTACCTGAAAATGAGGTACACCTCAACTGTACCTGAAAATTCTCCATTGAGAGACTCCCTCCTCTTTTGCTATAGGATGGCATCTCTTCCTGTCATGACTATTTTTTTTAAAATCATGCATTCATGTAGGCTGAAACAATGCAGGAATGAGACATTTTATACATACAAATGTCATCCACAACCTTTGAGTTAAAACCAGATTGTAAAACACAGCTGTAAGTCCAGTAACAAGTTGTTGTTTTTTTTAAATAGGCATATAATAGTGACTTGGAGCAATGAAATGTGAACCACATAGCATCCAGCAGGCACAAAAGATCCCAGCATGCAAAGGTTTCAGGCTGACTGAAGAAAACAGCTTCTTTCAAAGTACATAGGAGCAAATCCTGAGATACAAGTGCCTCGACCATCCTCAAAGCAGATTCCTCATCTGCTAGCTCTAGTTCAGAGAGTAATAGAAATTGGTACCCCATGGATATTGTCACTCATTACTCATTTAGCTGGTTCTGACTTCATTTAACACACTAACTTTCCATTCTTGTAAAGGTTCAACTCTAATTCCTGGACAACAAAGGGAATGTACATTTAATGTAATTAATAGGGATGGCCTCATTCATTTTGCCTAATTTAAAACCTACTTGAATTCTAATGTTACTGGTTTCATATTCTTCTTAGGAGATATGGTGGAAAAGGAACAGAGAGGGGGGAAAATTTAGTCAAAGAGTAAAGTGGAAAATGGAGCAGAGATCAAGCAGAGTGAATAATATATATATTGAAATGGGACAAACGGGAGTCTGAGAAGAAATATAACTGAAACTAAGCACAGTAAGTCAGATCCTCAACTGGTGTAAATGCTGTTCAGTGGAGCTGATTTACACCAGCTAGGGATCTTGCCCTGTATATGCAATTTGTGTGTATGTATATGTATATATGTGCTCTACACACCCCATGTACAAGCTATTCGCTTGTGCCAAGCAGGCTTCTGATGGTACTGATGGGTTTTTATATTCCTAATGATACCACAAGCTTCCCTTTCACTAGAAAGACATTTTAATTTTTGTTGTTGTTGACAGAGAGTTGAATCACATATGAAAATGAATGAACTTAAATTAAAAGGAAAAAGGGTGTGGAAAGACAAAGCTCTGAACTTCATGACATGTGCCTATCCTAAGAAACAGTATACGTATATGTACACCAACAGGCAATCCTGACTCTTTAAAAATTCCTCGTCATTCAGAAAAGGAGTGTCCGTTTTACATAAACTCAGTGTTAACTGAACTTACCCTACAGGGCAGGAAATCCTTTTAAGGTACTGAGAAATGTTAAAGGGCCAGGACTCCAAATATTATCAGATTTTTGGAATAAGCATCGCTCTTGGAAATATTTGTGGCAGACTCCCCTGATTATAAACAGCTATTCAGCTTTCCCAAAGTTTGGTATAGTAACAGGGGCTTTGTGCATAACATTTTAAACTTTATGTACAAATGCTTTACTGGGTGTATTAGACAGGCAAAGTGGTAGGCTGGGTATACCCAAATGCTATCATTATGTCTGTTGGCAGGGACAGCAGCAGGAAGTACTCCCAGAGTGTTTGGCAGGATCAGGAACTGCCACAATTATCCAAACCTAACTTATCTTGAACCCGAAGTGGGACATGAGTTTGATTCAGATAACAGGATTTGGATAAGTGAGGTCTGGCCAATCTAGGCTGTATTGCACGCTCATTTTCCTGAAGGGGATTGCTGTAGTACTTTACATAGTGAGATGTTTTCTTAAAGGTTGTGATTTTTTTGTGATGCCCCATATTATGCAAATAGAACTGAAGTGCTCCCCTGCCTTGTCTGGTTGCCATGGAAAAAAAAGTATCCACACATCCTCAGTGGAATGCAAGAAAGTAACTGAACAAACAGAGATGCACAGTGCTGACAAAAGCTCATTTTCCAAGTAGGTAAAAGGGAATGGATAGTAATTGTTCACTGTTGCTAGCTGCTGCCTTAAAGCTAGGGCAAGGCCAGAGGCATTGAAAACAAATTGCAACAATAGTGCTCCAAGAATAGATCAGCTCCCATGGAGTTTGGGACCTGGTGTAAACCATATTGATTTCATGCTACCGTCTTACAAGTTTTTAATTAAAGACACTAACACTCTGCTGAAGAACGGCCACACAGTGGTGGCTAGGCCTCCTAGTAGCTTTCAACATCAACACATTTTGAATTTCAGAACAAAGCTTCTACATTCTTTATCGTATTTTATTTTTATTCAGAATTAGTTAAATGTCCCTCCCGTTTGTGAAGCAAATGAGAAGAAGGCAAAGCAGCTGGTGCTCAAGGCTCTGTCAACTGCCATTTATGAGCTGTCACAAAACAAAGTGTTTTATTGTCACTGTGGAGAACATGAAAAATGTCTGTATTTTATAAAAATGGTGTGACTCAGTTTACACTCTCTCTACCTTCTTGGTCTCAAGGAGTTAATTTCTTTCCAGAGATGCAACTTGTGCTATGGAGACAGGGAGGGGTACCTTATTGTCTGCCTCTGAATGGGACAGTTGTTAAAGACTATCAATAGCTGAACAGGTCTGGCCATAAATAGCAGAACAATGTGGTAGCTGCAATTTGGCTAAGACCAGTTCTCCCCCACCTTGTCTGCAGGAGGAGTAGGGTTCAAAGGAATGGAAAATCCACAAAGAGGGAACAATGGAAGCAAGGTGTTAATGCTAGCTTTTAAAAATTCAGAGGCTAAAGAGAGAAAGGAGCACAAAGGGGAGAGGGAGAAGGAACCTTTTAATGGGAGGACCAGCTGAAGCTCAAGGAAGCTGGGCAGATGATGAGGAAAGAGGCAGGGAATGGCATACATGTGATTCTTATTTGCCTAGATCTGTATATATCTTGTGCCATCTAAAGAAAAGAGTGTTTAGTTAAGAAATCCCTATGCAAAGTTAGTGTCTATTTGCTTCAACTATAATGCATCCCTGAAGGGTTAAACTGTAAACGGGAGTGCCCACTAGAGTGGAGCTCTAGGGAGGATGTGCTTAAGCAACTGGTGACTCTAGGGGGAGGGGAGGGGAGGTTTAACCCTGGCTTTAGGACCTAGGGCAGCTGGACCGCAGCGTCCCACTTCTGATGAAAAGGGGTACTAGATAGACATTTTATGCCCAGGGAGTGAACCTAGAGGCCAAAGGAGGAAACAGTGCCTGGAACCTCCCGAGAGCCAGGGGGAGCTTAAAGCACATACATCTAGCACATGGATCCAAAGACATCAGTCTGGTGAATGAACAGTAAGAGGAGCTCAAACAGGGGTGTGACAGTGACAAAAACCATTGTATACATCAGAGAAATTAAATAAGTAGAAATGTGTAAATTATGGGATAATCCTGAATTGTGTTGCATGGGTTTGATGGTGGGGAAGATAATGTAATGGAGCCCCCATTCCCCAATCCATGTAGACACATGGTGGGATACCCCCCAAAAGCTTTTTTGAGGATTTTCTGGATAACACTTGTTGGCACTCCATGGTTTGAAGGGGATTTGAATACTTCCTCAGGCCTACAGCCTTTCTGAAATTTTACTGTTCTCAGAAGTACATGCTGTGGTGTGTGTGTGGCATGCCGTTTATTTTTACAGCAGCAGTAAAATACATCACCTGGCTGTCTTGAGACATCCTGCCCTGTGCCAACTGGATAGCTCAGGGACTTTCTGTGAGGATATCATTGTCTCTTCCAATAACACAGAGGTGCATTGGTGGTTCACTACTCTGTGTCAACAACTTTTGCCAGGCCTGACATACTCCCTACACCTCACACACTGTTGTCATGATATATACCCAAAAGGTGGCATGTAGTATATCTTTGGAAAACTAAAAACTCACTAATCATTAATATTCTTGCATGTTGTATATATGAGGGGTGTACAGAGGGTTATAATTATGTTCTTAAAATGTGTTTGGCAGGCAATGCATAAGCACAGTCTGCCTTAGATAAAAGAATGTGCATTTGCTTGTCTGACTAGCCTGGCTGTCAGAAAGAGACAGTGAAAGTACATTTACATAAAAGGTAAAGAAAACCATCAAACTAGCAAGTGGGGGAGATAGCCTTTTGTCTTTCACGCTGGGGAAGAAACTGCAAAAATTAACATGTCATCAGCTCCCTGGGGGACACAGAAAGCTGAACCCCCATGTGGGCTTCCTGCCTTCTGAAGCAAGGTCATTGAACATTGGAAGATATAAGCAAGGTCAGAAAGCCATTTTGGCATCCATCTCGTGAGGGAACAAAGAAACCAGCACTTTGATTCTATAAGCATGGAGCCTGGCTGGAACAGCCACTCACACTGGAGAAGTTGCTGTAAGTAGGGAAACCATCTTGAACCTATGACCTTTTGTTTAATAAACTTGTTTTACTTTTACCATAATCAATTCAGTGCTTTGATTAAAAGACAGTGTTTGTTAACCCCGGTTAAGGTAATAAGTTGCTGAGTACTGTTTCTTTAAGGAACCAGTGAACTTAATAACTTCAGTAAGTTTTCAGGGAGAGGGTTGGATACTACATGGCAGATGATTTTTGGGACATTCAGGACTGGGGATGTTGGGGTCACCCTGAAAAAAGTAACTGGGTGGTGGAAGTCAGGGTGTGATCTGCATGTTTGTATGCTGGTTGTTGGTGTCAGGGCTGTGAGTCACAGCAGCATAGCATTCAAGGCACCCAGAGTTGCAGGGCAGGTGGTGTCTGACACAACCCCATACAGATCTGGGTTGAATCCCAAAGCATCACAATCTCCACAGCCCAGTTAGTAACTAAGATAAAGAGAAGGAGCAGTTCTAAATTTTGCTCACCCGCTACATCCTATCAAGAGATCTACCAAACAGGGCATAGTGTACATACTAGTTCTGGTCAGAAAATCTCAACAAGACATATTTGAATGAAAAATTGAAACATACATTTTTTAGAAAAATCTTTCTGAATTGCCCCGTTTTCCAACCAGTTCAAATACATATGGTGGGTATCGAGAGCAGCATATGAATCCTTCTTTCCATTGTCTGTCCTTTTAAGTAGAGATGTCCCCATTCCTTCAAATATATTAATAACTTTATGCATCAGGATAGTCTCATTGAGGTGACTGGAACTGCTCACTTGTGAAAGTGTTCACAAGATCATAGCTTGTATGTAAGATTATTAGTTAGTACTGTAGAAACCTGGGCAGTGTCTCTAGCAGGGTCTATCTTAGAGGCTAGGTCAGTGGATGATGAGTAAACCCCCAAAAAGTGGCATACAGAGGCAAGTTTCAATTCCTTATTAGGTACTTTGAATGATATGATGAAATTATATCTTGCTGGTGTGTTAGCATTTTTCGGTCATTCCTGGGTTATGACTTCCGTTCTATGATGGATACTTCTTTGATACATTCTTGTCTTTTCTCTCCTTTATCTACCACAGCATTGCTTCTCTTTTGTCCTTATGATTTATTGCCTAATATCATCTAGTTGGTAAATTTAAATTCCCTTTCAGTATACCCCATTCAGCTGTTCCACAACTACATAAAGCATCATTTCAGCTAACTTCCTCCACTGCTATGAATGCCAATATGAAAGCAAAATTACAGATGAGACCCAACAACTGAGTAATAGAAGCAAAAATGGTTTCTCAATACTTGTGAAATGTCTCTTTTGATTTCCCCCCCCCCCCACGTGCTCCTCTTGCCCTTTACTTACTGTGGTAGTTGATCAATACTGGTTGCAATAAATACTGACACTGGGCACAGCATTATATAAGATATTAAAAAGAAAAAAAATTGTGCCCTGAAGAACTACCATAATAGTAGGAATCAATTTGAAACTGAGTGGTGCAGCAAGTTAAATCCTTCCCTCTCCTGACTGTGACACCCTCATTCCAGTGTCACTACGTGAAAAATGATTTCGCTCTATAAAGGCAGATTTTCAGTGTAAGCAAAAGTTGCAAAAGATGATAATGTAAAACTAGCAAAAAATGTTTTACCTTAATGTAAAACCAGCCAAAAAGCCAAGTTGCCTGATTTTGTTTTGCTGTTCACTTCCCTAGGCCCTAGGTAACCGTAGCCTCTTCCACATTAAATGTACAAAGAAATAAGCTAGCTTTTAACAAAGTACTTCACCTGACAGGAAAGGCTACCATTGCCTCTCTGTAAGTTAAAAATGTGTTGCTTCCTTCATGCTTACACCCTATAGCATTCCAAATGTATATGGAAACATAATCCTGAGAACTCTCTTATAATATTTAAATCCTCACTGGCACCGAGGCAGATGACCTAGCTAGCTTCTAGGGATCCAACATCATAGGCTGAGGTCAGCAATTCATTACTTTTGATCCTGTTACTGACATGTTTTTTGTTTATGTATAACTAGTAAAGGCTGGCAGGCAGAGAGAAAAAGATGTTTAAGAGGCTTTGGTTGACAACCTTAAGCATTAAACATGTGTGGGTGGCTGATAGATCAGAGCAGCAAGGGATCTAGATTTTTTTCTTCCTTTTTCTTGCTAACAGATACTGTGGTGGTAGAGTCCACATACAATTTTCCAAGAATGGCATAGAAATGTAGCTGTGTGGCTTTAAGGCAAAGTGTGTGGCTAAATTCTCATGAAGGTTTTTGAAAAATATGACTGTAAATGACTGATGATATTGAGAAACTTGTTAAGGACTGATCAAAGAAGATGCAATTCATCCCGTATGCAGACAAGAGCTATGCACACTGAAGTTTTACTAAGTTCTCAGAACACAGAACTTAAGTGGGACTTCACTGGTGCACAGACCTTTTGCTGTCTGTTTGCATCAGAGTGAATTTTAGCCATTATGAAAATAAATATTTCCAATTCTATTCCTGGTATTTATAGACTCATATTGTTTGTTGTTTGCATATATCTAGATAATGATTGGCTATTCATGAGAATTCTTGTGATTCCTGAAATTTTCATGAATTTGTACTAGAAATGTATTATTTGCTATTTGCCAATCATCAACCTTGTCTTTAAAAAAGTTTCTAATTAGGGACCTGGAAGAAAACTATGTGTCTTACGTAATCTGTTTCTAAACAAGAATATCAAATGCCAAATATAAGCATCAGATATTTATGAATAATCCAGTGTAATTGGATTATTATGTTGCTTGTGGCATTTATGAATTCAAGTATATTTGAAAATAAAGGGAGTAATTTGTAAGCAATCAGTGATGCCAGCCCCACCCTCAGTTCACTTAATTTCCTACAAACACTATTTTATGAGTTCTAAACCCAATAAACTGTAAAGTTAATAGTGTGTTGGCTACTTCACCTCAATTGCATTAGTCAGTAACTATTACTAAGACAACAGTGACAGTGCAATATGTTATTTTGAATAAGACAAGGCAATACAAGACAAGAGGATATGTTATTTAAAAGTACAACACGGGTAGGACAAGAGAAAGTGGTAATTGTCATGTACTGAGGGAGAAGATGAATTCTCGGCCTTCTGGCTAAGAGAGGTGAAAACATTATCTATCATCTTTAGTATTAGGGTAGTTCTTCCAATTATTTTGGTACAGAGAAAAATTGGAAGTTAATATTGAAAAAATCAAGATGATATCACAATGCTCTGTATTGTTCATCTACAAATACTGAAGTAAATAACTTCCATATTTTCTCATGTGTACAATTCAGCCCAGCTCAGTTCATTAGGTTGTCAGGAGACTGAGCAGGCGCAGGTGTAGGGCCCTATTCATGACATCTTGTTGGAAAATGTAACTAATGTACAGATGCTGCAAACAATTAACTGGCAATCAGTGTTGCAGAGTAATCAATGAGTAGGACTTCTGTAAGGCAAGATCCATGAGTAAAGTTATAAACAGGTAAACTGATATTTCTATAGTAATCCCACCCCATTAAGGACTCAGTCCTCCTTCTACTGGAAGCAATGGCAAACCTCTGATTGACTTCAACAGGAGATAAAAGCCTTATTCAGCACCCATTTTATTCAATGGGAATCTTCCTGCTGACTTCATTTGGGCATTAAATCAGCCCCTAAGTATTTTGATAAATCTGTAGTGAAGATGACAGCATTGGTTTTAGGGAAAGCTAAAGTCATCTATCATGACTAAGGCTAAGATTTTGTCATGGATATTTTTAGTAAAAGTCATGGACAGGTCACGGGCAATAAAGAAAAATGAATGGAAGCAGCTGCGGGAGTGGCGGGGTCTGCTACCAGCCCCAGTGGCTCCCATCACCAGTAGTGGCCAGGAGCTGTGGGGTCCCCATGGTGGCCAGGACCTGCAGGCTACCCCCTGCCCCCGTGGAGGCCGGGAGCTCTGGGGGGGCCTTACTGCCCACAGAGGCCGGGAGCTCTGGGGTACCCCCTGCCACCCACAGTGACTGGCCAAAGTCATGGAGGCTGCTGTACGTCATGGATTCTGTGACCTCCATGACAAAATAAGAGTTTTATCATGACTGCTCTTCAGTTGCCACATGAGTTGGCAGGAATTCTGATTATGATCCCTGTATAAGTGATGATTCTATTTAGCCTGTAAAAATATAGAGTTATTAGGAAATTGCTAGTGATGGTGGCAATGCATTAAATGATGAATTACATTATGGGCAAGTTTTGAACTCAGTTGAATTATGCCAGGGATGAATCTGGCCCCTTGGCTTCAGGATTTTCTGATGGGTTCCCAAGTAGACATGCCACATATCTCACAAGATGTGAAGAATCTCAGGAGCTCTCTAGCCTTGGGTGATATCTTGACCTGGAACTGTCCAGACATCAAGCTCAGATTTTATCCCCAAAATGAAAGGGGAAGGGGGCTTAACTTTATAAACCTCAGAGGTGATTTGGTTTTGGTTCACTTCGAAGGATGGGAGAAATCTTGGAACAGTTCCTGGTTTAATTGAAATGGTTCCCCCATCTCTACTAATTATAATTAAATATATTGATTCTCTTGTTTGCTCAATGGGCATCAATACATATGGGGTAAGGCTGAGGGGGTAAAAAGCTGGTGGGACTCTTCCAACTCTGCCCACAAAATAAGTGCTACCTATATGAGACATCACAGAAGTGGATTGTCTGGAGGGATTCAAATACGATCATACATTCTCTCTGGGTTCTTGGGCTTGGCTCAGTGGGATCCGAATACTCCCATGAATTCTGTTGGACTCCTTGTGCTTGGCTTCTCCTTGGTGAGGCTTGTAAATCCCTCTAGACATCTTGAGTTTAGCAGACAACTGGGGGAGGGGGCGGGGCTCAAATGCCTTGTGAACATCTTTGGACTTTGCTTCTTGATTGCAGGGCGCTGGGGGTGGGGTGGGGGGGTGGGAAATCTCCCAAGCTTTCTCACTCATGATGCCAAAATGAGCTGTCACTCCCCGTACATAGTGCACAGATTGTGCAGTTCTTCTCTCTCCTTTCTTATGTGCTTTAATGAACAGTGAAATAGTTAACAACAGGTTCTGCACAGACATCATTACAGCATATGCATTCAGTTCATATTTTCAAAGCTACCTCAGCAACCACAATAGCTAGAAACTTACTATTTTAAAAATAAAAACTTAGATTCTACAGAATAAGAAGCCAGCAAAAGGAGGTGCTGGAGTACCATGTCATCACATATTTGCTCAATCTGGGCCTGAAAGACATGTACAAAAAACATCTCCTGTGTGGTGGCATGGAAACAGAGTATGTTTCATATTAGACAAACCTATTGGAAGAAACTTTTTTTGTAATGTTCTCTGCTGTAGCACCAGGACCTGTGAACTTCTTGTCGAGCTGCATTTCAGAACTGGAAATATCATGTCATGAATATTCATATTTTGTTAATATAGATTTAATTAAAAAATTTTGGGGGTCAACCTTGTGACTTTGAGGATGGTACAGCAGTCAAAGGGTTAATTAAATATATGCTTGGGCAGCCTGAGGCTTATGATCTGGCAACAAAGTGAGAGACAGGGAGGAAGTTTCTTTAAATTAAATTTTATGGCTGTAGTATACAATTTCCATTTACAAATTAGGTTAGGAAGCAGGAGTTGATTGTGTGTATCTTTGAAATGAGGTGTAGAAATCCTTATGACAAATCTCACAATCTCTAGGAAGTTTTAATAAGAACAAACAAACTCACTGAGAGACCTATTTGGATCCTCTGCCCAGGCCTAGAAGCAGCCTGGTATGAAAACACATCAAACTGTGTTGTTTTTTAAATCAGTCACTTTAGCAGCATAGTTAAATAGCCCGGTCTGTCACAACTTCTGATTCTCAAGCAGCCCTGTTTGCTAACTGGCCAATATAACCATGTGGTGTTTTTTTATGAGGCATTCCTCATTCTGAACAAAGATATAAATGATCCAAATTCGGATAAGTATTCTCATGTATTTAAAGGTGCTATATAAGTATTCGCCAAATAAGAGATTTTAAATTAATTTAAAATACTTAGGTTTAATTCCTCCCCCCGCAAGCTGTATTTCCAAGTTAGAAATTAGTAAAAGCCTTAAATGCCTACAGTCAATGTATTACATATCTTTGATCTTCCATGGTGTTTCCCCATAGCAAACAGAAGACAAGAGGTATCCAATGCCCACTTGCCATCCCAGCTGAGGGTTCTCATACGCTAGGAGAAATTCCCAGCTGGCCTTATTTTGGTTTCTTTGCACAGCCAGAGTAACATAAATGCAGAAGAATAGAGGAGAGAAACTGGCCCAGTAAATCAATAATAATAAATTTACAGTTAATAAAAACCCCCACCACCAACCCACCCTAGAAAAACCTTGGAAAAATGTAACAAATGCAAGATATTCATTTTGATGTTCAATATGTTGCTGAGTGTAGAAATTAATAACCTCTGAATCATTGTATATTATAACAGACATGATAATCCTTAGTTCAGATTTAGATTGAAACTCAGTTTATCGCCTCAATAGTTTTTGACTTGCCTTACTGCAGTACTATTGAAACATTTTCCTGGTGGCAAAATAAAATAAAATAAAAATCAAATAACAATGGTGTAATCATTGACGCATGCAAGCTAATTATCGATGGCAGAATATGGATCCAAGGAAGCTTTTGAAATGCAAGTTGTTAAAATCAGTTTTGATGCAATTATGCTAGAATGTGTTCTTTTTTGGTACAATATATTTTCCACGCATATGCACATTCATAAAATTTGGATGCAGCATGTATGTGTAACAAACACACACAGATATATATAGCCCTATGTGCTCAGGGTGTGTAAATATCTAGGTTGGGATTTTCGAAGAAGCCTAATGGAATTAATACCCAACTCCTATTGAAATTCAGTGTGAGCTGGATGGCTAAATCCTTCAGGCTTCTTTGAAAATCCCAATTTTAGAGCTTAATCCTAAATATTCCATGTGTGGAACTTCCAGTGAAGTCAGTGGCAGTGTGTCATAGCTGTAGTATTGGGTTCACAATGTCAGAGCAACAGTGAAATTTTAGCCACATTAGAGAGGGAAAAACAGGAACTCTGTACAGAACAAACTGGATGGGGCATCAGGTGTACCTGACAATATCAAAAGCTGAAATGTTGTTCTTCTGGACCCCAGAGCTGAATTAAAACAATCTGAGGCCACAGTCCAAATCACATTTGGAATTGGATCGAGCTAAATTAGAAAAAGGCACTCTTATTCCACAATGTAAGTGTTCACATGGGGATTTATACTGAAACAGTGATTCTGGAATAATTATTCTGGAATAGCTATTTAGGTAAATTTCCCAAGTGTAAAGACAAGCCCTTAAAAAATAAAAAGTTGCCCAAAGAAGGTTTTGAGTCCCATATGATGTCATGGAATAAGAGGGTAGGTCCTCTCATGGATCTGGTTAAAAGAGGGACACCCCTGCCCCAAAGGATCTGTACTGGGACCAGTGCTATTCAATATATTCATAAATGATCTGGAAAAGGGGGTAAACAGTGAGGTGACAAAGTTTGCAGATGATACAAAATTCCTCAAGATAGTTAAGTCCAAAGCTGACTGCATAGATTTACGGAGGGATCTCACAAAACTGGGTGACTGGGCAACACAATGGCAGATTAAATTCAGTATTGATAATGCAAAGTAATGCACACTGGAAAATGTAATCCTAACTGTATATACAAAATAATGGGGTCTAAATTATCTGTTACCACTCAAGAAAGAGATCTTGGAGACATCATAGATAGTTTTTTGACAGCCACTGCACATTGAGCAGATGTTTTTGAAGAACTAACAGAATGTTAAGACCATTTGGAAAGGGAGAGATTAATAAGACAGAAAATATCATAATGCCTCTATATAAATCCATGGTATGCCCACACCTTGAATACTGCATGCAATGCTGTTTGCCCCACCGCAAAAAGATAAGAAAAGAGATAACTAAGTGGGGATCTGATAATAGGTCTTTCAGGAATGTATTTTCAAAATGATGACCCAAATTCGTCCAAGGAATAAATATGGCTTGGTGTCTGGAAGACATTGTGATCCTGAAAGTATTTGCACTTTTACCTTACACTACTTTAAAAAAAACCTATTCCTAGCATTTATTGTTAAAATGATTATTTAATTAAGTAAATGTGCTGTGTCCAATCCTGGGAGTTGTTTGGAGCTGTTGGAGCTGCTACAGGAGTGCTTTATATACAACATTGTTCTTGGGTCTTGTAGGACCAATAAAATTTGTGGTGTTGTGCACTGCAAATGGCTTCTTGTGTGTAGCTCCTAACATGCAGCTCTTAACAAAATGCTCAGGTACCATCATGGTTGTAGTCTAGGCATGCTGAATAACTCCCAGGACACATGGCTGTGATAAATTTTTATGCCCTGCTTTGCCTCTTCTGTAGTGACCTTCTGACCTTATAGAAATAAGTCTGGAGTGTTTGAGTATCCAGAATATTCCATGCCTTTTCACCTCCCCTGTTCAGGGTGTTCACTACTGGGAACTGATTCTGATATCAGAGTTGCCTTCTTCTGAAGCTGGGAATCTCTGCCTCAAATGGCCTTGCTTGCCAATTTTGAATGGCACTTAATTTCCCCCAGAAAACAATAAAGCCCATCAAGTGCACTGTGCCTATACTACCACACACTCCTCATTCCAGCACTGATGATAATTATCTGCCTGAGGCTTGAAAAAGCCTTGAATTCTAAAGTAGAGCGTATAACATTTGTAAACAACAGTTAGCAGGAAAAAAGGTAAAATTGTATGTGTCATTCTGTTTTCTATCATACACAATTTGCAGTTCAAAGGGAATATATTTAAATGAACTCCCCTGCAGCGACTGTTTACAGTAGCCTTCAAAGAATGATGAAAGGTTTTAAATAATGTAGAATATTACATGACTTATTTTTAAAAACACATGCATTGAATGTTTTAGAGTGAAATGGCTGGGTGTTTCAGGTTAGATGGATTGCAGACAGCTGCTGTGCTTACTGAATGTTACAGTTGGAGGGGAATATATGTATGTAGGCAAAAGACTAAGAAAATTTAAGGATTATTAAAAGCACTTTTTAGCCTATATCAATAACTAAAAGCAGGATTCGACTATCCCAAAGCATAATCTTGATATGGCAGGAGACTGCTTTTTCTACTTAGGATCCATGAATGGAACTTCCCCTGAAGCTTTTCTTGGTTACATTCTCTGTTTTGTCTGGTGTTGTTTTGTTGTATGTATTTTGGAAGAGGATGTTGTGCTTTTGTTTTTTGCCCTGGTAATTTACTTGGGTTGATTGTGCTAATGTTTATATATTTGTTTTAGTTATTATTGATCCCCACAGGTTACCTTGACAAAAAAGTCAAATTATTATGGATTTTAGGATGCAAGTAGATAGAAAATGCCATACCCGCTCATACCAGCGCTCTGTCTAGCCCAGTATCCTATCTGTGACAATGATCAGTAAAAGATGCTGTAGGGAGGTGCAAAATAAAATAAAATATTACACCCCACCCCACACTCATAGTGGATAATTATGGCATAATCGCTCCATAGGGGGAATTTCTTTCTAACCCTAGTTAGTGGCTGACTTATGCCCTGAACGTGAGCTGGTATCAAGCGGAGTGCCCCAAGGGTCGGTCCTGGGGCTGGTTTTGTTCAATATCTTCATTAATGATCTGGAGGATGGCGTGGACTGCACCCTCAGCAAGTTTGCAGATGACACTAAACTGGGAGGAGTAGTAGATACGCTGGAGGGTAGGGATAGTATATAGAGGGACCTAGACTAATTAGAGGATTGCGCCAAAAGAAATCTGATGAGGTTCAACAAGAACAAGTGCAGAGTCCTGCACTTAGGATGGAAGAATCCCATGCACTGCTACAGACTAGGGACCAAATGGCTAGGCAGCAGTTCTGAAGAAAAGAACCTAGAGGTTACAGTGGACGAGAAGCTGGATATGAGTCAGCAGTGTGCCCTTGTTACCAAAAGGCTAATGGCATTTTGGGCTGTATAAGTAGGGGCATTGCCAGCAGATTGAGGGACGTGATCATTCCCCTCTATTTGGCATTGCTGAGGCCTCACCTGGAGTACTGTGTCCAGTTTTGGGCCCCACACTACAAGAAGGATGTAGAAAAATTGGAAAGAGTCCAGTGGAGGGCAACAAAAATGATTAGGGGGCTGGAGCACATGACTTATGAGGAGAGGCTGAGGGAACTGGGATTGTTTAGTCTGCAGCAGAGAAGAATGAGGGGGGGATTTGATAGCTGCTTTCAACTACCCTGGAAAGGGGGTTCCAAAGAGGATGGATCTAGACTGTTCTCAGTGGTACCAGATGACAGAACAAGCAGTAATGGTCTCAAGTTGCAGTGGGAGAGGTTTAGATTGGATATTAGGAAAAACTTTTTCACTAGGAGAGTGGTGAAGCATTGGAATGGGTTACCTAGGGAGGTGGTGGAATCTCCTTCCTTAGAGGTTTTTAAGGTCAGGCTTGACAAAGCCCTGGCTGGGATGATTTAGTTGGGGATTGGTCCTGCTTTGAGTAGGGGATTGGACTAGATGACCTCCTGAGGTCCCTTCCAACCCTGATATTCTATGATTCTGTATCCTTCAATTTTTTCATATCCTATTTTCTCCTTATTCACAGAAATGGCTAATACTTAAAAAAAAATCCTACTAAATCTTTGCCCTCAATTGTATTTTTAAATAATGAGTCCTGTGGGTTAATTATGCACTGTGTAAAAAAAAAATACTTCCTTTCATCAGATTCTACTTGTTTCTTTTCAATTTAATTGAAGAAGTCCCTTCATGGTGTATTGTGAAAGGATAAATATAAGCAGGAACACCTGACTTACTTCCTCTATTTCACACTTTATAACTCTATCAGGAGCTCTTTTATTCATCTCCTCTCAAAACTAAACAGTCCCAATATTTTCAGTCCCTTAACTATTCTTTTATTGTTGCTTGTCTCCAGAACCCTTCTATCTAAAATGTAGCATGTACTGGAAATGAATTGTGACATAGCTCTGGTACTTAGCAAAAGTTATCTGTGCTTCTAAGCACCCCCTTGGCAAAACTGGAAATAATCCATTTGCTAGTTTTGCAGACTCACCATTTGCTCTGTTGACACTATTTTATTTTCTGGTTTCGGATATTTTTAAGGTGACAAGAAGCTACTTTCTAGCAGTGGTCCATAATAGTGTGTGCAGCACTGAATCCAGTAAAGTAAGCAGATTTCAGTGAAGAGCTATGCCCACTTCCCTGTTGTAAATACTCTTCTCCAGTAATAGAAGCAGATGGATAATACCAACCCTAGATAATGGGTGAGATTCTGTGTTACACCTCTAAGAAGGGCAGCATAGAGCTCATAGGCCTGGTCTATACTACAAACTTAGGTCAACATAAGCCACATTAAGTTGATCTAATGATGTATGTGTCTACACTACCGACTCCCTTCCCCCAATCAAAGTGGCCTGTAAAGTCGACTTCTGTACTCCATCTCCGTGAGAGGTATAGCACTTGATTCAGCATCCATGGGTCGACATGGGGATAGTGTAGACACTGCATTGTATAATTCGAATGAATTGGCCTCCAGGAGGTGTCCCACAGTGCTCCACTGTGACCATTCTGGAGAGCACTTTCAACTCCCCTGCACGTCAGCCAGATACACAGGAAACAGCCGCCCCCCCTGTTAAAGCCCCAGGAACTTTTGAATTTTCATTTCCTGTTTGATCAGCATGGAGAGCTGATCATAGAGACTCAAGGCCACAAACTCGCTCCAGCATGGAGTACACAGGAGGTGGTGGATCATATTGCTGTGTGGGGAGAAGAGTCTGTGCAGGCAGAGCTCCGATCTAGCAAAAGAAATGCTGACATCTATGCCAAGGGAGGGAGGGGGGAGTAGGGGGAACACGGCGCGCTGGGAGAAGAGGTGGGGCCGGGGCGGAGATTTGGGGAAGGGATCCAATAGGGGCAGGGAGGGGGTGGAGTTAGGGCGGGGACTTTGGGGATGGGATTGGAATGGGGGCGGGGCCAGGGCGGGGATGGGGTGGAGTTGGGATAGGGCCAGGGGCGGGGAAAGGGGCAGGGGGGCGTGGGCACCCACCGGCGCCGAGAAAGTTGGCGCCTATGGTCTGGTTGAGGTTCAAGAAAGGCAGCTGGATGCTAGAGTCCCTCTGTAGCCTATGCTGAACCTGCTGCCATCATCGCCAAGTTCTACATCCTCCTCCCCAAAATGTTCTATGAGGCGGGCAGGGGTGGGAAAGTTCAATGTCCCTTGCACTCAACACCAGTGGAGGATAGAAGGACCAGAAGGTGCCCATTCCCACACCTTTGGTTGTTATTGCAGTGCATTTGTAAGCAAGCTTCCCTTGTTTCTCCCCCACAGTGTTATCAGCCCTTTGCCACAAGTTATCTTATTTTTCTTTGCTGTTTCTGTGTGTTTGTGTACATAATAAAACTTAACAGATTGAGGAGAAAAGGCTCTTTATTCATTCAACACACGGTGGTTGGTGTGGTTGGAGTTTACAAGGGAGAAAATGCACTGGAGGGGTCAGTTCAGTAAGGAACAACAAAGATAAGTGTCACATTACTCTGGCTCATTGCTTAAAATGGTTTTCAAAGTCTCATCGAGACACAGAGCACCTTGGTGTGCTCTTCTTATTGCCCTGGTGTATGGCTGCTCAAAATTGGATGCCAGGCAAAGGCACATTCCACCACCATTCTGCACTTGCTCAGCCTATGGTTGAACTGGTCCTTACTGCTGTCCAGGCTGCCTGTGTACGGCTTCATGAGCCATAGGAGTAAGGGGTAGGCTGGGTCTCCCAGGATCATGATTGGCATTTCAACATCACCAATGGTTATTTTGCAGTCTGGAAAGAAGGCCCTTCCTTGCAGCTTTCTGAACAGACCTGTGTTCCTAAAGATGCAGGCATCATGCACCTTTCCTGACCATCCCACATTGATGTCAGTGAAAAAGCCCCTGTGATCCACCAGCGCTTGTAACACCATTGAGAAGTACCCCTTTTGGTTTATGTACTCTTTGGCAAGGTGGTCTGGTGCCAAGATAGGGATATACGTTCCATCACGTTCCATCGTCCCACTGCAGTTAGGGCACCCCATCTCAGCAAAACCATCCACTATGTCCTGCACATTGCCCAGAGTCACTACCCTTCTTAGTAGAAGTCTGTTGATGGCCCTGCAAACTTGGATCACAACAAATCCCATGGTAGATTTACCCACTAGAAAAATTGATGCCCCACTGACCGGTAGCAGACTGGCATTGCAGACTTCCACAGACCTATCGCCACTCACTTCTCCACTGTCAGAACAGCTCTCATTTTAGTATTGCCGCGCTTCAGGGCTGGGGAAAGCTCTCACACAGTTTCTGGAAAGTAGTCTTACGCATTCGAAAGTTCTGCAGCCACTGCTCGTCATCCAATAGCAGCATAACTATGCGGTCCCACCAGTCAGTGTTTGTTTCCCGGACCCAGAAACGGTGCTCAACCATGTCAAGGTGATGCATGACTATTGCCAGCAACTGCGAATTGCTCCACTCTGTGTCTTCCAGCAGGGCTGCTTGCATGGCATCACATTGTTCTGCGCGGCAGCTCCTGTATCGGCTGTGTAAATACTGCCGGATAAGGCATGAGGTGTTTGTATGGTCTCTTTATAGTGCCTGTGCCAGGGAAAACTGGGCTTTTAGGTCCCTGTTACACTACTGCAGCCTGTTTACATGGCATAAAAAGGCCAGAGCAGATATGAGAATTTCACCCAATGTTGCTATTATATTGTAGAGATGGCCAAGGTCTCAGTTTAAAAAAAAAAGTTTTTGAATGTTTTTGTTAGGACTAAGTCCTTTTTTGTAATGTTGCTCCTACTGCCATGGCTGTATCATGAGTCATTTCCCCACTTCCTTGTTTAAGGACACTCCTAAGTGGACTGCTCCAGTTTGTCATCATGAAACTTTTTAATTATTACCTTAAATACTATTCCTCTCATGTTTTATCATAACAAATAAATAGTAGACAGGTTTAAATATCAGGATGGGTTTGCTTTTTGTAGCACATCGTATGCTGACTCTGGTAAAAGTAGAAATAAGGAAGTTGATGTTTAAACCCCATGTCAAAATAGCAGCATGCTCACAAAGAATGTGAAAATGATGTACACCCACCTGGCTATGGTATGATCCTCGGAGTTTGGGTGGCAATGAGGGGATAGAAACCCCCCCATAAATATTCAGTACTGTATTAATAAAATCACTCCGGCTATTCCACTCTTTCCCCTCTACCTCTCATTACCTTTGTCTCGCCAGCAGGAAGCTGACCTGTGAAAGGTGCATTAGCGATGAGGTCCCCAAGATTCTTCATTTCTTTGCAGAACTGACATATTTGTCAGAAATGATAACCCTGAATACAGGATTTTAATGCAATACTAATGATAAAGATTCTTGTCTTTTGTAGCTACAGCAGTGCCATCTTCTCTGGAGGCATGATGGCTTCTGACCTCACTTTTCCTCTGACACCTTCTTCCTTAAAATACATTCAAATTGTTCTGTTCGCTTTTCAAATGCAAAATCTCACTCTTTTTTCCCTTTTAAGTGAGGAAATGACATTGTCCTTAGTTATGTTTTATCTATTCAATTTATCTAACAATCATATAAACACAATGCCAATTACCATAATATTTAAACTTTACAGGAAACTTATGTCAGTAAATGGAGGAGGGGCAAATCTGCCATATTTGCCTCTTCTTTCTAATATAAAGTTTCAGCAGTTACTAGAGGGTTTGACAGACTATCTGTGAAATAAATTAATGGTCAAATCCAGTTCCTAGGGAACAAAAATCACATGTGCAACTGGCATTAATTAGCACCCTAGATGACAATCCCAGCAGATAGGCTAAAGATCGAATGGTCATGGAAAGTGAATCATTCCATCATCCTTTGAAGTGGTCCCTCTAGATCAGGATGGATGGAGACACATTAGCAAGGCAATATAGGGAAGCTGGCATCACCACTGCCTGTGCATATACCAGTTGAGTTGTAAATAGAGAATGCCACTCTCCAAGATTTGTCAGTCCATCTGCACTAAATTTCCTAATATAAATATTAATAATTTTGGATAAGAAGCTATTCTTCAAGGACAGTGATTAACTAGTGTTCACAAGGATCACAATTAAAATCAGAATACATTTGTCACAAAGGTAACATTAAAACAAATATAAGTTATTCCTGTACTATATATTATTTATGATACATTTATAAGTCTGTGTTGTTTTGCAGAAGCAGAGAAAAAGGAAATGAATCTTTAATATATGTATCATTGGGAGAATAAGTGAAAGGAAAGGAAATCTGTTTCCTTGCAATAGAGAAAAATATTCTTGAAACACAAATATTCTTAATAAGAAACAAAGTATTTCTTATGGAAATAGGTGAGCACTCCATAAATCATGACAGAAGAATATTTTGTGTCATTAGCAAAAACTGATCCTCTTCCTTGCAATTTGTGTGCAAGCTGGGCTTGAGTTTGAGAAACATTTAAAGTCATAATGTGGGGGGGAAACACAACCACAAAAGGCCTTTTTTTGGCATTGTAACAGTGACACAAGATGACAGAGATGAAGGTCCCTTGAGTCACTGTGACATCCCCCAGGGTACAATCTGGACTGTTGAACAGCTGTGTCCCCTCAGCTGTCCAACCTGGGGAGCCTGTTTTGCTGTGAGAGTAACCACTTCTGGCCTGCTCAACTTAGTCTCCAGCATGTAAATTATGCCTAGCTATACTGCAAGAGTACTACAGCCAGTCATCCTTGAATTACACTGCAGAGCAACACTAGCAAATTTCCAGGCCCAGGCTTTCCCTCAGAAATGTGTCTTGTATTGCTCAGCTCTCTCCTGGACAACACAAGCTTATATAAAGCCTGTCATTTTATTAATAGAAAATGATATACATAAATCCTGTTATCTCAAATGGCGTTTCCCAAATACTTCAATAGAAGCACTCTGGTTTTTAGATAAAGCAATAAAACAAGTTTATTAGCTACAGAAAGATCAATTTTAAGTGATTACAAGTAATGAGGCATAAAAGTCAGAATTGGTTACATAGAAATAAAAAATAAAATGCAACTTACACCAAACTTAACAAGCTAGAGTGAATTCAAAGCAAAGGTCTCTCTCACCACATGTTCTAGTAGTCTTACTGGCTGAATTCCTTTCTGCCAGGATCTCTCCCCAATCCAGTGATGCTTCCTTTTTTCTTCAGGTGTTGTTGATGTCATGAGTAGAGATGAAGGGAGAGATGATTTGGGGCATCTGTTCCCCATTCTTTATATGTTTTCCTCTCATTTGAGAATCATCTCCAGCTAAGGTTCAGTAGACAGAAGGTAGATTTCTCACTCACACCTTTTTCCTGCCAACGAAAGGCCACTTAACCAGATGGCAGTCCATTTGATTTTGTTGACCCCTGGCTGAGTCTGTCTTTTGTCTTTTGTCTTTGAGGAACTGGTTTGTGCCTGCTTTTCTAAACTTGATACATGTCTCAGTAATGTTATACAGTAGAATTTTATAATTTTACATAAAATTGTCATACATATTTTACTAGGACAATAATGATCAGCAAATTATGGGTTTTGAAATGACACCTCACAAGGCATACTTTGTATGAAATGTATCTAGTCTTGCAAAAAGGGTGAACAAAGGGATACAGACTGTCACAGGCACTTTCTCTGTCTTTTCCTTGAAACAATGGGTGATGGAAAGGGGGCTCAAATAATCCAAAATTTGTTCACTTGTGATGGAGAGAAGGGCAAGGGGAAACTTCCAATTCTTAAGGGTGATAAATGAAACTATAGTTTGGTATCATTTCCCTTTCCCCTCAAACCCTCCCCTCATCCCCCCAGCAATTCTGTGCCTATTTCAGTAAGTTTAAACAATTTGAGCTACTCTAAAAACCTGTAGCTATCTGGCATGGTGGTCCTTAATGGATCTTCTTCACAGGAAACTAGCTTTCAAATGGTAACCTGCCCCCTAAAACCTGTTCAGAGTGACAATTCCAACCGTTATAATAATAAAGATTTTTCTTTAAGTGACAAAATGGGAGAGGCCAGATTTGTAAGAAATGTGTTCCTGGTCGCGTCCCTAATCTGACAAATTTCAGCCCATAAATACATGCTATGAGCTATGAACTTCTAAAAATAGCAGATTATTATCCTAGAAGTGCTGAGTTGCTGACATCACCTTAGTTACAATACCATTGCTGCCATTGTTCAGGTAATCCATTTACATATCTTTGAGGGAAGTAAAAAGTGGCATGAGAAGAATAATGATGTCTCTTGAGCAGTAATATGATTGCTCCTCTGTATTATTCCTCTGAGATTTTGTGCCTAAAAAAGGGGAGAGAGAAATATTTTTTCACACTTTTTCTAGATGTCAAAATCTCACTTAAAATTAATCTGACTGTAACAAAGAAGAAATACACATGAAATTCTCATTTGTGATAAAGACCTCAAAATGACCTTCACTACCTGTTGACATATAGGAATCTCTTTCTCCTTGTAACCTAGTATACACATTATAGGCTGAATTTCAAAGGTGTTGAGATCTCACAACTTCAGCGAAAGTGTTTGGGAGGTGCAGGTGCTCAGCATCTCTGACAATCAGATCTTACAATTCTGTGGCACACACTACACTGTATATGCCATAGAATAATTTGTGAGAGCACTATGATAGATTCAGTAAAAGTAATTTTAGTTATCTGGATACCTTATACTATATTCCTCATGGATTGTTGAATTAGGACTGCTTAGCTATGAATAGCATCAATAATTCCTACAAATCTGTGTTATTAATGAAAATGTAATGGAAAGATAAATAAGAAATCATAGATAATTAACAAAGAAGGTTATAGAATGATGTTTCTGAAGGTTAAATGAATGAATTTAATATAGGATCTTAAAGTTATCAAGAAGTAATAAATCAAGTTGCAATAAATCAGTTATATCACCAAGTTGAAAGATTGTTCTAGACTATACAGAGGAAGTAATTTGTGGTAGTGGTGTGGAAATATGTCTATTTGATACAGGTTTAGTCAGTGTATATATTAACCAAAAGTTAAGGGGCTGTCAGTGACCATTTATCCAAAAGGAATTCTAAAGTTAGAAATGCAAACCATTAATTACTGAAAGGCTCAGTCAGTTCCAAATGTCCTTCCCAAATAATGATAATGCATAGCTAGGACTTTTCTACTCACACAAATGCTCACTTTTCTACTTACACAGGAACCCCAAGTATTCATGTAATGGGCAAAGTTACTTTTATTTTCTTTTGAAATTTACCACTAGGTGTATTGTCACATTATTTGAAACTATAACTTTAGAGTTAATCTTAACCATGTGATAGATCCAGCTGTTTCTCATCCAAGTGTTTTTGCTTTGTTGAAAGCAAATGGCTGATGTTGTCCTAGGCATTTTATCTTGTGGCAGATATATGTAGGGCTGGAGTAAGATTTATGGTAGTTTTGAGCTTGGTAACCTCAAGGGGAAATTTCTTGAGCACAGACCCAGTTGGGATAGAATTGCTTGTAGGTTGCCCTGCCTAAAAGAGCTATTTGCAATCTCTGTCAATAGTGATCTCAAACGTAGCTTACAGGATTTCACTAATCATGAGGGACATAGGTCTAGTTTGTAGAAAATAGTACAGATTTCTCCCAGCAGTTTCTGGACCTGTGCTTGTCAGATCGGAGTCTCTCTGTATCCACATGAAAAAAGCTGTTTTGCTTCATTCCAAGTCAATTATTTCTTCAAGTTTTCATAAATAGATTTCATTAGTATTAGAAAGTAGGCTTGAAAATACCAACGTGAGTGCTAGAATTATTGAGAGATTGCGTGCAGAGTAAAAATGAGTGATTTTAGAATTTATACAGCCTCTTTTTAAGAAGCCAGCATGTTCTTATTGCATTTTCATCAATGTTGTTTGACATTGGTTTTCTATATGGAAACTCTGTAGCATATATCCTTGGAAAGTAATAAGCTCTCTGCTGTGATCTGTTGATAAAGTGGGAGAAGAGTGGCCCAGAGCTGACTAAGAACTGCAGATGGGCCCAGACTCTGCTGGGGAGGGAGTTCTCTGCCGGCATCTGTTGGAGAGCAAGGAGAATTGACTGAATGGGCTACTCCTCATTTGCATGTTAGTTATGTGACCGTTTGGTAAAAATACAGTTAAATTTTGAGTGTGGGGGCAATAAAATGCTGTTGACCTTGTTAGGAAATACAAAGACAAGATATCGACATTGGATGTGTCTGTGATCATCCTGCTGAGACTGTTGTCAGGCCCAGGTGGGTAAGGGAGCCCGGACAGAACTAAAAAGGAGTAGAGAGGAAGGTTGGCTGGCTGGCTGGGTGGCCGGTTCCTGTCTTCTGCTGGGAGTGCCCTCTGGTGGTAAGGACTCTGTAAATGGTCCTAGATGCCACTGATCTCTTTCTAAAGAGCTGAGCTGAGGCTGCTGTAGAAATGTTGATTATTGCAGACCCGAGGGTAGTTTTGAGGCAACTGGTGGTGCAGAGTGGTGGTGACAGCAACTTGGAGGTGATGGATGAGGCAGAGCAGTGGCAACTGGAGCAGAGCAGAGCAGAGGCAGTGTGGGCTGAAGGTCCAGAGAGAGCAGCAGCCTACTTAAAGGACTCTGATGTGAGCCTCTCTACCCAGCAATTAAAGCTGACCTAACCCCATCTGGGTCAGGTGGTAGAGTTCTCAGAGCAGCTCAGGCAACACTGGCCTGCCAGCATCCTTGGACTTCTTCACCTGGGACAACTAACTGTGAGTGGGGAGCTGGGGAGGAGGGAAGTGAGTAGAGCACACCAACCACTCACAATTGCCAGGAGGACAGAGGCTGGAACTCTGGTTAAGTCACCCTGTGGTGTGGGTGTCTTACCTCATGGAATTTGTTGATTTATTAATTGCTGGTTTCCCAAAATGTATTCTGTTATTCACCCCATTATTCTTCCCCTAATAAAGTTCTCTTGTTTTTAAGTACCTGGACTCAGTGCTTGGAAGTGGGGAAGTATTTCCCATCTGGACGCCCAGGGTGGTAGACGTATTTTCCCACGTTTCTGGATGGGTCTCAAGTTGGAGTTAGTTAAGACTTTAAGGCAAATCCTAGAAAACTGAACCTGGCCCTTTTTGACTGCTGCCAACCCCTGTCACAAGGGTTACGCATACTGCAGTAATGTATGTAAAATGGTTTGTTTTCTCTCTAAATATAAGCAGGAAACATCTTTGATAACATTTTATAAAGGGCTAAAATCCTCTAATGAGGAAAAATAATTTCACGGGCACCCTCCATCTGTATGGAAGGACACGGTGGGTGAGGTAATAGCTTTTATTGGACCAACTTCTGTTGATCAGAGAGACAAACTTTGGAGCTTACACAGAGGTGTTCTTCAGGTCTCGGAAAGGTACACAGAGTGTTACAGCTAAATACAAGGTGAAAAAGATTTTTTAGCATAACTAATTAACTCATACTATAATAGACCATTCAAGGTGAAGTGGCCAGTTAACATCTCTGTAGTCATTGGACAAAAAATGGGGGTTAGTTAGTGTCTTCATCATGTCTAGTTGGCAGCCGGTATCGAGCGGAGTGCCCCAAAGTTCGGTCCTGGGGCCAGTTTTGTTCAATATCTTCATTAATGATCTGGAGGATGGTGTGGACTGCACCCTCAGCAAGTTTGCAGATGACACTAAACTGGGAGGAGTGGTAGATATGCTGGAGGATAGGGATAGTATACAGAGGGACCTAGACAAATTAGAAGATTGGCCCAAAAGAAATCTGATGAGGTTCAACAAGGACAAGTGCAGAGTCCTTCACTTAGGAGGGAAGAATCCCATGCACTGCTACAGACTAGGTACCGAATGGCTAGGCAGCAGTTCTGCAGAAAAGGACCTAGGGGTTACAGTGGACGAGAAGCTAGATATGAGTCGACAGTGTGCCCTTGTTGTCAAGAAGGCTAACGGCATTTTGGGCTGTATAAGTAGGGGCATTGCCAGCAGATTGAGGGACGTGATCATTCCCCTCTATTTGAATCATAGAATCATAGAATCATAGAATATCAGGGTTGGAAGGGACCTCAAGAGGTCATCTAGTCCAACCCCCTGCTCAAAGCAGGACCAATTCCCAACTAAATCATCCCAGCCAGGGCTTTGTCAAGCCGGGCCTTAAAAACCTCCAAGGAAGGAGACTCCACCACCTCCCTAGGTAACGCATTCCAGTGCTTCACCACCCTCCTAGTGAAATAGTGTTTCCTAATATCCAACCTGGACCTCCCCCACTGCAACTTGAGACCATTGCTCCTTGTTCTGTCATCTGCCACCACTGAGAACAGCCGAACTCCATCCTCTTTGGAACCTCCCTTCAGGTAGTTGAAGGCTGCTATCAAATCCCCCCTCATTCTTCTCTTCTGGAGACTAAACAATCCCAGTTCCCTCAGCCTCTCCTCATAAGTCATGTGCTCCAGACCCCTAATCATTTTTGTTGCCCTCCGCTGGACTCTTTCCAATTTTTCCACATCCTTCTTGTAGTGTGGGGCCCAAAATTGGACACAGTATTCCAGATGAGGCCTCACCAATGTCGAATAAAGGGGAACGATCACGTTCCTCGATCTGCTGGCAATGCCCCTACTTATACAGCCCAAAATGCCGTTAGCCTTCTTGGCAACAAGAGCACACTGTTGACTCATATCCAGCTTCTCGTCCACTGTGACCCCTAGGTCCTTTTCTGCAGAACTGCTACCTAGCCATTCGGTCCCTAGTCTGTAGCAGTGCATGGGATTCTTCCGTCCTAAGTGCAGGACTCTGCACTTATCCTTGTTGAACCTCATCAGGTTTTTTTTGGCCCAATCCTCTAATTTGTCTAGGTCCCTCTGTATCCGATCCCTACCCTCTAGTGTATCTACCACGCCTCCTAGTTTAGTGTCATCTGCAAACTTGCTGAGAGTGCAGTCCACACCATCCTCCAGATCATTAATAAAGATATTAAACAAAACCGGCCCCAGGACCGACCCTTGGGGCACTCCGCTTGAAACCGGCTGCCAACTAGACATGGAGCCATTGATCACTACCCGTTGAGCCCGACGATCTAGCCAGCTTTCTATCCACCTTACAGTCCATTCATCCAGCCCATATTTCTTTAACTTGGCGGCAAGAATACTGTGGGAGACTGTGTCAAAAGCTTTGCTAAAGTCAAGGAATAACACATCCACTGCTTTCCCCTCATCCACAGAGCCAGTTATCTCATCATAGAAGGCAATTAGGTTAGTGAGGCACGACTTCCCTTTGGTGAATCCATGCTGACTGTTCCTGATCACTTTCCTCTCCTCTAAGTGTTTCATAATTGATTCCTTGAGGACCTGTTCCATGATTTTTCCAGGGACTGAGGTGAGGCTGACTGGCCTGTAGTTCCCCGGATCCTCCTTCTTCCCTTTTTTAAAGATGGGCACTACATTAGCCTTTTTCCAGTCATCCGGGACCTCCCCCGATCGCCATGAGTTTTCAAAAATAATGGCTAATGGCTCTGCAATCTCATCCGCCAACTCCTTTAGCACCCTTGGATGCAGCGCATCCGGCCCCATGGACTTGTGCACATCCAGTTTTTCTAAATAGTCCCGAACCACTTCTTTCTCCACATAGGGCTGGTCACCTTCTCCCCATATTGTGCTGCCCAGTGCAGCAGTCTGGGAGCTGACCTTGTTTGTGAAGACAGAGGCAAAAAAATCATTGAGTACATTAGCTTTTTCCACATCCTCGGTCACTAGGTTGCCTCCCACATTCAGTAAGGGGCCCACACTTTCCTTGACTTTCTTCTTGTTGCTAACATACCTGAAGAAACCTTTCTTGTTACTCTTAACATCTCTTGCTAGCTGCAACTCCAAGTGTGATTTGGCCTTCCTGATTTCATTCCTGCATGCCTGAGCAATAGTTTTATACTCCTCCCTGGTCATTTGTCCAATCTTCCACTTCTTGTAAGCTTCTTTTTTGCGTTTAAGTTCAGCAAGGATTTCACTGTTTAGCCAAGCTGGTCGCCTGCCATATTTACTATTCTTTCTACACATCGGGATGTTTTTTTCCTGCAACCGCAATAAGGATTCTTTAAAATACAGCCAGCTCTCCTGGACCCCTTTGCCCTTCATGTTATTCTCCCAGGGGATCCTGCCCATCTGTTCCCTGAGGGAGTCAAAGTCTGCTTTTCTGAAGTCCAGGGTCCGTATTCTGCTGCTCTCCTTTCTTCCTTGTGTCAGGATCCTGAACTCGACCATTTGGCATTGGTGAGGCCTCATCTGGAGTACTGTGTTCAGTTTTAGGCCCCACACTACAAGAAGGATGTAGAAAAATTGAAAAGAGTCCAGCGGGGGGCAACAAAAATGATTAGGGGCCTGGAGCACATGACTTATGAGGAGAGGCTGAGGGAACTGGGATTGTTTAGTCTGCAGAAGAGAAGAATGAGGGGGGGATTTGATAGCTGCTTTCAACTACCTGAAAGGGGGTTCCAAAGAGGATGGATCTAGACTGTTCTCAGTGGTACCAGATGACAGAACAAAGAGTAATGGTCTCAAGTTGCAGTGGGGGAGGTTTAGGTTGGAATTAGGAAAACCTATTTCACTAGGAGGGTGGTGAAGCACTGGAATGGGTTACCTAGGGAGGTGGTGGAATCTCCTTCCTTAGAGGTTTCTAAGGTCAGGCTTGACGAAGTCCTGGCTGTGATGATTTAGTTGGGGATTGGTCCTGCTTTGAGCAGGGGGTTGGACTAGATGACCTCCTGAGGTCTCTTCCAACCCTGATATTCTATGATTCTATGATTCTATGAAACATTAACAGAAAATTTGCCTATTACTTATGGTTCCTTCATAACTTGAGATATGTACTCCATCATCTTCATCTGTTCTGTCAGCGTTCAGGTGAGAGAAAAGGGGAAACAGACAATTGGGAGCAAAGAAATGGGAAGATAGGGTGGCATAAAATGGAACCAAGGTGGGGCACACATTTTGAAGTTTAACAAAGACAGTAGGATCAGCCCTTCCTTAATTCTTCCATTGGAATACCAAAATCTCCTTGAACGTTCAACCAAGAAAGGTGTTTGATTTTATCTATCTATATAGGTTTCATTATATAATGATTTATTCATTGTGCAGTACAGGGATAATAGTGCAATTGCTCAGCTCATAACTCAGCACACAGCTTTTAAAGTTCATGAGTGCCAGGTCTAATTTAGTTAATGCATATGTTTATCTATAGAGTAAAATCAGTCTGTAAGTTTTAAGAGACGGGAGATAGAAAAATTCTCACAACACAAAAGTCTGATCTTATTATTTGTCTTCACACAGCATAATAAAATCAAGGAAACCAACACTGCTGCCTACTAACACTGAGGCACAATGGTGTCTATTCTAGTTTTCCACCCCTTAACTACTTCCTTATGATTACATCATCTTAAATGATTGATGATGCCTTATAGCTATAACTTGATTTCTTTGGTTCTACAGTTTGTTTGTTATTGGATCTATAGCAGGAGAGTGTACCAGCCTAGAGTGTTTTGAGCACTACAGCCAGATGATAAATGGAGCATTATTAATGCACCATCCCTTTAACAGGTGTGTGATGGGGTGTACCAACCCCACACTGGGCCAACGGGACCTGACCAGTCACTGTGGGCCCAGGAGATCACACCCCCATCACCCCTGCTTGCTGCGCATGCTCCAGGTGGAAGGGACAGATAAAGGAGGCAGCCCAACTGAGTCTGGGCTGGCTGAGGAGGAGGAAGTGACTCTCCCAGAGGTGGGAAATACGGACCCGGACTACACTGTGGATGACCAGCCGACAGCGGAGACCGACTGAGACACTGAGACACTGCCGGCTGAGGAGATGCCCAAGATGAGCCTTGTGGTAGAAAGTGAGCCAGGGAATGTTTTAGGAGCTGATGCTTAAACCATTAACTGTGAATTTTCCAGCTTCATAGGGCCCTGGTTCAGAACCCGGTGGAGTAGGGTGGGCCCAGGTTCCCCTACCCCCCTCGCCCACTTGCCATTAGGTGAGGCTACTGAGGGCTTGATCTGTCCCACCAGGGGTCTACAGACTGATTGCTTGTTCTGCCCCACCCAGAGGGTCTGCACTCCCAACAGCTATTGCCTCCCCCAACCAGGAGGCTCAGGGGCCATAGACTGTTTGCTTGCTCTGTCCTGCCTGGGAGCTACAGACTGATTTGTTCTGCCCTGCCCAGAGGGTTTGAACACCCCAACTGCTATTACCTGCCCCAGCAAAGAGGCTCAGGGGCCATAGACTGTTTGCTTTTGCTCTGTCCCACACAGGGGCTGTGGACTGATTATTTGCTCACCCCTGCCAGGCATCCTGAGCACTCCTTATTGCAATTGCCTGATCCCACAGGGAGTCCTAATGATTGTGCGGCAGGGTGTACCAACCCTGCACTGGGCCAATAGGGGTGGCCCCTCTCGACACGCAGGGCCCTCCGTGACAAGGTGTAAATGTCATGATCTCAGTAGCATCTCGGGGTGAAGTTTGGGGAAATATATTAGGGCAGACGCAGTGGCACCCAAAATAAAGGAGTTGATTTGCAATCTCAAAGAAGCAAGATTGTAAAAGTGGTTCTCACACAGGAAGGGGAAAAATTCTGTTTCCTTTTTTATTTTCTTATGTAAAATGTATAACACATAGTCCTGAATTTAATGGGAAGCTTTTCCATTGATTTCAGTGGGCTTTGATTAGACCCTATGTGCTTTTTTGCATTATGATTTCCACTGGAGAGATAGTAGCAAACAGTAGGTAAGGGTGCCTTGCCACAGCCAGATAATGCAGTACATACTTTTTTCTGGTGAACCTAATCAGCTCCAACACAAGTTTCGGAAAGTGGCCCTGAAACAAGCAGTGGTGTGGCCCTGCAGCAAGAGAGACAGATTTTCCTTTAGAACAACAAACATGGTTCTTCTTCGAGTGCTTGCTCATATTGATTCCAATTAGGTGCCGTGTGCACAGTCGCTGGAAGGTTTTTCCCCCAGTAGCACCCGTTGGGTCAGCTGTGGAGCCCCCTGGAGTCGTTCCTTCATGGCGCTGCATATAGGGTCCTGCCGACCCACCACCTCTCCAATTCCTTCTTACCGCCAGTGACGGTCGTTGGAACGCTCCCTCTCTCACTTATTGAGTGATCCCCTAGTAGCTTTCGCTTAATTTTTCTTGTAAATAGTTTAGACAGTTGGTATAGTTGTAGTTTAGATAGGTAAATTTTAGTGGTTATCAGGGGTTCTTCTCCCTGTTTTTTCCTTTCCCTTGTCTGGGCCAGGGCATGCCTCAGTCCCAGGGGTTCAAACTGTGTGGGGTCTGCCAAAAACCGATGCCCAAAGGCAACCCACACACAGCCTGTCTAAAGTGCCTGGGTGCACCAAATAGACAGGTGCAAGATCTACAGGAGTTTTCATCCCCACACTAAAAAGGAAAGGGACCATAGATTAAAGCTCCTGTTTATGGAGACATCCCTGCAACCGCAATCGGAGTCGAGGCCCGGGGATCCAGCACTGGGTTCCTCTGCATCAGTACGCAGTGCACCAGCTTCGATTAGGGAGGACGCACCAAGGAAGGACTCTGGGACTAGAGACCCTCAGCACCAGCACTCCCCAGCACCAAAGACAGCACCACGCGAGTCTTGGCACCGTTCCCAGTAACTTGTGCCTTGTAAGACGCACAGGAAGACTGACGGGGTGCTCCCCCTCTCGAGCGCCAGAGCGTGAGACAGTTAAGGGAATGCGACCCATGCCAGGTCACTTCTCTCCAGCGGTGCAACAAGCGGCACCACTGACTCCGGGTACATAAGTGGGCCCATCGAGTCTGGCGCCAGTGGAAGAGGGACAGGAGGAGGACCTGGACCTTCCGTCTACCCCAGAGACTTTTGAGGCGGCCCAGGACCTTATAGCCCTGACGGATCTGCACTTACCAGTGCCTGAGAGACCATTGACCCTGAAGCCACCGGCACCACACAGGCCACCGGTGCCATCCCGAGGTAAACTCTCAATGTCACGGTGATGCTCACCATCCCCCTGGAATCGCACTGCCTTGGTCATCGCGGTCCGATTCCTCGGTGTCCGACTCTGATGCAGACTCATAGGTATCGAGGAGGAGCAGGCACAGAGGACAGGGGCTGGACATGACCCAAACCCTTTTTCTGGTACCGTGGCCGGATGGTACATGTGTCGCTGTTCCTGGTTACAGGACTCAGGCCTACCTGGGGAGGTGCAGCAGACAATACAAGACCTACCTTTTGAGGGGGCCACGTTATTCTCGGAGAAGATGTGTTGCTCATATCCATTCCAAACCCACCTGCCTTCCCCTCTGTCAGAGTAATCCGGCAAGAAGGAACTGGAGAAGTGGTGGGTTGGCAGGGCCCTATATGCGGTGCCATGAAGGCACAACTCCAGGGAACTCCACAGCTGACCCAACGGGTGCTGCTAGGGGAAAAACCTTCTGGCAATTGTGCACACGGTGCACAGACACCTAATTGAAATGGATATGAGCAACACATCTTGAAGAACAACAGTTACGGGAAGGTAGGTAACCATTTCTTCTGTGCTCTTGCCTGAGGGTCCAAAGTTGAGAAAACTCTGTTGAATCACTTTTGCAAAAGGACCTGAAAGCTTTGGGTAATTCTCATATGATTTCTTGATTCTATCAGGCTATAGTTGTTCTTTCACATTCTATTGACTAGCTCTTGTACTTTGCCTATTCAAAGATGGTTCTTTTCAGAAAAAATTTGATGATATAATGTGTATTGCAGATCAATTTTGTTTTGCATAAAGGTGAGGAACCTCATGAAAAATACATAACCAAAACACTTTGGACTAAATCTTTCCATCGTGTAACTCCATTGACTTCCCTGATTTCAATTAGATTACCCCAGGGATGTACATGGGATTTTTCTGCCTAATAAGACAAAGCCTTCCTTTATTCAGTTTCTCTCTCTGTCAGATAATAGTAGAAATGAGTTCTCTTTAAAGCAAATGAGCAAGGAAATGAGCATCATGCATAAACATGTCCATACTGTATTGAAATGAGTGCTTGAAGTATCCACAAACACATCAGGCAAAATGGGTGGTATAAATTCCTTTGTCATGAAAACACTACATTAATCTTTGATTATTGAGTGAAAACAGTAAGACTCTTCTGGTGCCTGAGACAGGGAGCACAGCACACTGCCAAGAAATGCTTCATGCTTCAGCTGCTAATAGGTTCACTAGCAAGTGCTTTTAAAGGACTAACTCTTACATTTCTCTGTGTAAGTCCTTGCTGGCTGATTTCATTACATGTGCAAGTTTTTTACTATGCTTAACTCAGTCTTAATTTTGTCTTAGTGGACATTAGTAAAGTATTATTCGTTTTTAAGAAATGTTTAGAAAGGCTCTTACCCTCATGGGATACTGAGGCCAATCAGCTGAGAAATGGTTAACCAGCAGAAGCCATCAATAGAAGATCTAGGAATTCTTCTGCTTGATCGGTAATGAGTTTAAAATATAGGGTTTTATAGTCTACTTGATAGGTAATTGTAATAAATGTTAACATTCATAGACGTCATATGAGGGGCCCAATCCTCAGCTGGTTTAAATTGTCATAGCTCCATTGCAGTCAGTGCATTATGACTGAAGCTCTATGGAAGTCAGTGGAGCTGTGCTAACTTATACCAGCTGAGGAGTATTTGAATGAAAATTATGGGTTTTTTAAACAAAACTGTATTTTAGCAAATCAGAACCAAAAGGAAAAACAAGCAGGAGATTGGACAGCTCGGTACTTTTTTGTTAAGGACATTTGAAAGAAAGGGCACTAAGTTTAAAAAATCATCCCAGCCTCTCTCCCACTATTTAATGTACCATTTAATTCCTTTGAAACTCAAAGCCGAGTTCTATTTCCTTATCAATTTCCCCTGTTATATTAGGTTTGAGTTATTGCTTGCTCATAGATGTTAGGCTGTTGTCATTGTTTTTATTTTTTTAAATAAGTACAGAAGTGTAGTGTGATAACTAAATCCCATAAACAATTACATGGACATTGAAATCAGAGAAAAAAAGTAGGTGGCCTTTTAATGTAAACTTAGTCATTATGGTACCAGTAGCTTCAAAACAAAGTACTGAACGCTCTGATTGAGAGTAACAGATAAGAGTGCTTTATGTGATATTTAAGGAACTGTAGTGGAGTGGACACCCGCTCCTGCCCTGGAGGGCTTGAAACCAGCCCTGAAAGAGGGCTGCAGGGGTTGAAACCAGCCCCGAAAGAGGGCTACAGCTCTAAAAGCAGGGCTGATTGGGGAAGCGGCTGCAGCTGGGCCACGCCCCAATCAGGCCATAGCTGGCCTGTATATAAAGGCTGGGAGCCAGGCACTCAGAGTCTCTCTCTGCATTCAGAGAGAGAAGGGCCTGGCTTCAGGGAGCTTAACTAAGTGCTTAGAGTGGAGCAGGGCTGGGGAAAGGCCAAGGGAGCCTGGGAGCTCTGGCCTAGGAAAGCCCCAGGCTGCAGGCCTGGTAAGGCCTATTAGGTACTGGGTTGCAGGGGGCAGCCCATGGGTAGGCAGAGGCAGCAGGTCCGAACCCCTTTGCCTGTGATGAGTGGCTGATACTGCAGTCTGCCCTAGTGAATGGGGCTAGATGGAGACTGGGCAGTAGCCAAGACTGAGGTGAAGTGGGGGTAGTGGGTGGGGGTTCCCCAGGGAGGGGAGACCCTAGGACTGAGGGGTTACTGCCAGGGTAAAAGGGCACCAGGGTCCAGGGTGGGACATGGGGGCCAGAGGACAGGCAGACCACCGGTCTGCAGAGGGCGCTCCAGGATGCTGGAAGAGCTAATTCCCGGAAGTCACCAGCAGGAGGTGCCGCTGGGTGAGTCTGCTCCTCTACAGGAACCAAGTATCAGCATATGACTGGAAGTGATAATACACCGTGACACACAAAGTTGTTTTGAATGAGATCCCCTTTCTTGCATGCCACTTAATATATATTGAGTAGTGTCACTACCCTATCCTTTTGGGCTCAAGTGAGGGATGAGTGACAGAGATCTTCACCATGACCCTCCATAGGGGCCACTAGGATGAGATTATTCTTTCCACCACCCTGGCAAGGCTACAGGAACCTATCCATTTGGAGTGATTCTCTTTCCCCAGAGACAAGGGGGAATTCTTTAACTTAAGTACTCTTGTTAGTTGCTTTCCCTGCTGGCCCACCCATTTTCTGCCCACGTTATGCCTCCATCTAATTTGTCTTCTATCTTTTGGATTTCTATTTCCCAGTCATGTATTATACTGACCTTCATGTCAAAATATCAGTGTGAATGTACTGTGCTATAATTTTACATTGAACATGGAAGTGTTTAATTTAAATTATGGAACAATCAGACTTTCCTTAGACTTCTTGAGACTCTGAAAAGGACCTGAATCTTGTTAGAGTTTCACCACTTTTTGCTGCGTGTTAGTGTGCTTTTGGAGTGGAATTTTCCAAAGTGTTCAGTACTGTCCTAACTCCACCTAAAGACTTCTAATTGGAGCAAAGAGTCAGGCCAGTGCTGAATGTTTCAGAAAATCCCATCCAGAATTTACCTTCATTTGCTGCTTGACCTGAAAATCAGTTTGAATATTCAAGGTTTAACCTCCAAATATGTCTGTCTTTATCTTTCCATTATAAAATGGGCTTATCAAAACTTCTGGATACATGTACATGTGTGTTAAAGTGTCACAACTGCAAATGGACAAAGCAAGTCAATTCAAGAGAAGCCATGCAAATCACCCCCAAAAAAATCCTGACAAGCCATCCCCTTAAACTATCTAATCTACCTAGATTCTTGTAACTGTGTCCATCACTGTAATATCTGAGAATTAGATACTGCCATCATATAGGTGTAAAGCTGGATTTTCACTGTTGTGAGAACAGAATTTGACCATGAGTGAATAACTAGGCCTTTCAGTGTCGCCTGAAGGTCAACTATGTGGGTCCTTCTCTACCAAAAGGGGAAGGAAATTCCAGAACTGAGGAGCCCATTGAGACAGCATGGATCAGACTCTTAGTCTGTTCTCAGTTACACTGGTATAAATCTAGAATAGCCATTGACTTCTGTGGAGTTACTCTGAAATTGCCCTTATATAACTGCTAACAGAATCTAATTCACCCTATCCTCCAGCAGTCCAAAGTTAATCTGAGGACTGGTAGCAAGACCTTAACTCAAACAGTTTAATAGGACTAAATCAGAGGACCCGGATAATCTCCATCCAAGAATATTAAAGGAACTGGCATATTAAATTGCAATCCCACAAATCTGTAAACTCGGGGGTCGTACACTATGACTGGAGAATTGCTAATATAGTTTCTATTTTTAAGAAAGGGAAAAAAAGGGATTTGGGAAACTACAGGCCTTTTAGTTTGACCTCAATTATATGCAAGGTCTAGGAACAAATTTGGAAAGAGAAAGTAGTTAAGTATATAGAGGTAAACGGTAATTGGGATAAAATACTATATGGTTTTACAAAAGTAGATTGTGCCTGACAAACCTGATCTCCTTCTTTGAGAAGATAACTGACTTTTTGACAAAGGAAATGCAGTAGATCTAACCTACCTAGATTTCAGTAAGGCATTTGATACAGTTCCATGTGGGGAAGTATTAAATTGCAGAAGTTGGGAATTAAGATGAGAATTGAAAGGTGGATGAGGAACTGGTTAAAGAGGAGACTACAGTGAATCAGACTGAAAGATGAACTGTCAGGCTGGAGGGAGGTTACTAGTGGAGTTCTTCAGGGGTCGGTCTTGGCACAAATCTTATCTAACATTTTAATTAATGACCTTGGCATAAAAACTGGGAGTGTACTAATAAAATTTGCAGATGACACAAAGTTGGGAGGTATTGCCGTTATGGAGGAGGACCAGAATATCATACAAGAAGATCTGAACAACCTTGAAAACTAGAGTAAGAGAAATGGGATGAAATTTAATAGTGCAAAGTGCAAGGTCATGCACTTAGGGAATAACAACAAGAATTTTTGCTATAAATTGGTGACTTATCAGTTGGAAGTGACAGAGGAGGAGAAAGACCCAGGTGTATTGGTTGATCACAGGATGACTATTGTGACAGAGTGCTAGGTACAAAGGCCTGAGTCAGCACTCTTCACAGCAGCTCCAGTCAGGCAAGGCAGATTGGAACTGACTATGCAAAGCTGTGCAAAATTTGTGGGTGGGGCAGGGCAGAAAGGCCAATTAAGCAATTAGTCAAGAGCCCACAAATAAGCACAGGAAGAAAGAGCACAGGGGGGAAGCAGGTAGTAAGAGGGAAAGAGAGATTGCTCTTCTCTGCTTGGGGAAAGGTCTTAGTTATGCTGTGAAGGTGGTGGGATGCAACTGTAAATAAACTGCCTGGGTGTTGAACCAGCAAAAGGGTCCCCGCATAATTTGTGGACCGAGGAAGAGGCAGGACCAACGCGGCTTTGTTACACTATGGACCGCCAATGGGATGCGGCTGTAAAAAAGGCTAATGCGGTCCTAGGAGGTGTCAGGCAAGGTATTTCCAGCAGAGACAAGGAAGGGTTGGTACCATTATATAAGGCACTGGGTAGACCTCATCTTGAATACTATGTGCAATTCTGGTTTCCCATGTTTAAGAAAGATGAATTCAAACTGGAACAGGTGCAGAAAAGGGCTACTAGGATGATCAAAGGAATGGAAATCCTACCTTATCAAAGGAGACTCAAAGAGCTTGCTTGTTTAACCTAACCAAGCAAAGGCTGAGTGGAGATATGATTGCTCACTATAAATAACAGGGAGGGAGAGGAGTTAATTAACTAGTTAAGTTAAGGGCCAATGTGGACACAAGAACAAATGGATATAAACTGGCCATCAACAAATTTAAGCTTTAAATTAGACAAAGGTTTCTAACCATCAGGGAAGTGAAGTTCTGGAACAGCCTTTCAAGTGGAGCAGTGGGGCAAAAAACCTAACTGGCTTCAAGACTGAGCTTGATACGTTTATGGAGGGGATGGTATGATGAGACTGCCTGTAATGGCATGTATCCGATCTTCGACTGCTAGCAGCAAATAACACCATCAACTGGTGATGGGATACTAGATGGAAAGGGCTCGGAGTTACTACAGAGAGTTCTTTCCTGGGTGTCTGGCTGGTGGGTCTAGCTGCTTGGTCAGGGTCTAACTGATCACCATATTTGGGGTCAGGAAGAAAATTTCCCGTGGATCAGACTGGTAGAGACCCTGTTGTTGTTGTTGTTTTGGCTTCCTCTGTGGCATGGGGCCTGGGTCACTTGCAGGTTTAAATTAGTGTAATTTATGGATTCTCTGTAACTTGAAGTCTTTAATTCATGATTTGAGGACTTCAGTAACTCAACCAGAGGTTATGGGTCTATTATAGGAGTGGGTGGGTGAGGTTCTGTGGCCTATGATTTGCAGGAGGGCAGACTAGATGATCATAATGATCCCTTCTGGTCTTAAAGTCCATTACTGTAAGCTTCCTATATGTCAGGCTGGAGCACAAGAGGCGAGACTGTCTCTGTTAACCAGGATCCAGGCCATGTAGTGTTTATATATAGCACCTTGGCTTAATAAACAATGAAAAAAAACATTTAATTCAGTAAAGGTCCAAGCAATGAAATGTAGTATATAACGGAGTGGCCAAACTGTGGCTCACGAGCAACATGTGGCTCTTTTACTGTTAAAGTACGGCTTGCGTAGCCCCCTCACACTCCCCATTCTCCACCTACCAGATGTTGGGGGGGGGGGGCGGAGCTTGAGACCTCTGCCTTGCAGCAGGGTAATGGGGCAGGGGCTTTTGCCCAGCGGGGCGGGGGGTCTCAGGACTTCAGCCCTTCAGGACGAACCTGCCGAGGCTCAGGGCTTCAGCAGGAGCAGAGCTGAAGCCTCAAACCCCATCAGGCTCCTCCCACGGTGCTGAAGCCCTGAACCCTGGCAGGAGCACCCCGGCTCTCGAACTTCTGAAGATTGTAATATGCGGCTCGGAGGGTCACTAAGTTTGGCCACAGCTGATATATAATGTATTCCTTGCATTGTTACAATCGCCATGCTCTTGTAGTACTGTTGTAACTGCTCAGAAGAAATGCACTAGTTATCATACATTATAGGCTAAATAAACCAGGTTACATTTTAAATTTGAAGAGTAAACACATGATATACATGAGTAAACACTCCCAGGAACTGGCCAATGGGAGTACGAAGCTGGTGCTCAGGGTGGGGGCAACGTGCAGAGCCCCTGCCTAGGAGCTGGAACTGCTGGTCGCTTCCGAGGCACAGCGCGGTGCCCCAGGACAGGTAGGGACTAGCCTGCCTTAGCGCCACAGCACCGCCGACCGGACCTTTAATGGCCCAGTCAGCAGTGCTGACCGGAGCCGCCAGGGTCTCTTTTTGATCGTGTGTTCCAGTGGAAAACCGTACATCTGGTCACCCTACCTAGCCTCTCCTCCCCTGCCACATGTTGAGTCCCTGAGGTATAATCTACCCTCCCTTGCAAACAAGGGCTCGCTCACATGAAGGGAGCCCACCTTGCTCAGGAAAAGGAGGTGAGCCTGAGGAGTCGAGTACCAGAAACCACCCTTTCAGAAGCAGCAGCAAGACACTTCCCTCACCCTCCTGCACAAGTCATTGCTTGCTTTCTCCTCTTCTCCACCCGTGTCCTCCCGCACACTGAATGCAGATTTCTAAGATGAAACTCTTCCTCTTTGGACAGGAGGTGAGCCTGGCAAGCTCAGAAACCCAACCCAATAGGAGCAACATCAAGAATTCACCATTTTTCTGCACAACTCACACCCCTCCCATCTCCAGAATGCTGACTTTCTTAGATAAAAAAAATCTTACACCCCACCACAAGGGATATCAACCCCGCACCAGTGCAACAGGGGTTAACCCTTCTCTCTTGGCTGAGGAGGCCATGCCCCCTTGGCTCTGTTGGACACAATCCAACTGGAGACAGGATATTAAAGGCAGCAGAGAAGCTCAGTCTGTGCCGACCCCCGGTGAGGAAAGAGGAGTGCTGCTGACTGCTGAGGGAGGACCTCCTGCATGCCAGGATGCAGAGGCCAGCCAGCCAGAGACGGACCCCTATACGGAGGCTTGAGATGCCACAGAGAGGGGAGACACTTTGGAGACCCGGAGACTATGAACTGCTGAGAGTCGGGTAGGAAGTGACGCAGGGAAACTTGGTGGGGAAGTGGTTGTAGAACTGGAGACAGGCTTGGTGTGTTTCGGTAGGATCCCCACTGAGCGGGTGGTGGGCAACCCCGCCAATGACAGGGCCCTGGTTTGGGACTCGGTGGAGAGGGCAGGCCTGGGTCCCCCTATCCTGACCACCATCCATCCCGGGGTGGTGGCCCAGTTCCCTAGCACTCCCCGTATTATTGACTCTGGCCGCTAGGCCGCACAGCACCATAGCAGGGGCTGTTATTGACTCCAGCCATCAGGCTGTGCTGCCCTGATTGCAAGGGTAGTATCACTGACTAAAGCCACAGGGCCACACAGCCCCAAGATCGGGGGCAGCCCTACAGACGCAACCACCAAAACGCAAAGGGTGATGGGTGTATCAATCCCGTGACACCCCTTCAGTAACCCAAGACTCCTCTAAAGGAGGAACAAGAAGTAGGACTCACTGGACTTGTAGACTCTAAAGTTTTACATTGTTTTATCTTTGAGTGCAGTAATGTAAAAAAAAAAAATTCTTTGTTTGTAAGTTCAACTTTCATGATAAAGAGATTGCACTACAGTACTTGTATGCAATGAAATACTATTTCTTTTATCTTTTTTAAAGTGCAAATATTGTAATAAAAATAATATAAAGTGAGCACTATATGCTTTGTATTTTGTGTTGTAATTGAAATGAATATATTTGAAAAATGTAGAAAACCCCCAAAATATTTAAATAAATGGTATTCTAGTATTATTTAACAGTGCAATTAAAACTGCCATTAATTCGGTTAATTTTTTTAATTGCTTGAAAGGCCTAGTTTAAATGAATAAATCATGTTAAACAAGTAAAAAGATTTCCTTTTATATTGACTCCTGCATCACAATGATTTGCAGAGTCAAAAAGACAAAAATACACAAGTGCCTTAAACTTCTTTTGGGTCAAAAATGTGGATTGGTTAGAACAAAAATTTGGGAAAGGGTCAGTTTCAATGAATTATTCAAGTCAAATTTTCTGAAAAATTTCAAAATTATCAAAATGTCCCATTTCAACATTTTCAAAATGAAAATTTGCAGTCATCTGGTTTAAAATGACTTTTCATTTTGAAATTTAAGATAATTTGAGTCAAATTTTTTTTAAATGGTTGAAATCACAATGAAATGTCTCAATGTCCAAAACAATTGACTTGAACCAATTTTTTTTCCAGATTTTTGGTTTGTGAAAATTTTTGGTGTTTTGATTCTTTGACCTGATTCAGGATGGGAAAATATTTGGAAATGTCAAAACAGTTTGTGGGACAGGAAAACTAACGTATTTCCAGCCCAGTATACTTCAAGGTGCACGACTCCGGAGGCTCTTAAAATGGTAGCATCAGCTATTCGTAGACTAAATACATAGGGCAAAAATAATCTCTTGTTTATACTGATATAAAACTGGGGTAACACCATTGAAGTCAATGGAGTTACATGGGTGTACAATTACTGTGAGTGGAAAATCAGATTCAGACACGCTGATTTAACTGAGAGCAAAATTCGACCCATTGATTCAAATTTATTGTTGCATATGTGGGCCAACTTGAATTATTTCAGTGGAGAAGTGTCCCTTTTTTTTGTCAATGGTGAATTTATCCCTTTGGCTTTTGTCTATCCCCCTCCCCCCCACTTCATAATTTGGAAGTTTGCTTGCTCTGCCTTTGCATCCATCAAAGGATATAGCAAAGAACTGCTACTGCCACACTTATTTAAACAACAGTCGTTGAAGAATTACTAAGTCTATACCATTGCAAATTCTATAGTTTGCCTTCTCTAACAACTCTATGCCCAAGGCCAGCATTAGACTTGCTGGTGCCCAGGGCTGAAGCCGAATCCTGAGCAGTTGCCTGCTTGCCATCTCCTAACACTGGGCGCTGTCTGTGCCATAACTCTGTCTTCCCTAGCACTGTACATTGATGTTTCATTATAACATTTTGCAGCATGATACATGAAAAAATGAACATCACATGATGAGCCAACGTATTTTTGAATTCTCTGTGGTAGCTTTACTTTTCACAACTGGTGATGATCAGGCATGTTAGATCTAAATCAGTTTTGTTAACTGAAGGAATAATTAAGGCAGACACCAAGGGAAATAGGAAGTGTATTGCTGGGCTTATCCACCTAATTTGCTCTTTTAATTCCTGGGTTTCAACTAGATAGGTAAAATAAGTGTTTTTCTTTTTCTAAGCCTTCTTCCCATTAGTAACACAGTGTTACTGTAATTGTGTGAAGTTTTCATTGTAAGGAAAAGAAGCATAAAAAAATTCTGAAGAGAAGAATCTTCTTGATCGATATTTCAGAGAGCTTGAATACACAGAATTCCTATTGTATTCTTTTACCCTCAGCATTGTTGGGGGGGAAAAGCACCCCTTTATATGTAGTCTTTTAAGTGCAAAGATAAAAGCTCTTCATTCTTTGTATTCCTTTTGCAAAGAGCTCTGTGCTTGCAGAGTGAAAACATCTTTTTAATGCAATTATTTTTGTTGTCAGGACCTTAAAGGCAGTTTTAGTCATAAAAGAATGTAAGCAGATAAGCATCGATTGCATGCCTCATGCATGTAATTGAATTGTCATGTGAGCAGTTTTGAGTCACTGGAGAATCTCTGATGAAGTGGGACTTGCATGAATTCTAACCATACTATGATTCCTGTTAAAAAATCAAGTGTCTGAGATTTCAGTCACCCCATTATAAAATACAATAGAATGTCAGAGTTATGAACACCAGAGTTACAAACTGACCGGTCAACCACACACCTCATTTGGAACTGGAAGTACGCAATCAGGCAGCAGCGCCCCCCTCTCTCCCAAAAGCAAATACAGTACACACTTTGTTAAACATATACTACTAAAAAATAAAGGGAAAGAGTTGACAAGGTAAGGAAACTGTTTCTTTGCTTGTTTCATTTAAATTAAGATGGTTAAAAGCAGCATTTTTCTTCTGCATAGTAAAGTTTCAAAGCTGTATTAAGTCAAAGTTCAGTTGTAAGCTTTTGAAAGAACAACCATAACGTTTTGTTCAGAGTTATGAACAACCTCCATTCCTGAAGTGTTCGTAACTGTGAGGTTCTACTGTAAAATGAATTGTTCACTAGTGAAGGAGGGAGTATTATCCTAATGCATTTTTTATAAAATTAACTTTTAATGTGTTAGAGAGGGTAAGATTGTTTTAAAAAATCTTAACCAAGGCATATCTTCCTTCTGTACACTTACAGTGCTTACCATTTTCTGTTGTTGTGTATGCTTTCATCTATCCTTTAACATCTCACCATTGATTATCTTGATTTTAGCTGATATCTCTAAGCCAAATGCATGTTGGGATATATGTCTGAAAACATCATTATTCCTCTCACACTCACATGGTATATGCCTATGGTATGTTGGCAAAAACAAACGTGATACCAGGTCCTTTGTTAGCCTTTCACTCCCCATGTTTACTAAGCACACTGGGATTTCATGATGAGAATTGCTTCTTGCTTACAGCAAGTAATATCATGAGACAACAATAAGAGAATGTGGGAGGGAGAATGTCCACCTTTTTTGTAACCTCAGAAAAAGAGCAGCATTGCCTGGATCTGCATTACATGTGAAACATTTTACACAACTCTAATTCAAATATGAATTAGGCTGAAATGGAAGTAAAATTACAAAGTGGTGTCGGTGTGATCTTTGTATGTATGAACCAGATGAATACATTTTGATAATGTGTGAACAAACAGCTTTTTATTCTGAGGAAAGGAAAGGAAACTGAGGCTTTTGTTTCAAAGCATTAGAGCAATGAAAATAAGAGATGATTAAGTGCCATAAATTGAGGTGGCATTTTGTGATTCAAATCCCATTGTCTGTCTCCTGGTAACATGGAGTCTTTTCCATATGGTCTATTTATTAATATAACCCCTGGCTTTATCGTATCTGAACATCACACAATTGTTAGCCAATATATCCTCAAAACAACCATGTGAGGTGGGAAAATATTCCATTTTCTAGGCGGGCATCTGAGGCACAGAAAGATAGTGACTTGCCCACAATCACACAAGCTTTGTAGCAGAGCTAGGACTAGACCCCAGGTCTGCTTGTGTCTAAAGCCCAGTGCGTTAACCATACCACTGGCCTTTTGCTCCCTGTTGTGCGATACCTTTTTTTGTAAGCTCGTTATGAATAAGGGTCAATTAATAAAATTTTAATGTTATGAAGTTCAAGTAAATGCAGCTGAACAGAAGTTGAAGTTGCTGCTCTTGTTCTGAATCTTAAATCTGCTCCTGAATTTCATGATTTGCAATGTAATTTAGGCTCAGTCCTCCAGTTCTTATGTAGGCATATCCCTGTGATCATACGTACCCCTGCATTCACTCCTTGCACACTCTTGTAATAATCCGTGTTCAAGGTATTCCTTGTGAGGTATCATTTGAAAACTCATAATTTGCTGATCATTATTGATAAAATATGTGTGGCAACATTGTATGTAAAGTTATAAAATTCCACTGTATGGTGTTACTAAAACATGTTCCAAGTCTGGGGCGTGGCCAAACCAGTTCCTCAAATAGAAAGGGCAAGCTGATGCCTGAGCCAGGTGTAAACAAGGACAAATGGGCCATCACCTGCTAAGTGGCTGTTCATTGGCAGGAAAAGGGACATGGGTGAAAAATCTACATCTTAGCAAAGAAACAGCATGGAGTTCCCATCTAGTTTGCTTATTGCCATGTTCCCAGTTGGAGATGTTTCTCAAAGGAGGGAGAGCACTATAAAAAAGAGGAGCAGAATCCCCAAAGGATTCCACCAGAAGTTTAAAAAATACAGGACAAGAGAATCAACTAGGATTATGAAGAAAAAAGTAGTTTACTCACTACAAGATGAAATGCTTAGTATTCAAAGTTGCAGAGTGCCATCAGTTTACAGCCACAGAGCACATTCCCATTCCATGTGATATCACATCATAGTATTTGGAAAGTCTCATTTACAGTCAATGAGGATTCTCTCCAAAGGAGAATCTCTGTAGTCTCAATAGAAGCTTTTAAAATTTTGCTTTTTGATGGTAAAATGTTTCTTGAATGGGAACAGAGACTTGCTCTTGATGAAGCGATCCAAGGTGGAAGCTGGTCCCATAGGGCCATACAATTTTAAAATGACAACATTGTGTATAAATGGTTTAGAAGAGCACGTATAAAGTATCCCTCTCCTTAAACTAAGTAATTCTATTCATTTAAATGGAAATTGTGTAGGTAATCAAGTTAGTAAGAAATCCATACTGTTTGATCTAGCAGTGATTGGGGGGGGGGGGAAGGGAGTTAAGGGAGGCAAATATCTGATTCTATTCACTGGGCTTAGAAGAATCTGTGTTGAAAAAACTCAGTTTGCTAAACAGATTCAGGCAGGAGTTTTCAATCACTTTCATAGTGCAGAGTGCATTTTAATAGAGAGAGAGGCCAGTTACCTATTTGCAGCCTCTTCCAGGCCGCTGCTCTGTCCGCATGCAGTTGACTATCAATGCAATTTCTTCCATGGAAAAGTAATATGAATAAAGTTGTTTAATATTGCAAACTCTACTCTTGTCTTCAGCTACTAAGGTCACATGTGACTAGCCATATACCACAGGTTCAGAACCACTATATTAGTACATGTGTTGTATAAAAAGTCAGAACGGTATAATTTAGAATCCTGTAAAAACTTTACATTGGATCCATTTCAGCAAATGTCTTTTGAAAGAATATAACTTTAACTGCAACCACTAATAGTTGTACAGCTGATAATCTCAAACATTAATACAGTAACATTACAGTAAAAATTACATAATCCAGTTAGCCCACTTAATTATAAATTAAAAAACAAGCTAAAACAAATAGAATACATCTTAAATTTGCACTTAAACAAAATGAGAGTAGGAACATTCTTGTTATGCAGGGCAATTAACTCCAAACAACAAGTGCATGCTATTGTCTTTACTGTAGGTTGTCATTTCAGGTGACATATTTTGGCACTGAAGCTGATAGATCTAAATCAGTCCAACTGATGACAAGAGGAGCAAGGAGTACTAATTCTGAGGTAATGCAAATTGGTTCCTGTTGTTTTTGAAGGGCTTTCCAAGTCAACTCAAGATCTTTATAAATTAATGTAAAACTTAAATGGTAATCAGAGGAACTGGGACAAAATTTGATCTGTCATGGAATGTCATGAACCAAACAAAATTCCAACTGCTGCATTCTATATTAATGGAACATTATTAATCAAACAATTTGGAATACTAAAGTCAAGCACTGTAGGAGGTCACACAGATATTGATCATAAACTTAACACCAAGAGAGGAGAGAACCCTAAAATTAACGGAGATCAAAAGATGTAGAGTATGTCGGCCTCATGTATATAACAATTTCATTAAATTACATTTAATTTAAGAACATATTAAATATCATGCCTTAATATTTAAAAACAGGTGATAAAATATAAATTGCAGAGAAGCACTATTATTATTCAAATAATACTATATATAACGCTAACCTATTCTGTTGGGTCATTTAATCTGAAAGGAATGTGTAAACATTGAATAATAGTGGAGCAAAAAGGAACCCCCAGGAGAATATACAAGAAACAGGATATGGCTAAGTAAATAAAGCCACAAGTTGGTATCATTGCTGAAAAACCTATCTTCAGCTTGATTGCAAGATCAATGATACCAAAATGCAATCAGAAATTAGAGATACAAATCCGATAATGCTTGGTCATGAGTATATAGAATTATCATGTGCATTGAGAAACGGGACTTTCACCACCAAACCAATGCACTCTGTACAACAAATGGGTTGCAAACCTGCTTGTTAACACTCTAAAAGATTACTAACAACAAGGTATCGAGACAATTGTCTGGCTGTGACCCACTTGAGCACTTTGGCAAGGAGGAGTAAATTAAACGCTGCTCAATAATTGGAATGTACGTCATGATCTAATTCACTCTTTTTCTTGAAAGGATTGGGGTTACGAATGGGTTGTTTTAGGAACTGCAGAAGCAATTTAATACAGTTGGGAGAGCTTTCATTAGCAGTTTGCTAATGGGCATCAGTAAGCTTAGGGATCAAGAGAACAGACTGGAGGCTTACATTTCTGAACTAGTTTCCTGACCTCAATTTACTAGATGACATTAAACTCTGAAAACGTTGGTAGAGAAATAAGTAATATAACCATTGGCTTTTAATCGCTAGTGGAGAAATGAGAGAGGTAGTAAACTTCAATCTTATCCATGACAAGGCAAATTCCCCATCAGGAAAAACCATACAATATGTCTCTGTACTGCCATTAAGTATAAGGAATTGATCAACGTTTTAAAATAGGGTTCCTCTGGGATTTTCCAGACCATCAACAATGAGAGCTGACTAATACCTCTCCCTAGCCAGCCCTGTAGTTTAATTGTATTCATTAAGCTATATTTTTCAAAGCAACTTGGTGTATAATAAAGCTAGTTGCTCTCTAATAAGGATGCTTGAGTTTGCAACCTTTTCAGTTTCTCAAGTGGCTAGTAAACCAGGCACCAAAATTTCTGTTGACCCAGCCTTGATGTAATTGGAACATTTGAATTTGTTAACCTTAGGAAGTGCTTGAAAGTGACCCCAGCATTTCCCACCCTGGTCAATGGGGAATGAAGAACTGTAAGGATGAATTTGCCTTCAGGATAATGGAAGTTAGAAGTGGGAATTTAATGAAAAAATATTTGAAATTATGATACCATTCACATGTAAGTTATATGCTATAGGAAGGGAGGTGTCTTTCTCTGACCTTAATGGTCTTGTGGATTCCTCTGTGCTAACCCCAGATGCTTTTGTTTTACTTGTAACCTTTAAGATGGACCTCGAGAGCTATCTTGATGCTTAATTGTTTTTTTTTAAATCTAGCAAAAAGCCTAAGTTCCAAATGTATTTTCTTTCTTTTTGTTTTTAATAAAATTTACCTTTTTTTAAGAACAGGATTGGATTTTTGTGTCCTAAGAGGGTTGTGCATATGTTGTTTAATTAGCTGGTGGCAACAGCTGATTTCCTTTGTTTTCTTTCTCAGCTCTTCCCTGGAGGGGGTGGGTGAAAGGGCTTGAGGATACTCTACAGGAAGGAATTCCCAAGTGCGCCTTCCTGGGTTCTCAAAGGGGTTTTTTCCACTTGGGTGGTGGTAGCATCTACCCATCCAAGGTCAGAAAAAAGCTGTAACCTTGGGAGTTTAATACAAGCCTGGAGTGGCTAGTATTAATTTTTAGAATCCTTGCGGGCCCCCACCTTCTGCACTCGAAGTGCCAGAGTGGGGAATCATCCTTGATAAGGTGGCAGAGCGGTGGGATCATTTTTAACAAGAAGCACAGACCTCAGGATTTTAAAAGGACACATTTTTCCTTTTGGCAGCCTGCAAAGCCAGAGAGGTTATTTCCCTTTTTCTTTTCTTTGCTGCTTGAGGGGGAACAGACATGAAAAGGGTTCAGCCTGCCAAGCCAGTGAGTCCAACAAGCAGTTTATTTTTTTTCTCCAGCTTCGTGGCAACAAAATAGCTAGGCTAGAGTAGGGCAGTCCTGTGCATGAGGTTGTGGTTGGGCCATAGAGCAACCAGTCTTCCCAGAGCTGCATGCCCCAGAGGAGACAGACCCAGATCCAGCCCAGACATCCAGCTCCATGACAGAAATGCAGGGAGGGGATGGGGGACCAGGGACTTCCCAGCCCTCCCCCACCTGAGATCCTGGGGCCAAGATGGATGCCCTTAACCCAGGTCGAGTTCTAACTGCGGAAGAAAGGAATTTCTTCCTAGAGATGAAGCACTTGGAAGCGGAGGAGAAGCGCTTGGAGGCGGAAGTGGAGGCAAAGCGCTTGGAAGTGGAGCTGAAGTGCTTAGAGCTGGAAAAGGCTAAGCTGGGTCAACCAGGTAGCCCTAACAGTCCTTCTCCAGGTACTGCTCCCCGTTCCAAAAAATTCCCCACATACAAGGTAGGCGATGATACAGAGGCTTTCTTAGAAAATTTTGAAAGGGCCTGCCTTGGGTACAGCATGCCTCCAGATCAGTATATGGTGGAGCTGAGGCCACAACTCAGTGGACCCTTAGCAGAGGTGGCAGCTGAAATGCCTAAAGAACACATGAACAAGTACAAACTTTTTAAACAAAAGGCCAGAATTGGGATGGGGCTAACACCCGAGCATGTCTGTTGGTGATTCAGAGCCCTAAGGTGGAACCCAGACATGGCATTTTCCCAACATGCCTACCACATTGTAAAAAAATGGGATGCCTGGATATCGGGAGCAAATGTTAAGCCTCTGGAAGATCTGTTTCTCCTAATACAAATGGAGCAGTTCTTAGAGGGTGTTCCTGGGGAAATAGAAAGGTACATTCTAGATGGGAAGCCCAAAACTGTAATCGAGGTGTGGGGAGATCGGAGCCAAATGGGTGGAGGTAGCAGAGAAGAAAAAAGCTAGTAGCAGTTGGTGTGGATACCAGAAGGGGCAACCCGAGATGACACCCCACCATTGGAGTCAGCCCAAGGCCCCACCTCGCAAGGAGGAGCCCTCCACACAGCCAGGGAAACTCCAGATGCCCTCTCCTCCCACCATCCTACTCTCCAACCACCCACCTCACCCCTGCCCAGAGTCAGCTGGGCAATGCTTCAAATGTAATGAGCTGGGGCATGTGAAGGCCAACTCCCTCAGGAGCACCAGTCAACTGCAACTCATCACCCTGGGGTCCCAACGAGAGCCTTCAGGCCCAGGTGCCTCACAAACACCCCCAGAGCGAACGGAAACTGTGAGTGTGGGCAGGAGGAAGATTATTGTGTGGCGAGACACTGGAGCACAGGTGTCAGCTATCCACCAATCCCTGGTGGACCCCAAATTCATCGACCCAGAGGCCCAAGTGACGGTGCAACCCTTTAAGGCCAACTCTTTTAACTTGCCTACAGCCAAGTTGCCTGTCCAGTACAAGGGCTGGTCAGGAATATGGACTTTTGCAGTCTATGATGATTATCCTACTCCCATGCTGCTGGGAGAAGACTTAGCCAACCATGTGAGATTAACAAAAAGGGTGGGGATGGTGTAGAGGGGCGGACTCACCCCTGCGGCGCTTCCTGCTGGTCTCTTCTGGGAATTAGCTCATTGACCCAGGATTGCCCTCTGCAGGCCAGTGATCCACCTGTCACTGGCCCCGTGTCCCTCCCAGGACCCCGGTGCCCTTGTACCTGGGGTGCTGCCCCCTAGCAGGAACCTCTCAGTCCTAGGGTCTCCCCTCCCCGGGGAACCCCCACCCAGTATCCCTACCTTGCCTCAGTACCAGGCCACTGCCAGTCACCATCAAGCCCCTGCTCCCTGGGGCAGACTGCAGTATAGGCCACTCATCACAGGCAAGGTTGGGTTTGGACCTGCTGCCTTGGCCTACCCCTGGGCTGCCCTCTGCAGCCGCCAGTACCCCTTGGCCTCAAGGGAACCAGCACCAAAGGGCGCCACAGAGCCTGCACCTGCAGCAGCAGCTAAACGGGCGCAAGAAGCTCAACTGGAGCCTGAAATATGACCTAGTGCACCATCAGAGAGCGGTTCACAATTGACGGAGACACCCCCATCACCTGCATCACTTCCAGTGGGACCAACCCCAAGTCCATAACCCAGCGAGGAACTAATGTCTCCAGCATCAAGGGAGCAGTTCCAGGCAGAGGAAGCGGATGAAAGCCTCAAGGGAGCTTGGATGGCGGCATGGAGCGACCCACCGCCTCTCAGCTATTCCAATATGTCCAGGTTTGTTGTAGAAGGAGGACTCTTATACAAGGAAATTCTTTCTGGTGGGCACAAGGAGGACTGGCATCCTCAGAGACAGTTGGTAGTTCCAACCAAATATAGGGAAAAGCTCTTGAGCTTAGCCCACGATCACCCTAGTGGTCATGCTGGGGTGAACAGGACCAAAGACCGTTTGGGGAAGTCATTTCACTGGGAAGGAATGGGCAAGGACGTTTCTACCTATGTCCGGTGTTGTGAGGTGTGCCAGACCAGGCACCAAGACCAGGTCAAGGCTGAGGTTCCATTTCAGCATGTAGCTGTGTATATTCTGGGTACTTTCCCTAAGAAGACACCCAGAGGAGAGCTATACATACTGACCTTCATGGATTTTGCCACCCGATGGCCGGAAGCAGTAGCTCTAAGCAACACCAGGGCTAAAAGCGTGAGCCAGGCATTGGCAGACATTTTTTCCAGGGTAGGTTGGCCCTCAGACATTCTTATGGATTTGGGAACTAACTTTCTGGCAGGGACCATGAAACGTCTTTGGGAAGCTCATGCGGTGAACCACCCCTTACCACCATCAAACAAATGGCCTAGTGGAAAAGTTTAATGGGACTTTGGGGGCCATGATACATAAATTCGTGAATGAGCACTCCAATGATTGGGACCTAGTGTTGCAGCAGTTCCTCTTTGCCTACAGGGCTGTACCACATCCCAGTTTGGGAATCAGCCTTGACAGAAGCTAATGGAGATATGACAATTTACACCAGCTGAGGATGTGCCCATAACTTTACTTGGTCCTCCTCGCCCACCTAACATTGTCAGCCAGAACCTAAACAGTGAAAAAAGTTACCACATGACCTAAGCCATATAGGTCTACCAAAACAGACATCTATTCTATAATAATATCCACTCCAATGACTACTTGGGTTCATTGGACCACCTGATGCCCAAAGCTGTGTGTTGATGTGTGGCAAAGAATTAGGAATATAAAAGAGAAATCTATTAACAAAAACTTAGCAGCTGTGGAAGATTTATCAATGTGAAATATAATGACAACAAAAATCTCCTGTAAAAATTATGGTAGGCAAGATGTTGCTCTCAACTGTACCAATGGAAATCCAGAGTAAGTCTTAGGAGCTACTCTGGATTTACATCAGAGTGAGGGAGAACAGAATCTGGTCCTTAATTTGTAGTGACTGTATTATTTACTGAAAATAATGCATAGATTTAACCGGCATTAGCTGAAATAAAACTTCTAAAGGCATTTGATGATGGAGATTTTGTTCTTTATCTAACCCCCTCTAAAAAAACAAAACAACCCACCATGTGTGACGTTGCCCCATAATGCTTTATGGAAATATGCTTATAAATGTATATATGACAAAACTGGAATATGTTCTATGTTACATATGCCATGTAACATATCTCTGTAATGGTTATGATCTACTGAATATATTCATCCTATTTGTATGCATGTATCATTTTTGTATTCAAAGTTATGAATATTGGCTATGTACTTGTTTAATTTTAAGTAGCCTCAGTGAAGCAGTTGGTCAGCTTCCTTACTATTCTCAGTAAGTGCCCAATCAAGAAACACTTAAGCTAACAATGAACTTTGAGATGCCAATCCACATCTGAGCTTTTCTGAGAATGTGGCCTGGCTTGTAAGGACTGAGTCCCATGTGACTTGCCCATGTGACTCCAAAACTCCACCTTGGAGCTGGATTCTGCACAGGAGAGAGGAGGGGGTCTCCACCCACAAGAGAAAGTCTGTTTAAGCCCCTGGGAGACCCCTCCATTTTGTCTTCAGCTGGATCAAGAGATAGCCTCTCCACCCATAAAGGATACCTGAAAGAAAGTGGAACAAAAGATAGTAACCACAGGGGTGTGAGTGATTTCTTGACCCAGACTAGAAGGAGGCTAGTCTGTAAAAGAAGCTTACTGGAACATCTCTGAGGGTAAGATTTCATCTGTAATTGCTTTCTTACTGTATTAGACATAGACTTGCGTGTTTTATTTTATTTTGCTTGGCAAGTCACGTTGTTCTGTCTGTTATTACTTGGAACCACTTAAATCCTACTTTTTGTATTTAATAAAATCATTTTTACTTATTAATTAACCTAGAGTATGTATTAATACCTGGGGGGGGGGGAACAACTGTGCATATCTCTCTATCAATGTTATAGAGGGCGAACAATTTATGAGTTTACCCTGTATAAGCTTTATACAGGGTAAAACAGATTTATTTGGGGTTTGGACCCCATTGGGAACTGGGCATCTTAGTGTTGGAGACAGGAACACTTCTTTAAGCTGTTTTCAGTTAAGCCTGCAGCTTTTAGGGGACATGGTTCAGACCGGGGTCTATGTTTGTAGCAGGCTAGCATGTCTGGTTCAAACTAGGCAAGGTTCTGAAGTCCCAAACTGCCAGGGATATTTTTAAAGAGAGAAATTAATTTGATATTTAAAACAGCAAAACCCAAACTGTTTAAATTTGTCTTTTTCTTTAACAATTAAGTAATTTTCAATGTAAAATTATCCCCCTCGAACTCCACATATGCCCTAATTCAGCCAGGTACTGTAGCATGTACTTCATAAAGCTGGCCAATGAATAGTTGCAATGAAAATGAATATTTTTTTGTTTTCTTTGAAATTCAGGTTGTCATAAAAACAAACCAAAAGAGGTTTTTATTGATGAAAATTGAAAAATGTTGGTGTCTTGAGATTTCAATTTTTTGACAAACTGATTTTTTTTTTATTAACATGGAGTTTTTGTCATTAAAATTTTCATTTTGGTGAAAAATGTTTGACCAACTGTAGTGCTAAGCTTTAAGCACGTAAGTGCTCCTATTGACTTTGGTGGGACTATTCTTGCTTAAAATTATGCACAGTCTTACATACTTTACTGAATTGGGGCCATAATGAAAGATATTTTATCTTCTCCAAAAAAGTACCCATTTGCAAGCTCTAGTAAGGGAATTTAGTATAGAATTGTTAGGAAGAATAGGTTTCTTGATTATATTGCTTTTGCAAATAGCAGATCCTTCAATACAAACTACTTGCATACTATCCTTCCAAACAACATTCTTTTAGTGAAGTAGATAGACAAAGAGGGGATTATTGCATCACTTGTAATATGTTGATGATCCCAGTGCCATCCCCATGTAATCATACCTAAGCTTTGGAATCACTGCTTTTAAAAGGAATTTAAAAGTGAAATGTTCCAAAATATTGGTGCTGAGGGCTGAAGCAATTTCCTTTCTGTGAGATAATAAGGTTTCCAAAAGTGTGAATATGAAAAGATACGCTTCTTTTATGAATGTTTTTACTATGCTGAGCTTCTGAGATTCAAGCATCTATTTCCCCAAATGTTAATTATATTGCTCTTCTAACTTTATCATTTATTAGAGGCTTAAATTATTAGCACTTGTCTATACAATGTAACCTTTCCTGGTCCCAGAAGCAGCATTTAAAGTCTTAAAATTATGTCATCATAATATTAAATGTGAGCTTTAAAGGTTAGAATAAATGATGCATCTTATCTAAAATGTAAGATGAATTATTTGTATCAACTAATAGTAACACCATATGTATATATATATGGTGTTACTATTAGTTGATACAAATAATTCACCTTATATATATATCTGAAGGACAATGGTTGGACACAACGTACACATCTTTTTTCTTTACATGTAAAATATTTACTAGTAAACTATTGTAGATTTTTTTAAAATATAACACAATTCTGGGAATATAGCCAGCAGAGGGCAGGTCTGGAGGTCCACGGTGGAAAGATAGCTCAAAAAATGATTTGGCAGGAGAGTGCAATGTGTAATATCAGGGGAGAAAGCCCAGGCATTGGGGTTAGCAGGCACCAACTTTATTTTGGGAGAATGTGACCAGCACCCAAACAAGATGAAGTGGGTTTGCAGGGTACAAGCTGGGCAATAAGAGATTGTGGAAGAGATGCATGTTTAGCTATCACTTATTGCAGTCTAGCAGCTGGAACGAAAGCGAAGAGGCAGTACCATGTGTCCAACCAGCTGTCTGCAGCGAGTACTCTACAGACCACAGTTTGGGAAGTTTCTTCTTAATCTCTATCAGTAGTTAGTCTATGCCCTGAAGTATGTGGGGATATATTCCTTATTCAGTATGTTAGTCTAACTAATGTAACTGGATCTTCCCATTACCCTTTTTTGAATCCTACAAAACTCTTGGCTTATATCTTGAGGAAGTGAGTTTCTTCCACAGAATAGTTATAAATTATGTAAAAAAAAAATTCCTTATCTGTTTTAAATTTGTTGCCTTTCAGTTTCTTTGGCTTTCCCTGTGCCTCTTATATTATGAGAGAGGGTATATGGAAGTGCCCAATTTACTTTCTCTGTAACATTTATTAATTTAGCTTATTAAAGAAGCAACATGTATTGACACATATGATTATTGGGTCACTTCACCTTTGGCGTAAATGGGCATGGCTCCATTGCAGCTATGCTAGTTGAACCTGCTTATGCTAGAATGAATCTGGCTATTAACAGCTAATTAGAATGTAAACTAGCCAAAGGTCTGGCTTGAGTAGGGACTTACTTGTGCTAGCTTTGCATTACTAGATGCCTGGGCTCAAATCGAAGTTGTAGATGAAAATTGTTTATGGTTCTTTTAACCCAAAGCATCTCTGCACTTCTCTGGTAGTGCACCTCAAACTGGCCCTGTATCTATCTTTAGTCTTTTAGTCCAGATCTTTTTATTCAGACATTACCAATTGTGGCAAACATTTACCAGGCAAAAAGAGGAGGGCACAAACTAATTTTCACTCTTGAACAGAATCCTAAGACAGGATTTGAACCTCCAAAGTATCCTGAGATGAAAAGCTTCTGAAATGAAGATATTTAAAGTGCAAGAGCATGAAGAGACACTTTTTAAACTTATTAGACTTGGTTGTGTTACAGTTTCTCAGTCTAAAAAAAAGAGAGATTTCCTTTGTGATTTCTCCCCCCATATTTAGGATGCTTATCAGCAATTTTTCTGAAGGCAAATGTTACCTTGTTAATTTTTATAGTCTTAGGGTCCATTTTGGGTTTTGCTGTACTTAACTCGCAATATCAGTTCTAGGTAATAATGATCAAAACAACGTAGTCACCTCCTTAATTTGTGGTCATAAATCCCATTTTCATTTACAAAGATCAGAAGACCTTTCTCTTCACAATGGACTCTCGAGCTATTATAATATTCATAGACTCCAAGGCCAGATGGGACCATTGTGATAATTTGTCTGACCTCCTGTGTAACACAGGCAATAGAACTTCCCCAAAATAATTCCTTGAGTATATCTTTAGGAAAAACATCCAATCTTGATTTTAAAATTGCCATTGATGGAGAATTCACAGCCCATGGTAAATTGTTCCAGTAGTTATTACCCTGTTAAAAACATTTACATCTTATTTCCAGCCTGAATTTGTCTAGCTTGAACTTCATGTTAAACCTTTCTCTGCTAGACTGAAGAGCCCATTATCAAATATTTGTTCCCCATGTAGACTGTAATCAACTCACCTCTTAACCAATATTGGATTTGCATTAACTACAGCACTTATAGCACTTGAAGTTGCCAGTTGCTGCATTAAGTGTCATGCAATTATTGGGGAAAAAAGCAACTCAAATAACCCCCTAAGTTAAATCAAAGTTGTTTTCAACTGAAAGTGATTTTATTTCAACCCCTAATCTGACCCAAAACAAGGTACTATATTATGGAAAATGTATGTGGGTTAATAAGGATGAACTGCATCAGCTAAACCTTAAGAGCTATAAATGAATACAGAGAATTTACAATAATTTTATTTTTGTCAGGACCGTTACAAAAATGATTAATATAGGAATATATTCAATCAAGAAGAGAGTAGTTGCAAATCCTATATTAATCTATACTGAGTAACTCCTGTAGTTGTAGTACAAATAAGGTCATTTCTGACATTATATTCACCCAAAATGTTCCTATCTCTGCTGCCAAAATGATTCCTTCATCCTGTTTGCCTTTCAGTCCTTTAAAGCATGTTTTATGGATAGAGTCCCTGAAAACTGGAGAAAGGTGTGAAACTGAGGCTGTCCCATTTGAATAGGCCACTGTGCAATTATTGATGTTTATCCCAGGTTGGGGGGCAGTAGGAAGCAGTGGAACTGCATTCTTATTTTTGCCAATTTCACCTTCAGATATACATTTAATAGGCTTTGGCAAGTGTATGACATCGGGTCCATGCTTGTGGTTTCATCTGTCCATTACAAATATATCAAGTTAACAGTTAAAAGCAGTAAGAATATCTGAAATAGATGCTGCCTTATTCAGAATAATAGTTGACAAGCATGAAAGAAATTGTGGTAACTGATGCACACCTTATGAAAATGAAAAAGTAGAGACGCAACAGTGTAGATGAAGAATGATATACATAGGTTGTCAGAAAATAAGTCAGCTGGTAAGATTTGTAGAAGAGACTGAAGAACACTTTTTTCAAGTAACTAAACCTTTATTAGAGATGGACCTGAGCAGTAACGTTTGGGGATTTGGGTTTGGCCTTGTCTCTACTTGAAAAAGATGGTAGCAATGATGATGAAAGACCGAGGATGTTGTATTTCCTTTTGGCTCTGAACAATTCCCTTGGTAGAAGTAGCTTTTCCCATTGTCTGGTTGCCTTAATACGGACACCAATTCCCAGATCCTCAGCTGATATGAATCAGTGTAGCACTATTAACTTGAATGATTTACACCAGGGATCGGCAACCTTTGGCACGCGGCCCATCAGGGAAATCTGCTGGCAGGCCGGGATGGTTTGTTTACCTGAAGCATCCGCAGGTTCGGCCGATTGCAGCTCCCACTGGCCACGGTTCACCATTCCAGGCCACTGGAGACTGCAGGAAGCGGTGGCCAACACATCCCTCGGCCCGCGTTGCTTCCCGCAGCCCCCATTGGCCTGGAACGGCGAACCACGGCCAGTGGGAGCTGCGATTGGTTAAACCTGCAGATGCTGCAGGTAAACAAACTGTCCCAGCCCGCCAGTGGATTTCCCTGATGGGCCGCATGCCAATGGTTGCCGATCCCTGATCTAGGACAACCACCAAGAGCACTAATGTTACTGCTATATGCAATAGGCAGCAAGTGGGGGATGCTGGGAAGGGAGAGTTTTATTGGCACTACCCTTTGTTCTTTCTTCACTCCCCTACTGCTATTACAAATTTTTTTTCTGTAAGCCTGGAAAGCAAGAGGCTTCTGTTTGCTCCCAAACTCTGGTGTCCCATATGTTTACCATTTGATGGTAAAACTCACTGTGGCATATTGCCCCAGGCTGACACAGAATTTGGATATTTGAAAACATAGGTAAAACAAACCTTAGGCAAATCTAGCCAAACTCTATATCGTGCATCAAGAACAGGTTTTCTTTGAAATGTGCTCATTCCTTTGATCTCATTTTAATGGATACTCTCAGAGGTATTTGTTGTGACCTTAATAGCATGCATAATTACTTAGGAAAGAAAACAATAGAAGAGAGTAAATAGAATACTAAATGTGCATAGCTTATTATTTAATGTTCTTAATTTTCAGTAAGCTTCTACTCTCTTCACTTGCATTTGCATGTGCTCTCATATGTAAATGAGATGGTAATAGTTGATTAAGGTTGTCAAGTTTTCAGTCTCACATGTCTTTACTTTTTCTACTTTCTGTGGAAGTCTTGGGGAGCTTTTTTCTCTTCTTGGGCTTCCCTCAAAAGACTTTTGCTGTCCCTCTCTCATGTGGTCTTCGATAATACCAATTACAGTGAGCAAGATTGTCCCTTCAAAATCTGAACAGATGGCAACCTTATGGTTTGTGAGTGTTTCCTGGTTCACATATTCATTTTCCCTTTTGGGTAGTTCTGATTATCTAAAGCCTGCAGGATAATCAACACAGTCTGTTCTCAGAACTGCAAAAGAGAATAGACAGGTATAAAAGGGTCTATACATTCTGTCTGGTTCTTGTAACCAAAGAAAACAATACGAGTGATACACAGTGTTTCTACAGAGGTAAAGAGCATATCTAAGATGTCCAAAAGCTGTGCTGGTGGAATTGGGGGAGGAGGGCTAGCACCGGTGCAATAGAAATATTGGGGAGGAATCTGTGTTTCCATCCCAACAATGTTTTCTTCCCCTACAATATCTTGCGGCAGCCAGAGCAGAGTGGGACATGGCTATGTTCCTCCCCTGCACACACAGCCACAAAAATAGAGAAGGGGCCGAAGCAGCTGCCAGCTGGTGGTGCACAATATCTGGCCAGCCACTGACGAGCAGACAGGACTCCCTGGTCCAGTCCAAACCCACCTCCCGGCTACTGTGGGTCTCAGCAGAGACACCAGGCCCTGGGGAGGGGCAGGAACACATGTGGCAGCAACCAGGGTGGGGGATGGGCTAGGGCACTGGCATGTGGGTGGAGGGCAGTGGGGCATTGATGCATAGGGTGCCAGCTGCTGAGGAACTGTGCAGGAATGGCAGGAGGAGCTATTGAGACAACACCCCATCCCAGCTTGGAATGGTTGGCTTGGCCTGCCTCCCACAGTCTCTAGCTCCCCTTATTCCCCCTCCTATCCCTCCATCCCCCCCATTCACAGGGAGCTTCCCCCCTTCAAAAGTATTCATTTAAACACTAAACCCTTCCCTATGAATGGGGGGTGGGAGAGATAAGTGGGGGAATGAGGGGCACTAGAGACTGGGGGGTGGGGAGGTGGGGAGGAGCTAGCTCCAGGCTGGGAAGGGGCATCCCTGTAGTTCCTACTGCCATTTGTACAGCATATCCTAGGTAACTGACACCCTGTGTGCTGACCCCACTGCCCCGCCCAGCTCCCACTCCAGGGCTGGTGCACTGGCCTGTCCTCAACCCAGAGGCTGTTGCCCTGTCTACCTCCTTGTCCACCAGCCAGGTTCTGGAACTTTGTCCCATCCCCCACCCTGCCCCAGTAGCCGGTGAATGTGCTCCTGCCATTCCCCTGGGCCAGGTGTCTCCACTAGTAGCATGGTGGCTGGCTGGTGGGACCAGGCTGTGATGGGGTTTCCAGGGTGCAACCTGGACTGTGGGACCACTGAGCCCTCTGTCCCACCTACCTGGGCTATCCCTCTCACACTGTGATGCTGTTGCCATTACAAACATCTGGCAGGTACTGTACTTACACAGACATCCACAGGCAGGGACACACGAGTTACATGAATGCTTTGCCAGCCACTCATGAACTAGTAGAGAGTCTCCAGCCAATTCCCTCCCACCTCCCAGCCTTACACCCCAGAACTATATCATCTTGCCCTGGTCAGAAGCCTGAGCAGTGTAAGTTCATTATCCAGGCCACCCCTCTCCCCATGTGGAGAGGACACAGACTAGCCTTTGTAAACTGAGCTGAAATTTCCCAAGCACTTCAACCAAAACACCTTGTGTTAAGTAACTATAAAACAGATTTACTAACTACAGAAAGATTTAAGTGATAAGTAGTAAGCATAGAAATCAAACTTGGTTACCTAAGAAATGAAAGTAAATTTGCAATCTGAGTTTTATAAACTAACCAGGATTTGAATCAGGTAATATCTCACCCTGGTACATAAACAGGTCACAGATTTTCACTACACAGGCAGGAACTGCGTTCCAGCCCGGGACCACCCTCCTCCAGTTCAGTCTTTGTCCTCCAGATGTGTTTCCAGGTGTTGAGTTGTGGGGAGAGTGAGGCCAAATCATGATGTCACTTCCCTTCTGCATAGTTTCTTCCAGCTTTCTGAAAAGATCTTTTGCTATGACATGGGTCAAGTATAGATGGCTGTTGGGAGAGCAGATTCCCTTCAATGGGCCATCAGTGCATCTGGCTACTCCATTGTTGTACCTGAAAGGCTGATTGTGGGTGTTCCCAACCTCATAATATATTTCAGTAACACACATATAGCAAAATTTCATAACTTCACATACAGTTGTAACCCTTCTGCTAGGTGGAGCCAGCAGCAACAAGAGCCGGGTTCAGTATCTCGGGGTTCCTTTTCAACAATGCAACATAAAACCAGCTTGAGCCCCCACCCAATGACCTGGGACAATTACACACCACCCCTGGGCGCCTCTAAGAGGCAATACTTCCTCTCTCGCAAGCACAGTCTCGTAGCAATAAAATTTAATAAAAGGAGGGAAGTAACTCAGCATTAATTTGGTAAATCACCGCAACTAGGGTTCATAAACATAAACCATGAGCAAAAGACCCACCCTCAAGTAAGTTGGGCAGTGTCCTTTTCCCCTCAGGTTCTTCAGTCAGACAACCCAAAAGTCCCTTTAATGTGCCCATCTCCCAAACACTGGGAGAGTAGAAACATTGATCCACCCCTCTAATATTTCCACTGCAGGGGCACTAGCCTATCCCCCAAGTTCTGCCACCCCTCCATAAAGGAATTCCTGTATCTCTATTCCAACACTGGAGCCACAATTAGATTAGTAGGAATATGCACGGTAATAAAATTAACAGCCTTCCTTACAGGTGACCAAAATTAAGTTATATCTAACTCTACTCAATCTTAAGAGCTCTGTACTTGTAGAAATGGCTTACAGTATTTAGGCTAATAGTTCCCAATTATTGCCTGTGACTTTTCTCTTCCCTGACTCACCAGTGCACACATACACCTCCCGAACTTCCTTTATACCGAGTCTATGGGCTGAATGGAGCATAAATTCTTCTTAGTCAGGGCCACAAGAGGAAGGCTTACCAAACAGTACTGTGTGCCATCTGTGTCTACACCTAGAAATACATTAGGGTTTAAAATGTCAACAATAAATTAACGCAGGTGATCAAACAGAAAATGGTTATTGCAGGTCTCCTGAGAGTACTGAAATTAGGATGTCTTAGCTGATTAAATGGTACCTGTAAACTGTGATTTCAGACTTCCTTTCTCAGTAATCAGATTTCTTGTTCTTGCCAATAGTTTGACATGGAAAGCTAAATTTTCCTCTATTTGTTTTGTAAGATCAGTATCTATATATTTCTCTATGGATTTTTATATTGCCTCATCTTCATAATATCTGAGTATCTTCCACTTAATAGCAATAGCAAAGTCCCTAGTGGACTCAGTGGAATCTCTGGCACATTTTCTTTCACAGGGTTAGACCTCTTCTCGGGGTAGGTGCTTTTTTTCAGGAGGGTGGGGGGAGTTGGGAGAGGGTGGGAATGTTGAGCTGGGTATGGGAATGTTCAAATTGTGAATGTCACTTATGATGGAAAGGCTGTCTCAAAGAGGAAGGCTTTCAAATAGTTCCTAAAGATGGTCAAAGATGTGATGTCCCTGGAAGATTGTTCCATCAACAGAGAATTCTTTGTTCCCATCTCTCACATGTTTTCTCCTGGGCTTTGTGATCTGCATTATCTAGAGGAGCACAGCTATCAGTCATTCATAGATTGAAATTTGGACAAGACACTTTATTTAAGAGTGCTGTAGATTTGATAGCTTTTCAAATCGGACATACTATATTTCTTAAATGTAACACTGGGAGTGGAGATGAGTTTTGGCTGTGATTCCTTGGTACTTTCATATCCAGAATGAAAGACACTTTAGTTGCTTTGGGGCCAGTGCTTTCTTAACTGCCACTTAGTCAGGAGGTGGCTTATTTATTTAGGTCCCATTTATTGACATGTGTGTCAGGTCATGCTGGCTCTCTAAGAAACTGAAACTATCCCCCTAGGGGACTGCTTGGGCCTGATGATTGTATAGGGTAATTGGGCTGGGCAGAGTCTGGTATCACTCCTTTCTAAATTCTTATGTGAAACTTAGGGCATGTCTGCATGGCTCTTTAATCTGCACCAGCGGGCTGTACATTTTAGTCTGCACTAGTGTGTGGACCCTGTTGGTGCACACTAAACATTTCCTAGTGCACGTTAACATAGTACTGTTTGAAATGGGACTACATTAATGTGCAGTAGGGAATTTTTTCATGCACACCAGCAGGGTTCACATGGGCCAGTTAGTGCGGGACATGCTAGTGTGGACTACACTTTACACCTCTCTGTTGTGGACTAAAGCACTGTGTAGACAAGTCCTTGGACACCACACCACATCTTCCATTTTTACCCATGAAACTACATACATACATATTGACCAATAATCAGGTCAAATTAAAAGAAACAAAGCATAATTAAACTAACCTTAGAGATATGGTGTGGTCCTCGCAGTACATGTGGGCCAAACTCTGCCTTGAGATGTTCCTGGCTGGCAATTACAGAGGTGAATGCATGTACCTAAGGGCAGAATTTGTCTCATGGTAAAATTAAATCCACCATTTGGAGACCTGTGTAATACAAGGTGGATTAAAAATGAAGTGTCATTCTTAGCTCTGGGTTTCTTGTCAGTTTAAACAAGCCCCTTAATATAGCTGTAACCTTTCCATTTGTGAGAGAAAGTACATCTCATTCCATGTGCTGAAAGAGAGCCTTCTTTTCAACACATTCTGGAATAGTAAAATCTTATTATCAGACCTGTCAAGTCACACTGATTCACAGTATGACAGGCAGTTTCCAAGAGTAGAGCAAGGTCAGATGATAAATCCATATAATTCTCATGGTTTCTGCTGGTCCAGTCACAACATTGATTTCTCAACTGCCATATGTCACACACGTCCTCTAGCATCAGGAATGAGAGAGGTGGAGCAATAAGAAAATCAGACAGCCAAGTGAAAAGCAGTAGAAATTGATCTGGAAAGATGCCAGCGTTTTCAGCAAGATGTCTCAGTACAAATATTCCTTCAGGGGAAATGGCAACAGAAAGGAAAAGGCCCCTCAAACGGGTGCTTTCCAAACAGAAAATGTCATTGTGTTATAAGTATGTAACCCACATACTTGCATTGTAGCATTTAGGGGGGTAAATAGGGGAGGGAACAGTATGTAGGAAATAGTTCTTGTTTTTGTTTTAGGGGACTCTGCCTGCAGGCTTGCCAGTGCTGCACACGGTGACTCTGCTGGATGGCTTAGAATCATTCAGAAATTGGTTGTGGCAGGCACTGGAGATGATCATTAGCTACTTGGGTGACTTCCATTGTGGGCAAGCAGCCTGGCAGGAGACACCCACAATCACACTCTGAGAGTGGAACCAATGGAAACTCAAGGGATGGGGAAGGAGTTTATAAATATGAGGAGTGAGAGCCAGACTGGAGGGCACAGTGGTTGAGCAGAACAAGGACCAAGAGGATCTGCAATAAGGTTGTGGATTTTTCCAGTTTTATTGGATTAGACTGCAGGCTCCCCCACCTCATTGGAGAAGATGACTAGGATTTGCTGCTGGCTGAGCAAATTGCGGAGTGTTGTTGCAAAGTCTCAAGGGGAGTTTGAAGGAGGCCATGGGATAATCATTTGTTTAAGGAGCTGGCATGCCCTACAGAGGGCTCTGAAAAGGGCAAATGTCATTCAGGGTGTATTAGCAGGGGTGTCATATGTAGGTCATGGAACTGGTGAGGCCTCAGCTAAAGTACGGTGTCCAGCTTTGGGCACAACACTTTAAAAAGATGTGGACAAATTGGAGAGAGTCCAGAGGAGAGCAACAGAAATAAGAGGCTTAGAAAACATTACATGTGAGGAAAGGTTGAAATAATTGAGCATGTTTAGTCTATAGAAGAGAAAACTGTATGTGTGGGAGGGAGGCCATAAGTCTTCCGATATGTATAAGGTTATTATAAAGATGACATGGATCAATTGTTCTCCATGTCCACCAAGGGTATGATGAGGTAATCAGCTTAATTTGCAACAAAAATATTGATTAGATATTAAGAAAAACTTTCTAACTATAAAGATAGTTACGTACGAGAACAGGTTATTTTGGGAGATTGTGGAATCGCTGTCACTGGAGGTTTAAGAACAGGTTAAACAAACATTTGTCAGAGATGGTCTAGGTATATTTAATCCTGCCTCAGTGCAGAGGAATGGGCTAGATGTTCTCTTGAGGTCCCTTCCAGTCCTACATTCCTGTAATTCTATGATAGAGCCATGGTAATGTGATGGGTAATCTGGGAGGAGTTGAATCAGATTGGGGAACTCCACCCATTTCTAGACTCGAACTTGAATTAAACCTCTTTTTAACCTTCTGAAACATTTGGATACGTTTTTTCCCCCATCTGCTAGTGTCTCTCTCTGTCAAAAACTTAAATTTCATGAGATCCTGTTCTCAGAAGAGATTCGGATAGTTTGGATAAGTTTTAGATATCTTTATCCTGGACAGACTAAAGAAAGCAGTAGATACAAAACTATGACAAGAACAGGAAGGCTATGCAACTCTGTCAGTCAGCGCTCTACATGAATTCTATAGATTTCCAAAAAGCCTTTGACATGGTTGATAGAACTAATGGAAATTGCTATGCCACTATGGAATCCCCCAGAAGTTTGTGAATAGCATTCATATCTTCTATGAAAATAGCAAAAGGAAATAGGAAGAAGTTCTTTAAATACACTAGGAGCAACAAAAAAGAAAGTGCAGGTCCTCTACTTAGCAGGAACGGAGAGCTAATATCTGATGAATCAAGATGGTTGGATTGTTTAATGCCTATTTTGCTTAAGTCTTCACTAAAAATGCCAATGGTTACCAGATACTCAACACAATTAATATTTACAACAAGGGGGAAGGAATGCAAGCCAAAATAGGGAAAGAACAGGTTAAAGAATATTTAGATAAGTTAGATGTATTCATGTTGTCTGGGCCTGATGAAATTCATCCTAGGGAACTTAAGGAACTAGTTGAAAAGAATCTCAGAACCATTGTTATCTTGCAGAACTCATTGAGGATGGGTGAGGTCCCAGTTGACTGGAGTGCAAACATAGTACCTATCTTTCAAAATGGAAACAAAGATGAGCTGGGGAAATATAGACCAGTCAGCCTAACTTCGATACCTGGAAAGATACTGAAACAAATTAAACAATCAATTTGTAAGCACTTAGAGGATAATAGGATTATAAGGAATAGCTAGCATGGATTTGTCAAGAACAAATAATGCCAAACCAACCTAATTTCTATAAAGAACAATGCAAAGTACTGCATTTAGGAAGGAAAAATCAAATGCACAACTACAAAATGGGAATAACTGGCTAGGTGGTAGTACTTCTGAAAAGGATCTGGGGATTATAGTGGATCACAAATTGAATATGAGTCAACAATGTGATGTAGTTGTGAAAAAGGCTATCATCATTCGGGGGGTGTATTAATATGGGAGTCGTATGAAGACACAGGAGGTAATTGTCTTGCTCTACTCAACACTGGTGAGGTCTTATCTGAAGTACTGTGTCCAGTTCTGAGTGCCACACTTTAGAAAAATGTGGACAAATTGGAGAGAGTTCAGAGGAGAGCAACAAAAATGATAAAAGCTTCAGAAAATCTGACCTGTGAAGAAAGGTTAAAAAATCTGAGCATGTTTAGTCTTGAGAAAATAAGTCTGAGGGGGGACCTAATAACTGTCCTCAAATATGTTAAGGGCCTTTATAAAGAGGTTGGGAATCAATTGTTCTCTGTGTCCACTGCAGGTAGGACAATAAGTTATGGGCTTAATCTGCAGCAAGGAAGATTTAGGTTAGATACTGGAAAAGCATTTCTAACTGTAAGGGTAGTTAAGCTTTGGAATAGGCTTCCAAAGGAGGTTGAGGAATTGCCATCATTGAAGGTTTTTAAGAATAGGTTGGACAAACTCCTGTCAGCAATGGTCTAGGTTTACTTGGTCCTGCTTAAGCTCAGGGGGCCAGACTTGATGGGCTCTCAAGGTCCATTCCAGCCTTCCATTCCTATGATTCTGTAACATACTTAGTAATAATTAACAAACTGAGTAAGCCATTCGAGGTAACTGTTGGCATTAGACAAGGATGCTTTATGTCACCCAGGAACTTCCTATTGGTAATGGGCAGGCAGGGCCGGTGCAAGGAAGTTTTGCGCCCTAGGCCCCCCCCCCTCAGCCCTGCGGCAGCTCTCCGCCCCCCCCCCCCGCCCTGAGGGCCCCCCCCCCGCGGCAGCTCCCCCCCCCTGCCCTGAGGCGCCTCCCCCCCGCGGCAGCTCCCCCCCCCCGGGGAGCCGTGCGACAGCTCCCCATCCCAGCTCACCTCTGCTCTGCCTCCTCTCCGAGCACGCCGCCCCCGCTCTAATTCTCCTCTCCTCCCAGCTGATTGGCGCTGCAAGCCTGGGAGGCGGGAGAAGTGGAGTGGCGACCGTGCGCTCGGGGAGGGGGGCATAGGAACGCTGTAAAAAAAAATTGGGGGCACCGCTTTTTGGCGCCCCCAAATCTTGGCGCCCTAGGCAACCGCCTAGTTTGCCTAAATGGTAGCACCAGCCCTGTGGGCAGGGTAATATGAAAGATCACAGAACAACTAAGGAGCATACAGTGGACTTTCACACAGAAGGTAGAAGACTCGACATTGCAGATGACATAACCTTCCAGTCACAGATATATGTAAGCTAAAACAAATAATCTCCAGCCAGTTAGTTTGGCTTAAAACCAACACAGAGAAACCTGTGAGAATCAACACACAGCAAGGAACACCAATAACACTTTCTGGGACTGACATAAAAGAGGTTCATTCTCAATAGCATCGTAAGCAGAACAGGTGGAACAGATGAAGACACAAGCCAGAATAACGAAAGCCAGACATGCCTTTGGAACCCTAAAGCTGATCTGGAGAAACAGAAACCTTGCCCTCTGAACCAGGGGTGCTGGAATAATTTGTATTGTGGGGGCTGAGAGCCATTGAACCCAACTGTAAACCCTGTTATTAATAGAAATCACTTCAAGCCAGAGGGTGTGGCAGCACCCCTAGTTCCAGCATCTATGCTTTGAACTAAATTCTGAATATTTGACACCTTTGTAAAGTCTATCTTACTATATGGCATTGAAACTTGGAGACTTATCTAGACCTTACTGTCTAAACTCCAGGTTTTTTATAAACAGCTGCCTTAGACAAATCCTCCACATCAGATGGCCAGAAAAAAATCAGAAATGAGGAGCTTTGGAGCAGGAAAACAGAAACTGATAGGACAGGAAATTATGGAATGAAAACGGAGATGGCTAGGACACACATGGAGGAAAGAACCGAGCAACATAACAGGACAGAAATTTCTAGGGCAAGAGGCAACAAGGTAGACCAAGGACAACTTGGAAACACACAACAGAAGCAAAACTGAAAGTCATTAAAATGAAATGGGAAGAAGATAAGACTGCAGTAGGAGGCTGCCAAAGTTGGAAGGCAGAGGTGAAAGCCCTATGTTCCAAGTCCAAGTCAGTCACTCCTTGAGGCAGGTATTATAAAGAGTATATGTACCTTTTGTAGCTGAAGAAATGGAGGCTCAGAGTCACACAGCAAGTCTAGGGCAGTAGAATCTAGCTCTCTTGGTTCTCATTCCAGTTTTTAACCACTAGAAAGTACTTCCTGACTTTAGATCAAAACCATAGTTGAACATGTAAACTTTTTTTTGAATGTTTATCCATCACTACTGCCATCATTCCAGCATATTACCCAAATCCCTTTCAGTGCTGCATATCAACATCTATCTGAAAGCTAAACGTTGACCATCTTCCATGTCCTTAGTAAAAGAGAAGCTCATTTTAGTCAATAATTTTCTACATTGATCATATCTACATTCTGCAATATGACCTGAAAATTTAAACTGGGTCTTTTAGGTTTGAATAGGCAATGAGCACATGATTATTAGCTGGTTGTCTGCAATGCTGTTGTTTTTCACTATTCTTAATAAGATCTGACAATATTCTTGGCAGTGTTCATTGCAAAAGTGAAGGCAGTCCCTGTACTGAGGCGCTTACAGTTTAACAAAGACAGAGAAAAGAAAAGTATACATAGTCTTGTGCTACTTCTTTTAGGAATTATTAAAGAAGTAAGTTTATGTCAATAGAATGCAAAACAAGATTTTATTGCAAACAGCTCTGCAATTGGTATTACAGTGATTTACTTCAGAAATTAGCTCTTTAAAAAAAAAAAGAGTAATATTTTTGATTGGCAGTAGTTTCTTTTTTCCTTGTTTCCTTTTTTAAAATTTAGCTGAGTGGTGAGAATGTGTTAATTTATAACCCCATAGGTGGCAAAAAGTTAATGGAAATACAGCACAAACACAAGTATCAGGGAATTAAAGGCCTCTAGTTAGCCACAAAACAAGACCCAATTCTTTCCCAGGAATGCAATAAAATTGTTTATAGTGGTAAAGAAAAACATAAATTAAAATTTACTGCAGAGTACAATTTGTGTGTGATGTGAATGCACAGAACCCTTGGTAATAAGCAAGTCTACCCTCAGGCATAGTTTCATAACTTAGTACTGTGTATTATGGTTTACTACTTAGATTAAAAAGTTGTTTAAATAGATGTTAACTTCAGAATCATGTTACATGATAAATATATTTAAGTGTTGACACTGAAACAATGTAGAATTGTTATAATGTATTTTTTATATAGTGCCTTAGGTATACATTATCCCTTGCAAACATATAGGAACACAAGAGCCAAGATTTCCAAAAATGGGTTCCAAAAATTAGATTCCTATGTTAGTTTTAGGCATTTATGTGAGTGATCTTATTTTCAAATGTTAAGCTTTCAGAGCAGATCACATTAAATTCAGTGACAGCTACTGGGTAGTTAGCATTCTTGAAAACCTGGCCATTTATTTGGGTGCCTAAATACGTAAACTATAGCATAACTTTAGGCTCTTGTTTTGGAAAATGTTGGTCCCTGTCCCTGCTCTGAAGCGCTTACACTCTAATGTAGACAGATCTGATGTAAAGGTCATGATAGGATAGGTTTCTGGTCCAGTCCTTGAATACTTGGCTTTAGTGGGAGTTTTGGGTGTGCAATGACTGGACCAGTAATGCTTAAAAGATCAACAGTGAACATAGGCACAGAGGAGAAGAGGTCAGCCATGAAATGCTAGGAAAGAGTAGTGAATTTTAAGGAGGGTTTTAGAGGGTGAGATGGGAAAGAAGAGGCTATTCCCAGTGACAAGGCGAGGAAACGTGTGTGTATGTAAGAAAACAAAAGAGATCACAAAGAGGAGAGAATTGGGTGGAGCATGTTTGGTGCAAAGGGAATGGAGCTGAAAGAAACAAACTGACACTATAGAGCAGAGAATTGGAGTGTGGATAAGTCAAAGAAAAATTAATTTCCATCAGAGCTTGGAATACTGTATAAGGCAAAAGGCCTTTATCCATATGGTGACAGTCTTTGGGTTACACACACAGGACTTGAAGGTGTTATGTCATCTTCCAAAGTGGGATTCAGAAGTGTGTTCTGTGGCTGACATCAAGAGCCATGGGCTTGCTCCAAAGCCCACTGAAGTTAATAGGAGCCTTTCAGGCCCTATCTACATGCAACAATTCATGAAAATGAATGTACTGTGTGTTCTGGTTTCTAACAGAAATTGAAGAGGATATGAATGAGAATTCTGACATTTGTTTGGAGATTTCTGCATAAATAGGGCATCCATCTGTGTTTTCCTCTGCGAAGGTCTTGGGCCCCAGAACTGCGCAAAAATGTGAAAGAAATACTTCCTTGATTCCAGACCAAGTTTGGATCCGACTAGTTTCAGTATTGACAATAATGGTCTCTCTCTGTTTTGGCTATGAGTTACTTGTGAGACTTTTCAATTCAGTTTTTGCAATGAAAGGGGAAATCATTTGCTAATATGTTGCTGCTTTTATGGTAAGATAACCTAAAACTAATTGTTTAGTTTCTAAAAAAAACCCCTCTTATGTGCTATTTTCCTTGTTCATCTTAGCAATTAACTATAATTACTAATAAAACAAACTTCTTAAATATCTTACATTTTTAAAGACAAAAATATACAAGCACCATGGTAGGCAATGACTCTTACCCAATATGCTGTGGGATCAAATATAAAGCTGAGGGAAAAGGACAAATAAAGAGATTAAAATGCTAATTCAGAAAAAAAGTCATTAAAATCAATAGGGACGGGGGCAGAGGTTGACAAGTGTTATTTCTAATTTGATGTAAACAGATTAAATGTCTTAAGACTAAATACAATAAAACATGTATTTGGCTGGAAGATGAATACAGTAGAATGAATAGTGAAATGGAATCCCATGTTACTTCAATGTATTCCAAGGGATTTTCATTTTGCTCCCTTATGGGAAAGTCAGGGATGAAATCCAGTAGAAACTAGTCTAAATATTTGTGAGACAAGGTGGGTGAGATAATACTTTTATTGGATCACCTTCTGTTGGTGAGAGAGAGAAGATTTTGAGTCTATACAGAGCTCTTTTCAGGTTTTCTGACCCTCAGGTGAAGAAGAGCTCTGTGTAAGCTCGAAAGCTTGTCTTTCTCACCAGCAGAAGTTGGTCCAATAAAAGATATTACCTCATCCATCTTGTCTCTCTATTATCCTGGGACCAACATGGCTACAACTACCCTAAATATTTGTAGAATTCAGTAGAAAATGATACCCTTCCACAACTATTTTGAACCATCTTATAGAATTCTATACGAGGGATTCAATTCTCTAAGAATTCTATAAGATGATGCAAAAGGTCTGTAGACAGGCTATCATACTCTGTTAAATTCTATAGGACTTTTACTTAGGTGGAAGAGGTAGATAGCTTTTCCTTCAGCTATAAGAAGGTTCCACTGTAAAAGGGATTAGCACCAGCTCCTCTGCTTAGTCAGAAGAGTTGAAGTAGGATAGAGCCCTGGCTGCCTTCAGACATGAGGGTAAAAAGATGATTCTCTGGAGCTGTGCTGTAGTGAATCTCTGCTCATAGTAAAATTGTTTTATGTTTATTAAAGCCCCCTAAAAAAAAAAAGTCAGTGCAAGCAAGTTCCCTTGTATATGCCATGCTGCTTGCTAATAGCCCAATCCAACTCCCATTAAAGTAAATGGCAAAACTCTCATTGACATTAATGGGAGTTGGATTGAGCCTGAAACAACTAAATGGTAATGCCAGTTACAAAGTAGCCTACAAGAAGAGAGCTGTCGGCAAGCAGGGACACATTTCTGTGGATGCTAAATTAACATGGTATTTCATGTTCTCACTAGCTGTCCACATTTTGGATATTTACATTTTTTGTCCTGTATTCTTAATCATTTTTGAGTTAACAATGTTCTCTGGCTCTCTGTGAAGAGTGCTAATCAGAGATCTTTTGGGGATCAATCCAAGATACTCCTCTCCTCACCACTATGTTCAGTGATTTGGCTGTCAGGAGGAAAGTACTTCAACGTGCTCTTGGAGGGTTGTTCCATCTTCCTCATTCATTGTGAAGTAATTAGTTAGATCCCATATTAATACCTTCACACACACAACACAAAATTCTACTATGAAGTTGATTTTGACTAAGATTTGACAGAGATTTGAGTTGCCTATTGAATCAGTGTCACAATTTTCCCCAGCTTTGGTGGGATGGCTGAGGGCCTGCTCCTCAGTGAATTCACCAAGTGTAGCTATACCAAGTGAACCAGTAAAGCACATGCATGCACTGGAGTAAAAAACTATGCTTTGCTTTCTTTGCTGATATAAAAAAAATTGATTTGGGATCTTAATCCAAAGACCATTGAAGTCAGTGGTAAGGCACAGTGAATTTTGAATCTGGCCCTAGTCATTGCAGTCTACTTGACATGGGTTGACATGCAAAACTGCACACGGAAGTCCATCGGCAGCCTAGGAAGAAAGCTATGTGACCACTGCAGCTCAGGAGAGTTGAAATGTTTATTTGCTAGAATTTTGAAATACTATCAAATGGTTCACTAGAGGTCTGATAATCTGTAGCTAAGTACCAAATTACATAGCCCAACCCAAATTTACAATACCTTATATGTTTATGAAACTCCTTAGGGCATTTTACAGAAAGCCTGCTCATTTATCCATTCTGGCAGCTGTCATATCAGCATACATATATTTTGGTGTGGGTTGCTTTTTCATTTTAGAATTGTTAATATTTTATATTTAAGAGGCTGTTTGACATTAGCATAACAGGAGGAAAGTTGCTTGTGATTTTTCTCTACAATCTAAATTATGCTAAGTTAAAATTTACTTTTTGAAAAACCTTTTGACTTCTTAAGAGCGTCTGAAATGTGCCAGATGACTGATGGAAAGTTTCAATTGTTCTCTTCATTTCTGAAGAATAACGGCGGAACGGGCAATTGAATTTTTAATTGGACACACTTTTAAAATAGTTCTTGTGCACGGATCATCAATACAGCTAATTACTGTATGTGGACATATAGTTTCACCTTTATTTAGAAAGAAAAGAGATTATACAAGACAAGGAAAGAGAATGGTATCCCCTTAAAATCAATTTCCTTTACAAAGAACCCAGCCCCACTCCAGAAACCTTTTATATTTACAAATTTAATGTTTTATTGAAGAAATGGTATTTCCCTGTTTCCTCCCCATCATTGTTATGTGACCAAGATATTTGTTTGGAAAAAGAAGTGCAGTGTTCCCTAAGCAGACTTCCACCTCTGCCTGATTCTTTTAGTGATGTCTGGACAACTCTTGTCACTCAGCTTATCATGGATACAATTCTGGTGTCTGCGAAAGAGAGGGCCATTCTGGCTGTTGAAGTCAATGGGAATTGCCATGGTTATGGATGTAGGCTGGCAGGGCTGTACCTCTGCATCCGTGTCTGAGGGAGGCCACGCCTTCTTGCAGTTTGGGTCTGCTAACCTTCTCCAAACAGGGAAAAGGGGGGAATTAGCAGTTCTCAAGGGGCCCATCCTGCAAGCAGGGCGGGCACACAGTCTGGGCTCTGGCCTGTAACCAGGAAGAGTGGTAGCAGTCTATCCACCTAGCTGTTAAGCATTCCAAGGCAACAAGCAGTCAGGGCTCTGGCCTGCAATCAGGCAGAGCTGTAGCCCCAGTCTAGTCTATCAAGTTTGGGGTGAGCACCACACACAGTCTATGGGGCTCAGGTTTGGGGTGAGCAGAGAAGCACAGGCCTCCTAACCTACAGAAGGGGAGTACAGCCACCCCAGTGGTTGGGTGGCAGGGGGGATGCGGGCCCACCCAACTCTACCGGATCCCAACCCAGGTCCCTAACAGTGGCAGACTACAGTCAGCAGGGATCCACCCACAACACCCTGACCTGATTTCAGACTCACTCTCCAGCAGACTATCGCCTGGTTCCCCTGAGTTGTTTCCTTCTCTCCCCCTTGGGCATACTTGGATCCAGGGATCATCCTCAATCTCCCCAGGGTACACTGCCAAGGGTAGCAGTAGCAGTTCCTCCACATCAAGAGCATAAGGGCTCCTTGGAAGCTCATGCTGGTCCTTGAGGTAACAGCAGTTTGCTTTAGGGCTCCACTGCAGCAGGGAAGAAGCATCTCTCTCCTCAAGCAGCTTCCTCCCAACTGAGCTTCTGGGCCAGCCTTGATATTTCCCCTTCCTGTCCTGCCCCTCTGCTTCCAGCGTGCGGGGCGTGGCCCTCCTAGCTCCATCCACCAGGCAGCTTGCAGTGTTCGGCCCACGTCCGCATCTGAGAGAGGCCATGCCTCCTCGCTACAATGGAACACTAGATTTACAGGAGTTTTGCTGTTGACCTCAACGGGAGTGTGATGGGATATATCAGACCCTCTGAGGCCCCCTGCTGGAGACCTTGTGGCCCTGCCACCCACTCCTCCAGAAAAGGGCAGTGGAGAGGGTCCTCCAAGCTGCCTAGAGTGGCTGTGTGGGAGACAGCCAATCGGGGCCCAGCAGGTCAATATAAGAAGAGCTGCAGGGCCAGCGTAAGTTTCAGTTCCTTGCTAGAGCTTGAGGAGTGTGGATGGTGTGTGGCTGGCTGAGGGAGCTGCAGGACCTCAGATGGGGTACTGCTGCCCAAAGCCAGGGATAGTGAAAAGGGACCCTGAGCTGGTTGTGGGGACTCTATCAGGACAAGGCCTTGAGGTAAGGGTGAAGATGGCACAGGTCCGCAAGGAAGTGGCCCATGGAATTAGAGCAGCATTGTGACTTAGCAGTTGTCCACTGTGTCCCTTTATCTATCTACAGGGTCTCTGGGCTGGGACCCAGAGTAGTGGGGGGCCCAGGTCCCCCCAAACCCCAATTAGCCACTGGCGGAAGTGTCTTGGATATTAAGCCACCCCAGAGAGGGGAACTGAACTGCAGTGGCCCAGCTGGAGAGTTGTGGTTGGAAAGACCCTAAGAGGGTGAAGACTTTGTTGCCAGGGAGGGAGCCTTGGGGCACTGCTCTATCCTGGAGTAGGGACAGTTTGTGGGAGACATTACAGAGGGCGATGAGAGAGACCCCTGTTAGACTTGTATCCTGGTAGGGATTTTGCTTTGCTTTCATCACACAGTCAGAGTGTGTATGACTTGGCTGGAGGGCTGAGTTACTGTAGACATACCAGAGTGAGAGAGTGCAGGCACACATACTCGGCCAAGAGGGTGCTTATGAGAGGTGAGTGTGCCCCATTACAGGGAGTAGGATGTGGCCATGAATCAGGCTGGAGATGGCCAGGGAGTTGTTAGTAATTAGGAAGCCTCTGTTGACAAACAGTAATGGCTAGCTTGTGTCTTAGCCTGCAGTGGTGCATAAGAGAGGGAAAAAGACTAAGGAGCCTCCCCTTCCACCTGGTGCTTTGCACAAAGGCCAAGCACAATCCCAGCCCTAGCACATAGGGTGTAGATGCCTAATGACTAGCATTGACAGTAATGTTAGGCTTGTTAAAGGAGATGAGTGTAGGGCCTTGTCTACACTACGAGAGTACTTCGATTTTAGTTAATTCGACTATGTGGAATCGATATTACTAAGTCGAACGTGTGTGTCCACACTAAGGACAGTAATTCGACTTTGTGAGACTTTGTGAGTCCACACTAACGGGGCAAGCGTCGACATTGGAAGCGGTGCACTGTGGGCAGCTATCCCACAGTTCCCGCAGTCCCCCCTGCCCTTTGGAATTCTGGGTCGAGCCCCAAATGCCTTCTGGGTAAAAAAATGTGTCGAGGGTGCTTTTGGGCGCCTGTCGTCATCCGTCCGTCACTCAAGCCCTCCCTCCCTCCCTCCCTCCCTGAAAGCGCCGGCGGGAAATAATTTCGCGCGCTTTTCTGATTACTGACAGCGCGGACGCCACAGCAGTGCGAGCATGGATCCCGCTGCGACCATCGCTGCAGTTGTGGCAGTTCTCAATGCCTCGCAGCTTCTCCTCCACCTGTACCAGAGGCAGCTGCAGATCAATCATGAGAGGAGGCTACGGCACTACCGTGACGGCATGAAGTCGGACACTAGCTCCGACCTCTCTGAGAACATGAGACCCAGCGCCCAGGACATCTCGCTGTCACTGGGTCTTGTTGATACTGTTGAACGGCGATTCTGGGCCCGTGAAACCAGCACGGAATGGTGGGACCGCATAGTGCTGCAGGTCTGGGATGAATCCCAGTGGCTGCGCAACTTTCGCATGCGGAAGGGGACTTTCCTCGAACTGTGTGAGTTGCTGTCCCCTGCCCTGAAGCGAAAGGACACCCGGATGCGGGCAGCCCTGACTGTCCAGAAGCGAGTGGCCATAGCCCTCTGGAAGCTCGCAACGCCAGACAGCTACCGGTCCGTCGCTAACCAGTTTGGCGTGGGCAAGTCTACCGTGGGGGTTGCTGTTATGCAAGTAGCCAGGGCAATCGTCAAGCTACTGCTATCTAAGGTAGTGACCCTGGGAAACGTTGAGCTCATCAGAGATGGCTTTGCCGAGATGGGATTCCCAAACTGCGGTGGGGCTATAGATGGGACTCACATCCCTATCCTGGGACCGGACCACCAGGCCAGCCAGTACATAAACAGAAAGGGATACTTTTCCATGGTGCTGCAAGCACTGGTGGACCATCGGGGACGTTTTACCAATATCTACGTTGGATGGCCTGGCAAGGTTCATGACGCTAGGGTGTTCAGGAACTCTGGTCTGTGTAGACGGCTGCAGGAAGGTCTTTACTTCCCGGACCACAAAGTAACTGTTGGGGATGTGGAGATGCCTACAGTCATCCTCGGGGACCCTGCATACCCGCTAATGCCCTGGCTCATGAAGCCCTACACTGGCGCACTGGACTCAGGGAAAGAACTATTCAACTACCGGCTCAGCAAGTGCAGAATGGTGGTGGAGTGTGCTTTTGGCCGTCTCAAGGGCAGATGGAGAAGCCTACTCACTCGCTGTGATCTCAGCGAGACCAATATCCCCATTGTGATAGCTGCTTGCTGTGTGCTCCACAATTTGTGTGAGAGCAAGGGGGAGACCTATATGTCAGGGTGGGAGGTTGAGGCAAATAGCCTGGCTTCTGATTACGTCCAGCCAGACAGCAGGGCGATTAGAAGATCACAGCGGGACGCACTGTGCATCAGGGAGGCTTTGAAAGCCAGGTTCCTGACTGAACAGGGTCTCCAGTGACTTTTTACTTTGTGGACACAGATGCTGAACCTGCCCCCGTTTCTTTACCCAGTTACTGTTGACTATCCTTCCAAGTTACATACCCCCTTCCCCACCTTCCCAACAAATAAAATCTGTTCTGTTCTGTTAATGAACAAGGTTCTCTTTTTTACTGTTTTCGCGGGAATGTTTTAAACCGGGGACGCAGACTGTGGCGGGGGGCGGGCTTACTGTTTTGATGCAAATGATGCTTCTAAAGTCCGGGAATGACAGGCTCCGCAGTGCTGCATTGGTTGTTTCAACGCAGCCTGCCAGCAGTCCTGGGCGGGACTGGATGTATGTGTCGGCCAAGTGACTTTCTGGCAGGGGGCGGAGGGTAACAGATCCCCTGCTGCGTGGCTCTGTGATCCAGGATAAGGACTGCGGCATAGGATCTCTAACTGCCCTCCCCCGACACAAAGTCACAGATCAACCCCCTCGCACCCCAGAACAAGAAAACCGCCTCCCAGACTGACCAGGGTAACTGGTGACTGTGCTGTGTATGTGTCCTGATGCTGGACCTGCCCCCGCCTCTGTAGCCTGCTACAGGTGACTGTCCTGTCCAAGTAACAAACCCCTTCCCCCCCTTCAGACAGAATCCCCTCCAAAAGACACTCTCGGAAACAGTACTTAACAGAAACAGATGTTTTATTACGAACCGCACATGAAAAGGTGGGGGGGAAGGAAACTTGGACATGGGCTAGTGTGAGATGGGTAGGAAAGGACTTTTCAAAGTTTGGAACGAGAGCCTTCCATTGCTGCAGCAGTGTGCAGTGGCCGACTGACAGTTTTAACGGCCCTTGCCGCCCCTCCTTCTTTGTACTTTTGGTGAGGGGGGTGTGGGACTTGGTGGCGGGGGAGGGCGGTTAGAGATAGACAGCAGCAGTGCTCTGTCCTCCTGCCTCCGGTCTTGCAGAACATCCACTAGGCGCCGGAGCGTCTCCGTTTGCTCCCTCATTAGTCCAAGCAGGGTTTGAGTAGCCTGCTGGTCCTCCTGGCGCCACCTCTCCTCCCGTTCCATGACTGCTCTGTGCATTTGTGACAAGTTCTCCCTCCACTGTGTCGTCTGGGCTGCCTGCTCTCGTGAGCACTCCATAAGTTCATAAAACATGTCTTCACGAGTTTTTCTCTTCCTTCTTCTAATCTGCGCTAGCCTCTGGGAGTGTGATGCCAGGCTGGGTTGGGAGACAGTCGCAGATGTGTCTGTGGGAATGGGAAAAAGGGAGTAAATTCCTGAGACAGATAAATGAAGTTGCTAACAAAGAGCATAGTCTTTCTCTGTGAACAACACCATGCACTGCACCTTTCACATGCGCACTCAGGACAAGGTCGAATTTTCGGCCCTCGCCTTATGTGTCTGGGGTCCTGCAGTTGCGATCAGAGAAGCGTTGCAGGACACCTCTACTTCTGCTGCGGGAAAACATGGTAAGCCGTAGACTTGTGGCAGCTTAAACATGTAATAGTAGCACTGGGCTCCTTTCGCACTGAATGCAAGGCCACTCTCTCCTGGCAGCAATCAGGGAAGCATGAGCTCTGCCCCTGTCCCACCACCTCGCGGCTGTCCCCGGGAAAGATCCCTGTATGCTGCCCCTCTGCCGCCTCCACCGCGTGGCTGTAAAGCAGTCCAAATACTAACATTCCCCTCCCTAATTTAAAGCAGGGCGTCATGTGTGACATAACCGTCATGAGGATCTCGGAGACCGAGAGGGGAAGGATGCTGCGTGAATGCATGCAGAGGCCTGGGCCATATGCCGCCATGCTGTGCCGCGCACTGATCCCCGACTACCTCATGGACTCATGGCGTGGGAACGTGTGCTACCACGGGGGACCAAACAAGATTGCCCTGCCGTTGAACCTCGTGCGCATGCTGGAGCGGTACCTCCAGGAGAGCTATGCGGAGCTATCCCAGGAGGACTGTCTGTCCATTCCCGGGCACATTGACCGCCTTTTCCTTTAAGTTGAGCATAACGGAGTACAGAGTGGAGGGGCCGTGTTGTGGACTAATCATGAATATCCGGACAGTACTTGATTTTCTATACATAGTTAGTAGTAAAAAGTTTACTAAGCCAACTAAATCATGAACAACAAATTACTGATATAGTTATTATTCCTGTTTTGTTATAAATAAAAGTTTCTATGTTTAACTGAGTGACTGAAAAGCCCATTCTTAACAATATAAATATTCCACTTATGTTAAAATGAAATGTTTAGATGTTTAAAGCACTCACTGCTTGATCCTTCCCCTGATTCGGTGTCCGGGGTAAGGGCTGTGGACGGTTGGTAGGGGATCTCGGTAAGGGTGATGAAGAGCTCCTGGCTGTCGTTGAAATCAGCGGTGCAAGCGCTGTCGACTGCCTCGTCCTCCTCATCTCCTTCCTCATCTTCCCCGTCACCTAACATTTCCGAGGAGGAACCGGCCGTGGACAATATCCCATCCTCGGAGTCCACGGTCACTGGTGGGGTAGTGGTGGCGGCAGCACCTAGGATGGAATGCAGTGCCTCGTAGAAACGTGATGTGTGGGGCTGGGATCCGGAGCGTCGGTTTGCCTCTTTGGTTTTTTGGTAGCCTTGTCTCAGCTCCTTGATTTTCACGCGGCACTGCGTTGCATCCCGGCTGTATCCTCTCTCTGCCATGGCTTTAGAGATCTTCTCATAGATCTTTGCATTCCTTCTTTTGGAGCGCAGCTCTGAAAGCACGGACTCATCGCCCCACACAGCGATGAGATCCAAGACCTCCCGATCAGTCCATGCTGGGGCCCTCTTTCTATTAGATTGCACGGCCAACTCTGCTGGAGAGCTCTGCATCGTTGCTAGTGCTGCTGAGCTCTCCACGCTGTCCAAACAGAAAATGAGATTCAAACTGGCCAGACAGGAAAAGGAATTCAAATTTTCCCGGGGCTTTTCCTGTGTGGCTGGTCAGAGCATCCGAGCTCTAAGTGCTGTCAAGAGCGTCAACAGAGTGGTGCACTGTGGGATAGCTCCCGGAGCTATTACCGTCGATTTCCATCCACACCTAGCCTAATTCGATATTGCCATTTCGAATTTAGCGCTACTCCTCTCGTTTTCGAGGATTACAGAAGTCGAATTTAAGAGAGCTCTATTTCGAACTAAGTAGCTTCCTGGTGTGGACGGGTGCAGGGTTAATTCGATGTAACAGCGCTAAATTCGATATAAGCTCCTAGTGTAGACCAGGCCTAGGAGTTGCAAATGGTAGTGCTTCCCATCCTTCCTTGGCCATAGCCAGCAGATGGAAGAGAGATGGAGGGCACATGCTGGACTTTTCCGAAGGAAATGGTAGCAGTTGTACTCCCAGCAGCATTGTGCCAACTTCAGAGCAATGTGTCTGGGTTTTCCCACTGGGGTGGTGGACCTCCACATCCCTTATCCTATGGGGCTGTCTTAAAGGCACCATCTAACCTGTGATCTTAGAAATTTGCGATTACAAAAACAAATGCAGCAAAAGAGATAACTAATGGATTATTTGGAAAAGCAGATGTTATTTTTGTAGGCAGTGGGTCCTTTCCTATTCCTAACTGCAATTTTCAGCCATAACTCTGAAAGAGGAAAGGATATGGATTGAATGTTTTCTTGAGCACAAGTCTGAGAAGCATGATTCCATGCTGAATTACTATTTAAGTCTATTTACATCTGCAATCGTGGAGTGTTTTGCAGTACCACAACACAGTCTTTTTTCCTTTATAAATTGCACTTGGCATGATGTTCCCTTCTGGAGAGCTCATGATGACGAGGGGACATTGCCATCGGTGGTGGAAAGAGACAATGTTGTATATGTCATGATCAAGTGGTGATCTGGTGAAATATTTGCTCAAAGAGAATAAGTCTAGCTAAGAATGTTAGAACTAACAAACATCACCAGTCCATAAGCAAAGCTGTAGAAACACAAGGTTTCACTCTGGAGACCTTCTTCTCCTCTCATTACAGTTTCACATCTGTAACTCCATTGATTTGAGTGAAGTACTTCCTGATTTATATCAGGCCCCAAGTTTTTGGCTTCATCTGAACCAGAAACTTAAAATGGAAAGGAGGGGGTCCTGAAATTGCAATCCAGACCTGCCAGAAATATTCACCAAAAGCCATATGAACGAAAAGTGGCTGATTCTGCCCATTTCTAGTTCTGATTATGTTCAAGCTTGTAACACTCTAAATATACATGAAACTACTGCATTTTACCTTGTTGTTTTTTTATACCTGTACTGAAGGTATTAAAAAATGCATGATAAGAGCAGAGCTCCTTTTAGTGTCAATGGGAGTTTAGTGAATCAAGGGGGAAATAGACCCCATAGGATGTAATTGTCCACATTTTTAACCTACTATCTAATGGATTTTATTTCTTTTATGAAAACTTTTTATTATTAATAGTGTGCTCGAAAGAAACTAATGAGCTGTAATAAATTTGCATACTTATGAAGCCTGATCATTTATTCATGGAGATGGCACAGAGAATGAAGGGCTAGCATTAATTCTGCTAGAAGTTAGTCGAGAATACATGCTGTTCCTCACTGTGTCTGCTTTGGAATGCTCTTCACTTTAGTTTTCACTGAAGAAAAATACAGGCAAATTCCGTTTAAAGAGAATTTCCTTTTTGGAATGTTTTGCTAGTTGATAAATAGCCCTGAAGTCTGATTCACATGGCTGTTCATATGAGGTATTGCAATAACTTAAAGTTTTCAGTACCTAAAATTTTTGAAATATGGGAAGAAACCCAGGCTTTATCGAATAACTGCAGATATGTTTGTCTTGAGTACAGGTGGCAGGAGTAGGCATAGTATTATTTTGTATTTTTATTGGCATTAATTTAGCACTTTCCATGTTATTTAGAACAATGAATTATATGCTTGTAGCTCACTGATTGTATGCAGGCAAATGCAGCAATTGTTATGCAATCAACAATATGTCATCTAAAACTATATAAGCTTTTCTATTTCAGCAGTAGTTATAGTAACTGAGGGTGAATACTATCTAGGGCACCATGACACACTAGCATTGCAACAGCACTAAATATTATGTGCAGAAGTAATCAGAGCAAGCTGAAAACAACAATAATAACAATGTTACTTAGCCCTTATTGCATTTTCCATCTTCTAAACATGACATAAACTTAAATCCTCACATCACTTCCTGTGAAATATGGTGGGTATTATCAGAGCAAGGCAATCAACTCACAATAAATAATGTATTGATGAATGCAATTCTTATTCCTGGTTACAAAGTGTCCATATACAGACTACAGTTTTTATGAATTTGTTGGCTACTTGAATTGTCAATTAGTATTTTGTATGGAACAGATTTCGGGCCACGGATTCCTTCCAAATTGTGTGCTGTGAGAATTGTATTGAGTATTTTATTTTCACAATTTGATATTAGAGCTATATGACTGGTAGCCTAAGCCATATGGTATTGTTTCTTTTCCCCAGACTACAAGGCCCAACCTTCATGAGAAACTACTTCCACCAATGCAGCTATCATTTAGTGTAATGAGTAAATGAATCTCTGTTCTGGGCCTGAAATTTTGTTAATGTTCATATTAACAAAACTTTGTTCACACAAATGTTTATGAGCAGTAAATAAAAAAGGGATGTAAACTTGGTGTAAGCACAATTCTATTTTAATGTCACTGACTGTTCAAGGGTATCTTTTCTCGCTATTCACCCAGCTCTAAATTATTTATCTCACGGGAAAATTGAAGTAAAGAGACTAAGCAAATTGCAAAAAGCTGAAAGAGTCAGCTTAGAAGTGTAAAGAAATTTGACCTTGAATGTTACCTGAAGATGTGCAAGGGCAAGCAACACAAAGTGTACATTCCTGTTTCATGTTTATTAGAGAGAGCAAGGCTGGAATAGAAGAAGGGTGGGCCGGTGGCAAAATTCAGGAGTCTTAGTGCTTGGGATTGGTTTGGACTCATTTCTAATATTAAGGTGGTCCAAAACATCACCAAAGCAATTTCTTAGTTTACAAATGTTAAAGTGCCAGCGCTACTTAATTTTCCATAAAGTTCTAATCAGAGAGAACTCTGTTGGACTCAACTTCTAAGATGACACACACTATAAATGACTAGTAACAAGCATCAGTGCCTATGTTAATCGTTCTAATTCAGCTCCATGTGTTTGGGCATCACTACAGTGTATGTTCTCTTTTACTACATAAGTAATACAAATGGTGGAAGTCTAAAGCGCCAGATTTGCTTTGCAACCCTCCTTTTTTTTTTTCTTTATCAGAAACTACCACTTGAAAATAATCTTTTTAATAACATGGAAAAAATTGACCTATTTCCCCCCCCCCATACAATTGTGGGTATCCAGATATGTTCTTAATAGGCTTTCGTGCCTAAAATAGCTTCAGAAACATAGCAACCTACAGAGACTAACAGCAGAGGTGGGAACATTTGTGCCTTTTCTTTTAAACCTCAGTGATGTTAATTTTTCCTTTCCAGAAGTACAGAATTATGGGGGCTATGCTCAGAGACGATTTTGCAATTCAACAAAGACCTTGAAGTTGCCAGGTTTAAATAGATTTTTTTTAATACTATACAGTACTGGCTCATTTCTCTTGCTTCATAAAGAAATTAAGAAACCTGGGTTAAATTGTAAGATCTACTGAGCTGTCATAGTTCGTTGGCTGTATTGGTGCTATTGTTACATTAGCAGGGAATATGTTCAGTTGTAAATAACTTAACTGGAGGTAAACAAAGCATAAAGTTACAATTTGGGGTCTATTTGGACAGAAATAATAGTCATGCTTAACAAGATCACATAATGAGTGTAACGAAACAATGATGTTTTCTAGTATTTTTATTGCAGTACCAAAGAAAAAATAGGCCTCAGTAATAGGATGCCAGTTAGACATAATTAAACATAAAACAATACCACAGAGCAAAATGTTTCTAGCCACTATGGCTTTTTGTACACACAGACATTTCCTATACAATCACATACATTCAGTCAGATTTATTTTAAATTAAGGACATGACAAACCAAGGAGAAACTGTCTTCGTGAAACAGTAGCATGTGTTTCTCCTCTGTGACAGTCTGCACAGAACTGAACAACTCCAGGATTGATGCCTTTATTCACACTGCAGATCTCTGTTGCTTGGTCTGCACTTGTTCTGCATACAGAACTCCCATTAGGCTAAACTCTTCCTTAGGTGAAGAGAATGTAAATGGCTGAGAATGATCAGTATTCAGTAGAGAAGAAACATGCTATCTTCAGGTTGTTTTAAACCCAACGGAATTGCCAGGTGACCCTACTAGCTATTGGAATCACTGGCCAGTTCACAACAGTGACCAGAGCAGTCAGAGAGGGGCATTCTGGGACATCTCCTGGAGGCCAGTAACAGTCGATGTAAGTAACACAGTGTCTACAAGTAAGCTTGTTGAGAAGAACCTTAAAATTATTTGTCATGAGTCTATAACTTTGAGATTTGATAATTCCAGTGAATCAATTGGACAAAACCGTCCTCAAAGCCAGAAGATGACAAGAATCATGCTTGTAAAAAGCAGGAACCTAAAGTGAGGTGCTTTTGAAAATCCCATTTATATGATTTAAGAATACAAGTCCCAATAGGCTTTTAAATAAATGATTTGGTTTTCAAAAATGCTGGCCACCCAGTTGTTCCCACTGCTTTGTTTGGACCTATAATTTTTGTTAAATATTATTTTCAACTCTAACAGGAAGACAGACAAGGGGACCTAGGTCAGGTTCTAGGCAGAAGCTGTATGGTAAAGTGGGGAAAGACATATTAACTGTGGAGCTAGAACTGTTTTCCTTATTCTAAAAATGTTCCTTGCCCAGTATTAGAAGAAAGTGACTCTTTCTGTGACTCTACCTTTGTCATATAACACAGAAGATTGATTTCAATGGAAGTGAAGAGGAGTCTATAGAGTATCTAATAATTTATTAGGGGGAAGAATAGTCTTAGGCCTGATCTACAGTACATGGTTAAGTGGACACAAGACAGCTTATGTTGACCTAGCTGTGGATGTGTCTACATTTAAATTTCGCTCCCACTGATGTAACTGCCTTGCTGCGCTGACTTAATAATACCACCTTCCTGAGTGGCATGGAGTCAAAGTTGATATAGTTAGCTTGACACAGTGTCAGTGTAGACACTGTGTTACTTACATCGACTGTTACTGGCCTCCAGGAGATGTCCCAGAATGCCCCTCTCTGACTGCTCTGGTCACTGTTGTGAACTGGCCAGGGGGACAGGGAACCTCCCCTCCCCTTTAAGCCCTGTAAACTTTGGAAATTCCTTTTCCTGGTTGCCCGGCTTGGTGACTACACCTAGCAACTTTTGATTGTTGTGTTCAACTGCTGGGTACATGCTGCAATCCTCTGCCAAAGGTTTCTGGGGAGGGCTGCCTTATTTCTTCTGCCGCAATAGGACACTTTCCCATGCCATTCAGTGATTCCTTCAGAAGGCACCATTGCAATACACAGACTAGTGGCATATGGCCGGGGAATGCCTGTAGTAGCTGTGCTCTCTCTGCCTCTGTTATCCTCAGGCGTGAGATATCCACCGCCTGTGGAAAATGGTGCTAATATTCAGTTCCATTGCCCTATACACATATACTCATGTCTGAGCTATTTCCCCAGTCCCCACCCTGGGACATACTCACCATGGCTAGTCCCGTGACTGGTGCTGTGTTGTATCAATCCCAAGGAGAAGTGAGAATGTAGTGCTTACAACTTGTGTGGATCAAAGGGAGTGAGTTCAGTATCCTGAGTTTCAATCTTGGTTGTGAATACAGACAATAGTACCTCTGTGAGTTGTAACTTCAGCTGCTGGTATTGCGGGCTTGAGGGTCTTCCCCTCCTCACCAGCAGAACACCTGAACCAGATAAGAAGGGGAAAGAAGAGAACTCATTCCAAGCCAGTGCTGCATCAGGGAGTGAGCACAGGGCCTGGAGGCCCATCCTTGCAGACAGCATGGACCAGGATAGAGTGGAGAGGAGAGAGGCTCAGGAAAGGAAGAGGGACATGCAGCAGGAGATGCTTGTGCTTCTCAGGCAGCAAGCAGAGATGTTGGAGACTCTGGTGGACATGCAAGTTCAACAATCCCATGCTTGCCTCCCTCTGCAGCCCATAAATAACTCTATATCAGGGCCTCTTTACACCTCCCCACCCTCAACATTCCATGTGGCATAAGGGGCCATTGCATTACCATTAACACTCCCTCCCTCCTCCCCTGCCCCCCGCTCCCAGGGACATTAAAGACAATCACAGCTGCACATACACTGACCTGTGAAAGACACGGCTGATGTATGTGTACCTGAAATGGAAATGACTGTTCCTTCCCCTTAATTCATTAAGTTTTACTAAGTTATAAGTGTTTTTTATTTGTATGGTTACAGAATAAAATTCTATTTTTGTAACATACTTTAACTTTATTAGTTTGCAACATATACTCGCTTGTGCTGAGCTGGTATGACACCCACCAATTTCCTGTTACTTCATTTTGTCACAGAACTCATAACATCAGTCATAGACAATATTAGTAGGTCCATTGGCAATGTTATATTCCTACACACACAGCACTCACTAAAAGGTTCGTACTGGTCTTCAACACAGCAAGGCCACGTAGAGCCCACTAAAGCAACATACTCTGGCTCACTATTAAAATGGTATTTCACAGCCTCCCTGAGCTGTTTGGCTCTGCGTTGATCTCTTCTTATAGCCCTGGCATCTTGACTTTTCAAAATCAGCAAAAAGCTATTCCACCTCTACCCTCCACCCCAGTGGAAACTCCCCCCACTTTGTTTCACAGATATTGTGCAGAATACAGCAGGCAGCTATAACCATTAGGCTTTTTTTTCACTGAGGTCCAATCTGGTAAGTAGACAGCACCGGTGACTTTTCAAACAGCCAAAGGCACATTCAATTGTCATTCTGCACTTGCTCAGCCTGTACTTGAAGCACTCATCAGTGCTGTCAAGGTGATCAGTGTACAGCTTCATGAACCATAGGAGCAAGGGGTAGACTGGGTCTCCCAGGATCAATATTGGCATTTCAACATTCCCAATGGTAATCCACCTGTCAGGAAAGAAAGTCCCTGCTTGCAACTTTCTGAACAGTCCTGTGTTCTTAAAGATGTGTACATCATGCACCTTCCCTGACCAGCCCATGTTGATGTCAGTAAAGCATCTTGGGTGATCCGCCAGCACTTGCATTACAATAGAAAAACAGCCCTTTCTGTTGATGTACGGTGTGGCAAGATGGTCTGATGCTAAAATAGGGATATGCGTGTCATTTATCACCCCACTGCAGTTCAGGAAACCCACTGTTGCAGAACCATCCACTATATCCTGCACATTGCCCAGAGTCACAGTCGTGCATAGCAGGAGGTGATTAATGGCCCAAGCACACTTGCATTGCAACAGCCCTCCTGGTGGATTTCCCAACTCCAAATTGATTCCCAGCTGACTGGTAGCAATCTGGTGTTGCAGTTGCCACTCACTTCTCAATTATCAGTGTGGATCTCATTTTGGTGTTCTTGCGCTGGAGAGCTGGGGTGAGTTCAGCACACAGATCCAGGAACGTGGACTGGCGCATCCAAAAGTTCTGCAGCTGCTGCTTGTCATCCCAAACCTGCATGACAATGTGATCCCAGCAGCCAGTGCTTGTTTCTTGGGCCCAGAACAGATGCTCCATTTTATGCTGCTGCTCCTTGAGGCTGCTAACAACTTGGAATTGTTTCTTTCTATGTCCCACAGCAATCTAGCCTCCAAGGAATCATGTTCCCTGCAGCTCCTCTTGTAGCTCTGCAAATACTGCAGGATCAGGTGCCCTGTACTCGCAACACATAATAGTGCAGAACTGTTCAGAATCCATGCTTCTGTCACAGATGGCGGACAGTGAGGAGTGACCTGCAGGTTTGCCATGAGGCATCGCAAAACCTCCCTGTGCTGGATGGTGGCGAGCTGCCCAGTGGGATAGCGATCCATGGTGCACTGCACTCTACATTGATACAAGTGCTCCTGGTGAGGACGTGCACTGCTAACACAAGGAGCATAGTGTGGACATGCACAAGCAATGTAATAACTCTGGTGGCTGTGTGTTGACATTACTTAAGTCGACATAATTTTGTAGTGTAGACATGGCCTTAGTGAAAAGAAAAGCAAAATGAAGATTTAAAGGAAAACTGAAACAAATCAGAAATTTCAAGAAACGTGAACCAGAGCCTGGAGTCTTAAGCCAATGAACATTTAGTTTAGTAGAAAAAGTGAATAGCTTCCTAATGAATTGATTCACACTTCCTGTTGCTGACTACAGAGTCTGTTCATCCTCTGTACTTCAACTGAACAAACTAACAAAAGGCTTCCAAAATATTCTTTCAAATTAGAGTCTTGAGACACTCTTATGCAGGCAAATAGTCCATCATGATCCAGATTTTTGTACATGGCTTAATTCTCAGTTGTAGTTTGCTGCTGTCAAACCAACCATCTGTTTGGACTAAACTTGTTTCCTATTCTGTCCCGTGGGAAAGAATTTAGCAACAGAAAAACCATTTCACCAAGGAAAGTGGAAATGTTTTCCAGAAAGCTGAAGTCGCCTAGTGTTTTTTCATTAAAATCCCCTTGTACTCCCACAGTTTATAGTCATTTGACATTTTGGAAACACAAACGTTTGAACATAAGCTCCAGAAAATTAAAAACATCCCAGATTTGATCACATATTCTTAGAAATGCCTAGTGAGTAACAGATATTATACAGTAATTTTCTTTTCTGTCATGGAGTCAGGAAGAAAATGATACAGTATTAGAGTAAGTTGCTGTTTAGGCTAGTGGCCAGGTGTGACTAATAACATGTGCAAACACACCTGTCTCTACTATTGCCTGTTTATCCACCTGTTTCATATTGTTTCAGAAGTCTGATTTCACCTCACTTAAAAACTTGGGCTTCAGCTTCAGCCCCCACAGTGGGGCTCGGGCTTCGGCTTTCTGCCCTGGGCCCTAGTGAGTCTAACACTGGCCCTGGCGAACCCATTAAAACAAACTTGCCCACAGTTTGAGAACTGCTGCTATAGTATATAGAACAATATAAACAAGTCATTGTCTATCTTTTGAAAAGAAACTAGGGCCAGTACGTGAATGATAGTAAATAAGTAGTGGTGAAGACAATGATCAAAGTATCTTTATTTTACATGAAACAGAAGGTGAGATAGGGTTGTTTTTATTAAAAAATCACAGGGTAAGTGGTAGAGGCCATCCGATGAAAGAAAAATTTATTTTACGTAAATACAATCTGCAAAAGTTTTGAGTACAGCTGACTTGGGCTCTAGCAAATTTGAAGATTTCATATTGTAAGGTTGAAAAATAAGAAAGAGGACTTTGAAGGGATATGGGCTTTGTTTTGAGACCTCTTATTTGGGTTACAGCTATTCATAATGCTTATTTGTGTGCTTGTAGTGGATTGCCCTCTTATGTACTAATATTTCTATTGCAGCAGTACCTGAAGACCCCCAAGCAGAGATTAGGGGACCCATTGTGTTAGGACCTCTACAATCAAACAACAAAAAGAATCCCTACACCAGATATCTCACAATCAAGGACTTAGACCAGTAGTTCTCAACCAGCGGTATGTGTACCCTTGGGGGTATGCAGAGGTCTCGATATTTGCCTAGTTTTACAACAGGCTACGTAAAAAGCACTAGCAAAGTAAGTACAAACTAAAATTTCATACAAATGACTTGTTTATATTGCTCTATATACTATACACTGAAATGTAAGTACAATATTTATATTCCAATTGATTTTTTTATAATTATATGATAAAGCAATTTTTCAGTAATAGTATGCTGACACTTTTGTATTTTATGTCTGATTTTGTAAGCAAGTAGTTTTTAAGTGAGGTGTAACTTGGGGGTACAACAGACTGGTGCACTGTGGGATAGCTCCCGGAGCTATTAGCATCGAATTCCATCCACACCTACCCTAATTCGACATGGCCATGTCGAATTTAGCGCTACTCCCCTCGTCGGGGAGGAGTACAGAAATTGATTTAAAGAGACCTTTATGTCGAACTAAATAGCTTCGTTGTGTGGACGGGTGCAGGGTTAATTCGATTTAACGCTGCTAAATTCGACATAACCTCCTAGTGTAGACCAGGCCCAAGACAAATCAGACTCCTGAAAGGAGTACAGTTGAAAAGCTGGAAAAGTTGAAAGCCACTGGTGTAGACAAGCCCTAAATAACATACAAACTAAACAGTAGAAACTCTAATCAGAATGGAGAGCTTGTTTTTAATTACAGAGGTTTATAATAATGAAAAGGGAAGTGATTGTTGACTATCATATTTATATTTAAACAGGTAAAGGTACTTACAAGTAAAGGTACTTACCCATAACTCTTCAAAACTAATCAAAACCCACTATGTAGTATGTATCTCCATTCCTTTCAAGAAATCAGAGAATAGGCTTCTTTTTCCATTTTGCATTTTATGTCTGTTCAATCCCACTCATCATAACTATATTTTTCAGTCTTCTCCTCATGTTGATAAACAGCTTTTTCTGTGTATTGCAATGAGATATGGAATATATCTTTATTTTAGGTAGCACTGATCTTAGCTGAACATCACCATCTTCACACTGGTGAAATGGGAGCATTAGTTTTTTCTATTGCATTCTAAATAACTATAGTTCATTCAGAACATTTTACTTGTCCATTTTTCACAACATGCATTAAGCAGATTAGATTTTCTAATAAACTGTTCCTTGTTTCATTTAAAATGTTACATTTCAGTAGCAATTAGAAGCCCAAATTAGGATCAGGGGCCCACCGTGCTAGGGCCTTTATTAAATACAAGGTAGACAAGTTCTCTGTCCCAAGCAATTACAGCCTAAGAGGATGAGGGTGGTGCTGTTGCTATGGCTTTGAACCCCTGTTTAAAGTTAGGAAGTATCTGAAATAACGATGGATTGAACCAGTGGAAGTCAAGTCACCTCTAAGTGTTTACTGAAAAAGAAATTCTGAAGGTTAAGTGTTAATGGAGGAATTATTAACATGCTGCCTGCCTGATCCAGTTCCTTGTTGTAGCTAAGGAGTTACTCTGAAGTTCATGATGAATATTCCTATGAGTGAAATTTACAACAAATAGGTTGTGTAACCTATCTTCATATTGGCCCATTAATATTCCTGAATTATCCTTCCCCGCAAAGTGGTACTTGAGATGATGACATAATTTATGGCAATGTTTGTGGTGAAGTCATCTTTTCTAGAACTGCCTTTTTCAATCCATGTTTCCATTCGTGGAAAACAAACAAAAAATTCACAGAATCTGGCATAAGCACTTGCAGGCAAGTTGGATATCTTCATTATACTTATAGGTACCAGCTTGGGTCATTTAAACCTAGACTATCTCTGAGTAAATGAAAACAATTCTGTTCTAATTGAAGTCATTAGGCAAAACTCACACTGAATTCTAGAGGAGCAGAATCTGGCTCCTTGGTATCAAGGTTATAAATCTGCAAAAACTCATTGTAAAATGTAGATTTTTTTTCTTTTTATAAGCTGTAAATATTTAAGATGGGGTGTGAGCTAAACAATACTTTCAAGAATTTTCCAGGAGTGATTCACTGGGTCTGTGTTACTGAGTACTTAATATTTCAAGGTATAGCTCTAACTCAGACTGGATTCCACAGACTAAGCTACCAACATTCTCTAATCTCAACTGTTATTTCAGGCTTTTCAGTTGACCTGCAACTGCTCAAATAGCAGAAAGCAGGACCTTGAGGATGCTCTCTTCTTTTTATAAGTGCAGCAGCAGTTGCCGCAAAAGTCTTCCAATAAAAGCAGAAGAGTCCTCTCCAGGTATTGCATATCCTTGCCAGCCTTACTCAGAATATGCTGAAAGACAGATAAAGAAATGAAATGGAGATGACACCTATAGGGCTAGTTTGAAGTAGTGCAAGGTTCTGCACACAGCCACAAGGCTCTCCTGAGACCTCACCCCTCCACTTGTAGATGTGGTGGCAGGAGCCCTTCTCCCTTCTTAGAGGTGCAGGAGCAGCAGCAGGAATCGCTTATCTTCCCTTCATCCTGGAGAGAGGCTGAGGTGGAAGTAGAGCAGCCCCAGTATTTACTCAAGTAACTTGGGTGAGTGGGTTGAGCTCACTGCGCTCGTCTTCTCCTGCCACACTTGAGGCTCCCTGCTGTTGTGGAATTGGTGGGGTCCCTCAGAGCAGTGAGTCATGGACTTAATAGCCCATAGAGATGTGTGGCATCGGTGACCCTGTTAAAAGTTATTGTCACAGGTGGTCGGCAGCCTCAGGGAAACGTCACTTCATCAGTTACACTCAGGTCACGTTATTAAGCATTTCTTTGCAACCATAAGGGCTAAAAAATTCCTTTGTTAAAAAAAATGGACAGCTGAGATTCTGACCTTCTCATTTAGCTCCAGAGTTGAGGCCCTAGGCACAGACCTGTAGCACCTACACCTTAGTCCAGTCTTGGTCACCTGCCTTATCTAAGTCCTAGTAAAAGAAGGGAAGATTCTTTCCCTTATTGAGAAGAATAGCTGCAACTTATTGAGGTTCTTCACTAACATATGGTGCTGTGGATGATGTTTTGCTGTGAGCAATAATGTCACTAAATAGTAAAGAAAAGAAGCCTTAGAATTTAGGAGAAGGTTAGATCTTTGGCACTGTGCCTCAAATTATTCAAAGGTGAATAATTAGCTTTTAAAGAATTTTATGGAAGAATCTCAGTAAATTACTCAGAGTTCATTTTCTTCCTTGGTTTTATTGGTTGCAATGATGAATGGAAGACAAAGAAATGCATGTCTAAATGTAGATAAAATAGCAAAAAGTCTGAAGGTGAGATGGTAAAAGAATGTGTGCATTTGATGGAGTGCAGTGCAGGGCAGTGTACTTAGTGCCAAATTGTGGCCTTCCATGGAGAGTCACATGGAAAAGAATTGCAGGAAAAAAAGAGGTTGGGACAGAAATTATATTGGGTCTCTTTGATGAGATGGCTACCCCTCACTGGCAGAAAGGGGGTTAAAAGCAGCCCCAGGGAGGCTGGCCAGAGGCAGACAATTAGAAATTGGCTCAGAGGAGCAGCCAATCATGGTCCATCAGGCTCTCATAAGAAGGGCTGCAGGGTAGAGCAGAGTTCAGTAGCTGACTGGAGCTCAAAGGGCTAAGACCAGGCCCCTAGCACGAGGAAGGATTGCCATCACCTGCGACAGAGCAGTGCTGCAAGCAGGGACTGGGGGAGCTAGAGAGAGCTCCTGGCTGGCTGCTAGGGCCTGCAAGCTCAGGCCCTGAGGTAAGGCAGAAGAGGGTGCTGGAGCCACATGGGAAGTGGTCCTGGGACAATGGGCTGCAGTCGTCACTGAGGGAGTGGCTGGACAGAGATTGCAGGTCCCCCAGAAGGGAGGAACACAGAGTGTGGCACAGCTGGAGGGCAGTGTCACTGAAGAGGATACCGCAGTCCTGGAAGTGGTGCGGGTCCTGGAACGAAAGCAATGGTGTCAGTGCACCACCAGAGGAGGGCACCCTGGCAAATAGAGCTAATTCCTGTGACAGCCGACAGGAAGCGCCAGAGTGGTGAGTGAAGCCCATCACAGTCTCCTTGAAAGTCTCACCACAAGTGGGAGAGGTTTCAAAACCTATGGAAGAGGTGGGTGTTTCCCCTCTGGAGATGTGTCACACCATTGTGGATTCTCTAGGTCCAAGAAGGGAAAAGGAACCACTGTTGTAAAGGGGCAACTTTTCTGGATTCTCTTTCCTCCTACTGGAGCTGGGCTGTTATAGGCCAGGCAGCCCTCCAGGAGGGGGTTCGGGTGCACAGCCTGACTTACTCCTACAGCTGATTAGAAATTTTCTAACTGTTTTTCTGTTGGAAAATGCCAGCTCCTCAAAATCAAAACATTCTATGGGAACATGTATGTCGATGAAATTTCGATGGAGCTCAGGGTTCTCGGCAGCCCACCTTGTGGGAAACATGGGAGCTAGGGCTTCTATGCTCCAGCTCCCCAGCAGCTACTATGGAACCAGGGCTCCCAGGCTTAGAAGTTCCTAGGGAGGCTAGGAGCCTGGGGAGCATATTTAATTTCAGAAATACCAAAACATTGCCACTGCAATGTTTCTGAAATAAAATATTGCAAAATTTCACTTCCATGGACCATCTGTTTTAGCTTTTCATCCCAATTCATGATGAAAAAATTTCCTTGAAATTTTCCACTGAAATGAAATTCAGTTGCCCACCCAGCAGTACTTACTGCTGTTTCAAACAAGGAGGCAAGGCGGATAAGGTTGTCTCTCTAATATCCTGAGACTGACATGGCTACAACTACACTGCACGCTTCAATGAAAGGTGACTAAGCACTGACATCAACATCTCCTTTCTAGCAGATCCAGACAGTTCGGTTTCCTTACTTTTACAGCGTCTCTCTAAAATAGAGAAATGAATGAGATTTAGGTGGTTTAATGCTGGGGGAAGCTACCAGGTGATGCTGATTAGCAGAAGGAACTGATGACCATTGTGTGAGCTACATCTATTGGTGATTAAGTCCACCTGTTCCCAAGAGCTTTGCATTCATGGGGTATGATGTGAGTGCTTTCCTATAATTTCCTTTAAAATACAGGTGTTTCTTTCAGGAAGACATCCTATAGGAGAGGATGAAATATAGAAGGGTTAATATGTGAAAACAGGTGGTTCTTTATAAATGATCTATTGTGTGAAGTGCCTATTTTCCAGAATCGGGATTTGTTTAATATATTATTGAGTAAATAAAACAGAGGTGGGTGGGAAGAATTCAGGAGGAGATAAAACAAAATGTTAAATTCTAGGTATTTAGTCTTAGTATGAAATTCATGCTAAATCCTTTTCTCAGCTCTTCCCCTCAGTGTACAGGATGCTTTCATGTTTTAGATCTTGCTATAATTGTCACTATCTGTGGGCCAATAAAATTTACTTTAAAAATGTGACTAATGTATAAAACACTTTGTGGAGGGTAAGCAAGGAGATTGCAACACAAGCTGGAGAAGTGCTGTAATAAATTATAGATTCAATAAATTATTGTACCCTGTAGAGTTTCAATTACAGAAACACATAGTTTACACACATAATTACTGAAGAAGCACATCTACTCTGAATTACAGGAGATAAATTCTTCTGATTGTATATTTAGTTGCAAGGATAGCAATCGCAGACACACACCCAAGCTCTAATACAAGCTTTTCAGAATTAAAACATACTACTAGATGAGGAGCGTGGAAAATGCTGATAAGAGGCTGTTGATTCATATTCACACAGAGAACGAATGAAGCAAGCTAATTGCTAAGCAAGACCTTTGAAAGTTGGCCGTTAATCTAGACATTTGTAGATGTAGATGTCTTTCAAAGCTGGTTATTTGAGGACGTTTATCTTCATAACATTCGTGTGCATATATGTGTGTGTGTGTGTGTATATATATATATATATATATATGTATATGTATATGTATATGTGTGTATATATATATATATATATATATATATATATATATATATATATATATATATGTGTGTGTATATATATATATATATATACACTTTTTACTTATGTGTACAGATATTATGTCATTAGTCTGTGTGAAGAACATGGGAGATAGCTGTATGTTTTTTTATGAATATTGGGTGCTTTTCTCTGTGTTTGTAATGTGGCCTACTATATGGAGCAGCACTAAGGATTATCTCTGTCCTAGGTGATTTTTATAGTCAAGGCAGACAATGAATCTAACTGAATTGCCAATTAATTAATTAATTGCCAGGCACTAATTCCTTTGAAGTTTACCTCGACCAGTTTGGAATCAGGAGTCTGGCTTGACCAGGAATCTGGTACATTGACTCCAGCTACATTAGCAACATAACTGGAGTTGCGTAGTGTAGGTTGACTTACAGCGGTAGTGCAGACATAGCCTAAGTCTTGAGGGAAAGGGTAGGCTTTGCCTTTTTGGTGTATTATCCCTTTTTTCATTTGTTTACTATCGTTCCATGGATAAATAAATAACACTTTGTGTGGAAAAAGCTGTCATGAGTCACTACATTTACCTACTAGTCACGACTTCCTAAGTGAAGTCTATAGCAGGGGCAAAACCCAGTTGGGAACTGCTGAGGAAACATGATTGGTAGACAGGTAGAGTGGATTGCAGGATTGCACCCTGGGAAAAGTGTATGTGCAGGCTTGACACTTGGAAGGGATGCCCACAGAGTGAGGGGGAGAGAGGTCCAGCTCACCCTGAACTGTGAGAGTCTCCAGATAATTAAAGTAAAAATTTGAAGCACCAAGTGCTTCCAAATCTGCCTTTCTATTTTAGAGACACCAGCTATACCAGATCTTTGAATATGAGGAGAAGGTGACTTTTTTTTGGCAATACCAACTTCCTTAATGACAGATAACATCACAAAATATCACACTAAGGCATGTAAATTCTAACAGATACAAAAGCCATCTGTCAAAACTAGAAGACTAATAGGAGCTATGTAAAATGGGATTAAAATGTATAAGGAGTATAACACTACGGTTGAAGGGCTTTACCCAGCCATCTATCTAAGATTCTTATATGGCACTATTGCACATCATCATCTTTTATGTATTACTTCTCATAACACTCCTGTGAGGTAGAGAGACATTATCCCATTTATGCATCAGAAGTATGGAGGGACTAAGTGGTCTGCCCAAAGTCATACAGAAAGTATGTGGCAGAGCAGGGTATCAAATCCAAGTCTCCTAAATCCCTGGCTAATGCCCTAACTGCTGGAACATCCTTCCTTTCCACTCGTTGTGAGGTTTCACTTCACCCACAGACATGTGATTCCATAAATGTTCATTATGGGGTTTCCTGCACTTTCCTGTGAAGTATTTGGTACTGCCCTCTGTCAGACATGTATGGAAATAGATGGAGACTGGATCATTGGTCTGAACTGGTATGTTAGTTCCGATGTTCTCCACAGATGTCAAAGTGCAGTATAACCAAGAAATAGACGTGTCTCATTTGCAGACATGATGGTGTGGAATATGGTGTACAATTTTCTTTATTAAATGCTAATATTATAGCATGCTGAAAAAATCTTGGAGGAAAAGAGAATGAGAACTTGCTTGTGCTTGGCTCCTCAATGGTTGAACAGCTACTCCTTTTGCAGGAACTGGGTACAAACAGAATCTTGTGCAGCCCTGAGCAAGTGGACATTTTGAATCAGTGTAGGCATTAGACTCCCCAGAGGGGTGGAGAGAGGTGGGGATATACCTAGCCCCCTCTCTGCACTGGCCACCAAAGCTAGTCCCATTTGGGAATGGCATGTGACACCCTGAGGGCCATACTCCCAGAGGACTCCTGGGTACACTGTGCCTGCCTGGGCTGTAATGCTTCCTAGAGCTCTCACCACAGGCTGCATGGCCCTGAGTCCTGTTCGAATAGATAGACACCTTTAAAGAAACTTAAATGAAACTTTTTGAAAGGGAAGAAGATGACAATGGAATATGACTTACTCTGTAGTTAAAAGCACTAAATTAATTTCCAACATTAAAGAATAATTGGATCAAATCATATTTTGCCTTTATCCTACAGAGCAAATGAAATGTCTTCTCTTTTAATTAAATATGAATTTACCATTGACAAATCATTCTTGTACTTGCCAATAGCTCACTTCTCCCCAAGGTATTCAGCAGGTATAGCTGCACATACCTTCTTGATGTCCTCGAGGAAAACACAACGCAGTTGATTTAAGATTAAGAGTTAGATGAGAAAATATTTCCATTATGACAGTTTTTCTTTGAGGAAAATCTTTTGCTTTAAGAGTAAAACAAGAGCAAAGAAATGCAGAGGTTGGTGTTTATATTTTTTAGCAGTTTTTCTGCACAACATACACAGTGCTAATGACAGATTATTGACTGAATCTTCGGTAGGTGGAGATGAAGATAAATGAGTGCAACTTAAACTTGATGTTTTATCTCATTAAAACAATGTGACATGCAGCATTGTTATTACTGTTAATAATTACTGAATAGCTCAAAGTGCTTGATGTATAGGATTCATAAATTTAGTATGTGGGGGATTAGCACTATGGGCACCTTAAACTGCAAACGTTTTTGTATCTACCTCTGTACCTCCAAGTTGTGATAAATCATGTTCCCCAAAATCAACTGCAGAACATTTTCCTCGATGAACATTAACTTCTCTCTAAGCTGTGGATTGGCTTCTTGGAAATGTCACACATGCAGTTTTACCAGCCTCCAGAGCTTTTGTAAAGCTTATCTTCCCTGGAGCCACTGCAACCTTCAACAAGAACAAAGGTACAGTGCCAAAAGTTAAATCCCTGCAAGCTGCATGGAAACTTTTTAAAGACACCATAGTAGATGCTCAACTTAAATCCCCAATTTAAAAACCTAGTAAGAGGACCAAAAAAGTGCCACCATGGCTAAACAACAAAGTAAAAGTAGCAGCGAGAGCAAAAAGGCATCCTTTAAGAAGTGAAAGTTAAATCCAATGAGGAAAAGAGAAAGGAGCATAAACTCTGGCAAATGAAGTTTCAAAACATAATTAGGGAGGCCAAAAAAGAATTTGAAGAACAGCTAGCCAAAGACTCAAAGTAATAGGAAAAATATTAAGTACATCAGATGCTAAAAACACTCAAGGATGATAAGGACATTGCGGAGAAACTAAATGAATTCTTTGCATCGGTCGTCATGGCTGAGGATGTGAGGGAGATTCCCAAACTTGAGCCATTCTTTTTAGGTAATAGATCTGAGGAACTGTCCCAGATTGAGGTGTCCCTAGAGGAGGTTTTGGAACAAATTGATAAATTAAATAGTAATAAGTCACCAGGACCAGATGGTATTCACAAATGTGAAATTGCAGAACTACTAACTGTGCTTTGTAACCTGACATTTAAATCGGCTTCTATACTAAATGATTGGAGGATAGCTAATGTGATGCCAATTTTTAAAAAAGGCTCCAGAGGTGATCCCACTAATTACAGGCCAGTATGCCTGACTTCAGTCCTGAGCAAACTGATTGAAACTATAGTAAAGAGCAAAATTGTCAGACACATAGATGAACATAATTTGTTGGGGAAGAGTCAACAGGGTTTTTGTAAAGGGAAATCATGCCTCACCAATCTACTAGAATTCTTTGAGGGGGGTCTACAAGCATGTGGACAAGGAGGATCCAGTAGATATCGTGTACTTAGATTTTCAAAAAGCCTTTGATCAAATCCCTCAAAAAAGGCTCTTAAGCAAAGTAAGCAGTCATGGGATAAGAGGGAAGGTCCTCTCATGGATCGATAACTGGTTAAAAGATAGGAAACACAGAGTAGGAATAAATGGTCCGTTTTCAGAATGGACAGAGGTAAATAGTGGTGTCCCCAGGGGTCTGTACTGGGACCAGTCATATTCAACATATTCATAAATGATCTGGAAAAAGGGGGTAAACAGTGAGGTGGCGAAATTTGCAGATGATACAAAACTACTCAAGAGAGGTAAGTCCACAGCAGACTGCGAAGAGCTACTAAGGTATCTCAAAAAATTGGGTGACTGGGCAACAAAATGGCAGATGAAATTCAGTGTTGATAAATGCAAAGTAATACACATTGGAAGACATAATCCCAATTATACATATAAAATGATGGGGTCTAAATTTGCTGTTATCATTCAAGAAAGAGATCTTGGCATCATTGTGGATAGTTCTCTGAAAACATCCACTCAATGTGAAGTGGCAGTCAGAAAAGCTAACAGAATGTTGGGAATCATTAAGAAAGGGATAGGTAATAAGACAGAAAATATCATATTGACGCTATATAAATCCATGGTACGCCCACATCTTGAATACTGTGTGCAGATGTGGTCGCCCCATCTCAAAAAATAGATTGGAATTGGGAAAAGGTTCAGAAAGGGCAACAAAAATGATTATGGGTATGGAACAGCTTGAGGAGAGATTAATAAGATTGGGACTTTTCAGCTTGGAAAAGAGACGACTAAGGGGGATATGATAGAGGTCTATAAAATAATGACTGGTGTGGAGAAAGTAAATAAGGAAGTGTTATTTACTCCTTCTCGTAACACAAGAACTAGGGGGTAACCAAATGAAATTAATAGGCAGCAGGTTTTCACACAACGCACAGTCAACTTGTGGAATTCCTTGCCAGAGGATGTTGTGAAGGCTAAGACTACAAAAAAGAACTAGATAGGTTCATGGAGGATAGGTCCATTAATGGCTATTAGCCAAGATGGGCAGGGATGGTGTCCCTAGCCTCTGTTTGCCAGAAGCTGGGAATGGGCGACAGGGGATGGATCACTTGATTACCTGTTCTGTTCATTCCCTCTGGGGCACCTGGCATTGGCCACTGTTGGAAAGACAGAATACTGGGCTAGATGGACCTTTGGTCTGACCCAGTATGGCCGTTCTTATGTAAGTTAGTTATCTCTGCATCAGGTTCACCAACTGCAAATGGAGTCAGTAATTCCTCAAAAGAAGATTGCAAGAATTAATTAAAAGGGACAGTGACAATCTGAAATCTAACCATTTTTTTTAAAAAGAAAGCTATTTTCAAGTGACACACCTGACCCTGAGGGTTCCCCTGCTAGTCACATCCCATCTCCCACCCTTTGTCTATCTTGTTTGTTTAAATTGCAAGATATTTGGTGAAGGGGACTCCCTCTCACTTTGTGGATGTACAGTTCCTTGCATAATGGAGCCCTGCTCTTGGTTGGGGTCTGTAGGTCTGCTACTGGAATAGAAATAATAGCTATATGAAAAACCCATACAAACAGGGAGAACTAACTGACTACATAGGGAAAACAATGAAATGACTGTACACAAAATGCTGTTATATGTATAAAATATGCAAAAGGAAAAATATAGATGTCTTATTTTTTCTAATCTCTTTCATTTACATTAATCTTAATCTTGGGTGTTACTGGGTACAATAGGTTCTGATCCTGCAAAGACTTATGCGTGTGAACAGTCCCATTGATTTGACTCGTGCTTAAATCTTAGTACAATCATGGCTATAATTGGTATACAATGCATTTTAAAGTTGATGGGGTCCACTAATGTTTGTACAATGCTCTGAAAATGCAAAATGCTAGTTATTTGAGTCTTACCCCAATGAATAAAACTCTTCATGTCAATCTATTTTTAAACCTTTTCTGCTGCTGCCCAACTGTCTGTACTGATTGAAGTTTGCAGGTTTAATAAATTCTTGACTACTATTAAAACACCACTGCCAACTTCTAATCGTGTGTCAACTTTCCTTGTTTTCACTTATAATATTGCCTTTTTAATATTAATATTAAAAATAATTAATAATCTCTTAAATTATTCTATTATAGTAGTCACCTGTGGGTATAAGCCAAGCCTTCCAGGACTTTTCTTATCAATAACATCAATGAGGCAAGTTCAGCGCATTTTCTAATTGCAATAGTACTCCAGATCTTTTTGTTAGAACAAGTCCCAAACCCTTTATAAATTTCCATACTAAAGTAATTGGTAGAAAGACTTCAATAGGTAAGAACTCCATAAAGATAAAGTTTGTAGGGAGACTATACTGTCCTTGTGCCCAGCACTGCTAAAGGTTTTAATTCACAGTTTAGTAAGGGAAACAAACAATCTGTTCAGCTTCCTTTAAATAGCCCTTACATCAGATTTTTCTTAAATCAGATTTTTAACTGTATCAACTGCTCCATTTGATAGACAATAATACATGGGGACAAACTGTACCTTATGGTCAGCTGAAAATCACATGACAAAAATAATTCATAATAGACAGCCTAAGATATTTAAGAATTTTAAAGGGCCAAACAGTGTGTTACATTTAATGCATAAGACTTTCACCTCTGGAGACTTGTAGGCTACTATGCTGAATTTACTTTGGGCTAATAGTGCACCAGCACTGGGGCTCCCCTACTACAAGCTGAAATCACAAATTAGGGGGGAGGGATAGCTCAGTGGTTTGAGCATGGGCCTGCTAAACCCAGGGTTGTGAGTTCAATCCTTTAAGGGACCACTTAGGGATCTGGGGCAAAATCAGTACTTGGTCCTGCTAGTGAAGGCAGGGGACTGGACTCTATGACCTTTCAAGGTCCCTTCCAGTTCTAGGAGATAAGATATCTCTATTTATTTATTTAGGTCACGAGCTTAAATAAAAGCATTGGACTTTCATCCTAATCCCCATTTGTATATGTTGCTGAATCACCCTGAGTGGTCCCTAAAACACACGCCAAGTATTAAATGCAGATCAAGAAGTTGATATAACAACCTTATAGTATGGTATCATTTGTATAACCTCAGGAAGAAGTTTTCAGAGCAACTCTAACACCGTGTCTGGATTCAGCTGGTGCTATTAGTCCCTCACTTTCTTCAGCACTAAACTCAGTAACTTTCTTGGAGACAAATCATCCTTTTTGTGGAAGGAGCTGGGAACTTGTGAGATTCAACAAACTGAGTTCCTGTGGGATCATCTCATTGGAATGGGCAACAGGGGTGGATCTCCCAAACTGGATGTCTTGAGAGCCATGAGGAAATACCACAAATATTGAATTGTCCACAAAAGGCTGGGGCAAGCACATAGAGGCCATTGCCTCTCTACTGCCTCCTGGGTCACTCCTTCAAGAACTTTCCTGCTGATGGCAGTGCAAGCCATCTCCTGAGGGGGTGGCTTTTATCATTTTCTTACATTTGCAAGTTATTTGTGTTGTAGGAGCAGCAGTGATCTGTATGCTATGTATAACCTGTATGCTCAAAAGGTCTGTTACACTCCCCCCCCACCCTTGTCTCTGCTCCCTCTTTGAATACCTGTGGAGTGGCTTTCCCCCACCCCTCCCTCCTGGAATGCTTGTGGGATGAATGGGCTACTTAAACAGCTGGAAGATCAGAAGAGCTCCCAGATAGACAAGGTGTCTGGGACTCTAATTAGGCAGCACTCACACACCCAATGCATGGACACTGGCTGAAGTGGAGTGTGACCAACCAAACGCAGCCAAGTCATCTCTGGTCGCAGGCCATGACACTCTGATTAGGCAGCACTCACACACCCAATGCATGGACACTGCCCGAGGTGGTGTGACCAACCAGACGTGGCCAAGTCATCTCTAGTCGCAGGCCATGAGGAGCAGGTCCTTAAAAGGGGAAGGGGCCATGTGCTCAGGAGTGCACTCACAACCTTGTACCTCCCGTGGAGGCCCTTCGCCCGGACTACCTGGCTGCATTCCATCATGCCTCAGGAAGACTTACCTTCATCGCACCATCCATCGCTGTGCTGTGGGACACTTACCTTGAAGGATCCTGACATCTCCAGTGCCATGCCTGTCCTGGGAGCGTGAGTATGCGAGTGTGAGTGTGACACCCTCTCCCCCACTCTTCTTTTGAGCTTAGCTATCAATATAATAAACGTGCTGCTTTCTGCCAAACTCTGGTGGGTCATTAGTCCTCCTTAAGCTTACTAGCTGACCCAATTTCAGGTAACAATTTGATATTATCCACAGAGTAATTGCTGTGAATTATTCCTGCTCTTTTTCACTCTGAGTTTAATATTAAATATGTGAAATTTGGAGCCAGATTGATTAGACACATGGGTCCCATGGCATATTTCTATCCCCTGATTGGATAGCCTGCTTCTAAGAGTGAGTTTTTGTTTGTTTATATTTAATGAAAATGAAATGTCTATACAGATGATGTGAACCCCCTAACAATAATTAAACTTATAATAGCAATAATCACCCAGCAGCATTAAATACTACTATATAAATTAACTATGCCAGCAAGCATAATCAAATGCAGACAATTTACCTCAGCCAGTAAATAAATTTTAAAAAACCCAGAAAAGGCACTCACCGCCATCTTACCCAGGAACATACCCTCATCCTTCCACCAAAACCCAACCAAATAAATTATTCATGCAGCACATCCAGAAGGTCATCAGTTTCAGGTGATTTTGGACCAATTGACATATTTATTGGTTTGTGTATTTGTGATTCTAAATTTGAAATAAACTTTCTCTGAATATTCTGCGGTACTTCCTTACAAATGAGTTGAATTAGGTAAATATTCTTCCCATTTTGGTAGAATATTATGGAAAGTTGATACAAATGGGGAGTGAGCACAGTCAAAGCTAATTCATTAACATTTGAACAAATATTTCTGAACATTTTTTTGGCCGTGCTGTGCAATTTATCAACTGGAATAATCCCCAGGCTGGAATCTGATAGCAAACTAAACATCAAATTTTTGTCAATATGTTGAATTCCCTCATAAATTGTCATTGTCTGTTCTATTTCCCTTTCCTGCATCCTGTGGGATGCCAGATAGCTTTGAAAATGTTGGGCACTCCATTGATATGACTGGAACTCTCAAACTGTGCTTCACTACAGAAGTTCATCCATGTGATGATAAAAATGAAGTGTTCAAGGATGGCCTAAACATGACATCCTTGACCTCGTCAAATTTCTGGGCCCAACTAGCTAATCCTCATCCTGTTACTACCACTCTAAGGATTTAATGTGTGGATTGGACATGCTGAATGGGAGATACTCCTGTGTTGTACTTGCTGGAACATATAGCAGGAGAAGAGTTCATCAGTAAAAGCCATGGTGTACTGCCAGTTTCTTGTTTACTTAAACACTGCAAATTAAGCTGTCAGTTTAATAAGACTCTAGCAATGCTAGTATCTGGGGAGCCAAACTGGTGTTGGGCAATGTCTGCCCTGCCTTTGCAACCCTGTTTTTTACATTAATTTAATTTCTGAGGGCAGAAGCTGCAACTTCCTACTGTTCCATGGTGTGGTTAATCTGTGTCTCTCTGGCATTTATGAGTAATTGTTCATCTGACACACTTTTGTTAATAAGCTTGGCGCTATGGAATAGCGGCTAGCATGTGTCTGTTAAATCCCCTGGGTTTTCTTGTGAGCATATTCACAATGAGGCTATTTACTGTATCATCCAGCAAAAAGTCCCGGAGACTGAATGGTAGAATGGCTGGTTGTAATTGGCTGGTGGTGGAGGTGGCTCTTACAGTCCGTCTGCTTCCCGCAGCCATTGGCAAGAGCACATTGGCCTCCACCATCCCAGTTTCAGGGCAGGGTTAATCAGGGCAGAGGTTGCAAAGATCAAGGCTCTGGTCATGTTTAGGTTTGCTTTTCCAGGCCTCTCCAAACCACTACCATTCTAGAATGTGAACGTGTATTTACCTTCTCTACATGCCAGAATCATAGCAAACAATTGGCTTCCTCTGGAGTTATTGCTAATGCCATTCTGCAGGTTGGATGCCAAATGCATGATGCCAAAGCTGTATGGCTGGCACCTTTCCCTTGAAGGCTAAGCCCATTATGTCTGAAAAATGTATAGCAAACACAAGGCCCTAATCTTGTTCCCATAGCATCAGGGTAGCTATTCTTTTGCAACTTAATGCCATTATAATGCTTTCCTTTAAGCTGTGTCCTGCTTTTTAGCATAACTCTACCCACATTTGGTAACTTACTTTTGAAACACCTCTGAGATTGCTGCTAAAAGAGGTTTATAACTGTTCAGACAATTTAAACTGAGACTGTGAGACTGTTTTAGAAAAACAGACGAAGTGGTGAGTTTGAGGTTCCTTGTTCATTGCTTCAAGCTGACTGAGCCTTGAGGAAAACACCTGGGTGGAGCTGCATTTGGATTTTGCTGAATGGAAATTCATTTTCCTGACAGTCCTGCCTGCTGTTTACAAGTGCTAACCCATCAGAGAATTCAATATTTGTCACAAATGGTGGGTAAGCCACATAAAGAGGATTGGGGCACTTTTCTTATGCATGTTTGTTAATACTAAATGATGGTATGGAGTCTTCCTTCATTTGGAACGTATGCTCCTTTTTTCTACCACTGGCAGCTAGTGATGGTCCCCAATCCTTGGATCCATGCAACCCTGATCTTCTAAGGTGTTCAGAATTCAAATTCTGAGCCCTATTGGGACCAGAATGTTGCAGACAGTCCCTCTCAGCCTGGATCTCCTCATCACCAAATTTAGGGAAATTTCAAATAAGGATCTTCATCCCAATTTTCAGCATGTGCCAATCTCTTCTGAAAATGAGAATTTACAAAATACCTACCTCACCATACCAAGAATATACTATAATATGTCAATGTAAAATGAATTTCCTATGCTTATTTACAAAACAGTGTTCAGTTCATTTTGTGAGCATTAAGATACACTGGGGCATGTGTTTCTGGTCTGTTGATCCATATATTGGCAATCACATGACATGTTTTTATATAATATTCCACTGCTTGTCTTCATGGACATAAGAGATACTGTCCAATTTTGAAAACTAATTATAAGTTAAAAAACAATTTATGGAAAAAACTATATTTTTCTAATATGAAGAGTAATTTATATCAGAAAAATAAAAAATGGAAGAACATTAATTTAAACTCTATTTAAATCTCTGGATTAGATACCAGGACTTCCACCTGTGGTTTTGACTTTCCCCATCTTTCTCCTCCTATCTCCCATTGACACAGCAACTAAGTTCACCAGACTCTTACAGAATAAAGCCACTTCCAAGTCTTACTTTCTTTTTGCAAAGGTTGAGCCACTTTTAAATCAAAGTGTAACATGCTTCCCTCCATCTAAGTGCAGCATTGCTATTAACATCATTTGGCTGGCCCCAAGTGCCTATTTCAAAAGCTATATCAGGAACTTAATGTACTTCCACTATAGTTGCTTACAGGAAGAACACTGACTTGAAAATGGCCTGGTTACTCCCTCAAAGTATTACTGTGAGCCAGGCATGGGCAGCTAAGAGGGAAGAAGGGGGGGTAGCTGAGCCATGTGAAATTCTCTTTTAAAGGTCAGTTGCTTAGGCGCCTGGCTCAATAGAGCTTCATAAGTGACAGATGTCCTCTAGAAGGTTTTGATTTCATTTGTAAAAACTACACTGAGAGCTATTAATGGTGCCTGATTCTGCTTTTTATAAGTACAAGTTCAGTGCCAAGAATGCCCATTGTCAGCAAGGCTAGGGTGACTGTTTTGGCCAGGACAGTCCCTTTTTTAAACTCTGTCCTGGCCATCCCTATTTTTTGGCAAAACTGGCAAAACTTGATCAGTTGGGAAGAGCAAACAGAACAAAGGCTCACTTTTGTCAGTGCGGAGGAATGTGCAGGGTGCAAGGGGGGATGCCAGCCCCTTGCGGTGGGGGGGGGGGAGAAGCAGGGCTTGTGCGGGGGGCAGTCAGGGTTCCAGCGACAGCCTCTTGTGGGGGCAGCCAGGGTTACAGCGATCAACAACCCCAGCCTTACAGGGGAGGTGTGAGGGGGAGCGTGAGCGGGCAGGCGTCTCAGGTCAGCCCTGTGCAATGTCCCGTTTTCTCTTTGGGAAATATGGTCACCCTAAGCAGAGCACTGAAGGCCTGGGGGAGGCAGGGAGCCAGATAAAAATGAGAGAGCAAATACAAAAAGATCCCAGTGGGGGCAAATTCTGCCCTCAGATACCTGTATTTAACACCCATTGTAGGAGTAGTGCGGAAGGGTAGCATTTGGGTTACAAGCTTCTGGTAGCTGCATGTTTCTAAAGCCTGCAATACTGTACTGAACACGGCATTCAATGGCAGAAGCACAAAAAAGCTTTTGAAATGCCTTGTTGGAGCAGGTTAAGATGGAATCCTTGGATCTTGGGGACATGGGCTTGGTGTTCTAAGATGGCCCTGCTATAGCAGTGATAAATTAAGAGACTGTCTGTTGTGATGGGAAGGGAAGACAAAGCTCTTATCCAAGGACGTGTGTTAGGAACTAGGATGAGCAGAAAGGTAAAGTTTGTCTGGATGAAGGAGAGTGGAAGAAGAGCTTTGCCACCTGTCAAGGAGTCTCTAGGCAGGGCCCAGGAAAAGGAGCTTGTAGAGAGAGAGTAATGTCTTTTTCAGGACCTGAAATTTTGTTTTGATGGCTCCTAGCTCTATCTTAATCAACCCTATGTTTCCATCCACTCCACCCCACTCTCAAGAGCCCAGTTACATATTATGTATGTTGGTATCTATTATGTAGGTACAGTACATTTGTCTGGTGCTAAGGCTTTCTTGCCTGTGTTTCAGGCCCAATCCTGCAAGGTGCTGAAGCTCTCCTGTGAAGAAGTTAGTTAATTCCCACTAACTTCAAAGGGAACTGAGAGGTGTCAGCATCTTGCTGGATCAGGCTCTTCATGCTTGTATTCAAGTGGACTTTAAACATTCATGTGATATTGCTAACAAGACCCAACCAGCTAATCATTAAGTTACTGTCTTGTTCTGAAACTGGAAGACTTGCTGCAATTAATATTGGCCTAAGATTGTGGAGGTGCTTTTGTTTTTTGTGTGTTGCTCCTTTATATTTCCGAGAACCATCCATGCAACCATTTTGTTTTCAGAGCCCTTGCAGTTTGTAACGAGGAGCAAGACACACTGATTTCTTGTCAAGATATTTTGGATTAAGGAAAAGCAACATGAAAACAGTCATTTGCACTGAGGGTATATGGTGGTGGTTCTCTGTGTATGGAAGAAACATAACATATATCATTTACAAGCCTTGAAATGTGCAATGAGACAACACACGGAGAGAAACTGTGATGTGAACTTTTTTTAGTGTGGTGGGTTTTTTTAATTTGCTCATTGTTCAGGGATAAGGTTTTTCTTGTATTAAATCTAATCATTTGGTTCTAACATTAGCATACTCCATCCTCAGCTGATGAAACATGCACGTACTATCACACATATATCCGTTGATTCAGATTTATTTAACTCTGAAACAATAGATCAAAAAGAACTGCTTGTAATACAATATTTATTTAGCTTTAGCTCTCTCCTCATTTAGGAATATTATTTCTTTTGCTTTTTAAAAGATCATTTCTGTAAAGATTTCCTTGAATTTTCCAATGGCAGGTGTGAGAATCATCAAGAAAAAGAGGGAAAAAATAACCCTAAAGCTCACTGGAGATGAGGTTTTTGAACATCAGACACAGCAGGGATTTTTTTCTATGGGTTCAAATGCCTTTGTGGGAACAGCATGTGGTCTCTAATGAAGTTCATGAATTGACAATCCATAAAGTGATCTCACTGGTGACTTTTTTCTTTTCTTTTTTTTTTACTTTATCTTTAAAATGAAAGTGAGATTATAATGATAGCTGATTTCAAGCCTCCTGATGCTGACAGAGGGATAATGAATCAAATTGGCCTTAGTTATAAAATGAGCCCCTAGAAGAAAATTATAATCAAACTCCTAAGTGGTTATAATCGCTAAGGAACAGAGTAGAAGGCTATTTAAATAATGCTCCAGCTGTAGGCAGTGTGAAGGGTTTACACAAGCCTTGAATCTTTTATTTCTTACTTTGTCACAATTATTATCTTAAAGTGAACAAAAACATTTCTAAAAGCCATTACCCTGTGACACACGATACTCCACTTCCTGAAAAATGATCAAGGGGATTTGATATCACACGATTCTTTTTTTAAATGGATACGTGGGGAGGGTCCTTTTTAGCACGGCTCCTGGGCTTCCCTTCATGGTGAGGACACACTAACAATCTGATTGTGCTTATTTACAGTCTCTCTTTAATTAAGAATTTTTTGAGGTAAAGCATATAAGAATTTTACAAATGTATTCTAGGCATAGGGCTAGGCTCAGTGTAACCTCAGGTGCAGGGACTCCAATGGCAGAAAATCCAATGATGGAGGTATTTATGATGGGAAGCTGCCGGGATCTGCAAGCACAGATTAGGTGATTGATGTATTTATTTAGCATCACTGACCTAGGCACCACTGTGCCTGGGGGAAAATGAAGCTACTTTTCCCCTCTAGTGGGAAGTCTGAGGAAGGATAGGCAGTGGATAGGCATGGCTGTGATGACTCAGGAAAGTGCAATTTTACAACTCCTTGTAACAGCAAGAGGAATATAATTTTCACATATCCTGGACAGGGTCTAGGGGCAGTACCTGGTCCCTGGTGAATAATTTGTTATTTTCCAGCTTGACTTCCCCTACTGCTTGCACAGATGCTCAGAAGAAAGACTGTAGTTTTGACTAATGGGAGAATGCTTTTGGGTGGCTAGGACTGCATACCAACATGTGATAAGAATAGAAGTTTTCTGATTTCTTTCTGGCTACATTAATTTGTTATAAACACTAACCCTTGAGATAAGGCCAGGCTGACTGCCATTGTTTCCTCTCTCATATAGTCAGGGGGTACATATTGAATAAAACTCCCAAGGAAGATGATGGCCGGTGTCAACAGATAATGAACCTATTGCAGATGTGTGTTAAAGCTTAGCTGTTTGAAGAAGTCATTGGGCCTACTCACATTAGTAAGGCAAGCAGGTTTCAGCTCCCACTACCTAGAAATCACACTGAGATGAAGAGTAAAAATATTACTAACGGAATTCTAAGTTGAGCACTAAAGCTGGTTCTGCAGTGCTAATGTTAAATTCATTATCCCTGACAATGTGCAGAGCAATGAGAAGGTAAATGTCAGAAGTTCAGAGTTTGATAAAACACCATTGTAAAATTATGTGGTCAGGGTTTCAGTTAGTCTTGAAGTGATCCATGGACACCATCTGGTATTGTTTCTGTGTATGTAATTTAGTACAGTACCCAGGAGGCTATTGCTTGTTGAATGAAGTGAATGATCTAGATGAAATCAAAACCAGTAATGTGAAAAGCGAAACAGAGGCAATTGACATTTTGCGTGTAGATGCAGAAGGGTGTGAGGTTTTACTCCATGGGGATGATTCTATCAAACAGGAAAATGCCCACTTCTCATGAACATTAACTCTTAGCTACAATGCCACAAAGTTCTCTTGGGCAGAGATTATGATGAAAATATGCAAGTTAGGTCCAACTGCCTAGCAAAAAGAAACAGACAGAAGGAAAAACTAAGCCTTAAAACGAATATGCAGGATAGGAGGAGAGCCACAGTGAATGATCTTAACATACAAAATGGAGATAATCCTTCCTTATGCTAATCACCGCATTTATTCTTTGTTAAATTTGCCAAGTAAATTATTTATCGGCATCCATCAAAGCTCTTTACAGCATTAAAAACAACCCTTTATCATTATCATTCATTAATTCAGGAAATTGAAATGTATTATCTCTTCCTTCATATTATGGGGATGGGTTTGTGAAAGGTTTTAAGCTGTTTATTTTATGTACAAAATATATTAACTCAATCTCCTCAGAGAAAGGAATCTACCTAATCAATGAAGGTTGAGAAACAGGGTCTAAATGGCCTAATGATTTGAGAGCTGGGAATCAGATTCAACTCTAGCTGTGAGGCTGAATGAATTAGGGACGGATTCTTTCACCTTTCTGCACATTGTGTAGCATCTTAGTCCACTGTGGTTCTGCTCAACATGGGTGAGGGCAACAGAATCAGGCCATCAATGGTTGTAAAATACTTTGTGAGTGTCAGGTAGTAAAGAAATGCAAAGTATTATACCAAGGCAGATCTACTGTGTCACTGTTATTCTCACTCTGCTCAGTTATGTGGATCTTAATGCTAAGCAGAACAATGGCCACAATGGCTCTGATTTTGTATCTCTTTCTGGATAATTCATTTTTAAACAGATTGCCCCTGCTGGTGGTTGTGTCAAGAAAGACAAATCTTGCATTCTCTTATTTTGTTCCAGTTTATTGCTTCTCTTATTCATGCTCTCCTCAAATTTATTTTTTTTATAAAAGCAGCAGAGTCCTGTGGCACCTTATAGACTAACAGACATATAGTCAGACTAACATATAGTCTGTTAGTCTATAAGGTGCCACAGGACTCTGCTGCTTTTACAGATCCAGACTAACATGGCTACCCCTCTGATACTTATTTTTTTATATTGCTCTTTTTCATATTGCACTATGGATTTAGGGCTAGACAGTAATTGGAACATGTGGCTCATAGTTAAGGGTGCAGCATAAGGAGACATTGTGCCTCAAGAATGCCTCTGGGTACTACCCTGCCCCTGTTCTGCTGTTGCAGTGGGGAAGGGGATTGTTGGAGAAAGTCATGCAGCATAGCTGCAGCCATCTACTTTAGCTAACTCACAGTTATTACCCTTACACTCTTCACCAGTTGCTCCTATAAGGAAAGGACTGTACTCTTTTGAGTGTGCTAGGGCAAGCAGTCCAGTGTGGACCACACAGAGTGGCATGCTTTCTCCATTCTAACTCCTGGCATGGCTAGCCCTTGAGGAGCAAGTGTAATACAGATACCATGGCTTCTAAGCAGACTATACAAATCTTGCAGTACTACAACACTCAGAATCCTGGCTGGCTTTTTGTTTTGTAGCAGAGAGTTGGGAACGTTAAAGGACAAAATAATCCAATGGTCCATCAAAGGCTGTTCCTATAAATCAGGGAATACAAATATCTCAACCTCACAACCTTCTTGATGATAGAGTCACATACAGGCTACTAGTAATTTTGTTTTAGTTTCCTATATTTTAAGACGTGCCCAATGTCATCTGCATTAATCGTTAAAACTCTTGAATGAGCTGCTGCAGGATGCTACCAATTAATGTGTTCTGTCATTTTAAAGTACCCTCGTGTCTCATGTCATCTTGTTGCTATCTCTTTGCTACCCTCCAGCACTGACTATTTTTACTGTGTCTAATAGCAACAGACAGTGGGGGATGGCAGGTTTAAACCTTTCCTGTCAGTATGAGGAAATTGAAAGTCTCTGCAGCCTCTTTCTCACAGCCTCTCTTTACAACTCACACAAATGTGAATTCTTTCAGGGCATGATTTTGCAACTCTTACTCACGTTGAGTAATGCCTAACTCTGCAAGTGGTGCATTTGATTTGAATGGGATCATACTACTCAACAAGAATAAGGGTGGCTGACTCAGACCCTTGAAGAGAGTGCTCCGATAGCCTATACAGAATGCATGAAATCACACAGGGATATTCCTCTTTTTGTGATAATGTAGCTAAGAGGGCCATATAAGTACCTGGATAGAGAGAGAACAGTGAAGAAGCAGGAATGCCCAGAGGCAAATCTATGTAAAGATTGATGGTTCTGCTGCAGTGGGCTGTTTGTCATAAGGGGAGCTGTGTGTGAATGTATGTAAAGGGAACCCTCAGCAATGAGGCAAAGTTTTATAGCTAGCACAGTTTCCTTACAAAATTTGACTTTCTTTAGAAGCAAGGTGAACTGAGGTAGGAATAAAGTTTTTTTTATTTAAATAATTTCACTTCAGGTATAAATGTGAGTTTTCAAAAAAAAGAATTAGACACCAAGGTTTTGAATTTTTATACTAGTCTCCTCTGGTGCCCTCTTTGTGCATTCATATTGTTATAAAAGAACACAGTTTTCCATTGCTTGCCTTTCAGATTTTTCATTAAAATGCATTGCTAGCAGAGACATCCTGTGGGCATAAATAATAATGACTTTTTAAAATTAATAATATCCCTATATAAATAGATTTTAATGCTAACAAGCAGAAATTCAACTGTTTTGTGTATTTGTTTTTAGCCAAACATACATGTTACCCTATCCATTGCATTGATTAGTGCTACCAATACATCATGTTTGTACAATTCTAAATTCTTATCTTGGAAAATTTCTTTGTTAGAAGAGTGTTCCAAGACAAAATCAGTTATTGATGTTTATATGATGATAGCCAAACCACTGGAATGTTATTTATGATTATGAGCAAACCATTCCTTGCAAAGGCAACATTCTTGGGGCATGAAGATTCAAAACAGCTGTGAAAACTCTTCAAAGGAGAGGTTTGCTATATGAGTAAAGCCCTCCTAAACTGCATTGATCTCAGTATTGCTGTTGAGTCAGTCTCTTGATTTTGGTACAGTAAGTTTTAAAGTAAATGTGCTTCACTCAATATATTTTTGTCTTTTGTAATTGCAGTACAAATTGCAAGCATGAAAAGCTCTTGTACAGATGTATATATAGTGTGCAAAACAAATACTGGGAAATGTACATTTGTTCTTCTTTTTAACCAAGGTAAAATGGGAACTCTGGTCAGGATTGTAAAACTGAGCAGGAAATAATATTGTAACTTAACCCCACAATTGCTGTAGGTAGCAAGCTGAGCAATTCATTATTTTTTAAATATATTTCACATACAATTAAATAGTATATTCTTTTTCTAATCTGTTACAGGAACTCTGTCATAATGCTGTGTGTTTTACTTAGGTACTTGGCTTGAATAAAATATCTGTGTGTAATGAATTCATTGGTAATATTGTTCCAATTCATGAATGCTGAAATGAAATCCCACATCTGGACACCCTGCAAGGGGAAGAGGAAGTGTGTAACAGAGTGCTAGGAGCCTAGAGCTACTCCAGCACTCTGCTCACAAAGGTACTAGCTATTTGACCCCCAGTGGATTCAGTTAGTGGGATGGATGCTCATTGGCTTAATTCAGCAGGAGGCTGATGAGAGCAATCAGCCCACCAGGTGGGAACAGTTAGACAGGAGGGGAAGGGGGGATTGGGGAGGGAAGCTGGCCTGGGCCAAGGGATACAGGATGGTGAGATTTTTGCCTTCTCCCTCCCCAGAGAGTGGGCTAAGGGGGAAGTTTACTTCCACTTGTGCACTGCTGCACAAAGCTTAGGGTGACCAGATGTCCCGATTTTATAGGGACAGTCCCGATTTTTGGGTCTTTTTCTTATATAGGGTCCTATTACTCCCCACCCCCTGTCCCGATTTTTTACACTTGCTGTCTGGTCACACTAACAAAGCTATATAGGTGAACTGGTGGAGGGGACTTAATAAATAACACACTGGTGCTTAGAAACTCCAAAGTGTCATGCCTATGTGTGGTGGTCCAAGGGGTGCAGAAGGGAGGTTGTTACAGGTTGAGAGATGTCAGCTTATATGTGAATTTCAAATTCTGGAGTTTCAATCTGCATATGTGAAGCTGAATAACTTTGTAGTTTGGATACAACTCTAATTCAACTTGAATGTAAATACCATTATCTTGATTCTAGGGCTTACATTTACCTTTATTTGATAAATGCTTCTGTTGAGGGGGCTAGATGAAACTGAAAATTAAAAACAATAGCAATTGAACCCTTGATTAAGCTGATTTTTAAAAATATCTCAATAGCTGAGAGGCCAAAATTACAGGTTAAGAATACCTAGAACCACAGTAGTGTTCAGAAACTGTAATTAGGATGGGGTCCTATTGTGAATGGAACTGCACGAACACATATGGAGACATGGATTTTGCCCCAGAGATCTTACAATCTAAGAAAGAGCAACATAGATGATTAGTCCACAGTACTTTGGAGATGGATAAACTGAATATCATTCAGTATACTTTGTTGGGCACATTCCAGATAAGACTGGAAGGCCAAGATTTTCAAAACTTACTTGTGAGTTTTGGATGTCCATCTTGAGGGGGGGGGGGGGAAGGGGCATGACTTTCCAAGGGTAGGTGCTCCAGTGTGTCAAGTTGGACACCTAAAATCACTTTTCAAATGGGGAAAAAAAGGAGGAAGAATTCTGCTGTCCTCTGGTTGAAGTGAAATGAGGGATGGACATGTAAATATTATTGAAACATTAAATTTTACATTGTTAAGAATATTTGAGAAATGAAAATAAAATTAGATGCATCACTCTGTACTTATTTATACACCACAGCATTTATATAATGTGTCTGGGAATGCTCATTGACATTATCAAGATGCCACGCACCATAAACTATCTAACGAGAGGCCTAATACTTGCATAAACTTTATTCTTTTTAAACGGATACTACTTTAAACTTTCTGTTGTGACAAATCTTTACCACATTAACCTAAAAACCTACAGGGGGGTTTAAAAGGAAATATGCATTAGTTTACAAAACTGGAAGTTGCTCTTTTTTCTTTTCTTACCATGAATTGAAATATATAGGCACTTACAGCCAAAGTATTTGGCTTGGGAACAAATGAAGCAGGAATGCCACGGCCTACTGAATATGTACTTGTAAATTGTGTTGCTGTAGATCAGTATGTTGCACTGGGATCTGGTCTAGACTGTAGGCCAGATTCTCTGCTGGCCTAATGTCAGTGGAGTTGTGCCAGTGGAGAATTTGGCACAGCAATTCTACCATTTATCGTTACATTATCAGCAGCGGAGATTAGCAAAAGCTCTGCAGCTGTCAGCCCCTTGGTTCAATGGGAGGGGAAGCTGGCAGGGTGATTAAGCGGCCCTTGAATATACCACTTGCTTCTGCCAGCGGTTGTCAACCTTCAGAGCCTATCTGTTCTCCCAGGCCTTCAAGGATGGGGGTGGGCTTGGAGAGTAAGGTGGCTAAGGGCAGTAGTGTTTAAACATGAACAAGCAATTGTTTTGAACAAGGAAAGAGCATGATGCAAGGGATGTGGTTTAATTAGGCTACAACTTCATAAACTTAACTCATCTAGGAACTACCAGCAATAACTAGTACAGTGCAGATCATCATCCCTTCCTTAATCTTTTCCACGGGGTGGAGGGCTGCCGTCAAACCCCATCCCTCCACAGCTGATTCCTCTATCCACCCTTGTGCGAGGGTAAAGTGGCTGAGGAAAGGAGGTTCTCTCCTCACTGTACCAGCACCATTCCCTAGCCTTCCAGTTCCTGTTTATGAGAGAACCAACCCCCCTATGGAATGAGTACCTGCATTGGACTCCTGCCACAAGTGATGCCAGCAGTGAGCTTGGGTGCCCTCCCTCTCACTCCCAGTCAGGTTCCCAGATAGCTAACTGTCAGCCAAAAATGTATCCACTCCCCTGTCAAAGTTAGACTCAGGACTCATAATTTGTCAGACCACTCTGTTTTATTAGCACAGCGCTCTGCTAATACATTCAGATAATGTGAGCCCCCATGCAAGATTCAAACAGTCTTATTTATACAGATAAAACGGTGCGAACTAAACAAAGGGACAGAGAGAGCAAAATTGTAAAATTTGCATAGGGCACAATATGCATATCCTGCTTCCTTATTAACTCTTATCGATCTAAGGCTAATGCTTCACCAATTGCCCTTAAGTGGGGCAATTCATTAAGCAGTTAATGTCTGCTTTCCTGCCCCCTGGCTTGCAGCATTTCTCATTTCTACTTAAAGGTACATACAGCATTCTTTAATTCATTCTATTTCTTTAATATAATTCATTTCACTTTCACACCCCCATCAGAAGGATATACTCCATCGTCCTGAATGACCCAGGTGCCAAATAGGATATTTTTGGTGGGTTAATACTGACTCTTCCCTTTGCAAATGCTTCATGTCTTCTGGCCTTGTCAGCCCACGGAAGCCTGGCAGCTCCCTGCCATATCCATCACTGCAGCATTTCAGATCCGTTTAGTCACTCCTGGCGAAAGGTCGTGGATCTGTCCTAAATCTCTCGTGCCCTGATGACTAAGTCAACCCACTAACAAAATCCCAGGGGATTTCATCCAGGTGTACAATAATTATTTCAGGTGGCTGCTTCCCAGCTGCTAAAGAGTGTAAGACGGGCATCAGCTGGTCCCAGAACATCTCTTGCCATTCCAACTCAGATTTGCATCGCCATGGAGGCCCAGCTGTGAACCACCAGGGGAACTGGCTGCTTACGTGTTGGCCCAATGCATGCAGATCCAAACATCATTCCCTCACTCCTCCATCCATACCAGTTCACAGCTGCCCCGCCACTGAGGCCCAGCAGTGAACTTCCAGGGGAACCAGCCACCTGCCTGCTGTACAAATGCACGCTATTATGCCTGCACATCCAGTTACTGGCTTCTGTGGCCTGTTCATGTGATTCTGAAGAAAGGAATAAGTAGGAAGAATTTAGCACATAAACCACTGATTCATCAGTGGGGCCAATGAAAGTGAGTGAGGGTGGGGGAGAGTGAGTGCTGGAGGGAGGGGGGATGGTGTGAGCGGGAGGTGGCGCCGCAGAGAAGGGGCGGGGAAGGGGCAGGGCAAGAGTGTTTGGTTGGCAACCCTACAACCACCCCTTCCCGATTCCTGAGGGGAGCGAGCATTAAAGGAGCCACTACCCACCTGCCTTGAGATTGCCGGGGTTGTAGTGTGTGAGGAAAGATTTGAATATGTTCTTTAGTATAAATGTACCTACAGAGATTTATAGGCACTTCATTTAAAAACTGAAATAAATACATAAAATGAATTATTCATTCATACTGTTCAGCTTAAAGCCTTGGGATCTCCTATATATTTGATCTCATGCTTCTTCTTCGCTGCTCCTTAGATGCTCCAGGATTTTTAGAAGAGTCATTAGGGAAGAGGCCCTGCTGTGTGCTCCAGGTAGTGAATTTACATTATTCTTGAGCAAACTATTCTCTGAGCTCATCTAATGTCTCCCCACCCCCATCTCCTTTTTCCTCTTCTATTTTTTTTTCTGCTATACCTTTGCCTTGGCCCTCAGAAATGAATGCTAATAACCCTGTATACAGCATTTACAGTATTTACATGCAGTCACAAGGGAGTTTTGCCTGAACAAGGGATGAAGGACTGGATCCAGTGTGTCCTTTCTCAATCAGTGTAATGCAATGCTGTTCAAATGAGCTGATTCACAACTCAATTGACAAAATACTTAGGCCCCAATCCTGCATGCAGCTTCGCCTGGGTGTGTAAATAATATTTACAGAGAGAACTGGTGGAATTGGGGCCCTATAGACTTCTTGTGGGACACATATAATTTCTGCTGATACAAAGTTATATTTTGTGCATTTTTAGAGTATTTGTATTTTATTGGAAGGGTCATGCCCATGAAAATAGGCGTTTTCCTTGCTTAGGGGCTTATTGACTCCTACTTAATGTCACAGTTCTCTGTTTTGTATTCCTGAGTATTCATTTTTGTTGCATGATAAATGATTATTTAGTGGAGGGAGTGATAGCTCAGTGGTTTGAGCTTTAGCCTGCTAAACCCAGTGTTGTGAGTTCAATTCTTGAGAGGGGCACTTAGGGATCTAGGGCAAAAAATCAGTACTTAGTCCTCCTAGTGAAGGTAGGTGGCTGGACTCAATGACCTTTCAGGGTCCCTACCAGTTCTAAATCCACAATTAAGAAATTATTTATTGGACCTAGTTGAGATTGCCACACTCCTGCCTCCTTATGATCCTTGTTTCAAACCTAAATTTATTTATCAGTTCAAGTTTCCTTATCTCTTTCTCTGTAGTGATGGTGTGGACTCGCGCTTCACTAGCCTCAACTTATTGTTATGGCTAAGAATTTCTTAGTCAAGTTAACTTATGGTATGTAATTAGTGAGGCAGGCTGAGACATATCATTCAAACGATTGTCAGGCAAAGTATTCACACAGAACCCCTGGAGCTATCCCACGTGTTAGGAGCTCGATGCCATTTCCTGTGGAGCCAGATGGTAAATTGTACGCAATCCATAGTTACGGTCCAGGTACAATGAATGAATATGCTTGTGCTGAACAGAACATTCCACAGGCTGCATTAGAGCCTGCATCCCTTCACTTTTGCTGTATTTTATTCCAAATTTTATTTAAGCTACTACATCGTGATCATCATTACAACCTCCATATGATGTCATTAGAGTGCAAGTGAGTCAAGATGGGATGTTCCAAGCAGACCCGTGTTCACATCAAGCATCATATACTTAGTACTTTGTTAAAGCAAGGAAGCAGTTAAAGCTGGGCAACAATTGAACTGTGAATTTGTCAGCTGCTGCAGTTACTCTGGTGAAGATATCAGCCTGTCACTGTTGGGGCGGATATATGGCTACAAGTATATTGCAGGTTGTCTTGACTTATAATAAGTGATCTGCCCCTGGCATGACTGACAGCAGCATGAGTAAGGCGGATGAGCCATTCGGGTGGTGACATTCTGACATTCCCCTGAGCAAATGCAACAAGAACAGCTGCAGTGGTGCTTCCCAATGGTAAATAAAATCTACAAAGTGTAAGAGAAATAAAGAGAACCCCAATGAAGCACTGAACAGTTTGAAATCAGTTTAAACATTAAAATCCCCACACAATTTCACTTCAAAATTGCTGAAGACCTAGCCCCTGCCATGTGTCAGCTAAGATCCTTGCGTAGGATCTAATTCTCCCCTCCACCTCTGTTTTTCTTCCTGTGGGCTCAATCTCTCATTTCAATTTAGTTTCCTTTCCTAATTTCTTCCCCTACTCATAGGTTTTCTCTCTGACTCCACATGGAGCTATGAAATGATGTTCAGGGCTGGACCAGCTAATAAAAACAGCATCCCACTGCTCTTGCTGCCCCTGAAAGCCAGTGAGCAGATTCTCAAGCTGGGGCAGCCCAAATAACAGCCATATACTTGAGTCACATTCCACATCTCTTTCCTCAGTGTGGGTTTATTAAGAATATACAAAAGGCTCAAAATAATACCAAATGCTTAGGGACAGGGACTTTTCCAGCTTTCCAGCGCTGGGGAGAGGGAGGGCATAGCCTACTCTTTTGGTAGCCCTTCCTTGCTACTGTGGAGAGCCCCACTCCTGGGTCCTTCTCTGATTTTTGGTCTCCCTATAGGGATAATCTTTATTTATAGCAGGCACTGCTTGTGGCCTATAGTCACATGATACCTGTCACGTGCTCCCCGAATGTAGTCCCTCAATCTTAAAGGGCCAACCCTTGGAACACCACATTGTAGGAACACATGCATGCACTCCAGAACCAGGGCCCTGTTACACTTCCCAAGTGCTTTTGGACCCATTCTAAACTCCCCTGAAGCCTTGAAAAGACTCACATTAACTTCAGTGGATTTTGTATTGGCCCTGAGTGCCCAAGCATCTTTTTAATAGATTTTTAAGGCCAGAAGGACATGTGATGATCTAGTCTGACCTCCTGCATACCACAGGTTATGGACTTCGCCCAGTGATTCCTGCATCGAGTGCAACAATTTGTGGTTGCGTCTCTTTTAGAAAGACATTAATCTGCTATGGTGATCAGCCTCAGACCATGTGGGAGAAGAGCTGCACTAGTGAACCCATCCCAACAGTACTTCACATCTTCATACCAGTCCAGTGACCTTAAATAGAAGAGACTATCTTTAGAACGGCCAAAGAGAAAATGAAAAGGTACAGGGGAGGTAATGATTCAAAGTCCCAATTATATGATCACATAGCATTTCCTGCAGAACTCCTTATTTATCACAGGAAAAGAGAAAATTCAGAAGTGCTATTGTACTACATGACGCTCTATTTCTTTCTTTCACTGAAGATGTCTTTTATGTTATATAAGACAATTTGAATCCTCTGAACAAATCTCTAAAAATCCTAATCAAAAATTGCAATACAGTGTAGCTCAGGCTGGGATCTGACACATTCAAGAGAGGACAAGTGATATTAAAATAGATTTAGTACTGAGTGGGAGCTAATCTTGATATCATATGACATTAATAATATAACAGAATTCACTGTGCAAGTTGGCTTCAGTGGAGCTCAGCTTTCTAATTGAAACCTTCCAAGAAAATTGCACCAAGTCATCAAGGTGGTTATTTTAAACCACTGGAAACAAATCAAGGCACTGAGCAAATATCAGTGTACAGGAATCCAAAGTGGTATATTAGATTAAGCTGTTTAAATGAATGTTGACTTGTGCTTGTTTAAAAATCCTGAGGTTCTATTTTAGTACTTTTAGGATAGGGCAAGTAAAACTATGAGTTAGACCAGAGCTGTAACTACACATTTTAGTGCCTGGGGTGAGCAAGCATATTTGCGCCCCCTGCTGTTTCATGGCATTTCTCCACCCCATTTTTCCATCCCCATGGCTTTGTGCCCTGGGCAGCTGTCCCACTTGTCCCGCCCTGGTTACAGCCCTGAGCTAGAGTATCAGGTAGATCTATGGGGGAAAGGGAATAACAGCGATTACTTGGTATAGATATTAAAAACATATGCTGCATCCATTTTATTACATTCTAGCATCTTTTAATCAAAGCCTCTAGTCTATATCCTGCTGCCCATTGGCAGGATGCGTAGCAACCATCTACTTTATTTCAGATACAGTGGCCAGAGAAGCTTTAAAATATGATAAAGGCAGCTAGACAGCGAATGGGGATCAATTATTCTCTGTGTCCACCACAGATAGGAGAAGAAGTAATGGGGGTAATCTGCAGGAAGAGAGATTCAGATTAGATATTAGGAAAAACGTTTTGACTATAAGGATATTTAAGCACTGGAATAGGCTTTCAAGGGATGTTGTGGAATCCCCATCTTTGGAGATTTTAAAGAACAAGTTAGACAAACACTCGTCAAGGAAGGTCCAGCCTTAGTGCAGGGGGCTGGACTAGATGACCTTTTAAGGTCCTCTCAAGCCCTGTTTTTCTGTGATTCTATGAGATGAGCTGGAGATGTTGTTGTTAAAGTCTGATCATGTGCATTTTGGATCCATTTCTGAAAAAGATGAAAACCCCCAGAATGCTTTGTAAACTGTTTTCAGTTGAAACGTTGTATTTTGCTTCTGCTCAGTGGATGTTAATTCAATGGAAAAGCAGCCCATGGAGTGGCTCAGTCAATGTAGTGAAGCAAAGATGAAAGGCAGGATTTCACAGGACTGTCTAAAACCTGAACTTTGCCTGGTGGAAGTTTGAAGTGACAGTACTGCCGACACTTACCTATGTACAAATCTTTAAGACTGTTAATACCTCTACCAAAAAAAAGAAAAGAAAAATGGTATAACAGATAGACTAGTGCACCTTCACTTAAGTAAATGATAATGGACAAAACAGTCATCACTGTCTAACTTTCACCTTCTCATTCAGAAGCACACAGAGTGGTCACAACGAAGCACTCTGGGATAGCTCCGGAGGCCAATATCGTCGATTTGCGTCCGCACTACCCCAAATTCATAGTAGTGTCCAGGCTCGACAACTTGAATGTGTAAAATCAAGGTTAAATAAGAAAATACTTGTATTTTACTCTAGAGCGGGACAAACTCTTTGTAGCAGATGGTTTGTTCAGCCAATTGAATCCCACCCCCCTTTTTTTGTGTGAATTGAACAGATTTTGTTATTTTACAAATTTATTTGTTCAAAATTGCTTTATACCATTGGCTGGTGCAAATATATTTCAGCCTGTGGATTCCTCACAACTATTCACCAGGGATATTACTATCAGTATTCACTACTCACCATTCGCTTGGAGTGAAATTCACCCCTGGGCACAGGTTTGGTACAAGGTCTTACCCCAGGTCAATGGATACTTTTGATCTTACCCTGAAGACAATGCTGTAGTCAATTTCTCTAGTAAACTAACTAAAGATTTATTAGCTAAGAAAAAGAAATGTGAGTTATTCAGAGGTTAAAGCAGATAAAATTCATTGCAGGTGAATCAGAGTTTTTAAATCCAAATGGTAGCAGAGGTATAGTAATCTGCTGGTTTTCCATAAGTCTCTCAGGGAAACCCAAACAACTTTGGGGATCTGGAATGCCCCCCGAAAGTGTCCAAACAGCTCAGAGATACAGGATTGCTCCCAGGGTTCATTCTTATAGCTGTCTTCCCTGGAAAGCAGTCTGGCATATGTTCCCATCACCATATGGGTCCATAGATTTCCCATTGTTGATCACAATGGCCCGTACTTTGAAGTTAGCATGCTTCTCATTTACAGTTCTAAGGTTTCAGTCCTGGTTAATGGGCAACGCAATTACAGAGACAGACATAATGCATTTAGTTACAGACAGGCAGACAATCTTTCATTAGTTTTCCTGGACAATGTGATAGCCAGAAACAATCCTTCATTAGTTTTCATGCAGTTTTACACATTAAGTAAATTCTCATCTAAACACTAATACATCCTTTGATCTAGGATTAATTAAGTATCAGGATACACATAATGTAAATCAACAAGTTACAGATAAGTGAAGACAATACCATCAACATTTTCTTTTGATCTATACTAACAAGTGAATTGGTTTGAACACATTATGACCTTTTAACATTTCTTTGACATTCATCACAAGTAAATTGATCTGTGGCTTTAGCATGAGCTGGAATTGAAATTGCATTAAGCAACCTGACAAAATCTGTCATATGTGGTTTATTCTTTCTCTCATCCTCTCCCTATGGGTGGAATTGTATATATAGCATAGTATTTTGGTAATGTTTTTGTTTTGGGTTGGAATGTACACTCTCCTTTTAAAATATAGCTTTGGGTGGAGGGATGTAGGTTTACAGTTAATTCTTCCCCAGGGATAGAACAAATGTGCTTTCCCATCTAATGTTATGGGCCACTTGTTGGAGACTTTGATCAAACTTCTGTTGAAAGGACTGGGAAAGGTGATTTCCATACTTTAAAGACAGAAAAACATTTCATTTCTGTTAATGCACTTGATTTGCAGTATGGGAGGCTCCAAGATTCAAAGGTAGTAGAGTCTTGTGTCCTTGCTCTCTGATATGCTTCCTTTTGATTGCGTTGCTTCATTGTCTGTTTTCTGTAATTTCTTGTACTGTTCCAGGCCTGACCTTTCCTATGCCCTCTCTAATGTAGAATGGATTGCAATGGATATAAGAGAGTGAGATGATAATTGGTGCCATGAATCCTTCTGCTAAAGTTTTACGAGTACTGCATTTTTGCTTATAATCTCTTCACTAGAGAAGTGTGCTGCTATCTTTGTCCGCTTATTTGCCTACCAGTAAGAGTTATCACTGTACTGTGTATATAATTAAGAGAGAGAACAAATTAAAAAAAAAACAGACTGGGACCATTCCGTGAAGGACAGCATACAAATTGATTAGTGCCCTTGGTAAAGGTTAATCTCATTCTTCTAAATTTTGCTTTCTCTCTGTATGTATGTTTGTATAGAGCTTGCTTTCAGAGGTGCTGAGCACCCCAGCTGATGTCAATGGGAGCTGCAGGTTCTCAGCAGCTCTAGACATCAGATCCATAGTGCATGGTATACCTGGATTTTTACAGCCAGCAGATATTTACTTCTTGCACAGCTCTAGTGAAATTGATAGTGTTTCAAGGGCCACTGTTAGGACTTAGGGGCAATTAGTGAGGTTATTCATATCCTTCACTGACTTCTAACTTGCCTTTCCCCTACTAATCCTCTTCCCTATATGGCATATTTTCCTATTCCTGAATTTAGGACATACATATTGATCACTTCTGTTTATTTTTAAGCCCCACACTTCAAAAAAGTAGACCTTACTCAGCAAACTGTCTGTCAATGCTTTCCGAGAGCAATAGACGATAGTCTCATATTAAGTCTTTCGCAGCCACACAAATTATTGGTCTCTCACATCTTTCACAGGATCCAAAAGCGAGCAGAGGGTTTTATTTATTTAAATACAAACGTTTGTATCATTAATGTTAGAATGTTAAGGTCCCCAAAAGTCAGGAAATGCAGTGTGAACAGTCCCATCAAATTAATCGTAATTTATCCACATTGAACATAGAGGGCTCAAACTTGATCTTGCATACACAGCCACATCAATCCCATTGAAGCAAACTGGAACTGTGTAAGCAGATCTGAGAACAGAATTAGACTTGTACTTAAAGAGCGCTAGCCTTCAGTGATATTCCATACTTTATGTACAATGTTTGGTGAGTTAAGGTTGTTTCCAGACTTTTATATTTAAAATTTCAATATTGAGCCAGATCTTACCCAAAAACACGGGGAGGAACTTTCATAGTTTTTTATTCCAAGTTCATTGTGAGAGGCACCATTTGCCTCTTTGCAGAAGAAACAGGGTTTTAGCCATGAAAGCACATAAGTAGAGCTGAGCAAAATTTAAATTTCTGTCCCATGAGAAATTCCAATATGTCAACGTTTGTTTATGTTCCAAATCAGGATGAAATGTTGAAATGTATCTTTTATTTTGTGGAACAAATTATTTAAAAAAAAATTCAACTCAGAAATGGTGAAATGTTTTGTTTTGACACTCAGTTGAAATGGAATATTTTGACCTTTCCCCAAATCAAAATGTTTCATTTTGCTGCTTTTATCTTTGTTTTCTTATTGTGGTACGTTATCTCATTGGAGTTTTAATTAAGGAGCCTGATGCCCCCACTCACCCCTAAGAGCCAGGCTGCCTGGCTGGACTACATCTCCCATGATGCACATGTAGTCACATGATTTCCATGATACACTACACAGGTTTGATCAGAAGGGAGTCAATTTGGTCCCTCTTGTATAAGGGAAGATGTAGTCTTCCAGAGAGCTCAGCCCATAGGGGAGAATAAGGGCTGCGGAAGGGGGAGGGGAAAGAGAGAGAGAGAGATGGAGAAACAGACACAAATTACAACTCCTATGAGGCAATGCGTCATAATAGGGAAATGCAACTTAATATTGAATTGAATAGAAATGAAATGTTTCAGGTGAGTTCAACAAACTGAAATATTCCAAGTCAGGTCAAACTGACTTGAAATAAAATATTTTGTTTAGATTTTCCCAATAGAAAATTGAAAAGCATTAGCAAAAGTGAAATTTTCCTGTGGCAGATTTTGATTTGACAGAAACTGAATTTTCTGTCAATAATAATTTTGACAGAAAATTCATGACAAGCTCTACCCATAAGATCTGTGTGAAATGATAGGACAATCCGTGCTTAAGCCTATAGGTTTCCTGTAAGACCCCTGCCGCTCCCTCCAGTTCTTTGTTATTTGTAACCCGGGCTGGAGACTGGTATTCAGCGAGAACTAGCTCGTACAGTTTAGACATTTGAGTTGTGTGCATGGAAGAAGTACTAATCTTTTTACATCAGAAAGTGTTTGTTTTCCCCATCTTTGCATAACTCAAAAATGGGAGGAATTTATTAAACCCAGACCTGAATTCAGTCCTTAATCATTAATTATTAATTAGTCATTAGTCATTAATTATTTCTTTAATTGAGCAAGTATACCAATTCATCATTCAAAATAATTTGAGTGTTTTATGTGAACATATTTCAACTAGTGTATTTGCTTGCAAATGTTTTGCTGTGTGCTTTGATAACGTGCTGTTCAATATTTAAGCTGTCTGATTGGTTTCTTTAGTCACATGGTATTATTTCTTTTTCCCTGTATGGATGACTGTAGCCTCTAAAAATGGGAGATGGGCTTGAATAGGTCACATTGTTGAATGTGAGTGTTCACCAGATATTTATGTGAACAAAATGAATTGTCAAAGAAAGGTAATTGAGAGAGGCAGTAAACATGATCCAAGAAATGTTAACAGAATTTTTCCACCATTTGCCCATAGATGGATCACCAGGAGTTAAATTCTCTTTTCCAGTCTTCTGATTCTTTCAAGCCTGCATGACCTGTGGTGTAGAAAACAGCAGGTCAGATGAGTTTGGAATAGAACATTATTTGCACTGCCCTTGTTTTATTTAGAAATGTGGCTTCCTAAAGTCTCTAGAAAACAGGTGTGTTTTAGCACAATGCTGAAGGGTTCTACTGTATCTATGGCAACCCTGGTCTCAGACCATTTTTATTTTATCTAAAGAAATAGGCTGGCTTCCTGAAGATAAGTAAATTGTTGTTCTGAGCTGTTAAAGAGCTCTGGTAATAAAAATACTACTGAATACCACTAATGATTTTGCATGAAATAACATGAATGATATTTCTGCAAATCATTATTTGCCAGACTAATTATAGATTTTTTTTTATAGAGAAACAGAAGAAAGAGCATAAAATTGGACCTCATTACCTATTCCAATCATTATTTCTGGCATTCTTCTTTTGTTAATCATGTCCATATACTCTATTGTCTGACCACTGAAATAATGAGCTGGCATTAAAATTTGTAAATTAGATCCAATGTGTTAATGTTCCCAAACAGAATAATACATCGAAATAATATAGCTTCTTTAAAGGAGAAAAAGTGAATTTTGAAGGCAGTTTTATTTGAAATAAACATTTTTTTTCTTTATCTGCCTTTGTATTTGTTATTTCCTTCCCCTTAGTCTTCTTTGATTTCTTCTCTGCATCCATATCCCCAACACTCCCATGTTTAATGATGGGAAGAAATGGCTCATTTAAGTCTTCTCAAACTTAGAGGCATTCAAAAGGGGCACAAAAGCATCTTGTTACCTGGTGCATACAGCTGGATTGGACTCCTTTCCAAAGCTATTATCACAAATGCCTTTAAAAGCAGATATTGGAGGTAAGGGTGCATGCAGAGAAGGTGGGTGAAAGAAGAGACAGAGTGACTTGCTTTCCTTAAATGCCCCACATTTTGAAATGTTTGACTGACACTGTTTACCACACAAGTGATGAACAAAGTCTACCTCACCATCCTAGTGATGAAATCTCATTGTTAATTTTTCCTCTTTCCTGGACTTCTAGGTATTGAACTTTATCCATATCAGCACTCCCAGAGATAGTAATAATAATAAAAAGGACACCTATACACAGCAGACTGATGCAACAATATAATTCAAGATGAATAGAATTCTCATCCTACTTATTAGAATCACACTTACCAAGGATCACTATTCAAAGGTTTGTATGCAGTGTTGAGGTAGCCATGTCAGTCTCAGGATATTGGAGAGAAAAGGTGGGTGAGGGGACCTGAAGAAGAGCTATGTGTAAGCTTGAAAGCTAGTCTCACCAACAGAAGCTGGTCCAATAAAAGGTATTATCTCACCCACCTTGTCTATTCAAAGGTTTGTTTTTCTCCCTCAGAAAGGAGGAAGTGCCAAGCTATAAAGATCAGCCTGTTTAAAATGGGGTCTTTTGGTCTTACATCATCATCCTAAGTAAAGAATATACACCATGGAATAACCAGATAGATTAGCTCATAGATCCAGATAACTTACTGGTATGAAAAAAATATATGAATTTGGCAAATAGACCAAATATTTAGGTTCCTTTTTGTTTCTTTAGTGGTGACTCATCTGTATTACACATGCTCTTCTAAACGTCGCACCTTAACTGTTATTCTTCAGAGTTCTAACTCCGAATTGCCTCTCGTTTGTTTTATGCTTTAAAAAGCAGTGTATGTGGAGCAGCGGGGAGAAGGAAGGAAGGTAAATTCACTTTTTTCAGTGATTGGCTGCCCCTAGTTTGACGAGGTCTCTGAAGGTTTCCCACTTACTGAGAATTAGAAGTCTGTAAAATGGAGCAGGAAGAAAATGAACAAATTTGCACTTGGTAGATGAGTACTGTAAACTAAATCATCTCACTGCACTTATCAGCAGTTAGCATTTAGGAAAAAACTGTGTGACCGCATGCACATAGAAATTGATAATCCGGTTCAGTCAACTCTTCATAAAGTGCTTCCACAAAAACATATGAGACTAAGAACATGATTCATTATTAACATTGTATGCAGTTTTCCAAGTTAGCAGGCAGCACATTTGCATTGACAATTATTATTTTTTTGCCTTTATTGAATCGTGAACAACATACTGATTTTTTTTTTTTTTTTTTTTTGCAGTTCAAGGGAAAACCAGTCCTGTCAAAACAAACCTCAGGCTCTTTAGAATGGAGTTGAGATGAAAGGGGTGTCTGAAAGTTTGGTAGATTTGATGGATTAAATCAAGACTTGGCCAAACTCAAGAATGAGGAAAGTTCTCTTTTTATAGAATCCTTTTGTACTTTCTTGTTTGTCATGAAATAAATAAATAAATAAATAAACTCCTCTGCTTTGTGACTGAAGCTCAGTTAAAACCTACTGAATCAAATGCAAAGAGTGTTAAAGAAAAAGAGTACATGCAGGCAAACTTTGTCACTTTCATCTTACATTTTTATGATATGATTGTGAATTATGCTCTTTTGCATTTAAAGTTAAATATAGAACAGCTAGTGGAGTCGTAAAGTTAGGTGTTCATTAAAATATTACCTGTGTTGACAAGTGGGTCAGTTTTAAAAAAATATCCTGCTGAGTTTATACTTCTTCGTTATAACTGTGGCTTCTTTTATTGATGAGCTCTATTACTTAATTTGATTAAAAACCTTGTTATAATAAATTCCATTGGAAGGAAATATTTACCAGGTGGGAAAGATGAATCCATTGTGATTTTTTAATGATAGTAACTGCACTTAATATTCAGGGGGTAGCCGTGTTAGTCTGTATCTACAAAAACAACAAGGAGTCTGGTGGCACCTTAAAGACTAACAGATTTATAAAAGACTAACCAGACTCCTTGTTGTTTTTGCACTTAATATTATGTATTGTAAAATTTACTAAATGGTCCAATATAGCATGGGCATAGATATGTATATATTTTCAGAAGTTGTACTGTTGTTTACATAGAATGACCAAGGTAATAAAGGCACGATAAACCATATGAGACAAAGCAATGTTTTATTCATGGTACAAAATCATATATTTGTATCTGTGATTATCCTTTCAATCATCACTGGTGAAATATGGGACGTGTTCTATATTGACTTTTATGGCACACTGAGCACCAAATAGGAGATGTTTCTTAAAATAAGCAACTTTAAAATAAGGGTCACCTTATATATGCAGATATCTTGCAATTATTTTTAACATAGCATCCACTTTTCTACTGCCCTATCTTATGACAGACTAATTTTTTAAACATTGTCGTTTAGCTGCTGGCATGCAATTAAAGGCAATCTTAATTTCATTGTTCAAGAAAGTGACATGCTGGAGCAAAAGGTCACCATGGAAGGGCTTTGAGAGGAGATTCTGTATGGAAAAAATATCTCACAGTCTTGCTAATGTACATGTTTTCTCCCCTGACTTGTATTTAATATCTGAGAGCAACTGAAATTTAAGTAGTGATTTTTTTTTTTTTTTGGAGGATAAAGAATGAGAAAAATCTTGAACATATAAATGGTCTGGGCTAGTGTTGACTCTGGTGACATACTAGTTTGCAATTCTGGAGAACATAATCCATCGGAGAAGCATAAAATCAAGGAAATGTTTTAACCTAATTAAATTTTTTCCTTACGAAAAAGCATTCAACTAACTTTTTTTGTTCCTTCTTTCTGCTCGGGTATATTGACGCTACCAGCAGAAGGAGCAGGTAAGCAGAAACAGATGGTAATTAATTTGGTACAAGATCAACTCTAGAACCTGAATAGAGTGGTCCACTGATATTCATTTACTGCTTTTTGAAGTCTTTAGGAAAATGACTTTAATATAGAGCATTATTTCAGTTATTTAAGTATCATAGTCATTTAATTAGTAAGCTCTCTTATGGAACACCCCACTTTACTCTGTCCAATCTTAATACCATGTTCCTTACTGTGAATTTAATCTATCGCCTGGTCCACTAGTCAGTTATTACACATCATGCTTTTGAAAGGTTTGCTACTAGAAAAGATTAATATTTTGCTCACTTTAGAACATCTGTACGTCTGTCTGTAATTGAAGCTCTCAAACAGCATTTAACATTTCATCTGATGTGTGATCCTTTGGCTACATCAATGAGAAAAAGAGGAAAGAAAACAAATGCAAACTATTATCCTTGACAGGGATTCTTGTTCCTCCTGTTTCTTTCAGCCACAGAGAGTGTACGCAAGTTTGGATGCTTTAGAGTTGAAAAGTCATGAAAAGCCTTTTCATAGTGACTAGGGCCCACAGGTTTTAATAGAGAAGGCTTGATTCAGGCAGTGTGTATTCACATGCACCTTGCAAAATTAATTACTGTATGTCATAGTGGACTTTACAAGATTGGTAGAAGTATTCATATTTTAAGCTGAAATCCACTTAATTCTTGCTGCTTCTTAGGCTTGGAATGGTCTCCCTTATAATTACACATTCCCTGAAGGCTCACCTTGTTAATCCACCATGGAAACAAATGCCACAGGTGCACACAACTGACAACATTCATACAGCTTTTGAGCTTGGGCAGCTAGAGTGTTATGGGTTGTGACAGGATGTATGTAATATGCTGTGCTGAACACAGTGTTTACTTTTCTTTAGATAGTAATAACCTTTCTAAGTGTGGAGGGATTTTGTTTTATATTTGGTGAATGCGGCTATTAGACATAGAGACACATGCAGTTATGTCATTTTATAGGTGCCATAAGGGATTTGGTACTTCTTTTTGTTATTTGGTTTTTACTAGCCAATGGACACCCAGCCTTTTCTGCTCATAAATACCTAAATGTATAGTATAGGACTTAAGCCTGACCCTTCTTTGCTGCTGCAGAGAGCCCTGATGGTCAATCTGGTGCCACTGTGGGGGAAAGGGGAGAGTTCAGAATGCTTGGAGCTCTACACAAAGGACCTCATTCCCTGAGTGCCACAGAAGTATGTGCTGCAGGACTCTCTCTGGTGTCCCAGCACACGTGGAGTAGGGGTTAATGGGTATGACAAGTGTTCCATTATTGCACAATTGCCAGTTATTATTTCTTAGGCCTGGTCTACACTATGAGTTTAATTCAAATTTAGCAGCGTTAAATCGAATTAACCCTGCACCCATCCACACAACGAAGCCATTTATTTCTAAATAAAGGGCTCTTAAAATCAATTTCTGTACTCCTCCCCGACAAGCGGAGTAGCGCCAAAATCGATATTGCCTTTTCGAATTAGGGTTAGTGTGGCCGCAATTCGATGGTATTGACCTCCGGGAGCTATCCCACAGTGCACCATTGTGACCTTTCTGGACAGCAATCTGAACTTGGATGCACTGGCCAGGTAGACAGGAAAAGCCCCGCGAACATTTGAATTTTATTTCCTGTTTGCCCAGCGTGGAGAGCACAGGTGACCACAGAGAGCTCATCAGCACAGGTAACCATGCAGGCCGATAATCGAAAAAGAGCACCAGCATGGACCGTACAGGAGGTACTGGATCTGATCGCTATATGGGGAGAGGATTCAGTGCTAGCAGAACTTCGTTCGAAAAGACGAAATGCCAAAACTTTTGAAAAAATCTCCAAGGGCATGATGGAGAGAGGCCACAATAGGGACTCAGATCAGTGCTGCGTGAAAGTCAAGGAGCTCAGACAAGCCTATCAAAAAACAAAGGAGGCAAACGGTCACTCCGGGTCAGAGCCGCGGACATGCCGCTTCTACGCCGAGCTGCATGCAATTCTAGGGGGGGCCGCCACCACTACCCCATCTCTGACCATGGATTCCGAGGCGGGGGTAATCTCATCAGCCACACCTGAGGATTCTGCAGACGGGGAAGAGGAGGAGGAGGAGGAGGAGGACGAGCTTGCGGAGAGCACACAGCACTCTGTTCTCCCCAACAGCCAGGATCTTTTTCTCAGCCTGACTGAAGTACCCTCCCAAGCCAGTATCCAAGACCATGACCCCATGGAAGGGACCTCAGGTGAGTTTACCTTTTAAAATATAAAACTTGTTTTAAAAGCAAGCGTTTTTTAATGATTACTTTGCCCTGAGGACTTGGGATGCATTCGCGGCCAGTACAGCTACTGGAAAAGTCTGTTAACGTGTCTGGGGATGGAGCGGAAATCCTCCAGGGACATCTCCATGAAGCTCTCCTGGAGGTACTCCAAAAGCCTTTCCACAAGGTTTCTGGGCAGTGCAGCCTTATTCCGTCCTCCATGGTAGGACACTTGACCACGCCATGCTAGTAGCAAGTAATTTGGTATCGTTGCATGACAAAGCCTGGCAGCGTATGGTCCCGGTGTTTGCTGGCATTCAAGCAACATCCGTTCTTTATCTCGCTGTGTAATCCTCAGGAGAGCGATATCGCTCATGGTAACCTGGTTGAAATACGGGAATTTAATTAAGGGGACAGAGGTGACCATTCCTACTGGGCTGTTTGCCTGTGGCTGAAAATAAATCTTTCCTGCAGTTAGCCAAGCGTGTGTGTGTGGGGGGGGAATTGGCCCTGAGCTTTTCGGGTTTGGTTAGCAGGGATCTTCCCTGATACCAGCCACGTGGTGGGGGGAGGGGTAAAGTGATCATCCCAGAGAATTCATGGCGGGGGGGGGGGGGTGTTAGTTTGGTTCCTGCAGGGATCTTCCCTGATACCAGCCATGCTGTGGCGGGAGGGATAAAGCAATCATCCAGAGAATTGGATGGGGGAGGTGTTAGTTTGTTTTCTGCTGCTGAAGGTTAACAGGAAAACCGCAGCACTCAACGGGCTTTGCTTGGTATGTGGGAAAGGAGGGCGCAGAAGCCGAAAGACAATGGCTTACCATGGCTGCATGCAAGCCAAATTCTGTTGCCCGGACCTGCGTCTGTGATCTCTAGCAGCAAAGCCACAGGCACTCAATATTAAGAGGCAAAATGCGACCTTGCACAGAAATCACATGTGCTATGTAATGTGAATAGTGTTGTTCACCGTGAAAGAGTATAAGCATTGTTCTGTAAAATGTATCTTTTTAAAAAATTCTCTCCTTTTTTCCCTCCCTCCAGCAGCTGCAAATTTTTCAAGCCTCCTTCCTCTGTCCCGAAGGCTTTCCCAGATAAAGCGTCGGAAAAAGAGGACGCGAGACGAGATGTTCGCGGAAATCATGGAATCCACCCGCAGTGAAAGAGCTCATCTGAATGAGTGGAAGGACACGGTTTCAAAGTATAGGAAAGATGCCAGTGAACGTGAGGACAGGAGGGACCAACGTGAGGAGAGGAGAGACGCTCGAGATGAGAGGTGGCGACAGGAAGATCAGAGGAGGCAGGATGCAACGCTGGGGCTGCTGCGTGAGCAAACAGACATGCTCCGGCATCTGGTGGAGCTTCAGGAACGGCAGCAGGATAACAGACTGGCGCTACAGCCCCTGTATAACCCCCCTCCCCATGTTCCATAGCCTCCTCACCCAGACGTGTAAGAACGCGGGGGGGAGGCTCCATGCACCCTCCCATTCCTCCCCAGTGGACAGCCCAAGCAAAAGGCTGTCATTTTTTTAACCTTTTTTAGTGGCCTTTTCCTTCCCGCCGATCCTCCTCCCAAACCCCACCCGGGTTCTCTCCCTCTTTTTATAATCAATTAATAAAGAATAAATGATTTTTAAACGATAGTGACTTTATTTCCTTTGAAAGCAAGCTGTGATCGAAGGGGGAGGGTGGGTTCCTTACATGAGTCAATAAAGGGGGCAGGTTTTCATCAAGGAGAAACAAACAGAAATTTCACACTGTAGCCTGGCCAGTCATGAAACTGGTTATCAAAGCTTCTCTGATGCACAGCGCTTCCTGGTGTGCTCTTCTGATCGCCCTGGTGTCTGGCTGAGTGTAATCAGCAGCCAGGCGATTTGTAATCAGCCTCCCACCCCACCATAAAGGTCTCCCCCTTACTTTCACAGAGATTGTGGAGCACACAGCAAGCAGCAATAACAATGGGGATATTGGTTTGGTTGAGGTCTGACCGAGTCAGTAACGATCGCCAGCGACCTTTTAAACGTCCAAATGCACATTCTACCACCATTCTGCACTTGCTCAGCCTGTAGTTGAACAGCTCCTGACTCCTGTCCAGGCTGCCTGTGTATGGCTTCATGAGCCATGGCATTAAGGGATAGGCTGGGTCCCCAAGGATAACTATTGGCATTTCAACATCCCCAACGGTTATTTTCTGGTCCGGGAAGACTTACTTTGCTGCAGCCGTTTAAACAGAGTAGTGTTCCTGAAGACGCGAGCATCATGAACCCTTCCCGGCCAGCCCACGTTGATGTTGGTGAAACGTCCCTTGTGATCCACCAGTGCTTGCAGCACCATTGAAAAGTACCCCTTGCGGTTTATGTACTGGGTACCCTGGTGCTCCGGTGCCAAGATAGGGATATGGGTTCCATCTATCACCCCACCGCAGTTAGGGAATTCCATTGCAGCAAAGCCATCCACTATGACCTGCACATTTCCCAGAGTCACTACCTTTTGTAGCAGCAGCTCAGTGATTGCTTTGGCTACTTGCATCACAGCAGCCCCCACAGTAGATTTGCCCACTCCAAATTGATTCCCGACTGACCGGTAGCTGTCTGGCGTTGCAAGCTTCCACAGGGCTATCGCCACTCGCGTCTCAACTGTGAGGGCTGCTCTCATCCTGGTATTCTGGCGCTTCAGGGCAGGGGACAGCAAGTCACAAAGTTCCATGAAAGTGCCCTTACGCATGCGAAAGTTTCGCAGCCACTGGGAATCGTCCCACACCTGCAACACTATGCGGTCCCACCAGTCTGTGCTTGTTTCCCGGGCCCAGAATCGGCGTTCCACGGATAGAACCTGCCCCATTAACAACATGATCTCCAAAGCACCGGGGCCCGCGGTTTGAGAGAATTCTGTGTCCATGTCCATGTCCATGTCCTCATTACTCTTGTCGCTGCGCTGCCGCCGCCGCCTCCTCCTCACCTCGTTTTTCTGGTCCTGGTTCAGCATAAACTGCACGAGAATGCGCGAGGTGTTTACAATGTTCATGACTGCTGTCTTGAGCTGAGCGGGCTCCATGCTTGCCGTGGTATGGTGTCTGCAGTGTTCACCCAGGAAAAAAGGCGCGAAACGGTTGTCTGCCATTGCTTTCATGGAGGGAGGGGTGAGGCTGTACCCAGAACCACCTGCGACAATGTTTTTTGCCCCATCAGGCACTGGGATCTCAACCCAGAATTCCAATGGGCGGGGGAGACTGCGGGAACTATGGGATAGCTATGGGATAACTACCCACAGTGCAACGCTCTGGAAATCGAGGCTAGCCCTGGTACATGGACGCACGCCGCCGAATTAATGTGCTTAGTGTAGCTGCATACATTCGACTTTATACAATCTGTTTCCAAAATTCGAATTCTGTAAATTCGGATTAATCCCGTGGTGTAGACATACCCTTAGTAGTGGCTGCAACACCTGCTGGGGCTACTGCTCTACAGGGTGTGTGTGGTGGGGAATTTCTGCATCAGACCCTTGTGGCTTTCACCTGTGCACTGCTCAGTTACTAAGGCTTTGTTGCAGGAAGACAGGTTTAGCCCATAAAGTGTATTTAAGTATAACCTGAGAGCAAATGCACAATAGGTGAAATCTCTAGTGCTATGGGCTGTATTGACTATTGTGTCCATGGATAGCATTCCCTTGAGTCAGTCCTCACCCATGTCAATGGGCGTTCTGCGCACAAACTGAAGCACAGTCTAGTTCTCAGTGAGTAGTTGGCCATGCAGAAAAGAACAAAGTAACGTGTGAATGAGTGAAAGCACAAGAGAAGCACTTATGTTGCTTAGAGATGGGTGTGGCTCAAACAACTTTGAATTTTGGAGATGCTGGAACCTGAACCCAAATATGGCAGTTTGGAGCCATTTCAGATAGTATTCAGATGTAGACTTGCATCTGAAGAAGTGAGGTTCTTACCCACGAAAGCTTATGCTCCCAATACTTCTGTTAGTCTTAAAGGTGCCACAGGACCCTCTGTTGCTTTTTACAGATTCAGACTAACACGGCTACTCCTCTGATACTTCAGATAGTATTAGACATGTTGTGTAACCTCAGTTTGCTGAATAAGAGTTAATCACCGTCTTAACATGCAGGACTGTTTCTTGTCTTAATTTGTAGAATTGTTATAAATTGATGCTAGCATCTGGATGGCTTTATTCTTAAACATAGAAAATGGATCTATGGTTAAATTAAACAAAGTAAACGGCTCGATGCTAGAGAGCTGACAGTGAAAAATATAGCAAGCTGCTTTATTGAATCAGTGACTGTAATAGCTCTGGGTACTGGTGACTGATTCACTTTACAATGCAATGAATGCTTCTGAGGAGAATATGCTGAGTTGCTATATCTCTGGTGGGCAGACTGTATGGAACATGTAGGCTATGGCTACACTTCAAACTCTACAGCAGCACAGCTGCAGCACTTCAGTGTACACACTTAGGCCTGGTCTACACTACAGTTAGGTCGACGTAAGGCAACTTACGTCAACCTACATATGTAAATGTCTACATTAAAATTTTGCTCCTCCTGACGTAACTGCCCCGCTACACCAACTTAATAACTCCACCTCCACAAGAGGCATAGAGTCAATGTTGAAGTAGTTAGGTTGACGCAGTGTCTACACTGCATTTCTTATGTTGACTGTTACTGGCTTTCAAAAGCCATCCCACAATGCCCCACCATGACAGAACAATTGATACAAGCGCCCCTGCTGAGGACATGCACCACCAACACAAGGAGGAAAGAGTCTAGACATGCACAAGTGATGTAATTACTGTGGTGGCTGTATGCCAACATAAGTTAGGTCGACTTAATTTTGTAGTGTACTCATTCCCTTACTACCGCGACAGGAAGGATTTTCCCGTCACTGTATTAAATCCATCTCCCAGAGAGGCAGTAGCTAGGCCAACAGAAGAATTCTTTCATCAATCTAATGTTGTCTACACAGGCACTTAGGGCAGCTTAATTATGTTGCTCAGGGATGTGGATATTTCACACCCCCTAGCGACATAGTTGGCTTGATCTAATCTTTTAGTACAGACCAGCTCATAGTGTATATTACAATAAAAGAGAACATTCTTCTCCCATGGAAAAGTTAGAATCTAATTGTAATATGACTGGTCTCTCCACACATGTATATGCCACATGAAACAGATAGAGTAAATGTCCCACTGCCAGCTAGCCCCCCCTCCCCCCAAAAGGGATATTTCATGTCTCTGACATCATATCTCTGGCAAGATATGTGATTTTTCTGAAGTGTGAGGAAAAACACATTACAACTTTCTTAGCATGTGAATAACTGTGGCCAATGGGAGCTGAGGGAGCGCTGCTGGCAGCGAGGGGCAGTGTGGAGAGCCATGTGCCCTCCAGCCCCTCCCCAGGGGCCATAGGGGCACGTTGGCTCCTTCCGGGAGTGGTGTGGGGCTGGGACAGGCAGGGAGCTTGCCTTAGCCTCATTGCACCGCCGACCGGGAGCTGCCCAAAGTAAGTGCCTCCCGGTGGGAAGCTGCACCCCAACCCCCAGCCCTGAGCCCCCTCCCAGAGCCAGCACCCCATACCCTCTCCTGCACCCCAACACTCTGCTCTAGCCTGGAGCCTCCTCCTGCACCCAAACTCCTTCCCAGAGCTTGCACCCCAACCCCCAGGCTCAGCCCAGAACCCCCTCCCTCACTGTGAACCCCTCATCCCCAGCCCAGAGCCTGCACCCCCTTCTGAACCCCAACCCCCTGCCCCAGCCCGGTGAAAGGGAGAGAGGGGGGATGGAGTGAGTGGGGCGGGGTAGATCCTGGGTTGCCCTTAAATTCAAAAAGTGATCTTGGGTGTAAAAAGGTTGGAGACCACTGGTCTAGATAATACTTAATGACCTCTCAAGGTCCCTTCCAGTCCTATGATTCTGATTTTATGCTTCTTGCCTTGGGATCTAATAATCTAATGCTACTATAATACAAGTGATTAGTAATAATATTAAATAATATTATCATTTTATTTGTTCGGCTTCCTCCTGGGCTCACTCTCCAGGGTCTCTGGTACTGGCTTTGATGTACAACAGGGTTCTTGGGCCAATAAATAGTTATACTTGATTTCCTTATCTTATTAGTGTCATTCCTCCTACAGCCCAGACCCTATCACCAAGCAGTCCTCCCATCTTACACTCTACTGGGCTAAAACTGACTCTCCCTACACTATCTTAACTCCGTTCCTATCCCTTTTTAAAAAATCAAAAACAAAACAAGCCTCTGAATTCTTTACTATTAGCTATGGTATATTTGCCTCTGAGAGAGTCATGCACTATATCTCACCTGTGCATCCAGGAACATCTCCCTCCTTTGGGTAATCAGAGGTTTAGATTAATTATGCTAATCAGCCACTCCAGGCTGGCACAATTAACCAGAGCATGCAATACCTTTGGAAATCTGTACAGGAACTTTCTTTCCTGCTGAGCTTAATTTCACAATCCAGTGCAATAATTTAAAAATAAAGCCAAAAAACCAAAACCACACTGTTTGCTTTTTCATTTTGTACAGTAGATTGCACTAAGCCTCCAAAAAAGCCCATGGGGGGAGAAGAGGCAGCATAACCCCTGAATCAAATTACCCTTCTACTTGCTGTTCTTCCATTTTTGCTGTGAGATGATATACAACGTTATAGAATATGTTTATATCCCACCATGAAACATTTAGTTGGAGCGCCATGTTCGGTTCTGGCGGCCTCCGCACAAGAAAGGTGTCAAGAAGATCTACAGAATGGCTAGTAGAGTGGCAGTGTTAACATTTGATATGAGAGACTGTAAAGTTTAGAAGACTGTGAATGAAAAAGGTTTAGGGAACTTGATGGAGGTGTTCAACGTTAGAAAGAATTAGTGAAAACTGACCATACCCACCCTCATAATATGAGAACAAAAGGATGCTCCGTGAAATTGCCTTTCTTTTACAGCCTTCTCATTGTTTGTTAATATTGGTTCCCTGTACACTCAAAGGAAAAAGGGACATAGATGCACTCTCCATTTTACTTCACATTGGTTTGTTTGTTTTTTTAATTTAATCTAATCACCAAATAAATCTTTGGTATATGTGCTATTTTGATCACAGTCTAAGATGGCGACACTATGATGAATTTCATTTGCTGGGACATTGTTTTCATTCTCACTGTTGAGGCAACATCACAATCACTTCTTAGAGTAAAAAAGCACTAAAAAAATAGACAACTTCATTTATTTACTTTTACTAACATTGCAAGGTAGTAGATAGAGAAAGATTTAGTGTTACAGAAGATTCAGAGCTGGGAACTCCTGGGGTGAAATCCTGGTCCTGTTGAAATCAACGGGAGTTTGGCTACTGACTTCAATGGGATAATGATTTATCTTCTAAACGCTGCATCCAAGTTTTGATACTGACTTCCTCTGTGGCTTCAGCCAAGTCACTTAGCCTCTCTTCCTCAGCTTCTCAGCCTGTAAAATGGGAGTAGCAATACTAACCTGATGCACAAGGATGCTGAGAACTAGATAATATTTGTAAAGTACCAAGTGTTACTATTCTTGTGATGTTGTGTTTAGACCCTGTACTCTGATTGTCAGAAGAGGCTTATATATTTTCCTGAGCAGAAAATCTACCATAGTTGTCTGTGCCCTCATTTAAGGAGTTGCCAAGCAATTCACATCATGATTGGAAATATGGTTGGAGTTAATTACTATAAAAGGATAGGTTTCAGAGTAGCAGCCGTGTTAGTCTGTATCCGCAAAAATAACAGGAGTACTTGTGGCACCTTAGAGACTAACAAATTTATTAGAGCATAAGCTTTCGTGGGCTACAACCCACTTCTTCGGATGCATATAGAGTGAAACATATATTGAGGAGATATATATACACACATACAGAGAGCATGAACAGGTGGGAGTTGTCTTACCAAGTCTGAGAGGCCAATTAAGTAAGAGAAAAAAAACATTTGAAGTGATAATCAAGATAGCCCAGTACAGACAGTTTGATAAGACTGATAATTGCTTCTTATCAAACTGTCTGTACTGGGCTATCTTGATTATCACTTCAAAAGTTTTTTCTCTCTTACTTAATTGGCCTCTCAGACTTGGTAAGACAACTCCCACCTGTTCATGCTCTCTGTATGTGTGTATATATATCTCCTCAATATATGTTTCACTCTATATGCATCCGAAGAAGTGGGTTGTAGCCCACGAAAGCTTATGCTCTAATAAATTTGTTAGTCTCTAAGGTGCCACAAGTACTCCTGTTATAAAAGGATAAAAGTTCTGGAGAGTTCTGCTTCTGTTGAGGCTAAGGTCTCTTGAGGGAACAGATCCATCCTGAGATAATGGGAAGGTTGTGGTTGCAGGAAGCCATGCAGTTAAATTGCTTTAGTTTAGTGGACATTGTTTGTAACCTGCCTTTTGCCTTGACCCCCAAACTTGTGGGTTGCTTCTCTGGTGTTTAGCACCTTCACTTATTCATTGAAATTGTCAATTACAAATGTGATAAGACTATAGACTGGCCATGTCAAATAATTTATATTTATTAAAATTAATGTTAAATCTGGAAAATATATTTTACCAAAAATCAAATACCCCCATTCCCCAGCCAAGGCTTTTATCAGCTAAGGTGTTAAGTACAGCAAAATGTCATCAGAAGCATAGAATCATCAAAATAAAATGTTTATTTTCCATTTATTTAAACCATTCACATCTCTTTTGCAAATGGCGCCAGAATTAAACCTAATAGGAAAGGGGACGGAGGACAATGCTTTCTGTTTCCTTAGACAAAGCGAACCAGTCCCAATACACACTGTCATACCTGATGTTGTAGGATTAGGCTATAAAATGTTCAATCAATAGAGAGATTCCATGCCCATATTAAAGGTATCTAAGATCTGAAATAGAATCTCCCAATTCACTTCATCAAATGCTTTTCCAACGGCCATCAACGCAAGGAAAGGAGAAATGGGATTTACATGAAAAATGTGCCTCAACTTAAAGGAACATTATTAACAAAAGTGTAATAAATAAATTGACTTTACTTCAGGATACATATTCTTCTCAAGAATAGGGCAAAATTCTCTTCATTTCACACTATAGCTATCTTATTGGCAATGCCCATTCTTCCCTTGCTCCCCACGTGGAGATTCCATTGATACCAGCATGAATATTTGCATGTGGAATGGATACAGAATATACTGTTGAGATCTGTATTTAGATAAAGCAGCCCCAGTATGAATTGGAAAAGAACCATTTTACCCATCATTTGAAGAGGAAAGTCCAATGTCTTAGTTATGATGTTTAAATCATTGTTGATGGATACAGCTAATGTAAAGTAAATTACGCCCTTTCAGAAAATTTCCATGTTGCCTTTCACAGCAACTACTTCCCTTCAATAGATTTCAAACTTAAGTGGATATTCTTAAAATATCATTTAGTTTTGAATATCACATATTTGTAGTGATATTAGAGGTTCTAGCATTATTCCCCATTTTTAGCATACAGAATATCTCTGAAACCTGTAATGTCAGTAAGAATGAACATTTTAAATGAAACTACTGTATGAAATACACCGATTGCCCCATATAACATAAATAATTGTTTTTTGTTTTTTTAATAAAATATATGGGCCAAATTTTCTTGTCAGTTACTTCTGTACAACCCCAATTAAGCCAACAGGGTTGCACAGGTGTAACTGAGAGGATAATTTAGTCTTCTGCTTTTGCTTCCTATCTTTATTTTATGAAGACTATTAATATTCTGCTCATAATTTTCTGTACTTTCACTTATCTGTGGAGTTGCTGATTTTTTATTTTATACCGTTTTCTGTTTAATTTAGTGATATCCTATATTAAAATGGGAAATAGGAAACAAAAGAGGTCAAATTTTGATTTAGAGTGCCACTGAGACATCTTTAAAACTCCTTAAAAGAGTTAACTCAAGCTTTATTAGTACTTCTGCTTTTCCTAGCATAGGTTGACATTTTTAGCATCATCCCTGATTTTCAGTGTTACAGAGCAGAGAATTATGAGTCAGATTACTTCGTGTGTCGGGTTATAAACATGAGCCATGAATCCCTGAAATCCTTTGTTGTTTTAGGCAGAATACATTAAACTCTCTCCATTTAGGGTTTAGTCATCCTCTTCATAAGACTTTTGATAAATGAGGTCATTAAAATTAATACAATATTAAAAACTGGTCTGAATAATTATAATGTTTCAACACTATTTCTACCTAGATTTAACTTTCTATTTGTTTTATCTTTCCATCCAAGAACTTTAACAAACCTTATTTATAGCAGCCCTGAAGCTTTGCAGCTGGTTATAGCCTAAGGCAACCACAATATTCTTGTCTAAACCCTTTATAAAGTAGGTTTAAATTACATAGCAGCTTTCTATGGAGAAGTAAGTTTCAACGTTCTCCATTTTATTCCACACCTTATATTTAAATATGTTGATTGTCTTTTAGTAATCATATTTTTAAAATGTAGTTTCAGTCCTTCCTAATCCTACCAGGTAATTTGTTTGATGGTCTCATTAGCTTTTCCATTAACATATATTCCCACCCACCCATTAACTGAGTCATTGTATGTTGACATATACTGTAGGGAGGGGTTTTCATGTAAGTAGAGGCAAAAAAATCTTGCTCATAATAAAACAGATGAAATTTATGGAAAGGGTTTTCTCTAAAAGGTAGTGTAATAAGATGGAAAATTCTTTTAACCGTAATGACAAGGACGGTGAAGCAGCTAAATGAGATCACCATCCCATATGATCCAACCCAGGTTTAATATGATGCTTTGTGTATTCTGGTACAGGACTTCAATAGCTTATTCCCACAGACACTAATGCATATGCTTCATACATGTAAGTGGACCCATTAGGAGAGGTTAAGCATGCATGTAAGTGTTTGCTGGATTGGGATTGTGGTTAGCCCTGTGTAGAAAACAACTCAGAATAAATGTTCTATATGATTGCATTAATACTGAGTCGAAGTGCCATCATTCAAAAGCTCTCTGAAACTTGAGGCACCACAAACTTTTCATTAGCAGAACAAAAATAGAAACAAACTGTAACCAAGTCTATATTGTTCTTTTAAATCTCTACCACAGGCAGTGGTACAGAGTGAGCTTCTTTACACTAGTTTACCAAGTGTTTTAAGCCAACATAGATCCACTTTGGGATGAAGAATTAACTTTCTTTTAACTTACTGCTTCCCTGTTTGTGATAGCTCCTATAATCCTCCTCTCAGCAGAGACCCAATAAACTCCTCTCATGGGCAGCACAAGCTGAAACATGCTGTGAGCTAATTACCTTACATGTGGCATTTCAGAAATTACTGGTACCTAATCTTCATAAAGCTAATCACTCAGAAAAGACGGCGCCCAGCAAATAAACACCACAAGCCTTTATTCTAGAAACAATTAGGAATGACCCTAATCCTATTTTTAAAAAAATGGAGTGCTTTTAAAAATGGAACAGTGTGTGGCTGCCTTCACTAATTCTGTAAAGTCCTTATGTTTTGTTACTGACCATCCTTTTTGATCCATTTTGTTTTTCCCTTCTGATCCCCTAAAGCTTGAGTTTTCAAATGCCTTTATAAATCTAAAAAGGTAATGTCAGCTGCATCCAATTTATCAGATACTGCTGGCTTTTAAGTCTGGTCTTTTGAATTTCTTATAAATTTCAAAAAGTTAATTTAAATATTTTCAATTTATGCATTCTTTAGTTTTAGAGACAGTGATAGCATTTTCTCTTTCATTTTGACTCTCTCCTCCCTCTCCTTTACTTACGCCCTAAATCTGCTGAAATAGTATTTTAGAAATGATACCACTTCAAACAGTCTCTAAATTCTAGTGGATACTGCTTGTGCTGCTTATTATTACAGAAGAAAGCAAATAGTCGAGATTTTTAGTATAATCATAATACTTTGCAATTATACAGCACCTTTTTTCTTCAGAGCACTTTGCAACATTAATTGAAATCACTTAATTGTGAATTGAATATATTGTTTTAGGAATAATTGTGACCTCACTTGACAGTCTATGTAGTTCCAGAAGTAAATGTATTTTTAGTAGATATGGGACAAATCACCCCACTTTGGAAAAGGTTGGCTCCATACACAGACACACACACTGCAGATCACTCTGACCATTAATTAACTTTGGGTTGGGATGTATTTATGCAGGTGGCCTATCGCCTGATTCTTATCCCACACCAGTTTTACACTGCCTTCACTGGAGTTACCATTGATTTACACCCGTATAAGTAAGAGGAGAACTGGCCCTTGAAGTCAGGACTCCAGTTCTATTCTTGACTCTACCACTGACTAGCTCCGTGAACTTGGACAAGTCATATATACTAAAGTTTGTGGGAGCCATAAATGCATAGCACCATGTAAATCAGACCACTAATTCAGTTGCCTAATCATAAAAGTGGTAACCTTAACCACTCTGTGCCTAAGTTTACCCATCTGTATAATGGGATGATATTTATCTCACAGGATTGCTGAAAGGGTTAATTACCACTTGTAAAGTGCTTGAGATCCTACAATGCGTAATGCTACTATAGACCAAAGTAGTTCTTCCATATTTAAGGTTCAAACCAGGTTTCATTTATTTCTGATATTCTTCCCCCTTTCTCCAAAGTAACAAACATTTTAACGTATGGTCTTCCAAACTGGTAGTTTAGGTCTGGGGCCAGGGCAGAATTTTTCCACCAAAGTTGATGTGAATTGTATGAAGGGTTCATGACCAATGACACCCTAAACTTAGATGGGCTCACCAGAGTTCATGGTCTTCTAACCCGCCCGCCCCCCCAATTAAATGAAGAGGTAAGAGAGAACCTAGTTTACAGGACTCCTCTAGCTGAAATCTAGTGGACTGCACCAAAGATTACTTGATCATAATAAAATTGGAAAAGCCAAATTGCATCGCAGGCCCTGACATGCTCAATACAGGGCCGCAAATGATTGCAGGAGTTCTTAGCTTTCATTGAAACAACAACAAAAATCAGCTTCCAGTCTATCTCCTTGCAGAGACAGGCCACAATATGTTAACCAATTACTAAGAAGGCTTGTTAATGGAAAATTATTGTATATTTTAGAAATACAGTTGTTTCTTAACATCAAAATAAGTGGTCACAACACCCGGAAAATTCTTCTAAAGCTTTTTTTGCCAGATCCTAGTGCAATCCAATGGTCAGCATACGTTACAGGTCCCCCTCTGTGCTAGTCTGCTGCAGCCCTAGCTATAGTGCTTTAGCTCAAGCTGTAGTATTTCCTGCTTTTAGCTTTGGAAGTGCCTAGTTCAGTCCCTGGTATATTAGCCAAGATGGCGGCTGTCACATTAGGTTAACATTGTGGAGTTTTGGAGACAATTGAAATGAATAGGATTAATCTAACTGATGAGTAAAATGCCTTCCTCTGAAGTCTCTCCCCCACTCCTGTATGCTTTATAGATCTGTAGGCACTAGGCCTTGCTCCTGCAGCCTGGAGGAGATTTGATGGGGTTCGGGGCAGAAAAGAGCAGTAAGCTGATGAGGGGATGCATTCCCCTCTTTCCTATAGACCTCCTGAAGGGCAACTTAGGAGGTTCGTTAGCCCTCAAGCCACCATGAGCCTTAGGGCCCCCTCCTTGCCAAGTACTAAACACTATGGCTGAAATCCTAGCTTCACTGAAGTCAATGACAAAACTCCCGTTGACGTCACTGGATCCAGAATTTCACCCTATATGGGGTTATTAATTAGTAAAAGCTACTATAGTGGTACCAATAGCTATGCTGTTATTAATAAGGAACTGTCTGCTGGTACACTGAGATTGAAACCAGAACCTTTCCCACCTGGGCAGGGGGGGAACTTGAAGGAAATTCTGTAAGGAGATCATATGGAGTTCCTAATCCCTTCCACGCACAATTGCTGCACCTCAATATACTTGTGCGAGGGTACAGTCTGACTCTAAAAGAAGCATGATAATTGTGTATGTAAGTGTCTGAATAGTGTAACATTGAGGATGTAGGAGAGTTACTTAGGGTATATCTACACTACAAAATTAGGTCGATTTTATAGAAGTTAATTTTTAGAAATCGATTTTATACAATCGATTGCGTATGTCCACACTAAGCGCATTAAGTCGGTGGAGTGCGTCCTCACTACCGTGGCTAGCATTGACTTACGGAGCGGTGCACTGTGGGTAGCTATTTCACAGTTCCCGCAGTCTCCGCCACCCATTAGAATTCTGGGTAAAGCTCCCAATGCCTGATGTGGCAAAAACATTGTCACGGGTGGTTTTGGGTACATGTCGTCAGTCGCCCCTGCCTCCATGAAAGCAACGGCAGACAATCGTTTCGCGCCTTTTTTCCTGGATTACCCATGCAGATGCCATACCCTGGCAAGCATGGAGCCCGCTCAGTTCACCATCACCGCTGCTGTTGTGGGCAAGTCTACTGTGGGGGCTGCTGTGATCCAAGTAGCCAATGCAATCATTGACGTTCTGTTATCAAGGGTAGTGACTCTGGGAAATGTGCGGGCCTTTTTAGATTTTAGGTGCATCATATTCCTGTCCTTTGTTGCTGGTGAAGAAGTCTTGCAGCCGTACATTCCAGTCCGGTCGGCGCTGTAACACCCCATAGCTCTTCTGTGGTTGACACATGTAACCGCTCCAGGGCTCTTGCTCTCTTGCCTTGGCCGAGGTACCTTGCCCTACCCAGACCTCCAAGCATTCGACACAGAAGCACCTGCAGCAGCTGGCATTGTACACAGCAGCAGCTCCTTGCCTTCACAGCAGATGGTGCAGTAGGACTGCTAACCGTCCTTGTTGGACATGTAGCTTGGCCAGGGGTTCTGGGAACGTCTTCCCTGCCCAGCTCCTAGCAATCTCCAGGGCATGGTGTATGGCTCCACCACTTCCGCTGCAACTCTGCTCTTCTGCTCCCCAGTGACGAGCTTGGGAGATCCATTCTGGTCCTCCTGGGTGCTGCTGGCAGCAGACGGTGCAGTAGGACTGCTAACCATCCTCGTCCATCGCTTCTGCTGCAACTCTGCTCTCCTGCTTGGGGGATCTGTTCATGAAGCCTGGACAGTAGTAAGGAGCAGTTCAACTATAAGCTGAGCAAGTGCAGAATGGTGGTAGAATGTGCCTTTGGACGTTTAAAAGTTCGCTGGTGCTGTTGGTCAGACCTCAGCACAACCAACATTCCCATTGTTATTGCTGCTTGCTGTGTGCTCCATAATATCTGTGAAAGTAAGGGAGAGATGTTTATGGCAGGGTGGGAGATTGAGGCAAATCGCCTGGCATCTGATTTTGAGCAGCCAGACACCAGGGCAATTAGAAGAGCACAGCAAGGCGTGCTGCACATCAGAGAGGCTTTGAAAACCAGTTTCATGACTGGCCAGACTTTGGTGTGACAGTTGTGTGTGTTTCTCCTTGATGCAAAGCCGCCCCCTTTGTTGATTTTAATTCCCTGTAAGCCAACCACCCTCCCCACTTCGAAATAAAGTAACTATTGTTTTGAAACCAGGCATTCTTTCTTTATTAATTAAAAAAAAAAGAGAAAACAGACAAGGTAGCCCAGGTGGGGTGTGGGAGGAGGGAAGGACAAGGCCACATTGCTTATTATAGCCACACTAAAAATCAAACTGTTTGAATGACAGCCTTCTATTGCTTGGGCCATCCTCTGGAGTGGAGTATCTGGGTGCCTGGAGCCTTTCACCCTCCCCCCCACATTCTTGGGCGTCTGGGTGAGGAGACATGGGGAGGAGGGTAGGCAGTTATACAGTGGATGCAGCAGGGGTCTGTGCTCTTGTTGGCTTTTCTGCAGCTCCAACAGATGCTTCATCATGTCCGTTTGCTCCCCCATTAGCGTCACCATTGCGTCCTGCCTCCGCTCTTCGCGCTCACTTAATTCTTTCCTGGCCTCTGCCACTGAATGCCTCCATGCATTAAGCTGTGCCCTATCAGTGAGGGAGGACTGCATGAGCTCGGAAAACATGTCATCACGAGTGCGTTTTTTTTCGCCTTCTAATCTGCGATAACCTGAGGGACGGAGATGATGGGGGAGCGCAAAAACATTCTACTCTCTATGATTCTGGGGGGAGTGCATGGTCACCTGTGCTGCAGAGTTCGCCATGCTGACCAAACAGGAAATTAAATTCAGAAGTTCCCAGGGCGTTTCCTGTGTAACTGGCTAGTGCATCGGAGTTCAAAGTGCTGTCCAGAGCGGTCAAAATGGAGCACTCTGGGATAGCTCCCAAAGGCCAATACCGTCGATTTGCATCCGCACTACCCCAAATTTAACCCAGCAACGTCTATTTTAGCGCTACTCCCCTCGTCGGGGAGGAGTACAGAAGTCGATTTTAAGAGCCCTTTAGGTCGATGGAATGGGGTTGGTTGTGTGGACGCAGTCATTTTTAAATCGACCTAACACGGCTAAATTCAACCTAACCCTGTAGTGTAGACCAGGCCTTTGAGTGGTTCAAAGGACTGTAGCTAGTTGTAATGGGATGAAAATTAAGAAAGAAACATTTAAACAATATATCTGGTAATATGTACTAAGAGTGAGGGCTGTTAGACTGTGCAACAGTCCAGTCAAAAGCCCCATCATTGTACGTTGTGCTGGTACCTTTACCAATCATTGACATCACATTTCCTTGGAAAAAATGATGTGAAGAATCTGCAACCCAAATGACATGTTCATCTTAAAATACTAAAAAATACATCTTAAATGCCTTCATAATTCAAAAGTAATCTATAGATATCTATTTTAGGCAATGTTGTTAATTTAAGACTGATCATAATTGTCTGTTTTTCAAAGGTAGTTCTGACTGATTCAGTCCTTTAGAGCTACAGATGCCCCCAAACATGTTATGTAAAGTGGGCTGAAAATGAAAAGTCACTGCTCTAATTTATTATTACTAATGTATATACTAAGGATTCTCTCTGTTTATTCCTCTGTGCTGTCTGGCATTAATACACCATCATCAATTAATATTTCACTAAAGCTTATAGACACATTGAAAAGTAGAAGTAAAAATACCTATTTTTAGTATGCATCTCCCGCTGACATTAGCGCTGTTCACACTGGCTCATTGGTGGGTGAAACTTACGCTGGTCAAGGGTGTGTTTTTTCACACCCCTGACCGATAAAAGTTACTGACAAAAAGTGCTAGTGTAGACAAAGCCCAACAGATGAAAAAGAAAATGAAGCTTCAAACAATGGATAATAATATTAAATTATTGTATAGCACTTTTAATCTGCAGATCTCAAAGCACTTTACAAAAGGCAGTGAATGTTATCATTTTAGATAGGGAAATTAAGGCAGAGATAGATGAAATTTTGTCTTATTTGATACAGTAGGTCAGTGTCACAGATGAGACTAGAACCCAGCACTTTTTCTACTCTACTGCACTGCAACTACACTATGATTTGGATAGGTTGTCTGGGAATACAAGGTATTTAGTCACTTACCCTCCTTGTTTTTTAATGTTTTCTTAATATATGATGACATACAGTATGTTGGGGCCAGAGAAGAAAACTGAGAGTCAGGAAGCCTCTTCTCAGCTCTACTATGTACTCACTGTGTGACAGAAAAACCAGTTGACCTCCTTATTCTTCAGGGCACTTATCTTTATAGAGAAGAATGCCTGCCTCATGGAGTATTGTTAAACTTCGGTAATTAATATTTTAAAGTGCAAAGTGGAAAGTAATAGTGTACCTAATAGCTAACCTAAATCTCCCATGCTGCAGATTCAGCCCATTACTTCTTATCCTGCAGTGGACACCGAGAACAATTTATCCCCATCCTCTTTATAGCAGCCCCTTCACATATTTTAAAACTGTTATTAGGTGCCCTCTGCAGTCTTCTTTTCTCAAGACTAAACATGCTCAGGTTTTTTAAAAACATTTCCTTGTAGATCAGGTTTTCTAAATCTTTTATCATTTTTGTTCCTTCTCCTCTGGATTGTCTCCAATTTGTCCACATCTTTCTTAAAGTATGGTGCCCAAAACTGGACACAATATTCCAGCTGAGGCCTCACCAGTGCTGATTAGAGCAGTACAGTTACCTCCTGTGGCTTTCATATAACATTGCTGTTAATGCAGCCCAGAATGATATTAGCCTTTTCCACAGCTGCATTACATTGTTGACTCATATTCAATTTGTGAGCCACTATAACCTTCAGATCCTTTTCAGCAGTACTATCACCTAGCCAGCTATTTCCCATTATGTAGTTGTGCATTTGACTTTTCCTTCCTAAGTGTAATACTTAGCACTTGTCTTTATTGGTCCTGCTAGTGAAGGCAGGGGGCTGGACTCGATGACCTTTCAAGGTCCCTTCCAGTTCTAGGAGATAGGATATCTCCATTAATTTAATTAATTAATTTATTTATTGAATTTCATCTTGTTGATTTCAGACTAATTCTCCAATTTGTGAAGGTCATGTTGAATTCTGATCATGTCCTCCAAAGTGCTTGCAGCTCCTCCCAGCTTGGTCCCAGCTTATAAGCAAATTCTCCACTCCATTATCCAAGTCATTAATGAATAGTACTGGACCCAGGACAGACAACTGTGGGACCCCACTAGATACATCCTCCTATTTTGACAGCGCCATTGATAACTACTCTTTATTATGGTCTTTCAACCAGTTTTGCATCCACCTTATAGTAGTTTCATCTAGACCACTTTTCCGCAGTCTGTTCATGAGAATGTCAAAAGCCTTACTAAAATCAAGATATCACATCTATATCTTCCCCACGTCTATGGCCAGTATCCCTGTCAAAGAAGGAAATTAGCTGGGTTAGTATGATAGAATATGTTTAACTTATCCAAATAGTCTTTAACCTGTTCTTTCCCTATCCTGTCTTGTATTCTTTCCCCCTTTTTAATATTAATCATGTTAAGTATCTGGTCACCGTTATTCTTTTTAGTGAAGTCTAAAGCAAAATAAGCAATCAACACCTTAGGCTTGTTGATGCCATCAGTTATTAGTTTTCCTTTCCTGCTAAGTAGTAGACCTACAGCTTCCTTTGTCTTTTTTTGCTTCTAATGTATTTATAAAATCTCTTATTGAATCATAGAATTGTAGAATGGAGGGGGGGGGGGACCTTGAGAAGTCATCTAGTCCAGTCCCCTGCACTCCTGGCAGGACTAAGTATTATCTAGACCATTCCTGACAGGTGTTTGTCTAACCTGCTCTTAAAAATCTCCAATGATGGAGATTCCACAACCTCCCTAGGCAATTTATATCAGTGCTTAACCATCCTGACAGTTAGGAAGTTTTTCCTAATGTCCTACCTAAACTGCCCTTGCTGCAATTTAAGCCCATTGCTTCTTGTCTTATTCGCAGAGTTTAAGCAGAACAAATTTTCTCCCTCCTCCCTATAACAACCTTTTATGTGTTTGAAAACTGTTATCATGTTCCCTCTCAGTCTTTGCCTTTTATATCCCTTGCTAGGTGTAACTCATTTTGTGCCTTAGCCTTTCTGATTTTATGCCTATATGCTTGTACTATTCTTTTGTACTCCTCCTTAGCAATTACCCCATGTTTCCACTTTTTTGTAGGATTCCTTTTTGATTTTCAGATCATTAAAGAGCTCCTGATGGATTCATATTGTTCTCTTACTATTCTTCCTATCTTTTCTTTGCATTAGGATAGTTTGCTATTGCACTTTTAATATTGTCTCTTTGAGAAACTACCAGTTCTCAACTCCCTTTTCCCTTAGATTTTCTTCCCATGAGATCTTACCTACCAGTTCTCGGAGTTTGTTAAAATCTGCTTTTTTGAAGTCCATTGTCTTTATTGTGATGCTCTTACTCCTTCCTTTCTGTAGAATAATGACATTTATCATTTCATGATCGCTTTCACCCAGATTGCCTTCTACCACGAGACATGAGATTTGCAACCAATTCTTCCCTATTAGTCAGAATCAAGTCTAAAATGGCTGCTACCCTGGTTACTTCCTACCAGTGGTGCTGGAACAATTTATATAGTGGGGGTGCTGATAGCCATTGAACCAAACTGTAAACCCTGTATATGATGGAAGTCACTTCAGGCCAGGGGATGCTGCTTCATCCCCAGCACTCCTAGTCCCAGCACCTATGCTTCCTCCATCTTCTAAAACAAGGAGTTGTTCCCCATACCTTCCAAGAGCTTATTGGACATCTTGTGTTTTGCTGTACTACTTTTCCAATAGATGTATGGGTAGTTAAAGTCCTCCATTAGTACCAGATCTTGTGTTTCAGATATTTTTATTTGTTCTAGAAATGCATCATTCGCCTTCTCCTGATTTGGTTGACTTCTACCATCACTCCTGGTTTTTTTTCTCATTTTATCTTCACCAAGAGACTTTCAACTCCTTCTGGACTTCAGAACAAGTATATATTTTTGATGTACAATGCAACACCTCCTCCCTTTGTATCCTTCCTGTCTTCCTGAACAATCTATTGCCCTCTATATTCCAGTCAGGAGATTTATCCCAACAAATCTCTGTGATGCCAATTAAGTCATAATTTAGCTTATGTACTATTACTTGTTTATTCCCAATACTTCTTGCATTTGTGAATAGACATCTAAGATGATGAGGAGATTCCCCCACTGTTTTCCCTCTGTTGCTCTGATGACGCTGTAGTGATTTTTCCATTCTTCCCCTCTCCCCCAAACATCTAGCCCTCTATTAGTCATCTTTTTTATACCTACCTGTGGGCTTTTGTCACCTGCCCCTTTTAACATAGTTTAAAGGCCTCCTCACTAGGTAAGCAAGTTGGTGTGCAAATATACTCTTCCCTTTCTTGGGCAGGTGGACCCGTTCTCTTCCCAGCAGTCCTCCTTCCCAGAATAGCATCCTATGGTCAAGGAAGCCAAAGCCCTCCCTTTATAACAGGTGACAAGCTAAAACATGCATTTATGCAACATTTGTAGTTACTCTGGGCCCTTTAATATTACTAGAGGTAAAACCTTAATTGGTTTTCCTGTTATCTGTTACCACTAGACATTTTTGAGACGCCTCATCATGAAAAGACTATTTAGGTCACTTCATAAACAGCAGAGCAGATTTGCCTTTTGAACAATTTCTTTTGGCTTTTAGAAAGGAAAGACCATTTTAAAATACTGTCATCCAATTGGCCAAAATGAATGACATTTTGCTTGTCTAGTCAGAATTAGCACCCTGAAGCCAGATATCACAATGCAGTGTTCCCACCAAAACACCCTAATAGTGGCATGAACTGCAGTAATTCTTATCCTACATGCTCTAGATTAAATTTTGCTGTGGATCAACAGACCAAAACTCCCCCCTTTTAAAAAATCCATTAAAGGAATAAATGAGATTGATAGTATGAGAACGATTTTTAGTCTGATAAGAAAGCACTTTAAAATAAAATGCAATGCAGGGCAACAGTATTTTTGTGGAATTATATCATGGGTCACAGAGATTCTCTTATTTCACAGCAATCTCATTTTAAATAGTCTGGCAGCATCTGACTTTTATTCACTCCTTGAGATGCTGCAGAGTTTATAATGCCAGATGGAGCTATGTAAATTATTCTATCCAATACTGGAAACACCTCAAGTAGGCGAAGCACCTGGTCTTGCAGAGGCTGCTGGGAAGGGGCCAGAAACTTCTCCCCAAGACCACTTGGCCTAGGAAGAAAGGGTGATGGTCTCTTACAACCCAGAGTTTCTGCAGGAAATAAGAGCAATAGAACAGGAGTATGCTGCATGGGCCAAAGAGCAACTGGCCCAACCCAGGGAAATGGGAGTTGGGCCCACAAGTGCAGAGCATCCAAATGGAGTTTCTAGCTCCTTGTATGCTGTGGCTGAATCACTGGGGGAGTCTGCAAGAGCACAGACTTTGTTAGCAGGACCAACAGTCAACTCCTACCCAGAACCAAAACTTGTATCCTTTACCTAACATGGCACCCACTCATGAGTCCACCTAAGGCTCTGGTGGTGGCACTGCAACCTCCCTGTAGACTGCTGGCCTGTCTACCAATCCCATAAAGGATTAAACACTACACCAAGAGTCTCTTTAGACCCTTCCTTCAGGGGGCAGTTTATTATTCAAACACAGAACTGCCATGGTAACACAAACAAAGCTATTCCAGGAGGTTGCAGGGACCCAGAGGACTTTCCCCTTGCATCTCTTCTCTTACCCCTGCTCCAAGTCCTGCCACAGGCACCAACTTGCTTCCATAGCATATCTCCCCCCGCCCCGCCCGGCCCTTTCAGCTTTTAGAGGAATCACTTGACTCCTTCCCAGCTGGGTCTGAGAATTCCGTCTTCCAGGCCCAAATACCTGTTCTTAAAGGGACTCTGCCTCTGAACAGGACTGTCCATTAAAGCTACAGACCACCCTGTTACATTCTCAGTAGCCTTGCCCACTTGTAGAAGTGAAACCTTCCCACAGCCAATCACCTCCACAAAGTATGTGTGGCCACACCAGAAGTAAGGGAGAACCAGTTGTCTCTGTCTTGCCTCCAAGACATAGTCATTCACAACTGGGTACCTGGGGAGACCTTGCAGTGCACCATTAGGGGGACAGTCAGAAAATTATGATGTTAAAAATGAGCTCCCCTCACCCATCAGTACACCTTATAATTTAAACTTACATCTGTGCAATCCTCCCTCTGCCACATACATGTTGATTGTTTTTTGCAGTCCAACACTTTGCAATGTTAGTAGAGAATAGTGTTTTGTTCCTTCACACCTTTGCTTGCATCTTCTTGAACTTAACCTACTTTCCTCCCTCACCAGTATCTTTGTCACATCCCCACAAGCAGCATTTATAGCATGAGTAGGAATGCAGTCTACTGCTCATACATGAAGATATGGCCTCCGCGTGGCCTGACTTTTCAGTGCTGAAATTCCTGATGTGCTCCAGCCTATAGTTCAAAGGCCCCAGTAAAGTACCTAACCTCATGGATATGCCAACAATACCCAAAAGATGTGTGCCCTACTCTAGCACCCTCGTGACAGGACCATCTTTCCTCTTTCAGGTGCATTTTTGAAAATCCCATGGTCCCATAAATTCGCCTTACCTGCCAAATAGCTTTTTATTTAGGTGTCTCTAGCTATGAAAATTTTAGTCTTAAAGCCAAACATAATGTGTACAGAATATTTTATAGATAAATACTTTTGCACTGGCTTATGCAATGCCATCCTTAATTGTTTTTCCCTCTCTCTCTCTTTTAATACAGATACAATGGTGTTGATAATTTGTCAGAGATTAAATTTAATCCAGCTGTTCTGAAATCTTTCATTGGTTTTTGAAGATTAATATATTTTGTACTAGCACCCAATCTCATTAATATGGAGATTGTGAAATCAAATCTTGCCAAAACCTCCCATTCTACTGCAAGAATAGTTCTCAAGTAAATCAGGTTTCCTCTTGAATTTACAGTAACCTGTCATTTATACAAGACATCGACGTTTCCCTTAAAGGCTTGGGCTCTCCCATTGTTTTGCATTTTCTGAACTATGTAAAAAGAAATAGAGGTTTATTACTCACTTTGCAAATAAAATAAAATAAAATGGTTTGTCAATACGTGAACTCATTTAGGACAAGGAGTTGCCAAATAAGTTAGACCTGGTACAGTGGTGAAGTGCCATAGTTTATTTTAGATTTGTACAAATGGAAAGATATGGTGTTTATCCATATTCTCTATATGCCCTTGGCAGAACTTAAAATACATCACAACTACTATGATAAATGCACAGCAATGCAATTCAATATAAACCACCACCAGAAAGCCAGGCAATTTAAAATATCAATTCCTCTTCCTCTTTCACCATTTCCCTATCCTTACTCTTCTAACTTGCCCCTCCACAATTTCAGATGTTGGTGAAAAAGTGCATTGGAGACTGGAGATCATCAGATTCAGGCTGTTTGGAACTGAATGGGATGAAATTCCAAAACTGCAAGTCCCTTCCAGAGAGGGTTGTATCATTAGACCCTTCATGTTTACACCAGTGTTGTCTAGCTGCAGCACCTTTGCTGATCTACTCTGTGGTAATATGGCACAAGGAGAGAGGTGGTTAGATAATTGCATCTTATTGTGAGGACTGGTGGCAATATGCAAATATTTTGTTCTCTGGCTTTGCAAAAGTTGTTAACTAACAAACACTTCCCAGGAGAATGAAGAATCCAATTTCATTGGGAATGATCATGTTTGTGTAAGGGGACTGTCCCCTTACTAACATTCAGTGGGGGTGTTTTGGTTGGCTAGCTCCCAGTACTAAAAGAAGGAGAAGGGTCAATGAGAAATCAGGACCCTGAGACTGACAGTCCCCAGGAACAACGGGGAGAGGCTAATGCTCCAGGTCAGCCTGATTGACAGGGCGGGCAGGCTAATCAGAGAGTCAGGAGGCCAGGGTGGGTCCCGTCCTCTGTATGAGTTGGAATTGCCTGGGTCAGACAGAGTGGGGCCAAGCTAAGGAGAAAGCAGGGGTCCAAGCTGAGCTGGGGAGCAGAGCTGTGCCAGATCCAGAGCGGCCAGAAAAGCAACCCTGTGCTGGGAGCAGAGCTGCAGCCCCAAAGCCAGAGCACAGCCCAGAGAGAGCAGACCTGCCCTGGGAGGAGAGCTGCAGCAACCAGAGCCAGAGGGGCCAGACAAGCAGCCCAGGGAGCTGGAGGCAGAGCAGCAGCAGTGCTGAGGCAGAGTGGCGCTGGAGCTGAGATAGAATGGTGGAGGTGGGGCTGGAGCAGTCCAGAGCTGGGTGCGGTGAGCAGCTGGGGAGAGCGAGGGGGACTCTGGGCAGTGGGCCCAGCACAGGGAGATGCCACAGCCAAGAGGCTCCGCAGGCCAGACTTGGAGGGGGATTGTAACCCCGACAGGGCGGGGGCGATGCTGGGAAAAAGGGTTCTGCCACTTAGAGCGTGTGGCCACCGCCAGAGCAAGTGTCCAACCCACAGCATCCCTTCAGCACAGCCAGGGCCTGAGAAGGAGGCCTGGGACCTACAAGGAACAGACTGTGAACTGCCCTGACATTCCAGAGACACTGTGTAATGTTCCCTGCCGCAGAGCGGGGTGATGTGTTTCCTTCAACCTTTCCCATTTTTCCTTAGTCCTTTTTAAGCTAATTGCTGATTAAATAAATTGTATTTGCTTTAAATCGTATGTAATGATCAGTGGGTCAGGGAAGTGTCCAGTGCAGAGAGAGTACCCCGGAGTGGGGACACCTTAGCCCCTGTCCTAGGTGACCACAGCAAGGTTGGGGGTCGAGCCCCCCAGGAATCCTGGGCCCAGCCGTGTTGGGGTTACAAGGACTCTGTCAGACAGGAGAAAGCAAGGGGAGTCCTCGAGGGCAGGGAGGCCTCTGGGTAAAGGAAGTGGGAGCGAGGACTCAGATCCTTCCGCTAGCCCATTTCACCGGGGTAGTGCAGAAGCCAGGAAAGTTCCCCACAATAGCGGGACCATTCCCCTGCTTACATTTGGTAAGTCGTCTTATAGTTTTACTGTGTCCATGAACTGGCTGAGCCCCCCCTGTATGAGCAGAAGAGTCAGTTCAGCTGAAGGCAATTTTATCTAATTTCTGAGAGAGAAGGCTTGATTTAGCCCTTTCTGGCAAAGGGAAGTGTAAATTGCTTCTTCCTGTGTCATTGGGATGTTCTGCATCCCAGGAGAGATTTGTACCATCCCCCTCCTTCCCACTGCTATGGGAAGAGGATACTAAGTTGTAATTGGGACTACTTAGGAGCTGTACCAGAAGGCTACATGCAATGTTCTGACTAGAGCTGAGTGAGTAATTGATTTTTCAGTTGAGTGGCTGAATTGAAAAATAAAATTTTTTTTCAAACCCAAATGTAATATTTTGGGTTTTCTCATCAAAATGTAAAACCAAAACATTTTTTGTTTGTGTCAAACTAAACATTGTGAATGTGGATTCACAATGACATTTTCCAAATGTTTGTTTTCAGGGTTGTTGGTTTTTTTGCCAAAACTATTCACCAAATTCAGCCCAAATTCAGTGCCCTGAAAAATGCATTTTTGTCTAGTAATAAATTTGCCAAAGAAAATAGGCCCAGCTCTAGTTCTGACTTAGCTCATTGCCAGCTATTGCCCCCTCCCCTAGCCAGAACTGCCTGCTTTTGGAGCTGCTTCTTCTAGGCCCACCACAGACAGGGAATTCCAGCTGTGCAAAAAAATGCTGCTGTCTTTTATCTCAACATGCCCTGTACCCTGAGTTATGGGGCAGATACCAAAACACTCCTGGGCCAAATCTGGCCCCGAAACTGCATTTGAACAGAGTTCTCTGATCCTACTAGAAAAAAAAATCAAGAAAACATTTTTTCCTATACCTGAGTCTCTGTGACTCTGGTAGGCAATGGCTAGTACATAATTTCTTCTCTTCCTTTGCAATTTCCCCAGTTCCTGGGAAGTGTCTGTTTTATCATTTGGACTCTTGTAATTATATCCCACTTTTAAAGGGAGAAATTAGGAGTTAAATAAAGACACGAAAGGTTAGTTAGTCATCTCCATTAGAGCTTATTCCAAAGCAGTAATGAAATAGCAGACTCTTACTTCAAGCTCACTTATTTCCTGTTTTCCCTTCACTCTTGATTTTTACAGTGTAAAATTTTCAAAAGTGCTTAAATGATTTAGAAACCTGAGTCCCATTTTCAAAGGCACCTTAGCTTAACTGATTTGGTGCTTTGAGAATGTTTTACACCATGTCTAGTTCTTTTTTCCCCAAACTTGAGATAACCAGTGATTCTCTTTTCAGATGTAACACTTTTTTTTTGTCATTGGTGCCTTAAACCAGCATATGATAGATTGCCAAGAATATTTATAAATATATTTCCCCAAAACAATGGATTCTCAACTACAGAGAACTTGTTTTAAAATACTGTGTTTTCTGTTTACCATAGCCATTCTCTCATGTCCTACCCTGGATCCCTGTAATTTTACAGTGGAAACAGCAGCATGTCATGTCACTTAATGAAAGGGTTTTAAAAGATCTCAGTAGCATATGTCATATGCACAGCAGTTATCAAGTTCTTCCAACAAACATGAAGCAGATCAGTGCATTAGAATTTTGCAAATCATGCTGGCTATATTGACTATTGGGTTATTGCTATAAATTTGCTCTTTTCTAATTTCTGAGTACACTCTAATTGCTACTATTGTACTGTAAATAGATTATAGATGTCAATGTAATTTACAGGGCCATTCTTTCATTATTAATGCTTTATACTATATTTCCAATGGCCTAATTTTATAATGTGTTGGGGCACTAGGGAGTGGTGGTTCTGTGGGGGGTGCTGGGCAGTTGTGGTGGGGCTGTGGGCGGGGGAGGTTGGGCAGGGGTGGTGTTGTGCAGGGCGCTGTGCATTTGTGGGGTGGGGTGGGGCGGGGCTCGGCTCTGGCCATAGGGAGTCGGTGTGGGGAAGGCTGGGTGGCACGGCATGAACCCACCCCCAAGGGGAAGGGGCATGCTGGCAGCACAGGGCCGGGTGGAGCACTGCGTCTGGCAACTGCCGGTTTGTAAATAGTGGCCTCACACTGGGCTGGGTGGAGCAGGGCCACCCCTGCCATGCCATGCCCCATTGCCTCTGGCTGGCCCCTTGCTCTGGGGACTGACCTCCCTGTGCCATGCACCATTGCCTCCATGGGGGCCCACAATTATGGGCTGGGCCAACAAAAGATTAATCCGGCCCTGATTCCCTCCCAGGGAGAGTGCCCTAACCACTGAGCTGTGGGATATTCTGGGGAAGGTCTTTTTTCAGTCCCTCCTGCTGGAGCTCTTCCACTGTGTTTAAATACTTAGTCATTGGAGAAGGGAGACTGGAAACTGGAAACTAGGTCTGCCCCTTCCAGGTGAATGCCTCCGCCTAACCACTGAGATATACAATCATTCCCACTTTCTTTGTGCCCCAATAAATATTTACTTGTTTGTACACAGTGGAGCAGCTTCTGCCAGAGAAACTGAGGAGCGCCTGCCCCAGAATACCTTAGAGCCATTGATTGGGGACTCTCCTGGAAAGTGGGAGACCCCACTTCAAGTCCCCACTCTATATCAGGCACTTGCACCTGGGTCTCCCACATTCTAGATGAGTTCTCTAATCACTAGGATAAAGGCTAGAAGGGGCATCACCACCACCTTCTCCTTTCACTCCTGATTTTTTGCAAAAAACTTCTAACCTGGCTTATGTGGCTAAATCCAGAAGTGGATATACGGCTGTGAATCCTGAGTGGAGAGGACACCTGCCTCTCTTTGAGGAGTGGGGCTTAGTCCAAACCCATCTCCTTGTTTTTTTCCCTACTGGCTAGCTTAGGTGGGTCCCCCCTCACCATGCTGGCTTTTATGAATCCCGCTTTTAGGCATCTAACACACCACATGCATTGTACAGGGAGCTGGGGCACCTAAATCAGGGTTGTGAATTCCACTGGGCAGCAAGGCTCCTAAAGTTAAGCTGAGCCTTGCAGCATCAAAGTCCTCCTTATGAATCCCATTCTCAAAGCATGGAGGCCAGTATGGAGAAAGTCAGAGAGAGGTTGGAGTAATATGAAGATTTGAATGTTAGAGACACCAGAGAGGAGGAAATCTGATAAGAGATGATCCAGGGATAAACTGTAGTGTTCACTGTCTGGTGTGAGAAAAAAGATCTGGACTTTTGAAATGTGTCAGAAGAAATGGTGACATTTAGACATTAGTTCAGCAAAGTACTTAAACATGTGTCACGTCCATCCAAAATACTAAAGCACATGCTTAAAATAAACATGTGCTTTGTTGAATAGAGCTGAGCTTAAGTTTGTGAATTGGATCTCCAGCCATAGCCTGAATTAGGGGGGAGATGAGTAGCACGGATTCTAAGATCATCCCCAGGTTATGAGCCTTGCTGACAGTGGTGGTGTCAGCAATAAGAGAGGATAGGCTTGAAAGGCTAGAGAGGGTTTAGTAGGAAAAACATAGAGCTCAGTTTTTAGCAGTGTGTTTGTTGTTGGTAAGATACCTGATGCAATGGGGTAGATTACCCTTGGGCTGGAGACCATGCAGCCAAGCCAACCCTGATTACAGAACAAGCTCCACGAGGGGAATTAGGTAATTACCTATAAAGAGCCAGAAGTAGCTGCAGGAAGTGGGAAACTTAGGAGGCTGTATTGAGGGGAATGGGAGTTTCATTAAATCTTTGCATCTGCTTAGAATCAATCGAAGTCCAGAAGGCTGTTCTGAAAAACAATGCATGATTCTGATAGCCACGCAGTCACAATAATGGATATCTTCAAGGAAAAGGCACTAATTTCTAATTGACAAATTTCTAATATTAAGCTTTATCCTTAAACTCAAATCTCTCTCTTACTTCAAAAAGAACAGGAGTACTTGTGGCACCTTAGAGACTAACAAATTTATTAGTCTCTAAGGTGCCACAAGTACTCCTGTTCTTTTTGCGGATACAGACTAACACGGCTGCTACTCTGAAACCTCTCTTACTTCACTGATTCTTGTTGATAAAATCCAGTCAGCCTGGAGGGGATTTATAATTCTGGTAATTGCACCAGATGATTAGTACCTACAGAAGCAATCACTTACAGTACATCACCTGCAGATTGATGAACAATTTATTATCAAGAGCTTAATTGCTTGTAATATATAATACATCCTTGTAGTAGAGAGACACATAGCTAGCTAACTTGTACACATTTATAAATATATGCCATTTAAATTAGGAAAGAGTGAATGTTCCAGGTTCAGTGCAGATAAGACTCTGCAAAGCTGGCAGAGTACTTCTCCAAATTCGATCTGATCCCCTTTGGTCTAGAAGCAGGCTGTACAGCTCATGAAATTGGGTTTTCTCACAAGACTTTTAGAAGTCCTGGTCTTCAGCCTAAAATACCATGAACATTGTTTGTATTCCTCCATTGTCAGTGCTTGTTTAACCCAGGAAGTAGAAATGTGAATATACCGGTATATAAATGTTTAGACCTGGAAGAAGATATGCCAGTTTTGTTTCAGCTAGAGTTTGGAGTGAAGATTGGTTTAGATTGATTCTTACTTGAACTTAATCAGTTGATGACCTGTTACCCTCAGGTGCCATGTCTCTCCTTCCTAAGCCGGGGTCTGTGGGACCTGGGCTTATGGACTTGAGCATCCACAGTGCATTGTAAACCTGGGTTTACAATTGCTAGACCCGGGTCTCACAGCTGTGCTAACATGTCCATGCTACACTACGCAGACCTAACTCTGGTCTGCAGCTTTACCTGCATCCACACTGCAAAATGACAGGGCTTGGACCTGAGTCACAGCGGGACTTGGTGTCTGACCCACGCCCCCAGCGGGGTCCTAGGAACTTGGTCTGAGTGCTTGCTGACTCAAATCAGAATGATGGAAGTGGGGCTTCGGTTCAAACCTAAGTCAGAGTTCAGGCTTAGTGTGTTGTGTAGACATACCTGATAGGCCCTTACCAGAAAGACAGAAATGGCCACTTCCTCAGGTGAGAGGATATGTGCCAAAAAGATACTGGCAGTCTATTATGCATGGAGGAGAAAACAAGTGGGCAAGGTCACAGGCAAGATGAAAGGTGCTGGCCTGACAGCTCTGCAAATTGAAACTCTCTCTTTAGTTATAAAAGAAGCACAGTATAGGCAGTGATAGTGCAAGATACCCAACCAATGGAAAGCTCAGTCATGCATCATTGTATTGTTGGCCTTTTTGCCAAGACTGCTGGTGAAGGTGACAATTGTGATGGTTTTGGTGATTTTGGACACCTGTTCATTAGAAATTGAACTAAGGCTGCCAAACTCATTTCTCATGAGCCATTATGAGACAGTAACAATTTGGGGTTGTTGCTAATCTGGCTTGGGTTAGAATTGGGATTTGTTATTTTATCTGGATAGGTTTGCTAGTCTCTATTTGAACTCATTGCTTTAGTGTTTTTTAAAGCACTGAAGATGGATCCAGCAAAATATCTTTAAAACAGTTGTAATATTTATGCTTTAAATTTAGGGCCCAGCTGCCAGGTTCACCCAAACCACACTTGGTACAGGGCTCATGGAGGAAAGAGAAAGGTAGCAGTAAAGTACACTGTTTCCCTGATCCAGGAGCCCCATGAGGGTTGAAACAAACCGCAGCATAATTTACAATATCCAAAGGCTGCTCCAAATTTTTCTAGCTAGAACAGAAGGTGTGATGGTAGCCCGGATATGCATACTTTAATCTAGTGTTAATTTATTTAGCACAGGTAACAATAGTAATGAAGACCTGGGGGCATGGCCTTCAGTGTAGGGTAGCAATTCAATTATGTATCCAGTGGGTTCTTACTGATACGGCTAGCCTGTTCTGCCACATCTTCCTGTACTAGCTAGATTAAAATTATTATGGGTATGCCTACCTGCACTACAGTCACACTTTCATTTGCTGCATAGATATATCCTCAAAGACATTCTGCATCCCCCGTGCAGCACCAGAATCGTGCAAAGAGGATGGAGCCAGGGGCCCAGACAATAGCTCTTAAAACTATTTGCTGTGGAGTGATCAATTCGTTCAGTGAATTTGCATGCTTTGCTAAGTACTGTTTGGGCTATACTTAGAATGAACATGAAAACCAAACTGCGTGCAAACTTTGTTTCTGCATGAAAAGGTAGATAATGAAACAATGGAAAATTTCCCCTTTCCTCTTTTAGAACTGAGTGTACTTGCACCTCCTAGGTAATGTCCAAATGCAGCATTTCAGTGCTGGCAGTGGAGAGTCTGCACAAGAGGACTTTGTACACCCTGCACATCTCAGTGAAGCCCCTCACCCCCCACAGTGGCTCAGTGCACCATAATAATTGAGGGGAGAGTGAGGGCATTTTAGGTATTTCACAATGGATCAGGTCTTGTGAGGTGCCAAGAGCAGCCAGCAAGGTACTCAGACGATGACTGATTGAGGGAGCACGGCAATTCACAGAGGATTCTCACCGGCCTCAAGGATTGGACCTATAATATTAATCCACTATGGCCAAACTCTGTGTTGGAGGGGGGGAAAAGGCCACCAGATCTCCACCACCAGCAGTGGCTGGCCACAGGCCAGCTATGTAGGTTGAAAACCCTGAAGCAAAAGGGAATTAGGATTCCTTCCCTCTGCCCTGCTGACTTCAGCTTATTTTCCTACATGCAGGTTTAGCTCCATTTTTGCAGAGTTGGCCCTTTCAAGTTACAGCACAAATTCTCTTACGGAGAAAGCACCACATCATATTACAGCAAGATATGCATAGCTGCCATTTTAGAGTGGGCCTCCAGTAAATAATGAACTATTATTCTCAAACTTGTCTGCTGGTATTTCTTCTCTGCAATTGTGAAATTTGCTGCTGTTCATGCTAATACTACTCAGTGGGGAACTCTCCCCCTTTCCCTCTACTATTTGTGCCTGCTCATGCTATAAGGCAAGCCAGAGTAATCGGAGAATCAGCACAGCGTGAATCTTCCTCGCACTGTGGAAGTCTCATTTCACTGCATGCACTGTTGAAGGGCCATTGGAAAAGATCATGAATGTCTTTTTGTTTTGGGAGCTTAGTGACTGGGGGGAGGGCTAGTTAGAAACACGGAATAGGATCCATCTCTCTGTCTGCATTGCAGTACGATATTGTCAGCACTGCAGTACTGTAACAGGGAAGTGGAAAGACATCCAAATGGGAGATAAGCTTCCTTTAAATGGGAGATAAGCTTCCTTTAAACCTAAAGAAACCTGAGAAGAGAGAATAAATTAAATTATTTGCCACTCAAACTATTGAATTTCCTGGGCCACATCCAGGTAAATGTCCCGTTGAAACCAGATTCACTGTTGAAACCAAATGGATATTTTGCCTGAGAAAAGTGCAGGGTGAGATCCAGCAAGCTTTGCGTTGGCTGTTTAATAGTTAAGGCTATATTTTAGTCACGGGTATTTTTATTAAAAGTCATTGACAGGTCACGGGCAGTAAACACAAATTCATGGCCTGTGACCTGTCCATGACTTGTACTATATACCCCTGACTAAATTGTGTGTGTGTGTGGGGAAGGCAGCTTGGGGGTTCTGGGGGTACCGCACATGCCCAGCGGGGACAGCCCAGGGGATGCCGTGGGTGCTGCAGGGGCAGCTCAGGGACACTGGAGGGATGGCCCGGGGGCACCACATATGCTGGAAGAGGGTGGCTCGGGATCCTCGCTGGTGCTGGGGGGGGCAGCGGTGGCGCACAGCCGGGGATCCCCGCTGGTGCTTGGGGAGGGAGGTTGGTTGGGTTGGCAGGCTTCCTACCTGGCTCCATGTCTCCCTGGAAGTGGCAACGTCCCCCTCCATCAGCTCCTAGGCGGAGGCATGGCCAGGCAGCTCTGTGCCCTGCCTCCACCCCAAGCGCTTGCTCCTCATCTCCCATTGGCTGGGAACTGCAGCGAATGGGAGCTGCGTGGCGGTGCCTGCAGGCGGAGGCAGCATGCCGAGCTGCCTGGCCACGCTTCTACCTAGGAGCTTAGAGCGGGAGATGTCACTGCTTCCGGGGAGACAGCAAGGTAAGTGCCGCCCAGAGCCCTCACCCCGTCCCATGCCCCAACCCCCTGCTCCCTCCTACACCCAAATTCGTGCTGCTTCAGAGCGGGGGGGGGGGGGGGGGGGGGGGGAGGGGAGGTGCGGTGGCATGCGACTGCCCCAGCAGCAACCACTCAGAGAGAGAGATTAATGAGTTTGCTTAACAGCCAGTTGGCTTTTAGCTCATGCGATAGAGACTCATGCACTAAGCTCCGGAGGTCCTAGGTTTGATCCTGCCTGCCGACAACTGGGGTCTGTCGGCATTATATATGCAGTGAAATTAGCCCCTCACTTCAGAGACTCATGTTTTGCTGATGCTGAGGAAGACTTTCTCTGAATGAGAGGAGTAACGGGTAAAGAAAGTGTAAGAATACAAGGGCTTTGTTGTTCTGTAACCTCTCTAGCACTTGTTTGAAAAGCTCAGAATGTTCTAGACCATGTAGAATTCCCCTGATGAATGTGCATTTTTATCATGCAGTGAGGTGCGGAATCACCTAAACCTAACTAGAGCGGAGTATTTGCTTACAAGACGGTAATAAGTAAGTAACTGTTTATAGGAACTAAACAGTTATTATAAATTAAAGCTAGAGAGGCAGTATGGTTTAATGGATAGGGCACTGGACTGTAAATTAGGAGACCTGGCTTCTTTTGCCACCTCTACCACTGGCTTGCCATGTGACCTTTGACAAGTTATTTCACCTCTATGTGCTTCTATTTCCCCTCCAATCCTTTGTCTGTCTTGTCAAGTTAAGCTGTAAACTCTTTGGAGCAGGGATTCTCTTATTATATGTTTGTACAATACTTAGCACCGGGGGTGGAGGGGGTTAATCTTTCTTGAGATCGCTAGGTGCAACCATAACAATACAATGAAAACCAAATTCAAAATAAAACCACAAATGCTTTTTTAAAAGCTTTCTCTGTTTACTTATACCTGTGTTTTGTCTTTTCATTTTCATTTTTTCTTTATAATGGTGATGAAATTACAGCCAGTGAAGAAGGGCCATATCCTGCAGTCCTTCCTCAGGCAAAACTCCTATTGATGTCCACTGGATGGTTGCCTGAGTAAGCCTGTAACAAATAGATCTGACACACACATTGTTGAGAATTTCATTACAGTAGTATGTAGAACAAAGTGCTGGTAAGACAGGTTGAAAATAATGAGAGGAAGGTGACTACTGTTCCATCAGAAATGGAGGTGACGGGGGGTGAGGGGGGAAGGATAGTGTAGGGAACACCCTGTAGGTGGCAAAAATTACTGAAGCTACAGGCAATGAAGAGACAGACACTCGCAAAGAGCACCTCCTACCTATCTTTGAACCTGACAGGATGAAAGGCAGATAGACAGTCAAAGGAAAGAGTGATATTCTGGAGCTGTAAATCTAGAGCAGACTCTTTTCTCTTTGCTTTTTTTCCTTTGCTCACCACATTACTGTCAGGTTTTGATCCGTCTTTTGTTTGTCTGCCACTTCTTCCTCTATTTTTTGTTCTGTGTTGGTCTTTAATCTCTGTTTTTTCTATTCCATTTTTGTTTCCTGTCCGAGACTGTTGCATCTCTGTTTTTATTCTGTACCATCTTTTGTCTTTGAATCCTTCCATGACACTTTCTTCTCTCCTCATTGTGCACTCTCTCAATTTGAAATGGTGTACTGAGTGTGAACAATAAGTGAATTGATTCAGAATGAATTTACAACGGCCATAGTGAATGCTGAGCTGTAGACTTGCTTGGAATTGATTTTTTTTTCACCACCTCCTTGAGCTAGCCCTTTAAGAAAGAGGGATAATGGTGAAAAGAAGAAAACATAAGCTTTTTCATTCCACATTGAAAACTCAGACTGGAAGAGATCAGAGAGGAAATGACAGGTTAAGAAGGAACAAGAGTAGGCCCTAAAAATTGTTTATAGAGGTGTGACAGAGAGGCCTATTGGTGGTTCACTACAGTCTGTCAGCAACTCTTGTCAGGCCGGACATACTTACTACGCCTAACACACTGTTATCATGATATATACCCAAAAGGTGGCATGTAATATATCCTTGGAAAACTAATAATTCACTGACTATTAATATTCCTGCATGATGAATGTATGGTGTGTACAGAGTTATAAATATGTGCTAGAATTATGTTCTCAAAATGTATATGGCAAGCGGTGCCTAAGCCATGTCTATTCCAGACAAAGGAATGTGGTTCCACCTGCTGGAATGTGTTTCCAATATAAGAACATAAGAACGGCCATTCTGGGTCGGGCCATCTAGCCCAGTATCCTGTCTTGCCAATGGCAAGTGGCCAATTCCAGGTGCTCCAGAAGGAATGAACAGAACAGGTAATCACCAAGTGATCCATCCCCTGTCACTCATTCCCAGCTTCTGGCAGAGGCTAGAGACACCCTCCCTGTCCATCCTGGCTAATAGCCATTGATGGATCTATCCTTCATGAACTTATCTAGTTCTTTTTTGAACCCTGTTATAGACTTGGCCTTCACAACATCCTCTGGCAAGGAGTTCCACAGGTTGACTGTGCATTGTGTGAAAAAAATACTTCCTTTTGTTTGTTTTAAACCTGCTGCCTATTAATTTCATTTGGTGACTCCTAGTTCTTGTGTTATGAGGAGTAAATAACACTTCCTTATTTACTTTCTCCACACTAGTCATGATTTTATAGACCTCTATCATATTCTCCCTTAGTCGTCTCTTTTCCAAGCTGAAAAGTCCCAGTCTTATTAATCTCTCCTCATGTGTTCTCATGTTCTTATGTGTTAACCATTTCTATCTTTACTCCTTACACCTGATATCACTTAAACTGGTGACTTTTTGTTTAATAAACTTGTTCTACTTTTACTATAAATCAATTCAGTGCTGTGAGTGAAATAAGAATGTTTGTCAAGCGTAGGGTGACCAGATGTCCCGATTTTATTGGGACAGTCCCGATTTTTGGGTCTTTTTCTTAATATAGGCTCCTATTGCCCCCCACCCTCTGTCTCGATTTTTCACACTTACTGTCTGGTCACCCTAGTCAAGCGCCAGTTAAATTAATGAGCTGCAGTATATTGTCTCTTTAAAGGAGCAATGAACATTCTGTGAATGTTCCAGGAGAGGGCTGGATGCTGCAGAGAGACATCTCTGGGGAACTCAGGAGTTGGAGTTCAATGTTTGTTATCTGCAAGGCAAGGTATGGACTAGCAGAGTCCAGGAGAGTTTGCTGGCAGGGCAGACAAGCTGGTGTGTCAGGGAGTTGTTACACAGCTTAGCAGTAGCAAAACTTTCACTTGCTGAGGCTGAGAGGGGTAACACAGTAACTCACAATTCTGGGAACATCAGGAGATTGTCACATTAGCAGACGACTTTGGGGAAATTTGGGACTGGGAAGGTGTTGGTGTCACTCTGCAACTGGTAACTGGGTGATGGAAGCCAGGGTGTGACCTGCATGCTTGCTGGTGTCAGGACTGTCAGCCTTAGCAGCATAGCATTTAAGGCACCCAGAGCTGCAGGGCATGTGGTGGCAGTACCCCTTACAGGTCTGGGCTGAACCCCAAAATGTCATAAAGAGGCATGATGACTGAAAGTCAGTTAAAAATTATAACAAATTGCAAAATAGAGAAAATGCCCTTAGCCATTCATAAAATGCTTTGAAATGTCCTTAAAATGTAATGAAGAAGCCTGCTACTTGGGGGCCGAGTTGCAAAATGAATCCTCTGAGGCAATATTACTTTATTGCTGCATGACATCTACGTAGGATTTGAAAGGAAATAAAAAATATCCAGGAACAGAAGGCTTATAATTGAAAAAACTTGACAGAAACTCCTTTGTGTAGTGTTCCATATCTGGAGATTTTTCATAACCATGTCAGAATCTCATTCCTAATAATTTCACATGTTGAGATAAAAGTGTTATCTAAAGGATAGTGTCTGAATTTATATTAATTTTTCAGTTATTATTTCTTGAGTAGATCCATCAAAAAACTGTACAACCAGTGGCAACTGCCAGGTTTCTGGGGCTTTTTTCTTTTCTTTTTTTTCCCGACTGAACTACATTTCTTACAACGTGCCAGAACTTGACATTTCTTTTAAACCTTTTCTAAATTTCAAAGGAGCAAATAAATTTACAACACTGGAAAGTTTTACAATTTCTATGTTTAACTGCTTTTTGATGTGTTACATCTCAGGACATTAAATAAAAACATGTTCTGCATAATCTTAATTGAGAAGACTCTTATCTTTGCCTGTAATTACTGATAAACAAGATTTCAGCATGGATTGAGCTGTAAGATACATGAATTGCATACACTGAAATTGGAACAGATTTTATTCTTATTTTCTTGTCCGGGTAAAGTATTGTGTGTTAAACCTGGTATACCTGCCACCACATAGGTGACTGTATTATACTGATTGGTAGAGTGTTTTCTATTTTATATAGCATGTAACTCCCTTGGAGATGCTTCAGACTGAGAGGTGCTATATAAGCATAAGCTAGTATTATGAGGATTTCAAAACTTGTTTTACTATGCAAGTCCTTTGAAATATCTAGGAATGAGCGCCTCAGTACCTACTACAGCATGAGAGCTTTTACTGCACCCTAGGCAGTGAAACCGAAACCAAGCCACTTCTACTTTAAAGTCATAGAGATGTCAGCCATGGCTAATATGGGATTGCATTTTACCCCACCCTCATTAGAGCTATACACAATCATAGCACTCACCTCAAGATTGAAAGGATTGGCTGTCAGCTAAAAGACGGGTGCTCTGGGCTGGGGTGGGGGCTCTAGCTTGCTTGGCCCATGTCCCTGCCAGCTGGGCCTGGGTGGGGAGCAGAGGGGGTCCGGTGAGCCACCGCCCCGGCCAGGCTCTCTCTTAGGCAGCCGCCACGCTATGCAGAGCAGCAACCCAGAGTGGCCAGCTTCAGCTGGCATGAGAAGCAGCTCCCTCCTGCGCCCCACCCAGGCTTGGCTGCCAGGGAGAGTGACGGAACGTGCTGGGTGGGAGGCACAGTGAGAGAAGGACATAGGCATCCCCCTGCAGGTAACTCTGGTGGGGCAGGGAGAGCGTGGTGGCCCCAGGCTGGGCGCAGGGCAGGGAGTTTACTGGGCAGAGGAGACATGTGAGGTGGTTACATGTTTTCCCCTTTAGTTTGTGGTCCTCCCGCCCCGCCCCCCCCCCACACACACACACACTATGGGGAAGCATGAGTCGTCTATGCCCAAGACTCTTGCCTACCAGCCAGGCTTTCTTGGCTTGGCTTTCTAAATGCTTTGTCACACTTTTGAAGTGTTCAGCTACATTTCTTGTACTTTGTTTTTCCTTTTGGATTAAAGTTGGATGCTGTTATAAAGCAATAATATGTTTTGGCTTCTTCTACGGATTACTCTCTGGCATTCCTCCAGAGAATGGGTTTCCTCATTGATTTTTTTTTTTAAAACACTTCAAATAAATTTGAAAGACTTCATAAACTGCTAAAAATGGTTCTTAATTTGTTGTGTTTTCTCTGGTTTTGTTTTTTGTGAAGGGTGACCTTTGGGTAATTGATTTTCAGCATGAAAATTACCAAGTAGGAATTATTTGCCGCTTGTGGGGAATTAAAAACAATGGAAAATATGACTCCAGTCTAAACGACCAAGCTTGCTGGCTCAATTTTTGAGCTTTTATTTTTATAACCTTATTAAGTTTGAGAAGCACATAGAAGTGTGTCAGGAATTTTTAGAAACATTTGAAAGATGGTGATCAAATCTACTAATTATTGATCTAGCAATATTTGCAGTTAAAGAATCTCTGTGTATCACAGAACAATTGCCTAAAGACAATGTTGCATTTATAGATTGATAGCATCCTTCTTCCCAAATGATACCAAATCACTTCCTCCATTACAAGAAGTCATACTCCTCTTAACAGATATATGGCAGTTTTTTAACATTACCTATTCTAACCTGTGTTGATAATGATTCTAAGAAACAAAAAATAATTGACGTTGAATATGTAATTTAGGAAAGTGTGAGAATGACTCCATAGCTCAGTGGTTAAGGCATTCACGTGGATTGTGGGAGACTTAAGTTCCTGCTCAACATCAGGCAGAAGTAGGATTTGAACGTGAGTCACTTATGTGCTGGGTAAGCGTACTAACCACTGGGGTAAAGCATATAAAGGGTCTGCTACCATCTTTGGTTGTGAATACCAACTGGTGATAGGTGCCTATATCACTTTGCTGGGCAAGGCTTAGGCCCCACTCCTCTCCTCTGCACTGCCTACTGGCTAGTTTAGGTGGCTCCCCGCTCAGTTTGCTGTTTTTTGTGGATTGTGGTTTTAGGTGCCTAACTTTCCCATGCATTGTAGGGGGAGCATGGTCACCTAGCTCAGGGCTATGGATTCCACTGGCAGTATGTCTACACTGCAGCTGGGTGCAAGCCTCCCAGCCTGGTGGACAGACTGATGCTAGCAGGCCTTGTGCTAGCAAGCTAAAAATAGCTTTGTGACATTGTGGCACTGGTGGAGGCTTGGGATAGCCATCTAAGCTCAGACTCAGGGGTTGGGTGGGTCTGAACTCAGGTGGCTATTCTGAGCAACATCTGCACAGCTATTCTTAGCGTTGTCGTACAAGCCCAGCTAGCACAAGCCTGTCTACCTGGACTGGGAGGCTCAGGCCCAGCTGCAGTGTAGACATGCCCTAAGTGGCAGGGCACCTCAACATTAGACATTGCAATGCTGAGTTTAAGGTTGGAATGTAGGCGGGACACCATTCGGTAACAAGCTCAATTTTTCAAAAATCCATGGGCTGTGTGTTAAAACTGTAGTTATTTCTCAGCCTGTTGTATTTGGGATACCCTCTGAGTTTCTTCGTGAATGTATGTCTACTCTGCTATAAAACACCCACAGCTAGCCTGTGTATGCTGACTTGGGCCCATGGGGCTCAGGCTGCAGGGCTATTAATTGGAGTGTAGATAGTCAGCCTTAGGCTGGAGCCCAGGCTGTGAGCCCAAATGACTACACTACAATTTTATAGCCCTGCAGGCCAGCGGTGCCAGAATAGGAGGAGTGGAGGCATGGCCCTCCCACTTTTTGAAAGTGGGTTTGCTATGGGCCCTCCCCGCCCTTCTCTCCCCCCCGAGGCCCTGCCCCCCTGGACAAGCTGGCAGTTGGAACCTGGGCAGTTGTGGGGCACCATGCCATGGACCCTCCCCCAGCCCAGGTTGGAGGGCCAAGAGCAGCCCCCGGCCCATGTCCCCGCCACGCGGGGCCCCCGCCCAGAGCATGTGGAGAGTCCGCAGCTCCTCAAAGCTGCCCACGGAGCTCTTGCCATGGCTGGGCTGCCGCACCCCAGCCAGAGCGGGTAGGAGTAAGAGCCATGCGGGCAGCTGTGGGGAGCCCCGGACCCTCTTGCCTTGGGTGGGGGGTCCCCAGGGCGGGAACATGGGCCAGGGGATGCTCTTGGCTCTCCCAGCCTGGGCAGGTGGAGGGTCCACAGCACCATGCACAGCTCTTACCCTGACCTGGCTCCAGCTGGGAGGCCGCAGCCCGGCCACATGGGCAGCTGTGGAGTCATAGATTCATAGATTCTAGGACTGGAAGGGACCTCGAGAGGTCATCGAGTCCAGTCCCCTGCCCTCATGGCAGGACCAAATACTGTCTAGACCATCCCTGATAGACATTTATCTAACCTACTCTTAAATATCTCCAGAGATGGAGATTCCACAACCTCCCTAGGCAATTTATTCCAGTGTTTAACCACCTGACAGTAAGGAACTTTTTCCTAATGTCCAACCTAGACCTCCCTTGCTGCAGTTTAAGCCCATTGCTTCTTGTTCTATCCTCAGAGGCTAAGGTGAACAAGTTTTCTCCCTCCTCCTTATGACACCCTTTTAGATACCTGAAAACTGCTATCATGTCCCCTCTCAGTCTTCTCTTTTCCAAACTAAACAAACCCAATTCTTTCAGCCTTCCTTCATAGGTCATGTTCTCAAGACCTTTAATCATTCTTGTTGCTCTTCTCTGGACCCTTTCCAATTTCTCCACATCTTTCTTGAAATGCGGTGCCCAGAACTGGACACAATACTCCAGCTGAGGCCTAACCAGAGCAGAGCAGAGCGGAAGAATGACTTCTCGTGTCTTGCTCACAACACACCTGTTAATACATCCCAGAATCATGTTTGCTTTTTTTGCAACAGCATCACACTGTTGACTCATATTTAGCTTGTGGTCCACTATAACCCCTAGATCCCTTTCTGCCGTACTCCTTCCTAGACAGTCTCTTCCCATTCTGTATGTGTGAAACTGATTTTTTCTTCCTAAGTGGAGCACTTTGCATTTGTCTTTGTTAAACTTCATCCTGTTTAACTCAGACCATTTCTCCAATTTGTCCAGATCATTTTGAATTATGACCCTGTCCTCCAAAGCAGTTGCAATCCCTCCCAGTTTGTTATCATCCACAAACTTAATAAGCGTACTTTCTATGCCAATATCTAAGTCGTTAATGAAGATATTGAACAGAGCCGGTCCCAAAACAGACCCCTGCGGAACCCCACTCGTTATGCCTTTCCAGCAGGATTGGGAACCATTAATAACAACTCTCTGAGTACGGTTATCCAGTCATGGCCCCTTCTACCCTGGGAGGGGGGCCCCGGGGCAGGGACATGGGCAGGGGCTGCTCTCAAACCCCCTGGCAGGTGGAGGCTCCACGGCTCCCCACAGCTGCCCGCACAGCTTTTATCACGGCCAGGCTGAGGCCCCCCAGCCGGAGCTGGGTTGGGGTAAGAGCTGCGCAGGCAGCTATGGGGAACCATGAACCCACCTGCCCTGGGCGGGAGGTGTCTGTGGGGTGGGGACATGGGCTGAGGCTGATTTCAGCTCCCCCAGCCCAGGCAGATGGAGGGTCTGCGGCTCCCAGCCCACTCCAGCGTCTGGCTTTGCTGGGGGCGGGGCCACAGAGGGCAGGGCCCCCCACTTTGAGGAAGGCTTTGCGGCCCTTGCCCCAGCCTGAGCCAGCTGATGGGCCAGCTGTGGGTGTTTTATTGCAGTGTAGACATACCCTTAGCTGGCTATACAGTCATTCGGGCACACATGGAGGGAGATAGGTGTCTCAGAACTGGATTCACTAAAGCCAGCATTCTAGGCAAGGATCTGCCTAAGCTAACCAATGGGAGATGCCAAGGAAAAGATGTTTCCAGAGCCCCACCCCCTCAAAGAGTTCAGCACCTCCCTCTGCTTTGGATTCTCACCTGCAAACCCTTTCTTGGAGTTAAGTGCCCGTGCCATTTTTGCAAGAAGCTGAGGCTTTTCCTCAAACTTTTAACCCAGCAGTTGGGGTATTCAGTTGGCATGTGGGAGACCCATCCCAGTTCAAGACCTCCCTTACCTGAGGGGGAGTAGGGATTGGAACAGGGATCAGCTACCTCTCACGTGAGTACCCTAATCACTGGACTATGGGATAGGCTGATGTGGGGAGTTCTCAGTCTCTCCTGTTGAAGCTGTTTCATGGTTGATAAATAAGTATAGAGTCATTGGAGCAGGGGGACTGGATCCTGTGGCGTGCTCTAACCACCAGGCTGCAGAGTCATTTTTACGTTTGCGCTCTCTTTTTCTCTATGGCCTAATGATAATGAATCCTCCTCTTCTCCCCCCTCACTCCCATTTTGTATGAGTTTGCATATGGGGCCCGATCCTGAAGGCGAGCTATGAGCATGCTTACCAGATTGGGCCCCACAGACAAGTTAGGCAGAGCAATGCCTAGGTTTTCCTGTTCATTCTCTGGCAGTTAGGTGTTCGGATGTGTAGAGTAAGGCAGCAGTGCACATGCACAGAGGCAGAAACATAGGTGCTAAGGGAGCTTTTGTTGCCAAAAAGTTAGGTGCTGAGTGAGTTTAGGTGCCTATAGGGTGTGGCGGCAGCTGAGTGGGGATTTTGTGAATCCCATTAGGGCCTGATTCTGGAATTTAGGTGGCTAAGTCCTTTTGTGCATCTAGCCCAACATGTCTATCAGCACAGTGTCTCCTAATACCATATGGATGCATAATATCAGTATTGATTCACGGGGAAGCATGCCACCTTCTCGAGCACCTGTGTGGTCATTGCAGGTCTCTTATTTAAGTATTGACTCAGCTAAACTCTGGAGATTTCACATGATCACAGCACATGATTGTATGGTGGCAGCAATAAACAAATAGCTCACAGGATCTGCTGTGGATGCCTGAAGCTGAAGATTTGCTTTTAGAACAAAGTTATATTTATACAATAGTATTCAGAGAGTTCTCAGATTGTTCTGAAATATCACAATTTGCTGCATCTTCATTCTGTTATCTTATGGCTTTCTGCTTCTGAGATCTCTTCCTAGCAGACTAAAATCATTCCAGATGTAAGATGATAAATTAGTAGAACAAAACAAATTGGAGTCAGTAGGAGTGCATTTAGCACTAACAAGACCCATCTGAGTTTCACATCGTCTCCTGCAATTATAAAAAATAAGGCTAATGTCAGAATTTCTTTTCATTAATTGCTGCTACACAAAGCTTATGGACAGTGGGCTGTTTTTAAAGGTTTTATGGGGGAGTGTTCTCTCCAATTTCTGGTAGATGTTGTAATGTGGAGGGGGAAAAAGGTGTACAATCACTAGGGATGTGTCTGAAACTTCCTAAGCTTAATTAGTACTTTTAAGATTATGAAATCCATCAGTTCAGTATAACAAGTGGCCTCTCATGACTCAGGATAGTCAGGTAAGAATTCAGCAAAATATTGTATTTTCCAGACTACAAAAGAGACATAGTAAAGTACTGAACTCTACCTACCTCACCCCACTCCAGGCTTAAAATTAATAGAGGGTTTTGTGACATCCAGCATTATGCTTGAGTATGAAAAGGAACCAGGGGTATTTGCTAAGAGGCCTCTGAAGTTGCTTGCTATCCTGAGTTTTCCCCTTTCATTTGGTTCATGAGAATAAGAAGCTGTGTTCATAACAGTGTTGTATTTAAGTAGCATTTTTATTATCCATTTTTTCAGATTGAGATTTTTAGTTTCACATGGTTAAGTGGGGAAAAGGATTATCCCATTTAAAATTTGGAGCAGGGAGGATTCATTGATCTGACTTCAATAATACATTTCACGTTCATAAATCTCCTTTGAGACATTTGAAAAATCATTTAATTTTGAAATATATGCAAATGTGGCATATTGAAAAGGTTTCAAAAGATTACAGAATCAATTATATAAATATCACAATTTACAATCCAGTTAGACTAGTAGATGGCTCCGGAAAGCAGAGGATTTACACTGCTCAGGGTTTACTAAGCCATCAAATATTAAGATACCTTAAATTTAAGGCAGAAAATATAGTGTTGGTAATAGAAGTGCTCCCAGACAGATGAATGTGGCCAACTCGTTCTTTTACATCTCTTGTTTCTGGGATTCAATTACCAGCAAAGTCCGTAATGTTATCTGGAAGGATATTATGCACTAGGCTCCTTGATTGTGAACTTGGGAGCGATAGAGCTTGCCTGGGAAACAATTTTTCAGATTCCACACGTCCAGACATAACTGACTCTTGTCTGCTCTGATCATATTGCACCATTTTGCTCAGGGCTTCTTTAGGATTTTTGTGAGGTTCAGTGACCTGACTAATTTTTGTATTAAACAAAAGGGGACATTTGGGCCACCCTGCCTTCTGCTTTTTTAGACTGCAGAACCCCTCTGCTTGTGCACTTTTAAAAATGTGGTATAAAGGACAATTCTCCAAATGAATTGCAGGTCTCTGGAGTTGCTAGGCTCCCATCTATTAGAGGGTTTGTGTGTGCTTTCTGGTGAACGTTAGCATATATATATAGCACTTCACAAGCCTTAATTAACTCTTACAACATCCTGGTGATATAGATACATTTTATTATGCCTAGTTTACAATAGGAAAACAAGTAACTTGACCTAGAACACACTGGGAGAGCCAGGATTAGAATACAAAATTTCCTCTTGGTCTCATGCTTACTATACTGCTGTTCAGACTATGAAGATGTTCTCCTTGTGGCTACAGACCATCATGATAGGCTTAGTTGCAGGCAACCAGTTGGGAGGATGGTTGGCAGTATCCTCAGTGACACAAGTGTAGCCAGCATGGCACTTCCTCACATAACTTTGAATCGGTCTGTGTTCCTTTCTAGATGTTAAAAGGGACCAAGTGTGGTGGGTTTCCTGGGCCCCAAAGACTGACCTGTGATCTTTAAGAAAAAATTGGAATGACAATTTCATAACCCATGACCATCTTACAGTTTCAAGGAAACTGCCTTCAGTGGAAGAGCAAGAAGTCTACTTTGGTTAAAAAAGTGAAAGCAAAAACTCTCCTTTATAGGTCCTTCAAAATTGTGGGCGTTATGTGCCCTAAATGCCATCTCTGATAATATGGTTGGAAAAGTGTCTCAGTATCGAATCAGAAGAAAAATAAAAGGCCAAAGAAAGTGAAGAGCTTGTCAAGGTCATGCTTACCTTTCTGAAACACCATTGTTTGGCGTTGAAATTTTTTTGGGGGGAGGGTTCTAGTAACCACAGTAAAACTGATTTGAATTAAATTAATACAGTAGATCCGCTCAGAACTGATGTGTTAAAGAGGTGCCATTTATTAGGAAATTCTTGCAATTGTGCTTTTCTCTTGCACTGTCTTATAGAAGAGGGAGGTGATGAAGGATCCTTGTGTTGTCAAAGGGAAATTTACGTCCAGTAATTTGGTCAAATTATACGTCCTTTTCTGTTCAACAAAATACTTTTACTGTTTTGCAGTAATAAAAAGGACAAGTGCATACAGTACTCACGTATTATCATTAAGAATAAGAATAAATTATTTAATCATGAATATATATTTATATGTACATTCGTGGCACTTACATTTTGCATCTGTGAGTGGCTGTGTTTGTAAAATATGTGTTAATGGCATTTTCATTGCTGAACCACTGATTACAGAAATCAAGATGAATGCGGACATTAATGTTCAATGAATTAGACTGTCTGTTCATGTCTATGCCTTTTACATGACTGATAACATAATATGTGAATGTTAGTTTCTTTATTTGTTAAAGATTCTAACTGGATGCAGGTTAACATATTATAAGGATGATGCAGAGGGGATTCTGCTGACTAAAAAAGTAAAAAGATCAAGATTTGGTTATGAAAAGGCATGAATCTGTTCATCCCATCAGCAGAGCAAGGAAAGAGAGTGCAAAAGGAGGTAATTTCCATATCTCAATGACCACAAATTCTGGTGAAATTTTACGATCAAGAGTTTTCATGGTTACCTGAATAGAGGAGTAACAGCATAGAACCAGATATGTCAGATTCCTGCAAAATCAATTTCCTGGGTACACTGTACATACCACAAATGTAACCTGAGCAAAAAGCAATGTTTGAAACACAAGTATTTCTGCAGGTGAAACACATTGGCATATCAGATCTTCCAAGAGGTCATTCCTCTGGACTGTGTGTGTTTGCTAGGATGCAAGTTCTATAATTTTAAAAATCAGCTTGCTCTCAACTTCCTGAAAATGTTTCAGGAACTCTTCCTAAAACCACCGATGAAGCCCCTATCACAGCTGCTCTGAAAAGAGAAGAAGTTGCAGAATGGAAATCTTTTATTTACTAATATCACAAATAAATGTAGATGATGACGACAACAACAACAAAGCCTTGCAAAGCTATTGATTGATATTTCCTAGGTTACGGTTGGGTATATTTATTGAAGATATTCGTCAATTGATATCAGTGTTTCGCACTAATTCAACCTTAGTGATACACACAGAGCAAACATTTATCCTGAGAAGCTCTACCGGTTATTACTGGAGAAGAGCTTTCAATGTCACCTCTGTTAAAAGATGAGAATTGAGAGCCTTCTTGTAGAATATCCATAAAGAGGCTTTCAGTTGGCATACTTATGGACATATCCACGATTATGGGCATACTTAGGAAAAATGTTACATTGGTCAAAAATGTATTTGTACATTAAGGGGTTTCTATAATTCATGTAAAACTTCATTAATCCTCAAAAATGAGTTCCACATGTTCCTATTGAGATGGCAAAACCAAAACGGCATTAGTAATTTCTATCAGTAAACAAGTAAATATAACCAGAACTGAGATAAAACGGGGTAATTCTCTTCACAGGTCATATCTTGGTCTTTTTAAGTGATATTGAACCCTCCCTTAACACACTAGGCATGTCTTAAAGAACACAGCACCATTTTAAGATTTCATACTGTTGTAAATAAATCATAGGCAATACCACTGAGGGGGGGGGGGAAGGGTCAACCATTCTGTTTCCACCGATCTTCTAGCCAACTGTCTGCCTCAAGGGACATGAAACTTGTCCCCAGAGATGAAAAAACTGATCTCATTCAATTTTATACCATGTTGGATTTATACAGATGGTACAACATACCTCTGTTCCTTTATGCAAAAGATAACTTGATCAAAATGCATTCCTATGTATTATTTGCTTTTTTTAAGTTTTACCCATATTCATCCTCGGCTGGTACAAGAAAAACTAGATAAAATATATAGAAACTTTCCTTCCCAAGTAAAAAGTTTACAGATCACTTTAACTACAGTAATTCCTTGCTTAACGTTGTAGTTATGTTCCTGAAAAATGCGACTTTAAGCGAATCCAATTTCCCCATAAGAATTACTGTAAATGGGGGGGTTAGGTTCCAGGGAAATGTTTTTCACCAGACAAAAAACTATCTATCTATCTATCTATCTATCTATCTATCTATCTATACACACACACACACAGTATAAGTTTTAAACAAACAATTTAATACTGTACACAGGAATGATGATTGTGAAGCTTGGTTGAGGTGGTGAAGTTAGAGGGTGGGATATTTCCTGGGGAATGCCTTACTGCTAAATGATTGAACTAGTATTCGGCTGACCCCTCAAGGGTTAACACGTTGTTAATGTAGCCTCACATTCTACAAGGCAGCACGAATGGAGGGAGGGGAGACAGCATGGCAGACAGAGACACACACCCTGTGTGTGGAAGAGAGAGAGAGATGCACACTGCCCCTTTACGTATGCTGACCCTCTAAGTACAATGCCTTTAAAAAAATCAGGAAGTTGAGACAGCAGCTGCGGCCAGCAAGCTCCCTCCATCCTGAGCCCTGTCCCTACCCTGCTCTATATGGAGAAGGAGTAAGTGGGGGGCAGGAGTGTGTGGGGGGGATACCCTGACATTAGCCCTCTTCCTCCCCCCGCCCCAGCACAGCAAGAAGTAGGCTCCTGGGAGCAGCTCCAAGGCAGAGAGTAAGAGCAGCACATGGCAGTGGGGGGAGGGACAGATGAACTGCTGACAATTGGCAGTCTGCTGGGCGGATGCTGCACAGGGAACTTAGGGGAACGGGGAGCTGATAGGGGGGCTGCCGGTCCACCCTGGTTCCAAGCCCCCACCAGCTAGCTCCAACAGGCTGCTTTTCCTGCAAGCAGGGGACAAAGCAGGGGCTGCCAAACAACTTTATAAGGAGTCTGGTGGCACCTTAAAGACTAACAGATTTATTTGGGCATAAGCTTTCGTGGGTAAAAACCTCACTTCTTCAGATGCATCTGAAGAAGTGAGGTTTTTACCCACGAAAGCTTATGCCCAAATAAATCTGTTAGTCTTTAAGGTGCCACCAGACTCCTTGTTGTTTTTGTAGATACAGACTAACACGGCTACCCCCTAAAACTTTATAAGGAAGCATTGCACAACTTTAAAAGAGCATGTTCCCTAATTGATCAGCAACGTAACAACGTTAACCAGGACGACTTTAAGTGAGGAGTTACTGTAATTGCAATGGTAAAAGACTCCAGAGGGACTAATTTAGCAAACTGGAAATTTAAAGATGGACAGCCTCTTCCAATAAATATAAGATTTTATTACGTTAGCAAAAAAAATTGGCAAATTTACTTGTCAAATATTGAAGCTAATAATTGTAAGGCTCTGAAACTCAATCTGATATATAATGTACATAAAATGCTCAGATATATTTCTATAAGTCCATTAAACAGACATTTCTGGCATCGTAGTGTTAGAGCAAAGGTCAACTATTTGCCTATTATCCCAGATGTATCCTGTTTTCCCGCAAGTAGCTGCTTTCCCATACATTGCACAAGATAAACAATCAAGGAAGTCCAACAGATGTATCCTATTTACCCCTAGAAAGGAACTTAAAATTCCTTAGGTTAGCAGAATGTATGCACGCTAAGTTGTTTGTTTCTGTGTATAAAAAAGGCTTGCTCTGTGCTTGCAAGTGTGTCTCTCTCTCTGGCACTAGCCGAGGAGAACACCCACTCAGCTGACTGATCAATAAAGAACTTGAAGCCGTCTTCTAGACTCCCGTGCCTCCTTGGGGTAATTGGGCAGCTCCAGGGGGAAACGAGCCCACTTGGCTAACAGTAGGTATAATATAGTGTATATCTTAAGATGTTGTCTTGGATTTGTTGTTATTCTGGGACAAGATGGACCTTAACATAAAAAAAATTAAACTCAAAAGTTAGGTACAAGTTAAAGACTTTTTTTTCCCATGAAGTGTGTTAGCAAGTTCTGAATAATTTAAAACCAGTTAAAATCTCTGCCATAGAGCTTTCCATAGGTCTCTTTATATCAGGCATTTTCTTAGAGTAGTAAAGGCATAAGGCTGATCAAAATTTTTCCATCTTAATTGTTTGATGGAAAATTGGGTTTTCAATTAAACAAAATTTTTGGCCCAGAGCAGCTGTTTTCTGTGAAAAACTTCATTTTTTTGTAAAAAAACAAAAAATGTGCTGCCAAAAAAGGTTTTCAACAAACAGTCAAATATTTCTGCCGAACAATTTAATGACAATTTTTTTGTTTTCAATGTTGTCAGTTTTCCATGGGGGGAGGAGGGGAGGAAGATTCCGACCAGTTTCAATAAGGAATCAACTGGATAAAAGGGTTGAATTCCACACAGTCCTAAATATCCCTGGTTTTACTGCCACTAGTACTTTATGATGCAAGGAACTTAATCTTTCAATCAAGGGAAGGTTTTGAGAGCCTTATCTTAAATATCTGAACCACATTTCCTGTACCCACCTTTAAAACATGCTAAAGCCTAATCAAGGCATATCTGAGCTGTCTCTGAATTACCTGTTTCTTAAAAAATATGAAATACGGGGTTTAGAAAACCTGGAAAGATATTTTAGCTTGACTGAAAAGCTATAACAAATTAGCATATTTTCACACTTTGCTGCCTACTGAGTGACAAACTGTTCATATGTCTTCTAGCACCTTAATACTATTCCACTATTCTATGGTGCGGTCTAGCGTATTATCACTTAGTATACCCAGGTGAAGGAATAAATTATAGGAATTTAGAACCAAAATGAGGAGAAAAAACCTTGTTAACTAACTTGTTTTTGAGGTTTATATTTTGGGCTTTTGTTATTTGGGGTTTATTGATAACAATTCTTGAGTTTTATGTAGGCATGAAAAAATGGGTTTCTGGGGCTTTCTTTTTGGTATGTACTGTACTGAGTAATGTATATTATATATAATATAATATGGTATTATATGCCGTAATGAGTAATCTCTTTGTAATGTTTCCAAGTGTGCTTTAATGTAGTACTGTGTCAATCAGTAGGGAACCAATCAACCTTTTTGAACATATAAATGCTTAGTAATAATAACAGCAACTGTACATGTATGTGATGTACCTACCCTATATGTATAGCTTTTCTGCTAAAATATGTTTGTAGAGGTTGCAGTGGGAGGAAGTCCAACATGAGATGTCTTAGAAATCTGCCCTACTATGAACTGAGACAAACATCACTTAATCTCCCAGAAGGTGGAAAAAAGAGGGTCTGTGTCAGAATAAGAGGAGATGGGTGACCATGGCATCAAGGGAAATGCCCCACTGTGGCAATCTTGTGACGCAGCAAATAATGATGAAAAGAAAGTTTTAAATCAAATTGTTAGAGGCTCATTACAGTAATATAACATGTTGACCACATGGTCTACTGGATTTCAGTTCATACACATGCTATTGGAAAGAGGCCAACAATTCTGCCATTATGCTACATATTTATGGGTTTTAAAGAAACACATACATTTGAACTGCTACTAAGGATGATTAGGTCAGATTTTCTTTTCAGTAGAACACATATGTTTCAATTTGCCAAATGATCTCATTCAGGGTTTTCACTTATTTGCAACAATTTATGGTGTGTGTGTGTTTCTTTGAAATCTGATGATAAAGATGCAGCAACAGATAATTTAGAAATGGGAGTGGGAGGGATAGCTCAGTGGTTTGAGTATTGGCCTGCTAAACCAAGGGTTGTGAGTTCAATCCTTGAGGGGACCACTTATCTGAGACAAAATTAGTATTTGGCCCTGCTAATGAAGGCAGGGGTCTGGACTCAACTCAATGACCTTTCAGGGTTCCTTCCAGCTCTATGAGATAGATATATCTCCATATATTATTAGTAGTTTGAACTCATATAGGAAATGAAACAAAATAAACAGCATGTGCTAGACGTTGCCTTGTCTTTACGTTAACCAAATAATACAATGAACAGTGTATTAGTCACTGTGTGAAGTTAAATATGAGGATTTGGCTTTCTAAAATGATAGGTCCCTAATTGCTGTTCAGCATGTCCCCAGCTTCGATGGAGAGAAGGCCAGTATTATATAGACATATGATTACATCAATATCTTGCAAATACAGACACCATTTTATCCTGATTATTAGGCAGGAAGTGTGAAAATTCTGAAAGTCAAAATGTTCTGGTTTTCACACTTCAAATGATGAGTGCAAACATTCTGGCATTGATTCTGGAAAGACTTATGTATGTGCTTAACTCTACATACTCAAGTAGTCATGTTGAGTTGAATTTCAGTGGGGACTATGCATATGCTTATCTTTCCACAAATAAGTGAGTGTTTGCATGACTGGCACCTACGCTCAGGGCCGTCCTTAGGCATATGCAGCATACGCGGCTGCATAGGGCACCCGAAAATTTGGGGCTCCCCTGGGTCTTAGTGTCCACCCTCCCACCTCTTCCTATCCCTGTTCTGACCCTTCCTGCAGGCTCCCACAGCTAGTTGCTGCAGCCTGGTGATTCTTCCTCCTGAGGGGATCTAGTAATTTAAAAGTGAAAAAGCCTTCCAGCCTGCCAGACCTATTAGCACAACACTGAAACTGTTAAAGAGCCATTCAAGTGGTAATGAAGCCATTTAACAGGCATTTGCCAACCCAAAGGTATATACTGTCAGTTTCTGAATTTACTGATAAAAAAAAGTTGTGTTACTTTAATATTTACTCTGAACATGTTAGTCTACAGAACCTTAGTTTAAAATTTGCTTTAAAAATATTTCATTAGTGTGTTGCTGAAGATGATAAAATCACATCTCTAAAAATCCTTGCATAGATTTTTAGATGCACAATCTGAGTATTCATCTTTAGCCTTAAATGCTTGGATCTTCAGACATATAGTTTTTTAAATAAATCCTTCAAAGGCCACCCTTATCTAAAATACACATTTTAATTTTAATTACTATAGTACAAAAAACTTGCTTCCAAAGTCTTCCTGTCCTTTCTGTCCATCCCTTTCTCCCTTCACCTCCCTGTTGAAGAGAGCCTTTAAAGGGACAACACCCCTTTCCCGCCAGATAGGGAAACTCATTTGTCCAGTTTTCTTTACTTCTGACTATTTGATGAAGTAGTTTTAAGAGAACCCTCTAACAAAATCAGTACCTTAGTAAGATATAAAATCCTTTGTTATGCCTAAAATCTTTGGAAACGTGTCTTTTAAAGTTGGTGAAATTTCATAAACATGTCTATTGTTATGGTGATCACACAAAGTAAATTAGTGTTCCCTTTTTCTAAAAGCAATGAACTTTGTTATGAACACAGAAAACCTCTGAGACTGATTAATTTAAAATAATGTCTTTGTTCCAGTGAGTTAAATATGTAGTAATCTGGAATGATTACTTTATGAAGGCTTAAGAGTACATTTAAAATATAAAATCAGCTTAGAAATACTGTTTAAGAACATGTAAAACAGAGAAGAGCTGCATCATGTATTCCATAATATTTAATGTTGTATTCAGCAGGACAGCTGACTTGCCCTTACTACAAAGTTTTTGCAAATAAATCTCTGACAAACTTCAGGGTATATCAAAAAACCTGTGACTGACAATTTTTATTTCCAAGTTTAGTGCTTTTAATTAGGTACCTTCTGCATGTCCAGTCTTCACCTTCTGGCATGGAGTGGAAAACATGCTCCATTTTCTTTAGAACAAAATTGCAGAAGAGTAGTTTTTTTCAAATGTCATTTGCTTCATTTGGGTTCAGGGATTTGGCTGGAAGGGGGTGATCGGGGAGGGAGATGGGGGAGAGGGCGGGGCCTGGGCAGAGTGGGGCAGGGCCTGGGGCAGAGCAGGGATGTTGTATGGGAGGGGCCACAGGCAGAAGAGGTGGGCTGCGGAGCTAGCCTCCCCAAGCAGCAGCTTCACCCACTGCCCATGACAGCAGGTTAGAGCGGATCGGCTCCCGCACACCCAGTGCGTACTGCAGTCTCATTAGGCAGGGGCCATATTCACAGAGCCAAATGCATTGGCCCCGTGCATTCTGCTTGAGGCAGAGGGTATGGGGGTCTCTGTGGGGAACTGTGACTCTCCACCACCATGAGGCGGGCCGGGTGGCTCGGTATCCTTTGCTGCCTCGTCCCTCTTCCCTCCCCCCGCCCCCTGGGCTGCAAGCCCGGGCTGCCGTTGGGCATAGGGGCACCAGTTTAATAATACTGTGTAGGGCCCCATAAATCCTAAGGACGGCCTATGCTGGAAATGTAGAAAGGACTGAACTTCAGCATTCTGACCTTTTTTGTTGTTTCTAAGGTAACATTTAATACTTTTCAACAAGCGACGGATGTGGGTCAGAGTTTCCAACATCCATGTCAAAGCTTTGATTTGCGTCTGTCACTGTTCTTTAAGTAATGACAGGTTTCAGAGTAGCAGCCGTGTTAGTCTGTATCCGCAAAAAGAACAGGAGTACTTGTGGCACCTTAGAGACTAACAAATTTATTAGAGCATAAGCTTTCGTGGGCTACAACCCACTTCTTCGGATGCATATAGAGTGAAACATATATTGAGGAGATATATATACACACATACAGAGAGCATGTCTTACCAACTCTGAGAGGCCAATTAAGTAAGAGAAAAAAAACTTTTGAAGTGATAATCAAGATAGCTCAGTACAGACAGTTTGATAAGAAGCAAGTGTGAGAATACTTACAAGGGGAGATAGATTCAATGTTTGTAATGGCTCAGCCATTCCCAGTCCTTATTTAATCCTGAGTTGATTGTGTCTAGTTTGCATATCAATTCAAGCTCAGCAGTCTCTCGTTGGAGTCTGTTTTTGAAGTTTTTCTGTTTTAAGATAGCCACCCGCAGGTCTGTCATAGAATGGCCAGACAGGTTAAAGTGTTCTCCCACTGGTTTTTGAGTATTATGATTCCTGATGTCAGATTTGTGTCTATTAATTCTTTTGCGTAGAGACTGTCCGGTTTGGCCAATGTACATGGCAGAGGGGCATTGCTGGCACATGATGGCATATATCACATTGGTAGATGTGCAGGTGAACGAGCCCCTGATGGTATGGCTGATGTGATTAGGCCCTATGATGATGTCACTTGAATAGATATGTGGACAGAGTTGGCATCGGGCTTTGTTACAAGGATAGGTTCCTGGGTCAGTGTTTTTGTTCAGTGATGTGTGGTTGCTGGTGAGTATTTGCTTTAGGTTGGGGGGTTGTCTGTAAGCAAGGATAGGTCTGTCTCCCAAGCTCTGTGAGAGTAAAGGATCATCTTTCAGGATAGGTTGTAGATCTCTGATGATGCGCTGGAGAGGTTTTAGTTGGGGGCTGAAGGTGACAGCTAGTGGTGTTCTGTTATTTTCTTTGTTGGCCCTGTCTTGTAGGAGGTGACTTCAGGGTACTCGTCTGGCTCTGTCAATCTGTTTTTTCACTTCAGCAGGTGGGTATTGTAGTTTTAAGAATGCTTGATAGAGATCTTGTAGGTGCTTGTCTCTATCTGAGGGATTGGAGCAAATGCGGTTATATCTTAGAGCTTGGCTGTAGACAATGGATCGTGTGGTGTGTCCTGGATGGAAGCTGGAGGCATGTAGGTAAGTGTAGCGGTCAGTAGGTTTCCGGTATAGGGTGGTATTTATGTGACCATCGCTTATTAGCACAGTAGTGTTCAGGAAATGGACCGCTTGTGTGGATTGATCTAGGCTGAGGTTGATGGTGGGATGGAAATTATTGAAATCATGGTGGAATTCCTCAAGGGCTTCTTTTCCATGGGTCCAGATGATGAAGATGTCATCAATGTAGCGCAAGTAGAGTAGGGGCGTTAGGGGACGAGAGCTAAGGAAGCGTTGTTCTAAGTCAGCCATAAAAATGTTGGCATACTGTGGGGCCATGCGGGTACCCATAGCAGTGCCGCTGACTTGAAGGTATATATTGTCCCCAAATGTGAAATAGTTGTGGGTGAGGACAAAGTCACAAAGTTCAGCCACCAGGTTAGCTGTGACATTATCGGGGATACTGTTCCTGATAGCTTGTAGTCCATCTTTGTGTGGAATATTGGTGTAGAGGGCTTCTACGTCCATAGTGGCCAGGATGGTGTTTTCTGGAAGATCACCGATGGATTTGTAGTTTCCTCAGGAAGTCAGTGGTGTCTCGAAGATAGCTAGGAGTGCTGGTAGCGTAGATTCCACACAAAGATGGACTACAAGCTATCAGGAACAGTATCCCCGATAATGTCACAGCTAACCTGGTGGCTGAACTCTGTGACTTTGTCCTCACCCACAACTATTTCACATTTGGGGACAATATATACCTTCAAGTCAGCGTGATAATCTGGTGCCATTTTCCAGCTCCACAGCTACTATTTAATGTATAACTAAGATGGTTTTCCTATCCAACTGGAAATGTGTCATATTCATGATATTTAATTGGGGTTTTAAGACCATGTGTCTAACTGACATTTTCCCCTCTAGTCCAGTGGTTTTGCTTAAGATAAGAAGCTATGATAAAAAATAAGGTTATATATGGCATATTTATTTAGGATGCATTTCCAAGGCATAAGGATTGTTTATGTGGTTCTTTCTATTTTGTGACTCTTCCCCTTACTCTAAACTCTTTGCTTTTGGTATATAATGTTGTCTGTCTGTCTTCCACTCACCATGTATTTCTGTAGCAGTTGCTGCCATTGAACAGGTCATTTAACTTCCTCATGCCTCTGTATCCTTATCTGTATAATGGGATATTGTGAGGATTGTGAGGATTGCTAGTTAATGTTTATACAGTGCTCTGAAAATATGAGGTGCCAAATGAGGTACTAAGGTGTTTTTATTTGTGTGTGTGTGTATAATATATATATTTATTTATTTCAATTTCCAATAGACTGTGTAAGGGAGTGTAGTGTGTGTATATATGCTTATTGTATAGAGAGACTAAACGGTGAATGAATTTCTGTGTGCTAGCTAGCTTTTCCCTGTAACCCTGGTGTTTGTTTTTTATCTGACCTCATCAGTAGTGGCACAATGATGTGTTGGACACTAAATGAAGCCATTATGTCACATTCATGAATCGAGCCAACAGGGCACCTTTTCTGTATGGACTTTTGTTTAAAATAAATAAAAAGCATATTTCTTTACAAGTGTATTACTGGCTCTATTATTGCTAAGCAATTGCTCAAGCAATTTTATCTGAATTTTCTTGCAGTGGGTTGAAAATAATGGAAGAGAACATATGTACATTAAGGAAATAGTGTGCCTGATTAAAGTCTGAAATTGTGCTTAGTAGAAAAGACATCTTACATTGTAGTTTTTATAATAAAGCTATTGTTTTATTTATATAGCTGTCTTCTCCCTGTCCACTGCCCAGGCATTCAGGGCACCAGCATACACCAATACAACAAAAGGATTATGAAGCTGTAGTGAGGTGGAATGGTCTCCGACAGACCCAGAGGTGGAGGGGCCACTGTCAGAGCCCTGGTGGGCAGAGCCAGGCTGTGCTCACCCCACCCACCGGAAGTCAGTGGGCAGAACAGGAAGTACAAAATGGGGGCCTGCAAGCTCAGTTGGGCTGCAGCCGCTGAAGGAGTCAGATATCTCCTGCCCACTCCCAAACTGGGAGACAGCCGTGGACCCCTGTGGCGCTGATGACTGGCTGACGCTGCCAGAGCCACACACTGACCAAGCCGAGAAGGAGTTGCCGGGACTGCCACTGGCCTTCTACCCAGATGACGCAGAGGACCCCTTACAGACCCAGGTATGCCCTGAGGGGAGATAGGAAGTAGCTCTGGGGAACTAGACAACCATCTGGTTGAGAGATGGCCTGCGACTAGGTCAGCATGTTGCGGGAGGATCCCCGCTGACCCAGTGGTGGACCCCTCTGCCACTGTTTGGGCCCTGGGCTGGGATATGGTGGAGTTGGGTGGGTCTGTGTGTGCCCTGCCACCCCAACCCTGGGGTGGCTGTACTCCCCTTCCATAGGCTGGAGGGCCTACATCCGCCTACAGTACACTGAGTGAGGACACTAGGCTCTAACCCTGCCTGAGCCCCCCTAGACTGTGTGGTTGGGTGCTCTAACCCTGCCTGAGCCCCCCTAGACTGTGTGGTTGGGTGCTCTACTCCGACCATAGACTGTGGTTGGGTACTCTAACCCTGCCTGAGGCCAGAGGACTTGCTGGCCCACCCTGATTAAGGGCTTGGGCTCTGAACTATTGGTTTGATGCTCGGCCCTGAGTGGAGGCCCGAGACCCAGACTCTGTACTGCCTCGCCCCGACTAAGGGCTTGGCTTACTAAATGTTTATTTGCCATTCGCCCCTGAGTACAGGTCCAAGCCACTGACTGACCCTTCACTGCCCTGATTACGGGCTAGAGACCCTACCTGCCTATCACTCTACCCAGACTGCGGACCACAGCTACAGGCTGAGAGTGACTCCTCTAATTCCCCAACTGTGAGCAACACCCTGTGATGTAGTGAGGCAGATAGGCCTCCCACTGACCCAGGGGGCGGGGCCACCGCTAACCCACTATACTACTCACTAAGCATACTTTATAACATAAATCACCTATATAACAATTCAAATAGAAAAGTTTAAATAGAATAAAGGGGGGCGGGAGGGACAAGTAGAAACTAGAGTAGGAACTGAGCAGTTCAGAAAGCAACAAGCCCCAGGGTGAAGGCTGGAGCTGAACTTTATTTTATTGTTAATTTCTTTGCTTATAAACTCAACCCTCAGAAGAGGCGTTGAGTTTGGGCTCTAGGCAGAGTAGGAACTTTGTTTAGAAGCAGGTGAGAAAGTTGCTTGTTCCCTGACTAATTTACCCACTAGTGTGTATACCTTTTTTTTGTTAATGGCAAACCAAATTATAATGCAGGAGTCAGCAACCTACGGCATGCGTGCCAAACACGGCACGCGAGCCGATTTTGAGTGGCACGCTGCCTGCCCAGTGAGAGGAGGAGGAGGGGCCGGAATGCACCACGCTGGGGGAAGAAGCGGGGGAGGAGGGAAGCTTGGCTGCCGCAGGACCAAGCTTCTGCCTCCTGCCCCCGCAGGGGAGAGCAGGGGGGGAGGTCCCGGCACCGCCCACCGCTCTCCCCTGCAGGGGCAGGAGGCAGAAGCTTGGTCCTGCGTCAGCCCAGCTTCCCTCCTTCCCCGCTTCTTCCCCCAGCGTGGTGCATTCCGGCCCCTCCTCCTCCCCCTCCCTCTCCCTGCTGGCGATGGCCCTTGCGAGGGAGAGGGGGAAGAGCGGCAGCGTGCTCCCTGCTCCGTAGAGGAGTCAGAGAGAGGTAGGGATGGGCCTTGGGGAAGGGGGTGGAACAGGGCATATCCCTCCCAGCCCCCTGCCATGAGCCGCTCAGGGCAGGGGGCTGGGAGCACCGCCACGAGCCGAGCACCCCAGCCCTCTGCCCTGACCCTCCCCCCCCGCCCTCTGCCCTGACCTCGAGTCGCCCCCAACACCCAGCCTTCTGCCCTGCACCTCCACACCCCCCAACACCCAGCCTTCTGCCCTGCACCCTCTGCCCTGAACTCCCCCCAGGTCTGGGGTCCCGGCTGCCGGCCCCTTGCCAGCCGGCGTCCCAGCCACAGGCCCCGCTCAGCCCGCTGCAGGCCTAGGTGAACAGAACCCCAGGCTGGAAGCGGGCTGAGCAGGCTGGTGGCGTAAGATCAGCATTTTAATTTAATTTTAAATGAAGCTTCTTAAACATTTTGAAAACCTTGTTTACTTTACATACAACAATAGTTTAGTTATATAATATAGACTTATAGAGAGAGACCTTCTAAAAAACGTTAACATGTATTACCGGCACGCGAACCTTAAATTAAAGTGAATAAATGAAGACTCGGCACACCACTTCTGAAAGGTTGCCTACCCCTGTTATAATGTATTGAAAAAAAGTTTCAGTGTGTTCCTCAGACTTTGTTTAATGATATAATGTTTTCTTAAAGGCTAGCCTGAAGGCTGAGCCCTTTGCAGTATGTGCTATCTTGTGATGAAAGTAGACTCGCTTTGGGTCTATCCTTAAGATTCTCTCTCTCCATTATAGCTGGAGATGTGAAAACCATGGGGTAATATTTAGCATTTGGGTCACTGGGTTGAGTGTACATGAGTACTGGAATTAAATAGCTTTGTTAGCTGATTCTGGAGCCTCATTGAGTCTGGATAGTGGTTGCTTGCTCATCCTGCTGGAAGTAATGCTCAGCAGTCATGCTTGCTGTGAGGGCAAAATGAGATAAGATTATACTGGGGGAAAATGCATCAGAATAAAGGAATGAGTTGAGGATAAGAGGAAACTGAAATAGCTTCCCCTTAGAGGGCTTCTTGTTGTTTCTGACACCTATTCAAGTAAAAGCCACGTGCTGCACTGTTGATAAATTTGAGAGCCAGAGGATTTAGTTTAGGAAGAGCTGTCTAGGTTCAGAGCGTGGATTGGCTGATTCACCTCAGTTTCCAATACTTAAAAATGACTCTATTGTTTTTACTAAAATTCATATAAACATGCAAGAGTAAAATCAAAGGAACTCATCAGTAAAACTAAAACTACTACACATTTCATTAAATCAGTTAAGGAGTGCACAATGTAGTTCTCAAACTAAGGTCAAAGTAATGTCAGTCAAACAAGTTAGCAGTAATATTGGTGTTTAATCATTAATTTAGTCAAATCCATTAAATTAACAGAAGTAATTTACTTAATCCCAATGTTCAAGGAGGGAGCTTCTTAAATTAGTTACAAGTTACAACTAGAGAACTCTTACTCACAACAATGAAACAATCTCTAGCTGGGTATTTTAGTATAGAAGCCAAATTGATGCTTTCCTCCTTGGGGCTTCATTGTAACTGCAGTGGCTAATTGCTTTGTTTTTTCTTCCCCCTTGCCCCTCCATAACAGGATGGCTTGAGCTTGGGCTGGAGAACCTGGGGACCAAGCCAGCCCTGAAATGAGCCCCACCTGAGAGGTATCAGTCAATTTCATATAAAGAGCAGAAGGTGGCTGTACTAAGAGGAAAGCTCAAGAGGCTATAATGAGACTGTAGAGAGCAATAGGCTTCTGTAGGGAAGAGCCTGAGATCAGAGAAATTGCTTCAGCTAGGAAGGGCTGGAAGTATCCTGCTAAGGCAGGAAGGACTCTGACCAGACCAGGGGAGTTTTGGCTATACCTGGCTGGAGGGAAGACTATTGTTTAGTTTTGAATTTTGTTAATAAATCAGACCTCAAGGAGGGCTGTTGTGACTGGAATGGAAAATCCCTGTGTGGAGTTTATTGAGGGACCCAAGAAGTGAAACTGAGGTGAGGGGCTGCATGCAGAGCTACCCTGAGGCTACCAGGCGGAGCAGCAAGGTGGCCATTTGTGTATTCCCACCTCTATTCCCCCACCAATATAAACAAAGTATAACATTACCAGCCAGTTTTTAACAGGTTTTGAATAAACAATAGCAGCTTTGGTTCTATGAAGAACTCGCACATGAACAGATACAGTACAACCGTTTATAAGGGTAGATCTTTAGGGTTATGTTAGGAATACTCTTGGGTGCTTTCCCTGATGGTATTAACAGGATCTCGGACACACAAGCCTTCACCTGCACACAGGTAAATTGCATTTGGGATGTTTCCTGTAAGGTCAAAGAGAAAAAGGAAAGTAAGGTAAAAAGGTTTGAAATTCTTCAGCTCCTTGCCATTTTCTGACTCTCATGATATAAGGAGCTATACTGCAGTCATAGACCAGATGGTGTCTTCTGGCACTTAGTGCTTCTTGCCAGTGGTCATCTTCGGGTACAAAAAGGACTGGTAGTAGGTGCTGGTGTTGTCTGTTTCTTTCCCTCTGAACCTATCAGCTGCAGAGTCTTGGAAAGTCAGTCTTCTTGCAGTGGCTGGAGACCCTGAAAAGGCACCCAGTGCTATCTGTGTACTTGGATTTTATGTGGGATGATTCTCCCTTGCATCTTGCAACACCTCCTTTTGGAGCTGTGGGTAAATCATGGTCTGCAATACATCCTTGATATGATGATGAGGTCCCATCATATCCCAGTGACCAAGTTCTGGCAGATGGCTGCAGCTTTATCTGCAGATGATAAAAGAAAAGCATGAGACATCATCTTGGGGGAAATTACCAATTGTCTGCACCACTCAAAAAGATGTTAAATTGCATCATACAATGTAAACATCCTAAGTGGACTTAAAGAAATTCCCTAAAAATAGTTAATTGCCCACCTAACCATTCACTCAACCACTTCTACACATTAATCTATTCTAGTTCTTAAAATAAATCTGAATGTCTTATGACCGCTGTCAAACCAGTTTCTGTTTGTGATGAAATTGGGGAACTGGTTGGTTAACTGGCTGAGAGTTTGCAAGCCTTAAATAAACCAACTGTTTCGGCAAAAGTTCATCAAGTCTTACTAGGTGAAAGTTCACAATCTAATTGTGACTGGGGGAAGGCTTTGGTTATATAGGTCAGGGCCTGTACTCCATCTCAAAGCAGAAAGCTGTTCAACACTTTGCCTTATTAATTAATATTAATTCCATTTAATATAAATTTAGTCTCATAGGCTATTTTGCTTGAAGAGAACAAGATCAGATTATAGTCCCCAAGAACAATTGCTTAAGGGGAGATTACCTTTTGTGCAGCACAGTAGAGCCTGCCTTTTAAAATATTTTAATGATTTCTCTCTGATGTATATTTTAAAGGTTCTCAATCTATTGAAGAGGGTTTTGATGATCTCGCTGATGCTCTTTCCTTCTAATAGCATCTTTTGTTATAATTAATCTGTGAAACATTGTGCTGTATGTTAAATGGATCCTTTCTTATCAAATCCCATGTCTTGCTTTCCTCCTATTATCTCTCTCAAGTGTGATTTCAGCATGCTTCTTATACATTAGGTAACTTAAACTATCTATTAACCTTCAATCATTGAACCTGCAAGGATAGGGAGAAACCAGATTTCTCTACCAATAAAACAATGAACTGGAACAGAGCCATTCATACCCTGTCAAGTATGGTTTCGGTCAGGGCACATTCACAATATGACAGCATTGGACAGTTTGAGGAGGTATGGTGAGATGACAGTGGGGAATCATTTTTTGCCTTTTTATTTTTATTTTTTTTATTATCCACATTTCTTAAACACTCCACTAGGATACATTGATGTTCTGAAAGTAATATATCAGTTCCTGGAGATTACAGTCCCTGCCTTACAAAAGTTCAACACCAGAATAAGTCTTAAATGGCGCAAAAATGTTGGGAAGAACAGCTAATTTTACTAAAAGCCCAAATGATTAAAAGGCATCCTCATATATGGAACACAGAAAATCGCCCTTCAGGCATAAACCATCTTTCAACACATCTTTACAAATACTTATCTTAATAATAGTCTCTAATTTACTGCTGAGAAAGTAATGCATCACCAGCTTATTTCTTTTCCAGTTGTCAGTGTGTGATAAGTGGTAATATATTTAAATAAAGTCTGAAATGGAACATTATGGATAAAATAGTTCTTTCTCTGAATTTGTGGTATACATTTACCTCACTTGCATTTGTATAAATGTTATTTATCATTTCTAAAACTGCACATTTTTCTTTCTAAAACAAGTTTAAAAAGGATGAAATTTACTCATGTTCCAAGGGTCAACATAAGTGGCACTTGTCCTCTGCACATGGGAGAATTTCACCCAATGTAATTGTATTGTCAAGTCCAACAGTGGCCCACATCCCCCGCAAAATCCTTCCCCCCCCATTTTTTTTAAATAAAAGGAACTAACATCATGCACACACTTTATGAAAACTAGCAACATCTTATCTTATTCTGTGTAAACATGCGACCTTCCATCTCACCTTTCTCCTAGTATTATGCCATTTGAGAGGAAAAAAATGAGGCCATACTCTGCAGGTGGTCAGTAACAACCTGTGGTGATTGTTATGAAAAGCCACTGATGGAACTAAAAGCATCAGCAAGGACACAATTTTTTTTTTTTTTTTTTTTTTTTTTTGCCTATTGGTGTCTTCTGCCAATGAGGCTAACCCAGTCTCTGTTACCATCTCATTTTAAAACCTGATTAAAAGAAGTCATGCGAGGCAGAAGACTTAATATTTCCGTTGCCAAGTGACCCATCTTCCCCAAAAAGGGAGGCTAGAGACTGGCTGATAGTTGGCAAGACTGTCAGCATGAAAAAATAGCTTCTTATCACAGGCCTAAAACTCACTTGATGGACCTTGCTGACATAAAGGGTGATCTAAAGCCCAATGAAGTAATGGGCCTCTTTCTCTTGGCCTGAATGGGCTCTGGCTCAGGCTCTTAAGGTGGCATTGACATGTAGAGCTAGGTGAATATTAACATTTGAAAATTAAGTGTTATCAATCATGGTGTGAAAAAACAAAACACAACAATCTCCAACAACAAAGGGCATCACTAGATTTTTATTAGCCAAGAAAAATATGGATCTAATAAATAGGTTGCAGTTCTCTCTACACAGCCAGAAACTCAATAAACGAGTCCTGTTGAAATACACTCAAAAGAGACATTCCATTTGCCACACCTGACATACATTGTCTAACTCAGAAGTAGCCAATCTTGTTCAAAACCAATTGAGCATATTACTAAATAAGCAAACAGCTCCTCACAGCAAGAAATATTCCACACTGCTTCCAGTTGGGAACATTCTAGGTTTGATAGGCTATCCATGATCCAGAGCAGTTCAGGTAAGAGTTGTAAAATGCTTTGATTTTAAAAAGTACTATATACACTTGCAAAATGTATTACTCAATATTCCCCTATTTATTTAGTAGTCTGTCATAAGGTAGGCATGATGGCATAGATGTGACGTTACACTCTATATTCTCCATAGAAATATTGTTATGATATGAATATGGCATAACTAAGAAGTTTTATGCAAGATTGGTCTTGTAAGATATCATTGGAAAGGTTATGATTTACTGAATGTAATTATCCAACTTTTATGCATGTATAATTTCTATATCTAAAGTTAGGAATATTGACTATGTAACAATTTCAACTGTGTGCGCATTTGGGAGACACCCACCAGACAACAGGTCATCAGCTTTGATGGGCCATTAGGAAGAAACAATAAGACTTTAAAGATACTAATCTTTCTCTTCCTTAGAGGAGTCCTGGGACATAGCTGTGACACTACTAGGTCAGGTGGTCCTGTCACCTGCTACTAAACACTATCTTCGACTTCTAGTATTTTTCCACTAATAGAAGAGGGAGGTCAGGGCTGGGAAACAAAAGATTCCCACCTTATGTAAATCTTACTTAAGTCTGGGGAGTAAGGCAAACATGATTCTCTCCTCCATTGCCTACCTAAGAAGAAAGACGGCTGAAAATACCTGAAAAGAAAAAGGAACTAAACTGAGGAGAAAGAAAGGGGTGAGTCCAGACTGAGACAGGGGTCCAGTCTGTAAGAAGAGATAACTCTAAGCTACAGAAACTCTGCAACTTGCCTAAAATAACATTTAGGGTGAGGAATTGCTTGTTGAAACCAGTCTCTTTAAGATCTTAAGCTTAGTATACATGTTTTGTTTTATTTCCTTAGTCATCTGTTTTGTTCTGTTTGCTATTCCTTATAATCAATTAAAACCTGTCTTATGTAGTTAATAAACTTATTTCTTATTTATAATATAACCCAGTCTGTACAGTTCATATCAGGGGGGGCAAGAAGCTGTGCATCTCTCTCTTCACATTGAGGGAGAAGGTGAATTTTTATGAGCTTGCGCTGTGCAGATCTTTCTACACAGTGCAAGACAATATTATCTAGGGTTTACCTCTCCACAGTAGGTGTGCATGTGAGTGCTGGGTGAATCCTCTCACACAGATCTAACTGCAGTCTGTCTCTGCAGGTGGGTGTGGTCTGGCCTGGGTGTGTGCTGGAAAGGGGCTTGAGAGCCTGGCACACCAACCCAGTGCAAGGGAAACCCAGGCTGGCGGGGCCGGAGGGCTGAGTGGGAGCCCAGCACATCAGGTGGCATTCCAGACGGGGGGGGCCTGACCCGTCACAAGATGTTAAGACTGTTCAGTTCACATATATCTCTAAAAATATAGAAGAATATCTTAGTCTGTGCTGCTTTTCCATAGAAGAATTTGCCCATATGTCAAACTCTTGCTCCATCCTTTTCCTTACTTAATACTTTTGCATGCTTATTAATCTTCTGGGAATGCATAGCAATAACAAATTATAATGGTTATGTTTGGGTTGTAATTTCTGTGCTGAGGAAGTCATGTCTTAATGGGTCATGCTGCTATCTCAACAGGACTTTTGAATACAAGATTATGACATGAAGGTTTTCCTACTCACTTGTCTAATAAGTGAAAACGGAATACCTCTGTATTTTAAACAGTTTAATTGCATCCAGAGGATTTTATCCAGGAGAGCTAGCTATATAAATTATAATGCCTTTGCTGTTATGTGACCCTGTAGCGGGGCGGTCACCCTGCTCTGGCCCTGAAAGGGTTAAAAGCCAGCCCTTGGAGAGGGCTGGGGCTGAGAGCCAATGTGAAGAGGCTGGGAGGCAGCCAATCAGGGCCAGGCTGGGCCCTATAAAAGAGCTGCAGGGCCAGAAGGCAGTGAGTCTCTCTCTCTCGCTTTGGAGAGAGATGGATCTAGCTGCCTGAAAGAGCAAGGGTACCTGAAGCTGAGCAGTGCTGGGGAAGGGCAAAGGGAGCTGGGGAACTCCAGCCTGGCAACTCCCCAGGATGAGGCCTTGGTAAAGGTCTAAGGAGGTACTGGGGCTGCACAGGTGCAGCCCAGGGATAGGCAGAGGCAGCTGGTCCAACCCCCTTGCCAGTGATGAGTGGCCATTACCGACTGCAATCTGCCCCAGAGAAAGAGGGCTAGATGACGAATGGCAGTAGCCACTGAGGCAAGGTGGGTATAGAGGGAGGGGGTTCCCCTGGGAAGGGAGACCCAGAGTGTGAGGGTACTGTGGTGGGTAGAACCCCAAGGGAAAGGGACACTGGGGTCCGTTAGGGACACGGGGGGCCTGTGGCAGGCAAGACACCGGCGCTGGAATTGAGCTAATTCCCGGACTACCAGCAGGTAGTGGGGTGATTGAAGTGGGTTTTAGCCCACGAAAGCTTATGCCCAAATAAATTTGTTAGTCTCTAAGGTGCCACAAGTACTCTTGGTTTTTTTTTTTTTCCCCATGGGATGAATGTGCTGTTTGGCTATGACACAGCACTTTTTTTACTGTCTAAAAGCTCCATTTTATTAGCTAAATCTCATGGAGTTTCCTGAGCCCTCTCTCCAACTCCTTCCCATAGCAAAGCCTATAGGTACATATTGTCTTTGCTAAAACATTACTTTTAAAATCACCATAAAATGGTGATGCTACTCATCATACTGTGAAATGTATTATACTTTGAAATATTTATACTGCATATTGACATCCTCGTACAGCGGCCAGCATTAAAAAATCATCATAGAACCGCAATTATTACACTGTGGTATCTGGGATACTATTTTATTTTCCTGTGCTTAGCGTAGTAAATCGTATTAGTGGTCCAGAAATAGCTATGTAGTAACCAAGGATACAGGCTAACTTTTAATGATGATCTATAAAATGTATGGAGTCAGGGCACAGGGAAATCCTCATTGCCCATCCCTCCATCACAGGCTTGATCCAACTCCCATTGAAATAAATGGAGACTTTTCCATTGATTTTTGATGAGAATTGAATAAGGGTCCAAATTTTCTAGTGCTCTGACTCAGCCCAGATTATCATATCCTCTCTCCCTCCCCCTCAGAGGATTGCTAATGGAGGATATAGGAGCTAATTTTCACCCGGTCTTTCCCCCACATCATGCTGCCTTCTTCCTTGTGATTGGTCGAGCAAGGAGTCTGTGCAGGCCATGGAATTTGGTCAAGTTGTATGAACAATAGAAAAAAAAATGGATAAAAATAGAAGTAAAATAGTAGCTTCTTTTTTTGTATAGATAGGGTTGTTTAAACAAGCTTTTTCTATTTAACAAAAATTGTCCTACTCCTTCACATAATGCACAAACTAGGGGTCACCAAATGAAATTAATAGGCAGTAGGTTTAAAACAAACAAAAGGAAATATTTTTTCACACAATGCATAGTCAACCTGTGGAACTCCTTGCCAGAAGATGATGATGTGATGTGCAGTCTATATGGTTTTATAAAAATATGATAATAAGTGAATATAATGTAACTGGGATATGCTTCATGCAAAAGGTCTCTTGTAAGGTATCATTACAAAGCTTATAATCTACTGAGTGTGATCATCCTATTTGTATAAATGTACCACTCTTGTATCTAAAACTATAAATATAAAATATAACTATGAGGGCCTATTGTAATTATGCAAAGTGTGGGCCATTAATGGTGGTTTGGTATCTTGATGACTCCCATTAACTAGGACCATTGTCTGCAAATGGCTGTGTTTTACCTGTAAGACTTCCTGTATACCTGTGTGCTGGCAAGTGGGTAATGAAGTCTTGCAGTGACATGTAATCATGTCACCTGAACTGGAATCCATCTTTAACCTGGTGTCTTTCCATTGAGAAGGAGCGGGTGGGAACACAGAGAGGGACAAAAGGATTCCCGCCTTATGCAAAAGATATATAAAGGGGTGGAAGAGAACAAAGAGAGAGAGGAGCCATCATGAAGAATCCCCTGAGATGGAACAAGAGCTGTACCAGGGAAAAGAATTGTGCCCAGGCCTGGAAGGTGTCCAGTCTGAGGAAAAAACTTACTAAAGCATCTCCGAGGGTGAGATTATCTGTATTCAGTTTGATTAGACATAGATTTGCGCATTTTATTTTATTTTGCTTGGTGACTTACTTTGTTCTGTCTGCTACTACTTGGAACCACTTAAATCCTACTTTCTGTATTTAATAAAATCACTTTTTACTTATTAATTAACTCAGAGTATGTTTTAATACCTCGGGGAACAAACAACTGTGCATATCTCTCTATCAGTGTTATAGAGGGCGAACAATTTATGAGTTTACCATGCATAAGCTTTATACAGGGTAAAATTGATTTATTTGGTTTTAGACCCCATTGGGAGTTGGGCATCTGAGTGTTAAAGACAGGAACACTTCTGTTAGCTGTTTTCAGGTAAACCTGCAGCTTTGGAGCAAGTAATTCAGACTCTGGGTCTTTGTTGGAGCAGACGGGAGTGTCTGGCTCAGCAAGACAGGGTGCTGGAGTCCTGAGCTGGCAGGGAAAACAGGAGCAGAAGTAGTCCTGGTACATTAGGTGGCAGCTCCCAGGGGGTTTCTGTGATCCAACCCATCACAGTTGTGAAGGCCAAGACTATAACAGGGTTCAAAAAAGAACTACATAAATCCTTAGAGGATAGGTCCATCAATGGCTATTAGCCTGGATGGGCAGGGATGGTGTACATAGCCTCTATTTGGGAATGGATAACACGGGATGCATCACTTGATGATTACCTGTTCTGTTTGTTCCCTCTGGGGCACCTGACATTGGGCACTGTCAGAAGGCAGGATACTGGGCTACATGGACCTTTGGTCTGATCCAGTATGGCCATTCTTATATCTTCCTGCTGCAACTGAGAAGATGATGTTTCAAAGACTACCTGTGTGAGCTTCCCATGATCCTACTTCTCATTAACCTGTAGAAGTGTTGATTTGCACAAAGAACTTTGTGAAATGGTTTATGATCTTTGTGTGCTCTCCAAGGTAATCTTATACTCCTTACATATACAATGGTGGTTTTAGAGCAGTCTATTTAGAGCTAAACTATTTAATAAGTAGCATTCCATTGTTTTGTTTACTGAAACAGTTTAACTTTTTTTTTAAAAATGAATGAGAAGTGGCTGGGAAAAAAACAATCAGAATCATAGTCTTTGTTCCCACTCCCCCACTATTCAGTTTATTACACTGTGGAGAATTGGGACAAAAGATCCATCTGAGTAGATCTTGTGTTTTAAGATATAGGAACATTTGAATAAGGATAATTTGGTAAACAAAAAAGAAGCTATGGCCAAATATATTCTTTACTCCTACGGATACTATATTTTTCACTAGGGTTTATTTTGAATTTTACAATTGACAGAGAAATTACTTTATGTACTGGTTCTTACAGCAAGCAAATGGTCTAATTCTGGCTACTTAAGCAGACAGGTTTTGTTTATCAAGGTTTAGTGTTACATAATTCTTATCAATTTAGCAATTCAGAGACGGCCAACAGAGTTTTCCAGCCAGAAAGATTCTGATAACATTCTGTTTTCTCTTGCATTTTCCTAGCTACAGGTTCTAATTTTGTGTGCTAGTTAATTAGTGCTGCCTATAATTTTAGACAACCTATATGTGTTCGCTACACAAAACTCCATAGTTATTGCCCAAGGTAACTATTTGTTGTACTAAATGGTATTTAGCTGGGGGTAGTAAATATGGAACGTATAATAACTATTACTTATTAAAATCATATTTGCCTAGGTATCATTCAGTGATAATTACTATATAGAGTATTTACAATTTAGGATAAATAATACTTAAGTGTTTTTTCTTAATTATGCAACCATTAGTCTGTTGAGCTCCATGCTATGATACAAGTCCAGCCTTTCAAATATAATCAAAGCAAGTATCATTAAGTATATTTTTGTATTCTACCAAATAAGACTGGCTCATATACAAATAAATCATACTCTAGCAAAGATACGGTGACAGACTAACAATATCCTGTAATATCCTGAACAAACTTTATGAATTTAAGATAAACTTTATTGAATTATGGTTGATACCTTTGGGGTACATTGTATTAAAATGCAAATGTTTATGTGCGGTTGTTAGAGTGTATGGAATGTCTTTAGCAGGAAGACAAGATTAATGCAATCTCTGGGAGGTATTAGCAACTTCAAAGGTCTTTTTGGAACAATATATGTGAAGTGGATTTTGTAGGATGTGCCTGGGGGTGATGGGAATGCAAATTCTCTTCTCCAAAGCCAACCTTCTGAAGTTATACCCTGGGGAGAGAAATCCATTGTATACTAATTACCTGCTTCTGGAAACTCCAGATCAAAGACCGGTGAACTAAACATGTTCTGAATGTGCTTGTTCTGAGCTGAAACTGTGATGAACTGGTAACCACATGGAGTCTTCTAGGGTGAGGGTGGAGGGGATGAAAGTCTGCTCCTGCCAGAATCCATGTTAGGGTTGGGGTTAATTCTGGTAAGCTTATTAGCATGCATGAAGCTTCTTTTAATGTTTTCTCTATAATGCTTTTTACCTTAAGAATAAAATAGGCTTGCTTAGGAAGAACTGTGTGGTACTTGTAATTGTAGCAATTACAACTGTTAACCATTTCTAAAGAGAAAGTCAGCACAGACTTTTCTGTGCTGGGAAATACACAGTGAAGGCAGGGAACTGTGCAGTCTGGCAATACCCTGATCAGAAGGGAGAGGAACACAGGTCACCACCCAAGAGAGGCGACAGCTGTGGAGTTGGAAGACTGAGGGTTGGGTGCCCTGGCTTGACCACTGAGGGGAAATACAGGTTGTGGTTGGCCAGAATTGAGACGGATACATTCTCATGATTCAGAATTCAATCAATTCTATTCTGAAGCAGGGGAGAAGAGTTGTAAACTCTTTGCATATTGACTTTATTACAGAGAAGCACCCTCATCAAACAAACTTACCCCAAATTTGTCACAACTGGTGCCTTTCACACACATTTTTGTGAGGTGACCATGAGCCGTTTTCTATGGGACCCCTGCTGCCTACTGTCATGTGTCAGATAACAAATCCTTTAAACTTTAATTTCTCTCCCAGATCTTGAAGCTGACATTTCTGCTCTCTCATCTGCAGCCTCAGACTTCCTCTCAGACTATAGTACAGTCTTCCTAGACATCATATTTCAGCTAGAATGGAGATCATACCTATCAGTCAGTCAAGTCTATTACAAGGAACAGTTAGGATGGCCCCTTTCTTGGTGATACACAAAAAGGGAAGGTTTATAACTGCTTTCCCAGGATTACAAAGCTGTGTTCTTCATTAAACAGGATTACAAGAGCTCGGACAAAGTCCCTGCTACTAACTGGGAATGCCTCCTCCTCTACCAGATGTACCCTACCAAGACTACTTGCTTAAACGTCAGCCCTGTGCTGATTATGTCCAGAACCTCCTCAAGTACTTTGTTTGAATCTTCTCCCTGCATGCTGCAGAAGCCTTTTGGGACAATAGAGCAGGCAGTTGCTTGGCCTTACTTACATACTTATGATTTAGGGGCTGGGTTTTTCAGTTGACTAAAGCTTTTCTATATGCCGCCCCTGGCTACCACCTCATTGGAGTTTGCTCATACATTGAATGAGGTGCAAACTAGAGATGTCTACTCTGACCACTTCCTCTCATTCTGAAAATGGAGCCACTTATTCATAAAGAAAGATCCAGTCAGGAACTGACTTCATCCTGAAACTCCGCAACATTAACAACCTCCCTCAGAACACCATCTTTGTCACCATCCATGTCATCTCTCTATACACCACCATCTCTCACAATGATGGCATTGCTGTCTGCCTCAAATATCTTCAGGACAATGGACAACACTCAGATATTCACTATAAAGACATCTCCAAACTCATCCATTTCATCCTCACCCATAACTTTACATTCAACAACAAACACTCTTGTCCAAAACATGGGAACAGCCATAAGTACTAAGATGGCTCCCCCAATATGCCAGCCTCTTCATGGGCTACCCCAAATAAAAATTTCTGGACAAATGCACCACAAAACCAATGATATAGCTGAGATACATCAATGATATTTTCATCCTCTGGACAGATAACCTGGATAGATTCCCACTACAACTTCAACAATCACCATCCGTCCATCAGACTCTCTCTGGAACACTCCCACACCAGCATCAAATTCCTGGACACCACGATCAGCTTCAACAATGGAACCCTACAGACAACTATTGACAAGAAACTCATGGATCACCCCACTGACCTTCCCATATCCAGTAACCACCCCCAAACACACAAAGAAATCTGTTCTCTACAGCCAGGCACTCAGATACCACAGAATATGCTCCAAGGAGAAAGTCCAGGATATACACCTTAACTCAATTAAAATCACCTTCACCAAACAAGGACTGTCCCCCAAGAAGTAGATCACATCATGGAATGGGCCACCCAAATAGCCTGAGAGAATCTTCTTCATCACGTGGGGAGGGGGGAGAAACCCTCTGACTTCACACCTCTAGTTGTCACTTACCCAGAATGGGTTCCAGTGTGAGGTGGTATCATTAAACAATTACAACCCATACTTGATGGGGACCACAGCCTGAAAGAAATCTTTTCTGAATCCCCTTTCTAGCCTTCAAAGAATCTCCCCAACCTCGCCAAACTCCTCCTCAGAAGCAAGCTGTCCACAGACTAGGACCCACCAAGTCAAAGCAGCACCAGCCCCATCATAACAATAGATGCAAAACCTGCGTACATATCGCTACTGCTATGATGATCAATACTCCCCACAACACACCTTTCAGGATCCATGGGTCCTACACATGCCTATCACAACATGTGGTTTACCTCATCCAATGCACTAAATGTTCCAGTATCAACTATTTGGGTGAAATGAGACAATCACAGCTCTTGAATAGTCATAGAGAAAAATGATAAAAGACACAAACACCATATCACGTGTGTGTGAACTTTTTTTCATAAAACGATCACTCTATATCTGACCTCTCAGTCCTCATCATCAAAGGAAACCTGCACAACACTTTCAAAAGACAAGCCTAGGAGTTTAAATTCATAACTTTGTTAGACACTAAAAATAATGGACTCAGTAAAGACATTGGATTTATGGCTCATTACAACAATCTAAAACCCACTAACCCCTCTTTTGTCCTATGACTGTAGAGGTGTCACTTCTCCTTGAATGGTCTCTTAAAACATGTTAACTCCTTATACTAAACAATCTGTTCCACCTTGTATTTAGTTTTGACACTCTGGTTATGTCTACAGAAGGATTAAAAAAAAAAAAACTGTGGCTGGCCCTGGTCTGCTGACTCAGGCTTGTGGGACTTGGGCTCCAGAGCTGAAAAATTGCTATATTAAATTATAGATGCTTGGGCAAGGGTGGAGGTCCCAGAGCTCAGTCTCCAGCCTACGTCCAAATGTCTACACAGATTTTTATCCCTATGGCTGGAGCCCCATGAACCTGAGTCAACTGACCCAGCCCAGCCCCAGCCGTGCTGTGGGTCTTTTATCCTTGTATAAATGTACCCTCTGAGTACCTTTCCCAGAAGGTGAGCTCTATGTAAGCTCAAAAGCTTGTCTCTTTCAGCAATAGAAGTTGGTCCAATAAAAGATATAACTTCACCCACCTTGACAGTCAGGAATTACTCATTGTGACAGATATTCACTGCAAATTTGGCCCCTTTTCCTATTCACAAGGTTGACCCTGTTATTTGTAGGTATTTGCCAAATAGTTCGGACAAACCATTTCCAGATTATGGGTTGTCTACATTTTTCACATTGCTGTTGGTGGAGTGTGATTGGCCCTCTACTTTGCATTGTGTCTGCTGGCTGGATCCCTGAAGCTGTTCAGAATTTTTAAATAGTGAATGATGAATGGTGAATAATGAATTCGCTGTTATGAGTTTTTTGGCATGTGCTAAAATTTGGGCTGTGAAACTTGGGAGTCATAAACTGTTTCATAAATATCCCCAGCAATTATCCAAATACACCAAAGTAACCAGTAATCTCAACCCACAACCAGCAGCGAAACAAGGCTGGTCCTTTAGAAAAGGTGCATGTGCACTGACTAGTAGAACATGCCCCCTTGAAGCCACGGGGTCCCTAGATTTGCGGAAGCTTGTTCCATATTCAGTGCTTTTCTGAACACAAGGCACATATCTTGCCCTGCTGCTGCATTAGATAGATAGAGGCTCTCAGTTCCCTCTTTCCTGTCTTCTGATCCACAGGTATTGTCCCAAGGAGGGGAATGCAGACTCTGGGTACTACAATAATACATGATTTACATATACACATGATGATAATGCAGTGTTGCCTCCCATGTCACACAGACATGGGGTACCTTCAGCTCCACACAAGTGGTTGAGGTTAAAAAGAACATAGGTCATGAGTAACAACCAACATATGAAAGAATAACAAAGTTAGGGCCTTGTTTTGCACCCACTGAAATCTATGGGAGTTTTGCAGTTATCTTCAGTAGAACAGGAATGGGTCATTAATTCTGACTTCTCAACTGAATCAGTTGTCTTCAGCTCTCTGGATCTGTTTTAGTTTCTAAGGGTATGTCTACACTGCAATGTAAGCCCAGGACTACTAGAACTCAAGTTAGCACACCCGGAGTTGGTTAACCTAGGGCTTGAGCATCTAAATTAATTTCTAACCCCAGGTTAGGAATTGTTGAACGCTAGCTCCCAATCTGGGGCTTCGGTGTCTGCACTGTATTATGCAGGCCTGAGTCCAACCACCCATATCCCAGACTTCCTAGTGCCCTCCCAAAATGTGGCCACGCTAGTCCTTTGTTCATGGTTTGGGAAAACTTGACTATCCAGAGGACAAAGGAAGTCAGCCCATGGGATTGTGGGATACTTCTGGCAGACTCCCAAACCATGACTCCAGTGTGGCTGTATCTACATTGCAAAGCAATGGGGCTTGAACCCTGGCTTGGCTCAGGCTCAGACCCTCCACCCCTGTTGGGTCCTGGGTCCCTAGGTTCTAGCCCTGGTTTGTGCAGGGTGTGTGTAGATGGAAGGGGGGCTAGGGCTGAGCCTGAGTTCTAACCCTGGGCTTATACTGCAGTGTAGACATACCCTAAGGGGTTAGAGCCATTACCTGGAAGGTTATTTAGTGCTTTAGCAGTAGATGACACTGGTACTCTGCCTCTGACTCACTATGCTGTGGATTTGTCTCCAGTTATGTACTGCTTTCATTTGTCCCCTTTCATCCTTGATGTTTTTGTGATGCATTTCAGTTACAGATTCTCCAACTGTGCTTAAGTACTACTTTGAGTTATTGTTGTGGTATTTAATGCGGTGGGATTAATACTTCACCACTACTCTAACAGATTAATATATAAATTCATTTAATGTATTGCTTGCATTCCCTGGGGGTGATTGGGAAATTCAGTCCAGTGCAGAAGACTCACACAAGGCTCACTGCATACACATAATAAAGGACGAGGCAGAACTAGGGAGTAGTTGCTTTATGCAGTATGTTTCCAGAGCAACCCACTCCAGCTCTCAGGCAAGACTGAAAGCTTCTCTGTGCTGACCCCCACAGGGGAAAGTAGGGTAGGAATGATAGTCGAGTGGATTTGGACTCATGAAAAGTAGGTTCAATTCCTGGTTTAGCCACAGGCTTTGTCATGTAATCTATGCTGTTCCTCGGTTCCCCATCTGTAATGGGAGGAATAATACTTCCTGGTCTCACAGGAATGTTATGAGGCTATAATCCATTGATGGTTGTGAGGTGCTCTGACACCACAGCGATGAGGGCCAGAGAAGAATTTACATAGGTGGTAGCATGCAGCCGTATTCGGGCAGTCAATGACCGTGTGGATTGTGATCCAGAAATATGTCCTACTTATTTATTTAAACACCTGCAAGTTGTGCGATGAGTGTCTCTACAGATCACCCAGTGCCCTGTGTGCTGCTGCATTGCAATGTTTGTACAGAATGCAAGCCCTTGCAAGAAGGGACTGAGTCTTTCTCTAAATGCTATAGAGCAGCAAGACACACGGGAGGCGCTTAACATTAAATAATAGCCCCTCACTAGGAGGGATTAAAGATTTACATTGGACCACCTGAGAAATTTGTATATACTATTTTAGTAAAGAACAGCACAGAATTTATCTCCTTGACAAGTGAAAGCAGTATTTAAAATGTGAGCACAAGAGTTAGGAATAGAACTCAGGTCTCCTGTCTCTGAATCTTGTACCTTATCTACTGGAACACCCTACAACAAATTTTTGCAAAGATACAAACTTAAATAGGGATCTAAAGGAGGAAATGGAAGTTATTCCAGTGCACAAAATGTGGGAGGTTGCTCCAAGAATAGGACTAGGCACACAAGAAATTAAGTCCTACAAGATGCCATCCTATAATCATAATTATTTATTTCATTATCACTAAGTGTTCTAGATGCTGTACAGTACACACACGGGCTATGCAGTCTAAGGGGCCATTCTGTCATCTGTACTTATAGAGGAGAAGTTGACACTTAGGGTCATATTTTAAAAGGTATTTTGGCACATAAAGATGCAGATTGAAAATCCCACTAGTTGTCTAACGTGTCCATTGACTTCACTGGGGGTTGGGCACATAGGCACTTTTGAAAATCCCACTTAGGCACCTAAATACCTGTCAAAATCTGGCCCTAGGCAATTAATCCATTCAGGTGAACAAACAAGGCCCATTTCTCATAGTCCCAGGTATAGCTAAAGCAACAATTTATGTAACTGAGTATGAAAACCCTGGCAATGTTGCCATGCTTTTGTCGCTCTCTTCAATATCAGGCCAAGGTACAGTTTATTCCAGCTGTGAGTGAGACCTCATGGAATCTGTGAGGCTTTTAACTAAAGTGATCTCTACTACTCTAGGCATTCACAATAGCCAACCGACATTTAGAAATCTTAGTGATAACCAAGGAGATAGGAGTGGGGCATGGAGGGACAGAAAGGATGACCCTGAACAGTCTGAAGAGGTCAGTATATTGCCATTTGCCAATATTTATGACTGTCTTTTGGTTGGGGAGCTCTCTAATGCTGCATCATAGGGAAAGAATTGTTATAACTAGTGCTAAAGCAGCCATGACAGGGGGTTTAGAAGCCACTCTAGTCTTTCTAAAAGATGTTGGAATTAAAAATATCCACCCACTAGTCATTATCATTTCTCTGTGTTTTTGTGATGATAGGGGGCTCCCCTAGACCAGTAATGGGTTGTGTCACCACCTGCCCTTTAACCCCCTACTTCGGTGCTGTGCAGCTTTGGCTCAGAGCCCTGCCACCAACAGAATGCTCAGAGAACAGTGGGCTCACCCTGACTTCCACTAACCTGGTTTCTCTTTGCAGGGTGACACCAACAGGCCTTCAAATCCCGAGTTTCCCCAATATAGTCTCCCCTGCAGTGTCCAGTCCTTCTTACTGGACCCTTGCAGAAGTTATTAAGTTCACTGTCTCCAAAGAGACCAAGTAAACACCAGCCTACTAGATTAGCTGAGGATTTCACCCTTTAGTTTAATATACAGCACTGAGGTGGTTTTGTAAAGTTAAAACAAAGTTAGTAACAATAGAACCTAGATTTAAGTGCTACAAAGTAGGAGGGAAAAGGATAGACATGACTAAAAACAAAAGTAAAAATATGCGTTGGAGACTAAAATGTAACTTAACAAATTAGTCTTTAGTTCAAAGTTGTTTTCTAACCACAGTACTTCTTCCATTATGGCTGGCCAGTCCTTAGCCAGGATCCAACACAAAGCCTAAAGCTACTTTGTCTCCTCAGGTGAAGAATAAACCAAAATCCATTTCCAGTTTCATATTTCCTCCCAAAGTTCATTATCCTGATGTCAAGAGCCAGGAAAGTCCCGTGGGGGATGCAGTTTCCTATCTCCCCCAGGGCAGAGGCACCATGTTAATTGAAGTGTCCCCTCCTGGTGAGTTCCCCAGTGATGTTTCCTGCTGCAATTTTACAATGCAAATAGCATGTCTCCCCCTCCATCTCCTGATTGCTTTGTTTACTGCTGATCTATCCCCATTGTCCATGGCTCACAAGGTGGAAGGGGCATTCACAACCCTTTATCTAAGAAAACCTATTTATCAATTTTTCCTGATATGCCTGGTTGAAACACATTTTAATCACCTATTTCCAGCACATCCATAGAGTTCTTTGCATGTTAATCATAGAACTGGAAGGGACCTCGAGAAGTCATCTAGTCCAGTCCCCTGAACTCATGGCAGGACTAATTATCTAGACCATTCCTGACAGGTGTTTGCCTAACCTGCTCTTAAAACCTCCAATAATGGAGATTCCACAACCTCCCTAGGCAATTTATTGCAGTGCTTAATCACCCTGACAGTTAGGAAGTTTTTCCTAATGTCCGACCTAAACCTCCCTTGCTGCAATTTAAGCCCATTGCTTCTTGTCCTATCCTCAAAGGTTAAGAAAAACATTTTTTCTTCCTCCTCCTTGTAACAATCTTTTACGTACTTGAAAACTGTTACATGTCCCCTCTGTCTTCTCTTTTCCAGACTGCCAATTTGAAAGGACACGTCTACCTGCTACTAAGTTACAAGTACAGATTTAACAGAAAGCCATTAAAGGCTGAGTCCTAAATCACTAGCTATCTCATACTGTAGAGTGTAGCTGTCTAACAAAATATTTGCCTAGGAACTACATGTATGCTTGTTGATAATACTGATGGAATGAGGAGTACTTGTGGCACCTTAGAGACTAACAAATTTATTTGAGCATAAGCTTTCGTGTGCTAAAACCCACTTCATCAGATGCATGCAGTGGAAAATACAGTAGGAAGATATATATATACACAGAGGACATGAAAAAATGGGTGTTGCCATACTAACTATAACGAGAGTAATCAGTTAAGGTGGGCTATAATCAGCAGGAGGAAAAAAAACTTTTGTAGTGATAATCAGGATGGCCCATTTCCAATAGTTGAGATGTTCTAATAGCTTCTCACATGTTTACTCTGTATTTTCTTGTAGTGGTTACCTTTACTCTACCGCTGGATCCTGGTGTGAATTGGTACAGCTCCACTGAAGTTGCTGATATACACCAACTGAGGATCTGACCCTAGGGCTGTTACATAGTGGTTCAATGATCAGTGTTATACAGAAGGATGGGGAATGACATTATCTGATTCCCCTCAGTAAACTGGTGTCCTTGGTACCCACAGAGCTGCTGGTAATAATCCCAGTTGAGAACATGAAAAAGGATTCTAAACACTAACATTGGGGAAATAGTTTGAAAACCATGGCTACACAAATGCTCCTGTTTCCATCTCATTTGTAGATGCAAACTTGCTATTGTTTTATTATTAATAATACTATTTCTAACAAATTACAATAGCACCCAACATGTGTTAGGCACTGTACAGAGAGAGATTTTTGAAGTATTTACTAACATTTACTAACTAAAATTCCCTCTCTTTTCCATTAATTTCTTCACTTCCAGATTCCAGCCCAACCATAAGCAGGAAGGACTGATCCTATGAGAGATTGTGGCTACACTTGTTTTGGTTCTGCTTAGCTAAGGCCAAAAATATATATATACCCACCTCCAACATGTAATAAACTTAATTTTTGTGGTTCCAAAAAAGCAAATCTTCCTATTATAAATATTAATAGTTTACCATTACATAGCTCCTTTCACCCCAGCTCTACAGAATTCTACAGACATCTGTTAATTAAACCTGACTATACCGTTACTATTATAACCATGTTAGACATGGGTAAACTGATGCACAGCAGAGCAAAATCATTTGTCCATACTCATCATAGGATGAAATTCACCTCTATGCAGCTGTACAACTTAAGTCTCACTTAAGCCTTATTATGGGGGATTAAGTGGTGCATAGGTCTTGTGCTAGTCCTCTGCGCAGGGGTGAATTACGCACACCAGGGGGCGGGGGAGAAAACAGAGAAGAACCCAGTTCCTTGCTCTAACCGTTATACACACTCCTTCCTAGACCATATTTTTCCTGAGTAATATAGAAACATAAATTAAAATGATAAAAACCCAGCACATTTTAAAGGACTCCATTCTGCTGTTACATATAAGTGGGCATGGGCTCAGAGAGCCTCCATGTGGAGCTCATTGAAGAATCTGGGCCTGTGCTTGTAGAGCACCATGCATTATGCTATATAAATTAATTTAATAATATGTCCTGCATATTGGCTGTAAGAATAAGTCTAACCCCTTTGAATGGCATATGATGAGGAATTATGTATTGTTAATGGTCATTGAGTAGAAAAAGACTTGATAGTGAGGTGGCGAGTGCAGGGAAAGGAGTAGCTTTTTTCCCTCTTACTCTGTTTTTAGTGCATTCTTTTTAAGTGAGATCTATCAGTATGGAAAGCACAAACATTTTTGCCAATCAATTGAGTGCCAGAGAAACACACTTAGCTGTATTCTAAGAAACATGTGCAGCAGTACAAAGTGCTTTACTCATGGTGCCCAAAGGACTAGAATCCGTGATCCTGATTTCTTTTGATATGTTAATGAAATGCAAAAACACTACACTGTTACTTGAGGTGTAAATAAGATGCTTTGTCAGTTTCACTGAGAATTAAAATAAACCAAGAGAGACTCGTACTCAGATATTTAGTTGAGTGAATTAAGGTGTGTGTGAGCAATACCGTTCTCATCTCTGTATCAAATTTTCTAGGGTGTCAGAGGTGGGAGGACATACTTCCCCTTACCACTTTTTTTTTTTGATTACTTTTACTCAACAAGGTCTATGCATCCTTCTGCTAGTTGATCAGAATAATTATCAAAAATATTTGACTCATAAGTATTTATCTCCATTGCTATTGCAAGGTATTATTATCTTTACTTGGCGTGGGTTAGAAGCTGTATTCAGAGGTTCTTCTTTCTAGATATTTCTTCTTGGAGGCAATCAGAAAGAAATGCATGTCTAGTCCAAGAGACACACCAAATACTAAAAATTGAAGACACAGGTAACCTGCAGAGGCAGGAATGGATATGGGGGTGAATTTTTGTGGGATATCAACAAAAGCAGGGAGCTGTTGGGAACAGAACACACTTGGGAATAGCGAAGGGAGTATTTGCATGAACCTGCCAATAGATTTGGGTTTCGATCCCATTCCTATTTTATGAACTGATTAATTAATCAATCCTTATTGAAAATCATGCTGAAGGTTTGAATTAAAATGAAAACAAAAGTATACAATGCAGGTACACCCTATGGTAGATACACTTACAAGGTTAATTTTGGTCTTGGAAATGTGCCATCCCAGAGATAGTCCCAACACTTAAAATGGAGAATACCACTAGAACTTTAAGGAATTGTGTAAGTATGCCCACTGAGGGATCTCAGAACAGAAAGTGATCTTGCTCCATGTATAATTTTACCCTATGGTTGTTGGGGCTGATGTTGGTCTTATTCACATGAACAGTCCTATTGACCTCAATAACTTTATTCATTTGAGTAAGGTGAGCAGGATTGGTTGGGAGTGTTACAGGTTTTACTTTTATTTTCAAATGGCAACAGGCCTTCTGAGGCAAAATCCTGCTCATGCAAGTAATTCCATTGAAGTTAATGAACTAAGGGAAACAGGGAATTATGGGAGCAAGGAAGTGGGACTTAGTTGCTATTAAAGGTCTTGGAAAATCCATGGAATTGATGAATTACACTGGTAATTAACAACATAATAATGGATGACTTTCTAGCTTTTTTTTAAAAAAAAGCCAATGCATATGATTTATTGAGACTTGTATGTAAAGTTCTAACTTCCTACAGATTAAAACTTCACAAATTTGAAAGTTTACCTTTGGTTTGGATAAACATCCATAAATTCAAATGTCTATAGCACCTGAAGTGTAGCCAATCTATCCAGGTCTGTAAATTCTGTAAATCTGTGCTGTAAATCTCCTGGTACAGATTTTTAGAATTCTGATGCTTCTCCAATTCCAGAAATAAACTGGATGTGAAAAACACTAATTTGGACATTTCAGGACCTCAAAAAGGCTTTGGTTCATGTTCAGTCCTACAAATGAGCAGATTTAAGGTTCCTTACCAAGAGGAAAGAATGACAGTCTTTTAACTTCATTTAAATTCTATGCTCCTTGGGATGATTTTTACACCACCTGTGAGTTTGAGGTATCTAGGACAACGGGACCCTGATTCAGTCTGCTAGGGACAGCCACAATGTAAATAACTTCTGTGGTGATTTCTTAGTGGTTGTTATTGTGGTGTTCAAGCATTTAAGTAATTATTAATGGTATTGACAATTTGTAAAATAGTTTGCACAATAGCAATTTTAATTATCTGGCACACCAACCTCACCCTCCACCACCCTCCCACCCCCACCCCCACCCCAGCAATACTCTCTTGTATGAATCTTCCCTGATTAAATTAGGGTGTATATTCCTATTATGAATTCAAATGCAAATTTTACTGTGGGCAAACAAGCTATCTGTACTTTAATAAGCAGAAGTCACAAATGTAAAAAACCTGTTTTTCAGCTTCCCAATTACATACCTTTAATTTATTTTTAACTCTTGTGAGCATCCTACCTGCATCAGTGACAAAATAGGCAAACATCAGGCAGCTAACACTCTTCTGCTATAGACTAGGCATATCCATTAAAGTCACATCTGGTGGATTTGACTGACATTCAGGAGAACTGATTAACCACAGAATGACTTGCCAGAATCTTAACAGAAAAAGTCACTTTTGTCTAATACCAATCAATCACTCACTCTCTGCCAGTAAAAATGCACATTCAGAGTAGAATGAGTTTGACCTCCACTGTTATCAGAATAATAGCGAGCAACCGTTGCCAGACTTTAGGCGGGGGGGGAGGGAAGTACAAGCCAAATGCCAGGAAGAGAAGTCACAGATGGAGATACATGTTGCTAAATGGCACTACAGCATGTGAACACAAGAATAGGGCAATTCTCTGTAGTGTAATGGATGCATTCAGTATGCCAGTCTTAGAGAATATCAGGAATTTACTATATTTTTTTTACATATATGGTATTTCAACAGTTGAGCATTTTAAAGTTCAGTTTTCCTGTATGTGCTACAGACAAAATAATCTAATGCTTACATCAGAGAACAAAGGATTTAGATATAAAATAGCCCTAATCTTTCCATCTATCTAATCTACCTAAAAATAAAAATAAGATAGCCCTACTCTTTCCAAGTCCTTTGTTCTCTTACCTATGCATTAGGTTATATAACCTCTTTAGTCCTTATTCAGCAAAGGATTTAAGCACAGGCTTAAGCCTATCTCTGTTGAGCAAATCTCTTAAGCACTTATTTAAATCCTACTGAGTTAAGTCTGTGCTTAAGTGCCTTGCTGAATCAGTGCTTTATCCTCAAAGTCAAAAACTCTTCTCAATCTACCTGCCTGTTTATTGTTCATAAAGATCAGATCTCACCCAGCTGTCCAGGGCTGCTCAGAAGCTTCCCACTATTGCACCTCCATGTGACATTCAGCCAGAGTTGCAGTCTCTATATTCTGGTGAGCACAGGGATTACTCCTTCCCGGTGCCTTCTGGAGCACATGATCCTCGGGGCAGGGGCGAGTGAAATCTGGCTATGGCATAGTAATTGGGCACACATAGGGGAATATTACAGCTTTTCCTGTAGAGGTATAGCAGTGAGCATATACCCCCATGACTCCACACCACCACCGATGCAGGCCAGTGCCTATAAGGCAGGATTGAATACAAAGTTTGATGAAAATGTGTACAAACTTTGTCAGGCAGAAGCTACGTAGGACATCTCTCTCTCAAGCAGTTTCCTAGTGCCCCAAGGTTGTTGCTTGTACTTCTGGAGCTCTTTGAATCCCTGATGGGCTTGAATGTATTCTTTAGTGTTCATGTACTGGAAAGAGGATTTCCTAGCTAGCTGTAGAGAGAGCCATATGCCCCAGTTATGTTTTAAAAGATACTTTTACAATGATCCTTTCTTACAAACTTTTCTGTTACCATTTTTGCTTGCAATAGCTAGTACCCTGCAGCCCCACTGTGAACTCACCCAGACTGGTGTAAATAAGGAGTAACTCCACTGGGGTCAATAGTTACACTAGTGCACTGTGATGTAACTGAGAACAGAATCAGGCTCGTAGGTTCATTTTATTCAGAACCCATCTACAAAAATATACCCATTGCATTCATCGTTTCCTTGAAACACAACTTTCTTTGAGTTCCAAGTCTAAAGCTTCATCACATTTCACAAGAAATGGTTGTGCTACACTCTCTGTGGGGGAAAAAATAGCTTTTTGAAAGTAAGCCATATGCTGAATGCACCCTAAAAAAAAGACAAAACTGACTGAGTATAACTGTGGAGATAATCTCACTCCATTTTTAAAAGCTCTAAGCACCATGTGATTGGCACAATTACATTAATAATTTATAGCCTTGGAGAATTGTTGGTCTGTGCCTTTTTTTGGAGCATATCTGAATCACCATGATTGCTTGCTTTGACAATATTGAGAAAAATTGGAGATATGGAGCTGAAGGGAGCAAATGTGCTGCAGGAATGTGTAGTAATCATGCTGGCCAGCCTGGCTGCTGGAGCTGGCCATCACATGCATATACAGTATATATATTTTTTCAGTTAGAGAGAATCCTTGTACAAGGGGAAATATCATCCCTGGGGGGAAAGAATCCCCACTAGTTGCTGTTGTTTGGGAGTGCTGAAAATTCCCTACTTTGTTTATATCATAGATGAAATGTGAAATGAATTCCAAAATGTGCAACCTGGCTTTATTTGGTTTGTCACCGTGTCAAGAAGCTTTAGAGCTTAAGCTACCCCTCCTGTTCCTAACCGAGCAAAATAAAAAATGATGCATGAAAGGAACCTTTCTGCACTCGACTTTACTGGTTTTGGCATGCCAGTGTGTGTGTTTTGTGTACTGAACTTGTTACTTCTGGAATCAAACGCATGGGTATGATTCATTTTCTTATTTTCTGAGGCACACCTTTGCAATTTGATTTTAAAAGGGTGTGTATTTTTGAAGAATTTAAACGACCCTTTTATCCAATTTCTTTTATGCCAAAATGCAAATGATGTACTGGAAGGTGTATGTATATGTATATATGTGTGGGCATATATAAATATGGGAAATATTTGGAGCCAGAGAGAATGGTCCACTGGCTTTCCAACTGTACAACCAAATTCATCCTATGTTCATCAACCTTTGCAATCACATGAAATCTTGAATGCAAGAATCAGTTTAAATTGGTCTGATGTTTTGCACAGCTCTATTTGTTTGCCAGTTCTGTATTATTTTTTATTGCTTTCTGCCCTCTTCTGACCTGAATTCTGACACTGTCCATCAAGAAACAATCATATTGAATCCAATGATAAAGTTCTGTATAATAAATTTGGGTTCACATTTGTAAGAAAAAACATTTTCTTCTCTATTCAGCCATGTTAAACATGCTTACAGGTGAGCTGCAGTAAACATTACTCTTGCTGGAGCTCAGGCAGATGAGTCCCTCAAAGTCTACAAGCTATTTTATCAGTCTGAGGGGAGCCTGAGCATTGTCATTAGGGCCTGGTTTACACTGAAGGGAAAAGTCCATCTAAGCTACGCAATTTGAGTTACATGAATAGCGTAATTCAGATTGACGTAGCTTAGATCTACTTACCACAGGGTCCACACTACGCGAAGTCGATGGGAGACACTTTCCTGTTGACTCCCCTTACTCTTCTCGATCAAGTGGAGTTGACGGGAGAGCGATCGGCGGTTGATTTAGTGGGTCTAGTGAAGACCCGCTAAATCGACTGCCGATGCATCGATCGCCGCGGCGTCAATCCTCCTGTAAGTGTAGACAAGCCTATGTACATTGTACCATCATTCAGTGTTGTGAAATCCTGATCTGACTCTTCAGCTCATGGTAAAGTTTTTTGAGGCGAAAGGCTGGGATTTTCAATGGGACCTAAGGAGACTGGGCACCTAACTCCCTTAGGTCCACTTAAAAATCCCATCTGAAAGATTGTATAGCCTTGAAATATAATGTATTCATTTTTCTGAAAAGGGAAAAGGGTTATTTACTGGAAAATAATTTCAAAAGGCCCTAACATTTATAGCTTTATCTTCCTTTAAAAGCTATACATTTTACAGGTCTTTATGGGTTTTTTATTATGCATTAATATTGATTTAAGATGCATGTGTGGATACATGGAGTGATTAGAGGCTATTATAATCACTCAGGTTGTAGGAGTTACTGTAATTTGATTTTCTATAATGTGATATTTAGGATTATATATAAAACAACATGATGTGATGTAATAATAAGTAGCTGGCGCTTCCTAATAACTGTATCATGAGCTACCTCTGAGGCTTTTGATATGATTATTACTGAAAAAACTAGGAAGACCCTAAAGGTTCTCATTTGAACATCACAGTGGGTTGTTTATAAAGGTTCGAGATTCTTAGAGTACGAAGTCCTTCGCCACAGTGGAGTTAGGCTCTTAGCATCATTCAAGGTTTGCAACATCAAAATTTACACATTATCAAAAACTTCATATAACATGGCAAAGCAAAAGACAAACATCAAATATGAATAGGTAAGCAAAATTAATGCTCAGAACTAGCATTCTCATACTATGGTTACAGAGAGTAATGTTCTGTAGTAAAGCTGTATACACACTGGATCTTTTATATTTAAACTCAGCTGGACAGGTATAATTTTTTATCTGCTACATTGGGGACTTAGCTATTTCTGCCCTTGACCTGGTTTTTGAAGAATCTCCTTCCTTTGATCTGCTAGCTAGACTTGCTTAATTACATATTTTTTTTAAATTTTTACATTGTTCGTTTATTTTTAAAACTAAAAATGAAGAAAAAAATCAAAAGTAAATGATGACCTTATGCATGCTGAGTATTGCCTCATTACATGGCTAGTTCTGCTGGAGTCACTTGATCTACTGTTGGAGGAGGAGGTAAAGTACTACTCAGTGTGATAATGGGTATTGAAAACTGCCCCATACTTATTATGAGATGAAGTTTTAAAAATGTAGTCATTTTGAGAGGACTTTCAAAGGACTTCCTCAAATAAGGTAGAATATAATACAGTGACTAATGTTCTCTATATAGGGCAGCCTCTGCCTGGAAAATTCTCATATGAAGAGTTTTTAAAACTCAAAAGCAAGTATAAAAGGAAACAAAATATCAGGCCATTCCCACCCCAATGCGCCATAGTGGAAACTCTATTTGACTCCCTTAGAAAACTTCACCTTCTCTGTTTTTTTCCTCCTGATATCCGCTGATTTCAGATAGAGGATGAGTAGCACCCAAAACCAGTACATCTTTGGATTTATTGCTCTCTTCCAAAGCCTACTTGGTGAATTCCAGCAAGCTGAAAAATTTCAGCTGGAATTTCCACTAGGATGTAAAATATGAATTAGTCAAAGATGAATACCAAATTGACTTGTGTCCTTTAAGACAAGGATCATTCCATACGCATTTTTCTTTTTTTCTTTTTGTATTTGTTTTCTTGCTCGTGCATACATGTATCTCCCCTGAAGAAAATAGGGAGTTTATATTACACTTACAAACCTTGTAATTTTCCTTTTAAAATTTTGACTTCCATGGTGCATTTCTCTGATTTCATTTCCCCCAACATACTCAGCCAATACAACCTTGTTCAAGTTGTTTCTGTGCCAGAATGTCCCTCAGTTAACATAACACCTATATATTTAACTTTCCATGCACCCTTATTCATGATTCTGCCACTCTTACTCATGATGAATATACTTCTCTAGTAGAGCTACTGAAAAAAGATGTGGCTTCTTGCAGCATAAAATATTACTCAGTGTGAGTACAGCAGCAGGAACTGGCCCATAATGTATATGAACATACTTTTTGAAAGATATATTGTTGTTTTAATTTACATTAGTTTGATCCCAGTTTCTCTGCCTAGGGCTTATATTTGACTTCAATAAATTATTTACTGTGGTTAGTGATGTACTTTGTATTATCCAAAAATAAAAACACAAAATATAGGGACAATGAAAACAGTGAAAGATTTCTATGATTTATTGATAGGCAGACAATTTAATGAATCATAATTCTCCCTACATGTTGATTTGCCAAGTGAGATGGGAACAATTAATTATACTCCTGTGCTTTTGAAACCAAAATATGTGAGCAATGTAAGCAAGTGTCAAATTCTTGAAGCTTAGATTTGAATAAATCCCTCTGCTTCCAGCTGAAAGAGGGATCATATATCCCACACTGAGCTAACAAGGTTTTACTGCAGGTGTTTCATTATTACTGTTATACATAAGCAAAAAATTATTAAGAGGGTAAAAACTTCATTTATGCTTCAGCACATGTAATTTGGTAATGTGTCATTGTAGTGAGGCAGAGTGGCCTCCCTCCTGACAGGAGAGCGAGGGAGCACTATACTCCTGCTGGTGGGCGGAGCCAAGCCCCCTCCCCCCCCTTGCCGGAAGTACCACGGTGGAGCAGGAAATATAAAAGGAAGGCTCTGCAGCTCAGTTGGGCCGGAGCCAGTGGAGGAGACGGATGCCTCTACCTTGCTGCAGCACCCAGGAGCAGAACCTGCGCTCTGCCGCGGCCTGCCCCCAGAGGAGACGAATGTAGATGAGGAGTTGCCAGGACTACCATTGGCTGTATACCCCGAGGAGCCTGAGGACCTGCAGAGGCCAGAGATACCAAACCCCGGGGAGGTAGGAAGTAGCCCAGGGGCAGCCAATGACTGGCCAGCTACAGGGCTGACCGCATCACAGTTGGCGTGTTGTGGCTGGATCCTTGCCGACCCAGCTGCAGACCATTCTGCCAATATTAGGACCCCGGCTGGGATGTGGTGGAGTAGGGTGGGCCTGTGTCCCCCTGCCACCTGAACCCCAGGGTGGACAACTCCCCACTTTAGGCCAGGAGGCCTGTACTCTGTGAACCCCCCTGCTAGCACCTTAGACTGCCTGCCAGGTGCACAAACCCCTTTTAGAGCCCTAGACTGTGTGGCTGCTCGCCCTTACCTGAACCCCAAGACTGTGTGTGTTTGCTGGCTGCCTGAGCTCCCAGCTGAGGCTAAACTCTGCCCCCTGGTCTGCTCCACCCAAAAGGCTAGAGCTTATAGACTGTGTGTTTGCTGGCTGTCTGAGCTCCAGGCTTAGGCCAAAGCCTGCTCCCTGCTCTGCCCTGCCCTAAAGGGTGAGGGCTAATTGACTGTGTTTGTTGCTGGCTGCCTGAGCCCACAAGCCCAGGCTAAAGCCTGATCCCTGCCCTGCCCAAAGGGTAAGAGTTTATTGACTCAGCGTATCTACTGGCTGCCTGTGCCGGGAGGTGTAGGATACAGTCGCTACCATTGCCAGCCCTGCCTGAGGGCTAGGCCTCTAGACTGTTACTTGCTCTCAGCCCTATTGCGGGACTGCGAGCTAGAGACTACGGAGGCCACTGCCCCGCCCAGGGGCGGGAACAAGGGGCCCAGACTGTTGTTGTGTATTTGCCTCTGCCAGAGAGGCCCAGAGCTCTAGACTGCTTACGGCTCAGTCCCACCGGTGCGACCTGAGGCCTAGGACTAAACCCCAAGACAACGAGGCAGAGTGGCCTCCCTCCCCAGTGAGGGAGCACTACACTTCGTGGAGAATGCGTGGAGAACACTTCTGAGATAAGGGGACGAGCCAACGACAACCTGAGACAGACCCCCCTCCACCCTTCCCCAGTGAGAAGAGGGTGGAGGTTGAGAAATTGGTTAAATGGCTCACCGAGAGCCAACAGCAGCAGCAACAACAGCTGCTGCTGCAACAGCTTGGCAATCAGCAACAACTGATACGAGAATTGAGGGCCCAAAACCAGGAGTAGCAACAACAGTGCATGCAGCAGCTTACGTCACTTCTGCTGACCTCAGGGGGCTTCCACACCAGGGGTGCAGCGGGACCCGCTGACCCCGTAGTGCCGGTGCACTTGACAAAGATGGGTCCTGAGGATGACCCCGAAACCTTCCTTATTACATTTGAGAGGGTCCCCTCCACAGCTAAGTGACCTCTGGAGCAATGGGCTACTCTATTGGCTCAGTATTTGATGGGCCAGGCCCAGGCTGCCTATAGGACGCTCCTGGTAGGGGAAGCCGCCAAGGACTATGGGCAGTTGAAGGCTGTGATCCTCAATGCCCTTGAGATCACACCGGAGACGTTCTGGCGGTGACTCCAGGAGAAGAACTACTCTCCCAAGGCCCGACTGAGGGCAGTAGCCCAGCAGCTAAAGGAGACGTGCTGGCATTGGCTACAGCCTGAACGGTCTACAGTTTCATTGACTATTGCCTGCTCCCGTGTTATATGATAGGTTAAATAGAAGTGCCTGACTTACCTTCTCTGGAAGATTAATTTGTTTGCCTATGTCTATCATATCATCTTCTGTTTGCCATTTTAAAGGAAACTATCCCCAACCCTACCTTTCAATCTGTTTTCATCCCATTACATATTTCTTAGCCTCTTCTATTTCTGCTCTATCTTTTTTGAGTTAGAGTGAACATAAGAACCTGCTCCATCTAGCCCAGTCTATCCAACAGTGGCCAATGCCTGGTGCCCCAGAGGGAATGAACAGAACAGGTAATCATCAAGTGGTCTATCCTGTCACCCATTCCCAGCTTCTGGCAAACAGAGGCTAGAGACACAATCCCTGTCCATCTTGGCTAATAGCCATTGATGGACCTATCCTCCTTGAACTTATCTAGTTTTTTTTTTAACTCTGTTATAGACTTGGCCTTCACAACATCTTCTGGCAAGGAGTTCCACAGGTTGACTGTACGTTGTGTGAAAAAATACTTCCTTTTGTTTGTTTTAAACCTGCTGCTTATTAATTTCATTTGGTGAACCCTAGTTCTTGTGTTATGAGGAGTAAATAACCCTTCCTTGTTTACTTTCTCCACATCAGTCATGATTTTATAGACGTCTATCATATCCCCCCTTCAGGGGTGAAAGTAACTTAAAGGACTTACCAGTACGCCGGAGTCCTGAGCAGGGCGTGGCCTCAACCGGAAGAGGTGTGGCCTTTCAAGATTTAAAGGCCCTGGGGCTCCGGCTGTGGCTGGGAGCCCCAGGGCCTTAAAATCACTCCAGAGCTACCAGCTGCAGAGGCGGCTGGGAGCCCTGGGGCTCAGGGGTGAATTAAAGGGCAGAGCTCTGGACCCTTTAAATCACCGCGGGAGCCCTGCCTCCGCTACCCCGGCGTGGCAGAGCTCAGGCTAGGGATGGGATAGCGGCGGCAGGGCTCCGGAGGCAATTTAAAGGGCCCAGGGCTCCAGCCACTGCGGGGACAGCCGGGTTTGGGAGGGGATTTAAAGGGCCTGGTGCTCCTTTCACTGCAGGGAGCCCCGGGCCCTTTAAATCGCCTCCGGAGCCCTGCTGCCGCTGGGGTGGCGGCAGGGCTCCGGCGGCGATTTAAAGGGCCTGGGGCTCCAGTTGCTGTGGGGAGCCCTGGGCCTTTAAATCCCCGCCGGAGCCTAGCTGCCAGGGCCCCGGGGCTCCGGCAGCCGGGCTTGCAGGGCCGGCTCCCGGGGCTCCGGTGCTTTAAATCCCCGCCCGAGCCCAGCTGCCGGAGCTCTGGTGGTGATTTAAAGGGCCCGGGGTTCCCCACAGCAGCTCGAGCCCTGGGCCCTTTAAATCACCGCCAGAGAAGCCAGTCCAGTCCGGCATGGTGTACTGGCTCTTGCCGGTATGCCATACCAGACCATACCAGCTTACTTTCACCTCTGCCCCCCCTTAGTCCATCTTTTTTTCCAAGCTGAAAAGTCCCGGGGTGATCAGAACTAAACACAGTATTCCAGGTGGCGGCATATATAATGGTTTTATATATTTTCATTATTATTTACTCTTGTTCTTTAAAAGTCATAACACTTTTTTTGACTGCTCCATAGTTGAGCAGAAGTTTGCATTAAGTTATACTCAAGGAGGCTCATGTCTTTCCTCTGTGGTTATAGTTGATTTGGAATCTAGCAGTTTGTATGAGTAGATCAAATTCCTTCCAGTATTCATTACCATGCATTTGTCAACATGAATTTCCTTTACTGTGTACCCCAGTGCTTGAATTAAAAAAAAAAAAAGGGGGGGGGGGTACCAGAACACATTTCCAGTGTTTCATAAGTGATAGTACTGGAAGTACCAGAAATCTCAGAACACACATTCCAGCTCCCAAAACGAGGGCTGGAACAGCATTCTGGAGCCTTCTGACAGAACTCGAGCCCTTGTGTAGCCCATTTACCTATATTTGTTAGGTCCCTTTGATTTTTACCACAATCTTCTCTCATCTAAACAATTTTGAATCATCAGCAAATTTTGCTACCATATTTTAGCCTCTTGTCTTGATCAATAATAAATACGAAAAAGCGCTGGTACTAGTATGGAATCTTGTGGCACCCCACTGTTGTGGCACCTTTCTGTTTTCTGCATCCTAGTCTCTTTCTAATCCATAACAGGACTTTACTCCCTCACTCCATGACTACTTAATTTCCATAATAGCCTTTTGTGAAGGACTTTGTCTAAGTGTTTGTGAAAATCCAAATAACTTATATCAACCAACTTTCCTTTATCTGCTATCTAATCTGGAATAAGACTTTAGCACATATCCATGACTTGGTTGAATCCAGAAAATCAGAAGGACTATGTTTGTTTGCTTAGCCCTTGTAGAATAATAATCAAACTGAGCTTGTCCTTGACATGAGAATAAGTGATCAGAATAAAAGCTGTTTGGGTCAGCAGTTTATTTTGTGTGGGTGGAAGCTGAGTTTAAGAAATCAGAGGGTAACTGTATCTGTATAAATTATAAGAAATATATATATGACTTGGAGAAAACTTTTAGGATATAGCTATGCATCCATAAGGATATTGTTGCCAGAGGTGAAGCAAAGTGCTCTTTAGATGCAGCAATTCTGTTAAGGAAATAGACATTACTTTCCATTAAGTCTTTGTGATCAACCCAAAAGGAGAATATTAGATTTCATGCTTCAGAGCATAAACTGCTCAGTAGCTAGAGTCAGGAAGAAATTTCCCAATGGCATAATATTCCACAATTATCCATATGTAGTCTACATTTCTAAAAATCCTTTTCTTCATTTTTGAAATAGACGAATTATCTAAAAATGCTAACAGAATTAGATGACACAAATATGTGTTTTCAAACAAAGACATAGAGGGCCAAATTTTTATTGGTTGGAGATCTACAAGCACAAATACCAACTTATATTGGAGAAAATTACAGTTACTGCATTTATAAGTACAGGCACAAAGATGTGCACATATTTTGCACATGGATCTCTAGGTCTTTTTTTTAAAAGATCTGCAACAGCATCTATAAGGTAATAAGTCAATTGTTATACGTTTGCCTTAGAGCTTAGTTATTCCTATGCCAGGGAAACAATGGGCAGTCCAGTTCCTCTACTGATTATGGTCGCTTGCTAGTTGTAGTACTTCTTTCCACGGGTTCCAGTGCATTTAACATCCTCTGTCACTGTCTTACCTGGCCTTCCTCACTTTCTTTTTTCCTCCCTCGGGTACCCAGTTCAATGCCCACTTAGCATGTCTCCCATCTTCCATATGTTGTATGTGTCCCAAACACCTGAGTCTTCTTTCTTTGATTATATTTTCTAATATGTTCTGCTCTGTCATCTCCCTTACTACACATTTTATAGGACAAAATAATAAATGTCAGAATATCTTCCTCTGCCATCTGTGGTGGGCAGCCTCCAATCTCTTTTTGTTAGCTACTGTCATCAGCCAAGTCTCTGCTCTGTACAGTAGCATGTGCAGTAGAATCACATGGTTTAGTTTGGTTTGGAGACCTCTGTTTGACCAGATGTTGTTCATTCTTCCATAAGTAGTTGTTGCTTTTTCTAATTTCATATGGATATCCTTATCGCCACCACCTTCAAATGTCATTACGCTCCCCAGATAGCAGAACTCTTCTACCTGTTCAATTTCTTTTCCATCCACATTATTGCATCTATTGTTCAGTTTCCTACCTTCATAATCTGCTTTTCTCTGCATTTTCTTTCACTATTTTTGCTGCTTCCTATTCTACTCTTGATGAAAGGGCAGTCATTCTGTTCCACATCATATTTAGTTAAGCAATGTTGTCAGCAAAGTCAAGGTCTTGTAACTCGTCTCTGCTAACCCATTTTTGTGTGTATGTGTGTGTGTGTGTGTGTGTGTGTGTGTGTGTGCACGTGTGTATATATATAATATATGCTTAAATTGTTATATATTTACATAACTGAAACTTAGTATGGCCTAAGGAGAATATGAAATTAATTTACATCAATTCCAGGTATAAGTTTTGTCTATTCAAACTGTGCCTGCATAAGGAATGCTGCCTGGCTGTAAACTTGGTGCCAAATTTGGTGTACAGTTGCCATTAATTTAAATTAGGGCTGTCAAGCAATTAAAAAAATTAATTGCGATTAATCACACGATGAAAAAAATTATTTGCGATTGATCGCACAGTTAAACAATCATAAAATACCATTTATTTAAATATTTATTTTGGGGGGTTTGCTACATTTTCAAATATATTGATTTCAAGTACAACACAATACAAAGTGTACAGCACTCACTTTATATTTACTTTTTATTGCAAATATTTGCGCTGTAAAAAACAAAACAAATAGTATTTTTCAATTCACTCATAGAAGTACTGTAGTGCAATCTCTTTATCATGAAAGTTTTGCAAAAAATAACTGCATTCAAAAACAAAACAATGTAAAACATTAGAGCCTACAAGTCCACTCTGTCCTACTTCTTGTTCAGCCAGTTGCTAAGACAAACTTGTTTGTCTTAGCGATTGGCTGAACAAGAAGTAGGGCTATGTGGACTTGTAGGCTCTAATGTTTTACATTGTTTTTGAGTGCATTTATGTAACAAAAAATCTACATTTGTAAGTTGCATTTTCACGATAAAGAGATATGGTACTTGTATGAGGTGAATTGAAAAAATACTATTTCTTTTGTTTATATTTTTATTGCAGATATTTGCACTGTAAAAATGATAAAGTGAGGACTATATATTTTGTATTCTGTGTTGTAATTGAAATCAATATATTTGAAAATGTTGAAAAACATCCAAAAATATTTAATAAATTTCAATTGGTATTCTATAGCTCAACAGTGCAATTAAAATGGTGATTAATCATGATTAATTTTTTGAGTTAATTGCGTGAGTTAATTTAAATATTAGAACATTAGGTTCTAGACTAACTTTTAAAGCAGGGAAGAGGTCTAGATTGACCATCAATATTGAAAAATATCTTAAGAAGCTGTCCAAGAGGCAATGCAATGAACAAGTCAGAGGCAGTTTTGGAATTGCCTACTTGAAGCATTGAAGCCATCTACAATGGAATGTCAATCCATCATCCAGTGCTTCCTCTCTCCTGAGAGGAAAAAATGGAAGATGGTTTTGAATTCAACTCAGAAAAGGCTCTTGTAGAGCCTTCATCACTGAAGTGAGGCATACCTTACCCAAATTAACATACAGGAGAAATATGAGGTAGGCACTATGTTATTACTCAAATTGTTCTTTTTGCTAGGCATTGGGATTTACATTATTACTTGCTAACAGGGGTTGTACACAGGTACAGGAGTCTGTGGAATGATTCACTTTCCAGAATCAGGGCCTTGGGATGGAAGGATAGTGAAATACTAGTTACTGCAGGAGGTAGTATTGGTGAATCAGCAGCTGGTACTCTTTCCTGTGATACAGCACTGATCCACAAAAATAACAGGAGTACTTGTGGCACCTTAGAGACTAACAAATTTATTAGAGCATAAGCTTTCGTGGGCTACAACCCACTTCTTCGGATGCATATAGAGTGAACCATATATTGAGGAGATATATATACACACACATACAGAGAGCATGAACAGGTGGGAGTTGTCTTACCAACTCTGAGAGGCCAATTAAGTAAGAGAAAAAAAACTTTTGAAGTGATAATCAAGATGGCTCAGTACAGACAGTTTGATAAGAAGCAAGTGTGAAAATACTTACAAGGGGAGATAGATTCAATGTTTGTAATGGCTCAGCCATTCCCAATCCCTATTTAGCCCTGAGTTGATTGTGTCTAGTTTGCATATCAATTCCAGCTCAGCAGTCTCTCCTTGGAGTCTGTTTTTGAAGTTTTTCTGTTTTAAGATAGCCACCCGCAGGTCTGTCAAAGAATGGCCAGACAGGTTAAAGTGTTCTCCCACTGGTTTTTGAGTATTATGATTCCTGATGTCAGATTTGTGTCCATTAATTCTTTTGCGTAGAGACTGTCCGGTTTGGCCAATGTACATGGCAGAGGGGCATTGCTGGCACATGATGGCATATATCACATTGGTAGATGTGCAGGTGAACGAGCCACCGATGGTATGGCTGATGTGATTAGGCCCTATGATGGTGTCACTTGAATAGATATGTGGACAGAGTTGGCATCGGGCTTTGTTACAAGGATAGGTTCCTGGGTCAGTGTTTTTGTTCAGTGATGTGTGGTTGCTGGTGAGTATTTGCTTTAGGTTGGGGGGTTGTCTGTAAGCGAGGACAGGTCTGTCTCCCAAGATCTGTGAGAGTAAAGGATCATCTTTCAGGATAGGTTGTAGATCTCTGATGATGCGCTGGAGAGGTTTTAGTTGGGGGCTGAAGGTGACAGCTAGTGGTGTTCTGTTATTTTCTTTGTTGGCCCTGTCTTGTAGGAGGTGACTTCTGGGTACTCGTCTGGCTCTGTCAATCTGTTTTTTCACTTCAGCAGGTGGGTATTGTAGTTTTAAGAATGCTTGATAGAGATCTTGTAGGTGCTTGTCTCTATCTGAGGGATTGGAGCAAATGCGGTTATATCTTAGAGCTTGGCTGTAGACACTGATCCAAAGTCCCATTATCATGTTAGAGGGCACCCAGCTGCTACAGACAATAAGAACTAAGGTTCTGACCTGCAGAACTAGAATTTCACTTGAGTTCTCCCATCCCTGTAGATGGACCCCATTGCATACCCTGAGCTCAAGCAAAGCCCCGCTGACTGAGGCTCTGTAACAATGCAAGGATCTGCCCATTTAGCCCACTTTGGTAGACTGGGACCCAGTACTGGCTGCTGTTGTCTCTGCAGCCGAAGGTTGTAACCCTACAAGCTATTATAAAATTGTAATCAGTTTTTTCTTTTTTAGTGCGTTATGTCCTTATGCAGCTTTTTGAAGCTCTTCTTATTTACTAAATAGAATGAAACAGTACCTGGGGACCCATTCCAGTCTATCAGGTAAATCTGTAATTAGTATCCAGTCGATCTGTAGCATGGTGCTGTCATTATGTTGATGTAGACATGCATATTAGAAAAGATTACTACATAGGCACAGTAGGTGATTCACAGATGCTAATAACTCAGCTGTTTTAATTTAAAAAAACTCTACTAGTCTTGACTTCAGGATTTAAAAATTTTAACAGTTAAAGCACTTCCACTTTAGGGAGGCAGACAACACTACGTCAACTGGAGAGCATCTCCCGTTGACATAGCTACCGCCTCTCAGGGAGGTGGAATACCTATGCCAATGGAAGACTCTTTCTCCCGTTGGCTTAGGTAGTGTCTTCTCTAAGCGCTGTAAATGTAGACAAGCCCTAAATGTGTGTATGGAGGGCCTGGGGGAGGAAGGGGAAAGTCAGGAGTTGTTTTTTGCAAAGCATTTTGGATTTGGTTTAATGGTTTGGATTCAGTTTCCAATTTGTTCCAGACTCAAAGTTCAGCTGTTGGTCTGCATGAGTTGTTTGGGCCTTCACTAATATATAGTAAACACACGTTTCTCAAATGAATTTAGTGCAATGTGACGGGGTGCACTTATGCCACCCTGGCTCTGCACGGGTTAACTGTGCATTGCACGCTGAGGAAGCCACACCCCCTTTGCCTCTGCTGGGCATGCTCAGCCTGGAGGCAAGATATAAAAGGAAGCAGCCAAGCTCAGTCTGGGCAGGCTGCTGAAGGGAGAGGATGCAGACTGTAGGCTCTCTCAAGAGACCCGACCCCAGAAACAAGGCCTGATGAGCCCCAGATGGATTCCAGGTGGCCGAACCAACCCAGAGAGGAGGCTGCGCCGTCAGGAGCTATGCCGCCTGAGGACCCCAGAGACCTGTGGGAACAGTGGCCCATCGCTGGAGAGGACAGGGTCAGAAGCAGCCCAGGGGACTTAGACTTTCCTCCGGTGGGTGAACCAGAGAACCAGTCAGTTTGTTTTGGGAGGATCCCTGCTGACTCGGTGGCGAGTAACCCCGCCATTGCTAGGGCCCTGGGCTGGGGCTCAGAGGAGCAGGGAAGGCCCGAGTCCCCTTACCCAGGGCACTCCCCTCCCCCCCAAATGGTGCCCCATTTCCCCAATGGGCCAATAGGCCATGCAACCCCACAGAGGGGTGCAACTTTATTGACTCTGGCCATTAGGCCACCCTGTCCTGGATGGTGGGGGGTGCTTTATCAACTCTGGCCATTGAGCCATGCTACCCTGACTGTAAGGGGCTTGTGTATTGACTCCGGCTATTAGGCCACGCTGCCTTGAGTGGAAGGGCCATTGTCTGCTGACTCCGGCCATTAGGCCGTATTACCAGGTTCCATAGTAAGGGCCTTCCGCATAGGACCTAACCAGCTGTGGTACAGCCTTTTCCCCCTTTTGTGACCAGGCATCCCATGACGGGGTGCACCTACCCCGCGACATGCAATTATACCAGAGATTAATTCAACCCTTTAGTGTTATTTATGAACAATGACAGCATAGCTCTCATGCAGGTAAGAGGCGTGATTCAGTTAGCAATGGAAATTGTCCCATCATATTGCACATTGTACTGCACTTGCAATTTATTCAGCCTTCTTCTAAGTAGTCAATTAAATCTTTAGTTAATAATGAAGATTTTCTATATTTCATTCCCAGATCATCTAGAGAGGTGGGACATCACAAATAAAGCACAGATAAGTGTGTGATGTTTACAGGAGTAGGTGCTGTCTGTATGCTGTAAAGATAGGAAAATAGGTCTCTCTTGTCAAATATTCCACGGCCCCAATATGCCAGAGCCGGTGTGGTGATAAGACAGATTCCTTAATGGGCATACATCAATAATAAACTATTCTCATTCATATGTCATGCTTGAAAGGAGCAATGTGAACAAAGACTGAATGCTACATGGAGCGCTGTCAGAAACATTTTCAAACAGAGCTACAAAAGCTATGAGCTATTATGTACATACAGAGTTCCTGGTTTTGGATTTAAAATGACATTTAATGGTAAAAGTGTGTCAAATAAATACAATCAGGTGCACAGAGAAATACAAGCTCAAAGTAAACAGAGAGGAAGGCTGTTCTTGTAACTGAGGCAATGGACTGGAACTAGGGACATCTGCGTTCAGTTGTCAGTTCTATCAAAGTCTCCTTGTGTGACCTTGAGCAAGTCACATAACCTCCCTGTGGCTCATCTCTTCATCTGTAAAATGGCAATAATAATTCATAGACTCCAAGGCCAAAAGGGACCATTGTGATCCTCTAGTCTTACCTCCTGTATAACACAGGCCATAGAACTTCCCCAAGATAATTCCTAGAGTATTTTTAGAAGAACATCCAGTATTGATTTAAAAACTGTCAGTCATGAAGAATACACTATGACCGTTGGTAAGTTGTTCCAATGGTTAATTACCCTCACTGTTAAAAATGTACACCTTATTTCCAGCCTGAATTTGTCTAGCTTCAACTCCTAGCCTTTGGATTGTGTTGTACCTTTCTCTGCTAGATTGCAGGGCCTATTATTAAATATTTGTTCTCCATGTAAAAATAACAGGAGTACTTGTGGCACCTTAGAGGTATTATAGCCTGTAATCAAGTCACATCTTAACCTTTTCTTTAAGATAAATAGATTTAGCTCCTTGATAATTGCCTTTTTCTCATCCTTTGTCATATCCATTAGGCGGCAGAGAATGTTTCTTACTATGTTCATGTACAACAGCTAGCACAGTTGGACCTTGATCTCAGATGGGGCTTCTAGGCTTTGCTATAATATAAATAATAAGTTACTGGGTAATTTTTTATCACAACTCTTAGTCTTGGCCTTAAGACAGGATCAGTGGCAATAAAAGTTGTTCACAACTCCTTCTGAGAATTAGAAATTCTGATTCTAAAATTTTGATTTGCCATGTTGGCAACTGTTTTGGATTCTCTCCTCAAACATTCATGCGAGCAAAGTTCTGTTAACTTAGAATCCATAGCTCATTTTTTTCCCATCACTGGTACTAGTTTCAACAATCATAGAATCAGAGGACTGGAAGGGACCTCGAGTCCAGTCCCCTGCACTCAGGGCGGGACAAAGTATTATCTAGACCATTCCTGACAGGTGTTTGTCTAACGTGTTTTTAAAAATCTCAAATGATGAAGATTCTACAACCTCCCTAGGCAATTTATTGCAGTGCTTAACCACTCTGACAGGAAGTTTTTCCTATTGTCCAACCTAAACCTCCCTTGCTGCAATTTAAGCCCATTGCTTCTTGTCCTATCCTCAGATGTTAAGAAAAACAATTTTTCTCCTCCTCCCTGTAACAACCTTTTACATACTTGAAAACTGTCTTCTCTTTTCAAGACTAAACAAACCCAGTTTTTTAAATCTTCCCTCGTAGGCCATGTTTTCTAGATCTTTAACACTGCTCTACAGCCAAAATGCTTCTGAAATAAATGTAGTCAAACTTTACTAATTCTGGGTCACTGAGAACGAAAATGATGCTTAAAATTGTTGATTGGCTCTAGTTTTCAAGATATGCTATTGGGTCAGTATATACGACCCTTGACTTGGGAATGGCGGAGGATAAGTGAGTTATAAAGGGAAGGGATCTCAATTTAAACCAGAAATGACTAAAATACATCTTTGACTGGATCTAGGAATAAATCTATGACTGGGTTTGGACAGTACTTGCTTTTTAGGCAAAACAATGAATGATGCAATCTGAAGCTGGTATTGCGTCATACATGATATGAATTGCATCATGTTATTCCTAGAAGTCATGGATGATGCAATCATAACGAAGCTTACATCACTCTGCTGAACAAATTGCCCTATATCAGCTCTAGAAATCATACAGTGTCGTGCTCTCTTATTTGTCAGTGTTTGATTTTGCAAAGGGACACATTTCTGTTTAGCCAAAGTGAGCAGAGATGCCTCGTACTTGTGTGAACAGTGCAGATAACTTCTGCTATGTTTGTGGTGAAGTGAATTTTGCATCACAAAAGTGCAGAATAACCACTATGGTTAAGAAAGCCTATCACCTTTATTTTGGCTGCAAAATTGGAGATCAGGACAAGAGGTGGGCCCCACACATATGCTGCAACACTTGTGCAACAAATCTTCGCCAGTGGTTGAACAGGAAAAGGAAATCTATGCCTTTTGCAGTGCCAATGATTTGGAGAGAGCCAACAGATTATACCAGCAATTGTTACTTCTGCATGGTGCCTCCAGTTGGGAAAGGTGTGTCAAAGAAGAAAAAGTGGACTGTGCATTATCCAAACATTCCATCAGCTATACGCCCAGTACCCCACGGAGAAGGACTGCCGGTTCCTGATGCACCAGAATCATTCTCACTTGAGTCAGACGAGGAAGAGGAAGAGGATGAAACTTCTGGTCCTGAACCATCAATGTCACAGGACCCACATTTTCTCCCATCCTCCTCCTCTGAACCACACCTCATAACACAAGGTGAACTGAATGACCTTGTCAGGGATTTGGAACTACCCAAGAGTAAGGCAGAGCTGTTGGGCTCCAGCCTACAGCAGTGGAATCTCCTGGCAGGTGATGTTAGGGTTTCCAAGTTCCGTGACCGTCAAAAGGATCTTGTCCCATTCTTCTTCATGGAAGGTGATCTTGTAGCCTGCAACAACATCGATGGTGTGATGGCAGCCCTCAACATCGTTCACGATCCAGATGAGTGGAGACTGTTCTTTGATTCATCGAAGACGAGTCTTAAAGCTGTTTTACTGCATAATGGCAATGTTTTGCCATCAATTCCAGTTGGTCATGCAGTCCATATGAAGGAAACCTATGACAACATGAAACAACTTTTGAGGTGCATAAACTATGACCAACATCAGTGGCAGCTTTGTGGCAATTTGAAGGTTATTGCTCTCTTGCTTGGTCTGCAGACTGGATACACAAAGTACTGCTGTTTTCTCTGCAAATGGGATAGTCGTGCAAGAGATTCCCACTACATCAAGAAAGATTGGCCACTCCGACAGTCATTGGAGCCTGGGAGGAAAAGTGTTCAGCATCCACCACTTGTTGAATCAAGGAAGATTTTGTTACCACCCTTACACATCAAGCTGGGTCTGATGAAGAACTTTGTCAAGGCCATTGACAAAACACAAGCAGCTTTCAAGTACCTCCGTGGAAAATTTCCAAGGTTAAGTGAAGCTAAGATAAAGGAAGGTGTCTTTGTTGGTCCTCAGATTCGTGAACTTCTTCGAGATGATGCATTTGACCATGCACTGCGTGGCAAGGAAAAGACGGCATGGAAAGCCTTCCAGTTAGTGGCAATAAATTTTCTCGGAAACAACAAGGCAGACAACTACAGGTTGTTGGTGGAAAACCTCCTCAAGGCATACAAAAGCCTTGGTTGCAACATGTCACTAAAGATACATTTTTTGCACTCTCATCTAGATTTTTTTCCACCGAACTGCGGAGCAGTGAGCGATGAGCACGGTGAGCGATTTCACCAGGACATTGCAACAATGGAGAAACGCTATCAGGGCAAATGGAGCCCATCAATGCTTGCAGACTATTGCTGGACAGTGACAAGAGATGCTCCATTTAATGAATACAAGAGACAAGCCAAGAAGCGCCGAGTAGACACTGAATGGGACTAAACTACGTACATAATAGTTTTTTGCCTTTTGTTTCATAATAAATTTTATTTATATAACCCTTTTGCTGATTTTTAAAGTGTTACATAAACAGGACAGGTGAAATATTATCATGTAAAGCAACCATAAACACATGAAAAGACCTAGGTTTACAATTTATGATTAAAACTCTACTATCTACACAGTGTACATAGACATAAAATGTAAAAACTTAAATATCTTAGAAACAGTAGCCAATCAGTTGTTTTAATTGTCATATTTGAATTCAGCACATCAAAATACATAATAAATAGCACATTTTATCTCTGAAGCAGACGACTTCTCAAAAATTGTAGACCAGTGTAATTTTTGTTGCTCTTCTCTGGACTCTCTCCAATTTGTCCACATCCTTCCTGAAATGTGGCACCCAGAACTGGACACAATACTTCAGTTGAGGCCTAATCAGCATGGAGTAGAGTGGAAGAATTACTTCTCATGTCTTGCTTAAAACACTCCTGCTAATACATCCCAGAATGATGTTTGTTTTTTTCTGCAACAGCATTACATTATTGACTCATATTTAGTTTGTGGTCCACTATGACCCCCAGATTCCTTTCCACAGTACTCCTTACTAGGCAGTCATTTCCCATTTTGTATGTGTGCAACTGATTGTTCCTTCCTAAATGGGGTACTTTGCATTTGTCATTATTGAATTGCATCCTGTTTACTTCAGACCATTTCTCCAGTTTGTCCAGATCATTTTGAATTTTAATCCTATCCTCCAAAGCACTTGCAACCCCTCCTAGCTTGGTATCATCCGCAAACTTTATAAGTGTACTCTGTATGTCATTATCTAAACCTTTGATGAAGATATTGAACAGAACCAGCCCCAGAACTGATCCCTGCGGGACCCCACTCGTTATGCCCTTCCAGCCTGACTGTGAACCACTGATAACTACTATCTGGGAATGGTTTTTCAACCAGTTTTGCACCCACCTTATAGTAGCTCCATCTAGTTTGCATTTCCCTGGTTTGTTTATGAGAAGGTCATGCAAGACTGCATCAAAAGCCTTACTGAAGTCAAGATATACCACATCTACCACTTCCCCCCATCCACAAGGCTTGTTACCCGTCAAAGAAAGCTATCAGGTTTGTTTGACACAGTTTGTTCTTGACAAATCCATGCTGACTGTTACTTATCACCTTATTATCTTCTAGATGTTTGCAAACTGTTTGCTTGATTATTTGTTCCATTATCTTTTTGGGTACAGAAGTTAAGCTGACTGGTCTGTAATTCCCTGGTTGTCTTTATTTCCCTTTTTATGGATTGGCACTATATTTGCCCTTTTCCAGTCTCCAGGAATCTCTCCTGTCTTCCATGACTTTTCAAAGATATTCGCTAATGGCTCAGATATCTCCTCAGTCGACTACTTGAGTATTCTAGGACACATTTCATCAGGCCCTGGTGACTTGAAGACATCTAATTTGTCTAAGTAATTTGTTCTTTCCCTATTTTAGCCTCTTCTGATCCTACCTCACTTTCACTGGCATTCACTATGTTAGACGTCCAATCACCTCCAACCTTCTTTGTGAAAACCGAAACAAAGAAGTCATTAAGCACCTCTGCCGTTTACACATTTTCTGTCATTGTTTCTCCCCCTCATTGAGTAATGGGCCTACCCTGTCCTTGGTCTTTCTCTTGCTTCTAATGTATTTGTAGATGTTTTCTTGTTACCCTTTATGTCTCTAGCTAGTTTGATCTTGTTTTGTGCCTTGGCCTTTCTAATTTTCTCCCTACCTACTTGTGTTATTTGTTTATATTTATCCTTTGTAATTTGACCGAGTTTCCACTTTTTGTAGGACTCTCTTTTGATTTTTAGATCATTGAAGATCTCCTGGGTAAGCCAGGGTGGTCTCTTGCCAGACTTCCTATCTTTCCTACGCAGTGGGATAGTTTGCTCTTGTGCCCTTAATAATGTCTCTTTGAAAAAACTGCCAACTGTCTTCAATTGTTTTTCCCCCTAGACTTGCTTCCCATGGGATCTTACCTACCAACTAACTGCCTGAATTTGCTAAAGTTTGCCTTCTTGAAATCCATTGTCTTTATTTTGCTGTTCTCCCTCCTACCGTTCCTTAGAATCATGAACTCTATCATTTCATGATCATTTTCACCCGAGCTACCTTCCACATTCAAATTCTCAACCAGTTCCTCCCTATTTGTCAAAATCAAATCTAGAACAGCCTCTCCCCTAGTAGCTTTCTCCACCTTTTGAAATAAAAAATTGTCTCCAATATATTCCAAGAAATTATTGGGTAATCTGTGCCCTGATGTGTTGTTTTCCCAACAGATGTCTGGGTAGTTGAAGACTCCCATCACCACCAAGTCCTGTGCTTTGGATGATTTTTGTTAGTTTAAAAAAAGCCTCATCCACCTCTTCTTCCTTATGTATAATACTGTCTGTCTTCATTGCCGAATATTGGAAAACCAAAAATGGTACAGTTCCAAGTCTAATGAGAAATATAAATGGTATTAACAATTTTTCAAAACAATCAATTAATCAAAAGCAATCCTGAACTGTTGTGTCCTTTAGGGACTACGATCAGGTTGCTGAACTAAGGCATATAAATTCAATCACACTGTGAAAAACAAAATGTCAGTGTCTTAGAGCATTATATGAGATGAAAAAATAATTTTAGAAAAACCACAAGAGAGATTTTTAGGGTCAGAGTAAGATGCACTTAACTTCTTGAATAGTCCTACTGCTATCAATGGAACTGTATTGCTCTAATGCATACAAAAACTGCCATCTGATAATGGCTAGTCAAGTGCCAAGTTGTAATTACTGCTCCTGATTGGTCAAGATTTGCACACATTCTGTTATTTTTGTTACCCCATGTCCCACTGCCCCTCTCACCAAAACCTGTTAGTTTTTCTCATCAACCTAGGTCTTTTCTTTCAGATAGTAAATTCTTTAGGGCAGATATTGCTATTTACTATATGTTCATACAAAGCCTAGCTCAATAGGCCTCTGACCTAGTTAGCTTCTATGTGCTATCACAATAGAAGTGTTAAATAACTGAGGAGATACAGTACTATTCCACCTGAGTACCTATATTAGAATCTAGCCTGTGTTAGAATGCTTGTACCCTCCTTCTGAAAATCTTCATCAGTCCTGGCATAGCTTCCGTTTGCTGTAGTGCTGTCCCACCTTTTAAAATAACTAGGTATTCACAAAATGACTGTATTCTTTTTGCCTCTTATGTAAGCTTCAGAGTGATAAATATAATTAATGTGTAACTGGACTTCAGATGTTCATGTAGTGATGTGTTTTCAGGGCATTTAGGAGAATGGTATTGACTAGGTTGTTTGACTTATGGATTTTAAGTGACAAAAAAAAACCCAGTACATATGAGACTGGAGTGTATTATATCAAGCAACAACATCAAAATCCAATAATTCTAATAGCTTCTTGTCACAGGGTGAAAGGGAAGGCACCTGTGACTGATAGCCTGCTGCCCAGTTGATTGAAAGGAAAGGCACCTGTGACCAGTTGGCTGCTGCTGACTGAAAGGGAAGATACCTGAGTTTTATAAAGCAGAGAAGAATAGACAGGAAAGTTCCATGTAGGAGACAGTTAGGAATGGCAGGGGAGTGCCTCTGGAGACAGAGAGGCAGCTAGGGAGCTGTTTGAGCAGGGGCTGAGCTCATGACAGGATTCCTGTGGAAAACCTGCTAAAGATTTAGTTTATGGTACTGGTTCTGTTCTTCAAATGGATGACTCCCAGGCCCCCAAAGAGCTTTCATTGGAGTATATAAGTGACATTAGCAATGAAATGCAGTTAAGAGGAAGAAGATAGGTTGAGTAACTTTAATAGTCAAGTAACTTGTTGGTATAATTTGTGTACATCTATGCTCAGTCACCAAAGCCTCCTGAATTGGGTAATCTCATTTCTACTTTAGCAGTTTAATTTATTGACTGCTCTGGGAGGATAGACATGATTCCAGCAATAGAAACTACTTGAAAGTCCTAGTGAGGTACATTTTTATGTTCCATTGATAAAATTGAAACATAGGCTTCCTCACAAACATAGGCCTGATGAAAGAATCCTAGGCTTCCTCGAACATTCAGGTAGCCCTCTCTCCAGAGATGAGGGTCAACCACCTTGATAACGTGTGGATAGCAATTCTTTTTGTGTAGTTTTTCTGTCAACAAGTGTGATGACCTATCTCTGACTCTCTAACATAATTCAGGGGAGTGCTGTCAAGGAATCTGGTATAGGTAAAAGAAATAATTAAACAATTTGCTATTCGATTATCGGATGGGCTTCTGGCTATTTCTTAACAGTTCAAGATGTTTTCACAGGAATAGTAATAGGAATTAATATTGAACTGTTGGGCAAAGCCTTACAACACTTTGACTCCCCTCAGGTTGACTGAGTTTCCAGAAAAGAATAGAAGGGACAAGAAAGTAAAAGAAGTGAACAAAATAGCCAAAATGAAGTATAGATTTAATATTGCAAGACCAAATCAAGGAAGTTTTAGCTGTCAAGAACATTTCTTAATATTTTTTACATATATTTGCCTTCCTCAAAGAATCTTTTCATTTTTTTTCTGGTCTGACTGTCTTGTCCTCTTCCTGTCCTTCTGTTGTATATATCTTTAGAATGAATAAGTTGTTTTACTTTTATTTTCGTATCATGAAATAGAGATTTTTAATGAAACTCACTTTCACACACCAGCAATAAAGTGACCATACAACCACATCATTTTCAATCAAAGTGGAAAGCAATTTTGCAAAATTACTTTCCATCTGCTATTTTTGCCTCTCTGCCTAGCAGGTCAGCTTCCCGTTAGAGAAGAAATCAGTGAGATGGAGTCTTGGTATTAGTATAATCTGCTTTATTTGCACTACATACACCAATCCTTGACCAGAAATGATCATAAATGACATATAGGCAAACCCCTTTTTTTCAGAAATCTCAGCCCAGATACCATATTCAGTTTCCAGGAAGCAACTCTGCCCTAAGAATTTACTCTAGTTAAAGAGATTAAGATAGGCAGTAAACTTTCTGTTTTGTAACAGCTTCTCCTGCAAAGTTTCATAATCTGATCTGACATTTGGGGCTTTAGAATTTTACAGAAATATTGAATATTTAAAACAAAATATCACAGAAAAAAGCAACTACTTCAGTCTGTCTTATTTTACAGGGTATATATATTAATCTTAATTAAATTAACCATTCACTAGCTCTTAATTCTTCATAAATATTTGAATTATTCAATGGCAAAAAGCTACATTAAGGTAGAGTTCAGATTGCTTGGTGATATAGCTTGCTTTGCAGACCGCTAAGTTAAGCAAAACCCAAACTTCTACAAATCAGGAAATGCAGAGTTAAAATTGTTCTCTTTAAGCAGTGCCCCACTGTGTCCTGTTAACACACAGCTTTACTCTGCCAAACCCCGAGTTGCTGAAATGTACAAGCTCTTCTCCTTTTACAACCCATTCACTTTTCCCCGTAGCATTCGATCTAGCACTATTAAAGAACAAAAAGGTGCGAGGAGTTAGGGTAATTGCCCACACCACCTTCCTTCTGCCTTCGTTGAGCAGTGCCTCAGTATGCATATAGCCCGTATACACATAGCCCATGCTCACACTGGCCCTTGGCAATATAAGATTCAGGAGTTCTAGATCCTGGCGCACGCGTGTGTACACACACACACACACACTTAGCCAACTACCCAGAAAGAATACCACATGGGTACGATTTAAGAACCATTTTGTGGCCCTTTACAACTCCCTTGCCCTAAGGGTACATTTACATTTGAGCTGGGAGGTATGATTCCCAGCTCATGTAGATGTACTCATACTAGCTGTACTTGAGCTATAAACCTTCCCTGAACCCTTGGCTACATACTTGGGCCACCCTACTACACTGGCTCCAGTGATACTTTCAGTATGCTAGTGTGTGCATGTCTATGTGACCTGGGAATCAGACCTCCAACTTGTTTTAATATATCCTACAGGTTAACTATTATTAGCGTAAGTGTAAGCCCCAGCGATTAGAGGGATGCAACTCTCTGCTCCCTCTATGCAGGGGTGGGAAAAGCCAGCTCTTATCTTACTCTTCATTTATATGAATTATAATGTAGTTTACCCATAATTCCTTATATTGTAAATTGTTGATTTAGTTCAAGTATGTACATGTCCTGATTGTATAAATGGTTGTTACCGTGATTTGTACTCATGAAAGGGCATGGCATAGAAATTGTGCAAGAGATGCCTTGGAGTAAGTGGGTCTAGATGTGATAAATCGACTCCCGAGTGCTCTCCCGTCAACTCCTGTACTCCAGCTTGGCGAGAGGCGCAGGCGGAGTCGACGGGGGAGCAGCAGCAGTCGACTCAACGCGGTGAAGACACCATTGTAAGTCAATCTAAGTACGTCGACTTCAGCTACGTTATTCACGTAACTGAAGTTGCGTAACTTAGATCGATCCCCCCCCCCAGTGTAGACCAGGCCTGAGACTTAAAAATAATCCTGCATTTAGAAACACCTCTCATATAACTGGAAATAAGGCAGGGCACCAGTATATGTTGTTGAATCTTCTTCACCCATGTGATTCCAGCTTGTTTAGGTTTGATGCCTGGAAATTAATCTAAAGCAACTGACAAATTTAAATCATCCTTGTAATTTGATGTCACAAACTATGACCATTCAATGGGTATTTTAAGAGCATAACCTGAACAGTTAAATTTTGTTTCCTTTCCAGTAACATATTTGCCACAACCGTGGACTCACTTCTATTTGCTGCTTTTGTTATAATCTCCAATAAGAGAATGAGTTATCACAGAATATTAATGATTGATCCACCCCATAAATTGTAATAGATGACTCTGGAATTTGAAAAGAAAAACTGTTTTCTTCTGATGTACTCTCTGTCTTGCTTCTTCCATTCATTCACTAGAACACTATGTACATACTGGGAAACAAATTAAAAAAATACCTTTGGAGATTTGTACTCAGACTTTTGATCAAAGTCCCTCAGTCTATGAAATTGCAAGGTTACTCTGTCTCATGTCATAAGTTTGATTCAAATATAGTGGGGAAAACATCCTGTTTATTTTTACATTTCTGGTTAGTATATATTAGGAATTCATATATACAGAGTAGGGCTTCCAATTATAATCTTATTGCACAATGCATGCAAAATGGCCAGCCAAGCCAAATGCACAGTACTAAAATGCTTTTAGAGATTTGTGCTACTGTGCTTGTATTACTGCTAATACAGTACTTTATTTATGGCGGAAATTAGCTTTGTTATAACTTCCATTTTTAACTCTAACATTTTTACACCAAATGATGTAACAAGAAAAAAGTTAGAGAAAATTGTCTGCAATCTTTATCATCTCTGTTCAGCAATACATAGAAGGGAAGCACAGTAACTTTTGCAAGAATACTATAAGCTAATATGCAGTGAGGGGGGAAAAATCACATAGAAAACAAAAATAATAAATTTTAGCATACACCCTAAAATCCCTTCAAATACTAGTCAGATGTCATAAGTTATGTATAATCTTTCCTCTCCTATTGCTGCCTGTGGTTCTCTATTTCATATATTAACGACTCTTTATATGCAAATTAGTTAATTTCTAATCTATCTATGTCTTTAGAATAGTAAAGAGAGGGCGAGATCAGAGGTGGTATGAAGGGCGATATAAATTGCACGTCAGTTACTGCACCTTGTCACTGTTTCATTTTATACCTTCTTTGGAGCCGCTTCTCCTATGCTCTCCCCTGTTCCCTACTTTTCAGGCCCCTTGGCATGTAAGATACGTCATCTTAAACTACAAGGCCAGAATCACCAAAGATGCTGCAGAGAAGTGTAAGTTATACTTCTCTGTGCCAACCTCCCTGACTGCATTGCAAGGAGAGGGAGTTACCACAAGATATGTAAGGGTGCCACTACTTCCTTAGCATTTTCTGCCAGTAGCTGGGAAAACTTACATTTCTGGTGCCCTGCCAGAGAAGGCTGCCAAGAAGATACACTAACCATGAGTATCTCTCAGCAGCCCTAACTAGAGGCTTCTTGACTCCCTGCTGGTAATGGCCCCCTGGTGGAGGGGAGTTTACAGCATATCCCTAAACTGAATCTGGCTTACTTAAGGCCTGGTCTACACTACGAGTTTAGGTCGACTTTAGCCGCGTTAAATCGAATTAAGCCTGGACACGTTCACACGACGAAGCCCTTTCTTTCGACTTAAAGGGCCCTTTAAACCGGTTTCTTTACTCCACCTCCGACGAGGGGATTAGCGATAAAATCGGCCTTAGTGGGTCGGAATTGGGTTAGTGTGGACGGAATTCGACGTTATTGGCCTCCGGGAGCTATCCCACAGTGCTTCATTGTGACCGCTCAGGACAGCACTCTCAACTCAGATGCACTGGCCAGGTAGACAGGAAAAGCCCCGCGAACTTTTGAATTTCATTTCCTGTTTGCCCAGCGTGAAGAGCACAGGTAACCACGCAGAGCTCATCAGCACAGGTAACCGTGATGGAGTCCCAGGATCGCAAAAGAGCTCCAGCATGGACAGAATGGGAGGTACGAGATCTGCTCGCCATATGGGGAGATGAATCAGTGCTGGCCGAACTCCGAAGCAGTAAACGAAATGGCAAAATATTAGAAAAGGTCTCCAAGGCCATGAAGGACAGAGGCCATAACAGGGACGCACAGCAGTGCCGCGTGAAAATTAAGGAGCTAAGGCAAGCCTACCACAAAGCCAGAGAAGCAAACGGAAGGTCCGGGGCTGAGCCGCAAACATGCCGCTTCTACGCGGAGCTGCATGCCATTCTAGGGGGTGCAGCCACCACTACCCGAACCGTGTGCTATGACTCCCTCACTGGAGAAACACACAGGGAAGCGGGTTCGGGGTACGAGGAAGATGAGGATGAAGATAATGTAAATAGCTCACAGCAGCAAGGAAGGGGAGAAACCGGTTTCCCCAACAGCCAGGATATGTTTATCATCCTGGACCTGGAACCAGTAACCCCCGAACTCACCCAAGACCCTGGGGGCACACAGGGGAGCTCTGGTGAGTGTACCTTTGTAAATATTACACATGGTTTAAAAGCAAGCGTGTTTAATGATTAATGATTAATTTGCCCTGGCAATCGCGGCCAGTACAGCTACTGGAAAAGTCTGTTAACGTGTATGGGGATGGAGCGGAAATCCTCCAGGGACATCTCCAGAAAGCTCTCCTTCATGTACTCCCAAAGCCTTTGCAAAAGGTTTCTGGGGAGGGCTGCCTTATCCCGTCCGCCATGGTAGGACACTTTACCACGCCAGGCCAGTAGCACGTAGTCTGGAATCATTGCATAACAAAGCATGGCAGCGTATGGTCCCGGTGTTTGCTGGCATGCAGACAACATCCATTCCTTATCGCTCTTTGTTATCCTCAGGAGAGTGATATCATTCACGGTCACCTGGTTGAAATGGGGCAATTTTATTAAGGGGACATTCAGAGGTGCCCCTTCCTGCTCTGCTGAACAGAAATATTCCCCGCTGTTAGCCACGCGGTGGGGGGGAGGGGTGAAGTGATCATCCCAGAGAATTGGGTGTGTGGGGGAGGGGAATTAGTTGGGTTTGTGCTGCATGTTAACCCTGAAACCGCAGCCCCTCCTTTTACATTGCAAACCCATTTTAAATGGCCAACCCAACGGGTGCTTGGTATGGTTAATGAGAGCAGTACTGTTTGAAACCATCCCCACATGTTAAGAAGGTTAAAAAAGCCAAAAGACTGTGTCTCACCATGGCTGCCTGCAAGCTGAAATCTGTGGCCTGGCAGTGCGTGAGTTATCTCTCACACCAAACCGGCAGGCCCTCAATATAAGAGGAAAAATGCGACCTTGTAATGAAAGCACATGTGCTGTGTAATGTGAACAGCAAAATTTAACGTGAAAGAGTGTACCCATTGTTCTCTAAAATCTGTCTTTTTTAACCACCTCTCCCTTCTCCTCCACCAGCTGCAAATCTTTCTCCTTCTCAGAGGCTAGTGAATATTCGAAAGCGAAAGCGAAGGACGCATGATGAAATGTTTACAGAACTACAGACTGCCTCCCACGCTGACAGAGCACAGCAGAATGCGTGGAGGCAGTCAATGACTGATTATAGAAAAGCCCAATATGAGCGAGAGGAGAGGTGGTGTGCTGAATCGCGGGCTGAAGATGAGAGGTGGCGTCAGCTTGCACACAGAAGGCAAGAGTCGACGCTCCGGCTGCTGGAGCATCAAACTGATATGCTCCAGCGTATGGTTGAGCTGCAGGAAAGGCAGCAGGAGCAGAGACCGCCGCTACAGCCCCTGTGTAACCAACAGCCCTCCTCCCCAAGTCCCATTGCCTCCTCACCCAGACGCCCAAGAACACGGTGGGGAGGCCTCCGGCCACCCAGTCACTCCACCCCAGATGATTTCCCAAGCAATAAGTGTTAAAGTTTTAAAGTTTTAAACTGCAGTGTGTCCTTTTCCTTCCCTCCTCCCCCACCCATCCCGGGCTACCTTTGCAATTATCCCCCTAGTTGTGTGATGAATTAATAAAGAATGCATGAATGTGAAGTAACAATGACTTTATTGCCTCTGCAAGTGGTGCTTGAAGGGGGGAGGGGAGGGGAGGGTGGGGTGGTTGGTTTACAGGGAAGTAGAGTTAACCGGGTGGGTGGGGGGGTGGAGATTTCATCAAGGAGAAACAAACAGAAGTTTCACACCGTAGCCTGGCCAGTCACAAAACTCGTTTTCAAAGCTTCTCTGATGCGCACCACGCCATGCTGTGCTCCTCTAACCGCCCTGGTGTCTGGCTGCACGTAATCAGCGGCCAGGCGATTTGCCTCAACCTCCCACCCCGCCATAAATGTCTCCCCCTTACTCTCACAGATATTGTGGAGCGCACAGCAAGCAGCAATAACAATGGGGATATTCTTTTCGCTAAGGTCTGAGCGAGTCAGTAAGCTGCGCCAGCGCGCTTTTAAACGCCCAAATGCACATTCCACCACCATTCGGCACTTGCTCAGCCTGTAGTTGAACAGGTCCTGACTCCTGTCCAGGCTGCCTGTGTACGGCTTCATGAGCCATGGCATTAAGGGGTAGGCTGGGTCCCCAAGGATCACGATAGGCATTTCAACATCCCCAACGGTTATTTTCTGGTCCAGGAAGAAAGTCCCTTCCTCCAGTTTTCGAAACAGAACAGAGTGCCTGAAGACGAGAGCATCATGTACCCTTCCCAGCCAGCCCACGTTGATGTTGGTGAAACGTCCCTTGTGATCCACCAGGGCTTGCAGCAGCATTGAAAAGTACCCCTTGCGGTTTATGTACTCGGTGGCTTGGTGCTCCGGTGCCAAGATAGGGATATGGGTTCCGTCTATGGCCCCACCACAGTTTGGGAATCCCATTGCAGCAAAGCCATCCACTATGGCCTGCACGTTTCCCAGAGTCACTACCCTTGATATCACCAGGTCTTTCATTGCCCTGGCAACTTGGATCACAGCAGCCCCCACAGTAGATTTGCCCACTCCAAATTGATTCCCGACTGACCGGTAGCTGTCTGGCGTTGCAAGCTTCCACAGGGCTATCGCCACTCGCTTCTCAACTGTGAGGGCTGCTCTCATCCTGGTATTCTGGCGCTTCAGGGCAGGGGAAAGCAAGTCACAAAGTTCCATGAAAGTGCCCTTACGCATGCGAAAGTTTCGCAGCCACTGGGAATCGTCCCACACCTGCAGCACGATGCGGTCCCACCAGTCTGTGCTTGTTTCCCGGGCCCAGAATCGGCGTTCCACGGCATGAACCTGCCCCAGTAACACCATGATTTCCACATTGCTGGGGCCTGTGCCTTGTGAGAGGTCTAGGTCCATGTCCATTTCCTCATCACTCTCGTCGCCGCGCTGCAATCGCCTCCTCCTCGGCTGGTCCTGGTTTTGCTTTGTCCTGACTCTGCATATACTCCAGGACAATGCGCGTGGTGTTCATAGTGCTCATAATTGCCGCGGTGATCTGAGCGGGCTCCATGATCCCAGTGCTAGCTATGGCGTCTGGTCTGAAAAAAGGCGCGAAACTAGTATCTGAAGGACCAGGGGAAGGAGAGAGGGAGGGAGGGGCGAGTGACGACATGGCGTACAGGTACAGGGAATTAAAATCAAGAAAGGTGGCTGTGCATCAGGGAGAAACACAAACAACTGTCACACAGAATGGCCCCCCCCAGAGATTTAACTCAAAAGCCTGGGTTTAGCAGGCCGTTGATTTGACGGAGGGAGGGGGGAAGGAAATGAATACATAACAAATCTATTTTTTACATCTTAAGACGACGGTGCAGCATGACTGATAGCCCTTGGCATTTTCTGGGTGCTTGGCAGCAAATACTGGGCGCTTGGCAGTTAGCCTTCAGGCCTATTGCACGATCTGCTGCTCAGGGAAGACTCTGCTAACGTGCGATGAGCCAACAGGGTGCTTGGCAGAAAATGGCATACTACGACTGATAACCATCATCATCAAGACAGTTCCATAGGACTGAGCATGTCTGCCCAGGTGCCCATGATCGACAGCCACTGCTGTACGACGAGGACGGTTACCAGTCGTAATAAACCATCTGCTGCCAAAAGGCAAAAGGCAAGGGGCTGGTGCAATGCAGCCCCATGGCTGCCAGCCCCACGGCTGCCGGCACCCAGATCGCCAATGAAGGCTACCAGTCATGCTGCACCGTCTACCGCCAAAAGGCAGTTAGCTGCTGCTGCTGTGTACCAATGCAGTCCCACGTCTGCCGGCACCCAGATGACATATGGTGACGGTGAGCTGAGCTGAGCGGGCTCCACGCTTGCCGTGGTATGTTGTCTGCACAGGTAACCCAGGTAAAAAGGCGCGAATCTATTGTCTGCCGTTGCTCTGACGGAGGGGGAGGGGCCTGACGACATGTACCCAGAACCCCCCGCGACACTGTTTTGCATCATTCGGGCATTGGGATCTCAACCCAGAATTCCAATGGGCGGCGGAGACTGCAGGAACTGTGGGATAGCTACCCATAGTGCAATGCTCCGGAAGTCGACACTAGCCTCGGTACTGTGGACGCGGTCCGCCGACTAGAGCACTTAGAGCATTTTATGTGGGGACACACAAAATCGGCTGTATACAACCGATTTCTATAAAACCGGCTTCTATTAATTCGATCTAATTTCGTAGTGTAGACATACCGTAAGTCCTTTTATGTTAGCTGATGCCAAACTATTGATAGGCAATTTTCACAACCACTTATCTCATCTCTGAGTTTGGCCCAGCATGGTAGGGTGTTAAGGAAGAAGGGAGAAGAGCTTTTGAAATAAATAGTAATAACAAAATGCAGAGGAATGCTTAAGCTTCTTAAGATTGCCACTGCCTCCTGAGCAGTTTAAGGACTGAGAAGGTGGATTTCTCCTTATTTTATCTGTTGTCTCCAGGGGTTGATACAAAACGTCCATGGAAATTTTTCTCTCCTCTCAGCTAAGTTCTCCAAAGGATGGAAGTGGGGGGGAAATGACAATGTCAGACACTTGAATACATGCAAGAAATGGCAGAAGCACTTGTTAAGTCAGATGCTTCTTTGAAACATCAAAAAACGAATTAAATTTTCATAGGAAACATGCAGTACTGCGTATTAAAGCACAGTCAACATGCTTCAGCATTTGCAGTTGGAGCTCTGCAAGCGGCCTGCCCCAGTCATCTTGACTTTCCTTTTAAGACCATCGTGCCAACACTGCATACCCATGAAAGATAATGCTACATCCAAATGGCTACACTAAAATCACGTTAAGCAGCTCGGCTAAACCCATTGATTTTAGATATTGCTGGGTAGTGGGTTACAGATTGTTGTAATAAGCCATAAATCCAGTATCTTTATTAAGACCATGATTTTTAGTGTCTAGCAAAGTTCTGAATGTAAGCTCCCAGGCTGATCTTTTGAAAGTGTTGCACAGGTTTTTTTTGAGGATGAGGACTGACAGGTCAGATATAGAATGATGGCTTTGTGAAAAGTGTTCACCCACAAGTAATAGGTTGTTTTGTCTTTTATCATTTTCCTGTGTGAGTTCATTTGAGAGTGTAGTGTTTGTCGGGTTTCACTCACATAGTTGTCGGAGCATTTAGTGCACTGGATGAGGTACACCACATGTTGTGAAAGGGTTATGTAGGACCTGTGGATCTTGAAAGGTGTGTTGTGATGGTGTTGATCATTGTAGCAGTGGTGATATGTCTCCAGGTTTTGCATCTGTTGTTCTGGCAAGGTCTGATGCTGATTTGAGTTGGTGTCCTGGTCTGTGGGGAGCTCGCTTATGCTGATGAGCTTGGAGAGGTTGGGGGTTTGTTTGAAGGCCAGACAAGGAGGTTCAGGACAGATTTCTTTCAAGATGGGGTCACCATCGAGTATGGGTTGTAGTTGTTTGATGAGACCCCATATGGGTTCCAATGTGGGGTGGTAGCTAACAATTAGTGCAGTCAGAGGGGATTTTATTTCTGTATTGAAGAAGGTTTTCTCAGGGTATTTGGGTAGCTTGTTCCATTAGGCAATTCCATTAGGAGTGTCCTTGTTTGGTGAAGGCATTTTTGAATGTGTTAAGGTGTATATCTTCGACTTTCTCCTCAGAGCATATTCTGTGGTATCTGAGTGCCTGGCTGTAGATAACAGATTTCTTGGTGTGTTTGGGGTGGTTACTGGATCTATGAAGGTAGATGTGGTGATCCAAGGATTTATTGTATATAGTTGTCTGTAGGGTTCCATTGCTGAAGCTGATTGTGCTGTCCAGGAAGTTGATGGTAGTGTGGCAGCATTCCAGAGAGAGTCTGATGGATGGGTGGTGGTTGCTGAAGTTGTGGTAGAAATCTGTGAGGGAGTTTGATGATATTTTCATCCTCTGGTTGGACAACAATGTATCTCAGGTATGTCATTGGTTTTGTGGGGCATTTGCCCAGAAATTCTTCTTCATAGTGGTCCATGAAGAGGTTGGCATATTGGGGAGCCATCCTAGTACCCATGGCTGTTCCCTTGGTTTAGACAAGGTGTTTGTTGTTGAATGTAAAATTGTTATTGGTGAGGATGAAATGGATGAGTTTGATGATGTGTTTGGGGTGGGTATCTGAGTGTTGTCCATTGTCTTGTAGATATTTGAGGCAGGCAGCTATGCCATCATTGCAAGGAATGTTGGTGTATAGGGAAGTGGCGTCCATGGTGTTCTGAGGGAGGTTGTTAATGTTGTGGAGTTTGTGGAGGAGGCTGGTGGTGTCCTGGAGGAAGCTAGTCCTTTGTGTGGTGAGTGGTTTGAGGATGGTTTCTTTGAGTCCTGATATTCCTTCAGTAAGAGTGCTGTGGCCCGATATGATGGGTCTGCCTGGGTTCCCTTGTTTGTGTATCTTGGGAAGTATGCAGAAGCTCCCTGGGGTGGGTACATAGGGGATGAGTTTGTAGAGTTTCTCTGTGAGCTGTTTAGGGAAGGATTTGATGATATCCTTAAATTCATGGATAAATTATGGTGGGAGGGTTCGTCTTTTAGTTTTTATAGTAGGTGATGTTGGAGAGGTGTTGATTGACCTTGTTCATGTAATAGTTATAGTTGAGGACTATGATGGTGCTCCCTTTGTTTGCTGGTTTAATCACTATCTGGTGGTTGGACTTCATGGATTGTATAGCTTTCCTCTCAGCAGTGGAGAGATTGTGGTGGATGTGATTGTGACGCTCTGTACCTCAGGGGAACACCCTATACCCCCATGTTCATCTTTATAAAATGATTGTGTGGTATCCAATGCAAAGTTTGTCATGTTGGGTGTCTTCAGAAGGCTTGTAATGCCCTCAGCATGGTTGTTATAGTGACGTTATAGTAATTGTTACAGTAATGTTATAGTAAGATTATAGGTTATAATTTCATGTATATAGTTATGAGGCTGAAAATGTATCCTCATAGCTTAAATCAAGCCCATGCAAAAACTCTTCAAGAACAGAGAGGCAGTTTACACCTCGTCAGGTGTGACAAACCCAGCCCAGCCTCACAGGAACAATGGACACTGACTTAGGCAGCAACAAAAGAATCTGTTAGACCCTCGAGGGAGTCACCCCCTTCCTTTGGTCAGTTTGGGACTGCGATGAGGTAATTCTCACCTGACTCTTAAGGGGTGGGGGCAAAGCCAAGAGGAAAGAAAGGATATGATAAAAGGGAGAGACATTTTGCCATGCCCTCTCTCTTCCACATACATCTACAGACACCATCACCACCAAGCGACTGAAACGCTGATCAAAGGGGGGAGCCTGACTGAAAAGTAACCAGCCAGCCTATGGTGAGAAGCATCTAAGTTTTTAAGGACATTGAAAGTATTAAGATTAGCTTAGAATGCGTTTTGCTTTTATTTCATTTGACCAAATCTGACTTGTTCTGCTTTGACTTATAATCACTTAAAATCTACCTTTATAGTTAATAAATCTGTTTGTTTATTCTACCTGAAGCAGTGCATTTGGTTTGAAGCGTGTCAGAGACTCCCCTTGGGAGAACAAGCCTGGTACATATCAATTTATTTGTTAAATTGACTAACTTATATAAGCTTGCAGCGTCCAGCGGGCATAACTGGACACTGCAAGACGGAGGTTCCTAGGGTTGTGTCTGGGACTGGAGATATTGGCTAGTGTCATTCGCTTGCAAGTAGCTGGGAGCAGCTTACATACCAGAGGCTGTGCATGAACAGCCCAGAGGAGGGGGTTCTCACAGCAGAGCAGGGTAAGACTGGCTCCCAGAGACAAGGATTGGAGAGGCCTAGCAGATCACCAGTCCAGATAACACCAGAGGGGAACGTCACAGTGATGTTTAAGGATTTCACAGTCAATTTTTCCCCCCTGAAGCAATCAATGTAATGATTAAGAATGTAGCTTCATCTACTCTGTGGTGTCCAGTCAGATGATTCTTTTTTCTTATGATTGTAGGTGGGGTTGTGATAATTGTGACTGGTGTCCTCATTGTTGTGTAATAATTCTTTGAAGCAGAGTTGGTGGAAGAATTCTTCTAGTTCTGCTGCACCACAGAACCTGATACCATACTAACGTAAAGAAGTTCAGTCCCTTAGAGAGTACAGATAATTCAGGGGTAGTCTTGAAAGTTGATGATGATTGGGTGTAGTGTACTGTCCATGTGGTTGCTACTGGTGCCATAGTTTCTCCCAGAGGTGATGTTCTGTGGGTTGTTGAATAGAATCATAGAATCGTGGGACTGGAAGGGACCTTGAGAAGTCATTTAGTCCAGTCCCCTGTTCTGGCAGGACTAAGTATTATCTAGACTATCCCTATCAAATGTTTGTCTAACGTGCTCTTAAAAATCTCAAATGATGGAGATTCTACAACCTCCCTGGGCAACTTATTGCAGTGCTTAATCACCCTGACAGTTAGGAAGTTTTTCCTATTGTCCAACCTAAACCACCCTTGCTGCAATCTAAGTCCATTGCCTCTTGTCTTATCCTCTGAGGTTAATGAGAACAATTGTTCTCCCTCCTCCTTATAACAACCTTTTACATACTTGAAAACTGTATAATGTCTCCCCTCAGTCTCCTCTTCTCCAGACTAAACAAACCCAATTTTTTCAGTCTTCCCTCATAGGTCATGTTTTCTAGACCTTTAATAATTTTTGTTGCTGTTCTCTGGACTTTCTCCAATTTGTCCACATCTTTCCTGAAATGTGGCCCCCAGAACTGGACACAATACTCCAGTTGAGGCCTAATCAGTGCAGAGTAGAGAGGAAGAATTACTTCTTGTGTCTTGCTTACAACACTCCTGCTAATACATCCCAGAATTATGTTTGCTTTTTTTTTTTTTTTTTTTTTTGCAACAGTGTTACACTGTTGGCTCATATTTATCTTGTGATCTACTACGATCCCCAGATCTGTTTCTGCAGTATTCCTCCCTAGGCAGTCATTTCCCATTTTGTATGTGTGCAACTGATTGTTCCTTCCTAAGTGGAGCACTTTGCATTTGTCCTTCTTGAATTCATCCTTTTTTCTTCAGACCATTTCTCCAGTTTGTTATTATCATTTTGAATTTTAATCCTATCCCCCAAAGCACTTTCAATCCCTCCCAGTTTGGGATTGTCCACAAACTTTATAGTAGTTGTAGTTGGTTTCACTTTTTGTTTTTGTGAAGCATGAAACTTGTGTGATCAAGAGATTGCATACACACACAGATCACTTTATAAATTTGGTCTCAAGTGCCTTTCATTTTACACATCTGGAGGGTTAATTCATAGGAACATAGGGCTGGAAGGGACCTTCTGTGTCAAGTCCATTTGCCTACTATTGCAGGCAACCTCATCATATCCCATTCAATAAGACAAATTCCATTTTCTTGAAGTTGTGAGCCCCTTTCCTGCATATCTGTGGATACGTAAAAGCATAGTATTTAAAGAATCTAAATTCTATCTTCTTTCTCAGTGCTAGGTTTCTTATATAGGAGACCATTAGCCTTAAAACACTAAAATCCTTGTTTATAGTAACAAATGCTTCATCGTCGTTTCAGGTAGTAGAGAAGCATTTCCCCAAACAATGCTCATTTTTACAACCGTTGCAGTTTTAAATTGACTACCAAAGTAGATTTATGAAAGGCATGCATGCAGAAACATCCCTCCTTTGCTTCATGCTCAGTATTATCGTGGGATACAAAATAAGTGGCCTCAAGCTAATTTTAAGGAAGCATAAGCATATGCTGTTGTTCATTTTCAAATGTATTTTTTCCCCGGGATCCTAATGATTCACTATATGCTTCACATTTTCAAGAGATAAACAAGCTGATCATGCCAATCTATTAACTCTTTCAATACAAACATTCTCAGTGCAGGCAGGACTATGATAATTTTGTCAAGTGACCTTTTTTTTTTTTTTTTAAAGCAATTTCATTCTACAGTAGGAGGCAGCCCTGGAGAAACAGAACAATAGCTATGTTTTACCCTAGTGAAAATTCAATGTGTAATTTTTCATCTGATTCTAGTTGGGCAGCTAAGGTTTTGGAACGCAGTAATGAATTTATTATACTACAGGTCCTCCAACTGTAAGCAAAAGAGGCTGTCCAATCAAATTAAGCCAAGTGAAAACCACCTGAGAATGGGCAAGGATTCTAATGGAGTCTATCAGGATTTCTAGTTTACTGGGAACTTGTATCAAAACGTTTGCATATACCTCTACTCAGGAGTTACAGTTCATTATATATATGAGTGGCTCCCAAATATTTGAAATTTTGAAATATTCTGGCAGTAGAATAGTCAGCCCAAAATATATCTTGGGCACAGATTGGTACTGACTGAAAGTCCGTAGCTGTTAAGTGGCCATCATCAAGTGATTGGTGCTATCAATCCACATCCTATCCTTCCTCCCCCAGGGCTTGTCTATACTGAGTGATACATTAACAAACACATCAAATACAGACAGATGTTTGAGAAATGTGAAGTGAGGGCCTAGAATTATTTAATTAAAACTCTATTTGTTCTTTTCATGTTTGAAGACTTGATGGAATTCTATTTATCTTGATACTGCACTCTGAGACCTGGCCTTCTGTCAGTTAGTCATGGAAAATGGATTTACAAGAAATAGTTAATAATGATCAGGTTGCAAGACCACAATTTTTTCATTTTAAATGGCTGGAAGTAGCACTTGTCCCAAACAGTACCAAGCACAAGGATTCTAAAATATTTAATTAGAATTAATTCAGAAACGCTTCAAAAAGAATATATTTTTTAACGAGTGAACACTGAGTCCCATAGCAAAGTTGAAAGCAGTGTGGTTTAGGGGTTAATGCACTGGATTGGAACTCAAGAGACCAGGGTACTATTCTTGGTTCTGTTATTGACCTGTTCAGTAACCTTGGGCAAGTCACTTATCCTCTTTGTGGCTCCATTTCTTCCCCACCCTCTCTCTCTGTTGTCTATGTAGCACTTGGGGGCAGGAGCTACGGGGACTATTCAAAAAGCACTTTTGGTGGTACAACACCTAACTCCTAGGTACCCTGCTGCCTAGTAGAAGTAACAGCCAAAGTTAGGTGCCCATACTCTGCATGCAGTTCAAGTGGAAGAGTTAGGAACTAAGAAAGGGATTCTCGGAAGCCACCAACCTGAATGGGATCTGCCAAAGCTAGTCAGGACTGAAATACTGAGGAAAGGAGTGGGGCTTAGGGCCCAGATTCACAAAGCCACTTACTACCTCCCATTGATTTGTGCCTTAGACAGGAGGCGCCTATCATGGGTTCTCAGCCATGAACTCTCTACTGGAGTTAGGACTGACCTGGCTTAGTTGTTTTTCTCATGAAAAGCAAGACAGCTTCCCTCTCATCCCATTGTAGCTAACAACTCAACAGTTAGAGCCTTCATATTGGATATGGGAGATTCAAGTTCAAATCCCTGCTCTACCTGATTTGGAGTGGGGACTCTGAACCCAGGTCTCCTGCATCTCAGCGGAGTGCCTGAACCACCAACTTGTTGGGTAGTCTGAGGTGAATCTCGGCTGTTGAACCTGTTGCATCTTGTATAAATAATTAAACATTCATTAGGGCAGAGAGAGAGCACAAGATTGACTCTGTAGCCCTGTGGGCGAGCATTCCCCTGGGATGTAAGAGAGTCAGATTCAAGTTCATACTCCAAGAAATCTTTAATTAGTTAAGCAAAGTGGAACAGCTGCAATAGATGGTTTTGAGAGAGACTTGCTTCAGAATGCCCAGTAGTCTGAGCACTCTCCTAGGAAGTGAGAGACCTGGGTTCAAGTCTCTACATCAGAGCAGGCATTTGAACTTAAATTTCCCCCATTCCAGGTGAATGCTCTAACCACTGCGCTATTGGGTATTCTGACACATAGTCTCTCTCTCTTGCCTATGGTGTCTTTTTGTGGAGGTAGTGTATTCCAGTATTGCCAAGATCAAGAGAAAAATCATGCGTGGACTCCCCCCTCAAGATATGGAAAACATCAGTCAGACCCCCCAAAATCATGAGATTAAAAAAAATATATTGTGGGTTTTTTGTCTGTTTTTGATTTTTGAACTCCTCCTGCCTATCGCCAGAGGGGTGTGTGTGTGTGTGTGACAGTTAGCATTGCCCATTCTCCAAAATGTATTGAGTAAGATGATTTTGGCTCCCACTCTCTACCTCCATATCTGCCCATCCCCTGCCCAGCAATTAATTCTTCCCCCAACCTCCAAACCAATCCTGTCCCCAGTCACCACATCAATTCTGCTCCTCATCAGGTCAGCCCATCTCTCCTCACCCCCTCAGTTCATCCCTCACCCAATCTCCACCCCTATCAGTTCAGGCCCCCCAGTCCCATGTCTGGTACTGCTGGGGCTCTTCAGTCCCCTCTCCCAGCCCTTTTGGGAGGAGCCGAGGAGCCATCACTGTTGCTTACAGGAGGGGAGGAGGGAGCGGAGCTGCTCTGAGTTGCTGGGCTCTTTCTGCTTCCTCCTCCACACCTCTCCTCCTGTGAGAATGGCTTCAGGTTGCTGAAGGGAGAGGGAGGGGTGAGAGCTCTTCCCACAACAGCTCTGATTGTTTGGTCTGCACCAGAAGGCAGGCAAGTGGGGTAGTCAGCTGATGACGGGGTTATCCCCCAGGCAGGGTTCAATTCCCTAGGGTTGGAGCTTCTCATGCCATCATGGGATGGGCTCCAGCCTAGCCAATATCCCATCAATCTTGGAAAAAATAGCAAGAGTTGGCAGTGCTGGTGGTCCAAACATGCATACTGGGTTGGCCACTGCTGGGGAGATGGAGGGAATGCCTAGACTGAGAATCCCGCTTGGGCTCAGGCATGCAGAAGGGCTCTGAGCAGTTCATTAGCTGTGGGATGGTATCTGAACTTAGGTGGTTTTGTGCATAACCACTGGCAGAAATGTAGGCCCCTTGTAGACTAGTACTTACAGAGTTAGGCTGCAGCTGTGCAGTGGTTTTGAGACTGTTAGTGATGCCTAAATGTTAGACATAAGCATCTAAAGAGGCAGTTCAGCACCTAATTACCTTAGTGAATCTGGCCTTAAGTGTTTGTGCAGTGACTTGTATAATGAGGCCTCAATCTCGTATGGGCATTTGAGGCACTACTGTAATATAAATAATAAATATATTGCTGAGGCAATCCAAATAACACTGCTGACATATATGGTATGGACCTGGTTTACATTAAACCATGCAAATGTATCCTTGCTGTTCATCGGGGGTTAATCCTTCAGCTCAGGGAGTGCCTGTAGCTTTTACTAATCAGGGTCAAATACCGTTGTAAAAGGACAGGTGACTGATCCCATGAACTGAATATGAGAACAGAAGGCAGTGTCTGTCACTCAGGGTATGTCTAAATTTGAGCTGGGAGATGTGATTCGCAGCTTGCATAGACGGACCCCTGCTAGCTATGCTTGAGCTCACACCTAAAACTAGCAGTGTGTCCATGGCAGCATGTCTGCTCGAGTACGTACCCAAGTGGTTGGGCAGGATTATACTCAGGGTGGCTAGCCCATGTGGGTTCCTGTGCAGACACACACGCTACTATTTTTAGGCACTAGCTCCAGCTAAAATAGCACAAGTACATCTAGATATTCTGGGAATCAAATGTAGATGTACCCTCAGGAGGAGAGAGACCAGTGGGAGGTTAGGGTGACCAGGTGTCCAGTTTTTGACCGGAACACCCCGTCGAAAAGGGATCCTGGTGGCTCCAGTCAGCACCGCTGACCGGGCTTTTGACTGTCTGGTTGGCGGTGCCATGCAGCAGGGCTGGCAGGCTCCCTGCTAGCCTTCACCCCGCACGGCTCCCAGGAAGCAGCCAGCATGTCCCCCCTCTGGCTCCTATGCATTGGGGCAGCCAGGGGGCTCCGCACGCTGCCCCGTCCGCAGGCACCACCTCCGAAGCTCCCATTGGCAGTGGTTCCCGACATGCTGCTGCTTCCGGGAGCTGCTTGAGGTAAGCGCTGCCCGGAGCTTGCACCCCAATCCCCTGCTCCAGCCCCAGCCCTGATCCCTCTCCTGCCCTCCGAGCCCTTTGATCCCGGCCTGGAGCACCCTCCTACACCCCAAATCCCTCATCCCCAGCCCCCGCACTCCCAGCCAGAGCCCTCACCCCACCCCCACCCAACCCCCTGCCCCAGCCCTGATCCCCCTCCAAACCCCTCGTTCCCAGCCCGGAGCACCTTCCTACACTCCAAACCCCTTATTCCCAGCCCCACTCCAGAGTCTGCACCCCCAGCCAGAGCCCTCACCCCCCTAACTCCAACCCCCAGCCCAGAGCCCCCTCCCACACTCTGAACCCCTCAGGCCCATGGAGCCCTCTCCTGCACCCAAATCCCTCATTCCTAACCCACATCAGAGCCCACACCCCCAGCCGGACCCCTCACCACCCTCCTGCACTCCAGCCCCCAGACTGGAGCCCCCTCCCACACCCCAGCCCCTGAGCCAGCCTGGTGAAAATGAGCAAGTGAGTGACGGTGAGGAGAGCGAGCGATGGGGGGGAGGGGGGAGGGAATGGAGTGAGCGGGGGTGAGGCAGGGCAAAGGTGTTCAGTTTTGTGTGAGTAGAAAGTTGGCAACCCTAGGGGAGGTGTCTTCAGAGGGGACCAGGGTTCAGCATGGGATGGGCAGAGCTCTGCTGCTGTGGTAGAACTGGGGAGTTGAGAGAGAGAGCTGGGGCATGAATAGGGTAATTAGGGAGCTCTGATACCTGAGCCAAAAAGGACTGTTTGAGGGGAGAAAGGGCTGCAGGAAAGCTCTCCCTGGGGGACTGGCATGAGGCCTTGGAAACAGCCAGGCGAGCTGAAGAGAACAGGCTTTTATTGGACTTCTTGCTTACCTCCAGGAGGGGTGTATATGTGGACTTTATGACTTACCTGGAAGACTAAGTCATTTAGAAGCACTGGAATCTGTTCCTCCAAGGGCAGGGACAAAAGTGTCTGGAGCCAGAAGAAGGAAACTGAGGCATGGTGCACCAGGTACCAAGAGAGAGTAAAGTGATCTTGTTACACTGTTTCCAAATGGGAGTGAAGGGGCCTCAGTTTTGAGAGCAAGCTGCATTGGCTAAAAGGGTTTTTTCCCCCACTGTTAAACTTCTATGTTCTTGGGAACTCATCGAAATAAAGTACTAAGTTGCCTGGATTTCAAATGACATTAATAAGAACCACAATGACATGGACAGGTGTGAGTATTACAGCTAGAAATATTAAAACTAAAATTGACAGGGTCAAGCCAGCCTCACTGACAAATTGCAAGCTCTTCACAAAGAGGGGACCAGATTCTGCCTCCAGTTGATCATGATGAACAGCACATTGCTCACTGTGTAGTCCCATTGGCCTAGATCATCACCACCTGTATTAAAACTACTAGAGAGGTAAAGAGTTACTTGCAGAAGAGTTGCTGTCCTTTAGAAGAGGAATAGGGGAGAGGATGAAATGGAGTTTGCCTTCCTGCCTGCCCCCCATAGAAAAGCCAGACCCCAACTTGGGATATCTCAGAGGCTCTGTATCCCTTCTATGGTTCTAGTGGCACCCTGTTCTCCGTGGCTCACTGCTCACTGACGTCAGTGACTCCTGAAGCTGCTGGGGAGAATCCTAAAGTTACTATAGCTAGGGATGATATACATTTCCCCCCCTCATAAGTAGCAGGAGTCTGAAGGGGTAATGATGTATATTTTTTCCTTCCACTACCAACTTGACTGCTCTTGATCCTGTGGAGGAATGTGGATTTCAGACCATGGAAGAGCCCCTTGCAGTCTTAGGAAATATAGGGTGGGACATGATGCTGCAGAAACACCTGAGTCATGTTACCACATAGATGAGACTTTTGTACACAGAGGAACCTTACATGCATTGTGGTTTGTTGTTGTTTTGTTTTGAGCGGGTGAGTAGGAGGGGAGTGATTAGGCCTGTTGATCTCAGTGGATTGAGAAGTGAAGTATGACTGAATGTGAATAAATTTGGCAGAATCAGGTCCAGAGTGTTTAACTGAGAATCCTGAAAATATCTAATCTGTATGTCAACCAAATCTTATCCTGTGGCTGCCTGCAGCCAGCACATGTTCAGTACAACTAAAGATGCTATTATGTCACTGCCTTTTTCAAATTGTACTGTATCAAGTCTCCTCTGACAGGGTTAGACAAGGTGATCATGCATTATGTGAAGTGAAAGGACTGTGTTTAAAGGTAAAGCAAGGCTAAATTTAAAAAAATCTATGTACCTCATCAGCCAGCATCCAGAGAAATGCCCAAATATTGAAGGGTGGTCGGGGAGTGTATTTCTGAACTGGCAGATCTCCACTTTTAAATCCCTTAGTTCAGAATTTTAACTATAATTAGCAAAAGGCATCCATATGGTGACTTTTCTAGTCCCAGATGGGTAGCTGTCATCTTGCACATGATCTTTGCTTCTCTTTTGAAGTAGAATGAGTAATCTTAGAAATATTAATCTGACGTCAACTATATTTATCCTTCTATCAACAGCGATGACACACTTTGATTTCTTTCCTGGCATAACATGGCATGTGCTGCAGTGCAGAGGATTCCAGTTGCCATTATTTTCAGTGGAAACAAGAATAATCCCTGGGAGCTATAAGTAAATTATCATGAAATAATGATATATTTAATCATCAAGGCCAAGAGAAAGTAGTGATTTTAGGTACCTGACTTGAGACACCTTGAAGGGGCTTATCTTCAGGGTTGCACAATGGGCACTTTCTGGAAATCAGGCCACTTCAAGGTGTCTCAAATCAGGCACCTAAAATCACTAGTCACTCTTGAAAATCTTGGCCTATAACACACTAGCAGCTGTTCTGTGCATAAGCACATCTGTGTATCTGTTCAGATCTGTCAATCTGCTGGTGTGTATAGCTACATCTTAATTAGCAAACAAAAAAAAATTTATAATAATATGCACCACCAGGAAACGTGTCTGCTTTTATCTGACTTATTTTCATCTGAATTGGTTACCCCTTAAGCATTTGTTTCTGCCCATGTCATTGTATCTCTTATTGTGAATTGACTACGGGCATCTTGTAAATTTAGACTTTGCATACATGGAGTCCTAATTTTAAATGTTTTAATGGACAAAGACCTTTTATGCAAGCTGGTATGTTTGTACACACTGCCTTCCTGTGTGTCTGAAATCCTCTCTCCTGCTTGTACCTGGATCATGTTACAGGAGCCTGGTGACCTCTGAAATGGATAGACAAACTTGACATCCTTCAAACAAGGATTCCCGCTCCCCTCCAGAAATGGCTTGCAGTTTTTTGGGGGGGAAGGGGAATGTTGCAATATGGCTGATTTTTACCACATACAATTAATTACTGACAGTGTTGTAGACCAGATTATATCTACTAAAGGCAATGGAACCACCCTGCTTTTAACCCCATTTAACTGGGAGAAGTGAAACATATCTTTATCCAGTGAGGCAAGAGAGAGACTCATGTAAACACTTATATGGTCCCAAGTTTACATAAGTCTATATATGAATTCTGTCTCTTGGGTTTGTCTCCTCCCCATTCCAGTTACAAAGGAAAGGGAGGTCTCTCTTCTAGCCCCACTAACTCAAGTCTCTTTCAAGCATTTTAGTTAAGGGAGATGGAAACATATCAGAATGCATGTGGATTAGACCCAAATTATAATTAGAAATACAGCTCCACTAGTGCCCCACCTGCTTATCCTCAAAATGAATGGTAAAATATCCCTGACTGCAGTGATGTATTTCACATCTTGCTTATCATAGGGTTTATTTGGCTACACAATGGCCACATGTTTCTCGTAAAGCCTTGAAGAGTGTGTGTCACAGAGAAATCGTGGGTTTCCCAAGCATATTATTTAATAATGATGATAATTTAGCATTCAATCGTCAGAAGGTAATTTTAAGCTTCAGCTGTGCTCCTTGGATGCTTGACTAAGGAAAGTAATCTCATTGAGCTGTTATTTATACTAGTGACGTGCCTTAGTAGTGTGAATGTTGCAAGGGAACCCATCTCTGTTTATAAACAATATTTATTATGTGCCTTTCATCCTAAGCATCCCAAGACACTTCACAAATAAAACAAAATGTTACTGAACTGAAACCACAGCAAGGGCAATATGGCAGCAATAGCACTCAAGGCTTTAAATTTCAGGAGACAAAATGAAAAATACTATAAATTCTCCAACTGAAATGACAGATTGGAAAACAATTAAAGCCCTTATTTGCAGTACAATCAGCATTAAAGAAAATAGAGTCGTATCAAAAATGTGTACAAATCTGGCACCCTCTCGAGAGGTTATTTCTCTTGCTCCCATTTGGCCTCTTGCTCATTGAATTGCACACTATTTGTCAAGTTTGGGGGAATTTTTGTATCTTGATGTGCAGAGAGATTTATGCTTGTATTTCCCATTAGTGTTAATGAGAGTTCACATGCAAAAATCCCTGAGTAGCAAGAGAAAAATATAACCCCAAGAAGGCTATAAATTCTGTTTCTTCCTTGAGCACTAACTTTAATCTGTTTGTAGCATATAATTTAGAGATGACAGAAGTCTTTAGCTAGATTAAGCACATTTAAATCCTATAAATATTAAAATATAAAAACAGAGTATTGAAAAGAGAAGTCAGTTTGGACAATCAGGAACAATTTAGAGTGCAGCAGCAGGTGGGCAGGGGAAGCATTACCTCTTGATATCACCTACACTGCCTCATAGGGATCCAAGCAAATTAGAAGGCATGTGATTGAGAATTGCTTCTCAAAAATTTGAAAGGAAAGGTGCAATTAATGTCAGTAACAAATTAATTATACAAAGACTAATGCTCAATTATTTTATTGTGTCTAATTTGCTTCCATCAGATTTGTGTCACCGAGAGTATCTGAAGCTAGAGTGCTGTTGAATTTATTTTTGACCCTGACTCCTTCTGCATATTTGTCTTTTTGCTAAAAGAGGTGTTGTCCCACTGTGTGTGTTCCTACTGTGCTTTTGTCTTCTAAGGGTCCTGTCTTTCAAGGTGCTAAGAACCCTCAAATCCCATTGCCTTCAAAGGTACCTGCAGGTCTGATTGACTAAAGTTGCTTAGCTCATATAAAATCATGTAGGTTATCCCTAAGGGATTTAGGAATTTCTGCATATTTAGAAAATTTAGCATTAGTCAGTAATGCTTGCAAAATTATAGGTAAAATTTACTGGCCCAAACACAACATTGATTTGCCCATTCTTTAGCACAATGATTATGATTTACTCCTCCATTTTAAAAAAAAAATGTCCTGGGATAGTAGGGGAGTAAAATGTTTGCAAAGCTGCTTTGCTGCTATTACAGCCTGAATTACTGCCTTTCCCTGCTCTTAATTTCTTGTTTTCAAATATTTATTCCTCTTTTTTTTTTTACCCCTCCCTCTTCATTCGACCTCTTTTCTCTATCATTGGGAGTTGCTTCTGTCACTCTCTTCTGCTTATGTTATTTGCTGCTTCACTTGACTGACCAGTTGTAATTTTATTATTTTTTGTGGTATTGCGAGCCAGCTCATTTTGTATTCCTTTTAACTGAACATCTAAGCAGGCTGTTATTGTCAATACCACACCAAGTAATGCAATCATGTTTTTATTTATCTCTGTCTGCTCCACTGTTTGCATTTTGCTGAAAGTTACTTCAGATTTTTTTTTGGTAAACATGATTGGCTCTTGGAATGGGAAATTGTGCTTGTTCCTTTTTTCTTTTCTTTTCTTTTCCTTTTAATGGAATAAGTACTTTTCTGTTAAGATAAAATTGTAAATAGGATTGTTTTTGAAGATGTCTTTCCTGGTCTTTGTATTTAGAAAGAAATAAGACCAACATCTCACTGCCTGGCTAAAATCTTGATTGCAAATTAGAAATAGTTGACCAGATTCTCAGCTGACATAATTGGCACAGCTCCATTGAAATCAATGAAGCTATACTGACTCACACCAGCTGATGATGTGGCCCCGCAATTTAAAAATAATATGAAATTTTGTATGTGGTGCTTTTTTCAAACACTCATTGTCATTACATTCATCAGTTTCAGTCAATATACCTTGCCATTCAGATAATCAGTTCCTCTGTACCTGAGAATGACTTGGCAAGCATTTCTGAAGGCACCTCTTTATCATAGTGACTATTGGAAAGAGTATTCACATATCCTATAGGTGATGTACGATTTAGATGTTAATCTGACATTGATCGTCCACTGGCTCCCGTTTCTTTTTGCTTCACTCAAATTCAGTTTCCCATGAAAATACCAAAGACATCTGATCATTCAAATTAAGAAGAATCCTTATGTTGATCTAGCTGTTAAAACACTAGGGGTTAGGTTGAACTAACTACAGTGCTTGGGGTGTCACATTTTTTACAGCCGTGAGTGACAGTTAGGTCAATCTAAATTTTAAGTGTAGACCAGGTCTTGTTCTCTTATTAGCACATCTTCCTCCTTTTATGGGATGCAGCTTTTTGAGCTGGGAGCTCCCTTCTAGCAGAAAAGTAAAGTTTAGTTTTAAGATATACAAACGTAAGACAGTGTATCATCTCATTTTGAAACTCCCCCCAAATATTACTTACCTGTGCATAAAATGTTGGTTTGACAAAAATATTGTCGTATTCTTGTTTTTGTAATTTATGTTGGTGGAATGTAAAACATGCCAACTGCCTTGATTAACAAAATATTTCTGTTATCTAACTTTAGTATTTGTGGTGGTCAATGTGTTCCCTACAGTAGGAATGTTTGTACAACAAGGATTACAAAGGGGATTAGTTGGGAATCAGAAAGGGGCAGTCAAGAATAAACTATTATGTGAAAGTATCATTCCTTTTGAGAAGACAGGGTGAGGTGGGGAGGATGTTTGTACATAACCATTATGTCTGACACTACAAGAACACACTCTGTTATCCAACTGTTTAGCACTATGTTATATTGTCACTTAAATATAAAATTGGCTTGTGGATGTTTAGGTTTTACAGGACAGATTGTGTAGTAAAGATAGCTTGTAGTGATTCACTTAGTTACTAATAATATATTATCCATAGGATGTGGATGAGGTGCTTTTTGCAGCCAAGCATTGACTATTTTTTGTTATGGGATTCAAAGTCAAAATATAAGAGTAGTTGTATTGCAGCCGACCAACAGCCATTCTTGTCCAGTGCCCCTGTCTTCAATAACAGCCAATGGTACATGATCCACACTCATGTGCTTTGTAAAAAGAAACCTCGAACACACCTGTCCTATTGTGCAATACTATATCATTGGAATATACCAATGACATAGGGAAGGGTAGGAGAGATGTCCTGGAAGCCAAATTTAGGCTGCTAGGGAAGAGACTGAAATCCAGGACCTCTATGGTGGCATTTTCAGAAATGCTCCCAGTTCCACGCGCAGGGCCAGGTAGGCAGGCAGAGCTTCAGAGTCTCAATGCGTGGATGAGACGATGGTGTAGAGAGGAGGGGTTCACGTTCATTAGGAACTGGGGAAACTTCTGGGATGGGGGGAGCCTATACAGGAGAGATGGGCTCCACCTAAACCAAAGTGGAACCAGACTGCTGGCACTAAACATTAAAAAGGTTGTAGAGCAGTTTTTAAACTAGGAGATGGGGGAAAGCCGACTGCTGCAGAGGAGCGTGTGGATCGGACACAGACTTCTCTTAGGGGAGAGTCTGATGATAGAGAATCTCCAGGTTATAGTCAGGAGCAGAGGACTGAAAAGTATAATGTAAGGGCCGGATCAGATGATAAACAGCCACATAAAAAAGAATCTGGCACATCAGAAAAAGGCAGGCTAATAAACAGGGACAAGTTTTTAAAGTGCTTGTACACAAATGCCAGAAGTCTAAATAATAAGATGGGTGAACTAGAGTGCCTTGTGATAAAGGAGGATATAGATATAATAGGCATCACAGAAACCTGGTGGACTGAGAGCAATCAATGGGACACAATCATTCCGGGGTACAAAATATATCGGAAGGACAGAACAGGCCGTGCAGGGGGAGGAGTGGCACTATATGTTAAAGAAAGTGTAGATTCAAATGAAGTAAAAATCTTAAGCGAATCCACAGGTTCCATAGAGTCTCTATGGATAGAAATTTCATGCTCTAGTAAAAATATAACATTAGGGATCTATTATCGACCACCTGACCAGGACAGTAATAGTGATGATGAAATGCTAAGGGAAATTAGAGAGGCTATCAAAATAAAGAACCCAATAATAGTGGGGGATTTCAATTATCCCCATATTGACTGGGAACATTTCACTTCAGGACGAAATGCAGAGATAAAATTTCTCGATACTTTAAATGACTGCTTCATGGAGCAGCTGGTACGGGAACCCACAAGGGGAGAGGCGACTCTAGATTTAATCCTGAGTGGAGCGCAGGAGCTGGTCCAAGAGGTAACTATAGCGGGACCGCTTGGAAATAGTGACCATATTACAATAGCATTCAACATCCCTGTGGTGGGAAGAACACCTCAACTGTCCAACACTGTGGCCTTTAATTTCAAAAGGGGGAACTATACAAAAATGAGGGGGTTAGTTAGACAAAAGTTAAAAGGTTCAGTGACTAAAGTGAAATCCCTGCAAGTTGCGTGGGCCCTTTTTAAAGACACCATAATAGAGGCTCAACTTCAATGTATACCCCAAATTAAGAAAAACAGTAAAAGAACTAAAAAAGAGCCACCGTGGCTTAACAACCATGTAAAAGAAGCAGTGAGAGATAAAAAGACTTCCTTTAAAAAGTGGAAGTCAAATCCTAGTGAGGCAAATAGAAAGGAGCACAAACACTGCCAACTTAAGTGCAAGAGTGTAATAAGAAAAGCCAAAGAGGAGTTTGAAGAACGGCTAGCCAAAAACTCCAAAGGTAATAACAAAATGTTTTTTAAGTACATCAGAAGCAGGAAGCCTGCTAAACAACCAGTGGGGCCCCTTGACGATGAAAATACAAAAGGAGCGCTTAAAGATGATAAAGTCATTGCGGAGAAACTAAATGGATTCTTTGCTTCAGTCTTCACGGCTGAGGATGTTAGGGAGATTCCCAAACCTGAGCTGGCTTTTGTAGGTGACAAATCTGAGGAACTGTCACAGATTGAAGTATCACTAGAGGAGGTTTTGGAATTAATTGATAAACTCAACATTAACAAGTCACCGGGACCAGATGGCATTCACCCAAGAGTTCTGAAAGAACTCAAATGTGAAGTTGCGGAACTATTAACTAAGGTTTGTAACCTGTCCTTTAAATCGGCTTCGGTACCCAATGACTGGAAGTTAGCTAATGTAACGCCAATATTTAAAAAGGGCTCTAGAGGTGATCCCGGCAATTACAGACCGGTAAGTCTAACGTCGGTACCGGGCAAATTAGTTGAAACAATAGTAAAGAACAAAATTGTCAGACACATAGAAAAACATAAACTCTTGAGCAATAGTCAACATGGTTTCTGTAAAGGGAAATCGTGTCTTACTAATCTATTAGAGTTCTTTGAAGGGGTCAACAAACATGTGGACAAGGGGGATCCAGTGGACATAGTGTACTTAGATTTCCAGAAAGCCTTTGACAAGGTCCCTCACCAAAGGCTCTTACGTAAATTAAGCTGTCATGGGATAAAAGGGAAGGTCCTTTCATGGATTGAGAACTGGTTAAAGGACAGGGAACAAAGGGTAGGAATTAATGGTAAATTCTCAGAATGGAGAGGGGTAACTAGTGGTGTTCCCCAAGGGTCAGTCCTAGGACCTATCCTATTCAATTTATTCATAAATGATCTGGAGAAAGGGGTAAACAGTGAGGTGGCAAAGTTTGCAGATGATACTAAACTACTCAAGATAGTTAAGACCAAAGCAGATTGTGAAGAACTTCAAAAAGATCTCACAAAACTAAGTGATTGGGCAACAAAATGGCAAATGAAATTTAATGTGGATAAATGTAAAGTAATGCACATTGGAAAAAATAACCCCAACTATACATACAACATGATGGGGGCTAATTTAGCTACAACGAGTCAGGAAAAAGAGCTTGGCGTCATCGTGGATAGTTCTCTAAAGATGTCCACGCAGTGTGCAGAGGCGGTCAAAAAAGCAAACAGGATGTTAGGAATCATTAAAAAGGGGATAGAGAATAAGACTGAGAATATATTATTGCCCTTATATAAATCCATGGTTCGCCCACATCTCGAATACTGTGTACAGATGTGGTCTCCTCACCTCAAAAAAGATATTCTAGCACTAGAAAAGGTTCAGAAAAGAGCAACTAAAATGATTAAGGGTTTAGAGAGGGTCCCATATGAGGAAAGATTAAAGAGGCTAGGACTCTTCAGTTTGGAAAAGAGAAGACTAAGGGGGGACATGATAGAGGTATATAAAATCATGAGTGATGTTGAGAAAGTGGATAAGGAAAAGTTATTTACTTATTCCCATAATACAAGAACTAGGGGTCACCAAAAGAAATTAATAGGCAGCAGGTTTAAAACAAATAAAAGGAAGTTCTTCTTCACGCAGCGCACAGTCAACTTGTGGAACTCCTTACCTGAGGAGGTTGTGAAGGCTAGGACTATAACAATGTTTAAAAGGGGACTGGATAAATTCATGGTGGCTAAGTCCATAAATGGCTATTAGCCAGGATGGGTAAGAATGGTGTCCCTAGCCTCTGTTCGTCAGAGGATGGAGATGGATGGCAGGAGAGAGATCACTTGATCATTGCCTGTTAGGTTCACTCCCTCTGGGGCACCTGGCATTGGCCACTGTCGGTAGACAGATACTGGGCTAGATGGACCTTTGGTCTGACCTAGTACGGCCTTTCTTATGTTCTTATGTTCTTAAGCTTCATCCCAGCTTGTGATCGTTCTATACCTTGATACTGGTTATATGTCCAGATGCCATGGAGATGGAAGCATAAAAGATCTCAATGGTGAATTTAATTAAATATATCAGCAATGAAAGCCTGAACATGTAAACACTACAATTGAGATTGTGAAATTTACATGTAGGGGTTGGAGGGATGACTAGGTGGTCTATGCGTGAGGTCCTAAATACATAGATTTTCTGGAGTCAAAGGTTCATATAATAGGTAATATTGAATTTGGGGGGGGAGGGATAGCTCAGTGGTTTGAACATTGGCCTGCTAAACCCAGGGTTGTGAGTTCAATCCTTGAGGGGGCCACTTGGGGATCTGGGGCAAAATCAGTACTTGGTCCTGCTAGTGAAGGCAGGGGGCTGGACTCGATGACCTTTCAAGGTCCCTTCCAGTTCTAGGAGATGGGATATCTCCATTAATTATTATTGAATTAGCTCTTAATCTGTCAGAGGAAATGTGGTGCTCCCCAGGATTGTGAGGCACCTCAACAATACATGCCCTTAATGTGAAGTGTCTTGTCTGTGCGTGTTGTAGCTCAGCTCCCTGAAACCAACAGCCTCTGGTAACAAGAGCACTGCTTTCCAGGCCTCCACAGACCTCAGTCGCTGTGCAGGTTAATGATAGGTACACACCAGCCCTCAAGTCCTTGTAATGTTCTCTGTAGTGCCCAGCCCTTAACCACTGGACAGACACAGGTTTGCTGCCCCCAAGGGATCAATATACACACAGCTTGCACATTACAGGTCAGGATTAGCTCCTTTATAATATCACAGTACTAAGATATATTTCTAGTGAAAACAATGATACAGTGATTATCAAAAGCTAAGATTTAAGAGATTGTGAGTAAGGATAATGGTTATATATAAAACAAAAGTATTACACATTTCGTAGACTCTAAATCCTTGTCTAAAGTTTATCTATGTAAAGAAATCTCCCAGTGTCTCCAACAAACCTGGCTGGGATCTTTCGTTCATGAACACAAAAAGCATTGACCTTTTTGCTTCCTCGTTGAAGGATAAAGAGATAGCTTTTGCCTTCTCCTTATGACCCCTGCCCTCCAACATACATTGTTTGTCCCCAGAGTGAAGATGACCTCCCAGATCTATTCCCTGGTATGCTGACTTCATGCTGACTTCACATTCTCATGTTGACTTTGCATGCAAATGGAGCTTCCGTTGTGCTTAATTTGCACGAGAATCAAGGCAGACAGGTGAATGTACATCCCTTTGTCTGGCAAAAACCTATTTGTCAACCCTGAGTGAATTCAGACTTTAAAACATATTTTACAGTAGACATACATAGTATCAGTAGATACATTTCACAATATACTGTATAGATAAATACTATCAGTCACGTGCTAGGTGTAGTGAGTTTGTTGGGCCTGATAGGAATTGCTGTCATAGAACAGTGAACCCTTTGCCAATTAGCATTTAGGAGGCTTTAGGGTCACAGGAAGATCAATTGTATTCTATATAGTTTACTATGTGTGGGCTCTTTCTCGTGTCCTTATTCCAAATTTCCTCTATCCCCCACTGTTTTGCATCAAGCTGGATGGACAGTTCACCCTCTACCTCAGGGGAGTTTACATTCAATTCAGATTCTGCTCCCTGTATAGTTGTCAAAGTGCTTTGTGATCCAGAATGCAAGTTGCTATATACATGTACAATATGATTGTCTAGAAAAATATATTTTAAATCATCTACAGTTAGGTCAAAATGATGTAGGGTAAACCTCTGTGCACCAGCGTAGTCCTGTAATATCTCTGCTTTAGGAATAGCTAGATTCTGAGGAGAGAGCCCAAAATATGCATGGGGCAAGATGCATGTTATTTTCTATCATCCTGTTTTTTAAATGGCTACTAGCTCTTTACTGCCACAGATACTATAGGCTAGCTCCTTTCCCTTGCTTCCTGCTACTGCCAGAAGATAATTACCAAGAAACTGAAACAGTAGCTGGGAATTAGAAAATTTGATCTAGAAAAGTAATCTAAAAAGTAAAGTGATTTAATTTAAAAAAGGCAATTGAGGCTTTAGGCTCTAAGATTTTCATTTCCTGCCAGGTGTGGTGTGCCAGAAATATGGTAACACCCACACTTTAATTAAACTAAACATTTCCAGGAAATAACAGAAAATGAAAAAGGGAGTAGTTAGAAACTCAGAATGGCCTCTAATCTTAAATAGATCCATTTTAACTTAATGCTGAATCAGAAGGTGGCCACCAAAAACTTAACTCAAAGGCCTAATTAAGGAAGAGTCTATGGGGGAGATTTTCAGAGACACAAGTGGAAGTTAGATGCCCAGCTCCTGTTGACTGGGAAATTCAGATACTGGTGATGGTAGGATATGAAAATTGATGGTCCAGTGTCAGCTCCAGTACATTAAATACTTTGATTCTACAGGAGTAAAACCAAAACTGAAAATTATATATTAAAATTGGAGTTGACAAAGTTGCCTTAAGTATTGACAGTAGAAAAGGAAAGAGGGTTGTTGATAGACTGAGAAGCCTCAGACTCCCTCCTCCCTCATCAGACAGTCTTTTAAGCTATCTCTATTAGCACAGAACCATCCAACATGGTACATTGTGACAACAGTCAAGGGGGTTGCTACTAATGTATGCCACAACTTCAGAAGTTCAGATCAAGCCCATAGGGAGTTCTACTCCATAGATTATTTGGATAAAATAAACTAATACTTCTTCACATTTCCTCTTCGCAGTGATGCCTCATTTATAGCTATTGGAGTCTATCTTGATAACTGGAGTTTGTGTATTGAGAAAATATACTATATCAGTGGAATATCATATGAAAAATGAATGCACTAAGATTTCCCATTCAGCATATCTGCTTCTAAAACCTCATTGCTATACCTCAGCTGTTTGTTTCTAATAGTTATTGCCGCTGAGCCAAGTAACTTTCTAGGGTGGAATTCACCCTGTGCACACAGTAAGCATAAGGCACATATACAATTTGGGTGCCACTTACGCCTTATTTTGAGTAGTGCATAGGCCCTCTGCACAAGGGTGAATGCCACTTATAATGCATAATTGTCCATAGTGCTTTACAGGTATAATAAGACAAGTATCCTGGCTCAAGGTACTTAAAACTGAGCCTAGCTGTTTGCAAACTTTTGTTTTTATACTCCTTTTATAGAATAAAAGATTAAGGGTGGGAGTTGTCCTGACTCAGCTCCCATTGACATCAATGGGAGTTTTACCATTGATTTAGATGGGAGTAAAGTTGCAGTGCCAGAACACTTTTGAAAATCCTATCCTAAAAGTCTGAATCCATATACATTTTTATCTCAAAATATTTAAACCATTAAAAATCAAAGATTCTTCCTGCAAAGATTTTAATCCAAAGCCAACTCATGTCTATTCAGTGGAGATAAATTGAGATTATAATATATATACTAGTATAGGCTTGGGGATAAATATTTTGGGGGATCCCCACTCAAGTTAATGACAAAAATCCTACTGTCTGCAGTATTTCCACATTGATGTCGATGTGGTGAGATTTAATGTTTGTGGACATGATCTAACTCCAATTAAATTCAATAGATAGACTCCCATTGATCTAATCAGAACTGATTGGCCCCATGAGAGAGAATCCTATAATCATATCTTTGTATATCGTCAAGAATCCCCTCAATCAATGACCAGCCACAACTGCATTCTAAAGGGAGAGTTAAAATTAAAATGTTGAATGACAGGGACTTTTTCAGAAAATATCTTGAAAGCAACAAAATGTATTAGGGTACTGTGAGAGTTTGTTTTTTCAGCCTTCACTTACATTCTAATCCCTGTCATTGCAAGTCTGAGTAAGGGAAGTGGCAGTATAGGTCTTAGTATCATGCAATAAAATGTGGTCATAACTTATTCATGCAGGATTTTGTTCTTTGTGTCATTTTGCTATCTAAAGTATTTGTTCTGAAATTCTTTAGAGAAGTCAGGTTAGAAGAAGCATGACTGGACATAACTGCATAGTTAAGTAATGCCTAGGTTGTCTTATAAAAGCCAAAGTGGCTAGATGAAGCAAAGAACACTGCAGCATTAAGAATTTTCAGTAGTTCATATCAAAATGATGCTTCATCTGCTAGTTAGCTCAAAATATGCTACTCATCAATTAGAATTTTTTTTAAAAAAATAATGTAATAGGCAAATAGTTATATTGTACAAATAGAGCTAAATTCTAATTCAGTTATACTGGTGAATCTGGATGAAAGTTAATGGAGTTAACCTGCCTTTACATTGCTGAATCCAGATCTTCTGAGTCACAGCCCAGAGCTTCAATGACTGCACCACCCTACTTCTCTGTTTTATCTTAAAGAATGTATAAAAATCCTGGCTTTTTGTTGTAGCTAACAAATATATTTTCTCACTATCGTGGCAAATTTAATTAACCAGAATCAAAGAATTAAAGAAAGGAAGGATAATGCCTGTGTTAGATTAATAACTGAACTATTTGAAGAAAGATAGGCTATGTAGGGTGAAGAGAAATAGTTTTCATAAAAGAAAAGGGAATTTGTTTATATCTGTCACCCTCGGTCAGTACTTGCGGAAGAAAATAAGTTATTGTGTCAATATGTCTGTTGACCTTTAATAAAAAATAGTAACTGAAATGTGTTGTCCAAAAAACGGACTAAGGAAAAAGTTTGCATAAACTGTCAAATTTCATTGGACGGAACTATAATTTCCTCATCCAAACCAGAGATAAACCTGTGAGAGGTTGTCACCCCAGAAGGGGGGGGGGTCCACCTTATGTGCTGCGGTCTCACTGAGCCCAACTGTCTCATCAGCCTGGGTCCTCCCCCCCACACTCTGTGCTGCTGTGTCAGGCTCACCAGCCCCCTCCAGCACACACATGGCTAGGGACATGCCCAGCTGTAGAATCACACAGAGTCTACAATCAGCTCTGTGTGGGAGGATTCAGCTCCGGGACTTGCCCAGCACTTTGGTGCACATCCCCTCTGGAGTGTAAACACAAAATTATATTGTCTTGTGTTTTATAGAAATTTATAGAGTGTAAGCTCATGAAATTCACCTCGTCCCTCAATGTGGAGGAAGATATGCACAGTTTTTTGCCCCCCAGTTATGCACAAACTGGGTTTTGTAATAAACAAAATACAAGTTTATTAACTAAAAAAAAGGTAAATTAAATTTTAAGTGACGACTATAAGAGATAGCAAACAGAACAAAGCAGATTAGTGAGCAAATAAAACGAAACATGCAAACTAAGCTTAATACACTGAAGTATACTGGCTACAAATAGTAATTTCTCACCCTAAATGTTGTTTCAAGCAAGTTGCAGACTTTCTTGAAGGTAAACTGCACTGCTTGCAGCTTAAATCTCCAGGGATTCCTTTTATAGGCTGATCTGTGTCACCTGGGCTCAGCCCCTGCCCTCCCCCAGCTTAGCTCCTTTGTTTCTTCAGGTGTTTTAAGTGGTCTTCCTTCTTGGGCAGGGAGGCAGTGAAGAAGAGTCTCAATTAATTCACTCCCCAGCCTTAAATAGGATTTACATATGGTGGGAACCATTTGTTTCGCAGTCTGACCTCCACCCCTCTTTTAATGGAAAAACACTGGAAAGCCCAAGATGGGGGTCTAGTACCAGGTGACATGATCACATGATTCTGCAGTGTCAAAGCAGCAACCCAGGAAGCTTCTCAGGAAGGCGGGAGATTAGTATCTTCAAAGTCTTATTGTTCTTCCTAATGGCCCATTCAGGCTAATTGCCTACTGTCTGGTGGGCATTTCCTAAATGCAAACACTTTTGCAATTGATACAGAGCTTATATTCCTATCTTCAGATACAGCAGTGATACATGCATACAAATAGAATAATCATATTCAGTAAATCATAACCTTTCCAACGATACCTCAGTTATGCCATATTCATATCATAAGCATATTTCTATGAAGAATATGGGGCATAATGTGACAAAACCATTGTGGAGAATTTTGGTTGCTTGACCCGTGAAGTCATAAGTGTTTGAAATTGTGGGCTGAGTTTCTGGCAGGGTGAATAGACTCCATCTAGAAAACCTGGCCCTACAGAAGACAGACATTTAGTCCTTCCATTCTGATTCATTTCCAGAGTGAGGTGCTCATGTTTTCTGAGGAACACTGATAGCTGCTGAACTGCCTATGTGCACACATTTCTTGTGCACAGGGCAAAAATAATTTGGATTAAGGGGCCTGTTCAGAAGCCTATCATTGGCCAAATTATGGGTGCTGGTTTTGTAGTATTTTTGCACTCATTTTGCATGCACTTCTATGCTGAGTCAAAATATGGCCCATGTTGATTATACATAGGTGTATACCATAGAGCTATAATTGAAAGGGCTAAGAGGAAATTTGAAAAAAAGGGGGGAAAGGCCCAAAATCGCACAACAAATAATTAGAATTTCTTTAAATATACCAGAGTACCCTGTGGGAGATCCAGAGAAACTAAATGAGGTCTTTGCTATCAGTTTTCACCACAGATGATGGAAATAAACCTATACCAAGGTTATTCTTTATAGGTAATGAAGGTGAGGCATTATTCAGGGCAAAAGATGTATAAAAAAGATGATTAATCAACTTGAGATATTCAAGTGCAATCAATCATGAGAAGTGGCTGGTACAGTATTTATCTGAGTGTTCTGATGGAACTAAACACAAGTAACTAAGCTGCTCACAAATATATAATTTATCATTACGATCAGCTGACGTGGCCAATATTGCATCCATCTTTTTAAAAGGTAATATAGGTGATACTGGGATGCTGTGAGATTTCAGAATAATTAGGAAAGAACATCATTTAAAGAAATCCTGAGTATAAGGTTTCGTAAAGATAAATTATGACTTTCAAACCTGTATCTAACCTTTTTCAAAGAAATCTAACAAAACTGTGGCTAAAGTACACATATCTATGACTTATTGGGACTTTCAAAAGGCTTCTGATATCGTTAATCACAAAAAGTTGTTAACTATGAGGTAAAAGATGAAGTTCTGTGTTAAGGGATATAAACCATTAACTAGGAATGAATGACCAATTCTCAAAATGCCAGTTTACGGTAGCTGAGGTTTTAGCCCATTGATTAGATTTGAATGGTGACTGAGATCAGTAATAGATTATTAATACACACAGCAAATGTTGCAAATGGTATTATAGGTTCCCTAGTGGGTCAGCCAAGAAGACAGCTGTCATTTAAGTGAGTACCTGGGACTCCTGCTTCTTACATGACTAGCCCAAGAATCCATCTAGACAGTCCTTCTTCTTGCATCTCCATGTTTTGCAATTGCATTGCTGCTGTATACAGCACTGTAGATAGAAAATGCACATGCAGCTCTAGCGTGCACTTCATCACTTCAACATGATTGTCAGACAGTGGGTGACAACTGACAAACCAGTTAAAGGTAACATCTGTGACTCAGTGAGTTTAAATAATTATACCCCGCCTCTGACATGTATCTGCATACTGCAGGATAAGCCCTTTTCAAACAATGTCTCAGAGAACCAACTGAAAAAAGGAACCAAGGCCTTTCAAGTTCTCTTGGTTGTTTTTCCACTCAGGTTGGTTCCAACAACTTTTTATCCATATGTTTTTTACTAGTAGCTGTTAAGGAGACCTTCACAGAGTCACATTTCATATGATTCTTCTGAGTCATTTTCCAAATGAAGTGCTTAGATTAACAAGGTGATAGATGCCCAAGTCGTAGATGCTATGTGATAGGTGTAAAGTGACATATAGTGAACCCAGGGTTAATGGGATAAGTGGAGCAGCAGCTGGAATTTACAAAGTCTTGGATAGGATGTAAAAGAAGAGCTCCATGCACCAGCCCTCTGCCGCTAATCCAAGAGAACCCCTAGGCCTGGTCTACACTACAGAGTTAGGTCAACATAAGGCAACTTACGTCAACTACGCTAAAATGTAGCTCCTGCCCTTGTAATTCGCCCACTACACCGACTTAATAACTCTACCTCCACAAGAGGCCTAGTACTGAGATCGATGGAGTTAGGTTGATGCAGTGTCATTGTAGACACTGCGTTACTTACATAAACTGTTGCTGCCTTTCAGAAGCCATCCTGCAATACCCCACACTGACAGTTAAATTGGGGCAAGCACTCCTGGTGAGGACGCGCACTGCAGACACAAGGAGCATAGTGTGGGCATGCAAAAGCGATTTAATTACTGCAGGAGCTGTACATCGACATAACTTAGGTTGACTAAATTTTGTAGTGTAGACTTCTCTCTAGTCTGTCTCTTCTCAATATTTCTCTTACAGCCTTTACTGTATGCATGTGTTCACTGTTCATTTACCCTCTTATCTATGCTCATTTTTTTTGTTCTCTTCATCTCCCCCATTTCTCTATTGCCTTTATCTTTTTCTCCTTCTTTCACTCTCTCCTCAACTCACCCTATTCATTTTTTCACCCTGCCATTTCTCTGCCACCTCCTACCCCTGTTTCTGTTGTCCCACCTGTGTCCTCTTACTTTGCTTCTCCTCCTTTGCCCCACACCCTCAGGTCAACTTAGGTATGCTCCAGCACTTTCAGGCTCCAGCCAAATTGCAACCACTTGCCCCCTATTTTCCTTTTGCTGTACAGTAGATAAATTTGTTGCTACTGCATGAGGGGACTCAAGGTGCTGAAGTCCTACTGAGAGGAAGTCATTGTGTCCAGGTCCCCCTGAAATGAGAACTAACGGTGTTGCTTTCTCCACCTAGTGGCGACCTTACCTGCCCTTGGGACCAATCAAATCTCAGGCCTGGTGAGAGTTCTTCCAAGTTAATCACACTGCTTTAAGCAATCAACTTTTCTAAATACCAGAAAAATAGCAGTCTCTTTGCCCATTGTGAACAGGTTTCACTGTATTTGTTTTGCAGGGGCATTCATATTCTAAATAAATAGCAGCACTGTCAGCCTGCAAAGGAGTTCTGAGACACAATCTTTACTGTTAACATATTGAGAAATAACATGAAGTTCCATATAAACTATGACACATGTCATATGAATGAGCCAGCTCGCATTTGACTCAGAGACTTAAAGCATCATTGCCAAATGCGCCAGGGGCTAAAAATCTCCAAATACAGTAGGGTGCAGCCAAGTCATTACCCAACCCAGTCCTCACCATAGTGTTTGTTTTTTGGGGATGGATTATCTGCACCCCACCATTTCCTCCTCCCTCCATACCTCTTTAAACTCCATTCAGGGTCCTACATCACATCAGACCCATCGTTGTATTGAATTTACTGGCAGGCATTTCTAGTTACCCAAGAGCTGAAAAATACAACCTCCAGAATGATTTTGTACTGTGGTAGCACCTGGAGGCCCCAATCATGAACCCATTGTACTAGACAATGTACACACGGTAATAAGAGAAAAAGACCGCCCCTGTCCCCCAGAGCTTTTAAATTTACTTTTTACTACAGACAGTATTTTCTTACTCTTGGGATATCTCTAGGGTTGCCAACTTTGGCTGGATGAATTCCTGGAGGTTTCATCACATGACATTATCTTTAATGAAAGATTAGTGCTTAATTCCTGGAGACTACAGGACAATCCTGGAGGGTTGGCAACCCTAGAAATCTCAGGCTGGTATAGTAAACGAGGTAGTCAGTTCCCTTTTCTGTAATTAATTCCTAGTCAGTTTCACTTTCCAGGTTTCCAGTGTTGTAAGGTTTGGGTTAAATAATATAAATAAAATAAATCTAGATCTTTTATACAGTGTGTTTCATCATTAGATCACAAAGCATTTCACAAAGGAGTTCAATATCATTATTCCCATCTTATCAATGGGGAAACTGAAGTGACTTGCCCAAGGTCACTCAGCAGGCCAGTGACACCACTGGGAATTGCACTGAGGTATCTTGCGTCCTAGTCCAAGAGCCTACCCACTAGGCCATACTGTCTCCCCTCCAAACACCACACGGGGGATTTTTGAATTATTCTGACAACTGTTTCCTTTGAATTATTTTTAAACATTTCAGTCAGGACTGACAAAATCCTAGTTTAACAAAACCTGCAACTGTCACCTGATAGCAATGGTCACTTGAATAGACACTCTCTCTGAATCTATTGAGTGGTGAAATAGAGAGCATTAGCTTCCCCCTAAATGCTCTCACTCTCTGCCACTTTGGAGAGTCAGAAACCAGGAATGGGAATGGAAGTCAGGTCTCCCATGTGACCATGTTGAGCTACTATACTAAACCCTTGGATAGCCAGCAGAGTGTTATTTTAAAGATGTATCTAAGCTGCTTACTGAATCAAAACTATACTGAGTTCTAGCTGAAAATTGTACACTTATTTTTGTAGACTGTGAATCAGGTGCTTCCCAACATCTGAACTAGCTTATTCCCAAAGTTTACAAGTCTCTCCTCACAAAATGGGATGGGCAAGTAGTAAATCAATTTTCTCAAGGATGAAATGTCAAGCTTTAGCATTCCTATTTAAAAAGGTGTGTCAGTGTCTTCACGTTTTATAAAGGCTGCACTGAATACTCTTTTTATAGCTGTAATATAATTTACTTGGCACCTCATAAATAATAATTTGCACATGAAGACCTCTATATTGAAGTGCACTTAAGATTATCTGGATGAATGAATACATCTGAATTTTGTGTATCACAGTGGGAGATTTTTAGGTTGCTGAGTAGAAGTGGAGCTGATTAACAAGAACTGCATAACTTCGGATGTAACTACTGAATACTCATTGTGATCGAAGCAAAGCTGCTATGTAATCATTTTCTGAACACTATTAGACTAGGTCATTGAGGGGAAGTTATTCTGTATTGGGTTAGACGACTTACCTGGGTGAATGCATTGATCCAACTTATACTGGGGTTGTGGGATGAACAAACAGTGAAGCACCAAAATGGCTTCCCAAGGAAGAACATCTAGTTGTCCGTGTGGGCTTCAAGAATTCTGTCTCCAACAACAGATTGGAAATTTTGTTTTGCCAGAGCTAGGAACCTGGCGATAAAAGGAGACTAAAGAGTTTAAAAGCTGTTCTGAAGGAGAGAAGGGCCATTCGCTTGCCAGCAGCTGCCTAGGGGGACAGCCTGTGGAGAAACCTGAAGGAATTGGGCCTTCCCAGATCCAGGGAATGGTAAGCCTTAAGGAAGAAATAGATATGTGTACAGTAACTCCTCGCTTAATGTTGTAGTTATGTTCCTGAAAAATGCGACTTTAAGCGAAACGATGTTAAGCGAATCCAATTTCCCCATAAAAATTAATGTAATGGGGGGGGAGGGGTTAGGTTCCAGGGAAAGTTTTTTCACCAGACAAAAGAATATATATATATATATATATATATACACACACACACACAGTATATATATAATAAATATATTATATATAACACACACACACAGTATAAGTTTTAAACAAACAATTTAATACTGTACACAGCAATGCTGATTGTGAAGCTTGGTTGAGGTGGTGAAGTAAGAGGGTGGGATATTTCCCAGGGAATGCCTAACTGCTAAATGATGAACTAGCACTTGGCTGAGCCCTCAAGGGTTACACATTGTTGTTAATGTAGCCTCACACTCTACAAGGCAGCACAAATGGAGGGAGGGGAGACAGCATGGCAGACAGAGAGACACACCCTGTGTGTGTGTGTGTGTGTGTGAGAGAGAGAGAGATGCGCATTGCCCCTTTAAGTACTCTGACCCCACTCTAAGTACATTGCCTTTTTAAGTAGATCAGCAAGTTGAGACAGCAGCTGCTGCCGGCAGGCTCCTTCCATCCTGAGCCCTGTCGTGTCGCCAACATCCCCCCCCCCCGCTCTATGGAGATGGGGTAAGCAGGGGGGCAGGAGCAGGGGGGAGAGGGACACCCTGACTGTAACCCCCTTCTTTCCCCCCTTCCCCGCACAGCAAGAAGGAGGCACCCGGGAGCAGCTCCAAGGCAGAGGGCAGGAGCAGCACATGGCAGTGGGGGGAGGGACAGCTGAACTACCAGCAATTGATAGCCTGCTGGGCGGCTGCTGCACAGGGAACTTAGGGGATTGGGGAGCTGATAGGGGGGCTGCCCGTCCACCCTGGTTCCAAGCCCCCACCAGCTAGCTCCAATGGGCTGTTCTTTCTGCAAGCAGTGGACAAAGCAGACGTCTGCCAAACAATGTTATAAGGGAGCATTGCGCAACTTTAAACAAGCATGTTCTCTAATTGATCAGCAGCGTAACAATGAAACAGGGACGATTTTAAGTGAGGAGTTACTGTACCATATGCTTTGTTGAATATAAGATATGATTTCCCCCCTCCCCCGCCGAAATAGGTTTTGTCTAAATAAGTAATACTTCACTTTTAGGAGACTGGTCACTAATTACCACTCCCATTGTTCTTGAGGGTACACAATTGCACAGTCTGCACGTATATCAGTCCTGCTGAGGTGACATGATTGATACACCAGGGATTGCAAACCAGCACCCTGTCTGAGAGTGGGAGAATCACATGTTTCAGTCCCAAGAGAGAGACTTAAGGGCCCAAGTCTGAGACCTCCAGGGGAAACCAGGAGGGCTCAGAGATGCAGTTCATCCAGTAACTGTGACAGTCTCACCTGGAGAACAAACGAAATGCTAAGAGCCCAGTTAAAGTTGTTCATCTAGTACAGGTATACTGAGAAAAAGGTTTCAGAGTAGCAGCCATGTTAGTCTGTATCCGCAAAAAGAACAGGAGTACTTGTGACACCTTAGAGACTAACAAATTTATTTGAACATAAGCTTTCATGGGCTACAGTCCATTTCATCGGATGCATAGAATGGAACATATAGTAAGGAGATATAGATACACATACAGAGAACATGAAAAGGTGGGAGTTGCCCTACCAACTCTTATAGGCTAATTAATTAAGATGAGCAATTATCAGCAGGAGTTTGACAAGATGGTGTGAGGATACTTAACATGGGGAAATAGATTCAATGTGTGTAATGGCTCAGCCATTCCCAATCTCTATTCAAGCCTAAATTGATGGTATCTAGTCTGCATATTAATTCAAGTTCAGCAGTTTCTTGTTGAAGTCTGTTTTTGAAGCTTTTCTGTTGCAAGATTGCCACATTTAAGTCTGTTACTGAGTGACCAGAGAGGTTAGTGTTCTCCTACTGGTTTTTGAATGTTATGATTCCTGATGTCAGATTTGTGTCCATTAATTCTTTTGCGTAGAGACTGTCTGGTTTGGCCAATGTACATGGCAGAGGGGCATTGCTGGCACGTGATGGCATATATCACATTGGTAGATGTGCAGGTGAATGAGCCCCTGATGGTATGGCTGATGTGATTAGGTCCTATGATGATGTCACTTGAATAGATATGTGGACAGAGTTGGCATCGGGCTTTGTTACAAGGATAGGTTCCTGGGTCAGTGTTTTTGTTCAGTGATGTGTGGTTGCTGGTGAGTATTTGCTTTAGGTTGGGGGGTTGTCTGTAAGCGAGGACAGGTCTGTCTCCCAAGATCTGTGAGAGTGAGGGATCATCTTTCAGGATAGGTTGTAGATCTTTGATGATGTGCTGGAGAGGTTTTAGTTGGGGGCTGAAGGTGACAGCTAGTGGCGTTCTGTTATTTTCTTTTTTGGGCCTGTCCTGTAGTAGGTGACTTCTGGGTATTATATGTTCCATTCTATGCATCCAATGAAGTGGGCTGTAGCCCACGAAAGCTTATGCTCAAATAAATTTGTTAGTCTCTAAGATACCACGAGTACTCCTGTTCTGTTCTTTTTGAGAAAAAGGTGGCTCACAGAGTCCCTTTCGTCTGCTCCTTCTTTCCATTTCTCACTCACAAAGTGCAAGGGGGAGCAAAGAACCAACATGGCAATGTTAGCTGATTAAAGAATCTGTGATCGGAGAGTGAATGATTCCAAATCGTATTACTTACTAGTAGATGAAAGCCCATGCCGCTGAACAGGTGTTACATTTGGGCCAAGTAATCGACCATCTGTGCTCTATATTGGATACATTTTCCTTTAGTATTCTCCATCTTCTAGGTTCTCTGTGTCCAGGGACTGTAGCTTTCTTTCTTGGCATCGTGTGTGGCCAAAGCATAGAGTGGTACTGGAATGGTGCCACCATATCCCAGTACATATGGGAACTGTTTCTTCTGTATAGCTTGGAATCAGACTATTTCAGTATTCGTGGCAGGCCTTCACACCAGTATGCCTGTGTACTGTTCCACTGAACAGCATAACAGGAAACATGCTCACAAACACAGCAGCGGTAAACATGGTAACACAGCATAAAGCAGCATGTGTTAGTGAACAGGAAATCATAAAGAAAGAGGCAGTAAAACCACATAGGTAGGTAGTAGTTTGGGGATCTTGTGTCCATGCACTATGTTGTAGTGAGCAATATTGCTGTTTGTACACGTTCCCCAAAGTAGGGTGACCAGATAGCAAGTGTGAAAAATCGGGTGGGGGGTAATAAGGGCCTATATAAGAAAAAGCCCCAAATATCAGGACTGTCCCTATAAAATCGGGACATCTGGTCACCCTACCCCGAAGTGTGTAGGCAGAGCTGTCCCTTGGCTGGAGACACAACCACCTCTTTGTTACCCCGCAGAGCTGTTACTCCCACCTTCTCTGATCAACTGTCACATTCCAACTGCCAGATAACCTTTGGACTCCAACATTCCATCTGGTTCTCGGAGTGCCCAGTGATTGAACGTGGTGCTATTGTAAACAAAAAGAGCTCTCAACCATGCTTGCAGCTGTTTCCAGTGCTTCACATTGGCTTTACAGACATTCTAGGCTTCAGAGTGACATTAATGGCATCTTATTACATAGATTGTACTGCGGTACAACCTAGAGGCATGGAGCATATGTTGTGTCATGGACTGTTCACCCACATAGCAAAAAGATCATTTATTTATAATCTAATGGTATGTCTTCACTGGAGCTGGATATGTCCAGCTCAACTAAATATACCCATGCTAGCTCTGATTGAGCTAGTGCACTTGAAGTAGAAACATAGCCACAGTAGTGGGAGGGGCTAGGGTTTTGGATGGGATCATACTTGGGGCAACCTGTCACTTAGCCCATCCTGTCAGTTACTCTGCGGTAGCTATGCTTTTATTTTTTAGCATGCTAACTTGATCAGAGGGGGAAAAAATCCACAAAATGGCTCCATTCAGCTCCAGTGTAGATGCATCCTGTGTATACAATGATAGACAACAAAGATAGATACAACATACAGATGGGAGGCACTCAATGGAACAATTAGACTGATTGATTTTTATATTTCTCCATGCAATTTTGGAGATAAATACACGGGGGCAGGTTATGCCTGGCCCTTTCAGGGGTGAGCAAGGTGAAGGGATAAATAGCCTTTTCCCTAAGCCCCTCAAGAGCCAGGTACTACTGAGCTCCTAAACACATGTTGTGCTCCTTACTAGAGGCCCCTGGGCCAGTGGCATGTTTTGCCATTCCAACCCCTACTGCACTCACACATTGTGACCGTTACAAAGGAGGATCCCCATGTAGTTGTGCAGGGATCTCACTCTTCCTGTGCTCTGTGGATTCATAGATTTTTAAGGCCAGAAATGACTATTACGATCATTTAGTCTGACCTGCATAGCATAGGCCCTAGAATTTCTGGCAGTTCTGGGAGACTTTGTGCTTCCTTGATTTTAAAGATAATTGGCCATATTCTGCTTTTAATAATCTTCCACTTTATTTGTGGTTTCACCACAAAATGAGTAAAATGTATGTGCCTTGTAGTGTCTGATCTCAGAGGCTGAGGAGAGATCAATAATGGAGCCCACACTATACCTCTTGTAACATGCACTTCATTTACTCAGATTCCACTTTGCTATTTCCTGTGTAAAAGTTCAAACTGCAGAAGGCACAAGCTAATTTCAGATATTACATATTTTTCTATGTAGTGGTACAAGTAGAAATCATTTCTTGCCGGTATTGCACTCATGGGAGGGAAACAAAGGGGGGGGCACGTGACCTCCCCTTGTGACCCTCCATGTGACTCCTCTACGCCCCCAGCCTGGGGCCCCCCGCTCTCCCCATCCTCTCCATTTCAGCATATGTATGACTTATTAAAAGACAAATGTTAAGTAGAACTGTATCCTAAACTGCTTTATGGTATTGTACCCAAACATTGCATTTCAATGGAGGATTCAACTTCCTTTATAGGAACAGATTCCACAAAAGTGGTCCATAGTCATGCAAATAGTCCCATTGTCTTCAATGGGATTGATCAAATGATTAAGCGTTTACAGGATTAGGTTCCAAGTTTGTAAACTGTTGTGGATGAAACTGACAATGCCTGAGCTGTCAAATCAGAAGGAGCTTCATTTGAATAAAGGTGGGCAGATGTGTGATAAGTCTTAGCTCCGTTGCTAAGATGAGGAACATATTTTCAGCAAAGTTCTCGGCAGATGCCTGAGGCAGCTGGTTTAAGGCCATCAGTGCCCGGCATTATATTCTTCACTTATAGTTCTCTCACCCACAAAGCTGGAAAATGAGGCATTTGTTTTCTTTGTTTTGCTGCTCCAGTTCCTGTTAACAAAATGCATGTTAGACTAGTTTGGCTGCAAAGAAGAATTCTGTGTACACCTGGTTCCTGTAAGGCTGCGGAACTGGGCTGACATCAGAATCCAAACATCCTCTGGTCACTGCAAGCAGAGGCATTCCTCTAATAATTTGGACTTTATGTGATGCAGTATGGATATCATAGATAATTCAGACCAATGGGAGAAACAAAATAAAAAACACTGTTTAAACACCTTCCATCCCTCCCTCCATTCCTCCCATCTTGAGGAGTCCTGACCAACATAACAGCACAATATATATGCTAACAAACTTAAACAAAGCCTTTGTTTAAGTTTGTTAGGTTATGTATTGTGCTGTTAAAGCCATTTAAAGAATGAATGCCCTCCCTAGCCACGTTCCGCTCCTTTAAGGAGCAGAGCACAGCCCCAAGTCTTTCCGGTACCCTGTACCTGCTAAAAATCTCTTGCTGGTACTGCGTACTGATGGGTACCGCCCTACTTGCACTCCTGTTTATAGGGGTATTTGTAGGCTTTGCAGAATTTGGCGCTTTTTTATTATTATTATTTATTTTTTACAATTTCAGTGGATAATGTTTTTAAGCATTTTTTTTCAATTTTTATCTATTTAAATGTTTACAGTTGCACAAAATTATTGGGTTTAAGCGTTTTTTATTTATTTTAAATTTTCACTATTGTGGGAAATTATGAGGGGGTCAGACAATGGGGGGGATCAGATAATTATCAGTAGTTGTTGAGATTCAAAAAGTTAAAGCTTTATAATCGTGAAAACACAAATTGTGAAATTCACAAAGTAAATATGCTTAAATCAAACTCTAAAAAGTCCTCAAACAGCATTTTCTTACTTCAGCCATCAGTATATTTCAGTTATCGATTGAAATATTTTTGTTGGTTTGTGTGTGTATCGTGAAATCAACATTTATTGACATTTTACCAATAAAAATCTAATCCTTTCAAACCTAGGTATTTGAACAGAATAGAAAATTAACTAACACCTCCTCTGTGCCCCTCTCCATACAACCAAGTCCATTCCAGCCACCTTACATTTTTTAGATGATTTTTCAGTCAATAATCTCTGATTCCTTTTTACCACATGAAAAACAATCAGCAAAACAACGGTGGTATATATACCAGCTGGTTATATGAAAATCTTCCTTTCTTATTCTTAGGACCGAGGCACAAGGTTATTAAACATTCTTCTGTTTGCTTAGCATATGTGGTGTGGGTACATTGTCAATGCCCACATTCCTCCTCTTCATTATTCTCATCCTCTGTTCTCATCTCATTTAAAATGTCAGAATCTGTCACTTTTCTGCCAATTTCATGATGGCCTACATTGGCAAGCATCCTGAATTCTGCTGTACTGATTTCTGCAATGGGAGAGGACATGGCCTCTTGAGGCTTGTCTTGGATTATGTCATTTTTGTCATTTGGTTCTCATATCTTAAACCCACGTTTTCAAGCCACCTTGATGTATAATTCTGGCTGATAAATTATTTTGGGTGGAAACAATACAACATTCAGTTTTGTCTACTTTCAGCCCCAAATCATGTGAATTGTAGGGAGGATTTGTTGAATTTCAGGTTGAACTTGACACTCCGGGTGAAACCCCAGACTACAAACTAAAATAATACTTTGTGTGGAGTGATGCAAACAAAAACTACTTTATTTTATTATGGTGCTCTGTAGATAGAAAAGCCAACATGTCCAGTTCAGATTAGTTATTAGGATGGGAAGAGAAGTTCACAATTTCTACTCTCCAATAGTACTGTCAACTCTTTTTTTATTTGGTTGCATAAATCTATTGGTGATCTTTAGTGGAAACCATTTAACCATTGCTTGATTCACCAAATCAGTATTGCCAAGCATAGTTTTCCTGTTATAACTTCTGAAGGATAGTGTGGGTAACAAAGAGAGCTGGTTAAATTTTTTTTGTTTGAAAGCTTTTGACAAAGATGGCATCTTCACCAAAATGGAAACTGTGAAAAAATGACCTATTTTGACCCCCCCCCCCCTCAAAAAAATTCCCAGAAAAATAAACAAGAAAACCAAAAAATGTAGGTTGTCAGATTAAACTTTTTTTTAAAACGTTGGTGTTTGGTAACCAGTTTTTTGTAATGAAAACACATTTTTCCTTCAAATTTTTCAATGAAAACTTTTATTTCATCAAAATATTTTGTGAGAACAGTACTTGTCCTGACCAGTACTTGTAACAAATGAACTGTATATTTCAATCACGTCAGGAGAGATCAACACACTAGTAAGGACTTATAAGCAAACAAAAGAATTCTCCCTGTCCTCTGTAAAGAATAACATGATCTGCCCACATTTGCAATTTTATAAACAAACCCTTCATGCTTAATTTTGCAGTCCCTAAATTAAGCAAAATTCCCACAGAAGTCAGTGGAAGCTTTGGTCAATTAAAGACCTCCCAGGACTGGCTAAGTAGCACACGAAGATGCTTTTCTACAAACAAAAGACAGGGTGGACATTCAAGTGTATAACCTGAACAATGTGAATTTAGGTCTGATAACACATGAATTACTGCACTCAGTGATTGTTGCTGTCATGAAAATTTTGAATTTTTTGATTAGTGTTTTATTATAATTAAATATTTGTTTCATGGTAGTGCCTATAGACTCCAGTCTGAGAGTATAATACTGTATTAGGTATTGCACAAAAGCCTATTAAAAAGTCAGTCCCTGCCCCAAAGAGCTTACAGCGTAGGTATGTGAACACAACAAGTGGACAAACTAAACAAATGTGGAGATGAGAAGTGGAGGAGTGTGGAGCAGCAGAATAAGCCCAATCTGAGTACAGTGGCTACAGCTCACCACTTACCTAACCATTGTCAGGTGACTGTGTCTTGTAAGCAGCCTGGCCGACTGGCCGAGGTGAGTTGTAAGTAGGAATTTGAAGGCAGATAAGATTTATTTGGGGCAGGGTTTCCACACATGCGGGTAAGTATGGGAGAAAGGGATGTGATTGTGGGAAACGCTGACTACTAGGTGGTGATGGCTGAGCAATGTTAAACTAATGCAATGTCAAACATTGAAAAAGTTGCTTGTTCTTCAGATGAGGAAAAACAGGACATTTACCAGATGAATTCTAAATGGCCAAACAACCAGGGCAAGTCTGTCCCTGAGAACATCAAATTTGACCCCATCTGTTCATTTTCCAGCAGCATCTTTGGATCTGACTCTAAGGAAGGGCCAAACCAAATACCTGATGCTAATTATCCCATAACTTTGATAGTCTGCAGCAAGATGTTTACTGTTTAATCCTATCTCTAGTTATGAAGATCCTGAAGGTACTTCTGAACTGAGCTTGTATGTGCTTGAATCTTTTTACAGAATGACAAGAGACATGTTTACAACACCCATGGCCCTTTGCCCTGCACCTTATGTAACCATTTGCACCAGTGCAATGTATGAGTTCCATTCTGATTTGGTAACATTTTAAACCCACTTTGCACTGGTATAAGTGACGACATGAAGTGTGGGGCAACAGTGAAGTGGGAGCAGCAGTCTCAAGCATTTTATAACCACACAGGAAACCTCTTTTGCAGAGAGAACTTATTGTACCAGATTCTGCCACCCTTACTCACAGTGAATACTATCTTGCTCCTCAGGTAGACCCATTGCACTTGAGGAGTAAAGAACTGCTCAATGAGAGTAGCAGAATCTGGTCCTGTTATTTGTTAAGCACTGAAACATATTTTATTCAGCCAACAAATTGCATGGTTTTAGAAAATATGCTGGTGTTCAGGTCTGCAGATAGCCAGCTTTGAACTGAAATAAAATTGTTCCTGGTCTCCAAAGGCAGGCTTCACAGCACAGATCATCTTTGGAGCCTGGCTATCAACACTGCATGCTGAGATCCCTCTTTCATGCAAATTATGACTTTTTCTGTGAGTAAGTGATAAGCTTTTTCAAATGGCCAAGTAACCTAAGGAAAAAAAGAGCCTCTATCTGCATGAAGGAGTGGCCACTTTTGTATGCATCTTAGAATGACCTTAATTTCCATGCAATGAAATCTTGATCCTTTAATGATTTAACTGTGGTGGGTGACAGAAAAATGAGGGGAAAATTGGAGGAATTGGCACATGTATTGTTTCCAGATGATCTCATTTGGAAATACATAAAACGGATTTCAAAATTCAGTTGAACTGATTCACTCTTCAAATTAAATTATCTTTTATTGTAGTGTAGTTTCTGAGAAATTGATATTATTCTGTCATAAAAATGTTCAGATTTCCAATTAGAAAAATGATCATCAATGAAAATTGGTTTAAATCTGGTCTATATGTAACATAACACATTTTTTGTGATTTTTTCTAGAGCCATCCATCTCCTTATAACACTTTGTAATACTCAAACATGCAAATTTAAGGGCCCCCCCCAGAGTGTTATATAACTTATGGACAGCCCCTGTATAATAATGGGGGGGGTGTGATCAGAAGCCCCAGGAATAGTATTTGTTTCCTATACTGCACAACTTATATTAATAGTTTGGAAAGAGAAGTGTTAGTGAAACATAGCTGGTTTAATAATCAAGTATTATCTATATACAGATCACTGGGTACGTCTACACTACCCGCCGGATCGGGTCCCTGATCGCTCTGCCGTTGACTCCTGTACACGACCGCGGCGAGAGGTGGAAGCGGAGTTGACGGGGGAGCTGCGGCAGTCGACCCCACGCTGTGAGGACGCGAGGTAAGTCGACCTAAGATACGTTGACTTCAGCTACACTATTCTCATAGCTGAAGTTGCGTATCTTAGGTTGATTTCCCACCCTCCCCCCCACTGTAGACCAGGCCACTGTTTATCTCAAAATCATAGGCGCTGACTTACTCAGATCCTGGGGTGTGCTCGACCTCCGCTCTGCCTCAGGCCTCGCCCCTGCTCTGCCCCTTCTGCTAATCCCCCACCCCTGCCCCACCCTTGTCCCGCCTCTTCCCAGCCCCTCCCCCGCCTCTTCCTGCTCCCTCCTCTCTCTCTCTCCCCCCAACACTTCAATAACTAAGGATAAGTTTCCAGACCCTGATCTCAGTTACCCTAATAAATGCAGAGTAACTCCAGAAACTTCAAATCACATTGATTTTAACAGTTACTTCGGAGTAACTGAAATTAATATAAAGCCCAATTATTAAGAAAAAGATCTGAATTTAAGAGGGCAGAATGTAATCCTAGAATCATAGAAATGTAGGGCTGGAAGCAGGGGTGGCAGAAGCTTCCCAAAAGTGTGGGGGGGGGGCAGGAGTCCCCACCCCTAAGGCCCCATCACCAAGGCCCCTCCACTTCCCCCAGAGGACCTGCCCCCGGAAAAGTTGGAAGCAAGAGCGGGGGCTGAAAGCAGCCACCTCCTGTGTCCCTGCCCAGGGCAGGTGGAGGGTCCACACCGTGGCACCCCACAGCTGCCCATGCAGCTCTTATGCCGATCCAGCTCCAGGCAAACAGGTCAGGTTTTCTAAACCTTCAATCATTTTTGTTACTCTCCTCTCGACTCTCTCCAATTTGTCCACATAATTTCTAAAACGTATCACCCAGAACTGGACGTAATACTCCAGATGAGGCCACACCAGTGCTGACTAGATCAGGAAAATTAACTCCCAGGTCTTACATTCAACATGCCTGTTAATACACCGTAAAACAATAGCCTTTTTTGCAACTGTATCACATTGTTGAATCATTTTTCAGAGTAGCAGCCGTGTTAGTCTGTATCCGCAAAAAGAACAGGAGTACTTGTGGCACCTTAGAGACTAACAAATTTATTAGAGCATAAGCTTTCGTGGGCTACAGCCCACTTCTTTGGATGCATAGAATGGAACATATATTGAGGAGATATATATACACACATACAGAGAGCATGAACAGGTGGGAGTTGTCTTACCAACTCTGAGAGGCCAATTAAGTAAGTGAAAAAAAACTTTTGAAGTGATAATCAAGCTAGCCCAGTACAGACAGTTTGATAAGAAGTGTTAGAATACTTACAAGGGGAGATAGATTCAATGTTTGTAATGGCTCAGCCATTCCCAGTCCTTATTTAATCCTAAATTGATTGTATCTAGTTTGCATATCAATTCCAGCTCAGCAGTCTCTCGTTGGAGTCTGTTTTTGAAGTTTTTCTGTTGTAAGATAGCCACCTGCAGGTCTGTCATTGAATGACCAGACAGGTTAAAGTGTTCTCCCACTGGTTTTTGAGTATTATGATTCCTGATGTCAGATTTGTGTCCATTAATTCTTTTGCGTAGAGACTGTCTGGTTTGGCCAATGTACATGGCAGAGAGGCATTGCTGGCACGTGATGGCATATATCACATTGGTAGATGTGCAGGTGAATGAGCCCCTGATGGTATGGCTGATGTGATTAGGTCCTATGATGATGTCACTTGAATAGATATGTGGACAGAGTTGGCATCGGGCTTTGTTACAAGGATAGGTTCCTGGGTCAGTGTTTTTGTTCAGTGATGTGTGGTTGCTGGTGAGTATTTGCTTTAGGTTGGGGGGTTGTCTGTAAGCGAGGACAGGTCTGTCTCCCAAGATCTGTGAGAGTGAGGGATCATCTTTCAGGATAGGTTGTAGATCTTTGATGATGCGCTGGAGAGGTTTTAGTTGGGGGCTGAAGGTAACAGCTAGTGGTGTTCTGTTATTTTCTTTGTTGGGCCTGTCTTGTAGGAGGTGACTTCTGGGTACTCGTCTGGCTCTGTCAATCTGTTTTTTCACTTCAGCAGGTGGGTATTGTAGTTTTAAGAATGCTTGATAGAGATCTTGTAGGTGCTTGTCTCTGTCTGAGGGATTGGAGCAAATGCGGTTATATCTTAGAGCTTGGCTGTAGACAATGGATCGTGTGGTGTGTCCTGGATGGAAGCTGGAGGCATGTAGGTAAGTGTAGCGGTCAGTAGGTTTCCGGTATAGGGTGGTATTTATGTGACCATCGCTTATTAGCACAGTAGTGTCCAGGAAATGGACTGCTTGTGTGGATTGATCTAGGCTGAGGTTGATGGTGGGATGGAAATTATTGAAATCATGGTGGAATTCCTCAAGGGCTTCTTTTCCATGGGTCCAGATGATGAAGATGTCATCAATGTAGCGCAAGTAGAGTAGGGGCGTTAGGGGACGAGAGCTAAGGAAGCGTTGTTCTAAGTCAGCCATAAAAATGTTGGCATACTGTGGGGCCATGCGGGTACCCATAGCAGTGCCGCTGACTTGAAGGTATATATTGTCCCCAAATGTGAAATAGTTGTGGGTGAGGACAAAGTCACAATGTTCAGCCACCAGGTTAGCTGTGACATTATCGTGGATACTGTTCCTGATAGCTTGTAGTCCATCTTTGTGTGGAATATTGGTGTAGAGGGCTTCTACGTCCATAGTGGCCAGGATGGTGTTTTCTGGAAGATCACCGATGGATTGTAGTTTCCTCAGGAAGTCAGTGGTGTCTCGAAGATAGCTGGGAGTGCTGGTAGCGAAGGGCCTGAGAAGAGAGTCCACATAACCAGACAAGCCTGATGTTAGGGTGCCAATGCCTGAGATGATGGGGCGTCCAGGATTTCCAGGTTTATGGATCTTGAGTAGCAAATAGAATACCCCTGGTCGGGGTTCTAGGCATGTGTCTGTACAGATTCGTTCCTGTGCTTTGTCAGGGAGTTTTTTTAGCAGATGGTGTAGTTTCTTTAGGTAATCCTCAGTGGGATCAAGTGACATCATCATAGGACCTAATCACATCAGCCATACCATCAGGGGCTCATTCACCTGCACATCTACCAATGTGATATATGCCATCATGTGCCAGCAATGCCCCTCTGCCATGTACATTGGCCAAACCGGACAGTCTCTACGCAAAAGAATTAATGGACACAAATCTGACATCAGGAATCATAATACTCAAAAACCAGTGGGAGAACACTTTAACCTGTCTGGTCATTCAATGACAGACCTGCGGGTGGCTATCTTACAACAGAAAAACTTCAAAAACAGACTCCAACGAGAGACTGCTGAGCTGGAATTGATATGCAAACTAGATACAATCAATTTAGGATTAAATAAGGACTGGAAATGGCTGAGCCATTACAAACATTGAATCTATCTCCCCTTGTAAGTATTCTCACACTTTTTATCAAACTGTCTGTACTGGGCTAGCTTGATTATCACTTCAAAAGTTTTTTTTCACTTACTTAATTGGCCTCTCAGAGTTGGTAAGACAACTCCCACCTGTTCATGCTCTCTGTATGTGTGTATATATATCTCCTCAATATATGTTCCATTCTATGCATCCGAAGAAGTGGGCTGTAGCCCACGAAAGCTTATGCTCTAATAAATTTGTTAGTCTCTAAGGTGCCACAAGTATTGTTGAATCATATGCAGTTTATGATCCATTGTAACCCTCAGATCCTTCTGAGCAGTACTACCATTTAATCTGTTATTCCTGATTTTGTAGTTGTGCATTTCATTTTTCTTTCCTAAATGTAGTACTTTGAACTTGTGTTTATTGAATTTCATCTTGTTGACTACAGCCAGTTCTCCAGTTTGTCATAGAATCATGAAGATTAGGGTTGGAAGAGACCTCAGGAGGTCTTCTAGTCCAACCTCTTGCTCAAAACAGGACTAACCTCAACTAAATCATCCCAGCAAGGGCTTTGTCAAGACAGGCCTTAAAAACCTCTAATGATAGAGATTCCACCACCTCCCTAGGTAACCCATTCCAGTGCTTCACTACCCTTCTAGTGAAATATTTTTTCCTAATATCCAATCTAGACCTCCCCCACTGCAACTTGAGACCATTGCTCCTCGTTCTGTCATCTGCAGCCACTGAGAACAGCCTAGCCCCATCCTCTTTGGGTAGATAGATGAAGGCTGCTATCAAATCCCCCCTCATTCTTCTCTTCTGCAGACTAAATAAGCTCAGTTCCCTCAGCCTCTCCTCATAAGTCATGTGCCCCAGACCCCTAATCATTTTGTTGCCCTCCGCTGGACCCTCTTCAATTTGTTCACATCCTTTCTGTAGTGGGGGGCCCAAAATTGGATGCAATACTCCAGATGTGGCCTCACCAGTGCCGAATAGAGGGGAATAATCACGTCCCTCGATCTGCTGGCAATGCTCCTACTAATGCAGCCCAATATGCTGTTAGCCTTCTTGGCAACAAGGGCACACTGTTGACTCATATTCGGCTTCTCGTCCACTGTAATCCCCAGGTCCTTTTCCGGAGAACTGCCGCTTAGCTGGGTTTATTCATCCTCTCTGAATGTCTGAAGTTTTCGGGTCCAATTCAACTGGAAACCTACAATGTCCCAGTCTTCCAGTGCAAAGTAGATTTAAAGCCACCAGAACTTTTTCTGCTGGAGCATTTCCCCATTGTGAAACAATCTAAGGTGCTCTCTTCCACCACTGCTCTCAGACCCGCCCTCTCCCCCCCACACGCACACATAAAGAGTGTAGATGATAGAAAGTGAGTATGTCTGGAGCAACCTTGCCCTCTAGCAATATTTAGAGGAGCCCTGTGTTAACGCTGGGCTGGTAGAAAACTGGCCTGAAAAAGAAACAGCTCCTTAGTGTCCATGCTTCTTCACACCTTTAGCTGCACCGAGCACTAATTTTGCACAGCTGAGAATCTGGCCTGTGTTATCCCCAGATCTATGATTTATGTGCTGTGCCTATTTTCAATGTCACTTTCAAAGAATTTAGCATAGAAATACCTATTTTTCAGTATAAAATAACACTTCCAATGAAAAAGGAAACCCTGCTATTTTAACAAAAGCATCGGGAGGAGGGGGTATTGCACACATTGTCAAAAATGCATACAAATCAAAAAACAAAAGTACAGGCAGAAAAGATATTACATCTGAGCCCTCTTCACCAGATGTGTTCTGTATCCAAACTGCAATTAAAACTAGCTTATTGGTTTTGCTGTATGCTCAGTGCCCGACTATCACACATTCTCATTCTCTCTCTCTCTCCCTCGCCCCTAGTCTTTGCTGAAGAATAAATCTTCTCACATAAGGGCACGTTAAGTATTTTGACAGAAATTCATCCCCAATGAACCACAAGGAGGGTAGGTGGATAATTTAGTAACCAATTTATTGTAAAAGCTACAAATGAAATAATTTGGGCACTGAACAGCAGTCCTGAAAAAAGTGACTTTTTATTAATGAAACTATTTAGATAATTTCACATTTGCTGATATTCTGAAGTACACACAGATGGCTCATCCCCAAGTGCTGGGTGGTCACAAAAGGGATGGCTAATCCCCATTATGACTGGGATGACATATTTCCTGCACACACACTTGTAATTGCAATTCTTATCTCTAACTATGCTTTAATTGTAACATCTCACAATGCTCCTATTGCACAGTAAGACCAGCAGGACTTCTAGTTTGCTGCCATGTTGTCTGTGTGATGGTTGAACTGCAGAATCCATCAGAAAGAAGCCGCATACTACTCCAAGTACAGGTGTGGCAGTGATTTACTTTTAAAAGGTTTGAACTAGAAATTATGGGCCTGATTCTGATCTCTCACAAGTTTGACAACAATGTGCAATTCTGCTGTCTACAGAAGAGTCATTTGTGATTTATACCAGTGTGAATGAGAGCAGAATCAGCCCAAATGTATAATCACCTGGAGCCCTTCAAAATCTATTTTGTCCTACGTAAGGACTGCAGGATTAAACTCCAGGCCTTGATATTTGCTCAAAACCAGATAAAGCTAAATACTGCAATTTTCTTGGTAAGAAGTTACAAGCTTTAGTAAAGCTATTTTTTCCAGCCCTGGTTTGGGGGGGGGGGTGTCTGTCTGTCTGTTCACAGAAGCGCACACATGCATGATATCATGCTGCATTTTGCCACAGAAATATTAGCCTTCCCAAGAGCCTAGTTAACTGTAATCCTCTCACTACTGCAAGTCAAGTTTTAAACATAAAAATACACTGAGGCTTTGTCTACAGTGGCAAGTGAAAGACAAAACTTTTGTCGTTCAGAGGGGTTAAAAAAACCACACACCAGAAAGACAAAAGTTTTGTTGATGACAAGCACTGGTGTGAACAGCACTTTGTCGGCAGGAGTGCTCTCCTGCCAACATCACTATTGCCATTCCTTGGGGGTGGAAGTTTTTTGTCAGCAGGAGAGCTCTCTCCTGCCAATAAACAGTGGCTACACTCTGCGCCTTTTAGCGGAACGGCTGTAGTGGCACAGCCGTGTTGCTAAAAGCTGCGTAGTATAGACATAGCCTAAGACAAGTTGTAGAATCCTCCTGCAGACTAAAATATACTATGTGTGAGAGAGCATCAAAGAAGTTACTATTGTATGTACAGTTTTTTTTTACCATGCAATAAAATGTCAAAGCATAGTGCATTTGATCCAAGTCTTTTAAAACCAGTCATGATAATGTGTAACCTGGCAAGCATAATGACTTTTGTATGTTGTGTTCTTTCATGAAAAGCCTATGGACCAAAATTATATCTGACTTCAGTGGGGTTGCTTCTGCAGATATTTGGCCCCATAACCTCAGTTCAGAGAAGAGTAGTTTGTGATATACCTTTGAAAGTTTCGTCATCAATTGTATAGCGCAGGGGTAGGCAGCCTTTCAGAAGTGGTGTGCCGAGTCTTCATTTATTCAGTTTAATTTAAGGTTTCGCGTGCTGGTAATACATTTTAACATTTTTTAGAAGGTCTCTCTCTCTAAGTCTATATTATATAACTAAACTATTGTTGTATGTAAAGTAAACAAGGTTTTCAAAATGTTTAAGAAGCTTCATTTAAAATTAAATTAAAATGCTGATCTTACGCTGCCAGCCTGCTCAGCCCGCTTCCAGCCTGGGGTTATGTTCACCTAGGCCGGCAGAGGGCTGAGCGGGGCCTGCGGCCAGGACACCGGCTGGCAAGGGGCCGGCAGCCGGCACCCCAGACCTGGGGGGGGGGGGGTTCAGGGGTCAGGGCAGAGGGCTGGGAGTGTGTGGGGGTGCAGGGCAGAAGGCTGGGGATGTGGGGGGTTCAGGGCAGAAGGCTGGGGATGTGGGGGGATTCAGGGGTCAGGGCAGAGGGCAGTGGGTGTGTGTGGGGGTTCAGGGGTCAGGGCAGAGGGCTGGGTGGGTGTGGGGGTTCAGGGCAGAAGTCTGGGTGTGTGTGGGGGGTTCAGGGGTCAGGGCAGAGGGCAGTGGGGGTGTGGGGGGGTTCAGGGCTCAGGGCAGAGGGCTGGGAGTGTGTGGGCATGCAGGGCAGAAGGCTGGGTATGAGGGGGAGTTCAGGGGTCAGGGCAGAGGGCTGGGGTGTGTGTGGAGTTGCAGGGCAGAAGGCTGGGTGTGTGTGGGGGCTCAGGGCAGAGGGCTGGGGTGCTCGGCTCGTGGGGGTGCTCCCAGCCCCCTGTCCTGAGCGGCTCAGGGCAGGGGGCTGGAAGGGATATACCCTGTTCCACCCCCTTCCCCAAGGCCCCGTCCCTACCTCTTCTCTGCCTGCTCTACGGAGCAGCGAGCGTGCTGCCGTTCGGCTCTGCTCCGCTCCCCCACCCCCTCGCAAGGGCCATCAGCTGATTGGCGCAGGGAGGGGGAGGAGGAGGGGCAGGAAAGCACCACGCTGGGGGAAGAAGCGGGGGAGGGGGGAAGCTTGGCTGCCGTAGGACCAAACTTCTGCCTCCTGCCCCCGCAGGGGAGAGCGGTGGTCGGGGGGACAGAGTGGGGCTGGGGGCCGGGACCCCCCCCACACCGTTCTCCCCTGCGGGGGCAGGTAGACAGAAGCTTGGTCCTGCGGCAGCCAAGCTTCCCCCCTCCCCCGCTTCTTCCCCCAGCGTGGTGCTTTCCTGCCCCTCCTCCTCCTCTCACTGGGCAGGCAGCGTGCAGGGCCGGCTCCAGGCACCAGCTTAACAAGCAGGTGCTTGGGGCGGCCAAGGGAGAGGGGCGGCACCTGCGGCAATTCGGGGGTGGCAGGTCCCTCACTCCCTCTAGGAGCGAAGGACCTGCCGCCGAACTGCCGCCGCCGATCGCGGCTTTTTTTTTTTTTTTGCTTGGGGCGGCAGAAATGCTGGAGCCGGCCCTGGCAGCATGCCACTCAAAATCTGCTTGCGTGCCGTGTTTGGCACGCGTGCCGTAGGTTGCCGACCCCTGGTATAGTGTAATGATAAACTGGCTCATATGTATGTAACACTGTCCTCCATTGGATGGATTTAGAATTGCTTATGTGTTACTGCCCTATAATGCTAAAAATAGTCAACAGTGATTCTCCTTTAGCTCAGGGCTTATGGTCCTGTGCTTTTGGAGCATCAAGATCTCAGTTCTTTCGTCACTGCCACCATGCACTTCCGAAAGGCTGGGATGCATAGCATAGTGACAACCATGAAGTCCTAGGTTGCACTGGGTTTAGTCATGCACTGCACTGCACTGCACTGTACAGTCATGGCTTATCTACCACGTTTTTGAAGTTAGAACATTAGCTACATGAAATGAGAGAAAACATGTACCATACCCAAACTCCTATGCCTCTGAGAACATTATGCAAATACGTCCCTTCTTGTTTATTGTCTTATATTGAGCCAATAGCAGAAGTACTGAGAGTGGGTGCTGTACAATAATTAAAAGCAAAGGAATCTCAAAAATAACCCAGAAAACTGCCACCATCCACAAAAACTAACCCAGCCTAAAACATCAAACCAAATAAGACTAACAACAGTAAACCAAACTGGTCAACTAAACTCTCATATATTTTGCAATTTGCCAAACTCAGGCTCTGATGACAACTAAGGGCCAAGAGTTCCCCTGGGGGCACAGTCCTTTAACTGAGAATGCCCAGCTGTCTAAGTTCTAGATAGAGCACATTTAATTCCCCTTCCTATTTCCTTTTTAAGATTCCCATTGTTAAATCTACATATTCTATGGTACCTTATTGAGCTACAGTTCAAATCAAATAAAGTATGAATGAACTTTCTTCATAGATGACTGCAAAGGGATTTATTCATCTGCAGAAAAGTATTTGCAATCCTTTGCTTCCATTGCTAATGTAAAGCTTGCTAATGAACATTACCAGTATAATAGTTCAATGGATCTATTAAATGCAGTTATTAAACCTGAGTATTTTAAACAGGACACAGTTTAAAAAAGATCAAGATTTGTAAAAGAAGAAAAATGGTTCCTGCATTTGTTATATTCACCCCTTAATAGTCAAAAGTCGGTGAGTTAAATGTATTCTTAAGACACAGATAATTGCAGGTTTGTAGAAGTCTGAAGGGTTAACATGATAAAACATTTATTGTAAGCTTGTGCCACAATATAGATCTCCCTTTTGATATGGGGCTTTATTTTTGTCGAACAGACAGCTTTTCTGTCTTTATTTAATGTGGTAAATTTTTAATTACTTCCTTTAAAGCCTGCCTTCCCCTAACCCGTCCCTCCGTGGACTATTTTAAACAGAAGTTGGAGACTAATTGGCTCCATATTATTGTCACAGTGGCCCTTTTATTTCAGAGAGGATTCTAACATGCGTAGGGCATTTATTTAGCAAGGTGAATTAAAAAAATGTTGAAATTCGGCCTAAGAGGAAAATCTCCATAGGGACTCTTTAGGATTTTATCCATGCACTAAACTGATTTCCTTGCTCATGTTTCTTGCTTGAGTGAACTTTGCTAAGGTCTAGCCAATGTCATTGCAATATCTCTCTTTATTAGAAAATATCAGGAGAAAAGGGTTCAAACATGATGGTTCAAACAACATGATAAAGTATTGTGAAAATAACCTGAACATTTTGACAAGTGTTATTTTAAGGGATTCAAAAACAAATAATTACTTAATGTTTCAACCATCACAACTTGTTACACAGCAACATGGGAACCAGAGCATGAGTGGGATTTCATGGTATTACTGCTTGAAATATTTGCCCAGAATCTCAAATCCACTCACACTGAACGTGGATTTCAAGTTTGATGTGTTTGTGAACATCAGCCCATGCTTATGACACATTCAACCAACACAAGCTCATGTTCACAGGGCTGGGAAACCAGCAAACCTCACTTCCTCTGGACATTTCAAGAAAAAGAAGGGGGCTCTACATTCTTATTGTGACAGGAGCATGCAGATCCCATAGAGATTTCGGCTGGTAAGACCAGAAGGAGATGATACAATTTCAACCTCTGTGAACTGCACTGCAGGGCTCATGCAGTCCTGATCCTTAGTGCAAACATACTGTACCTGCTTATTGATTAAAAAACAGAATTAAGCCAAGTCTTTGTCTTTTGAGGTTCTGAGAGTGCATCTGTACATGTGGCGGTTAAGGATCAAGGAATATTTTGTTGTTAAGCTTTTCAACGTGATCACCTTGCTGTTTGTTTATTGTTAAAAGACCATGTGACTGAATTTCAGAATTCAGAGACTGTGCAAATGGCACAGTTCATGGTACTTGAATATTTCTTTGCACATAGAGCTTGATCTAGTTCCCAGTGAAGTCCACAGAGAAACATCTGTCAACTGAGAGGGAGTTAGACTGGCCTTATTTATATAGCACCTGTCATGCAAGCATCTCAGAACATTTTATAACCATTAGACTTCACAATGCTCCTGTAAACAGCAGATGGGGGATTAACATTAAGGGAGAGGGTTTTTGGGTCCCCAAAAAGCCAGCTAAATATTAATAAAAGAAACAGTGGAGTCTGCCAGACCTCGGGTATACTTTAGGATTTCTACTTAGTTACGTTTTAAAATTAATCTCATATAGAATCTGGCCCTTTTTACTGCTTTTAGCACCGGACGGAAGGGTTGCATTCCCATTTTACAGCTGGAGAAACTGAGGCACAGAGTGTGCCCTGCACAAGATGTCATGGAAAGGCAGTGGCAGTGTTAGGAATAGAACATAAAACTCCTGAACACCAGTGCCATGTTGTAATCTCTTAACCATGCTTTTTCTTAATTAAAAATGAACTATTTAATGAAATAATCAAACAGCACAGCTAATATAAACGAGGTGCTCTGTCTTGCCTCATATTCTTTGACTTACTGAGGTTGTCATTTCACCTGTTGAATCTTATCCTTCTATCAGAAATGAAATCAATCTGGTTTGAGAGCTCACCTGTCATAGCTCAGGCTGGCATAGAGACACTCACTTTTGCCAACTACACACCTGCTTTAAATTAGTCCCCCTACCTCCTACAATCATCAGTCAGTACACATCTATTGTTAACATTTTTTAGGCATCTTTGCTTCTGGCTTCCTTACTTTAGAAAGTCCCTGGAACTGATAGGAAATAGGTCACTGCATTTTATGCAGTGTTGTTTCCAGCCCTGTTCTCTCTTTTGGTGGCAACACCGGCATGGCTGTTGAGCCCTTCAGTAAAGCACTATTTTTTCAAAAACTCCTGCTGAAGAAAGGGAGGATTTGGGGCAGGGCAGGAACAAAAGAAGTTTTGCTGGCCAGCAAGATGGACGAAAATAATTGTTCACTCATATTTTAAAAAAATATTTAACTTATCAGTTTTTTTAAAATGATAGCGCCAAAACTACAAAGGAATATATATGGAACAACCACAACAAGTAGATGAATTTTACAATATCTGGATGAGGAAAAAAATAAATCAGAAATGATACTACAGATGAGTTCTGTTGCATAATTACAGTAGGATCAATGTTCCAAATATCAAGAATAATTTTCAAATCTCTAATAAATTCAGTACCTAAGATTTGTTCTACTTAAAAATCCAGTAAGCAAGAATTTTTTAGAAATATCATAATTAGTAACCTCAAAAGATTGATCCTTGGTAGAAAATGTCTTAAGATGTTTTGAAATAAAAAAAAATTGGGCCTCATTAAAGTCAAGAAAAGACATTTCATGATTGCAAAATAACTTGAAACTCCTGCAGGATAAAATATTGCTGTGCCCACTGCTCTTATTACTATCTGCTTTTAAAGAGAGAGCAAAATTTTCAGAAGTGCCTAAGGGCCAGATTTTTAAAGATATAGGTGTCTAACTCCCTTTAAAAATCTGGATTTAACTGGCTAAGATACCTAAGTCTCATTTTCAAAAGTGACTATTGAGACAGGTTCTTAGGCACCTAAGTCACTTTTGAAAATGGAACTTAAGCACTTCTAAAAAATCCACCCTTTACGTCTCAAATCCTAAAACTGGTACTCTATGTGGGCAAATCCCTGCCCATGGGGCAAAGTTTAGAGTTGTATTCATTAAATCTAGTTAAATATAATTCAATGGACTATTTTGAACAAGCTAGAAACTTGAAAATTTAATATTTGTACGCACCACTGACCATCTTACAATACTACGCCCACACTTTCCTAATACATATGATAACTGGTTTCATCTGCTGTTGACAATTCTAGACCAAAATTCTGTTGTGGGAGCCGTTTTCCTGTTAATGGATTTGGTTTTCAGGACATTTCTCACTACTTTTTCTCTTTATGTCTACCTAACCTCTCTGAATAAGAGGCAGATATATGAGACTCAGTCAATATCAAGTGATTCTGTGCTCAGCAGACCCATGCCAATTGCTGAGTCAGTGATGTGCCTCCATCCATATTTCAGGCTGATTTCTGGTGCTTCGGCCCAAAATCTCATAGATGTGGATACAATGGGGTAGATTTCAGTAACTGAACATTTTATCAGACATGGAAGACTACCAAATTATGATCTGCAATCTCCTAGGCAGATCTAGACACACAAATAAGTTTCTTATTACAGTACATTCTGTATTGAATAATGTAAATTTCCTGTTTGCTGGTTCCCAAAAGCTGTGTTTCAAAGATAGCAATCTGTTTCCAAGATCGCCTTGACCTGAAAGAAATACAATATAATGAAATAATATAGTAAAAATAAGTCAGGCGCCCATCACAGAAATTAAACCTTTAAACAATTAGATCTACTGCGAATACAACTCTTTTTAAGGTGCCTTACCACAGTAGCCTTGACATGAAGGACTGAAGTTTCTATTGCTGTGGCGAGGCAAATTAATTAATTAAAGCTGTTTTCCTGGTATGGATGTGTGGGGGGTGGGGGTGGGGAGGGGGTTGGAGTTTATAAACCAAATATGGAACCTTCAAATATTTCATATCATTCTCAGATCATCACATGAAAATGATACTGCTGGTACATATTACAGTGTAAGGCCCTGCTTCTGGAAAGCATCCATGTTTCGTTAAACATTTAAAAATGTGCTTGGGTGATTTCCTGAATATGAATGGACTTAAGTGCTTTCCTGCATCAGGGCCTAAGAAAGTTGACTGCCAGAAAGTATGAGTGTTATGAGGTGTCCTGCTAGCATCATTCCTTTGAAGGCATCCTCTGTCCTTCCAATAACTTTGCCACTTATTTTTTAAGACTCCTTCTGATTATTTCTAAAACCATAAAGCATAACTGCTTCTGCTTAGCTTCTTATCTCAAGTTTTACTGTATGAATTAACCTTTTTGTTAATTAATTCTGATCTTTTAGCAGTTCCAAAACATAGTTTACATTTGATCAGCAAGACCACAATTTTCTGAACTTTAAAACAGCTTGCTGATAGCTTCTCAATGCTAAGGCAGTGAATCCATGCAGGACCCATGGGACATCATAAATACAAGTGTTTATCATTTGAAATGGGCTGGAGAGCCATTTTCCTTATTGCTCCTGTACGTGATCTGTGATGCATGCCCCTGAAAGAGTTTAAAAAGAAGTTTCCATTTTGTTATACAGTTGTGAGGGAAAGGTGACAGCTGGACACCAATTCTGCTTGCAGTTTGGAAAGCTCATCAAATGACTCTGTTTAGTAAATTCAGCATAATTTTCTTGTCTATATTACCCTAATCTCAGAACGTGGGAATCAGAGACAGTACCAAACAGTTCTAATTTACTTCAGCTATTTAGAGCATGAACGTTCTGAGTTCTTTTTGTCTGAGGCAGCAGAGTGGAGACAGGGGTAACTCCACATGTGGCCTTTCTTCCCCTTGCTTGCTTGTTTTACATTAACACAACAGGAACAGAAACAATGGGGGGTTTGTTTCTTGATTTGGCTCAATTTTTTTTTGTCCAAAGGGAGGTATTGCCACTCACCTTTTTTCTTTCAACTAAGTTTCTTGAATGGTTTATTTTGATTCAGTCTAACATTGAACACAGGGAGTTTAGGCAGCAAGATAAGTTTATCTTGCTAATTAAATGGCATGGAGATATGAGACATAATTTCATATCCCATAGTCTCTGGTTAAAATCAGCTTGCTTCATTCTTCTCAGCATTCAACTCATGACTTGCTTGTTCCATTTATGTTACTTGCATGTTGCATAGTCGGGTTTTTTTCCAGATGTTTAGATACAAATGGAATGCTGCACTGTGTGGACTATAAGAGAGATTGGATGTTAATAACCAGCACTGGGAGAACTTGTATATATAGTCAGTACTGGCCCAATCCTGCAAAAAAGAAGTCAGAGAGCTTTGCCATTCACTTCAATGGGGCCAAGATTTCACCCATAATGTATAGCAGAGTTCATTTTAGCTAGAAAAATATATTGTTTACAGAATCACGGAGATTTATTGGGACATTGAAGGTACCAACTTGAGCATACACACACGCAGGACTGAACTTCTTGCTAATCCCCCAGGTCAGAACAACAACATAATAATGTACAAGCATTAAGATAAGGATATGGCTCCATCTACTAGAGGAGGTGCTGTCTACACTAATCATTACAACTTTCCCCCTGCTAGTTAAATAAGAATTTAAATAACTCCTAGGAATCTAGGCAGTCTGTCATCCACACAATTTTCCATGTTCATCTGTCCACTTGACCTATAGTCAGTCATGGACAACTCACTCATAGTCGGATCTACATTATCAGTGAGTGCAGGATTCATGTCCTCTAGTTCAAGCCTAGACATTTTTGAAAGATTAGCGAGCAAGTGGCCCTGGGTTGGCCCAGCACTGTGTACAGTATTTTCCTTTGCTATTCGGCATCACTGGAAAAGAAAGTTGTTCCTTCCACACACTGCAAAAGGAATAGGGAATGAAGTGGAATTGATAGTTATGGATCCAGTTGGATAACAAGGAAGGTGGTGCTGCTATTTCTTTGTACTCTATTGTACTAGTGTCCTCAGATGGTAAACCTGAAGAGGTAGGGATTTTATCATTGTTTTAACCTAGCCCACCCACTGTACAGCACCATACAGTTAGTGTATGATTGGGTAGTCTGCCCCTTAAAGGCAGTACTGCATACTGGTCAGTCCTCCCCCTCACGTGGCATGGCTCTCTAAGAGTTTGGAGTAGTCTGATATACAAAGCCTGAGGAGATACAGGGAGAGAGGAAAGGGATAAGGGATCCTGAGAAGAAGTAGCACTTAGAGTGAATTTTGTTACTGTATCTTTAAGGACCTGGAGCCTTGCAGAGAGGGTGGGGCAGGGCTCCCCTCTCACCCAGACAATGAGAGAGCTGAGTGAAGGGTCAGCATAAATGCTGCCTCCTGTTTCATTGCAGGGCAGATGCCTAGACAGTGCAGGGAGCAAGAAGGCTCCTGCAGGGCCCAGAGTTAGCAGGGAGCAGATACCACCAGGAGAAGGCTGAAAAGCCCTCTGAGCCTGAGGACTAAGTGGGGTCAGCTGAGGGAGATAAATTGCAACCAAGCTCCAGGAAGAGAGCTGTTGACTTCTGGTAAGGGGAGGGACATCATTTGTGTGAATTACCCAAGTTCCAGGAGGAGAGCTGAGACTCATGCCATAAGGAGAGAGAAAGTCTGAGAGAGAATCCTGAGGGGACTGGGAACAGAGCTTTGAGGGCAGGCTTCGGAGGAACCCTGAAAGCCAGAAGCACCTTTTGTTTATTTGGGACTTATTGTTATGGCCCCTTTTTTATGAGGCTTTGTAATAAACAAGCCCTAAGGTGGGTATTATTGTCAAGCATCAAGAATGTCTGAAATGATGTTATTGGCTTCCTGAGAAGGGAAACTGAGGCAGGGAGTATTTGCAGTGCCACACTAACTCTGCAGGGAAGGCACACCCTATGACACGGTGTTGTATAAAGAACTTCAAAAATAGCTACTTTTGCACACGGATCTTGTAAATAAATTTGCACTTCTGCACATCCATATTTGTCCATCCATTTATATTATGCTCCTCTCTTTAGTATCTGAGTATTTTTCAGAAGTTGATGATTCCAGCAGCTCAGCTAAATATAGGGAGTGTTTAATATGTTCCCTCTTTCCCTGGAAGAGGGATTTTTTAAAAAGGTAATTTTCATAGTTTACCATTATTGGAAAGCTGTAGCAAAGTGATGGGTCTTGGATTTTGTCCTGAAGGCAGTAAAGTTTGTGTCCACTTTCAATCCTCATGGGAGAATCCCACAGCTATAGGCAAATGTAATTTATGTGGAAAGGTATTCTAGTGAACTGTCTTTAATATCTTTTTTCCCCCGCCTGTATAAAGTGAGAGAGTCTGAGTCCAATTTTTTTAAAAAATTGGTTCAAAAGCTAAAACAGAGTTGAGATATTTAACTCTAAGGCAACTAAAATTAAAACAATGCTCTACATTGGCAGTCCTGCAAGACTGCCTTATAATGATTATCTTAAAAGATAGAAAGTAAATGATCTTTTTATTGCCTTTCAGGGTTTTGTGGATTCATTATTTGTCAACATTCTGTCTCCCAATATGAATGTGAATTAAAAGTGGACTTCAGTCAGACCAAACTACTGAATTACTGGCACCAGTGAATGGACAAGGGCAGAGTTTGGTTCAAGCTCTCATCAAATGTTTGATCTGGATCTGGCAAGCTTTCAGGATTTGGCTGTACAATCCACTAAAATGAATGTTTGTCTGAGAGTATCCTATAGGATGTGTGTCATGGTTACAGGAGGAGCTGCAGTTTACATCCTCTTGCAGCCCCTGTCCAGTGCACCCCTCAGATGACAGGCTTTGCTTCCTTCACCTCTCTCCAGTGTGGAACCATATGGTCCTACTGCTTTTAAACAGGGGGTGTGCATCCCAATCTACTGCCTGTGAAAAAATGAGAAGCCCAACTTATTCTGCGCCTACAAGACCTTTTCCCTTCAGGAGCCTGTGACCAGCGGCTGAGTATTGACTCAAAACAGCTTCTTCAACACAAAGGTGCACCCAAAGGTACATAACATTCCAAGAAGGAAGCTGGAACAACAAAAGGCCTACACAGTGAGTCTTACCTCAACTTTATCTTTTCCTTGCAAGTTTTGATAAGGTCTGCTCAGCCTGGACACTCCTACTTCTGGGCAGGAAGAGACAGACAACCCCTCCAGCATTCTCTGACTGTCTCTCTGACTCTCCTATAGCATCTTCCTCCACTCAGCAACTTCTGCCCACTTACCCCCGCCCTTCCTTTCTACGCAGGGGTTTTTAATGGTTTAGTTTTCTTGATCTTAGGCTTGGGGAAAATAAACCTAATAGCCTTGCTTCGGCCATGCTGATGAGTATTTCCCAATGAATAGCTCCCCCATTTTCTCTTAAAGCCCCTGGATACTTTCCCTAGAAGTATCTTCTCTCTCTAATTGTTTTGTTTACTACCTGGTTTTCTTTCACAGACTCATTTGATTTAATTCTGTGATCACACAAAATGATAGGTAAACTGCCACATATAGAATATCCATACAAAATAATACAGATCTCTCTCCACAACATGCATACAATCTTCTTTGGGCAATCATGGGTCTTGAGACCAAAGGGATGTTCCTTGCTGTACCCAAAGGTACATCTCTAATGGGCTCATATTCACCAAGGTAAAATCAATGGGAGTTGAGTGTCTCAACACCTTGTGGGCTTGGACTGTTAGGCCATGTAGTCCAAGTCTAAACCTATATTGAAGAGTGAGAAATTCCCTTACAACTCTAATCAGATTTCCAGCCCTTGGGTCTCAGACTATGTACCTGCTAACACCCTCTGCACAGCAGGTGGTTGAGGAGAGGTGGGGAATAGGTGGAGCCTTGACTCCACCCGCTCCTACATGTTAGCTAGCACAGCTGAACTGCCTTGGGGAGTATCAGGATTTTCTACTAGTCTAGATCAGCAACAAATTACTACGCTCCCACACCTACTTGGAGCAAGGAGGAAGCCCAGCATAAAAAACTGTGACTCGTGTGTATCTGAGTCATGTTGTCTCCAAGGGCTAACCCTAGAGTGATGCAGCTTACAAACCACCCTTTGTTCAGGGCAGTGCTTAAAGGCACAGTCTAGCCCATAGCTTCTTCCAAACTATTTCATCCCTCCTGTCTCTCCCAAAAACCTCTATTAAAAGAAGAGTGTTCTGTAGCTGATTCTAATAAGTTGCTATGAGAAGGGTAGCACATTTTTCATTGAAAAGAAACCTTTCCCCTTTCTCTCCAGCATTTTAAACTCTGAGATTCTTTTGCCACAGCATAGTTAAAAATGCTCTTATTTTCTGCATGGAGAATAATATCAAATTCTCCAACTTCCATCAGAACATGTGCATGAATGCTGGCATATCTAACGTTTGACACATTTTGTCATAAACAAGGTAGCAGATGTTACCTTATCCACATATATTAGTTCAGTAGACAGCATATTTTTTTAATTTCCATTTATAATGTTAACTCTTTCTTAAGTTATGCTACTAACAAATACTAAGAGGGCCTAAGTGCTAATATTCTATACTTAATGTTACTTTGTAGTTTGTATTAGATCTGATGCTGTCGGGACACTAGTTTCTTAACTAGGAAAAATGTCATTGAATTATTGCTTTCCTAGACGGTGCTTAATATGTACAGAAATGAGATTTTACTTGGCAGAAGTCACAAAACTGGATGTTTATTACCAAAAAGAAGGAAAATAACCTAACCAGGGATGAGCTGATATGGATTAGGTGCTTCCGTGAGACAGGGCACTAACCATTAATTCCTGGAGAGCTGGGTTAAAGTCTGATTTAGGTTACAAGTGAGATGAGGAGTCTGTTGGTCTCAGCCTAGAGTTATGGCCTTCATCCTGCAAGCTGCTCAATATGGGTGAATTCCCGCTTCCCTGCAGAACTCCATTGAAGCCAATTAGGAGTCCATCCACATGGAGCAGTTGGCAGGATTAATGCCATAGACCTAAAGTTCTAGGCTGAGACTGCCTAATTCATTTAATTTGTGACCTAAATCAAACTTTAAGTCAGGTCTTCAGGGATTAATGATTAGTACACAGTCTCAGTGAGTCACCTGATCCATAAATCTGTTCCATATTATATTGTGTCCCTTCCTTCTGAGTTTTGGAGCCAACAAGGTTCTGCACAGGTCTTGAGGGTTAGGTGAGGGTGTCTACCTATGGAGAGAAGCTTGCCGAATCGGGTCTTAAATCAGCTCTCTTTTGAGACTTATGTGCACATTTTAATGGAAAAGCAGTTTTAATTGAATTGTGTAATTTAACTGCATCTTACATTAAAATAATTGTGGATCTGACATGTAAAAGATTTCACTTGAAAATCTACTGGGAACAAGTTGGTAAAGAAGACTTTGCTTTGTACTATGTTGCAAGAAGCAGAAAAGAAAAATTTCTGTAGCATGTGGGAATAGTCAGTCTTCCGCCGATGGGGTAAAAAATACTGTCTTTGTACAACATTCAGTAAAATGTTGTGTTATCCCCCTAATGTAATTGGCTTTCAAAAATTCAAATGGATGATCCCATTTGACCAGGGCAAATGAAGAATGGGTTGGCTGTAGTAGTAAAAAATATTGCTGTATTACATTTCCCTTCCTCTTTGTGGTTTTGATTTCCTGATGATTCTTAGGATAAACTATCCAGCCATCCATGATATCTTATGTAGGTAGCATCTGTTCTGGTTAAGAGGGTTGGAGAATATACAGAATATGCTCTTTGTGCTCAGCAGCATTTACGTGATGCAAGGATGGTATTTTGTTGTGCTGCAGGGACACCAGTTGTGATAGGAAGCACTGATTTTGTGCGTGTTATATTTGCTAAAAAAAAAAAGAGCCTTGATTAATAGCAATCAACAGAGAATCAAGTGAAATAGATAGAGGCTTGCATTGTGCGGGGAGGATGCGGGAAGCCTTGTCCTCTCCACTTGTATGTTTGCACAGGGGCTTTTGCCCCTCCTTGTGGGGAAGTGGCAATATAAAGCAGCCTTATGCACGGAGTATAAATGGGCCATTTTGAGTTTAGAACTTATTGTGGAAACCAGGAACTAAGAATAAATCTCTTCTCAAACTCAAACCATTCATAATTTGAATTGTCTGTAGTTGATTATTCTAGTTACCAAAAATGTGTTATTATCTAACATCCATATCAGTGATGGAAAACCTGGTAAAAATGGCACTTGGGACTGATTTTTAGATGTCTAAAATCTAATCAATAACATGGATATTTTTTAGAGGATATTCTCTAGATTGAAATGAAAACCAAGCCAAAGAATACTTTGGGGGGAGGGGGAGGGGAAGGGTTGGGGGAAGAGGAGGGAAATGCCTCTGACTTCTGCCTGGATGGTAAGAAACCCCATTATAGCACCATAACCACACTGTTCATCAAGATCAATAATAATCAATTCCACTTCATTGCTTACTGACCGTTCTTTTTTCAGTATGTTGAAGGAATAACTTTATTCTCTATAGCAGCCAAGAAGTAAAGGAAATCTGAGGACAATTTTCAGGTAGAGAGCATATAGCTGATGATTAGCAATATTTTCCCCCTAACAGAATATTGATATTTACTTTTCCTATTCAATAGCCTTGAAAGAAAGGCTTCATCTTTGCTTTTAGTTTGGTATATGGTATATCATATTAATTTATTCTCATTATTCTTTAACTATAGTTTTTATATTTTATTTTTGATTCCAATAATTGTATAGCCTAGTCTAGCATTTAAAAATATGTTTACAGTTTACTACTTTCGGGAGGTGGGGTAGACTGTAAATTATGGTGCATTTTAATTGGTCATTCAGTTCTGTACTTACAGATTCTGTACATACAGATTGTATGCCTAGAGCCGAAGTGCTGCATAGGTCTTGTGCTGGTTTCTGTACAGGTGTGTATTACACCCAGACAGAACAGACCTTTAGGCAATCTCCTTGTTCTCTTTTTGTGTATGACTGGCAAATATCTAGTGGTCCATATTGCAGAATTACCACTTTGTCTGATAGTCTCTTTCTGGTATTCACTGCAGGAGAGGAATCGCTATAGCGAGCACAAACCAAAGAGCTCCTAGGTCAAAAATCTTGATTTCAAGTATAGAGGCTCCATGGCTTGAATGCTACAGAGTCATAATAGGAGCCAAGTAACTTTCTGAGCTTTCCTGTAAAGTCTTGATTATGAACCAGCATAGAACAAAAATATTCAACTGGTCTTGTTACCATGTGAGTTTCCCACCTGGGTGGTGGTGTACTAAGTCAATGGAGAGAGTGTTAACAATGAGACATAGAGAAGGATTCTTTCTCCAAGCCACACATAGACAAGACCCCAGCATCAGATGGCCTTTAAAAAGATGTTCTCTCCTTTTTCTCTTGTTTTGAAAGCCATTTTATACCATCTGGAACCAGATCTGTCATTCTTTTCAGAGATATGGATAAGAAATAGGCCTGTTATGTAAGGACATAGAGGTAGAAGTCCTTCTAAAAATATTGCAGAAACCTCTTAAATAAGTGCATAGAAACTGCCATGGCAGAAAAGACCAGTAGTCCACTGTGACAGTGCTAAGGGGCATGAAGCATTGTAGTGAACCAGCCCATAGGGGATGTTTCTTCCTGGTCTGGGTGTGTTAGTGATTTGGTTTATGTTCTGAAGCATGAGGGCTTATATCCATTCTAATTTTTTATTTAGTTGACACAGCTCATTAGAAACAGAAACCCTATATGTCAATTACATAATTTGTTTCGATGAGCAGAAAGTCTCAGAGATACATTTTGCTGATGTATTCTTCCTTTTATTTAATTAATGCATTATTTAGTGCTAATTTTAAAGCAATTAAAATCCCGATTTAGCAAGGTATTTGAGCAAGTGCCTAACTTTAAGCACATATGTAGTCCCAGTGACTTCGCTGGGAGTACTCATGTGCTTAAGATTCTTGTTGAAATGGGGGTTTAATTAATTTTTAAGTGCTGTGGTAAGGTTAACACCTAGTTAATTTGGACAGCATAGAAAACAGCATGAGTGAACAAAGGGCTGCAGAGGAGAGAGAATTTACATGGGTAAATATCTATTCATACCTCTTAGCTCCTGCACTAGGCTCCCAGACACACCACTAGGTATTTGCATTTGATATAGACTAGGTGTGCCATTTACCTATTGCTTAGGCTCATGGAAATGTACTACACTGAATTGGGTCTCTGGCAATTAGCCCAAGGAGGAGCACCGGGACAGTGGGATGCCAGTTAATTAGATTCAGCTGTGGAATCCAATCAGTTCCAGAAGCACTGGCACTGTTTTATTTTCCTTTTTAATTTGCACCACTGGTGCAGTGCCTCTGCTTCCTCTGTCCTATTTCCTTTCCCTGACTTACCCGCTACCTTTCAGTGACTTTCTGCACTTAGATGGGATGTACAGTGTACTGAGGGGGTTTTGTTTGCTGCAGGAAAGATTGTGTCTTGAATATATGGAGAAGCCCATTTCTCTCTGTAACAAACGATATAAAAGCACCACATGGAAGAAAATAAGAATTCTACAGTGTCAGACTGAAACTCTGTTTGAGGAAGGTAAGTCTGCCATCCTGTAGAATTACAGGTCATACAGTACAATGACCCTGTACAACTAGTGAGGCCTGGGAGGGAAGGGGAGCCTTGAAATCCTAGAGTATAGAATATATATTTCAAGGCTCCCCTTCTCTCCCAGGCCTCACTAGTTGTACTTGTTCAGGGCTATAAGGCAGAGAGAGAGGCAAATTATCTTCAAGGTGAGCAGGCTTCTCATTGGCCACTGACACTGGGATCGGTTGTGCAAATCCAGCCTGATTAGTAACGATTAAGGCTAAGATTTTGTCATGGTTATTTTTAGTAAAAGTCACAGACAGGTCATGGGCAATAAACAAAAATTCATGGAAGCCTGTGATCTGTCCCTGACTTTTACTAAAAATAACCATGACAAAATGGGAAGGGAGGAGGTCTCCCCTGCTGCCTACGGTGGCTGAGAGTGCCAGGATCCTGGTTCCCTCTCTTCCCCGCCCTCCTCCCAGGGCTGAGTGGAAAATGTCACGGAAATCTCTGGAAATCATGGATTCCATGACCTCCGTGACAAAATCTTAGCCTTAGTAACTATCTTATTAGTTGAAATGCCTAAGCACCTGTTATGAAAAGTAATGTGAGAATAAAATGGAAATCAACTCTTATGAAATAGATGGATCAGTTTATTATTATGATTAGAGATACAGGGCTTGGTTCAGCCTTGACTTAGGCTGGCTTCCACTGGTGTGAACTAGGGCACAGTCCACCTAGTGGTTGGAAGTCTGTTTGTAAATGGGTTGCAGTGGTGCAACTGCAAGGACCCTGCATATGGCCAGTGAATCTCTAAGTAGGTGCCACTGGTCAGGGACAGGGTATAGTCAGGGCAGAATCTACTGGAGAAGTTCTTAAGGAGTTCCTACCGAGTTTAAAGCTTCTTTCTCCCTGAAGAATCTGTGGAGCAGGGTGTTGGTGCAAATACATGGGCAGGAACTTTCTCTTTAATAAGCACAAAGGGCCTTGACCCCTGTAAGAGCTATCAAGCTATGAATAATTGCCTTCTGCACTCCAGAGTGACATTTACACCTTTCTGGAGCAATAGGAATGAACCAGTCCCCGAGTCCATTGAACCATGGGGAAAATGATAATGGGTTTGTAAACCCTTTAAAAAAGGGGTCTTGAAAAATGGGATAATTTGAACACCTAATTTCTGCCCTTGCCAATATTCCTTATAAACTTTTTCAAGGTGTCCCACTGTCGTCTTTTCCATACTATTACCCTAATGTATGTAACTTACTCCTGTACCAGAGATCTTGCTATTTAACAGCAGCTTGTAACAGAGAGAGGTTAAGAGTACTGACTGTCATCAGAAAGAGCTTTATTGAAGAGAAAACTGTTTTGTTGAGAAAGGAAAAGAGACTCCTCAAACCACTTATTGTACTTATTGGAGCCTCAATCTCTCAGGAAATTAAAGGCAACAACACAATCCTGCCATGAAAGTTCTTCAAGAGAAGAACTGCTTATGAGTTCTTTCCTACAGCTCTGTTCCACACAACTCAGGATATTTCTAATAGCATAGGGCTAACATGTGGAATCCCTTTGCGGTGTTCGGCTTTTCACTCTGATTCATTTCTGAGACTACAGCAATATTTGGGCACGTCGGAATGAGTCAAGGACAGAGTGCCTGTCTTGATTTTACTCATCCCAGTATAAATTGTCAGTAACTCACTGACGCCAATGGAATTACACTAGTTTTTTTGCTGGTGTTAATGAGAGGAGGATCAGGCCAAAGTAGTTCCACTGATTATTTTTTTAAATTATTCACTAAAAGCCACTTTTGGCTGTCTCTGCATATGGAAAAGAGAGGCAAAGCTTTCCTTCTCCCTCCTCCCCTTTTGCCCCTACACAGGGACCACCCACAAACCCATCCTTGCATTCTGTGAGCAAAAAGGTCAAAGTGTAGTGTTGACAATGGACACCCGGAAGAGACAAGAGCATGGCTACTGTGTTGTCTCTTTCCTCCTGTGCTGAGCTAGTTTGGCAAAGTGGGAACACTGTTAAAGGTATTTCGTTGGCCACTAGATGCAGCCTCCTTTGCTCCGGGAAGAGTTCTGGCTGAGTCAGCCACAATGCTTCCAGTACCTGCTGCAGTGAAAGCCTTCTGCCATGCACACAGATCATGTAGGCTATAGCTTAACCACAGGGTAGCCCCAACATCAATCCCTATATTATATTTTGACATAGATTTCGGTATTTTTATTTTTGCATTCATCTCTGAATTGCTTACATTTCCTGAAAGGACTGTGTATTGGCTTTATGGGCAGTGTCCAACACATCATCCTGTGACAGTGGACCTTGTTTTCAGATGGGGATTGTAGGGAACATTTGTTGCAAAGAAAGTGGCTTGACTTAACTGACAGACTGCTAGAACTGTTCTCTGAGCTTTTCAAATAAGGTCTGCTAATCCCAACACCTAATTAATTCGGCTATAACAACCTCCAGACAAATGTTACCTGACTTCATTTTGCCCATAAAATATTATCTCCATTTGTCAGAGTACTTGCCTGAAAACTGGGGAGCTTTTTGATTCAAGAAATTGCATGGGAAAAAAAAGTTAAAAGCACAGAGTACAGTAGTATAGCCACTTAAATGACACTCCAAACACACCAAAACTGGATCTCAGTGGAAGTAATGTTTTATTATGCCAGGGGCCTGGATTAGTAATATCTCAATCTACCACACACTGCTTTCTAAATTAATTATTCAATTCTCTTTTCCCTTCCTTATATTTCTTTCTTTGACTACTTCAGTTTCTGCAAAGAAAGATGGGATAGGGAAGATATAGGTTAAATCAGCTGTGACAATCATGGGACATAATTGACATGACAAGAATGACAGTAGATGCTGTACTATGAATGGCCATTTTCCAGTAGTGTATCATCTTGCTTAGCTGCTTGTTAGTTAGTGGCTCTGGGATTTCCTTTGGGCTTGCCGTGTAATTGGCTGCCATAGGGCTGTTGAAGCTTTTCACTTTTCCCAAACATATTTTCATCTCTCTTCCATTTATCACTCTCCATTGCTTTAAGTCTAAAGAGGCCTTTAAAGTATCCACGTACAATTTATCTTTTTCATTAATGCAAATACCCTGTTACCAGTATCCCTTCATGTATTTTAACTGCACTCCAAATTTGTTTACTTCCAGAGAATCAAAAGTAAACTCCACTTTACTTGCCCTTCAACAATCCCTTTGAATTCACATATACAGTTTACTTCTGGATAAGGAATTTATTTTAAAGCCTGTTTCTTCATTATCTGCACTTATAAAGGTGGGAGTACTTTCATTTAAATATAATTAGCATGCCAAAATGTTTTGATCTTGCTTATCCTAGTCAGAAGCCTCATTAGCAGCAGTCTTCTACTGATGAGAAAATCTAAGTTTGAGTTTTGGACTCTCTAGATCAAAGCCAAACTTTAGACTAAATTTGTCTTCATTCAGCATTTTTTAAAGTATAACTGTTTTTAAACAGCTTTTCCAAATATCACTTTTTACGTTGCGAGTAAATGAGTAGTGAGATTTGTGGATGTTTAATTGTAGTTTTTCCTAAGGATGGACAGAGCTGCAAGTTCATGTTTTTGTTTCTTCATTAATTCATTTACAGCATAAGTTTTCAAAAGAGAATTTTACATAAAAGCATAGCACTCACTCATGAGAAAACGGACAAGGTAGCCCAGGTGAGGTGGAGGAGGAAGGAAGGACAAGGACACATTGTTTATTCTAGCCACACTAAATATCAAACAGTTTGAATGACAGCCTTCTGTTGCTTGGGCCATCCTCTGGAGTGGAGTGGCTGGGTGCCCGGAGCCTTCCCCCTCCCCCGCATTCTTGGGCGTCTGGGTGAGGCAGATATGGAACTTGGGGAGGAGGGTAGGCGGTTATACAGTGGATGCAGCGGGGGTCTATGCTCTTGTTGGCTTTCCTGCAGCTCCAACAGACACTTCATCATGTCCGTTTGGACTGCATGAGCTCGGAAAACATGTCATCACGAGTGCATTTTTTTCGCCTTCTAATCTGCGATAACCTCAGGGACGGAGATGATAGGGGGAGCATAGAAACATTGCACCTGGGGGGAGATAAAAAGGGAGAGTAAAATTTAAGATCATACATTTCTGAGAACAAAAGGGAGACTCTTTCACAGTGAATCAAGCAATTCACAGCAGACAGCACATGTGCTTTAGGTACAAGGTCGCATTTTGCCTTTTATATTGAGCGCCTGCCAGCATGGTGACACATCACACACAGCTGGGCAATAGAATTCGTTTTCCAAGCAGCCATAGTAAGCCAAAGGGTACGCGGGGTTGGCTTCTTACGCCTTCATAACATGTGGGAATGTTTTCAAACTGCAGCGCCCACCTTTCCTAGAGCAAGCAATGGGTTGGGTTTCACATTTAAAAGGAGGGGCTGCGGTTTTTGGGTGGATGTGGAGCACACACCTACCCCCACTCCACCACGTGGCTATTCTCTGGGATGATCCCTTTTAGCCAAGTGCAAACAGCCCAGCATGAACGGGGTCCTTTTACTGTTCCCTTACAAAAATTCCCCTATTTCAACGAGGTGACCATGAATGATATCACTCTACTGAGGCTAACACAGAAAGATACAGACTGAATGTTGCTTGAATTCGACCAAAACCCAGGACCATTCGCTGCCATGCTTTGTGCTGCAATGATTCCAGAATACTTGCTACTGGCTTGGCGTGGTAAAGTGTCCTACCGTGGAGGATGAAATAAGACAGCCCTCCCCAGAAACCTTCTGCAAAGGCTTTCAGAGTACCTCCAGAAAAACTTCATGGAGATGTCCCTGGAGGATTCCCGCTCCATCCCCAGACATGTGAACAGACCTTTCCTGTAGCTGTACTGGCCATGAATGCATCCCAGTTCTTCAGGGCAAATCAAACATTAAACACTATTGCTTTTAAACCCTGTACTGTAGTTACAAATGTGCACTCACCAGAGGTGCCTTCTGCGGCTTCAGGGTCGGAGATCCCGCCTTGGGAGGGTATTGGCTCCAAGGTGATGAAAAGATCCTGGCTGCCGGGGAGAACAGATTCACCACTTGCCTTCTGAGCATTCTCGTCATCGTCGTCCTCCTCCTCCTCCTTCTCATCCGCAAAATCCTCCTCCCTGTTGTGTGAGACTGCCCCCTTGCAGGTGTCCACGGACAGTGGTGGGATAGTGGTAGGGTCCCCACCTAGAATGCCATGCAGCTGATCATAGAAGCGGCATGTACGGGACTCTGACCTGGAGCGACCGTTTGCCTCCTTTGTCTTTTGGTAGGCTTGCCTGAGCTCCTTAACTTTCCCACAGCACTGCTGTGTGTCCCTGTTGTAGCCTCTGTCCAACATGCCCGGTGAGATTTTGGCAAATATATTTGCATTTCTTCTTTTTGATCGAAGTTCGGCCCTGCACAGATTCTTTTCCCCATACAGCAATCAGATCCAGTGTCTCCCTTTCGGTCCAGGCTGGAGCTCGTTTGCGATTCTGGGGGGACTGCATGGTCACCAGTGCTGCCGCCACGCTGACCAAACAGGAAATGAAATTCAAAAGTTCCTGGGGATTTTCCTGTGTACCTGGCTAGCGCATTGGAATTCAAAGTGCTGTCCAGAGCGGTCACAATGGAGCACTCTGGGATAGCTCCCGGAGGCCAATACCGTCTATTTGCGTCCGCACTACCCCAAATTCGACCCAGCAAGGTTGATTTTGGAGCTACTCCCCTCACTGGGGAGGAGTACAGAAGTTGATTTTAAGAGCCCTTTAGGTCGACGGAATGGGGTTGGTTGTGTGGATGCAGTCATTTTTAAATCGACCTAACTCGGCTAAATTTGACCTAACCCCGTAGTGTAGACCAGGCCTGGGTCTTGTGCAAAGAGTCAGCCTAGAGCAAGGCAGGCCAACTTGTGACTCTGTCTTAGGGAACACCCAGAATGGGTCTGTCTCCTTTTTTGGTTCTCGTATGTTAGGATTCTAGATTCTAAGAAACAAAGTAGTGTTACATTGCAACTTTCCAGAAAGATAAAAATAAAATAAAAAACTTTAACCTCTCTATGTGTATGTCATGAACATAACAGAGAACTGGCAAACACAACAGTCTGATTTTTTTGTGAGCTTGGCTAGTTCCTGGGGTTTCTCTATGGGAGGCCTTTATCTTCCTATCTCTGTCACACTTCTTCCTCAGAGTGAGAGAGAACCCTCTTATTCCCTGGATTGGAGCTACATTGAGCCCTAGCTGGTCTGGCTTCCATTAACAACAACCCTTCTACTCCCTGCAGGGTCCTAAAGCCAGTTCAGGCTATATCAGATTTATACTGTAAAATGGGAGTCAAGAAGTGAGGTTGAAAAAAAGGAAGTCTTGGAAATGGAAAATGGGTTGAGAATTTTAATCTTTAATTTCTCCTTTATCATTATTGCCTCCTTGCGGCATTGCATCAAGACTTCATTGCTTAGTCACCGACTAATGATAATCCTATATCATATATTCATTCTTTTATTTTTCCTCAGGCCCTAGAAACACCTTTTGACTGTGGTACATCTTGTCCAGTGATTGACAATAAGTGTTTTGATGGCTTGTTTCACAGCTTTAGTTGTACCTTGGGGGTTTAATTCCTTTGAGCTGTGAAGAGAAACTCTAGCCTTATCTGTGCTCACCAAATTCTTGTTCAGATTTTCTTCCTGAGTTTCTGCCTGCTTTTACTGATTTAATTAATACTTCTGTGTCCCTAGGTTATATACCTGCTGACTTTAAATCTGTTGTCATTTAGCCATTATTAAAGTAACATTCCTTTCCTGATGACTTGGCTGCTAGTTACAGAACTACTGCCAAACTCCCATTCCTCTCTGAGATGCTTAGAAATAAGGAATTTTGATTTTTTTGAAAAAAAAAAAAAAATGTAAAGTAGTAAGAGTTATCTTCATAGTTTAAAGCCTAAAATCTTGATCTTTAGAGGTAAATTAGCTTGTGTTCCATTGTCTTGGACCTTTCTATTTTCCTGTCTTTGATGCCAATGATCATTTGGAAAGTACATTCTGCTGAAAACTGCTTTGCTCTTTTTGTGAATAGATGTGAGCAAGGTAACCAATATTAACAATTATACCCTTGGCCTCAAACTCACTTCTTTTGCTCTGTCTGCCCAATTTTCTCGTTTAAAGTCACATGACTTTTCAAACAGCATCTCCTTTCGGGAGATGGCCACATACTTACAGTGTAGGGACGAAGAGGACTTCACAGTGGCAGGATTAGAGGAGATTACTGTCTTTGTCATCTGCTTCTGTTACGAAGGGTACCCCCAGCCATATGGATCACTAGGTGCAGGATGATGATTTCTGGTGGGATGGGTCTGTGTCTCCTTCTGAGTAATTACAGTTCTCAGTCCTCCAGTACCCCCAGTCATGATGTGAAAGAGTAGCACTATGTTGATGGGAGATTGCTTTCATCTGGACCACAACATCTGCGGATACCTGAGCACCTCACCTCAGTGCCCTAGCTTGGTCCTCCACCCTGATTAGACTAGGGGATGTGGGATCTTCATGGAGCAGAGCCTAGAACATGTCTGCAACCACCTCTGTTGGTAAAACCAGATTGAGTACACCCTGGCTGCACTCAACCCCACCTGACCTGGTGTCCGTGTATGGGTACCTATCAATGGGTAGTTTTATTCCTCCTTGTCTTCTCTCTACAAATTTCTCTATAAATTTTTGATATTTTAAACTCAAACTGATCTGTGAAAAATGCTCACTCACCATTTAAAAAAAAAAGTCTAGAAAACCACATGAAACATTTTAGTTTATAATTTAATTCAAAATATTTGGGGGAGGGGGAAATACTTTCACCAATTTCATCCCAGCTTAGATCAAACTGATCTTTTAAGTGCTCAAACAGTTATGGACATTGTTGCTTGATATGTTTTTTACTTTTGATATTGATACACAGCCACCTTTACTGGACATATTGTATGGTTTGGCCTATGCGTTCATTCCTATACTTATGTGTGTATATGTATATCATGCGAGTTAAGTCATCTGAGATACATTGCATTGTTACATAATTGTTATATATAGTTGTCAGATAATTTGCATGATTTTGCCATTTATCCCCATCTCACTTGGCCCTCTTTCTAATGGGCTGCTTCAGGGTTATCTCCTTGGTTGAGTATTTGCTGTCTGTAGTGCTTCACTAATGGATATTATTCTAGAGTTAGAAATTCAAACATTACTGCTGTGTAGATGACACAGATGTTTCAATGTTTCTACACCTGATTTCATTTAATCTCTATAACAGTGTTTGTCCAAAATTTAAGGGTTGAATGAATACAATTAAATTGACCCTCAGTGTTTGAAAACCAAGTTTGGGCACTCCAGCTGCCTTACAACATTGTGTTTTCCCTTCCAGTTCCCTTGCAGGGTTTGAAATCACATTATGTCTTGCTATAGAAAATCAGTTTCAATTCATTGTTTTAACTGTGTTAAATGTTTTTAAGCTTCACTTGTAATCATATTTGTAAACAGCTTTGATATTTTTCAAGATGGCACTATGCAAATAAAATACTGTTTCTGAAGTGGAACATTTTGAGTTACAAATGAAAAATTATTGCAAGTTTTGTATTAAAGTAAAATCATGCTTCGGCTTTCATCTTTCTTTCTTATGGCCATATTTGAGCAGTTTAGAAGCAGCTTCCTCTTCTTTAGGAAGAACTTAAAGGACTGATTCTTTTCATTATAGGAGAGGGCCCACATCCATATTTAAGTGATACAGCCTGGCATTTTATGAAAGTGGCTGATGTAGCAAATTAATGTTTTCTCACTGAGGTCTGTATTATGACTTCATCAAGCTATCCCTTTACAAGGGATGGGAAACCCTGCATCTTTGCACTCAGAGTTTCCAAAGCACTTTTCCATTGTGATTGTGGGCTTACCACCCCACAAGAATAACAGGAAGTTTGGTCCTCCTAAACTCTCAAGAACTACAGAGACTAGGATCATCTTTCTCCACACTAGCTCCTGAACCTCTTTGGCCCCCTCTGTGTGCTCTAGCTCACAGCTCCAGTCCAGCTCACTGCTTCAGTGGGTATCATTCTCCTTAACTGGCTTCTGTACCACTCCTCCTCTGTGTGACAGTATTCAAAGAAACCTTGTAGAGCTGAGTTCTGTGAGTTCTCATCATATCCTGCTTTCCCCCTTGAACAGTGGCAATCCAACAATTCCATCACAAGAAGGTTGTCCTCATGCCTGAATGGGCAGTGGGAGGGTTTGCCTCATTGTGCAGGACATCGGAACTTCCCGTGGCTTTCTTAATTCTTTGATTTTTATGGTATCTCAAATAACTCATAGAAGTTGAAGCCACATTTGTACAGATATGCTCCAAGGCTCACAGTTACTGCTGGTGGCCAAACAATTGATGTTGTTTTATTAGCAGCATTCCCGTTCTGCAGCTGAACTTGGGTTGTGTGTATCCTGTAGGGAACAGCAGCCAAGATTCTAACTGGGAACCCTTGTAGCCCATAGGCAACAATTCTTGGAAAGCCAAAAGGGAGTCAATCCAGCACAAGCGGGTGCTAAGGCTGTCTCCTCTGGAAATCTCTTCTTGCACGTTTTACAGTTACTTTCTGCCTACTCTGTTGTGCCCAGTCTCTCCCCTCCCCCTCCCCGCAAACTCCCAACCCACTTCTGTTCCAGGGCCATGGCTTCAAAACTTGGTGGCTAGATTTTGTTAAATATCTTGATAAGGTCTACATGGAGGCTAGCTGTGTTTGCTAATCTGTTTCAATATCAAAGGTATAATGCATGCTATGCTTGGAGTGATTCAGAGGCTAGTGCTGTTGTACCCACAGTCTTCAGGCAGTGCTGGTTGATGAGGGGCCCGGCAGGGTAGCTAGAGTGTATACTGATTCAGTGCATTCCTTCTGAAACCTCCAGTGGCCAGACTTCTGTGGAGACCCTGCAGAAGATTAAAATTGCCTTCTCCCTCATCCATTTAACCTTTGCGGCCATGCAACTTTGTCAGGGGTTAAGCACAAGGTACTAGATTTACTCCTGCTGGTGCAGAGGTACAAATTGCAGCTGCTTGCCTCCCAGAAGAGCCCCTCTACCAGATTTGTGCCTTTGTCATGACCAATCTCTAGCCAGTGCTGCTCACTTCTTGGTGTTGCATTGGCTTGCTGGCCTTTGAGGAGGGCTTGCAGATGCCTTTTCACTGCAAACTCTCTCTGGACGGACTTTGCATCAGGGCCCCATGCCAGAGCCTGTGTTGACTATTGCCAGTGTAGTGAAATTTCACATAAGGAAGTCCTGCAGGAGTCAGAAAGTAGTTTTTCTTTCTCTTCAACTTCCATAATAAATACATTTTAGCTCAGGATTTATTTGTCACCTACCTACATTTCTGTAACAATATGCCCCTTCCCGTGCAGCAAGGTCCAAGTATTCCAGATGTCAGAAGTGGCAAAACATCATTGCTTCAAAGCACTTTACTCAACATATATGTTTACTAACTCATAAAAAGGTTAGATTGCAGAGGCACTTTTTCAGCTGAAACTCTTTAAAGAATGTTATCCTCTTCCCCTCCCCTAGGATTAAAACCATGTAGATTTAGTCTAAAAATGATTTTAAATTAGATTGAGAAAAACAAAAATGGCCAAAAGTTTAGATTCAACTCTGGAAAAAAGGCTGCTCTCATAGAAAAGAAGAATCTTACCGATTTAAAGATGGACTGTACAGATGGAGGGAAGGAAGCATCACAGTTTCACACACAGGCTGTGGCTACTGCAAAAATGAGGGTTAGCTACTGAAATGTACAACTTCATATATAGGCTTATCTTTCTCCTCTTCCTCTTTACTCCTTTTCTCCGTAGCTCACACTCTGGCTCTCCATTATCTCTGCTTTTGTTCCTTTTTAGAAATGTATTGACTGGCATCTTTAAAAAAAGAAATTTAGGGATATGAATGGATCTGTAATTGACTTTGAACTCCGCTGTAACAAAAACCATTTAGAGATCCTGTTGACCAGTAGGAATAGAGTGAGTCTGGGAAATGGAAGTAATAGATGCAGGAAGGAAAATGGAAACCTAATTCACAATCTAGAATTATTCTAAAGTGATTTTTTTTAGTGTAAATAACAAATATAATTAGCTTCAGATTGTAACATACCAAAGAATAAAGAAGTCTAGGTAATTTTGGTAAGGTTACAAATATTACTGCACTACAAGCAAAGCTGCTGCAAAAAGCATGTCTTGCAGTGAAAATATAATTCTACAAAAACGGAACTTGGCATGCAGCCTAACTATATATTGAAGACTGGTGTATTGGTTTAAATAATTCAGCAAATTCAGACACTGTCCTCTCTTTTAAATAATTCTGCATATTTCAAGGATGTATGGTCCTCATTTAGGCCCCAATCCAGCAATGTACTTAAGCACATGCCTAACTTTAGGCATTCAATGTGCTATTGACTTCAATGGGACTAATCTCTTGCTTAAATTAGGATATGATCTAATGTGTATTGGAGTAAATGGAAAAACTTCATTATATTAGGATTAGTTTATGGCCTGATTCTACTCATTCAGATAAACACTAACCACAAGACGCCTACAGACTTCAGTGGTGCAGGATCAGGGCCTTATTTCATTTTATATAACTTATATTTATCATATAGATACATCTAACAAATAATCATGTGATTGTGGGTGTACCTGTGAAGCTGGTTGAATATTTACCAATATTCATTGTTCAGCAAATATTGCCATTTTTCTGTCGAATAACTAATGTGAATTACTGTTTTGGTATTTATAAAATAAATAATTGTAGCTGGATAATGCTATTTGTTTAAGAAGTTATTTGGCAAATAGCAGTCATGGAAACTATTCTGCAAATATTTTTTTCTGGCATTTAACCAGCTCTAATAGGGGTGTGTGTGTGTGTGTGTGTGTGTGTGTGTGTATGTGTGTGTGACATTTCTGTGGCATACAAGAAATACAGAAATTCATTTTATCACAATATGTTGTCAAGGGAGATTCCTACCAGCACAAATGAGAGGAACTGTTCTATTTATTTTGATGTACCATCTTTCAACACAGCACCTTTTATCTTCAATAGTAATGCATTATGATTTCATCCCAGTGCAAAAGGACTGCAAGAGATCCCAGGAGATGCTTAAAGCCCCTTTTACTTATAATTAAGGCTAAATCCTGATCACACTGAGCTCATTGGCAAAACTCCCACTGACTTCAGTGGATTCTGGATTTAACTCTTAGGTCATGTATAAACTCCCAGGGCTGGCTCTGGCCCTGGAGCTCTTGGGTTTATGTGGCTGAGGGGTGCCCCGACAAGAAGTGTGGGGCCCAAGAGTGCTTACAATCAAAGTATATGATGAGAAAGAATTCTATTATCTCAGTTTTCCAGGTGGGGAAGTGAAGCAAAAGGAAATTAAATGACTTGCCCAAGATGACAAAGGAAGTCTGTGTGCAGTGGTGTTGTAGCTGTGTGGATCCCTGGGTATTAGATAGACAACGTGGGTGAGGTAATATCTTTAATTGGACCAACTTCTGTTGGTGAGAGAGACAAGTTTTTGAGCTTACACTGAGGGCAGGTCTAAACTACAGGGGAAAGTCGATCTAAGCTACGCAATTTGAGTTACGTTAGTAGCATAAGGAAGTCGACGTAGCTTAGATCTTACCGCGGGGTCCACACTACGCTATGTCAATGGGCGATGCTCTCCCATCGACTCCCCTTCCTCTTCTCATTCCAGTGGAGTACCAGAGTCGATGGGAGAGCGATCTGCAGTCAATTTAGCGGGTCTTCACTAACTCGCTAAATCAACCCCTGGTGGATCGATCGCCGCAGCATCAATCCAGAGTAAGGGGAGACAAGCCCAGAGTTCTTCAAGTCTGGGAAGTCTCAGAGTGTCACAGCTAACTACAAGATGGAACAGATTGTTTAGCATAAGTAGTTAACACATATTTCAAGGGACTATTCAAGGTGAAGTGGCCTGTTAACACCCCTCCAGTCATAGGGAGGAAAGGAAGAGTCGAGAAGCACCTGCGAGGGTTGTTTGTGGATTATAGATTGTTTAATAAGCCATAAATCCAGTGTCTCCATTCAGTCCACGATTTTAGCGTCTAGCAGTGTAATGAATTTAAGCTCCCAGGCTTGTCTTTTGAAAGTGTTGTGCAAGTTTCCTTTGAGGCTGTGGACTGATAGGTCAGATATAGAGTGATTGCTTTTGGAAAACTGATGGTGATGTGGTGTTTTTGTCTTTTATCATTCAGAAGTGTGGGTAAGCTTCCTAGATAATATGAACTAATCTATAGGATGAGTTCTGACCTCACCTCCCAAATATATGTGAGGGCAGCATCTGGCCATTAAGAGTTCTGACTGACCCACAAAATGGAAGAGCCACAGTTGAATGTGTGGAATAGAAGTTATAACGCAAATGGTATTGCTAAAATATTCGTTGTGCTTTTGGCTTCTTTGTTTCCAGACACTCTACAGGGACTATTTAATGCATCAAATTACATCAGAACAGAGCTGGCTTTTCAGGTGCTGTAGAACCATACGCACAAATTAGCAACATGGGAACTGAGCAAACTATAAACTTTGAGGAACTATCAGAGACATTTGTCATACTAATTACATAGGAAATGTCCAGGATTTTTGCAGAGCAGACAAGCTGCCGCTCAGAAAGAGTCCTGATTGGTCCACTTCCCAGTTGGTCCCTCCCATGCATCTGTAGCTGGTTGGTTCATTCCCCTGGTAGTTGCAGGATCCCACCCATCCAGGCCCTGGCTCCCAGCCCTGGGGAGGGGGATCCTGCAGGGAGGTGCTGACTGACGGCTGTCACTGTGTCCTGGGCTTGCGCCAGCCACTCTGCCATCATGACAGGGAACGACACTGCCCACCACCTCCAGTGAATACCCCTTCTGTAGATACCCCTTCGAGCACCCTCCAAATACCCCTCCCAGTACTCTCACACCCCTCCAGCAGCCCCAACTGCACTCCCCCTCTGGCAGTGTCCACTTTTGGGGACTCTGAAATATGGAAACCTTATAATTATAGCTCTGTTTGAGATCATGAGAAATGTTTGAGAAGATGCTCTCAATCTTCAGAGAAACATAAGACGTAAACTAATTTCCCAGTGGCATCTCATCTGTGCCATCTTCACATTGGGCATTAAAGAGAAATAAACAAGTTCTCACTAAACAGCTGACATAAAAGTGCTCTTAGAACCTTTCTGCCCATGAGTACAGTATGTGTGTATGCATATTACACAAATTACAGTCTTATGGCTTGTATGATTTCTCCCCCCCCCATTCTGAAAAACTAAACTAATTGAATGAATCAAGTTTTAAGAGACTTTGTTTGAGATTCCTTAACACTTTCTAATCATGTGACTTGTAAGTGAATCAAATGCTATGTTTCAATATGAGTCAGGTTCAGAATTCCATTCACTCTCATCAGTAGAGCAGTTTTAAGTGCACTTTTTGGGACACTGAGAAATTGTGGAAGATATTCATGGCTTCCCTTATTTACTCTGTGCTACAAATTGAAAATTAGAGTCCAAAGTAGAAAACGGAAACCCTCCATGTATCTGTGCATCTGCTTTTCTCACAGATGCTCCAATTGTTCTTCCTCAGAATTTATGATTATAACATTCCCACATGTATAGTAATCCAAGTACTCAAATTATTATAGTGACATTTGAGATTCAGCCTCTTCCCATTAGAAAAATCTAGAATCTATGAAGATCAACGATTACAAAAAAAAAAAAAAAAAACCTGTAGAGAAGGAGTCAGCTATTTTAGAGCATTGTGATTCCATGAAATGAGAGGAAGGATAGCCTTGTGGTAAGGACACTTGGCTAGGATTATTCAGGAGGTCTGTGTCAATTTCTAACTCTGCCATAGAGTAAACCAGGGCACATCACTTAATCTCTCTCTTCCTCAGTTCCAAATCTGTAAATTGGAGATGCACTCCAAATAGACAAGTCAGTATTAAGATCTTTCGGGAAGTGACTGTTACTTACATCTTTGTACAGTGCCTGGCACAAGGGGCCTCTAAGTGATACTCTAATGAAAATGATTAATTATAACAATTTATTACCATCTAATGGCTGTGTGGTAGCCTCTGTGAAAGGAGTTTGGCAGTCAAGTTCATGGTAGACCGGTGTCCACATTAATATACACATATCTCATTTAGCACTAATTAACATTCTTGTTGGTAGTGTAAGCAGAGAGGCCAAAGATTAAATGGTTTTAGAGACAGAACTGCCCTAGATGTGGTCCAGCCAGGCAGCATTGAAGCACTTTGATAAGTCACTGTGGTAAAATTTGTACTGTTTATGCCCATTTGACACCTGTTCTGAAGCTACATAGAGAACTTCAGTTTCCCAGACTGTCAGGCCATGAGAAGTGCATTGAAAAATATTACAACCAGGCACATGTACAAAATGTAAAAATCTGGGATTTTACAGTCACTCACTTTAAACTAGATGCTCCATGCAAGTTGAAAACAGGAGCTATATATCATAGCATGCAAAATTATGAATTGTTATGGACAGCAAAGGTGCTTTCATAATCTTAGTATAGCTATTCTCAGTGGTTACTAAGTGATTTAACATCTCCCTCTGAACCAGGCAGGTGAACTCAACAATCCTGTTTGCTTCCCTCACCGCTCCTTCTTTTGTTTGGGATTTTCCTAAGTACCTTAGTATCATGAGTCCCATTGAAAGTCAAAGGGATTTGTGCTCCTAAGTCATTTTTTGAAAATTGGAACAGAGCATTTGGCCACATGCCTTAAAACAGAATGGTATCCAGGGGGTTGAGAATGAGGGAATGCATTCTGAATGCCAATATACACTTAAGATGTTTTAATAATTTTCTGCAATCCATAGTCTTAGTCTTCAAGTCTACTGTGTAGGGTTCACAATGTCTAGTCATTCAGTAAATTGCTCAGAGTGAACATTTTATACCCTTTTAATCAATATTGTAAAAAAGCTGTGTGTGTGTAGGCAGAAGGATGAAATAAAAGTAAATAAAAGACTGCTCACAAAAGGCTTTTGATCTAAGTGATCTTACACCAATTGTAGGTGTTGCCTAATAGCTAGATGTTAGAGGAGGCTTAAGTATTGTATTAAAAGCTTCACAGGTTATTATCAAAAGCTTTATAAAGTACAGCACTGTAGTTCTGCTATTTTAAGGATGGGATATTGCATTTCATATCTTCTTTGGGAATGGGAGAATAACTTGTGTTTTTCTCACAGATCACTAATAAACTAAATAAAAGATTAAACCTAACACAAGTATGTGAAGGATCCTGTTGGCCACATCCTCTCCAAACTTCATACTTTGCCATTTACCATGACCCTTATGTTTATCACTTTCAGGCCAGTTTTCAGGCCAGTTTTCAAACCATGTGATCCACAGCCAAACTAATTTGAATTAATTTCTCCACTAAGATTTTGTGAAACATGATAATGGCTAAATGGAAATCAAATGGAGGGCAATGGCTATCAAACCTGTTTCAGGTCATTAGGCGAGATTATTTCTCCTTTTGTCCTTTTGCTTCTCTTATCAGTTTTCTACAAATCCTAGTTTCTGATTTATATTCATTACTTCTCCTTTCTGCCATTTATTACATATTTTTAAAATATATACTTGATAAATACTTCCCATCTAGGCCAGGTTGGTTTTGAACAAGTGTGACCTTCTTTCTTGTTTGTGAGATTGTAGCTTTTTGGAGAGCTAGAAACATATTCTTTAAAAGTTTCCAATTATCTTTCACATTTTTCTGTTCAATTTTTTTTGTCCTAATTAATTTGGCTCATAATTGTTTTTTCAGGGTTGTGAAACTGGCCCTTTTAAAGCACTAAGTGTGTGTGTGTGTGTGTGTGTGTGTGTATATAATATTACTGGTTGGGACTTTATCCTGTTTGCATATGACAAATATTGTCAAGTCATGATCACTTGAACCTAAGCTATCCCTTATTTTTAGTTCTGTGATCTGTCAAGATGATATGTAATACAGAATTTCCCCATGTTGGATGCAACACTTTCTGAGTTAGGAAATTGTCATCTATAATATTTAGGAATTCTGGGGAATGTTTTAATACTGGCAGCCTGAGACCTCCAGGGTGTATCACTCAGATTGAAGTTAAAACCAGTGATTTACCTTCCAGTCATGTGACTCCTCTGTGATGCTGGCAGACCAAGTGCTGACTCCTGCCAAGGTTTTATGTCTCAGCTGAACACTGACAAATTCATTGCTGGAAACCAGACTATTTCACTTGTGTATTAGTATGGTTAAGATGGGTATTGAATTTATAACAATGTGTTTCATGTTTAGAGTTTACGAAATGCTTGTAAATTGCTGCATGCATTAATTTCACTCATAATATCTTTGTCATATGCTATAAGGTAATATTTAAGCTTTTGCTTTGTAACTAAAAAGTGTTTGCTGTGAAACTGTGAATCTATCAGGAGGGATCATCTCCTGCTTATCAAGAAGGCTATCAAAACTAAATGGGCCTGGGTGGGACATCACAGTACAAAGACTTTAATTGCCCATTCGTACTAATGAAGAGGCTACATGCAAAAGGGCTTGTCCCATCAGCTTGAGTTCTGGAAGAAGGAAATAAGAATAGCTGACAAGAAAATTTTTCATCTCTCTTTTGCTGTTTGGACTCTGACAGGGCCAGAACTAGGAGGCAGAAGCACAGATCCCCAAGGTCAACCTGGGTAGCCCTGAAAGACATTCAGAGCAGACAGATTACTACAACTTTCTTACCTTTTAAAACCATAGACACTAATTCATTTGTGTATATAAGTTTGCGTGCTTTAACCTCGTAATAATTATTCCATTTCTTTACTTAGTTAATAAATCTTTAGTTAGTTTATTACAGGATTGGCTACCAGTGTTGTCTTTGGTTATGAGATCTGAGGTACAAATTGCCCTGGGGGGTAAGTGACTGGTCTCTTGGGACTGGGAGCAACCTGAATATTTTGTGATCTTTGATGTGTAGCCACCAACTATCACTAAGTCCAGCTTGCCAGGGTGGCAAGATAGACTGAAATGCCTAGGGGGACTGTCTGTCATTCCGTGATAAGACAGTTCTAGTGCTTTAGGAGCTCACACTTGTTACTGGGTTGGTGAAATTTAATTCTAGAACAACCAGTTTGGGGTCTCTGCCCTGCTTCTTGACAGTCTGCCCTGAGGTTGGCACTCACGGTCATGTACCACTCCAAACAGCGTCACACCAGGTTTTAAGTAATGCAGATTTTTTTTCATTGAATTTATGCTCATAAATAAGCAATTCCAATTCCTCTTGTTAATTACTCAGAGTCCTAGCATTGGTGTATAAGCAATTTAAGGATTCCTTCTCTTCATGTCTTTTGGTGTCTTGATTAATTTTGTTCTCAACATCTTAATTAGAGATGGAGGTTAGGGTTTAATGTGTAGTTCATATGCTCAAAACATTTTCCTTGTCTCTTACGCTGTCAGTATTTGCCATACATTTTCTCTCCCTGAGCCAAGCTTTTTCATCCGGTCTATATCTGAAGTTTTTTAAAAACAAGATTTACCCAAGAGAAACCCCTACTCTGTATTGTTTTTCTGGCTTGTATCATTGTGTAACATATGGATCTGTCCCACTGCGGAGGTTGTGTTGTCTGTCTCAGCTGCTGTTTCACATTTGTTAAAAATACTGGTTCTCTTCTCTCTTGTGTATATTAACAGTGTGAGTGTAAGTGAACATATATGTCATTGATTCTGGAGAAGTATGATCCTTGCAAAGGATAAAATCACTGTGTATTACAGCAGCATCCATGGCTCCTTTATACACCTGACAAAGGGGTAATTAGCAGAGGTTGTAAAATTTCAGTAGTTATTAACAGTAACAGCATCAGGTCTGTAATTATGTTCCTAGTCTAGTTTTACCTGCATTTTCATTGTGTCCCTTAGAGGTTGTGGGGTTTTTTCTTTGTTTTTGGTTTTTTTTAAGATCTATTCTGAGTTTCTGGACAATCCGTTTAGTGGTGAGATTACCACCATTCTGGTAATAGCAAAAAAATCTGATCAGAGAAAGAAATAGTTAGCTTTCCCTCAGTAAACTCTTGTAACTGTGCTCCTTCATCTGTCCTTTCAGTGAAACCTTACCATTATTACTGTTGGTATCTTCGCTTGTGACTAAGCTCCTGGAAGCTGCCAACAACTTCTCTCCTTTTTTGTGTGTATGGGCATGAAGGACAGATCCTCCTCCCATTTTTCAGTGATCACTGAACAACAGGTAAGAAATGATCTGCTTTGAAGGCCATTGAGTTCTATGACATTTTAAGGGAATCAGCATGCAGTTATTTAGCACAGATATTTCTGAAACTGTGACCCATCCTGCGTGGCATGTGTCAATAAACAAATGTTTCCATCTTTCACTACAGATATTTAAATTAATCTTCTTATGTTGCAGTCTTAGTGGTACATTGTTACATAGCTTTGTGTTGTGTTGTTTGTGGCTGTAATGTTAAACAGGAAGGGAATGGGATACTGGCTGGATAAAGACCTCATAAAAATTGTCTTGTCCTTACACTGCCTTTGTTTAGCCTTTTTTGGTATTTCTTTGGTTATGTATACGAGTGTCTTGTTCCTGTTATGAAAAGAAGCAACCTTTCTAAAAAGGAGTAGAGTAAATTTTGTAGTGAATCATGTAGTATTTTTCATGGCAAATTATTGCATTACCAACCTTCCACATGGGATGTACATTCAATGGGAAACTGAAAATAATATTATGAGGGCTGTGATGCCAGATTTTTATAATCTTTGTTCCATACTAAATGCACATCTATTATATTTAGCTTTAATTTTCAGACATTTACATATTGTAGGTGACCATCTACTTAATGCCTGATAGTGTAGTTTGTATATAATAGAATATCAAGTTTATGGAATGGTACTACAGAAGTGCACATGTTACAAGTAATTGTAGGTATATATATTGCTAGATTAGCAGCCAAACATTAACCAAAAATCCAAAGAAACTAAGGATGAAGGCTGGGATTTTCAAAGGAGCCTAAAAGAAATCTCATTGAAATTCACTTAGATTTGGGCACCTAAAAACCAACCTGAAACATTTTCTCACCATATATAGAAGGGATTCTCTGTAGTGTTGGAAGTTCATATGAGAAGTATAGTGATATTATGAAGACACCAATATCTTAATGTGCACAGTAGCAGCTTTTTCACAGAGTGCAATGAATACATACATCAGTGCCAAGCAAGCCACCTGAGAATGTGAATGTTTGTCAGAACAAGGGATTCTTCCTTATTCATTACGAACTGTGTCAAGGTAACTAACATCTGCATGACAACCAGCAGAAAGAGGCAGATGAGATATCGGCTGGATGTTTCCCCAAGATATTATTTTCCTCCACTGGGCAATGCTCCAGCCACTGTTCTATTGCACGGCAGTATCAGCAGTGATGTGGCTGTGCTTGAATGTACAAACCTGTAGCTGCATCTCGTTCTTAAAGGCTTACTTGTTAAATTGCAAACCAGCCGAATAAATTTAACTTGCCCAAACTACTATAGGGAGTCTAATAAAGTGTTTGCTTGGGGTGTGGGCCTCATTTTATGTCCACTGAAGTCAACGGCAGAGATCCCACAGGATCAAGGCCTTAGCTGTCAGAGGTATGTATCTACTGGCCTGTTCCAGCTGACTCCGCCTTGTGTGGCTCAGGCTAAGGGACTGTTTAATTGTGATGTAGATGTTTGGGCTTAGTCTGGAACCCAGGTTCTAGGACCCAATGAGGTGGAAGGGTCCCAGAGTCTTGGGCTGCAGCCCAAGCCTGAATGTCTACACCGCAGTTAAACAGCCCATTAGCCCCACCCTGCAAACCTGAGTCAGCTGTCATGGACCAGCCACAGGTTTTTAATTGCTGTGTAGACATACCCAGAGAGTCCTAGATTTTGGAACTAACTGTACAGTTGCAGCTAGTTTCTGTGGCTCTTTGACAATTGTTATGGTCTTGGTACATCAATCTCGTGCATCTCCCTGCCAAGTAGGTAGTTCTTTGTATTATACCCTTAAGTGTGCTGTGTTAACTAGTCTTAAATGATTGTGGGATATGCTCCACGCTCTATGCACTAACAAGGAACTGGTGGAGGGTGCATGGGGCCACACAACACTTGGTATTACCTTGCTCTCTGCAAAGGGGTGAGCCAGAATCTGTCTCAGATTCAATGAGGCTTCTACTAATTCCCCAACTAGGGAAACTGTTCCATAGTCTCTAGCAAGTGAACATGGAAGGAACATATGTTGGCTTCTAAAGGGGGTTATAGATTTGGAGAGGGAAACTCAAAGAACCAAATAGAGAAATATATGTACTGGACAAAACATACACAAATAAAAGCAAAATCAACTCCATATAAAGGGTTTTATTCAATTGTAAATGAAATAAAACTTTAAAAGGCAAAAATCTTCCTTCACTCAGCTGTTGTACTACAATAATGAAAGTGGGGATTGGCTGGCTCAGGGGATTAGAATAACAATCTAAGATGGAACTTTTCACCTTTAGTCACTACTTCAAACCTGGCCAAAGGCTGCAATGACCCAAAATACTGACCACCTGGGTGTTGGGCCTATGTGAAATGAGTTGGTTGTCTGTCGTGGAGCAATTCTAGTAAGCAGATATCCACATCACAAAATCCACATCCACAATCACAGTTGGCATCACATGGTTAGTTTCAGCAGAGGGGCACAAGGTTTGAACTGTTCCCTTAAGTCTAGAAGCTGTCCCTCTAAATCAGGGAAGAGACACATTGGAGGGGCAGTATGAGGAAACTTGCGCTGCCTCTGCCAATGCGGTGTCCGTTCTGTGGATGAACAGAGCGCTTTGGTTTCTAGTGCTGTTAACTGTGGATATTTCATATGCACTTTTAAAAACAAAATATCCCCATAAATCACTATTAGTGAAAAGAAGAACAAATTTGCCCCAAAGGGGTTACCAGTAGATGCGGAGGTGTACAGAGATTTGTGCGTAAGCAGCAACCTAAGTTATGTCTGCCTTAATGGGCCCTGTCAAGTTGCTTTCTCTCATTATTTGTATTGCCTTCCCCATAGCAGTAATATGGAAATATATTATGATCTCAAAGGACACTTGACCATCCCTACAGCTAGACTGTGTTCTTGAAATTCAAAGATTCTTGTTCTCCTAACATATTAGGGTAAAATTTTCAAAAGCGCTTAAGTCCCATTTTCAAAATCTCAGGGCTTAGGGCCAGATTTACAAAGGTATTTAGGCACTTAAAGATACAGATAGGGGGGCTAATCAGATTTTTAAAAGTGCCCATTGGGATTTAGATGCCTGAATCCTTTTGGAAATCCCACAAGGCATTTATCTGCATATTTAGGTGTCTACAGACCTTTACAAATCTGGGCCTAAATCAGTTTTGAAAATGGGACTTAGCCTCTTAAACCACTTAGATGTTTTTAAAAATGTTACCCTTCAGGAGTATTGCCAATCCCAAGCATTCAAAAATCATGAGTCCCACTCAGAAAATCCTGAGGTTGTCTTAAAAATAATGAGATTAAAAATAATTTGGAGTCTTGCTGAGATTCTCATGTAATCGTATGAATCCAGGAGATAAGGAGTTAAAAGATGCCTAGTATTGTGCAATGCCTGATTAATATAATGGGATCTAGCAACACTTTGTAGGTGCTTTTGGAAATCCCATCCAGTCCCTCCTGGGCTCTTCATACAAGTGGACCAGAGTAGTCCTGTGACAGTATTTTACAGTGTACAACATAAACTCCGCTATGTGGTGCTAAAGCCTTGGGCACATCTGGGTTAGTGGGGGAAGGATTGTGTCCTTACATTCTGCCTTACCATCCCCTTTAATGGGGAGGCTATCACTGTTGTTAGCACTAGTACAAGGACTTTGGTATTTCATTGATCCCTGAGTCAGCAACTGGTCCCTGTGGCAGTATTTGGAAGAATCAACAGGAAGTATGGCACTGCATGGTATCCTGTAGCATATGTGGGAAGTCCCACTGAAGCATAACTATTTATAGCACAGTCCTTGCTCAGAGCTGTAAAAGATAGGGAAGAATCATTGAGTCTTATTCCTCCCCCTATGAGGACATGCTCTGGGCCAGACAAAATCTGGATCCTAGTCTCTAGTCCCAGGCTTGTAAAAGAACATGATAGTTTTTATTTATTTTAAAAAACCCACTTCTATTGCTTAAAGAAAGAGTAAATAACACGTAAAGTGTCCATCCCATTGGGGAGCAATAACTTTGAGAACTGCATCTACTGGTAATGGGTGACAGGGATGGATCACTTGACGATTGCCTGTTCTGTTCATTCCCTCCGGGGCACCTAGCATTGGCCACTGTCGGAAGACAGGATACTGGGCTAGATGGACCTTTGGTCTGACCCAGTATGGCTGCTCTTATGTTCTTATGTACTAACATTAGTAAAGGTCTCTCAAGTTGTAATAACCACTATGATTAAAATGTTAGCATGAGCCAAAGTAGCAGAGAGAGAAAAACTGAGATTGGTAGCTAAATATGGTACAGAGAAGAATATGCTTCTGCACAGTAGCTTATTTCTAATACCATTTTGCACACCTGCTTTTTGATAGGCTTTGTTTTTGTAATTAAATAATCATGCCAATGACGACTCAACAGGCATATGATTATTTCCTGGTTCAGTTCTGGAAACTAAGCTGAACCTCAGCAGCAGTTTCTCACATGCACTTGTGCTCTCTTGATTTGAAATCATCAGCTGTTTGATGCTCTATTGTGCTCCCAGCCTTATTTATTGCTAAGGATGCACACAGCATATTGTGTGTAAGTTCAGAAAATGAGATCTTCCAGTGAAATGTCAACCCCTGTTAACATGAAGTGATGCACTCTTAGAATTTAAGTGTGAGTGATGTTGCTAAGCAAAGGAAGCTACTGATGACTAAAGCAGGCAAGGTGCAAAAGGAGCAGAAACTGTTTACACAATAGACTGAGTATATTGTTAAAATCACAGAATGACAGAAGGAATTAATTTCTCTTTAACTTTGCTAGATAAATTTTAGCACTAAGCTAAATGGTATCAAACTTTTGGGGCAAAATCCTCCCTGAGTTGTCCTGGGAAAGAGAAAAAAAAGGCTCAGAAACAGGGCTGTGCCCGACACATCAGTGAAGGAACAGCACAAGAGACAATCCCACCATTGCATTGTCTTGAGCCTTAGGAAAAAGATCTGACTATGCATTATGGCCCCAAATGGGTCTGGGTAGGCAATTATGGGGCATACACAAGCCTCTAGTTTCCCTGCATACATGCTGTGATCAATGGCAGGTGGAGAAACTGGGAGGAAAGGGGGAAAAAACACACTTACTTTTGGGAGCAACAATAAGGAGCATTCCTGAGCTCATTGTCTCTAAGTGCCCTGTCACTGTTCTACTGTGTTGTAGAAGGCTGGGTTCTCTGCTCATCTGCTGCCATTCTGCTCCCCTACTTGGTGAACCCTCATTGAGCACCTTCTTGGAGTTGTCCAGCTCTAGCTGAATTCTCTGGCAGTGGAGGTTACTGCATATATTCCAGGAGTTGCTTGGCACCTTGCAGGATCAGAGCCTACATGATTTAGGAGAGGGTTTGCCCTTGAGCACGGACTGTTGTATATAGCTATGAGTACTTTGTACATTCCTTCTAATCAGCGATTCTCTGCAGAGCTCTGCTTTGGAACTTATATTTAAATCATCAGCTATGCAAGAATGCACCACAGTTTTTAGCTTAACACATTTTGTTAGAATGAAAAATAGAGTCAACAGTTAGTGGTTGTTGTGAAATGCTGACTGAGGTGTCTGAATTATCTTTACTCTGCTTCTACCCCATATAATTAGGCCATTTATTCCAGGTTTAGATTTACATTTATTAGAAATTAGCCTGAGCTAAAACCTGGGTCTTAACTCCTTGCCTCTACTTTTATGGCCTATCTCTGTAGTGGATCAATTAGAAACACTAGATCCAAACAGCCACTAAAGTTTTGGGGGTTGAAATCTTGATCTGAGTTTTACATTTCAGGCTCCTCTCCAATCCTTACCTAATGTGACACATGGCTGTAATAAATAGGGAAAGAAAAGTCATTGCAAAGTATAAGTCATTGGTTACCAACCTTTCTGGGCAAATGTTCCAGACTAAGGGCTGAATTATGCTTGCTCTAGTCTTGGTCCAGGGATTGATATGATGATCCTGGTCTGGTTTCTGATACAAAGGCACAACTTGTAAAGTTCCAACAAACAGATCTTTACAGTAGCCTGCTCAGAGATCATCTCTGCATGCCCCACACCAGGATCCAAGCAGTTGCACTTCCTCTGTGGGCCAGCACTGGGTCAGCAATGGGATGTAGGGGTCTCGCACTGGTAAACTGAAGGTTAAAGAGCAGCTCTGGCCCAGAAGGCCCTGCCCAGTCGCACTTGCTCGGCATATTCACATTGGAGGCAGAGATCAAAAGGGAGCAGCTCTGCTCAGTCTGGGCAGACAGAGCAGAGGAGCAGTCATGTGCTGCAAGCTCCTACAGAGAAGCCATCAGGCTTCTACGCAGCTGAGATCAGGCCCCGCTCTGCCAAGCCATCACAGACCCTTCACTCCATGGAAGCAGGGAACGACGGGCCATGGCTGATAGAGGAAGACCCTCCAGAGCGCCAACAGAAAGAACTCCAAGGGGAATCTAGAAACTGACCAGTGGAGTGGATAGAGGAACCGAAGCCAGAGTAGGAAGTCGCCCAGGGAACAGGCATAAGGGCGCTTGCCCAGGCCACCTATTTGAACTTTTAGTCAAAGGGCTCTGGGTTGGAACCTGCTGGAGTAGGGAGAGCCATGAGCTCTGGCCACTGGGCGACATGGCCACGACTCTGGCCACTGGACGGTACTGCCAGGTTCAGACCTCAACTCCCCGATACGTGGTGGAGACTGCAGGCAATGACCAAGGTCTGTTAAAAGGACAGCGGGTAACCGTTAACCTGACACAAGAGAAGCCAGGGACACACAGAAGTTACAAAAATGGATGATGGAGAGACAGCAACAGCAAGGCCAGCTGCTACAAGAGATCACGATCTAGCAGCAACAAGTGGCTCAGCAGCAGCAACAGCTACTCCAGGAACTGGCAACACAGCATCAGGCGCAACAAGAGCACCTGATTCAGCAGGTGGTGGCATGCTTGCATAATGGAGAACTATGTGGTGGCTGACAGTCCAGCCTCACTGAGCTGAAATAGCGTGTGCTCTAGGCACAGTGAGGGAGCTGCTAAGAATGGCAGTGGAACTGAACATACAGAAAGGAATTATGTCTGTGCAGTTCTGAGTTATGGCTTTGGCCCAGTGCATCACATTCCCCAGCAATTACTCAGAGGATCTGCCAGTTACAACTGTCCTAAAGGTTAGTGTGATTGTCCAGTGCACACAGAGGCATTATTCTGAGTCCTGCTTCTTGCAGACACCCTTCTTCCAGTCACTACAGCTCAGGCAGTGCACCCTCTTAACCCATACTATATGGCTCTGTCCCTAGGTCTGTTAGGGTATGTCTACACTACCCACCAGATCGGCGGGCAGTGATTGATCCAGCGAGGATCGATTTATCATGTCTAGTCTAGACAAGATAAATTGATCCCCGAGCCCTCTCCTGTCGACTCCTCGAGAGTCGCAGGCAGAGTTGACGGGGGAGCGGATGCAGTCGACTCACTGCGGTAAACTGATCTAAGTACGTCGACTTCAGCTATGTTATTCACGTAGCTGAAGTTGCGTAACTTAGATTGACTCCCCCTCTCCCCCGCAGTGTAGACCAGGGCTTAGTTAATTCCTAAGCTTTCAGTTGTGCCAGGCAGTGCCTGTACCACTCATTCAGCTGTGTGTGCTCTAACTTGCAAGGAGGCTTGATCTGCTCCAGTTGTGCGTGGGAGGCAAATGGTGGTGAACAGGGGTCCAATGGAGGATTATAATTAGGGTAAGGAGAGAGGTGCATAGCTGTGGCTGGGAACCCCTGGGCTTAGCATGCATCAGGGTCCTGCAGTTGAAACAGTGCTCAGCCAGTGCATGTATAACAATTTCGCAGAAATTAACCAGAGTAAATGCTACATTATCTCCTGAATATAGAATTGGGATTCTGTATATTTTATGCCTCTAAAGAGGAAAAAGGGAAGGACTTTATCCCTCACCCACAAAACTGTTTTAATATATTATTGTTAAATAAATCTGTGTTCTACAGTCCAGGAGGAAATTTAAGGGGGGGAGAGGTGGGGAAGGGGGACGATAAATGACAAAACTACTTGTCACAACTATAACTCTGGGTGGTTTTGTTGGTTGTTTGGGTTTTTTTTTTACATGTAACACCATCTGGTTGAATGTCTCAGAGTAGTCCTGGTTGGGATTTAAAAATCTGACAGTAGAAAGAATGACACTTCTAAAAATCTTGGATTTTAAAACTATTCTTTTAACCAGATCCTTCCTATATGACTTTAAGAATGTGGCAGAGAGCAAAGCATAGCTGGCATTTACAATAAAAAATGTGCCTTCCATAATTCTATTAACATGAAAGAAGATTTTCTTTCCATTTCTCTAATCTAGTTTGAAAAGCATATTATTCCGAGGGGGGGAGAGAGCGGCTAGCACACAGCTTCAGCGACAACCCAAAGTTAAACAAATGAACCAGAAATAATGGGAAGTTCACATGTGAATTGAATTACTACCTGGGCCTGTAAGAAAGAATTGTTCTGCAGAAATTATTTGAATTGCATTTTATATTAAATATTTGTAGCAGGTCCATTATAAATATTGTTGGTTATCAAATATGAAATCTACAAGAGCAGTTATTTGGTGAAAATGTATAAAATTACATTTAGCACTAATACAACATTAAGCAACAGAAGTCTAAATGCACAAAGGTGAAACATACAGGTGAGTAGTTACACAGATGCTTCAGAGGCTAAGGGGAAGCTAAGGATCACAATAGCTCAGGGACTAAATAGAGGGAGGTTCAAGCAGCAGAATGGATAAAAGACTCTGGAGAAAGAATTTGAGAAGGTGGATCAGAAATGTGGCATTTGCGGACTCAGTTAACGGGGGGGAAGGAGAATATCAAGTTTGCTCTTATTCTTAGAGGAAAAAGGAAAGAGAAGCAAAAATGAGTATAGGGGGTGGGGCAGAGGAGAAGGAGGAAAACATTCTGCTTTGAGACTGGTTACTTTCCAGGCAAAATACAGTCTATGTATAGGTCATTATATTTTACTCTGTCACATAGTGTCTTTTCAGGAGAATAAACAGTTTATTTGCAGTTGTACAACACACATTAATATTCAGTCATGGCTGTGAGTTAATATATAGAATCCTTCAAATAAATATTGATTTTTTTCCCTCTAATTTATGTGAACGTAACAATTAATACATAACTACAAGAGTTTTAAAATGGCAAAAGTATATGTGAGGATTTTTTAACAGTTTTCACCCACTTCCTTGAATAACAACTGCATGTGTCCAGATGCATTGATTCAGAGTCAGTTCTTATTCTGCCCCAGAGCAGAATGCGTGCCCATGGTAATTTTAAGGAAGAAGTCTATTTAAGTAGTGGTCTTATTTAAATTATAAAATAACCCAAAGAGGGCTGAATAGAAGCATGAGTGTACATGGTTGCGAAGCTTTTTTTACATGATAGCTGTTCGCTGGAGAATGAGAATGAATAATGGCATCCTCACATTCAATAAATTGGCTCGTTCAATGTAATCAGAGCAAGATCAGTTGACCTCATTGACAAAAATAAGTCTCTGTTCGTTTTTACTAGCTGAGCAGCTCCAGCACAGCTAAGGGTATGTTTACACAGAAAATGAGTGTGATTGTAGTGCAGGTAGGCATACCCACACTAGCTTTAACCTAGCTATCAGAGGTAACACTAGTCGGGAAGACATGGTGGAATGGACTTCAGTGTGGGCTAGTAACCTGAATAAATAGCTAGAGTCCCCAATGGGCTTGTACTGGGGCAACTAGCCTGCACTGAAGCCCATGTCATCATGTCTTCACTACTATTATTACCCACTCTAGCTAGATTAAAGCTAGATACCTATCCACCTTCATTTACTGTGTACAGATACCCTAAGACGTTAAATGGAAGCAGTTAATCAACATGGCAGAAGTGAATTGATGCAACACAAAATTCAGAGCCCAGGAGGAGGTGGGAATGAAGGTGGGTTTGTCATCTTTGTACCCTCCAAATCATGGGCTGTTCTGGGTGCTGGAGAGGGCCCTGATGTAACATTGGAGAAAGTCCAGAGAAGAGCAACGAAACTCATGAAAGGTCTACAAAAGATGAGCTCTGAAGAAAGATAGAAAAAATTGGGTTTGTTTAGTCTGGAGAAGAGAAGACTGAGGGGGGACATGATACGTCTTCAAGTACAGGTTGTTATGAAGAGGAGGGTGATAAATTGTTCTCCTTAACCACTGAGGACAGGATGAGAAGTAATGGGTTTAAATTGCAGCAAGGGAGGTTTAAGGTAGACATTAGGAAAATCTACCTGTCAAGGTAGTTAAGCACTGGAACAAATTGCCTAGGGAGGTTGTGGAATCTCCATCATTGGAGGTTTTAAGAACAGGTTAGACAAACACTTGTCAGGGATGGTCTAGATAATACTTAGTCCTGCCGGGGACTGGATTAGATGACCTAGTTATGTCCCTTCCAGTTCTACATTTCTATGGTTCTGTGATTCCAAGGAATCCCTGTCTAGGTTGCAGTAGGCTCCCTGGGCTGCTCTGTGGGCCACACCAGTGCCTGGAATCTCCTCAATGCTGTGTGCTGTGGCCCTACCCTTAGCATGTCCCTCCAGACCCCTACACCAGACTTTTTGAGGGGGTCCTCAGAGGGCACCCTTATGTCTGTCTCTACTGTGCCTGAGCTGTGGGAATCCTCCTCTGGCCAGATATGGAGCTTTTAGGGTCCATTTCATTTTACATGGTATAAAAGGGCACAAAAGAGGATGTCATCCATTATGCCTTTCAGATGGATAACTCCTCCATACACCATGGCTAAGGTCATGGATTTTCTTCCCTACCCAACATATCATAGTCTCTTAGGAACCATAATTGAGTAGTTATTGTTTAAGTGACTTGCCCAAGGTCACAAAGCAAGTCAGTGGCACAAGCTGGACTTGAACCCAGATCTGACTCCTAGTGCTTTGTTCTAAATACCAGACAACACCATTGCATGATATTGAAGATTAACTTGGAAGATAACTAAATACTTTGTTTTTCCCCAGCTGAAGTTTTTGTTTACTCACAGGTGTATGGGCCATTGTCAGCTGTAGTGAGGCCCATCACAGTATATTTCAGTTCAAAGCGAATCACTATATTACAGAGCCATAATGTAATGTTTCTTCTGTAATTGATAACTCCTGCATAGGAATAGAAGTGTTACATCTACAATCACCCCAGTGCACACTATATGAATCAGTTCCTGCAGTCCCACTGAGTTCCATAGCAAAATTCCCATGCACTTCAAAGAGAGCAGGATTTGGCCCTTATGTGTCTTTTAATTTTTTTCTCCCAAAACTTTAAAATAATTAATCAGGTGTGCAGAGTTCAAATGCTAGCAAAGTGCATACTGACTACAGATAAGATACAGCCTGCATTTGCAAGAGAACTTTCTTCCTGCATGATACAAATAATAAACTTTCTTCCTGCATGATACAACTTCTCAGTTCTGCTCAGGCAAGACCCACTGGCTTCAGAGGGAGTTTGTAAAGATTTTTTAAAAGCTGAATGAGGAACTCGGGAGTTGGCCCAGTGATCGAAGTTTATGAATGAGCCAGCAAATCGGATTCACATAGAATCAGTTTTATTGCCAGGTAAGAAATTCATATTAATATAGTGAATACATATGTTTACAAATAAACATTCTTAAAAAACAAACAAACATTTTAATCATAGGAAGTATTATTGGTATCATAAACTCTGTAGTTGTTAACAAGTATTAACACGGGTTTACTTACAGAACATACAGTTACTAAAATATTTCCACATAAAATATGCTAAAGTTACACAAAAATCTGTGTGGATAAGAGTGCAGCTGAAGTGTGTATCTAAAGCACATGGATTAACAGCAACATTCCATAAAGGGTCAAATTAAGTTAGCCAGTTGTGAAGGCAATAAAGGTTAAAGGAGTGAAGTGAGATACTGGAGAACTTGGAGTGTGTGCAAAGTATTAGTCCATGGGCTTTGTCTACTTCTCATAGGCTTAAAATAGATGATCATACAATTTAGAAGCACACTTATAGAGTGATGCCTGTATTGTCAGGATGCAAATCAAGCTTGAGATGGCTGGATAAGTGATCTGTCCTTTAGCCTCTTTTAAACTTCTCTGCTCTTGCATCCTTGCAAAAATCTAAGAAATACTGCCTGAATCGGCTGAATACAGTTAAGAAATCCCACCTTTGATTCACTTTACAGCATAGAGTTCTCAGACTCATGGAGCCAATCATGTCCTGATACATTATGAAACTAAACTAAACTTAAGGAGAATTGACAGCCAGTGAGAATGTAAATTTTATTGGGATGGTTAGTTTATGACTTGGCCAAATGACTTCTTTTTTGGGAGGGCAGGGATTTTAGTGCATGATGAAAGTGAAATGCAGATTGCACTGCCTGGTGTCAGGCTGTTGCCACACAGTCCTGGTCTCACAATTATTCACTTCACTGCTGATGTACACACATTTTACCATTCCAGGACTGCCAGGCTGCTAACTGTGCCAAATTCTGGAGTGGTTTTATTGATATGAAAAATGTATCCAAGTAATCAGAACCATGGTAAGGCGAGACCATGAGTCTGATTTTAAACCCAGACCCTTGTGATGTCTGAGGCTAGTGCAGTAGTCCCCTTTATCAAATAGCCCACCAAGAGGGGGGACACCACTAACAAAAAGCAAACAAGAGAAAAGACAATATGCCATGTAACATTTAATTGAACTTCGAAGGAGAACTACTATGCCTAAAAGCAAATACAGAATGAAAGACTATAGGGGATTTTAGGTAGGAAAATTATGGTTTACCATAGGGGGTGAGGGGCTAACTAAATATTCCTGACCTTGCAACCACTACACGGAGATGAAACATGAATATTCATTCTTGACAACAAAAGAGGGCAGAGAGGCTGATGGGGATGGAACCCATCTAATACTTTAATAAAACATGAGGAAATAAGCTTAAAAGAACACGGGTTTCACTTTGAGAAACAAGACTGTCATTGAACAATAGCAATACAGTAAAGGCACCACCCACGCTTATTTATTTTCAGTCCGAAGCAGTTGAATATAGGCAAAACATTTAGGTGAAGAAAAAGTCTTGACAGTCCGCAAAGTGAGAGTTGTTACCTTCTGCCTGGAAAACAGGACTGAGGGGGAGTGGTTTTCTGCCCACTGCCCTCGCCTTCCCGCACTCCCACCCCACATTCTGTCATATGATATGTCTCTTATTTTGGAGGTTCAAAAAACTTTTAAACTAAACCAAAAATAAACTAAAATAAAAGCGTCTTGTGTTTGTTGTTGTCCTTCTGGACTCTTTGCCAGCCAGAAAGTTCCCATATGTTTTTAATTGTAACAGTCTTCGTTGGATTCACATGAAAGAGTCTTTTGTCTATTTTATTTTATTGGGGGGTTTTTTGCGCTTCATATAGTGATGGCATGAAAGTACAATAATGTTAGGGCTGGTACCAAGTTACTTGCACTTGGGTTTTCACAGGTCTAGTGATTATTATTATTATTAGAATTTATACAAAATTCCTGACCAAAACAATGTATTACAGTATATTGTTCTCTCTCACTAGCTCTCTGTCTCAAGGCAGGAACATAGTGTAATGGTTTAAGCAGACATAAAGTTTCTCTAGATTGTGCTACTTCTCATCATGGATTTCAGTTTCAAGTAAAAAAAAATTAGTCACAAGGGTTTGTTTTCCAGTGTGAAATACAAATGGTGTTTCTAATTCAACCTTCAGTGTATTGCTGAATGGTATTAGCCCACTCTTTGCCTTACAATTGGCTTCATAGCAGGAATGTCCAAGTGGAAGTTCCTTTCTTTCTTGATATCATTTTTTTTTTGCCTCTTTCAGTTATGTGTGTGTGTTGTTTTTAAGGGATCTTTTTTTCTCAAAAGCAATCTCAAACAGTCACTTCTGTCTTGCTGTTAGTTATGAAATATGGCTGTGGGGGTAGATAGTGCTGGCTCCGAGTTGTCAGTGGGTCACTTGCTGCTGGTTCTCCTGTGCCGTGCTTTCCCTTGTTTGCATATGTCTGCCGTCGGAGGGACTGGACACTGGGGTCCCAGGTTTTGAAGTTGGAGTTGTAAGCTAAGGGGTGTGTGTGCATCTTTGAGACTTTGGATTTCTGCCCATTCTGTCTGGTCGTGCCATTGTCAGGTGTGTACGTTCTGTCTTCCTCTCTGCGCACTGGGTGCAGTGGCAGGCTCCCCTTGGCAGCCAGTTCTGCAAGGTGTCGGCGTTTGGAATAGAAGTCGTCGTTGACCTTGTCAGCTGTTTGATTTCAAAAAAGAGGAGGGGGAAAAAAGAAAAGGTCAGTTGAGTGCAGAAAAATATTAAACATCAATGCAGAGTTTATAGTCCATCATGTTGATTACATCTAGATTAGCTAGAAAAACAAATCTTTCTAGATGGGAATAAAAATCCATTCTTAAAATGGTTTTGGTAGGAAGATTCAATGATCTTTTCCTTAGATGTTTATGGATAGCAGCAGCCCAGGTATTAGTGGCTTCAGTATAATATTTCAACAGATTTAAACTGGCCATGCAAATGTCCACCCATACCATACATTTCTGAAAACCAAAAGACACGAATTTTAATTCTCATTAAGGGCCTGTGCCAAAGTTCATAGAACTCAATGTGAGTCTTTCCATTGACTTCAGTGGGCTCTGGATCAAGCTCTAAATATGCCAGGCTCTGCAGGTGTCACCCAGGTACCATTCTCACTGTGTATGTTGTTTGTTATCCCTTTAAAAAAAAAAAAAAAAAAAAAAAGCTGTTGTCTTTCCACATCTTGAGACTCTGGACCAATATTGCCCATCCCATAGAGAGGCAACCTGAAAACTCTCCATAACTAACCTTGCAGAATTTACCAAATCATCTCACAAAGGAAGGGAGTTGGGGAACTGGCAGAGGTGAAGTCTCCCAACCCCATGAATCCCAGTGATTCATGAAGGGGAGCCCTAGTCCTGCAGAGGAGGTGCTGTTCACTACAATGATGCTTAGGTAACAACTTTCACAGAGAACCCCTGTAGTAGTACCCACAAAGGGGATCTAGCAGGAATCTATACTGATTCAAACTACAGTATGTGAAGTTCCACTTGGATAAGGGGTCAGCAAGGATGATGCTGTTGATAGTAGTGGGTAGGTCCCTGGCTCTACCTCAGCCCTGCCCTCAAAGTACCATGGAAGTACATCCCCTCAGAGCTAGAGAAAAGGATCTTTTATGGGATCCCAGGGGCAGAGAGACACTATGGCAGACGTGGCATTTCCATTCTGTTCCCCCCCCCGCCCAACCTCCCTGATTTACCAGTTTTTCCCCTCCTCCATTTGCAGAGGATCCTCTACCCGTTGCTTTTTAAATGGTGAATTCAGTCAGGAGCAGAATGACTCTGGAGGGCTAGCTGTAGTGTTCGTTGTTTGTGCACACAGCAAAAATACAAAACCATTTGTCACAATTCAACACAAACGGCACACTCTCCTCAAGAGAGGTTGCTGCAGGCAGAGATGAGATGCATTTGGTACAGCTGTGATAGGAAGCAATGGAACCAAATGCTTTGGGTTCCTCACTTTCAGGCAGGGCCGGCACTTCCATTTAGGCGACCTAGGGCACCAGGATTTGGGGGGGTGGCATTTTGCTGCCATTGGCGGCAATTCTGCTGCGGGGGGTCCTTCCGCGCTCTGGGTCTTCGGCGGCGGGTCCCGAAGCGAGTGAAGGACCCGCTGCAAAATTGCCGCCAAAGTGCCACGAAGACCGGGAGAGCGGAAGGACCACCCCGCCGCAGAATTGACGACGACGACCGGGAGCGCGGAGGGACCCCCGCCTAGGGCGCCAAAAACCCTGGTGCCGCTCCTGCTTTCAGGAGCACTAAATTAACACAAATCCTGATAAATTTTCTTAGCATCATTCCTAAAAACTGCATGTGGCATACCATTTTATTATAGAGGAATATCAGCAAAATACCAATATTTAGACATGGAGCTGGTGACAAACTAAGCAAAGGGACTATAGAAAAACTGTGGTTACAATGAGTAGCATGGATGTTGCAATGCAATGTAATGTACTATCTTTTTTATTTCAATACGGAGTCAGAGGCACTTGCCCCATCATCTTTGAAAAATATCTTTATTTAATGGAGGTTGTTTGGACTCTGCAGAATGTGCTTGCTGCCATGAATGGGTACTTTGCTGCGCCTTATGTTCCCCTAAAGAGGGCAGATTTGACTTTGCCAAACCATCCTTTGCACCAGCTCTGGGTGTGCCATAACAAATTATATCCCCTTTCCTTCAAGCTAAAACCTACTCGGCCTCTGCAAGTCCTTTAGACACCACTCTTGCTGTAGAGCCCGACATCTGTATCCACCATGTTGCATGCTTCCCTCAGCTGCCATTCCATTTTTTTTGCACCTTTGCTATTGGTACAGATTCTGTTGTGCTCTAGTCCTAAACATCACTAATCCTGAATTTAGCCTTACAGTATGGAACTTTAATTCTGAAGGTGAAATTTACCCCTGTGCAGAGGGCCGGCATGAAGGCAACTCACCACATCCATCCTCAAAATAGGGCTTCATTAAAACATAAATGGTGCATCCTGCTTGTGCAGGCCCTCTGCACAGGGGTGGATTTTGAGCAGCAACCATTGTGAGTATCATCTCAGGACATTATCTGCGTAATGGCCATACAACTGGGTTTTCTTTTTCGATTGTAGATTTCATCACTGAAGATGTATTTTCCCTCAGATTAAGTGAAATTGCTTAGGAAGGAGACTATGCTGTAAAATTAGGCTTTACATGCCTTACCTATCTCCATCTGTCTCTCTCTTAATTGGCAATTGAATGCTTTCTATAATGTACAGGTGCAGTAAAGAATTTGTCTTCCCTTTTAATTAAAATACAGAATGTAGATAATAGCCTGTTCTAATTTCAATACACGATGTGCGAATGCAATTACTGATAAAGCTGTAATATATTACAAAGAAGACTTGCTAGAGTTTTCTTCCTTTTACAAATCTGTGATCTAAACAGCCAGGAAATTACATCTACTTTGTTTCTGAATGACTTTTGTCATTCTAAATATGGACAGTCCTATTTATTGCAAAACAGTGTTCATCCGTATTTGTTAGGGGAAAAAAAAAACCCTGCAGTTTCACACTGATGGATACACAGTCCCTCTTATTAGCTTCTCATGAGCACTTGTGCTAGCAAGTATCTATTTGCAAATATGTATTTGCATGAGTATTCACACCAGATACTTTTATGTGGCCATACTGGTAGATTTGAGTTAGCCAGTCAGGGAGCAGGAATCACTACCATATGACTTAGGCCTTGTCTATATGAGAAAAGTCCCACCAGTTTAAACAATTTTAAATCAATCTAATTAAACAGGTTCAAACTCCCAATGTAGAGACACAACAGTTTGTTCCACGTTTAAATTGATTTAATTTTCATTGGAAAATTACCAGATTAAGATAAACTGATTTAAATATGGGTTAAAGTATGGGTTCAGATCCATTTAGCTAGATCTATGTAGTTAAACTGGGGCAACTTCTGTCATATAGGCAATGTCTTAGGTGATCAATCACAACGTAAGTAATGAATTAGGAATAGTAAATGATCAAAGTAATAATTATGACACATAATTTATGAGCAATCTGTTGGGTGAAAATGTTTGCAAAGGCCATTCACTAAATAATATTTATCAAATTAATAAAATCTGTATCTATTTGTAAATGAATGAACTGAGGAAAAAAAAAAGACGTTAACATCATAGAGGGCTAGATTGCAATAGACTTATTCACAATGAATAGTACCTTAACTTCATTGGTACTTCCACTTAAAGCAATTGTAGAACTTGTGAAAGAAAGGGCTTCTAAACTGGAGCCATGGTTATCAGAAATCTGGCCCTGAATAAATATGTTCTCTGTGAATAGTTTTCTGAGCTCCAGTTTTAGGTATAATTCTAATGGAGTATTCCAAGGTTAATACTACCCACTTCCAGATCTTCCCTTGGCTAAGTAAGCAATGCCCCAAAGAGACAACCTTAATTCCTTGATTTCTTTTTCTTCATACTCTTTTTGTTGGCCATATCTTTCATGCTGGAGCAGTGCCTGCATTCAGATTTCTGTCAGATACAAGATCTATTACTCAGATCTCTAGATATATTAAGATAAATGTTCTCACACAACAGTAAATTGTGTTACCATTGTAGCCCTAATAGTTCAATTGTTTAATATAAAACATGCTCCCATTGCAAAAGCTAGAGGTGGGGAGAGCAAAGCCTAGAAAGTGCTGTGAATATGAGGTGTCTGGTGGTTTTATTTTGCCCTTATACAAGTTATATGTATTCTGTGTAAAATTTGCAGCTATTTTATTGGTTGAGCTCGAAGGCCAAATAAATAGATTCTGCAAATACAGTTCCATTTTGTTAAGTATTTCAGCTAACTCAATCCAGTGAGACTTTCTAGAGTTTTACAAAACTAACGGCTGGAAATCTGAGAATCAAGGTAACAGCAAAGTTCAATTTGCAAAAGTTAGCCGGTGAGAAGTAAATGGGCGAAATTGGCAGCACTGGGGAATGACTGCATTTGATTTGCTTTAGGCTGCTGTGATAGCATGGGAAAGTTGGCATTTGAACCTGTACTAATCAAATCACTCATGGCTGTCCGCTGAGAGATTCCCACATGTGCCTAACACTTTGATTTTGTAAAGAAGCCTTAGGAAGCTGCCTAGGACTCTTGCTTCTTTCTTGGTTTTCTTTCATCATGGCCCACAGTGCATGCATCTGAAGATAGCTTCTGCTATTCAGTATGAAAAATTCAAAGGCAGCTGAAAATTACTGTTGGTTCAGCTTTTGAGAAAATTTAGAGTTGTCACGGATGTTCTTTATGATGTGAGGTCTACAAAGCTGTAGGACTCTCCCAGTTTATGCTACAGCTACTATTCAATTCCTATCCTATTTTGAAAGCTTAAATTTTGTGTGTCATTTCTCAGTTCATTCTGTCATTTAACCCATTTTGAAAGCTGTCTAGAATGTCTTTGAAGGAAGAGACGTGATTGTACTTTCGTTCTTCCCTGCTATGTTAAATACTATGAAATTTCTGTCTATATTCAATCTTCTAGTTCATCCTCTCACTATCAATATGATCAGTGTTGATAGCATCTTTTGATAGTGAAGAAATGCTGAAATGAGAGTGCCTACGTATATGGGGAAAATGTGTATTATACCCTGTTCCTCCCACTCACACTTGAATAACTCAAAAAAACAGCTGAATAACTTTTGCTCAAACTTTTCCAAAGACCGTCAGGCTGAAACCAAACACCCAAAATTTCACCCCCAAATAATTTATTTGAGAAAGTTGTGAGCAACTAGAAAGAAGAAATTAGAATTAGAGTAGTGTTGGTTGCAAATTGTGTGACAGAACAATTTACCATCAGAAACTGTTGATTCAACATAATCAAAACATTTTTTCAGGAATGGCTAAATGTCGAAATTTTCACATTTTGTTAAGACTTTTGTTATAATAAAATGTAAAAGTAAAAACAATGAAGTTGAGATGAAACATTTTGATATTATCAAAATGAGATGTTTCAATAAAGTTGAAATGAAATATTTTTAGAATAGTTCATTTTGAGAAATATTCCCAGATTTCAATTTTCTGCCCCAATACAGGGTGAAACCAAATTTTTAAATTACAGAATTTCCTGTGGGATGGAAACCAACTTTTGACCAGCTCTAGTTACAGAGAAAACTGGACTTCTCTTTACCTGTCAGATGTAGGTATTATTGAACCCATCTTACAGGTAGGAAAATGGAGGCATGGAGGGATTACATAACATGCCCAAGGTAAAGCAGAATCTAGAAACAAGTTAGGGAAACACATTTTCTTCTTACCTCTGTGGCTAGTACTAAAATATTGTGTTTCTATAATATTTGTAGAACAACATTATTTCTTAAAAGCTAATTTAACATCTATAAATTCCAAGATCTCTTTTAATTGTAGACTTTCCACCCTAATACATAAAATGTCTGTCTTTATAAATTTCAAAAGATATTGCGTTCAAATCATATTGGGTTTGCATTTTTTATTAAAAATCCTTCATATTTATTTCCACTGTGTGTCAAGTGGATCACATTTTCATTACTTAATGAAATAAACCTGATAAACCTTTGTCACTATTAACAAACGTACTGCATGTCAGCTTCATTTTAAAAAAGCAAAAATACCAAAACTGATTTTTATTAAATTAGACCTAAAGGTTCTTTTTGTATAGAAACTTATCAACCTATGCAACCTCACACAGACAGTAGGAGTTTATTTGAATTTTGTAGCCAATTTTAACAAAAGGAGTTATCAATATAAATGATTCCAGTGTATGAATATGCCTGTTAGTGATGGATTTTAGCCCTGTCATTAAGCATTAATTTTTGTTGGTGTTGTGTGGTCACTAAAATCCCCCTTATATTTTTATCATCTTTGCAACTACAGTTTGACTTCTTGTTCCTTCTCTAAGACAGGGGGAAGAGAAGTTGGAAGGAAATGGTACTTGATCAGAGCTGTTTCATGTGTAGCACAAAGTCAATGGGCCAGATTGTGAGTGACTGACCTATTGGTGTGCATGAAAGTAGAGGACAGAACTAGTCCAAACCTTTTCCTGTGTGTATATATGGCAGGGTGGACTAGATCTGGAGGCCCCCTGCTGGAGGCCTTGTGGCCCTGCATCACCCTGCCACAGAAAAGAGCAGCAAGAATTCCTCCAGGCAGCCTAGAGTGGCTGCAGAGGAGCGGCCAATCCGAGGGGCTGATGGAGCAGCCAATCCAGGGCCAGAAGCAGGGCCGGCTCTAGGCACCAGCAAAACAAGCTGGTGCTTGGGGCGGCACATTTTTAGGGGCGGCATGGCCGGCGCCAGAATGCCGCCCCTAAAAATGTGCACCGGCCGCCCTAGCTCACCTCCGCTGCTGCCGCTCGCGCGCCACGGCGTGCAAAACAGCTGATTCGTGCGCCGCTGCTCACCCTCCCTCCCAGGCTCTCAAACCTGGGGGGGGGGGAGGGAGATCCCGAGCGGCCGCGGTGCGCGAAACAGCTGATTCGCGCGCCGCTGCTCACCCTCCCTCCCAGGTTTGAGAGCCTGGGAGGGGGAGACTCCGAGTGGCCGCGGCGCGCGCACCGCTTCTCCCCCTCCCTCCTAGCTTGAGAGCCTGGGGGGAGGAGGCAGGGCTGGGGATTTGGGGAAGGGGCGGAGCTGAGGCGGGGCCAGGGGTGGGGTAAGAAAAAAATGGGGGGGGGACCCAAAATTGTTTCTGCTTGGGGCGGCAAAAATCCTAGAGCCGGCCCTGGCCAGAAGGGCCCTATACAAGAGAAGCTGCAGAGCCCAGAAGTTAAGTTGCTGGGTGGAGCTCAAAGAGTGAAGACTAGGTGACTGGCTGGCTGCAAGTGCAGCAGTACCATGGACATCTCACTGTGGAAAGCTCACTGCAGACAGGACTGAAGCCCAGGGAAGGCTGCTGAAGACCGGGTGCCTGGCTGGCTGGATAGAGTAGCAGCAAGACCATGAAAAGGTCAGTGCAGGCAGGCTGAGCCCAGGGGACTGAGCCCAGGACCTGGCCAGAGCAGGCAAGGGTACCGAGATGAGCCCCGCTGGTCTGGTTGAAGACTGAACCCAGGGAGGCCTGATGAAACACCACCAGCTGCGGGTACCGAGATGGGCCCCAGCTGGGTGGTTGAAGAAGGCAGTGCCTCTGGGAAGAAGCCTAAAAGCTATGGTCCCATACCAGGTCCATGATAAGAACTTGCAACTGTATACCCCGGAAGGGGAGACAGTGTAGACAGCTCGGTCGGAGGGCTGAGTCGCTGAAGACCCACCAAGAGAACCATCAGCCGGGCGATGTTTGCGAGTGGTGAGTGCCACCCCGTGGAAAGAACTAAAAACAAAAGCAGGCTGACACCCAACCAACCAAAGGGGGGCCGCCTGCAAGAGGTGAGTGCCGCCCCAGGAAAAAGACTGATTGCAGGCGTATCGGCCAGAGAAAAGGGGGCACGCCTGAGAGGTGGGTGCTGACCCCGTTACAGTATGCATGACAGCCAGACACAATTGTAATCCCCGCACTAGAGAAGTACAAGGGCTTCTCCTGTCCATACACCACTGGATGCAAGGCACCCAAAGAGGACAAGGAGAGAGAGGTCCTTGGCCCCATCCCTTAACACATGTGCTGTCCTTCAGAACCTGCTGAGTGGAGATGGGAGGGTATGCTGCACTCCCTGAAGTAGTGCAGCAGTGGTCATGCTGTACCTGGGGTGGTATGGTTCCTACGTGGCACAATCAAGCCCCAAGTTGGGTAAGAATGTGAGGCCTATATGAATAATCATCCTGTTATATGAAATGGTTAACTCTTTCTGGTTTACTTAAGATGCAGTTATGGTGTAAACTTGTCCCTCTTTCTCATTTCTTTGCCCCAGGTGTGGATTTATGGGGCCTTGGAGTTCATGGACCTTCTGCTATGAGGTGTAAAGGGGACCAAAACAGAATAAAAATTAATCTCCTAAACTTTTGGAAGGGGGACTGCTCCTCCTATTTCCCAGAGCCTGTCAAAACCCCATCTGGATACCTCTTTGCAGTTGGGGCTTCATAGGTCAGAGAGATCACTTGGAAGTCACTCTGTGAAGCCCAGTCCCCAGGTACTTCTGCTAGTTTATCTGTGTGTGTGTAACAATAGGATGTTGATGTGCTGCTAAGGGTGGGAGAGCCAGTGAACTTGCAGCTAATCTTAGATCTGTAGGTTGGAACTTCCTTTACCTTCACATACTTAGAAGTACAACCTCCAAAATTTGAAGAATCTTTCTTTATCTGCATTCCCAATCCCTTCCATCTAAAGCTCCCATAGATTATTATCCTTCTGTTCGTTTTACCATGGGAGGATTTGACACTTGGTGGGGTGGGGTTGGAGGGGTAGCCATTTAAATGGTTAACACTTTTCTATTGTGCCTCTTTGTACATTAGACATCACAGCTTAGTATGGCTGAACTGTTCTTTTTCCAATTTGATTGTTGTACATCTAAATCAGCTTTAAAACTACCTAAATATAGTAGATGCATGAGTGCACCTTGGGATAAATGTATTATGGATACAGAGCCATCCCTGCATCCCTCAAAATCCCATTTTCAGCTGTTAATGCTGTGTATAACTGTGACATGTCAGCAGTGTGTTTGATTGCACAGTGAAAGACATTGACGTTCAAAGCTAGTCTTGTAAATCCCATTTTCCATCTGTTTAAAGTAGGCTTCTTTAAAAAAACAACAACAAAGAAATCTGCCTCAATAAACACAGACAAAAAAAGAAGGATAAATAGTGTAAAAAATCTTTTGGCAACTCTTAGAGGCCAATATTCCTGAATGTTCTATCTCTCCACCTCAAAATGTGCACACCAACAGGGCAGAAGCATGAAACTGAGAGCCACTGAATAATTCCAAATATATTATAACTGCAACCCAACCATGCTACCCCTAACATGCCAACACCTGATGCTAATCTATTGCAGAAACATATTCACTATTCAGAGCTTTCTAGCCCTCCCCTTTCTTATTGGGGGGTAAGGGGGAGAAGGAGGAGAGGTGATTTCATATCGAGCCAAAAATAAAGCATGTACACAGTATATGGATACTTGTGCAGTCATCTTTGAAAACTGCCTGTTGAGTATACCTGGGTGGGTTCTTCTTTATTTTAACCTATCACTGTAAAGGTCTTATTTACCTTTGTGCACACAGTAGGGTTCCAGGAGATCTGGGATTTTGCTCCAGATTCTGCCACTGACTTGCTACATGATCTTGGGAAATCACTTAACCTTTGCATGCCTGCATTTCCCTTGCTCTAAAATGGGCTGTTAATCCTTAACTACCTCCTCAGAGGTGTTCCTAGGATTAATTGCTATTTGTAGAGTGCATTGAGCTCTCAGATGAAAGGCCCCATAAATTCATTTGTATTGAGTATATTTTGTATGCAAGTCAGTAAAATAGGATTTAAAGATATCACTGTCATATTAGCACAGAGAGAGAGAGAAAAGAATTGGAATCTCAGAATTGCATAATGACTATGTACAATAAGAGTTTTAATTCTGAGAGTCACCCCTTTGCTTTTCCTGTCTCCGGTATTAATGGTTAATTAGATGAATTTTGACAGTTCAACATTTTTGTAAGGTTTTTACCTTTTAATTTAGGGTAGTCTATGGTACTTCTATGGCCCCCACCATTGTAGTATTTGAATGTATCATCGTCTGTAATGTATTTATCCTCACAATGCCCCGTGTGGTAGGGAAATGCTATTATCTCCATTACAGAGGGGGAATTGAGCTACAGCGAGGCTATGTGACTTGCCCAAGGTCACACAGGGAGTCTGTGTCAGAGCAGGGAATTGAATCTCTGTCTCCTGGGTCCTCAGGTAGTGCCCTAACCACTTCACCATTCTTCCTCTCTTAGTGTACCCATAAACTTAATGATAGCTTATTATATCTGAAGAAACTATGTTGAAACATGGACAATTTCCCCTAAAAAGCTGGGGGGGTTGTTTTCAGAAATCTGAGTGCCTGAGAACTAAGGATTTTAATGAGAAACATTTTGCATCCTTAACTGGAGTGGCTACTCTTGGTGACCACTGTTACTTTTAAAGATAGTTTATCCTTTTATTAAGGAAGGAGGAGGGTTTATTTGCCTATGCCTATGAAAGGGAGTAGAACTGGGCAAGCTATTTACCAAATGTATCCTCCTTTTGTTTGTGAATTGTCCGTGAACAAAATTCAATTTTTGCATATTTGTTCTTAATCCAAAATTATGTGATTATGTATTTTAGACAATTTGTTGCTTATGAGCTAAATAGTATGGGTGAAATCCTAGATCCTTGAAGACATCGTATGGGGCATGGAAGAAAACCGTTCCAGCTCCCAAGAACTTGCACTTTGAACTTAAGACTAGAGATAACAGGTAGGGAGAGAACAACAAATGAGAGGGAGGACAGGAAGTGATTCAGTTTGGTATAATGAGTAGCAGACACCGTGCACCTTCCTATTAGTAAGTCTTAGCCTATGCACACTGGTAAAACTGTTTTGGGGCTTGCTTTCTTCTACCTGTGGTCTTTGATTTGAGCTATTGTGTAGTTACTCACAGCCATCGAGTTGTTAAGATGGGAAACCTTGCATACCTCTCCAAGTAAAGAAGTTGGAATGTCCCCATGAGATGGCTCAAGGGAAGACTTCATAGTGAGGAGCCTAAGGAGATATTAGAATCCTGCCTTGGCTTATAAATTACTGCGAGTTATTGTAACACAGTCAAATTGATCTAGTGTTAAATATTGTGACTGCCACTGTTTACTTGTCTGAGCTGAAGCTAAAACATTGTGTTTAGAAGCTGCCAAACTACTTGAGTCCTGTTCTTTTTAGGGGCTTTTACCAGAGTTCATATGAAAACTAATGCAGACTTAATTCTGCAAAGAATCAACCCTATAGTAATTTAATGTTTCCTGTGCTGGGGGAAAAGACAAAATTACAGTTTGGTTCAGCTTCACTGAGTTCAGTGGGATGAACTTTAAAAATAACTTAAAAAAAAATAGGGCTCAATTCTTTTTTACGTCCAGGCAGATAGAACTAATACCCAGAGAACAGTGCATGCAGCGGTTCCCCAGACAGCATACAGCCAGTATAACAGCTCTGGTTGGCCCACCTTTGTAATTGTCTGGCATAGGGGGACCTGGAAACCAGAATGCAGTCTCATGTCTGCAAGTAGACAAGCTCCTTTCAAACAGTGGTTGTAGAGATAAAGGAGGATAGGATATGTCTTTACGGACACAGTGTTGCCAAAGGGAGGAGGTATGGCTGTGGCAGCTCACTGCTCACCAGCTGTTGTCATCTGTGGAATGACTTCTTGCTGGCTTTGTTGCAGCTGAGCATAAGTTAGAGCAGTCGTGAGCTAGACTGAGAATACGGAAAGTGAAAAGTGGCTTAAAGTCACCTTTGCCTCCCTCCACTTCCATTATTGTACTGAGCACAGCTTGGCTAGAACTGAGAATTCAGCCCATGGACTGCAAAAGATTGATTTCCCCCCCTCTCCCCCCCCCCCCACACACATTTACCAGCATTTTCTACTCTGCCTTTTCTCTCCCACCAGTTTATTTGTAACAGTCTGCAAAGAAAGATAGCATATTATGGCCGCAGATTATTTTCTGGTTTCAGAGTAGCAGCCGTGTTAGTCTGTATCCGCAAAAAGAACAGGAGTACTTGTGGCACCTTAGAGACTAACAAATTTATTAGAGCATAAGCTTTCGTGGGCTACAACCCACTTCTTCGGATGCATATAGAGTGAAACATATATTGAGGAGATATATATACACACATACAGAGAGCATGAACAGGTGGGAGTTGTCTTACCTAAGAAGTGGGTTGTAGCCCACGAAAGCTTATGCTCTAATAAATTTGTTAGTCTCTAAGGTGCCACAAGTACTCCTGTTCTTTTTGCAGATTATTTTCTGTGATCCTTATTAGTGATAGGGATGTTTGGTAAGCAACTAAAATATATATATATAAAATGCTCAATGTTCAGAATTGGATGTAAATGAATCTCACAGGGCTGGTAATCCTACTTATGTGGCTCTATTATTCCTCTTCTAACATACTGTACCACTTTATCAGTTTACTCATTTCTCATACTGATCTGGAGAGAGACCAAGCATAAAAAGACATATCAAATCCTTCTTCTCCTCCACAGACGCTGTTTGAAAGGAGCTTGTCCACCTCCAGACACAAGACTGCATTCTGTTTTCCAATAAAATAAAATGCTACTTTCATGTGATGAAAAATGATTAAACATAAATATGTAGGCCCAAGCTCTTCTACTGTTCTATTGATTACTTTTATGACAGCTTTTGAAATGCTCAAGAGGCCAGAGAATGTTTGGTTTTGAAATACAGTAAGAATATTTTAGAATATGAATGTAATTAGACTTGGTAACTAGAGCCTGCAGTCTCTGCAATGTTCTCTGCACCCACTGCAGACAGTGAAGTCTGCTGCTTGGCTGGTAATTCTGAGACAGAATTTGATTAACTCCTCAGGCACTAGACATAATGCATGAGATTTTCCATGGCACCTTGCTTGGTAGGTAGCAAATCACTGGAGCTTGAGACTATCCACATGTCCAGAAGCAGAAGTGCCCCTCTTCTGAACATGTGCCAAGAACTATAAACACCAAAGGGGCTAATTATTTCTGGTATTTTGTTTCTTATTCTTTTCCAAACACTTTGTAAGATCAAACAGGTTTCTCTCAATGGACATGCAAAACAACTTCTTTTCAAAAGGTATTTTTATAATAAGCCACACAGGTTTACATCATTTTAAATTAGTGTTAACAATATTATTTTACAAAGTAATGCAGTGGTGACATCCTTATTTACCAATCAAAGTATACTGGCTACATACATTGTATACTATTTTGAGATTAATAAATTACAAATATATATCAGTTGCAACCAATGTTAGGAAACCAGTGCATTGAATACAGATTTTTCATAATCAAGAGACTCTGACTTCCTGGAAGCTAATTATGCTGCACTGTGTTAAACTAATAAAATAGTAGCTTTTGTCAGAGGATTTGAAATCTGTTGATGGACAGCAATGCATTAAGCTTCACACGAGCCTTGTACTATTCACATTTTATAAAAGGCAAAATTTAAGCACAGCGAGGTTGTTACTCAATGTCAAATAGTGAGTGAAAATCTGAGAACAAAATAAAAAGATTTCCACTTCCCTGCTCTAAGCACATGGCAATGGGTTAGGTTTTCCAAGGTACATAAGGGAATTAGGCACCCAGTTCCCTTAGGCTCCTTTGAAAATTCCAGCCAATGGGTATACTGTAATTTGAAATCTGTTTCATAATGATCTCTCTCCCCTTTCACAATGAATATTAACACTTATCCTTGCATGGCATCTACAACTGTGAAGTAAATTACCTGCCAAATCATGGGATGGGTTTTGCTACAAAAATAAATTAATAGAGTTTGAAAATATTTTTCTTAGAGTTTTCTGACAACCTTCCCTGCATATTAGGGTATAGGCAAAAAAATTACCATTTGAAATACAAATTAACAATCCAATCCTGCTGTCCTGCCTGAAATAAACTCCCACTGACTTCGATGGGAACTAAACGGACTGCAGAGTAAGTTTACTACAGTTAACATAAGAGAGATTTCCAGGTTTCTATTAAAAAGTGCTTGTTCCTTCCCTCCTTCAGTAATCTAGATCTGAAAAGTTTGTAGCAATCCTTATAAATGTTGAACAAATCTTATAAATGTTAAGTTCTGTGGTTCAAATAATAATAACACAGTGTTCCAGAACATATTTCAATGACTAAAAATGTATTTTTGTTTCCACAAACGTGTATTTGTTATCTAACTATGGACTGAAAAAGCTAACAACAAATTTGTTCTTACACTCACAGGACAAGGACAATTCCTTACCATGCAATTTTGTCACATCAGTCCTAAAATTTGACTAAATGCTAAACTTCAGTTTAACTTCTGAAAATAAAAAGGCTCTTGAAATCATGACACCTGTTGTGCATTTTTGTTAAAAGTGTAAACGTCTGACTGCCATAGTTCATTGGTTCCCAAACTTTTTACTAAGGTGACCCACCAGCTATGTGTTCTTATTTTGTGACCTACCATTACATATATGCATCTTCTGCTCTGGCACCGCGACCCTATTCCCAGCCTATTGTGGAGGGGAGGCCTTGGGAAGAGGAGGGTTGGAGAGCAAGCTCACCTCACAGTGGTGGTTCCTGTCCCACAGGGCTGGGCCTGGCTCTTCACTGTGGGCATTGCAACCTGGTCCACAGGGTCACAGTGTCACTTAGTGTGGCTTGGAGAGGGAGCTGGGCCCAGCCCCATCAGACAGGAGCTGCTGGTGCGGGGTGGGCTTGCTCTCCATCCCACCACACCCTACTTCCAGGGCTTCCCCTGCACCCTAGGTCAGGAGAAGTATATGTTTGTCTAGGGACCAGAGATGGGTTAATCTGGCCTGGAATGTGGTGACTCATCTAGTACCTTCCCTCAACCCACTAGTGGGTTGGGACCCACCATTTGGGAAACACTGGCCTAGTCAGTTACAAATGTTAATGATTGTCCTGCTGTGGGGAGCCACACAAGGACACAGAAGCCTCAGTTCAGATCTCTCAGAACAATTTATGTAATTTAGACACCATTTTTTATGCTGAAATAGGGTTGATTTTGCTCTGTTCCATCAGTGGAGTCTCTCCAGATTTACCCCATTGCTTCTGAGAGAAGAATTTGACCCTCAGGCTCTTAGTCTGAATGGTATTGATTAAAATGAGCGCTAAACTCACAGCAATACTATTATAGTTGTTTTTGCAAGGATAGTTTTCCTTTGATCTTTTTATTAACAGCTACAATTTCAAAGAACCTTCTAGTCACCACTGCTCTGAACTGAAGTCAGCTGGCTTCTTAAATCTTAACTGTTACAAAATTAGTTCCAATAGTTGTTACTTTAAAAAGTGAGAGCGATGTTAAGCAATAGCAAGGAAAATATAAATTTAAAGCCTTAGCTTCACCCCACACATTTCTTTCTTTCTGCCTGTCATTTTACACTAGAGCCATATGAAACTTTCATGATGAAACCTCTACCTGGGCAGAGTTCTCCAACATTTCTGAGCCTTTCAGCAAAGCAGGGATGTGTTTTTAAGCAAAACCCAAGGCGAGTTTCCACTGAATCTTGGTTGATTTACAGTTTTGGGAGTAAACCATATTGAATTCTGGGGTTACTGATTTTATGTGACCTTTTCACCCCAAGTCAGACAACATGTGAGGCTTTATCTGAATTTTCATTTTGTTTTGGGGGGTTGTTGCAACCCCAAAAGCAAAGCAAAATTCTCCAACGCCTGGGAACTGAAACCTTTCAATAGCTTTAATATAGATAGAGAGAAAATAGGGCAGAAACTGAAAAGGAGCCACTTTGGCTGAACAGTTAGTCTCCTTGGCTGAAGCTCCATTTAATCACAAGAGAGGAGCTTGTCGTTAGAGCTGGGGAGAGGGGGGGATTTTTCTCTTGAAGCTGTCAAAACTGTCATTTTGTCAAAATTGCTGTATTCGTCAAAACGAAATGTGTCACTTTCAACTAAATGTTGTTTCGGGGGGGAGGGGGGGAATGAAACAAAGCATTTTGATAAAGTCCAAATGTCCCATTTTAACATTTTCAGAATGAAACATTTTGATTTTCCATAGTGAAAATACTTTTTGAAACCAAATTAATTGCTTTATATAAAAATATTTTTAAAACATGAAAAAAATGAAAATCAGAACAAAATGTTTTGATTCTTTAAATCAAAACAAATGTTTTGGCCTGAAATGATTTTTTTTTAAATTTCATCTCATGGGAAATTTTGAAATATTTTGTTTTCATTCCATTTCGGAATGGAAAACATATATTGTGGAATTTCCTGTGAAATTGTTCCCAGATAGCTGCTCTTATCATTTAAGAGTCTCCCCCTTCATAAGAGCTCAACTGCCCACTGAGGGTAGTAATCCTAACCACTAGGTCATTCTTCTACACTCACCAGTCATACAATAGGAAAGCCCATGATATAGGATTATATTTTTGAAATAGGCAACAGCATCCCAAACCAGTCTGTCTTCCCTGAGGTGGTACAGTAAAGAAACACACTTTTTTCATAATAGTGGCTTACCTGGCTTTCTGGGGCACATGAACTTTCTCCTCCATAAAGGCCAGAAATCTTATCTAAAGTGTTACCATGATGATGCGATATGACTCTCTGGTTTATGCCACAGATATTGTAGTGGGGATTTTAGCTGTTGTAGTCACATCACTAATATTTCAGAAAAAATCAATTTTTAGGCCAAAAAAAAAAAAAAGTGGGAAAATTCATTGGGTGCCTTGCAAATCATGTTACTGCACTCCCCCCCCCCCAAGCCTTTTATTATTACAGTATAGGAGTGTAGGAGTAAAGCAGTAATGTCTGTGATTTCTTACCTGTGAGATTTCGTTCTTATACTCATTTGCTCCAGTTAGAACAGTCTTTGCAATACCGAAATGGCAGACTGTTAACAACTGCTATTTATATAATATTTACAATAAAGGGTTCATTCCCATCATTTGCCTAATTGCTCTATCTGGCATTGTTGGGGGAAAAAACCACCCAGCTGATGTCAATGTGCATCATTGTACAAAGGTGAAGACTGCTAACGTTTATCTGCATTTGGGTTTTGATTTTGGTTAGAACGAAAGAGCAAAAGATCCTACAGTACCTTTTGACTTAAGTGTCATCACAGGAAAATCACCATCATACTCTCCTAAAAAATAATCAAGACATGCTAGTATGTTTGTTCTGTTTCATATCACAAACATCATAAGCACAGTACACTGAATTCAAATAGTTTAAAGATAGATATTTAAAGATATTACACTCTGCTTAGGACCTGATTCTCATACACTTGCTCATATTCAATAGTACCTTAATCCACAAATAGCCCCTCTGAACTCAATAGAGCTACTTTGATAAGTAAGGTGAGTACAGGAATTGGAATCTGTCCCTTAAATGAGTTTGCCTCCCTACGCCAGAACTCTCCATTTCACTTCTTGCAGTACACACCTGATTTTAAATGCTAATGAGATATCAGAATCCCTCTCATACACTTTCATTGTCCTTCTCTGTCTTAACCCCAGCACTGTGCAAGATTTAAATTAGAACCCTTCTTTAAAAGGTTGCTTTAATTTTCACTTTGGGGGACTTAAAAAGAAAGCATAACTTTAGATCGAAGTTTGGCACCAAATATCATACGGTTATCATGACTTTTACACAAACGGAGTGTCAAAATGAAATAAAGAATATAAAAGCAGTGTACTGAGAGCCTCTACTCATGAGAAACTATTCACCTATTGAGTAAAGTTCTCTTCTGCATCTTTCCCCATTCATCCAAAGTTGACTATTTCAAAATAATTCAGCGCTTATGTAGCAATTTTCATCTGAAGATCTCAAAATACTTTATAAAAGGTCTGACAAGCCTCATGAAAGCCTTGTGAGGTCAGTTTTATACCCATTTCAAAAATGGATGGACTGAGAGACTAAGATTTTCAAAAGTCTCCATAATTTGAGGCCCTATCTGAGATAGTCTGGCCCAATTTTCAGAGGTGCTGAGCACTCACAATGGGTCACTAAAGTCAGTGGGAGCAGTGGATGCTCAGCAGCTATGAAAATTAATTCCTAGATGTCTCATGGGGGTGGATTCTTTTTGAAATGTTGGTGTAACTGTCTTGACCGGCCCCTGTGAAATCCCACAGGGCTGGCAATTGGAGTGGGAGGGGGGAAGCCATGTTTTATTTGTAAATGGAGCATATACAAAAGGCACTGAATTCTGTTCAGCTGTAACCATTTTTGTTCTGTAGCATAGACAAAGCCTAGACACCATCCCACACATTTCCTGTTGTATCACTTACCGTAAAGTCCTATGTGTAATTCATAAAGTTTTCATTAAAATAGGCTTTTTCTAGAGGCACCCTGGATTTAGATTTACTGGCTTCTTACCGATCACTGATCTGCTAAATGGATGGAAATAAACCTGTTTTGATTGTTAGCCTGTTGCCACCAAATCATGCAACCACTAGCAATAGAGGGGAAAAACCCTTCTAATCAGGTAATGTATTTCATTAAGCCAGTGTTTCCCAAACTTGGGATGCCGCTTGTGTAGGGAAAGCCCCTGGTGGGCCAGGCCAGTTTGTTTACCAGCCGCGTCCGCAGGTCCAGCCGATCACGGCTCCCACTGGCCGTGGTTCGCTGCTCCAGGCCTGCACCGCTTCCTGCAGCTCCCATTGGCCTGGAGCAGCGAACCGCGATCGGCTGGACCTGCGGACGCAGCAGGTAAACAAACCGGCCCGGCCCGCCAGGGGCTTTTCCTACACAAGCGGCATCCCAAGTTTGGGAAACACTGCATTAGGCCAATTGGATCAATGCTGCTGCTGTTACAGGTCTACACATTGTACACTATGGAAGACAGGTATGTGGGAAATTAGTTTTGTCTTATTATGAACACTGTCAAATAATATGGGTTTGAAAATTCAATTAGCTTTCAAAGAACCAGCCTAGCTTTTGGTGGGGGAGGGATGTCTTTAACATAAAACATAATGCAAGCTTTCCTTTAATTGATTAAAACTGAAATCCTTTTTGGAGCAGGGGGGACATAGATTTGAATCACTGGAATTAAAGAGATTCTCAAATTTAAACTAGACGTGTAAGATTGAAAAATAGGTTGAGAATTTGACAGACTCTCAAAACTTCATGAGGGTCACGCTCACCAATGAAAATAGACACTGGGTCAAATTCATTCCTTAAGATAAAAAACATGCAGTGTTTGGCTTAGTAAATCGTAAATCTATTTATCAAAAATAACTAGACATCCAATGGTCCAGGTATTCTCTCTCTTAAGATGAGATCTGAATAATAGTTTCTAAATCTTTTCTATACTTTACTACTTTAGTGACTATTTAAAAATGATAAAATGCCTTTATGCTGCTGATAACCATCCTTACCTCCTGCAAAATTCTTTAAAGCTGGATACACTACTTGACAAGTAAAGGTGAGATGACACACATGAAAGTGTTTGTGTGAGTCCTACTTTGGTGTTAAAGCTGCCTCTACTAGACCTAGCACTGTTTGCAGTCTCTCTTCCCCACTCTCCGCAGTCTAGGTGTCACTTCTACTAAGACCAGTCTTATCCCCAAAGAGCTACCTTTTCACAGCTCTATTCAGTTGCTGAAGGATGGATGTGTCTGTAACATGAACATTGCTTTTTGTGATGGCTGATTACTAATCCTCATATTCTCCGGGCCCAGAAAGAGAAAATCACCAGATAGCAAAGGAGTCTACAATAAAATGTAATTTCTTAAAGGCTGCAATAAGACACCACCCAAACTACTGATATTGTATGGTATCTGGGATACCAAGGCATTTCACAACCAGAGTGCTCACAGCTAAATTAAAATGCACCCATTTCTGAGGTAGAAAGTGACAATTAGTGCATTGCATGATAGGAAAGGGGGAAATGTTGATTAAGGACATCAGCGTAGGGTTTTTTTCCTCTGACAACATCTAAAGGATATACAGGAACTAATCCGGCTGCCACTGAAGTCAATAGAAAAAGTCTGCATGATTTCATTGGGAGCAGGAATGGGTCCTGAAAGTCTGTACAAAATGGACAGCAATTTTCAAGTTCTCAGCAGAAACACCCACACACAGAGTAGCCAAATAGGACACAATTTGTCTATATGAGAAGAGAGAAGGGCTCCTTGGACAGCACTGAGCTTCAAAACTGTGGTCCCAAGATATTTCTGATTTCATGCTTAGTCCACTAATGCCAAGATGCTTAAAACTACATCTCCTGTACCTTGGGGGAAAAGCAGGGATTACCTAACATAATACTTAGCAAATGAACACCCCAAAGCTCCAGCCACACTAGATTATATATATATATCAGGCTTTTATGTCACACTTGGTTCTGATAGATCCATGGCCCCAATGTTGAATCAGGAAAATTGCCTCATCTAGCATTATATATGACAGTGCACATACCTCTAAATATATGAAATTATTAACTGAATCACCCTCTGGATATGACAAATGAGGTCTTAATCTGTACTTCCCTGTCTGTTTCCTAGGCATTAAACTCAGTGAGCTATTCCTGTGTCTAAGATTCTTTTAATCCATTTTTGTGCCACCATTTACGGAAATGGTAGCTGATATTTCTTTGCTGTTGGAAATGAAAAAGTACAAGTGTGGTATTTATTTTGCAATACCTCTTTGCACCTTTGCAAAGAAACGTGGTTCTTTACTTATCAGTCTAACGGTGTGGTAGGTGGCAGTTGATAGCATAGTATAATTGTATTATGCCTAATAATTTTAATTCTGATTTTTCTAAAGGATCAGCCCCTATGAAGCCATAAACGCATCTTCTGTGTTGTGTGCAAGGAGGGGATAGTGCTTCCATAGTATTGTTTTCCTACCTATTTCTCCCCAACTCCACCCCTTGCTTTCTGTAGATGCCCCTTAACTGGAGCTCCATGGAATCTAGTGGGTAGCATAGCGGAGGTGCCACTGTCTGCCATGCAGAAATCCCTTCCCTCTAGAACAATCTGCGTGGGAGGTAATACAATTCAGGTTTATATTACAGTACTTTCCTTTAGGTCTCATGTGTGGCTTCACTGAGCAACTGCAGGGGTCCCAGCTAAGAGTGGTATCTTCTATGTGGGGAAGACAAAACAATAATTCCTGCAAGATAGTCCCTGTCTCAGCACAGAATGGGGAATCCCTTCTTTGCAAATCCCCAGGATCTGCAGGGTTAGGAGGGGGCGTGGCTCCACCCTACCAAATCCTTCCCACTAGAGGGTATGGTTCAAGGAGAAATCCTTGAGGACAACCTCACAATAATCTCATTGTCTCTTGGTCTCCGCACACATGTTCATGGATTTCCAGGGTAGCCAGAATTGGACAGATGGCTTCCCTTGCATGCTTCACCTCTGCGAATGAGATTTCTGAACTGCAGATAGCAGCCATAATGTGTCATATAGAGCAAAAACAACCAAAAAACCCACCTCTTAGGCAAAAGTGACAAAACAGGAGAAATTGTGGAGGATTTTGAGCATTATATTTGTAGTTTCTCACTTTGGCCATGAGTAGGACAAGTATGCTGTTTAACTTTGTTATCCGCTATGGGATCAAAGAACTGCTAAACCTCAAGGGATGCTGGGAGCTGTGAACTATGAGGTATATGCATGCAGATAGTCTTGTTTATTTATGCAAGTAGTTCCACTGAGGACAGGTGCTTTGGCCACTTGCCAGTCCTTGAAAATCCTGGAAAGAAATGAACTACTTGTGTGAGTCAGGAGTGCAGAATTGGGCCTTAAAAATGCTAACTGTTTGCCTATATATGTATGCATGAAGATAACTAATACCTTGCATGAATCTCTGACTGAGGGAAAGTTAGCTTTCAGCTACAGTATGGCATTCAACTGTTATAGCTCAGGAGAAGGAGTTCAAGTTGGACTAATCATGCCTTCTGAATGTCCAAAGGCTCAAAAATGGATTGCAAAGTCTTATGAGGAAGTGACTCTGTGTTTAGTAAATCCCAGCACTCCGATTTAGTGAACATGTTCAGGTACACACTGCCCCCGTCCTTTTCAAGAGCTTTCTATGTCAGCAGTGCATAAATGAACAATGACCATTTAAGCATGGAGTACAAACAGGGTTGATGAATTGGAAATAAGAATAATTTATGTAGAAAACCACTTTCTGCACTTTTCCACATAAATAATGAAATGTTGTAAAAGTACCAAAGGAGACCAGGATCTTTCCATTGCAGGTGATCAAAAAATTAAGATGGCTGAACACTGAGTGCTGTATGCCACCCAGCATTCAGTGCAATTTTTTGAAAGAGGTGGCTTTGGGGAAAAGCTTGTAGAACCTTTAGTATATTGTATTTGTACATTACCTAGCACAATGAGGTCCTGGTCCACAACTAGAGCTCCTAGACACTAATGTAATACAAATAATAGTGTGTGTTTAAGCTTTGGGAATGATTCTAACATTCTAACTAATTAAAAACAAGTCAAATGACATGGACTAGGGTGAGAACTAGTGCTCTCAAATCCATGGGAGCAGGCACCAGGGGAACGTATATCATCAGACGTCATCCCTGATATCCATCATGGGCGGTGGCAGGAGTCTAATGCTGATGGGGAAAAAAATTCTGGCTGGATAGAGATGGAGCATGGAAAGGGGGCAGCAGATGGCAATAAACACTCAAGTTTATTAGTAATTCATGAAGTTGGATCTGCTCCCACTATTGCAGAGAAGTGCAAATTGTAGTCTTCTGTTCCAGAAAGACCCAGTAAGATTCCAGTGGAGAAAGCGAGTGTTGTTTCTGGGGAAGTGGGGGGGAGAGAGAATAAAATTCTGCAGGGGGAAAACAACTATTAGCCTCAATTTGCCATTATCCTGCACCTTTGGTAGCCCTTTACATGAGTGCAAAGTGGGTGTAAAATGTTATCCCATCAGAATAGTACTGTTTTACACAGACATAAATAAATACACAGGTTGGTGGGCAAAAGCAAATTTGACCCTTAGTTCCTGGCCTACACTCCATAGAATCCCAGCATTGGAGGCTGCATCAAATAGCTACCCTACAAAACAGCTAACAGCAGAAAGTGAAGAAAAAATCCCCTCTTTCATGGAACTTGTAGGAGGAATTTAGATAGGAGTAGTGTGATCATCTTTTCCCAAAGGGAAAACGAGACATCCCATGAGCCAGCCCGAGGCCCATTTCTCCCTCCCTGCCTCCTGTCCATGCGGGGCTGGCCTGAGGTCCCCCTTCCTTTGACAAGTGGAGCTGGACTAAGCTCCCCCACAACCCACTTCCTGTGTGCAAGGCCAGTCCGAGCCCCCCTGCATGTGGGGCCGGTCGACCCAAGCTGCTCTCCCAGCCCTCCCTCCAGCATGGTGCTGGTGTTGCCACTCGCTCCCCCCACCTGCACGTTCCTCCGCACCCCGCTAGGGGTCCCACCCCACTTTTTTGACAAAACTCTGCATTTGACCAGTTTACTCTTGCCAACTGATGATCAGTTGGCAAGAGCAAACTGGATGAATGCTCAGTTTTGCCCCCAAAAAATCGGGACAGCCGGGATAGGGCCTAAAAAAGGGACTGTCCTGGCTAAAATGGGATGTATGGTCACCCTAGATCGGAGAGACACATTGAATCTGCTGTTTGAATTTCCTCATGTAAAAGCCTCTCCAATTTGAATAAAATATATAATGTCAATGATGGCCATTTCAACTCTGTTCCCTGGCACTCTTTGTGCTGAATCAGGTGCTTTTAACACCACATTAATTAATAACAATGGCACTGTTCTTGTTTAGCAGTTCTTGTGCTCAGGAGTCCTGAGTTTGTCTGAAGTGCTAAACTTTATGCAGGTGCAGCACTGTGTGCCCTGAATTACTATGGGCCACTGGGTTTTTAAGAATAGAGCTCTTACAGTATCTTACATAAAGTTATTTGCAGGCTGAGTAGTTGTCTGCTAGAAATAAGCAGCCAAATTATTTGGACATCTATAGTACAGAAGGAAGCAGCTGCCTTACCTCTGTTAACTTTAATACTGCAGCTGGTAATGCATCACTTTTTCAATTGCCTAAACATCTTATCAATTGGATTTTAAGACCATGTTATGATTGGTGATATTTACATACTGTAATACCGGCTGCTAATAGTTGACAGTAATGTTTCTCTGCAAGAAAAGGGAATTAAGCATAGTCAACTAATTCCTAACATAAAGATCATGTAGCGTGAGCTGCACTTAAATGGCTATGGTTCGTTTCCATGTACCACAGAGAGATGAAAACCACACTCATTATTACATTTCTGCTGTAGGCAATTGGATCAATGCTTAAATCACTTGTCATCAAATGCAAAGGGAAAACTAAAGTGATGGAACTAAAGTGATTAGAATCTGAGGGAACTTTACGATTTACGTGTGGGTGTATACAGCCAGATGAAAGGGCAAAATTGGTGTAAATGTAGAACAGCATCAAAGTCTTTGTTGTTTGCCAGTGGCATCTCTGCTCAAGAGACGACTTTGGGTAACAACTGAAACTGGCAGGTTTTGTATCACTCTAGTAAAAACCCACCTGAATGTAAAACTTGATTAACATGGTCTCAGACTAGCAGATCTTGTGAGTGTGCATGGAAAAATCATTTGCCAGCAAGCTCGGATTTCAACTTGCAATGAATAATCGTTCTGGTGTGATGACTTCCTTTGAATATCTGAGTTTTATCAGCTGTACAACTATTTGTCTGAGCCAAATAGCCACCTCTGAAAACAGAAGATCTGATGCTGTTCTAAATGTAGGGGGCAATGGTGTTAATTTCCATATATAGGAACTGGGAAAGGGTTGGTGGGAAGCTAAGAATGGACAGAATCCCTAATTTTTGCTTTCTTATTGACTAGAAGGGGACAGAAGTGATAAGGTAACAAACAGTTCATATCCCTAAGTGTTGTGCTAGGGAATGTTACATCTCTCAAAATGTATTAGAAAAATAACTTCCATAAACGAAGGGTACATTGCATCCCCTATCTGTCCACTGCTGCCCCCATCCATACAAACTGCCTTTTCATGAGCTTTAAAAACAAATCTATATTAAATTAATGAGCCATACTCTGACAGCAATAAGCCACAACCATGTATGTATAGGTGGTTAAAGGCATGAGGCCTAGATTATACACCAATAGCCTGCTAATTGCTCCAAATAAAGGTCATTCTGACTGAAGGTATATAGTTAGTTGTGCTTTCTGTATGGAAACACAAACCAGGTGCCTAAATTGTATTCTCTAAATTTGCACATTCATCTATTCTTGCATATCCCTTAGCTGAGTGCACAGACTGGGTAACTATTTACTTAAGAACCTGTTCAGTACACAATTAATTGATTTGTATGAGAAAATGCAGTATTTGTGAACACAGCAAAAGTGCTATAAACTGAAAATAGTGTTTGTGTGCCTGTGCGTGTACAAAATCCTTATTTTTAATTTCCTTATGTCTAATTGTAAAGTGACCTCAGTGTTAATTTATGGAGTACAGTACTTTCTAACTGAAATAATATTAGAATGGCTCAAATTCTATAATTAAGTGGTCAGAACAGTAAGGATTTCTTTTTAACTTAAAGGCTGATTGTTAGCTAACACCAGAATATGCAACATATTGAATTAAATGAGGACTCATGCATTATTTTTCTTGCTTACCGACTGCCTTTAGGGAGGCATACTTGTTAAGCTCCTTGCCCGGGGGCTGTTGTTCATAAGGATTTGTGATCTGTCCGATGCTGGGGTATGAATGTGGATGTGCCATCTGAGGGAGGAGAGGAGAAGTTGGTACCACATTATTCATCTGTGGACCATCTGTATTAAAAAACAAAAATGAAAAAGATAGTCTTATTTTAAAAAAGTAAATCTTTAGCTTTGATCATCATTGTGCATTACAAACTAGACAGAGTGAATGTATCATGGTGTTACCAGAAAACAAATTAGTGTTAGAATACAGCCAATCTAACCTGCCCAGTAAATATATTCACAGGCCATGGTATGGTTAAAGCAGCATATATGAACAGAACAAAGACTTGGACTAGTAAATATTATTTTAAAGCTATTGATTATTAATACGCTACGGCTGAGTTCATTGCAGCACTAACTGCATGGTTTTGGAGTATATATACAGGGCCGGCTCTAGGATTTTTGCCGCCCAAAGCAAAAAGAATTTTGGCCACCCCCCCCCCGTTTTTTAATTACCCCCCCCGCCCCGCCTCAACTCCGCCCCTTCCCCAAATCCCCAGCCCTGCCTCCTCCCGCCAGGCTCTCAAGCCTGGGAGGGAGGGAGGGGGAGCAGCGGCGCGCGAAACGGCTGTTTCGCGTGCTGCGGCCGCTCGGGATCTCCCCCTCCCTCCCAGGTTTGAGAGCCTGGGAGGGAGGGGGAGACTCCGAGTGGCCGCGGCGCGGGCGCCGCTTCTCCCCCTCCCTCCCAGGTTTGAGAGTCTGGGAGGGAGGGGGAGCAGCGGTGCGCGAGCGGCAGCGGAGGTGAGCTAGGGCGGCCGGGGCACATTTTTAGGGGCGGCATTCTGGCGCCGGCCATGCCGCCCCTAAAAATGTGCCGCCCCAAGCACCAGCTTGTTTTGCTGGTGCCTAGAGCCGGCCCTGTATATATATATGAATATGAGAGAGAGAAAATGAACACATATTGTGTATATATATAGTGTGTATATATATTATATGGGCCAAAACTTGCATTTAGTTCCATATTCCAACCTGAACCCTAAAGTTCAGGTGTATTTGAATCTAGGGTTTTGGTTCAGGTCCATCATTAACATTTGATGATAATGACCAATAATGAGGTCATTCTAAAAGTAGATACATCTCTAAAGGCCAGAGGCCATTTGTATTTTTCTTCCTCCCCTTCCTCTCCACCACCCATGATAATAGGTGTCATAGCTGCAGAACAAGATAACATTTACTGTAGCAGCTGCCTCAAGTCTAGAAACAGAAACTGGTGAGTGCTTCTGGACTGTCGTATCAGTACAGATTTTATATCCATTCTCAGGCTGGTTTGTCCCTTTAGATAAGTGAATACAGCGTGACTACTCCCCCTCCCCCTAAAATGTACGTGCTTGAACAATGAGCTTTTCCACCACTATTTTAGCTTCTGTCTAACTAGGTGAATCAGACTTGTATGCTTCTCCCAATAAGCTAGATTTCTACATGGTCAGCATACCCTTTTGGTGAGTCTGCTACCAAGCTGTGTGCTTTACAGTATTTTGAACTATGTGCCAGGCAAATAACAATGCTGTTGTCAAGTATATAGAGTTTCAAAACTCTTAACATTCACAGAATAGCTCATTTTTTGTTACCTATTCCCGCAGTGAAACCATAATGCTGAATTTGTGACTATACGGTAACTCTCACAGCATCAGCCATAGGATTATGACAAAGTAGAAGGAAAAGCTGGGTTGCAATGGAGAAAAAGCTTATGATGGAGTGGAAGGACCCTCCCCCACAGGATCTGGCAGAAGCCAGATAGCCCTACAAAAGCTGCCAGAATTGCAAGGGAACGGAGCCACCTGGCTGCCTACAGTTCTCTAATGAAGCTGAGTGGATCAGCAGGAGCTCCATGGAGAAATGCAGTCAAGTCCCTCCTCCTAGCATTTGTATAAACCAGTTGAGAGAGGACACCCCGGTGAATGAAGGATGGGGTGGGGCAAATCTATGATCTGCACTGAATGTTCCTTCTTGCTATCACTGAATATTATAAGGGGTAATACTGGGTGGAATCAGTAGATACTGACTAGAGCTGGGTGGAAAATGGTTATCCCATTTCGTGAGGATTTTTGCACATTTTTTCTGTCCCAAATTGGGACAAAAAGTTAACATCTCAAAAAAATTGTGAATCAAAAAGCTGAAAAAAAATTGATTCAGTCAATTCAAATGTTTAATTCCAATAATTTCAAAACGTTTTGTTTCCATTGCAATCTTTTTTACATTTTTACTGTAAATTAACTTACATTTCAAAATGAAAAGTCATTTCAAAATAAAAAATGGAACTTTTTCATTTTGAAAATGTCAAAATGTGGTATTCTGACAACTTTTAAATGTTTTTCCAAACACTTTCTAAATTGTAAATTCATTGAAACCGACCCTTTCCTGCAAACATTTTTGGTTTTGACAGATCAGCATTTTCCAAACCCCACTCCCCCCCCAAAAATGTTTGATTGGAAAATTCCCAACCAACTGTAATAATGACCCCTATCGACTGAATGACTGTAGTGACTACTATCACACAAGGAGCTAGAGCTAAAGAAAATCCATTCCCTTTCTACTGAGTCTGAGGCCCAACTGAGGAAAGCCTTTTACTCTGATGGCTTGTACTAAATGGCTTTGAAAGTAGCTGGGCACTTTTTGCAAACCAGCTTTGCAAACCAGCTGTACCACCCTTTATGGTTGAGTCTTCACTAGACTTTTTGGTGAAGTCTCATGCCATTGCACTAACAACACTGTAGCTCCACTGGTGGGAGCATTGGTATTAATAGGGCATCAGCATTTTTACCAACATGTCTTTTAGTCTTGTTCAGAGTGGGGTGTAGATCATGCAGTGGTAAAAATACTGGTGGCATGGCTACACTAGCAATTTCATTGTTGCTACCACTGGTGGACCTGCAATGGTGGAAATCTTGTCTAGTGTTGGTGGCCACAGTTCTTTGTCTAGCTTCCACCTCTCTGTCAGGCCTGTCATGCTTATTCAGACATATATTTAATAGCAACAAGGGAAATATAGAAAAACACTGACAAAGAAAATGGATTTAAGTATAAAAATGTTCTTTCTTCCAAGTGCACTCAAGTGTTGAAGTCCCACTTTAATACCAAGCTATTATCAGAGTTAATGTTGCTGCTTTTCAGCTCTTCAACAATTTATGAAGATTTAATAATTAAATATATTAGCTATTTTTTGTATGTCTATGGAATCTGATTTCTACTTTGCCGGCTTTTGTCTGAGGCCATGAAGTATTCTAAGTGGTGACTTTCAAGTTGATTAATGACAAAACCTCTTTCATTGCTGTTCACTGTCTGCTACAGTAGCCTTCATTCACACAGAAGTACTGATGCAAGGCTAGCTCATTGGATGGAAAACATTATTCAAGTTCCACATTCAATTGGCCATTAACACAAAGGCTAATTAAGCAAAAGGCCAAACTGAGACACAGTACATTGCATAAGCGAGGAAAAGATGCATGTTTATAAAAGCCTCTACATTAGACTGGATTTCCAAGATTTAAAGGGAAATCTGAGCTGTCTACAATCACACACTTAATTCTGCATCCTACCATTTGTTAGTCTCTAAATTACCATCAGTGGTAAGTATGCCAGTTGCATTTTCAAGGTTTTGAGTCTCTCAACAGTTTGAATTCTAATTCAGTTGCAATCTTTCTTGTGTTTTCTTTGAGTGAATTTGATAACCAAATACCACTGTGGAGCCAATTTATCTTTTCCCCACCAAACATAGGTAATTTAACAGAGATGGGTTACCCCAATATTTGAATGATATTCAGAAAAATCTTATTATGGAATTAAGAAGGATATAATGTGAACTATCATGCTGGTGATGTGACTGTAATCTAGCCACTAGGGGGAGCCCAGGTTTAACACGAACCAGGTAATGTTCTTCAACATGACCCTGCCCTGCCTACAGGGCCAGTGCAACCCATTAGGCGACCTAGGTGGTTGCCTAGGGCACTAGCATTTGGGGGGCAGCATTTCAGGTCCTTCGGCGGCGACCGCAGCGGTCGGATCTTCGGCCACCCTGGTCGTCGTCGGCATTTAGGCAGAGGGAGCTGGGGCAGGGGGGCGCGGGGAGGGCCGCCTGCAGCAAGTAAGGGGGGGGGGGCGGCACGCAGAGGAACTCCCCGCCCCAGCTCACCTCTGCTCCACCTCCTCCCCTGAGCACGCCGCCCCGCTCTGCTTCTCTCCCTCCCAGGCTTGCGGCGCCAAACAGCTGATGGGCGCTGCAAGCGGTGAGGTGAGCTGGGGAGGGGAGCTGCCGCACGGCTCCCCGGGCCGGGGGGAGCTGCTGCGGGGGGGGGGGTGCCTCAGGGTGGAGGGGTGGCGGAGAGCTGCCACAGGGCTCAGGGAGGGGGGGCACAAGGTGGAAGTTTCGCTTAGGGCGCGAAACGTCCTTGCACCCGTCCTGCCTGACTACACTAAATGCAAGGTCCTGTTTAAAATTGTGTTAAGTAAAATATGTTAGCTACATGTTTTAAAATGCAACCTATTTTCCAAGTCTAGATGAGGCTTCAGTGGCAGGGATACTCCCAGGAGACATAGAAATCTAACTCTAATCCCCTGATTAGAACTGGGCAGGAAACAATTTTTCTGTCCTATGAGACTTTGAGATTTTATTTTTTTAAAAAAATCCCATCTTGAAATGGGATGACAAGTCAAAACCCCCCCAAAAAGTACTGAATTGATAATCCATAATAATTTTCTGGTTGGGTCAACCAAATGTTTTCATTTTGATTTGACCTTTTTTAAATTTTAACTTTTTTGGTAAAAATTAACCAAAATTTCAAAATAAGAAGTCATTTAGGATTAAAAACTAAAACTTGTCATTTCAAAAATGTCAAAGTAGGATGTTTTGACAATTTTGTTGAAAAATTCCCAACTAGCTCTACCCATGACCTCTAATGGCATGTTGAATCCTGACTATCCATCAGCCATGTATTTTCTGATTGATATTTGGAAATAGCTGGTTTACCAAACAGGGACAATTTCAAGCTCAAAGTTCTGACTGTGTTGATACATTATGTTTGGCATTCCAACACTGCTATGTTGCCCAGCATGATACTCCATGTAACTGCCTGGCACTGTGCAGCTGCCAGTATTTATTTATGTATGTATTTTAAAAAGCCAAAAACAAGAGCACTACAGAGTCAAAGTATTTGCGCCATGACCAAAACCTCCAGCGTGCATAGTCAGACTTAGCCTATGCAGTGGTAACTGGTGATGTTGTAAGAACTTACCCATGGGTCTCATTGGCTGCTGGAGCTACAATAGTTGATATCATGCTGCCAGCTGACCTGAGTTGACTCCGCAACCCCTGGACTGTCTGGTCTACAAGGACATGTGAGAATGTAGTGTGTTTGGCTAGCCCTCTGTCTCCCGACTGCCAGTACAAGAAGGAAGAATAGGAGAGGAGTGTGCTGCACTTCACCAACACAGAAGCTAGACACCTGCTGGGACAGCAAATGAGGCAGACAAGAAGCAGCTGACAGAAGGTTCTTCAGATGCAGAAGCCTGCTGTGCCTGCTACCTTCCTTCCTTAAAAGCACTAGACATGGGAGTAGCCAGCAGGAGGGAGAGCAGTGCTCCAGGCTATGTCTCTGGAGGAGATCCAGATAAGAGCTGGACAGGAGGGAAGCAGCACCTGAGCCACCTGATAGTTTGGGAGAGAGAAGTACAAGTAAATTCTCACTCTCAGCAGTGGAAGGGGAAGAGCAAAGAACCTTAGAAGTTAAGGTGCCAGCATCTCATCACAATCCCAACAGGTGAAGAGGGGTTTTTTATGGTTTAATAAACTGGGTACAGTGATTGTGCACCACAACTTTCTATTGGATAATATCAGACTACTCTGCTGTGTGTCTCACACACTATACAGCTAATGGAGATTTTGAAAGTGGAAGTACTTTTGGAGCTGATGCATCTGTTTTCTAATCCCTGCGCTTGCTGGACATTTTCACATGGCATACGGACAACAGTGAAAATACATGGCTACAGTTTATTACAATATAAACTGCATTCCATTCAGACGTGGTAGTGTCATGTCTAATTTCAGCCTTTTGCTGAGATGCCACAGTGATGGGCATATCAAGCAATCATTAAACACAAAATAGATACCCTATACGTCAGGGGCTGATAAATTCCCCCCACATCACACCTATTTGAGAAATGTATTGTGCAGCTTACCCTGCTTATTTATTGGTGTTAAGCTGTCCTGACTTTAGGGTTAGGGAGAGAGAGAGATATGCCAGTACCCTGATAGCAATAATAAGTTTGTTCAACATGTGGTCTGCCTTGAATCTTCCTAAAGCTCAGGAATAGATCATTATTAAAATCTTCCTTCTCTTCAACCCTCTGAGAGTGAAAGCTATTCTATAGAGTGGCCTGAGGATTCACTTCCTTCTGTAGCAGAAAAGTCAATTATTCTGTGCTTGGAGACAAGGAAAATGAAAAAAAAAATACATAGGCATAAAATAGAATTTATTAGTAAATGAGCAGTTGCAGACATGAGAAAAAGAGCAAATGACAGGCAATATGATAACAAAACAAAATGGGGGGGAGGGGCAGAAGAGCAGAGCAAGATTTTGCTATGAAAACCACCTGCAGGCACATACAAAAAGGAAACGAGGACAGACCGACAAAAGGAGACCAGGAAGTCAGGTGAAAAAAGAGACAAACGAGCAAATTCAGAGCAAAATCTAAGATTAGTTGGGCATTTTCAGAGACTCAGCAGAGAAAGATAAGCCCCAAAGCAGCTACAATGGAAAATAACAGCTATAAAAGCAGAACAAGGCTGAATGATTAAAGAATGTTTGTAGATAACCCCCTCCCCCCCCACACACACACACACTCTCTTTCTCTCTCACACACACAAACACGTGCATTTGTCTCCTTTTCCCTCTGTCCTTTTCTGTACTGTACATTTTCCTCTGCCTTATTTGCAGGGCCAGGGCTGCCAAACCTGCAAGCCACGGAGTCATGAGACTCCACCCCACCATGGAGAGTTGAACTGCTAGTGTGATATTAGATGCAGTATTGAAGAGCCACTTGGAGGCTGACTGTGAGCTCCCTGGTTATAACACCATAAACCCCTTGTAAACTCACTCTTGTTGCAGTGCAGTCTAGGATATTCTCCAAGGAACATTCTGCATACTAATTACACACACATACACAAACACACTTATTATCTGTTGCCCTCAACTCATCTGTGAGACTAAACCCTCTGTGCCCAAGCTGGCATTGCAAAGTGGTTTGGGGTGGGGGCGCATGCCACCTACTCAATCACAAGCCTTGCAGCCTCAGTACCTAATCTTATGGCTTTGCAGGTGGCCCCAATTTTAGCTGAACTGACCCTGTTTGGTTCCCCCCCCCTTATTTGTGCATCCTATCCTATGGCTAGATCTTATTTGCTTTTCCTCTCTCTCTTCTTGCAGGTATGCTATTGCATTGTTAGTTGCTTTTTACTTAGGTGCCATCTTACATTCTCTACCACCTGGAGTATAGGAATCTTTGGTTATCTAGTTGCTTAACATAGGAATTTGCCATACTGGATCAAACACATAGTCTATTTAGTCCAGAATCTTGTTTCTGGCACTGACCAGTACCAGTTACATCAGAGGAAATTGCAAAAATCCCATGGTACACAGATGTGGGTTAATCTGCCTCATATGATGGCCTCCTACTAACCGCTAATAGTTGGAGATTAGTTTAAGACCTGAAGTGTGTGAAGTTTTTAATCCTTTAAAAAACTTTCTTTGTTTGCAGTAACTGTTACAACTCTGAAAGTTCTTGTAATCCATATAATCCTTCAATATGACTTTGAATCTTATCTAAGTTCTTGGCCTCAAGATCCTGTAGCAATGTGTTCCACAGTGTAACTGTTTAGTGAAAAAGTATTTCTTTTTATCGGTTTTGAATTGTCTGCCTTTCTATTTTATTACTCTTGTGTTACGAGACTGGGAGCTTCTGCTCTTCCTATCTACCTTCTTTATACCATCCATTATTTTATATACTTTTTTCATTTCCTCTTTTTTGTCTCCGTTCTAAAGTAAACAATCTCAGGCTTTTCCGTATCTCTTCATATGCGCCTGATCATTTTGATCACCTTTTTCTGAACCCCCTCTAAATCTGCAGCATCCTTTCCTGCGGTGGGGTGACCAGAGCTGCACACACTGCTCCAGATGAGGCTGCACCATTGACATTATAACATCGTCCATATAATTTGCCATCCAATTCCTTATGCAGTATAATGTCTTGTATGCTCCTTTTTTTTTTAACTGGAACTGCACACTGAGAAGAAGCTGTCTTTCTCCCAAAATGGGATAGCTGCGGGGGGGCAGCTTACTACAGGCCAGTTTCCCGTTTCTGACGCTGTGTCCTGTCACAAACACAGTTAATACAAAGAACTCACTGTTTAGTCATGTCCACGCTAACGGAATGACACAGGCTCACAGATGAGTTATGGTGCCACTTTTCCTAGCAGGAGAAGGCTCCCATTTGACTGACATGGCAGACTAGGGTGTATGAGCCTATCACCAAGCTCATTTCGTTTCCTCAGATAGGAAGAAACAGAATTCCACTGGCAGAAGAGGCAAATTGCAGTCTACTCTCTAATGGCTCCCACGTACCTGAATGGAAACATAGGATTTGACATGCTGGAACAGACCATTTGTTCAGTATGCTTTTGCCACTCAAAAGAAACATGGGCCTCCATCTCCACCTGAGGTCAATGAGGGGTGAGTAGAGAATGTTCCTGTAATGACGTACAGTTTTCTCAGTAAGCATGCAGTTAAGGCTCCCCATTTAAATCCATGGGAAAGGATTTTTTTTTTAAGTATATATAATTCTCTTGCATGTGAGACCTAAACTGTGTGACAGGGTGCCAGTGGGATAAAAGACAAAATCTATCATCTATCTATCTATAAAATTGTATCTGTGTATGTTGATTAATCTAGAGTACTGGCGAATACAGCTCCCCTTCCCTTTCCAATGAACTAGGGACTGACTGATCCTGTTAGGTGCTGTATACCTTCAGCGCTCATTAACTTAGGAATTGGGGGCCCTCGGTGGTTTTTATGATGGGCTCTGAGTATCTGGTTAGGCTCCAAATGTGTAGGAGTCTAATCAAGTTCTGTGATATCAGTTGGTTGTTTTGCTGCCATCCAGGGAGGTGTGGGAGTGGGACAGCATCAGTCTTGTGACTAAATTGGCTAGGAGCCTGTGTCTTCTATATAGTTGCTTATTTCATACTCCCTGTGCACTGTATTATACCATTGGACTCGCCTTTTATTTTCTCTGCTCTGTTGTATGTAAATACATTTTATTTTGGACTTGGTTTTCCAGATAACTTTTCATATGGACTTCTTGTCATGTGACACCATGTTCCCTTTTGTGATGGACATTTATCTGTATGAAAACAGGATCTTTGTCACTGAAGATTTTGCCGCCTCCTCTTTTTTATTCCCCACCTGAAGTAGCTGTAATCCTCTGATCAGATTTGTGACATTGTAATCTTATCCCGAGCACCCCATTGTGACTTCACAAACAGAGGATTATAACTTTTTAAGAGGGCACTAAACAGATGAAGTCTTCAGATAAAAAGTCTCTGCTTTCATACCAATCTCCAGTGCTTGAATTGGGATGGGAATGGTTGTGGGGGACAAGAAATGATGCTATGCTCTTACTCCACCCACATTTTTGTGTGTCTTCATCTTCCTTTTCCTCCAGCAGCTACACACACTTTGAGAACTGCGAACATCCCTAGCTGTGCAAATTAAGGAAGGCCAAATTCAGGAAATTTGACTCATAAAGCTGAATTATTGCTAAGCAGAATGTTCTACACATTTTTCCCATGAGGTGTCAGCTGTTCTTTAAATCAAACAATTTTGTCCATTCCTAGAAATACTAGCAGCATGGTTGAAACGTGCCATCTAGTTCTATGCTTCATTATCCTACTGTATTTTGTCTCTTATTGCAAACGTTTCCTTGCCAGTAATACTATAACTTCTGCTTTAGAATGGCATTGTGGTGCTCTTATTATAATCTTTGGCATTTTTCTGTGTTTCTTTGCCTTATTTGCATTTGAATTTGAATTTGGAAAGAGTGTGTATGGAGGGGGTGGTTTTATTTTTTCATTTTTCAATAGTGGTTATGGGCCACCAACTGATGCAGAAGAGATTTTCTTACCGTTTGAATACATTAAAATATTTTACTTGGGACACCTCAGTGGGCAGCCTGTCATCTGAATTGGGCAGCTGGCCTGATTAATTTGAGACCATTTGAGAGATTTTAAATGAAATAACATGCTATATGGAATAAAAATTACAAGAATAAAAATGATTCTCACTGCATCTTAAAATTTCTCATCCAATTCAGCATCACTTAACTTCTTAACATGGGCCAAATGCATCCCCATTAAGCAGAATGAATGCCGATTACTACCCTGATTAAGCAGTAGTCATTACCATTCACTATCATCATAGCTAAATTGGCTAATTGGGAGGTGTCTTATTAAAACATCTACCCAAATTTAAGCACATCCTACGTAAGTGAAATATACTGTAAGGGACATATTCTGTCTTCAGTTACATTTGGGCACTGGTAATGGAGCTGCCTGAACCATATACCTTCCTGGTGTAACTCAGATCATGTCAGTGAAAATTGTGCTTGTGTTCTAATATGATGCTTTAATGTCCAGATATGGGCATATTCTCTCCTGTTCCACATACATACAAAAACTCGGAGAACACTCTTAAAAGCAGTGGAGAATCATTGCTCAACCTTGAAAGAAATAGCCACAATTTGTCACCGTTTAGATACAGGTTCCTGACGCTTGGGTGATGCATCTTACTATTTGGATTCATGTTTTCTTATGCCTTTTTTAAAGGGCCATCCTGACTTCTTGACTCTTCAGCTAAGTAAATTGTTTTTAAGAAAATAACCTTTAAAACTGAATTATGCTGAATTACGCTAGAATCTTTTGCCTTCCTCTCCTTTTCTATGATCAACCCCAAACTTAACATAAATATGTGTTTCTTCTTTGTGAACCATAACAGCTTAATGTAGCCCTTTTACTTAAAGCAATTGTTGAGCATTTAACTAGTTAGTTATGATTTGAATCACTCATTTGAAGAGTTGCTTTTTCAATTTGTTTCCTATATAGCTAATGTTGTTTTATCTGAGTGTATGCATGGAAATTGCATGAAACAGTCAGAACTATGGGGGAAGGAGGAAGACAGGTGCATTATAAAACGAAAATTGCCAAAGGAAGAACATTTTCCTTTCCTCCTACTTTTGGTCTCTTTATTTGCTTTAGGCCTTTGAAGCAACAGTTGAGATAGCATGACGCAGGCAAAGCAAATATATAGGATAAAGGTAAATATAACACAGATATGTGGCCAAATTATTTTTTTCCCCAGAGAGCCATTTATAAACATCCTGCCTAGGAAATAAGTTATTATGGTACCTCACAGACAGTCTGACTTTATATTCATAATATTTGCAGTTCATAATATTTGCAGTTCCTATCAGACGGTAGAAAAGCTGTCTGGGAGTGAAAGAAAACATACTTGAAAGCATTGTTTGAAAAGAGGCACATATGAACTTCCTAAGGTTCCTTCGTCCTTTCAGTTGCTGCATTGCTATTAATTTGTTTTAGAGTCTGAGTTTGTTTCGCTAGCTGTATAGGTGGCCAGTAGTTGAAGATTAGTTACATTTCTTTCATAAGGTATGCTTATGCACCAACAGTTCTTAGAATATCTGTTGATTACATTTTCAGTCACAGGTAAAACACCTTATTTGCCTTTTGCGTGGCCATTAAGTACAAGAGCTGGAAATTAAAAAAAAAAAAAGGGGGGGGGTGTCTTTTTTTAAAAAAATATTTCCTTTTTTTAAAAAAAAATATTGAATTTGTTTCCATTTTTAAAAGTGGGACAAAATTAACCAATTCTGTAGTTGGGTGAAAAAGAAGGACAAAATTTCACAGAAATTTCATCAAAGTTTTCACCACTTTAAAAATAAAAAGTCTTATTGACAGGTGCTATTTTACGTTAGTTTTTTTAAGATGATTCTCAAGTCAAACATTATTTGACCCTCTCTTCTAATCATGCATATAAAACTATAAGTAGGAAGCTACAAAATATAATTAGTGGGGATGGGGACAAAGGCCTGCTCTTAATTGCTCCATATCCACTAGAATGTTATTTTCCCTTTTGCTAAACCTCTGCTAGCATGTGTGAGAAATTTTACCATTTCAATCACGTCCCCATTTTTTTCAGCTTTCAGGTTTAAAAGGCAGTGCTGGTAGTTGGTGTCTCAACCCCCATGTTATTTTAAGACCCTCTTTTTGTGGAATTTTTCTGTGATCAATAAGGTCCATGCACATACATTGATGTCTAGCATAGAGATGACCCAGTTCTATTTTGGGATGCTGTAAAGGCCTTTCTTGGAGGGACAGCTTAGCTGGTAAAAGGACAACCATGAACATATGTTTCAATAAATGAGAGAGAGGGGAAAAAAGTACTGCTTTAGAGATTCAAGTTTCAATGGTTTTTTAAATGTCTTCAGTCACTTGAATGGAGATTGAGATTATATATTTTCTTACAAGCTCCTTACCAAAAAAGAGAAAATTCACTAAGGATAGGCTTTACATTGAGTGACTAAAGCTGACAAAATAACTACAGTAGGTTAATTAAAGGACACTGCGAATCCAGAGTAAAACCAAAGATTTTATTCATATGAGAGAGTAAGGCATATTGGACTGGATAATAAAAAGATCGGAAGCAAGTCATTTAACCTACTTACATTTAGCCAAAAATACCTTTCAATGTATGCAGCTGGAAGGACTACATCTAAGAGTGAAAAATAGTTCAGTCACTGTCCATCCATTCATTTTGGCCTCTCTGTAGAGAGCAGGGTGCTAATTTGTGTTTCCCTTTGGAAGGTGTTTTTTGTAATATGGTCACTGAAAAGTGGTTGAGATCACCAACTCCTTTCACACAGGCCACCGAATAGTCATTAGCTGCTAATAACTTTCAATCACTGCCAAATGCGAGCTGTGTTTGAATTGGTGACATGGAGGTAAAAGGCCTCTATATCCCACTGCCAGTCTCCAGAGCTCTAGTTCCACCTTTCATTAAGTCACAACACCATTCTTCACATCCAGTATACAGCACTGACCATCTCTCCCAGATTCCTATACTGCATGCATGGTTTTCCTGAATGTTTACCAGGTTGTAATATTATCTTTTCTAAATTGGGCAGTGTACTATTGGCTGATATCTGTGACCTAGATGCCTTAATTCCTTTAGTGAATTACAGTCCAAATAAGAGATCCCCATCTCTCAGTTCTTTGCTAGTCTGTAGGATAAGATCAGCTAGTTTACTATATCTAAAAAGCTTTCAAAATTGGACCTTTGCCCTTTTGATAAATGGATGCTCAACAGAAATGGTTGTTTCAGCATTTTGTAACATTTTAACTAGATCAAATGCTCATTATTTTGAGGCCACGAAGACCTGGTACAAAATGATGAATGGAGAGCTACCACACTCTACTTGGCACTTGATACTGATTAACAATGATGTTGCACTGCAGTGTACTGATCTGCAAGCTTCCACTTTGTGCTTTCATCTCCATAGGATGATAGTGAGTGCTCTTAGGGACCACAACAAGATTTGGGAGCCAATCCTACATCACCTCCAAAAAGTAAACTGGGTTGGCAGAAGGGGAAATGATAAAATTCCATTCATGCCCTAGACTTCATTTACTCTCCCTAGTTATTGCTGTCCCCCTTCCCAGGTGGCTACTACTCCTTTCCTGGTTGCTCATTTAGGGTGAACTCCACCCCTGTGTAGAGGGTCAATACAAGGCCTATGCACCATTTAAGTCACTTATGCCATGACGAATATGGCATACATGATGAACAGATGAATAAGCTCTGTGCTGGGGTGACTTTTACACTATAAGTTCATGTTCTTTGTGCATTTGAACAATTGTATAAAATTGTTCAGCATCCATTGCCAACATGTGAAAACAAAATATCAGCATTGGCACTTCATTTCTCAATTGTTTCTGGTTATCATATATTATGTCATCACTTTGCATACAGCATTTTTAATGAAATGCAGAGTGTGTCTGACTTTCTCTGAATTCCTTCAGAGAACACTGCTTTTTTGGAGCCTTAACAGACACATGCACCCATATGATTTGCATTATGTTTTTTTCTCCTATTCCTGGTAAGGAAAGGATTTTGGCAACAGCTCTCCTATACTTCCTTCCTTACACCCTGGCCCCAAATGCACTGAAGGCAATGGAAAAATTCCATTGTGCCTTAATGCCTAATCCTACAACATGCTGAATGCCCTCAGCTCCCATTAACTTAACTTAAATGCTCAGCACCTTGAAGAGGTGACATCTCTGGATCCATTGAAGTCAATGAGACTTTAGCCAGTGATTTCAGTGGAGTCATGATTTCACTTGAGGACTTCGGTGGCTGTTAGCTTCCTGGAGTGTGTTGGTCCTTAAAATAGAACTCCCTGCACAGCTGACTGAGACAATGGACTCTTTTAGTGACACATAGACTCAGTTATGAAAAACTTAACTTCCAACTCTATGATTATTTATTGCTGGTAGCATCCACAGTGTGGTAGGTAATTTTCCAAACACAGAAAAAGGCACAGTCCCTGCCCCAAGGAGAATATGCTAGAAGCTTTGCTATTTGGATGCATCTAAACTAGCTTTGTAACCAAAGGCCATGTCCTTGAATTAATTCTGTCAAAACTCTGGTGTTTCTCACATCTTGTTACTCTATACAATCTCTGTTTACGATTAGAGACTCTACTGTAACTTCCCATAGAAACTCCATACTCAGTAAATGTGTTTCTCTTTCTCTTTAATACATTTTACTTCCAGCTTTAATTAATGGTATGTTTAAAAAATATGACCTCATCTTATATATTTACAACTACAGATACTACAGCTAACAGTCCCTTTTCAGTATTATTAAAGATTGCAATAGTTCAACAGGATAAAGATTGCAATAGTTTAATAGTAAATATTAAAGGTGCAATAGTTTAATTGGGTAGGATCTGACATAACATTTTTGGCAATTATAATAATGCTTCTATGTGTTAATTCCCTCTCTGGTTTCTTCAAATCCTGCCCTAAACCTTTGTGAACTATTTTTGTGAGCTATTAAACAGCTTCCACATTTCAGCCTAGAATAGGCTGATTTTTTCATGAGTGAAGTGATCCCTTTGTTCAATTTTAATTTGTAAGTTAGCTGCTGCTTTTTTTCTTCCTCCTCCTACAAACAGAGAGAAAGAGAGAGAGAGAGAAAATGGATTTGTGGTGAAGGCATGAAACTGACTTGAGAGATTTTGATTCAATTCCTGGCTGTGCTATAGAACAGGGGTCAGCAACGTTTGGCACGCAGCTCGCCAGGGTGCTTACCCTGGCGGGTCGGGCCAGTTTTATTTACCTGCTGACGCGGCAGGTTCGGCCGATCGCGGGCCCCCACTGGCCGCGGTTCGCCATCCCAGGCCAATAGGGGCGGTGGGAAGCGGCACGGGCGAGCGATGTGCTGGCCGCGGCTTCTCGCCGCCCCCATTGGCCCGGGACGGCGAACCGCGGCCAGTGGGGGCCGGATCGGCCGAACCTGTCGCATCAGCAGGTAAATAAAACTGGCCCGACCCGCCAGGGTCCTTACCCTGGCGAGCCGCGTGCCAAACGTTGCCGACCCCTGCTACAGAACAACCTTGTCTTGTTGGTAAGACACTTCAGAGGATGTTTTTAATGGGAACTGTGCTCCTAAATTCTTTAGATGCTTTTGAAAATTGCACCTTTAATCTCTCTCCTCATTAGTTCCCTATCTGCAAGTCAATATAATAATACTGCCTTTTTGTCTGTCTTGTATGATTTAAATTGTAACTTCTTTGGGGAAGAGACTGTCTTTTAATGATTGTTTGTAACGTGCATGGCACAATGGGGCCCTGATACCAGTTGGGGCCTCTGGTGCTACTGTGTTACAAGTTAATACTAAGAATGCTTTTGGTTCCATTAGAAGGACATGTACTATATAAACATATGCAGTTATTTTGTCAAACGAAGAGGGAAACCAAATTAAACAAAACTGTAAAAAGAGAGGAATGTAACGGTAATGTCTACCAGCCACTACGATTTCTTTTGTCAGTACAATATATGCAGTATTTATTCATATTACATACTGTACAGTCCATGCTGAATACTGCTTTACAGCCAGCAAGTCAGATGCCTATATCAGAGTATGGCCACTTACTGTGGGGAAAAAAATCAGTAAAAGAACCCCTCATTTTGTAGCAGCAGCATGATTTTTTAGATTAAATTCAGTATGTGGCAGAGTCACTTGTATCTACAGAAACAACAAGGAGTCTGGTGGCACCTTAAAGACTAACAGATTTATTTGGGCATAAGCTTTCATGGGTAAAAACCTCACTACTTCGGCATCCGAAGTAGTGAGGTTTTTACCCATGAAAGCTTATGCCCAAATAAATCTGTTAGTCTTTAAGGTGCCACCAGACTCCTTGTTGTTTTTGTAGATACAGACTAACACGGCTACCCCCTGATACTTGTATCTACAGAGAGCCTCTAATTATTTGTTCTGTTCTTTTGTACATAGGTCACTGCATGCCAGAAGAAATACATTTTGTACTTATGAATGGAGTTTGCCTTTTTTAAAATATAAGTTGCTCTTGTTGTTTTGAGTGAGTCACTGCATGTAAAAGTTAAAGAGAAAAGTGTATACACAAAAGCAAGGGTAGAAATCAAAACAGCATTTCTCCTGAGGGCTGGTATGGTTTATGATAGGGATACCAATTTTAATCCTAAATCTTGCAGAAAATAATAAGAAATATGTATGACCTATTTGTAGGACTGGACAAAGTTGGTGTGAATGGGCATCATATGAGTTCCTGTAACTACAGTCATGGAAATGTGACAGTTTCCATTCTCATGGGTTTGTGGGAACCTCTTTTCCAGTTTTAATTCAGGTGGATTCACTCTCTTGTGACTTTTGCAGTGTAATTAAAACGCAGAATGAAACATTTAAAAATGCTAGATTTTGTCCACTGGAACTGACAGCCAAGGTTGTCTCCAAACTCAATTCGGGTTCTTTCAGAGTTTCACAAAGGCCAGTAAATGTCTGGATAGTTGCAAAATCAGGTGAGTCTTGCCTAGTTTCAGATTATCATACAGAAAACTTCCACAGCTTCATCTGGGGCATCTTTCTTATGCATAAATACAGTCAGAATGTATCCTATTCCCTGCATACCTCCAACAGAGTTATTGCATTTATCAGAATAAATGGCAATATCTTTCACTTGTCAAATGGGAGAAAAACCCAGAAGGCAGATAAATCTGAACCTAATTGCCAATTAGAAAACAATCTGGCCTTGGCAGTGCTCAGTGATCATAGGATTTTTCCATATCTTGCTGATTCAACTAGAGGGAACTAAAGATTTTTCTGCATATGTTTTGCATTATTTGTTCTTCTCATAGGTGGATGAATGCCCTTTGCATAGCCATTTCTGTTCATAGCAAAACAGAGAGCATTTTTGTAATTATTACACATGCATGTGTCCACTTGCTAGTGATTGGTGAAAGGACTTGAACTTTTATTATGATAAAAGGAAAACACAAGAGATGTATTTTATTTATTTATTGTATTATAGCCAGATTGGCTTGGAGTCCTAAACACACATCTATTTGAAAGGTTAAACACAGCCACTTTTCGAGGCTGGAAGTAGTACTCACTCGCATTATTACAGTAAAAGGCCCCGATCTGCATTCTTTATTGAGACAAAGCTGCCACACACTTCAACTGTGCATCCAGCACACATGATCATGAGTTTTCACCTCAGTGAGGATAGCAGGATTTCCCCCTGAAACAATAGAACTCAGCAAGGGAGACTCAAATACATACCTGTTTCCTGAACTTTTTGGAAGTAAATTCATAATACTAAGCTTCATAAATCCCTTAAATACCTCAAATATTATCAGTTGAATTTGAAATGAGGTCAGAGGAGAAGATGCTGCTGCTGCGGTGCACAGGGCCGGCTCCAGCATTTCTGCCGCCACAAGCAAAAAAACCAAAAAAACAAAACAAAAAAAGCCGCGATCGGCGGCGGCAGTTCAGCGGCAGGTCCTTCGCTCCTAGAGGGAGTGAGGGACCTGCCGCCCCCGAATTGCCGCAGGTGCCACCCCTCTCCCTTGGCCGCCCCAAGCACCTGCTTGTTAGGCTGGTGCCTGGAGCCGGCCCTGGCGGTGCAGGAGCTGTTGAGTGCAAATGAGCTATACTGCTGGGAGCAAGGTCTCCGACTCTTTTCATAGATTCCTAGATTCCTAGGCCAGAAGGAATGATTGTATAACCTCTGGCTCTTTGAGTTTATCACTATAAGGTGTGTTTTGTAATCCTTTAATCATTCTTGTGGCTCTTTTATTTATATTCATCTGCTAGGGGATGTCTGGAGCTGTAATGCTTGATACTTGTTGCTATCCAAAGAACACCACACATTGGAGAAGATAAACAGCTTTTTCAGAAAATCAGCATTTCTGCATTTTGGGCCGAATCCTACAAGCCTTCCATTTACACTTAGTCTGAAATCCTGGCCCTAATGAAGTCAATTGGTGTTTTGCCACTGAAGTCAATGGGGCCAGGATTTCTCTCTTAGGGTAGGTCTACTCTGCAATTAAACACCTGTGGCTGACCTGTGTCAACTAACTTGGGCCTGTGGGGCTTGGGCAGTGGGGGCTATAAAACTGCAGTATATATGTCCAGGCTTGGGCTGGAGTCCAATCTGTCGGACCCCACAAATTGGGAGAACCTCACAGCCTGGGCTCCAGTCCAAGTCCAGACATCTACTCTGCAGTTTTATAGTCCCATGAGCCCAAGTCAGCTGACACGGGCCAGTCACAGGTGTTTAATTGCAGTGTAGACATACCCTTAGTTCTTCTCCATGTAGGCCCTAATCCAGCAAAGCACTTAAGCACAAATTTATTTAACATTAAGCACCATTAGACTCAATGGGACTACTCAGGTGTTTAAGTGCTTTGCTGGATAGGGGCCATAGGAGCCTTATCCAAAGCCTATTGAGGTCAATGGCGGCTTTCCATTATCTGCAATCGAAGTTGGTTCATAATTCCAGCAGTGCTATCAACAAGTGTAAGCATTTTCAAGATTGGCCTCTTTATACTTCAACCACATGTGCTGAAATATGCAGTGAAATACCCAAGCTTTGTGTGAGCCTTTGAAAAATGTTCACACTACACCAATTACTTACATCTATTCAACGTTTAGTCAAGGTTCTACCCAGTCCAGGAATATAAAGTAAACCCACAATTATATTTTGTTTAAAAAGTGTTGAAATGTGGCACCAGTAACTGTGTATGTGCTTGTTATTTTGGCTTATAAAATCTATATTTTGAATATAATATATTTTTATATTATGACTGTAAAATTAATAGAGGATAGGGCCAGGGACCTGAGTTTGTTTCCTGATTCTGTCACTGAGTCACAGTGGATATGTCTACATGGCAAAAAACCCGCAAAAATACAAAACCATGACAGCAAGTTTTGGAGCCCATGTCTGTAGACTCATGCTATGGTGCTAAAAATAGCAGTGTAGATGTTCCTGCTCAGGCTCCGAGACCCTCCCCTTCCCCAGGTTTCAGAGCCCAAGCAGGAATGTCTACACTGCTATTTTTAGTGTGGTAGTGCAAGCCCCGTGAGCCCAAATATGTAGACCAGAGTTCTAATACTTGCAGCTGCAGGGCTTTTGTTTGTTTGTTTGCAGTGTAGACTTACCCTGGGTTATCCTGAACATGTATTTCCTCTCTCTGGTGTTGTCCTCAATTGTAAAATGGGGAGAATGATACTTTCTAAAGTGCTTTGTGAGCAATGGATGGACTATGGGCTGTTATTTGAGGATAAAAACCTGTCGTAATAACCTAAGGAAAAGTCCATGGGAGGCATGTCTGAGTAAGAAAATCAGGCTTTGACTCATAGTAAGCTGTAAAGTAAGTATAACCAAAGCCGGCTGGACCTAGTAGCTTATCTAATACCCCACAATGTTACCCTGTTACGGTCAGGTATGGGAACATTCTTAAGAGTCTCATTTTGGTTGAAAGGACTATAATTACCATATACTTTTTTTGTTGGAATAACTATTCTAGGAAGGAGATACAGGGATATTACTGTAGAATTATAACCTGGAAAGATTCACTGCCTGATTAAGAATTGCTTGGTAGGCTAAGCACCCTGCCAAGACCGGTCCAACTGAATCATGGTTTGAGTGACTGATTTTGAATAAACCACATTGGCAAATGCCCCAAATGCTAAGATGAATGGGAAAGAGGGCAATCAAAGCTAATAATGTCTAATATACCATAATAAAGAGAAATAATAGAGGAATACATTTCAAGACTAGCTAAATTCTGAACATATTTTTGTCCTTCAGAACAACTCCATGAGCAATATGCTAAACCTGGTACAGAAAACATTAATCACGGGGTTATCTTTGATTGATTTCAAGTTAAATGTTCTGATTTCAAAACAAAGAATAATTAAAATATCCTACTGAATATCAACTAAACTTGAACCTCACATTCCCATACTTTTTAAAATATTGAGTCTAAATTTCATCCCATTTTTAAGTTATTTCAGCTTCAGCCTAATTCACATCTCCGTATATTACAATAATAAAGTCTTTGGGGGGGAAATTTTATGCACAATTCCCTTCCTTGATGCTGGCACTAGTGACATATACTAGGCTACCTACTATTCATGGGGTTGTTTATATCTTAAACACCATAATTCATTAGGGTTTTTTTTTTCTTTTCAGTCTCTGAAAAGGACCACATGAAAAATAAATATATCCAACTAATTTGTAAGTATAGTCTCACTTTTTGTCCTGTGTCTTTGGAAATAGAATATTTGATATGAATCACAAAGGTTACATTTGTTTTTCATTTCATATTCTTCTAAATATTAAAACTACACTGAAGTCAATGGCAGCAGGATTGGGCCCCAAGAATGTTATCATTTAAGGCTTGGATTTTCAAAGCAGTCTAAGGGAGTTAGGTGTCCAGCTCTCATTGAATTTCTATGGGATTTGGGCACTTAACTTAGGGGGGGGGTCAGAAATTCTCTGACGGAACATTTCTGAGTTGGAGATGCCAAATCATCAAACTTGAACTATTCTGTGGACACTTGATTTCAGTAGAGGTCTGCCGAAAAGCAGGCAGGTTTCTGTTTTTCTCATCAGCTCGCCCACCCAGCTCCAGGACAGTTCACCTGGGAGCCTTAGAAGCTCTAGGAGCCCCAGCTCCTAATTTTCCAGGCTCCTGGGCTCCTCCACAGATTGCCCAGTAGGCTGTCATCGAGTGGGGCTCCCAGAGCCTCCGTTCTCCCAGCAACTTTGAGGCCCACCTGGTAATCTGACAGAGCTCCTGGGAGCACTAGCTTCCAGGCTTTTGGCTCCTTGGCAGTCCAGGCTGCCAGGGCTTCCAGGATCTGCAGCTCTGGGGCAACCCAGCAGGTAGACTGCCTTGAAGTCATGGACACCTGTGCTTTCCCTTTCATGTAGAATTTTAAAATCAAAACAAAATCAAATTTCAAAATATCAAAAATCTTCTGTGAAATGGAATTGCCTTTCTCTGCACAGCTCAAACTAAAAATCCCTGGCATAATTGCTTAAAAAAAAAAAAAGTGTAGTGCAGCATGCAGTCACCTGGGCACAGAGATACATAGCCAGGTTGCGCAGGTGTTTCTGCCTCCCCAAAATACCCAGGAGTGAGGAAGAAAGGGGAAATTTCCTGACAAATGAGCAAGTTGCACAAAGTCATATAAGCAGAATTTCAAAGCCTTTTGCAAAAGTTAGCTGCACTGGCGAAGAGTCCTTGGGCAGCCAGAGCTTAAATGGTAAATAATTCAACATCCCACTGACCTCTACAAGTTTAGCCTTTATGAAAGAATGAAAAGTTCTTGGAAAAAATGTCTCTAATTTATTAATCACAAGCAGACCTCAGATCTGGGTGCTGTTCTGTTTTGATGTTCAGGGTGTGGGGGAAGCTTATTTTTGTGTGTGGTTTTTGTTCGTTTGTTTTACAACCATAGGGTTTGAGCCTACTTCAGCCATGCCCTGTATTGCTCCATTAGCTGGGGCTTTGGCCATGGATCGGCATGGCTGTGGGCCCACTGGTCACATCCTCTCTACCCCGTCCTGCCCCTGCCTCAGTCTAACCTTCCTCTACATTCCTGTTTCCGCACAGCAGTTCTCCAAAGCACACACTATTGTCAAAATCCTCCTGTGTTTCCTCTCAGATGGTGTGTGATGATTTTGCCGTGGTTAGCATCCTGATATTGTCAACCCCAAACATTCAAAAATCATGAGATTTCCTTAAAGATCATGAGATTTTTTTTAAGTGCATCCAAGTAACTGTGCACACTTGATCAGTGCATCTAGGACATTTTCTACAGCATGTGTTCGGCGTACAATTTTCAAATGCCTGCCTCAAAAATAGGGAGTTTTTGGATGAATCACCAGGGAGAAAAGGGCTGGGGCCCCTTTAAAGGGTTCCCCCCTCCCTTTATTTCCCTCACAGTTTTTTTTGGGGGGGAGCATTGGCCAAGCTGATAGGTTGGCCGGAGGGGCTCAGAAGTCCATTAGTTCCCACACACCCAAGGAGAGGGCATATAAGCCCTTTCCCTACAGCAGAATGCCATTACATGCCCAGATCAACTTTGTTAAATCAAAGTAAACTCCTTCAACTGTGTTTATACACACCCACATATGTATATTCAGTGAGAACAATAGCTTTGACCTATATGCCTATAGGAATCAAGAGACATCGATCTCTCCAGCTCTTTTTTCATTAAAGCTAACCCAGGCTTCCTGCCATAAGGAAAAGGGTTCTTTCTAAAGGAAGATCCCTAGATAGCTATAGAGCCCAGCTCTGCAGTGTAACTAGCACAGCCCCATCTATGGGAGTTCTTTTTGCAGTATATGGACTGTTCTCCACTCTGAAGTTCTTATACAGCCAAACTCAGCTCCTGATGCATAGTCAGACAGAAAAATAGACCAGTTTAAATAATAGTGAGAGAGAGAGGAGGTAGCAGAGAAGAGAGAGAGGGAATGAAAGATAGCAAATGCCAGACTCCCTATTATGAAACTTCTACCGAGCATGACCTCTACCAATCTAAGAATAAAAATAAAAGAATGGTAGGAAAGAAGGCAAATGGCACAAATAAACCCTTACTGCATAGCAGCTCTGGGGCACCAAGGGCATTTCTGGCTCCCACTAGAAAAACAAATAATGAACATAATCAACAAGAAAAAAGAGACAATACTGAAGACTGGAAACTGCCATTGTTTTAATCTATTTTTCTATTTTGACTTCAGTTCCCTTTCAAACAATGATAACAGAGTGAAGAAAATGTATTGTCCATGTAATGTGAAAACCATTTTGTCTCATTAAAATAAAAAAGGCATTATTGCATCTTTAAACTTCATTACTTCTTTAGAGGCTAATGCAGCACTCTTTATTTTTGAACACACAGTAATGGGAACAGAGGATGTTTACTGTTAGACTAACGGATCATGCAGTAAGTTATTAAGAAATGTGTTATTAATCTGGAGATAATTAATTATATGACAAAGAAAAAACATTACTGAGCAGTTCAGGATATTTCCACTTCATATCTAGTTCATTAAAAGGTCAGTCTCTCCCTTCTCCTTCAGTTACTTGGTATAATAGTGTGACCAAAGATTATGCACCACGGGCAAAATTCACTCTTGTGAAAGAAGGAGCACAAGGCCTGGGTGGCAGTTAAAGCCTATTTAAGCCTTATACTGAAGACTTTAGTAGGTTCTGAATGGTACATAGGCCTTATATTGACCCTCTGAACACTGGTTTCAGTGGTAGCCGTGTTAGTCTGTAATAGCAAAAAAAAAAAAACAAGGAGTCCTTGTGGCACCATAGAGACTAACAAATTTATTTGGGCATAAGCTTTCGTGGGCTAGAACCCGCTTCATCAGATGTATGAAGTAAAAAATACAGGAGCAGGTATAAATACATGAAAGGATGGGGATGGTTTACCGAGTGTTAGGTCAGTCTAACGAGATAAATCAATTAACAGCAGGATACCAAGGGAGGAAAAATAACTTTTGAAGTGGTAAGAGAGTGGCCCATTACAGACAGTTGACAAGAAGGTGTGAGTAACAGTAGGGAGAAATGAGTATTGGGGAAATTAAGTTTAGGTTTCAAGACTATTGGCCCAAATCTCAGTTACACTAAGGCCCCATTATGCCACTGTGCCAGCAAGGGGCCTCTCCAAATGGAGAGCTAGTGTAAGGGCTTGATGTTGGACCTGATCTCCATCCCTGGGATAGAGGGCAGGACGGGGTGAAGTCTAGGACAGAGGGAGTGTTGCTGGAAGTGCATTGCACTACAGCTAGTCTCCACTTCCCAGGTCCAGAGGATACGCTGTGGGCCTGGCAGGCCCATGGCTGCCCTAGGGCACAGGGGGTACAAAGGAAGCTTAAAGCCACTTCTTGCTTCCTGCCTCAAGCACAGGAATGGAGGAAACATGAATGAGAGCCTATGTTCCTTTAGGACAGGGGTCTCAAACACATTTGGTTATTTGCTGTTGCCCGCCCAGCTCCCAGCCGTTTGGAGGCGCTTAGCGCTTTCCAGGAGGGAGGGGGGAGGAGCGGGGAGCCGTGCGCTCCAGGGAGGAGGCGGAGAAGAAGCGGGGCCAGGGCGGGGATTTGGGGAAGGGGTTGGAATGGGGGCAGAGTTGGGGTGGGGACTTTGGGGAAGGGGTGGAGTGGGGGTGGGGGTGGGGACTTTTGTACCTTTATATGAAAAGGTGTCAGTGATGCGGCCCTTGGGCCAATGTACTAGTCCTCATGTGGCCCTCGTGGTGATTTGAGTTCGAGATCCCTGCTTTAGGATTTCTTAAATGAAGCTGCTGCAGAGCTTGCAGCAGAACCAATGCACCATAATGGTGACTTCAGTGTGCTGAGGCAAATCCCCCATGTGATATAAAGAATATCTGAGTGGGCACTGACCTGCTGTCTTTCATTCCCTCTCTCCTCCTCTGCCTCTTCTCTTTCTCTTGCTATTATTTACTCTGTTTCTTTCAATAGTGTATGCAAGAACATGAGTGTAAGAGTTATTGGTATTGGGGTTGGATAATAGCAACATACTAAGGAAACCTGTTGTGCTGATGCGATTTGATATTTTTCTGATTTCTGCCCCACTCCTCCCATGTAAAAACAAACCAAACCAAACCAACAAACAAACAAAAACTGGAGCAAGTGAAAGGAAAAAGGAAAGGCCCCTGCATTGAGGGACTGTGTGGTGGAGCATTGCCCCAGGGAGAGCACAGGAGCTTCTTAGAAAGGAGGGGGAACATAGATGCTGCTAAGCATTTGGCGCACCATATTCGTTACCCTCCCCTCCCCCACACTCAGCTGGCCTGGTCTAGAGGTTTTTGTGAGGATAGAAGTCATGGCTTCACCTTCTCTCTAACCCAGTGGTGCCCAAAGTTTTCCTGTCGTGTCCCCCCTTACCAGTAATGGAATTTGTTGGTGTACAGTTGGCTCAGCAGCAGAGCTTGGGCTGAAGGCAGAGCTGGAGGCAGAACTGGGGATGGGGGAGGATTTGGGGCTAGAGCTTGCGGAGCTGGCCTGGGGGCGGAGAGGGAATGAGCGCAGAGCTGTGCTGGGGGTGGAGCAGGGGACGGAGTGGAGCTATGGCTGGAGCTGGAGCTGGGCTGGAAGCAGAGCAGAGCTGGGTCTGGGTGGTGCTCCCTCCCCGCCCCATGTGGGGGCTGGCCTGGGCCTGCCACACACCCCCGCACGAATGTTCCTCTGCATACCCCTAGTGGGGTGCGCCCCAAAATTTGGGGACCACTGCTCCAACCAGTTTGGAGTAGTAGGGGGAGTAGTTAGGGAGCATCTCCCATGCTTCCCTGAATATATTTACTACCCTCACAAGGCTGTTCGGGGGAGGAGCGAAAACAGGGAGAAGACTCGATTTGTCCACACACACTGTGCACTTGCATAAGGACTAAGCAGAATCTGGCCCTAAATACTGTTTTACTCTGTTGTTCTCGGTAAATTCTTTAGCCGCAGTTCCTCACAATCAGAATTGTAAACATTTAGAATTACTTATGAAAATGACCTCCTTATGCATCAGAAGGCAAAGGGTTTATGAGCGTAAACCAAAGTTTCCCTAATTAATGCCCCTGAGAAATATTTCTTTATTTAATGGTTTTTTAATGCTAAAGTGTCTCAATGTTATGGTAAAATATGTTAACTTCCTTGCTTCTCTGACTTGACTGATGAAAAGAACGGAAAAGTAATCTGTTACCTACTGTACTCATGCCACCTTAGATGGTGGTGTTTTCTGTATTTACATAATGTGCTGATCATCTGCTTATTCACTAATTGCATCTACATTTAAAGTATATTAATCCTGCACTAATTTAGCATCATTGGCCTTTTATCTCATGGATCCACCTTCAAATCCACAACTCCCCTAGCTTTCAACTGATTGAAAATGTAGGTAATGTTATGTTGGAAGAAAGGTGGCTCCTAGTAAGTGTATCTTTGATCTATGGTCCATCACAAACCTCACTGAAATTGATGGACATGCTAACCATCTTCCATTCAGGCTAAATATGGGAATAATTCAATGCCCCTTTGTATAGTGATAGCTGAAACAATGGAAGTCACTACCCAAACACTAGATTGAATGCAGATGCTGGGGCTGGGGATTGATTTGATTGCAGCTGTGTGTGTCTGTGTGTCAGAAACCCTGAGGAGCAGGAAGAAAACAACAGAAAGCCCAGGAGACAGCCAAAGAAGCACTTTTAGGGTGGGCCTAGAAGGAAGGCAAGAGAAAGAACTGGCTGGAAAAAGGCTTGGAAATTGTGAGCAAGGAAGTGGCCTCCTGTTATTTGTTCCTACTGTGTTCAGGAAAACAGGACTCATTGTATAACAGGATTGCACGAAGAAATATCTGACTCTATGATTCATTTCTCCTCCTAAGGTCTTAAGTATTGGCTAATTGCTTGGGCCAAAAAGGGTAACAGTAATAAAAACAAGCTGTTCCAAAATTTTGAAATCACTCTGGCTGCTGTTGATATTCCCAAGTCCTCAGGGCATTTGTGTCTTAAACCATGTGAATTGTCATGTAAATTATTTTAAAAACAGATTTTGGACAGGGAGGAGCTGGATTTGATTCCCAAAAAGCCTGAGTTAAAATTCTGCCATCCAAATGAATAGAAGATTGGAATGATTTCCTTGCCCAAACTTTTCTGGGTACCTGATAAGTCATCTCTACCTGAGAGGACTTATCACCAAGGCTCATGAAAATATTTGTGAAACCCACCTTTTTTTCACTTTTAGAGTGGGCCAGATAGCACTAAATGATAGGTATTTTCAAAACAGTTCATTGGGAAGGATGCACTTGAAACTTTCGCAATCCATATGAAGCAGAACCAGGTGCTAATCTCAGGGGAAAAAATTGAGAACCAGGTATAACTATTTCCATCAAAGGGCAGCTAAAATATGTGAATTTGTGAACAGAATGGTGCCACCTCCTTCCTTAGTAATAATCATGAGACGGTGTTTCAGACTACATGAGAAAACAAATGCATCAGCTCCCTAGTCCCTCTCCCGCTCTACTCTGCCAGGGTACATGTACCTGCTACATTAAGTTTATCACAGTTTAAACATGGGAATTTTGTGTTAGTTCCCTGTTAAAATATTGGCAGTGCATCAATGTTTTGAGGTGTATCTGTATGGAATACAGTTCCTTCAACTATCTTTGACAGTCCCTTAAAATACAATAGGTTTTCTGAGATGGAAAAAAGGCATAGTCAGTTTGCCATAAAAAGAAAAGGGCATGAACTGATTTAGAAGTTACACAATAAGCACAGTCCTGCATTCCTTTTGCACTGGACCTCTGGTTGTTTGAGTGTGAGGTCTGGGTGCCCAAAGAATGCAGGAATAGGCCCCATCTAATAAATTATATCAGGGGTTGCCAAACTGCTGTCCAGGGACCATTAGTGATCTGCAGAAATGTGAGTGCTCACATGGTCCTAACTCCTTGTCTGGAACAAAGAGTCTGGAAGCCTGTGAAAGCAGCTGGAAACAAGGAGAAGGAATCAGAACTACATAAGAGATGGAAACAAGAGTTGCCCTAGTGAGACAACTGGAGCTGCCAGACACCAGCAATGCAGGAATCTCCAAGGCAGAAGAGACTAGGCAGCCAAGTATTATGTCCAAGGGATTAGGGGGAAAAGATGAGCAGGTGACTAGCTAAGTGGCCGGCATTTCTAGGGGGCCAGTGCAGTAGGGAACCAAGTGGTAGGGAAACGTGTCCTGCAGGAAAGAGGACCCAGGCAACAGGGAACAACTTGGAAAGGGAGAAGAGGATGAAGCAACCGATAAGTACAGTAACTCCTCACTTAAAGTTGTAGTTATGTTCCTGAAAAATGCAACTTTAAGTGAAACAATGTTAAACAAATCCAATTGTCCCATAAGATTTATTGTAAATGCGGGTGGTTAGGTTTCAAGGAATTTTTTGGGGGGCAGACAAAAGGCATCATACTGTATACTGTACAATACTGTACTGTGGTTGGGAAGTGCCCCTGGCTTACCCCACTCCATTCCCCGCTCCTGCCCCTCCCTCCCAGAAAGTCCTAAGCGCGAAGTGTTGGGAGGGAGGGGGAGGAGTGGAGAAGCCCCGCATCTCCACTCCTCCCCCTCCCTCCCAGAAAATTCTAAGTGCCGCTAAACAGCTGTTTGGCGGCACTTAGGGCTTTCTGGGAGGGAGGGGGAGGAGTGGAGACGCGGCGCTTCCTTGCTCCTCCCCCTCCCTCTCAGAAAGTCATAAGCTCCCCCAAACAGCTGTTTGGTGGTGGGGGAAGTTCTGGGAGGGAGGGGGAGGAGACAGAGAAGCGGAACTTGTGCAATGCTCCCTTGTAAAGTCGCTGCTCTTCCACAGAATCTTACAAGCAGGCAGCCAAACGGCGTTATAAGGGAGCATTGCACAACTTTAAACGAGCATATTCCCTAATTGAGCAGGGATGTAACATTGAAACAACGTTAAGTGGGACAACTTTAAATGAGGATTTACTGTATTTGCAGAGGAGTGGGAAGAAGAGAGGAACAGAGAAAGTGTGGAGAGGAACAAAACTAGAGTCAGTGTGATTCATTTTTTTTAAAAGGGCAAAATACCTGTAAAATTTTAGGATGAAACAACTGAAAATATCTAGTTTTCTTATATCACTTCCCTAGATAAGCAATCGCTTAACAGGTGGTGTTATTCAATTGCGAATGGAAGCCGAAGGTTGTCTGCATAACAATGAAAAGGAGGAGGGTTTGGTCCCTCAGTGTCAAGACTTGATATCGTCCACAGTGTGAATAAAATCAGAGAATCTGCTTTCTGGTTTAATGGTGATAAATATATTGCAGACTAACTAAACTCCCAGGCCAAAGGTGTATGTAGTGGTTATTATTTACTGTGTTCTATTATGCTGAAATGTCTAAATACTTTTGCGAAATACTTGGGTTAAGGGTTTGGTTTTTTAAAACTTTGAAAGTCAGATGAAAGTCTGGAATAGCAGAAGTTGGCAGCTGGAGGAAACGAGAAGTTGAGGGAAGCAGCAGGACAGGCAGGGAAGTTTTAGCTGACTGTGTTTTGAGTCATATCTAGTGCGATCTTAGCTTGGTGCTGCAAACTGACTTGGAGTGGCACATTTACATGTCAGTTCTGCCAACTCACTTTCAGAGGTCACCAGCCTGCTGCCGACCCATGGTGGCTGTTCCCAATTGTTACAGGGATGTACACGATGAGTTCTGAAGTCAATGGGAAGTCAGAGGGTACGGAACTGATGATAGCCAGTCAGACTGTGGTATGTTATGGATACTGGAAACTACCACAGTGGCACTGTACAGCATCACTGTGCTCAGACTGGCTGAGGACATTCCATATTAGTGTAATAGCTTAAAAACGCTAATAGTGTGCCTAACAGAACATTCATACCTTCATTTTAATGATTTAATGAGCTTCAGAATGATCTTATGAAAGCACATGAGGATTTTTTTGTCAGAATGATTTATTTGTAACTGTGTCCATTAACATTTTAAAAATGCTCAATAGCTCCTTCAATACACCTTGTAAATTAATCTAAATAAATATGCAATAGGAAGCAGCTTACCCCAGTAATTGACATTTAATACTATACAATAGCTACAATTTCTCAAATAATTCCTACAAGAAGTTTAACTCTTAAATAGCCCAATGTCAAGGCGGGGAGGAGGGAATCAAACCACTGGATGTCTTTGAAAGATGCTAACTGAGGTAAATTGCATGTTGCATTATAGTTAGTGAATGATTAATGTAAACTATTGAGAGAATGGAGAACAGGATAGAACAAATACTTTTTGAATCTAATAAAGGCATGTATACTGCACTCATTCACCTAGAAATTCACACTAAACACAACAAAAGATCTTTTTCCTATTGGTGCATTTTTAAAATTTATTTTGGTTTGTATTTCTTGTGTGGAAAGTCTAGGTCAAAGAAATATATTCCAAAGGCAATGAGATTTTTGGTGGTTCTTATATCTTCTGGGAGTGAGTTCAACTATCATGGGCCAGTTGTCTAGGAAGCTCTGTCTCCTTCAGACATCAGTGTACTAATGTTACAGTGAAACTCCGAGGCAGTCCTTCAGGTGGCTTGGGCTAATCCCAGAGAGAGCTTTAAAGTTAAAAAACAAAACCTTGAATTTGGCTCTCTATTCAATGGGGAGATATTGCAGGCAGTGAAGCACTGGGTGATGTGTTCTTGGCAGCCTGTGTTACAGAGTAAACACCCAAATCTGAACCATTTAAAGCTTTTTTTAAAGTCAGAGGTTTGATTTCTACGTGTTGTGCATTGCAATAAGTGAAGCTGAAGGTCACAAATACGTGGATAACTGTGCCAAGTCTGAATCCAAAAGGACTGGGTGCAATCTCATAGTCACCAGATATGGAACAGTGTGTTTTTCACAGATGTGGATCATAGATTTGTAGTAATATGGAGTGCACAGAAACCCATAGAATGAGGACTATATTGATGACCTAACAGTATATGCCCTCAATGGAGGGCAACACTTACTGTAATGGCATTTCCCCTTTCCCCACCAGTACCACCTTTAATCTTGCCTATGTTTAGCTTTGTCCAGGCACCAGGGCCGGATTAACCTTTTGTGGGCCCAACACCAAACATATTTGGGGGCCTCCTTGGGGGCAATGGAGCATGGCGTAGGGGAGAGGGGTGTTGGTCCCCAGAGCGAGGGGCCAGCCAGGGGCATGGCATGGCAGGGGCGGCCCCGCTCTGCCCAGCCGAGTGCGAGGGCACTACAAACTGGCAGTTGCCAGATGCACAATGCCCCACCTGGCCGTGTACTGTTAGCATGCCCCTTCCCCCTTGGGGGTGGGCCCATGCCACACCAGACATCCCCCCCCCCCCCGCCCAACACCGGAACACCCCCCTCAATTCCCTATGGCCAGAGCCCCCATGGACCCGCTATGCCCAGATCCTCTCAGATCCTGCCACAAATGCACAGGGCCCTGCACACCACCACCCCTGCCCAGCGCCCCCCTGCACACAGCCCCACCACAACTGCCCAGCACCCCACACAGAACCCCCACTCCCTAGTGCCCCAACACACAGAGTTCTTCCCTACCCCCTCACAGCCCAGCACCATCCCCAGGCTCTCCAGAAACCCCCCTCCCCCAGGCCCTGCCCCCGGCCGCACTCACCGGCCCTCTGGGAGATGACTGTGTCTGCCAGGCTGAGCCGCCAGTGCAACCAGGACTAGTCCCGGGGCGGGGAATTGCTCCAGCCCCTCAGGAGTGGCACAATCAGCCAGGCCAGGGCCTGCCCTGGTCAGGCTCCCTCAGGACCCACTTGCCTGGAGGGGCCCAGCCAAGCCCCCACAACTGGCCGAGACTGGCCAGGCTTCTGCAGCAGTCCCAGGCGACTCAGCTCTGGGGAGACAGGTGGGGCCCCACAGGTGGTGGGAAGCAGAGACTGCCGGGAGCCAGAGGTGCACTGGCGTCTGTCTGGGATGCAGAGAGAAGCTGGCAGGTGGGGCCAGGGGGTGGAGAGGAGCCCTCGGCTGGCCAGCGGGTAGGCCGAGAGGAATAAGTGGTGAGCAGGGAGGAGCCAGTGGGCTGGGGGGGGGGGGGGGTGTCTCAGGGCACAGTGCAAGCGGAGCAGTTCGGGGCTGCTTCTGAACATGGGCCTGGCTCCATGGTGCCACTGGTGCCATTTTAAACCCGCGAGACCTCAGAGATGGTGCTGTTTGCTTGAGATGTAAAAGAAGCATAGAACTGAATCTGATCTGCGTGCTCCTGGCATTTGAACCTATGTTGTCTCATAAGGTGGTTCCCAGGCTGGCAATATTAGAGCCGGAGAGCAGATGGTTAAGAGAGAGAAAATTTCCTCCTCTCCTCAAAATGTCCACCTCTAGAAAAAATCAATGAATGATCCTGCAGACCTTATTCAGACTATCCTCACCCTGGCCTCAAGGGGACCTTAATCTAAGGACTGCAGGATGGACACCATATCCAAAAACATTGCAGTCATTTTGGATAATGCTGAATAAAGAACATGAAGAATTTGTTGTAGCCATATATGATATAATAAACCAATAATACCTATCCTTAACAGCGCTGTTCCTAATGACAAAGCACACTGTCTTATTTAAGCTTATTATAGAATCAATTTGTGGCAAAGACAGTCTACTGCCAAACCTTTGCGCTTAGTTACATTTAGTGCTTACTAAAATCAGCACAACTCATAATATAATTATATCGCTGATATTAACTATTGCAACTATCGCTTTGCCTTCGATAACTATCTTTTATGGGCAAATTCTTTTAAAGACAATAGCATGTCAAGAGAGGCAGCAGTTTCAGCTGAAATGCACAGCAGCCAAATTCAGCATTCAGACGTTGTTATATTCGTCTAATGATACTATCAAGGCAAAGTGTTTCAATTTATTGTATTTATAAAACTATATTTACTATGAAAGTCTATTTAACCAATAAGCAAAGTAATCATTACTGTCAGATTGCTTAATAATATGATTTTATTTTTGTTTGATTCTCTTTCTGGTTTTCTTTTGTTATCTTTTCCGAGATCCCATTTAGCTGTTTCCCGGACTCAAACGCCTATATGTTTAGTGTGCATTTCAATGCAATGATTTTACTTCTCTTGAGTCAGTGAATTCTTTGTCACTACATTTTTCACATCTCATTTCTGTTTCTTTTGTTTTCTTACCCTGACCTTGTCTTCTGATCATTGCTGAACCAACGATTCAACTGCTGAATTGCCACCTCTCAGCCCCATATCATTTTTTTTCTTGTGACACATATGAGTCTAAAAAGTTTTCAGCTCACACCAGTATAATAATTTCATGCCCTAAATCAGCTGCTACTTTGTTATACAATAACATACTTTGTTATAACATAATTATAATTCCATGTGACTTAGACTTTCTTTAAAGATGCGCAAAAACACAGATTCTTTCCATCAACCTGTCTCAAGATTCAGGGAGATTATCTCATCCTTAGAGAACAGGATGACACTTTTCAGATATTGTGGTGTATATTTTCAAAGTGGTGCTCAGGAATGACACATCTTTGATTAGCAAATAATTGGGATTTGTGAGCCCAACTCTCTCATGCCAGTTTGAAAATTTACCCCCATGTAATGTCTAATTTGCAAAAGTTAAAAGAAGAACTCAGGCCAACCTTGTTAGAATCTGTCTTGGTTTTTAAATGGAAGTAGGCCCATGGAATAGAAAATTCTGAACTGACTTTAATCCTGGATAAATAATGTTTGATTCCCTTGTAACTTTTAGTAGCTCCAAGAGACTGGCTCTTCAGATGGCACTGTTCCCTTCAATGTACAGCAAGGGTCCTGTCTTCAGGAAAAAAAAGTATAACTTTGTTTTCCTCATGTCATTTCATTTGCAGCTGGAAGCACCATGGGAGGGATGCTTTCCACTTGTGTACTTTTTGCCATCTTGTTCCTCTTGCTGAAACCTTAGAAAGAGAAGCTAGTAGGTTTTCTTTGCTTGCAACTGAGTAATTCCAGTGAACGTGGCTGAGAGGTGATAGAGGGAAAGAAGCATTCTGATATAGTATGAAGTGCCGAGAGAAGACTGATGCATCCCCATCTGTGGATCTGTACTGTTGTCATTTTCTTCAGAAATCAGTTCCCCTTCTCTTCATTTTCCCTTGCCCTGGTCAGTAGACAAGTAGGAAACCATGATGAGGTAGATAACTGAGCATCTGCCAATATGACTATTGATTATAAACATATTATACCAAATTCCTCTCTTAGTTACACCTGCATCAATCCACTTGTAACTCCACTGACTTCCACAGAGTTACTCCAAATTTACACCAGGGTGAGAGAGCAAAACTTGGCAAAATATAGTTTAAAAATAATCAGATTCTGTTCTGTTTACATGTTCAGTTTGAGAGCCATGAGCATTGATACACAGACTCTCCTACCCAAATCTGTCTAGGGTAAATGCTGATGGGCAATGGCCTAATGCATTTTGGGAGGCATATGGGAAGATAACTTTGTGCTTACACTCACACCTTCACTCTGGACCAAGTTGCTCTCCTCTACATATAACTCAATACCCACTGCCACATAACAGCTTGCATATGTTCCTTGTAAACCCCATATTTATTGTGGCGCCGATTCAAGAAAGCACTTAAGCATGTCTTTAGTGTGTTTCATGAACAGGGATGCCTTCCTGAACTGGGGAAGAGGGGAAGCATCTGTAATTGATGCTACAGAGCCAGTGCAAAGTGCCGAGAAAGACATGCCAAACAGGGATGTATTTTTGGCCAGATGAGCACATAAAGAAAGAGTCCAATAATCCTTTGTATTGGGAAGGCTCCCATGCTTATATAATGCTACTAGCTGAGCCACTAATTTTGTTTATAAATCTCATTTATTCGCAGCTAAACTGTTGTACATTTCTAGTATTACTCAGACTAAGATCAGAGATTGTTGTGGTGTGAATCCCAGTGTAGGAGTGTGTGACCAGGTGGCACTCCCACCCTGCTCCCAAAAAGTCTATACAGACTAGGATGACCAGATGTCCCGATTTTATAGGGACAGTCCTGATTTTGGGGTCTTTTTCTTATATAGGCTCCTATTACTCCCCACCCCTGCCCCCATTTTTCACACATGCTGTCTGGTCACCCTAATACAGACTGTGTAAGGCCATACTTACTAATAAAGCCAAATCTCAGAAAAGGGTAACTGATATAATAACAACAGAACATAAGCCTCGGCCTAAATTTTCTCCCTAATCATGGCTGTCCCTAGGGTCTTCTTCAGGATCTCCCTGTCTGCATCCCTAGTTCTCTCTGATCACAGGGTCACATCCACCTCTTGTATCGGTAATAACCAAAGTGCCACAATCAGTGGGCAGAACTAACTCAGCAGCTTTATGCAGGGCTGTAAATCATCCTCACAGGGCAGCTCAACAGAAGAGCCCAGCATCCCTGTGCAAGGTCACAAATCCTGCCATCCTGTTACAGAGCACATTTCTTGTTAGGAAAAGACCTTAATTTTCTGCTGTTGCCTGGAGCTTCTTAGCTGATGCTGCTCCAAACAGAATAACAAAATGAAGAAGGCATTTTATATTTAGATATACATTTTAAATGGTTAATCCATATTCCATAGTGGGGGAGAGAAATTCTTTTAGCATAACCCAGTGCTGTATTTGACTAGAAATGTACCATATTGTATTATACCTTTCCCCGAGTACACACAAAAAACCCCACACTCTCTGGAAGCTGCAACATCATATATAGAGTTGGATGGTGCTGCAAGCTGAGAAAAGTATCATAAAAATGAAGTTATTCCTCCTGTGAAGGGAAATGCTGAACTACAATTGACTTCACATCAGCATATAAATTGACACAGTGCAGAGATGCATTCCATGGAAGCTGGCATGTATCGAAATGGCTCGGTCTGCCATCTCAGAGTACAGATCAAGACAAAAGATGATATTGTAGGGAATGATGCATTTAAAAAAACATTGATACTTTGCCCTATAACTGCTCATCTTAAGGCAATGTTTGATGTTATTCAGCAAAGTGAGGTAGGTCTTAAGATTCCTTAGAACCTCCAGCACTGAATATCTTAGTAGAGGCAGGCAACTGGAGTAAGTAAGCATATCTGATCATTAACAAGCCTATCCACGGCTTCTTTATCCTTTATGCAGACCTGAGAAGGAAGGAGGTAGATAGTTTTGTGGCTAGAGCACAAAATTGGGAGTCAGGTGATTTGAAATCTCTTCATGGTTCTGCCACAGACTCTCTGTGACCCTGGGAAACTGTCTTCACCTCTCAGCACATACATTTCCTTATCTATGAAATAGGGAAGATACTAGTTATGTGCACAGATGCTGTGAGAGTAAATTCAGTTACATTTGTCAAGTGCTTTGTGAACCTTGGATGGAGGGTACTATAGATGTGAAAATATTTATCTTATTATTACTGTTTAAACACTGAAGGTTCCCACCTGGCAGACTGGAGCCAATGGTGAGTGTATGCTGCACCTCCAAAAAGAAGGAATAAGCACACCCCATAAGTCTGTGTGTTTGTTCCACACACTGAATGGGCCTGACATGGTAGTGAGCTCCATGCAGGCAAAACCCTGCACTTGTTCAGAGATCATTACAGGATCAGAGTTAGAGCCTCCTCCGGAGGTGTGATTCCCTCACCATATCTGTTGCTCATAGAGTCACTATTGGGTCCAGACGTCTGGTTAATCTAAAACAGTGAAACTATTCCAATTTTTAAACCTCTGCTAATCAATGTATAACAGCTGAATAAAGGAGTACTTGAGCAGGTCCTGGCGCACTATTAATGGAACTACAAGCTACTCCACATCTACTTTGCCACCATAGAAACTGGCTGTGGTAGTACAGGTAAAAAGAAGAGAAATGTGATGGAGTTGAGGGTGCATTACTGGGAAATATGCTACTTAATGAATAGATGTGCATAAGTAACAGAGTACCTAGTGCTGTCCTTGGAGGATATTTATTCCCTCAAGCAGCAGGAGGAGGGCTAGCAATGAGGTTTACAGAATTTCACTTCATTTTAAAGAAACGCTGCCATTGTCTTATAGGTAGTAAGAAATGTTGTGAACATCACAAAGATAAGTATAAAAAGAAAAACCAGAGGCACAGGATTGTGTCATAGCTCTGTGTTGTGAAAAATGTAGGCATCTGGGCAGTGTAAGCAGGCAGAAACTGATTCATATTTAAGGAGATGGAAATAAATAGTGAGTTTTGTGGTAGAAAGGTTTGCCCAAAGCACGCTTGCACATATGAGTTCCCCTTCTATCTCAACCCCACACACAGAGGCTTCTATCCAGGGGCTCTGAGGCCTGTCCTGGGAATACCTCCTTTGTGTACTCTTTGGAATAAAATGCCCACGTTTTATACAATTTGCGGCATGTGTTGTTTAAATTGGTTACTGAATTGGTATTTCTTTTCACTGCTAGCATACTTTGCTTCTTGAATTGCCTTGAGTTAGATCAGGTTGTCTTACGGAATGTGACTTAATTTTACAAACACCATTATGTGGCATGACATTTCTGAAGAAAGAACACCTGACTTAAAAGTGTCTAAGCTACAGTAACACATTTCCAGTTATAAAATAGTTTCTTCCCTTCTTTACTGAGCTAATGGAGAAGGCATGGCAAGCTATGGTATGTTAAACTGAGGGTTATTGGTTGTTGTTTGTTTTTGCTGAATGTCCATTATAGTCACATGTTTGAAATAGTGGTTGTAATTTGTAAGATCACCTCTCTTTGTGTTGGTTGAGGAAGAGGGGGAAGGCAGAATATTACACCTATTATTTAAAAGATGTTTCTTAGCAGCCTGTTCTGCTGTCACTATCCTGTCATCACCCCTTATACCAAAATTGCTAAATGACTAGAGTCCAAGGCTCATCTCAGAGCGAATGATCACATCAGCTGTTGATCAGTAGTGGGGCAACTAGCAGATTTTTCTTCAAAGTAGGTGCATAATGTAATTGCAGTGAGTAATATGCAATTACATGAAAGGTACAGTACGTTTTCAAAATAAAAAACACTTTGTAAATGATTGAAAACTTTTCTTTTGGAACCACTTCCATCCAAGATTCATCACAAATTAGACCCAGACCTGGGACTGAAGACAGTCTTAAATGTCAGGTCCAGTACAATCTACAGTGAGTAGTGGGGATTCTTGTGCCCAATGACATGCGGTACCCTCCTGCTGTACAGAGGATAGATAGCAGTCTCACACTGTCTATTATATTTATAGGCTGCCCATCACTGTTGTATCCCAGATAATCAGATGTATATACATAGGAAAAGTCTCGATTGGCACTTCACAGTGTTCTGCTCCTAGGCAAATCCAGAAACTAGCTGCGAAGCCTCTTTCTAAACACTCATATAACTATGGTGGAAATGTCTTCCCTCGCTCCCCCCAACTTTTTGTCTCTTTCTCCATCACCCAAATCCTTGATCCGGGGAACACTTGCACATATCAGTCACCTCTTTAGTTATGTTGTTGTCCCAAGGGGTAGTCAATAAGATTCCTCACATGTGTAAGCGTTTGCATGACCAGTCTTTAATCAAGAGTCAAAACAGCCTCTCTGACATTTATGGATTTCTTTCAAAACCCAGAGAAGAAGCTGAAAGAAGGAGACCAGAAAGATTCCATAAGAAAACTGTAAAGTGCGTTTTAAAGACACAGAACTACTGGTTTTTACCTTGAAGGTTTAGTTTGGTTTGATACCACCAGTCAGGAAGAGCAAAAAACTTCAATAAATCTTCTTTTCCTCATAGTTGTATTTTGTTTTGTGATGCCTGAGACTTGGCAGGGGAAGAGGGACGCGTGCTGAAGTAGCAAAACTGGGACAAATCTCAGTGTCTCAAAAATCAAACATAATTTTTCTTTTTTTTAAAAAAAGGTACATTCCATAAGAGGGTAATTCTCCTCTTATGCTCATAGTCACATGAAAGCAGAGTGGTTCATAGGCTGTGTGGGGCCTGTGAGATTAAACAGGCTGTAGTGAAAAGGTTTGATATACGTAGGTGCTAGGCTGAAAAACTTGGCATTGATACAGCTGGTCCACTGCCTCTTTCTCCACCGAAAAGAACAAGTGTCTAATCCTGCAAACTTTTGTCCATCAAAGTATTTCCATTGCATGGGTGTTGGTTGCAAGACCAAGCCCTAGAAGTAAGGGTTGGTTATAACTCAAATGCACTGAATGATTTAAAACAATGGCACTGCATGTGCTTCTGCAGCTCCAGTTCAACCAAGTCAAAGGGCCAAATTCAGTCCCCTGGGGCAGGGGAGAGCAAGTGATATCTCCCTACACCCTGCTGCACACCAGAGAGGATTCACCAAAGGCAAAACAGTTTATGGCACTGCTGCCTGTCCTCTCTGTCTTTGGGTTTTCTCTAGAGAAAGGCAGCTACAATCTCCACCACTGGCTCTATAGCAGCCATCCTCCATGAGGAGCACTACCCATTTCTGTGGTTACAGCCATGGTTGCTGACTCCCTCAAAAAGAAGGGAGGTTGTGGCCGCCGCCTTGCATCACCACAGTCTCCCTGCTGCATGGGCAGACTCTTGGATACCAGGAACCCTGTGCCAGAAGCCAGCACAAACCCTGGGTTAATTTGGTACAGAGTCATCAGCAACTGGGAGAAAAAAGCAATTAAAAACCCAAAAGCAAGACAATGTTTAGGGAGGAGAGTAGCAGCTCAGGCTTGATCCAAGTATTGCTTGTGGAAGGAGATGGTTAGTGCTGCTGAGATGTTCTCTCTCATTTCCTGCTATAATTGTGGGTAATCAACCATAAATCTTGCTAGGCAGTATGGCAGAGTCAAATGTGATGGTATGTGCCAATTATGCACCACTGGAGATATGCCTACCATGACCATCTGCAGAGCACTCCACCTGCCAGTTGGATTCCTTAGAGTCCGGCAGAGCGGGCTGTGCTGGAGTGAATACATATCCCTACTGCCTTAATCTTTTCTCTCCACTAACTATAATTAGCCTCAGCTAAGGCTTGCAAGGCATCGGAATAGTGGCATTTTAAAGTCAGTTTGCTCATATGATGGGTTTTCCTAGGAACACCCAGATCTTAAGGGGAGGAAAAAATAGCTAACATAGTAAACCTATAGTTACTTTATTGAGAAATAATAACCAACATTTTTTAACGTAACTCCGCTGGCACAACTCTAGTGGCTAATTAAACAATTAGAAATTTAGTAACCACAATTAGATTAGGAAAATTTCACTTAATAGAATAACAATCTCCCTGGTGACAGAGGCTGTGGTAGTTAGGCCTGTAGTGAAGTGCACTGTTCTTGGCTCTTCATTTCTTGACAGATTGCTGGTTGCCAGGAAAGAACCCAAAGGTCAATTCTGAGGTTGCATCAACAGACACATCATACTGCATTAATTCTAGGGCATAAATTGCATTCACTAGCCTGGGTGTCTTGTGCGGAGTAGCGCACAGGCACTCCAGAAATCTGTACAATCAATTATTCTCTATATTTAGTTGGTTAATTATAGGAGTAAAGTCAAGCAGAGGAGCATAAGCACCACTTTCTGGAACTGAGCAAATTAACAATTTGAACCGTACATTTGTGACATTTAAAATGGACATGCACTTGTTCAACAGGCCTTGTCCTCTGCTGATGTAAACTGGCATAGAGCTATTGACTTCAGTGAAGCGACCCTGATTTCCATCAGCTGTGGATCTGGCCCACTTTGGTTTTATTATTTAAAAGGTGCCTGACAGAGACTGTTGGTTTCTAAGTCTGTCTATCAGTAGAACAATTACAGCATGAGCAGTGACTACGCAATCTCTACAGTCTCTCTACCCACGTGCCTCAGCTATATCTGGGAGATGATCCCCATTGTGTGGGGGTTAGGATTGCCAACTTGGTAATATTTAAAAACCAAACACTCCAGCAGGAGTGCCAGAACCTCCCCTGCCCCACCTCTTCCCCCCCGATACCCCACGCCTGCCCACCTCTTCCCCTGAGGCTCCGCCCCATCCACTCCTCCTCCCCCCACACCCTCCCATCGCTTGTTGCTTTTCCTCTCCAGTCTCCCCACCCGGGTTAGGAGGGACTTGCCTGCTTTGCTGAGACTGGGAGATGCAGCCACCTGACACAGGTAGGAGGTGGCCCCAGCTGAGTTGGGGCTGGTGCAGGTGATGACCCAATGCCTCCCGTCCTCCCGCCCACAGTAACTGGACTGTGGGTGTCAGGTCAGTAGATCTGACAGAACACTGTCAGGTCCCCTTTTTGACTGGACTTCTGGTCGAAAATCGGGCACTTGGCTACCCTAGCGGGGGTGGGAAGGAGGTTCAGTCTCCAGAGCTCCATGCTATCTTTAATTTCTCTGAGGCTGCCAACAAGGGTGTTTATGTGATGAGGATATTTGTCCAATAAGAACTGCGGGGCAGTTAAAGCTACAGTATCAGAATCCATCTGCCTTACAATTGTCATAACATTGATACAGAATGTGCATAGACTGCTAACCAAAGATTATTCATTCCCAAACATTGCCTAGTTATCATAAAGCGTGGCAACAGATATGTCACCAAGATGAAATATCAAGTCCCATATCTATTTGCATAATCCAGAAAAGATTGGCAAATATTTTAGAACTTAGTCTTGATTCCCAATTGAAGATAAAGTTTTCTGGTAGACTGCATCCAGTTATATCTGGGATCCAGTCCTGTGCTGAAAGGTGAGGCTCTATCAATTTCGACATGACTATACACTTCTACCCCAATATAATGCTGTCCTCGGGAGCCAAAAAATCTTACTGCATTATAGGTTAAACCGCGTTATATTGAACTTGCTTTGATCTGCCGGAGTGCGCAGCCTCCCCCCTCCCCCCCCCGGAGCACTACTTTACCGCGTTATATCTCAATTCGTGTTATATTGGGTCGCATTATATTGGGGTAGAGGTGTAGTTTTACTGTAAGCCATTATCAAAGTTACATTATGTAATCTATTCATCCCATCAAAGTGGCCAATGCCGCTTTACAACCCAGAAGCTACAAAGCATGTGATAACTCTGTTCGTCTTCAGCCTTATTCAGAAAAGTTTGTTCAGCTTACCTGCACAGAATTTTTGAAACAAAATAATTCAGCTCCACATTAGCTGCAGAAAAACAAGTCTCTTCTTGTACCAAATTATACCTGTTCTAATTGGGATACATTTGGTATTGAATGTGTTTTGTCTTGGAGGGAAATAAATGTGTCCTAAATGGATAAATAGTGCAATTGGATTAACTGATGTAAAAGGAATTTGCACATCTAGGTTCTTAGCACTAGTTCCTCCTGTTTGTTTATCCCGAATAGCAAAAGTTGTGTGATAAGATTAACAGCATTGCAGCAGCTACTGTAGATTACTGGTTTTCCTCTGGTTATTTTTTAAGATATTTTGGTTGGTCAGAGGCAGATTATGATTTTGTGGGGCCCTGGGCCAGAGCAAGTGGGGACCGCTCCCCACCTCTTCCACCTGCAGTCCCCTCCCGTCCCCCGCCCCCCGCTAGGCACTCCTTCTGGGAAGCAGGGTTGGGGAGCGGGGGCTTCCCCCGCTCCCCAGCAGGAGTGCCAGGCGGGCGGAGCAGGGCAAGCCCCAGTGCCCCAACCCTGCTCCCCAGCAGGAGCGCTGAGCAGGTTGGGGCACCCATTTTTGGGGGGGCCCCCAATTGGCCGGGGCCCCTGGGCACGGGCCCCGTTGTCCCAGTGGTTAATCTGCCACTGGGTTGGTGCATGGCTGCAGGTTTATACCTCTTTATCTCCCCATCTTTATTATATGTTACCTTAGTAAAATATGTAGGGCAAAATTCTGCCCTCAGAGCATAATAATACATTTATAAATATATGTTCTTGCAACTCCCATTGCCATCAGTGAGATTTGCGTATGAGTATCAGTGGGCAGAATTTGGCCTATCATGTTTTTAGTTCATACAAAACTGTAGAATTTAGTACAATACAATACAACAGTCACACTGGACTCAAATATTTGTATGTCACATTAAAGCTAAAGAGACATTCTCTTTTTAATGTTTCCAGCGTAATCACTCGAAACTTAGATGCATGTTCATAGCCTAAGTATTCAGAGTTTAGATGCACGATGGACTTCTTTACTTTCTTTCCACTCCAGCATGTGTTGGATGAGGTACTTAATTACACTGCAGGGCCAAATTAAAGCAAATCAGGACCATAAACACATCCCAGTTTAGGGTGAGCAGAGCAAGGTAAATATATCTCCACCTAATAGAGCTACTCTGGTTTGTAGGACAAATATGTATATTGGTGGGTTTTTTAAATGTTTAACAGTCTGTGTCTGGCTGCAACACCGTTGATTAAATACATATTGGAACATGGTTTTGTTTTCCAAAGTATCCAAAACACCGCTTCTAGATACCACTGATTTTTTTTAGCCTGGCATGAACAATGGTTATGTTGCAATAATCCCATGAGAAATTGAGCTCAGAGTAGAAACTGAATCTCAGCCCTCACTGGAGTGACACACCACTGTGAACAATAGATACAGGAAAAATAAGATTACAGATGACATGCTGACAGTGCGGTCTTCCTTAAGTACTTGGAAAAACAGAACATGGTATTCCTGCAGTCAGAGGAAGTCCACAAGGACAGAATAATCAACTCCAGTCTTGCCTTCTGCCTTTTGCTTCTGTCATCTTGTCACTTGCCTTAGCATTTTCCAGCACATGCAGATATTGGGCTTGATTCTGCAGATGCTCTCTGCATTGAATCAATGCGAGGTCTGTATGACAAGAGCCTGCAGGATTGGGCCTATTATGCAGTCACATTTTTATTTGGCTATGTTGATTTTCTATTCTTTTTTCTATTTTTGCCCAGAAATAACATTTTCATTCCCTTTCTGGATTTAATGTTTTTCCTTTCAAAGGGATCCAACTGCTGTTTCTCTCACAATGGAAATCATGGTATGATGAACAAGATAACAGGAAAACAAAATCTAAGCCCAGTGAACCCTATTTATCCTTGTGTGATGGTGAGCAATATCTAATTTCACTTAACCTCCTTTGTTCACAGATCGCTCTCTAGAAATCCTGTTAAGCCTTGATTCACCAGTCCATGAGTTTTGATTGTTTCTAGAGGGTTTGGAGGCTAACAAACTGGTTATTTTATTTGCATAGTTCAAGAAACACTGAAATTGGCCTGAGTGATTATAATTTTGTCCTCTGCCTGCTGAATCACATTTTTCAGAGAAGTTACATTGGTACTCCCAAGGAACAGCATTCTTTCCCAGGTGTTTGTGGGCCTGCACTAAATTCAGTAAGTGCCCCCCAATGGCTATGATAAACTGGCAATTGTCTGGATGAGTGAGAAGATTGTAATTCAAGGAGCTCTGCTGCAAAATATTTTTTTAAGCTCACAGGGACTCGTTAATACCCCCCATTACCTCGCTGGTTCCAATATAAAGTGCCAGATTTACTGCTGCTGAACAATCCGGAGTGATTTACTGCTCCTGCTCTTCATCAGCAAGAAGGAAGAATCAACCCATCCCATTAGGCAGGCAAATGAGGAGGCTGTTAAACTGCACAGAATGGATATTTATATTTCCCTGCTTTTCATGCAGCTAGGCTACATCGTGTGAAGGTGAACAATGAGTGTCGATAAAATGGCATTCTGGCAGTAATGAAAAGGATCTCTAAGTTGGATGGTCAATAAGTGCATTGGAATCATGACACTAACTGAGAAAGATGCTTCCATCTGTGCCAATGCCTTTTTTTCTCTTTAGAGCAATAAACCGACTCTAGTTGTTTTGTTTTGGACTGTGCAATTTTGCCTTGGGCTGTGGTCTCCTCTGTTGTGCGTAATTTGCAAAATGAGTGAGCATCTTCATTTCACTATTGGAAAGTTATCAGCCTCGTTGAAAACAAATTAATTCACAGAACAAGCTAGCCCCAGTAACTTGTTTGAATGCTGGGGAATTATATGGGCAAAAAGAAGGGAGAAATACAGCAGAAGTGGAGCTGCTCTTGGCTTCCACTCCAGCCTATTGTGGGAGGTGACCCAGGCACCCTCCCCACCTACATAGAGATGAAGGAATTCAGGAACTGTATAACAGATTCTCTAGTATTCTTTAGCCTTGACACTCTCCAGACTGCCTCCAAATCACCCATGTGTAACAATGCTCAGGGACTTTCTGCAGAGCTATATTCCCTGCTGCAAGTTGGTGCACTGCCTCTCAGATCCTGTCGCATGCCCATTGTACGCTGATTCCACTGCAAGAGGGCCCTTTGTGTCCATAGAGGAGAGATCAAGATTTGCCCAGGAGAGATGATGGTGTTGATGGTATGGTTCATTTTATATATAAAACTAAGATTTAAACACGCACAACAGAAAATAGCATTAAAACTGAGCAGTAATTATGTGTGTAGTTTTTGGAAAACTTAAAAAAATGATTTAGCTATGGCACTAACTGAAATATCAGTTATAAGTCCCTGTGTCTAGGGCAATAATCCTTCTTCCTCGTCTGACTGGATAGCGTACCTGTTGTTCTAAGTTCACTGCCAGATGAGTAGAGAGTTTGAAAATGTTCTACAAATGAGTTGCAGTTGGAAAGGTGACGTCTTATCTTCTGTAGGCTTCACTTATTGTACACACCAGGCCTCCTTGGATTCCTCTGTTCTACCCCTGGAGCTCCCTTCCATGCCCCTATTTCAGGAACTCCCTGTGACTCGCCTCTGTCTCTCCCGGTGGCAGCAGCTCTCATTCCCTCTTCTGTCCCTATGCTTTCCACTTCTGCTCCATGATAGGGACTCTGTGTCCCCCTATAGCAGGGTCCCCAAATCTCTCCCTAGTGGCAGGGTCTCTGTATGTGCCATCTTCCCTCAACATCAGGGCGTCTGTATGCTCTCCATTTTTTCCTCACTCTATACCAGGGTCCCCCAGTCTTTCCCTTCCATGCCAGGGGACCACCTGGCAACCCTTTCCCCCACTCCTCCTTGCCTAGGGCTCTGTCTGCCTCACATGCCCCTCTTCCCCCCCATACCAAAATCCTCCAACTTTCTCCCGCCCTCCATACCAGGGTCCCCCATTCCTCTCCCAGGCCAGGGGCTGTGTGTATGCTCTCATTCCCCTATTCTCAGCACCACTGGCCCTCTCCCCCTCCCATTATTATTTGTCTGGGAGATAAATCATGTTAAACTCTCTATTGAGAGGATGAGAAGAGATGAGATGGGGTATTGTTGTGCTGGAAGGAGCTAATAGGTGCCACCAGTTGTTTGATCTATAGACAATTGCAGAGGTGCTTGAAGCTGTGGCTGTGCTGAGCTAGGGTTCCCAGGTGTCCGGTTTTCAACCAGAATACCCAGTCAAAAAGGAACCTGGCGGCTCCGTGGTCATTAAAAGTCCTGTTGGTGCAGGGTTGGCAGGCTCCATACCCGGCTACGTGTGGCTCCCGGGAAGCGGACAGCATGTCCCTCCAGCTCCTAGGCACAGGGGCAGCCATGGGGGCTCTGCACGCTGCCCCTGCCCCGAGTGCCAGCTCCGCAGCTCCCATTGGGCTGGAACCATGGCCAGTGGGAGCTGTGGGGGCGGCGCCTGCGGGCAGATCCGTGCACAGAGCCCCCATGGCTCCCCCTACGCCTAGGAGCCAAAGAGACATGCTGGCCGCTTCCCAGGAGTCACCTGAGATAAGCACCACCAGGAGCCTGTACCTCTCACCACCTCCCCAACCCCTGGCCCTAGCCTTGAGCCCCTTCCTGCACACAAACTCCCTCCCAGAGTTCGCACCCCCTCCCGCACCCCAACCCACAGCCGGAGCCCTCATCCTCACCCACCCCCCCCGCACTCCTACCCCTTTCTTGCCCAAGCCCAGAGCCCCCTCCTGCATCCTAAACCCCTCATCCAGAGCCCGCACCCCCCAGCCAGAGCGCTCACCCCCTCTTGCACCCCAACCCCCTGCCCCAGCCCGAAGTTCCCTCCCACACTCTGAATCTCTCGGACCCAACCCGGAGCCCCCTCCTGCACCCCAACCCCCTCATCCCCGGCCCTACCTCAGAGCCCGCCCCCCCAGCTGGAGCCCTCACCCCTCCCACACCCCAACCCCCTGCCCCAGCCTGGAGTCCCCTCCCACACCCCGAACCTCTCAGCCCCAACCCGGAGCCCCCTCCTGCACCCCAAACCCCTCATCCCCGGCCCTACCTCAGAGCCCGCACCCCCAGCCGGAGCCCTCACCCCTCCCACACCCCAACCCCCTGCCCCAGCCTAGAGCCCCCTCCCACCCCCTGAATCCCTCATTTCTGGCCCCACCCCGGAGCCCACACTCCCAGCCGGAGCCCTCATGCCCTCCCACACCCCAACCCCCTGCCTCAGTCCAGTGAAAATGAGCAAGTGAGTGAGGATAGGGGAGAGCAAGCAACAGAGGGGATGGAGTGAGCAGGGCCTCAGAGAAGGGGCAGGGCTTCAGGGAAGGGGCAGGACAGGGGTGTTTGGTTTTCTGCAATTAGAAAGTTGGCAATCCTATGCTAAGCAGATGGCAGGAGTTCCATGTTTTCCCCCATTTCCCCCACACCTTTTCGGTGTTCTGATATTCCCCAATATCAATAGGATTCTGGCCATTGATTCTTAGAACAGTCCCTGACATTTTGGAATTGATTGTCTGCAGTGCTTAAAGTACCTGTAAGTAAGGCAATCAGACAGACGGACAAAAAAAAATCCCATTATATTGAGTGTAAGGCCTTTGCCAGCTTGGCCAACCAGTGCAAAGTGGGTGTAAAACATTGCCATTCTGATCTGGTAGCACCTAGAGCTTGTTATTTCATCACATGTTATTGTTATATACACACACTCAAGTTATATTTAAAGGAACCCCGCCCCCCCCCAAACTCAAATATTTTAAAATCAATTGTCTAGAACATTACTTTTTTTCACTTATCTGAACAACCAAAACTTGTAAATGGTTCTCATGTTTGACCTTACGAAGGGGTTAGAATATATGTACTGTGATTCATTGCATATCAAATGTCATGGATTTTTAAGATCTACACAGTGTTTGTTTATCCAATTTTAATTTAGTCTCTGCACTAAAGACTAAATTCACAAAGGAATTCAGACACCTAACTGCCAATTTAGGATTGTAAATCTGACATTTAAGCACCACTAGCATTCACAAAACCCCTGTTTAGCTGCTCTCTAACCCTGGAGGTGCTTAAAGTCCCTAAGTGCCTATGTTGAATCACTGTTAAAGTCCTCAAGGGCCTTAAATTTCAGTAATGGAGCATGTTCACAGCAGTCTGTCCTGACCCCACGCAGCAGCTTGGTGCCTGAGCCTCAGTGGAATTCACAAAATAGATGCTTCCCCACCTTTCTTGCTTTTGGGGCCTGATCCAATAGGTGTGCTCTGAGCAGGTGTAAACCTAAACAAAATAGTCAGTGGTTAGCACACTCACCCAGGCTTTAGGTGGTTTAAGTCCCACCTCTGCATGATGTGGAAAAGGGAGTTGAACTTGGGTTTCCCATCTCTGAGGTGAGTGCCCTAACCACTGGACTATAGAGTCATTCTCACTCTTTCTCCACTCCAGTGCATATTAAATTATCTACAAACAGTGGATCAGCTTCAGCAGGAGAGACTGACAGAGCCCTGAATCCAGATCTCCTATATCCTGTTTCAGTGCTCTGACCACTGGGCCAAAGATGATTAGAGTGGTGTGGCATTTCTTGCAAAAATTAGCTTAGGTGCCTAAATCCAGAAAAGGTCATGGCTGCGAATCCCAAGCAGAGATAGGCACCTCACCCAGGCCCAGAGTTAGCCACCTAACTCCCTTTGAGGGGCCTTGGACTCCACCCCTCTCATCAGCATTTCCTACTAGCTAGCTCAGGTGGCTCCCCACGCAGTGTGCTGGCTTTTGTGAATCCCATTCTTAGGAGCCTAACTCTCCCTGTGCATAGGGAGCCTGGGATGCCTGTCTCAGGGTTGTGAATTCCATGAGGCAGCAGGACACCTAAAAGTTAGGTGTGGCACAGCTGAGTATTGCAGCGTCTAAGTCTCCACCTTACATTTAACTCCATGAATACTACACTTAGAGCAGTCTTTTCTGTTGCTATTCCAAACAGCTTCCATGAATGTCAGAAGGCCAGCTAGTGCTTTCGTTTACCTAGTGCAAACCCACTGACGCTGCTGCTGTGTAAATGAGGGCACAATTTGGCCCAGAGAATTATACAAATGGAATAAGCTAACCATATGGGTGCCACTTGTTCTGAAATGTGACTTTTATGTGAATGGGAAGCAAACCATTTTTAAAATCTCCTTTGATTCTACATAATAATTATGACAATCTCTGCCTCACTCCGTCCCACAAAAATAACCTCAGTGGAAGTCACACGAGAAAACTACGTTCAAGCATTTTAAATTGTTACTGAGGGTCAGAAAATTTCCAGGTAATTGTGTGTGAAATACACCACAGAGAATCACCAATTTGAAAAATTGGAGCACATACACTCTACCTTAATGCATCCCTTTGTGCCTGGGTACAGAGCAGACTCAGGTATGCCTCCTCCATTAATGTATTGGTTTTCTTTAATTATGCTCTTCTGTCACAACCTTTGTTATTTTTTAATAAGTAATACACTCCATACAGGATGAACACAACAAAGTACTTCTTAACTCTGACATTTTACTTCCAGAGATTCAAAAATAAGCCTGCCTTGTGTGTATCACTTCCATTAATTTTATGGGCATTTTTAAAGCCAACTCAAATGGTCTTATTAATACTCTCCAGATTATCATGGAATCATAGGATATTAGGGTTAGAAGAGACCTCAGGAGGTAATCTAGTCCAACCCCCTGCTCAAAGCAGGACCAACACCAACTAAATTATCCCAGCCAGGGCTTTATCAAGCGGGGCCTTAAAAACCTCTAAGGATGGAGATTCCACCACCTCCCTAGGTAACCCATTCCAGTGCTTCACCACCCTCCTAATGAAATAGTGTTTCCTAATATCCAACCTAGACCTCCCCGACTGCAACTTGAGACCATTGCTTCTTGTTCTGTCATCTGCCACCACTGAGAACAGCCTAGCTCCATCCTCTTTGGAACCCCCGTTCAGGTAGTTGAACGCTGCTATCAAATCCCCCCTCACTCTTCTGCAGACTAAACAAGCCCAGTTCCCTCAGCCTCTCCTTATAAGTCATGTGCCCCAGCCCCCTGATCATTTTTGTTGCCCTCTGCTGGACTCTCTACAATTTGTCCACATCCTTTCTGTAGTGGGGGGCCCAGGACTGGACGCAATATTCCAGATGTGGCCTCACCAGTGCCGAATAGAGGGGAATAATCACTTCCCTCGATCTGCTGGCAATGCTCCTACTAATGCAGCCCAATATGCTGTTAGCTTTCTTGGCAACAAGGGCACACTGCTGACTCATATCCAGCTTTTCATCCACTGTAATCCCCAGGTTCTTTTCTGTAGAACTGCTGCTTAGCCAGTCGGTCCCCAGCCTGTAGTACTGCATGGGATTCTTCCATCCTAAGTGCAGGACTCTGCACTTGTCCTTATTAAATCTCATCAGATTTCTTTTGGCCCAATCCTCTAATTTGTTTAGGTCACTCTGGACCCTATCCCTACCCTCCAGCGTATCTGCCTCTCCCGCCAGTTTAGTGCCATCTGCGCACTTGCTGAGGGTGCAGTCCATCCCATCATCCAGATCATTAATAAAGATGTTGAACAAAACCGGCCCCAGGACCGACCCCTGGGGCACGCCACTAGATACCGGCTGCCAACTAGACATCGAGCCATTGATCACTACCTGTTCAGCCCGACAATCTAGCCAGCTTTCTATCCACTTTATAGTCCATTCATCTAATCCATACTTTTTTAACTTGCTGGCAAGAATACTGTGGGAGACCGTATCTAAAGCTTTGCTACAGTCAAGATATTTCACATCCACTGCTTTCCCCATATCCACAGAGCCAGTTATCTCATCATAGAAGGCAATCAGGTTGGTCAGGCATGACTTGCCCTTGATGAATCCATGTTGTCTGTTCCTGATCACCTTCCTCTCCTCCAAGTGCTTCAAAATGATTTCCTTGAGGACCTGCTCTATGATTTTTCCAGGGACTGAGGTGAGGCTGACCAGTCTGTAGTTCCCCGGGTTCTCCTCCTTTCCTTTTTTAACGATGGGCACTATATTTGCCTTTTTTCAGTTGTCCGGGACCTCCCCTGATCGCCATGAGTTTTCAAACATAATGGCCAGTGGCTCTACAAACACATCAGCCAATTCCCTCAGCACCCTCGGATGCATTAGATCTGGACCCATGGACTTGTGCATGTCCAGCTTTTCTAAATAGTCCTTAACTTGTTCTTTCACCACTGAGGGCTGCTCACCTCCTCCCCATACTGTGTTGCCCAGACAGCAGCATGGGAGCTCACCTTGTCTGCTGCTTTAAACTGCAAAATATGAACAGTTACACTGCACTCCTATAGCACCTGGCAAGCTGCAGGAATGGGGCATGTATGCACAATACCAAGCTCCCATGAGCAAGTATGTAACTGCCTATCCATGTAGGTTAAGTGCTTTGCTTACATGGGGCCTGATTATGCAACTCTTACTCCTGTGAGTATAGGCCCATTTAATAAGTACTATATCCCAGTAAGCGTTGCAAAACTGAAGACTGGCTTTTCATTCAGCAAGGTACTTGAAGTTTCAATGGGACTACTCCTGTTCTTAACATTAAGCATGTGCTTAAGTATGTCACTAAACAGAAGCTATGGATGACAGCCCTCCTGGTATTAAAAGATGATCTCCTCGTGGCAATGGGTAGAATCCATATATCAGTGCATTCTAATCAATTTTTTTTATATAGGAGCTGCAACAAGGAGCTGCAGATCTGTTTGCTTGAGATAACTGGAGTAGCACTACAATGGCTCAAATTACTCCTTCTTAATAAGACCCATAGAATAGTGCTGGGCATCTGTTCCTCTTCCCCAAAAGCCCTTTCCTGCAAAGTCCCACAGAAATCTATCCTATGCCTTATTTACAGGATTCTACATGGAGAGTTGGAGAGGACCTCTCCTGCCAGCAACACGCCGATGGCGTTCAGGAATGTTTCACATTTTCCACGCATGCAATTTATGTCTTCACAAGGATGTCACAAAGTCTTCAAGAGATCAGATCCTGGATTAAGAGCATCTGGGATGGAAATGCTGGTCAGAAAGGGTAAAATGCTACAGAGAACTAACTAAATTGCTGCCTCATGTTCACCAAGATGGGGTCATCATTAGGCGGGCCAGACAATCAGTTAAAATCAGATGCTACTTTCTACCTCTATTAGGAGGTTTTGTGCTAGGAAACGTCCGCTTCCTCCCAGAAGAGGATTTGACCACTGTTCCATATATGCAAGACCTTCCACTGGATTACTACATCTTGCACTCTAGTTGGTGCTGAAGGTGTCAGCAATGCAGAAGATCCAGCTGATGCAGAATGTGGACTCTTCGATGAGATGCATTTCCAAGAACATAGCACCATGTGCTCTGATTCCTCCACTGCCTTCCAGTCTGCTTCCTTTGCCAGTTCAAGGCTGTGATCTTCAAAGCCATGAGCAGGTCAGGATCTGGCTAAATCAGCAACTACATCTCCATGCATGACCTTGCCAAGACAGCAGTGCTCCTGTGGGGCAATGTAGTTGACAAAACACAAGTTGAAATGTGTGAGATCCAGAGATGGGGTTTGGCTACAGAATGGGCTTCCAGAGTCTGACCACCTTTAAAGCACACGGTAAGACCTTTCTCATTGATAAAGCTTTCTCAACATAATGGGAATTATATATAATACCCCAAGCAAAGTTCACTATAACTAGGGAGAGGAGACAAGTCTCAGTTACTATGGTGATGGGTGCCAGTACAAAACTCTGAGATAGATGGATAGAAGAACAAAAGACTCCAGGTCACTATGTAGATATAATTGAACTGTGCAATGCTGAAACACTACAACGATGGGTTCTGTAGAAAACAGTAAAATACAAAGATATAATTAGCAAAGTACCAGACCCAATGCTGGCATACCTGGGTGCTGTAATGTCTTTCTCTATACTAATTCTCTTTGTAGTGTAGAAAAGACTGCATAGGCTCAGTGAAGCATCAGAGAAGGTCCCAGAGAACTGGACAGTCATTGAAGAAGGATCACAAAGGTCAGGGGTTTATTGTTAAGGGCTACAGGGAAATTTCTTATTTACAAAAATGTCTGCAGGAGCATTGGAGATGTTCGTGAAGAACAAGATGGCATCAGAAAGGGCATGGAGGGGGAGCAACAGAGCAGGTCAGCTACTGTCAAAAGGAGCAATGAAGAGAGCCATTAGGGAGGACCAGCCATAGGAATAATAGAGGGGTAGAGGTCCAAAAGGGTATTGACCACCAGTCGGTGACTGAATATTGGTGAGGTTACAAAAGTGGGGGGAAAGGTAATGATGGGGCTGGGAGACTAAACAGGACTCTGTATTTACTAAGAAGATTAAACCAAAAATTTCATGAATGGCTAAAAAGGGGCTAATTCTAACCATCAGGGTCTACACATCCTCCTACCCTATAATTGTGATTTAGTGCATAAATTATCCTCCATATAGATGCAGTGAAGCTGCCTTACTGTCAGCTACATTTCTAACATTTTGTTTTTTCATGCAATGTTTCAAGCTACTTATTTGTTTCACTTCCCCTGGCTCAAATAGCCTTGTATTTCCTGTAGCACAACTGCTGTGACAGTGACCACATACTCTGGGCAGCATTATATGCTTGACTAGCTTCCTACCATTCAAGTCCCACCAAATGTATTTTCTTCAGACTACACACAGCAAGATTCATAGCTGCTGTAACAAAGCAAAGGGAGGATGGGCTCGAGCTCACTGAACACAGTGATACAGCTTGACATTCTGCTATAGTTACTGGCAAACCTCCACGAGGCAAATTGTAGCTTTATTGTGCCCACAAGCACAAGAAACATATTAAATGCTGGTCCAGAGAAAACCATTCTTCTACCAAGGGGATAGTGAGTCTGTAAGAGAGCTGCTTCTGATTATACTGTATGGTCCAAATTTATCCCCTGATGTAACTCATTTATTGTCAGTGGAGTTAGTTCCACGAGAGGGCTGGCTTTTGGAATAAAGCACAGGACTGGGAGTCTGAAATTCTGTGTCCTATTCCTAATTCTGCTGTTGGTTTCCTACATAATATGGATTTGTAAAGTTGATCAGAAAGATTTTGATTGCCTGGCCTCCCTTCCCCACCTGCTCTGGAGAGTCTAGCGCTAAAGCTAACCATATTTAACCCTTGCATTCAGGGGAACACCAGGACCATATTGTACCTGGCCCTGAACTGGGGTAAGGAGGGCATAGAGGACAAAAAAAAGACATTCCTTTCTCCACACACACAATTACACACCAATGCAAGGGGGAAGCACAATATGAAATTTAATTTAGTGCTGGTTCTAGCCTCTCCATTGAGGGTGGGGAGAGCTTGGCGCTATTGCTTTGCCCATTCTGCTCTCTTCGGTGACTGTGTTCCACCAGCCACTACCCAGAGCTCCTGCAAGCATTGTGTCTGCTACAGAAAAGCAGGTAGTAATGGCCAGAGAGGCAGCATAGCCAAGTGATAGCTTGGCGATAGCTAAGGGTCTGGCCCCGTGGACTCAGTTTTCTCCTTTCCGTTTTCATGCCTGCCAACTAACAGCATCATCCACTTATTGTGATGAACTTAATGTTTAAAATTAAATACAACACACCATGCTTTTTTATTTCCATTCCACCAAGTTACAAAATATGGAGAACAGCAGGAGTAGAAAGTACCTTACCCCCCTGACCTACCACAGTTCAGGAGCTCTCAACTATTCACTTAAGGGACTGCCAGCCCCTTAACACTTCTGAACAATGCCAAGGTTGGGACCAAGAGAATAATGAAGATTTAAAACCTCTTCCTAAGCAGTTTGTAATCTCTAATATAATGGAGTTCAGTACTTATTGGAAACCTCAGAGAGACGACTCCTCACATGGAAGAGTTTTTAATAAAGTCATTAACTTTGCAAGTAAAGTGAGGGCCCCTCATGAGTGTCCTTACTCCCAATTAACTTCTTTGTTCAAACAGTATCTAAAGATATTTTTAAAAATATGCTGAGTCTGGATGTGTAACTGACAAGGAAAGCGAGACATAGAAATGTGTTGAAATGAACAGCCACTTGCATTTCAAAAGTGTTTAACCTTACTCTGAAATTACACGTTATTAAATAAACCATTCCTGATGGAGACATCAACATGTAATAGGCAGCTGCTGTGGGAATTCCTGCAGCCCTATGAAATAAGAACAAAAATCTACCACACTTCTATAATTAATTTATTACCTTCCAGTTTTAAACACCTTTAAAATTCAGCATGGATCTCTTTCCAAGAATGATGATGTACAGTAGTTGCATAATATCCATTGAATGCTGCATTGCTAACAGTAGAAAGTTGTGGTTTAGAAGTATATGTTTACTGTCCTCTTTTGCAATGTGCTGCATCTAACATAATAAGAACTTAAGAATGGCCTTACTGGTCACACCAATGGTCCATCTAGCCCAGTATCCTGTCTTCTGACAGGAGCCAGCACCAGATGCTTCAGAGGGAATGAACAGAATATGGCAATTTATCGAGTGATCCAACCCCTGTCTTCCAGTCCCAGCTTTTGGCAGTCAGAGGTTCTGGTAGTTTTTAACTTCTCTAAAACTACATTCAGCAAATGTCTTCTCTTGAGCTAAAATCTTTTTTCAAGCTGATTGAAAATGAAATTCAGAGTGATCAATTATTTTTCATGTAAAACTGAACTTCAGTTTAGGAATTGTACAAAAGAGACTGAAAAGACTTAAAACAAAATGTAAGTGTCTTACTTTGGATTTGTTCATGAAAATTTTATGCACATAATACTGAAAATGCATTTAATATGATTTTCACTCATCTATATTAAAGGGCCAATTTTCTCAGTTTCATTTTCTGTACTAGTTCTATATCTGTTATTGTTTTATTCTCGGGTAATTAACTACCTCCCTGTTTGGATTTGGCTATATTTTTTTTAACACAAATCTTTTGTGGAGGAGAATGCATTGTTCAGGAGAGCATATTCATTGTTTGCAGGGGTTTTTAAGGTTTGGGGTTTTATTCAGGACTGTGAAGCCTAGAAGCATAATAATGTCAGAGAGATACCAGTATTTTAATAACTTACAGAGATGGCTGTAAAATTGAGCATAGCATAAATAATAATTACCTTGACAGTAAATTGCACTGAGTGAATAAAACTATTGGTATTCCTTCTGCCAATGAATTATTTGCATTTTCTTGGGCAAAAAGGAGAAAAATCACTTTTCTGCTTCTGTATCCCATACCATGAAAGTAAATTGTCAAGTTGCTATGTGTAGTGACATGTACAGATCCTGATCCAAAGTAATCCAGGAAGTTTCATTCTTCAGTGTCTGCTCTTCTTTATAAGAAGAACATCTGAAGTATGGGAAGGTCTGATGTCTAGTAGTTAGAATGGAGGAATGGGAGTTGGACGCCTGAGTTCTTGTCCTAGCTCTGATACTCACCAACTTGGGTAAATCATTTAGGGTGGAATCTTGACTCAATTGAAGTCAATGGGAATTTTGCCATGATTTCACCCAAACTCTCTGTCCCTCAATATACTCACCTGTAAAATTGATACCTGTTTCACAGGTGTGTTGGGATGATTAATATGTTAATATTTGTACAGTGCTTTGAAGATGCATATTAACTGTTGTACATTATGAAGGAATAGAGCAAGGGAAAAGGTAAAACTGTAGGACTTCATATGCAACAGATCTAAGGGTCTGAAAAATTCAAACTACTGATCAGAAATTGTCTCACCTGTACTGAGCTAAGCTACTGTGAAGCCTTTCAGGGAAGTGATACAAAAAAAGACAAAATATAATCCTGTGCTCCTTCACTGCTGTAAAAAGTGACCTGGCACACAAATAATTATTTGGATCTGCTTGTGATACCAACAATTCATTGTTTGTAAAGGGAAAAAGAAAGAATTGGTAACATTGTAGGCTAGATTTAGCTTTCCTAAGAATGTATAAATTGTAACACAAACACAATTATTACTTGCTTTATTAAGGCGGTGCCAACCATTTGGTTTTGCTGCAATAACTTTTTTAATAAATACTTTCTGGGGCCCACTTTCTGATACGCCCCTCATTTACACCAGTGCAAATCAGGAGCAGTTCCACTGATGTAAATGGAGTTACACTAGTGTGAAACCAGTGTAAGTGAAAAGATATTTGGGGTCAGCATTTTTGTGATGTATTTCTGGAGCAATGAAAAGCAACAGAGAGTCCTGTGGCACCTTTAAGACTAACAGATGTATTGGAGCATAAGCTTTCGTGGGTGAATGCCCACTTCGTCGGATGCTTATGCTCCAATACATCTGTTAGTCTTAAAGGTGCCACGGGACTCTCTGTTGCTTTTTACAGATCCAGACTAACACAGCTACCCCTCTTATACTTGGAGCAATGAAGTGACTTGTACTTGTACTTATGCCAAAGACAATGGACCAGGTTCTCAGATCATGTGAATTAGTGTAGAGAAACCAATGGAGCTAAACTGATTTGTGCCATGCAAAGATCTGGCCGTAGTTTTCAATAAAATGCTAATCATTTAAGTGTAATATGAAAGAAGCCCAGAATTGGAATGGGGCTGAGAAGGTTTCCCCCTTCACTGTCTTCTAAGACAGTGGTCTCCAAAGTGGGGTGCACAAGAGGATCCTTGGGGGTGCGCGGCAGGAGGAGCGCTTTTTTTTTTCTTCGTCCGAGCAGCTTTTTTTTTTGCTTTGGCAAAAATGCTAGAGCCAGCGCGGCAGGGGGTGCGTGCTCAAAAAATTTTTACTGATAGGGGTGCGCGATCAAAAAAGTTTGGAGACCACTGTTCTAAGAAGCAGAAATGACTAATTCTGATATTTATTGTAGCCAAGAAGTTGGGAGGTTTGTTTCTCATGATATTCAGACAGCTGACAACTTGCTTCACATGTCTTCACTTTGAATTAACTTAACATGTCACATGCAACATCAAATTCATGCAGTGTGAATATGCAGAAGTCAAACAGCCTCCTAGAACAACTGCTCCAGTTGTTGTATGCTGTACATATAGGCCAGATCTTCAACTGGCATGAATCTGCAAACTCTGTTACTATGATAATTCACAACAGTTGAGCGTCACAGTTCAAGGCTAGCTGCACATCTGACTCCTTCAGTGGGGTCTCCCTGGTGCACCTCACCCAGGTTTTAGGCCACAAGCCTTTACTTCTTTGGGGTAGAATCTTGCAGTTCTTCCACTTGTAGACTGGGTTCCCAGGCATGGGCGGCAGGTATAATAGGCCAAAGGAGGCTAAGCCTCCCCGGCGCAGCCACCGCCGACCTGCCACAGGATGCCTGGGCTGTGTTGGCCCCACCTGTCCTTTGCCTCTTCCAGTTCCTGCTCTGCCCCTTCCCCAAGGCCCCCGCCACTGCCTGGTGTGTCCCACCTCTCTTCCACTCCATGTCCCCCCTCCAGAGGTCCCCACCACCCATTGTGTCCCTTCTCTCCTTCACCACCCGCCGCTCCCCGAGTCTCACCTCCCACCCCGTCCTGTACCAGACACGCCTCCTCTCCCCCCCACCTGCCGCAACCCTCCTCAGCTCCCTCTCCTCGGAAGCTGGTGAGGGCTCAGCTCTGGCCAGTGGCCTGAGGCTCAGGGCTCGGGCCGGCTGATGGCTCAAACCCAGCTCCTCTGGTTGTGGGGGGGGGGCCCTCAGGGCTCTGGTGCGGGGAGTGGAAGGGGCGGGGTAGTGGCAGGGCCTTGAGTGGAAGGCTCAGGGGTGGAGGTTTGCCTCCCCAAAGGGTGGTTTCACCCACCGCCCATGTTCCCAGGCTACAGCATCCTGTGTACCAACTATGATTGCTCAGTAGTCCTGACTGGATCCAGCTGCTTGCAAGTCTTCCCTTCATGAGCTGTGAGCATTGTGAATACAGAAACTCAACACAGCCTTTTCAAACAAGTATTGTTTAATCTGAATAGCAGTTTTAACATAAACTATTTACACACATAACTGTTTTACCCAAAGTTTAGGAACCTCTGGGAATTTGGGTTCAATCTGCTCCCCCCCCACCACCCCGCATGTACTTCAGGGGCACAGGCTTTTATTAATTCCAACTTTCTTTCTTTCAGTTTCCCACCTGCTAGCCCTCCCTCCTGGGGTCACCACCTTGGTTTGGTGGAGGCAAAACTTCAAAGGAATTAACACCTGCATTGTCCCTAAGTACTGTTAATGGAGGACTATCAGAATGTTTGCCACTTTCCTGTCTATGTGTAAACCATCTCATGCCTGAATTAACCCCTAATAATCATATAACAAAAAGACACCAACAGTTAACAAACAGATGGGCATATAATATTTATCACATCCTTCACACTGAGTAACTGGCTCTTTGTCCTTTCTCTTCCAACATATTCTGTCACTTTTTGAAACTGACAGTACCTCCCTATGATAATACTACTGTCAATTACAACCACAAAGTGTCAGGTGTATTTTTGTAGACACTGGAAAATAATTTCAGATTACATATTCTTTCATTACCACATTAATCGAAATGGCATTTAATGGATACAAGAGAGCAGAATGAAACTAGCAGTTTTCTAACAAAATTCAGGTGTATTGAATAAGAAGAGTCACTGGAATTTCCATTTAACATTTAGGATAATAATAGAACTTTTTGTCTTGGACTGACAGTGATTAAAAAGAAAAAATGAAACAAGATAATATGTGTGGGAAGCCTCTGTGAAAATTTTTTCAAGAACAGTTGATCCTTACCTAAAGATAACCCTCATAATTCTAGAAAGGTCAGTGTTTGAATGGATTATCTGATGCACACAGTAAATGTTGGCCATGACTTTTCCCCAATATGACTGAAGTGGTGCGTTATTGCATATGGGATTTGGTGTTTTTGTTTTGTTTTTCTTCTGTCTTCAATACTCCTTTATTTCCCTTCTGTGCCCATTTAAAGTTGTCCTGCATCCAACACATACACATGCACATATGTACTGGTGTGTGAATGCTGCTAGAGTACCTTTGTCTGTGCCAGTAATCCATGTATATGAGATTTGCTTTTGTCTAAGTTACATAGAAAGGGTCACGCTGTCTGAGTTTCTTTGAAAACTCCAGGGAGCAAACCATTTGAAAATAGGGTCCTTGCTATTAGACATGAGGCTGAGACAAGACACCTGCATTTGGACAACTCTGAACTGTATGTGAAGCAAAAAAATAAAAAGACAAGCCTGCAACTTTATAAAAACACATTGCAAAAAGTAAACAAGCGAGGCTTAGGTAAGGGTATTAAGTAAGTAAGCTATGAACTGGCAGCCAGCCAAACAGATGAAGTAGAAAACTGTTAGGATTTTCTCTGCCCATAAGCACTGTAAATGGCTAGACTAATTTATTTATTTGAAATTTGTCGCTACTCCTCGTAAGCCACAGAGAAAAGATGGACCTTGCAGTGTGCCCTGAGTTTAACAAACTTGGCCTGTCGTAGAGCAAGGCCCTGCTTCAAGAAAGCATCCCTGTTTAGGACAGCACTTAAGCACGTACTTTAGTCCCATTGGCTTCAACTGGGCTTACATACCTGCTTAAATGCTGTCCTGAATAGGGATGGTGCAAGCACATGATTTAGGTTATGTCTACACTACAAAGCTGCATCTGTAGTGCCGTGGTATAGATGCTTCCTGCATCAATGGATGGGGTTCTTCCCTTGATGTAGTTAATTCACCTCTTCGAAAGGTAGTAGCTAGGATGACAGAAGAATTCTTCCATTGAACTAACTGCATCTCCAGTGAGGATTAGGCCGACCTAACAATATTGCACAGGATGCAAAATTGTTCACAGCCCTGATCTATGTAGCTAGGTTGATCTCATTTTTAGGTGTAGACCAGGCCTAAATTCTTTGCTGAATCTGGGCAATGTGAGGCACAGTATAATCTCATTTGAATAGCAATGAGTACTCTATCAAAGCAAGTTAATGTTTGTAATATTCCTTTGACCATATATTCCAACCTGCCTCTTCTTCGTTTCCTATCTTAGCTAGCCAGAGAGCTGCAGGAGCACTAAGCTTTTAATAACACCAAATGGTCAATAAGAATTTTTTTGCTAGAACCCACTCTGGAAATTAAGTAAGTGTAATTGTGACACGTGTGTACTGGTTCCGTAAATCAGGTGTAATGGTGTGGGAGACACTCAGAGGGCCATTAGCAAGTAGCAATGTGAAGTATGTACTCCTTATACACCGTTTTCTGTGTGAAACAGTAATGAAATATTCAGGATTTTGCATTTGGTGGACTTCAGTTTTACTGTGACTATTACAACATCTCCATATCTGTTTGCAATGTCTTTATGAAGTTGTAATGAGTGTTTTTGTTTCAAGGCAATGCTGCCCTGTTTTGTGATGCAACTCAACAAAGAAATGTCTTTTTTAATACAAACAAATCCTTAAGAACTAGTAAAAATATTTTGTAATTGGTGAATTGTCCATGATTTAATGGAGCCCTCATTATGCCCTCCATGCCTCTTCCTAATATAATACTGTAGGATAGAATCTAATAATTGTTTTATGAACTGGTCATTAGTTTTCAGTTTGCTTACTGGATGCCATAAAGGAAAATTTTCTTCTTGTCACCTCATACCACTGCTCTTGACTTGTGATCCCACTTCAGCAGTCTGTCCCTATTCTGCAAAGCACTTAAGCACATGCTTAACTTTAGGCAGATGCTTAAGTCCTTTTGACTTCAGTGGGACTTAAGCACATGCTTAAGTGTTTGCTGAATTGGGTCCTGTATGCACAATGCTGTTAGCGCTGTGCTGCTCCTCCCTTCCATCCTAGGTACTGTTGATGAGGAATGGTGTGAAGTTGGCAGGTGGTCTGGAATCCAGAAATAGCTTGAAATTAATATCCATATTTTTAAGAGCAATGGAAGGACAATTTAAACAAAAAGTTTATCACTACTTTTATTGGTAATGTTAACTGAAACCTGAAATTCTTATTAATATATAGGAATGCATTCTGGAGTCATTCTGGATTTCTATACCAGAATGCAGTCATTGGCTCGTGTGACACTGGGCATGTCACTTCACCACAACTGATCTCTATTCAGGACACCACGTAAGTCCCATTGATTTCGAAGTTTAGCATGTGTTTAAGCACCTGCTTAAATTCTTTCCTGAACTGGAGCTTGTATTTCTATGTCCTGATTTGTAAAATGAGGATGATAATGCATGTCTTTGCATGTGAAGGTCTAAAATTGTTTTACTAAGTATTACTATTTCTTTTCTTTTTTTTTTACGTAACACTCGTAAAGTTAACATTTGATCGGAAACATTTTGATTGTAGTTTTTACTAGTTTTTTGCTTTTACAGACAATCAACAGACTCCCACTACCCTTGCCTCCTAAAAACTATTTTGTTATATTTTAGCCCAGAATTCTGAAAACAATTCTGACGGTGTTAGTCACAATATTGCAATGCATTGGATGCGTTGGCCACATTAGTCATATCATGTTGTATTGTATCTGATAATGTTCCATAATGTGACTTCCTGTGTGCCTGATTCAATGTATCATCCAGGGGATCTGAACACAAAAATCTTTTTCTATAAATGAGGATAAAAAAAAATCTTATTTTGAAAAATACAAAAGAGGCTTTATATTTTTTTCATAGATTTTCAATTATTATTTGAGTGTACTGTTACCAGCAATAGTTTTTTTCTTCTTCCAGAGAAAAGGGCTGTAGGTAGCTAAGATCCAGCAAATTCTTCTGCATCCTTCATTAACTTCATTGCCTCCACATCTTTAAGTATTTAAGTGCTGTCATTCATTCAGATTTTGACAAATACAGTTTTGAGACAGCATCTGATTTGACTTCTTATTTTAAAATATATTCACTTACTAAGAACAGCCAAGATTGAGTTTTCTGATCAGCTGGGATTCTTCAGAGATATTTTGCCAATAACTCATTTGCCTTGGGTTGGACAAATACTAGAATTCCACTTCCTGGGGAAAAAAGCCATCAGTTCAGCTCTTCATCACTGTATGACAACTGTGATAGACCCAGACCAGTTGGGAACAGCAGAGTAGCAGAAGGGAGATATACTGGCCACTGGATAAGTAGTTTTCTGTTCCCTGAGTGACCAGAGCAGGGGCTGCTCCAGGCTAATAGACCACCTGACTCCAATTAACCTGCTAAGAGTCAGGTGAGGCAGTTAAGCACCTGACTCTAATTAAGGCCCCTCTGATGCTATAAAAGGGCTCACTCCAGTCAAGCCAGGGAGCGGAAGTGTGTGTGAGGAACTGGTAGCAAGAGGTGTGCAAGAAGCTGAGAGTGAGTAGGCGTACTGCTGGAGGACTGAGAAGTACAAGCGTTATCAGACATCAGGAGGAAGGTCCGGTGGTGAGGACAAAGAAAGTGTTGGGAGGAGGCCATGGGGAAGTAGCCCAGGGAGTTGTAGGTGTCGTGCAACTGTACCAGCAGACACTCTAAACAGCTACAGTCCACAGGGCCCTGGGCTGGAACCCGGAGTAGACGGTGGGCCGGGGTTCCCCCCATACCTCCCAACTCCTGATCAAACACAGGGGGAATTGACCTGGACTATAGCTTCTACCAGAGGGGAAGGTCTCTGGACTGTTTCCTGACCCACAGGGTGAATCTGCGAAGCGAGGAAATCCGCCAATAAGCACAGGACCCACCAAGGTAGAGGAGGAACTTTGTCACACAACATTCCTATCTCCTTCCAGAAAACACTTTCCTTTTGGGTAGGACCTATTATTCAAGATGGCTGCAAGCACTAGTTTGGAAGTTCCATAGATATACATGACTTGTCAGTTGGCCAGCTGCATTCAGAAGTACCCAGAATGTACCCAGGCTGTTTCTGCCAAACTCTAGGTGTTACTGTATCAGTGTATAACCACGACCAGTTATTGTTTTCACCTGTGGTTCTTCAGTGAATTCAATAGCATAGATAAACTATATAAGTTGCAAGCAGCTGGCCATTATTAACATTCACAAAATGCAGAGCAGTATTTTAAAATAGAGCTACTGTTGGCAGCAGGCTTATTTATAAGTGATGAAATATTAAAATCCATGCAAGTCCTATGGATTGAATATGGTAGTGATAAATGTACACTGTTGTTATGATGAGTGGCTAGTAACAATCAATCCATTATATCATTGATTGGTCTTGCATTTACCACTAGTGCCTTAATGGCCATTCCCACTGTAGCCCTTGTCTCTACATTAGTTATGAATGGGCAGCCTCCTCCTTTTCTCCCATTCATGTGTCTGCACGCTCACTAGAGTGGAGTTTTGGCTGATCCAAACCTCAGTCTCATGCAAGCTGGCAATTTTAGGATTAGCAGCTCACTCATAAAGGAAGTTGGGAAGAGCCTGCTTAATTGAATGGGAGGCAGGCAACAATGAAGCACACAGATCTGACCATTAGTTCATCAAGCTAAGGGACAGAACAAAAAGCTTATACATTCTGGTGATTTGTTAATTGCTTGAAAATATCGAGGAGCGCTATACTATGTGAACAATATGTGCTGCTAACTTCTTCTACCTAGTCCTCAATACATCTGTATTCTCAAATCTCTGCTTGTACCTTGTAACATCTCTGACATACAGAGAATAATGGATTGCTGCTGGGGGGGCATTCTAGGAAATAACTCTATTAAGGCTTTTTAACAAACCACAAGAGCACAAAAATCCTTTCAGGTCTCCACCGGATTCTCCTCAACTCATCCATCAACCTATACAGAACAGCAACATAATTTATTCTGCTTTCCTTCTCTTTGCCATGGAATCTCCTCATGTCAGAATACCGTGGGCAAATATGGGTCAGATGAATCCCTGTCCAAGGAAAGCTAGGGGCTGGTAGGGAACAGCAAGTAGCAATGCAGAGTCAAGGGGTCTTGCAGATCCCTGCAATCTGTAGGTTTAGAAGTGGGGGACATCCTGTTGCTAACACATAGTGTGGAGGGAGGGAAACTTTGCACCTAGTGGAAGAATTAGTTGCAAATTCATGAGTACAAACTGGAAACTCCATGAGTTTTCTCATGAGGATGAGTGCTTGTTTTTCCCACTTAGAGGAGCAGCAGGACTATTATCTCTGTTTTAAAGTTTGTTCCTCCTTGCCCAACCCCCTTTTGTTGTCTCCTAGGCTAGGGCTGGCTGGAAAACAAGAATTCTTGTTTGCCAAAAAATTTGAGAGTTCAGAAATTGATTTTGTTCCACACTGGAACAAAACTGAGACTTTTCACATTCTTCACAAAAAACAAACCAACAGCAACAAAATATGAGAGAGAGAGCCCCATCCCACCAGAAGAGCCAATAGATGGGACACTCACCTGGGATGTGGGAGGCCCAGGTACATGTCCCTGTTCTGGTCCAATAAATATTTAAGAAGCTCTGACTCAGAGCAGGTCTTCCACATTCTCTCTCTCTCTCTCTTTCTCGCTTTATTTTTTTTAAACAATTTTTACTTGACTGCCACTACCACAACCACCTGAAATTCCATCCTGCACTTGAGAAACCACCTTGATGAGAATTTTGTTGAATCTGATACGTTTCCATTAAAAGTTTGTTTCATCAAAAAATTCCCAACCAGCTCTACTCCTAGCCTTCTATTCTGTCTTTGTCTGATGAAGACTTTGCAGGGCCGGGACCATGCCTTTTTATTTTTTATCTCTGTTAAAGCATCACACAGAGATATGGTAGTATATAAATATTCATGAATATTACAGCAGAACCAGAAAAAGAATAAGCTATGCTTGCATAATAACAATGGACACACCCAGTGTGTCCCCCTATAGTTATGGCCAGATTTTCCAAAAAGCTCAACTGCCAATACTCCCCATTTAGACACCTAAATAAAATGATGGGATTTTCAGAAGTATTAAGCCCCCTACAGCGTCCATTGTCCTCAATGACAGCTGAAAATCTGGCCACTTTATTTAAGTGCCTAAATGGGAGCTGAGCTGTTTGGAATATCTGGATCTTTACTTGGCAGAGATGCATCCCAAGAAATTTTTTTACCCAAAATAGAAGGTTAAAGTTGAGTCTTATTCAGGTAAATGAGCTCTTGAAGTTAATACTTCAGTGCTTGAAATTGCTGCAGCCAGCTGCAAGACGCGTAACAGTTCTTCATCACCGCTGTCAGTTTGAAAATGCCATGGTGTAAAGTTTACAAGCTCTTTCTGTTAGAAAGTCAAGCACTAGAGCTACTCTAAAAGAACTGTCAGCACTCTGTTCCATTATCAAACTTTTCCTGTAGCATTAGAAGGATGTTAATATCCTAGCTGTTTTGAATCATATTGCACTGAAATTGCTACACAGATTGTCAGCAGAGATGGTTTATATTTATTTTTTACAAAACAATGTCCAAGCACTTTTGATCTAGTGCTTGATTTTAAAATATAAAATTCTCAGAGTTGCAGGTGCTTTCCTGCCTTCTAGATTAAAAACAGTTACAATATGTCAGATGACACACTGCAATCAGCTGGAAAATGAAATGCAGTCATAGATTTGGTGCTTGGAAATCATCCAGATATTCAGATTTGAAAACACTCTCAGTAGAAACCTTGTAATGCATTGTGAACCTTGATAGGTGCAGTACTTACTCCTTGTTTTTCATGGTAGCATATCCTGGATATTTCAGACTGCATCATGGAACATCTTGATGCTGCTATCATCTAAGATGATCTATTTATTCATTTGATGAACCTGGCTTTACCCGTAACATTATTATGTAATTACCAGCCCTGTATGACTATGTAAGAGTGTGCTTTCTGTGTAATAAATCTTGGCATATTTACTTTCACAATGGTCGGTAATAAGTAGTAATGTTTTATTGAAATGACTGGAATGTTTGATTTCAATGAAACTTTGTATAACAGTACATAATACAGAGTGCTAGCATGCTAGTCATGCTGCTACAGAAAAAAAAAACATCCATTGTAGGAGTACTTAGTAAAGGGCCTGGAAATAATAATTCTAGACTGAGATAACAAGATGATCAGCGAGTTATCTTAAGTGCCGATACACAAATGCAAGAAGCCTGGGAAACAAGCAGGGAGAACTGGAAGTCCTGGCACAGTCAAGGAATTATGATGTCATTGGAATAACAGAGACTTGGTGGGATAACTCACATGACTGGAGTACTGTCATGGATGGATATAAACTGTTCAGGAAGGACAGGCAGGGCAGAAAAGGTGGGGGAGTTGCACTGTATGTAAGAGAGCAGTATGACTGCTCAGAGTTCCGGTATGAAACTGCAGAAAAACCTGAGAGTCTCTGGATTAAGTTTAGAAGTGTGAGCAACAAGGATGATGTCATGGTAGGAGTCTGCTATAGACCACCAGACCAGGAGGATGAGGTGGACGAGGCTTTCTTCCAGCAACTAACAGAAGTTACTAGATCACAGGCCCTGGTTCTCATGGGAGACTTCAATCACCCTGATATCTGTTGGGAGAGCAATACAGCGGTGCACAGACAATCCAGGAAGTTTTTGGAAAGTGTAGGGGACAATTTCCTGGTGCAACTGCTGGAGGAACCAACTAGGGGCAGAGCTCTTCTTGACCTGCTGCTCACAAACAGGGAAGAATTAGTAGGGGAAGCAAAAGTGGATGGGAACCTGGGAGGCAGTGACCATGAGATGGTCAAGTTCAGGATCTTGACACAAGGAAGAAAGGAGAGCAGCAGAATATGGACCCTGGACTTCAGAAAAGCAGACTTTGACTCCCTCAGGGAACTGATGGGCAGGATCCCCTGGGAGAATAACATGATGGGGAAAGGAGTCCAGGAGAGCTGGCTGTATTTTAAAGAATCCTTATTGAGGTTGCAGGAACAAACCATCCCGATGTGTAGAAAGAATAGTAAATATGGCAGGTGACCAGCTTGGCTTAACAGTGAAATCCTTGCTGATCTTAAACACAAAAAAGAAGCTTACAAGAAGTGGAAAATTGGACAAATAACCAGGGAGGAGTATAAAAATATTGCTCAGGCATGCAGTAGTGAAATCAGAAAGGCCAAATCACACTTGGAGTTGCAGCTAGCAAGAGATGTTAAGAGTAACAAGAAGGGTTTCTTCAGGTATGTTAGCAACAAGAAGAAGGTCAAGAAAAGTGTGGGCCCCTTCCTGAATGAGGGAGGCAACCTAGTGACAGAGGATGTGGAAAAAGCTAATGTACTCAATGATTTTTTTGCCTCTGTCTTCACGAACAAGGTCAGCTCCCAGACTGCTGCACTGGGCAGCACAGCATAGGGAGGAGGTGACCAGGCCTCTGTGGAGAAAGAAGTGGTTCAGGACTGTTTAGAAAAGCTGGACGAGCACAAGTCCATGGGGCCGGATGCGCTGCGTAAGAGGGTGCTAAAGGAGTTGGCGGATGTGATTGCAGAGCCATTGCCCATTATCTTTGAAAACCCGTGGTGATTGGGGGAGGTCCCGGATGACTGGAAAAAGGCTAATGTAGTGCCCATCTTTAAAAAAGGGAAGGAGGAGGATCTGGGGAACTGCAGGCCAGTCAGCCTCACCTCAGTCCCTGGAAAAATCATGGAGCAGGTCCTCAAGGAATCAATTCTGAAGCACTTAGAGGAGAGGAAAGTGATCAGGAACAGTCAGCATGGATTCACCAAGGGCAAGTCATGCCTGACTAACCTAATTGCCTTCTATGACGAGATAACTAGCTCCGTGGATGAGGGGAGAGCAGTGGATGTGTTATTCCTTGACTTTAGCAAAGCTTTTGATACGGTCTCCCACAGTATTCTTGCTGGCAAGTTAAAGAAGTATGGGCTGGATGAATGGACTATAAGGTGGATAGAAAGCTGGCTAGATCGTTGGGCTCAACGGGTAGTGATCTATGGTCCATGTCTAGTTGGCAGCTGGTATCAAGCAGAGTGCCCAAAGGGTCGGTCCTGGGGCCGGTTTTGTTCAATATCTTCATTAATGATCTGGAGGATGGCGTGGACTGCACCCTCAGCAAGTTTGCAGATGACACTAAACTGGGAGTAGTGGTAGATACACTGGAAGGTAGGGATAGGATACAGAGGGACCTAGACAAATTAGAGGATTGGGCCAAAAGAAATCTGATGAGGTTCAACAAGGACAAGTGCAGAGTCCTGCACTTAGGACGGAAGAATCCCATGTACTGCTACAGACTAGGGACCGAATGGCTAGACAGCAGTTCTGCAGAAAAGGACCTAGGGGTTACAGTGGATGAGAAGCTGGATATGAGTCGACAGTGTGCCCTTGTTTCCAAGAAGGCTAACGGCATTTTGGGCTGTATAAGTAGGGGCATTGCCAGCAGATCGAGAGACGTGATCATTCCCCTCTATTCGACATTGGTGAGGCCTCATCTGGAGTACTGTGTCTAGTTTTGGGCCCCACACTACAAGAAGGATGTGGAAAAATTGGAAAGAGTCCAGCGGAGGGAAACAAAAATTATTAGGGGATGGAGCACATGACTTATGAGGAGAGGCTGAGGGAACTGGGATTGTTTAGTCTGCAGAAGAGAAGAATGAGGGGGGATTTGATAGCTGCTTTCAACTACCTGAAAGGAGGTTCCAAGGAGGATGGATCCAGACTGTTCTCAGTGGTACCAGATGACAGAACAAGGAGTAATGGTCTCAAGTTGCAGTGGGGGGAGGTTTAGGTTGGATATTAGGAAACACTTTTTCACTAGGAGGGTGGTGAAACACTGGATTGGGTTACCTAGGGAGGTGATGGAATCTCCTTCCTTAGAGGTTTTTAAGGTCAGGCTTGACAAAGCCCTGGCTGGGATGATTTAGTTGGGGATTGGTCCTGCTTTGAGCAGGGGGTTGGACTAGATGACCTCCTGAGGTCCCTTCCAACCCTGATATTCTATGGTTCTATGATAATAGAGAACAACCCATCTGTCCCTTCCATCCTATTGCCATCTCCTGACTCACACCTGCACATGTATCCCCAAATCTATGTGGATGGATCCTTTGTGCCCAGGCAGAGCTTCATGGAATTGGATGGGACAGACAATATGGAATAGTCCTAGGACTGTATATCCTCTTGTCCAGTCTGCTTTGCACAGACAAACTGTCTTCTGTATTTATGTTGCATTTGCTGATGGGAATGGAGAAAGGCATTTTGTAAGGGATCAAATCTGTGAATTTTGGTAAAGATCTCAAGCTTCATGTGCAAATCTAAATTAAAAAGCCTGTGGTTTTGCCATTCCAGGAATTCACCTAGTGAGAATACTATACAGTTATAACAAAAAACTGCATAAAAGGACATTGGACTACAAGAATAATTGAGTTGCTGGTGCATCTTATGGGATAATAATCTTCTTTCAGCAGTTTGGGCAGGTGTCTCTCTACATCTTATTTTACTCAGTCCCATTGAAATGAATAGAGTACTGCACCATTGATTTCAATGACATTTTATGTATCAAGAAGAATATGCAATAATATTACAAAGACACTGTCTACTAAAGAAAAAGAGAGTTGTTTGTGTGTTACACATGACTCGGCAGAGCCCAGATTTCATAACTGGTTCAGACAGCAGCTCATTTGGGGATTGCTCCTGTTCCCATTAAAGTCAGGTCTTTAGTAAGGCAGCTTGCTATACATTTGGGGTTAGGAATGTTTTCTTCCCTTCAATGGTTGATATGGAACAGAAATTGCAACTCTTCTGTGGTGAAAGGAGCCCTTTAATAATTAATTTTAAATAAGTAATAATTTTTTAATCCATGTTTAAATTAATGTAATATTACATAATTTGAAATAATTTCTGGAGTCCTAGCTGAAACACATTAACCAATTAAAAACATACTAAATTGAAATGGTTCACTCAAATTTAAAACACCAGCATTCTCTTTCCATCCCATAATTATTCTTGGGACAGGGAAGCAGCAAGGTTATTGCTGGGCAGAGGAGACACACCCTCTCTGTCTCTCCTTACTACAAAATCTCTCAATTTTGCTTCTATCCTCTATTTCCTTCCCTCCCATCCCTTGGTTGAGATGAAGAGATTATTTCTCTTTCCCCGCACTCCCCCAGCCTGCCTGCCCTCCCTTATCTGGTGGTCTGGTCTTTTCCCACAGCAAACCAGTGGAGAGTACTCTGCTCTTCATAAGCAATCCCTTTCCAAATTATAGAAACCTTTGAATCTAGAAAACTAGGCTGATGATCTCTTGACAGCAGCCTTTCTTATGAGCTTCCTTCCAGTTTCTGGCTGAGCCAGAAATAACATGAAAACAGCTTAACTCCTGGTATTTTGGCCTTTCCATTAAATTAACCAAGAGTTAGTTCAGGTTCTGTTCATATTTTCATGTGAATGCTTATTTTACCTGACCTGATCTGCCCTTCCCTAGTTAAATCACCTTCTATGTGATAACAGTGACATTTCATGGGACAAACTTTTAAAGTTATTTGGGCACCTAAATATGCAGATAGGGAGGTGCCTAACTCCCTTAGGCACTTTTGAAAATCTCACTATGTGCCCATCTGCATCTTTAGGTTCCTAAATACCATTACAGATCAGGCTCAAATACAAAAAGGAGACTGCATTTAAAACAGCAGGATCTAACTTAGAACAAGTAATAACTGACATTCTTTCCTTAACTGTTAAATATAACCATTTGTATCTTCTCCTGTTTTTGCAGGTCAAATATTAAATATTACCACTCCATCTCCCTCTTGCATATGCAGCATTGCCAACTCTCATGGCCTTAACACAAGGCTCACTATATTTGGTGGTTTTCTTAAACCTGCAGCTCCTGATTCATGTTATTACATGAGATTCTCAGCTTTCATTTCAAAACAATCAGAATATTTCCAGTCCTCGTGGTTTTGAAGAAAAGTTTGAAAATGTGACCCAAGTGCTGTCCTAAAGGCTCAGAAGTCAAATAAAAAAGAACCCTAAATTTCATTTAAAAAACGTCATGATTTTGTAAGCCACGTGTGACTCATGATTTTTGAGCACTTGGTGTTGGTATAGGACATCTTCCGAGATCAGTGCATGGACTAAAAAGTATATGCTGCTGCTGAAATGCACAGTCACACTGGGCAAGTTCAGGGCAAAATAGCAGCTTGAACTCTGAATGTCATTGTGTTTGGCCTTTTACGTTTCATTCTGTCATTTGAACGTAAGGAAAATGGGCCGTGGGTAGGTTTGGGCTTTTTTTTGATCTGTTGTTTTAATAGTATAGAACTCAAAATAGCACTGATTTACTTTAGAATAACATTAAGGGGCTTATTCACAGAATTACAAGCCATAAGCGTGAGAAAATTGCATAATTTAAGAACATAATAACTGTAATCATTGGAACATCAAAGGTCACTGGGTCCATCAATACTGTTTCTTCATTCCCCTCACTTCCATTCCTCTGCATGAACAGTATCACTTTATCCATTCTCTCATTAAAGCATCTGCCCCCTCTCTCAAACATAAGTTAATGCATTGTTCCCTTTTCTTAATTGCATAACACACTCAGTTTACCTAACCAGTTTTTAATCCCAGTGTTGTAATGTATCAATCCTTGCTTCTGTGTTCACTTTGTTTTTAATCTGAAGATTTTTACAAGTATGGAGTTGCTCGTTGAGATCAATATTGATTTTTTTAAACTTTCTCTAATAAATTATTGCTTAGTGAGCTATGAAGCCAAAGTTTAATTTTCCCTTTCTTTCTTCACAGCTCAACTATACTAAGGATGTCAAATAAATTTCTGTGTTTTATGTGTGTGCGTGCGCACACACACCCGCCTTACTCTTGTACAGCTGAGGCCAGGAAGTGTCACTTGCCCAGATTACACTTGATTCATGTCAACACGAAACGAGGCTAGTCTGAATGTAGGCCATGGGTCTTTCATCTAATCCTTGGTGCAGGTTGTCATTTCCCCTGTGAAAAATCTTTCTCCATAACATGGTATTCCATTGTAATACCAAACCATGTTCAGTTTCCTCTGAGTCAGCAGGGCCTCTAATACACACTGGGAGGTTATGCAAGTGAGGTATTGGATGCTCTCTCAAAGCATTGCACCAGCAGCTGAGAGCTTCTCCTCCTGTATTACATAGGATTCTGCAAAGTTTGTATACTTTCTAAGACCTAAGAGATCAGTGAAAATCTATGAAACTAGGTACTTATGGCCTTAGGCCTTCAAACTTAGGCCTTCATCACTTTAGTATTTGAGTATCATACCTGTCTTACAGACAACCCCCCCAACCTGAAGCAAATACTCACCAGCAACTACACACCACACCACAGAAACACCAACCCAGGAACCAATCCCTGTAGCAAACCTCGTTGCCTACTCTGTCCCCATATCTACTCTGGCGACACCATCAGAGGACCCAACCACATCAGCCACACCATCAAGGGCTCATTCACCTGCACATCCACTAATGTTATATATGCCATCATGTGCCAGCAATGCCCCTCTGCCATGTACATTGGCCAAACCGGACAGTCCCTCCGCAAAAGAATAAATGGACACATATCGGACATCAGGAATGGTAACATACACAAGCCAGTAAGTGAACACTTCAATCTCCCTGGTCATTCTATTACAGATTTAAAAGTCACTATCATTGAACAAAAAAACTTCAGAAACAGACTTCAAAGAGAAACAGCAGAACTAAAATTCATTTGCAAATTTAACACCATTAATCTGGGCTTGAATAGGGACTGGGAGTGGCTGGCTCATTACAGAAGCAGCTTTTCCTCTCCTGGAATTGACACCTCCTCATCTATTATTGGGAGTGGACTACATCCACCCTGATTGAATTGGCCCTGACAACACTGGTTCTCCACTTGCGAAGTAACTCCCTGCTCTCCATGTGTCAGTATATAATGCCTGCATCTGTAACTTTCACTCTATGCATCCGAAGAAGTGAGGTTTTTACCCATGAAAGCTTATGCCCAAATAAATCTGTTAGTCTTTAAGGTGCCACCAGACTCCTTGTTGTTTTTGTAGATACAGACTAACACGGCTACCCCCTGATACTTGATACCTGTCTTGTATGGAAGTATTATTACCCGAGTTGCCCCCAGGAAGTGTATTATACAGGAAGTTTGTGGCCAAGCCAGGGATCAAACATAGTTCTCCAGAGTCTCAAGTCAGCCTCATATCCACTAATTCATCCTTCTTACCTAGAAATGGTTGTTGTCTAGAACCCAGACTGTCTATGAACTTGAAACATACTACTTTGTTTTTCATTATTCTGAAAACCCATACCTTCTCAAAATAGTTTAACAGAGAATGTTATGAAAGCACCAACCAATCTTGATTGGCTGATGTAGTGATGTTGTTCCAGGACAATATCACCCTGTGAGTGGCATTGCTGCATCTGATGTCAAACCATGCACTTCTTCCAAGTTCCAAATGGACTTGAGTGAGTAAAACTGGTGTTTGGGAGAAACTCACTAGACACATTATTTTTCTGCAGACTCTAACTCTAATAATAATGGTAATGCAATATCCATTGCTTTATACTATAAACCTTTTTCTGTTCAACTCACCACAATATTTGTCTTTTTTACTGCATCTGCACCTGAACATTTTACCTAAGGCTTTAGGGATTTTCTGAAAACTTTCTCACATATTCTAAATAGTCAACATCAGCTCCCCTCTTTTAGTTCTTTCCTCCAAGATTCATTCCATATGCACAAACTGAATTTCTTTGTGTGAGTCCTAAGTTCTTCTGTATTTGGTTGCATTGTTCACTATGTGCAAGGCATCTTAATTTAGCATCATTCTACCATTTAGAAACACAAATATACAGGTTTATTGGGGAGAAACAGGGAGTAGCTAGGATGTATCTGTGCCTTGGAATCGCTGACTCCTTGGTGCCATAACCAGATGGGCATAAATTAGAGCAGTTCTCAAACGGTCTCATTCTCATGATCAGCCCAGTCCTCTGCTGGCTCCAGGCCAGAGTGTATGCATGCATGCGTGTGTGTAAATCTAGCATAAAGCTGCCTTTGCCTCACCCCCAATCTCTCCTGAGCTGCTCAGACTCACCTGGATCTGGAGCACAGTTAGTATATATTATTTGTATTGAGGAAGTGCCAAAAGGCCCCAACCAGGATCAGAGTGTTAGGTATTGGACAACCAGCTTGGAAGACACAGTCCTTGCCCTGAAGAACTTACAGACCAAATATAAAAAACATGAGTATGATAAACAATAGGGAAGAAGGGGAGAGAGGAGAAGGCAACAGTAATAAATTCATGCAGTTACATAGTCTAATTATGTTCATAAGGCCAACAGGAGGATTAGCAAGGAGGCGGGGTGGGGGGATGTTTTCCATATGCAATTGATACCCAGCTGTATGTCTCTGTCTTGTCCAATGCTCATTATGCTATTCTGTGCCTCAGTCAGTGTCATGGCCGGCTCCAGCATTTCTGCCGCCCCAAGCAAAAAAAAAAAAAAAGCCGCGATTGGCAGCAGCAGTTCAGCAGCAAGTCCTTCTCTCCTAGAGGGAGTGAGGGACCTGCCGCCCCCGAATTGCCGCAGGTGCCGCCCCTCTCCCTTGGCCGCCCCAAGCACCTGCTTGTTAAGCTGGTGCCTGGAGCCGGCCCTGGTTAGTGTCTAGTTAAGACTGGGGCATACATGAGAATAAGCTGGCTAAAATGCAACCCAAGCAAGACTGAGGTCTCAATGGCAGGTTGGAGGAAGCAGCTGGAGGAGGTAATATCAGCCCATTGATTGAATGCTATGTCTGCCATTAGTTACTAGGATTTGCAACTTAACAGTGATTTTAGACCCCCACCTGCAACAGTAACCTAGTCCATTTTTTACCATTTGAATATGACTAGTAAGCTGCAATCTTTTCTTTTGGATGTAAACCTTGCCACTGTTAGCCAGGCATTTGTTACCTCAAAACTAGCCCCATGCAGAGCACCTTGCAATAGGCTACACCTTAAAACCATTCAGAGACTGAAGCTGGTGCAGAACGGCTCACTCACTGAGAGAGGTATTTCTCTGGAAGCGCATGATAACAGTGCTCTGGGGTCTGCACTGGCTGACCATTGTTTTCCAGCTGGAGTTTAAGGTGTTGGTTATGACCTATGAGCAGCTAAAGGGCCTGAGACCAGCCTCCGTGAAGGATCACCTCTCTTCTCTTGGCATACTGCCACAGCTGCATAGATACCTTTTCAATTATTTTAAATCTAAATAAAATTTAATGAATGCACAGAGGTGATTGGTTCCAAATCACTTACAAGTTTGTGTGTGTTGTTCAATATAAATAAATATAAGCTATCACAAGCTGCACTTCAACCTACCTGTCATTAGTTGGCTAATTTCTTAGAAGTTACAGAATAAAGTCTTGAAGATGGATTGAAAATAAGAGAGGGTAGAGGCTTTACAGTCTAGACCTGGGAATCACCAACATCACAAGAATGACACATAATCAGAAAGAAGAGATAAAGTAGAAAATGTATTTGAGGCACTATTCTTGCTGTAAGCGAATTTGGGGGATTTGATGTAGATAAAGTGATGTGTGAGAGTGGTGCATGTCACAGATCAATCTTGTTAATAATTGAATCTTCAGGAGCCATTGTCTGAATATTCAATCATTCTCCTCGTTTAAGTTATTATCTGTTGGAAAGTGAAGTGGATTGGACATACTGATGGCAAGATATTTGTCTTTTAACTACAGCCATAGTGAACTTCTCACCTTGATTGTGAATTCTGTCAGACAAGAACTAGAAGGCTCTCTTTCTGCTGCAAATACACTCCATGTGATGAAAAAACTAAGACCTTACATTGGAGATTTTTGCACTGGAATAAATACGGTGATGTAACTAAAGCAGTGCAAACTTCTAGTGAAGATGTGCTGCATCCATATAAAAAGTGACTTCCATGAGTGGAGTTTATCTTGGTGTCAAACCCTCATTCAAGGCACTTTTTACCCCAGTGCAGTGTCTTTGTTAGGAGTTTGCAGGGGTATAGCTACATCAGTGTAGCTATGAAGGTGTCAAAATCTCCAGTGTAAAGAAGGCCTTCAAAGATCCTGCTTTCTGCCACAAAGGAAGCAGATTCCTTTTGAAAGGTATGGTGGTGTTAATTGGTTTATATCCACGTGATGCGTGCATTCACTTTAAAAGGATAACCTCTTTACATAAATTTAAAGAGGTTGTTTGAAATAGGAGAACACTATTTGAAATGCATTTTTGCAAATTAGGAGGAAATTGAAAAGGGTTAATGTATTTGATCAAATACATTGTGTCCTAGAAATATAATTGAAAAATGTTGTCTGTTTGAACTGTCAGATGAGGTGATCCTCAATAGACAACATGCTAATGAAGACTTTTAACTCCTAGTCTGAGCCATCAGAGATGCTTAAACAGAAGATCTTCAGTTACATATAGAGCTGCTAGCTATGAATCAGATTGCGAACCCATTACTTGTACTGGTGAGCAATTACTCATTTAAGGAGTTCTAGTGAAGTCCCAACATTAGTAAAGGGTTCACATATCTAGCACTGTGGAGGTACACCTTTCTGGAACATTGGCTATGGCAAAGGAAGAAGCAGGTACAATGCTTTTGGAGTGAGGGAGAGAAGCCAACCTTAATATACAATTGGTCCCCAGAGGCTAGGCCATAGCTAGTGATGCTTATCAGCTGGTTGAAAAATTCAATTTTATTTCTGTGAAAAAATTCAGATGAAGCAAATTCATTCAAAATGTTTTCTGGAAAATATAATTTTTATGAAAAAATTCAAAACAAAATAAAAATGTGTGTTTCATATTTAAGTGACATTTTTGCTTCATTCAAGTGCTCAAAAACCCAAATGAAATAAAAATGTCAATTTGAATACAAAATATTTGTTTTAATTTTGAACTGACATTTTGTTTCACAATTAAACAATGTTCATTTTTACAAAATTCTTCATTCAAAAATCAAAACAATTGAAATCTTTTAATGAAACTGCATTTTTCAATAAAAATTGTTGAATTTTTTTTATCAGCTTTAATGCTCATCACAGTGGTTTTAGCCTACCGTAATTATTATACTCAGCTTTATTTTATTATCTGTGATTATTATCTTCATTTTCAACCCCATGCCAAATCTACTTATCTTTATTCAGGATAACTAGAGTTAGTAGCAGAAAATATTTGTTTGGAGATGATGAATATTCTCAGATGCTCATGAGGGAAGGAAACTGAGATCTGCTATTCAGGAAGGTGGAAGCAGAGCAGAAGAAATCTGAGCAGACAAGCAAAGTAAATGGACTGCAAGACCCCCTCCCCAAAAGTTGGTGGGCATGTAGAAAACAGGAAGACCTGCTCATTGTGGTTACATTCCCCATTCCATCGAAGAAATCAGAATTTTTCAAATGCTAGACCTTTAGCAAGAAGTCATATTCAAAACAAGCTCAATTGTCTCAATTGTAAAGATTGCATTCTGAACATAAGCCATTTAACTACAGTTGAACAGGAAACTGTTTCCCCATCCTATGAGAATTTTCAAGATTTCGAAACTTTTTCTGGACAAATTGGGACAAAACTGCAAAATCTTGAAACATTTCGCAAACTGATAATCCAAAAGAAAATTGGATTGGATCACTCAAAATATTTTGTTTCAATAACTTCAAAATATTTCATTTCAATGTTGGCCTTTTAAAATTGTTTTAACTTTATTTTATGGTAAATTAATGAACATTTCAAAACAAAAATAATAGTGTGTAACTGGAAAACTACTTTATGTTTTGACAATTTTAAACCAAATGGGGAGATTCATCTAAATAACCCTTTCCTGCAAACAGTTTAGATTTTTGAGAAATCAACATTTTCTGATGAAAAATGTTATGTTGGAAAATTCCCGTTCAGCTCTACACTTAACCTCCCTCTGGCACAATTTACCGTTCTGTAAAGACACAAGTGTTACAAAGTTTAATTAATGTTTGTAAAGCACTTTAAGAGCCTTTGATAAAATGTGCTTATATAACAGCAAAATATATTTTTCTGTTGTGTAATAACATGAACTTTGCAGGTTCATGACTGTATCAGAGGCACGTATTGTAGAGAGCATCTAAATTTCCCTTTATTGCATTTGTTGTTTTCAAAATGTAGTAGAGAGAAGAAGGAAATAGGGCCAAGCAGAGGGGATATCTGAAACATTAAAATAGCAATTTTATTTTGGCTTATTGAAAAGAAATATATTCTGGGGGCAATGAATGAGAGGCATTTTCAGACCCAAAACAGCAAGTATACGTTTTCATAGGAACATAGGCCCTATATGACTAGAAGGGACCTCTTGGATCTTGTCTAGTACCCTGCTATCACAGGCAACCCCATCGTACAATCCCATTCATAAACTTATCAACTTCCATCTTAAAACTAGTTACGTTGTTTGCCTCCACTGCTCCTACTGGGAGGCTGTTCCAGAGCCTCACTCTGATGGTTTGAAATCTTATTGGAATTTGGGCCTAAATTTATTCATTCATTTCATTGCTTTGTCTTTTTCATAAAATGTCTGAAGGGCTGAGAAAGGAAGAGAGAGGGGTAAAGCCAGGGACATGGCTTGAGGAATGAATGTTCATGTCTCAAATAAATAACACTGTCATATTTTGAACTTTTCTGGGTTTTTTTGAGCCCAATAATAGTATAGCATTTTATTTATGCTTAATTGATTTGTGTCCTATAGTACTAATTGAACTTGCTGCACAGAAACTCCTCACTTAAAGTTGTCCTGGTTAACGTTGTTTCATTGTTACGTTGCTGATCAATTAGAGAACATGCTCGTTTAAAGTTGCGCAATGCTCCCTTATAACGTTGTTTGGCAGCCGCCTGCTTTGTCCACTGCTTGCAGAAAGAGCAGCTTGTTGGAACTAGCTAGTGGGGGCTTGGAACCAGGGTGGACTGGCAGCCCCCTTATCAGCTCCCCTAAGTTCCCTGTGCGGCAGCCGGCCAGCAGGCTATCAATTGCCGGGCAGTTCAGCTGTCCCTCCCCCACTGCCTGCTCCTGCCCTCTGCCTTGGAGCTGCTCCTGGGAGCCTCCTGCTTGCTGTGCGGGGGGAGGGGGCAGAGGGGTGCTAATGTCAGGATGTCCCCCTCCCCCCGCTCCTGTACCTTATTTCCACTGAGAAGGGGGGGACACAACAGGGCTCAGGACGGAGGGAGCAGCTGCTGTCTCAACTTGCTGATCTACTTAAAAAGGCAGTGTACTTAGAGTACTCAACGTACTTAAAGGGGCAATGCTTGTCTCTCTCTCACACATAGGGTGTGTCTCTGTCTCTCTCTGCCATGCAGTCTCCCCTCCCTCCATTCATGCTGCCTTGTAGAGTGTGAGGTTAACAATGTGTTAACCATTGAGGGCTCAGCCGAATGCTAGTTCATCATTTAGCAGGAAGGCATTCCTTGGAAAATATCCCACCCTCTTCCACCCTCTGACTCCACCACCTCAACCAAGCTTCACAATCATCATTGCTGTGTAAAGTATTAAATTGTTTGTTTAAAACTTATACTGTGTATATGTGTGTGCATATACATAAAATAGTCTTTTGTCTGGCAAAAAAAAATTCCCTGGAACCTAACCCCCCATTTACATTAATTCTTATGGGGAAATTGGATTTGCTTAACATCGTTTCACTTAAAGTTGCATTTTTCAGGAACATAACTACAACGTTAAGTGAGGAGTTACTGTACGTTATTTAGATTTGTGACTATCAAGCAGGGAAAGTGAGTTTGTTCCTTAAGTAATTCTTTCTCCCATATTCCTCCAACCCTGGTAAATCTGTCATCCAAACCTATTATTTACTCCATGATGACCACAAAACCATATGGAGTCTGAGGGCCCAATCTAATTTAAATAAAATAAAACAGAGTTGACTGCAGTCACCTTTATCTCTGTGTTGACAGTGCAACCCATGAAAGCTACTGGCTCTAGCATGTCTCTCTCCATCTCAACGAAGCTGCTCCAATCAAGCTGAAGCACTGCATGCAGAAACCTACAATATATAGGTCCCATAAAGATAAATCATGAAAAGTTGTACTTAAGCTACCAGAGTTACTGTCTATGTCTAATGATAAAAAACAAATTCCTTGTAGTAATATTAGTATTGTTAAGGTTTCCCTTTGTTTGAAAAGCATCAGTGATTATTCATTATTTCATGTTAGGAATGTTCAACACATGAAGCCAACCTTTAAGCAGTGAGAAAACTGTTGTCTGCCTTCCTTCTATCTTGTATATTTAAATAAATTTCTTGTGTGGCATGAAAAGAATTAAGTGTACAATTTCTATCCAACAGAAGTAGCAAAAATTACCTTTACACACTGCACTGAAAGTGTACACCTAATCTGCAATGCAGTGTGTTGGTACCTCAAATGGTTTATGAAAAAAACTAAGTCTGTGACAATCTCTTCATCCTTCTTTAATTATAATTCTACCTTCAAAAAGTGAAGCAACTTTTAGAATTAACGCCTTTCTTTCATACGTCCATGGCAATTATTCTTATCCAGTTTGTGCTGATTCTGGTCACATACTCCACCATTTGATTACCTTTGATGGGTTACTTTGTAAAATATACCACACAACAGCTGACATGACACTAAATCATAACTTTATGATAACCACTCACAACTCAAAGAGCTCTCCTAAACTGCAGAGAAAAACTTGTGAAAATGTCTGCTAGAGCCTTGTCAATGTCCATGCCTTTTTTTCTGCTCATCACTGAGAAATCTTGTAGGATTTGGTTTGCAGCCTTTACATTTTGAACAGTCTTTAACCTTATTTATAACTGTTCAGGTACTCTACTTTCTGCTTATCTCATAATTCCCCATTTCCAGGTCTAAATTCCAGATGGATTTGTTGTTGTTTTATCCTGTCTCTTATTCTCCATTATCATTTTTTCATGAATTAATCATTTCATCATTTTTCTCATGAACAAATATTTGTAAAAAGTTCAGCTGTTCTGTTATGTTTCATGTGCATGGTTATTAACCTATTTTGTTACATATTATTTTATATATAAAATATGTCCTTATACTTTTCATGTTTCGCAATACATCACTATGATTTGAAAGGGCATTCTTCTTATTGACATTTGTGTCCCCAATAATCAAATTTTATAAAATATATACTTATGAATGTTTTTGTGGTGTATGTGTTATAGAAACACATTGTGTATATACACACAAATATATTTTATTTGTTATATATTTGTGTGTATATACACCTACACACATACTCCCCCCCCCTCAAAAAACCATTTCAATTGCATTAGTCATATATACAGAATTTACAGACGTTGTTTCACTTGTATGTAATACTGTATATAAAAGGCCAATTCTTCTGTTGACCTCAGGCCAGCCTTCAGTTTTACATGCCCACCTTTTCCTTGTGATTGCACCACTAAATGCAAATCACACATGCAGAGCACAAATACCTGTTTCCACATGCAAAATGGATTCCTGTTCACTTTTGCAAGCTTGCTAAATATGAGACCAGGACTCAATGTAGACTCTGAATTTAGCCCCCAAAGTGTACTCTGGTTTACTTTTAACTATTTCTGAGTGTATCTTTTACTAAACCTTCTTGCTCAGTTGCAAATATATACAGAATCCCTTGTATGTGTGTATCTCTCTCTCTCAGCTGCACAAACTGAGCAGTCAGCAGTGCCACCATTAGTCAAAGTCAGAGAAGCTTGCTCATGCTAGTATTTCTGTCACAGCTGTTACTTTGGGTCGCAACACACTGGTATGACTAAATGCCTTTCTTGGAAATGCTTTTTAGCTGTGCAAGGCTTACCACTTTTTTCCTTCTCAGAAACAGCCTTATAAATCTGCTGGTGAAAAGGAAAGAATAAGATAAATATACAATAAATATCAAACTTGTTAGTACTCTCCTATGCAATCCTACAATAAAGATCTGTTAACTATGATCTACAAATACAGTATATGTTAGTTTTATATTCTAAATATGTTTATAATATCATTAATTGTCACCCTTAAAACTTTACAGTTTTGCTTTAGATAGTGATTACATACAAAACAAACAAACAAAATTATAGTAAAAGAATGTTAAGGTTGCAAAATCAAGCAGTCGAAAGTTAGGAAAGGCTGGAATTAAAGTTGCCTTTGCAACAGGAAACATTAATTCTGTCCTCTTGTGCATATGCATTATGATACAATTTTTAATTTTTCACAAAACTGCTGCCTTATTTAGTGTGCAGGAAGAATCATGCTTACCAAATGGGTAGCTATTAAATATTTATTTTTATCTTAATTATTCAGTGTGCAACCCCAGGTCTTATTTACTGCACATGACTTGAACTCTGCACTGAATACAGTATTATTAATTTCCTCATAGGCTTTTCTATGAAGCTCATCACCAAAGTATCTGACTGGTTCACAAATATTACTGTATTTATCTCTACAACACCTCGTGAAGTGAAATGGTATTATTATCCCCTTGAGAGACTAAGGCCAGAATTTTCAAGTGTGTGCTAATTTTGGGTGTCCAACTTGAGAATCTAATTTCAACTTGAGATACCTAAAGCTTGATTTTTCTGAGTACTTTGTTTTTCTATAGCACTATATATAGTTAAGCACAGATCGCATTGAATTCAGCTATAGTTGTGAGCACTCCGTATGTTTGCAAATCAGATCTCAGGTGTCTCAAGATGGGCACCGAGAAAATGACGGAACACACAGTGCCCGCCTGTGAAAAATTTGCTGTAAGTCACCACATACAAATTCTGTATCACAAATGAACTCGAGGGCAGAAGCAATGAAATAATTCAGTTCTCCAGGGTGAGACCATGCTTTCTCATCCTACAATCCTGTCTCATTCACTACACACCTTTCAGCTTCTGCATCAAATGAGATAGGGTCCTACAGACAGCAGCCTCCTGTCCAACATACTGGTACCTACTGCCCATCTACTACCGACATACCCTGACCACTGCCCATCCCTACACCTCTGCATTCAGGCAAGTCAGACTGCTTCCTCCTTCTCCATGCTGTCTGGGTACCAGCAGCGGGAATCTTCAACAGAGATGGTATTCCTGCTCTCAGTTCTGTGCCTGGCACCACAGCACCCTCTCCCTCCCCCTCCTCCCCCTCCCCCTCCCCCCATAGCTAGGAGGAACAATTGCAGGAAGAGTGCTGCTCAGCCCCTGAATACCATACAACCATGCTCAGTTACTTGGAGGGGGAAAATATATGGGCAGTCCAGTCAGCATGTAGTAGCTGTAAGGGGGGAAGAGTTTTGGCTAAGGACAGGTCAAAAGCTTATTTTCACACAAAATACCATGGAATCTTAATGTAAATAGAGGGGATCTCAAGTTTTCAGGTTTTGCACACTGGAAAGATGAATGGCAAGTCAACTCTTCTACCAGAGTTTGAGTGTAAACTTTTTTTTTTAATCAGTAAAAGCATTTTATGATTATTTTTTTTTGCTGTATAGCAGAATTATTGAGAACAAATAATCATTGTTTGTATATGATAAATTTTTAAACTTTTGTTTATGATAAATGGTGTTATTTTTCTTTTCTCATATCTGACACAATATAATACAATAATACTAAGCATGACTCATACATTCCAATGATTCAGCAAGCCTGGAAAGTCAAAAAGTAGATCTATGCAGTTGGAAGGTTTTAAAAAAGAAAGAGATCTCAGGGATGTTTAACTTGGTTTTGTGCAGAGTAATGCAATATGTTTCAAACTATTAGGGACTGTATCTACGTATACAAAAGATACACATGGGTTGACCAGAAATATTATACTAATACTGTATTTATTGAAGTCAAAGTCAAAACTCTCCTGTTGTCTTCAATAGGAGCAGGATAGGACCTTACTTGTAATGTTTTGTACAAACCAAGCAATAGAAATGGAGATACAGTGCTAAAATTATTCAGAATCCAGTCAACATATCAGTGAAAGAAAATGAAAATTTGCAATAATGACAGCAAAAATGGGGATAAACAAAAGACCTCTAATCTTGCCACAAAAATTCAGATTTTGTGGAGTACATGCTAGCAGAAAATGGCTACTTTTTAGGCAGCCAGCCTATTACCTGTCACAACATGAGACATTTTCACCTTCCCCATATCAGATCCTGTCAAACTATTTTCAAATTTCAGCTACAGGAATTTCAGTCAGATTTGGAAAGTGGATGTTCCAGGGCACAGCAGACTTCTTTAAAGAGTCATAAAATAACAAGGTATAGCCATATTAAAGGGGACCGGACAAAAAGAGAAATATAAATATCCTTGAAGATCTAGCCTTGTAACTCTTAATTTAAACATCATACATAACTGAATTCATATTCAAAACCCTTGATCCTTTGCTTGGCTATCAGCACTTTCTGTAACAAGCATCCATACCAATATGTCATCCAAAATTAAATATGTATTATTCAATACAAATCTGAAACATGAAAAGCTATCTGTTATAACCCATATGACTTGCTTCCTTCTATTATCTTCTTTAATTAACTTCTAATCTTTATTAAGCTAAGTTACTGTGTATGGATCATGATAAATATTTTAGTGATTGATAATTGGTCTACGAAGCATGTGTAGTTCTATAATGTAATGGATTAATGCTTTAATGGTTTCTTTCTTTTCATTTTTAACAAGTATGGACCGAGTTCTGCTTTTGGATGAAGATTTCTCTTTGATGATGAGGGTCTCTAGTGTCTTATTTTATGACCGTTTAAAACACATAACCTTTATCTTTGTTTGGCTTCTGAATACTGACTGCTGAATCTTCAAAGGTTTGGTTCAAATACACACTCAATATATAATTATTTGAACTATCAGTATCTTTGTATCTGCAAAATTGTTTTGGAAACATCTTGGTTTCGTGTTTTTTGTGTGAGCTTTCAGGTGCTTCTTGCTTCAATCTGGGCTGCAAATGCCATAAGAATAGGGTTTTTTGTTCTGTTTCAGCACTTCCACTCCCTATCTCAGCCATAGATTCATAGATTCATAGATTCTAGGACTGGAAGGGACCTCGAGAGGTCATCGAGTCCAGTCCCCTGCCCGCATGGCAGGACCAAATACTGTCTAGACCATCCCTGATAGACATTTATCTAACCTACTCTTAAATATCTCCAGAGATGGAGATTCCACAACCTCCCTAGGCAATTTATTCCAGTGTTTAACCACCCTGACAGTTAGGAACTTTTTCCTAATGTCCAACCTAGACCTCCCTTGCTGCAGTTTAAGCCCATTGCTTCTTGTTCTATCCTCAGAGGCTAAGGTGAACAAGTTTTCTCCCTCCTCCTTATGACACCCTTTTAGATACCTGAAAACTGCTATCATGTCCCCTCTCAGTCTTCTCTTTTCCAAACTAAACAAACCCAATTCTTTCAGCCTTCCTTCATAGGTCATGTTCTCAAGACCTTTAATCATTCTTGTTGCTCTTCTCTGGACCCTTTCCAATTTCTCCACATCTTTCTTGAAATGCGGTGCCCAGAACTGGACACAATACTCCAGCTGAGGCCTAACCAGAGCAGAGTAGAGCGGAAGAATGACTTCTCGTGTCTTGCTCACAACACACCTGTTAATACATCCCAGAATCATGTTTGCTTTTTTTGCAACAGCATCACACTGTTGACTCATATTTAGCTTGTGGTCCACTATAACCCCTAGATCCCTTTCTGCCGTACTCCTTCCTAGACAGTCTCTTCCCATTCTGTATGTGTGAAACTGATTTTTTCTTCCTAAGTGGAGCACTTTGCATTTGTCTTTGTTAAACTTCATCCTGTTTAACTCAGACCATTTCTCCAATTTGTCCAGATCATTTTGAATTATGACCCTGTCCTCCAAAGCAGTTGCAATCCCTCCCAGTTTGGTATCATCCGCAAACTTAATAAGCGTACTTTCTATGCCAATATCTAAGTCGTTAATGAAGATATTGAACAGAGCCGGTCCCAAAACAGACCCCTGCGGAACCCCACTCGTTATGCCTTTCCAGCAGGATTGGGAACCATTAATAACAACTCTCTGAGTACGGTTATCCAGCCAGTTATGCACCCACCTTATAGTAGCCCCATCTAAATTGTATTTGCCTAGTTTGTCGATAAGAATATCATGCGAGACCGTATCAAATGCCTTACTAAAGTCTAGGTATACCACATCCACAGCTTCTCCCTTATCCACAAGACTCGTTATCCTATCAAAGAAAGCTATCAGATTGGTTTGACATGATTTGTTCTTTACAAATCCATGCTGGCTGTTCCCTATCACCTTACCACCTTCCAAGTGTTTGCAGATGATTTCCTTAATTACTTGCTCCATTATCTTCCCTGGCACAGAAGTTAAACTAACTGGTCTGTAGTTTCCAGGGTTGTTTTTATTTCCCTTTTTATAGATGGGCACTATATTTGCCCTTTTCCAGTCTTCTGGAATCTCTCCCGTCTCCCATGATTTTCCAAAGATAATAGCTAGAGGCTCAGATACCTCCTCTATTAGTTCCTTGAGTATTCTAGGATGCATTTCATCAGGCCCTGGTGACTTGCAGGCATCTAACTTTTCTAAGTGATTTTTAACTTGTTCTTTTTTTATTTTATCTGCTAAACCTACCCCCTTCCCATTAGCATTCACTATGTTAGGCATTCCTTCAGACTTCTCGGTGAAGACCGAAACAAAGAAGTCATTAAGCATCTCTGCCATTTCCAAGTTTCCTGTTACTGTTTCTCCCTCTTCACTAAGCAGTGGGCCTACCCTGCTTGATCATGGTCAAAATGTGTGAAAGCACTGCATAGAGGGGGAAAAAAAAGTTGAGTGTGTATTTTCGAACTTCAGAAACATCCGGTTTGTATTTTGGCCAAAGGTTCAAATCAGTTTTTATTTTAATTGAGTCACTGCCTGCATTTCTGTGCTAGAGCATCAACTGTGCGTCATTATTGCCCTCTGTTGTATTAATTTAGATTAAATAAATGGGCTAAAGGTGTTATCATTATCCAGTCACTATCCAACATTAAACAGTGTTAAACAAGGTCTGGAGCTTGGAAAACGGAGACCTCAGCTTGCTTTGCATCATGCCAAACACACCATTAAAAATCCTTTTAACCTTTTATTCAAGATACGGAAAAGAAGGAAAAACAAGTGAAATGTAAAGTATTAAATAAGGCGATGTCTACACTGCACTTTTGTCATTAAAACTTCTGTCAGTCAGAGGTGTGAAAAAACACCTCACTGGACAGCGTTTTGTCGGTGAGAGACGCTCTCCTGCCGACAAAGCTACCACCCCTCGTAGGGGGTGGTTTTATTTTGCCAGCAGGAGAGCTCTTTGCTATTTGCTTGTGCCTCTTGCCTTGTACTTAGGATGTAAGCTCTTCTGGGTAGTAACTGTCTTTTTGTTATATTATGACTATACAGCATCTAACATAACGAGGTCCTGGTCCATGATAATCTAGGCATTACCACAGTGCAAATATATAATAATAATTAATAAATTCTTATATATATACGCACCACTTTTGATCATCATCAAAGGTAGTTTTGTTTTAAAAGGGTTGTAGTCCTTACTAACCCTTTTCTACTTTATATGATAGTGAAGTTAGAATGTTGAAGCTGTGATATCACAATCCTTTCTTGATAGCAGATCAAAATGGCACAAACATATAACTTCATTGCTTGGATCACACAGAGGTTAGGAGAAAGAACTTCCCAAGTCAAAATAAACATATTCACCGGCTACTGAGGGTCATATAGACAGTTACTGTCAAAGTAAACTGTATTTTCATACATTCTGTTTTTCACAATCTTGCTTTAAATCATATAAGTTTCCGTGACTATGTGGGTGCTGGTAGAGAATCAAGGTTCTATGTGTGGTATTCTTATCTTGAATCACTTGCTGTCCTTTGCAAAACACATGTCATTTACTATATGTTTATTTTTTAGGGTTTGCCCTTCAACTATCCATAGAGTGTTTAATTAATTTAAAGGCAAGTAACCATCTGGCAGTACACCGAAGGACTCAGGGCTAACTGTTACCATAACCACTTCTATAGCATCTTTGTACATAGGCACTGTAACCCCTTCCAACTGTCTTCTTATGACCTTTGGTACCTCTTGAGTAGTTAAGCCCATCTGCTTTCCCTCCCTCCTTCTAAAAGTAAAGATTGTCATCTCCCAGACATTGTCAGCACTTCTTCACTAGCATTATCAATTTAAATCTAAATTATAGACGCATTTAAACACAATCCTGTTTGTTTCAGATACAGAGAAAAGAAATGCACAAAATAAAGCATTTCATGTGTTAAATGTACTTTGGTTGCTTTGTTGGGGAGGGGGGGAAGGGGAGAGCGAAGGGGCTATGAAAAGCCTCCATAGTACAAGTTGCTGTAGCCATGTTGGTCCCAGAATATTAGAGAGACCGAGTGGGAGAGGTAATATTTTTTACTGGACCAACTTCTGTTGATGAGAGAGACAAGCTTTTGAGACACACAGAGCTCTTCTTCAGGTCTGACTGAGATGGTTAGGAGATAGAAGGCTGGACTCTCCTCTGAAAAGCATCTGGACACACACACTTTGGCTATGAATTGTATGTAGGGAAATTTTCTGGTAAGTTTTCCCAGACCTAAAGAAGAGCTTTGTGTAAGCTCAAAAGCATGTACCAACAAGAAGTTGGACCAGTAAAAGATATTCCCTTACCCACCTTGTCTCTCTAATGGGTCAGACAGTCAGTCTTGTGTAGCTCTTATTCATACTACTTCTGAGGCTCAGTGTGGAGATGTACAAAGTCCTAATTAACATGTTGCCATAGTATTTTCCAGTTTACAAAAACACGTCATGAAGGTCGGTATCTTGTGCTATACACTCTAATTTCCTTTTTGCATATTCAGGCACTTCAGAGGTCTTTCCTAGACTTCAAAGGATACCTTTTGAAGTCTCCGAAGGTGTGAGCCAGCTAAAGGGATTTACACCCTGTCTTCAGGAGTGTTTCAGTAAATACCTCCAATGGAATAAGTTCTTAGTATTTTAATGAATCCCCCAGAAACAGGAGTCTTCCAGTATAGAAAACCTGCAGCACCTTCATAAAGTGATATAACGGCAAATTTCGTATGGATAAACCCATACAAACAGTACAATTATACAACTCATACTGGAGATTTTCATATCAAATTTTAGGACGAAGAATTGTATCAGGCAAGTTGCTACTATGAAAAAATAATCTGGAAAGAAGAAGGAAGAAAAACCGTTTCCCCTTCTATCACTGAGCTGATGATTTTCTCCATTCCAGTGGAGGGCTTGTTAATAGTACAAATAGACCTAGTGGATTTAATCCTGGACCCAGTCAAATTTTGCCAACCTGATGGTTGCTCTAATTTGGATCAGCTGCCCACAGCCCATTAGGCCACATACAGTAGCCAAGGTTCACTGGGGCACAGGGATGCTTTGGCCATGCTTCCTTTCTGCCAGCCATGCTCCTATGCCAACCACAGGAATAGGAGGGTAATGTAAAAATCACTATACCAGCATTATATCGCCACAATGTCCCCCTTATATAGAGATGATCGGATCTGGGTCTGTGTTTTCCAGTTAGTTAAACTCAGATGAATTATAACAGTGGTTTGAGAATAATTCTACAGCAGCCACTTCAGAAGACTTTAAGATAGTCTCCCACTACCAGGTTCTCTTTTCCTACCTGTAGAAATTGCCCTAGTGAAACACACTGCCACTGCCTGGCATCTTGTAAAAAATAGTGGTCACCTTAACTTGTGCAGATGTATATTTTTTATCACTCTGGTACATCGTACTCACCCAAACAAACACCTCTCTGTTCTTGACTTCATATTACGGAGACCCTCAGACGTCCCTTGTGTATTCTTGATAACATCTCCCTCTAACGTTTGTTCACTATTCATTCATCTCTCAAAATAGACCAATTTGCTCTGCTGAGCTTCTTTCAGAAGGACCAGTATTGCCCACTCTCCTTAAAGCCTTTATGCATTGCCTCTCGCCATCCACTGGCTGCTCTCTTTTTTAAATATTAAGTGTTTTTATCTTGCCTTGCTCCAACTTGTATTTCAGCTAGTCTGTTGGAAAAAACTGGGAAGATGTGCATTTTGGTTTTCACTTAATTTTATAAATCCATCTGAAACCTCATCTGTTTATGTGTTTGAAAGAGAATTATCCCTAAAAGTGCTTTTCCTGAAATATCTTTAACCTCCATGCCACAAAAGAGTTTATATTGTAGGGAAGAAGGAAAGTGTGTCTTTCCAAACTAGTACCAAAGGTCAGCTGGCATCTGATTGAACTGTTGAAGCGTACTCAAAATCCAACTATTGAAGTCTCCTTTCCAGTTTTCAACAGGTCTCCTAAATACAAATTGTCCAATTTTCAAAGGTGCAGCTCCCATTTAATTTCAGTGAGATTTGTGGGTGCTCAACACTTCTTAAATATAGATTTAGGAGCCTAACTTTAGCCCCGTAGGTTTGAAAATGTTGATCTAAATTTCTCCCAATTGATTATAATTGTATTTTTTCTCAGAAGTTTGATTCCTGGGGCTGATCAACTTCTGTACCCAAAGGAAATTTAATTTAATGTTCCCCAATACAATAATGACCTTCCCTCTCTGTTCAAATGTATGGTTCCATGAATATTAACAATATTGAATCTCAGCAGTAAATAATACATGTCATTTTGTGGTAGATCATACTTAATTCACAAAATTCCTTTTAATTGTCATACACACACTATTTCTTTCTACTGAGTTATTCAAAGCCCTTTCTATACAAAATGCATTATTCAAAACACAATCTGTGCTCTTGATTTGCAGGCTTCACATACATTTCAGAAGCTCTTTTGTGTAGTGTTTTATTTTTTTTTTCTTTCAATGCCATTTATTCTAGCACATACTTGTCATAATTTTTATTCTTTTCTAAAACCTCTTCCTTCCCCTTAAAGCAAGCTAATCTAAAGAACACATCAAGGAGAAGAATAGAGACAGGATGAATACATTTTAAGGATGATCAAACTCCCTCTGCTGTCCTTTCCAAGTCATTGAACTATAATGGCATTAACATGAGCTCCCCTCATCTACCTGGCTTCTTTGAGTTGTTTAGCAATTAAAAATCCCTCTTCAAGGAAACACCAGAGGCAAAGATCCATATGCTGTGCCCTCCTTTACATAATATATAGTTAGGGTACAAAATTACAACAAAACAAGGATATAAAAACCCCACTCAAGGAGGCAAAACCTATGTGGTGTCATCCCCTGAGTACTTGTGCCATCCATTAGACATCCAACAGTGCACAGCATCTGTGACTGTCATGCACTGGTTAGAAAAATGTGCTCTGTTGTTGTAGGTTGAAGGTGGGAAGGGTAAAAACGGCAGGCATTCATGCTACATGCTCTCCCACACAAAAGCCTGGAAATACTAATGATAAGAGAATCACAAGTTACTTCTGTTCCAATCTGTCAGCAAGCAACACAAGGTTCAATCAGTCGATGCTAGAAAATAGAGATAATAACCCTCACTGCTTAACTCACTTGACGTATCCCTTGTTCTGGTGATGTCTGCCTTACACAGCCATACTCCTCTCCTGCTGCATACTAGGTCAGGGTCATCTTGCTGTGATTGGCTCTGGCTGTTTAAAAGTTCTCTGTCAGTTTGGCTCCCTGATAATAATGTCCTTTATTCTCTCTCAACCTGCAGTTAGATCCCTTGCATGTTTCTCTTACTTTTGCTGCTGCTTTTTAATGCTTATTGTGTATCACCCTTTACGTTGTGCTACATGACCACACCACTGCTCCATAGGAGTTTCCTTCTCAGTGGCTTCCTTTAGGGTATGCTATAGCACAACTGTCTGTGGCTTTAATCTTTATACATTTTTGTGCTTCTCTCCCCACCATTTATTTATGTGGGTGGATAGTATGTGGGCCCAGGAGCAAACTTCACAGACCAGCATTCTCCTGTTGCCAAAATCCTGCCCCAGCAGCATGATCAGAGTCCATGGGAAAATCTAAGATTCTTTTGGGATTTTTATTCCCAAATCCTGGTCAGGAATCTGGAGGTAGGGGAGCGTGGTTTCCTATGGCATAACAGAGGACTGCTGCAGGAGAAAAGAGGGAGTATTCTTATTTCAACTAATTTGAAGCTGTGAAAAGGTTTGGTTTTGGTTTGAAGTCTAGGCTGAGATTTTAGGTTAGTGTTTGTTTATTTCCAGTTGATCTGCCTATCTCTATGTTGATTATCTTTCCCTGACTATCTTTCCATCAGAACCTTAAACCTGTCATTTATATTTTTACAGATACTTAAGATATTATGTGGTCAAACAGTGCTATAATTCACCCTCAGTCTCAGTTGCAGTCGTTTTCTGTTCACTTAAGAAGAGTCTCATAAATCATTCATAACAAAGGAAAATAAATCTCTCAGCTCACACCGTGCACCACTACCATTATTAAATTTCAGTCCACCCTTCCTTAAAAAATAAAGATGAATGCATTTAGTAACGATAAATAACTAGGACTGCCAGCCTTAATTATGTACTGAAAAAACTGTCTACATGTGTAAGGAATTTGAACTACAGCAATGCATGTTTTCTTTTTAGGCATCTGAGCAGTAATTCATTAAGAAAATTAACTTTCATGTATATTATTTGCTAATTGTGGAGTGGAGTTGTACTTAACACCCCCAGGGAACATCAACAATGGTCTAGTTAAAGAATAAGGAATATGATAAAGCTTCAGTGAATGTGCTCATGATGTATACTCCACTCCTGACAAACCATGATATGCCCTTGAGAATCCTGCAGGAGTGAAGCATTGAATTCAGTTCAGCAGTTAACACTCATGCAACTTTCTCAGTTGAATCAGGAGCCTACTGAATTACCCATGTGTATGCATTTAAGATTAGGCCATCTTAATTTGCTTTTCATGTGACAGATAGTGTGACTTTTTGTCAACTTTCTTATTCAGAGTGGGATCTAGGAAGAAAGTGAATACCACAGAGAGGTGTTTTGTTTTTGTTTTAGGTGCTGGGGGCATTGTGTTTTTTCCTTTCTTTGGAAGATTAACTTGTTTAGTGTAACTTGTTTCAGCAGAAGTTTGGTCTGTGAAACATAAATAATTCATTGTATTATTTTGATATTTATAATGTATTAAACATATTGAGAGGGTTTGAAAGCTAGGCTTGAACAAAAACATCTAGTTAATTTTAAAAAAATAAACCTTTCATTTGAAGAATAAATGGGTCACCATGTTTTTGGGTCTCTCACTGTGATCTTTCATAATTTGTTCAAATAAAGCTTTCATAGATTAAAAGAAAATAGTGTGGTATAAAAGGAGATTTTAAGTGACATAGGCCAGAAAGTGCTGGCATTGGGATACACTTCATCCTTACTACAGTCCATAGCTTTGACACTTCGTGTGGAATAGAGTGACAAGTAGTAACTACTGAATTTATAGTATTTGGAAGTGTATTTACAATAAAATAAAATCAACCTTTCTGTATTTAAGGTATATTTTTAGTAGACCAAAAATGTGTTTGCAGCTGTATTTCTGTGAAGCAACAATGTTCCCATGGAAATTAAGTAAGTCTGTATAGCCCTTCTAGATATGGTAAAGAAAGGCTGTCCTTGGTCAAAGTGACATTTTTTCACATTTGTATTTGAATTTTGGACAAAAATGCACAAGCAAGTATAGTGTACGAACAGTGTATATAATATACAGTGAAACCCGCAATCAGGATACCTTCAGCAAATAGCATCCTATCATAAGTGACTGCTTCAATGTAACCACAAGTTTTCATGTGCAATTTGGTTTGACCTTTAGTTAAGACCTACCTTTAGATGAGTAAGCCCTCAACTCTGCTAAAGCTTGCACGTGAGTAATTTTATGCACATGAGTAATCCCACTGATCTCAAAATTCTAACACTGAACTCTGTGAAATTATTCACGTGCATATATATACACTCATGAGTAGAACTGTGGCTCTAGTTTGTGCTGGTTTGTTGGATGATTTCTTAAAACAGAGTTTCACTGTACTGTCTCTAAAAATATATGTAATCTGTTAGATCAATTGATATTTAACTGACCACATAAATTAAAATTCATTTATGTTTATACACACACAATTTCTAACAGTATCTTATCAATTGGGTATTATTTCAAATTGGTTTCTATATTTTCTTTTTGCATTTTAACCACCATATAAGGAGTACCTGATCCTGACCTGAGTTTGTTACATTGGTGTAAATCTAGAAGAAAAATCCACTTAATTCAATGGCATTTTTTCCAGATTAACACCAGTGTAACTGAAGCAGAATCAGGCTGTATAAATTTGTGATGCAGAGGGTGGTCTATGTATTCCTTATTCCAGTCATAAAACAGAAAATAATCTGGGGTGGTTTTATTTCACTCTTTTCTCTCTCTCTCTCTCTCTCATTTAGAACATAACAAAGAGCTGAGGTGCTTGCTAGAACAAGACTCAATGGTACCTAACTGGTACATTACAAATAGTGATCCACACTGTGAATTAAATTCTAGACGTCTGTAAATATTGTGGCTATACCTCTATGAAGTTGAAAATGGAAAGACCTTCTTTGTCACAGCCTAACTGGATAGGAAAAGCTTTCCACTGAAAATGCACAGCATACAATTGCTACTTACATGTATTTTTATTTGTATGATGCAGCTGTATGGCACATGCTGTTATCATCCACTATACAGATAACATTATGAAAAGACCTGGAAATGTGACAAGAAAAGCTTTTCTTGTACTTAGTTAAGCTTGCCAGAAATCACTATGTTGCAAGTCTTCTCTTTCTTTTGCTGATGAAAAACAAAACTCATAGTGCTACAATTGTGCTAAGTGACAGAAACAGCATAAAGGTAAATAAATACATAGAACAATTTTTCCTCTGTCTTCAGAGTTTTCACAAAGTGGAAGCAGCATGGCTCCCTGGCAGTTCAATTCAATAGCACATCAACACTTCATCATTCAATAATTTAAGAATCCATGGTGGCAGCTGATGGAGATTTGTGTCCTTCCCTCCACCCTCCCCCAAGCTTTTACAGGTTTAATCATTTTCAGTGAATAATTAAAAGAGACCTACATATAAATAATGTCCACTACCGCCTGGTGATATTAGTGAAGCAAATTTGTGTCCATTTACCACCTTAAATTCTCCAGCACAGCACGCACACTCCTGACATCCATTTAAGCACTTAACAAAATGTTCATGTATTGATTTTAGTGTCTTTTGATCCACTCAAATGAATTACATATGAGTATTTAAGTATTTGTGAGTGGTCCAAGTGGGCACTGATCCTAAATAATGACCTCAGCTTCCCCAAGAGATCACCCTCTTTTTCCTGCTCCCCCTGCTTTTTTGTGGAGCACCTGGCCAGCATATTGCATAAGAAGTTTAGAAGTAAAAGAAAAAGAGGGCAATTGATTCTCAACTCTCTCTATTTTTTACATTAATGCAACTTCACTGCATTCATTGCAGTTATTCCTGATTTAAGCCAGTATAAATGAGAGGAGAACCAGCCCCAGAGTTTTCATTTATTTGGAACATTTCATGAGGAAGGAAAGATTCTATTCATTTTAATGGATTTTTGGATAAAGGGCCCAATACAATGCCCACAGAAGTCACTGGGAATCTTTCTATTAACTTCACTATACATTAGATCAGGCCCCTAGAGAAAGAAGTGAAAAGTGAAAGATGCTTTCCTCATCTTTTGCAAGGGTCTCAGTCCATACAGGTACCTCCTGGGAAGTTTTACTTTTACTTGTGGTGAGTAAAGCTCAGTTCTTTATAAAGCCTCTTGTAAATTTTCTGAATTGTGAAATACATTCTTGTGAAAGCTATGCTGTAACATAACTACAGGAAGTATTCTCTGTACCATCCAAATTGCACAGAGGTACATCAGGGATAATCCCTTCCTTTGTTTTCCATTCTGATTCTCAGAGGCACTGGTTTGTGGGAGGTTCTCACAAACTTTTCTGCCTCCTACTAGATTTTTACTCATGATTTTTTTCAATTGCTTGACATGTTAGAGCAGTGGTTTTCAACCTTTTTTCATTTGCGGGCTCCTAAAAAATTTTGAATGGAGGTGTGGACCCCTTTGGAAATCTTAGACATAGTCTGTGGATCTCCAGTGGTCTACAGACCTCAGGTTGAAAACCACTGTTCTATGGTAATGACAACCTTTCATGGATCCCTTAGACATAGTCTGCAGACCCCCAGGGGTCTGCGGACCATAGGTTGAAAACCACAGTGTTAGAGTACAATAAAAGCAGCTAGAAGTGTACTTGCTTTTTCAAACTACTGTACAGAATTAACTAGCTCTCTCAAGACTCCTGTGAGATAGGGAAGTACATAGCATTCTGCCCATTTTAGAGAATGGAAAAATGAAATGCAGAGAATGACTAGCCCCAGGGCACACAATGATCTAGTGCAGTGATTCTCAATCTATTTACCATTGTGGGCTGCATAAGTGGCCCACAGTGTGTTATGTAGGCTGCATCCAATCCTACCTGTATGGCTCTGAGGATGTCACATGTGCCGCAGCTCTGTGATGATTGGGCCACAGGTTGAGAAACACTGATCTAGTGGTAGAGCTGGGATTAGAAATTAAGGCCCTGATTTTCAACTATAACTGACCTGCATTTGGACACTGTGGAAAGGGGTGGCTGCAGGGAGCCAATTGCAACTCCCTGATTTGGAGCCATATGGTCCTGACACAAGTTAAAGCAGAAGAGGTCCTCCTCTAATTTATGCTGCTGGCACTGCAGACATAAAGTTCCTTAAACCAGCAGAGGATCAAATATAGCAGAGCTCATATCTGCTACATTCCCTTCTCATTAATCATTCAGAAGTAAAGTGGCTTTAGTTCGTCAGAGTGAAGTGAATTAAGCTAAAGTAAGCTGAGGCCACTTTATTTCAGAATGAGACCATCCACACCCACACTTCTGTAACAGTTTGGAATTACAGAAGATCTTCTTAAACTGGCTGGTTGGTATTCCTACATGTTAGAGCTTATACTAAGGCTTGGTCTGCATTTTGAAAGTTATATTAGTATAGCTATGTTGATCAGGGACGTGAAAAAAAACACATCCCTGATGGACATAGTTATGCTGACATAACCTCCAGTGTTGACATAGCTATACCAATGGAAAAGGTCTTCCATTGCCATAGCTAATGTCATTCAAGATGTGGTGTTCCTATATCTATAGAAAAACCCTTCTGTCAATGTAGGCTGCATCTATGTTATGGGGTTTTGCTGGCGTAGCTATACTGACATAGTTGTGCCAGCAGTCTCTGTACTGTAGGCATACCTAAGAGGAGACAGAAAGAGAGAGACATACAGTCATGTTCAATGACTATTGAACTTTGTGGGTTTGATTTGTATATATTTATAAACCAAAATAAGGCAAAGAACAAGGATACTAAACTGACAGACATTTCTCACAGGCATTTAATGCACTTTAACTAACTTTAACATGCTAGAAATTCATACATTCAGTTACTTAGGCTTAACTTTCCTGAGTGTCTCCATGCAGACATGCCCTAACTGTTGGTACAAGAAAGCCCAGGAATGTTGATTTTCAAAGCATGGTGTGAAGCCCATCTGTTTACTTAGACTTTTGCCTGGCAGAGTGTGTTTGTTTCTTCTTAGCAGAATCTCAGTGATGTTTCTTTGTAATACTAACTGATAGCAGGTTTTTTTCTGTGCCTGGGTCCAAAGACAGCATTGTTACCCGCCTATATTTAGGGCACCCCGTTTCACTCAAGTCTGGCTTAATATGGGGCAGGGAGTAGATCAGGTCTCAGGCAAACCTCATGATGGGTACATTTGTAGGAATAGGTTAGACCAGGGGTGAGCAAACTTTTTGGCCCGAGGGCCACATTGGGGTTGCGAAACGGTATGGAGGGCCGGGTAGGGAAGGCTGTGCCTCCCCAAGCAGCCTGGACCCCGCCTCCTATCCGCCCCTCCCACTTCCCGCCCCCTGACTGCCCCCCTCAGAACCTCCCACCCATCCAACCCCCCTGCTCCTTGTCCCCTGACCACCCCCTCCCAGGACCCCGCGCCCCTAACCGCCCCCCGGGACCCTACTCCCTATCCAACCCCCTCTGCTCCTTGTCCCCTGACCACCCCCTCCCAGGACCCCCCGCCCCTAACCACCCCCCTGGGACCCCACCCCCTATCCAACCCCCCCTGCTCCTTGTCCCCAGACCGCCCCCTCCAGAGACCCCACCCCTATACAACCCCCCCTGCTCACTGTCTCCTGACCGCCCCCCCCCCCCCACCTCCGAACCTCCGCCCCATCCAACGGCTCCCAGTCCCCTGACTGCCCCTCGGGACCGCCTGCCCCTTACCCACCCCCTTCCGCCCCCCGCCCCCCGCTCCCCATCCCCTTACCATGCCGCTCAGAGCAGCAGGACAGGCTTATTGGAAAGCCTGGGAGGTGGGCGGGCGCAAGCCATGCTGCCCGTGCAGCAGCATGGCTGCAGGGGAGGGGGGATTGCAGGGGAGGGGCTGGGAGCTCAAGGGCCAGGCAGGACGGTCCCGCGGGCCATAGTTTGCCCACCTCTGGTCTAGGTATACTTGGTCCTGCCTCAATGCACGAGGCTGGACTAGCTGACCTCTTGAAGTCCTTTCCATCCCTACATTTCTATTATTCTATTTATTAAAAATCACAAAACAAAATATTTTCTTACCCTGACTTTTATTGAACTGTATTTTTATGTTTACAGTTATATATTTCTATGTTTTTTGTTTGTTTCTTGTTTTCTTCAGTCACGTTTAGTATTTAAGAATGTGCTAAACACATTGTAAGGATGCCACATATGAGAGAGAAAGGTCATACAAATGGATATCTATCAAGGTTGCAAAAACAACTCTAGCAACACCAAGGGAACAAGATAAAACACTACCCTGAGAACAGGAGTTTCTTTCATTGTTGTTCAAGTGCATTGCACTTTTTCTCAGCCAAAATTCCATTTAAGAGACTGGAAATCTCTTCTCTTTTCATCTCAATTCAAGTATCAAACATTTGAACTGGTATTTTTAGTCTTGTAATGATAAGCAGAGCACAAAAGCAAATACCCTCCCATTCCATAGATAGGTGCCCCAATGTCTAGAGATACTAATTTCTATATGCAATATTTCCAGTATTCAGTAGTTTTTTATTCTGCTTCAAGACTGTAAAGTCCTATCACAGAAGCAACCATCTGACTTCTGCAATATAGCTAAGCAACTGGAGAGTATATGGGGAGCAGGAGAGGGGAGAAAATGGAATTAGTGAGTGAGAAATGCCTATCAGTATACTATGCTTGTTCTTTGCCTTATTTTGGTTTATAAAATACTTTGAGTACTTTGTACTTCTGCGATGTCTTTCATCTATGGGATCTCAGAGCATTGTATACACATTATTAATTAGGCCCCACAACAACGCAGGAGGTAATTAAGTATTTATTATTGTAAAGATGGATAAGCTGAAACAGAGTCTGAGCCACAGGACTTGATTCTCATTTACACTTAAAGTGGGTGTAAATTATATATATGTTCATGTTGAGGCTCCTTCACACAGCCAGAACATTGGTGTGAATGAGAATCAGGTCCATAGAGGTTATGTCAAATAGGGAGCCAATGGTAAAGCAGGGACTAGAACCCACTTTTTTCTGGTTCATAGTCCCCCACTAGACAACACTCAAAAATAGAAATGGAAATACAAATACAAAAGAAAGGATACCCAACAAGGTAATATAATTAAAGCCAAGAGAAGTTTCATAAGTGCAATATTAAACAATCGTTTATATAATATATGTTCAACCCACTAGCAGGCCTAGTTCACCCTGCTGTAGAAATCCAACACAAGATAGAAAAAGAAATGAAGACTCCCAAAAGATCCCCTCAGAGTTATTTTTGCACCATTCCATTGGGAGGAGGGACTATCAGTTCCCGTGGGATAGGCCATGTTTCCACACCAGGAATTCTAAGGGACCACACAGCCCTCTCTGTTAAGAACTAAATGTAAAACTCATCCCTTTGATTTGGTGCTCTCTCTCTCTCTCTCTCTCTCTCTCTCACACACACACACACACACAGAGCGCTCTCTCACACACACGGCTCACTCTCACACACGTCTCTCACACACACACAGCTCACTCTCACACACGGCTCACTCACACACATACAGCTCTCTCTCTCTCTCTCTCTCTCTCTCTCTCTCTCTCTCTCTCTCACACACACACACACACACACACACACACAAAAATGGCCCTCTCACTCTCTCTCTTACACACACATGGGTCTCTTAGTTTCTCTCTCTCATACACATGGCCCTCTCTCTCACACACACAGTCCTCTCACCCTCTCGCTCTCTCACACACACACAAATGCCCCACACACACACACACACAGCTTGCTCTTGCCCTCACACACACACTTTCTCTTACAGGCTTAGAAGGAAGAGGGAGAGACTTGGGCTGCTCTTGGGATATGCACAGATATGAAAATGATGAGTGCCATTATAAACAGATGTCAAAGGGACCCCAGGACTTTTCCTCTACTTCCTGGTGGTACAGCTTCTCTGGATCTAGTTTATCAGGGCCTTCCCTGGCCATAGCTGCCCAGGGGAACCCCATTAAAGAGATTTACTCCACATAGAGGACGTGTGGAAAAGGTAGTACAATAGTATTACCTTGCTTGAAAAATCGCTACAGTCCTAAAAGAGGAATGATGTGGCCCACTGGCCCTAACCATAGCTTACCAAGGCATACTACTTCCTGCCTGTGTGGATGCTAAATCTACAAGGAGCAATCAGCGATGTCCTAGGTGTATTGTCTCTTTACTTTCCTGTTTGTGTTGATGATGTCAAGAAAGTTTTGTTAGCTAAGCTGGGCTCCCTCTACTGCCTCTGCAGCAGCAGAGTAAAAGATATGGGCAGTGACTGTTGGCATTTGTTTTTGAACCTGAGCAAGAAAACAATGACTTTAAAACATATGCATGTCAAATCTGGAGGACATTTTGTACAAACTTCAAGGCTGATTTAAAATTTGGGCATAAACTACCTGACAGTGTCCCTTTAATATTGTACTATTTCAGCTTTTATTAAGTATAACAGCAGTGAAAAAAGGTACACAAACTGGTGCAAAACCTGGTAGATCTTTGCATTTACTTAATTTGTCCTGACAAGAAGCCATAGTTATTCAAGTTTAAGTCTGGAGTGCAATAACCTTGTATTTGTCCAAGGTGTGCTCATAAAAGTGGCACAGCCTTTAAACAAGAGGCAGTCCTCCCACCCCCATGATTTTATACATGAATGTGAACTACTTACATTTCTAATATGTACTATGACACTTAAAGCAAGATCTTCTATAGAGTGCTGGAAGAATGCCCATCCATGCTGTCATCACCAGCATATGGTAATAAAGCTGACCCATCTAGACCTGGAAAGTTTTTGCATCAGTTTTGAGACGTGCTTTTGTTATCCAATTATTTTCTAACAAAACTTTGCTTTACCAAAACTACAGCATAAGGTGAAGAAAAGTCTTTGTGGCTTAGAAAGGGTCCAGGCCTCTGTGTATCAGCTCTTCCCTACCCTGCTCTGCCTTCACCTCAGGGTAGAAGTCTGTCTGAGGCATCACCCTATATTCTCCCTACATACAAGAGATGTGATTCCCAGCTCACATAGACATACTCATGCTGGCTCTCATTGAGCTAGCATGCTAAAAATAGCCGTGTAGCTGGGATAGCAGGAGCAGTGGTGAATGGCAACACAGGGCTAGTTGTGCTGCGTATACCCATGGGGCTCAGGTGGTTTGTACTTGGCACGACTAGCACATGCCGCCGCTGCCCATGCCACCCCAGCTACACTACTATTTTAAGCATGCTCAATAACAGTTAGTGTGAGTTTGTCGATGTGAGCTGGGAATCACACCTCAGCTCCAAGTGCAGACATACCCTAACACACACAACCAGCCATCTGCATGACAAATGCTACATTCACTCTGCTGCTGGGGGACGGAATTACCTTCTATGAATAAAATGCCAATTCATGTCCCCACTACTATAGAGTGAAAAGGGTAATAGTGCTAGTGGGCACTCAACCACCACCTGTGACTTATATAGTGGCTGTGACTGCATCACTTCTCTGATGCTCCCAGACCCAGCTAGAATGAGGCACCAAACACTTGAGGCCACTCTGGATTACAGGACTTAATGAAAACCTGTGCCTCAATGATGATTAATGGGCTATGGGTCTGGTCTCATTACAGTTTTAAGGTCTTGAACTATGCATCTAGAATATAATCCTTTTGGAGTAAGTGGTTTCCTGCTTGTCCATTGCTGGCTAAGGACTTTCCACTGGGAAAATCTAACAGTCTTCTCTAAGGAATAAAAGATGCTCTGAGGTTCTAGAAGGCCAACAGTGTCATAACAAACTCATTTAAATCAGGGCAAAAACACCTTATCTTTCAAATTAGTATTTTAGATCCTTGTGCACTGAAATCCTGTAACTTTTTATTTCAATTAGAAATAATAAGGTTGAAAAGAACATCTCTTTCTTAAATGTACAGATGCAGAATGAGTTTCTTTTCATCTGAGCAAGACTGAAATGTCTAAATGTTGCATTACTACTTCAAATTTTAGATTGAGAATCCCAATACACATTTTAATTTACATGTAGTACCATAGCAACTGTATACAAAACACCATTTTTACTTATAGAAAACTCAGATTTAACAACTGTCTAGTAGTTAGAGTCTTAAGGCAGAAGTCAGGGAGCATATTACACATATACATAGACATGCACACAGAATAATTAAGGATCTGATTCTCTTCTCAGACAGTGCAATTTGATGCAGCTTTATTGAAATCAATGAAGCTGTGCTGATTTACATTAACTGAGGATCTGGTCCTCAGTTGTTGGTTTTTTAAATGAATGAAATGTATCCCTTCCCCATTAAAATTAGTAATGTATTGTTTTCTAAGAGTTGTATCATATTCTTATGACATATTCCCCATATTAGGAACATCCTATAGGAAGGGATAGACAGTCAAGGCAACTGCAAGAGATGAGTCTCCTGAAGTTTGCTACAAGGAGACAGGGTTTGGGAGTCCATTGGGGAAACAGAGGGCATGGATCTGCAAAACCGCATAATCAGAGATCTGCAGTGAGCACCTTCTGTGGAGATGTATATAATGTGCTGTGTAACATACACTGGTGTATGTAGAAGTGCTTCTAGCTCTGCAGCGGAACATTATGTAAATGCTGTGCTGCTCATTGCATTGTTCTGAGACATTTTATAGTTTTGTAGTAAATGCAGATAAGTGCATATACCATTTCTCCAAAACACATGAGCTTTTAATGTGACATATACGATCAGATATTTATGTGCAAAGACGTTATGCTTCATGATTCTAAAGATCATAATACTTAAAATCCTGCTAATTGAAAAAACACTTACTTTTAATAAATCTATAAACAAGTAGTGACTATATGAGATGCCTGAATCAAAAAGAACAAAAGAATAACTCATGCGGATATAAACAGATATTGTGGAAAGAGCCTAAAGAAAGATTGTTGAGTTGTCCCAGTAGCAATGTTCTGTGCTGCCATATGAGGGGATTGTCTCTTCGGTGAGCAAATCCCATGAGGAAGTAAGTGTCTCATGTTCCTTAACGGTGACACGTCTGTCCTGCTAAGACTAATCACTCATTGACTCTGAATGGAATGCCAAACTGTCCTCCTCAGCTAGAAGGCTAGTATTTTATCAGCCATGAGGAAAGAAAGTCTGTGGTTAATGCATCAGGCCAGATCTCAGAGATCTGAGTCTTGTTTCCATCTCTGCCATGGACTTCATGTGTGACCTAGTGCAAGTCACTTAACTGTCTTTTGCCAAAGTTTCCCATCTGTAAATTTGGAATAATATTTCCCTTCCTCCCTCAAGTGTTAAGAGGATTATTTCATTAATGTATTTATGATGTTCAAACACTATGAAGATGAGTATTGTAGATAAGTCTGTATATGAAATAACTACATGAAAGTTTAAAGTGCAGTTAAGGATATCAAAGTAACCATGTAAAAATGAGACCTTTTAATTTCACAGATCTGTTCCCGTATTTTACTCCTATGACCATATGTAGGAAAAGTTATAAGAGAATGAGCTGGATTTTATTCTGGCTTGTGCTTCAAATCATGTCTAGAATTCTTAAATAACTTACATTTGCAGAAATTTCATTGCTGTTAATTTGTGTTTTTTCTGGTTCACACTTGAACTGCCAGATCCCAGATTGAGTTTGCAGCACAGACAGTGAGAAATAATTTGTAACCTGACCAGATTTGATAGAGAAATATTAGAGAAACAATCCACATGGAACTCCATATTGCTATTTTCAGAATAAAATGGTGCTTTCATGTGAAGGAAAAAGAAAGATTCTTTGATTTCCACAAGAGATGTGGAAGATGCTTCCTTCCACAAATGTCTTGAAGGAGAGAAAATAAGAACCTATGTTTAACAGAAATTACAAAAATTTCTTTGGAACATCTTCAGAGTCTTGTACTTCAGAATGTGTTTGTTCATGTGTTAGGTCATCTTGGTCTGATTGTGCCAGTTTGGAACCTGCACTGCACATGCTGAGTGACATAAATTTAGGCCATGTCTTCAGAATGTTCATAGTGGAAGTTCAGTAATTCTCAGTGTCCCTCATGATGCATATATTGTGTATTACTAGTATTCACAGTATTTTTAGAAACGAAAAGGGAGAGGCTGCGTGTGCGGTATGTGTTTTTTAAGTTATCAGGTGGAAATAAAATAATTTGATCTCACTAAAACACAAGCAGTGTTCTAACACACAAATAGGTTATTCTTCAAAATGAGCTTCCATCAGTGTTGAGACATTGAATTAGGTAGTCCTAAGTATCCATTTTAACAAGCCTCGGTTGAGATCTTCTCTTCTTGACAGAATTAGCTATTTTTTAAACTACATATGCATTTTTCTTTCCAGTTTTCGTGTGTCAGAGCAAGAGAGAGACAGAGGCAGGGCTACTATATGTAGGTCTAAATATACTTAATCCTGTCTCAATGCGGGAGATGGACTAGATGACCACTTGAGGTCCCTTCCAGCCCTACATTTCTATATGGAGTTGCAGCCCAGTTCCCTCCCTATCTGTGCCATTCATCCTCCAACCCTTGTGTGGCTACGGTGGTACCTACAGTGGTACCTAGCTGTATCTTATGCCCTACAAATCATCACTCCAATACATACACTTCCCTTCCTAAGCTTTGGCAAATGCCTTTCAGCTCTTACTGAGTTTCTGCAGATATTTACAGGAACCAAGAGCTATTCCATCAAATTCAACCTGCAATGCAGCAACCCCCTTCAGGACAGAAGGATTTTATCCTTTGAAAATTATTTTTATTGGATAAATACATCTTGAAAAAGCCATCTGCACAGATTGAGCAGGCATCCAGAAATACAGTCAGCATTATGTAGACTGCACACACTAAAATTAGAGATCATGGTTATTAGTAATATCCAGAGCTTTTTAACAATCTCTTTTTATAAGAAAGTCAAATAAAGCCAGTATAATCCAAGAAAAGAAGAAAAATGTATTATTGTAAAGGTTTATAGCCTATCATTAAAATTAATCAGGAATTTTTATTAATCAGAACCATCATGCAAGAAACTATTTATTATTTGTCAGGATCCCTTGTTTTTTGGTGAGGGCAGGGAGAGGAGAAAATACCTGAGAAATGAATAAACAGATGCTCCTGCAAAAGATAGTGTTCTAATTTCCTACTAACTTACTAGCTTCTACCTGACACAATAGAAAGCACTGCTACCAAGGATGCCATGGACTTACCAAGTACATGCCTGATACATTGTCGTGCTAGGGAAGGAAGAAAGGGGAGAGGTTAAATATCATACATTGTGATTCCCGCTTGAAATCCTCATTAGTTTCTGCTGTGTCACAGTTTTTGTTTCAAGCAGCTGTCTTTGACAGTGTCAAGTAGTCTGGTTGCTGATGTCCCAGAATACATATCTGATTTCCCATCAATGGCGATTCCATTTTTTGCCAGATAGAAAATAGAGCTTCAGTTCCTCTGTTCAATTTTTGTTTTTCAAAATAGCACACTCTCTTCTCCTTAGCTTGTATGGCTGCATACAGAGCTGGGGAACTCAGAAATTTGGCTCCTTTAAATTCCAATTTCTTTTATAGCTTGTGCAGGAGCAGCATTCTCTGTCCCTCTAAAGGGACATAAAGATGTGATAAGAGTGCTTTCCTATTGGGAGTTTTTTGTGGGCTTTCTTCTTAGGGGGCAGTTAGTTTTTTCCAAGTAGATAAGATCTTCTTTTACATCAAGATTCAAAACTTTTGGCAGAAGATTTTCCATACAAGAAAGCAGCTCTGAATTATCCTTTCCCTGGAGGGATATCTACCACTTTTAGGTCTTGTGAATGCTAGGATTTCTTAGACCTGTAGTTCCCATTTAAGACCGTAATAGCACCAGTGGAAACTGTAGTGTAGACAAGGATCAAACCAGCTCAGGTAATTTTGCTATCATGCCACCTACCCAGCTCTGAAGCTTGTTTACACTACTACCGGGGAGGTTGCAGGGGATGGGAGGGGGAGGCTGCTCTGGTTAGGAACTATGGATCTGAAATGTCCAAGTGTAGACACAGCCTCTCATTTTTGTATAGTATTTCATTTTCTGTTATTCTAGCTTATCATGGGCAGTGTGACTAGAGCACATTTTCTCTAGTCACACTGCCCATGATAAGCTTTGTAATTTGCTCCTGCTGTTATTGAGATGTAGGGTTTTCAGAGCCAAAGCCTGCACTTTTTTGTCATTATTTCCCATCCTTACTTCCATTAGTAAATTAAACAGCAATTTCTGCAACTTTTATTTTCCACAAGGGAGACGGCAGCACAGAGATCTTGTTTAGAGTTAATCCACTGCAGTGTTCCTTGGATAGAAAACAATTCTGGCAGAGTTTCAGTGGATGCAGCTGATGACTACGTGGTGTTGGAAAGGGTCCTGGGTTTTTAAAAGTCCTTATGTTCACTTTTACTAACACGTGTGGTATCACCTTCAGACTCAGTGTTTCTTGAAGATTTTGATGGTGCTCTGTCCTGTGAAAGAAACTTTTTTAAAAAAGCTTAAACTGATTAAGCAGTAGCTTCCATTTCATGGTTCCTGCTCCCCTCCACAACCCCACCCCCATCCTGGGAGGAGTTATAGCCAGGCATTCTAGCCCCAATCCAAGGCCCTTTGAAGTCAGTGGAAAGATTCCCACTGACTTCACCAGGCATTGAATTGGGCTCTTTGAATGCAGGAATTAATAGTTCTGATCCAGCCAAGCTTATGATCACATGCTTAATTTGTAACATGTGAGTCATCCCAATTAGGGTTAGGATTAGTAGACCCAATAGGATGATTCACGTGCTTAAAGTTAAGCGTTTGATCAAGCTGGATTGCTGCTAACATGCTTTAAATTCTCTCTATAGCTGGATATTTTTCAAAAATTCATCAGCATTTATTCTCAGTGATTACATGCATGCATTATTTTAACTAGATGTCATTTCTTCTTTCTCTCTCCACTTTATTTGAATGCAAATCCAGTCTCTCACTGGTGAACAATGAAAAGTTCCACAACCTTCTGTTCTACAGAACACAGTTCAGACTTCAGGAGTCAAAGGAAGAAGAACTGTGCCAATCCTTAAGAAAATTAGAAAGCTTTGGATCCTTTTGGATTTAAATTACTGCATGTACAATATTAGTAATTAAGGAAACAAATGTATTGTACGTTTTAAAGCACAGCACACACACACACACACACACACACACACACTTTAATTGACACTGCTTCCATTTCATAAGAAAACCTATCGTACTGCACTTTGAAATAATCTCAGAAAAATCTGAAGGAAACAAATTGCATTCATTACTGTTTTTATTAAACAGTGGCAGTTGTGACATATCACAACCTATGGCAGTAGGGTTCACATCAGGTAGAACTAGGACATTAAGCAAATCAGAAATCAAGAGACAGTAATTGAAAGATTCTATCTTCTGAATGTGTGCACTGTGATCTGTAAGAGTGTATATGTGACTCTGAAATGACTAAGACTATTACTCTTGAGGTCTTCCTTCCTGAATGAAGTGAGCAAGCATAAAGTGTTAGTGCCAGAAAAGAGACAGATTGAGTTGGAAGGTGTTCCTTTAATGCAGTGTTTCTCAAACTTTTGTACTGGTGACGCCTTTCACATAGCAAGCCTCTGAGTGTGACCCCCCCCTTATAAATTAAAAACATGTTTTTATGTATTTAACACCATTATAAATGTTGGAGGCAAAGCAGGGTTTGGGGTGGAGGCTGACAGCTCATGACCCCCCATGTAATAATCTCGCGACCCCCTGAGGGGTCCCAACCCCCAGTTTGAGAACCCCTGCTTTAATAAATATTGGAGTAAATAGATAAGTAAGCTTCCTGTTCTTGGACAGATCTAATTGATACTAGAGGTTTATATTACACTGATTTTTCATGGATAGATAGAGTTTATTCATTTGAGCAGGACATGCCTATTTTCCAGATGACTGCTCCCAGTTTTTTGGACTTCTATACTCTCTAGGGTTCTGTGGTAGGTTATCAATTTGCTCATCAAGAATGAAGTTGTGATGAATAGAACCCCAAAAGAATTTGTTTTTTCTTGCTTTGTTCTCCACATGTCTTGAATATACTCATTAGAAGATCTGGATAACTCTTGATTTGAGCCTGAAACATTTTTTTTCTTGTTTGTATATTAATTCATATATTTGTGTCATGTACAACATTATGTAGCTACATTGTGTTCCAAGGATGAAATAATATAAAGTTCAAGCTGAAAATAAGATAGTCTTTGTAGTTTATAATGAGAATATAAATAATATAAATAAACTAATGCTTGTCATGGGGGGACACATTGAAAAGAAAGGGTTAAATAGTTGCTCTGGGGCCAGGTGGCCCTGCCCCATCACACCGTCAAAGCCTGCACAGGCTGGAGGAAGAGCTTCAAAAGAGGGGGGTGGAGAGTAGCCAATAGCAGGCAGACAGTAGAGGTAAACTGATGTATACTCTGAGCTCCTAAGAAGGAGAACTACAGGAGCTCTGACCTGTCCAAGTCTACACAGAAAGGACTTGTGACTCTCTAAAGGTCAGAGACTTTGGCCTGGTCTACACTAAGAATTTACATTGGTATAACTGTGTCTTTCAGGTGTGCAAGAAATCCACACCCCTGAGAGACATAGCTATACCAACCAAACCCCTGCTGTGGACAGCCGCTGGGTCAACAAGAAGAATTGTTCCATTGACCTCTCAGGGAAGGTGGATTACCTATGCCACCAAAAAATGTGGAATTTTGTAGCTTTCCTCTTGTAGCATGATCATGGGTGGAACTAGAGAATGGGACACATGGAATTCTCTGCCTCCTAAGTATCTCTACAACTTGTGGCCATGTATTTTGTTTCTTCTAGGTTACAATGGCATTTTTGCCTTTCTGCTGAATTAGAAACACAAGACTGTAGTCTACCGTAGGTTTGTGGGGCCCAGAAGGCTACCAGTGTTTGCAGATGCATTGGGCCAAAGTGTATATTGTTATATTTCAGTATTTTGATTACTAGCCATTAGTGAATGATTATAACAGATGAACTTGCATGCTACCTGTCCTGGATACCAACAGCATAGGAATGATAAGGGTGTTTAAAACACAAATCATCTAAGCAAAATTAAAATATCCCAAAGATATTATACTATTGTTTTCCACAATAAAGGGAACAACAAAACTTTCCAGTATAAGGAATTCATTTCTCCAAACTTAAAAATATCATATTGTAATAATGGAAAAATAGCATGTACTGCTATATTATGATTATGTTCAATTACGTTTTTTCCCCTTACTTTCCAGACCATAGTAAGAATATACTAATTCTATTTCTGTCTGTGCTGCAGACAGAGTAGTCAAAGTGAATTAGTTTTCTCTGATTTTTGCCTAGTCATCTGTAAACAAGATCTATTAAAATAATTAAATGCAGATTTCGTAATTTGTACAATGTTTAACTGAAAAATAGGAAATGTTGTAAGGATGAGTATATTTAGCACCAATTTGCCTCTAAGCTATACAAGTGTTGTGGACACCATTATTTCTTGGCGAATTAAATGCTAATCTCTTTTCGATTATAGGGTTGATGCTGACTTTTGTAAAATACACACAAAGAAAACCCCATACTACTGTGAGAAAAATTATAAATAAAGTCAATAAGGTACATGCGAGCACACCGGAGTCCACCCACACAGAGCTCACTGAAGAACTGGGGCCTTAGTCTTTCCTCAGGCAAAACCTCCACTGGTTTCAATGGAGCTTTAGCTGAGCTAAGATTAAGTAAACACTGCAGAATTTTACTCTTTTTGTCCACTGTGATTTTTAATTTAACTTCCTTCTCACTGTTTTTCCCCCCTGCAAAAAAGTTTCCTTTCTCAGTAACCAGATTACATTTATGCTAATTGTCCTAAAGGCTTAGCCCTTAGTCTTCAAATCCATTCCCTCACTTGTCTATTCCCTATGGAGCCTACCATATGCTCAAAGAGTGGTCAGAATAGATATCCAAGGGTAAGCAACTGCTGCTTTGCCAGCTTTTGACTAGCCTGATTGTTGGCTGCTGTCCTATCGATCCTCTTAGGATCTGTGAGAGCTGGTTTGCCTTTCATATCTGCTCTGGTTTTAAATGGTGATACATCAGCAGTATGATGTGGCTGCATCTCAACAAAAGTGAAGTCCAGGCAGCCTCTCTGTGTCTGTCAATTTCCCATCTATTCTGAATGAACTGTCTAGATACTAATGCTCCCATCACCCTCGTACCTGAACATTATACTCTTGCTAGCTAATTCTAAGAAGAAACTGCTGATTCTTTCAGATAGAGGCAATAGTTTTTCCTCTTGAAATGTGTTTCAGCTGTTTTCTGTCTTCCTTTTCCCTGGTCTTGAGAGACATCCATTTATCTTTGGCTTTGTCAACAAACAGGGGTTTGTTTTTGTTTTTGTTTTTTGAAGGAGAAGTGAGTTTGATTATGTTTCTTAGTTACTCCTCTTCTCCATCTCCTGTACTGCAGCTGCAACATGAGCTAGAAAAGTTGTAGGGAGTTGTATGTACTGGCTGCTGAAGGAACTGGAACTAATTATATTTCCCCATCACCTTATTCTAGTTGTTATGTCAAGACAAGTTCAGAATATCTAAAATATGCATGTAGATTCAATCATAGGAACATGGCTACATGTTCAGTTGTCCAGAGTTGAAGAACTATCTAGTGGAGCCAGTCAAGTTCTTTCTCCAGCCCTGAAAGAGGAAGAATGACAAAGAGGATAACAGCACCTCTGAGGGGCTCTAAAGGGACAAATAGTGTTTGAGGAGCTGTAGGATGGAAGGTTGCCTAATAATGGTCCTGTGGGAGTTGGGAATTTTTGGGAAAGTGTCACAGAAATGCTGGGACTGGCAGTTCTGTGGAATTTAGGAGTTTTTAGGGAGTGGTGAGATGGAATGTTTGGGCTCAAAGATTCTATGGCATTTGAGGGTAGTTGAGCTGTTGGGTGGAATATGCCATGGTATCCAAACACTCTCAACACTTCCAACCGCTACAAAGCCCAAACATTTGAAGACCTCCTTGTGAACCAGAAAAATCCTCTCAGTTTCATGAGAAGGGCACATTCACTCCATTCGTACAATCCCGATTTTCCTATAGGTGTCACTTAGCAGTTGCACAGCTCGTGTTTTAGAATTCTCTGGAGGTAGAGCCCCACTGCGATAGATCAGGAGAGGAGCCACAGAGCAGAGTCATCAGCACTTGTAATCCAGCACACTGTTGAAGAAGATGAAAATACAAGGTGCTGCTATTACAAACTGGCCTCTGCCTGTGCTGGGGACAACTGAGGGTTACACATGCATGCTGAAAATTACTATTCATGTTTTCTTGTCTAAGTTGTGGCAGCCTCCCAGGGCTGCACTATGGGCCACAACACTGCCCAGAATCTCAACAGTATTCCACAGCTCCACCCCTGACATGTTTACAAGGGGGTCCTTTAAAGGCAGTCTTATGGCCATCTCCAACACTACCTGCCCAGGAGGAATCCTGCCCCAGCCAGAACTGGGGCTTTTAGGGCTCCTTTATGCCACTCCACCCCTTTTATCGGGCATAAGATGCTGGAGTGGAGGTGAGGATCTCATCCTCAATGTACATAGTACTCTGTTCATAGGTAAATACACAGCCCTTTGTACCTAGCAGCAGAGCTCCTCAGTAGCAATTTGCATAGGATTACAGGGGATGGGAAGTGGGAATGTCAGGGATATAGTAGTAGCTTAGCCTGTGCATTTATGCACAGCCCAGAAATAGATTAGACTTGTGACTCGGGTCCACTCCTCCACACCAGACCCTCTAATAGCTACCATTTATTTATACAAGTGTTCCATGCCCCAGTTGTGTGTTGCAAAGTGGGGAGAGAACAGAGTCAAGGATATTCTTTGGGCTTTGCTTGCAGAAGTTGGATGTGGCCCTAAGTAATTACAAATTTTCTGATGTTGATCTATGGCCTCATTCATCTTAAGCAAATCAACCTAATTGCCATCTAGAATAAACGTTGACAGGAGACAGTGGGTCTTGTGCAAGAACTGTATTGTTTATAGTGTGATATGACTGACATAAAAGCATTGTTCCTCTAAAGTTATTTTTGTAATGAATTAAGTTGAGTGCTATTAATTGTACCCTTTAAATCATTTAACTTGAGGCTTTTTAGTTTTTTCTTTAAAAGATTTAGATTGATAACATTATCTTCCTTTTCTCCATACTTTGACCACTTTGCCATTTTATTTGACTCTCTCCTGGACTTCCAGTCTCTTACTGTAACAAATCCAAGCTCCTCAGTACTTATGAAGTCTGCAGTGTTTATAATGAGCTTAAATGAATTGAAAAACAAAATTTAAAAAGAGAAAGAAAACCCAAAGATTTTCTGCTTTATTTTCCTTTAACGGGCTGATGTTTGAATTTATGAAATGATAGCTCAATGTAAATATGGGTTAAATCCATCAACATATGATTGTACTCATACAGTGTCCATTACAGAAGACTATAGCAATTGGCACAATTTTTAATAAAGTGCCCTACACTTTAAGGTGTCAGGATATAGAATTTGAAGGTGCTTATAGATACTATTGTTGAGAACAAAATGGGGCAATCAGTGCCCTGTTGAAGAAAGTGTTGGTTCACTTTATTAGGTAGTATTTCAACAAAGACTAAAAGATCGGAAGTGGTGAATAATGTATATTTTTAAAGAGTGTAGTTCTTTCATATTGATTTTCATTATGCTGGCCAAGCAGGCTATTGGGAAATGGAATATTTTCATGAACATTTCTCTCTGAACAGTGGCTTTGCCTTCCAGATGTGGGTTGGACAGTCTAGTGTAATGTAGCTCAGCTGTTCATATTCTAGAGACCTGGATGGAGTTCACTCTGACATGTGAAGCAGAAGTTTAAGATTTTTCCTCCCATCCTTAGATTTTTATTTTTACCACCAACCCAGGTAAAAGAAAAAGTAAGCGAATGTTTGATTAAAACAATTTTTTTTAAGTGTGAGGATTAGTTGAAATGGGTCAAACATTTATTTAGCAATATCACTGTGTTTGCATTTGCTTTCCATATTATTTGGTATAATGGTGGAATATGTTTATATTATTTCCTTGATAAGAACATATTAAGTGCTGAAACCTTTATAAAAATAAGTAATTTCAGTATATTTGAGTATCAAATGTCAGTGTGGGTGACATTTAAAATTAGTGCTTTTAAAGTTGTGCATTACCTTTTGAATTTCCTTTCCTCATCTATCAAAGTTGAGTGTTACCAGCTGGCACATTCTATGGAATGTTCTTTCAAGGACAAGTCATGACAGATAATCATGCTAGACATTTTCTGCCTTGGTTGTACTTCCTGCCTGACAACTTTTCTGGTTTTAATTATTCATTTTTATTTCAAAAGATATGTTCTGAAAATTATTTTACCACTTCAAAATTATATGGGGTCTTATGGCTAGTTCCTGCACACACCTGAAAGCAGTAGCCCAAAGAGAGAAAGGTTGAAATTTTTCTGCCCTATTTCTGGTTTCTCTTCAAAAGGCTAACACAAAGTCTACTTAAATCAATGGAATAAATCCCATTAACTTCAATGGGTTTTGGACCAGGCCCCAAACTTGGGAACAGGCCTTTCAGGAGATGCTTAGGGTAGGAAGGCCTTGTTCCAATGTATTTCAGTAGATACATCACAAGTAGTCTGTGCACCTTATCTTGTGCAGATCATAAGTGATATGATAATGCATAGTTATTATACTAATACAGCATTCATGTTTGCCCATTTTGGGTAAAACCAAACAGTGCTGAAACAGGGACTATTAGCAGGAAATGTATTTTGACACTCTGGAAAAAATGGATTTTTCTTCTTTTTATGTATATATCTTTGCAGTAATGCCAACCTTGAAAATTTTATTTAGGTTACACAAAGATACTTATATGCATATATTTTTAATACAAAAATCCTGACACTCACTAACCAAGAAAAGGTCATATTTCACAGCACTGTAACTATGAAGCAATTATGAGGGACTAAGAGATCTATTTGTCACTGCCATATAGTTATAGCAATGTAATCTGAACTTCATAAGGTGTAAATAAAACAAAACACCACCGGAAATAAAACTAACAATAAACCCACTAACTCTTCTTAGAGATTGACTTTGAAAATACATCTTCATTTTCAAAATGTTCACTATATATCTAGTTATGATGCACATTCAAAGGTCACGTTAGACACACAGCTTGCCAGTTGTGTGCCCAAATACCAACCTTAGTGTTTATTGGGTGTGCAAATGAGGACAACACTGATTTTTTTTATTTTATTTTATTTTGTGTGTGTGTGTGGATGACCTACCTCTGGCTTTGTTTTCACTGCTAAAAAGAGTGTGTTTTTACACAGGATAACTAAAGCATGTTAGCTATCCCACTGTAAAATCCTAGGGGAGACAAGCACTGTAGTCTTACTGCGAGGTAAACTAGGAAGATCAAACACAGGCTGGGGCACAGTGCTGACCTCGCCTTGCTATCTTGTGGCGAGAACTACAGGTGCCTTGTTTCCACTCGGATTTTTATACCAAGATAACTATTGTGCACTATCTTACAGTAAAAAAGACCTCACCTTTTTTGCAGTGAAGACATAGACTCTAACATCTGAGTGCTCCTACTATCAAGTGTGCAAGATATACATAAGTGTTCTGAAAGCAAGCTAGAATTATAAAAAGCATGTAGGAAACTTTTGTCCATTTTTTCTATTTATGTACTACTTATATGCAAAATGAGCACATTGGAGGTTGGAGGGATATTTCATATAAAATTTAATTTAAAACTATGATTCCTGTGTTTGATATACTTGAAGGTTAAGAACATGGTTTAAGGTTCTGAGGACATCATAAATTAGAATCTCTTTATACTGACCATGTTATTAGAACTGAAGAATCTCTTGAGGTTAGGTTTGGATAAGCATCCAAATGAGTAGATCATTATCTAAACCTTTTGGGTGTGAAAAACTGTATAGCTTAATTGATTTCCAGTACTTGTTTCATCTGGTTGTGGCCAGCAGAGTTGTCCCTCAGGGACGGCAAATCGGGGCGACCACTCCAGGCCCTGTGCTTTGGGGGGGCCCATGGGCCGGGCCAGGGTGGTGGGGCTCGGGCAGGCTCAGGCTTCAGTCCCCTCTCCTGGGGTCGTGTAGTAATTTTTGTTGTCAGAAAGGGGTTGCAGTGCAATGAAGTTTCAGTATCCCTGATCTAGCACTTAATTTATACTAACAATAATAATAATTGGATGTTGGCAGAAGATCCCAGAAGTAATTAGACCAAGGGAGGATGTTGCAGTGGTAGAAAGAGGCCATAATGTCTGTCATGCAGAGTACAGGTGAACCAGAGGCGCACAGTAAGTTGAGTGGCATGTGCTGGGGAGCAGCTATATCATGGTGGCTAGAGGAACCAAGTTTCTTTGTAGCTCCTGGCAAGAGTTAAATTTTCTCCCCATTTCAACCCAGCACGAGCTTTTAAGTAGGGTGATGGTGGTAACATAGCTTGTTTTCTACCAATGTGGATTCTCCCCCACGTGCAATGTGCTTAGTTGTTGCAGGAAGTTGAAATATATCCTTCCCTAAACCACTATTGTCTTATCAAAATTAACAATTGAGAAACATGCCCACTGGTCAAAACATTTTAGAACCCACCTTTTCTTTTGCAGTGGATTCTCCAGTTTCTTCTGAGCTCTGAAAACCAGAGCTTTGAGCATTCTGTTGTTCTTTGTTGTTAGTATTAGTAATAGAAGTATAGAAGTAATAGAAGTGGTAGCATCCAGGGATCACAGTCAATAATAGAGCACTAGGTTCTGTAAAACACATAGTAAGGGACAGTTCCTTCCCAAAAACTTTACAATCTACTCTGAGAAAAGATGCAACATGTGGGAGTGATAAACAAAAGGAGGGATGGGGAGAGGGAGTATGAATGGAATAGAAAAAGAAAACATGTATAGGTAGCTATTGCGTAACTTGAAGGTTTTTGAAGGTACCAAATGTTTAATAAATAGATCAAATCAGCTGTCCCTGCCAAATCTTCATTGGGTGGCATATTTATTGTAGGCATCAAGGAGGAGAAAGTAACAGCCTTACAGATTAATTCAGAGATGGTGTTCCATGAATAAGGAAGAGAAGCACTCCCCAGAATCCTCCCTGCCAGTTCAGTCTATGTTAAAAAAAAAGTGCCATGTGCTCTGATGCAACCCAGACCTTAATGTGTTCTGAAGTTCTGATGTCTTTCAATAAGCTCTTTCCTGATTGCCACAATTCTGCCTTATCACCCATAGGGCAAGAGTATTGCACTATAGCCTGCATCTTCAGTTAATACTATAGAAATGGGAAATGATTTTAGCACTAAAACCCAACTTTGGTACAAAATAGAATCATCACAGCACTTCCATTCAACTCACCTCTTCATACCTCCTCACAGCAATCAGCGCTCTTTTGTCACTCAGAGTAAATTAACCCACTGGGATATAACTCATTTCAAAAGAAGAACCCATCTAATTTTCAATGAAGCTTTTGTATATTAGAAATACTGTAAAACACTTAGATGATCAGACATTAGGTTATTGTGTGCATCACCTGCACACATCTACCACTCAAAACTCTGCCCACAATTCTGACAATCAACCTGACAACACAGCCAATCAAATTCCATCCTACAGCTGCTTCCTAGGAAACCAACACATACTGTATCTATGGAAACTAACTGCAACACACTGGATGAAACATGAAGAAAAAATCCTGCAGTTTTTTCCCCACTTAACAAAAAAAAAGTACTTGAAAATTGTTTAATACAGAGGAGGAAAGATAGCAGTATTGAAAAGCACAACAATATTGTGTTCAAACAATGTACAAAATAGATTACTCTGTGTGTGTGTGTGTGTAAATATACATACACCAACACATATGTATATGCAATATATCCATACATTTGAGTTTGTGTTACATAGACCGTGAATGAGAAATGACACAACAGATGTGAAAGTTACATTTCTCATTAACAGATGTTTGTTTCTCTGTATGCAGCATGTTTGCCTATTGTATCTCTGTGTGTGTGCATGCATGCGCACACACATACACACACACACACACACACACACAAGCATTTAAAACTACCTTCTGTGGTTATATATTTTATATATTATATATATAGTCAGATTATTAGAGTATGCAAAGTAGGAAAAATCTGATTTTCATTTTGCAATGCAAAGATACACATTTTATTTTATAATTGTAAATTTCACTACATTTCTTCTGATCCCTTTGTGAGTGCTACCCTTGTAGAACAGAGAGTGTGAGAAGAAAGGAAGAAGAAACATTAAAGATCATGCCATACAACATAACAGGAAAGAATTTGATATACAGCACCTTATAAAGAACCCTGAATGTTATAAATAGTACCTTAAAAAGAGGGCACCAAAGACAAATAGTGCACACCAATTATAACAAGACAGAACAGCCCCTTTCACCTTTTGTCTATTGTATACCAATGTAAAGTACTGTGTACACAGTAAATGTGTCCAGGGAGTGTGCAAGTATGTGTCAGAGGGAGTATTTATGAATTTGGAATGAATGAAAATGTATTAAATTATAGACTTTTTAAAAATCTTCCCCAATAATTTAGTTTCATTACATTGTAGTTATTTCAGTTCCCAATACTCAAGACCACTAACATAATTTGAAGGTGAAAGGCTGTTTTCCACTAAGACAGACTGTAAATCTGCATGCTGATTGCTGAGGCCCCTGATAGTTAGAACAGATGGGGCTTCTATGTCTCTGCAATGCCCCCTGCTCAAAGCACTACTTAAATGGAATAATCTAGCCTACTAGGGTTGCCATCTTTCTGATTACAGAAAACAGAACACCCTTGCCCCACCCTCTGCCCCAAGGCCCTGCCCCTTCTCAGAGGCCCTGCCCCTGCTCACTCCATCCCTCACTCACTCTCCCTCGTCCTTGCTGACTCGCTCATTTTCACCGAGCTGAGGCAGAGGGTTGGGGTGTGGGAGGGGGTGAGGGCTCCACATGGGGGTGTGGGCTCCGGGGTGGGGCCAGGGATGAGCGGTTTGGGGTGTAGGAGGGGGCTCCAGCTGGGGCCGAGGGGTTCGAAAAGTGGGAGGGGGCTCAGAGCTGGGGCAGTGGGTTGGGGTGTGGGAGAAGGTGAGAGGTGCAGGCTCTGGGTGGTGCTTAGCTCAGTCCCAGGAAGTGGTGACCTAGGAGCACCTAGGAGCCGGAGGGACATGCCAGCCGCTTCTGGGAGCCGCGTGGAGCCAGCCGCTACGGCCAACCAGACTTTTAGCGTCCCGGTCAGCTGTGCTGACAGGAGCCGCCAGGGTCCCTTTTTGACCAGGTGTTCCAGTTGAAAACCGGATGCCTGGCAACCCTATATCCTACTGACACTCAGGGAGAGATGGCCATTCCATTCTGTTAACCCATTCACCAAAACTGTAGGACTGCACTCTCTTCTGCTGTGTCTGTTCAAAGGTGATTTATTTTTAAAGTTTGAAGAAAGGCCATGTAGCCACTTTTTTGATTCCCATTTAAAACTGTTTCAACTTTTTTGTGCTCTGATAAATCCAAAGTTTTAAAACTTCAAAACTGACAAACAGGTAGCTGGGAATGAGCTGTAATCACTTTGCCTTGATTGAAAATATTTAATTAGGAAACACAAAATTCTGAACTTTGAAGTTCTACTCTGCTGAGCATAGTTTCTGTTCTCATCCATGTAAGTACTGCTGTCTCTCCTTTTCTCCTATCCATCTCCCTTTTTTCATCTCTTCATTTGTATTTGAGTGTTGAGAGGATTTTTAAAACTATTTTTCTGTTGTAATCAAAACATATAATAGTGTCTTGCATGCGTTGGCAGCTACACTTTATAACTAGATTGTTTACTATTATTGTCACACCAAATAGTCATACTGCAGACACTCAACAAGATTCTGGATGAATTCATATTCACCGGGGGAGGGTGTTTGGACCTGGAAGTCTGGCAGAATAATTTCTTGTTACTCAGCAAGTTTACATACATCTAAAGAGGTCATGGTGAGAACTGAACAAGACACTTCTCCTGCCCTATTAACCTTCCTTAACATTACAACCTGACACCTATGCAGCTGTTCATTACATTTTAACTCTAACAGTATAGCAAACTTAAAAAATAAAAATAAATTATCTGACAACTTTTCAGTGACTTACATGAAATTAGCTGATGGGTTCAGTCCAGTTCTTGGAATATTAGGTGGCCATATTCCCCAAATGACTGCCATATATGGCATCAATTGAAACCATTGTTGGCAGTCTCAGCAGAGGCCAACAACTGAATGGGTCTGGAACTGACCTTCTTTGTAATGATCCCTCGAAAGCAAGGCTGAAAGATTTTGAATGGACAGAGTGGGAGGCTTCCATGTCACTGCCTATGTGTGATGTACATTTTGGCACAACTTCTCTAGAAGTGCATGCTTGGGAGTGGAGGTAGGGGGCCTGATTATCCATTGCTGTGCACCTTCTGTAGTCATTTACATCAGTGCCAAGTAGGTGCAACTGGGCTCCCACTGTGCCGATCAATAAAGGATAGGAGTTGACAGCCCCCAGCTACACAGCCTTGGCTAGTTAGTTCAAGATGTAGCAGCTCATGTTTTTAGCTCTGGAGGTCCGCCAGTTCAATCTCTGGTATGTTAGCCAAGAGGCTGCTTGTGTCACTACCTTTCTGATTTGGTGGAATTTTACACCCACTTTGTACTGGTGCTAATGACTAAACAAGGTGAAGGGCCATGAAACATCAGGCCCTGGATTTTTTCATTTTCTTTCTCAATCTGCTACAGCCTGAGATTACTGATGCTGTAAACCATCTCCTTTTTGCCATGAATTTGTCTATGGATTGATAACACTTTCAAGATAACACTGAACAGTGCACTGATACACAGATACCCTCCCACCAACAACACAGGAAGAAGAACTCCACATGGACTCCTCCTGAGGGTTGAAATGACAGTCTGGACCTATACATAGAATGCTTCCGCCGACGTGCACAGGCAGAAATTGTGGAAAAACAACATCGCTTGCCTCATAACCTAAGTCGTGCAGAACGCAATGCCATCCACCCTCAGAAACCACCCTGACATTATCATCAAAGAGGCTGATAAAGGAGGTGCTGTTGTCATCATGAACAGGTCTGACTACCAGAATGAGGCTGCCAGACAACTCTCCAATACCAAATTCTACAGGCCACTTTCCTCAGATCCCACTGAGGAATACACTAAGAAACTGCACCATCTACTCAGGACACTCCCTACACTAACACAGGAACAAATCAACATACCCTTAGAGCCCCGACCGGGGTTATTCTATCTACTACCCAAGATCCACAAACCTGGAAATCCTGGACGCCCCATCATCTCGGGCATTGGCACTCTCACTGAAGGACTGTCTGGATATGTGGACTCCCTACTCAGACCCTACGCCACCAGCACTCCGAGCTATCTCCGTGACACCACAGATTTCCTGAGAAAACTACAATGCATTGGTGACCTCCCAGAAAACACCATCCTAGCCACCATGGATGTAGAGGCTCTCTACACAAACATCCCACACACAGATTCATAGATTTATAGATTCTAGGACTGGAAGGGACCTCGAGAGGTCATCGGGTCCAGTCCCATGCCCGTACGGCAGGACCAAATACTGTCTAGACCATCCCTGATAGACACTTATCTAACCTACTCTTAAATATCTCCAGAGATGGAGATTCCACAACCTCCCTAGGCAATCTATTCCAGTGTTTAACCACCCTGACAGTTAGGAACTTTTTCCTAATGTCCAACCTAGACCTCCCTTGCTGCAGTTTAAACCCATTGCTTCTTGTTCTATCCTTAGAGGCTAAGGTGAACAAGTTTTCTCCCTCCTCCTTATGACACCCTTTTAAATACCTAAAAACTGCTATCATGTCCCCTCTCAGTCTTCTCTTTTCCAAACTAAACAAACCCAATTCTTTCAGCCTTCCTTCATAGGTCATGTTCTCAAGACCTTTAATCATTCTTGTTGCTCTTCTCTGGACCCTTTCCAATTTCTCCACATCTTTTTTTAAATGCAGTGCCCAGAACTGGACACAATACTCCAGCTGAGGCCTAACCAGAGCAGAGTAGAGCAGAAGAATGACTTCTCGTGTCTTGCTCACAACACACCTGTTAATAAATCCCAGAATCATGTTTGCTTTTTTTGCAACAGCATCACACTGTTGACTCATATTTAGCTTGTGGTCCACTATAACCCCTAGATCCCTTTCTGCCGTACTCCTTCCTAGACAGTCTCTTCCCATTCTGTATGTGTGAAACTGATTTTTCCTTCCTAAGTGGAGCACTTTGCATTTGTCTTTGTTAAACTTCATCCTGTTTAACTCAGACCATTTCTCCAATTTGTCCAGATCATTTTGAATTATGACCCTGTCCTCCAAAGCAGTTGCAATCCCTCCCAGTTTGGTATCATCCGCAAACTTAATAAGCGTACTTTCTATGCCAATATCTAAGTCGTTGATGAAGATATTGAACAGAGCCGGTCCCAAAACAGACCCCTGCGGTACCCCACTCGTTATGCCTTTCCAGCAGGATTGGGAACCATTAATAACAACTCTCTGAGTACGGTTATCCAGCCAGTTATGCACCCACCTTATAGTAGCCCCATCTAAATTGTATTTGCCTAGCTTATCGATAAGAATATCATGCGAGACCGTATCAAATGCCTTACTAAAGTCCAGGTATACCACATCCACAGCTTCACCCTTATCCACAAGGCTCGTTATCCTATCAAAGAAAGCTATCAGATTGGTTTGACATGATTTGTTCTTTACAAATCCATGCTGGCTGTTCCCTATCACCTTACCACCTTCCAAGTGTTTGCAGATGATTTCCTTAATTACTTGCTCCATTATCTTCCCTGGCACAGAAGTTAAACTAACTGGTCTGTAGTTTCCTGGGTTGTTTTTATTTCCCTTTTTATAGATGGGCACTATATTTGCCCTTTTCCAGTCTTCTGGAATCTCTCCCGTCTCCCATGATTTTCCAAAGATAATAGCTAGATGGAATACAAGCTGTCAGGAACAGTATCCCTGATGATGACACAGCACAACTTATTGCTGAGCTCTGTGACTTTATCCTCACGCACAATTATTTCAAATTTGGTGACAATATATACCTCCAGACCAGTGGCACTGCTATGGGCACCCGCATGGCCCCACAATATGCCAACATTTTTATGGCTGACCTGGAACAATGCTTCCTCAGCTCTCGACCACTCACGCCCCTTCTCTACCTACGCTACATTGATGACATCTTCATCATCTGGACCCATGGGAAGGAGACCCTGGAAGAATTCCACCATGATTTCAACAGCTTCTACCCCACCATGGACCAAACTACACGGGAGGTCCACTTCCTAGACACCACCGTACAAATAAGTGATGGCCAGGTTAACACCACCCTATACCGAAAACCCACCGACCGCTACGCCTACCTTCATGCCTCCAGTTTCCACCCCGGACACACCACACGATCCATCATCTACAGCCAAGCACTGAGGTACAATCGCATCTGCTCCAACCCCTCAGACAGAGACCAACACCTACAAGATCTTCACCAAGCATTCTCAAAACTACGATACCCACACAAGGAAATAAAGAAACAAATCAACAGAGCCAGACATGTACCCAGAAGCCTCCTGCTACAAGACAGGCCCAAAAAAGAAACCAACAGAACTCCACTGGCCATCACCTACAGTCCTCAGCTTAAACCTCTCCAACGCATCATCAGTGATCTACAACCCATCCTGGACAATGATCCCTCACTTTCACAGACCTTGGGAGGCAGGCCAGTCCTCGCCCACAGACAACCCGCCAACCTTAAGCATATTCTCACCAGCAACCACGCACCGCACCATAACAACTCTAACTCAGGAACCAACCCATGCAACAAACCTCGATGCCAACTCTGCCCACATATCTACACCAGCAACACCATCACAGGACCTAAACAGATCAGCTACAACATCACCGGCTCATTCACCTGCACGTCCACCAATGTTATATATGCCATCATGTGCCAGCAATGCCCCTCTGCTATGTACATTGGCCAAACTGGACAGTCACTACGCAAGAGGATAAATGGACACAAGTCAGATATCAGGAATGGTAATATACAAAAACCTGTAGGAGAACACTTCAACCTCCCTGGCCACACAATAGCAGATGTAAAGGTAGCCATCTTACAGCAAAAAAACTTCAGGACCAGACTCCAAGAAGAAACTGCTGAGCTCCAGTTCATTTGCAAATTTGACACCATCAGATCAGGATTAAACAAAGACTGTGAATGGCTATCCAACTACAGAAGCAGTTTCTCCTCCCTTGGTGTTCACACCTCAACTGCTAGCAGAGCACCTCACCCTCCCTGATTGAACTAACCTCGTTATCTCCATACTGATTTATACCTGCCTCTGGAGATTTCCATTACTTGCATCTGAAGAAGTGAGGTTCTTACCCACGAAAGCTTATGCTCCCAATACTTCTGTTAGTCTTAAAGGTGCCACAGGACCCTCTGTTGCTTTCTGTGGATTGAAGCGAGGAAGATTTTTCTGTTGCAGCAAAGGGTGGGAAAGCTATTTGTGCTGTCTTTGTGACCAGTTTAATTAGATATGTTGCCTGTTTATATGCTGCTTGCTTATATATATGTAATGCCAGATGCCCCAGCCACAGGTCCAATAAAAAGCATTAAAATAAACTGATGACTTCAGTTGCTGGTGGTATAAAACTGGACCTTTATGAATGAAAATCTAATAGGCAATTAACCATAATAGAGCTTAGAAAAATATCAGAAAAGCCCTGGGGAATTTGTTAAAATCTATAAATGTGTTTTGTTAAATCCCCTGTTAAAATTTTATCTTTGCATGTTCATTTTCCTCTGTATGTTAGATCATTAGTGTTCTCATTTTTTGACATTCTTCTTTGGCTCCTAGGGAAGTTCAAACTGCTAAGTTTTCACATTGAACATTCAAAGCACTATGTAGGAAGCATGTGCAAAAGTGTTAAATAATTGGTGATATGTGTTTACTTTCCAGTACAATTATGAAAATGAACCCTGTTTCATTTTCACCAGCCAATTTAAATCAGTCTACAAAAAAGTAGAAAACTGTGTCTCCAAACTTGTATGTTCTAACCAAATTTCAAAATGTATGTGGGGTGGTTTAAGAGTGTACTATGACTACAGGCAGTGGATTTTAAAGAAGTTTGAGGGAGTTAGGTGCTCCCATCTCATTGAAATCCAATGGGATTTGGATGCCTGATTGATTTAGGTTACTTTGACTATCCCACATTCAGTAGTTAAAGATTAATAACTGGATATTTGCACCACTGTTTGCACGTACCTAGCACTATGTTTAACATTGATGCTTATTTGTTTACATTGATATTTATAAAGAAAGTGGCAACAATGTTGACAGTCCCAAGCTCCAAAGAGTTGGACCGAAAATACCATTCCCAACTCATCTTTAGAGTCAGTATAATACCACCTTCCACATGAGCCTCACAACGCCTCTGAGATAGGTAAGTATTAACTTCCCCATTTTAAAAGATGCGGGGGAAATGAGGTTATGTTTTACCCAGAAAGTCTCCAAATAGCACTCAGATTTTCTGGTTTCCCGTCATGTGCGGTAACTTTGAGGCCATCCTGCTTCTTGACCCAAAACTGCCTTCATATGGCAACATGCCCTCAGGTAAATGACAGAATGACACCATGGCTTTGCAAAATACTTTGGCAACCCACCAAGTGTGGCAAGATCCAAATTCAAGGGTCTCCTAAATACTGGTAGTTCTATAGAATTCAAATCTAGGGTCTAGCAGCACAACTGCCTCACTTACTATAGGCTCCAATCTACTTCTACAAATACCAATGGGAGACTTTCCATTGACTTTATTAGGAGTTGGATTGATTTGATAGGGCTTGATCCTGAGCCATTACAGTAAATGGAGTTAGTCATTGACTCCAGGGGGGGCAAGATCAAACCCATAGTGAATAGTTAGAGAAGTGTTCTTTCAAATAGCTAGAAGCCAGGTTATATAAGATAGTTAGCATCAACTAGAATTCAGGTACCTGAGATAAAAGCAACAAACAAATATTTGGTGTTTTGCAACTATGCAAGGCTGAAGCCCCGAAGTACTCATCTTTTTAAAAGGTAGTTCTGTTCTGAAAAGCAGCTATGTAAAATACCACTTTGTTCACTCAGATCTGCCCCATCTGTATTCTGTATTTATTTTAATACATTTTTATTACTTTTTATAAATCTCAGTAGAACCAATACAGCTATGGAAGAGTTAGCTGGATTCTATTCTTGCTCATGCTTGGTCAACAGGATTATTAATTAATTTTTGAATGCAGAATATTTGTTAGCGGCCTGGCATGGATTTCAGTTTCCAGGTCGCATAATAGGTTTGGCAGTTAGGGAAGAAAAACACACACACACACCCCTTTTTCTTAAAAACTGAGCAAATTTGATCTGAGTCCCTGAGAGAAAATAAATGTGCAATACCACCATTCCAGACTAGAACCACATTTGATGATCAGGCCATAACAATTAAAGAATATATTTACTAGTTTGTAATCTTGTCACTATATGTAAGATTTTGAAATACATTTTGCTTTATAAAATGATAGTGTTTATTCTTTACACACCAAAACTGGTATGTTCCATATAGTCACGCTAAATTGCACTGAAAGATTGATAAGCATTGAAAAAGTTTGTAGTCACTGATTAGAGTTTCTCCACTTTTTAATTCAGAGACATTTTAAAACTCTCAGACACCAGGGTCTAGTGACTAGACAAATATTTTATAAACAAATTAGCAATATTTTACATTAAATAGGCAACTACGCCAGCACACCCAGAAATCTAACCAAAGGACAAGTGCTCCCCAATTCAGAGAAGAGTGTTAGTGGCACGTTGCTAGATAATGGGAGTCTGGTTATCGTCTCTTCTACCAATTTAAAGAGGCAGAGTGGTGTTTTGGTTTTATGGAAATGGAAATGTGATGGGTGACACTCTCATCTCTTGAGTGCCTCCTAGTAGCTGGGTGTGGAACTGCAATCTTTGCTTTTCTTGGCACCCCTTGTAGATTGTCCACCTTGCCTGGTAGGTCTTCAGTGGCTCAGCCTTCCAGCCAAGTCATGCAGTGAAATGAATAAACCCCTTCCAGGGTAGCAAAGCATTCAACACACTGTCTGCCCTCACTAGGGTCTTCAGCCCCATCTCTGGGCCCCTTTAAATGCTGCCTTTCACTTGGGCTTCCCAACAGAGCCTTTTCCCCTTATTGGGGCTTAGGGCGCTATGCTGATGGGGTAACATGGGCCTGCCCACTCCTCTGAGTCCCATCACAGGGACTCTATAAATAGCAACCATGTACCACTGCCACAATTCCCTGGGCTTTTTCACATGTAGCCCTTTCTCTTTGCCTTTACCCCAGGGCTGAAGTTCTCAGATCCTCTTCCTCCTTGCTTAATTCAAAAGTTACCAGCACCAGCCTTCTGATTCTCTCTTGCACTTCCATGACCAAATAGGAGCACACTTCCTTACTCCTCTGGTCTCAGTCAAGAACTGACCTGCTAAGGCCCTGCAGCTTCTTTTATATGAGCCTGCTGGGCTCTGACTGGCAGCCTTTCTAGGAAGGGCTGGAGGACCCACCTGCACTGCTTCTTCCTGGAGCATGGTATAGGACTCCAGCACCTCTAGCAGGCAGCCACGAAGGGCCAGGGACACCCCACCATAGCAAGTTATTTTAAAATTTGTGTAAAGTCATTCTTGAAGTCAAGACTATGTAAAACAGATGCACATACATTGACTCTAGCAAAATAATGTAACTGGAACATACATTACTTCCAGTACATTGTGCTAGACTGTACAATAGCTGGAGGCCTCTATACTCCAACGATGGAATATTTTTTTTCTTCAGTTTTCAGGGAAGCTAGATGGCAAGTTAGCTAGATTGTGAAAACTTTCATCAGGAAATCAAAGGCATTTTTAGTTGTTTTGTTATTCCAACAATATTCTCAGGAAGGTAATCCAAAGAAACTATTGTAAATCTCTGTAAAGGTCTGTAACCTTTTACTTTTCATTTGGTTTCCCTTTCATTACTATTTCCTTTAGTCTTTAGTACTGATATAGCCTTGTAGCCTTGCATACAGTAATAATTAACTCTATGCAATGTTATATATATATGCAAGATAATAATTACGTGGTCATCATCTCAGCAAATATAGAGTTAAATATCTTTTTGCTTTCTAGATCACTGCTGAGACTCAAACATGAAAATATGGAATGAAATCCTGACCCCACTGAAGTCAATAGGAGTATGGCCATTTACTTCAGTGGGTCTAGGATTTCATTCCTAAAGTTCATATTTAATAAGGAAAAATTTAGAGGTGAGGTGTTTTAACTAATTTTCTAACTAAAGGTATTGTCTAATTATGAGAATTCTGAACATAGTGCAGCCCTGTTGGAAGTACAGCAACTATGTCAGACACTTATGAAACAGATATTGAAAGTTGGGCCTGTTCAAGTGCATGCCTAATGTGTGTAGAAGTACCCAACATAAATTCACTAATCAGGCATGTGTACATGGCCAGTTAGGTACTGTAAGATGCTAGCTTGTCCCCAGCCCATGAAAGACCCACTGCCACACCCAGAGTCTCATTTCCAGGCATATATTCCAAACATAAGCAAACAAACAAAAACAGTTCCTCAGCCCACCCTGGGCCATAGCTTCCAGGGGAATTTCCCCTTTGCCTCTTTCAATTCTCCCTGCTTCGGGGCCTAATAAAGCATTCTCCCATGCTCTGTTAATTGAGCACTGCCTCCCAGGATTCTTTCCTTGGAGACTATTTTCCTCCTAGTGTATTCCTGCAGTCTCCCCTCCCAGGTTACTCTGGCAGCCTCTCCCAGGGAAGTCCTGCTACCCAAGCCTCTGGGCTTCTGGCCTGTCTCCTTTTTCCCCAGAGATCATGTCCCATTTTCCCATGTCTGCTCTCTTCCCCTTTCTTGAATGAGTTTCAGGTCTTACTCACCCAGTTTCCTCCCTTTCTGGAGCCCAAGTGCCTTCTCTTATAGTCTGACTGGAGGTCAGCTGTTCAGTCACAGGTACTCTGGCCTCTTCCCGCTTTAAGGGCAGTGCCACCCTGTGACAGTATCCAGCTGGCCATGTGCATATAACTGATTTGAAAGCACACATTCCGCATGGCTTAGGCAGACATAAATGTATGCAAGCAATTGCATATACCTAACTCTGAAAACCTGGCCCTTTGTCCAGGTATGTATCCAAAACAGATTTTAGCCTTTATGCAGGTACTATCTCATTTGATAGTATCATAATTTTAAAGAAAGCAGGGCAAAATCCTACCATTCCTAGAGCAAAAATAATTTAAAAATTTGTCCCTAGCCAACTGAGAATCTTGCCATCCTGTAGAACATATGTTATCAGAGGAGCTGCTGTCCAGTCCCAATGTACTGGCGGTACTCCCTACCTTAACTTACTATTGCTAAAATAAATATCATTAATAGTATTAACATAGTGTTTGCATACATAATTGCTTTCCCCAATGTATTTTAGTTTTCCCTTAACTATTTCTGAAATCTAGGGCTTGATCCACCTCCCACTGAAGTCAATTGAAAGACTCCCATTGATTTCATGTGAGTAAGATCTGGCCCCTAAACTCAGTTTTCGGTTAACTGTTATGGTATACTAGCTTTGTCTAGACTAGAGATATAGGACTGGATAGAAGCTCATCAAGTCCAGTCCCCTGCCATTGCCGGCAACCCAATCAGATAATCCCATTTGTAAAGTTAGCAAACACCCTTTTAAAACTAGGTAGGCCATTAGCCTGCACTGCTTGTATTGGAAGGCTGTTCCAGAGCCTCACTTCTCTGATGGCTAAAAACTTTCTGATTTCCAGATTAAATTTATTCATGGCCACTTTATACCCATTTGTTCCTGTGCCAATATTGTCCTTTAGCTTAAGTAGATCTTCTCCCTCCTTGTGTTTACCCCCCGATGTATTTATAAAGAGCAATCATATGGCTTTTCAACCTTTGTTCTGCTAAACTATACAAGCCAAGCTTGTTTAGTCATCTCTGGTAAGATAGGCTGTACATTCTCCTTTTCATCCTAGTAGCTCTTCTCTGCATCTGTGCTTTACCTTTCTATTATTTTCCTTCCAATTCAGACTTTAATCACTTTGTTGCAACTCTAGACCTTCAGCTTCCCTTACTAAGCTACAGCTATTCTTTCAATCTCACCCTCAACTGAATCAAATTGTCATTCCATTTCTAACTGAAGGACCACTTCACACCAAAATTCCAGGCAGCTTTGCTCATGGAGTGGGGTTTTCTCTCAGGCTCCTCTGACCCTGGTTACATTTATTTTATATCATTTTACTTACATATAGTGGGCCAGATCCTCAGATAGTGTAAATTGTCATAGCTCCATTGTAGCCAATGGAGTCCCAGTGCCTGGCTATAGAGTCCCCATACCTAGTACAGATTACTTTCCATGGTACTTTGAATCAGCTGTGCTGGCTGGCATACTGTGGGGAGGTCGAGCCAAGAGTTAGTCCACGTGCAAAGGAGGGGCCGTAGCAGCTTTCTAGAGGCTGCTCCACGCCGGTATAGACACTCATTATTACCCATGATGTAGGTAGCCTGTGCAAGGGAGTAGGGGGGCTCACAATTTACCAATAATCTTCTGGAGGTATCCTACTTTGATTCTTGGTGCCCAACTCCCCAGTGGACTTAGCAGGTTGGTCTGAAGTTTTCTTCTTGGTGGTGATCAGCTCAGAGTGGATTTGAATTATATCTCCCACTTCCAGCAGCCACTGGGGCTGCTGACAGTCTCACTAAATGTTCTCTTTAAACATTTGTTAGTTAATTAAAACTAACCGCAGCACTGGTGGCTGTAGTTCAGCTCCATCCCAGGCACACTGGCAGATAGGAGAATGCTGGTGCACACTCCACAAGTCTCCCAGAGAGTCAGGGCCCCAAAAGTAGCAGGGAGAATCAAGGTGCCATGCTGGCCTCCAGATTAATCTTATTTATTTTACTCTCTTTGAGACTGAAACTATGGTGCCTGCACAAAATTACCCTCTGACCCAGTAAGCTAGATCTGCAAATGTTTGTGAAAACCTCTAATTTTGCATGGGGTAGGGGAGAAGAGAGAGAAAAGTAAAATCATGGAATTTCACATGGTTCTTCAGCCAAGGAACCTCCAAACATTAAACTTAGCTGTGGATAAATCAGTGGATTTCAGTGACTAATGTTTTTCATGGTTCTATCAGATTTATCTTTTCTGCAAAGCAGGACCTCAGATAAAGATGCCAGGCAAAGATGGCCAAGAAACAGCAAGTAAGCAAAGATACCTGAGCCTCAGGTTAGAAGTACATTGATTTTGGCAAACAAATTTGGCTCCATTCAGCTATTAAATGTATTAAGTTAAGAGGAAATGAAGTCAGCAGCTAGGATGTTTGGCTGATGTATACTGTGCACCAACTAAATACTCCAAATCTTTGTAATGAAATTAATAAATTATCTACTTTTTGGCTGTGCTATTTTCTCTACATCCTTAGAACTCACATAAATGGAGATGGTACTGTGGTACATCACTGTAACAAGTGACTTTAAGTACATTATAATATCTCACCATGGCAACATCTTTCTGCTGATGTTATTTATAGTAAAAGAAAGAAAACAAAAACAAATCACCCCAAAACCCTGAAAAGCAGAGTTGAAGGGCTAACCCAGGTCAAGGTTTTTATCTTCATAACTGTCTGTAAAGTGCTTTGCACACTTTTGGCACCATATAAACAATAAATAATAATTTAAAGAAGAAACAGTACTTTTCTGCTTTTAATTCTCACTTTTTCAACTTTACATAAATATACTAAACACAAGTGAATTTACCTAGTTACATGGCTTTTGCTTGGGTAGCTCTGGCCAAATATAACTTGATTGTAATAGAAAATGCTAGAAAAATACACTATAGTTTGCTTTTATACCTTGGAGTTTGGCACAGGGCCCAAGTGTGTGTGTGGAGTGGGGTGGGGCCTGGGATAATTCCAACTTTGCACTTCCCTGAGACTTCCTAGTGTCTGTCCATCCCCTGGCATAAATTAGAGAAGCTTCAGGATAACTAACTAATTTATACTGACTGGTAAGGCCCCTTAGGGGCTGTTATGCCATTTGGGGTTTGCCAGAATGTTATCACTCCAACAATGCCCTGACATGCCTCCTCCACCAAAGTGTTGGGAGGAGGATCTGGCCCTATGTTTTGAATCCATTACCATGTCTCTGTTTGATTCGTGCATATACAAATCAGTGCTTTGGAGCAGGCATGTGTTAGGGAAGGCCTGGTGAAGAATGGAGGTGTGTTGGATCAGAGGGTAACAGGACTGGTGGGGAGACATGGAGGAGCTTGGTTGTGGGGGAGCTATGGTGGTTATCTGTTACACAAAGGATGAATATGGCTTTGGGATGATGGGGGAGAAACAGGGCTTGAGTTCCAAGGTTCTGGGAGTCGGCAAGCAGAGCGAGAGGAGCTCTGCCCTGCTGAGCCATCTGTGTTTCATCAGAATGCGCCTGCCTTCTAATGAACCACCCCAATGGTCTCTATCATGGAGCAAGAGGGGGAGAGAACAGGGATGTGGTAGCCATCCATCTAGAAATGTTGTGGTTCTATGGGGGTCAGTGGCGATGTTTGGTGGGATGCTGAAATGGAAGGGATGGGACTGTGAAGTAAGGTTGGGGGGGGGGGCGTGCTCAGCACTGAGGCAATGACATTTGTAGGGTTTCTCTCTGTGTTGTTGCCTAGTGTGCCAGGAAACCAAAACAACAGTGCTGGAGGAACCCTTCAAGTAACATTGCTTCAGGACAAACCCCATCCCAGGCCCCTGGGACAGTTGTAGTTCCCCTCCACTCCTGACTCTAACCTCCACTTGCCCTGTTTGTATATTATGATCAGTCATTAATGCGTAAAAGAGAAAGATTTCAGTCCTGGCTAAAATACAAATCTGAAGGTAACTTTAATGTCTTTGGCCAAAATGTTCAAATGTAGGTGGCTGAAATTAGGCACCTAAAGAAGTAGCTTGGTTTTCAGGTCACTGAGCAACCACAATTCCTGGTGACTTTGAATGGAGTTGTAGGTGCTCATCACCCGAAAAAGTCAGGTCACTCATTTAGGTGCCTGACTATGGATGCAGGTGTCTAATTTTAGGCACCCACTTTGGAAAACATTGGTCTTATCTCTTGTTTCACTCCCACACACTCTTCATTCATCCAACTTTTTTTAGAAGAAGAAGCCCTATGTTTATATTCAGTGTAAATAGGGAAGGAAGCGAAGGGGGAAAATGAAGAGATTCTGAATTAAACCCAGACCCCCCCCCAACTATTTTTAATCCTTCATGAATCTTTCATTACTACTTCCCACAAAACACCTCCTGCCTTCTCCAAATGTTCTATCAAATAAATAAATAAATGCTTCCAGGCTTGGTAGATAAAAGCAGCACAAAAATAATTGTATTTAAGCAAAAACGTTTTTTAAATCTACAGGCATAGTGACTTCCCACCCCAACATCTTTTGCAATAGGAGTAAGATCTTTAAATGTCAGGAGAGTAAGTCCTGTTATCTGTGCAAACAAATCTGTAATATGCATATGAGGGAAGGCAGGGAATGTTCAGGATATGGAAAACTTTCTTAGCCAGAGCATGGCTCTTTCTGCTCACTTGTACATAGGGTTGCCAGGCGTCCGGTTTTCGACCGGAATGCCCAGTCGAAAAGGGATCCTGGCGGCTCTGGTCAGCACTGCTGACCGGGGCGTTAAAATTCTGGTCAGCGGCGCAGAGGGGATAAGGCAGGCTCCCTGCTTGCCCTGGCTCCACACAATTCCCAGAAGCAGCTGGCATTTCCCTCTGGCTCCTAGGTAGAGGCATGGCAATGGGGCTCTGCACGCTGCACCCGCCCTGAGAGCTGGCTCCGCAGCTCCCATTGGTCGGGAACCACGACCAATGAGAGTTGCAGGGGCAGCACCTGTGTGGACGGGGGCAGCGTGCAGTTCTGCCTGGGTGCGCCTCTGCCTAGGAGATGGACATGCTGGCCACTTCCGGGAGCCACCTGAGGTAAGCACTGCCCGAAGACGGCACCCCGAACCCCCTCCTGCACCCCAACCTTCTACCCCAGGTTGGAACCCCCTCCCACACCCTAACTCCCTCCCAGAGCCTGCACCCTTCACCCCCTCCCTAACCCCCTGCCCCAGCCCTGAGCCCCTTCCCGCACCCAAACTCCCTCCCAGAGCCTGGACCCCTTCCCGTACTCTGAACCCATCAACCCCAGCCCCACACCAGAGCCTGCACCCCCATCAGGAGCCCTAACCCCCCCTGCACTCCAACCCCCTGCCCCAGCCCGAAGGCCCCCCCTGAACCCCTCATTTCTGGCCCCACCCCAGAGCCCACACTCCCAGCCCACAGCCCATACCCCCTCCCACACCCTATCGCTCTGCCCCAGCCCGGAACCCCTTCCCACACTCCAAACCACTCATTTCTGGCCCCACCCCGAAGCCCTCACCTCCTCCCGCATCCTAATCCCCTGCCCAGCCCAGTAAAAATGAGTGGAGGTGGGGGAGAGTGAGCGATGGAGGGAGGGGGATGGAGTGAGTGGGGTGAGGCCTCGGAGAAGGGGTAGGGCAGGAGCAGGGACTCGGGAAGGGCTGGGGCAGTGGTGGGGCAGAGGCGTTCGGTTTTCTGCAATCGGAAAGTTGGCAACCCTACTTGTACAGGGGAGTAAAGGAGTGTAAGGATCCCCTTACTCCCTGCACATGTTACCTGTATTGCAAAGGACAGAGCAACTACTAGTGGGTCCCAACTCTCCTGCCATGGGAGGGCAAAGAGTAGGTGGAGCCTTGTCTCCACTCTTCCCCCTCCATGTGCCAGCTGTAGGAACCTGCATGGTACTTGGAGGGTGGAACACAGATTGCAGGAAGGGAGAATTTGGAGGAGGCACCAGGAAATCAGTGTATGTGCATATGCTTGGAATGCATTTCTGTAAGAAAGTTCGTTTAATGAAGAGTCTGTTTAGTTTTCAAAACATGGATTCTTCTCCTGTTATTGCCCAGCACACAGTACATGAAACATGAGACAGCACAGCTGAGCTGGCACAGAAGGAGAAATAAGTTGTACCAGGCAAAGGGCTGGCGCAAATTACTTTCTTCCATGGAACAAGGGAAAGCAGAGATTGAACTGCATTCTTTGAGCCAAAATGGGTTCAAAACTAGATTCAAAAGGGGCAGGTGAAAAACGCCCACAGATAAGCATAAAAAAGGCCACCTTAACAGAGCTAGAGATTCTATAAATACACTCGGAGCAAGAGAAAGACACTGGATAGTGTAGGTCCTCTGCTTACTGGGGAAAGAGAGCTAATAACTGTTGACATCAAAATGACTGAGGTGTTCAATGTTATTTTACTTCAGTCTTAACTAAAAAGGTTAATGGTGACCAGATACTCAACACAATTATTATTAACTACAAGGGGAAAGGAATGCAAGCCAAAATAGGGAAAGAACAAGTAAAAGATTATTTAGATAAGTTAGATCTATTCAAATTCATCCTAGGGTACTTAAGGGACTGAAACAATCTCAGAATTGTTGGCAGTTATCTTCAAGAACTCCTGGAGGACAGGTGAGGTCCCAGAGGACTGCAGAAGGGCAAACATAGTACCTATCTTTACAAAGGGGAACAAAGAGAACCCAGGGAATTATAGACCAGGATAGATACCTCAAAAGATTCTGGGACAAATTATTAAACAATCAATTTATATCCTAGAGGAGAATGGGGTTTTAAGGAATAGTCAGCATGGATTTGTCAAGAACAAATCATGTCAATCCAACCTAACTTTTCTTTGACAGAGTTACTGGCCTAGTGGATTGGGGGAAGCAGTAGATGTGATTGATTTTAGTAAGGCTTTTGACACAGTAACACATGACAGTCTCATAAGCAAACTAGGGAAATGTGGTCTAGATGATATTACTATAAGGTGGTTGCACAACTGGTTGAAAGACTGTACTCAAAGAGTAGCTATCAGTGGTTCACTGTCAAACTCGGAGGGCATATCTAGTTAGGTCCCAGAGGGTCTGTCCTGGGTCTGGTACTACTCAATATTTTCATTAACAACATGGATAATGAAATAGAGAATACACTTATAAAATTTGCATATGACCCCAAGCCGTGGGGGGGGGGGAGGAGTTACAAGTATTTTGGAGGACAGGATTAGAATTCTAAACAACCTGGACAAATTGGAGACAAATTCAAGAAAATTAAATTCAATAAAGATAAGTGCAAAAAGGAATTCACTTAGGAAGGAAAAATCAAATACACAACTACAGAATGGGAAATAGCTGGCTAGGCGGTAGTACTGCTGAAAAGGATCTGGGGATTATAGTGGGTCACAAATTGAATATGAGTCAGCAGTGTGATGCAGTTGCAAAAAAGGCTAAGATCATTCAGAGATCTATTAACAGGAGTGTTGTATATAAGACATAGGAGTAATTGTCTCCCAGTACTCAGCACTTGTATGGCCTCATCTGGATTTCTGTGTCCAATTCTGGGCATCATACTTTAGGAAATAGGTGGACAAATTAGAGAGAGTCCAGAGGAGAGCAACCAAAATGATAAAAGATTTAGAAAACCTAATCTATGGGGAAAGACTAAAAAAACCTGGGCATGTTTAGTCTTGAGAAAAGAATACTGAGGGGGGACCTGATAACAGTGGTCAGATATGTTAAGGGCTGTTATAAAGAAGATTGTGATACATTTTCTTCATGTCCACCGAAGATAGGACAAGAAGTAATGGGCTTAATCTGCAGTAAGGGAGGTTGAGCTTAGATATTAGGAAACACTTTTTAACTGTAAAAGTAATTATGTTCTGCAGTACATTTCCAAGAGAGGTTCTGGAATCCCCATCATTGGAGGTTTTTAAGAACAGATTAGACAAACACCTGTCAGGGGTGGTCTAGGTTTACTTGGTCCTGCCTCCGTGCAGGAGGCTGGACTTTATGACTTCTCAAGGTCCCTTCCAGCCCTACATTTCGATGACTCTGTGATTCTAAAATGGATCCATTTTCAATTTCTTGCAAAATTTTCACAATATCTTTAACAAAGATTTTTATTCAAATCATTTTCAGAATGTTTAATTTACTGAAAACCTTTCTTAGTAAGAAAATGCATTTTTTTTAAATGGAAAATTTGAAAATTATTTTGATTAAAATTTTGATAATAAATATTGTGGAAAATTTTACACACAAAACCGGAATGTTTTAATAATGATTTTCCACACCGAAGTTTTTTTTAAGGACTGTTTTCCTCTGTAAAAATCATTTCATGTGAAAAATGTTGGTCAGTTTTAATAAAGCATATTTGTTAACAATCTTGGTTTTACAGAAGTCAAAGGTTCTCACCAGTTTCCAACTGAAAAATCCTTTCAGGATAACTTTCTTCTAAGGGTATGTCTACACTACAAAATTAGGTTGATTTAATAGAAGTTGATTTTTTAGAAATTGATTTGATACAGTCGATTGTGTGTGTCCCCACTAAGCGCATTAAGTCGGCGGTGTGCGTCCACAGTACCGAGGCTAGTGTCGACTTTCGGAGCGCTGCACTGTGGTAGCAATCCCACAGTTCCCGCAGTCTCCGCCGCCCATTGGAATTCTGGGTTGAGCTCCCAATGCCTGATGGGGCAAAAACATTGTTGCGGGTGGTTCTGGGTACATGTCGTCAAGCCCCCCTCCCTCTCTCACTCACTCCCTTCCTCCGTGAAATCAACGGCAAAAAATCGTTTCTTGCCTTTTTGCCTGGGTTACCCGTGCAAACAAAATACCACGGCAAGCATGGAGCCCACTCAGCTCACTGTCACCGTATGTCTCCTGGGTGCTGCTGGCAGACGCGGTACTGCAGTGCTACATAGCAGCATCCCTTTGCCTTGCCTGGCGGACGGTACAATACAACTGCTAGCCGTCGTCGTCGTCCTGTGGGTGCTCCTGGCCTACCTCAGTTAGGTCATTCTCTTCTTTAAATTTCGTCTAATGGAGATTCAGTCCTGCCTGGAATATTGTGCCAGCTGGAGGCTTCTGCCTCAGGCTGCTCTCCCAGTCGGCAGCACCGCGCGGTCGCACCTACCCCAGCCTGCCCCTTGCTCCTATGGCTCATGAAGCGTGGACAGTAGTAAGGAGCAATTCAACTATAGGCTGAGCAAGTGCAGAATGGTAGTAGAATGTGCCTTTTGGACGTTTAAAAGCTTGCTGGCACAGTTTACTGACTTGGTTAGACCTCAGCGAAACCAATATTCCCATCGTTATTACTGCTTGCTGTGTGCTCCACAATATCTGTGAGAGTAAGGGGGAGACGTTTATGGCGGGGTGGGAGGTTGAGGCAAATCGCCTGGCCGCTGATTACGTGCAGCCAGACACCAGGGCGGTTAGAAGAGCACAGCAGGGCGCGCTGTGCATCAGAGAAGCTTTGAAAACCAGTTTCATGACTGGCCAGGCTACTATGTGAAAGTTCTGTTTGTTTCTCCTTGATGAAAACCCACCCGCTTGGTTCACTCTACTTCCCTGTAAGCCAACCGCCCTCCCCTCCCCCCTTCGATCACCGCTTGCCGAGGCAATAAATTCATTGTTGTTTCAAATTCATGCAGTTTTTATTAATTTGTCACACAAATGGGGGGATAACTGCCAAGGTAGCCCGGGAGGGGTGGGGGAGGAGGGAAGCACAGGGGTGGGGTAGTTGTAGGGGCACCCCCTAGAATGGCATGCAGCTCATCATAGAAGCGGCATGTCTGGGGCTCTGACCCGGAGCGGCCGTTTGCCTCTCTGGTTCTTTGGTAGGCTTCACATGGCACTGCTGTGCGTCCCTGTTATAATCTCTGTCCTTCGTGCCCTTGGAGATTTTTTCAAATATTCCAGCATTTCGTCTTTTGGAATGGAGTTTGGATAGCACGGATTCATCTCCCCATACAGCGATCAGATGCAATACCTCCCGTTCAGTCCATGCTGGAGCTCTTTTGCGATTCTGGGACTCCATGGTCACCTGTGCTGATGAACTCTGCATGGTCACCTGTGCTGATCAGCTCGCTACGCTGGCCAAACAGGAAATGAAATTCAAAAGTTGGCGGGGCTTTTCCTGTCTACCTGGCCAGTGCATCTGAGTTGAGAGTGCTGTCCAGAGCAGTCACAATGGCGCACTCTGGGATAGTTCCCGGAGGCCAATAACGTCAAATTGTGTCCACACTACCCCAAATTCAACCCAGCAGGGTCGATTTCAGCACTAATGCCCTCGTCGGGGAGGAGTACAGAAATCGATTTTAAGAGCCCTTTAAGTCGACAAAAATGACTTCGTCGTGTGGACGGGTGCAGGCTTAAATCAATCTAACGGTGCTAAATTCAACCTAAACTCGTAGTGTAGACCAGGGTTAAGATTGATTAAGTTAAAATTGACAGCACACTAATCTTTCCAGGGACTGTCTTTTTGTTCTGTGTTTGTACAGCACCTAGCACATGGGGATCCATGACTGGGGCTCCTAGGTGCTACCTCTATACAAATAATAAATAACAGTAACAGAAAGCATGGCTCTAATTCATGATTGCCATATGTCTTGTGTAGTTATTTACATGGAGTGCAGAGTTCTTATTTATTATTTTGCATGTTGGTGACACCTAAAGGGCCCAGTAAGGAATTGGGACCCCACTGTGTTAAGCACTGTACACACATAACAAAAAGATGATCTCTACCTCAAAGCGTTTTGGATGTAAAATGCTCTCATTCTGGTTTCATAGTATTTTACGCTGACTTTACACTGATGTAAATGACTACACAAAGTGCAGGACAATAATGAATCTGGCCCCATGAAATGGGTCCCAGCTAGCTACTGACTTAACTTGAATAAGAAACTGGAAGGTGTAAGTGGGAAGACCAGATACATAATGATCAAATTGCCTAACTCAATGATACAAGGAAAGGTGAATGGAAATGTTGTTTGTTTTGCTCTTAATATATTCTTGAGGAAAGAGAAAGTTTTCATGTTTTGCACTTCAGTCTGCAACGTCAATAGCAAACCTTAATTGTTTGTTTAAGCAACCTTCTAAACTGACAGGGTTGGCCAATGCAGTCACACAACAAAAGACTTTCAAAGAGACAGCTTTGCTCCCAGGTGCTTATTGTCAGGCATTTGAGTTAAACGGATTTTAACAACCCAAACAAAAACTCCACAGGGGAGTTTTTCACAAACAGAAAAACTAAAGCTCAGGTTTGGCTATTTAAAAACCCCAATCCCTTATATCTGATGCGGCAATCTGCCTCCTCCAAAGCCCCTAGATTCGCCTGTTCATTGCTAACATCAGTTTTTCTGCCTACCAGCAAGCATTTATTATAGGGGTCTCCCATATAACTCTTGATTGACCTCAATCAGGAATAGCGATTGCTCTATACAAACTGACAAATGTCTTTCCCTACCACCCCACAGTCATCACATGAACAAGTTACTGAACATTTTGCTGCCTGTAAAATTTTGAAACCTTAGCCTGCTCTGCTTACATTGTAGAGCCCGTCTTGCTCAGGTGCCATACCTCATTACACCAACCCTTTCCTGTGCAGTCATGGACCATGGCACTGGAGACTTGAGGCAAGGATTCTGGCCAGAGTCTCTGCAGCCTGTCAAAAGTGGAGAGATTGGCCAGTAATAGAAGCCAAAGATAAGAAGATAAATTGTATCTTGTTCTTTTCTGCCTTTGTGTGTACCCTCTGACACAATATAAATAATGAACAGTAATAAGGGATTGAAAACCTATGAAAAGTTTATATTACTGGAAGTCCTAGAGTACTTTTGGGAAAGAAGACAGAAAGGGTCTGTGAGTTGGGATTTTTTTTAAGTGCAGTTCTGCGCTGAAAATGATTGTATTAAAAATTGCACCCACAAGGAGACCATAAATTACACATTAAGGAAAACAAAACAAGACCAGGAGGACAAAACAAATATATAAATAACTGTGCTGGGCTAATAGAAACTGCTTATAAAATACGTGAGACTCTACAACAGCCGTATTTCAATCAAACTAAAATTGATTTAAAATTCTAATTTCAAAGTTTGACTTACATTCAAAAATCTCAAAGAAATTATCATGATTTCTAAATCATTCATCGTTCAAGGTTCGGTCAAGGTTTGAGGGGGAAACTCTGAAAACAGGAAAGTTATGAGCCTCATCCCTGTACCATCTATAAGAGGTTGAAATGCACTACAAGCACCCCTCTGATTATTTTATTTGAAATGTTACAGTCACTTAGGTAGAATCCTGCTCGGCTTAATCATTCAAGTAGTTCCACAGACATAAACTGGAAGTCACAGGCACTTTGTGCTGCACCTCTGTCCCCTGCAGGTAGACTTTCCTCTGGTGGGGTGTTGCATTTGGGATGATGCAGATAGAAGTTGGCATACACCTGGGAATGAATCTAAAACTAGCATCTACAGTAATATTAATTGACAAATTATTTAAACAGTGTGCTGCTCTCTGCCTTGGACCCATACTCTTGCAAGAACACACTGAATATGTCTGATATTTTACTGTTTGTTTTTAAAATCTAAATAATGATCAAGATTTTTGAAGGTGCCCACTGATTTTGGATACCTCAATTTTTGGGTGTCCAACTTGATGTACCAGCAAATACCGAGTGATGACCCTCTGCAAATAAGTGTTTCAAGTTGAGAACCCAAAAAATGGTGCACCCCAAATCACTAGATATCTTGAAAATTTTGGCCAATACTATCTCCCCCATATTATCCATGTAAAACAACTATTCCCTGAATATAAATTATAAAGGTATCTAGAAGTTTTATAGCAAATAGTTCTTTACTCAATATTAGAAGGTAGTAGTACCAGCTCTGAAAATATCAGAACTATTGTAACAAGAACCAATCCCAAAACTACTTTTAGGTGTGAAAAAAAGTTTAGATGGGTGCTTCCCTAGGCTGATATGGTGGGTAGAAAGAGGGAAGGGGGCAAAGCATTCTGGGATACTCCTAATCCAGGCACATGATTGGAGAAGAAGTTATAAGGTTAGGGAGCTTGTTGGTGGGATAGAAGGAGTGATCTGAGGGTGAAGAAAAATTATAAGGACCATTCCGAACTGGGTGAAAGATACAAAAATGTATTCTTTCAGGCAACAAAACAAAATCACCATCTTGGTGTCTTTTGCTATGGCAAAATTTTATTGCAAAAGTGCTTTCTGCTTGGAACAAATATATTAGAATTTACAATCTTGTTCTAAGGCTAGAATTTTTCATTATTGTTCTGAAAGGTGTATTTGTTGGCAGAGTTAGCAAGAACGGTAAATACCTTTTTTTTTTTTGTAAAAACTCAAAGGTTTTTGTTAAGTGACTACTTGCAAAATGAAAACAATTTTTCACAGCTGTAGTAAGGAAACCTGCAGGGCTTCAAATAAGCACCCATACTTCTAAGGATTCAGTCAGATCTACTAATCAGTAGAAATCATATTTATACAGACTAAGCATCCAATTCTTCAAGGAGGATATGTTAATCGAGGGCTATTAGCCAAGAGAGTCGAGACACCCCATGCTCCGGGTGACCCTAAATCTCCAATTGCCAGAAGCATCTGGCACTGGCCACTGTCAGACAGGCTAATGGGCTAGATGGCTCATTAGTCTCATCCAGTATGGCTGTTCTTATGCTCTCAATATTTGGGTGCAATCAAAAAATTGAAAAGTTCTGAGGATATTTTGCAGCTCCTTTGCCCCGCCCCCCCCTCCACACACACACACTTTCGTTTTCTTAATTCAAACAAGTTATTGTGTAATTCTAACAGTGATGTAGGCATGACAATATCTCCTTACCTAACATCATCCTGTTTCTATTATGATATTTGTAGGTTGCAGAATTCTGCTTTCAGTGTTGTTTATGACATGTATGTCTATTTCCGACAGCAGCTTGAAGCATATATAGATCTTTCTTGAAATTTACTATAGCAGGTTACATTTATATCTTACAGGATGTGAAATTCCTGACATGTCAGCCATATGTTTACTGTGTTTATTAGAGATTTATAATATGGCAGGGTTAAAACTTCAAGGCACAGAATCAGGATTCCGCTGAATAGCAACTAACTTTCTAATTTGATTTCACCAAAATCACTTTGATATTATAGGGAAATAAAATGTTTATTCCCTTTTATTGTATGTCCATTGTTTCAGATATATTGATTCTTTCCTAATTATGAAAAGTGAAAGGTGAATAGTTAACTTTCTGTACAAAGGTACTTTAAGATAAATGACTATAAGGAAGATATGACCCAATCCATTAAAACAGAGACTGCAGTATACATACTGTGAATGAGTAACAATGTAAATCCGATATGATGATAAGTTCAGGATCAGGGTGAAAGGATGCTGTTATGCATGCGACCTCTAATACAGGATAGCTACTTCACACAAGCATCTTCCCAGGATTGCTGTCAGAAGGACAGGTGGTAATTTTGTCCTGGTCCTAGTCTTAGCAGGAGGGCTAAACTACTGCTGAGCTGCTTGATGAATGTTTTAAGCATCTTGCTACACTGTAATGAAACAGCAGCAGGGGGTGCTTGACTCTTCCTTCCTCACTGTTCCTCCTCCCCCACCTCTGTCTGGGAGGAGTAAATGTGTTCATATTTTCTCCTGGCCCCATTTCTACACCTTGGCTCCTATTTGACTATGCTGTAATAAAGCTAAATTTTAGAAATTATGTAAACAATTACTAAGGAATTCTAATAGACTTTATATTTTTCTGCTATTTTCTTATTTATTTTGCTAAAGGAATGGGCTGCACTGGATCTGAAAATATAGTCACGGTCTGTGTGAAATTTTCCTAACATTACAAGCAGGGATCTTTTGTCATGTTCCCTGAAAGTTTTGCTGTGTGATCTTGGCCCAGTTTAATGTTCTGTGTTGAAACCAAGTGAAACTCTCTGATTTCACATGAGTTTCAACCAGAGCCATTGGGTTTGGATGAGATTCACATAATTTGAATCTGAATCAGTGTGAAACAAAAGAGGAGAAAAGATTCACACTCCCCAATGAATTAAAACTAGTGAGTTTCAAATATCAATTCTGCAGAAATCTGTGTACCTGCATACGGAAAGGAAATTCCCAGGGCCAGCGCTTCCACTAGGCGACCCTAGGCGGTCGCCTAGGGCGGCAGGATTTGGGGGGCGGCATTTTGCTATCCTCGGCGGAAATTCGGCGGCGGGGGGTCCTTCTGCTCCGGGTCTTCGGCGGAAATTCGGCGGCGGGACCTTCACTCGCTCCGGCACCCGCCGCTGAAGTGCCCCGAAGACGCGGAGCGGAAGGACCCCCGCCGCCTGCTCAGAGGAGGACCGCTGGCAAAAACGCTGGCGCCGCTCCTGGAAATTGCACTACCCATCTGATACCAGCAGGTCATGCATCCAGTGTACACATCAAAACTATCCCTTTGGCAAGTTGCATGTGGAAGTGTGGTAGAGTCTTTAAAAGGAATGTATGTAAGTCTGACCCAAAAACCAAATGCAGCCTATGGCCACCATCTCCCTGTAACTCTAGGGTCAAGAGGTAACTGTGTATTGCTAGTTAGCTCAAACTACAATAAATATTCTATACATTAGAAACATTCTATGTTTCTATTAAGAAACATAGAAATTAAAGTAAATATTAGTGTTGTGGTCATTTGCATCTGTTATTGGAAAAAGCAAAACAGATATAGCTCTCACGACCAGAGGGCAAAAAATCCAAGTGCTTCACATGTCTCCACAGGCAGTTGTATTTTTTTCTAATTAACCCGATCCTGCTGTCACTGAGATCAGAGAGTTTTGCTGTTGACTTCAATGGGGGTAGGAGCTGATCAAAACACAGCTTTTCAATCAGAGCTTTTCAAGTGACGTCAATAAAGCTAAACTAATTCCTGCCAGCTGAGGAGCTGGCCCAATATTCAAAAGTACAAGTTACAAGTAAGAGGGGACTGTTGTCGTGTTCCCGGATCCTTTAGCACCAGGGTTATTAGTTTCTATTCCTGTTTCACTTCTACATATTTCTCCAGCTGTTGAATCAATAGCTATTTCATCTGTCCTGTTTTCTGAAATGCCACCCTTCTTCCTTCACAGAATTTCTTTAGCCTAGATAGACCTTAGCAAATGTCTATTGTAAATGCCTCCTGATATGTGTCTGTGAACAAATCCTGCATAATTATGCATAAGCATAGTTATGCTTAAATAGCTTTAAAAATACATACCCTAGTTTTTAATAGTTAATAAGTAATGGTGTGTAAGAAATACAGGACCAGTGGTGCAAAGGGACCAGGAAGCTGCTTTTAGTGGGTATCTGAAGATTTCTCGTGCAAAAGAGAATATTTGGCTGACATTACTAGCTCTACAACAATGCCTATCTGCCTCTACCTCCAATTTATAGGGGATGTCATTAGTAAAAGGGCATCCAGAGATCTTGCCAGCATTAAAAGCATCTTGGGGGCCATTATGATTGAAGAAACAGTATAGGATTGTCCTCAGAGTCAGGGCTAAATTGTGCCTTTACAGCCTGCCACTTCAACTGTTTCCATCACTTATTGGGTATAGCTGGGAATTCAAATCATTATGTTTAAATTTACTTAACATATCCTGCAAAGCTGTCTACTGAAAGGTTACTCAAGGCCATAAGTTTTCTCCATTTTGGCTAACCTGCAACACACAACAGTCTGTAGATTTTCAGGTTGTGAGAAATACTCCTACATTAATGCAACTGTGCATGGAATTTATACAATAATAATATACTACTAGCAATTGATGACTAGTAACGAATTATATCATTTAGTTTTACAATATAGAAACTGTCAAAATATGAATATGACTCCAGTGGAGTTACTGTCAAAATATGGACTCTGGATTTAAACTGGTGTACCTGAGATCAGAATCTGCTCCATATACTGTATTATTATTATTTTATTCATAAGTATAAATGTATGCTGTAAATGCACACAATTAAATGATTACAAATAGGTTTTCAAATCTGAATGTTCTTTTGATTATTATTTGTGTTACAGTAGCACATAGGAGCTACAGTTATGGACCAGGACCCCATTGTGCCAGATGCTGTACAAAACTAGAGCAAAATGGCGGTCCCTGCCCCAAAGCATTTACAATCTAAGTAATCTAAATATCAACAGTGCATAATGTACATTAGTGATTCTCAACCTTTCCAGGCTACTGTACCCCTTGTAGGAGACTGATTTCTCTTACATATCCCCAAGTTTCACCTCACTTAAAAACTACTTGCTTACAAAATCAGACATAAACATACAAAAGTGTCATAGCACACATACTGAAAAATTGCGTAAGTTCTCATTTTTACTATATAATTATAAAATAAATCAATTGGAATATAAATATTGTACTTACATTTCAGTGTATAGTATATAGAGCAGTATAAACAAGTCATTGTATGAAATTTTAGTTTGTACTGACTTTACTAGTGCTTTTTTATGTAGCCTGTTGTAAAATTAGGCAAATATCTAGATGAGTTGATCAGGGGCAGCTCCAGGCACCAGCGCAGCAAGCGCATGCCTGGGGCGGCAAGCTGCGGGGGGCAGCATGCCGGTCACCGTGAGGGCGGCAGTCAGGCTGCCTTCGGCGGCATGCCTGCGGGAGGTCTGCCGGTCCCGCAGTTTCAGCGGCAATTCGGCGGCAGGTACGCCGAAGGCACGGGACCGGCAGACCTCCCACAGGCATGCCGCCAAATCCGCGTTACCAGCCAGTCCTCCCGCAGGCATGCCGCCGAAAGCCGCCTGACTGCCGTGCTTGGGGCGGCAAAATACATAAAGCCGCCCCTGGAGTTGATGTACCCCTGGAAGACCTCTGCGTACCCCCAGGGGTACATGTTCCCGTGGTTGAGAACCACTGATCTACATTCCAGACAGAGGACCTACACACAAAAAGGCAACAGTAAAGAACTGGTTTTGGAGGGATGTGGGGGAGGGGATAGTCAGGGGTGAAAGTAGGCCGGTACAGCATACCGGTAAGAAGCTGGTACCGGCCCATACGCAGCCGATGTTAAAGCACTGCCGTGGCAAAGGACCCTCCTTAAATGTCACTGCCCCTTTTGCCCCCCGCATCGGTGGCCAGTGACCCTACCGGTGGGGCTGCCGACGCGGGGGGCAAAAGGGGCAGCTGCTCCAGGACCGGCGATTTAAAAGGGCCGGGGCTCCTGGCCACCGCCACTATCGTGGCAGCGGCCAGAGCCCCGGGCCCTTTTAAATTGCCACCAGAGCCCCAGGCAGCCAGCGGATGGGCTGGCTGGGGGAGGCTGACCCCCCTAGCCTCGCCCCTTCTGCCCGAGGCCCCGCCCCTTCCAGGGGCCCGGAGCTGGGCCCCCATACTGGTAAGAGTTTAATATTACTTTCACCCCTGGGTGAAAGTGAAAGTAACATTGTGCCAAGTTTCTGTTCCCACAGAAATAGCTAAATTATAAACCTCTAAAAATTAGTATTTATGATAAAAACTCTGACAAAACCTGAAGTATTGCAGTTGAAATGGTGTTATTGTAATATAAGAGTGATGAATATATATTTCCCTGGTAATATAGAATATATTTTTTCTATGCATTTATCTCAGTGAATACACAGTAGGGCTCAAAGTGTAATAAACTCAATGTGAAGTGCAAAATTAGAGACTAATTTGATTATATACTTGTGTGGAGAAAAAAGGTAGATAGACCATTAAATATATGCTGAATGCAGTATTGTATCTGAGATTAATGTAATGTTACTAATGAGACTAATGCTTATGCAAGCACAAGCAGCAGCACTGGCAGTTTCATTAGTCTCTAAAACTTTTTTTTTGTTTGAATATTTTCATGCCGTAATACAAATATCAATCATAGCACAATAGCCAAGCAATAATCAAACAAAACACTGAAATACCATGACAAGGAATGGTGCTGCTGACAATACTGGGCTATGTAAATGTGAATATGAATTAAACATACTATCATTATTCCATTTTTTTGGGTGACCAATTTGAGATGCCAAGGACCTGATTGTTCAGAGTACTTATCTATAGAGTACTCTCTATAGAGAGATAGGCAAAAAAAAAATTGTCAAATAGCAAATTCAGGAAAATTGCATTTTTCAAAGGCTCCGAAACTACTCAAAAAATTCAGATCAAATTGGATGAATTTTAATTTTAAAAAGATTTTTAAAAAGTCAAAACAGTTCATTCTGACTGTTTCGAAACTGAACGTTTCAACTTCTTATTTCAAAATGATGGTCTGGTTCAAATTCATCTACATTTTACAAAAAAGATGAAAAACTCCCCAAAATAAAGCATAACAAAAAAATTTATTTCACATAGGCTTTTTGTTTTGTTTCATTTTTGGGTTTTTTTTCCCAATGCAAAGCAATTTTTTTCAATTTTTCAATTTCTGTTAGAAAAAACAAAAAAAAGTCAGTTTTGGTTCAAAACAAAACAAACCATTTCCTAGCTTTTGAGTGCTTGACTTTGCAACCTCAATGATTTTCTTTTAACACATTTTTGGGGTTATTTTTTGTGTGTGGGTAATTTCCTCACACCCCTGCTCCTTGTCTGATCTGTCTCTACCCACTTGCTTCCAGTCCCAGTCTCCCTATCCAATTCTAGTGTCCCTTCATGCCTCCCTTGCTTCTTGTTCCAAGTCTCTCTTCTCAGCTAGTCCCAGTTCTTCCCCCACTCAGCCTAGTTCCTTGCCAGATCTGTGTCTCCTGCCCCCCATTCCCTCCTCACTGGTTCTTAGTCTCAATCTCCTTGTCCAACCAGTTTTTCTCCACCCCTCAGCTCATCATCTGACCTCAGTGTACCTCCCCAACCAATTGGCTCCAAGTGTCCCAGGCCCATGCCCCTTGCGCAATCAGTCCTCGCCTTTCCCCCAGCTTCCACTCTCCTTGCCCAGCCAATGAGATGGAATCTTCAGGGATTTTAACTGCTAAAATAGAAGAAACCTCTGCTGACCATGTGCAAACTGTGATTTTTTTTCAAAGATTTATAACTTGACCAAATTTGGTCAAGTTATTTCACAGGAACAAGAAAAGGCACATCTCTGATACATAGGCCAATTTCCTACCAAATTTCAATCCCCTGCTCCAAAGTGTAGGGATGCTGTAGTACTTCAAAGAAGAGGTCTCAAGAATTTTTTAATATGGGCAAAACAACAAATTATTCACCTAGCCTTTTTCTTGCAAATGCTAAATTGTTTTGGCTGAAATTTTCCAAAAACATTCCGCCTGAGGCAGTTACTCAGCATGGAAAAATTCAGTCCAAATGGTTAGTTTCATGAAGTTATAAACAGCTGAAAACAGAGTCTTATAATTGGAAGTGTAAACCAACTTTACAAGGCAGTACTACCAGCTCAACCTATAAAACTTGGTGTGGGAGAGAGAGGAAGTTATCAAGAATCCTAAATACTCCGCGAAATGGTAGCATATGTGAATGCACCCACAGATAATAGTAATAACATAAGAGTTATATGAAATATATCCATATAATAACCAACCCATAACCAATGCCTAATAGAAATAAACATGCAAGTATTCAGACTTAAACTCACACACACATCATTAACCTTCTCTAATTGTGGCAATCAAAATACTGAAGACCAAAACATATTAATAAATAATGTCCAAATATTAATAATATAGGGTGATGTATCAACTGCAGAAAAGCACACAACTCCCACTGATGTCAGTTAAGTTGCATTAGTGAGCTGATAGCTAAATTTGCTTCATAGATCCTTGGGGATGGATCCTGGAAATCTTTACTATGGAGTTTGTTCCTGCAAGCACTTAGACATGTTAGTAGTCTCCACTGAAGTCAATAAAAATGCTCACAAGCATAAGAGCTTGCAGGAATGAACCCTTTTTGAATTGTACATACTCATACAGGTTGTCCCATTGAAATCTAGCAGAAATATTCATGGATACAGGAATTTAAAAGTAAATTTTAGACTATTTACATCAGAAACCTCACTTTAAGAGTTATGTTCCTCCAATCAGGGAACAGAAATAGTACCATGTGATCTATCTCACCAGTCAAAACTAACCAACTCAGCTCAAATTCCACATTTTGAATAACCCACCCCTGCAATGTACTGATCATGAGCAATCTGCAGACCAAGAATTATTTACAGAAGTTATTCACTGAATTTCAAATAGCAAATCAATTCAAGAAAATCATAAGCTCTGATCATTTTGTAAAGAGAAAAGGATGATAATGTCATTATATAAACTACTTGCTCAGCTTGTGTGTGTAAATGAAATATATAAATAATAACTGCTGTAATAGCATCAAAATATGATTGTGGGATATTGCTCGTAGCTAAAGGCTGAGGGCACTGTGCCCATTTGAAACAACAATTTTTCTTTTAACACTTTTGCCTCTGTAGCCCATTACTATTTGAATTGGGAGTATTTGGACTTCGTTTTATGCACTTAAGTTCTTATATGTTTAGATTCTGCTCCCTGTAAAACTGATGTAAATCTGGAGTAATTCCTTTGAAATCATTGGCTTCATTCCAGATTTATGCTGGTGTGACTGAGATCAGAAATTGTCCCAAGGACTAGAGTACATGAAGCCAGCTTCACCGAGCAAGAGACATTTAGTCTGCCTATAGGGAGGAGAAGTCGGGGCAGCTGGCCAGCCTTTCGCTCCAAGAGTTGATGCCGGGTTAGTCAGCAAGCTCCCTTTGGCCATCAGATGTCATAAGAGGTAGCCATTCCCTTTCCCTAGTGGGAAGTGTTAGGAGAGCCAGCTGGCTTCTCTTTCAGGAGATTCAAGAGCCCCCCCCCTCTCTATATATATATATATATATATATATATATATATATATATATATATATATATATATATATATATATATATATATATATATATATATATATATATATATATATATATATATCTTGCCCCTGGCTAGCTTCTTACTCCATGGCTGACGTTACTTGCAGTGTATGTATATATAAATCAGTTATGTATCAATTTATATAGCCCTTACTTTATTTATATTAGGATATAATATAACATATTACTCAGAAAAGTGGAACAAGAAAGGAAGACATCAAAAATATTCTGCTAAGTACAAATAGCTGTATAGTGCAAAATGTGAACATCAGACTAGTCCCCAAATGTGCAATTACAGGCAGCTTCAAAGAGGGGAGAAACACATTTTTAGCAAATATATCACACTAGATTTATATCGTCTTTGCTTAGAGGCAGTCTGCTTTTCCACAGACATATCAAACTCCTGTTGAAGGGACCATCAGCCAGAGTTTGTCACTGATCACTAGGAGCCATAGGCATAGAGGGAAGCAAAATGGAGCAAAAAAGAAAGGTACAAAAGTGTGAGGTGGAATGTCTCCAGCATGCACCTCTTTCCTTCTGGGAGATTGAGGGAGTGTCTTCACAGCAACTCCCTATGGTCTAGGCCAGGGATGGGCAAACTTTTTAGCCCAAGGGCCACATCTGGGAATAGAAATTGTATGGTGGGCCATGAATGCTCAGAAAATTGGGGTTAGTCATGCAGGAGGGAGTGCGGGCTCGGGGGTGCGGGCTCTGGGGTGGGGCTGGGGATGAGGAGTTTGGGGTGTAAGAGGGTGCTCTGGGCTGGGACCAAGGGGTTTGGAGGGCGGGAGGGGGATCAGGGCTGGGGCAGGAGGTTGGGGCATGGGGAGAGGCTCAGGGGTACAGGCTCCGGGCGGCGCTTACCTCAAGCAGCTTCCAGAAGCAGTGGCATGTCCCTTCTCTGGCTCCTATGCGGAGGCACGGCCAGGTGGCTCTGCACGCTGCCCCATCCGCAGGCACCGCCTCTGCAGCTCCCATTGGAGTGCCAGAGGGAGGCCATGCCACTGCTTCTGGGAGTCGCATGGAGTGGCCCCTGACCCTGCTCCCCAGCTCGAGAGCCGGAGGGGGGCCATGCTGCGGCTTCCGGGAGCCACGTGGAGCAGCCCCCGACCCTGCTCCCTGGCTGGACTGCCGGAGTGGGGCAAGCCCCAGACCCTGCTCCCCAGCGGGAGCTCGAGGGCTGGCTCAAAATGGCTGGTGGGCCGAATCCAGCCCGTGGGCCATAGATTGCCCACCCCTGGTGTAGGCTCTACAGTTCAGGGGATATGTGAGTCAAGCCAAGAGGGTGGGTAACAGGAGTAGCTACTTTATTCACCATTCTCCCTTCTGAACTCAGTGAAATTGCTAGGGAAACATCAGAAGTAATGCTTCTACTTCCATTCCATGCTGTCTATACCCTTCAGGTGCACGGTGTAGGTTTAGCTGAGGTGAAATATAGTGAGCAGTGTGAAGAAACAAGCCTTCTCTAACAGAAGACCGAGGATTGAAAGGATGGAACTTTCTTTCACCATGAGCCTGGGCTTTCCTGTCCCCCCTCCATGTCCCTAAATCCCTCCTTCTGAGGAGTGTTTTAGATGGAAATTCTCCCAGATGAACCCTAGGATTTTACTATGACAATTTACCATGTGAGTCAAAGTCTCTAAGAAGTCTCACAGAAAATCTTTAAAGCCCATTATCATTTCCACCATCTACCTATCCAAAATGTGCTGGCCCCATCAGTTGGGGCCTGATCCAAAGTGCCCTGAAGTCAATGGATTTTTTCCCACTGATTTCAATGGAGTCTGGATCAGGCTCTTGATAAACAATTAATCTGTAGCTCCAGTACAAAACTTTAAGGTTTTCTGAAAGCTCAAAAATGCTTTACCCCATTTGAAAACAATTGTGAATAGCCCACAGTAATGTTTTGTCTACTTGTTAAATTTCATTGTGGGATACAGAAATTGTACTAGATAATTCTTTTTATAGAAGCTCTAGCCCTCTTCTTCCTTCTCATAAAGAGCATTTTCTGAAGCTACTGAAGCAGGAAGGGTGTAGTCCCCTACTAAACTGAATAACAATCATGAATGACAAACCTTCTGACTGAGTTTTGCAAACAATCAAGAGGGGAGGGATAGCTCAGTGGTTTAAGCATTGGCCTGCTAAACCCGGGATTGTGAGTTCAATCCTTGAGGGGGCCACTTAGGGATCTGGAGCAAAATCAGTACTTGGTCCTGCTACTGAAGGCAGGGGGCTGGACTCAATGACCTTTCAAGGTCCCTTTCAGTTCTAGGAGATAGGATATCTCTATTTATTTATAAGAGCAAGTCCACTAATTGTGTATTTTTGATTCTCATTTTATTTTCCGTAATATCCAGTTTAACTCTGACCTTTATTTCTCTTATAGAAGCAAGCCCAAGAGAATCATATGTTGACCAACAGCTGAATTTTTCAATTCCACTACTGAAGGACATAAATCCACACCGTGTAGAGGTCAAAGCATAGGGGTTTATTACACACAGCGCTGGCGGAGTGTCACCTGGCTTATTAGGCTCAGAGACACTGTCAATCAATTGATTACAATGAAATATATAGATTTTCCATGGGCGGGGGAAAGTGACGGGGTAGGCAGTTCCACACCCCGGGATAGGTTTTGCAGCAAGACAAGATAGCACATTAGCCAATGGTTAAAAGGTTACATAATGTCTCCGCCTCTGGTCTCAAGTTAGCAAGTTAACATTTAATTAATACTTTGATAAAATGTTATTAGTGTACAATATATATGTTGAATTCTGATTTGGGGTCCATAGAAATGGAGCAACTCCTTTGATTGTCCAACAGGTACGTTCCTAGGGGTTAAAGCAAAGAAACAGTGAAAGGATATGGTAATACAGATTGTCTCCTTTATGTCTTAAGGCAGGGCATTGGTCCCTGTGAAAGGGAGGTGGAAGGATGCCATATCTTTATACTGACATGTGCCAATTTCCATAAACTCAAGGTTGGATCTGTGGGAAGAACGTTCCCTACAGAAGAGACTGACACAATAGGAACAGGGATCCTTTGTTCAATTTGAAACTTTGAATGAGACACAATTATTTAGTTATTGCTTCAACATCTGGCATTTCTACTGACCAAGCATATCTTAGCAAAGGTAATGTTGTCTTGTTTATTCTGCTTTCTCTTAGCTAATCACTGTTGGCTAGGCCTCTGATCTCTTAACCAAACTCTGGACTTTGGGTCTGAAAAAGAGCTGGCTCAATCCATATACCAGGTTGTTATATAAAATGCACATGGATTTTAACCCTTCAACTACCCTGCTTTAAATACTGAGACTTTGACGCTGAGGACCTGAAACTTTTGATTCTATTTTGTAGAGAATCTCAGATGCTTACTGACTTTTTTGTTTCCACTACTTGGCCCTTGATCGACATTTATTGAAATAATCACCAGATAAACCAGAAGCAAGCACTGACGTTAAAGGTAGTATTAGGAATGGACCTTATTGGTTGCTTATGGATGGGGGGAAAATCACTTTAGAGTCCCAGTTTCAGAGTGGTAGCCGTGTTAGTCTGTATCAGCAAAAAGAACGAGGAGTACTTGTGGCACCTTAGAGACTAACACATTTATTTGGGCATAAGCTTTCATGAGCTAAAGCCCACTTCATCAAACAGTTGACAAGAAGGTGTGAGTAACAGTAGGGGGAAATAGTTTTTACTTTGTGTAGTTCTGCAGTACTCACCAGCAACCACATACCACACAACAAAAATACTATCCTTGCAACAAAGCCCATTGCCAACTCTGTCAACATATCTATTCAAGGGACATCATCATAGGACCTAATCACATCAGCCACACCATCAGAGGCTCGTTCACCTGCACATCTACCAATGTGATATATGCCATCATGTGCCAGCAATGCCCCTCTGCCATGTACATTGGCCAAACCGGACAGTCTCTACGCAAAAGAATAAATGGACACAAATCTGACATCAGGAATCATAACATTCAAAAACCAGTCGGAGAACACTTCAACCTCCCTGGTCACTCAATTACAGACCTAAAAGTCGCAATTCTTCAACAAAAAAACCTTCAAAAACAGACTCCAACGAGAAACTGCAGAACTGGAATTAATTTGCAAACTGGACACCATTAAATTAGGCTTGAATAAAGACTGGGAGTAGATGGGTCATTACACAAAGTAAAAACTATTTCCCCAGGCTAATTTTCCCCCTACTGTTACACCCTCTTGTGAACTGTTTGAAATGGGCCTCCTGATTATCACTACAAAAGTTTTTTTTCTCCCGATGATAATAGCCCACCTTAATTGATTAGTCTCGTTAGAGTTGGTAGGGCAACACCCATTTTTTCATGTTCTCTGTATGTATATATATATATTTATCTTCCTACTGTATTTTCCATTGCATGCATCTGATGAAGTGGGCTCTAGCCCATGAAAGCTTATGCCCAAATAAATTTGTTAGTCTCTAAGGTGCCACAAGTACTCCTGTTCTTTTAGAGTCCCAGTATCTTTCTCAATGAACACCTCAAATTTCTTACTTACTTGTATCAATGGAAAAAATGCTAAAACAATACTAGTAAGGACATAAAAAAACCTCATTTGGTGGGTGGATGGAGGATCAGGAAACTAAGAGTGATTTGCCAGAAGTAACATGATACATATAGGCCTGATTCTCATTTACATTAAGGTCCCTATACACCACACTGGCACTATAAAGAGGCCTTAAAAGGGGCCTCAAAGTAGCTGCTAATGTAATTTACACCCATTTTAAGACCACTCGGTGGTGCAATACTGGTGTAAAGGGGGCTTAGTGTAAATGAGATTCAGGCCCATATCTGTCTATTTACCTCTCACGAATTGCTCCTGGCTTCCTGATTCTGATTATTTGTGCACCACATTCATTATAGCTGCACTTGTCAAGTGAAGTTTGCTTCAGAATTTCTGTGGGTTTTTATGCTGGCTATATTTTCTCTGGCCTGATCCTTGCAAGAAAGGTCTCAACTAGGGAATAACTTAACTTAAAAAAATCAATAGAGCTATTTTCTTGGATCTAGGAAGAAAAACTCACATCAAAGTTCAGGATTTGTATGTCATGGAGACTTCCTCAATCATTTAACTTCAAAAGGTTTTGATTTAACAAATGTAGATTAACAAGAAATAAGACTTCAACATAAGCTAATACCCTTTTTCCCCTTCTAAATATTGGTTTCTATTAAAGGACCAATTCAGTGAAAATATTTTAGATTTTCTTCCACTCTAAATAAACAAGACCTCAGAAGCCCAAAATTTGACTTCTATACCCATCAAAAAGGAAATCAGGACATTCTCTTTTTGAATTGAGCCTTCAAATGGTATCACAAACCTAGGGCCAATTTCTGGTCAACACACAAAAGTGGTAACTGCAAACACACACATGATATTGCAGAGCTGATGGGGAAAAGAGCTGCAGAGCAGGAGTTGCTGGATGGGTGGGTATATATGTAATATGAGAGAATTCAGTACCTACTAGCCTTAACTAGTAACCTTACCCTTATTGATGCATAGGTTTTTTTTATATTGTTATATTAATGTAATGGAATATTAATATGAATTTATGTGCAACAGGTGGTTAAAATCTCTGTTTCTTTTTACATTTTAAGACCTTGTTGTCACTTGAAAGGCACAACATATGGATAAAGAAATTTAACTTAATCTAGTAAAAGAAGACTCCTAAGGCAATGCAGAAACATATGGATTTCTTGGTTCAACATGCTTATCCTTAATGTGAGTTTTACATAATATTTGCTATTTGGTGGTATTTTTTATTGATTGAGGGCTGAGTTGATTATTTCCCAGCAGTTGATTAAGCTAACATATTCATCACTGGAGCAATTACTCATGAGTTTGGAAATGTATTCTCGCTCTTTCTCTCACACACACAGTTTTAATAACTAGAGTGTCTGTGGTGACTTTCACCAAGAATTATTTCAAGGCAATTGTTCTGTTTTCAGGCTTTCATTATATTAAAGAGTAGAGGTTGAATTGTGACTCAAGGGCTGGATTCAATGCCTACCGCAATGGAAAGACTCACATTGACTTCAATGAACTTTGGACCAGGCTCCAAGTGCACAGTTCTCATGTGGAAGAGGGGGTGCAGAAGCACATCGCTCCAACAGGCATTCAGGAGACACTATGTCAATCAGGCACACAATGTTATGAAGCTCCTGGAGACTGAATTCACTTTTACAGGTGTGCAATATGCACTTCTTCTGTGCCCAAATGGCATGCATATCCCCAAGTTCTCCCCTCCAGTATCATCTTTGTACAGGTGGTAGTGATGGGGAGAGTAATTTTGCAAGTCAGTGGGGAAAGAAGCTGCACAGCAGAGAGACACAAAAATTGCAAGTGTGCCTTGTCCTCGCTCAGTGAACCAAGGCAGGTAAGGAGCTATTCCTTGCGCCCTCCCATTTTTATGCACCCATTCAGGCAACAAGCACATTCTTGCCCCCAAACTATAAATTAGCAATTCAATAATAAGAGACCAAGGTTCTTGGTTATAATTCATATGACTATTAAATTTGTTGCCTTGTGCATATTTCTTGCCCTCATTGATCATGTTACAGTTATTGTATCTTCCTTGAAATCAGCCTTAGTACTTAAAGCTTCTGGTGGGGATGAGATGTAATAATAGCTTTATATGCTAAAAATGTGAAGCAATGTATGAGTGAAGAGGAAAAGAGCTTCTGTTATTTGCTGTCAATACTGTCACTCTGAAAACAAGCGTCTAATGTAGTGCGACACCTTCTCCGCCTTTTAGAACAGATAGCTTCTAAGTCTGCTGGTCGACTAATTCTCCTTTTGTGACAGAGTGGATTTAAGATACAGTGCAAGAAACAACTGCTGTCAGACAGGGTTATTGTTTCAGTTAGATTAACATGGAAAAGCGTCTAATTATTCCTATCATCCAACACTCCTCACTAGGCAGTAAGTCTCATAGCACCAATTGTAACTTTTCTCCAACACTAAATCTATTTCTTCACTATGCTTGTTCTACAAAAAACAAATGTAAAGTATTTAAATATGACAGGATCCTCCAGAGAGCAAACTGTAGATTCCAGAAAAGAGTGTGGATAAATTTCAGTAGTTAAAAATCTACAACTAGATTATTTTATTTTATTGTTAAGCCCAAGCTGTCTTGAAGTGGCCTTTTCCAAATATTCACAACCATCTATCGTGGAGATGCGAAGTCTGGATTAATGAAGGAATGCTTCTTGAAAAATATCCCAGCACTTCCAAAGGCCTCCTACAACAATCCAAGTGCCTGGAGGTTGCACTGCCTCTATCTCATTGGTCTGCTTCCTCCAACCCACAGGAACCATCTATATTTTGTAAATTTTGGAAAGAATTCTTCCTCCTTTTGCTCCTTCCCTTCCTCAGACTCCCATTCACTTCCAGGATCCTCACATCTCTTTCTGAATTTTAGTGATCCTAATGTTACTCTGATATAATTAACTCTCACAGACTGCATTGAGGCCCTCTTTATCTTCTGACTCAAAGGGGACTGGATGGGACTCACTGAAGATCATTGCTCCTTCCTATATATCTGAAGGGTTACAACTGAAGAATGTAAGGTACTCCCCATCCGATGGATCCTGGGGAGTGAGGCCTCTGGGAAGCAGGAATCAGACGTTGATCTCTGGTGTGCCAATGCATGTTCGTGTTTTAGTCAGGTTCTCATATTTATACTTTGACTCCAGAACTTTTATTAGATCAGAGGACTGCAGCACCAAGCCACAATCCTTTTGTCAGGCAAAACCTCTATCCCCATTCAGCTATGCAGCTTCTATTTCTATCGGCCTGCCTTTTCACTATCCCCACCATCCAGCATGCGTCTCCTCCACTGCGCCAGTTGTAGGAACTGCAGCTCCTCTCTGCAGTTACATCTCCTAACACTATTTCGAGCCATCCTGGACCTTACATCCTTTATTCTGGCTCCCTCTGCTGCTTTCTCCCATCTTCCCCTGCTGCCCAGGTAAAAATAATTTCCCATTACCCACTTCCTTCCTTTGCCACTACATTTTACTAACTCATACACTTGAATAGTCTGACAATAGTCCAGGAAATAATGGGTTAATTAATTTTTAGCTATTGAAAATGTGTCATAAGTATACAGAAAATCCCTTCTTGAAAGGTATGCAATGGAAAGCTTAATGCCCAGAACTTTCTTCAGGCATTCAGTTAAATCTCCTAGAAAGGAGACATAATTTAACATCAAGTGAACATATGTTGCAAGTTAAAATTACACAAAAAAGAAAAAAAGTTTAAACCAAGTAAATACTGTGAATTAGACACAGTCTGGAATACAATATTGCAAAAAAACTTTGACTTCTTTACAATATAGTCCCAAAATAGTCTCTGTTAACAATCAGTTATTTAAGTATTTCAAAAGTATTTGCTCTAAATGAGCATTTCAAAGCCTAGTATATTGCTCGAAGCTTCATGGAAACATATTTTAGATTTGCTGAGTAGACAGTTTCTGTTTGAAATTGTAGCAGCAGGAAAGTATTGTTCATATGAATGAAATGCACAGAACTATTACAAATTAGAACTGCATTTAAAAGAATTCAAACCTCAAAGGAAATTTTCCACTGTTAACCAAACATAAAGAACAAAACAATTATGAAACGACTGTTGATACACAGCTCTGAAAGTTTAATTCCAGAAGACAGAAAAACTCATAAATAAAGGGGCAATGGAATTAGTGTCTGTTGCAGTTCTGGCCATCAATAAACATGCTTAAAGCCTAGCAGTGAAAGACCCTGTTATCATTATACTTCTCAAGCCTATATGCAGCAGTTATTCTTACGTGACTAACCCTGGGGTAGCTTCCAATGTCACTTTTAATATGCAGTGCATACTATCCAAATGTCAATTACTATCACGATTTGCAAATGCCAGTCTGAGCAAATAGCATTATTTTCTGGTCCTTGCTTCCTTTTTTATTTATTTTTTCCATCATGGAAAGGGACACGCCCTCACTCTAGTAGAGAGGAGAGTATTGAGCTCTTCTGGGTCTGGTCAATGCTAACAAGGCGCACCTATAAGGCCTGCTCTGCCTCAAGCTGGGGAGCTTAAAAAGGGAATACCTGCCACGGGAGAGGGTGGTAAACAGGAAGAAGACTGTTAGAGTTCAGTGACTGCTGACACAAGACACAGATTAGCCAAGAGGGAGAAAGTTGTAGGCCTTGCTGCCCCTGAAACTGCATGGACCAGCTATAAGACAGGGTGCCCTAAGGAGAGGGGCTGGAGGTAGATCCTAATTAAAGACACTATACCAACTGATAAGCCAAGCCCTAAAGGGGTGACCCCAGAAGACTGCCTAAGAGAAAGATCACCTTTGCCTTTCATTCCTTTTACTCTGATTCCCCTCTCCCCACAAGGGAAAGAGATAGAAAAGTACCTTTCTTTTGTTTTTGTTTGGAGAACCCCTTGTATGCTACAAACAGGGGAAGGAGATTATAAACAACTGGAATTGGGGTCTGGTGGGGACTCAGGGGAGCCCAACTCCTCCCCTTCCCCCCCCCCCCCCACTTCCCTGTTGCAAGGTCTCTAACTGGCAGATTGATACAGTTCATCCAATTCCCACAGCTACCTTAGGTTATACATTGGGTGTCAAAGGAAATAAAAATGCTGCATATAAAAAGAAGTTTCCAAACTTTAGGTTTCATAGCAAAGAGGCACCAGTAGATAAAACCAAGGAGCTTTAAGGAATTTTCAACAGAAACAAGTTAGTCCCATATTCATTCAGTTATGTTCTTGATAACTGCTTCAATTTGGAATCAAAACCTCTAATGACTGTATGGTCTCTTAGAAAAGCACACTTTCCCGAAGAAAGGGAATGAGTTGTCTTTTGTGTACTGCAGTCAGCAGTGGACAATATTTCTTTCACTAGTTTTGATTAATATGCCATTGCATTCAGCTAAAATTAATGGACTGTGAAGGATATTTGGATGTCTCTCCTATTTCAAAGCAAGAGTGTTAAGATTTTAAATAAACATAACATAGACTGTCTATTTTATCAGGGTCTAATTACCTATTTCTTCCATTTTTAAATCTGATTTTAATTTTATACTAGTGGACTGGCTTGCAGCTTTTGGACTCAGGTCATGTTAACCCACTGCAACTACATTATTTCAACAAGTAATGAAAACTTATGCTAGTTTAGGTGATCACATTTGTATTAACTGCCAGATGACACAAGAGATAAGCATGACCATTGTAAGATGCTTTATAGATGGTGTTAAAAAAGGCACGTTTACTGTAATGATATCATTGAAGGCAGTCATAAGAGACTAAAAGAAACCCGCAAAAGCAAAGATCAGATTTAAAAAAGCACTTGAAAAACTGAAATGAAGTAAGAAAATCTTTAGATTCTTGAAGAAAGTTATAGTTTTTGTCAGTTGTGTTAAATTAGAAGGAAACTCCTAATGGCAAATAAGAAAACATAAGCCTGAGACTATTTTAGGCTTTACTTTGTGTTTCCTGCATGTATTTTAGCTAAAATATCTGTCTTTGAAATCATCTACAATGTAATCCCCATTAATTATAGGCAAAACTACACTGCCAGCCAGAGAGACATAAATTCAGTCAATGAGTAGGAAGTAATTCCAGCAATTGTTTCTAACTTTCTTGAGCTACAGAAATGTTGTGCCCCTACTGATTTTAAGTGGCAAATCCTAACATGCTATTAATTAGAAACAACTGGATACAATTCCTTTTGTAGCCCCAATTAACAGAAAAATGTGATATACATAATCTCCCACCACCTTTATCCCCCTGTTCAGACCTACATTAGCTCACAAAATCATTTTAGTCATAGGCGATTGGATGACTGAAGGGATTGGTAATGAGATATGAACCTTTCCATTTCTTGGTCAGTGGCATGAAGCTGACCCAGGCAGACAGTGAGCAAAAGTCGTTCCCATCTAATGGTTATTCACTGGTGTATATGACTTGAATAGGCAGTCTCAGATCAGTTCTTGTTAGGCAAACTTTGACATTGAAAAAAGAAAAACACCCCCACGTGGGGCATGAAATGTCATCCTTTTTGGAAGTCTCAGCAGAGATTTACAGACTAAGGGCTCGTCTTCACACACCAGAGTGAGTCAACCTAAGTTATGCTACTCCAGCTACGTGAACAATGTAGTTGGAGTTGACGTAGCTTAGGTCGACTTACCCCGGTGTCTTCACTGTGCTGCGTCGACGGGAGACACTCTCCAGTCAACTTAGCTTACTCTTCTCAGGGACCTGGAGCACTGGAGTTGATCAGAGAGTGCTCTGCCATTGATTTAGTGGGTCTTCACTGGACCACTGCACCTGGCTGAGGCAATCAGATAACCGCAGCACAAAGCAACAGTGAGGAGCTCAATGCTAACAAAGAGAAAAGCCTATTTGTTTCACTTGAGGCTAAGGGGTTTATTCATCAGGACTTTACTCTCTGGTAATCAACTCATTGTAGCTGAAATGACTTCTTTCACCAAGGCATTATGATTGCCACAACCAGAGGTGACAAAGCACATATTGCAGCCAGGAAAATATGTAAGCTCACCAAACAAGGTAACAGTGGCAAAAGGCCTTACTTAGGCACTAAAGTAAAAAATGACTTAGAAAAAAATCAATAGGTATCAGCAATACCCAGCCTGAGCCTGATAAATGAAGACTTGAAAGTTTGTGAAAGTGCTAGAATTTATCCCAAATTATCTTGCACATTTTTAATAATGAATAATTTCCAGTTTAGGATTTTACACAGTAATATCAAGGCCTTCTAAGTGGACACTTTAACAGATCAAAGAATTCTGATAAGCAGCTCTGTCTGATAACTGGGCTTTATGACGCTTTAAATAACTCATTGTTTTACTTTCAGGGATATTCTGACAGACTTTTGATTTTTTTGCCTCTAACTTTTTCGCTAACTTTGTAAAAACACTGATGTTAAAGTAACCACAGTTGTCAAATTAGAAATATGCAAGCTTTGCATAGCTTTAGGCAAGTTTCAGAAACAGGTTTGAGCCTGCAGTTTTCCTCAGGCTGATAGAGCCCTTGAACCAGCTTCTTCTGTCTTCTACAACACACATAATAAAATAGCACATTATATCAGTTACTTAAATAATGTATACAATATAGGTCACATGTTCTGCTGGTACCTCATGTCAAACAGATAAATAGGCCTTCTGCTGGCTTTGTGTTTGTAGGAATCTTGCTATAACCAGAATTTTCTCTAAACCCTTATATGCAGATTCAATACCATTAGTCACATAACTCCAGAGGTGAAATCCTGGTTCCATTGACATCAATGACAGAATTCCCATTGACTTCAACTGAGCCAGGATTTCATCAACATGACTAAGTGTCTAACCCAATGGGACATGTTGTGAGTGATAGCTACACTAAGGAATAGAATGAAGATCCCTTGCATGAGGTCCTATTTAAAAGAATTGTTTTCCCTGACACATCTATACATATTGATTACATGTTATTTTGCTCCGTTATCATCTATGAACAGGGCCGGCTCCAGGCACCAGCTTAACAAGCAGGTGCTTGGGGCGGCCAAGGGAGAGCACCTTGGGGCGGCACCTGCAGCAATTCGGGGGCGGCAGGTCCCTCACTCCCTCTAGGAGCGAAGGACCTGCCGCTGAACTGCCGCCGCCGATCGCGGCTTTTTTTTTTTCCCCAATTGCCGCCGCCGATCGCGATCGCAGCTATTTTTTTTTTTTTTTTTTGCTTGGGGCGGCAGAAATGCTGGAGCCGGCCCTGTCTATGCATCACCAAATATCTCTTCTGACATCTTCACCACACAGTTATTTATAACTTGCCTGTTAAACAGAAGGTAGTTTACAAAGTGTTATTCAGTTCCACAGCTGTTACTACAGTGTAGCCAGAATACGTTACTTGCAAGTGTATATATATATATATATAAAATTACAGATGGGCCTGCACTGAAATACCATGACCATCTGGTTGTTGCAGGGACTACCAAAATACTGACAGACAATCAACAAGTCCTATCCATCTTTTTCCCTTTAAGAAAACTTAGGGTGGGTGTTTACACAGGTGTCTTGTTTTGAAATAACTGGTTTCACTTTGCAGTTTGTGGTCTAGTGAATCCACTTTTGGAACCAGTTCAATTCAAAATAGATAGCATAGCTAAAAGATCCAAGGCAAGATAAATGAAAGATAAATTTGACCCTCCTAGATAACAAAGTCAAGGCTAGATGACCATGGCCAGTGGCTGTAACTGGCACAAGTACCTGGCCCAGCAGAGTTGAGGAGGGGTAATCTGATACTTACAGAAAAAGTCCCTTTATTAACAGCTAATGAAAATTCCAATGTTTCCTTCAAATGCTTCTGTTGTCAATGGGAATATAAATTTGCAGTATGTAGGGAAGCCAACAGTCACAGCATTAGGCATCAAAAGGACTGCCAGTGCCTTGTACCTCAATCAGTTATCTAATTCAGCATTTCACTACCTGAGTTCTATAAGCAAGGACCTGTTCCCAGAGATTGTCCTCTGGACCTCTTAGACCTTGGAAGGTCTATAGGAGGAGAGCTGCTCTCCTGTGGACTTCCTGAGATGTACATGAGAAAAGTTCCACTACTGTGCTCCTCCTAAAATATTCAGCATGGGAACTAATCTCCTGCAGACATTGTAAAGACTATTGCACCATCTTAAGTATCTGATACCAATCACTGTCAGATACAGGATAATGGACTATATGGAGCACTGCTTTGATCTGGTATAGCAATTCCTATGTTGTGTTCCATGGGCTAGAATCAGTGGGAATCATGAGACTTAAATTTTTCACATTACCTCTGAAATTTTACCCCAAAGAGATCCTTCCATAAGTTCTTTGGTGTGAAAATTTTAAGAAATCACTTGGAAACTTACTTCCATAGCAGATTCGGGGGAGGGGGAATCTGATCTTTCATAAACATGCAATGGCAACTACATACAACAGTGATGGGTGCTCTAGAAATACTGATGATGAGAGACTGATACAGCGTATCAGCAAATATGTCAAAACACAGTGTGGCTAATCTTAATTGATATTTAACCTTTGTGTAACAAGAGTTTTGGTGCTACTAAAAGCATGTTCATTATTTTATATATGTGAAGGGGAGGGACAGTTGCAGAAGAACCATGATTTGAATGAAGTTAGGCAGTGAATTCATGTCAGGAAGCCAAAGATATGATTTCTGTATTTCTCTGTAATTAGGTTAAATATTTTGCACTCTTTCAATTTCTTAAAATAGGTCATTGGCAGGAAATCTTTGGTTCAGTTCAAAATAATAGAAAGGACTTTACTTATCTGACCGGATGTGACCTTTTAACTTAAAATTAGTCAATGATGATTGCATATGGCAAAATTCAAAAGAAATGCAAAAAACATCAAAAGTTGTAAAGCTAAGACAGTTATCTTTTCTTTCAGAGAATTCTAATTTGAAGCAATGCCAGACTTAAAAGATGCTGTTAATCAGCTGTTAATTAACCTTTGATCTTACAGAAGAGCATCTAAGTGAAAACCATTGGGTAGGCCTGGAAACACTGAGAAAACCCTTGTGGCCTTATGGGAATATATTTATTTGTATTAAAACAAGGATGTAAGCAGTTTGGAATTTAATACTAAGGGTCTAGTTAATATTTTAAAAGAAATGTTATGATTAAAACCTGCTTGTCCTAGAAAACCATTTCAGTCAGAACTTGGAGGACTGACTTGTTCTATATCAGTAATGAGCACATATTTCAAACTTGCAAGACAAAATAAATGGCTCAAAGTGCTGTCATACACCTCTCAGTATAAATCCCATTAGTGCCGATGCAAATTACATATGCACATTAAGGGAAGCATAGATTTCTTAGCTTGTGTTTTGAAACTGTTGTCCATGGCTAGAAGAATTGTGATGAACTTTCAATCCCTATCTAAAAGCAAAAACAACGAGGAGTCCTTCTGGCACCTTAGAGACTAACAAATTTATTTGGGAATAAGCTTTCGTGGGCGAGAGCCCACTTCATCAGATTCATGAAGTGAAAAATACAGGAGCAGGTATAAATACATGAAAGGATGGGGGTTGCTTTACCAAGTGTGAGGTCAGTCTAACGAGATAAATCAATTAACAGCAGGATACCAAGGGAGGAAAAATCTCTTTTGAAGTGGTAAGAGAGTGGCCCATTACAGAGAGTTGACAAGAAGGTGTGAGTATCAGTAGGGCGAGATTAGTATTGGGGAAATTAAGTTTAGGTTTTGTAATGACACAACCACTCCCAGTCTTTATTCAGGCCTAATCTGATGGTATCCAATTTGCAAATTAATTCCAGTTTTGGAGCTTCATGTTGGAGTCTGTTTTTGAAGTTTTTTTGTTGAAGAATTGCCACTTTTAGGTCTATTATTGAGTGACCAGAGAGACTGAAGTGTTCTCCTACTGGTTTTTGAATGTTATGATTCCTGAGGTCAGATTTGTGTCCATTTATTCTTTTGTGTAGAGACTGTCCGGTTTGGCCAATGTACATGGCAGAGGGGCATTGCTGGCACATGATGGCAGATATCACATTGGTAGATGTGCAGGTGAATGAGCCTCTGATGGTGTGGCTGATGTGATTAGGTCCTATGATGGTGTCCCTTGAATAGATATGTGGACAGAGTTGGCACCAGGGTTTGTAGCAGGGTTTGGTTCCTGGGTTGGTGTTTTTGTTGTGTTGTGTAGTTGCTGGTGAGTATTTGTTTCAGGTTCGGGGGCTGTCTGTAGGCGAGGACTGGCCTGTCTCCCAAGGTCTGTGAGAGTGAGGGATCGTCCTTCAGGATAGGTTGTAGATCCTTGATGATGTGCTGGCGAGGTTTTAGTTGGGGGCTGTAGGTGATGGCTAGTGGCCTCCTGTTACTTTTTTGTTGGGCCTGTCCTGTAGTAGGTGACTTCTCGGTCATCATGAATAGGTCGGAATATGAACAAGAGGCTGCTAGACAACTCTCTGACACCACATTCTACAGGCCATTGCCCTCTGACCCCACTGAGGATTACCAAAAGAAACTACATCATCTGCTCAAGCTTATGCCCAAATAAATGTGTTAGTCTCTAAGGTGCTACAAGGACTCCCCATTGTTTTTGCTGATACAGACTAACACGGCTACCACTCTGAAACCTATCTAAAAGCAGATGCTTATAAGGCTTTCTGATACTGAAATTCTGAGAATCATAATTATTTTCTCTTAAAATTGTAGTTGTTTGCAATAAGGCACCATAATGAGCTCTTCAGTAAGAATCAGTATCTTTGCAGATGTTATGATCATTATTATTCAAACGGCAATAACTGGGTCTGATCCAATGTCCATTGAAGTAAATGGAAACATTCCCACTGACTTCAGTGGGCTTTCTTTCAGATTTACAGAGAGATGATTTTTTCCATCATACACCACCTTTTGAGGGTAGGGGGAAAAGATTGCAAAGACAGATAAATCCTCATTTTATGGATTATTTACTCAATATTGGAAATATGGTACAGGCTATTTTAAAAAGGCAGTGTTTTTCACTATAATTCTCAAGTATTAAAAACATTTATGCACATCACCACCTTTATGCATAAAAGTAATACCATTGAGTTAAATGAGAATACTGACAAATGTACTCATATCAATATTTCTTTGCAGAACCAGGCCCTCAATCCCTAACCTCATTTTTGGGACCATGAGATTTGTTGTGCTCTGAAAAGCTTGATAGAGGAGAAAAGGAAACTGAAGCTTCCTGTTGACAATTGAACTTGACCTTAGAAGGAATAAGGGCTTGTCTACATGGTGGGAAAAGGCTGGAATAGTTAGTTCAAAATAGGTACTACTGAACAACTATTTTGCTGACACTCACTGTGTGGATGCCCTTATTCTTCGCTGAGTGCTTTTGGGCAGACTAGTGTCAGGAACTCAGCTGCCTCCTGGGTCAGTCACCTAGCAACCCGATGAGATTGACAGGCCAAATAAAACCTCACTAAGTGACTGTGCTCCCAGATCACCATTTAGACCTTGTAGCAATAGCAGCACAGTGGCTGTTCAATGCATTCTACACACACTGCTGCACCAGACTGCTTCCATTCTGGCCCCTGCTCCAACCCTTGCTGCTCCGGTCCAGCCCTAATCCCTGCCTACCTCTGAACTCCTGATTCCTGGCTCTGACTACTGGCTTGTCCAGCTCTGCCTTTCAGTTCTGGTCTGGCTCCTAACTCTGAACATTGGCTTGCCTCCTGACCATGCCTCCAGTTCTGCCCTCTGATTCTGCTCCAACCACTAGGTCGCACACCTACATCCCAGTGTGTCACAATTAGACTAAAGTGGATTAGACTAAAGAGCACAAAGGCATTCTTAGTGTGGAATAACATCCACACAGGAAGCTAATGCAGAATAGCTATTGCTCTTTAAATGCACACCCTATCAATTTCACACTAACTTCCCTCTGAATTCCCCAGGTAGACAAGCATAAGATTCATTACATCTCATCCTTGCTTTTGAGTCTCCTTTGACAACAGTCTCTCTACAAGTAGAACCAGGAAGTTTGTATCTCTCAGAAGAGAGATGGCTGGGATAAAAATCTGACAATTGGTACCTATATGTGGAAAACGGCTGTGTTTTCCTTTTGATGCTGGCACAAAACCTTCAAACCTTTGTTTATAGCAACTGAACAAAGGGAGAAAATGTCTGGTGCTCTAGTCTCTTTTTATTTACAGTATCACTGGTAGAAATGAAATGCCTTTCCAGACAAGATTGGGAATGATTAAATGTCCAGTTTTCTGTTGTTCTTCATAGCTAAGGAGATCTAAAGACTGAACTTCTTGATATCCTCATCATAATTTCCCTTTAATATTTACTAATATTAAATACAGGATTAGCATTAGTGATTGCCCTGAGCTGCAAAGGTCAGTTCCAAACTTTCCCATAGTTTGAGACTGTAAAGCTCCAGGCTTTTGATTTAATAAAGATGAGGGATTCTTAACCAAACAGTTGTACTTTAGGCCTAAAACCAGCAAAATACTTAAACACATACCTAACATTAAGTGCTTGGTTGTGCTGTTGAAGTCAATGAGACTACATCTATGCTTCACATTAGGCATGTGTACCTTCTTGAACTAGGAAAAAAATACTGCAAAAATGGCAAAGAAGAGAGGAAGAGTTTAATGTGAGGATGTGATTTGGCCTCTTCAGCACTACTCATTGCTACATTACCATATGCCCTGCCATCCTCTTCAGACCTGCATGAAAGTATTACAGGCATGAGGTCAATTCACTACATTAATTTAAATGGTGTGATTCCAATGACAAAATTGGCCCTGCCTTGACCTTGTGCATTGGGCATTGAAACCAGTTAGAGTAAAGGATGCTCAGCATATCTCAGACCCCGTGTCTTCCCTTAAGCAATTTCTCCCTCCTTTGAACACTGCTTGTCTGTACTGGCACGCTAAATCGGCACTGTTGCAATCGATGCAGCGGTGTTGATTTATTGGGTCTGGTGAAGACACGGTGTGTCAATGGCAGAGCACTCTCCTGTTGACTTCAGTACTCCACCTCCCCAAGAGCGGAAGAGGCGGAAGGTATGTCGGCAGGCAAGCGTCTCCCGCTGACATGGTGTAGACACCTTGTTAGGTCGATGTAAGCTACTTAAGCGGCAGTGAAGACCAGGCCTGACTCTGAGCTTCTTTCTCTCTTCACTGAACTATTGCATTTTAAAAACAAAATTTGTAAAATTACATCTGTTGTATGTGGTTGCTTGGTTGGTAATAGCAACTATATATTTTTGTGTGTCACTACACTAAGACCTATCTTGGCCAAAATCTCATAAGCAGGAAATTTATTGGCATCCTTTCTTTTAGCAAAGATTGGAGCCAGAATTTGGAAATGCTACAGTAATACTTGATGTTTCCAAGTAATATGTGGATAAATTAGTATCAAAGTTCTGCTTCTTGGGGAATGTAGAGGCAATTAACTTTTTAAGAAAGACAAGGACTTTTTGGTAATTACAGAGTCAAGGTCATTGCTGTCTGATTTCAAATACTTCTACTGCTACAACTATTATGATGTTCATGATGTTCTATGTATTTCTTTGAGAATTCTCTGCTTCTCTTAGCCATATTTTATGTATTTCTTTGAGAATCCTATGTTTCTCTCAACCAAGCAGATTTTTAATTCTGATAAGACCTTGAACTCCTTGCAAATCAAACACATTATTTGAATATCATTTTTGTTTTCTGTTCTTCTAATCACAGCAATCATCTTTTTGTTGGCTGGGAAGAATATTATGTCCCTGTGGTAACAAGGAGAGTTCTGATCAAATTGTTTAAACAACTGAACCATAAACCCCACCCTGCTTGTTTATCCCCAGGATAAAAGAAACAAGATTAGGGAAAAAATTATTTGTGGACGTTTTTTAATATGCTATTTTGAATAGAAATAGTTCCTGCTGTCTTTGGATCAATGTGTTTCCATATCCAAAGGGCAAAAGCTTTCAGTTTATTTTAAATTAGGGGAAATAACACGAGAGATCAAAATTAAAATCTGTGCAAGGAAGCACAGTGTATGTATCTGCTCTGTAACAAGCTACAGGAACTCTGACAACAAAATGGCTGCTGCCTCTGCTTAGAGTTCTTACAAATTTCAGGGAGCAGTATACAGAAAATATGACCATTGGTAAAGTTTTCAAAAGCACTTAGGTTCACAGAGTCAATGAAACTTAGGAGCCTACATTACTTACGCACTTTTGAAAATTTTGCACCATGAGTTACTTGAATAAATATTCCACAGAATGCTAAATGCAACCGAGACTAGTGATGTTTTATTTTCAAGGCAATACTTCTGTTGAAAAATGTATGTCTAAGGGCCAAATTCTGGTGACAGCTGTGGAGCCACTATGGCCCACCACTGCAGAAGCCAGGGTGCCAGGAGTGGGCCAGAGGAGGGAGGGGGCTGCAGCAGATGGTAGGAGGTATCGTCAGGCTGTACTTGCACCCCCGATTCCCCATTGCCACAACCTCCATAGGAATATGGTACTGAAAGGCACAAATTGAGCTGCTCTAGCCTATGCCTTGGCCCCCAACATCAACAGCAAAATAGGAGAAGTGTTAGAAGCCTCCTCGTATTCCCTGCTCAGTCCCTAGAACTGGCATATGGATGAATTGGGCCCAATAAGTTTACATGACCTGAGGCTTTTCCATCCCAGAAAGCCACAAAGCTGGTATACAGAACTGGGTCTCTAAATGAGGAAGATTAAATATAGCTTTCTAATTTTTAATTACTGTGGCAGTACCCTTGCAAATTGGAATTGTGGAGAGCAGAAGGTTAATGTATTGCAATTTTATGAATGTGACCTACCTATTAAGATAGTAAATGCATAGCCTTATTGGTTTATTTGAATGTGTAAATGAACTAGTTCAGTTTAATAGTGAACTGTTGGAAAACAAGCAGGAAATTAAACAATGACTAGAGGTAAGGTATTTCTGGAGAAAATACTTCCAAGGTCCTTAAGCAAACAAAAGGTTATTAATAGGGAAGTGCCTACCTGCCTGACTCCAGCCAGTTATCAGGATTATTTTTTCCAGAGCTGGGGCCTAAAATCAAAAGGACACTAAGCTGTTTAAAATCCCTGTTTACAGAGAAAGGGGAGGAGGTGAGTGAGCAGCAGCAGCTATTTTGGAGGGAGACTCTAAAAGAGAAGCTTAAACAGGATAGTCTGCCCCTCCCAGCTCAGAATCAGGTGTACCTGGGCTAAGAGGAACTTACCAAAGATTGCAAGGAAAGGATATAGTTTAGGTAAGACCTATGCATGTAGGACTTTTGTTGTTTTAATTCTTTGCTTTGGGCAAATAAACAATACATTGGCTTTGAAAAAGCTGTTTTCAGTTACTTTAATAACCGCTGGGCACATCTCTTGAAAGGAAGTCTCCTGTAGTGGCCAAGCCCTATTGGACCTGCTAGGAGCCACTATTGGAAAATGGGGGCTGCAGCCCAAAGACTCAGTCTAAGACTGGTTGATATCAAATTGAGGGGTTCACTCAAGCGTGACTGCAAAGGGGTCTAAAACCTTCAGTTTGCCCTGTAGCCATGGTAGAAAACCACTCAAACATCCATTGACATCATTGACTCCATTGGCGGGAGTTCTACATGCAGACCAATGACAAGACCAGGCCCTAAGGGAGGCATAGTTACTCCTAAACCTGGCTGTCATCATTGGCAGCTGCCCTACTGTAACCCTTCTCATTTTAAACCCTGACAGTTTTTCTATTGTATTAGTGTGTATCACTATAGAGTCTTGGTTTTGAATGATCATTTCACCCAATATTTTTAGAAACTTGAGTTTAAACGTTTTGGACGTAACTGTTAGAAATTCTGTACTATGCTGGGATTGTTCACCTTATGCTATGGACCAGATGAGGCCCTACTGCTCCATAGGTGTGCAGAGATGGGAGGGTACAAGAAACACTATCCCTCTTACAGGGTACAACTGCAATCCTGGAATGCAGGGATTGCAGCTTCTATGCAAACCCTGGAAGCACAAGGGGGCAGGAAAGATGCAGATCCTGAGGCTCAGGGGGGATATGCTGCAAGCCCTGGAGGGCTACAACATAGGTACATACCCCTTGTGCATCAGAAGGTCCAGAAGAAATTTTGAATCCCAGAATCAGAGTCCTTTTTGTAGCTCCCTATGGTGCAAGGGTGGGAACTAGGCCTTTAAAGGCACAATTGTAAATCTCAACAATGACAGTCCCCACGTAGTACTGGAATCAAACATTTCAATACACTCAAAAGAAAGCAAATACTCCTGGTGTAGTTATTACTATGGTTACTTATAAAAAAGAGTAGCCTTTAGTAAATGGGTAAAACTATTTGGAATGTCTCATTTCCTCAGATTCATTGTTTCCTTTTATAACACACTTGTACAAAATCCTGCCACAAACTTGGTATCCCTTCATTTAATTATATTAAATTATTGATGACCGCTTATTTACGGTTGCAAGGAACAAGCTTTAAAAAAAGTTTAACCACCTTTGACACAAAAGCATGCAAGTCCTTAACCCTTGAGGTCTTTTTTAAATTTTAATGTAATTGTCTTATACGCACAGACTACCCTAAAAGTTGCCATTTTAAATGTATGGCACTAACTTTATGGAACAGAAAGCTTGCATATTTGTATTCTTTTTGGGATCTCAAAGCAACAAAATAATTCTCCTGATATTTCACATTATTTATAGTCTATATACACTGTTATTAAGTTCTGTATGCCTCAAATAACTTCCTAAAGTATCTTATAATCAAGAATGATTTCTGTTTACTTTTTCCTTCTCCATACAGATTTTTCATTAATTGCAACAAATTCATCTAAACTTATGAAACAGTAATGGATCTGAATCCGAAACACACCCTGTGAGGACTGATAGTATAAAAGAACAGAAAATCTATAAGTAAGTGCTGTAGTTTCTTTAATTGTATCAATTAAGTGTTTTTTTTTCTCCCAGACATTTGCACAATGTAAATCCAATGTTTAAATCTGCACAAGGGTTAACTACAATTTGGCCTTTTACCAGTAGCTCCATGTGTAAAGACAAAAATAGATTATCCTTATCTTGGCTTTGAAAAGCTACAGTTTGTCACTTATCTCATCACCCAAAAGTGTGTGATAACACATAATGCCATACCCATTGTCGGTTTAGGTAATGGATTGTAGATCTAGCATCAGGTATATGCTAATAAGAGTACACTGTAGCACCAGTTCTCCAGCTCTAGATGGTACTGCACATTTTGCACTGGGTTTGGAGTGGGTTATTTTGTTTGTTTGAATTGAATACCAGTAAGTATAATAATTACCACTGTCCCCTAATATGGATGGCATAAGGGGACTGTGAAACCCACACTAAAATCTGTAGCTGGCTAAACCATATTATGACTATACTTATCACTGTCACATTTTCACTGTTATATAAGAGCTGAGTATCTTGTAACCAATATTCCCATCCTTCCATGCAAACAAGCTACAGGACAAAAAGTTATGCAGCTGTAACTACAAAAGAAGAAACAAGGCCGTAAGGGATAAATATTCTAAGAGTTATATAGTACTTTAGCCAATGAAGTCAATCGGAATCATGTAGCCAAAGTACCTTGTGAATTTTTTTAAACACTTACCTCAGAATGTTCTAATCAGATAGGACTTTGAGTAAAAATTGCAGAGAACTCACTAGAAATCATTGAATGTATTTTATCGATGGAATGATTCTATACTTGGGAATTTTAAAGTATGTCAGATATATGCATTTACATTTCCAGTTTTGTTATTAAAACTACCATTCAAATCAGTAGGGTTTTCATCTGATATGATGAATTCTGTGCTTTTAACAGACACCCAAGACCAGCCCAGAAAAAGAATTTCTCTGTTTATTTTCATAAATTGTGAAATAGTGGTGGCAGAAACAACACCAAAGCAATCCTTTCCCTACTGACTTCCTGCTCCCTACAAAATCTCTTTACTGCAGAGTTCCTCTTACAGGAAATTTTCCCCCAGCATGCCTTTCTGGGCAAGGCCTTTTCAATTTGGTGGAGTGAAAGAGCTCATGATCTAAAGTGGCCATTTTACAAATGACAGCTTCTAGCTGCATGTTTCTATCTTCCAGCTGGTAAGTGCATGTTATGTTTTCCCTTTCCTCTTGCTAAGGAGATGGCAGTTCCCACATACACAATGTGGGCTAGATTCACCATTGCAATATTCTAGTTTTACGCCAATGACACTCCCTTTAAATCAATAGAGTAAAACTGGAGTAGCACAGTGATGAAACAGCACTGATGCCTTTAATTAGTCTGCCATTAGACCATATTTTTCATCCTGACTCACTCTGCATGATTATACTTGTAAGAAAGAGGACAATGCAGTCTGCAGATTTAAATGTAAGTGTATTTAAATTGAAATATGTACTATACTGAATAGTGCTCACCACTGCAGGTTTTTTGTACATCCTGACACCTAAGATACAGATCTTCATTTGAAAAAAAAATCATCCTTTCAACTATTTACACCAAGAGTATTTCAGAAAAATGTTATCAGATATTGACAGGGAAAGAGAAAAATAAAGCTATGTATCTAAATCATAGTATTAGATTTGGTTATGTTGCCTAACCATGCAGATAGTGCATGCAAAAAAAAAAAAAAAGAGTCAATGGCATGCAGTTTTCTAGTGGAATACACAGGACAATTCTGGGGAAAGAAACCTAATTATGAAGACCCTCTGAAGTGCTACAAGGCAAAAATGATACATCTGTAACAACAGATACATCTGAAACTAAAAGTACTGACTCTCTGTGTGTGTAAAGATTCTGACAGTTACACCACTTTGAGATCTCTCTGTATATTGATATCCATATATTTAATGATTTCATGAAATAACAAACTCTGATCAGTGCAGAAGTACGTTACTCCTGAATTATGCACCAAATTAGGCCTTGGCTCCCACAAGTTGGTAGATGCATTCGGTCTTCTCTATTAGACCTTTTACCATCTAAAACTGGGCTGCCAGCCAAAAGTCAGTGAGTCACAGCTTTTGCAATATAGCGCTGCTGCAGATCTGCCATGCTGTTCCATTCACATTAGTGGACAGACAGTGCAAGCTACCACCCCTTTATGAGTATTGACAGGAAGCATCAGAGTTTGTTAGTGAAACCTGCATAACAAGTAAGGAGAAGACACTAATTGTTTTCTCTATTTTTAAAAAAATCAGAATTTAAGGGACTGCCTTGTCAAGAGGCTTCAGTGTTTGCCTTGGGCTTTATTATTTGTGATGGTAACGACCATCATCATTACACATTGCTAGGCTGAGAATTCCAAATGAGGCTAAACCAAAATCCCACTATGAACACTCCTGACTTCCGGGGAAATTCAAATGCAAATCTGATCCAAGCCTTGGAGGCTCATCTCTACTGACAGTTAATTTCTGGATGGACTTAAGGTGAAACTTTCTTCACATTCAAAGTCAATTGTAATATACTGAAACACAAAGGCAATTCTGACGCTGAATTTCTGGATATACAAATATTGATACTAGTCTGGAGTGGTTGACAGAAATATTGTATTCATTACTGAGCACCAGTGGTTAGCTCAGCACAGTGCAGAGGGAGAAATCTCTACCCCAAGTATCTTGCTATCTAAATCTGACAGACAAATTAGCTTACACACACATAATAGACTGGTTGACAAGGTAAAGGTCCAGCCTCCACGCTCAGGAGATTGTTTTTAGAAAGGTGGTGTGCATAGATCATCCATTTGCTTGCCTGCCACACAAGAATTACTTTCATGGCACTGAGCAATTAGCACATTTCAATCTGAGAAATGGGTGATTAATTTTACGAAATAAAATTAGTGGACAGCAGACACATGATTAATCAAATTATCTGTCTGCTTTAAATTGCAAATGTAAATTCCTGAAATAAGCTTTGAGCAAAATTGATTTTTAATAGCAAAGCAGCATATTCCAAGTTCTCAAACAGATTTGCACAAATGTTTCTCTTCCCATGTACTTCTCGACAGTCCCCATTGTTTACTACTTTTGTCCTTTTCTTGATGTAACTATAGCTGGGTGAATATTTCAAAATTGTTATCATGAATATTCACTTCAATATTTTAAAAAATTGCATCATCCATGTTCACCTCCTATTGTGTTTGCTTTCTGCAAACTTCCTAGTGGACAAGATTAGTCAGGAATGTTCATGGGGGAAGTGAATTTTAAGAGAATATTAAAGAATAGCAACTATTAAGATAATGAATTTTGAATTTGTATATGCAAGCATTCATGTATTTCCCATAAAAATAACTCAAACTTCCAATTTCAGATATCAGCAGCAAATTGTTCACAAATGAGCACAGACCAAGGCTTATTCATAATTTTGTTTAAATTGATGTAATTGTTTAAAAATATCTGTCCTCAAATCATTCAGAAACAGAATGAGGTGAAATCCATTGAATAAACAGAGGCCTTAATGCTAATGTTCAACTCCCAGCCCAAAATATTAGTTATTTTTGGCACCACCAAAAACACAAGGTTCTCTGACCAATGTTTGATAATGGGACTTGAGGTGGATTGAAACTGCTTCAGGGGGTGGGAATTTCCTGAGTTATTCAATAGGAGAGATCTGTGTTAGAGTTAGACTCATAGGCCTGGTCCACACTACCCCCCCACTTCGGACTAAGGTACGCAAATTCAGCTACGTTAATAACGTAGCTGAATTCGAAGTACCTTAGTCCGAACTTACCGCGGGTCCAGACGCGGCAGGCAGGCTCCCCGTCGATGCCGCGTACTCCTCTCGCTGAGCTGGAGTACCGGCGTCGACGGCGAGCACTTCCGGGATCGATCCGGGATCGATTTATCGCGTCTAGACAAGACGCGATAAATCGATCCCAGAACACCGATTGCCTGCCGTCGGACCCGGAGGTAAGTGTAGACGTACCCATAGTCATTATGTCTCTTTGCTCACACACAAGGGAAGCCCATTAGATAACAACCCACTCATGATTTATTTGGTGCCGTCCACCTCTTCTACATCTATGATTTGATTGTTCTTATTGAACTGAAAAGTGAGTTCCTTCTCTTAAAGACAATCACACCTATTACTTCCAGGTCACCCTGGTTCCTATTGTTTTTTGGATTTTTTCAATGCTTTCCGATGGAAAATGGCCAAAGAATGTCTTCCACCGTCTAGAAAATTACTTCTGACATGATATAGAGCTTCCTAGGTCAGATTCTTACCTGTGCTGTTGGCATAAGAGGTATAGCTGGGGCAAGTAGGGTGTCGTCCATTGTGGGTGTTGGCAGCTGCCACAAACTAGAGCATCCCAGAGACTGCTGTAACTTCCAACATAGTACACAACCAGTCCAGAATGGAAGGTGTCTTAAAGCCAGATTTACCCCCTCTACAAATTGTATTGTGTGCTCTCTGTCCACAGGAAAGAGTCTGGACTATATTCTTTAATAAATGCTTTGCCAGTGTTGCCTTGCCATGTTTTCGTTTATGGAAAGAGTTCACTTCTGATTAGAATCTATAGATTGTGACATTTTACTTCAAAAGGAGTTTGCAAAGTATTAAGATTAATAGACTCATTAATAGCAAGCATATATAATGCAAATACAATTTAGTTTGAACCCAATTTATATTTAATGACATAACAGTTATCAAAGTTTAGTTAGTACAATTAGAATTTCACTCAATAAGACAATTAATGACTTTTTGCTGAGCACCTTACAGGATGAGGCCCGAAGACAGGGGTGAAAGTGAGCTGGTACAGGCCAGTACGGCATACCGGTAAGAACCTCCACCGGCCTGTACGCAGCCCTCATTAAAGCACTGCCGCGGCAGCCCTTTAATGTCCCTGCCCCTTTTGTCTCCCCCGTCGGCAGCACTGCTGGTAGGGTCCATACCGGCAAAGGACCCTGCAGCGCTTTAACGTCCCTGCCCCTTTTGCTCCCCCTCGGCTGCCAACGGGCGGGAGGGGGGGGCAAAGGGAGCAGCTGCCCCAGGGCCGGTGATTTAAAAGGGCCCAGGGCTCCGGCGCCCCAGGCCCTTTAAATAGCCACTGGAGCCCTGGGCGGCATGGGCCAGGCAGCCTGGAAGGGCTGGCTGGGGGATGCTGACCCCCAACTCCGCCCCTTCCACCCGAGGCCCCGCCCCTTTCAGGGGCCAGCCCCGGCCCCGTACCGGTAAGTGTCTGTAGTTACTTTCACCCCTGCCCTAAGACAAATTGAGTATTAATTTAAACTGAGTATTTGCATGTCTGAGTTCCTTATTCACACATCCTCAGGGGAAGTAACTGGATACTACTGATCTGCCTTTTAATAAATTATCTCCATATTTTGTGGAATAGTAGCAATTTTGTGGAGTACTAGCAAATCCCTCTATTAATGTAGTTTGTAAATTTAACAAAATTATTATTATCCCATATATCTGGTGCATGTTTTTCTTTTCCTCTTCATCAAGATGTCTCTTGCTACATAGAGTTTAAGGGTATATCTACACTACCTGCCGGATCGGCAGGCAGCGATCGATCCAGCGGGGATAGACGCGATAAATCAATCCCCGAGCGCTCTCCCGTCGACTCCTGTACTCCACCGCTGCGAGAGGCGCAGGTGGAGTCGACAGGGGAGCGGCAGCAGTCGACTCACCATGGTGAAGACACCACGGTAAGTCGATCTAAGTACATCGACTTCAGCTACATTATTCACATAGCTGAAGTTGTGTAACTTAGACAGATTCCCCCATCCCTCCCCCAGTGTAGACCAGGCCTAATATTTTCCCTCATATTCAAAGCCACTGGCCTGTGGTATGGAACTTATAAACTGTTTATACTATGATTTTCTTTGTGTGATACTTTTCCAATGAATGCAAGCCGACCTTCAGCAATGTAATTTATTCTAATGAAAATACATGATTATATAGTTCTTATTAATTTGCATGCACGGACACTTTGAAAAGCACCACATTTTAGGAGTGGTATTAATTTAGCTAATTGTTATGCACAGATCTAGACGAGTTTTAATGGCTACCACAACAGAATTTTATTTTATTATAATGGCTTAGTTTTTGTGAAGTCTGAAGTATGAAATGAAAAAGGAAGGAATGTTTTATTGCTTTCTGCTCCAGGCTACCAACATGCACATGTTACAACTTCTCTAATCTCTTGTTAAAACATTGATGGTTTGTTTCTTTCCCACTTCCAGAAGATGGTCCTTATCTTAAATAACTGGTGTGACAGGAATGTTTTACTAATTTATCAGAAACCTACCAGCTTGGTTAATCCACTGGCATCTTTCAGGTTTGTAATTTTAGGATGTCATCATATATGTATAGTTCAAGGAAGGCCTCTGCAATTAACTACAGTATTGAGGGCTCATTGTAGCTAATAATATCCCCCAGCCCTATGCATAGCATAGCAGAACCCTCCTACCCACAGAAAAGACCACTTTGCGTCAGAAGAACAAAAAAAAAACCTAATTTGCGCAGATCTTTGCCAGTTAGTGGCAGAGCTACTCAATGCATAGAGAGTTATATTTTATTCTCTCTCTCTGAGATCTGTAAAGTTGGGCTCATAATACTAAGGGAGCTTGGCTGTGCAAGTGGAGAGATACAAAATACAATTCCAGTTTAAAAAAAATTAATGAAATAACTAATGTATTTCTGAAATAATTGTTCTAAATATGCCATATGTAGAATATATGTTGCTCTGGCTTAAAGGTTTTATTGGCAATCCATTGTAATCACTGTTAAAACTCAGGACTGGCTTTACCACTCATGAATAATTGGGCCGCCCTAAACTCATGCTGATAAAAGTTAACACACCAACATGTATTTTTTCTTCTCAGGGTACATAAACTATATACATAGGGATATAGCCTCAGCTATAGCTGAGATAATTCCACAGAGTAATGGAATCAGTGCTGTTTGTACTACATCTACATATGTATGGATAGCTTATCTATATTATGAGGGGGGGAGAAGGGAGTGATCCTGAGGGCAGTCTGGTCCCATCATAATTTAAAGCAATCTTATGGCTGCACTGAGTTATACCTGACTGCCCACAGCCAGGGATTGCTGAGATATAGGGATGCCCTGGCTGCATACTTGTTTTCCCAGAAATGCCACTCCCTGCACTGGCAATGTGGGGAGGAGAGGTGATATAGTAGAGCCTCTACATCATAGGGAAATCCTCAGGCAGTTAAACTGGCTTTCTGGCTTCTTTGCTTTGCTATAGCAGAATAAAGCACTTGAAGAGCTCCTGAGAATTGGGCCCATAGAATATGCATGTTCCGGAAAAAAATAATAAAGATAACTTCGATATCAAATTAGTGGACCATAAAGAAGGAAGCTGCCTAATGGTACTAAAAACCAAACATGGCTTGAAATCAGAAAGTTATTTATTAAAACTTTAGGTGTGAAAGCAAAACCATCTAACTTCTTTTTACCTTCTGCAACACAGTGTTTCTGTAGCATCTTCTGTGCAAATCTGTCAAATAACAATTAATAATCACAAGCTGTATATGTAAATCTGGCTAATATACCTAGATTACAAAACAGTGTAATATACAGGTAATGTAGCTTTTCTCCATAAAGTAGGACAAGGATGCAGAAAAGTGAAAAGACTAATATTTTGGCAGAATTATTGAGCTCAAGAAAAATGGATTTGATTGTTTTTATTAGAGAGAGGCTTAGAAATGGGATAAGATTCTGTACTTATCTCTAAGAGGTGTGTTTCGGGGGTGGGGGAGCTAGGAAGGCTTTAAACCCTACAGATTCTGGGCTGGAGTGATCCCCAGCATAAATTATGGCCTTCCTATGGGCAACAGCACTGCCCAGTATCTCTCTAGCACCATATTCTGTGGCACTCCCGTTCCTGCTCCAACCCTGCCCTCACATGCCCCATAAACCATGGTTTGTGGCTATCTTCCCCGATTCCTGTGTTGGTGGAATTCTTCCCCCCTGGATCTGGGGCTTAAGAGCCCCTTTGCACTAGGGTTGACAACACTGTATTTCAAAAATACGAGACAGATCTCAGATATCCCCAGTCTTGACTTGAGCCTCTGATGGGCAAGTCCCTTTTCCTCCCCCATCCTTCCTAGGCTCTCTCCAGCTCTGGGTGTTATGAAGACCCCAAAGCCTCAGGCACTGGGCTGGGGAGCTGCTGCAGCTCCTGTTCAGGTTCCATGTGTGTGCTCGGATCTGAATCAGAGTTGCTGATCAATGCCTGCTGCAGTGTTGTGTGCCGCTAGCAGTCGGGGCTGAAAGAAGTGTGAAAGAAGTTTTGCTGCAACCAGAAGGGGTGCCATTTGGAAGAGGCAACTTTCAGTGGGGGACCAGGGGCAGAGGGTTAGCAAGGCCAAATTTGAGTGGTGTTGCAACTCCATGCACCAGGTTGCAAATTTTGCCTGGCTGTTTCTCTGTTGTGCCAGACGGAGGGGGCAGCTGGGCCAAATTTGAGTGGTGTTGCAACCCTGTGTGCCAAGTCAGGTTGCAAAATAGCAGCACTTTGCAATGTGAAGTGTTGGTTTGAAATACAGAATAAAAGGCATCTCATACTAGTTTAGTACAGGACAGACTATTTTTTGGTAAGGGACATCGCTTATAATACGGGACTGTTGGTACAAAGTAGGGTTGTCAATCTGTCTCCTTGGCTGAAGTAGAGTTGAGAATCTCACATAGGTCAGTGCAAAAAGACTGGTCTTCAAAGTGAATTTGAGAAGTCAGGGAGACTGTTTTAGATAGTGACATTAGAGAATAATGAGGAGAGATGGTTACAAGTGAACATAAAGAAGTATCACATTTTAGAAAATATTTGTTTTTAATTTCTCCGGGTGCTGGGTCCCCCACTTACTCCACTCTACAGCTTGAAAAATTTGCCTGCAAAATCACTTCGTTTTAACATAGGACAGGTATCTTCAGGAAAGCCTAGCTAATTTCATCTGAAAACCATATAAACAAGTCTATCAAGGAGTTGTGGAGAAAAGAATGTTCATATTCGATACATAAATCTGCCCCATTGCATTTGTTGTTAGGAAAACCTATTGCAAACAACAAGATCTTCTGTCACCAGCAGTTTGCAGAGTGGTAATGGGAATGCATTGAATGATTTTGGAAATGTGGGGTCACAAATTCAAAAGAGAGAGAGATTTAGAGTTGTTTGGCTGCAAAAAAAATGAAAACGTGCCTATTTTTATTTGGAAAACAGTATTATAGAAAAGCTAAACATCAGGTTATCCCACAATGGTCATTGAAGACCATTTCATTGAGTTCCTTTGAAGTCTGTCTCATTGGCTGCATTCTGTGACTGCAATAATCTAAAGTACTAAATTTGCCTCTGAAAAAATTAAAGGAAGTCGGGCAGACAGGTCTTTTGTTCATGGGCTTCACAGTGAGTGGACTTTTCCTATTTGCAACATGTGTTGTGAAAGCTACTGAAAGGAAAAGGGTAGTTGCACTGGAGAATAAATTCCTGGCAATTATTTATAACTCTTGGATTACTGCCTTGCTGTCACCTGCACTATGTCTCAGTTGGCTATAAAAGAGAAATGAGTTTGCGTCTCATTCACTCTTCAACATCTCTTTGCACTGAAGTCTGATTTTATTGACCAATGTTTTGATCATTTTAAACTGTTTTCAGTTAAACAAACGTGGGTCATTTTAGCTGTGTTTGTTGTTGCCTTTCATACTCCAGCCTTACAAAACAAAATACAAAAAATTTCACAAGAAATTCTCAAGGGAATGCCATGGTATAGTAAACCATCTGCATGTCTATTGGGAATATTTTATATTGAACGACTTCTGATTTGATGTCAGTAAATTGATGCAAGAGTGATACATGACCCAAATCTCTATTTTTACTATCGTGTTGGGGAGATGCTCTGATTTAAAGAAATGAAATACAGACAACTGCCTATTTAGAATGCTAGTGATGGCAGCAAAAACATGTATTTCATTACTATTATTCCATCAACCAAATACACACCACAGAAGTGTGATTTGCATGAATAAAAATTAAGAGAAATAGAAAGACTTTTACTGCCTATATTAGGTTAGCTAACAAACAATATTTCAGGGAAGACTAGAGCAAGTGGGATGAATTGATTAAAACCAAACCTGTGATATAGCTCTTATAATAACACTATGGGTGTGTATATACTGTAATCTATATCTCAATACACCTGTATTCTCTTGTATACAGGGATGGAAAGCACGGGATTAAGCTGTAATAATTTTATGAATATGTGACCTAGCTACTAAGATAGTATCTGCGTAGCCTCTTTGGAATGTGAAAATTGATTGACGAAGTTTAATAGTGAGCTGTGGGGAAACAAGCAGGAAATGATACAATGACTAAAATATCAGAAGTCTTGGGGGGAAATGCTTCAAGGGTCCTTAAGAGAACAGTGGGTTAGCTATTAATTGGGAAGTGGCTACCTGCCTGGATCCAGCCAGATTAACAAACTTATTTTTCCAGAATGGGATCTAAGATCAAGAGGATGCTAAATTGTTAAAAACTTCTGCCTCGAGAAAGGATGGTGTGAGGTGAGTTGCCAGCAGCTGCTGAAAGGGAAATGCTGAGAGAAGCAGAAAATGCAGGCGGGCAGTTGGTCTGAGGCACAGGCTCTGTGGGATGTGTCTGGGGCAGCAAGGCTTGCCTAGGCTTTGAGAGAAATGATAAGCTTTAGGTAAGTCCCAGGCATGCAGACCTCTTGTGGTTTTAACTCTTTTCTGTGCTTGCTGTTTAGCTTTGGGTGAATAGACAATAATGTTTGTTTGGAAGGAGCTTTTTTGGGTCACTTTAATCAGCCGCTGGTCAGAGGCTCCCAGAGGGAAGTGTCTTGCAGCTGCTAAATACAGCTGGGGCTATCATATTATCATGGCTTGGAACAGGGGGAGGGGGTCTCCTATCCTGGGGTCCAGTATGAGTGGTAGAACTATGGGATTCCACCCAGAGAGAGGTGACGGTAGTGGCACTTGTTACCTGAGGGCTGTACTCATGAGGGACTGCAGAGAAGTCTAAGGCACCACTCACCCTGTAACCATGACAGGAGGGTGATAAAAAGATGTGTTGTACCCTGGTGAACCAGAGTGTTCCACTTTGGGAGAAGTGCAGGTAGAGAAGCCTGTCACTTTAAAGTTGCGCACAAAGAGACTGTGGGAGAGATCACAGGTGCAGCTCTCCTCTGAACTCTCACACAATACCTTCTTCTTATGTAAGAAAATAATTTGTACTGCTAAGGCTTCTATTTATCACTTCTTTAATAAAAGAACAAACAAAAATATTGGTGGTGATATTATAAATGGAACCTACTGTACCTCTTCGTGTTCTTGCATGAAATCTATACAAAGAGCAAAGATCTTTATAGATTTACAAGAGGAGCTGGAATAAAGGCTTCAGTAAGTTTCACCATATAGACAGCATAGCATTTGCCAACTTAAAAGAGTTTAATCTCAAAGTTTCTGGTCTCTATTCCCACCATAGCAGTACCCCTGCTTTTAGTTTGAATCATTTTGTACTGAACTGGTTTTGTTATGTGCCTCACTGCCCTCTACTGGATGGGATGTCAGACCTGCTCATTCACATGTATAGTTTCCCTCTGTTGACTGAGCTTGTGTAGCTGTTCCTTTAAGATCATTAAGAGGCCTGTAGTAATATACTGGCTTATGCATATGTTTACCATAGCCGGATATAATATAAAATCAGACATGCTCAAGTATTTCCACTTGTCTTGCCCTCTAATTGCTAGCTTACAAAAAGTGTATACACCCAAATGCTACTGATAGCTATCTATCTCTACAGCCAAAATGCTTCTGAAATAAATGTAGTCAAACTTCACTAATTCTGGGTCACTGAGAACGAAAATGATGCTTAAAATTGTTGATTGGCTCTAGTTTTCAAGATATGCTATTGGGTCAGTATATACGACCCTTGACTTGGGAACGGCGGAGGATAAGTGAGTTATAAAGGGAAGGTATCTCAATTTAAACCAGAAATGACTAAAATACATCTTTGACGGGATCTATGAATAAATCTATGACTGGGTTTGGACAGTACTTGCTTTTTAGGCAAAACAATGAATGATGCAATCTGAAGCTGGTATTGCGTCATACATGATATGAATTGCATCATGTTATTCCTAGAAGTCATGGATGATGCAATCATAACGAAGCTTACATCTCTCTGCTGAACAAATTGCCCTATATCAGCTCTAGAAATCATACAGTGTCGTGCTCTCTTATTTGTCAGTGTTTGATTTTGCAAAGGGACACATTTCTGTTCAGCCAAAGTGAGCAGAGATGCCTCATACTTGTGCGAACAGTGCAGATAACTTCTGCTATGTTTGTGGTGAAGTGACTTTTGCATCACAAAAGCACAGTATAACCACTATGGTTAAGAAAGCCTATCACCTTTATTTTGGCTGCAAAATTGGAGATCAGGACAAGAGGTGGGCCCCACACATATGCTGCAACACTTGTGCAACAAATCTTCGCCAGTGGTTGAACAGGAAAAGGAAATCTATGCCTTTTGCAGTGCCAATGATTTGGAGAGAGCCAACAGATCATACCAGCAATTGTTACTTCTGCATGGTGCCTCCAGTTGGGAAAGGTGTGTCAAAGAAGAAAAAGTGGACTGTGCATTATCCAAACATTCCATCAGCTATACGCCCAGTACCCCACGGAGAAGGACTGCCGGTTCCTGATGCACCAGAATCATTCTCACTTGAGTCAGACGAGGAAGAGGAAGAGGATGAAACTTCTGGTCCTGAACCATCAATGTCACAGGACCCACATTTTCTCCCATCCTCCTCCTCTCAACCACACCTCATAACACAAGGTGAACTGAATGACCTTGTCAGGGATTTGGAACTACCCAAGAGTAAGGCAGAGCTGTTGGGCTCCAGACTACAGCAGTGGAATCTCCTGGCAGGTGATGTTAGGGTTTCCATGTTCCGTGACCGTCAAAAGGATCTTGTCCCATTCTTCTTCATGGAAGGTGATCTTGTAGCCTGCAACAACATCGATGGTGTGATGGCAGCCCTCAACATCGTTCATGATCCAGATGAGTGGAGACTGTTCATTGATTCATCGAAGATGAGTCTTAAAGCTGTTTTACTGCATAATGGCAATGTTTTGCCATCAATTCCAGTTGGTCATGCAGTCCATATGAAGGAAACCTATGACAACATGAAACAACTTTTGAGGTGCATAAACTATGACCAACATCAGTGGCAGCTTTGTGGCGATTTGAAGGTTGTTGCTCTCTTGCTTGGTCTGCAGACTGGATACACAAAGTACTGCTGTTTTCTCTGCGAATGGGATAGTCGTGCAAGAGATTCCCACTACATCAAGAAAGATTGGCCACTCCGACAGTCATTGGAGCCTCGGAGGAAAAGTGTTCAGCATCCACCACTTGTTGAATCAAGGAAGATTTTGTTACCACCCTTACACATCAAGCTGGGTCTGATGAAGAACTTTGTCAAGGCCATTGACAAAACACAAGCAGCTTTTAAGTACCTCCGTGGAAAATTTCCAAGGTTAAGTGAAGCTAAGATAAAGGAAGGTGTCTTTGTTGGTCCTCAGATTCGTGAACTTCTTCGAGATGATGCATTTGACCATGCACTGCGTGGCAAGGAAAAGACGGCATGGAAAGCCTTCCAGTTAGGGGCAATAAATTTTCTCGGAAACAACAAGGCAGACAACTACAGGTTGTTGGTGGAAAACCTCCTCAAGGCATACAAAAGCCTTGGTTGCAACATGTCACTAAAGATACATTTTTTGCACTCTCATCTAGATTTTTTTCCACCGAACTGCGGAGCAGTGAGCGACGAGCACGGCGAGCGATTTCACCAGGACATTGCAACAATGGAGAAACGCTATCAGGGCAAATGGAGCCCATCAATACTTGCAGACTATTGCTGGACAGTGACAAGAGATGCTCCATTTAATGAATACAAGAGACAAGCCAAGAAGCGCCGAGTAGACACTGAATAGAACTAAACTATGTACATAATAGTTTTTTGCCTTTTGTTTCATAATAAATTTTATTTATATAACCCTTTTGCTGATTTTTAGAGTGTTACATAAACAGGACAGGTGAAATATTATCATGTAAAGCAACCATAAACACATGAAAAGACCTAGGTTTACAATTTATGATTAAAACTCTACTATCTACACAATATACATAGACATAAAATGTAAAAACTTAAATATCTTAGAAACAGTAGCCAATCAGTTGTTTTAATTGTCATATTTGAATTCAGCACATCAAAATACATAATAAATAGCACATTTTATCTCTGAAGCAGACGACTTCTCAAAAATTGTAGACCAGTGTAGTCAATGGAGCTTTTTCTTTAGCTCAGGTGGAGAAGGATTGTGGTTTTGAAATAGAGGACAATGAATTCTAATTCTGCATGTGTGCAATTCAGTTGACTGGTGTCTTTGTAAGTAAGGTGCCATGGTTTGTTACAGACTGGTTCTCTGTAATGAACTGTGATTTACCCATACCTAGTTTGTATGTGAAAAATTCTCCCATTCCTACTCAGAGTCTAATTGTGACTTTTCACCCTGTACTCTTGTAATTCTACCAATATTTTCATGTTGAAAACACTGCCATGACCCTGCTGCAGTTGGAAACACTAAGTTGATAGTGTTATTAATGTAGTCTCAGAATAAACTAGAGCCATAAATATCTTGTTTTAAAATGTATGGCACATGCTCTTGGAACTGTTTAATTAATATTTCTGAATACATCTTGATATTCAGTGGAATTGCCCATACCAAAATTACTGCATTAGAAATATTTCAGGGTATACTTAGCACTCATGAAATGCAATTGTTCAACTAGTCTAAATCAATCTATTTTATGAGGAAATATCCTGGGTATATTTTGGAATTACAGACAATTTTGGGGTTGTGATGTTGATATGGGTTTACTGTAACTACTTCAGGGTTGTCATAATAGAAATGGTAGAATTTTTAGATTAGGAATATATAGAATTTTGAGATTATGAATATATAGAGATATCTAGTATAGATATATAAATAAATATATAATAGTCCTAATTTATATCAGATCACTGTATTAATGAGTCTGTGTGTAAAGATGTTGGCTTTCTAGCAATAAGATTTAGTATCTATGTAGAATTTGAGAGAAATTTGATACTGGATCAATAGTTTGAATAAAAATCCACGGTATATTTTGATTTATAAATCCCTTCTGCAATGTAGGCAAATGTTTACTTGGCTCTTGCAGGCGGAAAATAGTAAATACACACTTCCTGAGATTCACCAGTGAAATTGAAAGCTGTAAAGATCAGGCACTATATGTAATCTTAAAGCACGCTTGCACTCTACATTTACAAACAATAAAAAGCATGATGTACAATGGGATTATTGCCAAAGCATTTAACAGGCAGAGGATTAAACACTATTCATGTTTTGAATCAGAGTAATTAGCACATTTTCTAGATGAGAACAACTCAGAGAAGGTCAACATTCCTCAGGGGCGCGCACACACACACACACACACACACACACACACACACACACACACACACACACACACACACAAACAGCAGCTCGATGATAAAAGATAATGAAAGTTACTTTACATCATTTAGGTGGTGCACCTTTCTGGATTATTGCCTAGCACAGGCACTGGCAGAAGTCCATTTAAAAAAATACTTGTAGCAGCACCACAGGCTTGCAAAGTTATTTGATATTGAAGTCAGACAGCAGGAGGGGAAACAAGCTGGGAGAAACAGAAAAACTGGAAATAAAAAAATAAATTCCAGGTATCAAAGTCATTTCAAGAATTCTACCCTCACTTTTTGTCTCAATTCAGTGCAAGCTTCTTTCTCTCAATGCCAACTGGACAGTCAGAAACCCATTTAACGAGTTATTTAGGAAAGTATTTGTTCTATTAACTGTATTTTTAACATGGTACGTTACACTGACTATAGCCAATGTTTTTGAATAAAGCAAAATATAGGAGTCTGAGGACAGGAAACATTTTTATGCTATACTTCGTGCTCAGTGTAGTGTTTATATTTTTAGGGTTCTGTTAGGGCTGTAGTACCTTCAAAGAGGGAAGAATTGGCACTGTCTTTGCAGGAGTCCCTGCTGTATTGTGTTTGCACACAGAGTACTCCTCATGCTGCCAGTGAGCACTAACAAGCTCTGTGCAGTTGCAGTGAAGAATCCTCTCCCTGTTCCTCCTTCTTATGTTTAGAAAACTCATAAGAAGGCCATAATATAGCCATAGTCTTCAGTGTATCAAAAACATTTCCATTTCAAAATAACAAAATTTCCATTTTCAAAATGTATGGAATGTATTTCAGAAGAATCCGACCATGTGGCTAAGGTAAGCAATGAAAAGCATCACAGTGGCAATGTGTGGTGAAGTTTATGATTTTTGCACAAGAATTGATGTATTGCAGGGTGAAATATCTTGATATGGAATTCAGTAACACTAATTGATTTGTACTTTTCATTTGTTAAAATTCAAGCGCATGGTGCAATGTTCCTTATGAATATTTGATTTTTATTAACAAAGATCATGTGTGGTACCAGAAAACTAGGAGAAAGAGGTCACAACTTGGTGACTGTTTATAGTATACTTGTGTGTAGTTACTGTTTCTCAACAATAAACTTCATCTAATGCCTTGCAGAAACAAACAGAAGTATGCCTATGTATTCATGCATTCCTGACTCTTCAACTTGTCCTTTGTAAATGACCACATTACTCCACTTCCATTAATCTTCATTTATCTTGACACAAATGCTAATGTGGTGGTCAGCTATTTTGAAATGTCATACACTATATAGTTTGTTAGCCATTTTCTGTACTAAGAATGACCATACAGACTTGAATCTCTGAAAATAATTAAATTATCTGACTCCACTTCTCAATGGAACCAAATCTATTGCATACTTGTATGCCAATATCTTAAACAAACAGTGAACTATTTTGCTATCTCCTTTACATGACTGATGAGATTTAAATTGATCATATGATAGATGAGTATTCTAAAGACACTGAACCTTTAAAACTAAATTTTCTATGAGAAGTATAGACCATGCATTACAAGGTATTTTCAATATCAGTCTACATTCCTTGGTGCTCATCCTATTTGAAGAAACCCTGCATACAGTCTTCATCTTCAGTGTCTTCCAGTTAACTGTATAAGATTTGTCAGCAAAACAACTGCTAGTTTTTAGATTTTCTCTTCGACGAATGAAAAGAACTGGTTGCTAACAGTGAAAAAAACTGTGTAGTAATGCAATCATTCATTATAACAAGGACTGTACACCTTTGAAATGTCAAGACTTTCTCAATAAAGCATTTATTTTAAATAAATATAAATTCAAGTGGATTATAGTGCTCAGAAAAGGTGCCAGACTGACACCCAGAGAGACTTGTCTATTCATAATGAGATGTGGTACAGCACACACAGCAGCTCCCTCCTTGGCTCACAGACTACACGTCCAACCCTGTGCAGAAGAAGGAACTTTTAAGAATCACAATGTTTACCTTGTAAAATAAATCAATACCAATAAATTATGTGAAAGGATGTGGAACTGCATGGTCTTTTGCATAAGAGGGAGACTACTGCAGAAACCACAAAGGGTTAAAATTGGGTAGATTCCCTCCAGGGGTTATATCTGCAGAAGCCCCCTCTACCTGCATCCTGGTCCCCTCACCTCTAGAAACCCTGCGCACATCCAGCACAGTCCCAGATGAATTGTGCTGGCAGGGGTGAGGGTGGTACATAGGTTTTATTGGTACTTGTGGCTTAGAAAAGTGGGAAATTATCTATTTCATGACATTTATGGTGCAGCCTTGTCCACCAGGGCTCCAACCAGTTGACACACCCAGCAGTTCTTCCCCATATCAAGCACCAAGGGAATAAAATGGTGGAAATGCAGCATGGCCTCCATCAGAAGTGATGATCCCCAGGGCACAGCATCTCTCACTGGTGCAAGAATCTGCAAATTGCATGTCCGACATGTACGCAGGAAATAATTTTGTAATACTTGACTATCTTGTGCTTGATCCAAAAGCCACTGAAGTCAGTAGGAACCTTTACCTTGTCTCCAGTGACTTTTAGATCAACAAATGTACACTAGAGAACAAATATAAACTAGAAATATTCATTGTGCTGACACTGTATACAATCAGTAGTGAAAGATTCAGACTCATACAAGACTCTAGGGTGACCAGATAGCAAGTGTGAAAAATCGGGACGGGGGTGGAGGGTAATAGGCACCTATATAAGAAAAAGCCCCAAATACCAGGACTGTCCCTATAAAATCGGGACATCTGGTCACTCTACAAAACTCAGCAGTTTCTAAACTCATTAATATTGGTGCAAGGAACAAGATGCTATACCTGAGACATATACATTTGGAAACACTCAGGAGAATTACATTACAGCTCCTGGAAATGTTGATAGCAAAGATATTTTGGGGAAAGTGTCATTGCCCCAAGTGATATAGTTTAATTGAAGCTACTCTACTGATAAAGTTTCATGGGATGCAAATTACAGCCACTATGTTTCCAGACAATTAATAGGTTATACTGGACACTGCAGAGATTGCACAGAATTGGGTCATGGGTTAGTGAACATGTGTAGAGAAGTGCTTTAAGGAAATGTTTGGGTTAAGACATATTGCCCAAATACTAAAACATATTGGCATAAAATTAGAGACTATTTACAATAAAAACTAAACAGATTATACTAATGGCTCCAACTCCATTTATTCTAAATGTTCTTTCAACACTGAAAGAGCTGCAAAAACATTATACATTCTGGATGAGATCAGCAAGATCAGTGAGGAAAAGGGTAATTTATAGACTGAAAAGAATAAGAAAGAACGAACAAGACATAGCAAGTCTGCAAGAATTTAGATACTGGATGGACAACAGTGAGTCACCAATAGTATTAGAGTGGGTTAGAGAGTTAGCAGATGATGTCTCATACACAAGATCAATATATAAAGTAATTTGTCATGTTATCAGTGTGTGTACAAACACCTTCTTGTTCATATTAAGAAATAAGAAATTGGACATTTTTATTGATATGTGAGCTTGAGTTGTTCCAAAACTAAACTAACAAATATAAGAAAAATGAAGAACTACTGTTAGTATATTGTTTTAGCCTGATAAATCTATAATACCATATATATATATATATATATAGGGCTCAATCCTCTGCTGTACTGAATAAGCACTGAACTGAACTGAAAAAGGAGCCATTTGTGACTCCATGATCAAGAGGCTAGTTCTACACCATTCTCAGCCCCAATGTACTTTACATCAGCCTCAGGGCTGCATAAGCTACACCAGGTATCTATGGCCCCAAGGAGCCAATACCCTAGCTGGGGATTGCTGGAGTGCAGTGGTGCTCCAGCCATGCCCCTGCACTCCCCAGCCCCTTAACACCAGGGACATCCATGTTGGCTGTACGCTACCAAGTGATTTCTCTATGCCAGGTGAATCCCTAGCTGGCCAGTAACACCAGCTTTCTGGCCTCTTTTCACCACCAGAATGGTGCAATAGGACTGAAACGGCTCTGAGAATCTGCCCCAGAGTTTGTACGTGGAGTGTTATAAAAAACGGTAAGTGTCATATTCAAGACAAAATCAAAATATTGTGGGCTGAAGTAAGGAGGATGGTGTGTGTGTGAGAGATAATTCTGGGGATGGGTGAATTATTCATGAATGTTAAAGCCAAAAGTGTCGTACCAGACATCCCAAATGAATGTCAATAAAACTTTGTACCACTATCATGTATTCTGTATTTGCTACAGAAAAACTATTTTAGGAATGTTTTAAAGAGTTTTAACAATTTTATTAGAAATATAATTTGTATCTTCCAACTTGTAAAACCAGGTGTTTAATTACCATAAGTCTAAATATATGGTGATCAGAGGAGCCATGGAAACTGTTGAAATATTCTTCTACACATAAAAATCCCAGTTTTAAAGTGTGATATCTTGTGGGCTTGTTGGGCTAAAAGTAAATGCTGCCTGAAGCAGCTCTAGGATTTGGAATGTTGGAATAAGTCCCAGGGAATTGGATTAGTGAGCAAAAGGCAGGTGAGGCTGTCAGTGGTGCATAAATTTATTCATGAAATGAATTTGCCACATGGATATCACTGTCATGTATGTGATATCTGTATATGTTTGAATATAAAAAAAAAACAGTTGAAAGGAGCCCTATCTCTTCTAATTAAGTCCTTGGCCTGCCTACTGAAACTTCCAAATGAGCATCTGGGCGGGGGGGAAGGAGAGAGAAGAATTAGTGATGTAGACATTTGTCCAGTAGGTTCTGGATGGATTCTACCAACTTCTTACACTTAGGCCATTGAACTGCAAGCAAATGCTACTATCTCTCTCTCCTGCACATGTGCAGAGTCTGTTTGTTCCTCTCAAATAGTTGCTTGTCCTACTAGCTTAAGGAGAAAATTATAATTTATATGAAAACAATATCTTAAAATAAATCATCATCTCTAGTACTATTTATTTTCTCTTTTTGCTGATATCAATTAGGGGTTAACAGAACACCCACATAACAGAACACATAAGCACATTTACACTGCTGGTTAAGACATGGTACCAAAACAAATTCCAGATAAAATAACAATTATAGATTATCATTAATATTCCATAATTTGCACCTTAAACACAACCCGGGCTGCAGTAGAAGATGAACTGTTTGACTTCTCAATTCATGAGCTGAATACAGGAACTACTGGGTGAAATTATGTGGCCTGTGCTGTTCAGGAGCTCATACTAGATAATCACAGTGGCCCCTTTTTGGCCTCCCCTTTTTGGCCTCTCTGAAATCTAAGCACGGGGTCTGTGCTCCTTCTCTGCAGAGCTCAGGGGTTTGGGAGGGATGGGAGCTGACCAATGTGTGTACATTGCTTGTGAATTCACAACCACATACACTCATTGTTTTATGCCCCACAGTGAGAGCATGGACATATGCCACAAGCTATCACAGGATTCGGTCCCTGATAATCATCTGGTTAATGAAATGATGTCACCTAAAATTAATTCAATCAGCAAACAGAATCTTCTCAACTCTAATATGCCCCAGAATATTCCCTTCATGATAATGTTGCAAGTTAGCAAGACACTTATTTTCATGCCCTAGAACCTATCCATATTCATAAATTGAAAGGTGGGACTCCAGATCTGCTGATAAACACTCCCCATTTTTGTTTTGGCAAATCTAGCTAGTTAAAACAGCAGGGCTCTCATAATCTATATGGACAGATATCCCTGATATCATTAAAACCCTGAGATGATGGCCAGCTTCTCTCTGGATTATTTAATACTTTAACCAAAGAAGTGGCAGCTGGTAACAGACATGTTAACACTGGTTACTAACTGGTAATTACTTTGTTATTCACTACAAATCATGGCTAGATTTAAACCAGCGACCTAGATGTTAGAAGTTCTGTATTCCGTTACCGATCTCCTGAGCTATCCAGTCCCTCAGGACTTCTTTTCTTAAGGAATTACAATTTCTTTGTTTCACTTTCCTCTGTCCATGTCAATAAAAGATTTTTTTAAATTCTTATCCTCCTATGTTGTGTGCATGCTGAGTTTACAAAATGTCATTGCTAACCTAAGCTATTTTCTTTAGTGAATAGCATAAAATTGAATTAATTAGCCTGGATGCTCATTTTATACACTTTAATATTTTATTACTCTTGTTCAAATCATTTTGCCATTAGAAATTCCCAACTTACTTGTCTCCCTCTCCCCCAGAAATGAACTTCTAATTAATACCAATTTCTTAACAATTTTTCAAGTGTTTATTTTAATAACTATTGTGATAGACCCAGACCAGTTGGGAACAGCAGAGTAGCAGAAGGGAGATATACTGGCCACTGGATAAGTAGTTTTCTGTTCCCTGAGTGACCAGAGCAGGGGCTGCTCCAGGCTAATAGACCACCTGACTCCAATTAACCTGCTAAGAGTCAGGTGAGGCAGTTAAGCACCTAACTCTAATTAAGGCCCCTCTGATGCTATAAAAGGGCTCACTCCAGCCATGCCAGGGGGAGCTAGAGGAGAGGAAGTGTGTGTGAGGAACTGGGAGCAAGAGGTGTACAAGACACTGAGAGTGAGTAAGCGTACTGCTGGAGGACTGAGAAGTACAAGCGTTATCAGACATCAGGAGGAAGGTCTGGTCAGGGCTGGCACCAAGCAACCAAGCACATGCTTGGGGCGGCGCCTGGTAAGGGGTGGCCAATCTTGGGGTTGTGGGGGGCAGCGCGGCGTGGCATTCCGCAGGGGGGGTGCTCTGGCGGTGCGGCACTTGGCGGGCGGGCTCCGGTGGCGCGGGGCGGGGCGGCGCTTTTTTTTGCTGCTTGGGGCAGCAAAAAAGTTAGAGCCGGCCCTAGGTCTGGTGGTGAGGACAAAGAAGGTGTTGGGAGGAGGCCATGGGGAAGTAGCCCAGGGAGTTGTAGGTGTCGTGCAACTGTACCAGGAGACACTCTAAACAGCTGCAGTCCACAGGGCCCTGGGCTGGAACCCGGAGTAGAGGGCGGGCCCGGGTTCCCCCCATACCTCCCAACTCCTGATCAAACACAGGAGGAACTGACCTGGACTATAGCTTCTACCAGAGGGGAAGGTCTCTGGACTGTTTCCTGACCCACAGGGTGAATCTGTGAAGCGAGGAAATCCGCCAAAAAGCGCAGGACCCACCAAGGTAGAGGAGGAACTTTGTCACACTACGTTACCTTGAACTGCATGGAAATTGGAAACTACCCTCCATCCAGAGTCTATATTCCTGGCAGGCTGCCACTATTTTTAAGATCTCTAGAAATCTCTGAGGTTTTGCTCTGCATTTCCCAGTCTCCAGTATTTTATATTCGCATGGTTTTTGTTCTTAAAAATCATGTTACTTAGATGTGAAAGTACCCGAGGTTTGTAATAATGTTTATATAAGTAATATAGTAGATTTTTAGAAGCATCTTTCCCTTATGAAAAGGGAAGTGTTACTCCTCTGTAAAACAATGATATCATTGATAATATTATGCATAATGTGATATTCTGTGGCATCTCAAGCATCTTTATTTAATATATAATGGGCTTGATCGAAAGCCTACTAAAATCCATGGAAGTCTATCCTTTAACTTATATGCTTTGGATCAGGCCCAATATGGTGAACATAAGAATGGCCATACTGGGTCAGACCAAAGGTCTATCTAACCCAGTATCCTGTCTTCTGACAGTGGCCAATGACAAGTGCCCCAGAGGGAATGAATAGAACAGGTAAGCATCAAGTGATCCATCCCCTGTTGCCCATTCCCAGCTTCTGGCAAACAGAGGCTAGGGACACCATCCCTGCCCATCCTGGCTAACAGCCATTGATGGACCTATCCTCCATGAACTTATTGAATTCTTTTTTGAACCCTGTTCTAGTCTTGGCCTTCACAACATCCTCTGGCAAAGAGTTCCATAGGTTGACTGTGTTGTGTGAAGAAATACTTCCTTTTGATTGTTTTAAAACTGATGGTGGTGTGATTTTTTTTTTCACAGCAATATTTTGCTTGTGAGTCTACTAATTCCACTGATTTAGGCATGAACTGTTTATCCATTCTAAAGGGCAGGATTTTGCCCAGTACAGTTCAACAGCTCTTGCAACTGAAAAAGATTTTAAATAATGAGCAGAAAAGTCACTCTGCTGGTAGAATACATCAGTTAGTTCTCTATCTAAAGGCTAAATTTCCAAAGCATGGTGTAGTGAGTTCTCTGTATGACTCCCAGTGAATCATGTGACTATAGTCATGCATAATATTTTGAAAATGTTCTTCTAAGATGGCATGTTTGTTGCCATATTAATCCAAACGAATTCATTAATTAACAGTCTCTTGCTCCCTGAAGGCCCAGAGGGGCTAGGAGAGCTGTAGAGGCAGTGTATACAGCCTCCCAAGGGAAAATGACGTAAGTTGCTCTACAGTCACCCCTCTGACCCAGAGTCATTGCTGAAGGGATCCAGAGAACATTATATCCAGTCCTAGAAGGGACTGAGATATGAGACCTTGGGGTGGTTAGAAAGTTAAAGAAGGTTAAAAAAATGTTTACTACAAAAACTATATCTGTTACTCTTAGCCATGTAGTGTTAACATCAAGCCGTTAGAAAGCCATAATACACAGCATTGACAATGATAAGTCATGAGCATGATTTCTTCTTCAGCTCCAGCTGGTGAAGAAACAGAAAAAACATATTACCATTTCCTGTGTTACCTTTATAGCCCATTATGATCAAGTGTCTCTTTAGCAGTCGGTTATGTTTTCCATGTCTCTACATGCATTTCTGTGTTTTCACTCAAATCATTTTTTAAAAACGACTGAGGCATTGGGAGGTTTAAGAAAATTTGACTTCTGCTCTATGCCACAGAGCAATTTATATTTCAGTGATCACTTTCAGAAATTAATGTCAGGGCAAGTTTCACTTCATCTCTTTTGGCACAGTTTTCCCGGAATTCTTGTTCTTGTCACTGTCTATGGCATATCTTCATTAAAACTGTGTCACACAGAATACCAGAATCACAAATATAAAGGTAACAAAAGGTTTTGAAGAAGAGAGACAAATGATCCTGTTCATCTGGTCGAGGCTCCTCATGATGGGAAGAGATGACCTTGCCTGTGCAATTTTGAGTCACGTCCTGGTACAGTATCATCTTTAACCATAGATAACTTGTAACTTGGCTCTGACTTCACATGCCAATTTTTGCCTATCTTCTTTTTGATATTATTGAGTCTTTTTGATATTATTGATTATTGATCTTTGGCTATATGGGGCCAAAAAGTAAAAAATGGAAGGTGGAATATGAATATTATGGGTCAGATATTGATTCATGTGAATCAATTTGGCCTGCAGAAACATGCTTGCCAAATGGTCAGTTCAGGTAATTGTATGCCTAAGTATTATGGCAGTTTTGCAGGAAAAAAGACATCTGCATGGATCTTTTGGGATTCCCATACTGTACCCACTTTTGAAAATCTGATCCTATAGCTGAAAGAGTCTTTGGAGCCCTTTGAAATTACATCCATCCCAGCTCCCCATGTGCTGACTAATACTGTCTTACCTGTGAAGTGTCCAAATGTTGATTATTATTTTATTTCTTAAATTATGCCTATAGGTTCCTTGAACAACTTCTCTTGTTCTGTGAGTTCATCATACTAAGGGCAGGTCTTCACTACGGGGGGGGGGGGGTCGATTTAAGATACGCAAATTTAGCTACGCAAATAGCGTAGCTGAATTCGACATATCGGAGCCGACTTACCCCACTGTGAGGACGGCGGCAAAATCGACCTCCGCGGCTCCCAGTCGACGGCGCTTACTCCCACCTCCACTGGTGGAGTAAGAGCGTCGATTCGGGGATCGATTGTCGCGTCCCGACGAGACGCGATAATTCGATCCCTGAGAGAGCGATTTCTACCCGCCGATTCAGGCGGGTAGTGTAGACCTAGCCTAAGAAAAACCTTTGCCTAAATTCCTTTTCCACCTAGAGTTTCTTTAAATACAAACAGTATTTTGACTGATCCTCATTTGTGGGCTAGATTCTGCCACCCTTACTATATTGCGTAGTTTCTTACTAAGTCATTGACTTTAGGGGGACTCTTCAGGGAATGAGGTATACTTGGCGGTATCTGGCCCCAGCTCTTCTCAGAAATCTGCTTGGTTTTGGAATGCTGCATTGGCAGGTTCTGATTTTATCTTGTTCAGATAATATTTAGGATCAAATCATTCCCTCCCAGACTGTATCCCATCCAAGCAGAAAAGAAACCTCAGCAACACGGAGAACATCACAAAGTGACTATTGCATGTTCACTTTCCTCATTGAAGATGTAGGGTGTACAGACTTCTAACCTTGGAGCCTAAGGATCTATGGGGAAAGTAAACTTCAACTCTAAATGCAGAGGCTTAGAATCTGGGAATATTCACTAAAGTCTTTCCCCTCCATGCTGCTGTTCACCCTCCCACTGGCAGCTGCGATTGGCTTTCTGTTCTGCAGCTGTACAATGCCTATTTTTCCAGAAGGGCTAGAAGCCATAGAGGAGGAATAATGCTGCTTTTGAACAGCCTTTAAATACTGTGCAGATTTCCACTGGGAAAGCACCCAGAATGATGTTGGCATTATGCACACCAGAAATAATAATAATTAACAATTAATAACAAATCTGCCAATGTTTGAGGGAAGCATGCTGTACAGAGTTGTTGCTCTCCTGACATACCGTTCCCCACCATCACCATACACCCATGCAACTTGCAGACTACAAGTCAAGCACTGTATTAATGGAAAAACTTTGAGGATGGGGAGCATGCTGGAAAGCCACCCCACACACACATCTCACTTTCCTGGCATTCCTACCCCTGTGATGACTAGATGTCTATTGCAGATGGTTAGGACCTCTGAGTGCAGCATATCAACATCCATTTATGTGCTGAGCCAAATTCTGTGCTAACTATACCCTGTACTATTTTACTGCACTCTGTGGTGCTGCATGGAGAAGTTTGTGTAGAATCTTTCCCTAGAGGTGAAGTGTCCACAAAATAGTCATATTTTGGTGGTTACAGTTTTTAACAGTTTCAGAACAAAGCTTGGGCCTGTTTTATCTTTCATTCTAAAAATGTGGTTTTAATGCCTACTGAAGTGAGTCACTAATAGCTCTGGTTGTATCCAAGCACAGAGCAGGCAGGTGATATGCAAGCTTCCCAACACAACTCTAGAAATACACCCCTTTGATTACAGTCCAAGGCTTTGCCTGAGTAGAGCTTGCCAGTCCAAAAATTGGCACAATTCAGCATGTTGTGGATGAATGCCCTAGGAATTAGGATGAAGTTGCCAAAAGAATTTTTATTTCAACTGAGATCTGCAGGGGTGAATACCAACTGCACTAACCTGCCAATGATGAAACAATACCACCATATTTTAAAGGCTGGCTCTCAGAGTGAGTATTGTTTTCCTATTTTATTTTAATTGCATTGTTCAATAAATCTGCCAAGGAAAAAAACCTAGATCTAATTCTTCCCTGCCTTGTATCTTACATGATCTTTTATACCTGTTCCCAGCAGGTATAAAACAATATTGGATCAGAATGGTAATGCTGAACCCCTTTTTCATACTCAGGTTACACAGATGTCAGTGACTACACAAGGTACAAGCCAGAGAAGGTCAGATCTTCTGTGACCTTTTATCGATCCCTGAATGCATGCATGAAATTCTTAATAATGTTAACAATTCAGGGAAACAGATTTCCTAAAATGGATTGAGACCATGTTTTCAAAGAAATGTTAAAGAATTTTTATCAGAAATGTCCTCAAAGGTCAGAAGTTGCTGGTAATTGCCACTGGTTTTGTTATAAACATTTTTACCCATGCTTAGTCCCTGAAGAACTCCATCACTCACAATGACACCTCTGGATAATTAAGGAGTAGCATGCTGGGCTGCAAGGGGACATCTTTAGCCAGGAGTTTGTTGGCTTTCATGCAAGACTCTGTAGACACAGGGAACATGACAGACACCCACTGCAAATTAAGGAAATGTTCATTTTAAATTAACTTTGATAGTTATATATGTTGCTTAAAGAGATCATTGTTCTAAGTTACACTTCTGCAGAAAACCTCCTGAGAATCTCTTACGCCATTAAATGTGTTCAGATATTCCTGCTTTTCTGTGGTCGCTAGAAAACCTTTGCTTGGGGCCAATTGATTCAGTTCCAAGAAAATCTGTTCCTTTTTGCAGAGATCTTTTGTAGAATGCTTTGGAACAGCAAGAAAGAAAACAAGAAACTTGAAAAATAAAGTGTTAAAATGATGCCAAAGAAGAAATAATCAGTTGTGTATTTAAATGATTTTGCTAAAAAAATCTTTCTTAGAGCTTATTTAATTAAGCAAAGCTTTTAACGTTAATTTAGTTAGGGTGTGACGGCTGGAATCTTAAAAGCCTTCTAATTGAAATGGTGGTCAGGTCTTGTTATTGACAATAGATAATGAATACTTCCTCATAGTCCCACTTGCTATTTAGAAATTAATTTGAAACTTTAAAAGGAAACTGGATTATTCCTGCAAAAACTTAGTTTTCTGTCATTGCCGCTTGGAAGAACATTTCAATTCATTATATAAATGCAGAAATTATCCTTAGAAATTATTCATTTGCTGAGGTGCAGCAGACTGGGGCTGTTAGGAAGAGTTACAGTTCCCTGATTCTCTGCCCAGCCCCAGCCTAGGGAACACCAGCATACAGCAGCTGGGAATTGCCAGAGCACTTTGCACACTGGCCAAACCTCCTGCTCACTTGTCCCCCAACATGCCATCCCCTTCTAAACCTGTGACACGCCCTCTGCACCAAGGACAACAGAGAGGATAGAATCCAACTCCCCAAAGAGAAAATTGCCAGTATCCTCATCTCCCTCGATACTACCTAGTGGCACTAAGGGATTGGAGTGAAGCTGAGAATATGGCCCATAATATTTAGAAATGCTTTATGAAGTTGTAGTCACAGGGACTGATTTAAAAAGAATTCATTCTTACCATAGAGCACAACTCAATATTTATGTTGAAATTGATCTAGACGCATTTTGACATGGATCAAATCCTGCTGGCTTTATACAAATAGTCCCACTGCAGTCATTGTGAGCAATTAAAGCAGTGAACTCAAACCTTGTGATATGTCAGCATAGGTGAAAAGGGGATTGCTTCCTTGTAGCATCCTCCCTCCCTCCTCCTTCCCTTGTAAATATCCTTACATGTGTGCTCCATGAAACTGGGGGGTGGGGTCAGGAGGAAGAGCTGCTTTTTCTGCATTTGCCCCAGAAGAAACACATCTACTTAGATGTCAGTGCCTACATGAATGCTGCTTGCATTAATTTATACTCCATTGGCCAGATTCCCTAGTACACCAAGTGTGTGCCATTTACGGCCTAAAGCTGGTGGAAGCCAGCTTCTCTGCCAGCTCTCCTGCTGGCTCTAACACCTCTTACACTGGAACCCTCCACCCCTGGTGGTAAGAGGAGGGAAGGGACATGAGACAGGGGCATGGCAGAGCAAATTACAGTATATCCACTTCTCCACTAGTATAAGGTCCCAAAGAGACTTTATGCCAATGGCATAAGTTAAAGCTTCAGGCTGAAGCTTTAACTTGAGCCAGAGAGGGGTGGCTGAGAACTGTGGAACTGTAGCCACAGTTCTCACAGTTCTCACTACTTCCAAGCTCTCAGGGAAGCCCCTTGTGATAGCTTCCCTGAGAGCTTGGAAGTAGTAAAGAATCAAGCCTGATGCCTGCAAACCTCTCAGAGGGGAACATTTTGCATGTTATCTGACTAATGGAACTACTGCTCCTACAGCAGCCACGCTGCCAAAGAGGAGGGGCCTAGAGTAGTAGCATGGAGGGGCCAACCCATACAGGACTGGAGTTTCCTTTTCCCATGGGTGGCAAAGATCTGGACAAGATCTGGAAGTTGCACCCTTTGCCTCCTTTGTAGATTTCCAAGTCTATCACCAATCATTGGACAATTGGAAGAAAACTCTGAACTTAATGAAGTTTCCTGGATTTTATAATATCCTTCTCAGGAAGGTATAATTTGTTCTTTATTTGGTAATTTGCACTCTACTTTCACTGACTATTTTATTATTCTTTGGAATAAACATTCTTTGTTCCTTTTTCTGCTTTGAATTAGAGATGTAAACTGTTAACCAATTAACCGATAAGCATTAGTCTTATCAGTAAGGTATTCCGGTTAACATTTAAACTCTGCTGCTACCCTGCCCCCACGATTCCGGCTGCTGTCCCCCCGCCCCCATCCCAAGTGCTGCCCCGCATGCCCGGGGCTCTGCTGCCACGCCCCCTCCCCGGGTCCCCCCGGGGTCCTGGCTGCTGCCACACCCCCAGGATCCCGGCTGTCAGCCCCGTGCCCAGGACTCTGTGGTGCGGGACAGTAGCAGAGCCCCAGGCACACAGGGTGGCAGCCGGGATCCTGGGTGCGGGGCGGCAGCAGAGCCCTGGCCATGCAAGGTAGCAGCCAGGATCCCGGGCTCATGGGGAGGCAGTGGATCCTAAAGTTTAAACGTTTAACTGGTAAAATGTTAATAGTTTAAACATTTACTTTTTTTAAACATTATTTACATCTCTACTTTGAATTCCTCACATAAACTGTGATGGATAACTCGAAATTGTCCTGTTCTTTTAATTCCCTCTGAAGCATCTGACATTGGCCACTGTCGGAAGACAGGATACTGGGCTAATTGGATCACTGATCTGACCTAGTATGGCCATTCTTATGTGTGGTGTATTAAAACTAAATTACAAGCTATCACTTGCAGGCTAGGAGGCTCTCTACGGAAGCATGTGACCTGGAACTTGTGCAGGCAGTTTGCAAAGAGCCTACCTAAAGCAAGGTGGGTTGAACTGTGCCTCTCTGCCTTAGGAAGCAACCTGCTTTATCTCTCTCTGTGTCTTTGGATCTTGTATTAGGGTTCTGGATTGTAAGACATAAAGCAGCGTTATTGTGCCACCTTCCAATAAGGGTACTCTGTTTTGTTTCCAACTCTCTCTGTATATGCCATGAACATAATATAAGGCTCTTCTTGAGAAGGGCGGGGGGCAGGGGAGTGAGTGTTCTGCATAGCTCCTTATCTTTGTCCCATTGAAGACCCATTGGCTTCTATGAAAGATGGATCAGGCCTATATGAGTTGTATTTTAATGCATTCCTTTATAAGTCATTAGACTTTATGGGTGAAATCCTTTCCTCATCAAAATCAATGAGATTTTTGCAATTAACTTCCAACAAGGCCAGGATTTTACCCTGTTAGCTTAACCTAGCTACTATTGAAGTCATTGGCAAAACTCTTCAATTGTAGCAAATGTCAAACAACATATCTACCCCCTCTATGGTTATTCCTTCAACAAGTACCTGTTATCAGCTCTCTGTAATTTAAGCATTTGGGGAGGAAGGTGGGGATCAGGAAATTAATTCTGAATGCCCTGAAGCCAGTAACATGACATGATGCTGGAGCCAGCAAAGGAGCTTTCTGATATATTGCCTGGCGTGCTGTCCAGGGTGGACCATCCTAGAATATTTCAGATTATCTTTTGAGATCCTGAACTTTCTAGAAAAAGACAAATGCGTTTCAGCAAATACTGTTTCTAATCACTGAAAAGGGCAAGGTTGTTACAGGCAGCAGAAATGACAGCATTTCAGGGTTAATAAATAATGGGAAACACAAGGTTTATTATGCATTGGAAACACATTGAGAAAACAATTGAGGAATAAAAATAAAAAATCACTGATCAGATTAGGCCTGGAAGAGCAACTGCATGTAAGGAAAAAGCCCTCTCATAGCTACAGATGTAGAAACCAAAATATGAACTAATGCAGCCAGGATAAACTCTTCAGAGCAAGAACCATGTCTTCTTTCGTGTTTGGTAATCACTTAGCAGATCTTGGGCACTATCCTAAACTAAATAGTATATAATTACTAATAACAATAATACACCCAAATTTCTGATCCACTAGATTTGTCATCTGTGTACTCTCTTTCAAGTGTCAAGGATTTGATCCTGAAACAAAATGACATTATCTTGGAACATATTTTAGAAATTATAAAGTCAATGTCAGAAGCACATATATGGGCTTCAATTTTTCCTTCTTGTTGCCAATAATAAAAGAGCAAGGCAAATACATTTCTTAGAGTTGGATGCTTGCTCAGTTATGAACTATATGTGAAGTATGAATAATGTTCCCCTTTTTACAAAGTTAAGAATACTGTTTTGATATAGTAGCAAAAAATAAAATTTAAAGTTTTAAGGTTAATGATACTTAACAATACATTCAAATTGATATTGTAATTATCTGTGAATGATTATTAATGTAGCTTTGCATCAGCTGTGGAGATTTGCTCTCATTATATTTTATATTATCCATATCAACAATATAGCCATTTCATAAATATTACACATACTCAATTCCCTTCTTAGCTTTATTTTATAATAAGGAAACTGGAGTCGGCACTGACATGTACATTTCAAAGCAAGTTATGATATAAAGCAGTAAATATAAATTAAATGGAACAAAGCTACTGAAAAACCATTTGTGATTGAATTTGGTGGATTGAATTTTTTGAAAATATTACCTTACACTGAATAGCATTTCATAATTGCCAAGTAATGCTGCAAAGTGTATTTATAAGCTTTTTAATGTATGCAGCCAACCTCACCACTTTTAGCTTGTAACCACTGATTTCTGATGCAGGCTGGTAAAGTTAGTATCTATGGATTAAAAGATGAAGTAATAAAAGAGAGGTGATCTTACAGGATGTAACAATATTTTAAACCATAAATTTAGCATCAAAGTTTCACTCAGCCGGAATGGAAAAGATATAGGTGCATCTGCAGCTTGCAACAGTTTATATCTGTATCCTTAGCTGAAACCAGCATATGAATGTATCCATGTTCTTTACCATTGCTGTGATTTTTTTTTTTTTTTGAGACAACTAACATGGGGGTGGAGATGGGAACAGACTTAGAAAGATGATTAAGCTTTAAGCTAGCAATTAAGAATTATATTTTGGCATACAAATGCAATTTCTACATATGACATTGTTGGCAAACCAACACTAGAAACGAAAGGTACCTTTTGCCTGCCTTTTAACCAGGTGACTCATGCCACAATACCTTGGGCTTTATAAAGCTGTACATTCCATTTTAAGAAAACAAGAGTCCAAACTTTTTTCCAAGCAGTTACACCATGGGTGGACTCAGACTTTTCCATCAAGAATCAAGATGTTACAGATTTTAATATCAATGAAACAGTGATGCCTGATGCTGCTGACAATTATTATTAACAGAAGTATGTTTTACTAAATGTTGGTCAACCCCAAGCAAATTATAATGATTGTATCTGTCAAAGAGCTGTACACGATTTTAAGATCATGAAAAGGGGTAAATTGTGAGAACTTGCCACATTAAGAAGATGTAACAGATAAAAATATAGCTTGTAAAGTGCCAAGCTAGTCTCAAGTGCTTATTATTGTGAGCACTCCTTTTTTTTTTTTTTTTTTTTTTTTTTTTTTTTTTCTCAGAGGAACAGTGGACAGCAGTAAGCATTAACATTTAGTAGCAAGTGTCTGCAGGAATGGACCCTTAGTAAACAATTCTCTTGATGATGCAAAAGAAGAAACTGAATCACCCAGGAAGTGAAGAAGTTCTTCTCAGAGTCAAATCAGACTTCAATATTAGACTGCATCTACTAGTGAATAAATGCTTCCCATGTATAATATGACAATATATCAGAAGTGCCATGAACCACAGCAAAATGAGTTTTGTTTTTACTATCTACTTTCCAATTTTGTTGTTGTGTAGACTGAAACTGCCCATATAATACAATATTATTGCAATCTTCTCTTCAATTGTGAGAACAATTTTTGTTTTATTAATGAGACATTCATTTAATTAAACTGTATTATAAACTGTAAAATTTATGCTAAATAGATTTTTAAGAACAGAATTTTAATACTATAATTTTAATTACCACAAAATTAAATACATCTGACAATTAACTATGGCTGTATGTCTCTCAAATACCTTTTTACGTTGTTAAATATTTTATTAAAATATGCCAAATTAAAAGCATGCTAAAATGATTATATATCAAATGGAGAAAAGTATGTTCATATTGCACAATAAAGAAGGCAATAACCAAAAAAAGGACCTTTCTTGCACATTCTGAAGTTTTTAATGGTAGTGATCACATAGGGGCATTGTGATGGGGTCTCTACCACACAAAGCCTGACTGGGTAAAAAGGACCAAATAAGCCTGTGACAGGCTGTGCCTGGAGGAGCGTCAGGACTGATAATGCTTAGGGCTCCGTCTTTGTCACGGATTCCGTGACTTTCCATGACCTCGGTGATTTCTGCAGTGGCTGGTGTGCCCAGCCCGGGGGCTACCTGAGCAGCTCAGGCAGCCCCTGGGCCAGGTGCACCGGCCACTGCTCGGGCAGTCTTGGGCCCCCCTCGCCCTCCAGCAGCAGGAGTTGCGGGGGGGAGCTCAGTGCTGGGGGTTGGAGTGCAGGGTGGTGCTTACTGGGGTGGGCTCCCCAGACTGGCAGCAACTCCCCTCCCTCAGCTCCTAGCTCCACATGCTGCCTCCACCCACAGGCACCGCCCCTTCAGCTCCCATTGGCCACGGTTCCCAGCCAATTGGAGCTGCAGAACCAGGCTTTGGGGTGGATCAGAGGCAGCACATGGAGCTGGGGTCACCGCTTCCCAGGAGCCAGCTAGGGAGCCTGCCCCAGTCCCACCAACCACCCCCCCTGACCCGCAGCACCCCCTGGGGCCGCAGCCTGCCCCGCCCCCGCCCAGCACCCATGGTACCCCCAGGGCCGCCCTCCTGAGCCTCCCCCCCCCCCTGTTTTAGTTAGGGGTATATAGTAAAAGTCATGGACCGGTCACGGGCCATGAATTTTTGTTTACTGCCTGTGACCTGTCCGTGACTTTTACTAAAAATACCCCAGACTAAAACATAGCCTTAATAATGCTGAATGGCTGATGAAGCGCAGTTGTGAGAGGAGCTGGGACAGGCATAAAGAGAAGAAGCCACTGTCATCACTCCCCAGAGAGGATGGGAGTTGGCAAGAGACAAGCAGGTCTAACAGGAGTGTAAGCCCTGGGATTCTGACTTGGACTATAGACTGGTCAGAACCCAAGAGCAGGTGAAGTAGATGCAGGGAGCAGGGGAAGCTCAAGTGGTAACATGGGGTGGGTTAGAAGATAAGGTAAAGTAGGAAGAGACTAAGGAAGCAGCCACAGGATCTGGGATTATGTAGACTGTGGTTGCTAGTCATAGGGTCCCTGGGCTGGAACCCAGACCATTAGACAGGCCTGGGTTCCCCTACCAGCCACTGGGGAAGTGGCACAGATCAGCAGTGGAACTGAAGACTGCTTGAGACAGTTTGTCCAGAGGGACTTTGATACCCCAGAAGGAGAAAGTGATAGTGACCTGGCCAGAGGGCCAAACCATGACAAGGGAGCACCCCAAGCCATGAAGAATTAGTAACCTGACTCCAGAGAGAGACCATAGGGTGAGCAACCAAAGGAGGGTGAACCAGACTGGCTGAGAGCTAATCTCCAGACGAGCCAGAAGGAGGTGATCTAGCAGTGAATAGCAAACCCTGTCACAGGCAGACCCACAGCTGGTATAAATTGTCACAGCTCCATTTAAGTCAATGGAAACCCATATGGTTTCAATCCAAATTCCACTGACTTCAATGAGATTTGAAGCCAGCCCTAAATGAATGTGATGGCCTCTGCACAAAACAGCATCCATAATATCGTTCTCACTGATTTCCCATGGAAATCATAGCTGACAAGAAACATTTTAAAATCAAGATGAGCTCTATGAAGCCTACTGGAGCAACTTTTGGTGCACAGTGCTGACTTCATACCAAGGACACACTCCTGTAGTCCTCACTCCAACAAAATTAGGTCCCACTCCTGCAAAGATTTACATGTGTGTTTAACTGTATGTACTGTGATTCATTTCATTAAAGTCAACAGGATTCACTGTGTATAGAGTTAATCACATGGGTAAGTCTCTGCAATATTGGTGGCCTTACCATCGGATTGGGGGCAGATCCTCAGCTGGTATAAATTGTCATAGCTCCATTAAAATCAATGGAATGGTGATAACTTACACCAGTTGAGGCTCTTCCCCCCCCCCCCCCCCTCGCAGTGTGACTATGGTGCATTGAGCACCAATATTTTATAAACCACCAATAGAGACCGTACTTCTGCTTTTAACATTATAATTTAAGTTAATGAATGTAGTCACTGCTTAATGACGTATTTATCCTACTTCCCCCACTCCCCCAGTAAACTGATAAGATATTCTTTTTAGATTCTAAGTGACAATATCTTACACTATACCAGGCAAACTATTGAATTGTTATTCCTTACTGAATGAAACATTTTAGGAATTCACTGTATTAAAAATGCAAATGTTTATGTAGTATAGAGGGGACTGTATGTAATTCCATGTTGGGAAGGGGACCACAGTCCTCCAGGAACTAAGAACGGTGTGGGGTAGTTAGACAAGTTCACTCAGGTTATAGAATTTTCAAGAGAGGCTGGCATATACTGATTCAAACTCAATTTTCCAGGGAAAAACAAAGGATTTTTTGATAAATAGCCTGAGTTAAAACTGACTCAGGCCCTTCATTCTGATCCAGCAAACAGGGAAGACTTTCCATCCAAGGAAAGGGCATTAATCCTTAGGGAAGAGTAGGAAGGATTGACATGTGCCAGAGCTCCTACTGGAGTTGTGGGGGGATCTCTGGTAAGCGTAATAGCATGTGTGTAAGTTCTTTTATTGTTTTTAATGTGTTTTCTCTGTAATGCTTTTACCTTAAGAATAAGTGTGGTTGCTTAGAAATAGCTATGTGGTAACTTAACCATGGGTAATTACACTGTGGATACCCTTCGAAGAATAAGCAAAGCGCAGATGCAGTCCTGTTTATGCGGTCTGCCTTGCTGGGGAAGAATAAAGTAGGCAAGGTACTGTACAGCTTGGAAAAACCCTGGTAAGCAGGGAGAGGTCTCTGACCAAGAGAGGTGACAGCTAGGGTGCTGGAAGCCTGAGAATGGGTGCCCTTGCTGCATCACAGAGGGGGAATACAAGTGCAGTTGCCCTGAACTGTGACAATAATTAACTTCCTTGAGAATACTTACTGTTTTTTCAGGAAGGTTCATAACATCTTATTATAAATCAGTATCATGTATCTGTATTAAAATATGAAATGTAAACTAGTTACATTTTATATTAATGATTAACAGAAAATGGTTAACACAAATTCAGAAATAATTAAACAGTGAGTTATAATGACTGATTGAATCCATGTAGGAGATCAATGAAGTGCGCATTCACTTACTGTAATTTTAGATTGGAAGGTTGTGCTTCCAACATGGGAGGCTTGGAGTTCTCATATTCATCTCTGTAACCATAATTATATTAACAAAAATCCCTTCAGCAACCTGCAAATGCTATGAATCCCACTGTATGTGCATAATATTAACTGAAGTCAGGAGCTGGAAATGATGTAGTTGTGACAATGCAGATTGTGGTTTTAACCTCAGTCAGAAACTACAAGACATAAAAAAATATTGTGCTCCTTTGGTGGTGGTGGTAGTTGTAGATTTCTCTTGGAAGAAGATGAATTTGTTTTGCTGGGTGAATGATATAAAACGAGAGTTTATCCACTCATTGTAAGTAACAGGCAAAATGCAGTAAATAGCCATGTCCCGTATACCAGGGCTACCTTAACCGTAGAAGTTTTTTTGCATAGGAGTCTTGATGCATCAATTAGTCTATATTATTTGAAGTATCTGATCTTTAGAAATAGTTTTAAACTGCTTTCATCTAGGTTGTATAAGCCCTAGTAAAACATTTTTTTACATAATGACACTAATGACTAAGGCCTAAATTTAAATTTCTAAATTGAGTGCCAGTATTGCAAACACATATTCACATGCTTAACTTTAAGCACATGAGCAATCCCACTGAAGTCAAGGAGACTACTCACGTGATTAAGAGTTAAGCACAGGCATAACTGGTTGCAGCATGGAAAGCCCTGCAGATCATTATTGTTGCAACATTTTCCCTTCCAGTTAATTGTTCCTCTTAGCTGAAGCATTTGGGATTTTTCTTTGTTTGTTTAAAATTACCTGCTTTTTTGTATGGACTTAAGTTTTACAACAGTAGGGTCTTACAGCTGAGTGTCAGAAACAGCTGGTACTATCAATGGCTTCTGTGCATGCTAAAGGGGGAAAAGAGAGCAGATTATAAAAAATGGACTAGAAGAATGATGACAAATGAGAAATCACCCAAATCTATGGAGACCTTTGAGAGCCAATGAAACCCTTCATCTGTGTTTAGCTCCAAATCAGCAGATTATCAGCTATATACAGCAATGCAGCATAAAATCTCCTTGGTAGAGTATTTCATTCTTTGATCATTTTTCATTTACTTGATTATTTAAATGGATAGATAGTGTGTCCTCCCTTTATACTCACCTGTCTTCCCTTTTAGTTCATACATTTGGCATTATCTGAAGGCTTATTTGGTTTTCCTATTTATCAGGAGTTAGTGAAAACTTTTAATTTGTGGTGATATATGAGCAAAATAGGAAAATAAAAAACTAATACAGCCCCAGCTCCATGTCTGTCCCATCCATTACAACAGCAGTGTCTGCCCTGTTCTTGTTCCTTCCTAAGTCATCACTTCCCCACTCCCAACCATGTTGTAGAACCTCTTCCAAGTCAGCAGTCCACAACCCATTCCCCCATACTAACTACACAGTCCCCTTTCCCATCCACAGCACTCTTGCTTCTCACAAGCATGCCAGTCCTGCACCTTGAACCTATGCTAGCATTTTCACTTGCCTTCATTCTTCCCTAACTCTGGCCCCCTCATCAACAGTTTGAGTGCACTTTCACAGGAACGCCCATCGCCTGGCTAACCTCGGATTCCCCTTTGGTGGCTCAACACCTCCTGTTATCCTCCATCTTCTTGCTCAGCAGATGTGGGTGGAAGCTTTCCAGTAAAGGCTGGGTTCTTGGACTCCACTTGCATCTTCTGTCTGGAAGAAGTTGAGCAACCAAAGAAGAACATATGGAGAATACACTCCAATTCCTCTGGGCAACAGCCCGTACATAACCAAGCCCAGAAGAGCATTTTACTGTAACTATATAGCCTGAATGCTGAGTAGAGGATGCAAATAATCATGTACTCAGTCCTTTGTATATTTCCATATATCTACATATTGATGACAGTGGAAGTTTAAGGCCCAGATCAAGAACAGTATTTTACCCAGAATAATAACTTTGCAAATTCTCAATAATGGCTAGTTAATTAACTGTGAAATTACATGGTCAACAGATATGTCAGTAAACTTACTATATAGTATTGGGGCTCCAAGGACCTTCCAGTTACAGGAGTAGCAACCTTTAGCCCTGCTCTAAAATGTAATCTCTTCATGATGCCTCCATACTTATTTCCTATTAGCAACAATAAGATTTATGCATAAGCAAAAATATTCTAGAAACATGTCAGGATTTAATGAATCATCTGAGGTAAACATTTTTGTTGCAAATGTATTTTTTTAAACATAAAAATAACTCATTTGTCCAAGGAGTGTTTTATTTATTGCTCAGGCATTCTAAATAAATATAGGCAACTGCGGAAACTCTTGCAAATCCTAACTTTCTTTCTGCCAGTATCAAGCAATGGATATAAGTGCCGATCCTGCTGTCACTGGTGGCCACAGTAATACTTTCTCTGGGAGCAAGATCAGGGCCATTATAAATGTTGCCTCAATATACTCTAGAATAAATTGTATTTGTATATAATATAGTTCACTCTATTTATATGCCTGGATATTGCATAAACGTATTTTGCAGTCAACTTCCTACTTCTTCTTATCAGACCCAATTCAGTATAACATAACACAAAGTAGATACTTAACTTTAACTACTAGCCTTAAAACAAAACAAAGTTTCTTCATTTTGTTGCTTGTTTGCATCAAAAATGTTAAAGAAAAAAGAAAAAACATATGCCATCAGCTGGCAGACCAGTCCTTTGAAAATATTTTCACACTAAATGAAATAGTAATATTATAGTACCATCTGTGGCAGAACTGGAGATAGACCCCAAATCTCCTGACACCATACAATGCTCTTTAACCAGGGCTGCCCAGAGGATTCAGGGGGCCCTGGGCAAAGCAATTTCGGGGGCCCCTTCCATAAAAAAAAGTTGCAATACTATAGAATACTATATTCTCGTGGGGGCCTGGGGCAAATTGCCCCACTTGCGGCCCCCCCTCCCCCCGGGCGGCCCTGTCTTTAACTACTAGGCCATGTTTCCTCTCCACTGTCAATTTCTGATACACCTTTTACTTGTTCAAAAGCAAGTTGCATTTGAGGCTACTTGGTTGTTTTTAAAATGTCAATGTGTCATTATTTTACATTTGTAGATGGGATTTTGTCATGTGATGACACTGAAAACTTAATTTTCAAAATGGCATAATCTCAGGATGGACAGTTGTCCATTGTGTGCACAAATATCTGCTTTGTGTATGCAGTCACAGTAATTGCACTTCTGCATGAGCCACACAGTTTTTCACAGGACCTCAGATTTTGCTTGTTTGAAAAGAGGTCCTGAAATATTGCCAACTTTGTTATATTCTGCTAGTTTGCTACTAGAGCTGGGGGTTTCTGTCTTCACAAAAATTTCACTTTTTGTTGGGAAAAAAAAAGTTCTCAGTTTTCATGTTCTTGGGTTGTTGGTTTTTTTTTAAATCACATTTTTCCACAGAAAAAGGCTTTCCGCAAAAATTTTCATTTAGTTGAAAAAACAATTTTCATCCAAAAAATCAGTTTTTGAAAGAGAATTTTTGACCAGCCCTATATTAGGAGGCCTTAACACAATGATTATCCAGAATGTCAACATCCTTTGATTACTGTTTGACTTCTTCTTTTGTATATATCCCAAGTCAATATGTACATTTTTCAGTCATCTAACTGCTGCATCATCAAAGCTAGCAAGGTATTGCAGTCCACCCTCCAATCTTGTGATTGTGCACTCCTGCACCACATGTTTCATCATCTGCATTGCTGCCTCACAGTCCCACTGAAGAGTGGGCTAAGCCAAATTTCTGCACTGGGCAGTCACTCTGGCTGTTCCAGTATGCAACATGGGATGCAGATCCTGGACTACACTTAACAGGCTGCTAACAGGTGGATGTAAGTTAGGGCTTCTGAAATTCATCTGCATGCCTGTCTCTCTATGCCAGAGTTGCTGCCACTCTGCAAGGCCCTAGCCCATGACCCTGATATGCCATTGTTCATCCTAGATTGGCACTAGACTGGCAGTACTGGACATGAGTGTGTGAATAGCTGCCATGAAAGGATGTTGCAAAGTCAATCATAGCAAGTCAGGAGGAACTGCAGGTGTGGGTGTTTTCTTCCAGGCAGATCTTCTTGTAGGAAGTGTGAATTGTATATTTACACTATTGGAATCATTGTCAGCCTGGTGTGCAGCAGGTTGCGTTCATCCATCATAGCCCTCCCTGCAGTTTTAAGGGTAATGGCAAAATTTTGAGGGAGATGTATGAGCCAACACATATAAATTAGATGTTAATGTGTGACTAATGCAGCCACTAACAATATGGGTAGCTGTATTCAGCTCCAAATCAATGAGATGCGTATGCTGGCTTTCCCCATTCCTTCTACCCCCCAGCCCCCCAACTGCTCCACAATATTCCACTCTAGCACATACCAGCAACAGGACTGAGGTTTGTCAAACATTTGCCTCTACTCCCCAGCTTCTCTCCTGCTAACTTCTAGATCAAGGCAGTGTGGCAGGTGATCTTTAGGGGACATTTCTTCTGCCATCTCGTGGCGTCCCCCAGGAGTAGCATAAAGCAGAACAAACGCAGATAAAATACAGTACACAGGTTCGCATTCTAAGCCTACTGTTTTGACAAACTAACCATACACAACAATGTGGAACATGTTATTTTAGCACACAATAGCTTTCAAAAGAATCATCCTCTTTCTAAATATCCATTGTCCCAAATGGAAACAGTGGCTAAACACATAGTTCTTTTCAATACATTGTAACACCACTCTATGGAGTCCAAAACTTTGGCCTTTATAACATTGGCTACTTACTACAGTATAACAAAATATATCCTTCACATAAGCGCTGCCAATTCACTTGCACTTACACATTTCTGTAGTTTTATAATAAAAAATTATAATAAAAATTATAATAAAAAATTAAAATTGGAAAATAACCCATAACTCTCCCAACTCAATTAAAATTTAGACAATTTATACAAACAATTTTCACCTTAGAAAAAAATCCATAATGTAGAAGTGGCTTCCCTTTTTAGTCACCTACAGCTGGGGGAATCTGCAGGTTCCCATCAATGCACTAGGAAGGTGATTGACTACTTTAGGGTGAGTTATTACTGTGGACATAGGAACTGAGATTTTGCCAGTTATAGGACAGTGGGTAACACTAACATAACCACTTGTTTCACTATGCTGTCAGAATGAGACTTAAGAATAATAGTGGGAAGCATATTCCAGAGATGAGGACCATAGCTTCAAAGACTTTGCATCAACGTTATGATCTTGACAAGTTAAATAAATGACCAACTCCTAACATAGTAATCAATGGGAAAAATATGGCAAAAGAAGATTGATCCACTATGCTGCTCTCTTAAGAATTATGAAAGTTTAAAAGAAATAACAAAAATATATAACAAGATTTTGCAACAAGGTTTAATATTTTCCTGACTTCCAAATATCTACATTTTTAAAATATTTAGAATTGTCCTAATTCTAAATATTTCCTTTAATATTATTTTATTAAACTAATTAATTTTCTTTAATATTTCCTTGAATGCTATATTATTTGGTAAATATTTGCTGTTCACTGTCAATTAGGGTTACCAGATAGCAACTGTGAAAAAACAGGACAGGGGGTACGGGGTAGTAGGAAAAAGTCCCCAAAAACTGGACTGTCCCTTTAAAAATGGGACATCTGGTCACCTTACTGTCAATGGACTATTCAATGGTAATGCAAGTTGAAGGAAAATGTGGGGAGCTGTTTTGGCTTTAATCCAAAATAAGGCACATTACTAGAAGAGAAATATGTATAGTAACAATCAGTAATGGTCAAAGAAGACTTAAGCAGTGAGTATTTAGCCTCTCTGGATTCAGATATGCACAGGACAAAAGTCTGTCCTTCTCCAGATCCACCAAGATTGATGTTCAGAAAAGGAAGAATGGCAAATCAAGTAAGTTACAATCCATTGGGCTGGAGACACATGGAAATATTTTGCACTTATTCTGAAGGACTTTAGCTTTTTGTTGGATTCCTAATCTTGGCAAGTAGCAAAGCTAACTGAATGGTGCTTAGAAAATCCTTTTTCTTTAGTAAAAAGTAGTCTAGAGACTTAAGCACAGTCTTTTTCAATGTCAGAGTTCATGCAAGGTATTTCATTTTGATAGAGTTCTTATTTCTGAAACAGCTTCAGTATGGTTTGGCAGCATCAGCAAAGTGGCATTTGAAGAGATCAGAAAGAGCAAATGAATAATCGCTCAAATTAGAACACTCTTGAATAATACTTTGCTTTTAAAAATTAACCTTTAATACATTTGAAAAAAAAATTCAATGAAAAGTACATAGTGGCTATGAAACTACTCCCTGCTTTCTTGTATCATGGAACAATACAAGAGGGATGACTTCAAGGAACTTGTGACAGCAATTTTCAGTCTCACTTTGAGGTGTTCTGGAAGGTTGTAACTTAAAAGAACTACTACTATAGTAGCCATCAGCTGATGCAGTAATTTTGTACCACTTCATCTGCTCTGCATATGTAGTAACTTGTGATAGACCTATGAACCATACTCAAGTTTCAGATTTATTTGCTTGCAAAAACATATTTTAAAAGGTTGCTCATTTCTTTAACATTAGCACTGGGTAATGCCATACTGTTACAGGTTGGTGATTGTGCTGCCAAATTTTCTAGTTTTTCATAACTCCACCATAAACATTTCAAATTGCTAAAATATTTGACGTAGAAAACTGACTTCTGCCAATTTCACATAAATATTTTTCATAAAGGATTTCACTCTGTACCCTACATATGCACTTGACAGAATGTAATAGCTTCTAAAGCACCAGTTAATTCTGTTGAGTGGCTTAATCCCATTTTGTCTAAGTACGTATTTTCATGACTGATTATAATGGCACAAAAGCAATGATGATTTATCAGTTATATAATAAACATATTTAAAATTGTTTATGTAACTTTATGATAAACCTGACAGGAATATCATGCCAATGTCTGCACACATTCCAGATTTCATTTCCATTTCCTTATTAACATGAAAAGCAAAGAAAATGAAATACAAAGGGGCAGATCCTCAGCTTGTGTAAATTGTCAGATGGGCGTATGGTATTTTACATCAGTTGAGGATTGGCACCAAAAAGTCTAAGGTACCTTTAAAAAACTAACTCAGACCCTGGTTCTGTAAACGTACTCTCATTGAGTTAAACATGGTACCTAAAATTGATAAATCTAAGAAATACAATGAGGTTAATAAAGATCTGCTGTGTTGTGCTTATATAGCGCAGTATATAAGGTACTGTCTGTTAAATGCCCAGTGTGAAGATTTCTGAAATACCCAGAAATGAGCAATGAAATAAGAAGTTGTGCATTTCCTGGCTTTTGTCTGTAACCTAGATTCTTAACATTATTTTAACATATGGGGATGAATGGTGTTGCACCTAATTGCTTTACCACTATGCACCTTCCCTGCTTGAAAACCTGATCATAGGAAGGATTTGCCTCTCCTTTTATTCAGAGAAGACCAAACAGCATATACTCCTGGGGGAATTCTGCACCACTGTGCAATGCAGAATTTTGCAGAAATTAATGTTGTGCATGCAGAATTTCCTTTTCCTCCCACAGAATTGGGCTGCAGAGATGTTCGCTGCCACTAGGGACGCTGGACCCAGCAGAGCCCAGCTCGCAAATAGAAGACAAGGCTCGGGGAGAGAATTAGAGGGTTCCCAGCAACTGCAGTTCCCAGCATGTCCTGAAAGAATGAGGTGGTGGCATGCAGGAAACTCCGTGCAAGCCCAGGACCCAGCATCCCTCTGGATCCCTGGCCTCTAGGGAGAAGGGGGTGTGAGTGTCTGGGCTGAGGGGGGCTGCGGCTGGGCTCTGCGGGGGTAGGGGGTGTGAGTATCTGGGCTGGGGGGGCCATGGATGAGCTCTGGGGAGTTGGGGGTGTGAGTGTCTGGCCTCCTGGCTGGGAGGGGTGTGAGTGTCTGGCCCCCCAGCTGGTCTCAAGGTGGGGAGAGGGAAGAGAAACAGGAACTGGGTTGTCATAGGGGTTTCTTTAACTCTCTACCCCTCAGGAAATTTTAAATAAATTACCAAAATAATTGAAACTGGTGTGATTATATAGTGGTATTTTGACAAATAACATTTGCAGAATTTTAAAATCTTGTGCGCAGATTTTTTTATTTTTTGGCACAGAATTCCCCCAGGCGTAAGCATAGAATTGGTATATGGGAGTGCAGGGATAGATGCAGAGGCTACACCACACACTCCCATCTTTACATCAAACCTTTGAAAGTTCATATGTGCTCCATGCAGTTAAGGCTCCTTTGATTGGGACAGGAGTGTAAATTCCCTTTGGGAGCTGGTGTATTTTTGAGTGGATGTCGATGGGGGGAAGGGGGGAATAAGGTGCTTCTGTAAAGCTCTGTACTTTGCCCTCTCAATGGTGCAGGGCAAGTGATTCCTTAGGAAGCTATACATCCAGATTATAATAGGAGGTCAGGCTTCACCGTACATAATAGCTTCACCATAAGTTGGAGCTTTTGTTCTCTCTTGATACCTGGTATTCACAGAAGGGAGAAATCACACCTAGCCTTCACCACCACCCCAAAGAGTGGTATTTATGAGAAATGCCGTTATTTATCTGGGTTCTCTGACCCTCCATCCCCCACTGATTTTATCAGCAGATGGTATGATATAGCTTCAACACAATTGTACAATATGATCCTAGCAAAACCTATTTTCTTGGTCAAAGATGTTCAAACTGTCAGCTCTATATAGTTATAGAAAGACATATGACATGAAAGAAAAATTAGCTGGCGATTTAAATATACTTAAAACACATCAAGAAGTAAATCCATAATACTTTTGCAGTAGAATGCACATTGCAGATAGACAACACAGAGAGAAATTTTCCATTGTAGCCTGCTATTCTGAATTATGCTATTTTCTTTCACAAACACCTTGAATTTGAATACATACACACACAGAAATCTGCCCAGCAGAAAGGGAAAGTTAATCTGTGCAGGAAAAAGAGCTTTCTTAGGGGTTTGTCCAAGACACTGAAACAAGCTTGCACAGGATCTAAGAGCCACCTGAAGCCTTGCCACATTCCATACCAAGTGTGAGGTGCACTTTTTGGACATGCTTTCAATAATACAAGCACATAGCACAGCTGATATAAAATAAATGAATACATAATATATATTAAAAATAAAATAGAACAGAATAAAACAATCCTCCCCTAATTATCTTTTTGGAGAGAGAAAAAGGGAGGAAGGGAGGGAAAGAGACACATGTGACAAATGCCTGTCACTTACTGTTTATTGCATTTCTGGAAGGTGTTCAGACGTACGGTTGTATGAGTGGTATAAATACCTACACAGAACATTTTCTTTTTGGACTTTACAGCCTTATTAAACATCCTGTAAGTCTTACTGTAAACTTGGCTACTTTTGTATTCTCTGTCAAGTATACTGAAACAGTGAATAGGTCATAATCTGAGAACTGAATGAAAATGCCTTTTTAAATAAGAGACAGAGATATGAAATAAATGGCAGCCAACCACCAAAACTAATCCCAAATAAATGCAATAATTTAACTTTAGTTCAGTTGAAAATGCCATTTTGACAATGTAAAGTACTTGATGTAATCTAATTCAATAATAAGGCATTATAAGGAATAATTTCTGATTTACAAGAACCCATGTCCTATCTCCTTTGATCATAATCATCTCATTCACTCGCATGGCAAAACAGTGATAAAATATAATACAACTTACGCAGATTATTTGCAGGTGGCCTTGCCTCCATGTTTTCATAATGTTGCACATGAACTACAATGTTTAGGTCTCTTTCCATGTGATCTGTTGTGCAAGGACCCTGAGGTCGCATAACATCAGCAAGAGCCCTGAAGAACAAAAATTAAACTCAATTAGAATAAATCTGCTGCAAAATCTATAATGCAGTTGCAATGTACTCTGGTCCTTCTAGTTCTCGATATTGTATATTACAACATATGTACTGCAGAGTCACAGTTTAATAGGGGCCTGATCCTGCTCCCATTGACATCAAAGAGAGTTTTGACACTGACTTCAGTAGGAGCAGGACTGGCACTAGGTGTATACTATATAAGTAGCTGATCCATTACTGTGCCATAGAAAATAATTGGCCCCCTGCAAAAGCCCTGGCCTTAGGCAAAGGAATGATATGGCATGTGTTATTAATGTCTTCAGGGTTCAGTGCAAGTGTTTTCAGTTCTGTACCTCACTGACCATTGTTTGTCTCCTTTGTCACCAGATTTGGACCGTTTAATCCATTTTTAAAGAAAAAGGATGTTTTTACTAGGCACTATGCCCAGTTTAGTTTAGTTTTGTGTAAAATTACATACAGTATCCTAGATACTGCATCTGGTTTATAAATTAATAAATAAATACATTCACTATGAAAGTCGAGGCAAATATAGTACAGCTCTTCCACTGAACCAGTGTGACAGGAGTTATTTTCCTAGTTGTTATGTGCTATATTGAAATATTGAACAGTAACTCCATATAAATGTGTGGGTTACAGATAGAGAAATCTTGAGCTGGATCTTGCTCTCAAAATGCAGATACAAACTTTGGTGCACATAAGATACACAATATGTTCCCTCATGTTTGTGGAAATGTTTATGCTATTAGAATGTGAGGTACAATTCTGATTGTGTTACACCTGATGATACTGTAAAAAGTTAGAAGAAGGTAACCAAAATTATTTAAAGTACTGAAGCAACATTTCAATATGAAGCAATACTTATACAGCAAGAGTAGCAGAGCTGGCTTACATAGCTGAGAAAAAGACCACTAGCAGAGATCTCATAGGGGTATGTACAATATGATCCTGAAAGGAAAGGATTATATCACAAACCACAGTTTGAAAACAAGTTATGGCCGGAAGCTGGGAGAGCACTCCTATCTAATGAATGTATGCAGAACTTGTTTATACAAAACAAATGGTTTATGTCAGCATTATAGATTTAATTCAAGAGGCAGCTGGACACATTTTTGGGAAAAAAAGAAATGCAAATGACAGATCTCACCTTCATTCTGGGAGTTAAAATGGTGTAATCTCACAATGCAGAGATTAGTATTTCCCAAGTCTAGGAGACCAGGCCTTTAGAGATGGCCTTTTCGTTGCCTTTAATGTTACTGTAAATATTATTCATTATATACTCTAAATAACATCCCACATACTACCAGATTAACTGTTCCCTGTGTTTGAAAATACCAATGAAGTCTTCACCATTTCAAAGGGGGTTCAGGGAGTTAGGTATCCAACTCCTATTATTTTTAATTGCTTTTAAAATCCAAACCTTAGAAAACCTGGGCACATTTTGATTGTCTAATACTAATTCAAAAGTATGTGCTTGTTTGCTAATTACTGAATATTCAACCAGGCATTAAGAATGCCAAAAGCCAGGATAAAAGAAAGAAACCTCTTTATCTGTTTTAACAAAACATTACCTCAATTTATATTGTAGTATACGAGTAAAGGGCCTGATCTTTCAAGGAGCTGAACATCTCATGCAAGATGCTGCACACTCTTATCTGTCATTTACATCAATGAAAATTAAGAATGCTCAGCACCTCATAGAACCCCCCCCCAAAAAAGATATATATATGAATATAGGGTGACCAGATGTCCTGATTTTATAGGGACAGTCCCAATTTTGGGGTCTTTTTCTTATATAGACTCCTATTACCCCCTACCCCCATCCCGATTTTTCACACTTGCTGTCTGGTCACCCTATATATATAGGAGATCAAACATAGATGACACATTATTGTCTTAATTAATATTACAGATTAAGAGTCACATTCTACCCTTTTGAGGATTTGCTCATGTAATTTTAAATGTTAGTGGATGTTTATGTACCACAATGAGAACATAAAGTACTTGGTATAGGGTACTTGTTTTTCTGAAACTGTATGTAGATACAACAGGTTGTTGGGTAGGGCTTCTCCCTCCATGCGTTTGGCTAACCTGAGTAAATATGACCATGTCTTTACTCTTTACCCATATATAGTTTTTCACTTGCTGACTTTGCTTCTGTATTGTACCTCTATCGAGGTACAATACAGAATGGTAGAATGGTACTATCTTATAAATATCTGAAGAAGGTGTCATTAAAGTTCTCATTGGGAAATTAAATAAATAAGAGACTTATATTGGTACTATACATATACATATACATATACATTCTTAATGAATTTAAGAAAATGCATACTACAGGATGAGATGATAATCTTCAAATCAGAGATGTTGTCTGTTCCCTACATTGATAATGATGGAAATCATACATATATGGAGCAATGTCTTCGACCTATCAGATCAGACCAAAGCTATTAAAAAGTGTCACAAATCTTCAGGATATCTCTTATTGTAATATTTTGCTCTCTGGATCTATAATGCTGTTTTAAGAAGTTATAAAGCATATCTAGCCAGGCAATTCCCTTATGGCTACAAGCTTGAAGAGGTTCATACAGATGTGATTTCATGAAAGGTTAGTTGTCGGTTTTTTTGGTTCCAAAAGTGGGTCAAAGCCAATCTGGGAAATAATTTCACACAAAGGATTTTAGCATTTTGGCAATCCAGACTATTTTTGTCCCCAAGCACACTCCTTTTGGAAAATCAGCACATTCTGGAGGGTGGGGAAATTCAGGTGGTTCATAAGATATTCAGGAGGCTGCTTTCAAACTATCACAAACATATAAGTTATAACAAAAACAGGAGCTATAACAGTGCAGATCTGATTGCAGACTTTGGCCTTTAGGCCCTTTACTGCTCTTGATTTATGTGCACATCTCCCATGTGAAGTGGGGCAGTATATGATGCTGCATTTTTATTTACAAAAAAATCCCTTCTGTGGAGGAGAGGTAAAGTCTATTGGAAACTCTGCAAGGATCACTTTTTGGGGTTCCTTTCCTATTCACCACTCAAGGGAGATGTTTCTCTACTTGAACTGGCAGTAAAAGAATGCGGCTTTGCAGCCCAGAAATCCTGTTGAGCCTAGTGCTCTGATGAACACCAACTGCATCCTAGGGCAACAACTTGGGGAGACAGACCCCTCTCCACTGCTACCCAGCTTCCCCATCTCACCTGGCAACATAGCTCCCTTAGAAGGGAGGATACCCTACCATAAGTCTTCCCACCACCACAATATCTACCTCCACCTTACTTCCTTTCATAGGAGATAGAAGATTCAGAGGGAGAATTAATGCTCTCTTGGACACTTATTCCTTTCTTAGACACTAGTTCTCTTTCTTTGCCTATGGATAAAGAAAACACTTTAATTCTCTTAACTTGGAACAAATTTACCTAAAGAAGACCAAGAGGTAGCATTAGGAATTAGGAATACACAATACTTTAGAATCCCATGGGAAGCATATCATGAGCGATCCTTCTCCCCCTCCCCTTATCTTCTTCCACTTTCACCCAACACCACAATCTAAAGAGAGTAATATATTAAAATGTAACAAGGGTCACACTTTGCCTTGTTTGTCTAAACTACAGGAACTACCTAGCATCCCTAAAAAGGTATGAATTAGTTTGATGGTTTTCACTGAATAAATCTGCTTACCTTGTTAATGTTTTTTCTGCATTTTAACTGACAAATAATCTATAAAACTTCAAAATGGCCATTTCATGTCAAAACAAATGTCTTCATATAGCAGCAAGCAGAGTGCAGTGCATGGTAAAAGAAACCATATCTGATCATTCCAATAGCCAGGTTGTGACACCCTTGTTCACATAAGTACCTTACTTGGCTAGCAGATCTATGGACTGTCTGCATAAAGAAGTACTCCACACGATGAGTAAGAATGACACAGTCTAGCCCTAAATTAGACAACATTCTTATTCCCTACATGCATATGCAAAATTTCAGATTAAAAGTAGCTTTCAGCAATGTAATGTGATTAAAAATAAAGCTTTGCATGTTTTGGTCATTAGTAATAAAATAGGCACACCAGTATATTTCCGATAAGTAATGCCACTCTTTCTTTAAGTGAATTTGTTTGTAAAGTTAAAAGGATTCAAGTGTTTCAGGCATCCATTAGCTAGTTAAGGAAGCTAAAGCAATAGTGTCCCTCCTTGTTAGCGATATTCTCAGCCTGGCCTGGGAGATGAGACATTGTCAAATGAGGGAATAAAAAAGCAAATCAGCTTCTGTGTGCTTCTCACTACCAGCCAAAATAGATAGCACTGGAAACCAAGCAAACTACTTTAATGAAAAATAGTAAAATCTTTAACCAGGATTTCTAACATCAAGTCCATCATTTCAACATGACCTAAGTAACTCACTCATGACTAGGGCTTTATAATGTATATGATTTTAAAAATGAGATTGCATGTAGGCAGAGCATAGGAAGCCATGTTCATTTCTTATAGACCTCGTGGGGATTGGTGCCATATAAGACGGTAGTTATCTAGATAGGATATATAGTGTCTTACTTACTGGTACTATGAAATGTTTTTTAGCAAGTACTTATGTTTACATTGTAAAACTTTGTGCAGAGCTCTGCCCCCCTTCTTTCTCCCCCAGAACCCTGAAACAAGCCAGGATATGGTGCTTTGGTTAAACAGGTTGAGGACAAGGAGATTGCCATTCATTTTAAAGGGAACCCTTAGGCAGCCTCTGAAAATCTCAGCTACTGTGTGAAAAATTAAATTAAGCATCCAAATTCCCTAGATGGTTATAAAAATCCCACCATGTATGTTTGTGATGAGAACTTTTGAAAAAGTTGTAGCAATTTCCTAACAGCTGTGGAATATCCATTGTGTGTACTGAGTGGGCGTCTGTTTATCATCCTGACTCTTGTAGGTTCCTACAACCTCTGAAATAATCCTACCTTAAGCGATCTATGAATAAAAAAGTACATGAGTTTGAACAATATTAACTAATCAGGGCAACAGCTGTCCTTTCTGAGCCCCACTTCAGCAATCTAATCTATATACAGGTCTGAAGGGGCTTAGAATGATATTCCATCCCCTATAATTCTGTATCCATAGGCTTAGGGATAGAAATATCATTTCAGAACCCTTCATACCTTTATCTGATAGAGAGAAAATAGATATATCCTTTTAGAGGTTTTTTAAACCAAATATTTCTACTACTGGAAATGTGACTAACTGATCTAACCAGAGCTGAACAGAGATGGATGCACTGTTTTCACCTTCTCTCTGTCATGTGTTTGGTTGTTTGTTTGTTTTTGCAAATGAAGTGTCTAAACTCACCTGCTGTTTTACCTGCATGTAGACACTACAGAAATGGAATGAGGCAGATGGGAATAAAGCTATTTTACCAAAGCTTTGGCTAACAGATACAGGGTAGGGTGTATAATTTTTTTCAGGATTCATGTATTCTTTTTATCAATTTAGTGGGTCAGGATTCTCAAAATGTCTTACTATTTATACCCTGCTTAACAAAGACAGTCTCCCCAGAATTACCACAGACTCATAGTGTTGAGTTGACTAAAAATTCTATGGTCTGTTTTGTTCCTCAGTAGTAAAGATGAATCCATATCAGCCAGTATATAAATAGCAAATAATTGCTAGTGAACTGGTGATGCATTCGCAGCACTATTTTTGGTGGCTTCTCTGTTCATTTCAGGGGAGGCTGTTAATCACAAAGCAATACAGAAACTTGGACAAGAAATAAGGCTCCAGGTGTTGTCGATCTCTTGAACTATCTTTCCGAGGGTGACTCCTGAGCCAAGCTTTAAAGCTGTGACTGTGAATTACTCCATTTCTATTGACCACCAGTCAGGGAGATAGAAAACCTTCTGCCACGCTGCATGTCCGCTAGAAGGTGTCCTTGCAATTGTATTTCATTTCCAAAGTTGACCAAGATGCTGGAATCAGTTTAGACTCTTTAATGGCGCTATTTGCCTTTTTTTAAAAAAAATCTGCAAATGTCTTTCCCCATCTGTTTTACTTTCCTGTGTCTGGGATTAGCATAATGAATCAGACAGACTGAAAACTGGACAAATATGTTATCCCTTGATTCTGAAGTGCTGTGACAATCTGGGTGCTGGAGTATGATGTTAAAGCAATTGGGCTGTGTCCTGAGCTGCCCACCTGCCTACCCACCAGCAGGCAGCCAGTCCCTGGAGCAGGCAAGTACACAGCATGCCTCACTCTAGGTAGGGGAGGTTCTCTTTGATGTAACTCAGCCATTGCATTGTGGACACACAGAGTGTAACACACACACAACAAAGACTTTTATGTTCCATATTTGGTTACATTTTGCCTCTGTAGCAACTGGGGGGGAAAGGCTTGATATGCAGGCAGCTTGGTTACATTAAACGTTAGAATCCTACAATAGGTCCCTTTTGGTCTCTTCCTCGCTACCCCCCAACCTCATTTTCAGGACAAAGAGCTCTCACACTTTCAGGGGTGGGGGAGGGAAAGTCCTGTCAACACCATTTTGCAGTGGGAGAGGGAGGGAGGGATGGATGGATGGGATTTGTTTACATCCTTCTGTTGAGAGATAAAAACCTTGTCGGGGCTTGGCAGGGGGAACCCAGCAGCCCCCCTTGAAGCTGATTCAAACCCCGCATTTGTGGCTGGACTTGGGCTTTTTTGTTTTGAGACAATATTTCCAAGAACATTTATTGGCTCTTGTCGGGGAGGGGGGGGAACACTCTAGGTTAAAAACGGGTTAGTGGCTGGGCAGTTTCGGTATGCTGTCTGGTGCTCCTGGCCGTGTGAGTCAGAAGCCGGGTCTGGGGGGCAGCCCTGGAGCCCTGCTCTCCAAAGTTGGTCTGTCTAGTCTGTCCCTGCGGCGGAGCCTGGCTGGCGGGAGTTGTTTGCTTAGCAGGAACACATGGGCTCCGGTATAGTCTCCGGGTGGGGGGAGGGGTCCCCGCTGCCTGGCGCGGCGCCTTACCTGGACATGTGCTCCCGCTGCGGTCTGTGCGCCTTCTCCAGCCCCAGCTTGGTGAAGATCCCCACCAGCACCATGACCGCCACCACCCCGCAGATGATGTAGACAATGAGGTTGGTTTTATCCCTGGTGGGGTCGTGCAGGGGGTCGTCGATGCGGGCAGGAGGCTTCCCCGTGTTCATCCACACCGGCGTCTCGTAGTTCGTGCAGGTGCTTTGATCCAGCCGGGTCTTCTTGAACTTGCAGCAGAACCTGAAGCCACAAGTGCCGCAGCAGAAGACGAACTCCCCCGAGCTGCAGTTGAACGGCGGGTCCCACTGGCCCATCACGTCGAAGTAGCCCCGGCAGAAGTCCGGGGTCGGGGGCGGCTCCGAGGCGTCCCCGTGCTCCCCAAAGCTGGAGTGGTTCCCCCCGGAGAGCACCACGATGCTGCCCAGGTGCTGCCCGGCTTTCTCCTGCGCCCGGCACACCAGCGTGAGCAGGTCCGCCACCAAGCATCCGAGGGCCAGCCGGAGGAAGCCCTTCATCCTGCCTCCCAGCCCGGCCGCTGCGAAGCCGCTGCCGCTGCCGCCGCCGCCGCTCGAGCTGCTGGCTGCTGCGCTGCGCCAGGAGCCGAACATACAGGGGCTCGGGCGGGGGGCCACGCGCTCGCTCAGCCCGCTCGCGCCTGCAGCAGCCTGGTCCGCGCGGGCAGGGGCAGGGGCAGGAGCTGGGCGCCGAGCCGCCCCCTGGCTGGCGGGCTCCCCAGCGCCGGCAGCTCCCAGCGAGCGGAGCGAAGTGAGCGGCACTTGTGGAATCGAGAGTGGAGCGTGCGGGAGAAGGGGAGCGAGGAGGAGGAGGAGGAGTGGAGCGGGGTGGAGGGGGCAGGGGGAGTGAGGGGGCAGAGATGAGAGGAGGGCTGGGGGGAAGGAGCGGTGGGGCTGGGGAGAGCGGGCGGGGTGAGGTGCGGGCTCTGCAGAGCTGGGGAGAAGCGGGCGCCGGGAGAAGCTCCTCGCGTAGCCTTGTGAAATCTGCAGGCACCGGGGAAACCCCCCTTCCCGCGCCCTGTGAGAAAGCCCGGCCCGTCCTACGAGAAAACTCTCTCCCTCAGAAGAGGAGCCCATGGAGCCCCACCTGAGACGAGGGGCTGGTGCATCCTGACAGCGCCCGCGAGAGAGCGCGGCGGCCGCGGGGTGCACGGGCTCCCTGCAGCATCCAGCTGACGGGCAAGCGCTGTCACCAAGGGGAAAATCCGATTTGGTGGGCAGTGTGGGTATGAGCGAGGGAGATGCGGATTTGGAAAGCTAAATCCGTCTAGCGAGGCGCCTGCCTGAGCCCCGGCGACGCCTCCTAGGCTGACAGTACCAACAAGCACAGCCAGAGCAGCCCCCTTCAGCTGGAGCTGGCCACTGCTCCCAGGCATTCGGTTATATAACATGGGCCTCTGCGAGGAGGGTGTTTCACACACGAGCCAAGGTGCAATAGCTGCTCCTCCCCCTCCCTTCCGAAGCCCTGACCTGTACATCGCGGCCTCTTTCTCCCCGGCCCATTCCCACCCCCCAGCTGCAGCAACTGGCCCGTTGTGAGAGAGGAGCTGCCCGCCGCCTGGGGAGAGAGCGTTCCAGTGGGGATTAAAGGGACAATCAGACACATGGCTCAGCCCTTCTGGAAATAAGAGATAAGAGGGACTGAGAAATGCTAGAGGCAGATGTCTGGGACGAGGCTGGAAACCTCGCTGAGGTGATACCCCCGATGCATTTCTTCAGGAGAGCCCAGAGAGTCACGTGGGAGACGAACAACGACCTTTGCACCAGTTTGCAATGACTTCGCTTTTACTCCGCACCTTTGGATTCTGACCTCACGTCCCTCAAAATGGGGGCAGGATTTGAACATATACGAGAATTATATGGTACTTGGAGGGCGGGGAGAGAGGCTGCCACTTTCCTGATACTTGAAGAGAACCGTTTACTATGTAAAACCCTTCTTACACCCTAATCCTCTTATCAGTCTCTTAAGATTCACTTACCCATATAACGAATGCAATAGAGGCCAGAACAATTATAAACGTGTGTGTATGAGACTATGGCTATTACATGGCAGGGAGTGTAAACATGGTGCACTAGTTCTAGCCAATGCTATGGAATGATCCTACATTCTTGTCTTTCATACCTGAACTCCCGTGGATCAGCTATTTAAGAAAGCACTTTATCAGCCAGTAAGGCTGGCTCCAGAGGACATCCTTACACCGCCGGCTATCAGATGTACAATTAAAATAACTTCCCTCCCAACGCGGCTTTGATCCTAGGAAAGACTTCTCAATGATTCACTCCATCCTGGTTACTCTACTTTCTCATCTCCACCACTTGGTTGGAAATCACCCGCAGAAATAGTGAGAACATTTTCCTGAATACTGTGCTGCCACCAAATGCTAGGAGAAGTCCATTAAAGTGTGGCTTAGCAGACTGTGGGCTGTGTTTTAAAGCAGCTTCCCATCTCCTCTTCGTATATCTCAGATTGCCTCACCAGGGCCTCTTTGCTGTTATCTCTAAGGAAGAGAGGCTTGCTGATGGGGCTCTGAAGCTGCATGTGCAGGGTGGCAGGTCGCAATTTGGTGGTGGTTCTTCCCCATCTTTGCGAGAGGGCTGGATTGCCGATGCATTTCCAGCGCTTCAGCCAACTTCCTATGGGAATTGTTAAGAGTCAGTAAATAAGCAGAAAGGTGAATCAGAGGACAAAGCAGACGTTTGGAATCGGAGAGGGCTGTAGTTAGCTAATTGCGATCCTTTGCCATCTCTTAAAAATAGACTCTAAGTACAGTGAGTCTACTGAGCGTTTTGACAGGAAGCCTGGCATCCCTGGCCAGTGGGTAGGAAATAAAGCCGTGAAATTCCACAGCAGAGGAAAACAATCAGTTCCATTCAAATCCAGCTTTCTTTGGTGTTAATATTTAATTCCTAAAACCTCCATCTTCATCTCCCTCTCTTTTCAAATCTCATCAGCAATCATCTCTCTCCTTCCTTGCCTATATTTCTCTCTGCTATTATTTATTATTTAACTCTGTAAAGCACTTTGTGGTACAGTTTGTACTGAGGATGCTGCACAAAATGAAGCTGTACCATATTTATAATCACATACAGAGATATAGGTCCCAGGCCTGCCAAGCACTTGAGAAGGTGTGTCACTTTGCAAACCTGAGTGGTCCCATGGATTTCACTTGTTAGGCAGGTGCTAAAGTGCGCTGCAGGATTGGGGCCATAAATATATAGATATAATAAAATTATAAATTAAATACAAATCTGGGCTGTTAACACTAATTTAGTTGAACCAGAGATAACAATGGAAAGATTTATTAAATTCTAATAAAGGCAAAACCTGAAGGATTAAAACCAGATTCTAATCTCAGTTACACCAGGAACTCCACTTACTTCACTGAAATGAGATCAGAATCGGTTCCTAAGTGATTTGCCCCGCGGAGTAGCACTGGGAAACACAAGGCATAATTCAAAGCCCATTGAAACCAACAGAAACACTCTCACTGACTTAAGCAGGGGTTTGGACCAGACCTATAACTCTTTAATTTGAAGTCCCTACTCCAATTACACTCTCTGCCTTATTTTATTTTATTTTATTTTTGTATTGCCATAGCACTTAGGAGCCCTAGTCATGGACCAGGACCCTATGGTACTAGGCCCGCTACAATTTATTTTTAAATGACTTCAATTACAAAATATAGTTGTTAAAAAGAATTGTAAATCATCAAAATGTGAAATCATTAAGTATAATAAATATTACAAAAGAAACAAGAAATGACTGTAGTTTACCCTTATTTCAGACACAGATTTCTCATTGAAAGCGATGGAAGTTTGCACAATGATGGGGTAAAATATGGGCCATTATGTGACAAAGGAAGTATTGCTCAACATTTAGGGCTTAATCCCAAACCCACTGAAGTCAGGGAATAGATTTCCATTTACTTCAATGGATTTTGGATCAGATTGTTAGACTTTTACAGTTTTAAGCTACGGTCTATCACTTTTACTTGCTTCCAAAACAGTTGAAAACTTTCACGATAATTATTTTCCCAACTCATACCTATGGGGTCACTCTGCTGCCCTTACTCAGGCAAATAGTCCTTAGCCATATGAGTAGTCCATTGCAGGATCAGGCTTTACATAGGATCAGATCCTACTATGACTTCCTCTCCTCTTCTCCCCCCCTCCTTCCCCAGTACTCCCATTGATTTCACTGAGATTTTCAGATGTGAATCAATGACAGGATGTAGCCCAAATTTGTTAAAATAACAGGCTTCTTGCTGGGAAGTCCTGTAGCAGTAAAAAGCCAGCTCTCAATGAGAGTTAGCTAAACAATTCAAACATCATTAGTAGCAGTAGCATTTCAGTAGCACCTAGCTCCAATCAGAGTCCTGTTGTTCTAGGCACTGTACAAACAATTAATAAATGGTGTAGATGTTAAAACCATGATCACAATCTATAAAAACGTTATGAAGTTTGTTAGTAGAGTCATGTTCTTTACATCAGCAACACATGGTTTCCACCAAGTTACCACCAAACACTATAGTGATGGACACTTCATATATTTATCTAATAAAAATATTACTAGAATTGTTCCTGGCAGGCATCCTTATCAGTCCCAGCAGTCAAACTAAGGATTACATGGGCATGGAAACAGGATGACTTTCTCACCATTAAACATGGTCTGTCTGCATCAAGGTTGAGCCAAGTTGATGAGGCATTGAGGAAGTTTGCCATACCACTGCCCGTGCTGTGCTTGTTTTATGGCTAAACAGACTTTGGTCTCTAAGTGCATCAGGCAGCACCATTCATTAAACATGTAAAATAATTTAGTTTGTATCACTATGTGTATAATATGTTGTTTTAGTATTGTATTTCACTATCTAAGGTGTCATAAACAGATAGTTAAGGGTTAATGCCTCTTTTACCTGTAAAGGGTTAAGAAGTTCACCTAGCCTAGCTGACACCTGACCAGAGGAACCAATGGGAGGACAAGATGGTTCAAAAGGAAGGAGGGAAGTTCCCTTTGTCTGGGTCAGTTTCACTTTTGATCGGAGGGAAAAGCTCCAGAATTCAGCCTCTTATCAAGTAGTGAGTATTAGTGAAGGAAATAAATAGGTTTATGTTTATTTCTTTGTAACCTGTCTTGTGCAATTAGAGGAATAATCAAATTGGGTATTTGGGTATTTTTTGTGTTGTGGGAGAAAGGAGGGGGGGGGATGGTTAATTTCTCCTTGTTTTAAGATCCAAGGGGGTTGGATCTGTGTTCACCAGGAAACTGGTGAAGTCTCTCAAGGCTGCCCTGGGAAGGGAAGTAGTACTAGGGAGTGGTGGCAGCCAGACCAGATCTAAGCTGTTAATTGAGCTTAGAGCTTCTCATGCAGGTCCCCCACATCTGTACCCTAAAGTTCAGAGTGGGGAAGAAACCTTGACATAAGGTATTAGAGCTAATCACTACAGCATCTCTTTATTGACAATGAGGAAGTAAGGTTAACAACCTTCAAGCAAGGTTGAAAATCAAGCAAGAAATAATAATTATGAATTAAACTGAATGTTGAGAGCATTTTGATAGGCAAGTACTCTAGCGATGCTGTGTACAAACCAATTGCAATTGACATGTTTAATAAATCCATATTTCATATTTTTCATTTTATAATAACAATATTGACTTCAGGGCATTTCCCTGGGATTAATGACTGACTAGGGTGAAAGGCTCAGTAGAGGGCCATAAGCCATCAATTCCTTCTAACCAGTCATTAATGCCCTGCACCTCAATCATTATTATTAAACAGACATTCCAGAGTCATGAAAATTACTACAACAGTAGCCAGACAGTACTCGATCCCTAGACAGTACTGATGCGAGGGGCATTCTCTCTTCTGAGAAGAAGTGTCGTATCAAACAAAGGAGATGATTCCTCTATACAAGTCCTTTTTCATGCTGTTTTTGGAGTACTGAGTACAGTTTTGGTCACTGATCTTTAAAGAGGACATTTAAGTGTTAGGAAGTGTCCAGAGGGTAGCTTGAGACATGGGGGAAAGGGTTCAAGAACTAAATATGTTCAGCAAGGAGGCTGCAGGAGAGCTGTGGTTTACAAATTCTCAAGGTGGTCCCATGATTTACTATATTTTTTTTGAACCTGGTTTGTTTCTTTGTAATACCTAAATGTTCTCCTTGATGGTGATGCAGCATGCCACCCTGAGCCCTGACTGAGGTCAAGTTCCTCCATTAAGAAAAGGCTGAACAAGTGCAATGGCCCAATTACCATCATACCAGTCCATCACTGTCTGAAAATCTGGCTATTGTGGTTTGATACTAAATCTACCTTTCCTGTTTCATTTTTTCTTTGGCACGTGTCTCAGTCCACTCTTGAACTCCTTTGGACCTTTCAATTAAAAAACATTCACTCACACATAATGAGATTGTAACAGAATGAGCTAGGTCTGAGAAAATGCTGATGTAGAAGTGCAATTTTTAATATTTTATTTAAATTAGCTTCATATGACAAGCATGTAACAGTGGGCTCACCAATGATATTGCCAGGCCAATGGCAAGCACTTCATGAGCTAAAGCTAATTAGCATGCAAGGCATGTTTTCCTGACTCACCCGGGGAAAATAGTTCACTGCAGTTCTACAATATTGAAACTACGTTTAACACCTGATGTTGTCCTTTTCAATCCTAGTGTAAAACTGTAAGTTTAGTAGTTGCTTAAGTTTGGGTATTTTCTCTCTTTGAATGGAGATAAAGAACCCTTGACAGTTCTAGTTGTTTAAGGTTAGATTATTCAATTCTACAAATTCAGTTTAATTTAAAATGTAATCTGAGTACTTGTAAATATATGAGGGAATCCATTTACAATGCACAGGTTATCTGTATATACAGAAAAAGGAAACATGCCAAGAAGTCCACAAAACTTTAAGCAGAATAGTTGATAAACTAGGTGTGCCCAAATTTGTCTGTTGCATGGCTATGACTTTGTCTCTGGAACACAGCAAATTGTCAGTTAATTTCTATCTTCTGCAGCATTGATATGGCTTGTGAATTATAATAGTATTTGCAAGTACATGAAAATAACTTATGTTTCTTCTCATTAAAAATCAGGGCTGTCTGCAGAATTCAGAACTATGGGTAACTTGCCCTGGGGTTTGTGGACTATTGCAATTAAACGAGTGGCCACTGCAGATCATTCCAAACTCATGACAATAGAACCTTTATAGCACACCACATTGTCATGTATTCTGGACATGCCACTTGTTACTGAAAAAAATGTTTTAGGAATGTTTTAGAAACTCATCAAAAAGAAATTAGGACTGGATTTTGTCTCCGTCTACCTGTAAAGCCAGATGCCTTTGTTCTCATGAGTTCAACTGTGAAGTGCTCAGAGGGAGCCATAAAACCGTTTTAAAATTGACTAAAATAGCATTAATATGTCACGCATTTAAAGGCAATGGGAGAAATTCTGTACCATGTGTGAGCTCAGCTCAGGCACAGTGGAAGGTGCACTGCAGGGAGAAATCCATGATCCTGTGCTGCCTGGCCCTGAGAGTAGCTGACTCACACTACTGCTTAAGGTCTATAAGGGTATGTCTACACCCAGCCGCTAGTTCGGCGGCTGGGAATCGAAGTTCTGGGTTCGACTTATCGCGTCTTGTCTGGACGCGATAAGTCGAACCAGGAAGTGATCGCCGTCGACTGCGGTACTCCAGCTAGACGAGAGGAGTACCGCGGCGTCGACGGGGGAGCCTGCCTGCCGCGTGTGGACCGAGGTAAGTTCGAACTAAGGTACTTCGAACTTCAGCTACGTTATTCACGTAGCTGAAGTTGCGTACCTTAGTTCGAATTGGGGGGTAAGTGTAGACCAAGCCTAAGTGACCCTGTGCTAGTGGAGGATCACATGTAGCCAAGCTTTACTCTAGCATGCCTTTTCTCCACCCCTAGAATACCCTGGACACATTACTTCGCTCCCCATATGCCAGAGGAGGGGGCAGCTGGTGCAGTATGCAGCTATCTTACCTCTGCCAGCTTTATGCCAGTGATTTTTCTAGAGCTAGAAGTGAGTAGTGGGTCTTGGGGAAAGCTGGGTATCTTTTATTTTCCAGTGTTATAAAGCTGCTGGTCTACATTTTCAAAAGTGCCCAATGATATTGGATGTACCAATTTTAGACACATTTCAGGAGCCTAATTTTCAGAGCGTAGGTGCTCAGCACTTCTGAAATGCTGTCTCAAGTCAGGCACCCAAAATCATGAGTCACTGTTTTGAAAAATTAGACCACCATTTTTAGTGGTGCATGCCCACAAGATAGTGAACTTTAAAGCCATGATATTTTCATATATAGAAAAGTACTTGCCCATCCTGGTCATGGGTTTTTTTGTTTTGGTTTTTTTGAGGGAAGAAAATTTCACATTTGAAAAAAGAAAAGGCAACATTTTGCTGTCAGGTTGATATTTTTAAACATGTCAGCAGTCTGAAGTTACTCAGGGGTTTAGAATGGTAAATTAAGTCACAGGAGAGATGGAATAGTAGGCATACAGCAACTAAGCTGTCGGAGCTATGATAAACTAATTTAGTCCATGGATCTGCAATTTTTCACATGGAAATCAGCTGCAAATATGTGGTATATTTATGTGGCCAACAATTTCAAATTTGTTTGCCAAAATTTACACACTCAAGGTCTGATTCAGTGTCCACTGAAGTCAACAATTGTCTTTCCATTGGCTTAAATGGGACTTGGTTTGGACCTCTCTCATTCAGAGGGCTGAGACTCACAAACACTGAAGTCAATAGAAATTCTGAGTGCTCCATGCGTCTGAAGGTCATGTCACCTAAGAGCCTAATAATGGATTTAGAAATCTAAATTTAGACACTCAAGTTTGAAAATGAGAGGGGTGTGCGCACAAATGAACATGCATGTATATCACTAGGTTTCCAGGCAGACCGTAAAAACAGCCTCTTCTTAACTTTACTCAACAGTCAATCCATAGAGTAGTATTGGAATTGACCCCAGAGGGATTTTCTTTTTTGCCTCCTAAAATCTATGATCCATGCATACTAATAGCTTGGCCAAAAAAGTATGAAGAGATCAAGATGCAAATGCAGCTTCATATATTTTCTTTCTAAAAAGGCATTGTGATATGGTTAATATGATTTATCATTTAGTATTTTTCAACACAGTACAATCCTCTGTAGCTTGAACAAAAAGAAATCCTTCCAATCTCTCTACTCTTTGCATCATGATAGTAGTACATTGAAGAATAAATGTCTTAAGTAAATAAAGTGCTCTGTGGAAAAGCATGTTTGTTATTAATACTTTGTTGTCTTTTTTTCTTGTGGTTTTGCAAACTGGGTTTGCTTGAGGTATTTTTATTTTGAAAGGGCAGTGATTCCCACAGCTGATAATTAATAGGATAGATAAAAAGGTTTTAACAGTAATGTAAAATGCACACCACAGAGTTAGGAGAAGTAGTGCGACAAGGTGCTGAAAGCAGATCCTGAGATGTCATTTGTTGCCACATTTTCTTAAATCAGCATATTATCTCTAACCTGCTAAATATCATCTAATTTTAATAACACGTTTAGGGTAGTAGCAGCTAATACATGTATAGGACATTCCTGCAGACTACATTAAGGTTAGACTTAATACAACATGCTGGCAACTAAGATCTACAATTTTTAGAATATTTTATATTTTGAATCGTCTCAAAATAGTGGTACGGGCTTACATGTAATGGAGATGTTCTAACTGTACCTGAGCATAGAATGGAAATCATATGTCTATAGGGGCAGCTGTAATTTAATTATTTTTAAAGGGCAACTCCCAATCTTGTTGGGTGAATGTGGGAGTTAGTCTGTCATTCACACCCACACACCTGATAAAAAGCTGGCCACTAAAGAGGCAATTTTGTAATTTATGTACACCTTGTACAGCCTTTAAATATGATTTCCCAGGTTTAAAAATCAATGGGATTTTTGCCATTGACTTCAATAGGGCCAAGATTTCACCTTCAGGGTCACGGTGTGATACCCATTCTCACGCTGAGTAGTCCTTTACTCCACGTGGAGTTTCATTAGTTTCAATGGTGCTACTTTAGAAGAAAGGTGCTATTCATTGTGAGCAAGAATATCAGAAGCTGGTGCTAAAGATGGCTCCCTGCCTATAAACACAACAGGATACAGGCTAGAGACAGAAAAGGTTGAATAAATGATCAAAAACAAAATGTGGCTGAAGAAAATCTAAGGGCCACTTTCTGACCTGTGCTGGATGGATGCCTTTGGGGCAGGAGGTGGTGGAAGGAGCCTTTTATTACCCAGACACCTTACAGTCCAGTGCAAGATAGCTAGTGCTCAACAGTGTATTAACAGAGAGGCCAGGGTACCATGCCCATCAGCATACCCAAAGAGGCATGGTCTACCAGCCTGGTGATTTGACCTCACACACAGCTCACTAGCTCATATGCTCAGGTGTGCAGCATGCACTAGCAGTGAAACCAATATAAAAAATCAGTAGTGTGTTCCACAACACTTGTTAGCACCCCTGCAACCTTTCAGCCATCCTGAGCCATTTTTCTGCACCCTAACTGAATGGTTCTGAGAGCAGAGAGACTGTCTCACTCTCCAAGATCAGGGCCTACCACTACAGTTACATTACACGGGAACAATGGGACAGTCATTTTCATTTCAGTGGCAGGGAGAGTATTCTCAGCAACTGGCCCATGGCTAGGTAATTCACATACTGAAATGTAAAACCCATTACTCTAATCTGTGCTTTCCATAATAATACTAACAAAAATAATGAAGCCATCTCCCCTAGGAGTTGGACAGAAAGCTAGAGATCCTTTATTGTATTTACTCTGAGAATTTGTAAGGTGCTCTGATACCATGGTGATGAGCATGGTATAAATGCCTAGCTAGATGGATGGATCCAGCTGGCACCTCTCAGCTCCTCCCACACACACCATGGTGCTCACCAAAGCAAGCATATCAGTTCACGTTTCTTATTAAGTGTATGGGAACATATTTTGCAGAAATGACACCCATAGCAAACAAACAATACTTTGCACACTTGATTAACATATAAAAACAAATATATAAATAAATATACAGTGTTCTTCCAATGAAAAAGCCCTTCATAGATCTATCTGTCTGTGTCATCTTAAAGAGGATATACACAAAATGATATTACCCTGCTTGTCCAGATAATGTTTATTATTCAAAGGTTTAGAAAGACTCATCCAAGTTGAGTCCTAACTTGCACTCTTGCTATTTACATAGGATTTGTAGAGAGATACCAGTTTTTCTTATCTCAAAGATAAATATTTACTATATCAGTCTTTGCATCATAGTCTGTGTCAGAAATATCCCAGAGATAACACAGATCTCTTAAGGAAACCAAGATTTTGAAAAGTAATGGAAACTTCTATAGTTTCACAAACTATTTCAAGGTTGGAAAGTATTTACTTTGCCTGTCGGACTTTTCCTAGTTTTGAATATTAAGCACTTTACTATTTTTGCATAATTCAAACTTTCACAACTTAAAAAAAAAACTGATTCCCCAAACAAAACTACTCCCGCAACTGGCAATTATCAGTATCCTTATTGGTAGTGTCAGCAGAGGGCAAAGACTGAATAGCTATAGAAAAGGAGCTAAACTTCATCTCTAAAAGTAGTTATTCCCAGGTCTGACTGAGGGCACTTTAATGGGCCAATGTAGGAGCAACTTGCACCGTTGCTTCAGAAAGACCTCTTAGGTCCAAAGCCTTACAACTGTCCTGTACAATTATCCAGCAGCTGTAACTAATACTAAAATATTTGTTTTCTAAAGAAACACTTTTCAAATGGTGTAATTAGTTACTAAGGCACTGTATTGGGCAAATTGCTGGATGCTTTCAAAACAATTATATTCATAAGATAAGAAAAAGACAAACAGTGGGGCAAATAAAAATGGGTGCAATTTTAATTGATTTAAATGGGATTAGCACGCCCTTTCACCAGGAGTGAATTTGGTCCTGTATCTGCATGAATTGCAAAATTCTGATTAACTGGTTTTTATCCAGAGTTCAGTTAATATTAAAATATGGAAATCAAAGCTTTGGTACTGGTACCATAACTTTTTTTTTAAACCAAAGACTCCAATGACCAAGACCTAATAGAAGTTAGAAGAGTAATCTCTTTCTATCTCTCACCTCTCTCTTGCCATTAAAAATGATCAGTTTCTTGCTTTGTATTAAATCAGATGGTGCTTATTTCCCTATTGAGGAATGGGAAGGGAGAAAACAACTCAGTTGCCCAAATTGAAGCTGCACTTCTGTAATACTGGAACCACACAGACTTATTTTTGCCTTTGAAGCACATACTGGAAGTTCTGCTACCAGTTTATTATATCATTATTTTTAGCCAACAGATGCTTCTCCAGGTCAGGGCTTCCCAACCTTTCACAACACAAGTGTCTTGTCTTTATTTACAATTTTATGTGGATTTCAAATATCATATCACATATCAAGCCTGCTTGTCATGGGCTAGGCCCAGAGGCCCCCGTGCTGGAGACCTCAGGGTCCTGCCACACCCATCCCTGGAAAGAAGCAATGGTGCTAAGTCCTCCAAGTGGCCTAGAGAGGTTGCAAAGGGCTAGCCAATCAGAGAGGCTACAGGGAGCAGCCAATCAGGGCCCAGGAGAGCCATATAAAAAGAAGCTGCAGCGCCAGATCCAGTCAGTTCCTTGCTGGAGTCAGAGGAGTACAGTGGGTGCTCTTGGAAGGGAGCTGCAGCACCATGGACAGCTCAATGCTGGCCGGGACTAGGGAAGAAAGAATGAGCTCCTGGCTGGCTGATGGGCCTGAATGAGGAAGAGCTCTAGGGTAAGGGTGCAGCATCAGTGAAAGCTGAGCCTGAAGAGAAGTAGTCCAGGGAACTGAAAGCAGTTTTGCTAAAGGGATACAGTGGCATGTGTCTGCTATTTTTAGGGTCCCTGGGTGGGGTCTTGGAGTAGTGGGTGGGCCTGGGTCTCTCTCCCCCGCGTAGGCTCCTGGGTGAGGTGGCCTACAATCACAGTGATAAACACTCAGAAGGGGATTTGAACTATGCAGTGTCCAAGCTGGGGCCAGAACAGACCAAGAGGGTAAAACCATTGCCTCTAGGGAGGAAGCCCTGGGGGTATGGCCTGATACCAGGGCAGGGACTGTAGACTGCAGACACACCTGACCAGAAGGGGTGCTCATGAGAAGTGAGTGCCACCCTGTTAGCCTGCTGTATAGGATTCAGTGGTTAATGTCTTAAAGTAGAAGATCCCTCTCAGTACATGTCCAGCAGAAGCAGCTTGCAAAGCCCTGTTCTAGGATCGGATTTCACCCCATGTCCAGAGGCAGCACTATACCTATGCACTATTTAAGGCCCATAAAACCCTTGAAATTATGGAGTCTCATGTTGCTGTTGACATATGATTCAGCAAACACTGTAGTTGAACACATGTATGTGAAGTCAAACTAATGTGACAACTGCAAACCCAGTTATATGTGGGACAGACAAGATTATCCATGCCCACTAAAGATTATCTGAGCTATATAAACATCCAGTTTATATGATTATTCAATTTATACTACATTATTTACCACCTGTGTACTGTACTAATATTTAAGCTGTTTGACTCCAGCTTATCTGAAAATATTTCTAAATGAATCTGACTTCCAATTTAATTTGACCATCTTGCTAGCAAATTAGCTTCAAAGTTTTCGGGGGGGACTAACACAATACCTGCTTCCCTATCCTTATGTTCCTGCAGAGAATATGATGATGCCCATCTTGGACATAATCTAGGTGTAATTATGCATGCTACATAGGGTGACCAGATAACAAGTGTGAAAACTTGGAACAGGAGTTGGGGGGGGGGGTGAGAGAGTTATAAGCGCCTATATAAGACAAAACCCTGAATAGTGAGACTGTCGCTATAAAATTGAGACTTCTGGTCACCCTAATGCTATATTGCCAGTGGCTCAGCAGAGGTATTCCAAAGAATGGATTCAAATGAGAATTCCTTGACATATTTACCGGAAATAATCGAGCACTATGGTGTCATGTTAGATTAGGTTTAAAAGTGCTTGAGTACTGGTGAAGACAACAAGGTGCTGTGCAGTTTGAAATTCAGAAATGAAGTGAATACATTATAAACATGACTGATATGTGTCTGTTACACACTGGAATAAAAAACTATATACTAAATTTTATATATCCTGATTCCTACTGAAAGAGAAACATTAACTGTTAAATCCAATACTACAAATCAAGTACAAATAGTATAGCAAAATCTCTACCTATTGTATCACATTTATCCTAGAGAAAATAACTATTTTACATGCTGACCAATATCACCTCCAGGAAGTAAAAACAATAGGGAATGATTAAGATTATAACATCTCCCGAGAGGTACCACTTCTTGGGAAGGCTCACATATTCTGGTTGACACTGGATTCTCCAGAGACCAACACACAAAGAAAGGACTTTTGGATAAATAGGCTGATCTTCAACTGAGTCAGGGCTTTCAGTCTGGTTCAGGATCTAAGATGGATGAACTTGTAAACACAGGGAAAACCCAGTTGTGGGTTGGAAGGACTAAAAATTACAAGATCCCTTAGGTTGGAGTTGGGGGTTACATCTAGTAAACTTTTTAGCATGCATGTAGGTTCTCTTATTGTTATGTTTTTCTCTGTAATGCTTTTACCTTAAGAATAAATGTGCTTGCTTAAAAGGAGCTATGCAGTAACTTATAACTGTAGGCCTCAGAGAGAAAGCAAAGCACAGGCGCTGGCCTTTTTAAGCAGTCTGGCTTTCTGGGGATATCACAGAGAGAGGCAGGGAGTGGTGCAGCCTTAAAATTTCCTGTTAGGAGGAAATGAGATGTGGATCTCTGCCTAAGAGAGGTGACTGCTAGGAGCCAGAAACCTGAAGTGGGTGCCCTTGCTGGACTCTGGTAGGGGAACACAGGTGTAGTTGCCTTGAAACTGACCTGCATCATACCAATTTTCTGTGCACCCCACCTCTCCACTCAGTATCAGGTCATATTCCCCTTTAAGGCCTTCAGTGGGTTACAAATGGAAACCTTGTGATTATCTCAGCCCCAGGTGAAATAATGAGGAAAAAGAGGGAGGTGGTTCTTTGTCAAGGCCTAAAAAACTCAACATTTTTAGGGTCTAAGTGTAGCGATGCAGTATCAGTGGCTGACCCTGAGGCATCAGCTATCTGAAAAAATACACTTTAACTGTAAATGCCATGAGGTGAATACAACAAATGATTGATAGGAAATGGACCTCTACAGAACTAACCATTTTACGTACAACTTCTGTCTTTTCCACAGACTTAATTAATAATAATAAATTGTTATGCTTCCTTGATGTTAAGGTCAGCAGATAAATGGTTTCATTTTGCTACCTTCACAAAAGCTCTGATAAGGGAGATTAATGCCCAAATGCTACCAACCTACACTCTAAGAAAAACATGGACTTATCTGGCTCTTTTTCCACAGCCTTAAATGCTTAGGGATATATCATGCTTCATGAACTTGTAGTTTCTAATGACATCATGTACACCATAATGTAAGTCATTAAGAATTTTCTCCTGCTGTAAATTTCCTTTTTCATGACTTCCTCCTATATACTTATACCACCCTAAGCATTTCTTAAGTTTAGAAACGCTGATAGAACTGCAAAAGAAGCACAGTCAATTAGTTCCTTCATTTGAATAATTAAACATTTTAAATATTCCCTCCATACCTTATGTTCAGCTATAAATATATTATTAATAGTCAGCCTGTACTCTGTACTGCAATAGAGTGTAGGCACATAATTCCTAGCACCTGGTGTGGGAATATTTCCTGACACTCTGAATTTACTTGCCCACTGACAAAAAGTATCTTGTTCTAATTCATGCCCATTTCACACTGTAATAATTATACTGTATGACTGTTGTACTTCTCTCTTTATGAAATTTCAACACAAAGTTAATCAAAGAAATTGTTGTGGCTGATGAATCCATCCTACTGTGTTCAGCAAAAATGTTGATCATGCTGTTCACTATTTTTAGGATGTTACTTTGTTGTTCATCCCAATAGTTTAACCTGTAAATGACTGTACAGTCCAAATACCTAGGTTTAGTTGCTCCAGCTTCTATTCTGAATGAGCTTAATCAATCTGTCACAATTCTAAGGATAGCTGCACCTCTGAACCCTCTCTGATTTTTCAAAGTGCACCCTCACAGGTGTCAGGCCTCATGCCTTTACCTCTACTGGGTTGGATTCACATACTGTAGTTCCCACTCTTAGACTAGGTTCTGGGCTACCATGCTTACCCAACAGATCCAGCCATGCTGGGTACCTGCAGGTCTCCCCTTCAGGATCTTGTGCCCAGTGGTAAATACAATGATCAGATAGCTTTCTCTAACCAAAATGCTGGTTAATTTAACAGGAACAAAGTATAACGTAAGAGAGAGGATTTTAAAACAACAAAAGGTCTATTTGCATGTCTACCTTACCTAAAGCCCTAGTATCCTGTGAAGGTGGTGTGGCAGGCCTAGCTGCTTGAGTGTCAGTCTCTTCTGTTCTACAACAGTAACTGTCCCTCCCTAAAGAGACAGTCACTTGTATCCACCCAGAAATCCTTTGTCCTAGTTTCTTGGGATTTTGGTTCTTCTGTCTCCATAAGCTCAGACTCCACCCCTTGAAACTAGCCCAGTGATCTCAGCAGAGTGTTGGAGGTAACACAGCAAGGTGAATGGCCCTAGCAATGTCTAGCTTTAGTGTTTGCTTGTACGGTGTACTTCAGGATCTATCACCACCCTTTCTGACAATCCTGCTACTGAATTAACTCAATATATGCATACAGTAAACATCACAATAACCAGATCAGCACATAATACTGATAAATTATTACAGGAAACTCCAAATTTGTGTCATAATGTGTTGAGTTTATTAGTTTTAGCTTTAGGGAACATATGAAAACTTCAGAGGAATAACTTCTGAGACAGATACCACTTTTATGGAAGAGCTATGCTCCCCTCCTTCTCCCCCCCCATCTCTTATCAAGGTAACACATTATCAAGTGGCCACAATCCAGGAACCAGAAGCAGAATGCACTGCACATGTTTGCAATTCATTTACCAAGGATTATTGTTAATATTTAGGGTCATATACTTCCCCCAACTCCATGCCTGCAAATTCCATTGACATCAACAGGAGTTCTGCTGTGGCTAATGGTCATTTTAGTCCCTGAATTATGACATGAGACCCTGACATATTTTAGAATTGTATTTTAGTAACATCTCCTCATCTCTAGTGCAGAACTCCCATTCTATAGGAAAAGTCGTTACTATTCCATCTTCCACCCCAAAAGTTAAATCCTAGAAATGTCACCGAGAAACCAGAATTTTTTGTGTTTGCACATCTCGACACTGACGGGAGACTGGGAACATAAGATTTGAGGGCGCATTGCACAGGGACTCTAATACAGCATTCTCATTAATGGGAATGGTTGATGGGAATCAAAGAACCAAACCCCTTCATAGATAAAGATCTATTCGGTCAAATGCAGGCACCCCCAAAAAAGCAGGAGAGGAGACATTTCTTCCACCTAGCAGGCCACTTAAATGCTGACATTAGCCAAACCCCTGACAATTAAAGAGCTCTGTTACATCCAGTAGTTCTGCAGACTGTGGACGGGTGGGGTGGGGATGCGGTCAGGGCTCTCCAAATACTGAGATGTACAGAAGGTCAGGAAACAGATGCTGGGAGAAGTAAATGCTTCACCTTTCAGCAGCAGGTGTATGGAGCTCTCAGCAGTGTCTTATCCCCAGGGTAATTTTAGTCACTCTCTGCATTTGCCCTGTGCCAATGCCTGACAGGCCCTCGTCATGTTTGCCAACACTCCACACATCCCCTTTGCACTGCTCATAATAGAGAGGCCAGAACATGACCTTTAAAATATCTCCTTGTGTATTGATGGCATTCTATTAGTAAAACAAACAAAGAGAATGGAGTTTGATTTACAGAGATAGCATAGCCTGTCATTCTGGGCAATCCTAAATTATTTGGATGTCTTCCTCTAATACAGTCTGTTGGGGAGAAATTGAGATCCACAATTCATACCCCTGATTTGTCATTATTAACAGTGACCTTTTTTGGCTGCAATGAATCTAAGTATAATACATTGTTTTGGTTGTGCAGTCCATCCAGGAGTTATTATCCCATTGTGGTAAATATGAGGTCTGCATCAGAATGGACTGTAGAATTATTGTTTTTTGTTGTCTTGTTCTGCAATAATCATATCAGACCATGAATTTCAAGAACGAATTTGACATCTCATCCAGGTTTTTTTTAAGGGTTTGATCCAAGGTGTCCAATCCAAAAGGCTTTACTTTCCTTACAATATGACACTTAAAATGTGGGCAGGTTTTAAAGCCTACACCTGACACATCTTGCAGAGTCGTTTATAGCTTGGTTCCATCTGTTGATTTTCATTCTTGCGGCGAGTCCCACTGCAATCTCATGATAGTGGATGCTATTTTCTGAGATGTTTTGATAGGAGAGGATCTTTTGACCATTTATTTCAGCTAATATTTCCCTTGACAGAGGATAGATCATTTGATGATTACCTGTTCTGTTCATTCCCTTTGAAGCACCTGGCATAGGCCACTGTCGGAAGACAGGATACTGGGTTAGATGGACCATTGGTCTGACCCAGTATTGCCATTCTTATGTTCTTATGATTTTAACTTTCTTCCCAAGGTGCTTTATCACATGGCCATAGAGGTGATCCAGCTCAGGTGACTTGCGTGGTTTGAGCTTCCATATTGCAACTTCTTACTCGCGTATGACAGAACTTTCTAAAGCCATGGTACTCAGATATGTGTGCACGTTTAATTCTCCATCTTTCCTCCTGAATAATCCATCTGGCATATTTTGCAACAACCCTATCCTTATCATTATATATGAGCCTACTAGTCTTGGTGTTATGTTCGACTAGCATATTCAGACTTTTTGTCATCTAATTCCACTACACCTCCACTTGGGGATTTTGGTATTTTTTAAATTGCAAGCCTTAGTCTGTTTGTTCTCAGTTCACTTCAGTATCATCCACAAATATTTTAATCTGAGGATCCAGCTGTTTACGAATCTCTTCCTACTGCCTTCATCTATTTTCACGGTGACCTCTTTTGAGGCTTCATTTCATTTTCAACTGTCCTCTTCATCTCCAGGGCCTGTTCAACTTCAAATCAAACTTGATTCCTTTCTTTAAGATTTTTTTCATGCCAGTATCATTCCAACATCGGACCCATTTATTCCTCTTGGGATGCTCTTTTTACTGTTTTTCTGCACAGCAGATTAAAAAGAATGAGGTCTTTTTCAAGGTTGTTTCATAGGTGTTTGAGAAATAATATTCTCAACTTTAAAATAGGACTAGTCACTTTATGAAAGCTCTACCTCCTATTTATCAACTGAAAGCAGACACTTTTCCTATTCCAACAAGTGAGTACAGGTCAGGGAACACTTCCAACATCCTCCAACACATTCCCTGTGCAGCTCATGGACATGCTGCTGGTCACCAGAGTTGTATCTAATGCTGACTGTGTGGCATGTGATCTTGACGTATAAGTCATAGTGCCATCATTCAAGACAACTAAATCATTGTCAGCAATAATGCTAACCAGCAAAGTTCCATTAAAATCATTCGTTCTGTTCCCCCCCACAAAAAAACTTCACTTTTGGCATTGAAATCTCCACAGATGAGTTTCCCAATGCTATCACAAGATTGTTCTTATCAGTTGGGCTGACATCAGGATGGTAGACATTGACAACTCTTAACTCCTTGCCCCCAAACTTGAACATGCATACTGAGTTAGCTTGTATCACTGTCATCTCATATATTTCCATATCTTTCATGTTTGTCTCCCTAACAATAAACATCAGACCTCCACCAGCTCTTCCCCTGCATTCCTTTCTCAAGCAGTCAAAACCCATAATAGATACACTTTGTATAGCAGCAACAGAGATATTTTCCTCATAAAGAACTTTTTCAACTTCTGATACAGTTCTGGATGCCCATTGCACTCAAATGCATGATGTTAAAGGTGGCAGTAGCATTTTTGTTGACACCTCCCTTGGAAACCACAAGAGGTGATGTTTGGTTTCCCCATGTAGTTGCATCGTATTTCTGAATGCTCTTCTGAAACTTCATGGTGGGAATATGCTTGTCAGAGCCCCATTAGCCAGAGATTCCCTCTGGAAACACTCCACTATTACAATGAGGTGGGGATGCTCTTTACTTGCAACTGCAGAGTTGGAATAGACTTGTACCATTCTAAACAGAATATTTCATATTAGAACTAATGGAAGACTCTGACCTCTCAGCAACAACAGGATAACACTTTTAAATGCCATGGTTGTCTAACATTTATCCAGTGAAAGAGAAATTATAAAAATAAGGTCCAGTCCCATGAGGTGCTGAACACATCCTGCTAGGTGCTAAATGTTAAGTTCAATGGGAGTTTAGGATACTTAGTACCCTACAGCAGTAGTTCTCAACCAGGGGTCCGGTGGACCCTTACGGGGCCTCGAGCAGCTTTCATGGGGGCCTCCAAGGAGGGCCAGCATTACTTGCTGGGGCCCAGGGCAGAAAGCCGAAGCCCCACCGCCTGGGGCTGAAGCACAGGTCCCTAAGCCGTGCCACCCAGGGCTAGGGCTGAAGCTGAAGCCTCAGCAATGTAGGTTCATGAGGGCCTTTGTGGCATGCGGCCCCGTGCAATTGCCCTGCTTGCTACCCCTAATGTCGGCCCTGGCTTTTCTATGCAGAAAACCAGCTATTGTGGCACAGGTGGGCCATGGAGTTTTTATAGCATGGGGGAGGGGAGACAAAGAAAAAGGTTGAGAACCCCTGCCCTACAGGGCGTGTGTTTTAATCGGTTGGTCTCACACACACAATCTCAAATGATTTTTAGTGGGATCCTATCAGGTTTTACAGCTGGCATGACTGAGGAACAAGGAGATAGGGTTTTTTTTTGTTTGTTTGTTTTTCTTCAGGGTCACACAGTGAACTTGCAATTCAGGCAAGCTTTGCATCTAGAGTTTCTCTCCTGCTCAGTCCTTTGCTTTAAGACAACACTACTTCTATACCCTGCCTGCTACATATACTTGCAACCAAATGACAACAGTGAAAAATACTTTTAATGGTGTGAGCCCATCTGGAGCATTGGTGAGTGAGTTTAATTTGTTGATTCTTGCCTGCTGCATAGTGAAGGTATTTTGAATGTGATCATCTCCCAGCAATGGTAGGAATGTACTAGTAAGGAGACAAGTAACATCCACTGATAAAAATCCCATTACCTCCATTATATTCAGCAACAGAAGATATTCAAAGGGAGTTAAAGCCTATTTTTCCTCATGTACATTAAAATCTGTTTCCTTCAGAACAGCTTCATTTAACACTTGGGCATGTTGCATTTGCACTATAGATTTTTAGAAATGTTGTTGTGTGAAAGACCTCATTAATCCCCAGGGTGATACAAACACCAGCAGACATTGTGTGCTGCTATCATTTGGGGACCTGTAATAGTGTAAGTGCAATGGTGAGAGACACTGAGAAATGTCAGTGTAAACCAGGTGCCTGAGAATTCTTTCACTGGAATCTAGTACATACACTGAGGTGGGAAGACATCATAGCCCATCTTTGCCTACAGCTCCTGGGATCAGGCCTGGTTGTTGGTGCTGACCTATCTTGTCAGGCTGTCCAACTATTTTAAGTATTTCCAAAGTATGCATCACTTTAATATCTGAACACTTATGTCCTGTAGAGGCCTCTCTGCCTAGCGTTCCTGTGGACATAGAGGAAACTATGGTTAGTACACAAGCAGTGTAACAGCTCAACAAATTAATAGAAAAAATATATCTTTCTAGCTAGCTAATATGCAGCCAGTATCTTAATAATGGGCAGTAAGCCTGAGATAAACCCCTATATAAGAGCTGTATGTGTTTTACAGAGGGTAGGGTAAGAGACTGGAGAATCTGCTCACTTGTTTTCCCATTTAAAGAAAAATGGTTTCTCATAACTAAAACCAAGAAAGGACCACATCGCAAGCAAGCTTATATTAAGGGCACTTTGCAGGAAATGGTTATACTTTATTCCTGAAGTATGTTTCATTGACTTGTGTGCTCAGAACTATGTTCCACAGAATTGTGAGTGCTCAGAACTTCTGACAAGCAGGCCCACTGAATATATTGACATAATAGAATATAGAACTTGTGTGGCTGGAATGGCTGTGGGAGACATTACAGGGAAGCCAGCAGATTTCCACCCAGAGTGGATTTTAAAAACACCTGCCATTTGGTGCAATCTGATGCCTTCCAAAGACAAAACAAGTTTTTTATGCTCTCCGGGGATGCATAATTTCTGGCAGAGATGACTGAGTAGTGTCCAGTGAGAGGTGACTCCATCAGAGACAGTGAATTACCTGACCTCTCCCTTCAATTGGTAGTGGCTCAATTTTCAGGCTAAGGGATGCAAGCATTTCACTGCTAGGAGTGATAGACTGAAAAAACAAATAAGATGCTGTTTAAAGAAAAAAATCTCTCTGAAGCTATAGCATATTTCTATTGTCAGATAGAAATTCCCTTTCAAGGAACTAGTTTGTAAATTCAAGTGTCGTCCAGATGAGCATTATATGCAGACTTCTGGAATAAGAGACAAGGTGGGTGAAGTAATATCTTTTGTTGGACCAATGTCTGTTGGTGAGGGAGACAAACTGTTGAGCTACACAGAGCTCTCCTTCAAGTCTGGGAAAGGTACTTAGTGTCACAGCTAAATACAAGGTGGGACATCAGGAGGTTTGGCATGTCTAAATCAGTGGTGCAAAAATGTGCATATTTTTTGCATGCTTCTATTTTTAGAAGTGCCCCTGCTATCTCAGGCCAGCAGGGAGGAAGTCACTCCCTTGGGTGCTAGTTCAGTCTGCCAGAGAAATGGGAAGGTTGGGAGTTTTGCCCTTTTAATACTGGCTGGTTCCCCCCCCCCCCCCCCCCGCCCCCAATCCTCCTGCCTCATTCCAGTACAAGGTTGGGAGAATTGACAGTTGAACTGTTCCTGGTGTAAACCCAAGTGCAGCACACAGGAAGGAGGCATCTGGCAAATATGGGATGAGGAGAAGTTTAGCACGGATCAGGGCACCCCTCATCTCTACCCTCATTCCCTTGTATGAAGAAGGGTGATGGAAGATAGAAATATCTGTCTGAATCTCAGTGCCTTACCTCATAGACTCATAGACTCATATACTTTAAGGTCAGAACGGACCATTATGATCATCTAGTCTGACCTCCCGCATGATGCAGGCCACAAAATCTGACCCACCCACTCCTCAAATAATTCTCTCCCATGACTCAGCTGTTGAAGTCCCCAAATCATGATTTAAAGACTTTAAGTCGCAGAGAATCCTCCAGCAAGCGACCCCTGCCCCATGCTGCGGAGGAAGGCGAAAAACCTCCAGGGCCTCTGCCAATCTACCCTGGAGGAAAATTCCTTCCCGACCCCAAATATGGCGATCAGCAGAACCCCGAGCATGCGGGCAAGATTCTCCAGCCAGACCCACATTGACCATTGATACTAATTACCAGCGATGGCATGTTATTGATTTATTGACTAAAATCACATTATCCCATCAAACCATCCCCTCCATAAACTTATCAAGCTTAATCTTAAAGCCAGAGAGGTCTTTCGCCCCACCGTTTCCCTCGGAAGGCTATTCCAGAACTTCACCCCTCTGACGGTTAGAAACCGTCGTCTAATTTCAAGCCTAAACTTCCCGACGGCCAGTTTATATCCATTTGTTCTCGTGTCCACATTAGTACTAAGCTGAAATAATTCCTCTCCCTCCCTGGTATTTATCCCTCTGATATATTTAAAGAGAGCAATCATATCCCCCCTCAGCCTCCTTTTGGTTAGGGTAAACAAACCGAGCTCCTCGAGTCTCCTTTCATACGACAGGTTTTCCATTCCTCGGATCATCCTAGTAGCCCTTCTCTGTACCCGTTCCAGTTTGAGTTCATCCTTCTTAAACATGGGAGACCAGAACTGCACACAGTACTCCAAATGAGGTCTCACCAGCGCCTTGTATATTGGAAGCAGCACCTCCTAATCCCTACTAGAAATACCTCGCCTAATGCATCCCAAGACCGCATTAGCTTTTTTCACGGCCACGTCGCATTGCCGACTCATAGTCATCCTGCGATCAACCAGGACTCCGAGGTCCTTCTCCTCCTCCGTTACTTCCAACCGATGCGTCCCCAGCTTATAACTAAAATTCTTGTTAGTCATCCCTAAATGCATCACCTTACACTTCTCACTATTAAATTTCATCCTATTACTATTACTCCAGTTTACCAGGTCATCCAAGTCTCCCTGCAGGATATCCCGATCCTTCTCCGAATTGGCAATACCTCCCAACTTTGTGTCATCCGCAAACTTTATCAGCCCACTTCTACATTCGGTTCCGAGGTCAGTAATAAATAGATTAAATAAAATCGGACCCAAAACCGAACCTTGAGGAACTCCACTGGTCACCTCCCTCCAACCTGACAGTTCACCTTTCAGTACGACCCGCTGCAGTCTCCCCTTTAACCAGTTCTTTATCCACCCCTGGATTTTCATATCGATCCCCATCTTTTCCAATTTAACCAATAATTCCTCATGTGGTACCGTATCAAACGCTTTACTGAAATCGAGGTATATTAGATCCACCGCATTTCCTTTATCTAAAAAATCTGTTACTTTCTCAAAGAAGGAGATCAGGTTGGTTTGGCATGATCTGCCTTTCGTAAAACCATGTTGTAATTTGTCCCAATTGCCATTGACCTCAAGGTCCTTAACCACTTTCTCCTTCAAAATTTTTTCCAAGTCCTTGCCTATTACAGATGTTAAACTAACAGGCCTGTAGTTACCCAGGTCACTTTTTTTCCCCTTCTTGAAAATAGGAACCGCATTAGCTATTCTCCAGTCCAACGGTACCACCCCCGAGTTTACAGATTCATTAAAAATTATCGCTAACGGGCTTGCAATTTCTCTCGCCAGTTCCTTTAATATTCTCGGATGAAGATCATCCGGTCCGCCCGATTTAGTCCTGTTAAGCTGTTCGAGTTTGGCTTCTACCTCGGGTACTGTAATGTCAACCCCCCCTCCTTTATTCCCCTCTGTCACACTGTCTCTATTCCTAAACCCTTCATTAGCCTCATTAAAGACTGATGCAAAATATTCGTTTAAACATTGTGCCATGCCTAGATTATCCTTAATCTCCACTCCATCTACAGTCTTCAGCGGTCCCACTTCTTCTTTCTTTGTTTTCTTCCTATTTATATGGCTATAAAACCTCTTACTATTGGTTTTAATTCCCCTCGCAAGGTCCAACTCTACACGGCTTTTGGCCTTTCTCACTCCATCTCTACATGCTCTGACCTCAATAAGGTAGGTTTCTTTGCCGATCCCTCCCCTCTTCCACTCTTTGTACGCTTTCTGCTTTTTCTTAATCACCCCTCTGAGACGCTCATTCATCCAGCTCGGTCTAAATCTCCTGCCTACGATCCGTTTTCCCTTTCTCGGGATACAGGCCTCCGACAGCTCCTGCAACTTCAACTTGAAATAATCCCAGGCGCCTTCCGCCTTTAGATCCATAAATATGTTAGTCCAATCTACTTCCCTAACTAGTCGCCTTAATTTATTAAAGTTAGCCCTTTTGAAATCGTAAACCTTAGTCTCCAATTTAATTTTGTTAATCCTTCCATTTAGTTTAAACCGAATTAGCTCATGATCACTCGAGCCAAGGTTGTCCCCTACAACCATTTCCTCAATGAGGTCCTCACTACTCACCAAAACCAAATCTAAAATGGCATCCCCCCTCGTCGGTTCAGCAACTACTTGATGAAGGAATTCATCAGCTAGCACGTGTAGGAAAATCTGAGCCCTATTATTGTTACTAGCATTTGTTCCCCAATCTATATCCGGGAAGTTAAAGTCTCCCATGATTACACAGTTCCTATTAGTATTTACTTCCCTAAAAACATTAAAGAGTTCCCTGTCCATATCCAGGCTAGATCCCGGCGGTCTATAGCACACCCCAAGCACTATCCCAGGGGAGGCTCTAGTAGTTTTTTTACCCAATGTGAGTATTGCCCAGACAGACTCCGTCTTATCCATTCCATCACTTATTATTTCTTTACAGTTTACCTCATTATTGACATACAATGCTACTCCCCCACCTTTACCTTTGTTCCGGTCGTTCCTAAACAGCACATACCCTTCCATACCTGTACTCCAGTCATGACTACCGTTCCACCACGTTTTGGTTATTCCTATGATATCCGGTCTCATTTCTCGGACCAGGAGCTCCAATTCCTCCATTTTGTTACCTAGGCTTCTCGCATTGGTGTATAAACATCTATTCCTATGATATCCGGTCTCATTTCTCAGACCAGGAGCTCCAATTCCTCCATTTTGTTACCTAGGCTTCTCGCATTGGTGTATAAACATCTTAATTTATGCCGTTTAGCCTCCCTCCCATTTGTTATCCGATTTGGTACGGACACTGTACAGCTAGTATGATCTATTAGTCTAGTATCCATCCCCCCCGTCTTCCTTATGTCCAATCTCCTCCCCCCGGCTATGTCTGTTCTTGTCTCGTCACCTTCCTTCTCAGTGTTGTAATTTGGCGTGGAGATTAACTGGACATCTCCCAACCGTCTCCCCTCTACTGAGGTTATGACATAGAGCCATGCCCTCCTGCATTTAACCATTGTTTCTGCCTGGTAGGGCTTGGAGTACTGTTCACCCCTGTTGTTAAATGAATTAATAAATCAGCCTGCTGTGTAAAACTCATCCTCTGTGTGTTGTCGTATTTCGCCTGCATGTCTGCATCAATATGGGATTCCGTGTAGTGTAAGGATCTCCTTCTCTTTTCTCCCTTTATTCAAGATTTGTAACACAGTTTGAGATATTTGGATGAAGGAACCTAGAGAAGTGCAAAATACTATTATTTATCACTAAGATAATATTGAAAATGGAAGCTTTAGATTTGTTTAAAATGATCCTTAATGGAATAGAAAGGGTGCTTGAAATTCTCTGCAACAGAAGCTCTGAGCAAAGCTGGAAGATAGTCCACACTAGAACACAGAAAATATCAAGTAATATTTAATTCTGCAATCATATTTTTTGCAAATTAAACTAAAATGTTTATAATATCAATTATCCATTCTGAGTCCATCAGTCTCAACTCATTTTCTTCAGTCATTACCTGAGTTGTAAAGACCTCAGATGGGTCATTTGTGCTTAATTTAATCTGTGACTTTTCCCAGAATAGTCGCTTTGTTCATTTCCAGTTTTAATTACAGAGAAGTATTTTGTTCTGCAACATATCCAGCACATCCAATATATGAAAGGATAGAAAAGCCATAGCAAAGTATATGTATGTTTCAATAGATGATCATTGTTTCAGGAGGTTCAGTGATTAACATATCAGTTCTGTTCGTTAGCATAGGTTATATTGATAAAACAGTTGGTAAAGTAAGTACATAGCATGTTAATAGCTGTTACACATTGAGAACACTGCACACTGCCTGAGTAAATGGGCAATGCAGAGGGGAATGCTATAAATGTTTGGAGGGACAGAATCCTTTCCCTCCCTGGACCTTAAGTAACAGCAGAGCTTCTCTTTTTCTGCTGCTGCTGCAATCTACGAGTGAGGCTACAGCCTAAAGGGAAACTAAGCAGCCTTGGCAGCTCTTGTGGCCAACTCCTACAAAAGAGGTATATGGCTGGTTGAACCATAGCATCCAAGTTTCCCTGCCACACCCTGGCTGTAACTGCACCCAGTCACTGAGAGGACAGTCCTTTAGGGGCTCTGCCCTGTCTGCATGGGCTCTCTGCATCCTGTCCTCTTTGTACAGTGGAAAGGAAATGAATCCTCTATCATTTCTTCTGTCCTCACTAAGGCAACAATTCCTCCTCAGTGAATGTGATTTAATGCTTCTGTTCTTTACTTAATTTGGTATATCCAATGTGAATGATGCATATGCTTCTCAAACAAAATTATTTGGCTAAACAGGTGACCTGAAAAGTGTTCTCCAGAGAAGACTAGAATTAACGTTCATGATATTTCTAAGGTAAAACCAAGCCATGGAAAACAGAAACCCTCTTTTTGAAGAGGCAGGGAGAAAGAAAAGTCTCAGCCCTCTTTCCGGGTCACCTGTAACAAAACAATGTATCCTATCCAATCTGAGAGGATTTCTCTCTACATGTCTAGTTCAAAAAAGGATCTGAGGGCTATGATTGTTTGAATCTTTTTCTTTTGCCATTTCAGAAATAGCAACTGCACTTTAATCATCTTTTTCCCCCAATAAAATGTCTTTTATCAACAAAGGAGAAAGGAATCTGAAAAAGCAAGATGGACCATGCATACAAAAGCCAAAACTAAATCTAGCTTCTTTTGCTAGACTAACCTTGCACATTAATGGGAAAGTTCACTTTATTTAAAAATTAGACAGTTCAAGCTCTAAACTTCAGATCTGGATCTGATCTTTCCCAAAGTTAAGGATACTTGAATCTGGGTTTTTGATCCAGGGCCACCTAGTAGTAGCCCTTAAGGCCTGATTTTTAAAAAGGTATTTAGGCACCTAAAGGTACAGATAGGTACCTAGTGAGATTTTTTTCAAAAGCAGCTAGGCACTTAACTGATTTTTTTTTTCTGGTACCTTGGGTTGTCCTTCAATCAATACTTATGACATCAGGTTTGCACCATGGCTAACTAATGCTGAGTAACAATGGTGTAGTATAGTCAATGTGTTCCTCCCCCCCACCCCACTTAGGCCAGGAAAGGATTTAGGGCAGGGGCGGGCAAACTTTTTGGCCTGAGGGCTGCATCAGGTTTTGTAAATTGTATGGAGGGCTGGTTAGGGGAGGGGGTTGTGGCCTGGCACCCACCTCCTATATGCCCCCCCCCGGGACTCCTGCCCCATCCAACCCCCCCATTCCCTGACAGCCCCCTGAGACCCCTGCCTCATCCACACACTTCCGCTCCCTATCTCCTAACTGCCCCCAGACCCCCGCTGCCCCATCCAACCCCTCCTCTCATTCCTGACAGCCCCCCGGGACCCCTGCCCCATCCAACCACCCCTTCTCCTGCCGCCACCACCATGCAGCACAGAGACTGAGTCAGACCGGGCTCTGCAGCTGCGCTGCCCCAGGAGCTCACAGCCCCGCCGCCCAGAGCATTGCGCCGGCAGCGGAGCGAGCAAGCTGAGGCTGCGGGGGAGGGGGGACAGCAGGGGAGGGTCCGGGGGCTAGCCTCCTGGGCCAGGAGCTCGGGGCCCGGGCAGGACGGTCCCACAGGCCGGATGTGGCCTGTGGGCTGTAGTTTGCCCACCTCTGATTTAGGGAGAAGCCTGTGATAATACTGTCAACAAAGGCTCTCTTTAGGTAGGGAGCAAAAGAGTCAGGATATCCAGCAGATTCAGCAAAGAATCTCCTTTGTATTTATTAGCAGTGAGTCCTTTCTCTTCTTTGTTATAATGGATTCTATAAATGAGCCCAATCCTGTGAGGTGCTGAACACTACCTAACCTGGTCTGCACCCTTCCCTGGAATCAAGCTTGCAGGAAGTGCTCAGACTTGCAGGACTGGGCCCCAAGTTTACATATATAAGCAGCACGAAGGTCAGGAACTTATGTATGTTAAAATATTATGACGAACATTTTCAGACGTAGCCTCTAACCTGAAATGCCTCCATTTTTTGGGTGGCCAACTTCAGACACCTTGAGCTTGGTTTGCTAAACACTCAAAAAACTCCAGTTACAATATTGCAAACATGGACAATATCTAGACAGAATCTGTATCCGTGTCAAGAATGGGAATTCAGTGTGCAAAACAAATTGAGTTAAATAATGTATTTAACACATTACATCAACTTTTATATCTCTCATAGTTACAATGATTCAAGGAATATATTATAGGTTTCTTGAACAAATGGAGCCTGCCCACACTAAATGAGTCAGATAAAAATCAATTACATTGTAGATTCTTAACTGTGGAAACAATCAATGTCACTTTAGTCCCCTCCTTAGCAACAGCAGATCGGTTCTGGTCAACAGATTTTCAAGTTGGTTGGTGCAAAATATTTTTTATTTTCTTCATATCTTAAGAAAAAAAGTAATATTTATTTGAGTTCCTTTGAGCATTGAAGGCTCCTTGCTATTGAAGGACAGGAATTAGTAAAGATTTATTTCTTGCCTTTGTCTTCTTTGAACAGGATAAGCATCATTGTAATGACTCACTCACACTTATTTAGTATGTCCCAAGTTACTTTCCCTTCCCATAATCAGATGGAGGGCCCCATCTCAACCTATTTAACAAATGCCAAACTGCTGCCTTTGAAACTGACATTGCAGGAGGCTTTCATAAAATAGAATTTTGAATACTTTGGGCTAAATTTTACCATCAGACACATAAACTCAGATCCCACTGAAGTCAATGGGAATTTTGCATGAGTAAGGACTTGGTAAAAACTGAATGGAGACCTCAAGATTTGGCACATCCCATTTTTCTTTAGGCACATCCTGTTCTAGTCATCCATGAACCTTACGCGCTCACCATTCTTCTGAATCACCCAGTTTACTTTCCTCCTAATATTAGAGTGGTCTGCTGGCATGCATCTCTTAGGACTGACTGGTATTTCTTGTGGTTGGATTGGTTCTTTCCTGGATAGTGTAGGATTGTGATAGGAGTGGGTGGCTGCAATATGGCACCAAAACAGTTTTCAAGCATTATTAACTTTGTCCTTTTTTGTGTGTGTGTGTAAATATGATTTCTTCACAAGTGTTATAACTACAGGTCTACTTAAATCCTGGAGAAATCACACATTTTTCACAGCAGATAACAAATTTTGCAGACGTGTTCATACAGAATATATGCAAGTATTGTACTGTACTACTGTTACCTTTGTAACTTGCCCTGGATAAGGAAGTCCGCTAAATTATTAATAAAAAGTATAATACTCAAAGTTGTACATAAAGCTTAGAAATACATGTTTATGCTTACCTAAATAAAATATCAGAGGGGTAGCCGCGTTAGTCTGAATCTGTAAAAAGCAACAATACTTCTGTTAGTCTTAAATGTGCCACAGGACCCTCTGTTGCCTAATAAAATAGTCCATTTTATTTGTAAATGCCAGCATGCAGCATCCACCAGCAGTTGCAACTGACATATTCTGTCTCTGTGGGGTTACTCCTGGGGGAATTCTGCACCACTGCATGCACCACTGCATGCGTGCATAATTAATGAGCCACGCATATTTTTAATTTTTTGTGCAGAAAAAAAGCTTCTGCTGAAAAGTCGCTGCAGTTCTGCCTTTTGCCCACCAGAGGGCGCTGTGGTGATAGGACACAGCAGCAGCTCCCAGCCAGCTAGGGAAGAGAGCTTTCTTCCCAGCTGGCCAGGTCAGGCCTGAGATGGGGCTATGGGGAGACAGTCAGCGTGGGGTGCTGGGGGGGGGGTCAGAAAAGGGCTCATAAGGGCTAGTGGGGGAGGACAGACAGGGGAAGGAACTGAATGGGATTGGAGGCATAGGGCCACGAGGGAGGGGAGTGAAGGGCCACATGATGGTTGGGGTGCAGAGCTACATAGGGACAGAGGGTGTCTGAGTGGGGGCCCAGAGACACATGGGGAGGGGGTGCAGGGCCACATGGGGATGGAGGGAGTAGGTTTCAGAGTGGGCATGAAGGGACACCTGTGCCTGACTGAATGGAAGAGGCTAGGGGTCAGCCAGGGTCTGCATGGGGGAAGCTCACGAACGGTCCCTCCCCACCCCCCCAAAAAAAATTGTTCCGTACTTTCCCACCCATACCCAACAACCCTCCAAGTTCACACCCAGGCTCCTTCCTAGCAATTATTTCCCTCTCCCTCAACTCCTCCAGACCCCTGACTCACCCAAGCCTTTGAACTGCTTCTGGGGGGTGGGGGGAATACAGTTGTATTGTAGTTTAAATGAATTAGTACTCAGTTCTGTATTAATATGCCTAGTAAGGAATCTATTTGTCAAAAAACAATTTCTGAATTTTGTTTGTTACAGACATATTTGCTGACAGGTATTTTGGAATAAATGACCAAAAATAACTGAAAATGGTGTGATTATATTGTGTTATTTTGGCAAAATATGAAGAATTTTGCAGAACTTGAAATTTTTGTTGCAGAATTTTTAATATTTTGGTGCAGAATTCCCCCCCCCACCCCCGGAGTATGGGGTGAATACCTGTCCATATGCTGAAATTGCATGTTCTGCATCCACAGAATTGGTAGGAACTGTAAGGCAGCATTTTGCCAGCTTGCAGCGATTTGGAAACCAATCACAAACAGAGTCCCAAAACTCAGTTACTTTTACTGGCATCTGGTATTCTTTGACAAAGGTCAAGTAAGCAGCACATTTATTGTCATGATCTTTCTCCCACCCAGAAATTGCTTGAGTTAGCTCAGGGTCAAAACACAGAAAAGACACCTGATTTAGGTAAAAAATGTGAATAGCACTCAAAAAGTAGGTATCTGGTTATTTAAACCAAGATGGTAGTACCTGGAGTACTGGTTTAACTTCTGCTATGGACTAGAACATTTCTTGTCTGAGGCTATTTTCAGCTTGGCAGTCTGAAAGTTGTTGCGATGCCATATCTTCAGTCCATATGATCAAATCTATCAGTTTGTTGTATGCTTTGAATCAAAACTGGCCGACTTTCAAACCATGTTAGAAGTTGCATGAACTGGATTGCATTCTCAACCATGACCTTCACTTGTTCTTCAGTGTTGCTCTCTTTTAACAGATTAGAGACTTTAAGCACAGAATGTGTGATTTCAAGCTCCTCAACCACAAATTGTTGGTAGTATTTAATATTCCTTGCATGGTAAGTGTAACAGGGTGCTGGCCAGGAGAGCCTGAGCCAGGCCCCTGTTAGCCCAGCTCCAATTAAGAGGAATTAATTGGCCTTGACTGGGTGTGGCTCGCCTAGGGTCTTGAGGAGAAACACCTGCGGGCCTTATTAGCAAAAGGGCTATATAAAGCTGGCAGGAAAGAAGCCAAAGGGGGGAAGAGGAAAGGAAGGAGCCTGTGGCTGTAGATCCCTGCTGGCTGAGGAAGCTAGCTGCGCCCCCAGGTGCTGGCTTGAACAGACTGTATATAGATGGTGGTGGGAAGTGACACTGCGAATAAAAGGGCACTGGTGCTTGCACTCTAAGCGCTCTCTGGCTGATTTGTGGCACAAGCAGCACAGGGCTCCATTACACGTGGGGGCTTGTCCGGGATATCGGAGCCAGCGAATGTGGTTGGTGACTCAGAAATGGAGGAGACTCTACAATGGCTGGTAAAACAGCAGGAACAGATGCAGCAGGCCCTACAAGGTTTCCAGCAGTCCCACCAGGCTGAGAGACAGGCCTTACTAACCTGGCAGGCTGAACAACAGCGGAGCCTGCAGGAGTTTATCCGGGAGCAGACCGGCGTACAGGAGCAGCTCCTACAACGCATGGTGAGTCCTGCAGGAGGGGAGGGCACCTGGCCGCCGGGCTGGGGACTTTGCAAAATGAGCCCAGCGGATGATCGGACGCCTTCCTTGGGACCTTCGAGCAGGTAGCCATGGGCGCCGGGTGGGAGAGGGCAACGTGGGCCCTCCGACTGGCTCCGTACTTGACAGGCGAGGCTCAAGCACCTATAAGGCCTTGAGTGAGGAACAGGCCCAAAATTATGAGGCAGTAAGAGCGGCCATTCTGGACCAGGTCAGAAGTTCCGGACGGCCCGGTGGACAGCGGCAGTGCGGCCCCGGGTGTATACCCAGAGACTGATGGACTGGGCCACATGCTGGCTGAGGCCAGAGGCGCATACCATGGGGGAAATAATGGACACCCTGCTCCTCAAACAATTACTGCAAAGCCTCCTTGAAACCATTCGGGTCTGGGTGAGGCGACACCAGCCCGGCACCGTCGAGGAGGCCGTCAGATTGACAGAAGAGTACATCGAGGCAGAGGGTCCCCGGAGGGAGGACCGACCCTGGAAGGACAGGGAGCTGGGGAAGAGGCAGGCAGAACCTTTTTACGGGAGAAGCCAGGAGAAGAAGGGGGAGCCCTGAGGAGTGCCCAAAAGGCCCACCAGGCTGACTTGTTGGCACTGTGGGAGACCGGGTCACACAAAACGGGACTGCCCAGATATGGTGGGCGTAATTTTGTGGATGGACTGAAGTTGAGGGGCGAAAAGAGGGGCAGAAATTGTCCACCATCCCCGTGAGGATTGGGAGGAAACCCCAGACCGGCCTGGTAGACATGGCTTCAGGCTGTTCACTCATACAAAGGGGGCTGGTGAAGCCGCACGGGCTGGTGGCGGGGGCAAGGGTGGCCCTCGAGTGCATCTATGGGGACAAGAAGTCCTGCCCTGTGGCCCAGGTGCCCCTGGAAGTGAGGGGCCACTTTAAGTGGAAGCGGGTGGGCGTGCTGGAGGGGCTACCATACCCGGTGGTGTTAGGTAGAGACTGGGGCCCCTTACCTAGAAGGAGGCGGAAGGGTGCCGAACGGGGGGGTGGATATCCTAAGCCCTAGGATCCCAAGAGGGGCAAAGCCCCATTGGCAATGAAAAGACTCCTAGACAACAGAGCCCAGAGAAGGTGGACCCGCGGGAAGGGTATATGGGGGAGCTGGCCAGCCTGAGCCCTTTAGAAGGAGGGACGGGGCAAGTGGAGCCCCCCACAACACCGCTCCCCGTGGACGGGATCCAGAACCTGTGCGGTAGTGTGGGGGAAACTGAGGCGCAGGAGGTCCCACCACAGGGCGGGATGGATCCGGACCCCCATCAAAGGTAGAGGGGGAACGGACGATGGGACGCCTGCCGAGGTGTGACTGATGTGATGACCTACGAGCAGAGGCGGAACTATGGGGGCAGCCACTCCCTGAGCAGTGTACGTTCTGCAGGAGGGAGATGGAGCAAACATCAGCAGATGTGGCCGGGGATCGCTCGGCCAAGGCCGGGGAACTTCCCCGGAGCGGGCCCCCTGGGAAAAGGCCGAGGTCGGCCGGACCTTGCGGCTCCTAAGTGGGGAGACCTGTAACAGATGAGCGGCAAACAGCGGAGGCTAACAGAGGGAGTTTGCCTGTGGAGAGCCCACTGAGCCTTACATCTCGCGGGCTTCTGTGAGTTGCTGCAACAGCTGAGGAAGCTCTTAGAAGGAAGGTGATATGGAAGGTGAGTGTTCAGTTGTAACCTGCACAGGTTGTGCCATGTTTGTCTTTCTTCCACAGGACAGAAGCGACTTTGTCTGTACAAAGTGCAAGCTGGTCTCCATATTGGAAGAGAAGGTTCGAAGTCTGGAGAAACAAGTATCGACCCTGCGTTGCATACGAGAAAATGAAGATTTCCTGGACAGACGTCAGGATATGCTTCTACAGGCACAACGTTCTGAAGAATCGGAGCAGGTTGCGCAGAGGGGACTGAGGGACGGTGAAGAAAATTGGCAGCATGTGACCTCCAGAAGAAGGAAGAGGAGCGTCCATGTACCAGCAATGGAGATACAGGTGAGCAACCGTTTTCATGTTCTCTCCACAGGTACTAATGCGGAGAGTGGAGTAGATGATACATCTGAGGGAAGGGAGCAGAAGGAGACTCCACCGATTGGAAGGCATGAGATGCACTGTCCTAGGGATGGGGGTTCCACGACCACCGCTCCCAAGAGAAGGAGGAGGGTGGTGGCGGTCGGGGATTCCCTCCTCAGGGGGACTGAGTCATCTATCTGCTGCCCCGACCGAGAAAACTGAGAGGTCTGCTGCTTGCCAGGAGCTAGGATTCACGATGTGACGGAGAGACTGCCGAGACTCATCAAGCCCTTGGATCGCTACCCCTTCCTGCTTCTCCACGTGGGCACCAATGATACTGCCAAGAATGACCTTGAGCGGATCACTGCAGACTACGTGGCTCTGGGAAGAAGGATAAAGGAGTTTGAGGCGCAAGTGGTGTTCTCGTCCATCCTCTCTGCGCAGGGAAAAGGCCTGGGTAGAGACAGTCGAACTGTGGAAGTCAATGAATGGCTACGCAGGTGGTGTCGGAGAGAAGGCTTTGGATTCTTCGACCATGGGATGGTGTTCCAAGAAGGAGGAGTGCTAGGCAGAGACGGGCTCCACCTAACAAAGAGAGGGAAAAACAGCTTCGCAAGCAGGCTGGCTAACCTAGTGAGGAGGGCTTTAAACTAGGTTCACCGGGGGAAGGAGACCAAAGCCCTGAAGTAAGTGGGGAAATGGGATACCGGGAGGAAGCACGAGCAGGAGAGTGCAAGAAGGGAGGACTCCTGTCTCAGACTGAGAAAGCGGGACAATCAGCGAGTTATCTTAAGTGCCTATACACAAATGCAAGAAGCCTGGGAAACAAGCAGGGAGAACTGGAAGTCCTGGCACAGTCAAGGAACTATGATGTCATTGGAATAACAGAGACTTGGTGGGATAACTCACATGACTGGAGTACTGTCATGGATGGATATAAACTGTTCAGGAAGGACAGGCAGGGCAGAAAAGGTGGGGGAGTTGCATTGTATGTAAGAGAGGAGTATGACTGCTCAGAGCTCCGGTATGAAACTGCAGAAAAACCTGAGAGTCTCTGGATTAAATTTAGAAGTGTGAGCAACAAGGGTGATGTTGTGGTGGGAGTCTGCTATAGACCACCAGACCAGGGAGATGAGGTGGACAAGGCTTTCTTCCGGCAATTAGCAGAAGTTACTAGATCGCAGGCCCTGGTTCTCATGGGAGACTTCAATCACCCTGATATCTGCTGGGAGAGCAATACAGCGGTGCACAGACAATCCAGGAAGCTTTTGGAAAGTGTAGGGGACAATTTCCTGGTGCACGTGCTGGAGGAACCAACTAGGGGCAGAGCTCTTCTAGACCTGCTGCTCACAAACCGGGAAGAATTAGTAGGGGAGGCAAAAGTGGATGGGAACCTGGGAGGCAGTGACCATGAGATGGTCGAGTTCAGGATCCTGACACAAGGAAGAAAGGAGAGCAGCAGAATACGGATCCTGGACTTCAGAAAAGCAGACTTTGACTCCCTCAGGGAACTGATGGGCAGGATCCCCTGGGAGAATAACATGAGGGGGAAAGGAGTCCAGGAGAGCTGGCTGTATTTTAAAGAATCCTTATTGAGGTTGCAGGAAAAAAACATCCCAATGTGTAGAAAGAACAGTAAATATGGCAGGTGACCAGCTTGGCTTAACAGTGAAATCCTTGCTGACCTTAAACGCAAAAAAGAAGCTTACAAGAAGTGGAAGATTGGACAAATGACCAGGGAGGAGTATAAAAATATTGCTCAGGCATGCAGGAGTGAAATCAGGAAGGCCAAATAACACTTGGAGTTGCAGCTAGCAAGAGATGTTAAGAGTAACAAGAAGGGTTTCTTCAGGTATGTTAGCAACAAGAAGAAAGTCAAGGAAAGTGTGGGCCCCTTACTGAATGAGGGAGGCAACCTAGTGACAGAGGATGTGGAAAAAGCTAATGTACTCAATGATTTTTTTGCCTCTGTCTTCACGAACAAGGTCAGCTCCCAGACTGCTGCACTGGGCAGCACAGTATGGGGAGAAGGTAACCAGCCCTCTGTGGAGAAAGAAGTGGTTCGGGACTATTTAGAAAAACTGGACGAGCACAAGTCCATGGGGCTGGATGCGCTGCACCCGAGGGTGCTAAAGGAGTTGGCGGATGTGATTGCAGAGCCATTGGCCATTATCTTTGAAAACTCATGGCGATCGGTGGAGGTCCCAGATGACTGGAAAAAGGCTAATGTAGTGCCCATCTTCAAAAAGGGAAGGAGGAGGATCTGGGGAACTACAGGCCAGTCAGCCTCACCTCAGTCCCTGGAAAAATCATGGAGCAGGTCCTCAAGGAATCAATTCTGAAGCACTTAGAGGAGAGGAAAGTGATTAGGAACAGTCAGCATGGAATCACCAAGGGCAAGTCATGCTTGACTAACCTAATTGCCATCTATGAGGAGATAACTGACTCTGTGTATGAGGGGAAAGCAGTGGATGTGTTTTTCCTTGACTTTAGCAAAGCTTTTGATACGGTCTCCCACAGTATTCTTGCCAGCACGTTAAAGAAGTATGGGCTGGATGAATGGACTATAAGGTGGATAGAAAGCTGGCTAGATCATCGGGCTCAATGGGTAGTGATCAACGGCTCCATGTCTAGTTGGCAGCCGGTTTCAAGTGGAGTGCCCCAGGGGTCGGTCTTGGGGCCGGTTTTGTTCAATATCTTAATTAATGATCTAATGATTAATGAATTAATGGAGGATGGCGTGGACTGCACTCTCAGCAAGTTTGCAGATGACACTAAACTGGGAGGAGTGGTAGATATGCTGGAGGGTAGGGATAGGATACAGAGGGACCTAGACAAATTAGAGGATTGGGGCAAAAGAAACCTGATGAGGTTCAACAAGGACAAGTGCAGAGTCCTGCACTTAGGACGGAAGAATCCCATGCACTGTTACAGACTAGGGACCGAATGGCTAGACAGCAGTTCTGCAGAAAAGGACCTAGGGTTTACAGTGGACGAGAAGCTGGATATGAGTCAACAGTGTGCCCTTGTTGTCAAGAAGGCTAACGGCGTTTTGGGCTGTATAAGTAGGGGCATTGCCAGCAGATCGAGGGACGTGAACATTCCCCTCTATTCAACATTGGTAAGGCCTCATCTGGAGTACTGTGTCCAGTTTTGGGCCCCACACTACAAGAAGGATGTGGAAAAATTGGAAAGAGTCCAGCGGAGGGCAACAAAAATGATTAGGGGGCTGGAGCACATGACTTATGAGGAGAGGCTGAGGGAACTGGGATTGTTTAGTCTGCAGAAGAGAAGAATGAGGGGGGATTTGATAGCTGCTTTCAACTACCTGAAAGGGGGTTCCAAAGAGGATGGATCTAGACTGTTCTCAGTGGTACCTGATGACAGAACAAGGAGTAATGGTCTCAAGTTGCAGTTGGGGAGGTTTAGGTTGGATATTAGGAAAAACTTTTTCACTAGGAGGGTGGTGAAGCACTGGAATGGGTTACCTAGGGAGGTGGTAGAATCTCCTTCCTTAGAGGTTTTTAAGGTCAGGCTTGACAAAGCCCTGGCTGGGATGATTTAGTTGGGAATTGGTCCTGCTTTGAGCAGGGGGTTGGACTAGATGACCTCCTGAGGTCCCTTCCAACCCTGATATTCTATGATTCTATGATGCTTTCTGAAGTATTCCCTTAGTTTTGGATTCATTTTTTTTCTAAAGGTACATTAGCAGCCTTGAAAGCCTCCACTAGCTCCATTGTAGTGCTTCCCCCCCCCCACCCCCGACTACTTTCAATCATTCTTGTAAACATCATGGACACTTTCGCTTGTTTTTTGTTCTGACCTGTAGCCTCTGTACGTGCTTTTTGTTTAATATGCAATTCAGACTCAAAATGGCAACCAATTATGTTTTTTCTGAACAAATCCAGAGTCACATTGTAAGATGAACAAAACAATTTACCACCTGAACCTTACTACATATAAGGTTCTCCATGGGTACTGCTTCACACTAACCAAAGCTGAAATGTTCTTTGCTTTTTTTGATTTGTCAGCCATCTTTATGTACAACAATCTTTCACTCAACCTGTTTGTGCTCACTTATCATAAATGTTGACACACTCTCAATCAACAATCTACTGTAGTGACTGCTGTGCTCACTTTAGTCTACGCCATGCAACTATCCACTATGATGATTGGAATGATATTGCATGATTATAGACAACTGTTTTTGCATTGTGGCAATCACAAGTTTAGCAGCATATTTTTTGACTAATACATATTTTTATTTTGAAGGTTAATTTTGTTGTTGATCCCATATTTCACATTTCTGTGAAATGGTGATCTAAGTAGGCCTCTAGTTATAACTGTTAGGGCTGTAATCCATTCTCTTATTGTAGGGTTGCTGCAAGTTTATGGTGTTTTGAATAGTATAGTGTTAAAATCAGATTTTATTCATTATATTCCTTATTTAGCTAATCCTTCTAAATCTGTATTGTCCCTTAACAAACACAAAGATGTGGTCCTTTGTATATCAAGTTTTATTTCCCTTATTTTGTCTAACTCTTCCCTCAAGGACTTGTGTATATATATCAGGACACATCAGAAACAGATGTTGATAATCCTATGTGTGTTGTTTACACCCCCAGCATTCACTGGATTCTCTGAATTCCAGATGGCACATAGACTAGAATGACTATCTATAAGATTAGAATGGGTTTAGCTTCAAATGTGCATCTGTCTGTTTTGTAACTTTAATTCCTTGGTCTAGACCGCCCTGCTCGTTTCACCTTTAGTATTCCTCCATACTTGCCTACTCTTAGTGAAGGAAGAAATCATATTGCAAGTAGCTCTTTCTTTCAATACATTTTTGAACTACTGTTCATCAGAAGGTGGTGAATTTAAAAATTAATTACTTGTTATATTAGTGCTTTATTTAAATCTCTCAGGAGTGCATAGAATTATACCTTAAATTGCAGCAATTGATATTGGAAAGATTAGAAACTGAATTTTCCACAACTTTCTAATGGTTAAGAATTCAAACTGTAGAGCAGGGGTTCTCAACCTGGGGTACATGTACCCTTGGGGATATGCAGAGGTCTTTCAGGGGGTACTTCCAACTTATCTAGATATTTGTCTAGTTTTACAACTGGTTACATAAAAAGCACCAGGGAAGTCAGTACAAACTAAAATTTCATACAGACATTGACTTGTTACACTGAAATGTAAGTACAATATTTATATTCCAGATGATTTTATAATTATATAGTAAAATGAAAAAGAAAGCAATTTTTCAGTAAGTGTGCTGTGATGCTTTTGTATTTGTCTGATTTTATAAGCAAGTAGTTTTTAAGTGAGGTGAAACTTGGGGAGGCGGGTACGCAAGACAAATCAGACTCCTGAAAGGGGTAAAGTACTCTAGAAAGGTTGAGAGCCACTGCTGTAGAGTGTGTAGTCTACTGTGTATAGTCCTAGACCAAGTCTTAGCAGACCTGGATTCTATTCCTATCTTTACTGCCGTCCTGCTAGATGACCTTGAACAGGTCACTTCCCCTTTCTGTACCTTTGTTTCCCTTCCCAGCTTTTGTCTGTCTTGTCTATTTAGGTTCTAAAGCTCTTCAGGGCAGGGAATGTCTTATTGGGTGTTTATACACTACCTACCACCAGTTTGGACACAGCACATACAAAAAGAACTCCTTCTCCCTCCCAGTCTGTGTGTGACTACTTAATCTGCTGCTGCCTTCAAAGAAAAATGAGGCTGGCTGGCTGGGGCTGCTGTCCACTGTGCTGTACAATTCCTAAGGCCTCCAGGAAAGCACACTGGAGCCATTACAAGCACAACTTATCAGAGGACGCTGATCCTGGAAAGGTGTCAGGAAGAACAGAAGGTGAACATGGGGGTCAGAGTGAGAGAGGTTGTGTCTTTGGTTTTAAAAACAAAAAGAATTTAAACAAATCCTTTGTAGAGCTGTATAGCATCTTGAATAAAAAAAAATGTTAGGAGGAAAGGGAACCGTGAACTGAACTGAAAAACAGCCTTTAAAGACAGCATGAGCCTGAGGCAATTGTTGTTACTTTGCCTGCCCGTGCTTTTAGGGAGAAACAGATTCACTGTGTTGCACAAATAAGGAGACAGTTGAACCCCAGAAACTCCCAGATGCCCTTATATTTTAATTTAAAAGACAGCCTATATTGGGGGCAGATTCAGTTCCTGTCTCACGGGCCCACGCTTTGGCTTTCACACAAGAGCCATCGAGCTGGGCACAGGCACCGCAGGCCAGCACTCCGGCTGCCTCCGTGCAAAAGTTTGCAGCGGCGATGTCCGCTCAGGGCGCAAGTGTTTTCACTCTGTGCTGTGACATGGTGCTGAAAACGCCTGAGCGAAGTGCAAAACTGCCCGCCCCAGTGGTGCTGCCTCGCCCGCCCCTCAGGGGCTGGATTCCTCCCTTTGCCGTCCTCCCTCCTGGCCAGGAGCCAGGTAGGGCTCGTCCCGCTGTCTCCCCTTTGCTTCCCCCTGGCTGATCCCGCGCTTCCCTCGGGCCCCGCCCCCGCCCCTCGTGCGGAGACGGCCCCTCCCCTCCCCTCCCCGTCGGCCCGGCCCCAGCGCTGGCTCCCGGGTTTCCCTATCCCGAAGCGCAGCAGCCATCTGGCGTTTCGGGACGCGGCTGCAGTTAGGCGGACGCTATGGCCGAGGAGCGGGACGTGTTCCTGAGGGCCCGGGGCAGGACACTGAGCGCCTTTCGCGAAGGTACGCGGCCGCCTGGAACTCGGCGCCCGGCGGAACGTTTGTGTGGGGGGCGCGGGTTTCCGCTGGGCTCTTGTCACCGGGGCGCTACCAGGCTTTGGGGGGACGGATGCGCAGGCCCCGTCTGGCGGGGTGCGGGAGGCTGGGGGAGCCAGGGGCGGGGGTGAGGGTCTAGGAGAGCGTGCAGATGCGTTGGCTGCGGGGTGGGGCTGACCACCAGGAAATGGGGCCGCCGAGCGGCGGAGGGTTACGACTCTAGCAAGGACTGTGGAACCGCGGGGGTCCGGTCGCGCCGTTGCTGTGGGGCCTGGTGGAAGGGTCACTGTCTTCCCAAGCCGCGGTGGAGGGGTCACTGGCAGCCCCCGCCCGCCACAGCGCAGCAGGAGGGCGCTTCACGTACACTCCCGCCCGTCCGCGCCGGACTCCGCAGTCTGAGGTGTCCTACACCCGTGAACTACCAGCGATAAGATGACTCCGGTTCCCATTGCCCTGCTCCACTTACTGCAGGGCCCCTCACCCCGAGTGATTAACTCTGTTAGACACAAACATCAATCCATAATATCAAATATCAAATATGACATAGAGTTGGCCACTAAGTCTAGTAGGCTGCCTCCCTCGGTAGTTCATGGCTGGTGTGTTTGAGACTATTGACTGCCCCTGGCCCATTCATACCACCTCCTAGTAACGCTTAATTCTTTGTAAGTGGTCTGGGTGATGATCAGTTTATGTCTTGATGTACGAGTTTAAGGTTACCATTATGTCAGATTTCATAATTACACATAGTCCCAGGTAGTTTATGGCTAGGTTAACAAAGATTGATTTAATATATCTTGAAAGTCAGATGTAGAAAAGGTGTAGATTTTATCTCTGTATTTGTCCTTGAATTGGTTTGCTGAGGTGGCTAGAGCGCTAAGGGCACAAAGCACCAGGCAACTTTGTCATATTTTCTTGCCTTCTTGGTGTTCATTGGAAATATTTGGTCTTATTGCCAAATTTAAAAAACAAAATCACCAATTTTGAGCCTGTGAAATACATGTTCACTCATTCTGGCAACCTATTAGTTACCGATGGGCTTGGTGGTTTGGAACAAAGCACTTAGCATTCTTGGAACAGGTAATAGACCAGCCCCCTGGTTACATCAGCTGTATAGTGAAATCTCAAGGAAGGAATATCTAGTAACAGCGAAAACATTGCTGAACAAAACTAGATCCAAAAACTTAATGAAATATGGTTGTATGAGAAGAGCAACAAACAAAATTGTCCCAAACCACATTCTTTACAAGTGTTTTCTTTTTGCCTCATATCATCTGGTAACCTGGTATCCTTCAGATACCTCCAATAAAATCATCTTTCTGCAAACCAGTATTGGTTTGGACTTACAAACTTGTGTTCAGTGTTTATCTGCCACCTCTAGCTGAGATGTTTCCTTGTTCTAGATTTAGTCTGTTCTTTTGAAAAAGGCTAAAGTTCAACGGAAGAAATGTTTAAATTATAAATAAAGTGCTGGAAAATGCAGATCCCAGGCTCCATAGGCCCAAGATTCTTCCATCTGAAAATGAAAAATATTTGTTCACATTTTGGGCTGGGGTTCCCAAATGTCTTTGTTGTTAATCTGTTCCACAGACATCATTCTGTTCACGAATCTCTCAACTACTTTGAGATGCCTCTCACTTGTAATGTTATTCTGGCATAATATTTTTTTTCAAAAAACATGAAAACACTACCCATGGGCCTCATTTCCTTTTCTTATTGTTTCTTTTGCTAATCCCTCCTTCTACATTCTATCCCAGAATTTGTGTACTCAGCTTTCACACTGCTAGTTGTAAATGGATCCATATTGACTTTAGGCTTGTTTTTTTTTACAAACTTTCCTCCAAATTCCTCATTGTCTAGAACAATTATAGTGTTTCAGTTAAGCTGCTTGGCCCTCTGTAGTTTAGATAACTAATTTTGCCAAAAAAAATCACACATTTTAAAATGCTTGGTTTGCCCAATACAGTGTATTGTAAACAATTTTTTTGGAATTGTATAGTGCAGTTTGAAAATGTGATCATATTTATCTAATGCCATAGCTAGGGCCCTGTCAATTTCACGGTTGTAGGATTTTAAAAATTGTAAATTTCATGATTTCAGCAATTTAAATCTGAAATTTCATGGTGTAGGGATCCTGACCCAAAAAGGAGTGTTGTCTGGGGGGGGGAGGTCGCGGTACTGCTACCCTTACTTCTGCGCTGCTGCTGCTGGTGGCGCCACTGCCTTCCCAGATGGAGAGCAGTGGCTCCTGGCAGGGAGCCCAGCTCTGAAGGCGGAGCTACCGCCAGCAGCAGCACGTTATGGTTGTCATGGGTTCCCCCTGGGGTGCCACCTGGAACTGGGGTACCACTGAGCCCCCTGACCAACCAGCCTGGGCTCCCACTCACACTACTGATGTGACCAGCTGCAAAACTTTCCAACTTGCACTTTCACCAGCATTCATACATGTAGGGGCATACCCAGCTGCAGTTACACATAGGCTCTCTAACCACCAGCTTCCCAGCCTGGGACCTCAGAGCAGTACTGTCCTGCCCTCGTCAAATCTGGCCAGTATATGGGTTTAATACCCGGTCTGCCTCTTCCTCAATGTGAAGAGAACAATGCACACTTATAACCAAGGAGAGATTTTCCCCAACCACTCTAGTCAAAGCTCACTGGTTTAGATTAAAACAAAAACAAGTTTATTAACTACAAAAGATAGCTAAAGTGATAGCAAACAGATTAAGGCAGATTATCTAGCAAATAAACAAAAAAAAATGCAAACTAAGCTTAATATACTTGATAGATTGGATACAATTTAGCAGATTCTCACCCTAAGAGAGGATACAAGCAGGCTGCAGATTCTTAAGGCACAAGCTGCATTAGCTTTACAGCTTGGGCTTCTCAGGTCTTTATACACAGGCTAGAAATCCCTTTAGCCTGGGTCCAGCATTCCCTCCAGTTCAGTCTTTGTTCCTCAGGTGTTTTCAGGAGTCTTCTTGTGTGGGGAATGAAAAACCACAGATGATGTCACTGCCTGCCTTATATAACTCTTGCGAATGGCAGGAACCTTTTGTTCCAAAGCTTGGTTCCCAGACCAGTTTGTGGAAAAATACTGACATCCCAAGATGGAGCCCAGCATCATGTGGCCTGGTCACATGTCCTTGTAGAGTCATACCAGCCATCACTCTCAGGCTGTTGGTAGCCTTCTCAGGAAGGCTCACCAGGTGGAAGATAAGCTTCTCCTAAGGCCTATTGTTCTCCCTAATGGCTCATTGCCCTGAATAGGCCCTTCCCAACCAGCTATCTAGACTGAAAGCATCTTGTCTAGTGGGCATTACCTAGGTGTAACTACATTTGAAATACAGAGACAGTCAATATTTATAAGTTCAGATACAAAAATGATACATGTATACAAATAGGATAATCATATTCAACACATTTTAAATTTCCCAATGACTCCTCTCAGACTTACCTTGCATAAAATGCATCATAATTATGCTACAACCATATCATAATAATATCACTATGAAGAGTGGGGTGCAGTGTCATAATGGTATTGTCGCCTTCACTTCTGCACTGCTGCTGCCTGCAAAGCTGGGCCTTCAGTCAGCAGCTGCCACTCTCCGGCCACCCAGCTCTCAAGGCAGCAGCACAGAAGTAAGGGTGACATGGTACGGTATTGCCACCCTTACTTCTGTGCTGCGGCTCGTGGAGCGCTGCCTTCAGAGCTGGGTGTTTAGCCAACAGCCGCTTCTCTTCTGTGCTGCCTTCAGAGCTGGGTGGCTGAAGTAAGGGTGGCAATACGCAACCCCCCTAAAATAACTTTGCAATTTCCCCCCCCCCCCCGGCAACTCCCTTTTGGATCAGGACCCCCAGTTTGAGAAACGCTGGTCTCCCCCATGAAATCTGTATAGTATAGGGTAAAAGCACACAAGACCAGATTTCGTGGACTGACGTGTTTTTCATGGCTGTGAATTTTGTAGAGCCCTAGCCATAGCTCCGTAGAAGTGCAGCAGAACTTCTAAGGGCAAAGGATTTGGAGGAATAGGACAGATAGTTTTCAACTGTATAGGAAGCAGGCAAAATAGAGAAAAGTGATTGTACAAGTAGCAGTACTGGCAAGCAGCCACTAGTTTGTGGAGTAGAAAAGTATGTTAAGGGAAAGGAATTTTTTGTTACTACCTTGGAACTCTTTGTTGCAAGTGACTTTTGTGGAAAGTTCTGCCAGATGCACGTTATGCTTATGTAATAAAATCTATATATTGTGGATAGTCATTTGAGAAAAGCCTTATATATATATATATATATATATATATTTTTTTTTTTAAACGAGGCTTTAAAAATTCCTCAACACATTTTACATTTAGAATACACTATTTTACAATTGCTAGTTAAATAAGAAACACTTAATTTTAACAGCATTAAGACCACCCCAATTTATTTAAAGATGATTTAAGAACTAGCTTGTTTTTCTTACCTCTTCCCCAAGGTGATGGATATCACAGTTGTTAGAGTCCCAGCCACTATTTCCACCTTGTTAGCAAGTTTTGTGATGCTTTGGATGATGGATGCTGTATAAAAATAAATTTGTATGTCTCATCTAGGGAAATACACACTTCTCCGGGCCAGCTCAGATTTTCACAACAATTAGGCAAACTTATGGCAGGTTTTGACTAATGCACCATGATTTCACGTTGCCATAACATATATTCCACCTCCCTCCAAGCCTTTTAAAAAACTTCTTTAAAAAGTCCGTGTTTTATATAATGGGATTAAATGTTAACATTTGGGGGTGAAGATGAAAAGGAATGGAAAATCCAGTGGCAAGAGGTCAGCCTTTCACAGTACTCAGTGCACGCAAACCTATTTTTCTTAAAATAATCAGGTTAACAGATGCCACTCACATACACTTATTGCCTAAGTATCTTTTAAATCTTTGTATTTTGCTAATGCATATTGTAAATATATATAAGAAACGTTTTTCAGCAGAAGGTCATGGAACAGTTTACGTTGGCCAAGAAGCAAAAGCCTCTTACATACATTCTATGGTGGTTGCTAAGACAAGACTTTATTAAATAACCCTCTGTCTTCTGGTGGTTTGCCTGATAGATGAAATCAGTCTTTGTACCTGCTCATAGAAGCAATAATGGCAACATTTTTTAAAGTCACAATTAGTGAGAATTTTTGAGTATTGAACAGGAAATTATAAATTATTTACTACAGTGTTCTCCAACCTTTTTACGCCCAAGATCACTTTTTGAATTTAAGGGCAACCCAGGCTCTACCCCGCCCCTTCCCCCAAAGCCCTGCCCCGCTCACTCCATCCCCACCCCCTCTCCTTCGCTTGCTCTCCCCCAACCTCACTCACTTTCACCAGGCTGGAGTAGGGGTTTGGGAGGAGGTGAGGGCTCACGGCTAGGGCCAAGGGCTTCACAGTGTGGGAGGGGGCTCTGGGCTGAGCCTGGGGCAGTGGGTTGGGGTGCAGGAGGGGGTACAGGGTGCTGGCTCTGGAAGGTGGGGCAGGGGGTTGAGGTGCAGGTGGGGATATGGGGTGCTGGCTCTGGGAGCGGGCTCAGGGTTGGGGTGTGGCCTCCCGCTGGGCAGCACTTACCTCCAGCGGCTCCCGGTTGGTGGTGCAGCATGGCTGCCACTAAGGCAGGCTTCCTACCTACCCCGGCCCCATGCCGCTCCTGAAAGGGGCCAACATGCTCCTGTGGCCCCTGGGGAGGAGCCCAGGGGCACATGGCTCCGTGCGCTGGCGCTCTCTGCAAGCACTGCCCCTGCAGCTCCCATTGGCCAAAGCTCCCCGGTCTCAGCCAATGGGAACTGTGGCAGTGGTGCTTGCAGGCAGGAGGAGTGCGTGGAAGGAGACCCCTGGCCGCGAAGCTGCACTGGCCACTTCTGGGAGCGGGTGGGGCCGGGGCAGGCAGGGAGTCTGTCTTAATGGCAGCCCCACTACACCATGGGAGATTGCGATCAACTGGGAGATCCTCTAGGATTGACCAGTCAATCATGATCGACCGGTTGGTGACCACTGATTTAGTAGAAGCACTTTATTTTTGAAAAACAAGCTGGCTCTGGGCTGATAAGAGTGAAAATACATTTCCTTGGAGGAGAACTGCAAAGCAGGAGGGAAAAGTTTTGCCCCTTTACCTTCTTTCTGATGTATGAAGATTGTCTTGTTTGTTTCTTTAAAAATATTAGGGTCTCACCTCTCTCCCTCTGAGTCAGCATCCTCTCTCCCACTTCACGCAGAGGGAGATCTATAGCTTAGCTTACAACCAAATGTAACATCACTTAAAACCTTCCAAGATTTTGCCAGGACTCACCAACAAAGGAAGGGAAGTGGGAACCCGATATTTCTGACATTCCATGTTTTAAAAACAAACAGAAGGCAAGCTTGGGGTAATTTTTATTTAAATGAGTGTAAATGGCAACCCAAAAATATTTTTTTGCTTTGCAGTTCTTGTTTAACCATAGTTAGCACGCAAGACAGGTTATTTCAGTGTTAATTTGTGGGGTTGTGGGGAGGTGAGTTGAAATCCCTTGAGCACTTGTCTGTCAACAGGCATGGCTGTTTCTTGGTTCTGTTTGGTTTAAATTCTTATATTGTGCTCATGCCCCTGGCATATCAGTGCCTCTGTTCTCCTTCAGTGCCATAGTGTCCATGTAGATATTGTTGTCAAGAAAAATGAATTTTATATGGACTGTCTTTATTTCATGAAGTGTCATGGTGTCTGAAAATGCCATGGTTGGTGTCTCAAGCCAAATAGTTAGTGTCTGTTTACAATGGATAATATGACCAATTTATATAAAAAGTGTATTTTATGAATGGGAAAATATGAGAGAACCGAAGAATGGCAGAGAAGATTTCAAAAAGTCATGCCAAGACATCAAGAGCTCCTTTCTGAAGACCATGAGTAAAGGCTTAAGACCCACACAGGTCACTGAAATGCCTTTCCTTGTGCCAGATCAGTCTCTCTTCTAGTGAGCTTTCCTCCTGCTCTGCATTGCTACTAGTGTGTTAGGATTAATTAATTGAGAGGTCACAGAAGAATTAATTGAGAAGTTCAAGATGTTATTGGTTCCCTCTTCTAAGTTCTCATTATTGACTCCTGAGGAAGCTATCACCTGTATCCCGTGTGTGCATGTAGACATGGTTGGAGTAGAACAAGAAGCAGAAACTGCTGCTGAAATAGGGGCACAACAACATGACATTCTGGAGCTGGCCGCCTTCTATGGCAGTTGTTTGGTACGCATACCAGTACTGGAGGCACAGGAACATAACATTCCTTGAGAATAAGAGTTCTGGGTAGCGAGTCAGTACACGCAAGTGGCTCAGGATCTTTCTTGAGCTCCAAAATGAAACTTCTGTATGTACAATGGACATTAGTGCAATAGTGGTTTGCAAAATACAAATTATTGAAGATATTTATGAAAGCTTCTGAAATTATTAAATGTACAAGATCGTATGCCATATTAGTGTCTCTTTGAAAGATACCGTGTATAGTGTAGCATCAGTATAAGTCTCGTACAAAGTTATTTGCTAAGGCAGCTCTGTTTGGGAGTAAAATGTCGTATTGTCAGTTCAAATATAATTCTAGCTATTGTAAAAATCTAGGGTTTTCTTTAGCTTTTATATGATGTACAGCTATGGTATTCTGATTTCTCTGTCATTTTCGGAGTTATGCATCCATGTGTTGCATAAATTGTTACATTTAGGTAAAGGACAGTAAAAGCACTGAAGAATCATGGCAAAAATATCTTCTGCTGGTGGACTGTTTTGATTTGTGGGTAGTGTTTCCCTTTTAAAAAAACCCTAAACTGCCATTGTGTAACTTTAATGGGGTGTAGAAGGGAGGGGAGATGTTATGTTCACAACAAATTGTAATCAAAGATCAATACATTCAGCCGAAAATGAAAAATTAAGCTAGAACCAGTATGGAGAAATGTTCCATGTGTGGAGATTTCATATAGCTAGTCTAATAACTCCTTAAGTAGTGTTGTGTCACACCACCATATTGGGAAAACAAAGTATTTTTTGAGTGACCTTGTAAATAAATAATTTCTCAGCTGGTAGAGGCTTAGAGCAAAGTGAATGTTATATCCCTGTCCCCAGAGGGACTGGCTCTTGACAATTCTAGTTCCTGTATGCATTTGTGGGGCATAGAATTCTTCCAGAGTAAGAGATTTGTGTTACTGTAGGGAGAGTTGTGGCACAGGCTATCTCTGTTGTTTGTTTAGGGATCATTTGACTGGATATTGAGTCATAAGGACACTAGATCAATTTAATTTTAAAATGTGAAACCATGCACATACCTTCAGAAAGTGAAACCTGAACTAGGAAATGTGAATTTTACCACTGCATGTAGCGCCTCTGTAGCTTGGAAAAAGGAGTCAAGAATTCAGCCTTGTTGACCAGCTAAACTTCTAGGCTGAGATTCCAGAAAGCTCCACCCAGGCAGATGTCTTTAAGCCGTTTTGTGCTTTCAGGATTCTGGGCTCGTTTGGGGCCTTTGTGCAACCTCCAGCATAAATTGGAGCAGCCAGTTAGCTGGCTATTCCACAGCTCAGAATCCCCCAGAGCGCTGTGCTATGTCCCTGTCCCCTCATGACTCCAGATCCACTCTTGGCATGACCCTCATTCCAGGTTTTCAGAGGGTGTAGCATTGAGTCACCTTTGATAACTCAGTGTGGTGCCTGTTGCTGAGGGGATTTTTCCTTGACCCCTTGTGGGGAAGGAGGGCAAAGTCCCTCCACAGTAACTCATTTAGGCAGCAAAACTGTAAACTATGATAACATAAAGTAAGACTAGAGGTTGTTTGACAGTAAGACTTTGTATGTAATGGGAAACACAACTCACTTTGTAGTGAGACATTCACCATAGTTTAGTCATTGATGAGATGCTAATAGCTTTTCAAAGAAGTTACTCAAACTTGTAATCCAATGACAATAGAAAGTAATTTTATTTTACTTCTTGATGCCAAGTGGTGGTGGGTTTAGGAAGGCTAAACTAAAAGCATTGGGGAAGAAATGAGGAAGAAATCCTGTATATACAGGAAAAAGAATGGGGAGTACTTGTGTCACCTTAGAGACTAAAATAAATAACAAATTTATTTGGGCATAAGCCTTCGTGGGCTAAAGCCCGCTTCATCAGATGCATGCAGTGGAAAATATAGTAGTAAGATTATATATATAATACACACACACACACACACACACACACACACACTGAGAACATGAAAAAATGGGGGTTGCCATACCAACTCTAAGGAGACTAATCAATTAAGGTGGGCTATTATCAGCAAGAGGAAAAAAAACTTTTGTAGTGATAATCAGGGTGGCCCATTTCAAATAGTTGACAAGAAGGTGTGAGTAACAGTAGGGGAAAAATTAGCATGGGGAAATAGTTTTTAGTTTGTGTAATGACCCATCCACTCCCAGTCTTTATTCAAGCCTAATTTAATGGTGCCAGTTTGCAAATTAATTCCATTGCTGCAGTTTCTCATTGGAATCTGTTTTTGAAGGTTTTTTTTGGTTGAAGAATTGCAACTTTTAGGTCTGTAATTGAGTGACCAGGGAGGTTGAAGTGTTCTCCAACTGGTTTTTTAATGTTATAATTCTTGACGTCTGATTTGTATCCATTTATCCTTTTGCATAGAGACTGCCCGGTTTGGCCAATGTACATGGCAGAGGGGCATTGCTGGCACATGATGGCATATATCACGTTGGTAGATGTGCAGGTGAATGAGCCTCGGATGGTGTGGCTGATGTGATTAGGTCCTATGATGGTGTCCCTTGAATAGATATGTGGACAGAGTTGGCAACGGGCTTTGTTGCAAGGATAGGTTCCTGGGTTAGTGTTTTTGGTGTGTGGTTGCTGGTGAGTATTTGCTTCAGGTTGGGGGGGCTGTCTGTAAGCGAGGACTGTCCTGTCTCCCAAGGTCTGTGAGAGTGAGGGATCGTCCTTCAGGATAGGATGTAGATCCTTGATGATGTGCTGGAGAGGTTTTAGTTGGGGGCTGAAGGTGACGGCTAGTGGCGTTCTGTTTCTTTCTTTGTTGGGCCTGTCCTGCAGTAGGTGACTTCTGGGTATTCTGGCTATGTCAATCTGTTTCTTCACTTCAGCAGGTGGGTATTGTAGTTTTAAGAAGGCTTGATAGAGATCTTGTAGGTGTTTGTCTCTGTCTGAGGGATTGGAGCAAATGCGGTTGTACGTTAGAGCTTGGCTGTAGACAATGGATCATGTGATGTGGTCTGGATGAAAGCTGGAGGCATGTAGGTAAGTATAGCGGTCAGTAGGTTTCCGGTATAGGGTGGTGTCATAACTATAAAGGGAAGGGTGACAGCTCTCCTGTGTACAGTGCTATGGAATCCCTCCTAGCCAGAGACTCCAAATCCTTTTACCTGTAAAGGGTTAAGAAGCTCGGGTAACCTGGCTGACACCTGACCCCAAGGACCAATAAGGGGACAAGATACTTTCAAATCTTGGGGGGGGAAAGGTTTTTGTGTGTGTCCTTTGTTTAAGTTGTTGTTCGCTCTTGGGACTGAGAGGGACCAGACATCAATCCAGGTTCTCCCCATCTTTCTAAACAAGTCTCTCTTATTTCAAAATTGTAAGTAAAAGCCAGGCAAGGCGTCTTAGATTTACTTTGTTTTCTCAACTTGTAAATGTACCTTTTACTAGAGTGCTTATCTTGTTTGCTATACTTTGAACCTAAGACAGAGGGGATTCCTCTGAGCTCTTTAAGTTTAATTACCCTGTAAAGTTATTTTCCATACTGATTTTGCAGAGATGATTTTTACCTTTTGCTTTAATTAAAAGCCTTCTTTTTAAGGACCTGATTGATTTCTCCTTGTTTTAAGATCCAAAGGAGGTTTGGATCTGTATTCACCAGGAGTTGGTGAAAGGAAAGAGGGGGGAAGGGTCAATTTCTCCTTGTTTTAAGATCCAAAAGGGGTTTGGATCTGTATTCACCAGGGAATTGGTGAAGGTCTCTCAAGGCTTCCCAGGGAGGGAATTCTTAAGATGGTGGCAGCGGACCAGAGCTAAGCTGGTAAATAAGCTTAGAAGTTTTCATGCAGGCCCCTACATTTGTACCCTAAAGTTCAAAGTGGGGATACAGCCTTGACAGGTGGTGTTTGTGACCATCGCTTATTAGCACTGTAGTGTCCTGGAAGTGGATCTCTTGTGTGGAGTGGTCCAGGCTGAGGTTGATGGTGGGATGGAAATTGTTGAAATCATGGTGGAATTCCTCAAGGGCTTCGATGGTCACATAAACACCACCCTATACTGGAAACCTACTTACCGCTATACAGGGCTGGTGCTACCATTTAGGCAGACTAGGGCGCCAAGATTTGGGGGTGCCAAAAAGCGGTGCCCCCATTTTTTTTTTTTTTTTTACAGTTTTCCTACGCCCCCTCCCCGAGCGTGCGGTCGCCACTCCATTTCTCCCGCCTCCCAGGCTTGCAGTGCCAATCAGCTGTTTGGCGCTGCAAACCTGGGAGGGGAGGAGAATTAGAGCGGGGGCGGTGTGCTCGGGGAGGAGGTGGAGCAGAGGTGAGCTGGGGTGGGGAGCTGCTGCGGGGGGGGGGCGCCTCAGGGTGGGGGGAGGGGCGGGGAGCTGCCACAGGGTGGGGGGGGGCACAAGGTGGAAGTTTCGCCTAGGGCACGAAACTTCCTTGCACCGGCCCTGCCGCTATACTTACCTACATGCCTCCAGCTTTCATCCAGACCACATCACACGATCCATTGTCTACAGCCAAGCTCTAACGTACAACCGCATTTGCTCCAATCCCTACTCATTCTTTTTGCTGATACAGACTAACACGGCTACCACTCTGAAACCTGTATATACAGGAATACTTTAGGGAAACAAAGGAACAACAGCTGTTAAAAAGTACATAGAATGATGGTTGAACAGTCAAAATAATGGGAACCAGCTGTTGCAGAATTTTGCATCTTTTAAAAATACATTATAGAGTGATTACCAATGCCATAAAAGGATCATTCAAAGCTGTAAAACCAAAAGTCAGCACGCACACCCTTACAATTTAGGGCACTCTGCATATCCAGCCCAGCACGTGAAGAAATTCTAGTGGTTCCTCAGACTTCTGTTGCTTAGAGAATAATTAGTGTTCTGCATTTTCAGTTTTTATTTGTTTAAAAAAAAAAAAAAATCTGGGAAATTTAGTGTTTATTTTCCAAACATTAAAACTGGAATGAAATCAGGTTAAAAGAGAAAAATCGGGAGTGGGAAAAAGAAAAACAAAAAAACTTTTGTAATATGCACATTTTACTACAGTGTAACTGAAACTATTTTTAAATGTAGAAAGGTACGTTTTGTCTCTCTCAGAGCTCGTAGTTTTTCCAGAAACCTGGTTTGCGTACACTCGCATAATTTTCTTCCAAGTATTCTCACTCATGTTAAGCCTCTTGCTTTCTTGGAGGTAGCCCAACTTTGAAAAGGTGCTCTCTGAATCAATAGATCCAGGGCTACACTCAAAGCTTGCCATGCCACTTTGCTGAAGTTGGGAAGTGTGTCTTGATGATTGTTCCAAAAAGCCAGCACATCCAGTTTTGCATTGTCAGAGTTAGGCAAGTTCATGAAAGTAGTAAATTCCCCTTTCGGATTTGAAATTCCATCGTCCGTGGCAAATGATTGAAACACTCTGGCATAAGTCATAGTCTGCTGCAGAATTCACCTTGAGAAAGGTGACACCTAAAATGACATTCCAAAAAGGATCTTTGGCATCAAACACTTTGGGGTTCAGATTACAGGTCATGGTCATCTCCCATTTCTTGCTGAGCATTGTGTTGAAGGTTTTGAATGCTTTTTTGGTTTTCTCATGCTCTGGGGTCAGAAGGATTTCCAGAAACAGCTGGGTTTTCTTGATGTACGTTTCTCTTGCAGCTGAGATTTTGGTTGTCAGGATCCAGTAAACATCTGTATTTGCAAATGTGTTGGCAATAGCTGGAGAAAACGCCAGTGTTTTCTGTGTGTCACGCAGTGATTCCAAGTTTTCAACGATGAATATTACCTTGGTGCACAGAATCTGGAGGTCATTCTGGTTATTTGCTAGTCTCGTCAGTGTTTCCGCTTTAGAACCAACAAACTCAGGATGATCGAGGAGATGCATTAGCACAGTCCACACATTATTTACATGATAGTCAACAAAGTACAAGCTCATTAGCCAACGTGGCACAAAAGGGGTAGGTAACACTGATCTACAATTTTTGAGAAGTCGTCTGCTTCAGAGATTAAAATGTGCTATTTATTATGTATTTTGATGTGCTGAATTCAAATATGACAATTAAAACAACTGATTGGCTACTGTTTCTAAGATATTTAAGTTTTTACATTTTATGTCTATGTATATTGTGTAGATAGTAGAGTTTTAATCATAAATTGTAAACCTAGGTCTCTTCATGTGTTTATGGTTGCTTTACATGATAATATTTCACCTGTCCTGTTTATGTAACACTTTAAAAATCAGCAAAAGGGTTATATCAATAAAATCTATTATGAAACAAAAGGCAAAAAACTATTCTGTACATAGTTTAGTCCTATTCAGTGTCTACTCGGCGCTTCTTGGCTTGTCTCTTGTATTTATTAAATGGAGCATCTCTTGTCACTGTCCAGCAATAGTCTGCAAGCATTGATGGGCTCCATTTGCCCTGATAGCGTTTCTCCATTGTTGCAATGTCCTGGTGAAATCGCTCGCCGTGCTAGTCGCTCACTGCTCCGCAGTTCGGTGGAAAAAAATCTAGATGAGAGTGCAAAAAATGTATCTTTAGTGACATGTTGCAACCAAGGCTTTTGTATGCCTTGAGGAGGTTTTCCACCAACAACCTGTAGTTGTCTGCCTTGTTGTTTCCGAGAAAATTTATTGCCACTAACTGGAAGGCTTTCCATGCCATCTTTTCCTTGCCACGCAGTGCATGGTCAAATGCATCATCTCGAAGAAGTTCACGAATCTGAGGACCAACAAAGACACCTTCCTTTATCTTAGCTTCACTTAACCTTGGAAATTTTCCACTGAGGTACTTGAAAGCTGCTTGTGTTTTGTCAATGGCCTTGACAAAGTTCTTCATCAGACCCAGCTTGATGTGTAAGGGTGGTAACAAAATATTCCTTGATTCAACAAGTGGTGGATGCTGAACACTTTTCCTCCGAGGCTCCAATGACTGTCGGAGTGGCCAATCTTTCTTGATGTAGTGGGAATCTCTTGCACGACTATCCCATTCGCAGAGAAAACAGCAGTACTTTGTGTATCCAGTCTGCAGACCAAGCAAGAGAGCAACAACCTTCAAATCGCCACAAAGCTGCCACTGATGTTGGTGATAGTTTATGCACCTCAAAAGTTGTTTCATGTTGTCATAGGTTTCCTTCATATGGACTGCATGACCAACTGGAATTGATGGCAAAACATTGCCATTATGCAGTAAAACAGCTTTAAGACTCGTCTTCGATGAATCAATGAACAGTCTCCACTCATCTGGATCGTGAACGATGTTGAGGGCTGCCATCACACCATCAATGTTGTTGCAGGCTACAAGATCACCTTCCATGAAGAAGAATGGGACAAGATCCTTTTGACGGTCACGGAACATGGAAACCCTAACATCACCTGCCAGGAGATTCCACTGCTGTAGTCTGGAGCCCAACAGCTCTGCCTTACTCTTGGGTAGTTCCAAATCCCTGACAAGGTCATTCAGTTCACCTTGTGTTATGAGGTGTGGTTGAGAGGAGGAGGATGGGAGAAAATGTGGGTCCTGTGACATTGATGGTTCAGGACCAGAAGTTTCATCCTCTTCCTCTTCTTTGTCTGACTCAAGTGAGAATGATTCTGGTGCATCAGGAACCAGCAGTCCTTCTCCGTGGGGTACTAGGCGTATAGCTGATGGAATGTTTGGATAATGCACAGTCCACTTTTTCTTCTTTGACACACCTTTCCCAACTGGAGGCACCATGCAGAAGTAACAATTGCTGGTAAGATCTGTTGGCTCTCTCCAAATCATTGGCACTGCAAAAGGCATAGATTTCCTTTTCCTGTTCAACCACTGGCGAAGATTTGTTGCACAAGTGTTGCAGCATATGTGTGGGGCCCACCTCTTGTCCTGATCTCCAATTTTGCAGCCAAAATAAAGGTGATAGGCTTTCTTAACCATAGTGGTTATACTGTGCTTTTGTGATGCAAAAGTCACTTCACCACAAACATAGCAGAAGTTATCTGCATTGTTCACACAAGTACGAGGCATCTCTGCTCACTTTGGCTAAACAGAAATGTGTCCCTTTGCAAAATCAAACACTGACAAATAAGAGAGCACGACACTGTATGATTTCTAGAGCTGATATAGGGCAATTTGTTCAGCAGAGTGATGTAAGCTTCGTTAGGATTGCATCATCCATGACTTCTAGGAATAACATGATGCAATTCATATCATGTATGACGCAATACCAGCTTCAGATTGCATCATTCATTGTTTTGCCTAAAAAGCAAGTACTGTCCAAACCCAGTCATAGATTTATTCAGAGATCCAGTCAAAGATGTATTTTAGTCATTTCTGGTTTAAATTGAGATCCCTTCCCTTTATAACTCACTTATCCTCCGCCATTCCCAAGTCAAGGGTCGTATATACTGACCCAATAGCATATCTTGAAAACTAGAGCCAATCAACAATTTTAAGCATCATTTTCATTCTCAGTGACCCAGAATTAGTAAAGTTTGACTACATTTATTTCAGAAACATTTTGGCTGTAGAGCAGTGTAATCAGCAGTCGACTCTGCACTCGTCTCGCATTGTGTAAAACAAAGCCTTCAACTTGTTCGCATGCTTGAAAATGGCCCCAAACCTAATGATGCAAGATTTCACATCTTTCATTTCTTCTGTAGCAGTAGCTGTTGACAGCACAATGTTAATCAGATGAGCAGGACAGGTAATGTGTAGCAACTCCGGGTTCTGATTGAGTTTAATCTCCTGTGCAAACTTAGCCATGGAGGAAGTCAAATCTGTGTTAGTTGTGGCCACATTGTACCAAGTTAGTTGGTACATCTCAAACATGTCAGTTACTTCTGTGTCACATCAGCACAAAATAATTCACTTTGAAATAAAAAAAACTAAAACAAAAGGCCAAGAATTGGATGGTCCAAGGCATCAGGAGACTCGTCAAAGATCAGACTAAGAATGAACTGATGGAAATGTGATGTCATCAGTTTAGATACAAGTATCGTCATTTTCTTTCAGATATTTATGAGTGAGGTTGTCTGCATTCGGAAGGGTTTTTGCTGGTGGACAGTATTGTTGCACAAAGTCACCAATAGGCTCCGCTGCAATTAACAGTGGTTGTCTGGCGAAACAGAGAACACACAAATTCATTGATACAATTATGCTGTGTCCTCTCTTTCATTAAAACCCTGGTGAAGCTCCTGATATTGAGTGCTTATTCCAAAGCTCACTTTCTTCTTTAAGCTACTTGTGTTGCTTGCTTTCGACATGCTCCTTTATTCTGTCAGCATGAGCACTGACCTCAATGCTGCAGTAATTGCAGCACAATGCATCCTCCTCACTCTGGTCTTTACTTTTCTTGAAAATTTTTAAGTACTGATTTTCTTGTTGGTATTCAGGCACAAATTTGCATTTTTGTCCCACATTTACCTTCTCTTTATCTATGGAGGATTGATTGATTACATTCAGCGCCGCACTAAACAGATGCAAAAAAAATAGGCGGTCAGTGTCTCCTTGTGAGCCAGTCGTACTGCGATATTAACATTGTTTGATTTTTTTTTTTTTTTCCTGACTTCCATCATGTGTGTTCTGTGTTTTACACTGAGAAACTGTTTCAATCTCAGAGCTGCAGGAAACAACAATCACATAAAGCATTAGTGTTTAACAAAAATAAATACCTGAAAAAAATAGAGTGGATTGATTTAAAATGGTGTAAATCAGTTAAAACTGAACTCCTTTTAATTAAAAAAAAAAAAAAAAAAAAAACCCTAGTAATTTATTGGTAAAAATTGAAAACATGGAACACTAAGAATAATCTAGCTTCTGGAAACAGAAGTGTATCCTCCTCCTCCTTATTGATTAAAACTCAGTTAAAAACTTTTACACCTTTTGCCGCACCTGACACATGTTTGTGGAGAAGCTATTATATCTGTTTCTCATGACTACATGTGGGAATTAGGAATTAGTGATGTTGCAGTCCATTGTTCAGACATTGGCCTTATTTGAGACTGTAGCATTACAGCCACCATGGAGATGGCGAGCCAGTTTTTAATTCTCTGGACTCTGCTAAATTATATGATGTTTCAACTTCAACTAAGATGGAAAGGATGCTTACTAATGTGGAATCTCTAGTCATTTGATGCTCTCCCTTTGAATAACCCTTGTGTTTATGTGATTATATAACCTACCCAAAGGGGTATGAAAAATGTACCTGACCTCCACTAACATTGAGGACTAAAACACCTAGCTAGAGTGATACCTGCACACTCTTAAAAAAGCCATTGCCCGTTGCAGTTTTGAAGTACAAAACTGCTGTGCAGTATCTAATTGTAATATTGTCCATGAACATTTTATTTATGAATAATCTTTCTTCACACAGGGTTTTGCAGAGGTTTACACTAAACTGGTGCAAACTGTGTAAAGAGTGGTTTATCTTGGATTATCTTAAATCTGTTCCTAATCAATTTAAGATACAGTATAATAAGGCTGGTTTAAACCAAAATACATTAGTGTACTTTTGCATTAGTGTAACCAAATTGGTATAAAATTGCACCGAGTATTAATTAAGAATTAGTAAACTGGTGGAGCTCTGTGTAAATAAGCCCTATTTTTTAAAAAAAGGAACTTACTACTTGGACTGACCAAATAGCAGAAAAAAGTGTTGAATATATTATGTATTGATCTTCATTGTTGTTTACTATGTAGCTGATCTAATACTACAAAAATATAGCTATTGACTAATTTCCGTGGCATTGTTGACTCATTTAATCAAACAGTATATTAACCAAATACTGTTTGCCCATCCCTGCTTATTGCAACTCTCAGTTTTGATATATCTTCTTCCCCTTCCTGGCTTCACTCAATTTCTTCTTTTTTCTTTCTTATAATAGGTGATGGTGTAACTTTTCCTGCATCATTTCAGTTTCTCTTTCCTCTGTTTATTCGCAATCCTTCCATTCCCATGTCTCTTTCCCTTTCTCCATTATAAGTTCTTCTGCCACTTCTCCTCATAGAATCTCTCTGTATACTGAACTTCTCTTTTCTAATGTATCCCAACAGTCTCTCTGTCCCCATATCACTCACACCAATACATGTACATTTAAGTCATGGGAACTTTCATACACCTATAAGGTAGAAGACTAAATTTACTAGCCAGTAACCAATTAGTATGAAAAAAGTAGATGTCCTTGTTGTCAGGGCCAGTAATCAGGTGATGAGCCAACTGTGTAGCTCAAGTTGTTGAAAAAGGGGTGGGTGCTGGGATTCTTTCTTTGACCCTGTTCAGGTGGTTCATTTTTGTGTAAACCTCTGTTTAGTATGTGTCTGATAAAATTGAAGCCCTCAGCCTTCTCTAACTTCTGGAAGAGAGAAGTACTTTCTCCTTGTTCCTCTGTGCTGCTGCATGGGCATTTCTGATGGGGTGCCTTATACTCTACTTTTCCCAGAGACTCCACTTTTGTATTCTCCTGTAGTGCTTGCCTCCTGTGTTGCTCAGAGCTTTCCAGAGCAGCAGTGAAACTGACTTGGTTCTTATCAGTTTCACAGCTGCCTACAGAGTTCTCACTAGCAGCAGTGAAAACTGAGAGGAATATGGTCTGTTCTCATTGTGTAGCAGAATGGAGAAACTTTGAGCAGGAACAAGCAGCACCAGACAGCCTGACCTGGGAAAGCTTCCTACTCCTCCAAACTGAATAGCTTTTTCAAATCCTCCTTTTCCTTACTAAGTCACAGAACATGTCTGCTGAGTTAGAACCCTCAGAGATGCAGGCTTCCTTAACTCATCTTTATAGCTTTTCACTTCAAAAAATCTAAGTTGATTTCTCTGCCTAAACAATGTCTTCGATGCAGCATATAAACTGATTTTTATGACAGTCGTATTTCTCATTTTCCATGCAAGACACATGAAATAAAAACCTAAATTATGTTGTGTCATTCAGCCAGTTCCAAAAGGATTCTACAGAAAACAGATGGATTGATGGATCATTTCACTTCTCTGAATAAAAACCTGTCTGAATGAGTTTTCTAATTTGCAAATGTTAAAGGTTGCATTTCAGATTTAAAAACTAATGGATAAAGGTTTTCAGTCTGTAAAATGTGAGATTTAGTGGTATTATTAATGTACAAGAGGACGATGACTATATGAATTGATAGATGATGTTAGCTGACTATAAATTGTTTTATTTAACAATTACATTTTAAATTAAGTGAAATGTAGGAACCTACATTTGGCAAAGAGATGTGGCACTAATGGCAGCAGTTAATAACTTAGAACTGATCCTGACATCTCTTGCTTTTGCTGTTGAAGGAGAGGAAAGTGGAATGGCGTGCGTTAAGAATAGCAGTTACTTTTGCCAGTCTGTGTTTTGAGTTTCAATTTTTTTTTTAAAGTGTTTCCTCCTAAAGGATCCCCAAATCAGGCTACTTATTTAGTTGGCTAAATATGGGTTTAGGAGCCTATTTTTTTTAAATTTGTTTTTGATTTTTAAGGGCTTATCTGAAAAAAACTGACTTGCTGTAGGTTGCCTAGAAATCAATGTAGCTACCTTGGAAGGATGAAGTTCTGAGCTCACCTTGATAACATTTGAATCTGTAGTTCCAGGGGCGCTGAGCGTGTTTCTATGCTAGCCTTTTATTATATTTTAATTCCACTATTGCAGTTACCACTATTCCAGCTATTATGTTGTGTAACCCTGGTCAGAGAGAATTCTGGTGGAAATACAGTTCTCCTTGTTCTGAAGCACTATAGTGGTAGAATGTGGGTTTTTCATCATGAATTTAATAAAAACAAACCAACCCACTTATCTAATAAACAAGCTCCAGGACTTCAGACAGCTACCAGTGAATGTTTTAATTGTAGATATTAAAGCAAGGATAAAACTAAAAGGGGTAAGACAAAGGGCTTGTCTACACCACAGGTTATGTTGGTACAATTTATGTCACTCAGGGATGTAAATAAGTTACACTGACCTAAACGCCGGTGTGTACAGCGCTATGTCGGCAGGAGAACGTCGGTGCAGCTGCACCACGGTAGCGTTTCTAGTGTAGACTAGCCCAAAGTGAGAGTCAGACAAACCTTAAAGAAGAGCATAAAAGGGAGAAACCCAGCTGCAGTAGTCCAAAACCAAACACTTGGAATGCAAGGAAATGCCTTTAGACAATCAGGGCAGCAACAGTATACTTTTGAAAAGTTTGTACTGTAGTTTAGAGAAAAGTTGGGACACCCACGTTCTCTTATCTCTAGCAGAATATGGTCTTAGCTATTCATGGACAAGTAATGAGAAATTTTTTCTTAGCCTGCTTTGCTATCTACATTATTTAAGGTTTTTTTTTGTGATACCCATTACTGAGATATCTGACGCACAAAAGTACAAAAAATTAACGGAAACTACAAAAATCCTATTCTTTCCTTCCATAAGTTTCTGGTCTTAAGTGGAGCGTGGGGGAAGCTGTACACATTTTAGTTTGCCTCCAGGCTCATACATTTTTATTCTAGGTTTCAGTCAGGAGCCATTATGAGCATCCTAAATTAAGGTTTCCATTTGACCCTTCCAATTCTCACTAATGACTTTGAGGCCCAATGTAAATGACCGAAGCTAGCAAATAAAAAACCAACAATAAAATAAATTATTTATAATATTTCATAGTATATTAGTAAATGTTGTGTAGCATTTTGAGACGGAAAAGCAGATCAGTAGTAGTAATATGAGATCTCCTTATAATGCTGTGTTATGGGAGTGGGGAGAGCCTTTTGTAAGTCTAAATAGTAAAACTAAAATGTATGAGAGCAGGCTTGAAAAATTTGCCAGAGAATTAAAACTACCAGCCCAAAGTTCAAGTCAAGGAGGAAGGTGATATGCCTGGACCTCACTGCCAATTGACCTTATTGGTATGTCTACACCACAGTTAGACTCCTGCGGCTGGCCTGTGCCAGCTGACTTGGCCTTATGGGGCTCGGACTGCAGGGCTGTTTATTTGTAATGTAGCTTCCAGGCTCAGGCTAGAAGCCCGGGCTCTAGGACCTAGTGAGGAGAGAGGGTACCAGCCCGAGCCTAGGAAAGTTCCTGCCCAAGCCTCATAAAAGCAATTCAGCTGGCATGGGCCAGCCCAGAGCTGCTGGGAATGAGGAAAGAATGCTGCGATTCCTACTGGGTTGCTGTCCTGCATCCTATACAGGGGATGTGTCTCTAGCTAGCAAGAGCTTTGCACTAGTGAGTGAATTTTTCAAGCTTTCTCTAGTATGGTAAGAGCAAAAAGCATTTAACATAGTAATAATTTTAAGTGGATTCCTTCTGACACCATAAAATGTAGTGTGTTTTTAATTTGTTAATTAAAAAGGCAATAATTGAAAATTAATCTCTTATGTTCCATGCTATTGAGCTATGTTGTAGTCCTGAAGTTTTAAGCACCATTTGCTTTGTTGTTGGTATGCTTTTTTTCTAGTCATCCTGTAGCCACAAGTCAGCATTGCATAATTACAATAAATAAAAATGCTCTAATCTGTTATAGGGAAATATTATGCTTTTGCTTACTCTATTAAAGTATTGTGCCTACTGTATTAAAGTGGCCTTCATTTAAAGAAAGTTACTCTTCACCTTGATAATACAGGGAAAATTTCCTTTCCCTTTAAGATTTTACTAATATATATATATATATATATTTTTAAAGATGATGAATGTCAATGGAAAGCCCCTTTCTACTTCATCCAAGGAGCGGATCCCCAGTTTGGACTGATGAAAGCCTGGGCAATTGGTGACTGTGACAATGGAGGTGATGAATGGGAAGAGGAGATCAAATTAACAGAGCAAGCTGTGCAAGCCATTAACCAGTTAAACCCCAAGCCTAAGTTCTTTGTACTGTGTGGTGACCTCATACATGGTATGCCAGGTAAGACTGTTAAAATGTACACTGGTAATCATATTCCCATTTTCTTTTTTAATTTTCGATGTGATATACAATTACCTTAGCTTTACAGTCAGGCATAGTATAAGATACTATATAGTATCGTGTTCTCATGGATGTGTACTTCTAAGCCCATGCTTGAAGTAGTATTCTGACCTCTCCAGTTGACTCCCTGTGCCATTCATGTATGCTAGCTCTGCCTCTCTGTTAGTAACTTCTTCCTGTGGCTTAGAGAAATTTGCTGTTAGAATGAAATATAATTTTCAAGAGGACATGTAAAAGTACTTTCACCAAAAGTATTACTTTCATAAACAGTATAGGGACTCCAGCCAGGTGACAGAGCAGTGCTGGGGAGAGAACCAAGGAATAGCCATGCATTTGAGTACCTAAAGGGAGTTGAGTTTGGGGCCTAATAGAAAATCTTCAGCGAGATATTTCTAATGCTTAATAGAACCTTCATCTTAAAAGTAATATACTCGATCTTAAAATGCCCTAATACAATTCAGAGAGTAGAATTCTAATCCATTATTGCAGGACTACGAGATCAGACTAGTGTTATATACTGAAGCAGGCTACAACAGAACATATACAAATATGGATTACAAGATTTAGCTGTTCCTTACTTTTGCAACTAGACCAGTAAATTTTCTTTACCATAACTGTTCTTTTTGTTTAAAAAGAAAAATAATTTTACTGGAAGTGTATAAATAGTTTCAAAGACTTTATGGGGGTTTTCTTATTTAAAAACCTCAACATCTTGGCAATTTTAATTAGAAGCCCTAATTGACGTTAGGGGGTTATAGGCCACAGAACTTTTTTTTTTAAATCTGTACATGGTTTTGATAATAGAAAAGCATAGGAAACCACCAAATTTAAACTTCCTAATGAAATAATCTGTTAAACTAAGCAAAATAACATAAGAGTATTGGATAGTTCAAGCAATTGATCATAGGATATGGTCTTTCATCTCTAGGTCACTTCACTGGTTTATTTAAATGCAGGCATCATTTAAAGTATTAACTCAAGCTGCTGCTGCTTACGATTTGCTGTCTCTTCCATTTTCTTGTATTTTGCTCTCACTCAGGATCACTGGTTGTTAACATTTTATGAATTGTTGATTGTGTGTTTTATTGTTATCTTTCTCCAATGCTTTGGATTAAAGGTGCTCCATAAATAAAGAGAATATGATGTAATCATAAAATACTTAATTTCAAACAAAATTATTGTTACACAGTGGTAAAAATATACAGTATGTTTGGTACTTAGGTTGTCGTATAGGATTTCCCTTCACTTTTTAAATTGAACTCCCAAATTGAACATCATAAAATCAATATAAAATTGTAAAACTTATTCTCCCTCAGAAGGGAGAAAAGACTAAAGGGTCATGATCCTACATCAATGGAGGCAAAACTCCCATGAACTTCAGTACTGCAGCAGATCACTTGCTAATCTCTCCATTGCATAAGGGATTGCCACATCTTTTAAAGAGTCTGACTTTCCCAGTACAAAATTGTAATGAGATTTTTCAACAAATATCCCCAGTTTGTTTTGTTTGTTTTGTTTGTAGTAATATTCCAAATTTCTTGCTTCCGGTATCCCCAGGTGGATGGAGGGGGGGAGGAGAGAGAGTGCACGGGAAACTCCAGAAACCAGCTATAATATTTCTGCTGCATCTGTTGGAGGACTTCCAGTCACCAAATTAAATAATGCAGTAACCTAATATAAAACTGGTATGTTGGATTTCACCTTGCATGGGTATTTCCCGAAAGTCATTAACATAAAATGTCTCTTAAGCCTCTGAAAAGAGTTTTGTCTACTCAGGACTCATGTCCATATAACAAGCTCCATCATAAGTCCTCTTGTTAAAAATTTCAGAGGGACTAAGGACTGAGTGGGCGTAAAGCCTGATCTATCCTCTCATCTCTAGACGGTGTCTGTACAGATCAGGTTCGGGCAGGACAGACTGCAGAAATATGTATGCTGTCACCCTTGTAATATTTTTTTTTTTTTTTTTTTTTTTTGGTGGGGTGGGAGTTGGATAGTGGACTTTTCCAACCAGTATTATCTGTCTAGCACAGTGATACTCAGACTGACTCTTGTGAACTGCAAGTGGCTCTTTAATGTGTCTCCTGTAGCATGTGATATTAAAACACTGTGTGATTTTTATTATTAATCAGGATGCCTTTACTATTACTTTTTTACTTACCCAATTGTAGTTGATAAATAATAATACTTGTTCAGTCATTTTGCTGTGAGAATATATACAGATATAAAAAACTAAATATTTCCCCTGTCACACTGTTTAAATATGAATATATAATACTATAGTAAATGAAATCATGAATTCACACTACTGTGGCTCTTTTGGGTAATGTTGATCGTTAATTTGACTCCTGAACCACTGAGGTCTAAGTATCACCGGTCTGGCAACTTTCATGAACATAGGGCTCTCATTTATCGTAAAACTTAAACAAATTTGTCAGAGTATGGCAAATTGTTATCAAATAGTCATCTTAGTTACAAAATATATGAATGTTAAACTGAACAGATTGTAGAGCTAAGACTACTTATGTTCTGTATAGTGTATTTGCTATGCATTGTATAAATATTGGCAGCAGCCTATTGCAATTTCCAAGTTGTAGCAGGAGAGAGCAGTTTCATTTGGCTTTTCACCTTTGTCTCATCTCTTCTTTCTGGTGTAAAGATAGCTAGTAACTATAGGTAGTACAGGTATATCTTTCTTTGATACTATGTAAATGTAAACGTAATCTTAAATCAATGAAGCAATATTCTATACATCTGCTTTATGCTTATTAGACACTTTATGGAGAGCTAAGGAAATAGTTTATTAAAGGAAAGTGTAGCTCCTACAAGAACAGCTCTTTCATTGCTTTACATTCTGTTTACATGTGTTTAAGTTTATACGAACGATTTACTGACGCTTTTTATAAATACATTTTATAGCCAGTAATTTGTCTTTCTGTCTAAACTGAAAAGAGACAAAGATGCTAAAGTAAATCATTCTTTGGCTAAGAGACTGTGTGTGCAATCTCATCACGGGCATAAACTCCGTCAATGTTCTTTGGATGTTTGCCCAAAAGGTCATTGAGACTTGCTTGAAGCAGCAAGTGGAATGGAAACACAGTCAGAAAAATATTCTATAGAAGATAAGTACAAAAAGAAGGATTCTGGTTTAATCATAAATGAATGAACATAAAAATATGGATGCCTTGGAGGAACTGAAATTTTTGGTGGGGTCTTGTATTTTTTTTCCTAACATTTTCTTTCACTTATTTGCAGTAAGCTTTTGGAATAATCTTAAATAAAAATTATTTCAAAAGGAGAATAAATGGAATAATAAATCAACTAAAAGAGAAGAAAATTTTGAAAACAAACCCAAATCCTAAAGAAGTCATAATGAAACACTTACTGAAAATGTTTTGAAAAATGTGTGTGGAAACAAGTCTGGATGGTTGATGGATATTTTATTTCTTCTTTTTTTTTTTTTTTTTAAATACAAGGCATTTTGCAATGAATCAAGCTCTTGGTTCCTTAACAACTCATTTGCTGTGCTTTCTCCACCAAAATTTCAATCCCCTGACATTAGAATTAGTTGCTACAGAGATTTTTATCTGATATTATCCTCTCTAATTTCCTTGTAATAACATTTGCTTCTAAGAAAACTTGAAAGTAGTGCAATCACATCTCTAGTTCCCTGCCAAGTTCCCTTTCTCACTTAAGGATTCAGATGGCTTCATTTGTTCCGCTTTTACCAAAGTAAAACTCTTTACCAGACTTCCTCTTCTGACACACACGAGTGTTTGTAATACACTGTTCTTTGTTTCCTTTCCGCAGTCACATGGTTTGGGTCAAGATTACAAAAAAAAAAAAAAATACCCTGTCACATGTCCATTGACTCCAGTGGCTATTGTTATGCTTGGATTTAATATTTTTTAACCACAATTAAAAATCAGAGTGACATTCTCTTGTCATTCAGAGATGCCATAATTAGACTGAAGCAAAGCTAAATCAGCAACTGATTACTGTGAAAAAAATGACCTGATTATGGAAATCATCATAGGACTACTTAAATTGGTCTGTAAGTGCTTTCACTTTGTTATGCCAAGAATTTGAAGTTGTAGAAAAACCTTCTGCAGCATTAAGGAGCAAAAGGCAAACTGCTTGAGAATTTAAGTATTTTTTGTTATGAATAATTAATTGATTTTTGATGTTTAAAAAATTACCTCCTTCCAAGTAATATGTTTCTGCGATGTATAACCATCAATAATCGGAGGTCTTAAAACTTAACTTTTAAAATTCAATCCAACAGACATTTCTATCTAAACAACGGGGAGTATACCCGCATAGCCATGGCACTGTAGTTATGCTGACATAGCTGTGTCTACACTGTGGGGTTGACATCAACTTGAAGGGCTTTTTCCAACAGTGAGGAACACCACCTCCACAAGTAACTGTAGTGCTGTCAGTGGAAATGTCGAGGTGTGGATTTTTCATAGCCCTAAGCAACTTAGATATGTCGACCTAAACTTTAAGTGTAGACCAGGCCCGGGACAGCTCATGTGTGTGAAGTTACTCAGATGCATCAAGTGTTTGGAGTATTGGCATCTAATATATTTTTGTCAGGTTTTTTTCTTTTCCTTTTAATTCTTTCTGATTTCACTATTTTTATCACCATTCAACATAAGATTATTTGGATCTACACTAATACATTTGTAGTGAAGAGGTACTGACTTCATTTCATGCTTTTCTGCAGTGGAGTTTTTCTAGTGATCTATGTCAATTTGTTTAATCATTTTAGTTCCATAATGTATTAGGAGGAAAGGCTAAAAAATGTTTCCTCAATGGACATAAATCACCAAAGGCATAAGAGGAGGCAATCCTTGATTTCAGTCTGACAGTAGTGAATTTGGCCCATTAATATTTCTAATTGATATATATCAAATTGATACGAGCTCTCTAGTTCAGTTGTGGTTTTAAACTACACTTAAGCTGACAAAAATAATGTTAATCAAAGAGTACTGCAGTTGTTTTCCCAATATGGTTTTTGCTTAAGAATGTCAGATTAAAGTTTGAATACATTTTTAGCATCCATGGATTTCATATTATTATCTATACTCTCTTGGATTGTATTTAAATTTTTCTGTGCTCAACTTCCATCTCAATCAGTTAAAAAAACAAAAAACCCTACCCATCTTAAATACATTTGTAACTAGGAGGAACACATTAAGTATGTAGAGCTTTGACTATGACTGAATTCTAAAGCACCGCAGATTTTTGGTCGAAATGATGTCAAGACCTTTAAACAGGGACTCCAAGAAGTCTCAGGATTCCAACAGCTAAGAGTGATGAATAGAATCCTGATCAACTAAGCTAGGAAGCAATCAAGCAAAACACTTGTTATCCATTACACATGCCATTAAAGGAGCTAAGTAATCAGTGCCAATGTCTCAGTATGTAGATGCTGATTAAAAGTGATTTATACTCAGAACATTATTTTGAAAAGTTTTTCTTGATTATGTAATCAGAAATAGTGTTACCAAGAATAGTTAACCTAGTATTGTGGCACTAAATCAAGAATTTTACGAAATACAGTTGCAGAATAAGGTATTACTAAAAATAACTTTTTCTACAAGCTCCTTAGATATTTATAACTAGATGTATTGTGATCACTGAAAACTTTTTTCCTAAAGACTTCTATGTGTATATTAAGTCAGCATAATTTGGTATAGCGAAAATGTTAACCTGCAAAGCACAAAAATGCCATTGATTGGATAATTTGCTTGTTTCACTGCTTTGCTGCAACTTTCTAATGATCGTATATTGAGTTCTCTAAATCTTCCTCTTTAAATTATAATTTTCATCTTTTTTTAACCCTTAGTGCAGGTCTACACTACAGCTAGGGTCGACACTCTGAGATCGATTCACTGGCGGTCGATTTAGCGGATCTAGTGAAGACCCGCCAAATCGACAACAGATCTCTCTCCAGTCGATCCCTGTACTCTACCCCTGATGAGAAGAGTAAGTCGACGGGAGAGTTTCTCCCGTCGACCCCCCCCACGGTGTAGACCGCATGGTAACTCGACCTAAGGTACATCGACTCCAGCTATGTTATTCACGTAGCTGGAGTTGCATAGCATAGGTCAACTTACAGCAGTAGTGTAGACATAGCCTTAGAAAGTTGTTTCTGCCAAATAGCATTTCCATTATTTTTATGAACTAAATTTAAACACATTATAATAATTTTAGCCTCAACATAGGTTGTCAATTTTGTATTTATTTTTTAAAATAAATACAACAGCCCTGTATTTAACTTACATTAAAAATGGTTTTTTTATTTATTTTTAAAAAAATAATTGATTTTTATCCATCCTGGTGGTCATATTATGGAAAAACCTGTACAATGCAATGGAATAAATAATATAGGACAAAATGTTGAGTCTCTGTAATGACATAGGCCTAATGATGATGTACTCTTAAATTCTCCAGGTGCAATGAGAGGTTCTGAAAATTTGGCTTAGGCTAATATCCACTGATTTCAAATCTATGTGCCTCTGTTGGAAAATCCCACTGGAACTGCATCTTTAGGTGCCTAAGTACCTTTGACTATCTGGCCCATAGCGTCCAGTGCAAAGTGAATAATAATAGGACTCTTGAATTTGATGTCTTTAGGTTTAATTTCTACTCTGGGAGTAGAAATTTTAAAATTACATCTAGATACTATTTATTAATTTCTATTATAAAATTAATAAATGTTAATATATAATGGGCAACCTTGTCAGAAGCTGACTTTTTTTGTCCACTAATGCACTTGCAGCATCCATTGTCAGCTTCAGAATATCAATGATGTTGCCCTTTTCCAGTTACGTGGACATGGTATGTATGTCTTAGTCTGCACTCAAACCTACATCCTTCACTAAGGTGGTTTGGTTGAATCCCTAAACTGTAAAAACCCCAGTTCTGGAATATAATTTTTTTGCATGGATCAGCTAGCAAAGGTGTCTTTTCTGGAACCCTGCTGCTGGACACCTAGTACCTTCTCTTCGATGTGTCTAGTTTGCATTATTAAATGGCCCAAAGAGGACTAGAATTGCCATCTAAGATGAGACGGAAGATGAAGTAAGTAAATTAATAAATAAATTGGGGATGATCTGAAAATCAGAACTGTTTAAAAGCTGAAACAGCTGAAAGGACACATTTCCATTTAGCACTCTGATCCCCTTTGCCGTTCTGTGGGAGACGACTGATGGACAGGCTGTGATGGTTCTTTGTGCTGCATTTTGATTTAACGTACGATACAGTGCTTCCCTCTTCATTTCATAATAGTAGTTTTATTTTGCCAATTGAAAATGGCTACAACAGACTAATATGTCGAATACAAAGGGCTGGATTCTTTGCTGGGGTAAATCAGCATAATTCCATTGAAGCTGAGAGGTTTACACTGATTTACACTAGCTGAGAATCTGACCCCAAATCTTTTGTACAGCTGAGTTGCCTTGAGGAAACTTGCTTACATTCTGTAACTTCCTTATGACACTACTGCTTGTTATTAACTTGATATACAGCTTGTATATAAATTGAATCTTTTAAAGTCCACTATATGATAGACTGTTAGGGCAGGTGTTTAATTGTGTTTCATGAATTGTATGGTGAGTGTAAGTACATGCTGTGACCTCTTACATGCTTCAGTTATCTCCAACTGTAAATTAGATATAGCTGTTAGAGACTAAATGAAACAAGTCTTGTCTAATAATGTTTATAATCGAAAAACAAGTAGAACCTGATTAACTTGATCTGTTAGCAATGTGATAATGGACCAATGAACAAATGTTTATGCTTTCACTGTTTTAGATCAATGCATTTGTGTTCATATGTTAATTAGAAAAAATTAAAATCACTAGAACTGGAAAGTATTATGGCACTTCAGCTTCATTGTGATTACGTATGCTAATTGATCTGGTTAAGTGAAGGAATAAATCCCTAATCTTTAATGTCTGCTCAAGTGCTGCTCAGGTCATAATGTGCTAAGTAATCTGACACTAGCATCTAGTTAGGCAAGCCCTAGTAGTAGAACTCTTCATTCTCTGCATATTTGTTCTCATTTTTAGTCTTGTATCCCTAGGTTGCTGAATTCAACCCTTTCTAATGGTCATGCTTCAACACTTTTGGGGAAAAAAATTAGCTCTGGCTGAGGTGAATTGATCATAATGAGTATAACAAACTCCCTATTGGATGGCATGGATGGTCCTGTGGTTAGGGCACAGGAGTGGTGATGGGGCAGTCAAGGTTCTTTTGCCAGCCCTACCATAGATTTCCTGTGTGGTCTGGGGTTAGAGCATGAGTCTGGGAACTGGGAGATCGGGATTCCAGTCCTGGCTCTGCTAATGACTTTAGATCAGGGATGGGCAAACTTTTTGGCCAGAGGGCCACTTTGGGGTTGCGCAACTGTATGGAGGGCCGGGTAGGGAAGGCTGTGCCTCCCCAAACAGCCTGGCCCCACCCCCTTTCTGCCCCCTCCCACTTCCCGCCCCCTGACTGCCCCCCTCAGAACCCCTGACCCATCCAACCCCCCTTGCCCCTTGTCCCCTGACCGCCTCCTCCCGGGACCCCCGCCCCCTATCCAACCCCTCTGCTTCCTGTCCCCTGACTCCCCCGGCCCCTATCCACACCCCCACCCCCGCCCCCTGACAGCCCCCCGGGACTCCCACCCCCTATCCAACTGCCCTCTGCTTCTCGTCCCCTGACTGGCCCCTCCCGGGACCCCCACCCAACCCCTCTGCTCCCTGTCCCCTGACTGCCCTGATCCCTATCCACACCCCCGCCCCTGACAGCCCCCCCCGGGATTCCCACCGCCTATCCAACCGCCCTCTGCTCCTCATCCCCTGACCACCCCCTCCCGGGACCCCCTGCCCCTAACTTCCCCCCCGGGATCCCACCCCCTATCCACATCCCTGCCCCCTTGACAGGCCCCCCAGGACTCCCACTCCCAACCCTCCCTGTTCCCCATCACCTGACCCCCCCCCCCGAACCTCTGCCCCATCCAACTGCCCCCTCCTCCCTGACTACCCCCCAGGACCTCTTGCTCCCTTACTCGCCCCCCCCCCCCCCCGCTCCCCGCCCCCTTACTAGCAGCAGGAGCTCGCAGCCGCGACACCCGACCAGAGCCAGCTGTGCTCCCCATGCTGCCCAGTGAGAGCGGCGGGCCAGAGCGTGGCCTGCGCGGTGGCGTGGCTGCGGGGGAGGGGGGGATAGCGGGGGAGGGGCTGGGGACTAGGCTCCCCAGCTGGGAGCTCAGGGGGCGGGCAGAACAGTCCCGCAGGCCGGATGTGGCCTGCGGGCTGTAGTTTGCCCACGTCTGCTTTAGATGATCCCTTTTTAATGTTTCCTCTTACTTTAGGAGACTAAACTAATTATTTGACACAGGCAGAAAATAGGAGTGTGTGAGGTGCACCAGTTGCAAAGGCCCCCGTCATTGTGAGATATACCCAGATAATTCTGGCAAGTGACCTGCACCCACATGCTGCAGAGGAAGGTGAAAAAACCCTAAGCTACTCTTGGCTCTAGTTTCTTCCCAGGAGTTCACATCACTGTGGGGGTTTTCGACTTCAAAGAAGTTTTCTCTGAGCGAGACACATGTTTCACTTTTTAAATCTACCTGCATAGGCCAATTCAATCCAGCCACATGTTTTCTTTTAAGTTACTAAATTAGAAATAAATTGAAGTCTGTTACAGTCCCATGCCTTACTCTCTTGGTATATCTGGTGGATACATTCTGGTTGCATTTTTTTTCTGTTAATAACACAGTCAAAGATTAAACTATAAGCACCGCATCAGAGGGCACTGCTGGAATGGTTAGCCCACATTTGGATGAGTGAGTTTGATCAAGAAAACATTAATTAGAATTCTTTAGCTCTCTTTCTCAGAACTAAACAAAATTGTCAGTTGTGTGTGGGCATTGATGGTGACGTGTATTTAACATAAATCTCCACTGCTGTCAAAATCCACTAATTTCCCTGAGTTATAGCATAGTATCAAATTATATATTATTATTATTTTGGCTTTATATTTAGGTTATCCTCTTATCTTTGTGTACATGTGAAATGTAATGCTTGTGCAGAGTGCTAGATTGGTACTCTAGAGAGGCTAACATCTTCTGTTTATCCACAGAAGAGATACAGCCTAAGTAACTGCTGTGCAAGCTTCGCCATGCTTTTCCCCCCAGCATGCCTCTACTGTGACCTGGAAGGCAACACCTCTACTAGTGAGAGAGTAGCTCATTCTGCACAGTCAATTCAGTTCTCTTCTGAAATTGATGATAAGGTGGATCACTGTCCACTGGAAATGTGACTAACCCCAAAGATTTAATGGACATTGGGTGATGTTTGCACTAAGAGCAATAAACTGTGGCATAGAAGGGCAATTCTTCATTTTCAAACTTTAAAAAATGCTAAATGTGTAAATAGAGTAGGAGGTTGTGCTTAGAAAAATAATAGACGTGGGTAACTTAAAATTGGAAAGGAGAGAAAAGCCTGCAACAACTGCTTAGTAGAGAGGCAGTTAGAGGTAGTTTGTGTGTGTCATTTATATATTTGTGCATGTGTTTATAGGACTGCATAGACAATTTTTTAAAAACTAATGATACCTTAGTCACTTTGCCTGTATGTTTAATTCCTTTCACAAAGCTTTGTCTATGCTTTGTCTTTTTAAAAAAATAAAAAAATAAAAATTTGTTTAATAAAAGATTGGAAGCTCTTCGGGGCAATTCCTGTGTCATGGTCTTTGTACAGCATTTAGCATGATGGGGGTCTCCAGTCCTTTGGGCATAGGTGTAATACAAATAATAATAGTAATCACATGTTGATAAACTAATATCTCTAGCATCACCTCTGCCCGCACCAATCTGAGCTGACTTAGAACTGGCAACTGCTAAGTGAAAGACTCTGTACGTGACTGTTACTGCATTTCTTTTTATAGCTGATAAATTCTTTAAATGTTCTTATTCATCTGAGCCACATTTAATCAACTTCTGTTAAAAAATTTTAATTAACTTCTAGTTTGTTTTTTAGCTCTTTTCACTTGTATTTTATAATTGCCAGAAGAAGAAACTCCCGAGAGCTGGCCATGTTACTCTTCTAGGATAGGGCTGCTTTGTGCTATTTCAGGCCTCTTAAGCAGGTCTGTTTACTGGAGAATTTCTCCCAACTAGGGGATACTCAGGCACCGTAGAGCTGATTCTACACCATTCTCCCTGTGACCCTAAGAGTGCTGACTGGCAAAAAGGGTTCAATGTCATGTAGCAGCAACTTCTGTCAGGCCTGAGAAACACACTATACCTAACATATAGTTGTCATGGTATTTATCTATAAAGAATGCAGTGTATGGTATCAAATGAGAACTTATATCACATTGGTCATCATAATCGTTGTGTGATGTATGTAGGGGTAACAATTAAAAAGTTGTATGCATGTACTAAAAATATGCTCAAGCCATATAACCAGGGAGAGTTGGTAAACAAGATTGTCCCAGAGAAAGAAATGTTGATATGCCCATCTGCCTAGGTCTCAAATGTAAATGGAGTAGGGTAAGCCAAAGTCTGTGGGAATTATATTTGCCTCTGAAGTCAACAGGAAAAGCAAATCATGTAGAGGATGGGAAAAGGAGCCAGGGTGCCAGCGTTCTGGGGAACAAACAACAATACTTTTCAGAGATTTACTGGACTAAAAGGAGAAGGGAGAAAAGACTTTTTGGTTATACATCACTGAGGGAACAAAGAGGTCAGTCTGTCTTGTATCTCTGAAGGGTGGATCTCCAGCCATGGGAGTTGGTAATAGAGGTGGCTTTAGGTGAGAAACTGCCTTACACAGGACTGTAGCTGGATAAGTTGAATTTTAGTTACTAGAAATTGTTATACTTTTGTTTTATTGTTACCATTTTCGGTTTCTATTATCTTTGCTTATCACTTTTCACTTTTAATAAAATTATTCTTGGTTTTACTATAAATTCATCTCGGGCTGTAATATTATAGGAAAGTATAAATCCTCAGCTGATAGGCTGGTATGTGTACTATCTCTTTACAGACAGCGTACTTGGTACTTTCTGATGTTGTCCAGTGATGGGATGGATGCTGCAGAAGAATCCTCTTCCGGGGGGCTCAGGGTATTGGGGTGCAATGCAAAGTAAGGGCTGGTTTGGCTAATAAACTGGGGTGGCAGGGAGTTGTCACTCAGTTTAGCACCAGCAAATCTCTCTCGCTAAGGCAGCGGCATAACAAGGTGACTTACAGTTCTGAATGCCCAGAGAAAGTGTCATACTCCCTCCTTCCCAGGTGGTGGTGGAGGTGGTGTGGCCAGGGTATCCCTGCATCCTACCAACCCCTGATGTCTGGAATTGCTCTTGCAGTGGTCAGCTGTTAGAGCTGACACAGATTAGATAGGCTGCTGTTGGTAAACCTGATGCCCAAATGACCCCAGAATCAGTAAGGTGGTAAGGTGACTTAAAGCCACCTTTTTGCCCTGCTGCCTCAGCTATAGCTGTGGATCCAGGGCCCATATGGTTTTATGTATTGCTATATCCTTTTGAAGTATTATTCATTAAGGGCCTGATGCCCATCATCTGTAAAGGAGAGATTCCCTCCCTCCTACCAAAGGATATTGGGACTTTTTATGTCATTTCCAAGATTTTAGTGTTTGAGATAGTGTAGTAGGAGAGGACCATAAGGAAACACCATAGCTTTGCAGAGCATTGCAGTAAGATTTTTAACATTTCAAATGAAATTAAGGGTATGGGGTTAACTATGCTTAAATATGTTAGGGTCACATAATTACTGTATGATTTCCTTTATTCAAGTCTAAAAGTTAGGAAAATATCTTTGATAATTGCCATATGCATTAAGTAAATTGACTTTCTGGTGGAATGTACATTTTGCTTGCTTTCATTTGCTATTGTGTGCTTTCTCTGTGTGTTCTTCTGTTTACATACCTGCCAAGATATCTTTCAGATCCTTAGCATGCTAAATGCAATGAGTATGATCAGCCCAGTAAAATGACAGAAATTGATATTTCTTCAGACACAAAAACTAGTTGTAGTTTTAGAGAACAGAGGGGCAGCTGGGGAGAATTAAGCTGAAACTGTCAAGTTTAAATAAGCTGCCGAATTCTGGACAGGATAGTAATAGAAAACATGAGGGATTGTTATCAACCATGACATCTTATTAAAACGTGCAGTGGGATGTTCTGCACTGATCAGATATCAAGTTAGAATTTGAGTTATGAAAGGATGTTTTTCAACAAAGCAAAGCAAAATCTACATTTTAAAATATTTTTCTGAATAGTTATCAATGTTATCACTTTTAAAATATCGCCATTCTTCTGCTTGACCTGTCAGTATCTTATTCTTTATTTTTCCCCACCTGTTTGGTCCCAGACAACTCAGCATGGAATCTGTTCAATCCACTGATGCCATCCAAAGCCTATACCATGGGGACTTGCTCTATTTTGGGATAAGGACTTAAGACATAGGGTTGGTCATGAGTGGGTTACTCTAGTTTTCAACCACATATTCTTTCTATAAAAATAACAGGAGTACTTGTGGCACCTTAGAGACTAACAAATTTATTAGAGCATAAGCTTTCGTGGGCTACAACCCACTTCTTCGGATGCATATAGAGTGAAACATATATTGAGGAGATATATATACACACATACAGACAGCATGAACAGGTGGGAGTTGTCTTACCAAGTCTGAGACTTGGTAAGACAACTCCCACCTGTTCATGCTGTCTGTATGTGTGTATATATATCTCCTCAATATATGTCTGAGACTTGGTAAGACAACTCCCACCTGTTCATGCTCTCTGTATGTGTGTATATATATCTCCTCAATATATGTTTCACTCTATATGCATCCGAAGAAGTGGGTTGTAGCCCACGAAAGCTTATGCTCTAATAAATTTGTTAGTCTCTAAGGTGCCACAAGTACTCCTGTTATTTTTGCGGATACAGACTAACACGGCTGCTACTCTGAAACATATTCTTTCTATGCTGAGGTTCTCTTTTATCCATTTGTTTATTTAATGACGATCCAACTCAGCAAGGTTCTTAAGCAAGTGTCACTTTTTACATATGTGAATACTCCCATTGAAATCAATGGAACTACTCACATGCTTAAAGTTAAGCCTGTGCTGAAGTCCCTTGCTGATTTGCAGCCCTATTGTAGTTCTCCGCCTTAGCTGCTAAGGCAGCATGTGCAATCCTCCTCATGCTCCTGCGTACTGAGGTTGTCATTTGTGTAGCTCTCCCAGGATTTCAGGACAAGGCAATCTGTTCCTGAGCTCAGGTCACTCCTTTCATCATTCTGTATGCTACTTGTCATAATTGTAAAATTATTAGGTATTCATTATGTAATGTATTTAAGTACCAGTAGTGCTGATTAGTACAGCGTTCTGTATAATGAAAAAAATCCTCTTTCCTTTAGTTATCTGAAAATGTTTGCGTTCTTCACCTGCAAGCCTAAGCATTAGTATAGGCCTACAGCTACCTTTCCCCCCTACCAACTTGTCTATAGAGCACCATCTATCTTCAAAGGAACATTGATGTAAAATGTTGTATTGACTGTATTTATTTAATCAGTTCAGCCAGTATGCCGATGTTGATAGGCTCAGTATATTAAGCATATAGTACAGTAGAACCTTGGAGTTACGAACACCAGAGTTACAAACCGACCAGAGTTACAAACTGACCGGTCAACCACACACCTCATTTGGAAGCGTAAGTACACAATCAGGCAGCAGCAGAGACCAAAAAGAAAAAAAGCAACAGTACGGTACTGTGTTAAACATAAACTACTACAAAAATAAAGGGAAAGCATTTTTCTTCTGCATAGTAAGGTTTCAAAGCTGTATTAAGTCAATGTTCAGTTGTAAACTTTTAAAAGAACAAACATAATGTTTTGTTCAGAATTATGAACAACTTCCAATCCCGAGGTGTTCATAACTCTGAGGTTCTACTGTATCCAAAATGCACTTATTTATCTTTATAACTTGTCTATTTGCCAGTGGAGCAATTTAAATCACCTGACTTTTTTTTTTTTTAAATAAGTTTTTTTTTATATATAAAACCGCAACCTGATTTGACCTATTTTGTTTGTTTGTGCTCCTTTCTGTCTGCCTTTATGCACCTGTCGTCTCTTGTCTTGTACGTAGACAGTAAGATCTTATGTGGTTGTACAGTAGCTAACACGGGGGGGTGGGGGGGTCCTATTCTGTGTCTGGAGCACCTAGATGCTAGCACAATATAAATAATAATAATTTGAAAATGTGTATCATAGCAATTGTAGTTGAATATTTCAACTGCACTAAATTATAAGCTGCCCACTAGAATGGAATGAAAACTCTCTATTAAATTGAATACTTGTTGAATTGCTAGTAAAAAAACTACTCTCTTTCCTCAAACTGAAACTTTAACTGCTCAGCAGGATTGTCTGGCTATGTGGACTCTCTCCTCAGGCCCTACGCTACCAGCACTCACAGCTATCTTCGAGACACCACTGACTTCCTGAGGGAACTACAGTCCATTGGTGATCTTCCAGAAAACACCATCCTAGCCACTATGGATGTAGAAGGTCTGTAAACAAACATTCCACACAAAGATGGACTGCAAGCCATCAGGAACAGTATTCACGACAATGTCATGGCAAGCCTGGTGGCTGAACTTTGTGACTTTGTCCTCACCCACAACTATTTCAGATTTGGGGACAATTTATACCTTCAAGTCAGTGGGACTGCTGTGGGGACCCGCGTGGCCCTACAGTATGCCAACATTTTTATGGCTGACTTAGAACAACACTTCCTCAGCTCTCGTCCCCTAGCGCCCCTACTCTACTGACGCTACATTGATGACATCTTCATCATCTGGACCCATGTGAAGGAGGCCCTTGAGGAATTCCACCAGGATTTCAACAATTTCCACTCCACCATTAACCTCAGCTTGGACCAGTCCACACAAGAGATCCACTTCCTGGACGCTACAGTGCAAATAAGCGATGGTCGCATAAACACCGCCCTATACCGGAAACCTACTGACCACTGTACTTACCTACATGCCTCCAGCTTTCATCCAAACCACATCACACTATCTATTGTCTACAGCAGTGGTTCCCAAACTTTAACAGCCCATGAACCCCTTTCACTAAATTGTGAAATCTCGTGAACCCCCTCCTAAAAATGAATATTTTCAGGGTTTTAAGTTTAAATTTCCTCAGTGTGATGGATGCCCCAACTGCCGGGCCCCGGAATCTATGAACCTCTGAAAAATATTTTTAATTGAAACTTTTTTTAACGAACATAGAAAAACCAGAAACCAAAAATGTTTCTGAAAAATGTTTTTTTGGCTTTTTTTTTTTTTTTTTTTTTTAAAAGGTTTCTAATTAATTAATAAAAATAAATTCATTTTTGGTTTTCAAAAATCAGAAAATGGTCCATTTTCAAAAACTGTTTTCATGAAACATTTTTCCGTTTCAGTTTTTTTTGTAAAATTTTCTTGGGGAATTTTGAAAAATGTGAAAAAAATTCAAAACTTTCTGTGAAAAATGCTTGGTATTTTTCACCCACCTCTAGTTTCGGGTGAGGTTGTGGCTGGTGGTAACAAGGAGGGCCGTGGTTCTGGCTTTAGATGAGATTTTGGCAAATTCCTGGGGCTGGGGTTCGGGCTGCCAGCTCCCCCGCTGACGGGGCTCGGGCTGCCAGCCCCTACTGCCTGGCCCCGCTGTCCCTGGGGCTCGGGCTGCCAGCCCCGTGCAGAGTGCTGGGGTTCGGGCTGCTGGCTCCCCTGCTGACGGGGGCAGGGCTCAGGCTGCCAGCCCCTACTGCCTGGCCCTGCTTTCCCTGGGGCTCAGGCTGCCAGCCCCGCGTGGAGCGCTGTGGTTTGGGCTGCCGGCTACCCCGCTGACCGCTGGGACTCAGGCTGCCTGCCCCAACTGCCCGGCCCCGCTCTCCCTGGGGCTCAGGCTGCCAGCCCCGCATGGAGTACTGGGATTCGGGCTGCCGGCTCCCCTGCTGACGGGGGCAGGGCTCGGGCTGCCGGCCCTGCTCTCCCTGGGGCTTGGACTGCCAGCCCCACGCGGAGCGCTGGGGTTCGGGCTGCCGGCTCCCCTGCTGACGGGGGCAGGGCTCAGGCTGCTGGCCCCAACTGCCTGGTTCCGCTCTCCCTGGGGCTCGGGCTGGGGTTCAGGCTGCCGGCTCCCCCGCTGATGGTGGCAGGGCTCGGGCTCCCAGCCCCAACTGCCCGGCCCCGCTCTCCCTGGGGCTCGGGCTGCCAGCTCCTCTGCTGACGGGGGCAGGGCTTGGGCTGCCGGCCCCAACTGCCCAGCCCCGCTCTCCCTGGGGCTCGGGATGTCTGCCGTGCAGCCGGGTCCCACCTGCTGTCTCCAATGCCCGGGGTCCTCTGTCCACCATTAGTGAAATTTTTCTGGCGAACCCCCTGTAATGTTCTGCGAACCCCAGTTTGGGAACCACTGGTCTACAGCCAAGCTCTAAGATACAACTGCATTTGCTCCAATCCCTCAGACAGAGACAAACACCTACAGTATCTCTATCAAGCGTTCTTAAAACTATAATACCCACCTGGTGAAGTGAAGAAACAGATTGACAGAGCCAGAAGGGTACCCAGAAGTCACCTACTACAGGACTTGCCCAACAAAAAAAAGTACAGCCCCCAACTAAAACCTCTCCAGCACATCATCAAGGATCTACAACCTATCCTGAAGGACAATACCTCACTCTCACAGACCTTGGGAGACAGGCGAGTCCTCGCTTACAGACAGCCCCCCAACCCGAAGCAAATACTCACCAGCAACTACACACCACGCAACAAAAACACTAACCCAGGAACCGATCCCTGCAACAAACCCTGTTGCCAACTCCGTCCGCAGATCTATTCAAGGGACACCATCATAGGACCTAAGCATATCAGCCACACCATCATTCACCTGCACATCTATCAATGTGATATATGCCATCATGTCCCAGGAAGCCCCTCTGCCATGTATATTGGCCAAACTGGACAGTCTCTACACAAAAGAATAAATGTACACAAATCTCAGACATCAAGAACCAGTAGGAGAACACTTCAGTCTCCCTGGACACTCAATAACAGACTTAAAAGTGGCAATTCTTTAACAAAAAAAACTTCAAAAACAGACTCCAACGAGAAACTGCAGAACTGGAATTAATTTGCAAACTGGACTGAATAAAGACTGAGAGTGGATGAGTCACTACAAAAAGTAATTTTCCCTCTGCTAATATTCACACCTTCTTGTCAACTGTTGGAAATGAGCCACCTTGATTTCATTGGCCTCGTTAGCACTACAAAAGTAATTTCCCCTCCCTTGGTATTCACCCCTTCTTGTCAACTGTTGAGAATAGGCCTCTTCCACCTTAATTGAATTGGCTCGTTAGCACTGACCCCTCACTTGGTAAAGCAACTCCCATCTTTTCATGTGCTATAATATATATTCTGCTTACTGTTTTTTTCACTCCATGAATCTGATTAAGTGGGTTTTAGCCCACAAGAGCTTATGCCCAAATAAATGTTGTTAGTCTCTAAGGTGCCACAAGAACTCCTCATTGTCTTAACTAGACGATCTCTAGTTGGCTTGATTGACTGCCATGGTTTTGCCGTAAGAGTTCTGATACCACATTGTTGCATCAGGCAGCTTGACTTGTTTGGAAATGGGTAAAACATCCAGCATAATGCTGTCTCTATGAAATCATTAACTAAATGAGGTGTTGGATATGGAACATATGTGAAGACGTCCCAGCCTTATCTGTGTGATCAGAATTAATGATGGTATAATGAATGGCAGCATCCATATATAGCACCTTTCCTCTAGAAGGAATTTCTAAGTTCTTAAAAGTCTAGGTCATATTCAGGCCTGGTGTAATTAGGGACAAATTCCTTTGTGGGTAAAGCCAAACTTGGCCCTCTATCTTTCATACTACTTTATTTTGCCTATTGCTGAAATGCAGTCATCTCTGGGATGGAATATCATTCTGTACCATCAATGCAAGGCAATACATTTTAAGAGGTGCAGCAAAGAAAAATGTGTCCTGTTGAAATTTACAGATGGAACATAATCACCAATGCTGGAATTTGGCAAGGGCATCAAGATTAGTAAAGAGCAGAAAATATCACTGAATATGAAATAGGTCTCTGAAGTTTAGATGCGATTATTCTAGTATTTTGGTAGGTGATTTAGGGTTCAATAAAAAAATTTGCTTACCCCTGCCTACTACTAACCAAGTGCTATACGAATATGCATTTTTCATATAAGGAAAAAATATAGTTTAAAAAAGTATTATGGGGATCCCCTAGTATCCCTTAGTGATTTGCTTATGTCACTGGTGCTTTACTTGCATTTATGACCTCTCACCCACCATTCCTAAACTCTTGTGGAAGACACTAGTATACTTAGCAATTGATACAGAATAAAAGACCCTAGTAAATAATGTTTCAGACTGTCATATTCAAAGCTTTTTTATTTTATTTTTCAAGTGCTATGTTAAATAATTCATTTCATTATTGTAATGAATAAGCTCCAGTGAGCCCTGTAATGTGCATTGAATAGGAGAGATTCTGGAATGCAGTGTATCATTTTGATTTATAGTTCTGGGGCCAGAGAGACTGCACCTGAGCAGCACTTGATGAAGCTGAGGACGGGGGAGTGGTTAAAGGTGGTTTCAAACCTCCTTGATTCTTCCCCTTCCTGGGACCTAGCTCTAGATCGCTCTTATTTTGTTTGAAGTGTTTGATTTTTGTCCATAGATTGTATTGAGAAATGTAAACAGCTCAGGGCATATGTGGTCCTCCATCCTTTGTGTTTAGCAGTCTTCCAATTCAATTTGCTCACACTCTCTAGAGAAGGTACAAAGTTTATTTCTTTAGGAACAATGTGTTTAATTTAATCAGGCATTTTTGGCCTGATGGATAAGATCAAGCAGAGTTAAATCTAATAAAACTTCAATCCACGAACCATGTCCTCTCTGGGGATGGACTCAATGCTCTACTAATAGTTAATTATTTTCAATCTCTAAGTACTACAGTCCTCAAAAACACAGGGACCAAATTCTGTACAAGCCCAATAAACTGTGTCTGCACAAAAGATCATGGGATCTAGAAATTACAAAACATATCAGACTGAAATTCTGGATATAGTAAAGTTAATATATTGTCTCTCGAAACTTGTCAAGTAATTCATCTAGCCACAGAAAAAATAGAGTACAAGTGAAGTATGTGATTTTACACAGAGTAGTGTGCAGCAAATATTCTTTGTTTGCACATTTGGATTTCCTTGTAGCAGTGACTGAACTTTAATCCAGGAGAGAGATTATTTGCTGAGGTACAGTTTTAAGACTGAATTTTAGTCATTTTGTCCACAAGAAGGAAAAACTGCTGATCTTGATGGAGGCAGAGAACTGTGTTATGTGACTAGTCCATGTCAAGACAAGATATCCATGCTGTAGTGTATAGGAATTTGGGTAGTATTGCTTTTAATAGTCTGGGATCCCACTAGTGGACCTCCCTGTCTTCTATTGCAGAAGAGCTCCCAAACTATTTAAAGCAGTACTACTCAATTCCTTTACACTACACATTTGCACAGCAAATAACATTTCTGTGCATTCCCGAATTTGGCAAGGCTTTCAGTAATTTCAGATAGGTAGATGTTCTCCATGTGAAAAAAGTAATAGTGATAATATTTGCCAAGATTTTCAAAAATTGGTGCCTAATATTAGGCTTCTAAGTTCATATTTAGGCACTTAGATAAGTGGCCTGATTTCCAAATCATTGCTGCTCCCACTGACTTCACTGCTCAGCAACTTTTGAAGATCAGGTCACAAGATGTATTAGGCACATTGATTTTTTTTTTTTTTTTTTAACTATACAATACTTGTATAAAGGTGCCTTTACAAACCATGATTAGTGCACTGTAGAGGGTGAAGTTATTTCTGTTCAGAAGAGAGAGCTTTAGAATTAAGGAACATCAAAGTTGATAGTGCTATTGTCTAGGTAGAGCTAAGGTTTCATTTCAATTTATAATCACTAACGTTTTAAAACCATTATTTTTCAATCCATTCTGAGAGACCTACTAAAGGGATTATTTTGGGGGCATTTATAGGGTTGTCTGAGAAGCATATTTTATTCAGTGTGGAACAGACGGAGGAAAAAAATACACCACTCAAAATTCTCCCAATGAAAGGCCTATATTTTAAAATCCAATGTTTTCCCTAGCCATAAAGGGGCATGACAATTATAAATATTCTAAACCATTTTACTTATGAGGCATTTCTGAGCCTGAAAAGGCACTGAACACTTGATTGCAATGGGGTCGAGGTTACATAGCACATCCCAAGAGGCTCTAAGTATCCTTCAGTGCTTTTCTCAAAAAGGGAGACTGAGATAATATTAGGCAGAAGCTCTATCTAGCTGTTGACATTTGGTCAAAAGAAGTCAGCAACACTTACACTGTAAAGGTATACAAAGTGGTAAACTTTAGCATAGTTTTACAATTGATTTAGTCTAATTGACATGCTTTCCAAACAAGAGCCTACAGTACTTGTACTTTATTACATAAGGATACTGAATTATCTTGTTCACATTTTAGCAGTTGTGGTACTTGAATAAGGTTTGAAGCCCTTTGGTGCTGCTAGTGGAATTTGGCACCCGATATGTGCTATGGATATAATGCTGACAATCTGTATTCAGGCGCAGAAGCAGAATTTATGCACTTGTGAACTGAACAATTCACAGAGAAATGACAGCTCCCATACAAAGTTTTAAGGTTGTGTGCATTGAATTATCAGCAAAATCTACAAAGAAAAGAAATACTTGAAACTTTTAAATATTTTTTTTCAAAGTGCTTTCCCCATAGTATATAATAAGTTATTGATCACTCGTCTTTGGTCAAGAGTCACTTTTGTTATTGCTGTTATACTGTCATTAATCTTGTGATAACGGTCTCCTTTGTCTTTGTAACTGTAAATAAAAGCTTTTCATATAAAATTGAAGCATTACTGCTTGCCCAAAAGGGACGGGGACACCTTTTATAAGGTCTGCTTTAATAAATAGGGATTTTATTTTAATTAACAATACTGTAGTTTATAAAAAAAATTCCCTTCCCCATTCAAAATTTGACAGCATAAATTCTAATGTATTTGTTTTGTCTGCTTATATGGCCATATTACTGTGGTTACTGGTTTTAAAAAAAATCATACTTCCAATGATATTTAAAATATGGTGATGACTTTAAAAAGTGACTGTAAACATGTCACATAATTAGAACACACATTTACTCCTTTTTGTCTTCTCGGAGCTGATCTGCTTAGTTTACTGACAGAAACAAGTTTTTGTTTTTTAACTACCATCACCATTGCACAGCTGTGCAGAAGCCAGCTGTATTCTATTTCATCTCATGCATTTTCAGCAAAATCAGTAGCTAAATCCTGATTCCAGGATCTTTGTTGGGTGGTGTGGAAGAAAACCTTCCACTTCCACAGTGGTGATTCATGATGGAGTGCGAAGTAGGAAGAGTACAACTTGATTTTTCAGATACCAGGCTGAGAATTCAGAGATGATATTTAGAAAAATGCTTGCTCTGGTGGTTAAACTGCTCAAGTTCTACATGAGTCGTGGGAGAATAACTGTGGAATATTAACATGTCTGACATTGCCTCAAGTAACATGAACTGATTTACTGCTGATGGACTGTGCACATGTGTTCTGGATTTGATCTAGTCTCCTGCCAATAAGTAACTTAAACTAATTGAATAATTTTTTCATGTGACTGTGTGTGTGCTATTTTTAAATTTGTTGTTAATTAGGAAGAAGCCAAAACTATCACAAACTTTGATGGTTTAGATATAATGGAATCCACATCCAAAGAACACTTGACTATTTTTTCTCCAAACCCTCAGCCCATTGGTAATTTTTAAGTCCAAAGACTTTCTAGATGGAGCAAAAACTGTCAGAGGGGTTTTATATTCCCTATAAAAATTCATTATATTTGTACATTACTATGAAAATATTTATTTGTGCAATTATCTGATTTCAATAAAAGCTAATGGAGCGCTCACGACCGCCAGACAACTTAGTATGAAATTGTATTTGCTATAATCATCCCATGAGCAGGGAAGTATGAAATATACTCAATGCATGGTTTACCTCTTTGACAATATATTTTTGGCTTATGGGAACAAAGGAGCCATAGTGCAGTGAAAAAGAATTGTATCTGTTGAGCAAGTGTACTCTCATTTTATTCATGTGCTATGTCCTAATCCTGCAATGAGATCTGCTGTAGTGGATCTTGTGCCCTGGATGAATCTTGTTGACTTTAACATAATGTTACCACTCTTCCTATGCTCAGACATTGTTATAATCTTTAACTACATGAACATATAACACAATATCTATCAACTTTCTTCTAAAACCTTAGATATATATTTACTTTGCAGAGTCTGCTAATTTAACTGGGTAGTCTTGCCAATAATATTTATTTAATGTTTTGTTTTGATGTATACTGAGATCAGGTGTTGAAGATGCTAGTTTGATTTCCTCCCCTCCCCCCATATCCTAGCAAAGATTTCATCCATCAAAATAAAATTATTTTTTTTACCACATCTTTATTTTTTCTTCTGTATAGGTGTAGATAGATTAGCTACAAATATTTATTGAGCCAGTGGCAATGATTCCCAGCCCAAAGAGGTTTGATTCCATATATTATTCTCTCAGGTTGTTAGGCTGCACACTCACTGTGGTATCTAAGAACCGACAAATATAATAACAATCCCATTTATTTGTGGTATGAATGAGGTGTAGCTTATATATACTGTGTGCATTCTGCATAACAAACCATTTGTCTGGCACATTATACAGTACAGAAACTCTGTTGTATAGTGTTTGCTTCCTCATTTGTCTTCTTGGAACTGTCCTTTGTTTTAAGGAAAGATCATTAAGTGAAATTCTATGTCCTATATCATTTAGGCGGTCAGACTAGATGATCATCATGGTTCCAGTCTCGTTTTAAATTCAGTGAATTTTGAAAAGGTGTATTTCAGGCCTTTTTTCTGACCATCTGAACTGAAAATTGTTTTCTACTTCTTCCTCCTTGGATGATGATGATCCATGTCCAACCAGCACCAAGTTTGATTCTGAGTTCATCAAGCTGGAATGAGATGGGGAGACCTCAATGTGCTAGTTTTCATGGAGTCAGTAGGAGACAACATGATCTATTGGGTACTGAACTGGGAGTCCTGGGATTCTTTTCCAGAGTCTGCCACAGACCATGGATGAGCTGCTTCACCATTCTGTCCCATCAGTCTGTTTTGCCTATTTAAATTGTAAACTCTTTGGTGCAGGGACTGTTTGCTACATTATTCTGTTAAGAGAACTGGTTTAAGAGTTCTTTTGCAGATATAAGCTGCATTCCTCTAGGATGGGTTGCCAGTATATTTTATCAGTATATCTATACTGGCAAACCACAGTAAGTATAGACAAGGCCTAAGACAGCAGAGTAGGGAAATTTCCCTTTCAATCTTTGCACTTTCATCAAAACAACTTTTTTAGTTTTCTGGTTGAATATAGTTGTTGGTTTTTTGTTTTTTGTTTTTTATCTTGTAATGGGACTAGAGCCACAGTTTGGTGAAAATATTTGCAGTAGATATTAGACATGTTGATAATGCCTCAGTAGGAGATGAAAAATATTATGAAGGCCTCAGAGCTCATGAGCTTCTTCTAAAAAAAGCAGTAACCGACTCTCAGAATATATTTAAAGTTTGCGTAGCTAAACTTCACCTCCATGCCTCTTGAACAAAAATAGCAATTGGAAACTAGTAGTTTGTGTCTTCAGTGGTGCTCTATTAACTTTTTTGTAACTTTTGTGTAATTATGCTAGTCTTGTCATGGTAACAATCGGAAACAAAGCATTGGCAGTGTTGGGCTGCACTTGATATGCAAGGACTAATTTGCTAAGGTATGTGTGTGGATAAAAGAGCGGAGTGTTCTTAAATGAAGCATAGTGATTATTTTCACAGCAGAAGGTGGAACAATAATTTGAAGGACTAGGTAGTTAAATGGACACCTGTGCAGCTGAAAACTAGGAAAAAAGCCTGAGTTCACAGTCATCGGTATAATGCAATGCATTGAAACTCCAGGAATAGTTAAGCTGCTGAAAGGTTCTTTTCTCCATTTGTTTTTTATTTCACTGTCATTTCAGAAATATAATAATCCATTATGAGCTCGTACTGTAGTAAAATTTTTGTATTGCTTACTTCAATATAGAATGCCCCAATATCAGCCTCTCATATCTTAGCTGTGGTAAAATGGCTATTTTAATTCCCAATGAAAAGATTCTTTTAGGTTTCTTTATAAAATAGGAAGCAATGGGTAATTTGTACCAGTGGTGTATTCATAGAATCATAGGACTGGAAGGGACCTCAAGAGGTCATCTAGTCCAGTTCCCTGCACTCCTGGCAGCACTAAGTATTTTTTAGACCATTCCTGACAGGTATATGTCTAACCTGCTCTTAAAAATCTCCAATGATGGAGATTCCACCACTTCCCTAAGCAATTTATTCCAGTGCTTAACCACCCTGACGGGAAGCTTTTCCTAATGTCCAGCCTAAACCTCGCTTGCTGCAATTTAAGCCCGTTGCTTCTTGTCCGATCCTTAGAGGTTAAGAAGAACAATTTTTCTCCCTCCTCCTTGTAACCTTTTATGTACTATAAAGCTGTTATCATGTCCCCTCTCAGTCTTCTCTTTTCCAGACTAAACAAACCTAATTTTTTCAATCTTCCCTCATAGGTCATGTTTTCTAGACCTTTAATCATTTTTGTTGTTCTCTGGACTTTCTCCAATTTGTCCACATCTTTCCTGAAATGTGGCACACAATACTCCAGTTGAGGCCTAATCAGTGTAGAGTAGAGTGGAAAAGTGACTTCTCGTGTCTTGCTTACAGCACTCTGCTAATACATCCCAGAAGGATGTTCGCTTTTTTTTGCAACAGTGTTACACTGTTGACTCATATTTAGCTTGTGGTCCACTATGATCCCCAGATCCCTTTCTGTAGTACTCCTTCCCAGGCAGTCATTTCCTGTTTTTGTATTGTCTTATTAAACTATGGTTTCAATCACTCCAATGAATAGGTATATATGTCTTTGCGCGGAGTAAAAATAAGAGACATTTCCTGGGTGATATTTGGACTTCAATCTCCAGTTTTATCAATAACACATATACTATCGTGTTTACTAAAAAGATGACATGAAACATTTTGCCTATCACAGCACAGACTTTAACCCAGAAGGAATATATTTTAAGAACATGACCACATGGAGATTATAAAATGTGGAGTATCCAATGTGCTCTTCTTGCATATATTAGTTTGAATTGTTAACCCACACGCATTTGCAATATGTTGTATTTCTGTAGCAACTTAGGAGCCCTAATCATGAACCAGGACCCCATTGTTCTAGGCACTGTATAAACCAGGGGTCGGCAACGTTCGGCACGCGGCTCGCCAGGGTAAGCACTCTGGCGGGCCGGGCCAGTTTTATTTACCTGCTGACGCGGCAGGTTCGGCCGATCGCGGCCCCCACTGGCCGCGGTTCACCGTCCCGGGCCAATGGGGGCGGCGAGAAGCGGCGCGGGCGAGCGATGTGCTGGCCGCGGCTTCTCGCCGCCTCCATTGGCCCGGGACGGCGAACCGCGGCCAGTGGGGGGCCGCGATCGGCCGAACCTGTCGCGTCAGCAGGTAAATAAAACTGTCCCGGCCCGACAGGGTGCTGGTACCCTGGCGAGCCGCGTGCCGAACGTTGCCGACAGCTGGTATGAACGCAACAAAAAGATGAACCCTGCCCTAAAGATCTTACAACCTAAGTATAAAACGAGGTCCAACAAATGGATGCGGACAGATGGGGGAGTACAAGGAAACAGACAGCATTGGTCAGCATGATAGACAGCGGTCTCAGTACACCAATGATTGTCAAGTTCTTTGTACACATCACAGAAAAGGAGAGTTCTGAGGAGAGTTTTGAAGGAGGATAGTGAGGTAGCTTTGTGGATGTTAACTGGACCTCCTCTCAAGTGTGAGGGGCATCATGGGAGAAAGCACGAAGGTGCTTGTTTGAAAATTTAACAAGTGGAAGTTGGAGGCTGGCATCATGGACTAAAGGGAGGTGGGAGTTGACGCACCAATAGTAGATGAGTGTGTAGAGTTCTGCTGTGAAGGGCCTTGAAATGAAGACAAATAGCTTATGTTTATGATAAAGAAGGGGGACCCAGAGGAGGGATGTAAAGAGAGGGATGACGTGGTCAAATAAACTGGTTAGGAAAATGATATTTGTATGCTTTTGTCAAGGCCAGAGAGAAAGATGTTGCAGTAAATGAGACATGAGTTGATAAGACCATGGATGAGAGTTTCAGCTGTGTGGATGGATAAGTAAGGATGTAGAGATGTTCTGCAGAAACAATTAGCAAGATTTAGACATAGCCTGGATGTAAGGATACAGAGAGAAGTCTGAGTCAAAAATGCCACTCAGCTTATGGGCCTTAGTGGCAAGCAGGATGATCACAGTGATTGGAGGAAACGGGAAGTTTTAAGAGCTGTTTTAGCCATGTTGAGCTTGAGCTGATGGCTGGATCCACAAGGAGACGTCAGAGAGACCGGCCATGATTTTAGTTTAGGGTATGTCTATACTACTCGCCGAATCGGGCGGGTAGTGTTTGATGTATCGGTGATCGATTTATCGTGTCTTGTCTAGATGCTATAAATCTATCCCTGAATCGACGCCTGTACTCCACCTCGGCAGGAGGAGTAAGCAGAGTCGACGGACCGTGAGGACAGCCAGGTAAGTCGAACTAAGATACTTCGACTTCAGGTACACGAATAGCGTAGCTGAAGTTGTGTATCTTAGTTCGAAACCCCCACCCGCTCCACCAGTGTAGCCCAGGCCCAAGTCAGAAGGAGAAAGTTTGGAGAAAGAAGTAGGCCTGGGAATCATCCGCGTAGAGATAGTAATTGAATTTGTGTTTGCAGATGAGATTACCCACAGATAAGGTGTTGAGGGAGAAGAGAAGGGGACCAATGGCAAAGTCCTGAAGAACCCACAGAAAGAGGTAGGGGGCTTGAGGAAGATTCTCCAAAGGACACACTGAATGAGTAATTAGAGAGATACAGGGAAAACCAGGAGAGGACAGAGGCACAGAAGACAAAAGAGGCCAAGATTTCAAGAAGAGCATGGTAGGTGGTGGCAAGAGCAGCTGACAGGCCAAGGAGGATGAGGATGGAGTACTGCTTCTGAGCTTTGGTAAGGAAGGATTCTTTAGAGACTTTGGTGAAAGCAGTTTCAGTGGAGTGCAAGGGGTGAAAGCCAGATGGAAGAGGTTCTAAGTTGGAATACTGTATATGTACCTTTGTCTTAGAGTGCTGTTTGTAGTGATCATGTGCATTTCTTTGAATGGGCCTAATTGTCTTTTTTTACAGTGATGTAACTCCACTGACATCATTGTAAATGAAAGAAGAAACAGGTCCAATATTCATTCCTCCATCAGTGGTGCTGTGCCATCTTTTGACTCTTTTAGACTTGGTACTATTTCTGCCTGAGAATTCCATTTTGGTATTATTCTTACATAAAATGCAGTTCTTCCCAGTCTTCAGTCTATCCCTGTAAAACCAAATTTGAGGAGGACAAAGCTAATTAGAAAGCCCTTTCTGACCTGGAGGAGGTCAGATAGAGAAATCATGCAGAATAGAGAGTCTATATGTTGTGCTGTGTCAACTCTATAGCCAGTAGAGTTGTATGAGTCCATGTCCATTGTTGACTAGTCTGATTATTTGGCACCCAAATTATAGGATGCAGGGACAACTGGGCACTGCAGCCCCCACTGACCTGGATAATAGGACTCCTCCAATGATTAACTCTCCTGTTATATGGTGCCTGACTAGACAGCCACCAGAACCCAAAGGGAACCACATCTCACCATCCTTACTGCATGTCAGTGGGAGATGTCCAGATGCAGCACACCTAGCCCATGTCCACACTAGCAGGGGGTTTGACCTAAGATACGCCACTTCAGCTACGCTATTCGCATCTTTGGTAGACTTACCTGGCCGTGAGGACGGCGGCGAGTCGACTGCTGCCGCTCCCCCGTCGACGCCTCTCGCGAGCTGGAGTTCCGGAGTCGACGGGGAGCGCGATCGGGGATCGATTTTATCACGTCTGCACTAGATACAATAAATCAACCCCCAATAGATGGATCACTCCCCGCACAAGTTTGCAGTCGGTAGTGCTGGCTGCCCTAGAAAAGTTTACCCACCACCGCAGGTGGTAGTATCTTGGTAGTGAGGGCTTATAAAAATAGTATCAGCTTGAAAGAAGATCTATATTGCATAATTTCTCTGTAATAATTGCAAAGGAGGGTGCACTCTAACATAAATGAAGAGTTGTCTTTTTGATGCAAAATTCACAATAAAACACGTTTACAAAACCACAAATCTGTGGCCCCAGTTATGTGGTGTTTTAAAGCATATTTGTAGCTAATGTATTGAAAAACATCATTTTTTTTAATATGTAGGTTCCCTCTGCATTGCTACCAAGGTGAGTTGTAGCATGGATTATTAGCAGAAGGATTATTACCTTTGCAGAATAAACTGCAAATACTACTCCTGCTGACTACAGCATGTTTTGGCAAAGACATTTGCAAAATAGACTTCTTCCTTTCTTGAAATGTGCTCTAAGTGAGAGAAGAAAGGTTGTCTTGACTTTTTTGAGCAATACATTATTGGAAATGTTTAGAGAAATAGAGACTTACAAATAACTTACAATAGAAAGATGTTCTGCATCAGAGATGTTGGCATTTCCCCTTTATATTTTTGCTCATGTCACTCAACTTTCAAAAAATGGTACAACAGAAAGCTCAAAGGAAAATTGCAGACAACTATACTCTAGTGACAGTTCTAGCTTCTTTATATTCCTTAAAAGCAAAACTATCCTTCATGGGCTATTAATTTTTAAAGTCATTTATCTTAGAGCAAAGCTGTATGTACAGAACATAATATATAACATCAACATAGTATGGTGTAGCTAGTGACTGAAGGCATTGTGACATTATAACTCCAGGATAAACTGAACAAAAATGAACTGTTCATTACTTTAGTTATATCCACCCTGACACTTCCCAAGTCAAGTTTCCCTGTCATGCCTTCCAGCAGTCCTCCTCCTCTCTCTGCCATTTTCACGCTTCAAGAAACAGCTACAATAAAATACAAGACTAATAAATATCACCTCACTTTTATTTAACCTTCCCCACGGTGAACACTATGTTGATATGTGTATTAGATTACATACAGTATACTCCTGTTCATCCAAGTAGGATGGGGGACATGGATTGTATTGAGATAATTGGGAGTTTGGATAATTGAGAGGCCATTGAATAAGCAGTGGGGAAAACAAAAGTGCTATCACTTTCTTTCTTTAGAAAAAGAGTGCACATTTATTGAAAAGTAGATAAGCACAAACAAATCAGGTTGCCAGCAAATACTAGCTCACACAAAGCACACTGAATACATAAGCAGTCACAGTAATCAGCTACAATACATCAAAGAACTCTGTTATAGCAACCTGCTTTTTAGTACCATTTAATTTTTCTACTGTCTGCATGCATGCATAACTTTTGGAGTAGCAAGACGTACAGGTAGTTAACGTTCTCCTGACTTCATCCAGAGTAAACAGTTGTTCAGTGCAGCAACTGCTGTCCGGTAGTTGATCCAAAGGTGCTGCTATCTTTGACTCTTCCTTGTCATCCTCTTCAGCTGCGTCCATGAACTATATAGTGACCACTATGTTGGTCATTTTGTATACTAAGAGGCAATGTGGTCCATTGAATTGGATACTGAACAGGGACTTGGGAGACCTGGGTTGTATTCTCTGCTATGCCAGTGCCCTATTGTATGACTTGGACTCTGGACAAGTTATTTCTGTTTTTTTACTGTGTGCCTGGGGTCCCCTCTCACTCTTTATCCATCTTGTTTAGTTAAATTGTAAGCACTTAGCTAAGGGACTCTCTATTTGTTCTGGGCACTGTGCCTGGATGCTCAACCTCAGTGAAGCCTCCAGGTGCCACTGTAATATAAATAACATCTAGGTCCTTAGCTCTCCATTTCTGTTGCATACACACACATTGCTACCTTTACTCTTCCTTGTTCTCATTTTTAAAAAATAAACAAATATGTATAAATTGTCTGGACCTTTACTAAAAATACGAAACCAACTATTTAATTCTCCTAAAATTACTCTTTTGACCACTTAATACAACCACCGAGGCTCTTGGGGGCAGAGACCTTGTTTTTTGTTTTGATGGCTAATTTTTATTGTTGTAAGGCACCCTGTATACCTGTGTTGCTATATAAATAAAACTCTACTAATTGAGGAAACTACTGCATTGCTGTCAAAGTGTCAGGGCTTCTTCCTTCATGTAGCCATTTGCATTTTTCAAGCTTTTTGCCACTCCTGTACTAGTAGTAGTAGTAGTAAAACACTAGAGTAAACTTCTGTCATTTGTTAGATTCAAAATGAAAGTGGTAAGGTGATTATTTTAAGCTTGTGTTTTTGTTAAATTTTCAATTCCTTTTTTAAAAGTCACTAGTAACATTTATTTAAAGTCAAGGCTATATCAGCATTCAGACCCTAGAAACTTTGAAGAAGCATGAAAAAGAAATTGTATAAACCTTATAGTGTTAGGTGCAATTAAAATAAACTTTTGTAATAGATTTTATATAAAATCTATGTAGTTGAGAATTTTAAATTTGTTTAAGTGAACATGTTTTTCATAGTTGTTACATTTATGGTCACCACTGCAATGTGAGTCTCAATTCAGATCTCCTGGTAAAGAAAGACTTTTTTAAAAAAATCCAAACCCATTTTTATAAAAATGGCTTCTTGGATTCTAAAATCCAACTATGTGAAATTTACCTTTGTAACATTGTTCCTTTAAGTAAAATACATATCTTTTTTTAGAAATGTAATACTTTAATTCATTTATAATAAACGCATAGCAACTGTCTCTATATTTAAAAAGTATTCTTTTCTCAAATGTAGAACAAACTTTTTCTACTTTTATTTAATGTAAAATAAATAAAAACACTCTTCAAAAACACATTTTTCCTAACTTTTCATGACATCGTGTATGTTTCTCCAGTGATTAAATATACATGTCCCAAGAGTAATAGGACTTCCTGTCAGCAGAATGATACTTTAGACAATCGTATTATAAATCCAGCCATGGGGGGAGGAAACAAATTGGTAAAGTGCACAATTACCCCTCCTTAAAATTAATCCCATGTTCTATTAATTGTTAAAATAATCTTGTATTATCTCAATGAATTTCTGCAGGACACTAATTGTTTTTGCTGAAGCAGTTCTAGTAATGAACAAAAACTCCATTCTTTTACGTAGCTATAAAGTATAAACCAGATGTTTCATCAGTTGCTACCTTGTACACAAACTTGAATTAAACCTTCCAGTGATTCTGCATTTTCCTCAATGGATCATCAGTCTGTATGATGTACCTAGCCTCTGTTTGCCAGAAGCTGGGAATGGGTGACAGGGGATGGCTCACTTGATGATTACCTGTTCTGTTCATTCCCTCTGGGGCATCTGGCATTGGCCACTGTCGGAAGACAGGATACTGGGCTAGATGGACCTTTGGTCTGACCCAGTGTGGCTGTTCTCATGATGGAAAAAAGGGGAGAGAGATTGTGTTTGATGCAAAATACTGACCATGCATCCTTATGGCATCTACTGTTGGGCAATCTGTCTAAATTGTCTTCGGCAGCCTTGTGCATTGAAAGGTATAGAGAATGGCAGAATACTGGCCATGGAAGGCAGGAAGGAGGGAGGCATGAAGGAAACAGACAGCAGAGAAGGCATCAAGCTTAGATGACTGATGGATATATTAAAAATATAATTAAAGAATAACATTGTACATTTTGTCTGCTGCATATTTGCTTTATCTTCGTAGCAGTGTCATTTGGTTTTTACTGTCAATGCTGTCTGTATAAACAAAATTAAGTGGTGGTGGTGGAGGAAGAGTGTAGCATAAACATAAAGGGTAAAATCCTGGTAAAATAACTCAACAATTCTTTTTATAGGAACTCAGTGGCGAAAGGACCAAGAACAAGATTTGAAAAATGTCCTGAAGAACATTGACCAAGACATTCCATTGGTATTTGTCAGCGGAAATCATGATATCGGCAATGTTCCAACACCTGAAACAATAGATGATTATTGCAAGCACTGGGGAGATGATTACTTCAGTTTTTGGGTTGGAGGAGTTTTCTTTCTTGTGCTTAACTCTCAGTTATACTTTGATTCCTCTAAATGTTCTGAGTTAAAGCAGGCCCAAGATGAGTGGCTTAATGCACAACTGGCTGTAGCTGAAAAACGGAAGTGTAAACATGTAATAGTATTTCAGCATATTCCTCTATTTCTACAAAACCCGGATGAAGACCATGACTATTTTAACTTGGAGAAGTCAGTTCGGCACGAGCTGATGGAAAAGTTTCATAAAGCAGGTATCGTTACTTTTTGCATTTGACTGTTTTTTCTTTTCAGCACTGTGATGTGAACAGCTCATATCCTGGGATACAATAAGTGGACATTGGTGGCATTTGGGTTAAGAGCTCCCCACAAAAAGAAGAGCTGCAGTCACAATAAAATGTCCCTGCTGCATATCATCATGTATTTTACCTTGATCACCTTAGCTTCGTTGTCCATTTAAAAAATGTGCTCTGCGTTAACCAGTAGCAAAAAAGAATAGGTACGGTGGTTCTAAAGCAATGACCTAGAATGTCACATACATGGTTTTTGGGGGTATGTAAGTCTATGCCTGTGTGTGTCTGTTCCCTCCAAAAATAATTGTCAATATTTTATTTCCCAAGCACAAAAACTATCACAGTAGTCCAGCAAGGATCTTTGAATGTTAACATTTTAAAGTACAGTTATTGTTTAAAACAAAAACACCACCACCACAAAGCTATCCCTTGGTACTGTTAAAATTTTAACCTTTTCTATCACAGAGCTTCTCTGACATTGCAATATACCTCACAGATGCATTATTACAGAATCATACTCTGCCACATTTTATTTTCGTTATTAGATCCCTGCTGCCAGTCTGACCCTAATATGAAACAAAATGTCCCAGGGGGATGGGAAATAATATAAGAGGTAGAAGGAAAAGTATCATCTTTCAAGACTGTCCTGGAAGATCATAGTGGAGGTTCTTGTACAAAATATAATCCTTCCATTTTATCCTTTTAATCTTTGTGAATGAAATTGTTTAGCATTTTTTAAGAAAAATACAATATGCATATCTGTTTATGGAGTTTTTAAAGAGCTGTTCATATCAGTACTAGTTTAATAGGAAATATCTTTAATAGGGTAAATACTTATACATTGTTTTAAAGTGTTTTTAAAATGTATGTGTGAGATATTGTTACTTAGGCGTTGTCTACACTGCAGAGTTTTATTACCAAAAGGCAACTTTTGGCAATGAAACAATGGAGGTGTACACACTGCAATGCCACTTTTGGTAACAAAACTCTTCAGTTTCAGCGAATAAAACCACCTCGATGAGAGGCACAGAGCTTTTTGCGACAAAGCATTAGTGTAGATGCTGCCGTTAATTATATCCCTATAACTGGCTTCCCCCAGTATCCCACAATGCCTGCCATGACTGCTCTGCTCACTGTTTTGAATTTGGCTGCCCTGCATTCCTGCTACACAGGAATGAACCCCTCCCCTTTCAAAGCTCTGTGAAGTTCTGATAGCTAAGCATGCCGCTCAGCTCCCGCAGCAAAGAGGAAATCATTAACAGGGAATGCTGCTGTCTCCCACGCTATGGAACACAGAGGCAGGCAGGCAGAGGCATAGGGTGTGTGTGTGTGTGTGTGTGTGTGTGTGTGTGTGTCAGAGAGAGAGAGAGAGAGAGACTGAGACTGCTGTGCTGTGCTGTGCAGGGAGGCGGGGGCTGATGTTGGGGGTATCCCCCTCCACCGCCTCAGGACTGGTTGCTTCTGGTGGTTGGCTGAACTTAGAGACAGCATGCCGACACACTCCCTCTCCCCCGACACACACCCTGTCTCTCTCACATACGCACGTCCCCTCCCTCTCTCTTTTACTCCCCCAACACACACTCTGTCTCTGTGTTCCCACACACACACTCCCCATCACATGCTCCTCTCCCCCCCGCAAACTTCAGTTGAAAAGTGGCTGGCAATCTAGCAGGATGCCCATGGAACGATGGGATTGTGCAACCTACATCATGTGATGCTGTACTTGTCCCATGAGGCATTGCAAACCCTTCCCAAAGAACCCTGCGGCCAGTTGCACAGTGGAATAGCTACCCACAGTGCACTGCTCTCTATGCCAATGCGAGAGCTGCTAGTGTGGATTTACTCTGCTGACACAAGGAGCATAGTGTGGGCATGCAATAGCAGTTTAAAGTGCTTTAATTAAAGCGACAAAACTCTGCAGTGTAGACAAGGCCTAAAATTAAATGGGTGTCATAAGTCTCCCGTAGGTAAATAAGCAGTAATGTAGAGTCAAAACATTGTTGTCTTCCAAGTTTATTTTCATTCGGTTGACTTACTAATATTTGATACCATTTTATAATTGTGACATTATTCCTTTGATATCAGAATTAATTTATGTAAAATGCCTTCATTGTAACTGATAAATGATACTGCATTAAGGCACTAGTGCATTATATACTCCTGGGGGAATTCTGTACCTAAAAATTCTGCACATTTTCAGATTCTACAAAATTCTGCATATTTTATTTGTCAGAAAAACACAATATAATCACACCAGTTTCAATTATTTTTGGTCACTTATTTCAAAATACCTGTCAGCAAGTATGTCTGTAACAATACAGACAACAAAAAAGATTCAGAAAATGTTTTTTGACAAATAGATTCCTTATTAGGCATATTAATACAGAACTCTGAGTAATAATTAATTTAAACTACAATACGGAACTGTATTTCCCGCACCCCTCAGAACCAGTGAAAAGGCTTTAGGGAGTCAGGGTTAACGAAGGAGCTGAAGGAGAGGGAAGTAATTTCTGGGAAGGAGCCTGGGTGTGAACTTGGAGTGTTATTGGATATGAGTGGGAAAAGTATGGATGAGGTTTTTTGGGGGGGCGGAGAGGGACTGCTAGGGAGCTTCCCCCAGGTAGACCCTGGCTGACCCCTAGCCTCTCCCATTCAGTCAGGCACATCTGCCCCTGTGTCCTTGCACCCCCTATCCACATGTGTCCTTCCGCCCCATTGAGACACCCACTCACCCATCCCCATGTGGCCCTGCACCCCCTGTCCCATGTGTCTTTGTGCCCCCACTCAGCAACCCACTTGTTCCTATGAAGCCCTGCACCCCTCCCCCTGTCCCCATGTGACTCTGTGCCCCCACTCAGCCACTCCCCCTCCCCCTGTAGCTCTGCACCTCCCCCTTCCTCTGCCCATGTGGCTCTGCACCTCTGCTCCCATTCAGCCCCTGCCCCAGTCTGTCCTCCCCCACTACCCCTTATGAGCCCCGTCTGACCCCCCAGCAGCCCACGCTGTCTGTCTCCCCATAGCCCCCGTCTCCTGACCTGGTCCAGCAGGTGCTGTGAAGAAGACCGGCTCTTTCTCTTCCCCAGCTGGCTTGGAGCGGCTGCTGTGTTCTAGCACCACAATGCCCTCTGATGGGCAAAAGGCGGAACTATAGCAAATTTCCCGCAGAAGCTTTTTTCTGCACAAAATATTAAAAATATGCACTGCTCATTAATTATGTGCACATGCAGTGGTGCAGAATTCCCACAGGAGTAATAGTGTTACTGAAAACTAGCATTCCACTTGCCTTTTAAAGTTCACGTTGTACAGTGCTTCTCCCTATCAGAATATTTCACAGAACTACATCTTGCATAGTCTTATCCTGCCATTAAACTGAAACTTGGTTGACTGAAACTTTTATCAGTATATAAAGGTCAATCATTCCTATTTTCTGGCTGGTCGCAACCATGTTAACACTTCAAAGAGCTATCTGTTCAGATAATGTTTTACAGAGTTAATTAATTTAAAGATAACATAAAATAGTACATGGCTGTGGTATTTAACTTGGTGCATCCCTGGCTTTTTTACAGTCTTTCTTCTCACAGTGATATTTCATATTCATTTGTCTAAGACATATTGGTAGCTGTAATAAAAAGTCAATACTTAAATATGTTAAAACTTTATCAGAGCACCAAGATAGCTTTAATTTATGGGGAAAAGAGACAGTAATAAAAGACCACTCTAATGAACAAATCACCCACCCCCACATAATAAGAGGCACATTCTGTTTGGTTCACTTACAGATATTTTAATGGATAATTCTGGCTTATTCTACAGAACAAGTAAATGATTTAATAACTAATAACAATCAGTCAAACATTTGTATTAATTAAACAAATGAAATGAGGATAAAGTGCTAGGAAGCTAGCAATACAACAGCCTAACTAAATAAGCTGTGAAAAATTCTCTGAATCAAAAATGGAGAGCTCTCTGTGGCTCTGAGTTTCCTTAGTAACAGATGCATTCTGCTTCCATTTTTTTTTATTCTCTTGAAGAGCCTTCTTTGTATGAGTATAAAAAACAGTTATCGTGGTAGCACAGATGTGTAGTGACACCAGTTATTTTCTATTTTTATGCTTTTCCCAAGAATTAATCAATTTCAGCACGTCCTTGGTTATGAAATTGGTTTTCCCCATAATTCACCTCATATATACGTGGAGGAAAGAGAGAGACAATAGATAAAGTCCCAGTGTACTCTGTTTGCTTATTTAAAAAAAAAAAAAAAGACACACACACTGGCTCTTGCAGGTTTAACCTTTTGATCCCTTAATATTTATTCTAATTTCCTGGCTCTAATCTGAGAAAATTATTCCGTCTTTTTAATGAAAGGTCTTTTAACACCCCTCCACGCCCTCTCCCGCCAATGTTCTAGTACTTTTCTCTCCCTCAGTGGGAATGACTTGAAATGCTATACAAAATGGTTTGTAACGATGAAAAATTCTAGTAAATTCTCTTCTGTAAAGGTTAACAAGATATTTTTGTCTGAAATTGGAATATTGTTCCTGTTTTTAAAATCTGTCTCTCTAATATCAAAAAGCAATTTTAATGTTGGGGGAGGGCGGGGAAGAAATTGCCAGGGAAAGTGAGATAGGGAAAACATTTGCACTTAATAAAGGGCTATATAGCAATAGGTAAACTTGGTTGTACTATAAATGAAGAAAAAACACATGGAGATACACCTCTACCCCGATATAACGCGACCCGATATAACGCGAATTTGGATATAACGCGGTAAAGCAGCGCTCTGGGGGGCGGGGCTGCGCGCTCTGGCGGATCAAAGCAAGTTCAATATAACGCGGTTTTACCTATAACTCAGTAAGATTTTTTGGCTCCCAAGGACAGCGTTATATCGGGGTAGAGGTGTATTTAGGAAGTAAACAGGGTGTTTTAGCATTCAAATATTGCATAAAGTTTCTTCAGATTAATTAACTTGATTTAGAAACTTCAATATCCTTTTCAAGTTTAGAGCTCAGATTTGGTGCGGTTACTCTAATAATCAGTTGCATGTTAACATAATGTTTTTAATTTGATTTCAATATCTCATTCGTTACAAGCAAAGATAAAAGACTAACTGGCAGAAGCTACATCTGGTGCGAAATGCTGAATTACATTTCTCACGTTAGAAGTGTCCTTAACAGTTGGGCTAATTAAAGATAAAATCATGTCCTTAAGATAAATATTTATAAATTGAAAATCTGGCATTTGTAAATGAGTACTATTACTTTATGAAGTTAAACCATACCGATAACTATATATCTAACAAATTATCCATTTTCCTTCCTATAGTCAAAGAGATTTTTGGTTTGGAGTGTAATAGTAGATCAGCTCAATCCAAAGCAGTTTTTATCAGCAAATAGAAATTTGTTTCTGAAACCATAATGCTATAACTTCTGAGTTTTAGGCCTCTGTTTGAAAAGGCTGGTCTCCCTTATGTGCACGCACATTCTTTCTCTTGCTATGTGAAGGTGAAGAAAACCTATGTGAAACCTATGGAGTGAAAACATATTTGACCTACCCTAACACTTGTTCATGTTAGGATTTGCACCTACAACATCAGTTAGAGCCAATGGATTCTAAAGGAGTTGTATGCATGCTCAGCTGTTCACATTTTAATAGTGCGTACACAGGTGTTTGCACCTGAAAAGTGCAGGCTCAAGTGTATGTGTACACAGTTTTGTATGTGAAAGGCTGGGTGCAGGTTGAGCTGAAAACTTGGCAAATATATATTGTTTCTTAAAACTGAACCATTGTTTATTTCATACAAAGCATAATTAATTGTGACTCTATTTTATTTAAATTAGCATAGTTTTGTCAGTAAATTACATACATTTCTGTGACTTGAAAATGTAACTACAGTTCAATTTAAGTACCCAATCCTGCCAACACTTAGTACTCTGAGTACACGAGTGACATCCATGGGACTGCTTAGATCAGTAAGTGCTTCACCCAGTAAAGTGATTGCCGATAGCCCTAATTCAGCAGAACACTAATGTGACGTTTAAGAGTTTTGTTGAATTAGGGACTAGTTTAGTGGGCAGATTTATAGACCAAAGAGATTAGGGAAGAGGAGTTTGTGGTCAGGGATGACACCAAGATTACAAACAGTGTTTTGTGAGAGATTTTGAAAAGATGATTTTGTGTCCAAGAAAGTACTACTTAGAAATGCGGAGTTGAAGAAAACCTCTTGTTTCTGGTAATGGAATCTAACAAACAAGTATAAGTCTGATTGCCTAATTAGAGAACATGTTGATATATTTTTTCTTTGCATAAATTCTACAGGAGTCCTGCATCAGTGCATTTATTAATTAATAAATTTCAGTAAATTCTGATGAAAACTTTAAAGGCACTTGTAACTAATCCCTACCCATTTTATCTTTTTAATACTGCTCCAAATTACACTATACTTCTTTAAAGCCTAAGGATTGAGAGTTGAACTCAATATTTGTTCTCCAGCTAAATTTGCAATATTTTCTGTTTTATAAAAAACACGTCAGGTTAGTAACAAGTTCTCACTGAACTGTAGTTTTGGATGCTCAAGACTTTATTTTTATAACGGAGCATAATTTAAACCATGACTTTTTTTGGTTGCTTTGCTTTCAAATATGCCAAGCAGTTAACCCAAATTGGGGAATACTTGCCTTCAAAATTTCATTGTAAACACTTTTAATGGATATTCTTCAATTTAAAAAAAAAAATCCGAGACCAAGGCCTTGTAAGCTAAATATTCCTACTGAGTTTATTTTGCAAATAAGTTATAAGCTTTTAATGAGGCAAAGGCAGACCCTTATATGGTACCCCATTTAGATGCTGGTTTTGTAGCTTGATCCCTCACCCACTGAAGTCATGTGTGTTGGATCAGGCCTTTGATTCTTCTGTTATTATTTAAAACATAGTCTCCACTTGCTGAACTAAGGGAGAGCTTTCCTAAGTAAGGTCTGTGGGAACCGGCTTACTGACAACAGGGAATGGTTTCTAAATCCATTCTCTTATACTTAGAATTCAGTATTTGTAAATCTAGCTCAACCTGCATTTTCATGATTAATATTAGCATGAAGGGGCAGAAGTAGTATATGGCTTACGAAAAAGAATACACAAAATGCACATATGAGACTGGCACTTAGATTGGATTTTATCGATTACGAAACTGACGGTGGCATTCACACACAGGCACGATTTTAATTCCTTGACAGTTTTATCAGTGTACACGTCCTTCTGTCAGACCACACTGAACAGGAAGTGATTGCTTTTTAGAGAATAACGTGAAAATTGTCTCAGCATTGTGCAGTCCTGCTAATATTACCCCTACTATTGTATTCACATCTGTGCTTGGTGCTATAGCACATGGTTGGCAGATGGCATGAGGTGAATACTCTGGCTCTTTGAGTTGTAATGAGAGAGAGAAATCAATTTCATTCCACAAGAGAGAGATATGGTGGTGTGGAAGATTACTAAAAACTGTCATTTGCTTTGTAGCACTGGAGTCTTGAAAATGATGTGGAGCACCTGACTAGGAAAAAAGGCAGTGATGTGGAAGTTCCTGGGTTGTGTCTGTGCTGTAAGAGGAACACTCTGAAGTGCAAAATCATTTTGAGATTTTCCTGTACTGGCCACAATGCATGCTTGGAATTTTAGAAAAATTACTGCATGCCTGTAGTGAAAGGAAAATCTGTTTGGGCCTAATGCTTCTGGGGAAATGCTTGAGAACACTTTGTCACAATGTGAGTTGTGACTTACACCATTGCATGTGCCAGAAACTTCTAAGTTCTTCTAATAAAGAAAGAAATATTTTTAGAGTAACGTCTATCTGAGCCATGGTGCTGTTTGGTTTTGCTTGCATGCCTGTTAAACTCTGCTACTACTAACAAACAGTGCAGATAAAACTATTGTTTGCACTCTGTGAGATTTCTGACCTTAACATAAGTACTCCCAAACTCCTACCCTTTTATTTTTACTTCCACTTCAATTCTCTTGCTGCCCCACCTCTTGCTCCTACAGTCTTTGGCATAAATCTGTGCAGCATCTGCATCACTTTCTGTTGGCACAGTTCCTGACCTAGTGTAGCCAATGCTGATTGGGTAAGGGGAGTGAGGCTGGGAATTTTTTTATATGTATATTCCATTTTAAAATGTAACTTGATTTTATTATAAGTCTTATCTAATTACTCAAACAGTATAATAAATCTGTGATTTGGAGTTTGAAGGTAGGATGATGTTGGTGCTTATATATACCTTAGGTTTTTTTGTTTTGTTTTTTGTTTTGTTTTTTTAAATAGCTCGCCAATCTAAGAAAACATGATCTTGATCCTGCACCATTCAAGTTGATGGAACTTTTCCTATTGATTCTGAATAGGAATAGAATCAAGGACCATGTGATTAAGTACTTTGATGAACTGGGACCTTAAAGGAGCCATCAACCTAAAAAAATATTTTTTCTTACATTCTCCAGAGAGTGAGTGGAAAGTTCAAGAGAAATAATACTCTACCTATTACATATTTATTATGTCATTCATATTTCCACGGACTAAGCCCTCCTCATTCTGCTACAGTCTCATTAGCTAAGGAAAGAGTTTATGTAATGGAAGCTTCATTCTTACTAAAAAATGCTGCTTTCATCTCCTATGCTGATTATCCCAGGCATGCTCTCCCTACTTACAGTTCTATAGTTAATTTTGATATTGGTAATTCTTTCCTTGCATAACATCACACACTAACTTTGCCCATATAGCTAGGCTGAGCAGTATTTGGATCCAGATTGGGGCTAGGCTATGAATTAACTCCTAGATAAAGAGAGGGAGGGTTCAGAATCTAGACTCCAGTATGGGCTCATTTCTGTTTGCATTAAGCAGATTGTTTTGTAAGTACAAGTTACCATGTGGAATTACTTTTAACAAATGTCAGTCCTTCAAGATAACATTTCCTCATTTATTTTTCATGCTATTTTAACTTGTTAAGAGCTCACTTTTCAGTTATCACAATTTAGATTCCCTGTGTGATTGGAATTCTCTTATTGTTTTAAAATATGCCATTGGTGTCCGATAATTGAATGTATCTTATAATTTCGTGAAACTAGAAAAACAAACATTTTTCATGACATCTGACCATCATTTTGCAGTTTTTTTCCTATCACTTTTTTGGCCAGACTGATTTTAAGGAACTCATTTGATCATTTCAAATCTAATGCATTTAGTCTAGTAAAGTTCTGTTATAGCTCCTCGTTCCTATAAACTATAGAACTCTGCAGCTCTGAGCTATTCCTACACAGAGCACTGGTGATTTTCAGTGGAAGTCATAATTTGATGCATGAAAGTGCCAGTCAAAACTACTCCTCTTTCAGGTTGTCGTTTAAGTAACACACCTGTCGTCAGACATTTAATGCTGAGGGTAGTGCTCTCACGTTGACCTGTTTGAGAGCGCTTCTTGTGGACTGTGATAGCCTGTACCCCTATGTTCACCCTTTTACTAAACTATGATACATTTAATACATAGTATGCCTTATGAGGTATCATTTGAAGGACTATAAAAGGAGAGAGGAGATGCACAAATTGTTCCTCCTTTCTCTCTACCCATGGCATCCACAACTTCTGAAGAACTAAAGAAACCACTTTGGACTGGGGGAGAGATCCTGACTGAAAGATTCAGCCAGTATGACTGCTAAAACATTTGCTTTGAATTCACTCAACTTGTTAAATTAGGCATTAGTTGCGATTTACTTTTATTTTCTTGTAACCAATTCTGACTTCTATGCCCCATTACATGTAATCCCTTAAAATCAATCTTTCTGTAGTTAATATACTTATTTTATTGTTTTATCTAGCCCAGTGTGTTTGGACCGTAGTGTTTGGGAAGCTCCATTTGGGATAACAGGATTTGTGCCTATCGTTTTCTATTTAATAAAATGACAGAATTTATATGAGCTTGTGTTGTCCAGGAGAGGCTGGGCAGTACAAGACATACATTTCTGGAGGAAAGTCTGGAACTGGAAGTTTGCCGGTGTTGCTCTGCAGTGTAAATCAAGGGTGCCTGGCTGTAGCACTCTTGCAGTATAACAGAGTAATTTACATGCTGGAACCTGTGTATGAGCAGACCAGCAGTGTAAAAGGCACCCCAGGCTGGAGAACTGAGGGGACACAGCTGTTCATTGGTCCAGATTGTACCCTGGGGGATGTCACAGGGACATTTTATTTATTTATTTATTGCCAGGAGCCTCCAGGAACATAGTGTTCAGGACTGCTGCTGAGCAGGTTGACTGGTGTTCCAGTAGCTCTGCTGGAGTGGACAGAGCTAATGGAGTGCTGGTCAGGATGCTCCCTGCCTTGCCAAAAGACCAGTGATAGTTGACCCCCTACTTATTCCTGATTTCATTGGGGAATTGCGAGAAGAGCCCCTGGCTCGCTCTCACACAGAAAAATTCCCTCGGGTTGTGAGAGGGAATTGTATTGCCATTTTCTCCTCTGGCCCGTATGGGGAGAATACCCATTCCCAGGACCTTTGCCTATCCAAAATATTTACATGTATATGCTTGGGTAGCTCATAGTGGAACAGGTGAAAAACATTAATAAGATGCAAATATTTTAAATAGTTCCTATAGAAATGTAAATGCAAATTTCACAATGAAATATAGCACTGGCTGCACAAAATGTACAATACCAGACAGTTTTCTTTTTAATTAAAAAAGGGGGAAAGCCTGACATTTATCTTGTAAAAATAGACATTTTAAGGCTAAATAGACAAATAGCCTTTATATTAGGCTACAGTGTGTATAAAGATGAAGATAATCAGTCTGAGGTTAAGATTGTTCCTTATAGATTCACCCACGTATGGGGTGGGAGCGATTCCAGACTTTGTGCTCTGTGGCATGCACTCTTCTTCCCCCCCACCCTGCCCTTAAAAGGGTATAGTGAATGCTCCACTTAATGGCCAGCCAATTCTGTTGGTCCATGTGGAGACCTAGCCCTTCTTTCTTCCAGGCTGTTAAGGCTGGCTAAAGGCACTAGCATCACACAGTTCTTGCACTTATTCCATTACTAAGGGAAAATGAGAGTAGAGCAGTACTGACTGAGGGGGTGGGAAGGGCTTGGAATCACAAAAGTGTAATTAAACAATAAGGCAGGACTGGGGTGTAATTATTGTGATAGAATTACCCTTCCAGGGCTTATGATGCATTACACACAACTAACTTCCTGTGTTCCACTACAGTGCAATTATATCATAATCACGCTGACCCCTTTTCCCTGGTGCTGCAAAACTGATATTCTAATGGGTAAGTAAGAATATATTTCATTAGAAGAAGATGGCGCTGCAGTTTTAAAGTTCTAAATAACTTCACTCTGCACTCTTGCTGACAGAGGAATATACTTCTTTAGGATGTTCAGCATGTGGCTTCTACTCAAAGGTGAAACCTTTCCTCGTCTGTAGTGAAGATTTAATTTCTAACAATTTTAGCTACCTAGATGTTCTGTAATTGTTTCTAATCCTTTAAAATTCTGGTCTGGCCGCTTCTACATTCCTCAGTGTTGTAGTTGTGAAATTAAACATGACTGCTAGGCCCTGAAGGGAGCGGAATATCTCAGGACCAAAAAGCCCAGGCTTGTATATAATTTCTTGTCAGAACAGTGCACTGCAGGTTGCTTCTGGTTGTACTGGGATTACCCAGTACCATAAACTGTTTTTTCATATCCACAAAGGATACATGATTTCCCCATCAGAAATCCTGCAGCATACTTGGACATGTCAATTGTATTTATAATAGAACAACCAAAACCTGCAGAGTAATTTGTGTATTTACTCATTTTAAAAACAGTTTCAGCAAAGTTCCACCATTGAAAAGAGGTCAAAATGTAACCTAGACTCTGGAATCTAGACCAGTGGTTTTCAACCTTTTTTTCACTTGCGAACTTCTACAAAATTTCAAAGGGAGGTGTGGACCACCTTAGAAATCCTAGTCATAGTCTGCAGAACCTCAGGGATCCGCAGACCACAGGCTGAAAACCACTGAGCTAGACCATATGTAATGCTTTTGACAACGCATCAACATTTAATTGATATCGTGATTATGGGTGTGGTATTAGAACTACTGAATAGCATAGCTAGAATGAATGCATTTGCTTCCAAATAAGTAACAGGAAGCTCAATAAACCTCTGATAAAAACCTTTAATTTTATAATTTTCCTGTTTAATTTCTGCATCCAAGAGCCAAAACCAGACAGGTTCTGATTGCCCTCAGCTCCCATTGATGTCAATGAGAGTTGAGGACACTGAACATCACAGGATCAGACCCTGACTCTTCACATTTGTACATATTTCTGAATCTTGTACAGTAGGAACTCCCTGGAGCCCCCACTTACAGCAGGTGTCCTGCATCTATCCTTTCCCAGTAAGTTATGCACATAGTTTAGCAGGATCTACTGGACCTTCTCTTTCAGAAAGGCCCCTTTAATTTAGCCTGCTGTTTTGGGTAATAGAGAGTTAAGAAAAAAAGAGGCTCTGGAGAATGCTGATAAATATTATCCTTCTCACAAAAAGCTACTGCAGCTCAAAAACATCCAAACCAAAGAGAGCTTGTCACTCCCCATAATCACTTCTTATTTGGTATGTTGCTCAATAACTTTTGGTTTTTAGATACTAGGCTCTCATACATTAGTATTCGTGGGGGAGGCAAAAATATTTAAAAGCATTATTTTTAATTCCCCTTGAAAATATGTACCATACAAGAAACTGTTACGAATTCTAACAGAAATTAAAAATGAATAGGGTATTCATGTAATGCCCTTGAATATTTCTCCAAAATGTGATTATTCTTTTTTTTTTTTTGCTTGATCAAGCATCCATATAAAGTGTGTTTAAAAGGTAGCATTTTGAATTACATAAACTACACGCTGCTTTCTGAAGGAATTTTATTCTTCCTTTACCTGTTCCACTGGTTAATACATATAGTTTGAAAGTTTGAGCCAAAACAACATAATCCAATGTTTATATTGGTTAGAATAAAAACAGGGACCTTTTAAAACTTATTTCATGGTCAAGATTTTCAATAAATGCAGAGTTATCAAAATTTTGCAACAACTGTTAAGTATCATTTGAAGATAAACTACACATTGTCCATTGATTAAATATGTCATGAAGCAGATGCTGCTAATGGGCTGCTGTGCTCACAGAACTGATACGCAGAAACTCATTTAAAGTCCATTACTAGGACAGCATGATTAGGGAAAAAAACCCCACAGTCAGTTATTTGGAACTACCATATCTTGTTGCCTTGTCAAAATCAAGTCAATGAGAACAGTTTTGTTGACTGGAACCATTAAAAATAGTCTCCATTCTCCTCTTAATGGCATGGTTTTATACTAGGATAACTATTAACTTCAGCAGAGTTACTCTCGATTTACCCCCTGTTAGTGGGATCAGAATCAAGCCCTGTATTTAGGCACTATTTTAAAGGAAGTTCAGGAATTTTTGAACTGTTTATTTGTGTTCAGGTGGTTGTGAAAGTTCATCTTGGGTCTACAGACAAGAATGTCAATGTTCTCAGGCATTTGTACACAATCTGAGTGTAGTTTCAGTTCAGATCGTTAGAGGCATGGTGATGTAGCTGATTGATTCATGTCTTGAAGACCTGATATAAAATCGCATTTCAATCAAAAGTGAGTTTGGTGCTAGTAGACACTTTGTCAGCATCATAAATCTTGACAGATCTCTGCATGATCGTTAGTCTCTGTTTGAGCGATGGTCATGACTTGGATCAGCAGGAGTTACAGAAAACAGGCAGCTATGATTCTCTGGGATGATGAAACTCTCATTGGTCATGAAAGACTAGTTCAAGCAGATGACAGAGCTTTTTCAACAGCCAGCCCACAACTTTCGCGCTTCCTATAGCACCAGCTGCACTTCATGTACAGTACCTTCCTATAGCTGAGGGTAATAAGGAATCCAACCACCTTCAGTACAAAGCCATATGTAGCTAGATTTAACATTCAATATGCGTTTGCGAGCGCACTCTCTGTGAGTGAGAGAGAACTGACCAGACAGTAAAACCTCCTAATTCTGTTTCTTCTCACAGTGGGGAAAGAAGAACATGGGAATGACAAGTTTGTTTTTTGTTAGAACTTCTCTACCTGCCTCTGGAGTGAAAGAGTATCGTAAATGGGTGTCTTTGTAGATCACTCACAGTTTATTTAAATTTTGTAAGACATTCTGGTATCATAATGATAGGTATAATATAATATAAAATCTAGATACAGTAGTTTTGCAGGTCAGGACTAGGGGAGCATCAGCAGAGATAAGTGTATTAAAATGTTATACAGTAACTACCTGCACTGTTCCTGGCTCTGTCCAGTGCATTTAATTTCTTGCTTTCCTGAGCACTTTAAAAAAAAAAAAAAAAAAGGCAAGTATATAATGAGTAGTCTATTATGCATGAATAGTAATTGATGCAACAGGTCCTAGTTTTTGTGAACAGGTTCTGTAAAACATTCTGTGTTACATAATTTTGGTTTAAAGCATATTTCATAAAACTGATCTAATGTATACTTGTGAAGGTGCTAATGCTTAGACATTTCTTGGCACAGTGGTTTATGATTGCTTTGTACTTCCTCTCTTGGTACCAGAGGTTTTACTAACAGCTAGTTCAGAAATCAACACCATGCCTGCAACATGAAGAATTAGCAGCCATCCACTGCTTTAATCACAATACTTTCTCTAACATAGCGGGCAGCACCATGCTCTTTGAACATAGCAAGTTATACAGAATTGTATTTAACTTATCCAAACATATTCTGAAGCAGGACATGAAATGATGCCTGCCTGGACAAAATGCAGCATTCTTTCTAATAGAATGTATTTCTGAAATAATAATTTGACAGTACTACTTGAGCAAAACATTCTAAGTGAATAAATTAAATTTGAGTGCATTACACATTTTATAAGATTCTTTTTATGTTCAAGATCAAAAGTAAGAGAAAAGTAAATTGCCTGCTTGTCATCTTAGTATTATTGCATTGAGTGGTTCACCCTGGCTTCTTATGGTGATAAGTTGAGTGTAGTTGAGTGAATAAAAATAAAAACCCAAACCCAAACTGTGCATTAGTGAAGGAAGAGGTTTCATCAAATAGACTTCTGTTAAAATACAGCAGAGACCTGTTTCTGTTTCTTTGTTCAAGATGTAACATGCATTTTTGGCCAACATTTTCAACTGAAGGTGCCTGTAGTTAGACACCAAGGGCCAGATCCATAAAAGAGCTTTAGGCACCTAAGTCCAACATGTGGGCCCTCCCTGAGATTCTGAAAATGCCCACTGAGCTGTCACCTAACCCCTAAATCCCAGGCACTTAAGTTTCCTCCAGTGGGCATGTGCAAAACTTCCTATCTCCTGCCACTGCCAAGCACCCTAGCTAATAACTAATCTCTGGGATTCTCAAGCAAGTTGTTCTCCTGCCAATCTTGCGGGTGGGGCCCAGTCTTTCTCTGAGCCATAGAAGACAGCTGAAGGTAAGCAGGGTGGGATTTTTTGGCACTTACTGTATGCATCCAGTTGTTAGAGCACTTAGCTGGGATGTGGAAGAATCAGGTTTGAATCTCGACTCTGCCTGAATTGGAGCTGGGACTGAACCTAGATCCCACGCTCCAGGAGAGTGCCCAAGCAACCAGGCTATTGGGTTTTATGGGGTGGGGCTTTCTCAGTGTCTCCCGTTGAAGCTGTTCTATTTCGTATAAATAATTAATTATTTCTCGGAGCCGGGACTTGCAGAAGACTTGTGTACATCCGTAGCCATTGGCTATAGTGTCAGTCTGTCTTGTGAATATTTAAATGATTTATACAAAGTGAAACCGCTTCAATGGGACAGTTTGAGACCCACCCCCTTTTGGAAGGTGGGACACCCTGGGTTCAAGCCCCTGCTCCAGATGAGGCAGAATAGGGATTTGAAAACAGGTCTCCCACCTTCAAGGAGCGTGTCCTGGCATCTGGGCCATTGGCTATAAAGGTAGTGGTAGTGGCATTGATGCTATTTCAGTGCTGTATTAAAGGATTGCCTTGATAAGTGTAGCTAAGTCAGATTAGCATCAATAAACATTAAATATGCTGGGGAGGGGGAACAGACCCATTAAATTGCAAAGCTGAAAGTGCTTCATATGACCTAACCACATTTTGTAACTAACCACATTTTAATTTCCCATAGGGTGTATGAACTTGTTGCAGTATGGTAACAGGCCCCCTAAACAAGTTTTGAGATTGACAAGGTGGGTGGGGTAATATTTTTTTTTTTTTTTTTTTTATTGGACCAACTTTGGTTGGTGGAAGTAGGGTGACCGGATGTCCCGATTTTATAGGGACAGTCCTGGTATTTGGGGCTTTTTCTTATATAGATTTCTATTCTCTCTTCTCCACCCCTTCCACACACACACATGCGCGCGCGCACACACACACACACCTCCTGACCTGATTTTTCACACTTGCTATCTGGTCACCCTAGGTGGAAGAGACAAGCTTTTGAGCTTCATGGAGCTCTGACTCAGGTCTGGAAAAGGTAACCAGCGTGTCCTAGCTAAATACAAGGTGGCACAGCTTGTTACGCATAAGGGTTTAACACGTGTTGCAAGAAACCACTTAAAAGGAAGTGGGCATTGAACAGCCCTGCAGTCATAGGACAAAGAAGCCTTACTAGGTTACAGAGTGTTGTAATGAGCAATAAAACACCAGTGTCTGACCATGATTTTAGTGTCTAGCAGCATTATGACGTTAAGTTACAATGCTCATCTTTTGAAGGTGTGCAGGTTTCCTTGACAACGACCCCCCTGCTTGCAGGGCGATTTGGTTGGTCTGGCTGAGTGAAAGAAACAGTGCTTTATGGCTGGGGGAAGAGGGGGAGATGAAAACTGCTGCAAAAGGGGGAGAGTGGTCACTGACTCCTCCCTTGGGAATGCAGGGTTTGAAAAGGAGCAGCATGGTGCCTGGAGCCTTCCTTTTCACAGGGTAGAATAAATGCCACCTGCAGGTAGGCTCTGTTTGAACAGGGCGTGGGTGGCAGAATGCAGGCTGGTGCAAGGGGCCAGCTTCAAGCAGTGGAATGTGCTACGGCCTCCTGTGGGACAACCCAGCAAAGCCAATGGGTCACAGTTGTGGGCTGGGTTTTTAATGGGGGTTCTTATCCCCTCTATGCAAAATAATAATGAAAGTCAGGGGTGGGGTTTGGCCATGTTGTGAAGGCAATATTTCCACAAGAATGAATTCTGAGCCATAGTGGCAGGACCATCCAACCAATTGCCGGTAGACAACTTGTGGGTTTTCCCCAAGGCCAGCTTCAAGTAGCAACGGAATGGGCTATGGCCTCCTGTGGGACTACCCCAGCAAGGCTGTTGCGTCAAATTTGTGGGCTGGGTTTAATGGTGGTTCTTATCCCCTTTATGTACAATAATGATAATGAAAGATGGGTGAGGTTTGGCCATGTTGTTAAGACAGTAATTCCACAAGTATGAATTTGGGGGTACAGTGGCAGGGCCATCCAACCAATTGCCTGAGTACAACTTGTGGGCTTTGCCTTGAGGCTTGGCTCCCGGAAAGGTTCCAGGGAATTACATTGCTTCATAACCTCTCTGGGGTTAACAATGGCATAGCACACGCCTTGTCTCATTTTCAGGTCCACTGATTTCTGGAGTTGGCACCAGGAGCCAGCTGGGAACCCAGGCAGATGCCACTAGCACTATGGAACCTTGGCGCAGAATGGTTGTCAGTGTGGTGCAGCGATTAGTTGCTCCACGCACGTGGCAGAGCTACGAGAGAAGTTTTAAAGATTTTATGCAATTTCAGGATCAGGAAAGCCAGTCAATAATATGGCCCATTATAGAGGAACAGGTACTGAGGTACATGCTGTCGTTGGCAACCCGTCAACTGGCATCCTCCACAATCTCGAATCGCCTTTCTGCTGTTACATTCGTTAGTAGGCTAAATGGTTATCCTGATCCTTGCAGTAGTTTTTTTAGTTCAAAGGTTTTTGGCTGGGTGGTCCTGTTCCGGTGGCCCCAGGGTGGATTCCCGTCGTCCCATCACGGTTTACATACTTAGGGATCTCGTGCAGATCCTTGGCGATGTATGTCATTGTTAAACTTATGACAGTCAAAGATGGGTCAAGTTGGCCGGGGTGAATCTGTTATCCTCCGGAAGGGTGGTGAGTCTGGGGTCTGCCCAGTTCAGGCTTTAAAGGTCTATAGAGTTATACGGCTGAAGAGGAAAGGGCTCCTTTTTATGTATGGTGATGGGAGTCCCCTCACAGCATAATAATTTGTTACCATGTTGAGATGGGGGCTGATGAGGTTGGGGCTGTCAGCCCATGAATTTGGTTCCCACTCATTCAGAATCGGGGTGCCAACAGCAGCAGCACTGCCTCTGCTTCCATACCTAGCTATCGGGCTTTGGCATTCGGATGCGTACCAAACATATGTAAGACCTCAGATGGCAATTCAGCATTATATTGGACGACCAGCCATGCAGACATTGGTGTGGATCTGCGGGCACAGTATTGTCTTTTAGGCTCATAGGTGCTCATCCAGGTTGCCCAAGGATTTGCAGGTGGGCTTCAGTGGTGAAGTGATGCGATAGTTGGCATGCAAGGAGGGGCATGTTATGGGGTCAACTAATACCGATGCTATATGCTGTGTGGTCCCATCAGCGGCCCCCAGATATAATTGTGGTGCATCTTGGGGGAAATGATTTGGGAATGCTTGAAGGAGTGGAACTAATGCTCAGAACAAGGAGGGACTTGGGGCTGATCCTTGAACTTTTTCCAGGAGTTAGCATTATTTGGTCAGACATGCTTCAGCGCAGGGTCTGGCAGGGAGCCGTGAGCCCCCGCAGGGTGGACAAGGCAAGGAGGTATGTGAACAGGGAGGTGGCCAAATTCCTTGGGACCACAGGAGGGACAGTAATTTCACAACCTGGCCTAGTATATGGGGCAGCAGAGTTGTTTCTGGAGGATGGGGTTCACCTGTCCGACTTAGGTGCTGTCATGTTTTAACTGATATAAAAGATGGCATTAGGAGATGTCTGGGAACCCGACTGGGTTTGGGGAGGAGGCAGCCAAGCTAATATGCCTCCTTGTGGCCGATGTCCAGTGCAGGAACCCCATAGGAAAGTGACCGGATAAATGGCTTAGAAAAGGACTTAAAAAAAGGTGTTCATTAAAGGAATGAACTGGGGTGGTTGGGGACTCCTATGATTGGTACGGCAGGGAGCCAACCCCCCATTCTTATAACCCACCTTAACCCTCCTACGAGTGGGGGGGGGGTGGATGGTAAGGTCCCGGCAATGGATTTGCTGGAGGGACTGGGAGGGAAAAAGAGGGGGAGCTGGTGGGAGCCCTTCACCCCTGGTATGGTAAGGTCCTGGCAATGGATTTGATGGAGGGTCCTGGATGGAAAAAGAGGGGGAGCTGGTAAAAGCCCCCCAGCTAATTATGGCATAAACTGCACACTGTTATCTGCCGGGTAGTCCCAGACATCTAATAATAAAGTTGCGGTCTGATTAAACCCATGTCAACTGTCTCCCGTCCTCCTTTTGGCATAGCCAGACAATGAAGAGTGAGAGGTCACATGAAGGTGAACGCTTTTCACAAAGCACTCATTCTGTTAAGTGATGGGGTGTTTTTGTGTCTCATCATTTTTCTGTGCGAGTTGAGTGTAGTATCATCTGGTTTCACCCACATAGTTGTTGGGGCATTTAGTGTACTAGGTGAGTTACACCACATGTTGTGCTAGGCATATGTAGGACCCATGGCTCTCAAAAACTGTGTTGTGGGTATTTATCATTGTAGCAGTGGCGGGACATCTGAAAGTTTTGCATCTGTTGTTAGGCCAGGGCCTGGTGCAGCTTTGAATTGGTGGGTCCTGGTCTGTGGGAAACTTGCTTCTGATGTTGAGGTTGCAGGGACAGGAGAGGGAGGGAGTGTTGTATGAAGGCCAGAAGAGGGGTAGTTGTTTGATACCCCATATGGTTTCCAACTCTTCACACTCGTAGTTGTCACCTACTTCCCCAGTCAGTGCGGGGGTACTTTTTCTGTATTATCTCTCTTTCACCAACAGAAGTTGGTCCAATTACCTTACCAACATTGTCCCTCGTAACCCTGAGACCAGCATGGCTACTACAGCATTGCAAACAAGTTTTGAGTTGTCATAGAAGGAGGTACAGCACTAAGATCAGGGCAAAACACAAGACTAAAGTTACCTATCAGACTGCATCTTGCTGTGCTACTTATGGTGCTTTTATTTCCTCTCTTACTGCTTTTCCAATTATAAAGAAAATACAACAGTAAGGGGTTTGGTTTGGGGGGGAGGGCAGCTTGTCACTGCTGGCCGTTTTCTTTCAGACCAGTAGGATTCTGGGGAAGGCAATAGGATGTCACTTTAGGAATACACCAAACAACTTCCAGCTGAAGAGAGATTATTTTCCTTTCCAAGTTTAAAAAAAAAAAAAATTGTCACACAGGTTAACGTCTCCTCACAGCTATATCACTGTAACTTTTTCATAAAAGACCAGGAGATGAAATTGAGTTCTCAGATGACATTTTCTGCCTTCTGTGGAATTGTAGAGAAGAGCCAAGAAAAGTGACAGTAACAGGAGGAGAAGGGGGGAAAATAGGCTGCAGTGGAACTTGAAGAAAAACTGCTTAGAATTTATCTGTAAAAGTGACAATATTTTCTTGAAAAAACTTAGAATTTCCCCTCACACTGACAGCACTAACTCTCTTCCCATTTCACCTAGAAAGTTATTTTACATAGCCACTAATACTAAAGGTTTAATGAAAGGTATGGGACATAAATTTATTCTTGCAGCTTTAACCCAGAGGTAGCCATATTGTATTTCTGAATGAATATATTGCAATGTTTTGATGGAGCTGAGCAGGCCTTTCATTCTACTATAGGAGAAAGTCTTACAACATAGTACTCTACAAGCAGATTAGTGTCAGGACAGAGGGGAACATGTCAGAGATAAAGGAGGTTGGTGGGTTTATTGGGGTGGAGTAGGTTGGAAGAAGTAGGTAGGAAAGGATTTAAAGGAAGAGAGAGGGTGAGGTTGGTGGACGAGAGGTGGGGAGCTGGAGCATTCTGTCTCTAGACCTGGAACAATTATATATCCATGCTACATGAATGACTGCTGTAAGTGGTGAATCATAGTGGGGGAAAGGCCAATCAAGTGATCAGGAAGGCAAGAAGGGTGGAGGTAATGTGAAAGGAATAAATTGTACAAAAATATGCTTGGGTTTCTGTTACCTTGTTATCCCCATCCATTAGTTTGTTTCATACAACTGCTGTGTCTTTCGTAAACAGATTGTAAGCTTTTGGGGCATGGGCTGTCGTCTTATTGCATGTTTATGCAGCACCTAGTGCAATGGGAGCTCGAGCATTGATCGTACACTAAAGGCCCTAGCAATAATAAAGGGAAATACGAGCAGCGCATTTGATATAGTGAACATTAAGTTGTATAAAGAGTGGGGAGACATGAAAGGAGAAACAGGTGCATGTTATACTTTTTACAGAAGCATATTTTATATCTTTTTTTAGAACCATATTCCCTTTTATAAAAAAAATTCCTCCACTAGTATCATGACCATATAGCCTTCACAATGCAGTGCTTTTCACTGAGGCTGGATAAAGGAACAGGAAACTCCAGAAATCATATTTTACATATAAATATTGAGACACTTGTTTAAAGTAAAAACAATACTGCTCCTGCATATAATGTGATTAATAAATATAAAAATTCAGGGAGAAGCAGTTTTTTTGCTTCATCCTGTTTATGAAGTTCCTTAACCTTTGCATGATGAGGAAATCTTGAGTAAAGATTTTTTTTTTTTTAACCTCTGGCATTCATTAAAACTAATCACTCAATCCTGCTGTAGTGAATTGACCTATGATTGATACTCTGGCTATGTGAATGTAAGCATCTGGATAACTGTGAATAGGCTCATGTTGGTAAGGTTTAGAGAGGAGGACTCTAAAGAGAGAATTTTTTAAACATATGGGATGGGGCTGATAAGAGGGTAAAAGCAGAGAGAACAAACAGGGACTACCACATACTCAGTGCAGAACAGTAGAATGAAGCCAGCAGCAGGACCATAGGGGCTCCAGTACAGAACAGGGTTATTTTCCTTTAATTTGCATGCACATGGTTTGGAGAAAGTGATTGATAACACCTACGAAACAAAAACAAACAAACAAAAATCTGTTAAGGTTATTTTTCAAGTCTTGCACTGTGAGATTGTATATTCCACCCAAGCCCTGCCCAGTTTTGGTACACTGCAGTGCTATTATCATCATCTCACTTAGAATAGCTGTCTAGGTTCCAAGGATTATCACATGGGGCATTCTGTTGACTGACTTCAGTGAGAATCTTGCCTGACTAGGGACTGGAGGATGAACTCCCCCCTCTCTTGAGACTAGGGTGGGCATTTATAAAATAAAACTGGGTGACAAAATGGCAGATGAAATTCAGTGTTGATAAATGCAAAGTAATGCACATTAGAAAATGTAATCCCAACTATACATATAAAATGATGGGGGTCTAAATTAACTGTCACCACTCAAGAGAGATCTTAGAATTATTGTGGATAGTGCTCTGAAAACATCCACTCAATGTGCAGCGGCAGTCAAAAAAGCGAACAATGTTGGGACTCATTAAGAAAGGGATAGATAACAAGACAGAAAATATTATATTGCTGCTATTTAATCCTTGGTACGCCCACATCTTGAATACTGGGAGTTTTCAGCTTGGAAAAGAGACAACGAAGGGGGGATATGATAGCGGTCTATAAAATCATGACTGGTGTGGAGAAAGTAAATAAGGAAGTGTTATTTATTCCTCATAACACAAGAACTCGGGTCACCAAATGAAATTAATAGACAGGTTTAAAACAAACAAAAGGTAGTATTTTTTCACACAACGCCCAGTCAAGCTGTGTAACTCCTTGCCTGAGGAGGATGTGACGGCCAAGACTATAACAGGGTTAAAAAAAGAACTAGATAAATACATGGAGGATAGGTCCATCGCTGGCTGTTAGCCAGGATGGGCAGGTATGGTGTCCCTAGCCTCTTTGCCAGAAGCTGGGAATGGGCAACAGGGGATGGATCACTTGATGATTACCTGTTCTGTTCATTCCCTCTGGGGCACTCGGCATTGGTCACTATCAGAAGACAGAATACTGGTCTGACCCAGTATTGCTGTTCTTATGTTAAAAAAAAAAAAAAAAAAAAAAGTCTTTAAAAGCATGATGGCTACAGCCCATTTTCCACAGAACCTTTTAAAGATCTGCTAAATCTTCTGGGTTTTTTTTAAAAAAACTAGTTTGCTAGATTCATACAGCTAAGTCAAGGAAGTAGTCTTTTTACGTTTATTATGGTGAATTATAGATATCACTTTTATCCTAGGCGGATTCAAATTTGGTGTGTTGCACTGGAATATTCATTTTGATCAAAAACTGAAATGGGACTACTTTTTGATAAGTGAGTAAGGAGGACTCCACCGCTGATAATCAAACTGATATTTCACTAGTCATTACGTATGTTCTATTGGGTGCACAGCAGCAGAATACTTTTCTGTTTAGAGAAGTTCAAATGGCTTTGAAAGCCTAGTTAATTTTTTCCCACAAGCAAGTGAAGACTGTTGGCCTACTTTATATCCTCTTTCAAGGCATTTAGAGGCTGTTCATGCCCTCCCACGGACCCTGCAAGTTGGCAAAGTCTGAGAGCTCAGGCTGCAGCCGAAGCCCAAACATCTACACCACAATTAAACTTGGCACAGGCCAGCTGCGGACATCTAGTTGAAGTGGAGACCTATCCCCAGGCCCAATCAAGAGCTCATCTAGAAGGAACGCCAGCGTATCCCTGGTTGGGAGACAAACTGGATTTCTTGTCCATTCAAGAGCACCATGAGGATCACGTTCTCAGAATTCCCTGAAACACATAGATTTGTGAAGCATTTGAGCGGGAAGTTCATGAACGCCCTTTGATATTCAGGCTTTAGAAGGCAAAATATCATGTTTCAAGCCCACAGCTTCAGGTACTGTAAGTCCAGGAGTTAGGAGGCTCAAAGATGCTGAAGTGATATCTATAGGAATCAGAGATGGTGGGTGGCTGGGCCAACCCTTCTGCTAACTTCTTGAAGATTCAATATCTCAGTTGACATGATGATGTGTGAATTGCCATCTGCTTAGGCAGATGACCCTTAAGCTGGCTGCTCTTTTGTTCAAATTTATGTAGTTTTAACCAGAGTGGCTTACTGTAAACCAGTTTTAATCTTTTGCATTTGTACTTTTTAGTTATTTTCTTAAAGAAAGCTTGATTCTCAGTGGCTGGTAACCATTAAACTCTGATTTGCAGCTCAGGGCATGTATGACCCATTAATGCGGAGCAAGCTGAGGTGTAAATCGGCAGTGCTCCAGTGTGCCACACAGTCACTCTGCCTGTGGACAGAAAGTTCCCCAGTGCACATTGGGTAAGACAGTACTCACTAGAGAGTTTTCAGTGCACAGCAGTAGGGTCCCCACAGCCGGTGCGTGTGCACTATGCTGGAATGCTGGATATTTGCACCCCAGCATGCTGTTAGCTCTTGTATAGACAAGCCCTAAATAGAGCCTTTACACTAAATTTGGTACTGTTTGCTAACCAGGAGAATACATTATACCTATTTATTAAAGAATATAAAACACTTTCAGCTTCTTAATTTATTAGTTAAAATGCATCATTCACCCTTTTCTGTTTACTAGATTGACTTTTTACTTGTGATTTGTATCAAGCTGAATTTGGATGGAAATTGGAATTCAATTAAAAATGCACAAAAACTAGCATTTTAAATTGTTTTAATTAAAGAAAACTACCTTAAATGTGCAGATACACAAGTTTAGTTTTTAATGCAAAACACATTTTGTATTAAAACTGATTTATTAAACAGAGGAAGTATTATCTGTAGTTAGTGAAATGGATTGATTATTTCAGGCTACTACTTCCTTTAAGATTTCAGATGTAGTAGATCTTATCCTCACACCTTATTTTTTATTCAGATTGGAGGACAACAAGTTTTTCTTCTTTTTCAAACTTTAAACTGAGCTGGCCAAATAAACTGAAATGAAAAAAATATTCTCTCTGTCCTCGCTGCTGCTGTCAAAAGGTGTTTTAACATTTTCACAAACAGTGGTTACAGATGGTTAGAGTGACTTCCACCAGATCAGTGATTAGACTTTAAAACTTTGTCAAACTTGTACTGCTTAAATATTGTAATAGACTATACTAAATTTAGGCCTTAATTAAATTTGAAATTATTACAGAGGCTCTATTTTTTAAATAAACTTGTATTTTATTTGAATTTATTAAAAAATTCTGTTTTTACCTGTCCTGGTTGTAATCATTAGATGCCTTATGTTGTGAACTGCTTGGCGAGCACACAGTGGGCGCTAGTTTAACAAAAAAAATTCCTGCTCTTGGAGCAAGAGAATTTCCCTTGCTTCATTCAGGATTTAATTTGTACTTTCTTGTTCCCCTCCTAAAGTACCAGTAAGTCATGCAGGTCCTATTGTTGCTTGTCACATGAATGATCAACAAATCCAAAGGTTATCCTAACAATAGAGGAAACACTACCCTTTTGAAATGATGGTGACTCTAGCAAGTTGTTCTGCCGAGCTTCCTGGAACAATAATTTGCCTTGAATTAAAGGGGGCCTCTGAACTCCCTCCATAGTGCTGAAGATGAATCTGGTTGCTGATTCTGGAAATACTCTTAGCATGAAAGTAGCTCTGTCAGTACTGTTTTGTTTAGGCTGTTTAAACTGTGGTTTAGCTGTAATGCACACAGAGATGGCTATTTCAGTATTCCACTCAAACTGCGGCTTTGATGATACACTGCTGTATCTGATCAAACAACTTTGTTGGTGTTGTCGCTGACACTGAAAGCAGCTAACCATATATTTTTAAATCTGTATCTCTATCTTTTAAAAAAGGAACCAAACTAGGTTGCTTTCTTATTCCCAATACCTCACAGAAATGAATAAAGTTAAATACTGCATTATTCCTCATGGAGGGGCGGGAAAAAGTCACTTTGCCTACACATTAAACAACTTACATTCAGCCTTACAGTGAATTTCTGTGCTAACATTTCTTAGCTTTAAGATGCTTGATTTAGAGCTTATTTTGTTTTATTTTTTGGCCTATTTAAACACAATGTTAATTTATTAGAAAATGGCTAGTCTAGGAATTATAGGTTGCATGTCTTGCTACCATAGGTAAGTAGTATGCAAAGTTTTTAATATAGCACAACTGTATCTCAACCTGTGTAGTGAGCTACATGCACCTAAATGTTGCACTTACATGCCTAAAGAGTGCTTACATCCCTTAGTAAATTTGGCCCCAAGCGATTTAGTAGCACAAGTTCTATTGACTTTCAATGGAAGGTATGCTCCTAAGTAACTTAGGTGCTTTTGAAAATCTTACTTTCCATTCACTTTTTAAATTACCATGAATAGTATTCTTAACTAACATCAGGTATAAAAGTCCTTCTATAGTGATACTAACCTAAAGTATACAATTAAATCATATGCATTGTATGTGATGATAAATTATAAAACAATTTTCAGATTTTTCATCCATCTGGTCCGGTAGTGTTTTCAAGCAGAATGGGATGGAATAGGATTAGATGCGGCCTTAGGGAGTTTGTAATGGCCTGACATGCAAATAATTTTGCTGGTTTTGTGGTCTTGTTTGTTCATTTTGGAGGTTCTAAATCTGTTTGTGAAATTTGCTATTTATGCTTAATTCATATTTCTAAGTTGTACTGTATCTGAAGTGATTTGCATTAAGTGTGAAAGCAATGCACATTAGCAATAAATAGCTGTAAGAATACATTTATGTTTAAATTACATGCTACATCTATTGGCATTCACCGGAAAAAAAAGAGAGATGAAAATGCCAATTTAGGTATGTATGATGGTCAATATTTCATATTTGAGTTACCATGCTCCTTTAATTAGTCCCTGCAGATGGAATTATGAGACCATTTTTATTCTTGCAGTATTTTTTTAAAGTACCAGAAATGGCATGGAGTTCCTGCTTCAGGCAGCATGCGTGGTGGACTGTCCAACAGCCCCTGGGGTCCTTGGCTCTAGAACCAGGTGGATGGGCTGTCAGGAAATCAGGCCAGCTTCCATCAGAACTGCTTCAAAATTGGACTGTCTACATGAAGCAGTTTGATTCTGATGAAGCGGCAAAGTTTGAAAACTAGGGCTGTCGATTAATCGCAGTTAACTCAGGCAATTTAACTCAAAAAAAATTAACTGTAATTAAAAAAAAATTAACCGGGTTTAATCTCCCTGTTAAACAATAGAATACCAGTTGAAATTTATTAAATATTTTTGGATTTTTTTCTACATTTTCAAATACTGATTTCTATTTTAACACAGAATACAGAGTGTACAGTACGCACTTTATATTAGTTTTTATTACAAATATTTGCACTGTAAAAATGATAGAGAAATAGTATTTTTCAATTCACCTCATACAAGTACTGTAGTACAATCTCTATTGTGAAAGTGTAACTTACAAATGTAGATTTTATTTTTTTTTTGTTACATGGACTCAAATACAAAACAGTGTAAAACTTTAGAGTCTACAAGTCCACTCAGTCCTACTTCTTGGTAAGCCAATCACTAAGACAAATAAGTTTGTTTACAGTTACGGGAGATAATGCTGCCTGCTTCTTATGTCACCTGAAAGTGAGAACAGGCATTCGCATGGCACTTGTGTAGCCTGCATTGCAAAGTATTTACGTGCCAGATATGCTAAACATTCGTATGCCCCTTCGTGCATCAGCCACCATTCCGGAGGACATGCTTCCATGCTGATGATGTTCATTTAAAAAAATAGTGCGTTAATTAAATTTGTGACTGAACTCCTTGGGGGAGAATTGTATGTCTCCTGTTCTGTTTTACCTGCATTCTGCCATATATTTCATGTTATAGCAGTCTCGGATGATGACCCAGCCCATGTTGTTTGATTTACAAATACTGGCACTGCAGATTTGACAAAACGCAAAGAAGGTACCAATGTGAGATTTCTAAAAATAGCTACCGCACTCGACCCAAGGTTTAAGAATCTGAAATGCCTTCCAAAATCTGAGAGGGATGAGGTGTGGAGCATGCTTTCAGAAGTCTTAAAAGAGCATCATTTCACTGCAGAAACTACAGAACCCGAACCACCAAAGAAGAAAATCAATCTTCTGCTGGTGGCATCTGACTCAGATGATGAAAATGAACATGTCAGTCTGCTCTGCTTTGGATCGTTATCGAGCAGAACCCGTAATCAGCATGGACGCATGTCCTCTGGAATGGTGGTTGAAGCATGAAGGGACATATGAATCTTTAGCGCATCTGGCACGTAAATATCTTGTGACGCTGGCTACAACAGTGCCATGCGAACACCGGTTCTCACTTTCAGGTGATGTAAACAAGAAGCGGGCAGCATTGATTACATTTGCAGGAGATAAACTTAATTGTCTGAGCGATTGGCTGAAGTAGGTCCGAGTGGACTTGTAGGCTCTAAAGTTTTACATTGTTTTATTTTTGAATGCAATTATTTTTTGTACATAACTCTACATTTGTAAGTTCAACTTTCATGATAAAGAGATTGCCCTATAGTACTTATATTAGGTGAACTGAAATATACTATTTCTTTTGTTTTTTACAGTGCAAATATTTGTAATAAAAAATAAATATAAAGTGAGCGCACTGTACACTGTATTCTGTGTTGTAATTTAAATCAATATATTTGAAAATGTAGAAAACATCCAAAAATATTTAAATAAATTGCAATCTATTATTATTTAACAGTGCAGTTAATCACGATTAATTTTTTAATCGCTTATTAGAATTTTTCTGATCAGCTCTACAATCTGTTAAAGCATTTTTAATCCCAAGATCTCAAAGCACGTAATTTTTATGAAGTATAAAATATTTGTTTGCTTCCTCTTCCTGCCACCATTTATGTCTGTGAGCTTTCCCCAAATCCCTGCTGCCTAGAGCTAGTATTTGGGTCACACTTTAGGGCAGGGATCGGCAACCTTTGGCACGCGGCCCGCCAGGGTAATCCCCCTGGCGGGCCAGTTTGTTTACCTGCCGCATCCGCAGGTTCGGCCGATCGTGACTCCCACTGGCCGCGGTTCGCTGCTCCAGGCCAATGTGGGCTGTGGGAAGCGGCGCGGGCCGAGGGATGTGCTGGCCGCCGCTTCCCGCCGCCCCATTGGCCTGGAGCGGCGAACCGCGGCCAGTGGGAGTCACGATTGGCCGAACCTGCGGACGCTGCAGGTAAACAAACCAGGTAATACCCCTGGCGGGCCGCGTGCCAAGGGTTGCCAATCCCTGCATTAGGGGATTACCTGAACAGAGTTCTTGAGGATAAGGCACAATTTTCTCCCCAGTTGTCTCTAGCAAGAGATTGAGTCAAAAGTATTTCTTCTTTTCAAGGCCATAGTGATGTTACCTCAATATGGTTTAAAATACAAATGGTGTAATTTAAAAACAAGATTAATTAAGTATACAGAGAAAAATTAGATTACAAACAAAATCATTGTGTAACATACTCTGCAAGAGTTAATTCACGTTATTATAGTACCTCTTTCTCTTTGCAGCTTGTCAGCCTCTCCACTCCAGGTAGTTTTCATCTTCCTTCCCCTCCCATCTAACTTAGAGGCCTCTTACACGTTTCAGGTTTCTTTGATGTGCCTGGCTTATTTATATTCCAGACATCCTTCATAAAGGGGTGTATCTCCCAATACCTCTGGACAGGAGGTCTGTCTTCTCATCCTGTAATACACAAATAAGGGAGCCACCTAGGCAGACCCATCATATCTGACCACAGCAGTGTTACTGAAGGAATATTGGGACTCAGAAAAATCATCCTCAAACCATTCACCACACAAAGGGCCAGCTTCCTCCAGAAACTCCACAAAATTATCAGGTTCCCTCAGAACTCCATCCTTGCCACCATGGATGTCAGCTGCCTATACACCAACATACCTCACAATGATGGCTGCCTGCCTCAAACATTTACAAGATAATGTACAACGCTCAGATATCCACCCCAAAACTTGTCCATTTCATCCTTACCCGTAACTATTTTACATTAAACATACACACCATAGGAACAGCCATGGGTACTAGGATGTCTCCCCAGTATGCCAACCTCTTCATGGACCACTTTGAGGAAGAATTTCTGGATAAATGCACCCTGAAACTAGTCATATACCTGAGCTACATTGATGATATTTTTATCCTCTGGCAGCTAACCTACAGACCCTCAAAGATTTCCACCACAATTTCAATTACCAGCCCTCCATTAAACTCTCGCTAGAACACTCTCACACTAGCATCAACTTCCAGGACACCACGATCAGGTTCAACAATAGAACCACAACAAACCCACGGATCGCCACACCTACCTTCACAGATCCAGTAACCACCCCAAACACACCAAGAAATCTTATCTACAGCCAGGCACTCAGATTCCACAGAATATGCTCTGAGGAGAACATCTGGGATATACATCTTAACACACTTAAAACTGCCTTCACCAAACAAGGGCACTCCACCAGAAAAGTAGATCGCATCATAGAGCAGGCCACCCAAATACTGCCAGGAGAACCTGCTTTGATACAAAAATGAAACCCCTTTTGACTGCACACCCCTAAGTTGTCACCTACCAACCATATGGGGTAACAAACCATGATAACCCATACTCAATGGTGACCACAGCCTAAAAGAAATCTTTCCTGAATCCCCCACCCCTTTCTGGCTTTTAAACAACCCCCCAACCTCATCATCAGCAAGGACTCAAAGCAGCACCAGACCCTGTCAGAACAACAGATGCAACAACCTGTAGACATCTCTCCAATGCTATGATTTGCAACACCCCACATAACACACTTCCCAATATCCAGGGGTCCTGCACATGTCTATCACAACATGTGGTACACCTCATCGAATGCATTAAGGGCCACAACAACAATGTGGATGAAACCCAGCAATCACTACACTGTTGAATGAATTCACACAGAAAAAAACATATCACTTGTGGGTGAATACTTGTCACAAACTGATGTTCTTAGATGACCTGTTCTTAGATGACCTCAGTCCTCATCCTCAAAGGAAACATGCATGACACCTTCAAAAAGACAAGAGCTTAAAGTCATAACTTTGCTAGACATTAAAAATAGTGGACTGAATGGCGACACTGTTGTGCTAAGCCATAAATCCAATTTAGAAATCCAATTAAATACCCCACACCCCACCCCATTACTGGAGAGGTGTTAGCGGGCCACTTTCACTTGAATAGTCCCTTGAAATATGTAGTAACTAGTATACTATACAACTCTGTTCCACCTTGTATTTAGCTGAGACATTTTCCAGATCTGAAGAACTCTGTAAAGGCTCAAAAACTTTTGTCTCTCACCAACAGAGGTTGGCCCAATAAAAGGTATTACCTTCCCCACTTTGTCTCCCTTCTCATCCTGTGTCTGTCCTATGTTTTAAAGTCATTCACTCTTATAATCATTATCCCTTTGAGTAAACAGGTTTGAGGGTCCTGTTACCTTTAGTTCTCCAAATGTTAATTGGAAGGTAATGTGTGGATCCAACAATTGACTTTCCGCTCCTATCTACATGCACCATCCTCTGGTTAATTGCTTGATTTAGAATTACAAAAGGACTTTCAACAACACCATGCTCTCACATTTTTACTGTTTCTGATCAAAGGAGTATTGGGAAAATAGCTGGCTTGAATCGGAGTTTAAAGATATGGGGCTCCAATATTTTTAAAGGGATTGGGAGGTTAGTTGGTCTGAATATCAATATGTTGCTAATATTTATTTTCTTCTTAAATGTAATATCATGTAACTGATTCCCTACTAATTTCACAATTTCTGAATCCATTAGATAAAAAATGTCCATTAAGAAAATAAGGGTAAGCACGACAAGTTGTAGCTGTTCTTAGTCATAAATATCTCTTCAATTATAGTGGCTGCATAAGCCTAAAAAAGGAGATCAGACTGGTTTTAAGCTCATTTTCTTCGTAGGCTGTAAGTGTTAACTAAATATATATCATAAATATAATAATATATATTATTTTTAAACAGGCATTAAAGCTGTATTTTCTGGACACTACCATAGGAATGCTGGAGGGTCCTACAAGGATCTAGAGATGGTGGTTTCATCAGCAATCGGATGTCAACTGGGAGAAGATACCCATGGGCTTAGAGTGGTCATTGTCACAGCTGAGAAGATTGTTCACAGATACTGCAGTTTAAATGATCTGAGTAGCCAAGGAATGGAAAAAGAGCTGATGGATTTGATTAAGCAAAATTAGCCATTTTCTAACTGACAAGTCTCCAGTTTTTTTTTAATTCACATCTTTTATTTCACAGATAGAAACACCAACTCAGCAAAAACAAAAAAGCCTACCACGGGCTGAAGATGATTCCCAGTTGTGTATTATGCACCAAAATAGTTGTCTTAACTCATTACCATCCTAAATAACAAAGCAGAAAGGTATGCAGAGATATTTATACCTTTGAGGGGAAATGAAACCAATTATAATATGAAAAATAATAGAAGTAATGCTATCACTATTGATTTTGTAATGGGAAAGAGCTATTCTGGGGATTAGCTGCTCTATTCCTGGATCAGACTTTTATAGCTAAGTAAGCATATCCATGAGTAGAAGCAGTGGCTTCTGGATGACAAACTCAACTCTAGTCCACCCTTCTGTTCTAGTTTGGCCAGCAAGATGCATCTCAAAACCATTATACTTAATGTTCTCTATTAAGTTCTTGATAATCCTCCAGAAAGTGACAAAGTACATGTGGCATGTTCGTATTTAGTATGGGCTAATCCAAAGCCCTTTGAAGTCAGAGAGAAGACTTTCATTGACTTCAGTGAGTTTTGGATCTCACCCTATTTCTGCTTCCTTCCAGTTGATGTCATCTCCCATCCCTAGCCTTTACTTCTGTAATATCTTCAGAACCACTACAGCAATCAGAGCAAACTGGATTCGTCTCTGCTTAGCAAATCACCATTGTGGGTGCTGTAAGAGAGACAAGACTCACAATTTGGGTCTGCAGGAGTGGAGGTTAGAAAAGCCTGTAAACTAAGAAAATATAATAGGAAAGCCATAAAGAGAAACTAAATATAGAAGAATCATTTTACCGTTGCTTTTGGCATTTAACCGCAATTAAATTTGCTATTGAGAGTTCCCTGTAAGAGCATATCCTCTTTAGAAAACAGCTGACTCCTAGACAAATGGAGATTTATGGATGTCCATAAAGAACACATACAATATTGTAGAGACAGAATACATCATCTCTCTTGTACATATAGAAATGTCATTTCTATAAGAGGATAGTAGAGAGATTTAGATATGTGAGAGACGTGCCCCTCTGTACCCCGAGTTAGTTTCGGTGAAGTCTCCGAAAGCCTGTCAGGTAGTTTATTACTTAATTTTAACTGTCAGCTTTTCCATGGAGATGCTCCACACTACATGATAGGGAGGCTGAGGAGATTCTGACATTTGTCAGGACTATTCTGGCTACTGACCGCACAAATTGAATAATTAATTAGGGTGAAATTTCAAAGTTGTGCTTAATACAGGGAAATATTTTTATAAATAGGCAGACAGGAAAACCAAGGTATAGGCTGCCTCCTACACAGCCATAGATGCCTCAGCAGGAATCAGTTTATCCACACAACCCATTATATAGCTTTCATGGTTTAAGAAAGGTTTAGAGCAGAGGTGGGCAAACTATGGCCCACAGGCCTGTCCTGCCTGGCCCCTGAGCTCCCGGCTGGGGAGGCTACCCCCGGCCCCTCCCCTGCAGCCTCAGCGTGCCACTCCTACCGGGCGGCGTGGCTGGCTCCAGCGTGGTAAGGGGATGGGGGGGGGTTGGATAAGGGGCAGGGGATACCAGGGGGCAGTCAGGGGGGGTTGGATAGGGGACAGGGTCCAGGGGAGTGGTTAGGGACGGGGGTGTGAATAGGAGTTGGGGCAGTCAGGGGCTGGGAGCAGGGGGCAGTTGGATGGGGCGGAGGTTCGGGGGGGGGTCAGGGGATGGGGAACAGGGGGTTGGCGTGGGAGTCCCGGGGGTCCTGTCAGGGGGTGGGGGGGGTGATAGGAGTCGGGGCAGTCAGGGGACAGGGAGCGGGGGGGGGTTGGGTCCGGGAGGGGACAAGGAGCGGGGGGGTTGGATAGGTCAGGGGTTTGAGGGGGGCAGTCAGGGGGGCCAGGCTGTTTGGGGAGGTACAGCCTTCCTTACCCGGCCCTCCATACAGTTTTGCAACCCCGATGTGACCCTCGGGCCAAAAAGTGTGCCCACCCCTGATATAGAGCCTCCAAGTGCCCTTACATAGTTGGATATTGTTTTAATAGTCTGGTTTTCAAGACGCCACCTCAGATTTGGCAGCTAATTTCCTTCACTAAGGCTAAGGACCAGATTTATAAAGATATTTAGGCTTGAGTTTCAAAAGCATCTAGGTGCCTAACTTCCATTGATTTCAATAGTAGTTAGGCACCTAGTAGAATTTTCAAAAGTGCCTATATGTAGCTTTAGACACTTAAAAATCTGGCCCCAAATGTGTTGAGAGTTCTTTGTCCTTACTGCTAGTTAATGCTTTAGAGTGGTGCTCCCCTTACAGTTTGTTGCAGAAGGAAGGGTATTCCAATGTTACTTATATCATTTAAGTATGTCAGTTCAGGTTATGGTAGCTCAGCGGAAAGAGCGGAGAGTATGATAAGCACTGGATGGTTCTGTTGGTTTTGCCCCATATATTAGAGTGAGCAGAAAAAAAATAAGGTGGTTCATTTAATTGTGAGGATGATATTTGGGAGAGCCGAGAGAGATTTGAAAGAACGGTTTTCCGTAAACATGAGAAATTAATAGAATGGGTATGAATGAGTGGTTCTAAAAATTTTAGAATTTATGATTTTATAAATGATATATACACAAGTGGAATGATAAAGCATGAACGTGTTTATGCAGAACCATTTTAACTATACAAACTGATAACTCAAATTTCAACATTAATTCATATTGTATAAATAGCTCCAAGTTTGCTTTTTATAAGAGATTTTTTACCATAAATTGTTCATTGTCTTCTCACTAAAGAGCGTTACTACACTGTAAAATCTTTTTAAATCCAATTAAAAAAAAATTATATTCCAAATATTGTGTACCTTGTGATTTCTAAGACTATTTTAACTGTTACAAACCCTTGTAAAAACAAAAAGATACTAGCTTTATAAAATACAAAAGCTTCTGGTGTCACATTGTTGAATTCAAATATTAGATTTACTGAATCTTATACTTTATTTGAATGGAACTAATGTTCCAGAAGTTTTGGTTTCATTTTATATATATTAATTTTCATGATTGAGTGAAGTATAAGAAGCTTCAGGAATTATACATTAATCATACAGTCTACCATGAGAAATAAATATACTGTATAAATCAGGGCTTTCAAGTCTTATTAATAACGAATCTTTCAGATCCATTCATGACGCTATGCTGGAATAAAATAAATACAAGGTTCACTGAGCCAGTGGTGCCAGCCTTGTTGCCATAGGCCCACTTCTATCATGGGTTTGCTTTTTTCCTAGGCCACTTCCTATCCTGGAGAAGTCCTCCTGAGGCTGAAACCCAGCGGACTACCCTGTCCTCCTTCAAATCCCTCCCTAAAGACCCACACTTCGACCTAGAAGAATATAAGCTGCGAGGCAGCTGTATGTTTTTTGAAAACGGAACTAACATGATGTGCTTAGTATCACCCCACACATTTAATGACGTTTAGGGATAAAACTTTGATCAGCTAAAAGTGGGGGATACTCTGACTGCAGGACATCTACAGCGGATGGCTGCCTGTCCTGCTTACCAGCAGCTGGCTCAGCAGCAAATCTCCAGTTAGCCCTCCAGCTAAGGAGAAGTAATTGCTACTTTTAAAAAAAAATCCCAAAATGTCTGATGTGTGGTCAAGTTTGGCAGACATTATGGGCAACAGGAGGTTTACCCTGGCATCCCCACTCATCCTCCACTTCACACAGCACAGCGTTTGCACAGCCTCTGCAGTGTGTATGTGCACATGCTTCCTGCTGGCTTGCAGGGTCAGCCCCTTATTGTCTGTATAATTAGAAGACCAATACATTTTAATTGGGAATTAGAATCTTGGTTACGGTGACAGGAACAATACCAATCAGCAGCAGCTAGTGCCAGTGACGTGTGAACTAGCTGTGTGTGCCTGTTTTTCCAGAGGAAGGATGCAACATGTGTCCATACTTTATTACAAAACAGGTGTCACTTTCCTGATTTTAGTCATGTTACACCCTTTTTATTGCTTAGGAAAGTACAGTAGTGTCCCAGCTGGCTATTGCAAGAATATACAAGCAAATGTCTAAAACATTTCTTAACCTGAAGGTTAAGAGATTTGAAGCAAGGGTATCTCGCATATTAAAATACATTATAAAAAAAATGTTTGTAACCTGGAACTTTATCGTGGATAATCAACACAAAAGGTAGGTTGAGGCATCGTGGTGCAAGATAAAGAATACAAGTTGCTACAAACCTGGACAGCAGATCTTTTGGGGAGTCTTATCAGTGTCTCATTCACTGATCAGATGAGTTTTCAATTCTAGATCAATTCACATTTATTAAAGCAATGATTAATACATATTTCTGGTTTTTAAAAAATAAGGCCCAATTCTGAAGATCTTGGGGAGAACGGGCAAGGGGGGGCAGGAAAGGGTGGTGGAAATCGAATTAATGGAAGTTCTACCCAGGTAATGACTGCAGGCTTGGATCTGTAGTAATTATATTTACTCTAGTCACTTTGGAAAAAATAAGTTAAAAGCTATTTCATATGCCCAAGGCCCCATTCTGAATTTTCTTTTACAATCATATTTTCCTTTAAGATGTTTTTCTCTCTCTCTCTCTCCTGTTATATTGGAGACCATTTCCCCCATATAGTTAATGAAACTGACTACGCACAAAATACTGTCAGATGCACTAAGCAAGCAAACTGAAAGAAAAAATCTAGTCGCTTAGTCTTTATAGTTGCTGCTTGTAACAACAGCAAGTAAGAGAAATGTCAGACAGACATGTGATTTAAAAGTTGATAGTGCCCCTTCAATATTGTTTGATTCAAGCCTAATCAGCCTGGATGAACCACATTGCTAGAATGGGGACACTGATCTACATTACTAAGCCATTAGTTTCTCCTGAATATGAAAGTAAAGCAGGAATATATACATACAGATCTTGGTGAGGATCTGATTACAGAAGTGACTCATGTATAGTCTTATCTCTAATAGTGGGGGGGAAATTAGATACACAAGCAAGGTCTAATATTTTTCAAACCGAACATGTTTATTCTAATTTTTCAGGAGTTTTAAATGAAATGCCAAGATGTTAGAGGTGATCAAGCTGATTACATAATTTGCCATCCGTTCAAACTTGGTTCATCTTCTAGGTTATAAGTAGAGCAACACTAGCTACGTTCGGAAGTGCTCAGAGGCAACATTCTTAGTAAAAACAACGAGGAGTCCTTGTGGCACCTTAAAGACTAAAGTTACTAAGGTGCCACAAGGACTCCTCGTTGCTGATACAGACTAACATGGCTACCCCTCTGATTCTTGTTAATGTGTGTCTAGGCATATCTAACATAAACCCCATATAAGGTGTTGACAAAAAATGAAAACCCTCTTTTCTGTAAGAGTTTTTAAACTTTGTGGGAGGTTTTAAAGCTGAATTTATTGACTTTTTGTTGGGGAGGGAGGAAACTTTAATGACCCATTTTGAACAGAAGGTAATCAACACTGGAACTGAGCAAATAATTGACTTATTAATTTGGCTTCCAAACAAAAAAAAACCCAGAAAAATAAAAAATGGTTCGGTCAAACGAAAACTGTCCTTTTTAACCTATCAAACAACAAGCTTTTCAGTTTGAACTAAATGTTTTGTTTGACTCAAAACAATTTGTTCTAGGTTTTCATTATGTTTTTTGGTGTTTCATTTCCAGTGTTCCCGTGTACTTAAATACATAAGTACTTTGAAGCACTCTACTTATTATGTTGTACTTAGTACCTGTATTTAAGTACATTTTAAAGTTATTTTATATAGCTTCTTTTTAATTTGCAAGTACTTTTTCAAAATAGATTTTTGAAACAATCACATCTCTTCCAACTGTCCCAGATTCTGGAGGCCCCCAGACCCCACTATCCCAGCTTGGGCGCTTCAGACCCTGAGCTCCAGCTTCCAGGCTTCTTTCTGTTGATCCTGGTGGTGTCTGATTGGTCATTCAAACAGGCGGTTGGGAGACTCACTCCCCAGCCCAACAGCAGTGGGGAATGGGAGACTGCCAAGAAGGAACCATCTTCAGGATGGTGTGCTGGAGATTATTGAAGAGAAATGCCCATTTCATGGAATTGATGCTGTCTGTACATATTTTATACATATATATAAATAAAATGGAAGCAAATTTATAAATTTACATTTAAGAAATTTTTTCATGGTTATTCCATGCTTGTGTCTATGAATAAAATTTCATTGTTGCGCTTCTCTCTTCCACGATGTGCTTATATTATTTAGGTAGTTGTCCGTATATTGACTAGACAATGCAGGGAATAGGGGAGCTAAAAGTATTTGCACTTATGCTTATAAATACATAGTACTATTTCTACAGCATATTTGAAAGTACTTCTGTAACAGTGTAATTGGCACTTATATTTAAGTCCATTTTATCAATATTTAACAGCAACACTGTCATTTCAAAATGAACTGTTTTGAATTAAAATTCCAATTTTTTGGCAAAACTATTTGCCAGATTTGACAAGAAGTAGTGTAAAGGTTCCAGTGCCCTGTCAAATATATCTTGCAGTGCATTTACTATTTGCTGAAAAACAAATTCATCCAGCTCTAGTCAATACCCCTAAAACAACGAGGAGTCAACTTCTGCTTCAGGTCCATTGGCCTAAATGGACTTGTATCAATGCAGGTGAGAGCAGAATGTGACCTAATTTTCAATCCAAGTGCTGGTAGATTCTTTACCACAGTGGAATTGCTTGGCAAATACCACCAGTGTTTTTAAAAAAATCAATTTCTACCAGCAAAAAATGACAAGTTTGTTGGAGTCATTTACTTTGCCAGGCATAATTAGCTAATTTAGTATTTATACTGATGTCTTAACTAATTAGAAATGGCAGAGGTCCTTATGGTCACAGTGTCTCATCTTGTTTATGTACAGAAAAATAATTCATACTGCGGTAATTTATGAGAGTCCACCCATGGAGACACTCTAATTATCATTCAAGAAAACAAGCTTTTGATGTTGTGGAGATATTTCTCTCTCTCCAACAGGGCTGATAATTTTAACTCCTGTCAGTGTATGAGTGGCTTTGGAGTGGGATGCCATGAAAACCTCAAACTGCTGATGAAACAAAGAATAATTGAGTTCTCGTGTATTTCTATGGCCCCTGGACTCACTCTAGGTGGAAAAATGTATAATCAAATGACCACAATTCATCTTAGTTTCCTGAAAGCAGCTAAAAGTCTAAGGTTCTCGCTGAAGAATTTAATCATGTGTAGAAATGTCAGGTTAAAAACACCAGAACAATCTGTGAAAGAAATCTAATTCTTCATAATTAAATTCAATCTGAAGGAGAAACCTGTGATCAGGGTGCTCACTGGACATTCAGAATAGCTTTGGCAAAACAGACGGTTCTGAACTGCCAATTTGTTTTTCATTTTAGTTTCAGAAGTAAATGCCTTTCTTTATCCCTGAACCCCCCCAAAGTTTACCCCTTGAAACTGTGTATTTGTTGTTTGAATGCAGTGACTCTTCCCTCCTCCCCTTTTACCTTTCTTGGTCCAACACTGTCTGATCTCATGTTTTTTTGTAACTGATGATAGGGTGTTAGTAGTGCAAGATGTCACTATTGTTTTTTGGGGGTTGTTTTTTTGTTTTTGTTACAGTATGCATGTTTATAAGCAAGGCAAAGTCCCTGTGCAGGAATGATTCAAACCATGGATTGAAGAGCATTATTTGAGGAGTTCTCGTTATTTAATTATATAGTTTTGTGGTGGTTCTTAATTACTTTTAGGTGTTTCAGTTTTAATACAATCAGAGCATGAGGGGAAGGAGCACAGAGCTGAGAATGCCAAAAGAAAAGCTAATCGCGAGAAGTGGATTTTGAAGAAGGGAGAGACGGAAGGTGATCGGGGTATAGAAAGGCTGTACCATTTAAAAGTGCACAAAGGGAGGTCTGGGAGGAGAAGACTCATGCAGAGGGGGATTCTAAACTGGAAGTGACTAATGAAAAAATGGCACTTTCTAAGCCAACAGACCTGCTTTACTTTAAAAAGGAAAAAAACATAAATTTTCCACTCCTAAACTTGCAGAGCCAGCACAACCGTGAGAGAATGAACTGAGTTATCCTGCTTCTTGTGCATCAACAGAATTATTAACATAGGCCTGGTCTACACTACGTGTTTAGGTCGACTTTAGCAGCGTTAATTCGAATTAAGCCTGGACACGTTCACACGACGAAGCCCTTTCTTTCGACTTAAAGGTCCCTTTAAACCGGTTTCTTTACTCCACCTACGACGAGGGGATTAGCGATAAAATCGGCCTTACGGGGGTCGGAATTAGGGTAGTGTGGACGGAATTCGATGTTATTGGCCTCCGGGAGCTATCCCACAGTGCTTCATTGTGACCGCTCTGGACAGCACTCTCAACTCAGATGCACTGGCCAGGTAGACAGGAAAAGCCCTGCGAACGTTTGAATTTCATTTCCTGTTTGCTCAGCGTGGAGAGCACAGGTGACCACACAGAGCTTATCAGCACAGGTAACCGTGATGGAGTCCCAAGATCGCAAAAGAGCTCCAGCATGGACAGAACGGGAGGTACGGGATCTGCTCGCCATATGGGGAGATGAATCAGTGCTAGCTGAACTCCGAAGCAGTAAACGAAATGGCAAAATATTAGAAAAGGTCTCCAAGGCCATGAAGGACAGAGGCCATAACAGGGATGCACAGCAGTGCCGCGTGAAAATTAAGGAGCTATGGCAAGCCTACCACAAAGCCAGAGAAGCAAACGGAAGGTCCGGGGCAGAGCCGCAAACATGCCGCTTCTACGCGGAGCTGCATGCCATTCTAGGGGGTGCAGCCACCACTACCCCAACCGTGTGCTATGACTCCCTCACTGGAGAAACACACAGGGAAGCGGGTTCGGGGTACGAGGAAGATGAGGATGGAGATAATGTAGATAGCTCACAGCAGCAAGGAAGCGGAGAAACCGGTTTCCCCAACAGCCAGGATATGTTTATCACCCTGGACCTGGAACCAGTAACCCCCGAACTCACCCAAGGCGTGCTCCCATCCCCTGAGGGCACACAGGGGACCTCTGGTGAGTGTCCTTTGTAAATATTACACATGGTTTAAAAGCAAGCGTGTTTAATGATTAATGATTAATTTGCCCTGGCAATCGCGGCCAGTACAGCTACTGGAAAAGTCTGTTAACGTGTATGGGGATGGAGCGGAAATCCTCCAGGGACATCTCCAGAAAGCTCTCCTTCATGTACTCCCAAAGCCTTTGCAAAAGGTTTCTGGGGAGGGCTGCCTTATCCCGTCCGCCATGGTAGGACACTTTACCACGCCAGGCCAGTAGCACGTAGTCTGGAATCATTGCATAACAAAGCATGGCAGCGTATGGTCCCGGTGTTTGCTGGCATGCAGACAACATCCGTTCCTTATCGCTCTTTGTTATCCTCAGGAGAGTGATATCATTCATGGTCACCTGGTTGAAATGGGGCGATTTTATTAAGGGGATATTCAGAGGTGCCCGTTCCTGCTCTGCTGAACAGAAATATTCCCCGCTGTTAGCCACGCGGTGGGGGGGAGGGGTGAAGTGATCATCCCAGAGAATTGGGTGTGGGGAGGAGGGGAGATAGTTGGGTTTGTGCTGCATGTTAACCCTGAAACCGCAGCCCCTCCTTTTACATTGCAAACCCATTTCAAATGGCCAACCCAACGGGTGCTTGGTATGGGAAATGAGAGCGCTACTGTTTGAAACCATTCCCACATGTTAAGAAGGTTAAAAAAGCCAAAAGACTGTGTCTTACCATGGCTGCCTGCAAGCCGAAATCTGTGGCCTGGCACTGCGTGAGTGATCTCTCACACCAAACCGGCAGGCCCTCAATATAAGAGGAAAAATGCGACCTTGTAATGAAAGCACATGTGCTGTGTAATGTAAACAGCAAAATTTAACGTGAAAGAGTGTACCCATTGTTCTCTAAAATGTGTCTTTTTTAACCACCTCTCCCTTCTCCTCCACCAGCTGCAAATGTTTCTCCTTCACAGAGGCTAGTGAAGATTAGAAAGAGAAAAAGGAGGACGCGGGATGACATGTTCACAGAGCTCCACATGTCCTCCCACGCTGACAGAGCACAGCAGAATGCGTGGAGGCAGTCAATGACTGATTACAGAAAAGCACAATATGCACGAGAGGAGAGGTGGCATGCTGAATTGCGGGATGAACAGAGCAAGTTGCGGGCTGAAGATGATAGGTGGCGTCAGCTTGCAGACAGAAGGCAAGAGTCGATGCTCCGGCTGCTGGAGCATCAAACTGATATGCTCCAGTGTATGGTTGAGCTGCAGGAAAGGCAGCAGGAGCAGAGACCGCCGCTACAGCCCCTGTGTAACCAACAGCCCTCCTCCCCAATTTCCATAGCCTCCTCACCCAGATGCCCAAGAACACGGTGGGGGGGCCTCCGGCCACCCAGTCACTCCACCCCAGATGATTGCCCTAGCATCAGAAGGCCGGCCTTCAATAAGAGTTAAAGTTTTAAACTGCAGTGTGTCCTTTTCCTTCCCTCCTCCCCCACCCATCCCGGGCTACCTTTGCAATTATCCCCCTAGTTGTGTGATGAATTAATAAAGAATGCATGAATGTGAAGTAACAATGACTTTATTGCCTCTGCAAGCGGTGCTCGAAGGGGGGAGGGGAGGGTGGGGTGGTTGGCTTACAGGGAAGTAGAGTGAACCGGGTGGGGGGGGGCAGAGGGTTCATCAAGGAGAAACAAACAAGTTTCACACCGTAGCCTGGCCAGTCACAAAACTCGTTTTCAAAGCTTCTCTGATGCGCACCGCGCCCTGCTGTGCTCCTCTAACCGCCCTGGTGTCTGGCTGCGCGTAATCAGCGGCCAGGCGATTTGCCTCAACCTCCCACCCCGCCATAAATGTCTCCCCCTTACTCTCACAGATATTGTGGAGCGCACAGCAAGCAGCAATAACAATGGGGATATTCTTTTCGCTAAGGTCTGAGCGAGTCAGTAAGCTGCGCCAGCGCACTTTTAAACGTCCAAATGCATATTCCACCACCATTCGGCACTTGCTCAGCCTGTAGTTGAACAGGTCCTGACTCCTGTCCAGGCTGCCTGTGTACGGCTTCATGAGCCATGGCATTAAGGGGTAGGCTGGGTCCCCAAGGATCACAATAGGCATTTCAACATCCCCAACGGTTATTTTCTGGTCTGGGAAGAAAGTCCCTTCCTCCAGCTTTCGAAACAGAGCAGAGTGCCTGAAGACGCGAGCATCATGTACCTTTCCCGGCCATCCCACGTTGATGTTGGTGAAACGTCCCTTGTGATCCACCAGGGCTTGCAGCAGCATTGAAAAGTACCCCTTGCAGTTTATGTACTCGGTGGCTTGGTGCTCCGGTGCCAAGATAGGGATATGGGTTCCGTCTATGGCCCCACCACAGTTTGGGAATCCCATTGCAGCAAAACCATCCACTATGGCCTGCACGTTTCCCAGAGTCGCTACCCTTGATATCACCAGGTCTTTGATTGCGTTGGCTACTTGGATCACAGCAGCCCCCACAGTAGATTTGCCCACTCCAAATTGATTCCCGACTGACCGGTAGCTGTCTGGCGTTGCAAGCTTCCACAGGGCTATCGCCACTCGCTTCTCAACTGTGAGGGCTGCTCTCATCCTGGTATTCTGGCGCTTCAGGGCAGGGGAAAGCAAGTCACAAAGTTCCATGAAAGTGCCCTTACGCATGCGAAAGTTTCGCAGCCACTGGGAATCGTCCCACACCTGCAGCACGATGCGGTCCCACCAGTCTGTGCTTGTTTCCCGGGCCCAGAATCGGCGTTCCACGGCATGAACCTGCCCCAGGAACACCATGATTTCCACATTGCTGGGGCCTGTGCCTTGTGAGAGGTCAATGTCCATGTCAATTTCCTCATCACTCTCATCGCCGCGCTGCAATCGCCTCCTCGGCTGGTCCTGGTTTTGCTTTGGCATGTCCTGGCTCTGCATATACTCCAGGACAATGCGCGTGGTGTTCATAGTGTTCATAATTGCCGCGGTGATCTGAGCGGGCTCCATGATCCCAGTGCTAGCTATGGCGCCTGGTCTGAAAAAAGGCGCAAAACTAGTATCTGACGGACCAGGGGAAGGAGGGAGGGAGGGAGGGAGGGGCGAGTGACGACATGGCGTACAGGTACAGGGAATTAAAATCAACAAAGGTGGCTGTGCATCAGGGAGAAACACAAACAACTGTCACACAGAATGCCCCCCCCCCCCAAAGATTGAACTCAAAACCCTGGGTTTAGCAGGCCGTTGATTTCACGGCGGGAGGGGGAAGCTAATGAATACAGAACAAATCTATTTTTTACATCTTAAGACGACGGTGCAGCATGACTGATAGCCCTCGGCATCTTCTGGGTGCTTGGCAGAAAATACTGGGTGCTTGGCAGAAAATACTGGGTGCTTGGCAGAAAATAGCATACTACGACTGATAGCCATCATCATCAAGACAGTTCGATAGGACTGAGCATGTCTGCCCAGGTGCCCATGATTGACAGCCACTGCAGTACGATGACGACGGATACCAATCATAATATACCATCTTCTACCAAAAAGCAAGGGGCTGCTGCTGTGTAGCAATGCAGCCCCACGTCTGCCAGCCCCATGTCTGCCAGCACCCAGATCGCCCTCGGCCTCTTCTGGGCGCTTGGCAGAAAATACTGGGTGCTTGGCAGAAAATAGCATACTACGACTGATAGCCATCATCATCAAGACAGTTCGATAGGACTGAGCATGTCTGCCCAGGTGCCCATGATTGACAGCCACTGCAGTACGATGACGACGGATACCAGTCATAATATACCATCTTCTACCAAAAGGCAAGGGGCTGGTGCAATGCAGCCCTACGGCTGCCAGCACCCAGATCGCCGATGAAAACTATCAGTCATGCTGCACCGTCTACCGCCAAAAGGCAGTTAGCTGCTGCTGCTGTGTAGCAATGCAGTCCCACGTCTGCCGGCACCCAGATGACATATGGTGACGGTGAGCTGAGCTGAGCGGGCTCCATGCTTGCCGTGGTATGTTGTCTGCACAGGTAACCCAGGTAAAAAGGCGCGAATCTATTGTCTGCCGTTGCTCTGATGGAGGGGGAGGGGCTTGACGACATGTACCCAGAACCCCCCGCGACACTGTTTTGCATCATTCGGGCATTGGGATCTCAACCCAGAATTCCAATGGGCGGCGGAGACTGCGGGAACTGTGGGATAGCTACCCATAGTGCAATGCTCCGGAAGTCAACGCTAGCCTCGGTACTGTGGACGCGGTCCGCCGACTAGAGCACTTAGAGCATTTTATGTGGGGACACACACAATCGGCTGTATACAACCGATTTCTATAAAACCGGCTTCTATAAATTCGACCTAATTTCATAGTGTAGACATACCCTAAGTTTCTCAGGTAAGACACATTTCTACCTTCAGGGAATCCTCTGCAACCCAAAAGAAGGCACTGGGATTGCACAGCCATCAAGAAGGGCAGAATTTTGCCCCCCCAAAAGGAAGAACTCCAAATGGATTTTTAGATCACAGTGTCAATTTCAGAGCTAGCAATGAGAAACAATATATTTTCTTGGACCAAATTAAGGCAATTTGATCTGGAAGTCTAGACACAATTGGGAACAGGCACACTGCATAGAAACAGAGGCCTTAGCTAAACTGCTTTTTCCTAGTGGAAGACACGGCCTGAGATAGAGGAAATACAACCAATGGTGTAGAAAGAGCACCTCAGTACAGAGAAATCCAGTTTTTGCCATAGGGTGGGTTTTACCAAACACATTCACAAACTAACTTTATGCCATAAAGCCATCAACAGTCAGCGTTTCTTTCTATCTCAGTTGGCTGACAAGTACTTAACACACACTATGGTGCTAGTTGAGGGCACAGATCCCCTTGCAGGAGGTACTCTGTCCCTGGCAAGATTGGGCTCCTTCTGACTGCTTTTGTACACCAACATCACAACGAAAAATATAATGCTCAGTGGTGCTGATTTCAAGAGCTTGTTATCATGTTGGTGGTTTTAGAGCCTTAGGAGAATAATTATGTATGAGTCCAACATAAGTAAATATTCACCATATTAAAACATTTCAGTGCTTAAAAGACCCATGCTCCCTCAATCCGTGTATTTCCTTGTGCGAGCCACTGAAGGCAAATGCAGTATTGTTTCCACTAATATTAACGCTGTCAATAAGCCTCTTTTGTTAATGTTCTCACTAAGCCGCCTTTGCAACTGCAGTTTGAATACTAATACGCTAATGTCCTTTGAAAGAGACACTTGTAGGTATGATAATTATTGTCAAGAATCCCTGCCACACAGAACTCTGACAGAAGCTCCCTAGCACTGTGATATGCACACATCGGCCACAGAATTCCAGCTTGTATAATGACATAGTGATATGAGGGCAATGCCACATCAATATTCTACCATAACTGTTATCTCAACATTGCAAGGGTACATCTTTCTGCCAACTCAGTTCTGAGCCCTAAGAAGTCACAACATCAAACAGTACTGGGCTCTCGTGAGGATATGCTCATTATTTAAAAAAAAAAGACAACTCCTGATGTTTTGACAGGGATATTTCCCCAAGATGGCATAGGCAGAGCAGACAAATGAAATCCTATGGAGTGACAGCTATCCCTAGCAGATGAAAGAAGGTCCGCTAAGAGACTGTAGAAACAAATAACTTCTAAATGCTGCAACCTTCACTCCCAGAATGTGGCTAACCCAGCGTAGTTCTGAATCCACAAAGAGGGAATGCAGTTACCTTACTCCATGCTACCTCAAGAGAGGAGCAAGTGATGTAGGCTACAGTCAGTGGCCCAAAAGTCTGTCACTGTACAGACCCAGCTATAATAGTGTAGCAAACTACCCCTCAACTGTATTACAACGCCTGCTCTACAGCAGTAACAGCCACAGCGCTGCTCAGTGCCAAGCTGCTGTGAGGAAGGACTCCTTTCCCATCTCTCACACCTTACCGCTCCTGTACAAAGCCAGTTTATATTGGCCTGGTCCAGGCAAGGCAGGCTTCTGCTGTCAGCCTGGCAGGGTTACTGGGCACATGAAGAACACAAAGAGAGAAACTTTGTCAATTAGGTAAATTAGGTTGAATTCATCCCTGCAGTCCTCTGGTATCAACAGATTTGGGTCAGATGCACACCTCTTGTAACTCCATGGGTAGCGATGGAACAATACGCGGGATATACGTGGCCTGGTAATTACAGGTTTGTACATTTTTTTGTTAATATTTTTTTAAATAAAAATTGTTCCTTTGGAACACTAGCAGCAGTTTGCTTCCATGCTAGCTCCCGTAACCCCCCACAAAGCAATTTTATTAATCATCCCCAGGTCGGGAAAGTCAAAGCTGTTAGATGCTGCTATTGGGACACATTTTCATTAAAAAGATCTTGTACAAACACCATCGATGGTTAGTATAGCGAGACCAGTGTGGCAACGATCACGATAACCATTAGATTAAACTCCTGTCTAAAGAAAATCCAACTCCAATACCACAGATGTAAAAAAGAAAAATAAGCAAGCTTAAAGTGACTGAGATAAACCACTCTCTTTAATCACCCGGGTGAAAAATAAAGCCATGCTTCCATTCACAGGAGGGAGCAAAAGGTGACAGCTTTTTTTTTTAATGACATTTTCATCTGTTTTCTAGAAGTAACACTATCCATTAGAACTTTTATCACTTGCAGGAGGTTGACTGACTAAGGACACCTTTTTACCTCTAAAAGACCTGTGAAAATGCTTCCCATTTAAAAAGCCGAGTGCTATTATCTAAACTTTGGGTGACTAGTAACTGACAGAACATAAATATTGCTCAGTGCTTTAAATGTATCCTCCTTATATTACTCTAAGCTTATTGTAAAACCAAAGAAAGACTTTGGCTCAAAGGCTGCAAAAAGAGGCTGAAATTTCTAACAAGCTGATAACTCCAGTAGTTTGACCTTCCAACACTGCATAAGAGTCCAATCACAGTCCTTCATACAAGAATTGGTCTTCCTCCACAATTTCTGCATAGAAGAGGAGGAAGACGGCTCTGTACTCTCCTACTGTGCAAGGGACATTTAAAGTCATGCAGCTGGCAACTTACGTATTATAGAGGAAGTGATTAGACAACAGAGATTATTTAACTATTTGTCACCATGCAAAATGTCAACTACCAAACCAGTGACTTATATCTGGATGAAAAGAGGACATGTCCATATACAGAAGTGTATCAAAATCTACTTAAATACTCAGGATTTAATAGTGACCATTAATACAGCACATTGGCTTTATAGGGTGTGCATAGGGTTTTTTTTTTTTAAATCTTTCCTAGTGGATGCTTTTAGTTTAATAATGCTGATTGATTTCCATTTATACTACAATCCAGTGCTGAAAAGTCTTCATTAGCTGTAACATGTTCAAACATTATCAGTAAGATACTGATTCCACCAGAAATGAGACAGGGACTAGGATCTGTAACATGCTTTTTATATGAGCAGTCTATCTCATCCCAATAACGATCAGAGTTTCAATCACTGGAGAAAGTAGAACTGACTCCGTTACCATGACCTAATGTGAACAGAGAAGAAATAGACTGATTAGAGTTTAGAAAACAGTATCCGCTATTGCTGTGTAGCAGTTTAGCCCAGGAGCTAAATGCATATTCAGAAGTCAATTTCTCCATACTCTCTGCCCAAAGAATGCTTTTTCTTCCCTCTTATCTTGGGGTATGTCTACACTACGAGAGTAGTTCGATTTTACTTAAATCGAATATGTGGAATCGATATTACAAAGTCGAACGTGTGTGTCCACACTAAGGACAGTAATTCGACTTTGTGAGTCCACACTAACGGGGAAAGCGTCGACATTTGAAGCGGTGCACTGTGGGCAGCTATCCCGCAGTCCCCGCTGCCCATTGGAATTCTGGGTCGAGCCCCCAATGCCTTCTGGGGAAAAAAATGTGTCGAGGGTGATTTTGGGTAACTGTCGTCATCCGACCGTCACTCCCGCCCTCCCTCCCTGAAAGCGCTGGCGGGAAATCAGTTCGCGCACTTTTCTGGTCAGTGACAGCGCGGACGCCACAGCACTGCGAGCATGGAGCCCGCTGCGACCATCGCTGCAGTTATGGCCGTTGTCAACACCTCGCAGCTTATCATCCACCTTTCCCAGAGGCAGATGCTGAGAAATCGGGCGAGGAGGCTATGGCAGCGCGGTGAGGACCTGAAGTCTGAGAGTGGCACAGACCTGTCACAAAGCACGGGACCCCGCGCTGAGGACATCATGGTGGCAATGGGTCATGTTGATGTTGTGGAACGGCGATTCTGGGCCCGGGAAACAAGCACGGACTGGTGGGACCGCATAGTGCTGCAGGTCTGGGATGAATCACAGTGGCTGCGAAACTTTCGCATGCGTAAGGGAACTTTCCTTGAACTTTGTGAGTTGCTGTCCCCTGCCCTGAAGCGCAAGGACACCCGGATGCGAGCAGCCCTGACTGTCCAGAAGCGAGTAGCCATAGCCCTCTGGAAGCTTGCAACGCCAGACAGCTACCGGTCAGTCGCGAACCACTTTGGCGTGGGCAAATCTACCGTGGGGGTTGTTGTCATGCAAGTAGCCAACGCAATCGTTGAGGTACTGCTCTCAAAGGTAGTGACCCTGGGAAACGCGCAGGTCATCATAGATGGCTTCGCCGCGATGGGATTCCCAAACTGCGGTGGGGCTATAGATGGAACTCACATCCCTATCCTGGGACCGGACCACCAGGCCAGCCAGTACATCAACCGAAAGGGCTACTTTTCAATGGTGCTGCAAGCACTGGTGGACCATAGGGGATGTTTTACAAACATCAACGTCGGATGGCCGGGCAAGGTTCATGACGCTCGTGTTTTCAGGAACTCAGGTCTGTTTAGACGGCTGCAGGAAGGTATTTATTTCCCGGACCACAAAATAACTCTTGGGGATGTGGAGATGCCTATAGTCATCCTCGGGGACCCAGCCTACCCGCTAATGCCCTGGCTCATGAAGCCCTATACTGGCGCCCTGGACACTGAAAAAGAACTCTTCAACTACCGGCTGAGCAAGTGCAGAATGGTGGTGGAGTGTGCTTTTGGCCGTCTCAAGGGGAGATGGAGAAGCTTACTGACTCGCTGTGATCTCAGCGAAACCAATATCCCCATTGTTATTGCAGTTTGCTGTGTGCTCCACAATCTCTGTGAGAGCAAGGGGGAGACCTTTATGGCGGGGTGGGAGGTTGAGGCAAATAGCCTGGCTGCTGATTACGCCCAGCCAGACAGCCGGGCGATTAGAAGAGCCCAGCAGGACGCGCTGTGCATCCGGGAGGCTTTGAAAGCTAGGTTCCTGAGTGAGCAGGGTAACCTGTGACTTTTAAGTTTGTTTACAGAGAAGCTGAACCTGCCCCCGTTTCTTTACCCAGTAAATGTTCACTATCCTCTCCAGTTACATACCCCGTTCCCCCCCTTCCAACACACGTTTAAAAATAAAATCACTTGAATTTTGTTAATGAACACCGTTTTCTTTATTACTGTTTTCGCGGGAAAGTGTTGAACCTGGGACGCAGACTGTGGTGGGGAGTGGGTGTAGTGTAGTGATGCAAAGGACGCTTCTAAACTCCAGGAATGACAGGCTCCGCAGTGGTGGACTGATTGTTTCAACGGAGCCTGCCACCCCTCCTGGTCGTGACTCTGTGTGTGGGGGGGCTATGTGACTTTGTGGCAAGGGGAGGACAGTTACAGATCCCCTGCTGCGTGGCTCTGTGATCCAGGATAAGGACCGCTGCATAAGATCTCTAACTGCCCTCCCCCGCCACAAAGTCACAGAGCCCCCCCCACACACAGAACATGAAAACCACCTCCCAGACTGACCAGGGTAACTAGTGACTGCAATGTGTGTGTGCCCTGCTGCTGAACCTGCCCCCGTGTCTGTACCCTGCTAAAGGTGTCTGTCCTGTCCAATTACCAACCCCCTTCCCCCCCTTCAGACAGACTCTCCTCTAAAAGAACATGATGGAAACAGTAATTAACAGAAACGTATTTTTTATTAGCAACTACACATGAAACTGGGGGGTGAAACTGGGACGGGGGCTTGGGTGAGGCGGGAAGGAAAGGACTTATCAAATTTTGGGGAATGAGAGCCTTCTGGTACTTGAGCAGTCTGCAGGGGTGGAGTGAGAGTTTTCACGGACTCTGCCGCCCCTCCTTCTTTGGACTTTGGGTGAGGGGGGTATGGGACTTGGTGGCGGGGGAGGGCGGTTACAGATAGACTGCAGCGGGGCTCTGTCCTCCTGCCTCCGGTCCTGCAGAACATCCACAAGGCGCCGGAGCGTGTCCGTTTGCTCCCTCATTAGTCCAAGCAGCGTTTGAGTCGCTTGCTGGTCTTCCTGCCGCCACCTCTCCTCCCATTCCATGTGTGATCGGTGCATTTGGGACAAGTTCTCCCTCCACTGGGTCTGCTGGGCTGCCTGGGCTCGGGAGCAGCCCATAAGTTCCGAGAACATGTCCTCCCGTGTCCTCTTCTTCCTACGCCTAAGCTGCGCTAGCCTCTGGGACTGTGATGCCAGGGTATTTTGGGAGACAGTCGCAGCTGTGGGATGGGAAAAAGGGAGTGAATTCCTCAGAAAGATAAATTTTTGGTTGAACAAAGAACATAGTCTTTCTCTGTGAACAAGACCATGCACAGCACCTATCACATGCGCACTCAGGACAAGGTCGAATTTTCGGCCTTCGCATTCAGTGCCTGGGGTCTTGCAGTGCAGATCAGAGAAGCGGGGCAGGACACTGGAATTTGTGTAGCAGGCCAACATGGTAAGCCATAGACTTGTGGCTGCTTAAAACTTTAATAATAGCACTGGCCTCCTTTCACGTTGAAAGCAATGCCAGTCCCTGCTGCCAGCAATCCGGCAAGCATGAACTCTGCCCCTGTCCCACCCCCTCGCGGCTGTCCCAGGGAAAGATCCCTGTATGCTGCCCCTCTCCCGCCTCCACCGCGTGGCTGTAAACTGCCGGTTACAGTTCTGTAAAGGAACAGGCAAGCAGTCCCAATACTAACATTCCCCTACCTAATTCAAAGCAGGTCACCATGAGCGACATCACTCTGATGAGGATTTCAGAGACGGAGAAAGAAAGGATGCTTCGGGAAAGCCTGCAAAGACCAGGGCCGTATGCCGCCATGCTCTGCAGGGCAATGATCCCGGAGTACTTGCTTGTCTCCTGGCGCGGAAACGTTTCTACTACGGAGGACCCAATAAGGCCGCTCTCCCCAGGAACCTGATGCAAAGGCTTTCCAATTACATCCAGGAGAGCTTCGTGGAGATGTCCCTGGAGGATTTCAGCTCTATCCCCGGACATATAGACCAGATTTTACTGTAGCTGCACTGGCAGGGACTAAACAGTAGAGCGGCTTGGGCAGAACAATCATGCTAAACCGGACATTGTTAGAATTTTTTTCAGTAATTGCACTGCCAGGGACTGAAACGTTAAGCGCCTAGGGCAAAGTAATCATGCAAAACCCATTGTTAATATTGTTAATATTCCTGTTCTGTTAAAAATTAATGTTTAGATGTTTAAAACACTTACTGACTGATCCTTCCCCTGATTCTGTGTCCGGGTTAACGCCTGGGGACGGTTGGTAGGGGATCTCTGTAAGGGTGATGAAGAGATCCTGGCTGTCGGGGAAATCAGCGTTCTAAGCGCTGTCGACTGCCTCGTCCTCCTCATCTCCTTCCTCATCTTCCCCGTCCGCTAACATGTCCGAGGAACCGGCCGTCGACAATATCCCATCCTCAGAGTCCACGGTCAGTGGTGGGGTAGTGGTGGCGGCCGCACCTAGGATGGAATGCAGTGCCTCGTAGAAACGGGATGTCTGGGGCTGGGATCTGGAGCGTCCGTTTGCCTCTTTGGTCTTCTGGTAGCCTTGTCTCAGCTCCTTGATTTTCACGCGGCACTGCGTTGCATCCCGGCTGTATCCTCTCTCTGCCATGGTTTTAGAGATCTTCTCGTAGATCTTTGCATTCCATCTTTTCGATCGCAGCTCGGAAAGCACGGACTCATCGCCCCACACAGCGATCAGATCCAAGACTTCCCGATCAGTCCATGCTGGGGCCCTCTTTCTATTCTGAGATTGCATGGCCATCTCTGCTGGAGAGCTCTGCATCGTTGCCAGTGCTGCTGAGCTCGCCACGATGTCCAAACAGGAAATGAGATTCAAACTGCCCAGACAGGAAAAGGAATTCAAATTTTCCCGGGGCTTTTCCTGTGTGGCTGGTCAGAGCATCCGAGCTCGGATTGCTGTCCAGAGCGTCAACAGAGTGGTGCACTGTGGGATAGCTCCCGGAGCTATTACCGTCGATTTCCATCCACACCTAGCCTAATTCGACATGGCCATATCGAATTTAGCGCTACTCCCCTCGTTGGGGAGGAGTACAGAAGTCGAATTTAAGAGACCTCTATGTCGAACTAAATAGCTTCGTGGTGTGGACGGGTGCAGAGTTAATTCGATGTAACGGCGCTAAATTCGACATAAACTCCTAGTGTAGACCAGGCCTTGGAAGGCTGCCATTATAAGGGAATTGTTGGGACATATTTGGCAAACTAACCTTATTTTAATAAAATCCATACAAGTAATATTTTCAGTGCAACTGGTTTAAAATTTAGAATTAGCTTTGCAGCCCAAATTCATTAGTAGAATTAGTCTGCAGTAAAAATCAGAATATCAGTGTATCTATAAGATTTGAGAAACTAGCAAAACAAGCATAGTAATACATATGGAATGGAGGAATACACATGGATTGGAAGAGAGAAGGGACTACGCTAAAGCAGTAGATGCAATACTGTAAGAATTTACCTGGTAATAGATACTTTTGTAAGGGCTCTAACTGGTATTTACAAAAGTATTTATTTTAATGCTGTTATTTAACCAATAATTGGGGCAGCAGTTTGTTGATGATAATCTTAAAATAAATCTAACTCCTCTTTTTTAAATAATACATATACTTAATGCCTCTCCTCATTGGCCTCTAAGAAATAGCACTATAAATTGTTATTTTGTTTCCTCATCAGAGACGTGCTGTATCTTTGGGTAGGTCTACACTAAGAAATTAAGTCGATTTTATAGAAGTCAGTTTTTTAGAAATCAATTTTATACAGTCAATTGTATGTCCGCATTAAGTCAGCGGAGTGCATCCTCACTACCATGGCTAGCATCAACTCACGGAGCAGTGCACTGTGGGAAGCTATCCCACAGTTCCCACAGACTCCGCTGCCCATTGGAATTATGGGTTAAGCGCCCAATGCCTGATGGGGCAAAAACATTTTCGCAGATGGTTTTGGTTACATCATCACTCTCCCCTCCCTACCTCCGTGAAAGCAATAGCAGACAATCATTTCGCACCTTTTTGCCTGGGTTACCCATGCAGACGCCATAGCATGGCAAGCATGGAGCCCGCTCAGCTCACCGCTGCTGTTGTGAGCATTGTAAACACCTGGCGCATTGTACTGCAGTATGTGCAGAACCTGGCTAAGAGACAGCAGCACGAGGACAACTGTGAGGAGGACATGGACACAGCCATTCCTGAAAGCACAAGCTGTGGCAATTGGGCCATCATGGCGGCAGTGGGGCTGGTTGATACTGTGGAACACCAATTCTGGGCCTGACAAACAAGCACAGACTGGTGGGACTGCATAGTGTTGCGGGTATGGGATGATTCCCAGTGGCGGCGAAACTTTCGGATGCATAAGAGCACTTTCCTGAAACTCTGTGAGTTGCTTTCCCCTGCCCTGAAGCACAGGAATACCAAGATGAGAGCTGCCCTGACTGTTGAGAAGCGAGTGGCGATAGCACTGTGGAAGCTTACAACGTCAGTCAGGAATCAATTTGGAGTGGGCAAATCTACTGTGGGGACTGCTGTGATTCAAGTAGCCAATGCAATTGCTGGCGTTCTGTTATCAAGGGTAGTGACTCTGGGAAATGTGCAGGTCATAGTGGATGGCTTTGCTGCAATGGGTTTCCCTAACTGTGGTGGGGCGATAGACGGAACGCATATTCCTATCTTGGCACCAGACCACCTTGCCAACCAGTACGTAAACCGCAAGGGGTACTTCTCAATGGTGCTGCAAGCACTGGTGGATCACAAGGGATATTTCACCAACATCAATGTAGGATGGCCGGGAAAGGTGCATGGCGCTCGCATCTTTAGGAACGCCGGGCTGTTTGAGCAGCTGAAAGAAGGGACTTACTTCCCAGACCAGAAAATGACTGTTGTGGATGTTGAAATGCCAATAGTTACCCTTGGGGACCCAGCCTACCCCTTGCTCCCATGGCTCATGAAGCCATACACAGGCAGCCTGGACAGTAGTAAGGAGCAGTTCAACTATAGGCTGCGCAAGCGCAGAATGGTGGTAGTATCTGCCTTTGAACGTTTAAAAGCTCGCTGGTGCTGTTTGCTGACTAGGTTAGACCTCAGCGCAACCAATATTCCCATTGTTATTACTGCTTGCTGTGTGCACCATAATATCTGTGAGAGTAAGGGGGAGATTTATGGTGGGGTGGGAGGTTGAGGCAAATTGCCTGGCTGCCAATTTTGAACAGCCAGACACCAGGGTAATTAGAAGAGCACAGGTAGGTGCGCTGCACATCAGAGAGGCTTTGAAAACCAGTTTCATGACTGGCCAGGCTATGGTGTGACAGTTGTGTGTGTTTCTCCTTGATGCAAACCCGCCCCCTTTGTTGATTTTAACTCCCTGTAAGCCAACCACCCCACCCTCCTTTCAATCACAGCTGGCAAAGGAAATAAAGTCACTATTGTTTTGAAACCATGCATTCTTTCTTTAGTAATTAAAAAAAAGGGAGATAACTGATAAGGTAGCGTGGATGGGGTAGGGTGGGGTGGGGGAGGAGGGGGGGAGGGAAGGACAAGGCCACATTGCTTATTGTAGCCACACTACAAATCAAAACTGTTTGAATGACAGCCTTCTGTTGCTTGGGCCATCTTCTGGAGTGCAGTGACTGGGTGTCCGGAGCCTCCCCCTGCGTTCTTGGGCGTCTGGGTGAGGAGGACATGGAACTTGGGGAGGAGGGTAGGCAGTTGTACAGTAGATGCAGCGGCGGTCTGTGCTCTTGTTGGCTTTCCTGCAGCTCACCAGATGCCTGAGCATGTCCGTTTGCTCCCCCATTAGCCTCAGCATCGCCTCCTGCCTCTTCTCATCGCGCTCACTTAATGCTTTCCTGGACTCCGTCACTGAATGCCTCCATGCATTACGCTGTGCCCTATCAGTGCAGGAGGACTGCATGAGCTCGGAAAACATGCCATTGCGAGTGTGGTTTTTTTCGCCTTCTAATCTGCGATAACCTCAGGGACGGAGATGATAGGGGGAGCATAGAAACATTTGCACCTGGGGGGGGGGGGGATAAAAAGGGAGAGTAAAATTTAAGATGATACATTTCTGAGAACAAAAGGGAGACTCTTTCACAGTGAATCAAGCAATTCACAGCATCCAGAACATGTGCTTTAGGTACAAGATCACATTTTGCCTTTTATATTGAGCGCCTGCTGGTATGGTGACACATCACACACGGCTGGGCAACAGAATTCGGTTTCCAGGCAGCCATGGTAAGCCAAAGGGTACGTGGGTTTGGCTTCTAACACCTTGATAACATGTGGGAATGTTTTCAAACTGCAGCGCCCTCCTTTCCCATAGCGAGCTATGCCGGTTGGGTTTGCCATTTAAAAGGAAGGGCTGCGGTTTTCGGGTGGATGTGCAGCACACACCTCCCCCTACCCCTCCACGTGGATATTTGGGATGATCCCTTCACCACCACCACCCCCGCCGCATGGCTATTCTCAGGGATGATCCCTTTTAGCCAAGCGCAAACAGCCCAGCATGAACGGGGTCCTTTTACTGTTCCCTTACAAAAATTCCCCTACTTCAACCAGGTGACCATGAATGATATCACTCTCCTGAGGCTAATACAGAAAGATAAAGACCAAATGTTGCTTGAATGCGACCAAAACCCAGGACCATTCGCTGCCATGCTTTATGCTGCAGTGATTCCAGACTACTTGCTACTGGCTTAGCATGGTAAAGTGTCTTACCATGGAGGACGAAATAAGACAGCCCTCCCCAGAAACCTTCTGCAAAGGCTTTCAGAGTACCTCCAGGAGAGCTTCATGGAGATGTCCCTGGAGGATTCCCACTCCATCCCCAGACACGTTAACAGACTTTTCCAGTAGCTGTACTGGCCGCGAATGCATCCCAAGTCTTCAGGGCAAATCAAATATTAAACACTATTGCTTTTAAACCCTGTACTGTAGTTACAAATGTGCACTCCCAGAGGGGCCTTCTCCGCCTTCAGGGTCGGGGATCCCGTCTTGGGAGGGTATTGGCTCCAGGGTGATGAAAAGGTCCTGGCTGCTGGGGAGAACGGATTCACCACTTGCCTGCTACGCATTCTCCTCCTCCTCATCCACAAAATCCTCCTCCGTGTTGCATGAGACTCCCCCCTTGCAGGTGTCCACGGACAGTGGTGGAGTAGTGGTAGGGTCCCCACCTAGAATGCCATGCAGCTGATCATAGAAGCAGCATGTCTGAGGCTCTGACCTGGAGCGACCGTTTGCCTCCTTTGTCTTTTGGTAGGCTTGCCTGAGCTCCTTGACTTTCACGCAGCACTGCTGTGTGTCCCTGTTGTAGCCTCTGTCCATCATGCCCTGTGCGATTTTGGCATATATATCAGCATTTCTTCGTTTTGATCGGAGTTCTGCCTGCATAGATTCTTCTCCCCATACAGCAATCAGATCCAGTGTCTCCCGTTCGGTCCATGCTGGAGCTCGTTCGCGATTCTGGGGGGACTGCATGGTCACCTGTGCTGCTGAGCTCGCCACGCTGACCAAACAGGAAATGAAATTCAAAAGTTCCCGGGGCTTTTCCTGTATATCTGGCTAGTGCATCGGAGTTGAAAGTGCTGTCCAGAGCGGTCACATTGGAGCACTCTGGGATAGCTCCCCGAGGCCAATAACGTCGATTTGCATCCGCACTACCCCAAATTCGACCCAGGAAGGTTGATTTTTGTGCTACTCCCCTTGCCGGGGAGGAGTACAGAAATTGATTTTAAGAGTCCTTTAGGTCAACAGAACAGGGTTGCTTGTGTAGACTCATTCATTATAAAATCGACCTAACGCGGCTAAATTCGACCTAACCCTGTAGTGTAGACCAGGGCTTTGACTGATCAATGGTATTTCACTCAAATCCTCTCAAGTTTATTTTTAAGTCTTCAGCATTTTAATTATGCGCCCTTGCCTTTGGGTTCCTAGAAATCCAATTTAAGTAGAGAACATTCAACTGGTGCTTGTATTAACTTAGTATTGAAGATAAGCATAACCATGACGTTTCTAGGCTCCTAAAAAGTATCATAACGTAAGGCAATTAAATACTTTACAATTTACTGCTCATTGTATTTTATTTCTCCATGTTTTTTGTATTAGCAGCAAAGGAGGTTATTCTATCCCAGATGACCTTAAGTATTAATTCCAAAACTGATCAAGATTAGCATCAATAAACTCAACATTTAGGTCAATATTAGGAGCTAGAAGAAAAAAATTACTTGAAAATGTAGATTTGCCAAATCCAACATTCCCAGCCTAACATATAGCTCACTCAGAGCAGGATTACGTTCCTCTGAGCTCCAAATCCTAGGCTCTTATTCAGCAAAGTATTTAAGCATATCAGCAAAAATGCTTAAAAGTACCTTGCTAAATTCATGGCCCTTCTCATCACCATTTTTAAACTTGCGCTCACACATGTAGAACTCCACATCTCTGCTATGCAGGATCAAACTCCATGTCTACTTTTTTTCAAAAGAAGAAAGGACAGTTTTCATGTAGCGCACACACACACACACACTCTCTCTCTCTCTCCCCAAGTTATTCAGAGGTTTCAGGAGTAACCTGAGTCTATAGGGAGTGTCATCAATAAAGAAAGCTAGCGTACCAGGTTTGAGGTCTGCAGGCCTGGAGTGTACACTTCAAAGGCTCCCATAATCTTAGAGCTAGGTGAGCTATCTAGCTTTGGTGCAGACACTGCAATCTGGGGTGGAGGGAACCCACAGCTTAATGAAGACAAGCTGATTAACTTTCCCAGTGCTAGTTGTACCTACTTCAGACACTGCACTGTGGGGGCTCGAGTGTAGTGAAAACCTTTTCCGACACTAAGCAGCTCTGGAATAGAGGTGGTGTTTTGAAGACCCCTAGACACTGAAGATATTTTGGTTAGCCAGCAGAGGCTATGCCCCATAATTAGGGGACCGGGAGTACAATCATCACAGTAGCACATGGTGCCATGCTCTGGCAAGTGCCAGATTAGGGATTTATCAGAAAGACACAATAAAGCCCATAATCAAATCTCAGTTAAATAAGAATATAATCAGGATTGTGCAGTACACAGTACATATATAAATTGCCCCTTTTTTGGTCTAAGTGGCTAGCCACTCTTTGGGGCATTTCCAGGATGTTTCCACTGGGGAAAGAAATTGATAAGACAAGACTCAGGTATTTCCTTGTGTACCTTCTTTGCATATAAACAGGATTGCACCTAAGTCCTATTTCCCTTTTTACAGTAGAAACAGACAGGAGGCAGACAGTTTCCATGCTAAGAAATCCAAGCCTGCCCTTCCAGCGAGAACTGCGCCTCTGCTCCCTCTTGGGTCACACTCAAAACTGCATCTCTTGCTTTCTGCCTTGCATACACATCTGCAACCAATCAAATCAAAGTTTGTTTACCTGCCGCATCCGCAGGTTTGGCCAATTGCGGCTCCCACTGGCCGTGGTTTGCCGTCCCAGGCCAATGCGGGCAGCGGGAAGCGGTAGCCAGTACATCCCTCAGCCCACGCTGCTTCCCACCGCCCCCATTGGCCTGGAGCGGCAAACCGCAGCCAGTGGGAGCCGTGATCAGCCAAACCTGCGGACACGGCAGGTAAACAAACCAGCCCGGCCCGCCAGGGTGCTTACCCTGGCGAGCCGCGTGCCAAAGGTTGCCAACCCCTGGACTAGGTTATGAATATTATTTTTTTATTGCCTGATGGTTAAGTAAAATTTTGTAATAACCTTGGATTTAAAGCGACATTAATGAAAGACACTGTGCTGCATATTTAAAAGGAAGATGTTGGTAAACTTGGTTAAATTTAATTTTAATGATCAAGGTCTCATGTTCCATATGATCTATTATAATATGCAGATAATAAATTATGTACCCTTGACAAAATATATGAGCAAGTCCCAATCAGGAGAATAACATTTTTTTTTAAAATTCAGCCAATGTTATTAAGCACCTTATTTTTGAAATATAATTAACAGTTGATTCATAATGAGAACAGCTGCTTACCTTTTGAACACGCAGTCTGGTGGGCTGAGCAGAAAAGGATTGAGTTTTTCTTTTGAGACTCAGCATGGTGGTTTAAAGAGTACAAGATGAATTGTTGCAATTTACTTTGATCTGACATAACTTTGTTTCTAGGCTGTCTCAGTGCACTATTTGATAGTTTTTTCTAAAGAGGATTATATCTTTTCCCTCCTCATTTCAAGATTAATGGCTGGCTGTAAATAAATAAATTCCATCGCAAAAAGTGTCCATACTGGCACAGAGCATATGTATTTGTGGAAAGCACTATGAAACAGTTAAGGATAGATAGATAGATAGATAGATAGATAAAGTAAACAGAGTTTATTAAATTGTGCATTCTGTGGAGCTTACTGCATTCTTGTCGGTTTGCATTGACTGATCAGTCCAGTTATTTCTTTACATAAGAACAGTCTTCTCTACATAGCAATTCTAGAGCAGTTCAGTCTTGCCCATTATATTTCCAAAGGAATCTTCCAAATGGAAGAAAGGAAGGAAGGAAGGAAATGACTCTGTATGACAGCTAAGCAGATTAACATTTCTCTATAAATACAATCTCTTGTAATGCAGCACCATTCTACACATCATTCTTTGATGCAGTGCAACGGAATCATGATGCAACATGAATGGTACTGGCCTTCAGCTCTAAGTCACTTTCTTAAATCTAGCATTAGTAGTGACAGAACATAATACAAGGGTTGATTTCTAACCTATGTAAAGTAAGTGGATTGTCCAGAGGTGAAAGTAAGCCGATACTTTAAAGCGCCGCCAGAGCTCGGGGCTCCCTGCAGCGGCCGGAGCCCCTGACCCTTTAAATCACCACCGGAGCTCTGCCGCCACTGCCCCGGGGTAGCGGTGGCAGGGCTCCAGCGGCACTTTAAAGGGACCGCGGCTCCCCGCAGTGGCAGGAGCACCGGGCCCTTTAAATCCCCACCGGAGCCCTGCCGCCGCTACCCCAGTGGCGGCAGGGCTCCTGCGGTGATTTAAAGGGCCCGGAGCTCCACGGTGGCTGGAGCCCCAGGCCCTTTAATTTGCCCCTGAGCCCTGGGCCACTTACCGGTAGGGGCGGGGGGGCTCCGGCCCCCGGAAGGGGTGGGGCTGGGGGTCAGCATCCCCCAACCAACCCTTTCAGGCCACCTGGCCCACGCCGCCTGGGGCTCCCGTGTTGATTTAAAGGGCCCGGGGCTCCGGATGCCGCTGCTGCGCTAGTGGCAGCAGCATCCAGAGCCCCGGGGCCTTTTAAATCGCCGGCTCCAGGGCAACTGCTCCCTTTGCCCCCCCCCCACCCATCGGAGGCTGCGGGGGAGGGGGGACAATGGGGCAGGGACATTAAAGCACTGCAGGGCCCTTTGCCGCGGCAGCACTTTAAGGACGGTCCTTTGCTGCGGCAGTGCTTTGAGGATCCTTAAAGCGGCTCCGTAGCAAAGGACTGTCCTTAAAGCACTGTCGTGGCAGCACTTTAACGTCGCTGCCCATCCCCTCTCCCCCCGTTGGCAGCCCTGCCAGTATGGACCCTACCGGCAGGACTGCCAACAGGGGAGGCAAAAGGGGCAGGGACATTAAAACACTGCCACAGTGGCGCTTTAATGTGGGCTGGGTATGGGCCGGATTCGGGTTCTTACTGGTATGGAATACCGGCCCATAACAGCTCACTTTCACCCCTGGCCCCGGGGCTCCCAGCTACCACCCTGCAGCTGGTAGCTCCAGGATGATTTAAAGGCCCTGGGGCTCCCAGCCACAGCCAGAGCCCCAGGGCCTTTGAATATTGAAAGGCCCCGCCTCTTCCGGTTGAGGCCACGCCCCTGCTCAGGACTCTGGCGTACCGGTAAATCCTTTAAATTACTTTCACCCCTGGGATTGTCTCAGACCAATTTCTAATAGAGAAGTATTCATATCACATATCACCACCACTCCGTTTGGCACCTTCATTGTCAGTTGCAGAGAGATCAAGAACAGAAAAGGAGACTAAATTAACATAGCGTAACTGACTCCATTGCAAGGTGTGTCACTCCAAATGTTGTGATACACCAGTTCCCCAAACCTGGTAGCATGCTGGTTGTACCACAACCTCAGAGAGACAACCATTGTAGGCACTCCAAACTGTAGGCTTTAAGCGCTTGGTGTGCTCCCAAGAACACTTGCACATTTCAAATAAGCTAGAGGATTTCTTGATTATTGGAGGTTAACATGGCACCCAGTAACAACCCAACAGGTTCACTACAGTATGTTCATTAGTCCTAATTCCTCCAAGGCCAGGTTGAAAAGGAAAGATTAGAGGAAGTTTACATTGCCAATCTGACAACTTTCATCTTTGTTTTTAAACCAGCTAAAATGTTGGTTCAGAGCTGGAGCCTGTAACGTGCTGCATGTTCTGGCCCCGACCTAGCAAAGCACTTAGCTTAATTTTCAGCACATAAGCAGCCCCCATTGAAGTCAGAATCCCTAGGAAGAAGTTGCAATTCATCAATATTGTTTAGGTGAAAATATTACAAAATACTATTTTCACTCATTATTGTGCCCAAAACATAAGAGCCACAAAAGTGCCAATGTGACATAGGCACCTAAGGCCCAGAGAAAGTCAATGGAATGTAGGTTACAACATGATTTAGGTGCTTTTGAAAGTTTTACCCACTTTCAAGTAGGTTGGGCCCTAAATTAATATTGTGCAAAATAACAAGTTTTATAAAACCCATTATGTTTTCCCAGATTAAATAAGAGAGACACACACACACATAATCTTCCTTTAAGGGTACACTTTTGATTTAAACTGTGATAGTTAAATAATAAAGGCCCGATCCAAAGCCCATGGAAGTCAATGTAAAGTCTCCCATGCATTTCAATGGGTTTTGAATGACGCTATAAAAGTGTTTGAATACTAAGGACTTGTCTACACTTAAAACGCTGCAGCAGCACACATGTACTGCTGCAGCTGCACTGCGGTAGCACCTCTGTGAAGACACTACTATGCCGACATGAGGGCTGCTGCCATTGGTGTAGTAATCCACCTCCCCAAGAGGCAGAAGCTAGATTGACGGGAGAATTCTCCCATCAACCTGCTGCTGTCTACACTGGGGGTTGGGTCATTTAACTGCATCATTGAAGGGTGTGGATTTTTCACACTCTGAGCAATGTAGTTATACCAACCTAATTTCCTGATGTAGACCAGGCCTATGAGAGCAAGTATCTAAGTACCTCAGTCTCATAGCCATTTCCTTTCTTCACTTCACAATGTGCCGGAGGTAGAAAAAACTAAGTAACATTTTAAAATCAACCTCATTGTGAAGTCTCAGTTAGTGAAGACATCTGATGTACAGCAGCAAGTCTCAAATGTGTTTTTCCCCTTACTATTTCTGTAATAAAGAGCCTAAAATGGTGTCAAGTGCATCCTGTGCTATCATTTGTTTCTCAGTAGGGGAAGTTAAAGGACCTCTTCTCTGACTCTGACATTGATTCCACACTCATTACTTTAATTCTCTCATTGAACTGTCTTGTTCCCAGTGTTTCCACAAGAGGTACTTAAAAGCTGTCTCCAACCGTGCACATACTTCTTTATAGTGAGACAGAATGTGTTAAAAAGATACAATGAGACTCCTGTGGGTTCTCATTTTGATAAGTCAGACAGAGTTGTGTCAACTTAAATTTGACAAAATGGTTTTAAATTTGTATTTGTGGCAAGAACCTACTAATGGAATTGTTCATTTAGCTCTATATTTTCAGAATGTTTAATGGAGAAGGAGAAAAGGGGAAAGAGGAATTCAAAAGACGGGTGGTTTTTCTTGTTCAGTTGAACTTTCCTTGCTAACTTGCACCATAACTGCAAGTAATGCATCACTGACTGTTCAAATGCATTGTGCCTTTTTATCACCTCAGCCCTGAGCACCCATTGTTACAGTGATGGGCACCGAATAAGACATGTGACTAATGCATTTTAATGCACTTAGAAGTCTTGGTAAAAAAACATTTATCAGACAGAGCATTTTAATAAAAAAATCAGTTTAATAAAAAAAGAGTTTGTATAGTCTTACAGTTTTTGCAAAGCAGAACTGAGTTTCACTCAAATTAAGATTTTAAAAGGCTTCAGAAACATGGTTCAAAAACATTTGATATGCTGGAATTGTTTGCCACTTTATGAGAAACATCAAAGGAGAAAAATTAAAATCTTAATAATCCTCCAAAAAATCCTGATTTGATGACTTGACCCTGGTATTAAACTATTTTGGAATGGCTGCATTCAGCAATGCTAATGTGTCATAAGTATTTTGTTCCTGGATATCAGAATTTACTAATCATAGTAGAAAACTACCAAAGATACTGGGACATTTTAGTACATAGTATCTAGCAGCAACCAAAAAATCAATGGAAGTGGTGTTGCTGCTTTGCCCTACTTATAATTTATTATTCCATATTATTAGTCAGAGCTAGGGTCGGTCAAACATATTTGCTGAATAATTCATTCAATTAATTTCATAATATATTTTCAATAAATTATTCAATAATTTTTGTATTATTCATGCAGTTTTAGCATGACACAATATAGTTTTCAAGCATTTATTCAGTGAATTTTGAAATAACATTTAATAGCTTATTCAAAAAAAATTAAGCAATTATTCACCCAGGCCTGGTCAAGAACTCAAAATTGCTCTTTTTACAAAATAATATATTGTTATTGGCAACACGTCACCAGGACACCATGTTCAGCTGTGGGAAGAAATCTTGTGGTGATGGTAGTTTTTGTTATGCAAGGTTCTGAGCAGAGGGAGCTGGGCAAGCAGCAAGAGAGTTTGCTCTCTACCTTGGTCTCTGATTGGAGTCAATTCTTGAAGTACCTGGGAACTGGGCATTTGGTGTCAGGCTGAAAGGAAGAACTGTCCTGCATGCTGTTTGACCATCTCATTTCAGGACTTATGTATGTATGTAATTAAAATAAGTTCCACTTAGACATGGGTGGCGCGTAATGGAGGCTAGGGGAGGCTAAGCCTCCCCAAACCTCACGCCACTGGGTGGGGTCTGTGGCAGATTTGGGAGTCCCTGAAATATCCCCCCGCCATGGCCCCGGGGCTGGAGGAACTCTTGCTCCCTACCATGGTCCTGGAGCCTTTTCTGATCTCAGGAACACAGCTTGGGAAGGGAGCAAGTGGGGGGCGGGGCCTCAGGGGAGACAAGGTGGAGTGGGGCGGAACAGGGGTGGGGCCATGAGCGAAGGGGCAGAACAGGGACAGGGCCGTGTGCGGAATAGGGCGGGTCCACAGGGAAAAGGATGGGGGCACAGGGGAAAGGGGCAGAACATGGGAGGGGCTCTGGGCTCAGAGCTCCAGCCAGGGCAGAGAGCTCTCAGCCCACCCCCTCCCCCGCCCCGGCTCGGGCCACGAGAGAGAGAGGCTGAGCTCTCAGCCTGCCCCCCTCCAGCCCCAGCTGGGGCCAAGCTCTCAGCCTGCCTCTCCTCCCCCGCCCCAGGTGGGGCCACAGGAGAGAGGGGCCGAGCTCTCAGCCTGCCTCCCCTCCCCCACCCCAGCTGGGGCCATGGGAGAAAGGGGCTGAGAGCAACAAGCAGGGGCGGGGCCTTGGTTGGAAGAGGAGGGGTAGGGGACTAGCCTCTCCAAGGGGAATGCTTCACCCACCACCCATGCACTCTAGAATATACCTGTACTCAGTGTCACCGATTTCTCCTCCAGTGGGAAGCCAAACTGCAAGGCCTTGGACATCTCCCACCACATAATCTTTTAAAAGAAATCTTAAACAGCCTCCAATTCCCACCCTCCTCCCTCCCAGCCACATATACAGAGGTATTCTGTTTGGTTATTTAAGAGATCTCTTTTCCCTAAAGTGAAATTTTTGCACATATGCAAAGTCCCAAACTGAGCTCTCCAGAGGCTGAAATTTTGTCTGTCCACATGGTAGGAACAGCACAGGCAGCAGAAGTGCAGGCTTCCCTTTATCCCTCAACTGGATGAAAGTATCACCAAGGAGTGAGAAGTTACTTCAACCTTTATGGCCACTCTCTAAGGCTGCCGGCAAAGGTGCAAATTGTGACAGCAACTCATTATACACAGCCATAGGGGGCAGTGGTTTCAATCATCGTTGGTAGTTAAGTAGTAGTAGTACCCTGCTCACCAGCAAGCTGTAGATTGCATGGTGAGTTACACATGCTGAGTCAGGATAGGGAGGCTGATTCTCTTTTACCTACAGCAGGGTAAAATAAGGAGCAATTGCACTGAAACCAACAGAATGACACCAGTGTAAATGAGAGGAGAATCAGGTGCAGTGAATAATGGTGTTGAGGTAGTATCCCCACCTTGCAGCGCCAGCAACAAAGGGGATTTTGGCTGCTGTTAATGTTTGTATACATTAATGTATTGCTCCAGAAAGGTACCACATTGACAACTCTTAAATCTAACTATTTGCTATCCAGAAGACTGGCACAGCTAAGCTGCAGCACTGTTATATTAAATCAAAAACCTCTTCTATAAATATGAATTAATAATAAAAGATTCTAACTCCAAGTTGGAGGTACTGTCGCTGGGGCCAAGAGGATTTGTCTCTCTATTCAGTTCTTTGTATCTATTCTGAAACCACCACCACCTAGGTTGCAAAGGCTAAAAAGCAACAATAGTAAGAGGCCAAACTGGCTCCATCAGGAGCTCTTTAATGACCTGAAATTTAAAAAAAAAAGGAAACTTACAAAAAGCGGAACATGGACAAATTGCTAAGGAGGAGTACAAAAAAGCTCAAGCATGTAGGGACAAAATCAGAAAGGCAAAGGCACGGAATGAATTACACCTAGCAGGAGACATAAAAAGAAATGAAAAGAGGTTCTATAAATACATTAGGAGCAAGAGAAAGATGGGAAAAAGAGATAACTGATGACACCAAGAAAGCTGAGGTGTCTAATCCCTACTTTGCTTCAGTCTTCACTAAAAAGATTAACAGTGATCAGATACTCAACACAATTAATATTAACCAGGGGGGAGAAATGCAAATCAGAATAGGGAAAGAACAGGTTAAAAAGTATTTAGGTAAGTTAGATGTGGCAGGACCTGATGAAGTACCCCTAGGGTACTTAGGGAACAAACTGAAGCAATCTCAGAACTGTTAGCAATTATCTTCAAGAATTCGTGGAGGACAGGTGAGGTCCAAAAGAATTGGAAAGGGGCAAACACAGTAACTATCTTTAAAAAGGGAAACAAAAAGGAGAATTATAGACCAGTCAGCCTAACTTCTATACTTGGAAAAATTCTGGCACAAATTATTAATCAATCAATTTATAAAAAGCAACAGAGGGTCCTGTGGCACCTTTAAGACTAACAGAAGTATTGGAGCATAAGCTTTCGTGGGTGAATGCCCACTTCATCAGACGCAAGTAATGGAAATTTCCAGAGGCAGGTATAAATCAGTATGGACATAACGAGATTAGTTCAATCAGGGAGGGTGAGGTGCTCTGCTAGCAGTTGAGGTGTGAACACCAAGGGAGGAGAAACTGTTTCTGTAGTTGGATAGCCATTCACAATCTTTGTTTAATCCTGATTTGATGGTGTCAAATTTGCAAATGAACTGGAGCTCAGCAGTTTCTCTTTGGAGTCTGGTCCTGAAGTTTTTTTGCTGTAAGATGGCTACCTTTACATCTGCTATTGTGTGGCCAGGGAGGTTGAAGTGTTCTCCTACAGGTTTTTGTGTATTGCCATTCCTGATATCTGACTTGTATCCATTTATCCTCTTGCGCAGTGACTGTCCAGTTTGGCCAATGTACATAGCAGAGGGGCATTGCTGGCATATGATGGCATATATAACATTGGTGGACATGCAGGTGAATGAGCCAGTGATGTTGTAGCTGATCTGGTTAGGTCCTGTGATGGTGTTGTTGGTGTAGATATGTGGGCAGAGTTGGCATCGAGGTTGGTTGCATGGATTGGTTCCTGAGTTAGAGTTGTTATGGTGCAGTGCGTGGTTGCTGGTGAGAATATGCTTAAGGTTGGCAGGTTGTCTGTGGGTGAGGACTGGCCTGCCTCCCAAGGTCTGTGAAAGTGAGGGATCATTGTCCAGGATGGGTTGTAGATCACTGATGATGCGCTGGAGAGGTTTAAGCTGAGGACTGTAAGTGATGGCCAGTGGAGTTCTGTTGGTTTCTTTTTTGGGCTTGTCTTGTAGCAGGAGGCTTCTGGGTACACGTCTGGCTCTGTTGATTTGTTTCCTTATTTCTTTGTGTGGGTATCATAGTTCTGAAAATGCTTGGTGAAGATCTTGTAGGTGTTGGTCTCTGTCTGAGGGGTTGGAGTAGATGCGGTTGTACCTCAGCGCTTGGCTGTAGACGATGGATCGTGTGGTGTGTCCGGGATGGAAGCTGGAGGCATGAAGGTAGGCATAGCGGTCGGTGGGTTTTCGGTATAGGGTGGTGTTAATGTGGCCATCGCTTATTTGTACTGTGGTGTCTAGGAAGTGGACCTCCCGTGTAGATTGGTCCAGGCTGAGGTTGATGGTGGGGTGGAAGCTGTTGAAATTGGGGTGGAATTCTTCCAGGGTCTCCTTCCCATGGGTCTAGATGATGAAGATGTCATCAATGTAGCATAGGTAGAGAAGGGGTGTGAGTGGACGAGAGCTGAGGAAGCATTGTTCCAGGTCAGCCATAAAAAAGTTGGCATATTGTGGGGCCATGCGGGTGCCCATGGTGGTGCCACTGGTCTGGAGGTATATATTGTCACCAAATTTGAAATAATTGTGCGTGAGGATAAAGTCACAGAGCTCAGCAACAAGTTGTGCTGTGTCATCATCAGGGATACTGTTCCTGACAGCTTGTATTCCATCTGTGTGTGGGATGTTTGTGTAGAGAGCCTCTACATCCATGGTGGCTAGGATGGTGTTTTCTGGGAGGTCACCAATGCATTGTAGTTTTCTCAGGAAATCAGTGGTGTCACGGAGATAGCTGGGAGTGCTGGTGGCGTAGGGTCTGAGTAGGGAGTCCACATATCCAGACAGTCCTTCAGTGAGAATGCCAATGCCCAAGATGATGGGGCGTCCAGGATTTCCAGGTTTGTGGATCTTGGGTAGTAGATAGAATAACCCCGGTCGGGGCTCTAAGGGTATGTTGATTTGTTCCTGTGTGAGTGTAGGGAGTGTCCTGAGTAGATGGTGCAGTTTCTTAGTATATTCCTCAGTGGGATCTGAGGAAAGTGGCCTGTAGAATTTGATATTGGAGAGTTGTCTAGCAGCCTCCTTCTGGTAGTCAGACCTGTTCATGATGACAACAGCACCTCCTTTATCAGCCTCTTTGATGATAATGTCAGGGTGGTTTCTGAGGCTGTGGATGGCATTGCGTTCTGCACGACTTAGGTTATGAGGCAAGCGATGTTGTTTTTCCACAATTTCTGCCTGTGCACGTTGGCGGAAGCATTCTATGTATAGGTCCAGACAGTCATTTCGACCCTCAGGAGGAGTCCATGTGGAGTTCTTCTTCCTGTGTTGTTGGTGGGAGGGTATTTGTGTATCAGTGCGCTGTTCAGTGTTATCTTGAAAGTATTCTTTGAGTCGGAGGCGGCGAAAGTAGGCTTCCAGATCACCGCAGAACTGTATCATGTTCGTGGGGGTGCTGGGGCAAAAAGAGAGTCCCCAAGATAGGACAGACTCTTCTGCTGGGTTGAGTGTGTAGCTGGATAAATTGACGATATTGCTGGGTGAGTTAGGGGTACCCCTGTTGTGGCCCCATGTGGCAGGTAGGATTTTAGACAGCTTACAGTCCTTTTTCCTTTGTAGAGAGGTGAAGTGTGTAATGTAGATCTCCTGTCTTATTTTAGTAAAGTCCATTTGTGTGGAGGGTTGGTTATTTATGAAAGTCTCCAGGTTGGAGAGCTCTTTCTTGATGTTTTTCTGTTTGCTGTATAGGATGCTGATCAGGTGGTTTCTCAGTTTCTTTGATAGTGTATGGCATAATCTCGCACTGTGGTCTGTGCAGTATGTAGATAGCAATGGATTTTTCATATGGACTCATACCAAATGGACTCATACCAAATGGACTGAAGGTGAAAAATCCATTGCTATCTACATACTGCACAGACCACAGTGAGAGATTATGCCATACACTATCAAAGAAACTGAGAAACCACTCTGATACTTGAATCAATTTATAAACACCTAGAGCAGGGGTCGGCAACCTATGGCACGCATGACAAAGACAGCACATGAGCCGATTTTTAATGGCACGCTGCTGCCTGCTAGGGGTCCCGGCCGCCAGCCCCGCTCAGCCCGCTGCTGAACCTGGGCCGGCAGCGGGCTGGGCGGGCACAGCGGCCGGGACCCCGGCAGGCAGCAGCATGCCATTAAAAATCCTGCCCAGCCCAGCCTGCTCTTCTCCACCCCCCACCCACCACTCTCTCCTGCGGGGGCAGGGGGCAGAAGCTTGGTCCTACCGGCTGCTGCTGCAGGGCAGCCTCCACCCGCAGCCAAACTCCCTCCTCCCCCGCCTCTTCCCCCAGTGTGCTGGGTTCCTGCCCCTCCTCCTCTCCCTCCCTGCGGCCGAACAGCTGATGGCCCTAGAGAGGGAGGGGGAGAAGCGGAGCCGGAACCGCAGCCGCAGTGTGCTCGCTGCTCCGGAGAAGAGGCAAGGACGGGGCCTTGGGGAAGAAGGGTGGAATCAGGGCATATCCCCTCCAGCCCCCTGTCGTGAGCCACTCAGGGCAGGGGGCTGGGAGAGTCCCCATGATTCCAGCCAACACCCCCAGGCCCCTGCCCTGACTCCTGAACCCCCCACACCACCCCAGCCCTCTGCCCTGAGCCCTGCACCCCCCACGCCTCCCAGGCCCCTGACCTGACCCATGCACCTCCCTCACACACACACAGCCCCCTGCCCTGACCCCTGCACCCCCCCATGACCCCAGCACCCTCACACATACCCAGCTCCCCCACACTCCATGCCCTGACTCCTGCACCCCCTCACATGCCCACAGCCCTCTGCCCTGACTCCTGCACCCTCCTCACACACCCCCATCCCCCTGCCCTAACTCCTGCATCCCCCACACATACCCAGGCCCCCCACACCCCATACCCTGACTCTTGCACCCCCCACATCCCCACCCCCACCCTGAGCACCAAATGGAAGCTCCTGCCCCCCCCCACATTCCTACCTGCACCCCTCAAACCAAATGGGAGCTGCCCAGATAAGCACTCCACACCCAAACCTCCTGTCCCAATCCTGAGCCCCCTCCCTCATTCTAGCTCCTGGCCAGACCCTACACCCCAACCCCCAGCCTGCTCCTTCACTCCCAGCCCTGTGCTCAGTGAACTCCCACCCTCAGCTCAGTGCAGAGAGAGAGGAAGAGAATGGGCTAAAACCAAGGAGAAGGTAAGTACCCACTCTATGTGGGCAGGGCCGGGACCCCAGACTGGCAGTGAGCTGAGTGGGGCCGGCAGCCAGGACCCTGGCTGGCAGGAGCCAGCGGATGGAACCCCAGACCAGCAGCGGGCTGAGCAGCAGCGGACTGAGCCGCTCAGCCCACTGCCAGTCTGGGGTCCCAGCCGCCGGTCCCGCTCAGCCTGCTGCTGGTCTGGGGTTCTGGCTGCCGGCCCTGTGCCAGCCGGGGTCCCGGCCGCAGGCCCTGCTCAGCCCGCTGCCAGCCTAGGTGAATGGAACCCCAGGCCGGCAGCGGGCTGAGTGGGCCGGCAGCGTAATATCAGCATTTTAATTTAATTTTAAATGAAGCCTCTTAAACATTTTGAAACCCTTGTTTACTTTACATACGACAATAGTTTAGTTATATAATATATAGACTTATAGAGAGAGACCTTCTAAAAAATGTTAAATTCTATTACTGGCATGCGAAACCTTAAATTAAAATGAATAAATGAAGACTCGGCACACCACTTCTGAAAGGCTGCTGACCCCTGACCTAGAGAATAATAGGGTCATAAGGAAGAGCCATATGGATTTGACAAGAGAAATTAGACTAGTTTGGCATGCTTTGTTTTTTTTGACAGGGTTACTGGCCTAGTGGATGGGGGAAAGCAATAGACATGGTATATTTTGATTTTAGTACAGTAATTTTGATTTTAGTTTAGTAAGGCATTTGACACAGTACCATATAACATTTTCATGAGCAAACTAGGAAAATGTGGTCTAGAGGAAATTACTATAAGGTGAGTGCAAAACTGGTTGAAAGACTGTACTCAAAAAGTAGTTATCAATGGTTCACTATCAAACTGGACATCTCTGGGGTCCCACAAGGGTTTGTCCTGGGCTTGGTACTAGTTAATAATTTCATTAATGACTTGGATAATAAAATGGACAATATGTTAATAAAATTTGCACAACACCAATCATTTGAAAGACAGGATTAGAATTGAAAATGACCTTGACAAACTGGAAAATTGGTCTGAAATTAACAAGATACATTTCAAGAAGAACAAGTTTAAAGTTGTACACTTCTGAGGGAAAAAGGTCAAATACATAAGTACAGAATGGGGAATAACTGGCTAGGCAGTAGTACTGCAGACAAGGATCTGGGGGGGATAATGGATCAGAAATTGAATACAAGCCTATGATGTGATATAGCTGCAAAAAAGGCAAATATCATTCTGGGGTGTATTAGATATGCTTGCTTTGATCTGCTTAGCTCTTGGAAGTCCAGGGGCTCCGGGCTGCTGGCCCTGCGCTGCCCGGAGTCCCTGTCTGCCATTAGGGATTTTTTCCCCAGAGAAATCCCTGTAACATTTTGCAACCCCCAGGGGTTCACAAACCCCAGTTTGGGAACCACTGATCTAGAGCAAGGGAGATTTAGGTTAGATATAGTTGGAAAGTTTTTTCCTAATAAGGATAGTTGGTAACTTATTACAGTACTTAAGGGAAACTGTGGAATCCCTACCATTGGAGGTTTTAAAGAACAAGTTAGAGAAACATCTGTAAGGGATGATCTAGGTATACTTGGCCCTGTTCTAAGGGGCGGGGAAGGGGGTGAGGACTAGATGACCTCGAGCGGTCCTTTCTAGACCTACATTTCTATGGCTGATTTATAGTTGATTCTGAAAGGTCTTTGTTTGTTGGACAAACATGGAGGTTTCTAATGGTCTGTCAATGATCTTGTTACCATACGTAGCACACTCAGTGAATGCATGATTAGAACTCATGCCCCCCATCTTTAGAATATAGATTACACTTCATATTGACAATAAAAGTTATCCAGGCAGATGCACTTCAGAAAGATTATTGCACTCCTTGTACGCTTTGGCCTTAATCCACCAGAGGCATGTTTTCCATTTTTGTCACAGAACACTACAGTAGGTTTTAAAAACGCATTTTTTCCAGGCTGAAAAAGATTTCATAAATACCAAATTTAAATGAAACTCTTTCAATACATAGCTTTGAATGGGAAAAAATTCTTAGTGAACCTTCCCTTCAAGAAGAGCGATCCAGATGAACCCTGCATCTGGCTAAAAGTCCCTTGATGCAGCATGCTGCTTAATAGTCCTCAGGAAATCACAAGCTAGAGTTATATTTCTAAATAGGCAAGCCTTTGACCACTACTACTTAAGAGAAATGACAATCTAGTCCAAGGGAAACCTTGAGTTTTAATTGAGATGTATACAGACGAAGTAGGTAGTGGATGTGTGAAAAGTTGTTTTCACACCCGTCTTCAGCACTGTGTGCTATTTTAATTTAACAACTTTTTATTTAGTAAAATCAGCTCTCAAGATACCTTTGGCCACTCCAACTTGTTCCCATGATATATCTTACACAAAAACACCAGGCAACTACAGCTACATAAGCATAACTGGGGGGGTCGGGGCAGGGATTGTACCTTCAAAAGACCAAATGGGTCGCAATCTTCAGAAACAACCACTAAATTTGCCTCCACTAAACTTACCACGTCAATGGTCTGGAACTTGACAATTCTTTATGAAACTCTTTTGCCATATTATTGAATTTCTGTCTGTCACAAGAAAAGCAGACATGAAAACTCATCTTTCAGCTGACAGCTATTTCAGTTACTATCCCCTTTACTATTCCATCTAGACATAGCAGCATAAGAGAGCCAGTCCAGATGATCTAATGATTCCCTCAGCTAAAGCGTTTATTAAAAAGATTGAAACCCATAGTCAATGAAGCACAGAGTCTAAAAGCAAAAGGACGATTCTATAGTTCTTACTTGCAGAGCACATCCTGGTGGTACTCAGGAATTGGATGACCCTTTCTCTAATTTAAAAAGCTATTTCTCATGGCAATAGTGGATGGGGGAATTCTGCAGCACAAAGTGTCTATTTTCATGTCAACAGCCAAGACACCCTTATAGCCCTTACCTTTTCCATAAGGGTGCTAGTACCTGAATACAGAGAACAAAGCAGCACATTTGGAGGAGACTATGTGCACACACTGGACTGGACAAGGAGAGCAGCACATTTTGGGCACGCTATAAATAGTACAGCTGGTTCACAATCATTCCTCAAAATCATTTTTAATATTTTGTGGACACCACCCCAAAACATCCTCACATACACTACTTTGGTTTTCTAAAACCAAAAGAACAAAACTTCTCAGCTTTCTGAAAAAAATAGATTTTCTTAAAAAAACCTGAAAAGTAGTTGTTTTTCATGAAAATTAATATTAAAAATCCTTAAAATCATGTGAAAAACTCACATTTTTTTATCCAGTCTCATACATAATTGGCCAGTTTTCAAAAAGAGCTGAGTACTCAGCAGCCCCTACTGATTTCTATGGGAGCTGGGCAATTCTTGTGAATCTGGCCACTTCATTTAGGCGCCTAAGTGGAAGCAGAGTTCTTTTGAAACTCGGAGTCAACAACAAGTTGTATTACACAGAAAACTAGCCCCATTTATATCAGCTGAGCTACCAGCCCTCAACACACTTGAAAAGAACTTTTGCAAGCTTAACACACTGTAAATCCCATCCGAGCTTACTGCTGCCAAAGCAACTCCCTGTAAAATGGCCAAAGAGCACTAGAACCAGTCTGTGCTACTGTCCAGGGAGGTAACAATAAGACTGATTAACTGCAGGTTATTTTATCTGCTGATTACAGTCCATTTAAGTCCTCTTGCTCCCCATTCACCTTTCATAGTATCTCTGCTGTCCCTGGCTAGCTCCATCTGATCACAGAATGGGAGACATTTTGCCTGTGAGCATTGCTTCAATTTCATTGAAAACATCCAGATGGACTCACTTCCACATGCAGATGGACTGTAGGGAAAGGACAGCAAAGCTTGCTGAGTTGAGTCCCACTGACTGTAGTAGTAAATGGTAGGATTCTGAATAAGGGGGAAATTAGTAAATTGGCAGTTTTCACAAGATAGGAAAAACACACCCCAAAAATGCTAAAGTTGTGATCAAATTGTGGGAGTTGGCAATACTGGCTTTCAGGACTGTGGTCAGTCCTGGATCCAGTGGTATTCAATATTTTCATTAATGATCTGGATATTGGAATGGAAAGTAGGCTTCTCAAATTTGCAGATTACACCAAAATGGGAGGGGTTGCAAGCACTTTGGAGGACAGGATTAGAACTAAAAAATGACCTGGACAAATTGGAGAATTGGTCTGAATTTAACAAGATGAAATTTAGTAAAGACAAGTGAAGTAGTTTGCACTTAGGAAGGAAAAATCAAATGCACAACTACAAAATGGGGAATAACTGGCTAGGTGGTGGTACTGCTGAAAAGGATTTGGGAATTATAGTGGATCACAAATTGAATATGAGTCAGCTGTGAAAAAGGATAATATCATTCTAGGGTGTATTAACAGGAGTGTTGTGTATAACACACAGGAGGTAATTATCCCGCTCTACTCAGCACTGGTAAGGTCTCAGCTGGAGTACAGTATCCAGTTCTGGGTGCCATACTTAAAAAAAGATGTGGACAAATTGGAGGGAGTCCAGAGGAGAGCAACCAAAATGATCAAAGGGTTAGAAAACCTGACCTATAAGGAAAGGTCAAAAAAACTGGGCATATTTAGTCTTGAGAAAGGAAGAGTGAGGTGGGACTTGTTAAAGTCTTCAAATATATAAAGGGCTGTTAGAAAGAGGGCACTGATCAATTGCTCTCCACCTCCACTGAAAGTAGGACAAAAAGTAATGGGCTTGATCTGCAGCAAGGAAATTTAGGTTAGCTATTAGGAAAAACTTTCTAACTATAAGGGCAGTTAATCTCTAGAATAGGATTCCAAGGGAGGTTGTAGAATCCCCATCATTAGAGGTTTATAAGAACAGGCTAGACAAACACCTCCCAGGGATGGTCTAGGTTTACTTGGTCCTGCCATAGCACAGAGAGCTGGACTTGATGACTTTTCAAGGTCCCTTCCAGCCCCACATTTCTATAATTCCATATAAGGCCTTTGTCTTGGTACTGCATGCCATTTAGATTAAGCAATTAGAACGATACAAAATCAACATGGTACACGCTAACTGGATTAAAAACTGGTTGATAATTCTCAAAATGTAATTGTAAACAGGGAATTGTCATTGAACGAGTAAGTTTCAAGTGGGTCCTGCAGGGATCGGTTTTTGGCCCTACACTATTTAACCTTGCTATTAATGACCTGGAAGAAAACACAAAATCATTACTGATAAAGTCTGCAAATGACAAAGATTGGGGAAGAGGTAAATAATAAAGAGGATACGTCACTAATATAGAGCAATCTGGATCTCTTGGTAAACTGGGCACAAGCAAACCATGTGTTCAATACAGCCAAAAGTAAGTTCATACATCTAGGTAAAAAGAATTTAGGACACACTTACAAGATGGGGTATTCTATCCAGGAAAGCAGTGACTCTGCATGGACTCCCAGTGCAACGCAGTGGCAAAAAGGGCTAATGTGATCCTGGGATGTATAAACAGAGGACTATCAAATAGGAAGGTTATATTACCTCTGTATTTGGCACTGGTGCAGTTGCTACTGGAATAGTTACTGGAAACCAAGTCTGGTCTCCACACTTCAAGAAGAAAAAGTGTTGAAAAATTGTAGAGGGTTCAGAGAAGTGCCACAGGAATGATTAAAGATTGGAAAACATGCCTTATAGCGAAAGACTCAAGAAGGTCAGTCTATTCAGCTTATCAAAGAGAAGATTAAGGTTTGACTTAATCATAGTCTATAACTACCTACATGGGGAACAGAAATTTAATAAAACAGGGCTCTTCAATCTAGTAAAGATATACTAAGATCCCAATGACTGGAAGTTGAATCCAGCCATATTCAGACTAGAAATAAGGTGGAAATTTTTATCAGTGAGGGTAACTAACCCCTGGATCAACTTACCAAAGTCTGTGGTGGATTCTCTATCACTCAAAAATTTTAAATCAAGATTTGATGTTTTTCTAAAAGATATGCTCTAGTTCAACCATCGCTATTGGATATGAAACAGTAATACATTTAGGTCAGACTAGATGTCCACAGATGTCCTTCTGGACTTAAAATCTATGAATTTGGCCAGACACTGATGTCAGTATAACGCCGACAGACCCCGGTTGTCAGCAGGCAGGATCGAACCGGGGACTTCTGGAGCTTAATACATGAGTCTCTACCGCATAAGCTAAAAACCAACTGACTATTAGTTAAGGCTGTAGAGCAGATGCGTTAATCTCTCTCTAAGTGGCCTCAATGCTACTAGATGGGCTGGAACACCACATCCAGAAGGTGTGTGGGTTACATTAGCACTCCCATTGTTAGGGTTTGCTAATGCCACAGAACTCAAAAGACAGAAAGGAATCAGGACACTGGATTTAGCTCATAATTGAAAGTCAAAGATAAACAATGATAAAAGTTAGAAATACAACACAGAAGACTCATAGTCTCTGACATGACCAGTGGTAAGGTCTCAGGTAAGCAAGTGGCTATATTACCAACTAGCAGGATAAGACTTTAATCAAGCCTTTCAGCATGATAGGCAGTGGTGCAGAGGTCTGGGCCTTCCAGTGGTCTGGGAATAACTGATATTGAAATTAATAAATGTCAGTAATATTCTTTGCAGGCTAGAAAGACACAGAAAGAGGTGAACCAAGCAACTGAATCGGAGCCTTCATGATCAAATGCAATGCTTGGAAATGATTACCAAACATTTAGAGTGGCCTTTATGTGCACTCTATTGGAGCTCTGCACACAAGAGTTGTGTAATGCTAATAAAGAATGTGTAGTGATATTCTGAAGGTAATTGTAACATCACCCTACTCCCCTACTATTACATTGCTAAAGGCTCATTCTTTGCCCTTTTGTACAAGGTTGTGTGCTAAGGAAACAGTATTATTTTCCATTTCGTGCAAGTTTTAAAACTTGACAGGTCAAAAGAGCACCCAAGATGAAATAGTTTTATAATCTCATTTGGCATTCAGCACAAAATATTTATGAAATATGCACAAAGATCTTGATGTCACATGTTCACAGTTCTGCCGTGTCCCACAATTTTATTATGTGATAGAAAATGCAGTGTTACTGAAGGACTCAAAAAACAACTCTGATTGACTTTGTATTCAGGGTTGTTGTTTTTCTCTCTCTCACTCTCTCTCTTCTGTCAGCAAATTGGAACTCAAAGTGCATGAAGTCTTGGGGTATGTTTATACTACCCACCGGATTGGCGGGCAGCGATCAATCCAGTAGGGGTCGATTTATCGTGTCTAGTCTAGACGCGATAAATCGACCCCCGAGCGCTCTCCCGTTAACTCCTGTATTCCACCACTGCGAGAAGCGCAGGCAGAGTCACCGGGGGAGCAGCAGCAGTCAACTCACCGCAGTGAAGACACCGCGGTGAGTAGATCTAAGTACATCGACTTCAGCTATGTTATTCACGTAGCTGAAGTTGTGTAACTTAGATCAATCTCCTCCCTCCCCCCCCCCCGCAGTGTAGACCAGGCCTTGGTGTTTACAGTGACATGAAGTGTCTATAATACTTATAGCACAATATAATCCCATTACATGATAAAGAAAACCATAACTCCTTTGTAGCAATGGAGCAATGGGACAAGATTATTTTGCATGAATACATTGAATGTAAGTTGATTTTTTTTTAAATCCGTATTGTGAAAACTTGTAATTTTTATTTCCTGGGGGAGAGTGCCAGTCTGAGCACTTGATGACTGTAGCTAGCTTTTGTGTATCCATTTTTCTCTCATTTCATATGGAATACAAATCTAGGCATTAAAAAAAAGAGAAAAGTGTTTTTTATTGCTTCATAGTACTTGAGCCTAATATTGCTGACACATAGCATTCCTGATGCTAAATCATTTACAGAGATGGGTCTCTTTGTCTAGACAACTTTCATGGCTCAGCAAGATTTTTGCCAAGATGGTATGTAGAATTATAGCTGTGGGCCAGATCCTGAAGAACGCTGAGTATCTCTTAGGAAATGCTGAGTTGTCCTCTGCTCCCATCAATTTTTTAAATTGTTATTTAGGGGTTTTTTAAATAAATATACTCAGGTACGTATTGCATATGAAATGAGAAGAAAGCGGAAGCACAAACGTCAGCCATAGCAGAATAGCCTATACCAGGAGATTGCCAACCACATCTTCTAGCAAGTTACACAAATCTAATATATCACAAACTTACTGCTGTAAAACTAAGTATCAATGCTCAGATTCCTCCTGTATACAGTATATATCCTATATTCCTTATGAGCTCTATACAGTGTTTTGGAAGTAAAGAAGGGGACAGATGAGTGCACTTTATTGTTACTATCAGTCTGGGGAATGAAAAATATAAAGGTAAAATGGACAACAGAATCTTTGGAAATACCTGCATTAATACTAGTGCTGCTACTTAGGAATTCTTAATGTAGTTGCTCCTTTAGTTCAACTGGGACGGGCCTGTGCTTTTGATGCAGGTTCAATCCCCACAGACAACTGTGGTGCTGGGATGCTGTCATGGTTACTTAATTCAATATATTTACTACAGCATTATTAAATTATTCTTGCCAAAAGAGGACATATTTCCATAAGCTAACTCACAATATTTACAAGAGAAAATGGAAAAGAAGCACCAGTTTGCTGAAATAGTTGGTGTTGCCAACTCTTGTGCTATTTGGTGTTTTTCTGAAAGTATCAGTTCCTGAAGACAAATAATTAGGTAAAAAACCTCAGCTTTCATTTAAAGACAAGGTAAGTGCTTATGGTTGCTGAGACGACTTGAAAGCAATCCAAATGCATCCTAAAGGCCCATAAACCAAAATGCAAAGAAAAAGAATGGAAAAAATATATTTTGAAAATCTCATTATTTGTAAGTCAATCTCATGATTTTGCGGGGCCTGATTCATTTTCTGAACATTTAGGGTTGGAAACGCTGAATACTCCGTTTAAAACAGGGCCCTGCCTTAGACTTGGCTGAAGCAATGAGGATCTTTCTGAATACCTCTTTTTGCCAGACATTGCTGGTTTATTGGCTCTCAAGACGTATGACATGCTTCATTTGTCTGGATATTGCTTACAGTAACTGCATTTCTTTACTTCTCCTATTTGCCTTTCACTTGTCATTTCTGACATGTGATATGGGCGGTATACCGAATGTATCTAGCTTACCAAATTATAAACACAAGAAAGATGTCATCACTGTACTGACAGGTTTTCTTTGGACAGCACAACAGATGGATATTGTAGGCCAGAGATAATGGGGATGGATGACCTCTCAAAAATATCAAATCTTAGAAGCTGAGGAGTATTGGTTCACATCATTCAGATTATGCTATAGTGTACAGGGGTGAAAAATTGCTCTTGGCCCTGTAAGTCCTCTCTAAATCATCCAGTTTCCAATATAGCACTAGTTCTGTGTTCCTTCTCAAAAACACTGTGCTTGGGAACCAGTTATTAACTAAGCTAAGGTAGAAAAAAAATGCAAAAATCCCGTGAGGGCTGCTCAACAAAAATACACACAGAGTCAAGAAATTCAAAAGTTAAGGTTCCAGCAGCAGTATCAACTCAGCTGCAATGCACATCCTGTATGTTTAATACCTCCACGCAAGCAGACTCTACCCCACTGAAGTCAGATGTGATCACATGATAGTATAATATAATTTTTTCAAAAATGATAAGTGGGTTTGTTGATCAGCTCATTACCAACATATATATGTAGCCATTAAAAATGGTTAAATTATCTCTGCTAGCATCAAAGAATTCTGATCTTTTCCCATTTTTATCCATCATATTTTCTTCTCTGTTTCAATAAGAGATTACTTTAAAATTCAGGTTGTCTATATTATTCAGATGTATTTCTCCTTGCTGCCAAGACTGTGGAAAATTAAAACTAAGAAGCTTAGGCATAATCCCTATATATAGTCATGCTACTGCCCTTCCACCATCCCCCATTAAATTTTGCCTTGTAATAATAAATTACATATTGTTAGAAAGTAATATACTTCTTAGTGCTCTCTCAGCTACATTTCTTGCCCTATCCTGTGATGAAAATAAAGAGAGATGAGTTGTGATATTTTCAACATAATCAATAGTAATGTTCATAGTGCCTACCTGCATGCTCTTACAATATCAAACCACATTCCCAGCTGGTGTAAATCTGTGTAGTTCAACTGACTTCATTTTACATCATCTAAGGATTGGGCCCATCTTCTATACGTTAAAATCTACATTTGTCTTCTTATACTTATTATTAAGGCTACATTTTAGTCACAGGTATTTTTAGTAAAAGTCATGGACAGGTCACGGGCAGTAAACAAAATTCATGGCCTGTGACCTGTCCATGACTTTTATTATATACCCCTGACTAAAACTTGGGGTGGGCGGCCCTGAGGGTGCTGCAGGTGTGCGTGGGTGCTGGGGGGGGGCACCGTGGGTGCCCGGGGAAGCACCGTGGGTGCAGGGGAGGTGGGCGCGGCATGGGGAAGCACTGCGGGTGCTCGGGAGGGGGGATTGGGGAAGGCTCCCTACCTAGTTCCTGGGAAACTGTGACCCCAGCTCCTAGCTCCACATGCTGCCTCCGCTCCGCCTGAAGCCCTTGTTCTGCAGCTCCCATTGGCTGGGAACCACAGCCAATGGGAGTTGCGGGGGCGGTGCTGTGGGCAGAGGAAGCACCTGGAGCTAGGAGCTGAGGGAGGGGAATTCCTATCGCACTTCCAGGGAGCTCCCCCGAGGTAAGCACTGCCCAGCACACCAACCCCCAGCCCTCAGCTCCCCACACCCAAACTCCTGCTGCTGGGGAACCGGGGGTTGAGACTTCCCCAGCAAGTGGCTCCTGCCCCAGCCACACCTGCAGAAATCATGGAAAGTCACGGATTCCGTGACCTTCATGACAAACATAGAGCTCTACTTATTAGTGACAGTGAATGCTGCAGATTCTACATGCCTGAAGTGCACTTTTTATTCTCTCTCTCTCACACACACACACGCACACACACACACACTCTACATTTCCCAAGTTTCATCTTATTAGAGGAGAAAAAATAAAATGGCTCTTCACAGTTTTAATTAGTAGAACATTACTAACTGCATGGTCTGCCTTTCTCCAGTTAAAGGCTTTTTTTATTTTCTATACTATCGTACAGTTTGTTTCTCAATTAGTAAATGAGATATTGTTACATTACATTATTTTGTGGCACTTTTCAATATAAACAAATGCTTCGTTGCCTGGGAACTGCACACAGATACCAAGCCAGGAAATCGTTTGTGCATTTGGGAACATTTTCCACTGATTTCTGGTGTGGCTAAAGCGAGTCAGAAAGCAGGATGGTGTTCCAGCAGATTTGTACACAGCAGAAAACTGGCTTATTTGTCTCAGAGGCATTTACAGACCTCCAATATCTACCTGCAAAAGTATTTAGACACTAACTTGAGTGATTCCTGTTACTGAGGTAACAATGGTATCATGGGCTAAATAAAGTCCAAAATGGAGATATATTAGCCTGGGATACAGTTATTACTGAAATATCTAATGAACAATATTTCTGACAAGCAACTGATTTAAATAGATTGGAGGGTTTTTTTGGTTTGTTTCACGAGATCTGGATGACATGACAAGTTTAAGTGAACATGTTTCTTGGGGACATGTGGATGGGAAGTTCTGAAAGCAAAGTGCTGTCATCTGCATACTGTAGTAACTGAAAACTATCTGTACAATGGTGACCACAGAGCAGTAACCACAGAGCATCCATACCCTTTGACAGCCTGAGACCAATCTATTTCCAGAATAATTTATAAGGAAAATATTAGAACCAACTCATCTTTGTGACACCTGCACCCGAAATAAACTGCTCTTCCTGACATAAGCTGTTTTTTCTTGCAAATCCAAGTCTCAGTTAAGATGTATTGGTTATAATGTTTTCATATCTGTCTTTTATTTCCCCCCACCCTAAGCTATGTCTCTGAATGCCATAACACTCGCCTATAACAGACCAACTGCTTCTGCCAACTAGCAGTTGGGCAAAACCACAAGACAGAAAGAGAAAGGATCTTTAAGGCCCTGATTCTGCAAACTTCTTCACACAAGGAAAAGCAGTCCCTGCATGGGGAGTAACATTTTATCATACACAGGACTCCGATGAACATACAGAATTGGTGATACGCCTGCTTTTGTTTTTAATTCCAGTAGTATGGTTTCTGTATAAACTGTCTACCATTCCCTTTGCTTGATATGGGAGATAACTCAGTTCTTTAAAAATGGAAGCTATGTGGGCAAATAAGGAAATCGTTGTCAATACAAAATCTTCTAATAAAAGGAGTAATTAGCTGAAGAATACAAAGTGCAGCACTACTTGTAAGTTTGTAGCATGGTTTTCCTGCCATTGTTCATTAAAATGTCTATTTTATGCACACTGAACTACATATTCCCACATTTCACCAACTCACACTGAATTTGAATAAGCTACTGCAATTATTACTCCTCTTGTACTCATGGGGAAAGGTAGCTGATCTTTGCTCATGTCTGTGCTCAGCACTCTGTGATGTTGAAAGAGCATGCAGGTCATGGGGGAAATTCACTCACTAAGGATATTTCCCTGAAAGAAGCCATTTGAATTTCCAGTGTTTGGGTGGGTCTCAAAAAAAAATTGCATATAGCAATAACATCGCAAGTGGTGCATCAGCAAGAAAACATCCCTTACCAGCTTTAAAGTTAGTTTGCTTGCAGGACTGTACTCGTCCTCATTAGAACCGTTTTTAATTTGCAGATTTGTTTAAACAGACACCAGCACTTACAGTAGCTGTTATCTGCTGTTGTGTTAAAACACAATGGGAAAGATAGTACAGTACTTTCAGCTATAAAATGTGTAGGACACCAGAAAAGACAGTTACCTTTTCTGTAACTGGTGTTCTTCGAGATGTGTTGCTCATGTCTATTCCACAATAGGTGTGTCTGCTCACCGCGTGCACCGGTGCCAGAAGTTTTCCCCCTAGCAATACCCGTAGGGGAGCGCCCCAGCAACCCCTGGAGTGGCGCCTCCATGGCACTGTATAAGGGGTGCTGCGTGCTCCCTCCACCCTCAGTTCCTTCTTGCCAGACAACTCTGACAGAGGGGCAGGAGGGCGGGATGTGGAATAGACATGAGCAACACATCTCGAAGAACACCAGTTACGAAAAGGTAATTGTCTTTTCTTCTTCGAGTGATTGCTCATGTATATTCCACAATAGGTGATTCCAAGCTATACCTGTGGGTTCACAAATTCTCAGGACGGTGCACAGCTCTGCCGAACCCGGCGTCATCCCTGGTCTGGGAGACGATCGCATAGTGAGAGGTGCACATGTGAACTGAAGACCATGTGGCAGCCCTACAAATGTCCTGAATGGGGACGTGGGCCAAAAAGGCAGCCGACGAGGCCTGCACCCGAGTCGAGTGCGCTTTCATAATTGGTGGCGGAGGGATTCCTGCCAGGTCGTAACAGGTAGGGATGCAAGAGGTGATCCAGTTGGAGAGCGGCTGAGTGGAGATCGGCCGACCTTTCATGCGCTTGGCCGAGGCAACGAACAGTTTCTGAACGGCTTACTCCGCTCCAGGTAAAAAGCCTGAGCCCATCTCACATCCAGCATGTGTAGGTGGCGCTCCTCACTGGATGCATAGGGCTTGGGGCAGAGGACTGGCAGAAAAATGTCCTGACCCATGTGACAGGCAGAGATGACCTTCGGGAGGAACGAGGGGTGTGGGCGGAGCTGGACCTTATCCTGATGAAACACCGTGTATGGGGGCTCAGAGGTCAGGGCCCTGAGCTCTGAGACCCGCCTAGCCGATGTGATCACAACCAGGAAGGCTACTTTCCACGAGAGGTGTGACCAGGAACACGTGGCTAGCGGCTCAAACGGGGGCCCCGTGAGATGGGCCAACACCAAGTTTAGGTCCCACTGCGGGACTGGGGGCCTAACATACGGGAAGAGACGATCCAAACCCTTAAGGAATCGGCCAGTCATCACATGGGAGAATACTGTGTGGCCCTGCACTGGCAGATGGAAGGCCGATATGGCCGCCAGGTGCACCTTGCCTGACGAGGGCGCCAGGCCCTGGGCTCTAAGGTGAAGGAGGTAGTCCAGGATAAGCTGGATCGGGGTGGCCACCGGGGAAATGCCCTGTTCATCTGCCCATCTGGAAAACCGAGACCACTTTGCCAAGTAGGCTCGGCGCATGGAGGGCCACCTGCTTTCTAGGAGGATGCGCTGAACCCCTTCCGAGCACGTCCTTTCCTCCCTACCTAACCATTGAGCAGCCTCGCCGCTAGGTTGGGGTGGAGGAGGTGGCCCTGGTCCTGGGATAGCAGGTCGGGCAGGACGGCAACGGCCATGGCGGGGTGACCGCCAGGCCCGTGAGAGTCCCTTACCAATGCTGTCTGGACCATGCCGGGGCAATCAGAAGGACCCAGGCCTTGTCCGTCTTTCTCTTTCCCGGGACCTTGCCGACCAGCAGGAACGGGGGAAAGACATAAAGAAACTGGCCTGACCAGGACAGGAGGAAAGCATCGGAGATAGTGCCTCGTCCCAGCCCGGGAGCAGAACCGGGGACAGCGACGGTTCTGCCAAGTCGCAAACAGGTCCACCTAGGGATATCCCCACACTCTCTGGGTGGAGAGACCACTCGTGCTGAGAGGAGAAGTCCCTGCTCAAGTGATCTGCCCACGCATTCCGGGCGCCCGGTAGATGGAAGGCCTGTAGGCAGATGTCGTGGACTATACAAAAGTCCCACAGCCTGAGGGCTTCGCAGCAGAGGATCGAGCCCCACCTTGCCTGTTGATGTAGCACATGAAGGCCACGTTGTCCATGAAGACCCTGACCACCCGGCCCTCCAGATGCAAGCGGAAGGCCATACATGTCAGCTGTACTGCCCTGAGCTCCTTGACGTTTATGTGTAGGGTCAGATCCCGAGCCAACCCCAGACCTTGGGTCTGAACGTTTCCCACATGGGCCCCCCATCCCAGGTCCGACGCGTCGGACACCAGCTCCAGCAATGGGGCCCTGCCTCTGAACGGGACCCCTTGGAGCATGTTTCTCGGGGAGGACCACCACCGTAGGGAGGTGATCACTGATTCGGGTACTGTGAGGACTTTGTCCCTGGCTTGGGAGAACTCCAAGGCCAACCAGAGCTGGAGGGGCCTCATCCTGAGTCTGGCATGATGGACCACATACGTGCACGCCGACATATGACCCAAGAGCTGGAGGCACGCTCTGGTTGTTGTCCCCGGAAACCTTGTGACCGTGTCGATGAGCCCCTTCAGGGTCTCGAACCTGTCCGGTGGCAGGGAGGCTCTGGCTGACGAGGCATCCATCAAAACCACCTCCCAGGGGTGCCCAGACAGTTCTCATCAGGGATCCACCCTCAATAAAGCTTCCTTTCTCCAATCGGTTGTGTGCTTTCCTCCCAGAGTGGTCGCGGCTGACCTCGGACCGATGGGTCCTTAACACCATCTCCCGGGGCTACACCCTCCAGTTTACTTCCCCCCCCAACTACGGCCAGCCCCATCCCTTCTGGGGGACCCCTCGCACGAGGCCCTGATCGAGCAGGAGGTGGGGCGGCTCCTGGGCCTAGGAGTGGTGGAAGCAGTACCCGGGGAGTTCAAAGGCAAGGGGTACTACTCCCACTATTTCCTTATCCCGAAGGCCAAAGGGGGGCTCAGGTCCATCTTGGACCCATGAGGCCTGAATCAGTACATGATGATGCTCAAGTTCCGCATGGTTTCCCTGGCCTCCATCATCCCCTCCCTGGATCCCGGGGACTGGTACGCCGCCCTCTACCTGCAGGATGCGTACTTCAACATTCATATATTCGAGGAGCAGAAACGCTTCCTCCGTTTCATGGTGGGGCAGGAACACTACAAATTTACAGTAAACTGGAGCAGACCCGCGACGGCGAGACGCCAGCGATCGACGCCCGGGGCTGTGGAGGCAATGCCGTGGCAGGGTCCTGGAGCGGGATGCCGAACGGGAATGACGTCGACGTCCGTGCCGTGACTGGCTACAATAACCCCTCCGAGACGAGAACCTTTAGCGACGTCTGCCTCGGTCCCGTCGGTGTTCGCTCCTCAAGGCAGAGCGGTGCCAAGAGTCTCAGTCAGACGGAATCCAACCAGACAGCCTGGTGGGCGTCGAGGGCGATCCACGTGGACTTTGCCCTGAACGGACGCTGGGTGGCGAATGGCGTCGGGAACGTTCCCTTGACCGAGACCGGTACCGAGCTGGGGGCGACTGCGGAGATCCCAGTGGCGGCTTGCCTCTGGAGCACGGGGCCAACATGGGCAGTGCTCCTGGTACCGGCATGGACATAACATCCCGGGTCGCCTGCAGGGCATCCGGACATCCAGGGAGACCTGCTCCGAATGGGCCGGGCTACTCCGCTCAACTTGAGTCGGAGGCCTAGTGGCCAGTGGGGAATCGAAGACTTCCCAACATGGGTCTAGCCTCTGTCCCGGGTTTACTCCGGTGCCGCAGCAAAGAAGGCCTCTTTCTAGCATTCTTGGAATGCCCCATGGACAGGGAGCGGTGCTGACTAGTTGATGGTGCCGAAGGGTTGCCATGCACCGACACCGTGGTGCCCAGTGCCGACTCGGAGCGGCGCACCAGAGCCGGGGTCAGCACCGACTCCATCAGAATAGCCCAGAGCCTAATGTCCCTTTCTCTCTTGGTCTGAGGCTTAAACAACTTGCAAATCTTACAGCAATCGCTGAGATGGGTTTCCCCCAAACAGCGCAGACAGTCCGCGTACGGATCACTCAGTGACATAGATCGCCTACAAGTGTCGCACAATGTAAAACCCGGGGCACGGGGCATGCCCTGGCCTGGGCGCTCTAACAAAACTAAACTAACTAAACAACTAACTAACTACAGGTACCATACACTGAACGAACAAGCAGTTTTGGGGACAAGCTACAGCAAAGCTGGAGCAAAGCAGTTCTGAAGCACCTTCACTGGCGGCAAGAAGGAACTGAGGGTGGGGGAGCACGCAGCGCCCCTTATACCACGCCATGGAGGCGCCACTCCAGGGATCGCTGGGGTGCTCCCCTACGGGTATTGCTAGGGGAAAAACTTCTGGCACCTGTGCACGTGGCGAGCATGCACACCTATTGTGGAATACAGATGAGCAATCACTTGAAGAAGAATTTATATTTACCCTGGACACTTGATGTAAAAACCATAATAAAATGGCAATCCCAGTGATACCCCAGGAGCAGAAAAACATACTTCCAAAGATGTATCTGATTATGATGTGAAAATTATTAGGCTATTTCTCAGTGCTTCCCTATCAAAATTTCATGCCCTGTCCTCTGTTGAAAACCAGAGATAAGAGTCAGGATATTTTCAACACAATCAATAGTAATATACTGCCTACTGCCTTCCTGAATTCCCTTGATAGGTTCTGAACATGAAGATCTATATATTTGTCTCCTGATATGTATTAGTGACGGTAGCAGACTGCAATTGTTTAGCAAGATCAGAATACTCATCAGAGGACTCCAGATATTATATTTCCCTTGACCTGCTTAATCTGCTAATGCATTTCCCCCCTATAAATGGTGCCATATAGATATAAGAAAATTTTAAGAGAGAAATTTAAGAGCAGAAATAGTTGCAAAAACCAAAATCTCTGACTTCTCTTCTGGAATGCACCCAGACTTTACTACCTGTTTATGTTGTGTGCATGCAGGATCTATGGGAAAAGATAAAGGCCTCACCTTCGGGGGAGGAGGGAAATGAAAGAATAACTGATCAAAGCAATTGTTTCTGCCTGTTTGATTACAAAGAGGAATGACAACAACAGAGAGGCTCCGGGTCACTTGTTACAATACCTTCAGCAAAAGTGACTGTCTGAATGCTAATCACGTGGGGAACTAGATGGCTCAGAAGACTGGTAATGGGACACGGAACCTTTCACCTTGTCTGCAGTGATCAAAAAATGTTATCATCATGTCACCCTCGCTGATCGTCTCTGTCCAATCCATAGTAAACAGGTGTTAGTGTGAAGCCTCAACAGACAGATAAAGGACTGGAATGCAATGACCATCCTCAGGCAGTCCCTCCTCCTCGATTTTGAGACAGGGCATTGTGGGGAAGTGTGTGCTGTCATCATCTGGTCTGTAAATAGAGGACTTCAATATCCCAGGCCAGATTATACAAACACTAAATTTACTTTAAAAAAGAAAAAGGGTCACTAGAGAATTATTTTGGTGTAGCTATTCAATTCTGCTACAATCAAATGTGTTTAAGGTACTCACAAGTATGGAGGGCTTCTAAAATAAATCTCTTTTAAAGCAAGATTTTTCAAATACATTTTACCTTAGAAATGTTATCTGTTGAACAATTCGCAAGGTCCACTAGAGACTCTGCACAGCGTGCAGGATCCAAAGAGCACACACAGCTTGGGTCCCTGTGGGATTTGTGGATCTGTTGGGGTTGCTGCAACCTCTACAGGGATTCTGTCCAAAAATAATTATTAATTTTTTTTTTAACTTAAGGAAATTCCCAAGCAAAAAAACTTTGTTACCTCATCTTAAAAAAAGCCCTTAAGAGAATGTGAATTGTCTCAAAGCTCATAAATGTTTGAAAGCCTGGAAATTCCCTTTAACATGTAAAACATGAGTGTTCGGATATGTACACTTGACACCAAACCTGATGCCTCAACGCTACCCTGTATCACCACGCTGAGAACAGAAACTGTAAGACAACCTTATCCATTTATCACACTTTTGTGTGAACTAATGAACCTGTGCAGTGGAAATGACTTTATTTGAAATGTTAACTGCTGCACAGGCAAATAAGCAGGCTGCATGCAATGTGATACGGTAGCTCTTCATGGATTTAAATACAGAGTAACACAGCACAAACCAACTACCCTGAATATCAGGGAACTATTTTGGTCTAAGGATGGACAGCCATGATCTCTATAATGACTCCTTTGATCTCTGCACTATCATTCTGTCCGTCCATTTTATTTTTACTTCTATCTGTAATATGCAAACTACAAAATCCATGCAACTAGATACATCTTTGAACTTCTACTATATCAATATGAATGTTGTTGAATATTTAGTAGTAGTTTGAATAAGATTTGTTATATGTTAAACTGCAAATCTGTTTCTCTTTTCTCCTAAGCAGTTTGATACTGATAATTACACACAGGCGTGTGTTTGCATGCGTAAATCTTGGATCTCAATACTTACTTTTTCTACACAAATCTTTAAAATTACACTAAAAGACAAGATTAGAGGCGGCACATAGACTAGCCCTAATTTGAATCCATTCTGTATCATAAAAAAGGAACGCAGTTGGAAAGGAGCAGGAGCATGAGCAAAGAGAGATTTATATTCTGTAACTGAGTAGAACAGACCAGAAGGTGAGTAAATGTCAATGCAGGGAACCTGAATCATTCTTTTTACAACTGACCCAAAGCCAGAGCTTGCATAGCTTATTTACATACCTCCACTTCTGCTCTTATTTGCAGTCACTAAAAACAAGCAGACATGGTGCTGTTGGCAGATTCTTCACCTCTTAAAATTCAGAGCTTAGAAAAGAGAATTTAGAATGTGTAACCCAGGGAAATGGGTGTTTGTTTGTTTTACAGAACAAAACCTGTGAACACTGGAAGTCTGAAAAATAATGTATGGGAATATTTCTATTAGGTTTTGGTTTTGTGAACCTGTTTACGCTCGGGCTCCCACCATTGCTAGCGCCCCTGGTGGTTAACCAGTATTAGCAACAATGGTTCCTAAATGTTTCAAAAAATGTCCCTGTTACAGAAAGGGCTAAAGAGATAAGCACTGAAGAGGCAGTAAACTGAAGCTCTACAAAACAGCAATTTACAGAAGTATGAAAAAGGAAGGAGGAAGTAGGACTGAGATCCCTGGCAGTCTGCAGCTTCCACCCACACCCTTGCCAACTGTGGCAAGAATGAAAAAGAAAGTTTCAAGAATTTGGAGTCCAATGGCCAAATTCAGCCTGGGTGTAACTATGAAACCCCAGGACTTGCACCCACGTCCACTGGGGCTGAACTCAACTGTAGATATTTGAAATAGAAATCCTGCAATAGGCTGTGAACCTACACATCAGGACTTGTTTCAGTGCAGTCCAAGGAGGAAGAAGAAATACTATTCCACAGCAATAGAGGTCTAACCGCACATGTCACATACACACCTTTATGATGGCATCAGAAAGGGCTCAGCAGATCTGGAGGCTTTTTCTGAAGGGTCCCTTATGTTTTCAAACTTTTCTGGTATGTCCAATTGAAAAACTCTGCTGAATAGCCCTAGCAACATTGGAATTCTGACAATTATCCTGAATAGTGTTGCTCATTTGGGAAAGAGTTTCTGAGCAGCAACGCAGGGCCATAGTGCCTGCACTGAGTGGCTATGGAGCACTGAGCAGTTTGCTCTCCTCCTTCTCTCCCCAGCTAGAAGACCAGGTAGCACAAGTCTCCATGTCCTATTCCTCCACCACACAGCAAAGAAAAAAGAACACCTCCCTAATCCTCTCCTTTTGAGAATCTAGCAGAACCCTTCCTTCAGTCTCTGTGAGGAGAAGGAAAGCGAAGTCCCATTACCCTTCAGTCAGTGTGGAGATGGAGGACAGGGAAAGGTATCACATACACCCCATCCCAACCCTAGTGCCACTTTCCTCTGACTCTGCATGAGAATAGATAGGGAAGACAAGAGACCTGAGGGAGGACTCGAGGAAAAGGTTACACCTTGCATGGTTTCCGTGAGCAGGGAGAAGAAAAAAGGACCTCCTCCCATTATTTAGGAGAAGGAAAAGGAAACAACCTACAGCCCTGTGTCACTGTAGGGGAAGGGGAGGAGGAAGAAATGGACCCAACACTCAGAATTCAAGCAACGAGGTAGTCAATAACTCCCAATGCCAAATGTGCACCAAGTCCTAAGAGTTGAATCCGTGCACTTCCCTACAGTTGATTCTTAATTAAGAAATGCTTGTGGCTTTACTTAAGCATGGTTGAGGTGTAAGCAGGGGTCCTAAAAAGGTAAAGACCACAATAGGTTTTTTCCTCTCTTTTTCCTTCTCTAGTGTCTTGGACTCTTCTCTTCTTCCCTTCTTCCCCACTATTTATTTTACTTTAAATTTCACCACTAGCTTTCACTAAGATAGCTCTCTGACTGGGAGCTTAGCAAGGTTTTCCTATTTAAAAAAACAAAACACACCCCACTACACAAGCTTGCTGAGAGACAGCTTTTCCCAAACCCTCACAGCTCTGCATAACATTCAAGAATGCGAACACCTACACTTTACTAGAGATGGAGCTGTAATGATCCAAAACATTCACAAGCAATGTGTACAATCAATACTCACTGGGAAAACATGGCCTGTGACTGCCTCTGCTCCCTGATTCATAATGAATGAATTATACACCCACACTTCAAGCACAACAGTGAAAAATATTGTGCTAGATGTATTTTTTTTTTAATAAAATATTTAGTTTGGGGGTTTTACTCCCCACATGGATTTTCCCCATGCCCACTGTGTTATCTTCTTAACTCTTTGGCACAAAGAATTATCAGAGTGCTTTCAAGTGTGCAACTGACTCACTAACACAGAAAGATTTAATTTACTTTTTGAACCACTGTATTATAGTCTAGAGGATAATAGGAATCTGCATCATACTATAATGCCCTTGCTCCTTGAATTTTTATACTGCAGTTGGCCACCACTGAGCAGATAAGATGTGGAAGACGTTCTAATCCATTTTACTCCACAGACATTTGTGAGTTTTTGATCTTTGACATGTGTAGGCTACTAATAAGCTATTATGCCACCCTTCTTGGCCTAAGCAGCGATTCCTTGTCATTTACCTCTCATTCAGAGAAATTGTGAACCTGTTCCTGCTTCAGAGATGAAAGTTGTCCAAAGTTCTGAGCTTAGATTCTTGTTAAGTAATGAGGGAGAGAAAGGATCAACACCCTGCTCCAAGGAGTTTCTACTACAGAAATGTGCAGATTAGGCTTAAAGCCACCCATAGTCAATGCATATTTCACTTAGCCTATGAAAGACTCAGCTATCTATATAAAGGAAATGGTAAAAGGGGGCCCCTGAGGCAAAGCCATTCCCAGTGCTGTGTAAAATATGATGCAGAACTGTAATTATATATAACAAAGAAATGTAGTATCTGCAAATAGGAAGTTACATAACTGGGAAACTAGGGATCTGGGTTTATTTGTAGCTTTTTCCATTTATAACTTCAAGAAGTGACATGAGTCCACTGAGTCAGAGAGAGTGTAAGGTAAAACACATCTCATATGCCAGGTTGTCAGTAATTTAAGAAAGCTTGTATAATTCTTCTTCATCAACCTATTTCTTAATTTACTACAAACTATTCTGTTAGTCTCATATGAAAATGCATTGCAGCAATTTAAGAATAATGATACATTGTACTGTATACAGCCTTAATGAACCACATGGGCTCTAATGGTTAGAACAAGGGATTAGGCATTCACATTCCTGAGTTCCATTCCTTGCTCTCTCACTGACTCACTGGGTAACTAGAGAACCTTTTGTAGTCCTGACCCATGTCATGTGATACAAGCCAAGAAATAAAAGCCAAACTTTTATCAGCACTCCTGTGTGTCACAACTTTATTGCACTGGGCAAGTTATTAGCCTCTACTTCCCTCCGTTTCCCCATTTATAAAATGAGGACAATAACATTTACTGACCTATGGGATGCTGAGGGGCTAGATTAATTAACACTGGTGGCACGGTTTGGATACAGTTGGATGTATGATGCTGTAGAACTTCAAAGAATTCTTATATTAGTAGTAGTACATAAAGATGTCTGATGAATGTGATGAATAATATCTAAAGGAATATATGCCCAGAACACAAACCAGACACTTTCTGAGACTTGGAAAGGTTGGATTTATATGGTTGACTGGTTACATTGTTGGTTCCAGATGGTATTGTCATGGGAGGTGCCAAAATACCATGATTCTCAGCTGGCCCCAAACTACTAAGTACCTGGTCCAGTATTTCAGGCCTGGCTGGAAACAGGAAGGGACAAATATCTCAAGGAAACCTGTTCTCAGCAGATTCCAGCTCCATTTTGCAAAGCTAAGTAATTTGGATGGTTACCAAGCTTTTTGAAGGTTGGGCATGAATAATAATATGAATTTAGCAATGAGAGCTGATTAGGAATATAAAATACTCTAATTGGGTTAATTCAGGCAATTTGCTATGGATTTTTTTTTAAACAAAGTCAGCCTCGATCAGTGGGTGACCATTTAAGACAGTAAGAAGGGAGTGATGACCATGATCTCTTTGAAAGTCCCTGGACCAAATTAAAAGTTTTTATTTTGATTCAATCTTTCCCTTTTCAGCTGAGCCTCAACCTTAGCCTCCATTTTTGTAGGTAGAATTTTGTTGGTTCAGACAAGTACTTAGACATCTATCTGTCTTTGCACCCACAGTGAATTACAAGCAAAGCAAGATAGTGCAATTATTTACAGGCACAAGGTATGTTTTTATTTCTCTCTTGCTCTCTCATATACACACAAAACTACTCAACATTGACAATCAGGCCCAAGAGTGGCAGGTGGAGAAGCATTATCCAATTCACTGCTCCTTTTTCTGTGAGTTTTTAAAGTAATGATTAGTAAACCTTTTAAATATTTCGTGTCATTGTGGCTCATATGGAATATTTATTTTAGCCTAGAGCTTATCCTGAACCAAACCTGGAGATCCACACGCCACTGAAAGGTTATGGAATGTCAGATCTAGAACGAGGATGGTCTTTAGATTTTTCCTGTGGGTTTCACAGGGAGATGCACTGCTGAAGTCTGGATTCTGTTGAGTGCAGAACTACTCCATCTTGTTGGTGAGAGAATTACAAATATTTTATAAATTAAGTAAATGTTAGCAAAAGTTGTGTTACTTTGACACTTGCTTCTCTATTAATTGGTGAGCCATTCCATCCCACTATTCACTTATAATCTTGTTTAATTTGTGAACAAAGAACAGAACGAGCAAGGTAATCAGCGGAGAAAATATTATAAAGGTTACCGCATTTAAGAACCCCGGAGTATTTCTTGCTGAATGTATTGGGCATTAGATGTCTAATGCCTAATTCTGAATCCAAACAAAAAAACAGCAATCCATTCTGTCCAGATTCACAGTAATAAGAACAGGAAATGATAAACTGTAACCAATTCAGTCATTGGATAAGTACAGTCCACAAATGCCTTTCCAGATACTACTGTATATCAAGCAGTACTGGGAGACTAATGCCCACTCTAAGACAGCACAACAGTAAGGGCTAAAACCATTTTTTAAAATCTACTTTATCTTTCCTCCAGGCTAGAGCAGGGACTTGGGAGGAGGGAGAAGGAGAATGGCAGTGCATACAGAGTCTTGTAGTTTAGCAGTCAACTACATTCCTGTAGCATGCAGAGAAAGAGCAGCTTTTGTTACCTCCTATGGGCCCAATTCTGCCAACCAACTTCTGTGGGAGTTGAGGGCAGGTTCCAAGGGGCTGCACAGACCCTGTGGTGAAATGTGGCCTGGAGCTAGGAAAGGCCCCAAAAGGGAGGCTTCAAGTGCTCAGTGTGTATTGGTACCGCTCCTCGCTCTTCCCTCCCTCACCCTACTCAGAGAGTGTGAGCAGAGCATCCCTCACTACCTCAGAACAAAGGCCACCAACAGATCCCTGCAGCAACAGCAGGGGGATCCTGAGTCCTCCACCCCTTCTTGGCACCGTCCTGGCTGGCTGGGAGGAACTGGGGCCCAGGCTGATGGTGTAAGAGAGAGCGCTGGGCCTGCACTGCGTGCTACTTCCCTGGCGGTTGCCCACAGACCCAGGCTCATTGTTCCCTCACTCAGGTAAGCAGCAGCCCTGGCTTCCATGAGCAGGAGAGGTACAGGAAAAAGATCCCTCCCTTTCTGCCCTCCCCACTCTCCCCTCCCCCCCACCTGGCCTGAAGAGAGAGGGAAAGAAGATCCCTGCCCCTCTGTGAAGGAGACTCCTCACAGCAAAGATATGCTGAGAGGGAGAGAGTCTGGGGGAGAGGGGGGAGACAGGGTACAGTGTGAGGATGTACCATCGCCATAGCAATGAAGTAGAGTGTGTGTGTGGGGGGGGATATGTGTGGCATATGTGCTTGCGCTGGCCCTGGAGCAAAGCAACTTAACGAGGCATTCAGCACCTCACAGTATCAGGCCAACTGTCTCTCCCCAACCTCCACACTTATTTATAGACTTGGACCATTGTGAAGTCCTGAGGAATAGCTTGCCAGCTAGTAGTGCAATGTTGAGAATTCTAGTTCAAGGTTAATCACCAGCCCTAAAAACAACAACATTAAAATAATTATTAAAAGGAAAAATATCATTAAACTTTTGATTCCTAGCAAGGAGTGGGAGGAGGGCAGTCTCTTTGCAGGAACAAAATATGAAATACTCATTAACAAACTGGAATGGCTAGTAATTGGAAACATCTTTCATTTGTGAAAATTCCTCAGAGCTGTCAAGTCTCATTGCAAAGAAGGAGAATCTGGCAGATGCTTTGTCCAGAGGGAAAAACTTGTTGGAGGAAACGTAGTTACCTCGGTAGCTTTGAGATGGGCTGTAAGAGAGAAGCATATTTACAGCTCTTCAAAAAACCCTAGTAGAGAGGTTTATGTCCTGCTGGAATCAGGGATGCACTAATAATGAGCTGGAAGGAGACAAGATTCTTAAGGTGCTCCCCATTTCAAAAACAAAGTCCAGTTCTAGTCAGGATCTGGACTGAAAAATTCCTAGATCTAGGTGTCAGAGCTGGTCAGAAAATTACCTTCAACATGGAATTCGGAAAACACCTGCCAGCAAGTTGTCCAACCAGCTGTGTTGCTTTCATACTCTGACTTCAGCCTTTCTTAGCAGATATCCTGTTATTATTAAGGAGGGTGACAGGTGTCTAAAATTGGACAAGATTGGAAAGGTTGACAGAAAATGAGTCTCGGAAGCTGGTAGTACTGATTCACCTCTTATCAGGAGGGCCCTGGCTCCTGGGTTTTTTCAGAAAAAAACATTGACCTACTCTTCAGGGAGACAAGAGTCTACTCAGAGGGTCTATATAGTACATGTGTACTTTCTCTCTTGGCTGGGCTCAGAAAATAAAGATTCTTTTTAGAGAATTGATACCATCCTTGATTTTGGATTTCTGTCTGGCAAGGTAAATAACATGAAGGACGTTGAGTGAATAAGGCTTTTTCCTCAACTTTATGCATCTTTTATCCTTTTGCAATATGAAGAAAGGAATATACACACTGCTTCTAAGGACATATAATTTGAGCAGACAAATTTGCATAGTCTAGTTTTAATGATGTTCTGGAGAACATTTCAATGACTCTTGACCATTAGCAACTTTGATCTTTCAATTTCTCTTTCATTAGGGCAACCAACTTGTGGTTGAAATATGAGCCGTGGTTGACTGGAATTCCTGTTTTATCTGGTGAGATATGAACTCAGCTTTTTCTTGTTTTTGAGAGAGTGTGTGTGTGTGTAAGTGTATTTTCATCCTTTTATGCTGGAGTCTTATACCATTTAGTTGGTTTGACTAGGCGAGTACATTACTATTTTCTCGCTCCCAATTTTGCCTTAGAAGTTACGTGCACATATTAACACCTACACTAAATATGTCTTTGTTAGACCTTTCTAGATGTTTATTCAGTTTCAAATAGGAGGCTGCAGAAGAGCTTCTTTGTAGAAGTAAGACACTAAATGAAATTCTACCTTTTATTCTTCTTTGTAAGTCCTGATCTCAGCAGTACTCCCTTATATGGTGTATATAGTTATGAAATTGTTAATATTCTTTTCTCTTTACTTTACCTTTAAATGTGAAAAGTCTTTGCTGCAGAGGAGTGCAGCAGTATTATGAGGCAGTTCAGGATGGCTGCTATTAGAGAATGAGATACGCACTGTGCGCTCTCACTTATATTCCTTTTTGTTTTGTTTTCCCTAATCTACAATAAATTGTTCAAAATGGCAAGTACCTCTTGCAAATTTTACACAGGAAACAACAGTCTATATCAACCATCATAAAGAATATTATTCCACCTTTCCTATGTTTGTGATCTTTCCAGAGATACTGAAGTTACTGGCACTACAAGTGTACATAATGCCACACTGGACATGACAGGCAATGACTGGGTTTTTACTTCTCCAAAATTCAAGTGCTGATATGCTATCATCCCAGGGCACTTCATGCTCCATGTACAAGTCAAAATCATGCTTGAACTCCTGTGCCTTGCAAGGGAAAATACACACAATAGTTTCATAATCACTAAAACTGTGTGACATCTGAGCCTTGACAAATAAATCAAACATTTTACAGTTGGCAGAAAGAGATCCTGATGCATAGAGTCTGTCGGGTTCATTGTGGGATATGGCTGCCTTCAGTTTGCTTTGAAATTCTGATGCAAAAACATGCACTGCAGTTTAAAGGAATTGCCTTTTGGAGTCCATTGAGTTGCGTTCACTTCTTTTAAGGTATTATGTACATTATCAGCAACTTGTAAATTGCAGTTAAGCAGTGTATCAATGCACTGTATTGGGGTGTGTTTCCATTTGCAAATGAACCTGATGGATTTTCCCCAAAAATACAAAGATAACTTGCAATACAGTTTTCGCTGGTTTCCATCACACTAGATTATCCAGCATAGTTTCATTGCCTTCTTTGAGGTGACTGCATCTTCTTCTTTAAAGTCGGTCACATTGTCCCCATATGCATGAATGAATTTTGCTGCCTCAAACCAGGAATACCAGCGTGATGGCACAACATGAGGTGGCACATGCAAACTCATTGGCTCACACTTTTACTTTCACAGACTTTATAAATTGCTCAGCTTTGCCTGTTGGCATATATAAATATCACTAGAATATGTACCACAAAGGTGTTGACGTCATGGAACACATCAGTTTTGATTGCATGCCCAATGGCTACATGCAAAAGATAAGCAATATATGGAACGTGCAGTAGATGTGGATACTTTTCTGCAAAGTTCTTTACTAAGCATTACTGTACATTGCAGAGTCATTTCTTGATTGACACAAAGTTTTCCCAAGTTTGGCCAAACTCTCACAACACTCCTTGAATCCAAACTGAAGTGACCCCCTCATTGCACTGCAGAACAGAGAATTTGAATAGAATAGAATAGTATTTATTGATTTATTTTTGTCATTGTAGAACATTGCAAGGATGTTAATTGCTGGCTTTTTAGAAAGCTCTATGGTAAGTGAATAAGCAGGGCTCAGTGACAGCGAGGCTGCAGTGGGCTCACTGTGCAACTGAGGGGGCCCAAAATACCCGATCCCACAGGCTCTAGGTGTGAGGGAGGTTGCACTCCTGGCCTGCAGAGCAGAGACTCCTGCCCAGAGCACGCCTCATCCCCTCACTTCTAGCTAGTGAACGGGGTCAGCAGCAGGGCAGCTGGGGGCTCCTTGCGTGGCTACAGGGTCGATGACAGCAAGGCTGCATGGGTCTCCCTGACCAGGCAAGGGCCCAGGATACTGGATCCTTTTAGGCAGTAGGTGCAGGGGAAGCTGTACTCACTGATTACTGTCCATGGATTTTTTTTAAATGTTGATTTGGGTGTATCAAGTGAAATTGACACTTACTGCTGGCTAATGATTTAAATCAAATCCTTCTTCAAGCCTAATTATGGACATTCCTCAGAGAGACCATTGGGTTTCCATTTGTCAGAATTTTCCTCTCACATGTATGTTTTACTGTCTGCTTGCACCTTGACTACTTGTGGTTTTCATAGATTATTTTTTGTTTTGTAGGCAGCATTTCAGGGTCTCCCAGAGCTCAGTCTTTGGTCTTTCACAGCTGTGATTTAAATATTGCCTTTGGCTGATCTAATTTATCAGCATAATATTAACTTTCATAAGTCTGATGTTGATTAACCTTGAGTTTTCTCAATGCTGATTCTAGTATTTTATAAGGACTGAAAGTTTTAGGAATTTAAACTTTGTTCAATTGAAGATCCCCAAATGCAGACGCTAGTCTAGTGGTTTTGCTTAAGGCAATTTGCAGATTGGACAACAGACTAATTGAATCGAATCAGTCCACTGTTTTCTTCATGTCAGGAATTCTGCATACGTAGGCCAAGCACTCTGCCGTAATGCTTATCTTTATCTTGGTTTTGTCTAGAATGCCTTTTCAGTCATCTAGACACAGGGCCGGTGCAACCCATTAGGCGAAGTACTAGCATTTGGGGGGCGGCATTTCGGGTCCTTTGGCGGCGACCGCGGCAGCCGGATCTTCGGCCGCCCCGGTTGTCGTCGGCATTTAGGCGGAGGGAGCTGGGGCAGGGGGGCGCGGGGAGGGCCGCCTGCAGCAAGTAAGGGGGGGGGCGGCACACAGGGGAACTCCCCGCCCCAGCTCACCTCTGCTCCGCCTCCTCCCCTGAGCACGCCGCTCCGCTCTGCTTCTCTCCCTCCCAGGCTTGCGGCGCCAAACAGCTGATTGGCGCTGCAAGCCTGGGAGGCGGGAGAAGTGGAGCAGCGACGGCGTGCTCGGGGAGGCGGCGGAGCAGAGGTGAGCTGGGGTGGGGAGCTGCCGCACAGCTCCCCGGGCCAGGGGGAACTGCCGCGGGGGGGGGGCCTCAGGGCGGAGGGGGGGTGGGGAGCTGCCGCGGGGGGGTGCCTTAGGATGGAGGGGGGGCGGAGAGCTGCTACAGGGCTCGGGGAGGGGGGGCACAAGGTGGAAGTTTCGCCTAGGGCGCGAAACATCCTTGCACCCGCCCTCTCTAGACATGACTGTTTCTAGATTAGTTGATCCAAACAGGTGGTTTGTAACCCAAGTCAGAATGCCAGGGATGAGGATATTTACTCCTGTTTCAGTCTAATCATAGTGGCTGCTGGTCTTGGGTAAAAATACCCAAAGGGTTTCTTTTATTCCTTTGCAGGAGTAGGCGCTGTCATCTCTTTCCTCCATCAGAGCAGCAAAGTCCTTTTGGTCTACCCTGGTTCTTAAGAATAGTGGGTGAAATTTTCAGCCAAATTTACCAAGCTCTACTCAGTAAAAATGGGAATGGGAGAGAATAAATAGTTTTATAGCACCATTTACCCAGCCACGCCCCCCCACACACACACACACACATACACTGATTATGGGGCTGGCCAAAGCAAGGATGGCCCTAGCACATATTAGACCAGCCTCGGTGCTGCTCTAACTCACACAGACAGATGATAACTCTCAATGGACACTCTACCAGCCAGAGGCTTCTGGAATAGGGTTGCCAACCCTCCAGGGTTGTCCTGGAGTCTCCAGGAATTAAAAATTAACCCTTAATAAAAGATTATGGCCTGTGCTGAAACCTCCAGGAATATGTCCAACCAAAATTGGCAAATTCTGGAACAAAATCACATTGACATGCTTCTTGAAAGATTCCTTATTCAGAATCCTTATTCCTTATTCATTTATGCATATGCTTAAAGGTCAGCTTGTGTTTAAGCACTTTACTCCATAGGGATAAACTTAAGGATGTGTTTAGGTTCTTTCCTGAATTGGGGCCTTAATAGGAGATCAGAATCTAGCCCAGTATGCTAATGGTCTCCATATTTTTTCCCTGTCAACACTACCTCCTCTTTGTCCTCACTCAGGTTTTTAGTTAATATTCTTTTGTTTTAATAAATTGACTTAGTTCAGGCTGGGCCTTAGCAGGTTTGTATTACTTTAAAGGTAGAGCTCTCAATAATCTAACCATAGAGCTAACACTGAGAACTCTGTGTAACAACAGATGTGTTCTTCACAACATGTTCACAGCCATAATAAAGATTTATATAAAACTTTGGCTAGTATATTTTTTTCTTTGCACATTGCATGGCATTTTCACCAGGTGGTCTTTAATTTTGCAAGATGTTTGAATTTTGTAATTTTTATCACGCAATTATTCAGTGCAGCCACTTGTGCTACTGGAAAGCAGCTTTTCATGGTGATGGAAATGGAAGTAGGTCACTTGCTAAAATGAAAAGCAAGTTTATTCCTGCAAAAACTGCCATTTCACAAAAATGAAAACGCAAGAATTTCCAGAGGAACCCACTAAATAATGTGCTTTTCATTAATCCAGTGAAAAATCAATTTGTGCTGGCATCATAAACAATAAGAATACATTTTCACTTAGCTCCATTAGTAAATACTGTTGTATTAGATGTATAAGATAAACACCCTGGAATTCTGTAAGTAGAACATTTAGGAATGCAAATATAAATGGTAGGTGAAAAGTACTTTCTACTGGCTGTAATAAATATGGCTCTTCAAGGAGAAAAGCAGTTGGAATATAAAGATATGTATTCCTGATTCTGAAGAAAAGTCTGCTTTGCTTCATGCAGCATAGAAAATTATTCAAGTATAGTTCACCTTCTAAATACAATTATACCAAGGTTTCTTAATGCCCCTGAAATTAAAAAATTACTTATTTGGCACACAATGAAATTACAGTTTTAACCACTTCAATATATGCTACAACTCTGTTTAGAGCATGAGCCCTTTTGTAAACACTAGGCTAACTGCACAATAAACTTTTTCTACTATGTTACTCTAGTATTTTTTATAATACCATTTACTGTAGCCTCATTTTCTCAGGTGGCTCCTTTTGGGGTAGCATTATACACAATCAGTCAGCGTTATGTGCTTCAAAATTGCCTCTGATGCTTTTCTTTCATACTAAAAAGACTCTGTAGTACATTATACCACTTTACAAATGAAGTCTTTTATGTACATATGTAAATTGGTTTCATTTATTTATGCCAGTGGCCTGTATGCTCTAATTGTGTAACTGGTGAGTAAACAACTTTTTTCTGCCTGAATTATTTCTTTTACAAGTTATATTTATGTGTTTCATGCCACTCACTCTAAAAAAACCATTTATTCATTAGTTTTTAACATTGTGTGGTTCCTCTGCCAAAGCAGTAACACAGTTTTGGCAGCTTTGCAGCAGGTCAGTTTCTTGTTGGAGAAGAAGTTAATGACAGAGACACAGAGTCTCATTTATTTATTTATGGTATTTATGCAAGTCCTGTTTATCTTGAACAGAGATGTCCAAAACAGCAGCATGGCTTCACAGCTCCCAGCTGCAGAAACCCCAGCCAAGAAGCTAGTGCAGAGGTCCCCAAACTGAGGGGAACATTCGGGGGGCGAGGTGGGGCCTGGGCCAGCCCCCACTGGGGGGGGAGCACCACCCAGTTCCGCTCCACTCACAGTTCTGATCTGATCCTGGCCCCGGCTTCACTCCCAGCCTCAGCCCTGACTGCGGCTCGGCACCTGGTCCTGGCCATGCCTCCAGCCTGGGCCCCTGCCTGCAGTTCTGTTCCAGGCCCTGGCCCTGCTCCCAACCCCCTTATTATCCCTGTCTGCTTCCCCCTTCCCCCCCCCCCCCCCCGGGATCTGCAGCCCTGCTTCCAGCCAGGCATGGGGGGGGGGGTGTTGGTGGGTGAACAGAAGTGGGGGGGGGCGACCCTGAAAAGTTTGGGGACCACTGAGCTAGTGTGTGCAGCCTGGTACTGGAAGAACAGAACTCTCTGACTTTTGGTCTTTGTCTCCTTTCAGCACACTCTTTGTTCCTGTGTCCTGCCTGCCATCTGTAACCACAGCTGCCAAAGCCCTCAGCCTTACACCACATGGTATAACCACTTGGAGACTAGTGGTCTCTTCCCTGATCATAGGCTAGTTCAGTGATACTCAGACTGAGGCTCCCGAGATGCAAGTGGCTCTTTAACGTGTCTCCTGTGGCTCTTTGCAGCACATGATAGTAAAACACTGTGTGATTTAATTATTAACCAATCAGGATGCTTTTACTATGCTATTAACCAATTGTAGTTGATCAAATAATAATACTTGGTCAGTCATTTTGCTGTGAGAATAATATATATATGTATAAACTAAATATTTCCCCTGTCATACTGTTTAAATATGAACATATAGTACTATAGTAAATGAACCAATAAATTCACACTACTGTGGCTCTTTTGGGTAATGTTGATCACTAATTTGGATCCTGAACCACTGAGGTCTGAGAATCACTGGGCTAGTTCATCTAGGCCCTGGGATTTAACCCTCCTTTTGTCCAGCTGTTTTGCAACATGAAGGAACTCTTCACACTTTCAACTATAACCAATGTCCACTGGAGCTGAGTTCTCTGAGCCTCTCCATTCACACAAGAGAGTACTTAACACAACTCCATTTAACAACCATCAGGGTGTGGCTGCTGCTGCCAGCCCATGTGGGGTCCTTTGGGTAAGCCTCTCTATTTTAACTCTTTCTGTGGAAAGTTTTATATCAAGCACTCATGAATAAGACATAAAACACTTACCCTGGTAGCCAATAATTTCTATGATATGGTCAAAAAAGCAATTTCCTTCCATGAGAATGTGGCTCAGAAAAACAATGACAGAGAAAAATAGGAAACACAACCATGATATGAGCTTAACCTCAGAAACTGTCTGGAGAAGGCTGGCTCCGCAGAGACAAGTTAATGGAAAAACAAATCCCCTGGACTGAACAAACTGATATTGCTTATTAGCGCTCTGACACTTAAACTGTGGTCCTGACCCTGCTCCCTGTGAAGTCACTGGCAAAACTCTCAATGACTTCCTTAAGAGCAGGATCAAGCCCATTAATATCTGCCACATTGTATATTTTTCACATATGCCAGAGAAATCGCTTTACTATTCATGAAGGACATTTTACATTACCAGCTAGCACTTTTACCTTTATTAAAGCAGCCATCACTAGAGTCACTCAATATTTTTTTTCAAAAAGCAAATCTATAAAATGCTCACTTCTTTAAAAAAAGAACAGAAATAAACATGCTTGTCCATTTGTGAAGCCAACTAACAACCATGACAACAAGCCAATTAGGCAGTAACAGATGCTAAGAAAAGAATGGGTGAAAAATGCTTGTGTAACCCCTGCTTGCTCAGAGTGGCATTTTGTCCCCCTCTAGTGATGGCTAGACCAGCTAGAGATTGATGAGCCTGCTACAGCCTGGGCTAAGAGACATATATCTTTTAGCTCATGCAACAGAAGCTCATGCATTTAGCTCCAGAGGTCCCAGGTTTGGTCCCCTCTGCCAACACTCCTGTGAGGGTTGGTGTTATGCTTGCAAGGATTTTAAACACTTCAGTGAAAGCTCTTCTAAAGATGTTTGTTAATTTTGTTTTTATTTCCATCCTTCTCCTACTAAACCCCATTATTAGATCTCTGACCTGCAATAAAAGGAACATGACATGAGCTGTATGCTCACCATTTCCCATTAATTATGTGCTATCTGTAATTAACAGATAATAATGCATGGTTTGATTCAGAAAAGCATCCAGAAATATCTTATCTGGAGATTCCTGGTCTAGAATCTCAAGCTTTCCATTATTCTTCAGGTTCCATTTAGATCAGAAATAGGCTACTCTCTCAGTGTATAAGAATGTCATCCTCTCCAGAATGAGAAAGGGAAAAGTAGAGAAAAATATGGCAGAAGTTGAGAGCAGCCAGCAGACAGGGATATTTAATAAACAGTTTCCAGTTTCCCATCTGCCAAATGTAGAGGGCTGGCCCACAGAAAGGAATGTTGGTAAAAAGTTCCTATAAGAGGGCAACTTTTCATCTGGGAAGATCAATATGGAGATAGTCACAAAAGTACTTCTGGGTTAAAACAGCTTGTATGCTTTATATATTACCACTCTGTCTGATAACACTTCCACTTCAGATCTTAGGCAAAAAGGGAGCATAGAGAAGGGCATGAAAATGAAGGAAAGTTAAACACTAATTTTCTGAGGCTTAAAAGCTTTGGGTTAAGTTTTAGGCAACTATTTAGGCTAGGCCATTTCCCCCCTGAAACGGAACCAGCACTGTCATCCCATAACTGCTGGGTTTGAAATGAATTAGTATTAGTGGTAGAAGTCATAGCATTGGTCAAAATTGGCTCCTGTTAGGATCAGATTCATTGTACTAGGTACTGTGCAAACACATATGAAGATGCAGTCTCTGTCCCTGAAATGATTACAACAAACTATTCCTCTTTGTAGGAAAAAGAATTGTGCGATTCAGGTACACAGATCTTTTGGTGTTTCGATTAAAATTTTAATTCACTGTGACTTACACATTATTTTCATAATTAGGAATATTTATTGAGTATGTTTCTGTTTAGTATAATCAGTATAATAACACTAATAATTAGTATAGTATTATAACTAAGGCAAAATAACACATGGTTCAGGAAAGTTAGAGCTATACTTAGCTGCTTCTCAAAGCTTCATCCTCTATGAAATTGAGAGGTAGTGTCGTCCAGTGAATAGGATACCAACAGGGAGCTGGAGGACCTGGGTACCATACTTGTCTCTGCATTGAACTATTTATATGGAGTTGGGCAAATCGCTTAACTTTTCTGTGCCTCCATTTCCCCATCTGAAAATGGGCATAATGATATTTACCCTGTTCTCTAAAGTGCTTTGGGGTCTTCTGCTGAAAGTGACTATAAAGTGCTGAATATTCATTATTACTGCAGATGTGCTTTATAGATTTCAGCTTGCGCCCACTGTTAAGTTATATGGCTAAGAGTCAATACAAGTAAGTCATTTATGGTACACCCTCTCTCCTCTTTTATCAGTGTTTCAGAAGAGAAAGGTAGAAAAACTGGCCCAGTAAAGAACAGCATGAAATAGAATAATTTTTCAGTCTGAGTATTAAAACTCTGCATTGAGGCACTGTGGCATATTGGAGCACCTCACAAATGCTCCAGTCTTGTGAGTTACTGAGCACCCTCCATCTCACTGATAACAATGAGCTTGAGGATGTTCCGTACTGCACAAAAGCTGCACCTTATAGCATCAGGTCTATACATCCTTCCTCTGAACTAATCGCTTTGCCAGAGCAAACCCTGTGTTCTACTACAAATGTAATGAGACATTATGACAAACTATAACCTAAAACTTCAGAAAGCTCATAATTAATGAACATCCAGGCAACATTGAATATTTTGAAGATACTGTGATCCAATTTTAAACAATCGTGATATGTAAAAATACGGTAATGGTATACCAATGGATGTATATTTTCATAGATATATTGCCAAATGAATTGTTCATGTGGTATCATGACATTTTAAATCAATAATGAAAACTTGGTCATACCTCTCCATACCCCTCCTGTGTGCAGAAATCCCTCTCTCTGTTTTTCATCTCGTCCTCCTTTACCTAGGCCCTCTGTTCCCCCAGTTTTAAGGTGTGTCTTCACTGCAGAGTTAACTTGAGTTAACCTAGCCTGGCTATGACCATGTGGTATCATGACATTTTAAGACCAGTAGAAAGAATGAAGGCATGCCAACACTCTCCACTGATAAATCAAAGAAGAATACAACCTGAAGCACTAAGCATAGTTTGTAGATGAATATACTGTAAAAGCAGCAACGAAGACGTAAGAAGATGGCTTTGTATTTAGTTTTGATTGTTTCTGACAATGTGGGAAAACCAGTCATCAGCACAAGATAAAGAGAGATTCTTATCCTCTGTGCTGAGATCACCGGGTGTATTAAAGGGGCTGTATTAAATACAGTGAATAAACACACAATGTAAGAACAAAATCCTATATTAGATATTCACAGTCACTGGCAGGGCCGGCTCCAGCATTTCTGCCGCCCCAAGCAAAAAAAAAAAAAAAAAAAAAAGCCGCGATCCTAGAGGGAGTGAGGGACCTGCCGCCCCCGAATTACCGCAGGTGCCGCCCCTCTCCCTTGGCCGCCCCAAGCACCTGCTTGTTAAGCTGGTGCCTGGAGCCGGCCCTGGTCACTGGATGAATTCATAGTATTTTTTAAAGTCCCATTTGTTTAGAATTTCTTTGGCCTAGGTGTTTATACTGGATAGATTTCAAGTCAAGCTTTTAAACTTTGTGGTTAATGTTTTCTTTTGTTAAATACTGCAAAACATTCCTTGGAAAGTTGAAAATATTACAGCTATATACTGGTATTAAATATAATTAATATAATATACTGTGTATATATCATGAATCGTGATCCAAACCCCCTGAATGTATTTGATTGATCTTTAAAAAGAGGTTTTGGCACTTTCTGACCAAATCTTCATCTGGTGTAAATCATTGTAGCTCCGTGGCAGTCAACAGAGCTATGCCAATTTACACCAGCTGACTCTCTGGTCTTCTGTTTAACTTTTAATTTAACTACTTTTAATGAGTAAAAAATGAGGAATACATAGATGATGGTAGAGCACTGGTAACAAATTTTACATAACATAAATGGTTAATAACTATACAGAGATTTTAACATTATACATTATTGACAGGTTTTGAAAATTTTGCCTGGTGCCTACTCACATAAGGACTAAGCCAAATAGACCAGGCAAAATACACCTACGCTAGCCTTCCATACACAATGCCAAACTTATTCATGTTACATTGCCAGATTGTCTCTCTTGCAAAATACACAATTTCCCCCCCAAATCAATCCTGCATTCCCAAATTAATGCTGCTGCCACCTCATTATTAACTCAATTAAAGCTCATTCTCTCCTCCCCACCCTTGATAAATCAATAATGAAAACTTGGTCATACCTCTCCATTCCCCTCCTGTGTGGAGAAATCCCTCTCTCTGTTCTTCATCTCGTCCTTTTTTACCTAGGCCCTCTGTTCCCCTAGTTTTAAGGTGTGTCTTCACTGCAGAGTTAACTTGAGTTAACCTAGCCTGGCTGTGACCAGCCATACTGCAAAGCACTACCTGAGTTACTGTGTTCTCACTGGTGCTGCACTCCTGTGTGTATGTCACTAGGCCTTCTGGGTCTGCTCTGATTCTTTCCCAATGAACCATGGGAGAACTTGTCTGTCCTTCTGGGCACCTCAGGTGAGGGATATGGGAAGCCATTAGAGGACTATCAGCAATTGAGTAGTTCTTGAGTGTCCTTGCTGTAAAGTGGATGGGTTACCAGCCTGAGCTCTAACTCATCCCCACTCCCAAACAGAGCCAGTTGCCAGGTTAAAGCACCACCAAACTCAGATGAGATGATTTTGTGTGCAGACAGGATGGGGTTCAAGGCAACACCCAAGTAAGAGTGTGAGTTAGCCCTGCAGTGATGACATAGACAGGCCTAGATTAAGCAATGTGCAGACTGTGCACTTGCAAAGGGCCCCCGATTTCAGAGGGGACCCTGACAACTGGAGATGGGGGGAAATGAATGGTGTCACACCAGGTTGAAATGCCATTCGCTCAAGTTTGGCCTGGCTGTCCCTCCATCATGATGGACAGGCGGTTGCACCAAACCTGAGCAGTGCAGGGCTGTGTGAGTATGGAGTGGGAGCTGGGATTGGGAGAAGCCACCCTAGCCTGGGATGGGAGCAGAATGTTAAGCTGTGGATGGGGGGCTAGAAAGGTCCTGGGGGTGGTGGGTGAGGGACAAGGGATGGGTGAGGTGTGAGTTGTTGGTGGGCTATGGGGAAGTGAGGAGTGTTGGGGGGCAGTGGGATGAGTTGTGGGGGCTGTGGGGACTCAGATGGTGGGGTGTGGGGGAGGATGTTGGGGGCTGTGGCTGGTGGGCTGAGGGATTGGGACTGTGGTGAGCAGCATGTATGGCACGTTGCTGGGATCGGTGGGATGGCTGTCAGGATAAGTGTGGGCTGGTGCAGAGTTGTTGTGGTATATGTGGGGCGGGAGGGGCTTTCAGGGGCCTGTGTGTGAGGTGGAGTATGTATGGGGAAAGGGTGCTTTGCTGTCTCGTTTACAGAAGGCGAGGAGGGACCCAATTTCCATAGTGCACAGGGCCCCAGAATTCTTTAATCCGGGCCTGAATATACCCTTAAAGTAGCAGGGGCTCTGCTTTCCCTTCTTGTGAAAACATATAGTGGCTCAAACTGCCCTGACCCTGCCTTGCCCTCTATCTGTACCTGGACCTGCTCCCCTCCCAGCCTCAGAAAGATCTAGTAATTCAGGCGCCACTCTGCTCTATCTTTACCCTGTGAAAAGGAACCAGCAGTTTGGAACCCATTCTGCTGCCTTCCTCATTCCCTCCTGTCCTGTTAAAGGAGCACAATGGTTACTCTACTCCTTTCCTCCCCTTCAGAGACAAGACCCAATTCAGCCCAGCCACCCAAGGGAAAATGTCTACTCTCCCTGAGGTGGTTCAAGCCCTCATGTCAGTTCACAGGCAATTCAATGTTAACATTTTCCAACATTAAACACTAACACTATAAATGTGTTTATAAGAATCCTCACAAAATTACAAAATGATGAAAATGAAGAAAAACCAAAGCTAAATGCATTAAAAACAAACCGCTGAGGGGGGTAGTAAAATCAAAGACAGGGGAATGTTAAATGCAAGGAAAAAGAACATCATTTTAGGTAATTATATGGCCCCCTATCAACATGGTATCTGAGTGGCGCCCAGTCTTTAATGTATTTATCCTCACAACACCCCTGTGTGGTAGAGAAATGCTATTATCCTCATTTCACAGATGGGACACTGCGGCACAAAAAGGCTAAGTGACTTGCCTAAGATCACCCAGGAAGTCAGACTACGGCAGAACAGCAAACTGAATCTGGCACTCCCAAGTCCTAGGCTACTGGCCCAGCCACTTCACCATCCTTCCTCTTTCTGACTAATCTTCATGTGTCAGGTATCCATCCGTGTTAGACAGTGTTATCAACAATGTAAAATCATAGCCCCCATAACGATTCCACCCAAAACATTCACTTTCATTTTATAAGAATACAGAAATAATGGCAGAGGCTGAAGTCAATGGAGTGGCTGTTGCTGACTGCCTCAGAATCAAGACCAAAACTACGCAAGCAAGAGCCAAGATTCATGTTCACAACCACTTGATACATAGCAACACTTGCATGTGGCCAGTCAGGCATCTAAATGGCCAGGTGTGCATGCAAATCCCTGACTTGCACATGGCCACCGGATAATTTGCAAGAGTACATTTGCCTCATTTTAAAAATTGAGCCCAAACTGTTTAGAACAGACTTGTTGCCATTTTCTGATCATCTGCTAGTTTTTTCATTGTCTTGATGTCTCACACCCCATGGAATCAGGGAATGGTATGTGGGAGTTTGTTCCTCTTCTATTATTCAGCAAGGGAACCTCCAGCATCTGACCAATATATGTGAAATTTACCTTAGCAGTTTTCAGTGATTTAACTGCCATTTCCAAGAGACCCAGAAACACCTCTAAGGAGCCAAGTGGTAATTTAGAGCCAATAATTTTAAATTATAAAAGTTTGATCCAAAATCCAGGCATGTTTGGCACTCTCATCATATATGGATAAAGGTACTCCTTTCCCCTGCAATGCTCTGCACCATATATATGTGCACTGATATTTGTAGGGTATGAAGGAGTGAAATATTTTAAAGTTTCATTAGATCCCTCACATATGCTGATTCTTCTAACACTCAATCTCCTCTTGTAACTTTTCTTCTTCATTACTATTGTGGTAACTAGAGGGATGCAACCATGATAGGGGGCCCCATTGTGCTAGTCACTGTACAAATACGCAGTGAGAGATAGTCTGTGCTCTATACTTATAATCTAAATAGATGAGACAGCCAAGGGGCACAAGTATTATCCCCATTTTACGGATCGGGAACTGAAGCACAGAAAGATAAAGTCACTTGCACAAGATCACATAGGATCAAGAACTTAATTCAGATCTCCTGAGTCCCAGTCCAATGCCTTAACCATAAAACCATCCTTCCTTCTTCCTTATTTCATTTGGTTGGAAGCAGTAGTACCTCTCCTTGGCAAGGGATGATCCCACTCTTAACCTACTGATTTGGGTACGTTTGCACATTAATTTAAATGAAAACAGAAACTATGCATATTAAAAGATTGCAGTAGGCTTAAGCTGTTTTTTTTTAACCAAATTAATGATCTTTAGAGATTAAAGAGTTTTCTTATATAAAAGTGTGATTTGACTCTGGGAAGTCACTCTGTTATAATGTTGTTTTGGGGAACCATGTTTATTGTTCCTCAGTGGCTCCAGAACAAAGATATTCAAGCTTACAAATTAAGAGGCTCTTTCTAGCTGGCATCCTTGCAGACCACTAGACATAGAGGCAAAGAGGGGAAATGAAATTTCCAAAAAGGAGTGCTGGAGAGAAACAAACCCTCCAAGTGCTAGCATCACTGATTGGCTGCCACTCTCCTTGGCTTCCTAGTCTAAACTAGTCACCAGGGGCTATGATTTAGGCAAAGGTGCTCTAGTTTCCTTGCAATGTGGCAGCCACTGAAGTATCATAAGGAGAGGAGCTGTAAGCTTCATCTACCAAGGAATCCCCTGTGTACTTCTTGTCACTAGGATATACCAGTCTAAGGCAAACCTGGAGAAAGCATACTTAGCTCATAGTAATTTGAATTCTTCAAGATGTGTTGTTCCCATGTGTAGAGCACTTCAGGTTGCATATGCGCTCAGGACCAGGGATTTTTCCCTAGCAGCGTCAGTCTGATCTGTGCATAAGCCACTGCTCTCCTCGTGTACTGGACTGAGAGGATAAAAAGGACTGCAAAACCACCATGCCAGTAGAGTTCCTTCTCTACTGCCAGTTCCCAGTAGGATAAACCAGCTAGCAGGAAAGGCTGGCAGGTAGTGCATTACACATAGGGACAACACCTCGCGAAGAATTCAAGTAACCCATCCTTCATTGAGTGATTGTCCTTATGTGTAGGGTACTTCAGGTGATTCGCAAGCAGTGTCTCTTTAAAGGAGTGTCCTGGATTCCTATGACACAACAGATTGCAGAATTGCTCTGTCTAGAAAAAGCATCAGAAGCAGCTCAAGGAGAAACTTTACCTCCTGCAGAAGAATGTTCTTGTGAGGACGAGGACAGGGCTGTGGGGTGGGTGTTAGGGAGAAAGAGAGAACTGGATATTGTGCACTGAGAAGACAACCTCTAGAACCCATCTGACCATCATGATTTTTGTCCAGGGAGATAGGTTGTGGGAAAGTCAGTCTCCAAAGGGAGGGGAAACCAGAAGGGTTGTGCAGATCCAGAGAGACAGTTGGTTCATGGCTGGCTCTCAGAGGTTCTGTCAAAACATCAGTTTCAAAGGTGGTGGTGGTGGATGGGAAGCAAAAAAAATGGTTGAACTTGGGCACCCTTTCTATGCATCCTTTGATGCTTGTGTGGTGATTTGTAGTGCCACTGGTGGATGGTGCTTGTTGTCTGAATTGGGGCTTACTGGGTTTTCTGTTGGTTGCAGGTGTGTAAATACCCAGCAATCAAAGTGTGGCTTAAGAGTCTTTCAACAAGTGAAGAGACTCATCCATCTTTCCACGAACAGATCCATCACAATCTAATGGAAAATCTGCCACCATGATTTGAATCTCCTTTGGGATTCCTGAGGAGGAGAGTCATAATAAGAGTCTCATCACCACAGCAGACACCATGGACCTCACCACTGGGTCTGCCATGTCTAAGGCAGTCTGAAGTGCTGATCTCATTATCAGCTTTCCTTTGTTAATCGGGGTCTGGAACTGATATCTCATGTCCTGAGGCACCTTATCGGCAAAGCTTGTCAACTTACCGTACCTAGTAAAATCATACTTGGCCATCGGAGATGGCCAGCTTGAGACTCAAAACTGAGAGAACCTGAGGAATACATCTTTCTTCCAAGGAAGTTAAAGGTAGTTGCTTCTTTGTCATGTGGTGTACATCTGGCTTGTCTCTGTCTGCTTGGTGGCCACTGACACTACTAATGAGTTGGGAGATGGGTGAGAGAATAAACATTCTGACTCTTTCTCAGGTATGAAACACCTCTTTTCAGCCCGCTTGGATACTGGTGAGATCATGGTGGGTGTCTGCCAAAGAACACGGGCAGAGTCGAGAATGTCCTCATCAATAGGAAATCGCTTGAACCCAAGTGTAGTGAGGCCGAGTGGCCTCCCTCTGAGCGGGAGAGCGAGGGACCATTACACTCCCCTTGGAGGGCGGAGCCTAGATCGCCCTATCCACCTCGCCGGAAGTACCGGGGTGTGGCCGGAAGAATAAAAGGCCGGCCCTGCAGCACAGTTGGGGGAGAGCCTGTGGAGGGGAAGGACGCTCTGCCGGTTCGGCCACGTCCCAGAGCAGAATCTTAACCAGGCGGGGTCCAATCCACAGACGCCGATGAGGACTGGCCCGGAGTGTCTGCTTCCGTCTACCCCGAGGAGCCGGAAGAGACTTGGAAGCTAGAGGTACCGAACTCCAGGGTGGCAGGAAGTGGACAAGGGGCAGCCCCGGAGCAGCTGGCTGCGGAGCCAGGTGTGGCCCCGTCGGCGTGTTGCGGCTGGATCCCCACCAACACTGGGGCAGCCAATTCTGCCCCTGCCAGGGCCCTGGGCTGGGACGCGGTGGAGTAGGGTGGGCCCGCGTCCCCCTGTCACCCCACCCCGGGGTGGCTGACCCCCTATACTGTGCAAGGAGGCTCTAGCTCTGAAGAGGAGCTTCCTGTACCAGTCACCTGTAAACTGTTTTGTTTGCTGGCTGCCTGAGCTCGACCCAGGCTAAAGCCAGCCCTGAAAGACTGTTTTGTTTGCTGGCACCCTGAGCCTACTCAAGCCCAGGCTCCAGCTCACATGTGGACTGTTTTGTTTGCTGGCTGCCTGAGCCCTGCCCAGGCCAAAGCCAGCCATGAGACTGTTGCTTGCTGGTAGCCTGAGCCTCTCCAAGCCCAGGACCCAGTCCCCCTGAAAGACTGTTTGTTTGCGGCTGCCTGAGCCCCACCCAGGCCACATCCAGCCCGGATAGACTCGGTTTAAGGGCTGACTGCTTGAGCCACCTAAACCCAGGCTTAAACCTGACAGAGACTATTAACTGCCCAGCCCTATTGAGGCTCTTGCCTGTCTTGCAGACTCTGGTCCTAGCCAGGCAGGACCCGCCTGAGTGGCCTCCCTCCGAGTGGGAGAGTGAGGGACCATTACACGTGGTGGAGAATGCAGGCACCGTCCCCTCCCCTGAGATAAGGGGACAAGCCAACCGCAAAGCTTGATAGAACCCCTCCACCCTCCACCGGGATACAGAGGATGGAGGTTGAAAGGTTAATCAAGTGGCTAGCCGAGAGCCAGCAGCAGCAGCAACAGCTGCTGCAACAACTCGGCAATCAGCAGCAGCAGCTGTTGGCGGCCCAAAACCGTGAGCAACAACAGCAAAGCCTGCAGCAGCTTGCAGCCCTGGGACCACCCAACCCCAATGGGGCAACAGGACCCGTTCACCCAGTTGTGCCCGTATGCCTGACCAAGATGGGGCCTGCTGACAACCCCGAGATGTTTTTAATTACCTTTGAGAGAGTTGCCTCCGCAGCTAAGTGGCCATTGGCCCAATGGGCCACTTTATTGGCACCGTATCTAACGGGCCCGGCCCAAGCCGCTTACAGGGCACTTCCTGTGGCCGAAGCCCATGACTATGAGTGACTACGCGAGAAGACGTATACGCTGGGAGCCCGACCCAGAGTGGTAGCCCAGCAGGTGAGAGAGCCATGCTGGCGGTGGCTACAGCCAGAACTGCGTATGGGGGCCGAAGTAGCAGAACAAGTGGCACTCGAGCACTTTTTGCATATCCTTCCAGCACGCAGAAGGACTTGGGTCATGCACCACCGCCCAACTACGCTGAGCAAGGCCGTGGCTTTGATGGAGGATTTTCTCGTGGCCGAGACACCTGGAGGACTAGGGCCCCGTCCCCCAACTGCCATGCCGGTCCATTCTCGTGAAGAGAAGACCCGGGGCCAGAGGAGCGAGCACCGACCTGTCCTAAGACCCTTGGATGGACGTGTGGTCGGCCTGGCCCGCCGAAGACCCCGGATAAGCGGGGCCTGCCAATAGATGCCCCCATCGAAGGGAGGCTCCAGGCCGTGGAGGCACCTGCTCCATCACCTATTGTGTCAGACCTGAACTCAACCTGTTTCACCTGTGGCCACCACGGACACCTCCGTCGAGAGTGCCCGATGATGAACTGCAGTTTTGGGCAGGTCTGCTCGGGGGAGGCCTGGGCCCGTAAGCAACCCTCGGGTAAATTGACTATCCCCATTATGGTGAATGGAGCCCCCGTCTCTGCGCTCATTGATTCGGGGTGTGGGCAGACGCTTGTCCGCCAGGGTCTCGCCCCTTTGCCCGAACCATCACTAGGGGTCATTCAGCTCCAGTGTATCCACGGGGATGTGCGACCTTACCCCAAGACCCCGGTGACCCTGACTGTAAAGGAGGAAACCCGGATCCTGATGGTTGGGCTAACCCCGAAGTTGGTGTACCCAGTCATCCTGGGCTGAGACTGGAAGGGCTTCACGGGGCTCCAGCGAACAATGGCTGATAGGGACTCGCCTGCAGGAACCACCCTTGGAGGTGCTTGCGCCCACCCACCTCCTGGGTTTTCCAATAAGACCCTTGGAGGTGAACCTATAGAAGATGCGGAATAAGCCCTGGAGGACCCCAATGGGGAGGACCAGTCTGCTGGCCCCCCAAACCCGGACAGCCCGGAAGGAGGGGAACCCGGTCTGGCCTGGATCCTGGCCCGATTCTACAGCTGCATCGGGAAGTCAGAGACTTTTGCAATTCTTGCCCAGAGTGTCAACGAGCCGCTCCGAAGGGAGTACCGAAAGCCCCTCTCGTTCCGTTGCCTGTCATAGGCACTCCTTTTGAGAGGATAGCTATGGATCTTGTGGGGCCCCTGCCCAAGAACGTTGCGGGATTCCAGTATATCCTAGTGGTCCTGGACTATGCCACTCGGTTCCCAGAAGCCATCCCACTTCAAAGCATCACAGCCTGGATGATTGCTGCTGAGCTCCTGAAAATCTGTGCCCAGATAGGCCTTCCCCGGGAAATCCTGACCAACCAAGGCACCAATTTTACATCCAAGCTTCTGCGCCAAGTCTGTGACCTCCTGGGGATAAAAAAATTACAAACTTCTGTCTACCACCCCCAGACAGACAGACTAGTGGAACACTTCAATCGCACGTTGAAGCATACGTTGCAGAAGTTCCCCCCGAAAGATATGTGCCAGTGGGACCAGCTGATCCCCCACCTGTTACTGGCCCTCCAGGAGGTGCCTCAATCTTCAACCAAGTTCTCCCCCTTTGAGTTGCTATATGGCCGACAGCCCAAGGGGCTACTCGACCTCATGAGGGAAAACTGGAGGGAGGCGCCATCCCCCTCACATAACCTTCTCCAGTACGTCCTGCAGCTCCAGGAACAACTGTCTCAGGTGGGGGACCTGGCAAGGGAAAACCTACAGAGTGCCAAGAAAGCTCAAGAGAAGACGTATAATCAGGGATCCTGCGTGAGGACCTTTACGCCAGGTGAGAGGTTATTGCTCCTACTCCCGTCGGAGGAATCGAAGCTGTTAGCATGGTGGCAGGGGCCTTATGAGGTTATTCATCAAGTCAGGCCGGTCACCTATGAAGTGTCCCAACCTGACAGAAAGAAGAAAAAGCAAATATATCACGTCAACTTGTTGAAGGCCTGGTGGTAGCGGGAGGCGCTCTTGATCACACTGTACCCCCCTGAGCCTGAACCTGAACTACCGGTTCCCATGACCCAGAAGAGCCGCAATTGGGAGATACCTTGACTGAGGAACAACTGAAGCAGGCCAAGGGGCTGGTAAAGTCCTTCCCTAAAACATTTACCGCGAGACCCAGACAAACCACACTGATGCAACATAAGATAGTAACCAACCCAGGGGAGGTCATACGAGAGACCACCAGGCCATTGCCACGCCGTATGCATGAAATAGTGGAAAAGGATGTACAGACCATGCTAGAGTTGCGGGTAATTGAGAAATCGCAAAGTGACTGAGTACCAGTGGGCATAGGGGGTTATTATCTTTATGACAGTAGTGAGATATCCTGGAGACTCCAAAGTTCTATCTGGGCTCAATCCCCTCAAACAGGCCGCCTGGGGCACAGTCTGGGGACGGGTGTCTGTCAAAGTCCTTTTCCAAGAGACCCAGAAACACCTCTAAGGAGCCAAGATCCAGCAGGGAATCCATCGGTACCAGAAGAGGTGGTTATCACCTGCCTCTGCTCGTTGATCGTACCAGTCTAGTTTGACCCCTATTTGTAGACAGGCACAGAAAGGGGTACTTTAGAGATATTGATACTGACTAACATCCCAGTGCTGTATATTGAGGTCTGAAGAGTAGTGACGACTCTGGTTCTAGGAGCAACAGAAAGTCTTTCAGACATGGGAAATAAGCCAGAGTCAATGGAGATGTCTCCACAGCTTGGATGCTGAAGTAGAGGGCACTTATCCAGCAGTATTGACAAGGGTTTTGGTGATGAAGAAACAGTCCCAGGGTGCTTTGTTTTTTCCTCTCTAAGAAGTCCTAGTCCATTCCTTCCTGGTATCAGAGGGTCTCTCTTTTTAGAGGGCTTGGACTAGGAACCTTCCCTTTTGTCCTTGTGGGAGCACATACATCTCCCTTCCCCATCTGCTCTGGATCTGGTTTCCAGAGTTTCTTGGAGCAAGGGGCCAGGCCCACTGACAGAAATTCCAGGCCCCAGGACCAGGGCTGTCCTTGGGGGAGGTGGGTCCCGGGGCGGAAGTGACAAATCCGTAACTTCTGGGACAGCCCACGCCGGCCGCGGGGACCTCCCAAGCTCAGGGCCCGGAGCGGTCTCGCGCACCTAGGCATCCTGCAGCCCGCTCGGGTGATTTAAAAGGGCCCGGGGCTCCCGGCCATCGCTGCTAACCTCTTTGTCTCCCACCTGTCGGCAGGCCCACCAGGGGGGCTTGGAGGGAAGAGTGGGAAAGCGAGATCTTAGAGCCACCCTGGGACTGAAGAAGAGGGGCCACACTTTCCTTCTTCAGGCCAACATATAGGGTCAGAGGTTGCTCCCACATTCATGGCTTCCTCCATGAGTAATTTGAAGGCCAAAACTTCCTGGACTGTTTAATTCTGCCCACAAATGACCTGCAGATAGTGCACCTGGAGGGGGACATGGGTTTTCCCCAGGCAGTCTGGACGGGTGTTGTGAAAGTCCATGACTAGGAAGCATTTGTGTCACTTTATGCAGTTTTTTGAAGCCAGGGATCCTTGGCATACTCCCCCGCAATGGTTGAAAGACTGAGGGGTGTGTGTGTATGTATGGGAGGGGGAGGTTCAGCAACAGCTCCCCACCCTGGAGTGGGATTCCAAAAATTGGAAACCAAACCCTGAAGCTATCTCCTAACCGGCTATACTATGAAACAAACAAACTATGAAAATTTAAAATCTTGTAAAACTATTTAAGAGAGAAGCTGAAGTGGCCAGCACAAACACTGAAACTCTGTCCTAGACCACAAGTGGTAAGAAGGAACTACGTGGTGGAAGTCCCGCAGCCCCCTTTGTCCCCTTGGTGCAGTGCACAAGGAGAGTGGGGGTGCACGCATGGAGCAGATGGACACTGCTAGGAAAAAATCTCTGGTCCTGGGAGCATAGAGCATACGTGCAAACTGAAGTGTATTACACATAGGGACAATCACTCAAAAAAAAAATCTTCTCCATGTCCTTATTATGAAGTATGTAAATGTTAAGGTAAATCTACTCTGACAATGATCTTAAATTAATTCACACTGTAGTATGACCAGAAATAATCCATGTGTAGTGGGAGAATAATCACCATTCAGATACAGCCTTTGTTTATAGTTAGTGGAATAAAATGATCACTCCTCAGTCCATTCAGAGGGATTTCCATTTATTTTAATGGAAAACAGCACCATTTGCTTCACAAAAACCAAAACAGCTCTTTAAGGATGTAAAGAAGGAATCTTTTTCACATTCCCTGATTATCCTAAATATTGCGATGATTAAACTAGATAAATTATAGATTTATTAAAAATTCACTACTGTCTCGTAGGGGATTTGAAAATGTACAGCATGCTATAATGTTCACTGTAAATCAAAAGGTGTTCTCATCAAAGAGTAAGAGAGATCAATATTGTTCGCTGGATAATACTCTCATCAATATAAAGTGAGACTTTTATGGCTATATTAAACAATGGTGGGAGAGACTTCTTTTTAGATTGTAAAATCATTGGGCAGAGGACCGGCTTTATTTGTTTAGTACAGCACCTAGCACAAAGTTGGTGCTTCGTAAATAATAATAACGCCAGCTAAAGAAAGAAATCTTGCTGAAGAAGCATTGAACTGGGACTACTTCAAATCTTGATTTCACCAATTGCAGTATGAGATTTCTTGAAGTCAGCATCCAAACAAAGATTTTTATCCAATCATACTTAACAGCACTAGAAGCTGTATAGATGAAACTCCAAGGTTTTAAAACAATTTCTATTGCAATCAAACCTTTGAGATTTGTCTTCTGAGAATAAAAAAACCAGATGTGAAAATGCTTTAAAAAAAACAAAACAAAAGAAAACAAAACAAAAACCAGCTACTTCTGGACTAGGTATTTATGAGAAACTTTTCGACAACTCCACTTTTCCTAAGTGTTTCATCCCTACGTTGGTAGGGTACATGATATGTATTTCTCGTATAAGATAAAAAATACCAGTTTTCCTAGAACACTTAATTACATCCTTCCTTGGGAAGCAAGAAAGGAGTGGGGGAACATGTGGAATGTGCACCTTCTCTTTCCATTTAACAGTGAATCAGTTGCAAGTTTGATAGAGAGGGGAGAATGCCCTCCTCTGGAATTATTTTCTCCCACATTTGCTTCTGTGCGTCACCTATACTGGCAGTTTCATAGAGCTCAGGGGAAAGATCAGTCTTTCTGGCAATTGCTCATACTGATTTGTTTGGTCTTGCCTTTAATCACTAGATATTCCTCCGAGAGGAGGATGAACTTGTGGTTAAGGTACTTGATTGGGAGCCAGAAAATATGAGTTCAGTGCCTAACTGTACCACAGACTTCCTGTGTGACCTTGGACAATTCACTTCTCTCACTGTGGCTCAGTTCCTCAACTCTGAAATAAAAACAACTCTTCCTCCCCTTGTTTGTCTTGTCTACATAGACTATAAGCTCACTGCGGCAAAGACCATCCTTTACTATGTGTATGTATGGTGCTTTGCACTGAAGTCTGTTAATTTATGAGTATACATATGAAAATGTGTGCATGTGTACATTTCAGTAATATCTGTGTGCAACTGGATTAGTAGCATATATTGTGTGTCTGATTTATCTGAAAACGGACATTGTGAAAAGGTTAGAGATGTTCATTATATATTCTCTATCTTTGCCTGTTGTCTGGTGTGTGGAGATGCAAAGACTGTCATTTAAGACTATTGTAATTGATTATTAAATAATATATCATTGAGAGGTCAGAGTTCAAATTGTATTTCAATGAAATTATCAGTTCTTTGACGTGAAGAGAACTAAAAACGGGTGTTAGGAAGTGTGTTGATGTGGTGGAACATATGACGGCAGTGTGCCAGTACCTGGATATGGGTATTACATGGCATGTGGATGTTACCTTAATTTATCATTTCCTTGTTTTCAGGTGTATGCTTTATTGTAAGGAAATACCCTTGACCATCCTTAACTCTTTTTGTAAGATAACACCTGCATTAAGGATCCCCTCCAATTCCCATTGAATTTAATGAAAAGATTCACACTGACTTCACAGCATCCCTAACCTTTCCCTCTTCCTTAAAATAAATTAATTAAATAAATAATAATTAATAGAGGAGTTCCAGAACTGGGGAACGATCACAGTCATATAGGTTGTACATTCTTGGTCACATCTCTACTCTGACAAGATACAATTTAACCTCAAGTTGCACCTGATTTGTATAGACCACAGGGAACAGTTATATAACAGAGAACAATTAAAATTAGACAAAACACAAAAAAGCAGGCAAAGGTTTTATAAGCCAAAGCCTAGAAGATTCATTAATGATTTATGTCCAAATTCCTTTTTACACTAGCATAATTTAAATACACAGTATCTGCTTCAAAATCAGAATTCCAAAACTGTGCTTACATGTAATTTACGATTACTTGCATTTTGCTTTTGCCTTATAAACCACCACCTTACAAACCACTTTCATTGCAGCTTACCCACTACCTTTCCCTTAGATAATTTGGTTTCTTTATGGGTGTTTCACTGGCAGTCTGCAGGTTCTAAATCATATATAATGAACCAATCTTAAGTATGTCTCTGTAATAAGGCTTTATAGTACTTGTGAACTGGATCAGCGTGTGGTAGGCCCCTGCACAGTAAAAGTCTTGTCATGGATGACACTTCTCTGTGGGACACTTGAAATTTTATTTCTGAGTGGCAGAATTAGGGATTCTTCATACTTTCCTAATGACAGTTATAGTCAAACATGCCTCACATTTTTACCTCTGAGGATGAAAGACCTCTCTGTGCTAACTGCAGGAGGCTATTCGTTAAAGATGCAATCCAGGTAACAACATTAGAGTGTTCCACCTTTGACTTGTTTTTTTCTTTCCTATTTTAAGATGAATGAGTGCAAACCTAAAAAGGAATATTTAATTTGTGGTCAGCAATTGTATATAGAAAAAGGTCCAAATGTGGCCCAAAACCCACCCTCAAATTTGAATGTTGATAACGGAAAATTCTCTCTACTCCATTTACTGTAGATCTTGCTATATACTCCATTGCAGTGCTGTGAGTGGTGCTGTTTTTTCCCCTTCTACAGTGAAATCCAAATTCAGTAAATAATTGGGTAATCATAGAGCAAAGAAAGCAGTTGGGGAACATGTTTGTTGGATTAAAGATTGACCTTAACTATTTATGATGTCTTTATAAAGTGCTTTCCTGTAGGCAGTAGGAGCCTAATTTAATAACAGTAAAGGGCATGAAGAAGTTGGATAGTCATTTATGGAAACAGATATTTTACCCATCCAGCAGGGATAATGGAAGTTGTGAATTTTGTAGGCTTTCTTGAAAATTTTAATTCCAAGATTTAACACACTTACTCATATTTTTTGCTATTTTAGTAAACTAGGAGATGAATCACAGAGTGTCAGAATCCAGGCACAACACATAGTATTACATAACGAGTCATTTGTTTTATACTGGAAATGTTGGCAAACTTACGTGTGTACAAGCTGACTGCTCTGCCGAGTGCTCATTTCAGCTTTTTACTTCCAGGCAAGCACTTTATACACTAATCAACTGCACTGTGACTATAGAGTTTAGTATGTTCTGTTTTGCTTCTAGTAATAAAGATGTACAGCTGACTCAGGAAAAATCGTTAGGGCTAAATTTGACATTTAAGACCCACACCAGGTGCCCGATTTATTAGTGCTTATACAAATCCAAATTAAAATCTATTAATTATTAACTGAGGAAAACTTTCAAACTGCAATTAGAGTAAAGAGAACAACGTTTTTCTCTATCTCAGGCATAGTCAACCTAAACGTCAGTTTTTGTACAGATTTGGGGCCTGACCATATAAGGTCCTAAGCAATTGATTTCAATAGGCATTGAGAGGGCGCGGCCAGCCCCTGCAGAAGGCACTCAGCACCTCACAAAACTGTCGCCCCCTTAGCTACAGAAAACTGGCTACAATGTTGAATTGTGCATATTTTTGAAACTCCACTCATGTAATAATGGCATTTTTTAACAGTGTCCAAACATGCATATTAATCAAGAACCTCCGATAGAGTACGATGTACTGTATGGTGACAGACAGAGCTGCTCTTGCCATTGGAACAACATCACATTAACATTTGTACCAGCTACCTAGCATACAGTAAGTGATAATTATTCCAAATTACATTTTCCTTTAATTCGGCCAGTGATTCTACCATAAATACTATAACTAACCTTTGTCAATATATGCTGTGAAACACTAATTTTTGTGGGAGCCAGCAGACGGCATTATTTTTTGGTTAAATGCTTATTGCTTCTTATTGGTTTTTTTTTTTGTTCCTATCACCCATGAAATCAAAATAAGCTTTGCACTGAAAAATATTTTGAGTGCAATCAAGAAGCCCCTATAATCCAATACAAACTGGAGTAAAGACTGCAGGATTGGGTTTATGAGTAATTGCTCAACACGGGGCCAAACATTCAAAAGCACCCTTTCAGAGCTCTGTAACACAAGGCTGTTTTATTCCATTCTTATTCTGCCCTCATCACCATAATATTAGAGTACCTTTCAGCAGTGTATTCAGCAACATGACTAACATCGGTCATGTGTTGTTTGTTCTCTCTCATCCTCATCATTCTCATTCACAACACAGAATTCTTTGTGCAGCGTAGTGTTTAGTATTGGTAGGGTTTGGTTTGGTTTGGTTTAAAAGAAATGTACACACACTCTGTGTTTATGTTGGAGAAGGCAGGTTGAGGAAATGTTCCTTGCACTTGGAACAGATGGTGGTGAGGTCCTGGCTCGTTCCACAGCCTTGAACCAGCCCCTGAGAAAGCTCTGTCTCAGCTGCTATTGAATGCACCCTCAGCTCCCACTGAAACTAATGGCAGGGAGAGCACTCAGCACCTCAAACTATTAGGCCATCAATTCGCACCCTCAATTTTGAGCACATGCAAATCAAGTAGCACATTTGAAGGCCTGGCTGATGTGATGCCCAGCATTTTTATGAGCCAGGATCTTAGTTTTAGAATTGTCTTCAGACAAATCATCTGCACTTTCCCAATATTTTTTTCAGTTCTCTTTCCAATATTCCACCTTTCATCAAAAAACATCCTAAACAAACAGCCATCTGGGCAGGGTTGGCTGTCTTCAGGCTTTAGTGGGGCTTTTAAACATAGGCAGAGACTGAGATTCCCTTTCCTTTGAACATAGAATAGAATAGCTTCAGCCTTCTTGCAGGCTGAACATGTCACAAAGAAGTATCCATCTGTGCGTATTGCACAGGAGCAGATTAGTTTCATAGCAGACTGCTGGAGAGCTGCCTCCACAGACTGATCATGCTGATTGTACATATAACAACACTTTGAACACCCTAAACACTGCTGTCTCTGCACTCTCTGGTGGTGGTACCATTTCTCACTCCGAAAATGGGTCAAGGGGCACACTTTGGATTGTCATGAACCCACAGACTCAAAAGACAGAATGACTATTGCAAAGCAAAATCACTTGACAAAGTAAGTAATTGTAAATAAATTTCATCCAATACATAAATAAATGAATATAGTACCTAAGTGTCTAACAGAATTCCATGCTACAGTACTAGCTTGGGCCATGAACAGGTGAGTTTCTAAGTAAGAGAGGATTACTATGGAAACAAAAGGTGATCACACGTAATTAAATATGAAACTACATGAGATGTCTACATAAATTATCTAGCACACATTCTGTTTGTTAAATGAAATTGTATTGTCAGGTTAGATCATTCATGTTTTCCTCAGTTTCTATGCCCCATTTTAGTTTGGACAGAATGCATCTCTGTGGACTTAATCAGAGTTTCACACCTTTTACGATCAAGACAGCAGAAGAGGGCTGGATGTTTCTCTCCTCTTGCCCATCAATGGCAGCCTTCAGTCAGCCAGTGAGATTTCTGGGCAGCCTAAGTGAGGATTACCATTATGATATACATGAAAATCTGTCTAGCAAGGGCATAAATTCTTTGGGCCATATCTGGCCCAGTCTATACACCTGTGCAGGGGTTTAAGGCTCATTAAGGTCCCCCAGCCCCATCACCACAGGGCCTCCCTGAACCTTGAGGCCAGGTACATAGAGCAAAGTAGCCATAGAGTAGTAGTAAGTGGCCAACCCCACATACTGAGAGGGTGCTGGGGTGATGGAGTAGAAACCTGCAAGTTACCATGTCCCTGAAGCAAAAGGGGAGTAGGGCAGCACAGCTACATGTGGCCCCTTACACAAGAATTTGTATATGCACAGTCTAGATCCTTGCATGCACTGGTTAACTGCAAACAGAATCATTTTAATGGTTCCCAATGAAATCATAAATGTTTACAACCTCCTTATACTAGCCAGGGCTATTGATCAAACAATGTGCCAGGTGTTCAGCTGGTGTAAACTGGTGTAACTCCATGCCAATTTACACCAACTGATTTGGCCCTTTATTTTTAAATGAATTATCACTGCTTGTGGAAGGCAGTAGTTTGGCAGTCATGGAGACTGAAATACTCTATGTACCCACACGAGAGTCCAGCATGGGCAGAGACATCCATTCTAGTTAATGACTGTGATGCAACGACTTCTAAGGATCCTCCTTTTCGGATGAGAGGGGCGTTCATTGTCCAGAGCCAATTCAATCTTTGACTCCCTAGTGTGGCTCCTCAGCTAATTTTCAAAGAAGTTAATAAAATTTACTTGAACCAACATTATTTACTAATTTAAGTAATTCCTACTAGACATTTTAGAGTATTAACCTTAACTAGCTAATTAGCTCATGCATTATCTGTGTAATGAATCACGTACTATCAGTGCAATGAATCCTAATGAGTATGGAAAACATTCATTAGAAGGAAATCTGATTAATTTAAATTGCTGTTATTATTTTAGCACGAGATCTTTATATCAACACTCTGTGCAATAAAATAAATACTTTCATGAGAACATGGATACAAATAAGGGCCAGATCTTTGACCCTACGTAAGTCCCATTTACACTAGGCCAGCAGCACAAAGGAAACTTAGTGAAGCAGCTGTATTACATTAGCATGAGGGAATCTTCAGCTGGTGCATTCTGTTGCTCCACATAGCAGGATGTATTCAGGAGTGGGCCAGGGGATAGATCAAAGCACAGTGCACTCCATTACGCCTGGCCTCTTGGGGGCCATTATCCACCATTGCAAGTGAGCGTAGCCCTGAGGCTCAGTTCTACTAGAGCTGACTCCGGATCTTCCATTGCATTTTTAATACTATGAAGAGCTTAATTTGTTTTCTGTACTGGAGGTGAGGGGTTAGATTTGTAGTACACTGGATTAGATGGCTACAGTACAGGAAAATGAGTCCATGGAGAAATTGACATGAAACTTTCAGCCAGCTCTAAGTTATCCTGTTTTGGCACACCCTGTGCAAGAATGAGCACACAGCAGTTCTTGCACAAGGTGCAGATGAGGTCGTTAGTTTTCATTATTCTACTTGTGCATACAAAATGGCTGCTTATCTACTTTTGAAGGTGCAATCATTTGTCTGTGCACATGGTGAGTGGCAAACAGAAACAGAGGCTCGGGCTGAAAGCATGACAAAGTCAGGTCAAATTTCTTCTCTCAGATCTGCATTGTCAATCTGAAGTCAGTATTCTGCTGTTTCTGCATGTCCAGATTTCCCATTAATCACATCTCAACGGGAGTTCTGCATAATATAGTGTGGTCAAAGGGAGTTCCAATCATGCAGAGAGAGCAGAATATCATAGTCTAGCTCTGTCATGCAGAGAGGAGAACTTTATCTGCACTGATTAGTACAGCAGACAACAGAGTATTTGTTAATTATTGACTTATCCAAAAGGATCCTGTGGCTTGACAGAATCCTTAACACATTCGTTATCTACTCGAATGCATCTCATCATGGAACATATGGTGGCACTGTGCTGCAATGCAGGAATTTTTGTTTTCTTCTCTATATACATGCATACGTTTATATATATTGTAACTCTCACCTCATTTTGCTGTGTGGGAAGAAGCTCTCTCTTGTGTTTACTCTTTCCTATTGTTTGTTTAATTATCCTCCGGTTTTGTTACTTGCAATCAATGTATGTACTGGTGTATCTGTCTCCAGATCACTTATTTTTATAAGACAGTTCATCAATCCTATTCTGTTTTTAATAATGTTAATCATTGAAAAAATCAGCCAGATGGATTAAAAACATGCAAATAATGTCTTAAAGTACTGCAAAATGCCTCATCATATTAACTGCTTGCAGTTAAAACTGCAACTCTGGATACACAATTAATTTTGTATTCCAGTACTGTGTCAAGCAAAAGCCTATTGAGGGTTTGAGTTGCTTCATGATAAATCTAGGAGTTAAATTGTACAAAGTATTAGTTTGTATCTCATGTTCAGATCAGAAAAGCAGTTCCTTCAAACAGCCCAACAGTTTAAAGAGTTCAGTGCCGAGGTCATCATCGATTTTTCTTTAGTCTTCCACTTAAGGAATAGACTGGTTTGGTAGATCAATGAAGTCAAACTACACATTTCTGATTCCAAATTATTTTATGGTGTTACCTTCTATAATTTGTGTCAATTAATGCACACACCATTTGCACCAGATGAAAATAAAATAGTGTGATACCCCCTGTGATTATAACACAGTTGTTGATATTTGTAATATGGTATGCCATTATTTAAGACTTAGTTATTAAATTGGATTTCCCAAAGTAACCAGGGAAGGCTTAGTAAGATCTTTAAGCAAGGTTTGAATAGGGTAAAAAATCATTTATTTTTATTTCATAAAAACCCAGAATGACCCAATACAGACATTCAGTCCTGAATAGAAATGTAAAAGTAAAAGCAAAACATTAAACAATAACTCACACAAAATACTCACTTTCAGATCTGATGGCTATTTCACTAATCCAAAATCTTCTTGGTCTAGGATTAGAATGCAGCATGAAGCACTGTTCTATTCAATTTGGCTATCTTCTTTGTGATGTCATACCAGCATTCTATAGCATATATCTGCACCCTTATTACCAGACACAGCTGGGCATGGAAGTGGGGCAAAGGGAAAGAGACAAAACAATTGTTTTAAGTGGCCTCTCATTCCCCCTTCCTCCATGAATCCAGATTCTTTTTGAAGGCATTTGAGGTCCTTTGATCATTTAAACCTCATTTTCATATAATACATGAAATTGGGAGTTTTAATTTTTATAATTGAAAATGAGATTTGAAAGCAGACACTGGAACCTCAAACTGTTGTGAAAGGCACTTGAACTCATGGAGGAATTTGCAAGAAGAAGGACCCAAACAGATGGGGAACCTGGTGGGAAATAAAGTTAAGAAATATAAATTTAATAACAAATATATTCAAAATGGTACAAAAAGGTGCTTAATTTTTTCATTGCTATTTTCTCTTAACCTATAACTATTTTTCACACAGAAAATATATGTAGCAAGCCTCTCAAAATCATTTTTATCACATCTTTTTCTTAATGAAACATAAAATTAAGGATCCATCCATGCCAAAGTGAGTATTAGCAGGCTGTTACTGCACTCCTCAGGTACTGGGAGGGACTCTACTTTTGGCATTGTGCCTCCCAACACAACCAGTAGCCTACACACATATCAGAGCCTTATAGTTCAAAGTATTATACATTTTCCCCAATGAACTTGACTCCTAATATATTAAAGAAAAAATATATTAAATTCGCATGAAAGGTCTGACACATCCACAAAAGCAGAGTTGAAGGGATCCTCCAAATTCTAACCTCATTCTAACCTAGAACTTAATTTATCTAATTTATTCCCAGGCTCTGTAGTTAATTTGGGGGCAGGTGTTAATCGAGCATGATTTCCACTTAAGTCAATGGGTCTGCATGACCGAGGCTAACAAAATCAGGCTTTTTCTATACTATGTCCTGTATGAGTCATTGTTTTATGTTCTCTTTGACAGGGAATCATATAGTCCCAAACACATGCCTAATATTAAGCACATGAGTAGTACAAATTCACATTAACAGCCCCATTGATTTTGCATGTGTAAAGATTATTTGTCTGAGTAAGGGTGTCCAGAACTGTTAATTTAATGGAATTTATCGAGGCTGGTATTTTCAAAGGAATTCATGGGAGTTAAGTGTCCAACTTCAAGTGACTTTCAAGGCCCCTTTGAAAATCCCAGGCCAATTTAGTTATAGGATATTCCAACACAGACAACAGGACTCTGATCTTAAAAGATGAAGCAGCAACTCCATTATTGTTAATATAATTATGTGTAATTTGCTGAATATTTTTCTTACTGGAAGCAGTGGTAGAAAAGTTCAAGTCATTTCTATTGGCGTTTGCACAATAAAAATAAACAGAAGCAGCCCTGCTAGCAAATTGGTGACAAAACAATATTCTTATCACATAATACATGCCAGCACTGATTCTGCTTTTTCTACACAGCATTTACTATGTAATGTTCCTATGTACAATATCATGCCGAATTCACAAAATCCTTTCTGAAATGGATGAAAGTATTTTATTTCAGCTGGTCATTGCATGGCGTAAGTACCATGCCACAATATTGCATAAAGAGATGTTGCATGGTAAGGAAAAATCATTTGATGCTGTCATTTAAAAAAAAAAGTTTTTTTACGATACAAAAAGGCTTTAGCCTACATTAAGGATTAACTGTTCAGTTCTGTTCTTAAGCAAGACAAAATAAAGCTTATGAAATCCCCAAAAACATTTTTTCCTGCTGTGTAAATTATAACCATATATATGGACTGAAACTTTTCTGTTCAAAACTTAGGACCCAGACTGACAAGTTGTATAGGCACATTTTTTTCTAAACAGGATTTAAAATTACTAAAATGTGAAAGGTTCAGCATTCATAGTTGATTAGTAAACAGTACTGTTAATGACAGCTGTATCCTTCAGCACTGCTGTGTTAAACTGCACTGTAACTGTCATGACTAACTGATCATAAGTTTGCTTGCTAGTTTTAAAAAAAACCTCATAAAGGACTAAGCACCTGAGCCTACAAACCCCCTTTCATTTGATAGTTCCACTGATTTCAGTGGGTCTTACACAAGCGTAATCTCTATTTACATGAGGAGTTTCACCAGTTTTAATGGAATTACTCACCTGACTATGTTGTAAACAAGCAGACCCTTCCTGCCTGTATAATTATTTTAAATTACAACTTCTTTTGTTACCTAACACTTGACTAAGTATACACAGAAGGTCCAATTTAAGCTTTCCACTCATCTTAGGCACCCAAATTTAGCAGCTGGGTTTTCGCATAAGTACTTACATACCAAGTATGCATTTTAGGTATGTAAATACCAATCTGGATATCTAAATATATGATTTCTCTGGGATCCAAATACAGATACTTGGACGCTGAACATAAGAAAGTAACCAAATGAAATGAAATAAAATAATGGCCTGTCCAAGTAAGCCTAATTCCTGTTAAGAAAATGCATTTCTGGATAACAATTTTGTATATCACACTGGCTAAATGAGATTTAATACTTTTGGCATTTATTTAGTGCCTTTCATCTAAGGCCTGGTCTACACTAGGAGTTTATGTCGAATTTAGCACCGTTACATCGAATTAACTCTGCACCCGTCCACACCACGAAGCTATTTAGTTCGACATAGAGGTCTCTTAAATTCGACTTCTGTACTCCTCCCCAACGAGGGGAGTAGCGCTAAATTCGACATGGCCATGTCGAATTAGGCTAGGTGTGGATGGAAATCGACGGTAATAGCTCCGGGAGCTATCCCACAGTGCACCACTCTGTTGACGCTCTGGACAGCAGTCCGAGCTCGGATGCTCTGACCAGCCACACAGGAAAAGCCCCGGGAAAATTTGAATTCCTTTTCCTGTCTGGGCAGTTTGAATCTCATTTTCTGTTTGGACATCGTGGCGAGCTCAGCAGCACTGGCAACGATGCAGAGCTCTCCAGCAGAGATGGCCGTGCAATCTCAGAATAGAAAGAGGGCCCCAGCATGGACTGATCGGGAAGTCTTGGATCTGATCGCTGTGTGGGGCGATGAGTCCGTGCTTTCCGAGCTGCGATCGAAAAGACGGAATGCAAAGATCTATGAGAAGATCTCTAAAGCCATGGCAGAGAGAGGATACAGCCGGGATGCAACGCAGTGCCGCGTGAAAATCAAGGAGCTGAGACAAGGCTACCAGAAGACCAAAGAGGCAAACGGACGCTCCGGATCCCAGCCCCAGACATCCCGTTTCTACGAGGCACTGCATTCCATCCTAGGTGCAGCTGCCACCACTACCCCACCACTGACCGTGGACTCTGAGATTGGGATATTGTCGACGGCCGGTTCCTCGGACATGTTAGCGGACGGGGAAGATGAGGAAGGAGATGAGGAGGACGAGGCAGTCGACAGCGCTTACAACGCTGATTTCCCCGACAGCCAGGATCTCTTCATCACCCTTACAGAGATCCCCTACCAACCGTCCCCAGGCGTTAACCCGGACACAGAATCAGGGGAAGGATCAGTCAGTAAGTGTTTTAAACATGTACACATTTATTTTTAACAGAACAGGAATATTAACAATATTAACAATGGCTTTTTCATGATTAGTTTGCCCTAGGCGCTTAACGTTTCAGTCCTTGGCAGTGCAACTACTGAAAAAAAATCTAACAATGTCCGGTTTAGCATGATTGTTTTGCCCTAGGCGCTCTACTGTTTAGTCCCTGCCAGTGCAGCTACAGTAAAATCCGGTCTATATGTCCGGGGATAGAGCAGAAATCCTCCTGGGACATCTCCACGAAGCTCTCCTGGAGGTAGTTGGAAAGCCTTTGCATCAGGTTCCTGGGGAGAGCGGCCTTATTGGGTTCTCTGTGGTAGGAGACGTTTCCGCGCCAGGAGACAAGCAAGTACTCGGGGATCATAGCCTTGCAGAGCATGGCAGCATACGGCCCTGATCTTTGCAGGCTTTCCCGAAGCATCCGTTCTTTCTCCGTCTCTGAAATCCTCATCAGAGTGATGTCGCTCATGGTGACCTGCTTTGAATTAGGTAGGGGAATGTTAGTATTGGGACTGCTTGCCTGTTCCTTTACAGAACTGTAACCGGCGGTTTAGAGCCACGCGGTGGAGGCGGGAGAGGAGCAGCATACAGGGATCTTTCCCTGGGACAGCCGCGAGGGGGTGGGACAGGGGCAGAGTTCATGCTTGCCGGATTGCTGGCAGCAGGGACTGGCATTGCTTTGAATGTGAAAGGAGGCCAGGGCTATTATTAAAGTTTTAAGCAGCCACAAGTCTACGGCTTACCATGTCAGCCTGTTACCCAAATTCCGCTGTCCTGCCCCGCTTGTCTGATCTGCACTGCAAGACCCCAGGCACTGAATGCGAAGGCCGAAAATTCGACCTTGTCCTGAGTGCGCATGTGATAGGTGCTGTGCATGGTCTTGTTCACAGAGAAAGACTATGTTCTTTGTTCAACCAAAAATTTATCTTTCTGAGGAATTCACTCCCTTTTTCCCATCCCACAGCTGCGACTGTCTCCCAAAATACCCTGGCATCACAGTCCCAGAGGCTAGCGCAGATTAGGCGTAGGAAGAAGAGGACACGGGAGGACATGTTCTCGGAACTTATGGGCTGCTCCCGAGCCCAGGCAGCCCAGCAGACCCAGTGGAGGGAGAACTTGTCCCAAATGCACCGATCACACATGGAACGGGAGGAGAGGTGGCGGCAGGAAGACCAGCAGGCGACTCAAACGCTGCTTGGACTAATGAGGGAGCAAACGGACACGCTCCGGCGCCTTGTGGATGTTCTGCAGGACCGGAGGCAGGAGGACAGAGCCCCGCTGCAGTCTATCTCTAACCGCCCTCCCCCGCCACAAAGTCCCATACCCCCCTCACCCAAAGTCCCAAGAAGGAGGGGCGGCAGAGTCCGTGAAAACTCTCACTTCACCCCTGCAGACTGCTCAAGTACCAGAAGGCTCTCATTCCCCAAAATTTGATAAGTCCTTTCCTTCCCGCCTCACCCAAGCCCCCGTCCCAGTTTCATCCCCCAGTTTCATGTGTAGTTGCTAATAAAAAATACGTTTCTGTTAATTACTGTTTCCATCATGTTCTTTTACAGGAGAGTCTGTTTGAAGGGGGGAAAGGGGGTTGGTAATTGGACAGGACAGTCACCTTTACCAGGGTACAGACGCGGGGGCAGGTTCAGCAGCAGGGCACACACACATTGCATTCACTAGTTACCCTGGTCAGTCTGGGAGGTGGTTTTCATGTTCTGTGTGTGTGTGTGGGGGGGGCTATGTGACTTTGTGGCGGGGGAGGGCGGTTAGAGATCTTATGCAGCGGTCCTTATCCTGGATCACAGAGCCACGCAGCAGGGGATCTGTAACCGTCCTCCCCCTGCCACAAAGTCACATAGCCCCCACACACAGAGTCCCGAACAGGAGGGGTGGCAGGCTCCGTTGAAACAACCAGTCCACCAGTGTGGAGCCTGTCATTCCTGGAGTTTAGAAGCGTCCTTTGCATCACTACACTACACCCGCTCCCCACCACAGTCTGCGTCCCAAGTTCAACACTTTCCCGCGAAAACAGTAATAAAGAAAACGGTGTTCATTAACAAATTTCAAGTGATTTTATTTTTAAACGTGTGTTGGAAGGGGGGGAACGGGGTGAACGGGGTATGTAACTGGAGAGGATAGTGAACATTTACTGGGTAAAGAAACGGGGGCAGGTTCAGCTTCTCTGTAAACAAACTTATTAGTCACAGGTTACCCTGCTCACTCAGGAACCTAGCTTTCAAAGCCTCCCGGATGCACAGCGCATCCCGCTGGGCTCTTCTAATCGCCCGGCTGTCTGGCTGGGCGTAATCAGCAGCCAGGCTATTTGCCTCAACCTCCCACCCCGCCATAAAGGTCTCCCCCTTGCTCTCACACAGATTGTGGAGCACACAGCAAGCTGCAATAACAATGGGGATATTGGTTTCGCTGAGATCAGAGCGAGTCAGTAAGCTTCTCCATCTCCCCTTGAGACATCCAAAAGCACACTCCACCACCATTCTGCACTTGCTCAGCCGGTAGTTGAAGAGTTCTTTTTCAGTGTCCAGGGCGCCTGTATAGAGCTTCATGAGCCAGGGCATTAGCGGGTAGGCTGGGTCCCCAAGGATGACTATAGGCATCTCCACATCCCCAAGAGTTATTTTGTGGTCCGGGAAGTAAATACCTTCCTGCAGCCGTCTAAACAGACCAGAGTTCCTGAAAACACGAGCGTCATGAACCTTGCCCGGCCATCCGACGTTGATGTTTGTAAAACGTCCCCTATGGTCCACCAGTGCTTGCAGCACCATTGAAAAGTAGCCCTTTCGGTTAATGTACTGGCTGGCCTGGTGGACCGGTCCCAGGATAGGGATGTGAGTTCCATCTATAGCCCCACCGCAGTTTGGGAATCCCATCGCAGCGAAGCCATCTATGATGACCTGCACGTTTCCCAGGGTCACTACCTTTGAGAGCAGTAGCTCAACGATTGCGTTGGCTACTTGCATCACAACAATTCCCACGGTAGATTTGCCCACGCCAAAGTGGTTCGCGACTGACCGGTAGCTGTCCGGCGTTGCAAGCTTCCAGAGGGCTATGGCCACTCGCTTCTGGACAGTCAGGGCTGCTCGCATCCGGGTGTCCTTGCGCTTCAGGGCAGGGGACAGCAACTCACAAAGTTCAAGGAAAGTTCCCTTACGCATGCGAAAGTTTCGCAGCCACTGTGATTCATCCCAGACCTGCAGCACTATGCAGTCCCACCAGTCCGTGCTTGTTTCCCGGGCCCAGAATCGCCGTTCCACAACATCAACATGATCCATTGCCACCATGATGTCCTCGGCGCGGGGTCCCATGCTTTGTGACAGGTCTGTGCCACAGACTTCAGGTCCTCATCGCGCTGCCGTAGCCTCCTCGCCCGTTTTCTCAGCATCTGCCTTGGGAAAGGTGGATGATAAGCTGCGAGGTGTTGACAACGGCCATAACTGCAGCGATGGTCGCAGCGGGCTCCATGCTCGCAGTGCTGTGGCGTTCGGGCTGTCACTGACCAGAAAAGTGCGCGAACTGATTTCCCGCCGGCGCTTTCAGGGAGGGAGGGCGGTGGTGACGGTTGGATGACGACAGTTACCCAAAACCACCCTCGACACATTTTTTTCCCCAGAAGGCATTGGGGGCTCAACCCAGAATTCCAATGGGCAGCGGGGTCTGCGGGAACTGTGGGATAGCTGCCCACAGTGCACCGCTTCCAATGTTGACGCTTGCCCCGTTAATGTGGACTCACAAAGTCGAATTACTGTCCTTAGTGTGGACACACACGTTCGACTTTGTAATATCAATTCCACATATTCAATTTAAGTAAAATCGAACTACTCTCGTAGTGTAGACATACCCTAAGATTCCAATGCACAGCACACAATTACAACTATGTAATTCCGTAAGCTTCCACAAGAAATTCAACAATAATACAGCCCATTTTTACAAAAAGTTAATTAGCTAAAAACAAAATCCAACCTGGCAGATTATAGGAAAGAGGAGTTCCAATTTCTCTGTCTCAGTAGTAAAAAGAAATTGAGGGAGAATAAAGGACGGAGGTCCCTTTATAGCCTCCTTTACGAACATGTGGCACGTGCATGCAAAGCCCATGAAAACTGCTGCCTTCCCAAAAGGTTCTAAGCTTTCACACACATCCCAAATCTGTAGATCTGTGCAGGCAATCTCTGAAGCAGCTTTATTGTTCCTGTTTTATGAAGGAAGAAAATGGAGGCAGAGGGAGATTAAAATGAGTCTAATTTTCAAAACTGTTTGATACCACATGGCAGGTCATTGGCAGACAGAAGAAAAGAACTCAGATCCTTGTGATTCAGTCCCCTGCTCTAACTCCTAGGCAACACTGGATCTAACAAAACAATGGAGTTATATGAAAACTATGATTTCAGAATAGAATGCAGGTAGTGATCTTTAACTATTCCACTGTATTTGAAATAATTATAAGAAAATATAAAAAGGTCCAAGGTGACGTGCTCTTTGTCAAATAGGTCAGTTTGTCTTATATAAAACAAAAGGTTTGCTTTTAATGTTTGAAATATTCCCATTAATAATAATGTTTTCATTAAACTCTTTTCTCCCTAATACTTCTGGGATTCCAAGACCCCATTTAATTGTATTGGTTTTTGCTTGGAACATATTTTCAATGGCAAATGTGTTTTTCTAACAGCAACATGGAAGACAAGATGAGAATATAATTGAAAGATGTTTACTGTTTTGTTTTCTTATTTGTTTGGTTGACTGTACATCTGATATCCATGTCTCTTAGATTTCACACATCAAATAATCTTCATCAGACACAATGAATGAGAATATTAATCTAATTAAAACCAGATGCCTAGTACATTGTTTTGGAAATTTAGCCCAAAGTATATTTGTATTAACTTTGCACATTTAAAAGGTGAAAATAAATCACAGATCGCTGTTTTTAAACAGCCGAGTACCACAAATAGGCTGCAAACATGCTATCTTTTACCATACAAAATACCAATTTTTTATTTTCTTGTTAGTATAGTGGCATATTTAAATGAAATTATAACAAAATTACCACAGGATATTTCAAAAGAAATATTTAATACAACAAAGTATTTAGAAAATTATATATACATTTGTTTAAAAATTCTATCATGTAAACATTAACATAACATGGTTTACAAATAATATAAAGAGTTTATAGATGCTTATCTGAATACTATATATACATATACGCTACCTTAAAATTAAAATAATCTTGCCTATTTTCTAAGTTGTGTAACAAAAACAAAAAGGAAACCCTATTGCCAGCAGGTTTGGTCCCAGACAAAAGGGTATTTTAGTCTATTTTGCTCAATAGCCAGGGCTTCTTAGAAAGTGCAGACCTTCAGAATTATGATTTCTTTTCCTTTAAATTCATTATATGTATATACTCTTTTAACATTTCAAATTATCCATGTGAAAAAATCAACTACCAGTTTAACGTTTCTCAGCGACATGGGCACTGCTACTGAAATATTGGTAAACATATTCCCATATGAATGTATTTGATCGATTCCTTCTTAAATATTACAGTGAATTACTTGTGTGTAAATTCATGTCAATATAAACAGAAAAAACAAGAGTTCTTATTAATAAGAAATCTGTATTGATAGATTTCCAGATGAGATTTCATAAATAATGCAATTTATATGTAAGAGGACCATAAAGTGAACTTTTGGGGGGGGGGGGGGAGCACAGAACATGTAACAACATTTACTGGGCCACACCATTGTCCAGCAACAGAGCAGAACAAAGGGTACAAAGCAAACATTTAATCTTTTCTTGAAAGTGTAATAAAACATAATGCACATCAACTTATAGTTTTAAACATTATTTATAATAGCACTAGTTTAATATATTAAAATGATTTTTAAGACATTGCACATATCTAATGCTACAAAACCATGCATTCAAAATGGCTGAATGCTCAGCAAATTAATATTTCATGTTGTGGTATGTGAGATAGGCCAAAAAAAAAAAATAACGAGGAAATGGTAAGGAGACAACTAAGTTCATTAGTCTCATGATCCAAGATGATGGAGCTTGAATGCATTTGCAGGAGTGGCTCATTCAAGCACCAGCAGGAGGGTGCTGCTCCTATTGATCTTAAGGACTCAATTCTGCTGTCATCTGGGCTCTGATAATCTAGTTTTCCCATATGCCTGAAGCTCCCATTGGTAGAACAGAACACTGGAGTCAAGTTAACTCTGTTGTGACAACATATCCTATATGCCTTTGTGCCATTTGGTGACCCTCCTATCTCAGAAGATAGCACCTGATCTCAGAGCAGAATTTTGGCCATGACCTCACCTGCTTCCAAAATATCTGTTCCACAGGATTCCCATGGAATTTGGGTAACTCTAAGAACACCCACACATAGTATTTGGAATTATGGGATGAAGGACAATAAAGTGTTTTTTTTCTGAAACCTCAAACACAAAAACTGTGTAGAATCAGAGAGGTCCCAGTGGCATTTTGAAGCAACGTAAAGAGAATGGCTACCACAATGCAAACAGAAAGTGAAATCCTCGAATAGAGTAATCTCATTGGCCAATAGGTGCCTTTTTAAAGCAAATAGAATTTATTTTGCTTGCTTATACACTCTAATATCAGGGTAGGGTTAAAAGCTTCAAATCAGTTTAAAAAACTTATGTGGCCATAGTTTGCAAATAGCTAATTTTATAAGATCTCTCCTCTCCCCTCAGGAATGTAACACATTTGAGGGTTTTCATTTATTTATTTATAGGTACACTTGGCTAATAAATATTAATTGATCTGGAAACTGTCCTATGGGATAATTCACTTTCCCACAGTCTTGGCAGCCCTATGCACAATAGCTAAGTGTAGGGAAGAGGAGCAAATCTGAGACTAAGAAAAAAGGAGGTTGGCGTGGGAGTCCCACGAAACATACTCCTGTAAGTATGACACTAGTTAGGAACAGAATCTGTCCTTTCTAGCAACTTAAACCTTAGATTATTGGTATATACTCCTGTTCAGCTTGTCCAGTTTACTTCCCTGCCTACCTCTTAGCTGATGTAACGCCTTTTCCATCTCCTTACTCTCCTCACGTGCTGGAAGTTAGCTCCTCCCTCCAACACATTCAGGCGAGAGCCTCATGTTGCAACATGTCTTTCATTGACACTGGTCTCAACTCCCTTCTGCCAGCTTCCATGCTAGTTCCTCCCCAACTCCTGCACGACCTTCAGTGCAATCCATTTCCCCCTATTGGCGCCCAACCTGAGCGGAAGTCACGTTGAGAAAGTGAGCCACAAGAGGAGAGGCAATTCGGATTAACTCTGAACTTCTGAAAGCCTGAAGCCTTTATTTTACAGTTTGCCCCCAACAGCAACAGAGGAAACTTTCAATCATCTGTTACAAAACCGGGAATTAGTCAGTTTCCCAAGTATTAAGAGTTTAATATTTTCCCTATTGAAGCTGGATTGATTCAGTTGCTATATTTGGGCAGGCGAGATTTATACATCAACTAGAGTCTGGACCAGCCTGCAAAATTCTGGGTTTTCTAGATTGAGGCCCATTTCTAAAACAACAAAACACAGCTCTTCACTTCTGACATACTGATAAGAAAATATCACCATGTTAGGTCATTAATATGAACTTACAGACAGCATCACTAGATCACTCAATGCTCATTCCAGGTCCCATTTATTACTAGCTAGCTGTTCTGAACCAGTCAACCCTATATATAGGTTCGAAGTAGGTTCAGTGATTTGATAGCTTGAAAAGGCATTGTTCTGTACAATAAAACATTCATTTCACAACAACAAAATGCACCTTAACATCTGGGTCTTATTTGTGAGCCAAAGTCAAATTTACTGCCATTATGCAGTATCTGCAAATATTTATCATATTAATCCCATCACAATGGTTTACAACTTGCAGTACATTTTATAAAATTATACAATTTGTTTACAACTAACCATGTGACAATGTTTTTTAAACAGGACTGGCTTAGAAATTATGAATCCTTCCACCAATGTGTGATTTAATAGACAGGTCAAGTTAAGCCTTTGCTATTGTGTCATTATCCTGCCTCCAATTAATCTTGGGATTTTTTTTTGTTTTGATTTAAATGGGAAATTTGATTTAAGACAGGATTTAAGTCAGTGCATTAAAATCTGTGTATAGAATGCAGAAATCTCTAAATAGACAAGATTCTGAATAACTGTAGTCAATATTTAACAAATTAATACTGACAGACAATCCCAGCTGTAATAAAACTGAAACTGTCTGCTGTCTACTTTATGTTTCTTAGGAAGTTATTTATTTTGAATGTAATAGAAAAACAGCATTAAAAATCTTTTTTACAATTTCTTTTAAGCATTCACAAAAGATTCCAGATTAAGACCCTGGAGATTTAAACTGTATATATACATAGGGCCCTATGAAATCCATTTTATTATTGTGTATTTTCAGATTTATTATTTTCTGATTTCTTTTTTTTCCATTAAAAAAAATTAATTAAATCTTCTCCAGCGCTGGGGTCGTGGTGGGGACATAAAGCTCCTCTGGACCCAGGTCCACAGTGAGGAGACAACTTTATTTTTTTGTATAGTGCTGGATTTTTTTTAGTGCTGGATTCATGTTTTTGTTTTTATTCCGCGATTCCATCCATGTTCTCGCTAATGCGGATTTCATAGTGCCCTAATATATAGCACAGGTACTGAATAGGAGGTAACACTGCAAGTTTCTCTATATTGTCCTGACACTGTGCTACAATCCTAAACTTAAAAGGCAACTCTATAAAAGACAGGACTATTTGATTGTTAACCTAACTGCTCAGATCACCACAAATGACTGGTGTTCAGTGATGTACATGCTTATCTACCAAGAACTGGATTGAACCCACCAACTCATTTTGCATAGGCCACTGATCAGCTATCAGAAAGTCACAGCTTTCAGTCACTACCAATCTGGGTTAAATTTGCGAAAGCAGTGTTTCATAAACAGAACGGCATGTATTTAATTAAATGATACATGGGAGAAACTGAAAGTATTCTTATACACTTACTAGAACCATTGTTATGATTACAGTATTTTTATGCATATATGATATAACCCTACTAGATTCTTTAAACTAGATGGTCAAGATTTTCAGTGCCAAAACATTTTAAAGGGCCTGATCATCAGAGGATGAGTTTTTAGCACTAACTGACTGACTAACTAACTAGGCCCCATTTGGCTCAGGTGCCAAAAATTAGGGCATCCAAAATCAGTAGGCATTTCTGAAAATCTTGGCCAGAATCTTTAGAACACTAAATTCTATTCACCTAACTCATGTGAGTAGTCTCATGGTACTCATGTGAGTAAAGCAAGCAGGATCTGGCTCATATTGTATAATCTGTTATTGAATGTTTCTACTGAGATTGCAGGCTTATGGGGGGTGTTGAGTGCAGGGAGCTCAGGGGTTGGGGCCTGGAGGCAGCGGGTCTGAGTGCAGGGGGGATGCAGCTGCAGGGGTTGAAGTTCAGTGGGGTGGGGTTCAGGTATGGAGGGCTGGGGGGGTTCTTAGTTGTAAGGGGGAGGTTTGGTGGGAGTGTCTGGGTATGGGAGGTCCAGCTGCATGGTGGTTGGGTGGATGGGGGAGCAGGTCCCCATACAGAGACCTCCCCCCACAGCTGTGAAGCGATGAGGGCAGGAAGCAGGGGAGGATGCGGAGCTTCCTGCAGCTGTGGGAGTGTGTGGGGGGGTTCTGGGTGTGGGTCTGACACAGCCCCAGCCACTCCTTGCAGGGGAAGAGGAAGTCCCATCCTCTCCTGCCTCCAGCCCAGCTGGGACTAGCAGCTGAACCCAGCTCAGGGTAGGAGTCACTGGCTGGGTGTCCCCAGCTCTGCGATGATTTACCTCTCCATTGGCTGCTCCAGGTGCCTGAAATGATGTACCTGCACAGCTAGGGAGTGGTGCATGACTGCTCTTGCAGCTTCCCTTTGCTTCCCTGTCAGAAAGTCATTTTTCTGCGGGGAAGCAAAAAAATCTGCAGGGACATGAATTCGGTGCAAGCGCAGTGGCGCAAAATTCCCCTAGGAGTAATTTTATGCTAAAATTAGCAGAGAACAACTTGTTCACTGTAAACAAGTCCAGTATTTTTGCATATTTATTCATATACTAAAAATTAGGCAAGGCAAATTAATCAGGAGAGAGAAAGAGATAATTTAAAGAGCCAATAAGGACAGTTTTAAAAATATGGATAGTACATGTCATTCTATGTTTAGCACATGTGTATCTGCTAAATTAGTTTCCTTACCATTTGCAGCTTTTCAAAGATGGGGGTGGGGGAGCTGTACATTGTGAACTATTTTCTGAAGATGAAAACAGATTCATGTGGTAAACACATCTAAATCCAATTCTCCCCAAAGGAATTTATGCAAGGTAGGCTTTCAGTTCAATCTGTAATTCAATATTAGTAGGCAAAATTTGGCACATGAATTACAGATTACACTCCTGTCAATCTTGTAAAGCCTTTAGACCTTTTAAAGAAATGAATTCTTAGTCTTTCAAAGTGGAACTCACATTCAATCTATGAATTTTTCAACAAAGACAAACTTCAAAATATAAGATATGCATCAAATTAATTGGTTCGGAGAGGCTTTACAGATTTTATTATTTTTTATTTTTAAACAAACACCCCACCCTACTGGATTCAAACACCAATATTAACTCATTTTCTGATGCAACCAAGACATCTAGCTTTTCTGATAAGCTGCTTGTTGGGATTCATTTGTAAAGGAGCTCTCTTATAGATGTGCAGAAAATACTGCAGTAGCAGATAAGATTGCAAGTAACAGAACAATATTTCATTTCTGGGACACAATTTTTCTTTTGGGGTCTCGCGTGTTAATACCTGGTTGCTGCTGGTTGCCTTTTCCCATCACTCAGTGCAATCTATGATAGTGTATGTCAATGTTAGGATTACAGGACTCGTTCTTCACACTCAGAAGCCAGGTCTGCAACCATTATTCACTTTGAGCAAACCTTATTCATGCGAGTCGTCCAACTGAAGTCAATAGGGCTACTCGTGAATAAGTGCCACAAAATGGGACAAAGGCTTGAAGAATATGGGTCTCAGTTCGTTAGACCTTTTAAAATAGCTCTACATTCAAAAAAGTGCATTAATAATAAGTGGATTCTTTTTCTGAAAAAAACCCAACCCCTTAGGTTTCTATAACTACTGTCAGGTTTTAACATAATACACTGACAGTCAATAACAAAAATGAACCACGCTGCACCTTTAAGTGGGGGGCCATTGTCCGGCTTGCTGAGGGAAAGGAAACAGTGTTTTAAGGGTGAGGGAGTGAGGTCAGAAGCTGCTGCAAAAGGGGATGGGGTGAGCGTGGCGACACTGACTCATCCCCTGGGACCGGAAGGGTGAAGGAGTTGAAGAAGGGCAAGTCCGGGCATGAGGAGCTCTTTTCCCACAGAGCAGGTGAGTCAGCACCTACCTTTCCCTCCCCTCCCCTTCAGGTGGCAAAATACCAGGTTTGGTCAGGACCTGCTGTGGGCATCACGCTAGCCGTTCCTTTTAGGGCATCTGGGAAGGACTTTTTCCCTCATCAGCAGATTGGCCTAGGTGGGGTGGATTTTTTTTTGCCTTCCACAGCAGGTTCAGGGATGGTTTTGTTATGGTTAACAGTGAAGGGAGTTAGGCTATATGTCGCAACTCATTATGTAAGTGTGGGGCGGATGTCCAGTTCAGGCACTCCACAGTGAAGGTGTACAGTGACTGGATAAATGACTTGGTAAAGGACTTAAAACGGAGGTGTTGGTTAAAGTAATGGAACAGGGTGGGAGGGGGGCTTCAGGGCTCCTATACATGGTATGGCAGGGAGCCAACCTCCCTTTCTTACAGCCCACCTTAACCCTCCTACAAGGGTGGTGGTGGATGGTAAGGTCCCAGCAATAGGTGGCTGGGGGACCTGCATGGAAAAAGATGGGGGCTGGCAGAAGCCTTCCTGGTAGTAACTGAACGAACATGGAGTTACCTGCATGATACACTTTTATCTGCTGGGTGGTCACAGACATCTAATAATAAAGTTGCAGTCTGATTAAAACCATATCAAGTGTCTCCTGTCCTTCTTTCAGTATAGCCGGACAATATACCAACCTATGGGAACACAGATTATCCAAACAACTTGTGAGAAGAGAGTTGTTCTGGTGCACAGGTAAAGCAGAATATATTCTTCAGTAAACATGAATGAATATTGGTTAAGACTCTATACATGGGGAAAAAAAGATTGCTAAAGCATAGTTTACTGCCTGTGGCAGTATAGCTAACAGATGTTGTGAACTGGATTCCAGTTGATCCATTTCAGGATTTCCAGCACTTGTAACAATTATTCTCCCAGTTTTCTTTAGTTGTTCTCACAACATTGTTACAAGTCACTTTCCAGTAAAAAGGTGACAGGCACTTTCAACTTAGGCAATCTTTTAGCAACAGCAATTTATGTCTTATAAAGTAGTTGTAAGAATGCCCAAATGTCCCCTTTCTTTATGCTGAGAGACTGTTTTTATAATAACATCAGCAAGAAATCAATAACAGAACAAAGCCAAATGCTGGAAAACTCTATTCTGTAACATGTTAACTTTGTGTTTCCTTTTTTGCTAAACTCCTTGAGCTGACTTGTACTGCACCTTGCCTTGCAGCAAAAACAAAAATTTCAATAGAAAATTATTAGAATCTCCATTTTGGTAGAATTACTCTTCACAAGTGAGAGCTTCTGGGAATATCTGACTAGAAACATACAAAAGCTATTTTTGCCCTCTCTACTGTTTTTTCTTCCGTCATTTACTTTGTAACGTTTATAAAAGACTCTTGAGTGCATCAGAGGATCATAATGAAAAAGCAACAGTCATTCCATGTCCAAAAGGCAATGGGTTAGGAAAGTTTTTTTAAGTACAACTTTCTGACAAATATTGATTAGTGATAATTACAGTTGTACTTCTAAGAAAAAAATAATATTCTCCGAACATGATGCACACAGATCTCAGGAACAGAAATAGATGGTATGAGTGTAAGAGACACTACAGCACAAACAAGGGACTCATAGTAGTGGAGTAAGTTTAGAAGAAAAGAGAAAAGAGAATGCTTTACAAAACAAAGGAAGTGTGTACAATTTGCTGAGTGCCCCATGAAGAGCCCTCATATTCCATTGGGAAAATGCTTGCTGCTTTCAAAAGTAACCTGTTAAATCAGAATGATGAACCTTAGTATTGAGAGTCTCCTTTCAGGAATTAACTCAATGCAGCTGTATTCTCCCCAGGGCCTTTCATAATCAACAGTATAGGATAGGTCAGAATCACAGGGCAGTTTAAAGTACATGGTGCTGATGTTCACAATTATACAAAGGGTCAGAGATCACCACTTTGAGGCTCCAGGTTCCGTGGCTCCCTTTGATGGTGTCGAGATAGCTTTGGAAAGCGGGTAGCCACTCTTGAGCGATTGCTTTTGCTTACTGGTTCTCCCACAGGTTGGATATCACTAGGAAAAAAGAAAAAGAAAAACACCAGGATAAGTTCATGTTGTGTGTAAATTCTCCTGTAGTTATTCTAAATGTAGAAAAAGGAGATGTTATGAGAATCCAGCCCATGATGGCAAAGTACAGTACATATCTTTAACGACATGGACCTGCATTATTTATACTGCTAACTGGAGTCTGAATTACAAATGCGCTCTTGCAAAAATGAGAACAAGTAGTACTTTATAGAAGACTGTAATTTCTAAGATAAAAACATAACTCAATGGGCTGAAGTTCAGAGATGGCATTAAAAGCATTTGAAAGTGATATATGTAAAGGCAAACTAGACAAAAGCTTGGATGATGCCCTAGTTAACGTTCTTCTAATTATGGATGGATGTATCCTTACGTGATGAAATACATTAGTAACACACTGCTGCTGGGAATTCTTCATTCTATTTTGGCCCACAACAGACTATGATCTTACATGAATGAGTCTTCTGAAAACAACTTACTTGGAAAGCAAATACTCTAAGAACAAAAAGCAGTAACGGAAATTTCTGGTTACATAGGTGTCATTCAGAGGCTATAGACACCTCCAAAAACTACAGCAGAAAGGAATAATGTTGTACTTTTGCCATACTTTTAGAGGACTCTACAGGTTTTAAAATTATACAGTTTACACACGTCTCAATCAACATCACTGATTAGCATTTCACAAACCAGCCAAATGATAACAAGGTTATGCAGCATGCAAAGTCAAAGTTATTTTGACATGTAAAAATCAGCTATTTATACCAATATTCAATCTGAGTTGATGAATTAAGAAGAGAGATGCTCTTCTGCAGTCTTTACTATTTTGGCTGAAAGCTGATGTATTTTTGAAGCAAACAATGCATTAACTCCATGTAGATCTCTTCTCCCTGCAAGATGACACTTACCACTGTGCAGAGAGCCTGCCTAAGGCTTATTTCCTTCATAAAAGCACTTGGAGAGCTACTGATGAAAAGCACTGTATAAGAGGTGGGTATTATTATTATAGGCACACTTAGATTCCATTTAAGATGTATTTTGAGGGCTTAAATGGGATGGACCTAAGTGGAACATAGGCCTCGTACAGGCTCTGTTCAAGGGTGCAAAATTCACCCTCAGGGAGCAGAGTATTTTAGTAAGGTAAGTCAGTCAACAGTACTTCATTTTGTCAGTGGTAACCATAGTTTTGTAAGGCTAATAAACAGATGCCAATATTCCCCAACATAATGGACAGTGGGTTCCAGAAAATACCCTGCCAAAATCAGTTGCTAAATTGAAAATGTTAGCAGAAAATAATGCTTTTCAAATAGCAGTGTGAAGTTTCATTGTTGTGCATTTCCCTAGCAGAATAGTTTGAAGTAGCCTCAGTTTCGAGACAGCCTTAAGTATATTGATTTTAACTAAGTTCACTAAAGTTCCTACTACAGAACTTATTCTTTCGCTGTGACCAGAAAGTCCGCAACATGAAAATAATTGCATAAAATTCTCATCAATCTCAAAACTTCTTAGCAACTCACTTGTTCTTCTTGTGTAATAGTAAGGTTTACAAATTACCACTTTAGTGTTTTGCTTGCTTGTCAATAAAATCAAAACACTAAAATTTAGCTGGGTTCATAATCTTACTCTGTGGTAGCCATAGATAATTAGATATCCATTTCAATATTTCCAGATTTTATGATTTTTCATTTTGTGACATCACAGCCCTGGAGAATCCAAATTAACAAAAGCTATATGCAGTACCTAGAAGATCCTGCTTTCTGAATCAATTTCAATTGCGTATATTAATGTTACTTCTATTCTCTTTTTATTATTATAGGTGCTGAGGGAGAGAATTTATTACTACTTATGATTATACTATTATTACCATATTAATACACCAATTATCCAAGGTAGCAAAGAGCATCATCATTAACTCAAATGAGTCTGCCAGTTGTATGATGTCATCTGCCCAAACTAAGGAGTTTAACTGTAGATCATCCAATGTCACATCCTCCAACTCATCTAACATTCTTAATGTTTAAGAACATGAAGAAAAGCGATAGTGATTCCATATCCCCTTGTCTTACACCAAACTGACTTGAATAAGTTGCTTAATTCTCTACCAATTCTTACAGCACAGTAATAATTTTTATACATAGCTTTTATAATTGCAATCATCTTATCTGAAACTCCATATGATTTTGCTACTTTCCACAATGCTTTTCTACAAACCAAATCAAATGCCTTTGTGAAGTTGATGAAAACACCAAACATCTTTAACCCCCATTCTCACTTTTTGTTCCATCAACTGTCAGAGCATGAATAATTAATAAATGCAACTTGGACTTGGTCTGAAGTTGCACTGTTCCTCGCTTACTAATTTTTCTAAAACTGGCCTTAATCCATTGACAATTACTTTCATCATGATTTTTCCCAGTACTGACGATATGCTTATACCTCTATAATTATCTGAATTTGCAGGATCTCCTTTCTTCAAGATTGGCCCAACTATTGCCTTTAGCCAGTCATCTGGTGACACCTCTTGTTTCCATACCTTTTTCTATATTTTTTCTAATGCTTCAAATGCACTTGTCCCATTGGCTTTTAAGCAATTGAGCTGTTCAGTTGTCTGTTTTTTAACTGCTTCACTTGCTCTATTTCTTCTTCTGATGGTAGTACAGATGTCCATTCTCTTTGAAAGCTGCCCTGTTCACCTAGCATGACTAGAATGCTTGCATCTGGATGAACTACAGGGTTCAGACTTTGTCAGAATGCTCCTTCCGTACTTCCAGCACCACTTTGGCATTTGTTGTTAGTTCACTGGTAGCCTTTTTTGCCGCTTGCATTGTTGGCCTGATTGTGTTTCCATATAACTTAATCTTTTTGTATATTATTTTCATATCTTGATTTCTGGAGGTCTACTCTAGTTGCTGAGCCTCTTCTTTCCAAAACTGTTGCTTGTCCAATCTTTGTAATTTCTTCACCACTTTGCATAATGCTTTTACTCCTTCCGCTCTCCCAGCAGACTTGTTTGACTTGTTTACACGTTTACAGTGATGTTCTTGTTTTGTTGCTTGTCCAGCTTTTCCTTGTTTGCTTATGCCTTCCAGTAACTTCCTCCACTGTGTTTTATGTTGTTTCCTTGAATATTTCCCAGCCACACTATAGGGAGATTTCTTCATCATCACAAATTAATAACTTGAAAGGCCTTCCAAGCATCACCTTTTATGCCTCCCTCATAGAGTTATCCTTTATCTTATCAAGATAAAATTTAGTTTCAGTTGCCACATCTTTTTTTCCTGGACATTAACTGAATTTTTCCCATGGATGATCACTGCCACACTCAGCATTTCTGTAGACTAATATCCAACAGTGACAGTCTATGCCTTTTACCGATAATAATGTGGTCAGTCTGGTTTCTGGTTTGACCATCTGGTGAGTTCTATGTAACCTTGTCTGTGTCTTTGTGAAGAAACCAAATACCACCAATAATTAGATCATGCATCTCAGAGCAAGTTTTTAACTTTTTCCAATTATTGTTTACCATCATGATGCTGTGTGGTCCAACACTATTCATTTGCTTACCATGTCCATTACTAAACTTTGCATTCATAGATCCCATTATCAGGATCATACCATGATCAGGAACCTCATCTACAGTATTATCCAGCTGCTGATAGAATCCATCCCTCTCTTCTGCTGGTGCGTAACAACAGATCACTGTTATGCATAGTTTATCGTAAGCAGTAGTAAACTCTGCTATGACAATCCACTCAGACACCTGTTTCCAGCGGTTCACTGAAGTAACTGTTTTCTTGTCCACTGTTATAGCAACCCCATCTCTATGCTTTGCGTGTCCACTTGAATGACCAGAGTAAAAGAAAGTGTAACTTCCACCTCTCAACTCTCCTGTACTCAGCCAATGTGTCTCTTGTATGGTAGCAAAGGAAACTTGTAATGTCCTTAACTCTTCTGCTACTAGCTCAGTCTGGCCTGGAGCAAATAGAGTTCTAACATTCCAGCTTGTCATACATGTAATATGTTCAGCTGTTATCTGAAATCCATGACCATTTCCATTTGTTAGGCCTGATAGTCTGGGTCGAAATGTGTATAAATCCATTTGGTTTGCTATCCTGTTTCTATAACAAGTGAGTTTCGGATACAATGACTTTTTAGGCCAATCCACCCTATCCAGCTCATGGGAATGCTATGTTATAGCCTGCTGGTCTCCTGGAACAGGTATCAGCAGTTCCACCCTAGTCACCTGTCTTCCAAGGCTAAACTGGAAGTAATAAAAAATAAATATATATAATTTTCATTATACATAAGCATCAGATTTACAAAAGGGAAGAAATAAACAAATTTTGCCTTGACTGGCATTTCTCATAATAAACAAGATTACCATTAACGCTAGGATTCAGTTTGCCAGAATGATGGCCACTGCTGACAACTGGTAGGATCATGCAGCAAAACAGACAGTTATTGACTATCCAGTAGTTCATGCTGTATGTGAAAACAGTGTTATATACATCTAGTGTAACTCAGTGCTTGTTTTACTAGAAGTATCTTTTAATACACAAGCTCCTCCTGCTGGCATGTTCATGAATTATCAGTGTTAGCCCAATAGGAAGCCACTCACCCTTGCTTTTGACGGAAAGAAGAGAATCCATCAAAAGAAAGGAGAAAGAGTTAAAAGGGTACAAAATGGATTTTCTCCTAATAAGGAATTATGGATCAATAGGACAACATCTTAACTAAGAAGTGTGGACTGCTTGGAGTATATCTGATTGGATGGAAAAAACCAAAATAGTGTGAATTAAGGATAAAAATACCAAATTCTGTTATCAGTTCCATTGGTGTAAATCCAGAGTAACTCCATTGACTTAAATGGAGCTACTCCAGCTCTACAGCAGTGTAACTGAAAACAGAATCCTAGAGCATTTGGCTTAATGATGAATTTTTTAAACCTTTTTTTAACATCACAATCTAAATTTTATTTAAATCTAGAATTATTTTGCTTAGTTTATTAAAAAAACATGTATGTAGGATTTAAAAATGCAATATTATAATACAGAAATTGGATTTCCACCCATCTACCACTCTTTTCTATGGAAACAGCCACCAGCAGCTGAAATTCAGTTTCACCTGCTAGTGCCCAGATCCGCTTCCATGGAAACAGATGTCGCATGGGCAAAAATAAGTTAGGAGCTTTCAAGACATATTTTAAAAAAAATCTTCCCCTTATCTTAGTACAATCCATTCTATGCACCTTTCAGTGGTCCTGCCAGCATCTCTAGCAAATACATATAAAGGCAACAATTCAGTGCAATGTATTCTCTCTCAAATTATTTTTACCAACAGCTTTCTGGGCACATTTATGTGCAGTGCTCTTGTCACTCTCCTTTCTAATTTGTCCTTTGCTATAAGAACAGATTTACCAGCATTTGTATTTAAGGACAAACCTTTTGGCTACCATTAGTCTCCAAGTTTAGGGTTGCCTGTATTAGGCTGGTTCATTTGAATATCCAGGTCTTTCTTTGTTTCATCACCTCATATACATCACAATCTTTGCAGGGTATATTTTGTAGGCTAACTCTGGTGGGAATTAGAATACCGCTCAAGTGTTGGCCTATTCAGCAGAAGAGCTTCCAGTTCTTTTTTACACTCTTCATTTGTTTGAGCCAGAAGATGAATGCATCCTGCTGGGACAATCAATTCCTTTTCCCCATTAAGTCATTTTAGCTTGTATGCATTCCTGATTACTCTGCCCAGCATTTGTTTTGGATACCAATTCAGTTTAATTGATTTTGTCATGGTGTCAAATTCTGCCTGAGGTGCATCTGTAGATAACAGCTTAGAATAACTGCTCTTTTTAATGACCTTCTGGTTCTTTGTTACTTTCCCCCCAAAAAGAGCTGTCTGTTGGTGGAGTCAACCAGTCACCAGGTGAGAGCTGCAGAAGGAAGTGGTTCATCTGAATAGCATCCAGGAACATGAGGATTTCATCCACAGGACGCAAGTGGAAACATCTGGGGCCGAGGATGCTAGCTGACTACAGATGACTACAGCAGCACCAGAGGAGGAAGAAGAACTGGCTGCTCTATGGGGAAGAGACTGGCTGTTGGCCACTTAGGACAATAGATAGTGCTCCACCTATCCCTCCACCCCATCCATTGGTCAAGAACCAATAAGCTGTTCTGGCAACAGGAAGTGAGGAACAGACACCAATAGCTGAGGAGGAGGCACTGCCTCCCCAAAGCTGGGAGGCTCACATGAGGTCCTGGGAGGTGTGCTGCCTGCCTGAAGCCTGCATCTGAGACGTTAAGAGAAATGTTGTCAAGGCTTAGCCGTCCCTCTGACTACTCCTCCATGCTGCTCATCCACATGGGCACTAATGATACTGTCAGGCATGACCCTGAGCAGATCAGCAGTGACTACAGGGCTTTGGGAGTGAAGATGAAGGAGTTGGGGGCACAGGTTGTGTTCTCATCTATCCCCACAGTTGAGCTTAAGGGCACAGGCGGGGATAGGCACATCCTGAAGATGAATGCATGACTGTGCAGATGGTGTCGGCAAATGGGCTTCAGCTTTCTTGAAAATGAGAGCTATTCCAGGAAGGAGAACTGCTGGAAAGAGATGGGGTTCACCTGACCAAGAAGGGGAAGGGCATGTTTGTATGCTAACTCACTAACCTACTGAGGAGGGCTTTAAACTAGGTTCAGAAGGGGCAGGCGACAAAAGCCCATAGGTAAGCATAAAAAAGGTGACCTTCTCAAGGAACTATATGTTATGGGGGACATGAAAAATTACAGCAGGGTCATAGGAGCAACAAGAGGGAAGTCAGTGGGGGAATTTGCTCAACATCTTAGGGTACGTCTATACTTACCTCCGGGTTCGGCGGTAAGCAATCGATCTTCTGGGATCGATTTATCGCGTTTTGTCTAGACGCGATAAATCGATCCCGGAAGTGCTCGCCGTCGACGCCGGTACTCCTGCTCCGCGAGAGGAGTACGCGGAGTCGACGGGGGAGCCTGCCTGCCGCATGTGGACCCGCGGTAAGTACTTTGTAGTTCGAACTAAGGTACTTCGACTTCAGCTACGTTATTCACGTAGCTGAAGTTGCGTATCTTAGTTCGAACTGGGGGGTTAGTGTGGACCAGCCCTTAGATATCTATACACAAATGCAAGGAGTATGGGGAACAAACAGGAAGGACTGGAAGTATCATTACATAAGCTACATTATTACTTAGGTGGCATCAGAGATTTGGTGGGATAAATCTCACAAATGGAATATTGGTATAGAGGGGTATAGCTTGTTCAGGAAGAACAAACAGAGAAAAAAGGAAGGAGGCACTTTATTACACATCAAAAATATATACACTTGTTCCGAGGTCCAGAAGGAGGGGAGAGGCAAACCAGTTGAAAGTCTCTAGGTAAAGATAAAAGGGGTAAAAAATAGGGGTAACTTCAGGAAGAGGAGGTGGATGAGGCATTTCTAGAACAAATAGCAGAAATATCCAAAACACAAGACCTGCTAATAATGGGGGACTTGAACTACCCAGATACCTGTTGGAAAAGTAAAACAGCAAAATACCATTTCCAATAAGTTCTTGGAATATATTTTTGTTTCAGAAGGTGGTGGAAGTTATTAGGGAACAACCACTTTAGACTTGATTCTGACCATCAGGGAGGAATTGGTAGTGAATCTAAAGATGGAAAGCAATTTGGTTGAAAGTGATCATGAAATGATAGATTTAATGATTCTAAGGAAAGGAAGGAGTGAGAGTAGCACAATAAGGACAACGAACTTAAAAAAAATAAAAGCAGACTTTAACAAACTCAGAGAAATGGTAGGTAAGGTTCCATGGGACAAAAATCTGAAAAGCTAAGAGATAAAGGAGTTCAGGAGAGCTAGCATTTTCTTTAGACGACAGTGTTAAAGGCACAGCTGCAAACTGTTCTGATATGAAGGAAACGCAGAAAGAGTAGTAAGAGGCCAATATGGCTTCTCCAGGAACTCTTTAATGAGCAGAAAATCAAAAAGGAATCCTACAAAGAGAGGAAACATGGACGCATTGATAAGGAGGAGTACAAAAGAAAAGCAGAATCATATAGGGACAAAATGAGAAAGGCTGAAGCACAAAATGAGTTACACCTAGCAAAGGGGATAACAGGCAATAAGAAGAGGTTCTTTAAATACGTTAGGCGAAAGAGAAAGACAAAGGTAAGTGTAGGGCCTCTACTTAGTGGGGGAGGGGAGCTAATAACTGACGGCATCAAGAAGGCTGAGGTGTTTAATGCCTATTTTGCTTCAGTCCGCACCAATAAGGTTAATGGTGACCAGATGCTCAACACAATTAATATTAGCAACAGAGAAGGAATGCAAGCCAAAATAGGGAAAGAACAGGTTAAAGAATATTTAGATAAATTAGATGTATTCAAGTCAGCAGGGCCTGATTAAATTCATCCTAGGGTACTTAAGGAATTAGCTGAAGCAATCTTGGAAATGTTAGCAATTATCTTTGAGAACTAAAGGACAACAGGTGAGGTCCAAAACATACAAAGGGGAACAAAGAGGAACCAGGGACACACAGACCAGTCAGCCTAACTTCAACACCTGGAAAGATACTGGAACAAATTATCAAACAATCAGTTTGTAAGCACCTAGAGGATAATAGGGTTATAAGGAATACCCAGCATGGATATGTCAAGAACAAATCATGCCACATCAACCTACTTTGCTTCTTTGTCAGAGTTACTGGCTCTGGCCCAGTAGCAGTAGACATGGTATATCTTGATTTCTGTAAGGCTTTTGATGCAGTCTCACATGACATTCTCGTAAGCAAACTAGGGAAATGTGGTCTGGATGAAATTATTATAAGGTGGGTACACAACTGGTTGAAAGACTGTTCTCAAAGAGTAGTTATCAATGGTTCCTTCTCAGACTGGGAGGGCATCTCTAGTGGTGTCCCAACGGGGAACAGTTCTGTGTCTGGTACTATTCAATATTTTCATTAATAACTTGGATAATGGAGAGGTGAGTATGTTTATATAATATGCAGATGACACAAAGGTAGGAGGGCTTGCTAGCACTTTGGGGAGAGAATTAGTATTCAAAAGAACTTAAACAAATTGGACTGAAATTGACAAGATGAAAGTCAATAAAGTGCAAAGTATTACACTTAAGAAGGAAAAATCAAATGCACAATTACAAACTGGCTTGAAGGTAGTACTGCTGAAAAGGATCTAGTACTGCTGAAAAGGATCTGGGAGTTAAAGTGGAACACAAATTGAATGTGAGTCAACAATGTGATGCAGATGCAAAAAAGACTACTGGTGTATTAAAAGGAATGTCCTACATAAGACACAGGAGGTAATTGTCCTGCTTTACTTAGCACTGTTGAGGTCTTTGCTGGAATACTGTGTCCAATTCTGGGTACCAGACTTTAGGAAAGTGTATGGATAAATTGAAGAGAATCCAGAAAAGATCAACAAAAATGATAAAAGGTTTAGAAAACCTGAACTATGTGGAAAAGTTAAAAAAAACTGGGCATATTTAGTCCTGAGAAAAGGAGATTTAGGTTAGAGATCAGGAAAAACTTTCTAAGTATAAGGATGGTTAAGTTCTGGAGAATAGGCTTCGAAGGGAGGTTGTGGAATCCCCATCACTGGAGGTTTTTAAGAACAGGTTGGATAAACATCTGTCCAGGATAGTCTAGGTTTACTTGGTCCCACCTCAGCACAGGGGGCTGGACAGTTCCTTTCCAACCCTACATTTCTACAATTCTATGTTGGGGATTGTGTGTCAAACTGTAAACTCAGATTGTGTGTTTGCTTTCTATATATGGCCATTTGAATTGCATCACTCTGTTGTCCAGTGGTGAGAATGTGCTCAGAGACTGTCTCTATAACAGGGGTCGGCAACCTTTCATAAGTGGTGTGCCGAGTCTTCATTTATTCACTCTAATTTAAGGTTTTGCATGCCAGTAATACATTTTAAAGTTTTTATAAGGTCTCTTTCTAGAAGTCTATAATATATAACTAAACTATTGTTGTATGTAAAGTAAATAAGGTTTTAAAAATGTTTAAGAAGCTTCATTTAAAATTAAATTAAAACGTAGAGCCTTCCGGACCGGTGGCCAGGACCCGGGCAGTGTGAGTGACACTGAAAATCAGCTCGCGTGCTGCCTTCGGAACGCATGCCATAGGTTGCCTACCCCTGCTCTATAATAATGGCATTTAGACTTTGGCTTTAGAATAAAAGTGTTCAATGTACACATGGATTTATTTATTATTTTTGCTACTATTATAATTATCTTTCCAGTACAGTGGAGAAAATCATTGCAATGACTATGTATTGAAAATATTGAAAATATTGGAGTAATTAAAAATAGAGAAGACTTTTATGCATCAGGATTCACAATACATTTTACATGCAAAAATGAGAGGAGTAATGTTCATTTGTTTGACAAGTAGCAATTTCAACTCACTGATACAACGCTGGATTATAGTGACTAGCCAGGGACTTCCTCCTTCATATTCTCAAGTCGTTTGCATTCAAATAGTGACAGATTGAGTGTAGACAGCCTTAATTACCAAATTAACTTTTAAACAGCTCATAATCAATATGTTTGGCATTAGAAGTAACAACAGACAGAACAGGATGAAATAGTAAAAAATGAAGCATGTAAACTATTTACAGAAAGCATGTTCTGAGACACTAACGTATTTGCAACTAATAAAAGACAATTTTATCACTATAAAAATCGTAAGCCACGCAACTCCAAATTTTTACAAAAGAAAGCAAGCAGAAGCCACACCACCCCCTCATCCTACAGGGGTGAGAAATGGAGATATTTGTCATCTCCTCTTACATCCCCTACTCTCTGCCTCTATCATATCAAGAATATTTGAAAAGTTAAGTCTTCTACTGCTGAAATCACCAACTTACCTCCTGTGCTACTATGATTCAGTTTCCTCACTAACTGATAGGAAAGCCATCACCATCTGATTGGACTACTTCAGTCAAATCTTTTAATCTTATTACTGCTTTAGATTGCTTTGTCTTGGTTGAGCCCACCTTGTTCACTACCAAACCCAGCTTCTCATGGACCACCTCTGCATCACCAGAGCTGTGGGTTTTAAAGAGATGTAGGTGCAGATGGAGGAGGGATGTAGTAGGGCTGTTAGGCCTGGTCTACACTATGACTTTAATTCGGATTTAGCAGCGTTAAATCGAATTAACCCTGCACCCGTCCACACAACAAAGCCATTTATTTCGAAATAAAGGGCTCTTAAAATCGATTTCTGTACTCCACCCCGACGAGCGGAGTAGCGCCAAAATCGATATTGTCATTTCAAATTAGGGTTAGTGTGGCCGCAATTCGATGGTATTGGCCTCTGGGAGCTGTCCCACAGTGCACCATTGTGACCGCTCTGGACAGCAATCTGAACTCGGATGCACTGGCCAGGTAGACAGGAAAAGCCCCGCGAACATTTGAATTTCATTTCCTGTTTGCCCAGCGTGGAGAGCACAGGTGACCACAGATAGCTCAGCTCATCAGCACAGGTAACAATGCAGGCCGATAATCGAAAAAGAGCACCAGCATGGACCGTACGGGAGGTACTGGATCTGATCGCTATATGGGAAGAGGATTCAGTGCTAGCAGAACTTCGTTCAAAAAGACGAAATGCCAAAACTTTTGAAAAAATCTCCAAGGGCATGATGGAGAGAGGCCACAATAGGGACTCAGATCAGTGCCGCGTGAAAGTCAAGGAGCTCAGACAAGCCTATCAAAAAACAAAGGAGGCAAACGGTCGCTCTGGGTCAGAGCCGCGGACATGCCGCTTCTACGCCGAGCTGCATGCAGTTCTGGGGGGGCCGCCACCACTACCCCACCTCTGACCGTGGATTCCGAGGCGGGGATAATCTCATCAGCTACACCTGAGGATTCTGCAGACGGGGAAGAGGAGGAGGAGGAGGAGGAGGATGAGCTTGCAGAGAGCACACAGCACTCCATTCTCCCCAACAGCCAGGATCTTTTTCTCAGCCTGACTGAAGTACCCTCCCAACCCTCCCAAGCCAGTATCCAAGACCATGACCCCATGGAAGGGACCTCAGGTGAGTTTACCTTTTAAAATATAAAACTTGTTTTAAAAGCAAGCGTTTTTTAATGATTACTTTGCCCTGAGGACTTGGGATGCATTCGCGGCCAGTACAGCTACTGGAAAAGTCTGTTAATGTGTCTGGGGATGGAGCGGAAATCCTCCAGGGACATCTCCATGAAGCTCTCCTGGAGGTACTCCAAAAGCCTTGCCACAAGGTTTCTGGGCAGTGCAGCCTTATTCCGTCCTCCATGGTAGGACACTTGACCACGCCATGCTTGCAGCAAGTAATCTGGTATCATTGCATGACAAAGCCTGGCAGCGTATGGTCCCGGTGTTTGCTGGCATTCAAGCAACATCCGTTCTTTATCTCCCTGGGTAATCCTCAGGAGAGTGATATCGCTCATGGTAACCTGGTTGAAATACGGGAATTTAATTAAGGGGACAGAGGTGGCTGTTCCTACTGGGCTGTTTGCCTGTGGCTGAAAAGAAATCCTTTCCTGCAGTTAGCCAAGTGCGGGGGGGGCGGGGGGGGGAGGGAAATTGGCCCTGAGCTTTTCGCGTTTGGCTAGCAGGGATCTTCCCTGTTACCAGCCACGCGGTGGGGGGAGGGGTACAGCGATCATCCCAGATAATTCATGGCGGGAGGGGGGGCCGGGGGGGGGTTAGTTTGGTTTCTGCAGGGATCTTCCCTGATACCAGCCATGCGGTGGGGGGAGGGATAAAGCGATCATCCCAGAGAATTGGATGGGGGGGGGGTTAGTTTGTTTTCTGCTGCTGAAGGTTAACAGGAAAACCGCAGCAGTCAACGGGCTTTGCTTGGTATGTGGGAAAGGAGGGCACAGAAGCCGAAAGACAATGGCTTACCATGGCCGCATGCAAGCTGAATTCTGTTGCCCGGACCTGCGTCTGTGATCTCTAACACCAAAGCCACAGGCACTCAATATTAAGATGGAAAATGCGACCTTGTACTGAAATCACATGTGCTATGTAATGTGAATAGTGTTGTTTACCGTGAAAGAGTATAAGCATTGTTCTGTAAATGTATCATTTTAAAAACTTCTCTCCTTTTTTTCAACCCTCCCTCCAGCAGCTGCAAATTTTTCAAGCCTCCCTCCTCCGTCCCGAAGGCTATCTCAGATAAGGCGGCGGAGAAAGAGGACGCGAGACGAGATGTTCACGGAAATAATGGAATGCACCCGCAATGAAAGAGCTCATTTGAATGAGTGGAAGGACACGGTATCTAAATTTAGGAAAGATGCCAGTGAACGTGAGGTCATGAGGGACGCTCGAGATGAGAGGTGGCAGGCTGCAACGCTGGGGCTGCTGCGTGATCAAACGGACATGCTCCGGCGTCTGGTGGAGCTTCAGGAACGGCAGCAGGATAACAGACTGCCGCTGCAGCCGCTGTATAACCTCCCTCCCCCCTCACCATGTTCCATATCCTCCTCACCCAGACGTGTAAGAACGCGGGGGGGGGGGGGGGAGGCTCCGTGCACCCTCCCACTCCACCCCAGTGGACAGCCCAACCAAAAGGCTGTCATTATATTGAATTTTTTCAGTGGCCTTTTACTTCCCTCCTATCCTCCTCCCAAACCTCACCCAGATTACCTTGTCGGTTCTCTCCCTATGTTTATAATCAATTAATAAAGAATACATGATTTTTAAATGATAGTGACTTTATTTCCTTTGAAAGCAAGCTGGGGGAAGAGGGAGGCTGGGTTCCTTACAGAGAATGAGTCAATAAAGGGGGCGGGTTTTCATGAAGGAGAAACAAACAGAAATTTCACACTGTAGCCTGGCCAGTCATGAAACTGGTTTTCAAAGCTTCTCTGATGCACAGCGCTTCCTGGTGTGCTCTTCTAATCGCTCTGGTGTCTGGCTGCGCGTAATCAGCAGCCAGGCGATTTGCCTCAGCCTCCCACCCCGCCATAAAGGTCTCCCCCTTACTCTCACAGAGATTGTGGAGCACACAGCAAGCAGCAATAACAATGGGGATATTGGTTTGGCTGAGGTCTGAGCGAGTCAGTAACGATCGCCAGCGACCTTTTAAACGGCCAAATGCACATTCTACCACCATTCTGCACTTGCTCAGCCTGTAGTTGAACAGCTCCTGACTCCTGTCCAGGCTGCCTGTGTATGGATTCATGAGCCATGGCATTAAGGGGTAGGCTGGGTCCCCAAGGATAACTATTGGCATTTCAACATCCCCAATGGTTATTTTCTGGTCCAGGAAGTAAGTCCCTTGCTGCAGCCGTTTAAACAGATTAGTGTTCCTGAAGACGCGAGCGTCATGAACCCTTCCCGGCCAGCCCACGTTGATGTTGGTGAAACGTCCCTTGTGATCCACAAGTGCTTGCAGCACCATTGAAAAGTACCCCTTGCGGTTTATGTACTGCGTACCCTGGTGCTCCGGTGCCAACATAGGGATATGGGTTCCATCTATCGCCCCACCACAGTTAGGGAATCCCATTGCAGTAAAGCCATCCACTATGACCTGCACATTTCCCAGAGTCACTACCTTTCGTAGCAGCACCTCAGTGATTGCTTTGGCTAGTTGCATCACAGCAGCCCCCACAGTAGATTTGCCCACTCCAAATTGATTCCCGACTAACCGGTAGCTGTCTGGTGTTGCAAGCTTCCACAGGGCTATCGCCACTCGCTTCTCAACTGTGAGGGCTGCTCTCATCTTGGTATTCTGGCGCTTCAGGGCAGGGGAAAGCAAGTCACAAAGTTCCAAGAAAGTGCCCTTACGCATGCGAAAGTTTCGCAGCCACTGGGAATCGTCCCACACCTGCAACACTATGCGGTCCCACCAGTCTGTGCTTGTTTCCCGGGCCCAGAATCGGCATTCCACGGCTATAACCTGTCCCATTAACAGCATGATCTCCAAAGCACCGGGTCCCGCGGTTTGATAGAATTCCATGTCCATATCCTCATCACTCTCGCCGCCGCGCTGCCGTAGCCTACTCCTCGCCGCCTGGTTTTGCAGGTTCTCGTTCAGCATAAACTGCACGATAACACGTGAGGTGTTTACAATGTTCATGACTGCTGTCTTGAGCTGAGCGGGCTCCATGCTTGCTGTGGTATGGCGTCTGCACTGTTCACCCAGGAAAAAGGCGCGAAACGGTTGTCTGCCGTTGCTTCCCTGGAGAGGGGGGAGGATATACCCAGAACCACCTGCGACAGTGTTTTGGCCCCATCAGGCATTGGGATCTCAACCCAGAATTCCAATGGGTGGAGGAGACTGCGGGAACTATGGGATAGCTACCCACAGTGCAACGCTCCAGAAATCGACGCTAGCCCCGGTACATGGACGCACACCACCGAATTAATGTGCTTAGTGTGGCCGCATACATTCGACTTTATACAATCTGTTTCCAAAATTCGAATTATATAAATTCGGATTAATCCCGTAGTGTAGACATACCCTAAGATCTCCCACTCTGTAAATCCAACAGCCTCATTGGAGCAGGGATTCAGGCAGCATGAGATGACTCCGCCTTAAGAGTGGAGCAAAGGCCAAGGAGCAGGTGCGCAACTACTGTGTTGCCTAGTTGGGAGCATTCCTCTCCCCCATTCTCCTTGAGACCCTCTTGCTCCAAGCCCAGGTCTTTGGATTTGGAACAATAGGATGATGCATCTCTCAGCAATGGAACTCACATTTTTTTCATCTTTGTTCAGATATTCCCCTTAGTAAATAAGCTTCTAAGCTGCTCTGCTCTGAGTTTTGCAAATACACCGCTTAGAAAATAATTAAAAATAAACACATGGCACAAAAGTTTAATAAGATTATTTTTAATAATGAAATCCTTTTTGTTATTAGGATAAGAGTGAACAGCATGATAAAAAGAAGTTGTGATCAAAAAAATCTTGTTTTGATCAACCAAGTCCTTCATTTTTAATTAGTCCATCAAATAAAGAAGTTTCAGCTGCTTTTCTGAAAGTAACCTCATCATTTGTCTTAGAAGGTAACAGGAGTGACATTAACACATGCAACAATGTAGAAGAGAGTCAAAGAAACCCTTTATTAGAGAAAGATTAGGATTTTGATGGGTGTTAACTAAGAAATAGTAAATAGGATAGGAGAAAAAATAAAGAAATGGGAAATAACTTTCACAGCAAAAGCTCTTCCTATTATCTTTTATTACAGATGACAACTTACGTGCTGACAATATGCTTGATACTGTGGACATCAAGATGGCCTCTAGTCTAAAGAGCTTTTGAACAGAGAAAGGCCTCACCTTGGATAAAGTTTTATAGACTTTTGGAGTTTTTAAAAGCTATTATTTTCCATTTCTTTCCTGTGTTAGCCTCATTAAAATACTAGACTTTTATGAAGGGATTTGATTGAGGAGAGGGTTGAAGCTTGACATTCTGGATTTGGAAGTACATTTCATAAATCTCATCAAGATGAGATGAAGATGTAAACAAAGGGGGCATTTGGGCTGGCGTTGAAGAAGTGCAAGGGACAAGAAGGAACATGATATGTGAGGAGGAAGTTGTGCAGTGTATTAAAAAACAGGCAAGGGGAACCTAGTAGAGCAAATCAAAGAGGGGTATGACATTGTCTGACCACTAAATAATTTTGGTTGTAGCATTTTAGCTGGATCAAAGAGGAACTATGTGGACATCACGGAGAACAGCAAGGAGGTGGCCACAATAATCAGCAACAAAAGCTGATTTCACATAGCAGCAAGTTAAAAGCAAAAAACAATCAATCTCAGTAACTAAAACCAGGTGGAATTTAAACAGAAAAACATACTAAAAAAGCGTCAGTATCTCTGGAAAGATTTAAATAATAATGAACCTTCGCTATAAGTGCTTTTGAGAAAATCTTGGAAACCCAATCTTCACTTAGGCCTGGTCTACACTAGGAGTTTATGTCGAATTTAGCACCGTTACATCGAATTAACTCTGCACCCGTCCACACCACGAAGCTATTTAGTTCGACATTGAGGTCTCTTAAATTCGACTTCTGTACTCCTCCCCAACGAGGGGAGTAGCGCTAAATTCGACATGGCCATGTCGAATTAGGCCAGGTGTGGATGGAAATCGACGGTAATAGCTCCGGGAGCTATCCCAAAGTGCACCACTCTGTTGACGCTCTGGACAGCAGTCCGAGCTCGGATGCTCTGACCAGCCACACAGGAAAAGCCCCGGGAAAATTTGAATTCCTTTTCCTGTCTGGGCAGTTTGAATCTCATTTCCTGTTTGGACATCGTGGCGAGCTCAGCAGCACTGGCAACGATGCAGAGCTCTCCAGCAGAGATGGCCATGCAATCTCAGAATAGAAAGAGGGCCCCAGCATGGACTGATCGGGAAGTCTTGGATCTGATCGCTGTGTGGGGCGATGAGTCCGTGCTTTCCGAGCTGCGATCGAAAAGACGGAATGCAAAGATCTACGAGAAGATCTCTAAAGCCATGGCAGAGAGAGGATACAGCCGGGATGCAACGCAGTGCCACGTGAAAATCAAGGAGCTGAGACAAGGCTACCAGAAGACCAAAGAGGCAAACGGACGCTCCGGATCCCAGCCCCAGACATCCCGTTTCTACGAGGCACTGCATTCCATCCTAGGTGCGGCCGCCACCACTACCCCACCACTGAACGTGGACTCTGAGGATGGGATATAGTCGACGGCCGGTTCCTCGGACATGTTAGCGGACGGGGAAGATGAGGAAGGAGATGAGGAGGACGAGGCAGTCGACAGCGCTTACAACGCTGATTTCCCCGACAGCCAGGATCTCTTCATCACCCTTACAGAGATCCCCTACCAACCGTCCCCAGGCGTTAACCCGGACACAGAATCAGGGGAAGGATCAGTCAGTAAGTGTTTTAAACATGTACACATTTATTTTTAACAGAACAGGAATATTAACAATATTAACAATGGGTTTTGCATGATTACTTTGCCCTAGGCGCTTAACGTTTCAGTCCTTGGCAGTGCAACTACTGAAAAAAAATCTAACAATGTCCGGTTTAGCATGATTGTTTTGCCCTAGGCGCTCTACTGTTTAGTCCCTGCCAGTGCAGCTACAGTAAAATCCGGTCTATATGTCCGGGGATAGAGCAGTAATCCTCCTGGGACATCTCCACGAAGCTCTCCTGGAGGTAGTGGGAAAGCCTTTGCATCAGGTTCCTGGGGAGAGCGGCCTTATTGGGTCCTCCGTGGTAGGAGACGTTTCCGCACCAGGAGACAAGCAAGTACTCGGGGATCATCGCCTTGCAGAGCATGGCGGCATATGGCCCTGGTCTTTGCAGGCTTTCCCGAAGCATCCGTTCTTTCTCCGTCTCTGAAATCCTCATCAGAGTGATGTCGCTCATGGTGACCTGCTTTGAATTAGGTAGGGGAATGTTAGTATTGGGACTGCTTGCCTGTTCCTTTACAGAACTGTAACCGGCGGTTTAGAGCCACGCGGTGGAGGCGGGAGAGGAGCAGCATACAGGGATCTTTCCCTGGGACAGCCGCGAGGGGGTGGGACAGGGGCAGAGTTCATGCTTGCCGGATTGCTGGCAGCAGGGACTGGCATTGCTTTGAACGTGAAAGGAGGCCAGGGCTATTATTAAAGTTTTAAGCAGCCACAAGTCTACGGCTTACCATGTCAGCCTGTTACCCAAATTCCGCTGTCCTGCCCCGCTTGTCTGATCTGCACTGCAAGACCCCAGGCACTGAATGCGAAGGCCGAAAATTCGACCTTGTCCTGAGTGCGCATGTGATAGGTGCTGTGCATGGTCTTGTTCACAGAGAAAGACTATGTTCTTTGTTCAACCAAAAATTTATCTTTCTGAGGAATTCACTCCCTTTTTCCCATCCCACAGCTGCGACTGTCTCCCAAAATACCCTGGCATCACAGTCCCAGAGGCTAGCGCAGATTAGGCGTAGGAAGAAGAGGACACGGGAGGACATGTTCTCGGAACTTATGGGTTGCTCCCGAGCCCAGGCAGCCCAGCAGACCCAGTGGAGGGAGAACTTGTCCCAAATGCACCGATCACACATGGAACGGGAGGAGAGGTGGCGGCAGGAAGACCAGCAGGCGACTCAAACGCTGCTTGGACTAATGAGGGAGCAAACGGACACGCTCCGGCGCCTTGTGGATGTTCTGCAGGACCGGAGGCAGGAGGACAGAGCCCCGCTGCAGTCTATCTCTAACCGCCCTCCCCCGCCACAAAGTCCCATACCCCCCTCACCCAAAGTCCCAAGAAGGAGGGGCGGCAGAGTCCGTGAAAACTCTCACTCCACCCCTGCAGACTGCTCAAGTACCAGACGGCTCTCATTCCCCAAAATTTGATAAGTCCTTTCCTTCCCGCCTCACCCAAGCCCCCGTCCCAGTTTCATCCCCCAGTTTCATGTGTAGTTGCTAATAAAAAATACGTTTCTGTTAATTACTGTTTCCATCATGTTCTTTTACAGGAGAGTCTGTTTGAAGGGGGGGGAATGGGGTTGGTAATTGGACAGGACAGTCACCTTTACCAGGGTACAGACGCGGGGGCAGGTTCAGCAGCAGGGCACACACACATTGCATTCACTAGTTACCCTGGTCAGTCTGGGAGGTGGTTTTCATGTTCTGTGTGTGTGGGGGGGGGCTATGTGACTTTGTGGCGGGGGAGGGCAGTTAGAGATCTTATGCAGCGGTCCTTATCCTGGATCACAGAGCCACGCAGCAGGGGATCTGTAACCGTCCTCCCCCTGCCACAAAGTCACATAGCCCCCACACACAGAGTCCCGAACAGGAGGGGTGGCAGGCTCCGTTGAAACAACCAGTCCACCAGTGCGGAGCCTATCATTCCTGGAGTTTAGAAGCGTCCTTTGCATCACTACACTACACCCGCTCCCCACCACAGTCTGCATCCCAGGTTCAACACTTTCCCGCGAAAACAGTAATAAAGAAAACGGTGTTCATTAACAAATTTCAAGTGATTTTATTTTTAAACGTGTGTTGGAAGGGGGGGAATGGGGTGAACGGGGTATGTAACTGCAGAGGATAGTGAACATTTACTGGGTAAAGAAACGGGGGCAGGTTCAGCTTCTCTGTAAACAAACTTAATAGTCACAGGTTACCCTGCTCACTCAGGAACCTTTCAAACCTTTCAAGCTTTCAAAGCCTCCCGGATGCACAGCGCGTCCCGCTGGGCTCTTCTAATCGCCCGGCTGTCTGGCTGGGCGTAATCAGCAGCCAGGCTATTTGCCTCAACCTCCCAACCCGCCATAAAGGTCTCCCCCTTGCTCTCACACAGATTGTGGAGCACACAGCAAGCTGCAATAACAATGGGGATATTGGTTTCGCTGAGGTCTGAGCGAGTCAGTAAGCTTCTCCATCTCCCCTTGAGACGTCCAAAAGCACACTCCACCACCATTCTGCACTTGCTCAGCCGGTAGTTGAAGAGTTCTTTTTCCAGTGTCCAGGGCGCCTGTATAGGGCTTCATGAGCCAGGGCATTAGCGGGTAGGCTGGGTCCTCGAGGATGACTATAGGCATCTCCACATCCCCAAGAGTTATTTTGTGGTCCGGGAAGTAAATACCTTTCTGCAGCCGTCTAAACAGACCAGAGTTCCTGAAAACACGAGCGTCATGAACCTTGCCCGGCCATCCGACGTTGATGTTTGTAAAACGTCCCCTATGGTCCACCAGTGCTTGCAGCACCATTGAAAAGTAGCCCTTTCGGTTGATGTACTGGCTGGCCTGGTGGTCCGGTCCCAGGATAGGGATGTGAGTTCCATCTATAGCCCCACCGCAGTTTGGGAATCCCATCGCAGCGAAGCCATCTATGATGACCTCCACGTTTCCCAGGGTCACTACCTTTGAGAGTAGTAGCTCAACGATTGCGTTGGCTACTTGCATCACAACAATTCCCATGGTAGATTTGCCCACGCCAAAGTGGTTTGCGACTGACCGGTAGCTGTCCGGCGTTGCAAGCTTCCAGAGGGCTATGGCCACTCGCTTCTGGACAGTCAGGGCTGCACGCATCCGGGTGTCCTTGCGCTTCAGGGCAGGGGATAGCAACTCACAAAGTTCAAGGAAAGTTCCCTTACGCATGCGAAAGTTTCGCAGCCACTGTGATTCATCCCAGACCTGCAGCACTTTGCGGTCCCACCAGTCCGTGCTTGTTTCCCGGGCCCAGAATCGCCGTTCCTCAACATCAACATGACCCATTGCCACCATGATGTCCTCGGCGCGGGGTCCCGTGCTTTGTGACAGGTCTGTGCCACTCTCAGACTTCAGGTCCTCACCGCGCTGCCGTAGCCTCCTCGCCCGATTTCTCAGCATCTGCCTCTGGGAAAGGTGGATGATAAGCTGCGAGGTGTTGACAACGGCCATAACTGCAGCGATGGTCGCAGCGGGCTCCATGCTCGCAGTGCTGTGGCGTCCGCGCTGTCACTGACCAGAAAAGTGCGCGAACTGATTTCCCGCCGGCGCTTTCAGGGAGGGAGGGCGGGAGTGACGGTTGGATGACGACAGTTACCCAAAAGCACCCTCGACACATTTTTTTCCCCAGAAGGCATTGGGGGCTCGACCCAGAATTCCAATGGGCAGCGGGGACTGCGGGAACTGTGGGATAGCTGCCCACAGTGCACCGCTTCCAATGTCGACGCTTGCCCCGTTAGTATGGACTCACAAAGTCGAATTACTGTCCTTAGTGTGGACACACACGTTCGACTTTGTAATATCAATTCCACATATTCGATTTAAGTAAAATCGAACTACTCTCGAAGTGTAGACATACCCTTAGAGTACACCAGAATTCTCCCATAGCTAGCTGAGCCTTAAAACCCTGGACAGAAAACTCAAAAGACTTAACATTTAAATTAAAGTATTTAGGTGGACCATACTTCAATCTAGTCATCTTCTCAGCTTTGCATGAGCAGTGGCCTCTCTCCATAAACACACATCTCCCAAAGGTGTCCCACACACCAACATGCGAAATACAGGGTTGCTAAAAAAAGTTTAATCTCCAACACACCAGTGAATTATGCAATATCAACTTGTGCTTATGTTTCCTGTCTTTGAATGACTCATTTTGTATGTCGTTCTGCTGGCAGAACCACTCAGCTTTATATTTTTCACACCATAATGCACAGGACAGCATACTTGAAAAATCAACAGATTCAGACGGGCTTCCATTGATTTATGTTTCAGATGCATTGGCAAAGAAATAAAGCAACAGAAAATGGGATTTTTTTAAAATAATTTTAAATCTGGACTATGTTCCCCAAGATAAATATAATATGTAATTATCCATCTGCCCTTAATGAATGCTCCCTACCATTCATGAATTATCAGGTGTCACCTAACTTTAAAATAATAATTAATTAGTTCATTTCATGGGATTAGCATTACAAGAAAATTTAGATTTTATTACTGATTATTGTGACCATCTCCTTACTGGTAGGTCCCATACTCCTTTATATATATATAAAATTTAAATGGCAGTAAACCTGAATGGCTGATGTATTTGCAGCACTTAGCTTATGTTGAACCACTTCAAATAAATTTCCTCATTACACTATTCTCTGCAAACATATCCCTCAAGGGCAACTGAACTGTGATACAGACCTTCTGAAATGTCAGTAACAAACAGTAAATACTAATGTTCAAGAACTTTGCTTGCGATATTTCTGAGCATGGATTACATAAGTATATTATGCCAAAAGTGTTTGCAAATGCCACACGGTGCCAAAAGAAAAGTCACAAATAGATACCCAATATAAATATTGCCCTTTCTTTAATGTACAGAGATTAATTACAGGCTCTGGGACCTGATTTGGCTAGGTGTTGAGCGTGGACAATTCTTGGGAGGTGCCTATTGCACCCTATTTCCAATGAAAGAGTAGAGTACTCATTATCTTGCAGATCTGATGCCATGAAATATATTTTGTCCCCAAATCTGCAGAATGTCCAGTTCTGTGGTGATACATTCTGTGATGAAAAAGTGTGGGGTGGGGAGAGTTGTGCCTGCTCGGGAGGAGGAAGCATTGTTCTATTCTCCTGGTCTAAAAGGAGATATGACCTGAGGTTTTCACTGCCTACCAGCAAGGTAGCATTCAGTGCAGACCCTGTATGCATATCTCACTCCATCTTCCTTGGAGTTCAGGCTCCTCTGAGCCACACAGAATCATGCCCAGAAGAACACGGGGAATGGGGGAATTCAGACTCCCCCTCCTGTTGATGCAAGGAACTGTCACTGGCTTTGGATTTGTGAGTGCAGAGCCACTAATCCATTCTACTTCAGAGAGAAGCATGCAGCCTCCATTGGGTCAACTGAACACATACATAGGGCTAGGATGACCAGATGTCCCGTTTTTAAAGGGACAGTCCCGTTTTTGGGGACTTTTTCTTATGTAGGCGCCTATTACCCGCCTATTACCCGCCACCCCCTGTCCTGTTTTTTCACAGTTGCTATCGGGTCACCTTACATAGGGCTGCTGTTCTACGACATCTTTCACCCAGCCCTTGTGGCGATCTTTGTGGATTTCATTTAAATAAAAGTTAATGCTTAGCTTAACTGGGTTCTTGGCAACCATCTTACTGAGCTTCTCATCAAAAAGAATTCAAGCTGATCATTTTGAGACACAGATGATTTGCTTTGAATGCATGTTCCAGGACTTAAATCAGAGTTGGTGGCTGGCCACTGGAGTTAGCTGTCTTGGTCCTTGTTACCAGCCTCATGGAGTCCATGGATATGTCTGCCATGAACACAGTAAATAGAGAGATTTTTCTAAGTACAGACTTGAACTTGTCATAGTTCTCAGGATGAGGCTTGTTGGGTCCTGGCATCTAGACACTGTAGTTCTAATGAAGCATGTATTTGCTAAAGAGTCTGAATGGGTCAGTGAAGAAACTCTGAAATCCCTGTCAATGTGTACAGCCTCTTGGGAGGAAATGTCCCTCAGCAGGAATTACCACATCAATTCCCAAGGTTGATACTGCTGCAAAATAAAACCAAACTTTTTACATATAAAAATTATGTAGTTTGTGATTTCCAAAATATGTATTAGTGAGGAAATTATTTTAAAGGTTATGCAGTTCAACAGAATGGCTTTACTGAGCTCAGAATTAAACCACATTAGTAGATATCTTATACTACCTCAAAGTACACTGCATTTTTATATAGTACTATAAATAACCGTGGACTCTTGAATCTTTCAATTCCATTTATGAATTTCTCTTTATCTTATGCACATACATTTAAACAGATATTTAACTATTCGATTGCATGTATTAGAGTCTTGGAAAGTCTTAGTTAATTTAAATTTTAAAGAATCACTAAAGGAATTACATAATATTTCGAAGCTTGGGGGTAGGGCATTTGTCAACAGTGGAATGACATATCTCCATCCACTAGGACCCCTCATGACACACTATCTACCTTAAAAGGCTCAATCTTTATCCAGCTGAATCTGGACTGAGCCTTGGAAAGTGCCTCTTCTTTAAACTCTCGCAGGCTTTAGTGGGTTCTACATCCCCAAGAATGTGAGATCAGGTTTTGAAGAATACCAGATCCTACTGTGCATTACAGAACAATACATGTACACATGTACAAAGCAAATGTCAAGAAAAAACATTGTTTTTAAGTATGTAGTGTTGTTGTAGCTGTGTTGGTCCCAGGATATTAGAAAGACAAGGTGGGTGAGGTAATCTTTTATTGGACCAACTTCTGTTGGTGAGAGAGACAAGCTTTCGAGCTTACACAGAGCTCTTCTTCTGGTCTGGGAAACTAAATACAACGTTTGAACAGATTGTTTAGCATAAGAAAGTAACACATATTTCAAGGGACCATTCATGATGAAGTAGTCCATTAACACCCCTCCAGTCATAGGGAGGAAAAGAGGGGGAGAGCACGGGTGGAGGTTGTTAGTGGTTACAGAATTTTGTAATAAGCCATAAATTCAGTGTCTTTATTCAGTCCATGATTTTTAGTGTCTAGCAAAGTAGTTTTTAAGGCAAAAATAGCTATTGAGGGTCATGGATCCCAGAGCTACCACAGGCCACTTGAACTTGTCCATGGACAATTTGCACGTCATCCATGCTCTAATCAACTGACCAAAGGACTTCTTATTAAACTATTTATTTGTTTTATTAGCTTACAAAATGCTTCACTGGTGGTAGTTCATGAAGATGACTCCCCAGTACCTTATTTTCTGTAAGAAATGGTTACTTGCTTTAACTGTGGTTCTTCGAGAAGTGATGCAGATGTGTATTCCACTTAGATGCGTGCGCACCTAGTGCAAGGAGCCTTTTGCCTAACAGTACGCATAGACGGGTGGCACTTGTGCCTTGTGGCTGTGGTCTCTCCCCAACTATATGAGGTGACGCTGCCCCAACCCCCCCCCCAGTCCCTTTGCACTGAAAGCCCATGAGAGGAGACTCTGATGCAGAGGGGATAGAGGGTGGGTTATGAAATACATGTCTGCATCACATCTTGAAGAACCACAGTAACAGTAAGTAACCATTTCTTCTTCTTTGACTGAATGCAGACATGTATTCCATTTAGGTGTCTCACAAGCGGGGACCCCAATCTGGAGGCAGGACTCGAAGTTTACTGAAATAGGGATCACAGGACCGCCCTTCCAAGGTCCACATCTGCTCTGGTCCATAAACATATGTATGGATGACCATGTGGCTGCCCTGCAAATGTCTAGTATGGAAATGTCACTGAATGCTATTGACATTGTTTGCGCCCTCATGGAGGAAGCCCATATCTGCTGAGGAGGTGCAGCCAAAGCTATCTCATACACAGTCTTGATATGGAATGTTATCTATCTAGAGATGGTCTGTGCAGAGATCTCTTGCCCCTTCATGTGGTCTGCATATGACAGGAACAGGCAAGGTGAAGCACGAAACGGTTTAGTCCTGTCTAGATAAAAGGCTAGACATTGCCGGATATCCAGAGTGTGGAGGCACTGTTCTACTGGAGAGAATGTGGTTGAGGGAAAAACAGGTAAATACACCATCTGATTCAGATGAAAATGAGAGACCACCTTGGATAAAAACTTGGGCATGGTTGCAGCGTTACCCTGTCCCTGGAGAATTGAGTGTTAAGGCGGCTCAGCCACCAAGGCCTGCAACTCACACACTCTTCTTGCAGATGTCATGGCTATCAGGAATGCAGTTTCCTGAGACAGGGGGGCAACAGACAGGATGCCAGGGGCTTGACTGGAGGGCCCATTAGAGTCGCCAGCACCATGTTTAGGTCCGAGAGGATGTAAATGGCGAGGATGTAAATGGAGAAGCCCTTTCAGAAACTTTGTCACCATGGCATTGGAAAAAAATTGATTTTGCCTGAATATGGGGATGAAACGCTGATATTGCTGCCGAATGCATTCAGCGAACTGAGTGCAAGGTCCAATTTCTGAAAATGTAGCAGCTACTCCAAGATGTCCTGGATTGAAACCCATGTCGTTTGGGTCCTATGGGCCAAGGACCACACCAAGAACCTCTTCCACTTTGCTGACTAGGCTGACTAGTGGAGGACTTCGTACTGTAGAGTAGGACCTGCTGAACAGCCGCCGAGCACTGCTCCTTCGCTTCATTCAGCCATATAGCAGCCATGCCGTAAGCTGCAGGGAGCTGACTGCAGAATGGAGGATGCGGCCATGCTCCTAAGTGAGCAGGCCAGGATGGACAGGAAGCAGTATAGAACGCTGAACCAACAGAGCAAGGAGCTCTGAGAACTAGCACTGTCTCGGCCATGTTGGAGCAATGAGGATGAGCTTGGCCCGATCTGCCTTGAACTTGGGGATGATCTGAAGAATGATCGGAATAGGAAGAAAGGCGTACAGTAGAGTCAACTGTAAGCTGCAGAGGAAGGTGTCTGAGAGGGAGCCAAGCCTGAGGCTCCCCCAGGAGCAGAATAGGTACACATTGTTTTCCCTTGTCGCAAACAGGTTGATCACAGGGATGCCCCATGTTGCAAAGACGACTCGGAAAACACTCGCCTTCAGGGACCACTCATGGCTCAGGGAGAAAACCCTGCTGAGATTGTCCGTTAGATGATTTTGCACTCCCAGCAAGTGGACTGCTACCAGAGTGATGTCTTTTTCGATGCAGAATTGCCTCAGGTTGATCGCCTCTAGGCAGAGTAACCTGGAATGTGCTCCCTCTTGTTTGTTCACATAGTTCAATACTCCAGAATGAGAGGTGGCAGCGCTCTCCAAGCCCGAGGGCAATCTTCGGCCCAAGGAGGGCCTCGGTACCAGATCAGGCCATATGGCCTGTTCAAGCAGGTGCTGCTTAAGGTGCAAGTCCCATGCCACCTGAGTCCACTTCCAGAACAATCTACAAATTGAACAACACACTTTAAGGTGGGTCTTGCTGAGATAAAGCAAGCACCGCACTGGGGGTCGTCCCTCCACATGAAGGACAATGTTTAAACCTCTGTGAGGGCATCACTGGGGCACTATCTAGCAACTAACACTATCTACTGACCACTAACTAACTATATACAATAAACTAGGCTAAGACTAAATGCGAGACTGTGAAACTACAACCACACTGAGCTCCAGCTCCAGCTCCAATAGTGAGAAGGAACTGAGGGGACACTTCGAGTGGTGCCTCCTGCCAGGGGAGGAGCAACAGCCACGAGACATGAGAGCCCCCCGCCACCCCCCTTTATGGGTACTGCTAGGCAAAAAACTCTCAGGCTCCGGCACACAGGGTATGCACACACTTAAGTGGAATATACGTCTGCATCTACTCAAAAAATAGAGACTTGCAGATGGTTCCTTTCTCCTGAATACAGGTTCTTTGAAACACTCCCTGAAACTAGCTGCTAGCATGCAGTCCTTAGCTACATATACTGGTATCCTACTGTGCAGATCTAGGGCTGCCAATCTTCTTAAAATGCTCTTCATAAAGAGATAAATAGCAAGCAATTATAGATCAGCTAGCTTAACATCAGTCATAGGAAAATATTATAAACAATTTGTGGGGATTTAGTGAGGGAACTCTTTAAAAAGCAAAATTTCATTACAGAGAATTGACATGGATATAGGAAAGGGAGGTCTTGTGGGGTTCTTTGAAGATATTACAGCAGTGGTAAACAATGGAAGTGCTGTGAATATCACATTCTTAGTTTTTAAAATATCATCATAGTATTCCATAGCAAGTATTACTGGCTAAAAAGAGGCAAATGGCATGTTTAGGGAAAAACTGGCTCAGAAACAGGAAATTTCCGCAAACAGCAATTTATCTAGATGGAATAAAAATACTTGTGGGTTATACATATGTCACAAACATGGTGGAGCTCTCCAGATGATAAACTGAAGAATTGTGTAGTCAATTGAATTTATCATGCACTTTTACCACCTTATCTGCATTCTTCCCACTAGTCAATCACCACAGAGACTGCTTCTAATATTCCAAGTCTCTGAGCAGCTTTAAACAACTGTTATTAAAGAAAAATAAATAGCCAGGAAAAACTGACTTCTGATTTTTATAACTACGTTTTTTATTTCAATTTGTCGGTTAGGTCAGCTGGATGCTCTCTGATCTCTTGGACACTGCATGCAGTATGAGCATGTAAGTTAATTTGTAAAGGGTTTGTGGATTATCCTATAGATCTGTCTCATATGGAAAAGTCAGAAATTGAAAACCACAATGATGACACAAGTGAGACTGGGTTCAGGTTATTACAAAAGGGAACAGACTTGCTAGACTAAGTGATTTTTTTCCTGACCAGCAATTCTTTGGCTTGAACAGGTATAGGAAGGTATTAAAAGGAGCCCATAATACCAGTTTTCAAAGTGTGCCAATTTCTGCTACTTCTTTTTTCCTTCTAAACTGATCAGGGCCAAGGTTATTATTTTTGATCCATGCAAAAGGTGACCTGAAAAAATGGAATAAAATTGAATTTGTCGTTTTTTGTTTCTCTATGATGTATAAAGAATGCCTGAAAACTTTATTATCCCCACACTTCAAAAAAGGGGTTTGCTTGTTTTTCTGTTTAAGAAAAAAGAAAAACCTAAGAAATATCAGAAAAGTTAAATCTGGACTTCCCCGATTGTACTAGAAGACTCATGAGGGCCTCAAATGTGCACTGCAAGATTTTTTCAATCCTTAATTCATGAGGGAGGGGAGTTAAATCTTTAACAAAGGTATACTTTAGTCCAAAGAATTTATTATACATTGGAATTAGATAGATATTAAACAAACAAACAAACAAACAAAAAGATCTTTAAATTGGCTGACTAAAATTCCCTTCCACTCTCATTCAGTCAGCTCAGCGTTCAGTCTCCTATCTTTGGTGATGCTACAGGCTCACTAATTCTCTGCTCAGCCATTGAGTTCCAATGATATAGAACTCAATATGTTTGACACTGTTGAAAAAGAGTTAAAATCAAAGATATGAAAGTTAAATATGACGTTAGCAGCATTAGCTGAACGGGGTGTGATCCTGAATTTAGTATGAACTGGTTTTAACAAAGACAAAGAGTATGAACTTGGCTACAAAAAAACAAGGACTAATCTGACCAGAATGTTCTTAGATTAAAATAAGGCCATTTGCTCCTCTCCCTTCCTCCCCCGCCAGGAGTCTTTTTTGAAAGACTCATATTGGTTCTGAATAATGTAAAGTGTTATGGGAAAGTAGAAAAAACAAAAGGTCTAGTTCAGAGAGGACTGAGGGAGATGACTTATAAAAAAATGGGGGTAGGGGGGAAAGATTCCTAGAAGTAGGAAATACAGAGAAAAACAGAATGTGAGTGAGAACACAGATCTGAAAGTAAATAGCTGTAAATCCAGCAACTGGACTACGCAGTATGTAGCTACAAAAAATTTTTCAGAATGAAAGCCTAGGTAAGAGGTTAAAGGTTCTTCTTAGACCTTATTCAAAAAAAGCTAAGGTCTGACAACTCAGTACTTCAATGAGAGGCAAAATTACTCCTCAGGACAGAGAAAGATATTTCTGTACCTTACGGGAATTATTTAGGATGTCAGAAGATGTCTAATACTTCCTGAAGAGTTTGGGGTCAAATCCAGAGGGAGAAAGCTGTATTTCTATGTTAAAGGAAAGGAAAAAACACTCCTTAAAATTTAACTACCTTCCAGGAGGTCTCCTTCATTCACAATAACTTGTTTTAACTCCGTTTTCCAGTTTTTACTAGTCACATTTATAAGATTTTACTACTAGAACACTTTTTTTTTGTAATAAGCAGAAAAAAAAGATAACAGTTGAACAGTCACAGGCAATTGCAATCCATATTAAAGACCATTTGTGTAACGAGCTAACAAGGAGATATTGAGCTTAACTATTAATCAAAAACATGGATTTACAAAAATAAGGCAAACTGAAAAATATTCGATTGGGTGAGCTCTTCAGTAACAAACTCCATATCTATATTTAACCTCATTTTTCAATGATAGCATCATCTTCTAGTTAGCAGCTCCACAAAAACCAAGGCTGACTTTTAATTATGAAGCTGGATGAATTAGTTTTTAAAAAAAAATTACCAAGGAAATGCAAAGAAATATTAGCAAATGGGTTTACATGCTATATATGGTGAAAGAGCTGAGACAATTAGCTTTAAACGTCAATGAAAAAAATAATTGATAATGTAAAAAGAATAACTAAAATGTTCTGACAAATTGATCAGACTGTGATTACAGTCAAAAGTCTTATCTGTATTCTGACGGCTTACAGAGTTGACTTTATGGTTCTTGCAGCACATTTTTTTCTGGGTGATCTAATGGCAATAACTGGAATTTTGTAAGAGTGAGTTCCTTGCCTGGATGAAAAAGTTTCCTAATGGCGGTTAACTAGCAAGAAGGGAGAAGAACTATTTACAAGAAGTAGCGAGAAGCTGAGAAAAAAATGCAGCTCATATTGACTATGTATACTGACACCAGTACTCTGCTATCAACAAGATAGTTGAGGTTCAGTTTCCACCAGTGCATAAAATACAGCCAGGGCTGCTGTTGTAAACTGGCATAGTGTCAGTGACTTCACACAATGTGAAATCATTACATAGAAATATGCAAGTAAGTAATTAACACACACAGTTTGCTCCTTTTTTGTTATAAGCAGGTTTTTGGACTCCATTCAGTGACATTCATCATATCTCCACTTGTGTTATCTGAATATAATGCCATTTGTAAACTCTTGTAGTCCATGTTCTCCCTTCCACAATTTGATCTCAGTACAAGAAAAATGAAAAGACAAACTGAGAGCATAAATTAAAGCTGCCCCTGGGAGCCACTGACTTGCATGACAAACAGTTGCCCTGAAATTTACTCAATAAAAGCTTTATAACTGCTTTGACAGTTCATAGTTTTATGATATTTTCTTAAATGCGGTAGACGCATAGAAGTTTGGTTTTAAAATAAGATATTTAGATGGTCTTTCACTAATTCTTAATCAAATACATTGTGCAGCAAGTCAATCTTTACTAACTGTCATTTGTAATCAGAGTCACAAAATAATCACACAATAATGTGCAGCTAATGCATTATAATTGTTGCATCACTCTGTGATGGCACTGTGTTATTTCAAGTCATCAAGTTGATGTAATGTAACACTTTTTATACCATGAAAGGAATACAGTTAAAATACAGTGTTAGACAGTCATCCAACATTTACCACTCTTTTAGCATTTTCCAAACTTATTTTTCAGCAACATTTTTGTATGTTATTTTTGTAGTATGCTTAGCTCTCTGTTTTTTCTTGATTTTTTTCTCCTTAAGTACTTATTTCTAAGGACACGGTGACTCATGTTTTAAAAGTAAAAATAGGGTTTATTGGTAGAGTATTTAAAAACGTGTCCCTGCTGAATTATGTAAATTGGCCTTACTCCAAATTCCTGCATGGCGGTGATCTTACCAACTCTCAGAGGAAGAGCAGGAGCTGCTGGAAGAGACTAGGGAAATACACCCACAGCCATACTCACAGCAAATACAGGAAAAGCTGAAAAAGGGAGCAACACTTGCACACATGTACATCTTGGAAAGCTTTTCATTCCTGTATTTAACCTAGCAAGGTCTTATCAATTTGCCAGTCAAGCTTTATATATTAAGCAAAAATTATGGACTTCCAATGACACGAACATAACAAAAACTCACCCCGAGTATGCTCAGTGATTCAAAACTACTTCTAATTTTCCTAGAAATTCGCCTGTTAAGTGTTGTGACAGATGTGAGACCTTAGAAGCATGGAAAGTTCAAAAGACTATTACACTGAGATGTACCAGATGCTATGGGCACAGGGATTACTTAGGCCTGGTCTACACTGGGGGGCAAAAGGGGAGGAGATCAATCTAAATTAATAATGTAGCTGAACTCAACATACTTAGATCGATTTACTGTGGGGTTTTCACCATGGTGAGTCGACTGCTGCCGCTCCCCCGTCGACTCCACCTGCGCCTCTCGGGGCAGTGGAGTACAGGAGTTGACGGGAGAGGACTCAGTGGTCGATTTATCGCGTCTAAATGGGTAGTGTAGACATACCCTTACAAACTTTTATCTGTATTTGTTATATATACACCTTTGAGCTAGGAATTTTATTCTAGCTCGATGGGGGCGGGTTACAAAGTTTCCCACAGGAAACCCCAGTGGGGGTAATTACTGCAAATTCCCCAGAGCAGGATACAACTTCAGAGAAGTATCACCCCCTGGAGGGAATTGCTTTTGCATATACTGGTTCATATCAGGTCCATGAGGCCCAGCAGACAAAGAACAGGCTTTTGCTACAAAGGGACAGGCTGAACTAAGTCAGAAATCCTAATTTTGATCCTTGAATTGACAAGACTCTGTAACCAAGAGGGCAAACCATGCTGGAAGGATTGGAAGGCATCACTCAATCTACTTCCTCTTTGCCTTCAATCACTCTGATCTTTCCCAACATTCTTATCCTTCTTTCTCTCTTCCTCTCTTAATCATTCTCCCAAGCAGAGGTGAAAGTAAGCCGGTACGCCCCGGTACAGCGTACCAGGGCGGCCTGGCTTCCCCAGGCGGTAATTTAAAGGGCCTGGGGCTCCCAGCAGCGGCTGGAGCACCAGGCCCTTTAAATTGCCGCCAGAGCCCCACTGCTGGAGCCCTGGGGTAGTGGCAGTGGGGCTCCGGGGGCTATTTAAAGGGCCGGGCCTCCCGCTGCCTCTACTGCCCTGGGCCCTTTAAATAGCCGCCGGAGCCCCGCTGCCGCTACCCCAGGGCTCTGGGGCCTATTTAAAGGGTCGGGGCGGTAGAAGCAGGGGGGTCCTGGGCCCTTTAAATAGCCCCCAGAGCCCTGGAGTAGCGGCGGGGCTCCGGGGGCTATTTAAAGGGCCCGGGGCTCCCGCTGCCTCTACGGCCCCGGTCCTTTAAATAGACGCCGGAGCCCCTGGCTGCCGGAGCCCTGGGGTAACAGTGGCAGCCAGGGGCTCTGGCAGCGGTTTAAAGGGTCAGGGGCGGTATCGGCGGCCGAGCCTTGGGCCCTTTAAACTGCTGCCGGAGCCCCTGGCTGCCGCTGCTACCCCGGTGGGGGAGGGCACTTACCAGTACAGGGCGGGCTGGGGCTGGCTGTGACCCCCCCATCCCCGCCCCTTCCGCCCGAGGCCCCGCCCCTTCCGGGGGCCAGAGCTGGCCCCAACCCAGCCCTGTACCGGTAAGTCCCTATTTCTACTTTCACCCCTGCTCCCAAGATTAAACTCTTCCCCTCTCCTAATCAAATCTATCCCTCAATCAAATCAATCCTCCCCATCAGAGTAAATTCCTCCCCTAACTCTACATCTAAATCAATTCATTTCTGCTTTGCTACTTAGTCATCAGTCTATCCCTCAATTAAATTGATTCACACTTACTCATTTAGTTCATGAAGCTGTTTGCACTTAGCTCACATTTGGCAGGTGTTCTTCACAACCACATGGACTAAAAACTAATTATAAATTAAAGCTAAAATTCTGCGGTCTGATGGACTTCATCTGTCACTAGAAAGGCCAGTGTGCTATATTCTGCTCAGCCTTGGACAAGCTCTAGCTCTAGTGATAAAACTCCCACTGAGTCTGAGATAAATTTTTGGTTCACTGTCCCACGCCTCCAAAACATCTATTAGCACCAAGGAAATGGTCAGTTTCAGGTATTTTTGGTATGTAATTTAATATAGATTATGAATCCTTGCTCACTGGTAAGGAGTTATTTTAATAATCTTTTTGCAGCCAGTGGAACTACTCATGTGAATAACTGCCCACTAATGTAAGGAACTCACAATTTCTCTCTTTTCAAACACTTATTCTTTTACTTTTGTGCTCTGTGGTTTTATCAGTTTAAACTTAAATCCAAAAATTCTAAGAACACTTTCTGATGCACCGCAAACTCCATACAGTAGTAATGTCTTCTTGGATTAAATAGAATAACCATGATTCATTTGTGTTGCCAGCTAGTGAATAGGAGCGGCTAATGGGAGTTTTGCAAGGGAGTTTAGAGGGGAAGTGTGTGTATGTGTGGGGGTAGATAAACTTAACATTCTTTAAACTTAAAGACAAAAACATCCCCTGATAAAAATAAAACAATAACAAAGGAACAAGATTCAAGAGTAAAAAGATGATGCAGGCAGAAGTCCAGCAACAGAGTGGGGGCTATTCAGTTTATTGCACCCAATGCACCATGCATGATTACCTGCCCTATGGACAGGTGGCGTATGTGTGTATTCGGTAAAAGGAGCTCCTTGCCGTCAGAGACCGTGAACAGGCTTTGGAGACCAGAGTGGCTGAACTGGAGGAGCTAAGGGAGACAGAGAGGTACATAGATGAGACTTTCTGGGACACATTAGTATGGTCCCACCCCCCGTCTGACAGCCTCTGTGCCGTTGAGGAGGATGAAAGTCTCAGGGAAGGAGAACATCCAACTGGAGTAGAGGGAAACAATCCCATAGTTGTGATCCTCCTTCCAGATGACCTTGTGGTATCCTCTCGCACTGAGGATACCTCTCCGGGGAGGGAACACCAGTTATTAGGAAGAGACAGGTATTAGTAATTGCCATTTCCATCATTGGAAACGTAGATCGCTGGGTTTGCGATGACCAGGAGAACCGCATGGTGACTTGCCTGCCTGGTGCGAAGGTTGCGGATCTCTCAAGACATCTAGATAGACTTATGTGTAGTGCTAGGGAGGAGCCGGTGGTCGTTGTACATGAAGGTACCAATGACATAGGGAAGGATAGGAGAGAGGTCCTGGAGGCCAAATTTAGGCTGCTAGGTAAGAGATTGAAGTCCAGGACCTCCATGGTAGCATTCTCTGAAATGCTTTCAGTTCCACGCACAGGGCCAGTTAGACAGGTAGCCCTGCAGGGTCTCAATGCGTGGATGAAATGACGGTGTAGGGAGGAGGGGTTTAGATTTATTAGGGAACTGGGGAAACTTTGGGGAAAGGGGGAGCCTATACAGGAAAGATGGGCTACACCTAAACCAAAATAGAACCAGATTGCTGGCACTTAAAATTAAAAAGGTAGTTGATCAGTTAAACTAAGGGCTGGGGGAAAGTCAACAGGTGCAGAGGAACACGTGATTAGGACAGAGACATCCCTTAGGGGAGGATCTACTAATGGAGATTCTCTATGTCCTAGTAAGAAGGAGTGGATGGAAGATGATAAAATACAGGTAGGATTTGATGAGAAACAGTCAAATGACAAAAAGTCCCATTCAATTACATCATGTAATGGCAGACAGCTAAAAAGTGACAAGTTTTTAAATTGTTTATATACCAATGCTAGAAGTCTAAATAATAAGATGGGCGAACTAGAATGCATCATATTAAATGAGGATATTGATATAATAGGCATCACAGAAACTTGGTGGAATGAGGATAATCAATGGGGCACAGTAATACCAGGGTACAAAATATATCGAAAGGACAGAACAGGTCGTGCTGGTGGGGGAGCGGCACTATAGGTGAATGAAAGCGTAGAATCAAATGAAGTAAAAATCTTAACCAAACTGCGCCATAGAATCTCTATGGATAATAATTCCATACTCTATTCATAAGACTATAGCAGTAGGAATATATTACCGACCACCTGACCAGGATGGTGATAGTGACTGAAATGCTCGGGGAGATTAGAGAGGCTATTAAAATAAAAAACTCAATAATAATGGGGGATTTCAACTATCTCCATATTGACTGGATACATGTCACCTCAGGACAGGATGCAGAGATAAAGTTTCTTGACACCTTATATGACTGCTTCTTGGAGTAGCTAGTCCTGGAACCCACCAGAGGAGAGGCAATTCTTGATTTAGTCCTAAGTGGAGCACAGGATCTGGTCCAAGAGGTGAATATAGGTGGACCGCTTGGTAATAGTGACCATAATATAATTAAATTTAACATCCCTGTGGCAGGGAAAACACCACAGCAGCCCAATATTGTAGCATTTAATTTCAGAAAGGGGGACTACACAAAAATGAGGAAGTTAGTGAAACAGACATTAAAAGGTACAGCACAAAAAGTGAAATCCCTGCAAGCTGCATGGAAACTTTTTCAAGACACCGTAATAGAGGCTCAACTTACATGTATACCCCAAATTAAAAAACATAATAAGAGAACCAAAAAAGTGCCACTGTGGCTAAACAACAAAGTAAAAGAAGCAGTGAAAGGCAAAAAGGCATCCTTTAAAAAGTGGAAGTTAAATCCTAGTGAGGAAAATAGAAAGGAGCAAATGAAGTGTAAAAATATAATTAGGAAGGCCAAAAAAGAATTTGAAGAACAGCTAGCCAAAGACTCAAAAAGGAATAGCAAAATTTTTTTTAAGTACATCCGAAGCAGGAAGCCTACTAAACCACCAGTGGGACCACTGGACGATCAAGATGCTGAAGGAGCACTCAAGGACGATCAGGCCATTGCGGAGAAGCTAAATGAATTATTTGCATCGGTCTTCATGGCTGAGGATGCGAGGGAGATTCCCAAACCTAAGCCATTCTTTTTATGTGACAAATCTGAGGAACTGTCCCAGATTGAGGTGTCATTAGAGGAGGTTTTGGAACAAATTGTTAAACTAAACAGTAATAAGTCACCAGGACCAGGTGGTATTCACCCAAGAGTTCTGAAGGAACTCAAATGTGAAATTGCAGAACTATTAACTGTAGTCTGTAACCTATCATTTAAATCAGCTTCTGTACCAAGTGACTGGAGGATAGCTAATATGATGCCAATTTTTAAAAAGGGCTCCAGAGGTGATCCCGGTAATTACAGGCCAGTAAGCCTGACTTCAGTACCAGGTAAACTGGTTGAAACTATAATAAAGAACAAAATTGTCAGACACACAGATGAACATAATTTGTTGGGGAAGAGTCAACATGGTTTTTGCAAAGGGAAATCATGCCTCACCAATTTACTAGCATTCTTTGAGGGGGTCAACAAGTATGGACAAGGAGGATCCAATGGATATAGTGTACTTAAATTTTCAGCAAGCCTTTGATATGGTCTCTCACCAAAGGCTCTTAAGCAAAGTAAGCTGTCATGGGATAAGAGGGAAGGTCCTCTTGTGGATTGGTAACTGGTTAAAAGATAGGAAACACAGAGTAGGAATAAATGGTCAGTTTTCAGAATGGAGAGAGGTAAATAGTGGTGTCCCCCCAGGGGTCTATCCTGGGACCAGTCCTATTTAACATATTCATAAATAATCTGGAAATATGGGTAAACAGTGAGGTGGCAAAATTTGCAGATGATACAAAACTACTCAAGATAGTTAAGTCCCAGGCAGACTGCAAAGAGCTACAAAAGGATCTCTCAAAACTGGGTGACTGGGCAATAAAATGGCAGATGAAATTCAATGTTTATAAATGCAAAGTAATGCACATTGGAAAACATAATCCCAACTATACATATAAAATGATGAGGTCTAAATTAGCTCAAGAAAGAGATCTTGGAGTCATTGTGGATAGTTCTCTGAAAACATCCACTCAATGTGCAGCGAAGGTCAAAAAAGCGAACAGAATGTTGGGAATCACTAGGAAAGGGAGAGATAATAAGACAGAAAATATCATATTGCCTATATATAAATCCATGGTACACCCACATCTTGAATACTGCATGCAGAGGTGGTCACCTCATCTCAAAAAAGATATATTGGAATTGAAAAAGGTTCAGAGAAGGGCAACAAAAATTATTAGGAGTATGGAACAGCTTCCATATGAGGAGAGATTAATAAGACTGGGACTTTTCAGCTTGGAAAAGAGATGACTAAGGGGGGATATGACTGAGGTCTATAAAATCATGACTGGTGTGGAGAAAGTAAATAAGGAAGTGTTATTTACTCCTTCTCATAACACAAGAACTAGGGGTCACCAAATGAAATTGGCAGCAGATTTAAAACAAACAAACAAAAGGAAGTATTTCTTCATACAATGCACAATCAACCTGTGGAACTCTTTGCCATAGGATGTTATGAAGCCAAAAGACTATAACAGGGTTAAAAAAAGAAATAGATAAATTGATAGGTCCATCAATGGCTATTAGCCAGGAGGGACAGGGATGGTGTCCCTAGCCTTTGTTTGCCAGAAGCTGGGAATGAGTGATAGGGAACGGATCACTTGATGATTACCTGTTCTGTTCATTCCCTCCGGGGCACCTGGCATTGGCCACTGTCAGATGACATGATACTGGGCTAGATGGATATTTGGTCTGACCCAGTATGGCCGTTCTTATGTTCTTAAAATGTTTAATAGGGCTACTTGAAAGTAAGGTCTAAAAAATGGGCTTTGTGTTATTTCAAAATGACAATACTTTCCAGAAACAAAAAATTACTCCTGTACTTTTAGGGACAGGATAAGCCTTCCAATTGCTAGACTGTGTAAAAATCACTAGTGCTTATATCCATTTTGGAATTGATGCCACTTTTACAGAGAAATGCTTCCAGCTTTCACAAAGGGTGCCAATGTTTCTGAAAAGCAAACAATGTTAAATAGATTACTTGACACCTTTTTCCAAAGTCAAATCCTTTCATGCAATCAAAAACAGGGAAGGATGCTTTGAAGTGTTGCATACTTAATTGTATTAGCATTTCCAGTGTTTCATGTTTTATAACTAGGATGTGAAAATCTGCTCCAGATTCAAATTTGGTAGAAATGGCCTTAAGGAATATTGGTTTTGTTATAAATTATGTACGTGTAACGACAGAATAAATGTAGGATGGCTTTTTGTCAGAAGTAGCTGTTGATTTAGCTAGCACTTAATCCACAATGTACAATCACTTTTAGTATTTTGAAAAACAAATGGAAACATATAAACTGTGAAAAGTAAAATCCGCAGTGTGTATATAGATATACATATAGATATACATATCTATATACACATAGATATAGATATATATACTCTCTATAGATATAATCTATCACACATACACACACCACTGCAGAAACTCTTATGAGGTTTGGTAAATATACATTAGAAAAATATAAGAGAATGTCCTTTTATTCAGTTTAGGCTACATTCCTCTGACTTAGATCATTTACATGAAAAGCTCTGCCTTTTATCTGAATTTCTATTATAAAAATAAACTCATCTCCCCCATTTCATTCAGAGAAACAGAGGATTTTATGGTTTTTTAAACTATATTCAAATTCTAAATTAACTAACAATTTTCTATCCTAATTTCATTTTCAAATTCAATATTTCAAGTTAATTTTCAAATGTTAAGTTTTTAAGATTTTACTTACAGAAGCTGACAAAGAAATTCACAGTTAAAACAGAAACTCTGTACTCCACCCACCACTGAAATACGGACAGCATGGGACTGAGAGAAATTTGGATACGAGTTGTTTCAAAAATTTCCTCTCAGTGTTTGATAAAACAAAAACAGTCATTATTATTATTTAAGATGTTGAGTCACAATATAACTAGAAAACTAGCAACTGTTGTTCAGAGTCTCCAAATCAGATGAGGTGTGCCCAGGGCAAGGCTATGGGGTAATGAAAAAGGTGCCTTAAATTACTTTTGCAGTCCCTGATCCTGGGGCTGGAAGATGCTTTCCCTGGCACAAATATGAGCAGACTTCGTATGCTTACTACTCAAGACCCTCAGGGATCATTTTGATTGAGGAGTGTCAGAATATAGAGATGCCATGGATATGCCCCTACAATCCATGTGCCAGGAGAGGGGTAGCATAGAAGCAGCTACAGCACCCCTAGATTCTCCTTATGCGGAGGGAATGCTCATGGGGCTATTTAGGATGGGATTACAGCTTCTTCAAGCATGGGAGAGTCACATCCCTTTAGGTCTTTTATGCATTTATGGTCTTATTTTACCATTAATTTTTTCTTCTTTCACAGACTAATCAGAAAGTATTGTATTTGTTTTAGCAAAATATATATATTTGGTGTTACTGTTTTTAATCTACAACTGCAGGAGAACATATTTACTTTTTTAAATTTTACAGAATAAAATATAGAGACCTTGATTCCTATCCACATTGGTTTTATGCTGGCATAACTCCATTCATATCAATAGTTACCCCCTGATATACACCAGTGTGACTGAAATCAGAATCAAGTACATGCTATCATTGTATATTAAAATGTGTTCTATTTAAAGTTTTCTAAACTACAACATATCTTAAAGAAAGATTTTAATTAAAAATTGAATCAGGGTTATTCTGTATGGATTTCCTTCTGCCTTCTTTCAGGTAGGGGGAGTGTATTTATGTTGTGCAGACTTTGAGGAGATGTAAGGAAAAATCCCAACTGTATTATTAATCACCTTTAAGAGAACAAAGAAGTGTAAACTACTTTCATAAAATCATTAACTGATCTTTGCTATCCTGCAGGCAAAAACACTACCACTTCATTGGAAGTATAAATCACCAGGTTTTTTTAGGACCCAACAGACTTCCAGGCAAATGCTATTACAGCTTATGCTGAATGATTAAATTGGTCCATTGGGAGTCATTCATGACCGTGGGAGACCTACCCTCATAAATATTATGGGTGCCTAAAGCTGGTCCTGTTAGCACTTCATTATAGATTTTTTAGTAATATTACTGTGAAAATTCATTAAAAAGTTGCAAGCTCCCCTGCTATGATGAGGTTTCTATGTGGCACAATTAAGTTTTCTTTAAAAAAAGGTACAAAGTCCAATAGGATTACATTCATTTTGCCACATTCCGATTCAGCTGAAACAGCAGAAGTCCAGAGGAGCTCCACGGAGATCAGAATCTAACCCATTCAATTCTTTGGGGGAAAAGAATCCCTAAATTATCTTCCTTCCTTCCTGTTCATGAGCATCTCAGACAACGAGAACAGGTGAACATGTGACAGCTTTTCAAAAACACTGTGTTCTAATTGTCCTGTTTGTCGGCTGAACTGCTACACACCAACCCAAAAGAGTCACTCACAAGCATCCATTTTTTTTCATCATTATAACGACTATAATAGGAAATTTGAGACAAGGAAAAGAAAGTGCAACCATATTAGTGAAAGAATATCAAAAGTCCTTCGTTCAGCCTAGGTTTCATTGATAAGGATCAACCCATATTCCCTCCATCCTACAGGAACCAAAATTCATGATGCCAACCACTTATCAGACTATTTAAGTCCCTACATAGCCTGAATGTGACTGCCTTTGGCTCACAGAAATTATAGATGGAAACCAAAGAGGGAACATAAATCGAGGAGGAACTACATCTTAAGTTGTGAATGAAATTTTTGTAGTATTGCTAGATGCTGCTTTATAGAAATACAGAGAAACATGAATATAGAATCTAGATTCTAGGACTGGAAGGGACCTCGAGAAGTCATCGAGTCCAGTCCCCTGCCCTCATGGCAGGACCAAATACTGTCTAGACCATCCCTGATAGACATTTATCTAACCTACTCTTAAATATCTCCAGAGATGGAGATTCCACAACCTCCCTAGGCAATTTATTCCAGTGTTTAACCACCCTGACAGTTAGGAACTTTTTCCTAATGTCCAACCTAAACCTCCCTTGCTGCAGTTTAAGCCCATTGCTTCTTGTTCGATCCTTAGAGGCTAAGATGAACAAGTTTTCTCCCTCCTCCTTATGACATCCTTTTAGATACCTGAAAACTGCTACCATGACCCCTCTCAGTCTTCTTTTTTCCAAACTAAACAAACCCAATTCTTTCAGCCTTCCTTCATAGGTCATGTTCTCTAGACCTTTAATCATTCTTGTTGCTCTTCTCTGGACCCTCTCCAATTTCTCCACATCTTTCTTGAAATGCGGTGCCCAGAACTGGACACAATACTCCAGTTGAGGCCTAACCAGTGCAGAGTAGAGCGGAAGAATGACTTCTCGTGTCTTGCTCACAACACACCTGTTAATGCATCCCAGAATCATGTTTGCTTTTTTTGCAACAGCATCACACTGTTGACTCATACTTCGCTGTGGTCCACTATAACCCCTAGATCCCTTTCTGCCATACTCCTTCCTAGACAGTCTCTTCCCATTCTGTATGTGTGAAACTGATTGTTCCTTCCTAAGTGGAGCACTTTGCATTTGTCTTTATTAAACTTCATCCTGTTTACCTCAGACCATTGCTCCAATTTGTCCAGATCACTTTGAATTATGACCCTATCCTCCAAAGCACTTGCAATCCCTCCCAGTTTGGTATCATCTACAAACTTAATAAGCATGTTTTCTATGCCAATATCTATGTAGCATCAAGCGATCACTCCTGACACCATACCAATTACATCACCAAAGAGCTGTCAATTCCTCACCATCATGGCTCTGCTTAAGAGGTCATTCTTGAAATGCTAGATGACTTTCCTCAGGAAAAGGTTTACAACTAAAGAATGCTACACTTCAGGCCAGATCAAAACTGGTGTCGAGTGGAGTAGCACCATTAACATCAATGCAGCTATGCTGATTTACACCAGCTGAGGATCTGGTCTAATCGGTATACTCATATAGCTCACCTCCTACCTTAAGCAACTTGTTGTCTATGTGTTTGTCCTACACAGTCAAACCAGCACCTGTGTTAATGATCAACCTCTATGGACAGGATGGAACATTATGTCCCTGTTTACCTGGGGTTTTTTTTGTTTTAAGACAGAAACTGGGCAGCTGGGGAAGAAAATTCAGATAGAAAGCATCCTCTGGATGTTGTTAAAGCTCTCCCTTTGGGGGGGGGGGGGGGAGTGTTTGTTTGGCATTTTCTAAGGTTTTCTGAGTATAGTTCCTAAAGTATTAAGGTCGGAAACTCCTCCTTTTGTCTCCCTTATGAATTCTGTGTGTTTTAACATATCCATTGTACATGAACAAAAAAACCTAAAGGGTGCAGTTAAAACAACCTCTCTGACGAGGGCTTGTCTACACTTAAAACGCTGCAGCAGTGCCGCTGCGCCGCTGTGGCACTTCAGGGAAGACACTACCTACAGTGACAGGAGGGGTTCTTCCATTGGTGTAGGTAATCCGCCTCCCATCACCCTATTGCTGTTAACACCAGGGCTTAGGTTGGTTTTACTGCCTCCTCCCTCAGGGGTGTGGATTTTTTACACTCCTAAGTGACTTAGTTATATCGACCTATTTTCCTAGTGTAGACCAGGCCTGAGAGAAGGATGTTAAGGGAATTTTATAATGTACTTGTTGCTTTTCTGTTTTTCTTTGCTAGACAGCAAAATCCTTTTCTTCCTCTCTCTCCCTTTAGGCTGCATTGCCTAATCGCTCAAAAGCTTCTTTGTAAAAGGACTGCTTCTGCCACTACCTTCTAGCCCCTGCAGGGGTGGGTGCAGCTTTGGTGGAAACCCAAAATACTGGGATTTTAAACTTTAGGAAGGAATTATCCAAACATTTTACAGATTTTAAATATTAAAACAGACATGGAAATCTCAACTGGTTTACTAGTTGAGATACTGTGATACTAATGTACTTGCACTGAACTGATCAGGTATGCAGTACTTTTCATTTGTATGATCGGTGTAGTATTTCTCTTAAAAAAGGAAAACAGGATTTATAGTTGCTATTATACTACATAACACACATATCCAGTCTTACTTTCCAAATCATCATCAGAATGGATTAAAAATTCTAAGAAGTTACAGAAACAAAATGGGAAAAATGCTTTATTGTTTTAAAGATTAACATTTAATGTTTTAAAAACAACTTAAATTTTTTTCAATTCATCTTATTACTAAGTAACCGTAGTAAAGATAGTTTTCTGAAATATTTTTCTTATTCGTGTTTTAAAAAGTTGATGGTAATTGCAACTTTTTCTACTAAAAATAACAGATGCCCTCCAGATGTATTTTAATCTTTCTTGCTTTCCAAACTAAATTTGACATGTTATCTGCAATAAGGTAAAATGGGGAACTGATGCCAATTACATCTTACGTTACAGAAATACTATTCTTAGGCAATGTTAAAATTATTCTGTTATTTGGCCAATTTTTGTTCCATAAATCCTAATACAGAAAATGGTCAAAATAAATAAATAAAATGCTTTCAAAATCCAGAATACCATTTTGCTATAAAAAAGTTTTGCAAAACTTCCTTGCCCGTTCACTCAGACAAGTAATTATTTTCCCCACAAGCCAGAAAAATATCATTAGTTCACTGCATTATCATCACCATTGGAAAGGTGACAAGGATATTTTAAAATTTTTATGTGTGGGCTAGTAAGGTTGACTGTTTTGCAAGCCTGCTGTAATGAAAAAATAAAACCATGTTATAACAAGAGTCCCGAAATAGCAGTTCCTTTCCCTTTTGGTTAATGTTGCTCTAATTGTCATTAGACAATGATACAGGACATGACCCAAATCCAACTGAGCTTCCAATTGACTTTAATGGACTTTGGATCAGGACCTTAATTATTTATGTTTGTTCCCATAGGAGCAAGTTTATTTGACAATTTTTGCTTTACAGTTTAAAAGTGTATCACTTGTAATTATTTGGAGGATTTACTTCGATATATAATTCATGCTTGTGCAAAAATAATGGGCATATATATTGGCTTGAGCTGAATCCATGTTGTAATTTATTAAGTGTATCTGTGTAAAATATTCTACATATTTGAACTGGACGATAATAGAGAGAGAACTGGAATGACTTCCAGCATCAAAGCTAGACTTAATGCAATATCCAAGTGGGTCTTGTTTAGTGCTGACTTCTTTTTTTTTTTTTTTTTTTTTTTAAATAAACAACCATGACTTTTCAGTGAAGCCTTTTGGATTAAAGATACCCCTCTGACAAAACTACGCAGCTCCTTTCCATTTCTTTTCCTGCTGTTTTTAAAACAATTAGAGATTTCATAAGAGTCACAGAGTTTAAGGCCAGAATGGAACATTAGTTCATCTAGTTTGAACTTCTGCATATCTTAAGGGCTTATCCAGTTACCCATTTTACCCAGTTACCCCTGTATGGAGTCCAATAACTTGTGTTTGCCTAAAGCATAGTTCCAGAAAGGCATCCAGTCTTGATCTGGAGATATCAAGAAGAATCCACCGCTTTCCTTGGTGGTTTCTTCCAATGGTTCATCACCCTGACTGTTAAAAATTTTAGCCCTATTTCCAATTTGAATTTTTCTTGCTTCGGCTTCCAGTTACTCGTTCTTGTTTTGTCTTTCTCTGCTAGATTAAAAAACCCTGTAGTACCCAGTATTTTCTCCCCAGGAAAGTACTTCTACACTGTAATCAAGTCACCTCTCAATCTTCTTTTTGATGAACTAATCCAGTGGCTCTAAACCTTTCCAGACTACTGTACCCCTTTCAGGAGTGTGATTTGTCTTGCGTACCCTCCCCCCTCAAATTTCACCTCACTTAAAAACTACTTGCTTATAAAATCAGACATAAAAATACAAAAAAGTGTCACAGCACACTATTACTGAAAAATTGCTTACCTTTCGTTTTTAACCATGTAATTATAAAAAGAAATCGATTGGAATATAAATATTGTACTTTACATTTCAGTGTATAGTATATAGAGCAGAATAAACAAGTCAATGTCTGTATGAAATTTTAGTTTGTACTGACTTTGCTAGTACTTTTTATATTACCAGTTGTAAAACTAGGCAAATATCCAGAGAAATTGGAGTACTTCCTGGAAGACTTCTGCGTACCCCCAAGGACATGCGCACCCCTGGTTGAGAACCACTGAACTAAACTAAACTTCTCACTGTAAGACATTTTCTCCACCCTTGGAATCATTTGTGTGGCATTTTTGCTGCACTCTCTCCAAATTTTCAACATCCTTTAAAAAATATGAAGACCAGAACTGTATGCATTATTCTAGTATCAGTCTTATCCATGACGTATACAGAGATAAAATCATCTCTCCACTCCTATTCACTGCTCCTCTGCTAATATAGCCAAAAACTGCATTAGCCTTTTTTGCCACAGCATCACACTGGGAGCTCATGTGGGGCCATATCCTTAGCTGGAGTAAATTGTCATGGCTCTATTAACTTCAAAGGAGCTATGACAATTTTCACAAATTAAGGACATGGTCCAGACAGTGTATTTTTAAAACAAAAACTTAACTCCAACTACCAATTCAAGAGTTTTAAAACTTGTCAACATTTTCACTCAAGATACTAGGAAATCATAGCTCTTTGGGGCAGGAACTATCTGTTCTGTCTTTGTACTGTGTTTAGTACAATAGGATCCTTGTCCTTAACTAGGGCTCCTAGGCATTATGATAATAAGACAAATACTAAATGATAACTGTTGTTATAATGTATATTAGAGGTAGGGGTCCACTCACTGCGGGAGCACCTCCTCCTGGTTGCTCTGGGGATTAGCTGGTTCCAGTTCTTACACCCTCTCCTGTCAGTTCCTTGGCCTGTGGGTCCCTCTTTCTCTGGGACTCGGGGTGCTTCTTCTTTGTGACTAAGCCCTTTGGCCAGGTCACTATAGTCTTCCCCTTCCAGGGTAACAAAGTCTCTCCGGACAACCATCCTAGGCAGTCTGCACTCCACTCACTGGTCTGTGCCACTTCCCCTGTGGCAGGAACCTGGGCTTGCTCACTACTCTGGGTTCCAGCCCAGGGACCCTTCAGCACACAGGCAAGGTCTGTTCAGACCCCAACCTTGCTGTTCATTCCCTGGGCTGCTTTCTACTCGCCTCCCACAGGCTTTCTTCTCCACCCTTCTGTCTTCAGGGTACGACCTTCCCTCAGGGCTAAAGTCCTACTCTCCTCTCTCTATTGCATAGAAGATGGCTGCAGACTTCCTCACTACAGCCCTTTGTGTTGCCAGTTTATCCTAGTCCCACCCCCACCCCCACCTGCTCAGGTGACCATCATCCTCCAATCAAGGGTTGCTCCTCCAGCCTAATCCCATAATGTGGGGCCTATCACACTAACTGGCCCTTTCTGAGCTTCCTTAACTCTTTCAGGGCTGGTGTGGGGTGCACACTCCACCACAAGAGATTCCTAAATTTGTTGGTCTGTTCTTAGAAACAGGAAGTTGTTCAAGAAACACACTTAAAATAATAAAGGGAAGGGTGAAATAAGGACAGAAGAGGTGAATGTGAGAAAAACAAACACAAGGCAAAGTGGGGGCAGTGAGAGTTTGAAGGAGAGAAAACAGGGATTTGGAAAAGAATGGAGTAAGAAAGGAACGGGAAACAGTCTTGAAGTGAAGAGAATGAAAAAGGAGGCCATGAAAAGAAAGAAAATGGGTGAGAGCAGATGATGGCACAGTGAAGTCTTCAGTCCCTTCCACTTTATTTCTTGGATAAGGTGTTAATGCTCTAGGTTTTCAGAAGTGCAGAGTATTCGGTGCAAACATATATGAGTGGAAAAAGACACTGGGTCCCACTCTCCCTTTGCTGCTGCTAGTAGTGAGGGAAAGGACTGCCCCTCAAGGAAGTGTCAGGAGAGGTGATCCTTCCAACGAAGAGACTCTCAGATAGGGCTCTTGCCTTTCAAATATGATGTGGGAGGTGGGGCATCTTACAAGATTCAGTTATTATGCTCTGTGCCCAGTGCTTCTGGCATGGTGCTCAGGGGTCAGGCTGACAATGGCCATGTGTAATATCACTAGGCTGCAGCAGTGAGGAACCAAATGCCAAACACCTCCCCCACAGTAATATTCCTATTCCTATTCATTATTCTAATCCCTGAGCCCGTGCCACTTCCCGCAGCCCCCATTGGCCTGGAGCGGCGAACCGCGGCCAGTGGGAGCCGCGATCGGCTGAACCTGCAGACGCGGCAGGTAAACAAACTGGCCCGGCTTACCCTGGCGGGCCGTGTGCCAAAGGTTGTTGATCCCTGTTCTAATGGATGTAAAAAAGCAGTAATCAGATACATTACTACTCTGAATAATTCAAACATGTTTATAGAATATTAAAGAATATTTTATATTTCAGCTATTTTTATTTAGTTTTAAAACCCATCTGAAGGATTTTAACTTGCTGACGTTTCTATGAAAAATCAACTGGGGAAGCAGTTGCCAATCATTTCATGTGTGATCCCTGGTTCTTAGCATTACAGTTCATTACTACATTACAGACATACTAACTCTTGCGAATTGATTGGGACAGTCGCGATTTCTGAGTAAAATTAAGCCTCACTCACGACCTTGTGCTAGAATTCTCAAATATCAGGATTTTTTTTCAACCCTGGCACAAATGTATTTCCATACAGGAGTTACCCCACCCTAAACAAAGGAATGTGTTAATTCCAAAGTACTTTGAAAGAAAATGAAAATTAATTTACATATCAGATTAACAAGCTCTCAAGCTAACAAGAAACAATGTGGCTACACCCCAGCAGGGAAGAGAAACTTCATCTAAGGCCTTGGCTACACTTGCAGCTGTACAGCGCTGTGAGGTAAACCTGTCTTCTTACAGCTGAGTAGGGAAAAGCGCTGCAGTCTGTCCACACTGACAGCTGCCAGTGCAGTGGTGTGGCCACACTTGCAACATTTGCAGCTGTGTTGGGAGCGGTGCATTATGGGCAGCTATCCCAGCATTCATGTGGCTGCAACATGCTTTTCAAAATGGGGGGGGGGAGGGATTGTGACAGGGAGTGTGGGGGGAGAGAGAGTGCTTTTTGGAGCATGTCAGCTCTCTATTTTGCAAGTTCCGAACTCCCGGCCCCCTGCTCATTCATTTACTCACTCAAAGCAAGCTGCAAACTGTTTGCTTTTCTCTGTGGTACGAGCTTTGAAACCGGCACTTCCGCATTCCTGCAGCCGGTCACAACAATGGAGAGGATTGGCCACTTGACAAGGTGATTAGTACAGCGCTGCAAGCGTTTACACTCACACCCGTGAGTCGTAGCCACTCCGCTGCAGCTGTTATTCCTCTCGGAGATGTGGAGTACCTGCAGCGGTGTACCCAGGGAGATACAGTGCTGTAAGTGCCCTGCCAGTGTGGATGGGGAGTGAGTTACAGCACTGGGGGAGGCTTTACAGCGCTGCAACTTGCAAGTGTAGCCAAGGCCTAAGATAGAAGGGTGGGGGAGAGCCAACCTTCAAATAAGCAATTGAATCAATTGAAAAAAATTCCTGACATTTGAGAATTCTAAAAGTGAGGCTTACTTTTACTTAGGGCTAGTCTATACTGGCAACGCTAATGCGCTGCTGTGGCAGCACTTTAACGTGCCTTGTGTGGTCGCAGCGCAGCGCTGGGAGAGAGCTCTCCTAGCGCTCTAAAAAACCACCTCCACAAGGGGTGCGGCTCCCAGCGCTGGGGCACTGTTTACACTGGCGCTTCACAGCGCTGCAACTTGCTGCGCTCAAGAGGGTGTTTTTTTCACACCCGAGTGAGAAAGTTGCAGCGCTCTTAATTGCCAGTGTAGACAAACCCTTAGAAATCCTATCAGCCGCTCCAGGTATGGCTGGGGCTCCAGCTGTCAGCCCTGGGTGGTTGCTCCCGTGCCAGCCTGGGAAGAGGGAGAGAGGACCCCACTGCAGCCCACCCCCAGGCCTGTGGAGAGTGAAGAACCCTAAGAAGCAGAGGGTGCTGCAGGGGGCCTAAAGTGAGGAGGGTGAGGGCTGATGGGGTGGGGGGGCTGTATTGATGGTGGGTTCTGAGCAGATGGGGTAAGTGCTGGGAGGGTGAACTGAGGGTGGTGGGGGGTCTGACTCATGATTTTTTATCTCTACAAGTTGGCAATACTGACATTATTACATCACATGCAAAGATTCTAGAACAGGACCTAAGAATAGGATTATAGAAAAGAGTGATCCACCTGGGGGAAGGAAATGAAAATCATACTGTGGATAAATACAACAATATTTCAACAAAGATTTTTATTCCAGTTTATTCTTGAATTATCTGCAAACCAAAGAAGAGCTGCTCATTATATTTCCCCCATTTAACCCAATCTCAAAAAATTATTTTTCTTTATTGGTTATGGAGCCAGTTCTTTGTTAATAGAATTTAAGAGACACCTGCTGCAACGCAGGAACGACTAAACGTCTAAAGTGTTCAGTGCGTGTCAGTTGGTTGTTACCAAGGAAACAGGATCACTGCTGTAATGACCCAAAACTGTAACTGGCTGCATGTTCTATTTTTGAGAAAAATGTTAACCTATTCCTAGACTGCTAGAAGATAAGCATGTTACAGTGATAATCTGCATGGGTTAGAAAACATCCTTCCTGCCAGAGGCAGGGATACTTCTGTGTTCATTTGCTGGCAATAGGGGAGTAGGATAAAGAAAGAGAAACAAGTTTTGCCAGGAATGACAACCATTCATTTCTCCTGAATGATCTGTCTTTCATTACTAATCCCCTTTATTACTGGGAGGGAAAGCTAGAAAAAAACCATGTTTCAATGCCTGGGGTCACAACCAACATACGCATACACAAAAAGCAATTAATCATGGTATATAACTAAACACAACCCAGCATGGGCCTGATTTTTCTTAAGTAGGAGTAAAAATGTGTCAGGTGACAGCATAGTTACATTGTATAAACTGATGGGTAAGCTTTGTTAAGCAGCAACCTACCCAAAATGTAATTAAAACAGCTCTGCACATTATTAAAGAGGGAAGAGAGGACGCAAGCTTAGGTGCATTGATGGTTGCTTATTTTCATGATAGGCAAACTGGCATTCTCACTTTCCCATAGGGCACATTCCATGATTTGAAAAAGAGGGAGAGGGAACAGAATCTAAAAGACACACTGGCGGCAAAAACAGTACAAAGTTTTAAGCTGGTGCTTGAGGAGCACTGTAGGGAGTTTGCTGTAGTATTGAATATCATTTCTTGTTTTCACTGTATTTCCAGTTCATCTTGGGGTTTTAGATGCACATCTGTTTATAGTGAAAAAAGAGAGCTACATACCGAGTGCATTTTGTATGCTTGACTTAAACCCTTATCGTTAATCTTCTTGCTTTAAATTTTTGCCCCAAAGACCTTGAATTAAAAGCATTCTCTAGAGCACTGCTGGTATATTTGTAAATACAAGTGCCACACACTTTTCTTGCTGTATGTCAATAAATGTATATACATAATGTCAGCATTGCCTGATTTGATTTGATTTTTTTCCTGATACAAAACTAAGGAAGCATTTCTACTTTACTCAAATGGCAACTGTAAAAGCTGATAAGCTCTCAAGTGTTCCCAACTCTGGCTGGATAGCATTCAAGTACTGTATGCACTAAATTATTCCCTTCATGAGCCCTCTAAAGGTAGCTTTGCATACAGAGAAGCTTGATGGCATCTACTTGATGGGAATATATTCATAAATACCCATGATTTAGCTATTTGTGAGGATTGTTGAACAATTCATAGCAATTAACTCTGCAGAGCTAAGTCTTATTGTAGTTATTTAGATGCTAATCTAGTTTAAGAGTCATACTGCTTGAGAGTGAAATGGATTTTTGCTTTTTAGCAAGATTTAATATAAAATGTGAGATTTTATAATACAAAGAAAACCTTCAGTATTACACATTTATTTCATGGCATGCCAGTTTGATAGAATACCATCAAGAGTAAGCAACACTGACCCAGGCGTGTTCTTTGAGGTATCTCAGACCTGAAACTGTGACAAGGTTAGGTGTTTCATTAGGGCTAGATCAGAGGGATACATTTTGATTATGAAAAAAATCAAAAGCATAACACATGAAAAAATTGTTTGAATTATATTTATCCTGGACGCTAAAATACTTCAGAACAAAAATGCCTTAAAATATTGCATATATTTTAAAGGAAGTATGGATTAGCTTCAAAACACTTTGGCTATATTCTCCACTAGTGAGCTGTACGCTACAAAAGTTGTTACAGTGTAATGTTGTAGAGGGAGGAGGAGGCAGCGAGGGCTTGCAATGAGCCTTAGGGCTTGTCTACACTGGCAGTTTACAGCGCTGCAACTTTCTTACTCAGGGATATGAAAAAACACCCCCTTGAGCGCAGCAAGTTTTAGTGCTGTAAAGCACCAGTGTAGACAGGTGGTTTTTTTAGAGCGCCACGACCACACAAGGCATGTTAAAACACTGCCAGTGTAGACTAGCCCTTAGGTTTTCTCCCAGAAGTTCAAATTCCCTCTATAACCAGGAAAACATATCTGACATGACATGTTTATATGATTACTGCACATAGTTCATGTGCTGTATTCAATACACAGTTTTAAACAGACAACTTTTTGGAAGCTTCTGAAAACAGACAAACCTAAAAGCTTAGAGAATTCTTTTAGAAAAGTGTGAACTCTAAACTATGGAAACTGGGACTTCCTGTGATGTCTTAGGGCACGTCTTCACGCTCTAAAAACCCCACCTCCACGAGCGAGAAAGTTGCAGCGCTGTAAAGTGCCAGTGTAGACAAGCCCTGGTCTATGCCTGGCAGAACCAGAAAATAAAAGGATTTGGACAAAAAAAATTAAAAAATACAGTTAGGGACAGTGACTAATTCTCCACTAAGATGCCCTGGTTGAGAGTTCTCATGAGAGAGCTGACAGACAAAGCGGACAACAATCTGCGGTACTGATAGCAATCAAGGAATTCAAAATAATATAAATTAAGGTCCTGATCCAGCACTGAGAATCATGAGGCTCCACATGGGCACAAGAGCTGCCTGTGCACGATTGGGCCTTTATCATTCCTGAAGGGTGACAAAATATATTTTTTCCTCTGATTCTAAAAGAAAAATGAAATCTAAAAATGAATTTTGAGCTTACAGACATGACTCATCAACACCAAACCTGCTTTTGTATCAATCCCCCCAAAACAGAAAAGAGTTAACTTGATAAACACATTTCAAAATTCCTGTGGAAGAAACCAAGAAAAAAATAAATTATTACAGCTCTTGAAAAAATAGATGTATAGCCTTGCCACATTCATGGTTATATCACTGTGCAACCCAACTAAATTTTATGATGTATTGGAGCAAAGATAAGATCAAATGGCTACATGACTAATACCACTAAGAACTATGATTTTTTGGTCAAGCAAATCAGAAAAAGTTCACAGGGAAATAATCCATGGATTTCTAGAGTTCAAAATATGGGAACATGTGAAAAAGAGACTAGTACTTCCAAGTGATATTTCAAAACTGATCATCATTTGCAAAATCTTAGAAAGTTATACCTGATTTATCAAAATATATAAAAAATGGGTATTTAAGAAATTTATTTGACAACATTGAGCTAAAGTACTTCCCACATCTGCCAGAACAATAAAAGTTATGACAGGGATTTTGTATCTTCCTACAGTTAGTTTAAAAAAACATAAGAATTGGAGAATTAAACTAGATTTTTCTTCAGGAGAGGACTATATAAGATAGATAATCAGATCTCTGTTAAAAAAATATAAAAAATCAGTACATTATATGCACTATTTTCCCTTACAAAACAGCAGGGCGATATTGACAATATGAGGTTAGGTGCGGGGAATTGAACCAGCAAATCTCTCCAGAGAACTGGAATGACTATGAGCAACACAGGTTCCCCTTCATGAAGAGAATATGAACAGAAAATTTTGATTAGATATTTTCGCACACCAGTCTTACCAAACGACAGAGACACAAAGTTCTCAGCAAAATGCTGTACTGGATGCCTTATTCGATTGTCCCAATCTGAAAGGCTTCTGGTCTGATGAAAGAACTATTTAAGAGATACAGCACCTAAATTCCTCTTACTAAAGTCTAAGGGAAGTACCCTGATTTGCTGAAACTAAACAAACTAAACATGTGTTAGTCTTAAAGGTGCCACAGGACTCTCTGTTGCTTTAAACAAAGAGAAATACCTATTTAGATCTCTTGCTACAATAAATGTATATCATCACTCTAGTCCCAATCCTGGGAAACAAATTGAGTGTGTGGGCAGACCCCTGAACCTGCATAGGGACAGTTTAACTTCAATGGAGCTCTACACTGGCACATGGGGACCACCCACATAGTTTTCTTTATAGGACTGGGGCACACGGGCTGCAAAAACAAACATCAGTTGAACAGTGTCCACATCTGCTGCATATTAAATTAAACAAGTTGAGACCTGGAGCTACTGACTGAAATGCAGGAGACAGAGTCAGAATTTTTAACTAGCTTTTTAGTCTGGGCTAACTTCAATTTCTTGAAGTTGACCGGAATGAAAAATTAAGAGAAATGAAAAAACTTGCTGTCCTCCCCCCCTTTTAAATATTAACTGAACTATTTGAGGAAAAACAGAAGACCAAGTGGGATGAACTTATAAAAATATCACTGGTAAAACTGTAAATAACAATACACATATTCACTATAACTTGTAGTTTATCCTGTTCAAATCCTGGTGTAATCTTTTTATATTTGTTACCCTCTATTAACACATATGCAAAAACCTGTCAATAATGTTGTTCGTCTCTGATAAAATATTAATAACGATGGATATTATTTTTCCTGATTAAAAATTGCCATTATGAGCTCTAGTTAGTAATACTTTGACCCCACCAACTTCTGCAACTCAGCATCTTTAGCACTGTATTCAGACTCAGCAGACATCTCCAGTATAATGGCTTTTTGGAATGTATCTTCATCAATATCTATTGTATAAAGACTGGGAATGCTATTGATATTAATAACACTGTACAGCGTTGACAAGTCCCAAGATGCCAATTTATGGGGAAGAAATCTCTATGGCTGCAATGAGTATTTAGACACACTCACTCAGTACTGTTATTGAAGGAATAAGAAATTGTTCATAGTCATACTGTAACATCATAAAGAAAAAAAAATACAGACACAATAGACAATACCTACCCTTGCAGTTCCCTGAAATGCTTATGGAGTACAGTAATCTGAGGAAAAGACACCACTCAGTTATGGATGGCTCTGATTCTACACTGGAGTCAGTTATTGATACCTTTGATTCTACATTAGATTCAAAAACCAACATACATTAGATTCAGTTATTGATGGCTCTGGGTTGAAATGGGAATTTCATTAACTTTCTTCAGGGTGTTGCATGCATGGTGGAATGAACAATTTTATATTTTGGATTATTGAGGCAACCATCTGGATAGCTGATCTATGTATGGCTTTCCCTGGGTCAATCCACAAAGTGTAGGCATTATTTAAACTGAAGAGCTTTAAAAAGAAAACCTCTCTAAAAGCTGAAGGATAAGGAAAGAATATCTTAAAAGCATAAAGTCCTCAATCAAATAGGAGCCAATAAACACCTTGACTACAGGACAAGTTTGATATTTAATGTGGGGGGGAAAGAGGGAGAGTGTGTCAAAGATTTTGAATCCCGACAAATGAGCTCTGGCAAGGATTCATGTCTGCATCTTATGGTTAATCCATATTTGGGCTGCTGTTAATATATGCTGTATGGCAGGGATCAAAGTTTTAATCACTTGATGAAGAAAGAGGGAGAACTCATTAGTTTGAGCCCAACACTTCCCTTAGGCACCTCTGTGGAGGATGCATACATGCAGAGCTTCCTAATTTGCTACTCTGGAGAAATTGAGCTTGTTGCTCAACAGGTTAGCTTGTTATCTGCAAAGTCAAGAACGACAACCATGTGCAGATTCTTCATTTTTAATAGATGAAGGCTTACTGCAAAGATAGTGAAACGTTCAGTTTTAGAAAACCAAAAATAACAATAATACTACTAATAATAATATTGCTAGCCAAGGCTCAAGAACCAATCTTTAGAACTCTTTCTTACTGCTTTTTTCACAATATACCAAGTCTTCTTCTCCACATTAAGTGCCCTCGGTCTCTTTTCCTGTTTGATCTCCCTTCCATCATGTCCTTTTTTGTTCCTCCTCTCATGTTTTCTGTCCTCTACATTCATTCACCTGTATAATCTTCCTTTCACATTCACAAGCATGTTCACCTACTTATAACAGAGACATTTCAATACATTCAATACATTTGTCATTCCCTCCATTGCCTCCGTCTCCAAGATTTAAGTTCCTTCATAATATTAAATAAAGATTATATGCCATTATAATACCATTTGCCAGGTACCCATTGCCTTTCTCCCCCCAAAGCTAAAAAGTTTGAGCTCCAGCAGACCGGGATTGTCCATCAAGAACATCCTTGTTGTAATTCTCGGCTCCATAAGGAGAGTTGTGGTTTCTTATGTAGCTTGGTGCCAAATCACTCAGAGTTTCAAAAATTAAAAATAATACCTTCAATTTCAGACTAAAGCATATGGGTAACCAATGTGCTACAGAGAGTACTGGCTAATTATGCTCATGTCTACCCACTTCATTAAGTACTGTATATGGGGCACTATATTCTACACTGGTTAAAACTTCAAAATGGTCTTTCTGAGACGAACTGCTGACCTAGTACTGTCTTAACCCAGTCTCCCCAAATCCAGTTAATCTAACGTCACAGTGAGATATCACATGCTGGGGCAGCACTTCCACTAGCCCTACCTTCACAATTGACTATGCTTATGCCAGTGGAATAGGTTTCCCATACAATATGTCTGTCATCAGTAAATCATTAAAAAGCTCCACTATATTCGTTTCAAAAATCAAAACATTGGCCCAAAAGTAGCACATTTTTGGTACATGATTTCCTTCATTGTCTTCACTTGTTTACCAAAGTTTATATATCTAATGTATTTTTACTTCAATTATCAGAAAAACTATAGTAACGCTGTACTATTACAAGGTAAATATCAGACAATATCTCTATACAGTATTACGACCAAATCATTCAGTTAACCTGACAATAAGTTAGCTTCATTAGCATAGATCAAGAATTAGAAAGTGGCTTTGCCAATTTTAGGAGACTTCTATTATATTTCTTTTTTAAAAAGCCACATATTTAAGCAAATGGTATTCCCAGTTTGCTTTTTTAAATTATGTTCCTCTTTATCAAACACAAGATGTTTACTTACTGTTACAGGGTGCTACATATTGAGCTAGATCTCACTTAATGCAATAGCCAGCTTGACAACATGAGCTGCCACTACTAAGAAGGATGCATTCAGGTACAAATCTGGCCACTGGCCACTTTGCTTCAGGACGTGTTAGATAAATATTGGCACTCCTGCATTGAGAGTCATGCATCCTTTTTTATAATTTTTAACATAATTCTTGATGGCAAATGTTACAGAAGTACAGATATTGTTCCTTCAGAAATTAATCTATTCAACAGTGTAATTTAACAACAATATTTCTTATCATGCTATTTTGCAGCATTTGGGTTTTTTAATTTGATTGGTAATCAGACCTGGCCCCAGAACAGAATTATTGGCACCATATATGCTGCAAAATATAAACATAGACAACAATGCTATCTTATTATTCACTGCCTTGTGAACTTTTGGCTGCAACTCCAGACCTAACAAATGCTGTGACAGGAGGAAAAGAAAAATCCTGAACATGCTACTCATTATGTGACAGTTAATACTACCAAGGACTGCACTGGTATTTAGAAAACAATGTGAATCATGAAATGGCATCAGGTGAAACATGCACAGTTACATCTTAACCAGCAGAATTTTAAACATTCATGACTCTAGTGGTATGCTGTATGCTCAGATACATGCTGACCGCTTGCTTGTCAGTATTTTCTGAAAAACATACATGATATAAGTGATCTAATAGTTCTCTCTCTGCTACAAACCATGCATTCTAACCAGGTAATGCCAAAGATATTGGCCCATTGACTATTAAAATGCACACTTATTTGAATAAGTAAATGCATATCATTATAATATAATTATCTACCTATCTAAATATATTCCATACTTACTGGCTGTTTCCTACACAGCAGAATTACTTCACATAACACTGCTCTACAGCCAAAATGCTTCTGAAATAAATGTAGTCAAACTTTACTAATTCTGGGTCACTGAGAACGAAAATGATGCTTAAAATTGTTGATTGGCTCTAATTTTCAAGATATGCTATTGGGTCAGTATATACGACCCTTGACTTGGGAATGGCGGAGGATAAGTGAGTTATAAAGGGAAGGGATCTCAATTTAAACCAGAAATGACTAAAATACATCTTTGACTGGATCTATGAATAAATCTACGACTGGGTTTGGACAGTACTTGCTTTTTAGGCAAAACAATGAATGATGCAATCTGAAGCTGGTATTGCGTCACACATGATATGAATTGCATCATGTTATTCCTAGAAGTCATGGATGATGCAATCATAACAAAGCTTACATCACTCTGCTGAACAAATTGCCCTATATCAGCTCTAGAAATCATACAGTGTCGTGCTCTCTTATTTGTCAGTGTTTGATTTTGCAAAGGGACACATTTCTGTTTAGCCAAAGTGAGCAGAGATGCCTCGTACTTGTGTGAACAGTGCAGATAACTTCTGCTATGTTTGTGGTGAAGTGACTTTTGCATCACAAAAGCGCAGTATAACCACTATGGTTAAGAAAGCCTATCATCTTTATTTTGGCTGCAAAATTGGAGATCAGGACAAGAGGTGGGCCCCACACATATGCTGCAACACTTGTGCAACAAATCTTCGCCAGTGGTTGAACAGGAAAAGGAAATCTATGCCTTTTGCAGTGCCAATGATTTGGAGAGAGCCAACAGATCATACCAGCAATTGTTACTTCTGCATGGTGCCTCCAGTTGGGAAAGGTGTGTCAAAGAAGAAAAAGTGGACTGTGCATTATCCAAACATTCCATCAGCTATACGCCCAGTACCCCACGGAGAAGGACTGCCGGTTCCTGATGCACCAGAATCATTCTCACTTGAGTCAGACGAGGAAGAGGAAGAGGATGAAACTTCTGGTCCTGAACCATCAATGTCACAGGACCCACATTTTCTCCCATCCTCCTCCTCTCAACCGCACCTCATAACACAAGGTGAACTGAATGACCTTGTCAGGGATTTGGAACTACCCAAGAGTAAGGCAGAGCTGTTGGGCTCCAGACTACAGCAGTGGAATCTCCTGGCAAGTGATGTTAGGGTTTCCATGTTCCGTGACCGTCAAAAGGATCTTGTCCCATTCTTCTTCATGGAAGGTGATCTTGTAGCCTGCAACAACATCGATGGTGTGATGGCAGCCCTCAACATCGTTCACGATCCAGATGAGTGGAGACTGTTCATTGATTCATCGAAGACGAGTCTTAAAGCTGTTTTACTGCATAATGGCAATGTTTTGCCATCAATTCCAGTTGGTCATGCAGTCCATATGAAGGAAACCTATGACAACATGAAACAACTTTTGAGGTGCATAAACTATGACCAACATCAGTGGCAGCTTTGTGGCGATTTGAAGGTTGTTGCTCTCTTGCTTGGTCTGCAGACTGGATACACAAAGTACTGCTGTTTTCTCTGCGAATGGGATAGTCGTGCAAGAGATTCCCACTACATCAAGAAAGATTGGCCACTCTGACAGTCATTGGAGCCTGGGAGGAAAAGTGTTCAGCATCCACCACTTGTTGAATCAAGAAAGATTTTGTTACCACCCTTACACATCAAGCTGGGTCTGATGAAGAACTTTGTCAAGGCCATTGACAAAACACAAGCAGCTTTCAAGTACCTCCGTGGAAAATTTCCAAGGTTAAGTGAAGCTAAGATAAAGGAAGGTGTCTTTGTTGGTCCTCAGATTCGTGAACTTCTTCGAGATGATGCATTTGACCATGCACTACGTGGCAAGGAAAAGACGGCATGGAAAGCCATCCAGTTAGTGGCAATAAATTTTCTCGGAAACAAGAAGGCAGACAACTACAGGTTGTTGGTGGAAAACCTCCTCAAGGCATACAAAAGCCTTGGTTGCAACATGTCACTAAAGATACATTTTTTGCACTCTCATCTAGATTTTTTTCCACCGAACTGTGGAGCAGCGAGCGACGAGCACTGCGAGCGATTTCACCAGGACATTGCAACAATGGAGAAACGCTATCAGGGCAAATGGAGCCCATCAATGCTTGCAGACTATTGCTGGACAGTGACAAGAGATGCTCCATTTAATGAATACAAGAGACAAGCCAAGAAGCGCCGAGTAGACACTGAATAGGACTAAACTATGTACAGAATAGTTTTTTGCCTTTTGCTTCATAATAAATTTTATTTATATAACCCCTTTGCTGATTTTTGAAGTGTTACATAAACAGGACAGGTGAAATATTATCATGTAAAGCAACCATAAACACATGAAAAGACCTAGGTTTACAATTTATGATTAAAACTCTACTATCTACACAATATACATAGACATAAAATGTAAAAACTTAAATATCTTAGAAACAGTAGCCAATCAGTTGTTTTAATTGCCATATTTGAATTCAGCACATCAAAATACATAATAAATAGCACATTTTATCTCTGAAGCAGACGACTTCTCAAAAATTGTAGACCAGTGTAACTGAAACCTCAATTGCTGTGTACACAATACGTGCATGTATATAGTACAGAATAAAGAGAAAGGGACTCCGCTTGCTCAGGGCAAAGCCTCTATCTTAATCATCATTTTTGCTAGTTTGTTTATGCTAGGGTTACCATATTTCAACAATCAAAAAAGAGGATGGGAGGAGCCCCGCCCTAGCCCCGCCCCCATCCTGCCCTAGCCCCGCCCCTCCCACTCCCCACCCCCCTCAGAATCCCCAACCCTCCCCCCCACTCCTTGGCCCCTGACTGCCCCCTCTTGGGACCCCTACCCCTAACTGCCCCCCAGGACTCCACCCCCTACCTAAGCCTCCCTGCTCCTTGTCCCCTGACTGCCCCCTCCTGAGACCTTCCTCCCATCCTAACTGGCCCCCTAGGACCCTATCCCCTACCTGTCCCCTGACTGCCCCCTCCTGAGACCCTCCCCCCATCCTAACTAGCCCCCTAGGACCCTACCCCCTACCTGTACCCTGACTGCCCAAAACCTTACACCCCCAACCCCCAGACAGCCCCCCCTGAACTCCCGATCCATCCAACCCTGCTCCCTGTCTCTTGACTGCCCCCTCCAGAACCTCCCTGCCCCTTCTCCGACCCCCTGGCCCCCTTACCGTGCCGCTCAGAACAGAGAGCTGCAGAGCAGCGCGCTCGGCAGCAGGGGAGGGGGGAGCAGGGAGAGGAGCTCCAGACTGCCGGAGGCCCGAGGCGAGTGGCCGGCGGGCGATCTGTGAATGCAGGGAGGGAGAGGAGGGGAGTGGTCTCAAGTTGCAGGGGAGAGGAGGGGGAAGCGGAGGAGGGGCTCTGGCTGCCAGAGCCCTGTTTGAGTGGCACGATCCGGCCGGCTGCCCTGTCAGCCGCGCGTGCTCTGCATGGAGGGGAAATCCGGACATTTACAAATTCCCCCCGGACGCGAATGGTAACCCTAGTTTATGCTCCATACTTCACAGAATAACCATTTTTAGGATTTTTTTAAGTTTAATGGAACCAATTTTTTGGTATCCTTCCTGTCAGCAAAGACATCTTTAGCAAAGGGTCATAATGCTGCCTTAGTATCATAAACATTGTGGAGGAAGAGAACAAATCCAATGTTTTAGAAACCTCTAAACAGCTCAAACTCATTTTCTGTAAATCATAATCTTATATTTTAATAACTTCTACCTGATGATCAGCCAGGGCTAAAAACAAGTGCTGCAACCAACTGGAGATAGGGATTCATAGCATTTCAATGGGATAAAACTCCTATACTTGAGCCTTGATGAATCATGAAATACTGGACTTCAATCCTGCCACTAGTCTAGGGGCTGGTCTACACTGCGGGGGAGGGGGAGGATCGATCCAAGATACGCAACTTCAGCTACGCAAATAGCGTAGCTAAAGTCGAAGTATCTTGGATCGAATTACCTGGGGTCCAGACGGCGCAGGATCGACGGCCGCGGCTCCCCCGTCGACTGCGCTACCGCCGCTCGCTCTGGTGGAGTTCCGGAGTCGACGGTGAGCGCGTTCGGGGATCGATATATCGCGTCTTAACGAGATGCAATATATCGATCCCGGATAAATCGATTGCTACCCGCCGATACGGCGGGTAGTGAAGACGTACCCTAGGACTGAATACTGCCTGTCCTCCAAATCAGATCAATGTCTTTTTGAGAGGGAAATTCTATAAATGGGATGAAGGGAGCTAATGGGTTTGCGGCAGGTTGTTTATAAAAATGGTTTCTGGCTGAAAGTTGCATTGCACTCGTGCCAGAGATAGACTGAGAAGTTAAAGTTAAAAGGTTAAATTTCACAATACTCCTTCTCTTCCCCACATTTGGGTTGTCAGCTCACATTCGAAGTCAAGACCAACAATGCACAAAATGTAGTGTAATATATGACTGAATGCCTCTATAATTCATTAACACAGGTAGAATGAGAACTTGACAATTACCTTTGACAGTAGTCAAGTATCAGAGGGGTAGCCGTGTTAGTCTGAATCTGTCAAAAGCAACAGCGGGTCCTGTGGCACCTTTAAGACTAACAGAAGTATTGGGAGCATAAGCTTTTGTGGGTAAGAACCTCAGAAGTGAGGTTCTTACCCACGAAAGCTTATGCTCCCAATACTTCTGTTAGTCTTAAAGGTGCCACAGGACCCGCTGTTGCTTTTGACAGTAGTATACACTAGACCAGGGGTCGGCAACATTTGGCACGCGGCTCGCCAGGGTAAGCACCCTAGCGAGCCGGGCCAGTTTTATTTACCTGCTGACGCGGCAGGTTCGGCCGATCGTGGCCCCCATTGGCCGCGGTTCGCCGTCCTGGGCCAATGGGGGCGGCGGAAAGCGGCGCGGGCGAGCGATGTGCTGGCCGTGGCTTTCCGCCGCCTCCATTGGCCCGGGACGGCGAACCGCGGCCAGTGGGGGCCGCGATCGGCCGAACCTACCGCATCAGCAGGTAAATAAAACTGGCCCAGCCCGCCAGGGTGCTTACCCTGGCGAGCCGCGTGCCGAACGTTGCCGACCCCTGCACTAGACCTCTCTCTGTAGGCCTGGCTATCACAAGCCTTCCATGGGCAGAATTCCAATTGAACAGGGAGTTCTCTGTGCCAAAGGTCATCAGGATGTTGTCTTAAGGGATCCCTTCTCCACTCTCTACACTAATGCCCCCATCTGTCAATGCCCCCACAGATCTTATTTAAACCTGTATTTCATGAACACTTCAGTGAGAAGCTGTTTTCTTTTATTCTTCGTACTTGAACAGTGTCCACATCTGCTGCATGTTAAATTAAACCATGTTGAGACCTGGAGCTACTGACTGAAATGCAGGAGACAGAGTCAGAATTTTTAACTAGCTTTTTAGTCTGGGCTAACTTCAATTTCTTTGTCCCTTTATTTTAAAATGTTTTGAAAGTAACCTTGAAAATTTGTTCAAAATGTCTTTAATGAACGTAGTCGCATATATAGTACATGCAGCTCTTCACTGTAATTTTCTCATCAGATTTGCTTAGTTTATCAGTCAAAACAACACTAGCAGCACTACAGGTATTAAAAGGAATAATCTTTTTATCTGCTCCACATATAATTATATACCATTAATAATCAATCTCAGGTTTTAAATGTTTCTGGTGACCACACTAGTACTGCCAGTTATCACTGAAGAAAGGATCATAAGAAACTTTTCCCCTAGGGTGACCAGACAGCAAGTGTGAAAAATTGGGACGGGGGTAGGGGGTAATAGGAGCGTATAGAAGAAAAAGACCCCCAAACCAGGACTGTCCCTATGAAATCGGGACATCTGGTCACCCTATTTTCCCCAGAAGTTTGGTTGTTTGATCTGCAAGACTTATGAAATCAGACATTTAATTTTTAGAAGTTAACTGAATTAATAGGTCAAATTAGTAGGTGAATAATCTACAACAAGATCTTTGGCTTGTGGTGGCTGGCAATGGCTTGGAGGTGAAATCCACCTGTCAACCAAGGCCAGAGGGCAGATCCCAGGGACACTCCACTACCCCTCCCTGGAGCAACTCCCTCCATGGAGCACTCTGGGAAAAGAGTGTATTGTTTAAGCAATAAGATAAGTCAGGAAGATAACAAACAGTTAATTTCTGTACAATTACAATTTGATTTGGAAAACATGAGACTGAAAGATGAGTGACATTAATCACCCCAGAAATGCAACTGCCCTGAAATATACTGCCAGGATTGTCATATTATGAAATGGAAATTATATGGAAAAATAAGGAAAACAGTTACAACCATATATTTATTCAGCATTACTGTCATCACTGACAGGTGATTATTCCTACAGTGTCCGACTATTTCATAATGCTATAGAAAATATCTTTTAAAATCACTCTTTAAAATATATCAATTATTAATCCATTCAAGAAAATATTTCCTTAGAATCCACTCCAGTCTATTTTACCAGAAAATTTTCCAATAAAAATTATTGAGGATTCTATCTTCTACCTGTTTTCAAACATTCTGTCAATGAACTGTAGCTCCAAGAGAACTAACCGTACCAACCTCAGGAAGTGCAACTTGACTGAACATACTGTTAAAACTGGTAAACCTCTGAGGTTAGTTTTTAATACTTTTAAAAGCATTCCATATCACTGATTTTAGTTAAACATTCATCTAGGCTTTTCTAAATATGTCCTTTACATTGTTATAAAGTATAATCAGGGATCTATAAAAGCAAGTAAGTAAAAATGGGTACTCAACAGAGCTGCTCTTTGCATGTATTGACTAACATCTGCTTACTTTGCTGATGAATAAGCTTTTACTACACATTTTACTTCTATTACCACGGCAGAGTCAATACAACTGTGGAGGTTGGAACTGTATTCAATTCTGGTTTGTTCATCAATAGAATATTTTAAGTTATAATTGCCAGCAGAGGAATAGTGTGCCATAATAAGTAGTAAAATGTAGAATATGTGTCTTGGTAGCTAACAAATACAGGTAAAAAAATTGTGTATGTATAACATCTGAGTGAGCAGTTGCTGGCTTAGCTAACAACTGGATGGAGTAGAGTTTCTTTGCATTATGGAAAAAGTTAGGGTGCACAAACTTGAATGCATATGGCTTGACTTTCAGCTCTCCGGTTGAGACTTCAGGGATGCCACAGGGGGAAAAAAAGTTTTGAACTTGTAATATGAGCATGTTTGATACAGAAATCATTGAGGTTACATCTACACTGCCAAAAAATCCAACTCAACCTAAAACAAAACCCTGCGGAAATGAGTCTCAGAGCCCAGTGACTGGTATTGTGAGGTTTCATGGTTCGTCTCAGGGTATGTCTGTCTAATTTTTTCCATCCTCGTGTGGAATAAATTTAGTTATGTGCACCGAGGTAATGTACGCCACTAGTAGAAACAAAAAACCTATATAATATATATTTTTAAAAAGTTACCATATGGATGATTACTCCAGCCAGGACAGGTTAGGCATTTTAGAACTCACTACTCAAAGAATTAAATTTAAGTATAAGAGAGAAATAAAAATTATGAAATGCATAGACCAGTCAAAACACTAAAATAACACACTTTGAAAGATTAAAATTACAGAGAATACATGTGCGTTGCAGGAAATACCAAGAAGTAACAAAAATAATACAAGTATGTGTTTGGATGTGAGTGTGAAAGACTGTGTGTGTGTGTGTGTAGACACAGTGTGTGTGTGTGTGTGTGTGTGTGTGTGTGTGTAGACACAGTGTGTAGAGAGACAGCCTCTGTGCGTGTGTATGTGGAGAGAGTCTATGTGTCTCTCTACACACACACACACACACACACACACACTCACACTCACTCACTCTGTTAGACTCTGTGTGTGTGTGTATGTGGAGAGAGTCTATGTGTCTCTCTACACACACACACACTCACTCTGTTAGACTCTGTGTGTGTGTGTGTGTGTGTGTGTATAGAGGCTGTGTGTGTGTGAGACAGATAGACAGACAGAGATTGTGTGTGCTGGGGAAGTCTCTGAGAGACCGTGCGCTGTCTCTTTAAGGTAAAGGTACTCACTCACCACCCGGAACCACGTTCAGACCTCAGACCCTCGGGGCTATCCCTTCTCCCCTGCTGGGGTACAAGGGCAGGGTGAGAGGGACACCCTGACATCAACAGCCCCGCTCTGTGCATAGCCAGCAGGAGGGTCCCAGGAGCAGCAGGAGCTCCAAGGCAGAGGGCAGGAGCAATGTGGCTGCATAGCAGCGGGGGAGGGGCACCTGACTACATGCTGCTGTCTGGATGTGAGTAGCTCTGCTAATCAACTGCACGGCACTTCAATCATTCCTCAGCGGCCGCCCACACGCGCAGCTTAGAGGGAACACAGATCTACACTGCAAAAACAAAACAAAAACCTAAAGCAGCAAGTCTTAGAACTAGGGCTGTCAAGAGATTAAAAAAATTAATCGCGATAAATTGCGCTGTTAAACACTAATATAATACCATTTATTTAAATATTTTTGGTTGTTTTCTACATTTTCAAATATATTGATTTCAATTACAACACAGAATACAAAATGTACAGTGCTCACTTTATATTTATTTTGATTACAAATATTTGCACTGTAAAAAAACAAAAGAAATAGTATTTTTCAATTCCCCCATTACAAGTACTGTAGTCCAATCTCTTTATTATGAAAGTTGAACTTACAAATGTAGAATTATGTACAAAAAAAACCTGCATTCAAAAACAAAACAATGTAAAACTTTAGAGCCTACAAGTCCACTCAGTCCTACTTCTTGCTCAGCCAATTGCTGAGACAAACAAGTCTGTTTACATTTGCAGGAGATAATGTTGTCTGCTTCTTGTTTACAATGTCACCTGAAAGAGAGAACAGGCATTCACATGGCACTGTTGTAGCAGAGGTCGCAAGATATTTACGTGCCAGATGTGCTAAAGAGTCGAATGTCCCTTCATGCTTCAATCACCATCCCAGAGGACTTGCATCTATGCGGATGATGGGTTCTGCTCGATAACAATTCAAAACATTGTGGAACAATGCACGTTCATTTTCATCATCTGAGTGAGATGCCATCAGCAGAACGTCGATTTTCTTTTTTGGTGGTCGGGTTCTGCAGTTTCTGCATTGGAGTGTTGCTCTTTTAAGACATCTGAAAGCATGCTCCACACCTCGTCCCGCTCAGATTTTGGAAGGCACTTCAGATTCTTAAATCTTTGGTCTAGTGCTGTAGCTATCCTTAGAAATCTCACAAAGCTTCTTTGTGTTTTGTCAAATCTGCAGTGAAAGTGTTCTTAAAATGAACAACATGTGCTGGGTCATCATCTGAGACTGCTATAACATGAAATATATGGCAGAATGCGGGTAAAACAGAGCTGGAGGCATACAATTCTCCCCCAAGGAGTTCAGTCACAAAGTTAATTAACACATTTTTTTTAACGAGCATCATCAGCATGGAAACATGTCCTCTGGAATGGTGGCTGAAGCATGAAAGGGCATATGAATGTTTAGCATATCTGGCACATAAAGACCTTGCAATGCCAGCTACAAAAGTGCCTTGCAAATGCCTGTTCTCATTTTCTGGTGACATTGTAAATAAGAAGAGGGCAGGATTATCTCCTATAAATGTAAACAAACTAGCTTGTTTTAGCAGTTGGCTGAACAAGTAGGAGGACTGAGTGGACTTCTAGGCTCTAAAGTTTTACAGTGTTTTGTTTTTTAGTGCAGTTATGTAACAAAAAAAAATCTACATTTGTAAGTTGCACTTTCACGATAAAGAGATTGCAACACAGTACTTGTATGAAATGAATTGAAAAATGCTATTTCTTTTATCATTTTTACAGTGCAAATATTTGTAATAAAATAATAATATAAAGTGAGCACTGTACACTTTGTATTCTGTGTTGTAATTGATGGCAATATATTTGAAATCTATTGTTTAACAGTGCGATTAAAACTGCGATTAATCGCAATTAATTTTTTTGAATTAATCATGTGAGTTAACTGTGATTAATTGACAGCCCTACTTAGAACCTAGGTCAAGTGAAGACCAGTGTAGATGTTCCCTCTCAGGCAGGAACCCAGGTTCTGAGATCCACCCTCCAACCTGACTGGAATGCCTACATTTTTAGCCCTATAGTGGGAGCACGGCAATTCCAAGTCACTTGGCCTGGGCTCAAAGACTTGCTGCTGCTACAGTTCAGGTTTTTTTTTTTTTTTTTTTTTGAAGTGTAGACAAACCCTGACACAAATCATGAAACCTCACAATACCACTTTTACAAAGTCGCTTTTCAGAATAGAACCACACTTAAAATAAATGGTATGTTAAAATTACATACAATTTTTAAGATGTAGATTTTTAAGATTTTTAAATGAGCAGAACAGAGAATAATGTTCTGATTGTTGAAAAAGTTGCCTATAATTCTGATATATGTATTTATCAAGAGTTAACATGTGCCATTCTTTGGACAGACTGAAGTTTTAATTTAAAAAATAAGTGTACTTGCTATAACAAGTGCTACTGGTATACGACATACCAATCATGAGTACAATTGTTCACTATGTCTGAGCACAGCCTTTCTTTTTAAATGGGCAGTGGCAGCTTCAGGCGCTTGATTACAGCAACCCGATTCAGTGCTGCCCAGCCCCAGCATGAATTAGATCAGGAGGGGACCTGAACTTTCTAAACTGGAGAATCCGTCTGAGTGTCCAGTTCTTCACTACATATTGAGTTGGCTGTTGAAATTTGCCTATTTATAGATTTAAGTACAAAAAAAGTGTCATCTATATACTATGAAATGAATCCTATCTATGAAGGAAACTGCTAGACCAATTTTGTGTTTGGTCTAATACAGCATTAAAATGTAACAGCCATGAACCAGCATTAAAAATATCTTGTAGAAAGAGATTCACATCAAAAAGAGAAGATGAGCATATTCAGATGAGAGCTTATAGCATTAGGAATCACAGGCCATTTAAATTTCCATCAAGAACCACCAGTATTTGCTATAGCAATGAAAAGGAAATGTTAGCAAACTGGTTCAAACAGCCATATTACAGACTGCTAACCATATCTAGGCCTCAAAACAAAGTTTGTTTTCACTTTATAACAATGGCACACTATTTCATTACAAATCATTTGGGCAATCAGGTCAGTGCTTAAATTATTGTATAAAACCATTGTACTTAAAAAGAAAATAAACAGACACTGAAGTCCTAGTTCTAGGTAGCAGCACTATTAATTAACTTCAGGTGTTTAATGTTCAGTGTGTATGTTTAAAGACATTATTTTTAAAATTTCCACTGAACATTTTCACATTTTAGGACCTCAAGTGAATTAATATTCCTGGCCCTAAAAATTTATAGACATAGGGCACCACATGAGGTGGAACTAACTGCTCTTGGATTATTCCTTTTTACATTGTTGGGAGTGTTGTGTGTAATTTTTGAGTGACAAGAAAACACTCAATGTAAGTACATGCAATTATTTTTCATTAATTATTTTTGTTATTTTACATTTCAGTGCTTTCTAATACATAGCTTCTGTGCCCTGCGGGTTTTTTTTTACTTGTATTATAGAATTCTATTTTCTGCTCTCCTGAGATAACACTAATCTTTGCTTCACAATCTGAAAGCTCGACCCACAATTGTTTGGTATCTGTAAACCGTTTTCAAGAGAAAGGTAACCCCTTCAGGAAACATATACATTTTTTTACACAGCTTAAATGGAAATACACATTACATCTAGTTTATCACTACATTAATTTATAATTAATATTTTACAATAAATGTGCTTTATTAAAAGTAGACATCTACAGATTGGAAAAAAATACAGATAATTTCAAGTACAAAATCAAGGTTTCTATCAAAGGATGTAATAAAGTTATCAACATAAGGTCCAATTCTTGTAAGTTGTTGAGTGCTTTCAGTTCCCATGGAAGGAGTTCAGAATTGCCAATGAGATGAGAGATAGGAGGCTCTTATGGGAGAGATGGGGCAGGGAGGGTTTGGTGGTAGAACTGAATCACAGTCATTTTGGATAGTATTTAAAACCCATCAGTGTTAATGCCATTTCATGACGCTCAATTAAAGGAGAAAGAGTCCCCAGATGAGACACTGGGATGATGTTGCCTTCTCTGGTTCATTGTTTCTGTCTATGTCTGAAGGGTCCTATGATATCACTGATATAATTATTGTCTAGGTGAAGAGATAAACTGACCCTGATACCTCTGTAAAAAAGATCTCATCATTTATCACAACCGAGAGCTGCCTGGGAAATATGCTGAGGTATATTTGTTTGTTTATTTTTAAGCTCTTCCAGGACCTCATTAATATTCTCATTGGAAATGGTCTATTCCAGCAAAGAGAGGGCTCTGACATTTTTCCTAATTCCATTTGAAAAAATGCCTCAGAAAGGTTCCCAGGATTTATGGGAATTTGAACTCTTCTCCCACAATCCTTGGGCTCCCAGAAAACTTCTGCAAACAAGTGCTGGAAACTGTGGGACAGGTACTCAGAGTGCAGCACAACTGTAACAATGGATCAGAGTGCTAGTGTGTACATGGGTAGAAAAGCACCCAACCGATGGCTAACATGGATGCACCACCACAATTTGCCTTGGTGTAATCCCACCAGTTCATTGGGTGTGAAATGAAAAGTGAAGTTGAAGTGAAAAGATACTTCTCATGCTTTGTGTAGCGTGATGTGTTATCGCAATGCATTTCATATTAAAACAGGACCTTAAAAGGCACTATATAAAAATGCTGACACCTTACTCAAAAGACTTTTGCTCTCTATGTGAAAGCTGCTAACTTTCATGACTAAAATGATTGTTTACTGCTTTTTTCACCTATTATCACTGAAGAGCCAATACAAGTACAGAAGAGTGAGCTTGTGCATCACCAAAAGAATTGTTAACTGGGTCCCTGATCTTTCAAGCTTCTGAACAAGGGTGAACCCCTGGGCCTGGACCTAAATTCTATTCACAGAGGCCTGGGGCCTAAATTGTATTTACAGAATCTTTACAAGAATACAGCTTGACTTTAAGATTCCAGGTTGAGTATACAGGGCTGGGCAGTTTTAAAAAACACCCTCCTTTTTATTTGACAGCTTTAACTGAGGCAAATATAGAACTCACAATGCTATTTTTACAAAGTCATTTTTCAGAATAGAACCACAAAGAAAATCAGATCAAATTATCTCTATAAGGTGCTCAATAAAAACAATGAAGAACCTCCAGAAAATCTGAGCTATCATTGGTTTTATGACAGTAGTATTCATCATCTCATATTTCACAATGTTAACAGCACAATCACTGTTAGTAAATCTGTACAACTAATGACCTTTTGGAAAGAATCTTTAAAATGTGACAAATTCTAATAAGTGGAATTAAACATTCAGTGCTAGAATACAGTTCCTGTTAAAATTTGTAAATAATCCATTATAGATTCAGTAGCAAACTACTACTTTTTACATAATTTAATTACTGCAAGGGCAAAATTTTATGCACGACTCCAAAGAACTATTTATCAATTTATTTTATCCAGAGTAACAAGTTTTTTTTTCTCATCTAATTTTAACTAGTGTCTGTTCCAAATTATTGTATCCTTTTCTACTTATTTTGATGCCAATTTTGCTCTGTTGCCACAAATTCTTTATGAGCTTCCCCAAAGACACCGTTATATTGATTGTTACAACAACTGTGTCCTTCCAGGCCCAGGATGTTGCTTGAGCTCTGGTGGAGTGAGCCTTAATTGTCAGTGGGAGAAGTACACTGGCCAGCTGATAACAAAGTGAGATAAAATGTGTAATACCCACTTTGACAATATTTGGGATGAAATAATCTGGGGACCTTGGAGTGGCCAGTTATGGCCACAAATAGATGCGGGGATAGTGTTAAAAGATTTGGTTTTCTCAATGTATTATAGCAGAGCTCTGGCTATGGCTAGAGTATGTAGCTTCCTCTTCCCTTGCATGAAATGAGGTTTAGGAAAGCACAAAGGTTGATTGGTTTAGGTGGAACTCAAACCATCTTTGGAAAGAATTTTGCATTAGGTCTAAGTATTCATAGGTGCCGACTCAGTGGGTGCTCTGGGGTTGGAGCACCCCTGGAAAAAAATAGTGGGTGTTCAGCACCCAGCAGCCACAGCTGTTTGGCAGCGCCCCCGATCATCTAATCTGGGAGGCCGCCAAACAGCTGTTTGGCAGCTCGGGGAGGAGCTTGGGGGAGAGTGGACAGCAGTGAGTGGCAGGCAGGCAGGGCCTTGGGGAGGAGGTGGAGCGAGGACGGGGCCTTGGGGGGGAGTGAAGGCGGGGCCGTAGGGGAGGGGCAGAGCAGGGGCAGAATGAAGGTGGGGCCTTGGGGGAAGGAGCAGAGCCTATGTAAGTGCCACTTTTTCTTTATGGAATGGAAGTATACAGGGGTTCCACCATCAATGTCCGAAGCTTGCTCCCTCTTCTTGAAGGGTATGTCTACACTGCCGCTACAGTGGCACAGCTATGGCACTGCATCTGTGCTGCTGTAGTGTAGACGCTTCTTACATCAACGGGTTTTTTTCTTTTGATATAGTTAATCCATCTCTCCAACAGTCATTAGTTAGGTCGATGGAATAATTCTTCTGTTAACTTAACTGCATCTGTACCAGGGGTTAGGTCAACCTAACTACAGCACTGCCGCTGCAAAATTTTTCACAGTCTGGAGTGACATAGCTAGGTCAATCTAATTTTTAAGTGTAGACCAGGCCTGAGATTAAGATGGTGGATGGATCACTCTGAGAGGGGCTGAGCACAGAGCTCCATAAGCTTCAAAAGGACAATGATGAGGGTCCCATGCTGGAGTAGTATCTCTGACTGGTGGGTAAGCAGGCAGTAGGCCCTTGTGAAATTTGGACACTGTCAGATGAAGGAAGACCAAGAACAACTGTATTGGTAGATGATATGCCGATGTTACTGCCAGATGGACATTGACTGTGCTAAATGAAAGTCCAGTATGTTTTTACGACAGCAAAGAGTCAAGAATTTTCAGTATCGGGGCCCACATGGAGAATCTTTTTCATTTGGAGAAGTATCTCTCATAGATAGCTTTTGCCTTTAGGTTCTCCCACCAACACAGCTACTGCTGCTTATGGGGGATGCAGTAATTAAGTCGATGGGAGAGCTCTCTCCCATTGGTTTAAAGCATCTGCACTAGCATTGGTGCAGCTGCACCACTGTGAGCTCTGTAGTGTATACATAGCCTAAGAATGTTTTGAACAATATCCAATTTTTGTTTGCAGCTAGGTAAATTCAGACCATATCAATTCAGTTAATCTGTACCTTAGTTATATCTAGATATTTTATTGTGCACCAAACATTTTTATCTGCTTTTTGGTGTGTTTGCTTTTTTACCTGAATAACTATTCATAAATAAAGTAAATGAATAACTATTCATTTACATTTTTATCTGCTTTTTGGTGTGTTTGCTTTTTTACCTGAATAACTATTCATTTACAATTGAAAAGACTTTGGGCCAAATTCACCACTGGCATAAGTGGATGCAACTCCATTTAAGTCAATGAAATGCATAAGCTTATATCAGTGGCAAACATAGGCTCTTTGCATCCATTAATTCTATCCCTTCCTTTGGGAAATTCACAGAATAGCACTAATAGTAGCTCTTGATGGGCAACATATGTTATGTCCTGATAGCAAGAGGGAACATGATTCTGGTTGGCAAAATAGGGTGAGATACACAATGATCTCAGAATGATGAGAGGATAAAAATTTTTTTGAGAACTCAAGCAGAAAAACCAAGTAAACAAGTACTAGACAACAGTGCAATATGTTCTTTGTCAACTGATGTTCCACTTGTTGTTTCAGTTAGAATTGAATTATAATCCCAGACATGAAAGGCCAGTGATTATCAATCAAATCATCCAGCTCTAAACTGAATTTAAAGTTGCAACTTCCATATTACTAATAATGCTGATAAGCTATTAGCAATTCACATTTCACAAAAATATGTTTAACAACCTTAAAAGTAAACATTATAGGAGAAAGAGAAATAATGATTTCATTTGAAAATTCAATTCCAAATGCGGGTTACAATGTACATTACTTCCCTCATTTGTTTAAGAAACAAAGTGAAATACAGCATTTCCTAAGAATTAATTTCTTTAAAAAGAATTAATAGAAAATTCTCTAATGATCTTTTAAGTGACAAAATGTAAAACTATTTAAATCATCACAACCTGTAGCCAATTTACACAAATTGAGTTATTTGGAGAAGGAGGTAAGTTTTTATGCCTCTACAAATGATATCCCGCCATTTATGCCAGCAACCTCAATATGTCATGTCAAATTCACTTTTACTTTGACAAAACACAGGAACAACTAAAACAACGAGAATGCCACAAAATATATTTTGGTATTCTTCCCATTTATCTATCAGTCTTTTGTAAGGAACAGGCTACTGGAAAAGCACAGATGAAGGTACAGAGAAATCAGAAGCCATCATTATATACAGACAGAGAGAAATTAAAAGATGACATGACTGTGTACCTTTGTGCAATTCTTATTTTCAACATAAAATTGCTTCTGGCTTTAAAGTGAAACGAAATACCACTGAGATTTTAAGAGAGTCAGCAAATTTTGTTTTCACACACTCAATATGTCAGACGCAATTTAAAGTGTAAGACAGGGAATGCTAGCTCATTAAAACTTGAGATATGCATACAATTTTACTTTATAACAAAAAGAACCTGGTGGTATCTTGGACAAACATACTGAAATTATGGAAATTTCCCTGTCAGAGAATGACAAGCAGAATTAGACTATGGAAGCAAGTTTTCTAATAAATGTCGGTTTTTTTCCCAGTCAACTTTCTATCCATAGAGATCTTTGCCCTGGAAAATACTACATTTCAACTTGCACGTCTCAAATGCAGCACAATATAGTGCAATTAGTACAAGCGACAAAGGAGGTTTGTTTTTTCTGGAATATATCGTACTTAATTGGGCCCTGTTTCTGCAAACTGATCCACTCGAGTGGATCCCAGTGGAGCCCCAGAAATGGAGTCTTAGTGTGTAAATTCTTTGCACTGTTCAATGAATATACAGATTGTACATGTGCAGTAACTATATATGATTAGATACTACCTGAACCAGATTCAAAGGGCAGTATGCTCCAGAGGAGATTGGACTGGATTAGGGGACAGATAACCTGGGTTCTTCCTGACTCTGCCACTCACCTGCCATGTGTTAAGCACTTTGAGAACTATTGATAAAAAGAGCTATCATACTTAGCTCTGATAAAGTCTAGAATTTCACCTCAACTACTTCATGTTTCACCTGAGCTAACAGCACCGTTTCATTATAAAATTGCAGTCATATCTGGGCCCCATTCCTGCTGCTATTGTGATCAATGACAGAACTCCCAATGGCTTCAGTGGAAGCAGGGTTGGGGCCTTCAAGACTTTAAGCATATCCTGGCTCTACTCCTACAGGTGCTGAGTTCCTTCTGAAAGATTCTGCTTGCTCTCATTTCCCATCATTCAGTATCTTGCTGGATAGGCCCCTGTTACATATTCAGGCCAAAAGAAGATCAGACATAACACAGTGCGCTTCAAGACAGTGTCAGAGAGAGAGAGACTGACACCATACTCCAAAAAACATTTCATTAATGTTACTTATCATTTTAATATTTTTTAAATAACACATATTTTAAAGGGCTGTGCTTACAACAAAATGGAAAGGTAAAAGAAAAATGCTATTCTGATATGGTGATACATTAATGTTAAAATATTCTAACACATGACCAGGTTATATGGAAGTATGTCTGGCCATTTTCTCCTATCTTTACATTTACACAACTATATTATTGTACCTGGAATAGTAATATTACTCCCTTCCTGTAGTAAGTGAAACAGTACACAGATTGCAAAAGTTCTGCATTTTCCTAGAAAAATTAGTCAGATTCCTTTAATTCTTTATTTTGGCCAGTATATAAAACTTAAATGGGGGGAGGGAGAGAAGAGGGTAGAATGGAGCACCAAAAAATAAAAACAAATCTCCCCAAAACCCAGAGAGTACAATTTTCAAAAGTACCCAATGACATTCAAAAGGACTTAGGCTCCTAAATCATTTAGATGCTTTTGAAAATTTTATAATCCGTAGTGGCCTTTATTCAAAGAAACATTTGAAATGCTGAAAAAAAAATACAGTAGATGTATAATTTCTTTAAACATATCAAAAGCATTTATCGTGTTAGTGGGCTTCTTTCTATAATAAAATGGAGATTTCAGTGGTGATGCATTACATTTTAAGTTAAACTGCAAAGAAAAAGGCTTAACATTTTGTTGAGTACTGCATGTCCATTAGACACATACTTACACAAAAAAGGGCATCAGTTGAATAAGAGTCTCTTTTTTGGGGCTAACTGTGAATTCTGGCACAGTTTGAATAATTTTGTTCATAACATTCCGTAAGTAATTTTGTAGTTGTTTGCGTCGTTCCTCTACAAACTTTGCATCCTGCAGAAGAAAAAAAAAGTTGAATATTACAAAAGATTTTTTCCATTCTAAAATGCCAGACAGCAATAATGACATGAATTCTGATTGATGACTTGTGCTTATCTCAGCCACCTGTAGCAACATATTATCTAACACATTTGCAGTCAGTGTAGACAGGGACAAGTCATGTTCAACATTATATAACTTGGTTATGGATAAAACCCTGTCCATGACTATCTGACATGATGCTGAACATAACTTATCCCTGTCTACCCGGAGTGTATTCTTCCCTGAGAGAAAGGCCTCTTCCGTGGACTAAATGTTTTCTTTTAAAGGACTGTTATTGAGGCCCAGATGTCAGGCTCTTTCAGGACTAGCAACTTATACAATCCTTTAGGGAAATGGAGGTACTTTTCCTCCCTTCCAAGAAGTTTATTAATTCCTCCTCTCCCTGCCCTCACATCATGAACTTTTCAGAGGCTGGATACATACACCTCATGATAGACCCATATTTAACTATAAGAGCAGACATATCTCCCTCCGTTTAGTAACACCTTTTGTTAACGAAATTTTACACAACAGTCTATTTTTTTAACTAGCATAATGTAGCATTGGTAGGATGCTTTGGAAAAGAGATTTTATTTAAGTGTTAATGTTTTACGTCTCTGGCACCAATGAATGGAGATAACTGTACCATTCCTCATTCCACTGTGAGATTTACAGACTGAAAGCCTAACAATAGTACGTCTACTTAGATTTCATAACTTAAAAACATGCATATTTTTGTCTGTGGGAAACACAATTATAGTAGAGTATAATACAATCTGTCAGCAAGCATAATACACTTTAGTGAGACTGTAATGGATTTACTGAGAAATCAGACTCTTTTTTGTATTAGAGCCAACAAGCTATATCTCAGAAATTCAGGCATTCTTCTCACCTGGTTTAAATGTCAGAATATGCTCTTCAGCAATGAAGCCTCAAACTATTATAAGACAATTATAGCTTTCAAAGGACGAGTAGAGTTCCTATTTTGTGTAAAATGTGTCTAATCAACCATTGTTATGAATCTTTTCAAGAAAAGTGCTTAGAAATGTACAAGTTCCTGTTTCTTGCTAAAAAAAGATATGTTTAAAATGTTACCAAACCATTCCATTTAATCAAAAACAAAAAATTAATAGGCTGGGTTGCCACATATTGGATTTGAGTTTAAGGTTAGCTCTTCTCACTGGTAGAGTCGGCTTTTCCCGGCATAAGGCTTAAATGGACACCTGTCTGGATTTTGAAGCAGTACTGTAAAGTTCTAAGAAGTTTTGCCATCTTTGCCATTAGGAAAAGTTGGCATGACATAGGTATTTTTGGAAGAAGGGTTCTTCCCGAAGAAGACAGGGTTCTTCCTAAAGAAGAAAATGAAGTGGGATCCCGGAGGACTGGCTTTCCAAAATAATTTAAATATTAATGTAATTTAAAAAAACAACAACAACAAATATTAAACATTTAGAGTTGCCTTGTCAAATATTGGAAAGAAAGGCTCCAATTTTGCAAATGCTTATGCATGTGCTTAACTTTAACTGCCAATATGTATTCTGTTCCCAGATTGCTAAATGTATAAGCCCCGTCTACAGGAAGGAATTTTACAAAATTCAGTGCAACCATCAATTGAGCTGAACTGGCTGGAGCCCTAATGTAGACAAGGCTCCTGCAACTGGATGCATTTTTACCACTGTGTCAATTAAAACTGCGTCTAAACAACATGGGATGAAACTCTAAGCCTCTGAAGTAAGTGGCAAAACTCACATTGACTTCAACAGATCCAAGATTCTATCCATGTTGTTTAACTTGGTTAAAAGCACCAGAAAGTGCCACAGTAGGACTCCCACTGGTAAAATATGTGGGATTTTTTGTAAAATTATCTGGCAAGGACATGACCACAGAATACACTACACACTTTCTCTCCTACCTCACAACACCTTGCCTTGTATAATGTTATAGAACTAGCAGAAATACCCAACTTCTACATATTATATTTGTATTAGCCATATGCTATAGTATATACTAGTAATATATTTAAAGCAGTAGTATAGTAGATTCCTATGTTAAAAAAATAGTCTTGTGTTTCTGTTATAAGTCTTTTCTCCTATTGTTTATAAAGAATCTGTGTGCATTTATCTGATAATAAATGTAATCTAACGGCATTCATACTCAAAGGCTTCTAAAGGTTATGCAAAGCCTATTTTGTCCCCCCTCTAAAAATTCTAAACATATGCAGAGTAAAACAAATATGGGCATTTAAGTAGGTGAACATCCACACCTAAAAGACCACAAGAGAAACTTAAAAGGAGAGAGGCAAAAATGATCACTGTAAAATATGGTAACAGTCATAAAGGTTCTCTCATTGTCTGCTTAATTCCTGCCAATAGCAGCAGTTACAATACTGAGAGTTTGAATAGATATTTCAAGAGTAATTGTTGGACTGGATTATCCATGGACAGCAGGTATCTGAACTCCATTTCACACTATCAACTGCTCAAATCTATTCAAGGGACATAGGTATTCAAGGGACACTATCGTAGGACCTAACCACATCAGCCACACCATCCGGGGCTCGTTCACCTGCACATCTACCAATGTGACATATGCCATCATGTGCCAGCAATGCCCCTCTGCCATGTACATTGGCCAAACCGGACAGTCTCTACGCAAAAGAATAAATGGACACAAATCTGACATCAGGAATCATAACATTCAAAAACCAGTAGGAGAACACTTCAGTCTCTCTGGTCACTCAATAACAGACCTAAAAGTGGCAATTCTTGAACAAAAAAACTTCAAAAACAGACTCCAACGTGAAGCTGCAGAACTGGAATTAATTTGCAAACTGGATACCATCAGATTAGGCCTGAATAAAGACTAGGAGTGGTTGGGTCATTACAAAACCTAAACTTAATTTCCCCAATACTAATTTCTCCCTACTGTTACTCACACCTTCTTGTCAACTGTCTGTAATGGGCCACTCTCTTACTACTTCAAAAGTTATTTTCCCTCCCTTGGTATCCTGCTTTTAATTGATTTATCTCATTAGACTGACCTCACACTTGGTAAAGCAACCCCCATCCTTTCATGTATTTATACCTGCTCCTGTATTTTTCACTTCATGCATCGGATGAAGTAGGTTCTAGCCCATGAAAGCTTATGCCCAAATAAATTTATTAGTCTCTAAGGTGCCACAAGGACTCCTCGTTGTTTTTGCTCTGATGTAGATACTGTTATGAATAGGAATGGTAATTTTTGACAGAATCAGAAAGTTTATAGTTTAGCTGTGCAAAAATGTATTCAACTGTTACTAAAAATTATTCTTAAATCTATAAACTGAATACAGTACATATAAGGAGTTAAGATTAGTCTGTCTACAGAAGAAAGTATTGTACAGTACAGGCTTTAAATGCTAACCATTTTCCTTCAAATGAATCATTTGCCGTTAAAGATTGGTAGTACTGAATTTACCACCACTACACACGACAGTTTGAGAAAAAAATGCATCAAAGTATCAACCAGGTGTTTTTTAATGATTATTGAAAAATAATTTTTGAAAAATTCTTTACGAGTAAACTTGCGCTACTTTGCTTGATGCAATCCACTCTCTAAGGTCTCTCTTTTAGCACATCATGCTCAGAGCACAGTGACTGCTCATACCAATCAGAGAAACAGCTTTCTCCATGTTCTACTGCAATGCAGAAGGCTAGACAAATGTACTGCTGAACAGAGCTCTCTATACAAGCTGCTAGAAGATACTAACAGCAGGAAATCTAATGCTTGTAGATACATAATAGTTAGAATGGAAGATAATATTAATACTATAGGAAATTATTGCTGTATTGGAATGCAACTGTATTTATTGTTTTTGTCTATTTAAACTGTTACATTAGTTAAGTAAATTTTATATTTCCCACTTTCCTATTTAGTACTGACACATTTTCCATTCAATGCTGTTTCAATGTACTGTAAATCTAGAGACTTAGTATAGTGCCTGCTGAGCTGCTAATCTGCACAACCCAATTTCACCTGCATGTGGAATTCTAACACTAACATACAATATTAAAAAGTATTTTTAGTTAGAATGAATTTTGCACTCCTAGGACCACCTGCTTCTCCCACATATGCTACAGATCAGGCATTCACAAACTTTTCATAGTGCAAACTACATCTTAATAGAGAGATGGTCTCCTAGACTGCTTCCTCTCCCATTCAAAATTGTGTGGAAAACTGCTCCTCCCATTCTTAATTGTAAAATATCGCTGTGACAACTATAGCAACTGCTTATATGACAAAGTCATATTAGCAATATATTTTAGCTATCTTTCGTGTGATAATTACTCTATCCTTTTAGAAAAAAGGTTAATTAAATGGCCTCTACTTTTGTCCTTCATTTCATCTTCTCTCCCATCTATTTTGTTGCTCTTTCCCTTCTGCTCCCCTGATCTTGCTTCTTTGCTGCTTGGCTCCCTTCTCATTTTCTGTATGTTCTCCCTTGTTGCTTGTTCTTCCATTACCCTGGGACATGCTACCTTGTCACTTGGCCCTTCTTCTCTGTTCTCCTGGTTATGCTATCCAGTCATCTGGTTCTCTATTTCCTCTGTGCCCCTGGACATAATGCCTGTACCATTCTTTTGCTTAACCATTCTTTTCTCCCCGATGTTTCTCTTCTGCAGATGGCTGACAGTTCCAGTTCCTTGAGGGAGCCCGTTTACATTCCTCCTATATACCAGTGGGTTTTATAGGGGCAGCTAGGCTGAGGGCAGATGTTGCACTCCATTAGCAGGGCCGGCTCCAGGCACCAGGCAACCAAGCTGGTGCTTGGGGCGGCACCTGGAGGGGGGCGGCGCGGCGCTCGGGCCGCCGGGGAGAGCGGGGCCACAGCCGGGCTCGCCGCCCAAACCCCCCCCCGCGCCCTCTCCCCCCGGCTGCCGGGGGGAGAGCGGCGAGCCCGGCCCTCTCGCTGCCCTGCCCCCGGCGCTCTGGCCACCGGGGGGAGAGCCGAGCCCCAGCCGGGGCTCGCCGCCCTCTCGCCGCCCTGCCCCCGGCGCTCTGGCCGCCGGGGGGAGAGCCGAGCCCCCGCCGGGGCTCGCCGCCCTGCCCCCGCCGGGGCTCGCCGCCCTGCCCCCGCCGGGGCTCGCCGCCCTGCCCCCGGCGCTCTGGCCACCGGGGGGAGAGCCGAGCCCCAGCTGGGGCTCGCCGCCCTCTCGCCGCCCTGCCCCCGGCGCTCTGGCCACCGGGGGGGGAGAGCCGAGCCCCAGCCGGGGCTCGCCGCCCTGCCCCCGCCAGGGCTCGCCGCCCTGCCCCCGGCGCTCTGGCCGCCGGGGGGGGGGGGGGGGGAGAGCCGAGCCCCTGCCGGGGCTCGCCATCCTCCTCCCAGGGCTCCGGCCGCCCTCCCCTCCGGCGCCCTCCCCCCGGCCGCCGGGGGGAGAGCGGAGCCCCCGCCGGGGCTCGCCACCCTCGCCCCGGGGCTCCGGCCGCCCTCCCCCGGCGGGAGAGCGGAGCCCCCGCCGGGGCTCGCCGCCCCCCCGGGCTCCGCCCCCCCCCGTGGAGGGGGGGGGGGCGGCCGGAGGCTTTTTTGCCTGGGGCGGCAAAAAAGCCAGAGCCGGCCCTGTCCATTAGTAACTTTTATTTCTGCTTAAAGTAGAATTCGTTTAGTTATATGGCTAAAGATGGTTTTTACTTGTTAATTTTTTGGTAACAGAATTCATGTTTCTCCAATGTGGCCAGGGTCACCCAAGTCTTTGAAAGCAAAATTCGTCATATTAACACAAAAATTAAAATTCCCCATACCACCAAGTGAAAAGAGCGCAAAGTACACCCAGTTTCCAATGGTTCCATGCAAGTATGTGGCATATAAAATATTTTGTTTATTAAAATCACTAAATGTACTGTTTATTAAATGTAGACTCTATTGTTTAAATACTTCAGTTTGCAAAATCTGCTACAAGGATAGTTTAAAAATCTTCAGGCAACTGAAAACAAATTTATCTAATTTTTATATAATTTCTGTAATCACAGTTAATTTAAAAAACAAACAAACAAACATACATATATCTGAATGTGTTCATGTATGTCATTCCAAAGCCAACAAAATTTAACATCAGGTCTGTAAAGCTAAGGTGCATTGTCCTTCATGGATCATGTTTCTTATGAATAGCTTTTGAGTACCCTCTGTATTTCTTTGTATGAAAAGCAGTCAGTCGGCTAAGGACACCACTTAACTGTGCATGTACCAGTGCTCTAAATAGGCATATTTGAAACTCTTCTGGTTTAGCTCCTAAGATCCCCAATCAAAGAATACATTAGAAATGACAATTTTGGATGAAAGCCCAGCTTGTAGAAACTGCCTAACAGCTCTGGTAGTCACTTGATGAGGTCTTACAGCTTGTGATTTCACTGTTTTTCTGCTGCTACTTTCCTATCATAATTCAATTATGCATTAAAAAGTTAATAGAGAATATTGAGAGTTAGGTCTTGCTTAAAAAAAACAGTCAAGGCTATTAAGATTTTTTTAAATAAATTCTTAATTTTATTTTGAGACCAAAAACTGATCGTTTTAAATTAAGAAAAGATGTTTCATAACAACCAAATATTTTGAAGGAAAACTGTTATAATATTAATAAAATAAAGTTAAAGTGACAAAAAATTAAATGCAGTGGGGCATGCATTTCTTTCAAGTTAATTGAAAATGAGCAAATAGTAAAATGAATAATTAAAACCACAATTCAAACAAGCAAATACTGAATACATCATGCAGATAATGACACTAATTGCTGCTTTCCATTGAATGTCTGTATGAACCTTCTATACAATGACCTTGACCAACTGTGATAGTTATTGAAAAGGTTTACTTTCTGCAGTATGTTTCAGTTGTGTATGTGGTTTTAAAATAGTACATATTCTGAAAGGACGGAAGTCACTTTACTAACCCATATCTGAAAACTACAGACAACCAACTTCCACCTTGCTTTTAATTAATCATTATACCTTTAATATTGTTGGGTGTGAAATTCACACCCCTGTGCAAAGGGCCAACACAAAAGGTATAAACCACTTAGCTCCCACTTTGATGAATTAAGTGAGAACTAAGTGATCTATAAGCCTTGTGTTGGCCATCTACATAGGGTGAATTTTACCCTGAAAACTAGAGATATGGTACACTTGGGAATGTAGTTATTCTATAGTGCAGCTTGTTTCATTATTCTGAGGTGTGCATATGGATCACAACATAATGTAAAAATATTTCTGAAAATTTATTGTTATTACAAGTTTTATCTTTTGAGTGTGAAGCAGCAATAATTTAGTAATTATTTCTAGAGACCAATATATAATTGCTAATTGGTAGCAAGAACTTCCTTTTACTGTCAATTTAAAAATTCTCATAGGGGACATCAGTGTGCAATGAATAGTTAGTCATTATGGAACTATTTAATGGTCTCACAAACATTACCAAGTAGTTTTTTTTAAAAGAAGCATCTGTTAATAAGTTAACAGAAAAGCTGAGCAAAACATCTCCATCCAATTGAAAGAAAGTTCAAAGTACTTTTCCTTCCTTAGCGGAGATCTTTCGTGTTCAACATCTAATATCAATGCTTAGAATTTTGATCATGCACTAAGGAACTTAAGATGTCCTGGTTTTGGGGGCAGGTGGGAGAGGGCAGAGACCCCTCTTATTTTGTGAAGTATGGTTTACTTGTTTCATACATTTCTAAATCCAGATCAACATTTTATATCTTACCCAACTATATTATGATGAATCACCATTTTCAGACACATCTTTGACACAAACTAGGAATGATTCACAGTTTCATTTCACACATTGCAGGTATGGAACAATAAAACTAGGAAGTTGAAGTCTAGTTAAATAAACACACAAAGATGTGAGCTGAATACCAGGCTTCTGTTTTTATAAGCGTATGCAAGATTAAGCATATAATGCAATCCAACATGGACTGTAGCGGGGTGAACACCCGCTCCAGCCCGGAAAGAGTTGGAAAAGCCCTGCAGAGGGCTGGGGCGGGGCCAGGGAGTAAAACCCTGGCTGATTGGGGAAGTGGCTGCAGCTGGGGCCACGCCCCCAAACCAAGGAACTGGGCCTTATAAGAAGGCCTGGGAAGCCAGAAGCAGCAGTCTCTCTCTGACTGGAGAGGGAGATAGGCCTGGCTGCTTAGGAATGCACCCAGGGGACCTAGAGGAAGGTGAGAGCTGGGGAAAGGCCTTAGGAGCTAGGAAGCCCTAGGCCAGCAACTCCCCAGGCTGCAAGGCCCAATTCTAGCCCACCTAGGTATTGGACTTGCAGAGGGGCAGTGTGAGGGTGGGTAAAGGCAGCCAGTCCAAACTCCTTTGCCTATGATGAGTGGCTGATACTGCAGTCTGCCCCAGTGAATGGGGGTTAGATGGAGACTGGGCAGTAGCCAAAACTAAGGCAAAGTGGGGATAGTGGGTGGGGGATCCCCTGGGTGGGGAAACCCAGAGAAAGTGGGATACTGCCAGGGGGGCAGCACCCAAGACAAGGGCACTGGGGTCCTGAGAGGGACACAGGAGGGGCCTGTGGCAAGCGGAACACTGGCCTGCAGAGGGTGCTCCTGGGTCAGAGCTAATTCCCGGAGATGACCAGCAGGAGGTGCTGCAGGGGTGAGTCTGTGCTGTGCTACAGGACCATACTAAAAAAAAATTCCTATTACACCATTTTATGTACGTAGTTATGTCAGAGACTAATATTTAAGTATGACTAGCTTTAACAGCTGTCTTATAAAATTATTACTAGCAATTACACAACACTGGTCCTTTATTTGATTATTATACTAGGAGTCTAGTCTATTATGACACATGATGTGTGAGTATGACATGCTGGGTGAAATCCTGGCCCTACTGATTTCAAATGGGAAAGTCATTGACTTTGAGGAGGATTTCATCCCATGTATTTTTGTCCTATCACTTCAATCAGTAAGGTTTTCAGGCATTCATATATATATATATATATATATATATATATATATATATACAACTAACCATTCATATAGTACCAAATCTGACCGTTTTTAACCTTTAATTTTCCTCGGCAATAATATTTTCAACTAAGTCATTACAATTACATTAACATTTGTTTTTCATATAAAAATGAAGTTTTCTCCTAGTTTCATTTATAGGCATAGTACAGTTATTTAAAAAACTCTTCATAGCCAAAAACACATAGGTAGGTAATTATAACCACGGAAGCAGAATGTTGAATGTATGCATTGCCAATTCCTTAGGTCAAAACAAGGAAATTCACTTACTGCAGATAATTATTGCATACAGGAATTCTCAAACTTAAACTCTGCATAATGTCAGAACATGTTTTGGGATGGCGATTTCCTATTTAAAAGTGTTCATTTTAGTCTTTAAAATGCAACTACTTTCCTGATGTTTGTTCTAATAAAATGCAGCAAAACTCCCAACATTAGTTATCAACATGCAGCTTTTAGCAGACAACAGTTCAGAACACTTTGATGGTATATATTTTATCTCTTATACAAATACTGAGTGATCTATCATTAAATTTTGCCATAGATTATAATATTTATTATTTATATTACCTTACCAACCTAGGTACCTACTCATTGACCAGGGCCCCATTGTGCTAGTGCTGTGCAAGCACTGAACAAAAAGAAGGTTCCTGAACCACAGAGCTTGAACTCTAAGTATAAGACAAGAGACAGACAGATGGTGGAGTACAAGGAAACTGAGACAATATTGGTCAGCATGATTGGCAGCAGTCTCAGCGCACCAGCAGCCAAAGGGCTAGTCTACACTTACCCGGTAGTTCGACGGCTGCGGATCGAAGTTCCGAGTTCGATTTATCGCGTCTGGTGTGGACGCGATAAATCGAACCAGGAAGTGATCCCCGTCGACTGCGGTACTCCAGCTCGGCGAGAGGAGTACCGCGAAGTCGACGGGGGAGCCTGCCTGCCGCGTGTGGACCGCGGTAAATTCGAAGTAAGGTATGTCGAATTCAGCTACGTTATTCACGTAGCTGAATTTGCGTACCTTACTTCGACTTGGGGGGGTAAGTGTAGACCAGGCCTAACACTGCCAATTTTTTTGTAAGCATCATGGAAAAGGAGAGTTTTGAGGGCTTTGAAGAAGGAAAATGAATTAGTTTTGCAGATGGTCCATTGTCCTCACCTGATACACTGAAAATCCAGGTCAAAATCATTCAATTTGAATGTATTTACTTTGTGGTACTAGGCCTAATACCCAAAATCATGCTGCCTAGAGTGGCTCATGTTTGTGAGTGCCTACCTCAGGGCAGACTGTCAAAAACAGGGCAGAAACTCCAAATTGGTGGTATGTGCTAAAATTATATTTCACCAATCCAGTAACAAATATGAACTCCTGGATCACTATCGTAGTCTTACGATGGAGTCACAGACAGTCCCTTTGGCTTCTCCAGTCTAGCTTGCTACCCAAACAAGCTGAACTTAGTGATAGTCACTTATACCAAAAAGTTGAAAAATATTCAGGTTAGTTCCAGTCCCAAGAGACCAGTCACTTATCTTGGATCAATTGGTACCCTATAGTAGATAATGTTTTCACCCCTCAGCTCATACACCAAAGACAATGCCAGTAGCCCATCCTGTAATAACCTAAAGATTTATCAACAAGTAACAAAATAAGATAGGTTAAAGCAAGCAAACGTATACACACAAAGGAGTTACCATCTATGATTCCTAAAGATGACAGATGTGGTAATCTGTTGATTCAGAATGCCTTTCATAGCAGACCCAGGTTGACCCTGGGAATCTTTACTTTAATTTAGTGTTTCTGGCCCTGTGAGTTCAAACAGCAAAGAGAACCATTTCTTCTTGCGAGCATCTTTATATAACTTCCCCCCAGGATTTAAGCCAATGAGACAAGGGCTCATGCATGTAACTTCTTCATGGGTGGATGGGGCAATCAACAAAGCTTTTTGTCTTAGATGGTCCAGAAAGTCTTGATAGTCCACTTGATGGGTGGCCACTCTTCTGTCTGAGTTCACAAGTTCAGAGTGGATATTTTTACTATTATAAAACACACATTTTACCTTGTAGCATGGAATACAGACATTATAAATCAGATTAATGCATGCAGCAATTTACAAGCATTTCATCGAGTCTAAATACATTCTAATAAGACTTATACCTTTTCTGAATAAAATTAACATATAGGTGAGCTGGTTTGGTTTCCAGTTATGAGTTTGTCAGTTCTTAGCTAACGCCTATGGCCTTTGCCAGAGCTGACACTTGGTTTACCAGTGTCACACCCAATACCAGGTTTACTATCAGGAATTACTTTGCCACACAGTAGTTGCTGCCAGGTAGCAGTGAAATAAGAGTGGGCTCAAGCTCCTCACATACAAAATACAGTTGGTACATAAAAGGTCAAGACAGTAATTGTCCCAGAGCTTGGCCAGTTCTTTCAGAAACTAAGCTTATAAATAGGTGACTGCCCAGGTGAATATCATTCTTTTCAGTGGACCTAATTATCTGCAACAAATATTTTCTTAGGATTATGATTACTAAATTATATGTTTCTTTGCACACTAAAGGTCCTGGGCAAGATTCTGCTTTTAATTATGCTGATTAGCGCAGTAATTTTATATACTTTGGTTGAGTTACTCTTGATTTGCAGCAGTATTACAGAGAGTGGAATTTGTCCCTATGTCCACTTAAGTTTCTTTTCAGAGAAGTCAGATTAATCTTGTATGAAGTCCTTCACCTCCATCCAGTATTTGGGGCACTTAAACAGGTTATGCCAAAGAACTGTCAGGGAGAACTTGTTGATATTGATTTTAGGAATGTATCCCCCTCACCTGCCAACCTGAAACCTTAAACTCCCTATTTGGGTGAAATGGGAAATTCTTGCTCTGAATAGTGGATAGTCTGAGAAGATCATTGAAAGACGAGAGCTTGCAGGAGGAAAGATCCAGATGCCATAGTCAGACTGAGAACAGGGTTTATAGGTCACTGGCATCTGCAATTTTGGAAGTGTCTAGTTTGGTTTTCTGTAAACAATTTCTGTTACTCCTGGGTTGCCTACCATCTCTTATGCTCTAGAAAGGACTGAGGAGGATGTTTCTCAACAAACAAAAAAGAGAAGTGGCCTGGTATTGCGTATTTTCTGGTCTGTTCGCATCTCTCAATGCTCTCAACTTGGTTTGGCTGAGAATTTGCAAATGTCAGAATTTTACTTATCTTAAACCTTGGAAGTATTTATTATAGGGGTTGGTAGAAAACAAGTTAAGATTCTAAGTGTGTGTGTGTGTGTGTGTGTGTGAGAAACACATTTTTTGCACTTTCCTCACGCCAGCTGAGGTCTAGATAGACAGTGCAGTTTTTCATACCCTGTTGAGGAGCAAGATGAATAATTTTCTCTGTACAAGTTCCAGCTGAAGACATCAGAACCCCCCCACCACCACCAGCTTTCCACCAAATCCATGCGTGCAATATTATTCTATAAGACTGTTAAACAATTTTAAAGAGAGATGAGGACGCACATTTTTTCCTAAACATTATTGCAACTGTCTTTACCTAGGATAGACATCTTTACCTAAACAATGTTCTCCTTGAAAGAAAAGCTTTCATGAAATCTGACACTGATAGAAATGTTATAAAGACCACACGTAAAATACTATGGATTTCGATAGAATGTTCTGCATTCTCTACTACACAGTGAAAACATACACTATTGCGGCTATGTGTGGGACCAAATTCATCCCTAGTGTAACTCTCTTACTTACAATAGTCTTTGACCCACTGTGTCAATACACAGAAAAAAAAACTACACAAAAAGGCATCTAAACTTTCACCGCTTATATATACACTAACTGACTTATTCTATTCTGAACATAACATCTTTTTGGCGGGGGGGAAGGAAAGGAATATTACTGTTCCTGCCAAAAATTTCTTCCGTCTTCTATACACCGGCTACACTTCCTCTGGGTTTTCTTCCCCCTTTTCCAAAGTCAAAAGAAAGCTCTTGGTAACATTCATTGATTAAAGTTTCATCCTCCTCAGGATTCTGAATAAAGGTAAATGATAGCCAGGGAGAGAAGAATTTAAGACCTTATGAAGGCAAATTCATATAATGCAAATTCAGCAGTACTGCAATGCCTTTCAATATATCCTAATTTTCTTCACCTATTGATACTCTCTCACTAACCCTGTACCCAAATACTGTATATAGTCGAGTTCTGAGAAGTTTTCTTTGTCTATTAGATTTTTTTTTTAAAGGATTTAAAATTTATCATGTCCCTGAAAGCTTTCACATAAGACCTAGTTAGTGTAAAAATTCACTTACTGAGGAATTACAATAATTGTATAATATATGCATATGCGCATAAATACATACACATAAAAATATACATACACAGATAAATCAGCAAAGTTACCCTTGCTCAAGATTAAGTATGCAGATTTGAACACATGCATGCACACACAGTGGGAACAGTGCATCTTTGTGGGTGAAATTTAGACATCAGCATTGAAAACCTGGATTTTAATAATATTAAGAGTTGGATTTAAACAGTTCAGAGTAAGGAAAATCAGTGTAGAGGTGGAAGGCTGCGATGGTGTTCAAGAAATAAAATGCACATTTTGCATTGCTCAACAATGACCTCTCTCCAGATTAAGAGGCAACATTAATCAACTCCAGTAGGACACTTGGATAGATGGAGTGAAGGAGACAGAGTATGAGGCTGACTCAATGCTTAAGGATATTTAGATAGTTCAAGTGGAATGGAAGCAAGGGAACAGGGAGAATCATAGGTAATACTGCTTTTTCATCCACAGAGAAGAGAGATCCTATAGTAATGTTTGCCAAACTATGGCCCTGATTCACGAGATCACTAAAGTACATGCTTATCTTTAAGCATATGCTTACGTGCTTTGTTGAATCACGCTCCAAATGAACACCAGGATCTTATTTCCTCAACAAAATGAAGGATTTTTTTAATTAAAGAATTTTACTTGCCATTGTCACATACATCGCTTTTTTAAAATAGGCTTTGGACTAGTTTGTTTTGGATGGAAACCAGCAGATTCTGTAGATCTAAAAATCTTTTTACAGACTGTTTTGAAAAACTGGTGCAGTGCTATATTTGTTTTCAAGCCACATCCCAAAAGGATATTTTTAAAATATTGGTATGCAAATGTTATCTATTACTATTTCTTTAAAAAATTGCTACTACACCTCTACCCCGATATAATGCTGTCCTCGGGAGCCAAAAAATCTTACTGCATTATAGGTGAAATCGCGTTATATCAAACTTTCTTTGATCTGCCGGAGTGCACAGCCCTGCCCCCCCCGGAGTGCTGCTTTACCACGTTATATCCGAATTCATGTTATATCAGGTCGCGTTATATCGGGGTAGAGGTGTATCTATAGCACATTAATTATTGCATAGGGTTTGACAATTATTAAAATAAAATATAGAAACTTTTAAAATACATTTGCACTATAGAACATACTGGCTCTTTCCTGTCCCCAATTCTGGAAAGCAGATGTTTAAGTATTGCCCTGAATCAGGACCATAGGTAGATCTGCTTGTACAATGCCATGTTTAGAGTCTTTATGAAAACACCTCAGGAGGACATGCAGAAGAATGACGACGAACACATGAATGCGTTTAAAGCAGCTGGTCACAACTTTAATACCTTTAATGTTAAAGGGGGGAGGGCTAGTCCCCCTTGAACTACCAGGGCATTAATTGGGTCCAGTGAGGGGCTGACTTCTAGACCATACAACCAAGCCAGGAGGGTTGGCTTCCTCAGTTAAACCCCTTCTATTCAATTCATGATTCAACCCAATGCTGCAACCCATCACCCTCCCCCTGAGAAGAGGAGCTCAGTCTGCAAAAATTTAAGATCTCTTTTCAATCCACAGCTAACAGGGTCCACCAGTCACTCCTGGGTCCTGTGCTTAGATTTACTCCATGAACTGACTCACAGGAGCTGGGTTTATCGATACTCTTACCGATACTGGCTACAAGTTGTGACATTACTTATTGAGATTATTATCCCTTACTCATTTTTTTTTAAAAACACACGATGCCTCATATTTTTATTATCCCCACATGCCAGCCCTCCAGGATACTGTGGGGAAGTGAAAACACACTGGACACCCTACCAATCCTGCCAGACAGAAAAAGTCCTTTCTGGTACCAAAGGTTGAGTAAGTTAGACATATAGCCAGTGTGGAAACCCAGCTCTGACAGCTACACCACCTATAGGGCAGCTTTGAGCAGCAAAAATGGCTGCTGTATGCCCAGGAATGCTTAAAAACATGGAAATTGGCTAGGGATGGGGAAGGGAGGAGAGGGTTACTGGAGCCAATCTGCTTTCTCTATCCCTCACTTCAGATTTGGCCACTGGGTGACTAGGGTGGGTGGAACTATACTCACTTCACCGCAGTCCCACTGGACATACATTCCCCACAGGTATTCTGGGCAAAGGAAGAGGAAGGGGGTGGCGGGTTCAAAGGGAACACTCAGCTGCTAACCGGAATGTCGAAGGTGGCCATTCCCTGCCTCTCTGATCAAAAATCCCTCTTCCCACACTAAGACAGGAAGGGATAGTAGATGGAATCTTTGGACTCTGCTGAATAATAAGAATTTAGGGAGGGATTCAGGTGTATTTTTAAAGCACCTAGGACACATCTGGCACTAAATAATACTGTACCTAAATTCTTAGACCATAAAGAGCTTGTGTTTATCAAAGTTCATGTGAAATGTTTGTTAAAATAAAGTTACTGTTCATGTGTATTAGCCACTTTCAAATAAAATAATTCTATGTTTTAAAATAGATTTTCTAACCCACTGGCAAAGAATTTACATTCCTGATAAACTGAAATTTTGCAGGCAGTAAAACAAGCAAAACCTTTTTTTTGATTGTACAAGTATCAAAATGCATCTGAGGAAAATATTTCACTCCCATTATTTGAAAATAAACTTAATTTCACCAAAATATTTATGAACACTCTCTTTGGCGGAGATCATGTGCCAAGTTTCTGCCCACAGCAAAGTGTTAATGCCAAATTACAACCCAGTAAATGAGGGTGTACAACTGAAATCTTGACAGTTTTTCAACTACAATGGTTTTAGCATGCAATATGACACTATAAACCTGAAATTCAGAGTCTGAATAATATTTTATATTAGCCTATTTTGCAATTTTCATTACAGGAATGGTACTTCCAACTTGCAGTTTGAGCAGTTTCAGACCAATGTTGGCCTTTAATATACATTGTTATTGCCTAACAGGTGGTTAACACTGGTATTCAGCGATTATTAATGGGACAGCTCACTTAAAATGTCCCAAATACTTTTCACAGACTATTTGAAGCAGTACATTGTCGTCATTATTGGGCATGATTTATGGATACGTAAAATATTTCTATATTACAGGTTTGACACTGCTGTAATCAACACAAAATGCACCAATTTTGTTGTCCAAGAGAATGACTGCACCGTAACTAAAAGTGGGGCAAAAGTTGTCTGGGCTTACCCAAAGAAGGCAGCTCTGCTTTGTGGTGGTTTGGGGGGGAAGGAGGAAGGTCAGAAACTGCTGCAAAAGGTGCTTTGCAGCAGTGACTCACCCCCCCCCCCCTTCCCACAGGAATGTGCATAAAGGTACGAAACCTGGGTGGGGCAAGTCTCTATGTCCAAGCAGCAAGGAAGCCAACACCCACCCTCCCTCCCCTAGTGGAGGCAAATTGGAGGCTGGGTTAGGACCTGCTGTGGGCATTACGCTAGTCACCCCTTTAAAATTTTTCCCACACCATCAGAATTGGCTTCGGTGGAGTGTGTTTTTTTTTTTGCCTTCCTCACAGCAGGTGTGAGGATAGACCTTTTCTGGTCAATAGAAAAGGTGGTAGGCCATATGTTGCAACTTATTTTGTAATATTGGGTGGATGTTCAGTGCAGGTACTCCATAGGGAGGGCAGCCAGTGACCAGATAAATGGCCTGGTAAAGGACTTAAAAGGAGGTCCTGGATAAAGGAACAGAACGGGGGAGGGGGTTCGGGGACTCCTATGACTGGCACGGCAGGAAGCCAACCCCCTCTGTTCTCATAGCCCTCCTAAACCCTCTCACGAGGCTGGTGGATGGTAAGGTCCAAGCCATGGGTTGGCTGGGGGACCTGGATGGAAACAAAGGGGGGCTGGTGAAAGCCCCGGAAAACTGAGTTGAATAAGCATGGATTAAACAAAGGGATGCTGGTGAAAGCCATGGAGAATTGATTTAAATAAGAATGGATTTGCATGCACTGTACACTTTATCTGCCGGGTAGTCCAAGACATCTATATAATAAAGTTGCGGCCTGATTAAAACCCATAACAAGTCTCCTGTCCTTCTTGCGGTATACCCAGACAACTGTTTAGCATTTAACCTCTTTTATTGTTAATGCTGAGAGAACAACTCAGTCGGGGCCCTATCTGACTCCAGTTAAAGTCAGCAGAAAAGTGCTATTGACTTTAATAGGAGCGGTATCAGGTTCTAGAATACCAGGCAATGCATACTCTCACACACATAGCTGGCAGTGCTCTTACGCAAAGAATAATCTGTTAGTTCAATAAGAAAAGAAAGTCAGATACTTTTATTCTTGCCTTGAAGTTCTGTAAAGAGTCAACTTCTTTGCCGGTCAGTCTTAATCAAAATGCCTATTATATTTATGTTCATGGCACCAAAGTGGTAGCCTAACAGTAGGGTTGGCAGTCAGAGGCCCTTGTGGGAACTAATTAAACCTTAGATTGCTGAGCCAGTTTCAAACAGCTTTGCACTGAAAGATTAATTAGATAACTGTCTATTTCCACAAATATAACAAGGAAGATGGTAACATACACTCACATAAAACCATGGACATTATTTAGGCTCAAAATGCCCACCCTATTCTCATGTGTCAGGACAGAACTCACTCACAATAAAAAAAATAATTTAAATTTATATAAGGTCTGTATCCACATACGCTATTTCTCTCACACTAAGAATGAATATGCAAATAGCACCCCAATATACCACAGTCATTTCATCTTTATGAGACTTTAAATGCTTTCATGTTAGTGTTTCTGAGGTATTATTTCCTCGGTAGCATATTTTATTTTATTGTTTAAAATTTATGTGTGGTCTGCTGGTGTGGTAAATTTTTGAACAACTTAATCCAAGTAAGCAGTATAGCTTAAGCAACAGTGAGTTGCTCTTATGGGAATGAATGATTTGGTTCATAGTTTTCATTAGGACTAAATCTAGCCATTCTTTGAAGCATCTGATGCAGCTAAGATTAACAGGACATTGGCAGTTACGGGCAGGTGTGTCCTGTGCAACAGCAATCCTCCCAGCACAGGTCTCCTCACTACCAGGGCCGGCTCTAGGTTTTTTGCCCCCCACCGTTGCCCCACACACACACCTCCTGCCGCCCCAGCCCTGGGCTCTCCCCCCCACCCCCTTCCTTCCACCTGGGTCACTGGTAACTCGCTCCCAGGGCAGGTTATTCAGCAGGAATTTTAGGTGTGCACAGAACACAGACAGGATTGGTTCCCATATGGTTACAGAACTGCAGTAAAGTGGAACAATTTTCAGCTTGTGTGATTGGAGGATATCTGGATGCATATTATAAGACTGTCCTCCATAAATGAGGAAAAGTTGAGGTGCCTTTATTATTCTTTTGTTCCACTCATTCTTTCTATGGGGAATTTGCCAATGCAATATCACTGTCTTCCGTACAAACAAACAAACAAAAAAGGCAATGGCTGTTGAAAATAGCAATTCCAGTCCTAATAACCACCTGGGAAGCATTTCTTGCTCAATTTATTCTACTTTTTCTACAGCAAGTTACAGTGGATCAGTATATTTGATTTGGGAGAAATGAAGTAACAGCCGCCCAAACTGAGCTTGAGCACTCCTGAATTTTGAGGTGTTCAAATCTGGAAGGCAGGTGCTGGGGGGGGGGGGGGGAAGGGGGGGGCTGTGGCTCCGCAGGGGAGCACGGCAGCATGTATGCAGCAGCGTGTCTGGCGCTGCGCGAAGCCAGACACGCTGGTCTGAGTGGCACGGTAAGGGGGCTGGGGGGTTGGAGAAGGGGTAGGGGGTTCCGGGGGGGCAGTCAAGGGACAGGGAGCAGGGGGAGTTGGATGGGGCGGAGGTTCGGCGGGCAGTCAGGGGCAGGGAGAGGGGGGGTTAGATGGGCCGCCCCTGCTCACTACAGGCTTTTCACACTTTGCTGCTCTTATTAGCAAGTACACCCTTGATTAGCTTGCCAGGTAGTACTTGTTGCTAACAGCAGCATACATTCTAGCCAGATACAAGTAGTTAGCTCTCCCCCTCTTCTAGAAAATCACAATGCCGTGTGCCCCTATGTGCTGGCTATTATGTACTATTCTGCCTGGTTGATTGCAAGAGAATTGTAGGGAGAAAGGAGGTAGAGAAGATCTCTATACCACAACAGTGCAGAAATGTAAGACTTAGAAATGATCACTTGAAATATCGTATTTGTTTTTACTGCTGTATTTCTGCTGCCTCGGCCGTTCCCCTGTAATGTTTGGAAATAATGAGCAAACTAGATAAAATACATGGAAAGAAAGTGACCTCTCAAACTGAATGTCGGAGGCTCCCCCCTCCTTCGCCTTCCCCCATCCCCCAGTGCCTCAGCACACTGCATCCAGGAGCGGCCCTGGACAGCGCTGCAGCGGCGTAGCTCGGGCGGGGCTTGAGGTCCTCCCGCTTGGAGCCCCGTGGTAAGGGGGCGGGGCAGCGAGCTCCGGCGGGCCGAACGGCAGGAGCTCCTGGACGCGGCTCGCTGAGGCTCGGGAAGAGGCGGGGGTAAGCGGCATGGTAAGCCCCTCTGAGCAGGGCACCCCCCGACCGCATCCGCCCCCAGCCCTGACCCCCAACTCCGAGCCCAGCCCCTCTGAGCTGGGCACCCCCCGACCCCCAGCTTCGAGCCCAGCCCCTCTGAGCCGGGCACCCCCCAGCCCTGACTCCCAGCTCTGAGCCAGGCGCCCCTCTGAGCTGGGCACCCCCCGACCGCATCCACCTCCAGCCCTGACCGCCAGCTCCGAGCCCAGCCCCTCTGAGTCGGGCACCCCCCCAGCCCTGACCCCCAGCTCCGAGCCAGGCATCCCCTGACCCCATCCCCCCCCAGCCCTGACCCCCTGCTCCGAGCCCAGCACCCCTCGACCCCGTCCCCCGCAGCCTTGACCCCCAGCTCCGAGCCCAGCCCCTCTGAGCTGGGCAACCCCGACCCCATACCTCCCCAGCCCTGACCCCCAGCTCCGAGCCCAGCCCCTCTGAGCCGGGCACCCCCCCCAGCCCAGCCCCCCCCAGCTCCGAGCCCAGCCCCTCTGAGCCGGGCACCCCCCCTAGCCCAGCCCCACACAGCCCTGACCCCCAGCTCTGAGCCCAGCCCCTTTGAGCCGGGTACCCCCTGACCCCATCCCCCCACAGCCCTGACCCCCAGCTCTGAGTTCAGCCCCTCTGAGCCGGACACCCCCCTGACCCCATCCCCCCACAGCCTTGACCCCCAGCTCTGAGTCCAGCCCCTCTGAGCCAGGCACCCCCCTCACCCCCGCAGCCCTGACCCCTAGCTCTGAGCCCAGCCCCTCTGAGCCAGACACCCCCCGACCCCATCCCCCCCACAGCCCTGACCCCCGACCCAGAGCCCAGCTCCCCACCCAGCCCTAGGCAACAGTAGCACCACCCCCAGGCAGCGACAGCCCATTGGCACCAACCATCACCATCACCCAGCAACAGCCCATAATGTAATTGCAAATGTATACATACCATTAAAGCATTTAATGTTTTTAAATAATGTATTTCATGTATTTTAAAATCATTAAAAATTAATTTTTGAATGTATTTACTGGTTATTTTTTACATTTCCAAATACATGTTACTATAGTATTGCAACTTTTTTTTATGGAAGGGGCCCCTGAAATTGCTTTGCCCCAGGCCCCCTGAATCCTCTGGGCGGCCCTGTGCAGAGCCCCCCGGACCGGTGGCCAGGACTTGGGCAGTGAGTGCCACTGAAAATCAGCTCACATGCTGCCTTCGGCACGTGTGCCATATGTTGCCTACCCCGAACTAGAGTTTGCTAATATGTGAGAACTGTATCAAGCATTTTTCCTACATATACTCATGAACTATGGGTGAAGAAGTGCCAAACTGATAAAAGGGACCTAGTAACTAGAATTTACAAATAATGGAGTTAATACAAATATCTACAATTTTAAGTACTGTGTGAATATACAATAGTTCAGGAAATGTTTGTAGACATTATCTGAGAAATTGCCCTACCACAGAAGGTGCTGAGTGCTCCCAACTCCCATGACCAGTTCTCAGAAACTCAAGTCAGAGTAATTCTAGTTTAATGATTGACTTTATTTCTTTGAGTATCCTAAGGTGGATAACATTGTTGCCCCTTCTTCCAAAGTCATTAGTGTTGCATTTCTGACACCAGGGTCAGCACTCTGCCAAGTGGTAGCACAGATCCTGGCCTTGCTGGGTCGTTTCTGGCAGAGTAAAAATCAGTGACATGAAGTCTGTATATATTGTCTAAATGTAATTTCCTTGATTTGCACTTGTATACGAGTCCTGAAATAAGATGGTCAATTAGCATGGACAATCCCTTCTTTCAGGAATCTCAGCCCAACACCAATGTATAATTCCTAGGGAGTAACTCTGCCTCAAGAACTGTCTCTAATCAGAGAACAAGGCAGAAAGCAAATTCTCCTGCTGCTCATATAGTTCCTTCTCCAGAACCCTGCATAACTGCAAACCATCAGCAACACAGCATGTTTTCCTAACAGTCTAAAGTTAATCACATATTAAGAAAAATAACTTGGAAGACTATCTGTAACAGTACCACGTGAGGACAGCTGCCATAACATTATAACTCTAAAACTGTAGTAACACACAGACCCACAGCTTGTTTAAGAAATTATGAGTAAATTCATGAATAAATCATTTTCAGGGCTGCCCAACAGCCTGATAGAGCCATTTTAATTGAAAGAATGAAATACAATTAAATAATAACCCCTACAGTAAGAAAGTAGACATGGCAATTCTCTATTATTTTATATAGTTACACAAACTACAGTAGAAAACTGCAGGCTTTAGAGGTCTCTTGTTTCTAATAATCTTTTTTTCCTATTATGATGACTTGGGAGATTCATCTAGTGCTCTCTTTTTCAGCCCAGTATAATTAAAGATCAGAAATCTTATAAATAACACTAATAAAGTAACAGAATGGTCCAAAAAGTTTGAAAACCCCCCAACTTTATCCAGTAGCCTAAGTTGGAGCAGTAACCGTCAGCTACAATAGTTGTACTCTGTCTCAGTGCTCACAAATGCTGCAGTTTTCTTTTTTCCTTTTCTCTTTCTCAGCAAGTCTGAAAACCTCCTAAGGAGCAATAAAAAAAAAAAAGGGAAGAAACTGCACAAAAGCACCAAATGTAATTTTGAAAGTCACCTCCAATACATCCTCCCCTTAAAAATCTGCAGTATCCACACAATCAGCAAGGTACAAAAATCATTCTCAGAAGTCTCCAGGAAGCAGCAGTTCACTAACAGTAGTGTCCTCTGTCAGAATTCAATAAATTGATTCCCTTATCCACTGAAAGTAACCTTCAAACAGAACTTCTTTGCTGATAATGTGCCTCATATTTCTCGCTTGGGTGTGAGTCTAGTAATCCAGGATGAGGATGCCTGCTGAAGTTTGGCTATAGAGAGCCACAGAACTGAGGGTGGTTTGCTACACTGAGCCAGATGATGGTTGATGTAGCCTTCTTTAGGCTAATTTCTCCTTTGACGTGTTTCAACCAACTATGCTCTCTGGGGAATTCTCTCTTTTTTTTTTTTAAGTTAAAATTAGATAACTGAAGGATATTCTTCTGCAGTGCATATTAACTAAACTGAATGTACTTTAGGATATTTTAATATATTTGACATCTGATTAACTGATCAGTAAGTTCCCAGTGGTTTGTTTGAGTTCCTTTTAAAAACCTCTGAGAAGGGTTTTTGGAGGGTGCTGACATAGCCATATGCAGGATGCAAGACCTCTCCCTCTGGGCTAAGCATCTTCCAAACCGCTCCCCTTCTCTAAATTTATTCCAAGAATTATTGCTAAATCCTACCACTTTTCTCCCTATGTCACTACCAAAATCCATTCCTTCTGCTAAAACTCTTGCCATTCTTTGATCATTTCTCACCTTGACTGATGTAACCTACTTTTCTCTGGCCTGCTCCCAGTAACTTTCTCCATACAATCTACTCAAATGCTGCTGATAAAGTTACTTTCTTTTCCAGCTACTGACCATTTCACCACAACTTTTGACCCCCATCACTGGTTTCCTCTCTTTTATAGCATTATATTCAAATACCTAACCCTTATCTTTCAAGGCACTACATAATCCCCCCTACCACTCTGTTTCCATTTCCATGTCACTCCTAGTCCCAATTTTTAATACAAACTCTCTCTTTTTCTATTCTCAGTCTTGGATCTTCTTTCATTTTAATCCCAAATTTAGAGCAGCCTCAATCTTCTTTCTTGCTTAGTTCACTCTCTTCTTGTCCTTCAATTCTTCTATGAAGCTTTCCTACCCTGGTCTGGTCCTCACTGTTATTTCCACAGCCTTCAGCACCAGAGTTGATTGATGTTCCATTGATCTTTACCATGAAAGAGCAGTTGAGGATAACATGTGAAAGAACACGTGCTTTAAATTTAAAATGGAGCAACTTAAATATTAAAGAAATCGTTATCTTCATTATAGAAATGTTTGTACAATGCATAATCTATCCATTGGGGATGTGACATTCTATAAAGGTAAAACATGATCTATATGATAGAAGAGACTAGCGTTTAGGGATGCATACAAAGAGCTCACATAGATTCACCTCTTACAGACTGGGATGTTACACGATGGCTGATCTCTTGACAACCCTTTGTTAATGACAGCTCATGCACTTTCTACTGCCACTTTACCATGCACGGATGATCAGCACACCCAGGGAGCTGTCCTTACAGAGGGGAAGCACTGGTGGGAAAGAGTCTAAGACACTAAATAAATTCAGGAGTCCAAAGCTACACCTGCCTCTATGTCCACTTGATCATAGATCCCAGACCAAGCTCAACAGGCTACTCTGCCACTCATCCAGAGTTGCCGGAACTATGCACTGGCTTGTCCTGGTTTCCTCCCCACACTATGACTGTGGAGCAGTTTTGCAGCCAATAACTCATATGGTGGAAGAATCCCCAACTCAACATCTGGTGATGGTTTACCATATCTAGCCTCATTTGATACAAAGGCTATCCTCTGTTTAAGGAACCTGGACATCAAGCTCTGATATCTGCATAAAAGAGAAAAACAGATTTACCATAACTCTCTTATTTTCTGTTGTTGTTTTTTTTAAGAGCGATACAAGTTGGCAGTATAGCCTTTAGTAATTATAGGAAACCACCCCAACATCCTCCTGTGGTAGATTAATTTATACAGCCAATTGCTTGGTAGAAGTTATGTTGCTGGTAAAGTATTGTCATACTGGTGCTTCAGCGAAAGGATACTACAATATCGGGTCCTCTGTTCTCTTTGGCAGGCTACGTTTGCAAAGTGATGACGACTCCCAGCTTAATCAGAAAGTCACAGTAATATGCACAGTTTTGTCTACCTGATGTGTATTAGTATGTGTATTTATAGTAGTAGGACCATTGCCAGCAGATCGAGGGAAGTGATTATTCCCCTCTATTCGGCACTGGTGAGGCCATACCTGGAGTATTGCGTCCAGTTTTGGTCCCACCACTACAGAAGGGATGTGGACAAATTGGAGAGAGTCCAGCGGAGGGCAACGAAAATGATTAGGGGGCTGGGGCACATGACTTACGAGGAGAGGCTAAGGGAACTGGGTTTATTTAGTCTGCAGAAGAGAAGAATGAGGGGGGATTTGATAGCAGCCTTCAACTACCTGAAGGGGGGTTCCAAAGAGGATGGAGCTCGGCTGTTCTCAGTGATGGTAGATGACAGAACAAGAAGCAATGATCTCAAGTTGCAGTGGGGGAGGTCTAGGTTGGATATTAGGAAACACAATTTCACTAGGAGGGTAGTGAAGCACTGGAATAGGTTACCTATGGAGGTGATGGAATCTCAATCCTTACAGGTTTTTAAGGCCCGGCTTGACAAAGCCCTGGCTGGGATGGTTTAGTTGGTGTTGGTCCTGCTTTGAGCAGGGGATTGGATTAGATGACTTCCTGAGGTCTCTTCCAACCCTAATAGTCTATGATTCTATGTGTCCTTGTTCATTTCTGCTTTATACAATATACTGAACTGTAGAGAATGGCATGCACTCAGAGATCTAGAGGCAAAATTTGTTAAGATTTTTCCATAACTCTAATAGAAAACAATGAAAAACAAATAAACGTGGATTTTAGAAATGCCTCATGGAACACACAAAATGTTGTAAAATTATGGGGAAACACAATAGCCTACTAATTAGGCTTGAGGGATGGACAGAGAGAAAAAACATTTCAGATAAAAATAAACCACATAAAATCAGAAATTATAAAATCCAGGTTTGGCTGAACAAATCAATATGAGAACTGACCTAATTAGCATGGCTTTCTTTAGTGTTTCTTGCAAAGTATAATAAAATAATATTATATATTAAAAGTTCCACCACATTAAAAGATACATTACAGAAGGATATATTTTTTTTAATTTCACTAAATACTTTATGTAGATATCTGAAAATGGAGGACAGAACAAAACAGGAAAAACAACAGTATCTGATTTTAGCCACATAAACACGGTTGCTAAAATTAGATGCCCAAATCAGTACTCACATGTGGGATTTATCCTAATAAGGTAATCTTCATTTGAATAATGCATTTAGACAGATATTGACAAATTATGGATTAAGTCATACAGTTAGTCTACATGGATAAAATAAGAGATTCCAACAGAAACAGAATGTATTAAACACATATTGTGACACTGCATGTGGTGTCTGCTTGGGGAGTGTGTGGGATTGAAAAAAATACTACTGCCCCATCCTGTTTGAAAACATGACCCAAACTACATTTTTCACCTTCCAAAACACATTTCTCCATGTAAACTAGAAACATGTAAATATATAAAGTACCAAACTTCTTTAAAAGTAGGTGGGAAGCAAAAATCACTCCCCCACTCAACACTTGGGCTCCTATCCACAATTCTTCTCCCCATATTCCACTCTCCTATTTTAATTTCAGGGCCATAGAATAATAAGATATAGATATTAGGTAATGCTAGCCCATCTCCCTGTTAAGTAGGACTGTTCCCTAAGCATATTTTCTAGCACTTTCTCCAATCTATTTTATAAATATTGCAATACTGAACATCTTCTTAAACAACCAATTTGTTCCTGGGTGCATCTTATTACATTTCTGAAGAAAAATAAACGAACAAAAAACACACCGCAGTACTTTCCTCTTAATCAATGCAAAGACAATAAAACTATGGGAGATTGTGCTGGATTTTATTCAGGTTCATATATCATCAAAAGAATTAACTAAATTTCTAATTGCAGAGTATTCATTACTGATAACATACAAGTGAGACAACACATACACTCACAGACTAACAGATTCCTTGTTAAATGTGTAAACTGGCAATTAGAAGAAAACATTTACTGGCAAATTTATATGGTCTGTCACAGCCACAAAAAGAATGCAACCCCCCAACTGCATTTTTTATAGAATTACTTGATCAGGACATCCAGGTAAATGAGTCACAGACAGAGAATGATTTTAAACATTAGGCTGCTGCAAGTTTATAAACTTTTAGTAAAACCAAGGGGGTAGCTGCCACCTAAAACAAGAGGTAATATCCAGTAAAAAAAAAAAAAAAAAAAAATAGCCAGTAAAAGAAAAACCTGGCTTTGAGCCAGACCAGGAGGAAAGGGTGGGTGGAAAGCAACTCTTAGCCTAACCCTTCATTGCCCCCAACAATGGATTCACCACACAACTGACATCCCAATCGCCATCCCTTTTGGTGGGGGAGGAAGAATGTAATACTTAAGATCTTCCTACACACTATCAGGGTCAATGTATAGAACCCTCTTACGATCTGATTTACCATGGGAGCTGTCTTCCCATCCGTTAGCTTACACACACGCCAAAAAATGGGACAATTCTGTCATTATTATAATTGACACAAATATATAGCTGTAAGTGGTCTGGTAGCAACATCTATTATTAACGGTGCCCAACGTTTCCCACTATAAGACCCCGTTCTAAATTGCTCTAAATTTGATAAGTTATTTGAGCTAAAATTTTCCCTATCCCATGTCTGCCTCAGATTTTTATTTTTTTATTTATTTCATAGACAATCTTAATTCTGTCACTTTCTCACTTTTGAGCCAAGATATCATCCTCAAAGAGACTGTCTAGGAAGGAGTACTGCAGAAAGGGATCTAGGGGTTATAGTGGACCACAAGCTAAATATGAGTCAGCAGTGTGATGCTGTTGCAAAAAAAGCAAACATGATTCTGGGATGCATTAACAGGTGTGTTGTGAGCAAGACACAAGAAGTCATTCTTCTGCTCTACTCTGCGCTGGTTAGGCCTCAGCTGGAATATTGTGTCCAGTTCTGGGCACCACATTTCAAGAAAGATGTGGAGAAATTGGAGAGGGTCCAGAGAAGAGCAACAAGAATGATTAAAGGTCTAGAGAACATGACCTATGAAGGAAGGCTGAAAGAATTGGGTTTGTTTATTTTGGAAAAGAGAAGACTGAGAGGGGACATGATAGCAGTTTTCAGGTATCTAAAGGGTGTCATAAGGAGGAGGGAGAAAACTTGTTCATCTTAGCCTCTAAGGATAGAGCAAGAAGCAATGGGCTTACACTGCAGCCAGGGAGGTTGAGGTTGGACATTAGGAAAAAGTTCCTAACTGTCAGGGTGGTTACACACTGAAATAAACTGCCTAGGGAGGTTGTGGAATCTCCATCTCTGGAGATATTTAAGAGTAGGTTAGATAAATGTCTATCAGGGATGGTCTAGACAGTATTTGGTCCTGCCATGAGGGCAGGGGACTGGACTCTACGACCTCTCGAGGTCCCTTCCAGCCCTAGAATCTATGAAACCTTTTAGATACTTGAAGACTGTTATATCCTCCCTCAGCCTTCTCTTCTTCAGACTAAACAAATCCATTTTTTCCAATCTTTCCTCATAGGTCATGTTTTCTAGAGCTTGAACCATTTTTGTTGCTCTTCTCTGCAATTCCTTCAATTTGTCCACAACTTTCCTGAAGTGTGGTGCCAGAACTGGACACAGTACTCCAGTTGAGGCCTTATCAGTGTTGACTGGAGTAGAAGAATTACTTCTCGTATCTTGCTTACAACACTCCTGCTAATACATCTCAGAATGATGATTATTTTTTTTTGCAACAGTATGACATTGTTGACTCATACTTAATTTGTGATCCACTATAACCAAAAGATTCTTTTCTGCAGTACTCCTTCCTAGGCAGCCATTTCCCATTTTCTATTTGTGCAATTGATTATTTTTTCCTAAGTGTAGTACTTTGCATTTGTCCTTCTTGAATTTCAGATCATTTCTCCAGTTTGTCAAAATAATTTTGAATTCTCATCCTACCCTCCAAACTGTTTGTAAACCCCCCCCCCCCCACGACTCCCGAGCTTGGCATCATCTGCACACTTTATAAGTATAATCTCTATACCATTATCCAAATCATTTATGAAGATATAGAATAGAACCAAACCCAGGACAGATCTCTGTGGGACCCCACTCAGTATGCCCTTCCAGCTGACTCTGAACCATTGATAACTACTCTCTGAGAGTGGTTTTCCAACCAGTTGTGCACCCACCTTATAGTAGGTTCATCTAGGCTGTTTTCCAAGTTCATTTATGAGAAAGTCATGTGAGACAGTATCAAAAGCCTTACTGAAGTGTATTTTTACACACACACACACACACACACACACACACACACACACAGCCTTCTGCATAACTAAACTGAAGCTCCAGATGGTGTGGGAAAGGTTAAAAACAACAACCCAAAGCCTCAGGATATTAGCCAATTTTGCCCGTCAACAAATTTGTTCCTGACCTCAAAAAGGCTATCCATCCAGGCCTACAACATACCTGAACAATCAGCTAAGGCAACTTCAAGAATAATTCAGGTGATGGCACTGGGCCCCATGAGCCTTTTAAGCTCAAGGGACCAGTCAAACAGAGGGCTTTTCCAAATCAGACAATTCCAGACCAGAGAGGCCTACAGTGCTGGAGATCCCCTGGTGGTCTAACCAAACTCTCTTTCCTTTGTTGAGATGGAGGGGTGTATGTGGGGTTAATTTTCAGAGCATAATAGTACTTTAAAAGGCTGCATTATTATCACAAATTTTACTCTTGGGAAAAAATAATTGATAACATTTATCTGCATATAGCTGGGTATAATATATTCTCATGAAACAATATGCATATAATATTCGATACTGCATTTATCAAATTTACTGCCTTATTGCTAAATTAATTAATTTAATCAGTCTTTAAGAGTTGTTTCTTGGATTATCTTGAACCACAGCACAGTCTCAAAGCTAACAGGTGGTGAGAGGAACTGAGTAGCGGCTGGTGCGCTCTGCCCTTATATTAGGTTGACCAGATAGCAAGTGTGAAAAATCAGGACGGGGGTGGGGGTAATAGGCGCCTATATAAGAAAAAGCCCCGAATATTGGGACTGTCCCTTTAAAATCAAGACATCTGGTCACCCTACTTTATATGCCCTCGACACAGAGCACGAGGAGTCTCATGCATCCTGTATAGATGCTGCTGGCCTAAAGATTCCGAACTTGAGTGCATGAGGCACATAATGTGGACAAGTACTTGAAGGGAAACATTTCATTATTAACCAATTAAAATGAAACTTTGATAGTGAAAATAAGCACTATTGCACATGGAAGATAAAAACATTTCACATCCATTGTGCTTCATAAACTCACTATCAAAATTAAAATGCTAGTTAAAACACAGATATAAAATGCACTATGTTTGAAGAAACTTGGGTTTTCACAAACAATAATGGGAATTCCACACAGTTTAGAAAACAAACTATTAGGCAACATTCACACTGAGCAGAGACCACAAGGTATAGATAGTAAATCTCATCACTTGCCCCATAACCTCAGCCATGCTGAACACAACGCCATCTACAGCCTCAGAAACAACCCTGACATCATTATCAAAAAGGCTGACAAAGGAGTTGCTGTCGTCGTCATGAATAAATTGGAATATGACCAAGAGGCTGCTAGACAGCTCTCTAACACCACATTCTACAGGCCATTATCCTCTGATCCCACTGAGGATTACCTAAAGAAACTACACCATCTGCTAAAAAAACTCCCTGACAAAGCACAGGAACAAATCTGTACAGACACATGCCTAGAACCCCGACCAGGGACATTCTATTTGCTACCCAAGATCCATAAACCTGGAAATCCTGGATGCCCCATCATCTCAGGCATTGGCACCCTAACATCAGGCTTGTCTGGTTATGTGGACTCTCTCCTCAGACCCTACGCTACCAGCACTCCTAGCTATCTTCGAGACACCACTGACTTTCTGAGGAAACTACAATCCATCGGTGATCTTCCAGAAAACACCATCCTGGCCACTATGGACGTAGAAGCCCTCTACACCAATATTCCACACAAAGATGGACTACAAGCTATCAGGAACAGTATCCCCGATAATGTCACAGCTAACCTGGTGGCTGAACTCTGTGACTTTGTCCTCACCCACAACTATTTCACATTTGGGGACAATATATACCTTCAAGTCAGCGGCACTGCTATGGGTACCCGCATGGCCCCACAGTATGCCAACATTTTTATGGCTGACTTAGAACAACGCTTCCTTAGCTCTCGTCCCCTAATGCCCCTACTCTACTTGCGCTACATTGATGACATCTTCATCATCTGGACCCATGGAAAAGAAGCCCTTGAGGAATTCCACCATGATTTCAATAATTTCCATCCCACCATCAACCTCAGCCTAGATCAATCCACACAAGCGGTCCATTTCCTGGACACTACTGTGCTAATAAGCGATGGTCACATAAATACCACCCTATACCGGAAACCTACTGACCGCTACACTTACCTACATGCCTCCAGCTTCCATCCAGGACACACCACACGATCCATTGTCTACAGCCAAGCTCTAAGATATAACCGCATGTGCTCCAATCCCTCAGATAGAGACAAGCACCTACAAGATCTCTATCAAGCATTCTTAAAACTACAATACCCACCTGCTGAAGTGAAAAAACAGATTGACAGAGCCAGACGAGTACCCAGAAGTCACCTCCTACAAGACAGGGCCAACAAAGAAAATAACAGAACACCACTAGCTGTCACCTTCAGCCCCCAACTAAAACCTCTCCAGCGCATCATCAGAGATCTACAACCTATCCTGAAAGATGATCCTTTACTCTCACAGATCTTGGGAGACAGACCTGTCCTCGCTTACAGACAACCCCCCAACCTAAAGCAAATACTCACCAGCAACCACACATCACTGAACAAAAACACTGACCCAGGAACCTATCCTTGTAACAAAGCCCGATGCCCACTCTGTCCACATATCTATTCAAGTGACATCATCATAGAGCCTAATCACATCAGCCATACCATCAGGGGCTCGTTCACCTGCACATCTACCAATGTGATATATGCCATCATGTGCCAGCAATGCCCCTCTGCCATGTACATTGGCCAAACCGGACAGTCTCTACGCAAAAGAATTAATGAACACAAATCTGACATCAGGAATCATAATACTCAAAAACCAGTGGGAGAACACTTTAACCTGTCTGGCCATTCTATGACAGACCTGCGGGTGGCTATCTTAAAACAGAAAAACTTCAAAAACAGACTCCAACGAGAGACTGCTGAGCTGGAATTGATATGCAAACTAGACACAATCAACTCAGGATTAAATAAGGACTGGGAATGGCTGAGCCATTACAAACATTGAATCTTCTTATCAAACTGTCTGTACTGAGCTATCTTGATTATCACTTCAAAAGTTTTTTTTCTCTTACTTAATTGGACTCTCAGAGTTGGTAAGACAACTCCCACCTGTTCATGCTCTCTGTATGTGTGTATATATATCTCCTCAATATATGTTTCACTCTATATGCATCCGAAGAAGTGGGTTGTAGCCCACGAAAGCTTATGCTCTAATAAATTTGTTAGTCTCTAAGGTGCCACAAGTACTCCTGTTCTTTTTGCGGATACAGACTAACACGGCTGCTACTCTGAAACCTGAAATAAATCTCATTGATTACACTGCTCTACAGCCAAAATGCTTCTGAAATAAATGTAGTCAAACTTTACTAATTCTGGGTCACGAGAACGAAAATTATGCTTAAAATTGTTGATTGGCTCTAGTTTTCAAGATATGCTACTGGGTCAGTATATATGACCCTTGACTTGGGAATGGCGGAGGATAAGTGAGTTATAAAGGGAAGGGATCTCAATTTAAACCAGAAATGACTAAAATACATCTTTGACTGGATCTATGAATAAATCTATGACTGGGTTTGGACAGTACTTGCTTTTTAGGCAAAACAATGAATGATGCAATCTGAAGCTGGCATTGCGTCATACATGATATGAATTGCATCATGTTATTCCTAGAAGTCATGGATGATGCAATCATAATGAAGCTTACATCACTCTGCTGAACAAATTGCCCTATATCAGCTCTAGAAATCATACAGTGTCGTGCTCTCTTATTTGTCAGTGTTTGATTTTGCAAAGGGACACATTTCTGTTTAGCCAAAGTGAGCAGAGATGCCTCGTACTTGTGTGAACAGTGCAGATAACTTCTGCTATGTTTGTGGTGAAGTGACTTTTGCATCACAAAAGCGCAGTATAACCACTATGGTTAAGAAAGCCTATCACCTTTGTTTTGGCTGCAAAATTGGAGATCAGGACAAGAGGTGGGCGCCACACATATGCTGCAACACTTGTGCAACAAATCTTCGCCAGTGGTTGAACAGGAAAAGGAAATCTATGCCTTTTGCAGTGCCAATGATTTGGAGAGAGCCAACAGATCATACCAGCAATTGTTACTTCTGCATGGTGTCTCCAGTTGGGAAAGGTGTGTCAAAGAAGAAAAAGTGGACTGTGCATTATCCAAACATTCAATCAGCTATACACCCAGTACCCCACGGAGAAGGACTGCTGGTTCCTGATGCACCAGAATCATTCTCACTTGAGTCAGACGAGGAAGAGGATGAAACTTCTGGTCCTGAACCATCAATGTCACAGGACCCACATTTTCTCCCATCCTCCTCCTCTCAACCACACCTCATAACACAAGGTGAACTGAATGACCTTGTCAGGGATTTGGAACTACCCAAGAGTAAAGTATCAGGGGGTAGCCGTGTTAGTCTGTATCTACAAAAACAACAAGGAGTCTGGTGGCACCTTAAAGACTAACAGATTTATTTGGGCATAAGCTTTCGTGGGTAAAAATGAAAGGTTTTTACCCATGAAAGCTTATGCCCAAATAAATCTGTTAGTCTTTAAGGTACCCAAGAGTAAGGCAGAGCTGTTGGGCTCCAGACTACCGCAGTGGAATCTCCTGGCAGGTGATGTTAGGGTTTCCATGTTCCGTGACCGTCAAAAGGATCTTGTCCCATTCTTCTTCATGGAAGGTGATCTTGTAGCCTGCAACAACATCGATGGTGTGATGGCAGCCCTCAACATCGTTCATGATCCAGATGAGTGGAGACTGTTCATTGATTCATCGAAGACGAGTCTTAAAGCTGTTTTACTCCAGAATGGCAATGTTTTGCCATCAATTCCAGTTGGTCATGCAGTCCATATGAAGGAAACCTATGACAACATGAAACAACTTTTGAGGTGCATAAACTATGACCAACATCAGTGGCAGCTTTGTGGCGATTTGAAGGTTGTTGCTCTCTTGCTTGGTCTGCAGACTGGATACACAAAGTACTGCTGTTTTCTCTGCGAATGGGATAGTCGTGCAAGAGATTCCCACTACATCAAGAAAGATTGGCCACTCCGACAGTCATTGGAGCCTGGGAGGAAAAGTGTTCAGCATCCACCACTTGTTGAATCAAGGAAGATTTTGTTACCACCCTTACACATCAAGCTGGGTCTGATGAAGAACTTTGTCAAGGCCATTGACAAAACACAAGCAGCTTTCAAGTACCTCCGTGGAAAATTTCCAAGGTTAAGTGAAGCTAAGATAAAGGAAGGTGTCTTTGTTGGTCCTCAGATTCGTGAACTTCTTCGAGATGATGCATTTGACCATGCACTGCGTGGCAAGGAAAAGACGGCATGGAAAGCCTTCCAGTTAGTGGCAATACATTTTCTCGGAAACAACAAGGCAGACAACTACAGGTTGTCAGTGGAAAAGCTCCTCAAGGCATACAAAAGCCTTGGTTGCAACATGTCACTAAAGATACATTTTTTGTACTCTCATCTAGATATTCTTCCACCGAACTGCAGAGCAGTGAGCGACGAGCACGGCGAGCAATTTCACCAGGACATTGCAACAATGGAGAAACGCTATCAGGGCAAATGGAGCCCATCAATGCTTGCAGACTATTGCTGGACAGTGACAAGAGATGCTCCATTTAATGAATACAAGAGACAAGCCAAGAAGCGCCGAGTAGGCACTGAATAGGACTAAACTATGTACAGAATAGTTTTTTGCCTTTTGTTTCATAATAAATTTTATTGATATAACCCTTTTGCTGATTTTTAAAGTGTTACATAAACAGGACAGGTGAAATATTATCATGTAAAGCAATCATAAACACATGAAAAGACCTAGATTTACAAGTTATGATTAAAACTCTACTATCTACACAATATACATAGACATAAAATGTAAAAACTTAAATATCTTAGAAACAGTAGCCAATCAGTTGTTTTAATTGTCATATTTGAATTCAGCACATCAAAATACATAATAAATAGCACATTTTATCTCTGAAGCAGACGACTTCTCAAAAATTGTAGACCAGTGTTATCAGGAAAATAGGACATTTTATGGGCAGGAGATAACCCAAAGGCTTCATTTGAATTAGCATGTATTAATCTGCCATACTTGCTTTCCACAAACACTGATCTAACTCCTGTTTTTAACAATCTTTATTATGTATTTCTTGTCTCTTGTAGACAGTTCCAAACTGCTACTCAGAATGTGTGCCAACAAATCTAATTATTGAACAGATGACCATTCTTTATCAATCCACTTAATTATAAATATTTGATGTCAAATACATTTGTAGACTCATTAAACTACTGCCAAACAATTTAATTTCAAGCCACGCATCATTTTTGTTGACAAAAGCTTTCTCTGTACTCACTAAAGTGTTTTTTAAACCTCCAAACATCTAGTCTCAATCTTCTCTTTCACAAAGAGTACAGATCTACCAAAGATTCTGTAACCTTTCAAATGTCTTAGATCTTCAATTCTTTGTATCTTTCAGGTTGCCCTTTGCTATATCTTCTCAATTTCCTTGTTGATACATGGTGATCAGAAAAGTGCACACTATCCCAAATGTGATCTCAGTAAGTTCTTTAAGCAACGCTGGAATTATTTGATTCAGTTGACGTTTGTTTACTATCTTTGCTAAGCATTGTGCTATAGGGCTTATACATTTTATTGTGTATGACTTCCAGATTCTTGCCCCATTCATTGTTTTATAGACTATCATTCAGTAAACATTCAAACAGCTCATCCCAATTTCCTTTATCTGAAGAAAAAATATAATCATGTATACAGTGGAAATCACTCAGTGTTTACTATTATCCCAAAATACTTTCCTCAGGGAAATGTGATCTACAGTGCAGTACACCGCTTTATAGAGGCGTTGAAATATCAGCTTTGTATCAGCAATATGTAATCTGCTAAAACTAAATGGTAAAATTTTAATTTGCAAAACTTTTATGTAATAATATACATTATTGTTGCAATTTATAATAATTAAATGAATAGAAAGTTATATGCAAGAAATCAGTTAAATGTTTTAAAGACAAATAATTTTTCAACTCTGTATAGGTACTATATTTAATATCATTTGTCATGACTGTGTTATCTCTAAGGGCAAAATTCTGTCCTCTAATATACATTGAAGCAAATGGGTGTCACTCTCATGGACTTTATTATTAGATATGCATTACAGGGCAGATTTGTCCCCACCACTGGACTGTATTAAATACTCCAAACAGTGAGATATCATCCTACTACAAAGGTGAATGCCTTACACTTGCAACTTGTGGCAGGATAAGCCACCTCTGTGGTTTAACCAGAGGGTCAGGATGAAATTCTAAAGAGAACGTGCTGCTAATTCAGTGGTCCCCAAACTGTGGCGTGCCCCCCAAGGGGCGTGGAGGAATGTTCGGGGGGCACAGTGGGACCCGGGCCAGCTCCCAAGGGGGGTGGGGAGGGAGGGCCACCCAGCCCCGCTCTGCCCCCAGCTCTGCTTCTTGTCCTGGCCCCAACTGCGACTCTACTCCCAGCCACAGTCCCAGCTTCAGCTCTGGCCCCACTCCCAACTGTGGCCGCACTCCTGATTGCGGACCCCAGTTCCTGGCCCCGGCCCCTGACCACAGCTCTGTCGCTGCTCCTGGGCCCAGCTCCCGACTGCGGCTTCCAGGGAAGCATAAACCCGGGTGGGGAGGGGGGAGCGAAAGAGTTTGGGGACCACTGTTTTAATCTACTTTTTAAAAGATTTCCCTTCTTATTCTGTGATGGTGTGTACAAACCCTGCACAGGTAAAGAAGGGGTTAAGCAGCTACTCTGGGCCCAGTCCTTCCTACCCCACTATACCTGCAAAGCATGTTTAGCTTGGAGGCGCTCAAAGTGAGAATAGACCAGCTCAATTAGGGGGCAAACAGTGGAGGTGAACTGACCTACACTGAGTTCCTGGAAAGCACTACTGGTGATCAAGCTGCCTGATGCCTCTGGCTGTGGTGACTTTACCGGACACACAGAGAAGGGACTTTTGACACTAAGAAGGTCTGAGACTTTACCTTTTTTTTCAGTTGTTTAATGTCTTTACTTCATCTGTTGGGAAACTGGGCACTAGTAGGAAGTGATCCAGGGAACCAGCAGTATAGCACTTCTGGATGCAGTACTTAGCTGCCTGCCAGTGGGCCTTGGATCAGAACCTAGTGGAGAGGGCAGGCCCAAGTTCCCCTACCAACTCATGGATGGTGAAGAAGGCAGAAAGCCTACCCCCTCATCCGGGGGAAATCAGCACAAGAGAAGACCCTGAAGTCAGAAGGATCAAGACTCTGAGACCTCAACCCAGGGGAGAACTAGGGCCCCTTAGTCGACCAACAGGACTACCCTTTGCTAGACTCTATGTATCCCAAAAGGAGTGGACATAAATGTGTGACCTGGCCAGAGGGCCAAATCACAAGAGGGGCAGACCATAGCAGGCCCAGGATGATTGTCTGCGAGGGGCACCAGGATAGGAGAGAGTCTGCTATGCCCACACTTGGCCACAAAGGGGTGTCTGCAGTGAGTGAACTCATTCACACATTCCCAATCAATTAAAAAAAAAATATTTGAAAACTGTTTACAAGAGGACAGTGCTTCCAGATCGTTTGCCTGCATAATTAGCAGTAATAGTCATACAGTAAGCTAAGTAACTGTTACTGATTTCTTATCCTTAATTTGCCTTATACATACTTAAAGTTATACTGGATAAAAAAAACTGATCTAATCCTGAATGAGTCACAGTGGTGCAAGGCTGTACACTGTACAGTGAGTCACATAAAAATAGCCTGTAATTTCAGAAATTCTGAAACAGTTATAAGTAATAAAAAGATCATCGTTTCCACCTGTCACAGTGACTACTGGGGTTATTTAGTACAGAAATCTCATACTGCACCAAAATGTTACACTTCATAGAAAGTGATTGGGATGATCAATCAAAAGACCATTCCTGTCTTGAAAACTTGATCACCCCACTTCCTGATATGAAAGCATCCAAGAGTCTCAGACCACTAGGACAAAACTTGGCAAATGACTGGTAGAGCTGCATGGCTTCAGACACATGAAGGTCAAAGACGCTGAAACTTTGTACAATTACACACTTCTGAAACAAATGAGAGGCTAGACAGAGTATTATTTCCAGTGGGCAATCTGCAGAACTCTAATATTCCAGCTTCTAGTAATAAAATCTTGTCCAGTAAAAGGAGTTTGATCCTTATACTTTGAAAGGCCCTTTTGTAATACAAATTAGATAGCCGACTTCAAATTAGGTGCATATTGAGGGCTTAATCTTGTCACCTACCTCTTCATACCTAGTGTGTCTGGAATACAAAGATGCTCCAGGTTAATCAGTCTGAGTATACTCAATCAGAAATGTTTCAAAGCAAAGAGACTTCTTCAAAACCATACTTTCATTCTAGCGGCTTTGGATTTTCCTCTCATTCTCCAGAATTCTGAAATTATACTATCATCACAAAATGGCAATGATGTAAAATCATTAAAAATAATTAGCAGTTATAAGTGGGCTTTCTATCTGGCTAAATATTAAGGCCCCCCCCTTTGATTTTTCCCCTGTACCCCAGTAAAACCTACATGATATGACATGTCACATTGTACATTATTACTTCTGTCATATCATGAAATAATGTAAACATAAAAATATGTAAAAAAAATTAAAATAAACTTTGAAAAGAAAGGTAGGTTACTTATCATGCAGTAAACCGGAATGCTTTGAAATGCCTTTGTCCACGTGGATCCCACTGTAGGTGTGTGCGCCTCGTGTGTGCAAACCTGGAATCTTTTAGCTAGCAGTGTCCATTGGTGTTGCCTTGTGCATTGTCATGACCCCTAGAGAGAGGGTAGAAAGCACCCCCAACTGCCATTCAATTCCTTTACTAATATGGAAATCCATGTAGGATGACCACATGTCCCGATTTTATAGGGACAGTCCTGATATTGGGGGCTTTTTCTTATAATAGGCACCTATTGCCCCTCACCCGCATCCAGATTTTTCACACTTGCTATCTGGTCACACTAAATCCATGTCAAAACTCCAAATCAGTGGGAAAGAAAGAAGGGTGGGTTGTAGGAGCCATGTGGACAAGGGCATCTCAAACAACTCCAGTTACTGTAAGGTAAGTAACCTCTTTTTCTTCTTTGAGCATTATCTACATGGATCCCATTCTAGGTAAGTGGCCAGCAGTTATGCTCCAAGGAGGTGGCTGTTTGGAGTCCCTATCTTAATAATGACTGTAGAAAACCTTTGCCCAACTGAGCATCTGATCTAGAACTGTGACAATGGAGTAGTGACTGGTGAATGTATGAACCCAATTCCAGGTAGCTGTTCTATAGATTTCAGAAATAGAGATCTCTCTTAAACAAACAAACTGCAGATGTCAGCAGGGCCCTAGCTGAAACGAAAGGGAATCAGAAATTTATTCAGAGAATATTCAATCTTAATGCAATCTGCATCCCATTTGGAAAGTCCCTGAGATGAAACAGTCTGATCCTTCAACTTATTACCAAAAGCCACTAAAAAAGTCTAGGTAATTTACAAAAATGTTTTGTCCTAGAAACATAAAAGGACATAACCCTATGTACATCTAGTGTATACAGTTTAATCTCCCCAGGAGAATCAGGTAGTTTAGGAAAAAGCCATGGTAGATGTATAAACAGATTGATATGAAAGTCCAAGATTATTTTTAGCATAAATTTAGGGTGCTGTTACTCTGTCTTTATGTAAGACAATAATGATGACCCTGGCATTAAAGCCTGAATTCCTACCATTCTGCAGGTGGAGGTAAGAGCAACTACAAAAAGTGCCTTAACAGAGAGGTGAAACAAAGAGCAGTGGCTCAAATGGAAGGTCCATGAAAGATGTGAGTATTATATTCCAGTCCGAAGTGGGAAAAGGCACCTTAGTATGTGGAAACATGAGTCAGACTTTTTATATATCTAGATACTGCAGGTGGGGGGGGGGGGAGAAGAGTAACTGTCAAAAGGCAGATGATATGCTGAAAGCGCAGCAAAGTGGACTCTACAGAGCTAAGTGAAAGTAGAGCATGTTTTAAAGACAATAAATAGCCCAAGGTGATTCATAGAGAAGAATCTTGGGGTTGCACATGATTCTGAATAGACCACAAAAAGAAAAGCTTCCACTTTCCTTGATACATCTTTCTGGTTGAGGCCTTTATGCTTTGGATCAAAATCTCTTGAATAGCTTCCAAGCAAGATCTTTCCACAGAATTCAGCCAACCAGATTCCACACTGTTAAGTTTAGACAACCTGGGTTCAGTTGAAGCATGAGGCCTTGGCTCTGAAAAGTGATGTCCGGTAGATTTGGAAGTGTAAGAGGTGGACTTCTGGATAGATACCTGAGGTCTGAATACCAGAACTGGTTCTCCCAGGCAGGGGCTATAATTATCACTCAAGCATTGTCTGGGTGATTTGTCCATGGGCAATGAGAAGGAGCTGAGGGGCAGAGGGAGTCTTTTATCCCTCACCGAAGTGGGTGTGAAGGGCACAAGCACAGCCCCAAGGGATACGGCTGACTAAAAGATTCAGGGCTCACCCACACAAGGCGCACTTACCTGCAGAGGGATCCATGTAGACAAATGCTTGAAGAATGAAAATGTAGTTGTGAAATGAGGTTTCCAGTTTTGTTTTGTTTTCAAAATGAAATTTTCAGAATGATTTTTTAAAATTTCTGTTTCAAGGAGCATATAATATACTAATCACAGCTGCTAGTGGAATCTGAAGCCATCATTCAGCTGCCACACTGGGCACACCAAAGTACATGCCTGTGCTCTCTGAACAGGCAGAAAATAACATCATAGCTAACTGCAGAAGTGCCACAATATGCTGGATATGTGTTCTACCTGTGTCATTGTAGGGCATGCCTAATAGGATAACAGTAACACAAGTCACAGGAAGTGCTGTATGGATCAGATCCTATAACACTAAATTTTTCTACTTTAAAAACACAAATAGACAAAAAGGCAGATATTGAAAATTGTGAACAAATGACTTTCACAGATTATATCATTTTAGCCCAAAATGACATTGCTTAACATTATCATCTGGTACCTGACTTCCTGAGAAACTGCCTCTTCCCCAAATATCATAGAATCATAGAATATCAGGGTTGGAAGGGACCACAGGAGGTCAAGTAGTCATCCATCAATTGGATGTTGTGGCTCCAATCAGCAGATATGCTTGAGCTGACAGTCCCCTTGTTTCAAAGGGGGGGGGGGTGCTAGTGGCATGGAGATTTCAGTGAAGGGTTCTTGACTCTGGAATTTACTCTGCATTAGGCTCCTGATCTAAAATAGTGTGTATTTCCCTACCCTCCAGGGCACAGTGCAAGCCCCATCTACGTGGGAGAGAACTAAGCCATGTGGTGTGGTTGGGAATTTTAACAAGGAATTTTATTTTCTCTACTTTGTAGTTCACCTAGTTGATAAATTTATTAGTTGGGCTGGTGCTGATCTAGGTTGGGTCAGCTGATTTAATTTCTGTTATTTCTTCTGGATTAATACTCTAGTTATGTGCAAACACTAAGAAATATAAGGAGAGGTGCTCTTTTATGGCTTTATAATGTTGTAAAAGTACAAGAACATGGAATGAAAATGTATAATTAATGTATTATAAGATTAATTGGACTGGTTTTCCAGATTTTATGTTACAGAAATTGAACCCATTAAAATTCTTAATGTAACCCCCAAAGAGATTATCTCCATTCCTCGGGCTCTGTACACTGGTACCTCAGGGAGAGGCAGGCTAATCCCTGATAGGAATGGGGAGTCAAGGGCAGACTCAGAGCGCTCAGCAACCAAGAGGGAGAGAGAGGAGAGACACTATTTAGAACAGGGCTCCTGTTGGCTTGGGGAAAGATTACAGGCATGGCTGCACAGAGGAGGGGGCAGAGTCAAATGACTGACAAGGGAGAGCCGAGGAAGAAGAGCTAGCTTGGCCAATAGGAAGTGGGGAGAAGCCATTTTGAGAGCAGCCTGGAGCCAGCCACAAAAAGGGCAGGACTGGCTGTGTGGGGAGCTGGGGAGTCCTAGGCCTGCAGGCAGGGTTCCCCCTGAGTACTGGCCTTGGGGACCTGAAAGCAAAATCCCTCAGCTGGGCTTTTCCCTCTCCAAGGTGACTCCCAGTTTGTAGAGCTTTGTTGGGAAAACTTCCTCCAGCCAGGCTGAGTTAGCCCTCCAGCTCTCTAGGTGAGATCAGTCACCACATGGCCAGCTCTGGCTGCTAGTCCAGGGCTGCCGCCTGTTGTGAGTGTGTCTGAGCGCTAGGGTGTGAGACTAAAGTTTGGATTTTAGTATAGTTGTGTAATCTGCACCCTGATCCGTGCACCCCTTCATGATGAGGGGAAATCCTGGCACCAGAATCATGAAGAGAACGCCTGCCAGCGGTGATTGTCAGCCTTCTGCAATGACTGAGGAGTCCATAGCCATCTCTGAACCTGAGGATCCATCACAGAGTTGTGAATGCACTATCTTTTAGTTAGCTAGTCAGGGAAATTTTCTGAGGGACTCCCTACTTCCTGATGTGTCCTCAAGCCAGGAGATAAGAACATAAGAATGGCCTTACTGGGTCAAACCAAAGGTCCATCTAGCCCAGTATCCTGTCTTCTCACAGTAGCCAATGCCAGGTGCTTCAGAAGCAATGAACAGAACAGGAAATCGTCATGTGATCCATCCCCTGTTGTCCATTTCCAGCTTCTTGCAAACAAAGGCTAGAGACACGTAGTAAGGGTTTGGGGATTTTATTACCTGCTGCCTATTAAATCTGTGGAGGGACTTACCACCTTATCCCACTTGTGAGTATTGTAGGCTGTACTAAACTCAGGCCTGGTCTACACTAGGAGTTTATGTCGAATTTAGCACCGTTACAGCGAATTAACTCTGCACCCGTCCACACCACGAAGCTATTTAGTTCGACATAGAGGTCTCTTAAATTCGACTTCTGTACTCCTCCCCAACGAGGGGAGTAGCGCTAAATTCGACATGGCCATGTCGAATTAGGCTAGGTGTGGATGGAAATCGACGGTAATAGCTCCGGGAGCTATCCCACAGTGCACCACTCTGTTGACGCTCTGGACAGCAGTCCGAGCTCAGATGCTCTGACCAGCCACACAGGAAAAGCCCCGGGAAAATTTGAATTCCTTTTCCTGTCTGGGCAGTTTGAATCTCATTTCCTGTTTGGACATCGTGGCGAGCTCAGCAGCACTGGCAACGATGCAGAGCTCTCCAGCAGAGATGGCCATGCAATCTCAGAATAGAAAGAGGGCCCCAGCATGGACTGATCGGGAAGTCTTGGATCTGATCGCTGTGTGGGGCGATGAGTCCGTGCTTTCCGAGCTGCGATCGAAAAGACGGAATGCAAAGATCTACGAGAAGATCTCTAAAGCCATGGCAGAGAGAGGATACAGCCGGGATGCAACGCAGTGCCGCGTGAAAATCAAGGAGCTGAGACAAGGCTACCAGAAGACCAAAGAGGCAAACGGACGCTCCAGATCCCAGCCCCAGACATCCCGTTTCTACGAGGCACTGCATTCCATCCTAGGTGCGGCCGCCACCACTACCCCACCACTGACCGTGGACTCTGAGATTGGGATATTGTCGACGGCCGGTTCCTCGGACATGTTAGCGGACGGGGAAGATGAGGAAGGAGATGAGGAGGACGAGGCAGTCGACAGCGCTTACAACGCTGATTTCCCCGACAGCCAGGATCTCTTCATCACCCTTACAGAGATCCCCCTACCAACCGTCCCCAGGCGTTAACCCGGACACAGAATCAGGGGAAGGATCAGTCAGTAAGTGTTTTAAACATGTAAACATTTATTTTTAACAGAACAGGAATATTAACAATATTAACAATGGCTTTTTGATGATTACTTTGCCCTAGGCGCTTAACGTTTCAGTCCTTGGCAGTGCAACTACTGAAAAAAAATCTAACAATGTCCGGTTTAGCATGATTGTTTTGCCCTAGGCGCTCTACTGTTTAGTCCCTGCCAGTGCAGCTACAGTAAAATCCGGTCTATATGTCCGGGGATAGAGCTGAAATCCTCCTGGGACATCTCCACGAAGCTCTCCTGGAGGTAATTGGAAAGCCTTTGCATCAGGTTCCTGGGGAGAGCGGCCTTATTGGGTCCTCCGTGGTAGGAAACGTTTCCGCGCCAGGAGACAAGCAACTACTCGGGGATCATCGCCTTGCAGAGCATGGCGGCATACGGCCCTGGTCTTTGCAGGCTTTCCCGAAGCATCCGTTCTTTCTCCGTCTCTGAAATCCTCATCAGAGTGATGTCGCTCGTGGTGACCTGCTTTGAATTAGGTAGGGGAATGTTAGTATTGGGACTGCTTGCCTGTTCCTTTACAGAACTGTAACTGGTGGTTTAGAGCCACGCGGTGGAGGCGGGAGAGGAGCAGCATACAGGGATCTTTCCCTGGGACAGCCGCGAGGGGGTGGGACAGGGGCAGAGTTCATGCTTGCCGGATTGCTGGCAGCAGGGACTGGCATTGCTTTGAACGTGAAAGGAGGCCAGTGCTATTATTAAAGTTTTAAGCAGCCACAAGTCTACGGCTTACCATGTCAGCCTGTTACCCAAATTCCGCTGTCCTGTCCCGCTTATCTGATCTGCACTGCAAGACCCCAGGCACTGAATGCGAAGGCCGAAAATTCGACCTTGTCCTGAGTGCGCATGTGATAGGTGCTGTGCATGGTCTTATTCACAGAGAAAGACTATGTTCTTTGTTCACCCAAAAATTTATCTTTCTGAGGAATTCACTCCCTTTTTCCCATCCCACAGCTGCGACTGTCTCCCGAACTACCCTGGCATAACACTCCCAGAGGCTAGCGCAGATTAGGCATAGGAAGAAGAGGACACGGGAGGACATGTTCTCGGAACTTATGGGCTGCTCCCGAGCCCAGGCAGCCCAGCAGACCCAGTGGAGGGAGAACTTGTCCCAAATGCACCGATCACACATGGAACGGGAGGAGAGGTGGCGGCAGGAAGACCAGCAGGCGACTCAAACGCTGCTTGGACTAATGAAGGAGCAAACGGACACGCTCCGGCGCCTTGTGGATGTTCTGCAGGACCGGAGGCAGGAGGACAGAGCCCCGCTGCAGTCTCTCTCTAACCGCCCTCCCTCGCCACAAAGTCCCATACCCCCCTCACCCAAAGTCCCAAGAAGGAGGGGCGGCAGAGTCCGTGAAAACTCTCACTCCACCCCTGCAGACTGCTCAAGTACCAGACGGCTCTCATTCCCCAAAATTTGATAAGTCCTTTCCTTCCCGCCTCACCCAAGCCTCCGTCCCAGTTTCATCCCCCAGTTTCATGTGTAGTTGCTAATAAAAAATACGTTTCTGTTAATTACTGTTTCCATCATGTTCTTTTACAGGAGAGTCTGTTTGAAGGGGGGAAGGGGGTTGGTAATTGGACAGGACAGTCACCTTTACCAGGGTACAGACGCGGGGGCAGGTTCAGCAGCAGGGCACACACACATTGCATTCACTAGTCAGTCTGGGAGGTGGTTTTCATGTTCTGTGTGTGTGGGGGGGGCTATGTGACTTTGTGGCGGGGGAGGGCGGTTAGAGATCTTATGCAGCGGTCCTTATCCTGGATCACAGAGCCACGCAGCAGGGGATCTGTAACCGTCCTCCCCCTGCCACAAAGTCACATAGCCCCCACACACAGAGTCCCGAACAGGAGGGGTGGCAGGCTCCGTTGAAACAACCAGTCCACCAGTGCGGAGCCTGTCATTCCTGGAGTTTAGAAGCGTCCTTTGCATCACTACACTACACCCGCTCCCCACCACAGTCTGCGTCCCAGGTTCAACACTTTCCCGCGAAAACAGTAATAAAGAAAACGGTGTTCATTAACAAATTTCAAGTGATTTTATTTTTAAACGTGTGTTGGAAGGGGGGGAACGGGGTGAACGGGGTATGTAACTGCAGAGGATAGTGAACATTTACTGGGTAAAGAAACGGGGGCAGGTTCAGCTTCTCTGTAAACAAACTTAATAGTCACAGGTTACCCTGCTCACTCAGGAACCTAGCTTTCAAAGCCTCCCGGATGCACAGAGCGTCCCGCTGGGCTCTTCTAATCGCCCGGCTGTCTGGCTGGGCGTAATCAGCAGCCAGGCTATTTGCTTCAACCTCCCACCCCGCCATAAAGGTCTCCCCCTTGCTCTCACACAGATTGTGGAGCACACAGCAAGCTGCAATAACAATGGGGATATTGGTTTCGCTGAGATCAGAGCGAGTCAGTAAGGTTCTCCATCTCCCCTTGAGACGTCCAAAAGCACACTCCACCACCATTCTGCACTTGCTCAGCCGGTAGTTGAAGAGTTCTTTTTCAGTGTCCAGGGCGCCTGTATAGGGCTTCATGAGCCAGGGCATTAGCGGGTAGGCTGGGTCCCCGAGGATGACTATAGGCATCTCCACATCCCCAAGAGTTATTTTGTGGTCCGGGAAGTAAATACCTTCTTGCAGCCGTCTAAACAGACCAGAGTTCCTGAAAACACGGGCGTCATGAACCTTGCCCGACCATCCAACGTTGATGTTTGTAAAACGTCCCCTATGGTCCACCAGTGCTTGCAGCACCATTGAAAAGTAGCCCTTTCGGTTAATGTACTGGCTGGCCTGGTGGTCCGGTCCCAGGATAGGGATGTGAGTTCCATCTATAGCCCCACCGCAGTTTGGGAATCCCATTGCGGCGAAGCCATCTATGATGACCTCCACGTTTCCCAGGGTCACTACCTTTGAGAGCAGTAGCTCAACGATTGCGTTGGCTACTTGCATCACAACAACCCCCACGGTAGATTTGCCCACGCCAAAGTGGTTCGCGACTGACCGGTAGCTGTCCGGCGTTGCAAGCTTCCAGACGGCTATGGCCACTCGCTTCTGGACACTCAGGGCTGCTCGCATCCGGGTGTCCTTGCGCTTCAGGGCAGGGGACAGCAACTCACAAAGTTCAAGGAAAGTTCCCTTACGCATGCGAAAGTTTCGCAGCCACTGTGATTCATCCCAGACCTGCAGCACTATGCGGTCCCACCAGTCCGTGCTTGTTTCCCGGGCCCAGAATCACCGTTCCACAACATCAACATGACCCATTGCCACCATGATGTCCTCGGCGCGGGGTCCCGTGCTTTGTGACAGGTCTGTGCCACTCTCAGACTTCAGGTCCTCACCGCGCTGCCATAGCCTCCTCGCCCGATTTCTCAGCATCTGCCTCTGGGAAAGGTGGATGATAAGCTGCGAGGTGTTGACAACGGCCATAACTGCAGCGATGGTCGCAGCGGGCTCCATGCTCGCAGTGCTGTGGCGTCCGCGCTGTCACTGACCAGAAAAGTGCGCGAACTGATTTCCCGCCGGCGCTTTCAGGGAGGGAGGGCGGGAGTGACGGTTGTATGACGACAGTTACCCAAAACCACCCTCGACACATTTTTTCCCCCAGAAGGCATTGGGGGCTCGACCCAGAATTCCAATGGGCAGCGGGGACTGCGGGAACTGTGGGATAGCTGCCCACAGTGCACCGCTTCCAATGTCGACGCTTGCCCCGTTAGTGTGGACTGACAAAGTCGAATTACTGTCCTTAGTGTGGACACACACGTTCGACTTTGTAATATCGATTCCACATATTCGATTTAACTAAAATCGAACTACTCTCGTAGTGTAGACATACCCTCAGTCAGCCACATTGCTAATTGCTGCACAGAAGATATTGTGGTCACAGGTCATCAAGGGGCCCTACAAAGTACACATGTACCAATGGGACACTAATTGTGTGTTTGCTGTATCAGGTCACGTGACTGGGGAAATTCAGTATGGGCACCGGTGACCCTGAGAATAGTGTTTTACCCTGTTATATTTATCTCCTGTTTAATAGAATTATTGTGTTAAATATATTGCATGTGTGTGTGTTATTTCTTGAAAATCTCCAACTATCTGGCAAATAAGTGGGGGGTGGAGGGGTTACCCCGTGATTAGAATTTTCTTCCTAAGCTGTCCTTGGTGACCCTGCCAGGAAAGAGTAATGGGGGTGCAGGCACCCCCAATTTAATTCATGTGGAAAGAAAAATAAGTTGGCAGGCTCCAGAAGAACCCAGGCCTGTCCATCAAAACCTGTAAGGAGATTGGCACTAAGGAAGGTAACCGGGTAGATAGGTGGCGCTACATAACTTTTTTCAAATATACTCAATGTATAGTATACTATTTTTGAAAACTACATGATAGTAACTACTATATAAAAATAATAGTATATAAATTCCCATTAGTACAGTATCTGATCCAGCAGTAGCTTTAAATGCTAGAATCCACTGGCACTGAAATCTAGAAAAAATATAGAATGGAAGTTTGTATTTCACACCATACAAAATCAAAGCGAGTACTAATGAGTACAATCTCCAGTTAAAAGATTCTTTAATATATAACTTAATTGAGGGAATTATATTTGCAAAGCCTTCTTCATTTAGTAAATGTATGCTAATTTCTAAAAAAAATATTAGACAGAGGTGGATATTAGAAAGAGGTAATTTTTAGTAGCTGCCTGTGAAGCATCAAAGTATCAAGTTTGCTCCTGAGAAATCTGCTCCCACTGCCCAAATGGTACAGCAAAGTCAGGTGCAAAACAGTAATGGAGGGAGAGATTTTAGCAAGAGGCAGCTGTCCCTCTTTCTTTTTAAAAATCACAGCTCACTACTGCATTAGACAACACTGAAGAACTAATGGGATGGAGAGCAGTTGCTACTATAAGCAACACAGCCCCTGATTCAACAAAGCATTTAAGCACATATTTTAGTACTTTAGACATCAATGGGATTTAAGCATGTACTTCAAGTTAAGGATGTGTTTAAGTGCTGTTCTGAACCAGGGCCCCAGAGCTTCCACTTCCTGCCCTAAGCTTTTACAATGTAACATTCCTTTTGTAACAAAATTGTACTCTTTTTAGCTGTTTCAAGTAAGCAATGAGTAAGCATCTTTCAAGCATGCCCTTCCAACATTTACACTATTATACATGTATCAGTTATATAGAATTGGTATGATTCATTTTTGTAAAAGTATTTCACACAAACATTGTAGGAGTATTTATTATTAAACAAAACTACATTTTCTATAAGAGCAATAAAATCATAAAAGTGGAAGTCCTGCATATGTAATTCACGAACACAGCTATGACAATGCATACAATGTCAAACTAACTTGTATAAACTGTGTTCATGATTTTTCATGTCAGTCTAGTATTGCACAAGAAATGTAATCAACAGGTTCACAAATACACAATAAGGTTCTTAGAGTTTCTTTTGCACCACATTAGCAAAATGCACTGTACACTAAAAATGAAGTGCACACATAAGAATATGTATTGAATCTTGAACATTTAACAGTATATACACATTAGCAAATTTGATTGCTAGATGCCGTAAGTACAAGGATTTCCTGAGAAACAAAAGAGCTGCTATGTTAAATCAAATGTGAATACTGAAGATAGGACAATTATACAGTATCCTGCCCTTTGGAAAGTTTCTGATTGTCTTGTTCTTGTATTATAAGAAAGGTTCCTATATTTACCTTAATTTAGTTTTCATCATTTTGTATACCTTTATAATATCCCCTCTTCTTTGTCTCCTCTCTAAACAGTCCTAATCTTTTCAATGTCTCCTCACATAAATACTTCTAAGTATTTTTATTGTCTATCTCCAAATCTCCTCTATTTTGTCTTCCCTTTTAAAAAAAATAGGGTAACCAGAAGTGAACACAGTATTCCAGGAAGTGCATAATTGAATTATATACTGCCATTATAATAATAATTTAGTACTATATTATGGTGAACATTATTTGCTTTTTTGATTGCTGCTGCACATTTTCCAAACGATGTTTACAATTATGTGCATGGGGTACATAATGAATGAAGCAAGTTTATGTTGTGAAAGAGGTTATTGCCAGTTAACCCACTGTCTCATTCACTACAGAAGCTGTAAGGGGAGGAAGGGTTGCAGGGAAAGAAAGGATGGATGGTTAAGACAAAGGACTGAGCCCATGACAACTGGGTTCTACCCCAGCACGTTAACAATTTATATAATACTGACGAAGTCTCTTAAAACAAAAATTTCAGAACTGGCCATTAATTGTCATTTTCATTTTGAGTACTAGACTCAAGATACCTAGGATGATTTTCAGACACTGAGCACTCACAACTACAATGGAAATCAGTGAATGCTGTGGGTGCTCAGCAACTTTGAAAATGCAGACCAGTGAGGTCACAAGATGGACATCCAGATATTGAAGCAACTAATATCAGGCGATACTTTAGAGGATGTTGGCTTTCCCTACCTGACAGGGTTGTTATGAAAAATTCATTAATGTTTTTAGATTACTGTGGCTATAAGCACAATAGAAAAACAGATTAAAAATTTGACATTCAGTGCAGTGTTTGGATGGTGTGTAGTAAATAAAGCATGGGACCATGTACAGAATGAGGAGGATAAAAAGAAATATTTAACAGATACTTCACTGAGGACCATATATTCTGTGCATTGAACAATGCAGGGCTCCTATAGAAAAAAATAGTACAGTCTGTGATCATGTAATTAGACATAGTGTCATACTGCCTATGAATAAGCGAGCCAAATTAAAGCTGCAGAGGTAACCTTATGGCATTTTTTAAACTTTTGAGCATTTTACTTTGTAATCTTAACATTTTTTTTAATGGAATATAAAAATGTGTCTGTGTGTGTGTGCGCATGTGTGTTTAGGTTTTTTGTATGAATGTTTTACAATGTAGGTATGTGTAGCCTTGTTATGTTGTAAAAGACTAGTTGAACAGTAGGTAGACATTAACTTACACTGCCAGGCAACTTTCTGCCTGGTGAATAAGATTTAAAAAAAAAAAAAAAACCACACATAATATAAGATGTGTAACCTATATATTGTCATTCTCATGTATTTGCAATTAAAAGCTTTGCTTTCTAAATCTTACCATTCCAAAAGAAAGATATCCTGAGGAAATTTTCCATATCCTTTTGGGTATCTTAAAACAACATGCAAATATACCTAACACTGATTAAAGACAGCTACATGTACAGAAATAGAAAGCTACTGCAGTGATCGACGGCTGTTCTGCACTACAGAAGCAATGGCAGGATTACCATTGACTTTAAGGGGAGCAGGTTTGAACTGTTAGAGACAATGAACAGTAGTGCTTTAAAATTGTGACAAAGTTCCTCCTCTACCTTGGTGGGTCCTGCGCTTATTGGCGGATTTGCTCGCCTCACAGATTCACCATGTGGGTCAGGAAACAGCGCAGAGACCTTCCCGTCTGGTAGAAGCCACAGTCCAGGTCAATTCCTCCTGTGTCTGATCAGGAGTTGGAAGTTTTGGGGGGAACCCAGGCCCGCCCTCTACTCCGGGTTCCAGCCCAGGGCCCTGTGGACTGCAGCTGTCTAGAGTGCCTCTTGGTACAGCTGCGCGACAGCTACAATCAGGGCCGGCTCTAATTTTTTTGCCGCCCCAAGCAGCAAAAAAAAGCACCGCCCCGCCGTAACACCCCCCCACCGAGCGCCGCGCCGCCGAACCCCCCCCCGCTGAGCGCTGCCGAACACCCCCCGCCAAGCGCCGCGCTGCCGAACACCACCCGCCAAGCGCCGCGCTGCCGAACACCACCCGCCAAGCGCCGCGCTGCCGAACACCCCCCGCCGAGTGCTGCACTGCTGAACCCCCCCGCGCGGAGCGCCGCCAAACACCCCCGCCCCCGCGGAGCGCCGCCGAAACCCCGCCGAGCACCGCGCCGCCGAACAGTCCCCGCTGAGCGCCGCGCTGCCGAACACCCCTCACCCCCCGCCGAGCGCCGCGCTGCCGAACACCCCCGCCCCCTGCGGAGCGCCGCACTGCTGAAGCCCCCCGCGCGGAGCACCGCCATCACCCCCCGCCGAGCGCCGCGCCGCCGAACCCCTCCCCGCGGAGCGCCGCACCTCCAAACACCCCCCGCAGAGCGCCGCACTGCCGAACCCCCCCCCGAGCACCGCCAAACACCCCCTGCCGAGCACCACGCTGCCGAACCCCTCCCCGCGGAGCGCCACGCCGCCGAACACCCTCCGCCGAGCGCTGCGCCGCTGGAACCCCCCCCCGCCAAGCGCCACGCTGCCCCCTGCCACCCCAAGATTGGCCATCCCTTACCAGGTGCCGCCCCAAGCACGTGCTTGGTTGCCTGGTGCCTGGAGCCAGCCCTGGCTACAATTCCCTGGGCTACTTCCCCATGGCCTCCTCCCAACACCTTCTTTATCCTCACCACAGGACCTTTCTCCTGGTGTTTGATAATGCTTGTACTCCTCAGTCTTCCAGCAATATGTCTTCTCACTCTCAGCTCCTAGTGCCTCTTGCTCCCAGCTCCTCGCATACACACCACAAACTGAAGTGAGGTGCCCTGATTAGCTAGCCTGTCCTAATTGATTCTAGCAGTTTCTTAATTGGCTCCAGGTGTCTTAATTATCCTGCCTGTCTTAATTGGTTCTAGCAGGTTCCTGATTACTCTAGTGCAGCCCCTGCTCTGGTCACTCAGGGAACAGAAAACTACTCATTCAGTGACCAGTATATTTGCGCTCTACCAGACTCCTGTACCCCACTGGTTTGGGTCTGTCACAAAATGTACACAAGAATTCCAAAGAAATCAACTGATACAATCACAGACTTGTAGACATCTTTAGGACATATATACACGTGTAAACACACAAAATATCTAGAGACACAAAATTTGTTAAGGACTAGCATTGGGGATTTCACTGATAGGTGACTACTGCAGAGGTCACAGGTAATTGTGTTTGTTGATCTACTCTTGGAGGAGGGAGTTATGTGGGGGGGCGGGGGGGTTGCTAATACTGAGGGCTAGCTACAGAAAGAGTACCTATATTTTGATTGCATGAACTAAAAATGATGAATGAGTGCTGCATTCAGCACTTTCTCCCAGGTAGAAGAGTTATGTTAGATCTCTGTAGAGTTCTTTCTGGGTAGTTGGACAATCAAGGCAAAGTGATTCTCTTCCAAACCTAAAGCACTGTGCATTCTTTTCATATTAGGTATCAGATGTTTTAAAGAAGAGCAATGGATATCATGCAGATATGTCAGTATTCAGTGTAATGGTACCATACTCAATTCCTACATATTCAGACAATCATTGAATTCACATAATTGGTGGAAAGTGAAGAATGGTTTCTATTTTTTGATATGTCATCTACTCGGGGGTTGAATTTGATTAGTTGTTAGGTCTTTTCCATCAATTACTGAGATCTGTTCTTCAGTCATTGCAGGTTTTCTAATGTGGGAACACCAAGTGACTGCATTCATATTATCATTATGGGACCCACAGAGAATGAGAAGAATAGGACCAGGAAATATTTATGCATTATTAATATGTAACTAGTCCAACACCTGTTTTGAAAAATTAGCCAGTATGAGTGTTTAGGAGAGCAACAACACTATATGTTTTAAATTTATAAAACATTTGGAAAATAAGGGTAAGAAAACTGTGCTCGTCCTAGGATAAAGACAACTGGGGCTGAGAGTATGATTATGTACAAAAGCATAAAGGTAATATTATTGTAACTTTTATAATTTACAAGGATCAATTATTCCTGTAATTTTATATGGGCAGGTTAAGAAGTAATGGGTTTAAGCTGTAACAGAAAAAATATAAGCTACATATTAAGGAAAACTATCAGACATAAGAACTATTAGGCAATGGGCAAGATCCCCGAGGTTGTGGAAATGCCATCAATGCAGTAATTTAAGACAGAACTTGAGACGTATCAGGGAGGATTAACTATTAAATAAATCAATCCAGTTCAAGGTGCAGGTGAATGGACTAGAGTACCATTCCAACTCTATTCTACAAAAGTTGATATAAAATACCCTAATTCTTTTCAAAATGCATATAGTCTGGCATTTGATGTGTATGCACATCATATTGCAATGGAATGGCAGTAGTCATTCCATTGTGAAGATTGCCACTGAGTAGAAACTTATAAGCACAGTTTTGCCCTTTCCACTGTAAAATAGGCAACGAACAAACAAAAAAACCCTCATATCACTGGCCTCAAAATTGGTAGCTCAGATCTGGAGGCCCAAAGAAAGGAAGTCCTGCACTTGAAAATCCTAAGAGATCTGGGGGAGGGAGAGCAGAGAGAGAGCAGAGGGCCTCTCCCCACAAGCCTTAGTAATGAACAGTAAGTGAAGACCTTTTTTGGAGCTGAGGACCCTACCACAGCTGTGGGTGAAGCCACAAAACTACATGGGGTCTCCATGAGGGGAGAAAATCCATCAAGTCTTAAATGCTCATCAGTCCCCCTCTTGAGACTTAAAAGATCCATTCCCCACAAGCATTTGGGTCATAGGAGTCGTTCACCTCTCCCCGCCCTCAACTTTAAGCCATTTATCTGGAGCCTCCTCCAACTCCCTAAAAGTCTCATTTGGCTCATTTAGGATTCAGAAGCCAATTTTGGTTCATTTGGGACTGAGGAGCCTTTTAAGGATCTGGAGTGATTGCCAAGAGGCCTATTAAGATCACTGAGGAGGATGAAGCTTTGCTGAGCACCCAAAGGCTTCCCAGGGCAGGCCACAAACCTCCTAAGGTGGGAGGTCAGAGGTAGTAGTGGAGTTCATCCCATTGTGAGACCTAGGGAGCATCAGGAGTTGAAAGGCAAATGGGGAAAGAGTCATTCCCCATGACCCTCTCCAAGTATGGGGAGCACTACGAGGGGTAGGCCACATTCCCCAGGCCCTCCCTATAGAACATAGGAGGAGAACCCCAGTCCTTTAGACATTAGGAAATTGACCGGAGGGGAGTACTCCTTGTGGAGGTGAATTATGGAGAGAGTGCAGGCAAAGTTAAAAGCATAATGGAATATATACAAGGTATCAGCAGACTGAATGAAAGACTATGATGTTTCAAATATGAAAAAACATTGCTGGAAGTAAGAAACCACTTTGTACGTGTTTGTAGATAAAAGTAGATCTTCAGTAAATTGATAGCAAATCATGACCAATATTGGTATAAGACATGTTTTAAAAAGGTATAGAACAAGTATTCACAATGCAGTTCAGATCCTTCAACATTACATGAAATGACCCATAGCTCACTGCACAGAAAGTGTCAGGTGTGAGATGGATATATATTGAATAGCATCACTATGAAAAAACATCTGCCCTGTCAGAGTCAAAGCACAAAACAAGGAAAGAGAACAAGAACAACCGCCTTGGTCTTTTCCCATTCTTACTCTCCTCTGCAATGCAAGACAGATATTGTGAAGAAATTCTGCTTATCCTAGTAAGGATTATATCACTGAAAGTTTTCTGACATCCATTTGTTCTCAGCTCAGAAAGATCACTGATAGCAAGTATTCTATGTGAAGTTCCGATGTGTAAAAAGAAACATTTGTTATATTAAAGTTTTAAATGTACTGCTATGATCATAATTCTCTATCAATTTGTGTGCATAAATAATTCAATGTAGTTCTGGTTTAAATCAAAAACATTTGGACGGGATGAGTAAGTTTTTAACTGCATTACATTAGTTTTAATTTAATATACACCTCTACCCCGATATAACACGAATTTGGATATAGCACGGTAAAGGGGGGCGGGGCTGCGCACTCCAGCGGATCAAAGCAAGTTCGATATAACGTGGTTTCACCTATAACGTGGTCAGATTTTTTGGCTCCTGAGGACAGCGTTATATCAGGATAGAGATGTATTTAAAATGTGTTGCCTGAGTACTGTAAAACAAGGTCACAAAACTGAAATCAAGTAGACTCTCTTCTCTGCAATGTAAAAGCAACGTTACTTACCCATAAGGAATCTTCCTTCTTTTCTCTCTGTTCTCTTCTTTATACTAATTTGTGATGGATTATGATGTCAGGTGGAATGAGGACAAATTATATATATATATATATATTAGGCTCTATCATAACTGCCTATACAATAGACTGATGTTTGCCCATTTAAAAGTGTTAAGACTAAATTCTAATTGTAGATATGTGATTCTGAAGAGACCATGAACTTAGAACACAATTTATTCTAGAGATAAACAAATGGAAGGAACAAGTGCACAGCAAACATAATAATCATACCAAATAATACACTGTATTCTAAATCTTACTGTTTTACAATTGTTAAATATTTTCACCTTTCACAAATAATTGCCATTGTATACAATTTCAGCAGTGTCAAAATTACAGACATCTGATTTCCTGGAATTTGACTGTTGTCATTCAGTTGCAACACTATTCTCTTTCCCCATTTTCTTTGTGACAAAGCTTCAGGACTCTCTGAACTTGTACCTGCATTCTCTCATGTCTCTATTACAGTAGGTTGGGGAGTTAAAAGCACTCCATATACTGTTCCACATGATTGTCTTCTTGGCAGGTTCACTCTTCAGTGCTCAAGTACTCTCTATAGAAATATGCTGGATAGCATTTTGTGACTTTCTGCACTAGTAGATCTAGGCCATTTCAGAGAACATTTGGTATCATTCTTTTCAGAGAGAATCCAGTAAGTGTCCCTGGAGTTGCACTAAATTTGAGAGGTGTGACTAACAACAGGACAGAGAAAAGGCCCAGCAGCTCCAGGAGGAACAGGAAGAAAAACACTACTGATTGCCAAATATCTCAATTTTGGGAAGAAGGGCTCTGAATGCATTTCTCATAAATAACATACTATAAGACATCCAAAGGATTTTTGCTGATTCTTGTCATCTGACAAGTTTTCAAGGAGCAAAATAACCTGGTTTAATAGTTTATATGAATTCACACTTCATCTTTATGAAATTGAGAGCGATAAACCCCCAGAGTTGATACTGTGTGCAGATGGTAATAAGAGCCTTGCAGAAGACAAACAGGAAATCAGAAGCCAGTTGTAACTTTAACTATGGGAGGACTCTGTCCCCCGCCATAATTCTGACCTAAGAGCAACAACTTTTATTGAAATAATTCTGTACACCCGAAAGGCCACATGTTCTAGTAGCAACTGAAAAGGAAGGGAACCATATGGCCCAGAATCATCACCAGCTTTTTCCTCTTGCATTACTCATTACATTACTATCTATCTAAAACCTATATTGGACCACCTAATCGCAAGGCTCAGATGGACCTGCATTATTCCAAGACATAGACACAATCCCATGGAAATTATTGTCCCAAGAAATCCAACTCCCTCTGGCATAGGAAGGTAGCTCAATGGCATCTCCCCATCTTTCAATCATCCATTGAGCGTAATGCTTCCTATGAGGCTACTTGTACTGTTGTTCAAGAATATGCCACCAAAAGTTGTGATTTAGTTAAATGAAAATAAAACTGAACATGTGCTTATGGTTAGAGCCCTGCAAATCCGTGGATATACGCTTTATATCCATGGACCATTTTTGTGGCTTGTGGCTCGGATGCAGATACAAAATTTGTATCCCCGCAGGGCTCTGCAGCACACACTCACCAGAGTAGCTGTAGAACGGAGCAGGTGTCACCCAGCCCAGCCCTCAGGCTCCAGCTCAGGGCTCTGAATCATGCAGCAGAGGGCTGCGATATGTGGCAATAGCCTGCTGGGAATTCTGGGAGTTGTAGTCCCCAACTTGCTCAGATGAAAAAGTTAAACTACAACTCCCAGAAGGGAGCGGGACTGTGCAGTGAGCCAAGCGCTGCATGCGTTAGAGCCGCCACTGCTACGTAGGGGTGTCTGAGTCCCCCACTGGGAGGGCGGCACTGCACATGAGGGCCCAGGATTGTAGCTTCCCTGCCCGGGACAGGGAAGGAGGTATGGCAGGGGAGGGGGACAGGCGGCAGGGTAGGAGATCTCTGGGGACAAGTGGGGGACATTGGGGGGGGTTGGCACAGCCCTGCGTCACTGCTGTGCCCTGCAAATCCACGGATATCTGCATCTACGGATGTCTGCAGACAATTTTTGCAGATCGGATGTGGATACAAATTTTGTATCCGCGCAGGGCTCTACTTATGTTTATAGAATTATTATCTACACAGTATAACCCATTCTACTGCACAAAAAGTCTAAGCCCGCACAAAAAATGTGCAATAACCTTAAAGGCGATCCACACTGCATAAGTGCACAGACAACTGAATCTAAATGGCAGGAATACTACTATACACTATTCTGTGGAAATAAACAAATGTGTGATGATGGGGAGTTCTGCAGAATACAGCAGGAGGTGCAGCAGGTAAGATGATGCTATACGGGTGGCACAGAGACAGAGATACCACAACTGACCAATAACACTGGTCTACAATTTTTGAGAAGTCGTCTGCTTCAGAGATAAAATGTGCTATTTATTATGTATTTTGATGTGCTGAATTCAAATATGACAATTAAAACAACTGATTGGCTACTGTTTCTAAGATATTTAAGTTTTTACATTTTATGTCTATGTATAGTGTGTAGATAGTAGAGTTTTAATCATAAATTGTAAACCTAGGTCTTTTCATGTGTTTATGGTTGCTTTACATGATAATATTTCACCTGTCCTGTTTATGTAACACTTTAAAAATCAGTAAAAGGGTTATATAAATAAAATTTATTATGAAACAAAAGGCAAAAAACTATTCTGTACATAGTTTAGTCCTATTCAGTGTCTACTCGGCGCTTCTTGGCTTGTCTCTTGTATTCATTAAATGGAGCATCTCTTGTCACTGTCCAGCAATAGTCTGCAAGCATTGATGGGCTCCATTTGCCCTGATAGCATTTCTCCATTGTTGCAATGTCCTGGTGAAATTGCTCGTCGCTCACTGCTCCGCAGTTCGGTGGAAAAAAATCTAGATGAGAGTGCAAAAAATGTATCTTTAGTGACATGTTGCAACCAAGGCTTTTGTATGCCTTGAGGAGGTTTTCCACCAACAACCTGTAGTTGTCTGCCTTGTTGTTTCCGAGAAAATGTATTGCCACTAACTGGAAGGCTTTCCATGCCGTCTTTTCCTTGCCACGCAGTGCATGGTCAAATGCATCATCTCGAAGAAGTTCACGAATCTGAGGACCAACAAAGACACCTTTCTTTATCTTAGCTTCACTTAACCATGGAAATTTTCCACGGAGGTACTTGAAAGCTGCTTGTGTTTTGTCAATGGCCGTGACAAAGTTCTTCATCAGACCCAGCTTGATGTGTAAGGGTGGTAACAAAATCTTCCTTGATTCAACAAGTGGTGGATGCTGAACACTTTTCCTCCCAGGCTCCAATGACTGTCGGAGTGGCCAATCTTTCTTGATGTAGTGGGAATCTATTGCACGACTATCCCATTCGCAGAGAAAACAGCAGTACTTTGTGTATCCAGTCCAAGGTCTGGTATTGCAGACCAAGCAAGAGAGCAACAACCTTCAAATCACCACAAAGCTGCCACTGATGTTGGTCATAGTTTATGCACCTCAAAAGTTGTTTCATGTTGTCATAGGTTTCCTTCATATGGACTGGACTGCATGACCAACTGGAATTGATGGCAAAACATTGCCATTCTGGAGTAAAACAGCTTTAAGACTCGTCTTCGATGAATCAATGAACAGTCTCCACTCATCTGGATAGTGAACGATGTTGAGGGCTGCCATCACACCATTGATGTTGTTGCAGGCTACAAGATCACCTTCCATGAAGAAGAATGGGACAAGATCCTTTTGACGGTCACGGAACATGGAAACCCTAACATCACCTGCCAGGAGATTCCACTGCTGTAGTCTGGAGCCCAATAGCTCTGCCTTACTCTTGGGTAGTTCCAAATCCCTGACAAGGTCATTCAGTTCACCTTGTGTTATGAGGTGTGGTTGAGAGGAGGAGGATGGGAGAAAATGTGGGTCCTGTGACATTGATGGTTCAGGACCAGAAGTTTCATCCTCTTCCTCGTCTGACTCAAGTGAGAATGATTCTGGTGCATCAGGAACCGGCAGTCCTTCTCCGTGGGGTACTGGGCGTATAGCTGATGGAATGTTTGGATAATGCACAGTCCACTTTTTCTTCTTTGACACACCTTTCCCAGCTGGAGGCACCATGCAGAAGTAACAATTGCTGGTATGATCTGTTGGCTCTCTCCAAATCATTGGCACTGCAAAAGGCATAGATTTCCTTTTCCTGTTGAACCACTGGCGAAGATTTGTTGCACAAGTGTTGCAGAATATGTGTGGGGCCCACCTCTTGTCCTGATCTCCAATTTTGCAGCCAAAATAAAGGTGATAGGCTTTCTTAACCATAGTGGTTATACTGCGCTTTTGTGATGCAAAAGTCACTTCACCACAAACATAGCAGAAGTTATCTGCACTGTTCACACAAGTACGAGGCATCTCTGCTCACTTTTGGCTAAACAGAAATGTGTCCCTTTGCAAAATCAAACACTGACAAATAAGAGAGCACGACACTGTATGATTTCTAGAACTGATATAGGGCAATTTGTTCAGCAGAGTGATGTAAGCTTCGTTATGATTGCATCATCCATGACTTCTAGGAATAACATGATGCAATTCATATCATGTATGACGCAATACCAGCTTCAGATTGCATCATTCATTGTTTTGCCTAAAAAGCAAGTACTGTCCAAACCCAGTCATAGATTTATTCACAGATCCAGTCAAAGATGTATTTTAGTCGTTTCTGGTTTAAATTGAGATCCCTTCCCTTTATAACTCACTTATCCTCCGCCATTCCCAAGTCAAGGGTCGTATATACTGACCCAATAGCATATCTTGAAAAGTAGAGCCAATCAACAATTTTAAGCATCATTTTCGTTCTCAGTGACCCAGAATTAGTAAAGTTTGATTACATTTATTTCAGAAGCATTTTGGCTGTAGAGCAGTGTAATACCAAACCCGCCACTGGCTGGCGGATACCATGATATCACCTCAGCACTATAACCTGTTCTCCGGCCCTGACCCAGCATCCTAGAGCAATTGGTAGTTATTTTCTCATTGTAAATCAGTGTAAGACTTTATGGGATCTGATATGAGAGTAGGGGAAATGACAGTGGGTCTACATATCATTAAGGTAGATATGTAGACATCAGCGAAAGTGTTGGATGAATATCGAATTTGTATAAAAATTAGTAGTGAATAGGTGGCTCACTTGCTAATTTTTGTAAGCTACTGATTCTATGAGCTGAAATTGTAACTTAGAAATAATAATGTTTTATGTAAGGTAACTGAGAATGGAAGATTCAAAAAGCTCACAAGAAGCTTTCCATAATTTAATGAAAACTGGGATCAGGGCCGGCTCCAGCTTTTTTGCCGCCCCAAGCAGCGGAAAAAAAAGAAAAGAAAAGAAAAAAAAGGAAAACCTGATTGAGCTCCTGCCGAAGTGCCGCTGAAGAGGAAGAGACGGAGTGAAGGACCGCCGCCGAATTGCTGCCGAAGACTAAATCGGAGCAGCCACCGAAGTGCCGCCGAAGACCCGGACATGCCGCCCCAATAACGGACGGAGTGCTGCCCCTTTCTATTGGCCACCCCAGGCACCTGCTTCCTTCGCTGGTGCCTGGAGCCAGCCCTGACCAGGATGATATTCCATCACACAAATCATGTCTTTTTTTTTTAAGTCAGAGTATTAATATGTATAATTTCTACTACAAAACTAACCATTAGAAGCTTAACACAGATACATTTTACCTTCTTCTAATTCATGGAAAGGACAAAATGCTGCCAGATGGACTTTCAGTGAAGTAGTCTGTACCCTGATAAGTAAGTACATTAACTCATGTCTTTATCTTGGTCAGGTAAATACTGTATACACATTACAGATCTGTGCAGTGCTCCTCACCCTAAGATCCTTGGAAACAACTCAATATTCCTGTAACTAAGGACTTATCAAGGTGGCCTTCCCTTAAAATGCCTAGCTGTGCTCCTTCAAATTTCTGTTGGCACCAGGACAGCTTTATTCAGCCCTTGCTAGTAATTCAGTACATTACTAATTTATTTTATTTTGAGATAAACATTATTTAGAGTACAAATTTATGAAATGGCCAAATGCGTTTATAATTACTCTCAGTCTCCAAGATGCAAGACTTGAATATGTTTGTGGGTGCTAAACAAGCCATCTAGGTGCATGCCCTGTGATGAAGTGGGAATTTTCCCTTGTTATGTTGTGTGTGTCCGGCTGTTTTGCATGGATGCTGTGTGTGACTTTTGCGGAAACTGCTCCAGCTGCCTGCAGGAATGCTATGGCCGCCCTTTTGTAACCTGAGACCCAGGAGAGGAATGCGACCAGGTGACTCTGGCCCGGGAAGCGAGGAGGAGCAACGGGCAGGGCAGGGGCCAGGCAGCTGGAAGCGAGTCAGTCTCGGCTCTGGGCTCCCCCAAAGATGGACTTGTCTGAAAGTCACTGATTTCTGTGCTAACAAGTTCTGCCCTACGCTGTGTTCCTGTCGACTAATAAACTTTCTGTTTTACCATCTGGCTGAGAGTCACGTCTGACTGCGGAGTTGGGGTCCAGGGCCCTCTGGCTTTTCCAGGAGCCCCGCCCAGGCGGACTCGCTGCGGGAAGCGCACGGTGTGGAAGGGGATGCTGAATGCTCCGAGGTCAAACCCAGGAAGGTTGAAGCTGTGGAAGCTTCTTCCCCTGGAGACAGTCTGCTCAGAGAGAGGAGGAGGCTCCCCCAGAGTCCTGACTGGCTTCGTAGGGAGTAGTAGTTCCAGAGCATCACCCTGGTGACTACGTGACTTGCCCCCACCTTGTTAATTTGAATGTATCCTCTGTGAAGACAAATAAGTTAACAAGTCTATAAATTTGTGCTACTGTATTTCTCACATATGATTTCCATTGGACTCTCACCCAGAAGCTAATTATGATTCCTTCTTCATGGCCCTGGAGGACCTCAGACCCAGTGGAAATGTTATCACTGCAGAGGCAGTGTGATAAATGAAGGGGGTGGGGGGATAGCTCCCTTTTATGGACACCCAGCCAGCCAGTTAGCTATAAAATCCCTCTTGGTAGCTGTTCTCTACTTGCTTTACCTGTAAAGGGTTAAAAAGTCTGACTGCATGCATAGGTAAAAGGAAGTGAGTTGGTACCTAGTCAAAAGAGCCAATGGGAAGGCTAGAACTTTTTAAAATTGAAACAAGACTCCTCTTTGTCTCTCTGTTGTTGTTCTCCCGAGAGAGGAGACGCAGAACAGGAACAGGGCTGAACTATGCTGTAGGAAGCTTTAAGCCAGGTAGGAATTGCTTATCTGAAACCCCAGATATGTAAGTAAATCAGGGAATGTCTAGGAAGACGCAATAAGGGTTATTTCTTTTATTTTTTATTGGCTTGTGGACTCCTCTGTGCTAACCCCCAAATGCTTTTGTTTTGCTTGTAACCATTAAGCTGGTCCTCAAGAAGGTTATTCTTGATGTTTAATTTTTGTAAGTGGGTTTTTAAAATCTAGCAAAAGCCTAAGTTCCAGATGTATTTTCCTTCTTTTTGTGTTTAATGAAATTTACCTTTTTTAAGAACAGGATTTTATTTTTGATGCCCTAAGAGGTTTGTGCACATGTAGTTTAATTAGCTAGTGGCAACAGCTGATTTTCTTTCTCAGCTCTTCCCTGGAGGGAGGGTGAAGGTGCTTGAGGGTACCCTACAGGAAGGAATTCCCAAGTGCTCCTTCCTGGGTTCTCAAAGGGTTGGGTTTTTTTTGCAATTGGGTGGTGGCAGCATCTACCCATCCAAGGTCAGAGAAAAGCTGTAACCTTGGGAGTTTAATACCAGCCTGGAGTGGCCAGTATTAATTTTAGAATCCTTGCGGGCCCCCACCTTCTGCACTCAAAGTGCCAGAGTGGGGAATCAGCCTTGACAGGCAGTGAAACAGGATCTGTGAAGCTAGTACATGGATATGTAGCTTGAAATCAGAAGCCAGTGTGCACAGGGAGGAAGGAAGGAGGGAAATCCCTCCTTCCCCTCACAAGGCAGGGTTTGGCAGTAAGCCAGGTAGGGGCAGGCAGGGCTGGCTCCAGGCACCAGCCGACCAAGCATGTGCTTGGGGCAGGGCAGCGCTCGATTTTTTATTTATTTATTTATTTTTTTGATTCGGCGGCGCGGCGCTCGGAGCGGGGGCTTCGGGCGGCGTGGTGCTGGGGGGGCGGGGCTTCGGGCGGCGCGGTGCTCGGAGGGGGCGGGGGCTTCGGGCGGTGCTCGGAGGGGGGCGGGGCTTCGGGCGGCGTGGTGCTCGGAGGGGGCGGGGCTTCGGGCGGCGCGGTGCTCGGGGGGCAGGGCTTTGGGTGGCGTGGTGCTCGGGGGGCAGGGCTTCGGGCGGCGTGGTGCTCGGAGGGGGCGGGGCTTCGGGCGGCGTGGTGCTTGGGGGCGGGGTCTTGGGGGGGCTGGCGCGGTGCGGCGCTCGGAGGGAGGGCAGGGGCTTCGGGCAGCGCGGCGCTTGGAGGGGGCGGGGCTTTCGGTGGCGTGGTGCTGGGGGGGTGGGGATTTGGTGGCGCGGAGATTTGGTGGCGCTCGTGGGGGAGAGGGGGTACGGCAGGGCGGCTCTCTTCTTTTTTGCCTGGGGTGGCAAAAAAGTTAGAGCCGGCCCTGGGGGCAGGGCTACTGAATCCAATACTAGCTCTGTGGAGCATGGACACTGAAGCAGTGGGCACCTATTGCAATACCTAAGCTGCACAATCAGCTGTAGAGAAGCATCACTGCTACTTTGCATCCTAGGGTATGTGCATGACTTCTCAGTCCCTGTTCCCTAGCAAGCCCAGCTGCTCAGTCTTGGAGTGAGGTGGTGGAGAGTTTATTTGGACCCAAGTCAGAGCTGCCATTTTTGAACTTTCAGGATCCACATCCATTGAAATCTTAGTGCCCACTAAAGATTCTGGAAAAAATGTAAACCATCTTCTCTTATTTGTTTTCTTGCTGTTTTAAATTACTTAATATCATAAATGCACAACAACTGCATTCATCCTTCCAAGGTAGATATCTATCACAGCTACAACAGATTACATTATTGGCAAATATGCTGGTATTATGGTAAAATAGATGGCTTAAGGAGGACAATATATAAAGGAACAGGTATCCACTGGTAAACATTTTGCTTAATATTTTTGCTTTCTTTTTCCATCATTCTATCTGTGCAGTAGGATAGGTTTAACATTTCCTTGAAGATAATTGACGAAGGGCTAATGGTATAACACGTGCATGAATGCAAAAAAGATAAAAGCCCTGATAACTGTTGATACTAAAATTGATGAAGGCAATACTCAATGGTCTACTACAGGAGATATATCAAAATGTGATGTAAAACAAATATTTTACTGGGTTAGCTCAATGTGGCTTTCATCTTTTGACTCTAGAAAAAGAAAATAATTCTCCTTCTCAACAGTTACTATAAAAATTATGCATGTCTCTAATTACAGGAAATATATTGTATTGTTCTTATGTATTGTTCCTGAACTAATGTTATGCCCTGTAGATATTTCATGAGCCTGGGATTAATCAAAATATTTTGGTAATTGCTTGATCAACACTAGACATATAACTGCAGTTCATTCCCTCTATCTCTACTGAAGCTGCAACTGAGCATAGAGACAATATTTGATGTGAACAGCCCACCCAGCAGTTAGCATTTCCTAAGCCTATAGAACAAGGAAATATGCTTTTCTTATTTCCATCAATCTTTTTTAACTAATCGGTTATTATTATTTTCCTTCAATTTTACACAGTTAAACATTAACAAATTGGCATCAAAACAGATCATGCACCAGTGTAGTGGCTATTAGAATAACTCTGCATCCATAAGATATGCTATTATTAAAATATGCCCATCAGACTCTTGACCTTGCTGAATATCTAACCTCTAACACTCAATCTGTCTGTGATAATAAAGTACGTTTTAAGAATTCTCCAGATCTGCTCTGGGCAACAATCAGTGTACTTAAGAGAAGCAATGATATCTTACTCTGCCAAAAAGAAAAGGGATCAAAGAACAATCACTACTAGACAGGAAAATTATAAGTTTAGAGTGATGACTATATTGATAACTACAATTCTTAAAAATCGAGTAGTTATCAGAGACATATTTAGATTCTTTAGTAATTAAAAAAAATATCTACCTAGCTGATACTACATATTGGATTGATTATATAAATGAGAGACTACAACTGATCATTTTGTAACCAGATTGGTTTATATTATACAGGATGTAAGACTAAATCAGCGGTTCTCAAACTGTGGGTCGGGACCCCAAAGTGGGTCGCGACCCTGTTTTAATGGGGTCGCCAGGGCTGGCGTTAGACTTGCCAGGGCCAAAGCTGAAGCCCGAGCCCCACTGCCTGGGGCCAAAGCCGAAGCCTGAGGGCTTCAGCCCTGGGTGGCAGGGCTCGGGTGATAGGCACTCAGCCTGGGTCTGAAACCCTTGAGCTTCGGCTTTGGAACCCCTGCCCGGGATGGCGGGACTCGAGCGGGCTCAAGCTTTGGTCCCTGCTCCTGGGGTCATGTAATTTTTGTTGTCAGAAGGGGGTCGCGGTGCAATGAAGTTTGAGAACCCCTGGACTAGATGATCTAATGATCCCTTCTCTCCTTAAAATCTATGAATTATTAAAGTCATTATACAAAGTTGCAAATATACAGTAGCTACCGGTAAATATGATGAAAGCAGAGCAAATAGACTGTATTGAAATTATGAATACTATATTAAATGTACGTAAATAGGCCACAATGCACATGAAATGGTACTTCTGATCTGAAGGGTACTTCCGTTTAAAAAAAGCAACTTAGATGCAGAACACATTAATGGTCATGAAGAGAATAATTATATGGCTTCCAAAAGAGTTTCCCAAAGGAGTCAGAATGAACAGCAAGCCTTACTCAGACTGCAACACTTGAGAGAACCATTTTTAAAAGTACAAGATGGGAGATACTTATCTGAATATATCTATCCATCTATTTAAAGTACATATATGGACCCCATTATTGCAGTATCTGAATGACTCACAATCTTTAATGGAAGTACCATAATTCCCATTTTACAGATGAGACACTGAGGCACAAAGAGACTAAATGACTAGTTAAAGTCACACAGGAAATCTGTGGAATGTATATGGAAATTGTTTACAGTTTACATTGATGGGTCAGGGATTAATATATACAAATAGGTACTGCTACCATATTTGTTGGATGGAACATAAAGTAGTAAAGGTTTCCTCCTTAAATATACATTCAGCTTTCAAGAAGTGTATTTTTGCTTTTGTTTCCATTTTGGTTTGCACGGTTTTATTTTTAGTGACTTTAGGACTTATTTAATAATTGGACGTAAATGTATTTGCAGGTGGTGAAGATAAAGGTTATACATAACTCCCTTATTTGTATGGCCTGGTTGTCATTAGAAAGTTTAATGAGGATTCCTAAATCCATAAGAATCACACTTTCCATGACTGGAGGATGATGCCACAATGTGTGCAGAGAAGCTGCTTGCACCTGGTCTTTTCTCCGATTCCCTACGTCAACTCAGCAATTTATTGTTTGTTTCGTTGAAAATGGTGGGGAGGAGAAGAAACAGGGTTAGCGTCTAGGCGCTCTCTCTCTCTCTCTCTCGCTCTCACAGAACTCATAACCCAGGAGGAGGCCCTATGGTGGCTTTTACATCTTCCCAATTCTGGGCTGCTCCTGGTGGCTAAAGTAGACCCCAACATAAGTTATGCAGCCCATCAGGGTTGTCTAAGCTATTGCAGGCTGTCCCCACCTGCTGCCTGCCCCCGCTTGTCCCCAACCCGCAAAACTGATAGGAAGCAGTGCTGTCCAGAATCTGTACAGTGCTACTTGCTGTGACCCCACCCTGACACATTCCCCCTACCTCCAACACCCCTCCTATGCTGGGGTCTGCAAGGGAATCCTCGAAAAATAGCCTATGACTGTTTTCCTCAGTTCCTGTACCACGGAAATTCTCGCGTCAGCTGGATCCAGGATTTTAAGAGTACCTTTATATAACTCTAGCCTCTTCACACTGCACAGAGAGGTGGTGAGTATCTCACCCTTAGCTGTCCTGGTAATGGGCCAGCTTTTTCAGAAACCCTGGGAGCTCAAAATAAGAAAGTGTCAGCAGTCCATACTAGTGCATGATCTCACATGGTTCTGCCAACATGCTGAGAGGGGCTAAATGGCTTGATATACCCTGGGGTGGGCTTAGGGTGACCAGATGTCCCAATATTGTAGGGACCATCCCAATATTAGAGGCTTTGTCTTACTTAAGCAACCTATTACCCCTCCCCGTCCCAATTTTTCACACTTACTATCTGACCACTCTAAGTGGGCTGCTGGGGGAGATGAGCACTCACATGATTATAAGGAGCATCTCATAACAGTATTGGAGGTCAGGAAGGAACATTTTCTTGTAGCACACTAACCAAGCTAGTTTCCTTTTCTTTGAGCCTTCCCCCTGGAGCACACTGAAGTGGGCCTCCCTGGGTGAGGACATGGGTGTCCATGAGTGGGGAGGGCTCATTGTTTACACATGGTTTACTGCAAGGAGACATTAAGAGCTGTATGCTAGAAGCTGTTATTAGAGTAAAGTTCCTATTTTTAAGAAAGGAAAAAAAAGTGACCCAGATAACTACAGGCCTGTTAGTTTGACATCTGTAGTATGCAAGGTCTTGGAAAAAATTTTGAAGGAGAAAATAGTTAAGGACATTGAGGTCAATGGTAATTGGGACAAAATACAACACGGTTTTACAAAAGGTAGATTGTGCCAAACCAACCTGATCTCCTTCTTTGAGAAGGTAACAGATCTTTTAGACAAAGGAAACACAGTGGATCTAATTTACCTCAATTTCAGTAAGGCATTTGATACGGTTCCACATGGGGAATTATTAGCTAAATTGGAAAAGATGGGGATCAATATGAAAATTGAAAGGTGGATAAGAAACTGGTTAAAGGGAAGACTACAACGGGTCATACTGAAAGGTGAACTGTCAGGCTGGAGGGAGGTTACTAGTGGAGTTCCTCAGGGATCAGTTTTGGGACCAATCTTATTTAATCTTTTTATTACTGACCTTGGCACAAAAAGTGGGAATGTGCTAATAAAGTTTGCAGATGACACAAAGCTGGGAGGTATTGCCAATACAGAGAAGGACCAGGATATCATACAGGAAGATCTGGATGACCTTGTAAACTGGAGAAATAGTAATAGGATGAAATTTAATAGTGAAAAGTGCAAGGTCATGCATTTAGGGATTAATAACAAGAATTTCTGTTATAAGCTGGGGACGCATCAGTTGGACGTAACAGAGGAGGAGAAGGACCTCGGAGTATTGGTTGACCACAGGATGACTATGAGCCGTCAATGTGATATGGCCGTGAAAAAAGCTAATGCGGTCTTGGGATGCATCAGGCGAGGTATTTCCAGTAGAGATAAGGAGGTGTTAGTACCGTTATACAAGGCACTGGTGAGACCTCATCTGGAATACTGTGTGCAGTTCTGGTCTCCCATGTTTAAGAAGGATGAATTCAAACTGGAACAGGTACAGAGAAGGGCTACTAGGATGATCTGAGAAATGGAAAACCTGTCTTATGAAAGGAGACTCAAAGAGCTTGGTTTGTTTAGCCTAACCAAAAGAAGGCTGAGAGGAGATATGATTGCTCTCTATAAATATATCAGAGGGATAAATACCAGGGAGGGAGAGGAATTATTTAAGCTCAGTACCAATGTGGACACAAGAACAAATGGATATAAACTGGCCATCAGGAAGTTTAGACTTGAAATTAGATGAAGGTTTCTAACCATCAGAGGAGTGAAGTTCTGGAACAGCCTTCCAAGGGGAGCAGTGGGGGCAAAAGACATATCTGGCTTCAAGACTAAGCTTGATAAGTTTATGGAGGGGATGGTATGATGGGATAGCCTAATTTTGGCAATTAACTGATCTTTGACTGTTAGCGGTAAATATGCTCAATGGCCTGTGATGGGCTGTTAGATGGGGTGGGATCTGAGTTACTACAGAATTCTTTCCTGGGTGTCTGGCTGGTGAGTCCTGCCCACATGCTCAGGGTTTAGCTGATCGCCATATTTGGGGTCGGGAAGGAATTGTCCTCCAGGGCAGATTGGCAGAGGCCCTGGGGGGTTTTCACCTCCCTCTGCAGCGTGGGGCAGGGGTTACTTGCTGGAGGATTCTCTGCACCTTGAAGTCTTTAAACCACGATTTGAGGACTTCAGTAGCTCAGACATAGGTTAGGGGTTTGATACAGGAGTGGGTGGGTGAGATTCTGTGGCCTGTGTTGTGCAGGAGGTCAGACTAGACGATCATAATGGTCCCTTCTGACCTTAAAGTCTATGATTCTATGATAAAGTCACTGCAAATACTGTACTTGGGTCCACATTGCCTAGGACATTTGTTATTAACTTCACTTGATAGACAGGAGTCTCTTGTTCTAACAGTTGATTGTCTTGGCCTCCTTTCTTAAATCTTGGACTCAGGTCAGGAAACAGCTGTGCTAAGGACCTTAAGGGATGCGGGACTTATGTACAGGTCTTATGTATAGATCCCTTCACAAAAGTACATCTTCCACCTCGACATTGGTATGGTTTGGGAGTTGCGTCCTGTCTGCTTCATCATACCATTGTTGAAAACATCTGATAGGTATCCTTGTGGCTATTGGTTATTAGGACTACGTGCATTACTAGCTGTTGGCCATAACTGAAGCTTGAGACATTTCAATAAAATTCAACCTTGATTTTTAATCCATTTACCAGAATCTTGTGTTTTATTTCTGTATCCCTCCAAATGGCATCAGCAAACATCGAATATTTAAAAACAAAACAACTAGAGACCACATTGACTGCATAGTACAATCTGAATTTTCTATCTGTAAATAATTTACTCAGTATAACTTCTGAGACTACTGAGAAATTGATTAATTTAAGTCCTATTACAGACGAATAAATTAACAGGAACGACTAATTGTAAAGTTACCAGTATTTGATTTAGTTCAGATTTTCTGCACAGACTTGTATATCAAACCTTGGTCAAAATATAGACTAAAGACCCCACCATCATTTCTTTTATACATTGAAATATTTAATTGCACATACTGAACCTGAAAACCTCCTACATATACAATACCTTTTAGACATATGTCTCTGAAAACCTACCCTTATCACCTGCATAGATTTGTAAGCAATAGAAATCATTGCTTGTTTTTACTAATCCTCTTAAATCAGGAATTAGTTTAACACATTAAAAGGTTAATTATGAAGCACTGTTTGCATTAAATAACTAAAAGGAATATATAGATCAAGTATTCAATTCACTATGCCCTACGATTTGTTCCTCGTTTCTCAACTGGGAAAATTATGGTTTGTATTGTGCATTTCATGAGATACATCATTCACAGCTACATCAAATATAATTGATATACTCACCTGCATTCATGTTCTATTTTGTTAGGATTAAATTTCTGATTATAACTTTCACTTTAATGCATTCAGTATTTAATTTCACAATATTAATAAATGTTGAGAATACGCTTTCCTTTACCTTGTTTCCAATGGCTTTTTTGGGTGGGAAGTTAAGGGTCCTTACTTGGTGGTATTTATTCTGTAGCTTGTGATGCAAGCTTCTGAATTCTGCATATCTTCGATAAACATTCCATTCATCATCTTTTATTCTGATATATACCTGCAAGTATAGACAAGAAAAGATCAATTTTAAAGGCAATCATTACATTCATTTTGTCTCTCTTTGTTAAAAGTACTGTTTGTCAACTACCTTCACCTTTATGACATAACACTCTCAGTAGTTTTAGGACTATTTACCTACAACTACATCCAACTGCAAACAGTCATCAAGTGTAGATATGTCTATTCAACAGGTCATTAATCTAATTCTCTTTTATTGGATTCAGTGGTGACATACATTAACTTGCTCATTATTACAAGACAGGGCTGCAATTTTGTGGTAAGATAGCTGCTAATGCTTTCTGTTGCCATGGTTTTCAGCAGGTTCTACTGACCAGTGCACAAAGAAAAAATTAATCTGATATAATTTACATTGATTTATGTACATTTAATAGTTTTCCAACTTCACACATGAATTTCTAGTCATAATTCTTAAGTCACAAACTTTATTTACTCATCATCGTTATGCTGAAGCAAACCACATCCTTCACGAATGAATGGGTTTTTTTAAGAAGTCAAAATGTATTATAAAATACTGGAGTATAAACTACTGAAATGTTATTATTTGGAAAATAGAAGCAGTTTTCTCTCTCTTTTTATTTTTTTGTACAGGACGTGTAGTATAATTTCACATACTGAATGTTTTTGCCACAGCTCAATTACTTTCATGAGGGTACTACCAATAATGTGCTAAATGTTCTCCTCCCTGAGGGAAAACCCATAGAGAAGGAAAACATGCTCACAAAACTCTGAGAATTAATTAATGGCTCTGGAAGTATGTTCTCTATTGGGAAAAGGGGTTTTAACCTTATGGAGGGAGCAGGCAAGGCATGGCTCTAAAACCCAGAAACTCCACAATGATCTCAGGACCCAACACCATGACTGAGGGCATTTGGGACTAGTGTCCTCTTTGGTGTGACTTCTTGCTTTCCTACCCACAGCTTCCTTGCGGAGCTATGTTTCCATTGCTTCCCTCTGCAGCACCTGTGCCCTATTCTTCCCACCCCAAACTTTCTAGTATTAATGACTTCCGCAGTTTACATAATATGCTAGAGCAGATTAGAACTGATGAGGCAAAACTGCCATATTTCTTCAACAGCATTTTTAGAAGTTTCCAGATTACTGAGATGATGATCATCTGAAAAAAGTAGTGCTAATGATATCAGAGACACAATGATCAAAAAGAAAACAGAGGAAACAGGAATAAGCAAGAAAAAAGCCAAAGCAAAAATATTCAAACTCAGGAGACTAAAATTAAATATCCAAATCCACATTCAGATACCTATATAATTGGCCTGATTTTCAACAGTGCTGAGGATCTAATTATTTTATTTAGGTGCCTAACTTTCAATACGAACATTTAAACATTTCATGGCAATTTTTTAAAGTATTACAGAAGATAATCACTTTTACAGTAATAGTGAAAAAGTCAAGAGATGAATATAGACTTCAGAAAACTATTTAGCATAGTATTTCATACATGGTGCCATGGACTCCTAAGGGAAACAAGGTTCCCAACCCCAAACCTGTCATAACTATAAACAGATAATGGACAAAAGTCCAAGAATTCAAACAATACAATGATCACAATTAAAATGCAATATTTCTAACAGTTACCACACAAATAGTATTTGAGTTACTATGGTACTGTGTACTATAGTACAGGCAGTAATCATAGTATTGTGTGATAACTTGTTAAATGCAAGCTTGTAATGGTTACCACGGTACAACACTTCACTTGCTCTTCATAATTATGATGGTAGATTCTGCTGGAGAAAGCAGAGCTGTTGAGTTTGGTCTACTTAGATTATATACGAACACACAAAACTACAGGCAATTGTATTTGTCAATAGGAACTCAGGTACTACAGTGATGGGCTCTAAAAATAGGTAGACCACATGGCCAAGTATTTAAAGAGCAATACAAATTTTAAAATAATAGCTAGTGAAATAGCTCTGCTAACTAGATTTAATAGGGAATTAAGATAACGTGACTTTATCCCCTCAGCTCTTTCCCCACCTTTCTTTAATCACTATGTTTAAAATATATTACTTTGGCATATATAAGTATTATTCAGAATTTTTCAGGCTCCTTATAAAACAAAGTATACCTAAATTATTTTAATGTAGTTATTTAATATGGAATTCCTATTTTTACTATTCAACTACAGAGAAAATTGTAATTTGGTGAATCATGCAATTCTATGTTACCTAGTAAGGTGTAACCTGTAGTTAAGTAATTAAGGAGTCTAATACACTGTAATTGAATATTTTAAAGACCGCAAAAACAGATTCATTTGTTGTATACATCGTTAAAGATTTTACTTGTTGTTCTTTGAAGAACATAGATATTGATTTCTTTGAGACTGTAAGATGTGAAGAACTGACACTAAGAGCCCTGTGTCATATTGAATTTATTGACGATCATATAATAGAGTCTGAAAGGCATATTAAAGTTCCTGCTTTAGTACAAGCATTTACAGCTTTATTATCTCAACAGGGAATACTATTCAGAAGCCAAGTTATTTCAAGACCATTAATCTCAACTCACTTGGGAAATCAAAGAAAATAAGCCCTAAATGTTAAAAAGATTGGTTAAGCTTGTTTTAGTTTAGTGCCCATAAGGCATGCAGATGGCTACTGTTAGGCAAATGAATTACAAAACGAGAGTATAGAAGGGTGGAGAACAAAATGTCTCTATAGTTGATTTACTACTATACATCACTAAATCAAGCAGCCTGGTACATGTTGGGTTAAAATCCTGACCCTACTGAAGTCAATGGGAGTTTTGCCATTGACTTCAGTGCAGGCAGGATTTCATCGCTGGCCTTTAATTACGAATTCAGCCTAATTTCTGACTATTAAATAAGCAACAACCCTAAAACAGATGCTATGATAACATCGACAGCCACCTTGAGGAACTGGGGACCTCAAATTGTGCCAGCAGAGTAGGAAAGGTCTTCAATATCATGAAATAATCTATCAAAAATGAATATTCTATATAACAGAAACTAGCACAAGTTATTTGAACCAAATTTAAAAAAAATAAACAAATGGTCAGTTCTCAATAACCTTCATACAGCAAATATAAGCCATTAATATCAATATCTTGCCAAGAATCCTATTCCTTTTCTAGTGTCTACTCATGCCTCTCCCAAACCACTTCCCTGATTATTTGTTTGTATTTATTATGATTTCATTAGTGTGGCATCTACGCACCAGACAAGCACCTCTTTGAAGTAGAAGAATTTTATCTACATTTAACAGATGGGGAAACTGAGACAAAAAGAAAGAATAAGTGATTTGCCCAGGAAGCCTGTGGCAAATTTGAAACCAGATCTCCTAATTCCCAGTCCAGTGGCCCTTCCCATTTTAGCAGAAGTTTAATCAGACCAACAGGAGAATGGCAACTCCTTGTGGTACTGGTGAGAGGAAGCACTATGCTACAGGAATGATATCATTCTTAGATAACGGAGAGAATAAACAAGAAAAATCCAGATACCAATTCTAACATTAACATTGATTTTTTTATACAGCATTTTTTCACTATAATCCATTGTTCTAGGGCGTAGACCAAAGTCATATATAATTTGACCCTGCTAGTCTCTAAACATTTAGTTTTATTAAAATAGAGAAGAAAATGATTGTCCAAACAAAGCAAGGTCCTACACTTGACTTGATGGTATTTCTCTCTGTTTGGCTGTAACATGATAACTTTTGAATGCTGCATCTGATCAATTCCAAAATTTCAAGGAATGTTCTAAGCATCAATGGGCAGAACCATGTTGATTATGGTCAAAGTCAGAAAACTATAAGGGCAAAATGATGGACACATGGAGTCCCTGACATCTGGCTAGCAGACCCATCAACTTCCACCAGTTCTGTAATAGTCTATAGATCAAAAGAAATGCATGAGGGCATTAGCATCTTCCAGCATAACATTACTCCCCATCTCAGCTCTGCCCATTGTCCCTGAAGAAGAGCTCTGTGTAGCTTGAAAGCTTGTGTCTTTCAGCAACAGAAGTTGGCCCAATAAAAGATATTATCTTACCCACCTTATCTCTTGATTGTCCCAATACAGTTTAGAATGTTGACACCCTCAAATGATTATTGGCCAGATGGAAAGAAAAGAAATAAACATTTGGGTGAAGTATAGGGAGACAGGGTACACAGAGCTCCTGGAATAGGAGACCCTGGTATAAGGGAAGAAGGGCATACAGAATACCTGCATGATGGAGAGAGATGGAGGGTGTGTGTGTGCTGGGAGTCCTTGAAATAGAGAGAGATGGGAGGATGGCACACAGGGAGCTTATGATGGGGAAATTTAGGAATGCAAGAAGTCCCTTGTGTGCACCATGCACTTGGCCTATACAAACAACAAAGTATGCCATCCTCTAGTTAATTACTCAGCATTTTCTCATTGACATTGTTCAAATTCATGTCCGTTCTTGTGCCAAAAACAAACTATAATGCTACAATTTAACAATTACATATAATATCGTCCTCTTCTGATCTAACAAATAAATAAATAAAAAGATAAAGTTAACTTGTAAAACTGCAGATGCTATTTTAAAATCATGTTTTAGAATGCTTAAAAACTCTAAGGCTTATTCATTGGTCAATTTAAAAATCAATTCCAAGACCCTCTGTATCCCAGCTCACACTGGTTTTCTGACAGATGTTTCTTTTTCCTCTGATAATCGGTTTCCTCAACTAACTCCATTAAGTAATTTTAAATTAAAGATCCCCTTACACATTAAATCAGACTCTCTCCAAGAATGGTTATTTAATTGGAGAGCAAGGATTTTTGCTTGAACATTCTATCATCTGTCTACCAAAGAAAAAGTTAGCACTTTTGTCTGTAGTATAGAAGTATTTTCCATCAACACTATCTCAAGCAAAGGCTGATTGGCAGCCTCCCTTTGTGGCCATGATATACCACATTTGAAAGACAGATGCTAATTAATACACACTAAGAATTAATCTACAATCTTCTACTCTCAAAGAGCCCTGAAGATTTGAAGAGAAGTGACTAAAATAACTGTTGTTGTAATCCTGTTTTGCAGACAGCCAGTTGGTGATATATCTGCAGTGTTTTTAGAGCCATATTGAAATTATTGTGATAGTATTGTCATAATAAAGTCAGTTCATGGCCCTTAATTCTGCTTCTCAGGGCAGAATGATTCTGTCCCCAGAAATCTCTAGTCAAGCAGCACACTATGTTAAGCGCTGTTAAACTCCGGAAGATTCCATAATCACATTCTAATATAATGCGTGCATTTATACTGATATTGTGTTCCTGTGTGCTTTCTTTTAGAGTATAAGCTTTTTGCTTTGGTCCTGATATTGCAAATTCTTGTGTGGCTCACAGAGAAGAAGTTGTCTGTAGGGTTCTATTGTTGAAGCTGATTGTGGTGTCCAGGAAATTTATGCTGGTGTGGGCATGTTTGGTGGAGTGCTAGAGAGAGTTTGATGGATGGGTAGAAGTGGCTGAAGTTGTGGTGGAAATCTATGAGGGGAAGTTAGGTTATCTGTCCAGATGATGAAAATATCATCGATGTAGCTCAGGTATATGATTGGTTTTGTAGTACATTTGTCCAGAAATTATTCCTCGAAGTGGCCCATGAAGAGGATGTTATATTGGGAAGTTATATGGGTTCCCATAGTTTGAACAAAGTGTTTATTGTTGAATGTAAAGCTGTTACGGGTGAGGATGAAATGGATGAGTTTGGCGACGTGTTTGAGCTGGATATATCTGAGTGTTGTCCATTATCTTATATATATTTGAGGCAGGCAGCAATTTCATCATTGTGGTGGATATCGGTGAATAGGGAGGTGACATGCATGGTGGCAAGGATGGTGTTCTGAGGGAGGTTGTTAATATTGCAGAGTTTCTGAAGCAGTCGGTTGTGTCCTGGAGAAAACTGGCCCTTTGTGTGGTGAGTGATTTAAGGATGGTTTCTATGAGTCCTGATATCCTTTCAGTAAGAGTGCCATGGACAGGTATGATGGGTCTGCCTGAGTCCTGATATTCTTTCAGTAAGAGTGCCATGGACAGGTATGATGGGTCTGCCTGAGTTCCCTTGTTTGTGTATTTTAGGAAGCATGTAGAAGGTCCCTGGAATGGGTATGTGGTGAATGAGCTTGTATAGTTTCTCTTGGAGTTGTTTGGGGAAGGATTTGATTATATCCCTAAATTCCTAGGAGAATTGTGGTGTGAGGTCTTTGAGTTCTTGGTAGTAGGTGCTGTCAGAGAGTTGTCGGTTGGCCTCATTGACATAGTCATCATGGCTGAGGACTAGGATGATGTCCTCTTTGTCTGCTGATTTGCTCACTATTTGGTGGTTGGATTTCATGGACTAGACAGCTCTCCTCTTGGTGGTGGAGATTGTGGTAGATGTGATTCCTGTTAAGGAATCCACCGTCGATTTTTTCCACCAAAGCTATCAATTTAATGATCAAGAGTGTTGGTTTCATCTACTGTGGCATGTCTGATTAGATTATTCTTTTTTCTTATGATTGTCAGTGGAGACATGGTAGTTGCGGGTGGGGTCACCTTTGTTGTGAAAGAATTCTTTGAGGCAGAATCAGTGAAATTCTTTGAGGCAGAATCTAATTCTCCACATAGTTAGTATGGTATCAGGTTCTGTGGTGGGGAAGAAGTACAGTTCCTGGGAGAGTACAGATCATTCAGCACTGGTTAGAGGTAGTCTTGATAAGTTGATGATATTGGAGTGTTATGGATCCTGGTGTAATGGTTTCTCCCGGAGGTGATGTTCTCTGTATGTTGTGAAGCTGGTTGCAGTTTTTTGTTTTTGTACTAGGTGGCTATGATATTTTTGGGGGGTTTCTTGCATGAGCTTCAGGTAGGTTTCCTGATTTTTTTTCCTTCCAGTGTGTGGGAGCATGTGATGATTTCTTGTTTCTTTTGCATAAATAATAATTTATTTGTGAGCAGCCTGCCTATTATGCAAGCCAAAAAACTTCTAGTTTCCCTACCATAACCTGGTGTGACATTGTCCAATTAAAATATAACCATGCAAATCATTATTGCTACTACTATTATATAATTGCAACGAATCTTATACAAAACATAACTCATGGTCAGAAAGGGTTAAACAGCTTGCAGGCTAACTAACCCAAAGCCTACCTTTAAAGACATGTTACAAATGTTAATTAGGGCCATTGCATGCTAAATAGGCTAGAATTTTGAAATGCAAACCTATGTTGTTAGAAGTTAGAGGTAATAGTAATTGTCTGTATCTTAAGTGCTACCCCTGTAAAGGGACATTACCTGTCTGTCACTATAGCTACTAATTCAGAGATCAAAAGGGAATATTAACATTTAAATGAATCTTGGGTGAAGTAATGTCATTGTTTATATGTCTCTTTGAAGTTTGTGATAGACTGCCTAATGAATAAGTTGCCCTATGTTAAGTTGTGTAACTAATCACTAGTGGAGTTTAGAAAGCAAAAGGAACAGGAGTACTTGTGGCACCTTAGAGACTAACAAATTTATTAGAGCATAAGCTTTCGTGGGCTACAACCCACTTCTTCGGATGCATATAGAGTGAAACATATATTGAGGAGATATATATACACACATACAGAGAGCATGAACAGGTGGGAGTTGTCTTACCAACTCTGAGAGGCCAATTAAGTAAGAGAAAAAAAACTTTTGAAGTGATAATCAAGATAGCTCAGTACAGACAGTTTGATAAGAAGCAAGTGTGAAAATACTTACAAGGGGAGATAGATTCAATGTTTGTAATGGCTCAGCCATTCCCAGTCCTTATTTAATCCTGAGTTGATTGTGTCTAGTTTGCATATCAATTCCAGCTCAGCAGTCTCTCGTTGGACTGTGTTTTTGAAGTTTTTCTGTTTTAAGATAGCCACCCGCAGGTCTGTCATAGAATGGCCAGACAGGTTAAAGTGTTCTCCCACTGGTTTTTGAATATTACGATTCCTGATGTCAGATTTGTGTCCATTAATTCTTTTGCGTAGAGACTGTCCGGTTTGGCCAATGTACATGGCAGAGGGACATTGCTGGCACATGATGGCATATATCACATTGGTAGATGTGCAGGTGAACGAGCCCCTGATGGTATGGCTGATGTGATTAGGCCCTATGATGATATCACTTGAATAGATATGTGGACAGAGTTGGCATCGGGCTTTGTTACAAGGATAGGTTCCTGGGTCAGTGTTTTTGTTCAGTGATGTGTGGTTGCTGGTGAGTATTTGCTTTAGGTTGGGGGGTTGTCTGTAAGCGAGGACAGGTCTGTCTCCCAAGATCTGTGAGAGTAAAGGATCATCTTTCAGGATAGGTTGTAGATCTCTGATGATGCGCTGGAGAGGTTTTAGTTGGGGGCTGAAGGTGACAGCTAGTGGTGTTCTGTTATTTTCTTTGTTGGCCCTGTCTTGTAGGAGGTGACTTCTGGGTACTCGTCTGGCTCTGTCAATCTGTTTTTTCACTTCAGCAGGTGGGTATTGTAGTTTTAAGAATGCTTGATAGAGATCTTGTAGGTGCTTGTCTCTATCTGAGGGATTGGAGCAAATGCGGTTATATCTTAGAGCTTGGCTGTAGACAATAGATCGTGTGGTGTGTCCTGGATGGAAGCTGGAGGCATGTAGGTAAGTGTAGCGGTCAGTAGGTTTCCGGTATAGGGTGGTATTTATGTGACCATCGCTTATTAGCACAGTAGTGTCCAGGAAATGGACCGCTTGTGTGGATTGATCTAGGCTGAGGTTGATGGTGGGATGGAAATTATTGAAATCATGGTGGAATTCCTCAAGGGCTGCTTTTCCATGGGCCCAGATGATGAAGATGTCATCAATGTAGCGCAAGTAGAGTAGGGGCGTTAGGGGACGAGAGCTAAGGAAGCGTTGTTCTAAGTCAGAACACATCTGACTGAACAAAAATACTGACCCAGGAACCTATCCTTGTAACAAAGCCCGATGCCAACTCTGTCCACATATCTATTCAAGTGACATCATCATAGGGCCTAATCACATCAGCCATACCATCAGGGGCTCGTTCACCTGCACATCTACCAATGTGATATATGCCATCATGTGCCAGCAATGTCCCTCTGCCATGTACATTGGCCAAACCGGACAGTCTCTACGCAAAAGAATTAATGGACACAAATCTGACATCAGGAATCATAATACTCAAAAACCAGTGGGAGAACACTTTAACCTGTCTGGCCATTCTATGACAGACCTGCGGGTGGCTATCTTAAAACAGAAAAACTTCAAAAACAGAGTCCAACGAGAGACTGCTGAGCTGGAATTGATATGCAAACTAGACACAATCAACTCAGGATTAAATAAGGACTGGGAATGGCTGAGCCATTACAAACATTGAATCTATCTCCCCTTGTAAGTATTTTCACACTTGCTTCTTATCAAACTGTCTGTACTGAGCTATCTTGATTATCACTTCAAAAGTTTTTTTTCTCTTACTTAATTGGCCTCTCAGAGTTGGTAAGACAACTCCCACCTGTTCATGCTCTCTGTATGTGTGTATATATATCTCCTCAATATATGTTTCACTCTATATGCATCCGAAGAAGTGGGTTGTAGCCCACGAAAGCTTATGCTCTAATAAATTTGTTAGTCTCTAAGGTGCCACAAGTACTCCTGTTCTTTTTGCGGATACAGACTAACACGGCTGCTACTCTGAAACCTGTCAGAAAGCAAAAGGTTACATCAAAAGCCTATTGTTTATCCAGAACTGTATGGTCAAGTGGATGTTAGAAAACTGTATAAAAGACCGTTGGGTCCTGATTCTGTCATCTCAGATCTGCTTGATGATTCAAAGCAGGGGAAGCTTAAACCACAAGATTGGGATCCCAGTGCTGACTGGTCCGTCCTGAATATGATATTGGACATTGGACTATAACCTATTAACTAAATTCTAAAGGAACTCTTTGCAACTACATAGCTCACCATCTCTGCTACGTATCTGAACCTCAAGAATTGAACTCATGTCTTTATGTATATTGATCTTTTAACCATATTTTCTCTTTTGTTTTTTAATAAATTGGGTACCTGGATGGAGGCCTGAGGCTGGGTTGCTTTAAGGGAACTGTGTTGTTGGGTTTGGGGCAACCAGTGAGATAATAAAGAAGCTGTTTTATGCTGGCTTGGTAAATTTAGGTATTGAATTATCCACTAGCTTTGGGGTTTGTCTGTCCCATTCTCCGCAGTTCACCCTAACTGAATGACCTCAGCTGGCCCCCACAGGGACCCTGGTCACACCTGGTCAGTGCCAGATCAACTTTTTCTGATCATCCTGTGCTTTGCTGTACTCCATTTCAAATCCACACTTGAGCAAGTGAAGATTAGTAGTAAATTTAACAACAGGTTTTAGGCATACTTGATTTCATAGAATCATAGAATATCAAGATTGGAAGGGACCTCAGGAGGTCATCTAGTCCAACCCCCTGCTCAAAGCAGGACCAATCCCCAACTAAATCATCCCAGCCCGGGCTTTGTCAAGCCTAACCTTAAAAACCTCTAAGGAAGGAGATTCCACCACCTCCCTAGGTAACCCATTCCAGTGCTTCACCACCCTCCTAGTGGGAAAGTTTTTCCTAATATCCAACCTAAACCTCCCCCACTGCAACTTGAGACCATTACTCCTTGTTCTGTCATCTGCTAACACTGAGAACAGTCTAGATCCATCCTCTTTGGAACCCTCTTTCAGGAAGTTGAAAGCAGCTATCAAATCCCCCCCCCCCCATTCTTCTCTTCTGCAGACTAAACAATCCCAGTTCCCTCAGCCTCTCCTCATAAGTCATGTGCTCCAGACCCCTAATCATTTTTGTTGCCCTCCGCTGGACTCTTTCCAATTTTTCCACATCCTTCTTGTAGTGCGGGGCTCAAAACTGGACACAGTACTCCAGATGAGGCCTCACCAATGTGGAATAGAGGGGAATGATCACATCCCTCAATCTGCTGGCAATGCCCCTACTTATACAGCCCAAAATGCCATTAGCCTTCTTGGCAACAAGGGCACACTGTCGACTCATATCCAGCTTCTCGTCCACTGTAACCCCTAGGTCCTTTTCTGCAGAACTGCTGCCTAGCCATTCAGTCCCTAGTCTGTAGCAGTGCATGGGATTCTTCCATCCTAAGTGCAGGACTCTGCACTTGTCCTTGTTGAACCTCATCAGATTTCTTTTGGCCCAATCCTCTAATTTGTCTAGGTCCCTCTGTATCCTATCCCTACCCTCCAGCATATCTACCACTCCTCTCAGTTTAGTGTCATCTGCAAACTTGCTGAGGGTGCAGTCCACTCCATCCTCCAGATCATTAATGAAGATATTGAACAAAACTGGCCCCAGGACCGACCCTTGGGGCACGCCACTTGATACCGCTGCCAACTAGACATGGAGCCATTGATCACTACCCGTTGAGCCCGACAATCTAGCCAGCTTTCTGTCCATCTTATAGTCCATTCATCCAGCCCATACTTCTTTAACATGCCGGCAAGAATACTGTGGGAGACCGTATCAAAAGCTTTGCTAAAGTCAAGGAATAACATGTCCACTGCTTTCCCCTCATCCACAGAGACAGTTATCTCGTCATAGAAGGCAATTAAGTTAGTCAGGCATGGCTTGCCCTTGGTGAATCCATGCTGACTGTTCCTGATCACTTTCCTCTCCTCTAAGTGCTTCGGAATTTGACAGAGACTATCCAAATTATTATTCTGGAAACAAAAAATGTATCCTGTACATTAGAATAATCATTTTAAGAAATCAGACTCTATTAAACTATTTCTGTTGGCAAATTAAATTTGTTTTCTCTTCCCTTTAGTTTATCTTTAAATAATTCTTGAGAGTACTTTTAGCACACATTTTCATCTACAGACTTTAGTTCTTAGTACATAAAGACCTCTTGTTTCAGGAATAAGGGAGGAAAATAACCATACATTCATAGAGATGCTTTAATCTCTACCAGACATACAACTTTTGGTAAAGTTCTAAAGAAGTCACAAAAGGCTTCTGCGATAACAAGTTGTTGGGTTCAGAGAGAGGAATAGTTGCTTTGAATGGATGAGAAGATTTATTCTCAAACCTATCCAACTTAACAGAACATGTACATCTTAAAGTTTCTACAAGTGCCAGTGTGAAAGAAAAAAGAGAAAACACTTGCGCTGAAATCCTGTCCACACTGAAGTCTATGACAAAACTCTTGTTCAAACTTGGTTTTCCAAGAAAATTATTAATTTGAACAGTTGTCTTTATCTGGGAGAAGATTTATATAGTGCACTCCATTTTGATGACACTGGAAAAAAGTCTAATTAAACAGATTTATACTTCTTATTTACGTAGTAAGGATAAAGTACAAACACTTTTACTGTATACAAGATGTGAATTTTGGTTACAGAAATGCAAATGAATAAAGACCCTTCATTTGGCATTCCGTCTGAACTCCCACTGACTTCTGTCAGAGTTCAACACATGGAATTATTTTAACATATTACACCTTACTGTCCCTAAGTACTGGACCTTTAATTCCTTCACTGTAAATGTCACTGTTCTATGGATTAGTATCCCATGGCCCTAAAAAAAAATTTCATTTTGATGTCTGAAATGCCTTTTTTATGTTTTGTGTTTCTAGTGTTGCTTCATTAGTAAACAATTTCTCAAGAATAACTATAAATGGGGCCTGTATTTTTAAAGGGTCATCGAAGTTCCAAATCTATTTTCTTTCCTTAAATAGCATAGGGCATGAAATCATTTGTTTGATAGTGGTCTGTACAAATATATGTATTAACTAAGTATTCTCACTGCTATATCAAATGACAATTATTGTAAGTTCATGCTGATAAGATATCAATACCACCAACCGCCAGTTATGAAAGTATTTAGAAGAAACTTTTTAGTTCACTGAGCTATGTAAATTGAAATAGACAAAGAAAAAATACACACTGGTATTTTTTTTCCTGAAAAAGGTTTTTAATTTTAAAAATGTATGAATTGAAAATGTACCCTCTCTCAGCAGAGTTGTTTTTTAGCAGGTCCAATGAAGGTGAGAAAAGTAAAATTGAACTAAATGCTCATGGCTGGGAATCTGTACTCTTCCAGTCAGCTGACTGGCCCCTATCTGTCCTCCTTACAAACATAACATTTCTTTCCATCCTCCCAAAATAGCCCATCGCCGCACTAGAGGCCAGCTTTGTGACTGGGATAGGAGCCAAAGACACAGGCCTCCATCCAGCCTACGGCCTCCACCTGGTCCGGAGACACTGTCTGCCTGAAGCCTTTGTTAGCCATTGTTCAAGAGCGTAACACATTGGAATAATTTTGCTATTAGTTAACCGGTGTGGGGGATTTGTACTGTTTAATTTTTTTCCCCAGCATTCTCTTCAACTGTAAACATATCATACATGTCTTGCTATGTTTTTCCTCCCAGGTGTCATGGTGTAACATGCTGCTGGGGACACCCAGAGCTGTGAGTCACCTTTCTGCCTCAACAAAAGTGAGCTTTGCTGGAGATTAGATGGTGTGTCAGCTCCCAGCCACACTGGCCTGTCTTCCTTACCAACAAACTCCAAGTCTCTCCCAGCCCAAACCTTGCCTAGCAGATAACAATCAGTGAACTTCAGCCCCCGAGCACCTCAGAAAGGTTTCTCTGCAATGTGCAGCCCCTATCACTGAACATTTATACAAGATACTAAGTTCACTGCTCTTTTAAAGAGTCAGTACAATATAGTTTATTAACTCAACTGGGGTAAACACACACTTCCCTTCAAACACAGCACTGAGTTGTTTCATAATAAAAAATAAAACAAATTTATTAACAACAGGACATAGGTTAAGTGATACCATGTAGAAGGAATTAAACCTAGAAATGGTTACAAACAAACAAAAATAAAAAACTTTGTAATGGCTAAGACCTACATTAACAAGCTACAGTCTTTGTTCAAGGTAGTTTCCTCAGTAAACTTTCTTTCCCAGCAATAGTTGGCTAACTCTTAGCCAGGATCCCCACCGAGTCCAGGTGTGGGTTTTCCTTGTCTCATCAGGTGAAGGATAATCCAAGTCTTTCTGTTTCCCTTATATCTCAATCTGGCTTTGTTTCAAGGGTCAAATTGATCCCCTGGGGTTCAGTATCCTGTTGCTTATGGGGCAGGGGCCACTCATAGATTCATAGATTCTAGGACTGGAAGGGACCTCGAGAGGTCATCGAGTCCAGTCCCCTGCCCTCATGGCAGGACCAAATACCGTCTAGACCATCCCTGATAGACACTCCATCTCAATTAAGATGCCCCTTGGTTTGTCCCAATGTGATGATTCCTGCTGCAATTTTACAATATCAATGTTGTCTTCCTGCATCCTCCGATATAAATGAATAGCCTAGTGAATTTGGCCACACCTGGTTTGAGGTGCTGGCCTCTTTTCTTTGTCTTGAGAAAACCTGTTTATCCACTCCCCCAACATGCTAGCTGTAAACACCTTTTAGGCTATGTCTACACTGCCACTGCAGCCGTGCCGTTGTAAGATGCACAGTGTAGCCGCTCTTTGTCGCTGGGAGAGAGCTCTCCCGGCAACTAAATAAAACCACGCCGAATAAGGGACAGTAGCTTCATCGCCAGGAGAGCATCTCCCACCGACAAAGCGCTGTCCATATTGCTGCTTTTTGTCGTTAAAACTTTTGTTGTTCAGGGTTTTTTTTCACACCCCTGAGCAACAAAAGTTTTAACAATGAAAGTACAGCGTAGACATAGCCTTAGTCACAGACTTTAAAGCATAATATAAGTATATAATATAAGTGAGTATCCATAATTCCACACACTTCATTGTCACATACATTTCACAATGATATTATTGACATTCTTGATATTAATTTGATAGTTTTCAAATTATACCTTACAAGGCATATTTTGTTCAGATATCATTGCAGCACTGTAGGGGTGAACACAGGGGTGCCTAGGTGCATACATGGATTCTGTGATTTTCATGGTTTTTTAAAAATATGACTTTGGGCATTTTTATATTAGGTAGATATGATGGTAAAGACCAGAGCCTGTAAGCCTTCCTTTCACCCACAGCCAGGCTAAGAGAAAGCAGAAGTGCAATGACAATACTGCAACAATACAAAGATAACCAGTGAACAGTACATGATTTTAAGTCTTCCAAAGAAGAGGAGGCTCTCCCTTCCCCAATGTTTATTTATTTATTTATTTATTTGGGGGTGGGGGGTTAAGTTTAAACTGATAAATTGAGTTCATACCTAACTCGCTTATCTCAACTAAAGCACTGTTCCTAGTTACTTACAGTAAACTAGGGAAATATAAGTTACATAATGTAAAACATTTGAGGTATAAAACTATGTCTGAGACACACTGACATTTTTACTATATGTCCAAGACTTCTGTCCTTTTCATAATGATCACTCTGCAATATGCCATGACATAAATGCTGTAACAACACAATTAATTCTTTGTTTGAAGTGATACACACATTACACAAAAAATGATCCAGTCTTAAAGTTAACATCTACTTGGGACAATGCTCCAGATTATAAATTCCAATTATTATTTTAACCCAATATTTTGCAATTATTAGAATAAAGACAAAACATGTAATTCATGCTCTTTGTGTAGTACAGAGCCTACAATGGTTTTGTGGCCTTCTGCTGAAGATGAAATGAGCATACATTAACTAATATAATAATCAGACAGGAAGGATGATAAAGGTCAACTCATTTAGAAAAGGGGAGAAGCATACATTCATTCATTTCAACGAGATGCCCAAGTATGTACCTGAGAACAGGATTTGGCCCTAATTTTTCCTTGTGCTCTTGCCGCTCTACCTTGGTAAGTGACTAAAAAAAATCCATTATTCATTAACTTTGGTTCTAAGGATTTAGTTTCTTTTCTTTTATTCAGATTTATTAAGTGTTTTTGTCCAGCAATATATTTAATTTCTAACACTGCTGCTTTGGGGGCCAGTTATTGAGCTCTAGAAAGTTGGTTTATGCTAAGAAAGCAGCTGACTGCACCAGCTGCAATTGGCAAAGCTAGAGCAAGCAATCCTCACTAGCCTGGGGAGAATTGCACTAAAGAAAGACTCAGGCTAGCAAAGTAATGCTGAAATTAATTCCTGCTAATCTATCTTGTGAAAGATGAATAGTATCTGCAGTTAGAATATTAAATATTGAAACTGTGGCTGCAAGAAGGCATTTCTTCATGGTTTATTTTAAATATTACCACAACTAAAATGGCTCAGGAATGTTACTGTTTTCTGTGTCAGTCCTAACAGCAGCATAGATGTCCATTTTTCCTCACATTGGTATTCTACAGTTTAAACTCACTCTTTGACAGAATAGCAACTCCAGCCAACTCCTGGTGAGTTAGTAGGAGACCAAATCTGTTTTAAAAGTCTAAACACACAGGGAGAAAAATAAACAAAATAAAACCAATACCAAACTTCTGAACTTTATGGGTTGCATAGCAATTTGTATGTAAAATAGAAGGTTGATTGAGCAATACAAAAGGGCAATATAAAATAGAGCATTGTTTTCAAGTAATAAAGTTACATTAATATGAAAATGAAAAAATGAGTTAATCTACAAACTTGGCATTTCACTCAGCAAGGTGAATTCACCACCATTAAGAACTCCCATGTCATCAAATACCACCACTTCCTCAAAAATGGAAAGCACATATCAGTGTTATGGACTCCAAGCTGATGATGTTCTTAAATTCTCTGATACTTTGGTTCAATAATCTCAAACAATTAAGCGAAGGAATACTTTGAGAAGCAGTAATCCAACAATAACACACATCAGGTCTGTAGTAGTTTATAATGTATACACAGCCATGAGTTTGCTTTCTGTTGTCTCTCTCAGACATTTAATCTAAAAAGGGATCTACTGCCAAACTGTTTAAGAATAAGAAAACTTTTTCTTTGCTTTAATTGTTATTCCCGAATGCTCATTATAGATCATGTCTTCTTTTAGTACGTGTTTATACTACTTTTGTAAATTTAAAAATACTGGATATTTCTGGTATAGGTAATGTAGGTTCAACTGCAGCCAATAAGCCCTTTCTTATACCATATGAGAAGTCAATGAAGGTTTAATGTTAGCTATTTGTACATGACAGCATAATAAAACCTTGTTATAAAAGGAATAGTTTAAGGTGTTGATGTAGAGAAAATTACTCTCTGTTTCTCAGTCTATTGGCACCGACGAGCTTTCAGAATCTGTAAAAGTTCTGAAATAAACAGCAGCTGACAAGTGCTGTGGTGTAGTCAGAGGGTACTTTAATTTACAAGATTTTGGATGGAAGCTGCAAAACCAGATTATCTTAATTAAATTGGAGTATACCCTCTGTTCCCCTTCCTTTACAGTATGCTTTTCAGAAAATGAACTATATATATTTCACAATCTATTTGGGAAGCTTTTATCAAAGTGATTTGAACACCAAGAATAAATAGAAGAAACAAAGGTGTATACCCATAGCAGAAGTACATAATAAGAAGAAAGCAGATGTATTTTCAGACTTGCCTAGAGAACAATGGGATTCTGTTAGGAATATAAATCCAAGGTGAATTCTCTAAAGTTAGCCCCAAAGTGTCACAAATAAACACAGATGCAAATTATATTTTGACACAGCTGCAAGACTGCATTTATGGTTGCTAAGTTTCCTCTTTGAAAATCACCCAATTTAAGAATTCCTGCAGTAATCGTTTCAGAGTAATGAAAAACAAACAGAACAATGGAACATTTCAGCTGGGATATGAGCAGCTTTGTGTGTTTCTTTCTAATGTATATTTAGCAGAGACATATTAGTAATTACAAGGAAGAAACTTTTATCTTAACAGTACTATATTTTACTTGCACAGACACCACACACACACACATCTTAATGCATTTTAATGCATATGCAATTTAAATTATATATTTTAATTTATAATCAACTTTTTAATGAATAATAGAAATCATAAAAATAACCAGCACGTAGCATCAAATACAGCCAGGGAGTGCATAAGCCACAAGAGTGCCATCATCATTCCACCAATTAGAGGTAAACTGGTAGTAGAAATGCCAAACTTTTCATGGGTATTGCCCCAAAACTCTGAACACTGAGTACTTGAGGCCATATGGCCAAATCATGAAGTCATTCAGGAAAAACTTCCACTGCAGTCATTGGGACTTCATAAAGACTGCAGAACCAGGTCTATAATCTTCTATGGTATGATTACAAGAGGAAGGGAGCATTTGGGTTTCTCCCACACAAGTCTTTTCTCCCTTGGCTGGATCCATTAAAAAAAAAAAAAAAAAAAAAAAAGATACTCCTGTAATCACTATACGAAACTTAAGGTGTCATTTGGATGGTAACCTACATAACACATTAGTTCTTTGAAAAACCAATTTTGTTTTTTCTATCATTTATTATATACAGATTAACATCCCTGTATTCAAGCCTACTTATTAAGTTTAAATTGTTGTGTTTTTGTTTCAGAAAAAAATTGTTAAATGAAAAAAATTGAACACACGTAGGTAAACACCACCTTTAGAAGGGTTTGTCTTATGTTCTTAAGCACAGGAAAGAGGAAAATTACAATAGCTAGCAAGGGACAATGGATTTGCACTGTTGTCTTGATTTTTAATTTTTTTAAGTTTTTATAAGAGGCTGTCTCTCTGATTGCTCTCTGTACTTCCCCTCTAGCTATTCTAAAGCTTCTCTGTTCTAGCCTCATGCTGCTCTGACACATACTCAGCTCTCACTAGGACAGCGCTGAGATGCTCACTCTGTTACTTAATGTACCTTCAGGCCACTCTCATCCTCCATCTCAGAAAGCCACGAGCCATGTCTTTCTCTCTGTTTCTCTTAAACTCTTCTGGGACACTTTCTCCTCCATTCATCCTGAACTCTTCTGGGTTAGTATCTCTGATATCACTACAAGTCTCTATGATTCTCTCTCCTTCTAACTCCCCTTAGTGCCATGATACTACTAAAATGTTCTTAGAAAAGAAACGACTAAGGGGGATACAATAAAGGTCTATCAAATCATTAATGTTATGGAGAAAGTGAATAGGAAGTGTTATTTATCCCTTCACATAAGGCAAGAATTAGGTGTCACCCCATGAAATTAATATGCAGCAGTTTAAAACAAAAACAAGGAAGCATACAGTCAAATTGTGGAATTCATTGCCATGTGATGTTGTGAAGGCCAAAAGTATAACTGGGTTAAAAAAAATTAGATAAGTTCACGGAGGGATAGCTCCATCAATGGCCATAGCCAAGATGATCAGGGATGCACCCCATGCTCCAGGTGTCCCTAAACTTCCAACTGCCAGAAGATGGGATTGGATGACAGAGGATCATTTGAAATTCCCCTGTTCTGTTCATTCCCTCTGAAGCATCTGGCACAGGTCGCTGTCAGAAGACAGGATACTGGTCTAGATGGACCATTGGTCTGACCTAAAATGGCCATTCTTATGTTTACCTGATAATCCTCCTCTACTCCCTCAGCCTGAGCAACAGCAGAGTCGATTTGAGTGGTGGAAGATTGCAGCCCCCTTCTCCTTACCACACCATTCAGCTTTAAAAGCACTTTGAGTCTGAATACATTGAAAAATACACCTTTGGAGGGAAGGGGTAAGAGGAGAGGGATGATGGGGAGTGTTTTAAACACACAATGTAATGAAAAATATTGTGAGAATGGAGACTAATCCATTTTAATCAGCAAGGCTGTTGACAGGCACATGGGTGAGGATGGTAAGTTATGCTAAAATGACAAGCATGTTTCTTGATAATCTTTTGAGGGGGTTCCCTGTTTACAAGGTAGTAATAGTATCCTGGGCAGATAAGCACATTGGCCTTCAACCTCATATTATGTAGCTGAGAAATGGTTACTACTTTGTAAAAGACGAAGCACCCTCAAGTAATCAGATAAATATTGAAATGTTTTAAGTGAGATTTATGGAATACTAGATTCATTAGCTTAAGTGTCACTTGTTTGGTAATTACAGCAATGAAAAGCATGACAAATATTAAATTTGCTCTAGAGTTTGTAGCAAAGTGAAATCTGGATTCAAAATGTATGTCTGCAACAATTAATGATATACTCTAGCTGAGAAGTATTAGAAGGAAAATAATTTTACTGCAACCATCTTGCTGTTACGTGACTATGAAAAGAGGCCGCAGGTAACGATCACCACCTAAAGATATAATGTGAATGCAACAAACTTAAAAAAAATATTTACATTGCTTTTTACATTTGTATGAACCATGAATACATTAATCAAGGAATGGTTTTGTTGTGGCAAAAAATCAGACAGAGAATCTCCTGGATATGGGATTTACAACACAGTTTTGTAGTGAGCTGCACAGATTATTTACAACAGACATCAGGTATAGTCTAATGAGGCTAGCTAGAGAACAAAGTCCACTTAAAATGCCCATGGAGTTGTGCCAGATCAGGATTACATCAACCAAAGCCCTAACTTGGAGACAAAGACCTAACATTAAAGTTCATTTATGTTTAAAATATGAGGGCTCCCTAAACTCCCTGTAGTATGGTCTTCTCCAAATGTGGCTAGCTCTTTTAATGGTGACCAGTCCAAATGGCGGCTCCAGAACCTTCCGCTAACAATCTACAGTATTTGTACACTGTGATTTTACGCACATGACTAACACAGCCTTTTGAAAACTATCACAAACCTTATAAGCAGGGGCGGCAGGTTTGTATAATTTTTGGTGGTGCCCAAAATGGGTCCAAGTCCTGACCCTCCCCCACCACACACAAACACCTGCTAAGGCTCTGGGAGGGAGTTTGGGTGCAGGAGGGAGATTAGGGTGTAGGCTCTGGGATGGAGTTTGGGTGCTGGGTGCAGGCTCTGGGCTGGGGTGGGGGTTGGGGTGCAGGAGGCAGTTTGGGGTGCTGGGTGTGGGAGGAAGTTTGGGAGCTGGGTCCTGGGTGTGGGCTCTGGGAGGGAGTTTGGGTGCAGGAGGGGATTTGAGCTGCGTGCTCTGGGAGGGAGTTTGGGTGCTGGGTGTGGGCTCTGGGCTGGAACAGGGGGTTGGGGTTCAGGAGGGGTGGGGGTATAGGAGGGGGTTTGGGGTGCGGGCTCTGGGAGAGTTTGGGTGCGGGAGGGGTGCAGACTCTGGGAGGGAATTTGGGTGCTGGGTGCGGGCTCTGGGCTGGGACAGAGGGTTGGGGTGTGGGAGGAGGTGCAGGGCGTGGGGGGGAGCATAAGACTCCCCCCAGTCTTCTCCCTGCTGGCAGCAGTGAGCTCCCGGGGGGGGGTCTCCCCGGCCTGACACTCCGCCAAGCCCCCCCCCCGGCTGCTGCTCAGGAGGTCCAGCCAGGATAAGACACACACACCCCCCCACTGGGGTGGGGGGGCGGCTGCCATGCAGCCAGCCGCAGCAATGGCCGGCGAGGGAGCGCAGCGCGGAGCGGCAGGGAGCAGCCACCCGCTGCCCAGGGCAGGCAAGGATGCTTGGGGAAGGGGCACGTGGGGATGGGGATGGGGAAGAGACCCGGACCTGAACATTGGTGGAGCTGGGCCTCCCAGGCCCTGAATTTGCTGGAGCCTGGGCACCACGGCCCATACAACTTGCTGTCCCTGTTTATAAGTAACTCCAAGCCCACATATTTCTTGTCCTTGCCCAAAATAAATCACGGAGAAATTAAAGATCTCTAGATATTTACAACCAGAAGGGACCATTATGGTAACCTAAGCTAACCTTCTGCATTACAGAGGCCAGAGAACATCATCCAGTAATTCTAGCATCAACCCTACAATTTCTCGGTTGAATTAGAATACATCTTTTTAGAAAGCCATCCAACTGCTGATTTTAAATCTGAAGCCTTCAAGTGACTGAATATCTACCGCACCACATAGTAAATTGTTCCAGTGATTAATTACCCTCTCTGTTAAAAATACGCACCTAATCTAAATTTGTCTAGTTTCAGTTTCCAACCACTGGATCTTGGTAAAGCTTTGTCTCCCAGATTAAAGAGCTCTCTACTATCAGAAATCTTCTCGCCATTTAGGGACTTATAGAACACGATTAAGTCATCTCTTAACCTTCTCTTTGATAAGGTCAGTAGACTGAGTTTCTTGAATGTCTTGCTGTAGGCAGGTTTTCCAGACTCAGAATCATTCTTGCAGCTCTTTTCTAAATGATTCAACATCCTTTTTGAAGTGTACACACCAAAACTCAACTGGATATAGCATTCCTATAGGTAATATTAACTGACTAATTCTACTTGTTATTCTGATTTATACATTCAAGGATAACATTAGCCCTTTATAACCACAGCATTGCACTGGTAGGTTGTGTTCAGTTGGTTAACTACCATCACCCCGTCCTCTCCAAAGTCACGGCTTTCCAGGATACAGCTACCCATCCTGTAAATGTGTTATACGTTATTTGTTCCTAGATATATGATCTGTCATTTGGCTATGTTATAATGCATGTTGTTCAAATGATCTGTTTAACAAGCAACCCATACCCCACTGTATAACTGACCTGCCCTTATCATTATTTACCACTCTACCAATTTTGTGGTACCTGCAAACTTTACCAGCTATGATTTTATAAATTCTCCCTGATCATTGAAACAGATATTGAATATCATTGGGCCAAGAACAGACCCCTACAGAACCCACCAGAATATACCAATTGGGTTATGAATTCCCCCCCATTATAATTACTTTTTAAGATATACCTGTTAGCCAGTTTTTATTCCATTTAATGCTTGCTGCATTCATTTTGTATAGTGCAATTTTTAAAAATCAGACTGGTGTACAGTACTAATTAAAATGCCTTACAGAAGTTAAGTATATTAGGTCAACAGAACCTTTATCAGACAAAATTTTACTCTCAAAAAATATCAAGTTTGTTTGACTGCGACCCATTTTTCATAAAAACATGTTTATTGGCATTAACTATGTTATTGTTCTTTATTCTTCACAGATTGCTTGTTTCAACCTTTACACCAGGGATTTGACCAGGGTTGATGTCAGGCCTATAGTTACCTGAGTAATTCCATTTACCCCTTTTAAATATTAGCACAAATTTAACTTTTCCCCCCAGACTTCTGGAACTTTAATAATATTCCAAAATTTATTGAAATCAACACCAATTCTTTTATTAATTCATGTGTTTTTATGTGCAATTCATTCACTAAACTTAAAGATGGAAGAAAGTTCTGAAAGATTGCTTAATGGAAGAATATACACTTTAAAAGGCTATTTTAACACACTACAACTTAGACACAACACAGTTTTGATAAACTACCTGTGCTTCTTATACTCATTTGAAAGAACTCTTCAAGTATTCAAACGTGTGGAATTTAGATGATATTTTAGAAAACTGCCAGAAGAAAAAAATTAAAAGTAAATTTCAAAGGTATTCTAACGACCACTTCTATCTTAACAGGGGAACAAATATCTTTTGATGAGATTTTTTCTAATCCCTTGTGGAGATGTACCAGTGATGAAGAGACAAGCACAGATACCTAATTCTACTCAAATCCATAAACCTCAAACTTCAGTGTACTATGAGAAAAAGAGTGGATAAAAAACTGATTGAAACTAATACAATTTAGGTAAGAAGAGAACAAAAGGAAAGGTGACAAGGAACAAAAAAAGCTCAGTTCATAAAGGAAAACAAAGAATTCTCAGTACACAATGAGAAGAGAAACTTTCAGCAGATGGGGAAGTTGCCTCAGTACGAAGTGATCAACCCAAGAGCCAGAAAGAATCTCTCAATACCAGCACTGCTCTGCAAGATGCTGCTGCTACCAAATCTCCTACTTGAGTTGGTGAGATTGTCTTGTATATGCCAAGGGGTTGGTTAACTTTATTGATGACATGGGTTTAACTGGATATTAAAGGTGTATCATAACTGAAGGTTTATTAACAGCTTCTCCTGTTAAACATTAAAGAGTTGGACATCATATTCCCCCCCCCCAGCGGCGGCTCCAGGCACCAGCGCTCCAAGCGCATGCCTGGGGCGGCAAGCTGCGGGGGGCAGCCTGCCGGTCGCCGTGAGGGTGGCAGTCAGGCTGCCTTCGGCGGCATGCCTGCGAGAGGTACGCTGAATCCGCGGGACCAGGGACCTCCCGCAGGTGCGCCGCCGAAGGCAGCCTGCCTGCTGTGCTTGGTGCGGCAAAAAAGCTAGAGCCGCCCCTGCCCCCCCCCCCCCATCAGTGTTTCTCAACCTGCAGCCCGCGGGCCGCTTTCGGCCCAATCAGCACAGAGTTGCAGCCCATATGACATCCTCGGTGCCATACAGGTAGTATTGGATGTGGCCCACATAACAGATTGTGGGCTGCATATGGTAAATAGGTTGAGAACCATTGCTCTCTCTCTCTATATATATACGCACAACACACACACAGACTGCATGTATGTGAGATTCTTCATTTTCAACAATCTGCTAGTTTCAAATCATCCTTTAAGCAAATTTGTGAGCTACCACATTCCAGCTTTTTATGTCTTTCCACTACAGAGTTTAATCTTCAATATTCTCTGTCCCTCCGTGCTCTGGGAAGTGACCGAGGAAGAACATGAAGAGGCACAAAACCTGGCAGCTCTGGCTCAGGTGGGTAAGATTCAGGGGTGTCTTGGGTATAGCTGGGTGGGTGAATCTGAGTGGGTGGCTGCTGGAGGTAGATGGGTACTAAGACTTCTGGGGAGGCAGGGATGGGCTGGGAGCTGTTCACACAGCTAGAGGTGGGTATTTGTTGCTGTTGGATTGTGCTGGAGGAGCAAAGTCTGGTGCAACTGACTGAGGATGTGTGTGTGTGTGGACAAGAGAAAGGGAGCTTGGAGCTCATACTGGGCCTCTTACTTTTTGCCACTGCTGTCTCCTGAGTGCTCGTACCTGGCTGTACTCAGCAGGGGGAAGAACAAGAGGCAGCGCTTGGCTGTCTGCTCAATAGCACCACAGAAACACTCGGTGGCCAAAAGGCAGAACTGAATGCAAATGCCTGCAGCCTTCCTGCAGCTCAGCCAAAAGAGTGACATTCAGTCTGAAAACGGATTCAGTTTCTTATTTCTGCTTCATGTACTGTCCCAAAGGACATGGAAATGTCATCCCTTCCACCTGTGCAATTCAATGCAAAAGCTTCAATGTAATTTACAAGTACTGTTCTTATTAATATCTGGAGGCTCCAAATTATCTATATTAGTTACAAACTGTTACGGCAATAAAAAAGAGAAGTCATGTACAATTAGGAAAAAATAATTTTTATTTCTTATGAAAAGCACTAGGGCTTACAATAACTAAAGAAGAACCTGCATATTTGAAGTCAACAACTCCAATTCCTGAGTTTAACCTTTAAAGCAGAAATAATACACACTGAGCATAAATAATTTTTCTTTGAACAGTGTGACGGGTTGGATCACAGAAACCCCCTTGGGAGCTGCCACCTGATGTGCAAAGACTACCCCTGCTCCTGTTTTCCCGGCCAGCTCAGGACTTCAGCACCCTGTCTTGCTGAGCCAGACACTCCCGTTTGCTTCAACACAGACCCAGGGTCTGAATCACTTGTCCCAAAGCTGCAAGTTTACCTGAAAACAGCTCACAGAAGTGTGCTTGTCTTTAGCACTCAGATGCCCAACTCCCAATGGGGTCTAAACCCAAATAAATCCGTTTTACCCTGCATAAAGCTCATGCAGAGTAAACTCATAAATTGTTTGCCCTCTATAACACTGATAGAGAGATATGCACAGTTGTTTGCTCCCCCAGGTATTAAAACATACTCTGAATAAATTACTAAATAAAAAGTGATTTTATTAAATACAGACAGTAGGATTTAAGTGGTTCCAAGTAGTAACAGACAGAACAAAGTAAGTCACCAAGCAAAATAAAATAAAATGCGCAAATCTATGTCTAATCAAGCTAAATACAGATAATCTCACCCTCAGAGATGCTTCAGTAAGTTTTTCTCAGACTGGACACCTTCCAGGCCTGGGCACAATTCTTTCCCCGGTACAGCTCTTGTTCCAGCTCAGGTGATAGCTAGGGGATTCTTCATGATGGCTCCTCTCTCCCTCTGTTCTCTTCCACACCTTTATATATCTTTTGCATAAGGCGGGAACCCTTTGTCCCTCTGGGTTTCCACCCCCCCTCACTGGAAAAGCACCAGGTTAAAGATGGATTCCAGTTCAGGTGACATGATCACATGTCACTGCAAGACTTCATTGCCCACTTGCCAGCACACGCATATACAGGAAGACTCGCAGGTAAACACAGCCATCTGCAGACAATGGGAGTCATCAAGATTCCAAACCATCATTAATGGCCCACACTTTACATAATTACAATAGGCCCTCAGAGTTATATTTTATATTTCTAGTTTTAGACACAAGAGTGGTACATTTCTACAAATAGGATGATCACACTCAGTAGATTATAAGCTTTGTAATGATACCTTACAAGAGACCTTTTGCATGAAGCATATCCCAGTTACATTATATTCACTTATATTTTTATAAAACTATTCCAGTTACATTATATTCACTTCTTCTTATGTTTTTATAAAACCATATAGACTGCACAACGTCACAAACAGGTTGCCATGCTGTCAGATTCAGCTACATATTTGTTATAGCTATGCAAACTCAAAGGGTCAAAAGTCAAGTGAGAGCAATATGCTTCCCTAAATTTATATGTACACATTTGCTCCTCCAAGTGGTAACTTAATCCTTCTCACCAACTAAATGGCTGCATTGAGGTTATATTTTTAAAATTACCAAATTCTTTTCTACTGTTTTAGTGAGATTTTGAAAAAAGGAATTACCTCTGATTTTAAAGAGCAAGTAAGTGTTCATTTGATGGGGACTGATGTTATTTTCCTCAATACACATATATTTGTGCGCGTGTGGATTGACTAGAGAAAATAATGAGTCGTCTTTTCCCCTCAAGCAATCACTTGCTCCTAAAACGAAAGGCAGCCTGTTTTTAAATGACTTTTTGCTGTTTGGACCTTACTCAAATATCTTAATGACCTGCCAACACCTTGGGTGGAGTGTGGTGGAGTAACAGCTATTAATTTTGACAGATATAATAGGTACAACACTCCTTTGCAGAAGAAGTTAGGAATTTTTGAAGATGTGAAGGGATAGAAAACTTTGCTTAAACCTTGGTTCACCAACCTTCCTTGCTGACAGAAATAGACGGAATGTCTAAAGACAAGTTCAGAAAGTTTGAAGAGGTTCAAGAATTGCGATGTGGCTTTCAGTGGTAACCTAAAAGACTTCAGGATGACGAGAATGGAACTCAATACTCTCAGGACAAATCTCCAATTTTCTAAGGCCATGGAATCTATGATTTTCCAGAGTTCGTGGGAGTTGTTTGTATTTATGACTGAAAATGTATTTATGATCATGGGCATCTTACATGTTGCAATGCGGGCCACCCTTCGAATCTCCTTTGTGTTGCTTCTATTTAGGATTTCTGAAAAGACAAGAAACTTTGCTGCCTACGTGACTGGCTTCTTCTCAAAGCAACATGATTTAATGTTCTCTCTGGACAAGTAGAAATCTCTCTGAATAGGAGTGAGATGATCCACATATTAGGCACCCAGTTGAATATTTGGGTCTACTGTTAGAGCTCTGGGTTGTGGGCACTCTGAACTGCTCACTGGTCCTCTACCAGCACTGTAATGGCAAGTTGTGGAAGCAACAAAAAACTACCATACACTATCTCATGTGCAAGAGAAGCAAATTCACTTCTTTCCGGTGGGTGCTATGTGAGACAAAGCCATCTTAGGCTCTCAAGCTTTTATACCAGTACATAAGAAACCCTCCCAGGAGTACAGAGGGCAGATGAGGCAGGCCACAGTTTAAATGGAGTCCTATATCATGGTTTGGTGTGGGCTAGAGATTCCACCACTACTTCTCTGGCTGATGAGACCAAAGGTCAAAAATCAGTGGGACTAGAAGGCTCCTTTCTGCAGCTGAGAAGCTCAATGAGATGGACAGAGCCCTTGAGCATCATCCTTTAGAGCAGTGGTTCTCAAACTTTTTTTTCCACGGACCACTTGAAAATTGCTGAGCGTCTCGGTGGACCACTTAATGATCTTTTCAAATGTTGTTTGTACCATTAGCTAACTATTGTAAAGCACTTTGGATAAAAGCGCTATATAAAAAAAACCTTAATAATTAACTTTTTTTGTTCTACAAATAAAAGCACACAACTCATATTTTAATATCAGTAGTCTTACCTTTCTAATGCGATGGATGGGCTCTCTCCCCCGCCATGGCAGCCCCCGAGTTGGGAAGGGGAGGTGTCTCTCCCCAGCAGCCGCAGCCCTGGAGCTGGGGAAAGTTGCCTCTTTCTCTGGCCGTCGCAGCCCTGCACATCCCAAATTCCCCCCACTCCCTCTTCTCATCCCACTGCCCCCTCCCACGGTCACCACCGCACCTTACATGTGCATCGTCTCCAAGGTCCAGGCACCTAATTAGTGGAGCCACACCTGCGCAGCTCCACTAATTAGGTGGCCCTTTATTCCCTTGTGTGCGGCCGCCCAGGCGCGCACCTTAGAGGGAACTATCCGCCAACCATGTGAATGGAGCTCGCGGACCACTGGTGGTCCACAGAACACAGTTTGAGAACCTCTGCTTTAGAGGCTACATTTTCGAAAAAGGGGGGTTCCTCCATGAGGCTAACTTGCAAAATACCAATAGAATAATCAGCATTTGTCTAGGAAAAAAGCCCTTTGTGAAGGTTAGAGAACATGAATTCCTTTGATACAAGTGGGTCTGTCTATGGAACAGCACCCTCATGGATTTTCAGTATGAAAATAGTATGTTATTTCCCAAGTGATAAAGATTCCACACCTAAATAGTCAGTACAGCAGGGCATCATGATTCGCAACTAATGTTAGCCATTGAGATTACCAAATTGGGGTAATTTTTACAATTTAATTGAGTGATATAAAACATGTGATTCCTATTAATCTTAAAGGGAGTATTATGGATATAAATTGATAAATCTATCTGAGACTATGATTCCCCAGCCCTCCATCCCACCACCCCTAAATTCAGCTATTTAAATTGAACATATACTTTTGGCTGCTAGGTTTGCTGCTCCTGTTTTTATATTCTTTAAAATTGATGACAAGGAAATGCTATTAGTTAACTAACGCTGCAGGAATACAATGAAACTTCAACCTATAGACCTCATATAGACCTCAGACTAAAATCTTCCATTTCTAAAAGGATCACTACTGCAGCACTTTCAAACTCTTGTGTGCATTGAGAATCCTCCTGATATTTCTAATCTTTAGGAGTATACTCCTGAGTTGCCCAACGGTATAAGAAATTGCCTAACTAGCTTCAGGACATGTTACCATTTTTATTCTGGAGCTTAGCTCCTTGCCTGCTAATGCATACCAGTGAAGAATATCCTAGCTTTTCTTGTGGCTAGCAGAGATATACTGATTTTGAACCTACATCCTAAACATACTAAGACGAAAAACTCTGAAAATGTCCTTCATATTTTGTTACAATAACATAATTTTATAACAGAATTCCCACTGTCCTTGCACCCTACTCTTCTCCCTCCTGACACTCCTCATGGAGTAGATGGTGCAAAGAAGCAACTAAAAATGCTGCACTTAGTATCAATAACTTCTGTTGGCTTACCAAATGCAAAAACTACAACTGGTTTTAGACAGGTGCAAATATCCCCTCACCTTTGGTGCCCCAATCTCTATGCCTTCCCATCTCCATGTTTGGGGGAGGGGCTTCTGCAGTCTTGGGGTAAAGGAAGAAGCATGCTGTTTTGATTCCCTGTAGCAAGCAGGTCAGATGAACAGCTTGCCTAGTGGTCATGTGGCCTTATGGTTTCTGCCAGTCCAACAGTCCCAGTGGGGGCCCCAGCTGAGGCCTCAATCACCCCCTCATGCTCAGATTACTCCAAAGGTCACTTCCCACCAGTCTGGAGCAACTCAGTTTGGGACGTAGTTGCTGGCTTAGCAGACTCTCCTCAGTTTCTTAGGTCTGGTCTATACTGCATGATGAGGTCAACGTCAGCTGCCCTGTGTTGACCTAGCTGTGGAAGTGTCTCCATTTAAACTGACGCCTGCTGACGTAAGTGCCTCTCTACATCCATTTAGTGACACCACCTCCCTGAGCGGGACAGAGTCACAGTTGATGTAATCAGTTTGATGCAGATTCAGTGTAGACACTGTGTTGCTTACATCAACTGTGACTGACTTTCAGGAGCAGACCCATAATGCCTCCCACTGACAATACAATCAACATAAGTGGTCCTGGTGAGGACCTGCACAGCCGACACAAGGAGTCAAGTGTACACACACACAAGTGATTTAGTAAGTGTGGTAGCTGTATGCTGACGTAAGTTAGGTCAAGATAATTTTGTAGTGTACACATGGCCTTAGTATCCTGTTCAGTCAGTCTCTCGCTCATAGGGCTTATCTATACTTACAGCATTGCAGTGACACAGCTGCACCGCTGGTAGTGCTTAGTGAAGACGCTACCTACGCTGACAGGACAGCTTCTCCCATTGGCGTAGGTACTCCACCTTCCTGAGAGGCAGTTGCTATATTGATGAGAAAAGCCCTCCTGTCAACATAGCACTGTCTACACCGGGAGTTAGGTCAGTATAACTGGGTTGCTCAGGGATGTGGATTTTCCACACCCTTGAGCAATGTAGTTATACCAACATAAGTTTATAGTGCAGACCAGGGCTTAGAGCTTTCAACTCCTAAAGAAAGTTGGGTAGGGATCCAAGCCCCTGCTGGTAGAGCAGCCTTCAACATAGTTTTCAGCCTTGTTTCCTGGAAAACATGGAACTCATTCCCCCTTCTCCTGGACTAGTAGTGTCCTTTTAAATTGTTCCTCCACTGGGCACATGCCTTGTACCTACTGAAGGGCAGGGCCTCCCTACCCAAGTAATGCTCTACTCCTTGCCCTGATTCAGCATGGGGCCTGTAGACCCCATCATATTCCCTCAAGTTCTTCTGCACGGTTTGAGGTTCTTTGCAATTCTTTTCATCCTCATTTGCTCATTTCCAATGCCACATGCAGTTGTGGAGGACCCCGGTGTATTTCAGTACCCTGGTTTCCTTATTTTTTGTCAAGAGCTCAGCATTTTTTTATTTTTTTGAGGGAGAAGGGGGACCAGAAAGTACAGGAGCAGTTCTAACATACACCTGTGGAGAATCAGCCATAGCAGAGTTCTGCTCTGTCACACTCTCTCCTCTCCATCACATGCATGGAATGCGCCAATATGCTGAGAGGGAGGAAATGGCTGGCACAGGAGGCAGCAGGGCCAACTCCACCAGCTTTCTGGAAACAGATTGCAGCAGGAATCTCCGCTGACTGTTTCCTGCTTTAAGGTACTTTGCACTGCTTATGTAGTGCAAAGCAGTATTAGCAGTTCAGAGACTTCAGCCCTAAATTTTCATAGCTATTTAAAAATTATACAGAAAACTTCTGACTCGTCCTGAATATAAACTGGGAATATCTCAGAGTTGCCAAGAATTTAAAGGCGAATCCAGGAAGTTAATTGTTTGTTAACTTAGAGTATTGTCTTCACTAGAAATTAGGCCATGTTAGAATATGAACTTTAACATTGTGCATGCTACCATGACTCTGAACACATCTATGGTGTCAGCATAGACTGGGACAAATTACGTTTAACATTGTGGCAGCTACTGGGACCATGCTCTAACACAACCTAATTTTCAAAACAAGCTGTCAGGGGAGTTAATATATACTAAGTGAAGACCATCAAGTACTGTCCTCCTCTTTTGAACAGGCAACCTCTCAACCACAGTTCACCAGTGCTCAAAATTAACTAATGTGCAGATGACTAACTCAAGAATTCTGTATCCAGTGTTTTTTTGCATAATTTTCAATCTCTGCAGACTGCAGTAGCCTAGATAGGCTATGATATTTTACAGCATGCCTATGAAAAGGACATTCAAATTTGCCAAAAAGATAGGAAATGTAGCTTCTAGTAAGTGGACCAGAGCATTACAACACACAAAGATCAATGTGTTTATGTAATTAATACAACAGGATCCTGATTATCTGAACCCCAGTTTCTGAACTCCCCAACTGCCAACTTGTCTATCAAACAATTTATATCCATTTGTACAATTAATTGGTACTAACTGCTTTCTGCTTATAAAACACTTAAAGCAATTATCTATTTGCCTTCTTTTATTCTTGTTGAAAAGGCGTGCAAGAGAAAACAGGCTGCTTTGATCTTATGACAAAAATTGTAAAGAAGAGTGGACATGGGGGAAAGCAGTACTATGTAAATCTACAATTACAGACAATAAGGAGGTTGAAGAAAAATGTAAAGATTTTTCTATGTTGATGGAGACCTTCCAGCTGTCAGAGCAGTGCTGGAATTATGCATCTGTTGTCCTGTTTCCCAATACAACATCAAATCTGCATGCCTGTGACTAAGGAAGGTTTTATTTTTTGTTATAATTTCCTTTAAAAACATCATAGTTTTAAAATGTCCTCTCAGAAAACAACCATAAAACACCAATGAATAAAGTCATCAAGGGCATCAATCTTAAAATAGTCATTAATGGGTTTGCAAATTCTAAGCTAAAACCATAAGATTGGGGCTGAAAAAAGATGGAGGATGCTGACCTCCTGTGAGAAAATGAAAAATCTCCCTTCTTCCAGTTACTAATGAAGAAGTCAAGCGGGAGTTGACAACAACAATTTAGCACGAACATGAACATCTCTTTGAGGGGTCATTTGTAGATGAGGCATGGGACAGATAGGGAGAGTTTATTAATAAAGATGAATATGCTAGTTAGAAGGAAAGGCACTCAACTTTTGAATTAGTGCTTACATACTATGAAGCTGTTGAGCACTTTGAAAAATGCCTGCTGTACATGAATAGCCAGAGTGACTGCTGTACCTCTTCGGTTTATGTTCCTGTATATTCTTCAACTATGCCTTCAAAGTAGCTTTGATAAAAAAATCTCAGATTTTTGCCAAAAAATAAACAACCTTTCCTAGTGCAGGAATTTTTATGCATTTGATAGCATCACAGTGAGTAGCAAGGAGGCAGCTCTGTTTCTATTTTAATTGCTATCCGTTACAGTGTTTTTCCTCCATTGACTCCTAATTAAACAAACTCCCTACAATTCAAACAAATATAAAGTCATCCATGCTGTTTGGAAAGTCAGGATTCTACTTATTCTTCCACTGAATTTTCTCTCTCAATTCACAGATGTTGCCATTTCTGTATAAGCATTCCCACAATTTTCCTTCTTTTTTCTTTATACCTTTTTATTCTGTCTGCTGCTCAACTTGATAATTATCTATTTTGCCTTGAAAAGCCTTTGTATTTTTTTCTCCTCTTAGCAGAATCCCCCAGTTGCTGCTACCAGTTAAATAATTCACACAAACATACCCATTTTTGTCCATATCTGCTCACTCATAGATTAACAGCCTTAGGTTGCTCTCCTCATGTGTCTTCTCACTGTGAGCTTTCACTAATATTATTATATATAGGGTCTCATTTTCAGACATACCATGGACCTGCCTCTCCTATTTACTTTAGGGGGAATAATAAGTTGTTAGCACTTTTGAAAATTAACTTCACCCAAGATCTACAGTTTTAATTTCTTCTCATTTTTATCATAGCCTTTATGCACATCCATATTCATTTGATATCTTTTCTTGCTCAGAATTCAACAATACATCCAATTTCCCTTTTGTACCTCTCTGATATTATCTAGATTACCTGAGACCTGAGGTGAAGTTTCAGCTCTGTCAGAAGTAGCCAATGATCTGCATCAATACAAACATTAAACAGTTTTACGTTTGAAAATTGTCGTTTTTCCATCTTCTCAGTGCAATGATTTCATTGATACATTGATTTCCCTTGTCGCCAACATCAAGTGATATTAATGCATTTCCACGTTCCGTGATGGGATAATATAATTTTTTTTATGATCAAGATGACTCTCAGAATTGAACTCATTCGTTTATCCTAATTGTTTACTCCCAATCCATGTTAGTTCATTACAATTTGGTAGAATCTGGTAAACACTCGCTCCCACAACTACAGCACTGAATCCATTTCCTGTAATCAGCAGCACACGTTTTGGCAGAGAGTTAATAGGACAAATGTAGAACTCTTCAGTGTTGTTATCCTAGGTTACTGCAGATGATACACAATCTTGAACTGAAGATTTACAACATAACACCTCTGAGGTAGTTTTAAAATCAGCCTGATGTGGACTGGATTATATCCAACAGAGGTGTAAATATATCTTTTTTCAGAATAAGTATACATTTTTTTCCAGTCTTCTTTCAGTATTTTGTACACACCAAATTTTCTTCAATAGGGAATAATAAAGAGACTACAAAGAAATTAATGTGGCTGCTACAATTCCACAACAGACCACATTGTTTGTCATATATGCAACTCCCATCATAAAATGTGCATTATCCAATTTGATCGTTCAATTAAGCATTCTTGGTGCCAAATCTATAATTTTCTAGGGGCCTCAAACTGCCCTTTTATGTGCCAAGATAGGCAAGAGAGGAACATCCTAGGTAGTTTGCTCTATTGTTTTTATGTGTCATTCTCTTCAAAAACATTGTGATTGATACAAGGAAATCATTTTTGTCTCTTTCTAAATCTTGACACATACTTCTTGCTCACTTTTTAGTACATATGATGAGCCTATTGAGCACAACCCAATTGCCACAGCATGTCAATGATCTGAAGCACAGCATAAGGAATAGAAACCAGCATCACTCAGCTCCAAAGTGTTTCACAGAACAGTAGGACAGAGTGAATGGAATAAAAAGTTGTTAAAGAGACAAGCTTTAGTTAGCCGGTGGCTAAACAAAATTTGGTATTTTCAGTTGCTGACCTTCTTCACACATTCTTGAAGACTGTTTACTGGTACCACAATATTACTGAAGCGCTCTTGAAGACAGATGATAAAAAAAATTAGATGGTCAGAAGAAAGTTAAAAGTCCACTTCTTTCACACATATAATTCAACAAGTTAAAAATTGGTTGATTGACATGACTGTCATAGGGAGTAAAATGTATTAATCTATTTCACTTGTTTAGATTATTCATTATGTAAGACTGTCCATCATTAGAAAAACTCCATGACAAAATGTGCAATACATTTCAGATATACACTCACAATACAGGCCAGCAAAAAATGTTATGCAGAGTATCAGGAACACATCGTCAATTAAAAAAAAAAAAATCATATGCATCTCTCATCTAGCACATTTATATGAGTGCAGCATGTTGAAACAACTTCACTGGAACACTACAGTTGGGGATTGGTCCTGCTTTGAACAGGGGGTTGGACTAGATGATCTCCTGAGGTCCCTTCCAACCCTGATATTCTATGATTCTATGAATACATTATTTGTAGAGGATTTGAAGAAGGTATATACTTTTCAAGAGTTGCAGGCTACCCAACTTGGGCATGGAGTAGACACAATGAAACACCTCAAAATGGATTATCATTAGAGCGACACACAGGGCTGGTCTACACTAGGGGGTGGGATCGATCTAAGATACGCAACTTCAGCTATGCTATTCACGTAGCTGAAGTCTAAGTATCTTAGTTCGACTTACCTGGCCGTCCTCACGGCGGCAAGTCGACCGCCGCGGCTCCCCCGTCGACTCCGCTTACTCCTCCTGTCGAGGTGGAGTACGGGCGTCGATTTGGGGATCGATTTATAAAGACGAGACACGATAAATCGATCCCCAATAGATCGATTACTACCCGCCGATCTGGCGGGTAGTGTAGACATGGCCACAGATCAGACTTTGATCAAGTAGTACTTTTAAAGCAACTTTTAACCACTACTCCAGAAGCCGAGAAATCAGTGATTCATGGACCCAAAGGATATTTGGAGGAGTCTTTGTGAAGAAAAAAAGGTAGCCAAAAACAACAAGAACTATTTCATTCTGCTATGTCCTATGAATAAAGGTTCTGTAAATACTACATATAGTTAAAATAGAATTTTCCATGGTAAAAGGATATTTGTTATATAATGTGATACTGTATATATTTTATAATCTGAATTTTAGCTGAATGCCATATAAAGATTTGAAAAGAATCAGAAATCCATTTGGCCGTTTTTAACAAAAGCAGTTAAAGAAATATTAAATGAAAAGGTCTGATTTCTAAATGTGTTAAATCAAATATGACAAAATGTACTACAGATACTAACCCATACTTAAAACAAGCTCATTAACATGTTCTAGTTTTTAATTCATAACTTATGCTTGTGTTTCTATTTCTGTAATTATCAATTGCTGATGAACAAATACAATGCTGTGCACCAACCCCTGGAATGCACTTGCTGGACCCCGACAGAACTCCCTCTTAAGGTATATTGAGCTAGAAAGCAGAATAAATAAGTGCTGGCTTTGGACCAGATTCTGATCTCAGTCACACCATTTTTAACAAGATGAGAACCTGGGCTTATGACTGTCATCAGTTAGCTTATCCCTCCAAATGAAAAAAGTATCAGTGGCTACTGAGATCAAAGATTAGCAAAATTCTGAGTGAAATTTCAATGTCACTTTACTACTACAACAAGGACTTTGCAATTTATTTATTACAAAGTGCAGAGGGTGAAGTTGGACAAATACAGTTGTTTGTCTCTCTAATTCTATAGCAGCACAATCTTTAATGGTTCCTGGAAAAGCTATTTAAATCCTACAACTGCTGCATTTGTTCTGGTGTCAAAAGGCAAGTTATTAATTCAGTGATTGTACCAATGTTTGCTACTGACAGGAAAAGTAAAGCAGCCTAAAATGTCCACTAGATTTAGAATCCATGTGTCTATCTCTAAGTCATTAATCACTTGGTAATTAAGGCCTTCTTCTACTCCCATCAAAGTCAACAGAAAATTTATCGTTTGACTTCAGTGACACAGGATCAAAACACAGGGGCTAGATACCACAACTCCTTTTCTGCAGTAAAGCTATGAGTTTAACTTGACACAAGACAGCAGACTCCAAATGTGGCAGACACTTTGATGCAAAAATTATTATTTTTTCAGCATAATATATTTCTGTAAAAATCAAGTGGAATACACAAATGAAAAAACCAAAGTAACACAATCTTTTTTTAATTAATCTTGGAGGAAAGAAAAATAGTGTAGTGTATTCCACAAAGCACAGGCAACACAATTTCAGGTCTTCCAGGAAGCAAAGTGATAAATTACACATATAAGAGGTTAAATGGAGTACTGAGATAAAATTAGGCAAAGGAAAGTTAGGCTAAACATTAGAAAAAAGAATTCTCTCAATAGTTAGATATGACAGACTGACGAACAGTGTTCCCACTGAAGCAATGGCAGCCTGATCAGTTGGGGGCAATTACAATAGCCTGAAGAGTGCATTTGCTTGTGGAACAATCCTGCATTATCAAGAAGATGAACTGAATGCTCCAATGTGCCTTTTCAATCTCTAAATTCTAGAATATGATCATATGTAAACAAAACAGTTTCATAAACTCCTATTTAATATTTTCTACTCATAAGTTTTCCTTAGATATTCACTTACATTGATTTCCCAGTATTGTACACTTTAGGATTTTGCACAGTTAATGACATTTCAAACCCACTTAAACTCTGTGGGCTCATTTTCCCTGCAAACTGATACTTTTGAGATCTTTCTTTCATTATACACACTTTCCTTTTACAGAGGTTGGTGGGGGAACTGAGTAACACTTAAATCATCTACTCCCACGGAATGTTTAGAATGCAGTGTGGCAGCATCAGGAGATGGTGCCGCTGAGTGGTGATAGTTTGTAAAAATGAGGGTGGAAGAAAGTAGTGAGCAATTGGTAGCAGTTTGGGGTGACAGCACAAGAATGAGAACAAGTAAGGAAAGGCTACTGTAGATCCCCTGCCCTCAATACATTTTTCCTCTAGCTGGGCTGTGGGAGCTGTGGAGGGCTGTTAGTGATACACTGGGGAAGGAAAGAGAAAGCTATAGAGGGGTGTCTAAAGAGATAAAGACAAGTCTAGGAAGGACAAAATATATATACCAAACATAAAGCAGAAATCTTAAAGCTAAATTAGTTTATCCAGCTATGCAGGTTACCTTTGTTTTTATTATTATTTTGTACTTCTCTGAAACCTCCACTGTTTTGGTTACAAAATAAAGCTCTTTTTAAACATGAAAAAGACATTTTGTTGTTTTCCACTTTGTTTTGAATATGATCTGGTTTTATACTCTGAATTTGTAGCTGCTCATTGTGAGACCTACAAAATTGTGCATATGGTGGTTTGTAGGCATAGGTGTCCAGCTTCGTCTCTAAACTTTTCACAGAGAGAAGGCAATTTAATGAACTGTGGTAACACATATGCAATCACCACAGTAATCAGCAGCAATTAAACTTGAGACCATTAGCATCAAAAATCCAGTACTTGAACCAAAGTGCCATCTCCATTAGCTGTAAGACTTAAATAGCCACTAGAAGGAGATATGGTCACATGCTCACAATAGGTAAGTGTGTTACATACCTCCACAGTTACAAAAGCTCGCCCTGTGTGCCTAAATTCAAGTCCCACGTTGAGTGCCACGCAGCCATGGTTCATAAGTGGGGCTAGCCTGACAACTGATTTTTCAGTTTCTTGGCAGTTTTGAAAAATCAGAATAAAATTCTTTTTTGGTAGAACCCAAAATTAAGTATTTTGGAATTTTCAGCAAATTGAAAAATTAATCATCTGCCCACCTCTAGTTATGAACCACCACTGCCACACACCCTTCTCTTACTGCAATTTTGTCAGTCTACTCCAATATTTTTTTGTTAAAACTATTTGACAAATACTTCCCGAATTCAACCCTAATCTGAATTTTTCAGCAAATAAACTATTTGCCTGAAAAATTTTGCCCAGCTCAATTCATAACAAGATAACACTTGAAGTACTGTGGACCTTCATCACTCAAGATAAGTTAGGGCAAACGAATGATTGACAAGAAACTTTCAGCCCATAACATACATACTTTTATTTGCTGAATTTTGGAAAGCCTGTAAGAGATAAAAGCCTTAGCATCAGAGAGAAAATGAAAGAGAGGCTCTTTATTAGATGGGAGGGAAGGCGTGATCCTTTGAAACGGAAAAATTAGGGGGAAGAGAGAAAAGATGAGACTGCAGAAGTAAAGGTTACGTTATGAGAGGCAACTGCCAAGAATGTTGCTGTGGGATCTAATCCTGGTGAGCCACATCCCCAAGGAGAACTATGAATTTGTGATTTTTTTTCTTTATAATCACATTTGGATCAACACCTTATTCCATTTCCTCAAAAAGAGAAAAACAATTTTCAAGTTAAAAAAATAGAGCCTTATTTCTTGTAATGTTTCTAAAGCAATATATTGCCTATTAAGCTTTTCCTCCCCTTAGTACTGTTAATATGCTGTATCCATACTCACAGATCAATGAAACGGCTAACACAGAGGACAGTATAATATTACTTTACAAATAAATATTGAAGACTCTGACCTGGAGAAGATAGCTCCCAAACAAATGAGTAAAAGAACTATGTTGAAGGCTAAAAATAGTATTCCTTTGTAAAAGGCTTTAAAATAACAATGTTGTTCTGCTAACACTCTCAATAGTAGAGGGCACTAAATGCCATTAGAACATTACAGGCTAGATACTCTAGCTCAGAGTATGTGGCTCGCTGGTGTGCTTTCCAGAGATGTGCTGGAGGCATCTTACCTTAGGACAGAAATGGGTAGAATGCCTCTAAGGCACTGCAGAAACTCATTCAGAAGCACCAACTATTACACACTTAAAAGGGTACAGTGTGTGCACTCTCAGGGCCAGGCTCTGGTTGTTGGAAGATGCATGTAGGGAAGGAGCTATGACCACAACTCTAGCATTCCCATGAACACTCCTCCTGAGCAGAGGAACACCTCTGTTGTACTATTCCACCCCTCACAGCACTGTCATACTATTTGCTCCCTTGGTGGGTGAACAAAGCAGATAAAAGGGATTCCCTACGTCTTCTTCATTCCCTCAGAGAGCCAAATTCAGGGAATTCTGCCCAAATTTGAGTTGAAATTGCATTCAAACAAAGCCAGAATTTAGTCCTGTATTTTCAACTGTTCATCTCAGTCCCCACTGCAAATGTCAACACACCATTGCATTGCTGCTAAAAGGAGCATCAACAACCTCAGTATAGAAGATGGGTATCTTATTTGTTTGGACTCAGTCATTCCAATTAATATTGGGCCAAAGTGGATTACAATTTTTTTGGTAACATCTAAACTCTTAATGACAGGATCTGTGTCTGGTTATACTATAAACACGCAATTAACAGATACATAATAATCTCTGTGCTTCGTTTTAATCATCTATAAAACTGCTAATATACTTAATCAGATCATGAATATTAATTGATATTTGAAAAGTTCTTCGTGTGCCGCATATGCAAAGTTTATTCACAATGATTCAAAAGCATATAAAAGAATGCAAGACTTGGCAACAATTATAAATTTCTTATTTGATAATGTCAAAGACACAGACATGAGGTTTCAACTCCAAAGAAGGTCATGACTCTGTTAATGACACTTCCTTTTTCTTCCTGTTATTCTCTGGAGTTTATCAGCAATATTCTCCCCGGAAAACCTAATTCTCAGATGTGATGAGAGCCTGTAATTTTCATCAGGCCTTGAGCAAGATATTGCATCACTTATAAGGGAAAGGCATACTAAGAAAATGGTACTATCTCTTTGCCACTAATTATGTATATTTTACACCAACTTTTGCATGATTTTTTGTTTCACTAATAATAAAAGATAATGGAATCCTTGTATGCTTTAGTTTTGTGCAGTCCATTTCTGTTGTGGCTGCATGTATTCCTTTGGTGCTAACATGGGACAATTTTGATTGAATTTGAGTTTAAGGTGGAATTCTGAACCATTATCCAGGTGAATTTTTTCTTATGGACTGGCAAGGTGTAAAAGTGACCCCTTTTTTCAGTGAGTGGGGATGAAAAGGTAGCTTAAAAGTCCTTTTTGAAGCAAGGTACAACATTTGATAAAGGTCACATTCTTTGTTCCAAGAAGAATAGTCCAACTATCTTTGAAAAAATGTTATTTGGGAAAGTTCAAAGTGTTGCAGACAGCATGTTTGACATGGGATACAGTTTTAATTGTTTGTACATTTTGCTTACAAATTATATTTATTCCAACTATGTTAAAACAACTGCATTGCCAATATGTTCTGTAGTTATTTCCTCTTATTCTGACGCAAGGAACACAGTCATTGTCAGCAAAAGCACTCAAGCTGGAGCCACCATGGTGCTGCTGGCACAGCACACCCAGTCAGAATCCATTGACTCTGGAGCTTGCCCCATTGGTCTGAAAGTCTGTGTGTTATATTGGGAAGATTTTCTGTATGGTAGGGCTTTGGGCAAGGGATATGTGTGACGTTACTGACATGAACTGTGACCGTATAGATCATTGTTGCAACCTGGGTCCTATGGTTGCACCAAGTCCTGTACAGAGGAGGTCAAGTGGGGTGTCTATGGAAAGGTTGTAGTTTGCTGGTTATGATTATTCTGTCTGTATGTGTGTATCATTTTTGTATTTGAAGTTACGAATATTAGCTATGTACTTGTATCTCAATGTGTTTGATTCTAAGTGGTCTCAGTGAAGCATTTGGTCAGCTTCTTGAGAAAGGATTATTCCCAGTAAGTGCCCAGTCAAGAAACACTTAACTGACAATGGACTTTGGGAGATGCCAATCCACATCTGAGCTTTCCTTGGAATGTTCAAACTAACATGTAAACAATGGTGTTGGCCTGCAAAAAGCTGAATCATTCATGGACATGTGACTTGCCCAGGTGGCTACAAACTCCATCTTGTTGCTGTGACTTTGCACAGAAGAACAAAGGGGTTTCCAGCCACAAGAGAGAGAATATAAAAGGCCCTGGAAGTCTCTCCATTTTGTCTTCAGCTGGCTTACGAGATGGACTCTCAAACCCAAAGAGATGCCTCAAAGAAACTGGAACAAAGGACAGTAACTGTGGGGGTGTGAGTGATTGCTGGACCCAGACTAGGAAGGAGTCCAGTTTGTGAATGAAGCTTATTGGAACATCTCTGGGGGTGAGATTTCATCTGTAATCAGTTTCTTAATGTATTATGCTTAGACTTGCGTGTTTTGTTTTATTTTGCTTGGTAATTTACTTTGTTCTGTCTGTTATTACTTGGAACCACTTAAATCCTATTTTTTATATTTAATAAAATCACTTTTGCTCATTAATTAACCCAGAGTAAGTAATTAATACCTGGGGGAGCAAACAGCTGCACATATCTCTCTATCAGTGTTATAGGGGGCGGACAATTTATGAGTTTACCCTGTATAAGCTTTATACAGAGTAAAACGGATTTATTTGGGGTTTGGATCCCATTGGGAACTGAGTGTCTGGGTGCTAGAGACTGGAGCACTTCTTAAGCTGCTTTCAGTTAAGTCTGCAACTTTGGGGTGCATGGTTTAGATCCTGGGTCTGTGTTGGAGCAGACTGGCATGTCTGGCTCAACAGGGCAGGGTTCTGGAGTCCCAAACTGGCAGAGAAAACGGACTCAGAGGTAGTCTCAGCACATCAGGTGACAGTCCCAAGGGGGTTTCTGTGACCGAACCCATCACAATCTGCATGTGATGAGTTCTTTGGGTTGGACAAAATATACATGTATTTTGAATTACCAGCTGGGTAATTTTGTTGCATGAGGGTTTTGCTATGTTGTAGGGGGAGAGGAAGATATTTCTTGTGTGCATTGCTTTATTAAATAATTGTTAGGGCATCTAAAGCTAATCAAAACACAAAACATCAAAAAAAATTGCAATCTCAGAGATTTAACAAGTATGTTTATACTTCAGCCAGTCCTATACCCATCTGTCATTTGTTACTGAACTTTTAAAAAAATAACGGTTACTTACCTTTCTGTAACTGTTGTTCTTCGAGATGTGTTGCTCGGGAACCGACCGGGTGTGCGAACACCGAGCGCCCCGCCGCGCCTGGGTGAAATGCAGAAATGGCCGCAAGGTGGACCTTAAGGGATCCAAAGGCTAGATGCTGGTCCTTATTAGGAACATCAGGTAGTCTAAAATGCGTGGAATTGGAGCCTGAAGCAGGGGCACCTGCCGCTGAGCGCACCAGCTGGAAGACCTCTTCCACTTGGCTTCGTAGGCAAGCCTAGTGGACGGCTTGCGACTTTCCAGAAGCACCCGCCTTACTGAGTCCGAACAGGCGCATTCAGCCTGGTTCAGCCACAGATCCTTCAGGCCGTGAGGTGGAGCGACTGAAGTTCCAGGTGTAGGAGACAATCGTGGTTCTGGGATATGAGGTCGAGGTCGAGAGGAAGACGTAGGGGAGCCTGAATTGACAGGTCCAGCAGAGTCGGGTACCAACACTGACGCAGCCAAGCAGGGGCTACCAGTATGACATCTGCCTTGTCCCGGCGGACATTGAGGAGCACCTTGTGAACCAGCGGGAAAGGTGGGAAGGCATACAGCAACTGGTCCGACCAGGTGATCTGAAACACGTCCGCTAACGAGCCCGGGGCTGGGCACTTCCTGTTGGTCCGCGAAGCGAACAAGTCGATTCGGGGAAACCCCCAGGTGCGGAAAATGGAATGAATGATATCCGGGCATATCGACCATTCGTGAGTCAGAAAACGCCTGCTCAAAGTATCCGCCAGAACATTTTGGATACCCGGCAGATAAGAAGCCTGAAGGTTGATGGAGTGGGCTAAGCAGAAATCCCACAGAAAGAGGGCTTCTTGGCAGAGCGGCGATGACCGGGCTCCGCCTTGCTTGTTCAGGTAGAACATGGCCGTGGTGTTGTCCGTTAGGACTGCTACGCAGTGGCCCCGCAAGTGGCGAAGAAAAGTGTGGCACACAAGGCGGATTGCCCTGAGCTCTCTGATGTCAATGTGGAGCGACAGCTCGTTCTTGTGCCATAAGCCCTGTGTTGTCAGGCTGCCGAGGTGGGCTCCCCATCCCAGGGCAGATGCGTCTTTAACCAGAGTCAGAGTGGGTTGTGGGGGATGGAACGGGACCCCAGCACCCACCATCTGAGGGTCCAGCCACCAGTGCAGGGAGTCGAGTGTGCACTTTGGGACTGTGAGGACCATTTCTAAGCTGTTGCGTCCCGGTCGATAGGCAGACGCCAACCACGTCTGAAGCGGCCTGAGCCTTAGCCTGGAGTGTTGCACCACGTAAGTACAGGACACCATGTGACCCAGCAGCCTGAGGCACTGCCTTGCTGTGGTGGTGGGAAACTTGCGGAGGCTGATAATTATGCCTGCTGATAATTATGCCTGCCAGGCGCCGTGCTTCTGGAAAAAAAGCCCTCACTTGGTTTGCATCCAGGACTGCTCCTATAAACTCTATTGTTTGAGTAGGGGCGAGGACGGACTTGCTGAGGTTTACCATGATGCCCAAGCGAGTGAACGTGTCCATGAGTAGGTGTACCTGCGACTGGACGTGATGGTGAGACCGGCCCCGTATAAGCCAGTCGTCTAGGTATGGGAAGACGTGTACATGGCGTCGGCGGAGAAAGGCAGCTACGACCGCCATGCACTTGGTAAAGACAGGAGGGGCTGTGCACAAGCCAAACGGGAGGGCTGTGAACTGATAGTGCGTCTTGCCCACCACGAAGCGGAGGAAACATCTGTGAGGTGGAGTAATCGAAATGTGAAAGTACACGTCTTTCATATCGAGGGCAGCATACCAGTCTCCCGGATCCAGTGAAGGGATGATAGTGGCTAAGGAGACCATACGGAACTTCAGGTTGACGATGTACTTGTTGAGTTCCCTGAGGTCCAGAATAGGTCTTAGATTGTGACCTGGACCTCGAGCGAGACCATATTCGCGCAGTCGAAAGTGACCTCGAGCGGGAATGGCTCTGAGATTCGAGACCGCGGGACCAGCACCGCGAGTCAGACCGGTGCCGTGAGTCAGACCGAGACCTGGGGCGGTGCCGGGACTCCGAGCGGGAATGAGAGGCTGGTCTGAGGACTGACAGTCCGAACATTGCCGGTTTACCCTTGGATGGCACCGGGGCCGTACTGGGGCCGGAATTGGGACCGGAGGCACCGGAGCCGTCATCTCGATGAGACCTCTCGCCGCCTCGAAGGTGTCCGGCGTGGACGGTAGAATGATCTCTTCTACTTGCACTGTCCCGTGTGGAGGGGTGGTTTGAAGAGATTGAGGCATGGTGACCTGATTAGAGGTCTGGCCAGGGTCTTGCCCCGTCGGGACCACGGTAACTGTCTCGATCCTAACAGAGGGTCCTCCCACGGCTTGCTTCTTGGCAGCAACCGGTAAATGGGAACAGCGCTGAGGTGGGCGTTTTTGGGGCCCGGGAGATCGCCAGTCTCGAGTTGAGCATGGGATCTTCTGCGGTGCCAAAGATGGTACCGCTGGAGGGGCGCTTCGCACCGAAGCGCTCGGGCCCGTGTCTTGAGAGGGCCGCAGGGCCGACTCCATGAGGAGTTGCCTAAGACGAAACTCCCTCTCTTTACGCGTCCAAGGTTTGAATGCTTTACAAATTCTGCACTTGTCTGCTTGATGGCCCTCCCCCAGACACCTGAGACAGGAATCGTGGGGGTCACCCGTAGGCATGGGCCTGTTGCAAGGCTTGAAGCCCTGAGATGGCATGCCCCAGGGCCCCGCAGGGCAGTCGTTGACGAGACTGCCCTCAACAGCTAAACTACACTTAATACTATAGAAAAACAATTAACACTTACTAACTACTAACTATTTACAATGAAGATAAGAGAACGCTAGGGATAAGTGGAACACTTGAAAAGACAAGAGACCACTGTTCCAACAACCGTCACAGGCGGTAAGAAGGAACTGAAGGGGGGTCGGGCAGGCAGGGGCTTATATAGATCGCCATATCGGTGCCACTCCAGGGGGTTCCCCAGCCGGCCCAACGGGTAACTGCTAGGGTAAAAGTTTCCAACATCCGTGCACGCGGCGCGCGCACACACCTAACTGGAATTGATATGCGCAATCGAAGAAGAACAAATTTGTACCTCTCAATGACAACTGAAAAGCAGCCACCTTCTGGATTGAAGTGCTGCACTCTTTTCTGCACATCATTCCACTGATAGACTGTATTTGGTCTGTCGTAGAAAAATGTGATTTGTAACAGCTGATGGCATAAATAATAAAATATAATAGGGCTGTCAAGTGATTAAAAAATTAATTGCGATTAATCGCGTAATTAAAAAAATTAAACAACAATAGAATACCATTTATTTTAAATATTTTTGGATGTTTACTACATTTTCAAATGTATTAATTTCAATTACAACACAGAATACAAAGTGTACAGTGCTCACTTTATATTTATTTTTGATTACAAATATTTGCACTGTAAAAAACAAATTGTATTTTTAAATTCACCTCATACAAATACTGTAGTGCAATCTCTTTATCATGAAAGTTGAACTTACAAATGTAGAATTATGTACAAAAAAAACGGCATTCAAAAATAAAACAATGTAAAACTTCAGAGCTTACAAGTCCACTTACAAATACTTCTTGGTCAGCCAATCACTCAGACAAACAAGGTTGGTTACAATTTGTAGGAGATAATGCTGCCCGATTCTTGTTGTCAATGTCACCTGAAAGTGAGAACAGGCATTCACATGGCACTATTGTAGCTGGAATACCACCATTCCAGAGGACATGCTTCCATGCCAATGATGGATTCTGCTTGATAATGATCCAAAGCAGTGCGGACTGACGCATGTTCCTTTTCATCATCTGAGTCAGATGCCACCAGGGTGATTTTCTTTTTTGGTGGTTTGGGTTCTGTAGTTTCCACATCACAGCGTTGCTCTTTTAAGACTTCTAAAAGCATGCTCCACACCTTGTCCCTCTCAGATTTTGGACGGCACTTCAGATTCTTAAACCTTGGAGTAGCTATTTTTAGAAATCTCACACCGGTACCTTCTTTGAGTTTTGTCAAATCTGCTGTGAAAGTGTTCTTAAAACATGTGTTGGGTCATCATCCATAACATGAAATATATGCAGAATGCGGGTAAAACAGAGCAGGAGACATACAGTTCTTCCCCCCAAGGAGTACAGTCACAAATTTAATTGACGCATTATTTATTTAACAAGCATCATCAGCATGGAAGCATGTCCTCTGGAATGGTGGCCGAAGCATGAAGGGGCATACGAATGTTTAGCATATCTGGCATGTAAATACCTTGCAAAGTTGGCTACAAAAGCGCCATGCAAACGCCTGTTCTCACTTTCAGATGACATTGTAAATAAGAAGCAGACAGCAGTATCTTCTGTCAACGTAAACAAACTTGTTTGTCTTAGCGATTGGCAGAATAAGGAGTAGGACTGAGTGGACTTGTAGGCTCAAAAGTTTTACACTGTTTTGTTTTTGAGTGCAGTTATGTAACCAAAAAAAATCTGCATTTGTAAGTTACACTTTCACGATAAAGAGATTGCACTTCAGTACTTGTATGAGGTGAACTGAAAAATACTGTTTCTTTTGTTTATCATTTTTACAGGGCATATATTTGTAATCAATAATAATAATATAAAGTGAGCACTGTGCACTTTGTATTCTGTGTTGTAATTTAAATCAATATTGAAAATGTAGAAAAAATGCAAAAATATATAATAAATTTCCATTGGTATTCTAATCTTGTAAGTGTGATTAATCTTTTTAATCGCGATTAATTTTTTTGAGTTAATCGCATGAGTTAACTGAGATTGACAGCCCTAAAAAATAACAAAAGTTCAAATATTTTTCAAGTATTACAACAGGAACTTATTTTTAATTCCTGTCAGTGGGTTGTAGTCAATGCTTTTGTAAAATAGAGAAAGTAAAAGAAGCCCTGGATTTTCACATTATATTACACTGGATCATCATTTGAAAGTGTTCTATATTTTATAATACGTGAACTATATATGGTCAGCTCTCCTGGGGAAGAAAGAAATATTTTCCCCCCATGGGAATATTGTGAATTGTACTGATGGAATTATAAAAACAAAACAACTACACCTGTCTCCTTATGAACTCTTCATTCCTGAGCTTGGCTAGATCTGTTTAATATATACTACATATATGGAAACAGATCCTCAGATGGTGTAATCAGCAACATATTGAAATAGGATTGTAGAAGAAGTAGAAAACTCAGTGAGAAAACTAAATAAAGCGTGTCAAACTTAGAACATCTTAATTTCTACATGACTAACTCCACTGGATCCTAAAGGAGAGATTATAATGTATTCTGCTTGGACCATGTTGCAGTCCTAGACTATTTTTAGGCAGAATGGCAAAAAGTTTCAGACACTTGGTTTGTAAGTATGAAGCCCACTTTACATAAGACAAGATGACTATTCCAAGTCCTTTCACACTTGGCTTAAGAAACAAAGTAGAGTGTTTATATTTTTTTCTCCTAGGGGTTGCCATAGGAAATATCCAGCATCATTTAATCTTCCTCTCAGCTCCCTGCGTTTTTCTTTTTTAATTTTTATTCTTCATTAAATGACCCCTTGTACTCACAAAAATGCACTCTCAATAAAATAAAGGAATTATTGCATAAAAATATAAATCAATATTGTATTTTTGCTGTTACCATGCATTCTATATTTAATTCAGAATAGTAATAGTACAGAAGAAAACACTAGGAGCTGTCTGACTATGAAGTCCCTGGAGCCACCACAGTTAAATTTAAACTCTTATATGGCAGATATCTTGAAAAGGAAATAACATCTGTGCTTCCTAAAGTCTTTGAATGATTTTTTTCACTGGATAATCATTCACTCCAGGCACTCATTATTATTTGGAGACAAGCCCTTACTGAAGGCTTAAATCGAGATAACTCAAAATCACACATTTTGCAAGCCTCCCTCATTTTACTGTCCAAAAATCTTTGGTATAGTCTGCTTTAACATTCACTGCAGTTGCCAAACTCCTTCTGAAACCAAATGTAAAAAACAAAGCCCATGCAGTACAACTACATTTCTGTTGACTCTTTCATTGCTGGAAAAATATACACAATCATATTCAGGGGTGACTTACTAAATATACTGCTGGCCAACAGCTTTAGTTTACTGTTTCATCTCATTCTGAATCAGGGAGGTTGTTGGGAAGCTCATCAGACTGTCAACGGGGAGCAAGGAGGACTCATGCGCCTACCGGAGCCCCTTACTAACTCCTGCTAGCCTGGGGAGAAGCTATCCATTTGTTTACAAAGGCCTATTTCTGCCACTTTGGTGTTGGCCCCTCAGTTTCACTGAAAGGACAATTGCCCTTGGTGGAGAAACAAAGAAGAACAGAGGGGAGGGGACAAAAAGAGAAGGAAAACTGGCCAGGTGCAACCTATCCCTGTATACTTCTTGCACCGACACATAAATTATAGTAAGGCTAAGCCCTACGTAATTAGGAATTCTCATATTTATACTACATTTCAACATGATGGTCTCCAAATAAGGAGATAAGATTAGCTAATGTTAGCCTCAAAAAAATGAAGAGTATCCTGCCTAAAGAGGTATATGTTCAGCATATATTCTGTCCTCACCGCTCTTCAATTCTGATGCAACTTAGTAATACAGATCAAGGTGGATACAAATTGATTACTTTTTAAAATTAAAAAGCAGGTGTTTTATTTAAATTACGTCCAGGTTCGTTTTTGTTTTTTGTTTTTTTAAATAAACCTGGATTTAAGTTAATTTTAGTGTGTTTTTTTTAAATAACCCTATTTAAAATTAAATTATGATAACCTATGTTAAGGCCTACACTTACTATAATTATTAAAATCATTTTAAATTACATTTAAAAAATATTAAATAGTACATGTTTGCTGCCAAGTTTTGAAGAAAGTGAAGCCACTGAACTGGTGGAAGCCACTGATTAATCACCTGGAACCAGTTTGTTGAAGTGCTAAAATGACTCTCACCACACAGTAAGCAGTGGGGACCTTTGTCTGGCTTGTCGAAGAAGGTGTGTTGCCCCTTTAAGAGTTATCTGCTGCCTGGAGGCAGCTCCATGCCAGGTCAGCATGGGGATGCTGACCTGACTCAACCCTCTTTCCCCAGGTGACTGGAAGAGAAGGGGACTATGTAAGCTTTGGTTGAATGTCCAGTGTAGCTACTCTGTAGGGAATGGATACGGTGATCTGATCAAATGTACTGGGAATGGATTTAAAAGAGGTATTCTTTAAAGGAACGGAAATGGGGGGTGGGGGAGTGGAGAGGTAGGAGCTCCTATGATTTGTACAGCAGGGAGTCCAACCCCCTCCTTTTATAGTCCCCTTAGCCCTCATTTGGCAGGGGAGTGGGGAGGTCCCAGCAGTGGGTTGGCTGGGGACCAAGATGGATAAAGGAGGGAGGGCTGCCAGCAGCTCTGTGTGTATATGTAATGATTATGGAATTACCTGCACTGTACAGTTTTATCTGCCAGCTACTCCCAGACATTTAGGAATAAAGTTTTGGCTTAATTAAACCACATCCGGTGTCTCCTGGCCTTCTTTCAAAATTCTGCACCTATAGAGAAATATTTTCTTCATTTTCAGTTTATTCACCTAGTTCAGTTTAGTGACTAGTTCTTTCAAAGGTCAGGAACGAAATGGGAGTTAAAAAGCAGGAAAGTTTCTTTTCTTCTTCCAATCTATGAATAGAACTAGGTATGAGAGGATGAGATACACTAGCTCTAAAATCTTGAAGAACCTGGTGACCAGAAACAATCAGTTCAGTTCACTAACTACAGATGTTTCTTTTGTTAAATAAACCAGTTACGTTTTAAATGCAAAACATGTTCTGACAGACTTTTGGTTTTTTTAATGTATCCAGCACATTTAAGGTAGTTTTAGTTAAATAATTAAAAACTAATTTAAAATGCTGCTTTTGTGAATTTAATTGAATCCCAATTTCCATCCAACTAAATCTTGATACAAATCACAAGTAAAAAATTAATCATCTAGTAAATAAGAAATGCATCCTTCACCATTTTTAACATAAAAAATGTAATATTTAAGAATCTGAATAAATGTAAATTAAGGTGTATAATCACTTAAATAAATGTGTATATTATGCATTCTCCTGGTTAGCATAAAGAAACACCAAATTTAGCGTAAATGCTATATCCAGTTGCAAATCAACATATTCTAATTGCTACCAACCAATTAGAATCACACTTTCTTTAGGAAAATAACTAAAAAGTACAAATGCAAAACAAGATTAAAATTGATTATTTAAATCAAGGTTTCTTGCTTGTCAATTTAAATCATGATTTTAATCAATCCACTCTGATGTGGAAAATTGCCTATTCACAACTACAATCAGGTCAAACATATTTTCAGTTCTAATCTAGCCAGAATATGAATCCAGATCTCCTAAAGAGAAAGGCCTCTTGGGGAGGGAGAGGGCAGGAAAAAAGTTATATTCTTCTGTCAAGGCTTTCAGGAACAATGTATTCAAAAGATTTCAAAGAGTAAAAACAAAGTAATTGCTAGACACGGCTAATGGAACAGAAAGTTAGTTTACAGCAGAGGTCCACAAACTGTGGGGCATCCTCCCTCCTCCGGGGGGCCATGGAGGACCGTTCAGGGGGGTGCAGCGGGGCCATAGGGGGCGGGTAGGGAGCACCATCCAGCCCTGCTCTGTGCCCAGCTCTGCGCCAGCCCCGGCTCCCAACCCCACTTCCGGCCCCAGCCCCAGCCTCGCCCGCAGGCTTGGCCCCCACTGCAGCTTCTGCTCCTGGCGGGATGGAGCCACTCACAGGAGGCACGACCCTGAAAAGTTTGGGGACCACTGGTTTAGAACATCTCCAATTATTAACTAAAATGAGTCCTGTGCTTTTCTGTAAGCAAAGTCAAATAGCTCTGGTCAGAGACACATAATTAGTCAGCTCACTCACAATTGATAGCTCAGTGGTTTGAGCATTGGCCTGCTAAACCCAGGGCTGTTCAATCCTTGAGGGGTCCATTTAGGGAACTGGGTAAAAAAATCTATCTGGGGATTGGTCCTGCTTTGAGCAAGGAGTTGGACTAGATGATCTCCTCAGGTCCCTTCCAACCCTGATATTCTATGAATTCACTGTACGCTTTTTAAAATTATTTTGGCAGCATAGATCTTTCTGTTTTGGAAACTTCTAAGGGGCCTGTCACTATTGTAAATATGCAAGGAATGGTGGTCACCACAAAAATTTCCTAACTAGAAACAAATTTAAATGTTGATCTTTTTTCTGACAAGAGCTACTTCCCACAGAAATTAGAGATTTGTGAGATTTAAAATGAAAACATACTTTGAAGTATCTATGGGAAAAATTCAAAATCCAATCATTTGGAGTTTTGGATATTTTCGAAACAAATTTGATTCACAAAGAATGTGAAAACGCAGAGGAAAATAAAAAAAATCCTGACTAAACTGTTATGTATTCTGATGTCCACACATTCCTATTACTCTCCATTTAAATCAATGAAAACAAACATATCCACAAGAGGACAGACTATATAAGCAACTTGTACAGATTTTCAAACACATAATCTTTGCTTTTAAACAGAAGTTTGCAGGTTAAAGATTCCCCAGGCAGTTTAAATGTGCACAACTGCATACACAGATCATTTTAACAATGAAGTCTTTGCAACGTTCATTTTCTGCAGTTTATAGACAAAATCCTTTTTGTTTCACATTTTCCCCTTTGTGAAAAGATTTTACTTGCTCAAAGCAAGGGAAATTTCACTCTGGAATCAAAAGTCCTTTGTGTCCCTTTAAAAAAGTATTTCAGAATAGTAGGTAGTACAGTGCAGTCCAGGATCTTACTCCAGGTCCACAAAGGCTTTATTTTAAAAACGGCCACCAGATAGGTGGACAGGCATGAGGAAGCCTGCATAGCTCCTGCAAGCTTGTCTCACTGAACCAAATGGGACTCTTTCCACTGACTTCAATGGACTTTGGATAAATCCCTAAATCCTATACTTACATAGGCACCAAATACACCCAAATTGTTTTCCTGAACAAAAAACGAAAGAGCAGAATGCCCATAATATACACTCATCATATATTGATTCCTAGTTACAAGAGACATTCAAAGTTGTATAATTAAATTACTTCAGAGCAAAAGAAGGTGGAATAGATATAATCTATCATGATTTAATATGCACAGCATAACTAAATATAAACCAAATTGGTGGCAAAATTTGAAATGGCTCAAATAAACATATATTTCCAAATCCTAATTCATACAAGTATCCTATATTTTGGTGAAACAAAATAAGATTAAATTCTATTGCATCTACCTATTTTATATTATATGATTAAAACATTTAAATATGTTGCAAAGGATCAGGAGTGTTCACTAAGATTTTCAAAAGTGACTAGTGATTTGAAGTACCTCAATTTTTGGATATCTAGCTGGAGACACCTTAAAGGTACATGACTTTCAGAAGGTAGGTGCTCTATGCTTTCTGAAAATCAAGATCCTTTAAAAGGCATCTCTAGTTAGGCACCCAAAAATTGAGACAACCCAAATCACTAGTCACTTTTGCAAACCTTGGCCATGATCCTTAAATTACAGGCAGTGTTTCCTAATGGACAGAGCACTGGACTCGGGTGCAGGAAATCTGGCTCATTCACTGGCCTGCTGGATGACCTTTTGCAAATCACTTCACCTCTTTGTAGCTCTGTTTCCCCGTCGGTAAAATGGGGCTAATGGTACTTATAAGTTGTAAAGTGCCTTGAGATCTACTGATGAAAAACACTATATAAGAGCTAGGTATTATCATCATACCACCTTTTACTTGATTAAAAGCCTGGTTCACACATTACAAGTCAGATCACATTTTATGGAAATCATATTAAAAGTGTACAATTATTTTTCCCATAAGGGTTTTTCTCTCTTTTAAGATAATTCCTCACCTCAGTTTACATTGAACATTCTGCAAATTAAGAACTTTTAAAACAATCAATATAGTATAAAAACCCTCTCTTCCATGGATCACTAAAAATACAATCAGCTCTGTATGTGTGAACTTCTGCATCCATAGAACCCTGCACCCCTACAGAGCCCTCCTGAAATCAATTGGGTGATGCATGGGGGCCAGGAGTCTAATAATACAGAGCTCTTTGCAGGATTGGATTTGTAATCTGGCTCAGCGCAGCTCCCGGAAGCAATCGGCATGTCCCTGCAGCCCCTAGGCCCTGGGGTGGCCAGGGAGGCTCCGCACGCTGCCCCCGCCCTGAACACCGACTCCGCAGCTCCCATTGTCTGGGATCGTGGCCAATGGGAGCTGTGGGGGCGGTGCCTGCAGGTGAGGGCAGCGCACGGAGCCTCCCTGACCGCCACTGTGACTAGGAGCCAGAGGACATGTTGCCACTTCCGGGAACCGCTTCAGGTAAGTGCCGACTGGAGCCCGCACACACACTTCTCCAGCCCTGAACCCCCTCCAGCACCCCAACTCCCTCCCGGAACCCACTGCACCCCAACCCTCTGCCCCAGCCCTGAGTCCCCTCCTGCACTCCAAACCCCTCCTCCTTGGCCCCACCCCAGAGCGCTCATGCACTTCCGCACCCCAACCCTCTGCCCCAGCCCGGTGAAAATGAATGAGTGAGTGAGGTTGGGGGAGAGCATGTGATGGAAGGAGGGGGGATAGAGTGAATGGGAGCAGGACAGGGCCTTAGGGAAGGGGAAGGGTGTTGTTTTCTACAGTGAGAAAGTTGGCAACCCTAAACCTACAGCTACTTGCCTGACTTATGTGTAGCTTTTTAATAGAGGCACATTGGTGAAAAATTCATCTGTAGGCTAGGTCTGCCCCAAATCTCCAAATGGAACGTTCCTCAAAAGCATGACAGATGCTATGGTGGAGCAGTGTAGGAATGGGACTGTTATTCAAGAAGTATGCTCCACATTTTTATGCTCACATGCCTGACCTAGGAATGGAACCTATGCACGCAAACCCCATTCAGACTTCAGTGCTAGAAGGAACTAATCTTTGCAATGGCAGGTGTGTGGGGATGTGCTTGGGTGATGGGGTTACGGGTAGTCAGAATATGGGCACACTTTATTCCTGAATTGCGCAGTGTATTTTATGTATCTGTGGATGGAGGGGGCATTTAATGGTTGTGTTTTGAATTTAGGCTATTAAGTATAAACACTAAAAAATATCTATTTTCCATCTATGCAGGAAGAAAGGCAAAATGTATGTGGTTTAATTAGACCTGTACTTTACTTGTTTAACATATCTGGGAATACCAGATAGCAATAAATCGTACAGTGCAGGTTTTAATTCTTTCCTTGATAGTTTCCACCTGTCTGGGAGGACAACAACCAGCACTTCCTCTTCCCAACCTGGTTCCTGCCAGCCCATTGTTAGGACCACCCATTGTTCGAGGGTTAAGGGGGACTGGAAAAAAGGTTTGGGTTGTCTCCCCTCTGTACCTAAATTCACTTTCAACTCAAATTTATCAAGGAACCATATCCCATCTCTAATGAGTACCTGCACTAGACACCTGCCAACTACTAAGTTGCATAATTTTCACCTGTCCTCCTTACCTATATCTCCAGATCTATGAGCTGCTGTGGGAAAGGCAAAAAAATCCACCCCACTTCAGACAAACTGGTGGTGAGGGAAAAATTATTTCCCAGCCCCAATGAAAAAAGGTTACTAGACAAGACCACAGCAGATCAAAAATTCAGTTCTATTCTGATCCCATGGGTTGGAGGGTAGGAACTGCTGACCAGTGATTGAGAGATAGCTAGTTCCTTCCAGCATGCAGGAATATAAATAACCTCCCTCATGACGGAGAAGGGAATCTATTTCTTGTATTACACAAGATTATTTGCGGACGTAATTCTCTTGCACACCCCTTTTATAACTCTGGGCTATGTTGTATACTGAACTACATGATCACACTCCATTTTTTTTGGGAGGGGGGAGGTTTGCAAATGTTCTATAGTTGAATTTGGGGATTGAGCCTGTGTTGGAGCTTGTAAAGCCTTCTTGAAACTGAACATAGGAGCAGTGACTAATATGATGAGTTACCTTACATTTAATTACAAAGTTGTTAAAGCTGGAGTCAGAAACCTTTACTTGAAAATTACTATTATATATGCCTGTGCATTTATTGATGCTATCGAAAGTGGGAGTGACAATAAAATAATAAACAGTATGCTATAACTTATTTCCATGTCATAATTGCTTTTCATGTGTGGTTTGAAAAAATGAAAAATTGAACATTTGTTAACCTAGATACAACTACTAAACCTAATAAACCAGGGTTTGAAACACATTTTCTGACAGAACAGTATCCCAGATGGAGAGCGGATTGGGTGAAAACAGATCTGTCTTACTTACACCTTCTAAAAACCCTGGGGGGTTGAAAATTAATCATCAAACAGAATAACTTTGGGAATAAGATATTGTGTATTAACCTGGAGAATGAGGATTAGTCCTGATTTTTCAAGTTTGTATCTTTTGGGTTCTTTTAGGTTTAGGTTACATCAGAAGATCTGATAGTAAAAGCTGTAGGAGTTACGTCATTTCATCTCTGTAATTTCCATTATTGTTTTTGTTTAAATACCTGCTTTCAAAAAATAAAATAAAATAAAATAAATAGCTTCAGAAGCTCTTGTCTAGATCTCATAAGGTCAGCATAGAGATTTAATGACATTATATATCATAGGTATTCCATATCACTATCTCCAAGAATTTTGAAAAGAAAACTGAGAAAATGCTTAATATATAAATAGTGATCGTTCTTATTTTAATATGTCACTAAATAGAACACTAAATAGAACACTAAAATTTAGGGCTGTCAAGAGATTAAAAAACAATCATGATTAATTGTGCCATTAAACAATAATAGAATACCATTTATTTAAATATTTTTGGATGTTTTCTACATTTTCAAATATATTGATTTCAATTACAACACAGAATACAACGTATACAGTGCTCAGTTTATATTTATTTTTATTACAAATATTTGTACTGTAAAAAACAAAAGAAATAATATTGTAATGCAATCTCTTTATCATGAAAGTTGAACTTACAAATGTAGAATTATGTGCAAAAAACTGCATTCAAAAATAAAACAATGTAAAATTTTAGAGTAGGAGTGGGCAACCTATGGCACACGTACCAAACACGGCACGCGAGCCGATTCTGAGTGGCACACTGCCTGCCCGGTGAGAGGAGGAGGAGGAGGAGGGGCGGAGGGGCCGGAAAGCGCCACGCTGGGGGAAGAAGTGGGGGAGGAGGGAAGCTTGGCTGCCGCAGGACCAAGCTTCTGCCTCCTGCCCCGGCAGGGGAGAGCGGTGGGGGGGGGTCCCTGGCCCCCCGCCCCACTCAGCCCCCCCCGCCCACCGCTCTCCCCTGCGGAGACAGGAGGCAGAAGCTTGGTCCTGCAGCAGCCAAGCTTCCCCCCTCCCCCTCTTCTTCCCACAGCTTGGTGCGTTCCGGCCCCTCCTCCTCCCTCTCCCTCTCCCTGCCAGCGATGGCTCTTGCGAGGGGGAGGGGGAGCGGAGCAGAGCCGAGCGTCAGCGTGCTCGCTGCTCCGTAGAGGAGGCAGAGAGAGGTAGGGACGGAGCCTGGGGGAAGGGGGTGGAACAGGGCATATCCCTCCCAGCCCCCTGCCTTGAGCCGCTCAGGGCAGGGGGCTGGGAGCACCCCCATGAGCCGCTCAGGGCAGGGGGCTGGGAGTACCCCCACGAGCTGAGCACCCCAGCCCTCTGCCCTGACCCCCCCACACCCCAACACATACCCATCCCTCTGCCCTGCACCCCCACAGCCCCATCCCTCTGCCCTGAACCCCCCCACACTCAGCCTTCTGCCCTGCACCCCCATACCCCCAGCCCTGTGCCCTGACCCCCACACACACACCATCCCTCTGCCCTGAACCCCCCCCACCCCAACACACACCCATCCCTCTGCCCTGCACCCCCACAGCCCCATTCCTCTGCCCTGAACCCAACACACACCCATCCCTCTGCCCTGCACCCCCACAGCCCCATCCCTCTGCCCTGAACCCCCCACACACTAAGCCTTCTGCCCTGCACCCCAATACCCCCCAGCCTTCTGCCCTGAGCCCCCCACTCCCCAACACACACCCAGCCTTCTGCCCTGCACCCCCCCACACACCCAGCCCTCTGTCCTGAACCCCCCACACCCCAACACACACCCATCCCTCTGCCCTGCACCCCCACAGCCCATTCCTCTGCCCTGAACCCCCCCACACACCCAGCCTTCTGCCCTGCACCTCCATACACCCCCAGCCCTCTGCCCTGACCTCGAGTCCCCCCCAACACCCAGCCTTCTGCCCTGTACCCCCACACACCCCCAGCCGTCTGCCCTTACCCCTGAACCCCCCACACATCCAGCCTTTTGCTCTGCACCCCCACACCCGCCAGCCTTCTGCCCTGACCCCTGAATCCCCCCACACCCCCGGCCTTCTGCCCTCAACCCCCCACATCCCCACTGCCCTCTGCCCTGACCTCTGAAACCCCCCCCCCACACCCAGCCTTCTGTCCTGCACCCTCTGCCCTGCCCCCTGAACCACCCCCCCCCCCCCCGCCAGGTCTGGGGTCCCGGCTGCCGGCCCCTTGCCAGCCGTCGTCCCGGCCACAGGCCCTGCTCAGCCCACTGCAGGCCTAGGTGAACAGAACCCCAGGCTGGAAGCGGGCTGAGCAGGCTGGGGGCGTAAGATCAGCATTTTAATTAAATTTTAAATGAAGCTTCTTAAACATTTTGAAAACCTTGTTTACTTTACATACAACAATAGTTTAGTTATATAATATAGACTTAGAGAGAGACACCTTCTAAAAAATGTTAACATGTATTACGGGCACGCGAAACCTTAAATTAAAGTGAATAAATGAAGACTCAGCACACCACTTCTGAAAGGTTGCCTACCCCTGTTTTAGAGCCTACAAGTCCACTCAGTCCTACTTCTTGTTCAGCCAAACGCTCAGACAAACAAGTTTGTTTACATTTGCAGGAGATAATGCTGCCTGCTTCTTGTTTGCAATGTCACCTGAAAGTGAGAACAGGCATTCGCATGGCACTGTTGTAGCTGGCATCGCAAGATATTTACGTGCCAAATGCCCTACAGATTCATATGTCCCTTCCTGCTTCAACCACCATTCCAGAGGACACGCGTCCATACTGATGATGGGTTCTGCTCGATAATGATCCAAAGCAGTGTGGACCGACGTATTTTCTTCATCTGAGTCAGATGCCACCAGCAGAAGGTTGATTTTCTTTTTTGGTGGTTTGGGTTCTGTAGTTTCCACATCACAGCATTGCTCTTTTAAGACTTCTGGAAGTATGCTCAACACCTAGTCCCTCTCAGATTTTGGAAGGCACTTCAGATTCTTAAATCTTGGGTTGAGTGCTGTAGCTATCTTTAGAAATCTCACATTGGAACCTTCTTTGTGTTTTGTCAAATCTACAGTGAAAGTGTTTTTAAAAAAAACAAGCTGTGCTGGGTCATCATCCGAGACTTCTATACAGGGGCGGCTCCAGGCACCAGCGCAGCAAGCGTGTGCTTGGGGCAGCAAGCCGCGGGGGGGGCAGCCTGCCGGTCGCCGTGAGGGCGGAAGTCAGGCTGCCTTCGGCGGCATACCTGCGGGAGGTCCGCCGGTCCCGCGGCAATTCGGCGGCGGGTACGCCGAAGGCGCGGGACCAGCGGACCTCCCACAGGCATGCCGCCGAAGGCTGCCTGACTGCCGTGCTTGGCGTGGCAAAATACATAGCGCTGCCCCTGCTTCTGTAACATGACATATATGGCAGAATGCGGGTAAAACACAGAGCAGGAGACATACAATTCTCCTCCAAGGAGTTCAGTCATAAATTTAATTAACACATTATTTTTTTAACGAGCGTCATCAGCATGGAAGCATGAATTCTGGAATGGCGGCCAAAGCATGAAGGTGCATACGAATGTTTAGCATATCTGGTGTGTAAATACCTTGCAATGTCAGCTACAAAAGTGCCATGCGAATGCCAGTTCTCACTTTCAGGTGACATTGTAAACAAAAAGTGGGTAGCATTATATCTGGTAAATGTGAACAAACTTGCTTGTCTTCGCAATTGGCTGAACAAGAAGTAGGATTGAGTGAACTTGTAGTCTCTAAAATTTTACATTGTTTTGTTTTTAGGTGCAGTTATATAACAAAAAAATCTACATTTGCACTTTCATGATAAAGAGATTGCACTACAGTACTTTTATGAGGTGAATTGAAAAATACTATTTCTTTTGTTTATCATTTTTGGAGTGCAAACATTTGTAATAAAAATTACACTGTACACTTTGTATTCTGTGTTGTAACTGAAATCAATATATTTGAAAATGTAGAAAAACATCCAAAATATATAATACATTTTAATTGGTATTCTATTGCTTAGCAGTGTGATTAGAATGGCAATTAATCGCGATTAATTTTTTTTAATCGTGATTAATTTTTTTGAGTTAATCGCATCAGTTAACTGTGATTAATCGACAGTCCTACTAAAATTACAATATTTTTTCTTTATAGGTTCTCAGGGTGGCCTAAATCCAATTTGTACATACCATGTAGTTTGCCTGGCAGCTGTAGATTATTGCATTAATAGCTAAAATCTTTTCCTTAGCAGTAAATCATTTAAATTATTTAAAAGCTGAGAACTTTAATGAATATACAGGGAGGAAAGATGCTGCAAAACATGGAATTAAATACATGGCTATATTTTAATCTAACTTTCCACTTTGCATGAGCCTTTCAAATCCCACTGTTTTTAGATGCTTTTTTAGTCTGTGTTTAAAATAACACTTTTGGGCAAATATGTCAGTATGGTACATGGAAAATTAATTGCTAAACTCCCAGTGGAAGCTTCTCCACTAAGTCTCAGTACATCTTGCAGAATACGTACATCAAATATCTGTACTAAATTGATAAAAAGTCAGATTTTCAAAGTGAGATGGAAACCTTGTCATCCTGTTTCACCTATTGTATAAAAATTATCCAATATTTTCTTCTGATTTATATTTCTGTGCTGTGTTGATTGCTGTCTTGTATTTTGATAAATGAAGCTACTATTATGGAAGGTAATTTAGGCTCTAAGGAGCTCAGATTCCATTGAAAGTTGTCTGACTTAAGAGAAAAAAAATCTATGACATGGTATTTTATAGTACCATTTATTTGTTTTTCTCTGCCTAGTAATAGCCTTGAACTAATGGTGGATTAGAATTCAGGGTGCCATTTTAGTAGTTTGTTTGTTTTTTAAACACAGGCTGTTCACATAACTATTCAAGGTCATTATTTACTCAATAGTTTACAGTGGGTCAGAATGATTTAAATCTCAGCACTCCAAACATAACTCTTTTGGAGAAGTTGCAGACTATTGTATGTGTTTGCTCTCTGGAAATGTTATTAAATGGATCTCTGACAACAGCACTTTTGAACAGCTTTGTATTTTGTTCTGTACTATTGGAGCTAGTACTATGTTGATACACACATTTTGATCCACTTTCAAATAATGACTTACTTTTTAACACACACATAAATACTAAAAGTATCTATTCCACATTTTAGACTAAAGCTCAACAAAATATTTACAGAAATAAACATCCAATGCATCCAAAACTGGTTAATTGTTTCAAAACTCCAGTTGTGAATATTAAAATATCAGAGATGCTATTGTGCTAAACATTTATAGGGGAAAAGAATGAGCACAGACCTTATATGTCATGTTTCAGCCTGGTGAGACCTTTAGCTCTGACCTGGAACAGTTTTGTAGTACAAATACTGAAAAATCACCTAATAGCACAGGCAGGCATATATAAAGAAGTGCAGTGCTTCATGATTGTTAATAACATCCTATTGAGAAAAACACTAACATTTCTAATTGGGATTAAAATTCAAAATATAAATCGAGAATTACACGGTGATGTTTCATATGTCACTCTATTTTATGAAAGCATGAAACTATGTGGTTGTCTAGAGTAAATTTTAAAAGAAAGATAGTTTATAAAAGTAGTTCTAGTTGAGATTCTGAAACTTAATGGGACAGGGAAATAATCTTTCTGCTAAATTCTATAAAGACTTGTTTGTTTAAAATTAGTTCAAGTACTTAAACTCAGAGTAGTTTTTTCCCCGATGACTGACATGTAACAGCTGAGTGTCAATTGAGTTTATTTACTTGAAAGAGATTGAAAATCTGTTGGATTTTAGTGGGACACTTTTTTGGAAAAAATATTAAATACCATAATGATCTTTAATTTTTTGGTAGAAGCTGTTGAAAATTAAGGTGTGTTTCTTCTTCTTCTTCTTTTTTTAATTTGGCAATGATTAAAATTGAGTTATGACTTCTCTCTTGCAAATTGGACTGAGTTTTTAATATTACTTTAAGTAAATAAGCAGTCAAACCAAGGTTTTGAACAGTGAACTGCAGATAAGTTTAGTACAAAATGCAATCATTTCATTAAAGAACTAAAGAAGAACAAGTTAGTTATCTGAAGTGACTGAATTAACCTTAATCCAAACCAAAAGTGACATAAATTCCAGGGATTTTAATAAGTGTTGTCAGTATTTAATTGTACTTTTATATAAATTGGAATTAATGCCTGGGTGCAGATGACCAAGGACTATGATTACAGCCCTTAATTTGTTCAGAGAGCACATGAGTAGGCTGGTTTCTGTGAGGGCAGATATATGCAGCATAAGCTAAAGAGGAGGGATGGTGCCTGAGATTGCCTCTTGACTGCATTGTACTGTACCACGTGTAGGGTTGCCAACTTTCTGATTGCAGAAAATCAAACACCCCTGCCCAACCCCCTTCCCCGAGGCCCTGCCCCTCCCCCACTCACTCCATTCCCCCCCACCCCCATCACTCCCTCTCCCCCACACTCGCTCACTTGCTCATTTTCACCAGGCTGTGGCAGGGGTTGGAGTGTGGGAAGGGGTGAGGGCTCTGGCTGGGAGTGCGGGCTCTAGGGTATGGCCGAGGGGTTCAGAGTGTGGGAGGGGGTGTGGGCTGTGGGAGGGAGCTTGGGTGCAGAAGGGGGCTCAGGGCTGAGGCAGAGGGTTGGGGTGTAGAAGGGGGAGTGTGGTGCGGACTCTGGGAGGGAGCTCAGGGCTGGGGCAGGCAGTTGGGTTGCGGGAGGGGGTGCAGGCTCCAGGAGGGAGTTGGGTGCGTGAGGGATCTCAGGACTGGAGAAGGGGGTTTGGGGTGTAGTGCAGGCTCCAGGCGGCGCTTTCCTGAGGCAGTTCCTGGAAGCAGCGACATGTCCTCTGACTCCTAGACACAGTGGCGGACAGGGAGGCTCCATACGCTGCCCTCGCCCGCAGGCACAGCTCCCGTTGGCCATGGTCCCAGACAATGGGAGATGCAGAGCCGGCGCTCGGGGTGGGGACAGCGGGGACAGCGCCTAGGGGCCGCAGGGACATGCCGATTGCTTCCAGGAGCCACGCAGAGCCAGGGCAGGTCGGGAGCTTGTCTTAGAGCTGCTGTGCCACCGACTGGACTTTTAACAGCCCGGTCAGCAGTGCTGACCGGAGCCACCAGGGGTCCTTTTTCGACTGGGCGTTCCAGTCGAAAACTGGACACCTGGCAACCCTATGTAGCCCTGGCTTGATGTGAATAATTAAACATGGGGAAGTTCTCATTTTTTGGACAGCAGAATTAGGCCGGTAACTAGATCAGCAGGCTGAACATGCAGTGTTTGTGCTAAGATAAGTAAATAGGTCTGTGAGTTAAAAAACAGAATGTTTGAGCTAGCTAAGATAAAAAAGGGGAACAGCCAGGGAACAATTTACTAAGAACAAAATGACAGTGGAAAAGAGAAGTCGGGAGCACAAAAATTAGGTAAAGTCAAACATGGACAAAGCATGTTGTACAGGGCTTGGTTACTGTAAAGTGCAATATACAATGAATATAATATGATTTACAATGAATATAATATGATGTGTAAACGTATATAAAGGAAGAGGGTTTTTGTGTAACATTGGATGCGTGGTATACCCTGTACCTACTTCTTACGTTTGAGCCTAATCAACTCAAATCAATCAATCAATCAATCAATCAAATTAACTACTGAATGATCAGATCTCTGGGGAAAATTCTAAGAAAAAACAGAACTCTGGTGAGCAAACCCATTTGTTCTTGAGAGCTTTAGACAGCAAGTTCACTGCCATTCATTCAGTATAGCACAATAATAGCAAGTAATTTTAAAAGACTCCTGACTTTTAGTCCTATATTTCATAATGAGCCTAAAGCAGGGGTGGGCAAACTACGGCCCGCGAGCCGGATCCGGTCCTTCAGGGCTTTGGATCCGGCCTGCGGGATTGCCCGCCGTGGGCCCCGTGCCACTCTCAGAAGCGGCCAGCACCACTTCCCTGCAGCCCCCGGGTGGGGGGGGGGGGGCAGAGGGCTCCGTGTGTTGCCCTTGCCGCCAGGCACCGCCCCCTGCAGCTCCCATTGGCTGCGAACGGGGAACCGCGGCCAATTGGAGCTTCCGGGGAGGTACCTGGAAGAGCAAGGGCAGAGCACCCGGAGCCCTCCGTCCCCTCTCCCCCAGGGGCCGCAGCGCTTCCTGGAGCGGTGCAGGGCCGGGGACAGGGCAGGCATGCAGGGAGCCTGCTTCTCTGCCACAATCCCTTGCCCTGAGCCCGTTCCTGCACACCGCACCCCCTCCCACACCCTGCACTTCCTACACACCCCAACCGCCTGCCCCGGCCCTGCATATAATTTCCCCACCCAGATGTGGCCCTCAGCCCAAAAAGTTTGCCCATCCCGGCCTAAAGTCATATACAAAAAGATGGTTACTATTGTACTAGTGAGGGATTCAAACTACTCTGTGTGGGCAACTGGGAGCTGTTGAAACCATATACTACATGATCTGAACAAGATCACTACACCCTGAGCTTAGCTTACACTGGGTTTTATTTGGTTTCTCTGAGCAGAGGCTGGAGTGTTAAAGAGAGGGGAGAATGGATAGAGACATAAAAAAGGTAGCTGTGAGAATGGTTTGGGTTTTTTCCCCCCAACTCAGTACCAATAACTAAGATGAGGACAAAGAGTGAGGGTTCTTGGTGCATGTTAGCTTCATAGTGCTTAGTAAATCCAGATCAGTCAGATGTAGTCTTCTTGAAAATACCATCCACATTTTAGATATTTTTCATGGCTGAAATGTACACTTGCTAAAGCCCATATTAGAGCCAAATGGAATTCCTAAGGCACTTAATGCATAGTTCCAAAATCTTGATTTCAGCTGAGGTCTCCCTGAAAAGCTGGGATTTGGAATTAAGCACTTTTCACTATCCCTGGTAGATCACGAGATGGTAGGTCATGAGATATCAGACCTTAAAATTGCAACATAAGGGTGTATAGAAAAACTATATTAGATCAGGGATTTCTGATATGAATTAGCTGAAAATTCTCTCTCCCTGGAAGGCCTCTACAGATAAACTCATGTCACAGTATTATGGCAACCTGCCTTTCCAGGTCGAAGGCTATGAAAAAAGAGTTCCAAGAAAAACTGTAATAATGCTTACAAAATGCTCACAAGGTGAGAGGGTCCCAGAACCCAGACTCCCTCCAAGCCCAGGTGACTTAGTTTTTTAGCTCTACAGCCTGAGTCTCACAAGCCCAAGTCAGCTGAAATGGGTCAGTCACGGGTATTTACTTGCAGTGTAGACATACTATTAGATACCACCTTGAACTCTTTGCAACTTCCAGTATCTCTCTGATGCCAAAATGTTAGCATTATGGAAGTATTACCTGCTGCTTCTGTCTACCCGCTCCATGACAGTGCTCCTAGAGAGGCAGGGATAGCAAGAGCCCTCACACTATCCCGTACTAGAAAACAATTGTTTCAGTTCATGGGGGGATTTAACTGCAAGAATTGGATTGAAACACAAGGTCCTCTGGGAGAGGTATGCCAGTTTGGAGTGCCTGGGAGGCCTTTAGGAATAGGACTGCCAGGTGCCATGATTTTTATTCTCATACATGTACACAGGCATGATTAATACACATGTTAATCCTGATATTCTGAGCACCGCCTTCTGGTAACACTTGATGCAAATTTTCTGTGTAATAATTATCAGAGTCCATGTTAGTGAAAAACAGTATTAACAGTCCAACACATCACCTTCATATTGGTGCACATAACAAAAGTCATGTGGTGGGGGTGAGGCTGAGGGATTCGGCGTGTGGGAGGGGGCTCAGGGCTGGGGCAGAGGATTGGAGTGTGGGTGGCTGAGGGCTCTGGGGTGGGGCTGGCGAATGAGGGGCTCAGGTACGGGAGGGGGCTCAGGACTGGGGCAGAGTGTTGGTGTGCGGGGGGGCACGGGCTCTGGGGTGGGGCTGGAGATGAGGGGTTTGGGGTGCAGGCTGCCCCAGGGCTGTGGTGGGGAGAGAGGACTCCCCCCAGCCCTCTCTCACCGCAGTAGCTTGGGGCTGGGGGAGCTCCGGCAAGGCTGGGCTGGATCGGGCCGAGGGAGGGGCTCCTCTCCCCGGCAGCTCCGGCGAACCTGGGCCCGGCAGGACCAAGGAAGGGCTCCTCTCCCCTCGCGGTAAGTCCAGGGCAGGTCCACGATGGGGCCGGCAGGGAGGGGTGCCTCTCCCTGCCATGGCAGGTCTGCGCTGGGGCCGGCGGGGAGAGGCATCTCTCCCCTCCACAGCACTGAGCCCTTGCCCGGGGCTTAATAGGCAGCTGCTTGGCTGCGCAGCTTACAGAGAATTTAGGTCCTAACAATTTAAAATATCCAGCTACCATTATAATTACCTTAAATTAACTCTCAAACTCTCAAGGAACTTTCTGCTCACCTGTCCTTCTGTATATGTTAGCAATGCTAAGGGTATGTTTACACTACAAACCTAAGTTGGCCTATATTAGGTCGACTTACAGCCACCACAGTAGTTACTGCACTGGTGCATGTCCACACTACCCTCCTTGGGTCGGTAGTGCACGTCCTACCAGGAGCCTGGGCTTCGGATCCCAGCTGGGAGCAGGGTCTGAAGCCCCCCAGGCTTCTCTCCCCAACTCCCAGCCAGGAGCGAGGGGGAAGCCCCACGGGCTTCTCACCCCAGCTCCCAGCCCTCTAGGGAAGTGGGAGCTTTCTTGTCAATTTCACAACTCCTGCCATGAAATTGACAAGAAAGGGATGCAGTGACATAAGCCTTAGGCTACGTCTTCACTACGGGGGGGGGGGTCGATTTAAGATACGCAAATTCAGCTACGCGAATAGCGTAGCTGAATTCGACGTATTGCAGCCGACTTACCCCGCTGTATGGACGGTGGCAAAATCGACCTCTGCGGCTTCCTGTCGACGGCGCTTACTCCCACCTTCGCTGGTGGAGTAAGAGCGTCGATTCGGGGATCGAGAGGTCGATTTCTACCTGCCGATTCAGGCGGGTAGTGTAGACCTAGCCTTATTCCTCTCATGGATGTGGAGTTCTTATGTCAGCATAGTATGGCACTTACATAAGCTGCCTTATGTTGACCTGTGTGGTGCAGGCCAGCCCTAAAATGGCCAGCTTTTAGCCAATTTAATTTAAAGGAAAACTATAAAACTTATTAAGAACCTGTTGACAGTTATATTCCATTACTGTTATGAAGAGCTGGTTTATAGGAGCATTCCTCTACCTAATGAACACTGAAAGGATTATTTTATTATTTGCCTGGCAGCTGTAACAGGAACACTCTTGAAAAGACATCTCTAACAGTTTTTTTTAAAATGTGTATATAAAGAACATTATACCTCTCACTCTTCTTTTGTTAGAATGTTAAATATATAGTTAAGGTTGAATTCACCATCATCTAGATGCAAGGGAGTAATGCCAGGGATCCTTACTGCAGTGAAAGATCCAATTCATAGAAATAAAATATTCAGAGATGTGATTGTGATGAGATGGGATTCAGATACATTATCTTCACTCCAATCCACAATACTAATGAGAGCAGCCGATGGTGGCTGGGTTGGGGTTTTCTCTCCATTTTCTTCCCAGAGTTGGGAGGCAATATTTAGGTAGGAAGGAAGGCAGACACCAAGCTAGGAGTACATGCTGCTAGGTATGGAATTTCTAATAAAGTGACCAGGGATGGAGAAATATTAGTGAGGCAAATGTTTCACAATAAAAAGTGGGAACTAATTCAGCTGTCTGAATAGCAATGGTGTTCATGTTGCTTGGGAAATTTAACATCTTCCCATCCATGGTGATGTGCAAAAATAAAATAAAATTATGATCAGACTCAATATTGTAGAAACACTAGGGTTTTTTGCATGGAATAGACATACAAGTGTGAGGTTACTTAGTTAAACTACATTGAACCTACATATTTAAATGAAAACCACCCATTATAGTTAGATGTTTGCATTATGTACTTAAATTCCATGTGCTGAAATTTCAGAATTTCCCAAATCAAGTATTGTCATCATGATTAAGTTTCTTCACATTTTCAGAAGCTACAGATCTAGCAGGTATAGCACTACTTCCTCCAAAGCAGTATTGCACATATACCTGAATAATTACTTTTTGGAGTCTCTCGCCAAAAGGCCATGTACATAACAAATATGATTATAATAATTTCCCAACTTCACAGATTGTGGTGAGTGGCAAAGAACTCCCCATCGCTCAGCTTAAGTGATAAACTGCTTACAATGATATTTAAAGTAATACAGCATACTAAATTACATTTGCATTTATGTTTCTATACAGTTATAGATTGACAGGTATTTAAAGTAGATCTAGATATAGAATAAATTGCGTCATGGAACGGGCCACCCAAATACCCGAAGAGAACCTGCTTCAATACAGAAATAAAATCCCCACTGACTACACACCCTTAGTTGTCACCTATCACCCCTCACTAGAACACATATGGGGTATCATCAAACAATTACAATCCATACTCAATGAGGACCACAGTCTGAAAGAAATCTTTCCTGAACCCACCTCTTCTGGCTATCAAGCAACCCCCCAACCTTTCCAAGCTCATCGTCAGAAGCAAACTCCCCACAGACCAGGACACACCAACTAAAAGCGGCTCTAGACTCTACCACAACAACAGATGCAAAACCACTGCCACAAAGATCCCTGATAACTATGTGGGTGAAACCAGATAATCACTATGCTCTCAAATGAACTCACACATATAAAAGACAAAAACACCATATTGCCTATAAATGAACACTTTTCACAAGTGATCACTCTATATCTGACCTATCAGCCTTCATCCTCAAAGGAAACCTGCACAATATGTTCAAAAGACAAGCCTGGAAGCTTAAATTCATAACTCTGCTAGACATCCAAAATTATGAACTGAAGAGACACACTAGATATATACAGGTTTCAGAGTAGCAGCCGTGTTAGTCTGTATCCGCAAAAAGAACAGGAGTACTTGTGGCACCTTAGAAACTAACAAATTTATTTGAGCATAATCTTTTGTGGGCTACAGCCCACTTCTTCGGATGCATAGAATGGAACATATATTGAGGAGACATATAAACACATACAGAGAGCATGAAAAGGTGGGAGTTGTCTTACCAACTCTGAGAGGCCAATTAAGTAAGAGAAAAAAACAGAAAAGCTTCAAAAACAGACTCCAGCGAGAAACTGCTGAGCTGGAATTGATATGCAAACTAGATACAATCAATTTAGGCTTGAATAGGGACTGGGAATGGCTGAGCCATTACAAACATGGAATCTATCTCCCCTTGTAAGTATTCTCACACTTCTTATCAAACTGTCTGTACTGGGCTATCTTGATTATCACTTCAAAAGTTTTTTTCTCTTACTTAATTGGCCTCTCAGAGTTGGTAAGACAACTCCCACCTTTTCATGCTCTCTGTATGTGTATATATGTCTCCTCAATATATGTTCCATTCTATGCATCCGAAGAAGTGGGCTGTAACCCACAAAAGCTTATGCTCAAATAAATTTGTTAGTCTCTAAGGTGCCACAAGTACTCCTGTTCTTTTTACTGGATATATAGCTTATCACAACAATCTATAACTGACTAACCACCCCCGCCCAAGCTATTTTTTCCCTTTCCCCCCTATGAATGGGGAGGTGTTAACAGGCCACTTCACCTTGAATGGTCCCTTGATATATGTATTAACTATTTATGCTTAACTATCTGTTCCACCCTATATTTAGCTGTGACACTGTGAGTACATTTCTCAGACCCAAAGAAGACCTCTGTGTGAGCTCAAAAGCTTGTCTCTCTCACCAACAGGAACCGGTCCAATAAAAGATATTACCTCACCCACCTTGTCTCTCTGATATCCTGGGACTAATGTGTCTACAACACCACTGCATACAATAGGTACTCAAGCAATCTTACCATTTCTTTTAGCAGTTTACTTAGGCTATGTCTACACTACAGACCTTACAGAGGCACAACTGTACCGCTGCACCTGTGCCACTGTAAGGTCTCACGTGTAACCATTCTATGCCGACAGGAGAGAGTTCTCCTGTCGGCATACTTAAACTACCCCCAACTAGCGGCAGTAGCTATGTCAGTGGGAAAGCGTTGATAGCTTTGTTAACATCTCCTGCTGACACAGCACTGTTCACACTGTTTTTTTCACAGCCCTGACCGACAGAAGTTTTACCAACAAAAGTGCCAGTGTACACATAGCCTATGTTATGTTAGCATAATGCCTGTATTTACCAGGCTTCTCACTATACTTTCTGCATAGAAATATAAGCCAGTGATGTTTAAAGGAGAAATGTAAATGGTTTCATCAACAAAAGTTATAGCGTTCAATACTTAATAGAAGTTTTCCATCTCATTTAATTTGTTACTTCAAATGCATTGCATCTAAATCATCTTTAGAAATATCTTACTGCAGAGAAGCAGCAAGCCTCCTACTATTTAATGGGCTCATCTTTCTGAAGTGAATAATGCTCTGGACAACTCCTAAGCAAACACAAAAGCATTTAAAAAAAGATCGAAAGCTAAAACTATAAAAAATTCACGAAACCCCCAAGGATCTGTGCATGGCTATTTTACACCAGAAAGTTTTGTTTTTTAGCAATGGCATGGGTGATAGATATTATTTGCACAATATGTTTTTCATAGAGAACACATAATTTACAATATTCCTTTTTCCTGGATTTAATCTAAGGATAATTAACATCTGAATTGTAATTTAATTTTAATAGCAATTAAATGTATGTACATAAATAATAACTTCTTGAGTATTTTTGTATAATACATTATCAATACTTCAAGTTTCTTTTGGCTCTTTGGTGGTAAAATAATTGTTAATTAAAATCTAGTTATGAATATTATTATTCTGATAGTGCAAGGTAATTACGCTGTAAAATACTGATACTTCAGTATGTATTAATTTAATAATTTTCAGAAACTTAGTACAGATACTAAGAAGTATTAGTATATACTTGGGGATGTTGTACTTCTACATCGCTAAAACATTCTTTGGAAAAGGGTGCTATGTATTTTCTATATAAACTGTAGTTCAAAAAAGAAACCTGCCTTGGAGCTTAAATTCATAAATGTGTTAGACACTAAAAATCAGACTTAATAAACACACTGAATTTATGGCTGATTACAGCAATCTATAACTTTCCTTTATCCTTTGACTGCAGACGTGTTAACTGCCTACTTCACGTTGAATGGTCTCTTACAACATGTTAACTCCTTATGCTAAACCATCTGTTCCATCTTGTATTTAGCTGTGACACTGAGTACCTTATCCAGAACTGAAGAGCTCTGTGTAGCTCGAAAGCTTGTCTCTTTCACCAAAGGAACTTGGGCCAATATAAGATATTACCCCACCCACCCTGTCTATCTTTCCAATGGTGTTTTAACATTTGAAACAAGAAAAAAAAGTGGACTGTGACCCCCTTCTCTAGAAATCCAAGTATAAACTCCAAAAGGAAGTTATGAATTATATGCCATAAATACCTTATTCAACATTTAAAGCTATAGAAAAGTGGCTTGTTAAATTACATAAGATTTTGCTACAATGGTTACTTTTCCATTCAAAATAAGTAACTACCATACCAACCTCAAAACATGTAATATACATACACACACACACACAGAGCTGAGCACAGAAAGATATGAACACATTGTATATGGTGTAATTATCTACTTGGGGCGAGGGGGGGAGGGAAGAGAAGGGGGAAGGTCAACACCAAGGATAAGTTTTAGTTTTAAAAGCTCATTAACAAGGCACACCAATAGCAAACTCCAAATCTATTATTTCCCTAACAGTGCAATGTCTATTATAAGATGTCGATGCTGGAGACGGCTGTCATATACATAAGCTAAAATATACTTTTCATTCCCGATTCTAAAGAGTCCTTCTAAAACATTCAATAACTCTTTTGGATTATATCTTAACCTTCACTTCTGTATCCCAGTGGTTTTCAACCTTTTTTCATTTGCGGACCCCTAAAAAATTTCAAATGGAAGTCCGTTGGCCCAGGGGTCCGTTGGCCACAGATTGAAAACCACTGCTGTATGCTAATTTAAGGACTTCCCAATGTTGTATTCCAGTTGACTAATAAAACCTAATCTCTTTCTCTTGGCAAGCCATATGAAAAAGAATTTGACTAATGTCATCAGGGCCATAGCTTCTCCCTAAGACAATTTTATTTCATACTAACTGGGACTGAAAGAAATAAGGAAAAGGGAGCATGGTGTAATCCTTTGCCCCTTAATCTGATTTACAAATATGTTTTTTGGGATCATGAAGTGACACCTCCTTCTCTCACTCTCTCTTTAACACCAATATCTCTATCACTAGCCACTGCCACTTTTCCTTACATATTTCTCCTTTCCATTTTGTGAAATGTCATGTCTCTCAGACAGATGTTTGAATGACAATACCACAGCCAACGACATCTCATAAATTGGGATAATAGTAAGAGAATATGGTAAAATTATGAACTGGGTATATAAAATAAAATAATTTCTTTAATGAAATGGCCAATATAGCATTTTCCAGGATCATTTTAAAATAGTTTTTGAACAGAATTAGAAGAAATTTTTTTTCAAAATGATTCAGAAAATGTATTTCTACACTAAGGAAAATGGCACTGGCAGAATTGGCATTTATAAAATACAATTCATGTAACAAGGCACACAATTTATAGGACATCGCCACAAAGTATTTGACCCTGACCTGAAAATGCCCTATATTGAGATAAAAATTGCATACAGCAATATTCAGCCAATAAAGTAGCTCTCTAAAGTATCATGATTTTTTACCATAAATCTTATTACAAATCACATTCTTTCTACTTATTAAAATGATCAGAAAGAAATTATAAAAGCAATGTAAAATAAAGGTTATTGCAATTTGAAAGCTGACTATGTTTGATGTGAACCTCAAGACTAATAGTATATTTAATCCCATACAAAGAACCAAAGGAATAAATCTGCAATCACGTCAAACTCTTTTATAAAAAATAGACTTAACATATAAGTAAAAATGGTCTATTTCAGTGAGTTCAATATTAAACTTGTATAGTTAACTGTTCAGTTTTTCTTACTATTTCAGTAACCACTGCCACATTTTGATCATAATATAGGTAACCTCAGTATACACTTAGGGTATGTCTACACCCAGCCGCTAGTTCGGCGGCTGGGAATCAAAGTTCTGGGTTCGACTTATCGCGTCTTGTCTGGACGCGATAAGTCGAACCAGGAAGTGATCGCCGTCGACTGCGGTACTCCAGCTAGACGAGAGGAGTACCGCGGCGTCGACGGGGGAGCCTGCCTGCCGCGTGTGGACCGAGGTAAGTTCGAACTAAGGTACTTCGAACTTCAGCTACGTTATTCACGTAGCTGAAGTTGCGTACCTTAGTTCGAATTGGGGGGTAAGTGTAGACCAAGCCTTAAAGAAAAAACAGGGGTATTACTGTCTTGTGTATATTCAAATCTTCCTGTTGTGTTCAAATGTACATTAAAACGAATTACTAAAAATGGTTTTATGCAATTCATGTGACTTTAGTTTCTCAGCATAAATATTATTTAATTACAGATTAACATCTGACCATTGAGACACATGGGGATTATTACAGTTATTCACTACATACACATTGAAAGTAACATATAGAATTAGACTATTAATTGTAACTATCATAAATCAAAGAGATTAGATTATAATCACTTTTTAATGGCTCAAGTGCAATTATACAGTAATCTACCTAAAACATGTAAATATTATACAGTGATACTCTCATTTAGAAGATATGGCCCTTTCCTAAATTTGGATCTGCATGTATACCCGTTTGCTTGTCAGAGCCCCACTGACTTCGGTGGATCTCTGCATAGATATAAGAATCTGTCCCTGCAGATCTGATTGCAGTCAAGATCTGGGCCTATATATAAGTAATATATTATTGCCACAAATTAACAATGTCACTTATGTTACAGGCACAGCCACTAGCCCGTACTTACAAGGCAATTATAAATAGGCTGGCAGAATTCAAATTTTATTTTTTTATAATAATATTAGATATTATTGATATAGATATAGATAATATTGATGTTCATTTTTAAGGTTTTTTCCGATTTTTATTTATTTTAAATTTTCACAGTTGTGTGAAATTATGTGGCGGTAAACATCAGATGTAAAAATATTAGGGCTGTTAAGCGATTAAAAATTAATCGTGATTAATAGCGAGATAAAAATTAATCACGATTAATCAAAGATTTGATTGCACTATTAAACTATAATAGAATTGGCATTCTATTAATGTTTAATAGTGCGATTAAAACTGCAATTGTGATTAATTTTTTAATTGAGTTAATTTGTTTTGAGTTAATCACTTGAGCCAACTGTGATTGACAGCCCTAAAATAGTCGTATTCAATCACACTGCATCACAAGTTGCACAGGTGAAAAAGAGCAGCAGCAGCTGACATGCAGAATCTTTTCTGCTGCATGAATCCAGGAGTGGAGGAGAGGAGAGAGAGAGAGAGAGAAAGAAAAAGAAACCGACACAATTCAGTAGTGGCTTGCTGCCTATAACTCGAAAGCCAAATGAATGAGCCAAACAGCTAAGTAATTCCACAGCTGGCATTAGCTACTTTACAAGTGAACAGCTGCAGCGGGGCATGATGTCTCCTTAGGGACCAGAGGTGAACAGGATCATTATTAAGTCTAAACTGTCCAAGCCACAGTAGAGCTTTACTAAATGTAGCACTGTGCACCCAATAAATAGCTCCCCAGTGTTGAGGAAAAAACTGTATCAGTTAATTACACTGCTCTACAGCCAAAATGCTTCTGAAATAAATGTCGTCAGACTTTACTAATTCTGGGTCACTGAGAACGAAAATGATGCTTAAAATTGTTGATTGGCTCTAGTTTTCAAGATATGCTATTGGGTCAGTATATACGACCCTTGACTTGGGAATGGCGGAGGATAAGTGAGTTATAAAGGGAAGGGATCTCAATTTAAATCAGAAATGACTAAAATACATCTTTGACTGGATCTAGGAATAAATCTATGACTGGGTTTGGACAGTACTTGCTTTTTAGGCAAAACAATGAATACCAATCTGAAGCTGGTATTGCGTCATACATGATATGAATTGCATCATGTTATTCCTAGAAGTCATGGATGATGCAATCATAACGAAGCTTACATCACTCTGCTGAACAAATTGCCCTATATCAGCTCTAGAAATCATACAGTGTCGTGCTCTCTTATTTGTCAGTGTTTGATTTTGCAAAGGGACACATTTCTGTTTAGCCAAAGTGAGCAGAGATGCCTCGTACTTGTGTGAACAGTGCAGATAACTTCTGCTATGTTTGTGGTGAAGTGACTTTTGCATCACAAAAGCACAGTATAACCACTATGGTTAAGAAAACCTATCACCTTTATTTTGGCTGCAAAATTGGAGATCAGGACAAGAGGTGGGCCCCACACATATTCTGCAACACTTGTGCAACAAATCTTCGCCAGTGGTTCAACAGGAAAAGGAAATCTATGCCTTTTGCAGTGCCAATGATTTGGAGAGAGCCAACAGATCATACCAGCAATTGTTACTTCTGCATGGTGCCTCCAGTTGGGAAAGGTGTGTCAAAGAAGAAAAAGTGGACTGTGCATTATCCAAACATTCCATCAGCTATACGCCCAGTACCCCACGGAGAAGGACTGCCGGTTCCTGATGCACCAGAATCATTCTCACTTGAGTCAGACGAGGAAGAGGATGAAACTTCTGGTCCTGAACCATCAATGTCACAGGCCCCCCTTTTCTCCCATCCTCCTCCTCTGAACCACACCTCATAACACAAGGTGAACTGAATGACTGAATGACCTTGTCAGGGATTTGGAACTACCCAAGAGTAAGGCAGAGCTGTTGGGCTCCAGACTACAGCAGTGGAATCTCCTGGCAGGTGATGTTAGGGTTTCCATATTCCGTGACCGTCAAAAGGATCTTGTCCCATTCTTCTTCATGGAAGGTGATCTTGTAGCTTGCAACAACATCGATGGTGTGATGGCAGCCCTCAACATCGTTCACGATCCAGATGAGTGGAAACTGTTCATTGATTCATCGAAGACGATTCTTAAAGCTGTTTTACTGCATAATGGCAATGTTTTGCCATCAATTCCAGTTGGTCATGCAGTCCATATGAAGGAAATCTATGACAACATGAAACAACTTTTGAGGTGCATAAACTATGACCAACATCAGTGGCAGCTTTGTGGCGATTTGAAGGTTGTTGCTCTCTTGCTTGGTCTGCAGACTGGATACACAAAGTACTGCTGTTTTCTCTGCGAATGAGATAGTCGTGCAAGAGATTCCCACTACATCAAGAAAGATTGGCCACTCCGACAGTCATTGGAGCCTGGGAGGAAAAGTGTTCAGCATCCACCACTTGTTGAATCAAGGAAGATTTTGTTACCACCCTTACACATCAAGCTGGGTCTGATGAAGAACTTTGTCAAGGCCATTGACAAAACACAAGCAGCTTTCAAGTACCTCCGTGGAAAATTTCCAAGGTTAAGTGAAGCTAAGATAAAGGAAGGTGTCTTTGTTAGTCCTCAGATTCGTGAACTTCTTCGAGATGATGCATTTGACCATGCACTGCGTGGCAAGGAAAAGACGGCATGGAAAGCCTTCCAGTTAGTGGCAATACATTTTCTCGGAAACAACAAGGCAGACAACTACAGGTTGTTGGTGGAAAACCTCCTCAAGGCATACAAAAGCCTTGGTTGCAACGTGTCACTAAAGATACATTTTTTGAACTCTCATCTAGATTTTTTTCCACCGAACTGCGGAGATGCTCCATTTAATGAATACAAGAGACAAGCCAAGAAGCGCCGAGTAGACACTGAATAGGACTAAACTATGTACAGAATCGTTTTTTGCCTTTTGTTTCATAATAAATGTTATTTATATAACCCTTTTGCTGATTTTTAAAGTGTTACATAAACAGGACAGGTGAAATATTATCATGTAAAGCAACCATAAACACATGAAAAGACCTAGGTTTACAATTTATGATTAAAACTCTACTATCTACACAATATACATAGACATAAAATGTAAAAACTTAAATATCTTAGAAACAGTAGCCAATCAGTTGTTTTAATTGTCATATTTGAATTCAGCACATCAAAATACATAATAAATAGCACATTTTATCTCTGAAGCAGACGACTTCTCAAAAATTGTAGACCAGTGTTATTAAAAACATATTCTAGGAAATCTTTCTTTCCATCTAACCAGGGAGATTGCAATGATTCAGACTCCAAAAGTAGTAATGAAGAATCTTATTCTTTCCAGAGCAGAACGTAGGCAATTTAAAAAAGCAGCTTACACATTTAGTAAAAAAACTATTTTTAAATTGTTTTTCTCAAATACTCAATCTCCCCCAGATTCCTCTAAAACAGGGGTGGGCAAACTTTTTGGGCTGAGGGCCACATCTGGGTGGGGAAATTGTATTCAGGGCCGGGGCAGGCGGTTGGGGTGTGGGAGGGGGTGTGGTGTGCAGGAAGGGGCTCAGGGCAAGGGATTGGGGAAGAGGAGGGGCGTGGGGTGTATGAGGGGGCTCAGGGCGGGGGTTGGGGTACAGAAGGAGTGCAGGATGCAGCAGGGAGCTCAGGGCACAGGGTTGAGATGCAGGAGGGGTGCGGGACGTACGAGGGGGCTCAGGGCAGGGGGTTGGGGTGCAGGAGGGGTGCAAGATGCAGGCAGGGGGCTTAGGGCAGGGAGTTGGGGGGTGGGGTACAGGAGGGGTTCGGGATCCGGCCCGGCACCGCTTACCTCAAGCGGCTCCGGGGTGGCAGCAGCGCACACCGGGGCCAGGGCAGGCTCCCTGCATGCCCCCTGCATGCCTGCCCTGTCCCCGGACCCGCGCCGCTCCCGGAAGCGCTGCAGCCCCAGGGGGAGGAGGGGCGGAGGGCTCTGCGTGCACTGCCCTTGCCGCGCCTCCGGGTACCTCCCCTGAAGCTCCCATTCGCTGCGGTTCCCCGTTCGCGGCCAATGGGAGCTGCAGGGGGCGGTGCCTGGAAGCAAGGGCAACGCATGGAGCCCTCTGCACCCCCACCTGGGGACTGCAGGGACGTAGTGCCAGTGGCGCCGCGGGCTGGACCCAAAGCCCCGAGGGGCCGGATCCGGCCCGCGGGCTGTAGTTTGCCCACCCCTGCTCTAAAAAATACCCCTGTGCTATTTTTTTCTTTTATTTCTTATCACAGATGTTCTGTCTATTCAATTCTGGCAACTCTGAACACCAGAACTGGCAGCATTTTTTGTAAATATAATTTTCCTACTATGTTGTAATGGCATTGCTATTGGACTTGGGAGCTTTGGATGGTACACAAAAATAGGTTTCCTCTCGTTCCTTTATCTATCACAGCATCTTATCCTTCGAAAGGCAGGGGCTGCTTACAGCTACAATTTCCTCCCTTCCCCAAGCAGTGTGCAACTAGAAAAATAACTGATTTTGCTGGGTTTTTATAACAGAAAACAAAGAAATAAAGTAAAAATAGCAAAGAAACCCACAGTTTAGGCTAATCTGCTTTTTGTTCACAAGTTCCAACTGCCTCATTTTAAATAAATACCTCAACAAATATCTACCTACCTCTGTAATGACTTGTCACCGTCTGGGCCGAGTCCTTGCAGGGCGGGGTCCCCCTCTTTCGTGCAGGCGAGCCGTGCTCGCCTTATTGCCGAAGAAGGGGGACCTCCGCGATTTACGGAATTGGCGTCCCATCTCGCTCCTCAGCACGGACTATAAAATCGTAGCGAAGGCCATCTCGCTGCGGCTAGGGTCCGTGCTGGCGGACGTGATCCACCCAGACCAGACCTACACCGTCCCGGGCCGCACCATCTTCGACAACTTGTATCTGGTCCGGGACCTCTTGGAACTCGGGTGTAGGGATGGTCTGTCGTTCGCCCTCCTGTCCCTGGATCAGGAGAAGGCGTTCGACAGGGTGGACCACGGGTATCTCCTGGGCACTCTGCGAGCGTTTGGCTTCGGGCCCCAGTTTGTGGGTTTTCTCCAGGTGCTGTACGCCTCCGCAGAGTGTTTGGTCAGGCTCAACTGGACCCTGACCGAACCGGTCAGCTTCGGGCGAGGAGTACGTCAAGGGTGCCCCCTCTCGGGCCAGCTGTATGCTCTGGCGATCGAGCCCTTCCTCTGTCTCCTCCGTAGGAGGTTGGCAGGGTTGGTGCTGCGGGAGCCGGAGCTGCGGCTGGTCCTGTCGGCGTACGCCGACGACGTGCTCCTCGTGGTCCAGGACCCGGGCGACTTGGTGCGGGTGGAGGCTTGCCAGACCATCTATTCAGCGGCCTCCTCCACCCGGGTCAATTGGGTCAAGAGCTCTGGCCTGGTGGTAGGGGACGGGTGGCAGGGGAGCTCCCTCCCACCCACGCTTCAGGCCATCCGGTGGAGCGCGGGTCCGCTGCTCTAGCTCGGCGTTTACCTTTCTGCCACGCATCCGTCTCCGCCGGAGAACTGGCTAGGTTTAGAGGGCAGGGTGTCGGAGCGGCTCCGGAAATGGACAGGACTGCTCCGGTGTCTCTCCCTTCGAGGGAGAGCACTGGTGCTCAATCAACTAGTCCTGTCCATGCTCTGGTACCGGCTCAACACCCTGGTCCCTGCCCCGGGCTTCCTGACCACCCTCCGGACGTTGATTCTGGAGTTCTTTTGGTCAGGACTGCACTGGGTCTCTGCAGGGGTTCTCCATCTACCCCTGGAGGAGGGAGGGCAGGGCCTGAAGTGTCTGCACGCTCAGGTCCACGTCTTCCGCCTCCAGGCCCTGCAGAGGCTCCTTTATGGTGCAGGTAGTCCGGCATGGAGCGTATTGGCACACGCCTTCCTGCGCCGCTTCCGAGGGCTCAGATATGACCGGCAGCTCCTTTGTCTCCATCCGAGAGGTCTTCCGCGAGGCCTCTCCGAGCTGCCGGTCTTCTACCAGGACCTCCTCCGGACCTGGAAACTGTTTTCAGTGACCAGGTCCGTGGCGGCCACCGTGGGGGCAGATCTCCTCGCGGAGCCCCTGCTACACAACCCCCAGCTTCGTGTGCAGGTGGCGGAGTCCCCCATGGTGCGCCAGAGGTTGGTCCTAGCAGAAGTCACCAAAGTCGGAGACCTCCTGGACTACGACCGGGGAGACTGGCTGGATCCCCTGACACTCGCTCAGCGCATGGGGCTCTCCAGACCTCGTACTCCCCGGCGCGTACTTCAGGAGGTGAGGGCCGCTTTGCCGCCCGCTGCTCGGGACTATCTCGACCGGGTCCTGCGAGAGGGCACACCCCGCCCACCCTCCACTCCGAGCCCTCCAGACTTTTTCATCGGGCCCCTGCCCCGTGGACCCAACCAGCCCCCTCCCCGTCCATTCGCCATGAGCCGGCTGCACCATCTGCAGCCGGTTCTGTTCCGGACTGCGCCAAGGAAACATCTATACACGCTCGTGCTCCATGTTCTTCATGTCCTCACCCTCGTGTCCCGCCCCGATACGAAGTGGCGGGACCTTCTGCCACCTTTGGAGGGTGAGGAGCCCCGGTGGGACAGCCTTTATTCTGCTCTGATCCCGAAGTCCCCGGGGACATCAGTTGGCGGCTCCTTCACGGAGCCGTGAGCACGGGCGTGTACTTGGCGCGGTTTACCCCTATCCCAGACACCTGCCCCTTTTGCGGCGTGAGGGAGACCCTGGCGCATGTTTACCTGGAGTGCGCCAGGCTGCAGCCCCTATTCCGGCTCCTCACGGATATTTTGTTAAGATTTTGGTTGCACTTTTCTCCTCACCTTTTTATTTATGCACTCCCTATCCGTCGCCCCACAAAGTCGCGGGACCTCCTGGTCAACCTCCTTCTGGCCCTAGCGAAACTGGCCATCTATAAAACCAGAGTGAGGAGGTTGGCCGATGGAGTTTCCTGTGACTGTGGGGCGTATTTCAGGTCCTCCGTTCTTTCACGTATCTGGGCAGAGTTCCTCTGGGCAGCGTCCACTGGCTCCCTTGACGCCTTCGAGGAGCAGTGGGCGCTGTCTGGGGTTCTCTGCTCGGTGTCCCTGTCTGGTTCGTTTCATTTGACCCTTTGACCTCACTCCTGTCCCTGTTTTTTTATTAGTTGTCCCCCGTAATTTTTTGGTCTCCAGGTCCTGTGGGCCCCCCTTTAGGCTGGGGGGGATCCTTTAGCAGGCTTCGCCCGCCCACTCCCTGGATCCCAATAGGTCTGTAATGACTTGTACCATGCCACAGTCATACTTTTATGTTTAAAGTAATTAAAGGGTAGTGCATAACAAGAAAGAAAAATGAGAATGAACTTTTCGTCCATTGGGTAACTGTGACGGAATGCATTCCAGTATTCACATCTAACACACTATTGTAAATCTTTGTACAAAGTTTGCCTTGTGAAGTATCATTTGAAAACTCATAACTTACTGATCAGTAATATCATGGTAAAATGTGTGCATCAGTATTGTGTGTAAAGTTATAAACTTCTCCCTGTATAATGTATAAAAACTTCCTAAGTGTAAGAACAGTAGGACAGTGAAACAGACTGCTGAGGGAGGTTGCGGAAATTCCTTCAGTGGAGATTTTCAAAAGGAGGCTGGATTGCCATCTGTCTTAGGCACAACAAACCCTGTGTCTTGGCAGGGGGTTAGACTAGGTGACCATTGTGGTCCCTTCTAACCCTGTGATTCTAATTACCCATGTAATTCTATGATTCTAATGTTAAAAATACATGTTCAGACTCAGGTAGCATCAAACTGGTCAAACAGACCTGTTTTGAACAAAGGAGTGTATGCTTCTCATAATTTTCCATAAACAGAGTCATCAAGCAGGAAGGGAGAAAACAAAGGAAGTTCACACGGGTGAAAAACCCTGCAGGGAACATCCTTCCACACAAACACTTTGTCTCCTGGTTCTCAGATAGAAATAGAGAGGGACTGAAACTATAAAAAGGGGGGCAAACATCCCAAGGGAACCCTCTCTTTCTCTCCCTGTCCATCTCACTCTTTGCACCTGGGAAGACAAAAGAAACATCTACTGGACTCTGGGAGAAGGGTCCTGACCTGAGAGTTTGGTCGGTAATATTGGGAGCATGTGGGTAAGAGCTTTACCTTGAATTAAGTTTAGCCTGTCGAGTTTAGCATTAGAAAGCCGTTTATCTTTATTTTTCTTTTAACTATTTCTGACTGTATTGCCTATGCTTATTCTCATTTAAAATCTCTATCATTGTAGTAAATAAACTTGTTTGATTGTTTTATCCAATCCAGTGTGTTTAAATTGAAGTGTCTGGGTAACTCCATTTAAGGTGACAAGTTGTTTATATTATTCCCTTGAAGGAATAATGGACTTAATATATTTGAACTGTCCAGGAAAGGGATGGACAATACAAGACATACATCTCTGGGGGGGAGTCTGGGATTGGGAGTGTGTTGGGGTCACCCTGCAGTATAACCAAGGCTGATGAGAGCCAGGGTGTCACTTGCAGGCTTCAGTTACACGCACACACACCTGGGAGGAACCTGCGTGCTGGAAAGTGGTTTGTGAGCAGTCCAGGTTGAGCGCTATAAGAGTAAGGCATTGCTATGCCCCCCAGGTTACCGGGCAGGGGGGGACACAGACTCCCACTGGTCTGGATTGCACCCTGCTATGTCACAGTAACTTTCTTTCTTATTAAGCCAGATGAGGAGGAGGCGGCTAGTAAAATGCAAAACACAGGCTATGGACCTGCCATTCAGAAAGACAAGAGAAAATGTCTTAACAGTTACAGTAGTTATTAATTATAATATTTCTACTGAATCACACTATAGAAAATATGTATATATTCAGCTGCAGTAATCTTCTAAAAATGATTTACTTGAGTCTGCTGTTTTCTCTTCTCCAAGATCTTAACTACTGAATGGCAAGATTTCTGGCAATGGAAAAGATCTTCTCTGCTGTGTGGAAACCTATTCACTAAAGGCAACAAACCTGATGCTGTCAGAAGCAGTCCTCAGATATAAAGAGGGAAGATACAAAGATTTCTGGGGCTTTACTGAATAACTATAAAATAAGAAAAACTGTAGCTAGTTCAAATGCTGAAATTAATTATACTCAGTGGGACAGAGAAGAGAATAAAGTTCAAAGTAATGTCTTCATGAAGAGATCATAAACACTGTTAGAGAGATGCAAAAATAATGCTATACAGAAATGCTAATTGTTATATGACATTTCTTGACATCAGTAATCATAATGCCAAAGCTAAAAGAGCGGGAAATGTGCTTAACTCTTTAAAAGCAATTTGGTACTAAGTGAGTACCTGCTTATCATCAATCGGAATGCAATGTTAGTACTCCTGCTCAATGATGCTCAGCTCAAAAAAATCAGACCACTGGGTAGGGCATTCAAGAGTCTTTATATGGTCAGGAATACTGCAGACCTCATCTCACAGATAATCACATCTTTTCTGAGTCTGTCTCATTTAGTCTTTAGCTTCCAGAGACAGAAAATTGCTAAGTGGCTTCAGAAAAGAAAAACATGTCAAGAATCTGTTAAGGTAGATCGCATTCTGCCTTTTGATAGATGAACTGTCTAGATTTTTTTTTTAAAGAGATTCTGTGGAAGAGCTTAATGCTCTACAGAATAGTACTTGTCAGGCACTAAAGCTGTACATGTAAACAAATCTGCTCTTTGATTGCTGACTGTCCAGCTTAAATCACTCTATGCAGAGAATATGTACATATTCACATTCTCAAATATTTAACTGCTCTTCCTAGAGGAACACAAAATATAATATCTTTCACTGGGTCTTCTCTGCCAAAAAAAAAGTCTCTCCTGCTAACAGTATTTACTGTGAGAAACATCTGCTGTTGTACAGTTCTTCCCACTGTTCTATATGTGCCGCCCCTAAAAAACTTCCTGAAGGTTCAATTACTAAAGACCCATTTCATTAAATAGCTGTAATGAGTCAGCGTGCACTCTCCTTGAAACCAAGCAGTAAAAAGGTGAAGTGTAACACTGGGTTTTAGAGATATTGGATAGAAAGAGGTATATAAAACCTGCAGATATTATAGGATAACTAACTGTTCACAGGAAATAAATGTTTGAATACAATACTGGAAAGATCACAGATCAAGAGCCCAGGATAAAGTTTTCATAAGTGCTTAAATGACTTAGGTACCTAAGCCTTATCTTCAGAAATGACTCATGCACTTAGATGCTTAAATCCCATTGACTTTCAGTGAGACAGACTCCTAAGTACCTATGTTACTTTTGACAATGGACTTGAGCTCATCTGGAACTCTTTTCCTAAGAGTATATACATGCTCCGAATAGAAAATAAGAGTGACAACGCTAAATTCCTTATGGAGGAAAGCATCTTAAGACACCTGAACCTAGGAAAGAGTGGGGGAAGGAGTAATACAAGACAAGAATTCCACTTTTATAAATAGGTTTAAACAAAGCAAAACATCACCATAATAGTAATACCTGTGCTGTTCCACTAAAATTAGAAGAATCCACAACAAGACACAGCAATTGTGAACACCACTTGAACTAAATTTACATAGATGGCAAACATATCTCATTTTAATTCAGAAATTTCCATGTGGTATGGCATCTTTTTGTTTTAGTTCAGGTGAACTTATGCTTTCTCTCTACTCTTCAGAGAAAGCTTGGACCCTTTTAATTGAAAATCTCAAACAAGTTATAAACTAAAGGGGAAAAAAGACCAGAGTGGGTAGAACCTAACTGCAGAATTTAAACAAATATTTGAACATATGCAAATATGGCTTAGTTGCTAATACTTTTCTGCCTGAGGCTAGTACCTTGACTCTATTGCTAACACATTTTCGTGCCTGAGCTAGACAGAAGTAGACAGACATCTCACATGAGGGTTTGATTTCAGAACCAATATAGACAGTTAAGTATAAAGGCTTCTACAGTGCCAGAAATAATGTTTTTGCAATAAGCCACTACACAGAAGTCATTTCTATTCCCCACTGGTGTCTGTAAAGGTAAAAGTAAAGAACCTCTGGTACAATTTATAAAGGTAGCAAATAGCCCAGGTTTTCTGGCTACTAATCCTTCCAATAGTTAAATTTGCATATTTGTGTACATGTGTGAGAAAGAGTTGCTGTTGAACACTGAATGGTTGTCTCGTTTGCTTACAGTCACTGTACCACCATTTTACTATGTTACTAGGGTCCTACCCTGAAAATACACACACGAGTAACTCTGCTCACCTAAATAGTTCCAGTGAGCTTCTCACACAAGTAAAGGTATTATCCCCTGTGCCTAAGTGTTCAAAGACTGGTCCCTTAGTTTGTGATTCACCTTCAGACACAGAGAATATTTTAGAAGTTTGTCAGTTATTTCACTTATGGAAACCCCTTGCAAATATGATTTCTTAAAGTCACATTACATACCTGGTAAACATGGAATGCATTAGCAGCTTTTCCTCGTAGAAAGACTGAGGGAATCCAAACATTAATAAGGGCACGATTTGATCTGAGCAAAAGAAGAGACAAGTTTAAAATAGGGAATCATCTTACATATAAAAATAAAGCTACATAGAAGTGTCTACCTCCAATGCTTGCAAAATGTCCACAGTGAGCAACTGAACCAAAATTTTCTGAACACTTAAAACATCACCATTTTGCCTGAATATTGTGTACTTATTATACCTAAAAGTAACAGTAAGTTAGGAACCATTAGGATAGATAATAAGACAGTAAATATCTTAATGTCACTACATAAATCCATGGTATGCCCCCATGTCGAATACTGTGTACAGTTCTGGTCATCCCATCTCAAAAAAGATATATTAGAATTAGAAAAGGTACACAGAAGGGCAACAAAAATGATTGGGGTATGGAACAGCTTCCATATGATGAAAGATTAAAAAGACTGGGACCATTCAGCTACAAAAAAACAACTGAGAGGGGATATGACAGAAGTCTGTAAAATCGTGAATGATGTGAAGAACATGAATAAGGAAGTGTTATTTACCCCTTCACATAACACCCAATGAAATTAATAGGCAGCAGGTTTAAAACAAACAAAAGGAAGTATTTCTTCACACAATGCACAGTCAACCTGTGTAATTCATTGCCAGGGGATGTTGTAAAGGCTAAAAGTATAACTGGGTTAAAAAAAGGACTAGATAAGTTCATGGAGGATAGGCCCATCAATGGCTATTAGCCAAGATGGTTAGGCACGCAACCCCTAAGCCTCTGACTGCCACATGCTGGGACTGGACAACAGAGGATGGACCATTTGATAATTTCCCTGTTTTGTTCACTTCCTCTGAAACATCTGGCATTGGCCACTGTTGGAAGACAGGATACTGGACTAGATGGACCATTGGTCTGACCCACTATGGCCCTTCTTACTTTCTTATATTTAAGTTTGATTAGTTGGAGATCTTTTATCACATCAGTATTATTTTGAAAATAATAAGTGGAGATAAAAAGTATTTTTAAATGGTTTTGCATTTTCAGAAAACAGTAAAATTTCAATCATGAAGCATTAGGAGCAATTAAATAACACTATCATTTTAATTCCAAATTCTTTAAGATACATAAAATCAATTTTCCTTCACTTGCCTTCTCTCAAAAAGGATCAGCTAGATATATGGATTTTAGGCTAACAAAGGTTAAACTCCAGAAAAATCACACATTAAAATAATTCAGGCCGAAATATGGGATTTTTAGTGCAACTGTATTTGTTCAGTACTTTTTTACAATTTTCTTTTTTAAAAAAACTGTGGTACACTAATGTTCATCTTCTGCAGCGGGGAATGAATAATTACAGAAGAGCACTGCAAAACAAAAGCAAAAGAAAGAAATCACTTTTTAGTTATGCCATTAACCCTGCCTGGCATTTCCACGGGGATTTAGTTGGTCACAACTGCTGCTGAACCATTAGCGGACTAAAAGATCCAACTGAAAACCAAAACAAGCTCCCAAAGGATGTTCAGATGCAGCATAAAACTGAATTCCTTCTGTCCCAAGAGTAAAATAAATAAATAAACAGGACAAAGATTCTGAAAGTTAGCTGCATTATTTCCAATAACAGAATACCCTATCTGATGATTCATTTATTGGAAATTATGTAGGGAAAGCAATGTATTAGATTTGATCATTTGTTCCCCACTCCCACACAGATAGTATAAAGATACAAAATTTCACATCAGCATTTACTGCAAACTTACATTTCAAAATCTGACAAACTCTGGTCTTCAGATGTCTGACTCAAATCCCCAGGGACCTGACATCATCAAAAAAAATCATGATTATTAACTTTACCAAAACCATTACTAATTCCAAGTCATATAAAAACATGCATTTCTGAGAAAAATAATTAATTAGAATTTAATATATAAATGGTGCCCCTCATCCCTATATTCTGGTGCAGAGGCCATTACCCAGTGTAACTGGTGTGGTTCTGCTGCAGAAGGAAGGAAGCAGGATGCTGGGACCTCAACACAGTGTAGGGTGACCAGATAGCAAGCATGAAAAATCAGGACAGGGGTTGAGGGGTAATAGGTGTCTATATAAGACAAAGCCCTGAATATCCAGACTGTCCCTATAAAATCGGGACATCTGGTCACCTTAACACAGTGTGTCTGTACCTGCTATATGCCAGACCAGACCAGCTACACAGGGACTCACATAGCACTCCAATATGCACACAGGGAAAGTTGTGTGCGTGAGTGGAGCTGGTTTGGTAAATCTGACATTATGTGGCATCCTATCCTATCAGCCATTATGTGGCTATTCCTTCCCAATGCACCAGCGCCAAACAAGCTCTGCTTCTACTCCATAGCTTCGGGGGAGGATTCTCTTTTGCAGCTGGTGAGAAACTTAACAGCACACAGTCCTGTTACTCAGGTTGTTTCCTGGGTTCTGGATTTATCCTTCAAAAAAAGTCTAATGGACTCTGCACAAATTCCCTCTCCGGAGTTTTTCTTTTAGATTTCTAGAAAAGGCTAGTACTACACATAACAAAACAAAGTAGGCATGCAATACTATTGTAACCTTCCCCCTTCGCTCTTTGCCAGGCTTCCAATTAGCCTTCAGCTTTTACCACGATAACAGCTACCAGTTGGCCTGCCTTTAATGATTATTTTCTTCTATTAACAGATATAGAAGAGGCATGAGACAAGAAAAATTATTTGGCTAATTTAAAAATAAAAAAAGTGACTGTTCAAAGCAGCCCTGTACACACAAAATTGAATCCAGGTAATATTAGGAGAAGACTAGAGTTAGCCAATGTATATATTTGTTAGGGGTATGGCATAATATATTAATATGTATTACACACATAATATTTATATTGTACACATATCAGATATAAATGCTGAGTAGTCATGCTAAGTTGTACAATTATGAATTGTATTATGTTTTTCCCTGAATGCTCTTTACTCCTATTCACTCAAGCTAACGTATATGCCCCCCCCTAACATTTTGCAACAGTTGATTCAACTCTTGGCACAATCAGATACATGTCGGAAATCAGACATATGTCCTGGTACTCTCAGGAGGTGCTTCCATGGCCCACTGACACCTGGAATGTGGTATGCACAATAAAAGATAAGGAAGATACTGGATGGTACAGAAAAACAAGATAAGAAACAGGTGCAGATTCGTGGGTTGAATCTTGGGTGATATATAGAGTGCTTTTAGCTTGGAAACAACTACAGTATAAATACTTCAGTGCATATTGTGGGAGCAGACCTTGTATAGAAGGTGAACTCTGAGAGATTGCTTCCCCAAAAGGGTGGTATGTATGTCTCTTTTTCATGTTGTACTGCTTTATTTTTGACTAATAAACTGACTATGCTTGGCTATTTGGTATCTTAAATATTTTTAATATCAAACCAGAAATGTAATCAAGTAATACCTAGTCACTAGTGGGTACTTCCAGGTCTGTGAATTTCCTGCTGCCTTGGGTATTTGATATGGCAGATTCAGTTATCCTTCTTGGATACTGGGGTTTAAAGATAATGCCTGCAGCATAGTTAAAACTCCAACACCAAACTCTACTTTTCAACACCAAAACAACATTACCTTGCATCTTAACCTGGCTAAGCATGGAAAAATTCCTTCCTGTCCTGAACTGTGGTGACTAGCTACACCCTGATCCCAGTGAGAACTGTGATTCCCTGACTTAAATCATCCTTAATGGCTGATAGATGTGCTCTCTAAATTGGATCAAACTATCCAGGGGCAGGAAGATGGGACAAGCTCCCTCAAGGCAAGCAGCCATTAGTTCCTCTGAGCAGACATACTGGCAGGATTTGAAACACCCTCCAATTCCAGAGGCAGTCCCTTCCTACACAAGGCAATCCAGAGGCAAGTGGGATGGGAGAATATCTCTGCCTCTTCCTGAACCAGAAGGTTGCACGTTTATATGAAGGATAGGGGAGTGAGGTCTTGATTGCCAGAGGCCACCTCACTTTTTGCCAAACCTGAGCAACTGGGGATGATATGTGAGGAGATGGGAATCTCCATTTTAAGGACGAGCTCATAGATGCTGGAACTAGTGGTGCTGCTGTACCTCTTGGCTTGAAGTGGTTTCCAGCATATCCAGGGTTTACAGTTTGGTTCAATGGCTCTCAGCACTCGCACTATACAAATTGTTCCAGCACCCCTGAATCAGCTATGCAAAAGGACAATGGGAAGATACAAATTACTTCATGGCATCGTGGTTTCACTCCATATTCTTTATGAAAATATGCTTATGATATGAATATGACATAACTGAGATGTACTTTATGCATGATGGGTCTTGTAAGATATCATTGGAAAGGTTATCATTTACTGAATGCCATTATCTAATTTGTATCATTTCTGTATCTGAAGTTAGGAATATTGACTATGTATCTGTATTTCAACTATGCTACTTTGGATGACACCCAATGCTAACACTTCAGGTAAAACAATGGAAAAGTCAGACAGGGCTGATGGCTCATCAGCGAGGACAATGAGCTGTGAAAAGCTTGGCCTTCCTGCGGACACTCCATACTGCCTCTGACTCATGGACACTGTGATACTACAGAGTCAGGTGGTCTTGTCACCTGATACTAAACATTACCTGGGACTTCTTGTAACTTTCCACTGCAAGGTTTGAGAAACAGGATTCTCGCCTTATGTGAATCCTATTTAAGGTGAGGAGAAAGGCAAAGGGAACTCCTCCTCTCTATGGCCTGTCTGCCCAAGAAGAAAGACTGCTAAAGCCACCTGAAGGGAAGGCGGGGGGGGGGGGGGGGGGATTTCCAGTCTGAAAAAGAATATAACTGGAACTCTGAACCACAGAAACTTTGCAACCTGCCTAAAATAACATTTAGGGTGAGAATTTACATTTTGTATCCTGTTTCTTAAGTATATTGAGTTTAGCTCGCGTGTTTTGCTTTATTTGGTCAGTAATCTGCTTTGTTCTGTTATCTCTTATATTCACTTAAAATTCACCTTTCGTAGTTAATAAACTTATTTCTTGTTTATAATATAACCCAGTTTATGTAATTTCTAACTGGGGGGTGGGGGGAGGGAAGTTGTGCTTATTTCCCTCAATGTCCACATTGAGGGAGAGGGCGAATTTCACAAAACCTCTGGGTTTGTACTCCATAAAGGGAGTGGGCCCCAGAGTGTTGGGGCAAGCCCCTAAGGCTGAATCTTTCTAGAGCGGATCTCTGTCTCTCTGTGCAGCTGAGTGTGGCCCTGCCTGTGTGCCTGGCTGGAAGGGGACCCAGGCTAGCAGAATAGGCTGACTCAGTGGCATCCCAGCACAGCAGGTGACACCCTAAAGGGCCCATACCCATCACAATCACTTCATGTCTTTTCTCCATGTATATGTTTTATAAATTGTTCTGAGTTTGTCTGTGTTTGACTAAAGAGGATTATCCATGAACATTTAGAACCTTAGGGTATCCCCAGTCTCTCATATGACAAATCAGATATTTCACACAAAGGTAAGCTTTACAACAAACAGCACAGTTATTACAAGTCTATGCTCAGAACTTTCATGTAATGTCAACAGCTGGGGAAAAACAAAACAAAGATAGCCAAAAAATATGAAACCTGTTTCTATCGAAGCGGTTCTTGGTGCAGGTTATTGCTATCACACGTTCATCGAATAACAGTGTGTTCACAGTTATTTTTAAAATGCAAATTTTTAAATTTTTAAAATTTAAACATCTCCGAGTATAATTATTTGAATCAATAATGCAAAGTGGTATATACCAATAGATGTCAGCAAATGAAACAGAACCCCAGGCTTGATGGCAGATTCTATGCAGACGGTGTTGAGTGAGCACAGGGGGGAAACGAGAGGGGGAAAATTTAAGGCAACAGAGAAAAGTGATGAGGAAGAAAAGCTGCAGGAAAGGAGACAGGTAGTGTAAAAAGAAAAGGATTCTAGAGACAGCTGCAGGTGAAGAAGCAGAAAAGGATACAAATGGTAAGAAAGCTGTTTGGCTCATATACAACATATTATAAAAATTTAAATACTCCAAATCATACAGCAAAAACTGACATTTAATCTCCATGATCTGGTGACACTGAGCAACTACAGAAACTTAATTCCTAGCAGTTATGAAATCAGTGGAATCCCCCATAGGTTATGAAAGCCAATCTATCACCTGAGTCCGTGCTTTCATCCCCTGTAATCATGCTGCTAATTCTACTATTCATAATTAAACCTAAGAAATGCTCTGTTGATTAAATAACCTGATAACTGAATATCCTTTGCTATATTTCAGCTGTAATACTGTCGGTGGCTGTAAGATCAGGCTTCCTTGTTAGCCTAGATAGCACTTCCACTTCCCCCATCCTTGTATTTAAGGAATTAAAATTTCCATGGTTAAATCTAAGCTTTAGCTTCAGAATTCACCCCTCTATTCCTTTGGTCCACCAAAGCCTGGATTTGTTATATTTTTGGGGCACAGTGTATAGCACATCTTTTCCTCAGGGTATTTTGATAGTGAGACTGCTGATTGGTGTTATTATAAGCAGAAAGTTTTTATGTTGTTTGTCCAAGCAGTTTAATAACATCACTGAGTTCAAATAACATGTAACAAGGTTATACTGTTCATATGAAACTGTGGTAAAGCCAAAATGTAAGATGAATGATGAAAAACAATGAACATTCTCAATTTAAAAAACATTCTGTAATAAGTTTAATGAAAAATTTCTAGCAGCTCTTGTATTTTTCTCAATGAAAAATAATCTTTTATTCAACTGAATTTTAAAATAAAAATAGCATCTCTCATATGACACTAACTGTAAGAATTTGCAAGGGACAAATAAGCCAACCATTCAATACTATTAAATAAAACAAACAGGATTTGTCCCAAAGCTAAGATGACCTTATGGTTAAGCAGCAGGTCCAGCTGCTAATTATCATAAATATAAGCTGCTTCAAGAGTAGGATAGGGATTCAATCCCAGCTTTATTTTATTTATATATAAAAAATGCAAACCAACTTTTCCTCTAGCAGATGATCCTGCTCCTGCTCCTTTTCTGTACAGAAAAGAATGATACCCATGGCAGGAGCAGGATCAGCTGCTAGAGAGAAAGCTGGTTTGCATCTACTACAAACACTGTGCATCAGCAACCAGAGAATATGACTCTGTCAGGAATTATTTTTGTTTACTGAACTAATGTTATTATAATATTGACCAAAAACATAAACTCCTAGTCCACCAGATTTCTAAAATGAACATAAACTGTGTCTATCTTCAGACTTCATAAACAGCCATTGATTAAGAAGATGGGGATAAAAAAAATTTGGAAATAGGCAAAATTATCAAAAACCAAAATGGAGTCTTCTCTTTGACCTGCAAAATGTTTAAATAGGTGTCTCTGCTTGAGATAAATCTTCAGAGCATAACAGCGTCTGAGAATTTTTTCCTTTAGATGTAAAATAGGATAAAATAATCAATACTGTCAGGCTGGAGGTATGGTCCATTTATCGCTAACTGAGCATGCACACTATATTTTTATGATTACAAGTGCTATGATTACATCTAGCTGAGGTGTTTAATGCCCATTTTGCTTCAGTCATCACTAAAAAGACTAATGGTGGCCAGATACTCAACACAATATAACAACAAGGGGGAAAGAACACAAGCTGAAATAGGGAAAGAACAGGTTAAAGAGTATTTAGATAAGTTAGATGTATTCAAGTCAGCAGGGCCTGATGAAATTCACCCTAAGGTATTTAAGGAACTAACAAGCAATCTCAAAACCATTAGCAATTACCTTTGAGAACTCAAGGAGGACAGGTGAAGTCCCAAAGGACTGGGAGAAGGGCAACCATAGTACTGTACCTATCTTTAAAAAAGGGAACAAAGGGGATCCAGGGAATTACAGATCCATCAGCCTAACTTTGATACCTGAAAAGCTACTGGAACAAATTATTAAACAATTTGTAAGCACCTAGAGAATAACAGGGTTATAAGGAATAGCCATCATGGATTAGTTAAAAAAGAAATCATGCCAAACCAACCTAATTTCCTTCATTGACAGGGTTACTGTCCCAGTGGATGGGGGGAAGCTGTACACGTGATATATCTTGATTTTAGTAAGGCTTTCGATAAGACTCCCACATGACAATTTCATAATATGATCTAGATGAAGTTACTATCAGGTGCGTGCCCAAATGGCAGAAAGATCATACACCAAGAGTAGTTATCAACAGTTCGCTCTCAAACTGAGAGGGTATATTTGGTGGGACCCTGCAGGGGTCAATCCCAGGCCTGGTACTATTCAATATTTTCATTAATGACTTGGATAATGGAGAAAAGAGTATGCTTATAAAATCTGCAGATGACACCAAGCTGGGAGGGGTTGCAATCATTTTGGAGGGCAGGATTAGTCTGCAAAACAATCTTGACAAATTAGAGAATTGGTCTGAAATCAACAAGATGAAATTCAATAAAGTGAAAAGTACTACAATTAGGAAGGAAAAATCAAATGAACATCTTCAAAATGGGGGGAAACTAGCTAGGTGGTAGTACTGTAAAAAAAGAATCTGAGGGCTATAGTGGATCACAAATTGAATATGAGTCAACAATGTGAGGCAGTTCCAAAAAATGCTAGTATCATTCTGGGGCGTAGTACCGGGAATGTCCTATGTAAGACACAGGCGGTAATGGTCCCACTCTGCTTAGAACTGGTGAGGTCTCAGCTGGAGTACTGTGTCCAGTTTTGGGTGTCACACTAAGAAAGATGTGGACAAATTGGAGAGAGTCCAGAGGAGAGCAACCAAAATGACAAAAGGTTTAGAAAACATGACCTATGAGGAAAGGTTAAAAAAAAAAAAAATGAATGTTTAGTCTTGAGAAACTAAGGGCAGGTCTACACTAACCCCCCAATTCGAACTAAGGTACGCAACTTCAGCTACGTGAATAACGTAGCTGAAGTTCGAAGTACCTTAGTTCGAACTTACCACGGTCCAGACGTGGCAGGCAGGCTCCCCCGTCGACTTCGCGTACTCCTCTCGCCGAGCTGGAGTACCGCAGTCGACGGCGAGCACTTCCGGGTTCGACTTATCGCGTCCAGACAAGACGCGATAAGTCGAACCCAGAAGTTCGATTTGCTTGCCGCCGAACTACCGGGTAAGTGTAGACCTACCCTAAGACTGAGGGGGGTTTAGTCTTGAGAAACGAAGACTGAGGGGGAACCTAATAACAGTCTTCAAATATGTTAAGGGCTGTTATAAAGAAGATGGGGATCAACTTTTCTTCATTTCCACTGAAGGTAAGACAAGAAGTAATGGGCTTAATCTGCAGCAAGGGAGATTTAGGTTAGATATTATGAAAAACTTTCTAACTATAAGGGTAGTTTAGCTCTGGAATAGGAGTCCAAAGGAAGTTGTGGAATTCCCATCACTGGAGGTTTTTAAGAACATGTTGGACAAACACCTGTCAGGAATGGTAGGGTTACTTGGTCCTGCTTCAGAGCAGGGTGCTAAACTTGATGACTTCTTGAGGTCCCTTCCAGCCCTCCTTTTCTATAATTCTACCTACTACAGTTGATGAGGTTCAGTTTTCACTGTTAATCTGCAGACAAGGAGTAAAAAAATACTTATTAGAGCAGTATTCTTTCACAGGGTTCTTCACCATGACTTGGTTTTATCACTTACTCACAAAATGAACACATAAATAAATGATGCACCCTAGTGTGACTTATTCATTTACATTTTGGGTATACTGCAAATGATGTCAATTTGAGGGGGTAGTGTCATGAGTTGTCAGTGTGATAGCATATATAATAGTCTTCAATGCAGTCATATAATTTCATATATTTACTGCTATTGCCATAAAATAATGTCATCTACATTAACTGAAAAAAGTGTCATATCTACTCTCAAACAGATTTGCTTATCTTACAGTTTACTGGAGTGCAGACTGAGTTAGTATATTCATAATATTTATATCCCGCCCAGAACTATTTTCTTCCTCTCTCTGAATGAAAAGCTGATACTAATCTTCCTCAGTTGCATTCTGATGATTGTTCTGCTACAAACATAAGGCTCTGCTCATCACTCCTTACTTGGTCCACCACTCCTCACTCTCATTGCAGTAAGAACAAATTTCCAAATAGGCTGGCAATTATACACAATTATTAGACATTGGGAAAAGAATCAAAATATTCACTGTATGAAATGAAATTTACTGATCCAAAGAACGATAATGAAAAAATGCATAGTATTCATCATGAACCTGATTTTCTGTTGCCCTTCATCTTTGGTTTGTCTAGACCAAGCTTTTAGTCCTGTTTTAACTCAAGTTAACTAACAACAGTAAATGCTATAAATTAACAGCAAACAAATATTTGCTCCAGGACACCCTGATCTCTGAAACAAATTACCATGTCTACACTAGCATTTACAATTGTGCTAATTAACTTGACATAACTGACCATTCAATTAACTTGAATTACTACAAAACCACAAACTCTAGTCTAGACAAATCCATTGTGCTGTTATTTACACAGCACAATGTGACTGTAAATTCCACCAAATCAGAACAGTAGAGTTTTGAACTCTATACCAGTGAAAGTAACTTTGCAAGGAGCAGGGCAGCAGACAATCAGGTCCCCCTTCATAAATAAAGTATAGGATACCTGGAATTTAATGAATGAATACTTTGCCCAATTTAACTTCTATAATAAATGGGCTGCTGGGCACAGTGTGTACAGAAAATGGTTTCTCTAGATTAAAGTTTCATGCAAAACTTAAACACTGCTCACTGAGGGCCAGAATCTATTACTCATACTCACACTGAGTATTACCCTGTTCTGGGAATGGCACACTGTTCTACATGATTAAGAGTGGCAGAATCTGGTGCTAAATTAATATAGAGCATATGCTGGGAGATTTTTCCCACACCCGAACAACATAGCAGACCATCATCATTAGATTTGTACTAGCACTGGATCAATTAATCTTGATTTCATTTTCAAAGAGGTTTATTTGCCTTGATATAATCACTTGAATCATTCAGTTTTGTGAAAAGTGACCGACTTTAAAATATTATGTACCTTGAAACCTACAGTGATGTCGTGCAATGTCATGTGACAATCCAGTGACCTATATACTACATACAAAGTCAGTAACAACATTTGCTACAAGTTTATACAAAATCACCTGAAAAAAAATTGAGTAACATTAGCTGGAAGCTGTTGCCTGGTGTCCTAGCAGAATGGAAGCAGCCTTCCATTCCTGGGGTGGCTGCACTTCATTGGCTGCATATCAGCTCTGATGCCAAATAGTTTATGAGTACTGTTTATATAATCATTTCATTCTACGCTTTCAAAGGCAACATTCAGTATCTATTTAGGATGTATTTAAAATAAAAATAAAAATTAAGAACAGCATAAATTGCCCAAGAGAGTCTGAATATTAAATGTAGTATGCTGATGACAGAAAAAAAAATCAGAAAATATTAAAAATAAAACACTTTCAAAACTTCTATGCAAACAAGCTTTTTGTGTTTCTACTAAAAAAAAGGGGGCACAGTTTTCCCCACAATTGGAAGTCTTGTGATTTGCTTTGGATCTACAGGGAGAAAAACAGTCTATCCCAAAGGTATGTATCATTGATGTTTTATAGATGCTTCACAGTTGAAATCATTTGTATTTATTTCATAAAATGCCACAGTGGAAATCTAGGAGAACACTTACACACTATACTAACATTTTAAAACCTGCCAGAAAGACAAAGTAGGTGTTTCTTATTTAACATTTATATTGCGGTAGCACCTAGAGGCCAACCAAAATAGGACCCCATTATGGCAGGTGCTGTACAAACATACAGTAAATGACACTCCTTTCTCCTATTTGGGGCTTTGTAAAATGCAAAACATTTTTCCTGTTTTTCTAGTTTGGATTTTAAAATGTATTATCTTCTTTTATCATTTTAGTGACAGGAAGGTGCTGGACTGACAGCCTTGGAGGCAAAATTCTCTGGACAGATACACACTAGAAACATCTACACAAACCTTCCATCAATCCAGACCTGAAGTAATCATCTCTAGTGGCAAGGGTCTCTTCTGCCTATTTATTCAATATCTCCTTTGCTGAGATCTCTATCAATCATGGCAGTTAAGGACAACTGTGAGAGTGAATTTTATGTAAATACCTGCCCACTAACAACATTAGCAATTTAACAACTTTGTGTCAGTTCCAAACTGGGTAGTAGTCAAGCTGAAGAGCTAGAGATGAAAGGTTCCAATTAACATTAATCATCTCTTGAGACATATACATTTGCTATCAGACTTGCAAGGGGACAGACAGGCCAATCAAAACCCCCTCTGTTTGCTGAGTCAAAGGTTTACAGTTTGGAATGGAAAAGGATGCAGATGTCCTGTACTGTGGAAATAAGCCGGGGGAGGGAGGAATAAATAAAAGCATGGGTGCAGACCATACTTTGGTGACTGCATGAATGTGATCAGGAATTTGTGGCAACTCTGCCATTTGGGTGGAAATCAGTTGATTGCACATGTCAATCACATGTCAATCAGGCTTGTCCTGATCACAGATGCATAAACCAGGATTACAATCCTAACTGGAGAAATCCCTTCACAGGCAGATGGAAAACCTGTGCTAAACAACAGCTCGTGTATATAGAGAATGAAAGGAGAAGATTTACCTTCAAAACCCTGAAAGTAATTGCAAGGCCCAGACAGTTGGCATATAAAGAGTGGAAAGGGGAGCGTGTCCATTTTCGTAGGTGAGAACATCTTGGGGGATGGTCCAGTTCTTGGGTGTGAATGAGCAGCAGGACAGGGAAGAGAGAATTAAGAATGGAGTCCTCCCTATGGATGTAGGCCACAACCCAGAAAGGGATTGCTTCAGAGACCCAATAAGCAAGATAACAATTAGGTTTTCCAAGGATAATCTGTTCTATATGCTTTCACATATTTAACAAAGTTACAGACTGTTGCTTTTTTTGCACAGTATATTGTCAGTGTGTCCTTCTCAATGTGCCAGAAGCAATACTTCCAACAAGTACATACGGTTCCTTTCATCATTTGAGAACAGCCCCCCTGACTGTGTAATTCAGCATGGTAAACTAGCTGAGTCACTGAGATCCAGTAAGAGCTCTTTATCAGAAGAAACTTGGCAAATGAGTTTGCCTTATTTAAACTACCAAAATTGCTGAAGAAGTTTTGGTCATTAAGAAGCCATATACACACAAATGAATAACAATCTCATTTCATTAGTACTGAGAATGCAATGTGAGTTGCTTCCCTCATGAGTAAAACTATTTTTAAATGTGCTAACTTGTCTTCCATGCTACATTATTTCCAACTGATCTGAATATCTCTCAGTCTCTTAAAATTTGCCTGTCAATTTTTATTATTATTCAAAACAGATGATTGTCTAACGGAACAGTTTTAGTAAACTAATCAACTTAAACCCTGTTAAGAGATGGAATTCACTTCAGCAATTTAAATTAATGGATGCAGGCCATAATCCACAATAAAATCCTCTCAGCAGACAACGAGTGACTTTTCATCCTATCCACCACCGCAACGAATAACTGCATTGACTTTGCGAAACGGCTTAGTCTTGTCAATGTACAAGGCAAGTGCCCTCCTGATGTCCAGGGTGTGCAATCTGTGCTCCTTTTCCGATTTATGAGGTTTCGGAAAGAAGACCGGTAAGTATACGTCTTTGCTGGTATGAAGCTGTGAAACTACCTTGGGAAAGAACACTGGGTGCAGCTGCAGTTGGCCTTTGTACTTGTAGAACACCATACAGGGTGGTTCTGAAGTAAGCTCCCTGATCTCAGAGACCCTACGGGCAGACATTATTGAGACCAGGAAAGAAACGTTTCAGGAGAGGAAGAGAAGGGAGCAGTAAGCCAAAGGCTGGAAGGGAGGACCCATGAGGAGCGACGCACGAGGTTCAGGTCCCAAGGAGGGACAGGATCCCTCACGTGCGAGTAGAGGCGCTCCAGACCTTTCAAAAACCGGACCATCATATCGTGAATGAAGACTGATCTGCCTTAGAGTGGAGGTTGGAAGGCCGAAATAATGGCAAAGTGGATTTTGATTGATGACATGGCCAACCGTTGGAGCTTGAGGTGCAGAAGATAGTCCAGGATCGCCTGCAGTGAGGCCTGCTAAGCTTGAATACCCCCAGTCCGAGGTCCACTTGGCCAGGTAGGTCGCTCTGGTGGAGGGCTTTCTGCTACCCAACAAGACCTGTTGGACATGGGCCGAGCATTCCTGTTCTTCCACATTTAGCCTGGCAGAAGTCATGCTGTGAAGTGCAACACCGACAGATTTGGATGCAGAAGACTGCCATGTTTCTGGGACAGCAGGTCCGGCCAAGGAGACAGCTGAAGTGGGGCAGCTACCGAAAGGTCCATCGGTGCTGCCGAGGCCACGCAGGGGCTATCAGCATCACCTTTGCCTTGTCCTGTTTGATCTTCATAAGGACCTTGTGGATTAGTGGCACCAGTGGGAAGGCGTACATCAGAGCCCCTGAGCACAGGAGCAGAAAGGCATTTGACAGGGAGCCCCTGTCCAATCCCCGGAACGAGCAGAACACGTGGCATTTCCTGTTCTGATGAGAGACACGAACAAGTCCACCTGCGGAGTCCCCCACCTCCGGGGAATCACACTGACCACCACCGGATGGAGCGACCACTCCTGGCGAGATGAGAAGGTCCTGCTGAGGTGATCTGCCAAAGCGTTCCTGGCCCCGGGCAGATGTGTGGCTACCGGATGGGAAGGTGTGCTGCACACAGAAGTCCCAAAGGTGGAGAGCTTCTTGGCAAAGGGCCGATAACCTGGATGCACCCTACCTTTTGATGTAACACATCGCAGTGGTATTGAGTGTCAGAACCTGCACCACCTTGCCCTTGAGATGGGGCAGGAAACCTGCCAGGCTAGGCAAACCGCTTTGAGCTCCCTGACGTTTACATGGAGGGACAGATCATCCCATGATCAGCGGCCTTGTGTGCTGAGCTCACTTAGGTGGGCTCCCCTGCCCAGGTGCGAGGCATCTGAAACCAGGTCCCTCCAACTCCGATTCGGGGCTCAACCACCAATCCAGGGACAATCGGATGTGAACCAGCACCCTGACTACCCAGTCTAGATAGTGTCTGTTGGGGATGTAGACCGACGCCAACCATGCTTGCAGTGGCCAGAGATGGAGTCGGGCGTGCCAGACCACGTATGTACGTGCAGCCACATAGCCTAACAACCGCAGGCAGGTGTGGGCAGTGGTGAGCAGGTAGTTTTTCACATGGGAGATTGGGTCCTGGAAACGCGCCGCTGGAAGGAAGGCTCTGGCTCGTGTGGAGTCAAGAACCGATCCAACGAACTCTATTTGTTGCACTAGCCTTAAAGTCGATTTCTTTTCGTTTATCAACAGGCAGGTGGTGGCAGGTGGAATGAATCAGATGGAGGCTCCCCTGCACCTGTTTCCAAGATCTGTCCTTGATGAGCCAATCGTCGAGATACGGGTAGACCTGAACCCCTCGACGCCTCAGGTAAGTGGCCACTGGCACCATACATTTTGTGAACACCCTCGGGGCAGACGAGAGACCAAAGTGCAGTGCCGTGAACTGGAAATGGCACCTGCCCACCATAAAATGGAGGAATTGTCTGTGATCTTGAAAGATGGAGTTATGGAAATAAGCATCCTTCAGATCGAGGGCAGCGTACCGGTCTCCTGGATCCAGGGAGGGGATGATGGAAGCCAGGGAAACTATGCAGAACGTCAACTTTTTGAGACACTTATTAAGGCACCACAGCTCCAGAATGGGTCTTCAGCTGCCTTTTGCTTTCGGGATTAGGAAATAATGGGAGCAAAACCCTTTTCCTATCATGTCCTGAGGGACCTCCTCCACAGTCCCCAGCTATCTGAGGTTCTTGACCTCTTGAACGAGGAGTTGCTCGTGAGAAGGTTCCATGAAGAGAGACAGGGAAGTGGGGTGGAGGGGACAACCAAGAATTACAAGGTGTAGCCCCGAGTTAAATCTCTAGCATCCAACAGTTCAAGGTGACCCGCGACTAGGCCAAATGGTGGGAATGAAGACAGTTGAGGAAAGAACAAGGCGGATCCGGGAAATTCACCGGAGCGTTGCTCTTGAGCACACCCTGAAAATGAGCGCTTCTGGCCCCAGTTGCGCAGGGGAGCAGGAAGACGAAGGGCGGCGACGACTAAAACTCGTGTCTCTATCCCTTCTCCTTGTGGGCCCCTGTCGAAGCTGCCAAGGCCTTGGCGGCAGCCAGAACTGCTTCCTCATCGACTGAGACATATGCAGAGCCAGTGAGCGAAGGGTAGCCTGAGTGTCCTTCAGTCCGTGCAGCCTCGCATCGGTCTGCTCAGTAAAGAGACCGTTCTCATCAAAGGGAAGATCCTGGACCGAGGCCTACATTACCTGGGATAGGCCAGCGGTCTGAAGCCAGGAACTGCACCTCATGATCATTGTCAACACGACCACCCTAGTGCCAAATCACCCGCATCCCCCTGGGTGGCAGCCTTCCCACCAAAGACTGCTTGTTAGCTCTCCCCTGCCTAAGGATTAGAGCTCATAGACTGCTCATTAGTTCAGCCCTGCCTAAGGGTTAGAGTGGACAGGCTATTCATTAGCCCAGCCCTGCCTGAGGGCCTAGGTCCTATTGACTGTTTGGGGTTCCACCCTGTTACAAAGGCGGGATGAGAACGCCTACTCTGCTAATTCCCTTTACACTAGGCCGTGATCCTGGTGATATAGTGAGGTGGTGTGGCCTCCCTCCGCCCCAGAGGGGGAGGGACGACTGCAACACCATTATAGGACTCAATAGGAAGAATCAAATGTTAGCTCAACAGACTACATAACCCCACCAATAAATCCCAACAATATTTCAAAAACACCCTTTCTCACTCCCCTCTTCAGCCAGCACAAACCTCAGATCAACCTTCTCTTCCAAACATGAAAGTCCAAAGGAAAGCAATAGCTGAGGGAAAACATAAAAGCAGCAGGAACTGTGACCCACCCATGGCTCTCAGAAGCAACAGAGGCAAGCGTCTCAAAACAGTGTTGGCAGCAGCTCAAAAACAGAAAACAACAATGTACATCATCCTCAAAGCTCTTGCAGACATCCCACCTCAGCAGCACTTATGCTGACAAAATGATCCTCCCCAATTTCTCTAAAATTGTTTTGAAGGAAACAAATCCCACTCAGTTATTTATTCACCACAGATTTCACCAATACAATGTGCAGATCTGAAAGGTAGGAGCTAAACAATTCATGATACTTGGAGTCTAACTGAGATGTTTAGAATGCTCAGATGCCTAGAAAGGTTTCACAGGCTGTTTTCTGCAACACTAATGTAAATTTGTTCTCTCCACAGAAGACTATCTTGGGTTAGAATGAGTTGCCTAGACTTCAGTTCAAAATATTTTCTATATCATTTAATTACAAAAACAAAAAAAGAGGAGGTTACTTATCTGTAACTGAAGGTTCTTCGAGATGTGTGATCCCTATCTATAGTCCACTGAAGGTTATACATTCGTACCATGTTCCCAGAGTCAGAGAATTTGAAAGTAGTGACCGCCGAATATAAACAGGAATCACACAGCTCAAAGAACCTCCCGTTACAGGTAAGTAACCTCCTCTTCTTCTTTGAGTGATGGTCCCTATTATATTCCACTGAGGATGATTAACAAGCCGTATCTAAGTCGGAAGAGGGTGCGAGGATGAGGACAGAATGGTTGCAGTGGAAAACTGCAGCGCCAAAGGAGTCGTCGGTTGCCAAGTCCTGCACTAAGGCACCGTGCATTGCAAAGGTGTTCACAGAACTTCACATGGCCGCCCTACATATGTCCTGGAGTGGCACATCCTGGAGGGAGGCCGGGGTAGAAGCTGTTGTGGAGTGAGTCCACACCCTGGTATGGGGAGGCAGATCTGATAATTGGTAGCACAGTTTGATGCAACCCAAAATCCATTTGAGATTCTTTGGGTGGAGATGGCCTGTCCCCTGAGTCTTTCTGCTACTGCAACAAACAGTCTGGGTGACTTCCTGATAGGTTTCATTCTCCATAGGTATAAGGCTAAAGCTCATTGGCAGTCTAAGGAATTGAGTCAGCATTCCTTTGTACATGTATGGCTTTGGGAAGAAAACAGGTAAGTGAATGGATTGATTGATTGATGTGAAACTGAGAGATTATCTTTGATAAGAACTTGGGATGCAGGTGCAGGGAGACTAACTTTGTGGAAAATTGTAAAAGGTGAGTCTGTCAGCATAGCTTTAAGTTCACCAATCCTTCTTGCGGAAGTGATAGCAACACAGAAGGTGACTTTCATGGAAAGGAGGGTCATAGAGCATGATGGCAACAGTTCAAAGGGTGGTTTCATTACTATGGCTAGAACTAGGTTCAGGTCCCATTGAGTTGGGTTGGACAGGCGGGATGGTTCTGAGGAGGCCCAAAACCTAGCAGTTAGCAAATATGTAAAGAAAGAGTGATCTTCCACAGGAGGGTGGAATGAGCTAACTGTTGCCAGGTGGACTTTCAGAGAGTTGAAGGCGAGACATTCAGGGACAGAATGCAGTCCAAGAGGAAGAGGATCCCCGCTGATTCTGGTGGAATTCTCTTTTGTTGGGCCCAGGAGGCAAAGTGTTTCCACTTGGCCTGGTAACAGTGCCTACGGGATTCCTTCCTGCTGCTGGAGAGGATGGCATGGCTGAAGACCAGGTCTGTTTTAAGGCAGATGCCCATACAAATACCATGCTCTGAGGTGGAGTGCCTGTGGACTGGGATGTCTGATCTCGCTGTTGCACTGTGTCCGCAGTTTGGGGAAGGTGGGGACAGGAATTGGTGGACGGGTTGACATGTGAAGGAGATTGGGAAACCAGAACTGTCTGGGCCAGCAGGGGGCAATCAGAATGACCTTTGTTCTGTCTTGTTGGATCTTGTGGAGTACCCAAGGGCAGGAGCAGTAAAGGAGGGAAGGCATAGTTGATTTGGTCTGATCAGGACAGTAGGCGCACGTTGCCCTGAGACTGGTGGCTGAGAGCTTCCCTGGAGCAGTAGGGGATGCATTTGTTGTTTATATGTGAAGCGAAGAGATCTCTCGTTGGAATCCCCCATCAGGTGAAAATGTTGTGTTCTATCGAATTGTGAAGTTCCCACTTGTGGTCAATCACAAAATGTCTGCTGAGTGAAGCTGTGAGCACGTTCTGTGTCCCGGGAAGATAGGCTGCGGACAAGAGTATCTGGTCTCACAAAACTGGGTGACTGGGCAACAAAATGGCAGATGAAATTCAATGTTGATAAAGTATCAGGAGGTAGCCGTGTTAGTCAATATCCGCAAAAACAACAAGGAGTCCGGTGGCATCTTAAAGACTAACAGATTTATTTGGGCATAAGCTGAGTGAGGTTTTTTACCCACGAAAGCTAATGTTGATAAACACAAAGTAATGCACATCGGAAAACATAATCCCAACTATACATATAAAAGGATGGGGTCTAAATTAGCTGTTATCACTCAAGAAAGAGATCTTGGAGTCATTGTGGATAATTCTCTGAAAACATCCACTCAATGTGCAGTAATAGTCAAAATGTTGGGAATCATTAAGAAAGGGATAGATAATAAGATAAAAAAATATGATATTGCTTCTATATAAATCCATGGTATGCCCACATCTTAAATACTGTGTGCAGATGTGGTCGCCCCATCTCAAAATATATGTATTGGAATTGGAAAAGGTTCAGAAAAGAACAAAACTAGGCTAGATGACCTTTGGTCTAACCCATTATGGCTGTTCTTATGTTCTTATAGTAAGTAATGCACCAATTCCAGAGATTGACTGCTTCTGCGCATAAAGCAGTAGATCTCATGCTCCTGTTTGTTGATGTAGAAAATAGCAGTGGTGTTTTCTCTCATGATGAGAACAAGATGGGAATGGATGAATGGAAGAAAGGATCAGCATACTTTCCTTACAGTTCAGAGTTCCAGGATATTGATGTGCATCCTGGGTTCTCGAGGAGACCACATTCCCTGTGTCACGTGATTGTCCATGTGTGCTTCCCAGCCTACAAAGGATGCGTAGGTGATGATCATCTTGTCTGGAAAGGAGGGAACCCCTAGGCAAACATGACATGGGATGTCAGCACCCACTCAAGGGATGACAGCACCCAGGCAGGGATTGTCCATAAGGTCCATGGGGTGATATTTTGGTGAGTAAACTGTCTGGAGTCACATCTGGAGGCAGTGAAGGTGGAGTCGAGCAAAAGCAGTCACGTATGTACATGAAGGCAAGTGGCCAAGAAGGCAAGTCCTGGCCAGTACATAAGGATTGTTGACAATGAAAGTTATGATTTCTCTCATTGCCTGGAACCTGTTCCTTCGTAAGCAGGTCCATGCTGTGACTCAACTGATGGTGGCCGCTATCAAATCCAGGGATTGCGGGGGATCTAGGATCCATTTCTCAACATTGATGCTGACTCTGAGGGACGAAAGAAGGCTGAATAACATGGAGGTTGAAATTTGGGCTTCGAGCCTGGACCGTGCACCTAGGAGCCAGATGTCGAGGTATGGAAACACCAGGACCCCAAGACGTCTGATATAAGCTACTACAATAGAGAAATCTTTGGTGAAGACTCTGGAAGCAGTGGCTATTCTGAAGAGGAGTTCCCTGTATTGGACATGGTGGGTGCTGACTATGAATCGCAGGATGCATCTGCGGGCCAGATGGATATTGATGTGAAAATAGGTGTCCTACATATCGAGAGCAATAAATCACATATTTTTCTATGGATGGGATAATAGCTGCCAACTTGAGTTTGTGGATGAGGTGATTGAGATGATGGCGGTCAAAGATAGGTCTCCACCCGCCTTTCTTCTTAGGTATGAGGAAGTAAGTCGAATAGAACCCCGTTCCTTGATATTCTGGGTATTCTTGATATTCAGCCACTGTAGCAAGGAATTCACTTCTTGGGTGAGAATGCTGTCATAAGAGTGGTCCCTGAGAAGGGATATGGAGGGGGGTTCAGAGGAGGTAGCATGATAAATTAGATCATATAGCATGGTGGATGATGTTCAGCACCCATTTGTCCATTGTTATTGCACTTCAAGCTTGGGAAAAGAGTGTTAAATGATCCCAAAAGGGGGCAGGGTGCTTGTGAGGTGGTTGGCAATATGATTGGCTGCCCTCGAGGTTATCTCATAAATATCTCCTAGTCGGAGATTTAAGCTGTGAGGTGGAAACCTGTGAAGGGCGTCCCGGGAGGCAGGATCTTTGGGTTTTCTGTCACTTCCTTGGTGGCTCTTAAGTAAGGCTACATTTTAGTCACAGGTATTTTTAGAAAAAGTCATGGACAAGCTCCCTGGAAGTGACCAGCATGTCCCTGAGGTTCCTCGGGGGAGAGAAGGCCAGGGGGGCTTTATGCGCTGGCCCACCATGACCACCAGCTCCGCAGCTCCCATTGGCCGGGAACCGCAGCCAATGGGAGCTGTGGGGGCAATGCCTGTAGGCAGGGGCAGCAGCTCACAGAGCCCGCTGGCCCCTCCGCCTAGGAGCTGCAGGGACATGCCAGCTACTTCTGGGGAGCTCTCCCCTCCCCAAAGGTAAGCATGGCCCCACACCCCAATCCCCTGGCCCCAGCCCTGAGCCACAGCCAAACTGTTGCTGCTGATGGCCCTGGGGCTGCCCAGCTTGGCAGCCCCTGAACCAGCTGCAGCAGCCACTGCGGAAGTCATAGAGGTCAGGGAACGTCATGGAATCTGTGACTTCCACGACCTCCGCGACAGACACGCAGCCTTGCTCATAAGGTCTCTGAGGGTAGAATTAGGGGAATCTATAGTGTTGGGTGGGTGGTGGGCGGTAGAATTTACACTTCAGGGTGGCAATGTAGATGCCCAGCAAGCAAAGTGTGGCTCTGGAGTCCTTGATAGTATGTAGCAATTCATCAGTCTTTTGATTAAATAGATGGGATTCATCGAAGGAGAGCTCTTCGATAGTGTTCTGTACCTCACTAGGAAAGCCAGAGGAGTGGGGCCAAGATTCCCTACACATAATTATGGCTGTAGCCATGGTCCTGGAGGATCTGCATCCACTGCCAATTGGAGCCCTGTTCTTACTACCAGCTTCCCTTCCTCAGTGAGCTCCGGAAAATGAGTCTGATCCTGTTGTGGAAGGCTATCAGCAAATTTAGCAAATTTGCTGTAATTCAGGGAGTCATATTTGTTTAGTAACACCTCATTGTTCATAACCCTAAATTGGAGGCTGGCTGAGGAAAAGACCTTACACCCCAAAAGATCCAAATGCACGTCTTCCTTGTCAGATGGTGTAGAGCGAGGGTGCTGTTGTCTGGCTCATTCCTTGCTTAAACAACCAGGAAGTTTGGAGGGAGGAACTGAGATGAGAAACTCAGAATCCTTAGCCAGAATGTAATAGTGTCTTTCTGCCCCTTTGGGGGTAGGTGTGCATGCCATACTGTCCTGGCAGGCTCGAGAATGGCATCATTAATAGGCAGTGCAACCCTAGTTGGTGCCTAGGAATGGAGGATATCCAGGAGCTTCTGCTGGGTGTCTTGGATTTCCTCTAGGGGAATGTGGCGTTCCCCCAATACTCTGCACAGCAGTTCTTGGAAATACCTGAAGTCATCCGGAGCTGAAGGGGACACTGTAGTCACTGTCTCATCTGGAGAAGAAGAGGGAAATCTCACTGGTTCCGGCGGCACTCTTGGAGCCAAGCTAAGGGTTCCTCCTCCACCCAGCTTATCCAAGCACCTACTAGAAGGGGCCCTCAATGGAGAGGCAGGTGAAGGTTCCCAGTACATCAGCCTTAGGGGTATACTTCCTTACCTCCCAACTAGGCCCCGGCATGGGGTCCATAGGTGTGGTTCTCCTGGAGCCAGATTCGGACTCAGTAGCAGGGGGAATGCTCCTCATTGTTTCAGGCTAATGCACTGGGCGTGAGGTCCCCCAGCTTGGGGGCATAGTCCAGTACCCACATGTGAGTATGGGGAAGGGGAGGATAGAGAAACAAACCCCCAATCTATCTACACTAATTACTAAAAACTATGATAAAACTACAATAAAACTGGTAAAACTACTATAAAAGTCAAATTCTAAAAGCTATTAACAACTGTGTATTTAAAGGTGCGTCAGAGACAAGGGCACTGAAAATTCCGACCCGGACCAGATGGCGGTGAGGAGGAACGGGAGACATGGTCGGTCCACCCCACACTTTATCGTCTCAGATGAAAGCACGACACGAGCCAGGGCACACATGTGGACCAGTGGACACTATTTTCAAATTCTCAGACTCCAGGGACATGATGCATATGTGTAACCCTTAGTGGAATACAATAGCGACCAAGAAGAACCCTCCAGATTTTTACAACACAGCAATACATAAGAGTAGAATTTGGTCCAGCTATTATTACCCTCATGTTGTTTGCATAATATGTAGTACATGAAGAACACTACACATAGAGCTTAATGTTTACCACACCAAGATCTGAGCAAGCAACCAGCCTGAAAGAATGGAATTCTGTAAAGGAGAAGAAAGGCACAGTTTTCTCTTCCTCCATGGAAAACTGCCTCCCATGCAGATGATGCAAGAAGAACCTGAAAGCCCTATTTCAAAAGGACATATCTGCTACTGGGAAGAGACCTGGAAAAGTAGTGTAATGTGCTGAATGGGGCAGAAGCAGAGAGAGTTGAGTCAATTTGGGAGTGGGAGACAGAAAGGAGGGTTAGATAATCAGGAGGAAGAAACCAGTAACAGAGCATTCTGGAGTCTGGGAGTGGAAATACAGCCTTATAATGCAGAGTGGAGATAGACTATGTAGCAAGAGGATTCAGAGAATTGGGAGCTGAGGAACCATAGCTGGGGAGGGAGGTAGAATTCAGAGACTGTGTAGGGGGACGTGGCAAGTACAGCCCAGTAGTTACTGCTAATGACTGCACCACAACTAAGGTGGGGCAGAGTTTGTCTGGGGCTTACCCAGGAAGGACAGCTCTGCTTTATGGGGGAGGGGGCGGGGTTGGAGGAAGGAGGTCAGAAACTGCTGTAAAAAAGGTGCTCGTTGGTCAGCTTTGCAGCAATGACTCACCCTCACCCACCCACCCCAAATCTGAGGTCCGAAGGGCATAAAGGTATGAAACCTGGGTGGGGCAAGTCTCTTTGTTCCATGCTGCGAGGAAGCCGGCACCCACCCTTCCCTAGTGGAGGTGAATGGAAGGCTGGGTTAGGACCTGCTGTGGGCATTACCCTAGTTGCTCCTTTTAAAGGGGGGCTGGGAAGGAATTTTTCCCGCACCATTTGAATTGTGGAGTGAGGTTTTTTTGCCTTCCCCAAAGTGGGTGTGAGGGAGGACCTTTTCTGGTAAGAAGAAAAGGTGGTAGGCTGTATGTCGCAACTTATTTTGTAAGGTTGGGCGGATGTCCAGTGCAGGTACTCCATAGGGAAGGCAGCCAGTGACAAGATAAATGGCCTGGTAAAGGACTTAAAAGGAGGTACTGGATAAAGGAACAGAATGGGGGAGGGGGTTGAGGATTCCTCTGATTGGTACGGCAGGGAGCCAACCCCCCCCCCACACACACACACACCCCATTCTCATAGCCCACCTTAACCCTCTTACGAGGGTGGTGGATGGTAAGGTCCAAGCCATGGGTCGGCTGGAGGACCTTGATGGAAACAAAGGGGGGCTAGTGAAAGCCCCGGAGAATTGATTTGAATAAACATGGATTTGCCTGCACTGTACACTTTATCTGCTGGGTAGTCCCAGACATCTATATAGTAAAGTTGCGGCCTGATTAAAATTCATAATAAGTGTCTCCTGTCCTTCTTCCAGTCTACTCAGACAATGTGAAGGTGCAGCTATGAAACTTCCCACAGATTGTGTTTGTCTCATTTCTATTTTCCTTTTTTCCTGCCCTTTTTTGTTTGAGAAACTCAACAAACTGTCTCTAATGCCTTAGCATCTTTTAACTCAATTGCCTAGTATGATGATGATGGGCGATCACTCGTTACCGAGTATGATCATCTTCCATGGGAGTTATGGGTGCTCAGGTGGCTAATAAGGCCAATCCTTGAACCACAAGTTCTATTACATTGAGGGCAGATGTTTTCAGGCTCAGCAGGAGGCTGTTGACCATGACTGGAAGCCAGTGTCTCCTGCCTCCTGTGCCTCTTGTCCTCTTCAGTTTGTCAGCGAGCAAGTTCAAAATGTAGGGGATCATCACGTAGGACTTCACTCCATTTTAAGTGTGGGCAAGTGTCTCCCAAGTGTCAATGTCAATATGACACTTTAGGTTGTCCTTCAGCAAGTCCTTATAACGCTTCTGTTGTCCACCCATGTTACAGTACCCTTCTTTCAGCTGAGAGAACAGGGACGCGATGGTCCGGCATCCGGACAACGTGACCAGTCCAGCAGAATTGCTGACGGATGATAATTGCCTCGATACTGGTGGTCTTTGCCTCTTCCAGAACACTAATATTGGTGCGCCTGTCATCCCATTTGATCTTCAGAATCTTACGAAGGCAGCGTTGATGGTGCCTCTCAAGGACTTTCAAGTGGTGCCTATAGGTTGTCCAAGTTTCGGACCCATACAACAGTGTTGGGAGAATAACAGCTTGATCAACAAGAATCTTGGTGTCTGTTCGAATGTCATGCTCTTCAAAAACCCTGTGCCGTAAATGAGAAAAGGCTACACTGGCACAGCTCAGGCAATGTTGAATTTCTGCATCAATATCTGCCTTGGAGGAAAGATGACTTCCAAGGTAGAGGAAATGATCGACATTCTCCAGTGCCACTCCATTAATTTTGATAGATGGGGCATGTAATACCTCATTTGGAGAGGGCTGATAGAGCACTTTAGTCTTCTTGATATTAAGAGTGAAACCAAGACATGTGTAAGCATCGCCAAACACATTCAAGATAGTTTGAAGATCTTTCTCAGAGTGGGCAAAGATTGCGTTGTCAACAGCATACTGAAGTTCAACAATAGATATTGTGGAAATCTTACTCTTGGCTTTCAGCCTGCTAAACCTGAATAGCTTTCCATCCATTCTGTAAATGATTTCAACGCCAGCTGTAAACTTCCCAGCAATTAGGTAAAGAATGACGGCAATAAAAACTGCAAACATGGTTGGAGTGATGATACAGCCCTGTTTGACTCCTGTTTGTACTTTGAAAGGTTCACTCTAGGAGCCAGTGCTGCTCAGAACAGTCGCTTTCATGAAGAAATTTTAGGACATTGATGTGTTTATCAGGACATCCATGCCTAGTATATAACATAATTATTTATATTTATCACTCCATGCCTGAAATACTTTGCCTTTATATTCTTTCCAAAAGTCCTTAGCTTATCTTTGAGAAACTGAATTGCCCTAGGAACATTACAAAGTATTTTCAGAATACATTGACTATAGATGTCTGAACATTTACAGGTAATACATGTAACCCGCTACTTGAAAAGCTGCCAATTATATTTACTCTAAATGTATTGTGCCAACTTTTCAATATAAAAAATTCAGATTAGTAATAAAGATAAAGGACAATTTATGAGTTCTTGGTTCAAATGCCAATTTAATTTTACTATTCTTTTTCAATTTCTGGTAACGAATACTGCTAAAGACGAGATAAACAACAAAGGAAGAGACTAGAGGTCATGAGTTATTGACAGATGCATTATTAACCACATTATTCTTTATAAAACAATAGGCATTTTATTTTAAGTGACCTTTCCAATAGGAAAAACTTCTAAAACTATTACGCTGTAGTATATTTTGAAAATTAGAGAATAAGCAAGCTGTGAAATATACAAACACACTTACTGGCCCTCTCAAATCAATGAGTTCCTGCCTCATTTGGGATATAAGAGCTTCTTTAGCCATCAAAGCACGGTGTAGTCGCTCATTGAATTCTATAAGCTCCCCATGCATTTCTGCCACCTGAAAGACATACAACCAAAATGTTAGATAGAAGAGAACAAATCTCCCGAGATGAAGACATTTCTCTCTATATTGAAAAGATCAACAATATAGTTTCATATCCATGTATACAGTTCCTGTGAAATCAAAAATATGTATTTCCTAATTAATGCATAGTATTGTTAACGCAGTAGTTTGGACAGTAACATTAATGACAGAAAAATGCTGTTACAACACATAAAAATCTCGGCCTGACTCATACCAACCAGGTTACCTTGCAATTGTAATGCAGATACTGGCATCTACTTCTATCACACAACATTTCAGTTCAAACTTTATATCCTGTATCTGAGAAAGGTGGGTGACAAGGGACCAATAGTGTAGTAATTCATATGATACTATTGTCGGTTTAATTGTTTGGATGAATGAAAAGCGCTCATAAAAGTAATGGATTAATTGAAGTAATTTAAATTAGAAACAGTGCACACAGGCAATTCATATACAGCTCTGCTCCAGAGCTGTGCCCTGCAATGCTCCTACTATCCCACTCAAGCAGAAACTACCAAATTGTCCCAAGTTGTATGATATTTTGTGATAACAAATCGGGCTGAAAGGAAAGGGTATTTGCACAGTCTCAGAAACCAAATAACCCAACCTTTTGCTGCTGCATAAAAAACAAAAGATGAAACTCAGACTTATGGTGAAAGAGAATATTGACCTCCAAAATTTTACTTACAGAAAGGTATATTTACATAAAAATATAATTTGTTTAAATATTGATTTTAAAACAAAACTTTCTAATGGTCTAAATAATACATGACTACATTCTATTTTGTAGTAATGTGTAGAACAGTTCTGGATTTTGTTAGCAGCCATTTACATGACTTATTTTTTTCAGAATAGATCTGTATTCTCCTCTTCAAAGGAGCAGGGAACCAGGCCCAGTGGAAGTTAGGATGCCTGGGTAGCTAACTTACACGATTGGCAAAATGTCCTTTAAGTCTGTACCACACCACCTATCCATCTTATGGGAGAATGGAGAAGGAGGTGCAGCAGATGCTGGCACAGGAGCCACTTCCACCAGCCTTATGCCATCGAAGATTTCTCCTGCACAAGGCAATTCTCAGCTGGTCATCTCCAACCAGAATCCAGAATTAGGACAGAGAAGACTGGAGAATTCAGCCCATGGTCTTAACATGACCCAGAAGAAATGAATTTATATGCACTGCTATAAAACAGTACATAACGCTTTATAGACTTTCTGAGCCTATTTTGCTTTCTGAACTGTAATTTTTTGTGAATTTATCTAAAATACTCAAAGCACTTCAGAACATTTTATAGAGATTTTGTTGATTTCTTTGTTTCTTGTGTTATAAGAGAAATACCTAAAAAAGAAAAACATTTTACTGAGATTAAACTTTTACCACCCAATTCTAATTTTCTTCCAAATTGAACTTTTCATTTACAGGCCACTAATACTAGTACATCCTCTGTTTGGTATCCTATGTAAAATATGCCCACTGCAACCTTTATGCACATGGATCTTTGTCCAGCTAGCTGGAAGGAAAGAGGTGTTGCCTTTTTAAGGGCTCCCTTACAGCACATGAGAATATAGGGAACAGTTTATAGGGATGGACAGGAAGAGCAGGAAGCAGTTGGGGCCAAGTTAGGACAAGTCACTTCACTGCTCTTCCTGTTGATCAGAAGAATGTGTGTGATTGGGGGAGGAGGGGGAGTATTTATGCCCCCTGTAGAGGCCCTCTTTACCAGGATCGGGCTGGCAGCACCCACCCACGAACTTGGCATAACAACTGGGTTCCCTTTTGATCTGCTGTGGGCATTACACTAGTTGCCCTTTTGCTTGGGAGACTGGAAAGGAATTTTTCCATTGCTGCCAATTGGCCAAAGCAGACTGGGGTTTTTTTACTTTCCCACAGGGGGCGGGAAGCAGGCTATGTCACAACTTAATATATAAAACTTGTGGCGGATGTCCAGTGCGGGTACATTATAGAAGGGATACAGTTATTGAATAAAATAGATTGGAAAAGGATTTGAAGGAAAGCATCTCTTAAGGCAACTGAGTAAGACGGTTTGGGGCTCCTACGTCTGGAACAGCAGGGAGACAATCCGCTCCTTCCCTCACCGTACAATTGTTGCTGGGTATTCCCAGATATTATTGTAGCCCAGTGGTTCCCAAACTGGGGTTCGTGAATGTTACAGGGGGTTCTCGGGAAAAAATTCCCTAATGGTGGACAGAGCTGTCCCTAGTAACCCTGGGCAGCACGGGGTCAGCAGCCCGGAGCCCCTGGACTTCCAAGAGCTAAGAGGATCAAAGCAAGTATATCTATCACACTGAGATTTAAACTTCAAGACTCCTTATAAGAAATGGAAAGGGAGGTGGCTATTTTTTGCTGTTTTTAAAATTAAATAGGCAGCTAGTATTGTTTTTAAAATGATTATGATGAACACGTTTAAGCTTTATTGTAACGTGCGTTGTTTGCCTGGACTGCTCAAGACCTGAATGCTTGTGTAGGAGGAACTCTTTGAGTTGGCTTCTTAAATACCTTCATGCTGTTTCACATCTGATATTCCTTGATGAAACATAGGAGCCTTGTCTTATAATAGGCTTATTCAAAGTGATACAAGCTATGAAAGTGAGATCTTGGAAGTGTGTTGCCATTTTCATAATGTAATACAAACACTGTAATGATGAATAAGAACATAAGAATGGCCCTACTGGGTCAGACCAAGGGTCCATCTAGCCTAGTATCCTGTCTTCCGACAGTGGCCAGTGCCAGGTGTCCCAGAGGGAATGACCAGATCAGGTAATCATCAAATGATCCATCCCCTTTCGCTCATTCCCAGCTTCTGGCAAACAGAGGCGAGGGACACTTAATAATAAACAGTGTATAATAAGCATGTCATAAAAACAAATTTTATATTTCCAAGATCACTGCTTTTATAATTTATACTCAGGTAAACGAGAAAATCCCTGGAAATATTCATTTTTAGGAGGGGGTTCGCGAGACTTGACATTTTACTGAAAGGGGTTCAAAGGTTGTTAAAGTTTGGGAACCACTGGCCTAATTAAACTACATCCATGGCTTCCTGTCTTTCTTCTAGTGCGGACAAAGAGTTGGGCTAAGGCCAGTTCTTTGTTTACTGTGTCATCAATGTCCAAACAATTGTGGGAACCTCAGCGAATTGTGAATTATTAAATGGTCACAAAGATTAAACTAACCACTCTCTCTCTTCGTTGTGGTGCTATGGGAAGAACTTTAAAATTACCAGAAAATTCAAAAGTGAAGGTTCTCATAGTAATGTTAACTCAGCAGAACATACATAGAAACTTCTATCATTGTTTGTGTGGTTAAATAAGAAGTTTAATACTAACAGTGTTAATTTTAAATTATATGTAACAAAATATGCAAAACTTGTAATATGGTTGAGTTGACACTTCAGCTTTGAACTTTCTGACTTTTTAAACTAGGAAACCTTAACACTGCATTAATATATCAGTTGTTTGCTTGTTGTGTGCAATTTTAATTCACTGCCTTTGTTTCTGTACTTGTCATGCTTTTCTGTTCTACTTAATCCCATTAGAGGGGCTCACTCCTCAGCCTCATTTGATTTAATAATTAGAGACTTCCTCATTAATTAATCTATTCTGGCTTCTTTTGATAAGATCAAAACATTAAGCCTTCCAACACCAACAACTATGGCATTATGTATTCATATCCCAACTGTTCACTGAACATCAATCTTGATGAAGGCTGTTTAACTTCAAACACTTGCTAGTAAATTAGTAAGCTTATTTTAGTCAAAATAAAAGATACCTAAAAACACAATTTCTGCATCTTAACTAAAGCCAGGTCTATAACTACATCTCTCAGGGGTCTGAAAAATCCACACCTCTGAGTGACATTGTTATACCGACCTAACACTCTACATAGACAGTGCTATGTCAACAGGAGAGCCAATGCAGCATTTTAAGTGTAGATCTGCCCTCATACATAGTAGTCTCTGATTAGGCACAAGTGGTGTTAAAATGTCTACTTCTTCACAAGTGACACTATACACATCACTAACAAAACTGCTAATATCGACCACTTTAAATAATGAATTAATGCTATTAATTCTGTGCATGCCATAGCTCTACCACCTGCCATACCTCTACCACTAACTCCATGTCAGGCTGTTTGCTTTGAAATCCACCTCTATCACAGGTAGCTACGGGACTATTTCATTTTGGGATCTTTCCTGGTGTTTCTGTTTACAGTTAGAACTTCAGAACAGTCAGTGCTTTCTTTCAAATAAGCAATCTATTTACCTCTTTTCAATATCTACTTTTTTCTCTTAAAAATTTCTCTGGCTTCTAAGAGGACTGAAAACTTCTTTGGAATAGCAATAAATGATCCAGGATAATCCAATTACTTAGAAAAATACTCATTGTTTCTCCAGAAGGAATATGAAAGAAAAAGGAGAAAGAAAATCTGACTGACGCATTTATGCATAAAGCTCCTCCAAACGCCTCTCAGAGGTACAGGCTTTCAAAGTCTGGTTTTCAAAAGCCGCTTTAACTCTATGCATTTTTAAGGAACACTAATAGCCACTAATATGCAATTAAAACTATACAATCTGATCAACAGAGATCTTAAAACCACATTAATATTTAAAATAAGCAGCATCCTCAACATGTGGTCCTCTATAGTTTGACATATTACGTTTCTGTTAAAATCACATGACTAACACACTTTCATATTAATCAATTAATCAAAGAACCATCTGGAATTACCTGTGGAAATCATAAAACCAAGACTTTGTGATCTGATCCTATGGGATAGCTTTCCAAACTGTTAATTACCAATAATGTAATTACCTGCAGTATTTTAGAAAGTGGCATTTTTGCAGCCCTTGACTTGACTAATGCAGAAAGAGGTTGATTTTTAATTTACTGGCTTGTTTATACCCAGCAGAAAAAAGATGCAACCCCGCCCCCACCCCACCCCACCCCCAATAACAGAGACATGAATATAATGCGGAAACTCTCCACCAGCTACAGGCCGTGCAACAAACACAGAATAAGGGAAGAGGTAGAGTGAAGACAATGGAATGGTGAAGAAAGGACCACAGTTAATATTAGTATTTAAGAGCAAACAGCATGGGATCATAAAAAAGGTCCAGTCCTCCCCTAAAACCCAGAGAGTGATAGCAGCTTGAAGAAGTTTGCTAAACTCTGTATCTACAAATGAAGTGGGAATTGTGATGGCATCCATAAAGCTATCCAGAACACAGTATTTCCAGTGCTGATATTTTTGCTTTTAATGTCATATCTCTCTCTCTCTCTCTCTCTCTCTCTCTCACACACACACACACACACACACGACACTACCTTTCTCAACAGACTTCTATTGTTGGGAGATTGGTGATATGCATTTATAGAGAAGGGCAAGACTCAGCTTCTGTAGATTTTGAAAACCAACCATCCTAACAAGAGCACTTTGGTATGATTTAAGCTAAGGCATGAGCTAGAATGATGGCTAAATTACTGAATGAGAAAATAAATCTGGAAAGGCTTTATGGTGCAGTATGGACATTGGGGCCCACTATACCAATTCTCCAAAAGTTGCCAAAAATACTAAGAAAAGGGAGATTCTGGAAGAGGTCCGATTAAGCTGTAGTAAACTGTGATTTAATTTAGGGGTGAATCCTGTGAGGTGCTCAGCATTTTGGCACAATCCAGCAGAGTACTTAAAAACGTGGTTAACTACAGGCACATGAGTAGACCCACCGACCTCAACAGAAAGGAAGTGAAGAGGTACCATGGTAACAAAATGGCAGTTGCTCCAGGTTAATCAAGACACCTGGGGCCAATTAAGATCCTTCGAGAAAGCCGTGGAGACAGCTAGGTTGATTGGGACACCTGAAGCCAATCAGGGGCTGGCTGAAACTAGTTAAAAGCCTCCCAGTTAATCAGGGAGGTGCGCATGTCAGGAGCTGTGGGAAGAAGTTGCGCGGTTGGAGAGACTGAGCAGTACACACCATATCAGGCACAAGGAAGGAGGCCCTGAGGTAAGGGTGAAGTGGAGCTTGAGGAAGTGGGGGGCTGCCGTGGGGAAGTAGCCCAGGGAATTGTATGTGTCCTGTTTCTAAAAGATCAGCTACCATAGCTGATACTATTAGGGTCCCTGGGCTGGAGCCTGGAGTAGAGGGTCGGCCTGGGCTTCCCCCTTTGCCCGCCTGATTAATCACTGAGACTGAGAGAGAACAGAGACTGTGCAAGGGAGGATAACGTCTCCTCACCTCCCTTGCTGGCTTATGATGAAAATGGCTCAGTAGGCTGTGACCCCTGCCTCTAGAGAGGGAAGGGCTATGTGAGCCTCTGAGGCTAGTGAAATCCACCAGGAAATGTGGGACCCACGGAGACAAGGACAGAGCTTTGTCACAATAGTATACCTAAGATATTATTACTACCTACAAGACATACCTCAGATAATTAAGATCAGTTGTCTTTGCTTCAGATATATATAACTTTTCAGATAGGACATTCTATAAATTATGATGAAAGGTCACAGATTTCCAGGGCTGCTGATGGCAAAATAGCAAATTACACAGTCTGTAATAATAGTAGAAGGATAAAGGCAAAACACTCATTAATATAACAGTACTCCATTCAAAAATACTTCCTCTGACATCACTGAGAATCCTGTCTAAATAAAAAGTGCCATAAAGAGGGCATTTAGACTGTCTTCTCCTGATGAGAAACTTAAAAGAAGAAGTTTGGGATGGGGGAGGAAACTCCACATGAGCTCCCATATATATTATTGGGTTGGGGAACAGGTAGTGAATCCCCAAGGATCTAAGGGAAGCAGCCCTGTGTTTACACAAAAGCTCCGGCCTCCTGTGTACCTCATCCTCTTGGACTCTCTTGATTTTGGTCTATTACTTATTAGTTTGGACTGAGAAATTCAATAAGATATTTTAAGAAAGAGGTATCTACAGATTTTTCTGGAGAGATTAAAAAAAAGAGTAACATTCTATTCATCTGAGTATGGGATGTAAAGATCGCATTCTCATGATATCATTGTTGATTTTTTATTGTTGTTGTATATCAACCAAAGGAACAAGCATAAAACATCTGAAAAAAATGAAGATTAATCATTTTCATATATGTACTGTGACAAATGTTATAAAGCATATACTATAACTAAAGCCACACAAATAAAATTAGATAAATAAGCTATACACCGTTATCTTTGGATTCTCAGTGTAGCATTACACTACGCTTTTTTCTAATATTAATGTATTTTTACTATATCAATAAAAGGAAGTGGCAGCAAGAAAGACCTCATTTCTCTCACGTTGTACAACTTAATTTACCTGATTTCATAGTATGTTAGTAATTATCACTCATTATGATAAGCCAAAATGTTACATTAAATCTAATTCAAGTAACTGGGTATCTAATTACTGAAAATGTCCCTGCTGACTTCAAACTTTTCGCCAACAAGAGCATCTCTCTCATACACTTTGTTACTGATTTGCTCAATATAATTTTTCAATATCTGTAAAACTGTAAAATCTGCTAAATCAACAATTAACTAACCAGATTAAGAAATCATATTATATTATATCACACTGGAATGCTACTTTTACATCTAGTATGCTATTTCTCTGTACCAAATAGAATTTTTAAAGGACGGAAAACATTAAATGATTTAGTGACAGGTTTCAGCGTAACAGTCGTGTTATATCTTCCTACTGTATTTTCCACTGCATGCATCCGATGAAGTGTGTTTTAGCCCACGAAAGCTTATGCTCAAATAAATTTGTTAGTCTCTAAGGTGCCACAGGTACTCCTGTTCTTTTTTCATAAAATGATTTAGTTTTTGAAAACATTCTTATTTCTTTTTGAAAGAAATAAAGGACAGTTCACCTTTTCAATCAGTGAGTTTGAAAAGATACGGTGGCAGGATCAGACTCTGCAGTGTCCCGTTGTGAGCCCATCCTGGCACTATTCACTTTGCCTCAGTTCCCTGCCCCCCCATGGAAACCCTCCCCAGGCAGCAGTCTCTCTTGGCACTACCCAGCGAGGTGCTGCTAAACTCAGACAATAGTCCCAAAATCAGCGTAGACAAAAGGGTCTTCTGCCCCCCTACTCTCCGTTCTTTCCTGCTCTTCCACAGAATGCTGGCTCCCAAAGTTCCCACCACCAGGAATCTCCACTGCGGCAGCACCGGTCACCACAACGAACTGCCCATCTTCAGTTCATCCCCGCAAATGAGGTCCTTGACTCTTCGTAGGCATTGCAGGTTGTCCTTTCCTAGCTAGGTCTAAGAATTGAACAAGCCATCTGACCCCTAGCCAATCAGGATCAGCTGGGACAGCAGTGATCTACCACATGTGAGGCTAGGCAACCTCTTCCGAGTTATTCTAACTTCTAGACTCTTCTAGAACCCTTCTGGAAATCTGTGGTTGTAGTTAACACGTCTATTACATACTAAAATTAAATGTCTATTACATACTAAAATGAATCAAAAAATGCAGGGATGTGATCTCCAGCATAAGAAGTTGGGTTGCCATGGGAAGATTAGTAAACAATGTGATGTTTAATTAAATGTCCAAGGGCAGCTTTAAAAACAGGACTGATCAAAAAGCTATTATGATTCTGGCTTGAAAAATTGTAAGCTGTTGACTGTATGGAAGCCCTCAACTCCTAGAGCAGTGGTTCTCAACCAGTGACCCAATCAGCACACAGCTGCAGCCCAGACATCCTCAGGGCCATACAGGTAGTATACACATTGTGTGGATGTGCCCAAATAACATGTAGAGAGCTGCATATGCAGCCCACAATGGTAAATAGGTTGAGAACCACTGCCCTAGATAGATGGCAACAAGTGTCACTATCTGCAGTAATTGAGTATTCAAGTATAATATGGAACACAAATTTTCCGCTGCTAGGATAGTATTTTACTTATATAATAGTTATATATATATATATATTTTTAACCTTAAGGATGTCTCGAGAAGAAACATTGAGCTAAGAAGGTATACTCCTTTCTTCCCTTTTCAGAGCTTGACTTCATGGGAGGTAAGCAGCATAGCATCAGGTTCTTAAGGTTACTTGTTGAGTACCAATGATGGTAGCTATAGCTCTCATGCTCTGAATCATGGTATTAAGAGAGAAAGGGGATTTAAAACATTGTATTACTGAAATTAAAGAAAACTAACATCCTCATGCAATATAACTGGGGGAGCTGAATACTAATAATAGAAGTAGGCGTAATGAAGACAGGCTTACAGCAAATCATGTAACTGAGCCTAAGAGAATAATTCTTAAATATGCGCATTCTGCAAATGGCCTTTGCAGCAGGTTACGTTTCCTGAATTCTGAGGAAACAATACAACATGGAATGGTTCTCTCATTACTTGCCCACTAACTATGGAAATGTGGATTAAATGTGAATGTCTGCTATGTAACAGAGTAACTTCGGGATGAAATAGACTTAAGCCAGGTTAAAATTCAATTTCTTTTCTAAACAACTGATCAACATCCCACCTTCATAATGACTCAGCCTTTGAATAACTAAATGAAACATGTAGCTAGAAAGGTACACGTCTTGAGGATAAAAATTCATTACAACCCTTTCTTTATTGTATTGAGCCTTTACCGAAGTGAGATGATTCATATTATTCATTTGGGAGTGGCTGTCTTAAAAACCCAAGTTTAGGATGGGGACTGTTTCAGAAAACAGTTTTTGAAAATATGTATGTTAAAATTTTAAGGGTTTACACTAACTTTTAAAACTTTATTTTGAGCCAGTCTGAACTTTTTTATAAAATCTGGATGCTTTGATTACAATAAGGTTGTTACTTTTTTAGATGCAGACAGCCATGGAAAAATTCAGTGATTACATTGGTTGTACAATGCAAATGAGAGATAGAAGATTAGGAAAGAAGGTCAGTATTTCAGAAAGCAAGCCATGCTTTTTGGGTTTGGGTGGGGCAACAAGACTTAACAAAGAGGTGATGTTCTAAGAAAGAGAGCAAAAATGAAAACATGGGAGTTGCCTTAGCAAGTGGCGGGTCAGTGCTAACGAGCCAATTCAATTAAGGTGGAAGAGGCCTATTTTCAACAGTTAACAAGAAGTTGTCAAAGAAGTTGTCAACTGTGGCAACTCCCATCTTTTCATGTGCTGTGTATTTATACCTGCCTACTGTATTTTCCACTCCATGCATCTGATGAAGTGGGTTTTAGCCCACGAAAGCTTATCCCCAAAGAAATTTGTTAGTCTCTAAGGTGCCACAAGGACTCCTCGTTGTTTTTGCTGATACAGACTAACCCGGCTATCACTCTGAAACCTGTAAAATACTTGGTTCTTTCATTCCCCCATCACCGTTAGTAGACCAGCAGATTAGCCTTAGAGGACACTGCCTTCACTGACAATCATTATTTGTTTATATCTGGTATAGCTATAATAGGAAAGGGTTTGGGGTTATGCATGAAAAAAGGCAGCAGAGAGAAAGTAAAGTAAACAAAAGCCATACCGGCCCACTCACATTAATCCCCATTACTAAATCTCTGCTCAAAGAGGAGCTAACCCTCTGTCAAACTTTGTGCCTGTAGTACATGAGGCAAGGGAGCCTTTCTGCAAAATGTTGTGCTTGAAGTTTAGGAGAAATGATGTGAGGGAGGGTCTACGGTCCTTTTGGCCTAAAGAGTAAAAAATGAAATTGTAGACATAGCCCCAGTACTGACTATAAAAACAGCAACATCATACTTAACATATTCGCTCCTGGGTTACCAGTCATATTGAATTATTTTACTGAAAAAATATAGCTCTTACTGCTGTTAGGATTTCAGAGCCAAGACAGCTATGGGAGAGTAATCTAGATGCTATTAATGTACCCTATGCATGTCATCCAAGTTCTGACTGCAAAATCAGTATTACAGCTAAGAGGCACAAAGAACACAGCTTGATTTTTCAAGGCTGAGTTTGCAGTGCTGGCAGTTAGAAAGGTGGCTTGTAAATAGAAATGTTTGTTCTCCAGGCCACACAGAGGATAAAATGGCCCACCACAATGTCATATTCAGTCACTTTTCTGACTTTATATGCCCCTAAGAACAGCAGCCAACTTGCATATCACAATTTTAGATTTACCTACAAGACAATACTTGCCAAGAAACTGTTTTTAAACTGTGGCCTCGATAGTCATTAGATGCTCTACAATGCAAAATAGTCTTCAAAATTTCACCACAACAAATGTAAGATTTAAAACAAACAAAAAGAAAAGATAATCCAGTTCTAAATAATGTAAATATTCAACAAGTATTGCTTCCAGGTAAAAAGTAACTATATTTTCTTTCAAGGTCTAAAGAGAACCTCTTTGTGGTAGTAACTATAACCAGGATTCCACTCAGAATATCTCAAAATGGAACAGTGATCACCAATCACACACACACAAACAAAGTTGGGGGGTCATATATTTTAAGAAGTAATCTCCTTTTTTGTTTCCATTACCTTAGAATCTAGGCTAATATGATTATTATGAAATTTAGCCTTCCCCTAATCACATCTATTGCTTCCCAAATTGGCATTCCTGGAGGAAATACTTATTCCCGATAATTGACAAGAGGCATATGCACTGTCTGAGATGTAAATTGTGTTTGTCATTCCTTCTATTTTTTGTTCCCATCATAGTATTTCAAATTCTCTCACTTTGCCCCTTTCCCTCTCAGGCCAATTCTCTGCCATTGTTCCCTCCTCCTCTGTCAAACACCCTTCTAACCCTGTACTCTTGATCACTCTCCTCCCAAAGCACTTCTGGCATCAAAGTATTAGAAATAGCAATTCTAGCATCTCATGTTAAAAGTGATGCCAATGTTTGACATCTAACACAGGTAGTGCTTTAATAGTGGTTATTGTGTCTAACAGGAGTAGTACTTAGTGTTCCCCACTGGGATGGCATGTCATGCTGTCTCACAAGGGGAAAAATGTTAAAATCAGATTGGGTCTGAATGCTCTGTATGCAAACCCATAACCTGAAATATATATTTAGGAAATCATAATTTTGAACCCAACCTTATTATTAAGTTATTTTAAAGAAGCAAGCTAAAGTCTGTCCTAATATTAAATCTGGGAACACTTTACAGATGCCATGAAAGTATTTCAAAATAGCTGATAATTCAGTGACAGGGAAGGGATGAATCTGAATGGAATCTGAGTGTTTAAAGATACCCATCCCAAACCAGAGAACTGTAAGACATCTCATAAAGGAATTATTATTACTTTTGTATGTAAGTGCTGTTACCATGCTGGGTGCTATACAAGTATAAGACTGCCCCCATCCAAATCTTATTTGTTTTGCTTTCATCTGTTGGGAGAAGAAACCAATCCTTATAATGTATTTTAAAATGGATTGGGTGGGGCTCTAACACACTCAGGAGTAGAGCTCGGTGAATATTTTTTTTGAAAAATATTTTATTTGATGAAAAAAATAGTTTTGATAGGGTTACCATATTTCAACACTGAAAAAAGAGGACACTCCATGGGGGCCCTGCCCCTGCCCCCAACTCCGCCCCTTCCCCGCCCCCATTCCAACCCCTTCCCCAAAGTCCCTGCCCCAACTCTGCCCCCTCCTCTGAGCACCCTGCATTCCCCCTCCCGCTCTGATCTTGGTTGGGGGTTGCTAAGTGCTTCCCTGCTCCCCACTCGCCCTGCAGCCCCTGCACCCCCCCCGCGCCTGCAGCCTCTGTGACCCCTGCTCCCCACTCGCCCTGCAGCCCCTGCACCCCCCCTGCCCCTGCAGCCTCTGTGACCCCTGCTCCCCACTCACCACCCCTGCGCCCCCCGCCTGCCCTGCCTCTGCGCCCCCTGCCCCTGCAGCCTCTGCACCCCCCCGCCCCTGCAGCCTCTGTGCCCCCTGCCTGCCCTGCCCCTGCGCCCCCCTGCCTCTGCAGCCTCTATGCCCCTACCTGCCCTGCTCCTCCTCGCCCTACAGCCTCTGCACCCCCACGCCTGCCCTGCTCCCCTGCTCACCCGGCAGCCTCTGCCTGGTGGGGGCTTCGGAGGCTCAGCGACGACAGAGGTGGCGCGGGTCCCTGCAGCCCCGGCACAGACCGCACTCCCCGCCGCCTCCTTCCTGCCGCCGCCGAGCACGTTCCCCGGCCTGTCCCCACTGGAACAGCTCCCGCGGCGCTGGGTTCCGAGCCACGCGGGGCGACAGGGCCGCAGGAAGGGTCCCCCAGTGGCCGAGGGGTGCCCGGCCTCCCCGTGGTCCTGCGGGCTCGGCTGGGGCGCGCGCTCCGCCCGGCCTGTGGGGGCAGCAGCGGCCCCTCCGCCACCTTCTGCGGCTGCGCCCCCCCCCCGCCCGAGCTCGCTACAATGTAGCCGGGGCGACTGGGCTGCGCTGCAGACCCGGCGGATCGTGCTGGGGCCGGGCGGACCCTGGCTTATGCCTCCCTATTTCCCCAGACATGTCCGGCTTTTTGAAAATTCCCCCCGGACGGGGATTTGAGCACCAAAAAGCCGGACATGTCCGGGGAAATCCGGACGTATGGTAACCCTAGTTTTGATCTACCAGAAACTATTCACGAATTTCACACTGTGACGCATAGCCAGAAAGGGTTAAACATCCTGCAGAATAAGATTCAACCCTTAAAGACATATGGGGAGATAATGTTTGTGTTTTTGTCTATTTACATATATATGGAAACTTCCTTAAAATTGTGGCGCTGATGGCTGAGTTTGATGCTGTACTCCAGGAGCATCTAGGAAGAGTCACCACCCAAGAAATGTACACACACCACTACCTTGGAAAAACAATTCAAAATGAGATCATACAGTTACTGGCAACACAAGTCAAACAGAAGATTGTGGCAAATCTGAAGTCAGCAAGATATTACTCTGTTATTCTGGAACATCAGCCATACGGAACAAATGACTTTAATGGTGCATTTTGTAACAACAACAGAACCTAGTGAAAATGTCCCTGCAATGGTGACTGTCAGAGAGCATTTTCTAGAATTTATTGACATTGATGATACTACAGGAGCTGGTATGACAAATGTGCTTCTTAAAAAGCTGGAAGATACGGGAATTGCGATAGATGACATGAGAGGTCAGGGCTACGATAATAGTGCCAACATGAGAGGAAAGAACAGAGGAGTGCAGACACGGATCCAAGAATTAAACCCTCGAGCTTTTTTTGTCCCATGCAGTTCTCATTCATTGAACTTGGTGGTCAGTGATGCATCATCAGCTTCTAGTGAGGCTGCTGAATTTTTTAATGTAATTCAAAGCATCTATGTATTTTTCTCTGCATCAACTCATCGATGGCAAACTTTTTTATTGAGTCTTCAACTTCTTTCTTTGTGATGTGAGATATATCTAATACTGTGTGTTTTTGTCAAACTCTAGTTTGTCAGACAATAGTTTCTTGCAGTGTTGATCTGCTGAGCCCCTCTATACCAAATATACTGAAGTAATTCACATTCTAAGCTGTATTTAAGTAAAACGCTGCATTTAAAAATTTTTAATTTTTTTTTAAAATCTAGTTTACCAAATTACTTTTCATCTATATATCAGGCATAAATTACTCGAGAGAGAGAGAGAGTGTGTGTGTGTGTATATATATATATATATATATATATATATATATATATATATAAAATTTACAATTTTATGTTCTGGTTAACTAAATATAATTACCATGCTGGTGTCAAAATCCTAAAATATCTCTCAGGAAGCCAAATACTATAATCTGGTAAAACAGATTTTCTGGAAAAATACTTTGAAGTATACAGCTTCAAAGAATTACTCTTTCTTCCTAATCAATGTGTCTTAAAATATTTTTGCCATGAGCTATGGGTTGCTTTGTTCCTGCAAGATCCTAAAACATGTAGTTATTCTTTTTTTTCCAAATAAAAATTAACAATGGCTATATCTGGTCTACTTGCAGTCTTTGGGAGTATGAACAGATGTTACTTTATATATACACACCTTATTTCAGTACTCCATATTAATAAAAATATTCATAAAACACATTTTTCAATAAGCTCCACCATATATCAAAAAATCTTCCCTGAAAATAAGGAAATATTGACCAACACTGTTGTTGCTGAAATTAGTGTGTCTGGTTTTTTTAACTCCATCTAGTTTATAAAAATATATTTTTCCTGCATTCCCAGAAAGAAATTGGATTCCCACTAATTTAATAAGTTTAACAGCAGCAAATATGATCAAAAATATAAGCCTCATATCTCTCATTACCTCAAATATATAACCAAATCAGATGGGCCTCCTGGTCCACTTCCATAGCCTGACCAATGGTGTCCATGTTCATAAATCAGCAAATTTAAAATTGTACCAAAGTCATCAGTGCAAGTTTTGTGTAAATAAAGAGAATATAATGTATATTGATAAAAAAAGAGCCATTAAGAAAATTAAATTTTACCAAATTATTTTAAAATTTTAGCTATACATAATCAGGCACAAATCCCTTAGAAAGAATACACTTGCAACACCTAGGGGGAAAAGAACCTTGAGTCTAAGCTGATTTGTTTTCTTATTCTTAATCTTGTATTTATTGCCATCCTGTGGATACAGCATGTCTTTCGTTGATCAATATTTATTGTTTCCCTGCTTTGAAATGCAAATAAGTACTTTGAAAAAAAAGTTGAAAGGCTGTCTGATTTTTCAGACCTTGCAACGTTTGGTGAAATGCTGTTGTGCAACTATGAATAGAAAAACGTAGTAAAACACAACTGATATCTCCATGTCAAGCATATAATTAATTAGTCTTCTTACATTCCTCAGATACAGGATATCAATGTTGCAAAAATATGCCCTGGCCCTGCACCGCCCCCGGAAGTGGCCAGCATGGGGGTGGGGTGGGGCAGGCACCTCCACCGCACACTGCCCTCGCAGCATTTTACTTAAATACAGCTTAGAATATGAATTACTTCCATATATTTGGTGTAGAGGGGCTCAGGAGATCCACACTGCAATAAACTGAAGCTCCCATTGGTTCCCCATTCTTGGCCAATGGGAGCTGCAGGGGGCGGTGCCTGCAGGTGAGGGCAGTGCACGGAGCCCTCTGCCTCCCCCCCCCACCACCACCAGGGGCCGCAGGGACGTGGTGCTGGCCACTTCTGGGAGCGGTGTGGGGCCAGTGCAGGCAGGGAGCCTGCCTTAGCCCCGCTGTGCCACAGGGCTGGCAATCCTGCAGGCCCGATTGAAAGCCCTGACAGGCCAGATCTGGCCACGGGCCGTAGTTTGCCCTCCCCTGGCCTAAGAGTACAATTCAACACCCTAATGCCTTAATTTCCTGACCCTTTTTATAAGATTACATCGTGTCCTTTATATTTATTTCTGTTTAATTCCTGAAACAGTGGCAGGCTCATATGTGCAAAGACATAGGAAACTAACATATATAACTCAACTGTCTATTCGTGTATTAAGAAAAAAAAAGCCAGTAATAACTAATTTCCTAGCTGTCCTGCAATGAGTAATTCCTATCAGCCATTCACTAGACTAGTATGAAAGGCATGTGGGTGGGTGGGTAATCGAGAAGAGAACATGATATTTCTTGCTATAAAAGCAGGCAGGCAGAAAACTTACTTGATCTAGAGATCTGAGGAATCTGCCACATCCTCAAGTGCCTTATCTAAACACCAAGCTGGCAAGTCCATTGTTGACTTCAGCATCAAGTGTGCAGTAAAGTGCACTGCACTGGCCTGTTGTGTAGAATCCAGCACTCAGCTCTGGCATGAATCCTTCAGTAAAGGTCACAAAGTCTGTTCTTACCCACTGTTTTTGTTTTTCCGCATCAGGGCTGAATTTGGCCCACAACTGTCTTTATTTATATATCCTACATAAAAATGTTAATTAGATCCATACAATAAAAAGGACTAAAATTCAAGTCTTGGCAGAGATCAAAGAATTAACATATATCTGTTTCCAAAATTATATATATATATATATATATATATATATAGACCCCTGCACCATATGTTGAGTAACTGTTATCCATATAGGGAGCAATCATTTTCAATTAACAGGTGAGTGAAAATAAAATGGCATCTGGGTGCAATGCTGTACACAGTGTTGGCTAATCTGGTAGCAGAACAAAGTTGGCCAACAACAATGAGAGCAGCCAGGGATGAGACGTTCACATGCAGAAGCCACCTGTAGAGAAACCCATTCCAGACGGCAGGCCGGTTCTGTATCACACACCAAAATCACACCAGCAGTTGGCTTCAATTCAGAAATTAACAAAGACAAAGCACATTGTATGTCAGCACTAGAAAAATGCAGAATGAGAACTTCAATTCACATGCCAAATGTGCTTTAAAAACTGTTATTTTTAAAGTGGAAGTCATGTCAAAATAAGATTTTTCTGAAAAACATGAATATGATATTAATATGAATTAGCAGAAGGAAAAATGCAACATTCTGTAAGAAAAAGCATTTCTTGGCTCTACAGAATCTCAGACCAGAGTAGTAAGTTGCAAAAGAATTGTTTTTAAGCCTAAATCCATCTTGCCTTTGTCAAACATCAATTAAGCACAAAAAGGTAAGAGTGAGGAGGGGAACTGAGAAATGAATTGAAGATGTATACACTGAATCTGATTCCAGACCTCATTGTATGATTGGCCATTACAATAAATCTGTTAATTTTTATTAAAAAAATGATATTTTATTTAAATTAGTTACTTGAAATGAGAAATAACACGTATGCACTCGTTGAGGCATACCATGGGGAACTAGCACTGCAGCTCAGACTCCATTAGGCTTCCGTGACAGGCATACCCACGCTGACTCAGGTGACTACAATAAAACCCATTTGAGTGCCAAGCTGGGCTACCGTCCAGATGTTATTCCCCCACTATGGGCTGATCAGGTCTTATTCTCACCTATTTCCTCACTGTGAGTTTCCTACCTGCAGATCAAATTCTCCAGCTTCCTGTTGGGGTTGATGAAGTTTCCCATTCTTAGCAAGGGAAACCTACCTGATCAAGAGTTTGACCATCTATGTGGGTCAAAGGTTGGGGGGGGGGGAGGAAATGGCATATACCCCAATAAGCAGCCAATTGTATGTTTCTTGTAGGCTTTTTTATAGGTCAACTGTACATCTCTAAGGCCTGGTCTACACTACGACTTTAATTCGGATTTAGCTGCTTTAATTCGAATTAACGCTTGACCCGTCCACACAACGAAGCCATTTAATTCGAATTAAAGAGCCCTTTAATTCGATTTCTGTACTCCTCCTCGACGAGAGGAGTAGTGTCAAAATCGGTATTGTTAATCCGAATTAAGGTTAGTGTGGCCGCAATTCGACGTTATTGGCAATTAGATGTTATTGGCTACCCACAATGCAATGCTCTGGAAATCGATGCTACTATGGTAGCTTGGACGCACACCACCGAATTAATGGTGCCTAGTGTGGCCGAATACATTCGAATTTATAAAATCGGTTTCCTAAATTCGAATTATATAAATTCGGATTAATCCTGTAGTGTAGACATACCCTAAGAACTAAGCAATGTAATCTGTGATGTACACAATTCAATTATCATTAGTAAACTTTCTCCATGTGAACACGCCCATAGATTAAATCTTTCATGTTCTCAGTAGCCAAAAGACATAGGCATGTAGGTGGGATGTGTGAACAGTGGAAGTAGGAATGCAAGGAGGCCTCCAACCAACCTGCAGACCTTTTACAGAGCTAGCTCTCCTTATCTTTCAACTGGGCAGAGAGAGCCTAATCCAAATTTATACCACTCTGCAGTTTGGAGGAGCAATTAGCAGATCCAATCGAGGTGTCTAATCATAGCCTGGACTTAATGAATGCCAAGCTGTGACTGATTCCCCCATGTGGCTTCCCAAAGGGTCCTTTTGCCTAATGGGCAGGAACCTCCCCACATATTTACACATTTGAAGATAAATTCTTCTGAAATGGGAGTAGATTAAAATGCAGTAGGGAAGTTTTAGTGTGCAGCAACAGGGTTCGCAGATACGCTTAATATGTGGCAGGCTAGTGAGAGGTAGATTTACACCCCAGCTTTCCATGAACTAAGTGTTCATGTAGACAAGTCCTATAATGCTCCATTGCACACAAACATGCAGATTTCTACTCTGTAATTTCTACATAAAAAATTATATATGTAGAACACAGATCACTCATTCACTAGCTTTTCCTAAACATTACAGGAAAACCATATTTCATAGCCATCATTTCTCATCTGACACTATGCCAATCGAAAGTTACATACACACACCATTATAAGAGCACAAAGAATTAAGCAAAATGTAATTTATGAAAGCCACACCAAATCCATATTAATCATGAATATACACTAATATATAACTAATAAGGCTGGAGGCTCAGGGATGCATTTTGCTCAGGAGGAAGGTGGACTGTGGGCATGAAAGGCAGTCATGACTTAGAAAAGGAACTGATCATAATGTAGATGGAGTGATGAATGACATAACTGCATATTTGCTTGCTTTCCATGGGTTTGCATTGCTGGGATATGCAATCCATGAACCTTCCATTTAAATTACTCTATGGAAATTATATTAAATTCCATTAACTAACAACGGACTTGATCTGTAGCTTCTGCAACTCACACTGAGTAGTAATAGGTTTTATGGGTGCCCAGCACCTCTGAGGATTATCTATTTGCAATAAACAGAGTAGTATATTTTACTTTAAGGCCTTGATCTAGCAGTGTACATAAGCATGTGCTTAACTTTAAGTACATGCTTAAGTCTCTGCTGGACTGCAGCCAAATATCTGCTACTGATAAGAGAATACAATAAATCTAATATGCCTTTCCTATGTCTAACTTCCATGACTTACAGTTTAACTATCAAAACCGATATTGGTTAATTATACTCTGTATATTTTAATAAAATATTATGGATTTTCATAAAACCCCTATGAATTTGATATAACTAGCATTAATATTTTGGAAACAATGATTGAGAAAAAGCACATAGGCAATGTGTAAATGACAAATCGAGCATATTAAATATCGGTTATAAAAAGGTAAAGAATAATAAATTTCACTAGGAATGATAAACTGGGTCACTACAGAAATTCCAATTCTTCATGCATCAGTAGTTGACTCTCTGTTGTAAGTGGGGAAAAACTAAGCCTGCGTCCTCATGTACAGCAGCGCAGCTGCAGCGCTTTAGTGAAGGTGCTACTACACCAATGGGAGAGCTTCTCCCATTGGCATAGTTAATCCACCTCCCTGAGAAGCAGTAGGTATGTTGATGAGGGAAGCTGTCTACACAAGGAGTTAGGTAGGTCTCACTACGTTGTTCAAGGTTGTGGATACTGCATTAGTCTAAACAGCCAATTGCATAAGAAAACCATTTATAATCTGCCATAAAACTATTTATTGTCATACTGTAAAATAATGCTGCATTCTCTAAATCCACTTTTTGAACACGGGGAGGAGTAGCATCCCCTCAACTTCATAAAATAGAGCTGAAGGATTTTTCTATGCAGGAAAAAAATTACAAATTATTAAAAATTGTTTCGCTTGGGGTAAATATTAGCAAATTTGTGTGGTGCTTAAAAATAAATATAAATTATGTGCCTGAAACTCAATAAAATCATTTTCAATATCTATCTTGCAGATGGGAGTCCTACGAACTGAAATTAGTTGGAGCTGGGACTGTTCAGCACCTTTGGAAAACCAGGTTACTTCTAATTAGGTGCCTAATTTAGGAATCTAGATTTGAAAATTTTAGGCATAGTTTCAGAAGTAACTCTTGAGTTTTTGCCTGGTCATGGTGTTTTAAAACTCCTGTGTATTGAATAAAATGTAAATACCACCCATGGAAAACCACTGTTTATGCACCAGCACCTATGATAATGGTTAACTAAGTCAAAGTTGCTATTTTTAAAATTTGGTATTGGGCTGGCAGAGCTACAAAATGAACAACCTATATATTTAGAATCTTGTAGCATTTCCTATTAGATTACTACCATAATCAGGAAAGCCAAATGTGGTGATCAAAAAACAGTGTCACTTTATATGCTCAGTAGCTAAATTGTTAAATATTAAAGGAATCAAAATAAAATGTTACAATTCTGAAAAATCTAGTCAAAGACTCTTTCTAATCCAGAATGTTGGTAATATTGAAATTTCCTTTTCCAAGAGAACTATTTGAGTAGTTTAATTACTAATAAAAGTAATTTCAGCAAACAACACGTGTATCAATTTGCCCTTGTGATGGTGTGTGACAGGTAATTCAGTTCTTTAATTTGCTGGCTCTCTCTTAATTATGACTTCACTTTGCTAGGGCTTTTTATCTACAGCTGTCTTTCTTGTAATGTTTGGAGAGCTTTAAAATTTACATTTTAATCCAGTCTAAGTGGAAAATATAAAAGATATTCCAAGGTCATAAAAAGAAAGGAAAGGAATGTATTATATCAGATATTGCACACACACACAAAAAGGAGGGGTATTTCAGATTTTATTCTTATAATAAAGACTGAAAAATTAAATGATGTAAAATATTCAGGTACAGAACAACCTATGATATTTTTGTATCATACTTTACAAAACCTTTATAATGCTATTTTGCTTGAAGCATTTTAAACCCCTTACATCAATGCAACTTTTCTTACTGTTAGAGCTGCTTAAAAATGTATATAGAATTAAAGTAAGGGACACTCTTTGCGTTGCAGTATTTGCTATTTGAAGACTCCATGGTCTTACTGATATGTAAATGAGCATACTAGACACAACAAACAGACTATTAGCAAGTAAAGACCACTTGGCTCTCTAAGGCCACCATCCTCTGTTCTTACTATATCCCTTTATATTCCCTTCTCTGGAAATATGACAGGATGTGTCTAATCTATTTCTACTAAATTGCTTTTTGTTACTTTGAGAAGAAAAGTTTATTGGAATAAACTTTGTTCCTTTGCCTATGTATTACTAAATGGCAGAAGAGACTTTATGTACCTTTGTAATATTTTATGCAGACCACTGTCCCTTTTTCATGCGCTGTATATTTAGAAGTAGTAATGGTGGCTTATTGCCATGCTGTAATTAGGGGCTATAGAGGTTCATCTGAGTGACATTGAAATTTAGGTTATGATTCTCCACCAGCAGTATAGAATTCCACAAGGAATAACTTTGTAAAAGTATTTTTAACTGAGGAAATCACTAGTTTCCAATGAAGACAGGTTGGTACCACATGAAAGTTCAAATTCACAGGGAGACTAAAGGACTGTTTCTTTTTATATGCATCTCTGAACCTCCTTCACTGATGATGAGTAGGTTTTTGGGAACTCAAAATGTTCTTGCAGACACTCCTCTCAAAGATTAAAAGTTCTCCATTGGGTGTTTCTCCTAGCATGATTCTACTTTAAAGGGAAATTTGGTGTTGTGAACATGTTCATGGCGAGCTAATATTTGAGGAACAATCACTTTATCCCTTTTAAAAAGAACACCTTCCTTAAGATTAGTCATTCACAATGTAAACCATCTGAAGGGAATACCAGCAATGTGGTATATTTGAAAAAGCTCCCCATAAAAAATAAAACTGAAAGCTTAAGACTAATTGTGAACCAGGGTGAGTATAACTTTCACATTAGCAGTGGTACAAAAATGAATCACTGAGGGAGTCTTTTGCCAGTGGGTACATTAATCTTCATTGAAGCTTCTATGTTCTAGCATTAGTTATTATGTTAGCTACTGAGTTAATAAAATATAAGACTCTTATTAAGATATTGACCACTTGCTTGTGTGAGAATTTATATATCTTTATTTTCTGCATATTAGCTTTTTGTTTTATTACTTTATTGGTTTTAAACAAATGCTCACATAAGAGTGTTAAGTACAAATGACATCTTTTTGTAATGTTATCTCATTGACAAAGCAACACATTTTAGGTTTTCATCCCATATCCTCACTCTGCCATTAAATTCGGTCTTAAATTTTGATATCCAGTAACAAGATATCTAAAAGATTCAACATTCTTTGATTCACTCTTATCCAAATTAACATTGAATAGAACTGAATTAGCAGATAAATCTCTTGTACCCTTTTTTTATGACTGCATTTTAAAAGAAGACCTTTGAAATGCAGTCCTTTGTTATAAGAGCTATTCACTACCTAGGTGTAATGATTTTATACATTGTTACAGGTTTGGCCAAGCTTTGAAAAAGTGCCTACTGATTTTGGATACTTCCATTTTAGGATGTCCAAATTGAGATGCCATAAAGAAGCCTTACTTTCAGAAAGTGCTAAGAACCAGTCCTCTGAAAACCAGGTCCCTTTAAAGTGTCTCAGGTTGGGCTCCCAGAACAGAACCCTCCAAATTGCCAGCCACTAATCAAAAATCTTGGCCAGTGTTTATAGGTTTACTCCTAAAATGTGTGTGTGTGTTTTCGTGCACTTCAGTGAATGCAAATGAGTTCTCTTGTGGTTAGAAATACAGCATTTCCCCCTCAAAACTTCAGTGCTTGCTCTTTGAGTAGAGAATGAATTTTTTAATTTTTACAGTTGAAGTGATTTAGATTTGAGTTAAACATTTTTAAATGAGTCTTTAGCACCATGTATCAGGCAACTTTTTGTTCTGAATGATCTTAATGGATCAACACAGACTGTTCATACTTTCCTTGCAGTTAAAACTCATTAAAATATTATAGGCCATATTTGAAGAAATTAGTCCAGGATTAATAGCATTTTTTGCTATTATTCATAACCGGAACATTATTCTTTACCTTCTGACATACCGGGGTGCAATCCAGACTGGGGGGGGGGGAGAGAGGGGGCTGCGTCACCCTTGCCCTGCAACGCCTTACTGTTGTAGCTCCCCACCTGGACCGCTCACAAACAGCTTGCCAGCAATCAGGTCACTCCCAGATGGGTCTGTGTTTACCTGCAGCCTGCCAGTCACACGGTGGCTCTCACCAGCCTTGGGTTATACTGCAGGGTGACCCTAACACACACACAGCTCCAGATTTTCTTCCAAAAATGTATGTCTTGTACTGCCCAGCTAGGACAGTACAAATATATTAAGTCAATTATTCCTTTAAACAGAGTTACCCCGACACTTTTACTTAAACACTGGATTATTTATAAAACAATAAAACAAGTTTATTAACAACAAAGAGATAGATATTGAGAATAAGTAAGGAGGCATAAAAGTCAGATGTATTTACAAGAAAAATAAAGAGAAAACATTAAATTAGGCACTAGAAAGCAAACTATATTAGACTCAAAGCAAAGTTTCTCAACGCATGCTTCCAGCAGCATTAATGACCAAACTCTTCAGGTCAGGCCCCTGTCCCAGAGATCAACAGGTGTTTCCTTTGTCTTCTCAGAGGCGGACAATGAGATAGGCAGGAAGACAGAGAGGTGTGTGTTGGGGTGCTTTTATGGGTTTTTTTAGCCCCTTTTTGAAAAGTATTTCCAGCTGAGAACCAGGAGACAAAGTAGTCTGCTGGAAGAAGTAGACTCCATGCTGTATCTTTGCTAAGATGCAGATCTCTTTGTCCCGGCCCCCTTCCTTGCCAAAGACTGGCCCATTATCTTTGTTGACACCTGACTGGGCTGTCAGCTTGCCCTTTGTCTTTGAGAAACTTTGAGAACTTTAACCACTCCCCAGATTTATCTGGGAAGCATACTTCAGTCATGATTTCACCTCATGTTCATAACTTTACGTATAACATTGCTATATGCACTTTACCATTACACTAGTGATCAGCAAGTTATGAGTTTTCAAATGATACCTCACACAGCATACTTTATACAAAGATTATTACAATAGCATGTAGAGTATGAACACAGGAGTGTATTCCGTTTCATACGCCCTGTTGAAGAAAATATTTCTTCAGGTAATTCCACAAAGAACTGCCCACTTTCTGGCTGCCATCTCTCATTGTTCTCAATGTGAGTAAGGTTAGAGGTTTCTTGCAGGAAGATACCCCTCTTCAAAAATGGCCACTGTTCCAGGTGGGAGTGAAGCCAAGCTGCATCAGGAAAGAGAGGCCACCATTGAACATAACTTAATATTTTATATAAAAAGCCACGTGATTTCCTTTCTACGAGTGCAAAACAGTCAGAAATTTAGAACAGTTGGTACCAGCTCTCTTTCTCTCCATATTATGAAAGTGCTTCTAACTCTCCTGCAATATTATTTGAATACAGAATGATGTCAATTTGTCCTTCACTGTCTGATTAAGAACAAATTACTTAAGAATCTTTTAAGTGTCAGATAAATGAAATCAAATACATTGCAATAACCCCTAAAGGCATAATACTTCAGTAGTAGTAATAATTTTATCATTTTGCCAACATCAAATAATAATAATTAAACTAAAAGTTATCTTCAGTTTCAGCCTTAGGATAATTTGGTCATAAAGATTGTGCAATCTACAGTCAAAGAATTATTTTATTGCTGCAATAAATGACACTGCAACCCAGGACAACAAATTTAAGACTGTTTTCAAAATTCCAATTTTCTACTTATCTACTATTCAAACAACTATAATCACTTCCCATAAATATCCTTAAAGTGACTTCATTAATTCCTTTTTGTTACTCCTTCTTTCTAGATACAAGAAACTGATTTTATTAACTACAAACCAACAAAAAGAAAATACAGTACAGTCCTTTTCAATTCAAAACATTTTGGGAACTGCATATTCGTAGATTACATATCAGAGTGTGCAATAAACCCTCCTGTGTCAGGTATATACAATATAATCTATATTTATCAAAAATGATTTCTCATACACAAAGCAGGGCCAGGGCCGGTGCAAGGATATTTCGCGCCCTAGGCGAAACTTCCACCTTGCGCCCCCCCTCCGGCCCCGGGACCCAGGGCTGACCCTAGCTATTTTGGTGCCCTACGCAGCCGCCCCGCGGGGGGGCTGTGTGGGGCCCCAGGCCTCCACAGGGGGGAGGAGGGGCTGGCCACAGGCCTCCGCGGGGGAGCTGTGTGGTGCCCCGCCCCAGGCCTCCATGGGGGACGGGGGCTGGTCCCAGGCCTCCGTGGGGGACGGGAGGGAGTGGGGGGGGCGGTTCCCCCCTCCGGCCAAGCCTGGGAGCCAGAGGAGCAGAGCAGGCTGGGGCCGGGTCACTCCACTTCCCGCAGGAAGTATCCAGCCCCCCGTCCCCCATGGAGGCCTGGAGCCAGCCCCCCCCCCCCCCACGTGGAGGCCTGGGGCCCCAGCTTGCTCTGCTCCCCTGGCTCCCACGCTTGGGGGAAGGGGGGCGGAGCAGGCTGGGGCTGGGGCTGGGTCACTCCACTTACCATGCGGTAAGTGCAGGGTCGGGCCTGCCTGCAGTCTTCAGGGGAAGGGGGGGAGGGGGCGGGGCGGGGCCATCGGGCATGGGGGGGAGCCCCCCCGTGGCAACTCCCAGCCCTGCGGCGCCCCCCCTGCGGCAGCTCCCCGCCCCCCCTCCACCCAGGGAGCCCCCCCATGGCAGCTCCCCGCCCCAGCTCACCTCCACACCGCCTCCTCCCCTGAGCCGCTTCACTTCTCCTGCCTCCCAGGTGTGCGGCGCCAATCAGCTGTTTGGCACGGCAAGCCTGGGAGGGGAAGAGAATTAGATCGGGGGCGGCGTGCTCAGGGGAGAAGGCGGAGCAGATGTGAGCTGGGGCAGGGAGTGGTTCCCTTGCACGCCCCCCCTTTACTTGCTGCGGGCAGCCCTCCCCGCGCCCTCCTGCCCCAGCTCACCTCCACTCCACCACCTCCCCTGAGCGTGCTTTTTGGCACCCCCAACCACTTGGCGCCCTAGGCGGCCGCCTAGTTCGCCTAGTGGTTGCACCGGCCCTGAGCAGGGCACAAACATTTCAGATCAGCACCAAGGAGGGCAGTCAGTATGTGTATAGGTTCTTCTCTGCGCTACTGAAATAATACATTTACATGCAGATAAAATGGCCTTTGAACTATTTCTTTAATGTATTCGGCATCAACATGCTTCCTCCTCCTCCACAACCAATTAATACATTTGGATACCATCTATGTGTTTAATATATTTTCTGTACAAAATTAAAGGAAATTCTCAGTAATCATTTGTATTTTATTTTTTCATTTGTCTCTTACAATTTGTACAATCAAGATTACAGAATGGTGTTGCACAGTTTTAATATTTGAAACCCTACTTTGACAGGTCCTGTGCCTGAACAGCCAAAGATAAAGTTCACAGAATGCCCAAAATCAACTCTTTGGGGTTCCAGATAGTTTTCAGGAGTCCTGGTTTAATCAGAGTATCAAAAGGTTGGAAAAACCTCTGGCTGCTGCATCCTTCCATTTATCCTCATAGACAGAGAAGTCTAACATTAAAATATACCAACCAGCAAACAGAGCTGTGTTTATGTTTCCTCAAAGCTCCAGAACCTGCCTTCTGATCAGCAAATCCCATCTCACTCCTTTGGGAATTACACAGTCCTATAAGGTGCTGAGGCTACCTATTATCAGCCTCAGCTGATTAAGTCCCAGCTGGGACTGCCTCCCTAAGGTGACTATATGAATCTTTTTGGGGAGTTAAAACCACAGTGCCATCTGGCTCAATGTATCCTCTTTATACAGCCACTACTGAGGCAGGTGCAGCAAGATTAAGAGGTCCTGTACGGGGACACCAAAAGATGTGACACCATCATACCTCCTCTGAGGGCACACACAGTAACCACAGGCCATATTTAATGAACTGCTGCACATGTAGGGTGAAATCCTGGCCCTAATGAGGACAATGAGAGTTTTGTCTTTGACTTCAATAGGTCCTGGATCTCACCTCCAGTACCTAAAACTGATGTTCCTCATTTTAGATAAGGTTTGTCTACAGGTGTGTATAGTAACTGGAGATGTTAGCTTCAGGGAATTCTAAAGTTCATGCATCATAAGCATCAGCATGAGGCACTTCTCTAGTAGTTTGCAAGGAAACCACACTGTTCCTGCCTCCAACAACCTGCAAAAAGTGAGTGCATGAGCAGTTTTGTCCATGCATAGTCTTATACACTGGTCCAAACAGGAAACCTCTTGCATGTTCATTCAAAATCAACACTCAAGTACACAGCTATCTGAAGCTTTCCTCTTGGCTCTGTCTACACTGGGAAAATGCATTGTTACAAAACATGGCTATTAGTTTAGGAGATTAACCACAACATGTGTTTTTAAACATGACTGTCCAAAGTTGTGTTTAAAATCATATTAGTCAAAACATTTTCTAACACAGTGCATTTTCTAAGGGTAGACATATCCTGTAAGTAATGGCAGAATGTTTTTTGGATATTTTCCGTGAAACCACATAAAGAAATTTCACAAAAATGAGACTGTAGTATAAATGAAATATTTGCAACAAAGCCTCATGAATTCAGCCTCTGCCGAGATTAGAATCAATTTCACAGGGATCTTACATGAAAACAATTAAAGGTCTCTAAAGTTTGTATCTTAATTGCCAACAAAAGCAAACAATTAAAAAACCTCCCTACTCATAGGATGATTATTTATTTATTTAAAAAAGAAAATGGCATAAGGTGGGTAAAATCTCCAAATATACTTCCAAAAAAATAAAATTAGCAAGAACTGAAACACTACAAGGGAGTTGGCCACAGGGAAAAGAAAGCAGGATTTATTGTGGGGTGGGAAAGACTTCAAGAGAGAAAAACAAGTATAACTGTTCTTAGTGGCATTTAGTCAAGCACACTCATCCTCACTGCTGTAAGAGAGGGTCACCACTGTCAGAATAGTACTGTTGTCAAGAATGGTTCTAGCCTTGAAAGCACTTCTTGACAATGGCTGGCAGTTCTCTATGGAGCACGTGTGAGTGGTTATACAGATGCCCGCTAGTGCTCATTATTTGTATTGTGGATTCTTGGTTCCTCGGACAGCTGGTGTTTGCCTTGAACTTGACTTTTTAAAGAACACTTTATACTATTGATTGCATGCTGTTTTCCATGGGTTGCTGTATCTATTCTTTCATTTTCCTGATATATATAATTACAGAGCATTTGCCATCACATACTTTAGATGCTATATGCAACATTCCAGATTGTAGAAACGTAATACATCATTTATTGGTGTTTCAGATGATATTATGATTAAAATAATATTATGATTAAACATAAGACGTCCATGATACATCCATTTAGCCATTGTTCTGTGTGTCTTTGGTAATCTGCCTCAATCATGGCAGCTGTGGATAAAGTTTTTTTGTGGGAATTATTTACTTTATATTGAAAAGTACTCTCGAACATTACATAAACTAATGACTGATAAACTCCAGCAGTTTGTACCACCATGAAGAAAATTTAGCCCACCTATGAAATTAGCCCCTCGACCGTTAATTCAATTCACTTTATTTTATCACTATTCAATAAAAGTCCAAAATTCTGCTTCAAAATTTATGACTAAAATAACTGTGAATCTAAAAACCTCTCAATGCCAACGGGTAAAGGACTCACTGTTCTGTAACAGTAACTCCTGGCAGATCTGACAAACTCACTACACTCAACATATTGTTTTTGCAGTATTTATCTAAAGAAGGTCAAGTGAGGTATCTAATAAAAGCTTATGTGATACCAATGCTAATAATCATTGTGAGATATACATACGGGTTATATTTAAGTTTTGTTAGCGTACTGTTTTGCATATGGAGTCAACCAAGGACGTGAAGGCAACTTGGATCCAGCACAAACAGAAGGGGATCACAGGTCATCCTGTAACTCTTCACTGAAGAAAGCCTTTGAATAGCAGGGGATGTTCATGAATGCTTAGATCCTTGCTGACTGAAAACCCACTAGCTCTAGAAAAGACTAAATCCTTGGGGGGAAAATCTACTGTATTACTGTAGACCCAGGTTTCATTTTATATTTTTGTTTTATAAGTAACCATTTCTGTTTCCATTACCCTTATTCAGTCTCTTAAATCTTAGCCTTTGATAATAAATGTACAATTGCTTTCACTATAATTGTATCTCAGTGTTGTGATATTATAAAGGACCTGAATCAGAGTTCTACCAGTCAAGCTGTGTGTATACTGTTCCCTTGGGGACAGTAAACCTGGTAATTTCTGAGAGTGTCAAGTGACGGGGGCACGATACTACAGGCGGACGCTTTCAGAAATGCTTGGGGGCTGCAATAACCTCTAAGGCAAATGAAGGGCTGGCAGAGTTCCTGAGGAGATTGTTTGAGTGGCTAACAGACTTGACTGGATATCAGTTCTCTGACACCACCACCACAAGCAAATATTCCTCTTGCTAGATGCGGGGGGCAACAAGATGCCCAAGAAAGCAGCACAATGACCAATAAGTTCATTTACTGATACCAATATCTTCTCTATCCTTTAGAAAGAAACAAGGAAGAAAATGTATCCATTCATACCGCAAATTTAGGAGGTAAAAAGCAGCACAGGGATTTACTTCAAGAGGGAATAGCAATATATTAGCATCACAAACTAGCTTTCTCTTGAAAACAAATTATATGCATATATTACATAGTCAAAGCCACACTACCATAAAACAGCTTATTTAGGAAAGAATATTCAGAACAGCAATTGACATGCATTTGACTAAAGTTTTAAAGTAATAAACCACCTATTAGTGTGAACTGAATTAACTTCAAGTTAGGTTATTTTTTTCCTGGTTGTCTGTTGATTAGGTTTATTTGCTTTTTTATTGTCTTGAACCAAAAACTAAACTGGAAGCTGGGCTTCAGACTGGAGCATAATCAGTGGCTGCCAAAAACAGAAGAGCTGGGATATGATAATCAGTAAGACTGCGGTAAGTGATAATCTTATTTCATAAATGAAAATTTAACAAAATAATAGTTAAAACTGTTTTCAAGGCTATTTTTGATCTAAAGGTTCATGGAAAGACTCACTGACTTCAAATCGACTTTAAATCAGACTTTTTAAAAGTATTTTTTCAGCATGATAACACACATGCCACCCATTTCTCCACTCTATGTTACAAATTAGAGATGGGCCAAATCTGGAACCCCAAATCAGAATCCCTAAGAAGCTCAAGAGATAAGCAGTGCAGATTTGAATCACCAGATCTGAAACCACTCCTACAATTTCAGTTCCAAGTGTGGTATTACACTAATCTGGATGTAAATATTGCTCCCTTGGCCCATCCATAAATCACGAAACAGCACTACATAGTACCATGGCAAGACTTTAAAGATAATGAATACAGGCCCTTCTAAATATAGTAGTAATAGGTTTTAGTAATGAAAAGGTGGTGCAGCCTTGGGAATGTGTGAAATTACTTCAAGACATGCCTGAGCAATTTATCCTATGCCTCCCAAATTTATCAGACATATCACCTACACACACGTACACATACCATTATTTTATATATAAAACATATCAGAAACCATCCTACACATTGTATTTTAAAGTTTAAGAGAGAGCCGAAGTGTTCACAGCAACATTATTATTCACTCAGACCAATATTTTGTCGGGAACTTTCAGACGATAGTTTTAAATGGTAAACACTTATCACAGCCTACTTTTCTGCTAACTGAGTCCCAGCATCAGTGACTTTGGGTTTAAATAACTGGACAAAGAAAAAAAATCTGACCAGAGATGAGTGTATTAGCAAATGGATGACTAATTACGGGCATTGAATGATGGGACTGGAAGGGACCTCAAGAGTCCAGTCCCCTGCACTCATGGCAGGTCTAAGTTTTACCTAGACCATTCCTGACAGTTGTTTGTCTAACCTGCTCTTAAAAAATCTCCAATGATGGAGATTCTACCATCTTCCTAAGCAATTTATTCCAGAGCTTAACCACCTTGACAGTTAGGCAATTTTTCCTAATGTCCAACCTAAACCTCCCTTGCTGCAATCTAAGCCCATTGCTTCTTGCCCTATCCTCAGTGGTTAAGAACAACAATTTTTCTCCCTCCTCCCTGTAACAACCTTTTATGTACTTGCAAACTGTTATCGTGTCCCCTCTCAGCCTTCTCTTCTCCAGACTAAACAAACCCAATTTTTTCAATTTTCACTCATAGGTCATATTTTCTGGACCTTTAATAATTTTTGTTGCTCTTCTCTAGACTTTCTCCAATTTTTGCACATCTTTCCTGAAATGTGGCGCCTAGAACTGGACACAATACTCCAGTTGAAGCCTAATCAGCACAGAGTAGAGCGGAAGAATTACTTCTCATGTATTGCTTTCAACACTCCTGCTAAAACATCCCAGAATGATGTTTGCTTTTTTTGCAACCGTGTTACACTGTTGATTCATATTTAGCTTGTAGTCTACTATGACCCCAGATCCCTTTCTTAAGTACTCCTTCCTAGGCAGTCATTTCCCATTTTGTATGTGTGAAACACATGATTGTTCCTTCCTAAGTGGAGTAGTTTGCATTTGTCCTTATTGAACTTAATCCTATTTACTTCGGACCATTTTTCCAATTTGTCCAGATCATTTTGAATTTTAATCCTATCCTCCAAAGCACTTACAACCCCTCCCAGCTTGGAATCGTCCGCAAACTTTATAAGTGTACTCTGTATGTCATTATCTAAATCATTGATGAAGATATGGAACAGAACCGGACCGAGAACTGATCCCTGCGGGACCCACTTGTTATGCCCTTCCAGCATGACTGTAAACCACTGAGAACAGTTTTCCAACCAGTTATGCACCCATCTTATAGTAGCTCCAGCTAGGTTGTATTTCCATAGTTTGTTTATGAGAAGGTCATGCGAGACCGTATCAAAACTTTTCTAAAGTCAAGATATATACCACGTCTACAGCTTTCCCCCCCTCCCCCATCCACAAGGCTTGTTACCCTGTCAAAGAAAACTATCAGGTTGGTTTGACACGATTTGTTCTTGACAAATCCATGCTGACTGTTACTTATCACCTTATTATCTTCTAGATCATTGCTTCTCAGACTTTTGTACTGGTGACCCCTTTCACATAGCAAGCCTCTGCGTGCAACCCCTCTTATAAATTAAAAACACATTTTTATATATTTAACACTATTATAAATGCTGGAGGAAAAGCGGGGTTTGGGGTAAAGGCTGACAGCTCGCAACCCTCCATGTAATAACTTCACAATCCTCTGAGGAGTCCCAACCCCCAGTTTGAGAACCCCTGCTTTGCAAATTGACTGCTTAATTATTTGCTCCATCGTCTTTCTGGGTACAGAAGTTAAGCTGATGGGTCTGTAATTCCCCAGGTTGTCCTTATTTCCCTTTTTATAGATGGGCACTAAATTTGCCTTTTTCCACTCTTCTGGAATCTCTCTCATCTTCCATGACTTTTCAAAGATAATCGCTAATTGCTCAGATATCTCCTCAGTCAGCTCCTTGAGTATTCTAGAATGCATTTCATCAAGCCCTGGTGACTTGAAGACATCTAACTTGTCTAAGTAATTTTTAACTTATTTCCCTATTTTAGCCTCTGATCCTACCTCATTTTCACTGGCATTCACTATGTTAGACGTCCAATCACCAGCAACCTTCTTGGTGAAAACCAAAACAAAGAAGCCATTAAGCACCTCTGCCATTTCCACATTTTCTGTTATTGTTTTCCCCCCCTCATTAACGGGCCTACCCTGTCCTTGGTCTTCCTCTTTCTACAAAAATGTATTTGTAGAATGTTTTCTTTTTACCTTTTATGTCTCTAGCTAGTTTGATCATTTGATGATTATCTGTTTTGTTCATACCCTCTGGGGCACCTGGCATTGGCCACTGTCAGAAGACAGGATACTGGGCTAGATGAACCTTTGGTCTGACCTAGTATGGCCGTTCTTATGTTTTTATGTTGTTGGATAATCTGTGCCCTGCTATGTTATTTTCCCAACAGATGTCTGAGTAGTTAAAGTCCCCCATCACCACCAAGTCCTGTGCTTTGGATGATTTTGTTAGTTGTTTTAAAAAAGCCTCATCCACCTCTTCTTAGTTAGGTGATTACATAGTCTGTAGTAGACCTCTACCATGACATCACCCTTGTTTTTTACTCCTTTTATCCTTGCCTGGAGACTTTCAACAAGTCTGTCTCCTATTTCAAACTCAACCTCAGTCCAAGTGTATATATTTTTAATATATAAGGCAACATCTCCTTCCTTTTTTCCCTGCCTGTCCTTCCTGAGCAAGCTGTACCCTTCTATACCAATATTCCAATCATGTGTATTATCCAAACAAGTCTCTGTGATGCCAACTATGTCATAGCTGTGTTTATTTACTAGCATTTTGAGTTCTTCCTGCATATGCCCCATACTTTTCGCATTAGTATACAGACATATAAGATACTGAGTTGATTTCCCCCTCCAGTTCTGTCTTGTCTCTCCCTTATCCCTGCTATAACAGCCCATCCTCCCCCTAAATGATGACCCAGATTTGAAGAAGAGCTCTGTGTAAACTTGAAAGATTGTCTAACTAACAGAAGTTGGTCCAATAAAAGATATTAGCTCACCCACCTTGACCCATGGATATGTTATTTTAAAAAATAATAATTTTGACAGGAAAGCGACACAGTTGATCTCATCCATGAGAGTCCAGTCTGTCAGTAAGAGACACTCTGAATGTGTAACTTGGAGAAATCTCCCAATGTAGTGAATATTTTGAAACAACTGAACAGTATCACTGAGTGGATTACTAGCTTGCTGTCTCTCATGCGCCTTTTGTATTATCAAATTTCATAAGATGGCCAGTGTGTCTTGGGCAGAGCTGGCTTTAGGGGCGGGCGAAGTGGGTATGCCACAGTTGGGGGGAGCCATGCGCTCTGCACATGTATGGGAAGCCGGAAGTGACCAGAGGGATGTGGGATGGCTGTGGGCTCAGTCAAGATGCAGTTCCCATGTGACAGCATGGTGCCCACCTTGAGCCATAGGCCAAGCACCAGGCACCACGAGTCGCAGCAGCAGAACGTGCAGCTGCAGCAGAAGCTGAGGGAGCTGCCGGAGCTTCTGCAGAGCAGCTCCCACTGACCCCCCCAAGGTAGTGAGTGTCAGGGCAAGTCACTGTCAGCTCCAGAGCCACCGCCACTGCTGGAGGGGGGGCTGGGCAGGGGGAGTTCAGACACTCTACGCTCTAGCTCCATGTCAGTGACAGGAAGAGGAGGGGCTGGAAGGGGGGCAGGAGAAGGGGACAGACGGGAAGTGGGGAACCTGGCTTATGGCAGCACACCAGCTTCACAGCCAAATGATTCCTAAAGGGCTCTCTGGACGTGAGGCAGGGGAGAAGAAGAGTGTGAAAGGAAAAGCGAGGGAGTGGGGCAGTCTAGGCCAATGCAGCCAATCTCAGAGCCTTCCCTTGGAAAGAGCAGGGCTGACACTTACACCATCACTCCCGGCTTTATGACAACAGCATCTGCAGTGATCCCCATAAAGATCCATGGATACAAGGGAATCAAATCCCAAATATGCCCTATAGCGCCAGCCTGAGCAGATGTTGAGCGTATCTTACCTACCAGACACCTGGTCTTTCCCCTTTTAGATTGGCAGCTCATGGGGCCCTTGGTGTGTCAAAGAATTTTGACAGCAGTTAAGATACAAACTACAGGGAGCTCCAGATTCTTATTTCAGAGAGTGCCAAATTGGTCAGGAAGGAATTCCTGTCACTGGTATTAAATGGCACAAACAGTTGCCTTATTCCTTTGAAGACGCAGCATTGACCTCTGGTGGTGAAAAAGTACCAGGCTCTAGAAGCTTTGGTCTGTCCTGGTACAGCAATTTTTATTATCCAAAGACAGTGCCTCTTGCTGGGCATCTAATAACAGTGAGGTAAAAGCTCGTAAGGTGGGCTTTCGGACAGAAAACACACACATGCAATGATTAAAGAAACCTGCCCTACCAGGCACCAGGAACCCCATATACCTGTCCTAGGATACATTATAGGCCCACTATACCCATTCCAGGAGATACCAGGGCACTCTCCATTCCCCTTGTGCTCATCCCAGAAGATGGACTCCCACTTATCTGGAACAGACACCAGCCTCCCATCCCATACACAGCCACCCATTCTAGCAAGTGGCTAGGCCCCCATACACCCTTAGCAGGTGTTTAGAGACTCCAGCCTCACAGATGGGCAATGTGGTCAAGAGTGTGTTAAATGCATGCCCCTCTTTGCAAACAGCCCACATCCAGCCCGAGCCCTCAGCAAGCCCAGGCTCTAGGCAAACTGCCCATTTCCCCTCCCACGGCAGCGAGGGCCTCAGTAACTTTAACACATGCTCCATGCACGGGGAGGGATCCGCAGGCAGCACATCCACACAGGGGTCAGGGGCTGCTGCAGGGGCGATCCCAGCAGAGAAGCCCTGCTCCATACCCCAATCCTCCCAACAAGGGCAGTCCCACTCCCGCTGCCTCCGTCTGGCTGCTGCTGCTCCTGCCCCTGCAGAGGGGCTGTGAGCCCACCTGCCTACTCTGTTCTGCCCTGCTGCCCCTGCCCAGCGCTCACTGCCAAGCTTCCTGCACAATCCCAAATTAAGTATCCCCCTCGCTGGGAGTGAGGTGTCAGCTGATGTCTCTTGCAGTGCAGTCCAAGTTTCTTCCAAAGGAAGGGTGCCAAAATACAAGTTCACCCAGGGTGCCATTTTCGCTAGGGCCAGCCTGGTCTTGGGGACAAGGAATTTGCCCATATGCCATATTTTGCATTGGACCATAATTTCTTAGGGGGGAAATGAATAAATTTTGATTGAGCATTACATTCAGAGTTTGCAGTCATTTTAATTGTGTGGTGCTGTAAGACAGCCAACTTTTTCAGAGAACTGCAAAAGTAAAAACAGTCTGCCCTAGTACCAGGAGATACTAGATAAAATTACACTTAATAATATTTCAAACAACTATCTGACAAATAAAAGCCACAAATGGGTTTGCCATTCCACAGTAAAGTGATGGGAAAGTTATTAATCTATTTTTATATTGATTTCTAACAATTGCACTGACATTTCATGACAAGCCTGCATACCATGCAAAGACCGTTGGAGGAGACCATAGCATGATGATTACTGAAACTAGTATGTTTGCAAATGTACTGCTCTCAGTTGCCTACTGAAGAAAAACACGTGCTGCATTCGAGCATACTATAAAGTAATTGATAATGCCGATAAAGAATATTTGTGGCCAGCACACGAGGCACATCAAAATAGTATGGTTTTATATGATATACTAAATGGACACAGAACTTGCATTTTAACTACATTTTCAAATCCCTGATTCACAAAGGTACCGATTTTCGCTTCTCTCCCATAACTCAAAGTCAAATTAAACCAAACAAATGTATTTATCAATATATTGCGAAGTATCAGATTGACTCAAGAAAGGTATTTTATTATTTTTTAAGGGAAGAAATAAGATGGTAAAGGCAAGAGTCAATAAACACAATACTTCTTTTCCGGTGATCCAGTAAAAAAGACCATTGAACTCTCACCATGCAGTTCAGTTCAAAACCCACCTCTTGAAGATTTGATTAAGGGTTGAAATAACTTAACTCCTTTAAACAAAACAACAACAACAAAAACAACTCTTCATCCCCCTTTGCCCCCCGTTAGACCCAGACACTCCTTGCCTTAGATGCAGTAAAGGGGTTCCTAGGCCTTGTTTGAAGAAAGTAGGCACACAATATGCCAGTCCAATGAAAAGAGGTTCCTAGCCATGAGGAACACCTCTTCCCACATTTATCAAACTTTCACGAACATCGGCCAAAGATATGAAGGAGTGCAGAACAATAACCCCGGAGGTACAATTTATTCTTTTATTACAAAAGTCTGAAAATAAAAATGGTAAGCCATCCAAGTAATCCATTATAGGCAGATTTTTACATTAATTTGTCCTGATAAATATTACCTTGGTATATTTCTGTGATAACCTTTTCACAAAATTATCTTCACCCTAAAGAGTAAATTATTGGAAATATCATTTTGTGCTTACACTGACAAAAATAACCTTGCCATCAGAATTCCCTCTGTGGTCCAATGTGTTTCCTGACTGCAGCATCTGAAAGAATTCCTTATTAAATTGCTGTCTGGAATGCTGAATTGAAGAACTTAATTGAAAAATTCTACTAATTAAAAAATGTGTTATGCAAATAAAACTATTCCCTGTATTATTTGTAAAGTTCCATTACTAATGAAAAGCCAGTCTATGAAACTATCATTTATTAGAAAGAACACTATCAGCACAAAGATCGATACTTGTTTGACAAGAACACTGAAAGCTGACAGACAACTCCATTTTCACGAGACTGCACTATTTCATTATTATATGAAAAAATGTACAGAAACTGTTCTAAGACGTAAATGTATTCTTTTCATGTAACTATTGAATAAGAACATAAGAACGGCCATACTGACTCAGACCAATGGTCCACCTAGCCCAGTATCCTGTCTTTCGACAGTGACCAACACCAGGTACTTCACAGGGAACGATCAGAACAGGCAATCGAGTGATTTATCCCATCGTTCACTCCCAACTCCTGGCAAATAGAGGTTAGGGGGATACAGAGCATGGTGTTGTATCCCTGACCATCCTGGCTAATAGCCATTGATGGACCTATCCTTCATGAACTTATCTAGTTCTTTTTTTAACCCTGTTATAGTTTTAGCTTTCACAACACCCCTTTGAAACAAGTTCCATAGGTTAACTATCTGTTCTGTGAAGAAGTACTTCCTTTTGTTTGTTTTAAACCTGCTGCATATTAATTTCATTGGGTGGATCCCTAGTTCTTGTGTTATGTGAAGGAGTAAATAACATTTCCATATTCACTTTCTCCACACCAGTCAAGATTTTATAGACCTCTATCATATCACCTCTTAGTAGTGTCTTTTCCAAGATGAAAAGTCCAAGTCTTTTTAATCTCTCCTCATACAGAAGCTGTTCCATACCGCTAATCATTTTTGTTGCCCTTCTCTGTATCTTTTCCAATTCTAATATATCTTTTTTGAGATGAGGTGACCAGACCTGCACACAGTATTCAAGAAGTGGGTGTACCATGGATTTATATAGAGGCATTAAGATATCTATCCCTTTCTTAATGGTTCCTAACATTCTGTTAGCTTTTTTGACTGCCGCTGCACACTGAGCGGATGTTTCAGAGAACTATCCACAATGACTCCAAGATCTCTTTCTGAACTTAATACAGCTTAAACACCTTTGACTAATTTGAAATGAAATTAATGAGAAACTAAAAGTTAAAATTCATACTGAATCAAGAAAGCAGTTCAAAGACAGATAACAGCTCGATTCTGAGGCCTCAGAATCCAACTAAGTACTTAATTACTCTAAAAAAAGCATGAAAGATGTAAAAATTGACATACAAAAGTTAAACCAAAACATTCAACATTTAGTTTAACATCATGTAATTGTAAAATAACTTTCACAGATATTGTCTCAAATGTTTCAAACAAGCTGACTTTGAAAACACAGCCAGATAATTTGTCAGGAATTTGAAAACCCAAACTTAACCTTTTTTTCCCCATAGATGTCAAATCTCAAATATCTAAATATTCATAAATGAACTCTGTCGAGTATTATTAGAATAGAGTAATTCAAATATTATGTTCACATGATCAGCATGTGGAAGTTCTGAATGGAAGAAAGTTATCCGATCTCACATTCTAAGTGTATGGAAATTAACTCTTTAGGCATGACAAACAAGTATAATGCAATTTTAGTACTTTTATATAACTTTAAATGTTTGAGGGAAAGACATGGTAAAGTATTACAAAGCCTCTGAGAAACTCAAAAAAGAGAATCAAAGCTTTTGGGGAAACTGAGCTCTAAATCCTGAGCAATGTATTTCAACAGACATTTTTAGGTATAAAAGACAATAACTGGCTCCCGAATATGCCTTTGCACATGCTACAAAAGCCCAGGAGACATGGATATTCTCCACCTATTCTGGCTCTCCTCCACAAACCTCCCATGACTACAGTAACAGAGGGCATTCCAGGGATCAGGGAACTGTGGTCCACAGTTTCAGTGTACAGAGCCTCTGTCCCAGCACTGGGTCCATCCCCTTTATTTCCCATTTCCTGACAGGAATAATCCGCATCAGGAAATAGAAGGCCCAATTTTAATTATTGAGTCTTTAGCAGCATCTTCGTAAGACACATTAGGGGCATCTTGAGCAAATTTTTCAGCATAAGTTATAATTTAAATTTGATGAAATGCAAGTTTAAACCATGAATAAAATCAATCATGAATAAGGCCCTAAATTGTACAAGCCTGAAACTGCAAGGAAAGCTGAATTCTGTTCTCTGTAATTAGACATACTTAAGAAAAGTCACCGAAAAATTAGAGTGTCAGATATATTTTTTTTCCAATTTTCCATTATGAGTGCTCATCTCTTCATTTCAGGAAATGTTCATTACTAGTCTATAGCCACAAAAAGAAAGACACTGTAAACAATAGTGTCCCTTATGGATATCAACCCAGCCACAGATCTTGTTTTTGTTTGCACATCCTGAACATCAGTCACAGCTGTTTTTTGTTTTGTTAACTAATCCTTAGCAATGCCAGCTCTGCTAGGACAGCAAATGTTCACTGACTATTTATTTTGAGGGGAATTGTGATGCAGGCTATAAGGAGTTTACATTTCCCAGTAGGAAATGTAAGGTGGAAAAACTTCTGGAGCAGGTGAAATTATTTAAACAAATCCTTCAAAACCAATGCAAATCAAAACACTCATGTTTATTCCTTATGTACAACAAAATGACATTAACAGCACAAAGCAAAACATGTCTTACTGTGCATTTAAACTTGTTTAATTGTTCATGGACTTGCATTATAAATATCTCTAGAGTCCATTTTCCTTTTTATACAGGACAAGGTAAAATTTGAATCTGGTCTCATATTATACGAGATTGACTAACTGAGAGCCACATGTCAGGGGACAAACATTGCTCAATGTTACCCAAACACACTGTCAACCACTCAAAATATTAGGGGCTCTGGGACTGATCTCAAACTTTTGCATTAGAAGAAATCATGGTACCAAGAATGATGTTCTTTATGTGGCTCTTTCTAGAGAGCGCCATAGAATTTTTTTAGTGTAGAATTTATGCAAAAGTAAAACATGTCTCAATAAATATTCATAATGTTTAAAGCACTAATAGTGCTTCTAATATGTTTAATATGGAAGTTTATTAAATCAACTTTCTACTGCTTTTTTGTATCTTCATTATATGTTTATACATTTCTTTTGTTAAATCAATCCATTCATAAAACAGCAATAAAGAATAATAAAGTGTGTTTGAATAAAACTCCATTACAAATGATAAGAAATTCAGATAATTTTAATATAATAAATGGTAATAATATGCACTCATGAGATATCACTAACAAAACTCTCCATAATGGAAAACCATGAAGAACAACTTCGGATATTACATTCTATTACATGAACATTTCAGTTCAGCTTCTGTTATACCCGTTTTTAATATTTCATCAGCAATCAAGGCTTATCTCCTATTTCTTTAGAGACTGCAGGATCCTGACCATCTGGTGACAAGTTCATGAGGGGGTCTCTGACCTGATGTGAAATGTTCTACCAGCCACATGGGTCCTGCAAGCAGTGTGCCTATAGCTCTGGATTACCTTAATCTGGTCAAGCCAACAGACCCTTTCTTTCCCCCAGCTCCTGCTCCATAGCACTGCCACAGCAGCATTCAGCAGTGTTCCCCTTCCTACTCCTCAACTTGACAGCTAGAATGGGCCCATGTAAAAAGTGACAGCAGAGTTGGTACCCTGCACTTGTTGAGAGAAAAAGCAGTGTCAGTAACAGCACCTGGATTATTATAGAGTCATGTCCCCACTTTTGGCATGTGAATCTATGAACACAACATCCTACACTGGGCAGAAAGTCAGGCTGCTTGCATTAGATATGGTTTGCAGCTAGGCTTTACAATGGAGCAGGCGTGTCTGCAATTCTTCAGAATCAGAGGAATTCTGAGAGACCAACTATTGGCAGCACTGTACGGAAACTTTGTAGTGTCATCGGCAAATCCTGAACCTCTGGGAGAACAATATAGCAGCTGAAACCAGGTTGGTTTTTTAATGTTTATCAAGACATTTTACCTGGATTCTTTACTAAGGGCAGGTCTTCACTACGGGGGGGGGGGGGGGGGCGGCGATTTAAGATACGCAAATTCAGATACGCGAATAGCGTCGCTGAATTCGATGTATCAGAGCCGACTTACCCCGCTGTGAGGACGGCGGCAAAATCGACCTCCGCGGCTCCCCGTCGACGGCGCTTACTCCCACCTCCGCTGGTGGAGTAAGAGCGTCGATTCGGGGATCGATTGTCGCGTCCCGATGAGACGCGATAATTCGATCCCCGAGAGCTCAATTTCAACCCGCCGATTCAGGCGGGTAGTGTAGACCTAGCCTAAGACATGCACCTCAGACAGGTTTGGCAACAGAAAAAGGCTAGATAAACCCATAAAAAGGGCATACCATTTCAGAAAGTGGTGACCAAACATAAAAGGATTACTTGTACTTGTCCAAACATGTTTTCGAAGGATAGTATCCAGCTGTCCAAAGAATGGACTGTTTTTCTCAATATTCTCCCTATAGCTAGATGAGAGTTTGATTATCCAAGAGGTTTGAGCAGATGGGAATACACGTAGCCTCCCTCAGGTAAATGAAGCATGGTCAAAGATGCAGATTTAAGGTGACTTTGGAATGTTTGGGTAGAGGCAGGGGTATACTGCAATGGTTAATTAATTTTTTAAGGGATGTATCTGTTTGATCTTAACATTTAACTTTTTTTTTGTCTGTGAATTTCATTTTTATTGAACCTTATAACAAACATTATGTCTCTAATCCCTTTTTTTTTTTTAATAAGCTTAATAGCCTTCAAAGGTGGAGCTCATGAGTAAAGCTAAGATTTTGTCATGGATATTTTTAGTAAAAGTCAGGGACAGGTCATGGGCAATAATGAAAAATTCAGGGAAGCCTGTGACTTGTCCCTGTCTTTTACTAAAAAATATCCGTGACAAAATGGGGAGCCTGGGCAGCTGCGTGGGGGCTCGGAGCTCCAGGGTCCCCCTCCGCTGGTGGCTCTGAGCTGGGGGGTTCCCCCTGCTGCCAGCAGCCACCAGGCGTTCTGGGGTTCCCCCAACCACTTGGGGCGGCCGGGAGCGGGAGGCTTGTAACTTCCATCAGTCATTTCAGTATTAACATCACATCCATGGAACTCAACAATTTACACCAATGCAGCACTAACAGACTATGCCACAGTTCTGGAACATCAATTAGGAGGTGTTAAGAGTCCTCCGGGAAGTTACAAGTTTCACGAGATACGCTATTAGAACTTTTAAGTTCCATAAAGTCTCAAGAAAGGTAAAAGTGCAGCTGGCACAGGCAACAAAGCTTGTAATTTTATGAGGTCTTGAAGTGAAGGTTGTAACTTACATGAGGCCTGAAACATGTGGCTCAGGGCAGTTACAAACTCAGGAAGTAACACTGGCAGCAATTGTAACAATTGTGAACAATGTTTTACTCAAGATGACCCTCAAATAAGTTATCGGTGTCTCAAGCGATTCCAAGTATTACAAGCTGATTCCAAAATTAATAGTGTAATTAAATATCTTTTTAACATGGAAAGTAAACAAAACCAGTATTGTACACAATTTTTTTAAACTGAGAACAAGTATATATGATACATTTGAAACTGGTAAAGGGTAAGTCAATTTTGATACTAAAGTGTGGATGTTAAGAATACTTTCCCCAAGAGGAAAAAAAAAGTTACTTCTCAAAATTTCCATGGCTAAAAATTATAGCTTCTTCAATCAACCTACAACTTTTGAAATAAACAGTTCAAAGCATTAGAAATATCAGACTGTTTATTTAAAGAATTAAAGGGAGACACCAAAATTCAGGCTAAGAATGGAAATTGTCTTTCTCCTTGAACTGTTAAGTCACTGCTATTATCTACATAATAAAATTCCAGGATTGTCAACCTGTGTGTCACTCTAAAGCCTAGAATGTCTGTTGAGTCATTCTGAAGAAATGGAAACAGCTATGTGGTTGAGAACTCATTTTGTTCAGATTATCACAAGGTTGAATCATTACTGGGATTTGCAGTCTGTTACCATCCAAATGTTTACATTCTCAGCCATTTTGACTTTGTGAATTACAGTTGTGCAACAGCAAGGCCTGTATCTATGCCATGCCAAGAGTCTCAGACCATTGTGATATCAGAGATAACTCAACTAGTCACCACCCTGACTATACAGCTAATGTGAACGCAACCACTTAATTGTTTGTATGAGATGGTGTATTACTTGGCCCAACTGCCACAGCTGTCTGACAGCATGGGCTTTCAGCTACTTGCTCCGTAATAAAACTTTTAAAGTTTAACAGATTCTTACCTCAATCAGTTTTCTTTCATAGGAGTTTGCTAGTTCCTCGTTGTTTTCTACTTGCTTTTGCTCAGGTATGGTAAATTCCCCATCAATATTCCAAAGGTTTGGCAGAACTAAAACAAAAAAAAAATACAAGAGTAGTCTACAAAGGAAATAAATGTAGAAGCTCTTAAATCTCTTAAACAATCTTTCGAAAATGAACAGCTTTTTAAAAATGTTGATAATAAGTACAGTATCCTAATATGGTGCAAATTGTATGTGAGTAATATCACTAAATAAACTAAATACTGAAAAAAGTAATTTCAATGCCAAGGGTGCTTTCTTATAATGTTTAAGTAACTTCCCATAACATAACAGCAAACATAAAAAAAGAAACTGATTAGCTATTTGTGTGCATGTTTCCCTAATTCATGCATGCATCAATATAATTTTACACTTAAGCTATCTGAAAATTTAACTCTTAACATTTCTTTTCTATAACACATTTAAATTTAATTTTTTTATATTATCTGTATGATTTACAGACTTACAATTCCCATTTGTTCTGTGATTCACCTACTATGATTAGATTATTTATTCTTCACTAAAGGGGAAGCTGACCTTCAATACCTTTACACAACGTATTGATGGGGACAGACCTCAAGAATATTTAGTAAGTATCAAATAAGTAATAACCATTATTAAGACGTTAATAATTTTGTGTGCACATTCACAATAACTGTGTTCTAAAATTAGATACACAATTTTATTATTAAATTATTTAAAAGCCTGACCCAAAAATATATAACTACTCCCTAACTTGAAATTTGCATAGTTTCAAAGATAGTTGATTACATTTCCTTAATCGAGATATAACTACTGTAATTTTAAAAAACCAATAAACTGTTGTTCAGTGAGAAAAAGTACACCAAAACTCCATAACCTTGACTAAATTACGTTCAACAAATCTCAGAATACAATTCCATTTCCCTACAAGTCAATCAAAATTTTCTGAATAAACTATGATGGCGCCATGAAAAGAGAGTCCAATGTTGCCCAAACTTTAGATTACATATTAATTATATTGATTACTTAAGAATCCCCAGTTATCACTTTGAGGGTTGAAAGGTTCTTGCCCCAAGATCAGGCCCGGTATTATTCAAATTATTATATAGCTGGGAACCCCGACGTGAACAGTTTCAACACTCACGGTATAGGAACTCTTTTATATTTACAAATATAGTTTATTAATACATTTAGCACAGTCGCAAACACCCCAACTCGGTAAGGTAGATAGAGATACTACAGAATGTACATCTGCACATCCATATACTCTCACCATCTGAAATCTTAGCCATCATCTTCCTCCTCACCCTTACCTTCCCCATCATCACCAGTGGCCATCATTCTGGCACCTCCCAAGGACTACATATCTCTCTCCTACTGCCCCTAGGCTGGGATACCACTTTTATAATACATTACACTGACACCACTATGTTTGGTGCATATTCAGTAGGGGATTTTCCCCCTTTTCCTTATTTGTATTTCATCACCTTACTAATGTTGGAGTGTTTTTTTCCTATAGGTTAGTATATCAGTGATCTCAACTTATTATCATATACATCCATTCGTTACCACGGCCCTTTCATGGTTAGGTATCCCATTTGTTATTTCTGTCCTAACTGGTTATTTCGATTCTCTCCAAGTTCCAAGTTGTGGTGTACCTGTTAAGTTTAAAAGGGTATGAACTTAGGGAAGCCCCTATGCCAACCTGCTTTAACGCATCCTATATGTTAAAGGTCGCAGCCATATATGGACCTTACGCTTTAGCTCATCACCATCCATCTAGGTGAAAGGTCCCAAACATACGTATACTAACTTTGCCTTTGCTCAGCATACAGGATGTGACCTGCAGGTCCCTTGTGTTACAGCCAAAATATACTCTAATATAAATCTATAAACCTATTATAATAAAACAAATAATGAAACCCATAAGAAAATAAAAAACTTATAAGAAAAGATACATAGCCAAGCAAGCAGGCTAGCCTTAGATGTAACTCATATACCTGTTATGTACGTCAGTTCGTTGCCAGGACACTTCTGTGGTTGACTCATGTACCTGTAGTCAGAACTACCCCTTAAACTCTATTTTCAGCTCCCCAAATACTTGGGGTTTTCTGTTGGGCTGTTTATTTGTGCAAAGTTTATCCATTCAAAGTGCAGAGGTCTCAAGCCTTATGTTAACTTGCTGAAGCTAATGTCTTACAGCATACAGGCCTGTAGGTTTCTTGCATTACTGCTGAATATAATGCAAAGCAGTAAATAAAATAAAGGCAAGCTAGCCCACTGGGCTACATAAACAATACAGAACAACATTTGAGAGTGATCAGATAGGAGAGGAAAATAAGTCAATTACAGCTTTTTCAGTGCATTAATTCTGAATCAAGTGACCAAACATTTAATAAAAAAGCATGTGTCAATGAAACTATCATTGAATTCAGAAAAACAGTGTTACAGAACGTTCGGAAATAACTTGACAGTAAAAGTTAAGATTTAATTAACTATTTGGGGTCCATATTCTGAATCACTTGGGTATGATTAAAATACTATTATTTACGTGTTACAAGAATAGCTAATGTTCAGAATTTTTCTTACACAAGTTGCTGCAGCATTTAGGGGACAACCTGAACTGAAATTATTTTTCTATTTTTCAGAACTGCCAGCAAATGAAAAAATCAGTTATTAGCAGAGCTCTAGATTTTGAAATTGTCATTAGTGATGGTGACGAAAAAGGAAGAAAGATCATAGCTTGATATTCAGAACTCAGATTGAATTTGCATGGTTGGCAGAAGATAATTATTATATATGTAATAAAATACAGTTCTTAAATGGTAATTTGTCAACTGTATGCTACTAATATACCTGTGGTACTTGAAAATGTGATCAGCAGCCAATAATCTGCTGTGAAATGATGCATAATTGCCACCACTAACACCACCAAAGCTGATAACATTATGATTTATATAGACATCTGTTCTCAGTTAGAGGCAATTTTTATCCTACATTTATAACTACACAACAGGAAGATATTGTTCAAATACAAAAAAAGGGTAAAGGAAAAAAAATTGGCAGAACACAATCTGATCTTAAATCAAAAGTCAAATTTGCAAACATATTAGGCTAAAACTGGAAATCATTATTTTTAAGGTACAGAAAGACTACTTTTTAAAAGTGTATTTTTAAACTATTTTTTTTTAATTAGGTAATTTACGTTTAGAGTATTTTTGAGGTTTGCTTTTATGGTCCTATTGTCTTCAGACCCATCTAATTTACCATTATTTTTCGAAATTTGCCTAAATTAGTTTGAAAGACAGGCAAGAGCTGTTTTTATTCATATGAGCAGTACAGCAGAAATGTAAGTTTTATGGATTAACTATTTAGACAAAACCTAACACTCTAGAGAACTAAATAGCATCTGCTTAGGCTCGGAAGGATCAGATATTTATTGATAACTGTCAGTAATCACCAATTTCACCATATACACACAAACCAATGAAAAAATATTTTCATTGATAATTGAAATTTACAGAAAGGTAAAGTAAGAATAATGCTGCTTGGGAATTTAGAGTTTGATTTAGGATATTCATTTTGTATATTTTGACATGTAACATTGGAAATCTGTATTTTAATGGTTATAAAGCTTTAACATTTTGAATGTCAATGTCTACTGTCATTAAATAATGAAAGTCAAATGGAGTTTACAAGAAGTCACAAACAAAGACCCAAAGCAGAAGATCTCTAGCTTCAATCTGCCACAAAGTTTATGGGCAACCCTACACCACATCCACACAAACCATGGCAGGTGTGGATACTTGATGCACAAATGGAATATTAAAAGCTCTCCAGTGTGCGACTGTGGTCAACCAAAACAGACCATAGAAACTAGAACAACTCAATGCCCAATTCACAAATATGAAGGAGGCATCACAGCGATAAACTCTGCTACTCCTGATGCAATTACCTGTCTTAACCACGTAAATGTAAAATTATAGTTGTTGTTCTACAAGTACATCAGTCATACAAAGAAGAAGATTAATTAAGTATTGCCTGAAATCCCTACTGTCTGATCCCTATTGTCTGATTCCCACAACTGTAAAAACATATGTCAATATAAATTCCCCACCCTCAAAATACTTAAAATCCACAATTTTGCAAAGTGTGGAGATGTACATAGATAGACATAGAAAAAATGCTTTAAAATAAACATCAATGTTGTCTGTCAAAATTCTAAAAAATAAACATTGAATTCTATCAAGCCTGCATATGACTACGTTACGTTTTTTTAAGATGAGGCTTAATTCCTATTTGACAATGATAGAGTAGATATAGCAAGATATACTGTAATTTTACATTCTGAATTGCTTTTATTAAGCTTGGATTATTTTCTTTTCCTATAGTCAATTCTTTGAAAGAGTTTCAATGCATGTCTTTATGATCTGAGACATCAAACTCAGGGAAACAAAAAGGCTGAGCATAAATTACAGCAGAATACACTTTGTCAGGGTACTGTACAGCTCAAGGGATTGCCAGTGCATTACAGAGCCTTTCATTTGTAGGGCTCTTATTTAATTCCAAGTCAAACTGGCAATGATCAAAAGCAGTCTAGTGGCCCATGTGAAATGAATGAGTATGGAGAGCGAACTTCCATTTGCCCCTCAGCTATGAACCTTCTAGGTCAAAACTGATTAATAGGGCCTTACCAAATTCAGGAAAAATGCGTCACGGACCGTGAAATCTGGTCTCCCACTGGGAAATCTGGTCTTGTGTGTGCTTTTACCCAATACTATACAGATTTCACAGGATAGACCAGTGTTTCTCAAATTGGGGGTCCTGACCCAAAAAGGAATTGCAGGGGGGTCACAAGATTATTTTAGGGGGGATGCAATATTGCCACTTCTACGCTGCCTTCAGAGCTGGGTCGCTGGATATCGGCAGCTGTTGGCCAGGCACCCAGCTCTGACGGCAGCATCCCACCAGCAGCAGCGCAGAAGTAAAGGTGGCAATACCATACCAGGTCATCCTTACTTCTGCACTGCTGCCTGCAGAGCTGGGTGGCCAGAGAGTGGCAACTGCTGATTGAGGGCCCACCTCTGCAGGCAGCAGCCCAGAAGTAAGAGTGGCAATACCATACCATGTGATCCCTGCCACTCTCCAGCTGCCCAGCTCTGAAGACAGCGCCGCTGTCAGCAGCAGTGCAGAAGTAAGGGTAGCAGTAGCACAACCCCGCACAACTCTTTTTGGGTCAGGACCCCTACAATTACAACACCATGAAATTTCAGATTTAAATAGCTGAAATCATAAAATTTACGATTTTTAAAATCCTATGGCTGTGAAATTGACCAAAATGGACCATGAATTTGGTAGGGCCCTAATGATGAATATTGGCAGGATTCTATGGGCAGGGGCGGCTCTAGGCACCAGCAAAGCAAGCAGGTGCTTGGGACAGCCCATTTGCAGGGGCAGCAGCCGGCAGGGATCCAACATGGGAGCTGAGAACCAACAGGGGGCCATGGGAGCTGTAGTTCCTTGGTTAGCTCCCTGCCTATAGAGCCAGCCCTGGAGCAGGGAAAGAACTACATTTCCCAGCATTCCCTTGGCCGCTATCAACAGGAAAGGGAGGGGGAGGAAGTATGTAGCTGAAACCTCATGCTGCAGCTTGCTGTGAATGGAGAGCTCACTGCTAGAAGTGGTGGTCCTGTGAATGGGGAACAAGTGTGCCCAAGGAGTAGAAGGCTTTGCCCCAGAGATCCCCTTCAGAAGACATCCCCAGCCTGGATTAGGGATACTGCTGTGACCTCACCTTGCAGCCCCCCAACGAAAGAATTGGGTGGACTAAATGGACAGTGCACCTCTCTATCTGAAGCCTAGCAAGGGAGGTACGTGGATCCCACTAGAATTTAAAATGAAAAGTAAGGGAGGGGAGGCTCTGCTAGAGGATTTGGGCAGTTTTAGATACAGTACCAGGCTCATAGGAGGATTTCCACTTCTGAGCCATGGAAGCAGAAATTGACTTTTCCTTTCCAGATTTAGCTAATATTCAGAAAGGGAATCTAGCACCTGCCTTCCAGATTTGAACACCCTCAAAATTCAGGGGTGCTCAAGCTCAATTTGGGCAGCTGTTACTTCATTTCTCCCAAATCAAATATACTGATCCACTGTAACTTGCTGTAGAAAAAGTAGGATAAAATTGAGCAAGAAATGCTTCCCAGTGGTTATTAGGACTAGAATTACTATTTTCAACAGCCATTGCCATTTTTTTTATTTTTAGTTTTATTTGTTTAAAAGGAAGTCAGTGATATTGCATTGGCAAATTTCCCCATAGAAACAAAGAGTGGAACAAAAAAATAATAAAGGCACCTCAACTTTTCCTCATTTATGGAGGACAGTTTTATAATATGCATCCAGATATCCTCCAGTCACACAAGCTGAAAATTGTTCCACTTTACTAGAGTTCTGTAACCATATGGGAACCAAACCTGTCTGTGTTCTGTGCACATCCAAAATTCCTGCTGAATGACCCACCCTGGGAGTGAGTTACCAGTCACCCAGGGCTGGGGTGGAAGGAGGGTGCAGTTGGCGGGGGAGAGCCCAGGGCTGGGGTGGCAGAGGGTGTGGGTGGAGGGGGGAGAGCCCAGGGCTGGGGCAGCAGGGTGTGTGTGGGTGGGGGAGGCACAGATGGGGGGAAAGGGAGGAGCCCAGAGCTGGGGCAGCATGGGGTGCAGGTGTGGGGGGGGGAGAGCCCAGGGCTGGGGCAGCAGGGAGGTACGGGTGGGGGGGGAGCTCAGGGCTGGGGCAGCAGGGGGGTACGGGTGGGGGGGGAGCTCAGAGCTGGGCAGCAGGAGGTATGGGTGGGGGGGGCTCAGGGCTGGGGTGGGGGGCAGCCAAACATTTTTTTGCTTGGGGCAGCAAAAAACCTAGAGCCGGCCCTGTCTATGGGGAAGCTTGTACTGCCACTACCAGGACTTCTGTGGCAAGAGTTGTGAATTACATACAAGTAGTAAACTCAGAATACAATATTTTATCCCCAGTTACAGGACAGCTAATGTGCTTTGCTGTTGCTACCATGCAGGATGAAATGCTGATTTTTCCCACTTTGTGTCATTTTCATCGCAGAACTGGACATTTTTATACAATTCCAGGTACTCGGTTTCAATTTATTCAATTCCCAAGTTTTGTGAAATTCTGCCGAAAGTATTAAGTGCAATTTAAATTTGACTTTCACCTTTTAGATGGCTCACTTCAGTTCAGCAAAGCTCTAGTATTTCACCATACTGGTGGATGATCCTGTTTTTGCCATGCATTGTTTAAAGAGGCAGCAGGACATCCATGAGGAAGGATGACAGAAAGAGCAAGAGATGGAGAGAGATGCAAGCCTGGACAGCGAGAGTGAGCGCCAGGAATGGAGAATTAGCTTTGAGAGTTGTTTGGATAACCTTTCAAAAGGGTGCAGATTTATTTACTGGACAACGACCACAACGTTGAATACACTTCTCTGGTTGGACCAGTTCCTTCTACTTCGTTAAGTTTTTCTATGTTAAGTTTCCTCTCTTAAATGGCTTGCAAATTATCTAAATATATGAGAGATTCATAAATACATCTTAGAATGAATGCATTATTATAAAATCCGAACTGTCATCATACCCGTCACAATCGCATTTTCACTTGCTCACTTGGCTTGCAACTTCTTAGAAACAGAAGTTTTGCTAAATGAAAAGCAGCTTGACAGTGAAAATTACTTCTGGCTTATAACAAAATTCAGAGAACTGTCAATTTTTGGTCATACTGCAAAACCAATTAAAAAGATCTATTGTGGGGGTGCGGGGGGGCATATTTTGTGTGTTAATAATTCTTTATCAAATTTTCTTAGTTTGCAAGTAATGAGCTAGAAGGGTTTTTTTTATTCCTGCAAACTTAATTTGGTGTCTGAAAATCAAGCTATGTTCCTTCATTTTCATGCATCATCTTCAGCAGTAAAAATTCTGCAAAATAAATTAGATCCTCAGTCTTTATAACACACATTTGTAACATCATGGCTATTTTCCCCCAAAACTTTGCTCAAAAGACAGTTTCTCACCTAGCTTCTGACATGTGAAAGTGACATTTTTTAGTTACACGGGCAACAAAAAGCTATGTCCCAAATTGTACATAAGGAACACTTTTCAGAATAGAACCACATTACTGAGATGGTCAATGATGTTTGATATGCACTGTGGCTATGTTTGTATATGAGTCCAGACAGATAATACGTAACAGTTGAATGCTCCTCTCAAGGTTAACTATGCTGCCAGTAAGTGCTTTAATAAAGTTTTATACCACAGTAAATTGGATCAAAATGGAAAAGTTAAGGTAGTAACTTACTTCAAAAGAGAATATTCAATGGAATAAAATTGTCACATTATGGTGTAACTTTAATACTTTAGAAATAAAGTAAGTTCGATCCAGGACACTCTTAAAATTAGTCTGAGCCAAATTAGTTTCCTTGACTTAAGAGAGTTTATGAGGTAAGGCTCTTACCTAGGCAAAAAAGAAACATAAGTTTAGCAGTAGGATTGGAGATAAAGGAGCAGATTTTAGAAATGGCAGAGAAGCAGCTACAAGATTTGGCAAGGATAGGTATGTGGAGAGTTGGGCATAACCCCGAAGTTGTGATACTGAGTGACTGGAAGGATGGTGGATTTGTTAACTATGGCCTGGTCTACACTACGACTTTAATTCGGATTTAGCTGCCTTAATTCGAATTAACGCTTGACCCGTCCACACAACGAAGCCATTTAATTCGAATTAAAGAGCCCTTTAATTCGATTTCTGTACTCCTCCTCGACGAGAGGAGTAGCGTCAAAATCGGTATTGTTAATCCGAATTAAGGTTAGTGTGGCCGCAATTCGATGTTATTGGCCTCCAGGAGCTATCCCACAGTGCACCATTGTGACCGCTCTGGACAGCAATCTGAACTCGCATGCACTGGCCAGGTGGACAGGAAAAGCCCCGGGAACATTTGAATTTCATTTCCTGTTTGCACAGCGTGGAGAGCACAGGTGACCACAGAGAGCTCATCAGCACAGGTAACCATGCAGGCTGATAATCGAAAAAGAGCACCAGCATGGACCGTACAGGAGTTACTGGATTTGATCTCTATATGGGGAGAGGATTCAGTGCTAGCAGAACTGCGTTCGAAAAGACGAAATGCCAAAACTTTTGAAAAAATTTCCAAGGGCATGATGGAGAGAGGCCACAATAGGGACTCAGATCAGTGCCGCGTGAAAGTCAAGGAGCTCAGACAAGCCTATCAAAAAGCAAAGGAGGCAAACGGTCGCTCCGGGTCAGAGCCGCGGACATGCCGCTTCTACGCCGAGCTAAATGCATTTCTAGGGGGGGCCGCCACCACTACCCCACCTCTGACTGTGGATTCCGAGATGGGGATAATCTCATCAGGTACACCTGATGATTCCGTGGAAGGGGAAGAGGAGGAGGAGGAGGACGAGCTGGCAGAGAGCACCAAGCTCTCCGTTCTCCCCAACAGCCAGGATCTGTTTCTCACCCTGACTGAAGTACCCTCCCAAGCCTCCGAAGCCAGTACCCAAGACCATGACCCCATGGAAGGGACCTCAGGTGAGTTTACCTTTTAAAATATAAAACATGGTTTAAAAGCAAGCATTTTTAATGATTAATTTGCCCTGAGCACTTGGGATGCATTCGCAGCCAGTACAGCTACTGGAAAAGTCTGTTAACATGTCTGGGGATGGAGCGGAAATCCTCCAGGGACATCTCCATGAAGCTCTCCTGGAGGTACTCCAAAAGCCTTGCTTCTGGGCAGTGCTCCATGGTAGGACACTTGACCACGCCATGCTAGTAGCAAGTAATCTGGTATCATTGCCTGACAGAGCCTGGCAGCGTATGGTCCCGGTGTTTGCTGGCATTCAAGCAACATCCATTCTTTATCTTGCTGTGTAATCCTCAGGAGAGTGATATCGCTTAGGGTAACCTGGTTGAAATAAGGGAATTTAATTAAGGGGACAGAGGTGGCCGTTCCTACTGGGCTGTTTGCCTGTGGCTGAAAAGAAATCCTTCCCTGCATTTAGCCAAGTGCAAGGGGGGGGGGGAGGATTGGCCCAGAGCTTTTCGTGTTTTGCTAGCAGGGATCTTCCATGATACCAGCCACTTGGTGGGGGGAGGGAGAAAGCACTCATCCCAGAGAATTCATGGCGGGTTGGGGGGGGGGGGGGTGTTAGTTTGGTTCCTGCAGGGATCTTCCCTGATACCAGCCACGCGGTGGGGGGAGGGAGAAAGCACTCATCCCAGAGAATTCATGGCGGGGGGGGGGGTTTAGTTTGGTTCCTGCAGGGATCTTCCCTGATACCAGCCACGCGGTGGGGGGAGGGAGAAAGCACTCATCCCAGAGAATTCATGGCGGGGGGGGGGTGTTAGTTTGGTTCCTGCAGGGATCTTCCCTGATACCAGCCACGCGGTGGGGGGAGGGAGAAAGCACTCATCCCAGAGAATTCATGGCGGCGGGGGGGGGGGGGGGTTAGTTTGGTTCCTGCAGGGATCTTCCCTGATACCAGCCACGCGGTGGGGGGAGGGAGAAAGCACTCATCCCAGACAATTGGATGGTGGGGGGGTGTTAACCTTCAGCAGCAGAAAACAAGCTAACAGGAAAACTGCAGCACAACGGGCTTTACTTGGTATGTGGGAAAGCAGGGCGCAGAAGCCTAAAGACAGTGGCTTACCATGGCAGCATGCAAGCTGAATTCTGTTGCCCGGACCTGCGTCTGTGATCCCTAGCAGCAAAGCCACAGGCACTCAATATTAAGAGGCAAAATGCGACCTTGCACAGAAATCACATGTGCTATGTAATGTGAATAGTATTTGTCACCGTGAAAGAGTATAAGCATTGTTCTGAAAAATGTATCTTTTAAAAAAATTCTCTCCTTTTTTCACTCCCTCCAGCAGCTGCAAATGTTTCAAGCCTCCCTCCTCCTTCCCGAAGGCTATCCCAGATAAGGAGTCGTAAAAAAAAGACGAGAGAAGAGATGTTTGCCGAAATCATGCAATCCACCAGGAGTGAAAGAGCTCATCTGAATGAGTGGAAGGAGACGGTTTGCAAGTATAGGAAAGAAGCCAGTGACCGTGAGGACAGGAGGGACCAACGTGAGGACATGAGGGACCAACGTGAGGACAGAAGGGACCAACGTGAGGAGAGGAGAGACGCTCGAGATGAGAGGTGGCGGCAGGAAGATCAGAGGAGTCGGGATGCAACGCTGGGGCTGCTGCGTGAGCAAACAGACATGCTCCAGCGTCTGGTGGAGCTTCAGGAACGGCTGCTGGAGAACAGAGTGCCGCTACAGCCCCTGTATAACCCCCCTACCTCCTCACCATGTTCCATAGCCTCCTCACCCAGACGTGTAAGAACACGGGGGGGGAGGCTCCGTACACCCTCCCATTCCACCCCAGTGGACAGCCCAAGCAAAAGGCTGCCATTTTTTAAACCTTTTTTTAGTGGGCTTTTACTTCCCGCTGATCCTCCTCCCAAACCCCACTCAGGTTCTCTCCCTCTTTTTATAATCAATTAATAAAGAATAAATGATTTTTAAACAATGGTGACTTTATTTCCTTTGAAAGCAAGCTGGGGGAAGGGGGAGGGTGGGTTCCTTACAGAGAATGAGTCAATACAGGGGGCGGGTTTTCAGGAAGGATAAACAAACAGAAATTTCACACTGTAGCCTGGCCAGTCATGAAACTGGTTTTCAAAGCTTCCCTAATGCGCAGCGCTTCCTGGTGTGCTCTTCTAATCGCCCTGGTGTCTGGCTGCGAGTAATCAGCAGCCAGGCGATTTGCCTCAGCCTCCCACCCTGCCATAAAGGTCTCCCCCTTGCTCTCACAGAGATTGTGAAGCACACAGCAAGCAGTAATAACAATGGGAATATTGGTTTGGCTGAGGTCTGAGCGAGTCAGTAAGGATCGCCAGCGACCTTTTAAACGGCCAAATGCACATTCTACCACCATTCTGCACTTGCTCAGCCTGTAGTTGAACAACTCCTGACTCCTGTCCAGGCTGCCTGTGTATGGCTTCATGAGCCATGGCATTAAGGGGTAGGCTGGGTCCCCAAGAATAACAATTGGCATTTCAACATCCCCAACGGTTATTTTCTGGTCCGGAAAGTAAGTCCCTTGCTGCAGCCGTTTAAACAGATTGGTGTTCCTGAAGACACGAGCGTCATGAACCCTTCCCGGCCAGCCCACATGGATGTTGGTGAAACGTCCCTTGTGATCCACAAGTGCTTGCAGCACCATTGAAAAGTACCCCTTGCGGTTTATGTACTGGGTACCCTGGTGCTCCGGTGCCAAGATAGGAATATGGGTTCCATCTATCGCCCCACCACAGTTAGGGAATCCCATTGCAGCAAAGCCATCCACTATGACCTGCACATTTCCCAGAGTCACTACCTTTCGTAGCAGCACCTCCGTGATTGCTTTGGCTACTTGCATCACAGCAGCCCCCACAGTAGATTTGCCCACTCCAAATTGATTACCGACTGACCGGTAGCTGTCTGGCGTTGCAAGCTTCCACAGGGCTATCGCCACTCGCTTCTCAACTGTGAGGGCTGCTCTCATCTTGGTATTCTGGCGCTTCAGGGCAGGGGAAAGCAAGTCACAAAGTTCCATGAAAGTGCCCTTACGCATGCGAAAGTTTCTCAGCCACTGGGAATCGTCCCACACCTGCAGCACTATGCGGTCCCACCAGTCTGTGCTTGTTTCCCGGGCCCAGAATCGGCGTTCCAAGCCTATAACCTGGCCCATTAACATCATAATCTCCAAAGCACCGGGGCCCGCGGTCTGAGAGAATTCTGTGTCCGTGTCCATGTCCTCATCATGCTTGTCGCTGCGCTGCAGTCGCCGCCTCCTCCTCCTCGCCTCTTTTTTCTGGTCCTGGGTAAGCATAAACTCCACGAGAACGCGCGAGGTGTTTACAATGTTCATGACTGCGTTCTGGAGCACAACGGGATCCATGCTTGCTGCGGAATGGAGTCTGCAGAGTTCACTCAGGAAAAAAGGCGCGAAATGGTTGTCTGCCGTTGCTTTCAGGGAGGGAGGGGGAGGCTGTACCCAGAACCACCTGCGACAATGTTTTTTGCCCCATCATGCACTGGGGTCTCAACCCAGAATTCCAAGGGGGGTGGAGACTGCGGGAACTATGGGATAGCTATGGGAAAGCTACCCACAATGCAACGCTCTGGAAATCGATGCTACTACGGTAGCTTGGACGCACACCACCGAATTAATGGTGCCTAGTGTGGCCGAATACATTCGAATTTATAAAATCGGTTTCCTAAATTCGAATTATATAAATTCGGATTAATCCCGTAGTGTAGACATACCCTATGATACAGACAGGCAGATGGGGAAAGAAGAGAAGTAGTGTAAAAGTGTCAGGAGATTCAAGGGGAGATCAATTGAGAAAGGAGTTAGAGCCTAGAAATACATCATGAATGTTTTAGAGTCATCCCCAGAGAGGCAATAGTATATTAATTCAGTTTCTGAAAATAAAATTTAAAAATCATGGGAGTCTACAAAAACTCAAAGAAATAGGAGGCTAAATACTGTACAAATCAAATTAATGAATAATGAATACAAAAATGTAAGCACAGAAAAATATAGAAGACTAGGAAAGAACAACTAAACTTGGTAACAGATTTCAGAGTAGCAGCCGTGTTAGTCTGTATCCGCAAAAAGAACAGGAGTACTTGTGGCATCTTAGAGACTAACAAATTTATTTGAGCATAAGCTTTCGTGGGCTACAGCCCACTTCTTCGGATGCATAGAATGGAACAATAAATTAACTTGGTAATAAATTAAACACTGGAACGAATCAGTAAAAAAAGAAGTATTTCTGAGATACATGAACGCAAACAAGTCCATGCTACCAGAAGTTGCTGAACCTTGATTAGAGGGTGGGGCTTCTTATAATGGCAGCCAACCAACCAGCCAGTGGCACAGGAGCCAAACAGAGCTGAAAACAGGGGAATTTGAGTGGGAGTTTGGATGACAGTGTGTGTGGTGTTTTTATGGGTTTTTCTTTTCCTCACTTCTCCGCAGGAGCTTAAGAGGGAAGGCTATGACAGCTAAAGAGGCAGCAGTGGCAGTGACCCAAGGAATGGAAGAGACAATGAAGATGACTGGATGTGCAAGCTGTAGAATGTACATTATTCTGGAGAAAGTACTTGGTTTGTATGAAGCTGCCTGACAAATCTGATGGAAGAGAACATCCAAGGTTTGGAGATGCAGCTAGAAACTATGGTTGAATTTTGAAGGGGATTGGAGGAAAGAAGAGAGAAGACTGAAGGGAAACCTCATGACCTGCAGATGTGAGGGTAGCCTGCTGAATGAAAAAAGTGGCAGTAGAAGCACAGGACTATGAGAACAAGGCAGAGGAAAAGAACAGCTAATGAAGGAGAAATATTGCTCAGGAACAGGTGTGCTGAGTTGAAAAACGAAGGGGAGATGCAGACAGTAGAAGGAAGAAGAGAAGAAGAACAAGTAGTTCTACAAGCAGACAATGGAGACAGACAGAGTTTGAAGCCCCACAAGGACAGAGGATGACTCACAGAAGATTGCAAATGAGAACAGAAGACAAAAAGCCTTGCAGCCCGAAACTGCAATTCTCCAGCCTTCCCCCTTCTGTTCTAACACTAAGAAGAGACATGAGGTACTTAACTGGGGACTCCCTACTAAGAACAGACAAGCCTGTCACCAGAGCTGATCTAGGAGAACTGAAGAGTGTGCTGTCCACTTGGAGCTAAAATACAGGATGTGGATCTGAGGCTGAAGAGGATCCTAATGGGAGCAGGAAAGAATCCACTGATTGTCCTTTACATGGGAACAAATGATACTACTAGAGCCTTGCTGGGATGCATCAAGGAAGACTACACCAGCCTGGGGAAGATGCTTAAACAAATGGCGGCTCAGGTGATCTTCAGTGGGATTTTACCTGTCCTTAGAAGAGGAGAGCAAAGGCAAGACGAGATTATGATGATCAACAGATGGCTTGGGCAATGGTGCTATAAGGAGCACTTTTGGATGTTTGACCAGTGGGAAGCATTCATGGACAGAGTACGTTCTCAAGGAATGGACTCCACCAGAGTACAGAAGGAAACAGACTTCTGGGATGGAGGCTGGCACAACCGAATAAAATAATTTTAAACTAGGAATTTGGGAGAGATGGTTGGAGATGCTCATGTAATCTCCATGCCTGATTCAAATATTGAGCGGGAAGAAAATCAAGTAAAAGAGGATACAGAAATGGGTCAAGGAACAACAGAAGGCAGAAGAATGGACAAGAAGCAGAGACATAGTGCCAATACTACTGACAGTAACTGTCAGGTAGGCAATACTGGCAGTAAAATGACTGTTTAATCAGGTTAGGAATCTGTATAAAGCCAGGCAGAAACAATTAAGATGTCTGTACACCAATGCAAGGAGACTGGATAACAAAATGGAGGAACTAAAGCTACAGGAAGTAAAACCAGATATTATAGAGATGACAAAAACATGGTGGAATAGTAGTCATGATTGGAACATGGATATTGAAGTGTAAGTGCTGTTCAGGAAAGCCTAAAATAAAGGTAAAGATGGTGGAATAGCATCATATATTATGTATTATGATGAGGTTGGCTGTAAAGAAATTAGAAGGGATGGAATGGATAAAACAGAAACTGTTTGGGTCAAAATTACTTTGGTGAAAAAAGGTAATAGAGGCTCCACTGGGATAATGCTTGGGGTCTGCTACAGACCCCCAGGATCCAATTTGGATATGGACCTCTAATATTTTTAATGAAATAAATATTGCTGGGAACTGTGTGATTACAGGAGGCTTTAATTTCCCCCAATATAAATTGGTGGAGCCAGCTCTGAGGGTGCCAGTAACTGGTCCAACTCCTCAATTGTCCAAAATGAGGGAGGATTGGTGCTGATGATAGAAATGGTATCACCAGCACCAAGTATGCTTCCATTGTACCTGGAGCCAGGAGTGGCATCAAGCCCAAAGTCAGTAGTGTAAGCAAAGTAGCTGAAGTGGAGGACAGTGCTGAAGTGGAGGGCGGTGAGTGCCACCACTGTAACTTTGGCAGCACAGAACACAACAGTGGGTCCCTTGTGCTGAGTCTGGCACCGGTCCCACTTCCACAGACTGCAAAAGGGAAACATCCGGGTTCGGTGCCAATGGACCCAAAGGTTCAGCAGCCCACCCAACCAATGCAACTATAAACAACATAGCTCTGGCAAAGTCCAGAACCAAGACAGAAGTCGGGACAGAAAGGGAGATGAGATCTGTTGATGCCTGATATGCCAACGATGTGGAAACAGCCAGTGCCAGCATCACCTTTATCAGTACCAGATTCAACAGAAACCCTGGTGCCAAACTCAGAGTTGATGGTATAGGGTCTCTAACCTTCCCGTGGGTTCTAGGGAGCAGTTTGAGAGACCTGCTTCATCCTGCATCATTAACTCTGTGCCAATCCACACTCTTTCTGGAGGAGAAGAGTCTCCATAAGACCTGGCGTTCTCTTGACTGGTCTTATGTGACCTTTTCCTCGGTGTACTCAATGGGGGGCAGCTCTTCTCTGTCTCTTTGGAGAGGGCACCGGCTCCAGAGTGTAAAATGGAAGCACTCTCAGAACCCGAGGGAGACCTCTGATCCGACATAGGCCTTGAGGCCGAAACAGGTTGCATGGTCTGTTTGAGTAGCTGCTTTAAGCAAAGGTCTCTTCCGTGAACGATTTACAAATCAAATACCACTCCTCAACATGGGCCGCACCCAAGCACAACAAGCACCGAATATGGGGAACGCTGTTGGGGATCACTCCCCCTCATGGCAGACAACATTTAAACCCTGATGAGGTTTCACCAGGGAAATACTCAACTAAATCTAACCAACACTAAAAGTACCAACTAACTATATACAACTAGAAAAAAGTCACTACAAGATAGAGAAAGACTGAATTTGAGAACCACACAGAGCTCCAACTTCAGCCATAGTTAGTGAGAAGGAACTGAGGAGGGGATGAGGCATTGCTGCCTCATATAGCCAGGGGAAGGACTATGAGAAAGAGGCCCATGCTCCACCTCATGCTGGTACTACAAGGCAAAATTCTCCAACTCTGGCACCCTGGGCACACACACACACACACACACACACACACACACACACACACACACACCACCTAAGTGGAATACACGGCTGCATCTACTTGAAGAAATCCCAAGCAAGAGAAAAAAATAGGTAGGGAAGGGTTGCAGACCAGATTGGATGAACAAGCATCTCAAACAGGTTATTAAGAGAAAGCATAAAGCCTACGAAGAACAGAAGAAGAAATGGATCAGCAAGGAAAGCTACCTCTTGGAGGTCAGAAAGCGTGGGAGAAAAGTGAGAACTGCCAAAAGCCAAGCAGAGTTGGACCTTGCAAATGAAATTAAAACCAATGGTAAAAGGTTGTTTACCAACATAAATAAAAAGAAACCAAAGAAAGAAGAAGTGGGACCAATAAGCGCTGAGGAGAGGGGTGGAGATTAAAGATAATCTAGATATGGCCCAACACTTAAATACTTTGCCTCAGTTTTTAATAAAGGTAATGAGAAGCTTGGGGGCAATAGCAGGGTGGCTAATGAGAACAAGGATATGGAAGAAGAAATTATCACATCTGAGGTGGAAACGAAACTCAAACATCTTAATGGGACCGAATTTGTGGGGTTGGCTGATACTCTCCATCCAAAAATGTTAAAGGAACTGATACACGAAATTGCAAGTCCAATAGCAAGGATTTTTAATGAATCCATAAATTCAGGGGTCATACCCTATGACTAGAGAACTGCAAACACAGTACCTATAATTAAGAAAGGGGGGCGAAAAGTGATCCGGGAAACTAAAGGCCCTTTACTTTGACCTCAGTAGCATGCAGGGTTTTAGAACAAATTTTGAAAGTGAAAGTAATTAAGAACATAGAGGTAAAACGGTAGGTGGGATAACATACAACATGGTTTTACAAAAGGTAGGTCATGCTAGACCAACTGATCTTTTTCTTTGAGAAAATAACTAAAATTATCTAGACAAAGGACATGACGTAGATCTAAACTACCAGGATTTCAGTAAAGCTTTTGTTACAGTTCTACATGGGAAATTATTAGTTACATTGGAGAAGGTGGGAATTTACTTGAGAGTTGAAAGGTGGGCAAAGAACAGGTTAAATGGGACAATACAAAGGGTCATGCTGAAAAGTGACTTGTCAGGCTGGAGGGAGGGTACTAGTGGAGTTCCTCAAGGATTGGTCTTGGGACCAATCTTATTTAATATTTTCATTGATGACCTTGGCATAAAAAATAGGAGTGCGCTAATAAAATCTGTGAATGACACAAAATTGGGGGGGGGCAACTACCAATATAGAAAAGGACCCGGATATCATACAAGAAGATGTGGATGAAGTGGGAAACTAGAGTAATAGAAAGGGAATGAAATTTAATTATGCAAACTCAGGCACTTAGGAACTAACAAAAATAATTTTTGCTATAAGCTGGAGATGTATAGGTTGGAAGCAACAGAGGAGGAGATAGACCTGGGTGTATTGGTTTATCACAGGATGACTATGAGCCACCGATGTGATGCAGCTGTGAAAAGGGCTATTGCAATCCTAGAATGCATCAACAAGTTTAGGCTTGAAATTAGACAAAGGTTTCTAACCATCAGATGAGTGAAGTTCTGGAACAGTCTTCCAACAGGAGTGGTGGGTGAAAAAAATTAACTTGTTTTAAGATTGAGTTTGATAAATTTATGGAGGAGATGGTATGATGAGATTGCCTACAATAGCATGTGGCTCGCTCATGACTGCTATTAGCAAATATCTCCAAAAGCCAGAGAAGGGACACTAGAGGAGGAGGGTGTCCAGTTATAGAGTATTCTTTCCCAGACTTCTGGCTGGTGGGTTTTGCCCACATACTCAGCATCTAACCACCATATTTGGGGTCGGGGAGGAATGTCCCCCATGTCAGATTGGCAGAGACTCTCTTGGGGTTTCACCTTCCTCTGCAACGTGGGGCATGGGTCACTTGCTGTTTCAACTAGAGTAAATGGTGGGTTCTCTGTAACTTGAAGTCTTTAAATCAAGATTTTAGACTTCAGTAACTCAACCAGAGGTTAAGGGTCTGTATTACAGGAGTGGGTGGGTGAGGTTCTGTGGTCTACAATGTGCAGATAAGTCAGACTAGATGATTATGATGTTCCCTTCTGGCCTTAAAGTCTATGAGTAACTTTATCAGAACAAACAGAAACTATAAGAGATTCGAGAACTGGGGAGTGACACTGCACCCCATATTCTTCATAGTGATATTATTATTATATGATTATAGCAGAATTATGATGTATTTTATGCAAGACGGGTCGTGTAAGGTGTCATTGGAAAAGTTATTATTTGATATAAATAGTATTATCCTATTTTCATGCATATATAATTTTTGCATCTGAAGATATAAATGCTGACTATGTATCTGTACTTCAAAAGTAGTTACACTTGGGTAACGCTCACTAGACAAGATGCTTTCAGTCTAGATAGCTGGTTGGGAAGGGCCTATTCAGGGCAATGAGCCATTAGGGAGAACAATAGGCCTTAGGACAAGTTTATCTCCCACCTGGTGAGCCTTCCTGAGAACACTCCACACAGCCTGTACGTAATGGCTGGTATGACTCTATGAGGACATATGACCAGGCCACATGATTCTGGACTCCATCTTGGGATGTCAGTATTTTTCCACAAACCAGTCCGGGAACCAAGTTTTGAAACAAATGGTTGCCGCCATATGTTAAAGCTATATAAGGCAGGAAGTGACATCACATGCTGTTCTTTACTCACCACAGAAGACGACTCCTAGAAACATCTGAGGAACAAAGACTGAACTGGGGGAAGTGCTGGACCCAGGCTAAAGGGATGTCTAGCCTGTGTATGAAAGACCTTGCTGTAAAGCAAGTACAGCTTGTGCCTTAAGAATCTACAGCCCGTTTCTATCATATGTCAGGATGAGAGATTGTTAATTCAAATCCTATCTTTCTAGTATGTTAAGCTCAGTTTTCATTTTTGTTTATTAACTAGGTAATCTGCTTTGATCTCTTTGCTATCACTTATAATCAATTAAAACCTATATTTCATAGTTAATAAACTTGTTTTTGCTTTATCTAAACCACTGAGTTGGAGTGACGCGTGTGGGGAATCATAGCTCAAGGGTCAAAGGCTGTTGCATATTCCCCTCCACATTGGGCGGGAGAGCCCGAACTCTATGAGCTTACAGCTGTGCCGTTCCCTGTGCAGCGCAAGACAGTGTAATTTTGGGTTTATGCTCCAGAGGGGAGTGCATGCCTGGGGAGCTGCAAGTTACCTTGGGTTTAGCCTTTCTACTATTGGTTTGTGCAGAGGCTAGTCGGGGAGCCAGCATGTAACTGCAGCTGGGTGTGTCCCTACCTGTGTCTATGCTGGTGGAAGTGCAGGAACGGAAGCGTGTCTGCAGCTTGTCACAGCAGCACAGTGAGAGAGGAAGCCCAGGCTGGTGAGTCAGGGGGGCTCAATGGTACCCCAGTTCCAGGTGGCACCCCGGGGGGGACCCATCACAGGGGGAAAGGGAGGATTTTGAGAAAATGTGGGGGGGGGAATGTAACAAAATGATGAATTATCAGAAGTCAGTGAGCAACTACAGACTTCCTAAAAGACAATAAAGGAACTAATGACAGAAGAGAGAATCTGCTGCGAAACAGATTGACTTCAATAAAAAAAATTAAGGGTGGATCAAGAAGATCATAAGTGTGGCAGAAAGCAAAACATTTTCTAATGGACAAAAAAATAAAAAATTACTGGAAATGAGGTCGCACAAAAACTTGATTTAAAAAAAAAAAAAAAAAAAGGTAAAAGGAGATTGCCTGCATCCAGGAATTTTAAGGGAGGACTGCTTTTCCTTGCTCAGCAGAAAAATAAAAGACCAGACTATGATGGATATGGAAAACACTGTTGTAGGCTAACAAGTGTCTCTTATATTATCACATAAAAATATATATGAATCAAGACACTACAGCAAAAAAACAAGAAAAAAGCTTCACCTAAATGAAATGGTCACATGCCACAGAATCCATTAGATCAATATTTGCCAGCAGATCAACAAGCAGGCAGGATGCTAACAAGCATAAAAAAAAATGAAAAGAGACAAAACAAAGTATATCAAACTAGCTGCTTCTCAGACCTGAATGTATTCTCTGATCAAAACACATCAATCAGATATAGTAAATAAGAGCATTAAAGGCTTCAAGTGAAACCAGAGTAGTAATGAATTCAGACTCTTCTCCCTTCCTAACTACGATGGTATAAGGAGGTAGGGTTTCTAGTTTGCTTTGAACAGGATCTAAACACACTGTATTTATTTAGTGCAAACAGGCTCCCTTCCTGGGATTTCTTTTTACTGGTAACCCAAAGGGGGAAAAAACCATCCCACACAAAATGTAAACCTCAATCTTAGCTTTTACTTGGGTTTCTCTACAAAGACCTCTCTGTACTAGACCTCAGCAGCCAGTGTCCAAAGCACAGCTCCTCCCTCCCTTACTTCCAGGGTGGAGCTAATGAGTTGCACAAGCTGCAACTAGTCAACAGAAATCAACAGCTGGCATCTCCCTGCAATATTTTGATATGGACCAATGGGGTGCATCCAAGAAAGAATCCAGCCACATGTTACAGAAGCATGATGAGGTTTTGTATATCTTGGTACAGCTTATGTTGAGGATGATAGATACACTGGGGGGGGGGGGGAAATAGGGCAGTCAGAAGCAGCAAAAGGAAACCTCCTCCCTGTTGCTAAGAGAGTAACTTGTAATGTACTGGCTTGAGTGTATATGCACCTCTATCCTCCACCTGACGGAAAGTGACAGGACTGCCTTGGTAAACACCTTGGTTAGCTAGGGTTACCATTCGTCCGGATTCCCCTGGACATGTCCGGCTTTTTGAGCTAAAAATAGCGTCCGGGGGGAATTTGTAAATGTCCGGACTTCCCCACCCCACCCCCCCATGCAGAGCGCGCGCGGCTAACAGGGCAGCCGGCCGGATGGTGCCACTTACATGGGGTTCCGACAGCCAGAGAGACCCCCTCCTCCGCTTCCCCTGCAGCAGAGATCACTCCCTCCCTCCCTGCATTCACAGATCGCCTCCGGCAGTCTGGAGCTCCTCCCCCGCTCCTCCTCCCCTGCTGCCCAGCATGCCGGGACGAGCGGCAGGGTAAGGGGGCCAGGGGGTCGGAGAAGGGGCAGGGAGGTTCTGGAGGGGGCAGTCAAGAGACGGGGGGGGTCGGGAGTTCGGGGGGGCTTTCTGGGGGGGCTGTGGATAAGGTTTTGGGCAGTCAGGGTACAGGTAGGGGGTAGGGTCCTGGGGGGCAGTTAGGGTGGGGGGGTCTTAGGAGGGGGCAGTTAGGGGACAAGGAACAGGGAGGCTTAGGTAGGGGGTGGGGTTCTGGAGGGCGGTTAGGAGCAGGGGTCCCAGGAGGGGGCAGTCAGGGGACAAGGAGCGGGGGGAGGGTTGGGGGTTCTGAGGGGGGCGGGAAGTGGGAGGGAGTGGAAGGGGCAGGGGCGGGGCTGGGGCAGGACAGGGGCGGGGCTCCTCCCGTCCTCTTTTTTGCTTGCTGAAATATGGTAACCCTAGGTTAGCAATTAGCTGAAGGCCTTTTAAAAAGTAGGGGAAGGTATATGAACTCCACTGGCACTTATTTTTATTTGAGAGGATAAAATTTCTTACACTGCAGACAGTGTATGTGGTTAGATGACATCTTTGCAGTTGGTTTTGTAATATGTACTATTTTTGACCATGACTTGCTACAAACGACAATGTTTATTGATGGGGACAAAAGATCAGAGAGTGGGAATAAAAAAATCCAATAACTAAAGTGATCAGAGTTTAAAAATATGATTAAGTAGGGTAAGTCTCTCTGTGAATGTTTACGTTCAACCAATGGAGAAAACAGCTAGAAGGAAGGAATTTACTTTTTTTAAATGGTGCTAAAGTGGATCTGATGAACAATTAGACAGCTGGCTGAGGCAGCTGGTCTATCAGTACTGTAGGTAGGGCATTTGTAAAACTTGTAGAACCAACCAGTACTGTGCCGAAGGTGCTGCATGGCTGTGTTCCCACAGCACTCAGCTGCGTGTTGCATTTTACATTACTTTTCCAGATTTTAGCTAAGAAAAATAAGCAATCATAGTCACTTTGGAATTATCTACAATATGACATTTACGTTTTTGTTAGAAATATATTAATTCAAATTGGCATAGAGACTGTCTTCATTTTGTGACTTTACCATAATGTGTACATTGTTAGAACTTAGCAAACAACAAATATCCATGTTAAAACACTGTCAGCAAACAATTAAGGTTGCTAAATACAACTCCAAAGAAGGTGTACCACTACATAAATTATTTAAAACAACCCAAATATTATAAACTATGAAATACACACAGTAACATTTTGTAATCCAACTGGACATCAACTTTGATACCAATTCATATATGCACACCAACAAACAAAACAATTAAACACCAAACCAAACAACTTTTTAACTTTTCCCCATAACAATATAGCTACCAAGCATATAATGATTCTATTTATCCACCCATCAACTTACACTCAGAATCGAGCATCAAAGTCTTATTCATAAAAGCTTGTATAAAGGAGTAGGCAGAAGATTGAACTAACTTATAGCCCCAAAACTTTTCAAACTGTTTCATCCTATTAGAAGTTAGAAAAGTTAGAAAAAAAGTTAATGGTGAAAGTCTAGACACGGCCTTAACTATGGAATTCCAAGTGATATCTCCATAATAATAAACATAGCTCTTTATAGTGTAAATACCTTACTTGTTAAAGTATCTAAATGTAAAAATACAGTAACCTTTACACTCTTACTAAATAAATGTACACAAGAGGAACGAAGACTATTTTTATTTCATCACTTGCTATAGAATAGTCTCATCTATTAATACTTTCTGTGTGAACACAAGACAGTGAACATAAAGGCAGTACAAGTACCTGTACACAGGATGAATGTCCTATGGCACAGATAAGTCTAAAGCAAAATTTACAAGAGTACTGAGTTAAAGCTAAAATACACACGCTATACCAGATAAGCAAAACATATCAGGGATAAAGCTGGCAAAGAACATTTCCCGCATAGAAAAACAAAAGACAGTTGTGGATATCTGCACCAACAAGCGTCTGATCAGTAGTGCTGACACAACAGCTGGAGGGAGTCCTGAGAGGAAAGGATCAAAACTACCAAGGAAATCTGGTATTCAGCTGATAATGTAATTGGCAACAAATATTACAAGGAAAATTAATATGTATATTTTGATAATCACTTTATCTTAATGCTATGGCAGCATTTGCCAATCAAAACTATATTTTGGACAAAAACTTAGTAATTCAAAATATAACAATTATGTTCTAAAAACAAGCGGTAATTCCCCTTTTACCTCAAATCATAATTAAAAAAATACTAATGTAAATTCTGTGGATGAGCTATTTCTCCACTCCAAAAAGAAAGCAAACTAGAACGCTACAATTAACAGTTGCAAAATATTCACCCAAACTGTCTGTTTCACATCACATTTGCAAAATACATAAACACTTCATAATCATAATAATACCTTGTATTACAATATTCCTAGTTAATTTTTCCCATCAATTACTTTTCAAATACTCCAATATCAAATTTAAACAAGATTTTGCCTTGATTTAGGTTTTAGACAGAAGATTACTTATGTTACATATTTTAGTGACCTTCCACAAGTTATTTAAAATATATATATAATACAGAAATAATCCTTAAAATATAATGAGGGATTGGCAAGGAAGATACTGAACTGTAAAAGATGTCATTCTTCAGATGAGATATTGGTCAAATTTTAATTGGTCTAAGACACTTTTCAAAAAGATTTAGGACAAATTACTTTCATGATCAATATTTATTCTCATTAAAACTGACTTTAATGTCCAAGATGGAAACACTACAGTCTTTTAATAAGTGCATAATGGCAATTGCCATTCCAAAAATACCACTGTATTACCAGTATCAATATCATTGCTTTGTAATACACCTTGGAATATTTTAGGTACCAATTTCAGTCAAGTGAATAAGAATTAACAACAAACTGCAGAGTTTTGCAAATGACAATAGAACAGATAATATAGTATATGAATATTATTGCCAGCATACATCCAATACATTTATAATTTGTAAACTACCATAAGTCTAAAAGTGATCTTGAATTTTCTACTTATCTAATATATTTTAAATACTCACTACACAAATGTACTAAACAGAACAAGCAATCAAAATAAAACACTGACTAATAAGGTCAAAACACTAAACCCATTCAGGTGGCTGAAAATATATTCTTAACATATGGTATACCTATGCTATTCATATTTGACCTCAGGTATAGATGCCTTCCCCCAAAATGTATCTGATAGAGTGCATCATATTGTATGAGATTATGATTAAGACAGGACCTACTTTCGGCACACATACAGATAGCACAATTATTCTCTAATTTTTAATGTTTGTGCCATGCCTTGCCTGGAGAAAACTCATAGGGAAGGCCTGCCCTCACTGTTGAAGGAAAGTGTTATTCACTCCTTTCAACAAAGTAGTATGCTAGCTGCCTTTCCAGGAAGCAATTCCATGGCCTCTGCTCCAAAATTCACTCAATGTGGACAAATCAAGCCAACTATCAAACCTGTTTGAAACCTTCCTCTTTAAGTAACATTGAGGAGGGAGTGTAGAGACTTCTCCCACAGTATCTGAAGGACCCAGATTTCCTTGACAGTTTGGTTAAACTGGGTTCAAACTTGGGTATGGTATGCACACTGCCCTTGTTGCATTGGTCAATTATCTCTTTCTGGCAAAGAATGAAGATACAGTATCCTCACTAAAACTGTTCAATATATTTGCTACCTTCAATGTTGTTAATCATGTTCTGAACTACCTGCAGATGTTAATATAAGTGGATGCTAGGGTCAAGTGACTGATTCTACTTCTTTCTTTCTGGGAGAACCCAAAGGGCAGTATTCAGCAATTGTTGTTCTGCCCAGAGGGATCTTATGTAGAGCTCTGCTTTTGTCATCCATCCTGCTGAATGCATGTAAGATGACATAAGGGGGTTAATGGAGAGACATGTTAATGGTGCCTTTATTACGTTAATAGCACCCAGCTCCACTCCAACATCTCATCTATCCTATATGGTGTAGTTGGGTACATTAACCAATGTCTGGTTAGATCGGGACATGGAAAAAATTGGCCCTTCATTCTCTCATGTGCGGCTGCCCAGGCGCACACCTTGGAGGGAACTAGCCGCAGACCACCTGAATGGCGCTCGCAGACCACTGGTGATCCACGGACCACAGTTTGAGAACCTCTAGACTAGTGCATTGAGTTCTAAGTTATGGAGTTATATTTTAATAATATTACCAAGTATACTGCTCTTCTGAAAATGGGGAAACATTTCATCCCGACACCAGCAGTGATCAGTTTCTGACTAGAAGCTTGAGTACTGATAGCCCTTGTAATTTTATTCTAATATGTGTAACTCTAGATACTATTCTTTTTTTGGTAACTTTTACTGCTTAGCTCCCCAGGTGACAGGAAGAAGATTGGTAGAACTGGGCAATATACTGCCAAAATTTCCCTATTTCAGCTAAGCCACAGAGATCAGATAAGGCTTTCATGATTTGCTAAAAATACATACTAAACTCAGTGCTGAATCTATAGCTGCCATCTCTTATTCAAGGCATTTTGCATAAAGCCCAGAAGAGAGGTAGATCTCAGAACCCAGGCTCCAGACTGAGCAGGAAACTCTACACTGTTATTTTAGCCCCATACCACGAGCCCGAATTAGTTGACCCAAGGTCTGAGACTTGTTGCCACAGTATTTTTTTTTTTTTTTTTTTTTTTGCAGTGCAGACTTATCCTACCTGAACACTGATTTTTTCCCCCCAAATACATACATGACTGCTACAAAGTAGAAGAAAGGCACTGTAACTCATCTGACTAAACACTCTCTAGGCAAGAAACTGATTGTTGCTCCAAGGAAGAATATATATATATATATATATTTGGGGGTTAATTATTATTTGAAGCAAATTTTGAAAACTATTTTAAGAACTGCTGAATCTCTTAAATCTTTCTTCCAGTAAAACTCTTTAAGCAAGACACTTCTGAAATCAGTCATTTTCATAAATATGATATGGTTATATCCAGCACTTCTGGTGAAGAGAGCACATCTGTTACATTAAAAACATCCTGCATAAAACTTTTTAAAATAAAATGAAGACACTATTTTCTGCATGTGTATGATGAGTGCAAAGGAAGTAAGTGCAGACTGAATGTATTTCAACGAGAATGCTTGGGTTATAATAGTTATAGCCCTATAAGGAGGAGGAATGATAGCAATGGATTCTCTGATTACACAATGTGTCTCATTATATCTGGCCAGAGAGACCACTCATGATGACTGGTGAAAGATCTGCTTAAGCGGTTTGCCAGACTGCTCTGGTCACTCAGAAGAAGGAAGGCTTTGAGGTGAATCTTGGTGATACAAATCTCCCAAATGTGTATTGCCACTTGGCATAAAAGACCCAACCTCCCTTGGCATGTACAACCTCACTGCTGTGTTATCAGTAAAAACTAGTAAATTCTCTCTCTTGATGTGGGGGAGGAAAAAGTGACAAGCTAGACTATTAACTCTTAACTCCCTTATGTTTATGTGGAGAGCTAAATCTTGGCCAGACCAGAGACCCTGAGTCTGCAGATTCCCCAGGTGGGCAGCCTGAAGAGAGGTCCTAACATCCAGCTTTCCTTCATCCACTACTGCCTGAAACTCTTGGGCTGACATCCTCCAGTAACTTGTCTGAAAAATCTAAGAACACTCTTCCCAGTAGGTCTTGCAGAAGGAAGCTATACACTTACAGAAGGAAGCTATCACGCTCCAACTACTGATCACAGACAGTAAGAAGGAACTGAGGGGGGTGGCTCTGCCCTTTATACCATCATGCAGCAGCACAAGCCAGCAGAGGGCACCTCAATGGGTACTGATAAGGTAAAAATCTCCAATCTGGTGGACTGGGCACACACACACCTAAAGTGGAATGGACATGTGCAATCACTTGAAGAACTGTCTATGATTGTCCAGGGGAAACAGAGAGGCTAGACCAACTGCCTTATTGGGTGGATGGGATAATACCCCATCTGAAGCGGTGGTACCACTAGATCTGGCTCATCTTCCCCTTCTTCTGTGAGCTCAGGGAGTTCAGACTGACCTCTTGGAGGAAAGGGGTGGTAATACTCCCTTTTGGAATGTACTCCAGGTACTGTGTGTATGGGTCCCATGGCGTGTTGCGGTGGCCCCCAAAGCATTGAGTATCACTGGTCCAGAGGAGCAAGTTCCTGTCTACAGGGCTGATGCTGGTTCCAGGAGCTTCTTGAACCCTTATCTGGGCTGAATTCCATGTGTGGGGGAGAAGCTGATTCCAAAAGAACATCTGATTCTCCTGAAGATGAAATGGTTGGATCTGGGTCCATTGGTGGTGTCACTGGCTCCATGGAAAGGAAACTGCAGCTAGTGGACAGGATGGGCAATTTTCCCAGAGTCCTAGATTCCCACCGTTGTTGGTATCTCTTTGGTGAGGATTGGTCCTGATAACAAGGGACACTTTGGGTTCACGAGGATGAAGATATAAATCTCTGGCACCTTTGGAGATTGTGTTTTGTCACTCTGTGCCACCAGAGTAGATGTAGAGAGCAGTTCCTTATGGAGCCATGACATTACTGCCGTGAACGAGTCTCCAACATCATGGTTTTCAACGCTACCAGTAGTTCCCAGTCCTTCGAGACCCAGTCTTTCATTTTTGATGGCACCACAGTCAGGGTCAAAGTTGATGTGGAGGATGGTACCAAAGTCTATTAGTTTTTTCAACATGCCTCTGTGGCTTAGGAGGGCTTAAGTCCTCGTGGCTTTAGCATGAAAGCTCATCTGATTTGGATGGGGTTCAGGAGGGATCTCTCCCCTTAGAGCAGGGGCGGGCAAACTTTTTGGCCTGAGGGCCACATCGGGTTTCGGAAATTGTATGGAGGGCTGGTTAGGGGAAGCTGTGCCTCCCCAAACAGCCAGGCGTGGCCTGGCCCCGCCCCCTATCTAACCCCCCCCCCCGGACTCCTGCCCCATCCAACCCCCTCGTCCCCTGATGGGGGACTCCTGCCCCATCCACACACCCCTGCTCCCTGTCCCCTGACAGCCCCCAGAACCCCTGCCCCTGACTGCCCCCCGTGGCCCATCCAACCCCCCCCCCTTCCTGACTGCCCCCCGGGACCCCTGCCCCCATTCAACCCCCGTTCCCCGCCCTCTGACCGCCCCGACCCCTATCCACCACCCCGAACTCCCCTGCCCTCTATCCAACCCCCCCTGCTCCCTGCCCCATTACCGCGCTGCCTGGAGCACTGGTGGCTGGCGGCGCTACAGCCACACAGCCCGGCTGGAGCCAGCCACACCACCGCGCAGCACAGAGCACCAGGTCAGGCCAGGCTCTGCAGCTGCGCTGCCCCAGGAGCTCGCAGCCTCGCCACCCAAAACATTGCACCGGCGACGCAGTGAGCTGAGGCTGCGAGGAAGGGGGAACAGCGGGGGAGCGGCCAGGGGCTAGCCTCCAGGGCCAGGAGCTCAGGGGCCAGGCAGGAGGGTCCCGCGGGCCGGATGTGGCCCACGGGCCATAGTTTGCCCACCTCTGCCTTAGAGGGTCGAGAAGAGGATCTGCTTTTATGGTTATGAGGAGGCCCAGCCAAAGGGTTTTTCCCTCTGGCTCCTCTCCGCACCTGAGTCAGACATAGTATTAGGGATTACGCTCCTTGCAAACTCTGGCCAATGTACAGGGGATCTCCTTGGCCTGGGTCTGACTGACATCTGATTGCACGCTCTATTAGGTGCTTCCAAAGCCAAAGCTCTCAGACCTGCCAGGTACTACTGGGAAAAGAGCGGCAGATACCACACTTAGTGGAGATATAAGCTTCTCCGAGGCAGTAGACCAAAAAGAGTGATGACAGGAGATGCAGTTTTTGAAGCCTGGGTCTGGGCATAATTTAAGTCCCATGCTGAGAGACTGGAAGGGTTCCCTGGGGTAAAGATTCTAACACTAGGGAACCATAAAAACACTGAATAATATATAAGTGTGAATATTTATAGGAAGAAAAGAAAGGATGAGTTCTGGACACTAGAGGATTCCAACTGAGGCATGCAGCAGTCTGCCCTGCCCTTTATACCCTCAGCGCGGAGCACAAGGAGAACTGTGGTGCAGGCATGGACCAACGGACACTACTTACAAGAATTCTCTGGTCTCCGGTTCATGGAGTGCATGTTCCCCCAGTGGAATATACACAGAGACCAGCACTTGAAGAAAAACACAGTTTTGTCTGTTAATACACATATCAGTGCAACTATAGCTGCAGAAAATATTATCATAGAGAAAAATACCTGCATAAATAATTCATGCGAGAGATGCACATAAATGAAAACTACACATTTTTAGAAATCACTAGTATATTAAAAAGAAAATGGCACCCAAGCAAACCAGGAGACCAGACAGTCCTCACCATTTCAATCATTTAGAGATCCTAAACCTATTCCCAAACTGCCAAGACAACTGCTAAAGCTGCCAAGTAGCCAGATGCTCCTGTTGTAGCAAAAATTATGTTTCACAGTTCATCATCCAAGTCCTGTGACAGCTATGTAACCAGAAGGAGGAGGAGAATTGGCACAGTGCTACAATAAATTCACATTGTTCCTAGGTCAAGCATTTAACACATATAGTTAAATGAAGTTTATTAGATAATTTCTACAGCTTGTTTTGAAAAAGAAACCTGCCAATTTAAAAAAAACAACAAATTAATAAGTTTTCTTTAATTAACAGTGAGGCAAACTAGAAGAATATAGGTAACGTGAATCCTGGCATACTGAACATCTGTCTTTGAACATTTATTATTAGGATGAATTAATATGGAGATTCTTACCAATCTGTAAACAACTGTTACTGTCTATTTTTCAAATTATAGGAATTGGCTTTTTTAATAGAAATCATGTTTGTAAATGAAAGTTTTATCATCACTGTAAACTAAATGTATGTTACAAATATTCCACTTCTCCTCCATAATGTCAACATACATAGATTTTAGATCCCAAATCGGGGGGCATTTATGCATATCCTTAGTTTAAGCACATGCTTAAACACCCTGGATGAATAGAGATGTTTCCTGACTTGGGACCTTAGCAGTTTGTTCCGTTCTCAAAAGCACATTAAGACTTTTCATTAACAGTGATTGGTGCTGCACACATATGAGGACGGAAGAATTTGCTAGACTGGTACATATTGTTTGCAATTAGTTACTAACATAGTAAAAGCATCCTGACCGGTTAATAACTTCGATTGGTTAATAGCACTGGTCTACAATTTTTGAGAAGTCGTCTGCTTCAGAGATAAAATGTGCTATTTATTATGTATTTTGATGTGCTGAATTCAAATATGACAATTAAAACAACTGATTGGCTACTGTTTCTAAGATATTTAAGTTTTTACATTTTATGTCTATGTACATTGTGTAGATAGTAGAGTTTTAATCATAAATTGTAAACCTAGGTCTTTTCATGTGTTTATGGTTGCTTTACATGATAATATTTCACCTGTCCTGTTTATGTAACACTTTAAAAATCAGCAAAAGGGTTATATAAATAAAATTTATTATGGAACAAAAGGCAAAAAACTATTATGTACGTAGTTTAGTCCTATTCAGTGTCTACTCGGCGCTTCTTGGCTTGTCTCTTGTATTCATTAAATGGAGCATCTCTTGTCACTGTCCAGCAATAGTCTGCAAGCATTGATGGGCTCCATTTGCCCTGATAGCGTTTCTCCATTGTTGCAATGTCCTGGTGAAATCGCTCGCCGTGCTCATCGCTCACTGCTCCGCAGTTCGGTGGAAAAAAATCTAGATGAGAGTGCAAAAAATGTATCTTTAGTGACATGTTGCAACCAAGGCTTTTGTATGCCTTGAGGAGGTTTTCCACCAACAACCTGTAGTTGTCTGCCTTGTTGTTTCCGAGAAAATTTATTGCCACTAACTGGAAGGCTTTCCATGCCGTCTTTTCCTTGCCACGCAGTGCATGGTCAAATGCATCATCTCGAAGAAGGAGGACCAACAAAGACACCTTCCTTTATCTTAGCTTCACTTAACCTTGGAAATTTTCCACGGAGGTACTTGAAAGCTGCTTGTGTTTTGTCAATGGCCTTGACAAAGTTCTTCATCAGACCCAGCTTGATGTGTAAGGGTGGTAACAAAATCTTCCTTGATTCAACAAGTGGTGGATGCTGAACACTTTTCCTCCCAGGCTCCAATGACTGTCGGAGTGGCCAATCTTTCTTGATGTAGTGGGAATCTCTTGCACGACTATCCCATTCGCAGAGAAAACAGCAGTACTTTGTGTATCCAGTCTGCAGACCAAGCAAGAGAGCAACAACCTTCAAATCGCCACAAAGCTGCCACTGATGTTGGTCATAGTTTATGCACCTCAAAAGTTGTTTCATGTTGTCATAGGTTTCCTTCATATGGACTGGACTGCATGACCAACGGAATTGATGGCAAAACATTGCCATTATGCAGTAAAACAGCTTTAAGACTCGTCTTCGATGAATCAATGAACAGTCTCCACTCATCTGGATCGTGAACGATGTTGAGGGCTGCCATCACACCATCGATGTTGTTGCAGGCTACAAGATCACCTTCCATGAAGAAGAATGGGACAAGATCCTTTTGACGGTCACGGAACTTGGAAACCCTAACATCACCTGCCAGGAGATTCCACTGCTGTAGGCTGGAGCCCAACAGCTCTGCCTTACTCTTGGGTAGTTCCAAATCCCTGACAAGGTCATTCAGTTCACCTTGTGTTATGAGGTGTGGTTGAGAGGAGGAGGATGGGAGAAAATGTGGGTCCTGTGACATTGATGGTTCAGGACCAGAAGTTTCATCCTCTTCCTCTTCCTCATCTGACTCAAGTGAGAATGATTCTGGTGCATCAGGGATCCGGCAGTCCTTCTCCGTGGGGTACTGGGCGTATAGCTGATGGAATGTTTGGATAATGCACAGTCCACTTTTTCTTCTTTGACACACCTTTCCCAACTGGAGGCACCATGCAGAAGTAACAATTGCTGGTATGATCTGTTGGCTCTCTCCAAATCATTGGCACTGCAAAAGGCATAGATTTCCTTTTCCTGTTCAACCACTGGCGAAGATTTGTTGCACAAGTGTTGCAGCATATGTGTGGGGCCCACCTCTTGTCCTGATCTCCAATTTTGCAGCCAAAATAAAGGTGATAGGCTTTCTTAACCATAGTGGTTATACTGCGCTTTTGTGATGCAAAAGTCACTTAACCACAAACATAGCAGAAGTTATCTGCACTGTTCACACAAGTACGAGGCATCTCTGCTCACTTTGGCTAAACAGAAATGTGTCCCTTTGCAAAATCAAACACTGACAAATAAGAGAGCACGACACTGTATGATTTCTAGAGCTGATATAGGGCAATTTGTTCAGCAGAGTGATGTAAGCTTCGTTATGATTGCATCATCCATGACTTCTAGGAATAACATGATGCAATTCATACCATGTATGACGCAATACCAGCTTCAGATTGCATCATTCATTGTTTTGCCTAAAAAGCAAGTACTGTCCAAACCCAGTCGTAGATTTATTCATAGATCCAGTCAAAGATGTATTTTAGTCATTTCTGGTTTAAATTGAGATCCCTTCCCTTTATAACTCACTTATCCTCCGCCATTCCCAAGTCAAGGGTCGTATATACTGACCCAATAGCATATCTTGAAAACTAGAGCCAATCAACAATTTTAAGCATCATTTTCGTTCTCAGTGACCCAGAATTAGTAAAGTTTGACGACATTTATTTCAGAAGCATTTTGGCTGTAGAGCAGTGTAATTAACTGATACTGCCACAGTGTAATTAACTGATACTGCCACACAGTATTTTAATGTCATGTGCTACAAAGAGTCACAGAAAATAAATTAAAGAGCCACTTGCGGCTCCCGAGCCACAGTCTGAGTATTACTGGTATAATCTATTAAACATTTCAAAATCTATGCTCAGTCTGAGAACATGCAGTAGAAGCAGAATTTCTGTAGCAGATACAGGAGCAATTTTACAACTATATATTATTTTTTATAATTGCCTTTCACTTACACATTTCTGCCATTTATACTGTACAACTACTTTTAATTGAGGTCCTGTAGGAAAATAAAACCACCACCAGTTGAAACGTTTTGACAGTTGGAAGGAACAAACCAGATGGCACTAGGTAACTCAAGATTAATTGTGTTCATTTGTTAGATTGAACTTTCTAAAGCTCAGTCTCTTTTTACTTTCTTGACTTCTTGCAATAATAAAGGCATACAGCAGTTTGCAAGTTAACGCCCAATTCAATCAATGGAAGTCAAGGACACTCAGGTCTTGTCTACACTGCAGAGTTTTGTCGCCAAAAGTTATGCCGCTTTAATTAAAGCACTTTAATTAAACTGCTGTTGCATGTCACACTATGCTTCTTATGTCGGCAGAGTGTATCCACACTAGCAGCTCTTGCATCAACACAGAGAGCAGTGCACTGTGGGTAGCTATCCCACTGTGCAATTGGCAGCGGGGTGTAGGGTTGCCAACCCTCCAGGATTGGCCTGGAATCTCCAGAAATTAAAGATTAATCTTTATTTAAAGATTATGTCATGTCATGAAATCTCCAGGAATACATCCAACCAAAATTGGCAACCCTAGCGGGATGCTTTGGAAACAGTTTGCAATGCCTCGTGGGGCAAGTACAGCATCGCATCATGCAGGTTTCCATCGGCATCCTACTGAATTGCCAGCCACTTTTCAACTGAAGTGGGGGGAGTGTGTGTGAATGTGGGGGGGGAGACAGAGACTGTGTGTGTGTTGGGAGAGTGTGTCGGCATGCTGTCTCTAAGTTCAGACAGCCGCCAGAAGTAACCTGCCCTGAAGCAGAGGGAGGAGGACACCCCCGACATCAGCCCCCGCCTCCCTCTCTGGCTCTGTACAGTACAGCAGTCTCTCTCTCTCTCTCTCTCTCACACACACACACACACACACACACACCCCTATCTGCCTGCCTGCCTGCCTCTGTGTTAGAAGTGCGGGAGAGAGCAGAATACCACGTTAATGATTTGCTCTTTGCTGCCAGAGCTGAGCGCTTAGCTGTCAGAACTTCATGGAGGTTTGAAAGGGGAAGGGCGTATGACTGTGTGGGAGGAATGCAGGGCAGACAAGTTCAAAACAGTAAGCAAAGCAGTCATGGCGGGCATTGTGGGATACTGAGGGAGGCCAGTTATGGTGATATAATGAAAGGCAGCATCTACACTGACGCTTGTCACTTTAAGTTTTCCACAAAAAGCTCTATGCCTCTCATCAAGATGGTTGTATTTTGTCGCCGAAACTGAAGTTTTGTTGCCAAAAGTGACATTGCGATGCATTCACTTCCACTGTTTTGTTGCCAAAAGCTGCCTTTTGGCGACAAAACTCTGCAGTTGAGGCCTTGTCTGCGTGCCTTCAGGGAGGAGGTCCTTAACGTTGTTTTCTCAACTGTAATTCCTTTACTCAATATTTTGAAGAGGTTTAAGTCTCAATTCTGTTTTATTAAGTGATATGTTGATAAGTTTCTGTTTTGTTCACCTTCATTAAAAACAAAAGCTTCAGAGACAGAGTTGGGAGAAAGTGTTTTCATTCTCTCAGTAGTAACTGATCTGTATTAGCAATATTTAACAAAATTCATTTTACCCATCTCCTTCCCCACAGTTTTATTTTCTTTTTTGTGAAAGGCAAGAAATCTTGAATTAACTTTCACTTTCCGCGATGTAAGGTTGTATTCAAGCACTTAAAAAATATGCCAATCCTATTTCAATGTACCCAGAGTACAATTTTCCTATAGAAACATTTCTTCGGAAAGGTGAAACTGAAGTATTCTCAGCTCTAGAAGCACTAAAGTTGTTCAGAGTTTGAAACATCATGCACTCCCAAATGAAACAGTGAATAAATCAGCCCTCCAAACAGAAATTTATTCAAATTAGGACCTATATTATCGTTTTCTTAGACTTTTGAAAATGTTTTTCCATTCAAACATGGATACTACTCCTTTTAAAGAAACTGAAAGCATATTAATAAACAAGCTTTTTATTTTATCAAATAAGTATTGCTATAACTGCATCACATCATGCCATGTGTATCTCAAATAATAAAGGTAAACACATGATCAGGCATAACTGGGAATTTGTTTTCAGGGTACAGTTAGCTACATCAGTCCTTACATCAATCACTTCTTTACATCCATACTGTGAATGAATCCCTTCTCCACCCCCCCCACCCCCACATCTGATAAGTGATCAGGTCATTCATAAGTACACTGTATGACAATCAATCCCCCTCCCCACACACAAGCAGGTTGTTCATAAAGGCACTATTCTCCCTCTTCCATTGGTCCACGCAATTCCATAATGTGGGAGCACAAAGCATTCCTGATTTCTGTTGCCTGAGTGCATCCAGCTCCAGCTGTGGCTGGTGCACTTTCTGACTGAGTGTACCAGCAGCCCCTTGCTGTCATAGGTCCATAGGGGGAAATGTCTTACCTCTGGCTTCACAAAGAATGTAACAAGTACAGCAAGCTATCTCCAACAGGATCTCAATCGGTCAAAACCACATTCAACAACCATTCTACCCCTGCTGAGAGGGTAATTAAACCTTCATTTGCCAGGGCCTATGATAACAGGGTAAGGTTTCATAAGCCAATGCAAAACAGAGGTTCATGCAGGATTCCCCAGAATAATGCTGGCGACAGTAATTCCCATCATGACAATGTCATTTGGTGGGAACAGAGTCCCAGCCTGTCCATGAACGTAGACTCCCAATCACCAAAAAACACTTGCATCATGAATTTTCCCAGTGCAGCCCATGTTGACATTCATAAATCAACCTCTGTGGTCCACGAGGGCCTGCATTACAATGGAGTATTACTCTTCGTAGTTTGTGTACTCAGGTGCTCCTTGAAAAGGGAAACTATCGGTAGGAATATTTTTTATGCCCACCACCTTGTGAAAAACCACACACCTGATTGCCTCAGAAATCTCTGCCACCACTTTACCCACAGTTGATTTTCCAATACCCAACTGTGGCAGTCTGGGTGGCCAGCTTCCAGATGGTTATAGCAACCTGCTTCTGGACGGGCAAGGCCGCTCTCATGAGGATGTTTCTTTGCTGGGCGAGGAAGGGTGTGAGGCCAAGTTGCTCACAAAGCTCCAAAAATGTAGCTTTCTTCATACAAAAAATTTTGGACCCCCAGCTGGTCATCCAGGTCTGCATGGTGATGTGGTCCCAACAGTCTGTGCTTGTGGCCCTGCTCCAGAAGTGCCAGTCTACACAGGAGGCATCAGTGGCTATACTGAGCGTCATGAGCAGCATCAGTCACGTTCAAGTCTGCCATGTCCTCCTCCGTCATTAGCTCTGTCATATGCCTTTGATAGGTGAGAAAATACTGCCAAACTGCCATCAGCGTCTCATGGAAGCTTTGTCCTGAAACAGGAGCAAGAGCAAAGCAAAAGAAGTTCTCGAAACGGCAACTCCTCTGTGTTGCTGGCTCCAGATGCTGGAAATGCTCAGCAGGATGCATTGGCAGGCTGTTCAAACTTCCTGTAATGAGCAGGGTGGACAGTGAAATTTTCCCACCTTGCACCATGGTCAAAGAGCTAAAGCAGGCACATTCCAGGAGGGTGCTGGGGAGTCAAAGATATGGTTGGTTTGACTCAGGTCTGTGTGCTGCAGTGTGGACACCAGAACTCTGGGTTCAAGTTCAGGCTAGAAAATTCTTAACCTAGGGTCCACTGATTCGAGTCCCACTAACCTTGGGCTTACACTGCAGACATAATCTGACTGCAGACATATTCTGACAGTCTTGGACAGTGTCTTTTATAATCACTTCTATAGGATTTACCACTATGATTTTTTTTAATTCACCTCAGTATAATACAGTCTTAGAGTTTCAATTTCAATAATTTTAAGAAACCATTTTAAAGTCACAGACTTGACTCTTTGACAATACTTGATTTGAATAATTTTCCAGTGTAGCGGGATGGTCACCCGCTCCTGCCCCGAAGGGCTTGAAATCAGCCCTTGGAGAGGGCTGAGCCTGGGAGAGGGCTGCTGCTAGGAAAGCAGCAAGCCTCGGCTGATTGGGGAAACAGCCACAGCTGCAGCCATGCCCCAATCAGGCCACAGCTGGCCTGTATAAAAAGGCTGGGAGCCAGGAGCTCAGAAAGGCTCTCTCCAGTCTTGGAGGGAACAGGGCCTGGCTGTCTGCAGAAAGGGTACTGGGAGTGAAGCAGGGCTGGGGAAAGGGGAGCAGGGGTGCTCAGGACAGGGGCACTCAGGCTGGGAACTCCCCAGGCTGCAGGGCCTGGTCCTAGGCCCACAGAGGTACTGGGTGATAGAGGAAGGCAGCTGGTCCAAATCCCCCTTGCCTATGATGAGTGGCTTTTACACTGCAGTCTGCCCCAGGGCACGGGGGCTTGAAGATGACTGGCAGTAGCCCAGACTGAGGCAAGGTGGGGATTAGAGGGTTGGGGGTTCCCCAGAGAGGGGAGACCCAGAGGCAGAGTGTGGGGGTATTGCCAGGGGGCAGCACCCCAGCTAAAAGGGCACCGGGGTCCGGGAAGGACACGGGGCCAGCAGACAGCGAGACACCGGCTGGCAGAGGGCGTGCTGCACTGGAAAGAGCCAATTCCCAGACGACCAGCAGGAGGCGCCGCAGGGGTGAGTCGTAGTGCTGCTACATCCAGCAACAGTGTTCTATGCGCATCGTTTTCTAGTTACAACATAAAATCCCAGACAGCAGCAATTCAATTTATTCTCAACCTTTCCCTGTGGCTTCACAGTAACTCTAAATACACAATGTTCCAAGGTCTACAGTATGTTTACCAAGACTTTTCTTTGGATACTCTTAGAACATAAAGAAGATTAATCACCACTAAGAGATTAATCATTACGATGGAGTGGGGCAGCAAATGAAATAATTTGTATGCAACAGTTTTTCTGTCCCTGGTGAATGCAGCTTTCACCAGAATGTCAGAAAAATGATAGCTGGAAGATTTCCAATTTTAAAACACAGAACTCTATTGCTCCATCTGTCTGTATCTAGGCTAGTTAAAAGACAAGATAGTAGCCTCATTAACCTCAATTTATGAATAATTTAAACATAAAAATGATTGTTAAAGAAAATATTAGATCTCTGATTTAAGGTAACAAAAGCAGGGAAGTTAGCAGTTCATTCTTTTTTTTCATCCCATTTTCCCTACACATTTGTAAGGGTCTCAGTACATTATGAAATCGTGCAAAAACGTGCTGCCATCCTTTGGTACATGTCGGTGAGGTAAGAGCAGAATCACCTTGAAAATCTTTGTTTCAGTCATTTTAAGTTATAACAACTGTATTTTACAGGATTGAAGAAAAGAAAAGATCTTCTTAGGCTCTCCAAAAGTTTTCCTACAGTTAAAGTGGCCTAGCTAGCACATATTTGTTAGCCTTATGCTACACTTACAAAATCATACGCGTGATTATCTTTATGCATTCTTAACGTTGGAAAGCAAGGATCACATTCAAGGATCGTTCTTCCTAAAAGTGGAATGAAAAATCAATAGCAATTTTCTAAAGAACGAAGGCTTGTAGCTGATGTGAGTCAAGGTGAAAAAGGGTAGAGATTAAGTGGTTTTCGTACAACACTGTTTCCATTCACAAAAACTTTTTTTTTTTGAAGGTACACAAACACTTGATAAATTCTATTACTCTTCTTAAATATTTATCTTATAGTATAGGGATAATCTTTTCAAATTAGCAGTTGTGCCTTTTTACATGACAGAGTTTTCCATGTTCCTCTCTATATTTGAAAAGAGAAGCTACTTACCTGTACGGTAACTGGAGTTCTTCAAGATGTGTTTTCCACATACATATTCCACTGATGGTGCGCACACACCAAAGATCAAAGTCTTTTGGCTAGCAGTTTCTGTAGTAGCAGCGCATGTGCCCTAAGTGTATTCATACCCGACATAAAAGACATAAAAGGATGGAACAGACCAATTGCCACTCAGTTTACTCTGCACAACAGAATCCACGTGACACGGGAGTCTGAGGTAGAGGGGATGAGAGCAGGTAGTGGAATATGTATATGTACAGTTACTGTACATGTAAGTAACTTCTTCCTCTTTCAAGTGATTGTCCATATACATATTCCACTTACAGTGACTCCCCCAAGCAATGGATGAAATGTAATAGAGTTGAGAGATTGAAGTCTTCGGAGAACAGAGACTGATGTACAGACTTTCCAAACATAGCATCTGGTTAGAAATTTCAATGATAGCAGAGTGTTTCATAAAGGTGTGACTAGATCCCCAGGTGCTTGCTTTGCATATATCCATAATAGAAACACTTTTTAAAAGACGCTGCAAAGGCTGCCTGAGTTCTGGTGGAGTGAGCTTTGAGAGAAGTAGCGGGGGAATCTCCTTTAGTCACTTCATCACAGCTCTCACACAGTCAGATATCCACCTAGACAGGCTGAGATGAGATAGATTTCATTTTCATCCTTTCTGCTACTGAGACAAAGTCTTGGTGTAGATCTAAAAAGTTTTGCCCTCTGCAAATAAAATGCCAGCAGATGAAGCTTAGCCTCTTCCTTACAAATGTGTAGCTTAGGAAAAAAGTATAAACAGGTGAATCTGCTGGTTTAGATGAAGGTCCATGACAATGTTTGGGAGAAACTTACAATCTGTTCTAAGTAGAGCTGTCAAGCGATTACAAAAATAAATCGCAATGAATTGCGAGATTAAAAAAATTAATTGCGATTAATCACACTGTTAAACAATAATAGAATACTATTATGTAAATCTTTTTGGATGTTTTCTACATTTTCAAATATATTGATTTCAATTACAACACAATACAAAGTGTACAGTGCTCACTTTATATTTATTTTTAATTACAAATATTTTCACTGTAAAAAAAAAAAAAAAAGAAATACACCTCTACCCCGATATAACGCTGTCCTCAGGAGCCAAAAAAATCTTATCGCGTTATAGGTGAAACCGAGTTATATCGAACTTGCTTTGATCCGCCGGAGTGCAAAGCCCCTCCCCCCCCGGAGCACTGTTTTACTGCGTTATATCCGAATTCATGTTATATCGGGTCGCGTTATATAGGAGTAGAGGTGTAGTATTTTTCAATTCACCTTCTACACTGTGTGGCAGTCTCTTTATCATGAACGTTAAAAATAAAACAATGTAAAACTTTAGCGCCTACAAGTCCACTCAGTCCTACTTCTTGTTCAGCCAGTCGCTTAGAGTCTGGTTCTTAACCTTTACTGCAGCCTACACCCCTTTGGTTCTCAAAATATGTTCTCGCACCCCTTATCAAAAATCATTAAAGTAGGTCAGTTCTTTAAACCTAGATATATTTTTGTTTGTATATTACAGTAATAATTAAAAAATATATAATGTTAATAAATACATAGGTTTGATGAAACAAAGTAGTTTTACTTACGTGCGTGCCTGTGCTTAATTTGTGTTTTCGATGATTTGCCTTCTAAAAAAATCTGGCATGTCTCGCACCCCCAGAAAGGGCATCATGCACACCAGGTTAAGAACCACTGGCTTAGACAAACAAGTTTGTTTACATTTGCAGGAGATAATGCTGCCCACTTCTTGTTTATAATACCACCTGAAAGTGAGAACAAGCATTCGCATGGCATTGTTGTAGCTGGCGTTGCAAGATATTTATGTGCCAGATGCGCTAAAGATGCTGATAACGGGTTCTGCTTAATAACCATCCAAAGCAGTGCGGACTGACGCATGTTCATTTTCATCATCTGAGTCAGTCAGATGCCACCAGCAGAAGGTTGATTTTCTTTTTTGGTGGTTTGAGTTCTGTAGTTTCCACATTGGAGTGTTGCTCTTTTAAGACTTCTGAAATCATGCTCCACACCTTGTCCCTCTCAGATTTTGGAAGGCACTTCAGATTCTTAAACCTTGGGTCGAGTGCTGTAGCTATCTTTAGAAATCTCACATTGGTACCTTCTTTGCGTTTTGCAAAATCTGCAGTGAAAGTGTACTTAAAACGAACATGTGCTGGGTCATCATCTGACACTGCTATAACATGAAATATATGGCTCAGGTCAGGGAAGTTTGAGATGGCAAATCAGTAGACAGGATGATATGTTCAGTAGGTTGGGGAACCAGAACTGTCTGAGCCAGAAAGTCATCTAGCTGTGATGTAGAAGGAGGAACCACAGCCTCACCTGGAGATAATATGGATAAAACTGGGGCCCAACAAGTCAGCACAATGGGATGGGATCTCCTTGACTAAATCATCAGGTTGAGGAGAAGTCTGAGTAAGGTTTTGCTCAAGAGCTGCCTGAGTTGCTGATATAGTACAATGAGATGTTTTATGAGTCTGAGGTATCTCATGAAAAATCTCCTGTTCACATGAAACCCACAGACCCCAATAAGGCTACACAACCAGATAAGAACCTTGTGGCCATATGATAAGTAACCATGGCCCAATCCTAGAACAATCATGTCCATAGTATCTGTCAGGAATAAGTCTCTGGTTTCCTTGAATGAGGCAGGAGAAGCAGGAGGATACATACTTATAAAGTACATGTTGGCGTACCCTACACTGTCATCAGATGCCGCTGAGGACAGTGATGAAAAGAAGCACTATATGTCTATTGGTGAAGCTGAAGAAACAAGTCTTGAAGGCTGAGAAATGGTGTGCATTAAAGTAGAAGTGCTAGGTACCACAGGTAGAGGTGGACCCAATACTGCAGGCATTAAACAAGTAGAAAGTAATAGGGATTAAGGCTCTGCAAGATCTGTAGATCCCCCAGTACTGTATATGCCATCAGAATTGTACAGTGCAGCATGGCCAGCAGTGGAGCCAGGGTAGAGACGGGTGGAGTCAATGGTGCCAAAGTATTCAGAATCAGACAAGACATTGACAGTGCCAAGGAAGCATCCTGAAAAGTTGACAGTACCAAGCTCTGAGATGAGAAGGGAGACTGAGACAGTACCTCACGTGTCAGCTCTTTAATGTGCCATTTTGGTGCTGAAGCCTAGGTACCAACATGGGTCCGAGCTTCCCGACACTGGACCTGAAGACATAACTGACTGGGCTTGAGATGTTGTAGACTCCATGTTGACAGGATCACTCAGATTCAGTCAGATTGTTGGGTTGGGGGGGAGGGAAGAGTGATATGACACAGGGTCCAAAGCCAGTCTCACTGTTTGGATCCAAAAGCAAGCCAGAAAGCGTCTGTGTTAATTCAAATTACCTACCAGATAAAGGAAGAAAAGTATTGCCCATAAATAGCAGCACAAAGAAGCTGCAGATAAAGAACATACCTGGTTAGCAAACTGTCCAAATAAAAGGCATAGTATAACAAGATACCTTTAATAGATTTAATGTTAATAAGTACCCCTGTAACAATGTATAGTGTGTATGATTTTTGGAAAAATCCTTTAAGGTCATATGGTAATGATGCTTCTCAGCTATTACCTGTGAATAAACTTAAAGCTTAGCACAGCAGGAAAAAAAAAACAACCATTACAAACCTGGTCTGCTGTATGAAAAGGGAAACTAAGGTATACCACCTCATGAATTTAATGACTGAACAGTGGGATAATTTCCCATAACCCTTAAAAGGTAGAAGCCATTGAAACCTGGCCTACCTATAGAACAAAAACACAGGAAAATATGGGGGTAATTCCTCTGTTTTGCCTGCAATCAGCAAGGGTATTTGTAAAAGAAAGGAATATTTGAAGCAATAATCTGCCACCCCAAAAGTGGTAGCAATATGTTCTTTTTGTCTTTCAGAAAATCAGAAAAAGCTGATACCAGCTGAAGAGCAACCCAAAATACCATGAATCTACTGTCACAATAGAAATTGTGTTCTATGTTTTGTCTTGTGGTGTTTGTCTTGTTGCTAGCACTATTGTGTATCAAATACTGCAGGGAAACATCCTCAGGTAGCAGACACCATATTAGGAGAAATTGGTTTTGGAGCAGGGATTATAAATACTGTAGAGCTGGAGGTAATTAAGAATAAATGAAGCTCTCTGTCCCAGCTACAGGACAGCCTAATACAGAAACAAATGGAAGTAAAAAAACCATACTGCTATAGCTATGGGATGTACTGAAATGCAGATACTCGCATTGTCCACCTTGGAACACAAAAATGTTTTGGGTAATACCAAGAAACACTAAGGTTTTGATACACTTGCTAACACAAAAAAAATATCACTGTTTGATACTTATCAGTACGAATGGATGCAGTATGTTTCTAGCATAGTAAGGCCAGACCTTTTAATTGGGAAAATTGTTGTTAAAATCACACACCAACAGGCTCTGGAAGCAAAGATATGGAAAGTTAGCCCACTCCCCATATTGCACATGGGATCCTTCTGGCTACCCCAGACCTCGAGCCAGTGGGCTGGACACCAGAGATTGTACCGAGTGGACTCCTCAAAAGTGGGTGTGTTTGTCCTTGCCTGTTGCTCCAGAGCCCTGTAGTAAAGACATTTCACTAGGATCCTGTATGTGGGATAAAATGGATAATGAGACCAAAGTACTGTATAATGGGCTATGTGTATGTGTTAATTCTTGGGAAGAAGTGTTTTGGGAGGATAAAAGTGTTAGCAACCCACCAGTAAACAAATGTAAATGTAATGTAAGTACTGTGTTTACCAATAATCACATTTACTATTTGCCACAACCAAAAAAGTCTCAGCTTACTGTGAGCACGGATTTAGCTGAGTTCTCTATCAATCTTGGCACTGAATGGCAGAAAGTTACCAATCACCTGTTAAAAGGTAAAAAGGTAACGCAGTTCCTAGAACAAACAAAAAGGCAATGTGGGAAACCGAACCATTCATATTATACATGCAAACGGGGACATGTTAAAAATTGCCACTGCAGAACGACAAACAGCTTACCATTGGTATGACATATTTTCTGGATGGTCTCCCACAACTACTGGCATACTATCTGTAATGTTACACCCCCTAATTGTTTTGGTTTTAAATTGTATTTGTTTAATTGGGATGTTTGGAATGTGCTGTTGGATAAAACTAATGTATGCAAAGCTAGAGCCACAGGCCCAAATCACCTCCCAGTATTTTCTATTACGCGGTCTAAATAAGAAGTGACACTGGCGATTAATAATCTTAGTGTCAAAAGGGGGATATGTAGAAGCAGGATTTTATAATTGTACTATGAGAATTAATGTATGATTTGATTTCATCCTGCCAGCCACCCTTTTTGAATAGCAGAAAGGAATGACCCTCTGGGACATTGGTAGAAATGCATCTGACAGACTGCCAGTGTCTGTACTGATGTTAAGGCAGGGACAGACCAGAACAATCCTTACGACTGATTATGGTCACCCTTTTGTTTTAGGATAAGTTATATTGTCTACTATGGTTTCCTATATGTATTACAAATTAGGCACTCTACTTAAATATACATTTCTTTGTTTGACGGTTTAGTAAGTAAGAGACAGGATCTTGTATTGTGTCTATGTTAAGGAGATTAGAGGAATGTTGAAGGCCTGGGCCGCAATGTGAATTGTTTTGATTATAAGATTTAGGAAGGCTTAATTTACAATGTCTTATGCTCTCAAAGGTCTCTATGAAAGACTGTTTGTGTGAGTGAGGAATGTATGCATCAGGAAAAGATAAGGTGTGAAGGCCATTGTTATAGCCAGATGGTCAATGAAGGAGTGAAGAGACTTAAGGACACCAGAGAATGCGCATCCATAATTAAGGAAGGGCAGATTGACAACTCTGAGGTGAAGGCTGCACCCCTAAGGACAGGATGACCCTCTTGGAGGTGTATTGGAATGTTTACATCAAAAGATACCACCAATTAAGGAGTAACAGGTCATAAACTGACACAGTAAAATCCATAGACTTCAACAGAGAAAAAGGACTATAAGAACAGGGTGCTTTGCCATGGGAATTTGGGTTTGTCTTGTTATTACTCCAGGAGCATCGGATCGCGACCAACAGAGCCCAGCTCCCCTCTGCGACCAATCTGGCTGGCCACTAGATTGATCCAGACTCTGGACTGGTAACTATAAACATCAACTGGCAGGACTAAGTGTGTGTGCATGATATGTGTGTGTGTTTGAAAACCATATGCTAACTGCTGTATTCTCAATAAATGCGGCTTTTTTGCCTTCTCCCCTACAAAGATCCCGTGTGCTTTGTATAGAATAACATTCAGTCACAAATTTAATTAATACATTGTTTTTTTTAGTGAGCATCATCATCATGGAAGCATGTCCTTTGGAATGGGGGCTGAAGCATGAAGGGGCATACGAATGTTTAGCATATCTGTCACGTAAATACCTTGCAATGCCAGCTACAAAAGTGCCATGCGAACGCCTGTTCTCACTTTCAGGTGACATTGTAAATAAGAAGGCGGCAGCGTTATCTCCCGTAAATGTAAACAAACTTGTTTGTCTTGGCAATTGGCTGAACAATAAGTAGGACTGAGTGAACTTGTAGGCTCTAAAGTTTTACATTTTGTTTTGAGTGCAATTATGTAACAAAAAAAAATCTACATTTCTAAGTTGCACTTTCATCACGATAAAGAGATTGCAACACAGTACTTGTATGAATTGAAAAATACTATTTCTTTTGTTTATCATTTTTACAGTGCAAATATTTGCAATCCAAAATAATAATATAAAGTGAGCACTGTACACTTTGTATACTGTTATAACAGAAATCAATATATTTGAAAATGTAGAAAAACATCCAAAAATATTTCATAAATTTCAATTGGTACAGTAACTCCTCACTTAACGTTGTCCCGGTTAACGTTGTTTCATTGTTACGTTGCTGATCTATTAGGGAACAAGCGTGTTTAAAGTTGCGCAATGCTCCCTTATTATGTCGTTTGGCAGCTGCCTGCTTTGTCCACTGTTTGCAGGATTCTTTGAAAGAGCAGCTCCTCCTTGTGAGGATTAGAACCGGGGAGGGGAGCAGCAGCCCCTCCTCATCAGCTCCCCTAAATTCCCTGTAAGGTATGTGGCTCGGCAGCTGCCCAGCAGCAGTTCAGCTGTCCCTCCCCCCACTGCAGTGCTGCTCCTGCCCTCGAACTGCTCCCCGGAGCTTCCTGCTTGCTGGGGGGGGGAGGGGAGAGAAGAGGAGTGCTGATATCAGGATGTCCCTCTGCTCCTGCCCCACCCCTGCTCTGTACCCCCTCTCCACAAAGCGGAGGAGGGGGACAGGGCTCAGGGACAGAAAGGAGGGAGCTTGCTGGAAGCTGTTGCTTCCTGTCTGATATGCTTAAAAGGGCAATGTATTTGAAGTAGGGTCAGCATACTTAAAGGGGCAATGCACGTCTCTCTCTCTCTCACTCATGCACGCACCCCCCAGCACCTTGGAAAGTTAGCACTTGTGCAGCTATGCATGTGCTGTCAGGAGGAGGGAGTGGTGCGCTCCAGCTGGATCGCATGGGCTCATCAGCATGTTCAGTTTTTGCAGGGAAGTGTTTGCAGCTACTGCCCTGAATCTATTGTGTTTCCTCCCTTCTACCTCAGTCCATGCTGCCTTGTAGAGTGTGAGGCTATATTAACAACAGCGTATTAACCCTTGAGGGCTCAGCTGAGTGCTAGTTCATCATTTAGCAGCAAGGCATTCCCTTACTCCACCACCTCAACCAAGCTTCACAATCATTCATTGCTGTGTACAATATTAAACTGTTTGTTTAAAATTGTTTAAAACTTATGCTATATATGCATATAATGTCTTTTGTCTGGTGAAAAAAATTTCCCTGGAACCTAACCCCTCCTATTTTCATTAATTCTTATGGGGAAATTGGATTTGTTTAACATTTCGCATAAAGTCGCATTTATCAGGAACATAACTACAACGTTAAGTGAGGAGTTACTGTCTTCTATTGTTTAACAGTGAGATTAATTGCAATTAATATTTTTAATCATGATTAATTTTTTTTAGTTAATCACGTGAGTTAACTGCGATTAATCGACAGCCCTAATCAGAACCATACCCTATTCCATGGCTTTGAGTGTCTTGCAAGGTGTGAATTCCATAAGTCTTGGAGGAGCAAGGCACATATATTGTGTCCTATGTTTCTTTTACCTACCAGCTGCAACTATACGAGTACGTATCTATGCATGCCCCCAAAGACAGAAGTTTTTCAGACTTCTTTCTACTATAAAAGTAACTAAAACTAAACCTTGTGTCACTCCCAGGTACATTATCAAGATTATTATAAAATGAGTGGGAACATAAAATCAATTTGGGAGTAAAGAACTCAAGTAAACACTGAATATTGCCAAGGAGATTCGGAAAAAGGCAGCTCACAAGACAGTGATATTATGGCACAAAGGCCAAAGCAACTTCTTTAAATAAATGAACATCAACAATATAAACCAATGACAGAGGCAAATGAACTCAAGCTTTGTGGTAAAAGGTGGCTGTAGTCTCTCAGCCCAACCGTGGGCCATTTTGTACCATCTGGCAGATCCCAACGTGAAAACAGCTATACAGCCAGGCCTAAATGTGTGGCTTCCACCAAGCTATGCTCCATCCCTTGAGATGGTTAAAGCCATCAGTGAGATACAATCCAGATAGGCTGCCATAAAGTCTCTCTGTATCAGCCACACATCTGAATCCCACAATTCCAGGAGACATACATCCCCCTACCACCTACTGCACTGCCCTAAACAGCTCAATACATTTCTTTACTGCACATGCTACCCCTAAAAAGTTGCAACATAACATACTGAAATCAATGGAAATCCAAACATGATTCTACCTTGATCTAAACAGAAAAGAAAATATAATGGCTACTCAATAGAACAGCAGCAACATATATTCAGCAATAACATGACACTATAATCTTTCAACCACACCAAGCACATTCCACAGCCATTCTTGTATTTCTGAGTTCTGGGACTCCTGACCCCCATTACATAATTGGCACCGTAGCCTTTGGAAGATCTGTAAAAAACGGCTGCCACAACCCAATGCTGAAGTGATGAAGTTGAAGCTTATACTATGAGTTTTGTTTATCCTAGAGTTCACCAGTTTCCAACATGACTCTCCTTCCTCAACCCCATGGAATAAGCTCATTACATGGAAAACCCATTTCTAAAAAGAATGGATGGTGTGAAGTCTTGTGGCCATGAAGGAAAATACCACAGGTGAAATTCACATGTAGACTGAGGATTATGGTCTATATCATATTTGTACCTTTAAGCGCTTGAGTAGTCCCACTGACTTCCAGGACTATTTACATGTATAAAGTTATGCACCTACTTAAAGTACCTTCCTGAATCAGATCTGTATTACTACAAAGATTCTTACATAAATAATCAATAACAGCTAACAAAAAACACTTATTTTGTAAGAATAGTATATGTACAGCCTACAATATAGGGAGAATTATTATGAACAATGCATGTAGCTAAAATTTATTTTGAGCATTACTGATGACAATTATGGGAAACTTAGCATAGATTGAGGAAATACACTTACAATGTACAGCACAAAATTATTTATTTTTAGAAATGTTGCTACTGTTCCCCACCCCCATTTTCTCCTATAAAATCTGACCATCCTACGCAGTTTCTATTCTTATCACTCACTAATTTGCGTAATTTTAACACAGGCTAGCTATATTCTGCAATATTTTTTTTCATAATTACACTCATCACAGAAACTGTCAGTATCTAATGAAGGATAATTTCTGCTATTATAAGATGCTTAAAAGATCGTTTTCATGAATAATTCTTAATATGAATCATTACATTCAAACAATGTCAGAAATAAAAATTGTATGTAATTGCAAACAACATTCTCTTTTTATGGAAAAATATGGTTTTTGAACTACATACAGGTATAGTAATTAACCTTTCAGAGCAGCACTAAGAAGGCTGAATCACTTCTGCAAGGGAAATGTAAATCTTAGTTTTCATACAAAGTCTATTAGGTTAAATATTTATCTTAGAAATAGTAGTCGTACAGTGTGCACCAGAGATGCTGAATTACTTACACACACACACACACACACACACACACACACACACACGCAAAAAAATAATGATATGGTCCTACAGTTCAACACAGGACAGTAATGATCAAAAGCTGTTACTACGTAATGACAGCTCGGTGATATACTGGCACATAAAATCATCTCAGTGGTAGGTCTCTATCTAGACCCTTGTGGACAAATGTCCACATTGCAAAACTAACTGGTACTCTTTGGCAGGGTCAGAAGAGCCACCAGGGATAATGGGCACAGAGACTAAACTATCTTCTCATCCTTAGAGCTGGTTCTTTCAGAAAGGGGGAAACAAGAACTGCTGCTGCTCATATTGTTTTTGTTCTGTGAACTTCATTCTCCAAAATCACAAGAGGGGCTTGGGATAGATAATCTCTAAAACAAAATATAAATTCATTTAAAAAACACAGAAAGGAAAGTTACTTATCTTTAACCTGGAATTCTTCAAGATGTGTTGTTTACATTTGTTCCACTTCTGAGGTGCGTGCCCCGGAGAGCAGAATGCTTTAGCCAGCAGTGTCAATTGGTCACATTTGCTCTCAATGGCCTTGATCCCCTCCCCTCCTCGAAGGTATAAAGGGGGCTAAGCAGGAGCCTAACCAACCCTTAGATCCTGCACCACTATCAAGTCCAGGTTATTAGATTCAACAGTGGGGAAAGAAGGGTGGATTGTCGACACATTTCAACAATACATCCTGAAGAATTCCATTTACTAATGGCATGTAGGAGGAAAAATACCTTCAACTTCAGTCATTTTGGTGTTAGAATTTACTGTTTCACACTGTAGTCTCACTCTGTCAAAGATCAATTCTGTTACACACCTTTACAATGGTGTCAGCCCCAAAATGAGAGGCAAATTTAGGAAACAGGCTGAAATATCAGAATAACTCCTTGAAAAATATATACAATTTTGTGTAATAGCTTCATAATTCAACAGTAATTTTAAATGGACAACGGTCTCATTCCAGCTTTTGATAGAAGAAAGATAATCAGAAGATTAAACAGACATCAAGTAATGTGGTCAGAGCATTTTAACAGAACATGTTCCCCCCTCTGTCCCTCCCTTTGCCTGGTACAAGCAGTGCTGCATGGGACCTTGTTCACGTCAGAATACAGCTGTTTTGGCAGAAATGCAATTGTCCAAGCCTGTCTGTATCAAGGAATCAAATAGATCTTGAATTTGGCTCTGAAGTGTAAAGCTCACCACAACAATTACTTTAAGAAACTGGAATTTTTTGCACAGACATGTACTATATTATTTACAGTTCCAAAGATTAAATGAATTATTAATAGGCTCCACACTGCAATAGGTGATGTGTAAATATTACAGCTAAACTTTCTAGTTGTCTATTCTGTATAAGGGACAATAGATTGACTGTCATGAAATAGTTAAGCAATAATGTTGACAGGATTTAAAATAATGTTGTTTTATAAGCACACTTCTGTGAAGCATGAACTATAATCCCACAACCAGAAGTTAGAAGACCTTTAAGTAAATTATTATAAAACTCTGGCAAATGAGATTTAGCCAGTAAAAGTGAGATATCAAATTACATAGGTTTAGCCATCTATACTAGTGTTTCCCAAACTTGGGACGCTGCTTGTGTAGGGAAAGCCCCTAGCAGGCCGGGCCGGGTCGTTTACCTGCCGCGTCCGCAGGTCCGGCCGATCGCGGCTCCCACTGGCCGCGGTTCGCTGCTCCAGGCCAATGGGAGCTGCTGGAAGCGGCGCGGGCCAAGGGACGTACTGGCCGCCGCTTCCAGCAGCTCCCATTGGCCTGGAGCAGCGAACCGCGGCCAGTGGGAGCCGCAAATCGGCCGGACCTGCGGATGCAGAAGGTAAACGACCCAGCCCGGCCTGCCAGAGGCTTTCCCTACACAAGCGGCGTTCCAAGTTTGGGAAACACTGATCTATACCATGCCCATCAACAAAGCATAGGAATATTACAATACCCATCACCTAACAAAGTTTCTCCCCCTCAGGTTAAGCTACTTTCCATAAAGGGGAAATAATTCCATATGGAAAAGGGGCCTTTCACTTCAAATTATAAGTGATTGTTGCACTTCTTGATAATGCATACATTTCTATTATACAAACAAATCACTTTCCAAATAGGTTGTTTACACTGACCTTAGAGTTTGGTGGGGCAGCTAGTACAGCCACTCCCCATCACCAACATGGTAACAGATTGGGACTAAGGAGAGAGGTGGGGGGAAAAAAGCCTCGTGCATTAATGGGACCAAAAATGGTATTACTCATTCAGTTGCTTCCGCTCGACTGTTCATTAACCTCACTCTGGTTTAAGATGCTCAATATTACACCATGGTATTACAGAGCCCTAGTAAGCATTAGTATCTGTAACAAATATTACTATTTTAGTCCCAAAGTGAGGTAAGTTCAACCACAAAACATACAGTTGAATGAAATGCAGAGTCCAGACCACAATCCTTTCAAAACAGTGAAGGTGGCCAAGAGGGTCAACAAACCTAGGGTGGACCTCAGAAAATGTGTTTCATAACAAGATATTCGGACCAGAGAATACATCAAGTAAAACATTCCCCACCTTCACAACTGGGGAGGTTTTCTTTCGAGTCAGGAGATATTGCTGAAGATACTCACAGAGATATTGCTGTAGAAAATACATCTTTTATTACCATCCTAGGTGTCTGTTGTAGGCATTGTCTCTCCTGAAACAACTTTAGAGGTTGGTTCTTGAAAACGGTTTTGGGTAACAAAATTTTGCTGGTCAGTGTGGACTGGACAAAACATTTTTGACCGCAGATAAGCTACTGGTTTTCATTCTTCCATTCATTGACAGCAATGAAGCTGTGTCAATTAACACTAACAGAGAACATGGACCAACTTTTTAGGTATGATATGGTTTAAGCCCATATTTAAAAGTGTTTTAAAACAGGTGAAAGAGTTGAAAACAGTGTAAGTATCTTTTTGCCAAAGTTTTAACATGTCATTGGTGGCATACTGGTTTCAGCAAATACCTTTCAAAAAAACTACCAAATGTGGGATCAAAGGATAGATGCGATAACTCAGTGCCAAAATGCTGCTTTTAGCCTCTACAAGGGCAAACATTTCTTCTGCATGGTGTACAGCTGCAAGAGATTGAATTACAGCAGCAACTCTTGATGCTAGCAAATAGAACTATGGTCAAGTCACTTGAGAAACAAATCGTAAGTACATTGGCAAGCTTTAGAGTTTAAGGCAAAAAGGGACCATCAGATCATCTACTCTGACCTGCCATATATTACACCACCACCACCGAGCACCCACACACTAAACCCAATAACCAAAATTAGACCAGGTATTACAGCCCTCCGGAGACTAAACTATTATGTGCCAGAGGCAGAGGAAAGGAGGAACTGAGGTGTACCAAGGCCCCTGCAATGGCAGGGAACTGATTAAGTGAGATATACCCAGATAATCCTGGCAAGTGACCAGTACTCCATGCTGCAGAATAAGACAAAAAACAACCACCACCAAAAACCAAGGTCATTGCCAATCTGACCTTGGGAAAAATTCCTTCTCAACCCCACATATGGTGATCAGTTAGCCCCTGAGCATGTGAGCAAGAATCAGCCAGCTAAGCACAGGAGAGAGAGAATTCTCAGTGCCACCTCAGAGCACTGGCCCAACCTATCCAGTGTCCCATCTCTAGCTGTGGCCCTCTCTGATGCTTAAGATGAAGGAGACCAAAAAACCCCAGAATACGTTGGAGGCAGGAGAGGAGAGGAAATATTTGCACTGTAAAAAAAGTGCAATCTACAGGTTGAAGCATGAAGGGCAAATATTTGTAATAAAAAATAATATAAAGAGAGCACTGACACTTTGTATTTTGTGTTGCAATTGAAATCAATATATTTGAAAATGTAGAAAAACATCCAAAAATATTCATAAGAAATTTAAACTGGTATTCTATCACTGTTTAACAGTGCGATTAAAACTGATTAATGACACTTAATTTTTTTTAATTGAGTTAATTTGTTTTGAGTTTACTGTGATTAATTGACAGCCCTAATAGTTTAGCTGTTTTCCAGTAAGGAAGGTCAGACTTTGATAATTGCAAAACACTACACCACAATATTGATTTAAAGAATTTCACTACAAGAGTAATCAAATTCTTTCATTCACAAAGGACACCAGGAAAAAAAGACTCAAAATGTAAGGATTCAAGTTGTGTATGTCAATGGAAAATACTTCCATATTTAAAGTACTTAAAAGAGCACTGAAAAGGTTTTTACTGCCTGTCAAGAATTTTTTCCCTGCTACTTTAGTTCTCCAATAAAAAAGTTTCAATTAAAAAAAACAGACATTTTTTTTCCAGTCTTATACTACACTGCAAAGGAATCCAATTTTCAGTTCCACACAGGACACTCAAAAAATCAAACAAATCTCAGCTTCTCCAAATGTCCCTTTATAGAATAATATGATATACATGTGACAAATGGGAGAAGCTTCACAATCAACCTCTATGAGGTATTTAAAGGTATAAGCACAGCAGATCTAGTGGAGGATGAAACTACTTTACCCTTTGTCTTACTCCAACAAAAGTGTAGTCTTCTAGACCCGTGTCCATTTTACCTTACTATTAAACCTTTCATCAAAGCCACACACACTAATGCACTTCTGAGCTTAATTCCTCTTAATGCAAGTTATATCTAGTACTGGCACTCTCACACGTTTTCAAGGATATTATAAAGAGATAAATGCTGACTCCCACAATGATCTCTCCCACATTCTATCCAGGGCCAAATAGACTGAGGAATTTTGTGTGCCACCAGGAGGAGGATCACTGGAAACAAAAATAACACAATATTTAAAAAACACCCTCATCTCCTCATTAGCCAAAATTTGCTTAATTCAAAATAAAATGGGTTCTTACTGAACACTTGTAACATCAGAGGTACTAAGCTTACAAACGTGTTAGCTTGCTGGAGATGAAACCTGCCCCATTCTAACTACAGTAGAGTCCTTATTATAGGCACCAATTGGGGACTGAGGAGTTCATAAAACAGAAAAAATCTGTAATACTGAATATCTCAAAATTACAGTAGGCATGATGCATACGTGACAGAATGATGCACTGCATCACTGTCGTGTCCTTCAAGGTGATATCAAGTGCATTGAAGGCATCAGAATGTGAAAGGATGTCAATGTGTTCTTCATTGGCATAAATTTTACTATATGATATTTTTTCCCCATCAGGAAAAGATGGTTTATATAACTGGTCACTCATAAGATTAGTGTATGTAACATCAATGTTCTACTGTATCACACATTTTTTGGTCTACCAAAAAATATTCCCTAGTTTGGCATTTAAATAGTCTCCAGCATAGTGGTATGAGCACTTCCCAAATATCTGAAATAGAAAACACTTACTCTCTACTCCCAAACTGAACCAGCAGCAATCTATTCAATCATCTCTCATTACAACCATTCCTCCTTCAACATAATGGGCAAAAGTTCATAAAAACATACCTCAAAAGGGTGCCATCACCTTATATATAAATACCATTCTAAAACTCTGTAGAGACCTTGACACTCCTCTACTTGAAAAGTGAAAGACAACTTTTTTATCTATATTCCTAATGCAGAAAAATTGTCTTGTCAAGGAGAGGTAACCTAGACCTATTCTTGTAGTGAGGATGCCTTGCAGCATCTCCCAGATTGGGAGACACCACTTGAGTATTTCTTCCTCATTATTATTAGAGTTTAGGAGCTCTCATCATGAACCTGGACTCTATTGTACTATGCCAGGGGTCGGCAACCTCTGGCACGCGGCTCGCCAGGATAAGCACCCTGGCGGGCCAGGACAGTTTGTTTACCTGCCGCGTCGGCAGGTTCAGCCGATCGTGGCTCCCACTGGCCGCGGTTCGCCGTCCCAGGCCAATGGGGGCGGCGGGAAGCTGCGGCCAACACATCCCTCGCCCGCGCCACTTCCCGCAGCCCCCATTGACCTGGGACGGCGAACCGCAGCTAGTGGGAGACGCGATTGGCCGAACCGGCCGGCGCGGCAGGTAAACAAACTGGCCCGGCCTGCCAGGGTGCTTACCCTGGCGAGCCGCGTGCCAGAGGTTGCCGACCCCTGTACTACGCACTGTATCAATATAACAAAGACAGTCCCTGACAAAAAAAAAATTAAGTGCCTTAAGCACTGTCCTTTTGCTCTGGACTTGCAGCTGAAGCACTCTCCAAGGTCCTCTTTTAAACTTTTTCAGATGTACAAGTTAGTTAGTTTTTCATTTTCTACAGCACAAAGTCACAAATAAGCATTCCAAAAAAACCCAAACCATTTTCAGATAGTACTTAACTCAGCTGTAGAAATGATGACCACTTTAGACAGAGATGTAGTTAGCTCTTAATAGGACTGTCTCTTCCTTATAAGTCTAAACATCACCTAGCATGCTTTGGGCACTACTGTAGTATAAATAATAATGGAACAAAAAAGACACCTGACCTTGGGCTCTGTGGAGTGTGTACCTCACCAACTTTGCAAAACATAAAAACTTTAGTTGTCTAAAATACTCAAACCATTGTAACAGCTTGCCTCTTTCTACATTATTATTAGCCAAAACATTACATACTAACGCATGGCTTTTTTTTTTTTTCAAAAATATTTTCTATGGTGGCTCATAATCAATAAATTCTTCACTAATGGACAGCAATCTTTTTGTCAATAATGATGGAATGATATATGCTATGTGTCTTTCCTGTATAGATTTTTCTCCTCATTTTCTCCTTACCTTCTGCTGTTTGACCTTCTCTTTTCAGCATCTGGACAGCTCCTACATACTTCTTGAGTTGTACTTTCAGCACTTCATTCTCCCTGCAGGTACAACAGTAAGAGAAAAATATTAGCACATTACCAAATATAAAAGACGATATCATTTGTTTCAGATGTAAAATGGGTTAAAAATCAACATTCATAAATATTACTATGTTCTATCTTCAAAACTAAAAGCAGTAACCTGTAAAGAGAATTACCACAAAGGTAGTATCTAACATATACGTCAGTAACACTGCAATAGGGAAACTAGTTTTCCAGCATGAGGGAAATATGTGGCCAAGTGAAATATAGGCCAATCAATACAATATAGTAGATCATTTATACCCACAGCTTCTACATTACTTTCTGTCTATATTAGGCATCTCTAACCACATATCCACCATCATCATAGATCTAAGTGACTGTGGCTTGCATGACAAAAGTACAGCTGGTTAATAATTGAGGGTGGACTATAAACAAAGAAATGCAGTGGTTCACATTACATACTAGTTATTTTATTCTATTTTTCCTATGGTCTAAGTATTTACTGCTGAACAAATAAATAAATAATTCAGAACTTGAAACTGACTGTACTAGTGAAAGACACTGACAGCCCTCTTTGTAAAAAAAATATTCAGAATGTAATTTTCAATGTACAGCTGCTAATTGAGAAGAATTCAGTAAAGTGTAAGTTATACATTTTTATTCTGCTATTTTTCAAAGTTTATCTTCTACTTCCTTATTATTTTCAATTGGAGTGAAGCAAGTATTTAAATGTCCCACTATTTTTCTGCCACTAGTGACACTAAAAGCTTTAGTTAAGGTCTGAAATAGAAAAGGATTGTAACAGCTTAAATTTCAAACAAAGATATAAATCAGCCACCCCTTTGAGTTCATTCAGTCTCATTAATTCAATAGAAGCATTTATACAGAAGAAACAGAATTTAACTTTGTCAAGCAAGTGAATACAGAAAACCCTTATATAATAAAGCTTCTAAATAATCTCACTCAACATGGCATAAAAAGCACTTCATACTGCAAATGTTTTGCAAGTGGTTTGGAAGTAGACTCCACCTGTAACAAGAAGAGACTTGGCTTCCCAATAGTTCCCTCAAAACAAGAGGCTTTTTTCAGTATAGTAGACACTTGTCACTCTCAAACTACAGATTTATAACTCTGCAGAACAGTCTGCCACAGAAAATTAGAAATGAAGATGCAGATTCAACTGTTTAGAAAGATTGCTTTTCTGAAATAGATATACCAGGTGGAAAAGCTTTGGAGGCACATTCTCCCTTAGAGGAAGCATGCTAAATTGTACATTTGGCAGTTAGACTGGTTAGGGGGGGAAAGTATGCAATGCCTCAGAGGCGGTCCAAATAGCAGTCCAAAAAAGGCAGTCCAAAAAACTTTAAAGAGCTACAACTATCCCAATAGATAGTTCTCTCAGGTCCCTACAGAAGGGTATCTTCTGTAGGAGTGCTGCCCGCCCCTCAAGATCCTCTTCCACCCCACTCAAAACATAAAGGGCCGCAAATTGCATTCCAGCTAATAGCACTATGCCACCGAAAGATACCGTCAACAGAGTCGATAATTAAAAGAGTTCAACGTAATTTAGTATTTGTTATGCAGGATGAGGAAAGGGGACATTAATGGGAGAATGTAATACTAAATTAACCTTTTTAAAATGGCTAATTTCAACCTAATTATGCAATGCCAATGGAAATAGGACGAATCTGAAACTTTAACACTCTTTTAGAGTTGATATGGGGCTATGAAAACTGGACAGGAACACACTACTTGAATTATTTTAAATATTGTCGAAAGCATGAAATTAGGTGCCAGCAATTGCACTTAATCCTCTACCACACAGCAAGCAGACTTAAATCTCCACAGCAAAAGTAAGAGCGCTCTTACTTTCTCACCATTAATCTGGACTCACTGGTTCCACTTTCCTGGCGGGAAAGGTTTTCAATTTCCAATCATTCTGCAATCCCACAATTGCAACATCAAATACTGCCTTTGAGTCTGAAAGTAAATCCAACTATTCTGCTAGATTCCCAATCAAATTCAGCCTAGAATAGTAACAATAAAATTTTTAACTGTAGCCTCGAGTTTGTGACACAATCTAATAAAAATATTGAGAAAGTCATACTTATTTTGTCACAATTGTGCTGCCATCAAGCAATCCACACTTCAGCTGCAGTAATTTAAACACTCACTGTTAAAATAAAGGGAGGGCTTTCCCTTGGGACTATCTTAAGAAATGATTACTATATAAAAATGACAATACAGAACATTCTTAGGAATTTACTGGAAAATTAGGCTGCTGCTATATTCTTTATTTAAAGGCCACACAGTTGTCAAGTCAGATTTCTGGTCAATGCAACCTCAGTTTAATTCAGTCCCTTAATAGCAGTTTGCTAAATCCTGTGGGGAAGGAACTATTCATTACTTAACTATGAAATTTTAATGAAGTCCTTGAATGTTTTATGCATTTTAGGATATTTTTAATTTCCTAACTATGTCAGCTACAAAAACAAGTCTTTTTTTCTTCAGATGGAAAGGAGAGAGGTGAGATTTAGAATAAGAAAACACAGAAATATTGTTTAATCTCATGTACTAAATGATGATAGGATTAGGTAACTCATTCTTGGAAAATATTATATTTTATACCAAAATCATGGAGGAAACATTTGTCATTAACAGTGCAGACATATCTATATTTATAACTATATTCAGTTTTGAATTAGGAGGCTTAAACATCAAAAGAATCGCAAGGCATGATAAACACTAGAATCTTAAAGGGGCATTTTTAAGTTTGGGAAGATGGATAGGGAATCTGTCTATACTGAGAAACTAATACAATTTAAAAATATTAAAATTATACTATTGTATCAAAGAACTCAAAAAAAACCCCCAAAGTACACATTCACTTCACAAAGGTGGTTAAATCACATAGGATTTCCTATTTAAGACAATTTCAAAGCAAGCTATCATAGTTCAGTTCACATCTCATTTTCAAATGTGTCTCTTTATAAATCAATTGGCCTAATATTACTTATTAGTCCTGAACATTTATTTTATAAGACCAGCAGCAACAATCTAAATTCTAACATAGCACCCATCCCTGTGGTGTGTGAATTTCTATAGCTTTTTATCTAAGGATCTCAAGACACATAACACCTGATTTAACACCCACGGAAATTGTCTTTCCATTGACTTCACTGGAGTTAGATCAGGCTTGAGGGAACTTTGATTGGAACTGGGAGGGAAGAGATAGGGAGCAGAAAAGGAGATAGGGAGTGTGGGGAAGGGACAGATTGGCTGGACAAAGTTGAGTGGGACAAGGAGTGGGGTTTGGGGTGGGCAAAGAGCAAGAGACAGGACTGGAATAAGGACAGTGTGGAGAAGACAGGAACACGTGTCAGGCAAGTGGAGCAAACGTGCAGAAAAGTCTGTTCCCACTAAAGCACACTCTCCTCCAGAACCTGAATAGAACCCAAGATTCTCAAGTATTCCTCTGCAGTGAGTAAATAGCTGTGAAACCCACTAGCAAAGCGTGCCTCTCATCTCCCTCTAATGGCTGGCCCACAGAGGACAACAACCTACTATTGCTATCAGTCTGTTAGCTCAACTGCCAGAGGTCTATGCTGTGGATTGAAAGGTTACAACCCTGCTGATGACCCATCTAGATGTCAATATGATGCCAAATAATAGAAATTCTGTTTTTTCAGTTTGCTTTTTTAAAACCCCAGGAAATAACACACAAAAATTATGTTTAAAAAATGCTAAGATTGATAAGGCAATCATGCAAAAAAGTTAGAAAATGGTAGATCTAAGATTGCTCATGCAACCTTAATTCAGCCCCCTCCTCCTCTCCCCTCTATACAGTCTTTTATTTGAGTATGTGACATATAAACAAACTAACCAGGTGACTAATTTTTTTTGGGGGGGGGGTTCAAAATTACACACAATTTCCCATTTTTGTGTAGACAATATTACAAAGTTTGCTTTTGACAAAACAGATTTGTTTTCCAAATTCTCTTTTTTAGTAGGATGATTAGACAAATACAGCATAAACCTACATTTCAATATAAAAAGTGACAGCTTGTATACATCTCTAAAGGCAAGGGGGATTTTTGTCAAACTAATATTCAGTCTGAAATTGATTCAAGTAGTAGGAGGTGGTTGTCAATAGTTTTGCAACTGTATTCCACAACAAAAAATATGGAATGTATTTCAAAGTTTTAACAAATGTGAACATTTTGTATTTCAAAAATTCATATTAACCTTTTATCAAAACATGCTTTTCAAAGCTAATTTCACTGGCATAGATAATATTGTAGCTTCTCGAGACTTTATAATTAAATGATATAGTTAGCTTTTTCCTGTGTAATTTTTCCCCAAGGCAAATCAAACAATTACAGACTTTCTTGACTAGGGAGTTTCCGCCTTTGATAACAGTATTGCTTTGAAAATAAAGTAAAAATATGTCACTAACAGTCACGAAGTACTACTGGACTATAATGCATTACAGGCAAAAGAACAGAACACATTTCACAGGAAAGTAAATATTAAAACTCCAACAGCAATCCAAGAAAAACCAGGAACTTGCTAAAAGGAAGAAGACAACAGGCTGTACTCAAAGGTGAACTTTTGGACTTCTAGTGGCGTTCCTCCAGGATTGGTTTTGGGACCAATCTTATTTAATATTTTTATTAATGACGTAGACACAAAAAAGTAGGAGTGTGCTAAAGAAATTTGCTGATACAAAGTTGGGAGGATTCAATAATACAGAGGAGGATTGGAATATTATAGAGGAAGAACTGGATGGCCTTGAAGACTGGAGTAACAGAAACAGGATTAAATGTAATAGGTCAAAATGCAAGGTCATGCACTTAGGGTTTAACAACAAGAATTTCTGCTATAAGCTGGGATTTGTCAGTTGGAAGCCACAAAGGAGTAGGGAGACCTAAGTGTGTAGGTCGATCACAGGATGAGCTGCAAATGTGATGCTTCTGCAAAAAAGGCAATCGTAGGATGTATCATGTGAGGCACTTCCAGTAGAGACAGAGAAGTTATTAATGTCATTGTACAAGGCACGGGTAAAACCTCATTTGGAATACTGTGTACAATTCTCCTCACTCATGTTCAAGAAAGAGTAATTTAAATTGGAACAGGTGTAGAGAAGAGCTACTAAAATGATCAGGGGAATGGAGGGCCTATCTTATGAGATATGACTAAAGAATGTGGCTTGTTTAGATTAGCAAAAGGAAGGCTGAGAAACATCAGGGGTAAACGCCAGGGACGGGGAAGAGCTATTTAAGTTAAAGGATAATGTTGCCACAAGAACAAATGGGTATAAACTGGCCATGAACAAATTCAAGCTGGAAATCAGAAGAAGGTTCTGAAACAGCCTACCAGTAAGACAGTGGTTCTCAAACTAGGGGTCATGACCCTCAGGGGGTCACAAGGTTATTACATGGGGGTCACAAGCTGTCAGCCTCCACCCCCAAACCTCACTTTGCCTCCAACATTTATAATAGTGTTAAACATTAAAAAAGTGGGGGGAGGGATAGCTCAGTGGTTTGAGCATTGGCCTGCTAAACCCAGGGTTGTGAGTTCAATCCTTGAGGGGACCACTTAGGGATCTGGGGCAAAAATCAGTACTTGGTCCTGCTAGTGAAGGCAGGGGGCTGGACTCGATGACCTTTCAAGGTCCCTTCCAGTTCTAGGAGATAGGATGTCACCATTAATTTATTTAATTTATAAGGAGGGGGTCGCACTCATAAACTGTGTGAAAGGGATCACCAATACAAAAAATTTGAGAACCACTGCAGTAAGCGTTCTTGGGGTGTGTGGTTGACTGATCAGTTCATAACTCAGGTGTTCGTAACTCTGAAGTTCTACTGTATCTAACTTAATTTCCTGCCATTAAAGGGGTCTTGGGCACTGGTGCACCTTGATCCCTTCTATTCTCTGCCTGTGGCACATAATTAAGGCTGCGAGTTTGTCACAGAGGTCACATTTGTCATAGAGCTGCGGGGACAGTGCCTGCAGTAGCACTAGATTCCCATTACTGATGTGAGAATCATGGCTTCCAAGACTCTAAAATGAAACACAGCTAATAATGCTTAAATAGGGCATTAATTTTCAACAGCAGTGTCAAGCTTCTTCACTGTTTTAAAGGAATGGTTATGGTAAGAAATTCATTCTTACACATGTATAAAATATTGCTTTGCTGAAGACAGGCATTCTATTTTCACAATAACTATTAATGACACACAGACCCATACTTCCCTAGCAACAGTTAATACTGTTCATACTGCCTTTCTTTAAAACTACATGGGAAGAAGAATCATCAAGTAAGCAGTGATTGCAAGTCTTCCAATAGTTAAAAATCTCTATTTCCGCAGTAATTCTGAAGTTGAAATAATTATCTCTATCCCCATTTTATCTTAGACAACCTAGTACTCAAGGAAACACTGCTTAAAATTACTCAAAAAAACCCCAGAACTACTCCATCTTTATGTATTTTGGCAATATAAAAAGTGTCAAAATTTTGAAAACTGAAATGATTCTTAATATGACTGCACTTAGTTTAATGTACCTGCCTTTTAATTCATTTTAATAGATAGATATATATATAATATATATATATTATATAATTTTAATTTTAATTTATATATATATATATAAAATGAATTAATAATGAATGTATAAAAATATAATGAATATATAAAAAATACTCTATACAAAACAGAAAATTCTACAAATCAAATGCAATTCCTCGCCTACATTACATGTCAACTCTGAATAGCTAAGTTTCCAAAATTGTAATATACTGAAGCAACCAAATTTAGATAAGCTACGCCAATAATAATGGCTATACAAGTGATGCAAAATTAATCAGGGTGGCAGCTGGAGGAGCAGGAGGCAGTTTCTGTTCAAGGACTGGCTCAGTAGCCTTGGCAGCTGGCAGACACCGAACTCATTCAGCACCAGTTCAATAAGCCTCTCCAGTAGCGAATGCTCCCGTTCCCTTTGGCCTCCTGCTCCATGAACCAGTTCATTAGCAGTGACTCCTGCTGAAGAGCCTGCTCCTGCTGTGCCCTGAGGAATTCAAACTGCTCCTGATTTCTCCTATCCATCTCTATGAACAGCTTTTCTAGGGTCCTTCTCCATCTGCCTCTGATGTCTCTGGAGTACTGCCCTCCTTGCCGAAGGGTTTTCCTCTCAGGTAGCAAAGGTCCTGCCAATTCAAAGACAAAAGTCGCATAATATTTTTTTTTTCCCTTTGGAAGAAGCTGAGAAATCCTCCCACATAACACAACTTTTCTGTAGAAGGCCACAATTTCGATACTTTTCAGCATTCCAGGAATGCAGCTGTTGGACTATCCTTGATTTTCAGACAACTTTTGCAGCCCATGAGGAAGGAGCAGAAGCTTCTAGTGGTAAAATGCAAATACTAATGTTTTAAAAAATGTAAAATGTTCACAGTGTCTCAAGGGGAGAGGGGCAGGAGCAGTTCCTTCTAGGGCCTATATTGCCATTTGCAATTTCTTCTCCAGATGTTGGCAAGTCTTTAAAGAACATGGCAGTTTTCAAGGTACCAAAATGGAAGAAAGAAGTCTTCCAGTTTTGTGAAAGAGATCCAGCAATCTATGCCAGAGAGATGTTTCTGCTAATGTTCCCCTTTACACGTTGCTGAATGGAGGGGTTTGGTCAGTTATGAAGGTGGACCAAGCAGATTTGCACTGCCGTTGAACCTCAAGACTCAGCTAGAGTTTCTGCTACACCAGAAATTTGCTTAAATATGCTTAAAGGACTGGCAGGCAATTCAACTGGAAGTTGACTATATTCTCAGCTAACATACAGCGTTTCCGTGCAAAGGGAGATGCAAACCACAAACACTGCTCATCCGACCCACTCAGGCATCACCAGAAAATCCTGTCCTTGTGCCTGCATAACAACAGTGAAATGGACAGGGAAAGAAAGAGACACACCACAACTTTAGTTTCCTGAAGTTTCACATCAGCACAATAAACCACTTGCCTCTCTGTTGCAAAGGGACACTGCACTGTGTTTATTCAACTGCCAGGCTGGATCCTTCTCCCATTCCCATTTCCCCCAGCCTCTGCAGCATGACTCAGTGTCAGGAGAGACCAGACATCAGGGACAGGGATGGTAAAAATTGTGTCATCTTCCAAGGGGCAAAGGATTGATGTGACTAACTTTTCCTCAGACAAATGATACGGCTAGCTTCTCGCTGGAACATATCAAGGGAGACTATGCCAGGCTGGGAAAGACGCTTAAGAAAATCGAGGCTCAGGTGATCTTCAGTGGGATTCTGCCTGTTCCTAGAGAAGGGCAACAAAGGTGTGACAAGATTATGACGATCAACAGATGGCTCAGGCAGTGGTGCTATAAGGAAGGCTTTGGGATGTATGGCCACTGGGAGGCATTCATGGACAGAGGACTGTACTCTCGGGATGGACTTCACCTGAGTAAGGAGGGAAATAGACTTCTAGGATGGAGGCTGGCACAACTGATTAAGGGAGCTTTAAACTAGGAATTTGGGGAAGATGGTTGGGAGATGTCCAGGTAATCTCCATGCCGGATTTTAACATTGAGAGGGAAGAAAACCAAGTAAGAAAGGATACAGCCATGGGTAGGAGAACGGACATAAGGAGGAAAGGTAGTGCAGATACCAGTCTAATAGGTGATACTGATGGTAGAATGTCTGTGCCTAATCGGGTAAAGAATGTGAGCGAAGCCAAACTGCAAAAATTAAGATGTTTGTACACCAATGCGAGGAGCCTAGGTAACAAAATAGAGGAACTAGAGCTACTGGTGCAGGAAGAGAAACCAGATATTATAGGGATAACAGAAACATGGTGGAATAGTAGTCATGACTGAAGTACAGGTATTGAAGGGTATGTGCTGTTTAGGAAAGACAGAAATAAAGGCAAAGGTGGTGGAGTAGCATTGTATATCAAAGAAAGAAGTAGTGATGGAATGGATAAGACAGAGTCTGCCTGCGCAAAAATCACATTGGGGAAGAAAGCTACTAGAGCCTTCCCTGGGATAGTGCTTGGGGTGTGCTATAAACCACCGGGATCTGATTTAGATATGGATAGAGACCTCTTTAATGTTTTTAATGAAGTAAATACTAATGGGAATTGTGTGATCATGGGAGACTTTAACTTCCCAGATATAGACTGGAGGACAAGTGCTAGTAATAATAATAGGGCTCAGATTTTCCTGGATGCAATAGCTAATGGATTCCTTCACCAAGTAGTTGCTGAACCAACAAGAGGGAATGCATTTTAGATTTGGTTTTGGTGAGTAGTGAAGACCTCATAGAAGAAATGGCTATAGAGGACAACCTTGGTTCGAGCGATCATGAGCTAATTCAGTTCAAACTAAATGGAAGGATAAACAAAAATAGATCTGTGACTAGGGTTTTTGATTTCAAAAGGGCTACTTTTAAAAAATTAAGGAAATTAGTTAGGGAAGTGGATTGGACTGAAGAACTTGTGGATGCAAAGGTGGAGGAGGCGTGGAATTACTTCAAGTCAAAGTTGCAGAAACTATCAGAAGCCTGCATCCCAAGAAAGGGGAAAAAATTCATAGGCAGGAGTTGTAGACCAAGCTGGATGAGCAAGCATCTCAGAGAGGTGATTAAGAAAAAGCAGAAAGCCTACAAGGAGTGGAAGATGGGAGGGATCAGCAAGGAAAGCTACCTTATTGAGGTCAGAACATGTAGGGATAACGTGAGAAAGGCCAAAAGCCATGTAGAGTTGGACCTTGCAAAGGGAATTAAAAACAAAAATAAAAGGTTCTATAGCCATATAAATAAGAAGAAAACAAAGAAAGAAGAAGTGGGACCGCTAAACATTGAGGATGGAGTGGAGGTTAAGGATAATCTAGGCATGACCCAATATCTAAACAAATACTTTGCCTCAGTCTTTAATGAGGAGCTTAGGGATAATGGTAGAATGACAAATGTGAATGAGGATATGGAGGTAGATATTACCACATCCAAGATAGAAGCCAAACTCGAACAGTTTAATGGGACTAAATCAGGGGGCCCAATAATCTTCATCCAAGAATATTAAAGGAATTGGCACATGAAATTGCATGCCCATTAGCAAGAATTTTAAATGAAGCTGTAAACTCAGGGGTTGTACCGTATGACTGGAGAATTGCTAACATAGTTCCTATTTTTAAGAAAGGGAAAAAAAGTGATCCGGGTAACTACAGGCCTGTTAGTTTGAAATCTGTAGTATGCAAGGTCTTGGGAAAAAATTTGAAGGAGAAAGTAGTTAAGGACATTGAGGTCAATGGTAATTGGGACAAAATACAACATGGTTTTACAAAAGGTAGATCGTGCCAAACCAACCTGATCTCCTTCTTTGAGAAGGTAACAGATCTTTTAGACAAAGGACACGCAGTGGATCTAATTTACCTCAATTTCAGTAAGGCATTTGATATGGTTCCACATGGGGAATTATTAGCTAAATTGGAAAAGATGGGGATCAATATGAAAATTGAAAGGTGGATAAGGAACTGGTTAAAGGGGAGACTACAATGGATCATATTGAAAGGTGAACTGTCAGGCTGGAGGGAGGTTACTAGTGGAGTTCCTCAGGGATCAGTTTTGGGATCAATCTTATTTAATCTTTTTATTACTGACCTTGGCACAAAAAGTGGGAATGTGCTAATAAAGTTTGTGGATGTCACAAAGCTGGGAGGTATTGCCAATACAAAGAAGGACCGGGATATCATACAGGAAGATCTGGATGACCTTGTAAACTGGAGTAATAGTAATAGGATGAAATTTAATAGTGAAAAGTGCAAGGTCATGCATTTAGGGATTAATAACAAGAATTTTTGTTATAAGCTAGGGACGCATCAGTTGGAAGTAACAGAGGAGAAGAAGGACCTCGAAGTATTGGTTGATCACAGGATGACTATGAGCCGTCAATGTGATATGGCCGTGAAAAAAGCTAATGTGGTCTTGGGATGCATCAGGCGAGGTATTTCCAGTAGAGATAAGGAGGTGTTAGTACCGTTATACAAGGCACTGGTGAGACCTCATCTGGAATACTGTGTGCAGTTCTGGTCTCCCATGTTTAAGAAGGTTGAATTCAAACTGGAACAGGTACAGAGAAGGGCTACTAGGATGATCCGAGGAATGGAAAACCTGTCTTATGAAAGGAGACTCAAAGAACTTGGCTTGTTTAGCCTAACCAAAAGAAGGCTGAGGGGAGATATGATTGCTCTCTACAAATATATCAGAGGGATAAATACCAGGGAGGGAGAGGAATTATTTAAGCTCAGTACCAATGTGGACACAAGAACAAATGGATATAAACTGGCCATCAGGAAGTTTAGACTTGAAATTAGATGAAGGTTTCTATCAGAGGAGTGAAGTTCTGGAACAGCCTTCCAAGGGGAGCAGTGGGGGCAAAAGACATATCTGGTTTCAAGACTAAGCTTGATAAGTTTATGGAGGGAATGGTATGATGGGATAGCCTAATTTTGGCAATTAATTGATCTTTGACTATTAGCGGTAAATATGCCCAATGGCCTGTGATGGGATGTTAGATGGGTGGGATCTGAGTTACTACAGAGAATTCTTTCCTGGGTGTCTGGCTGATGAGTCTTGCCCACATGCTCAGGGTTTAGCGGATCACCATATTTGGGGTCGGGAAGGAATTTTCCTCCAGGGCAGATTGGCAAAGGCCCTGGGGGGTTTTCGCCTTCCTCTGCAGCGTGGGGCACGGGTCACTTGCTGGAGGATTCTCTGCACCTTGACATCTTTAAACCACGATTTAAAGACTTCAATAGCTCAGACAAGGTTAGGGATTTGATACAGGAATGGATGGGTAAGATTCTGTGGCCTGCGTTGTGCAGGAGGTCAGACTAGACAATCATAATGGTCCCTTCTGACCTTAAAGTCTATGATTCTATGATTTAATCAAAGTGTTCTACAGCTGTGTTCTGTTTCCTTCCTGGACCTAACCCCACCCCACCCCTCCACTTCCCACCCTACCTCACCCCATAAATCTGCATGGCTCCTGTTTGTACAAAGCACTGAACTGTGTAATCTTCCAAGGGACAAAAGATAGCTGTTACTAACTTTAGAACTGCAACTGTGAGTCTTCTACAACTGTCCTATTCCTAACTGGGACCCTTCTAACCCACCCCTTCCCCCAGTTCACACCTGACTGTGCCTGTCCAAGGAATGCACAGACAGAGGAGCACAATGATTTTTTCCTTAACAGTCTGTTCTTAAGAAGTATCTTTAGCCAAATGCATAATAGTTGTTAATCAGACATCAATAAAATCATTGACCTATAACTGTGTCCTGCTTGGGGACCATTTTGGGATAGATGGATGGGGCTGGATGGAGGGGAAAGTTGGAGGAGTTTGGTTAGGGCATGACAATGGCATGCTTTCAGCACTGCAATTCAAACAGTTCAGAGACATAGTAACACATAGTATGTGGTCTAGGGAGGAAAAGTCAGTGCACAGTACTTCAAAAGCCTTCAATCTTAAAATCAGGAATTCAGCACCAGAGCAAGAGGGGACATTTGAAGTGAGGGTGCGGGTCCAGTGCAACTTATCAGTCTCAGGTTCTGGTTCCTGCCACGACTCAGGGTCCTCCTCAGGTTCGTTGAGGAGGCTTCCTCAACCAGCTTCTCCGAATAAAGGTACAGAATCATATGTTCCTCATCCTCCAGGTCTTCTGGGGCATCCTCCATGGGTCCCTGTTGCTTCCTTGCCCTTGCCCTCATCAGTATCCATCAGGCAATGAAGCCAGCAGGGCTGAGACTGAGATGGAAATCATGAGCCACCTCTGGCTCTGTACTGGGAGCCTGTGACAGCTCCTCATAGAAGGGGCATGTACAACAAGCCCTCCCAGCATGATTGTTCGAGTCTTTGGCCTTCCTGTACATGAGACTCAAGTGCTTGATGAGTTCCCGGCACTGGGCCAGAGTCCGCTGAATGCCCACCTGCTCCAGCCTTTGTAAAATTCCCGGTACAGGTGCATGTTTCTGACACTTCAAGAGAAGTGGTGGAGGACAGTGTACTCCAACCACACACTGATCAACACCCAGGTATGGTAGAGGGGCCAACCAGCTGCTCTTGGAGCAGGATCCATTTTCACCTGTATTGATCTGTAAAGAGTGCAGCGGAAAGCTGTTCTGATATGGTCAGTGCAACTTGCTACTATCACTGAAAATGGGGAGACAGGGTCCTTTATGAACTGGGAAAGGGCCAGGAAGAAAAAGTGCGTTGTGGGAATGGGGTAGAGCACTATTGAAATTTGAGACCTGGTACATGTCCCTTACACTTATACATGTGCAAACTTACACAGATATGGGACCATGCCACAGATGAGGTATGTTCTCATCTCTCAGGCATGCTAGCTCACTCACCCCTCTACTTGCCTTCAGATATGTGCTTCTGGGGTTTAGGTGCAGACAATAGGGGAGTATGGCACAACCATGCACACTGACGCATATAATCACTAGCGTAGACATATCATAAGGCAACTGCTCTCCAACCCCTTATACTCCAGGACTGTCTTTCTATCACAATTCCCTTCATCACATACATCCCATTCTTTTCCCATGAATCCATCTCAACCTCTTCATCACCCATTACAGCTCCGCTGGGAGCAAAGAAGCGGGTGGAGGTGGCTGCATGCAAGGAGGGTATAGAAATAAGTGGGAATAATGAGAGAATAGTGAGGTAGGGGAGGAGGATGGGGTCAGAGAGAAGCAGCAGTATGCCTACAGTTAAGGTCAGAAGGCCTGTGCTATGGGAAGAGTGCGGTATTAGGGAGACCAACATCTCTCTCCATTCTCCCGCCTCAGCTCTCACGGCAGCACTGACTTGGTGCACAAGACGGTAGTGCAGTAAGGAATCTTTCAAGCACTCATATCCAAGCTCGGATAGTGTCAGGGAACCTTAAAGAGCTGTGACAGTCGGGTTCAAGGAATGTACTAATGAGAACTCTTGACATGTGTCCAGTCTCCCTCATATCGCTGATTATAACAACCACTAAGAACTGTGACATACAAATAGCTATGAGGAAGGGTGACAGTTGATTGAGATACCTCTGATGATACAATGGTCGTACTAGAGGAACCCGAGCCGTTAACCTGGGCTTTTCCATACTGTCATAACATTTAGATACAAAAATAGTTAATAACTTGGCTTAATTATAACCTTGTTTCAAATGTAGTCTATGCACAAGATTTCAATGGGTTTTACTTATGTGAAAAGTTTGAAGACTTTGTGTTATTCCATTATTAAGATCACTTAGAAAGACAAAAACAAAGGTCTGAGACTATTAATTTAAAGGTCTCAATTTTAATTTTAGCTCCAACCAATTAACTTGTAAATTCTCATAAAAATCCTTCTGTAGTAAAAGAATAAATGCTGTAATTTGGGGGAATATACACTGCATTCTTCACACAGAACAAAAAGGTTGAAACCCAGCCGTGGGACTGTGGCTAGCGCCTTCATAATTTGTGATCAGATAGCTCCTGAAGTCCCAGTTAGAATCACAGGCCTTCCCCAGGAAATATCATGGAGTAGTTAATAACTATATCACATGTCAGATAGCCATGCTTAAAATCTTTTGTGTGGTGGCTGCTGAGTTTTTGGCTTGCTCATATGTGAAAGTGTTTAGGTCAGGTGTAATGCCCCTAAAGATATCCAACTACATCATGAAAATCATGTTTCACTTTGATTAACCAGTTCAATTAATGTGAAACAAATCAATTAAGAGATGAATCATTAACAGTTCAAATATAATTAGTAATGTACATGAACATCAAGACTTTTTGGTTTGATGCACTTTATCCTTTTACATGCTATACTTATGAATACTCACACGCACAACTAATTAAGCTTTTGGCATTTTACTCTGAAGTAACGTCAACCATCTCATATCTTAGGCATACATTTCTCAGTTTCTTTCATTGCTTTACTTTCGATTTTGCAACAGTCTGATACAAATAAATATTTGCTACAGTTTTGGCCTTTTTATTGAGGACAGAAGATTTATTTCAAAACTCATTTTTACCTATCCATAAATAGTTTCTTGGAAGTTATGTTAAGAGAAGATTTTTTACTTCTTCGGGAATTTTAGTGCACAGTAGTTGTTTATAAAGATAAAATAAAACCGGATAATGCTTTAGCTCTAGAGTCTCTCTTGGATTTTTGGTTTATGAAGAATAATCAAAGACATTGGCTTTATACAATGCCTTTCCTCACCTCCCTTGCCTGTATACATCTGAATCTATACTCTAAAATATTGAAGTTGGGAAATGCTCTGGTTTGTGAAAAACTACAGAAATTCTTGCAGATCTCTGCTACATCTTAAGATTATTATTTTAAAAACTACTTAAAGTAATTGTTTGTATTCCTCCTACTATTGCTGGATATATGTCTAAAGGCTTGAATAATATCTTAGTAACACTAAATGACATCTGAGCCACTAATAATCTGGATAAATTGAGTCTACTTTTTGGTCTATATTTTAAAACCAATTCTCCCACAATACTCCCAGAACTATATATTTGTTGCTTTATGGGAGATCTGGCCCCTTAGTTGTGGTATATGCCCACTCAGTAATACCACTGTATATTGTTAATTTTATTTTTTCCAAGCGAACCAAGCGAATTAAAAATTCTAGTGAACATAAAGTCTCCACAACTTTTCAGCCCACTGTAGTTCTATTCTAACACACATTGGCATTGTCTGTTTTTTGTCTTTACTAGAATTACCTCTCTCTCTTCTATTGTTTAAATACATTTCCAAAGTGCTCATTGAAAATAAATGAGGTATGGAAATTGTTAAAGAGAATATTTTGGCAAATTTGGCAGAGAGGTTAGAGAAGTATTTTTCTTTCTGCTTTGATAATTTTTTCAACCATTATCCACTGCAAAAAATATATATTTGCTACTATGATTCATGCTGTAATTTTTAGAGAGTTTTTGCTTTAGTCAGTGCAAAATGCAAGTTAGTCTAAAACAATTTAAATCATCAAAATTACATGGTGAAGACATGCGAGTTAGACTGACGATCTACTACACACAATATTTTCTCATACACTGTTTAAAAAAAAATCATCTTCAGGTCAGAAAGCTACTTTTGTAAGTTAAGAATGGAACAGAGTAACACAGTGTAATCTTTTATATATCTAAACTATTCTGGCCTGAAGAGAGTTTTAATTAAATGAATAAATTTCTAACAATAATACTGGATGTTAACGGGTACTTTGTCAGGAACTGAAAACACTCGTCTTGCTTCTAATCCAAGATTTACACAGAAATCCAAACATGTATTTTGTTCTGCTGACAACATACAATTTTTAAGACGCTTCAAAACATTATATAGTTTTACATAAATCTAGTAAATTAACTGGAATGAAAAAAAATGTTGTACGAATGTCTCAGTTGTGCATATATCCAAACAATATTAGTAAGGATATGGTTTGATCACAGAGGTCACGTATTCCGGGACTTGAACAGATCTCCATGACTTCTTCGGCTTCAGCCCCACCATGGCGCGGCTCAGGCTTCGACTACAGCCCCGCAGTGACCTTACCCTGATTTTGTACATTTTTACCATGACTGCTCCGTGAATTTTGCCTAATTTTACCATGGAAAAATCGTATCCATACATATGAGGTATAAATACGACATTAACTGGAATCATAAAACTCCTGGGATTGCATGAAGAGCAGGGGTGGGCAAACTATGGCGTGGGGGCCACATCCAGACCTCCAGCCAGTTTAAACTGGCCCTCGAGCTCCTGCTGGGGAGCGGGGTCTGGGGCTTGCCCTCCTCCCGCGCTCCAGCCAGGGAGCAGGGACTGAGGCCGCTTTGCGCGCGCATACTGAGGCTCCCGGAAGCAGCAGCATGTCCCCCCTCCAGCTCCTACACTTAGGGGCAGCCAGAGGGCTGTGTACACTGCCTCCGCCTGAACCGTCACCCACACAGCTCCCATTGGTTGGGAACTGCGGCTAATGGGAGCTGTAGGGGCGGTGCCTGTGGACTGGGCAGCGCTCAGAGCCGCCTGGCCGCACCGCCGCATAGGAGCGGGGACATGCCACTGCCTCCAGGAGCTGCTTGAGGTAAGCGCCGCCCGAAGCCTGCATCCCTGACCCCCTCCCCCATGCCCCAACCCCCTGCCCCAGTCCTGATCCCCCTCCCACCCTCTGAACCCCTTGGTCCCAGCCTGGAGCACCCTCCTATACCCCAAATCCCTCATCCCCAGCCTCACCCGAGCCCGTACCCCCAGCCAGAGCCCTCACCCTCTCCTGCACCCCAACCCCAATTTCATGAGCATTCATGGCCCACCATACAATTTTCATACCCTCGGGCCAAAAAGTTTGCCCACTCCTGATGTAGAGCCTGTCATCACACCACTAAACATGACTGCTAATGCAACCAAGTCTTTAAAAAAATTGCAAGGAGGCATAATTTAACAGAAGAGTTTGTCACAAAGGAAAATACTACATGCTTGGAAAGCTGTAAAATTGTTTTCTTTTGGCTAACATGGCATAGATCATGACCCAATGTAAAGTGTATTTGTGCTTCGTGTTCAAAGTTTTCATGGTAATCTTCCCATTCAAAAAAGTTTATACTAAGTATGAATGCCAAACAAGGTGATATGTCTTCTCCTGCAATATCCTTTGTAGTATGGACATTGTCTACTGAACAGCCTGTTTGTTAATTTGTCTGACTGACCTTTAATGTTAAAGCAATTCTATCTTCTCACTGCCTTTTCTTGGCATAGATGTCACATCTGTGAGAACACGAAGCGTTCACATTTATCTTTTCAAGATCAGGCAATTTTCTGATCTTCCATCTGAAATATTACATTTCACTGGATTTTCTATGTTTAAGAATACAAAAACTGTTTTCTCTTTGTGGATTCATTTTTAAACTCATCCTTTGGTGGTTTATGGAATGGCAGAAGCCAGCTTGCCATCATACAACAAGTAACTTAACAAACTGAAAGAAGCCTCTGAATAAAGAACAGTTCAGATAATTTTCAGAACCCAGGTCAATATGGTGATACTTTATTGCTCTATCTCTCTACACACATTTGTTGTAAGGTAAATCATGTACACCATTTCAGTTTAACAGAGCATATGCGTTATGAATGGCTGTCAAAAATGGTATTGTTTAGATAATCATTAAGTCATTCTGACTGACTTCATTGTATTGTCAAATGACAAATTATGGGGTAGTACAACAACTGTGTAAAAACTGAGCAGGACCTTGTGAATGCCACTTTTTAAAATAGTTCCTTGCATTTTTATGGGCATGTTTACATCTTGAAGAATACCAAAGCATTTATAAGCAACAATATACGTGAATCATTTCATCCAACACTGAAGTACAGCTGTTTCTGAATGAGTATAACACTAGATAACAGCTGAATACAAGATGCCAAATTCAGAAGGGATGTGCATGGAAGAACCATTCCTGTGAGTAATTTACATGCTGGGTAGAAGAGGTGAACAGATTGGTTTGTAGCAGAAGCAACAACAGGAGGATGTAACAAGGTTTAAGATAAAGCATAGCCTGTTCCCCATTTCCACACACACACTTTATCTTACATCCTGCTCCTTTTCAATGCTTTACTTGCTACAACCCTGCACTTCTGCCCCCTCAGTTAGTAAGATACACTGATGCCAATTTATTGAAGTGTAAACACCACCATCTTTGAATTTGAGCCAACGTGAATAAGATTACCCAGTTTCATTGTAAACTTCTATATTCTTAGCTTGACACCTCATATAAAACTGTACAGAAAGAATGCAAAAACCTCAAATAATACATTCTTAACATCCTCAAGGAGCCCATTGCCTCAGTGTGCATGTAATTTCAGAAAAATTCTTTGAATAGTCAAAGATCAGCATACAAAATGATACCAAAAAGTGCAGTACTACACCAGAAGGCTAGCAATTCACCATTGCCCAGTTTAAATGTTTTAAGTGGACATTTAAATCCAGTATGATGGTTAATAGCTAGAACTAGTTAAAATATTTCATGAGAAGGACTGAGTTCACTGCCACTTCTAACTTAAATGACCCAAGAATTCTTCTGTGTTTTACAAAGAAATCCACAGCAGAGACTTCCCTGGGCAAATGAGTCTCTTCTCTAGATTTAATAGACTGTGGAGAAAGGCAAATTTTGGTAGTTTTCTAGATTACAAATGACATCAAAGTCATAAAGAAATAATCATTCCAACAACTGACTGATGACATTCTAAGAATTAGGGAACACTCAAAACACAATTTTTGGTCCTGAAAGATGAAGAACTCCATTCCTTCAGAAGAAAGGGAGCAATATAGTTGAGAGAATTTCAAGGCTAATGCAGATCATTTTCCCAATTAACAATATAATGGATTTGCAGTGTAACTTCTCAGAAAAAATCTGTCCTACTATATTGCCAGTTTCTGGTTAAAAAAATTAAAAATGCATTGCCAGCAGAAGTTAGTTGGCTTGTTAACAACTACTTCAGGGACACAGCCAATCTGAAATCTAATCATTTTTTAAAAACTAAGTTCAAAATAGTTTCAACTCCTTCCACGTATGCTGATATCCCATTTTGTAGTTCTGCAACCACATTTGCCTACTTCAAAATAATTTTCTGTCCCTATTGCTGTGTGAAGCACAGTTATTTGTAACAATATCAGATCAAAAACATTTCGTGCCAAAGTCTAATATTTTATTATGGATGTCCCTTCAGATCAAAGTCCAAAGAACCTATTCTTCTGCTAAAGGGCTCAGATAGGAAACAACATACTGCACAGTATCACGACATTCATGCACAGAAACTATATTTACTCATCATATCAACTATATGGTTTAATTTCTAACTACTCCATCAGAGTTTCATTTGGAGAATTCTCCTCAAGTGTACTCCAACTTTCAAAACACAGAACTTCAAGAACAGAAGAATCTCAGGGTTATGAACACCTAGGGAATGGAGGTTGTTCGTAACTCTGAACAAAACATTATGGTCGGTCTTTCAAAAGTTTACAATTGAACACTGACTTAATACAGGTTTGAAACTGTACTATTCATAAGAAAAATGCTGCTTTTCATCATTTAAATTCAAATGAAACAAGTAGTTTCCTTACCTTGTAAAATCTTTTTTTAAACTTTCCCTTTTTTTTTAGTAGTTTATATTTAACACAGAACTGTAGTGTATTTGCTTCCCCCCACCATCTCTGCTGCTGCCACCTGATTGCGTACTTCCAGTTCAAATGAGGTGTGTGATTGACCAGTCAGTTCATAACTCTGAGGTTCTACTATATCTTCTTTATCACTTCACTCTGGACTCATCTCGTTCTGTCCAAACTAAAATCTCAGCCTGCCTTTTAACATATTTTTGTTTATATCCAACCATCAGTTAAGCCTGAAAAAATCACCAAAACTGAACTCTTGCTCTTCCTCCTGCCCAATCCTTTCACTTTACTCTCACTCACCATGGACAATGCCACAATCCTCCTTCTCACTCAGGCCTATAATCTGGGTATCATCTTTGAGAGATCTCAATATACATCCAAGCCACAGTCAGGTCTTGATGTTTCTTCCTGTATAACATCTTTATGATTGAGCCTTTCCTCTCCATCCACAAAGGTAAGATGCTCATCCAGGCCCTTGTCATCTTATCTTGACTACGTCAAGCTCCTCCTTTCTGCCATCTTGCCCTCCTTAAACCTATTTAAAACACTGCTGGAAAGGTTATCTTCCTACCTCAGCCTGATTACCCCTATCCTCGTTCTGTATCCCTCCACAGGCTCTGCCTATTAAACTACACCAAAACCTACTCATGCTCATTCTCAAGGCCATGCTTGGCTTATCCTGCCATGCTGCCATACTTATCTCTTACGTGCTATTAAGTCATCAACACCTGCCTGGGCTCCACCAATGATGACATGACCTATTATTCATTACTGAATTTTTCCTACAAGTACTGTTGCACTTTCTCTCAGTGCCCTTTATGCAAAGGGCATGCAAAGTGCCCTTTATGCCCTTTAAAATCTCTAAAGCCACTACATCATCCCCCTTCAAATCTCCCCTTTGCAGCAATGCCTTTAAAAATCATTTTAAATCCTTTTGTTTCAATCCAGTGAAATGAATTTCATTTCATGCATTTTGACAAAAGCAAAGGGCATGCAAAGTGCCCTTTATGCCCTTTAAAATCTCTAAAGCCACTACATCATCCCCCTTCAAATCTCCCCTTTGCAGCAATGCCTTTAAAAATCATTTTAAATCCTTTTGTTTCAATCCAGTGAAATGAATTTCATTTCATGCATTTTGACAAAAGCAAAGGAGAACTAGATTCACAAACCATGGGGAGGGTAGGAAAGAGGCTATTCATCATCATCATCATTCATGATGGCAATGGAGAGTCAGTCAACCAGGCAAGAAGAGGGATAACAATTCTATAGCCTGCCAGTTAAGGTATTTAGCTAGGATGTACAAGACCAAGTGCAAGTCCCAAGTTTCACTACATGTTTGTACAATGCCTAACACAATGAAGCTCTGATCCCTTACTGGACTTTCTAGGGCTAACACAATTCAAATAATAATAAAAACAAATGTAATGAGAAGAGCCCTATTGACTTTTTTGTTCTTTTCCTCTAGTTATTCTTGCCATCAACTGAAGCCACTTGCATTCAAATACATCCAGATAAATATCAAAATAAAATTTCCTAAAAATTTCCAAATAGAGTAGCTCCTAATATAAACCAGCAGTAAAGGCAAAAAAATTCTCTTGCCCTCTGATGGGACAATTTGAATTAATCTCCACAAGGAATTCCTCAAGGAATATCCAAGTAAAATCTCTCTTCCCATAGTTTTTAAATGTGTAAGGGGACAATCTAACCCACGAATATTAACTATTATAAGCTGAAATACTTTGTGCCAACAAATTACACCAGTAAAGTCATTATTAAATGTCTGTGCTTATTCTAAAAAGTCTCAGAATATTGCTACCTAGTGAATTATTGATCAAGTATTAACACTGAAAGTTGTAATAACATGCCAGCTGTACCAGAATTTCATATTACACAATATCTGGAATTTAGCTTAATCCTACCCAGTGTAATAGTCTTTACCCAATTCTGCAGAATGTACTGCATTGCAACTAAACCTTAAAAAAATCCATAACAGCACACTACCAATATATAGTATTCCATCTCTTCTTCAGTGACAAAATCATTCAGTTTGCCCAAAATCTAGATGTGCAACTATCTATATATACTCTTTCAATATTTCAGCAGCGTCAATTACAAATTACAAAGTAAACAGACAATTGCAGCTGGAAAAAAATAAAATAAAATCACTATATAGTGTAATGTTTCTGTTATATTATAAAAGAATTTCTAAGATACACATTTAAAGTCCAAAACTATTTGCACTACAGTGACCACTTGTTTCACTGGAAGGTACACTGCCACTACATTTTTACCACGTCCAAGTATGCCAACTCCAAGAGCACCATCAACACGACATATGTTCCCAATATGTCAGCAGAACTCAACAATTTCTATTATTAAACTTATTTCAAAAACATCTATTTTGCATTTTAATCCAAGTGAGCATCTCTTTAGGCCTTGGTACCCTATCTGTTCTTCAAAACAGTATGTGCATGCAGGGCCGGCTCCAGGCACCAGGCAACCAAGCTGGTGCTTGGGGCGGCACCTGGAGGGGGGCGGCGCGGCGCTCGGGCCACCGGGGCCACAGCCGGGCTCGCCGCCCTCCCCCCGGCGCTCTGGCCGCCCTCCCCCCCCGCGCCCTCTCCCCGGCTGCCGGGGGGAGAGCGGCGAGCCCCTGCCGGGGCTCGCCGCCCTGCGCTCTGGCCGCCGGGGGGAGAGCCGAGCCCCAGCCGGGGCTCGCCGCCCTCTCGCCGCCCTGCCCCCTGCGCTCTGGCCGCCGGGGGGAGAGCCGAGCCCCCGCTGGGGCTCGCCGCCCTGCCCCCGCCGGGGCTCGCCGCCCTGCCCCCGGCGCTCTGGCCGCCGGGGGGGGGGGGGAGAGCCGCGCCCTCCTCCCAGGGCTCCGGCCGCCCTCCCCCCCCGGCGCCCTGCCCCCGGCCGCCGGGGGGAGAGCGGAGCCACCCTCGCCCCGGGGCTCCGGCCGCCCTCCCCCCGGCGGGAGAGCGGAGCCCCCGCCGGGGCTCGCCGCCCCCCCTCCGCCCCCCCCCCGCGAGGGGGGGGGCGGCCGGAGGCTTTTTTGCCTGGGGCGGCAAAAAAGCCAGAGCCGGCCCTGTGTGCATGACAAATATGATTCACCCATATGATGTCAATGCAAATTTAAAAACTGTGGGAAAAATGAGTCAAAAAGGTATGAATATACAAATCCCATAGCCTAAAATGTGAATATTAAGTATGATAATTCGCCTTATCTCCACTGCTGTACGTCTTTTTAACGTAAAGCCCATTTACACACATTTCTGCCTTACCCTGACTCCCCAAAGTGACAGGTTTCAGAGTAGCAGCCGTGTTAGTCTGTATCCGCAAAAAGAACAGAGTACTTGTGGCACCTTAGAGACTAACAAATTTATTAGAGCATAAGCTTTCGTGGGCTACAACCCACTTCTTCGGATGCATATAGTGTTTCACTCTATATGCATCCGAAGAAGTGGGTTGTAGCCCACGAAAGCTTATGCTCTAATAAATTTGTTAGTCTCTAAGGTGCCACAAGTACTCCTGTTCTTTTTCCCCAAAGTGAGTAGTTAAAAATTTTCAAGTGTGATCAGAAATCGAGTTAATGGCACCCCAAATAGCAAGCAAGTAAATCTCTTAAATTTGTCAATCTCAGCTACAGGCTCTGTGCTGCAACAGAGTTCCTAAGAATCTCATAGGGTAACTGCCAAGCATTATTAACATGTGCACTTGCACATATTCCTCTGTATCTGTAGATAGCTGTCTGGTATGGTCAGTAAGTTTATCACCTGGGGTGTTACTATTTTGTTTCAGATTGAAACATTGAATCAAGTCTGGTATTCCACATATACAGTAAATGTTCCAAGATTTTAGACACCAACAGGTTTCCCTATGGAGTGTCTATAGTTTAATTAAGAGGGCAAGACGAAGAAAATTGTGCCATTATCGCTGTATTTAACTTCAGGATTTTTTTCCTACATAAATGTAGATTAGGAAGGGTTTTAAGATTCTTTTCTGACAGAATATCAACTATCGAGTTGTCAAGGCTGTATCCCCACTTTGAACTTTAGGGTGCAAGTGTGGGGGCCTGCATGAGGACTTCTAAGCTTAACTACCAGCTTAGTTCTGGTCCGCTGCCACCATTCCCTTCCCTGGGAAGCTTTGAGAAACCTTTCACCAATTCCCTGGTGAATACAGATCCAAACCCCTTGGATCTTAAAACAAGGAGAAATCAATCAGGTTCTTAAAAAGAAGGCTTTTAATTAAAGAAAAAGGTAAAAATCATCTCTGTAAAATCAGTATGGAAAATAACTTTACAGGGTAATCAAACTTAAAGAGCTCAGAGGACCCCCCTCTGTCTTAGGTTCAAAGTACAGCAAACAGAGATAAACACTCTAGTAAAAGGTACATTTACAAGTTGAGAAAACAAAGTAAAACTAAGACGCCTTGCCTGGCTTTTTACTTACAAGTTTGAAATATGAGAGACTTGTTTAGAAAGATGGGGAGAACCTGGATTGATGTCTGGTCCCTCTCAGTCCCAAGAGCGAACAACCCCTTAAACAAAGAGCACAAACAAAAGCCTTTTCCCCCCCCCCAAGATTTGAAAGTATCTTGTCCCCTTATTGGTCCTTTGGATCAGGTGTCAGCCAGGTTACCCGAGCTTCTTAACCCTTTACAGGTAAAAGGATTTTGGAGTTTCTGGCCAGGAGGGATTTTATAGTACTGTACACAGGAGAGCTGTTACCCTTCCCTTTATAGTTATGACACGCCCCCCAAATCACAGATAGTGTTGGACGTCCGGTTCCACACTGGCTGTGATTTCTTCCTGGAGCTCTAGGAGAAAACAGAGTTAATAAGACACATGTACCTTTAGACATACTACTGATTATATAAAAACTAACAATATGTTCCAGTCCAAGAACAATTTTTAACCAGTTGACTCTGGGAAACTTTCCTGGGAGAGTGCATCAGCCACTTTGTTAGAAGCTCCTGAAATGTGTTGTATTTCAAAATCAAAATTTTGGAGAGCTAAACTCCACCGAAGAAGTTTTTTGTTATTCCCCTTGGCGGTATGAAGCCACTGTAGCGCAGCATGGTCTGTTTGTAGTTGGAAACGCCGTCCCCAAACATATGGGCGTAGCTTTTCCAGCGCGTACACAATGGCGTAGCATTCCTTTTCGCTGATTGACCAGTGGCTTTCCCTCTCAGACAGTTTCTTGCTGAGAAACACGACAGGATGGAATTCTTGATCCGGTCCTTCCTGCATTAAAACTGCTCCCACGCCTCGCTCGGACGCATCTGTGGTTACTAGGAACGGTTTGTCAAAGTCTGGGGCCCTTAGCACAGGGTCAGACATGAGTGTTGCCTTAAGCTGGTTAAAGGCCTTTTGACACTCATTAGTCCACTGAACTGCATTTGGCTGTTTCTTTCTGGTTAGATCTGTCAGCGGGGCGGCGATTTGGCTGTAGTGTGGTACAAATCGCCTATAATATCCGGCCAAGCCTAAGAAGGATTGGACCTGTTTCTTTGACTTTGGAACCGGCCACGTTTGGATAGCATCCACTTTGGCCTGTAGGGGATTTATAGTTCCTTGACCCACCTGGTGCCCCAGGTACGTCACTCTGTTTTGGCCTATTTGACACTTTTTAGCCTTAACAGTTAGTCCTGCCTGCCGGATGCGCTCGAAGACTTTTTCCAGGTGCTCCAGGTGTTCTGTCCATGAATCAGAAAAAATGGCCACATCATCGAGGTAGGCAACTGCAGATTCTCCCAATCCCGCTAGGAGACCATCTACAAGTCTTTGGAAGGTGGCGGGTGCATTTCGCAACCCGAAAGGGAGTACATTGAATTCATACACCCCTGCCTGGGTGACGAAGGCTGACCTTTCCTTAGCGGGTTCATCTAGTGCCAGTACCCTTTTGTTAAGTCTAAAGTAGAGATGAATTGGGCATGTCCCAATTTCTCAAATAGCTCATCTGTGCGTGGCATTGGATAGTTGTCAGGACGAGTTACAGCATTTAGCTTACGGTAGTCCACGCAAAAGCGTATTTCCCCATCTGGTTTGGGAACTAGAACCACTGGAGATGCCCATGCACTGTTAGAGGGGCGGATTATACCCATCTGTAGCATGTCCTGGATCTCCCTTTGTATAGCAGTTTGGGCATGAGGTGACTCCCGGTAGGGTGGGGTTCTAATTGGGTGAGCATTACCGGTGTCAATGGAGTGGTATGCCCGTTCAGTCCGTCCTGGAGTGACTGAGAAAATTGGTGCAAAGCTTGTGCACAGCTCCTTGATCTGCTGTCGCTGCAGACGTCCAAGGGTCGTGGAGAGGTTCACCTCTTCCACGCCACCATCCTTTTTTCCTTCGTAGTAGACACCTTCAGGCCACTTCGCGTTATTTGTTTCCTGGGCTGTAAACTGGCAAATGTTTAATTCTCTGGAATAAAAGGGCTTAAGAGAATTAACATGGTATACCTTAGGCTTTATGTTGGAGGTGGGGGAGGCTATGAGATAGTTAACAGCTCCTAGGCGCTCCTGGACCGTGAATGGTTCTTCCCACGACGCTTTCATTTTATGGGCCTGGAGCGCCTTTAAGACCATGACTTGGTCTCCTACTTTGAAGGACCGTTCTCTGGAATGTTTATCATACCAGGCCTTTTGCTCTTCCTGAGCATCCTTTAGGTTTTCTTTAGCAAGGGCTAAAGAGTGTCGGAGGGTGCTTTGTAGGTTGCTTACAAAGTCTAGAATGTTAGTTCCTGGAGAAGGCGTAAACCCCTCCCATTGCTGCTTCACCAACTGTAATGGCCCCTTAACCTCGCGGCCATACACAAGTTCAAATGGTGAAAACCCTAAACTGGGATGTGGTACAGCCCTGTAGGCAAAAAGCAACTGCTGCAACACTAGGTCCCAATCATTAGAGTGTTCATTTACGAATTTACGTATCATGGCCCCCAAAGTTCCATTAAACCTCTCCACCAGACCATTGGTTTGATGGTGATGAGAGGTGGCAACCAAGTGATTCACCCCATGAGCTTCCCACAGGTTTTTCATGGTCCCTGCCAGGAAATTAGTTCCCGAATCTGTAAGGATGTCGGAGGGCCACCCTACCCTGGCAAAAATGTCTGCTAATGCCTGGCACACACTTTTAGCCCTGGTGTTGCTTAAGGGTACAGCTTCCGGCCATCGGGTAGCAAAATCCATGAAAGTCAGTACGTACTGCTTTCCTCTGGGTGTCTTCTTTGGGAAAGGACCCAGAATATCCACAGCTACTCGCTGAAATGGGACCTCAATTATGGGTAGTGGCTGGAGAGGGGCTTTAACCTGGTCTTGGGGCTTTCCCACTCGTTGGCACACCTCACAAGACCGGACATAATTAGCAACATCCTTGCCCATTCCCTCCCAGTGGAAGGACTTCCCCAACCGGTCTTTGGTTCTGTTCACCCCAGAATGGCCACTGGGATGATCATGGGCTAAGCTCAAGAGCTTTACCCGATACTTAGTGGGAACTACCAACTGTCTTTGAGGATGCCAGTCTTCCTGGTGCCCACCAGAAAGAGTCTCCTTGTATAAAAGTCCTTGTTCTACAACAAACCGGGATCGGTTAGAAGAGCTGAGAGGCGGTGGGGTGCTCCGCGCCGCCGCCCAAGCTTTCTGAAGGCTGTCATCTGCTTCCTGCTCGGCCTGGAACTGTTCCCTTGATGCTGGAGACATCAGTTCCTCCTTGGACTGTGGACTGGGGCTTGGTTCCTCTGGAAGCGATGCAGGTGCTGGGGCTGTTTCCATTGACTGTGAACCGCCGTCCGCTGGTGCACTATGTGGTATTTCAGGCTCTGGCTGAGCCTCTTGGGTAGGGTTATCTGCTGCTTCCACCAGTTCAGGCTCGCTGGTGCCCTCTGGCGTTGGAGTTGTAGACGGGTTTGCAAGCGCTGGACTCAGTGCTGGCAATGGTTCTGGTGCTGGCTGCGTTGCCAGTTTCGGTTCTGGGACTGTCTTTGGCTGGGCCTCAGGGATTGGATCCACTACGGCTGTTGCAGTCGTTGGCAGGGGATCCGGTTCCACCACCTTTGTTTGGGTCTCTGGTAACACAGACGGGGCCCTGGTGGACGGCTCAGGAACAGGGATGGGGGTGAAAGCTTGCTTAGCCTGGCTGCGGGTGACTATTCCCACCCTCTTGGCTAGCTTCACATGGTTGGCCAAGTCTTCCCCGAGCAGCATGGGGATGGGATAATTGTCATAGACTGCAAAAGTCCACATTCCTGACCAGCCCTTGTACTGGACATGCAACTTGGCTGTAGGCAAGGTTACAGACTGTGACACGAAGGGCTGAATGGTCACTGAAGCCTCCGGGTTGATGAGTTTGGGGTCCACTAGGGATTGGTGGATAGTTGACACTTGTGCCCCAGTGTCCCTCCAAGCGATAACCTTTTTTCCACCCACTCTCAAGGTTTCCCTTCACTCCGAGGGTATGAGAGAGGCATCTGGGTCTGGGGATCTTTGGTGTGATTGGGGTGTAATGAACTGTAATCGGTTGGGGTTCTTGGGGCAGTGAGCCTTTATATGCCCCAGTTCATTACATTTAAAACATCGCCCTGCTAAGGTATCACCGGGGCGATGTTGGTTGATGGAGACTGGTGTGGTGGGGTGAGAAGGCGTCTGGGGTTTCCCTTGGGATGTGGGTGGGGCCTTGGGTTGTCCCCGGTGATAAGGTTTTGTTTCGGCTTGCCCCTTCTGATATTCGCTCCAACTGCTACTAGCTTTTTTCTTTTCTGTCACCTCCACCCATTTGGCTCCAATCTCCCCCGCCTCGGTTACAGTTTTGGGCTTCCCATCTAGGATGTACCTTTCTATTTCCTCAGGAACACCCTCTAAAAACTGCTCCATTTGCATTAGGAAGGGCAACTCTTCCGTAGATTTAACATTTGCTCCTGATATCCAGGCATCCCAATTTTTCCCAATGTGGTAGGCATGTCGGGTAAATGACACATCGGGTTTCCACCTTAGGGCTCTGAACCGCCGACGGGCATGCTCAGGTGTTAGCCCCATTCTGAGTCTGGCCTTGTTTTTAAAAAGTTCATAACTGTTCATGTGTTCCTTAGGCATTTCAGCTGCCACCTCTGCTAAGGGTCCACTGAGCTGCGGCCTCAGCTCTACCATGTACTGGTTTGGAGTGATGCTGTATCCAAGGCAGGCCCTTTCAAAATTTTCTAAGAAGGTCTCAGTATCATCGCCTGCCTTGTAGGTGGGGAATTTTCTGGGATGGGAAGTGGTACCTGGAGAGGAGTTGCTAGGATGGGCTGGTGCATCCTGCCTAGCCCTTGCTACTTTCAGTTCATGCTTCCTTTCTTTTTCTCTCGCCTCCTCTTTGGCTTTTTCCAGCTCCATCTCTTTCTTGTGGGCCTCCTCTCTCTGGCTTTCTCTTCTCTTTCATGGGCCTCCTCTTTGGCTTTTTCTTCTCTTTCTTTCTGCTCCCTAGCCCTCTTATCAGCTTCTTTCTCGAGTTTTTTAATTTGAAGCAGTCTCTGATGTTTTTTCTCATTTTCTTCTGCTTCTAGTCTGGCCAGTTCTATTTTGTTAGCTACTTCTTTGGTAGTCATTTTCCTGTTTTCTTGTGCTGGGTCACACCCCTCTGCAGTTGACTGAAACTGGGATGCACTTAGCTCAGGCTGCTGCTGAGTTAACAGAGACTTTTTAACTAGCTACTCCCGAGGATGTAAAAAGAAAAAAAACAATTCAGCTTGTAAATTCCTTTTACCAGTCAAAGTTTGCTCATTAATTGAACCCTTCTCTTAACAAAGGCTCTTGTTAAAAAAAACTTAACACCTCTGCCTTCAGGCAAGGAGAGATAAGATATGCATCTACCTTCAGCTCTGCTTTCCAAGCAGCTAGAAGGAAAAAAAAATCTCTTACTGGCTTTTGGGTTTAAAACGATCCCACCTCTGCCACCATGTCAAGGCTGTATCCCCACTTTGAACTTTAGGGTACAAGTGTGGGGGCCTGCATGAGGACTTCTAAGCTTAACTACCAGCTTAGTTCTGGTCCGCTGCCACCATTCCCTTCCCTGGGAAGCTTTGAGAAACCTTTCACCAATTCCCTGGTGAATACAGATCCAAACCCCTTGGATCTTAAAACAAGGAGAAATTGACCCTTCCCCCCTCCTTCCTTTCACCAACTCCTGGTGAATACAGATCCAACTCCCTTGGATCTAAAAACAAGGAAAAATCAATCAGGTTCTTAAAAAGAAGGCTTTTAATTAAAGAAAAAGGTAAAAATCATCTCTGTAAAATCAGTATGGAAAATAACTTTACAGGGTAATCAAACTTAAAGAGCTCAGAGGACCCCCCTCTGTCTTAGGTTCAAAGTACAGCAAACAAAGATAAACACTCTAGTAAAAGGTACATTTACAAGTTGAGAAAACAAAGTAAAACTAAGACGCCTTGCCTGGCTTTTTACTTACAAGTTTGAAATATGAGAGACTTGTTTAGAAAGATGGGGAGAACCTGGATTGATGTCTGGTCCCTCTCAGTCCCAAGAGCGAACAACCCCTTAAACAAAGAGCACAAACAAAAGCCTTTCCCCCCCCCCCCCCCCCCCCAAGATTTGAAAGTATCTTGTCCCCTTATTGGTCCTTTGGGTCAGGTGTCAGCCAGGTTACCCGAGCTTCTTAACCCTTTACAGGTAAAAGGATTTTGGAGTTTCTGGCCAGGAGGGATTTTATAGTACTGTACACAGGAGAGCTGTTACCCTTCCCTTTATAGTTATGACACGAGTATTACACATTAGCCTCTGAACAATGGGCAGCACCACTACCAGGAACTGGAACTCAAACAGAAAAAGCAACTTTGAGAATTATATTACCTAACCCAGACTGAGCAACCAGGCTAAAAACAATGCAAGGAAAAACAGCCAAAAAGTCCTAGATGAAATGTTAATAAAAATACAACATAAATAGCAAGGACACACAGGGCTCAATATAACTTTTCTATGAGCCCAGAGATTGCCACAGTATGTTGTTATACTGACCCAGCAGCCCAGGAAGTAGATGATGACTCCAAGAGTAGCAATCTCCCTTCCAGTTTCTCCACTGCTCTAGCAAACGCATAAATTGCATCAGAGGTATAACTGGTGCAATATATGTTCCCTAACATATCAGAGAAGCTATGCTGGACGGCACATAGAGCTGGAGGGGGTGAGAAGATGGCACAGTCAAGGCTTCACCTATTCCCTGCCCCCTCCCACCCACATGTATGGGGAAAGATGTAGTGGCTCTGCGGAGCCTACTTCCTCTCCTATATTACTAGCCATAGTATGAGTAACCCATGCAAGGGAATGAAGGGGTACCTTACGCTCATTTTCCCATACAAGTTCACTGTCTGCTTCTGGGCTATAGTTTTCATTTAAAATTTTGTTCCCTTTTTCTTTGAAGATGACCAATACAATTCTTCTTCCCAATGATTGTCTACAGCACTCTCCAATTAGCTACCCTGTATTCCTTTACAAAGGGCAGTATTTATTCTGCTTTTGGTAGCTCATTCAAGGAATTACAGCATCTCTCATAGAGATCGTTAGCCAGACCAAACAGACTTCAACAACTCACTTGGGTCAAAAGATTCCATTCATGCACAGACCCTAGATAACCCCACTTCATTTCAAAGCTAGTTAAGATTGCAAAATAATAAGCCTTTCCCTATAATATCGTTTGCAAAACCCAAGCACTTAAAACTAATGAAACAAATAAAGACATAACTCATACATTGATCACATGCTGAAATACTTATTTCACAAGCTGCACAGACATACATTGTGGAATATTCTTTAATCCTCTGGAATCCCAACTAAAGTTGTCAATATCATCATGTATAGAGATACAAAGTGCTCAGTAAGGGTGAACAACCAGACAGTGTGGTTCAGACTGGTTCAGTGTGGAGACAGGACTGCATTTTATCTCCACGGTTTGGCACTGCCACAGACTGGATACTGAAGTGTGTAAGCAACACAAATATTTGTACAGCATGGGAGACCTAAACTTTGCTGATATTGCACTACTGAGCAACACCCCTGAAAAGTTACAAACAAAGACAGACAGACAACCTGGCACAAAAAGCAGTCAAGCAGGGCTCAAAATTAGTTATGCTAGAACAAATATCCTTAAAACTCAGATGCCAAGCAGTACCATCACATTAAAAGGCAAAAATATCAAGAAAGCAGTTCATCTACCTGGGCATCACTATATCGGCCAACAGAGACCTTAAGAAGGAAGTGACATCAAGGATAGGAAAGGCATACTAAACAACATATGGAAATCAAAGATATATAACTTCAGAAGAAAACTGAGAATTTTCAATTCAAATGTAGTCTCAGTACTAATCTATGGCTGCGAGAGCTGGAAATCTACCAAAACGTTAGATAGAAAACTAAATGCCTTCAAAAATAAGTGCCTACAAAAGACTCTTGGCATCATTATTACAAACAAAGAGATCCAAGAAGCCACCAACCATCAGTTCTTTCTACCAGTATCAGAAGGATGCGCTGGACATATTTGGGTCATGTACTTGGATGCCAGTGCACAGACTCCCACATGAAGCTGTCAAGGAAAAACCAACTAGTGTGGGGAAATGAAGGCATCCAAGAGAAACTTTAAGAACTCTTGGCACAAAGGACAGAACAGTCGACTTTGAGCACCATGACAGAGAGGAATGGAAGGGACTAGTTTCTGCCCAAGTGTGGGAAGGACACATGTAATAATAATTGTGGAATAGCAGCATGCTTCTCGGAGAATTGTGGGAGCTTGGGGTCAAGTTCCCATAATTCTCTCTTCCATCCTATAACCTTCTCTCCACTCCATTTTTTAAAAATTCCCAAAGTTTTTCGTGTCGGTTCTCAACCTCTCCGCCATCTTGCTGGCAGAAGTACGGATGTTGAATAGATCAGCAGAGCTCTTGTGTCCGTTTGAGGGAACATCTACATGGCAAATTAATGTACAGCAAGCCAGGGTGCGAATCTCCAGCATTTTAAGCTGACACACACTAATTTGCCATGTGGACCCTGCTACAGTCCACTAAACATTCCGTAGTGCACTGCGACACACTCCCATTTGAAACAGCAGAATGTTAACACATACTACAGAACTTTTAGTGTGCTGTAGCAGGTAAATGTGGCAAATTAGTGCAACTGCAGATTCACACCCTGGCTTGCCACACACTAACTTGCTGTGCAGACAAGCCCCTAGAGAGAGGGTGCTTGCAAGAACTTCAACACGTACCACAGTGGCTGGCCATGCCACAGTGAAAATGAGAAAACTTCAGAGCGAATGATGCAGTGAATGAAAGTTGCCAAGTGCTAGAGGCGTTCACTGACTAAATGCACAAGGTGGAGAGGCACTTCTGGGTAAGTGAAACAAGCACACAGTGTGCCAAATTTACATCACAATCTGATCCCTCCAGCACAGACACACCAAAATGAGAGCTGTTTTGACAGTGGAGAAATAGGTGGCAATCACACTCTGGAAGCTTGCAACCCCAGACTGCTGTTGGTCGGCTCACAGTCAATTTTGTATTGGAAAGTCTATGGTGGAGGAAGCTGTCATCCCAGTGTGTCATTAAGCACGCCCTGCTGCACAAAACTAGGACTCTGGGCAACGTGCAGGAAATAGACAGACAACGCTTCCAAAGACATGGTAGGGTGATATCAAAACGACATATATCCTGATTCTGCCCCACCCTACACCTGAGAACAAGTGGCACTTTTTCTAGGGTTATGCAAGTGTTGGTGGATAACAGGGGAAGCTTCCCTGACATTAATATAGGATGAACAGGGAAGGTGCATGATGTTTGAATCTTTTGGAATACAAGACTTTTTAAAGCTACAAACAGGACCTTTTTCCCAGACCAACACATTCACATTGATCGGGCTGCAATGCCAGTTGTGATACTCAGGGACGCAGCCAAAACTTTGTTTCAGTGGCTCGCGGAACCATACACCAGGACAACAGCGAGGAAAAATTTAACTATTGTCTCAGCAGGTGAAGGATGAGCGTTGAATGTGCGTCTGGCAAACTGAAAGGACATGGGAGAAGCCTCATGACTAGGCTGCACCTCAGTGAGCCAAATATTCCTACGGTTATTGCTGCACGTTTGTTTTACGTAATATTTGTGAAGCAAAGGGAGAAACATTACCAGCAGCAGGGTGGATGGGGAAAATGGAAAGACTGCTGATTCCAAACAGCCACACATGAGGGCAATTACAAGAACAAACTGAGGCACTTCATGGCTGAGGGAGTCCTTAAAAGCACACTTTGGCTCTGTGCCATAACAACACAGTGTGCTGGTTTGTGTGAATTGGTGTACTTAGCTTGTATATTAATTTTAAATGAACTGTTAACATATTTTTGATTTTGGTGGGAGTATTTATTTTTTTGCAGGGGTATACATGTCTGTTTTGTAAAATAAAGTAAATAAATCTTCATTTTTCAACCTAAAACTTTATTGAGCAGTAATAAACAATAAGAATACTTCTAAAAAAGGTTTTAACTATTTAAAGAAGTGCAAGGCGCTGACTGTTCCTGCATGAACAACACAGTTGTCAGTGTAGACAAAGTCATAGCAATTCACCATATCTTACAATAGAGTTAAGTGGAAGGGATACTGTGACATGCTATGCTGGCACTACAGTCCAGGCTCCAGACAGATAAATTTGTCTATGAAGTGCAATGGCTGCTGAATGTAAGTGTTCCAGGCATTTTGCTCCATAATCCTTTGTAGCATTTGTGCTTTCTGTCTCAGGATCCACATAATGTCTTAGTGGACTTCCCTATGCTCCTCCCTGTTCTTTTGTCTTTCCTCTCATGCATTCCCGCCACTCATTTGTTTTGTGGCCCCTGGACTTGGAGCTTTTGAGGATATCTGAGAACATGTTTTCCCTTGTCCATTTCTTCTTCATCTTGATTAACGTCAGTCTTCCAGCTGGCATGGAAGGTGTTGGGGGCAGAGGGGAGGAGCAGGGCCATCCTTATACATATGCAGCATACGCGGCTGCGTAGGGCACCCAAAAATTTGGGGCACCCCTGACCCCTGGGTTTTAATGTCCACCCTCCCACCTCTTCCTATCCTTGTTCTGAGCCTTCCTGCAGGCTCCCACAGCTAGCTGCTGCAGCCTGGTGACTCTTTACTCCACAGGGGATCTAGGCCTTGGCTACACTCGCGGATTCACAGCGAAGCGCGAGTATAGTCGCGCCGCCAGCGCTGCGAGAGCTCTCTCGCAGCGCTGCAAGTACTCCACCTCTCCGAGGGGAATAGCTTGCAGCGCTGCAGGCGCTGATTACACTGGCGCTTTACAGCGCTGCACTCGCTGCGCTCAGGGGGGGTGTTTTTTCACACCCCTGAGCGCAGCAAGTGCAGCGCTGTGAATTGCCAGTGTAGCCAAGGCCCTAGTAACTTAAAAGTGAAAAAGCCTTCCAGCCTGCCAGACCTATTAGCACAACATTGAAACTGTTAAAGAGCCATTCAAGTGGTAATGAAGCCATTTAACAGGCATTTACTGACAAAAACAGTTGTGCATTACTGTAATATTTATTCAGAACATGTTAGGCCTTGGCTACACTTGCGGATTCACAGCGCTGCCACGGCAGCGCTGTGAAGCGCAAGTGTAGTCGCGACGCCAGCGCTGCAAGAGCTCTCTCGCAGCGCTGCAAGTACTCCACCTCTCCGAGAGGAGTAGCTTGCAGCGCTGCGAGGGAGCGTGCAGCGCTGCAGGCGCTGATTACACTGGCGCTTTACAGCGCTGCACTCGCTGCACTCGGGGGGGGGTGTTTTTTCACACCCCTGAGCGCAGCAAGTGCAGCGCTGTGAATTGCCAGTGTAGCCAAGGCCAAAGTCTACAGGACCTTAGTTTAAAATTTGCTTTAAAAATATTTCATTGGTGTATTGCTGAAGATGATAAAAATCACATCTCTAAAACATCCTTGCATAGATTTTTAGATGCACAATCTGAATATTCATCTTTAGCCTTAAATGCTTGGATCTTCAGACATACAGTTTTTTAAATAAATCCTTCAAAGGACCACTCTTATCTAAAATACACATTTTAATTTTAATTACTATAGTACAAAAAACTTGCTTCCAAAGTCTTCCTGTCCTTTCTGTCCATCCCTTTCTCCCTTCACCCCCACCTCCCTTCACCCCCACCCCCGTTGAAGAGAGCCCTTAAAGGGACAACACCCCTTTTCCTGCCAGATAGCTGGAAAAACGAGTTTCCTTTTCTTTATTTCTGACTATTTGATGAACTAGTTTTAAGAGAACCCTCTAGCAAAATCAGTACCTTAGTAAAATCTAAAATCCTTTGTTATGCCTAAAATCTTTGGAAAAAATATTTTGTAAAGTTGGTGAAATTTCATAAACATGTCTATTGTTATGGAGATCACAAAGTAAATTAGTGTTCCCTTTTTCTAAAAGCAATGAACATTGTTATGAACAAACTAAACCTCTGTGACTGATTAGTTTAAAATAATGTCTTTGTTTCAGTGAGTTAAATATGTAGTAATCTGGAATGATTACTTTATGAAGCCTTAAGAGTACATTTAAAATATAAAATCATCTTAGAAATACTGATTAAGAAAATGTAAAACAGAGAAGAGCTGCATCATGTATTCCATAATATTTAATGTTGTATTCAGCAGGACAGCTGACTTGCCCTTACTACAAAGTTTTTGCAAATAAATCTCTGATAAACTACAGGTATATCAAAAAACCCGTGACTGACATTTTTTTATTCCCAAGTTTAGTGTTTTTAATTAGGTACCTCCTGCACGTCCAGACTTCACCTTCTGGCATGCAGTGGAAAACATGCTCCATTTTCTTTAGAAAAAAATTGCAGAAGAGTGTTTTTTTCAAATGTCATTTGCTTCAGTTGGGTTCAGGGATTTGGCTGGAAGGGGGTGATCGGGGAGGGGGAGTGAAGAGAGGATGGAGACAGTGGGGAGAGGGCAGTGCCTGGGCAGAGTGAGGGCGGGGCCTGGAGCAGAACAGGGGTGGAGTATGGGCGGGGCCAGAGGTGGGCTGGGGAGCTATCCTCCCCAAGCGGCAGCTTCACCCACCGCCCATGATAGCAGGTAAGAGTGGGTTGGCTCCCGCACACCCAGTGCGCGCTGCAGTCTCCTTAAGCAGGGGCCGTATTCACAGAGACAAATGCGCCAGCGCTGCACATTCTGCATGAGGGAAAGGGTATGGGCGTCTCTGCGGGGAACTGTGACTCTCCGGCACTGTGAGGTGGGCCGGGCGGCTCGGTATCCTTTGCTGCCTCATCCCTCACCCCAGGGCTGTGAGCCCGGACTGCCATCAGGCAGAGGGGCACCAGTTTAATAATACTGCGTAGGGCCCCATAAATCCTAAGGATGGCCCTGGAGAGGAGGGTCAGCTATACAACCTTGCCTTCCTAAGTGATAGTACTCCCCATGGGTTTCCACCAGCTATCTGTCTGGCCTGAGACAACTGACTCTGGAGTATTAGTAAGTAATAAACAACTCTTTATTAAGGAAGCAAGGTTACAGAACATCAGAGCTCTGCTGTTCAGACAGAGTCATGGTGGGGTAACATGTCCAGCAGATAATTCCAACAAGCTACCAAAAGCATACAACTTATATTTACTAATTATTTGGCAATCGATAAAAACCAAGTGTCTATCATACGAGCCATTATTACGATCCTTGCTGAACAGGTGCCTTTCATATGATTTATGAGCATAAGTGGTTTTCCAACTCTCATGTAACCACAGCTTTTCTATGCCATCCTCCATTACTACTAAATTCACAAACTGCAGGTAGTGACTCAATTTATGTTGGTAGCATTCCAAGTGGTTTTGGCCTACTCCTTAGATAAGGAGTTCCTTCTGTGCATGTCTGGACCTGTTTAACTTTTGTCAATGCAACCTATAGAAAGGATATCCTTTTCATTTGCTTCAGGATCGTTTTCTTCAAGACAGTTCAGTGACCCGCAGCATGGAGAGTATATGTGGTAATTTTCAAAACCTGTAGCCATGAAGGGTGTGAGGTGGACTGTGGTGTGTCCCAGGTAACAAATGCGGGGATAGTGCAGTAAGTATTGCTAAACTTACTATAGGTATTGGTGATTCTGGCCAATATATCGCTCATGAGGATGCCAAAGCCCCAGAGAAGGCAATTGTTCAAGGCAACTCCAGGCTGCCCAGGCCTGTCTGCTGCCAGCCCCCTGCAGTGCTACCAGATCACTGCAGAGTGTCCTACTGTAGCGGAAAAAAACAAAGCACCCCTTCCTAGAAAAGTTCAGTCTAAGCTTAAAAAAATACCTGCTTGAAACCTTTATTGAGATTATGACAGACAAAAAGAGATATTCATACCAAGATCAACCTAAAACTCTAAAACAGAAGGGTTGTCACTGTTGCTGAGCTCTGCAAGTCAATTCAAAGCCAAGCCCCCTGAGCCAGCAACAAACCATCTCTAACTCTTTCTATCCATGAATCTAAGCCAGGGGTGGGCAAACTTTTTGGCCTAAGGGCTACATCTGGGTGGGGAAATTGTATGCAGGGCCACAAATGTAGGGCTGGGGCAGGGGGTTGGGGTGTGGGAGGGAGTGCAGGGTGTGGGTGCAGTGTGCAGGAAGGGGCTCAGCGCAAGGGGTCCAGGGTGCAGGAAGGGACTCGGGGCAGAGGGTTGGGGTGCAGGAAAGGTGTGGGGTGTGGCAGGGGCTCAGGGCAAGGGGTTGGGGTGCAGGAGAGGTGCAGCAGGGGGCTCAAGGCAGGGAGTTAGGGGGCTCAGGGTAGGGAGTTGGGGTGCAGGAGGGGTTCGGGGTACCTCAAGCAGCTCCAGGGTGGCAGCGGCGTGCAGGCGGGCTAAGGCAGGCTCCCTGCCTACCCTGGCCCCGCACCACTCCCAGAAGTGGCCAGCATGTCCGGCAGTTGCTCCTGGGGATGGGATGGGGTGGGGTGGGGTGGGGTAGGCGGCTCCGCCACGCGAGGCCCTCACCTGCGGGTACCACACCCAAAGCTCCCATTGTCCGTGGTTCCCCTTTCTCAGGCAATGGGAGCTGTGGGGGGTGGTGCCTGCAGGCAAGGGCAGCCCACAGAGCCCTCTGCCCTCCCCTCCCCCAGGGGCTGCAGGGATGTGGTACCAGCCGCTTCCGGGAGCGGTGCAAGACCAGGGCAGGCAGAGAGCCTGCCTTAGAGCCGCTGAGCCATGGGGCGTGGGCCGGATTGAAAGCCCTGATGGGCCAGATCCAGCCCGCAGGCCGTAGTTTGCCCTCCCCTGATCTAAGCACAGCATGCAAGTAATTTGTTGTGAACTTGGACTAAAGAACCAAAGTACTGTGTTTTAGGTTTACATTACATATTTACCATCCAATTAGTAATAAAAAATCATGTAGGCTGAATGACCAGTTAATGGACTGCTTGCAAGGATTGTTTTAAATTTTCTATGTATTTTAACTGAATGCTCAGGTATCCATTTCAGTATATTTTCTTTTTCTGTTTGCATTATCAATTTATATTACTAGAAATACTATCTGCCTGCTCTGGCTGAAGCATGCATTTGGGAATGTTTGTATATTGCTTATAGTTAGGGACCTGTGTAAATCACTATTGCATGGTGATCACAGAAATCATGAAAATACTCCCAAACCGTGACTTTTAAAAATACTACCTAAGTTACCATGATCTTTTAAATATTACCTTAGCTTACAGTGCTGTCCCCATGCAGAGAAACAGAGTGCTGTGTGCCTGTCTGTGAGGAAGAATGGAGTACTGTGCACAAATGCAGTAAATTTCAAGGATGGAATGAATTTCACCAGCAAACTTTGTCGATGTCAAGACTAAGTTTGCTGGTTACATTCGTTCCATGAAAACTCCATGAAATTCAATACTTTGCTTTACTTACACTATTTTTGTGTCTTATTTTTTGTGTCTGATTGCCAGTGAATATTGTTCAAACAAAGGCTACTTCAAAAAGGAATTCCTTTGTTGTTCCCTGCCTACAAGGGGTTGCCATTTTGAGGGGCCCATGAAATGAGTAAAAGAAACATGTATTAATGCACCTATACCTGACCTCCCTTCCCCTTCCTCAGAGGATTCCACCTCTGGGATTGTCTGGGTCAGGTTTGGCTGGCTCTCAATGAGCTCCAGGCTCTCTGCAGAGTCTGCATCCTCCATGTCCCCCTCCTAAACAAGCTTTTCATCACTGTGCATGCTGGGGCTCCTTCTTCCACGTCTTCTGAGATGCCAAGTGTCACCTGCTGGCTGGTCGCGGTGTCCTCACCTAGTATAGGATCCAGATCTGCATAGCACCGGCCAATTAGTACTACTAGTAGAGCTCCCAGATTCTGACGAGATACTCTGCCTTCTGGTAGGACTGTTGTAGTTCTTCCCCTTTGCCCAGCATTGCTGCTCATCCCCATACAACTTTTGCATCCCCTCTGCAATGTCAGAATAAACATGTTTATTCCTGGAGCAATTACACAGCCAGGCTTGCACTGACTCTTCTCTACACAGGCTGTGGAAGTCCAGGATGTCTTTCTTAGACCTAACTGCAGCATGAGGCTTGCCTGACATTTTCTTAGCTGCAGCTTTACCTGCTGCCCGTGTCTATGTGCTAAGGTAACAAAGATGTGCTCGATAAGGTGGACTACTAGAATAAGAGGAACTTCCAAAACAGGCTGGGGATTTCAAAGCAGGGAAGGGAGAAACAGACTTCCAGTCACTGTAGCCCTTGGGCAACAGAATTCAAAATTAGGACCAGAGTGGTCACTCACAGGGACAGGAGCTTTGTGGGATAGTTCCTGGAGGGCTATTTCCATTGGTACAGGTAACACATTCTAATAGTGGAGCAGCACCAGTAGAGGGCTTATGTCAGTCAAGGAGGTGGTTTAACTTGACTGACACAAAGTCAGTGTTTTACCAACAGGACTCAAAATTGAGTGTGGACACATGCAATAATGTGTTGACATAAGGCAAGTTTTACTGGTAAAACTTGGTAATGTAGACCAGGCCTTAGTCAGTCACGGACATTTCACCTTAAAAGAGGTACCAAGTTTAAATCCTGATTTACTGCTAATCTCTACCAACTCAACATCCGCAGGTGGTATGTCGGTATAAGGCAAGGGTCTAGGGCTAAAAAGTCAACTGACCTTAAAGCGGATAAAGTTCCTGTTAGAACCGCACACACTGCTGCCAGGCCCCATGTCACTGACCCCAACAGCTAGCCAATACTTTGTATTTTTAAGGGAAGACAGGTTTCTCAGATCAGGAGATCATTCTTCTGGTGGGAAGCTCCAGGTTCCATCATTTTCAAAAAAGCTGCAGTGTTGCTGTATGATTAGGGTCCTACCAAATTCACAGTCCATTCTGGTCAATTTCACAGCCATAGGATTAGAAAATTAGTCAATTTCATATTTACATCTGAAATTTCATGGTGTTGTAATCGTGAGGGTCCCGACCCAAAAGGAGGTCGGGGAGGGGGGGTGTCACAAAACTGCTGTGGGGGCCTCCGAAGGCAGCAGTCTAGGAGCTTCCTGGAGGTGGAGATGGGTCTGGTCACCCCAGCTGGGCACTCCTAGCTGCTATTCCCGGCCGGGCTGGGGAGGCACAAGACTTGCCCTTCCCTGTCACACCATTCTCAGGGGGAGATTGGACCTACCTCTGGGTACCTCCCCCAGCTGCAGGGTGCTCCCAACAGCACGAGGGAGATCAGACCCACCTCCACCTCTGGAGGCTGCTGCCCAGCAGGGGAGGTACCCGAAGGTGGGTCTGATCTCCCCCCGAGAGCGGCTGTGCAGTGGAAGAGTAAGTCCCATCCCTCCTGAGCCCAGTGGAGACTCGCAGCTGGAGCCGGGGACACAGTAGGAGCCCCCAGCCAGGGAACCCCCCAGCCCTGCGCCTCCCATAACTAGATTTTATGGAGAAATTTCATGATCGGTGACACGTTTTTCACGGTTGTGAATTTGGTAGGGCCCTATATATGATGCTGTAGATTCAGAATTCAATTCACCTTCATTTGTTCAGGAAGTCAACAAAGGCTGATATGTCTTAGGCTACATCTATGCTATAAGGGAAAATACTCAGCAGGCTAAGCTGTGTCTCCACTATTGCTACCCACGCTACTACGGCTACACTGCGATTTATACTCAGCCTAGCTGTACAAGGGCAGGGGAATAACACCCCTACCTCACAGAGCTAGCACAAGTATGTGTAATCACACCCCTAACTCATAGTGTAGTCATAGGCATAGTGAAGGGTACACTCCTAGTGGATGGGCAAAAGGTGTTTGTACTGACACTCCCACAAGGTAGGGATGTAAAATGTTAACCAGTTAACCAGTAAGCATTAGTCTTACCGGTTAACCCGCCTTAACCATTAACCTGCTAATCCTGTTAGCCCCAGCCGCGTCGGCCAGATCGGCCCCAGCTGGTTAACCGTTTAAACTAAATATTTTTAATCATTTAAACAGTAAACTTTTTATACAGTATTTACACCCCTACCAGAAGGGGATGTTTACCAAGGGAAGGCAGCTGTACATTGTGGTGGAGATTCCATAACATCCCTCCCACATCCCTCCTCATCCAACTCTGTCCTGCCTCAACCAAACCCTTCACAACGGCCTTAACAAAAAGTGAAAACAGAGGCTTTTCAGTATGCTTGGAAGGTAAACAAACATGGGCTCTAGGGGACCAAGTGGGAGACTGAGTCCAAAAAATAGAGGACCTCTCACAAAGAATGCTCTGCCAGCAGTTCCCCTCATTTTTATTGAGAAAGGTGCAGCTCAACACATCTTGAATTCTACCCAGAAGTTTATTGGAAGTCGATGCAGATCACAAAGCACTGATCTACTGTGCTCCCAATATACAACCCCATTTAATAAAGAGGTTGCAGCATTCTGCTTCACCTTCCAAATGGCCCCAAGGTATAATCCCACGTAGACAGCTGTAAGGGGGTGGGTAGTTTTACTAATCAGGGAAAGGAAATAAAGCTCCTAGCATTAGTCCTTTTAAGGCCCATTACTCAGGGCTTGCTTTATTATCCACAAAACAGTCACAGAACCAAAGTCAACTGAAAAAAACATTTGGCAATAATCCCCAGAGGCTTTCCTTATTCAGCCAGTGTGGAGGGGAGAAAACACACCTTTCCCCTTAGTTCCCCTTTGATCCAACTTCCTCTTATACTCTGCCCTGAGTAGTCATGTGACCAGCCAGTTCCTGTAAACCATTTACAGGCTCCTGCTCTGTGACAACTGGGGATATATTGTAATTATTAAAAGAGTATATCCCGCTCTATAGCTGTCAGATACTATATAGTAAATGCATATACAACACACTAAATGCACTGCAGCTTATGTCTCTTAACTAATCCTACCAATAGCCTCATATACACAATGAACAAGAGAGGTGGCATACTGCCTACTGCAACAGAGGAACAGTTGCCCATAGCTACTCTATGAGTTCTGTCACAGAGATAAGAATGGAGTCACTCAAGAGCATCTCTGCTAGCGTTCCCAAGACAGCTAACAAAATCTTTTACAGTCAACTGTAATAAAGGTTTCTGACATATCTAAAAATCAGCATGGGCCCTTTATCTTCATCCATTGCTAGGAGATCATTAACTAAAGCAATCACTGCAGTTTCTACCTCATACCCAAGCCTATAACCAGATTAAACATGATTAAAAAATCTGAGGAATCAAAGAACTGCCAGAATTGCCTTGACACAACCTTCTCGGTGACCTTTCCTAAAATCTGAGCTATGACACAGATCAATAGTGAGCCAGAAAATCAACATTAAGAGTTAGTTTCCTGAGCACAGGCCTTACATAGTAGCTTCTTTAAGAGCTGCTGGTACCCTGCTGCATATATGGAAATATTGACAATCTTGACCAACAGTAGCCTCTGTACTCTTCCACTGGCCTTCACCAGCAAGGACAAGGTTCTAATTTGTATGTTGTGGCATGAAGCTGCCCCAACATCTCTAACTTCAACAAGCAATTGTGGTTGAAACTCAAGCAAACACAGTGTTTGTCCCCTCACAACACTGTTCTGCGTCCATGGCAGAGGATAGCTCAGGCTGAATCTAAGCATTTTCAGTTGCAAAAAACATGAAAATTTTTCATAATGAGAAAAACAAACACCACAATAATTGAATGGAGACAGCAAGGATTCACCAAGCCACCAGCCACTCAGAACAATTCAGCTGTGCAAGACTTTGCAAATGATGATGGATGTGAAGTATATTTCTTGCTTCCCGCATGCAATCTTAACAACTCAGTATGAAGCAATCAGTCCGATTGGGCTCAAGACTTCCAGCATCAACACTAGCCAACTCCCATCTTCCGTTATCTGTCGCAAGTCATCTGTAAACCATAGTGACATGTGAGGACAAAGCCAGAACAGTCTGTACTTAAGGCTCACTGTAACAGTGGAGAATGAAAGATTGTCAATGGTTTGATAAGACTTTATAATAGAGTGGTCTGTCAGAAGAACAGATTTATCCCTTATGACCACCTGGAAAACACACTGGGGGTCCATGAACCTCTACAGGCAAAACCATCAAAACAGGTAAGATAGATGCATCCTAATCTCAAATTGAAGGAGATAAGGGTTGGTCCATCACAGGGGTAATTATCCATCTCTCTAGTCTTACCTCTACCCCAGACCTAAACCACAAGAGCTGGAGTATGCCCTCTCTTATGAGTTTGCAACTACCTGCAAACTATAGAAAACAAGAAGACACCTATAGCCTAGGATAATACAACACAGCTTAGTACTTGAGAAAAGATTGCTCAAAGTGTTTTGCTGAAAGACCATTAATCATATTGACTTGGATTTAAAATAGAATCAACAGAGAAGACAAACTCATTTATACTTTGTGCCAACACATATTTGGCAGAGTAAACTTTGCTCAAAAGAAGATCCAGGCTGGAGAAAATGTAATCCTTAGCTTGAACCTCCTATTGTTATTTGGGGATTTTTCTAGCAAATATTTAGATATATTTCTGGCTATATAGCAGCTGACAGTTGACCTATTTGCTTAAACATTGAGTGATGTAGTTTCTTCTGAAAATGTTGAAAAATGCTTATACATAATACTATGCTGTTGGAAAAATAAAGCAAGTTTTTGATACAGGTGAAGTTATGACCATAGATATAAATCATCACAGTGACAGTTTTCCATACCTATTTCAAAATTAAGCATTAGGCGTAAAACAGTAAATGGCGGCAAATAAAAAAGATGAATGACTTGAAAGGAAATTTGATTAATTTAAACAGCTTGTTTGCAGGAAACATTCCCTCTCCCTCCCCCCCACGCACTTGTTTACTGAATACTTAGTACAGTATTTTAAATATATGAGAAATAATGAGTAAGAAGAAAATCAGATGTGCCCACACAAAGTATTTACTCTGTTATTAAATTTAAAAAGAAAGTTTTCCATTTCCATCTTAAATGAAGCTGAAATTCACACTTTTTAAAAGGTGCAGTATTATTGCTTTTCTTGTATCACACTCTTTAGAGGCAATACAATGCTAACATCTCATGCTTTATGTTCACTGATAACATCAGCATGGAGACTATATTATTTTAATAAATTATTGAAATATTTTTTCCTAAGAGGCTCATGTGGCACTTCACAAATCATGCTCCACTAGGGGATTGAGGACATGGACTTTATAGACTCATGTGAAAGGGCATGGCTTAAGACAAAATACAGGCAAAGGGAGACTTAAAAAAAAATTAAGCCCATCCCTTTTTATGGTCTTTAGACCCAATGCCTAACTGTTGCTATTTTTATTGTCTCTAGATTTTAATCCTGGACTATTGCTTTGTTATTTTTTAAATTTAACTTGACTCCACACAACTGCCAGTTACTAATATCCCTTCATCCCTCGGCTGCCATTTGTGGGTTTTAGGTCCTTTTTCATTAAGGTTGTTAATCCTTACCTATTTTCTCCTGAGTAGTTACTTTTTAACCCTTAGTAACTACTGACAATTAATTTAAACCTCATCTATTGTAGATTTTTATTTTCCCCCCTTTGGGAGAGGAACCCCCAGAATCTTATTATATTCCAATGTAAGACTGTAAAAGATACTAAAACTGAATAGCCCTACTGATTATGTCTACGGTTTAGATACATTACAATAAGCATGTGAGGAAAACAATTTGGTAAAGACAAAATCTTTTCACCAACTACAAGATAACAAGAGATTCACATTTTCTTTTCATTTCAGATCTTTTGGTTGAGTACAGCATATCTGCTTGGAGATGAAACTTTGAAGGCTGCTCACATACAGAGCACAAAGGCAAGTGAGCACAGAATAATAGACTATGAGTAGATATTAAATTATTTCAATAAAATTGTATCAACATCTTAAATTACGCTATTTTCAATACATAATATAGTCTTTTTCTGTTCAGTAAGTACAGAAGTAGGCAAAGCCATTTAGTTACCAGTTAGTAAATTGAAAGTTCATGGGACAAGAGGAGTGAAAGGAACTACCTTACTTTGAAGATAGTAAACTTTTCTTCTATTCCCTTAAAAAGCAGATACATTCCTATTGACTCTTACCCAGAAGAGTCTTCCTTGCATTCTCTCAGATCCTTGACTGCAGAACATTATTACTAGTGAAAGTTATTGGTTTTGACCAAGTCTACAGCTTTGGGAGGAACAAACGTGGAGCGGGACATCTGTCTAGCCAGCCATATCAGCCAAATCAACCTTGGAAATCAGTGGGGTGACAACTGTCAGCATTTTACTGTCCTCACATCCAAGGTTTTTTTTTCCTCCAGTAACTACAAAAAAATATCTTCCCAATGAAAATACGCACAAAGATATGTTTACACAGAACAACAAAATACAAAGAATGAAGTTTGTTAGTGAAAATTACATTTCTCTCTGATACTTACCACACAATTTACACCTAGAATGGTTTAAAATGATGTGTTTATGCACTTCATAGAACAGATTATGAAGTACATAAATCACCTACTCCTGCATATTTGTGCATCCCTTCCTCTCCTTACCACCAAATGAAGTCTTTCCATACGCAATTCACCTATGTAGGTCTTTTCTAAAGAAAGCCAAGTATATTTATTCCAAACTTTACCCAATTAGCTACTTGCTTTCAGTGATGGCTTCACCTCCCTACCTTGCCAAGGCCTGGATCTTTGCTGCATGTCGCTCCTCATGCTCTGCTACTTTCCTTCTCAAGTTTTCAATTTCTTGCCTGAGTAGTGCAGAATGTTCCATCTCTCCATCGAGCAGGTTTCGCAGAGATCTGGAAAAAGGGAACTTCATCTGTTATAACCAGTGCTGTATATATAAAGCTGGGTGGGGCTCAACCTACAATCACTGGGGGAGGAGGGGGAGGAAATGGATGGGGTTCATCAGCAGTCCCTACATTTTTAAACCACATTAAGAATAAGTTACAAATAATTAAGTCACACTTTAAACAATAAAAATGCAGGACATTAAAAAAAGCCACTTGAAGGTGTAAACTGCAATCTGTATGATTGTAGTATGTGTCTCAAACAATTCACCTGGAGAAAAGACCACACCTTCTTTATATTATTTCTATGCTTTTACTTATGGTGTTCCAAACAGACTGAGTAAGTACACCTCTACCCCGATATAACGCGACCCGACATAACATGAATTCGGATATAACGCGGTAAAGCAGCACTCGGGGGGGGGGGGGGGGGGGAAGCTGCACACTCCGGCAGATCAAAGCAAGTGCGATATAACGCGGTTTCACCTATAATGCAATAAGATTTTTTGGCTCCCGAGGACAGCGTTATATCGGGGTAGAGGTGTACATAGCTGGGATAAGAAAGGTTTTTGCTTCTCTATTTCATTTTGTTATTAAAAATATTTTTTAAAAGTTTAATTTTAAATTACATAGCATTTTTCATCCAAAAGAAATAGAAAAAGATTTACAAACTATACATTCACACAACTCTAGCATAATATATTTATATCCGGTGTGGTTTATACTTCTGGTGTGGCAGCTAACCGACATACAAGATGCTGCGTAACTGAGAAAAGAGGAGAAATTCTGGCCCGAGGTACTAGGGCAAACCTGTTCTCTTATGAAAAGTATCCTGAGATCTTAAAATATTATCTTGACCACAGATTTAGTCTTTGTAAAAATATAGTTTAACAAAAATTCTCAGCTCAGTCAATTCAATGCAATTTTAATTCTAACGAAAGTTTGTTTGCTTGTAAATCATAGAAATCATAGACTGTAGGACTGGAAGGGACCTTGATACAGTCATTTAGTCCAGTCCCCTGAACTGAGACAGGACTAAGAATTATCTAGATTAGACTATCCCCTACATGTGTTTGTCAAACCTGTTCTTAAAATCCTCCAATTACGGAGATTCCACAACTTCCTTAAGTAATTTGGCCCAGAGCAGAATGACCCTAACAGTTAGGAAGGTTTTTCCAATGTCTAACCTAAATCTCCCTTGCTGCCATTTAAGCTCATTCCTTCTTGTCCTGTCCTCAGTGGGTCTGAAGAACTGTCACCCTTCTCTTTATAACAACCTTTTAGTACTTGAAGATTTATGTCCCCCATCAGTCTTCTCTTCTCCAGACTAAACAACCCCATTTTTTTTCAATCTTTCCTTGTAGGACATGTTTTCTAGACCTTTAATCATTTTTGTTGCTCTCCTCTGGACTTTCTCCTATTTGCCCACATCTTTTCCCAAGTGTGGTGTCCATAACTTGACACAGTACTCCAGTTAAGGCCTTATCAGCGCTGAGTAGAATGGAAGAATTAGTTCTTGTGTCTTGCTTACAAAACTCCTGCTAATACATACCAGAATGATGTTCGTTTTTTGCAACAGTATTACACGGACGACTCATATTTACTTTGTGATCCACTATAACCTCCAGAACTTTTTCTGCAGTTCTTTTTCTGAGGCAATCATTTCCCATTTTGTATTTGTGCATTAGATTATTCCTTCCTAATTACAGTACTTTGCATTTGTCCTCATTGAATTTTATGCTATTAATTTCACACCACTTTTCCAGTTTGTCAAGATCATTTTGAATTCTAATCCTGTCCTCCAAAGCATTTGCAACCCAGCTTGGTATCAACCGCAAACTTTATAAGTGTATGCGTCATGCCATTTTCCAAATCATTTATGAAGTTATTGAATAGAACCGGACCCAGGACAGATCCCTGCAGGACCCCATTCAATACGCTTTTCCAGCTTCACAGTGAATCATTGATTATTACTCTGAGTAGATAACAGTTACACATCCACCTTATATTAGGTTATAGAAACACTGCCGCATTTTGCTTGTTAAGTTGCACAAAAGGAATACAAGCACCAAGCAGAAGATAACTGCTTTAATAGCAATTTTTCCTACATGTAAAGGAGCTAAGTGACAAAAACATAAATATTATGAAATTATACATGGCATCCAATGTAGAAATAGAAAGTTACCTGTTCTGTTCTTCGAGCTCATCCTTTCTGTTCATCATGGCCACAATAGCTTGCCGAAGTTCATCTGAGAAGGGAAGAAAATATAAATGAACTATGCATCCTTTTATCGTTTCAGATCAAAAGGTCATAAGTACTATGGCCCCAATTCAGCAAAGCACTTAAGTATGTGCTTACATTTCATCAACTTAAAGTGATCTTTTAAGAAGTGGTATAACTTGACACCTGCAGTATGCAATAGTATACCTTGTTTAGTATTGTAAATCAGTCTGCATGAGGCTGTAACTCTAATTTTAACAATGCAGTCTACTTCACTGCAGCTGCTGTCTTCTGACACTGCCACGTACAACACCTTAAAATAAGTTAATGTTTTCAATGTATGTAGACGAACAAGCCAAACTGTCATAGCTTACTATCTTTACTTCGCTCAACCTCTCAACTGAACATTCTGACAAAGGAGATCTGCCTTGACAAGATAACTCCTCTTTCCCTAGTTTCTGAGGGAGACTTACGGGCACATCAAGTTACCAGAAATAAACTAATCAAGAGTCTCTCACTTTCTTGTTGATCAAAACTAAAAAAAAAATAAAAAAAGTTTAATTAGTACAGAGTAAGTCCCTTTTAAAACCAGCTTTACTTGTTCCATAACTCAATCCCCGCCTTCTTGATGACACTGGAGTGTCTGTATTTTTTAACTAATTGAGAATTCTCTTGGGGGAACAAAGGAAAGAACAAATATGAGTCAGAAAATCCAATGACATCACATCAAGTTTTTAGGGTGAAATTTTACACTGCTGTGCAGAATTACTAAACTACATGCAATAATAAATTCCTTCTGCATCCTCACAAAATTGAGAAATGCTAGATCTGAAGACCAGTCACATCATTATTCTAGATATTTTATACTGCACAAGAAAAACTTATTAAATGGACACATAAAATGGCAATTACACTAATGACGTTTGGATTTTTACTTATGAAACCATCATTCAGAGTGAGAAAATTCAGCCATCAGTAACTAACTTGGCAGAAGGTGGTGGCAGATTCGGGGACCCACATAAGTTCACCTCAGGCAAAAATTTTCAGAAGCACCTAAGGGCATGTCTACACTGCAATGTAACACCAGGGTTAGTGGAACTCAAGGCAGCGGCCCCTGGATTTGAGAACTCAGAGCTTGAGCATCTACATTGATTGCCAATGATAGGTTAAGAATTTTTTAACCAGCACCCATACCTGGGGTTCCAGCATCCACACTACAGTACACAGACCCAGGTCCAACTAGCTGTATCCCAGACTTCCCAGCGGCCTCTTGAAATGTGGCTGCTCTAGCCCTTTCTTTGTGGTGCAATGTGGGAAAACTTGACTATCCACGCTGGACATTACAGGAAGTTTAAACACTCTGCCAACACATTCTGCTGAGTAGTCATTTTGGTCTGCACAGTTCCAGCAACTGGAGCCAGTAACATGGAGGACATTTCAAGAACTTTTATTGCTTGGGCTCTCGCTCCTGTTTCAGGACACGGGTAGCTGAATTTCCATGAAAACGCTGGTGGGCGGTTCGGCAGCATTTTCTGACCCACCAAAGGCACGTGACAGAGCTAATGATGGAGCAGGATGTCGATAACACAGGCCTGGTCCACACTACCCCCCCACTTCGGACTAAGGTACGCAAATTCAGCTACGTTAATAACGTAGCTGAATTCGAAGTACCTTAGTCCGAACTTACCGCGGGTCCAGACGCTGCAGGCAGGCTCCCCCGTCGATGCCGCGTACTCCTCTCGCCGAGCTGGAGTACCGGCGGCGACGGCGAGCACTTCCGGGATCGATCCGGGATCGATTTATCGCATCTAGACAAGACGCGATAAATCGATCCCAGAACATCGATTGCCTGCCGTCGGACCCGGAGGTAAGTGTAGACGTACCCACAGACATGACAGACTCAAACTGGCTGATGCTGCTCATGACACTCAGTATAGCCATTGTTGACTCCTATATTGTCTGGTGCTTCCGGAGCAGGGCTACTAGCACAGAATGTTGGGACCACATCACCATCCAAACCTGGATTACCAGCACGAGTTCCAGCACTTTTGCATGAAGACATTCATTTTTCTGGAGCTTTGTGAGCAGCTTACCCTGACCGTCCAGCATAAAGAAACACATGAAGGGAGCCTTGCCAGTCCAGAAGTGAGTTGCTATAACCATCTGGAAGCCGTCTACCCAGACTGCTACAGGTCGGTTGCCAACAGTTTAGTGCTGGAAAGTTGACTGTGGGGGTAAAGTCGTGGTGGAGGCTTCTGAGGCAATCAGGTGTGTGGTTTATCTCAAAGTGGCAGGCATAAAAGATATTCCTGAAGTAACGGTTGGCTTTGAGAGAATGGGGTTTCCTAACTGCATCAAGCCCATTGATGGAACTTATGTGCCCACATTTTGCTTCTCCTCAAGGAGCATGAGTACATAAACCACAAAGGAAACTACACCACAGTTATGTAGATCCTCCTGGACTACAGAAGCCTATTTATGAATGTCAATATGGGCTGCACTGGAAAAGTTCACAATGCCAGGGTTTTCCAATGACCTGGAGTCTTCATTCATTGACACGCTGGGACTCTATTCCCACCACATGGCATTGTCATAAACAGAGTTACCTTCCCACTGTTACTCTGGGGGACCCCACATATTCCATTTTGCCTTGGCTTATGAAACTTTACTTTGATTTCAGAGTCCCTGACAAAAGAAGGTTTAATTACTTTCTCCACAAGTGTACAATGATAGCTGAATGTGTGTTTGGCAGATTGAAATCCCGCTGGCGATGTTTACAGACCCATTTAGATTCCATCTCTTGCATCTGAAGAAGTGAGGTTCTTACCCACGAAAGCTTATGCTCCCAATACTTCTGTTAGTCTTAAAGGTGCCACAGGACCCTCTGTTGCTATTTAGATTCCAGTGTCATCAATGGTGTCTGCATTACTGTGCTCTTCACAATCTTTGTGAAACCAGAGGAGAGCCATTTCCCCCTGAATGGACTGTAACAATGAGGGGCTGCTGAATCAGTACACTCAGCCAGAAAGTATATAATAATAATAATAATAATAATAATTAATGGAGATATCCTATCTCCTAGAACTGGAAGGGACCTTGAAAGGTCATTGAGTCCAGCCCCCTGCCTTCACTAGCAGGACCAAGTACTGATTTTGCCCCAGATCCCTAAGTGGCCCCCTCAAGGATTGAACTTACAACCCTGGGTTTAGCAGGCCAATGCTCAAACCACTGAGCTATCCCTCCCCCCTGCTAGAGCTGGATGCACCTGGGCAACAGAAGTCAGGGATGCTTTTTTATAGCTGAATTACTACAGGGGTTTTTGCATACAACCCCCCAAGTTATCCCTGATCATGTGTTCACCTTTATAATTTGAAATACACATTATATGATGTGTTGCAGTGATGACAATAAAATTTCTTTTTCAAATAAAATCTTTATTTTTTTACACATGTATTGGAAAAGTACAATATTAAACCACTGCCTGGCAGGCCAGCTGCTACTAGCATACCAAAACACCAAAAACACCAGAAGCTTTAAAAGTAACCGAGAACAAAGTGCATAAAGAAGTGCAAACAGTTCAACTATGTACAAGATAACCCCGCCCCAACTATTGCATGTCTCCTGACCCCTCATTCTTCTTTCCCTTCCTTCCACGTTTGCCTTGCACTTGGTGCCAGGCCAGGGGAGTGGAGGCATCCACTGGCGTGGGGTTCAGCACTGAGGACTCCATGGGGCACATTTGCCCTATCCAGCAATTCAGATGGGCCACCCAGCCATGGAGTTGTCCAAGCTGTTCCTGGAATGCCGGTCAGGGTAACCCAGAGGGGATGCAGCCTGTGGTGCTGGCACAGCAGGAGCCTGCACTCTTGCAGCCATTAGAGACAGCAGCCATTCAAACAGTTCTCTTTGTTGTGCTCTATCTTCCTCCCTTTACCATCTTTCCTATTCCAGGAACTGTAAAGAGAGTACCTGCTCCCTGCCACTACCGTATCCTCAAGCTGCAAAGCCAGACTGAGTCCTTCTACTTGCCTCTCAGCGTGTCTTTCCTCTTGCAACAAGTCCCCTTTCCTTTGATACTCAACCTGCTTCTTGGCCCTGTCCAGAAGTTCAACCATAAGTTCACCATGAAAACGTCTCCTCTTGGAATGATCCACAAAGGTCTGGTGAGCCAGACTTCTGCAGCATGGGTGAGCTACAGAGGTATTGCAGCCTTTAAAGGTCAAGGGGCCTGCAATAGGACATGACACAGGTTATTGTCTCAAATAGCTCGGTGTAGGAAAACAGAAATAAAACCATTTTGGAATTTCAAGGACAGAAAATGTTACTTTTTTAAACTGAACTTCAATATATTGTGAGAGGGCTGCTTCACACCACAGAAGCTCCCTGGACAGAGCTGGGTTAATTGCAGTAAAAGTGCTGAGAGACTGGCAAGTTAAAAATCACAACTTTTTTCCCGTACTCCCAGCCCCAAAAATTGGAGTTTGGCGGGAGGTCAGTGGCCATGCTGTACTACTTAAGCCTTCTCTATCATTTTAGGCATCACACATTTTGGAGGACGTAACAGTTCTTGGGGTGCCCAACTGGCAAAGAACAGTGTTACTCCAAGCTGCTGGTGCGAAACCGGCACGTATGCAACCAACATATTTAACTGTATGGTGATTGAACAGCATATCTACAAGTGGCATGGGCAGGTGAGCCACCAAGGTAGCCCTGAAAAAACACCCTTCCCTGAAATCTGAATACCTATCTGGAGTTCCTACTAAGGGAAAAGTTTGCAGCTATCAGCACCCGAGATTGGTTCACAATTAATGACAGATTCAACAAAATGCTGTGTTAGCTTTCATATGGCTTAGTACCTCCCCATCTCTTCCAATATAGCCTTTTAAGGACTGCATGGAAACACACACAACCCCACCAGCATCCCTCTTCTCCCCCTGGCAAATTTCTGGGCTGAATTCAAATCCCCAGTAGTAGCTGGGGCTAATGATTTAGTCACCCATGGAATGCGTGAACTACATTAACAGAAATGTACTACATTCACAAATGGACTGAATTTGAACTTCTTCCCCCACTCCACCCCATACCATTCAGTCTTTTCAGGTGGCTCAGATACCCTCTTGGGTTGATGCCAAGCAGCGTACATAAAGGGAAGGTCATAAGATTCTTATTTTAACAAACCAGAATGTGCTAGCAAAAACATGTACCTTCCTTTTCTTTAACATGCTTGTTTTACAGTTTAGGTTCCCCAGTCTCCATTTTTTATTCCACTTGGTGGGGGTGGGGGAAGAGGGACACCAAGGTGTTGGCATGCAATCTGCCATTAGCAGATACACGCTACTATCTGGGCCTTGTATCATTTGCACTGGTTATTGAAGGGAAATCACTCCCATTCCTATATTAATAAACACAAAAATGAAGCTAGAAACTTACCAGGCTCCAGGGAAGCTTCTCCCTCTTCCACTTCTGCTGTCAGTTCTGTGGAGGACTTTTCCTTCGGGGAGGGGGGAAGGGGACATCAAAAACTCCTCGAAGTACAGCCCCAGGATGTGCTGCAGCTGCTCCTGCGACAAAGTCTCCTCTAGGACCGGTTTCATCAGCAAAGTCACTTTATTTGCCTCATTTGGTACCTGCTCCTGGCTCCCATTGATTCCCATGCTGGCTTCTGGGGCCAGCAGGGTGCACTCCTAGCTGACCAAGTCGTCATGCACCACTGCTGGCTCAGTGCTCAGCACAATCCCCCAGTAGCCAGTTAAATTTATCATAAAACAGGCCCAATGTTGGCAAGTTGCCAGATGGGCGATTGTGGTCCCTGGCTTTTTAGTACTCCATCTTGCCCTGCTTAATCCATTTCATATGCTGATCACTGGTCCAATAAATTTCCAATACCACCAGCTTCTTCGCTATTTGCTGGTATGTGGGGTCTTTCCTACCACTTCTTACTAAAGTCAATTGTTCTGCTGGCCTCGCATCAGAGATTAGCCAAAATCTGGCTGTGCTCCCGCAACCATGATGCAGCACACTTTCTAAAGAACTTCTTCTGGTTGGTATCTATTGCAAATGCCGAAGGTTCTCCTAACATGAGTTTGCAGCTTGGCAGTCAGAATAAAATGGAAGGTGTACATACAAGTTGCTGTATTAAAACAAGGTGGGGTGTTTCCATTTCCCTGGAGTTGAATGGCGATTCTTGGGAGACAGAGGACCAAGGAAATAAGCCCACGGAATTGTGGGATACTTTTGGCAGACTCCAAGAACCAGAGTCCAGAGGGGGGCTGCTTCTACACTGCAGAAGGATAGGGCTCGAACCCTGAGTCCTGCCTTGACTCAGGCTTGAAACCTCCACCCTCATAGGGTTTTAGGACCTGGGTCCAAGCCCAAGTCCAAGAGATTTGTGTGTAGACGGAAGGGGGGCTAGAGTTTAAGCCTGAGTCTGAGCCTGGGCTTACACTGCAGCATAGATGTACCCTAAGGGCATGTCTACACTGCAATTAAAAAACCTGTGGCTGACCCCTGCCAGCTGACTTGGGCTAAAGGGTATTTAATTGCGGTGTAGACACTCATGCTTGGGCTGGAGCCTGGGCTCTGGGATCCGCCCACCTCGCAGGGTCCCACAATTAAACAGCCCCTTAGCCCCAGTCAGCTGCCATGGCTGTACACTGCAGTGTAGACATACCCTAAGTGACTTAGGAAGTTATATCCTATTTTCAAAAGTGACTTAGGCACTTCACAGCTTTTTAAAATTTTAACCAATCTGGAAAGTGAAAACATCTGCTGGGAATTGAAAGCTAGATTGACTCACAAGAAAAAATCACAACAGATGTCTCTCAACTCATTAAAACATGGGACAAGGCAGAAAACAGAAATAGTTTGAAGGAGTTTTAAAGAAAAGGAATTTGTCTACACCCACAAAATCTGACATAACCAACTATAATCCAATCTTATTACCTTTATGGGATACAAACGTTTTGATATAAAGCTACATTCTATTATTAAAAGCTGCAGAGCAAAGCATATAGAGAAAGAGTTAACCTTTAAAGAGGGTCAGATTCTGAAACCTTTACTCACATTGGATAGTACCTTACTCAGCAAGCAGTCACTCAGTTACAAAATAGTGACTTCAGTGGGACTACCTGTGGAGAAAGGTACTACCCAACATGAGTAAATGTTTCAAAATTTGTCCCTAAATGGTTAAACATTCATACAGAATCAACTCTACTCTTGCCTTTATGAGTTAAGCTCAGAAGGTCTATTTAAAAGCCAAAATCCAAATGAAATTGTGTGGATTATACCTCTTTCCATTATGATTTGTTTTAATTTTAACTCAAAAGACAACACTATAGAGCAAATAATCAATTTCAGCAAGCACAAAGAATTACTTTACATTTATTTTTTCTAAATTAAAGTACTATATTAGCTTTGCAATTGAAGTGTCAAACCACAAATCCTATCCTATCAATATGCAATGCACATCCCATCTGTTTATTTTTCTTACCACAATATAGTCCGGGCTCCATTTTTTAACTAAGATATGAAAGCAAAGTTTAAAGGTTTTGTTTTCCAAACTGACCTTGTCTAAGAAGATAAATCTATCTTCTCTCTGGACAGTCACTTTTGCATGTTTCTATCAAGTATCGGCCTTCATAATACTACTAATCCGCAAAAGGATACAAAATATGCCTAAATTATAGGTTGCACTCACAGCAATGCCTATCGTTAAGGTTGCTTAATACTTTCCATTACAAGACGACAGTTCAGAAATGCAAGAATTAAGGTTGCTTGTGAAATAAAAAAAATTTCTGGCCCATTTCTGAGTATACATTATGAGACATTACCTGATCACATACTATTTTTTCGACAGGGCCTGTCTCATTGCCTATGCACCTTTTTAATTACTTACTTACTTACTCTCTCTCTCTCTCTCTCTCTCACACACACACACACAAACTATTGTTTGGGGAGGATGCAAGGTGGAGCGTATATATTTAAATTATGCTCTCCTTACCCCTCAAACAATGCTTTCTAAGACATGGGTTTTTTTTTTACATTTGCACAACTTCAAGTCAGAATGTCAATTAGCTACTAATATGGACAGGGCTGGGGGAGAATAAGAAGATTTACTACTTATTTCTGAAAACTCAGAAATAATATTTATTCTCATATCTGCATTCTTGTTTACATTCGTTTTTCAGCGGCTTTAAGATCCAACTGTGAAGCTCTAAACTTGTCCATATTACGCACAATGCAGTAACAGGAAAGGCAGAAACATTTATGTATTTATAAATAAGTTCAAAGCTAGCCTAATAAATTATCTCCATAATAAATTACCCTAAAAAAGTTCGATTTAAAAGATCTTTGTCTAAATCAGTACATTTAGTGAGGCAGCTTCATCTGTCTTCACCTGTAATCTCACTGAAAATCCTATAGCTCTGCAGGCTTCAGCTCTGCCTACGGTAGTTTGTTCACATACTCTGAGCTTTGAAATAGTAATACAACATTTTAAGTGATCCAACAAATTACCACATTTTAGTAATAAAACCTTTCTGGTACACTACTTAAATATTTATAGAAAAAAGGAGTAAGCCTTCAGATTTCTGTACTATTCACTTTTCTAATTCAGTTTATAAAATGACAATTTTCCCTAAAGATGTAGTTCTGTTTCCATGTAGCTAAGCACAAAGAGGTTCTAAACCCTGTACACACTAGGTGCCGGTTAATCAGCTGGTTTCTAATCATGTAAAAGGAGCAGAACTACCATGCTAACTACAAATGTAACACTGTTTTACAGTTTCATTGTAAATGTAAATTGGGATTTTTCTGGGAACTGCTTTATTTCTTCATGGCAAATATTAATGCAAATTTTCATATCATCAGCTTCTCTGAATGACTCAACCTTCATACCCAAAAGGAAAAATGATCTAAATGAACGAGTTGTAATTACAAGACTATAGGTAGATAGAAACATTTTCTTATTATTGTTGTTTTTATTAGTGGTGCCTAGAGACCCCCTATCAGGGATCAAGGCCCCACTGTCACAGGCACTATACAGATGTGACGTAAAAAGACAAGTCAGACATCAAAGGAGTTTACAATCTTGGTTTATGATAAAATGCAAAAATCACACAAAACAAACAGAAGGCAGAAGGAGAAACAAAAGGGGAGGAGCAGGTAAGGGAAATGAGCAAGTTTTGCACAGTAAGCAGTTGTCACAGCTCACCAGCTACCTCAATCTGTTTAGAACATGTACATGAACATATTTTTCAAGCAACATTTCTCGGACTTAGCATTTGGGGTAGTAAATGGGAAGCCTACTCACTCTGCCGTCCACTAATGGTAAAGTACAACAGACTTAAATTAGGTTTTTTTTATAACTCCATTCTCTAATCTAACCACTGAACACTGCAAGTGAATGTTGAGAACTAAAACTGCAAACATCAGAATCATGTTTCACCCCTTGGAGAGCAGATACAGCAAAAGAAACTCAACTACAGTGATAATGTTCTTTTAAATGGAGATAGGGATAAGCACAGCCCCCACAATAGACAATCCCGTTACATCCAATAAATGCTTTTAAATAGTTATATCAGGAAAAAACCTGAAAAATGATCATACTGAGGTTGTATTATCGAAGATTTCTGCTGATCTTCCATGAAATACGATCAGCAACCGTTCTTACTGGACCTCAAAATGGCCAATAAAATCCAGTATCAGATAAATAATTGCAAAAACTAGATATGCCATTTCCAAAATTTGACTACTTTTGATCCCATATAAAATAATGCAATAATCTTAGCAAAACATTTATTTCCCTTCAACCCATAACACAGATGTATTGTTTCAGTATCTTGAACGTCTCAATATCCTTACCAATACATATGTTGTTTGTGCCACTTGCAATAGCAAGAAAAATAATATCCAGGTATTAAGAGTCATAAAGACAGCCATCATACTAAGAATCGTTGTCAGTAAGGTACACATTAGTCTAAGGTACTAGCAACTCTTATTGAGGGGGGAGATCAAATCTACTGAAATATGGTGTCCATATAAAACCCTTTTCTCTAAGGATTCCAATACCTTTACTTTTCACAAATGTACATCCCTCTTACTTGGTTTTAGTTTCTCTCACACAGCTAAGTTGGTCATTTGGATTTTATTTTTTTATATCAAGTACTAAAGTTTGCCAAATGAAGCTAAATAAATTATCTTACATATTTCAATTATTTTAGTCTATCCCTGCATTTTAAACTAAAAAATAACACTTATCAAATACAATACTTTTTCAAAAGCTGCCCTTTTTAAAAATGAAAATGTCTCCCTATTTAAAGTAAATGGAAGAATGGGTGAGAAATGCAGTTTAATTCATTTTCACAAATTACAAACATGATTCATTATGTCACACCTTTTCCCTTTCTGTTAATTCCATTTACATACTGAACAGCCATGCAGTTTCAAACTGGGATGTCAATCAAAATGGTGCAGTGCAGATTTAATCTTCAGTCAATCTATGTGAAGAGACCCCTTCACCTTTATTAGAAGTTATAGAGACTTATATGCGGAGCATAAAAATTATAAATGAAACCTAATTTAGAATACTGCATTCTAGTTTCTGAGAATAAGGGGGGGGGAAGAGCTGGATGCAGCCAGCAAAGTTGCAACACACTTTTATTCTGTGTGCGCTATGAAGAAATAATAATTTGGACACTGATCTTCGTTTAGAGTTAAAAATAGCATTCCAAAAGTGCAGCCAATCACAATTATGCATCTAGGGAATTTCTTTTTAAATATACAACTATATAAGTTTTAAGTGGCTAAAAGTTTTCCTAAATGGATTTTAAACATGGTTAGGCTTGCAAACGAGCAGTCACGCCCAATTAGAAGAAAAAGAAAAAACAGCAATTGTGGGAGCATGAGTAACTTGTGCAAGACATCCAGAAAAATACAATATAAAGAAATGACTGTGTATTGCACTTATCAATCAATAGGTCTCTTGGTAATCGTTAACTTCCAGTTTCACTATTTCATTGCTAATATAAAGTACAGCAAGAATTTGGGGATCTTTTGAAAAATGTTTTCCACTAAAAATTATTACAATTTTGTGGAAAAAAACAGAAGTCTTATTCATCAGATTCATTTCAGAAAACTAAATAGGTATTAGCTGTCTAAGGACAAAACAATTTAAGGGAAATTGGTTTAATCATTCATAACTTTAATGTATTAAATAATGTCGGAAGGCAGGTCCTAAATTTAACTTTAGGAGAGTGCTTGTCTTAATTCATCCCTCTCAATCAACAAATGAACCCACAGTACCAACACACAGTACACCACTCTGGGTTATCCTATAGGCCACACATAGTCACTTAAATGTCATTGTACAAACAGGCCATCTCTTGTCCTGAAAGCTTGAACCTTCCTAAATCTAAGCACCCTTTAGCTCTTAATGGTTGGCTTTTCTCAGGCTGTTGCAGAAGGGTAGCCAATTTGCTGAACAAACTGTACCAGGGTTGGAGGCCACAGACCCCCTCACAAGGGTTACATATTTAAATAAAAAAAAAAGAGTAGGTCTAAAAGCTGTGAGGCATGAGTATACAGAAAAAGGAAACCTAAACACAGCATATGTTACAGGAAATTAGTGACTTGGTGTGCCCTGTGTCTTCCAACCCATAGTTAACAGATTCATCTGTGGCTCAGTATCCTTACAGAAAGAATAAAGGCAATGACTAGAATAAGGCCTGGTCCACACTACCCCCCCACTTCGGACTAAGGTACGCAAATTCAGCTACGTTAATAACGTAGCTGAATTCGAAGTACCTTAGTCCGAACTTACCGCGGGTCCAGACGCTGCAGGCAGGCTCCCCCGTCGATGCCGCGTACTCCTCTCGCTGAGCTGGAGTACCGGCGGCGACGGCAAGCACTTCCGGGATCGATCCGGGATCGATTTATCGCGTCTAGACAAGACGTGATAAATCGATCCCAGAAGATCGATCGCTTACATCCGGACCAGGAAGTAAGTATAGACATACCCTAAGAGTGGGGGAAAGAAATCAGAACACTGCCTTTATGGCCACCAAGATGACCACTACACAGGTATAGATACACCCAGTCACCAGGCACCCAGTCAAAATGGCCAGAATGTCACCACTGCATATTCGCCCCCTTTTTCCTGACTCTCCCAACAGCCATAAAGGAAGTCAGCATTTTAGTCCAACACAGAAGAAGGTCTATGTATTAAGCCATGTACAATCAAGGAAACTGCACCTCCTTCTCTGTCCTTCCCTTCTCAATGCTAAGCAAACCGAGCTCAGCTGCAAAACATAACCAAATTACAAAATTGTAACTACACACGAAATTAAGGTTACCGTATTCTTTGACTCCATTTTAACCAACCTTGAGGTTTGTGTTTATTTCAAGTGGGCTTGACAGTGGAGCTAGAGCAGATTCCCAAATTTTTTAGTACTGCAGCTTCCTTACAGATATTTTAAAACTTGGTGGTTCCCCACAAACAAATATCTTTCTTTTTAACCAATTCAGGACACTAGATTCAAGAGGGACATCAGAGTTTGGACATTTTTGCAACTTTATACAATTACATACACAGTTTAATTACATAATATGATCTAGGCTTTTTAAATTATATTTTGAAAACATGGATTATTCTGATGTTCAGACACTAAAATTTTAGTAAAAACAACAAGGAGTCTGGTGGCACCTTAAAAACTAACAGATTTATTTGGGCATAAGCTTTCGTGGGTAAAAACCTCACTTCTTCGGATGCATCTGTTAGTCTTTAAGGTGCCACCAGACTCCTTGTTGTTTTTGTAGATACAGACTAACACGGCTACCCCCTGATACTTAAAATTTTAGTGAGAAGAATGGACCTGCTTTAAATTGCATAGGTTGGTTGACTCGCTCATAGCACCAGAGGTAAATCATTTTCCAGGTCTGAAAGCACCACTTCCATAGCTTCATCACTGAATTCTTTGTATTCTCCTTTAACAGAAACCCAGAATTCCTGGTTCATCAGATTTGAACACTTGGTCTTCAGCACATGATCATTTGACAATTCTAAGAGATTTTCTTGAGCCAAAATATTTAAGGTTGGAATGGAGTAAACTCTTACTGAGAACGCATTCTGAATCTAATTGGTATCTGGAGATTCATGTTCAACTCCAGGAAAATATTCATTAGAATGGAAATAACATACAAACAAGTTAATATTTGGACTTCAATAATATTTTGATCACTTTCACTCTCTTGTTTAAAGTCTGATAACACGCTGAAAAGGGAGTTAACTCCAAAGACAAAGCTTCTTCTTCAATCTCCCGATTTTCTCTTTCATATCTGTATGTATTCCTACCTTGAAATGTTAGGTTCAGCCCATTCAATTTGCCGAATACATCCACCAAGTAAGCTAACGTAGTCAAGTATTTCACATTAAACATATAATCTTCCAGGTCTGTTTTCCCAAAGAGGAAAACTCTGATTTCATCATCCAATTTGAAGTCACTTTCCCATGTGACAACCACCTGACTTCACAGTGAAACTGAAATTGAAAGTGGTCAAAGCCCATCTGACAGAAACCAAGCATGAAGGGTCAGACTTTTGGTCAGTGCAGTGGCAGTCACACCTAGTGGATCCCCAGGAGGGAATTGCCATTGTAGCCCGAAGCAGGCAGGAGAGCACCAATGGGTCACTCCTGTGGCACAGGCTCCCCTTTCCCTCATTCCTCACGCTGCAATCCCCTGCCAAGCTGGACAAGAACAGCCTGGCTTTCCCCCACCCCCACCCCCAAACCCTTACCCTCTCTCCTGGCTTGAGGTTTCCTGACGATTCTTGGTGCCAAGAGGAGCTGTTGTGGGTTCTGGTAAAAAGGCACAGCAGGCAGAATGGGACCCGAGTAGTGGTGGGACTCCCTCCCAGCAAGAGGACCACTCTGCCCCCCACATTCTTTACCCCTCCTTGGCGACTTAAGACTTCCTGCCATTCTCTGGGACCACGAGGAACTGCACAGATTCTGGCAGCAGGAGCAGCTCACAGGTTCTGGCCAGGCTCCCTCACAGCAGCCTCCCAACCTCTCAATCCTTACCCCTCCCAGCAGTCTTGAGGCTTCCCATCGGGGAGCTCCCATGGCTTCTGGCAGGTAGAATAGGACCCAGGTGCTGGCCCCGTTCCCAACCACATGAGATGCATGCACATCCAGGCCTGGCTGCTGTGGGTGCAACTGAAGCACAGCTACAGCTGCCCCGGTTTCTCTTTCATAGAAGAAACAAAGATGGGCACATCAATTAATTTGTTCCCCAAACACTTGGGGCTCCCCCATGAATCCTTCATGGCTCTCTGAGGAAGCCATGCCTCACAGTTTAGGAAGCACTGAGCTAGAGGGCAGATGCTTTAAGGGACAGGTGAAGGGGAAACAGCTAAGTAAGTTTATGAAGTTACAACCCTTTGCTTAGTGAAATACTTTGTTTACTTGTGATACCATACACACAATTGTACTTAACACACAGTTGTGTTGGCTCAGCAAATGTAAAAATGTGGCGCTCAGAGGTGAAAACTTGTAAATATTCTGAATAAGTTAGAATATAAAACTGAACAACATGCCTATGCCCCAAGGACATAGAGAGCTATCAACAGGGAATGGGTATCCTTGTGCCCACGATAATTTCCACCCACAGCCAAGCTTATAGGGAGCACTGACAACAAACTGGCATGCCGATGTAAAAATTACATGCCTGGATCGCACACAGAATATTTATTTACCAAATAAAGCATGAAACTAAATAAGTTAGATCTACTGCCCCAATCATAACTGAAGGGTTAAAATCCATGTGCATTTTATATAACAACCTGGTATATGGCTTGTGCCAGCTCTTTTCCAGACCCAAAGTCCAGAGTTTGGTCTGGAGACCAGAGGCTTAGCAAATAGTGATCAGCTAAGAGAAAGCTGGGGTAAACAAGATAACGTTGCCTTTGCTAAGATATGCTTGGTCAGTAGAAATGCCAGATGTTGAAGCAATAACTGAATAATTATGTTTCATCCAATGTTTCAGATTGAACAAAGGATCCCTGTTCCTATTGTGTCAGTCTCTTCTGTAGGGAACGTTCTTCCCACAGATCCAACCTTGAGTTTAAGAAAATTGGCACATGTCGGTATAAGATATGGCATCCTTCCACCTCCCTTCCAAGGGACCAATGCCCTGCCTTAAGACATAAAGGAGACAATCTGTATTGTCATGTACTTTCACTGTTTCTTTGCTTTAACCCCTAGGAATGTACCTGTTGGACAATCAAAAGGAGTTGCTCCATTTCTATGGACCCCAAATCTGAATTTAACATATATATTTTATACAAATAACATTTTATCAAAGTATTAATTAAATGTTAACTTGCTAACTTGAGACCATAGGCGGAGACATTATGTAACCTTTTAACCATTGGCTAATGTGCTATCTTGTCTTGCTGCAAAACCTATCCCGGGGTGTGGAACTGCCTACCCCGTCACTTTCCCCCGCCCATGGAAAAACTATATATTCTATTGTAATCAATTGATTGACAGTGTCTCTGAGCCTAATAAGCCAGGTGACACTCCGCCAGCGCTGTGTGTAATAAACTCCTATGCTTGACCTCTACACGGTGTGGATTTATGTCCTTCAATAACCCACATATATTCATTATACACCTCTACCTCGATATAATGCGACCCAATATAACACGAATTTGGATATAACGCGGTAAAGCAGTGCTCTGGGGGAGGGGGGGGCTGCGCACTCCAGTGGATCAAAGCAAGTTCAATATAACGCGGTTTCGCCTATAATGCGGTAAGATTTTTTGGCTCCCGAGGACAGCGTTATATCGAGGTAGTGGTGTAGTACATTTAAGCCTATTTTAAATCTCAAACCAAAGTTTAACAGTCATTTCTTTTACAGGTTTGCAAATACCACTAATACAGGTCAATACTAATCACTAAGGGCTAAACCATGCAGCCCTTAATCACACTGCTGAGCATATACTCCTACAAGAAGTCACAATGGAATTCTTCATTGAAGTAAATGCCGTTTACCATTGGTTTAAGAAATGATGCAATGCCAGTTAGTAGTGCTGTAATTTGACCTGGGCTTCTCTCCACTTTGACTTCTACTTTGTGCTGCAGCTTTAATATTTCTGAAGTGATCAACAGCAACTCTCAGGTTTACTATATGGCAATTAATCATTGAAAAACTGAGGAAGCTAAGTAATACATATAGAACTTCAGGGAATACATTCCACACACCTTTTTACTGCTGATCTTTTTATTACTAATTTTGCATACATGATTAAACAAACCAGGGTGGGATTTTTTTAAATAAGAGGATTTTTGCAAAGATGTTGAATTTAATATCCCCCCAGAAAACCAGCAAGAGAAATACTCATGGGTTTATCAATACAATAAATTTGCCAACTGTTATTAAAAGTAACGAAAGCAGATGATGTCAGCAGGTCGTCTGCGCTTTCAATTAAGCTAAACTAATTGGTTTATGATTTGTACTGTGCATTTTATTCTAGGATGAGAAAGCAACTTGTCTCTCTCTACTTTGTACTTGTTCAGTTTTCACTTCACCTACATATTTTTTCTTAGCACTCTTCATACTTGCACTGTTTTTTTTAATCAGACCTATGTCTTAGTTTTCCATGGTACCTATGCAAAATAACATGTAAAGAGCTCCATCCTTCCAGTGATGGACAAAGATTAAATGTTTATACTTATACAATCAGATACATCAATCTCTGATAACTCTGACCACAAAATAGGACTCACCTATGGAAACCAGCAGACAAATGAAGTAACACTTGGATTTGTCTCTCTGAGGAATAAACAAGTAGTGCTCGTTGACTGCTAAGCTGCCCAGAGGGTTCTCTCATGTAGGGTATACTATAGGGTTCTATTGTCACTCCTCCTGTTCAATGTGTATGTTAAGTAGCTAGAAGATAGTTTGTTTGGGTTGCAGTACCATCAAGATGCTGACTCAGCATGTTTTTCCATTAGTCCTGGACTGTTCATTCAATAATTTTCCCATTGTCTACCCAACACTCGGGCTAGATGAGAGCTAGTTGACTGCAATTCAACCAAGAAAGAGTGTTGGTAGGCTGGGAGAAATGGTCAGATGAAATGATGGAGATAATACTTGCTTCACTGACTGTGGGTTTGCCCACATTATTAATCAAATTCACAACCAGGGTGGAAGCATTTTGCAGTCCATTAGTTCCACAGAGGAATAATGGTTACTTTCCCTACAGCAACTGTGGATCTTTGAGATGTGTTGATCACATAGATTCCAACAGGTAATGCAGGCCAAAAGAATCTTGCCTTGTACGGCACCATAAGTGGAATTTGTGTGGACAACATAACTCAAAAAAGAACTTTCTTTTGTACTGCTAAAACTACTGTTAGAAGAGCAGTGTAATGCATGAGTGAGCACCAAACCTACAATAGACAGACAAAATATTCTCTAGATGTTTCTGCCTCTTGGTATCTGATATTAACAACTCAGACTCATTAGCAAGAAAGTGAAAACAAAATAAAAGCACAAGTACACCACATTACAAACAGGTGCTTTGTTCATTTATTCCAATTACTATAGGTTAGATTTAATAGGCTACTTTATGATGCACTAATAGAAATAAGCTACAGCACTTTGTGAAAATAATCAAGTGTTAGTATCATGAGGCCTTACTACAGCATTCAACTATTAGATTTTTAAAACTCTGCAATTATGACACTCAGCACTCAACCCGTGGGGCGAGTGCCAATTTGAAGGCAGCTTAGAGAGATTCTACTGTCGTAATAGTTGCCTTTTTCCAGCAGTGAAAAATTGGTGTTTAGTAAATAGCAGATACTAATACTAATTAACTGGCATTGCTAACTATGGACCAGATCCTGCCAAATTACTTGTGAAACAAACAATATTCAATGGGAGAAGAGGTGGTAGAATCCAGCCCTGCGTTAATATGGTTTAAAAAGTGTACAACACAACAAGTGTCTGAATTAACACAATCACATCCTGAAGTAAGTAAAAGCAACATCTGTATTATCATGGGCGGGATGAATTCAGCATCACTCTGTAATGCATCATCCAAGTTGCATTATAACTATTTTAAGAGAGGTTTCAGAGTGGTAGACGTGTTAGTCTGTATCAGCAAAAACAACGAGGAGTCTTTGTGGCACCTTAGAGATTAGCAAATTTATTTGGGCATAAGCTTTCTTGGGCTAGAACCCACTTCATCAGATGCATGGAGTGGAAAATACAGGAGCAGGTATATATATACATAGTACATGAAAAGATGGGAGTTGCCTTACCACTCCCATCTTTTCATGTACTGTGTGTATGTATATATATATATATATATATATATATATACACACACACACACACACACACACACACACCTGCTACTGTATTTTCCACTCCATGCATCTGATGAAGTGGGTTCTAGCTCACAAAAGCTTATGCGCAAATAAATTTGTTAGTCTCTAAGATGCACAAGGACTCCTCGTTATTTTAAGAGAGTCCTTAACATATTAAGAGACTACAATCTGAACAAACTGCCATTATTGCACCAACTATGGCTGAATAAACTCTAATTTGATCAGGAAGTATATCAAATGAAGCACTTTGAGAAATTACTCCTGGGGGAATTCTGTGGCAAAAAAATTAAAATTCAGCAACAAAAAATTAAAAATTCTGCAAGCAATGTTTTCAAATTCTGAAAAATTCTGCATATTTAATCTGTCAAAATAACACAATATAATCACAGCAGTTTCAATTATTTTTAGTCATATATTTCAAAATACCTGCTAGCAAATATGTCTGTAACAATACAGACAACAAAAAAGTTTCAGAAAATGTTTTTTGACAAACAGATTCCTTACTAGGCATATTAATACAGAACTCTGAGTAATAATTCATTTAAACTACAATACAGAACCATATTTCCCGCACCCCTCAGAAGCACTGCAAAGGCTTGGGGGAATCAGGGGTAATGGAGGAGCTGAGGGAGAGGGAAGTAATTGCTGGGAAGAAGTCTGGGTGTGAACTTGTAGGGTTGTTGGGTATGAGTGGGAAACGTATGGAACAGGTTTTGGGGGGGTAGGGGGGGCGGGGAAGAACTGTTAGGGAGCTTCTCCCATGCAGACTCTGGCTGACCCTTAGCCTCTCCCATTCAGTCATGCACATATGCCCCATCCCCATCTGTCCTTGCAACTCCTGTCCACGTGTCCCTCCACCCCCACTCAGACACTCCCCTGTTCCTATGTGGCCCTGCACCTCTTCCCCCATCCCCATGTGTCTCTGTGCCCCCACTCAGCCACCCCCCTTCCCCCTGTAGCTCTGCTCCCCCTCTGCCCATGTGGCCCTGCACCTCCCTCCCCGTGGCCCTGTGCCTCCACTCCCATTCAGCCCCGTCCCAGTCTGTCCTCCCCCACTAGCCCTTATGAGCCCCTGTCTGACTCCCCCAGCAGCCCCACGCTGTCGTCTCTCCATAGCCCCCGTCTCCTGACCTGGCCCGACAGGCACTGTAAAGAAGGTAGGCTCTTTTTCTTCCCTCGCTGGCTGGGAGCTGCTGTGTTCTAGCACCACAATGCCCTCCGGTGAGCATAAGGCAGAACTGCAGAAGTTATTTTCTGCTGGGAGCTGCTGCTCTGTTCTAGCGCCATTAATTATGTGCACGTGCAGTGGCACAGAATTCCCCCAGCAGTAAGAAATGTAATTTCATACTATTTTCCCCTTGAAGATGAGTATTACTGGTAAGGGACTAATTCAGATAATGAAGAGGGATTTAGAGGTTATTGCCATCTTCAGAAATGGAACAATATAAATGCACTGAAACTAAAGTTTAAAAAAAAAAAAAAAAAAAAAAAAGCCTTGTATGGAAAGCGGAATAAACTTTCAGGGAACTGCTTCCTTGATGCTTAAAAAGCTTTAAAAGCATAGGGCTGAACTTTGAAAGTATACAAAGCCAGTTTACATTTTGTAAGACACATTTGGAACCAAATTCTGCCTCAACTTGCATCCCTTCCACCTAGCTCATTTATTCAGCAAAGATGATTTTGATATTCATAGCAAAAGCCTGAAAATTTAACAGAGTTTGATTAAAGGATACACGTATGATGGAAGAACACAATTTGTGAGAATAGGATTAACTGAAATAGTATTTGAACCTCTCAGATTATACAGGTTAAATACACTGCTACAAGAAAACAAATTCATAAAAAAGCAGGGCTCAAGTTATTTATAAACAGGCTAATATTTTATTTTACCAAATCTAGCCCCTGAGTCTACGGAGTCTAAGGCTGCTTGAAGGCTGCTTCTGGCAACGAGCTGACCCTCTGAACAAATTGATTTAAAGTCCTCTATTAGGACAGGGAGTGGCTTGCTAGAAAAAGCTGCTTCTTTGTCCCACTGAATACAATTGTATTTGGTCTGCACGTCTAAGTAGTTTGCAATTCTAACTAGAACAGAAGCCGAAAAATACACTTTATGACCAAAGAGATCTAATTTTTTGGGATTGTTCTCTTGAGGTGCAGATTTGTAAATGCTTGGACTGATCATTTGCTGCAGTTACAAGAGATGACAGTGACAGTCGTGAATAGAAATAATCAAATCCCTTAGGAAGGATGTGATACTTTTGCTCAACTGTTTTTGAAGTTGTTGAAATAGATGCTGGAATAGCCCACAATCCCTGAGTGCAGAATTCTCCACTGGGGGCCTTAAGCAGGTTTCAGGGGGTCTGCCAAGTAGGGCCGACATTAGACTCACAGGAGCCCAGGGCAGAAAGTGGAAGCCTGAGCCCCAAAGCCAGGAGCTGAAGCCTGAATGGTCAGCTGTCTGCTGATCCAAGAGCTTCAAGCTCCCTTCCCCATAGTTTGCTTTGCTCAAGCTTCCACTGGTCACAGAAACCCCCTTGGGAGCTGCCACCCGATGTGCAAAGACTACCCCTGCTCCTGTTTTCCCTGCCAGCTCAGGATTCCAGCACCCCGTCTTGCTGAGCGAGACACTCCAGTCTGCTCAAACATAGACCCAGGGTCTGAATCACTTGTCCCAAAGCTGCAAGTTTACCTGAAAACAGCTCACAGTAGTGTGCTTGTCTTTAGCACTCAGATGCCCAACTCCCAATGGGGTCTAAACCCAAATAAATCCGTTTTACCCTGCATAAAGTTTATGCAGGGCAAACTCATAAATTGTTCGCCCTCTATAACACTGATAGAGAGATATGCACAGTTGTTTGCTCCCTCAGGTATTAATACATACTCTGAGTACTTGTACTTGTCTGTCACTTTAGAGTCAAGGTAGGTGAGGTGATATCTTTTATTGGACCAACTTCTGTTGGTGAGAAAGAGGAGCTTTCAAGCCACACCTGAAGAAGAACTCTCTGTGGCTCAAAAAGCTTGGTCCCTCTCACCAACATAAGATGGTCCAATAAAAGATATCACCTCACCTACCTTGACTCTAAAGTGACAGACAAGTACAATTAAAAAAAACTGAAGAAAGAAAGACATTAATAATAAACTAGGAACAGAGATCTTTATCATCAGGAATTACCTACATCTGAATCTGAAGAAGAGTTGCATGGAAAAAATTTGAACATAGTACACTAACCAGAAAAGGCTTGAATCAGATCCACTTTGATAACTGTGGAAGCACCTCTGCCTAGCACACATTTCTATTATACTAGTATCTACAAAAGTGCTCTTCAAGACTTGTGATATTCTCACTTTCCATAGAGATGCCTATACGAATGACAGAAAGAATAACTGGCAGGAAAACAATGAAGAGTATTTTTCTCATTTAAAAAGCTTGACCGGACATTAAATTTATATATATATTTAAGATTAGACTCTTTTGTGGAAAATAAATACAGAACCACCTTGGACCTTGATCCTGAAAAGAGGCAGAGCCTTGTGCTTTCACAGAGCTACACTACTTCAGTGGAGGTCCATCTGTATGGTTCTCTTTGCAGAATATAAGCTTTATTCTAAATAGTGTCTTTCACATAAATTGTTCCCCAACGTTTTATAGAATTAAACAGTAGTTCAAATTTTTTTTAAATGAAAGCAGAAGGAGAACACAGAGTTGGAGGCAAAGGGAAAAAAAGTTTTGCCACTAAGTTCAATGGAGCTAGGATTTCACGCATGGTGTTTATTTTAAAATTTTATTTATTTATAGGGTTTGGGGACTTTTTATATGGCACTTATCATGATGCAGGTGCTGTTAAGATGCACATTGCTTTATAAACACCAGGTAGCAAACACAGTTCTCATACCATCAGTGACCAGACTGCATGTCAGGGGAACAGAGATAAGGCTGGTGCTATAAGATCAAAGGAAAAGGAATAGAGACAGTATATAGCATATGCAACAAAATTGAGTTCAATTCATGTTTCATTTTATAATTGTTATCTTTAAAAATATAACTGTAGAAAGCTACTTGTCATTGGAGGCCTTATGGCTTTTATTACTGCACTATTCTATTTCATTTTGTATGTCTGCTATGTGTTTAGAATTGTGTTGCTATGCAACAAGCTAGAATCCTCACGGTTTAGAAACCATTCTTCAGATTATAACAAGAGCAAAAGCCAGCACTAAAAATCTTTTCTGTAATATTGAACTCTCCCCCCCCCCAGTACAGATGCCAATAAAACTTAAAGACCTATAATAACAAATCCTAAAAAAGAAAACATCTGAGTTGAACATTAACAAAAAACAGACTGCCATCAATATTTATACAAATATTCATGACTAATCAGTCGCATCTTAAGAAAAATGTTGACAACAAAAAATATTTATTGAACAGATCCACAGCTTTTAAATTATTTACTATGATCTATCTCTTCTCTCAAACAAAAAAACAGTAATGGAAAATTCATTTTAATGTTAAATGTTAGCTTTCATCTTAGCCAGAAAAGGCTAAATAACCACTGAAATGCAGATCATAGTCAATTTTAACTTTTTTAATTTTATAGTAGATTAACTGGACATAATTCCATAGGCTGGAAATCAATTTCAAAGACCAACTGCTCCCCCTAGCGGTGACCAATTGTTCTATGTTGCTATAAATATTACAGCTCCTAATCCACAATTCACAAAATAATGCAGGAAGGCACAGTTTCCAGCTTGACTTTCTATATTTCAGCCGAAGTAATAAAATAATTACATTTAAATTATTTTAGCAATAACATGAACAGACATTCTCTGGCATAAAATACATGTACAAACCCACGATACACAACTAATACTTAAGTATCAGAGGGGTAGCCGTGTTAGTCTGAATCTGTAAAAAGCAACAGAGGGTCCTGTGGCACCTTTAAGACTAACAGAAGTATTGGGAGCATAAGCTTTCGTGGGTAAGAAGAAGTGAGGTTCTTACCCACGAAAACTAATACTTAGAGAGACAAGGTGGATGAGGTAATATCTTTTATTGGACCAACTTCTGTGGCTGAGCGAGACAAGCTTTCAAGGCACACAGAGCTCTTCTTCAGGTCAGGGAAAGGTACACCCAGCATCACAGCAAAATACAAGGTGGAACAGACTGTTTAGCATAAGTAATTAGCACATATTGTAAGGGACCATCCAAGGTAAAGTGGCCCATTAACACCTCTGCAGTCATAGGACAAAAAGAGGGGGTTAGTGGGTTACAGATTGCTGTAATATGCCATAAAGCCTGCGTCTCTGTTCAGTCCATGATTTTTAGTGTCTAGCAGAGCAATGAATTTAAGCTCCCAGACTTGTATTTTGAAAGTGTTGCACAGGTTTCCTTTGACGATGAGGACTGATAGGTCAGATATAGAGTGATTGCTTTGGGAAAAGTGTTCATAGGTGATCGGGTGTTTCTGTCTTATATCATTTTCCTGTGTGGCAGGGTCTGGTACCACTTTAAATTGGTGTGGCCTGGTCTGTGGGAAGCTTGCTTCTGATGATAAGTTTCAAGAGGTTGGGGGGGGGGGGGTTGCTCGGACAGGGCTTGGGAAGCCAGCTCCCTCCCCTCCTCCCAATAGCAGAGCTTGGGCAGTCCCGCCTCTCCCCCCCGCCCCATGGACAGGTTGTGGGCTTCCATGAATTTCTGTTTATTTCCTGTTTCAGAGTAGCAGCCGTGTTAGTCTGTATCCGCAAAAAGAACAGGAGTACTTGTGGCACCTTAGAGACTAACAAATTTATTAGAGCATAAGCTTTCGTGGGCTACAACCCACTTCTTCGGATGCATATAGAGTGAAACATATATTGAGGAGATATATATACACACATACAGAGAGCATGAACAGGTGGGAGTTGTCTTACCAACTCTGAGAGGCCAATTAAGTAAGAGAAAAAAAACTTTTGAAGTGATAATCAAGATAGCTCAGCACAGACAGTTTGATAAGAAGCAAGTGTGAAAATACTTACAAGGGGAGATAGATTCAATGTTTGTAATGGCTCAGCCATTCCCAGTCTTTATTTAATCCTGAGTTGATTGTGTCTAGTTTGCATATCAATTCCAGCTCAGCAGTCTCTCGTTGGACTCTGTTTTTGAAGTTTTTCTGTTTTAAGATAGCCACCCGCAGGTCTGTCATAGAATGGCCAGACAGGTTAAAGTGTTCTCCCACTGGTTTTTGAGTATGATGATTCCTGATGTCAGATTTGTGTCCATTAATTCTTTTGCGTAGAGACTGTCCGGTTTGGCCAATGTACATGGCAGAGGGGCATTGCTGGCACATGATGGCATATATCACATTGGTAGATGTGCAGGTGAACGAGCCCCTGATGGTACGGCTGATGTGATTAGGCCCTATGATGATGTCACTTGAATAGATATGTGGACAGAGTTGGCATCGGGCTTTGTTACAAGGATAGGTTCCTGGGTCAGTGTTTTTGTTCAGTGATGTGTGGTTGCTGGTGAGTATTTGCTTTAGGTTGGGGGGTTGTCTGTAAGCGAGGACAGGTCTGTCTCCCAAGATCTGTGAGAGTAAAGGATCATCTTTCAGGATAGGTTGTAGATCTCTGATGATGCGCTGGAGAGGTTTTAGTTGGGGGCTGAAGGTGACAGCTAGTGGTGTTCTGTTATTTTCTTTGTTGGCCCTGTCTTGTAGGAGGTGACTTCTGGGTACTCGTCTGGCTCTGTCAATCTGTTTTTTCACTTCAGCTGGTGGGTATTGTAGTTTTAAGAATGCTTGATAGAGATCTTGTAGGTGCTTGTCTCTATCTGAGGGATTGGAGCAAATGCGGTTATATCTTAGAGCTTGGCTGTAGACAATGGATCGTGTGGTGTGTCCTGGATGGAAGCTGGAGGCATGTAGGTAAGTGTAGCGGTCAGTAGGTTTCCGGTATAGGGTGGTATTTATGTGACCATCGCTTATTAGCACAGTAGTGTCCAGGAAATGGACCGCTTGTGTGGATTGATCTAGTCTGAGGTTGATGGTGGGATGGAAATTATTGAAATCATGATGGAATTCCTCAAGGGATTCTTTTCCATGGGTCCAGATGATGAAGATGTCATCAATGTAGCGCAAGTAGAGTAAGGGCGTTAGGGGACGAGAGCTAAGGAAGCGTTGTTCTAAGTCAGCCATAAAAATGTTGGCATACTGTGGGGCCATGCGGGTACCCATAGCAGTGTCGCTGACTTGAAGGTATATATTATCCCCAAATGTGAAATAGTTGTGGGTGAGGACAAAGTCACAGAGTTCAGCCACCAGGTTAGCTGTGACATTATCGGGGATACTGTTTATTTCCTGCCACCTGCCTGTGACTTTTACTAAAACTACCTGTGACAAAATCTTAGCCTTACTGATAAGCTGTATGCCATTGCCTATATCCAAATTCCATTAACATTAATGTTAATAGCACGAGATTGGTTCCCCACAATATGTTGCCATTAATTGGAAGCTGCTAATATCAGGATTGCTCTTAAGCAGAACCTACTGTACATTTTTGCAGATGAAATTTGATTGTTATTTCTGTCCTCCTGAATGTGATCATGAAATACTGTTATAAAGACAGAGTTTGAGGAAACAGGCCCTGTCCACTAGCCCATCTGGAAAGCCGCCTGCAGAGCCAGCCAGACAGTTGCCCTTCTTAAGTAACTGGGGAATAATAAAGCCTGGAGAACAAGGATACTTTTTTAAAGCCTTTCTAAAGAGGTTGCAGAGATGCAAGGTTAGAGACTATGTAAATAAGTTCCCCACCTCACCTAACTTCTACTAGCCTCATCCCTCAGAACTGTTAACCCTTCTAACTCCACTGCAGTGGGTGGGAATATGGGAGAGGTATGGAGAGGAGTCAGAGTCATATAAAAAGCAACAGAGAGTCCTGTGGCACCTTTAAGACTAACAGATGTATTGGAGCATAAGCTTTCGTGGGTGAATGCCCACTTCGTCGGATGCATGTCACCCACGAAAGCTTATGCTCCAATACATCTGTTAGTCTTAAAGGTGCCACAGGACTCTCTGTTGCTTTTTACAGATCCAGACTAACACGGCTACCCCTCTGATACTTGAGAGTCATATATGTGATCATGGCAGGATTGAAGTATTTTCCATATCGAATGAGTAGAATGAGTGGCAATGGGAGAAGTGGAGGGGTTTTCTACTCTGGCTAGATGTCAGGCAAAATAAACAGTATCTCAACAAAAAATACTGCTTAAGATCAGCTCTCCGCCAGCCCTTCTGTGGTATTTTATCAAATTAAACAATTACTCTGGTAATTGTTAAAGACATCTCTAATATGACAGTATTTTGAGTAGTTTTTGGAGAAAAAAGGCTGGTGTCACATTGGCAACACAGTATCACTAGGTGGGAACTGCCGATTCAGAACCATCTCAGAACTCTCATGCCCAGTGATAGCCAGCAGGTCAAAAGAGAAGTACTGTGTGTTCATCAGAGCAAAGGCTTTGCCTCACAGGAAACGTCTCAGAGAGCGAAAGAAAGCGAGTGCGCAAACTATCAGTAGAGCTTGAAAAGCTAATTCTGAAAAGCACATACTGTCAATCTAAATGGTTCAAGCAAGTACTTACTAATTGTCATTGATTCTGGCACAGTGGTTGAAGGCAACATATTGCTTAAAGCATTCACTTGAACAGGAGGACTGACATCCACTCTAGTTAAAAAGACAGAAGATCACTAATATTAACCAGAGGAACACAAAATGCTCAATTCAAAGACTAATAAGCAAGATTTGTAGAAGTAGAAATGATCAAATGACCACAGTCTATTCACCATGTGTACATGTAACTCAAACTAACATGCTGAAGCCATAAAGAGCAAAATACTTTTATTTTAATCCAAACTTATTTGAAATAAAAAAAAATCTAAAAAAACTTCTGCATTAATCTTAATTTATAAATATTGAAAATATTAATATTCAAATAGACAAACTATAGGACTAGTATATGGTGCAAAAATGACTTCCAGATGAAGTCCAGATACCATTTGACATGGCTCCTTTAGCATCATTAGAGATCACATAAAATATTAAGAAGATTATGAAAATATGGAAGTATGGACTTAGGCATTTGTCTTTCCAAATGTTTATAGCATTAATCTGATTAGTGGTGTGTTTCGAGTACTGAGTAATTACGGCTTGGGTGTCAACTTTACTTTGCATGTGCCTGTTTACCATTAAGTACTTCTGTTTTATAATTAGAAAATCTAACTTTGATTTACCTATAAGGAAGTTCAGATCCTCTCTGAGCCAGTTCTACTGCAAGAACAGCACTTTCATGCCCATCTCCATTCTCCAGGTTACCTAAAGTAGCATGCACAGGACATAAATTAGTTAATGAAAAAAAATCCAACATACAAAATGAGCAAAATGTAATAGTTGTCTGTTACACTTGCAACTAATAAAGGTAGTAAGGGTAAAATTTTCAAAAGCACCTAAATCAAAATTTCAGTACGGAAATAGGCTTGTAAGTGTATAAGCCCCATTGACTGTCAATGGACTTAGGTGCTTCTGAAAATTTTAGATTTAGTCATATTACATTTAGTGTGCTGACATTTTACAGTCAGAATTTCATGTTTCAAAGTTCTGAGGAAATGCCTTCCCTGAAATATCACAAATCCTGATGCTTAATTTAATTAAATATGAAATTTGATACTCATCACAAACTGAGAGCTGTGGGAAGTGAACTGGTGGTTTAAATCCAGGCATAAATTGACATTTTGTAAATTTAAAAACCCACTATTACAACCGACATCTTTGTTGGCAGTCTTCATACAGAACATGAGGATTAAATAAGCATAGAAGACCATTCATTTCCAGAGGTCATTCCACCATGTCAGGGTTTAGACATTAATGGGTCAGTGTAGAAAAGTTTATACCTCATACTGTATCTGTTCTGTATATTAAGAAGTTAATTTTTCTAAGCCATCTAACACTGACTATTTTATGTCCCTAATAAAAGTTAATCCATATTCATACCATCATCCTACATACAAATGCTGTCTCTATTTAATAGCCCCATGGGCCATTCAGTCCCTTATAAAACGTTCAAGTGAAACAAAAATTCAGTCATATTTCACTGACATTTTCTGCATATATCCTAAATATATTTTATCATAATGAGGTTACCATAAAATAAACCTAGAGGCATATGTTAAAACAGTACTGGATTTTTAAAAAAAAAATGGAGAGAGAAGGTTGACAATGTTTTGACAGTGATGTTGGGTTGAATAAGGAGGGGCATGTCTGTGTTTGTTTTTTAAAATGGTGGAGTCATTACTGAACTCTCCACTTTGTTTCCAAGCAACTGAATTTCAACCCAAGTTGTGCTACCTCGCAGAACATGGAGACTTGATGCGTCTTGACACATCCTTGAAGCATTACAATAAGAACTGAAGTCAAGGCACCCTTACAAATTAATGAAAAAGTATATTGTAACAATTTCAAAGTTATATCAGCCTTGATACTAATCACTGTAATAAGCCTATAAATCAAGATGAAATATTAGGATGTTAGTACATACCATATCAATTCTTCAACAATCCAAACAGTATGCTTTAATAACAATCTTTTCATACTACTACCCTATTTTCCAATCAATTAAAACACTAAATATTTCCTCCCACCATTGCAGAGTAATTAGCAACTGTTTGTCACAGACCAAACTCCAGTGTTGTCAACTAAACAAAGGCAAAACCAAACAAAGAAATCAAATAACTTAAATTATATTAGCAAACAAAATAGTTTCTCTCTGTGGGTGTTTTGGTCTGAAACCTGATATAAAATTTAAAGACAAATGTAAAAACTCAGAAAGGTTGCTGATAGGGGTCTGAGGCTCAGAATTCTTATTAAATCTAAAAAAAGGGACTGCTCGGTTCTTCTCTATTCAACTACTGGGACAAGGTAGTAGCTTTTATGGACCAACTTCTTTTGGTGAGAGAGACGAGCTTTTGAGCTTAGATAGAGCTCTTCTTCAGGCCTGAGTCAGATCTGAAGAATAGTTCTGTGTAAACTCAAAAGCTTGTCTCTCTCACCAACAAAATTGGTCCAATACAAGATATTACCTCACCCACTTTGGCTTTCTAGTACCCTGGACCGACACAGCTACAACACTGCATACAACTATTCAATTACTGATATTTTATTAGTTGCAAGTATATGAAACAACAATAGAGGGCAGTACAACATTACTTAATTCTTTTCAAGTTATATTCTTTGATTTTTACCACCATAATTATACAGAAAAATTGTTAAAAAACACTGCCCATTTATCTACCTCATCAATTAATGGTTCTCAAAAACTATGGGAATATACACAGCAGATTCAAAACGGAAGAAAGGTTTTACTTCTGAACTGCATACATTTGGAATGCTGCTGAACTGTTAAGTAGTCATTAAAAAGAGAACACATTCAAACAAACATGTTATTTTTTTAAACAATTAGCCAAGTAACTAATCAAACTATATATTCTGGTGACACATTTATGGCAAAATAAAGAATCTTTAATGTACTCAGTTTTACAGACTCACTCCCTGCCCTGGAGTTTGTGTTCCATATCATCTCAGGATCATAATCATTCAGAAAAATGATGATGTAAGGGATTACTGCTGAGTTGGTAAAAGGATTCTGGAAAGAAATGGGTTTTGGGGTGCAGTGTGCAAGGAGAGAGTGTTCCATCTGTAGAAGGCAACAGGATAGGCATGAAAATAAGAGTGTAAGAAAGATGAATGGGGCAGTAACATAAAAACTAGGAACAGTGCAGAAGGAAATGAAAGCACAGGTGTAGGAACACAGACATTAATAGACAATGGTAATTTTAAAGTAACGACATTGTTAGTTACGTACATCTGATTTGGTAGTTTTAATGGGCCATAAAAAAAGCTAGCCTTACCAAGGTCTTTCCATTTAAATGTCAGAGTACGGTAACTCCTCATTTAAAGTCATCCCGGTTAACGTTGTTTCGTTGTTAAGTTGCTGATCAATTAGGGAACATGCTCATTTAAAGTTGTGCAATGCTCCCTTATAACGTTGTTTGGCAGCCGCCTGCTTTGTCCACTGCTTGCAGGAAGAGCAACCCGTTGGAACTAGCTGGTGGGGGCTTGGAACCAGGGTGGACTGGCAGCCCCCCCTAAGTTCCCTGTGTGGCAGCTGCCCAGCAGGCTATCAATTGCCGGCAGTTCAGCTTTCCCGCCCCCCACTGCCATGTGCAGCTCCTGCCCTCTGCCTTGGAACTGCTCCCGGGAGCCTCCTACTTGATGTGCAAGGGAAGGAGAGAGGGGGGCTAATGTCAGGATGTCCGTCCGTCCCCCTGCTCCTGCACCCAACTTACCCCATCTCCATGGGGGGAGGGGAGGGACACGACAGGGCTCAGGACAGAGGGAGCTTCCTGGCAGCAGCAGCTGCTGTCTCAACTTTCTGATCTACTTAACAAGGCAGTGTACTTAGAGTGGGATCAGCCTACCTAAAGGGCCAATGCGCATCTCCCTCTCTCACACACAGTGTGCGTCTCTCTGGGCTGGTCCACACTAACCCCCCAGTTCGAACTAAGATACGCAACTTCAGCTATGTGAATAACGTAGCTGAAGTCGAAGTATCTTAGTTCGAAATACAAGGTACTTACCGCGGGTCCACACACGGCAGGCAGGCTCCCCCATCGACTGCGCGTACTCCTCTCGCAGAGCAGGATTACCGGCGTCGACGGCGAGCACTTCCGGGATCGATTTATCGCGTCTAGACAAGACGCGATAAATCGATCCCAGAAGATCGATTGCTTGCTGCCGAACCAGCGGGTAAGTATAGACGTACCCTCTGTCTCTGCCATGCTGTCTCCCCTCCCTCCATTCGTGCTGCCCTGTAGAGTGTGAGGCTACATTAACAACAATGGGTTAACCCTTGAAGGGTCTGCCAAAAGCTAGTTCATCATTTAGCAGTAAGGCATTCCCTGGAAAATATCCGACCCTCTTCCACCCTCTGACTTCACCACCTCAACCAAGCTTCACAATCATCATCGCTGTGTACAGTATTAAATTGTTTGTTTAAAAGTGGGGGGGGGGTGTCCTTGGCTGGCGAAAAAAATTTCCCTGGAACCTACCCCCCATTTACATTCATTCTTATGGGGAAATTGGATTCGCTTAACATCGTTTCGCTTAAAGTCACATTTTTCAGGAATATAACTACAACGTTAAGCGAGGAGTTACTGTATATCCAAATTAATCCACTTTCAGTCCCTACGGAAATCCTGTATTTTCTCCATGGCTCCTCTAACATCTAAATAACGCTACTGTAGATATTGGAGGATGACAAATAAGTAAATTGCTATGAGAATTCAGTTCTCCATAGACCTTTATGGTTGGGGGGTGTAGGGGAGTGGGGAGAGAGAATGGGCTATCATACGCACCCAGCAGATGAGATTGAGACATAGCATTCAGCCAAACAGCCATATTTTGTATATTCCTGTATTAAAACAACTTCATGTGACTTTGGTTAGAAGTTATTTTTCTCTAGTTAGTATCTGCCTAAAATTTCTCTTCTATAACTGAAACTTTACATTCCTTGGCCTCAACCCAACAGTGAATTCTATTTTTGAGAAGATTCATTATAGTTTTATACACACGTGAATTATACACACAAATTTAACCATCACCTATTGCACATATTAATCTTGTAATTTTACTATTGCAATATAATACTAAAGTATGCATATAATCATTTTGAATCAGCTATATTCGAGTCCTTCAACGATTAGGCTTTTCAGGATTTGGAAGTGTCTGTGGTAGGCATCTATCAGAAACCAAAGCTTTGTTCCACGTCAATACATTAAAATTTGCATTAGGCCATTCTACATCTGTGGCATCCTGTTACTCCTTGACCTTTCAATCTCCACTTTTAGACAAGTGGTATTGTTTTTTAAATTTAAATAGTTTAGGTAGACGTTGTGTCACGAAATCATTCTGGAGGTCTAAATTCCATGTCAGGCACAAACAATACAAACTGACATACAGAAAACCAACATCCATATTATTAACGTGTTTAGGACATTTAATACTTCGAAACTTCATAGTGATAGTACCAAACTATTTATTAAAATAATGTATTTTTTTTTAAAGAATAAAATCTATTCTATCACAACTGAAATGTTGACTTGAGTTTACTCAAAGTTCATGTTCGCCTGGTCAGGCATACAGCATAAACTGCTAAGGATTTCAGAAACACAGCTGTTTGCTCCCCTCTCTAACATGTTATTTTTTTGGCAGTCCATGTAAAAATAGGAGTATGAGTGTAATTCTTAGTTCTCGTCTATGCTAGCAATTTTTTCAGTGAACTGTTGAAAAATTACAGGTAGCTTTGTTTTACAGTATATTCACATCTCCCATATTCTGAGGTGCTGAGCAGCGCCTGCATCAATTGCAACGGGAAAGAGAATATTCAGCACCTGACAGGATTGGGAATCAAGTCCTCTTAATTTATATACTGTGCACAATTTAGCTATTCATATAGTGCCAGATTCTGCAAGGTACAGAGAGTCCTCAACTCCTGTTAATGTAAATGAAAGTTGAAGACTGTTCAATACATCTCAAGAAAATGCTTAGCACCTTTCAGAGTTGGGCTCACAGAAGTCAAAAGAAAGCTGCCAACAACTGATGAAGTGCCTCCTCCTGAACAATCGAATATCATTAACTGTGAATTTAAGATGCACCTCTCTCTCTCCCTCCAACCGCAGCTTCCCCCCCAGGAAGAGCATTGTCATGGCATCCTCAACCAGGGTTACAACTCAGGGGAATTACATAAATTTGTTGCTCTCAAAATAACGGTTCTCAGCCTGTGCTCTGTATCCCTTTCACACCTCAACACAAACAAGTGTACTGTTGTTTACTGTTATCTACACACACTTAGGACTGCACAATTTTTTTTTTTTTTGGCTACTTTTAAAATATTTTTATTACTGTCCTCATCAGGCACACCTCTACAAATTGATAAATATTCCAAAATTCCAGTTCTAAATAATTTTATTTTAGTTAACAGTTCAACAATTCAACAGAAATGTTTACATTTTTTAGTTAAGACAACTATACATTCCTGCTATGAGATCTTTTACTGTAAACATTTTCACTGAAACCATTAAGGTATTTCATTTTAAGTCCACAGTGGTCTTCAAGATGGCCAGTATACTTAGTCCCACTGATTACTGAAAACCTGTCAGCTGGAACACTTTCCACACTGGAAGACATGCCAGAGAAAAAAACGGTTACCTACCTTCTGTAACTGTTGTTCTTCGAGATGTGTTGTTCACGTCCATTACACATTAGGTGTGCGCGCGCCGCGTGCACAGACGTCGGAAACTTTTTCCCTCAGCGGCTCCCGTCAGGCCAGCAGGGTCCCCCCTCCCGCCAGAGCGGTGCCCCGCTCTAGCGTATATATATCCCTGCCGGCCCGACCCTCCCTCGGTTCCTTCTTGCCGGTGACTCCGACAGAGGGGAAGGAGGGTGGGAAGTGTAATGGACGTGAACAACACATCTCGAAGAACAACAGTTACAGGAGGTAGGTAACCGTTTTTTCTTCTTCGAGTGATTGTTCACATCCATTACACATTAGGTGACTCACAAGCTTACCATTGGAGGAGGATAAGAGTCAAAGAACAATTGATTGAAGCACAGCCCTGCCGACCACCGCGTCCTCTCTGGTCTGATGATGGATCGCGTAGTGGGCTGTGAACGTATGTACCGACAACCAGGTGGCCGCTTTACAGATTTCCTGGAGTGGAACCTGCGCCAAGAAAGCCGCCGAGGATGCTTGGGCCCTAGTCGAGTGAGCCCTGATCTCCGGGGCTGGTACGTTGGCGAGCTCATAGCATGTGCGTATGCAAAGCACAATCCATGCTGACAAGCGTTGCGCCGAGATAGGCTGGCCTTTCATTCTCTCTGCAATGGCAATGAACAGTTGCGTCGACTTGCGGAATGGCCTGGTCTGTTCTAGATAAAATGCCAAGGCTCTACGGACATCGAGGGTATGCAGGCTGCGGTGGCTTGGGTCCGTATGGGGCTTAGGGAAGAACACCGGTAAACAAATGTCCTGTCCCATATGAAATTGCGTGACCACCTTAGGAAGGAATTTGGGGTGCGGCCTCAGTTGCACCTTATCCTTATAAAAAACTGTATAAGGAGGTTCTGAAGTGAGGGCTCTCCTAGCCGACGTGATGGCCACTAGAAATGCTACCTTCCATGAGAGGTGCATGAGGGAGCAAGAGGCTAGGGGTTCAAAGGGCGGCCCCATGAGTTTAGTTAGGACCAGGTTAAGATTCCATGCAGGGACCGGCGGGCGCGAGTAGGGAAACACCCTCTCCAGGCCCTTGAGGAATCGGACTACTGTGGGGTTGGAGAACACCGAAACTCCCAACTGTCCAGGGTGGAACGCCGATATGGCAGCCAGATGCACTTTAATTGAGGCAGGGGCGAGCCCTTGATGCTTGAGGTGCAGCAAGTAGTCCAGAATTGATGGGACAGAGGCCTGCAGAGACTGTATGTGATAAGGCTCACACCAGTGGGAGAACCTCTTCCATTTGGCAAGGTAGGTCGCTCTTGTGGAGGGCTTCCTACTACCAAGAAGAATTTGCTGGACCTGGTGGGAGCACCTGTGCTCCGTATCGTTTAGCCAGAGAGATACCACGCCGTGAGATGTAGCGACGGTAGGTTCGGGTGGAGTAGGCGACCCCGGTCCTGTGTGATGAGGTCGCGATGGAGGGGGAGAGCAATCGGGGTGGTCACGGACAGTTCCAGCAGGGTCGTGAACCAATGCTGGCGTGGCCACGCCGGTGCGATGAGGATGGCTGTCGCCTTGTCTCTGCGGGTCTTGAGCAGGACCCTGTGGGTCTTGAGCAGGACCCTGTGGATGAGCGGGAATGGTGGGAAGGCATACCTCAGGCTCCCGCCCCACGGAATTGCGAAGGCATCCGCCACTGAGCCCGGGCTGAGGTTCTGGAATGAACAAAACTGAGGGCATTGGCTGTTGTCCTTGGTAGCGAAGAGATCCACCTGGGGAAACCCCCACCTCCGGAAGACTGAATGCAGGACGTCCTCTCTCAGAGTCCATTCGTGCTTGTGGTAGGACCGGCTGAGGCGGTCTGCTAACCCGTTTTGGACCCCTGGGAGATATGCTGCGAGTAGGTGGACTGAATGGGCTATACAGAAGTCCCATAGGAGGAGCGCCTCGTGACAGAGGGGAGAGGATCGGGACCCACCCTGCTTGTTTATGTAGAACATGGCGGTAGTGTTGTCCGTCAGAACTGACACACTGTGGCCTTCTATGGTAGCGTGAAAGGTCTGGCAGGTGAGGCGAACTGCCCTTAACTCCTTCAGATTGATGTGAAGCAACTTTTCTTCCCTGGACCATAAGCCCTGGGTCCGTAGGTCCCCAAGGTGTGCCCCCCAGCCCAGATCCGACGCATCTGTTACTAACGTCAGAGTGGGTTGCGGGGTGGCGAAAGAGACCCCTTCGCAAACCTGCTGCTGATCGAGCCACCAGCGGAGGGAGTTCGACACCCGAGCTGGGATTGTCACTACTAGGTCCAAGGGGTCTCTGTTGGGGCGATACGTTTGGGCCAGCCACAACTGTAACGGCCTGAGTCTTAAGCGGGCATGTCTGACTACATGTGAGACCATACGAAAACGTGCCTTGACCAAAAATTTGTTTAGTCTGCGAAGGTCCAAAATGGGATGGAGGCCCCCTTTTGCTTTGGGAATGAGGAAATATCTGGAGTAGAACCCTTTTCCCCTTAGGTCCGGAGGAACCTCTTCCACTGCTCCTACTTTGAGGAGGGCCCGCACCTCCTGCATGAGGAGTTGCTCGTGAGAGGGGTCCCTGAAGAGGGACGGGGATGGGGGGTGGGAGGGAGGGAGGAGAACTGAAGGGTGTAGCCCGCCTCCACCGTGCGCAGGACCCAGCGGTCCGATGTTATACGGGACCAAGCATGGTAAAATTGGGACAGGCGGTCCCTGAAACATAGAGGGGGATCCGGTATAGGGGTTGGTACGCTGTCCTCGATCGCAGCTTCAAAACCCTTGCTTATTTCCCGGCTGCGGTTTGCCTTGGCCGTGGTTTTGGCCCTGGTTAGGCGTGTTGTTACGTCTACGCCTGTTATCCATGCCCCTTCTGCAGTACGGTTCCTGCCTAGGACGAGGGTGGTATTGCCTCTGCGGTGGTTGGGGCTTAAAGGGTTTCCTCTGTGTCACTGGGGTGTGCATTCCCAACGACTTGAGGGTTGCTCGAGAGTCTTTGAGGCTATGCAGTCTGGCATCCGTCTGGTCCGAAAACAAGCCTGACCCCTCGAACGGAAGGTCTTGCAAGGTGTTTTGCACCTCTGGGGGAAGGCCGGAAGCCTGTAGCCATGTCGAGCGCCTCATCACTACTCCTGACGCGACTGTCCTAGCAGCTGCATCCGCGGAGTCAAGGGAGGCCTGCAGAGAGGTTTTGGCTACTGCCTTCCCTTCGTCCACTATAGCCGCAAACTTGGGTTGTGAACCCTGGGGCAGGGATTCCTTGGTTAGCAATCCTCAACTGGAGGCCCCCGGACGAGTAGACCTTCCTCCCAAATAAGTCCAAGCGTTTTGCCTCCTTGGCCTTGGGGGCCGGGGCTTGCTGGCCATGTCGCTCTCGTTCGTTGACCGCAGAGACGACCAGCGAACAGGGTGTTGGGTGAGAGAAGAGGAAGTCGAACCCTTTAGAGGGGGCGAAGTATTTCCTCTCCACACCTTTCGCAGTTGGTGCACTGGAGGCCGGTGTTTGCCATACTGTTTTATAGTTGGACTGAACCGTTTTTATGAGCGGGAGCGCAATCCTGGAGGGGCCCTCCGGGCTTAGGATGTCAACCATGGGGTCCTCCTGCTCTACCGTCTCCTCCGCCTGAAACCCCAGATTGAGGGCTACTCGGCGGAGCAGTTCCTGGTGCGCCTGATGGTCAATCGGGGGAGGGCCGGACACTGTCGTGCCCGCCACTGCTTCGTCTGGTGAGGAGGAAGAGGTTAGGGCCTTTTGTGCGTCTTCCTCTTCCTGCAACTCCTCACCGACTGGCCGCTCCTCTGGAGTTTGCCCTATGATGTGGGTCTGAGACGGTGCCGGGCTCGGTGCCGAGTCCGCCCTTTCTCGCTCCGGTGGTCTGGAGACCATGACCTCCTTGCGAGAGGAGGGGCGCCCCTGCGGAGAGCGGGACCGGTGTCCCGAGGGGCCAGATCTGGAGGTCCTGGACGGGGGGCCTTGCTGGTGGTAGGCCCAAGGGGTCCAGAATGGCCATTGTCCTGGCTGGCCCCATTGTGGGTGCCAAGCGGCTTCGTGTTCCCTACTGGCCTGTGCCCTGTGGGTATATCTGCTGGACCGGCCCGAGTCTGCCTCAGAAACCACGGACGGTGACCTGGAAGGCCACGGCGGTGCCGTGGGACGGTGCCGGTCCGGGGTCGGAGAGTAGTGCCTCTTGCCGACCTGGACCTGAATCGGTACCGGTGACCTCGGGACCGGGAACGACTGCGGGTGGTCGGTCTCGGGGATCGCGTGCCTGACACGTCCCGGTGCCTACTCGAGTAGGGCTGCTGGGTCGGTCCGGGCGCTTATTGGGGCCCAACAGCTGTGCGGTTCTCTGCGTGGAGGGAAGCCGGGACTCCACCGAGGCGGAGCTCGACCGGGACCGGCACCGTGAATGGTGCCGAGATGGTGACCAGGATGGGCGCACCATTGCCGGTTTGCCTCTGGATGGCAGTCTCGGCGGATTATCTTTAGCTTGGAGGGGGCCCTCAGCGGACAATTCAATGAGGTCCTTTGCTGCCTCAAATGTGTCCGGGGTGGAGGGCTGTTCCAAAAGCTCCTCCAGCCCTTCCTCCTCACTCGATGCGCCTATCCCGGGGCTCGACGGGCCTTTCGGCGCCGGAGCCACTGTCACCGGGATCTGTGCTGGGGCCGCAACACCCTTAGGCGCTCGAGGTCTTTGCGGGCGCTACCCTCTTATGTGGGGAGCGTCCTCGGGCCTTGGGTTGGCCCTTCGATTTTGCCGGCAAAGACGACCGGTGCCGGGGGTGTTCCTGCTGTTTCTGTGCCGTAGGCTTAGGGTGCCCCGCCGGTGCCGGATCACGGACCGATGCCGGGGCACTCCGCACCAAGGTTGACGGTGCCGCTCAAGTGGAGGGCTGTAATGCCGTCTCCATGAGCAGCTACTTAAGGCGAAAGTCTCTCTCTTTCTTAGTCCTGGGCTTGAAGGCCTTACAGATCTTGCAGCGCTCTTTTTGGTGTGCTTCCCCCAGGCAACGGAGACACGAGTCGTGTGGATCGCTTATCGGCATAGGCTTGCGGCACGTGGCACAAGCCTTGAAGCCTTGGGCGTGCGGCATGCCCCGCCGCCCAGGGCCGGTGTCGGGATTGACCAAACACCTAACACAAAGGAGCTAAAGTATTTCTAAAGTTCTGATAATCTTAGCAGTTAACACTAGCTACTAAAGAACTGATAACTGCTAAGATTAACACTAACTACTACGCTAAGGGACACTCTCAGACGAGAGACAGAGTTGTTCCAATGCTGTCACGGACGGTAAGAAGGAACTGAGGGAGGGTCGGGCCCGCAGGGATACATATACGCTAGAGCAGGGCGCCGCTCTGGCGGGAGGGGGGACCCTGCCAGCCCGACGGGAGCCGCTGAGGGAAAAAGTTTCCGACGTCCGTGCACGCGGCGCGCGCACACCTAATGTGTAATGGACGTGAACAATCATTCGAAGAAGAACTTGCTCTTCCACAGCACCCCAGTATGTCTGATGTGTCATATTATAATATGGAATACTCATAGAAAAACACACATTTTCTGGCATCAGCAAGATAATTAATGTGCAAGACAACCCATGTGCTGCATGGATCTACGTCCATCCTCCATTAGCTAAATTTTAAGTTAATTATCTAAATAAATTGTACCAACTATCAGGTTTTCTACCTGAAAACACCATCCTGGCCACCATGGATGTAGAAGCTCTTTACACCAATATTCCACACAAAGATGAACTACAAGCTGTCAGGAACATTATCCCTGATGAGGCCACGGCACACCTGGTGGCTGAGATTTATGACTTTGTCCTCACCCACAGCCATTTCAGATTTGGGGACACCTTATACCTTCAAGTCAGCAGCACGCTATGGGTACCCGCATGGCCCCACAGTATGCCATCATTTTTATGGCTGACTTAGAACAACGCTTCCTCAGCTCTCGTCCCCTAGAGCTCCTCCTCTACTTACACTACATTGATGACATCTTCATCATATGGACCCACGGGAAGGAGGCCCTTGAAGAATTCCACCTGGATTTCAAAAATTTCCACCCCACCATCAACCTCAGCCTGGACCAGTCCACACAAGAGATCCACTTCCGGGACACTACAGTGCAAATAAATGATGGTCACATAACCACCACCCTATACCGGAAACCACTATACTTACCTATATGCCTCCAACTTCCATGAAGGAGGCATCACACGATCCATTGTCTACACCCACGCTCTAAGGTACAACCTGCATTTGCTCTAATCCCTCAGACAGAGACAAACACCTACAAGATCACTATCAAGCATTCTTAAAACTACAATACCCACCTGGGAAAGTGAGGAAACAGAGTGACAGAGCGAGACCGGTACCCAGTAGTCACCTACTACAGGACAGGCCCAACAAGGAAAATAACAGAACACCACTGGCCATCACATAGAGCCCCCAGCTAAAACCTCTCCAGCACATCACCAACGATCTAAAACCTATCTTGGAAAATGATCCCCCACTCTCATAGGCCTTGGGAGGTAGGCCAGTCCTTGCTTACAGACAGCCCCCCAACCTGAAGCAAATACTCACCAGCAACTATACACCACACCACAGAAACACTAACCCAGGAACCAATCCCTGTAACAAACCCTGTTGCCTTCTCTGTCCCCATATCTACTCTAGCGACACCATCGTAGGACCCAACCACACGAGCCACACCATCAGGAGCTCATTCACCTGCACATCTACAAATGTGATATATGCCATCATGTGCCAGCAATGCCTCTCTGCCGTGTACATTGGCCAAACCAGACAGTCTCTATGTAAAAGAATAAATGGACACAAATCAGACATCAGGAATGGTAACATACAAAAGCCAGTAGGGGAATACTTCAATCTCCCTGGACACTCAATAACAGATTTAAAAGTAGCCATTTTTCAACCCAAAAAAACTTCAAAAACAGACTTCAAAGAGAAATTGCAGACCTACAATTCATTTGCAAACTTAACACCATCAATTTGGGCTTAAATAGGGACTGGGAGTGGCTGGCTCACTACAAAAGCAATTTTCCCTCTCTTGGTATTGACACCTCCTCATCAATTATTCGGAGAGGACCACAACCACTGAATTTGCCTTCAAAATTGGTTCTCCACTTGTAAGGTAACTCCCCTCTCTTCATGTGCCAATATATATTTATGCCTGGGTCTGTAATTTTCACTCCATGCATCTGAAGAAGTGGGTTTTTTACCCACGAAAGCTTATGCCCAAATAAATCTGTTAGTCTTTAAGGTGCCACCGGACTCCTCATTGTTTAAATAAATTGTGTAATGCACAAAGTTAGAATTCAGAGGATATGAATAGAACATTCATCGAGTCAGAATGCATGCTGAAAATGTGGTGGAGAATAAAAAGGGAATTGACTTCTTGAAGTTTACACAATATATGCCAAAACAGATGCAATTATATTTTATAGCTAAAAAGGGTATTTTTTTTTCCATTTACTTAAAATCCAAATTCTAGTATATGGCTGGCTAAAGCCCATTTGAGAGATTCGGGAGTTCATATAAATAATACATGGCTACTGTATTACAATCACTAATAAAGAGAAGCATGTGGAATTGATAGCATGTCAAATCAAATACATACAGGTAGAATATGAACTTATATGTTTATCAAGAATGATAGCACTGAAGTTGTATAAAATTATGGTATACCAGAACATGGTTTGAACACAGTAGAGAACTAGAGCAGTTTATTGAAATTAGATAATAGTAAATACCTACCAATCTGGGAGTAAGAACCAACAGCACTGACAGGAAACAGAATACCTGAATTATCATTCAGGATCTGCAGGGGAGTCCAAGTGCATATCTGTGAATTGCATGTGTCCCCATCATATGGCCTAAATAAAAACATATGATGGGCAGTGATCAGTGTTTTATGAATTTCTTTGAAATATAATATATAATTATTCATTTTGTACAGCATTTTCAGGATAGAAGTTGCTATGAGTTATGCTAGGAAATAATTGTATCTCAGTTCCCTCTCCCCTCCCCGACCCCAATCCTTGTGATTAGATGTATGAAGAAATGTTTCAAACATAACACAGATTCACAGCAGAGTTGGCTGGTCCAAAGTAGACAGGCAGGCTGGACAGTGCCCTGTTCTCCACTTTCAGTGCCCAGTGGTCTGCCAAACATGATCAGGAAAAGGATGGGGGATGCAATTTCAAAAAACAAAATATTAAAACTGTGTCATTTAACTATGTATTTTGTTTCCCCCAACCTCCCATTTAAAAAACAAACATTTGACTTTACAACCAAAATCCAAGTGATCACATACAAAGGATGGGAAAATCTCCAGTGGGTAAGGGTTGGTTTGAATTTATCATCCAGAAGTTTGGATGACTATTTGAAACTTGAGTCTGAAAACTCAGCTGGAAATCTTGTAAGGAAACTCCTGGAAATCTCACACGTTTTTCTTCTGGTCCTTGCCAGAAATAACAAGTGAAGAATACCAGATTTTACATTTTTACCATGTGAATTATTTGGGTAAGTTATAGTTTGATTCTAAAAATAGGTAAAAGTTTAGGGATCTTATAGGTTAGGCAAATTAATTTTCCTGTTCCTATGAAGCACTTGAAGCAAAGTAGAACTGCACAGACAGTTTAGTTTTGGCTCTATGTACTCACTTTTCTGAAACTTTTGTTTCATCTTCCATGCCTTTGTTTCCCAGTACCTTTCCATATATCTCTTCCTCATTTTCATCCACATCTTCATCATCAATACTCTTCACATCAAGCTTCTGGTAAGTACACTCTCCATTCAAAAACATGGAATCGCTTTTCCACAAATGGGTATTCTGATTTCCATTTAAATTTTGTACAAGAGATCCTTCAGAGGAAGGGAACACAAAAGCTGAAGACTTGTCTGAGTTCTCTTCTGAGCTTTCTCCTGCAACTGCTGTCTTTAAAGTATCTCCTAAATTTTGTTCATCTTCCTCCTCATCAAATGAGATGATGTGTGTCACCCTTTTCTTCTTCTTTCGATCTTTTCTACATTTTAAATCTGGTGACAACAAAAGATTGATTTACATATTTTAGAGAAAAGCAGCTAACAAATGGAGATACCTAATTCATGTTTTAGGACTTTACTGCCTTTCCTTAAAGAGCAACAAAGAGTCCTGTGGCACCTTATAGACTAACAGATGTATTGGAGCATAAGCTTTCGTGGGTGAATACCCACTTCGTCAGACGCATGTAACGGAAATTTCCAGAGGCAGGTATAAATATGCAGGCAAGAATCAGTCTGGAGATAACGAGGTTAGTTCAATCAGGGAGGGTGAGGCCCTCTTCTAGCAGTTGAGGTGATTGAACTAAACTCATTATCTCCAGACTGATTCTTGCCTGCATATTTATACCTGCCTCTGGAAATTTCCATTACATGCGTCTGACGAAGTGGGTATTCACCCACGAAAGCTTATGCTCCAATCATCTGTTAGTCTATAAGGTGCCACAGGACTCTTTGTTGCTTTTTACAGATCCAGACTAACACCGCTACCCCTCTGATACTTTCCTTAAAGAGGTAAACATACATGATGATGGGACAGGGGAAACAAAACACACACAAAAAGATTTTCCAGGACTAAGGCTACCAAAGCAAGTTTGCACACTGCTAAAATGACATATTTGAAATAAAAAGATAGTAATGTATTTAATATCCTCCCTGCCCCAATCAATCAAGTCACTAACATTTTTGATAGCTGCTCAGGGAACCTTGATGGGAAGTGTTTCACAGGAAGAAATTCCAGATACTTAAAAAGATTATTCCGTGGCAATTATTTAAGAGTACTATTACAAACAGAAAAGGGTTAAAATGACAAAGAGTGACAGATAAAATTAGTGTTTGCAGTGTTGTTGCAGCAATGTTGGTCCCAGGAGACTAAAGGTAGTATCTTTTATTGGATCAACTTCTGTTAGTGAAAGAGAGAAGCTTTTGAGCTACACAGAGCTGAAGAAAGCTTGTCTCTTTCACGTTCAGAAGTTGGTCCAATAAAAGATTTTTCCTCACCCACCCTGAGTCTCAGACAAGATTAGTGACAGGCCATAGGATACTTATAAAACCTCATGGGTTTATATTCTTTACATTTAAATGTACTTTTGAACCTGTTAAGCAGTTTATTTAAAGGACCCCTAACTAAATGGCTCAGACTTTGAAGAGTTGTTTTTGAGGAGGTGGGGGGATGGAGGTCATATTGGTTTGTGGCAGCATACTGGAACTCTCTCAGAGAAAGAAAAGTTCAATATATATTTTGAAATGTCTCATTTTGTCCCTTGCCCCCATACCAGCTACCCCACCTCCCCCCCCCACACACACACATACATACATATACATATACACACACACACACACACACACACCATTCAGCTAAACTAATATTACAGTTTTCTGCTTCCCCTTTTGATCTAGAGGGCAGAGTGGATTTGATTTAAATCACTAGGCAGGAAGACTCAATGTAATCATGGATTTCTACATAAAAGTGCATTCTTGTTGGTTGTTATAACCTTAATACATATTCTTCACAACTCAGAGATAGATGTAGGTTTCATTTTTAGAAGGTACACACTATACATTTTTAAGTGATTTATTTTGAAAACTTTTCAGATAAGTTTTACAGCTATATCAGAAAATGAATGATTGTTTGGTTATTTTATTTACCAAAGGTAATTGAAGCAGATATTTATGAAGTCATTGGGAGGTGAACTATCTCCAATTCAACAGGTTAACCATTAATATTTGGAGGATTTTCTTGCCATTCTGTATTAGGAAGAGAACATCACCAGACAGACATTTAAATTGTTTTATTTAACTAAAACAACGTTTTGTATTCTGGATTTTTTTCTTCAACAGCAAACATATAATATTTTAACAAAACAAGTATATGAATTTTTGAATTTAGTTAAATATTCAAGTTTTTTTAAAATCAGGTTTGTTTGTTAAAATTGTTTTTAACTAAAATTATTAAATGAAATATTTTAAAAAAAATTAAATCGACTGTGTCAGCCAGGTCAACATGAGAAACTTAAAATATTGGCTTCTGCAGCTAACTCAGTTGTCTTCATTTTCTTGTTTGTTCATAATCTGGAAAAGAAAAACAAGCTTTCCTGCTTTTTCAGGTCCCAAACAATTTTTCAATTTGGAATGAATTAGTCCAAAGGAAGAAAATATTTTTTTCTACACCGTCAGAAGAAGCTACTGCTGTTAAAAGTGAGATTATCACTTCAACAGTCTCTGAATCCAAGAGCTTAAGTGACTTCCACCAGTTCACTGGTGTGACTTTCTTTAAAACATCGTCAGCAAACATATATTTCTTGAATGGTTCACCCTTAGCTCTGAAGTTTATTATAGTTGGCATTATGGAGGGATGATTGCTGGATGTCCATGTCATAGTCAACTCCTCTTCTTCAGCAGTTAAGGTTTGACCCTGGTACCAAGTATTGAGAATATTTGCAAGAAAATGAGCTGGAGATAGTGCTTGTCCCATTCGTTTTTTTAATGCTTGAAATTTAACTCTTTCATTGCATATTTCTCTTTTTAAGATCTCACTCAGTTCCTTCCAAATTTCAACAGCGTCAGCAATAAAACAGCTATTTCCCTGCATTTTGTTCAAGGCTACAGAAATAGGCTTCAGGGTACTCAGCATGTGTTCAACATTTCTCTTAAGCCCAAAGTTGAGAACTTTGGCTGTGACAGTGCCATCTATTTTTTCACAATTTTGTTCACAAACTGTCATCAGATTAGGCCAGTTCTTGATATAGTGCTCTAAACAGTCCACTACTGAGTTCCATTGCACGTCTTGTGGGAGAGTTAGCTTGGTTCCTCCCAATTTTTTCAGAGTAGCTGCTGCAAAGTGGTTGTTACGGAAGTATTTTGCAATTTCAACATTAGACTTTATTTCTGGAACACTAAAGTCTTTGGCTAGGAGGTGCATCAAATGAGCACTGCAACTGTGTTATTAGCTTGGGACTCTCTTCACTCTCTTCTAAATAATTTCTTCTCACCTTGGATACATTTGCAGCATTGTCTGTGACCAAGCTGAGTACTAGACATTTGAATTTTTTTTCAGTTTGTTATAGCTTTTACTGCTACTTCTTGCAAGTATTCTGCTGTGTGTGCATTTCCTGATGTATCAATTGTTTCTGTAAGGAAGACATTCCCTTCTTCTATTGTCACACAAGCACATACAACAGGATCATTGTGGATATTGCTCCACCCATCAAGACTCAGGTTAACAATTTTACCCTCTAACCTTTTGCACACTGCTCAATTTCTCTTTCATACACTTTATCCAGCAATTTGCCTGCTCTGTTGGATGAACTGTATCCTGGTCTTAATGACTGAACCATGTTAATGAAGTGTGGGTTCTCAACCATACGGAAAGGAGAGTTTGTTGCATAAACAAACCAGGCAATTTTTTCATCCATTACCTCTTTTTGTAATCTGCTGGTTCTTATCACAAACTTATCTATGGTTGTTTCTGGATGATGGAGGTTTTTTTTCTTTTTGCTACAAGTGGTATACTGTGGCTATGTGACATACATGATGTGACCGAAACACTATCATTGGCAGATAACTCTACATCTATGAAAATGATGGTGATCTTGAAGGTGGATAGTCTTCAGAATCCTGTATGTTGAGGATGGATTCTCCTAAACAAAAGAAGTCAATGCAGTTATTTAATTATTATTACCATACTGCTCATTTAGTATTATTCATTGACACTCAGTACTACTTTAAAGGTGAAATTGTAACAGGAAGATCTGCCTATTCCAGCTATTTATTTTTTTATCACAACTGCATCTAAAATTTTAGTACCATAGAGTAACAACTATATTTTTTGCTCAAACATGAGAATTCAAGAATAGTCCAGATGGAAGACAGGCAGTCCTTAAGAAAGAAGTATAAAATAAAAATGTTTACCAACCTGAAGATCCTGCATGTTCAGATATGTTCCTTTCATCATCTTCAACGCAGCTTCCTCCTGAGAAGGAACACTTCTCATGATGTTGTTTCATTCAGGCCTTGCATTTCTTTGTTGCACTGTTTGCATTTTGCATGCATGCTTGTCTTACCCACAGGTAGAGGAACTTCATTAAAATATTCCCAAACTGGGTCTCTTTTACGGCGTGCTGCCATTATTGGTTTTCCCTTCTAGTGAGAGAATGGTATGGGAGATCTCAAAATCAATGAAGGCTACACTCAGAAAGACCTCAAGACTTCTGGAATATGCTGCTCAAACACCTTCCCTTTTGTTTCTACTGCCTGTCCCTCCCTTCTCACATTTATCTCCAGAATTCTTCTCCTTGTCCAGATCTATTCCGCCCACAATAATCTTTTATTTATTGAACTTTTTGAAACTTTGCACTTTTAGAGAGAAGTAAGGGATTGACTCTGTGTACACAAATTTGCAGAGGGACAATAGGGTTGAGGTCTGTTATTTCTCACCTCTATATATTATTTATTTATTTATTTAAAAACATTTTTGCTGTTAACGAGCATGTTATCTCTGGAGACACAAATCCACAGTTTGAGAACTGCAAAACTAAGCATCGCTGATGGTATCTTCTGGACTGAGCACTAGTCCCATTGGGTAGATAGAAAGATTAACCTAAATAATCTATACAGAAGTCCCTGGAACCCCATAAGATTGGGTCCCCAATCCATGAACTATTGGAACTCATTTACAAACCTTTTCTTAAACATTACATGAATATATTGTCTCATACTATAGAATTAGAATTTATAATCCCTATTCCATGATGAGATATCTTTGAGCTATAATGTATCTTAATTAAAACTATCTTTAGATAAAATGCTTTTTGAGGACAAAAATCTATCAAAAAATCCGATTTACATAAAAAAATCCAATTTTTTTTATTTTTTTAAAAAAAATTGATTTTTATCCACCCTGCTAGAGGGAAGTACAGCTGTTATTTGCCATGGGTGTACATCCCATTTCCCATCTAGTTTACTAAGTACATTGTTTTCTATATCTTATTATTTACTCAAATGTCAGTTACTAACCTAAATAATTATTCTAATCACTTAAAAAATGATGTTCTGCATTTTAAAACAAATAAACTGCTTGCCAGGCAGTGGCATATACAAGAAACCATCATGTGTTAGTAGATCCAAGGGCAACACTCTTCTGCTCCATCCCTTACGTCTGTGACATTAGACTCATTTTATCTGACGATATATCAGGTCCCGTCTATACAACAACAATGATGACAAGAAGAGTTATTAAAAACAAATAAAAAAACAGTTTGGTCCCATTCTGGAAAGGAGCTAGTTGATTTTCAAAAGCCATTTTAACCTTTTCCCACAACTAGGCAGTGATGTAGTCTCAGGATTGGTTTTCAAGAGCCCTTTTAACCAAATTACGCCTAACCTGTTTTGGCCAAAAAAAAAAAAAAAAAAAAAGTTTCCTGCTCCTGCCTTTTTTGTAATGTAGATGGGATGTAAGTCACTTCAAATAGCTACATGTTATTTTAGTGCAATCCAAGAATACCAGAAACACATAGGCCTGGAAAACTGGTATTGTGGACTGATTCTTTTCTGCCCCTCCCCACCCCAAATCTGACCAGCATATATCCACAGAAAATTTCTCCCTAATGATAAAATGAGGATGGAATATATTCTGAACACAAATAAAAGAAGCAACAGAATACAAGCAACAAGCGTGATTTCAATGGAATCACCTGACAAATTTATTCTAAAAATTCAATTTACTGCTGTATTTGAATGCATCTAATGTTTCTGTTCTAACGAAGTTGCACACTAATGTGCAGCATATGGTCAAGTATTCTGTTGTTCAAACTGTAGAATGCATTTTGAAATAATAAAAGTTATCCCAAGTATGGAAGCATCGCAACCCTCTTAATTCAATTTAGTTGAAAATCCGCACAAAAACCTTGGTGTCAAGATATTTTAAAAATGCATTTTTAAAATAAACAGCATATTTTAAATGCCAGAAAAGTAAATAATTTCTGCTCTCCTGCCCCACTCACACCACGCACATTTACACATTTTCGTAGTTCCACTGGAAATTCATAGGGCATCAAAAACCTACAATGAGTCCTCTTCTTCTATCATCTAAAGCAATTCTACTTAAGCATCTCAAAGTTAGACTTTTTATTTGATGAGTACAAGACTGCCAAAATGATGCTTTATGTTTGCAACTTTCAGTTTCCGGAGATGAAAATTTACCCCTTTGATACTTGCATAGCAGGCTACATATAAGTGAAAGCTGCATCTTACTGCACTATTTTAAACCTACAGTAGACTCAAGTCTTCACAGACGCTGTGAGTGGCTGTCCAAAACTATCATCTACCATGTTTGTGCTAGCTGCAGCATAGCAATAGCACATTCAAATATTCTAACCTTGTGTGGCTAAACTATGATCTATAAAGCATAATTATTTATTATTTGTTAAGGGACTTTATAGACTATATACACTGTCTGCCCAAACAGTTAACAATCAAGCTGGAGTTTGTAATCTAGATATACAAGCATAGGCATCTCTCACTGTACTTATCACTGATAGGTAAGGATATGTGCCAAAAGTAAACACATTATTATTAAAGGGACAATGAGTCACGAAATTAGCATCTGCCAGGTATGATATAATGATTTAGAAGTTGTGCCATAACAAATTTCAAGTTAAAATCCCAAACTGTCTTCAAGAGATTATACTTTTCTGCTCCCAGAGATACAAATAGCACAATGCATATATCCATTATACAGAAGAGCTTTTCATTTTCCTTCACACCAATATTTCCAAAGTACTTTTCTTAAAAACGAACCTACCAGTTTTAAGTTTAAATTGTAACAAACAGGATATTTAAATTATGTGTAACAAATATCTTTAATGATTTAAAGAATTTATTCTTGATATTCTTTCAGAGTCTTCCTTAATCTAAAAAAATTAAATATTTGAGCACTTTATATACTTTTTAATTATGTTAGTATCCCCAAAATGCTTACCAGCACTAACATTCTTTGATAGAACTGGAAGTGGGTCAGTGTCTTGATCGGGTTTGATTAAAATGGAAACAGCAGAGGATGCTGTTATCTCTCTTAGAAGGCTGCTAACACCTTGGGTGGATTCCTTCAACAATGAGGTTACATTTTGCGTGGATTCTTTTAAGAGATCAGAGACGGTAGGAGTGCATTTGCTCTGCCCATTTAAGTCCTTGTTGTCGATGTTGATTGCAAAAAGAATGGAGTTCAGACCTTTAGATAAAGCAAAAAGAAAAACCATACAGCAACATAACTGAGTGCATATATGCAATGATATTTCATACACAAATGAAATTAATAGAACATTAAGGCTGCAATGAGGAAGTGTGAAAATAAATCCACAATGAAGAGTAGATTTTAACACTGCCTCCTTCGGTTCACTAGTCACATACTATCTCAAATATCACATAGTGGAAGATCTGTGCTGATGACTCACAGATCTACCTCTCTCCTCTGGACCGGTCTCCTTCCGTCCAATTAAAATATCATCCTGTCTCTCTGACATTGCTTTGTGAATGTCTAGCCATCACCCAAAGCTTAATGTGGCTAAAACAGAGTTCTTAACCATATCCCTCCTCCAACCAGCCCCGCTAATTCCTTCATTGATCACTGTGGACAACACCTCTGCCCTGCCTCTCACTTAGGCTCCTAATGTGGGCATCATCTTCAACTCGGAACTCTCTCTAGGTCCTCACATCTAGGCTATGTCTAAATCTTGCCAATTCTTTATGTATTAGAACTCTAAGATATGACCTTTCTTATCCATCCATGCAGCTAAAAATTCTCATCCAAGCTCTCATCAAGTAGCATTTCAATCACTCCAACATCATTCTCTCTGCCTTTCACAAATACAATCTTGCCCCATTTACATCCATTCAGAATGCTGCTACAAAGATCATTTTCCTAGCTTATTGCTTTGGCCATGTCATCCCTCTCTTTATATCCTTCCACCAGCTCTATTACATCAAACATAAGCTGCTTGTCATCACTTCCAAGGCTCTTCAGGGTCTATCCAGATGCTACCTATGATCTTGCATTTGCTATTAAGATGTTGATGCTCACCTATGATCGGCCCATGATGCCAGCCTCCTTCACCCACTTGTTAAATTTTCTCACAAGCACCTCTGTGCTCTCTCCCATGCTGCCCCTCATGTTTAGGAGGAGCTCCCAATAAATATCCACAAAACTAACTCATTATCCTCCTTGAAAAGCCTCCTCAAAAATTCTCCTTTGCTGTAATGCCTACCAAAAAAACCCCACTCGACAACAGGTAGGCTGCTGGTTTGCTGAGACCACTGCCTATCATGTTGACCAATATTGTCTTTGTTTCCCTGTATGACTGTATCCACCCGTTGGCTCTTGTCTTATACTGAGACTGTAAACCCTTTGGGGGCACAGATTGTCTTTTTTGTTGTTTGTACAGTGGCTAGTACAATAGAGTCCTAGGCCATGACTATGGCTTTTACGCATTAATGTAATAAAAATAAATAAGAAGGAACATTACACAGAGGAAGGATGGTCCAGAGGCTAGAACATTAATTTGGACTTGCCAGACCAAAGTTCAATTCCCTATGATCTTGGATGCAATTCAAGAAATAGTATGCAGCCAAGTAAGACTACTGCATTGCTGACACTGTCAAAATGCTGCTTTAAGTTGTTTTGCTGTTTAAAAAAAAAAAAGTCAGTGCTCTTTTGAATAACATATCCTAATTATTTTCTTTGCTAGTGTACTGATACAGCAATATAAACTACAATTTTGAAAGATCAAGGTTTGTAAGCGAAAAGTTAAAGCTCCCACACAAAGTATTCCCACCAAGTAGAGACCTACAAAATCTCAATATTCCCTCTGTAATTTAAGTTGGTGCCAATATCCAATGTTATGTATGCCCCATTACTGAGTACATAAAATGAACCAGCACTCGCCTCACCAACAGCACCCAACTCATTATTTTATAAAGAGCTTTGCAATTACTACAGAAATAAGCACATTCCAAAAATGAAGTCTCTCTCACAACAGTATCATTCAAGAGTTTGCCTTAAAATGTCCAGGCTTACCAGCTGCCATCGTAGGTATCATACTAGAACGTTCTTCATCCATCATAAAAGACCAGTCTTCATAGAAGACACTATAGATTAAAAGGTAAACATAAAGCCACATTGTTGCATATTCTTTATTTAGCATACACTGTTTTTCAAAAGAGGAAACCTGACACATATCAGCTGCACAGAGGCTCAGATACATCAGCTGATCCAAATACAAAGTGCAGTGGCCCTTTAAAGAGCCTGACATGCATGAGATGGGAGAAAGAGTAATATAAACTCTAGGCAATTCTAAACTAAAAGTAATGAAGCCTATTCAAATGTGAGTTGTATAACAGTGAATACTGGGCGTTAAATTAAATAGTCTGCCTTTGATCTTCGCATTTTCTAATAAGATGCAAGTCATTCAGATCAGGACTCTCTCAGCTGTAAGACTAAGTTTACAGTAATACTAGCAATTACTTCTGGATAAACAGCTATATTAACAGCCATATCACTTACCACTACATATCCATGTAGTTGCCATATTTGAGAAATCCAACATTTCACCCATAGCTACCAAACCATTTTGGAGCAAGTTAGAAAGGATAGATATAAACAAATAATGAGAACAGAGCAAGATCCCGTGTTAAAAACTGAGCTGTTGAGCAATGAATTATCAGGCCCAACCAAATTATTTAGGCTCTTGCTCAACCAGGATGTAAAGGCACTAAAGAATCAAAGGGAGGTTGATGTGATTCCTGTAAGTAATAGGCAAGAGACTGGTAACTAAACATGTTGGGCTGAACCCTTTCCTTAGCAAGCACCATACTCTATCATTACACATTAAATGAATGGTTAAAGAATGGGATAGCAAAGAATTTATTGTGACAAAAAACTGAGACTGAGTTCTTATAAAAGAAAATAAATAAAGGGAAGAAAATGGATGCAATCTACCAGGTTTTGTACTTTGTAACATTTTGCGTGAACACTGTCTACTAATTGTGTTGTTTATTTAGATGTTGACTCTTCAGATCAAGGACTGTCATAGAATGTGTATGAAGAATGGTGCCCAATCCTGACTAGGGCATTTAGGCTCGTTCGGGCTCTTGCTCGCTCTCTCCCCCTCTCCGCTCGCTCTCTCCCTTACCCCCATCTCATGCAGAACATTAGGCCTTCACCGCTGCCTTCCATCTTTTCCCATCTCCTGCTGCAATCTTAATTTCTTCCAGTGTCACTTTGATAGCTTTCAGTTCTGCTTCTATTGTGTATTTCCATGTTTGTTATCCTGAGTCTACCTCAACATCTCTTGCCTTGGGGATTTCAGTCCAATGCCCGTCTCATCATGTTATTTGGGTCTTTCCTCCATGTATGTCCTAGACATCTCCATTTTCATTCCATAATTTCCTGTCCTTAGTTTCTGTTTTGTCCTCCTCCAGAGTTCTTTGTGTGTGATTTTTTTCTGGACATCTAGTATGGAGGATTTGTCTAAGACAACTGTTTATGAAAACTTGGAGTTTAGACAGTAAGGTCTTAACAAGACTTCAAGTTTCAGCGCCGTATAGTAAGACTCATTTTATAATCATGTTAAATATTTGAAGTTTATTTCAGAGGGCAAGATTTCTGTTTCTCCAGATCAGCTTTGGCATTACAAAGGCATTTCTGGATTTCACTATTCTGGCTTTAATGTCTTACTAGGCTGCCAAGATATGTGAACATCCATGACATCTGTGACAGAATCGTATCCCTAGTCATAATAGATCTGAATGTTCACAAATTTTTGAAGGATAACATAATGGCATAGCAACTTCCATAAAAGTGTTCTATCCTCTGTTCCAAAGGCATTTTGGAAATCTTTATAATTCATATAAAGCAGCGACTATCACTCTATCAATAGTTCTTTCAAGATACGTTGCTATTTGCTATCCTGTTTGAACCCAGCCTGTTCTTGTCTGTGATGCTTCCCAAGGGGGTACCCAGGGTTGTGAGGCATCTCGCCACCACCTGCCCTTGGTGTGAGGTCTGTGCCTGCTGTGAATCAGCTCCCTGATTCCAACACCCTCTGGCAACAAAAACACTGTCTTCCAGGCCTCCACAGAGGACTCTCTGTGCAGGTTAGCAATAGGCTCACATAAATCCCTTAGTCCTCTGAATGTCCCTCTGGAGAGCCCAGACATTAGTCCACCAAACACTCACATAACTCTCAGATTCTCCACTCCCAAAGGAATAGTTTACACCAAGATATTTGATTCCTCTCATGATCACCACTCTGCTTAACCCACAGCACTCTGATACATTAATAAACTTATTCCTGTTTTCGTTATAATCAAAGAACAGAGATTAAAACAATAGTAAATAAGTATATTGGAAACAAATAGTTACACATAAAGCCTCTCTCTGCACCTCAGATATACCAGATCAGACTTTTGATCTTCATCAGAAAAGAAGGTTCCCATCCCATCCCTTGCTATTTACCTCTTCCTGTTCATTTCCTAATGAAGTCTCCACAAGCTCTTCATTAGCATTTGACTCAGTATGCTAATAGACTTCTGTTGCAAGACACACAATACACAGTGGTCCACCAGGGGGAGATGTTTCTCCCCACCTCCTGTATGGAGAAGTTTGTCTCAAAGGCCTGGTCTACACTATGAGTTTATCTCGAATTTAGCAGCGTTAAACCGAATTAACCCTGCACCCGTCCACACAATGAAGCCCTTTACCTCGACATAAAGGGCTCTTAATATCGATATCTGTACTCCTCCCCGACGAGGGGAGTAGCGCTGAAATCGGTATTGCCATTTCGAATTAGGGTTAGTGTGGCCATAATTCGACGGTATTGGCCTCCGGGAGCTATCCCACAGTGCACCATTGTGACCGCTCTGGACAGCAATCTGAACTCGGATGCACTGGCCAGGTAGACAGGAAAAGCCCAACGAACTTTTGAATTTCATTTCCTGTTTGGCCAGCGTGGAGAGCACAGGTAACCACGCAGAGCTCATCAGCACAGGTAACCATGCAGTCCGAGAATCGAAAAAGAGCAGCAGCACGGACCGTACGGGAGGTACTGGATCTGATCGCTATATGGGGAGAGGATTCCGTGTTAGCAGAACTACATTCCAAAAGACGAAATGCCAAAACTTTTGAAAAAATCTCCAAGGGCATGATGGAGAGAGGCCACAATAGGGACTCACTACAGTGCCGCGTGAAAGTTAAGGAGCTCATACAAGCCTATCAAAAAAGAAAGGAGGCAAACGGTCGCTCCAGGTCAGAGCCGCAGACATGCCGCTTCTACGCTGAGCTGCATGCAATTCTAGGGGGGGCTGCCACCACTACCCCACCTCTGACCGTGGATTCCGAGCAGGGGGTAATCTCAGCCATGCCTGAGGATTCTGCGGACGGGGAAGATGAGGAGGAGGAGGATGACGACGAGCTTGCGGAGAGCACACAGTACTCCATTCTCCCCAACAGCCAGGATCTTTTTCTCAGCCTGACTGAAGTACCCTCCCAACCCCCAGACAATGAGGCCATGGAAGGGACCTCCGGTGAGTGTACCTTTGTAAATATAAAACATGGTTTAAAAGCAAGCGTTTTTTAAATGATTAATTTACCCTGAGGACTTGGGATGCATTCGCAGCCAGTACAGCTACTGGAAAAGTCTGTTAACGTGTCTGGGGATGGAGCGGAAATCCTCCAGGGACATCTCCATGAAGCTCTCCTGGAGGTACTCCAAAAGCCTTGCCACAAGGTTTCTGGACAGTGCAGCCTTATTCCGTCCTCCATGGTAGGACACTTGACCACGCCATGCTAGTAGCAAGTAATCTGGTATCATTGCATGACAAAGCCTGGCAGAGTATGGTCCCGGTGTTTGCTGGCATTCAAGCAACATCCATTCTTTATCTCGCTGTGTTATCCTCAGGAGAGTGATATCGTTCATGGTAACCTGGTTGAAATACGGGAATTTAATTAAGGTGACAGAGGTGGCCATTCCTACTGGGCTGTTTGCCTGTGGCTGAAAAGAAATCCTTCCCTGCAGTTAGCCAAACGGGGGGGGGGGGGGGGGGGAAGAGGGATAACTATAGGCATTTCAACATCCCCAATGGTTATTTTCTGGTCTGGGAAGTAAATCCCTTGCTGCAGCCGTTTAAACAGATTAGTGTTCCTGAAGATGCGAGCGTCATGAACTCTTCCCGGCCATCCAACGTTGATGTTGGTGAAACGTCCCTTGTGATCCACCAGTGCTTGCAGCAGCATTGAAAAGTACCCCTTGCGGTTTATGGCTGCCCTGGTGCTCCGATGCCAAGATAGGGATATGGGTTCCATCTATCGCCCCACCACAGTTTGGGAATCCCATTGCAGCAAAGCCATCCACTATGACCTGCACATTTCCCAGAGTCACTACCTTTCGTAGCAGCAGCTCAGTGATTGCTTTGGCTACTTGCAACACAGCAGCCCCCACAGTAGATTTGCCCACTCCAAATTGATTCCCGACTGACTGGTAGCTGTCTGGCGTTGCAAGCTTCCACAGGGCTATCGCCACTTGCTTCTCAACTGTGAGGGCTGCTCTCATCTTGGTATTCTGGCACTTCAGGGCAGGGGGAAGCAAGTCACAAAGTTCCATGAAAGTGCCCTTACGCATGCAAAAGTTTCGCAGCCACTGGGAATTGTCCCACACCTGCAACACTATGCGGTCCCACCAGTCTGTGCTGGTTTCCCGGACCCAGAATCGGCCTTTCACGGCTATAACCTGCCTCATTAACAGCATGATCTCCAAAGCGCCGGGGCCCGCAGTTTGATAGAATTCCATGTCCATGTCCTCATCACTCTCGTCGCCGCGCTGCCGTAGCCTACTCCTCGTCGCCTGGTTTTGCAGGTACTGGTTCAGCATAAACCGCACGATAACGTGCGAGGTGTTTATAATGTTCATGACTGCTGTCTTGAGCTGAGCGGGCTCCATGCTTGCCATGGTATGGCGTCTGCACTGTTCACCCAGGAAAAAGGCACGAAAAGGTTGTCTGCCGTTGCTTTCCCGGAGGGAGGGGGAGGATGTACCCAGAACCACCTGCGACAATGTTTTTTGCCCCATCAGGCATTGGGATCTCAACCCAGAATTCCAATGGGCGGAGGAGACTGCGGGAACTATGGGATAGCTACCCACAGTGCAACGCTCCGGAAGTCGACGCTAGCCTCGGTACATGGACGCACACCACCGAATTAATGTGCTTAGTGTGGCCGCATACACTTGACTTTATACAATCAGTTGCCAAAAATCAAATTCTGTAAATTCAGATTAATCCCGTAGCGTAGACATACCCAAAGCATGCTATCTTTGAGTTTTCTGCCTTTAACTACAATGCTAGAGAACATAATTTTCAGCATATATACACATAACTCCTCACATATTTTCCATATATACATCTCACAATGATTATGACCACTGTGACACAGTCTTTCATTAAAGACCTTGCATGTCATTCTTTCGGTGAATCCAGGGGATCCCTGTACCCCAGGCCCTCTCCCAGTTGGCATCAAGAGGTCCTTGGGTCACACTATCATAACCCTGAATCTACCTCTTTCTTTATTATGTATAGACACTACCACTATACAAATAAGAGTACTTCCCTTAGACATTTGATAAGATACCAAATAAAAAACTTGAAGGTTAAGTAAAAAACTGGAGGCGTTTGTGAAAGATTGGAGGTCTTGAATGTTAACTAGCTAGCAGGAAGGCTAGAGGAAGTCAGAGTAGATGGAAGGAAATCTTTTTTCTATGGAGTGGAAAAGTAGGTCCCCAACAGCTTACTGCTAGGAATGATCTTGCTTGCTACACCCATAAAGTGATTTAGAAAGGGGAGCAAACTGCTTGATATTAAAAGGAAATCTTTCTATTGAATTCAACAGGAGTCGGATAAGGCCCAAAATCTATGGATGACAGACACTGGAAGGATAACAGATATTCTTGAGAATCTTCAGTGACAGGAGGATCTAAGCAGACTGGAGAAAAAGGACAAAAGTATGTCACATAGAACTGAATGTGATTAAATGTAAAATCAATAACATTACCCACTTCCATAGTGCCTTTCATCTGACGATTACAAAGTGCACGTTAAATTATTCCTTAACACTTCTATAGCACAATATCCTTTTTACAAATAAGTTGAGACACAGTGATTAAGTGACTTCCTCAAAGTCTGACAGAGCCCTGAATCCTGAGTCCAAAATCATAAAAACGTAACAGCAGCCATACTGGGTCAGACCAATGGTCCATCTAGCCCAGTATCCTGTCTTCTGACAGTGGCCAATGCCAGGCGCTTCAGAGGGAATGAACAGAATGAATGAATCATCAAAAATCCATCCCCTGTGGCCCATTCCCAGCTTCTGGCTAACAGAGGCTAGGGACACCATCCCTGCCCATCCTGGCTAATAATCATTGATGGACCTGTTCTCCATGAACTTATCTAGTTCTTTTTTGAACCCTGTTATAATCTTCCCAACATCCTCTGACAAAGGGTTCCACAGGTTGTGTTGTGTGAAGAAATACTTCCTTTTGTTTTTAACCTGCTGCCTATTAATTTTATTTGGTAACCCCTAGTTCTTGTGTTACGAGAAAGAATAAATAACACTTCCTTATTTACTTTCTCCACACCAGTCATGATTTTATAGACCTCTATCCTATTCCCCCTTAGTCATCTCTTTTCCAAGCTGAAAAGTCCCAATCTTATTAATCTCTCCTCATATGGAAGCTGTTCCATACCCCTAAATCATTTTTATTTCCCTTTTCTGTACCTTTTCCAATTCCAAAATATCTTTTTTGAGATGGGGTAACCAGATGTGCACGCAATATTCAAGATGTGGGTGTACCATGGATCTATATAGAGGCCATATATCATATCATCTATCCCTTTCCTAATGATTCACAACATTCTGTTAGCTTTTTTCACTGCCGCTTCACATTGAGTGGATGTTTTCAGAGAACTATCCACAATGACTGCAAGATCTCTTTCTTGAGTAGTAACAACTAATTTAGACCCCATCATTTTATACGTTTAGTTGGGATTATGTTTTCCATTGTGCATTATTTCCTAGCCTCTGCGCTAGCCACTGAAATTTTTAGAACACTTTGGACAGACTATAAAATAAATTGTATAGTAAACAGTTGTCTACGAAAAATTTAAAACAGCAGTTAAAAGTGTGATACTAAGTGGTTTAACTAAAATAAAATGGACTACTTCATCGACTACTAGTTTCAGATATTTTTAAATGCCAGTGCTTAGTCTGCAATTGCATGCATTCCTCCATTATTAAGTCATTAAATACAGTTACCTAAGTCGATTTTTATCTGCAAGCAGCATATGGACATATCTTTCCAGAGAATGTTCATTTAATGCACAGCGTAGCCAGGCACGGCCTCTGCCAATATCTGTAGTAATAGTCCTCAGAGAGTAGAAGCGCTGTAGTTCATGTTTATTCAGAACTTCTCTTACGTAGTACCAAAACACTGGCTCTGCAAGATATATTAAGATACAAAAATACACTTAACTCATATGTCTGGTCTATTTTCCTCTCTCCCTATCACAAAGTCATTAAAGAGAATACCATTTATATCATTTCTATTCTTACCTCCAAATTTTTATGCCAGTTTTTTCAAATATCATTCTAAAGCCAATATAATTACTATTTCATGCTTAAGCACACACAATAAACTGTCTCCTATCTATAGAACATGCTATTTTACTAAAACAATACAATTACCTGCTTATGACCTTGAACATAGATGAATCATTTCCCAGCTTGTTGTAACCCTTCAGTTTAGTAGCTTGCTTACTTCTACAGAATTTCTCTGAAGCTATTGACTGTAGATATTTGTGATAAGAATTATCCCTGCAGGATTCCACCTTCACTCCTAAATCTACTATATATTTAAAAAGTCATCCAATTTACCATTTCATTTATAACAGCAGGGCCAAAATTTCATCTGGGGATGCATATTCCTATCGTTTTTAAAAACACACCTATGCTCCAGAATTGATAAATTTGTGACTGATGTAAGATAACTTAAGTTTGCTGGCAACAAATTCTACTTACTATTAAAAACCTCCCATCAAATTACCGTATTGCAGTTAACTACCATTCTACTCTATATAGGTTCTTATACCATGCTCAACATTCTGACATCTGACCATTTTCCAGCAGTGCATTAAGCAATATGATTAACACTTGTCCTGTGTTTGTTCTCTCCTCCTGTCCCTAGGAGTGGGTTTTGGGTTTGGTTGTTGTTGTTGTTGTTTGGGGGGGGGGGGAGGTTGGAGACAAGAGGAGGGAGAATTTGGTCTGTTTTTTTAAATATGCATGTTGCTATGTGTTTATGCTAGAGAAGGCATAGTCAAATAAATGTGCCTTGTACTTGATGTGGAAGGTGGTGCAGATTGTCATTATTTCTGGGAGGAGTTAATCCCACAATCTTGAACTGGCCCCCAAGAAAGTTCTGAATTAGAGGTAATGACAATACACATGTCAAGAACAGCATACGTGTGTACAATAAAACACTTTTACTTCACCACATTTTTCAATTAAACTCAAGATGTTCTCAGGATACTTTTATGCCAGGTCACATCCTCCCAATTCACTGGGGAGAAAGGAGCAGCCATCTATTAGCTTATTCCTTGCCATTAAAATAATATTTTTAACAAGTTATATGCAGTTTGACAATTACTATTGACCATCAGTATTGCATGAAATATATATATTGCTCAAAAACAAACTATACAGCAATATTAGCATTAGAGTCTCAGTACCACAAGATATTATTGAAAAAAATTAGGGAAAAATATTAAAGTGTGAACAAGAAAATTGGCAGTTCCGCTAAATGAGATGAAAACATGTAAGAGATAGGAACCTCACACTTCAAAGACATATCAACCACATATCCCTGGGGTTATAAAGAAACTTCCCCCATGGGCATGTTTATCACAGACATTTTCATTTGGGGGATTTATACATTTCTGTGAAACACAGAATACTGGACAAGATGGACCACTTGTTTGATCCAGTATAACAATTCTCATTGTCCCCTGTTCCTTTACACACGGATCCTACACATGGACTAAATTTAACAATTAAAATGGAACTACTCACATGTGCAAAATTAAACATGTGCTTACCATGGATTAGGGCCTTATATAATGAACTAACATGGAAAAGATAAAGAGGGCCACACTATATGTGTGGAAGCTTTATTACTATTTCTGTAGCTCTGGTCTGGCTTGCATTTATTTGGATCTCTCCATTTCAAACAGTTAAACTGGCATATCTAAGAAAAGAAAAGATTCCTTAAAATAAAATACATCAGTAGCAAAACTACCTCGATTTACTTCTTTTATGAAGAGAGTCTCTTATGATTGTTTATGAAAACATGCATTCATTTGTGTTTCAGTAAGACGGAAAAACTGAAGGAGGAAATGAAAATGTTACTGGAATGAAAAAACAAGTAGATTTCCCCTTCTGCTCAAAGCTAACAATCCCATGGTTTCCTGGCACTCTGCTTATTGACAGCAATCAAGGCTTTCTGAAAAGGATGGAATTTCGGGCATCAACAGTTAATATTCAAAATTTATCGAATATAAATTAAATACTAGCATTACATACTACAGTCCAGTATGAACATATTGATATAAGGTGGGATTTCCAAAAGCACTAAGTCAATGATTAATTGGGAGCAGACACACAGAGCTTTTGAAAAATCCCACCTCTCAGGTTCACTATACTATTTCCCAGTCTGACAATCACATACAAAAATAATAATCAGGAAGATGATCTACTCTGTATTCAATGTATCCTGCATAAATGTGAGGCAAAATACTGATATTATGCAAGTTACTCAAATATTTACCCACTTTACACAAAATAAAGTTTACATAAATTATACATTCAGTTTTGCTCTATTTGATTATAGGTTCCATAAAGCTCCCATGTATTATACATTACTCAGCTGTGTATTACAAGGTTATAATGCCATCCTGAAGTGGTTTATTGGGCAAGGACGAACTAATTTTGAAGTCTGGTTTCAGAAAGTACAAATCTATGGCTTTTTGATGGGGAGAAGGGGAAAAGCCCAAAGTTCACAACTTAGGCATTGTAACTAGCTTGTACTTAAATATTTGCCTTGTAATTAGTTGGAAAATGTTTTTAAACATTTTATAGCATTTTTCACATTAAGTGGCATTGTACAATATTTTGACATTGCCTTTTCTGTGCTATGTGAATAGATTTTTTTAATTTCTTATTTATTCACAGCCAAGCAGGTGCAAAATTTTGTTGTTTTTAATTGGTCGTTTGATTAGATACTAATATTTTAATTCCCCCATACACACATTGATATAAATTAGTCATTCTTCTTTATAAACATATACAGAAAATGATGGTGGTTATCACAGAAGTCTTCTGCATTATGAATCATAAGACACTGTAGGGAGGGTAATCACTGCCTATAATACAATAAGATGGCATGCTGTAAAGAAGAAAGAATGTTTAAGATAAGAACATAAGAATGGCACTCTTGAGGGAATCCTGCGCCAAAAAATTAAAATTCTGCAAAATTCTGCATATTTTATTTGTCAAAATAACACTATATAATTGCATCAGTTGCAATTATTTTGGTAATGTATTTCAAAATACCTGTCAGCAACTATGTCTGTAACAATAAAGACAACAAAAATTCCCCCAGGAGTAGAGTGTTAAAAAAAAACCCTACGACAACCCAGTTCCTGTATCTCTGCCCCCTCCCACCCAGAGCCGAGATGGGGGGGGGGGGCAGACACCCATACCTTCTGCCCACAGAGCCCAGCCATGGGGCACCCCTCAGCCCAGACACCCACAACCCCTTGCCCCCAGACAACCCCTTGCCCCCAGAGCCCAGCTGCAGGCACCCATGCACCCAGACACCTGCAACCCCTCCCTCCTCAGAGCCCAGTTGTAGGGCACCCCCGCACCTCCTCCCCACAGTGCCCAGAGGGAGAAACTGCCTGATGCTGGGTCACAGGCTTGTACTGAGTTTCCTGAATGCCGCCTCCTTCCTTCAGAGTGTGCCGGGAACTGTAGCTGCTGGGAACCCTCTAGCTCCTCCTTCCCTGTCCCCTGGCGGGCCTTCTATTTGCAAGCTAGGAAGCTGGGCTCTGCTGGATCCAGCAGCCCCTAGTGGCAGCCAGCAGTTCTGCAGTGCCAATTCTGCAGTGAAAAAGAAATTCTGCGCAGAACAGTACATAAGAACATAAGAATGGCCATACTGGGTCAGATCAAGGGTCCTTCCAGCCCAGCATCCTGTCTGCCGACAGTGGCCAATGCCAGGTGCCCCAGAGGGAGTGAACCTAACAGGCAATGATCAAGTGAGCTCTCTCCTGCCATCCATCTCCACCCTCTGACAAAGAGAGGCTAGGGACACCATTTCTTACCCATCCTGGCTAATAGGCATTAATGGACTTAACCTCCAAGAATTTATCTAGTTCTCTTTTAAACCCTGTTATAGTCCTAGCCTTCACAACCTCCTCAGGCAAGGAGTTACAGAGCTTGACTGTGCGCTGTGTGAAGAAGAACTTCCTTGTATTTGTTTTAAACCTACTGCCCATTAATTTCATCTGGTGGCCCCTAGTTCTTATATTATGGGAACAAGTAAATAACTTTTCCTTATTCACTTGCTCCATACCACTCATGATTTTATATACCTCTATCATATCCCCCCTTAGACTCCTCTTTTCCAAAAGTCCTAGCCTCTTTAATCTCTCCTCATATGGAACCCGTTCCAAACCCCTAGTCATTTTAGTTGCCCTTCTCTGAACCTTTTCTAATGATAGTATATCTTTTTTGAGATGAGGATACCACATCTGTACACAGTATTCAAGATGTGGGCGTACCGTGGATTTATATAAGGGCAATAAGATATTCTCCATCTTATTCTCTATCCCTTTTTTAAACATTCCTAACATGCTTTTTTGACTGCCACTGCACACTGCGTGGACGTCTTCAAAGAACTATCCACGATGACTCCAAGATCACTTTCCTGATTAGTTGTAAGCTAAATTAGCCCCCATCATATTGTATATATAGTTGGGGTTATTTTTTCCAATGGGCATTACTTTACATTTATCCACATTAAATGTCATTTGCCATTTTGTTGCCCAATCACTTAGTTTTGTGAGATCTTTTTGAAGTTCTTCACAGTCTGCTTTGGTCTTAACTATCTTGAGCAGTTTAGTATCGTCTGCAAACTTTGCCACCTCACTGTTTACCCTTTTCTTCAGATCATTTATGAATAAGTTGAATAGGATTGGTCCTAGGACTGACCCTTGGGGAACACGACTAGTTACCCCTCTCCATTCTGAACATTTACCATTTATTCCTACCCTTTGGTTCCCTGTCTTTTAACCAGTTCTCAATCCATGAAAGGATCTTCCCTCTTATCCCACGACAACTTAATTTACGTAAGAGCCTTTGGTGAGGGACCTTGTCAAAGGCTTTCTGGAAATCTAAGTACACTATGTCCACTGGATCCCCCTTGTCCACATGTTTGTTGACCCCTTAGAACTCTAATAGATTAGTAAGATATGATTTCCCTTTACAGAAACCATGTTGACTTTTGCCCAACAATTTATGTTCTTCTATGTGTCTGACAATTTTATTCTTTACTATTGTTTCAACTAATAGTTCCGCAATTTCACATTTGAGTTCTTTCAGAACTCTTGGGTGAATGCCATCGGGTCCCGGTGACTCGTTACTGTTAAGTTTATCAATTAATTCCAAAACCTCCTCTAATGACTCTTCAATCTGTGACAATTCCTCAGATTTGTCACCTACAAAGGACGGCTCAGGTTATGGTGTCTTTGAAAAGTGTCCATGTAGCTTGCAGGGATTTCACTCTAGTCACTATACCTTTTAATTTCTGTTTAACTAACCTCCTCATTTTTGCATAGTTCCCCTTTCTGAAATTAAATGCCACAGTGTTGGGCTGTTGGGGTGTTCTTCCCACCACAGGAATGTTAAATGTTATTATATTATGGTCACTATTTCCAAGCGGTCCTGTTATAGTTACCTCTTGGACCAGATCCTGCACTCCACTCAGGACTAAATTGAGAATTGCCTCTTCCCTTGTGGGTTCCTGTACCAGCTGCTCCAAGAAGCAGTCATTTAAAGCAGTGGTTCTCAAACTAGGGCCGCGGCTTGTTCAGGGAAAGCCCCTGGCGGACCAGGCCGGTTTGTTTACCGGCCGTGTCCGCAGGTTCGACCGATCGCAGCTCCCACTGGCCGCGATTTGCCGCTCCAGGCCAATGGGGGCTGCAGGAAGGGCGGCCAGTATGTCCCTCGGCCCGCGCATTTCGTCCTGAAGTGACATGTACCCAGTCAATATGGGGATAATTGAAATCCCCCACTATTATTGAGTTCTTTATTTTGATAGTCTCTCTAATCTCCCTTAGCATTTCATCGGCACGATCACTGTCCTGGTCAGGTGGTCAATCATAGATCCCTACTATTATATTCTTATTAGAGCATGGAATTACTATCCAGAGAGATTCTATGGAACATGTGGATTCATTTAAGATTTTTACTTCATCTGATTCTAAATTTTCTTTCACATATAGTGAAATCCCCTCCCCATCACCACCTCCCCCCACAACCTGTTCTGTCCTTCCGATATATTTTGTACCCTGGAATGATTGTGTCCCATTGATTGTCCTCACTCCACCAGGTTTCTGTGATGCTAATTATATTAATATCCTCCTTTAACACAAGGCATTCTAGTTCACCCAACTTATTTAGACTTCTAGCATTTGTGTACAAGCAGTTTAAAAATTTGTCACTGTTTATTTGTCTGCCCTTTTCTGATGTGTCAGATTCTTTTTTATGTGAATGTTTCTCATCTGATCTGGCCCATATTTCATCCTCTCCTCCTGACTAAAACCTAGAGAATCTCTATCAATAGACTCTCCTCTAAGAGAAGTCTCTATCCAATCCACGTGCTCCTCTGCAGCAATCGGTTTTCCCCCATCTCTTAATTTAAAAACTGCTCTGCAACCTTTTTAATGTTAAGTGACAGCAGTCTGGATCCACTTTGGTTTAGGTGGAGCCCATCCTTCCTGTATAGGCTCCCCCATCCCAAAAGTTTCCCCAGTTCCTAATACATCTAAACCCCTCCTCCCTACACCATCGTCTCATCGACGCACTGAGACTCTGAAGCTCTGCCTGCCTACCTGGCCCTGCACGTGGAACTGAAAGCATTTCTGAGAATGCCACCATAGAGGTCCTGGATTTCAGTCTCTTTCCTAGCAGCCTAAATTTGGCCTCCAGAACATCTCTCCTACCTATGTCATTGGTGCCTACATGTACCAAGACCACCGGCTCCTCCCCAGCACTATACGCAAGTCTATCTAGATGCCTCGAGAGATCCGCAACCTTTGCACCAGGCAGGCAAGTCACCATACGGTTCTCCCGGTCATCACAAACCCAGCTATCTATGTTTCTAATGATCAAATCTCCCATTACTAACACTGTGCAAATTCTGCATTGCGCAGTGGCGCAGAATTCCCCCAGAAGTAGAATGGCCATACTGGGTCAGACCAATGATCCATCTAGCCCAGTATCCTCTCTTCCAACAGTGGCCAATGCCAGGTGCTTCAGAGGGAATGAACAGAACAGTCAATCATTGAGTGATCCATCCCCCTGTCATCCACTCCCAGCCTCTGGCAGTCAGAGGCTAGGGACATCCACAGCATGGGGTTGTATACCTGACCATCCTGGCTAATAGCCATTAATGGAGCTATCTTCCATTAACTTATCTAGTTCTTTTTTTAACCAAATTATAGTTTTGGCCTTCACAACATCTCCTGGAGTTCCACAAGCTGATTGTGTGTTGTGTGAAGAAGTACTTCCTTTTGTTTTAAACCTGCTGCCTATTAATTTCATTGGGTGACCCCTGGTTTTTGTGTTATGTGAAAGGATAAATAACACTTGCTTAGTCACTTTCTCCACATCATTCATGGTTTACAAGTATAAGTTATTTGTATTTTCAAGTTCTGTTCCCTAGGTCTGTCACTGGCTCTTCACATGGCCTTAAAAAAGCCACTCAACTTCTGTGCCATGGTTTACCATCTATAAAATAGATTTTGCAGCTTCCAAGAATGGATCACTGGGTTATGATTTATTAGTATAATCCTGGAGCATCCAAGGTAATGGAACAATCTATACCAGTATATTATACCTGAACTACATAGGGGGAGATGATGCAACAAAGAAAAGATAAAACACATGGGCACAAGAGTATCACTGACAAGGGGCAAGAGCAGAAGAGTTCTAGTGAGCAGGGAGAAGAGAGAAGCAAGCACCTAACCTCTGCTTCTGTTAAGACCATTGTGATAACAGAAGTGTAACTGGGGGAGAAGAAAGAGGAGGAATTCTCTGCAAATATTTTGAATCTTCTCAAAATACTGTTCTACCCATTATTCAAACAAACACTGCAAGGAATGCAGACCCTTTATGCTAAAGGACACTAACAAATACCAAAATCTTGACTGAACATCAAAATGAAGTCCTGTATTGTTATTTCAATCCAAGAGAACACAAGAATAAAGGAACATCAAACTAGAGACAGAGTTGCGACACTACTGAGGAAGAAGGGACCTATAACAATTGCACATGCCTTTCAAGATTACATATAGCTACAGCCCTTAGAACCACATTCGCTCTCAAAGGGCAAAAATGTTTTTTTCAGAATCTTGCTTACAAAAAACAAAAATATAATATTTTATATATATTTTTAAGTACCACAGGCTTTTTAAAGATCCACTCAAAAAGGCTGCTCTTTTTCAAAGCGTATCTTTGGTAAAAATACTCAGGTTGTATTTAATATGAATAAAAATAAAACAATATTAAAAGATCAGCACTGATGTAAAAAGCAGCATTGTAGATGTTTTACAGCGATTCTGGATCACATTTTGTCATAAAATTTGCATCCATTAAGTTCAGCTGAGTTGTCCAACTTTTTTACTGCCAAAGATTGCTGCTAGAGCCACATTTATACAGCTGAAATGTAGCATTCAGATATGTTAATCACAGAGTTCATCTATTCCTTTGTGTTATAGCCACCCTGAATACAAACCAGATCAGAATCATTTTCCTGACAGTACTAACAGTATTAAATTACATTTGTACCTGTTTTGGAGATGCACAATCATTCAGAAAAATAAGTTTACTTGCAAATAGTCACTGACATATTGATCATATGTTCTCTTCAGTCACTATTCGGTGTTGTTAAATTTGCCTGCTGCACCACATCCACATTCTCACTCTTGACTGAGCTTCCACATGTTACTCATTATTATGGTTTTCTATGCAGCCAAAAAAAGATACTCCTCTCCTCGAAGTACAAAAAGAATCTCATATTACTGACAGGCAGCCAAGTAAAATGCTTTTTTTTTTTTTAAACGGTTATATGAGCACATGGAAGCTTGGGAACAATTTAGCTGAGCTAGGTAATGTGGATGGATATCTCAGAATTTTAAGATTAAGGAAGTTCACAGATGGAACAAGGAACCTCACATGCTTCTGATTTTACCACCAACCACACAGTGAGCCCTGAAGCATAATAGTTAGGGCCCTACTAAATTCACGGTCCATTTTGGTCAATGTCACAGTCATAGGATTTTAAAAATCATAAATTTCATTATTTCAGCCATTTAAATCTGAACGGTGTTGTAATTGTAGGGGTCCTGACCCAAAAAGGAGTTGTAAGGGGGGTGGGATCCCAAGGTTATTGTATAGGAGATTGTGGTACTGCTACCCTTACTTCTGCGCTGCTGCTGGTGGAGAGCTGCTTTCAGAGCTGGGTACCCAGCCAACAGCCGCCGCCCACCAGCTGCCCAGTTCTGAAGTCAGCGCAGAAGGGTGGCAATACCGTGCCCCTCCCGCCAAAAATAACCTTGTGACCCTCCTGCAACTCCTTTCTGGGTCAGGACCCTCAATTTGAGAAACGCTGGTCTCCCCAGTGAAATTTATAAGTATAGGGTAAAAGCCCACAAAAGACCAGATTTCACCAGGGGGGAGGCACGACCAGATTTCATGGTCCGTGACACATTTTTCATGGCCATGAATTTGGTAGGGCCCTAATAATAGTGAGGAATATAGGAATGCATTTAAATGTCAAAGTATTGTGATCACCAGGAGCAGTAAGAGGTAACTGTAGAAAAGGAGATCTTGGATTAGGAGAGGGCAGAACAGCTGCTGAACAAAAGGATGAGATTGTTGATTGGAGGCTGGGGAGGCTATCCACTGAAGAAACTACCAATGGGAGGAGGGACAAAGAAGCAAAGCATTCTGCCATCCCAATCCACACTAAAAAAAAGGCAACAACAGGTACAGAAGAAGCTAGGATTCCACAAGGATCTGAATAAGCAGCTGAACTTTTATTTGTTTATCCAGTCTGAACCTCCAAACTGTTTTGAGTTTTGCCCATCACTACCGAGGAAAGAAATGTTCAAAGCTATCTATACAAACCACACTGAAAGGATAATTCAGAGAACGTACACAATAGTTTCCAAAGAAAGACAAGTCTTTAGGCTTCAAAGAAAACATTAATACAAGAGTCCAGAACACCAGCACAACTTATCTTAGCCCATGACCAACAAGAACAAAAACCGCATTAACTAAATTATGAGAAAAAAAATTAGATTAAACTACAAGTTCCTATTGCACTTAACTGTATTTGTAATATGCCACATAACAGTATTATGGAAACTGTAGGTGGAGGTCACAGTAAGTATAATAAATTCCACCATATAGAAGGATTAAATGTCAAAATATATTACTTCAACACTTGTTACAGTTGAGTGATTTTCAGAAACCTGAAGATTATGGTCCCTTATAATTAAGACTACATTTTAGTCACAGATAATTTTAGTAAAAGTCATAGACAGGTCACGGGCAGTAAACAAAAATTCCCGGCCCGTGACCTGTCAATGACTTCTACTATATACCCCTGACTAAAACTTGGGTGCTCTGGGGTAGGGGGCAGCCCAGGGGCACCGTGCAGGTGTTCTGGGGCAGGGGCACGTGGCCCGGAACCAGAGGTGAAAGTAAGCCGGTACGGGCCGGAATGGAGGACCAGTAAGAAAAGGTGCAGTCTGACTCCTCCTCCAGCCAGGCTGAAGATGCTAGGCTCCATGCTTTCCCCCTGCCTGGCTCTCAGCAGTGGCTGAAGGGGGGGCTCCCCTCTAGCTTGCAGCAGGGAGACTGGCTGAGCGGGAGAAGCAAGCCTAACCCCTGCATAAGAATAGTTTAAACTCAGCTGTTCCCTGCGCCATTCAGCCCCTGGGGTTAGGAGCCATTTCTGGCATCCTTGTTAATTTCACTCACAGTTGCTGGGGGTCGGGGGAGGGTGTGTTTGACCATGGCAGGGGCAGTTCTTTTCTGCCCCCGGGATGAGGGGATCTCTCCAATACTAATATACACAACAAATACAAGCATTTGGCTGCACAGCTTAAATCCTCCCCACCCCCCACTCAGCAGGGGCTCTCCCATCTAGCTGCCTGCATAAGAACATAGGGCGCAATCTCAGATCTCTTTTTGTTTTGTCCTGCCTGCAGAGTGCAAAGGCTGAAATTGACAAAACTTTCTCTAAGTATCTTGTATATTTCATGAAGGCTATTCCAGTTGTCCTTCATTCACCCCAGCCCTGCCTTCCCCTACTACTAGCCACCCACTGGTGTGCCCCCTGCACTCTTTTATGTGCCTGGAAGGGAAATTAAAAAATCCTTGATATCTGACTTGCTAGGAAATAGGGAGGATCTAGGGAAAGCGGGGCACTGGTGAGCATGGTGCAACGCAGTCCCTTGCCCCCCTGGCTCCCACTATGTGGGGGTATGGCACTCAAAAGCTAACTTTGGAACATCCACATGAATGTCTTCCTGGGAAAACAAAATCTTCTTGTCTTGCTTCACAGATCTAAATCTACTCTGATCCAGGTATGTTCTAAATGTATAGGTACAGCATGGATGGAGCTCTCAAAAAAGATAGCTCTTCAGTGTAGGAGTTGGACCAACAGCCCCCTGGGGAAGGACGGACTCCATTAAGCAGCACACATTAAGCAGAAGTTCCTGAGGTGTTAGCCCAGAAACACTTGTCTCCCGCCACCCCCCTCCCCTTAAAAGGGCACTGGCACCTTCCCCACAGGACAGTAATACATACAGTATGTATGTGTATGAATGTGTGTGTCACAAACAATGCAGCTGCAGCCTGCCGCAGACTGCCCTGACCCCAGCAACCGGCCCCTACTATTGTATTCTAGTAGTATTGGAGATCCCCTCATCCAGGAGGCAGAAAAGAACTGCACCTGCCATGGTCACACACACCCTCCGCTTCCCCCCCCCCCAACAACTGTGAGTGAAATTAACAAGGGTGCCAGAAACGGCTCCTAACCCCGGGGGCTGAACAGCGCAGGGAACAGCTGAGTTTAAACTGTTCTTATACAGGGGTTAGGCTTGCTTCTCCCTCTCAGCCAGTCTCCCTGCTCCCTGCTGCAAGCTAGAGGGGAGCCCCTGCAGCCGCTGCTGAGTGCCAGGCAGGGGGAAAGCACGGCCTAGCATCGGCAACCTGGCTGGAGGAGGAGGGAAGACATGGAGAAAAATGTGACAGTGAGTTTTCACTTTTTCAGGCTTATTCCAATAATAAAGTTTTATTACAGACAGTATTTTTAGTAGTAGTAGCAGCTTTATTTTCTATATCTATGTCATGCAATGGGAGGGATCCATGAAGTAGGTAGGAGAGGTGGGTTGCTTGCGATTGGACCATATGGGTAAGAAATGTAAATTACTTTCACCCCTGCCCAAACCCCAGGGCTCCCAGCCGCCTCTGCAGCTGGTAGCTCCGGGGGTGATTTAAAGGGCCCGGGGCTCCCAGCTTCAGCCGGATCCCCAAGCCCTTTAAATCCTGATTTAAAAGCCCCGGGATTTAAAGGCCCCACCTCTTCTGGTAGAGGCCACGCCTCTTCCAGTTGAGGCCCCGCCCCCTCCGCAGGACTCTGGTAAGTCCTTTAAGTACTTTCACCCCTGCCCGGGACTCCTGCTGCTGCTGGGGGAGGGGGAAGGCTGGCGGGCTCCCTGGCGGGCTCCGCACGGCTCCCAGAAGCGGTCAGCATGTCCCTGCAGCCCCTAGGTGGAGGCATGGCCAGGGGGGCTCCGCACGCTGCCCCCACCCCGAGCGTCCGCTCCGCAGCTCCCATTGTCCAGGAACCACGGCCAATGGGAACTGTGGGGGCAGTGCCTGTAGGTGGAGGCAGCACGCAGAACTGTCTGGCCACGCCTCCACCTAGGAGCTTGTTGCAGCTTCTGGGGAGACCCCCCCAAGGTAAGCACCAACTCCCTGCCTTAGCCCTGAACCCCCTCCCACACCCAAACTCCTGCTGCTGACGGGGAGGGAGGACAAGGGGGTGCAGTGGCCCGAGACTGCCCCAGCACCCGAACTGCTCAGGCGGCCCCCGGGCTAGTTGCACCAGCCACTCCAGAAGTCACGGAGGTCCCGGAAAGTCATGGAATCTGTGACTTCCATGACATACTCGCAGCCTTACTTATAATACCTTAAAACTGTTATCTCTCGGATGAGGAAGGGAAGACAAACACATCACTGGAGGCCAAGCAAAGGAGACATCATGAAGCTGAACTGTTTAAACACAAAGTGTGGATAAATAAATATGGGGGAACGAAGGGGAGAGAAGAAGAGGAGCAGAAAGGAAACAGAGCCCAACACAAAAGCAAAGTGTTCACTAAAAAAAGAAAGTATTTTGACCACAAAAATAAAAAATGGCAAATAATACTCCACCCAATACAAGCAGCATAAGCTTTGTTTTTAAAATTCCTATTGAGGCTTACTATCTCATGCCCACTGCCATAAATTTTGAAAATTAAAAGCAGAATAAAATAGGGTTAAAATGGAACAATACCATTACAAAAGCAACATTACAATTATATAATGTTTAGCAATATCAACTGTTACCAAATAAAACGTGCCTTGGAAAGTTCTTACCATAGAATTGTATGGACTGAGAACTCCTGAAAGTAGTGGAAGAGATTTTGGGCTAAAACTGATATAAAAATGAAACTAAACTTAAAAAAAATTTTCAGAGAGTTTATACTGCTATTTACAATCACTTTAAGAAAATAAATTCCAGCATGTACTAAGCTAGTATTAACAGCATCTTGGATTTTTATACCAATTTTTAGATATTCAAATATTAAACACTCTTCAACATGAATACGTACAACATGCTACATAAAAAAGTGAATTAACAAGCATTTTTATTTTATAATGAGACTTCAGTTAAGTATATTAAAAATAGCTTAGAGTCTGGTTTGTTTTCTTAAACCCAAAAATGAGAGGTTATGTCAATTGCTTACACATAACAAGGATAATATTTTGACATTTTTCAATAGGTCAGTTGGAACAGTGCATTACCTGTTTCTGTTCTGCTGGAGAAACCTGCTGCCTGTTTGATTGCTGCTGCTGTTAATGCTAATCCTCGGCTCCTCTTCAAACCGTGCTGTAGTACAGCTTCAAACTGAGCACACAGGCAAGTCACTCTGCAACAGAATACGTGATTAATTAATTAAAGACAATGTGAAAAGAATAAAAATCAATCAATTATGTTTAGATTCAGTGGATTTAGACATCTGGAATAAATGCAGAATGTGCAGGTACATGCAGTTCCCTACATGGAAAGTCCTTTACTTATGCCAGCGGTACTCAAACTGTGGGTCGGGACCTCATAGTGGGTCGCAACCCTGTTTTAATGGGGTCGCCAGAGCTAGTGTTAGATTTGCTGGGGCCCGGAGCTGAAGCCAACACCTGAGCCCCACTGCCCAGAGATGAAGCAGACGCCAGAAGGCTTCAGCCCTGGACAGCGGGGCTCAGGTTACAGGCCCCTTCACCCAGGGCAGTGGAGCTCCGGCGGGCTCAAGCTTTGATCCCCCCTCCTGGGGTCGTGCAGTAATTTTTGTTGTCAGAAGGGGGTTGCAGTGCAATGAAGTTTGAGGACCGCTGATTTTGGGAAATCTTTTTAATATGTGAAAGTTCTATAAACCTATTCATATCCACTAGGTTACAGTAACTATACAGAGCCACGGGAAACTGCTTGTTAAAAAACGTTAGCAGCCAATTTAGAAATTGATCTTTACATGTTGGAGTGTTTTTTATATCCCATTCATTTCAGCTCCTCTGTACATAACACAATTACATTTTAAACAGATAAACTTCAAAATTTACAACTACTTCATGATTTTTTGGAATATGCTGACAATGTACATGTACAAGTTCTAGGCAACTTTACCTGTTTGTTAGTGATACTTTTGCTGTTTTTCAGATGTACTGTAATACATCAAATGCAAAGCTTATTTTCATTTGTGCAACTGGAACAGCGTCAAACCCACGACACATGAAAAAGCTCAATTTTTATGAGAAAAAGCAAGCTACACAAAACTTGTCAGAGTAACATGCATACACCTTCACTTATGTCTACATCTTGATAGCAGCTGAAATTTTAGATTTCAAGTTTTCTGTAATTATCTTTAAAACTTAAATTATTCAACACAATCTGCACTGCAAACCTGATCAAGAAAATAACATAAAAATGTATATTGACACTCCTCAACTATTTTAGGCATTATAAAATGAAGCAAAATCTGCCTAGAAAGTAATTTAGACTTTTTTTAAAAATTGATGTCAACCTTACTACTTGACATTTTAGTAAATTTAACTTATTTTTTAAAATTAAGCCAAAGTCCACTATACTCCATTTCTGAATACTCCTCTACCCCGATATAACGCGACCCAATATAACATGAATTTGGATATAACGCGGTAAAGCAGTGCTCCGGGGGGGCAGGGCTGCGCACTCCAGCGGATCAAAGCAAGTTCGATATAACGCGGTTTCACCTATAAGATTTTTTGGCTCCCGAGGACAGCATTATATTGGGGTAGAGGTGTATGTCATAACAAATACAGCAAAAGCTTTGTTATCTGGCATGTTGGGAGAATGGAAGGTGCCAGTAAGTCAAAAATTCCAGGTAACTAAGAGGGAGGGAGTTTGGGCGCGTGAGGGAGCTTAGGACTGGGGGTTGGGGCGCAGGAGGGGGTGCGGGCTCTGGGAGGGAGTTTGGGTATGGGAGGGGGCTCGGGGCAGGGTGGTGGAGTGCGTGAGGGGTTTTGGCGGGCCAGATCCGGGCAGCGCTCACATCGGGCATCTCCCTGCAAGCGGCGACATGTCTGGAGAAACACGGCCAGGAGACTCTGCGCGCTGCCTCCGCCCGCAGGCACCATCCCCGCAGCTTCCTTTGGCCGCAGTCCCCAGCCAATGGGAGCTGCAGAGCCAGTGTTGGGCAGGGTGGGGACAGTGCATGGAGCCCCCGTGGCCATTCTTCCGCCTAGGAGCATTGACCACGGCCAATGGGAGCTGGTGGGGGGAGCGCCTCTCCAGACATGTTGCCACTTGCGGGGAGCCATCGGAAATGCCGGTTTATGGAGCTTTCCAGTTTGGAAAATGCCAGATAACTCAACTTTTCCTGTATAGTTCTCTCACACTTTGTTTTGCCAAACTATGCATACTGAAGAATGCACTGCAGGCAGCTAGACAAGGAACAATAATCTCTCCGCAAACATTTGAGAGCTGTTAAGGGACAATATCAGGACTATTAGCTTTGATGATTTTGCTTCCTCTCCATCTAATCTATAAATTGGGTTGGACCAAGACAGGAAAGAGCCCACAAACACAGGAGATCAAAAGAACTCTGGCAAGTTTAAAAAGGAACACTCTTTCAAAAAGGGGCGGTAATTATTTGGGGGAACCAGACAAACACAGGAGACCGCAGATAGGAATTTCTGAAGAAGTTAAATCTGCCTAGTTATCATCAGAAGACAGTAAGTTTTTACATGAGATAGACATGCGTGTAGACAGTCTTAAAATCTGTGTTTTCTTCTCAAGCTTTGTTCCTACTGTTACATAAATAATACTTTGGTTTTAAGGAGGCAGTCTGATCACCATATATCATTGGTGACAGTAGGGTTAGTTTACGTCTGGGTTTTCCCAGACATTGCCTCTTTTTTTGAGCCTCCGTCCTCTGTCTGGGCAAGCCCTGTAACCATGACAGGTTTTTACATATAGAATAACTTTGGTGAGAAATACTAAGGAACCATGACAGGTTTTTACATATAGAATAACTTTAGTGAGAAATACTAAGGAAACTTCTTTTGCTATTACTCTGATAAAGTAACACATTATGGAAAAGATAAACAAGATGGAATTTTATGAACAAATGTGAATAATTCAGTGTTTTGTTAAAGATAACTGCTATTAATAGGAATTTCAAAGTTTGAACAAAAGAATCTACTTGATTCTTGCAGTTCTAAAAAGCAACAGCTAACACAGAGATTCTAGTTCCTCAGATAAGGAAGATATGTCAATCAAATGATTAAAAGCAGATGCATGAAGCAAGAAAACTGAATAATACTGAATATTACTATGAAAAACTGAATTATGTCTCCCAAAATGAAATGGAAACATTTTTCATGCTGGAGTAATAAATTCTATACAGTAATCTATAGAAAAAGCAAAACTATATGAAAAATAATAGACACTGGAAACTAAAAGTGTTTCAATCACGTGTATTTTGTATGTAGGTAACATATACTATCACAATGATGTGTGCAATATAAGAGTCTATATAGAACAAACCAACAACAAAATGGCCCTTTGTTTACTGGACACTGGAGAACTGTGAACAATTAAAAAATCCAGCTATAAAAAAGGCTGAAAGAACATCATTGAAATTAGTAAATCTCGTAAAATTTGCAACCCACATAAGGCCTGGGCTACGCTATAGAGTTAGGTTGACGTAAGGCAGCTTATGTCGACCTAACTCTGTCAGTGTTCTACATTACAATGGTGCTCCCACCGATGTAAGTGACCCACTTCATCAACTTAATAACTCACCACCACGAAAGATGTAGCACTTAGTTTGATGTAGTTAGACTCACGCAGTGTCCGTGTAGACCCTGCATTACTTACATTGTCTGTTGGCTGTCAGCCAGGCACCAAGCTCACAATTGGAGCCCTCCCACCTCCCAATCCCAGGGCTGACAGCCAGAGCCAGAGATAAAATTTGAAATAATAGCAGCCATGAAACTGACAAGAATGTATATTTCACTGCTGGTAGGCTCCCTACTGTGAAACGGAGCCCTGCACTGGGCTCACATCTCAGGCTGTCAGCCCTGTGGGCATGGGGGCTCCAGCTGTGAGCCCCACACTCCGACTGTCAATGCCCCACTTCAGTTGGTGCAAGCGCACCTGATAAGAACGTGCACCAGTGGCAGAAGGAGGGCAGTGTGGACACCAACAGCAAATGTAATTGCTCCAGTGGCTGTAGGTCAACCTAACTTCAGTCGACCTAATTTTGTAGAGTAGACAAGCCTTAAGCGTGACTTATTCTCTCCTCCAAAAATATTCTCAACCACTGAGCATAGCTCCAAATCACACTGGAAAAATGTGTGATCAGAAATCTCTACATGTAAAATTTTCACTTCCTGTTTAATTAAGACTTAAGCTGCCTAACTACAGCCCAAATAGCACGATTGAGCAAGATGAGCATTCTGCCTGATTCAAGAGACTATTTGTGAGTAAACCATGTCATATTTTGGCTTAGCATTAGGCTTTTTAAATTCCAAATGTCCATGCCTGTCAACATATCAATCCTAAAGGGGATACCCAAACCGCTAATTCTTGACAAAGTGTTTCAGAAATAGAGTAATGTTGCAAAAAGTAGTAATTTGGGTCGGAAGCTTTTGCTTTGAATCTGGAGATAACTACTTCTATTTTAACATTACAGTTCACACTCAGGAAGACAGTCCCTGACTCCAGGAGCTTACACAGTAAGACAAGCAACATACAAAGGATGAGGGAGAGGTATAATATACACAATAAAAATAAGAATTAACAATTCACAATTGCCATTTTAATTCACTTTCTATGGGGAAAAAAATCTAGGTATTCCGTGTAGTTTGTAAGAAACTGATCAATGGATGACAAACTTCACTTGAAAAGGCAGCTGAGCGCATAAGGAAGAAGTAGCTGCCATTTCCACCCCTAGTCTAGGTACTTTTCTCCAAAGACAGCTGAACTAAGTTCAAGGTTAGTTTACAGAACTGAAATGGGAGTTGGTTTAAGAATTTAGGACAGGCAGCAGTGGAGTTTAATGTATGTTCTGGTAGACTGTTAGAATCTTTCAACTGGTCTCTGCTGGCTTTCACTAAAAAGGACAGCAGTCCTAGTAATTAGTTACACTATCAACCTGTTATTCGATGCCATAACCTAATTGACCAACTGGAACCTAAATGACAACAAAAACTAAATGACAATTTTCAATTGGCATTTCTACCATTGAGAAGAGGCAGCTTGTAGCAGGAGGAGAGGAATAGGAAGAAAATGTTTTTGCAGCTAAAGAACATTGGGAGTAAGAAAGAAAAAAAACTTGGGTTTTCATATGTTCATTTTTAATTGGTTAAAATATGAAACCCATAACAGAACAGGGCTAGATTTAAGACATCTATATAAATATAAGATATATAGTCATTTTAAAAACAGAAATATTGGGGTAAAAAATAAAGTTCTTCTTTACTTATATCCAGACTTCAGAATTCAGCATGTTGCCTTAATCCTGCAAACACCTGAGTAGCCCTTTTGTCTGGAATATGATTCATGTGCACCAATATGAGGAAGGCAACCAAGAGTTTCTCAAGCATGTTTTTAAGTGGGTCAAATACTCTACTGGACCAAATATCTTTTTACTATATAGCCTAAGTAGTAATGATATATAAATTTAAACATGCTCCCTAAAGCTTTTTACCTGCTATCAGAATCTGAAGCAATTTCTTTTCTTCCTCCAAACCGGATTTGACACTGTAATAAATAAGTTTAAATAACACGAGTGTTAAGAAACTGAAAATTCTTAAATGCTCTAATTTTAATTTTAAAAACAAAAAAAAAGAAGAAGTTATATTTCAAGCAACATAAAAACCTAGAAGCAAGGCAGGGCTGTAGAGCAGGGCAGTTACAAACCCGTCCTGCTGTCAGAAAGAATACTTAATCACATTTTAGCATTATCCTCCCTGACAAAACCTCCACAGAGCAAATAGATTCAAACAGCACAGCAGCAGAGTCTAGATGCACTACTAAATTACTGCTGCTTCTGAAGCATTATAACAGACGAGCCAATATCTATCATACATATCATTGATTTATATTGCCACATATAGTTGTCCTTGTACAGCTTCCTTTTAGTTATCAGGACACCAATTAAAAGTTGGGGAAATTAAATAAAGTTCTGTTTTTCAGCAAAGAAACATTCGGAAAATAAAGACTTTAAAAGTTATTTTAAAAATAATTTTAATACGTCAAGTAACTTCTCTGTTAACTTGTCTGGAGGGTCAAGAATCCAAAACCGGTTTCATCAAGATGATGATGTTCTCCATTTCTAAATCAAATTACTAATTCAGGCTTAAATCTGCACACACTTATTGCTTCCAGGAGCAGTATGTACTTCAGTGAGTAGTCACAGAAGCAAGCACTATACCCTGTATTGTATCCAGGATTGCACCAAAACTCACAAACAATAATAATTTTGCACTTGGGACGGGGAAGAAAAGAAGTGCATCATACCTGCATTGTCTCTATTTAACCTTATGGGATAAAAGAGGCAAGCAACGTTTGAAAATAGCAAAAAAAATCAACATATATCTGAATTCAAAGTAAATAAGTTACTAATGTAAACTGTTTACCACTATCTCCACTACCAGCACACAGGGCATTATCAAACCTTTCTATCTTTTAGCTGCTAACTGAAAATCTGTCATATTTGGCAACCCAGATATCAAAAGCATTGCATTTTCCTAGATTATTTTATTAATGTAACCAACTTAGAATTTTTTTATTCTAAACTTCTGAAAACTTCCACACATTTTTTAAAGTTGTCAGAGATTGCTCAAAAAATTTCTGAGTTAAGCTATTAATTATTTAACTTATTTGCATGTATTTTCTTGTAACATGGTCTCAAGAGTTTTGACATTCAGTTACAGAATTAGGGCAGAATTCGCCACTGGACCACTATGCACAGACGTAGATCACAGAAGCAGAACCCCATACAGAACACCAAACTTCCCTTCACATTCTACCCACAACCCTCCAATATAAGTTGATCATAATAGTCCCTTCTAGCCTTAAAAATCTATCAAGTTCTTGGTTTATAACATTTGAGTGAACAAAATGCCATGTCTATATGGGGCCAGGAGAGTGCATTTTTTAACTCTGTAGATAAAATGACATTAAAATCCTAGTGTAGACAAGGTAAACTGTAGTTTTAACAGCATTTTAACTGGTCAAGGTAAATCCCAGGCTACCTGCTAGGGTTTACCTCAACTAGTAAACATGTGTTACAACTATAACTTGCCTTGTCTGCTCTGGGATTTTAATACATTAGCTAACACACCTTTTTTCCTAAAGACCTGAGAGAACTTCTTAAGAAGAGCAAGTTTCCCCCTCCATCTATTGAAGAGGGGAGGGAAGAATAATAGCAGCTCTTGACAGAAACGTCAACTCAGCATTTATACACTGCCGAAAGATTTTTAGAATTGGGGCAAACTTGCATTTATTGTTTTGATTTCTTACCTGTTTAACTGCATCCAGTAGCCGCTCTAGAAGAAACTGTCTTTTGTCATTGTTCTGTGATCCTAAAATTCAACACAGCTTTATTATTTTAACAAAAATATATTAGTCCTAATTCTGGAAAACTTTCCTCACATGTACTAGTCATCCTACGGAGGTTAATGGAAGTACTTCTACGAGTAAGAGGATGCAGGATCAGACCTTTGTTTTGTTTTTTTTAAGATACCCTTTATTTAATATGCAGAAACAATGCATCTGATTTTAATAAGTTATTCTTTTTGTGGAATCAACAAAAATTACCCTAGAGTTCTTAAAATATTAAGAACAGTATTAACAGTCTTCTCTGTGTTAAATGCCAGTCAGGTAAAGTTAATTACCGGTAGTAAGCAAGCCACTACACATAAACATTAATGCACAGGCCACAACATTTAACTTTTTAATCTAAATCATTTCAATATGCAGTGTCAACTTTCACACCTTGCTTGGATGAACACCTCTTATAAACATGTCTGGCTGCACATAAAGCTTGCTGTTTAATTAGGCTAAGTCACTGAGTTATATGCAGTGTTGTTGTAGCTGTACCGGTTCCAGAATATTAGAGAGACAAGGTGGGTGCGGTAACATCTTTTATTGGACCAACTTCTGTTGAGAAGAGAAAGAAGCTTTTAAGCTTACACAGACCTGAAGAAGAGCTCTGTGTAAGCTCAAAACCTCGTCTCTCTGACCAACAGAAGTTGGTCCAAAAGATATTACCTCACCACCTTATCACTCTAGGTCTTAAGTTAGACCATTTTGTGCCCACACTTTTCTTCTTGTTGTTCTTCTTCCTCCTCCTCCCATAGAACATTCAGCTTAATATAAAACTCTGACCTTTATATCAGAATTCTAACTGAATAAATTTCCCTCAAATTTCCCTAGCAAAACCTACCGCCCAAACAACATTGAAGAACTGGAGAAGGTATAAGGGATGGAAAACATTTCTCTCTTCTTCTTGCAACCCATCACCCTGGAGCACCTCCTGCACAATCTCATATGTGTTCTATTCCTGCACAAAGCATCTCCAATTTACCCAAGCAGGAGAAGAGATTAGAACTGACCACAATTCATTCTATGGAAGCTGCTCCTCTCCTGCAGAGGAATTTCTAAAACCCAGACAAGAGCTGGGCTCAAAAAAACACAGGACGCCTGTACCAGATGTGAATCCATAGTTAAAGAAAACAAGTATATTTTATTACCTAAATTACTATTATCTAATTACATAACAGCTTAGGGTGCTTCACTTGGAAACCACTGCTATTTTCCATTATTAATTTACAGAGGGTTAACTTTAGATTTTGAACTTTGAATCAAGTTGTGCAATCATTATGTGAGTTTTTTTTATTTTTTTTTAAGAACTCTGTGCACATGAATGTGATACTAGTAGCTCTGGCTAGAGCCATCAGACAGTTATGCCAATGCACATCAGCCATGACCTGTATAATCGTTATTATTTCAGTCCTGAGAATTTTTATCAGAGATTCCAACTTTGCTGAATTAAGTCATATTGTACTATGGTTTTATTTATATTTTTAGGGAGTAAGTAATCTGTAGGTCTAAGTGTGCCACAACTAATCAAAATCACTTACAAAACTGTACAAGAAAAACATGCCAGTGAGAGTACACGCTTAATAAAATCCAGCCATAAACAAAACCACCAAATAAACACATGCATGGCCCCATGTTGCCTCAGTCTCATTCCTTCAATATTCCCATTTCTTTCCAGGTAACTGGGAAAATACAACGAGATGCTTATCTTAGGGTATGTCTACACTACGAAATTAGGTCGAATTTATAGAAGCCGGTTTTATAGAAATCGGTTTTATACAGTCGATTGTCTGTCCCCCCACATAAAATGCTCTAAGTGCATTAAGTCGGCGGACCCCGTCCACAGTACCGAGGCTAGCGTCGACTTCCGGAGCGTTGCACTGTGGATAGCTATCCCACAGTTCCCGCAGTCTCTGCTGCCCATTGGAATTCTGGGTTGAGATCCCAATGCCTGATGATGCAAAAACAGTGTTGCGGGGGGTTCTGCGTACATGCTCCATCAGAGCAACGGCAGACAATCGATTCGCGCCTTTTTACCTGGGTTACCTGTGCAGACAACATACCACTGCAAGCATGGAGCCCGCTCAGCTCAGCTCACCATCACCATATGTCATCTGGGTGCTGGCAGACGTGGTACTGCATTGGCAGTAGACGGTGCAGTATGACTGGTAGCCGTCATCAGCTATCTGGGTGCTGGCAGACGTGGGGCTGCACTGCTATACAGTAGCAGCTCCTTGCCTTTTGGCAGTGGATGGTGTATTATGATTGGTATCCATCATCGTCGTATTCCTCAATGAGTTTGGTCAGAGGCACCTGGGCAGACATGTTTTGTCTCCTGGAGACTCAGGCCTGCCGGCAGTCCTATTGAACGATCTTGACGATGATGGCTAGCAATCGTAATACAGCATCTTCTGCCAAGCACCCAGAAGATGCCGATGGCTATCAGTCATGCTGCACCGTCTGCTGCCAGCCTAAGATGTAAAAGATAGATGGACCAGATTTGTTCCGTATTCATTTGCTTCCCCCTCCCTCCATGAAATCAACGGCCTGCTAAAACCAGGGTTTTGAGTTCAATCTTTGGGGAGGCGATTCTGTGTGACAGTTGTTTGTGTTTCTCCCTGATGCAAAGCCACCTTTCTTGATTTTAATTCCCTGTAAGTCATGTCATCACTCGCCCCTCCCTCCCTCCGTCAGACAATAGTTTCGCGCCTTTTTTCAGCCCAGATGCCATAGCACTGGGATCATGGAGCCCGCTCAGATCACCGCGGCAATTATGAGCACTATGAACACCACGCACATTGTGCTGGAGTATATGCAGAGCCAGAACATGCCAAAGCAAAACCAGGCGAGGAGGCGATTGCAGCGCGGCGACGAGAGTGATGAGGAAATTGACATGGACATAGACCTCTCACAAAGTACAGGCCCCAGCAATGTGCAAATCATGGTGTTACTGGGGCAGGTTCATGGCGTGGAACGCCTATTCTGGGTCCGGGAAACAAGCACAGACTGGTGGGACCGCATCGTGTTGCAGGTGTGGGACGATTCCCAGTGGCTGCGAAACTTTCGCATGCGTAAGGGCACTTTCATGGAACTTTGTGACTTGCTTTCCCCTGCCCTGAAGCGCCAGAATACCAGGATGAGAGCAGCCCTCACAGTTGAGAAGCGAGTGGTGATAGCTCTGTGGAAGCTTGCAACGCCAGTCAGCTACCGGTCAGTCGGGAATCAATTTGGAGTGGGCAAATCTACTGTGGGGGCTGCTGTGATCCAAGTAGCCAATGCAATCAAAGACCTGCTGATATCAAGGGTAGTGACTCTGGGAAACATGCAGGTCATAGCGGATGGCTTTGCTGCAATGGGATTCCCAAACTGTGGTGAGGCGATAGACGGAACCCATATCCCTATCTTGGCACCGGAGCACCAAGCCACCGAGTACATAAACCGCAAGGGGTACTTTTCAATGCTGCTGCAAGCCCTGGTGGATCACAAGGGACGTTTCACTAACATCAACGTGGGATGGCCGGGAAAGGTACATGATGCTCGCGTCTTCAGGAACTCTGGTCTGTTTCAAAAGCTGGAGGAAGGGACTTTCTTCCCGGACCAGAAAATAACCGTTGGGGATGTTGAAATGCCTATCGTTATCCTTGGGGACCCAGCCTACCCCTTAATGCCATGGCTCATGAAGCCGTACACAGGCAGCCTGGACAGTAGTCAGGACTTGTTCAACTATAGGCTGAGCAAGTGCCGAATGGTGGTAGAATGTGCATTTGGACGTTTAAAAGCGCGCTGGCGCAGTTTACTGACTCGGATAGACATCAACGAAGCCAATATTCCAATTGTTATTGCTGCTTGCTGTGCGCTCCACAATATCTGTGAGAGTAAGGGGGAGACATTTATGGTGGGGTGGGAGGTTGAGGCAAATCGCCTGGCCACTGATTACGCGCAGCCAGATACCAGGGCGGTTAGAAGAGTACAGCAGGGCGCGGTGCACATCAGAGAAGCTTTGAAAACCAGTTTTGTGACTGGCCAGGCTACGGTGTGAAACTTCTGTTTGTTTCTCCTTGATGAACCCTCCCCCGCCCCCCCCGGTTCACTCTACTTCCCTGTAAACTAACCACCCTCCCCTCCCCCCTTCGAGCACCGCTTGCAGAGGCAATAAAGTCATTGTTACTTCACATTCATGCATTCTTTATTAATTCATCACACAACTAGGGGGATAACTGCCAAGGTAGCCCGGGAGGGGTGGGGGAGGAGGGAAGGAAAAGGACACACTGCAGTTTAAAACTTTAACACTTATTGAAGGCCAGCCTTCTGATGCCTGGGCAATCATCTGGGGTGGAGTGGCTGGGTGGCCGGAGGTCCCCCCACCGCGTTCTTGGGCGTCTGGGTGAGGAGGCTATGGAACTTGAAGAGGAGGGCTGTTGGTTACACAGGGGCTGTAGCGGCGGTCTCTGCTCCTGCTGCCTTTCCTGCAGCTCAACCACACGCTGGAGCATATCAGTTTGATGCTCCAGCTGCCGGAGCATCGACTCTTGCCTTCTGTCAGCAAGCTGACACCACCTATCCTCTTCAGCCCGCCACATCTCCTCTCGTTCATATTGTGCTTTTTTGCACTCTGACATTGACTGCCTCCACGCATTCTGCTGTGCTCTGTCAGCATGGAAGGACATTTAGAGCTCCGAGAACATATCATCCCGAGTCCGCTGTTTTCTCCTTCTAATCTTCACTAGACCTCTGTGGAGGAGAAACATTCGCAGCTGGTGGAGGACAAGGGAGAGGTGGTTAAAAAAGACACATTTTAGAGAACAATGGGTGCACTCTTTCACGTTAAATTTTGCTGTTCACATTACACAGCACATGTGCTTTCGTTACAAGGTCGCATTTTTCCTCTTATATTGAGGGCCTGCCGGTTTGGTGTGAGAGATCACTCACACAGTGCCAGGCAACAGATTTCGGCTTGCAGGCAGCCATGGTAAGCCACAGTCTTTTGGCTTTTTTAACCTTCATAACATGTGGGGATGGTTTCAAACAGCAGCGCCCTCATTTCCCATACCAAGCACCCGTTGGGTTGGCCATTTAAAATGGGTTTGCAATGTAAAAGGAGGGGCTGCGGTTTCCGGGTTAACATGCAGCACAAACCCAACTACCCCACACACACACACCCAATTCTCTGGAATGATCACTTCACCCCTCTCCCCCACCGCGTGGCTAACAGCGGGGAACATTTCTGTTCAGCCGAGCAGGAACGGGCACCTCTGAATGTCCCCTTAATAAAATCGCCCCATTTCAACCAGGTGACCGTGAATGATATCACTCTCCTGAGGATAACAAAGACCGATAAGGAAAGGATGTTGTCTGCATGCCAGCAAACACCATGACCATACGCTGCCATGCTTTGTTATGCAATGATTCCAGACTACGTGCTACCGGCCTGGCGTGGTAAAGTGTCCTACCATGGCAGACGGGATAAGGCAGCCCTCCCCAGAAACCTTTTGCAAAGGCTTTGGGAGTACATGAAGGAAACCTTTCTGGAGATGTCCCTGGAGGATTTCCGCTCCATCCCCATACACGTTAACAGACTTTTCCAGTAGCTGTACTGGCCGCGATTGCCAGGGCAAATTAATCATTAATCATTAAACACGCTTGCTTTTAAACCATGTGTAATATTTACAAAGGTACACTCACCAGAGGTCCCTTGTGTGCCCTCAGGGTCTGGGAACACGCCTTGGGTGAGTTCGGGGGTTACTGGTTCCAGGTCCAGGGTGATAAACATATCCTGGCTGTTGGGGAAACCGGTTTCTCCGCTTCCTTGCGGCTGTGAGCTATCTTCATTGTCTTCATCATCATCTTCCTCGTACCCCGAACCCGCTTCCCTGTTGCGTGATTCTCCATTGATGGAGTCAAAGCACACAGTGGGCTGGCATGCAGCTCCGAGTAGAAGCGGCATGTTTGCGGCTCTGCCCTGGACCTTCCGTTTGCCTCTCTGGCTTTGTGGTAGGCTTGCCTTAGCTCCTTAATTTTCACGCGGCACTGCTGTGCGTCCCTGTTATGGCCTCTGTCCTTCATAGCCTTTGAGACTTTTTCTAATATTTTGCCATTTCGTTTACTGCTACGGAGTTCAGCTAGCACTGATTCGTCTCCCCATATGGCGAGCAGATCCCGTACCTCCCATTCGGTCCATGCTGAAGCTCTTTTGCAATCCTGGGACTCCATCATGGTTACCTGTGCTGATGAGCTCTGCGTGGTCACCTGTGCTCTCCACGCTGGGCAAACAGGAAATGAAATTCAAAAGTTCGCGGGGCTTTTCCTGTCTACCTGGTCAGTGCATCTGAGTTGAGAGTGCTGTCCAGAGCAGTCACAATGAAGCACTGTGGGATAGCTCCCGGAGGCCAATAACGTCGAATTCCGTCCTCACTACCCCAAATCCGACCTGCAAAGGCTGATTTCAGCGCTAATCCCCTCGTCGGAGGTGGAGTAAAGAAGCCGGTTTAAAGGGCCCTTTAAGTCGAAAAAAAGGGCTTCGTCGTGTGGACATGTCCAGGCTTAATTCGATTTAACGCTGCTAAATTCGACCTAAACTCGTAGTGTAGACCAGGCCTTAAAGTCAGCAGTCTCAGACTATTTCAGAATGAGAGTTTGTAGGAATTTCACAAGGTGAGCAGCTTTCATTCAAATGGAAACACGTTTTATAATATTAATTATGTGGAGGAAGGTTGTCTTCAGGTACAACACATGTGTTAATTTTCAAATCCATACCACTCTGCCACCATTATATCCATTAACATAAAAACTTTGATCACCTAGATACCAAACTGGAAACAGAAATTCATAAATATGTAGAACATACCAGATTAAGCTTATCACTGTAGTGCAGACTCTACTAAAAAACTGAATGGTGTGATACCAGCAAGTCAGCATACAGCCATGTATGGATATGAAATTAAAGCCGAGTCCACACTACAGTTGAAACTGTACTCGTCTCAACCATGGCTGCACATGGCTGTTGCTAATAATTTTCTTGAGGAGTTTGGATGATTCCAGCAAGAACAATGTTATAAAACTATGGATAGTTTTCAGCACAGTTTGATCAGTACAACTTTAAAAAAATTGCCGTTTCACACTTGTCAGAAAACTATGATATTGTTGCGTTTGACATGTATATTTTGTAAGAAAAAGAATACATGTATATCTTGTAAGAATAATTTTTAAAATGTAACTCTTTAGTAACATCAGCAACTCACAGTACAAGAGGTTCACAAAGTAAGACTAGTCAGTCTAGTTTCATTATCCAAGCACAGTAAAGTAAAAAAAAAAAAAAAAGCATTTTTCATCTTTTATAAGCTTAGTAGCTAGTAATATTTTTAGAACTATATATTTTACCCTGATTCTCTTTAAAGGAACATATTAAATGTAATATATCAGGGATCGGCAACCTTTGGCACGTGACTCGCCAGGGTAAGCACTCTGGCGGGCCGGGCAGGTTTGTTTACCTGCCGCGTCCACAGGTTCGGCCGATCGCAGCTCCCACTGCCGCAGTTCGCTGCTCCAGTCCAATGGGGGCTGCGGGAAGCAGCCCAGGCCGAGGGATGTGCTGGCTACCGCTTCCCGCAGCCCCCGTTGGTCTGGGACGGCAAACCGCGGCCAGTGGGAGCTGCAATCGGCCGAACCTGCGGATGTGGCAGGTAAACAAACCGGCCCGGTCCGCCAGGGTGCTTACCCTGGCGGGCCACATGACAAAGGTTGCCGATCCCTGTAATATATAAACACAAAATAGTATTACAAGCCTCAGTTAACTGTTATGATCCTTTAAAGCAGGGGTCTCAAACTCAATTTACCTTAGGGCCAGTGCCAGTCCTCAAATCCTCCCAGCGGGCCAATGTCACTCATGTCGCCCAGAACCCTCCCCCCAAAAACTCCACCCCCCACCTGCCTACGGCTCTGGAAGGGAGTTGGGGGGGGGAGGTCTGGGGTGCAGGCTCTGGGAGGGAGTTTGGGTGCAGAAGAGGTGAGAGGTTGGGCTCTGGGAGGGAGTTTGGGGTGCAGGCTCTGGGAGGGAGTTTGGGGGCTGGGGGTAGGGAGGGGTGCAGGCTCTGGGAGGGAGTTTGGGGGCTGGGGGGGACAGGGTGCAGGCTCAGGGAGGGAGTTTGGGGGCAGGAGGGGGTGTGTGGGAAGGGGTTGCAGGCTATGGGAGGGAGTCAGGGGGTGCAGCGCTTATCTGGGGCTCCAAGGCAGGGCGGGCCGGGGGGCCTCCGCGCCCTGCTGCCCCCAGGCACCACCCCCACAGCTTTCCATTGGCCACAGGGGTGCTCGGGGCGGGGACAGCGCGCGGAGGCACAGCCCCGACCTGCCCCGCCCCTGGGCCGCAGGAAGGGGCCGGCAGCCACTGAAGCGAGCAGGCAGATGCTGCTCAGCTGCGCTGCGCTGCTGGGGCCCGGGGGCGGCAGGCAGGACCAAGGGAGAGACCCAGCCCCAAAACTGCTGGAGCCCCACGGGCCACATTGGGGAGGCTCGTGGGCTGCAGATGGCCTGTGGGCCGGGAGTGTGAGACCCCTTCTTTAAAGTCCTAATGATACCCCTTGATAAGTCTTAAAAAAACACTACTGAAAGCCAATTTTACCTATATTAAATTTTTCTTCTTTTAAAAAAGGATACTAGGGATATTTGCATAACAGTATCTTTGTTGTTTTTAGTATATCAGCCCCTGATTATCTCACTTGAAGTCCTAATTCTCCATTCATAGCATCACAGTTGGCTGCTGTGGAGAAGAGTGTGATGAGAGGTGGATTAAGACTTCAAGCGAGGAGTCAACAACAGGAATGAATAGCTGATCTTGAAAACAATATGCATACAAGATATGCATGCATAATTACTACTCCCTTCTAATGGAGTCTCACAACTGTATCTGAGGACATAAAGAGGTCCAGAATATTTTTCAAAGATTTCTAGGAGGCATCAGTTAGTTCTGAGGTATTATTGTCTACAGTAGCACCCTAATATTATTTACATTGTCTTCAGCTCAATTATCTATGCTATTATGAACTGCCTTGATAGTTTGAAAGGCTAATTGCCTTATATTAATGAATGCAGCCAGTTTTTCTGTGTATGCATAGGAAATAGAAGATCAGCTTCAAAGCAACAATATACGCTGCCTATTCTTCATCCAGGAAAGGTCTTGCTGTGGCAATTGTTATCAAGAGGCTTATCAGCTTGCCAGAAGACTAAAGAAAAAGTCCCGGGCCTGATCCTTTTTATCTCAGGTCTGCTTAAATTTTGACAGGCAAGGTCTAAGTCACAAGACTGAGGTCTCCAGGTTTACCCTGGAATTCTAATGGAAGAATTTGAACAAACTCTACACCTGGACTAACTATTGGACTATAACTTTTTTAATTGATTCCATAAAGACTTTTTACAAATCACCAGCCTCACAGTCTTTGCTATGAAACTGACCTCAGGACTTTTCACATATCTGTATGTATATTGATCTCTTAAACACTGCAACTCTCTTCCTTCTTTTTCCTTTTGTCATTAAAACCTTTAGTTTTAGTTACTAAAGGATTAGGATCTGCATGATTATTGGGTAAGATCTAAAACTCATGATGACCAGGGGATCAGTGTCCGGTCCTTTGGGACTGAAGGACCTAAAATATGGTAAACATGGTTTTCAGTAACCATTCACTATATTACACTTGGCTATCTAGATAGAGGTCAAGAGCTGGAATACTTAAAGGGGACTGTATTTGGCTTCTTGGTAACCAGTGTGGTATTACAGAAGTTGTTTTGTTACAGGCGTGGTGAATCTAATAAAGAATAAACCACCAGTCTGGGGGATTGTCTGCCCTATTCCTTGCAGTCTGTCCTGAATATAGCATCCTCAGTGTGGCCCATTCAGGTACCCAGTCACAAGGGGGTACCAATTAAGAGGGATCTACTGCATTCCATTTCACAATTTACACACAGCTAAAGTTATTGTGATGCCCAGGCCTAAAGCTGGGTGGCTGAACTGCTCCCATGCAAATTTAAATAGCAGTAAATTTGCAGCACCATATATATTACTGGGGGTTTTTTACATTAAATATGTCACACTGAGGGGAGGAAAAGTTATATTTAGATTATTATGTAAAAAAAAGGAAGTCCATACAGAAGTCTAAAAATGACAATGAAAATATGAGTTTAAAGAAGCAAAAACTAAGAAACGCATGAAGAGACTCCTTCCATTTAAAAGTAATCAGTTTCAAAAAATGAGCTAAAATTAGTTTCAGGTACTGCACCTGCCTCTGAGTCACCTCACATTTTTGGTGGTTTTACAGACACACTTTTCTATTTTTAAAATGTTTTTCCTGTCTGCATTGTATGAGAAAGATCCAAACACACATGAGTAGAAACTGACTGATTATGCAAGTGGAAAAAAAAAAGTTTTCATCTAATCCTTCTAAGTTACAGTGATCTTACGAACTATTTGTAGAAACTATAGTTAAAATAACTCAGACAGAAGCATGATTTTTAAACTGATTGTGTCCCTTTAATTCATCCTAATACACCCAATCACTACATATTCAGCAAATAAGATTAAATTCAGATACGAACAAAGATCAGCTTTTAAAAATTGTATTTGAATTTAGTACTCAATGGTGCTGCCTTGAATTAGCCATACTACAGAAAGCTTTAGTACCTAGCTCTGTCAATACACCTAATTCTTGTCAGACCATACTGATACTATTTGAGTCCTCATCCTCTCTTTTGCAAAGACAATTACAGTGAAGGCAGTGGTGCACAAATAGAGCTTAAAATGAGACTCTTCAGGTTCCTGTTTTCTTGTAACCCAAGTCAGGATTTGAGTCAGTTTCAGAAAGTTAAAGGCAGATACACTTCTTCACTGCACTACCCAAGCAGATAAAATCATCTTGAATAAGTGACAAGTTAAAGACTTTGTTGGCATTAAGACTAAGTTTACATTAGAAGCATAGTAAATCTGTTGTATCATTACACCTACAGTGTCTTGTAATGGTAAAAAAAATTAGGCTTGCCAAGCCACACAACTGACCACCTATTATTTGACAAGGGTCAAATACTGTCAGATATTCCACCAAGAATGCCCTGATGTAGATGACAATCAAAAAGGTAGGCTGCATCATGGTGCCATCTGTTAGCAAGCCTACTTAAATGTACTGATCACTCACTTTAACATATGCTAATGGCAACTGTTTGGAAAAAGGTGAACTAATTGAAAGCTGAGCATCTTGACTGATTGGAATCTCCAGAACAAACACTATATGTATATATCTGTATCTTTATTTGTATACCTGGCCATCACTGTACATGGCAGTTTACAAAACACATTAAACAAGTTAAAAGATATGATCCCTGCCTCAAAGAGCTTAAATCTAAACTGACTAGACAAATTTACAGAAATTAACTCAGAAAAGAGTGGGGGAGAAAGAGGAGCATTCAGTCATTAAGTCTTCTCCCCTAACACACAGAAAACATGCACAAGCCATTAAGATGATTGAAGAATTGGCCTATCAAGCATAAGTGCCTTTAAAAAGGACTCTCAGAGTTGCTATGTGTTTTATTTCTGTTTAATTTTATTTTACTTTTTCATTGTAACTGGTTCAGTCTTGAATAACGTTCATGTTTAAATGCTAACCCATTGCTAAAAAGGGTAATAAGAGTAATTATTTCTTTCATTTTTTAAAGATTCATTTCATTGTGTTTCATATTCTTCTGAATTGAAACTTGTTTTTTGTAATTAGGCATAAATATCTAAGGCTAAGCCTATTAGAGACCATAACATCTTACACTTTTGTGTTACTATTCTAATAAATTAGTGCTTTAAAATATTTGACCTGTTATTTTTGGACCGCTCAAATGCCAACCCTAAATATATATACAGTATATATATACACAGCAGACCCTTGCTAGAACGCGCATCTTTATAGCGCAAATTCGGTTATAGCGCGGGACCGCGCATGGATCCCAAATGTAATTACTGTACCTTCATTGGAATCCATGGTTACGCGGTCCCCGCGTTAACGTGGGACCGCACATGGATCCAAAACCCCGCGTTCTAGCGGGGGTCCGGTGTATATAATTTATTTTTAGGTTTGGCATTTGAGCAGTCCAAATATATAAAAATATATACACACACACACACACACACACACACACACACACACACCAGAACCTTGTTTAGCCAAAGCCCCCTTTGTCAAACCACCTCCACATCTAAAATTAGGCTATGTCCCCTGATATGAATCACTTACATTGAAGAGCCTCCAATTCATATGAATAAATCTCTCTCATTCTGTTAATAAAACTGGGTTCTGTCACACAATAACCTAAGAAATTCCACAGTGTGCAGATTCCAATATGCAAAGTTTGGTAATTACAGTCAGCAAATGTAGCGAGTTGATTATTTGTGTGATGGTCCCTGACAGTTTTAGCTATTCAATACTGTGCATGGCAAGTCCAAAATGCTATAATAGCCCCACAACTGAATACAGTTCGTGTCTATATTAATTGGGGTTGTCATCTCACCCACACAAAAATATTCTAGCATGTAAGAGTAGATCATGACTATTAATGAAGTAGATATAATTGTACAGGAAATATCTATCAGGCAGTATTTCATACATGAGTACAGTTCCACATTCGGTTAAAAGGACATTATCAAAAAAGTCACACCATAAAATACTCAATCTATGTTACTAAGGCAACAGATTAATAAAACTAATAAACTTACCAGTCTAATTAAATTTTTAACTTTTGTACCATATTTGCATTTCAATTTGAAAAAACAGTGGTCAGAGGCAATTCCTGGTTCTCGCACACTAACATTTATACTTTTAGAGTTCATAATATCATAGAAAAATGATTGACAACATTTTAACTGACTTGTTTAATGCATGCAAATTGTCCTATTCATCTTTAGTTTTAAGACTAAGATTTTAGACTAAATATGAAGAACAGTGCAAAATCTTGATCTTAAAACAAAAAAGATGGATAGAAAAATTCACACGCATTAAACAAATCAGTTAAAACTTTGTCCTTAATCATTTTTCTATTATATTATAAACTCTAAAAGTATAATGCTAGTGTCTGACAATAAATGATTGTGTCCCAGCCTCAAAAAGAGACATACACCTCTACCCTGATATAACGCGACCCGATATAACACGGGTTCGCATACAACATGGTAAAGCTCTGACACGCTGCTCTGAGCAGCATGTTAAGGGTGCCGGGCTGGGCCGGGACCGAGGGGTTGGATAAGGGGCAGAGGGTCTCGGGGGCGGTCAGGGGCTTCCCCCCCCCAGGGTCTAGGAAGCAGGAGCTGTGGGGGGTCAATTTGGGGGGCCCCGCAGTCCCAGAGTGGCCCGGGGGATTAGCGGGGGGCCGAGAGCAGCCTGCTCTGCTTCCCTCGCCCCAGCCCCAGCCGTGTCGCTTGGGGGACAGGGCTTGGGGGGAAGGGATCCCCCCCGCACTCACCGGTAGCGGCGGAAGCAGAGCTCCACTCCACTCCACTCCGCCAGCTCCCAGCCACGGCGCTCCGCTTCCCGCAGCAGGTGAGTGCAGGACCTTTCCCAACCCCCCCCCTCACCCCCCCAGCGACATGGCTGGGGCAAGGAAAGCAGAGCGGGCTGAGGCCGCATCACTCTGCTTCCCGCTGCCGGTGAGTGTGGAGGGCGTCCTTTCCCCAACCTCCCCGCACTCACCGGCGGCAGGAAGCGGAGCGCCGCAGCTGGGAGTTGGCGGAGTGGAGCGGAGCGGGCTGGGGCCACGTTGCTCCACTTCCCACCGCTGCTGGTGAGTGCCTGTCAGGGGGCATGGATAGGCATCGGAGCGGTCAGGGGACAGGGGGGTTGGGTAGGGGGTGGGGTCCTGGGGGTGATTACGGACAGGGGTCTCTGGAGGGGGCGGTCATGGAACAAGGAACGGGAGGGCCAAAGCAAGTTCGATATAACGCGGTGAGATTTTTTGTCTCCCGAGGACCGTGTTATATCGGGGTAGAGGTGTAGTTGAAATAGATTACATTTAAGTTTGCCTAATTCTCTACCTAAATACAAGTGTGAATATGATGCATACTTTCTCTTTCCTGCTGCTCTGTTCCATGACGCCCAAATTTATGTTCCCATAAACCCTACTTTTTTCAGAAGAAAGAGTTATATTAATATATGTTTCACTTTATTGTTTAATTAAACTCATAGATCTTGGCAAGATTTACAAGTTCATAAAGGTAGGTCAAACATTTGGCCAACCATCCTTAATAACGTTGCTTTATGCATAATCCTGTCCTGGATAACTGAAAAACATTTCAATTTAGAGAGAATTCTACCCGCATCATACATGTCTCTCTATTGGTAAAAAACAGATGAAGGCTTTAAAAACAAAGATTTGGTAATTCATAAAAATAGTGATAAGAAATATAGTATATAAACAAACTATAGACAAAACTGCTGCTAATAAAACAGCTTTCAGAGTTTTTCGTAGAGATGTCAACTGTTATTTTTAACTGTAAAAGGAAATTCCATTGCTCAAGTGTGCAAAGACTTACCACCCAACAACAACTTAAGCCCTGATCCTACATCCAGGTTGAGCTAACTGCAGGACTGGAGCAGCACCTAAAAAGCAGATGCAGGCCCCTATAGGTTAAGAGGGTAGTTTTGAAGTATATATGTATGTAGTGGCAAAACTTGAAATGAAGCTGAACATCTGAGAAAAGATTTTTTGTGTTTTGAACGTTTGAATGTTACCTGCATTTCACAAAATACTAATAACTTTCCCTGCAGGTCTATGATCATCTTTTTCATCTCCTTTCAAGTGAAAATTAGAAAAGTTATTTATCAAAATAAATACAAATGCCAGATAATCTGAGAGAAAATGTTACTAAGATGCTTTCACTTTCATCTGTTGTATAGTTTCTCTTTCATAGCCAATGTAATTCATGAATCCACACCGGGTTTAGCTGCCTCAGTTAATACTTTAAATGTTAAAATTGCACCTTTCATCAATAGGGGTTAAACATTTTGGCAGTAGAGTTAGAACAGAACCCAGGACCTAATTCCCAATTCACTGCTGCAGAAAAAAGGACAGTCTCAGGGTCAGGGATGATTTCCCTCAGCATGCTATTTGTGTTTTATGAGCAACTCTGACAGGCCTTATTTCAAGTCAATTTTTATAACTAAGTTATCTCTCTATTTGAATGAAGAATGTGTCAATCTGCATTTTGAAATAACATTTAAAATATCACTCACGTAAGAATCCCCTTTGAAGATAACTATTGTTAACCGTTACTACCAGTCCTGGTACTTCAACTTGTGTGACCAATACTCACCCTTCCCTCCACCTCAGAGATTAACCTCCATGCTGATTCTCCCCTAATCCCTGCAAGGATAGAATTGCCCTAGATCCAATATTTATGAGATAAATGGCGAGTTCAAGAAAAACTGAGGCCTGTGGAAAACCGTACAATTCTTCCTCTCTCATTACAATCTTAAGATTCAGTGAACACCATCTTGCCTCACTTGACCTTAAATACCCTGCAGTTAATTTAGGGTAGAAGGAAAAACACGTGTCCAGAACTGGTGTGTGTATTTCAAGAGTTACAGATGGAGGTTTCCTATTGTCACTTAAAAAAAAAATCACATCAGCAAACACGTTTCTTTGCTCAGGTTACTAACCACACCTCAGTGTATTAAGTCAAGTAAGAATATTACGTTATTTATGCTCTGTTTACTTTCTGCACTTCGCTCAGTTTAGGCAACTTGATGCCAAAGCAGTCGGCCTTACAGGTGTTTACAGTCCGTGTGGCTCTCAGGGGCTCAGCGCTGCAGGGTCTGGGATTTCACACGTTGCTAGAGGGCTGAGCTTCACACAATAAAAATGAAGGGGGAGGAGGGGAGATGCGCCTCACTCAGGGCTCCGAAGTAGGAGGGGCCACCTCCCTAGTGCCCAGGGGCTAGGATACCCCTCCAGCACGTCAGCCTGCCCCCAGCGGGAGCCGACAGCCTAAACCGGCCCTTAGCACCGGCTGGCACGGGGCGCGCCATGACCCCCGGCAGGCAGGCAGGCAGGCAGCACCGCGGCGCCACAGAGAGAGGGGGAGGCTGTGACGCAGGCTGAGCCCCCATCCCCGGCTCGGGCGGGCACTCACCGCTCATGATGCCCTGAGTCCGGTCCCTCCCCGGTACTGCAGCTAGCCCCCCTGCTCCCGCTGAGACAGCTCCACAGAGGGAAGCGGGGCCGGAGACACACAGAGCGGACACCCCGCCCCGGAACTGAAGCCCCGCCGCCCCGGAAGGTAAATACTGGAGCCTGAGGGCGCGCGCGAGAGAGAGCTCCGACATTCCCTCGCTCCCCGCCGCGTGCGCTTCCCCAACCGCCTAGCAGGAGCGCTGAGAGCTGCCTGGCCTGGGGAAGGGCGCTCTCGCGGCGGGGTCCTGTGATCGCCCCGGGTGGGCGGGTCTCTGGCTAGCTCGAGGGCAGGCTCTTCTCTGCCCCGCTCACTGTGGGAAGGGCCCCATTCAGCCTGTGGCCGTTCCCAGGCCCCACGCCCAGAGCCGTTTGGAAGGATGCTTGGAAGGATGCACAGCAGAGCAGCGGCTGTTTGGAAGCAAAGTAATAACCACTTCAGTGGGAGATTTAGGTCCAGTTTTCTCTGCTAACTAATTACCTGGGTTAAAGAATCAGAGGCAGTCAAGGAAAAGGAAAGCTGGTGCTGTCAGAAAGCAAAAGGCCAGGTCAAGATTGTGGCACTAGCAACTTCAACTTGGGGAGAACTGGGGTATCCATGCAAACTTTGCATCATGCGGGTGGTTGGGTTTTTTTGGTAAGGTGAACCAAAAACAAAACAGATTATCAATTGTGAACCTTTTTTCCACTCCTGAACATAGAAATGCTGCAGAGCCTGATCTGTTTTCAGAGTAGCAGCCGTGTTAGTCTGTATCCGCAAAAAGAACAGGAGTACTTGTGGCACCTTAGAGACTAACAAATTTATTAGAGCATAAGCTTTCGTGGGCTACAGCCCACTTCTTCGGAACTTCATTTCTTGGGACCAGCCCCTTCTGATGGAACTAAAGTAGAAACCTACATTCACAGTTCAGGCCTATCTAGCAGCAGCATGAAGCAGCACTTGAACTCCAAGCCATTCTACTCTTAGAAACATAATCATCCAAATGTGAACATCCACAATAGATGTAGTCCTGTGGTAATTTGGAAGCTTCTGCAGTATTTCTTTTCTAAAGTGCTTCCTAAAGCAACTTCCCCTTCACTGATTCTTTGCATGTACAGATAATTGTTTCAGAGCAAAGCTGTATCTTCATAATACTAATTTGAAATTATAAATACCATATATAAATAAAAGATGGGTTAAACTAGTGAAAAATAAAATATTCTAAACTTTTAAATACAGGTATCAGGTATCATTTAACCAAAAATAATCCCAAATTGTTGATGTTTCAAAATACACAGCACCAAGAATAACTACAAAAGTAATTGGAAAAACTAGGTAGCAAAGCAAATAAGGATAAAATCTACTTTCTTTGATTAAGGGCTATATCCACACATAGATCCAAGGACTTGTACAGGTCCCAAGCACAAATGAAGATTAATGCAATTGTTATAACAAAAACAGTTACAGTACATCTTATTTAGATTCTCATGATATATGGCTAGGCCAAAATTTTCAGACTTGTGTGGCCAGAGTTACGCATCTAAATCCATAATTAGACGCCTAAATATGTGGCCTGTGTGTCAGAAGTGCAGAGTGTGATGTTCAGCAAGTTTCTTAATCTTTTTCCTTCCAGTTCCTCAATTTCCCCACCTTTAAGATGTGGGTTATTCTTGTCTTAATTCACTCATGATTGTTTGTTCACTCTGAGATCCTTGGATGAACAGTGCTCTAGTAGTACAAAGGTGATTATTGCTGAGCACAAACAGCCTTCATTGACTTCAATGGGAACTGCAAGTGCTCAGCAGCTATGAAAACACTTATTTAGGTGCCTAAGCATACCTAATTTTAGGTTGAATTTTTAGCATGTAGCTAGTTGATACTACTAGTAAATCCCTGCTAAGTACAAATAGATCATTATGGAGATTTTACATTTTTTGAAAATGTTTGATTCATAAAAGAAAGCCTTCCTCTACTATCAGAAATCAGATTGGCAATTAGAGGCTATGCAATACCATCTCCTCTTCCAGTATAGCTCACAGCTGCTATCTTAACTGGGTATAACTGCATATTCCATAAATGTATCCAGTATTAGAGCACTTCCTTTGCAAGCATTCCCATTTTCATTGGGCCCCAAAGTCTCAGAACCTGGATCTCTGAAGTGGTACAAAAGTGATGCTACATAACTTTTTTTTTTTTTTTTTTGCACCTCTCAGTACTACAAAAACATTTTGTACAAGATTTATTTGTGTGATATAGTCATTAAATATATATTTGAGCTTGCTTATTGATGGCATTTATGCACATCCAACCTTTTGACTAGTAAATGTAGTCTTTAATAAGCAACAGAGGGTCCTGTGGCACCTTTAAGACTAACAGAAGTATTGGGAGCATAAGCTTTCGTGGGTAAGAACCTCACTTCAGATGCAAGCCCTTGCATCTGAAGAAGTGAGGTTCTTACCCACGAAAGCTTATGCTCCCAATACTTCTGTTAGTCTTAAAGGTGCCACAGGACCCTCTGTTGCTTTTTACAGATTCAGACTAACACGGCTATCCCTCTGATAATAGTCTTTAATGATAGTGCAGAAAAGTTTTCCCCACATACGGGTTCTTATAGCTTATAAGTTCCAGTAAATAGCTCCCAAGAGAGACTAAAATTAGAAATAATATAATACCAATTAAAGTTAAATGCAAGAGCTATAAAGAAACCACATGTACTATCCTTCTCTACTGACAGCAAATAATAAAATTTATGAGTATACTTATACTGGATGAGCTGATTGATTATTATGTAGTAAAAAATGCTTCCATTTCCCTATCACAGAGTCATCATAGCACCTGGAATATAGCTGCAATATTCAGAAGTCTTTGTGGTGACCAGAACAGTAGCTCCTTCCTCTGTCGCTGGTAATGGGAATGAAGTATCAAAGCCAGTTTGGAGTTTCACCAAGCCACAGTCCCCGCAAGTGCATTCCTCCACTGAATACATCAGTGATGCTTCACTTTGGAGGGAATCTCCAATTATATCTGTATTCACACTGGTCTCAATATCAGCCTTGAGTATAACATTCAGCTCCACTGCAGACTCTATGAAGATATGAAAAGATATTTTAGTTCACGTGTCATGCTATCTCAGTAGTCAAGTCAAGTCATAGAATCTACTGAACGTGTCCCCCGCTCCCAAATTTAGGATGGGCATGTATGGAATCTATTATATATATACTATCATATACATAAATAAAATTAACAGAAGCATGTTTTGCTGTAAATATCTATGGATATGAAAAGGTCAAAAATTAATTTAATTCTTTCTGCCGCAGGGAAAATATACTTTATATATGGCTTTGAGAGGCTACAGGGTTGAATCAAGTCAATTTACACTTTACAAGCTGCAAGGCTAATCTTCCATTTTTATTCTCCCTCCGGGTAAAATTCCATTTGACTTCAATGGCAGGAAGGACTGGGCCTTGATAAAGAAATTCTGTTAAGCGTTTATAGCAATTTTCCAATGCAAAATAGGATAAGCAAGTTAAAAATATATATTGAAATAAAAAAGCAAATGTGATTCTGTAGCCAAGACCAGCGGGCTCCTAACTACTATTGGCTATAATATGATATCCTTACCCATGTTGGGAAGTACTTTTTGCCACAGTTAGCCCCATTGACTTTAGTTCATCTATTTGTGGAATAATGTACTCTCCAACATGAGTAAAACTATCAGAATCTGGTGATGTAGGCTATATTAAAAATTATAAATTAAAATAACATAGAAATTCACAACAATCTGAAAATATTTTACAAAGAATTGTATTTATTGACAATCATATTCTGTACCTGTGTTTTTCAGTTCTTCCTTTGATTGTTTTGGGTGCCTCATTTTAAACAAGACCATTAATATGAACACTGTGAATGTTAAAATCACTCCTATTCCCAAACCGATCCAAAGAATTCCATCTGATACTTTTACTTGACCTGTAGTACCTTTTAAAATAAAGGAGACATATTATGTACATTAAAAACAACAAGCAATTAATATATAAATACATGGCCTAATCTATAAGCCTCTCACATCTCTAAGGAATAATTTCTTTTTCTGGTGAGTGACAGCTAGGTAGCTTGAAACATTTACTTTTCCTAACATAGTTCAGTTGATATATAGACTACTGTGTTTAGGTCTTCAATCTTGTACAGATTTTATACTTGGTCTGGTAAACTTTAGTGACATTTTTCATGGTTTATATTTAGAATCAATGCAAAGTATAAATGTGAAAATGCACAGCACAAACAAATAATGTTACAGAATTGGTACTTACTCTCATTACAATAGCTCTGACATGAAAAAGGTGGCTTACTGGAACATCGAAGGTGACAGGGTATACAAGATTGCAGCAAGCTGTCAAAATACTCATTTTTGAAGCAATGTTGAGCCATCGGGGTCAGTAATTAGTGAACTAGGAAGCCACAGAAATGGTTAAAGAGTAAGGACAAGCTAAGGAGGAAAAATGTTTCCACTTCTCACTTTGTACAAACAGTGGTAAGTGTGGCCAGCAACACCAGCTAAATATCAAGGTTCTTCTTTAAAAGAGTATATTAAATAATAGGGATTTCACCCTGAGGCTTCTCAAGGGACTCTGGCTGCTCATTTGAATAGCAACTGCAGATTCAAGTTTCTAGAAGGACCATCCAGCTGGATGGAAGTAATTTTCAATGTAAATTCTGTCTGAAACAGAAACTGATTATTTATAGAGGACATTTCTCAAGCAGGTGCTAAACACTACACACTAGAAAAAGTCTGAGGATGCCTAAACAAGCATTTTCATTAACAGGTAGTCCCTTTCTTCAGGAGTTTGTTGTATTCTTTCTCTCGAACTGATGGATCCATACCAATTATATCTCATTCTAGACTGCAAACTTCTCCATGAAGCATTGGTTTAATTTTTATTCTTTTCTGTTCCATTGCCACCACCAAACAACGTACTGTATTGTTGATGAATAGAGGACAAAAAGAGGACAAAAAGAGGCCGTGTTGTCTAGTGGATAGAGAAGGGGGCAAAGTCAGTACACCTACAGAATGTATGCTTGGTGAGGCAGGTGCTGTACCCCTCCTCCTCTCGGATCCTCCGCTTCCCATTGGCTGGGCTGGGAGGATGGGCGGGCTGATTGTTTCTCAAGTTCCCTTCCCTGCCACCTTTTTAAACAACTCCTCAGCTTTTCAAGCTGCCTTGCCCTTCCTCTCCTTACTTGCAGTTTTTGGATGCTGCAGATCTGACCTATTGCTGTTTTGGGGTCAGGATTGAATTTTTCCCATTGGCCCAAATTGGCCACGGTCTGCTGTTTTTTTTGTTTGTTTTTTCACTTTCTTTGCAGTATCATGGAGGCAAAGTAGCATTGAAAGGAATAGGACTTGAAAGTGTAATAATAGGAAGTTTATGATGACTGTTTAGCTCATTGCAACTTGCAGCTAGTCTCCAGCATGGATTAACGCTAAAAGGGCCAACTCCCAGAGGTAAATGAGGCCTAGGACTTCACTGGTTGACTTTGTGTCTATTGGAGAAATGGAAACCTGACATTGTCATGGACCGAGATCCCTCCTTGCTATCCTTGATCCCCCCACCACAGGGGGAGAGTGTGACAAATGTGGACATTTTCTGTAATATTTTTATGAGCTATTTTTGACTCTCTACCTACCACCTTGGCACTGTTACACATTGGGGGGAAAGAATTCATTTTCTTGCTAGGACATGAAAGATCCAGCTAGGTATTTGAGACATCTAGCTGTTGGATTGTCTGGGCAGGAATCATTTGAATGGATGACCCTACATAGACAAATGGAACCTTCTATCTATCCTTCATTCATACTGAAGGATAGATGGGAACCGGCATACTCTCCTACCCTCTTTCCCCATATCCCACCACACCAGTGCTTGGTCAGCATCATTTAGCTTTTCATTTTAATAAGTCTTCATAAAGATGTTTTGTAATTCTTTTCATGAATGGTTCACAAATGCAAGCCTTGAGAGGATCCAGCAGCAGGGCATTCTCCCTAATAATCCTGAAACTAAAGCAGGTCCAGCAGTCCCCACAGCACACAATTAAATATCCCCATCTTCCCTAGTGGGAACAAAGGTGAATCCTCACCTCAAACATAAGGAAGCAATGATCTGGCCTGGGTCACTTTCATCCCTGAGTCACTAATTCTGTCAAATACACAAGATATGAAGTGTTCCCAGTTGTATGCGTAGGGCCTTAATTCACCTGGGATAAGCCCATGGTTCTCAATAATGACCACGAGATTTCAAAGAGAGAAGGTGGGTGAAGTAATATATTTTATTGGACCAACTTCTGTTGCTGAGACAGACAAGATTTTGAGCTTACACAGAGCTCTTCAGGTCTGGGAAACTAACTCAGAGTAGTTTCCCAGACTCGAAGAAGAGCTCTGTGTAAGTTCAAAAGGTTGTCTCTCTCACCAATAGAAGTTGACCCAATAAAAGGTATTACCTCACCCACTTTGTCTCTCTAATATCCTGGTACCAACACAGCTACAACAACACTGCATACATGAGATTTCAGGTCAGTCCAGAAAATCCAGTGTCCACATGGACACTGAAGTCACTCAAGGCAATAGGCCTGGATGTATTTGAGTAAAATACTTGTACCCCAAGCTATTCCAGATATGCAGACACTCCTTCAAAAGTGGCCACTGATTCTGAGTGCTTCTGTTTGTGGAGTTATCTACCCAACAATTAAAGCTCCCAAAATCAGTTTTTAAAATGTTGGCCTGAAACTATCTTGACATTTACACTAGATAAACAACCTAGAACAAAACTGTCATTGAAATAAGGAATGCCCTGCATCTGAAATTGGTTACAAATGGGTAACTTTCTCACCCTGACCCACCCTGGCCTTCTTTTGCACTATGTATCCATCTAGAGCAGTGGTTTTCAACCAGGGGCACGCGTACCCCTAGGGGTATGCAAAGGTCTTCCAAGGGGAACGTCAACTCATCTAGATATTTGCCTAGCTTTAGGCTACATAAAAAGCACTAGCTATGTCAGTACAAACTAAAATTTCATACAGACAATGACTTGTTTATACTGCTCTATATACTATATTATATGGCAACATAACGTGCGTATACGCACTGTATTAGACATGCGTTTTATGTCATTTACTGATGTATGCAAACACATTAATGAGGTTGAAGTTGTCATAGAGATTCAAAATATTAGTGTCACGGCCTTGCATGGATAAATTTAGATCATTCAGATTGCTAAATAAATCTGTGAAGTAGGCAAGTTGAGCTAACCACACAGTATTGTCGAACACAGAGGCAAGAGGGGATGAATGATCGAAAAGAAATCCGTGAACATAAGCAATCAGCTGAGCTTCTCCACTAGTATATGCGGACTCATCAAGTGGAAGGGCAAATCTTTTTGCCTTTTTATGTTTCTCTACAAGTGGAGAGACAACATCCTCAGCTATAATTTCAATTCTACAACACACAGTGTCATTTGATAAGGGTACTTTCTTGAGAGTATCAGCTGCTTTTTTATCAAGCATGTTTTCTGCAAGCACCGTAGAGGCAGGCAGAATAAGATCTTCTGAAATTGTGTACAGCTAATTTGATTTTGCTACAAGAAGGGAGACAGCATATGAAGCTTCAACTGCTTTTGTAGAAATACTTAAAGCTTTTTTCATTTTAAGCTGCTAAGTCTGGAACTCAGAAAGCTTTCTTCAAAAAAATTCTTCTGTGTTATCTGCATGCACGGGATGTTTTGTCTTCAAATGTCGTTGCAAATGTGCTGGTTTCATACTGTTATTTGATAGAGTTTCTCCGCAAAGAAACACAAAGCTTGAGGTGGATCACTATTTGTAGAGATGTGAATCCAAAAGCAATGTATTGTTTGCAGAACTGATTATATTTTTTTTCAGTCATTTTCAATTTCTTACCATTTTCAGGTTTCAGAATAGCAGCCGTGTTAGTCTGTATCCGCAAAAAGAACAGGAGTACTTGTGGCACCTTAGACACTAACACATTTATTCGAGCATAAGCTTTCGTGGGCTACAGCCCACTTCATCGGATGCATAGAATGGAACATATAGTAAGGAGATATAGATACACATACAGAGAACATGAAAAGGTGGGAGTTGCCCTACCAACTCTAAGAGGCTAATTAATTAAGATGAGCTATTATCAGCAGGAGAAAAAAACTTTTGTAGTGATAATCAAGATCGCCCATTTCAGACAGTTTGACAAGAAGGTGTGAGGACACTTAACATGGGGAAATAGATTCAATGTGTGTAATGGCTCAGCCATTCCCAGTCTCTAATCAAGCCTAAATTGATGGTATCTAGTTTGCATATTAATTCAAGTTCAGCAGTTTCTCGTTGGAGTCTGTTTTTGAAGCTTTTCTGTTGCAAAATTGCCACCTTTAAGTCTGTTACTGAGTGACCAGAGAGGTTGAACCGGACAGTCTCTATGCAAAAGAATAAATAGACACAAATCTGACATCAGGAATCATAACATTCAAAAACCAGTAGGAGAACACTTCAACCTTTCTGAGCATGCTCATTTTCCTGAACAACGAAATCATTTCTCTCCTTCTTAGGGAAGTGTTTGCAATTAGCTTCCCAAGAAGGTCATCTGGACAAGACATCAGCCTTAGTGGGCTTGTGCCCAGAGTTCTATGTGACTGTGAAATCACAACCTACAATTCTTCCAACCACCTGGCAAGTTGCCCTGAATCTAAAGAGCAATCGAAGGGATGCATGGTATGTCCTGACCACAATCTTCTTCTAATGCAAATAATGGTGAAAATTTTCTATAGAGTTAACTACTGACAGAAGTTCCTTTCGGGTAATGCAATAATTTCTCTCCAGAGAATTTAGACTCTTACTGTAATAAGTCCCCACCCTCTCAAGTCTTTTGCTTTCTAATACTTATGTCAATACTGCCCCCAAACAGTAAGCACTAGCATCTGTATAATATGAAAGGAGTTTAGGCTAAGACAGGAGCCACAATAAGAACTTTTTTCAATTCTGAAAATGCTAAATCACACGCTGTTGACCACTGAAGTAGTTTCCCTTTCTCACCCATCCTACGCAATCGTTTTGTAATACTGGCAAATCCACAAATAAACCTTCTATAATAGGAGCAGAGCCCTACAAAACTCGGCACATGTGTGAGTGTCTTCTAAGACATTGGCCAGTTCTGAACAGCCTCAATTTTCTTTTTGTCAGTGGAAACTCCCTCCTCACTGTGTGCCCAAGGTAAATTCCTTGTTTTGAAACTACTCACATTTGTTTAGGTTCAGTTTGAGATTAGTAGCCTTAAGCTTATCACAGACCATTTATAAATTTATCAGTTCTTGTTCAAAGGTTAGCATGCGCCACCATATCACTAAGTAAACAAACGGGACTAGAGAAGCATGCCCTGCAATACCCTCTTCAAAAAAGTCTCAAACATGACCTGGCAATACATAAGCTAAAAGCCATCACTTTAAATTGCCACAGGCCTTATCCTGCTGTGAAAAGCAGTGTTTTTCCTGTCCTTTGGATCCACTCCAACTCACCAATACACATCTTTACAATCCAGTGTGGAAAACCAGACTGAATGTGCAACAGCATCCAGGGTATCATCAGGAGCGCCGCCAGCTTTTCTGCCACCCTAGGCAGCGGAAGGTCCCGCCCCGAAATGCTGCCCCCCACAGAGACGGCGGAAGGTCCCGCCGCCGAAATACCACCGCGGTCACCACCCCCCAAATTGTAGTGTCCTAGGCGACCGCCCTAGGTTGCCTAATGGGTTGCGCCGGCCCTGGGTATCATATATTTGTGGTAATAGATAAGAATTCATTTAATTTTCTATACAGACGTCCCCCGACTTAGGCAATCATTCCGTTCTGGAAAGCCTTGCGTAACTCGAATTTTGCGTAAATGTATACCCGTACGTTATGCAAAAATTTCCGCAACTCAAAAATCCTATTTCTGGCTTATGGAACTTTTTCCGTAAGTGTGAATTTGCATAAGTCCGGTCTTGCGTAACCCAGGGAGCGTCTGTAGTCCACTCTGTAATAGTATGTTACATTACATTATACTGTTCTGCCAGTAGGTGGTGTTATGTGCTCCATAACTTAACTGAGCATACAATATACCTGACAGCGCATTAAAGATGTATCTCTCTGGGGTGGAAGTTCTGTAATCAATCCATATCTGGTACATCACACACACAATCTGGTGCTGCCATCTTTTTTCTTAACCAGAACTATGAGTTAGGCCCAAGGACAGGTTGAAGGGTTAGTTATCCCTTCTCGATACATTTCTTCAATGGCTTGTAAGCCTGTTTCCTCTTTGCTTCTAGTAAATGGTGAGATGGCTGTTTAATGGGCCTGTTTTCCCCAGAATCCGTCTTGTGCTGGACCGGTGCTGTACAATCTGTATTGTGCTGGACACAGTGCTGTACAACTACTTCTGATTCTAAACCAGAAAGTCTTTTAGACCATTCTGCTTCTCATTTATGTACAGCACTAGGCTAGAACAAGTCCTGGAGAAACTCTGAGCGCTCACCTTTTCCCCCTTCTGCCTCTTATTTTTCTTCTATACCAACATTTACTAGATCCACTCATTCACAGTGGTTCCCCTTTTTTACTATTTGCAGAAACATTCAGCAAATGGACAGGAATCTGTTCCTGCTTCAAATCCACAAGAACTTTGGCAGCAAAGGTTCCCTCAAGAACCTAGGTCTTAAAGTAGATCTTGATCCTAGATCCATATGCTAGTCTCATGCTCAGTATGGCTCAGTGTGCACAGAGGCATCAAGTAGGAGCAGCAGTTTCGGGAAGACTTGGCAGCTACTGTGCACTTCCAGATCCCTGCTGAGGCCACAGCTGTTCGTATTCCAAGCAGCAGCAGTGCTGCCTCACATAAAACCAGCCGCTGAGTCTACAGCAAGTAAGCCAGCTTTGCATTCTGGCAGGCAGGCACCAAGTGGGAGAAGCCACAAAGGAAGAAGTCTGCAGCCTCTGGAGTAAATGACAGCAGTTTGGGGCCATCACTTGGAACTCCTGCTCTAGCATGATGCTGCCACATGCCATGAGCTCCATTAAGCACAAGCCCAGCATGCAGGGATGCCTGTTTCTGCCTCCTCCATTGGAACAATCATTGTATTGGGCAAATTTTTGCAATTTCCGCACAGTCTGTGACACTGATTTTTTCAGGGCTCCTGGAGGGAGGACAAACTTGTTCATTGCAAACCAACTGCCTATAAATAATTCGCTTCACCTGGGCCACATCTTCAAAGGTAATTCCCACACTGAATTTGTAGGACACCTTTCCTGGCATTTATTACACAGTTATTAGGCATAATTAAATCCATAATGTAATTAGTTCATCTATTATCTGAGCTTCCAGACTTGTTCAAACTCTAGAGATTCAATTTTTAAGCCCAATTTTGAATGGGTGCATGTTCCCCAGTCACTGTCTCCATTTGAGATCAATTAGGGAGTGTCACTTTACTTATTAGGCTCAGAGACACTGCAGAACAATAGATTATATAGGGCGGAGAGAAGCGACGGGGATGAGTTTTCCCAAGCCCCTGTATAGGTTCTAGCAGCAAGACAAGATAAGTACAATAAGCCAATGGTCTAAAAGATTACATAATGGCTCCGCCCATGGCCCAAATTAACATATTGCTGACACACAGGTAATTACCCCCAAACTATGTCTATTAAAGTGTATAGGTTAAATCCTAATTTTGGGGTCCAGGGGAATGAGGTAGCAGCTCTCCCGGTTGACCAACAGGTACATTCCTGGAGATTTAAAGCAAAAAAGCAGTAATTAGTATTTAACAATAACAATTGTTTATAATTTACCTTTGCATTTCTGCGGGCTAGGATTGGCATACATCTGTGAGAGGAGTGTGTCATAACTTATGTCAATTATATTAGGCCTCTCCCTGAACTCTGTCTGGGATCTGAGGGGTATTGTACCACTATCTCCTCCCTGCATTAGGGAGTAACTGTGAGGCCTTTCTCAGCACTTCATGTGTCTATAACTCACGATAAGGATGCCCAATTACATTCAGAATTATGCTGACTCTGCTCACTGACTTGAAACACACAAGGTTATCTGTTTACCCCAGCTTTCTCTTAGGCCTGGTCCCCACTAAGCCCCCACTTCGGACTAAGGTACGCAAATTCAGCTACGTTAATAACGTAGCTGAATTCGAAGTACCTTAGTCCGAACTTACCGCGGGTCCAGACGCTGCAGGCAGGCTCCCCCGTCGATGCCGCGTACTCCTCTCGCCGAGCTGGAGTACCGGTGTCGACGGCGAGCACTTCCGGGATCGATCCGGGGTCGATTTATCACGTCTAAACCAGACGCGATAAATCGATCCCAGAACATCGATTGCCTGCCGCCGGACCCTCCGGTAAGTGTAGACGTACCCTTAGCTATGTATTGTTCTCTGTTAGCCGGCCTCCATGCCCCAGGCCAAGCTGTGGACTTCGGGCCTATATGAAAAGTTCTTAGCAAAAACTGCAGTTAAGATCTTACATCCACAGCAAATGGATTTTGGCCCTTCATTATTCAATTCCTGCTGTTCTGTGTAAGCTGTAGATAAACAGAAAATTCATTTTTCTTATAGGGTTCTTTTAAATCTCTGTAAGTAGATGCTCTTTTTCAATCCTACAATGATTCCTACCATAATATTTTCAAACCCCCATGTTCTATTACAAAATTATGAATATATTAATAATCTACACACATTACTTTTTTCAAATTGCATTGGAATGTGGTAATGCAGTTTTAACATTTATTTGATTTTCTGATTAAAAGGCTTCTAGAAATTGATAACAGCAAATACCTGCTGTGAATAAAATGAATCCCTTCTTACAAAATTTGTAAGAGCATATTCATAATGCTAATGGTACCATTTTCAATATAAAGTTAAATTTACTAATTTGTAGTTTCTTGATCTATTTTTTAAATAAAGCTTATAACTCTAAAACAGTCTTTTCTTGCCAGAGTAATTTTCCATTTTAAAGCTTTAATTAATCGAAAAAGGACATTCAGACAGTGTATATTCTAGTATTTGAAATTACTACCACCATTTTTCACCTCCAACTACTTAACAATAGTTAAGAGAAATGATACTATATGGTGCAGGGGCAGCTTTTAAGTTTAATATGTATAAGAAAAGAATTACCTGCACTGATTAAGGTTCTTTGGTTCCTTTCATGGCTAAACCATGACCTCCTGTGAGAAGGGCTGTGGAAAGGCAAAATTTAGATGGAAAACTCAGTAACCTTGAGGTTATGGTGTTTCTGCAGCATTGTCCTGCCAGGGTCAGGATACAGATAGAGCGAGAGAGGAGTCATCAGTGGTTCACAGTCAAGCTGGAAGGGCATATCAAGTGGGGTCCTGCAGGAATCAGTTCTGGGTCTGGTTCTTATCAATATCTTCATCAATGATTTAGATAATGGCACAGAGAGTACACTTATAAAGTTTGCGGATGATAACAAGCTGGGAGGGATTTCAAGTGCTTTGGAGGATAGGATTAAAATTCAAAATGATCTGGACAAACTGGCGAAATGGTCTGAAGTAAATAGGATGAAATTCAATAAGGACAAATGCAAAGTACTCCACTTAGGAAGGAACAATCAGTTGTACACATACAAAATGGGAAATGACTGCTTAGAAAGGAGTATTGCAGAAAGGGATCTGGGATCATAGTGGATCACAAGCTAAATATGAGTCAACAGTGTAACGCTTTTGCAAAAAAACCAAACATCATTCTGGAATGTGTTTAGCAGGAGTATTGTAAGCAAGACACGAGAAGTAATTCTTCCGCTGTACTCCGCTCTGATTAGGCCTCAACTGGAGTACTGTGTCTAGCTCTGGGAGTCACATTTCTGGAAAGATGTGGGCAAATTGGAGATAGTCCAGAGGAGAGCAACTAAAATGATTAAAGGTCTAGAAAACATGACCTATGTGGAAAGACTGAAAAAATTGGGTTTATTTAGTCTGCAGAAGAGAAGATTGAGAGGGGACATAACAGTTTTCAAGTACATAAAAGGTTGTTATAAAGAGGAGGGAGAAAAATTGTTCTCTTTAACCTCTGAGGATAAGACAAGAAGCAATTGGCTTAAATTGCAGCAAGGGTGGTTTAGGTTGGACACTAGGAAAAACTTCCTGTCAGGGTAGTTAAGCATTAGAATAAATTGTCTAGGAAGGTTGTGGAATCTCCATCACTGGAGATTTTTTAAGAGCATATTAGATAAACACCTGTCAGTGATGGTCTAGATAATACTTAGTCCTGCCATGAGTACAGGGGACTAGACTAGATGACCTCTTGAGGTCCCATTAAGTCCTACAATTCTATGATTCTACAGTGTCTGTTGAGGAGATGGAAGATCAAAGGCCATTGTGACATCGGAGAAACGTAGACTGTTCCCAGAAATCCCATGGAATCCTGAGGAAGCAAATCTGTGCACCTGTAGGTTGGGGATGACAACGGATCTGCCAGTATACCCACAGAGTTGAAAGTTCAGATGTCCTGCTGGCCTTCTCAGTACAGGACATTGTTACCTGAAATTGGGGCAGCTAGTAAGCTTAGGGAGGACTAATGACCCACCAGAGTTTGGCAGAAAGCAGCATGTTTATTAAACTGATAGCTAAGCTCAAAAGAAGGGGGGGTGTCACACTCATACTTGCATACTCACGCTCCCAGGACAGGCACGGCACTGGAGATGTTAAGATCCTTGAAGGTAAGTGTCCCACAGCACAGTGATGGACGGTGTGATGAAGGTAAGTCTTCCCGAGGCACGATGAAATGCAATGCAGCGAACCACTGGCCAGGCGGTCCAGGCGAAAGGCCTTCACGGGAGGTACAAGCTTGTGAGTGCACTCCTGAGCACATGGCCCCTTCCCCTTTTAAGGACCTGCTCCTCATGGCCTGCGACTAGAGATGGTTTGGCTGCATCTGGTTGGTCACACTCCACCTCGGGCAGTGTCCATGCAGTGTCCATGCACTGAGTGTGTGATCGCTGATTAATCAGAGTGTCATGGCCTGCGACTAGAGATGACTTGGCCGTGTCTGCTTGGTCACACTCTACCTCGGGCAGTGTCCATGCAGCATCCATGCATTGGGTGTGTGAGTGCTGCCTAATTAGAGTCCCAGACACCTTGTCTACCTGGAAGCTCTTCTGATCTTCCAGCTGTTCAACCAGCCCATTCATCCCACAAGCATTCCAGGAGGGGAGGGAGGGGGAAAGCCACTTCACAGGTATTCAGAGAGGGAGAGGAGACAAAAGAGGGGGAAGTGTAACAGACCTTTTGAGCATACAGGTTATACATAGCATACAGATCACTGGTGCTCCTGCAACAGACATCATGCCACTTGAGCTGCCAAAGTTCTGGATCAATGGACCGCAGGGCAATGGTGGTGGGCTGAGGGCTTCACATGAGATAATGCTGACAAAATCCCTTTGACATTAGTGGGAGTTCAGCACATCATCATTACTGACTCTTTCAGGACTGGTCTTTCTTGAGTAAGTGACCTCAACTATGAAAACACTTAATACTCTAAGACAAAGGCCTTGGCTACACTTGCGAGTTACAGCGCTGTAAAGCCGCCCCCAGCGCTGTAACTCACTCCCCGTCCACACTGGCAAGGCATTTGCAGCACTGTATCTCCGTAGTTGCAGCACTGCATGTACTCCACCTCTCCGAGAGGACTAGCAAGTATTGCGCTGCCGCTGCAGTGCTGCGGCACCAGTGTGGCCGCCCAATGCGCTGTGAATGGCCTCCAGAATTATTCGGCAGTATCCCACAATGCCTGTTCTAGCCACTCTGGTCATCAGTTCAAACTCTACTGCCCTGGCCTCAGGTAACCAACCATGTGACCCACCCTTTACATTCCCCGGGAATTTTAAAAATCCCCTTCCTGTTTGCTCAGCCCGGCGTGGCGTGGAGTGCTATCAGCGAATCTTTCCAGGTGACCATGCCTCCACGCGCCAAGCGAGCCCCAGCATGGAGCAATGGCGAGTTGCTGGACCTCATCAGTGTTTGGGGGGAGGAAGCTGTACAGTCCCAGCTGCGCTCCAGCCGTAGGGATTACGATACCTTCGGGAAGGTTTCAAAGGACATGATGGAAAGAGGCCATGACCAGGACGCCCTGCAGTGCAGGATTAAAGTGAAGGAGCTGCGGAGTGCCTACTGCAAAGCCCGCGACGCAAACGGCCACTCAGGTGCTCCCCCTGCGACCTGCCGATTCTACAAAGAGCTGGATGCGATACTTGGGGTTAACCTCACCTCCACTCCGAGCACCACCATGGACACTTCAGAGCCGGTGTGGGGGGAGGAGGAGGAGGAGGCAAATGGGAGTGATGGTGGTGGGCCGGATGGAGACACCCCGGAATCCCTGGAGCCATGCAGCCAGGAGCTCTTCTCGAGCCAGGAGGAAGGTAGCCAGTCGCAGCGGCCGGTACTTGGTGGAGGACAAACAGAAGAGCACGTTCCCGGTAAGTGGTTGGTTTTTTTTGGGAAGGAATTTTTTCGGTGCGGGCTCTTTGGGAGAGGAGGGTTAGGCATGCATGCCTAGATGCGGAATAGTGCATCGATGTGGTTTATCACATCGCGGTAATCGGCCTCGGTAATCTCCTCAAATGTCTCATCCAGAACGTGTGCAATGTGCTTGTGCAGGTTTATCGGGAGAGCCACCGTGGTCCTTGTCCCAGCCAGGCTAACATGTCCGCGCCACTGTGCCGCGAGGGGCGGGGGGACCATTGCTGCACACAGGCAAGCTGCATATGGGCCAGGGCGGAAGCCGCATTGCAGTAGAAGACCCTCCCTTGCTTCCCAGGTCACCCTCAGCAGCGAGATATCGTCCAGGACGAACTCCTGTGGAAAATGTTGGGACAGTGTTCAGTGTAGGTGCCCCCTGAAGCTGTTGGCTCTCCCCAAGGCACAGAAACCCAGAGGACAGTGCAGCCCTGAAACAATCAGTCCCCCTTACTCACCATTTTGAGGCTCCCGTGGGATATGTGTGCTCTGTTTCGGACGGGAAAATTATGCTATTGTGTAGACCCTGTGTGTTTTCTACTCCTTAAGTGCGGGGGGAATCATTACTCTGTCTGGTATAAACAATGCTGCCTCTGTTAAATGTTGCATTTTGCCTATACAGCAGCATCAACCTTGAGACCTCAGCCGTCCCTCTTATCGCCTGCTCAGAGACTGCAAAGACTCAGGAAGAGACCGCGAAAAAGCAAAGAAGACATACTGCAAGAAGTGATGCGGAAATCTATTAAAGAGAATGAGAAAGCACAGAACTGGAGGGAGAGAGAAAGCAGGATCCGCCAGGAAAACGCAGCGCACCGGCGGCAAAGCACGGAGCACCGGCAGCAAAGCACGGATCGGCTCATAAGCATCCTGGAGCGCCAAGTAGACGCTATCCAGGAGCTCGTAGCCATGCAGAAAGAGGAGCAGTACCGCAAACACCACCCCCCCCACAACCCTTGTCCCAAAACTCTTTCCGTTGTGCCCCACTGTCACCTCCAACCCACTTTCCCCAACTTCTGTGTTCTTCACGCCACCCGCTGCCTCCAACACCAGTATCTTCACCACCCAGCCCTGAAAACCATGACCCTTACCCTCTGCACTCAACCCCCATCACCATGCAGTATAGCTATCCTGAAGTGCAGCACTCACTGCACAGCACACCAGACAGGACATACACGAATCTATGATTGTACCGTTCCCCACTCCACCCCCTTGTTTCTTTTCAATAAATATTTTTTTTTTCTTTTCAATAAATGGATTCTTTGGCTTTGAAAACATTCTTTATTATTGCATAAAGTAAAAGACTCCTTAGCCCAGGAAATAAACAGGCACTGCAAGTCTGCTTGTCTGCTTTGCAGACACTGATTCCTAAAGATTGGAACTACTGCACTTCACTCCCGTGCAGGGCACCAGATATCACTGCTGGTTTTCAGCCTCAAATTGCTCCCTCAAGGCATCCCTAATCCTTGCAGCCCCGCGCTGACCCCTGTAATAGCCCTGCTCTCTGGCTGTGCAAATTCAGCCTCCAGGTGTTGAACCTCGGAGGTCCATGCCTGAGTGAAGCTTTCACCCTTCCCTTCACAAATATTATGGAGGGCACAGCACGCGGATATAACCGCGGGGATGCTGTTTTCGGCCAAGTCCAGCTTCCTATACAGAGATCGCCAGCGGCCCTTTAAACGGCCAAAGGCACACTCCACAGTCATTCGGCACCGGCTCAGCCTGTAGTTGAACCATTCCTTGCTGCTGTCAAGGCTCCCTGTGTAGGGTTTCATGAGCCACGGCATTAACGGGTAAGCGGGATATCCAAGGATCACAATGGGCATTTCAACTTCCCCTACCGTGATCTTCCGCTCTGGGAAAAAAATCCCGGCCTGCATCTTCCTGAACAGCCAAGTGTTCCGAAAGATGCGTGCGTCATGCACCTTTCCAGGCCAGCCTGTGTTAATGTCAATGAAACGCCCACGGTGATCCACAAGCGACTGGAGAATATTGGGAGAAATACCCCTTCTGATTAACATACTCGAATCCTAGGTGGGGTGGTGCCAGAATAGGAATGTGCGTCCCATTTATCGCCCCTCCAAAGTTAGGGAACCCCATTTGTGCAAAGCCATCCACTATTTCCTGCATGTTACCCAGAGTCACGGTTCTTCTGAATAGGATGCGATTAATGGCCTTGCAAACTTGCATCAACACGATTCCAACGGTCGACTTTCCCACTCCAAACTGGTTTGCGACCGACCGGTAGCTGTCTGGAGTTGCCAGCTTCCAGATTGAAATAGCCACCTGCTTCTCCACTGGCAGGGCAGCTCTCAATCTCATGTCCTTGCGCCGCAGGGTGAGGGCAAGCTCCTCACACAGTCCCATGAAAGTGGCTTTTCTCATCCGAAAGTTCTGCAGCCACTGCTCGTCATCCCAGACTTCCATGACGATGTGATCCCACCACTCGGTCCTTGTTTCCCGAGCCCAAAAGCGGCGTTCCACGGTGCTGAGCATGTCCGTGAATGCCACAAGCAATTTTGTGTCGTACGCATTACACAGCTCGATAGCATTGTCGGACTCCTCACCCTCACTCTCACTGTCACTTTGGATCTTAAGGAATAGTTCGACAACCAAACGTGACGTCCTGGCGAGATAAGTCAGCATACGCCTCAGCAGTTCGGGCTCCATTTCCCGCACACAGATCGCGCTGCACAGAAACCATTGAAAGATGGCGCCAAAGGTGAACGGAAACAAAGGGATTTCTGGGATGCGAAGCGATGCATCACGGGGCGTTGGGACAGGACCCAGAATGCCCCGCACCCACGCCCCCTTCCCACAACCCACGGCGCCAGAATGGGAAAAGGTGCTCTGTGGGATAGCTGCCCATAATTCACCGCTCCCAATAGCGCTGCAATTGCCGCAAATATGGCCACGACAGTGCGCTGGGCAGCTGTCAGTGTGGACAGACTGCAGCGCTTTCCCTACTCAGCTGCACAAAGTCAGGTTTAACTCACAGCGCTGTACATCTGCAAGTGTAGCCAAGGCCAAAGCGAAGAAAACAAAAAGAGGGCAAAGCTCTTTGAACAGAAATGGTATGTTAGCCACAGTGTGGATCTATCTATTGCATATTCTGCACTCATCCATACATGAAATTCCTGTTGATTTCATGAAACAAATAAAAAAAAAGGTACTGTTGGTAGGTGTACATATTATATACATATAATACAGATACAGAAAGAGAAATCCATGAAAATAGCATGCAGTGTTTCCTTGTAATAATACTTCTATTTTTTTATTTTTTGTTTTAAATTGTTAGTTCTTTTTTTTAACCAGCATCTCTTCTTCCAGTTCTAAACTGGAGTACTATTATATATTCATCATCTTGACATCCACATCCACTATTATATATTCATCATCCACATTTAAATGTTTAAAATTAAATACAAAAAATCCTCAATAAACTAGCAATATAAGGCAAGCCGCATTGAAAATACCCATCTGATGTCACTATGACATGAAATAGATTATTAAAATCCTGGGCTTATTTGAAGCCAAGCTGACCCCTTTGTATCATTTAATTTCACTTTCTTTTGGCTTCAGAATGAGGAGATAAAAAATATTGTCAGAAAATAGCATAATTTCAGAGCATATTATTATGTCTGACACAGTGAGGGACAAATGAATGTTATTTTTCTGTGAAATTCTCAGCACATGGCAATTCACAAACAAGTTACCTTCGGCAGAATATTCCATGGAGCACCAGATCCATTAAACCTCTGCGGATGGCTCTTCAATGACCTGTGTGAAATAAGCTGGTGAATCTCAGTCCAGTTCCAAGGGGGTGGATGTGTTTATCACAAACATCCCTACCATAGTATATTAGTTGGCACCCTGATTAGTAATGTCAGTGAAAAGGTCAGTGGCTGAATGGGCATGGAGACTGAACTACTCTCTCACCAGTAAAGATGATCCCTCCAGAACAAAGTTGCAGAGCATTGACAAAGCAGTGTGGGAAACTTGCAGTTGCAAGAGCCTAAGATGTACTTGTTTTGTAAATAAATAGGAACCCTGGTTCAAGAAAGGACAATGGGACTGAAGTGTCTGCTTAAATGGAAGCAAGTTCTTAAATGTTGTCTTGAATATGACTGGACTTAAGCATGTGTTTTAGTGCTTTCCTGAATTCAATTGTGAGATGTGTGGGACAGTGATTTTTTTTGTAGCTTCCTTTTTACAATTGTTTTTGGCTTTACTTACATCAGCACTTCTGGTACCACTAAATATTAGTAATTAGTTCCTTTCTGCAATAGCTCTTTGCAGCATGTTCTAACATAGCATTACACACATATGTGAAGAGGGCTTTAACAGGACCACATCCTGCAGTCTTTACTCTGGCAAAATTCCTGTGAAATCATTAGCCCTCAAATGGCAAACTCTTAAATTGTATTCACACCTGCCACGTGCTTTTTTACATATTTTAGCAAATGTGGTCCAAGGAAATCACATAAAATTTAGCATAATAGATGAATGAGCACAGATCCTTAACCACAGTTTCACATTTTCGTTCATACTTTGGAGGGGGTAGGGAAATAGCAATTGTGAATGTATTTTTCTTTGTTTTAGCTGCTTTTCTTATAGTTTTCACACATACCCCAACAGTTAAGTACAACGTCAATGGCTTTCCTTTCAAGACTGAAGAGAGTGTATACAATTACTCTGATTGAGCATTAAGCTCTTTAACTATCTTCAAAAAGATTTCACTAAATACACGGATGATATCTGTCTGATATTCAGTCATTATACATCTCTAACATTATGCAGAAAAAAGTAAGAGTTAGGTTCAGATTGTCAATACTAGTGAAGGTTTTTGGTGGAAGAATGTAACCTAATGGTATCACATGATAACTGGAAATCAATAATAGGCAATGTAGAAAATAGTGTTATGTTTGAATTTATATACAATATTTAATACATTCTGCAAAATATTAAGTGCTTATCATGAAGAAAGAAATAGGCTCAAAGCACACCGGCTGCTGATGAACAATATTAAAGAAAACACCTAGCATGTCATTTAAAACAAAAATCTTCAGAAGACTTTGATGGAAGCAGAGGTGCACATATAACTTATGCATATACACTCATTCAAATTCTAACCTTAGGTCTGAGTTCCAGCAATCAAGTATACACGCGCCAGAAGTCATTAGTTATAATTAACTTTATAAGTGCCTCTTGGCAATAAAACAAAATGCACATGAGGTGGTATACAACATCAGGCTCTGATTCAGCAGAGATTTTCAGTGGAAGTAGATTTATTTTGAAAATACTGGCCTTACCTTGTTTGTACCATTGTGAACACTGGGGATATAATGTATGTGTGGTGAGGAATGAGGGACAGTATTTGTTCATGTCCTAGCTACTATGTGAGGAAAGTGGAAGTTGCCTTCCAAGAAGGAGATGTGGTTACTGTGTGCTCCCCTCCAGAAGTAGGGTTAAAAAAGATTCTAGAGTGAACAAATGAAACTGGCCAACACAGCAAAAACGTGCTTGCTTTCACCCTCTGCACATCAGATTGCTGCAGTCAGTATTAGTAGTACTGCTGTGGGATAACTATTCCTTTGGGGATCGTATTTATTTGCCAGATAAATCAGTTTAGTATTAACAATTATATCTATTTTACATTATTAGCGTTATCAGTTAGTAAGTGTTGGGACTCTTTGATTCTTCTCCTATGGGTAAATTCAGGCCTGTGCAGACCACCAGCACAAGGCTTATGCATTACTGAAGAGCTACTTAAGCTTGTTCTGAGGGTTTAAATGGTGCATAGGCCATGTACTGGCCTTCTGCAAAGGGGTGAATTTCACTCCTAACAAACAATATCTCTAACACGTGTGATTTCGTTCCTTAGTTATGGTATGAGATGATAGTGAAGTCAATAGAGTTACACAAAAGATTGAAGAATGAATTTGGGCCAATATATTAAAAAAAATCTTCACCTGCAAATCAAAGTGTAGGTGTTTGAAATTGAAGTCAGTGAGGTTTCACTGAAGCAACACTGGTGTAACCAACTTTGAAATCTCCTAATTCAGCTTCTGTGAACAATACAATTCTCTGAAGTCATGCTGATATGGTGTGATCTTTCAGTGAAGCCAAGTGGAGGAAATATTTAATATTAATATTCAGCTTTCCTATGGAGGAAATATTTAATATTATTAGTCAGAAAAGCATCATAAATAAATACACCAAAAAAGGAAAGAAGCAAAGCAATCACCTTTTTTGTAAAGAATAAAACTTATACTAAAATATTTCTGAAACTGTTGTAGGCTGACTCAAGAGTGACACCCAGTGACAATTTATTATACTTTATTAAATTGTTTCTTTCATCTTGTTAGGAAGTTGTTACATTGGACCTCTGAACCATTTACCCTTCCTAGAATTGGCAAACAATATGTCACTTGCTTAAAAAATCAGGCATGGTGGAAATTTTACTATGGTGTCAAGTGTAATGGCAATTTAATTAACAGCATTTCAAGAAACAAATAATTCTTCCTTTTTTGAAATGCAAGAAGAAAAGTGTATTTTGAGGAATGAGACTAAAATTTTATTTATTCCCCTATTGTCAGAAGAACATGGAGTTTTCCACCTTATTTATTATTATTATTTATTTACTGAAGAAGCATAATACAGTGTTAACCCTTGACATCCTAGCTAGGATACCAATCTATTTAACATTAATCAAACTAAGAGTGGGGTTGTACATAAACATTCTGGTAGCACTCTGAATGCAATCTATTTCATGTCAGAATAGTGTAAATGGACAGCATTGCCATCCCACTTGAAATGCAAGACACACAATATGGATGTTGTCCTTACTCAGCCAATTGGAATGTACAAATGTAATTCAAAGCTGAATTTGGGCCTGAGTTTCCTATTAACTTATTGTTTAGAGCCTCTTCAGATCATTAGGCCAGCCAAAAAATCTTGTCTTACTCCATCACTGCAGATGATTAAAAAGAAAGGGACTGCAAAATCTACATTGCAAAAGGCATTATTAGGCCTATATTATTGCATCATTGGAAAGCACACCTACAGATATGGGAGAGGATTCTGTTTTTTAAATAAAACATGGAATGAAGAAAATAACTATTGAGACTTAAATAAAAAATTCTTTTACACTGACATCTTTATGAAACCATTAGAAGAAAATCAAACAATACTGATGTGTTCTGGGACAGTTTACAAGAAAGGTGATACTGATACTTATAAATCAGAAATATTACAGTTGTTGAAAAAGGTACAAAGCTGAAGGTGGGGGGCGGAGGGGGTGTTAAAGGAAGGCAGCCACTGTGTTACAGAAAACAGTAAACCCCTTTCAACTTGGGTGTGTGGTGGGGAAAGATATTAGAGGGACTCATTAGCACTACAAAAAGTAATTTTCCCTCTGTTGATATTCACCCCTTCTTGTCAACTGTTGGGAATGGGCCACATCCACCCTAACTGAATTGGCCTCGTTAGCACTGACCCTCCCCCCCCCCCCCCCCACTTGGTAAGGCAACTCCCATCTTTTCATGTGCTGTATATTTATACTTGCTTACTGTATTTTCCACTCCATGCATCTGATGAAGTAGGTTATATCCCACGAAAGCTTATGCCCAAATAAATTTGTTAGTCTCTATGGTGCCACAAGGACTCCTCATTGTTTTTACTGATACAGACTAACACAGCTACCCCTCTGAAACCTGTCACCATGCTGTCATAGAAATTTCTGTCCGTTCCAGCTGAGGAATAAGGAGAGATGGACACAGCTAATCAAGCAAGGAGCCCCGGGAGGGGCGATCCGTTTATTTCAATTGCAATTGGGTTCGAGCTCATAAGTCAGCAAGAACAAAGAAAACACTTACACCAAAGCATTATATGCAGTTGCTTATGATAATCTATCGCTCTATGATTGGCCAAAATTTGCTATCATTACCATACATAATTAGCAAGCTACATGTATCTGCCCCTCTTATGACCCCTTATTGTTCATCTACTTGCCCCCTCCTCCTTGCTTATTTTGCAAACCAAGCGGTTAGCTATCTACAGGACGCAGGCACAGAAAGGTCCATTGTCTCCAGGTTTGGAGTTTGGCTACATTTCCTCTTGAAGGAACTTCCTGACTACCTATAGCTGACCCTGCATTTTGTCCTTCTTCTTTCTCCCATGTGTACGTGACAAATTTGCCCCCTGGCAGTTAAGTAGAATAATTTTATATCAATTTCCCCCCTTTGATCATGACCCATATAATGGGCTTATGATCACACTTTTCACAGCAGTAGGAGTGTTACAGCAAATATGTAGGGGTCAGAATATCAGCATCTGGCGTGGTTTCCGCCTTTGCCAAAACCCGTCTTTCTTGTAAAGAGACAAATATTCCCTTCGATTTGCTAGTAGCCCTAGCACATTTAGACATTTTGCACATGGACAGTTTAAACACACACAAAAAATAAACACAATCATCAGTAAAATCATAACACCTCCTTTCAGGAGTCCCTTTAACCAGCCTGTTAAGGAAGGGAACCAGGAAAATAAACCATCAAACCAATCATGTGTCCAGCTACCTTCATCAGACCTGTCTTGGACAATGTCTCTTAAGTGGGCTGCTCTGTCAAAGGTATCTTTATAGGTGTCATTCACAAATACACAACACTCTTGGCCTATAAGGGCACAAGTTCCTCCTTGAGCTGCCAAAAGAATATCTAAAGCCATATGATTTTGTAAAGCTAACTGTCTAAGTTGCTTAAGCTCAGTGGCTTGATTTGTAACTATGGTAGCAGTTTCATTAGCCATAATTTCTAAAATACCCTGGAGTCTTATAACCCCTCTCCTAAGTCTGCGATTATTAGGGAATGTTGTCCATGTCATTGGTTCAAGGGCTGCATCCTCTTCAGCTTGAGGTTTGCTAGTGTCCCTTACATTTCTAATCTTGCCTTTATGTAATTGCTTCACAATACGAGTGGGGGGTAACAACCAGGCAAGATAACAAGAACCTAAGAAGTGTACTGGAAGGGTATGATAGGCTTTATTCCCATACACCCAGTAAGAACCGAACCCTGCTGGAACAGGGCCGGGAGGAGCATCCCATGTCACTCCCAACGCTTTTTGTAACAGGGATGTATAACGTCCCGTAAACCCAATAGGCCCATGCTTCGAGGAGATATCTCCGTCTCTACATTTCTGCCTGCATACAGACATTGTTCCATCGGATTCAGAGTAGCAGCCGTGTTAGTCTGTATCCGCAAAAAGAACAGGAGTACTTGTGGCACCTTAGAGACTAACAAATTTATTAGAGCATAAGCTTTCGTGGGCTACAACCCACTTCTTCGGATGCAGTTTTCCCATACCATAGTGCAGCTTTCATAGCAGACCCTATTGGCGCAGACATTCTTGCGGTTAATGTCGTCAGTGGTGTCAAAACAATAAACGAGGGGAGTGACCCACTCTCCATCACCATCTGGGCCCACATAGTATTTGCAAGTACTGTTCCCTAAAAACAGGCCTAGCCCATTTCCCAGGAGACACCACTCACCCTGCACCTTGAAGGTTAACAAATACCCGGAGTTAGGGCTTATACCTTCTTGTTGCCAGGTATGAGTCGTAGCCTGATGGGGAGTAACATACACCTTTGAATGAGTAATATTTGCAGCCGTCAAAGGGATAGGAAGGAAAGAAAGTCCTCATTCTGCATTGGGAGGCACCAAGGTGCACACCCAGCATGAATCATTCCCCCATTTTGGGATTCTATTCCTCACCACATGGTTAAATCTAATGAAATTATTATGGCCATAAGAAAGGGAAGGGGAAAAACAACAAAATCAACAGAGGAAACATTTTCACAATAGGTTAAAATACCAACAAATAAAAGAAAAAAGAGCAATAAACCCTAATCCAAATAATACAGTTCAATCTTCTATATCCATCAAAAACTGATATCAGTCGTTTAGGGCCTCGGTTGCCCTGTAGTCATCTACTTCGGATTGGCCTTGCCGGTCGGCCAACAAGCGTCGCTCCCTCGCTGGGGACCCTATTTAGGGGTTCCCTTTCAAGTGAATTTAAGTTTCAGTCCAGGCAAGGTCTACACCATCCACTGATTCTCTAGTCAATCTTTCATTAGTGAAAGGTTGGGTATTTCGTTAATTTAGAAGGAGAGTAACCACATGTGGAACTTTTACCGCTAGGTGATGTCCCTGTACCAACTCTTGAGCTTTCTCAACTAACAAAGTTGCAGCAGCTAGGGCTTTAAGACATTCTACTGCTTCTCTTGCAACAGGATTCAGTAGTGCTAAAAAATAGGCCACAGGCCGTCACTGTGATCCTAAAGCTTACCCTAAAGCTGTAAGAACACCAGAGGCCACCCCCGCCCTTTCATGAACGAATAAGGTAAAAGGTTTCCTATAATCTGGGAATCCCAAGGCAGGTGCTGATGCAAGCAGGGCCGGCTTTAGCAAGAGCGGGGCCCGATTCCTGGGGGCGAGGCTTGCAGCAAGCCCCGCCCCCAGGAATCGAGCCACGCTCCGGCCGTGTTCGCCGGGCTTGGGTCCGGCCCAGAGCCCCTCGGCGGCCGGAGCTGCGCCGCGGGGGCCGGGCCGGGGGGCCGGAGCCGAAGCCGCGCCGCGGGGGCCGAAGCCGCGCCGGGGGGCCGGAGCCATGCCAGGGGTCCGGAGCCGAAGCCGCGCCGCGGGGGCCGAAGCCGCGCCGCGGGGGCCGGGCCGGGGGGCCGGAGCCGAAGCCGTGCCGTGGGGCTGGAGCCGAAGCCGCGCCGCGGGGGCTGGGCCGGAGCCAGCCGGAGCCGCGGGGGCCGGCGCGCTCGGCCGGAACTGGGGCCGGACTAGGCCGTGCCTCCCCGGAGCCCTTCTCGCGCCCCCCGCCACCCCGGGTTACCTGGTACTGCCTGCCCGCCCCTGCTTCTTTTCAGACTTCCCGCGAACCTCTGATTCGCGGGAAGCAGGGGAGGGGGAGGAGCAGGGGGCGGAGCGTTTAGGGGAGGGGAGGAGGGGGAAGTGAGCTGGGGGCAGGGTGGAGAGCTGCGGCGCGGGGCCCTCTTAGCGCGGGGCCCAATTCAGCCGAATCGGCCTAAAGCCGGCCCTGGATGCAAGGGCTGTCTTGATGCTCTCAAAGGATTTGGTAGCATCTTTAGTCCATTTCACTGGGTCAGGTTTATCCGTGGTGGTCATCTGCACTAATGGTTTTGACATTTCCCTGTACCCAGGAATCCAGGACCTACAGAATCCTGCCATGCCGAGGAACCCCCTTAACTGTCTCTTTGTCTTGGGCTGGGGTACATTTAAAATGACACTTATTCTTTCCTGAGCAAGGCTTCTCTTTCCTGGTTTTAGTATGTGCCCTAAATATTTCACCTCCTGTGAGCAATATTGAATCTTTGAGGGTGACACCTTGTGTCCTTTCATTGCTAAGGCACATAAAAACTCTGAGTCCTGCTTATTAGTCTCTTGTGTTTCTGAGCATAATAAAAGATCATCCACATACAAAAGCAACATGGACTGTCCTGGGAGAATTACATCTTGCAAATCTTTGTGCAAGACAGCTGAAAATATAGCGGGGGATTCCACATACCCCTGAGGGAGACGCCCCCATGATATCTGGGACAACCCCCTAAAAATGACTCAATTAAGGGAGTCAGTCCCTTTATTGCCTCTCATGGGAGAGGGTATTGGGGAATGCGAGGGGGGTCTATGTCTGTCCTAACACATATCTCAACTGGCTCAGCTGACTTTAGTAATCCCACGTCAGTGTTTTCTGTTCCCCATACCCAAGGCGGGACAGCATTTTCCAACTCCCTGGGGAGCATTGCTAAATATGAAGGAGTTTCGGGATTCATTAGAGCCATTAAGGGGATGACAGAGTCATCTGGCAGGCTCAAAAGAATGCCTTGGTCAGAGCAGTGAATAGTAGCCCGGAGTTTGCACAGCAAATCGTGTCCCAATAAACTGGTTGGCCCTTGGGTAAGTAGGAAGGCGTGTTCCTCAGACAGGGGCCCTATGTGTACGCTTAAAGGTTTGGAAATCTGACAACGAAAAGGATTTCCTTCAATTCCCATAACACGTTCAATTCTGCCATTCTTAGGAAGATCCAAATCAGTCAGGGTGGAGAGGGTGGCTCCTGTGTCTAATAAGCAATCATACTGTTTTCCTCCGATCATCAAAGGAACTAGGGGATCATTGTGGGATAAGGAAAACACTGGTCAACATAACAACGTGGAACCCCCTTCATCCCATCAGTCATAAAGTCCCCATCCTGCATTACCCCCTGGAAGGGTTGATTAGGCGGTGTCCAAGCTGGACCTTGGCCCTTATTAACACCTTGAGGAGGTTTAAGTTGTCCCTGGGCTCTCAGTTTACAGTCTTTCTTCATGTGCCCTTCTTGATGACAGTAATAACAAATTAAAAGTCCTCTGGACCCCCCTTTACTGGGTCCCACTCTACCAATGAACCCTTGTCCTCTTCCTTGGCCTCTACCGACACCAGGCTCTGCTCCCTTCAATACAGCTGCCAACATTCTTATATTCCCTTTTTTCTTCCTTCACCCTCTCAGCCTTTCGTCAGGCTTCTCGCCCATTAAACACTCTGGTGGCAATAGCCACTATCTGAGAGAGAGGCATCCCTGCAAATCCTTCCACATCATTTAATCTCCACCTTATATCTTCTGCAGCCTGGTCTTTAAACAATCCAATCCTCTTATCACTGGCATATTAGCCTCTGCTTCAGGATCTAGACCCCCAAACAACCTAGCAGCTTTCATCAGTCTTTCATAATAGTCTGAGGGGTGTTCATCTGGGCCTTGATGGACAGAAGTTACATTACTCCAATTAGTAGTTCTCTGTCCAGCCTTCTTAATTCCATCTAAAATTACAGTCTTTAAAGAGGTTAATTTATATTGATCTCCAGCATTGTTGTTATCTCAGTTAGGATCACCCCCAGTTACATCTCCTGCTGTCAGGGCATTCCGTCCTGGTGGTGGTGGGGGTAAATCACCTATAGACTACTGAGCTCGATTGAGCACTTGTTTCCTTTCTTTCAATGTCCTATGTACAGATTCTGGGTCATCCCTGACCTTTGGGGTGGTAATCTTCCAACTCAATAGGTCACCGATAGAGAAGGGAGTGTGGACATAGCGGTCAACAACCTGACCCTCTCCGGTATGAACAGGGTACTGTCTTAAGGGCAATTGGAGTACCGGAGAGTCCTGTCCTTCTTGTTTAATTAACTTGAAATTGACGTCTCCAGGAACACACTCGGGAGACTAACTCCATGAGCCGGTCGAGGAGTCGGGCAGACTTCGCCTGCGAACGTGGCTTCAGGTATTATAGGCCACTGGCAGATCAGGATACAATGTGGCTCGGGGTCGGGATGGGGTTAGAGGCAGATCCTACACCGGTGCAGAGGCGGTCCCTGGGGCCACCTGATTTACCTGAACGGGAAGGGGTTGAGGGGACGCAGCTGGTGGGGGAACAGGCCTATAATCATCTTCCTCTACTCTACACTGCTGGTAAGGAGGAGGTTCAGTTTGTTGTAACATGAGAGTGCACTCTTTATCTTTGCAAATTGGAGCAGCGCTATAAAACAAATACAAATAATTCATTCGTTCTGGTCTTAAATCTTCCACGATGGTTCTCAAGGTTTTGAGGCGAAGTCTTCCCCAATTCCTGAGAACACATCCCAAAAGTGTGCCGGCATCGAATTTCCCCTAACAATTTCCCATGTCAGGTCTAACTGACTCCTAAATTCCCTGCTTCAGTTCTCCACCATCCGCAATATTACCGACAACAAAGCCCTGGAGTCAGTGACGGTTTCCTTTATGTCCCGGGGAGACCACCCAGCCTATCCAGTCAGCCTCTGTTCCTGCCTGGGTAATCTCCTGTCATCCGAAACTTGTTTTTATACTGGGCTGGCACTCTCAGAGTGTTTAACTCCCAGACGGATGTCCCAGTAATTTCACCGAGGCTGTCCCAAGGAAACCGTCGGGTCTAAGACCCCCGTGTACACATAACATAAAACAGAGACAATTTACCCGTCTCCTGATGAGGCCTCTTCCAACGCGATCTGTCTCGTTGCTTGTGGTCCGTCTCTCGGAGTCCTCCTTATCGTCCCCGCCGGGGGCCAACTCCCAAGACAATACAACCCAAGGTAAACTCACCTCGGCGCACGCTGGTTCTTCTCGAGGGAGGGGCCCCGGAGCGGTTCCGAGCTGGAGATATCCCTTCGTGGTCGCCAAAACTGTCCATGAACCATTGGAACTAATTTACAAAACTTTTCTTAAACATTACATGAATATATTGTCTCATACTATAGAATTAGAATTTAGAATCTCTATTCCATGATGAGATATCTTTGAGCTATAATGTATCTTAATTAAAACTATCTTAAGATAGATTTTTTTCCCTCAAAAAGCATTGTATCAAAAAAAAATCCAATTTAAATAAAAAAAATCTGATTTTTTTTATTTAAAAAAAAAATCATTTATTTTTATCCACCCTGCTAAACTCCTACATGCCACACCAGTGGTACCCTTAACTCACCCAACAATATTGTTAATCTATCCAGCTATACTCTTAGCCTGACAGAAGAGTCTGTCCTATCTCAGGGCCTCTCCTTCTGCCCCACCATCCCCAAGAACATGATACAGTTCTGCGGTGACCTGGAATCCTACGTTCGTCATCTCCGACTCAAGGAATATTCCCACCACGCCACTGAACAGCACACTAACCCACAGAAACCTTCCTACCAACGCTACAAGATGAAGGATTCCGCATGGACTCCTCCTGATGGTCGAAACAACAGAATGGACTTCTACATAGAGTGCTTCCGCCGACGTGGACGAGCTGAAATTGTGGAAAAGCATCATCACTTGCCCCATAAACTCAGTCGTGCAGAACACAACACCATCCACAGCCTCACAAACAACTCTGACATTATAATCAAAAAGGCTGACAAAGGAAGTGCTGTAGTTATCATGAATATGTCGGAGTATGAACGAGAGGCTGCTAGGTAACTCTCTGACACCACATTCTACAGGCCATTTCCCTCTGATCCCACTGAGGGGTACCAAAAGAAACTGCACCACCTGCTCAAGAAACTCCCTGAAGAAGCACAGGAACCAATCTACACAGACACACCCCTAGAGCCCCGACCAGGGGTATTCTATCTGCTACCGAAGGTCCATAAACCTGGGAATCCTGGACACCCCATCATCTCAGGCACTGGCACCCTGACATCAGGATTGTCTGGCTATGTGGACTCTCTCCCCAGGCCCTACGCTACCAGCGCTACCAGCTATCTGAGGAAACTACAATCCATTGGTGATCTTCCAGAAAACACCATCCTAGCCACTATGGATTTAGAAGCTCTCTACACCAACATTCCACACAAAGATGGACTACAAGCTGTCAGGAACAGTATCCCCAATAATGTCACAGCAAACCTGGTGGCTGAGCTTTGTGACTTTGTCCTCACCCACAACTATTTCAGATTTGGGGACGATTTATACCTTCAAGTCAGCAGCACGCTATGGGTACCCGCATGGCCCCACAGTATGCCAACATTTTTATGGCTGACTTAGAACAACGCTTCCCCAGCTCTCGTCCCCTAGCGCCCTTAATCTACTTGCGCTACATTGATGACATCTTCATCATATGGACCCATGGGAAGGAGGCCCTTGAGGAATTCCACCTGGATTTCAACTATTTCCACCCCACCATCAACCTCAGCCTGGACCAATCCACACAAGAGATCCACTTCCTTGACACTACCGTGCTAATAAGCGATGGTCACATAAACACCACCCTATACCAGAAACCTACTGACCGCTATACTTACCTACATGCCTCCTGCTTTCATCCAGACCACATCACACAATTCATTGTCTACAGCCAACCCCTCAGATCAGCGGCGTATTATCGCCTAGGCCAACAAGGCCTAGACCTAGGGCGGCAAATTTGCAGGGGCAGCAAATTTAAAATAGCAGCCCAGCATTTTTGTAATCGCGGCATCGCGCGCCGTGATTCTACCAATCATGATAGCGCATATTGAAACCACTACTGATGGCGCGATAGAGACGCCATTTAGTAAACAACATATTCGGGACTGGAGTCGCGACAATCCTAAGCGTTAATTAACAATATGACTGGAAGGAAGAAATTAAGCGGTGCTCAGTTAAAAAAAAATGCTATACAGAAGAAAGAAAGGAAAAATGAAATGATAGCAAAAATGCGCAAAATTGATTCCTTTGTTGCATCAGTTAGTGCCAACAGTGAGACAGAAAAAAAAGTTGAAAGAAGTAGTAAAGTAAAAAGTGAAAATATTGGTGTTGATATTGAAAATATTGATGTGTATAAAGTACATATTAAAACTAATGAAGAAATTCCGGCTGCAGTTAGTGTTGAAGAAAATGTTCCAAATACTAGCGTATCAGAGACTACCGGGAATCATGTTGCTCTGGATATCTTTGACAATACTGCAGAGATTTGCGAATCACATCAATCAGAAATTCAATCTGACATTGGAATATCTACCATAAGTGACGACCCGGCCCAATGGATATTGAATGATGCTACAATTGAGTATTTATCAATGCATGGTATTAAACAAAATATCGACAGTGATTTCACTATCTCAAAAAGACAATATACTGATAAAATGTGTGTTCTAACAAAAAATGTGTTTGAACGACATCTTTTAAACGGTGAAGTAAAGCCACGGCAATATCTTGTATATTCGGAGAGCAAAGGAGCCGTGTTTTGTGCCCCATGTCGATTATTCAGAGGGATCTCTAGTCTGGCAACGAGTGGATACCATGACTGGAAAAACATATCAGCTCGACTACGTGAACATGAAAATTCGACTGAACATAAAACGTGTGTACTGACAATGGTGAGGAGAGGCGAGATATCTGGAAGAATTGATATGAATTTAAAATTTCAAATGGAAGAAGACATTATGTATTGGAGAAATGTGTTGAAGAGGATTGTAGTAGTGGTAAAGAAACTTTCAAGCAGAGGACTTGCATTTAGAGGTAAGGTGGAAAAATTTGGATCACCTTATAATGGCAATTACATGATGGCCCTTGAGCTTGTCGCAGAATTCAACCCATTTTTAGCAAGTCACATTGCACGTTATGGAAATGAAGGCTGAGGTAACGTATCTTATCTTTCATCCTATATATGTAATGAATTTATAACATTGATGGCTTCAACTGTGATCTCAAATATTATTAAAGAAGTAAAAGAAGCCAAATATTTCTCGATAAGCGTTGACTCAACTCCCGACATATCTCATGTTGATCAATTGGCTTTTATACTGAGATATGTAAACGATGATGGCATACCAGTAGAGAGGTTTCTTTGTTTTTTACCAAATACTGGCCACAAATCAGAACAGTTAGCTGATGCTGTACTTTCAACTTTGAATTGTTACGGATTAGATATCGCAAACTGCCGTGGCCGGTCGTACGACAATGCCACTCACATGTCTGGTGTATATAGCGGGTTGCAAGCAAGAATTAAGAATATAAATCCTTATGCTGTGTATGTGCCTTGCTCTGCGCATTCTTTAAATCTGATTGGAGTATGTGCAGCAGAAAGTTGTCAAGAAGCATGTTCATTTTTCTCAACTGTCCAACATCTTTATTCATTTTTTTCTGCCTCTACTCACCGGTGGGAGATTTTACTATCTAATTTGAAGCCAGGCAGTAAAGTAATAAAAAGACTTTCTGAGACTCACTGGTCATCTCGAGTGGAAGCTTGTCATAATTTGAGTGAAAACTGGAATGCTATAATTAAAGCCTTAAATACAATAAAGGAAGATGCTACTGAGAAACCTGTTACACGTAATGAAGCTGCAGGCCTGCAGCGAAAACTCGATCGACTTGAGGCAGCTTTTATGGCTGTATTTTGGAGCTCACTCTTGGAAAGATTTCATATAACTAGCCAAAAACTGCATAATGTTTATATTGATATACAGACAGTTGTAGAACTCTACAACTCACTAATAAGCTACATTAACTCTATACGGGACTTGTTTGATATGTACGAAGAGAAAGCCAAAGAAAAATCTGAAATTGAAGACTACGAATTTGACACAAAGTGAAAAAGAAAGCGTAAACTGCAAGCTGAGGAGACACGCGAAGTTGAAGTGGAAATGTGTGGTAGAGATAAATTTAAAGTAGATACCTTTTTAACAATACTAGACCTTGTATGTTCCGAATTGAAATGCAGAAGTAATGCGTATCAAGAAATTTATGGCAGATTTCAGTTTCTCTCTAACATTACCAATACTTCAAGAGCAGATATAACAGTTCATGCTAAAAAATTACAGCTATGCTACCAAGGAGATTTAGAAGAATCATTTGTGAATGAGTGTCTACATTTTCTATCGTATTTGGAAGGTGTTGAAATTCCTGAAAATGAAAAGAAGTCAATTATAAGATATTGCAGCCTTCTTCGAAATCGAAACATTCATTCAGTATATCCAAATCTTGATATTGCCTTCCGAATGTTCGTTTGCACACCTGCTACAAACTGTTCAGCGGAACGATCATTTTTGGCATTAAAAAGGGTAAAAAACTATTTGAGGGCTAATCTCAGTGAGGAAAAATTAAACTCCCTTTCTCTCCTGACAATTGAAAAGGATCTAACAACTTCTCTGGATTATACAGAATTAATTAATAAGTTTGCCGCTCAAAGGTGTAGGCGTAAACAAATGTAATTACTTACTACTCAAATACTTTTATTTCTTTCATTGTATCTACATAAAATAAAAAATAAATATTTGATATAAAACCGGACCCCTGCTTGAACGCAGTGTTTTGGATCCATGCGCGGTCCCGCGCTATAACCGAAATCGCGCTATACAGACTAAAACTAAAAAAACTAAAACAAGTTCATATGGGGCCAGCCGCTGGGGGCGGCAATTATTTCAGGGCCTGGGGCGGCAAAATCATTAATTTGCCACTGCCTCAGATACAACCGCATTTGCTCCAATACCTCAGACAGAGACAAACACCTACAGGATCTCCATCAGGCATTCTTAAAACTACAATAGCCACCTGGGGAAGCGAAGAAACAGATTAACAGTGCCAGAAGGGTACCCAAAAGTCCCCTACTACAGGACAGGCCCAACAAAGAAAGTAACAGAATGCCACTAGCCATCACCTACAGCCCCCAACTAAAACATCTCCAGCGCATGTATCATCAAGGATCTACAACCTATCCTGAAGGACGATCCCTCACTCTCACAAACCTTGGGAGATAGGCCAGTCCTCACTTACAGACAGCCCCCCAACCTGAAGCAAATACTCACCAGCAACTACAAACCACACAACAGAAACACTAACCCAGGAACCAACCCCTGCAACAAACCCCATTGCCAACTCTGTCCGCATATCTATTCAAGGGACACCATCATAGGACCCAACCACATCAGCCACACCATCAAGGGCTCGTTCACCTGCGCATCTATCAATGTGATATATGCCATCATGTGCCAGCAATACCCCTCTGCCATGTACATTGGCCAAACCAGACAGTCTCTACGCAGAGCTAGGAATATACTCCAGAACAATGAGTCCTAGTCCTGTACTAAACTATTAGCCCATAATCTTTATCCCATCCATACCCCATTCAGTAAGTCCTCAGCTTTCACCAGCTGATTTCTTCTATTAACACATGCACACACAAGAGATGGGGTTGTTGTTAGGCTTTATATTGACTTGTATTATAAATACACTAACATATGTCAATATTTGTATCAATAGTAGGATTTTCAGGGGTTCATTGTTGTAGAGTTTTATCTGGCAAAAAGCGTGGGTTCCGTCTTGATTTGCTAAATAACCTGCTCATTTATTGCACCTGTTTGTTTACAAAGAGTCTTTATTCTGGGTTTGCTCAATTGTTCCTAATGATTCATTATTCACTTTTTATCCAAAAATCTTTCTAATGCACTGGCTGCAAGGTGCTGCTTTGGGACCTGAACCAATAGCTCCTAGAGTCAATGGGAGTCATTCCATTGACTTCTATGGATGCTGGACTAGGCCCATAGAAAAGTGTTTAAGAAGAATACCCTATGTCTGTAAAAAGAAAATATAAAAATTAAGAGAAGACATTGTAGAGCTTTTAAAAAGGCTTTTCCTGTTGTCAGTGACTTTGCAAATGTACTGAGTTACAACAATGCTAACGAACTATTGTGTACTAGCATGCTACCATTTTGAGAACATATTTTCTACAGTTAGACATGAAAAAAGCCTTTTCAGATTTATAGTTCTCAAATGTATAAAATGCATTCAAATGTTTTGTCATTTTTTCTGTAATGAACTATGAGGATGCCCATCTTCATACTAAAGTATGGCCAGAGGTCCTGGAATGGCACATTTCATTGGCGGAACATAAGTACTGTAGTAACATGAATGTACTGCATATGACATTTCTTCTTAGTGCCCACATTTGCAAGCCTTGATCTCATTTTATGATCATTGGTCTGTTTTGACATCTGCAAAAGCTTAGCACTGGCAAAAATCCCAGTGTTAGTGCCCATTTTAATTCATTGGGTAGGATGAAACTGGAATATTTTTTCTGTATTTATCCACTGATTCCACCCTCAGTCCAGAGTCTTGGTTCCAAATCCAGTTCATGTTGTTGTGGCTGCAGTTCCACTGATGTTGAAAGAACTTAGTCATATGACAAGACTGAGGAGAATTTAGTCTTTAAAGTGTGAAAAAAAGTATTGAGAGTTTCAGCACTGAGATAATAGGAATGTATTTCTGCCATATAAACTTAAATGGACAATCCAAAAGAATAACAGCATATTATATCAGCAGTTAAACATGCAGGCTGAAATTCACCCCTGCACAGAGAAACAACTCAAGGCCTATGCAACACGTAGGCCCTCAAAAATAGGGCCTTGTGCTAGCCCTCTATATGAGGGTGAACTTCACCCATACTATACCAGCATTAGATTCTGTAAATCTAACTGTGGTACCCAGGAATACAGCCCCATGTAATTCCCATCATTATAGCAGTCCTAAAAGCTAGGTAAGTTTGGCATACAAACAGTAAAATCTTCAGTGTTTCTCCTTCTCCCTAATGATTACCACATTTTCTGTGGCCTTTTTAGCAAAGCTTTGTGGAAGACAGGAGATACTACATATAGTAATATCATGAAAAGCCTTAAAACTGTCTTGATTAAATAAGTGATTTTTAGAAATCTCGCTTCCTTTATCAACAACCATGTGTTTCTTAATTCTGTGGTTTGGAGTAGAGAGGTGAATTGTATCTTGTGGCGAGAGGGGGCACACTTTGGTTATAAACAAGGAAAGAAGACTGTAAAGAATGTTGCATGTGAATTAACTCTTACATACAAGAAAGAACAATGCCCTTCCTTAAGCACAGCACTGTATAATATGTCATGCAGGCATTCAGTGGGATCAAGAGCAACAGGATTTCACCTGTTTGGCTCAGCACATTTTAATTAGTGCTTGTCTACACTTGAAACATTACACTGGCACAGCTGCAATGCCTCAGCTGCTCCGCTGTAGTGCTTTGGTGTAGACACTATGTATGCTGACGGGAGGGGTTCTCCCACTGGCGTAGATAATCCAACTCCCCAAGAGGCAGTGTTTAGGTCGAAGGAAGAATAATTCCCTCGACCTAGCGCTGTCTATGGGGCTAGATCAGCTTAACTATGTTGCTTGGGGCTGTGAATTTTTTATACCTCAGAATGAAGTAGCTGGGTCGACCTAACTTTTTAGTTAGGCCTTAGATCACTGCTTCCAAGAGAGTGATGCTGTTGTTTACAATGTTGCTACATCTGGTATTTCAAAAAAGATTAAAGACCAAAACAACTAGACACAGAAATGCTCTTTAAACATAGTAATTAAAATACCAATGGTGCAAACACTTGTTAGCTAAACATCAGAAAACTTCCTGCAATCATCACATTGAAAGCTTATTTAACTAGGAATTGAATTACAGAAAACAATAGTGTATGGTATGGAAAAAGCAGTGTTCATAGATTGTAAACTCTATGGGTCACAGACCATCTTTTCATTTATCTGTAAAGAGCCAAGTACACCAATAGTATTATACTTTATCAGAACAATGAATAATACAGTAGTTGTGCCAAATAAGTTTGGATTGAATTGTACTTGGTAGAATGCTATAAAACCACATTTTTTCTGATGGTTACAACAGTGTCTGCAGAATATACACTTTCATTTGAAAAAAAAATTATTGAGCCTTGTGGTTTCAAAGATAATCTTCCATGCATTGCTTCCAGATGATGATGAAGAGACAGCTGGACAGATATTATGAGTGGCATCATCATCATGAACACTAGCATGAAAAGACTGAGATGACCCATTTCTAGTTAATCCAGGCAGTTTATGTGCTTTTACAGTCATTTTTGTAAAAGACTATTGTCTTGCATTGTGAATTAATATTCGAGCTGCTCCATTATATACTAAAAAAATTAATCCTATGCCTTCTACATGCTAAACTTCTTTTTGAGATGCTAAAATTTAGCTTCACTTTCACTTAATTTGATTTCTAACAGACTTCACTTAATCTGTCATGGGATTTTCCTTAAACTATTGGGGCTCAGCCCTGATAGACCTGGGGCATCACTCCAATACTGACTTTCAGCCAGACCCCTGTCCACAGACTTGAACACAGCTGCATACCTCCTTCCTGCAAGAGAAATACAGCTACATTTTAAAATAAGAAGCGCCAGTACAGTTGTTAGCATAAACATTCTTGTGCTGGTTTGTTTTAACTAGTTACTTTTTAACATTCTATTCTACTAATCCAATTACTTTCACTCTGCGGGTACATCTATACTTACCTCCGGGTTCGGCGGTAAGCAATCGATCTTCTGGGATTGATTTATCGTGTCTTGTCTAGATGCGATAAATCGATCCCGGAAGTGCTCGCCGTCGACACCGGTACTCCTGCTCCGCGAGAGGAGTACGCGGAGTCGACGGGGGAGCCTGCCTGCTGCGTGTGGACCCGCGGTCAGGGCCGGCTCCAGGCACCAGGCACCCAAGCACGTGCTTGGGGCGGCACCTGGTAAGGGGCGGCGGGAGGAGCGGGGCTCGGCATTCCACGGGGGGGGGCGCTCCGGCGGCGCTCGGCGGGGGGGGGGCAGCGCTCGGCGGGGGCGGGCTCCGGCGCGCGGCAGTCGGCGGGGGGGGCGGCGCGGGCTCGCGCTGGGGGGTTTCCGGCGGCGCTCGGCACGGGGGGGCGGGCTCCGGCGCGCGGCAGTCGGCGGGGGGGGGCGGCGCGGGCGCGGCGCTGGAAGGGGGGTTCCGGCGGCGCTCGGCAGTGGACGGGGGCGGGCTCCAGCGGCGCGGCGCTCGGCGGGGGGGGCGGCGCGGGGCTCGCGCTGGGGGGGGGGGTTCCGGCGGCGCTCGGCGCAGGGGTGGGTGGGCTCCGGCGCTCGGCGGGGGGGCGGCGCGGGGGGGCAGCGCTCTGGGGGGGGGTTTCCGGCGGTGCTCGGCGGGGGGGCGGCGCGGCACTCGGCTGGGGGCGGCGCGGCCGCTCGGCTGGGGGGGGCTCGGGGGTGGCGCTTTTTTTTGCTGCTTGGGGCAGCAAAAAAGCTAGAGCCGGCCCTGCCCGTGGTAAGTACCTTGTAGTTCAAACTAAGATACTTCGTTGCGTATCTTAGTTCGAACTGGGGGGTTAGTGTGGACCAGCCCTGAGACATGTATGTGCTTCTGCTTAAAGGAAGAGAAAACTAACAAACTCAGGACAAGTATCAGAGGGGTAGCCGTGTTAGTCTGGATCTGTAAAAAGCAACAGAGAGTCCTGTGGCACCTTTAAGACTAACAGATGTATTGGAGCATAAGCTTTCGTGGGTGAATGCCCACTTCGTCGGATGCATGAGGACAGATTTTTGGTGCATTAAGTATTGATAACTGTCCCTTTGAGTAGACAGGATTTTCTGTTCAAAGGTTCAATTAGAAATAGCCAAGCAACAAATTCTTTCTGCTCTTAGGGCTCCATAATTGAACCTCCAATAGCATTTTGTGCATCTGCAAGTCTTTCAAAGGTAAAAAACAGTTTCTCTGGCTTATCAGAGAGGTTTTACAATTAATTTCACTTAGTTCTCTCAAGTCTCTCCAATTTTTAAGTGCCATCCTTTCAGCTGGAGGCTCTGGCATTAGTTCAATCTCTGTCACTTGCTTAAGTGTGTTGTCTGATCATGTCTTATAACTTTTCCACAGCAATTAGTGACGACAATTGTAGAACAAAGCCTAATGTATATTAAAGCTACTGTGTTTTATCTTAGTGTCATCTTACATAGACAGATACTGCAATTTAACTCTCCTTAAATTGACCTAGCCCACCTTTGCTTCTCTTGAGTGTGTTTTCTGTCTGTATGTGGAGCTATCTATTTGTATAAGTATGGGTCCTCATCACTATAGTATCCTAAAACAAACTGGTCATTTCTACCTTGAACACTTGGTAAGTGAGGTTTTTCTGAGAACCAAATAAATGTTTACTCCTTTCAAACTTATTTTCCTCATACAGAAGTCTGCATATTATGCTGTGAAAAACTGCCACTCTGTATTTTTAATTCCATGTAATTGAGAATGCATCCTCTCCCAACCACTGCCACCACTAAATAAATAAAAATTGTAGGATTCTATCTTTCAGATAAGACACAAAACCAAGGTCTTGATTGTTTATAGCACTTATCAGAAAAGTCTCCTGGCCAAATCTAATTTGAGACATTCTGGCTCCCTAAACTCCCTTTCTCTTTGACAGTTGAATATCGAATTCTTCTCCTGTTTCTTTCCTAAAGTGTTATGTAGTATTGCTCTGTAGTGTTAATCAGCTGCTGCATTTCACCCAAGAAGTTGTATTTGAAGGGTGGATAAAACGTTCCTAAATTATTATAATTTGTGTATCAGTTTGTAAGGCATTGGGGGCTGTAAGGCACTACTTAAATGTAAGCTATTACTAACATTTAGGGTGACCAGATGTCCTGATTTTATAGGGACAGTCCCGATTTTTGGGTCTTTTTCTTATATAGGCTCCTATTACCCCCGACCCCTGTCCCGATTTTTCACATTTGCTGTCTGGTCACCCTACTAACATTTAATTATAATTCTTACTATGATCTCATTTGTGAACTAGCAAGACTACTTTCCTGATGAGTTCTAAAAGGGAATTTGATTAATCCTCTTAATCAATTAATCCTGCTGGAAAGGTACTGTCCTTCTCAGAAACATTGTCTTGTGGTTAAGGCACCAAATTGGGACGATGGAGACCTGCATTCAATTTCGAGCTCTGCCACAGTCTCCCTGGAGCACAGCCCTTGTGACCCTGCCTTGTTGACCACCTGGTCTCTCAGGGGAAGATTTTCAAAGGTACGAAGAGTAATTATGCACCAAACGCTCTATTTACAAAAGAAAATATTTGGAAGTCGATAGGAGTTTGGTGCCTAACTGCTTCTGAAAATCCTTCCCTTCACCCACACCTCAGTTCTCAATCTGTAAATGTAAAATTGGGATAATAATACTTTCCGACCTTACAGTAGTGTTGTGAGGCTAAAATAATTGATGTTTGTGAGATGCTCAGATACTACAGACATGGAGAAGGACCATATAAATATATATTACCAGACAGTCCCCAGACAGAATATTTAGCTGCATAAAATAGAAATGCCTACTAAATCCAAAGAAATTTGGATTGGATCAATAATGAATAAAGAGTCACAATAGCTGTTAATCCTACTAAACTAACTATAGATGATGAACATGTGATATTTGCATAATTAATCTCACTTTCTTGTATTTTTGGTTCTGTCATCTCCAAAAACCTGCACACCTCCATTTGCCTCTAAAATGTTTGTTGCCTGAACTACTGTTGTTCTGGGAAATTGTTGCTATCTTCTTTGTAAAATAAAGATCAGATTTTGAACTGAAATCTCTACCTTAAACAGCACAAAACACTAGACAATGTACAGTAGGGAACAATCCTGCAGTAGCATATATTAAAGACCTAATAGATCTCCATACCTAATGGGCAAAATGCTCCCTCCTACTGAAAATTCTGGGAGGGAAGAAAGGGAGAGGAATGTGCTCCTATATGTCTGCATGGAATTAGTGTTGCATCCCCTCCTCAGGGGGAAGAGTTTTCAGTCTATAAGGCGCCTACTATCTTGGCTGCTGAACACTCATGTACAGGCAGGAGGTACACCTAGAAGCCCCCCTGTGGAGCTTAAGGATATACATGGAAACCTAGAGAGGCCCCGTCCCATACTACTCCCCAGAAATTAATTTATACCTTGCAGCAAGGCTTATTCAGGAGTCATGCAGCCATTAGCTCCCCACCATCCATGCCTTTGCTCCCAGACCTCAGGACACTTCTAGGACATATCCAGACTAGAAAGACAGGTGCTTTTAAAAACTGAGTTAGCTAACGTGATTTGAAACATCTCATAACACCTTGCACTGTATATACAGATTAAAACCTCTGAAATTGTGCTGGCTCTTGTCTACATTACAGTTTTTTACCTCACCAATTAACGTGAGTTAGTTAGCAAGGCTGCTCTGGACACTTCACAGATGTCTCTTCCAGGACACAAACGTTAATTTACCCTAGGCTGAGCTCTGTACTGTCACCTTCATAATAACAAAAGGTCTTACTTTCTCTTATAATCTATATTGCTCCTTTTACTATAATCTCAAACACTGCAATTTTTGCCCCTGAGATTTTGCCTGCAGAATGAAAGCACCTCCAGTCTCACAATATGCTTTATACCCTGAGGCCAAATACTATCTGAAGGCATATTTTCATCAGCAGTGATAATGTGATGTGCTGTGCTGTAGATATTGCTGTAGTATAACAGGAGTCCATTTGTACCATCTGTTTGTATTTGAACTGAACACTGGAAATAAAATAAAATAAACCCCAAAGCTTCACTGATACAGCCAAAATTCCTAGCATAACAGAAACCAAAATGGATTGAATTAAATTAAAAGGCAGCGCCATTCTGGCTGCTGTCACCAGACTCTGCAGAAAGTTTGAAAGCTGATGGGAGGGGAGACTTCTGAACAGAACTCACGGGAGAGATTCATACAGCCACAGTGGCTTCAGGCCTCACCATCCATTTCCTTAACAGATCTTAGCACAAGTGGGTGGTCTAGGATGCTCATCTTATCAAAAAGAGGACAGCTGACATTAGTCATAAGTTCATACTAGATACTATGGTCCTTTTTTAAGGGAAGGGGCATTTATCAGCTTCCTTTACAAACATCAGCTACTTCATCTGGGTGTAGGATTTTCTGATAGAGCATCTATTTGTTCAATAAAAGCAAATGTCAACAACAAATGGTGCACTTTACACTTGTACATTACTTAGTGGAAAAGAGCTGAAGGTTACAAATATTCAGTTAAAATTGAACTGTTCTAGATCAAGATATTTCAGCTTCAAACATACCAGGTCTTGTACAGATGTCAAAGTCTCCTGTTGATATACCTACATTTCCAACAACTCCAATTAGAGTTCCAGGGTAGGATCAACTCTTAATACCCCGAAGTTAAATCAGTATCATGATATAACATATCCATGTTGTCCCAGTTCTCAGCTGATATCTTTAAAGGCTGGGCTAAACACTGACTTTACATCAATTTAACTAGATTCATTTCTAAATGCTTACAATCCCCTGGTATAGGCACTCTTAACCAAATTAAGTTAAATCAATGTTAGCCACTCTATTCTGGTTCTGCCCCAGACTCACTATGTAACTTTAGGAAAATCACCTAGAACAAAACTTTTGAACATGTTTGCTTAAAGGCAGACATCTAAATCTACATTTAGGCACTATAAGATAGAAGGGCTATATACAACAAACAGCAACTCCCACCTGACAATTTCCTACTATATACTACTTCTCCCTGGCTCTTTTTATGGTAAACTTATTTTCCCAGCATGCCTTTCTGGGTCTTGCCCTTTACATTTGGTTGAGACACACAACTGCAATCCTAAAGTAGTCATATTGCATCTCACTGCTACATTTTTCTCTTCCTACTGGTAAGTCTTAACTTTTTCATTTTGCTGAGTAAATGGCATGTTCTCTTAGTCTTCTTTTCAGACTCACTACTCCCGTTGACTTGAAAGCACCTCTAAAAATCAGGTTACTTTTTAAAATACCTAAATGTGGATTTAGGTATCGAACTTTAGGTTGAATGCTTTTGCCTTATCCTGTCTCAGTTTACATAACTGTAACAGAGGTACTTCACAGGTGGGTCTATGTGAGGCTTAATAGTTTAAAGTACTTGTAGAACCTTGAATGAAAGATACTATAGAAGTGCCAAGTATTATTACTAATATGACAAGGATAGTGTCCTCTCATTGATTGCTGCAGAATGAATTTCTGATCCCCAAGAGCTGGGAACCCACAAAACCAGGGGTCAATTCTCTACCCCACTATAATTTCTGTAACTAGCTCAGGTGACAATACCGGTGAAACCCCAGCAGCATGGGTGTGACAGCTCAAGTACATTCCAAGGGTACTGTGCTACAAAGGTTAATTGCTATTATTACTGGAGCTAGCTTTGATCTACACATGTTATGATCACACCTCCCAAATTCAGTGTAGATTAGTCTCTCTGTACCTCAGTTCCCCACTTGTAAACTGGAGAAGTGCTTCTCTACCTCCTAGGTTATTGCAAAGATAAATACACTAAAAGATTTGTGAGGTGCTCAGATATTACGGTAATGAAGGCCATATAAGTACCTATGATAGATATATACGGGGTAATTATTACTGAAAGACCTTTTAAACTTTTTCATCTCCCTTGCATTATGGGTCCTTTTACATTCATGAAGAAAACCTAATGAAGCAATCATGCTGCAATGATGACAGAATCTGACAGAATGATGTAAATCAATAATCTAATTCAATTTAAGGAATGGCATCAGTCCATTACAAGAATTTTGGCAGCAAACATGGGTGGTTCTAGAATAAAAAATTCTTCAACAAAAAAATACGTAAGAGCTTTTTCTTACAATTTTAGTTTTAATGGCTGGATGATATAATGGGACTATTTGAAAAAGTAAAAAGCTTTATATTGCTGAGACACCTCAATAAAACATCACTATCTATATTCCAACAGATATTACCCAGTTAAGTAATCATGATTCTACTTGTTTGCTTAGCTCTTGTTTTTAAGTACTGCCTAATACTCCAGGTTGAAAACACTGAAAGATATCAGCTCAGTTAAAACCTTAGGGTTTCGCTTTACTCACTTCTTATGCGTGGAGAAGCCTGCAGAACAGGTTTGCACACCCTTAGGAACACCTGGGAGGGCCACAATAGCTTCTGAAATTATGTCTGACGATCACAGTATCTAGGGAATAAGTGTCAGGCTTGACAGACACTGCAAGTAACTTTTCTTCCATAGAGAAAGTCTCTGAGGCTTCTGGAAACATGTACTCTGGAAACTATCAAACCTGTTTGCATTTATGTGCCAACCCGCCCACCCCATACACACGCACAAACCCATGAACAATGGAGAAGAGGCAAGAACAGAGTTCAGGGATACTGAGGGATGCCAAATCCAAGTTGTATTTCAGATGCTTTGAAGTCCAATCTTCTAAGGGATGCCAAAACATATGTAATAAGATAGTACTGCCCACAAGCTCTGAGTGCAAGTCATAATCTCAAGGCAGACACTGGCAGAACTAAAATCCTTTCCCCACAAAGGAGGTAGCCAGCAGAAGGGACAAATCTCCAAGCTGTTAACAAAAGAGAGACTGTGGAAGCCTTTCTAAATGGGGCAAAAGAACTGAGAAAATCCCTTTCCTGTATGGCATTTGGTTGAAGGTAAGAACTCACTTGACCTCTCAGTAGAGTAAGAACTCACATAATAATAGGCTTACCAATTGGTAATGTGATAGTTATAAAACTGAGCAAATAGGGGCTTATCCACAACTAAAGGGAAACCATAAAATAAAAATTTACCAGATACCAAATAGCCAGAAAATGTCACCTATTAACCAGAAGCCAATACAAAGATTTATGGAAAGTTGGGGCACCAGAGAAGTCCTGGTAAGAAGCCAAGCCTTCCTTCCCATCAGGTGAAGGGTGTTGGGACTTCTTTCAGGGTGCTCCTACCTATAACTCCTTGCTCAGGAGATCTATTTTTCACATATCGGGGGTAGCCGTGTTAGTCTGTATCCACAAAAACAACAAGGAGTCCGGTGGCACCTTAAAGACTAACAGATTTATTTGGGCATAAGCTTTCGTCCAAATAAATCTGTTAGTCTTTAAGGTGCCACCGGACTCCTTGTTATTTTTCATCTGTTTTCTGGCTATTAAGTATCTTGCTTTTGCCTCCACACTCCTCTGGATGCTGAAAGAAGGATCACCCTTTTCCAACTCCAAACCCAAAGACCCCATGACTGTTCAGGAGTGGTACTAATTTTGGCAGCTTCAAAGAGCGGGAAAGTGACCTCCACTACTCTGCTCTTCCTCAGAATTCTGGTTGTTGTCAGGTGGGGGGGGGGGTCCTTTTTTTCAAGTCCATGTCTCATATGGCTAGCACCTAGACTGTATCCTGCTGCTCATAACCCTCCCATATGGCAGCTGAATAAAAATGAGATGACTCATCCATTTTACAAAGTTCTGAATAGTCCAGTGGTGAAACAGATTTGAGTTTCACCAAACTGTGAAACTCTTCACAGAAACTCTTCAAGATTTCACTCTTGAAGAAATCTCTGAGCAGCAACAGAAGCCTGGAAATGCCTACTCAAGAAAATAGCACTGCATCAGGTCACAACTGGAATTTTTTTCATAACCATAATACTTTTTTAATGGGAGTCTAGATTCTTCAGAAATTGATGGAGTTGGCCCTTTGCATGATAGGGAGAGCTTTGCACTTGGAAGAGGAATGTAGGAGAGTAGATTTTTAAGTCTACATACTTCAGAAGTTTATTGTTTTAGTAGTATCTATTTTACTCAGTTTTAAACAACTCATGACCTAGTTACTTACATTTCAATCTTTTGCCTCCTATGTTATGTGGGATCAAATGCAGAAGGAAAAATAACAATGGTGGTACTTCACGCTCTGCCTACAAATGAAGCTCCACCCTTTGAAATGTACTCACAGCATATAGTTAGGGAGATGCTCAAAATATGATCATGGGCTTGCCTCCCACTGGGTGTGGCTCAGATGTCCTATTGAACATGCCTAAACGCCTTGCGCTTGGCCACTTCTCAAAGGAGGAATACATCGTGGTACTCTATCACTTCACATTGGTGGTGCCAAAATGAGATGTCACTCACAGGAGATTGCGCAGATCTTTATAATATGATTGTCCCTCTCCTTTCTCTATATGCTTTGGTCAGCTGTAACAACACTGACACTTAAATTATCTTCACTGGACACCTGATTAAAATTAATTGAGGCAGTTGTTACCTCCCATAGCTATTGTTTCAGGCTCTCTGCAAACTCAGGCAAACATCATTGCATCAGTTACACTTGATCCATGTTCTGATTATTTTCTTCGCAACCAAAATGGCTAGAGACTGACATTTAAAAAACTTTACTTTAAATTAAAGCTGTGATTTTGAAATGTGAGGTGGCACTTTGTGGAAGATGGAGACACAACATATGCCCCCAGTTTGAGTCCTGCATATTATAATCTCATTAGTTGTCCAGAGAGTCCTTAAAGGAAAAATAGGGAAATCAAGATCTAATATTTCTAAGTGGGGAAAAATTCAGGGCTTCTTTGTACATTATAAAGAAGCAAAAAGGCAGAGTTTGTTTTTCATTCTCACAGTTTGTAAAATATTTTGTGTACAACTGCAAATAGGAACATGCAGAATTTGCATATAGAGATAAGTATAAATTCCTAAGGTTATAAAGAGAGACAAGGTGCTTCAGGTCTGGGAAATGTACTGCAAGTGTCACAGCTAAATACAAGATGGAACAGATTGTTTAGAATAAGTAAACACATTTCAAGGGACCATTCAAGGTGAAGTGACCAGTTAACATCTCTCCAGACATAGGGGGAAAGGAGAAGAAAAAAGCTGGGGGGAAGGGGTTAATGGGTTATATAGAGTGTTTTAATAAGCTATAAATCCAGTGTCTCTATTCAGTCCATGATTTTTAGTGTCTAGCAAAGTTATACATTTAAGCTTCCAGGCTCATCTTTTGAAGGTGTTGTGGAGGTTTCCTTTGAGGATGATGACTGAAAGGTCAGCTATAGAGTGAATGTTTGTTAAAAGTGTTCACCCACAAGTGATATGTTGTTTTGGTCTTTTAGCATTATTCTGTGTTAGTTCATTTGAGAGCATAGTGATTACCTGGTTTCACCCACATAATTGTTATTGGGCCATTTAGTACACTGGATGAGGCATACCACATGTTGTGATAGGCATGTGTAGGACTCATGGGTCTTGAAAGGTGTGTTATGGGGGTGGTATTGATCATCGTCAGAGTGAAAATATGTCTACAGGTTTTACATCTGTTGTTCTGGCAAGGTCTGGTGCCGTTTGAGTTAGTGTGTCCTGATCTGTGCGGAGCTTGCTTCTGATGATGAGGTTGGAGAGAGGTTGGGGGGTTGTTTGAAGGCCAGAAGAGGAGGTTCAGGAAAGATTTATTTCAGGCTGTGGACCTCATTGACTATGGATTGTACTTGTTTAATGACACCCAGTATAGGTTCCAGTGTAGGGTGGTAGGTAACAACTAGAGGTTGGAGGGGGTTTTATTTCCATATTGAGGCAGGTTTTCTCAAGGTATTTGGGTACACATTCCATGATGAAATCTACTTCTCTGGTGGAATATCCTTGTTTCATGAAAGCAGTTTTAAGTGCGTTAAGATCATGGGTGGCGGGTGAGGCTTCCCCTGCGGCCCTGCTCCCATTCTGCCCCCGCTCCACCTCTTCCCCTGCCCCCACTCGCTCCTTTCAGCCCCACCCTCACCCCCCACTGTGTCCCTAAGACCGGAAAAGCTGGGTGGCCCTGCCATGGCCCCATAGCCAAAGTGGGGAGCAAGAGCCCTCCAGCCCCGGGGTCGTAGTGGGGGGTGACTTTTCTGGGGGCCCCAAATTGGCCAGGGCCCCTGGTCATGGGTCCCTGTGAAGTAATCTGCCACTGCCCCACCCACCCCCCCACCTACATTTCCCACCCCCGGCGGTGCCACCTATCGTTAAGATATATATCCCACCCAGACTTTCTCCTCAGAGCATATTCTGTGGTATCTGAGTGCCTGGTCATTATATGCCTGCATCTGTAACTTTCACTCCATGCATCTGAAGAAGTGAGGTTTTTTTACCCACAAAAGCTTATGCCCAAATAAATCTGTTAGTCTTTAAGGTGCTACCGGACTCCTTGTTGTTTTTGTGGCTATAGATAACAAATTTCTTGGTGTGTTTGGGGTGGTCACTGGATCTGTGAAGGTGGGTGTGCTGATCCATGGGTTTCTTGTATATAGCTGTCTGTGGCGTTCCATTATTCGAGCTGATTGTGTTGTCCAGGAAGTTGATCCTAGTGTGGGAGTGTTCTAGACATTGTTTAATGAATGGGTGGTGGTTGTTGAAGGTGTGATGGAAACTTATGAGGGCATGTAGGTCCTTTGTCCTGAGGATGAAAATATTATTGATGTATCTCAGGCATATGATTGGTTTAATGGTGCATTTGCCCAGAAATTTTTCCTCAAGGTGGCTCATGAAGATATTGGCAATTTGGGGAGTCATCCTAGTACCCATAGCTGTTCCCATGGTTTGGACAAAGTGCTTGTTGTTGAATGTAAAATTGTTATGACTGAGGATGAAACAGATGAGTTTGGTGATGTCTGGGGTGGATATCTGAGTATTGTCCATTGTCCTATAGATATTTGAGATAGGCAGCATGCCATCATTGTGAAAGGTGTTGATGTACAGGGAGGTGATATCCATGGTGGTAAGGATGGTGTTCTGAGGGAGATTGTTAATTTTATGGCGTTTCTGGAGGAAGTTGCCTGTGTCCTGGAGGAAGCTGGCCCTTTGTGTGGTGAGTGGATATATAGAGTAATATATACTATATATCTAGAAAGAGAGAGAGGTTATATAGAGTAATTTAAATACTTGCAAATTCCATTCCATTTATTCACAAAATGTCAATGATTATTTAATAATTTGGTCAAGGGAATTAACCACTGAGGATATGCCTACATGGCAAAGATAAACCTGCTGCTGGCCTATGCCAGCCGACTCAGGCTTGCGGGACTCTTTCATCGCTGTGTAGACTTCCAGAATTGGGCTGGAGCCTGAGCTCTGGGACCCTCTCACCTCGCAGGGTCCTAGAGCCCAGGCTCCAGCCCAATTCTGGAAGTCTACACAGCAATGAAACAGCCTCGCTGGCTGGCATGGGCCAGCAGTGGGTGTCTACTTGCTGCACAGACATACCCTTAGGGTGGGTACAAGTTCATAACAGCAGGGAGAATATGATGGCAGGAGAGCATATGGAATCTGGTGATATCAAGATGACAGTTTGAAAAGGAAAAGGGTTTTTTCTGGTCAAGGTTTAAATTTTGATAGATAAATTATTGAGGAATTTTTCACTTAGCAAGTTATGAAGAATATGAGGGGTCTGTGAGATCAAAGGTGTGGTCTGCGTTGTATAGCATAATCTTTTTCTGTGGTTCTAATGTTTTTCTGTTTTCTTAAACTGGTAGAGTATAGAGCGTATTAAAACTTCATATTTCTATAGATCTCAAAGTGCTTAACAAGCCTTAATTAAGCCGCAAGTTAACACAGTGAGGTTGGTAAGCAGTATTATACCCATTTTACAAAAAGAGCCATTGATTTCTGGTGCTTCCAGTATGGTTACCTAACTTGAGACACTATAAGTATTCTCAATCCAAAGTGTTAAAAAACCAACCAACCAACCATGACATTGCCTTAAAAATCATAAAAACCTTTAAAAAAATATTTTGAGTTCTTTTTATTTGTCTTCCAGGTTCTAAGCCTTTGATATACTTTGAATCACTTTTTTTTTCAGGCTTTCTCTGCAGCCAAGAGCTAAGTTATGCTATCCTTTTAAAAATAAATAAATAAAGAGTCTCATGTAATCACTTGACTCCAGGAGCTGGAGCTTTAAGAAAAAACACCAAATATCATGAGACTAGCCATAAAAATCATCAGAGTTGGCTTCACTGCCTTGGTCCTAACCTTTTTTCAGGAGCTTTGGGCCTCCACCAGTCCAACTTAAGTCAATGGGAGACAGAGGGCTCCACACTTCCAATTAATTGGAGCCTGCAGATGTGGACTGGAAAAGGCTTGTGTTTAGGGGGTGGAGGTCCCACATCCCCAGGAACTTCTATAGAATTGCGCATGTGAGGTTACTTCATGTGACACACTCACCTGAACTTGGAAGGGGGAAAATTGAGCCCCTCCAACTTGGTAGCTCTCTGATACTATCACCACTGAAGACCACCAGCTGCCATCCACCTTTCCTACTTCTAGGTTAGTTATGGGAGGGGTGGTTGTTCTTCCTAGTCAAGGGGGGAGAACTACATTTCCCATCCCTCTATGCGGTGGCAAAAAAAGGTTGAACAAAGCAAATAAACACGCAGTGCGTGCTGGGATTCGGTGTTCTCCTTCAGCATAGCTCCCGCGAACTACATTTCCCGTCTCTCTGTGGCGGGAGGGAGGGGAAAGAGGCGCAAAACCGAGAGAATAGTGCGTAAAGCCCGCCGGGAAATGTGACCCAGCAGGCCAAGAGAACTACATTTCCCGTCTCTCCCAGTGGGAAGGCAAATATGTGCGCGCAAAGCCTAATGGGAATCGTAGTCCCTACACCTCAGCACACTCATGTTATGGAATGGGAACCAGGGAAGAAATAACTACCAAGATGGCGGCGAATGAGTCTGTCGGGAGGAGGCTCGGGAACTCCGGCAGGTCACACTGCGCAGGGCGGTGGGGCACACGCGGAGTCGCTGGAGTGAGGGAGTGCTGAGTCGGTGCTGCCGCCGCCGCCTTCTCCCGTACGGCTTCGGAGCCGCAGAGGTTTGTGGGGCAGCCACAAAATGGAGGCGAACGGGAACGGCAGCGGGAGTAGCAGCGATTCGGCTCCCGACTGCTGGGACCAGGCGGACATCGAGCCGGGCAGCGGCGCCGACCCTGGGTCCGCCCCGCCGGCCGCAGAGGCCCAGGCCGAGCAGCCGGAGCTCCTCCTTGATGCGGCTTTCAGCCGCCAGCTCAACGTGAACGCCAAGCCCTTCGTGCCCAATGTCCACGCTGCCGAGTTCGTGCCGTCCTTCCTGAGAGGGGGGGCGGCGCCTGGACTACCGCCGCCCTCCCCCCCACCTGGCCTGCCGCCGCCCCCGCCCCACGGTAACCGCCGCCGGGGCCACGTTGCTGGAAAAAGGGGTGCGGGGGGGGGGTGGCCACGTGCACCGGATGGGGGGTTGCAAACGCAGCCCCGGGGGCGAAGAGGAAATGAGGGAACGCGGGGGGAGGGCCTGGTGGTGAGTAGGGCCCTGGCACATTCAGGTATGAGGGGCTGCGGCCCGGGGAATAGGGCTGGGGGCGGGGATATTGGGGGTTAGGGTTGGAGGAGGGGGTGTGGAAGCCGAAGTCTTGGGGAGTAACACCTGGCTGTGGAGCCTTGAGGAAAAGATTGATGGTGGGGCTTGTGAATAACATTGACAGGAGGGAAGGGGAGCGCTGGGAGGCATCACTGGAAGTGGGATGTGTGGGTATTGCTGGGGGCCATACTGGGTATGAGGACAACATGTGGGGCAGATGTAGGGAGCTTGTGTTGGAGAAACTTGGGGGCTAGTATTCCTGGGGCCTGTGGAAGGGAAATGGACTGTGAGGCTGCTGAGGGGAAATTTAGGAGCACGGGATTGGAGTCTGGGAGGAGAATTTGGGTTTGGAATCGGAAGGGGAGCTTTGAAAATGAACTTTGTAGAGGGAGAAGAGGATATCAGAAAGGTTGGTGGTACATGGGGAATTTGAGCATAATCTTGGTGTGTGTGGAGAGGAAGAGGGGCTGAGGATCACATTGCAAAATCTAGCTAGAAGAGCCTTAGGACAGCATAGAAATGTTTATTGTGACTCAGGATACAGCCACAGGGATGGGGGTGGAGTTATAGTGGAGCAGGGCAGAAGGGCACTTTGTGGTACAGTTTAGCTACTGGAGCAATGTGCTGAGCAGTTTTAGGAAGGAGACAATAGGGTACAATTTAGGAGTCTGAACAAGGGTGCACAGTAAAGATATCCTTATTGTTAAGAAGCAGAGATGGAGAATGGGGTAATTCAGTTTTAATTAGTACCGTGTTTCATATACTATCTATATCCCAAACCCTCTCTACATTACTTTTTTATCTTGCTTTTCATCCTGACTGGTCAAAAAGTGCCTTAGATCAATATACTTTTGAGAGATGGGAGTGGATGGGCGGGGGAGGGGAAACAGTGTAGAAAAAGGAGATAAGTCACAGATCTGGGTGGTAGTAGACATGACATGGCTGGGAGATTGGCCCTGTAGCTGCCACCAACAGTTTCAGGGAGATCATTTATGCCTTTATGAAGAGGATCACTTTAAGCATTTAATAATCTTTCCAGTGTGACACTTTTTGTGAGGTGGTTGGGGAGGAGGGCTGTCTAGCTGGCAGGGTTCTAGCTTAATATCTTGAATTTCTATATTGCTTTTAATTTCCAATGATTTCAGAGTATTTTGCAAACAGCATATGCATGGTGTTCACTTTTTACATAGGTGAAATTAAACAACAGCTACTTATTAATACCTGTTTCAAATTGAAGGAGTCTCCTTCCAAATGTCAAAAACGTGGATTCATTTTCTGACAGTTTGTCATTCATAAATTCTTATTAATAGATTACAAGGTTACTCTTGTGATTTAGGATTTGGAAACTTGTTTGAATATGACATTTAAAACCTCACTATCGATTTTTGAAAACTTCCTTTATTCATATTAACACAATGTGAGACAGCCCTCTATTTCAGATATCAGGGTTGCAGTAATTCATAGTCACCAATTTGTTATACAGTGTTTAATAAGCCATACCCAGCAGGAGATCATGAGTTATTAATTATTGCATGCTGACTTAGTATCTGAATGAATATCATAGTCCCCTTAATATTTAACTTCCATATGATGATGATTGAAATCAGTAACCAAACTTTCACTTATTGGCTTGTAGAAAAGTGTATAAAATATTCAATATTAAAAAGTAATATTCTTCTGTTAAACAATTAAGTATAGAGCTCTATGTTCTTTAAGTCTGACTTAGTTTTATACTGCATACTTTCTGATATTGTAAATTTCAGGCTATGTATTATGTGGGCAGCTGACAATAGGCATGACCTTGTGCAATACCATTTAAAATATTATTTGGATAAGGTTTGGACAGACTCCTTGATTCCTATTCAAAGAATCCATGCACTTTCATGTTCATAGGTAAATGTAAATTGTAAAGGTGCTGCAAATAGTTGAGGTTGTATCAGAATTTGTATTATGAACCCTTGAAAAATATTTGAAGTTCACTCCAATATGAAACTTGGAATTAAAATTTAAAAATAATTCAACAAGTATTTTTACAGCTTGTACATAATCCATCAGAATCTTTTAAATTTAAACATAATGAAAAAGTTTACTTTTAGATCCCCTCTGCTTCTGTAACTCACATCATCTTCTCCTAAAGGAGAACCATCAGAGTTGTGTTCTGTACTATGAACAAGGACTCCTGGTGGTGTTTGAAATATTGTTATCAATATTTGAATAATGGCATGTGCAGTAACTTTTTTCCCCAGTTCTTTTTATGAGGCTGGCAGTTCCTTGGTAGGATTTTTTTTTTTTTTTTTGTAGGCTGGATAATACTTTCCCTCATTTCCTATACTGTATGTTGCCCCTTTTCTGCATTCTCACCACTCTTGAGGCCTGGGGACTCAGCTTCCATATTTCCACATAGAGACTAGCGGAGATTTAACTGAGAGCCAATCAATATGGCTTCCTAGGTGTGGTCAACACTTAAAATTTAGATTGACCTAGCTATGTTGCTCAGGGGTGTGAAAAATTTACACCACTCAGAGCTGTAGTTAAGTCGACCTACCCCCCAGTGTGGATAAGGCTAGGTTGGGGAAGTGGATTGCCTACATTGATGGAAAAACCCCTTCTGACCATGTAGGAATTATCTGTACTATGGTGCTAAAGCGACACAGCTGCAACTGTGCAGCCATAGAGCCATAGTATAGACATGGCCTTAGTCTTGCGGAGTGGACAGTCTTCACTCCTTTCTTTCCAGCTGCTGAACACACTGCCTATGTAGCAATACCATCTTTGGCTGATTTGGAATTTCTGGCTTGTATAATAGTCATACCTTCTAGATGTTTCAAAGGTTTAGATTGGTACATTACTAAATATTTACTTGGGTTTTCATAATATTAAACTGTTGTCTATTAAAAGCACTTTTGTCTATCTTGGAGCAACCTTCTTCCACTATGAGGCTTTTGCAGTTCCAAACAATATCTTCTTATCTCGTTCCTTGACCAGGCCATCATTGCTGTGACCCTTTGAGGCTGGGAGTACCTAGTCACGTTAAGTAATTGATGACCAAGATATTGGTGGAACCAAGATGGTTCTTTTGTGTGGTTCTATTTTACCCCATTAAGTTGCCTCCTCCTACTTACATGAACATCCGTGACACTTCTGGCCAGGAGGTGGAGTTTGCCCTGGAAATCGGTCAGTATAGCTCATGATTAGCAAATGGTGCTGAATAGGTTGTTTGAGCAACACTGTCTGACTTTTCCCATTTCCTCAGGCACTTAAGTGTTCTGCAGCAGTCAGCCCCTGCCAGCTTGTGGAACAATTTGATTCACATTTGTTATATGTATTATTATTTATTATTTGCATTTCAGTAAAACGTTAAAGCCCTAGTGGTGGGCCAGGACCCCATTGTGCTGGGCACAGAATAAAAAGATGATCCCTGCTGCACAGAGTTTACAATCTAAGTGTGATGATCTGGAGGAGTATTAATGGTTATTGTGTGCCAGGCTTCTTTTAGAGAGAAAATTAAAGGGTTAGATGTCAATTAAAATGAGTTAAGTGGCCTAAAATTTTAGGTTCTTGTAACACTCCTTCATAAAACCACAACATATTCAGTCTCTTCAGGAAGAGAGTCCGACTCAAAAGGATGGTGCAGGTCAGGAACAAGGTACATTAGCAGAACTGAAATGAGAAAATTGCACCAGTATTGGTTCCTTTCATAAATACTAAATTTACTTCTTATATTTTTAAAATGTATTTAATAGACTAGAATGGTAGTTTTTGATTAAATAGCCATTTGAGTGTTTAATCCTCTTTCACAGAAGATATTTAGGAAAGCCAATTCTAAAAATTGTCTTTTTTTTTTTTAAATCTGGGAAAAACTCAGGTTTTAGTTTCCGAGTGGTAACCGTGTTAGTCTGTATCAGCAAAAACAACGAGGGGTACTTGTGGCACCTCTGGTTTTAGTGCCATACTTGCACTGTTATGCCTTTATTTTATACATGGTTTTCTGCCATTTGCAATGGAGTCCACTAAGGAGAGTGTCTCCCTATAATTTTTATTTCCTCACTTTCCTTTGTTACTTTTAATGTGACTAGAATTTTTGTTCAGCTTAATATGGCTGTCATAAATACAATAATATGCCTGACTTTGGAAGCAAAATCACCATCAGATTATACATAAAATGGCATTTTACTTAGTTTCTTTGGCCAAACTGTCATTTTTCTCCTTTAAGAATTATTCCAAATGCAATATCTAGCTTTTCAAGAAGTCTTGGTTTTATCAGGTTCAACTAATAGTTTGACTAAGGTACAAGAAGGTTGACTTATCCAAAGTCATACTTCGTGATGCTCCACCTGGAATTTTAACTGAGAATCTTTCTCCGTTTTCATCTGTAATTGAATGCCATCCTACACTATCTTCCACTAAATGTTTAAGTATATTATAGACAAGCTATGCTTTAGAGAACTTATTTTATGCAGCCATCTCTAAAGTATTAAGCTGAACTAAATTAATTGGAGCTGAAAGTAAATCTTAGAATTACAGTTCGTGTATGGGCCTCAGAACATTTCTGTCCACCGTAATCACTATTTCTAATCTCACCATTCTATAGTATATATTTAATTCTCATCACACTTTATTGCTTTTCCTAAATACATATAAAAGAGATGTTCTGAGCTCATGCGTTGTTCCTTATTTTGTATCTCTAGAGGATTTGAGATGTTTATGCTTTAAGTAGTGAGGAAGCAGTTAAAAGAAAATGCTTTATCTAGGACAGTGGTTTTCAACCTGGGTCCGCAGACTATGTCTAAGATTTCCAAAGGGGTCCGTACCGCCATTTGAAATTTTTCAGGGGTCCGCAAACTAAAAAAGGTTGAAAACCACTGATCTAGGATGAGTTCCTTAAGGTTACAACTCTTGTTTGGCAATCTTATCAGACAAATGGGTATGGAAACAAAAGTCATGTATTTTGAAACTAAAGAACAGAAGTGAGTTAAGACTCTTGAGTAATTTTTATTATAGTACTCTATAAAATCTAGTCAGTGTAGTCATGATGTTTTCTATTGTGCGTATTGTATTTTGTGACTCACTTTAAAATGGCTTTTAAAGATTGCTGTGGTTGTGGTATGTAAAATTTTGAAGAATTTTACATACAGAGGTGATGAGAACAAAAACTGAAGGCAAAAGTTGTAGAGCAAGTCAAGATGTTGAGTTACCTTTAATGGCACTAACATTTCTTTCAATGTCTTTTGTTTGCTTCTAGCAAATTTCTGAATGTGTTTAGCAAGGACTCAACAAATAGGTTAAACAGAACTGTTTTGCAGACAACAGTCTAAAACGGTCAAAGGTCCAACACCTTTTAGGTGGCTTGGTTCTCTACATACACTTCAACACTCTTTGGAGATGGTTATCTAGGAGCAGCTGGAGACCTTCAGTTTCAAACACTGTTAATAAACTATCTTCTCTCAATCAAGGGAACTTCCATCTTTCTGGTTTCCCTAACCTGTCAACACTAATTGTCTTGTGAGGGTTGACCTCCCTCAGCCAGCTAGCTCTTAGGTCATAATGTCCCACTCTCAACCAGACACTAAGGGCTTGTCTACACTGGCAATTTACAGCGCTGCAACTTTCTGGCTCACGGGTGTGAAAAAACACCCTGCTGAGCGCAGCAAGTTTCAGCACTGTAAAGCGCCAGTGTAGACAGTGCACAGTGCTGGGAACTACTCCCCTTGTGGAGGTGGCTTTTCTCCCAGCGCTGCGCCACGACCACACAAGGCACGTTAACGTGCTGCCGCGGCAGCGCTTTAGCGTTCCCAGTGTAGACTAACCGAGAGTAACATATTTTGTTTTCTGTCAAAGCCCACCATTTTGGAAATAAGGTGGTAAATTATCTGTTGCATCACTTTCTCAAAAATAGTTTAGTCTGCCACATGTCTTTTTTTTCCAGCTTTGTATAACTTATGTGAACATTAGGCCATCTGCTCTTTAAGCATCTTTCCAAAATAATATGCATAGTCACCACCAGTCTTTGTTCAGCTTAGCTCCCACTCTGCACCTTTGCCGATTAACACCTCTGCATTTTAGACAAATTATGAGTTTGCCCTAGACCAACAGCTCAGTACTCGGATAAAAATTATATAATTGCTCAGAAGTTTATATACAGTTCATTAATGTGTACATTTAAAATATCCACATATTAGCTGTCTTTTACAGACAGAATTGATTCCACAAATTTTAATGTACTTCATGTACATGTTTTCAACATCTGTGAGATCTTATTGATTGGTCACATGGAGGCAAATCTGTTTCATATTACATGTGAACAGTTCATCTCTTTGAGTGGAGTATAAAAATGTTAAATTAGCATGAAATGGAATCTTGAATTAGGTGATAACTTGACTTCATCTAGATAGCAGTAAAAAGTTTGGTACTTAATGGGACTCTGTCAACTTGAAGTCTAGTTTTACAAAACAAAGTCAGAAATGGTTTTGGGTACTTCCTGAATCCCCCTTGCACATTTGGGGTTTTACATTTTCATTTTCATTTTCCTAGTTTAAAAAAAAAATTTTTTTCTCCCCAGCTTGTTGTGTTTAAATATCAATACAAACAAAAGAAGAAGCTTGCAGGGTGAAATAATGAAACTCACTGTAAACAAAGTTTTGCCAAATACAAGAAGTTAAGACGAAGATTTTTTTTTTCTCTAATCTAATTTTATGGTAATGTTGCCTATTACTTATAACAATATTTGGTTAAAAGAGTGAGTTTAACTTGTCTGCAATAACCTTTTGCTGCTTTATAGATGTGTTCTGGCAAGAAGTTTTTAAGTAGGCCTTTATGCCTACATCAAAATGCAGTTGCTCAAGTTTTAGTAATTCTTAGAATATATGTTGAAGTTAGACAGTGTCTCCATACTCTGGGTACCCCAGTTAGCTGTGTAAAGCAAGGTATTAAGTACAGTTAATGCAGTACACCTCTACCCCGATATAACGTGACCCTATATAACACGAATTCGGATATAACGCGGTAAAGCCGTGCTCGGGGCGGGGGGGGGAGGAAGGGCTGTGCACTCCGGCGGATCAAAGCAAGTTCATATAACGCGGTTTCACCTATAATGCGGTAAGATTTTTTTGGCTCCCGAGGACAGGGTTATATTGGGGTAGAGGTGTATTGGCAAATAAATGTAGAGTATGTTATATTCTTTGTAATAGCTTGGACATTAGAACTAACTTTGAGTTAGTGTTAAGATACTGAGTTTGATTCTATCTTAAGTGCCATGGAATGTTAAATCTGTCTCATAATCCATCAGGGATATATGATGTTTTATTTGAAGGTTGGAATTGGAACCCGTAACTGTCTTAATACTGAGCTTGATTCCTTGATCTTCTGTTTCAAAGGCAAGAGTGCTACCAATTGAGCCTTGATTTTTAATCTTACGGGAAGTGATCTCTGAGGGCGGTGGGGTGTATGGTTTATTCTTTGAGAATCGACAGGCTTTCATAAGGCCTAGTTGTGTGCCAACATGTAGATTTTAGTGAAACAGGTAAGATACTTCACTACAAGAAATGGGGGTCTTGACACATACCAGTTAATGCTAACTAGTTAACTAACATGAGGTAAAATCCTAGTGAGGACAAGGCAGTTTGTAGTTTTCCCACATGTTGGCGGGTACAAGTTAATGGGGGAATGGGGGAGCCTATGGTTTTACCTCAACCTGCCAACTCACATTAAAACTACAACTGCTTGATTTTCATTGGGATTTTACCTCATGTTTGTTACCACATGTAAAGAACATATTTCTTTTCCTAGGGAAGACAAGGCCTCAGGTTTTGAGGTAGAGAGCAAGACTTTCAATAAATCATTTAGGGCCCAAGTGTAAGTGATATTTTTACAAACAGCTTTATTCACCTGAAGTGAATTTCAGAAACTCTCTCGGAAAATGTTTTTCTTTCTCTATAATTTTAAATATTGTTCATGTGAAATATTTTGAACAGCTCTTGTGCTTACTGTCCTTAACTAGATCATACTGCTTATATTAACTGAGTCTCACAATTTTTACTGTTGGCTGTGATTCTCCTGCTTTTATATTTTTAAGTCAGATCTTTAATCTCTTTTTTGGTTTGATTTCCTTTTTCTCCACTTCCTTTTTAGAGAAAGGATAAACATCAGTAATAATTGTATGAGAACTGCTGAGACCATATGGTTATTGTGTAAATATGGTACTCAAATCAGATATTCAAATCACAAGCATGGAGCAATGATGGAGTCCTAAGGTTACTCAGTTTATAGTCAGTATGGGCATCTTGCATTTCTTCATCCCCCAGTATTCCAGGAATTGCTGTGAAGAAATTTATGGTGTTTGTGCTGCTGCTGGAGCAGCAGAGGGAAAGTGACCAAGAACAGGTCAGATTTTCTCCCATCAGTTATGTTTTGTGCAAAGGCTGCACAGATGTAGGATGAGAATCTACAGAGGCCATAAAAGGAGGGTGCGGGGGGATAAGAAATGAGTATGACTCAGGCAAATAGAGAGGAGACAGACAAAAGTATGATAGTTATACCAGTAGTCTAGTGACATCATCTTTAGGACCAAAATCAGTCTCTTGCTCCCTGGTGCAGACGGAAATAGGAGTACTGTGGAATTGGGCTCTCATTTATTGGATGAAGTTAAAAATTCATTGATCCCTTCCCCCATCTATTGAAGAGGCAGTTTGGGGCTATTTATTGAACCACATCAAGCCCTTCTGAGCCAAAGGAAGGGTTGCTATCATCCAGGGTATTTAAAGTGGCAGATGGAAATAAAATGAAGGGAAAGGATAGGAATTCCAGAACCACCTCATAAAAGAAAGGAGAAGTTCAAAAGAGGTGGAGCATGAAACATAGTCAAGAACAAAATTGACTTTGTAGCTTAAATAATTAGAAGATTAACAGTCACTGAGCAGTTTTTAGCTAGATTTATTTCTTGTATCCCAGTTTACACTGACTCTGCTAGCAGCCACAGGACCCTCTGTTGCTTTTTACAGATTCAGACTAACACGGCTACCCCTCTGATACTCTGCTAGCAGTTGTATTCCTATATTTTAGCCACTCTTTCTTTTTTTTTTTTTTTTTTTTTTTTCTTCCCAGTCTCCACAAGCTCTCTCTTCTGGACAAAGAAATTTAACTTCCTTTTAATTTAAATATCAATCCAAAGCAGCTTTCTGCTGTTTCTATACAGCAGTAAACTGTACAGTGAAACTTACCTTGCTAGTACTGTAAACTGCTAATGCTATCAACTTGCTGACTTACGCTCATCGTTCTCAACAAAAACAAAATAATAAGTTAGTACTTCAGAAAGTGGAGCATAACTTGTTTTTAGAGCCCTACCTCTCTTCTCCCTTCAGTATTCCAAGGTCTTGGGGCTATTGTACAACAGAAATATATAGAAGGACAAAATACAATATAAATAATAAGCAACAGATCTATGTCAGCTATGGTAGAATAATGTGGATTATATAGGCCATATGGTGCATTCTTGCAAAGTTATTTGGGACACTAGAATAGCGCTTTAAAACATTAGGATGCATGATCCATTTTGTTGTAATGCAGTTTTATACAGGCTCATTCTGAGTACACTTACGCTTTGCCAGAGTCAGAGCTCACTCTAGAAACTGAGCTCTTACCTAATGCAAACAGTATACTGCATTACACTATATCTTTTCTGATTTTCCACCCTTAACGATCCTGTGTCCGTTGTTGGAAAGATCAAGTGGCGATAAAGCTGAACAATGTTCCAGATCTCTAACATCTAGGAAGACTGTACGGTCTGTTTAGCTATTGCTGCCACGTTCCACAGTCACTGTATTACCACTATGTTTAATGCCTACTGTAATGTGCTTTGAGAATGGGTGGAATGTGAAAGATGATACATAATACCAAATTCTGTTATGTTAAACTATGTGTAACTGCAAAATTTTGCAGTGTTTTATGTGATCTTCTGTAACGCTTGGTGTGAATTAAGATTGACATTCTGATAAAATTGGATTTCCTGGTAAGCTGATGACACCTTGATTGTAAAGACTCTTACCAGAATGACTTACACAGATAACAAAGAGCTAGATTTTCAAGCAGAATTTAGAAGTGTGGATAAAAATTTCATATTGTTCACTTAGGTATGCTGTGTATGATAGCAGATGCTACACATGATCTACTAAAGACTGCTTTAGTAAACTGTTGTAAAAAAAGTAAACCCTTAATAATATGTTGTCTAGACACTTCATGTGGCTTGTGGAAAACTTAAGGAAGTATGAGAAACCTTAGGTATTTGCTACAGTATTGTCGGAGAAAACAGAAGAACACAAGATACAGGAAATATCATTTAGGACGTTCCCCATTACCTCCTTTGCTTCACTTTACCTTCAGAAGTGCTGTGTTGTTGTGACCTTCTCTCCAGCTGATGAAATCTGGACTTGGTTACCTCAGCTGAATTAATCTGCCATGAACATATCTCCAAGTGGGTCAGTAGAGGCTTTCAACTTTTTTCATACCCTAAACCCACATTGAGCCATCCAGACAGTCTGCCTCAGCTAGGCCTAGGAATTGTTTGGAGCCCATCAGAGGAGATGCCATTTTCCAGGGTGTTTTTGTAAAGCGTAACATTGACTTAGGCCTGGTCTACACTATGAGTTTAGGTCGACTTTAGCCACGTTAAATCGAATTAAGCCTGGACACGTTCACACGACGAAGCCCTTTCTTTCGACTTAAAGGGCCCTTTAAACCGGTTTCTTTACTCCACCTCCGACGAGGGGATTAGCGATAAAATCGGCCTTAGGGGGTCGGAATTGGGTTAGTGTGGACGGAATTCGACGTTATTGGCCTCCGGGAGCTATCCCACAGTGCTTCATTGTGACCGCTCTGGACAGCACTCTCAACTCAGATGCACTGGCCAGGTAGACAGGAAAAGCCCCGCGAATGTTTGAATTTCATTTCCTGTTTGCTGAGCGTGGAGAGCACAGGTGACCACGCAGAGCTCATCAGCACAGGTAACCGTGATGGAGTCCCAGGATCGCAAAAGAGCTCCAGCATGGACAGAACGGGAGGTACGGGATCTGCTCGCCATATGGGGAGATGAATCAGTGCTGGCCGAACTCCGAAGCAGTAAACGAAATGGGAAAATATTAGAAAAGGTCTCCAAGGCCATGAAGGACAGAGGCCATAACAGGGACGCACAGCAGTGCCGCGTGAAAATTAAGGAGCTAAGGCAAGCCTACCACAAATCCAGAGAAGCAAACGGAAGGTCCGGGGCTGAGCCGCAAACATGCCGCTTCTACGCGGAGCTGCATGCCATTCTAGGGGGTGCAGCCACCACTACCCCAACCTTGTGCTATGAGTCCCTCACTGGAGAAACACACAGGGAAGCGGGTTCGGGGTCTGAAGAAGATGAGGATGAAGATAATGTAAATAGCTCACAGCAGCAAGGAAGCGGAGAAACCGGTTTCCCCAACAGCCAGGATAGGTTTATCACCCTGGACCTGGAACCAGTAACCCCCGAACTCACCCAAGACCCTGTGGGCACACAGGGGACCTCTGGTGAGTGTACCTTTGTAAATATTACACATGGTTTAAAAGCAAGCGTGTTTAATGATTAATTTGCCCTAGCAATCGCGGCCAGTACAGCTACTGGAAAAGTCTGTTAACGTGTATGGGGATGGAGCAGAAATCCTCCAGGGACATCTCCAGAAAGCTCTCCTTCATGTACTCCCAAAGCCTTTGCGAAAGGTTTCTGGGGAGGGCTGCCTTATCCCTTCTGCCATGGTAGGACACTTTACCACGCCAGGCCAGTAGCACGTAGTCTGGAATCATTGCATAACAAAGCATGGCAGCGTATGGTCCCGGTGTTTGCTGGCATGCAGACAACATCCATTCCTTATCACTCTTTGTTATCCTCAGGAGAGTGATATCATTCACGGTCACCTGGTTGAAATGGGGCAATTTTATTAAGGGGACATTCAGAGGTGCCCCTTCCTGCTCTGCTGAACAGAAATATTCCCCGCTGTTAGCCACGCGGTGGGGGGGAGGGGTGAAGTGATCATCCCAGAGAATTGGGTGTGGGGGGGAGGGGAATTAGTTGGGTTTGTGCTGCACGTTAACCCTGAAACCGCAGCCCCTCCTTTTACATTGCAAACCCATTTTAAATGGCCAACCCAACGGGTGCTAGGTATGGTTAATGAGAGCAGTACTGTTTGAAACCATCCCCATATGTTAAGAAGGTTAAAAAAGCCAAAAGACTGTGTCTTACCATGGCTGCCTGCAAGCTGAAATCTGTGGCCTGGCACTGCGTGAGTGATCTCTCACACCAAACCGGCAGGCCCTCAATATAAGAGGAAAAATGCGACCTTGTAACGAAAGCACATGTGCTGTGTGATGTGAACAGCAAAATTTAACGTGAAAGAGTGTACCCATTGTTCTCTAAAATGTGTCTTTTTTAACCACCTCTCCCTTCTCCTCCACCAGCTGCAAATCTTTCTCCTTCACAGAGGCTAGTGAATATTCGAAAGCGGAAGCGAAGGACGCATGATGAAATGTTTACAGAACTACAGACTGCCTCCCACGCTGACAGAGCACAGCAGAATGCGTGGAGGCAGTCAATGACTGATTATAGAAAAGCCCAATATGAGCGAGAGGAGAGGTGGCGTACTGAATCGCGGGCTGAAGATGAGAGGTGGCGTCAGCTTGCACACAGAAGGCAAGAGTCAATGCTCCGGCTGCTGGAGCATCAAACTGATATGCTCCAGCGTATGGTTGAGCTGCAGGAAAGGCAGCAGGAGCAGAGACCGCCGCTACAGCCCCTGTGTAACCAACAGCCCTCCTCCCCAAGTCCCATTGCCTCCTCACCCAGACGCCCAAGATCACGGTGGGGGGGCCTCCGGCCACCCAGTCACTCCACCCCAGATGATTTCCCGAGCAATAAGTGTTAAAGTTTTAAACTGCAGTGTGTCCTTTTCCTTCCCTCCTCCCCCACCCATCCCGGGCTACCTTTGCAATTATCCCCCTAGTTGTGTGATGAATTAATAAAGAATGCATGAATGTGAAGTAACAATGACTTTATTGCCTCTGCAAGTGGTGCTCGAAGGGGGGAGGGTGGGGTGGTTGGTTTACAGGGAAGTAGAGTTAACCGGGTGGGGGGGGAGGGGCAGAGGGTTCATCAAGGAGAAACAAACAGAAGTTTCACACCGTAGCCTGGCCAGTCACAAAACTCGTTTTCAAAGCTTCTCTGATGCGCACCGCGCCCTGCTGTGCTCCTCTAACCGCCCTGGTGTCTGGCTGCGCGTAATCAGCGGCCAGGCGATTTGCCTCAACCTCCAACCCCGCCATAAATGTCTCCCCCTTACTCTCACAGATATTGTGGAGCGCACAGCAAGCAGCAATAACAATGGGGATATTCTTTTCGCTAAGGTCTGAGCGAGTCAGTAAGCTGCACCAGCGCGCTTTTAAACGCCCAAATGCACATTCCACCACCATTCGGCACTTGCTCAGCCTGTAGTTGAACAGGGCCTGACTCCTGTCCAGGCTGCCTGTGTACGGCTTCATGAGCCATGGCATTAAGGGGTAGGCTGGGTCCCCAAGGATCACGATAGGCATTTCAACATCCCCAACGGTTATTTTCTGGTCCGGGAAGAAAGTCCCTTCCTCCAGCTTTCGAAACAGACCAGAGTGCCTGAAGACGCGAGCATCATGTACCCTTCCCGGCCAGCCCACATTGATGTTGGTGAAACGTCCCTTGTGATCCACCAGGGCTTGCAGCAGCATTGAGAAGTACCCCTTGCGGTTTATGTACTCGGTGGCTTGGTGCTCCGGTGCCAAGATAGGGATATGGGTTCCGTCTATCGCCCCACCAGAGTTTGGGAATCCTATTGCAGCAAAGCCATCCACTATGGCCTGCACGTTTCCCAGAGTCACTACCCTGGATATCACCAGGTCTCTCATTGCCCTGGCAACTTGGATCACAGCAGCCCCCACAGTAGATTTGCCCACTCCAAATTGATTCCCGACTGACCGGTAGCTGTCTGGCGTTGCAAGCTTCCACAGGGCTATCGCCACTCGCTTCTTAACTGTGAGGGCTGCTCTCATCCTGGTATTCTGGCGCTTCAGGGCAGGGGAAAGCAAGTCACAAAGTTCCATGAAAGTGCCCTTACGCATGCGAAAGTTTCGCAGCCACTGGGAATCGTCCCACACCTGCAACACGATGCGGTCCCACCAGTCTGTGCTTGTTTCCCGGGCCCAGAATCGGCGTTCCACGGCATGAACCTGCCCCAGGAACACCATGATTTCCACATTGCTGGGGCCTGTGCCTTGTGAGAGGTCTAGGTCCATGTCAATTTCCTCATCACTCTCGTCGCCGCGCTGCAATCGCCTCCTCCTCGCCTGGTCCTGGTTTTGCTTTGGCATGTCCTGGCTCTGCATATACTCCAGGACAATGCGCGTGGTGTTCATAGTGCTCATAATTGCCGCGGTGATCTGAGCGGGCTCCATGATCCCAGTGCTAGCTATGGCGTCTGGTCTGAAAAAAGGCGCGAAACTAGTATCTGACGGACCAGGGGAAGGAGGGAGGGAGGGGCGAGTGACGACATGGCGTACAGGTACAGGGAATTAAAATCAAGAAAGGTGGCTTTGCATCAGGGAGAAACACAAACAACTGTCACACAGAATGGCCCCCCCCCAGAGATTTAACTCAAAAGCCTGGGTTTAGCAGGCCGTTGATTTGACGGAGGGAGGGGGGAAGGAAATGAATACAGAACAAATCTATTTTTTACATCTTAAGACGACGGTGCAGCATGACTGATAGCCCTCGGCATTTTCTGGGTGCTTGGCAGCAAATACTGGGCGCTTGGCAGTTAGCCTTCAGGCCTATTGCACGATCTGCTGCTCAGGGAAGACTCAGCTAACGTGCGATGAACCAACAGGGCGCGTGGCAGAAAATGGCATACTACGACTGATAACCATCATCATCAAGACAGTTCCATAGGACTGAGCATGTCTGCCCAGGTGCCCATGATTGACAGCCACTGCTGTACGACGAGGACGGTTACCAGTCGTAATAAACCATCTACTGCCAAAAGGCAAGGGGGCTGGTGCAATGCAGCCCCACGGCTGCCAGCCCCACGGCTGCCGGCACCCAGATCGCCAATGAAGGCTACCAGTCATGCTGCACCGTCTACCACCAAAAGGCAGTTAGCTGCTGCTGCTGTGTAGCAATGCAGTCCCACGGCTGCCGGCACCCAGATGACATATGGTGACGCTGAGCTGAGCGGGCTCCATGCTTGCCATGGTATGTTGTCTGCACAGGTAACCCAGGTAAAAAGGCGCGAATCTATTGTCTGCCGTTGCTCTGACATCACAAAGTCAATATGCACAAACCCAATTCTTTTTCCTTTGTAGGGTATGTCATTTTTAGCTTCCTTTATTTCTAATTATATCTTCTACCATATTACATTTTTCTGGTGTTCACGTTTTTCTTTATGTATTTGCAGATGTTTGTGTTATCCCTTTCCTGCTCTAGTGGAGCTATATATATATTAAAATCTTTCTGTTTTTTATTGCAAGACAGTTCCTCCAGTTTGTTTTCATCTCCTTAGTACTGAGGTGCCCAGAACTGATTGTCTAGGTCAGGGGTCGGCAACCTTTCAGAAGTGGTGTGCCGAGTCTTCATTTATTCACTCTAATTTAAGGTTTTGCGTGCCAGTAATACATTTTAACGTTTTTAGAAGGTCTCTTTCTATAAGTCTATAATATATAACTAAACTATTGTTGTATATAAAGTTTTTAAAAATTTTAAGAAGCTTCATTTAAAATTAAATTAAAATGCAGAGCCCCCGGATTAAATTAAAATGCCATAGGTTGCCTACCCCTGATCTAGCTGCAGTCATACTAGATTGTATATATCCACCGCCTAGCTCTGTGAAATACTGCTGTGGATGCAACTCAGAGTGGCACTAGCTCTTTTGCAGTTGCCATATTATATGGTACTTTCATATCTAATTTGACTGATACTGCTGTGGCAAAGTATGGCCTTCGTTGCCTCAGCCTTTCTCCCTCAGACAGTGGGGGCCCAGAGTGAATCAGTCTTACTCCAGAGGTTTTTAATTCTTCACTCTGATTTATTTTTTTAATATTTACAAGGTGAGCCTCAGGGTAGACACAAGTAGCTCTCTTAAGCAAAACAAAAAAAACAAACTCTCAACACACAAAAGGAGATACTTTACCCTGCCCACTTTCCGGGGTTTTACCTTATTATGCTGGTTTCTGGTTGCCAGCCCTTCCCCAAACAGCAGTTAAGTAGGCTTCATTGGGAGGAAGAGCAGCCTTCCTCCCAAGAGAAGCCTTTTCTCCCTTCTGCCACTAACTCTGCTGTAGTTTGTTTCTCATCCCTCCTCACTCTATCTCAAGGGAAGAGGGGTGTTTAAAGGTCACTGTTAGCCTTTAATTGATTCAGGTGTCTCTGAGAGGAAAGGGCCGTCATCATTTTAAGGCTGATATTACTTGCCTTCTACCACTCTTATAGCTGTCAGATCTGACTTTGTCACATTACCTTAATAGAAGTTCATAATAGCAGCAGTGCTGCTCCTACTAGGTCAACCCACATTCCCTACTTCTTTGTGTGATACTTCCCATTTCCAGTATCTCAATTCTCTGTGGAGGAGTCGCTTTCTTGTTGCTGTCCTCAAACCCATTGTGCCTATGGGTTTAGAAACCGTAGCGCAGAGCTTCAGCAAGCTTGCTTTTGATCCAGTACTATGATGAGAGAAACTGAACAGAAAATAGCTTTTCCTATCCTGCAAAAAGTTTTGAGATTTCAAACCTGTTCCTGTTCTGCATAATGATGAAAGGAGACACCTTTTGACTTTTTTGCAGGAAAAAATTAGACACCCACCCTAGAATAACAAATAGCCTGGTGGGTAGGGTGCTCATCTGTGATGTGACCGAGAAGGGACTTTGAATCTGGGTCTCCCACATTCCAAGTTAGTGCCCTAACCATTGGGATATTGGCTATTCTGGGGTATCACTCTAACAGTTTTAGTTTAGATGAATAGGTGTTTTTCTATGAAAAATGTTCTGTCAGATTCATAACCTGCTCAAATGATGTGTGCTGCTGTGCATATGGTTTATAAGAGGGGAAAAACAAACAAACCTCTTTGATCTACTTATCATAGTGTTTCTATTTCAAGGCAAGTGAAAGTACAATAAACATTGGATAGATTTTTTTCATTTGCAGACGAGACCATGTGGAAAACTTCAACCTAAAGGTGAATGTCTTGAAAAATCACAAGCATGTGTAAATGAGATTGTAATGGAAATGATTTTTCAGCCTTGACTACAGAGAATGCATTATTAAGTTGCTAGTTGAAATTTCGGAAGTGATGTAATCTAGAAAAAGGAGTTTGGAGTTGGACTTAGATTCTAGTTTCAGCTATGCCACTTAATGTTCAGTGTTAGGTGAATAAGACAATTTTTGTTTCTTGGATTCCCATCTGTAAAATGGGGGTCTTTTATAAAGAATATTCAGGTCCTCAATTCGGATGAATTGTACTATAAGGCTGAGAGTCTGTCATGGAAGTCATGGATTCCGTAACTTTCCAGGACTTCTGAAGCGGCTGGTGCGACCGGCATGGGGGCCACCTGAGCAGCTTGGGCAGCCCCTGGGCCAGCCTCAGCAACTGCTGCTGGGGCAGTCCCGGGCCACCGCACCTCTCCCACCCCAGCTCAGGGCTAAGACAGGGAGTTGGGATGCGGGAGGGAGTGAGGGCTTTGGTTGGTGCTTACTTCGGGGTGGGGAGAGCTCTCTGGAAGTGGCAACATGTTCCTAGGTGGAGGTACAGCCAGGCGGCTCTGCGTGCTGCATCCACGTTCAGGCACCGTACCTGCAGCTTCCATTGGCTGTGGTTCCTGGCCAATGGGAGCTGCGGAGCAGGCGCTCGGGGTGGGGTCAGTACGCGGAGCCCCCCCTGGCCACGCCTCCACCTAGGGGCCACAGGGACATGCTGGCTGCTTCTGGGAGCTGCGCGGAGCTGGGTAGGGAGCCTGCCAGCCTCATTAGGCCCCCCCCCCAGCACCAGCATGACCCATGTCCCCTCCCGTCCCCTTCCTGCAAGCCTTGTAGTCTAGTATTCTGCCATTTTCTCCTGCACTGCTCCAGTCTATGACAGCCTGCAATGAACACATGCCATAGAACTAGAGCAAAGTGGCTGAGGGTACAGTTTCTCTTCATTGCTCTCTGTGATGCTTTGAGAAAAATTTTCAATTTTCAGGTCTTTTGTGAATATAGTTCAAATAACTAAAGTAGTACAGGAGTCTGGGCTGTATGCTAAGTGTGGAGGGAGGAGAGCTAACAACACAGTAAAGGATATGGGACTGGTAAGGAACTAGTCAAAGGTAAAGCAACAATGTGGGTGGACATGCTGTTTTTGACATACTGTAGTTGCTCATGTCATTTCACAGAGACCCTTGAGGTCTGGTTTACCCTAGAAAAATTAAACTGATTAAATCCCCCAGAACACTTTGTACTCGCATGTAAAAATGTTCCAAAGAATCAAATGGTCTAATAACTGGTTGGAATGGACTATCTGAGCAGGTTTAATTAGTTACAACTCAGTGTGATCCAATTTAATGGTAGCATTACTGCAGACCAATTGGAATAGTACAAGGAATGTTTGGTTGAACTTGACTCCAGGTCACTAATGGCCCTGTGAAATCTTCTAGAATGTATTTCTTCTTGCAACTGTACTGAGGTTTATAGGATAGAGTGTATTGTGACTAAAATGGCTTAAGATGCCAAAGTGAATATTAAGGAAAATATCTTAAACCAGTTCAACATGTGTGGATGCAATAAATCATTATGCTTAATCTGGTCCAATTACAAATGGTTCAGTTCTTCAATATGGAAAAAACATTAGAGAGAATCTTTGATATTAGGGAGGCTCTTAAAATTTATTAGGCTTAAAAAATGAATTTACCAGTCACTTGTTTTTATTTCTTACCATGTTTGGTAATTATGGCAGGTCTTTGCTTAAACAAGGGCTCACTTGTTTCCTACCCTGTTTTAATTTCCTATTTGATCATGCAGTGAAGCTATTAGACATCCAGATACTGTGGTGATGGGCACTATAGAAATTCTATAAGATGAATAACTTTTCTATACAATAGAAAGATCTCACAAACAAAAGATTACTTCATTGCAGATAGTGAAGTTACATTTCAGTGTATTAAACTCTTAACAAAACCTGAATACCTAAAATAGCTAGAATACACAAAAAGAATGGTGAAGTAAAATGCACATGTACAACAATTGCTTCCCCTAAATTTGCTTTGGAGTCTCTTAAATGCAGGGGGGACGGGGAACTTCCCCCTCAAACTGTCATATGTAACATAGTTCTTAAAATACAATATACCAGCTTTAGTATAATTCTTTCACACTAGAAGGTTGTATTTAGTGTCCCCTTGTAGGGAGGAGGGAGTATTTTTATTAGATATGGCTTTATTTGTTGCCGTGATAAATTTGATAGAACTCTGGTCTTTATGGGATTATCTTGAAATTAATAACATCTGATTCTTGTTTTAAAAGTAACTTTTTTTTGTTTAAGGAGCATCTGCAGAGTCTTCTCAAGAGGAGCAAACAACATCTTGTGAAGGTACTGGGTTTTCATGTTTGAAAATCTTTTGTAGCGCCAATTAATGGGATTAAGAAAAATAAATATTTTTAGTAATTGCAGAAAACATCTTTATTAAAGTGTTCATGATGGTATTCCAAAATTGTTTTTGATATTGCTGGCTTCACATTAAGCAAATGTACATAATGCCTCAATTTTTTGTTTAGGTTCAAATGTTGCTGTTAGTATGGAAGTCTCAGAACCTGTTGGTAAGACATGGCCATTAACAGTTTCTAATATCACTTGGGTTGATTTATTGTTAGATAAAATGAAGGCTGCCTTAGTTGGGCCTTTGCAGTTTGGTTGGTACAAAACTCTCAGTATCACTGCTGTGTGCCTGAATCAGAAAAGAGACTGCAGTAAATTTTGTGATGGCAGACGTAATGGGATTATTTGAACACTGAAGAAGAATATTCTGTATTTTCTACACTTCTTTTCTTCAATACATTCATTATTTCAAATTGTAAAATAGTCTCAATATTTCATGCTATGGCATGCTCCCTATTGAGTAAGTGAAACAAGTCATAACGTGTTGAATGTAAAGATGCCATATTTTTCCTGATTTTTGTATGCAACTTTCCCTTTTCCTGCTAAAATTGTGGTAGTCTTCAGTGTAGTTTTCAGTACAAATATTAGTCTGTAGTTGACCATTATGCTATTCTAAGTCTGTGTTTGGGTTTTCTTTTTCCCCATAAAAATGCTGCTTTGTTAAAATTGAAGTCTCTTAAATCCCTGAGAGTCATAATTTTCTGATGTCAGCAACCAAGCTTGCTTGAAAGCTAGCGGTAATATCCATTTCAAACGAAGCAGAGAGTACCTGCTTTGCATACCAGGACATCCACAAACAGAATATCTGAAAAGCAGAAAAGTTGCATCTTGATTTAAAAATATATATATATTAATTAGTTATTGCTGGAGTAAAAATATTGACTAGCTTTTCTGAGTTACATTCTTAATTTATTTGAATGTACTTCGTTTCACTCTAGTAGAAAATGGAGAGACAGAAATGTCCCCTGAAGAATCATGGGATCACAAAGAAGAAACATGTGAAGCAGAGCTAGGAGGTGGCCCATCAGGAGATGCAGGGCATACTGAGGAGAGTGTCCAGGAAATGATGGAGGAAGAGGAGGAAATACCAAAACCTAAATCTGTAGTAGCACCACCAGGTGCTCCTAAAAAAGAACATGTAAATGTAGTATTCATTGGGCATGTAGGTAAGTTACAGATAAACAACTGCAGGGCAAGGGATAGAGATTTCTGATAACGTGAATAATAAGTTCTTGTATAACTCTGTCCTTTAATGAATCCAAATTGTGACTTTCGCGCTCCCTTTCTAGGTTAACAAGATACTAGAATTGGCAGAATAATTTTTAGATAAGATTGACAAATATTAGTAATATTTCTTTGGAATCTAATAAACTAGGTTATTATGTACAATTTTGGCTCAAGATTTGAATCCGTATGGAAGAGACTTTACTTGTCTAGAATAATTAGGTTGCATGAATAACCCCATCATAGATGAATGATCATTGATAGCTCTTCCAGTATCATATTCTGATACTTCTTAATATAAAAGTTAATATCTGTGAAATACCATTTTCTTTCTTTTACAAAAATGCTACTGCTGTTCAATTTTATGACATTCTTTAGAATGACCAGGGCTGGCCTCTCGCCCACTGCATAGCTGGTGCTGTGTTATAGGTTAGGTGAAGGCTACCCAAAAACCTCTCCTGCAAAAAAACAAAAAGTCCTTTGCCAGAGAATGTTTTCTTTTAATCCATTTCTGGTAAAAACCATACCTGAAATATTGGTGCTACACAACCAAAATGTTGTTAACAAATTGGAGAATTCGGAGAGAAGCAACAAAAATGGAGGAGTTGACTAGAAATTGAGAAACACTTATATGCCACTGTCCCACTTTAAGTGTTTTTAGACAATCAAAAAAAGTGAAGGATGAAAGTATGAAGGATGGAAAATAATTATTAAGGGTGATAGGGGAAAATACAGACTGAATATATTTTACTGACAATGAAATCTTAAATTGTGGAATAATCTTCCAAGAGAAGTGGTAGAAGCTCCATTGGGGCATTTTAAAACTAAACAGGACAAATTACTAAAAAATATGTCCTACAAAACAATGCTATATTGTCATGAAATGGGTTTGATGGACCTAACTTTCTCTTTTTTTTAAATACTTAAAACTAAATAACTTTGTAAAGTATCTTTGTTTTGTATGTTTGTTAGATGCTGGTAAATCAACCATTGGAGGACAAATAATGTACGTAATTTTTTAAAAATAAGATTTCTTTGAACTCTTACAATCTTTAATATTGTGATTTATAACACTTGGGAAGTAAATAGTATGATTGATGGTTTTAGTGAGCATAGACTGTTTTTTTTTTTAATGAAATACCACTCCAGGTCTATGAATTTTGTAAGTCATTGTCTTTGATTTGTTAGCTTCAGTGTTCCAGTCTTATTGCTCAGGATTTGCTTAACGAAAGCATAACTATACAAAGGCATATTTTACTAAATAACAAAAAAATAAGTTTCTTTAGAATATTAGATACCATTTTTTCTGAGAGCTGTTCTTTAAAACTGATGTTCAGATTGATTCATCTCTTGTTAAATTTTGTCCCATGTGAGATTTTTAAAACTTTTAATTTGAATATGCTCAGCCTCTGATATTAGCATTATCATTCATATATTGAAATCCAGATATTGATTTTAAATCATACCAGATTATAAATTGTCAACTTTCTTTATATACATTAAACATTTACGGAACAAATCTGGAATAACTTTCCCATAGGAGGAGTTTCTTCATAAGGCTAGCCTTTTAGAAGTTGGCTTTTACTATGCAGCACAATGTCACTCTCTTAAGCCACAAGAGTATATTTTAATATCTGTCAAGCACTCATAATTCACTTAGGTGTTAATTTTTAAAAATTCTGTGAAGATACTTTGTATCAATTAGTTCCATAAGTTCTGCAGTTTTTTTATTTTTGTTATGCCTTTTTAAATTTTGTTGAATATCCCTTTTTATTAGAAAAAGTAAATAGTGTCTGTTGTACCTTCTCTCAGCCATTAATTATTCTGAATGCTGCTATAATTTCCCCACTTACTAGTTTCCTTTCTAAATTAAACAGATCCACTCTTACCATTACAAGATCAAATTGATGCTTTAAGGAAAAGCAACATAACTGATATGTTAGTATTATACAAAGAGTATCTAATATAGATCTCTAGGCTTTTAATATGCAAAAGATCTGTGGGAAAATGGCAATTTTCCTTTCCTTGCCAATTTAAGAAGGCGCTGGTCAAAAGTATCCGTCTTCAGACTTCACCCAACTGTTAGCATTTTTCTTTTATGTAAACTTATCATATGCCAAGGTTTCTGATTTGTATTATTACCATTTTGTAGTTCTATGGGCAGTGACTCAGTCACTTATGATCTGGTTTGGTTTAGAATATAATGCTTTTACTTGCTGATACCTCTTTTCTTTTCCTTTTCTCCTTTTATATTTTGTGTGTCTTGTACGTGGTTTTATTGTTGTCTCTAATATTTATTTGTTTTAAGATTAACAAATAAATTGGATTAGTCAAAACTTCCAATCTTCTGTAACTGTTCTGTTCTAACTATGGATGTCTGTGTATGCATATATTTTCCTTTAAACACTTGTTTTAAAATAATCCAGAAAAATAGTACTTGCTTGATTAAAAGACATTCTGAATGAAGACAGTTCCTTGGGAGGTCATGTCTGTGAAATGAATATATTAGATTTTGTACCCTTTTTTAAAATTTATTAAATTGAAGCATTTTAAAATGCAATATACAACGTTCTATTTTTTGTTTTTAAGTATGTCATTTGTATACCTTTTAAACAGTAGAGCTCATATAGTAGGTAGGCTTATGCCTTGTTTGCGCTTTACTTTCTTAACAGATAACCATGCCTTACTTTTTGAATTATGGAATTGCTCTTCTGAGAGCAGATATTCCATTGTTACCCTTTTCAGACCGTACCTCAGATCTACAGAGTAATCGGATCATATACTCCAGGGGTTCTCAAACTTCATTGCACCACGACCCCCTTCTGACAACAAAAATTACTACATGACCCCGGGGGGGGGGACCAAAGCGTGAGCCCAGGCGGGGGGCCAAGGGCTTCAGCCCCAGGCGGGAGGACCTGTAACCTGTGCCCCACCATCTAGGGCTGAAGCCCTCGGGCTTCGGCTTCATCTCCAGGCAGTGGAGCTTGGGCTTTGGTTTCGGACCCGGATCCCAGCAAGTCTAATGCCAGCTCTGGCGACCCCATTAAAAGGAGGTTGTGACCCACTTTGGGGTCCCGACTCACAGTTTGAGAACCGTTGATAAACTCCATTAGAATAGAAACTTAGCTGCCATGTAGTTAATGTAAAATGTCTTCTTTTTTTTCTTCCCCATGCCCCAGGTACTTAACAGGAATGGTTGACAAAAGAACACTTGAGAAATATGAAAGAGAAGCTAAAGAGAAAAACAGAGAAACCTGGTATGAATCTTACCTAAGACTATACCATGGCATCCTTTTTTAGCTTCTGAGAGGAGACTGTTTTGAAGTTTTCCTTTTAGTATTTGGTTCCTTTTGATTTTTCCAGCCAGGGCTTTGATGTGTGCCACATTATGCAGTGCATTCCATGCTGGAGCAGATTTTGCTTCCATATCGTACAGAATATTGCCTTAATTTGTGGTGCTGCACAATAGCAGCTGACTGGTAGGGGTGATGGAGGAAGAAAACCATCCTCAGACAGCCAGAGGACCCTTGTGTCTTCCTGCCCTTCCCCTATAAGTTGTATGAAAGAGGTGTCAGAGAAAGAGCCTTACCGTTCTGTGGGATAGGGAGGGAGGTAGCAGGCTGGATCACAAAACTTTTCACCTAATGGGATGAGTGAATGAAATAGGGCCCTGAACTGTTAGCCTCCCAGGCTGTGAAGAGCCACCCTGCTGCCTCCTTCCTCCGCCAACAGTTCCTGGGCGGCTGTGTACCCTCTCAGAAGCATCTCCTGCTTCTTGGAGGGGATGGAGACGGCGCACAGTAGAAGAGGACCTCATTAGAGGCAATAGCTATGAAGCAATGCAAAGAGGTAGATTTCGACCTGAATTAATTGTATTTGGACAAGGTATACAAGGGATAGAAGGTGGCATGAATTAATTGTACTGAGGTAAGCCTATGTGGGGACCACCTTTTCCATTAGAATCCTATGACAAAACCACATAGGGTCCCTCCACAAAATCCTGAGTATTCTGAGCAGAGACCTTCTCCCCCATCCATATCCTGTTTCAGAAATGCTTTGAGTCATACGGTGAGGGAACATCTTTTAAAAACAAGTTTCAAACTTAAAATATGGCATGATGTGCAACTGAAATGTGAAACACAGATTTTGTCAGTGGTCACATATTTTAGTGACACATTAACAGGCTTTAAGACTAACAGAAGTATTGGGAGCATAAGCTTTCGTGGGTAAGAACCTCACTTCTTCATTGCATCTGCATTACGTGCATCTGAAGAAGTGAGGTTCTTACCCACGAAAGCTTATGCTCCCAATACTTCTGTTAGTCTTAAAGATGCCACAGGACCCTCTGTTGCTTTTTACAGATTCAGACTAACACGGCTACACCTCTGATAATTAACAGGCTTGAAAGTTGAGAGGTATGTCTTCAGCTTTACTATATATCGGGCCTTTGCCCTGTTCCTTTTGAGGGACCCCTCTCATGTGTTAACTGCTTCTTCAGCAGGTCCAGACTGTGTGCTCTGGAAGTTATAGGAGGTTCCTCCTTTTCATCAGAAAAAGGGATTCTACTCTCAGTACTTCCTGATCCCCAAGTCCAAGGAAGGGGTGAGACCTATCCTCAGTCTCTGCGATCTCAACAATTCATGTTTATGAGATTCTGTGTGGTTATCCTGGCTACTTTTTCCCCCCACATTGAATCACAATGATGGGTTTGTTCTCGGTCTTCAGGACACCTATTTCCATGTAGCAATTTTCCCAGACCACAGGAAATTTATGAGCTTTTTTGTTGCCAGTCAACTCTATCAGTACACAGTTCTCACCTTTGGCCCATCGTCACCCTTGTGCATCTTTACCAAATGCATGACAATGGTAACAGCAGCCTATCTCAGAAGAAGGGGAATTCATATCTTCCTGTACCTAGACGATTGGCTAGTGAAAGGCTTTTCTGAGGAACAAGTCCTCAGTTCACACTGGACCTCTTCGATTGATTGGGGTTGACTTTGACTCCAACTCAGAAATCGAGTTCTGTGGGGCCTACTAGACTATGAATTTGAGTGCTTTTCTCCCACATGTGCGATTGCAAATAGTTCAATTCGTTGTCTGGATCTCCAATCTCATCTGACCATGGTCCGTGTATGCCTGAAGTTAGTTACATGGTTCAACATGTGAAGTTGTCTTCATCCTCTTCAGTCATGGTTGAAGTTGGTCTGTCGTGAGCTGCCTGTCGTAGGAAAGGCTTGTCTGAGGGCCTCCAGAGATACTGGACACTCTACAGTGGTGGGAAAAACAGAACAATGTGTACCAGGGTATTATTCATTTTGCCCATCCTCTGCCAACCAGAACTGTAGTCACTGATGCTCCCCCACATATTGTGGACACACATCTAGGAATGTTAAAGGTTCAGAGTTCGTGGTCAGGGCAGAAAGCATCATGTCGTATCAAAGTAGTGGAGTTTCAAGTCATTTTACAGTGCCTTCCGGGATCCGACGAGGGAAGCAATGGTTCACATACTCACCAACAATACCATTGCAGTGTGTTATGTGAACAAGCAGGGAGGAGCCTACTCCAACCAACTTTGTCAGGAAGCAATAAATTTTTGGCATTTCTGCATCAAGGAAGACATTGTACCCACAGTAGCATGCTTACCGGGCTCTCAAAACCAGTTGGCTGACCATCTCAGCGGGACTTTCTCCAACAATCACGAGTGGTCTCTAAAGAGCAGCATGGTGAGGCTATTTTCAGGGAATGAGGCATCCCTTTGATCAACCTAGGTGCAACAATGGACAACAAGAAGAGCCGTCAGTTTGGTTCCCGAGGGGACTTGGTGCAAGATCTCTAACCAATGCCTTCCATCTGTACTGGGGAATGCACCTGATGTATGCCTTTCTCCATACCCCTTTCATATTATCCTCAAACTGGAGTTGGTCCAATTCATACTTTGTCTTGGCCAAGCCAGCACACTATGTTGATTCTCCATCTTTTTCAATTTGTCTGTTCGACCACCCAAATCTCTTCCTCTCCTTCTGGCTTACTTCAGTACCATGGCCAGGTTGTTCATTTGGCACTGAGTAATCTACACCTCACGACATGGCTGCTGGTACATGGCTAGAGGAGAAAGAAGGGTAATTCTCAGAAGCAATTCAGAAGATCCTGCTTAATAGTAGAAAAGTATCTATTAGATCTACTTCTTTGGCTAAGTGGATGCATTTTTCGATTTGGTTGATATCTAAGGGAATTCAGCCCATGTTGGCTCATGTTCAGGACATTTTGGACTATCCTTTACATTTAAAGTCCTTTGGGTCTGGCTCTTAGCTCATTGAGGGTTCACTTGGCAGTTCCATCCTCCGTTCCAAGGAAAATTGCTTTTCTTAAACTTCATGGCAGTGAGATTTCTGAAAGGTATAGTCTCCCTGTTTCTTCCTGTGAAGGAAATGAACCCATTGTGGGACTCTAATACTGTGCTGGCCCCCTAATGGTTCCTCCATTTGAGCTGATGACAATCTACTCATAGGCTATCTTTTGGGAGACGGGAGACACTCTTGTGGCTATAACATCTGCAAGAAATCCAGCAAATTACAAACCTCTCTATAGTCAGTTTTTCAAAGATCGTGTCCTTAAAACCACATCCAAAGTTTTGGCTAAGGAGATTTCATAGTTTCACCTTAATCAGGTTATTTATTTGACTATTTACTTTCCTAAGCCACACTCAAATGCAGATGAGCAGTATCTCTATATGTTAGAATGCAAAGCACCACTGCACATCTATCTGGAAAGCACTAAACCATTTACTTCACCACCTCAAATATTTTTTGTCTCCTATGCGGATTGGATGAAAAGTCAGCCGATCTCCCTGCAGATGATTTCCAGACCATGGCTTTTGGAGTAGCTCAGGCTACACCCCACAGACATTACAGGCTCATTCTATGAGAGCCCAGGTGACATCGATCTCATTTCTCAGTCATGTTTCAATATTGGACATTTGTAGGGATGCTCAATGGTCTGTCGTGCATACTTTTACCAAACATTATGCTATTACCACATCATCTAGGTCAGATGCAAACTTTGCGACAGTAGTTCTGCAGTCATTGTTCACTGCCTAGTGAAACTGCTTGTGAGTCACCTGAGTGGAATATACATCTGCCACCATTTGAAGAAGAAAAACGTTTACTTGTATTGTAATTGCTGTTTTTCGAGATGTGGGTGCAGATGTGTGTGCTACTCAGGTTGTGCATGCCTGGCGTACCAAAGCTGGAGTAGAATACATGTCTGCACCCAAATCTCAAACAGTTACAATACAGGTAAGTAAGTACCTGTCTTTTCCACATCCCTTCCTCCCTCCCTCCCCCAAAAAAGCTTGAATCCATGTCTACACACTCACCTTTGAGATCTAGAAAACTGATTCAGAAGCATGATCTGGCTTCCTGTAGTATGCCTCCTTGGGAGATCATGAAATGTTCTTTTCAGATAGCAAAGGATATCTCCTCTTTCTGCCAAGAAAATAACTTAACATTTGTTTATTGAAAGGGGAATAGTAGGAGATCCTAGCAATTCCTGCTACATGCTATGGCACACCAATTACTTGGGGTGAACAGATCATCTCAGGTTTGGGTCTCTCAAAATCGGTCTTTTTGTTTTTTGGGTTGGGGGGGGGGGGTGTTAGTTTGTGTTCTTCCTAGAAGGCATCAGATCTGCCTTATATCCAAGACAAGGTTTCACCCATATATAATACAGGTAGTAAATAGGGACTATTAAAACATTATTATTGAAGAAACAACTGTCTCTACAGCTTGAATCTTTGACACAACATGTTTTCTTCCTTTACCTTTGTCAAATAGACCTTTATTTGAAACTATCAGATTCCCTATTGAAACAAGGACTTTATAATTGCATGACCAAGTTTGGGTCAACACACTCTTCCATCCTTTACCAATAAATAAATAATACGAAATTATGATGGAAAAAGTTAGAAAATAGAGAATTACAGTTGTCATAGCAATTTTAACTCTGTTCCTGTCTGTCACGTGGAATATTGTATACCAACCTGGTGTTAGCATTAAAGGATTAAGATATTAATTGAGGCATCGGAAAAAGTAACTGAACTTCCAGTCATGTGAAATCTGTTTTGATATTGTGACAACAATTTTGGGGACTTGGAAGTAGAGTGGGTGGTGAGTGTGAAAGAAAGTTGAAGCAAAGGTACATTTATTTGATTCTGCACTGACAATCACATTTGAATGCCTAGAAGAGCATGTATATGAAAGAGTGTACAGAATTGCACGTCTATTTGAAATTGTGCCTAAGAGCAGTGAGCACTCGAGTGGGCAAAAATTGAAAACCTAGGCACTAGAAACATCAAACTTCTTCCTGTAATTGTTTTGATGCCATAAGGTCATATTTCATAGCTAACTTTTTTTTAAACTTAACAAAGCACACATTCTCTAGGAAGGATGGTATGTGCCAGGTCAAAACCAGTTTTGTTATCTGTACATAAAAGGCAGAAAGCATTGAAACTTTTTTTCCATTATCAAGTTGACCATTAATCTATTGGAGTTTCTTCAGATAGCAATTTATCTCTAAGCTGAGGAGAAGCATGAAGTGCATGTATGTGCTCAAAACGTAACTTTGGGGAATTAAGTTATGAAAGTAAGGGTTTGGAATAACAGTATCTTATTAGCCATCACAGAGGTAGAATTAGCTTAGTGCTATATATGTAGTAGTAGTAATGATTTAGCACTACAAGGGTGTCCACCTGTCTGTACAAAATTTTACATCTATCTGCCACAATCTTAGAAATGCTTATAAAGTTGTCAGTGTTGTTGAGGCAGTTTAAAACATGGTATATGAAAAACAGTCTTTAAGAAAACCAAAATATTAGTGTAGTAAATATTAATGCAGAACTAGAATAATGTATTTTTGCAGGTACCTGTCTTGGGCCTTAGACACAAATCAAGAAGAACGAGACAAAGGTAAAACAGTAGAAGTGGGCCGTGCCTATTTTGAAACAGAGAAGAAACACTTCACAATCCTAGATGCCCCAGGGCATAAGAGCTTTGTTCCAAATATGATTGGCGGGGCTTCTCAAGCTGATCTGGCTGTGTTGGTAAGAAAAACAAATTGGACATCTACACGTAATGGTATTGCTACAAATAGCTAGATCAGAATTACATATATAAGAATATATCGGCAGTTGTGGTCTCTGAAATTTTCAAATCTTACTGTAGCAATCTAGTAATATTTGTATGTAATTCAGTTCTGATAGGTACACTGTAACCCAGCTTCTAATGTCAGCACTGTTAAATGGTTTTGAGAGTTAGATTGTGATGTTATTTGTGTGTTCAGGGTTTATTGCACTATTGAATGTAAGGCTGTAAATCATGTATTGTCCTTTGATTTAATTGCAGAATAACTGAGAATAATTCTAATTCTTAAGTTTTTTTTTTTTTTAAATACTTAACACTTTTTTAAAATGTAGGTTATTTCTGCAAGAAAAGGAGAGTTTGAAACTGGATTTGAAAAAGGGGGACAAACAAGAGAACATGCCATGTTAGCAAAAACAGCAGGTGTAAAACATTTAATAGTTCTTATTAATAAAATGGATGATCCAACTGTAAACTGGAGTAATGAAAGGTGAGTGTTTCTATGAAGTAAAAAATATTTTTAAATATTTTAATGTAATTAATTATAGCTGAACTACAAGCTACAGTAGTTTACAGTTAGTGCTGTTTTTTGCCAAAGCCTCATTTGATCCTTGACTGGAAGGATGGTGGGCCTAAGAATATAAGCATAATCTGCAGAGCACATCTACTGGCAAAGTAGATAATTATGTATTTTAACGGTTTGTTGTGCATGTATGTCTAACAAAGCCACAAGCTCTAATATCAATTGAGAGTTAGGAAAACTTTCCAAGTTTCAAGGAATTTAGAGCAAGTGACACACACACTCACTCACTCACTCTCCTCTCTCTAGTTAGTTAGTTAAATTCAGTTTGCCAGACTTTCATCTACTTCAACAATAATTTGAATAACTCCAGTAACTAAGCTAAAAGGGCATTCAGCAAATTTATGTTAAACTTTCTTTCTTATCCCTCAGCTTGTTTGGGGGGGCATTAAGCACACATTGCTAAAGTAGCTGCATGTGGCAAATTGATTGGCAAGTCACTTCCAGTAAACTTGATCAAATCCAGAATATTGATCTAACCAGCAAGTTTTCTTTTGAATTTTTATTGTAATACTAGATTTCAAATAGAAAAATAGAACTTTACTGGAATTTCTTAATTTAGCGTGATTGAGCTGCATGTCAATTTTTAATAGATATGAAGAATGTAAAGAGAAGCTGGTGCCATTTTTGAAGAAAGTTGGCTTCAATCCCAAAAAAGATATTCATTTTATGCCCTGCTCGGGACTGACTGGAGCAAACCTTAAAGAGCAATCGGATTTCTGTCCTTGGTATATGTAAGTAACTTAGTGTTGTTAACATGTTGGGGACATAGTAATAGTTCATTAATAGGCAGTACTACAGTACAGCTAGGTGGAAGTATAGGTTTGTATCTTGTAGTCAGATCCAATATGATTGACTAACGTATACATGAGGGAAGACTATCATTGCAAAGGCAATAGAAAACAATATGACCAAGAAGTGAAGCAGAAGCATTTGAGCACTGTTGAAGAAATTCGCTACAAAAGCACTATTTCTGTTGTATGTTGAATTAGGTTACCACAGACCATAACAGTATTTTCCTTGCCTTGTGAGGTGTTGAAAGTTCCAGTGATTTCACGTTGGGTGTGTGACTAGGGTGAAAAACAGTTTGATGTGAATAGTCTGTGTAGAACCTGAATAAGATTGTGGACATGGCTCATAGCCATTTAATGCTATGTTTGCTGATATGGCTCAAGGCAATTAAACCATGTTAATGAAAACCACTCTGAAAACTAGCCTATTATGTTCACGCTCCTGGAACAGATTTAGCATATCTAGCAAGAGTCTCAATGGACTAATGAACTGTTCTAAAAAATGCTTGTAATGTGGTTTTAAAATTAAATGGTGTGAATGTAAGCAGTATAACCACTTTTGATCTGTTAACATACACAAGTTAGTGGTGTTAAGGATTTCATTGTTTAGAGGTTAAAGTTATTTCCCTTTGCTGTGTTTGGCTGAAATCCTTTCCTTGATTTGTAATGAATAAGCCATACAGTTCGGCTAAACTTTAAACTAAGTGAAATGTTTATTTAAATAAATATTTTTACTCCTTTTAGCGGATTACCATTTATTCCATATCTGGATAATTTGCCAAACTTCAACCGTTCAGTTGATGGACCAATCAGGCTGCCAATTGTGGATAAATATAAGGTACAAAATGAAACTAGGATTTGAAATTAGTTATGTTACCTTCAAATAGATGGCCCAGTCTTACTTTATTTTCAAAGGAGTCCCGTAGTTCTGTCTTAAATGTGGTGGGCATTGTCATTTACCTTTTGATATACTGGATTGACTGAAAAGGGTGACATTTGCTTTTAAATATGTTCTTATGCTCACCATTTCATGCTTTAGATGCTTTTCTCATTGGAAAATACTAACTTAGATGCAATAATGCAACATCACTTGATATATCAATTGATGTATCTGCGTTGGCTACATTTATGATTAAACAGTAAAACACAGCATTATTTTAAGAAAAATAAGCTTTTAAATAGTGTTTCTGTTTTTTACAAAGGATATGGGCACTGTGGTCCTGGGAAAGCTGGAATCAGGCTCTATTTGCAAAGGACAGCAACTTGTGATGATGCCAAACAAGGTATGGCAAGTTTTCACCTTCCATATTTAAGAAGTTTCTAAGGCTATAATCAACTTGGTTTACAGTAAGTAATTTGATCAGAACTAAGAGCTTCCATATATGACACTGTGTCAAACAGGATTCAGCTTTATATAACTGCCTCTGAAAATATTCCATGTTTTAAAATCATAGGACTGGAAGGGACCTCAAGAGGTCATCTAGTCCAGTCCCCTGCACTCCTGGCAGGACCTAGTATTATCTAGACCATCCCTGACAGGTGTTTGGTGGAAACTTGTAAAATGTATGGGAGAAAACATCAGTGCTTAATATCTGAGTTTAGCAGTTAACTTTTTTTCTGGATGTTGAGTATGTCTTTGATTTCCTCAGCATTCAAAAGTAGAATTGCACTTCATCGCTAAACTCCAGTAACCCTTGGGTCATCAAATCAGTCTGGCTTATCCATTGGCCTGCTAAACCGAGGGTTGTGAGTTCAATCCTTGAGGGGGCCATTTAGGGATCTGGGGCAAAAATCTATCTGGGGATTGGTCCTGCTTCGAGCAGGGGGTTGGACTAGATGACCTCCTGAGGATTCCCTCTATGATTTGAGCTTTAGTTTGCTTTGCAATAGGTATGTTTGCCTAGTTGAATCCTTTTTCTGCTGGGAGTTAGTCACCATCTTCCTCGCACACTGTATCCATTTTCAAGTGAGAATGGAACAAATTCCAAGGATATAAGCTGAGGTATATGTTATTTTTATTGGCTTAAGTTGAGAATTCCTTTACCTTTTCTGTTCCAACAGACTGTCAGTGAAAATTAAGGGTGTCTCAGCATTCATGCCAGAACATAAGATGAATCTCTTGTACACTGGAAACTGAAATTTTTTTATGCAAAATCCATTGTTGCTTAGACTGATTTCCGTGTCACCTCTTCTGGAAAATTAGCAGCTGCAAGTTAATAGTATGGGGCATGTTTTTGCATTAAAGATTTAAAAATTGAGAGTACAAAGGAGCTAGCTTTGTGTTGCTACCATCTGATGAATAGTATCCAGTAGTGTGATTAAAAGTAGATTCTGTAATCTAATGTCAAAGGTCTTGAAGGTTGCATCATATTTGTTTTTGACAGTCTGTCTATACCTGAATTAAGATTCCAAGATAAAAAGAAATTTTCAGACACTGTCTCCAAAAGTTATCTTGCATAGTAACCTCTACTCTATTTAATGTCCAGTCCACCTTAATTTAGGGTATGGAGAACCAGTTAGATCAATATTAGGGCTCAAATTACCAGCATTTGTTCTACTGGTATAGTGACTAAAGAAATGAATCATCACAGCACTGAACAAAATAATTGCTCCTGAAATTTGAGTAAAAGACAAGTTTATCAACATGTAGGGGAAAAGTTCCATAAGGGTCAAATGCATTAGTAACAGAATATTTTTCTTGTTAAAACTTAATTTGCCTATTTTGGTGAAAATTGAGTACTTCTCTGGACTCTTATACCTGGCATTTCTTATTTGCAAGTGGTTTAGAAAATATTGTTTTAAAATACACCTTCCATGGAACTTGCGCAATTATTCCCCCAGGGGGAAAAAGGAAGACGACTCAACAATTTAAAGAACTAATTTGAGATGTAATTCTCAGATGAGCTTGTACTTTTTGACTTAAGGTACTTTAAGTAGCTATTTCCTTTTCATCACAAAACTGTTTGACATATGATCTGCAAACAAAATCACTTCACTCATTTATTCTGACATATTATTCCTTTTATCAGAGTGCTCAAAGGGTACGTTTTAAAAATGTAACCTTGGCACATACTAGCTTTTCATCTTTTGAATATAAAGTTCTCTAAATTTAAAACTTGACTGTTGTGGACACCTGGACTAGTTCTGGTTCTAATATTTAAAAAAATACATATTTAATGTAATACATATTTATAACACCACAGTAATCACTCCCCAAAGTGGATGAGACTTATCTCTTGCGTATGATCTCCATAAATGTATGTGCCTTTTGCTGTGAGGAAGCCTTTTGAAACTTGCTCTAGACTAACATTTAAAATACAATGTATCATAATGTTGTATAAATTGGAATATTGGACAGAACAAAAGTGCTAGATTATATTTTAATAACTAAGTGATACCAGGAAATTTCCTTCTCTGCTCAAGTTTTTCATACAATTGTGAATTATAATGCATTATAATAATAATTAGGGCTGTCAAGCAATTAAGCGTTTAAGCGTGCGATTAATCGCATTGTTAAACAATAAAAGAATACCATTTATTTAAATATTTTCCACATTTTCCAATATATTGATTTCAATTATAACAGAATACGAAGTGTACAGTGCTCACTTTATATTTATTTTTATTACAAATATTTGCACTGTAAAAAAAACAAAAGAAATAGTATTTTTCAATTCACCTCATACAAGTTCTGTGGTGCAATCTATTTATCATGAAAGTTGAACTTAAAAATGTAGAATTATGTACAAAAAATAACTGCAATCAAAAAATTTTTAAAAAATTAAAACTTTAAGCCTACAAGTCCTCTCAGTCCTACTTCATGTTCAGCCAATCGCTCAAATAAGTTTGTTTACGTTTGCAGGAGATAATGCTGCCTGCTTCTTGTTCACAATGTCGCCTGAAAGTGAATACAGGGGTTCACATAGCACTGTTGTAGCAGATGTCGCAAGATATTTACATCCCAGATTCATATGTACCTTCGTGCTTCAACCACCATTCCAGAGGACATGCATCCATGCTGATGACAGGTTCTGCTCAATAACCATCCAAAGCAGTGTGGACCGACACATGTTCATTTTCATCATCTGAGTCAAATGCCACCAGCAGAAGGTTGATTTTCTTCTTTGGTTGTTCGGGTTCTGTAGTTTTCGCATCGGAGTGTTGCTCTTTTAAGACTTCTGGAAGCATGCTCCACACCCCGTCCCGATCAGATTTTGGAAGGCACTTCAGATTCTTAAATCTTGGGTCGAGTGCCGTAGCTATCTTTAGAAATCTCACATTGTACCTTCTTCACGTTTTGTCAAATCTGCGGCGAAAGCATTCTTAAAATGAACATGTTTTGAGTCCTCATCCAAGACTACTATAACATGAAATATATGGCAGAATGTAGGTAAAATAGAGATCGAGACATACAATTCTCCCCCAAGGAGTTCAGTCACAAATTTAATGCATTATTTTTTTTACAAGCATCATCAGCATGGAAGCATGTCCACTGGAATGGTGGCCGAAGCATGAAGCGGCATATGAATGTTTAGCATATCTGGTACATAGATACCTTGCAATGCTGGCTACAAAAGTGCCATGCGAATCCAGTTCTCACTTTCTGGTGACATTGTAAATAAGAAGTTGGCAGCATTATCTCCCGTAAATGTGAACTAACTTGTTTGTCTTAGTGATTGGCTGAATGAGAAATAGGACTGAGTGGACTTGTAGGCTCTGAAGTTTTGCACTGTTTTTTTTTTTTTTTTTTTTTTTTTGAGTGCAGTCATGTAACAAAAATAATCTACATTTGTAAGTTGCACTTTCACGATTGTACTACAGTACTTGTATGAGGTGAATTGAAAAATACTGTTATTTTTACAGTGCAAATATTTGTAACAAAAATAATAAAGTGAGTACTATACACTTTGTATTCATTGTTGTAATTGAAATCATATATTTGAAAATGTAGAAAAACATCCACAAATATTTAATAAATTTCAATTGGTATTCTGTTGTTTAACAGTGCACTTAAAATTACGATTATTCACGATTAATTTTTTTGAGTTAATCGCATGAGTTAACTGCAATTAATCGACAGCCCTAATAATAATACACCTAGTGCAACATATTTAAATTAATGCAGAGATGTAGCTGACAAACTGTATAGGTCTAATGTACTCTTTTGTATTAGTGATTTTTTTTGTGAGATGCGTTAAGTAAAACATTTCATATGTCAGAAAAACTGAATCTCGCTTTCTTTAAGCACAACGTGGAAGTTCTTGGAATCCTTTCTGATGATGTAGAAACTGATGCTGTAGCCCCAGGTGAAAACCTGAAGATTAGACTGAAAGGAATTGAAGAGGAGGAGATCCTTCCAGGATTTATACTCTGTGACCCTAATAACCTTTGTCATTCTGGACGCACATTTGATGCCCAGGTACACTAGCTGAAATATAGTTCTGTAATTCCTTGGTTCTTGTATCTAATGATGGTGAATGACACTAAACAAGACTACATCATTTGAAATTTAGTTAGAAATTTCACAGCTGCTGTAAGACCACTGTGTGATTTCATAAATCTTAATGCAAGATTTAAAATCATTGCTTTAAAAAAAAAGTCACGAGTGAATTACATATTTGTTCTTTGAACAAATGTTCTCTGAATGTGAATATTCTAATTGAAGTTTCAGAAATCCCTAATCTTAAAGCAAAATTCTATTTTCCTTCTTATAGATCAGTTATTTTTCAGTAAGCATATTTCTGTATTATAAGACATTCAGTCATTGGGGGGAGAGATAGCTCAGTGGTTTGAGCATTGGCCTGCTAAACCCAGGGTTGTGAGTTAAATCCTTGAGGGGGCCATGTAGGGATCTGTGGCAAAAATCTGTCTGGGGATTAGTCCTGCTCTGAGCAGGGGGTTGGACTAGATGACCTCCTGAGGTCCCTTCCAACCCTGATATTCTATGATTTTGCTGCTCCCCTAACAAGAGTGTGGGGTTGGCCTTTTGCTTCTGAAAAGTTTTATTCAGTGACGTGACGTGCCACGTATATGAAGTTCTAGATAAAAATGTGTGATAGCTAACCCTTAACTGGTTAGTCTCTGCCTCTTTAGAATATAATATGTGAGGAATGCAGTTATATTACACTTCTTATATTATTTTACAGATAGTGATAATTGAGCACAAATCCATCATCTGCCCTGGTTATAATGCGGTGCTGCACATTCATACCTGTATTGAAGAAGTCGAGATAACAGTGAGTTTATATTAATGCTTTAACTTTAAGTTAAGTTAAAGCATTCAGTTCAGAGCAGGAACTTTTTATTCAATTGTTTGTACAGAAAATAGTACAACAGGTCTCCAGTCCAGATTGGACCCTTGTGCACTAACACAACATAGCGAATAATAAGCATCATGTATACATGTTATGAACACTTTGGGAGCCCTGAATGCTACTGTTTGTTCAAACTTGATATCATAAAAGGACATGGTCCACTATCACACTTTGGTCTGAATATCTTCCTAAAACTACCCAAAAAAAAAAAAGGGGGGGGGGGAGATATCTTTCTCCTTTTTTCAATTTGTTTACTTGTGGATTTGACAGCATTTTGTATGTCAGTTTCACTATATTCCAAGTATAGTCCATTTGTGTAGTTTTTCCCGCAGTAACAAGGGAGAGGGGTATTTGCAGAAAAAAATTATTGTAAAATCATAGAAGTTGGTGGGGGTGAGTGTCTCATGAGCAAGTGTTAGGTAAACCACTGTTACCTTTTCAAAATTGACTAAATTTCAAGTAGACAGTAGTTTTAAAGAGGCTTGGTGAATACTGATGCTTTATTTCTGAGGGGAAAATATAATTGTCAATGAACTGTGTTTTGCTAGCACTTAAAACTTCTCATTCTTGTGCAGGCCTTAATCTGCTTGGTAGACAAAAAATCAGGAGAAAAAAGTAAGACACGACCACGTTTTGTGAAACAAGATCAAGTATGCATTGCCCGTTTAAGGACAGCAGGAACCATCTGCCTTGAGACATTCAAAGAATTCCCTCAGATGGGTCGTTTTACCTTAAGAGATGAGGGTAAGAGTACTTGTGCAACTATTAAAGTTTGTTTCTGTATATATACACCATTTTATTACACTTAGAATAAGAAATCTCAAACACTGAAATGAGAAATTGGAAATGGAAATACTAGCTGTCCCTTTTCTAACTGCAGTACTTAGTAGAAAATTCTCTGTAGAAGAATGTTCCTTATTCTTCCTGCTGCAAAATAGATATGCCATTGTACAGTATATAGAGAGGAGACAACAGGGCTGCTGCTAATAACAGAAATGCATTCACAAGTATTGCATACTAAAGATACAGTAACTCCTCACTTAACGTTGTCCCGTTGTTACGTTGCTGATCAATTAGAAAACATGCTCGTTTAAAGTTGCACAATGCTCCCTTATAACGTTGTTTGGCAGCCGCCTGCTTTGTCCACTGCTTGCAAAGAGCAGCCCGTTGGAGCTAGCTGGTGGGGGCTTGGAACCAAGGTGGACTGGCAACCCCCCTATGAGCTCCCCTAAGTTCCCTGTGCGGCAGCCGCCCAGCAGGCTATCAACTTCTGGGCAATTCAGCTGTCCCTCCCACCCACTGCCATGTGCTGCTCCTGCCCTCTGCCTTAGAGCTGCTCCCGGGAGCCTCCTGCTTGCTGTGCAGAAAAGTTAAAGAATACAGGACGTTTCTCAAGATCTGAGGCCCAATTTGGGAGACTAATAATATTGTGACAGGTTTCAGAGTGGTAGCCGTGTTAGTCTGTATCAGCAAAAAGAACGAGCAGTATTTGTGGCACCTTAGAGACTAACAAATTTATTTGAGCATAAGCTTTCGTGGGCTAAAACCCACTTCATCGGATGCATGCAGTGGAAAATACAGTAGGAAGATCTATATATACACAAAGGACATGAAAAAATGGGTGTTACCATACTAACTATAACGAGAGTAATCAGTTAAGGTGGGTTATTATCAGCAGGAGAAGAAAAAACTTTTCTAGTGATAATCAGGATGGCCCATTTCTGACAGTTGACAAGAAGGTGTGTAACCGTGGGGCGGGGGGGGGGAATTAGCATGGGGAAATAGGTTTTACTTTGTGTAATGACCCATCCACTCCCAGTCTTTATTCAAGCCTAATTTAATGGTGTCCAGTTTGCAAATTAATTCTAATTCAAGTCCTTAAGTCTGAATTTTCAAAGCTGAGAAAAGGATGTGTGCAGCACGAAGGGTCCATCCATTTTCTATACGTGTCTCAGGTGCTTATGGACATACAAAGAGTTGGCTGTTAGTACAGATCCCCATTCTTTCTATTTACTTGCCGTATCCTCATCAGACTGGCTGAATATGCTGTTGCTCAGCTTTTTATAAAAGCAGCCACTTATAAAATGTAATGATAGGCAGGAAAATGTGGTCTCTTAAAATGTCAGCATTTCTGGATGTATTAGCTTTTTCTGGAATAATGCCCTTGTCAGGAGATGACTGCAGCTTAGTTGAAAAGTAAATGGTTTCCCGAGAGTTTCTCCCATCTTCCACATCTTTGTAAATGGTTTCCCGAGAGTTTCTCCCATCTTCCACATTTTTCTCAGTTGAAAAGGAAAACAGGCTGTTCTGAAATCATAACACTTTCTAGCTGATAGCACTTGGCGTCACTTCAAAAAATGGACTTGAAAGCATGATTTCCTTGCTATTTAAACACTGGTGAGCAAAAAAGGCAGGTTCATACTGGAGTTCTGAGATTCCACCATCTTCCCAAACTGTTGAAAAATAGCCATGTACTGTCCGTAGCTTCAGCTTTAGTTTATGCCAATCCCTACTGTTCACTAACCTGGTCAGCATGATACTGTTTGGCTCTTAGTCTCTACTCTTTTTTTTCCCCCCCTTCTACAATAATTAAGACATCAGATATATCCCTTGTAATCCATTGTTGTTTCATGATGAGCTACCCAAGTTAACAGCTTTAGATTCTAATAGTCAAGAGAATCAAACTGAGGAACATGAATCCTGGGTCTTGTAAGTGAGGCATAATATTTAGGGCTGTTGATTTAATCACAGTTAACTCACGATTAACTAAAAAAAAATTAATCATGATTAATTGCAGTTTTAATCACACTGTTAAACAATAGAATACCAATTGAAATTTATTAAATATTTTGGATGTTTTTCTACATTTTCAAATATATTGATTTCAATTACAACACAGAATACAAAGTGTACAGTACTCTATTATTTTTGTTACAAATATTTGCACTGTAAAAATGATAAAAGAAATAGTATTTTTCAGTTCACCTCATACAAGTATTGTAATGCAATCTCTTTATTGTGAAAGCGCAACTTAAAAATTTAGCTTATTTTTGTTACATAACTGCACTCAAAAACAAAACAATGTAGAACTTTAGAGCCTACAAGTTCACTCAGTCCTGTTTCTTGTTCAGCCAATCGCTAAGACAAACAAGTTTGTTTATATGTGCAGGACATAATGTTGCCCACATCTTATTTACAATGTCACCTGAAAGTGAGAACAGGCATTCACAATGCACTGTTGTAGCTGGCGTCACAAGATATTTACGTGCCAGATATGCTAAACATTTGTATGCCCCTTCATGCTTTGGCCACATTCCAAAGGACATGCTTCCATACTGGTGATGCTCGTTTAAAAAAATGTGTTAATTAAATTTGTGACTGAACTTATTGGGGAGAATTGTATGTCTCCTGCTCTGTGTTTTGCCTGCATTCTGCCATATATTTCATGTTATAGCAATCTTGGATGATGACCCAGCACATGTTGTTCATTTTAAGAACACTTTCACTGCAAATTTGACAAAATGCAAAGAAGGTACCAATGTAAGATTTCTAAAGATAGCTACGGCACTCGACCCAAGATTTAAAAATCTGAAGTGCCTTCCAAAATCTGATCAGGACAGGGTGTGGAGCATGCTTTCAGAAGTCTTAAAGGAGCAACACTCCAATGCGGAAACTACAGAACCTGAACCACCAAAAAAGAAAATCAAACTTCCGCTTGTGGCATTTGACTCAGATGATGAAAGTGAACATGAGTTGGTCCTCACTGCTTTGGATTGTTATCGAGCAGAACCCATCAGCATGGACACATGTCCTCTGGAATGGTGGTTGAAGCATGAAGGGACATATGAATCTTTAGCGCATCTGGCATGTAAATATCTTGCAACGCCAGCTACAACAGTGCCATGCGAACGCCTGTTCTCACTTTCAGGTGATATTATGAACAAGAAGCAGGCAGCATTATCTCCTGCACATGTAAACAAACTTGTCTGAGCGACTGGCTGAATAAGAAGTAGGACTGAGTAGACTTGTAGGCTCTTAAGTTTTTACATTGTTTTTTATTTTTGAATGCAGTTATTTTTTGTACATAATTCTACATTTGTAAGTTCAACTTTTAAGATAATACAAGTACTGCAGTGAAATCTAAGTGAATTGAAAAATACTATTTTTTATTTTTACAGTGCAAATATTTGTAATAAAAAAAGAGTACTGTACACTTAGTATTCTGTGTTGTAATTGAGATCAATATATTTGAAAATGTGAAAATATCCAAAAATATTTATATAAAAAGTATTCTATTATTTAACAGCACGATTAATCACAATTAATTTTTTTAAGCGTGATTAATCACGATTAATTTGTTAAGTGTGATTAATTTTTTTAAGCGCTTGACAGCCCTAATAATATTCTACAAACTTTGCTGGAATCAGACACTGAAAAGTAGTTCCCTTTTCCCCCGCCCTAGTTTTTCTGTGCCAACAACTGGGTATCAAACACCTGCACAAAAAGTTTCTCATGACATCTCCGTCAAGTAAAAATGACTTACGATCACATTATTTAAATCCATTTAGCTTGAAGCAGGTGTTTCTAGTAAAGCAGAGTGCAGGAGCTCACTGATACTCCAGCTGCTAGCTGAACTTCAAACAAGAAGGAAAAAGTGGTATTCCCAAATAACTTTTCACTAACCTGACAGAACATGCCTTATGGTCACAAAATATTATTATGACTTGAGGCAATCTTTGTTTTGCCATTCATTCTAGACTTCTGGCTATATGCATCCATAACAAAACTTATGGAATTACTTCCTGAAATAACATGCTTTTGCTCTTTAAGAGCTGTCCCTTATTGATTACTTAAATTCTTACATTGTAGGACAAGGGAATACATGGAACTTGCAGGAATGGTGTCTTCAACCTGTACAAGTTGGAATAGCATAACTTAAAGCACTTATGATGAAGCCTCTCTTAGCAAGCAAAAATTCAGATGAATATAGAACAATCTCACTCTTTGTATCTATATTGATTTCTCCTGTGAGAGAGTGGCACTGTTGCTCCCATTAACACACTATTGTACTCTTGTCATGAAAAGTAATTTTCTCTAATATATAATTATCTGTGACACCATGAGGAATCTATGTTTTAGAAGCTTTCACACTTCTAGATGTAAGTGCATTGTTCACCAATAAAGACCTAACACAAGCATCTTTCTCCTTGGTTTAGGTAAGACCATTGCAATTGGAAAAGTTCTGAAACTGGTTCCAGAGAAGGACTAAGCATTTTTCTTGATGACCCTGCACAATACTGTGAGGAAGATTGACTCTGCAAAAGCCTACTTCACACCGCCTTCTTATTTTCTGCCCATTGATAAACTTCTCCCCATATTTTGCAAAGACAAATTTCACAGCCAAGGTCCACATTATGTCAGCTTTCTCATATTGAGAGCTCTGCTATGCCACTGTTGAATTTCCCAAAAAGAGGGGTTTTTTTCTCCCAAATTCTGCTTCCTTGCAAAGATTCGGCAATAGCTTTGTAAGTGATGTGGACATAATTGCCTATAATTATGAAAATATAAAGGATTTTTAATGTTTAATTTCCCCTGGCATATTAAGACATCTTTTTTCCAGGCAGATCACTCAGTGTGTGAGTGTGTGTACACATGTTACAAAGACAACTACCATGTTAATAAACTATTCAATTTGAAATCCTTTTTGGTATTGGAATTGCTTTTGAATAATGTTTTTTATCTGGATGTAACACTGTTGCATTAGCTTTTTAACTTTCCAAGTATTCTAAATGTTCGATTACTTGGAGTTTTCTAAACTCCTCAGCGGCTCTCTTCCTCTTCTCCCTTCCCTCCCCCCCTCCTCCCCCCCCCCCCCAGTTTTAAATGAGGTACTTAGACAAATGACCAAGTTTGTATAAAAGGAATTCGTTTTGCCCCATCCTAATAGTGTTTAATGCATTCTTTAAATTAAATACCTTTTTGCAAATGTGGCACTACTTTATTAGCTTTATGTTGGTTTATATCTACAGCAAACCTAAGTTGACTTAACATAATTTCTTAGATACAGTAAGTTGGTTTTGAATGCTAGAATTACATACTGTCTTTATAAAAAGTACAGCATAATCAAATTCTTACCTTCAGAAAATGCTAACAACCAGTAAATCAATGGAAGTTGCAAAAACATGGTAATTGTGGCAATAATGCCTATATTGGTATTTATAAGAGTTAGATTTTGTCTGAAAACTGGGCCAGTTAAAAAAGTGCCAGTTCTACAAGTCACTTAGTTCATTCTCTGTTAGAAGGCTGGATAATCCTTACTGTTTTAAAGATCTGTCTGAATTGAGGGGAGGGACTATTTAAGACCCTAAGTGTTTGCACATATTGAAATTTAGGAGGTGCAGAATCAAGTACAATCTGTAAATTATTGCATATCAAGCCAATTTAAGCTTGTGTAGACTGGTAAAGAGCTTTCTTGAGAAAGTAAAGCCATAAGCAGTTTAAAATTAAGCTTCCTCGATACAACTTGAAGGAGCTAAATATTAAAACCCTACGTAGTTGTAGGTAAAAGTGGACTATCTCCTGTTGCCATCCTGGTTCGAACGATGTGAAAGAGGGTGAATGGGAAATGAGAGAAATACAAAGTATTAATGGAAATTTCCATTATTAGTTTAAAGGGTTAACTTCAGAGCTTCTTCAGAATACTTTTCCTTAAACTAAATATTTTGCAATTGTAAAATTAAATAGTGGTGAGCCCTTGCCTTCCCCAGAAGCTGACAGTCACATGACTGTTTCAGTTTACAGAACTCAAAATTTTAAAGAGTTTTATCCTTCTTGTTTCTTTGTAACTGTGGAATTCCCATTCATTTCACTTAAGGCTAGCGCAAGTTATTGTCCTTCAGTTTCATATGATTACACTTGTAGCTACCGTAATGCATGAAATTTAAATAAATTTTATTAAGTCTGCAAATCTCTGGGCTTTTATTTTTCTGGGAAATCTGAGAGCTTTAGACAAAATATAAACAAACACCTTCCCTTCCCCCCTCCCTCCCACAACTAAGTGAACAACAGCAAACCACAGACACTTGGATCTTAAACTGGCATAAAAATTAGTCAAGGAAATTCTTGCAAAGCTCTGTTTTTCTGGTTTGACTGAAAATTCTAAAGTACATAAATTGGCTCCCAAAATGTTTATGCTTTTGAAATTTTCTCCTTATTAAAACTGTCTTTGGGGAGTGACAGTTCAGGGAGGACCTAATGTAAAGTTATGTTTTTTTATTTAAAGCATTGAAATGCAACTGAAGCACTAAATATCTGAATTATCACTTTTGAGCAAACTTATAACGAGGACTTAAATTGATTAGTTTGATCATGGATTGAAAACAGATTCATCACTGAAACCTGAAAATCAACTGATGGATGGAAATGTAACAGGTACATGGAACTGTCAAGGATTTCTATAATACACTAGATTTACGATGGAATATATTTGAATCCTATTTACATAAATCCAATTAAAACTGCCTTGTATGTTAAGGGAAACTGAATTAAGATGGAAGTGCATTAACAATATGTTCAAAGGTAGGTTGTAGATCTTGTTAAAGCAATACAACATTTTTATAAGGTTGTAAGGTGTTCTGTTTGAATATTTTACAACCTTTAAGCATATTAATAGCAAAATGCAAAGCAAAAGTATAGGGTATTTGGCTTCATTTTTAGGTATAAGAGCTAAATATGTCTATATACCTTTATCCTATTTTGATCATTGACTTTTTTTTTAATCTTCCTCAAATTGCGTAAGTTTAATGTACTCCATTAAATCTTCGTACCACATTGTTAGTGCAGTTTTTACTACAATTGATGGGCTGAATTTAGATAATTAAGGAAAAAGGAATGGTGCAGCTGCTTTGTTTTGAAATAAGTACTACTTGCTAATAAGTTCCTCAATGTAATAAACTTTTTTAAACAGTTGTCATTTTGAATCCTTATTTCCTTCTGTCAAAACACATGGCAAACTACTTTGAAGATGAAAGAAATAAAGGATTTATCCAGCCATAAAAGGAAAAAATGTGAACTAAGACATGAAGAGTTGAACTGAGTGTAAGGAAATGGCTTAACTTATCAACAGATAAATATACTATACTGACTTTACATGATTAAGATCTTTTGTTACTGAACTGAAAGCCTTGATGATATATGTAATGATTAAATGCAAAAAATCTTTGTGGAGTACCAGAGTCCTAATTATTCTGTAACATGAAAAATGACAGTTCATTCTTTCCTGCTAGTTATAAGAGGAAACAAACACCACATAAAATAGGGCTTTGGGCATGCTAATCATGCTGGTGATATGGCTTAAGGCTACAGATTTTTCAGTGGCACAAGGTGCCCAGTGAAAATTGCTTAATGAATAATCTCTGCCACCAACTCATTAAATATTATTGTCATGAGAAATATAGCCTTCATGAGAGGTCTATATATGTCCTCAGACATTGGGGTTTTTTTAGATGGTGAACCATTCCAGAAGTCTGAATAAATGTTATGTCTTGCCTTTTTTGTGTTGGTAGTGCAGAATGTTTAGATTATCTGCTGAAACCTGAGCAGATGGAGTTTTCTCCATACAAGACTTCATGGCTTTTTCTCACCCAGCACTCCAAGAAATTTGCTCAGTCAGCAACTCAATAGACCTAATCTCCTTCTTTACAGTCATCCCCATGTGGGATCCTTACGGAAAAGTATACCAACAAAGTTAGTTCTTAAATAGCTATTGTTCTTAAGGAAAATGGTAGGTTCTCAATTTATGTCAGTGCGCTATGGACCTCGGTTATCAAGTCAGTTTATTTTCCCCCCCATGGAGAAGAGTTATCACTGATTACTTCTGACTAGCTGATACATACGTTGGATTACCTTGAGCTCTGGGTATAATGGCCTGTGTGTTCTCTTGTTAAATTTCATATTAACTCTTGACTCCTGTCCCACCATTAGCTGGATTTCTGTTGCCAAAAAAATCTGCTTGGCAGAGTGGAAGAAAGCATGACTTCTCCAATTCTTTGAGGGTGGCTCAAGTTACTGCATATAAAAGCTCTTCCAAGAAGTATTAGGATTTGATTAAACCACCCTCAGGTGGTCAAGTTGTTTAACCTGTTCCTGTAGGGCAATCTAAAGAAAAACACGGAGAATTAAGCAGATGAAAGTTACTTCTGCTCACCTCAAAACACTATATGATCACTGCCTGCCTAGACAGTGCTTGTAGTTCTGTTCCCTGGGTAACGTAACTCTGTGGAATAGGGGACAGGACAGAAAACCTTCCACATCCATCACTACACCTCTTCTAGATATTTGTTCTTCTAAATGTTCTGGTTGGTTGAGTCGCATTGAAAAACTTACATGTGTTGAATGCTGTAGAAGGATCAGAATCTGTTCTTCAAAGGTGTCATGTGAATGGGGGGGGAGAGAATCTGGCTTCTGCATAGTGTATAAAGGCCTGAAATAATGTTTCTAAAGTACTTTCTTTTTTAATAGAAATTCAGACCTTGCTTGTACTGCTTGTCTAGAGAAACTATGGACCACTGCAGAACTAATAGGTTTATTATTGGCCGTTACTTACAGTAGTTCTGAGGCCCCAATCATGAGGGGGGTCCCATGGTACTGAGTACTGTACAATTACAGAGGTAGGGATGGTCCCTTCTCTTGAAGAATGAGTAGCTAGGAAGTGAAACCTAATTATTCAAGGGAAATAACTATTATTCATACTGTGATAGTGTCTAGATGGCACAATCAAGCTTGTAGTAGGCACTGTATAAATATGTTGTAAGAGTCAGTTGCTGTCTAACAAACTTACACACTGATTTCAAGTTGGGAAGTAACAAGTGACTATAGGGGAGAGAAAAAGGTGGAAGGAAATGAAAGCTTAAACAAGAATAGGACTTTGAAAATGCTGTGGAGGAAGAAGTAGTAACCAGAAGGATTTGGCCAGGTCCTGGGTCTGTAGGGTAAGAAGAATGGAGTGTTACATGACACCCATGTTGTGTGACAAGGAAGATGACGGCATTAACAGCAAGAGAAGAGGGAGAGGGTTTGGAAGGAAAGGTGAGAAGTTTTGTACCAGATGAAGTTTGACGAAGATATCTAGGGAGGGTCAGAGACAGGTCAAGATGCTGAATTGGATAGGAGGAAATAAGTCAGCAGTATGTAATGTGAACAGAGACCACTGTAAAAACAAAACAAAAAAAACTAAACCACCTAAAGTGGAAGAACAGGTGTCCTAGTTAAAAATTAACCACATCTGTCCCTTTAATTAAGGGCTGAATGCACAATCCACTTCTCTAGGTCCTCCACCATGACTTCTAGCCAAAACAGAGAAGAATGGGCTTTAATCCTACAATTTCCAAGATAAACTAAAGCACTATTATTTTCATAGAATCATAGGTCATCTAGTCAAGTCCCCTGCACTCAAGACAGGACTAAGTATTATCTAGACTATCCCTGACAGGTGTTTGTCCAACCCGCTCTTTAAAAATCCTCAATGATAGAGATTCTACCACATCCCTAGGCAATTTATTCCAGTGCTTAACCACTCCAACAGTTTGAAAGTTTTTCCTAATATCCAACCTAAACCACCCTTGCTGCAATTTAAAAGTTTTTAAAACCTTTTCAGGTCTTTATGTGTCAAGAAGAGAGGCACTAACTGGAACCGTTTTTTCCATTGCAGGTCACTTCTAATAATGGCTTTGGTAACAATAAAATGAGCAATCAGATTTTTTCCCCCCCTCATATGTAGAAATACTGGCTTGAGGCTCCAAATACCAATTTAAAAAAAAATTCTGCTTTTGGTTTCCTGCCATCAACTCTAGTCCACAGGAAGCTTAATCCCAGCCTGCGTCAATGACAATCTGCACACTACACCTCTACCCCGATATAACGTTGCCTCGGGAGCCAAAAAATCTTACCGTGTTATAGGTGAAACTGCGTTATATCAAACTTGCTTTGCTCTCAAGCATTTCCATTATTAATAGCAAATCATTTTTGTTAAAACTAACAGTGTATGCAGTAAATAAATCTGTTCTACAATGGTTAAATTGTATCTCCTCTCTTTAATTACAACAATTATTTTATAAGCTTACTTAAAAGATACAGTGTATTAACAACACAGGTACTAAACACTGCTAAATGCAATCATGTGGGCTAGGTTTCATCATACATCAATCGTTTGGTCTGCATGTAATGCTTAGGAAAATGAAAAATTCACATAAAATATCAGAAAATACTTTTAATTACAAATCCTTACAAATTGTTGTAAAAAAGGATTTTGGTATTTTAGCAAATAGGAGCATGGGCCACTTTGTCACTTAGCCAACTACGTTATACGTAGATTGTTACGTAATATGAACTGTTAACTATTAAATACACTGTAGTTTGAAAACTTTTGGGGGGTACAAGATGCTTTCTTATTTAAGATGCACCCCTTAACATTTTTTTTTAATTTAAAAAAAAAATTGTTATACTTTGTTGCTTCATGCTACTGCGAGCCGCTGCTTTCGCCAGGTCAATTATGGATTTTATCTGCAGTATTTGCAGTCTATCCACATCCTGGCTTTCTAGCCACTTAAGCCCAATCTCTAACCCTACAACCGCATCAGCAGCTTTGGGCGGTGGCTCCGAGGGTTCTTCGTCACTATCCTCAGGGTTAGACACACTTTCTGAGGCACCAGGTTGTTGAGGGGCAACGTTATGAATTATATCTACATCTGTAAGTCGTTCATAGGTTGGACACATAGCATCCACCTCCATCCACTCTTGAACATCAGCTATCCCACTTTGAGCCATAAGTTCCCTGTAGACTCGTTCTGCCTCCATGGCCTCTTCTTCCATAAAACCTTCAAAGTTGTTCTCATCTTCGTCTTCTTCCTTATCTTGGTTGTCGTCGCTTTCAGTGACAAAAGCACTTTTGAGACCACGATGCCAACATTTCTCTATCATTGACGGAGTGATTCCTAGCCAGGCTGTCTCGCCTAAGTTAAATACATCCAGCAAATTCAATTTATTTACTAAGGCTTTATGATAATTCATTTTAAATGTGGCTATAATGCCTTGATCGAGGGGCTGTATTTTGGACATTGTGTTCTTAGAAAGGTAGCTCACCTTTATCTTCCCGTCTTTGCTGGTTAAGGTCTCAACTGGGGGGTGGGCGGGACAGTTGTCAAGTAGGAGCAATGCCTTTGGCTCCAGGTTTTGTCTGCGTAGATGGTTCCGGACAGCTGGTACAAAATATTTCTTAAACCATTCCTCGAAAATATCTGATGTCATCCAGGCATTTTTTGAATGGCGATGAATGAATGAAAGCGAATCCATGTTCTTATGGTGGAAAGCCCTGGATTTGCCTATGCACAGAGGTTTAAGTTTATGTGAACCGGTTTTATTCACACAGAAAAGTATTGTCACTCTCTCTTTTATCACCTTAATACCTTTGGCCTTTTGTTCTTCGGTCCTAGAAGCAAGTGTTCTATCCGGCAGCATACGGTAACATAAGCCAGTTTCATCAGCGTTATAGATTTGCTCTGGAGCATAGCCACCCTTGATGATGATCTCTTGTAACTTTAGCGGGTATTCATCGCAAGCTTTTATATCTGCGGAGCGCGTCTCTCCTGAAATTGCGACTTGCCAAATGCCATGACATTTTAAAAAATGATTAAGCCATCCACTGCTAGCTTTAAATTCGTTACCTTGATGTGCAGAAGTGTCCTCGCCCGAGCATCTAAAATCGAGATCCTTCTTCAATTTCTCCGCTTGTTTCCTTATAATGTCACTGGAAATTAGTGTGCATTCAGAGTGTTCTTGGGTAAACCACGTAAATACTGCTCTATCTAGTTGGTTATCCTGGGCAGTTTTTAGGCACTTCAAGGCCTTCGCTTTCATCCAGTTCAACTAGCATTGATCGTAATTTTTCCTCATCTTTGATCCACCCTCTTAATGTTGATTCCCCCACTCCTAGTTCTTTTGAGACCTTTGCTTGGCTCATTCCTGATTTCAGTCTGTCCAAAGCTTCCAATTTTTCTTTGACTGTCCATGCCTTTCGTTTCCGTGGCTGTGAACTACTTGCCATCATGTCAATGGTATTTTAATACTGTATTAATGCAAACCATTTTTTTGTTTTGTTTAGAAAATGTCAGCACAGAGTTACGTTTCCAAAATACAACTAGTGAGACAACTTAAGTTTAGTCTATACTGCACGCAATTTAGAAACGAGATTAAAATAGGCGGGAGAGATGAGAACGCCTAATGCATGGGTGGGCAAATTTTTTTGGCCCGAGGACCACATTGGGGTTCAAAATTGTATGGAGGGCCGGGTAGGGAAGGCTGTGCCTCCCCAAACAGCCTGGCCCTGTCCCCTATCCAACCCCCACCTACTTCCTGCCCCCTGACTGACCCCTCAGAACCCCCGACCCATCCAACCCCCCCCGCTCCTTGTCCCTGACCACCCCCACCAGAGACCCCCCCACCCCAACCACCCCTACCAAGACCCCACCCCCTATCTAAGCCCCCCTGCTCCTTGTCCCCTGACTTCCTCGACCCCTATCCACACCCCCGCCCCAACAGGCCCCCCGGGACTCCCACGCCCTATCCAACGCCCCCGTTCCCTGTCCCCTGACCGCCTCCCCCAAACCTCCGAACCATCCAACCCCCCGTGATCCCTGTCCCCTAACCGCCCCCCAAGACCCTCTGCCCCTTATCCAACCCCTCAGCTTTGGCCAGCACCCTTAACATGCTGCTCAGAACAGCGTGTCGGAGCCAGTCACGTTAACATGCTGATCCACTGGAGCGCGCAGCCCCGCCCCCCAGAGCGCTGCTTTACTGCGTTGTATGCGAACCTGTGCTATATCAGGTCGCATTATATGGGGTAGAGGTGTACTTATAAATGACTACAAAAACTATTTGTAACTTGGAGCATAATAAATAGGGCCCTACCAAATTCATGGTCCATTTTGGTCAATTTCACATGGGATTTTAAAAACTGTAAATTTCATGGTTTCAGATATTTAAATAGTAAATTTCATGGTGTTGTAACCCTGGGGGTATGGACCCAGAAGCGAGTCACGAGGTTAGTGTACGGGGGTTGTGGTATTGCCACAACCTTACTTCTGCACTGCTGCCTTAAGAGCTGGGCAGCCAGAGGGCAGCTGCTGGTTGGGCGCCCAGCTCAGAAGGCAATGCTGCCTCCAGCAGCAGCACAGAAATAAGGGTGTATCATTAGCATAGGCTGCCACTGAGCTGGGCGCCCAGCCAGCAGCTTTCACTCTACAGCCATTCAGCTCTGAAATCTGGTCTCTACAACAGCCAGATTTCATGCGGAAGATCAGATTTCACGGTCTGTGATGCATTTTTCATGGCCGTGAATTTGGTACTAAAGTTTGACATCTTCCCTTGTGTTTAAAGCATTTGTTTTTAATTTTTACACTTTGAGTGTAAACGTCTGTGACAGTGTACCCCATAAGGCTTTATGTGGAGGGGGTGCTTATAAATGTATGTATGACATAACTGGAATATATTTTGTGCTGCCTGTGCCAGGTAACATATCTCCGTAAAGGTTATGGTCTACTATATCTATTCATCCTATTTGTACATATATATATCATTTTCTACTTGAGGTTAAGAATATGGACTGTATGCTTGCTTGGTTTCTAAGTAAGCTTTGGGAGGCATTTGGTCAGCTTCTTTAGGAAGGAATTCGCCAGGTTAAGTACCTGATCAGGAAACACTTGGGGAACAATGCATCTTGGAATGCTCCTAATCCACATAAGAAGTCTTCCTGGAGACATGCAAGATACCATGTGGACAATGGCTTCAGCCTGTAAAAACTGAGTCATGCAGGGACATGTGACTTGCCCAGGTGACTCCAGAACTCCATCTTGGAGCTGGACTTTGCATAGGAGGGAGATGGGGGGTCTCCACCCACAAGAGAGAGTCTATTTAAACCTGGGGGAGACCCCTCCATTTTGTCTTCAGCTGGCTAAAGAAGGAGCCTCTCCACCCCCACCCCCGAGGATACTTGAAGGAGACTGAAACAAAGGACAGTAACTACAGGGGGTGTGAGTGATTGCTGGACCCAGGCTAAAAGGAGATTAGCCTGTAAAAGGGAGTGCTCTGGAACTGGTGAGGAAATCATCTGTATTTAGTTTGATTAGACATAGATTTGCGCATTTTATTTTACTTTGCTTGGTGACTTACTTTGTTCTGTCTGTTACTACTTTAAACCACTTAAATCCTACCATCTGTATTTAATAAAATCACTTTTTATTTAGTAATTTACTCAGAGTATGTATTAATACCTGGGGGAGCAAACAACTGTGCATATCTCTCTATCAGTGTTATAGAGGGCGAACAATTTATGAGTTTACTCTGCATAAGCTTTATGCAGGGTAAAACGGATTTATCTGGGTTTAGATCCCATTGGGAGTTGGGCATCTGAGTGCTAAAGACAAGCACACTACTGTACACTGTTTTCAGGTAAACTTGCAGCTTTGGGGCAAGTGATTCAGACCCTGGGTTTGTGTCTGGAGCCAGACGGGAGTATCTGGTTCAGCAAGACAGGGTGCTGGAGTCCTGAGCTGGCAGGGAAAACAGAAGCAGGGGTAGTCTTTGCACATCAGGTGGCAGCTCCCAAGGGGGTTTCTGTGATCCAACCCGTCACAACGTCCATAATCTTTTTATCTCTAACTCAATTATTCTTATTTGCATTTATCAGATCCCTATTCTTGGGGAGAGGAGGAGTGTAATCTAAGATTACACAGAAAATATATTACTAATGAATGAACTCTTAGAACAATAGCAAAATTTTCCAATGTCTCCAATAATAGGTTCCTTGCAAATTCCTCCTCAAAATGTTTTTCTTACAAATTTCTGCATATTTTCCTTCTACAATTTAAGGCAAGTAGTACATATGGTCCTGATAGCATATGGATTTCAGAAATTTGCCTCCAATGAAAAAGTAACCTAGTCTGGGGAAATAAAAAAACTTATCAAAAAAATTGGAATCCTTAGGGAGTACAGTGAAGAAAAATCTAATTTTATATTTTTAGCTCTAGCTCTATTTGCAAAATCAAAGACCTGCTAGATATAGCAGAAAACTTTAATTCTCCTTGTATGCTCGTTTCAAAGAAATACTAAGTAAAAAATAAGGGAGGTCTAAAAGCATTGGTTTAGATGACAAAAGCCGGAACATTATGCAGTTTTGTCATTCCAGGAATCACCACATTATGGGTGTGGATTGTAGCTGGGTAAAAATATATGGAAAGTTTTCACTTATGTGTATGAGAAAAAAAATTGTGAAGATAAAGGATAAATTATAGCAGAGTAATTTTAACTTTACACCATGTTTCGAATGAATGAAAATTACATTCAATTTTGTTATTGGAAGCAATTAGTCAGTGTGAACTTTCTAAATCAAAACTAATCACGTAAACATTTAACTCCACTGTAGATAATTAATGTTAAAATACATTTGTTCATTTACCTATGTCAAAAGGCTAAACTGGGTGTTTTGATCAAATGATATTCCCATTAATCACATAGTTTTAAGACAGAAATTGACTATATCAATAAATTAGCTAAATTCTTTTTTGTGAAGTGACTGCTCTGTCAAGTTCTAAGCTGGCACAAAAATTATGACTGTATAATAATGAAAATGAGAAATAACTTAAGAGTTGGGGAATCTAATCATGTTTCCCTATTTTTACCTTAGTGATGAGATTACATAGCTAATGCTATGCTGATGGATAGTCCAAACATCCTTCATTCATGACTTCAATTTATTCAAATGTAGCTTCTGGCTGGCAAAAACTTCAGCCTGCTCATTTTTATAAAGGCTTCCTGCATAGTCAGCTGACATTTTTCTGTTTTATTAAAACAAATGTGTGCACAGAATAAGAAAAACGATACCTATACACACACGTGCTAATGCATACAGAGAGAGGAGGATAGTAAATTTTTAATAAAGTGACAGCTTATTCATTAGATTGTACACACCACATTCCAACAAAAAAATTCAAAATATTCCTATGTGCCAATGTCATTTAGCCTCCAATTTAACTGCCCAGTTTTATACCAGCCTTGCAAAGATTGTCTAGTCAATAGTGTTTACACTACAGCCATGTGGCACTAAATACTGGCCTTTCTTTCTAATTTGTTTCATTCAAACCACACAGAGGGACTGGAGAAGGTTAGAGTTCCGTTTCTAATACACCTCTACCCCGATATAACGTGACCCAATATAACACGAATTCGGATATAACGCGGTAAAGAAGTGCTCCGGGGGGGGGGGGGGCTGCGCACTCCGGTGGATCAAAGCAAGTTCGATATAACGCGGTTATAACGTGGTAAGATTTTTTGGCTCCCGAGGACAGCGTTATATTGGGGTAGAGGTGTAATTACATCTTTCATCCTTCAGTAATAATAGTAAAAACAGACTTTACAGCAACTGATGACTTCTGAAGCTCCTCCTTATTCTATTTCTAATCTTGGAACGAATATTGCACCAAATCAACTAGATTAAAACTGGCTCTTTCCAGCTCTATAAACCAAACTCATTACAAATTGTTCACAAATTGTGACCTACTTTATATTCAAATTGTTCACAAATTGTTACCTAGTTTATATTCTACTTTTTTTCCAACAGCTGGTTTGCTGACTTAGAACTACAGAAAAACTAAGCTTTAGTTTTGGTATGTACTACCCACACATTGACTCAGAAGAGCAGTTTTCATTTGACAACCACAATCCTAGACAATCCTTCCATTGAGGAGACTGACTCAGGCCATGTCTATGCTACAGCTACTTCAGCTGTGCTACTGTTGCATAGACACCACCTACATTGATGGAAGGGGGGTTTCTGTTGTAGTTATTCCACCTCCCTGAGAAGCAGTAGCTAGATCGAGGAAATTTTTCACAGCCCTGAGTGACTTACCTAGATTGATTTAATTTGTAAGTTAGATCAGGCCTCAACTGTCTAACTTCCATGATTATCCTCCCTCTATCCTCCTGTCTTTGTGTATGTCCAGTATCTGAAACAGGAGTCTTAAGAAGGGGCATAGTTTGGGGGGGACATGATGGGTGTAGCCCCCCTCAAACTGCAAGGCTCGGGCAGGCATGTAATTTGCCCCTATGTGCAGCCCTGTTGGCCTGGCTGGAGCTCCCCCCCCCTCCCCAATATAGAAATAAAACTATAAAACTTGAGGTCTCTGTATCTTCCTTCTCTCCAAAGATCCCTAAAACACACACGTTCTTTGCTGTCACCTGTTTTGCTACCGTTTTCACTTTGCAGAGCCTCTACTGATCTGAGGATAGGACTTTAGATTTTGTGACCATCAATTCACTCTCCACATCCTAATGCATCACAGCAATGTGCTTTTGGGACCACCACTCTGTGCTGTGACACTGCTCTCTATCTGCAAGCTCTAAAAAGCTTTCTCTGATTTCAGCATAAGCTTCCTTGTCCCACACCTGCTTTGCCAGAAATCCTCCAACAGGTAGAAGAAACATGTTCTAGTTATGTTGTTTAGGCCACACCATCTACAAGCTGTCCTACCACACTGCTAGCAGATGTGCGGGGCTGACACATGTAGTAACATATATAGATCTCTGCAACTTTGAAGCTGCTGCCTTGCTAGTCTACTCCAATCTCTTATCTAGGGCAGAGGAAAGTTTGAAATCACTGTTAACTACTCCACTGTTACCCAGTAGATCGGGGTGGGAAACTTTTTGGCCTGAGGGCCACAGCGGGGAATAGAAATTGTATGGCGGGCCACGAATGCTCACAAAATTGGGGTTGGGGTATGGGAGGGGGTGAGGGCTCTGGGGTGGGGCTGGGGATGAGGAGTTTGGGGTGTAGGAGGGTGCTCTGGGCTGGGACCGAGGGGTTTGGAGTATGGGAGGGGGATCAGGGCAGGAGTGCAGGAAGGGGTGCAGGTTCCGGCTGGAGGTGCAGGCTCTAGGGTGGGGCTAAGAGGTTTTGAGTGCAGGAGAGTGCTCCGTGCTGGGATCGAGGGGTTTGGAGAGCAGGAGAGGGATGGGGAGAGGCACAGGGGTGCAGGGTCCGAGTGGCGCTTACCTCAAGCAGCGGCATGTCCCTTCTCTGGCTCCTACACGGAGGCGCGGCCAGGAGGCTCTGCACACTGCCCCATCGGCAGGCACTGCCCCTGCAGCTCCCATTGGAGCGCTTAGGAGCCAGAGTGGGGCCATGCCGCAGCCTCCGGGAGCCGCGTGGAGCGGCCCCTGACCCCGTGCCCTGGCTGGAGCGGGGCCCGGCCAGGTGGTGCAGCCCCGATCCTACGCCCCAGCTGGAGTGCCGGAGCAGGGCCGAGCCATGTGGTGCGGCCCGCAACCCAGCTGGAGCACCAAAGCGGGACCCAGCGCCCCGGCCGGAGCAGGGCTGCACCGCGTGGTGGGGTCCCTGACCCAGCACCCCAGCAGGAGCAGGGCCAAGGCGTGTGGTGGGGCACCCAACCCAGCGCCCCGGCCAGAGCAGGGCTGTGCAGTGGGGCCCCCGACCCAGCAGCCCGGCGAGAGCTGGGTCGCGCCGCGTGGTGGGGCCCCCGACCCGGCGCCCCGGTCGGAGCGGGGCTGAGCCGCATGGTGCGACGCTGGAGAGGAACTGTGCTGCTGCAGCCCCCCAACCCAATCACAGGAGCACTGGAGCGGGGCCAAGCCACGTGGTGTGGCCCCAGATCCAGCGCCCTGGTCGGAGCACCGGAGCAGGGCCGCACCAGCGCCCCAGCTGGAGCGCCGCAGCAGGGCAAGCCCCAGACCTCGCTCCCCACCGGGAGCTCGCGGGCCGGCTTAAAAGGGCTCGCAGGCTGAATAAGGCCCACAAGCCGTAGTTTGCCCACTCCTGCCGTAGATGCTAGAGCCAGCTATCTGAAATGGCTGCATGGAGTGTGTCAGAGACCAGAGTATTTTAATCCTTGTATTCTATTGGTACTGGCACATCAACAGAACAACAAAATGGGGAAGGAGATCTCACAGAACGGAGTGAGAGCAAGACTGAAAGGCAGAGAGAATAAAATAAAGGGGGGAAATGAGCAGAACTGCCAACTCCATATATTCAAGCATGGCCTCCCTGCTGCCTTTGTTTCTGTACCTGCTACAAGCCCTGCAGCTAAAGAGTGATAGGGTTAGAGCAGAAATGCATTTTGAGCCTTGCCTGAACTTACAGGCCATGTTGTTCAGAAACCCCTCACATGACATCCCCTCTCACCTGCCACACACCCCGTTAATTGACATGTAGCACTGGACAGCACTAACTCTTTAAAACAAAAACAAACCCATGCCAACCTTTATCAGTGTTACCTAGGGCTGGGCGAACCTTCATCCCCCAACATACAGATTTGTTACATTTGTTTCTCTCCATCAGGTCTCATCCTGGTTTCCAAAGGTAAAATCCATATAGCTCTAGCCCTGTCACCCTATTACTGGATTCTTAGGCCAGATATTCTGTTTCTCATGGGTATAGTCCCCTGATTTTCCCTGTATTTCTTCACGTTTCCCATTTTCTGTTACTGTATTCATAGGTATTTCAACCAACATGCCTCTAGAATAGACTAGAACAGTCCTCCTTGTATCCTTTTGCAGATGGGGAGAAGTATACAATAATAGTACGGCTGACAAATGATTAAAAAAATAATTAATCGTGATTAATCGCCCTATTAAACAATAGAATACCATTTATTTAAATATTTTGGATGTTTTCCAAATTTTCAAATATATTGATTTCAATTATAACACAAAATACAAAGTGTACAGTGCTCACTTTATATTTATTTTTATTACAAATATTTGCACTGTAAAAACAAATGTAGAATTATGTACAAAACCCAACTGCATTCAAAAATATAACAATGTAAAACTTTAGAGCCTACAAGTTCACTCAGTCCTACTTCTTGTTCAGTGAATCGCTCAGGTGAACAAGTTTGTTTACATTTGCAGGAGATAATGCTGCCCGCTTCTTGGTCACAATGTCACCTGAAAGTGAGAACAGATGTTCACATGGCACTGTTGTAGCCAGCATCACAAGATATTTACATGACAGATGCGCTAAAGATTCATATCTCCCTTCATGCTTCAACCACCTTCCAGAGGACATGCATCCATGCTGATGACGGATTCTGCTCGATAACAATCCAAAGCAGTGAGGATCAACTCATGTTCATTTTCATCATCTGAGTCAAATGCCACAAGCGGAAGTTTGAGTTTCTTTTTTGGTGGCTCAGGTTCTGTAGTTTCCACATCTGAGTGTTGCTCTTTTATGACTTCTGCAAGCATGCTCCACTCCTCGTCCCGATCAGATTTTGGAAGGCACTTCAGATTCTGAAACCTTGGGTGGAGTGCTGTAGCTATCTTTAGAAATCTCACATTGGTATCTTCTTTGCGTTTTGTCAAAACTGCAGTGAAAGTGTTCTTAAAATGAACAACATGTGCTGAGTCATCATCCAAGACTACTAGAACATGAAATATATGGCAAAATGCCAGTAAAATAGAGCTGGAGACATACAATTCTCCCCCAAGGAGTTCAGTCACAAATTTAAATAATGTATGATTTTTTTAACAAGCGTCATCAGCATGGAAGGATGTCTTCTGGAACAGTGACCAAAGCATGAAGGGGCATACGAATGTTTAGCATATCTGGTACATAGCTACCTTGCAATGCTTGCTACAAAAGTGTCATGCAAATGCCTGTTCTCACTATACTACAGACTGCACTACAGTACTTGTATGAGGTGAATTGAAAAATACTGTTTTTTTGTTTATCATTTTTACAGTGCAAATATTTGTAATAAAAATAATATAAGGTGAGCACTGTACACATTGTATTCTATGTTGTAATTTAAATCAATATATTTGAAAATGTAGAAAAACATCCAAAAATATTTCATAAATTTCAATTGGTATTCTATTGTTTAACAATCCGATTAAAACTGAGATTAATCACGATTAATTTTTTTGAGTTAATCACGTGAGTTAACTGTGATTAATCAACAGCCCTAAATAATAAATAGGGGAACTAATTAAGAAAGAATTCCCCCATGATAGGATGCCTGAATATACACACATCAAAGTTTAAATCTAGTGCTTGGAGTAGGAAACTAGGTGTCAGGCCTGCTAGATTTTATTCCTGAGTATTTGTTTTGGGCAAGTTGACACTCTGGTGAGTCTGGCTTTGTCTACATATGCAGACAGGGCTCTGGTATTTCTACTACTGTGTCATGCAAACCTGGTCAAAACTGCAAGTAAAAACACCTGAACCTTGCAGCATACTAGATTTTCATTTAGAAATTTCCCATCACTAAACAGCTACTGGTAGAGCTGCCCTGATGATATTATGGTAGGAAGACAGGGTTATGACAGATGCCCCCGCTGGACCCCCATTCCCCTTGTTTTTACAGCTGGCTTCCCTTCCTTGCATCCCCAGTCTCCCTATGCCCACAGCCCATCCCTTCCTGGATCCCTACTCTCCCTGTGCCTGGAGCTCCCGCCCCATTTGGAACACCCCGCCCCCCACTTCCTATGCCAGCAGCTCCACCCCGCAGACCATTCCTGTACCCACAGCTCCCTCCCCATTTGGACCCCCCACTCTCCCTATGTCCTCAGCTCCTCCCCCCCACCTTCACACCTCCCTGTGTGACCATAGCTCCCACCCCCCTCAGCACTCTCCCCCACCCCCTCAGAGAGCTCCCTCAGAGCCCTCCCCTCAGAACAATCCCCCCCCCCATGGCCACAGCTCCCTACCCGCCTAAAAGCAACCCCCCCCCGCCCCGTGCCCACAGCTCCCTCCTTCCCCTCAGAGCGATCTCCCCCCCGCCCGTTCCCGCAGCTCCCTCCCCCCCAGAGCGATCTCCTCCCCCCCGCCGTGCCCGCAGTTCCCTCCCTCCCCTCAGAGCGATCTCCTCCCTCCGTGTGCCCGCAGCTCCCTCCCTCCCCTCAGAGCGATCTCCTCCCCCCCGCCGTGCCCGCAGCTCCCTCCCTCCCCTCAGAGCGATCTCCTCCTCCCCGCCGTGCCCGCAGCTCCCTCCCTCCCCTCAGAGCGATCTCCCTCCCTCCCCTCAGAGCGATCTCCTCCCTCCGTGTGCCCGCAGATCCCTCCCTCCCCTCAGAGCGATCTCCCTCCCTCCCCTCAGAGCGATCTCCTCCCCCCCGCCGTGCCCGCAGATCCCTCCCTCCCCTCAGAGCGATCTCCTCCCCCCCGCCGTGCCCGCAGCTCCCTCCCTCCCCTCAGAGCGATCTCCTCCCCCCCGCCGTGCCCGCAGTTCCCTCCCTCCCCTCAGAGCGATCTCCCCCTCCCCGCCCGTATCTCCCTCCCTCCCCTCAGAGCGATCTCCTCCCTCCGTGTGCCCGCAGCTCCCTCCCTCCCCTCAGAGCGATCTCCTCCCCCCCGCCGTGCCCGCAGCTCCCTCCCTCCCCTCAGAGCGATCTCCTCCTCCCCGCCGTGCCCGCAGCTCCCTCCCTCCCCTCAGAGCGATCTCCTCCCTCCGTGTGCCCGCAGATCCCTCCCTCCCCTCAGAGCGATCTCCTCCCCCCCGCCGTGCCCGCAGCTCCCTCCCTCCCCTCAGAGCGATCTCCCCCTCCCCGCCCGTATCTCCCTCCCTCAGAGCGATCTCTCCGTACCGCAGCTCCCTCCCACCCTCGGAGCGATCCCCCCCCAAGACCGCCCTCCCCCAGGGCCCGCAGCTCGCTCCCTCAGACCGCCCTAAGGTGACCAGATAGCAACTGTGAAAAAACGGGACAGAGGGTGGGGGGTAATAGGCGCCTATATAAGAAAAAGTCCCAGAAAACAGGACTGTCCCTATAAGAACGGGACATCTGGTCATCCTAGACCGCCCCCCCCCCCCCCATTCTCCGAGGATCGCCAAGCGAAAGCACAGCAAGAAAACTCAGTCAACCAATACACCGCCCAGAACTTGCGGTCGCTGTTTACGTCATCACGACGCGACATCTGCGCATGCGTGTGCGCAGGAACCGTGGCCCACACACACGTGTCGGTCTGCTGCGGGGACTCGGGAGCATGGCGGCGCCGGGCCAGAAGCTGGATCGCCCCCAGGTACCGGCCGGTGCTCGGCCAAGCAGGGCTTGACTCGCGTGTCGCGGAGGCCCGAATCGCTGCGGAGATCCTTCACTTCCGCAGCGCGGACTCGTGCCGAGGAGATCCTGAGCCTTGTACGGCTGCTGGCGGGGCAGCTCCTCTGCCTCAGGCCTGAGCCCTCACCTGGCACTCCGCTTGGGCACTGGGGACGAGCGGGAGGTTGGGGTTCCGCGCTCGCCCGGCTTCGGCTGTGTTAGGGGTCGATGCGTGGGATGGGGGAGGCGACAGGGCTTGGAACTGCGTCCCTGGGGTAGAAGCAATTCCGCAGTGACTTGTGCTATATCTAGGGGGAACATCAGTTCTGGCAAACCGAACACATTTTAACTGTAAAGCTGAATCTCCCTTCTGGTGAAGGGAGAGAGAGAAAAACTGGTCTGCCAGGCAGTACTACCATAGAGTCTGTGTCAGCCAATAACTCACTTTGATTCACACTAATAGGAAAACTCAGGCCTGGCCTTAACATTAATGTATCTTGCTGTTTCTCTACCCTTCCAGGTTAAAAAGGCAGTGCAGGCCTTGCTGGCATACACAAAGACCAAAGATAAAACAGATGAACTGCTTTTGAATGAGAACGAGAATGTATACTTAATGGTGACAGTATGGAAAATCCCACCACAAGAACAAGTTATCAAAATGTAAGAATTCTTACACTTCTGGTTTTCCTCAAAGGCTCTGATTTTCTGTATTCTATAATAAATACTTTTCATCTGCTGTGGCCTGCAGTGGATTGAACTTACATTCATTGCTTGTATCCCCATAAGACCACCATGTTTAAAAAAAAAAATTATTGGTTTCAAGAATTGTTAGTAGCATCAAAAGTTTGGAGCACTGACTGAGCATGTGTGGGAGTTTCCTTGATATATGAGTCAGATATATAAAGGATCAGATCTTTCATACCTTTCTCACTTGAAGTCATTTAGATTAGTTACATAAATAAAACACGATTTAGGCCTATAATCTCTGTATCTAGTGCACCAATCCTCTTGGTTTCTGAGTAGTTGGTATCTGTTTTTAAGCATTCTTCTCAGTTCAGGAAATAACACTACATGTTTTTTCAGTGCTACTAAAAATCGCTAAAAGATTCCTCCTACTTTCTTTTGTGCCATTGATTAGTAGACGTGAGACCCAAATTTTATTTTGAGCCACAGTGATGCTGCATGAGAAGTTATGGATCTATCTACTAATGGCCCCAATCCAGCAAAGACTTCAATATATGCTTATCTTGACACTTTTTAAGTAGTCCTAATGAGGTATGTGGGATTACTCAGTACTTAAGCATGTGAGGGTATGTCTACACTTAAAATGCTACAGCTTCAGTGTAGACACCATCTACGCCAATGAGAGGAATTCTCCCATCGCTGTAGGTAATACACCTCCCTGAGAGGCAGTAGCTAGGTCAACGTAAGAATTCTTACATCAACCTAGTGCGGTCTATACCGGGGTTAGGTTGGTATAGCTACGTCTCTCAGGCATATGTAGCTATACTGATCTAAAATTGTAGTATAGAACAGGCCTAAGTCACTGAAGGATTGGGGCCTAAGGTCTTTCTGAAGTACTCATAACTGTAGTGATTTTGAACTTCTCTGTAGGCCTAATTTTGGAAAGGGAGATTTGTATTCCATCTCTGAATGTTTCCACCCGTCTCACCTTCTTTTTATAGCCCACTTCCTCATGGTATTCGACCAGAAACATCTGAAGTTTGCCTCTTCACAAAAGATGAACCTGAATTATCTGGAGAACAGACCGAAAACTTGTACAAGAAACTGTTGATCCAGAATGGGATCACAAGTATCAGCCAGGTAAGGAAGACATTGGAATATGATATGGGACAATAATGTCTTGTCTTTCTCCTTAAAACTTCAAAAGAAGAAAAACAGGTGTGTGATTTCTAATGCAAAATATTAACTTAATTCAGATGGTTCAAAACTTAGGACTTCTAATCAAATTTCTCTAGCTTATCAAACTTTCAAAACTTCAACATTTACCCAAAAGTGTAAAATTGTCATTGCTTTCAATATTATGCAAGCAAAATAGATCAGAGCACGCTTATTAATTAATAGTTCCTTTTGCTTCATTTTTAACATGCCATTAGTTTACAATAATTTGAAAATAGTTTTTAAAGCATTTTTAGAAAACTTTTTTCAGTGTCTGCCAGTGTGGTTTCAACATTAACTGTCATATGACTTAAATAAGATAATCTTTCATAAATGGAAAATTGAATACTCTTTAACATGTTTATTTACTGGACAAAATTATATAGTGTTTGACATGTGAATTATTAAGCAGAGTTTGTTTACACAAGCTGAAACAATTCACAGTTCTCCCATTCTCAGCTGTGTTGGCTCCTATGTCCTAATAGGAATTAAAAGCAGTCAAAATTTGTTTTTGAAATGGGTGGTTTTGGATTGATTATGTGTGACCATATGTAGTTCAGCTACCATTTGATGGTTATATATATATTTTTTATTGCTATCTAATATCTGTATTTTGATTTTTTTTTTAAAGGCTATTACCTGTTTTTTAAAAACTAAAAAAGCATTGTGCATTCTTCAGTTGGAATTTATACAAAAAAGAATGTGTCAGTGTTTTAAATAAAGTAGAGAAGACAACAGAATGCATTTTAATGTGGAAGTCTTAATGGATTGGCAGTCATGCCACTCAGTTGTATATAATCATAGAAGTATTCCATTCATTCTTGCAAGGGAGTTTAATCCTAACATTACTTTCACATTACAGATCATCTCCTATAAAACTCTCAAAAAAGAATACAAACCATTTGAAGCAAAGCGTCGTCTCCTGAACAGATTTGACCTCTTCCTGGCCGATGACCGAATTAGAAGGCTTTTGCCCTCACATATAGGGAAGCACTTTTATCAAAGCAAAAAGTAAGTCTGTAGCTAATACATATTTATACCATATTGTCCTGTGAAGCTGAACTGTTCTTAGTGAATTGTGTTTTTCTTTTCCTTTTTTGTTTTTAGGGCACCTTTATCTGTGAACCTGAAAGCCAAGAATCTAGCTAAGGAACTAAATAAACATATTCAGGGAACTATACTTCCAGTTACCAACAAGGGGTGTTGTTAGTAAGTATCGATTTTTGGCTTGTGCTTCACTTGAAGAACAGTATTGTGCTCCTAATAGTAGGGTCAGGATACAATACTAAATTAATTTATTTACTTTCCCTCCAGTAGGGCTTTGAATAAAATGAGGTAAGGGTTCACCAAAATGCACAGTACTTGCAGTGGACATTGGTTTGTACAGAGAGACTGGGGTTGTTGTTTTTTTAATAGAAACTTTGACAAGGAGTTTTCTTTTTGACCTCTTGACTGTAACTTTAAAAAAAAAAATTAGATGACATCATAGCCCTAATAATCACAATGCATTAAACATTAGTATTAATCTCCCATCCTGCTGAATTTTTATGTGGCCTAATAGATTGCATAGGGTTATTTACTACCATTAATAACAAATCAGTTTACTGGGACACTCTATTGTATGAGAAGGTCTTGTTTCTGTAAATCAGTGATAACTGCCATATTAATACACAGTCCTCTTTTCTGTATTTTAAATCTTTATTTTATGATGGGAATAACACTTAGCTATTCTAATGATGTACATAGGTAGCTTGAAGATTTATGGATAAAATTTTCAAAAGCTCCTAATGGACTCTTGAACCATAGATCCCATTGAAAGTCAACAGATCTTAGGAAACGAAGTCACTTAGTTTTGAAAACGTTACCCTTATGACTTTTGAGAGACAACTCCTTGTTTTTACCAATTGAAGTATCTTTTTCTTAAGATTTCCCCACCTTTGTTTATTTTATATTTAAATACTTCTATAACTTCTTTAGGCACGATTAGTTCCTGCTACAAATATAGGTATTCTTTAAAGATTTAATAGCATCTTGCAAAACAAAAACTAAAAACAAGTGTCCAAATACTGAAAAGGCTAGTATAAAATAGTTACAATAGATCTTATTTCCCTGTGAAGTCCAGCATTCTTTTTTTTAAATTAAGATCATTGTGAATAGACAGTACTCATAGTCAATTTCTTGATATGCCTAAAAGCAAGTGGTTCAGTCAGAAGGTCTGTTTTACTGTAGGATAAACAGCACACCTCTCTTTTCTTTCAGTACAGCACGTGTAGGTCACACTGGAATGAAAGCTGATGAGTTATTAGAAAATGTTTCTGTTGCTGCTGAGGTGATTTCCAATAAGTTGCCAAAGGTACTATCACTTGATTAAATTAGAATGTGAAGTGGACTTGATTTAAGCGTTTCTTTGTTTATATTTACTCTTCTTAATTATTGCAGAATTGGAAAAATATTAAAGTTCTTCACCTCAAAACACTCAAATCTGTTGCTCTCCCAATCTTCAATTCATATATCTGCAATTTAGATGAGCTTGACAAGCAGCCATCTCTCCATCAAAAGGGAGGACAGGTAAAAACTTCCTACTAACTTCTTTACAGAATAACTTTCCACAACTTATAGCACAAGGTGGTGCTATAACTGGTTATTTGAATAAAGTGTTTGTCATGTAAGTTTAACATATTGGCATTGGGAATATTTGCCAGACATCTAGGTGCAGTACACAGACAGCAGTACACATAAGTGATGTTGAACTGTTCTCACCCAGCACTTGTTAGCATGACTGCATGCTTTTCAAATGGTACATGGTAATAGGAAACCACTGTTTCTACTTGAAGTAGTGGCAAATTGAAAACGTAATCCTATAGTGTTGCTAGTATCCTCCCTTAAACTGGTAGGGGATGGGATTCCCTCACTTTTTTTATATCCTTGTTTCTACCTTGAGATCTGGTCTTCTTCATGGACCAGTCAGGTTACGTGGCTTCAGTTATTTTTATAAGGAAAATACAAAAAATGAAAATAAATACTTAATCGTATTAATTAATTAAATTCATGCACAGCTCAGGAGGATGCATCGATTACTCATCAGCTGAACTATGACTTCAATATTGTTTGGGTAATAGACTCTAAAAAGTTTGGGTTATTTTAATTTTTTTTGTCTTATTTGGATGTTGTTTCATCAGTTTAATCCACTTGAAGAATGTCAACTATTTCTTTGCATTGAATTCTGCAATTGATTTCCCGTACTTAAAATAGTTGATTTTTTGCTTAATTGCTCACAGCTCTACATTTTGTGAACTTGTCAATTTTGATGTCAGCATAACTTCTATACAGGGAGGAGGAAGAATTTTTAAAAATGTAGATATATAATAATCCACTAAACCATGTAATTTATCGATATTAATACAATATGTATTAGTCCATGTATGTCATTCATACAGGATTACTATACCTTTAGCAAGTTCTGTAAAAGTAAAACTCAGCATTGTTTTCCTCCTTGTCTGTTGCTGAACTGCTGCATAGCAAGATGCATGATAACATTGCTTATAAAATTGCTGTTACCGAAGAATTGTAATTAGTGTTAGTTTAGAAGTTAGCACTCTTTCAAGATCTTCAGTTTCAGAAGTTCTACAATAGTGGACTATTCATTCTTGCCTTTGTAGTAAAATAGATCAATATATTTGTAATAATGTTTCGGACTGGGGTGGAGGGGTGATGTGTAACTGAAGATGTTTTGATTCTTCCTATAAGAAAAAGAAAGGGAAAAAAAGGAAACAGAAGGCAGTCACAGAACAGACTTCACCTAAAGCCAAAGTGACAGCTGAAAAGAAGAAGAATGCTACTACCAAAAACCTTGAGATGGAACAGAAGAGAAAAGCAGAAACCTTGGCAGTCACAGAACCAGATGAGGATGATAGAGAAATTCCGCAACTTGTTCCTATTCAAACAGAAGCTAGTATAGCTGGGCAGGAGGTAATTCTATTTAACAACAAGTTTGTGAAATCTAGAGTTTAACTTTAACTGAATGAAGATTTTTAATGTGGATGAAATATACCTTTAGAAAGGAAAAGGCTTGAGACAGGCTAATGGAAACAGCGAGCAAGTTAAATCATTGGTATGTCTAACCTAATGCTTGCAGGGCAGTGTGTTTTAATATACTTGGAGTGCAACATGTATTCCTGGGGACATCACAAGAGCAAGGGATTCTTGGGAGTTTTTACAAGCCTGACTAGCACAAATAATAGGTTCTCTCTTAGATAAAACAATGGCTTCTGGAGTGAAATTTTATCTACTGTTTGCACTCCAGATGTCCAAAATCTTAACTAGATTGGTCAACTCATTTTCCACATGTCTGCTATTTGGAAAGATGAAAACTATGCACTCTGTAAATGGATATTCTGCCCATATATGTGTCTTATGTACCATTTCATCAAACTGTTTGACATCAGTATGTTGGTAAAGGACTGGTTGCCATAGATAATCATAGCTGTCTGGTAGCAATTCATTCCCTTACTCTGACTTTTGAGATAGAACAGCTTTGAAGCAAGTTCTGAATCAAATAAATCTCTTTAAATGTGCCTCCTTTTGCCTGAGTGGAGGTCACTATTTAGGGGAGAAGTAACGTCAAATCTTTTGTGGACTAATACATATAATTTACACTTCTGATAGCAACAAAATAGGAAAGCCAAAGGCTATTAAAAATTGAAAGCCTTGGTGCACTCTTCATACTGATCAAGTCATTACTGGGAATGGAAATACTCAGGATCATATACCGTATATACTCATTCATAAGCCAAATATTTTTGGTAAAAAAAAGTGATGCATCATAAGCAGGGGTCGGCTTATAAACAGGTCTACACCAAAATTTGATGGTTTTAAACTCTATGGAATCATTGAATTGAATATCTAATACAGGGATCGGCAACCTTTGGCACGCGGCCCGCACCGCTTCCCGCCGCCCCCATTGGCCTGGAGCGGCGAACCAGGGCCAGTGGGAGCCGCGATCGGCCAAACCTGAGGACGTGGCAGGTAAACAAACTGTTGCGGGCCACATGCCAAAGGTTGCCGATCCCTGATCTAATACATTGTAGTTTTGTTTACTGGGAGCAGCTCCCATTGGCTGGGAACAGCGAACCGTAGCCACAGGGAGCTGAGGGGCTACATGCCTGCCAAAAATAACAGGAGTACTTGTGGCACCTTAGAGACTAACAAATTTATTAGAGCATAAGCTTTCGTGGGCTACAACCCACTTCTTCGGATGCATATAGAGTGAACCATATATTCATATATATTCTTCTATATGCATCCGAAGAAGTGGGTTGTAGCCCACGAAAGCTTATGCTCTAATAAATTTGTTAGTCTCTAAGGTGCCACAAGTACTCCTGTTATTTTTGCGGATACAGACTAACACGGCTGCTACTCTGAAACCTGTCTACATGCCTGCCGACGCTCCAAATAAACAAAACATCCCGACCCACCAGCGACTTACCGTGATGGGCCGGGAACCAAAGTTTTTCAACCCCTGAAATATAGGGTCATACAGTTTTCGCTACTTTTCCCTATCCATTTTGGGGGGTTGGCTTGTAAACGAACGGGCTAATGAACGATCAAGCTAACTTTGGAGGATGTTGGTATTCACATCTCTAACCATGCTCAGTTTGCAGACATATCTAGCAAGTCTGTGTTAAATATCCAATGGAGAGAAAATGAATGAACATAAGTTACAAAGTTGTTCTAAAATGAAAAATAGTCATCTTGGATTTTTTATTTAAAGCACAACCTTTCAACTACTAGTATGTTCTCCTTAAGTCTGATCCTTTTCTGTACAGTATCAGTGAAAATATTTTTTTTCTTGGACCCTTTCATGGTTGAGTTGGTTTATATTAACCCTTGCACAGCCTACCTGAAATATGACCAATTGAGTTAGGGCAGAGAATATTCTATTCAGTGGATGGCACTGATCTTTAGTGCTAATGTTTTTATCAATCTTGTCTTGCGAAACCATTACGATGTGTCCTTTGTTGTAAGATGACACTTTTTCCCCCCGTCTCTTATATACAGAAAACGGAACCAAATCAGACTCCAGGAAAAGGTGTAAACATGAGCAGAAAACCTGAGACACCACTTGGTAAGAGAAAGATGACATCGTTGGCTCCAGAGACTCCAAAAACAAAACTGAAATTGGCTGAAAATGAGGAAGATTTGCCAATACCAGCTCAACAGAAACAACCCAAGAAGCCCAGGAGCCCAAAGGAAGTAGTAAAGGAGAAGGAGCTGAAAAAGACTCCCAAAAAACCAGCAGCAAAATCCTTTGACACACCTCATGGGGGCAAGCTTGTAAAATCAGCCAAGAAAGCTCTCAAAACACCAAAACAGATGCCCAAGAAAATGAAAGTCCCACAATCAGCCTGAACTCTGTCAGTTATATTATTGCTTTATCCTATAAAGTGAACTGATTAAAGGTATTTGCTTTGCTTAAAAAAAAAAATCACTATAAATTAGAGAAAACAGCTTGATTAAAAAGCCTGAGCATAGGGAGCTGTCTTCACCAAGGTTTGTAATTGCCCATCAGTGTTTCCTACCAGTAGCAGTGGGGCTATGAGACATGTAAATAAACATTTTTCTAACTTGGTTGTTTCTACATTTCTTTGTGTCAACCCCCAGGCTGTATTATTTCCTTTACCTATACTAAAAAATACACTTCAATGCTTTATTTAGCTAAGTGGATGCTCCAAACAAGAGTGGTTTCCTTTTAACAACACAGAAGGGAGAGAAGAAAGAGGATAGTAAAGATGAGGGAAATACAGTTTTTGTTGATGCTCTCAGGATAGAGGGAGGCTGGTCAATGATAAAGATGCTTTGGGTTGGCCACAAAGCTGTTGCTGTGGATACTAGCTCACCTCTGGGACAACGTCTGCTTGATCGGGTCAGGTCCCTTTCCTTTACTGGTCCTTCTCAGCTGAGCAGAGCTGGATGGGCAGTCTCAGCTTGCTGTGCTGGTGCTTTGCAGTACAGTTGATTTCAGGATCAGGTGAAAAGCAGAGAAAGAACAGGAGGAAGATTGCAGGGGATGGAAAGGAACATATGGGGTTGGGATAAGAGGAGAAGACAGAGCAGGATCTCACATGTCAAGCTGGGGTTCTCTCTGGCATAGCAGTGATGGTCAAACATCCCCATTGCGTTACCAGGGACTAGTGTCACAGCAATAACCCTTGCTGAGGGGATGGTAAAAAGTTGTTTTTCTCCCACAAAGTGTTTTCTAAGGGCTCTAAAAAAGCAGTGGGTGGAATCCTCTTGTTATTTTGCCCACCAAAAGGCATAATTTCCATAACGTGTATTTTGGTCCATTGATTTTCTGTCCTTATTTACCAGTCATAATTTTAACACAGTCCTTGAGTGATATCAGTAAATCCTTTCTGTTTAAATTAATTCAGTCTTTGTCTCCTCACATTTTTTCTTAAACAGTTTTATAATTATAATGGTCAGTTGAGTTCAATATTAAGGTAAATTTGTAGGCCCCATTATTACAACAATCCTCATCCTTGACCTGTCAGCTGCTTTCTAAGTCATCATCCATGTTCTTGAAATCATGTTCTCCCTTGGCTTCCATGTCACTGTTGTTTCTTGGTTTTCCTCTCTCTCTAACTGCTATTTCAGCATGTCCTTTGGAGGATCCTCCAATGTTTTGTGGGAGTTCAAGGGGGCTCTGTCTTTGGTTCCCTTCTCTTATCTCTCTACACCTTATCTCTGGGTAATCTCATCCGCAAACATCAATTCAACCACTATCTCTATGTGGATGACTTTCAGATCTCACTCGCTACTGCCTCCTGTGCAAACTAAAATTTCACCTGGTCTCTCTGACATTTCCTTATGGATGTCTAGCCATCAGCTCAAGCTCAACATGGATAAAACAGAGCTTTTAATCTTTCCCTCCAACCCATTTCTTCCCCCGCTGCCACCTTTCTCGATCCTTGTGGATAACAGCGCCATACTGCCTGCCAGGCCAGCAACCTGGGTGTCATCTTTGACTCCGAACCATTTTAAGGTTCTTACATCCAAGCCCAGTCTAAATCTTGCTGATTCTTTCTGCATAACATTGCTAAAATACAGCCTTTCCTGTCCATCAATGCATTTAAAACTCTCATCCAAGCTCTTATATCGTGTCTTGATTATTACAACATCCTTTTCTCTGGCCTTGACAAATGCAATCTTGGCCTCCTCCTCACAATGCTGCTGCAAAGATCATTTTCCTAGCCTGGCACTTTGACCATGTAACCCCTTTCTTTGAAGCCGTCTGCTGTCTTTGCATCTATACCATATCAAATATAAGCTATTTCTCCTCATTTTCAAGTTCCTTCAGGTAATAGCTGTGATATAGCTGTTTGTAAAAGGAAAGATTAAAGCTCTGAAACTAAACAGTGATCAAGGAAAATATGTCACGCTTTCAATAGCAGGCCTGTTTCTAATCTGTGAAACAACTAGGGCTGTTGATTAATCACAGTTAACTCAAATTAATTGCGATTTTAAGAAATTAATCATGATTAATCGCACTGCTAAACAATATAATACCAATTGAAATTTATTAAATATTTTGGATGTTTTTCTACATTTTCAAATATATTCATTTCTATTACAAAACAAAATACAAGGTATACAGTGCTCACTATATATTATTTTGATTATAATTTTTACAGTGCTAATATTTGTAAACAAGAAATAGTATTTTTCAATTCACTTCATACAAGTACTGTAGTGCAATCTCTATATCGTGAAAGTGTAACTTACAAATACATAACTGCAAAACAATGTAAAACTTTTGAGCCTGCAAGTCCACTCAGTCCTATTTCTTGTTCAGCCAATCACTAAGACAAACAAGTTTGTTTATATTTACAGGAGATACTGCTGCCTGCTTCTTTACAATGCCACCTGAAACTGAGAACAGGCGTTGCAAGGTATTTATGTGCCAGATATGCTAAACATTCATATGCCCCTTCATTCTTTGGCCACATTCCAGAGAACATGCTTCCATGCTGAAGACGCTCATTAAAAAAGAATGTTAATTAAATTTGTGACTGAACTCCTTGGAGGAGAATTGTATGTCTCCTGTTGTGTTGTACCCGCATGCTGCCATATATTTTTTGTTATAGCGGTCTCGGCTGATGACCCAGCACATGTTCATTTTAAGAACAATTTCACAGTAGATTTGACAAAATGCAAAGAAGGTACCAATGTGAGATTTCTAAAAATAGCTATAGCACTCAACCCAAGGTTTAAGAATCTGAAGTGCCATCCAAAATCTGAGAGAGACAAGGTGTGGGGCATGCTTTCTGAAGTCTTAAAAGAGCAACACTCAGATGCGGAAATCTACAGAACCCGAACCACCAAAAAAGAAAATCAACTGGTGGCATCTGACTGTGATGATGAAAATGAACATGCATCGGTCTGCTCCCCTTTGGATTGTTATCAAGCAGAAGCCGTCATCAGCATAGAGGCATGTCTTCTGAAATGGTGGTTGAAGCATGGAGGGACAATGAATCTTTAGCGCATCTGGCACGTAAATATCTTACGACGCCGGCTACAACAGTGCCATCTGAACGTCTGTTCTCATATTCAGGTGACATAAACAAGAAGCAGGCAGCATTATCTCCTGCAAATTGTAACCAAACTCGTTGGTCTGAGCAATTGGCTGAACAAGAAATAGAACTGAGTGGACTTGTAGGCTCAAAAGTTTTACATTGTTTTATTTTTGAATGCAGTTATTTTTTGTACATAATTCTACATTTGTAAGTTCAACTTTCATGATAAAGAGACTGCCACACAGTACGTGTAGGAGTGAATTGAAAAATACTATTTCTTTTGTTTTTTACAGTGCAAATATTTGTAATAAAAAATAAATATAAAGTGAGCACTGTATACTTTGTATTCTGTGTTGTAATTGAAATCAATATATTTGTAAATGTAGAAAACATTCAAAGAGATTTAAATAAATGGTATTTTATTATTAACAGCATGATTAATTGCTTGACAGCCCTAGAAGCAACACAAACCATTCTGTACTATATATATATATATATATATATATATATAAAATCAATCTTTTGGCTTCTTCCTCCTCTCATTCAACTACTCTTCATAACAAATTTTTCAAGGAGAGTGACAAGTAAAATGTCCACAGGAAATGAAGGATGTTTATCAACTATTAAGCTAAAAAAACAGAACCCAATCCTATGAACTACAGAATAGATGTAACCCTCTGCTTATTCTAATACCTCTGTCTACTATTTTCATTTGCTAAAGTGATTTCAGGTTAAAGGTAGAAAGGGTGCTAGTAGTACACAATCTTTAAGGTTTCTTAGCAAGTGTACTTTCACCTACTAGTGAGATGTTCAGCAATTACAATTCTCAGCCTAAATAATAATACCTACCTATTACATAGTACATTACAAAGGAGGTAATCCTCATTATCCCCATTTTACAGATGGAAAAACTGAAGCACAGGGGGAGTGAAGTGACTTGCATAAGGCCACCCAGCAGGCCAGTAGCTAGACCAGGAATAGAATCCAGATGTCCTGCGTCCTGGGCCGATCTTCAATCTGCTAAGTCATCCTGCCTCCCTGCAAATGAAAACAAAATTATTTGATCCCCTGGATAAATAAAACCTATAGGCCAAAATTAATATATAACCACCCTTTTATGAAAGCAACAATAGAAATCTGGGATAATTTATTCAGAAAGCTAAGCCCATACCCATCATCTGAAATGCTTATGTCATATAGTTTTGATAGGACAATTAATAAACAGGGTTACACATCTAAATGTAAGAAAAACAGATGTTTGGATACTACCAACTGACAAGACAGAAAAGGAACTCAAAGAATAGAAAACCATCAACCACCATATGTGATCAATGCTACAAAGTTGAGGAAGGTAGCAGGTAGGTCTTGTCAATAGAGCTTTAGGGACTTTCACAGGCCAATTTATGATTGTGTATACTATGTTTATCACTATGTTACAAAACAAGTTTTATAAGATTTCTATTTTAAAAGAATGGATCCATTAATAAATAACAAATAATTTCTACTTCTGTATAGATACATGCCTTTTATTCAAACATTTTGGGAGCTACTTTACAACACTGTTTTTCTTTGTCTTCCACTTACTCTCTTTGGTCTGTGCTTTTAACTTTGGTATAGATTTTTTTTTTAAGAAAGAGGGGCAAGGACCAATATGAATTGTGCTCCTAGATTCTTAGTACCAATCTGTCATAATAGAAAAATATCCAAATACAAATTAAGTTTAGAACTAGGTATTCTAGGCCACTTCCTAGGTTTCAGAAAATTAGTTTTATTGGTATAGCAATAGGACCCTACCATTTGCTCTCAGATAACACTGGAAGGAAGGTCTGATCTTGCAGGATCATTAGTTAATTAGTTACTTATTTAGACAATAAGCTGTTAGGGGCAGGCACTGTTTTTGTTTGTACTGTGCCTAGAACAATGTGGCCCTAATGAAAAACCTGCAGGCACTACTGAAATACAAATAATTAATAAAATAATCCCAGCAACCAAACCTATGTACAAGATGCTCAGGCAAAGAGTGAACGGGTTAACAATGCTGCTTTCCAAAGAATGGAAAATGAGTTCACCACTGCAACTTTCTAAGGAGGCAAGGGCTGGAAGACATACCTATTGTTAGCAGCAATGGAGACCTAGTAAGCCCTATTGCTGCATACGTTACCCTCTCATCTATTTAGTAGGTATATGAGGAGTCTTCACATTTCATATAGGATCAAACCCCATTTAAAGAAAACTCACTCGTGCCTAAAATAAGGACACTACAGTTTGTATTCATAACACATTGATGACGTGCAATGAAGGAGCTGTGAGTGAGGGACCTGTGGCTGAAAAAGGTAGCATTATTGGCTGTTCTGGATTCAGCTTTAATCCTAGCTTTCCTGCATTGTCAGTATCTTTTTCCCTCAGAGGTGTGGTCTGATATTCAGGTATGCGGACAGAAACTTATCAGTATGTTGATAGCAGCAGCCTCAGAATATTTGTGTCAGTTTTAATGTAATATTTTCCAAAGTACACTGATAATTTGAAAAAAAAAAGACCATTCTTTTTTGAAAGCTGATCACATTCTATAGTTGCTGTAAGTGGAAGGAAATAACCATCTAATTCAGTTTTTAAGTCTCTTTGCAGAGACACACTGAACGGTTTAATACTTTGCAATCCTTCAGTGCTTTCTGAGGCTCTCAAAGTCTTTTCCAACTATTAGAAAATTAAGCCTGTTTCTTCCTTGTTACCAATTTCCTGTAACCATGAACTGCAAAACCACTGGCAGCTTCCATTGTAGCCCATCATCAGAGGGCATCAACTGCTCTATTAATTCCAAATATGATAATTGCACCTTAGTCCTCTCTAAATAACTCCCCTTAATCTCATGTTAACTAATTATGGCCAATCCACCTCAGACCCTGCCTCTGACAGAATATTATCCTCAGCCTTGAAAAGATAGGGACTCCTATCACATTCTAGCCCAGAACTGATAAGACTTTTAGCAGGGCCCTGTGTATTGTGTGATCCTGAGGCCATGAAATTTGCTGCAGAATTATTCACCATTTTGCTGCACAATTATTCTCTAGAATCTGATCTTTAATTTAAAATAAAAATGTTTGTAGTTGTGATGTTACAGAGAAAACCTCAAACATTAGCTGAGTGTCATCAGTCTATATTAGGGTACCATCCGGCTGGCATTTGACTGGCCTGGCCATTATTTTTATGGATTGGCCAGTTGCCAGAAAAAAGTAATCTGCCAGTTTTTTTTCACATGGGTCTAACATTTTGCATTATTATCACAATACACTTGGATACCTAATGTTAAATGTTTGTGTCCAACTAAAGATGCTGCAGTGTTCTCCCTTGCGCAGTTTAAGTAAAAAAATGTTATCAATCTTATCTATATATATGTTATCTCTCTAGATACTATAAGTGACTGTTGAAGAGGGGGGTGCAGAGTTGCCTTGTGGGTGGGGTTGCTGTGGGCTTGCCTTGTGTGTGTGTGTGGGGGGGGGGGGGGGGGGTTTGCTGGTTTTTTTGCATTTCAAAGTTGGTAACCCTAGTCTACATCCGCAGAGAACCTTAATCAATAGCTCTGAGAGGTGCAACTTGCCCCATTCATCTCATGCAAGGGTCTGTGTACTCCCCAGTTTACATAATTTGATATTTTCCCAATATAAATATGATGATATGATGGATTTTAGAATTCCTGTCATGAAATTAACCATTTTGCTGCAGCCAGGCACATGAAATTTATTCTCCCCCTGCCCAGCAGAGATTGCATGAAGCTGTGGTTTATTCTGCAGCTTTCCACCAGGGAAGAATTAACTAAATTACAGTGTGTGATCGCAGCTCTGTTCCATGGAGCTAAGCAACAGGAAGTTGAGGAGCAAAAACTGGACTCCAGCCTGTAGACAAGGAGCAGGGGAGACAGGAGTGTAGGCAGCCTGGAGAACAGTGCAGTGGAGGCCTAGGGAGCCAGGGAGATGAACTGTTGAAGCCAAAAAGAACAGGAGTACTTGTGGCACCTTAGAGACTAACAAATTTATTAGAGCATAAGCTTTCGTGGGCTACAACCCACTTCTTCGGATGCATATAGAGTGAAACATATATTGAGGAGCTATATATACACACATACAGAGAGCATGAACAGGAGGGAGTTGTCTTACCAACTCTGAGAGGCCAATTAAGTAAGAGAAAAAAAACTTTTGAAGTGATAATCAAGATAGCTCAGTACAGACAGTTTGATAAGAAGCAAGTGTGAAAATACTTACAAGGGGAGATCGATTCAATGTTTGTAATGGCTCAGCCATTCCCAGTCCTTATTTAATCCTGAGTTGATTGTGTCTAGTTTGCATATCAATTCCAGCTCAGCAGTCTCTCGTTGGACTCTGTTTTTGAAGTTTTTCTGTTTTAAGATAGCCACCCGCAGGTCTGTCATAGAATGGCCAGACAGGTTAAAGTGTTCTCCCACTGGTTTTTGAGTATTATGATTCCTGATGTCAGATTTGTGTCCATTAATTCTTTTGCGTAGAGACTGTCCGGTTTGGCCAAATGTACATGGCAGAGGGACATTGCTGGCACATGATGGCATATATCACATTGGTAGATGTGCAGGTGAACGAGCCCCTGATGGTATGGCTGATGTGATTAGGCCCTATGATGATGTCACTTGAATAGATATGTGGACAGAGTTGGCATTGGGCTTTGTTACAAGGATAGGTTCCTGGGTCAGTGTTTTTGTTCAGTGATGTGTGGTTGCTGGTGAGTATTTGCTTTAGGTTGGGGGGTTGTCTGTAAGCGAGGACAGGTCTGTCTCCCAAGATCTGTGAGAGTAAAGGATCATCTTTCAGGAAACTTCAAACATCTTTCAGGATAGGTTGTAGATCTCTGATGATGTGCTGGAGAGGTTTTAGTTGGGGGCTGAAGGTGACAGCTAGTGGTGTTCTGTTATTTTCTTTGTTGGCCCTGTCTTGTAGGAGGTGACTTCTGGGTACTCGTCTGGCTCTGTCAATCTGTTTTTTCACTTCAGCAGGTGGGTATTGTAGTTTTAAGAATGCTTGATAGAGATCTTGTAGGTGCTTGTCTCTATCTGAGGGATTGGAGCAAATGCGGTTATATCTTAGAGCTTGGCTGTAGACAATGGATCGTGTGGTGTGTCCTGGATGGAAGCTGGAGGCATGTAGGTAAGTGTAGCGGTCAGTAGGTTTCCGGTATAGGGTGGTATTTATGTGACCATCGCTTATTAGCACAGTAGTGTCCAGGAAATGGACCGCTTGTGTGGATTGATCTAGGCTGAGGTTGATGGTGGGATGGAAATTATTGAAATCATGGTGGAATTCCTCAAGGGCTTCTTTTCCATGGGTCCAGATGATGAAGATGTCATCAATGTAGCGCAAGTAGAGTAGGGGCGTTAGGGGACGAGAGCTAAGGAAGCGTTGTTCTAAGTCAGAACACATCTGACTGAACAAAAACACTGACCCAGGAACCTATCCTTGTAACAAAGCCCGATGCCAACTCTGTCCACATATCTATTCAAGTGACATCATCATAGGGCCTAATCACATCAGCTATACCATCAGGGGCTCGTTCACCTGCACATCTACCAATGTGATATATGCCATCATGTGCCAGCAATGTCCCTCTGCCATGTACGTTGGCCAAACCGGACAGTCTCTACGCAAAAGAATTAATGGACACAAATCTGACATCAGGAATCTTAAAACAGAAAAACTTCAAAAACAGACTCCAACGAGAGACTGCTGAGCTGGAATTGATATGCAAACTAGACACAATCAACTCAGGATTAAATAAGGACTGGGAATGGCTGAGCCATTACAAACATTGAATCTATCTCCCCTTGTAAGTATTTTCACACTTGCTTCTTATCAAACTGTCTGTACTGAGCTATCTTGATTATCACTTCAAAAGTTTTTTTTCTCTTACTTAATTGGCCTCTCAGAGTTGGTAAGACAACTCCCACCTGTTCATGCTCTCTGTATGTGTGTATATATAGCTCCTCAATATATGTTTCACTCTATATGCATCCAAAGAAGTCGGTTGTAGCCCACGAAAGCTTATGCTCTAATAAATTTGTTAGTCTCTAAGGTGCCACAAGTACTCCTGTTCTTTTTGTGGATACAGACTAACACGGCTGCTACTCTGAAACCAGTTGAAGCCAACTAAAACTTCAAACAACATAATGGGAGCCAATGCCTGGGAAATAGAGCCAGGTTTCATGGAGAGCATAAGAAAAAGCCATCCCCCAAAATAATCATCAACAAATTTCATGTCAGTTAATATTTTTAATGATGAACCACAGTTCTGTGTGAATGTGTATTGACTCTTGACTATCTGTGGAGGTGGAGGGGAAATAGGAACAAAGAACATTTCATGGTGAAAGAATAAGCTAATGCTGCCATGGAATTTAGGGACTGCTGCAGCAGAATTTGGTCTCTTTATGCTGCAAAGCACATGAGGTCCTGGCTATTAGACAAACCATGCTGATTTGAATTTTCCATTGTTACTGTAGGTAGGGGAGCTCCTTTAATTAGTCTTGTAACTCAGGATTATTTAGAATAGAAAACCTGTGGGGGGTTAATTACATTTAATTTACATTTAATTACCATAAATTTTCATTTAGAAGCCATTCACAATTAATAAGCACCTTGTTTAGAAGCAGCAACTGAATAGTAAAAGTTGCAGGGAGCAAGTGATTTATATTGAATTTATATTGAATATAAGTCACAGCTTCTAAACAAAATATATATGCCCCCAAGGACAGTGTTGGATGATTAAGGGAGTTTAATTCCTTTTTGTTTATTCAGAGATGTCTCAAGAAAGACAATTCTTATTAGCAATGTTTTCTTGCCTCCTCAGGAGGTCTTGGCAAACCTGTCACTCTGCTAATCACCAAAGAAGGAATAGGAAAAATGTACCTTCCTTAAAAATAACTTAAAGGCTTAACTGTGCCTATTGATGAAACATCAAGCAATTAAAAGAGAGACCTGTATATTCTCCCAAGTGTGAAACACTCAGTTGGTATCACTTTACCAATTCCAGGATAGCAACTCTAATGATCAAGCCATGTCTTCACCTGCTGTATGTAACTGCTGATGAAACAGAGAAGAGGTTTTTTTTGTATGCTCTCTATTAATGGTCGATTAGATAGAAAACACCTCCCCAAGGGCAGACTCGTCACTCTGAAAGGCACACCAGTGGGCATTAACGTCTGTCTTAAATCAACAGCTACTGCGCAATGGCCATTTCAGAGCTGATTAAGGAAATTTCTGTGAATTAATATCTCTAGCCAGACTGTAAAATACATCAGGTATGTTCAGTTTGAAAGTATCTATACATGTTTAGAAAACAAAAATTTTCTTTCCCTTAATGCTTGTTTTATTTTAAGGGGTGTTTTTGAAAAAAGTCTGTTAAACTGTATTTTTTTATATTCTGTTTGCTAACTGAGTATTTGCAGTCTCTTACTCTTATATCTTCCTTCCAAAAAAAAGTGTGCCTCTTTGTCCTAGTTCTGAGATACAAGTAAACTGGTATTAATATTAGAAGACTACATTACCATTGAATTTATGAAGATTGGACTAGATTTCAAATTACTTATGCCACTGGTTTTGAAGTTACATTTTTGGCACAAAGCAACACTTACTTTAGGAAGGTGGTTTTTTTCCTTATAAATGCTTGGTTTTTCTTTTTGGCAATAAAAGTGTAATTTTACATCTATTACTTAAATAATTGTTTGTAGACTGGAAGTACCTCTTAAACTTAATGTCAAAATGTCCTAAAGCCTTCTAAGAGTATTATTGCTGCTCAACTTAAATATTGCAGGGTCTCTTTTGGAAATGTATCTATTTATTTGGGTAAACTACTTCAAAGGGACTTGACAGTGTGAACATTTCTAAATATGAATATTCTACATATGAATTTACAATACTTGGCATATATATGGTGCTAGTGTGAGAAAGCATAGATATTTTTGAAGTGCCCCCCGATGTTCCTATGTTGCCAATTAATAAAATAAAACCCGCAACTTGTTTGCCGTTAAATAAATAGCAGATGCTTTAAGACTGTTAATTTTCTTAACACTTAAACACTTAATCCAAATCAACCCACTGTAGTGAGATTTATCACTTATTTGAAAGCTTTATTGTAAACTGATGCTATCAAAATGTATTTTTTTTCTCTCTCTCTCTCTGCTAGGATACATTGCAGTCTTTTTATTTGGAACTGATTTTACATTGAGGATAATGTCTACTATACTTGTACAAGTCTTTTTTAACCTCTCTGCCTCAGTTTTTCCGTATCTATTTAAACTGAAGTTATAGTTATCTACCTCTCAGGAGTAAAACACTGCAAAAAAATAGAAATGTGTCAAAAGACCACTACAAAATTATTATAGATTTGCATCAACAGTGAAACAAATCCAGGGCCAATTTCTGCACTAGTTTACAACCCTTGTTGCAACTCTGACATCTAAGGTCCTCTCTCTTTAAATAAAACTCTTTAAAAAAAAAAAAATCCACTCCAGTGGTACAGACAATTTTAAAAAGAGCTTCAAATCCCTATAACTCAGATTCATAAGGCTGTGTTACCTTTATTAAGCTATCTAGTGGAAATCACCTGGCACACTTTGATATTGATTTAAAGTATTGTATAAGAAAATGCTTTTAAAATAATAGTACCTAAAATTGTTGTGACCATGAGCTACTTGCTTAATCTCACTGCATCTTAATTTCACTGTGAATAAAATGAGGTGTGCACTTAAACTTCATAGAGCACTTTGTGATTACCAAGAAATGTTAAAACAAACCACGCATTGGCTTTTGGATTTGTGGTTCTGCAAACAATGCTGAAAGAATTGAAAATATAGCAGATCAACATTCTGAACATAGCTTGCACAAGTAAGATATGGGGTGAAATCCTGGCCCCACTGAAGTCAATGGGAACTTTGACATGGAATTCAATGGAGTTAGAATTTCACCTCTGATCTGTAGTGAGGTCAGAGATACTTGACAGAAGCAGAATCTGAGTTCATCGTTCTTTCTCCTGTTACATGGGGTCATTTCACAAAGATCTTGGGGAGGGTAAGGGATGCAGCTCTTTGAAGAACTTCAAGTGCTTGTGAAGTGATCAACTTTGGCAAGAGAAACAGAATCATGAAACCGGATCCTAACCGATATAATAAAAATTCTCTTTTTTTATTATAGTAGCACTTAGAAGATCTAATAGTATCAATACCCATTGGACTAGGGGCTTAAATTTTGAGGATAAGTGTAATTTTAATGCTCTGCAGATACTTTGTGTTTAAGATCACAAATTGATTTGCATCTATTACAATGCATTTTAGTTCAGCAAACGTTTTCTGAATCATAAAAACATTAGTACTGCTTCAGTAGTGCAGCATTATGAAGAATACTCATCCCTTACTATAAAAGGGCATCTTGCTTTCCTATAGTTTTTCATAATGGTGCAAAACTTATGAGACCATAGCCTTTTATATTGTTTCCAACTGTATATTTACCCATCTGTCAATGAAGTGCACAGAACCATATTCTTCCATAGTAACCTACAGAGACCATTGTATTCCTGTGTGCACCTGAAAGGACCAGAACACAAATATACTGATTAGTTCCTAGAGGGCTTTTGTATTATCTAGGGAAGATAAAGCAAAGATTTAATTGAGTCCTATCAAATAAAAAAAAATCTCTGAAAGTAAATACAACTTGTCAACATTTAAACTGTTTTCACAGCTAGTTATTAGATCTTATGACTCTGAGGGTGTGTTTTGGTGCTTATAGTCAGAAATGTCATGGAGACAAATCTAACATATTAGTCAATTTTTCCAGCAAAGCCAAACTGATTTCTTTCATGTCAGTTCTTGTAGCACCTGTTGCAGTACATCTGGCCTCCCCCAATTTGGCTTTTCAGCCTGTAAATGCTCATATTTCTGACCTGAGCAAAATTGGTGCTGTTTTTCTGGAAGGGCTGTATGCTGTCCTAAGAACTCCTACTGATGTCAGAATATGGTCCTAAACTTTGGTTGTTCTCAACAGCCATTTTTTATCCAAATGGAATGGAGAACATGGAATTTATTCAGATAATGTGGTGTCACTCATGTAGTGATGATCATTAAGGGACATGTACTACATTCAAGAATTTGGATAATATTTGGCACAATTTGTTTCCTCTGTATATATTCAGTTACCTTTTATGAAGGGGGTTGGAGGAGGTGAGTGTATGTCATTCACCCCATAAGGTACAGAATATTTTTTAAAGAGGAAAATGTGACTCTACAATCAAATCAGTAGTTGTTGCACCTGGAGCTACTTTAAAGTTCCAAAATGCAAGGAACTCTGTGGAGTGGGTGGACCCACATACACTGGCTTTCAGTCTTGTGACTTAACCACAGATATTTTAAAGTAGATTCTTAATTGGAATTTGCTGTTGCTTTTGAAAGAGAAACATCACATTTGCAACTCCCCCCCCCCTTTTCTTTTCAGAAAAACATCCTGTGGTACAATGTCTGCAATAAAACCACTCCCCAATGAAGAAGTGGTTTTACCTGTTGCTAATTCTCCAGCTTCAGTGAGAGTAATGACAAACGAACCCAGTTTTTTGGTCAGAGATAAAAGTCCATGGACTTATTATAACAAGCCCATTACACTCATTGCCATTGGAGGACTGGTCTTTTTTGGTGGTGGTATCCTCACTGCACTGTACTTTAAATATGTAAGTGTCCCATATGCCCTGGGGCCTGTTTGTCTTTCCATTGGACTGATGTTTCTCATCACAGGAATTGTGTGGATGCCAATCATTAAACAGACGATCAGATATAATGGGCTTCTGAGAAGAAAATATCCAAGAAAATCCAGAGCTGCATGCAGTTCCAGTGTATGAACGAAACTGTTTTTTAAAATGGTGTTAAGTTCATGTAACTTTTCTTCAAAAAGATAGTTCGAACTATCTTGTGCCAACTACTACAATGCCAAAGGTGAACTGAAAAAGATGTAAAGATCACCTCCATTTTACTTGCTTCTAAGGTCTTAATCTTTTGCCTTTGTATTAAAAAAAAAATAAAGCTTCTGCTTTGAGACAGCTAATGTGATAAATATGCAAATACAGTACTGAAGTTAAAAACTACTAACTTAATCCTTTTTGGAAATGTCAAAATATAGCTTGCTTTAATAGAAACCAACAGTTGGAAGACTTAAATGTTCTCCATGGCGGGGGAAGGTCTTCACATTCCACCACTAAAGGGTGTAGGCACTGTAACAGTTCAGGGCAACTGCAGCTGTATTCCCCCTCTAGGTTCCCAGCTGTCATCGCTCTGGGCTGGAGCCCCCCCCCCCCCTCTTCCTCCTCTCTGGGGTCTCTATAGCACACACAGCTCCCTGCCTATACTGTGACCTCCTCAGCAAAGTCAGGATGCCTATGCTAGCCTCCTTTACTTTTCTCCTCAGAGACCGTACACAGTGTAATTGCCTTTAGTTAAGCTACCACACAGCTCTTTCTAAGCAAGTGCACTTTTTCTTAAGGTAAAAGCATTAGAGGAAACATTGAAATTCTTGAGAATGTCCTTCATAGCAAAGTAGTGTGTGTTTAAGTACAAGCCAGACAGGGACTGTGGGTACGCTGGCATCTTGCTAGTCCACACTGAAGCCCATGCTGCCACATTTATGCTATTACTACTCTGTGTACTAGCTAGATGAAAGTATGCTTACTTCTGCTACAAGCACACCTTCATGCTGTAGTAAAGACTCAGCTGGTGAGGCAAAACAAATGTAGCTTAAAGTTGCATTTTTTGGAACTAAAAAATTGGCCTAAATTTTTGCTGCCAGCACCTATGCTGATTCACAACAGCCTGGGCAGGTTTATGGGGTGAGCACTCCAGACTCTCCATAACTGATGTGCCACAATGATGCACTTTATCCTGGAGTTTTTGAAGAGACCAGTGTTGGGCCATTACCTCTAGCCCTAAATTGTCCCCCTGAACCTGGGGAATCATCCCTTCTTCTAGCCTTTGAGGCACAATTGCACTCCTTGTAGGTTACTTGGTGGCCAGGACGAACACTAGGGTTGCAAATTTTCTGATTGCAGAAAACTGAACACTCTCTGCTCACTCCATCCCCCACCCCCCCGGTCACTTGCTCTCCCCTACCCTTGCTCATTTTCACTGGGCAGGGGCAAGGGTTGGGGTGTGGGAGGGAGGGAGTGAGGGCGGGCACCGGCTAGGGGTGCGGGCTCTGGGATGGGGCCAGGGATGAGGGGTTTTGGGTGTGGTAGGGGGCTCTGCCTGGGGCAGGAGGTTGGAGTATGGGAGGGGGTACAGGCTCTAGGTGGGCCAGAAATGAGGGGTTCAGAGTGCAGGAGCAGGGTCTGGGCTGGGGGTTGGGGGGCAGGGGGTGAGGGCTCCAGCTGGGGGTACAGGCTGTGGGGTGGGGCTCAGGCCAAGGGGTTTGGAGTGCGGGAGGGGGCTCAGGTTGGGGTGCAGGACGGGGTGTGGGCTCCAGGCAGCGCTTACCTCAGGCTGCTCCCAGAAGTGGCCAGCACATCCCTCTGGCTCCTAGGCAGAAGGAGGCTCCACGCGCTGTCCCCACCTGCAAGCGCCACCCCCACAGCTCCCATTGGCCGCAGTTCCTGGCACTCAGGGAAGCACGCCGAGGCCCCCTGGACACCCCTATGCCTAGGAACTGGAGAGAGATGCTGGCCGCTTCTAGGAGCTGTGCGGAGCTGGCCGCTGCGGCCTACCGGACTTAGTCGATACCTCGCAACCCAAGGTGCACCTCCCCACTATCTGTGCAAGCTCTTGTTCAAAGGCTAAGAGCTGTGCTTAGTCAGAGCTGGCTTTCCTTGGGCCTGGCCTAGGTATCTAGATTTAAAATAGCTCAGCTCCATCTGAGCCAAAACCCTGAAGGAGAGGGACAGGACTGGATGGGGTGTGTCTGCTTCAAAGAGCTAATCTGGGTCTGTATCCTGCCTCTGTGCCTGTAGGGCAGCAGGTGGTGTAGTGACTTCAGTGGGGATGGGGCGATAGGATGAATGGGCTCCTCTGGCACCAGGCCCCTGCTGGAGTTGGCTGGAAGGACTGAGGGTGGGTGCTGGGGCTGCCTGACAAGTGGGGGTAATGAGTAAGCCCTCACTGCCTTACAAAGCCCTGCAGGAAGTGGGTGGGGAGAGGGAAGATAGGCAGGTGCACCCAGTGTTTTCCCCAGGAATTGAAATTAGGGGTATGTTCAAGTTTATGGAGGGGGCTGATGAGGGGTAAAACCATGAGGGTGAAGGTAGGCTGTATGGCACCATAGTAAAAACTGAAAATGTTTCATGACCATTTTATTAGATTTAACTAATGTTTTAAAATCATCACACAAATTAAAGTTGACTACTTGAGCCTTCTATGAAGCACTACATCTACATCCTTCTTGGTATCTGGTTATAATTTTGCACAACTTTGTTAATGAACTTCTTGAATGCAATGCATTCATCTTTGGTGGCTTCTCGTATGTCCGGTACTTCCATTCCTTCAATTGATATGCTCATTAGTTCATTCACATGATCAGGCAGAAGGCGACTTCTTTCAGAACACAAAATTCTATTCAATGATGAAAAAGAATGCTCAGCTGTAGCTGTTGTGACTGGGAGTAGCAAGAGATGAATTCCTACTTCTTTCATCCCAGGAAACATAGCATAAAGATAGCATCGAGCCACTAGTAGTTGTATGATATTCCATTCTGTGTTCAAATTCTCTATTCTGTCCTGAGCACATGGCAGCCCCATTGCTAGTAGTGCCTCACTCCACTCAACTGTCAGTGTTTTATAAGACAGGGATCTGTAAAAGCTACGTAGAGGTTAAGTAGAATCTAGAAGTCGCTGTTGTAGATTTTTAAGAATCAAGTATGTGTACTTTTTCAGTTGTCTTAACAAACACTTCTTGTCCTCTTCACTTAAGGATTCAATATAAATGCCTTCATTAGTCAACTTCTAGACTGAAGTCTTTGCTTCTTCCACTACTTTTTCAATGGATAGCTCTCTGATTGATCCAAATGTAGCTTCTATTGCTGGACAAAGATCTACTACTGTTGTAGCAGATGCCTGGATGGCATTATTTAATGACCCAAGTGGTTTCAACAGTAGACTTACAAAAGAGAGTATGGCAATAGTCTTCTCTGAATGTAGTAGCAAAAGTAATCCACCAGTCTCATTACTTAGGTCCATCCCATCTTGGTAGATACTTTCCAAAGCCAGTAATAATGGCTGGAGTAATTTTAAGACAACAGCCAAGGATCGCTCATGAGAAAGTCCAACCTGGTAAAACCCTCTGGCTAATTCGAACTTCAGTCCCAGTGTATCTTCTATATTTTCCAAGATATTCAGTCTTTTTGGACTCAAGCTGAAAAAAAAGAATATAATGAAGACATTAAATGTATAGCTTTTTAAATGTCTTTTGAAGAGTCTGCAGCTCGTACTAGTGCTAGTTGGAGTAGATGGCCTCTGCAGGGTGTATAGGAAAGATTAGGGTTACACTTTTCTCTGAGCAAAGCTTGTACTCCACCATGTCTTCCAGAGAAGTTTGCAGCTCCATCAAATGCACAAGCAGCCATCTGTTTGGGGTCCAGTCCAACTGACAAACATTTAACTCTTCTAAGATGTGGGTTGTCACAGATTCAGCCAATGTATCTTCTATAACTTGAACATCTAGAAATGCATCTACTGGCCTACTACTGACCTCAAGGTAACGTACACGATGACTTAATACTTGATGCCCATTTGCATCGGTGCATTCATCAGCCATGTATGCAAATTTTTTGCATGTGGTGAGAGTGTTCTTCACTTTTTCAACTGTTGAGTCTTTCACTGTTGCGCCACATGCTTCTAGCCAGTCAGTTGAGTTTCTTACAGAAAAATAGTGAGTATTTGCTGGTCTCGTTCGGAACCAGTGTTCAACTTCAGGATGAACAAGTGACAATGCACTTAACATTGGCCTCCAGTTTGTAGCGTGTGGTATCTCTTGCCTATGTAATCCTTCTGCCCATCTGAGTTGGCAGCAACAAGGGCCGGGTTCAGTATCTAGGGGTTCTGTTTCAATAACACAATGCAAAACTGGCTCGAGCCCCCACCCAGTGACCTGGGACAATTACATATCACCCCCCTGGGCGCCTCTAAGAGGCAATACTTCCCCTCTCGCAAGCACGGAGTCTGAGTGTAGCAGAAAATGTTTAATAACATGAGGTAAACGACATCAGCAGTAAATTGGAAAAACACCACAAACAGGATTCATAACACAAACCCTGAGCAAAAGACTCACCCCAGCAAATTGGGCTGTGTCCTTTCCCTTTGGTTCTTGAATACAGCAACCCAAAAATCACCCAAAGTCCCCAAAGTCCAACACCCCAAAAGTCTCTGCCCCTGGTCAGTACAGCCCCAGAGTTCAAAAGTTTATCTGCAGGGTTTTACCCCCCTAGCCTGGGTGGAAATGGAGGGGGGGGGGAAAAGAGGGCACGCATGGTGTTATGGGGCACCTTACATGGTCCAAGGCTGACTGCCCGCTTCTCCGTGGGGTTCCGCTGCAGCCTTCACCACGAGCCGCTCCACTCCACCAGCTGTCCCGCGAGCCACTCCTGCTGCCCCACGAACTGCTCTGCTCTACCAGCTCCTCCAGCCATCCCCGCAAACTGCTCAGCTCCACTCCGCTCGCCGTTCCATGGGCCGCTCCAACCGTCCCACAAACGGCTCCGCTCTACCAGCCGTCCCGCAAACTGCTCCGCTCTGCCAGCTGCTTAGCAATATAGCTTCAGGCTCCCCCACTAGTTAACACAGCACTCAGTGATCTCAGCTCTTAGTAACATTAGCTCTTTAGTGATTTCAGCTCTTGGTGATTCCAGCTTGTAGTAGGGGAGCCCCAGTGCTGATGCACCATTGGCCCAAAGTGAATTCCACATAGCAACCTGTAACTAGACTCTCAATAGAATCAAAATTAGCTCTGCTATTCAACAGTGGAGAGAGGAGGTGGTGCAATTGGTGTTTCATGCCCTCAAAGGGGGCCCATACCATCAGGTACAAATACCTGTCCCCATCCTCTCTCAATTCACTGTGTTTTGGAACCCATGTCCCTTGTCTAGGTGATTGTGAGACCCTCTGTCATAAAACAGTTTCATTGTCCTTGATTCACACAATCAGGGTAACAACACTTTATTCCTCCTGCCCCAATAACAGAGAAACTGGGGATCCCACAGCAGCCAAAGTGACCATTTTGGGCTTCCGTGGGCTCATACTAGGCGGGGTGGGTGTGCCTATGCAAACAAGATCAGTCCCTGGATTTCTTTTCCAGACTTACCATAATTCACCACCAGATGTCAGGGTAGAGCTCATCCTGACTCTGCTTACACCTAAATAGAAAGTATGATGCCACAGCTGTGTTTGTTCACATGAACTGTGTTGTATCTCCAGCATTCTTAACAGCTCATTAACACTCACCGGTGTTGTCCTTGGTCAGTGGAGGTTCAGAGGTGCTTTCACATGAGTTCACCTCCCAGGTGGGGGGCAAGAAAGCACCTTGCTCGTTCCTCCAGCTGCTCACTGTTCGCTCTGGCTACTGTTGTTCGTTGTGCCACTGTTCACTCCATCGCTCTGTTGCCAATGGCCCTTCACCATCACCTTCTGCTACCACTGTGACCTCTGCAAGTTGGTTGCTTGAGGTTCCACCTAGCTGTCAGTGATTTGAGCTAAGCTCTCAGTGGAACCTCACTGCTAGTGCAGACTGAGCTGTCTCTTCCACAGAAATACAGTCCCACAGCAGGTCTAAGCACTTAGACCTGATTATCAGTGATGTCAGCTGTAGTAGTCACTTAACAAAACAAGACTATCTATGGAGCCTAATCAGCTCTGTCTTTAAACAGTGGAGGGGGCAGGTCAAATAGTATCTGTGACTCAGGCAGACCATCAAGCAAAACACCTGTCCCCACCTGCCCTCAATCAGCACAGGCTAAAAGTACAGTTCTACTGCCCTTGACTCATTCAGTAAGAATAACAACATTTCATTACACCCCCCCCCCCGCATTCAAGCGATTTGTAACCCAACCCCAGCCTAAATCTATCACTTAGGCAACACAGCTCTGTTGGCTGGATACCTAGGTAGATTAGGTGTGAATGTAAATACAATCTGGTCCTGAAGCCTTTTTCCCCAGCCCCCAGCTCATCACTAGCTGTTAGGGAGAACTCATTTAGCCTTTGCTTATAAATCATAATTTGAAATTATTAGGTTAGCCAACATCACTGAAATGAATGCACAGACATTGTCATAAAAAACAACAGCTGTATAAGGAAGCTAGTCTATGTTTATACTTTTCAAATCTATTATACTTTTTCAGACACATGTATTTTATCATCCACTTTATATGCTTTTAAAGTGTGTATTAATGTTTCAATTTCCAAACAATCACTAAATTGGCAACACTGTATGTAAGTAGTTCACAAAACTGGGGGGGTGTTGGGGAAATTCAGGGGGAGTGTAAGGAAATCCCTGAGTGCACCCACTCTGCACAGCCACCTTCCACCGGGAGCAGCTGCAGCGCAAAGGGGCTCTGCGGCTTCCCCCCGCGGGGTGGGGGTGGGGGTCGTGACTGACTAGTGAAGTGAAATATCAGGGGGTAGCCGTGTTAGTCTGTATCTACAAAAACAACAAGGAGTCTGGTGGCACCTTAGAGACTAACAGATTTATTTGGGCATAAGTTTTCGTGGGTAAAAACCTCACTTCTTTAGATGCACCTAAAGAAGTGACAGGTTTCAGAGTAGCAGCTGTGTTAGTCTGTATCCGAAGAAGTGGGCTGTAGCCCAGGAAAGCTTATGCTCTAATAAATTTGTTAGTCTCTAAGGTGCCACAAGTACTCCTGTTCTTTCTAAAGAAGTGAGGTTTTTACCCAGGAAAGCTTATGCCCAAATAAATCTGTTAGTCTCTAAAGTGCCACCAGACTCCTTGTTGTTTTAGTGAAGTGAAAGGGGCGTGTCCTCTTCTCAGGCCGGGGAGAAGTAGAAAGGGGAGTGTCCCTTTACCTAGGGGCGGGGAGATTTTTGTCCTCAGGTGTAGAGGGGCGTGTCCTCACTCTGCTGTGTGCGCGGCCGCGCCCGCCCTGAGGCTTAGCCGGCCCGGGCTGCTCCCAGTCCCCTCGCCATGGCAGCTCCTGGCGGGCTGGGCCGCTGCGTGGCCGCCTTCTGGGTGGCGCTGGCTTTCGACGCGCTGGGCCTGGTTGTGCTGCTGACCGGGGTCTTCGCCAACCTTTTCTTCTCGGACCTGCTCATTTACGCGGGCGGCATCGGCATCTTCCTCAGCCTCATCTGGTGGGTGTTCTGGTACGCGGGCAACCTGGAGGTGCCGCTCGCCGAGTTGCGCGACGACGTGGGGCTGGACCCGCCCAAGGGCCGCGGGGACAGCCTGCTGCGGGGGCTGGTGAGGGGGCTGAGCACCCGCATCTCCACCGTCTTCTCCTCCGCTCCTCGCTCCAGTCCCCCGGCTCCTGCCGCCGCCACCACCATGGAGCTCCAGCCCGCTGACAGTCCTGCCCGCACCCAGCCCGTCTGAGCCCCGCGCCGCCAGGTGGGACCAAACACGGCTTCAAAGTCACGGAGAAGCAGCGATGGCAATGACACGGGGTGAAGGGAACAGCGCCCCCGGGCCGGAGGAGGGTGGGAGCGGGTGCCAGTGCCCCCGCCCGAGGGACGCCCCTCTTCCTGCGCCGGCCGTGCCCGCTGGCACCAGGAGGTGCTGTAGCTATGGGGTTATTATTATGCCTCATTTCCGAGCGGGGAGAGGGGCTCCAGCCTAGCTGGCGGTCGCTGCGATGAGCCAGTGTGGCGCTAGCGGGTGGGTAGTGGAGCAGGGCGAGCTGTGCCGCGATTGCGGCGGGGCCGGGGAGCTTTGACATGGAGTGTCTGGGAAACACAAGCTTGGGGCGGGACGAGGCTGCTTTTCCTCGGACAAACAAGAGAGAACTTTCAATGCTGTTTCCATGGTACTGGCACGGGACCGCAATGAGGGTGCTACAAAGGGGTGTAGCTTAGAATAAGGAGAACTGATTAGCGAGGCAGAGCAAAAACTTGTTTTGGATAGAACCTAAAGAGATTTTTTTTCCTACCTGGGTTTTTTATCTGATTGAACATTATATTTAGTTTGAAATATTGCTGAGCTTTAGTAATATGATAGTATTGAGAAAAGAAAAAATTGGTCCGAGTACCAGGAAAAGTCCTAAAGCTGGGTTATAGACTGTGGGGACATAATTCCTTGGGAACTGTTGCTTGATGTATTTAAAGACAAGGCTGGACAAAGCACTGGTAAAAGTGATAGTGAGTTTGCACTTGGGTGGTTTAATGAACTGATGGTGTCTTCCATCTTAAAGTTATGAATCGCTATACACGGTACATGTAACAAAGGTTATCTTTGCCCCCAAAGAGTTTACAATCTAAGAACGTACTATTATGCATCTCACCAGGCTGTTCAAACTTGGAATATCAACTAGAAAGAGGCCAGTGCCTTAAAACAGCTGAACAAACCTTTAGTCCTGTTGGCTTCATAGTCTTCTTCAATCACTTCTAATTACTTGGTATACCTATCCAAGAGAGAATAATACAGTGAAATCAAGAAGGACATTGCATGTACCACTCTTGCTTTCTTATATCCTTAGAAGTAGAATTGCAGCCAACAGCTTAAAATTCTACATACAGTGAAATAGTTCCTTTCCCTGATCTCTATAACCTCCTAAAGTGGACTTGCCATTACATACTGGGTAAAATTTTCATAGTCACTCAAGTGACTTAGCAGCCTAAAACCCACTTTCAAAGGTCACTTGATTGCAAGTCCTATTGAAAACTTTGCCCAATGTGATTATTAACCAAATATGTATATTTAAGGAGAAAAGTATGCTTAATAAGTAATGATCTAACTATAAAAACCTGTCAGTTGCCATAAGAGAGACTGCTATACTATGATATAAGCCAGGGGTAGGCAACCTATGGCACGGGTGCCGAAGGCGGCACACGAGCTGATTTTCAGTGGCACTCACACTGCCCGGGTCCTGGCCACTGGTCCAGGGGGCTCTGCATTTTAATTTAAGTTTAAATGAAGCTTCTTAAACATTTTGAAACCTTATTTACTTTACATACAACAATAGTTTAGCTATATGTTATAAACTTATAGAAAAAGACCTTCTAAAAAGGTTAAAATGTATTACTGGCACGCGAAACCTTAAATTAGAGTGAATAAATGAAGACCCAGCACACCACTTCTGAAAGGTTGCCGACCCCTGATATAAGCAAACTTGCTGACCACTAAACACTTTACAGTGTCAGTCCTGTTTGTGCAAAATTAACTTTTTAACAAGCAGCAGATAAAAAGCTGAACTAATTGAAAGGGCTACCCACCTTCCCTCTCTTCCCCCCCCCCCCAAAAAAAGTTCTTGTTTGCTAAAAATGCTGCATAGATGAAAGGAAATAAGACTAATTTTTCTCTGTACTGGCCCTTCTGAATTCTGAGCGGAAACCTTATAGGTGGGGAGATAACTTAAAGCAGCATGCCAGCTCCACTTTCCTGTATGTGAAACCTATAGGAGGAGGTAAGGGGACAGCACAGCATTGCTCCAGCAGGTGACTTGGTGGCATTTAGTTTATCATTAACTATAACTGCAATTAAGAGAGGCTTTCATTACCAAATGACGTGCTTTTGTTTGCTTCTGGGTGTGGCTGTCACTAAACTTCTGAAGTTTAATATCTTGACTTATGGCAATGGACACATTTTGAGCTGAAGGAGAAATAACCAAGATTCACAAATAACTAATTGTTACTAATATTAATATTAGTTACTAATTAGTAACTAGTTAGTAATTAATATTAGTTACTAATACTAGTATTAGTTACTAATAACAAATAACTAATAACTAATAAATAACTAAGATTCACAAATTATTAGATTTATACTTGCACTACAGAAAAGGAATGCTTTGAAAGAAAATCTGTAAAGTATGGCTAATGTTGTTTATCTTAAGATTGTTTTTATTATAGCACCCAGAGGTCTCAAATAGCACAGTCCCTGACTCAAAGGATTCAGGTTAGGATTTTCAAAGGGGCTAAAGGAAGTTTTGTGTAAAATGGATTAGAACTACCCATATAAGTAAAACAAGTAGGTGGTATCTGCAAATTTAGCTTACTTTAATGAACATGAGTTCAATCAAATGTTACTTCAAATGATAAGGTAGAAAAGTTCTCTGAATTTTAACTAGATTTCATATTCTCCAAGTCCTATTCTTTGAAATGGGATTCATTTGTGGCTTCTATTTTTTTAGTTACCTGTATGGAGCCAAGTTTATTAGTTACATTTATAAAGTAAGGTATACGTGGCACTGTGTAATAAATGAGCTCTGCCAAGTAAATAGTAGGTCTCTGCTTCAAATAACTTTTTGTCTAATTGCATCGGTGAGTACAACACAGAACACAAACTGAATTACATAAGATTCGAGGTAGTAAGCTTCACCTAATACATAGCGCTTTTTTTTTTTTTCCCCCTTGGGTAGGGGTAGTGGTGTTTGCATCTGAATTAAACTGAGTCTCCATTTCATAATGCTTATGAAAATTGTTTTCTAGAAGTACTTGGTATTTTGTCCCATAAATGAAGATTGCTTGCTGCTGGGACAAACCTGGGAGAAATTCCTGAACTTGACCTACTTGACTGACTGTTTGGGGCAGAGATGCTGGAAAGATTTCTCTGTCAGCAGAGAATGTTTTGCACTGAAGTCGAAGACATTTCATTATTCATTAACTTTATATTACTAGAAGTCTAAAAAGGTTCAAGCTTTAAGCAACTGTCTATATTTGTAATCAAAGTAAATTTGTTCTAAAATAAACTCAAATTAAGTTAATAAATATATTAAAGGTAAAGAACACTTTGGATAACTTATTTGCCAGAAATATAGGTTAAAACATCAATTTTTATTTTTCCCCCCCTTCAGCATCCACTGAAGACATGACTACTGATATTACTGCCACTTAAGAAAAAACTGTTGTAGTGGCATGTTGGAAAACTGGAAAGAAGATTTCCCTGTTGAAGAGGATTCTTTCTTTATGGAATAATCTCTACTACCTTACTGGAATCTGTACCAAATAGACTTATAGAGCCATCTCTCTGCCAAATGTACATATTTCAGTGTTGGACTAGAGAATTTTAATTGTATTTATTGACAGCATTTCAAGCCATATGAAAGATTCCTCTGTTTTTTAAATTAAGTTATATTAGATTTCTCATGTGAAAACTAATTGGTTTACACTTTTAACAAAATCTTAAACAGTGTTTCATAAGTAATTTCAGCATCTCGTGTATAAATACTTGTTTAAATGCCTGAAAAAGTAGGATGAAAAGCTCTCATTTTAACCAAGGTATAGAAGTTAAATTACTGTGAATGTGTTTTTACTGTGGCAGTGCGATGCCTTATTTGTAAGGGTGCTTTTGGTATCCCTTTGTGAAGCAGTTTTGGAAACTGCTGGTGTAAGATTATAAACTTCATAAAGTTTGTTTTTTTTACTGTAAATACACAACTTACTGTGACCCAATGTTTAATCATTAATGTCTGAATGTACTCCTTTTCCAGATTTTTTTAAAACTGTTTTAAGTATCTTAGCTGGACAGATAAAATTAGTGAGTGTTTTGACATGGCAACCATTTCTCTTCTGGGAGAACAGGAAGAACTGCTGTAATGTGAAGAAGCAGGATCGAACTATGAGAGGAAGCCTTATCCCAAAATACTGTCCTAACATTGCAGCATTCTAGAAACTACAGACTTTTTTTTAAACTTGAGTAGAAGACCATTGTTTTTTGGTAGTGCTTAACCTACATAGTATTACTAGTTTGATTTAATTCCCCACCTCCACCCCCCAGAAATACTGTTTAAAAATAGCAGATGTAAGAATAAGGAGGAAGAGGGTTTATATTAGAGCTAAAGGTAGCTGAAGACCTGTGTTGGACAGGTTCCTGCATGAGTTACTTATCTCTCTTGCTGAATAAAGTGAGCATGGGATTCAGCCCTACCATGGGCAAATAAAGGTGGGTCTTACACCTGCATTGGATTTCTGGGTGAATCATTCTTGTGTGCCACTTGCAAGTTGTCGATAATGAAGGAATTAATGCAAAAAAATCTGGGTCTGTCACAACTGTGGCAGTCACTCAAAAAATCCTCTCCAGTAAATGGTGTTAAGGTCTCCTTTTCTGCTGGTTACTTCCTCTTTGTTTTATAGAGATTTTTATCTCCGATTCTGTCCAGGGAAATGGAATAATCTCCTTTTTCTGTAAAACTACCCAGTGGCCACCTTGATCTTTCCCTGTCTGCTAATGACTGCCTGAAATCATCTTCTTTAAGGCACAAACTATATCCTCACTTCTGCTTGCAGTACTGCAAGAGTAACATTCATAGAGGGTTTGTTTTTTAAAAAATATTACAGCTAGAGTAGGTTCAGATGCAGGGTTGTTGTTTTTTTAAAGTTCCTCTATGTACATTCATAAATTTTAATAATGCAGTTGCTAGGAATATTGAAAATCGCTTTTTGGTTCACTAGTGTGCTCTGAGCTAAGTTAACTACTTTAGGATTTGGCTAGGAAGTACCATAACTTCTGTCTGTAAACTGGATGGCTTTGAATTAGACATACAAGGCAGAGATATAGTAATGTGAAACTACTTTAGGGATTTTCCATACCTGCTCTTAAGCTTCCCAGTAGACAGTCACATCTATTTACGTTAACTACTGTTGTAGTTGTAGTGCTAACCAATTTATGGGAAGAATGAGATGGAACAGAATTTAGTTAATTCTAACTGATTTATAAATCCTAATTTTGTACCTTTATAGGAGTGGTTATTTGTGAGGCAGACAGAACAGAACTTGATTTTGAAGTTCCTCACTGAGTTGCAAGAATTAGTGACTGCTGCATTTGTGAACAGTTTACTATGCAAGCTTTTAAAGCTAAATTTAATCAGTGCTTTTCTCACTTAAAGAAAAAAATAATGTATTTTAGAGAACAGTAGCGATCTGCAATCTGTTTAAAAAGTACTTTTACCCCTTCCTTATTTTAGACACACTTCCTGATGATAGTATGGCCGGGATTTTATAAATAGTGTATTGAGGTGTTAGCTATTTCAAGTTTATATTATTTTACAAATAGAAAAGGCAGCCTGCTTTAATTAAGGACAATTCGATGGATTCAGTCTTCCAAACGTTGACTTTTAAAATGTTTCCATCAGCAGTATTTCCCAAATGTTGTTGTCAAGATGTCGTCTTTGGATGATGTATTTTCTTCCTGTGAATTTGCAACAGAACATCTAGCTGTAAATAAGTGGAATATTAGTTCTCTACATTTAAAATATTGTGTTTTTTAATAGAAGACCCACAATAGTACCAATAGGCCCACTGTTAAACTCCAGTTAGTAATGTCTTTAGCTATTTCTAACACACTTCCATTTTAAGATATGACCACCATATAGATATGAAATCCTCTTCAATTTCACAATTAAACAAACGGATAGGCAGCACGGGGGATTGACCTAAATCACTGATTTTAATCTCAGTGTGCTTTACTCTTACATATATCTTCAGTTACCAGCATTAACAGAAGTTAGGCAGATAAATCTTTCTCCACAGCAAATTTTATCTTATATGACTCAGCAGTGAATTTTTACAATATGATTTTTAGTACAAACCTGCCCTTTGTTAGGCTTTCAAATTATTGTTTCAGTAGAAGCTGTATTTCCAATTAAATTAAAAATGTTATTTACCTAAATGGGATTTCTAATGGCTTAATTTCTATATGATTATCTTAGACATTTTCACAAAAGTAAATATAAAGCTACTGTTATGTGAAAAATTATAAACTGTTACAAACCTGTATGAGATTTCATTGATGCAAACAGTTTAATGCTTGTCTCTCTAAATTTTCTTTTCAACACAAAAAATACTGGGCTAAATTTATCCATGGTATAGCTTTAATGAAATAAGTGGACTTATACTAGGGATTAATTTAGCCCACTGTATTTGTCTGAAGTCAGTGTAAACATCAAGAAAACTAGGGCTCGTGCAATTAAAAAAATCACACAATTAAAAAAAAAGAATACAATTTAAATATTTGTGGATGTTTTCAACATTTTCAAATATATTGATTTCAATTACAACAGAACAGTGTACAGTGCTCACTTTATTTTTGATTACAAATATGTGCACTGTAAAAAAAAAAAATAGTATTTTTCAGTTTACCTAACACAAGTACTATAGTGCAATCTCTTTATCATAAAAGTTGAACTTGCAAATGTAGAATTATGTACAAAATAACAATAAGAATGTAAAACTTAGGAGTCTACAAGTCCAATCAGTCCTACTTCTTCTTCAGCCAATCACTCAGACAAACAAGTTTGTTACATTTGCAGAAGATAATGCTGTCTGCTTCTTGTTTACAATTTCACCTGAAAGTGAGAACAGGCGTTTGCATGGCACTGTTGTAGCTAGGGTCGCAAGATGCACTAAAGATTCACATGTCCCTTCATGCTTCAATCACCATTCCCGGGGACGTGTGTCCATGCTGATGATGGGTTCTGTTTGATAACCATCCAAAGCAGTGTAGACCAACGCATGTTCATTTTTATCATGAGTCACATACACCAGCAGAAGGTTGATTTTCTTTTTTGGTGGTTTGGTTTCTGTAGTTTCCGCATCAGAATGTTGCTCTTTTAAGATTTCTGAAAGCATGCTCCACATCTTGTCCGTCTCAAATTTCGGAAGGTACTTCAGATTCTTAAATCTTGGGTTGAGTGCTGTAGCTATCTTTAGAAATTTCACATTGGTATCTTCTTTGCATTTTGTCAAATTTTCAGTTAAAGTGTTCTTAAAATGAACAACATGTGCTGGGCCATCATCCGAGACTGCTATAACATGAAATATATGGCAGAATACAGGTAAAACAGAGCAGGAGACACAAAATTCTCCCCCAAGGAGTTGTCACAAATTTAATTCATTTTTTTTTATTATTTTTTTTTAACAAGCGACATCAGCATGGAAGCATGTCCTCTGGACCAATGGCTGAAGCATGAAGAGGCATATGAATCTTTAGTGCATCTGGCACATAAATGTCTTGCAACGCCAGCTACAACAGTGCCATGCGAATGCCTGTTCTCACTTTCAGGTGACACTGTAATTAAGAAGTGGGCAGCATTATCTCCTGTAAATGTAAACAAACTTATTTCTCTTAGTGATTGGCTGAACAAGAAGTAGGACTGAGTGGACTTGTAGGCTCTAAAGTCTTACATTGTTTTGTTTTTGAGTGCAGTTATATAACAAAAAACCCTACATTTGTAAGTTGCACTTTCTTTCATGATAAAGAGATTGCACTACAGAACGTGTATGAGGTGAATTGAAAAATACTATTTCTTTTATCATTTTACAGTGCACATATTTGTAATAAAAAATATAAAGTGAGCCCTGTACACTTTCAATTCTATTGTAATTGAAATACATATATTTGAAAATGTAGAAAAACATCCAAAATATTTAATAAATTTCAGTTGGTATTCTATTTAACAGTGCAATTAATCCTAACTAATTTTTGAGTTAATCATGTGAGTTAACTGTGATTAATCAACATCACTAGAAAAAACAAAGTCACATGACTGTGCTGCCAGGTCTCACTTGTAGTTCTAGATAGGGTGTTTCACAGCCAGCTGCTGGGAGTTTTAATTTTGTCACTTCCCATTATGTGCCATAATGCCTTCTGGCACCGATTATTTTTTATTTTAATTACTCCTTGGGGAATTCTGTGCCAAACAGTTAAAAGTTCTGCACCAAAAATTAAAAATTCTGCACACAATATATTACAATACTTCATACTTTGTGTCAAAATAACACTATGTAATCACATCAGTTTCTATTATTTTGGTAATTTATTTCAAAAATACCTATCAGCAACTATGTCTGTAACAATACAGACCCCAAAAAATTCCTCCAGGAGTAGAGAGTTAAGGAAACCTTTATGACAACCCAGTTCCTCTTTCTCTGCCCCGTCCTCCTAGAGCCCAGCTGGGGGGTGTCCCCCAGCCCAGCCACTTGCATGCACCTCCTACTCCCCAGAGCCAAGAGGCCGGGCACCCCCAGCCCAGACACCCACACCACAGGGTGATCCCAAAGACACTCGCGCACACACACCCTACTCCCCAGAGCCCAGCCGTGCCCCCCCCAGCCCAGACATTCACACACCCTCCCCACCCGAGCACAGCTGCGCCCTCCCCCCCAGCCCAGACACTTGCACACGCACCCCAGAGCCCAGGAATCCAGAGGGAGAAACAGCCTGATGCTGGGTCCTGGGTTTGTACGGAGTTTCCTGCATGCTGAAAACTGCCGCTGCCAGGAACAACCCAGCTCCCTCCTCTGCCCCCTGACCCTGTCTTCTACTTGCAAGTTAGGCTCTGCTGGGTCCAGTGGCCCCTAGTGGCAGCCAGTAGCTCTACTGCCCATTTCTGTGGGGGTGAAAGGAAATTCTGTGCAAAAAACCATTAATCTTTGTGCAAATGCGCAGTGGTGCAGAATTCTCCCAGGAGTACTGAATTCTCCCTTATAATATTTCATATAACCATCTTTTTATGTGAAGTTGTGAGTAGCAAAAAAGTATTTTTCTCTCTGAACCTATTTTACTGACATCTCATGACTATTATTTCTATTTACTGAATTAAAAATAGTTTAGAAATATTCTATTCATCTCTGACTTGGTACAGTTTTAAAACTTTAGATTTTTGTTTTGGAAGCTTTGTTACTCAGAAAACCTGTCCCTGCAGGGCAGTTCATACTTAAATATCTGTACTATAGAGCTACTGTTTCACTTTTCCTCGTTACAGGTTTGTAACATGTTTGTCAGTGTACTAAGAAACAGCAAATATACATGAAGATTGACCTGAGAATCTCAATGTAGAGAGCTAAACAGATGAAAGAAAGAAAGAAAGGGAGAAGGGTAATGCCTATGTTTAAAACTGCGTTTCTGTTGGATAGTCTAAAGGCAAAGGCAAAATGAACTGTTGGTATTTAGGACATTTGATTTAGGAAACAATCTCGTCAGAACTATTTTTAATACTAGAAAGGTTATTGAAAGAGCAGAGCAACGAAAGATAAATCAGTTAATCTACAGACTATCAGTTTCCATATAAATAATCTTGATGCACTGTGTTCAACAAAAGAACTTAAAAGCTTATTACATTATTCTGAAATGTTAATTTAATTAAGCTCTTGCATTCTCTATCTTGGTATAATTGAACTGGCAAGACCTCTTAAATTTAAGGCAAAAGTTGAGAATTAATATATAAGTATTTTATGCACTCCGTAGTGGGAATAATAAATTGATTTGGAATGACTGATGCTGTAATTACAGCTATATTTTTCATTTCCTGCAAACTGCCAGCCTGCCCTTCACAAACTAACAATAGTTAAGAGTAATCCCTACCTGCACTGAAAACAGGTTTAGTGGGACTCTTGGAGAGCTGTATGGTAACTCTCATAGCAGTTAAAAAAAGAAAACAAAACCCCCAAGCCCCATCCCCAACCCACTTTCAGCAGTGAATACTGCTGGTGAACAGTTCCAGTGGGAAAGGCTGGAGACTAGCAATTCCCTTGCCGGGACCTTACCGACCACCCCCCTCGTAGGAGGGGTTAAGGTGGACTATAATGATGGGGGGTTGGCTCCCTGCCGTACCAATCAGAGGAGTCCCTAACTGCCCCCAGCTCACTCAATTACCAAGCACCTCTTCTTATTTCCTTTTTCAAGCCATTTATCCATTTTTTTGTGCCTTAATTTATGGAGTACCTGCACTGACCATCTGCCACAAGGAGGCGCCACCCATTAGCTTGGCTGCCTCCTCCCCACATCCAGCCGGGTTCCCAGACATCTCCCAATGCCCTCTTTTATATCAGCCAAAAATATGGCAGCACCTGAGTCTGACAGGTGCACCCCATCCTCCCGAAATAACTCCAGTGCCCCATAGAATATGCCAGGATGTGAAATTACTGTCCCCCCCAAGGGCAGCAAATAACAGTGGAAATGCAAGCTTTTCCCACACTGCCATCAGTGTCCCAAATGCGCTACTGAGGGACCACCGGGGCAAAATGTTAATTCATTCAGTACAAGGCTCGCCTATGGCACTAGAAAAAGAACCATGTCTAGCAGAACTGATTTTAACACATTTTTCCCCTAACTTGCTTATAACATTGCATTACATAGTTAAGAGGAAACCTTAACTGTGATTCCTGTGGTTTTAGTACATTTAAGGAATAGTTTGGTCCTGTCTATAAAATGGAGCTCTGTGGTAAAACAGTTGGCTTACAACACATCTGCTACATCTGTTACAACACGTCACCCATCTCCTTGCAATATAACTATATTTGTAATCTGAGATGCACCTGTTGTTCCTTCAGTCTTTAGCCTTGAGACTGAAAAGTGCAAGGTAAGGCAGTGGTTTTTGTTACTTGGATATCTATCCATTAGGAACAGAACTGAGGGCACTTGTCATACCAGTTCTAAATACTGTGTGTTTTGTACTCTCTCTTTCTTCTAAAACAGTCTGTCATGCACCTGATATTAAGTGCAATAACCAAACACACAACTGATTGAAAGGACAAAGGCCAAGAATAATCTCACATATTGCTAGAGCTATTTCAGGTGAATTACTTGGAGAATAGAAAGTTATTTATTCAGCTAGGCTATTCTGAAATCCTTTGAAGTTGCAGGCAGCTTGCCACTCATGACAAATGTACCCGAGGATAATATTTCAATGTACTTTTCACTGTAAACAGTGGTACATTATTTAAGAATTAATGGTGGAAAAAACTCTCTCAGTTTTTAAATCATAGTTTGTCCTGGTTATTCAGAAAGCTTTTGGTATGTCTATGTGATTCCTATTACTAAAACAAAGCGGTGGCATTGTAAATTCCCTACAGACAATAGTGTGGACACAGTTTTCTTAAAGCAAACTTCAGGGATAATCTGAAAAGTTTAGATCTGTGGTGTAACAAGGCTGCACTGAACAGATACACTTTAGTGTTGACAAAATACATTAGCATTTAGCCACAGAAGTAATGAGCAGGATTGAACTAGACATGAAAAGTAAAACTTTGTAACAGACTGTGGATTAATAGCTTAACACAACTGTACAGGTGAATAACATTTGATTTTTAAAAATGTATATTTATAACAAGAGGGGGAAAATCATTTCTAGGCTTCTTTAACATAGTTTGAAGACAATGTCATAACCCAGCATTCCTATGCCAAAACCAGAAAATATCCAGAGATAACCAGACACTACTGTGACAATACCCTGCCACACCCACAAATACCAGCCAGAGTGTTTAGTTAGGATTCAGTGCTCCCTATGCACTCTGCTCCATCCTAACACCTTTCCATACCATTTGTACTTTATTTATACACACCCATCTCCCACTTAAACCACACACCGGAACTAACAAACTAGAGGTGTAGTCAAGATAGAATGGAAACCCTTAATTCCTTGTCTTCTTGCTTAAAAAGGACAGAATGGGAAAAGTTGATAGGAAGAATGAGGTAAGATGCCCCAGTCTTCTCCAAAACCAAAATAGGGTTACTACTACTCCTTTTACCCTTATGTAAAGTCCCTTCCTCCACCCTAAGCAGAGCTGAGATATGCCTGCAGGTAAGCTTGCCCTGCAGATAGAGAGCAGACTTCATTCATCAGGGGTATCTCACTATGTGACCTTGAGCAAATCACGTATTCTCTGTATCTCAGTTCCCCATCTATAAAATAGCAATAATAATCTGATGCCTTCAGCAGCACTAAATCCACACAATTTTTTTAGGGCAGTTTATGGTGGTCTGCAAATATTCAAATTAACTCATTACATTATATGTAAAACCAAGCATACATGGAGCTCCGCACAGCTTGGTAGGTATGTTCATTGGGCTTGAGAGGTTGGGCGGGGTTCCTGATATCACTCTTGTAATGCTAACTCAATGCAATCCATCTCATTTTACTTTGCTCCTCAGCTCTTGAAGGCATAAGAAAACAGTGTCCTCTGTGGTGAAGCATTGCTAGCTGGGCAGCACTGGGTGTCTTGCACTGCTTATTTTCCTCTCATGACCATACTTCATATTATGTTGCATCATAACCTCATAAATGGTTTATTGATTCTTCTCCATATTCAAAGCCTGCACTTGCAGTTTTGCCTGTTTTGATGCTTTGCATATTTGTATGGCTTTTAAAAAAAAGTTAACTTTATAGTCTCTGAGCAAATACATACCTTCTGTTCTGCAGCCCACCACCAACCTATCTCTACTCAGAAAATGTTTTAAGGGGGGGGGGGGTGTCACAATTTCAAGGCTGTCTCTTTACCTTCCATTCTGTAACATTCCTCAATATTTTCTTGTGCCTTTTACACTCATGTGGAAGAGGAATCTTTCATAGATGTCATTCTTTTTAGGTATTCTGCTAGGGTCCCATTAAAATCAGTCCGCTCCATGGGTGAGAGCTGGAAGTTATTAAAAGTATCTATGACTCCTGCACCAAGTACAGTTAGTAAGACCACTTTATCAACAGCACCACTCATTGTCTCTGCATCCACATACAATCACCTCTGTTTGAAGCACTTTCATAATTCATGCATCCTTCCCTTAATTCTAGTGATGATCTGGCCATCCATCCTTACCAGTAGTGTATGTACAATTCAGGGGTCTGGAATTACTGTGAAAATTCTTCCTGATTGTTCTCAAATCTGTCCACTACTGGTATCATGCATTGTTGCTCTCAGTAATGCAAGGGCTTATACTTAATAATTGTGTTATTTTTATTTAAACATGGTAGAACACATGGCAGACAGCAACTGCTGTCTGCAATTCCCTTATCAGTATCTACAGTCCAGAGCCCACACCTCACCTTCCAAGATGGATGACCTTTGCTCTCTATAGCCAGCCACACCTCATGTTCTTACATAATCACTGCCTCATATAGTCTTGAGGAACTTCCTGGGACCTGTTAGAGGGGAGCTCCCTGTCTGGAAACACAGGAGCTGATTCTTGGAGTAGGTCTGTCAGTCCTGTTATTATCTAGGAGTCTAGGGTTTAGAGACAGTCAGAGAAGGAGGGAGGAAGACATATATAAAGTGTCCCAGAGACTTGGGGCTAATACCACTGCTCTCTGATGATGTTCTGGAGATATCACACAACTTTTTAAGCAAAAAAGGTCAGTGTCACATGAAAGTGTGTAGAAATAGGAAAATGTTGTCATGGGTGGATATCCAGTCTTTAAAGACTGTTGCAGCCAGAATAGTTCTGGTCCTAGTATGAATGGGCTACATTTGCCAAGGGAGTTAGGCTTTTGAACCCTATAGGGTTCTAAACTCACTTGGTGCTTAAGTTTTTGCATTCAGACTTCCCCTATAATGAATGGGACTTAAGCACTTAACTGCCACTTTAGGCACCTAAATCCTAGAATCAGGCAGCACTGATATTCACAAACCCCCGGTTTAGCTGCCACTTTGTGAATCTAGCCTGGTCTGACTTAAGTGAGGCAAAATACACAGGCCTCAAAAATGGGCCTAAACTACATAAGGTTGTCCTCATTATACTAACAAACATAAAAAATTCCTTTTTTTAAAAACTCCCACGCATCAGATCATACTCCATTTATATTGGGTACCCTCAATTTCTCCATTGACTTCAGTGGGAATTGAAGTAACAGTTCTATCACAAACCATATTTATACAGAATTCAAATGGTTTCCATAACTATGCTAGCAAACAGTATAGTTCACAAAACAGTTCTTTTTTTCCCCTCTGCATAGCTTGCAGAGATCTCTAGTCACACTATAGATAAAATAAGAGATCTTTGTAATAGCTAGCTATCAAGATTATAAAAAAATCCGGATGTATTTATGGAGCTCCAATAATCTGTGGAGTCTACCTGCTGCTATTACAATTACATTGTTGATTACATGAGTTTACAGTGCAATTGATCACAAGACCATCCTAGGTTCCATCATTTTTTGGGGGTGCAGACAGATACTGGTCTCATCTTCCACAAAAGACTATGCACAGTTTTGAAACAGTGAGCGTTATTAGCTAATTTCAGATCAACATCATAAAAATTAATGAATATATTTGAAAATGAAGTTTTTAATTAAATCTGGCATTCCATTTTCCAAATCAGAAGTTCAAACAGTGTTAACATTGAAGTTGTCTCAAAAGTATTGTCCAGCAACATTTTTTTCAACTATAATCTATTAAATGTTTACTTTCCCAACTTTTATAAATGCTAAATCCTATCATTATCCTCATTTTACAGGTAAGAAAACGGAGGCCCAGAGAGGTCAATGGCAGAACCAAGAAGTAAATCTAACCTCCATCCACACCCAATCTGTGTGCCCTTCAGTCTCTTCCCTATTTGCTCCCTCTACCTCAGGTGCCTACCCCTCTGACCCAGTTCCCCTCCTCTTGCTCCCTCCACCCTTTCATCTAAAAGTGTGCCACTGCCGCTCTATTTATTTTTATGTAAGTTATTTCATTATCTAGTTTACATATTTTAACACTTTACATACAACTATAAACTTTAGTTTAAAACAAGAACACCTTTCCCTGTGATTGTCCTCCATAAAAAGAATATTGACTAATAATGTTCTGCTGTGTCAAGTAGACAGGCCCCCACATCTCTTGAGGACCCCTCTCCCTCCCTAGCACAAGATAAAACAGTGCTAAATCAATTTTACTTTTATGGAAGACAGGCAAAGGGGAAGCTTAAGCTGGACATTTGTGCCCTCTGGGGATATGTTCTTGATCATGAACAGACGGTAGCTTTTCTAGAAAGAATTCCAAACCAGAGACATCTGTGTCTATCCCCAAGCAAAACCATTCCTCTTTCATACTCTATCTGATTTTAATTACTGCCCTGTACTATAAACCCCAACCCTTCTCTTATCCATTTTGCTCCCTTTCCATGTCTCAGTGAACTGTGTGACATTTCTGCAAAAGGGGCCCCACTGTATTTTTAATTCGTCCCCAAACTGCCGTTTCATCTACACATTTTAGATTCCTTTTTAGTCTTTAAAGGACCAGAGTCAGATGACTGATGGGCTTGCTGCCGCCATCTGACAGTACATACGTGGTAGAGGCACTACCTGTAGGGTGACCATATTTCCCTATGCTGAATACGGGACACCTGGCAAAATAACTCGTATTTAAGCGAATTCAATGGCAATCAATCGGAACTATACAGTACAAACATTCAAATTAACATCAAGTTGACTGAGCCCGTTAAAAAGAAACACTGCTAGTTGGATTCTTTTTATTTACCTTCTTATTTTTAAGGCTTTAGGGTTCACATGGGGAGAGGTGACACACACATACTCCTGGACACGTCTCTCACACAGGGGGGTGACCAACTGACGGACCCTCTCTGCCCAGCGCTCACCGCCCCCCATGCCTGGTTGGGCCCCCGGGACGGACACATCTCTCCTGTACCTGGTGCCGCATCTTCCCACGGCAACATGTGGCGAGACACACGGGGTCACATCCCCCTCCTCCCCCCCCCCCAAATTTCTGCCACAGTTCACACCAGAATGTGTCCAGCAGCAGCCTTTCAGCACTGTGTGGGAGGGAATGGACGGGAGCTGCTTCCAGCCGCAGGGGAGAGGGGGGAGGGAGGGATGACCTGACCCCTGTCTTTGCAGAGCTCATCTCTTCCCCCAGCCCCCGCCCGCCTCCCCCCCCCCCCTTCTGGAAGCAGCTTGTCCCTTCCTGCCCGCACAGTCTGGAAAGGCAGCTAACACCTCCAGGCTGCTGCTGGCCACAGACATAACCCAGCCACCTCCTATCCCCTGGGCTACAGCACGGGCAGGAAGGACTTAAGCCCTAAGGATGCATTGTGCACCAGGGCCCAGGGAACCTGACTGCAGGGGTTTCAGCAAACCTGGCCAGAGAGGTGTCTCAGCAGATGAGAGTGCCTAGGGGATGGAGCAGCCCTGCACTACCTGGGGGCAGGACCCAGGGCTGGGGAGGGGTGCGTGAAGAGGGTGCTAAGCTCCTGCCCGTGGTCAGGGCATGAACAGGATGGAAATCACTCCCCCGTCCCTCCCCCCCACTCCAGAGCTTAGCTGAGAGGTGGAGAGGCTTCCCTGTGCCAGCGCTATATGGTGCTTTGGCACATGCAGGGCGTGGCTCCTCCTGACCAGCACCCCAGGCTGGAGGGTCTTGGGCTTTCCTGGGGCACCGGCCCAGCCAGAGGCAGTTGGGGAAGGAAGGAGCCTGCCGGCCAGGCTGTTGGTGAGCTGAGAGCTCCGACCAGGGGCTAGTTCTCTGCACAGCGCTGGGAGTGGGACGCACCCCGCGGGGGGGGGGGGGGGGGAAGATATGGAGGAACAATGGGGCTGGGGGGTGAAGGGGCAAAGCAAGGAGAGGACTGGGAGAGGGGGAGCACATAAAGGGCTGATGGGTGGGTAGCAGGGCCAACATGTACCTGCCCACACTCACCAGCCACCACAGCTCACACTGCGCAGGCGGTGGTGGCTGGAAAGGGGACAACGGCAGGGCCCTGCTGACTGAGAGCTGGCACGCAGCAGGCGCCGCTGATGGACTAGCAGGGGGAGCGGCTGACCCCACATGCTGCAGCTTTGCCCCGCCACCAGCCTTGCACACCTACCCCCATTGTCAGCCTCTTCTCCGCCCCCCCCCACCGCTGGTGGGCGGGTGAGCAGGGATATGGCCAGCAGCAGGACCCACCAGTACTGATGTGGTGGGGGAGACAGAAAATACAGGACGATTTGCCTGTTTTTAAGAAAAAGTTGGGATGCCTGCAGGAGGGCTGAAATATGGGACTGTCCCTTTAAAAATGGGGCGTCTGGTCACCCTAACTACTTGTCTCTGTTCGAGAGGGACATACAGTCTCTATTTAGTTATTACTGCCCAGAATTTAAACACCCCTGGCCCCCATGACCTACCATACACAACCCGTCTACTCCCCTCCAGTTAGTGCCCCATTCGGAGCACGGACCGCGAGCGCCTCTGCAGCAAGCTCTATGAATTGGGGATTCGGGAGCAGCGCTGGGATTTCCATTGCCCCAGCAGCTGTGGGGGGCCGAGTGCTGACCAGGGGGAGGGGGGCAGCCTGGGTCAGAGGGGAAAAGGCAGGCTCCGGCCCCATCGCCTCCTACGCTGAGGTCCCGTTACTGGGCACCGCAGATGAAGCACTGCGTAGGACCCAGTAGGGACCCCAACTAGCGGGAGGGGGGCACCGCAGCCCAGGGAAAGCTGAGCCTGCAACGGCTGTTATTAGCAGGATTCAACGCGAGAAGGGGAGAACCGGAGCCCGGAAAGCCGGAGGAGCCCTGAGACCGCCCCACCCCCCAGACTGGGCGCCCGGCGGCGGGGAAAGCCGGAACCCCGAGATCCCCCTGGGCTGGGTGAAGTTGCCACTACCACCCCAGAAGCCGAGGCGGAGGAACCTCCTGAGCCAAGCTACAGCCCTCACCCCCCAGGATGGAGATATAGCTGTTCCGGTCTCAGGTGCTCGGCGCTGCCCACCGCTGCAGAGGCCCCGGTTCAGAGTAAGCGCCTTTCTCTGGAGCGCAGGCGCGGCTGGCCTATAGCCGGCGGCCTCGTGCCCGGTCCGGGGCAGAGGCTCAAGCCCCTTCAGGCTGAGCTTGGCCCACGCCAGAACTTAAACCGTGCCGCGAAGCATCTCTGCGAGTGGGCGGCCACCAATGCCGCCCTCTCTCCACGCCAGTCCTCCAGGAGTAGCGAGAGCAGAGCTAGAGCAGCTGTCCCTCCGCGCTCTGTTCTTGCCGCCGCGCGAACCTCTCTATGGGTGGAGAGGCGTCGTTTTCACTTCCGGGGAGGTCGCCGAGTCCTTTCCTGTCCCGAGGCAGCATCATGGAAGTGGCTGGGCCGGCGGCGCGAGGAGAGGGAGGCGCGCGGGACCAGCTCAACGGCTAATTGAGACCCCCCCGGCGGGGAGCGCTGCAGAGTCTCACGGGCCCTGCCCGGAGTCGGGGGAGGGCCGGCTGGCGGAGGGTGAGGAGCTGGGGAGGGGGTTGGAAGGAGGCGTTTCTTCCCCTGTCCCCTTCCCTGCCCCACAGGTTGGGATCTGTCTGTCTGAAGAACAGCGGGGCATTTTAACCGCTTTAGGAACGTCTGTGAGGAGTTCTTCTCTTCCTGACCCTGGGGCTGTGTTTACAGGCCAGGCTCGTGTAACGCTGATGTGCCGCGTCTGGCTTTAAAGTGTAGATTTCTGACAGGCGGGAGGTAATAAATGAAATGTCGAAGCCCAGCTGTCTAACAGGCGTGTTTTCATGCTGTTTTAATCTTTCGTCTTTCTGTATAGACGCTAACATGTTGGGAGGAGATGAATTCATCAGTTCCCCACCGAGGAAGACTGTCAGGTTTGGTGGGACGTTGACAGATGTCTTGCTGAAATACCAAAAGGTGACTATACTTTTTTTTTTCTTTCCAGAAACTCTCTGCGGAGAAGCAGTATTTTCGGTGTATTCGGGTGTTTATGCCAGTGTATCATTTTAAGCATGCATAGTCAAGTTCTCTATTGCACCAATACATGCCTCTTGACTTCAGGAGGGTCCTTCCGACTCTCCTCTCTCTTTTTGGTATTTGGGCACACTTGTGAAGGCCTGACTTTGCAGACAGACCGATGATATTGAGTTGAATGTCACATCCAGTAAATTCCAAAATTTCAGGGACTGTTCTAGGGCTCGGTGGGTGGAACCCTGTTGATTTTGGGGAAAATCAGAAAACTGAAGGGGGAAAATGGGGGCTATATGGAGCTCCTGCCATCTGATTAACACAGCTACAGCTTCAAGCACCACTGCATTTGTCAGACAGCTGGTTGTTGGTACCCATTAATGCTTTCCAGAATAGCATGATTTATCTTCCAAACAAAAGAATAATGGTGGTGGAGTGTGGAATGGGGGCTTGTACACAGCCCCTGGCAATGGGGAGAGAATGGGGGTTCCTGGTATAGGGGAATGGAGCACACAGAATCCTTTGTGGGAGAGTATTGGGGGGGATCCTGGAAGTACATAGAGCCCCTAGCATGGGGAGGGGGGAAGGTGGGAATGGAAGGCAGAGTCCCTGACATAGGGGGAAACTGGGGACCCTAGAATCAGGGGAGATTGGGAACTAGGCACAGAAACCCTGGGATGGGGGGAAATTGGGGAAAACTGGTATGGGGGGAAGGGGATACACAGAAGCAGGGCCGGCGCTTCCACTAGGCGACCCTAGGTGGTCGCCTTGGGGGGGCAGCATTTTGCCGCCCTTGGTGGAAATTTGGCGGCGGGGGGTCCTTCCGCTCCGGGTCTTCGGCGGAAATTCAGCGGCGGATCCTTCACTCGCTCCGGGGCCTGCCGCCGAAGTGCCCCGAAGACACGGAGCGGAAGGACCCCCGCCGCTGAATGCTCAGAGGAGGAGCGCTGCTGCCGCTCCTGCACAGAAGAGCCCCTGGCATAGAGAGTAAAGTGCAGATACGGGGCACACAAAGCTGTTGGCATGTGGGGGAAGGATGGGGACAGCATTCCCTCTAATTTTTTACGTCCATGTACAGAATGAATTTTATGTGCACCAATATGGAGGTGATGTGTGGCGGAGGTGGGGGCTGAGGAGTTTGGAGTGATGGAGGGGCTCAGGGCTAGGGCAGAGGGTTGGGGTGCGGGGGACGAGGGCTCGGGCTGGGCTAGGGGAGGGGTGCCTCTCCCCGCCTGCGCAGCCCTTTTTAGCCTGCTGTGCGGCTGCACATCTTAGAGGGAACTTAGAATGGGGGGTGCACAGAACCTTTGATGGGGGAGATTGAGGCATATGATGGAAAGGAGTATGGGGAGGGGCACAGATGCCCAGGCTCGAGGGATGGGGTATGGGAAGTTGCAGGGAGTCCCTAACAGAAAGGGGAATGAGAGGTTGAGACATAGTGTCCTCATGAGGTGGAAAAGATGAATATAAGGAGCCCCTGGTATGTGCCATAAGCTTGGCCTATGCAAGCTACAAAGTGTGTGATTCCCTAATATATGTATGAAGAGAAATTGACTCTCCTGAGGCAGCCTAATCTGAGGGTGCAAAGGGATCGCATTTTATAAAATAGTGACCTTACAAGCATTTCTTTTCAGAAACAAGTTATTTCTTACAAAACAGCATTAGCTAAAATTGAGAACCAATCTATGAATACTACTGCTGCGTTTCATGGGATTTCTAGTGTTTATCAATTATTTGCATAGCTATTATTATAAAGTGTAGAAAATAAGCTTGTATTTCAAATTGTTTAGGTGTACTATATGGCAGAAAACAGTTTGTGTTTATTTTCTCAGGGTGAAACTACAGACTTTGAGTTGTTAAAGCACCAGCTGTTAGATCCGGAAATAAAGGTAAAAAATGGTCTGAGATCATTTTGATTTGTCTTTTCCTCTGAGACTGAATGTAATTGTGGGGCAAATTGTATTTGCTTAATATTAAGTTTATTAATTGTTAAGATTAAACTTGGGGCAGGTTTAGGGTAGTGCTTTTTTATCTAGCCTGACTGTATTTGCTTTGTAGTCATCTTTTGATGACAAAATTATTTTTAAAAATATATTGCAAAGCGATATGAATGTTGCAGTGTGCCTAATGCTGTATTATTGGGTTGCTGTGTTTTCTCCTCTCAAAAATAACCATAAATTTATACGTGTAATCCATTCCTGTAGGGTAAATTTGATGATGAGGGGGCGCTGATGTGAAAATCTCCTCTCAGTTCTGCTACTGCGTTCAAATCCTAATTTACAGCATCTCTACTATTCCAAGGCCCAATTGCCCCTTTCTGAAAACCACCCCCGAAACCCTTAACTGAGACCTGGGGAAGGAAGACTAAGGATCTCAGTGTGCAGTTTCCTCTAAATTGATCCTGTAGTTCGGAGGGAGGAGAAGTGAGGGGAGAGGGTGTTGTTTGCATTGGCCATCTGTGGAGGAAATAAGTGGTTTTTTTTTTTTTTCTCTCAGAATCTGTGGGTCCTCTGAGATCTGTCAGAGGTACAGGGCTGACCATGCAAAAAGCTTGTGCTTCTGTACTAGCTCCAGAGTCCAAAGCTGTTCTCCCCAGGTCCATTGGAGCTCTGGTGCCAGCGAGTTCCCTGTCCACCGCTTAAAGGGTTGATCCCTCAGCACAGAGGGAGCTCTGTTTAGGAGTTAACATAGCATGAGGTTATATTGACTCCTGGGCAGACTCCCTTAGGGTTGATGGGGAGACAATATGCTTCACTTGGGGTGCCCATAATCTCTACTAACCCCTTACACACTTGCCCTCTTCAGCACTGCAGAAAGCACTGTACGGGGACAAGAGAAGAGTGCGTGTAGGGAAGCAGATGGTACCTTGCCTGCAGGAGTGGTAAAATCTGCATGCAGAGTATCATCCCCTTAAATGCATTCTGAGGGGGAAAGGAAGGCACCCAGTGTTCTATTTTGAGTTCTATTTTTACATTGTATGTGGTTTAACAATATGGACAAATGCAAGTTTGGATAAAACCATTAAACTTGCTTACTGAGGTTCAAATTTAAATCCACATCTTTAGATGTGAGAGTAGTGCGTTCATTTACTGTGCCACTGTATTCATTCTTGAAACAGAAGTAGATTCAAGCTAAAATGTCTGTTCTCCCAGTGATCTTGTCTAACTCACACTAATGGAAGTTCTAGAAATTCATGTCATGTAGACGAGGAAATAGCCACTCTGTTTATAATCGTCATGTTTGATTTGGGTTTTAAAGATTTTGAAATTGGCTTGTAAGGTCATATTATTGAAATTGTTATATCTATCTTGTCTGATTTATTTTAAGGATGCCCAAATCATTAATTGGCTGCAGGAATTTCGGGCTTCTGTTGCATACTTGACCAAAGACTTTGAGCAGCTAGTCAGCATTTTGTTGGTAAGTATAGTATCCAGATATTACATCTGGAGATCAGTAGTTGAATTCTCAAAATGTCTTTGTATTTCACATTATTGTTTCTAACAGCGTGCTATTTGCAATAATACAGAAGCTGCCATGGTTGAGCAGAAGTCAAGATGTGGTGGAAGAATATTTGGGTTTTCTTGGTAATCTAGTGTCAGCACAGACTGTGTACCTTAGATCATGTCTCCGCATGATTGCTTCACATTTTATACCCCGTAAGTTTTTTTGTTATCTTTTATTCATTATCCAAACATTAGGTTAGCGTGTATGCAAAATTAGAATGCTTTACTGTAATTATCACTTATGTGTGTTGTATATTGTGCATTTATTTGGACAACTGAAATGCAATAGAGAATTATGTTAAGTGTAAAGTCTTTAATTTACCTGGATTTTTAGAAAAGTCATTTTAAATCAATAATAAAAACTCTTCTTCCTAAAATAACTTACAAATTATGCTAATTTTCATGAAAAAACACAACTAAAATGAAGCTAGTACTATGATGCCATGTGGAGAATCTTCCCAGCTCCCAGAATGGAAAAAACCCTGTGATCATCTTATGTTTTTGGTGTAATGTAGATAATTTTGGGGCTGTAATTCAGATGAGATCTTTCTTCTAATGATAATTTGATCTGTGCCATTGAGACTGTCATCTTTAAGTTTTATATGGTTATGTAATAATTATCCTATTTCCTATCAGCTCGAGTAACCATAAGGGAGGATGATGTGGATATTTCAGATTCTGATGATGATGAGGAAAGTGAGTATTAATGCATCATGGTTTAAGTATGCTCTATTAATTCTTTTAGCAAAAATGTTTGTATATTGTGTCTTTTTGCAGACTTTTTTCACTGCAGCTTTAATGGTGATGCGTACTATTGAAAACCTGTGTAGGAAAATGAGAAATCCAGTAGAAAAAGTACAAAGTATTAGCACCTCCTGTACTTGAATGCACACAACTCCCATTGAAATCAACTGCATGATAATCTGGCCCTTCTAATCCATTGCCACTAATACAGTAGTTGTGGTATTGAGATGAGTGCATAGGAAATAGAAATGTATGTCAAAGGCTTAGAACCATGATTGTTATTAAAAACAAGTTAACTTGGGTATTTATGTTTGTTTTCCTTTGGTTTAGGTAAACAAAATATAACCAAGTCATAGTTGAGGGGCACTTAAAAACCTTTGCTAGGTTCTTGCTTTTATCTGATAGAATTTCTGCAGCAAACATAAATGTTTGTAAGATATGGATTTCCTTTCCTTCTCACACTTCCTTATGAACAATAGTTGACTCTGTCTAGAATGACTCTCCTGCATAAATTCTGCTGATGGCTGTGTAACTACAGCTCTAGTTTTCTTATAGGAGGTGAGCCTTCTGTGGGCTTTTTCCTCCCAATATTGCACATCTTTAATAATAAATAAATAAATAAATAAAGTGTAATCTGATCCTTTAAGGCCTGTATAATTCCTGTAGCAGTCAATGATTATCTTTCTATATACTTTAATTAGTTTCAGCCCATAGCGAGTTTAAAAAAAAAAAAGTGGAAATGTGCAACATTGTGGGTGAAATGTGCACCTTCCTTAGCATGTAGTCAGACTCTGATCTCTAGGGAGATCAGTGATGTAGGGGTTGTAATAATATCTTGCTTTGGTGGTGGTTATTTAGGGTTGATCATGGTTCAATATTCACTGTATTTTACATGTGGACAGTAACTTTGGAAGTAAGGAGACTCCAAAAGCCAACTTTGGTAAATGTAGTTTCCCCTGGTGAACTATAAAGCATGAGTGGCTAGCAGAATGTATTTATGCTGGCTCCTAGAGTAGCCCCTTGCATGTAACTTGATAAGGGAAATAATTCATAACTCATTTTTTGTTTTTATAGGTCTTTCTGGAAACTTTAACACATGTCATAGAGCACTGCAAACTATAGCAAAATATGTTCCTTCGTAAGTATATCATTCCACAGTTTTGTATATCCTTTTCGTTAATACAAAGCTTTGTTTCACCAATGGGCAAATGTAAACTAATTGATTGAGCAAAGCGAGGTTTAACTCGCAACTTTATGGTATTTGCTTGGCTGTAACATAGTAATGTTAGAATGCTGCATCTGATCAATTCCAGAGTTTCAGGGACTATTCTAGGCATCAATGGCCACAACCTAATTGATTTTGATGCAAACCAGAACAGTAGAAAGGTCTGAATCAGAGAAATATCATGGCCCCCAGACTGCCTGGTGCTGCAGGCAGAGGAATCTCTCTGCCGCCTAAACATATCAGAGGCAGCAGCTTAACTTTCTGCATAGGGTGATTGTCTGTAGTCTGGATTCTTAACAGAAATAAAAGAGCCTTACAGGGAAGGTTTGTAGGGGGAGAGTGGGGGAATGATGGGAGAAATGGGGACTCAGAGAGGGAAAGGGCAAGAGTGCGGGTGTGGGGAAAGCAGCAGAGACTAGAGGGATGGTGTAGAAGTGCTGGGGGAAGCAGGAAGTGTGAGGAATCAGGGACTCGGAGAGGACTGATGGTGGTGGGGGAAGCAGAGACCCCAAGGAGAGTGGTGGTGAACTGGTGTGGGGGAAAACAGGGGAAAACACCTCGAGGAGGTGGGTGAAGAGGACAGCAGGAAATTGGGTGGGAAGTGATGGTAATGAGGGAAACAAGGGCCTGGTGTGGGAACTGTATGTGTGGGCAGGCGTGGAAGCAGGAATTGGTAGTGGGGGGGAGTGGAAATAGGGAGGGGAAAGTGGGGTCCTGGAGGGAATAGGGAGAACAAAGACCCTGCCATGAGGGGGCAAGGGAGAATGGGGGCACATACAGTTCCCCTGGTATGTGGTGGAGGGGAGAATGTGGGGCACACGGAGCCTCTGACATAGGTGGTGGTGGGGAATGGGGATGCACACAGACTCCAGGGTCTGGGGGGAAGAAGGGGATTGAGGAGTACACATCGTTCCTGCCAAGGGGGGGAAAAATGGGGGACAATGAAATGGGGGGAGAGGTTACATGTGGGGCACACAAAGTCCCTGTCATGTGGTGGAGAAAGGAATGGGGGACACAGAGCCTGGCATTAGGGACGGGGTAGGGAGAGTTGCAGGGAGTCCCTGAAATAGAGGGGCATGAGAGGGTGGCACACTGAGAGCTTGTGGGGGAGAACAGAAGAATGCAAGGAGCCCCTGGGGTATGCTATGCTCTCAGCCTACAGAAATTGTGAACTGTGTGACATCTCTAGTTATAATAACTTGTATCCAGTTAGGTCAAACAAGCTTATAGCAGAATTTTACCAAGTTCTGTATAACACATAGTAATACTGTTTGTATGTTTAGCAAAAGTATTCAGTATCAAAACTGGAGAGTAAAAATTGCAGTACAAAGAAAAATCTATTCCAATGAGCAATTCAAAAGTTGTTAGTGATGTGAATTGTTCCAAACACATTGAAGGCTTACTGTGCAGTCAACCTTCAACTTTTCTTTTTGGTGTAGCAGTTCTTTACTGTGATCTGGTAAGATCCTTATTATCAGAATCCCGGTTTATCTCTACTTACTTCAGGTATAAATCAGGGTCCCCATCCTGCAGTGTGTTGCATGTGACCTCTTCATCTTCATGCAGTCTCATTCGCTTCAGTGGCTCTGCATAGGCACAGGGGTCCATCTGTGTGCACCACAATCCAGGTTCAGCACATAGGCTTCTGTGTCCTCAAAACTAACTAGAATCCAAGTCCGCACAGTAAAGCCAACATAATGTAGCTTGAAAGAATGATATGTCAGATAAGTATAAAGGGTCAAATGTTCCCCTAATGTGGAACATTAGTGCTCAAAAATATCATTGCAACTGACTGCAAAGAACTGATTTTACTTCGCTTAGTAGGGAGACGATTGCAGTTGTGTGTAATGGTAGTTTATGTGAAACTCTGGTCCTTGACCCACCACCACTTGGAAGCGTAGCTTACTAGCATAACAAAAGCCATGCTGCTGTTGGTTCCTCTAGCTGTGCACTGAAAACCCTTTGTTGTGGGAGGAATGTTAATACTTACCTCAGTTGCAGTAACTTCAGTGTGGATTTCCATATGGAAATCTACTGGGTAGATAGGAGACCGTGCTGCGCTCCATCCTCTTCCCCCCACCAAATAATGGATTCTGACAGCTTAATGTTAATATTGGAGGAGCTTCTGTGGAATCAAGTAATGGAAGAGTGTGCTTTCTAACTTTTTATTTTTTATTTTTATTTTTATTCTTGCCCCTCCCAAGATAATGGTGGGGGAACTTTTGATTTTATAAAAAATTAACACTTTTTTGTGGAAAGTTTATATAATACATTAATGGGTTATAGAAACATCTTGTACAATTTGTTATCCTACAGCTGTGAAAATAAAACTGTCTTGAAAAATGCTTGTTTCAAACTTCACTTGTAGAAAGATTCAATACATGCACGCTCCGTTTCTTCTGTTTTGGGTAAAGCTTCCTGTATTTTCTTTATTACAGAACACCACAATTTCTCATGCCGATACTTGTGGAAAACTTTCCTTTCATTAATAAATCAGAAAGAACTCTGGTAAGAGCAGGCAGACTATCTATCTTTTTAAAATGTATAAGTAGTAGAAAATACCATAGTTTGGCATTTGATACATTGCATAGTCTAATACAGGTGCTTTAGTGCTCACCATATTGAATAATGTAATTTTAATATTGTTAAGTAATTTTAACAGAAACTGTACTTTTTCTGTAGTTGCTTCATTGCTACACACCCACTGAGAGGAGGATCCAGTAGTACTGTCAATTATTAAGGTTTCCCAATACTTCCCATTATAAGATCTTGTTTTCAGTTGCTTTTAACTTTCGAAAACTTAAACCATTTGGACTGAAATTTTCTTTCTGGGTGCCTGCCTCGGGCTAATTTTTTTGTTTTTGTTTTTTAAATTTCAGCCAAAACAGTTCAGCTGTTTCTGAGAATGAGGCTAGGGAAAAAATAAGTTGTTTTGCCCATGTTAAAAACTCCTGGTTCTTTGAAAACCTCTATCACCCCCATTCTTTGGAGCAAGATCTTGACTATGAGTTGGCGGGGATGGGGGTGGGCAGAGCTTTTTGTCAGGGTTCTGCCTTTTGCCATCCCTGTAAAAATTTCCCCAAATTTATCCAAGTTATAAACTTTGAAAAATGAGTGATTTGTACATGCTCAGAAGAGACTTCTTAGATTTTAGCAGCTAAACTCCCGAAAGATTCCGTGAGCCAGCCGAGCAGTGCTTTTTTCTGCAATTCCAGGTCTGGGCTGCTGTGGGCCGTACTGGGTCCAGGCCCCTGAACTGAGAGCAGGGAGCCTGTCTCTCCTGTGCTTTCAATGACCCCTGATAGGTCCAGGCAGTGTGGAAGAGGATTCAAATGTAGAGCGGACATGAGCCGAACCTTAAGGGTTGTGGTGGATAGATTAGGAGAAGGAGTCTGGTGGGAAAGGTGGGAAGGGGGAACTGGGACTGGAGGCTGGCAGGATTTCACTGTTGCACGTGTACTCTTTAGATGTACTTGAAAAAATAGATATGAAAAAGATTGACATAAGTTACTGATGCCCTCATCCTCTTGTTTAAGCACATCGTTTGGATTATATATTGACTTATTTTTAGCAACTCTTTAGAAGTTAGGACAGAACTGTAAGCTGTTCAACATTCACATCAGTTTCAAATCTTTAGATAAGAGATAATTTGTGGTTCAGCAATTTTGTAACTATATTGCTTCTTCTACTTTCTAAAATCCTTAAAAGAAATGACTCTGTCACTTTGAATTCAAGGGAAAATCCATATTTATGATAATGTTGTATTACAGGAATGTTATGTTCATAACCTGTTGCGAATTACTGTGTATCTTCCAACACTGAGGCTTGAAATTCTGGAACTTATTGTTGAAAAGCTATTAAAGATAGATGTAAGTATGGAACAAACTATCTTTTAAGAAACTTGCTGTCTCTTAAGTGCCAGCAATGACATGATTGTTTTAATATTAAACCTCAACAGAAATTATACTCAAATAGGGTTCACAGTCTTAAGCTACAAAAGCGAGTAAATTAAAATTGAAGAGCTGAAGCTCCACCCTAAAACTGTACAATCTGTGCTTAGATGTGGAAGCATATATGATATACAATATTACTCTTTGTGTGGAAATTCTGTAGCACAGTCTTGAACATGCCAAAATAAGATTTGGATTACAGGATTGAGTGAGTAGCACATATCACCAGAGGCTTTTTGAATTATGTGGTGTGTTGCATCCACATACTGGAGATTCGAATCTGGGCCCAAGGATACATCTTTATAATATTCTGCTCTTCATGTGTTGAACATCTGTCCGTGTTGCTTTAATATAGGTGTTCACTCATCAAAACATTTTGAGTGATTAGGACTTCATGGGTCTCTATTTTGGAGCACATCAACGTAAATCAATCTGTCAGGTTGTTAGTGAGCACACCCTGTGAAGTGTGTGTCTGCTCCCTCCTTAATATTCCCAACTCCTGTTTGGCCAGGGATTTGGAGACCATTAAGAAATGGACCCTAGAACTTTCACATCAGTGCGGTGTCAGTAATAATTGTAGGCCACATGACCTGATACTTGACCTGTTATGGTCCCTCTTGCAAGCACAGAATTTAAGTTAGTGAAAGTCAGTTTCATGCACATAGCTACCAAATCATGCCCTAAGTCCTTTTGCCGCCCCAACCCTTAAAAAAAAAAAAATTAGGAAAATGTACTTCCTGGAAGTATCTGAGTGAAGTTTTAAGCAGTTTATATTGTGTGTGTTTGTTTATATAGTTAGTTTAAAAAAAAACCACACATATATTTAGCCCCCAAACTCTGTTAATAGTGTCATCTATATCTGACTTAAAGAATATAGCGTGGTTACATTTTCCTGCACCGAAGGTTTCTTTAAAAAAATCAGATTTTTTTTATTTTTTTATCTCTAACTACAGGTAAGTGCCCCACGACAAGATATTGAGGATGCTGAAGAAACTGCTAAGAATTCTGATATCAAGGAAAAAACCACAGAGGAAGGACTCTTTGACATGGTTGGCTGTCTAAGCACACTAAAAATGAATGTTTATATTTAAAAAATTAAATAGCAGTTGAGTCATATTAATTTTTGCTTGTAAAGTGGCAATGAGGTACAAACTTGCTTTGTTATAACTAGGTTGTAAGTGAACTGCCAAGAAACATCCAAATCTTCAGTCAAGTTGGGGATTTTAGCCTTTGCAATATTTTAGTAAGTAGAAAGTAATGACTGAAGTGGAATTTGGCCAGGACCCCAGGACATGGGTTAACCATAAAGCTGATTGGAAACAGTTATATGAAACATTTTGTCAGAATTTGCAATGTCATCGAAATTGAAACCGTCTACAGGACCATGTTGATTTTTGACAAAATTCCACTGAAAACGAGCCAGCTTGCTTGCCTCGCTCTTCAGCAGCCCAGGCTCCTGACTCGTTGGCAGCCCCCCTGGCTGACTAACAGAGCGGTGAGCCTGGAAGCCCTGGCTTCCTGGCAGCCTGAACTCCCAAGGCATCCAGAGCCCTAGCTCCACGACAGCCTACCAGACCAGCTGTCCTGGTACTGGGGTTTCCAGGGTCCCTGACGATGTCCTAGAGTCGGTGATTTCAGGCTCCCCACCTGGTTGCCTGCCCGGACTTCCTGTGGCACTTTGATGGAAAGTTTTGAAAATGTTGCTTTTTATTCTGAATTGGAACAAAAAGAAATTTCAAAATCCTCTGCAAAATGGAATTACCAGTTTCCACCCAGCTCTAGTTAGGACCTCTGCATAAGAACATTAAGGAACTCAGGGCCTCAACTTTGTCTTAGACTTACTGAAAGTTGGTACCTCCAGCCGTACAGTCCCCTAACGATATGCTGTGGCATTGGAAGGAAAAATTCTAGCCACTGAATTGCCGTTGTTGATTTGTGTTAAAACAACACTGAACATCTGAAAGCAAACCCGAAGAAATTTTACAGTTAAAGTTAAAACTGTGGGCTGACATTCCATTGATAATTCATGGGGGTGTAACTCCCATTAAAAACCTATGTCCAGTCTACCTGGTGCTCCACTGGCAATTTACCATGGGGAATAAATATTCCCAAAGAGTTGACAATTATTAACCTATTCGCTCTGTGTCAGAGATTGATTTGTGTTCAAAGGGGAGTGGGGCTTACACAAAAAATATGCGCAACTACCTCTAGAGCCTATTACAGAGTACTAAGTAATTGACTTAAGCCCATCATCGGTACAACAAAGCAATATTTGTATATATTTGCTTGTAGCTCTTATAACTAAGCTGAACAAGAATTAATTACATAGTTGATGGTGATTATTTTGGTAGTGTTAAACACCTATTTCATAGAACTGGAAGGGACCCTGAAAGGTCATCAAGTACAGCCCCCTGCCTTCACTAGCAGGACCAAGTATTGATTTTGCCCTAGATCCCTAAGTGGCCCCCTCAAGGATTGAACTCACAACCTTGGGTTTAGCAGGCCAATGCTCAAGCCACTGAGCTATCCCTCCCCCCTGTATGACTTTGAACAGAGAAAGTATGTTTTGGTTTATTTATAGCAGGGGTTCTCAAACGGGGTCGGGACCCCTCAGGGGGTTGTGAGGTTATTACATGGGGGTCGTGAGTTGTCAGCCTCCACCGCAAACCCCGCTTTGCATCCAGCATTTATAATGGTGTTAAATTAAAAAAAGTTTTTATATATTTATAAGGGGAGTCGCACTCAAAGGCTTCCTGTGTGAAAGGGTCACCAGTTCAAAAATTTGAGAACCACTGATTTATAGTGACTGTCTTTGTTGTACAGTACATATGAGAGCTTTTTAACTGCTACTTTATCTGACAGGAGGAAGATGAAGAAACAAACGAAAACAAAGATACCTTCAGTAGGAGTGACATGATGGCCCATCCACTAGCAGAACGCTTGGATATTTTGATGAACATTCTGTTTTCTTACATTAAAGATATCTGCCATGTAGATGGTAATAATGTACCTGAGCCTGTTGTTTTGTTAGTAATTAAATATAACAGTAAGAGTTCTGCTAGTGCAGGATTGGTCCTCTAGAATCTGTTTTTTCACCTGTAAATTTCTCCTCCCAGCAACATGATATAGGCTAGATTTTTTTTTTTTTTTTTTTCAAGCTGTAACAAATATCTGCTGGGCATAGCTGCAGTTGGACAATGAGGCAAAGAAGCCAGTTTTGGCTCCCTGATGCTGGGACCTATTTTATACCAGCCCCAGTGTACTTTTGAGCAGCCTCGTTAGTCGTACTCTAAAGTATGGCAACTGGCTATACACCTGCTGAGAATAGCTGGAGTGCAGTAGCAATAATGTTCTGACTAACTCACCACTCTGTTCCCAACCTGACATGTCCCCTATGTCAGGAGCCACATGAGACAGGTAAAGGAGCCAGCTGTGTTGTCTAAGGAATCTGGGGGATTCCTCAGCTGGGGAGAGCCATTGGCTTTTCAGCCACTTTGTGCTGCCAGACTGGCACAAAGGGCCAGAACGGTGAAGAGAATCTGGCCTTTCAGCTGTTGATTTGAGCCCCTTCTTTCTCTTTTTCCTGTCTGATCTTTTTTGTTTATACTCAGTTGGCCCTATGTATTTATTTTTCCTGCCTTACCTTGGACTTTGCTTCTGTGGTGTCTTGGTATTGTAAAATTTCTTAAAATTTCTGTAATACCCTCAATGCCCCCTTGCTTCTACTTGATGATAACTTTGATAATTAGAATTATAGATTATTTTTAGGGTTGTCAATTAATTGCAGTTAACTCACGCAATTAACTCAAAAATATTAATCGTGATAAAAAAAATTAATCGCACTGTTAAACAATAGAATACCAATTAAAATTTATTAAATATTTTGGATATTTTTCTACATTTTCATATATATTGTATTCTGTGTTGTTATTGAAATCAAAGTGTATATTATTTTTTATTACAAATATTTGCACTGTAAAAATGATAAACAAAAGAAATAGTATTTTTCAGTTCACCTCATACAAGTACTGTAGTGCAATCTTTGTCGCGAAAGTGCAACTTACAAATGTAGATTTTTGTTTGTTTGTTATATAATTGCACTCAAAAACAAAACAATGTAAAACTTCAGAGCCTACAAGTCCACTCAGGCCTACTTCTTGTTCAGCCAATTGCTAAGACAAACAAGCTTATTTACATTTACAGGAGGTAATGCTGCCCTCTTCTTAGTGTTGCCTGAAAGTGAGAACAGGCATTTGCATGGCACTTTTGTAGCTGGCATTGCAAGGTATTTACGTGCTAGATATGCTAAACATTTGTATGCCCCTTCATGCTTCGGCCACCATTCCAGAGGATGCTGATGACATTTGTTAAAAAAATAATGTGTTAATTAAATTTGTGACTGAACTCCTTGGGGGAGAATTTTGTGTCTCTTGCTCTGTTTTACCCGCATTCTGCCATATATTTCATGTTATAGCAGTCTCGGATAATGACCCAGCACATGTTGTTCATTTTAAGAACACTTTCACTGCAGATTTGACAAAACGCAAAAAAGGTACCAATGTGAGATTTCTAAAGATAGCTACAGCACTCGATCCAAGGTTTAAGAAGCTGAAGTGCCTTCCAAAATCTGAGAGGGACGAGGTGTGGAGCAACACTCAGATGCAGAAACTACAGAACCCAAACCACCAAAGAAGAAAATCAGCCTTCTGCTGGTGGCATCTGGCTCAGATAATGAAAATGAACATGCGTCGGTCCGCACTCCTTTGGATTGTTATGGAGAACCCGTCATCAGCATGGACGCATGTCCTCTGGAATGGTGGTTGAAGCATGAAGGCACATGTGAATCTTTAGCGCATCTGGCATGTAAATATCTTGTGACGACTGCTACAGTAGTGCCATGCAAAATGCTTGTTCTCACTTTCAAGTGACATTGTAAACAAGAAGAGGGCAGCATTATCTCCTGCAAATGTAAACAAACTTGTTTGTCTGAGCGATTGGCTGAACAAGAAGTAGGACTGAGTGGACTTGCAGGCTCTAAAATTGTACATTGTTTTATTTTTGAATGCAGGTTTTTTTGTACATAATTCTACATTTGTAAGTTCAACTTTCATGATAAAGAGAGTGCCCCACAGTACTTGTAGGAGGTGAATTGAAAAATACTATTTCTTTTGTTTTTTACAGTGCAAATATTTGTAATCAAAAATAAATATAAAGTGAGCATTGTACACTTTGTATTCTGTGTTGTAATTGAAATCAATATTTTTAAAAATGTAAAACCATCCAAAAATATTTAAATAAATGGTATTCTATTATTGTTTCAGTGCTATTAATCGCATGATTAATTGCAGTTAATTTTTTTAATCACATGATTAATCACGGTTAATTTTTTTTAATCGCTTGACAGCCCTAATTGTTTTGTATAATTTGTATATCAGAGGTAGCTATCCCGCAACCAACCATTCAGTTCAAATTGGAATTTAAATCATATATTGAAATGTGTTTTTTCTCTTTTGAAATTTATAAGAACAAATATCTGAAAGGGACATTGGTAGGAGGAAAGCTATATTTAATCATACATCTGTGGCGCTAAGCCTCAATTATTAAACAAGCAAGAATATTTAAAAATCAGATTTATTTTTTGTATTTCACTCGTCTGGAACACAGATACTATGCGACTTAGTTTCACTTTCTGGCTGTTCTGCACTAGCACAGTATTGCAACATTTGCATATCTAACAGCTCTGGGGAATGTTTTTATTTTTTTTATTAGGGAAGCTTGATGTTAACAATACGAAGGACTTGTATCGGGATCTGGTTACTGTCTTTGACAAGCTCATTTTGCCAACCCATGCTTCATGTCATGTACAGTATTTCATGTTTCACATCTGTAGCTTTAAATTGGTGAGTACAAGCATACACTTCCTAAAGTGCACCTCTCCTATTATATCTGTTGCATGTTTTTATTTTGTTCTCCTAGCCGATAAAATTGTGTTAAGCTGATTAATTTAACTGATAACCCAGTGCTAATCCATACCTGGCTGAAAAGGCACATCTTTATTCCTATTCTCTTTACTTTCTTTCTCTTTTGCCAGCACAGTGTTAAAAAACAAAAATATACAAATTCTCAAAGGACATTCCTTTCAGCATTTGTAGGAGTATTTGCATATTTTTTTTTTGTAGTTATAAATTTTGTAGTAAACTTTTGTTTTTAAAAAGGTTTTTGTTTTTTGTTTTGTTTAACAAAAATGAGTACACTGGTGTCAGGAGTCTCTGTTTATAGATGGCATCAGCATTAGGATTAATAGTTTGAATGTGTTTTTGTTTTGTTTTGCAGGGGTTTGCAGAAGCATTCTTAGACCATCTTTGGAAAAAATTGCAGAATCCAAATAATCCTGTGGTGATCAGACAGACTGCTGGAAGTTATATTGGCAGCTTCTTGGCAAGGGCTAACTTTATTCCAATTGTGTAAGTAATGTTGCTAGATCATTTTAAATATCTTATACTTTGTATATGGTCAAAAGTGAAGGATTTATGGCATATACTAGATTTAAGTATGGAAAGATAATGTACCAGTTCCCCTCCCACAACTCTGACAATGAGCCATAACTCTGATCTAAAATATCCTTGTTGTTCCCCTTTTGGGGTTCTCTGAGTTTTCCAAAAAAGTTTTGTGTTTATGGGATGTGGACTAATGCCTGCTGGGTGAGGATGAGGTAATCAAACACCAGATTTATCAGAGGTACTAAGAATCTATAGTTCTCTTTGACTTTGTTGGAATTGTGGGTGCTCAACGTGTGTGATATTCAGCCCCTAAACTTATGTTTGAACATACATCTTCAAGTGTGATAGGTATTGCACTAAGCCTCTGAGACATTTAGTGCAATTATTCCTATTCATTGTATAGATTAGTCTCTGTAGTTTGCGTGCTCAATAGGTGGATGAGTAGACTTTTTTTTTTCTTTGTAACAGTTATATAATATGGGATATTGTCTTCAGGATTTCTGAAGCTGTTGTTAAAAGCAGTGGGCTTAATGACTTAATGTTGAACCTAATTTGACATTGGAACCAGAAGGTTTCTCTTGTTGTTTGTGCCTCACAGCTCAGACAAGAAGATTTCCAAACTTTTTATTTGGTGGGCCACTTTGCAAATGATCCTCTCATGAACTCATCACTCCTACCAATACTTCAATCTTCCTGATGCTTGGGGTTCTCAGTATTGTTGCAGACAGTTCAGTGACTGCTGGCACAAAGGACAAGACGGGCAGTGTAATCTACTTCTTTATAAAATGATTTCTGTGCTTATTTGCATGTACAGTACACATTAAGCGCCTTAAATATTTTTAAAACATCTTTCATACATGAATTCAAATGGTGTTCTTACAGACCATGTTTCTCCATTATAGTACAGTGAAAGCATGCATGGATCTGTTAGTTAACTGGCTGCACGTTTACATTGACAATCAGGATGTGGGGACAAAAGCTTACTGTGATGTTGCTCTTCATGGACCTTTTTACTCCACGTGCCAGGCTGTATTTTATGTTTTAATTTTTCGCCACAAGCAACTTTTGGATGGAAACTTAAGGAAAGGTGAGTACATTGAAAGTGTCAGTACTATAAAATTAAAACAGAATTCATGTGCAAGCTCTAAAAATATTAATTTCCTAATGGTCAATTTGGTGAAGTGAATTATGGGAAGGTTAAGTTACTATATTTTAAACAAAGTGCATAAGACTTTGTATTTGTATTGGAATACAAAGCTGGATAACTTGCTTTTTAGCTAGTAAAAATCAACGCAGATAAAATCATTGGGCCCGCTAGTGGGTGCTCTGAGTTATTTTACCAGCACAAATCAAAGTAAATTGGTGGAGGGTTCCCCTTGTGGCACAGAGCTGGTGTAGTGGGTCTATGCCACCCCTTCAGTTACTGATTCATGAAGTGTGACTGAAGTGTCCCTAAGCCCTGATGATCCTGGCTGATGGAAGGGCCATGTAAGACTGTGAGCAGTTGAGCATAAATTAGAGCAACCTGCTGCTGTTCTAACTTAAACTGGGGGCTGGTCCAGAACTTGGAGGTCTACTAATGAATAGTACTATGTAAGAGGTAGGGGGCATTTTTTGATTGATTGGAACATAAAATAATCATAAAGCCCCATGGCCATTACTGAGCATAACTCTGCCAGACTGGAGAATCTTAATTATGAATTAAGCATCTACTGTATCTGTAATAGCATATTAAATATGGAATCCTGTTATGTCACAAAAGCTATTTGTGTTCTCTACTTGCAGAACGCTGTGACTTGTTCTTTACAGACTTCTGCATTCACCACAATTTTCTTACATTTATTTTATAATTATTAGTAGAGTCTCATTATATGACAGAATAGCCCGGCCTGGGGACTTCCTTGTTATATTTCTTTTTTCTCTCCATCTTCTTTAGATGTTCTGCAAAAGCTTCCTTCTGTTGCTTTACATGCAGCTGCTTGACAAGTTAACATCCCCAGCTGTCCCCCAACATTATATGTTGCTTGATGCAGCCAAAACTGTGATTTTTTTTTTTTTTTTTTTAAATTCAGTCTGAAAAATCTTAATGCTGAATAATTTTAAAAAGTCACTCTAGAATTTCCACATACTGTATATTTGTACCATCATCTGGCATATGACTGAAAAGGTGTTGCTGCTTTGTTTGTGCAGGCCCCGAGAGTAAGTGCTGCATAACTTGCAGGCCGGTCATCTAATGCTTATAATCTAATATACAATTTTTTATAATGAATTCTTGCACTTGATTTCAAAGTATTCTCTGAACCAGGAGAAACGTGATCTTGCCCTTTATTACTCTAAAGTAATAATGAGAAATTGGTACAAGGTTGGGAGAGTTCTAATATAAACTCTGCTATTGACTTGCTGTGTGGCCTTAGGGAAAAGTCACTTCTTTCTGTTTCCCTATCTGTGAAGTAGGAATGATTATCTACCTTCATGGGGGTTGTGAGACTAAGTTTAATCTGTACAGTGCTTTGAACATGGAAAAACACTGTATAAATCCATAGTATTTATTATACACCATTCTTATTTTGAAGGTTTGGCCTACCTGCAGAACTTAAATTTTGAACGCATAGTCATGTGTCAGCTAAACCCTCTGAAGATTTGCTTACCCTCCATTGTTAACTTGTTTGCTGCTATTACCAGGTAACTATTATTTATTTTTTCAGTTTAAATTTTATATGAACCATAGCAATCTGGATAATAACCATAGTGTAGTATTTTGAAGACTAACATTTTTTTGTAAACTTGTATGTTTGTATAATGACTATAGATTATAGTATAGTATAATATAATATACGATAGCCCCTTCAGTGTTAGAATATTACCTATATACTGAGTGGGAGCAGTTTATAGCTAATACACATACAATGAAACCCTGTAGTTAAATAGAGCTGTTTCATTGCTTTGTGATGGTGCAGATTGTTATACTACAGTAACTCTCCCTTAACGTTGTAGTTATGTTCCTGAAAAATGCGACTTTAAGTTAATCCAATTTCCCCATAAGAATTAATGTAAATAGGAGGGGGTTAGGTTCCAGGGAAATTGTTTTTCACCAGACAAAAAACTATATATTGTATAGATATACACACAGTATACATTTTAAACAAACAATTGAATATTGTTCACAGCTATGATGATTGTGAAGCTTGGTTGAGGTGGTGAAGTTAGAGGGTGGAAGAGGGAGGGATATTTCCCAGGGAATGCCTTGCTGCTAAATGATGAACTAGCACTTGGTGAGCCCTCAAAGGTTAACACATTGTTGTTAATGTAGCCTCTCACACAAGGCAGCACGAACATAAGGGAGGGGAGACAGCATAGCAGACAGAGACAGACACACACCTTGTGTGTGTGTGTGTGTGTGTGTGAGAGAGAGAGATGCACACTGCCCCTTTAAGTAAGCTGACCCACTCTTAAGTGCATTGTCTTTTTAAGTGGATCAGGAAGTTGAGACAGCAGCTGCTTCCCCAAGCTCTCTGTCTCTCTTCCTCCGTGTCCCCTCCCTGCTCTATATGGAGAAGGGGTAAGTGGGGTGCGGGAGGAGGGGGACATCCTGACACTGACATTAGCGCCCCCCCCCCCCCCCCGCACATCAAGCAGGAGTCTCTGGGAGCAGCTCCAAGGCAGAGGGCAGGAGCAGCACGTGGCAGTGGGGGGAGGGACAGCTGAACTGCCTTGATAGCCTGCTGGGCGGCTGCTGCACAGGGAACTTAGGGGAGTGGGGAGCTGATAGGGGAGCTGCCGGTCCACCCTGGTTACAAGCCCCCACCAGCTAGCTGCAATGGGCTGCTCTTCCTGCAAGCAGTGGACAAAGCAGGCAGCTGCCAAACGATGTTAGAAGGGAGCATTACACAACTTTAAACGAGCATGTTCCCTAATGATCAGCAACATAACAACGTTAACCGGGACGACTTTAAGTGAGGAGTTACTGTATTTGCAATAAAGTTCTGTTGAGAGTAGAATTGGTTAGATAGACTTCATTTATAAGCTCCCTTTATTCTGATTGTATTGTTAACTCCTGCTGTTAGTCATAAAATGGAAGTTTGTGCTAGAATTTGGATATTTATGTAATATATCTCAGCCCATTTCAATATCTTGTGAAATTATTTGCTTTCCCTGTAGTTAGAGATGCTTATACTCATCAGTGTTTTTTGTTTGTTTAAGGAAATACCAGTTGGTGTTCTGCTACACCATTATTGAAAGGAACAACAGGCAATTTTTGCCAGTCATCAGAAGCAGCAGTGGGGGTGATTCTGTGCAGACTTGCACTAACCCGCTTGACAGTTTTTTCCCATTTGATCCTTACATTCTCAAAAGGTATAGATTTCCAATGCAATAAACTAATTTCTGCCTTGCATAAAATAAATTCAAAGAACATACTTAAGGTGACTGTTCTACTCTTCTAAAATGTATTGTTGTATTATAAGTCAAAACACTCTAGTTCTACATAAGTTGTTTTTGTAGGACTGAGACTGTCAGAAGCTGGAGAATTGGAGTTTGTGCACTCTGTAGGTTTTGGGTGTGGGGAGGGGAAAAGGGCCCATCCTCTCATACTGCATTTGGTAAAAGGTTACTTTAGGTAAATTTTCTTTTATCTACCCCTTTTTAATGAGTCCAATTCATAATATTAGCATAACAAAATGTACTGAGGTCCGTCCGAGTGGTAGTTTCTTGCATCTCTGGGATTGGCACCATATGCGAGAGGGCATCTGGTTTGTTTTCAGAGGCTTTTGTTATTAGTTAGATAGGCTGTTCTTGAAGCTCTCTAGCCTGGAATGCTTATATTCTTTGATCCATGAATGTTTGTGCAGATGGGTTCTTTAACATACAAAAGATGACCATCTTAAATAGATTTTTCCGCACAAGCCATCTTCTAGCCTGAAAAGGGCTGCAGTCAGTCCTTGCTCTAAAGGAATAAAAGTGCTGGACAGAAGTCCAGTAAATCCTGTGGGTAGGATTACAGGCTAGAAGAAAATTATAGTTGGCTGAGGGAGCACTGCCTACGCATTCAAATACATAATTGGAAGAGCTGAGTTCTGTTCCTGATCCTACCACTAGCAATCTCTTCAGGAAAACCTATATAACTTCTCTATGCATCATTTTACCCAGCAGTGAAATGGAGATAATTTACCTACCATGGGAAGTGTTCTTTGGATTAGTCTGTAAAGTGTATAAGAGCCTCTGCAAGGCACTAGAGAAATGTAAAGAATTGCATAGTACAATATTAAAATGAAATGCTTGGTTCATAACTTCTTGTGTGCAACTCTATTCAGCTTATTTGTACTATGCTGCAATTTATGTTCTCAGATCAAAGAAGACCATTGATCCTATTTATCAGATTTGGGAAGAACTGAGTACTGAAGATCTTCAAGAACTTAAGAAACCCTTTAAAAAGGTAACTCCTTCCTGTCAGAAATCGTGTGTGTGTGTGTGGTTTCTGGGGGTTTATTTTATTTTATTTTTGGTTAAAGAAAATAATCTTAAATCCTGCATCAATTGACACTTAAGGAAGTATACTTCCATTTTGGGAGTAACTTTTTTTTTTTTTTTTTTTGGTCACAAATTGCTTAATGTTAGTGGGAAACCAGCACTGAATTATTAGCTATGCAGAATTCAGGAAGCTCTGTGTACATAGAAAATGCATTCTTTATCTAATTTGTGGGGAGAGGGGGGATCATCATGGCCCTCAGATAACTGTTTGATTTCTCCTTTTGTGGATGTATTCATAGTTGTGCTCTGATGCTAGCACTATGGGCCAACTGCTGTGAATCATCAAACAGTTACAGTGATATCTCTGTCCTGACTGAAGGAGGAGCTGACATACAGGCTGGTGGGTTAGGATGCTGGTGCAGATCGAGATCAGTGTAGTATAAGAGATTTAGGTGTTTGTTTGGTTTTTTTTTTTTTCATTAAACCCCTGTGATGATTCCTGTGGATGCCACTTTTAGATCTGTTTTGGATCTATTCTCACAATACACTACAGTTATTAAAGCTCCCCTCTGCCCTGCCAATGATTCCAGCTTCTGTCTATGTAAAGTATTCCTAGAACAGCTATCTCCACATTATCTAATTGATTCACTTCCTTCTGCCACTCCTGTCTACATACACTTTGCAGTCTATGTGTGGAATTCTCTTCCCATCTGTCTGCCAAATAGCCACCTCTCTTCATTCAACTCCTTAAAACTGTCTGACCTCTGGGAGGCCTACAAACCATGAACTTCTTAAAAAGAAAATCCTCTGGACTTTCCAGATCAGCCAGATTCTTATGACTGAGCTTGAAAACTCTTTGTGGCAGGGGGTGTATCTTTGTATACTGTACAGTACGTAGCACATTGTTAGAGCTATATGAATAATAAAATAGTATTGCTTGTATATATATGTATTGTGGTAATTGGCCGACGCAGTCTTGCTTTATCGGTTTAATTGGTAGACTGTATTATTGCAACATTTTGAATTATTTCAGAGTTTATTTAAAAACATATTTCTGGTTTTCAGCACTTTATCTAATTTTCTGGCAAAAAAAAAACAAAAAACAAAACAAAACACTTTTAGCAAATAAATACCAGAAATGCCCAAATTTCCAGGACTTTTCTCCGCTTGTCTAGACATGTGTACCTGTTGGTCAGATATATGCTTCTCTATGGTGTGAAATCTACTAGCTGTGTTAACTCAGAGACTGGGAGCCTCCTGAGAACTGTTTTTTATTTTACTGGGCCAACTAATACACTCCGGTAAATCTCATGTGGTGTTCAGATAACTTTTCCTGGTGAAGAAATTTAAACCTAAGGCTTAAAACTCTATTTAAGATACTATAATGTCTTTCTGTTTTCACTAACATTTTTTCTCTTTGCGTAGTGTACAACTGAAGATGAAGACGATGACTTTCTGAAAGGAGAAACACCTCAAAATGATGGCATGGTTGGAATTACTCCAAGTTCTTATGACTCAAATATTCTGAGCCCGGCAAGCAGTGTAGGATCCTCTCCAGTAACATATGTACAACGGCACCTCTGACTTTGAGAATCAGAAATTAAGTGGATCAAAAGCTATGTGCAATTTTCACTCTTTAAAGAGACTTTCTGAGCAACTTTCCAAACTCTGAAGATTTTACTTGTTTTGGTAATCATATTAAAGAAGAAAGACTATTTTTTTCTTAAACTTGCTCAGATTTCTACAGAGATGTGTTCTGATTAATTTCATACATTGCTAGAAAAGGCTAGAGAATAAACTGCAGTATTTTACAATTTTCATATTGAAATAGTTTATACATAATTTATAGTTATTTTTCTTGATTAGTTTTTGTTTAATAATGTTTCCTCTATAAGGATTTACATAGTAAGGGTGAAATCCTGGCCCCTCTTCTCATTGACTACAGTGGGACTAAGATTTCACTCTAAATGTTTAATTGTGTTTTGATTGGGTATGTTTTTAAGTTATCTTTCTAACAAGTAAACTGAGCATAGGATGAGGTACCAGGGCCTGAGTTCTAATTCCAGCCTGACATTGCCTCCCTCTGACCTTTGACAAATCACTTAGCTTCTTTTCCTCAGCTTCCCCTATCTGTAGAATACGTGGTAAAGCACTTTAAAGATGGACGATGCTATTATCACTGCATAAGATTTTGTCGGAAAAAATTTAAGTGTGAAAGTTCAGACTTTCAACACCTCAGACAGTTGTCAGTTTTGACAGTGACATGAAAGCAGCTTAATGTGTGATCATATGATATGTAGTCAGTTCAAGAAATGTTGTGCAATGCTTTAAGTTCTGGGGATGAAAAGGACTGTATAAGGGTAGGTATTTATTATTTTTGGAACTCTATATTTAAATGTGAATTGTGAAACTACAAAAAAACCCTTTGTTTGTAGAAAGGAAAAGATGCAATTCTCCTCATGTGTCACTGCAGGGAATTTCTTTACTTTGTTTTGTTTTACATAATTGGATTTTTAGGCGGGAGAGGTTTGAATACATATGTAAATAATTACTGCAAAATGAACTGGAAATATCTGCACAGTGCTTCAGTTAGATTACAAACACTTTAAAAAAAAATAAGTATGAGTTTATTCTGTTTGAAAATAGTAAAATTTTAAGTATTTTGGGCCAAATTCTCTGCAATTCCACTGGTCTGACCTTTTGTTTAGACTTTTATTTGTTAGACTTTCGAGACTTGAGCATTGGGTGGGAATCAGAATAAACTTGACACATGCAGATACTTGCAAAACATAGACTTACACAAAAATAAATGGAATTCTATATATGATCTAGCCACTGGAGGATGACACAGGATGTGGTAGGATGGGTTTCAGAAGCACCTAATTTGGCATGTTCCTTCTGAAGGACTGTGTGACGATACCGATGAGGTGGAGACTTTGGATGAGAGAGGGGTTTGGGGATGACATGGCAAAATTAATCTTCCGGTATCTATAAATGAACTGGTTTTTTTGTTTTGTTTTAAATCTCATCCCTTCTGCTGTCATTCCAGAACAATAAAAAGAGAATTGCATTTGAAATTAATTGCCTTATCTCCCAACATAAAAGTACTTATCTTAAGCAACAGTAAGGAAAGAATGGTTCCAAAGTGATCAAAAGATTGCATTCTTCCCCATGACACCAATGGCTTTGTCAACATGTTGGGTGAACTCAGATATAAGACTTTTTTCCAAAACATAACGCCAGTTTTATCTTCTGGCTAACATTGCTATATCTTATATGTGATCTGGGGATTTGCGCACGTGTGTGAGATTTTTTTTTTTATTAGCTCTAGAAAAATATTTGCTTTGTATCTAGACCCACATTTTGGGACATCTTGAAAATTGTAATGTTAAAAAATGAGCACATATTCAGTTGTCCTAGCTAGTCAAACAATCAACCCCAGACCTTCCAGGTTGTTAGATTGTCAGGGATCTTCTGTGTAAGCAATATTTTAACAAGGGCTCCCACAATGTTTCTGTGTCTTAGTCTCTGATAAATCCCCTGATTAGGGCTATGTGTGATCACAAAGACTATGGACCCTACATTCTCTTTGCTTGTTTTTCCCATTTATGCTTTTATAACCATAATAAAAGGAGGCAACAACACTTAGCTAATAAGCTTATTACGCTGCACTTTGCTAGAAGTGTTTATCCTTTGCTGGGCAAAATTATAGTGAGAATACTGAGAATACAGCTGGCTGGAAAAAGAAAGGGGGAGTCTGTTTTTTCTCCCAACATCTTTAAATTTTCCATTCAGGTCTAACTAGCAATACATATAGCCCACTGCTTATCATGTGGCATATGACGTTTCATAGATTCATAGATTCTAGGACTGGAAGGGACCTCGAGAGGTCATCGAGTCCAGTCCCCTGCCCGCATGGCAGGACCAAATACTTTTCTAGACCATCCCTGATAGACATTTATCTAACCTACTCTTAAATATCTCCAGAGATGGAGATTCCACAACCTCCCTAGGCAATTTATTCCAGTGTTTAACCACCCTGACAGTTAGGAACTTTTTCCTAATGTCCAACCTAGACCTCCCTTGCTGCAGTTTAAGCCCATTGCTTCTTGTTCTATCCTCAGAGGCTAAGGTGAACAAGTTTTCTCCCTCCTCCTTATGACACCCTTTTAGATACCTGAAAACTGCTATCATATCCCCTCTCAGTCTTCTCTTTTCCAAACTAAACAAACCCAATTCTTTCAGCCTTCCTTCATAGGTCATGTTCTCAAGACCTTTAATCATTCTTGTTGCTCTTCTCTGGACCCTTTCCAATTTCTCCACATCTTTCTTGAAATGCGGTGCCCAGAACTGGACACAATACTCCAGCTGAGGCCTAACCAGAGCAGAGTAGAGCGGAAGAATGACTTCTCGTGTCTTGCTCACAACACACCTGTTAATACATCCCAGAATCATGTTTGCTTTTTTTGCAACAGCATCACACTGTTGACTCATATTTAGCTTGTGGTCCACTATAACCCCTAGATCCCTTTCTGCCGTACTCCTTCCTAGACAGTCTCTTCCCATTCTGTATGTGTGAAACTGATTTTTTCTTCCTAAGTGGAGCACTTTGCATTTGTCTTTGTTAAACTTCATCCTGTTTAACTCAGACCATTTCTCCAATTTGTCCAGATCATTTTGAATTATGACCCTGTCCTCCAAAGCAGTTGCAATCCCTCCCAGTTTGGTATCATCCGCAAACTTAATAAGCGTACTTTCTATGCCAATATCTAAGTCGTTAATGAAGATATTGAACAGAGCTGGTCCCAAAACAGACCCCTGCGGAACCCCACTCGTTATGCCTTTCCAGCAGGATTGGGAACCATTAATAACAACTCTCTGAGTACGGTTATCCAGCCAGTTATGCACCCACCTTATAGTAGCGCCATCTAAATTGTATTTGCCTAGTTTGTCGATAAGAATATCATGCGAGACCGTACCAAATGCCTTACTAAAGTCTAGGTATACCACATCCACAGCTTCTCCCTTATCCACAAGACTAGTTATCCTATCAAAGAAAGCTATCAGATTGGTTTGACATGATTTGTTCTTTACAAATCCATGCTGGCTGTTCCCTATCACCTTACCACCTTCCAAGTGTTTGCAGATGATTTCCTTAATTACTTGCTCCATTATCTTCCCTGGCACAGAAGTTAAACTAACTGGTCTGCAGTTTCCTGGGTTGTTTTTATTTCCCTTTTTATAGATGGGCACTATATTTGCCCTTTTCCAGTCTTCTGGAATCTCTCCCGTCTCCCATGATTTTCCAAAGATAATAGCTAGAGGCTCAGATACCTCCTCTATTAGCTCCTTGAGTATTCTAGGATGCATTTCATCAGGCCCTGGTGACTTGCAGGCATCTAACTTTTCTAAGTGATTTTTAACTTGTTCTTTTTTTATTTTATCTGCTAAACCTACCCCCTTCCCATTAGCATTCACTATGTTAGGCATTCTTTCAGACTTCTCGGTGAAGACCGAAACAAAGAAGTCATTAAGCATCTCTGCCATTTCCAAGTTTCCTGTTATTGTTTCTCCTTCTTCACTAAGCAGTGGGCCTACCCTGTCTTTGGTTTTCCTCTTGCTTCTAATGTATTAATAAAAAGTCTTCTTGTTCCCCTTTATTCCCGTAGCTAGTTTGAGCTCATTTTGTGCCTTTGCCTTTCTAATCTTGCTCCTGCATTCCTGTGTTGTTTGCCTATATTCATCCTTTGTAATCTGTCCTAGTTTCCATTTTTTGTATGACTCCTTTTTATTTTTTAGATCATGCAAGATCTCGTGGTTAAGCCAAGGTGGTCTTTTGCCACATTTTCTATCTTTCCTAACCAGCGGAATAGTTTGCTTTTGGGCCCTTAATAGTGTCCCTTTGAAAAACTGCCAACTCTCCTCAGTTGTTTTTCCCCTCAGTCTTGATTCCCATGGGACCTTACCTATCAGCTCTCTGAGCTTACCAAAATCCGCCTTCCTGAAATCCATTGTCTCTATTTTGCTGTTCTCCCTTCTACCCTTCCTTAGAATTGCAAACTCTATGATTTCATGATCACTTTCACCCAAGCTGCCTTCTACTTTCAAATTCTCAACGAGTTCCTCCCTATTTGTTAAAATCAAGTCCAGAACAGCTTCCCCCTAGTAGCTTTTTCAACCTTCTGAAATAAAAAGTTGTCTGCAATGCAGTCCAAGAATTTGTTGGATAGTCTGTGCCCCGCTGTGTTATTTTCCCAACATATATCCGGATAGTTGAAGTCCCCCATCACCACCAAATCTTGGGCTTTGGATGATTTTGTTAGTTGTTTAAAAAAAGCCTCATCCACCTCTTCCACCTGGTTAGGTGGCCTGTAGTAGACTCCTAACATTCTGTGTGTGTCTTTTGAGAAGGATGTCAGTTTTGGTGATCTGTATCTCTGGGAAATTAATTTGAAAATACATGACATTTAGTGTAGTCAAAAGCAAAAATGCTTCTACAAAAGTATTCTTATGAGGAGTTAGAAGTAATCTCCACCAGAGATTTGTAGTAGTATCCAGAGAGGGCTGATTTCATCCCAATATTTCCTTCACTTCAGTTTGCTGATGACAGTTTTTGAGGGACCCTTCCAGTACAACTCATATTTTAGTAATTACGTCTGATTCCGCTGACTTTTGTGGAGAAAGAAAAAGCAGATTTGTTTAAGACTTAAATGAATTAATGCAATATATGTCAGACCACAGTATCACTTCCCAGCCTGTACAAGGTCTGACTTGGGCCATTAGAAGTGAGGGTTGTGCTGTGAGTGCTGCAGATACCAAGCCAGTGCATAGGAAGTGGGGGCTGATTGAAAATACCCAGTTTTAAATAAATATTTCTGAATATGCCTCAAGCAATTAATTATTTACTGCTTTTAAGGTATGAAACTCTTAATTTGACATAATGTGCTAAATTTTCAGCATGGATCTAACTGTACCCACAAAATGTGTGGATGTGGGGGAAGAAAATCTGTATGTGTGAGTATATCTTACTGCCTCTTCTTATCTAAAGACAGGATTTTTACATGTACAAATGGCTGGGCCCACACATTCAGTGGGCCTCTTTTTTTTCTGGTCTGCTGAAAATTTGGTTTGATGAGTATTTGTGCCCTGCTTGTGTAATTGATGGTACTCTTCATGAGAGAACTAAAGCCTACTGTAATGGGCAGTTTCCATGATGGGTCATTATATTCTGCCTGCTTAAAATGCCCCCTGTAGTTTCCATTAGAGATGGTTTATTTTAAATACAGCCCTGCTGGAGTTCAGTAGTCCCTGTCCTGGAGGTGGAAATTCAGACAGATCTGCAATTGTCCTAGCTGTGAACCACACATTTCTTCAACCCTTTCTGGGGTTGCAAGTTTCATTTTAAGAGGGGAGAGTACCTATGCTGCTCTCTTGGGAGTGGGGGTGAGGTGGTCTACCGTGCATCAGTATCGTTTTCTTTCCCCGCCCTTAGTTGAAGTCAGGTTTGTGCAGGCTCCGGCGGCAGACACTCCGGCTGCTTGCACAGAACTACTCAAATCCAAACCAGGCTTCTCCATCCGGACTACATCTCCCAGAACCCCTTGCGATGTCAGCCCATGCAGCCTCCCCTCCCAGCTGGCTGCTATCGGAAGTAGTCCGCCCGGCAGCCTCAGGAGCGGGCGCTTCCCAGAGATGCCTCTGCTGATTAACGGGGATCGGATCGACCTGGCCCAGCCCCCGGGGGAGCTGATCCGCAACTACTCGCACCTGGAGGTAAGGGGACGGGGGCTGCGGCAGGGGTGCAGGGAAGGAAGGGCAGCCCCAGCGGGGAGGCAGGAGGGTTGTCGGACTCCAGCCAGGAAGGCTGCAGTGCCCAGTTGGAGGGAGTAGGTTTGTGCCATCTCCCGAGCTGGCCGGGGTGGAGCAGGCTTTGGACGGGAGGCCCCTCTCCTCTAATGAGAAGTCCAGAGCCTATTGGCTTTGACGGGGGAAAAGGGGAGTTTACCAATGTCACAGGTAACTTACCAAGTAGGATGGGGGTCTGTACGCCTGTTTGGCGCTCTCAGTGGGCTAAATGCCCTGGCCCAGGGTATATGCAGTTTTGTCGCGATGTGGGTCCCAGGATATTAAAGAGAAAAGGTGGGAGATGTAACATCTTTTACTGGACCGACTTCTGTTGGTGAGAGAGACCAGCTCTGGAGCCAGACCTTGTCTCTCTGGCATAGGGTGCTCTCCGGTGTTGGAGGCATGCAACCCCCCCCCCCCCAGTGTGGGGTGCTGGGTGGGAGGGCAGAAGCCCTGATGTGGTGCCCGCATGTTGGAGGCATGGACATCCTGGCATGTGGTGTTCTTGGGGGCCCAGAAGCCCTGATACAGGGTGTTCTGGCATGGGCAGTGCAGGGGCATAGATGTCCAGCTATGGGTATGGGAGGGAGGGTCTTTATGCATCATCAAGAAGCAAAAAAGCCCAAGCTCTATTTCCCCCCCCCCTTCCCGTACTAGAGAATGCTATCGTGTTATAGCCACTGGAAATGGAGAACCCCTATTGAATCATCAAGTCCATACCCTGTAATAATGTTTCTGGCTAGATTCTCACAGTACTGAGCCCCTGCAGCTCCCAAATCAGGCTATGCATAGCCAGTCTTAGACATTGCTAGAACAAAACAGACTCAAGTTTGTGATTGGGTATTAAAGTAAATCAGTGTTGAATGATGTGTGTGGTCAGCTTCAGGAAACAGAGTACTCAGTAACAGTTTGGTTTATGGGAAGGAGGGTTACATAATGTTTTGTGGAGCGTAGCTGAGCAAATATCACTAGAATCTATCCCTCTACTGCATTCAAGCCAGCGGGAGGAGTTTCTTACCAGCTAAAGAAATGAACATAGTGTTTGTGCTTCCAAGACCGCTTCTATGGGGAGACCCAGAGTCATTTGAGCAATCCAGGGTTTGCTGGTACAATAGACTTTGGTTCATTCTCCAAATAGGAGGCTTATGTATGTTAATTCTCTAGTACTAATATAATAATAATAATTAATAATAATTAATAAAGATTTATAATGAATGAAATCATCAAATAAAAACAACTTACAAGTAATCAAGTTGATTATTTTGTTCATATCTTCTGGTATTTTAGCTCTAGATTGTGATTACCTTACTCACCCTGAACAGTACTTTCCTCCATAAGGAGTCCTTTTGACTTTAGCAGGACTACTCATGTTGCATCATGCTATTTGCTAGATGTGTGTAAGGTTATCACAGTCAAGCCTTTAAAAATTATCCTTTGTGAATGTCTCTTAAAAGCATCCAAGATAACAACTATAGGGAAGCTAATAGATCTGACTTAAATATTTAACTGTTCTAGTCATAGCAGTAGACTGAGCACAGGTCTAGGAGCCAGAAACTGCTGAGTTCAGCTCTTGTACTGATTGATGATTATGTGGCCTTGGTCAAGTCCCTTTCTTTTTCTCTCTCTCCATTTTTAAAGTGGGGATGACAGACTCTTTGTGTCTGAGGTGATGTGAAGATTAACTGGTTAATGTTTGGAAAAAGCCTCGAGGATGTAAAACGCTCTTCTTTCTTGCCACTTACCTCTTTGGGGATCAATGACTTTTATAGCCTTCTTCCAAAACTCATGATTGTAGGCTTGGCTGTTGTGGAAACCAGTCACACTCAGGTCTGCTGATATCCAATCCATGTTCCGAGTCTTTGGCCTCCCCCTTTGTTACTGAAGATGTAAAACACCATGAAATGTAAGTATTTATGGTGAATCTCAGCCTTCATGGTCTTCCCGGAACTGCCACCTGATTCCCTCTGTTTTCCAAAGGCCTGGTTGGGTCGGTGTCCATTCTAGTACTTGCTGTACCTGCTCTTTCAGCCATTTTAGTCTGAGTGCAATTTATTTACAGGAGAAAGCAAGAGTTCTAAGAGGCCAACCTGCTCAAACAGTGGGACCCAAAGGACTTCTATACATCCAGCAAAGAGAGTTTGCAGTGACCACCCCTAAAGATGGTACGTGGGGATGCAATAATGTTAGCTATTGAAGCAACAGGCATGACGGCCAAATTCTTACTGTATTTCTCTCCTTTAAAACAGGTTCCGTGTCCATCCTTGGGTCTGATGATGCAACTACGTGCCACTTGGTGGTGCTCAGGCACACAGGTATCATAAAGGAAACCTGGACCATGAGATGCATGTTTCTCAAATAATGGCTGTGTAATGACTGTTATTTCATATGGAATTTCCACATTTGATGTATTGAGCTTGCACTGGGTGTTCTAATTCATTTATTCTAGTTTGCATGGGTCACGTTTTAAGAAACCTTGCTATTACCAGCCTGCATTACCTTCGGCAGCATACACTAGAACTGCATGTTCACTCTAACCCTTAGGGTACGTCTACACTACGGGGGGGGGGGAGGGGGGATCGATTTCAGATACGCAAATTCAGCTACGGGAATAGCGTAGCTGAATTCAACGTATCTGATCCGACTTACCCCGCTGTGAGGACGGCGGCAAATCGACCGCCGTGGCTCCCCCGTCGACGGCGCTTACTCCTACCTGGGCTGGTGGAGTACACGCGTCGATTCGGGGATCGATTATCGCGTCCCGACGAGACGCGATAAATCGATCCCCAAGAGATCGATTTTCTACCGCCGATCCCGGCGGGTAGTGAAGACCAGCCCTTAGACCACAGGAGTCTGCTTTGTTGGTTAAGTAAGTGACTTGTCTAGTGTCATACAGTGACCCAGGGCCTGTCTATGCTAAAGAATTTAGATCGATCCAGATTTAGACTGAAAAATCCACCCCCTTGTGCAACGAAGTTAAACCGACCGAAGTCCCTGTGTAGATAGCACTACGTCAGCAGAAGAATTCTTCCATTGACCTAGCTACTGCCTCTTGGGGAGGTGGATTACCTATGTTGGCGGAAGAACCACTCCTGTTGGTATAGGTCAGGGGTTCTCAAACTTCTGTGCACTGCGACCCCCTTTTGACAATAAAAATTACTACATGACCCCAGGACGGGGGACCGAAGCCTGAGCCCGCCCGAGCCCAACTGACTTTGGGAGGGGGGGGCAAAGCTGAAGCCAAAGGGCTTCAGCCCCAGGCAGGGGGCCTGTAACCTGAGTCCCAACACACAGCGCTGAAACCCTCAGGCTTTGGGTGGTGGGACTCAAGCTACGGCTTCGGCCCTGGGCCCCAGCAAGTCTAAGCCAGCCCTGGTGACCCACTTTGGGGTCCCGCCCCACAGCTTGAGAACTGCTGGTATAGGTAGTGTCTATGCTGAAGTGCTGCAGTAGTGTTTCAAGTGTAGACAAGCCCTTAGTGACAGAGATGGGAATGGAACTCAGTCCCTTGCTCTTATGAAGGCAGCACAGGAGACCTAGTGGTTTCAACAGGATATTGGGAATCAGGAGACTGAGGTTCTGTTCCTGACTACACTGAATTTGTGTGATATCAGACAAGTCACTTAATCTATTTAGTGTCAGTTTCTCCTCCTGTAAAATCTGGATCCGGTTTATCCATTTTATAACCTACTCTACAGAATGACAAAGTTTTTGTTGCTGTTGTACAGAGCTGTGGTCAGGTAAATGTTTGCTTATTGCCCGCCTTTCAGGGAGTGGGGCTACCTGCTTGACACACTGTGATGGATCCAGCACGCAAGCCGAGGTGTCGCTGATTATGAGTGCAGTAAAATCTTTTTCTAATGACACAGAATGTGGAAGGTCAGCTCTGCTCTATTATGTCTTGTATACGGTACTTCACAGGGGTCACTGTTGTGTGTAAGCTGGGAAATTCTAAATGTGATCATTTGGGGCTCAGATAAAGAATTAGCGGCTTGCTGAGCCAGGGCAGGAAAACACATCTCAACAAGGTACTGTTTTCACAGTGATATTTTTTTTGCCTACTGGCATTGTTACAGATTTAATAGCTTTTCTTGTTCTTGATTTACTCAGAACCATCGACGTTTGTATGTATATATTATTTTTGTAGTTCTTTTAGCAGCGCTTTAATTTAAAGCGTGAGTCTGCTTTGAATAGTGTCTCTGTAAAACTGCCATTGTGAGGTTCCATGTTTATTGGGTCTCAGTGATTTCCATCTCAAATGTGCTTAGTTTCACAAATGGATTTTTGCTTTTTTTTAAAAACTGTTGGTTCTGTAAACTCATCCTGGGATCTGAGTTAATCTGGAAGTTTCTGGCTTGCACATAAAACAATAAAGATTCTGAATCAGAATTTAGTTATAAATTCTGTTGCTGTTGTGGGAGCCAGAAAAGAATCCAGCTTAATTCCTTTTGATTGTGTTTACTCCTGTTAGACCTGTAGAGGCAAAACTTGGTAAAGTCGGCAGATACAATGCTGAATACACCTGGTCCAAGACTTACTCAAAAGCAAGTAGTTGCTTTTGAGTATCTTACTTGAAACACCTTAAAGGGGCCTGATTTTCAGCTGGTGACTCCTCAGCACTTTCCAAGAATTGGGTCCCTTTACGGGGTCCCCTGAAGTTGGATACCTGAAAATCACTAGTCACTTTTGAAGAGCTTGGCCACGGAGAACAGACCTATAGAGTGAAAGAGGAGCCATATTTACACAGACGTCTCACCAAGACCCCTATCTTAAGGTTTGCGTGAGTTGTAAGGAAGTCACTGGAGTACATTTAATTGATCTTTGTTGAGAAGCTTAAAACATAGCTTTGTAATTTAAGGTCCAGTCCTGTGAGGAGCTGAGTACGTGTAAATCCCATCAAGCTCAGTGGCAACTTCCCATGTTCAGTGCCTCTCAGATTCAAGTCCTTAGTTTGTGTTGCTCATCTGATATTCCCTATAGTGTCCAGAACAAAGAGGTTACTCACATTAGGTCATGAGGTAATACACAATCAACTGGCGCATGTGACTGTAATAAATGAGCCTTCTCTAATGATCACTGTACGGTGTGGGCTGGGGATTGTATTGAAAAGCTATTCACATTGGGATGTCTTTTTAATTGCTGTTTCCTGTTATTCCATCTCTGTTTGTTAGGCTGGAAGTTCACCTAGTTGGAGGTTTCAATGATGATAGGCAGTTATCACAAAAACTTACTAATCAGCTTCTTAGTAAGTTCATATTTTTTCCATTCTCATGTCCAAAAACTAGAATTCTGGCTGGATTTGGGGTGTGTGTGTGTGTGTGTGTGATCTTAATCCTCAATTATACAGTAGAAAAAAATCTTGGATTTGAGTTTTTCTCCATTTGGGAATTTGAAGTGCGGCATGTGTTTATACATGGGGATGGTGCAGTGAGATGATTTACACATGTACTATATATATGTGTGACATGCTGTATGATCTTGGGCAAGTCTCTTCTCTCTCTGTACCTATATTTACCCATATATAAAATGGGTATTACTAATGAATGTACCCTGCTAAATGTGTAACAAACTAAACCTGAGATCACAATGCCAGAGCTACCTTAAACAAATGCTTGTAAGAGGAATAAAATGTTGATAAACAAGGCTTTCTCTTTAACAACTTTCTGCCCTTGCCAATGGCCAGTTGTGTAAATTACTGTTGTATAGAGTAGCTTTCTCTTTATTTTATAAGAGCAAGATATTGAGACATATCTGGAAAACACACACTGGTCCATTATCTGTATCAAGAACAATGGAGTGGGAGATTTCCTGCTAGTAATGAGGGCCTCACGTCTAATCTGCAGTGCACAGCATTGATATACCCCATAGTTTATATGCAGCACATGCCTTGACATGAGTCAGTTTTATACCTTGCTGCTACTGTTGTTGCTGTAGGAACATTTGATCTCCAGCAAGATGATGTCCATTTAGTGACTTTCTGTGTGACAGGTAAGAGTTTCAATGTTTTCCCTTTTGTAAAAGTATGTTTAGTCTTTGAAATAAATGTGAGGCTCTTCATTTTAGGAGAGGCAACCTTTCGATCTGGCCTGTAAGCTTTGTGAGTCTGTGAGCTCTAGGCACATGAGGGCTTATTGCCTACAGTGTTTTTTGCTGTTGTATACTGATCTGTTCATTTTAGTTGGGTACTCCAGAGTCAGTATTCTGGAAGTAGTGATTTACCACAGCACACTGCAGGAAGGGCAATGGCTAGGGCTTCTCTTCCCAGAAGTGCTACGGCAACTTGCAGTTGCTAATAGGACCTGTGGAAATAGCTGAAGTATTTCACCCATGTGGTCCTGTGAGCACTCCAAATTTTAGACGTTTGTGTTTCTGCTGGGAAGGAAACCTAAACCCATCTAGATTGCAGCAGACAGATGAATGAAGTGCGTAGGAGACACATGCCCCAAATTATTGTTCTTTTATCATCCTTTCCCTCTGTCCCCTCTTCGGTTTCCTTTTTCCAATTCAAGTCTGATTATTTTTGATGTCTCCTCATTTTCAGTGAGAACAAGAGCTGTATTTTCACACTGGCTGTAGCTTAAACCTTTGAAACATGGCATCATTACAGCTGTATGTTTTTGGCATGTGAAATTGAGGGGCCAATAGCTTTGTCTAGAGCCAGTCATGGTGTGGGCAGAAGAGTTACACCTTTCCCATGCTGCCCTTGTCAATGCATTTTAATCCTGAGCAGCTGTTTCAGTCCCAGGCCTGTTAGGATGTGAATGATTTCTATGGTGTATTCAGAGTAGCAGCCGTGTTAGTCTGTATCCGCAAAAAGAACAGGAGTGATTTTATATAGTCTGGTTCTGTTCTGTGGATAAATGTTCACCAAAGATAAGGATTAATTCAGAACTGGCATAAGCAGTTGCCATTCTTCTGAGATGGAACTACCCTGACTGTGTCTGAATTTGTCCTGTATACCATGATAATAGCCATGGTATAAAAACATAAATAGATAAACTCACTTCACTTGAGTTAAACAAGGATATGAACCCAAGTCTTCAGTTCCCTTGTGGCTGCTTTATGTTGCATGTCCCACAATTTTTTATTTTTTTATTTTTTTTTGGTAAGGTCTGGGCACCTCCCTGCCTAAAGCTAAACTAACGCTGCTTGGAAATAAACATGATGATAGTGGCTGGATTATTTGACATATTTGTTCTTTTTGAAACAGAATTAAATGATAGGAAGGAAAAGGACAATCATTTCCCAATCATTTATGGAATAGGTGAGTACAATGCATCTTGTATACTATTTTAAACTGGTTGCTGTTCAGACTTGTAAAGGTAACACATTTGCCAGCCAAGGCTAATATAGAAGATATAAAATACCCTGGTGCACAGATCAGTGTAGCTCTGATGCTAACTCTGGTAGGACAGGGCTGCTGTTAATACCACTCAGACTGGCTTTGCTAGACACTGAAGATGTACTGCTGCTTGGGAAATGCCTTTGGAAAGGGTCCTCTTGGTCAGGAGCATGTGTATATTTTTTTCTTTTCCTTTTAATGAGATCATAGAGCCCGAAGGGTTATTTCATGGCATTTAGCTGAACTATTGGCCTGCAGTGAGCTAGACTACTTGATCCTTTGCCTTTTCTGTTTGGAGTCCAACTCCTTTCTGCTGGGTTTAGTTGATTTTGTTCTCTTCCTTTTTTTTCTTTCTTCTAACTACTTTCAGTTTGTGATCTTTATACCACTATAGGAATACAATTTGTCCAAAAATTGTATTCCCATAGTCGTATCTTCAAATTGACCATATTCTTTTAAACTTTCCTCGGGGCTGCTAGAAACCCAATAGCACTGTGAAAATACAAGTGAACCAGAAAGTGTTTCTCTGTCATAGCCTTTGATATTAGTGTCTGATAAGTTCTGAAATTCATCTTTGTCTGTGCCAAAGAGCGCTGTTGGTCTGGAATGCTGTGTTTGTGGGGGGATGGACATTTTAAATGACGTCATTAGCTGGTTAACTGTGTCTTATTCAAACCATTTTCTCCCCAGCTGTGAATGTTAAAACAGCAGAGATTTTCCATGCAACTTTTCCAGATAAGGGACCAGATGAGGATTTGCGTTCAGCCCGTATGTTAACAGGAGCACCAGTGAGTGAATACATACACACACACATACACGCACACACACACTTTTATTTATATATATATATATATAAAAATGTGTGTATTGGTGGGGGGAGGGGAGAACAACTCTTAAGAGAAAAATACTCCTGATATTTTGTCTGTGGCAGAAACTAATAGTTACTCCTTAAGGAGAAATTACTCTTATGATAAAATACTGCCAGTTTGTGGTTGTGTAATCAGAGACCAACACTGGACATACCAGCCAATATCTGTACTACAGCAGCTGCTGGTACCTGATGGAAAACTTCGACAAGTATTCTATTTGGAAACAAGGACAGACTTCAGTATTTGTATTAAAGTAGCTCCAGGAGGCCTCAGCTGAGATCAGAGTACCACTGTGCTAGATGCTGGACAGTCAGTCCCTGGCAGAGGAAGGGTGAGAGAGGGGTAGTGGTGTTAATCCAGTTTTACAGACCTGGAATTGAGGTACAGAGACTAACTGACTTGCCTGAGTCACACAGGAAGTCTGTGGCAGAGCTGGGAATTGAACCCAGCTCTCTTCGGTCCACACGATCTCTCAGACGCAGGCGTGCTACATAAAGACACTGCTTTCGTCCAAAGGCTAACGACTTCAGTAAGAAGACACTCGCACAAGGAAGTATTTGCAGGCTCTTGACCCATGTCTACTAAACCATAACAGGGGAACACCCTCCACTGTCCCCAGGATCATGGTGTAGAAGCAGCTGGAATATCTGTGAGTTTAAGGTTTGCCACTTACGATCTTGAGCCCAAAATTCTGGCACAAAAAGGCTATTTCGCCTCTTGGATAAGGGCAGAGCAGCTGTTTTGTCCAATCGTTTGGTTAACTCAGGGCAGAGCAGGGAGGGAGAGTTGTCCACCCTGCAGTGCTGCTACACACACACACAAGGGAGCTGAAACAAGACAAGCAGTGAAGGAGAGGTAGATGGCTGAACAGGACAGGAGCAGGGGACACTGAAGAATAGTCTGGCCTAGGACAGGAGCTGCAGTTTGTTGCATATCAAAGGGTGGGGGAAGTAGCTGTGGAGCCAGCTCTAAGCTCATTCCCCTTCACGGCATGGTGGGTTCAGTTCACTTACTGCTGCTCAATTTCAATAGGGAAACCCTCAACGTCTGTTCCCTGTTACAGATGACTAATATTTATGATGCAAAGAGAGAGCAACTCCACATTGGACCTTACTTCTGGATGCCTTTCCCACACGTGGACTTCTGGTTGGAGCAGGATGATAAACAGATATTACAGGTAACTGAAGTTACAAAAATGTGTTTTGTGCTAGCATTCCGTCAGCCCTGATGGCTTTTCTGTGCAGTGCTGAAAGGGGGGTGCATTTTGTCTAGGCCAGAAATTAAAGCTAGAGGCACCAGTAGCCATGTAATGTTCTTATCCATCTGGTTTGAAATAGCTCATGACACCATCTTGTTTTTCAGAATCTTTCCACATCGCCTCTGGCTGAACCACCCCACTTTGTTTCCCACCTTAGATCCGCATTGCTATTTTTAAAAGAGCATCCATTTCCCGATGACTCCCTGTTTCCTAACAGGAAACCTCGACTTTATAAAAAGACTGAAGAAGGTTTATGGGAGAGACTGTTTTGAAACAATTTAATGTTGAGGCAAACACTGGAGGACACGCTTTGGGAAAGCACAGCCTTGCCAAAAATGTGGCTACTTTGCTGCAAGGAGCATCTTTCTGAATCCATGTTGGTCAAATTCCCTGCTGGCCCTGAGATCAGACTAGCCTTGTTTAAGGCTTTTCAAAGTAATATTTTGGCAGAGGTGCATGTGTTTGCCCTGTTACTTACATAAGGGAGTGAATGTTTACTACTAAAGTCAATATTTTCTTGTTTTCAGATGTGCCCTTCCCCATTTTTACTTTTGGTGCTAATCAGTTGTATATTAAGGCCTTCTGCAAAATCTACCTAGAGAGAGATTTAATATGCACTTGCCCTTTCAAAAGTGCTTTTTCAAGCTGGGACTAAGTGTCCCCTTAAATACAATTTGAAGTATAAAATGCATACAAACTTATTCATTGGTAATTGGGTTTTTTGAGAGAGATTTATTTTAAACAGCCAAACATTAAGTCCTTGACTGAATAAATAAAAAAGAGTAAGTTTTGGTGATACAGATGAGATTTTTCACTAGTTGGCTGGGGGCTTTTCTACACTGAAAGATATAATCATTAACCTTGCAGGAATGATTGCTGAGCATAAGCCTTGAAAGCATATTTGTTAAACAGTGCCATTTTACCACTGCTGTTGGAGTAATAGTGTATGATTCAGTACAGCTCTTCAATTCTAAAAATGTCTATAATAATAAATCTTTATATTTACTAATAAGTAAACTGGCGATGTCACTAAACTTTGTCACTGGGCATCTTCTGTTAAAATAAACATTAAACTCAACTTTTCACCATTTGGGTTGTTTGCTTACTTGTTGCATTTCTCTGAAGCTTGGACAATGGAAATAAAACAGCTAAAGGTGCTCACTCACCACTACATTGTTTGGGTTGCAGAGACTACAGGAAAAGATGTAACGTCACATGCTGTGGGTGGAGTTTAAGAACATTCATGGAAATATTTCTGCTACTCTGATTGCTATTTTTTTTTAAACACCTCTTTAAACCCTACCTCGACCTTGATACTTTTTTACATTAAGAAGCTCCACGGAAGATGTCATGAAATACTTGTGAGGTTTGTCCCCTCTGTTTTGTGGGGACATATGTACATCCCTGCACTATGAAAACTTGACAGTTTGGTTATTCTGAAACTGTGGCAATTTTTGATAAGTAAATCTGTTTTAGTTGTCTATAATGACTACCTTCTACAACTCAAACTGTGAGACACTTAACAGCAGCTTTAAAAGCCCTAATAAGTTTTCAGTGTTGTAGATAATCTTGTTTCACAGGACTAAAATCATAGGTAAAGGATCACAAAATACAGTAAGTTATGGATTTCAGGTGAATTGTGTAGTTATTCATCTCTCAAATATTGTTTCATTTTCTTTTTGTACATCCACCTGTGAAGTCAGGGCAATGCTGAATTTGCTAATTACAACTTCAGTAGAATAATGAGGCCTATAATTCCATGTCCAGTAAGAAGAGTAGATTCACTGCTTGCAGTGCCAGGCATGGCATAGCAGCACTTGTCATCTAGTGCCCTTTGGTTAGGCCCTGGAGTGATCGCTCCTTGTCACTTGGCCCTCTGGCCAGGTCTGTTTTAAAGTCTCTTCCCTTAATCTGGGGTATCAGTATCCCACACAACATTGGTCATCAGCCTGCCATTTTCTCCCCTCCAGAGCTCCTCTTTTGTTCCACTGTATGAGTATAGTGGCCCCAGGGCTTCTCTCTGGAGTCTTTTAACCAAACTCAAAAGCAACTTCTGTCCTGCCCTGGGCCTGAAACTTAAACATCCTGGGTCCTCCCCACAGTAATGCTGAGTCTCGGGCTACCTTCCTCGAGCCTTGTCGGAGCCTTGAGTGAACTGGAAGTAGCAACAGTTGGAACACAGAGGCTGTGCAATATATGGATAGAGATTGTAGTAGAGGTGTTTGACACTCCAGTTTTTCTTTGGTACCTAGAACCACCACCCCCATCAGTCAAACACCTGTTTTCATAAACTACAGCACAGATTTTAGTGCAACTTTCTTCAACGGTAATTGAATTATCAGATACTGTAATTTGAAGAATCTTTATTGAAACATTCGGGTAATATCTAAAGTATGTAGCTCTAGTCCAACAAAACCACTAGTTCAGCAATTCCAAATATAAAAATATTAAATTAATTTTTGATTTTGCCCCCCACAAATATACCCATGTTAATGTACTTCATTACCAAATAAACTAATAAGGAAGACTAGTTGACTTAATTGTTTTTGTACTTAAGAAAAATTGCACTCTGTTTTATGAGAAATATCTGAAATTATAAACAAAGTTTGACTTAATATACTTTAACTACAGCTCCCCAGCCCCAGAGAATCAAAAACTGAAAAGTTGACAGTACATATAAATCAACAAAAAATCCTTAAAATATCACAATGCTATCCAATCCTGTTACCACTAGAGCCATCATGATGACCTACGCAAGGTAGTAATTTACGCACATCCTATTTATGAAAAGGAAATACTGGTGATAGTGTTAAGTCAATTTTGTAGGGCTGGATCCATTTTTTTTTAGTGTATCTGTTTTGCTTCTACACTGTAAAGTCAGTTTCTGCCGGTGAAAATACTTCTGAACATTAAACTTGTCTAATATCACACGTTAACAGATTATAAAGGAGCTATGTGCTGTAGTGTATGTAACCTATAATTTCTTCAATATGTACAATATCTACTAAAAGTTAGTTATGTTACTCAAAAATCAGAATAGTGTAGAAACCATCACCAACATGACTTTTTCAAGCTTTACTAACAAGTATCTTTAAAAATACATAACCAAAAAGAGTCCAGTAACTCTGTTCATAGGACCTGGTTATAGAGGGTGTGCAGCAGTAAATAAGGATAGATCTGTGTCATGCAGAGGCACTATTACTTTCTAAGAGGGTTAACAGAAGCCCTGTAAGATTAAGGAGCTTAACAAGTGGGCCAATTCATACAACAGCAAAAAAAAAAAAAAAAAAAAAAATTGATGGCAAAGTAGTATTTACATATTCATAATATACACACGTGTACATCCCTGTCACTCATTGCACCGCAACTGCTTGACAACCTTTTTAGTAAGAGGCAATGGATTTCTAATGAACATTAGGGATTAAAAAAGCAATGAGATGACGTGCACTACAGCTAGCATGACTACCTACTTTATTGTGCTTTTTTTTTTTTTTTTTTTAAGATTAAAATATAAAGGTGAGCAACTGGCAGGTTTATTGAATATTTTTAAATTAGGCCCACTTTACAAATATCACCAGGTGCATGCTTAACCTTAATTCAAATGTATGATCAACTCATTAAGCACTATAATGCCACCTGGATTCATACAATAACTGTCACTCTTTTGCCAAAAAATATTCCTTCAGGCAAATGTTTATAAGCCATTAAAATAAATCAGGTATTTTAATATCACTTTGGAGATAATGTATATAGGGTTGAAACAATTGTCATAAGTGTACAATAAAACAAGTTAACTGGCCCCTAGGGGAAAAAGCTTTGTTTTTAACTTGCTTTTGTGCAAAATCCCTGTTAACTGTGAATTACAGTAGTAGTTACTGTACTAACGTGTGGCACTGTTCACATTTTGAATACATCATAAACTTCCCTGCCGTACAGGGAATGTGGTTATTATACAAAGTCTTCATTCACAAAATCTGGATTTTATCTTAGACTTTCTTGTTCCTCTACTTTAGTGCAGTCATTTCCTGATCGTTGTGATTTGTCACTTTGCAGGTCTTCAGTTTTGTCATTTGTTACCTGTACGATCTCATTCTGCTGCTCCGCTTTCTCTGTCTCCACAGTCCCTTGCTCTTGTACAGTAGACACAGAATGGGAGAGTTGCTCCATCTTTTCCAAGTCATCAGTGTGACTAACTGAACTGGTCTCACTAAATCCATCAGAGCTTCTTAAAGATCTTTTAAAAAGCTTTTGACCTGTGGAAATGTTTAATGAATATAGCATTAGAAGGCAGTAAATGCACAGACTAATCAATACAAACTATAAGCCACATTTTAAAAAGCTGGCCTCTATTTTTAAAGCCGTGGATGCAATTTAGCACAGCATTTAAGTTCATTTAGACATACAAGCACAGATGTGTAACTGATGTAATCTGCACCAGTAAACAGTAACCCAGTTAAGGCTTGGCTGGATAAAGTGACTGTCAGTAAAAAGAGCAAAAGCCAAGGGACACATTACTTGATAAAACTGTTTTGGATGGGTAAATTACTACAACAGGTCACTGTGCCCCAAAGGATTAATGACCAACTAGAGAAGCTGACAGTCCAAACTAAAGTCAAACTTAAATCTGACCAGAGGAAAAAGGACACGACTGTCAGTATCGCTTTGCCAGCCTAGATTTGGCTAATCAACTCATTTACACAGTGAAAGGAAAAAAGCTCATCTTGCCTCTCCTGAGCAGATTTATGCTGTTGTGTGATTTCATCAGGGGTGAAAGTAAGTCCAGTGACTTAGCGGTACGCTGGGGCCAGCTCTGGCCCCCGGAAGGGGCGGGGCCTAGGGCAGAAGGGGCATAGCTGAGGGAGACAGAGCCAGCCCCAGCCCACCCTGTAAAGTAAGTGCCCCCCCGCCCCGGGGTAGCAGCAGCAGCCTGGGGCTCTGGGGGGCTATTTAAAGGGCCCAGGGCTCCCCTGCTTCTACCACCCCGGCCCTGTAAATAGCCACGGGAGCCCTGGGAAGCTATTTACAGGGCCGGGGCGGTAGAAGCAGCGGGAGCCCCGGACCTTTTAAATAGCTCACAGAGCCCTGCTGCCCTATCCCAGGGCTCCAGCAGTGGGGCTCCGGTGGCAATTTAAAGGGCCTAGGGCTCCAGCCCCTGCTGGGAGCCCCAGGGGAAGCCGGGCTGCACCGGTACGGCAAACCGGCTCTTGCCAGTACGCCGTACCGGGGTGTACCGGCTTACTTTCACCTCTGGATTTCATGCTAAGATATCATTACTTCCACAAAATACCACGTTTGTGTAGCACAGCAAAAAAAAAAAAAACGGCAGTGGCCAAAATAAATAAAATACATTGTCCTTGTTTTTTTGCGGTTGTGCGTTTGTTTTCTTGCTAATTTGCAAACTTCAGTAACCCTCAGTGTGAACTAGAGAATTTACAATTCTAGAATATTTTCCAGAGGAAAAAGCCCTGTGGTCAGAGGTAGTTATTGCTGTTTAGAAGGATAGCTACCTCCCCTGCAGTCCCAGGATTTATTCCTTCAGAGCACAATGGGGGTGGGAAAAGATGGATTTGAATGGTGCTCCATGGAATGTTTAGCTCCATTCTGGGTCTTTTTGACTGCTGCACTGGTCATTTAAAATCAACAGGAGGACAGGTATAATGACAAGACTACTTTCCTGATCATGTCAAACTAGAGCACTAATGTACAGTAACTCCTCACTTAAAGTCATTCTGGTTAATGTTGTTTCGTTGTTACATTGCTGATCAATTAGAGAACATGCTTGTTTAAAGTTGTGCAATGCCTTATAAACATCGTTTGGCAGCCGCCTGCTTCGTCCACTGCTTGCAAAAAGAGCAGCCCGTTGGAGCTAGCTGGTGGGGGCTTGGAACCAGGGTGGACCAGCAGCCCCCCCCCCCAATCAGCTCCCTGCTCCCCTAAGTTCCCTGTGCAGCAGCTGCCCGGCAGGCTATTAATTGCCTGCAGTTCAGCTGTCCCTTCCCCCACTGCCATGTGCTGCTTCTGCCCTCTGCCTTGGAGCTGCTCCCTGGAGCCTCCTGCTTGCTGTGCGGGGGAGGGGGGCGTGGGGGGGGAGGGGGGAGGGGTGCTAATGTCAGGGTGTCCCCCTCCCCTCTGCTCACCCCATCTCCATAGAGCAGGGGGGACATGGGAGGAAGCTTTCTGGGAACAGCGGCTGTCTCAACTTGCTGATCTACTTAAAAAGGCAATGTATTTAGAGGGGGGTCAGTGTACTTAAAGGGGCAATGCGCGTCTCTCTGTCTCTGTTGGCTGTCTTGCCTTGTAGAGTGTGAGGCTACATTAACAACAATGGGTTAACCCTTGAGGGCTCAGCCGAATGCTAGTTCATCATTGAGCAGCAAGGCATTCCCTGGGAAATATCCCACCCTCTGACTCCACCACCTCAACCAAGCCTCACAATCAGCATTGCTGTGTACAGTATTAAATTGTTTGTTTAAATATATATAAAAATATATAGTCTTTTGTCTGGTGAAAAAAAGTTCCCTGGAACCTAACCCCCCCCCATTTACATTAATTCTTATGGGGAAATTGGATTCGCTTAACTTCGTTTTGCTTAAAGTTACATTTTTCAGGAACATAACTACAATGTTAAGAAACGAGTTACTGTATGTGGAGACGAAAAAGCAAAACTCACTCTGATTAGGCAATAAAACTCCATTATGTACTAATTAGCTTTTTGAACAAAGCAGAGTGTACTTTAGTGTCAAACTGCACGTTTATTAAAATTAATTGGAGGAAACTTACCAGGAAGTCTTTGTTTAATGCGATTGGGAGTCGGAGTCGGGGGTGGGGTAGTCCCAGTCCCCTGCGCTTTTGATACATATGTGGGTTCTGTGGACTCTAGAGAGCCTGCCAATGGAGGGAAAAAAGTCTTTAAAGAGACAGTTTTATTGACACCACTAAATAATATTAGAACCAGGTAACATGTTAACTAAGTACACATTTTTTAAACTTTTCTGGTGCTCTATATTTAACTCACTCTCCTGCCTGTCCCCAAGCAAGTATTAAGGCCCAGATCATCAAAGGTATTTAGGTGCCTGACTCCCTTTGAGAATCTGGGCCTAAGCCCCCTTTCTGAAGCTGTACTTGCCAACTCCCCATAAATCTGTGCCATTCTAATCACAAACAGAATATACTATGCTTCAGGTACAGAAAGGGACATGAACTATTGCATACAGATTCTCAAAATAATCAAATGACTGACACCCACTTTATAACTTCTACCATAGTGAACATTCTCCTTTCCCTCCACCGCTGGAAACTTGATACAGCCTCAGCTTCAAACTTCCTTTCAAGTCCCTGTGAGCACAGCACTTTAAAGGAACATTTGATCAGAAAGAGGATAAATCCTTCTCAGGCAAATCTTGCCTTTTTCTGCCAAAGGAATCTTCCATTCTGTGCTTCAACCACTGTGGGAGAAGTGAAGCAACACAGTGAACATGCTTCCCCCACCCTCCTAGCTTAAAAATAAATATAAGGCTGGCCTGACATATATATAAATATAAGGCTGCCCGCAGGCCTCTGCTACCACATTCTCAGCCTCCCCTAGTCTGAAAACTTACAGTCTCAGGGAAAACTAGGCTAGTACTTACTCCAGAATGACTTGCATGAGATACAAGTGGAATCCAACTAGGATAATTTTTCCATTCACTCTTTTACACTGCCATGGATTCCCTCCACATAGGCATGTTCACACTATACCCACCATAGTCAAGAGCTAGTCCCGATTCAGTTCTAACCTGCTGTTCCCAGACTAATAATGTCTTATTGTGCAGACTAGTGAAGGTTGGGAACATGACAGGTCAGAGGATACCTGAACCAAGAACTCAAATAGAAAAATTAGTTTAGTTAGAGCATGCAGGTCAATTTAGTGCCACATAATATATAATGTTCACTATGTACACATACATATAGATATATCGTGCTTGTATATATTACACACTTGGAGGAATGATCTTATGACACTATTAAGTGCTCTCCATCCTGCTGTTTTTTGTACAAGAAGTTCAAGCAGAAATCCAATTTTCCAACGTACACATCTGGAATTCGCACAGATGAATTGAAGAGCCCTTTCTAGTAATATAGTGGAGGGAACAACAGCCAAATCCAGCAAATCGCTTTAATTTGACTTGAGAATTGTTAAGTATTGAGATTTAAAGGGAACTGGACAGATGGTGGCAGCAGATATTTTCTTATTCAGTGTTTGAGAAGGGGTGGGTAAACAATGTTCCTTTAGATTTTAAGAGTTCCTTTTTAATCACAAAATTTGGACGTCTTATAAATCAGTTAACAAGAAATCTCCGTAACATTGTAAAAGTTTCCACATTTTACAGAATTATTGCTAATGTACTATTGCTGCAGATGTATTTATTCCTACCTGCTGTTAAGTTAAATGTTCTTCCCTTTGGTGATGCTTGAAATGGAGAAAACCAGTTCAGCACAGAGCCAACTACAGGAATCTGTCGTAGCAGGCCCTGTAAAACATGCCGTTAAAAGATCATTCTAGTGAATGACCCATCTAAGTGTTACAGAGTTATGTGATGTAGATAACAGATTATTTTGGAATTCTTACCTCTTCAAGAAGTCTTTCTTCATTTGCTTTCTGAAGCTGAACCTGCGCTTCCTGTATCCCCTTTCTAACGACTTCAGTCATGTTTTCCAGCAGCTAATTAAAAATGGAAGAGCATGCATTACTGCACTTAAACTGGCTTCTTGGTCCCTTACATGAAGATTAAATTTAAATGGGGACATTTGTGCATTTTTCTAAATTAGGTCAGTAGTTGACTAATGCCATTTATTTAATACTATAAATAGACAACTATAGATTGAGAGTAGCTTTTTTTTACATGGATCTTGTAACACATTTAATTGCAAGGGCATGAATTTCTCTTGCTTAGATGTAGGCTACTCACCTCTAGCCAGAGTTCTTTGAGTGTCCTCTGTATATTCACACTCATGAATATGCCAGTGGTGCAGCTGTGCTGATGGAACCTTTAGATTGCAGTGCTTGTTGTAACGCTATTGCACCCTCACCTCACCTATCTCCTCCTCTCACTGTTCCTGAACTTTCTGAGAGCCCCAGCTCAAATAGGGAGCATCGGTGAAGGATATGATTTTGGATAGATTTTGTTCTGGCAACACTTTGATTTAACAGTCATCCAAGTACAGGTATATGTGCATCTCTTGTCTCCAAAAATGTGCTGCCACCTCCCTGAGGCACTTTGTAAAAACTGGGGGGCAGTAGAACAGCTGAAGGGAAGGACTCTGATTTGAAAATAATTCTCCTCTACTAGGAAGCAAAGATATTGGCAGTGTAATGATCTGATTGAAATAGACTTCAAATTGAGAACAGCAAACCAACCTTGTATAGAGAGGGAAGGTATTATAGATGCCAGTTTAAAGAGATAGAATCAGAACTTCCTGATAAAGGAGTTGAGTTTTTTCAGGTCTAATATAGGTCAAAGACGCAGCAGTGTGGGGATCTGAAGAAGCCTTCCTTTTCTTTTCAAAGTCCTTATTGCTCCCTTCCAGATTTGACCCAAGTTAAGGTTGTGGCTCCACATGACAGATCTTAGCTACCACTGTCATGGTCAGTTACTGAGGAAGTTCAGAATGGAGAATTGAACCCAGTCTATCAGCAATGACAGCTGTTTGCTTCGTTAGACTGGGACATGCCTAACCTCTGCTCAGCACCAGCAAGCTAAGGGCACATGGGAGTCAGTGTTTGGATCCCCTTACCGCAGTATGCTAAGTGTCCAACTGGGGAGCTCAACCAGATCTGTGACAGACTGCTCTAGACACATCCACTGACTCCCGAGGCTCTGCTGATAGAGTCCTTCTTTGCACCCTGAGTTCCCCCCCCCAAAGTTCCTGGTTCCAAGGAAGGTGTCACTCCTGCAGATTGGCTCAGTGAGCAGAGCCAATCACCAACAGGTTATTTCCGCTTTTCAGTTTCAGATCCAATGGATCAGGATCCTTTTTAGGTACCAGAGATTTCTTGGAGATCTGAACTGAAGATGGCATCTTATGGAGAGGTCTCTGCTGCCTCTTCTCTCAAGTAGTATCAGGGTCTGTTTGCTTGCTCACAAATGTGTACAATATCCAGAGGGCTTGTCTGTCAAAGCCTCCTGCCAGCAGGACCATTTGCAGTCTGTTCTTCCCATACTCTTGGGGTGAAAGCACTTCAGATTGAACCCCTGAGGGACAATGTCCCTCCCTGACGGGCATCTCATAAGCATCAAATGCAGGACAAAAGGTGCACTTCTTAATAGCTGATCTCTAGCTCTTCATAACCACCATTGGATTCTAATAGTGGAACCAGAGATGAACTAACAACTACTTAGAACATTTAATATTTCCTTTTAAAAAAACTCCTAACCCTTAAAATGCTAACACAAGAAAAGTAATCTAAATTTATGCTTAGCATAATGGGCACTATTCAAGCACGGGATTCAGGCTAAGAGTCCAAATGCAGTTCCTGATCCGCTGCAGCAATTGGAAGGAACTGAGGTGGCTAGAGAGCCAAGACCCTCTTTTATAGTCTCAGGACCAGTGAGGGAAGGAACAGGAGAGGTGCAATAGCACTCCACCAGGCACTGCTATCAATGGTTCCACAGGCACAGCTACATAATCAGCACATCCCCAGGAGTGGGACTATTCCGAGTACACTTGAACAAGGATTTATTCTGTGGGTGCAGTAGGTTGTTGTTCAAATAACCACCACTTTCCTTTTTACTGAAGGTTTTGTTATGACAACTTCAATAGGCCAGATATTAACCAAAGCTTCTCAGGTAATCCTGTATCAGCACCAACGTTTTTACTAGCAATAAAGACACTGTAAATCCAGTTTCCAAGCTGTTGGTTTAACAAATAAAATGAATGGAAAACATTAAGTGGCAGATTTTCAAGCTGGTGTGTTGGCATAGTTTCACTGAATTCAATGGAACAACTTACACCAGTTGATGATCTGCCCCAGATTATTCAAAAAGGGAAATTTTTTTCTGATGGCTTAAACCATTATGGAAACCGTACAGTCACTGAGTTTGCCTATTTCCGCACTAGAAAAGTATCTAATGCTAGCAGAAGAGTTATAAACACAAAAATGTAAACCTAAACCAAGGTATCATGAGAGAGTCATAATACTGTGAAGTTCTCTCACCATGTAGATGCAAATCACTATATAGCTAAATACGTGCAATTTTCTTTCACATCAAAGAATAAGAAGTTGCCCTGAAACCAGTTTGGAGAAAACTAATGCTAAAACATTTTGTAAATTTTGAAAATAGGTAAGATTTCAATACATACTCTAGAATTTTCTTCAATTTCTCTGCCTGTTGCTGCAATAGTTTCTACCAGCTCGGACACATCCAGATCTTCAGTTACCATGCCGATATATACACAGTTCTTCTCCCCTCCAAATTCTGGGCCTGTGAACAGAATGGAGATTCCATATTTTTACACTTTTGCAGCAAAATCTAAGTGCCTCTTTAACAAGGTTTAAAATTACAAAACATAATAGATTGTGTAGTTAGTAAAAAGGGAAAAATATTTAGCTTCATAGAGGAAGATAACCTTTCAACAGGCACCCTACTCACACTTATGTGCCAGGGAATCCAACCATATTTTTGTTATCGTACTTAAGTGTAATCTTTGCATATGCCCAATTCACTGAAAGTACTTGGCATTGCACTTCTTCAAAGAGGAAAAACATAACTAAGTTTAGACAGGAAGTAATACAGTAGATATTTTATATAACTGTGTGCTTATAAGAAGCAGCAACATTAAAAGCTGCATGAAATCACCGATTGTGAAAAACAGAGCATTTAAGCAGCTGAGTTTTCTATTCCAAAAGCTGTGGTGTTCTGAGGGATGCCACTAGGCCCTTTCTTCCCCCTACTGTTGAACACAGATGGGTTAATGAGGCATTTTTACAACGAATACTGTATATACACACTTAAATAGCACATTATTGTACCTTCTAAATAGCCACATTATTCTGGGACATCTTTCAACAGCATGGATCCATAACTCTGACACATTTAAACTTATTCTTAGAGATGAATATGGAAGATTAGAACTCTCGAATAGAAAAGTCATGCTATATTAGCACTGCCTTAAGTAGAGGTAACAGCAACACTTACTGATTTTCATCTTCAAAGCAGTCTATAACCATTGATCCTTACAACACTTGTGTAGTAGGCATTATAATTCTCATTTTACAGATGGAAAAAAAACAACAACAAATGTATGTAGGTTAAGTGGCTTCCACAAAGCCAAAGGCATCATTAGCATGATAAAAAAATAGTTTTGCCTAAGGTCTGTAGGATTGGGGGGGTTTAAAACTGTCAAAGATCTGGAAGACAGAAATTCCTGAGTTCATGTCTTGGAGCGGTCACTTAACCTCAGTATGAGGGAAATTAAAATACCCACCTCATAGGGATGGTTACTGAATTATGTTTACATAGTTCTTAGGAAATTAATAGCTCTAAGGGCATGATCCTATGAAGTGGTGAGCACCTCCTGCAAGGTATGGCTCATCTTCAACTCCCACTAAAATCAATAAGACTAGACACCTGTTGATTAGCACCTCTTGAGATTTGGCCCTTAGTGCTATTATTATCATTACTAACTCATGGCAAAACCATCTAAAAATGTTCACTTGCTATATTTTTAATGTTCCCATTTCACCTTTGAGAGAAAGCTGAAAAGAGCATACCTACAGCTGCTGCATGAGTACTGTGTGTAGTCTTTTTAAAGCAGAAGTAGCACTGAGAGGACCAGGCAAGGTTCACCTGGAAATTCCATGTGTGCACAGAGGCCATTGTATAAGTTTATGCAGAATCTCATGTTTCACTGATTTTATATCACTCTAGTGGGGTTTTAGACAACTGTTTCTTTAAGCACATTCACACATGACATCTAGGCCATTTGCTTTTTAAAAATTAAAAATGAGTGGCTTTATTAATTAGTTACAGTAAGACTGGAAACCACTAATGTATCAAAATGCAATACATTCCTACCATTTCGAGGACAAACAAAACACATTGTAAGACATTAATTTACTCATGCAATAGAGTGGTTAAAATGTAACTGAGTGTTTCAGTTATATATTATAGCCAGAGTCACCTAAAACATCTAACCTAGTCACAGAATGCAGTAAGCAGCCCAGTTTGAGATTAAGTTCCTGCTTCAATTAGGTACAATACGAGGCAGACACCCCTCCAATTTGGCACAAATTATAAACACACCCGGTGGTGGGTAATTCACTTGCACAATCAACTTATAGCTGAGAATGCAGTACTGGTATTAATGATCATTAAGTCCAACATGTTTATGACTGGATGCTTTTCTTGTCTAGCATATGCCACCTCTGTAACAATCAGAAATAGACTTAGGGTTGGGGGACCACCGGTAAGCACTGCATTAAGAAATGTTCTTTGCTGTTCCTAAACTAACAGCAAATTTTTGAATTTTCCCAGTTAAGCCTCCACACCCTCAAAAACAAAATATAAGTCAGAACTTTGTCAACATAAGCAATATAACATTTGGGTTTTCTAGGATGAAAACACTTCTCAGTTTAGGATAATCATGCTTGAGGTTTGGTGAGTACTCTGGGAACAATGGATGTACTCTGCTGAAGCTGTTGCTGACAAGAAACACTACTGCTTTCTAGTAGGCCTCAACTGAAACGAGCAATGGGGAAGGAAGCAAGATCAGAGAGACAATATTTGTAGAAACGCATCTACAGTTTAACGTAGAAGCGGACAGAACTTTTTAATAATACATGGTTATATGACTTGTAGTGAGATTTATAATACAGTTTGGGGAAAAAAGAATTGAGGGCATTAACCTGATTATTTACAGAACTGATATTGCCAACAGTGATAATTACCCAAAGAAAAAGTGAGATCCGATTCCAGTTCATTTAATTTTTTCAAAAGTCCAGTGTTAATTTTCTCTGCTTCTTTCTCTTGTTTGTCATCATTCTTCCCATCACAGTTATACTCATACCTTTAAAATCAAGCCAGAGGACAGCAAGCCATTTTATTTTACAATACAAACAAAAACAGAACAAATCTGCACTTCTAACATCTTTCAACAATTTACCTACATGTACCTGTAAACTTGTGTAGTGGGTGAAGTTTGAATAGTGATAGCAACCAACCAAGTTGGAGAAAATTTGGTAATGTTTGCAGTTGAAGGAAAAGCATTTTTGGATACAGAAAAATTTCTTTAATAGCTTTTTGGAAGTATTGTATTGATAATGGCTCAGCTCTTTCTGACCACATAGGAACCTTAATGATAATGATCTCCAATATATGAGCAGCACTGTATTTGCCAAAAGAGACAAATAAGTTCTACTACTGATTAAAGATAAACTGACTGCAGTGGTAGGCTAAATACATAAGGTACACAGGTACATTAACGTTTACTACAAACGATCCACAATGCTCCTTAAATTCTACTTGTTAACTCAATTATTTTGGCAAACCAGGTCTTTAACTTCTAGGAAGTTCCAAACTCCTAAGTAATTTCACAAAATTCAGACATCCTCTTAAGAAAGTGTAGTTTATTCACAAGTCAGTTAAGGAAATTGCAGCTGTGCCATAAGCTAGATTTTGCTGGTCCAAAGGATCACTAGTGAAGACGGCACTTATTCTCTCTGCTGAAGGTACTGTCTATCCAAATACCTCTTGAAGTAAAGCTCAAACAATGTCATGTCTGGAGCTACCTAATACTTACCTTACAACACCTAGTCCTGGCCAGCTGAGGTCTTCAATATATGACAAGCCTACTGTTCTTTTCACTTCTTGCTCAAATTCCTCTCTTAGCTGCAGTGTGCATGTCAGTATTGATATCTTCATTTTCAAGCAGTCCACCAACTGATCTACATCTTGTACTTCAGTTCCTAAAACTGAAGAGCTAATGAATTAGCATGTGAATTACTGAATTGACAGAGTTTTCATATGTTAGATACGGTAAGACAGGTGTCATGGTTACCTGTATTTATAGATAACCCACTTTACAAGCCAATCCTAAATTAAATAATGTTCAAAAATCATATTATCTTAATCTGTATGCTGAAGGCTGTTTTTCTTCAGCTTGCCATTCACTGAAAACACTCAACACATCAAAATGGCTGGAGTCAAATATTAAGGAGAAAAAAATAAGCTAATTGTAATACCAATAAATTGATTTTCTGATATTCTAAAGTAATAATGGTAGTTAACAACAGGAAATCCCTCCCTCTATAGCCAAAAGGTTACAAAAAAGATCAATCAGCTTCAGCTTTAATTACAAAGTTCAGTATCACCAACTAAGGTTACTCATTAAACTGGAATCCCTTGTTCTGTCATTTAATTTCTAATTTAAAAGTTCTTCCCAGTAGCTACCTCCATCTCTTTGTAACATCAGAGCCTACACCCTCTTCTAGGAGAGAGAGGGAAAAAGTTTTCTTTACAGTACTAACGAAAATAACCAAGCTTTAATGGATACTATTTTCTTCTTCCAATTAGTCTATTATATTCTAAACATGGGCTCAGTTCCTGTGTCTAATCATATGAATAAGCAGGCCAAATTCTTCCTTCATTCTGTAAGTAGATGAGAGAGGGAAAGGCAAGGATATTTCATCTCCAATGTTTCTGTATTCTGACAGTTTAAGACAGGAACATTACTCAGCTTCGTACCTTGTTCTCACCAGTAAATGTAGACAGTATAAAGTAAAAGGCTTTACAGATGTGGTGTGACATAATGCTATACAAGATGACAAAGCTACCGGAAATTCAGCTACTTCTAACGTAACTGCTACCAAGGCACAATAGAATATTGAAGTTGTTTTTGTAGTGTTAAAACAGCTTCTCACTATAAAAATAAGGAAAAAAGCAAAGCCAAGGAGAACAGATTTAAACATACAGATGTTTTACACATGCAGGATATTTACAATTTTAAATAGCAAATTCCAATTTTTTTCACCTCAGGATGAAATATCTATGTAAGTGGCTAAATTAAGTGACTCATTTACCTGCAGAAGTCATTAATGGGCTAAAACGTACACATGTGCCTTCATCTTCTAGTTCTACCACATCAACTCCACTGGCAGGAACTAACTGTGCCAACTGTTCACCTAGCTGAAGGGACAAGGCAAAATTAGAGGAATTTATTGAGCATTAATTTCTCATTATTGCCAACTTGCATTAGACTGTTCCCGTAGTTTCAACGAACCATTTGTCTGTTAAATTGTCCCTAGTAAGGTTTCTCTCTCTTTACTTCTTAAAAGTTAACTATTCATTATTCCCTGAAGCACAGTAACATTTTTGCTGTGAGCAAGCTCACAGCACCACCTATAAAACAAACAAAAAAGTTGCACACTTATATTAACAAAATGAAAACCTACTTCACAATTTCTAAGCAAACCACAAAATGTGTAATTTTTTCAGTGGTTATTGCAAGATGGTTACCGACTCTCCCATAAAGCAGGAATATGTTTACTTCCAAAATAATGAGTTTAAAAACAAAATCATGCACTTGTTTGTTTAAAAGTACATTTTAGTAGGAGTTCTACTAGTAGCAGCTGGAGAAAAATACTGAAATTGCAGTATATAAAGGGAGGCTATCAGCCAGAAATCTACTCAGTTAAAAAAAAAAAGTAAAAAAAGTAAAAGTAAAAGTAGTTTCAGATATTTAAGCTGCCATTCAGTCCATTAGCCAATTTTTGTGATTTTACAATCACTTAACAAAAAAAACAACAAAAAAAGTTTCTCTCTCCCTGTTGCTCTGTAAAAATTTTACACTAACAAGGGCTGCTTAAGTAAATGCATCAAGTAAAACAGAAGACTATCTGTCGTCATCTTTTGGTCTTATTTGTAACAATAGTAGATAAAACAGTGTAATTTTTAAGTTGGCAGCTTCCTGTTAATACAACTAAGATTCACTGTTATTTATAATGGCAAGGTCTCTTTTCTGAAGATACCCAAATCCTTCATTCATAAAATCAGTTGCAAAGCCACAAAATTTCTGCTAATTCATGCCAGAAGTACTTTCTATTGTTTTTATTTTGAAGAAATTGTGTTTGCCAAGGATCTCTAAGTTGAATTTCATGCCACTCTTGACCCTGAGCATAAATGGGTTATGAAAAATTCAAAAGGAAGGTCGGCATCTGTTCAACCCACACTAATGCTACATGCTGTCATCAATCAGTGGGATTACATGTTACGGAAACATGCAGCATAATTTCTCCTTTCTGCTGTCTTGTTTCTCATCTATTGCGTTTCCCAGCTTGGAAAGTTGTGTTTTAGCTCCACCTCTTGACTTTCTAGTCCAACTAGATTTCCAGGTGGCTCAAAGCCTCAAAATGGTTAGGGAAACAACTGCAGGTGGGCAGTGGTCAAGGAAGGTCATGAGTACATAGAGGTGGAAGGAAAAAGTAACAGGTGGAAAGGTTCCTGAACGAAGTCCCCCTACATGTGTTCCATTGCATAGGATCCCTAACAGAACCTAAGGCTGCCTTTGTTATTGGGGTCACAAACAGGTTGGCAATGCATAACAGTTCAAATAATTATTAGAGTATGCATATTTTATGCAATTAGAGAGATGCATTTTCTTAACACATAATGCAAATGTTGCTCCCACTCTGAATGTGAGGGAAAAAAGAAGAGGCACACATGATTTCACATAAGGCAAGGCATGAATAAGGAAGTTGTTTTGGGTAGGGAAAGAGGGTCCTGACACTTGGTAGTCTTGCTTCCTGTGACGAAGTGGGGGATTTTCTTATCTTTTCGTGGTTTTCCAATGGTTTGTATGCAGAGGGAGTGGGACTCAGTGCCCCTGGGTGTTACTGGTTTAACGAGATGAGGGGAGAGGGAGTTTGTTGTTGCAGAGGACCGGAGAGGGAACTTGGGACCCCAGCTGATGGCCTGGAGGAGGGACACCCCGGCGACTAGTGACCTGACGACCCTCACCGGAGACCCAGCTCAGGAGTCGCAGCCAGTTCTGGCCAGTGGGAGGACAATGGGCTGCGAAGAGAGGACCCCATGACCTAACCAGCTGGTTCCAGCCAGACGGGGGGGAGACGATGGAGAGGAGAGGAGGCCCAGAGGACCCTGTTTACCTGGAAATAAGACAATGGACAGAGGCGGGGCCTGGGGCCGGTGATATCAGATGCCCAGCTGGGAAGCAGGGGGGCTCTGGGCTGGAGAGGGGGAGCAGGCAGAGCCCACCTGGATGCAGGGGAGACTGGGATGTGCTGTGCTGAGGGAGGCCAGGCCTGAGGGTTTCCTGTGCTGTGTTCAGTCGCTCAATAAACCCTCCTGTTTTACGCTGGCTGAGAGTCACTCTGGTCTAGAGAACAGGGTTGCATCAACCCCTTCGGGGGGGGTGGAGGCCCCAGGGGTCCAAAGCGAGTGGACTCCCTGAGGGAGCCCATGGCGAGAGACAGACGTGCTAAGGCTCAGAGAGGTGCGACTCCAGGAGGTGGAGGGGCCTGACCCCGAGAGAGAGTGGACCCCCGAGAAGGGCTGTCTCACTGAAAGGGGCACCCCGCACGGGGCCAAGAGTGGGCACAATCTGTGAGTCCGTGACACTTCCTCCTTCCTCTAGTGCTTGTATAATAAAAAGATTCATAAACCTAGACTGGAATAGGGAAGTAGATACAAAGTTTCTAAGATTGAGTGGAAACTGACATTTCAAATGGATGTCAAAAGTAAATCAGCTGATCTTGCTGTAGTTCTTGATGTGTCAAAATTACTAGTAAGCAGTTTAACACCTTAAATTTTAGCTTACTCCACTTCTGAGCAGTAGAAACCTAGACAGGTTTTTGTGGCAAGAGGGAAGAGACACTCACTCCTCTCCTAGGATATTGGACTCCCTAATACAGGACATCCCTCACCTCCCAAAAGTACCAATTTAAAATGGAGACATAACTGTTGCAAAGTGAAAGCAACATAACTCTCAGATCTGCTTTTTTTTTTTTTTTTTTTTTTTTTTTTTTTTAATGCCTGAGGAAAAACTAAATGTATTTAATCTCAGTATCTCAGTGGCCTAAAGAAACAAAACACACACCTCTTGAGGTATGCAAGAATTAAGAGAATCATTGTTTTCATCATAATTATTTTGTACCTTAAAACATATGAAAGACACCAGGTTGCCAGTGCTTCAGACTAAAACCATCTTTTTTAATCCCCAAAACTCTGCAGGCTGATTTCACATAGGATACCAAATAGCCATTTGGTGGCAACTGTCACTACTGACCTAGTCTGTTCTAGGTTATATAATTCCCTGAGGCACCCAATCCTCCTGTGTTTTACAGAACATCCATTTTAGTTCTTAAGAGAAATGAACATCAAATCTTACCCACTGATTGAAGGTGTCACAAATATGTCTCTCATTGCTGGTTATAGGGTGTTGAATTATAGATGCCGGTCCAGCATGTAGCATCTGATCTGAACCCAAAGAGACAAAAATCGCAGAGACAGAGTTTCATTTATTTAACTAAAAGCAAAAGGCAATTTTTTTAGACAAACAACATTTTTATGAAATTTTATGACATCTAGGAAAATTAAACTCTATTTGACCTCAAAAGGGCAAATATGGGATTTAAAAAGATATCATTCCAAAAGCAATTATAGCATTGAAATGTATTTATTTCAACAATTTGTAATCACCTTCCATTGTCTCAATGCAATGGAACTCTGCAACAAGAGTACAATTTATGAGGTGGTTCTAACCACTACTGTATAAACAAAACTTGTTTTATGTTCAGACTAATTAGAAAAAGTGCACAATGTAATGTACCTAATAAAACTAGCTTATTGAATTAATAGATCTGAAATCATCATGTTTTGTCTATAAGTTACACACCTATATTTGGAAGTTCTGGGGAAAACTTGAATACCACTACAGGAGAGCTAAATTCATCTTCAACCTAAAAATGGAATTAAAAAATCCATGTTGTAATGAAAACACTTAAAACAGCTTTATTGTTGTAGGTACAAAACTGACAGTAGAGACCACCACATCATTTGGTTTTGTCAGTATTAACAATGTTCTAGTTTCCGTAATGTTTTGACTCAGTACTAACAAAAAATTAACTCATCATAAAACTTTGTGTAAATGATCTGGAAAAAGAGGGAAACAGTGAGGAAACAGACAATACAAAATTACTCAAGGTAGTTAAGTCCAAAGCAGACTGCAAAGAGTTACAAAGGGATCTCACAAAACTGGGTAACAAAATGGCAGATGAAATTCAATGTTGATAAGTGCAAAGTAATGCACATTGGAAAGCATAATCCCAACTATACATACAAAATGATGGAGGCTGAATTAGCTGTTACCACTCAAGAAAGAGATCTTGAAGTCATTGTGGATAGTTCTCTGAAAACTTCCACTGAATGTACAGCAGAAGTCAAAAAAGCAGAATATTAGGAACCATTAGGAAAGGGATAGATAATAAAAGACAGTAAATATGCCACTATATAAATCCATGGTACACTCAGACTTTGAATACTGCATGCAGTTCGGGTTGCCCCATCTCAAAAAAGACATGTATTAGAAATGGAAAAGGTACAGAGAAGGGCAAGAAAAATGATATGGAACAGCTTTCATATATAAGGAGAAATTAAAGAGAGAATATTCAGCTTGAAAAAGTTGACTAAGGGGGGATGTGACAGATCTGTAAAATCATAAATGGTGTGGAGAAAGTGAAAGTGTTATTTACCCATTCACATAACACAAGAACCATGGGTCACCAATGAAATTAATAGGTAGCAGGTTTAAAACAAACAAAAGGAAGTACTACACACAATATGATCAAGCTGTGGTACTCGATGCCAGGGGACGTTGTGAAGCCCAAAAGTATGACTAGGTTCAAAAAAAGAACTAGATAAGTTAGATAGGTCCATCAATGGCTATTAGCCAAGATGGTCAGGGATGCGACCCCAAGTTCTGGGTGTCCCTAAGCCTCTGACTACCAGATGCTGGGACTAAACGATGAGGGATGGATCACTTGATAATTGCCCTGTTCTGTTCATTCCCTCTGACAGGTTAGAAGACAGGTTACTGGGCTAGTTGGACCAGTGGTCTAACCTAGTATAGCCACTCTTATATTCTCAATATATACACTAACATAGCAAAGTAAACTACCTCTCACATAAAAAGGGATTGTATTCTATTTCAGTTACACACAACTGAATTTTGGGCACTATAAAGTGAAAAATGTGAATACATTCACTGACAGGCATTTAATTTTTTTTTTAAAAATAGAGCACCAAGGAAAATTAAAGCTATGAGCAAAGTTTCTTCCATAAATCTCTCTGAATAGATAATTGAGCTGTTCAATGACATAGTAGATGCTAACAAGAACATATATAGTGGGAAGGTGGAATGGCTACAGTGGATCTCCATAACTCACGAGTTCTAAAAGATTATTTTCACAAATGAAATTACTTTGTCACTCACAGTGATCTGTGGTCATTTGTTTTCCAAGGAAACTAGCATGAATACAGTATTTATTCTAATACACAAAGGGTCAGATCAATAAAAATATCTGTTGAATAGGGCATCTTTTCTACTGAAACTGGATTAGAAGCAGCTGCATTAAACATTAATTTAAAAACTAGAATGTTCAATTAAGAGCAGTGGGTTTTTTTTTTTTAAACAAACATCACTCTCCTGTATCATAACACCCGCACAGCAGGACAACTACTTTGTCTACAGATATAAGAACATCCACACTATATCTATATCTGGCCAGGGTACTGCTAAATCCATAGTCAAGAATGAATTTCAGATATAAAAAAGTGCACCATAAAAGAATATTGAATAAGTTTTAATACATTAAGCACTACTCAGCAACACAGAGGCAGCCTCTGAGCATTATATCCATAGCTTGAGTGTGCGTAGAGAGAAACAGCAATGGGACAAGGAATACAACCTAGGGACCAAGTCTTGCTATATGCAAATAAATTTATACAATTCCATTGACACTTTAAGGGGTAATTTCAGTAGTCAGAATGATACCACCATCACCACCAAGGCTGTGGGTAGGGTCACATTTTTTTAAAGATAATTGGTTTCACAAAAATTTTGATATTTAATAACCACCAGTTGCTAAACTACTCCAAGTATTAAAGGCAGGTTGTACCGAAGTTTTAATGAAATCCATGTTCTTCAAGTTTTCCAGCAACCTCTGACTCTAAAGAACAAAGGATAAAAAAACAAAGATTTTTTGGTTTAAAATTACTTTTCACGGACAGAGACAACACTAACTCAACATCCATAAGTGTGAGCTTACATTTACAAAGTTTAAATTTAGGATGCTACAAACAAGAATCTCTAATTAATATTACCAATATCATGGAATTTTAACAGTATATTATTTAGGAAAATGGTTTATTGTAGGACTCAAACATGTGCATATATGTATACACCTAAGCTTTGCAGATAAAATTTACATTTTATTTAGTCCGTTCAAAACGCTGTGGATGTATAAATTCCCACATACTAATGGGAGAGATTAGCACCTATGGACAACAGTCAGCCCTTGGGTGCTTGTATACAGCTCCCATTAACTTCAACTGGGCATCAAACACCTGAGAAGAATTAGCATCTATGTGAAGAAGGATTATAGTAATCTATTGGTTATAGTTAAGGCTACGTTTTAGTCACGGGTATTTTTAGTAAAAGTCACGGACAGGTCATGGGCAGTAAACCAAAATTCACAGCCCATGACCTGTCCCTGACTTACTATATACCCCTGACTAAAACCTGGGGGAGGGGCTGCCCGAGGGTGCTCGGGAAGGGTAGCCTGGATGCTGGGGGTGGGGTGGGGAGCAGGCTGCAGGTCCCCCGCTGGCGCTGGGGGGGGGGGGGCACATGGCCAGCTGTGTGGGACCCCAGCCGGTGCTGGGGGGAGGGAGGGGGCAGGCAGTGGAACGTGGCCCGGGACCCCTGCTGGTGCTGGGGTGAGGGGAGCAGGCTCCCTACCTTGCTGTGCACCCACCTCCCACCCCCAGCAGCAGCAGAGTTTGGGTATGGGAGGGGGCAGGGGGTTGGGGCACGGGACAGGGTGAGGCAAGTTCTGAGTGGCTCTTAACTGGAGGGGCTCCCCGGAAGCGGCGACATCCCCCTCGCTCAGGTCCTAGGCGGAGGTATGGCCAGGCAGCTCTGTGTGCTTCCTTCACCCAGAGCGCTGGTTTCGCAGCTCTCATTGGCTAGGAACCTTGGCCAATAGGAGCTGCAGGGGTGGTGCCTGCAGGTGGATGCAGCACGCAGAGCTGCCTGGCCATGCCTTCGCCTAGGACCTGAGCGAGGGGGATGTCACCGCTTCTGGGGAGCCCCCCAGGTAAGTGCCACTCAGAGCCTGCCTCACCCTGTCCCGTGCCCCAATCCCCTGCCCCCTCCCACACCCAAACTCTGCTGCTGGGGGTGGGGTGGGCGCGGTGGCCCGAGACTGCCCCAGCAGCGACCAGTGCAGGGACTGCCTGAGCTGCCCCTGAGCCAGGTGCACCAGCCGCTGCAAAAAGTCATGTAGGTCACGGTAAGGCACGGAATCCGTGACCTCCATGACAAAGTCGTAGCCTTAGTTATGGTCAAATACTATACATGAGAGAGACACTATCTCAGTTTTCACTGAAGAGCTATAAACTTCCAAACAGTTCTTGCTACTGCATTTAAGAAACCCTCAGTACTTCCATTTGGAACCCCTTGTCTCAGTGATTTATAAATTACTACTTATTATTTGCATTACAGTAAGCCTACAGACCCCCATTGTGCTAGGCTCTGTACAAGTACATAGTAAGAGACATTCTATACCCTGAGCAGCATACATTCGAAATAGAAAAGAAAGGATGGGGGAAAGGAATAATTATCTTCATCTACTGATGGGGAATTGAGGCACAGGGATTAAGTGACTTGCCTAAGGTCACACAGGAAGTCTGTGGCATTGCCAGGCACTGAACCTTTTAAGTCCCAATCCAGTGCGTAAAACAAAAGGCCATCCTTCCTTTAAAAGTAAAAATACTCAAGGGCTGCCTTAAAGGTAAACTTTACAATTAATTTTAAAAATCTGATTTGATTCCATATTCTTGGTGTAAGTTTTCAGCATGAAAGGATCCCACTACATCTTTAGATTCCTTTAAATAGTTTTGATAACTAACAACTGCTTCGTAAACAATGTCCAACAACAACAAAAATGTAAAACCTATAAACGCCTATCTGGATCCCTTTCTAGTGGGCATATTAAGGCAATGCCTCATTGCAAAGAGTGGTGTTTTTTTACCTTGAGATAGCTATCTCAATGCAAAATCCTAGTGGAGACAGGACACGGTTAGTTTTTATCTCAGTGTATCTTGTCAAGGTCTACCCCTATACTCCTCACCTGGGTTTTTTACCTTGATGTAGCTAGTCAGGGTAAAAACTACCCATGACCTGTATCCACTAGGATTTCACTTTGCAATTCCTAATTTCCCTCCCTCCCCATAAAGAGGACATAGCCTAAAAAGAAGTGCCAATACTGTAGCTGTCAACATGGCTGGTCTTAGTATAGTATGCACTAATACGACACCTTCAGCATATTTGGCAACAATTCTCACTTTATTTCAGATCCGCTGCACCTGTTTTTGAGATGCTTCATCATATTCAGAGATTTATTTTAAAATGGTTATCAAAGTGGTCTTAAATAAAGAGGTGAGTATTTATATAGTGCTATTGATGCCCAGATGACAGTAACCAAACCAGACACTGCCATTTAAACTAACTTTCTGTCTGGAGAATGAACTTATTCAAGTAAGATGACAGAAAGATCCTTAATAAGATCCCCCTGCCCACACTCAGAAAAGCAAAAGTTAGCACGTCATTTGAAGACGAACTACTACTTACCAGCTGAGACGCATGCTTTATTCTCTCTACAATCCCATCATGTCCCAGGTACTGCAAGGATAGCCACAGGGGCAGGGCACGGAGTTTCTCTACTGGCTGACTTGATGTCAGGCCTGCAGCTAAGGACTAAAGGCAAGAAAGAATACGGTCATTGAATAACTAAAATTTCAACACAATCTGATTTATTCTAATGCTATGATAGCACAAAAACATATCACAACATTAACAGAAGGATCTTTTGCAACGTATTGTTTATTTAGGCATCTATAAAGGAACAAAAGATCATGTCATGGTTGCAGTTTTAAAGTCTCTAGTATCTAAATATTCATTAAAAAAAAGTCAAAGCTACCAAAGAAGGATCCTCGTGTCTGTAGAGTGTCACTGCAGGTACTGCTGGGAGACCCAGCCAGGAACCCAGAGTAAGAGTCATGCTGTCACATTTTGTTGCAGCCTAAAGAGGAAACATTTAAGTTATTATGGGCCACCTAAATTTTAATTATGTAACAACTTTAAAGTCTAGAGCATTATACTTATGACACACCAATACATACCAGTACTGAAGAGGAGACATAACCTAAAGCCAAAGTTGCCAAATTCACTCTGGAAAGGAAAACAGTCTTAGCTAAATTAATTATTTACAGCTTTTCTTCAACTAAAAGGTAGCATTTTAATCTTCATTTTAAATATTTCATGCAGTTGTATAAAAGGAAGTCATTTTTGTTCATGTGTTTTTATTGCACATAAAGTAGAGATTGCAATTTAATATTCCAGAATTCAGACAAACTAAAATTTCATTTTAGTCTAGATATCAGTCCAACTTTTTAGAGATATTAATCCATCCTGTGCTAATCATACTTCATCAGTAGGATTCTGTCAATAATTCACAGCATGTCATAAATGTATGGTACACAACTGTGTACAGTGGTAGCTCAGGGCCAAACAGGTAACAGGCTCTGTCTGAGGGACTCGCAGGCTAAAAGCAGGGGCTCCTCTATTAACACTACTTATTCTGTTACTCCTGTTCTCAATCATGCTGCCTATTGCACCAGTTTTCTTAGCCACCACATGTCCTCTACTCCTCTAAATTTCATCTCTTCAAGCACTCCAGCCTCCCTTTACCTCTGCAATAATCCCTACTAACTGTTACCTTGTGTCTTGTCTCATTTAGATTCCAAGCACTTCAAAGCAGGGGCAGGTTACTCACATCCATATACTGACTCCATGCTGAGTAATTACATATAAACAAAACCTTTTGCAACAAAACAGTGACATCTGCAGGGCTCTAAATTTTGTAGAGTGGCAAATTTATGTTGGCATATAAAACATTTAATAATGGCAAAACAGCTGTGGACATTAGAGCATGTTAGCTATGGAATTACAAGTTGCACCATTATCAGAAGTTTCATTAGTGAATATGATTACACAGAAAGAAGTCTCAAGTTCTGTACCCTTCTACATGTAGCCACATGTTATACTGCTCACAAAGTTCTTTCAGTCGCCCAAGCTTGTCTGTATGACCTGCTCCTGGTGTACCTGAATTGAAAGGGAAAAAAAGTCACTTTAAATATCAAATGTGTAAGTCAGCAAACATAAACTTTGATTGTGCGGTGTCTTTTTTCTTTTCATTAGAAATTCAAGTCTTATCTTCTTGATGGACTCATGAAGAAGTGGAGAGAGAGCTAGTGCAGTTATGACATTGGAAGTTCAACTTGATTGACTGAGAATGTGATTTTTATTCATAGTATTTAAAGCTCTGTGTTTTCTTATCTATTTAATTAAAAGTACTTGGGAGACTAGATGTCATAAGCATTCAAAAACTCAGCCATTTCCATTAAAAAAAAGTTCAATACACCTAATTCATCAAAGAATGACCTCTGCCAAAATAAAGAAAATCCTTACTATTTCTAAAGGGAAAAAGCAAGCACAGCACTTTCTTCCCACCTCCACTTACAAAAAAAAAAATAAAAAAATAAAAAATAAAATAAACCTTTTCTCACTAAAGAGGAATTGAAACGTTTGCTCAATTATTCATTCAGAGAAAGTTAATGTTTGAAGTTAATGGCATGTACAACACCATAGAAAGGTTCTTGGTCAGCTTTAGAATCCCATTTTTCAAAAGCTAAGCTGTGCTCACTAAGGAACAAATTGTGGAGCCCTAAGTCATGCAAGCACGCCCGCTGACATAAATAGAACTACTTTTATGAGTAAGTTCTCATGAGTGTTAATAACGTTGTACAATCTGGTCCTAAGTAACTCCTTTAAATAACTTCTTGGACAGCTAAATATTATGCAGTCACTATGATATTCTGTATCAAAAAACAAATAATCTACTCTAACACAAGTCATCAATATTATCTACAATTCCAAGTTCTAAAAAATAAATACTAATTTTTCTAGGATACTGTTTTACTACTATCTGATCAGGATACTTACCAGCATTCGCCACTAGTAATAGTGGCAGCTTTCCAGAGTTAATATCGTCTTTAATTAGTCTGTCCAATAAAGCAACATCCTGTCACCAATAAGAAAAAATATAAACACTGCATTAGACATACAGTACATAATATGTTCCTGTTGAACTGGAAAATTGGGGTTTCTAAAAGTAGCACAGAATAGTATCCTGACATTTTAAAAGCTGATCCACTGATTAAATTCTTAATACCTTCTTGTCTGAGTTTTCAATTTCCCCATAGCCCCAAAGACAAAAAAGGTCAAATACACCATAAATACACAGATAAAATAGGTGCTTTTAAATTCATTGAATTTACACTGGACATAATTCTACGGAAGAAACCTATTTAATTTATACTCTTCTTCTTAAGAAGCATGGACTCAACAGTACTTTCCAATGCTACAAGCTCAGAATGTCTTTCTATTGCCTTCAATGGGCATTATATTGGGTCATGGTATACTTAGGGTTCGTCTTTCAACTCTAAAAATCAGGCTTTTGTAACACAAACTTCCATGGACTTTTATCTGTGTGAATCTATTAAAACACAAGGAAAAGTTTAATAATTCATCACAATGTCATACACAGCAACAAAAAAGTTTAGTGTTCAAGCCTAAACTTCTCCTTTAAAAATTTATCTTCGAGGGTCTACATATTTCCAGAGTCTCAAACTAGAAAGCCCTTACTGACTGCACCAAAATACACACTGCAGATAATAAGTACAGAGTTCAGGATACAAGTGCTACACGTATTTCTGATTTGATTACTTTTAAGAGAATAAGGCCAATTAATAGCCAATGTTCGGTTACATCTACACCGAGAAAGCTCAGAGGATGAAAAAGTCAAATATTCACCACTCTTTCCTAATAACATTCTCAAATCATTCCTTAATAAGTGTTCTGCAAAGCAAAAAGTAAAGGTCAGTTTAAAAAGACAATGCCCAAAACTTACCATCTGATGTTGGGATCCAAACATGGTGTTACAAGGCACGCGGCACATGCATGAAAGGGGCAACCCAAGCTGCAACGAGAAAGATGGAATTTGAACAACTCACACATGATTTATGTTACTCATTTAAACTGCTCACAGAACTAGAAGGAGGAATCAAAAAAAAAAGCCATTGAAAGAAGCAAACACATAGTGACAGAGGCTCTGCTACCAAGTGATTTTCCTTGCATTTTAAAAATGAGTTTTCTGCTAGAACTTCTGATCAGACTAAGGGCAGGTCTACACTAACCCCCCAATTCGAACTAAAGTACGCAACTTCAGCTACGTGAATAATGTAGCTGAAGTTCGAAGTACCTTAGTTCGAACTTACCTCGGTCCAGACGCGGCAGGCAGGCTCCCCCGTCGACTTCGCGTACTCCTCTCGCCGAGCTGGAGTACCGCAGTCGACGGCGAGTACTTTCGGGTTCGACTTATCGCGTCCAGACAAGACGCGATAAGTCGAACCCAGAAGTTCGATTTACTTGCCGCTGAACTACCGGGTAAGTGTAGACCTACCCCAAGAGTGGAGAAAAGGAAGAGAGTGAGACCACTGTAAAGTAACAAAAAAGTTGTAAAATAACAGTTAGCTTTTATGAGTAAGGGGAAGTAGACAATAAGTTAAACCTGGACATTTTTCAGAGTTTGTATCTTGTCTGCAGGACTGCACTACAAGTGGGCACAGATAAAACACTAATCTTCACCAAGGAAATGAGGCTGCTCACAATGGACTCAATCCTGCTCAGTCCAGAGCACTTTGGCCTTAATCCAGCAAACGTTTAAGCACATGAGTAGGCCTATTGAAGGTGTATATTATATATATATATTCACTTATGCAAAATTATTATTGCATAGTAGAGAGTTAAGACAAGAAATTTTCATACAATTTATGCGATATATTGCATATATTTTTACAACATGCTGTTGTATATAATGTTGGCCTTTTTTCAAAGATTAAATTTAAAAACCACAATTTCTCTTATTCAGGACCTATCTACAAGCTCACTATTCCAAGTAAAAATTCAGATTTTTTTTTTCAAAGAACTTGGATGCAGAAAAATATTCCTAAGAAAAAGTAAAGTTCAACAGTAAATTGAGACATCTTTCAGTAATGCTTTAGTGATAATACCATTTCAAACAAGAAGCTCATCATGCAAAAGAAAATGATTATTATACTGAAATGTCTACATGAAACCAGGAACAATCACCCTTAATAAAATATCAGATGCAATTGTTTCATATGAAAAGTTCAGAAAATTCCTCTCTACAACTCTCACATCATCACTGCTGGAATATACAAACTGTGTGCAATCAGAAAACATCATCTTGCTGTCCAGATGAATATTGTAAACTAGAACCCTATAGCTCCATTCTGGGCTATTTTAGTTTATTCCCAATATGTTTATGTTCTTTTTTATGTTTTGGAATTGCTTTGGAATCTTATAATTAATAAAACAGTCTTACAAACTGTAACATTATGTTTTATTATTGTTTTTGCAGATTTTTTGGTTGGCTTCAGGGCATGGTTTCTCCTCCTTCCTTGGCTGGCTTCAGGACAATCTTATTTGTGATTTTCATTGTTTATTCATACATCAGTTATTACTAACTTTGATTAAAAGATAAAATTTAGAAGCGTCAAGGAAGTTGTGCTTAAAAAACTAAAAAAAAATAAAAAAAATTGGACCATTAGGACAGTACAAGAAAACTTAAGTTCAGTGTGCGCGTACACACACACAAACTTAAAACAAAAAAACCTCTAGAAACGCTATTTCTTCCACAAGCTGGGAAGAAAGAGAGAGGGAGAAGGGTATTTCTGTTATTTAACAACTCGGAAGAAGCTCAGATACCAGGATGATGAGGGCCATGTGAATGCACAAATAGCACTGTTGCAGACACAGCATGCTCAGCCACCCGAGAGTCAGAGAACTTCACTTTGCTCAAAAAGATCCTCTCTGGTTGACAGAGTATCACTGGCAAACTGAGTAAAGCCCCATTGAGAGGTCAGCAGTGGATGCTCTAGAATGGAGATAAATGAAGGACCTTCTAGTTACAACAGGGATGGAAAGGCAATCCTCCACCCACCCATTACTCACCCGCAACAACCCACACAAAAAGTGTGCTGCTTCTGCAACGTACCAGTCTCTAACTGTGAACCTCTAGATCCATTCTCAAAATCTAGCTAGGCTGCCACTAGGCATGATGATGCCTGCAAGTTTCTATATGCAGCAAAGACTCAAAACTTTACACTAAAACTACTTACCTGATTGCAGAGAGTTTGGCCCAAGCCTGTTCTGGCTGCAGAACTAATGTATATAACAGGCTGCTTATTATATAACACATTGAATCCTTCTACTGTGTAGTCTTCGTAGCAAGAGTGAATAACAAGCCTACAGACTTTTAAGAGACCTTCACGATCATCTTCATGGTAATAAGCTGACCCATTTTCATACCTGTAAGACAAACCAACAGAAACAGTCCCAGTTTAGTTAGTGTGTGTAAATACTGAGCAGTTAAAAAAGTGCATTCTATCTCAGGCTATGTCTACACTACCGCAGTAAGTCGACGTACCTTAGGTTGAGTTACCACGGGGTCTACATTGTGGGGGGGGGTCGACGGGAGAAAATCTCCCGTCGACTTATCTTACTCTTCTTATCGGGAGTAGAGTACAGGGGTTGACTGGAGAGTGATCTGCTGTCGATTTGGCGGGTCTTTACTAGACCCGCTAAATCAACCGCCGGTGCATCGATCTCAGAGCGTAGATCCCTGCCGTAGTGTAGACCTGCCCTCAGATACTCTATGAAGAGGTACATCAGTATAATCATTGGGCATATGAAACTGAGGCACAGAAAGGCTAAGTACGCTGCCCAAGACCAGAGTCAAAATTAGACCTCAGGAATTCCTTGCTTCCAATCTTCTGCTTTGTCTCTGCTATATTACATTTATTGGTTTAAATAGCATCTGAAACAAAAGTATCTAAGTGCTGTTATATGTTAGTATGTTCTGGCTCCTCATTAAATTAGAAACTCCATCCAACCCCAGAACATTACAAATAAAACAAAGCCAAGATAGAAATCAGATGAAGGGCAAATCATTAATTCTAGTTTTATAAGGTTTTAATTTGATCTCCCCCATCCAGTCCAGAGACACGTTATTATAATCACAGGAGTTTGTGACTCCAGGAAACAAAGACTATGAAAAAAAGATTCAGAGGATCATGGTTCTGACACGAATAGTGGAAGTGACCTTTGGAGAGCTAAAGAGAGGGTAAAGGAAAAAAGAAAAAAAAAATGTATTAAGATAAGGGAGAGCACAGTAAACTATGTTGGCACAAACCGAGATTAGTAACTATGAAAGCTTACTTTACATTCTATTTCTATTTACAGTTACAACAAAGTAGATATGGGATCTTGGGCAAGAAAACCGCTCTTTAAAATCCTCAAAGTTTGCAAAAATATTTTCTCAGACTTATATGCACTGAGTGAAACCACCAGATCATAAAATGTAGATGGAAACATTTGAGGAACAGGAAAGATTTTTCACTTTTAAAAAACTCCATTACAAAATTAACCTCAGCAAGTGGGTATGGCTCACATCTGTAAGAATCATAAGAGTCAGTGAGGAGGATGCAATATGATGCAGGTTCAAAGCACAATATTGTAAATCAAGAGTGAAATAGATTTTTTTTTAAAAATAGAGTTAAACGTGGACAGGATCTTGCAAACTTTAGTACAAAGCTACTACCAAACAAATCCATAATAGCCAACGTTACTCATATCCTATTTTAACACTCCTTGAAATACAAACAAACAGACTGCCATTTAGTGCAATTTATTTAGTACACTGCCATGTCTACTGCCTAGGAAGTTGGACTACAAATCTGTACAAGCAGTTAATTTGTTTTTATCTCTCTGAACGAAGGATTTTGGCTTCAGCGGTGATATGCACACTAATGTTTAAAAGCCAAGAAGAGACAATAGTGGAATTAGGTATCTAATAAAAGTCTGACAGTTCCAGTGTAAAGAAATATAGCCACCTAACTAAAATGAAGGAACAACAAGAGGAAGAGTAGTACAGGTCAGGATTTATTAGGTGACAAGGAAGTTGGAGTTTTGCTACATCATTTATGTCCAACATGTATATCAATAGTCCTGAATAACCTAAGAGTCGCTCAGTCCATCCCTCAGCTTAAATTTTTTTAAATCCTGCAGCATCCAGCCTCACCATAAATTACCCAAATGACTGACATTCCATCATGCTTTATGGTAGCCATGAAACCTTTTTGGAGCTGAACTAGAAGGTAAGCTAAACGTATTTTTAGAAACATTTTAAAAATTATTCATAGACTCGTTGGGATATATCATATAAATGCAGTTGTAAAACCAAATATACCACTCATCTTACCCTACACACCTGTTCCAAGGTCCAGCAGGTATTCACGCTTGATGTGAAATCACTGCTAACATGCATATTAGGTGTCAGAATGGGACCAACTGCTCCTCTAAGACTGGGTATTAGGACCATCAATACATAAACTGTCAAATAGATGGATTTTTGCTTAACCCATCTGCATCTCACCTTTGAGCCATGAAACCTAGCCTCATATCCATGTAAGGTTTCAAAAACTTTTTAAGTCATACAAGAGTTTACTAAATAGCTAAATACAGATATTCATTCATCTTATGTTCTACCAACTAGAGAATGCTGATTATATTGGCTCTACAGAAGGTCCATTTGTCACTGTACGCAGCTAAAACAAGCCTTCATTTATCATCTATAGATGGGGATAATTTGTACCTTTAATAGCTCTATGGCTGGGTCAGTTTTAGTTATTTCCTTTATCGCTTCATTGGTTAATTTAATGAAAAGCCCATGCCTCATTCCTTCCTCCTACAGGAAGGCTCAAATGATTTGATATTGAGACATCTACTGGACAATATATCCTTTTCACATAAGACTAAGATTCCCATCAGGAGCCCCCAAAACCTAAAGAAACGTCGTGATATTAAAGTGAAACAGTTCCTGACTAAATTTGTCTTAAGTTAAAGCTCCCTTCAGATTCTTGGTGTGTGTTCATATAAAAGCCCTTAGTATCATTAATTTCCCCTCCCCTTGCTGCCTTGGCTTTAATAGTACTGAATACTTTAAAACTCAGTTTGCAGACACTCATGGCTAATCACACCTCTGTGTAAATCCGCTTTGTTGTACCATTTGTCTTTGTCAGCGCTCTAGACTAGAATCCTATCAGGACAGAGACCAGTTATGAGTTTGTCACTGACCATCCACTGCATACAGCATATAATAGCCATATACTACAATAGCCAGTGCTTTCATGGCAGGGGACTGGAGTCAGTCAACATAATATTCCGTCCAGGGTCCCACTGAACACCATGTGGTATCCCTATTACCCTTCCTGCTGTCTGCAAATTAACATCCTGTATTTTACATCATGTCCAAACCATGTTAGTCCAGGGTTAGTCATTCAACCCAGGTCTCAAGAACTGCGGGGATAGGGAATACCTCTAGATTACCATTAGATGAGATATCAGTGAGGCTTTGTCCCACCCAAAAGTTATTTCTTTACCAAATGGGAACTATTTCCCATATTAGCAGCAGCCAGATTTCATTTTAATCTGCAAGTCAGCCAGCTCTGGCACCAGAAATGCATTGTTTTCACATACATTATAGCATATCTAAAGACTAAGGCACTTTGAGTAAGAATCTTACATGAAATTAAGCCATACAAGGAAATAACCTAGCTGTTTGACTAAGTTTCTTTTCACCTGAAGTATTTCTTGTACTTTTCTTTCCCCTCCAGTGCTGGATCTAAATTACAAGTTCAGGTAGACCTTCAGGAAATATACTTGCTACACTGAAAATTCTTCAGCTGTTCTATACATAAAGACTAAACGAAGTCTAAGGCAGAACCAATGAGAGGTTCGCTGGAAGACCTCTTTTAAAAGCGCTTAAAGGCTCAACAGCATATATATGCTTATATAAATGGATATTCAACCATCTGTCTACCCACTATTGTACTTTGGCCCCTAACTCCATTGTAAATTCCTTATAAAAAACCACTTTTATGACTGGTATATTATTGACAAGTTCTTGGCTTTCAAGAACAGCATCCTGTAAACAAGTGTGCTGTATTTAAGATCTTTCACCGTACCATTCATTTAAGGCATAAGGCTATCAAGATAACAAATCGTACTTCAGACTTTTTTTTAAAAACCATTTTTACTACGCAACTGTACATAATAAATAAGCAATTCATGACTTACCTGAAGAGTCTGCAAAGCCACAGAGTGGTGTCCGAAAGGATTCTAGTTGTAAGATTTCTCAGCCTTTCCCTGTTCAGCACTGAAATATAAGCTGCCAGACTATGTCCCAGTAAAGCCATGTGACCTTGTTCTCCAACATTCTGAAGTCTGCAAACCAGAAACATCGTATGAGAATAACTGTCAGCTTGATGCATGTCATGCATATTTATAATGGGTTTATGTTTTCTCTTTTTACTGGATATGCCCAGAATGTCATAAAACTGGTTAAGATGCAATATTTTCTTCAACTATATATCAGAATGAAGTATAAAACAGCCATGTCTACACTAGGAGAAAAGGTGAATTTTAACACATTAATTAACATGTTAAAATCAGTGTAGACACGGCAGTTGTAGTTTAGACACCTTTTAGCTGCTTGAGATAAACTCTATACTCCTTTTTAGGGCTTATCTCAACCTACTAACATATTAAAACTGCAACTACCCTTTTACAATATGATTTTAGTGTGCATTAAACATATGCCTAGGCCTGGTATATACAAAAAAAGAAAGCAGACGCTATGAAACTTGGAAGTTTAGACTAGATCTTTTCTCATAACTATTATTGATATAACATTTTAAATCTTCAAACAGTTTTGCAAATATTGATCTTCCACACTCCTGTGCAGGTAGGGAATCTAGTAGTATCACCATTTTATGGGGAAATGGAAGGAGAGAGATTAAATGTATTGCCCAAGGCTACAAATAAATCAGTACCAGAGTAAGGATTAGAATTCAGTGACTCCCATTCCCAGGCTCAGACTACCCCACTTTAAAAAAAAAAATCCATATGCAGAAATACTATGCAACTTGTAATTTACAACTATACTATATCTGATGCAACTAAAAATTCTGAAGGTAAGTCAAAAAATTAGACTTCCACAGAATGCAGGCAGCATAAGCAATGCTCAGAAAGTTGAGGACAATTTAAAGAAATTGAGTTGTCAGCCAGGAATAATTCCCTGCTATACACAACTGCTTTTAATAATTCACTGCAGTAAAGAGTATGGCTATTTTGAGGAAAACATTACCACGAAGTCATCGATAGTTACATAATTTCAACCCAATTTCAATTTGCTATCAGGACTATTAAAAAAATTCCTATTAGGTATGTTCCACATTTTACTTTTTCTCCTGGTTCAGTGTATAATGTAACAAAGGTTTAGTTAAAACACCTTACACTGTTGCAAATTTAAAATTAATAAAAAAATCTGTAAGTACAATTTGTGGCTTCAAAAATTATCACAGCAAATATAGTTATCAAGTTATAATCTTCCAAATAGAACAATGCAATTTAGCATTACCGGTAAGACTGTGATGACTCATCTTCCTCCTCTCCATGCATGAGGTTCTGTACTAATTGGAGAATGCTCACCATATCTTGCCCACTAGGGAAGGAAAAATGGTAAGTAGATGAGCAACTCTAGTGCCTCAGGATACAGATTCTAAAGGCCACTTACAACAGTTTTGCAACAAGACACAAGGGTTTTGCTCTATAGAATGTTGGGATGGTGGGGAAAAGTTGTCAGTGGAGGAGTCTACTACTGACCTCCCTGACACAGCAGGACCGTAGTGGGAAGGCTGCTATATCAATGAGTCCAGATCCTCTTGACTTATGCATGGGGCATTTCAACAGGCCTAAGGAACTGGCCCACATAGAGGCTCCCTTGAAATCTGAGGATTTGGACTGACAAGCTTGACTAAGCAATCGTTCAGCCCTGGAGTGCTGGATTGTAGGTGAAGACCTTGCCAGTAGATGTCCAAACTCAGAGGATCCAATCATGAGCTCACAAAGTTGAGCACATCTCTCAGTAATATGATTATCTCTAAAATACACTGATTACTTACAAACATCTGTTCTAGTGAACAGAAAGTGTTTCTTGAAACCATTTCTGGAACTATGCTGCCTTACAACTGCTAGAAGTGCAAAAATAAAAGCCACCACACACCAACCCAACTTGAAATAGTATCAAATTAAAACCTATATTAATAAAATGAAAAATAATGAAAGTATAGAAGAGGTAACAGTTACACTAATAAAAAGCATTCCCAACTTCTTACAAGTCTGTTCAACTTCATCGATTCATACCAGTTTCATTAACTTCCATGAAAGACAAGTTTTTTTTAAAATGAAAACAAGTTGTGTGTTCACAATATTCTTCTGCTGTTAAACCCATGTTAAATTAGAATGGAAACTGAATTGCAGTCTTAGTTTGGGCTCATGAATGATCTTGCAGAAGAAAGATTATGACAATGCAAGTCTGAATCTTATTTTTCAGATGCAATAGTCAATTTAATGCACAAATCATAGCATGTAAACTTTCAGGATGTTAAGCTGAGTGATGTATAGTTTTCTGTGAAGGCCAATCATATTCCTAAACATGGTGCTTTGTGCCTCACATAGTGTGGAATATCATTCTCAAGTACGAATTTCCTGTCTGAATGTGTGTCTCAAACTCATTGAATGCAATATTTCAGATTTAAAAGTAAATCTATATAAAAATTATGCTATATAATAAAGACATAAATCTCCATTAAATTATCTTCTCTAAGGCTTTATTAGAACTCAAGAAGAGCTCTATGTAGCTTGAAAGTTTGTCTCTTTCACCAACAGAAATTGGTTCAATGCAAGACATTATCTCACCTACCTTATCTCTAATATCCTGGGATCAACACAACTACAACATTGCAAACAACTAATGCTTCATTAGCTACCAGTGACACAAAATCCTACTCACAAAGGGCAAGTAATTTTTTTGATCCATAAATAAAATATATCAATCGTGGGCATAGTCAGGAGACCAGATTTTGTGGCTGGACAGGTAAATTTTCATGATAGTATATATTATAAGTTCCTTGCAAAATTATTGCAAACATGTTTTATTTAAGAGTTTGTACACTGAATATGAAGAACACATTGTCACCTACCTCCCTTGGAGTGGTCCAGGAATATCGTTCCTTACATACTTCTTTTCATTTTCTTCCTCAATTTTTCTAATTTAAAAATACAAGAAAAAGAGTTACTTACATTTTAACTTTTTGTTGCATAGTAACAAATTCCTAGTGCAGTTCAATGCTCAAAAATACATTGGCATGTTCACAGGTGACAAAAATCACTGAATACAATTTGAATAGATCAACAAGACTAATATAAGATTTAATTAAGGATGGCCTTAAAAAGAGTTGTTGATTTGACTTTCCTTTGATTAAGAAGAAAAAAAAACTTTAAAAATATGCTTTATAAGGCTGGTGAAAACCTTTATCAGCAGATCATGTGAGATGGAAGTAAAAGTTACTTGTGGAGCCATGATTCACATGCTAAGAGCAAGTCAAAGCCTTTAGAAAATGTGTCCTGGTTGGATTTAGACTGAATGCTACAAAATATGTATTGGATTGGCCTCGCAAATATTCATTAATAACAAACACCCTCAGTCAAGAAACATTCTTGATTTGAATATGGCAGAAATTAAGTACGAATATCTGATAATGATCGGTCCTAGAATTAGTAGGAAAAAAAACCCATTCCACTTGCTTGAAGACATTGGCATCAATATCTACATGTGTAACATGTATCTGCTGTGCTTGCAGCCATTATTCTTTGTAGATACCTTTGATTGTCTTCCAGCATCTTCATGGCCTCATTAAGATTCTTTCCCATTTCTGCTAAGGTAGGGTCAACCATCTATTATTGGGGGAGAGAAAAAAAAAAAAAAGGTAATCCCAAATGCCGCTCTTACTAACTACTCTAACAGTATAATTATTGCTTTTACCACTCAGAAGAAGCTCAGATTTAAAGTTACATACCGGTAACAAATATCAAGTACTGCATCTTCAACTCAAAATATACTAAATTAATAAATATGTGTGTATTGAAGTAAAAAATTATACTGGATAGCAACATGGATTTTATTACAGATACACCTCTACCCCGATACAACGCGAATTCGGATATAACGCAGTAAAGCAGTGCTCCGGGGGGGCGGGGTTGCGCACTCCGGCGGATCAAAGCAAGTTCGATAGAACGCGGTTTCACCTATAATGCGGTAAGATTTTTTGGCTCCCGAGGACAGCGTTATATCGGGGTAGAGGTGTAGATCCAGAGCAAACCTCTCTTCAACAAGCAAACCAAAGCTCATTCCAAACACTTAAATTTGCAGGTTGTCTCTTTTGGGGTGGGGAGGAAGGAGTGGAGCAAGAAGAGGCAGCAAAGGGAGGAGGCTAGTTTGAAATCCAGATTGAAAAAACTTCAGGAAAGTTAATGGTGTTCAAATTAGGCCCACTACATATAGCTTGGATCTGCAAATTCATCTCTGTGGTATCCTTCAGTCCCAACTGCAGCTATTATTCACAGTCATTCTGAAGCCCCAGGAACCTCTCACTTACAACTTCTAGGAACCGGTGTATGTAAAGTAAAAATATAAGCCTTTGCAAGATCATATAATTTATAGAAATTTTTCTATATGTAGAATTTATACGATATCGTGTTGAAAAATCCTGATAAGGGATATGCATCATAAAATTTCTGCAAAATCTGGGATATAAGCTAGAGTGACAAATTCAGCTTAGTTTCAGATACACAGGCTCTCACCCTCACCAAAAACTAATGATACAACAGTGAAGGGTTCAGAGCAACAGGAAGAAGGAATAGAGGAATCAGAGACATAACATTGGATATATGAACATCATCCCTAGCAAAAGGAAACTTTCCTCCTCCGAAGGCCCCAAATACTAAAAGTTTTGGTAAGTGACTGAAAACCTGACTGTAGTGATTCACTTCAACTTCAGTAAAAAAAAATATATACACACACACACACACACACACACACACAGTATGCAATGTAATCTTATTCATATATTTAGATTAAGGGCCTCTCAGTTTAACTCTCAAACATGCTTAAGCTATCAATTATAGGGGAAGTCAAAAACAAGAGGCTAAACTTTTATATTAATTTTAACAACTGTAAAGAGAAAGGAAGTTTTAATTTAAGGCTGTCACTCTGTCCTTAAGTTCACACTATGGCTCAAAAGCCTTACAACACAAATCTGAAAGATTACAGTATCATTCAACTTAGCCTGTTGTGCCTCTATACTACCCTAATTTTCAAAACAGACTAACAACCTTAACTCTATTTCCTTGCATTTTTTAACATGATATACTCTTAACCTGATTTTCAATGCTGATTTATGTAGGAGATTTTCCCTCTAGTTGACAAAGGCTGAGAACTTGTTACATCTTCGTCTGGTCCAACCAAGACTAGTAGTATTACCAGAGTGGTCTCATCCTCCAACAGTTTGTGGATGTTTGTGGAAGGGCTTGTCACAGAGTGTAAAGGCCCTTTAAGGATACATGTACCCTGCAACTGTGAATGAACTTCCCAGCCTACGCAAACAGACTTGCACTAGCATGCTAAAAATAGCGGTGTGGGCGTTAAAGCGCCAGCAGAGACTTGGGCTAGCCAAACAAGCTCCACCAGTGCTGCAAAGTCCACACGGCTGTTTTTTAGTGCACCAGCATGAGCCCAACTAGCATCAATCAGTTGATCTGGGCTGGGAGGCTCACTCCCAGCTGCAATGTAAACCCAGCCCAAATTCCTTAGGATTATAGTCCCTACCTGTGACTAGCCACTTGCCTCCTGCCTGATGAGATAAAAGGCCAACAAGCAGCTTAATTAAGGATGGGATTGGGGAAGCTTTTGCAGGAGACTCTGGGTCAGAAAAAGGTGCTGAAAGGGGGCTTCCCACACCAGCTAGCCGCAGCAGAAGCCCTCTTAGGCAGAGGCCCGAGGACTAGCCAGGTGGCAGGACCTGTTCTGATTGATGCCAAACTGTGTTTCTTTTTGAACCACATATGCATCCCTGGGAAAAGGGAAGGAAACACTGACACTGGTGGAAGCAGCCAGCCAGCCGAATTACATGAGCTGGGAAATTGAGGCAGAGACCGGTTTTGATGCCGAGCTTGGGGAGATCCTGTTACAGGGGCTCTCTCCTTTCCTCTGCAGACCAAACTTATCAACCCCCATCCGAACCCTCCCAAAAATAGGCATAAGCTGCGTCATCTAAAAACTGAGATTTAGTCCACCTTCACAGAATTGGTCTTGAGCTCAAAGCTTCCACCACTGCAGTAGTTTAGCCTTCAACATTTTTGTCCACAATTTTTTATCTAGAGATATTAAAAAACCAAAAAAAAAAAAAAAAAAAAAAACCACCAACAACAACAAAACACCTTGTACTAATTGTACTGTAGGGATATACTGACTCTTACTCTTTTGCTACAGTAGCTGAGAAACAGTACTCCCACTGGCTTGTATATATGCCTGCCATCATCACTAATACTGGCACACTTGGGTGGGGGAAGGAGAACAGAATGCAGGCATGTTTATTACTGCAAAAGATGGATGGAATATGAATTTGTATGTATTGTATGCCATTTCCTTCTCAAGGACTAACTCAGAAAAAATTCAGTTTACAGTTCTCATTTTAAAGACTACTTTTATGACAATATTTAGAGATGTATTTAACCCATGTATGTGGAGGCAAGGAGTGATAATGGTGGAGTGGGTAAAGACTCCACACTTACAAAAATGAAATGAAAGTTCCAAAAATTTTATCATGGAAATAGCAACTGACACATAATTATAGGTTGACATTCAAAACATCAGAGTGTCCATTTGTAGTCAAGTTTTTAAGATAACATTAATGGATGGGAATATGAGAGTCACCATAGAGAAACAAAAATTGAATCCAGTTATGCTATTTATATTTACTGGTAAAATCTCCATGCAGCTCCACTGATGTTTTCACAGCATTCCTTGCACCAAATCCAAAAACTTTTGCAGCGATCTCGCACACAAATAAAATAACCTCCAAATCCATAAGTGAATATTTATGCAGAGTAATTGATTGAAGAATATTATTGATTATAGAAGCCTATATATTGGAGTTATGAAAGCCTGAGTGGCATTCACAAAACATTAAAAATACCTCACTGGAAGGAAATAATTTGTGTTAAACAACATTAGAAATCTTTTTCTGGCATTGCATGCAAAATACTTGAACAGATCTGTCCTGAATGGTGACATTTGTGGAATGATCTGTAACAGCCATTGTGATACTGAGCTATAAACAAACAAAACAGCTCACAATTTCTCTGTTGCAATTATGTGTTAAGTAAAAACTTACCAATGTTTACCTTTCCACCTACACACAAACACATTGTCTTTTTTTCAACTATAGCTACCATATATGCAAGCCTTTTGCCAGTACAACTAGTAGATTATAGCCAGTGAAGTCTTGTTTGCTCCAACTACTTTTCTGTCATCATGAAATAAAAAAGTTATTCTAAGTTACATGAGATGTCATAAAATCCAAAAAGCCTTTGATTTTTGAAGTGGACCTTCATTGTGAACTAAATCCCTGATTAAATATTTCTTATCCAATTAGCAATCAAAATAAGCATTTTCTGAACTTTTCAAAGTATATTTAAGGTACGTGATTTTAACAATACAAACAGATTAAAAATTAAAGAAAGTTAGTCAATTATGATTCAGAAAAATCAAGCATAATTCCCTACCAATGACACTGAAACCACATCCAGTGATGACATTCCTTATCCCCACTCTCCAACATGGGCGAGCGTGTCCTCTAACAGAGGATGGGACTGGAAGTAAGCCCACTGAAGTCAGAGTCTCTTTCCACTAATTTCATGTGTGACCTTGTGCATGATACTTCTGTTCCTCAGTTTCCCCATACATAAAATGGGTATAATATTTATCTCACAGGGATCTTAATTACTGTTTGTAAAGTGCTTCAGGGTCCTCTGATGGAAGGGAAAGATAACCTGTACAGTAAGGATGGGCTCCACCTAAATCAAAATGGAACCGGACTGCTGGCATGTAAAATTAAAAAGGTTGTAGAAGATTTTTTAAACTAAGGGCTGGCAGAAGTGTTGACAGGTGTGAAGGAGCACACGGTTTGAGTGCAGCCATCCCTCAGGGATCAATTTATTAAAGGGGGAACTCTATATCCTTGTGAAGGGGATAGGAAAGAAGTTGATAAAGTACAGGTAGGAGCTAGTAATGAACAGTTATATATTATAGACTTATAGAAAGACCTTCTAAAAACATTAATATGTATTACTGGCACGCGAAACCTTAAATCAGAGTGAATAAATGAAGACTCAGCACACCACTTCTGAAAGGTTGCCGACCCCACAGCCAAAGCGAATAGGGAAGTGTTATTTACCCCTCCACATAACACAAGAAATAGAGGTCACCCAATGAAATTGTTTTAAACCTGTTGCCTACTAAACAAAAAGAAGCACTTTTTCACACAATGCACAATCAGCCTGTGGAACTCATTGCCAGGAGATGTTGTGAATGCCAGAAATATAATGGGGTTAAAAAAAAAATTAGTTAAGTTCAGGGAGGATAGGTCAATCAATACCTATTAGCCAAGATGGTCAGGGACACAACTCCATGCTCTGGATGTCCCTAACCCTCCGACTGCCAGAAGCTGGGACTGGACAACGGGGTGGATCACTTGATTGCCTGTTCTGTTGATTCCCTCTGAAGCATCTGGCATTGGCCACTGTTGGAAGACAGGATACTGGGCAAGATGCACCAGTGGTCTCACCCAGTATGGCTGTTACTATCACAAAAACACGGAGTGTACATAGACACGGATGCTGATCTCATTCTATGTCTCATCATGGCTATTGGGGGGAAAGTCAAAATGGGATTCCCCTTTCAGATCACACTACCTGAAAATCCTGTTATTTTCAGCCCAAATTCCTTACCCTTGAATCAGAGGCATTTTACTTTGATAGGTCTCTGTCCCTCTAGTTCAGGGGTCGGCAACCTTTCAGAAGTGGTGTGCCGAATCTTCATTTATTCACTCTGATTTAAGGTTTCGTGTGCCAGTAATACATATTAATGTTTTTAGAAGGTCTCTTTCTATAAATCTATAATATATAACTAAACTATTGTTCTATGTAAAGTAAATTAGGTTTTTAAAATGTTTAAGAAGCTTCATTTAAAATTAAATTAAAATGCAGAGCCCCCCGGACCGGTGGCCAGGACCCGGGCAATGTGAGTGCCACTGAAAATCAGCTCATGTGCTGCCTTCGGCACACGTGCCATAGGTTGTCTACCCCTGCTCTAGTTGTTTGGGTTATAACAAACAGCACTGAAGCTTGAAAGCGTACAACTCATCAACTACCATTTCCCTCATCAGGGATTTTAACAGTTTGGAGCCTCCCTCCTCCTCCAGTCCACCGAAATACAGAGAATTCATAGCCTATTTCACCTTTTATCATTTGTTTCCTTCAAATCATAATCATCCCATTCTCTGCTTCAATAATCCAATTTTTGTTTATGTCTGCATTTCCTGCAAAGACATCCTGTTTTGGCCTTCCTTTAAGGCTTTGCACTGTGTCCAGCTGTGTAGCTAGTGCCTCAGACACTTGGCAACAGCTGAAGTGTGAGAGATCTTATTTTCTAATTGGGATGAGACTGAAGCTTTGTGAAAAACAATCACTGTGTGTCAAGCCAATCTCTCATTTTTGTTCACTTTTTTCATTTTACATTCCTAGTACAGTTTTAGACAGGCCAGCAGAATTTCCCCCTAGAACTGCTCAACACAACTCATAAAAACATCTATATTCATAAAGGAATAGTTTGTAAGAACAAGTTGTAGTATTGTAAATGCTGCCAAAAAAAAAAATCATCATAATTTGTGACACATGCAGTGTATTTGTATTTTAATTAAATAATGTTATTTTCTCTTCAGAAATGCCTTGTTTGCAAATTGTTACTCTTTCTTTTATCATCAATAATAAATGATGCTTTGTTTATAACAGGGGTCGGCAACCTTTCAGAAGTGGTGTGCCGAGTCTTCATTTATTCACTCTAATTTAAGGTTTTGCGTGCCAGTAATACATTTTAACGTTTTTAGAAGGTCTCTTTCTATAAGTCTATAATATATAACTAAACTATTGTTGTATGTAAAGTAAATAAGGTTTTTAAAATGTTTAAGAAGCTTCATTTAAAATTAAATTAAAATGCAGAGCCCCCCGGACCGGTGGCCAGGATCCAGGCAGTGTGAGTGCCACTGAAAATCAGCTCGTGTGCCGCCTTCGGCACACGTGCCATAGGTTGCCTGCCCCTGGTTTATAACATTGATCTGTTTCCCAGCTAAAGTCATATTATCCTGAAGGTTTATTCACTAGACCAAGTCAAGTTTGCCACCAAAGCAGGTACATGAAAAATAGCTTGCAGGGGAATGGGGGAGAGGAGTGGGGAGGGTAGGAAAGGGAAGACAACCAATCTATCTACTTCACAATTACAGCTCATTCAGATTTTTTTTTTTTTTTTTTTTTACTTTTACTTATATGTGTATTTTGGTCCCTATTATTTTCCTACCCACAGGTCTGTGATCACAAGTTTTCAGCAAAAGTTACCAGGATATCGTAGTGATAACAGCAACAACACAAGAGTCAAAAGTCATAGGATGGACATGGAACCAAAATACATTTTCCATGTTTAGGGAAACAATGAGCATTTCTAAACACAGACATTGCCATATATTTACAGACTACTGAGCCACGTACTCTGAAGCTACAAAGGAAGGCGAAAATCCCACAAAAGGCACCTGACCACTTGTGTACCAGTCACGACTGAGGTTTTAGCAAGGTAAATTTTGAGGAAAGTGTTGGAAAAATCAAGGTACAAGTGAAAAAAAAGTTACAAATTTGTGTTCGTCAGACTATTTTTTTAAACCCACTGCAGGTTTCCAAGTTTAACCCCAATTTCTTGTGAGGTTCCAAACAGAAAAACTTTCAGGAAATGTGTAATATGATAGAGCAAGAGAATCCCCCCCCAGTTTTCCTGGGAATTAAAGCTCACCCCAAAAGTCCATTTGTCTGGTTCTATACTTTGTGTCTGAGGCTCTACTCTGTATTGATCTCCCGTGCAGCACCAGGGAACAATTTCTGCAGTTCTTAAACTTTGTTCATCTGGCCTCAGCTTCATCTGTATTTGTACAGTGCCCTGCACAAACAAGACCGGGGCCTATAAGCACTACCATATTATATATGTGAGTGATGGTCAAATAATGGAATACTTTTTGGTGAAAATTTACAGTAGAAAATGTGTCTTTTTCATCAACAAATTTCAAAGGTTTTTTTGATCAGCTCTAATATGTTTTTAACAACTATTTACCATTACATCTAAATAAAGCACATACAACTTGTTCATCCACCATTTTCTGACTTCTCTACCTATCTGGCCACTGGGAAGTTTTCCAAGAGGAGCAGCAAGTTTTAAACCAGGGAAAACAAGATTTTATCACATAAAAGAGTGCAGGGCTTTCACCATGCAAAAAAAGCCAGGTATGCAAAAGAAGGAGTGTGGAGTATGACTCCCCATATCTATCTAATTTTTTTACATATATAATAGAAAGATTTCAGAAGGGTTTGGGAATAGTCTTGTGCTTATAATTAATTAAGCACAAGCTTAATTCTTTATAGGATCTGAGCATTACTCTCCTAAACCTCATCTATTCTGAAAAAAACAACCCACATTGTGTTAACACATTATTAAACATGATTTTGAACCTAATGTGGGTACAGATGGTTATGTTTAAAAATGAACTAGCTGGTCCTGGTTAATCATAGGGTCCTCCATAAGGAGTTAACTTAGATCAGGGGTCGGCAACGTTTGGCACGCGGCTCACTAGGGTAAGCACCCTGGCGGGCCGGGCCAGTTTATTTACCTGCTGACGCGGCAGGTTCGGGCGATCGCGGCCCCCACTGGCCGCGGTTCGCCGTCCCGGGCCAATGGGGGCGGCGGGAAGCGGCACGGGCGAGGGATGTGCTGGCCGCGGCTTCCCGCCACCCCCATTGGCCCGGGACGGCGAACCGCGGCCAGTGGGGGCCGCGATCGCCCGAACCTGCTGCGTCAGCAGGTAAATAAACTGGCCCGGCCCGCCAGGGTGCTTACCTTGGTGAGCCGAGTGCCAAACATTACCGACCCCTGACTTAGATAATTTTTTCACATCTTAGCTCATACTTTTTCTAACATGGTGCTTTCTCTCAGTAGAGACAAGTCCTTAAGTTAAAAACAAATACAGAAGAAAATCTAACCGTCTCTTTATGGCAGCCTTTAACATTTAACCCCCAAACTATGCTTTTTATGGTTCTACTGTGGTAGAATAATAAATAAGGTAAAAAGAAATTTTCCATTAGTTTGGCAGTAGTGTAGGATACTGACTTTACAAGATGTGAAGAAAACTCCTGTCATAATGCATCACATTCTGTAAATAACTGCATAGTTTACTATGCAGTCAACTAGCCTTAGGCAGAAAGTAGATGGCATTATGAACTAGTAACTGTAATTAAACCTCACTCAAGCAGTTTGAATCCTTTAGAACCAGGATCAACTGTTGTAATTTTTGTTGGCACTTTGGAATAAATACGTTGAGCTCTCCAGGCCTAGCACATAACCTTCACAATATTACTCTCCTCAACCAATTTTAAAATCTAGTCAAATTGTGGGAAATGAACCCTTAGCAAACACCACAAAGATATGTTTTGGCTTTCACTACCTTACTCACCTAGCTGATACCCAAACAAGCTATAAAACTGAAGTATCAAAGTTACTGTGTTGTGTATACAGTATATATTATGTAGCAGTAGAAAAACTGCCTACACTTTTCTTAACCACATGTAAAATATATAATATTCTTAATAAAGTTATGCAAAAACTGGTGATAAATATCAATGAATGATATGAAGACATCTGGTTAAACATGTAATACAATTACTCCCTTGTGACTTGTAGAACAGGTCTCCTGCTACCATTCATGCACCTGCTGTATTTCAGTGGTGTATCATGCTACCATGAGTGTTACTCTGTAGTAGTTTTCTAGAGCAGTGATTTTCAAACTTTTTTTCTGGTGACCCAGTTGAAGAAAATTGTTGATGCCTGTGACCCAACGGAGCTGGGGATGAGGGGTTTGGGATGTGGGAGGGGCTCAGGACTGGGGTAGAGGGTTGGGGTGCTGTGGTGAGTGAGGGCAGTGGGGCTGGGAATGAGGGGTTCAGGGTGTGGAAGGGGGCTCTGGGCTGGGACAGGGGGTTGGGGTGTGGGAGGGGGGTCAGGGCTCTGGGCTGCGGGTGCCAGCTCTGGGGTGGGGCTGGTGATGAGGGGTTTGGGGTGCAGGAGGGGGCTCTGGGTTTGGGGGGGCTCAGGGCTGTGGCAGGAGGTTGGGGTGCAGGAGGGGGTCAGGGCTCTGGTCTGGGGGTGCAGGCTCTGGGGTGGGGCCAGGGATGAAGGGTTTGGGGTGCAGGAAGGGGCTCCACGTTTGGGGGGGGCTCAGGGCTAGGGCAGGGGATTGAGGTGTGGGGTTACCTCGGGCGGCTCCCAGTCAGCGGCGCAGCATGGGTGCAGAGGCAGGCTACCTACTTGTCCAGGCACCGCGGACCACGCTACGCCCTGGAAGCAGCCAGCAGCAGGTCCAGCTCCTAGGCGGAGGCGCGCAAGCAGCTCCGCACGGCTCTTGCCCGCAGACACCGCGTTCCCCCCCGCTCGGGGTGGGGGCAGCATACAGAGCCCTGTGTCGTCCCCCCCCCCCCCCAAACACACACACCTAGGAGCTGGACCTGCTGCTGGCCGCTTCCGGGGCGCAGCGCGGTGTCGGAACAGGTAGGGACTAGCCTGCCTTAGCCGGGCAGCACCGCCGATGGGACTTTTAACAGCCTGGTCGGCGGTGCTGACCAGAGCCGCCGCGATCCAGTCCCTTCCATTCCAGAACTGGGTCGTGACCCACGGTTTGAAAACCACTGGTCTAGAGCAGGGGTTCTCAACCTTTTTCTTTCTGAGCCCACCTCCCCCAACATGCTATAAAAATCTCCACAGCCCACCTGTGCCACAACAACTGTTTTTATGCATATCCAGTAGATTAAAAGCCAGGGCTGGCATTAGGGGGTAGCAAACAGAGAAACTGCCTGTGGCCCCACACCACATAGGGTTCCGCAAAGCTAAGTTTGGCTTCAGCCCCGCGCAGCTTGGGCTTTGGCTTTCTGCCCTGAGCCCCAGCGAGTCTAATGCTGGCCCAGCTCTCCGGTTTATTTTGGTGAACCCCCTGAAACATGCTCACAGCCCCCCCCAGGATCCCCCAGACTCCTGGTTGAGAACTGCTGCTTTAGGGACTCACTTAAAGATTGTAACAGAGGGCACAGGATTTTCTAACAGTGACTTGTGGGCTTTACAGGGTTCACACTTGTGTGTTCAGTGTGTAGGACAGCAGAACAGGAAGTATGAAAAGGAAAAAAAACATCACATCAAATGCACAAGGGGAAAGGGATTAACTAACATTCCCACCACTATCCTGTTCTTCGAGACCAACATTCTCAGGAAATAAGCTTCACCTCTTTTAAAGTGCACACATAGGATATATTCCCAAAGGGGGAAAAACACTGAAAGGTATCTCAAAACATAAGCAGATTCACAAGTGTTTTGAGCTGTAAGAAGCATGGCTGGAAACTGTTTTTTGTTTTGTCTGTGACTCAGTGCTTCGTGACATGAACTGACTGCTCATACCAAAGTTGTTTGCAATGGCACTGGACTCAGGATATTAGAGAGAAAAGTGCTGTTTGGGATTTCTTACATGATCTCCAGGTAGGTTTCCTGATATTTTCCATTGGTTTGTGGGAGTATGTGATGATTTCTTGTTTGAGGTGGTCCCTTCTAGAGCAGTGGTTCTTAACCAGGAGCATGCCTATGGAGGTATGCAGAGGTCTTCCAGGGGGTACAGTAACTCATCTAGATATTTGCCTAGTTTTACAACAGGCTACATAAAAACCATTAGTAAAGCCAGTATAAACTAAAATTTCATACTGACAATGACTTGTTTATACTGCTCTATGTACTATACACTGAAATGTAAGTATATTTATATTCCAATTGATTTATTTTATAATTATATGGTAAAACTGAGAAAGTAAACAATTTCTCAGTAATAGTGGGCTGTAACATTTTTGTATTTTTATGTCTGATTTTGTAAGCAAGTAGTTTTTAAGTGAGGTTAAACTTGGGGTACACAAGACAAATCAGATTCCTGAAAGGGGTACAGTAGTCTGGAAAGGTTGAGAGCCACTGTTCTAGAGTATGCTTGAACCAATGTCACTCACCCTTTCTCCATTCAGAAGGGCTAGGTAGCTCTGGGACACCATAAAGGGCCCTGTGTCATCAGATCATCTGATACCCAGAACAGAACAACAAAACACTGAACAACAGTCACCAAATTAATCCCCTCTTTCTCAAACGTACATTGTTGAGGTGAGGGGGAGAATGAAAAATGACCCCTGGCTTCTTGCTTGTAAATACATTATTTAATTTATATTTAGTTACAGGGAGGCAATGGGGGGAGGGGGATCCTCACCCTCCTTTCTCCCCATCCTTCACCATAAACCTGCAGACCCTGGCTCCAAACTCTGCATGGCTTCTCAGCCAAGGAGAGGATGTTTTTCTGTGGCTTGCAAGATAATCCTCTAAAAACGGTAGGACTCCACACCCCTTACCTACCAGGCACTTTCACTACTCATTGAGTGCCTCTTAGCAGGGCAGTATATCCCCCCTGGGGGGGATAAGCCCTTCACTAGCAAAACATACCCCCCCCCCCCCAGCCTCCCTTCCCTGCTCCCTCTTGTATCAGCCCGGTTCCCCCTCCTCCCTTCCCCCCTTGTGTCAGCCCGGCTCCCCCCCTCCCTTGTGTCAGCCCGGCTCCCCCCCCCCCACCACCTGCCTCCGCTCACCCCGTATCAGGCCGGCCCCCAGTCTCCCTTCCCCCCCTTGTATCAGCCCCCCCAACCTAGGCACCCCCTTGCCCCTTCACACTAGACACACCCTCAACGCTTCTCCCCCTCGTCCCTCAGCGCCCCCTTGCGTCGGCGCCCCCAGCCAGGCCCTATGCCCCCTCCCGCACCCACAGACCTTCTCCAGGGAGCTCTCCATGGCCAGGCGAGTTCTTGGGTACGACTCCTCCCCTCCGGGCACTTCCGCCTTCTCGGCCGGCCAGCCGGCTCCACGCTGGCAACGCTGACGAGACCAGCTGAGGGAAAAGGGAGGGAACGCGCTCGCCGAGGGGACGGAGGGGACAGGGCCTTCCACGCACCCGTAGTCGTCTGTGACAGAAGTGGGATGTACCAATCTGGGGGAATACAGGGATGGGACAACAGGCAGACCGGACAACATGCCTTCAACGGACCCGGAAACAAGCTACGATGACAGCAGGCTGAATGCGGGAAGAACTGACCTCCGTCTTCAACACCAAAAGTAACCCCTTCACTTCTGATTGTCTCCCCCCTCTTTTTAGACAATGGAACATTCCAGAGGCGAGGGGCACCGAAGCGAGGATGTCTGAGCATGCGCAACGCTTCTGCAGTGTACCGTGCCCAGGAACAGGCTGGTAGCGGGGGTGCTGCTGGGCAGGCAGAGCCCACTAAGAGCTCTATAGCGCCCCGTGGAGCTGCCGGTTCGAATCTAGCCCCAGCAGGGAGGGTGGTAGTGGCAGTGCGACTAACGGGGCGAAGGGCTGCAGGGATTCTCGTGAATCCCTCCAAGACTGAGGGGCGGCTGCTGGTCGGGAGACAGGTATTTGTATCGCCACGGCACCCAGCCCAGGGTGAGCCTGCACGGAACCTGGGTTGCTACTGAAAGGTGTGTGTGTGCAATGAATTTGTCAGTGCACAAGCTGTCATCGCCGCAGTCGGCATTAATCTGCACCATCGTTGCTATTCCCGGAGGATGCCAGGATTAATCTAATTAGTTTAAAGATGGAGTTTGATAGATTTATGAGCTGGATTATAGGGGTCGCCTGCAATAACAAGGAAGTGGGCTCAGTGACCCAGGTGATCCCTTCTAGTCTTATGTACCTATGATTAAATGGGAAACAAGACACTGAACTACCCCTCTCAACCTGCAGATGGTTGCCTCCTGTCCATATTTTGCCCCATATTGGCTGGGGAAGGTGACACTGTTGCTGTCCATGCGTCAGATTCCCTGGAGCAGTTAATCCAGCATTTAACAAAAGTAATCATAACATTCAAAGCTTGAGCGAACAATGTCAAGTGCTAGATCAAATTAGAGCATTTAGAATTGTTTAAATTAAAATAATAACTTAATAAAAAAGAGAGATTTATCCTATAGGCTGAAAGCATTGTCTCTAGCAGATTTTTATCAAACATTTAAAAGCTTGAATTCTTTTCTTTAAAGTCATTAAGTACAGAAATGTGTCAAGGTTTTATTGCTATGCTCTACTGATTTTTTGAAAGAGAACATTTATTGTAATTTAAAAGGACAACATTGAATAATTTTATAATGGATTTTAGTTTTATATTTAAACATTTGTTGTTTGTGCCCAATTCTGTAATTTGTAGGCCAAACTTCCATTGACTTCAAAGGCAGTTTTGGATGGCAAGGAATACAGGATTGATCCCTCAATCCCTGGTCCTGAGCTCATATTCCAGGCACTCAATTCTTATAAGGATCAGGCCTGATCCTGCAATATTTAGGCATATGTTTAATTTTACACACTCTGAATATTCTCATGGAAGTCAGTGGGAAAATCACATGTATGAATCTTTGCAAAATTGGGCTGAGATTTGCAACATACTTTTTGAAAGTTGAAGATATTTCCTGTCCTTAGGGGTCTACCCACATGGATTCCTTTACAATTGGTGCCTCTATTATTCTATTCTCTCTTAAAATTTGGCAACATTGATTTTTCTCTCTCTGTAATGTCAATGAAGCCGAAATTAACATGGTTGTAACTGTATCATGAACAACAAAGCATTTTCATTTCCTAGCATATGTATTTTATTATGCAAGAACTAGGAGCTGTTTTAAGCCCTACCTACACTAATCTTTAAACAGACAGTGGGAACCATGTTTAAAGTAATTTCATAAACATATTTCCATCTAAATGGAATACATTTTAAAACATGGTTCTAATATGGTTGGTTACCATCTGTGCAGCCTATCCAGTGTTTAGAAACTAACTCTGTTGAACCCCAGTGTGGATGGGCCCATAACATGGGCCCCTAGGTACTATGATAATACAAATATAAATGATAATTATATAACAATAACATATTAGCCGCTTTCTTTCAGTCAATTTATCCCCCATTCTCCTACCTGAGTAGTGCTTCCACAACTGCCAGGATGAGAGAGAATGTTGTTGAGGGTGCTCATAATATTGTCGAAAGACCAAAACAAGACAACCTCCTTTTCAGAAGAGAAACCCTAGCAGTATTATTATTATTATGGATTTTGGGAAACAAACTGTATTTTATAAAATAATGTTTTGTCATTAGCCTTTAAAAAAACCTTGGTTGTCCTAGCAAATTTCTCAGTGCCTCCTACATCTGTGTGCTACACTGGTCCCTGAAACTACCGCAGATCAAGATATCTTCATTTTCAAGTGCACTGAGATTACCAAAGGATGTCAGCACAACACTCAAAATAACTGGCCTGATCCCGTTCTAGATTTGCCATTTACTACACTTGGAGAAAGATTGGGCCCAATGTTTGCATGTTAACTGTTGATTCTGGAATATAAACAATTTCCCCCCAAATAGAATTAAAGCCAGTGCAGATTGTGCATTACATTATTATTTGTTACAATTTTGTATTTATTTGTATTTATTTATCTATCATAAGGGGGTTACTATGCTAGACTCTGTATAAACACATAGTAAGAGAAAGTCCCTGTTCCAAAGAGTTTACAATCTAAATTGACAAGACAGACAAAGTGTGGAGAAAGGAAATATATTATTCCCTTTTTACAGACAGAGAACATGAAGGAATTAAATGGGTAAATTTTCAAAGGTGCTGAGTCTAGGGCAGAAGAGACTGGGATTAGTAGCATAATGATCTCCCATGATTCACACATTCTATGAAGTTATGAGTTTTATTATGCAGGCAGCATAAAAGTCTCTGTTTTTCCCCAGGTGTGTTTGCTTATATTTTTCCCAGTTAAACTTCATGTTATGTTCTGTGCAGGTGTCTAATCTCTCTAGTGATTCTCAACCCAATCAGCACACAGCTACTGCCCATGTGACATCCTCAGGGACATACAGGTAGTATATATATATTGTGTGGATGCTGTCCACATAATACATAGAGAGCTGCATATGCGACCCACAGTGGTAAAGAGGTTGAGAACCACTGCTCTAGATTCTTTTATATTATTCATCTCAAATTAGAATAATCTACAAATATCATCAATAGTATGCTATTAATTCCTACTTCCATATAATTAAGATCTTAAATAAGACCATACCTAATTGGGATCCCTGTTGCCTACACAATATACTTACCCTAAATGCAATACATTGCTGTCTGTCATTCTTCTTTCTTTATGGCATTTTTAGCCAGATTTTGGCCTAAAAACCTTCCCAAGCCTATTTGAATTATTTTTTCTAGGAATGTTTCTGATACAGTCTAAAATGTATTAATAATATCCAAATATATGGCATGTGGATGTACTATCTCCTCCTTCACCCACTAATTCTGCAATTCTCTCAGAAAAGACAATCAGATTTGTCTGATTCCAGTAGTGCCCAGAGTCTGCAGGTGGGATCTACCGATGTCATCTCAGCACCTAGAACTTGTCTGTCTTTTGGCTGTAGAGATTGCAGATTTAAATACTGGGCCAAACTTTAAGGGACAAACACAATCCCCACTTTTTTTTCAGCCTTTATAACCCTAAAAGATATATAATTTGTCTGGATAACAGGTGTCTTTTTCAATAGATTTGTCAGGCTCTCAACCTACATCAGCAATACACAGGTAATGTGCATCTGTTTCATAGGTATTCTAATCTTTATTGGATTTTCCTTTGAAATGATTTCACCAGATGCTGGTATAATCTCCTACACATATGACAGAGGGGTAGCCGTGTTAGTCTTGATCTGTAAAAAGCAACAAAGAGTCCTGTGGCATCTTATAGGGCTGGTCCACACTAACCCCCCACTTTGAACTAAGATACGCAACTTCAGCTATGTTATTCACGTAGCTGAAGTCAAACTATCTTAGTTCGAACTTACCGCGGGTCCACACGCGGCAGGCAGGCTCCCCCGTCGACTCCGCGTACTCCTCTCACGGAGCAGGAGTACCGACGTCGACAGCGAGCACTTCCGGGATCGATCCCAGAAGATCGATTGCTTACCGCCGGACCCGGAGGTAAGTATAGACGTACCCATAGACTAACAAATGTATTGGAGCATAAGCTTTCGTGGGTGAATACTCACTTCGTCTGACAAAGTGGGTATTCACCCACGAAAGCTTATACTCCAATACATTTGTTAGTCTATAAGGTGCCACAGGACTCTTTGTTGCTTTCTACACATATGAGTTATTTAACAGTAAATTATACTCATTTCAATGGAAATGTGGCCTCTGTGAAAGGAGTTAGGAGTCTTAGTCTACTCATTGGTCAAGTGATCACATTGCAAAACTCGCCACCAGAGCTGTTAGTAGAGCTGTCAAGGACTGATTGAACATAGAGCCTGAACTGCCACCTCTCTGCTGAAAATAGTTCCCTAGGCTGTCAATCCAGCACCTTTCCCCAGCACTAGATTCACGATATGTATTTAAAATTCTTTGTGGGGGCACAGCTCTGTGCACAGTTTCAATACAACTGTGCATAGGAGTCTGTTGTACAAATAGAAATGACTTTTGCTCAGGAAAAACTTGGGACGACAGAAGTTTAATAAAACAATAAAGCTTAATACCAATAAAATATTTGGACGGGATATTAAACCTTGTGTTTCAAGGCTTAAGAAAATCTTCAACTATGAGAGGTGAGGATGAGACATCTGTGAAATGATCTGCCCCCACGTATATCTACAAGAGGGGTCTTACTCCATCCTCTGAGGCGTCTACTGGAGGATACTGTACTACGTGATCTGATCCAATATGGCTGTTATTGTGTTAACAGGGTCCAGGAAGTTTGAGAGCAATGGGGAGTAAGTCTTCTGCTGGGTTTATGAACTGGGGAAGAATCTATCGAGGAGCAGATGCGATGGGCCAGAAGGAGAAATGTGGGGGGCTCTCTGAGAAGAAGACAAAGGTTTCACAGGAGGAGGGGCAGGTCTGAGAAAGGGGGCGGGGGTAGTGCCTGCAGCTGGAGGTAGTAACAGGAGCAGGTATAGTGGAGGGAGGGATGGGCTAGTCCGCGAGGGGATGGCAGGGGCAAGGCAAGAACAGAGGCATGTCTGACTGGGGAACGAGAGGGCTGGGGTAAGGCGGGGCAGTACCGGGAGGAGAGGGGCAGGGCAGGGCTGGCAGGAGGAGAGCGGGCGAGAGGCTCGGGGCTGGGCGGCTCCGGCAGGCAAGAGGCGGGGCGGAAGAGGCAGCACAAGGCGGCGTTGTGCGCTCTGCTGCTCTGGCCCGGCGGCGGGTGGAAGCCGTACACCGGCACGGGAGGCCGGGGAGCCTATGGCCGGGCCGTTGCTCCGGAGCGGGGTGCGCCGGTTCCCCTGGCTCTGCAACGTGCTGCTCTACGGCAGCCTCTTCTCGGCCGGGGACGCGGCTCAGCAGCTGCTGCGGCGGCGCCCGGGGCAGGAGCCCGACTGGGCGCAGACCCGGCACGTGGCGCTGGTGGCCCTCAGCTTCCATGGCAACTTCAACTACGTGTGGCTGCGGGGGCTGGAGCGGGCGCTGCCCGGCCGCGCGCCCCGCGCGGTGCTGGCCAAGGTGCTGTGCGACCAGCTGGTGGGGGCGCCTGTCGCCATCCTGGCCTTCTACACGGGTGAGTGCGGCCGGGAGCAGGCCTGAGGCCCCGGCACCCTCCTGTGGCTCAGTCCCCCGAGTCCTCTCCCCATGGCCGAGCCCCCCGTACCCCCTCCCCGGGGCCGAGCCCCCCGAACCCCCTCCCCACGGCCGAGTGCCACCTGCGCCCCCTCCCCGGGGCCGAGCTCCCTGCGCCCCCTCCCCACGGCCGAGTGCCACCTGCGCCCCCTCCCCACGGCCGAGCCCCCCGTACCCCCTCTCCACGGCCGAGCCCCCCGTACCCGCTCTCCATGGCTGAGCTCCCTGCGCCCCCTCCCCATGGCTCAGTCCCCCGCACCCGCTCCCCATGGCCGAGCTCCCTGCGCCCTCTCCCCATAGCTGAGCGCCTCCTGCGCCCCCTCCCCGGGGCCAAGCCCTCCGAACCCCCTCTCCATGGCCGAGCTCTCTGCGCCCCCTCCCCATGGCTCAGTCCCCCGCACCCGCTCCCCGTGGCCGAGTCCCCCGCGCCCTTCCCCATGGCTAAGCCCCCTGCACTCTCTCCCCATGGCCAAGCTCCCTGCGCCCCCTCCCCATGGCCAAACTCCCTGCGCCCTCTCTCCATGGCTCAGTCCCCCGCACCCCCTCCCCATGGCTGAGCCCCCCGCGTTCCCTCCCTATAGTCCAACTCCCTGCACCCCCTCCCCACGGCTCAGTCCCCCGAGTCCTCTCTCCATGGCCGAGCTCCCTGCATCCTGTCCCCGGGCCGAGCCCCCCGCACCCTCTCCCTGGGGCTGAGCCTCCAAGGTTGAGTCCCTCGTGTCCCTCCCCGTGGCTGAGCCCTCCGAGCCCCCTCCCCATGGCTCAGTCCCCATGCTTCCTCCCCATGGTCCAGCTCCCTGTGCCGCCTCACCATGGCCGAGCCGCCTGCAACCCCCCACCATTGCTGAACACTCTTCAGTCTCTCCCTATAGTTGAGCTTCCTGGACCCTCTGCACCCCTTTCCACTGATGGGCCCCCAACACCCCCTATCCATGCCTGAGATTGTGCTCCCTCTTGCACCTCAACACCATGTCAGTGCCCCCTGCACCCTCATCCCATGGTTCAAATCACTATGTCCTCTCCAGAAGGGGTTGGTTGAGCCCCTACCCAGCCCCAGCAGCAAGGAATGGTTGTGCCCCTTGCACCATATGCCAATGTGACCTTTGTCCTTGGATTCATCCAAGCTTCTTCAGTCTCTGTGGTGGGATATTTGCATTCCATGTGCTTTACTGCACCTTGAGTCTGTCAAACAAAACTTTTAAAGAACAAGGCTAGTCTCACAGTGTGCTAGCAGTAAGGGCCAAATTTTTGGCCAGTCTTGGTTTTCAGGATGTGCACACAGCACCTCACACATTATACCCATAGTTGGGAAAGCAGTTCTGGGATTTTTTAGAATGAATTCAATTAATTATTAATACCAGCTACATAGTGGACATTTATATAGTGGGCTAGATTCACTTCAGCATGACTTGTGTTTTGCCTGAATTACGTCAATGATTTCAATGAATAACACCAGTGCAAAAGTGGTAATTCAGGCCTATCACCTTTAATTAATCCCAAATGATCTGAAGCACTTTACAGACTGATTATACAAACTATATCTAATGAAATCAGTCCGTGTTACTTTACTCACGATTCTACATCGACTGAAACAGAACTACTGTTTAATAGCAAATATCAGCATTACACAACATGTTAGAAACTGAACTATGCCAGATCCAGTTTTAGGAATATACACCAGTGGTGGAACACTGCTGTTAGAGATGGTGATAATAATATGTAACCTTAACAAACCTAGTGAATGTAAAGACTTTAAAAAATGAGTGAGATGAGTAGAAAGAGAAATAATGTAAGAAACCATTATAGAAAAGACTAGTGTAAAATGAAACTATCATTTAATTTAAACCATGTGTGGGATAAGAACTAAGAGCTTGTCTACTCATGAAAGTTCATCCAGAATAAGGTGGGCATGTGAATTTAAAGTGGACTAGCTATTATTGATTAGCTCCATGTGTGGATGCTCTTATTCCAGAATAAGTGAGCCTTATTCTGAATTATCTTAATCTAAAATGGATTACCTAAACTGCACAAAGGCACTCTTAGTGCAGAATAAGAGTATACACACAGTGAGCAATAGCTATTTTTGGCCTTTTTTCTATGTAGACAAGCCCTAAGTGGTTAGACTCTTTTAACATTGTAAGTATCATGCGATTCTCATTTTATGGTCAGACAAACAGATCATTCAGGGTATGATTGGAAGGAAATGAAGGGAGGAAAGACGCCCATAGCTAGTACAAATTTGCCTGTCATCAAATGCTATCTGCCTAGTCACCATTGTGAACAGATAGATGCAATGAGGGGTACTGTGAACCGCTACCTACCAGGCACACCATGGCATGCAAATATCCATTATGGTGGGCCAATCCTGAGTTGTGCTGACCATCTTCAACTCCCATTGGCTACAGTATGTGTATATTCATAGATTCGTAGATTTTAAGGTCAGAAGGGATCATTATAATCATATAATTTAACCTCCAGCATAATGCAGGCTATAACTTCTGGTTGGATTAGAGCACATCTTTTAGAAAGACATCCAACACTCCCAAACTCTATTCATGGTAATTTGTTCCAGGGGTTGATTCTCTTTATTGTCCAATATTTGCATTTGTCTAACTTTTAACTTCCAACCATCGTTGCACGTGCCCAGCTCTCCTCTGGATCAGGCTCCTTTTGTGTAATGACAAAGCTCCCATGTGTATATTCCTAGGAGCATAATGGGCAGTAGATCAGCTAGTGTGTGTATAAATTTCAAACTGCTGTCCACAGTATATTAAACAAGTACATTTTAGAGCAACTCTACTCTTCAGATCTACACTTTGGAGTTAATCAAACGTGCTGTTTATGATGGCAAAAAATGGCATTTTGACCACTTAGTCAACTAATCCTGAGCAAAATGCTGAGCCCTGTCTATACCATAGTTTCTACTGCTGCTACTGTTGATGAATTATCTACTTCATTTTTGTCACTGTAGATGCAGCATAGTAGATTTAGTTTGGATCACCTCTTTGGTATCACCACTGAAGATTAAGAGAATCAGATCAGGAGATGTGATATAGCAGGATAAAGCAGCCATGCAGAACATTTGCTCTTTATTATCACTCTAACTTCTTTCTTTCAAAGAGACTTGTAACATTGTGACAGAATGTGAAAATTTTGATGCAATAAATAAATGTTGGACCTTTTTGCAATCTTTCTGATTGTCCTAAATGTTTTGCTAGCAGGCATGAGTATACTTCAGGGGAAAGAGAACATTTTTTCCGACTGTAAAAAGAAATTCTGGAATACATATAAGGTGAGGCAAATAGTTGATTAATCTCCCTGTTAAGCAAAACAATTAATGTTATTGAATGCTACAGTTAAATCAAAATAGGATGCTAGCTTCCAACATTGTTTGTGTTTTAATTCTGCTTCCTCTCACTTCTTTTGTTTTGGGATTCTGTGCAGGGGGCTCCATGCAAAGCTGCAGTAACACTGAATTATAGGTAACCAGGTACCGCTACCATCTCCAGTTGGGCAAACTGATTCCATCCTTAAATTGTACAGCATATGTGTTTACAAATGCATCTGAATCCGTGTCAATTACAGTATCCACAATGTAATAAAGACAATTATACTCAAGAGCTGTAATACCATTTATCTTGAGAAATAACCACCAATAAATAGTTAGATGTACAGTTGGCACCACTTTCTTGAACACCTGTTAATAACAATAGTTACGAAGACATCTTTTTTAGTTATCAGTTTCACCCTGTACTTTTCACTGACAGTTTTCCCTTCTTTTAAGAACACTTTTAAGACTACTGATGTCCAATTTTAGCTCATTTCTCTATGTTTTTCAAAATGGTAGATAGGTGACACTAACAAGTGTGGGTTAAAGCCAGCACAAATCCTAAAACTGAGCAAATCAGGGACTTTCAAGATTTTTCAGGCTTTGGAAGAAAAATATATCATGAGAAAAAAATTAGCAGGATAAACATTGCAACAAAGTCAGCATTTCACTTCTTATCATGGAACTATTGCACTATGAGGATAAAAGGGCATTTTTGTCACCCTGGAGGGTGTTCTTATAACCAGTGCCTACTATATGTTTGTAAGAACATTTGGTTTAACAGTGTCCTTCTACTGATCTTGCTTACTCTGAGTAAATTAATTAATCAGTTCAGCTCTAAGAAAGGGGTTTACAGTATATGAGCAAGTAGAAGGAGCGTTGCAAGTGTGAAATAAATATAAAGTTCAGTGGTATTTTTCATTCACAGCTGAAATAAACATTCACTCATTTAAACATTTGTTCAGCCATCTGGTAAATGTGCTTACATATCAGGGATCACATGATTTTGAAGTTCGCATTGTTAGATTTTTGTATATAAACCGAGGCAGAATAATCTCTTAGACATTCTTAGGGTAGCAGCTGATGGGGGTTATTTGCAGTTCTAATATTGCTACCTCTTATTTGAACCACCTAATTTGAAACTGAACACTTTTTATTAACTTTGTTGAGGTATTTCTTAGTCCTTGTTAAATACTGTCAATAAAAAGGAATACTTGAAATAAATCATTGTAACTGAAATACATAATAGTAATTAGTCCATCATTTTCATTTCAGACTGGGCTGTTGTACTGGCCTTTTGTGCAGGTGAGTTTCAAGTTAACATCAGTGCTAACTCAATAACCTTTTCTTAGCCATACAGTCCTATCCTACATTGTGCCCACCCAATGCTCCCATTGAAGTCAATGGAATTTTTGGGTGTGTAAGGAATGCAGGATCAGGTCCTAACAATGAACTCTCTCTCTTTCCAACACAGCTTTCAAACTTCGTTTTGGTCCCTGTTTACCTGAGAACAGCTTACACTGGGCTCTGTGGCTTTCTCTGGGCTATCTTCATTTGCTTTTCACAACAGAGCGGTGATGGCACAGCAAAGTCGGCTTTTCTGTGGTTCCAAAGAGAGAAGGTCAATGCAGATGGAGAACCATCAGAGAAATGAGAAAGTTGTTTAATGGAGTATTTATTTTAAATGGTTAAACTGTGCTTATAAAGGGCAATGAATTGCACTGCCAGCTGATTGCTGTGTTTTAAAATGAATCTTCATCCCAGGGCTCAGTGGTCATTATATACAGTGCAATACTTTGGTTTTGCACCTGTTTGCACAGAAAAGAGGCCCATTGTATATTGCTGTTTAATTATTTTCATGCTGGCAGCTGGTCTCCTCTGGGAACTCTAGCCACTTGCTTGTCACAGTGCAGCAAGAGCATTTGCACAACATGGTAGCCAGCCTCATTGGGGAGAAATATTAACTGTAATTTAATTTTCAAGCAACTTCTGATTGCTAGAAAAGGGGGGGATAGAACATTAAATCATCAGTGTTTATACTTGCTAGTTATTATGAGAGCAAGATTCCTTTTGCATTCACTGGAGTTTTCTCTGAATTGCAACCTATGGTTCTGAATTTATATTTATTCTGAGAAAAAATTGTACTCTTTTTTTTATAGGAACCGATTATAACATTTTTAAACTCTTGCCTTAGCCTGCAGTGAGAATCTGTACAAAGAAAATAACTTAGCCTTGCAAAATTTACCAGTCTAAGCACAAAAGGAATTTGCTCACCCTCTACAATGATCAATGACAAGGAAAAATTAATGAATTTTGCAAGACTGATGTAGCTGTTGAATTGTTGTTGCTGTGTGTGTATTTAATATCCTCAAGATAATGAAGCAATTAAAAGATGGCTTTATTTATTCTGGTTAGTACTTTTAAAATCAACATTATATTTGGATATTTATACTCCTTTTCAGTAAGATTCATAGTGTATGGAGTATGGATGAATGTGTATGACAATACATAACACTCAAAAGCAAATTAGAAATAATGTGCTCAAATTAATGCTTTTTGTGATCATTCTATTACAGGTAATGCTTTTATTTTTATTTCTGCATGTGCCTTAAATGTATAGTGATGAACTGCATTCATTTAGAAGAAGGGAATTTGGGAGGAGTGCCACTGCAGGGAAAATAAGAGCTGACATTAGGGAAATTGACAAGGATTTCAAGAAAGAGTATACACAATCTCTATGTGATCTGCGGTAAGATGTGGAAAGCATTCCATTGGTGATCGTTTTTGAACTTTTACCAATAAATGTGACAGCTATCAGGATTGCAAATAATAAGAAATAAGGTTCAGTTTGATATCAGATTACTAATCCCTCCTACAGAGTTGAAAGACAACACCATCAGTTATTTTCTGTTCCCTGTTTCTTTACCTTGTCAGCATGCACAAAATGGAAAATGTTGTTAAGAATATAGTTCTTGGAGAAAAAATGATGACTGAGATATAGTGTTGCTTTGCTGTGTGCTGTAACAATATGCCATGTTCTACCCTTGAAGTAGATGCAATTCGTTAGTGGATGAATTGATTGATATATAGTTATAATTGTTAGTAAAATTTGTAATGAGTGGAACACCCCTCTTTTATTTTTAAAGCTTTGAATGTTTATACAAGCTGTCCATTAGCGCTGTATACTTTTCTGATGCCAGGTATTCAGGAACTTGGCTTAAATAGGATTTTTGTCTGGGTAAGGACTTCAGGATTTATCTCTATGTTTCTTCTGTTTTCAGTATACAGAAAGGTAGTTCTTTGTTCCTTTGCTCTTTTGTGAAATCACACTGGAGCATGTAGTTCTCATGTTTCAGTGAATTTAAGAATCTAAGTAATCCTTTTACTCCCTCCATTTCTCTTGAAAAGTTGCTAAGGGCTACATAAGTAAACTAATCTCTCTTCCTGTTCTAAAACCTCTTTGTAACCACAAGCTTTGGCAGTTAGTAGGAGTGTTTCAGGGGCGGGAGATGCAAAACAATGTGGCTATCTTGGGCCAGATCCTCAGCTGGTGTAAATTGGCATAGCTCCTTTGAAGTTTTTGGAACTCTGTCAGTGTACACCATCTGAAGATCTGGCCCCTTACTTTTTGGAAATACTATAATTTCTTACCACTTTATAGATTAGGAGACTCTAATATGACTTTTCCTACATATGCAGGGCTAATGATTGGTGATACAGTACTTATCAACAAGAACATCTAAAATATCAAACCGTGGATCAGCAGCTGGGCAGGTTTGCCCTCATGCCTGTTTGGATGCATGTTTCATAGGTGGTCCCAGAGAGTCCACCTAAAGGAGCTGAAATAGACTTAATGCCAACTGAACACTACTCAGAATTCACCAAAAAAGTATGGCTAGATATAAGAAGTCAAGGTGGTACTCAGCAAACGGAGGGAGCTCTCTGCCATCAGCTATCAGGCATGTATTCACATGACACCTCCATTTCATGGGGTTGTTTCTAAGATCAAATGAGTAGAGAAGACAAATTCTGATCAGATGTGACAGCAACTCGGTTTTATTCAGTGTAGCTGTGTAGCTTATACAGGGTCTGAATTTGGCCAAATGAGAATTTGAAAGTCTGTTTTCCAATTACACTAATTAAAAAAAAAATTACTGCCCTAGATCATTTTGATATCTGAGTCACATTCTGCTAGGAGTTCAGGTTAGTATCTAGAAAAAGCCCAGAAGAAGGTCTGAGTTTTTCCTGCCCTGGAAAGCAGCAGCCACTGACATTGTCTAGAACCTTAGGTTTCACAGTATGGTGCATGAGAAGCTGCTTGGCTCAAATATGTACCATGCTGATGGGCACCATCTAAGTATGTACAGCATATTAATAATAATATTGATGCCACATTTGCAACCTAGAAAACTTCTGCCTTCCCGTTCTCTGCTGGTATAGCCAATGGTCGCTTTATGGCAATGGGAAAAGGGGTACAAGGAATATACATATATTAGGGTGGGAAACATCCATTTTAATTTTACTTGGAAAATGGTTGTATTTTTGCAGAGAATCAGTAAACAGTAAAAGTCATTATTTGGCCATGGCTATCTTTAATGGTTTGTATATAAACCCATGTTTTTGTGTATAAACCCATGGGATCTTCGTGGACCACAAGCGGTGAAGACCTTAGTTTTATGTCACACCCAGAAGATGGCACCTCCTACTGCAAGGTCCTTATCACAAGGATTATTAACCCCATTTTACAGGTGGGGAAATTGAGTCTCAGAGAAGATTAATGACATACTGAGGGTCATTCATCAATTCAGGGGCAGAGCCAAGAACAGAATCCAGAACTCCTGCCTTCAAAGCCTTATGCTATAGCCACTGGACTCTACTCCCTCTCAGATTAGAAGAAAATAGAAATCTGGGATTATTATTTTATTAAATAATAAGTAATTAATATATTTCCAGAAGCAAGCAAGGCATAAAATGAAAGGCATAAAATGAAAGCTTCAATAGATGTGTAAAATCAACATGCAAAGGCTAGTGGTGGTGTGTTAGAGACTGCTAAATTTAATCATTTATTTGTGAAATTCTTGAAGAGGAAGCTGTCCAATGGATTTGAGGCAGTCTGAAGTAAACAACATGTAGTACAATGGACAACAATTTAAACTACTTGTGCAAATGCCTGTGGGTTTAGAATTGGTTGTAATCTCTCAAGAGAAAGATCTATGGGTCATTGTGAACAGCTCAATGAAGATGCTTGCTCAATCCATACCAGTGATTAAAAAAGCAAATGAGACAATGGATTATATTAGGACAGGGACAGAAAAAGATTTATTTCTGTGAACCCATTCAAAGTAGTAGATATTTTATATTATTTTGATATTTATAAAGGAATACATTGGAAACATACAGTGGAAACATTTTGTGCTTCCCTGAATGGAGGGGGAGGGATAGCTCAGTGGTTTGAGCATTGGCCTGCTAAACCCAGGGTTGTGAGTTCAATCCTTGAGGGGGCCACTTAGGGATCTGGGGCAAAATCAGTACTTGGTCCCGCTAGTGAAGGCAGGGGGCTGGACTCGATGACCTTTCAAGGTCCCTTCCAGTTCTAGGAGATGGGATATCTCCATTTAAATTAAAAAAAAAAAAAAAAAAAAAAGGGACCACTGTGATCATTTAGTCTGCCCTCCTGTATAACATGAGAACTTCCCCAAAATAATTCCTAGAGTAGTGGTTCTCAACCTGTGGTCCGCAGACCATGTCTAAGGGGTCAGTGAAAGACTAAGACTGAAAACTGACTGAACAGAATTCAATTATATATACAGACAATAGATTTCCAAAAGGTCCGCACCGCCGTTCAAAAATTTTTAGGGGTCCGCAAATGAAAAAAGGTTGAGAACCACTTTTAGAGCATATCTTTTAGAAAACATTCAATCTTGATATAAAAATTGCCTGTGATGGAGAATCCACCATGACCCTTAGTAAATTGTTTCAATGGTTAATTACCCTCAGTGTTAAAAATGTATAACTTACTTGACTTATGGTGAGAGAAATCAAGAGTCTCAAATGAAGACAAAAACCAAGAGAGAAAACTTATTGCATTTCTCCATACTGAAAATGGGTCAACAATGTACAAGAGATCAGTATGAGAGGCTGTATCAAATACACTGGAGTCTTTTTTTAGTGAACTCACATATAGTGAAAACACCTTTCTAGGGAAGCACAATGGAAGACCAAAATGACCTCCCATTGTAATGTGCAAATTCCAGTTCTGGTTCTAGTGAACCTCTACTCAGAATGAAGTGAGAAATAGTTTCAATATAAGAGGGCCCCACTGTAGTAAGTGTTTGTAAAATGAAGTGATTACAGTGTAGCACCAGTGTCTAAGGAAAAAGCCAGATTTACCTACAGTGTATAATGTGTGGAAATATCATGAAGCTAGAATGACAAATGTGAGAATTGGAACAGTGTTAGCGACATAATTACATTGGAACTTCCATATAATAATTCTTTGCATTTATTTCTACAGCATTTTTCATCTGAGCTGCTCAAAGCCTTTTACGAATGTTCAGGGGGGAAATCCTCTTCTTAGCACCCACCCAGAGTAACTGGGCTGGGGACTGATGATCTTTGAGGGAGCAGAGATAAGTAATCCTCTCCCAGAGAACCTGCCCCGAGGCCCACTTCCCAGTCTCAGGAACAGAGAAGTCTCCGCAGCTCTTGCAGCCCACTCCAGATGTGTGTGGAGGCAGGGGAAGGATTTGGTCAGTGACCCAGCGATCCTGTACCCAAGAAGCTGAGCACAGAAACACAGCCAGTCTACGTTGAACAGGGATATGACACACACAGTTTCCAACCCACATGAACTTCCAAAACTTGTACACACAGCACAGCTACAGGGTTCAACAGCATCTGAGACTCTTCCGCCTGTGGAGAGATGGCAGCTTTTGCCCTTAATTAGTTAACCCTCCTAATGCCCTTTTCTGACTAGTTGATGGCTGGGGAAACTGAGGCACAAATGATTTCCCCATGGTCATACAGTGAGCGTATGGTAGAGGACACTCATTCCCTGACTCCTATTCCTGAGCTTTTATCAGAAGACCAGCTTTCCCCCCACTGCACCTGTGTTAGTGATGCCACAGGCTTTTTAGGTGGAGCTTTCTCCCCCTTACTTTCACGTTTTCCACTAGTGCATGGCTTATGTAACATCTTCAGTCTTTCTCTCACCCTCGTTGAGTGGCTGAGATTGAGGAATCTACCTTTCTGGCATTCCTCTACTGCTTGTGGTGTTCTCATCGCACCATTACTTTAACAGCCCAATCCTACAGCCATAGCTCAGGCAAAACTGCCATATAATTCAATATGTGTGGTTTGTCTGTATTAGGATTGCATGCTCAGGCCCTTGATATAGTCTTGGTAATGATGGGGTTTGATATCTCACTCTTTGAAATAAGCACCACATTTACGTATCTAATAAAATATGCTCAGCTGCTTCCATTTCATGCATCACATACTTTTATTTTCACATCCAAAGCACAACAAGATTATTAGTTGTACTGAGCTGCTATAGTAGGCCAGTGACATTGATTGAAGGACTTTACGTTAATTACATGCTCAATTGATAACGGTCACAATACATAGTGATGAGAGACTAGTAGAGTGTAGTAATTACATCTGATGTTATGTGGAAGTACTTGTACTGTTCCAGTGCAATATTTCTCTTGTTCTGTAAGTAGGATTCTGAAAATTCAATGGGACATAGGCTCCTCAGTCACTTGGAGATGAATTTTTAAATGTATTTAGGCACTTAAAGATGCAGATAGGCACTTAGTGGGATTTTCAAAAGCTCCTAGCGCCAACTCCCACTGAGAGCTCAGTCCTGCACAACTCCCAATGGGAGTTAGGGGTCTAGGCGCTTTGAAATTCCCATTAGGTGCCTATCTGCATCTGTAGGTGCCTAAATAAATACTTTTTAAAATCTGGCCTTTAGACACTTGTGAATATCCTGAGAGACATGGAGCACCTGCAGCTCCCACTGGCTTAGAAGAGTACAGGGGCTACCTTGTGTGTCTCTCTTGGTGCAAGCATCCCAAATGGAACAGGTAGGAGGTAGGGTCCTGTGCTGGCCCAGAGAATGGACTGGCTGCATTTAGTAGATCATGTTGCACTGTCCTCGCAGATGATGTAGCTTGCATAGTCCCATATTCACCAGGCTGTTAAGGGAGGGAATTACATCTCCTTTAGACCTGTGGGGCTGTACAGTTCCACATTATCCGCTACTCTGCCCAGTGAATAAATGGCACGATTTGACCATCAGACTGAAGCAAGAGATTGGAAGATTATAGCTGCCATTTCAAGGTGAAGGAGATAAGAGAATGCTAAGTGGAAGGGACAGGCATACCTATGGTATTGCATGTGTAAAATCGCTCTTATACTGAATTGGGTTTTTTGTTGTCCTTGTAGTTTTATTTCTTGTGGACCAGCAACAAAATAACACATCTTTCTTCTATGCCTCCGGGCCTGTGAACGTTTTTGAGCTCTCATGTAAGAGCCCTTGTGCAGGGGAAATGGATGTCCACATGCAATTACCTTTAATTTTTGGACTTTCTAATGCCAATGCAGGTAAACTCAGGCCCTAAGTGAGATGGCAAAGTGATACTATGTTGGCATGTTTTATATGACTTTTTATTTTAACAGATGTATCTGTCTATTAAAATTCAATACACTATTGTACACTTCTGTTAGTATGCAACCTATCATATCCTAGACCCTGTATCTTTGTGTAATTCAGGAATCTGTTTTTCTGTATATCTATTACCACCCAACACCCATGTAAAAACTCTGCTGCAAGATAATGGCTCACCTACATGACAAGGTGCTGAAATTGGTCCAAAGATGGAAAAATGTGAATATTATACTGAGGACTTTATTACCAGTACTATTTGTAATATATCCAACTTTTACAAGTCAAAGAAAAGTACAGATAATATGATGGTTTTTAGTGTACTGCTGTAAAATTTACAATCAAAGAGCAAAGTGTGAATGTAGCACGAGTTTACTACGAAAAATAAAAAGTCAGATATCTTTTGTTGTGGTCCAAAGTACTGCCAGGTGAAACTTGGTCATTACGCCTCAACTGGTCTACTCAAACTGTTTCTGTTCTATCTGCCTGGACCTGCATATGCCCATGTATATGGAATACCAGTTTGTACTTCTAGGGCTCCTGTATTTTGTATTCTGTAATCTGACCTTTCACACACAATGGAATCTGAGTAAATAGATTTTTTTTAAAACGCTGGTGTGGTCTCTATTATTGATCTCTCTGCAACCTTTGCAATCAGACTTTGTATAGACACAGACACCAAACCCCTGCCTTCAAACAAACCACTCCACTTAAACAAAAACTCAGCATAACCCACCATATTTTGATGGTTTCCATCCAAAACCATAAATCAGCTCAGCTTCTCTTAAAACCCAGTTCAGACGCAAAGGTTTATGAGGCTTGGTCAACCTGGTCTGTGTATTAGGGGCTCAATCCTGCAAGAATCTGAGTGCTGTAGCCCTGATCCGGGAAAGCCTTTAAGCACTTGTTTAATTTTAAGCATGTGATAATGGACTACTCGTGCTTAAAGCTGAATGCATGCCTAAGGGCTTTGCTGGATTGGGACCAGAGAGTTCAGCCCCTTGAAGGACTGAGCCCTAGGTTAGTGATAACAAAATGAGACCTTATGTGGCCTGGCTTCACACAGATTCAGTTACAAGTCAGAAAGACTGTGGGACAAATTCATATGCGAGGTGGCAAATTTGCAGATTTCCCCCCCAGAAAAACAACTTTGGGAACACAACATGGTGCAGTATTAAATGAAGAAAATGTCCACTAAATTTTGCCAGTCATGTCATTTTTTGCTTGGCATTTTTTTGGTAATGTCTCTTGTCATTTTTCAACAGAAACTGTACTTTAAATACAAGTAAATGGAAATAATAAAGAATTACTAATTAAATGCTCAGTTGTTTCATTCATTCTTGATTAAACAGGTAGTCAGTGATATGTTAAACCCAGAGGTGTACCCATTTAATAGTTCACATTCCAAGCATTAATCAAAAATCAAGAAATCAGAATAAGATGACATATAACTCAGCATGAATGCACACATGCGCTGATCCGCATCTTAAATTCAAGGAACTTCATATCTCCCTTTAATATGCTCCTTAGAATGCCTTGCCGTACTGCCTTTAAACTACAGAGTACTTTTCCAATCCTGGCAGAAATGTAAAGCAGCAGTGGGAAAGGAGTAACACTCCAGTTATTTACCTACAATTAGTCTGAATTATATATGAAGTTATTTTAGCCTAAAATACATTTACAGGAATGATTAATGATAGGAAAAGCCATGTAAATACATAAATAAGGCAGTAACTATTCATGGTATGGGAAAGATTCATAATGAGGAAGTAATATCAATACTGATACATATATCAAAGGGGTAGCTGTGTTAGTTTCGATCTGTAAAAGCAGCAGAGTCCTTTGGCACCTTATAGACTAACAGACGTATAGGAGCATGAGCTCCTATACGTCTGTTAGTCTATAAGGTGCCACAGGACTCTTGCTTGCATCCGAAGAAGTGGGTATTCACCCACGAAAGCTCATGCTCCTATATGTCTGTTAGTCTATAAGGTGCCACAGGACTCAATACTGATACATGATACACATTAATCTACTAGCCCTGACCCTGATCTTGCATAAGGATCTGCTAGAGCAGTGGTTCTCAAACTTTTGTATTGGTGACCCCTTTCACACAGCAAACCTCGGAGTTTGTCCCCCCTCTTATAAATTAAAAACACTTTTAAAAAATATTTAACACTATTATGAATGCTGGAGATGAAGTGGGGTTTGGGAGTGGAGGCTGACAGCTCGTGACTCCCCCAAGTAATAGGGTGACCAGATGTCCTGATTTTATAGGGACAGTCCCGATATTTGGGGCTTTGTCTTATATAGGCTCCTATTACCCCTCATCCCCTGTCCCGATTTTTCACACTTGCTGTCTGGTCACCCGACCAAGTAATAACCTTGAGACCCCCTGAGGGATCACAACCTCCAGTTTGAGAACCTCTGTGCTAGAGCAGACTCCTGCATCCCTGTGGATTCCCACTGATGTGCAAGGGAGCAGGATCAGTGCCTCTAAGAGTTCTTTCATGACAGCACATAATTGAACATAGTTATAAACTGCAAAAAGATACTAAGCTACCTCTTGCCCCTCTATTTTTAATTAGGATTTATATACTCTGAAGAAACAAATAAAATTTACTTTGGCCTAATATTATACATTTTAAAAGAAAATGTGATACACACAATATCAGAAACAAAGAGAGGAAGAGTCCTGATTTTTATAGGGCAGTAACATGAATCAATGACATGACTGGTAACATATACACTGGCAAGATCAAACTGTGTTATAATGTCATTGGGGGCACTGAAGTATTATACCCCAATATCCTTACATAGTAAATTTGTCTGGGTAGACAGCTCATGACATTATGGGGACAGGAGATTATGTTTAATGCGGTCTTGTTCACAGATCCAGTTTCCCAGGCTATTGAGTTCATCTATGCTGTACGTTCATCTGTGTTGAGGAATCTGGTTACAGCTCACTTGGACATGTCCCAGACTTCATGGACACTCTGAAAACACAGGCAGGTCCATTTTACACTACAAAATTGAACCATTGAGGGAGAATTGACATGGTTGAAATTCAAGTGCAGATGGTACCAGTATGAGCAGGAATTATTTCATGTAAACTGTGCTGTACTGTGTTTTAGAACAATGCTGTAAAGCTCTCTAGGGTGTTTGTTTTTATATCCTAGACTCTGTAGCATGGTTTGGCTAGCAAGTTGCTCAGGAAACAAATCCCTGGCTAAGCTAACTAAGAAACTATAGTAGAATTGTGTTAGTGTCAACAATTTGTTGCTAGCATGGTTTCAACTATAGTATAGACAGGATATAAAAGGTTCACTAAGGCTAAAAACAAAAACAAAAAAATCTGCTGGCCTCCTCCCACAAGAAATTAAAATCAGACACTGAAGTGTAAAGCATACATGAATATAAACAAAAGATAAAATACTTTTACATATAAGCCACAATTTCATTTTACTTCACTAGGTCAAATTTTGAAATGTAAATTTTAATGATGAATAAATATAAACCTTTGCAGAAGCTTTACCAATATTTTTATGATGTTGGAATGAATGCACTGTCTGACAAAGAACAGTGACCCTACTTCCTGCTTCCACTGTGGCCAAGAACTAGCCAGATCTGGCCCTTGGAGAATATCATTGGTGTAATCAGATTGCCAGGATAATATAGACCTGCCTCCCTCTCCCCATTATGCTAGTCATAAGGCTATGCCAGGAGCTTTCCCAGGGAAAGGGGAATGAAAAAAGTGCTGCTGTGATCTGGCTATTCTCAGCGACAAAAGTTTCTTGTGGGCCATTACAGCTGAGTGTAAATTATAGCAGCCCTCTGGCTCCTCTAGCTTTCACCAAAGTTCAAATCATCCCCCAGCCGGCCCAGAATCTGTTATCCCATAAATGGGCCATGAAGTACTTTTCCCCCTTGCCTTTTCCCCCTTGAGCCAAAGCTCAGAACTGGGGGTTCAATGCATTTGTGATAAACATCAAGGAAAATATTGTCAGCTGGTTTTAGATTTGGTTTCAAGAAGGATATGCCTACAGCAGCTTAAGCATATTCCAAAATGAAAGTGCTTGATGAAAACAGAATATTTTTTCCCAGACATTAAATAGGCCAACCATGAAACAAGTGTAGCCAACTTTTCTGCTAAATCACATTAAATTAACCTGAGCAGTAAGTTGCCTATAGCATCCACTTGTGAGACCGGGAAATTAGAGACAAACCATTCCCTCCTGTGAAAAAATACCCCAAGGAAATAAACACTTCTACATTGTTGTGAGGTCTTACAGTGGTTTCTTTGCTGTATCATTCCTTCACTGAGTTGGGACTGAGACCTGTGGAAAGAACAAGGTCTCTAGTACCCACATAAGCAGGGAATCTGTGGGAGCCTGAAGCAAAAAAAATCAATAGATCCCTGACAGCTATGTGAAGCCAAAGATTATTCACACACACCTTCTTCTACCCTGATTTACATGGCATGCTGCCATTCTCTGAGTAAAGAGCAAACATTATATATAGTGTCTTGGATGCTGCAGGAGATCATTGGTATGTACTGGAGGGAAAGGGGGCAATAGATTGGCACACACAAAAACTGTCCAATTTCAAATGACTAGCCACAGCACCTGATGACATTACTTGATGAATAAATCATTGTAGGAACTGGCAGGGAACTAAAGCAGTCAGGTGGTATGATTTCATGAGAGAAATATAAATCAGACCTGAAGGACATCTGTATTTTTCTACATCTCAAACTTCTGAATAACTGGAATGAACTGAGATTTTCATAGTTTCTTTCCCCATGATGCATTCAGTAAAAGAGAACAAACCTTGTGGGCATAAGAGTAAATATCTTTCTGAGGTGCCTTCAAGGGCATCATTAGCTGCAGGGAAATTACTTCCACTGCAAATGATGCCATATCACAATAGCAAAAATGCTAGAACATAAGCAACTTAATTTCTTCCGAACTAAGGCCTTGTCTACACTACGAGAGTACTTCGATTTTAGTTAATTCGACTATGTGGAATCGATATTACTAAGTCGAACGTCTGTGTCCACACTAAGGACAGTAATTCGACTTTGTGAGACTTTGTGAGTCCACACTAACGGGGCAAGCGTCGACATTGGAAGCGGTGCACTGTGGGCAGCTATCCCACAGTTCCCGCAGTCCCCCCTGCCCATTGGAATTCTGGGTCGAGCCCCAAATGCCTTCTGGGTAAAAAAATGTGTCGAGGGTGCTTTTGGGCGCCTGTCGTCATCCGTCCGTCACTCACGCCCTCCCTCCCTCCCTCCCTGAAAGCGCCGGCGGGAAATCAGTTCGCGCGCTTTTCTGATTACTGACAGCGCGGACGCCACAGCAGTGCGAGCATGGATCCCGCTGCGACCATCGCTGCAGTTGTGGCAGTTCTCAACGCCTCGCAGCTTCTCCTCCACCTGTACCAGAGGCAGCTGCAGATCAATCATGAGAGGAGGCTACGGCACCACCGTGACGGCATGAAGTCGGACACTAGCTCCGACCTCTCTGAGAACATGAGACCCAGCGCCCATGACATCTCGCTGTCACTGGGTCTTGTTGATACTGTTGAACGGCGATTCTGGGCCCGTGAAACAAGCACGGAATGGTGGGACCGCATAGTGCTGCAGGTCTGGGATGAATCCCAGTGGCTGCGCAACTTTCGCATGCGGAAGGGGACTTTCCTCGAACTGTGTGAGTTGCTGTCCCCTGCCCTGAAGCGAAAGGACACCCGGATGCGGGCAGCCCTGACTGTCCAGAAGCGAGTTGCCATAGCCCTCTGGAAGCTCGCAACGCCAGACAGCTACCGGTCCGTCGCTAACCAGTTTGGCGTGGGCAAGTCTACCATGGGGGTTGCTGTTATGCAAGTAGGCAGGGCAATCGTCAAGCTACTGCTATCTAAGGTAGTGACCCTGGGAAACGTGGAGCTCATCAGAGATGGCTTTGCCGAGATGGGATTCCCAAACTGCGGTGGGGCTATAGATGGGACTCACATCCCTATCCTGGGACCGGACCACCAGGCCAGCCAGTACATCAACCGGAAGGGCTACTTTTCCATGGTGCTGCAAGCACTGGTGGACCATCGGGGACGTTTTACCAATATCTACATTGGATGGCCTGGCAAGGTTCATGACGCTAGGGAGTTCAGGAACTCTGGTCTGTGTAGACGGCTGCAGGAAGGTCTTTACTTCCCGGACCACAAAGTAACTGTTGGGGATGTGGAGATGCCTACAGTCATCCTCGGGGACCCTGCATACCCGCTAATGCTCTGGCTCATGAAGCCCTACACTGGCGCACTGGACTCAGGGAAAGAACTATTCAACTACCGGCTCAGCAAGTGCAGAATGGTGGTGGAGTGTGCTTTTGGCCGTCTCAAGGGGAGATGGAGAAGCCTACTCACTCGCTGTGATCTCAGCGAGACCAATATCCCCATTGTGATAGCTGCTTGCTGTGTGCTCCACAATTTGTGTGAGAGCAAGGGGGAGACCTATATGTCGGGGTGGGAGGTTGAGGCAAATAGCCTGGCTTCTGATTACGTCCAGCCAGACAGCAGGGCGATTAGAAGATCACAGCGGGACGCGCTGTGCATCAGGGAGGCTTTGAAAGCCAGGTTCCTGACTGAGCAGGGTCTCCAGTGACTTTTTACTTTGTGGACACAGATGCTGAACCTGCCCCCGTTTCTTTACCCAGTTACTGTTGACTATCCTTCCAAGTTACCCCCTTCCCCACCTTCCCAACAAATAAAATCTGTTCCGTTTTGTTAATGAACAAGGTTCTCTTTTTTACTGTTTTCGCGGGAATGTTTTAAACCGGGGACGCAGACTGTGGCGGGGGGCGGGCTTATTGTTTTGATGCAAATGATGCTTCTAAAGTCCGGGAATGACAGGCTCCGCAGTGCTGGATTGGTTGTTTCAACGCAGCCTGCCAGCAGTCCTGGGCGGGACTGCATGTATGTGTCGGCCAAGTGACTTTCTGGCAGGGGGCGGAGGGTAACAGATCCCCTGCTGCGTGGCTCTGTGATCCAGGATAAGGACCGCGGCATAGGATCTCTAACTGCCCTCCCCCGCCACAAAGTCACAGATCAAACCCCTCGCACCCCAGAACATGAAAACCGCCTCCCAGACTGACCAGGGTAACTGGTGACTGTACTGTGTATGTGTCCTGATGCTGGACCTGCCCCCGCCTCTGTAGCCTGCTACAGGTGACTGTCCTGTCCAAGTAACAAACCCCTTCCCCCCCTTCAGACAGAATCCCCTCCAAAAGACACTCTCGGAAACAGTACTTAACAGAAACAGATGTTTTATTATGAACCGCACATGAAAAGGGGGGGGAGGAAACTTGGACGTGGGCTAGTGTGAGATGGGTAGGAAAGGACTTTTCAAACTTTGGAACGAGAGCCTTCCATTGCTGCAGCAGTGTGCAGGGGCCGACTGAAAGTTTTAACGGCCCTTGCCGCCCCTCCTTCTTTGTACTTTTGGTGAGGAGGGTGTGGGACTTGGTGGCGGGGGAGGGCGGTTAGAGATAGACAGCAGCAGGGCTCTGTCCTCCTGCCTCCGGTCTTGCAGAACATCCACTAGGCGCCGGAGCGTCTCCGTTTGCTCCCTCATTAGTCCAAGCAGGGTTTGAGTAGCCTGCTGGTCCTCCTGGCGCCACCTCTCCTCCCGTTCCATGACTGCTCTGTGCATTTGTGACAAGTTCTCCCTCCACTGTGTCGTCTGGGCTGCCTGCTCTCGTGAGCAGTCCATAAGTTCATAAAACATGTCTTCCCGCGTCTTTCTCTTCCTTCTTCTAATCTGCGCTAGCCTCTGGGAGTGTGATGCCAGGCTGGGTTGGGAGACAGTCGCAGATGTGTCTGTGGGAATGGGAAAAAGGGAGTAAATTCCTGAGACAGATAAATGAAGTTGCTAACAAAGAACATAGTCTTTCTCTGTGAACAACACCATGCACTGGACCTTTCACATGCGCACTCAGGACAAGGTCGAATTTTCAGACCTCGCCTTCTCTGTCTGGGGTCCTGCAGTTGCGATCAGAGACGCGTTGCAGGACACCTCTACTTCTGCTGCAGGAAAACATGGTAAGCCGTAGACTTGTGGCAGCTTAAAAATGTAATAGTAGCACTGGGCTCCTTTCGCACTGAATGCAAGGCCACTCTCTGCTGGCAGCAATCAGGGAAGCATGAGCTCTGCCCCTGTCCCACCACCTCGCGGCTGTCCCCGGGAAAGATCCCTGTATGCTGCCCCTCTGCCGCCTCCACCGCGTGGCTGTAAAGCAGTCCCAATACTAACATTCCCCTCCCTAATTTAAAGCAGGGCGTCATGTGTGACATTACACTCATGAGGATCTCGGAGACCGAGAGGGGAAGGATGCTGCGTGAGACCATGCAGAGGCCTGGGCCGTATGCCGCCATGCTGTGCCGCGCACTGATCCCGGACTACCTGATGGACTCATGGCGTGGGAACGTGTGTTATCACGGGGGACCAAACAAGATCGCCCTGCCGTGGAACCTCATGCGCATGCTGGAGCGGTACCTCCAGGAGAGCTATGCCGAGCTATCCCAGGAGGACTGTCTGTCCATTCCCGGGCACATTGACCGTCTTTTCATTTAAGTGCAGCATAAGGGACTACAGAGTGGAGCGTCCTGTGGTGGCCTAATCATGAATATCCGGACATTACTTGATTTTCTATACATAGTTAGGAGTAAATAGTTCACTAAGCCAACTAAATCATGAACAACAAATTACTAATATAGTTAATATTCCTGTTTTGTTATAAATAAAAGTTTCTATGTTTAAATGAGTGACTGAAAAGCCCATTCTTAACAATATAAATATTCCAGTTATGTTAAAATGAAATGTTTAGATGTTTAAAGCACTCACTGCTTGATCCTTCCCCTGATTCGGTGTCCGGGGTAACGGCTGTGGACGGTTGGTAGGGGATCTCGGTAAGGGTGATGAAGAGCTCCTGGCTGTCGGGGAAATCAGCGGTGCAAGCGCTGTCGACTGCCTCGTCCTCCTCATCTCCTTCCTCATCTTCCCCGTCACCTAACATTTCCGAGGAGGAACCGGCCGTGGACAATATCCCATCCTCGGAGTCCACGGTCACTGGTGGGGTAGTGGTGGCGGCCGCACCTAGGATGGAATGCAGTGCCTCGTCGAAACGGGATGTGTGGGGCTGGGATCCGGAGCGTCGGTTTGCCTCTTTGGTTTTTTGGTAGCCTTGTCTCAGCTCCTTGATTTTCACGCGGCACTGCGTTGCATCCCGGCTGTATCCTCTCTCTGCCATGGCTTTAGAGATCTTCTCATAGATCTTTGCATTCCTTCTTTTGGAGCGCAGCTCTGAAAGCACGGACTCATCGCCCCACACAGCGATGAGATCCAAGACTTCCCGATCAGTCCATGCTGGGGCCCTCTTTCTATTAGATTGCACGGCCAACTCTGCTGGAGAGCTCTGCATCGTTGCCAGTGCTGCTGAGCTCTCCACGCTGTCCAAACAGAAAATGAGATTCAAACTGGCCAGACAGGAAAAGGAATTCAAATTTTCCCGGGGCTTTTCCTGTGTGGCTGGTCAGAGCATCCGAGCTCGAAGTGCTGTCCAGAGCGTCAACAGAGTGGTGCACTGTGGGATAGCTCCCGGAGCTATTACCGTCGATTTCCATCCACACCTAGCCTAATTCGATATGGCCATTTCGAATTTAGCGCTACTCCTCTCGTTTTCGAGGAGTACAGAAGTCGAATTTAAAAGAGCTCTATTTCGAACTAAATAGCTTCGTGGTGTGGACGGGTGCAGGGTTAATTCGATGTAACGGCGCTAAATTCGATATAAACTCCTAGTGTAGACCAGGCCTAAGACCTCAATCCTGCAAATGCTTGCATGTGAACTCATCAGGACTACTCAAATACTCACATGTGTAACTGTTTGCAGGTTCAGCCCTAATATTATAATGTAGATGTATCAAAGGTAAGCAGGTGAAAACACACTATCAGAATATGATTAATTGACTGGTATGCTCTGTCACCTACAGTTCATTTCTCAAACTATCATGATTTCTTACTACTGCTAATCCTTTTTTCTTTCAGGTTAGCAAACTCAGATCTTAAAATATTTGATTATTTTCCTAGACTCTTCCTCTATCACATAAAGAAAGCATTTGGGTTGCAATTATGAAAAGCACCCAAGGGATGGATTAAACCTAAATGGGGCCCAGATGCATCCACATATTGGCCCTCCTCCCCACTCAGCCTCTATTTCCTAGTCCAAACCTGGCCCCTATCCCAGATAGGCTTTTGTCTTCCTCCCACTCCTATGTTCTTCATTCCTCCAAGTGAGTCAATACAGCCACCCTCAGGCAGTCATATAGTCACCCAGTTAGCTGTGCATTGTGCTGCCACCTGCTACGCTGCTTCTGACTCACAGCTCTGTCTGGGCTCCTTCTCACTAAGGGCCGAAATCTGCCAGGACTCAGCATTTCTTAGTCACTGAGACCAATTCCAGAATGTCCGGGACCCAAAATAGTCCCAGCAAATCTCCACAGAATGCAGATTAGAGGGAAGGAGCCGGGTGTCCTGCAAGCCTTCTAAAATATTGTCCAAATAATTCTAATTTGCTAGCTGGCTTCATTCAGTGAAAAGCAGAAACGCAACTAGGCAGAGATTCTCTCAATGCTACAATGTTGAAGTTTGCTTTTTCTGTGCAGCCCCTACCTCTCCAAAATTAAAAATAACTCCCGCAACTCTGACTTCAAAAAACCCATCATCTTTTGAAATCCCTTCCACACACTTTCTATACCCTTTGTATGTCTGTAATTGAAAATAAACACTCAGAATTACTGGAAATCCATCAGTTGTCATGAACCAGTCACTTGATCTCTCTTAGCTCTTTTATGTATGTGTTCATAAGGAGACAGTGTCATTGTGGTGCAGTGGTTAAAACATTGATTGGGGAGGCAGAAGACGTCAGTGCTGGTCCTTACTCTGTCACTGACTTGCTGAGTGGCAACGGGCAAGTTAATTAACTATGCTTTGTCTGGGCTTCTCATCTGTACAGTGAGGGTAATACCACTAACAGTAAAGTGCTATGGGAGCTTTGGATGAAAGGCACTACATCATTGTAAAGAGAAGTGTTAGAAAATTTTACCCACTCACCACCACAATAAAATAAAACTAATACCACAGTTGGAAATTAGCTTCCTGCATAATCATTTCCTTCTCTTCTAATCCCAGGAGACTGCACAGACAGTGAACGTACATGTTTATGAGAAATGCAAAACCACATCATTTGTTTGGGTGCCATCCTCTGGCTTTTGCTGAAAGTGAAGCTAGAAAGCGTGGAGCTCTGCAGAACTCTTGCAGAGGCTGTTGAAATGCACATGGGAGAGGAGGGTTTACTGTGAAAGTAAAGCTTAGCTCTCCATGGTATTATTATTTATGAGGTGTAACATGCACCTGATGTGCTCAGCACTGCACAAGGCACAAAAAGAAAGACTATCCCTGCCCTGAAGAATAAACCTCTAGTCAAGGGTTCATAAACCTGGATTCCAGGGTCATGCAAATGTTCATGAGGTCAGACTCTCCATGTTTCCTAACAGAGCATTTACCTGGCTACTCCTCTAGAAGGAATGAAGATGGAGAGTGACCAACACAGCTGCCCTCCAAAAGATCAGGAGCTGAAGTGGACATGAACAGAAGGTGATAGAGGGTGGGGGTTAGGCTAGTTATGTATATGAAGGGCAGAGGGGAGCTAGCCAGTGCCTGGTGGGGAGAGCAGTTTGGGGGAGGGAGCAGGAGATAGGACCATAGAGATGGGCTTTGGAGGGAGGTTCCTTGTGAAGTGGGAAGCATCCTCCTCCATAACCACTTGGGGGATGGGATATTCAGGCAAGGGTCTTCTTCCTTTGCGCCCCTGCCTGGAAAATACTATCCCCAGCCCGTGTCCTCCCTAGCCTGTGGCAGAATCCCTAGCCAGTGACCGCCTCTCCCCCCGTGGCATGTCTTTTTCCCATTGTTTTCCTGCCTCCCCCTCCCCTTCTCCCTTGCTCTCACCCAGCGCTTCTGTAGACAGCATCCTCGCACTGAGCATGTGCGCTGCATCCCTTCCCCTCCTCCTCCTCGGGTACCAGCCCGGCGACGAGGTGCAGTGAGCTCAGCAGCGCCTTCCAGTCCAGCCCAGGAAAGGGCTGAGCCGGAGCCCTGCCGCCCCGGCTCGGGTGGAGTAAGCCGGGGAGCCCCATGCACACAGACTGCCCAGGCAGTAGCCATGCACTCAGGCGTGGAGTTAAAGAGAGCCATCTCTGCCAGCATGGAGCCAGAGAAACCAATGAGACGCTACGGGGCAGTGGAGGAGACTGAGTGGAAAGCTGAGGGGCTGGGGAGAAGTAAGTGCTTTGGATTGCTAGTGCAAAGGATGAAAACGCGGAGCTGCTGCTTATTTCCAGATCCCCGCATCAGCACTTTAAACCAGAGGAAGGAGGGGGTAGAGGGAGAATAGCGATTTAAAGGGACATTCTGTTTGATAGCTATTGTGTTCAATCCGCACTGGGTAATGACCTGATCCCCTTAGGTTAGATTTGGCAATGCATACATACATGCAAATGAGCAATGTGGTCTTGGTAACAAAAGGAAACAGCCTTTGCTTTGTTTGGGGCTGGGCAAGGTTTGTGAGATCATTTTGCCCATTGAGGCTGGTGGGAGGGAGCCTCTGCTTTCTGAACTGGGTTGAGTTCAAGACAAAGGTCTTTCCCTCACTGACCCTAAGAATGGACAGGGGCTGGATTCATTCTAAGGCAGCTCAACTCACTTTGTTATTTCATTGAAAAATGGATCACTCACTTAGCTCAATGAAGTGCAGAGATGTTACTGGTTTGGAGACTGTGGGATGGGGAAGGATAACTGGGACATTAGTTTTCTCTCGATGTCTATACAATGTGATTTAATATATGGCATTTAACAAATATTGGCAGCATTTTATAGGCTTCATGTTTGAGAGGCACAAGTGACATCCATATTATTCATTCCTATGTTCAGTTGGAACTGAAATACTGTGCTTCATTCAATTGTATAATAATGGATGTACTGTAGTTATTGGCTCAATAAAAGCTCTCTAGTGCAAGAGTGCTCTTCAGTGAAATCAACATTTTTCAGAATGCAGCAGCTGACACATCCATTCCAAAGTGCTGATGACAAGAATAGGTATAGAGATAAATGCTATCAATTCAAGCTGTCAGGAGGACTCCTGACTGTCCCAATACTAGTAAATGTTACTCTTTTGGTGGCAGAGCCACCTCCCAGCACAACTTGATAAACCTGTAAATTCCCTCCCATTTTCTAAATAACCATTTGTGGCTAACATCCTTGAAAAGGAAGTCACTGAAAAGCTGTGCATTCGTTGCAGGACAAAATATATGATACGTTTTAGCAAGGATTCTGATTACGCTCTATGGAGAAAGCTTTGTGGAAAATGAAATGTTTGCAATAACTTCTTTGTTTAGACAGGTTGTGGGCCATAATGTTTGCTGGTTTCCGAGATCTGTCATCCACCTTTTGATATTGTGCATCATGACGTCTTAATAGAATATCTTTAATATCTTTGGTTTGCAGCAACTTGGTATCATATTTTATCCACTGTTTCCTGCTTTGCTCAAGTTTCTAAGATATTGCAGTGTTCCTCAGGGCTGTGTGTGGGGTTCATACTTTACCTCTGGCTTCAGTTTTCCATGAATATGTTATCACATAGATCATATGCTGATGACAGTGAAATCTAACTCTCCCACACTCCTGATGTTTCAATTGCAGCATTGGTTTTGTTGCAGTGCCTGGCATAGGTTCAGGACTGAATGGCTCAACGATTTCCCAAACTGAACTGAACAAGACTGAAATCATGTTGGTTGACTCATACACATGTAACAGTTTCTACTGCTTCTGTGGCATGGAATAGACTTGTGCTCGTCTCCTTGTTTCTAAAAATAAGACTCTTGGTATTGTTTTAGAGCCAGATCTTGAATGTTAGTGACCATGTAGCATCTGTAATAATGATAATAATTTGTACTTATAGAATAACTTTCATCCAAAGTCCACAAAGATCTATATTACTACCATTCCAGTATCTCTACACAGTAAACTCAGGCTTAGAGAGGTGACTGGCATGATTTTCAGAACTGCTGATCACTTATGACTCCCACTGAATAGCAACTTAAAGTCATAGAGCAACTCATTGGCAGAGAAACTGGCAGGGAGGAATAGAACCCAGGTGTCCTGACTCACATGTCCAGACGCTAGCCAGACAGTAGAGCTCCACTGCTTCACACTAGCCCCTGTTTATTGAGGACTTTTTTTTTAAGTCACTTGAAGAACATTACAGATTATATCCCAGAGTAATACTGAAGTGCTAGTTTGTTCTCCAGTCACCTTGAGTACTATTATGAGGCTTTACTATTTGAATAATTGATCAGTTGGTTCATAGGCTTCAACTTGCTTAAAATATTATAGAGAGGCTATTTACAGTAGCTGTTCTAAATAATCATTGCACATCTTTCCTGCTCTGACGCCTGCACTGACTTCCAATCAGCCTTTTACATTGATTTTAAAATCTTATTTTTGACTTTGTAAGGTGATTCCAAGCGCTTTGGTGCAGAAAAAGGTGGCAGAAGTACTCTCCAGAAGATGTGGGAAGCAAAATATAGAGGGTCAGAACAGAGTCGCTCCTCCCAGTGCCACAAATTGGCTTTTCATGTTGGTATAGCACTTTGAACATGTGAAGTGTTTATTATTATTATTAACAAAATCAGATGCCCAGTATAACCATACGTAGTTGCCCTCCCTGTTCTCTTGTTTGTCTCATTTGTTTGCTATGTTTTGTCATAACTTAGATCGTGAGCTCTTCAGGGCTAAGATGATCATTTTATTGCCTGTCTTTACAGTGCCTATCGCAATATGGCCCTGTTCCCCAATTAGTGCCTCTAGACACAACTGTAGTACAAATAAATAATAATAACCAGGTAACGTACATTTGTTTTAAAGTCACTTGATTGTGTAGGTAATGTGGTAGAAAGTGATGGAAGCCAATGTAATGGAAATAATATAATGGAAGCCAGATAGTTTCCATTTAACTATTAAAGGAGAAGGAACTTTTTGCTAATATAAATCTAGATTTGCAAAACTAGAAATAACTTACTTATTGGTTGTATCAGAGATTTGTTATTTTTAGGGCAATTAAGTGTAACACTGTATGAAATCCTATTCTACAACAGTCACTTTTGGCCAGTGTGACAATCTGAATGAATTTCACATATAAGTCTGAAACAGCTTTGTTGTAAGACATGTTTTTTTAAAAGTTTGTGAGGCACTGAGCTTGTTTACTCACATGTGTGGGAGAAAATTTCTGAAGAGAGGAGAACAAGATAAGAACGACTGCTTTCCATGCATGGAGCAGTTCTTGTGCTCAACAATAAAATGCATTCAGACTTGTGAATGGACAGCAGTTCCAGCAAATAATAATAGTGTGGTGACAACCTTCTCTATAAGTGATATTTATAATATACTTTTGGAAAGGCTTCACTGAACCAGAGATACATAAATGTATTTCTTGGCCATTATTAGCATACACACAACTTTATTTGGAAGCAACTGTATTGGCTTCAGTAGGGTTATAGAATTTCCTGGGTAAATACCAAAATGCCAATCCAATGAAATAATCACACAAAAATGAATGAGTAGCACAGTATCCTATTAAGCCTGACAGTTCACAGGTATATTTCTGCTTGTTATTGTTATGAAGTTTAGAACCAAGGTCAGGATACAAGGTCAAGCCCCAATTTTGGTCAGCACAAACAGAAATACATGTCAGGAGACTGCAAACGAAGAGCTTTGCTGTAATTTAATATGAGAATAAACAACAAATATTCTGTTTTTCACTCACTAAGCTGAAGGAATTTGTGTGTTATCCCTATTTTGTGGCAACAATGTCAGATATAAGCTACAGTGGTTAATTCAATAGTTCTTTTTTGCTTAATTTTGAATAAGAATGGTAGGCTAGACAAAGGGGTCAGATCCTCACTCAAGGCAACTGGAAATTCCCCTGTCACATGGGGATTACCCAGTAGCGTAAGGCCAGCATAGCCAGCTCTGCGCCACCTGCTCTTCCTCTACCCTCCCAGCACATGGGGTATGTCATAGGTGTGCCATTGACAAGAAGCAGTCAGCCTGGCATGAACACCAATTATCCTGGGCCATCAGAACAACCCCTGTGGGGCTATTCCAGCTGGCATAGAATAGTCCTGTGGTTGCTCTAGTTTGTGCCAGGGGTTGAATGCCACCTCTGCATCCAGCCCTGCAAGGGCACTAGGTAGAGCTTTGGCCCACTTGAGGATTTATTTCCGAGTGTTTTGTTGATAAGTCTCTGAAAAGCTTATTGCCTGGTTTACCAAAAGGCTATGTTGGCAGCTATTTTAACTGCTCTGCCATTGAGTAGTGTGGCTGATCTATGCACTGAAAATATGCACTATGTAATACATGCACTCATTTGATAAGAGACTGTTGAAGAAACATATAACTCCTTTGCTGTTGCCAGAACATGCATAATACTGGGGAACTAGATTCCTCAGGTAATGGGAAATCTTTTACATTTACACAACTGGTTCAAAACCAGGTCATGTTAGTGATGCTCTTTTGTGCAGAGGTAGTCCCCCTCCCTGAGTATGAGCAGCCTGGAGAGGCTGAAAAAATAGCTGAAGGTTAGTATAGCACAGGGGCATGATTAGGCATGTCCCATTCCTCTAGCCATGCACTCTTTTTCCTGCTCTGGCATTGGCAGGAAGGGGGAGAGGCATAAGAGCTCCTACTCAACTGCCACACCCCTAGAGGTCACTCTTGACCTGGGGCAATCCCCCCTTGGCTGGTTAAGTCAGTTTTAAGACCAGATTTTGCTAGCAGTGCAGTATAGCCTCATCACAGAACAGAATCTGTCTCAGAATGTTTAACATGACTTAATAATGTTTTATAATCCTTTGGACAGCATCTGATGTAGTATTTTAAAAAAAATCAAACAGCAGTAGGGATATACACTTGGACTGCCAAGACAAATACCTACAGTGCCCAGCTCCAAGAGTTTGTCACTCTTGTCATTCTGTTTTTAAGGTAGTTTAAGGCTTTTCACGTTGGATTCACATTTATCATTGTTGATGTTAATCAAATACTTGTGTACATTAGACAGAAAACAGGTAAATGACAATTCTTCCTGAATTTGTGTGTCAGCTTCCTGAGATTCTTATATTTTCATAGCCCTTTACAGACAGACAGTCAGACACACATGTACAAACAGACAGACACACACAGCATTTTTGGGCCAGTCCTACATCATACTGAGTGCCTTCTGTGATTTCTGACTTCACTGGGAATTGAGGGTGGTCATCTCCTTGCTGGATTGTCTCTATCACTATAGAAAAGAAGCAGATGGATTTGTCTAAATACCATTGGTCTGTCCATGGCAGAATAGATTAAACTAAAGCTTCTGCAGAGCTAAAATAAAACATTCCTTAATTCAAACCAACATCCAAATGAGTGAGACTCTACTGGCCCAGACACCATAAGTTATTATTATTAATTAGTATTATTAATAATAAACTTCACTGTATAGTTACCCAGGTCCAAAGGTTTCAAAACAATTTAGTACAAATAGCAAAAAACAAAATTAATCATAAATGGATGAATCATGAGCCAAAGGAATAAAAAACAGATGAAACAACATGGGGGAGACTTTCAAAGGCACTAATGGGAGTTAAAACATCCAACTTTCATTGATTTTCAATGGGAGAGGTCCCCTAAACTGCTCTTTGTGTTGCTGAAAATCTCCCGTGTGTGTGTATTGTGCACCCACATTTCTAAATATAGAACTATTGTAAGGTGACTGTGGTTTATATATACAAGCAATGTCATTCAAGGTAGTGAATGCCTGCTGTTTAGAAGCTCAGGATTAGATTTGTGGTAAAGAAAGGAGGAGAAACATTTTCATACACTTCTGTGTGTGTGTATATTGTATTGAAGAGTGTCATGTATGTCTAAGTGAAGAATCTGCATGATACTAAGGGCTTCACTCAATGCCTATTTAAGTCAATGGGAGTCTTTCCATTGATTTCTGTGGCTATTGGATTGGGTCCATAGACAATTAGACCTTGTCAACAGGAGAAAGTTGCACTGGTTTCTCTTAAATAAGTTTTAAAACCTATTTAGTTAAACTAGTGCAAATCTGTGTATACATACTCTTATTTCAGAGTGGCTTAATTCAGTTTAAATTGATTTCTAATTTATTTAAGCTAAGATGAAATAAACTTGGTTTAAACTGAAATAAGACATACCACACAGAGGTTTGCAATAGTTTGACTAAATAGATTTAAAATCACACCTTTAATAAAATTGATGCAACTTTCTCATGTATGCAAGGCCTTAGATGTGTGTTTGCCATTGATAATTTACCTCAAGCTAGTGCATCAGATGGTTCAAGTTCTGGGGAACCATAGAAGAGTTTCGCTACCAAATGCAGAGACAAAGGGCCTAGTTCCCCACAACCTTGCACCAGGTGTCATAGAAGTGTAGGGCTGGAAGGAACCTTGAGAGGTCATCTAATACATCCCCCTGCACTGAGAAGGGACCATTATCATTTATACCTACGCAAAGTAAGTATAAAAAAATCTTAACATATCAGAATGGTAGCATTTTACGCTCACTTTGCACAGGAGTAAATGATTACACAAGAAACAAGGCAGTGAAGAATCTGGACCCCAAAAGGTGGAGAAAAAGGTAAAGTGTAAGAAGAATAGAAAATCAAAGCTTTATACAAGAAAAGAGATTGGTGGTAAAATAGTATTTAATGCCACAAGTGTGAAAGAAGTTAAAAACTTGTTTGAAGTTCCAGCTGTTGAATAGACCCTTAACCAAATAGATTTAATTTTGCAAAAGATTCTTGCTTCACTAAAGAGGCAGTGTGGTCAAGAGAGTAGAACAGGGGTGCTACTCCTCACTGTTACTGACCTGTTGTATAACACTGGGCAAGTCATTTCATTTTCTTGTGACTCATTTTCCATTTCTATAAAATGGGGATAAGGAAGCATTGTAAAGCACTTGGAGATCTCTGGATGAAAAGCTCAGCATTAAGAGCTAAGTATTAGTAACTGTAGCTATTCCAAGCAATATCATAGACAAAACCGTTTTGGTTTATTCAGCGCCAGCCCACTGGGAAAAGTGGGAAAGGATCTAACCCAAGGGTATGGCAATTAAATATCTCTTTACAGAAGTAGTGAATCTGCTGGTTTTATGAAGGTCTGAAGACAGGCTTTAAATAGACTGAGAAAGTAATTAAGATTCTTAGCATGTTTCTATTTTTAAAAGACCTGTACATTAATTTTTAAAGAAACACAGAGAAACCAAGAAAGCAAATTTGCAGTGATAAAACAGCAATAAATAATCCCCCGGCAGTAGACAATATCGGCTCAAGTAAATCCTTGTAGACTATTTTGGCAGCTATTTTCTAACAGGCAATAAGACAGACATCGAAGGATGAGTCCAATGCAAGATTATTATTGTCTCTTATTATGATAATTATTACTATTAACATATTTATATTGCATTTCTTCACGGAGGAAAATCAGCTTTTGTCTCATCAGTGCAGCAAAGACAATGCTTCTGACTGAAGAATTTTATCCTTTCTATAGGAGGGAGTCTAATCCAGTTGAAGTCAATAGCAAAACTCTCATTGACATGAGTAGGAGCAGGAGTGGGCCCTAAAATTCTGCTGTGTGAATGTTTCTATAAATGACTGATGGCTTTGACCAGTATCAGAAACAAGTAACTGTGCTTGTATTTCTGGCACAATCGCAGATCCTTTTATTTATTTGAATTCTCTTCTTGTATTTATTTCTACCTGTGTTAGGCCCTGATCTTCCTTTCTCGCAGAATATTCCTTATGTATAGGAAATAACACTTAAAAATTCCCTCAAGGTCGAGCCTGTGTTGCATGTAGCTCTCAAAGAGGAGAGGTTTTCCTACTTCACGCAGGGGGCAGGAGCATTACTCACAGACCCCAGAGAGCTTGAAGATTCACAGAATGACTAGTTTCCAAGCTAGCAGATTCTGTGGTATTGACACAGATACCGCTATCTCCCCAACAACATAGCTCCTTCCACTACAGCTGTGGACTCCAAGGAGCTGCAGGGATGGTGTGAGAAGGCAGAGGGAGAACGCGGTTTCCAATGCCAGTACACACATTTTTGCTCAGAAATCTGCCATTAGTAGAAGGAAGAATGCTACTTTGAGCAGCTGCTTTCTTGCTTCAGTCCCTCTTGGTCCTTGGAACTTTACTTACAGATCCACAGAACCCTGATAGTGCAGATTGGCATGGAGGGGCCGTTTTGGCTTCTGGTGATGGAAGTGGAAACAGACCAGGAAGCTACTGGTTTCCTCCCACATTCTCTCTATCCCAATTCAGTATGGCTAGACTTCCTCCTACATACCAGTCCCTTTTCTAGCTGAGTCGCACGGTTGCAATTTACTGCCTCCGCATTCTATGCACAAGCTGAAACCTCCGATTTATTATTCTACCAACTCAATTTACACCACAAAAATGGTCTAGTAAGAAAAACTGCAAAAAAAACCCCAAAACAAAACAAAATAACCTCCCCCAAAAGGGAGTGGTTTGAAGAAATATGGGAGGTGTCTGGGCAAAGCCAATATATTCTGCAGAGTACAATGGAAAAACAATGAAAGTTACTGCAACAAATAAATAGCAAATCATTGCTGCACTGATAAAATGTTTTGGCAAATAAATTTGTCTGTTAAAATACTCATAGGTCAAAGAGTTAATGAATTCCAAAGTCTTTATACATGACAGTGAATACTTAGAAAGGTAAATTAAACATAGAAGTAACTCAGTGTTAATATTTGGGTGAGTGTACACCAATAATTATTTGAAATGTTATTTGTGGGGCTCAAGTGTCATATTCGGGACAGTTTCTCATTAGCTTTCATATATCCTTTAAATATAATTTATGAAAAATAATATAGTAGATCTGTCAAGTAGGACACTTTGAACATAAATTCCTGCCAATAACCAGTGGCATTATGCACTTCTATTATGTAATTTTCTCCTTGTGTTTTTGAGTTTGGTCGTTGACTGCTATACTTTACAGCGTGCTTCTCATAGGAGCCACTGTTTACTTATGACTATGTGTGTGCGCCAGTGCAGAGGCAGTAATAAAAAATAGCATTGTAGGATCAAGCCCACCTGCACTGAGCACCTCTGATCATTCCTGAGGGTGCTCAGTCACTGTGCAAATTGAAACTCAGCACCTAGCAATATTGAACCCAAAGGTGCTAAAATCTGCACCAGGATAAGCCCCTTTTGGTAGAAAACCTACAGTGCAAAATAGTTGATTATTTTCCTTTTGGGCTATTAAATAAAGCCATTTCATTTCCCTGAGAAGCATTCTGCTGTATAACTAGATTAAAGCTATAGTATAAATTCACTCACACTTCAAAGATGAAAAATGCATGCTTGGAGGGTGAAGTGTATGAAAAAACAGTGTGAGTGTCCCTTGATAATTCTGTTAGTTGCCCTACAGAATCAGCAATGAAACATTAATTAACCACATTTTGTCAGTTCATAAAGGACAAAATGTTTGAGAAAATCATTTCAAGAAAATTCTTCATTAAATGAAAGAATAATTTCCAGTGAGACAGGTGGCTCATTGAGCAGTTCTAATGATTGTATGTGCTCCCAAAAATGCAAAATGTAATCATAGAATCATAGAATATCAGGGTTGGAAGGGACCTCAGGAGGTCATCTAGTCCAACCCCCTGCTCAAAGCAGGACCAATTCCCAACTAAATCATCCCAGCCAGGGCTTTGTCAAGCCGGGCCTTAAAAACCTCCAAGGAAGGAGACTCCACCACCTCCCTAGGTAACGCATTCCAGTGCTTCACCACCCTCCTAGTGAAATAGTGTTTCCTAATATCCAACCTAGACCTCCCCTACTGCAACTTGAGACCATTGCTCCTTGTTCTGTCATCTGCCACCATTGAGAACAGCTGAGTTCCATCCTCTTTGGAACCCCCCTTCAGGTAGTTGAAGGCTGCTATCAAATCCCCCCTCATTCTTCTCTTCTGGAGACTAAACAATCCCAGTTCCCTCAGCCTCTCCTCATAAGTCATGCGCTCCAGACCCCTAATCATTTTTGTTGCCCTCTGCTGGACTCTTTCCAATTTTTCAAAATCCTTCGTGTAGTGTAGGGCCCAAAAATGGACACAGTACTCCAGATGAGGCCTCACCAATGTCGAATAAAGGGGAACGATCACGTCCCTCGATCTGCTGGCAATGCCCCTACTTATACAGCCCAAAATGCCGTTAGCCTTCTTGGCAACAAGAGCACACTGTTGACTCATATCCAGCTTCTCGTCCACTGTGACCCCTAGGTCCTTTTCTGCAGAACTGCTACCTAGCCATTCGGTCCCTAGTCTGTAGCTGTGCATGGGATTCTTCCGTCCTAAGTGCAGGACTCTGCACTTGTCCTTGTTGAACCTCATCAGGTTTCTTTTGGCCCAATCCTCTAATTTGTCTAGGTCCCTCTGTATCCGATCCCTACCCTCTAGTGTATCTACCACGCCTCCTAGTTTAGTGTCATCGGCAAACTTGCTGAGAGTGCAGTCCACACCATCCTCCAGATCATTAATAAAGATATTAAACAAAACCGGCCCCAGGACCGACCCTTGGGGCACTCCGCTTGAAACTGGCTGCCAACTAGACATGGAGCCATTGATCACTACCCGTTGAGCCCGACGATCTAGCCAGCTTTCTATCCACCGTACAGTCCATTCATCCAGCCCATACTTCTTTAACTTGGCAGCAAGAATACTGTGGGAGACCGTATCAAAAGCTTTGCTAAAGTCAAGGAATAACACATCCACTGCTTTCCCCTCATCCACAGAGCCAGTTATCTCATCATAGAAGGCAATTAGGTTAGTCAGGCACGACTTCCCCTTGGTGAATCCATGCTGACTGTTCCTGATCACTTTCCTCACCTCTAAGTGTTTCATAATTGATTCCTTGAGGACCTGCTCCATGATTTTTCCAGGGACTGAGGTGAGGCTGACTGGCCTGTAGTTCCCCGGATCCTCCTTCTTCCCTTTTTTAAAGATGGGCACTACATTAGCCTTTTCCCAGTCATCCGGGACCTCCCCCGATCGCCATGAGTTTTCAAAAATAATGGCTAATGGCTCTGCAATCTCATCCGCCAACTCCTTTAGCACCCTCGGATGCAGCGCATCCGGCCCCATGGACTTGTGCAGGTCCAGTTTTTCTAAATAGTCCCGAACCACTTCTTTCTCCACAGAGGGCTGGTCACCTTCTCCCCATATTGTGCTGCCCAGTGCAGCAGTCTGGGAGCTGACCTTGTTTGTGAAGACAGAGGCAAAAAAATCATTGAGTACATTAGCTTTTTCCACATCCTCGGTCACTAGGTTGCCTCCCTCATTCAGGAAGGGGCCCACACTTTCCTTGACTTTCTTCTTGTTGCTAACATACCTGAAGAAACCCTTCTTGTTACTCTTAACATCTCTTGCTAGCTGCAACTCCAAGTGTGATTTGGCCTTCCTGATTTCACTCCTGCATGCCTGAGCAATATTTTTATACTCCTCCCTGGTCATTTGTCCAATCTTCCACTTCTTGTAAGCTTCTTTTTTGCGTTTAAGATCAGCAAGGATTTCACTGTTTAGCCAAGCTGGTCGCCTGCCATATTTACTATTCTTTCTACACATCGGGATGGTTTGTTCCTACAACCGCAATAAGGATTCTTTAAAATACAGCCAGCTCTCCTGGACCCCTTTGCCCTTCATGTTATTCTCCCAGGGGATCCTGCCCATCTGTTCCCTGAGGGAGTCAAAGTCTGCTTTTCTGAAGTCCAGGGTCCGTATTCTGCTGCTCTCCTTTCTTCCTTGTGTCAGGATCCTGAACTCGACCATCTCATGGTCACTGCCTCCCAGGTTCCCATCCACTTTTGCTTCCCCTACTAATTCTTCCCTGTTTGTGAGCAGCAGGTCAAGAAAAGCTCTGCCCCCAGTTGGTTCCTCCAGCACTTGCACCAGGAAATTGTCCCCTACACTTTCCAAAAACTTCCTGGATTGTCTGTGCACCGCTGTATTGCTCTCCCAGCAGATATCAGGGTGATTAAAGTCTCCCATGAGAACCAGGGCCTGCGATCTAGCAACTTCTGCTAGTTGCCAGAAGAAAGCCTCGTCCACCTCATCCCCCTGGTCTGGTGGTCTATAGCAGACTCCGACCACGACATCACCCTTGTTGCTCACACTTCTCAACTTTATCCAGAGACACTCAGGTTTTTCTGCAGTTTCATACCGGAGCTCTGAGCAGTCAGACTCCTCTCTTACATACAACGCAACTCCCCCACCTTTTCTGCCCTGCCTGTCCTTCCTGAACAGTTTATATCCATCCATGATAGTACTCCAGTCATGTGAGTTATCCCACCAAGTCTCTGTTATTCCAATCGCATCATAGTTCCCTGACTGTGCCAGGACTTCCAGTTCTCCCTGCTTGTTTCCCAGGCTTCTTGCATTTGTGTATAGGCACTTAAGATAACTCACTGATCGTCCCTCTTTCTCAGTATGAGACAGGAGTCCTCCCCTCTTGCGCTCTCCTGCTTGTGCTTCCTCCCAGGATCCCATTTCCCCACTTACCTCAGGGCTTTGGTCTCCTTCCCCCGGTGAACCTAGTTTAAAGCCCTCCTCACTAGGTTAGCCAGCCTGCTGGCGAAGATGCTCTTCCCTCTCTTCGTTAGGTGGAGCCCGTCCCTGCCCAGCACTCCTCCTTCTTGGAACACCATCCCATGGTCGAAGAATCCAAAGCCTTCTCTCCGACACCACCTGCGTAGCCATTCGTTGACTTCCACGATTCGACGGTCTCTACCCAGGCCTTTTCCTTGCACAGGGAGGATGGACGAGAACACCATTTGCGCCTCAAACTCCTTTATCCTTCTTCCCAGAGCCACGTAGTCTGCAGTGATCCGCTCAAGGTCATTCTTGGCAGTATCATTGGTGCCCACGTGGAGAAGCAGGAAGGGGTAGCGATCCGAGGGCTTGATGAGTCTCGGCAGTCTCTCCGTCACATCGTGTATCCTAGCTCCTGGCAAGCAGCAGACCTCTCGGTTTTCCAGGTCGGGGCGGCAGATAGATGACTCAGTCCCCCTGAGGAGGGAGTCCCCGACCACCACCACCCTCCTCCTCCTCTTGGGAGTGGTGGTTGTGGAACCCCCATCCCTAGGACAGTGCATCTTTTGCCTTCCAATCGGTGGAGTCTCCTTCTGCTCCCTTCCCTCAGATGGGTCATCTACTCCACTCTCCGCATTAGTACCTGTAGAGAGAACATGGAAACGATTGCTCACCTGTATCTCCATTGCTGGTACATGGACGCTCCTCTTTCTCCTTCTGGAGGTCACATGCTGCCAAACTTCTTCATCATCCATCTGTCCCTGCTGCGCCTGCTCTGAATCTTCAGGTCATTGTGTCCGTAGAAGCATCTCCTGACGTCTGTCCAGGAAATCTTCATTTTCCCTTATGCAACGCAGAGTCGATACTCGTTTCTCCAGACCTCGAACCTTCTCTTCCAATATGGAGACCAGCTTGCACTTTGTACAGACAAAGTCGCTTCTGTCCTGTGGAAGAAAGACAAACATGGCACAACCTGTGCAGGTTACAACAGCTGATCGCTCACCGTCCATATCACCTTCCTCTTAAGAGCTTCCTCAGCTGTTGCAAGAACTACTCAGAGAAACCTGTAGATGAAAGCCTCAGTGAGCTCTCTCCAGGCGAACTCCCAGGCAAACTCCCTCTGTTAGCCTCTGCTGTTCGCCGCTTATAATGTGTTATAAGAAGAGCAGGAGCAGTGTTGTAAGTATCTTTTTACTGGCCTGAAGAAACCACTTTATTGATTGGGGATTTATGGGATTTTGTACAAACACGTTTGTTTTTTATACTGATAAAATGGAAAAATCATCTCCAAGTGATTTCATGGAAATGTGACAGCAGCCTCTGTTCACCTCTTAGCAAAAACAATTCAAAAAAGGGCAGAAGAATCAACAGGGAATTCCACCTTTTATGTATTTTCAGAATATGAGGCCAAGCTCGTTCCTGGAGCAACGCCACTGAAGCCAGCTGAGCTACTTCAGGGGTGAACTGGTCTTATGGTGAACTGGTGCAGAAGTGTAACACCCATTCTCCTATTTTTACACACACAGAACCCAGTCCTGTTCCACTGAAGTCAATGGGAGTTTCACCATCAACATCAGTGAGAGCAAAACTGGGATCTGTGCTTGCAGCTACGTAAGTCTGGATCACTCTGATTTCCTGCAGAAATACTCAGGGGAGGGAGTTTGAAAGATGTGTACAATCTGTGATGATCCCCTTGCAGAGATTTTCTGGGATTGTTCCATTAGCATGGTGGAGATTGCATCCGGTCCTCCTCCCCGAGCCAGAGAGAGTGGTCCTGTCCCTGACTCCCAGGAATCCAGGTGATCAATGGGGATTCATCTTCTTGGAGGCCCTGTGCATCTACATTTGTTCTAGGGATCATTGTCTCAATCATTTAGCTCCTGGGCAGAGTGGCACCATTGGGCAATGGACCTGGAGCATCATGAGCCAGTGGCTTTCCCTAAAACCAATGTGTTTCCCAGTTGCAGAGGGAGAAGAGAAAAGTTAATGCTACCTGAAATTAATTAATTTCCTTGGCCACACTCTTGGTCCTCCCTGTCTGTCACCTCTGTCACTAATACTTAACCTCTCAGAGGACTTTCCACCAGAGTCTGGGCTGAGGAGAGGTGAACAATGCTGCTATAGTGAATCAGTGCAGAGGTTTCCCTCCATGCTGCTAATTTTGGAGCACATAAAGAATGAAACTACCTTGTAGCATGGCATACACAACCATAGGGATGTGTCAGCCAGTGGAATTCAGGTAGATTTGTCCCTGTTGTGATGAAACCTACATATAATGAGGTTAGGAAAACCCCTCCACCGACAGGCTCCATAATATTAATTCCTCCTACAGACAGAAGGTAAGTATCCTGAATCCATTCATCTCTGAGCTGACGTTTAGGGCTCTGTTACAAGGTCTCCATTTCTTCATCTCTAAGAACTCTGGGTAGGCAATCAGCTCAGCGTTTCAGTTTTATATCAGGCCAGTGACAGTTGCAATGGAGAATGCATTAGCACGTTTAAAGGACGTTGAAATCAGAATAAAATTAAGCACTTAACTTTGTGAAAATGAAGGTTCATAAAGTGTCTCCAGATCCTCAGATGAAAGGTGCTGTTTAAATGCAAATAGTCATTATTATTTTGTGTAAATATAAACAAATAAGAACCTCTGCTATACCACCAGAGCTCTGTTAATCAGTAACAGTTAACACACACATGGGAAAAGTACTAGAAGATCTTGGTTCCACTGTGGGCCGACCTAGTCATTCTGGAGGTAGGCTGGTCAGTGGAAACCATTTTCTTGATTGCTTGGGGCCTTGACTGTGGCAATACAAGGGGGGAAATCCTAAGAAACAGGACAGTGCAAAGTCTATGCACCACTGAAGTCCCACTTTAGCCTTAAGAATAAAGGATATCCATGTGGCCACCACCGCTACAGTCCAGGGTCTGTAGTAGTAGCTGTGGTCCCTGAATACTCCTTATGTAAGAATATAGGCTATAGAATCCTCATAGTTTTGACCCATTGTCCAGGCCATTCCCTGAACCTGTCCCTGTTTCCCCTCCATGGATCCTCAGAGAGCATCATCTATGGCATGCTGGGGGCGCAGAGCCTCCTATGTGGCGTCTCCACAGCCTGGCCCCACCCTGTGCAGTGGGACTGTGCAAGTCTCACTGTATTTTGAGCCTTGTATGCCCATGGGGTAAGGAAAACCAGCATTTGACCTTCTGAGCAATTAGCAATCATATCTCCTACAGTGAATCTCCTCTTTTCCTGGCTTCTGAGAAGAATCTCCTCAATATTTAATTAGTGACCTGTCTGGGAAAGTGCTACATGCACCAATTTCTGTAATGTTTGAAACAATTCTCTATACCAGTATCACTTTGGGCTTTGTTAGACTGGACTCAGATATCTAGAATTATTTATTCCACAGCTACTAAGATTGCCTAAAAATACTCACCTGCTGTTTGGAAGGTGACTAGATGCTTAGAAACCCTCTTCTAGAGAACTATATTAGGCTATGTCTACACTGCACTTTCATCTGTAAAACTTTTGTCTGTCAGGGGTGTGAAAAAACACCCCTGATCAACAAAAGTTTTACTGACAAAAAGCGCCAGTGTGGACAGCTCTTTGTTGGTGGGAGATGCTCTCCCGCTGACATAGCTACTGCCACGTGTTGGGGGTAGTTTTATTTTGTTGGCAGGAGAGCTCTCTCCTGCCAACAAAGAGCGGCTACACTGCGTACCTTACAGCAGCATTGCTGTAGCAGCACAATGTAGACATAGCCTTAGAATACTATGTTATTACAGAGTATTACGATAGCGTACTGTGTTACAAAGTACTACTATAGAGTACTGTGGGCTTGTCCACAAAGGGACACTCAGGAAAGTTAATCTTAAAGTGGATTAGTTAAACCACATTAAACCCCTGTGTGGACACTGTCATTCAGAATTAGGCTAGGTCTACACTACCCGCCTGAATCGGCAGGTAGAAATCGACCTCTCGGGGATCGAATTATCGCGTCTCGTCGGGACGCGACAATCGATCCCCGAATCGACGCTCTTACTCCACCAGCGGAGGTGGGAGTAAGCGCCGTCGACAGGAAGCCGCGGAGGTCGATTTTGCCACCGTCCTTACAGCAGGGTAAGTCGGCTGCGATACGTTGAATTCAGCTACGCTATTCGTGTAGCTGAATTTGCGTATCTTAAATCGACCCCCCCCGTAGTGAAGACGTAGCCTTAGAATAGTCTTAGTTTAGTTTAATTCACTTCCAAGCCTTGAGTGTCTCTGTGTAGACAAGCCCTAAATTATTACAGAGTACTACGACAGTGTAATGTGGTACAGAGCTCTATGAGAGAGAACCAAGTTTTATTGTAAAATGATTGGATAATTTGAAAACCAAAGGAGACTATTACGGAGAATTTAAATTTGGGGAAATGCCATTGGTCATTTAACTACATAAATTCACCCAACTGTGTGGATTTCTACCAATTATTTTTCATTGTTTAAAAATACTTAAGTGAATGATATTGGTGATACTGTGAGAAGTTTCATATAAAACTGTCTATTTTTAAAGGAATGCAGTAAGTTTGGTTAGTTAGTCCCCAGATTTCAGTTTTCGGGCTTTTTCGGTGAGGCTGGGAGAGGAAAAAATAATAGAATTAGAAAATATCTTTTAAATAATTCAATTTAAATTGGGTGTTTGGAGTTTTATTTGAAAACTGAATTTTGACATTCCCTTGTAGTGTTGTGGTATTTGAAACCCAAACACTTGCTCTTAGTGCAAGAGGAGCAGAAAATGACCCTGGCTGTAAACCAAATTTAATCCCACCAGGCTGTTTTCATTGTTCAAGGCAAATAAAAAGCAAAAAGGAAACCAACAACATAAACCAGGAACAGTCACTTGCATTTCTAAACATTCTTTCTTTTTTTAATAATCTATTGTGTTATAAATACAGGTAAGAAATGTGTTATTTGAAATGTGATATTTAACCTGGCATTAGTCCCAATTCCACATCACTTACTGCCTGGAACTTCCATTGACTTCAGTCAGAGTCCCAGCTGAAAGGTGAAATTCGCCCCTGTGCACATGCCCAGAACAAGACTATACACCACTTCAATTCTATTTAAGTCTTCAAATTGGGGCTGAATATCAACCAGGGACTGGCTGAGGGATCAGGACAAGTGACCCTTTAATGACAGTCTTCTGAATCAGATTAAAATACCTTATTTTAAGTAAAGGTCCAATCCATCTCCACCGAAGTCAATGGTTATTGACTACAATGGGAGTTGGAGCAGACCCTCAGAGACCATTTTTTTCTTGCTTTTCATGCATTATTTTGAGTCTTTTCTTTTTTCACAAGAGTAGCTGTCAAATCAAATATGGTTAGCAGCTTTAACACAGAGGAAGCATACAGATGAGTATTTTTCACATCCTTTGACGGTCTAATTGCTGTTAATATGTAAGGCCACAGTATTTTAAATTCACTTTTAACAAGTGCTGGCAAAGGGAAAAAGTGCTATGCAACAACATCAGTAAATCTATAGGCAATATTATTTATTTGAATTTAAAACATTTTTTGCAACTTATGCACACTGGTTCATGAAAAATAAAACTAAATTTAAACAGCCAACTATTAAATCTCACCAAATGTACCCAGATATTAAGGGACAGATTGCAGCCAGCCCCTGTGAGGGGTGGGGGTAGGTGCAAGGAATCCTATTCCTCTTATTCCCCAGCATAAAGCTAGTTGGAATCTCATTGGGGACTACAGTCTCTGCTCTCAGCAGCTCCCTACCAGCTATCTGAAAGGGGGAGAAGACAGGCAGGGTTAGAGTGGAGCCATGGCCATGCATGGGGTGGAGAATGTGTTTTCAGGTTCCCTCTTTAGGAATGAAAGGAGGATCTCTTGGGGTATGTTTGGTCAAACGAGATAAACATGTATCAAACGCAGCGCTATGAATACAGGGGCTCAGTCCTGAAGTTTCTTGCTCAAGCAACACTCCCACTGACTTTAGGACTGTGCAGAGCAAATCTAGTAAATATAAAGTACGTTGATTCTGAGGCCTTTGCTTGGAGTAACTCAAGGAGGTTTGGACTGATGGATCAGTGTAGCGAGAGCGCCTGAGCTCATGGTGTGAATCCCAGCCGAAAGCAAAGAGCTTGTATGAGAACTGCCTTATCTCACCTGTGCACCTTTAAGAATGTCCTTCCAGTTTATTTCTCTTTGTTACACTGATTTAATAAGAACTTCTTAGGTGATTTTTTTCTCTGTGATATAGAAGAAACTCATTTGTGTTTACTTCTCATGCATAATACTTGACCTGGATTTAAACCCTGCCTTGGTAGGGTTTCTCATGGTAAAAGGCAGTCAAGTGTAACAGCACACTTTTTTCATCTTTCTTGAATTCCAGGGCCAGATTCTGCTTGCAGTCACGGTAGGGTAAATCCAGTGTAACTGCATTAACTTAACAGAGTCTTGCTTAACCCAGTGTAAGTGGAAGAAAAAGCTGCCACCATATATGAGTCATAGAAAGGTACAGGTGTTTGAGTCAAACAAGTCATTGACTCCTTTCTGCATCGTTCAAAAATGAAGTATAAATCAAACATTGTTTCTTCAAAGCTAAATATTGCTCTATAACCGTGTTGTTCCACTTTATAACATAATTACAAGGAGACGGCCATGTACTGCCCTACACGGGAACAAAACATGCAAGACGCAGGATACTCCGAGTTTCTCTTTGCAGAGTGTCCTTCTCATTATACCACCATGGGCACTTGTTCTTTATGGTAGAAAGTATAAATTTCAGAGATAAATGTCATTTTATATCTACTGTAATAAGGACTATCAGAACTCTCATTAGTTTCTAGATACTATGGTGATTAGTGTCATATAAGTATTATATGAAGGATGCATAAAGTGGATGGATGTCAAAGGGAATTCTGTGTGCAAAACAAGGACAGTATTAACCCCTAATTAATGACCTAAGTGTATGCTAATAGGCAGCAGGTTTAAAATTAATAGGCGGCAAGTTTAAAACAAAAGGAAGTATTTTTTCACACAACGCACAGTCAACCTGTGGAACTCCTTGCCAGAGGATGTTGTGAAGGCAAAGACCATAACAGGGTTCAAAAAAGAACTAGGTAAATTCATGGAGGATAGATCCATCAATGGCTATTAGCCAGGATGGGCAGGAATAGTGTCCCTAGCTTCTGTTTGCCAGAAGCTGGGAATGAGCGACAGGGGATGGATCACTTGATGATTACCTGTTCTATTCATTCCCTCTAGGGCACCTGGCACTGGCCACTGTCGGAAGACAGGATACTGGGCTAGATGGACCTTTGGTCTGACCCAGTAGGGCCATTCTTATGTTCCTGATTCACATATAGAGACTAGCAAACATGAGAGACCATCAGTTTTTGTCATAACTCCTCCTACAAGAATTAATACTACAACTGAATAAAAACTTCTAAACTAGATGTGAATAAAATACAATAGAACATTCACAACAGCAGAGGAAGAAGGTAAGAATATACATACTGTACTAGCTTGTGCTTTATTCTTTAGAAACATAAATTAGATGAGAAATATTTAATTCAGAAGAAAGGTCAGTAAAAATGGACGTTCATCACGTCCCTAGAGATAAAGACAACTTTGATGAGTTAATTAAAAGATGTATAAGCTGTAATGAATCCTCTACAAATAAATGCTAGTTTGGAAATATATCTATTCTGTGTTTACACGTAGAAACATTTATTAAAAGGTAAATCCATTAAAGGTGGAGAGTCTACTTAAAAATATCACACTTTTGTCAGACCAACTGTAAATCTACAATTACTAGTAACAGGTAAGATTACTGGCCTGAAAGAGATTATAATGAACATTTTTGTCTGTTCATTTTGTTTACTTTGTGCATTTGATAATACTTTGTGACGCACAGCCATAATTTTCTCCTGGTGCCTGTGAGAGGTTTTCACACAACAACAGGGAAGAGATAAACACTTTAGGAAATAGGAAAATGCAATTGTAAAAGCTCAGAATGTTGCAGGGGAACTCAGGAACAGATTTAGTTTAACAATTTTTTTTTTAAATTGACAGAGTTCATGTTGCTAGCATCCCAATAGTTTATTCACTGACAGGTATCTCTCCAGCCTCTCTCTTCACACTGCAGCATATTTAATTTGTATAGGGAACTGCAAGAATTTCCACCCATACCAGCCTCAGAAGTCAAGAGTTCTGATCATTGACAATCAGAAAAATATATTATCTATTACCTTCCTTACCAATTTATTATGGAGTAACTCTCTAGTTGGAATAATTTTTAATTTGGTTACTCTTTATATGCAGACATGGCAACAGGAGAAATTGAATGTTAAGGAAAATTCAGAGCCAGAGAAATTGCTTGCAAAATGATTCTGAGGGAAATAAACAGTTTGATTCAAGTCCATGTCACAGTTGCAGGGCTAGCTACACCTCTGTCCCTTTTCTGATTTTTCTAATAGCACCCCCTCAATCTTAGCCTTGTACCTTTACCTATCATGGGCTAGAATTCCATAATTCTCCCACTCTTAGATCTAGCTCTGAACTACAATACCCTGCATATCACTCATTGTTCTTACCCAGTAGGTCCAACCAGACATCCATGGTTCTTTCCTTCAGAGTCTGGGACCAGTGGTGTATTTAGTGACCTAACAGACTTCTTAAATCAAAATATTGTTTATTTTAACAGTAGGAACAAAGTACTTAGAGAAAAAGGATTTTAAATAACAGTCTACCCATATCTCACCTAAACTCTTACCATCCCCTGATGGCAACCTAGGCAGTCTAACTTCTTCAGATACCATAGTGGGTAGCTGCCTGGTTCCTTGAAACAACTCCCTCCCTCTTCAGTAATGTTCTTTTTTTAAACCTGTCACAATTTTTCTAATCTCTATTTCCAGGCCTTTTCCTATCCTAGCATTGTGTTAGGAGTAAGAAACCACAGCTAGCCTGCTTACCTGCTAGCTTAACTCACAGGCAGTCTAACAAGCGCAGCTGGCCCCACTTGTGCTGTCTGATTGGCCAAACTGCCCAACTGGCTGAGGGGATCACCAGACCTGCTTTTAAGACCAGCAACAGGGGAAGAGGTAGTTCAGAGCATTTGTTCATGGTTGTGCTAGAGCCTGTATCTGTTTATTTTCAGTCTTGTTCTAGCCCTCCTCCTGCCTTGGCCCACTCCAGGAAGCCTGGTTTTTAACCCTTGATTCTGACATGTGGCTTCTGACTCCAGCTCTGACCCTTGATGCTAATTCCTGACTTCTGCCTTTGGCTTTGGCCTCTTACTCTAGTTCTGAGGCCTGGCTCTGATTCTTGGCTACTGACTCCTGCTCTAGTCACTTGGCATGACCACCCACAGCCCAGTCTCTGACACAGTGTCTCTTAATAAACTCTCAAGTGTTTGCAGAGATGTGGCTTATCCTGTGCTATTCCTTTTCTTTCCTGCTTGATTTTTCTTACAGTTCTCTATTCAACTAAAACAATACATTCTACAGTAAATATCCCAGTAACCAGGTCAATGCACAGTATTCATAAATTATTATGGATCACTTGATAATTACCTGTTCTGCTCATGCCCTCTGAGGCACCTGGCATTGGCCACTGTTGGAAGACAAGATACTGGGCTAAATGGACCTTTGGTCTGACCAGTATGGCTTTTCTTATGTTCTTATTACAGAGCTGCTTCAAATCCATCACAGACAGTAACTTTGATATATTGGCATAGAATATCCAGCTGATAAGATCCAAGTGACAAGCACTAAAAAACCTTTCACATTCTGAACAGAATGTTGTAAACAGTTGGACTCTTCAATTTCAATGGAATAAAAATCTGTGCTGTATTGTAGAGTAAGTGTTTATGTAAGTGCAAGAAAGAAGACCCCCTAAATCAGGAGTGAAAATTCATCTTGAACAGTAAAGCATCTGTCAGATGAAAATATACTGAGCTAGGAAAAAGACAAGATAAATAAGAAATTGCAAAAAATGTACAGGCACAGTCCATGTGATCAGGGCAATAATATAGCAGTTATAATAATTGTAAAGCCAGTGACACTAGTAAAAGGACTGCTGGAGATGTACTTACAGCCATCACATACACCAAGGACATGGTATATTTTAGAGGCATAAGGCCATTTTCTGCCTTTGATGTATAATTCCCATTGAATACCATTCTTTAAAGTCAGCTTTATCCTGAGGGAACTGTTGCAAGGCAAGCAGCTTTCTCACCTGCCATCCCACTCTGGATCTCAGTAAATCTCCATTTTAAAAGCCTGGGTCCCCATACCTTCCCTGAGATGCATAGGTAGAACTTACATCATTGACTGTTGATGCAGTCTACCTATGCATCTCAGGGAAGGTATGGGGACCCAGGCTTTTAAAATGGAGATTTACTGAGATCCAGAGTGGGATGGCAGGTGAGAAAGCTGCTTGCCTTGCAACAGTTCCCTCAGGATAAAGCTGACTTTAAAGAATGGTATTTCTTTAGAGAAGATGGTGTCCAATGGCTCATTAACCTCTAAAAACTGTGTTACCACATAACTATATTAGAAAATATTTATCTGAGCAACATTTTGAAATGGGACATGTTCCTGCGGTAGGTGCAGTGGTGAGGAAGTCCTCTCTGAGAGCTAGATTATGACATGGACTATATGCTCGTCCAAGGAAATAAGAAACCTGCTCATATCCTGGTGAAGGCTATTTGAACCATGGGTCTGGGAGACACTGGGTGCATAACAGTAAGCAGGGCTTCTTACCTGCCAACTGCTTCCCTAGAGCAGGTAGATGGGGAGTAGTAGCGAATGAGAAGAACCATGGCTCCACTCCTTACTTGCCAGTCAGGGTCACTGAGCCAGCATGGGGTAGAAGGGTCGAGATTGTAATTTACTACTGGCCTATACAGCAAAAAGAACGGGGAGTACATCAGATGCATGCAGTGGACACTGCATGCATCCGATGAAGTGGGTTTTAGCCCACAAAAGCTTATGCTTAAATAAATTTGTTAGTCTCTAAGGTGCCACAAGTACTCCTTGTTCTTTTTGCTGATACAGACTAACACGGCTGCCACTCTGAATACTGGCCTATACAGTGTAAATTATTAACCTCCCATCCCTAGGAGTAAGCAGGGAGCATCGGTGTAACAGTGCCTGCTAGGGCTACTCCAGGTGCTGGTCCCTGAAGTCAGAGTCTAGTCCTCAGTCACAAACAATTACAAGGAAATAAAGTTCACAAACCCAACCTGCAGCCGTCTATCAATACTGATGAAATCCACTGCAGGATGATTTGACTACACAATACTATCAGCAGCTTCTTAGTCACAAGCAAATGAACTCAATTCTTGGGATCTCTGAAACCAAAAGCAGTTTTTCATATTCAAGCTATCCATCCCCCAATCATTTAAATGCCAAAACAATGCTGGGCAAGATGAGGTTTATGCAAGATGTGGTGCAAGGTGAAGATTTGTTCAGCCTATATACCTCATATTAAAAAAAAAAATTTTGGTCAGATGTACACTATGGAGAAACAAAATACAGGAAGGATTCTCACTCTGCCTTTACATGCTAACACTACTAAGACACTGAAGGCAGCTTTTCCTGGATATAATGATGAACTGGACACTCAGTGACATGAAAAATAAGTTGGTGCATCTTTTCCAAAAGAAAGGAAGAAAAATGCTGATCCATTATGGTGGATATAGTAGGGCAAATTAGGTTGCTTAGTTTCGGATTGGCATAAAAGGTGGCCTGCATGAAGTTGCTTTCATACCTCATCTAAAGGTCACCATCTAAACCTGTGAAAAGACCTGCTGTTAGAGCATCTGACTATTACTAACCCTAGCAACAATTAATAGTTTCCATTAAGAGAGTGGTTTGCATCAGGAAATAACAGTATCAGCCATGTAATGTCTTAGATGGAGTCTTGCAGTTGACTTCAAAGGCACAAGATTGAGCCCTATAATTGGAATGTCAAAAAGTGTCCTTACCCTAAGGTTTTTCGAACAAACCAACAAACCTTCGAGCTGCTGTAAGGTAATTCTCATTAATGGACACATTTCTGTACAGTGTGAATCCCTGTGCTGTCTGCAGATTTTCAACCACACAAAAAATATGTGAATTTTTGATTTGAGAGTAAGGCAATTTACAAAGAGGTGTGAGGTTGTTAGTTGGCTGATTACAAAAGGACTTAGTCACAGAATTTCTCCTATATTTTGAATGTTAAATTCAAGATTGGTGATTGTGGCTCATTAAGCATTTGTTGCAATGGGGGCCCCAAACTGTTCTCTGATGTGTAAATATGTGTGTTAGCTTCTGTATTGCTGTGTGATTAACTTGTTGAGGAAATATTGTCTCTCAATAAAAACTGCATTGTCAGATGTACCCATTTGGGGGGATGTCAAGGGTACTGAGAGACACAGATCAAAGGCACTATATAAACAGGTAGCATTATTTAAAAAAAGATTAAAGATTTTAACGGCAGCAAAATTACATATATATTATAACTAGAGTACTACAAAACAGCACCAAATCAGATACAACTGAGTCTCATTACAGATAATTAGGTACCATATTGCCCTATAGTACTGAATCAGCTACTTGTATAGGAAAACACTCTCAGATCCAGATGGAGTAAAATGCAAGGAAAGACAGCACATTATTTTGAAGTGGGTGGATTGTCTTTCCATCCGCTAGATGGTTTCATTTGACAGGATGAATACTTTGATTCTCTACAGATGAGAGAGAATCTTGGAACCACTACATTGCAATATAATTTCTGGCTATGCAGAGTGCCACATGTAAGGACTGGATACTCAGCTGGTATACACTTCAGTGGAGCCTTGCCCATTTTATCCCAGATGAAGATCTGGCCCCAAAACCCTGTGTAAAGTCTGCCCCCCTTCTAAGAAGCCATTAGGTAAGACATTTGGGGGTTCTTCAAGACCTGAACTTCTTCCATTTCCTGCGCAGAAGAGGACATCTGGGACGAAACTCAATTTTTCATCATTGTTGACTTTAATCATAGGCAGGGCCTCATCTACTTATCAGCTCTGGATTTTGTCTCAGAATCCACCTTGTTCTGCAGAAGAGTGCTCCAGATGTTAAAATTTAATTAAAAAAATTATAACTCTAGCCCATGTCGTCATAAATAAAACCTCCTAAATGTGACTCGACAGAGGATGATTCAGTGAAATCTGCCTGAGTCTGCAGATAGCACGAAACAATAGCTCTGAGAGGTGTGACTGCTCCATTCACTTCAGTCGAGTGCTAGCTCTGAAGACTAATGGAAACATTTTAATTATTAACTTTTTTATTAATGATGACAAATATTGTTAGCAGTGTAATTATTTTCTTACATTTTATCAGAATGTAAATTTACTGTACTTGTAACTTATATTGCCTCAACTCTGCTTTTACATCAACATTGCTAACTGTTTTACAAATAACAGGAGTACTTGTGGCACCTTAGAGACTAACAAATTTATTAGAGCATAAGCTTTCGTGGGCTACAACCCACTTCTTCGGATGCATATAGAGCATACTCTATATGCATCCGAAGAAGTGGGTTGTAGCCCACGAAAGCTTATGCTCTAATAAATTTGTTAGTCTCTAAGGTGCCACAAGTACTCCTGTTATTTTTGCGGATACAGACTAACACGGCTGCTACTCTGAAACCTGTTTTACAAATGATCGTTTTAGCAGAAATGTCCAACTAATGTTATCACGCAGTCTGAAACCACCTCCCAAGACTTCTTGGATGCTCAAGCCCCAACTATCCCCTACACAGTTACCAAAACCTCCAGCTTCACCCAGCAGACAACTTCTACAATGTTTGTTAGGTATTATAAGTACAAAAATCCCAGGAACACTGAACATTTAGGGGTAGTGTAAAATGAACGGAATTTAATAATAAAATAAAGAATGGCTGTTGGCCTGATTGTATTCATGCACATATTTAATTTAATTTAAAATGTCCAGTGTGTCACTCTAGAGTTCCACAAGAACAAGGGGCCTGCCACCAAATTTAGGTGTCTACCTTGCTACCAAATACACAGGGCCTTGATCAGTGGACAAGACTGAGGGAACAGTTAGTGAGAGATTAGCTCATTGTTAAGGATGTCAATATAAACTGGAATGAAGACTTTTTTCCACAGTTAATGAGGAAATGCTGAAGGTTCTCAGACTAGGAATATCTTTTTTCAAGTAGAAAGAGTATAATGCTGAGGGGCTGCATAATTATACACTTAGGAAATTGGAACTGTTAAAAATTGACAAAATATTGAGCCAGGATTAATTACATCTCCGAATTTTCTCAGGGGAATAAACAAGACAAAGGAAAGAATTTGATAGATTTTTTTGGGAGACAGTAAAAAGTCAAACAAGATGTTTAGATGTACCTTAATTTTATGGACATATCTTGACACTGAACTTTACATAGGGGACGATAGCAGGATATTGTCCATAATATATAAAGCTGGAGAAATTATTTAACCATTGAGGCCCTGACTCAGCAAAGCACTTAAGCACATGCTAAAAACTCATCCCTAATCGGCAATCAATTTTGCTGAATCGAGGCCTATATCTCTCCAAGTAGAAGTGGTTGAATCTTAGAAAGGGAAAAGTAGGTCCACTTCAGATTAAATTTTTATACTAGTCTTATTTGTCACCTAGGATATTGCAATGGTCTGTATACCTAATGTACACCAGATACAAGGCGGTAAAGAATCTCATTTTGAACAGTAGGCATGGAGATACACCTTCTTATATCAGCCTGAATGGAATGTGACACATTATGCACAATTCTGGTCACAACCAGATAGAAAAGATATTCCAAGTATCAGACAAGAGAAGTCAAAATGAGTGGAATGAGTTAATATTTTACGCTTTGAATCTGGCCTTGGTATTTCAGGAGAGATCTCACTGAGGATACTGCATATAGAATCCAGGAACAGAAGGAAATGGAGTGCTGCCAACAGACCAGCTAGTCCAATACAAGGGCAGCTAGTCCAATACAGGGCAGCTAGTCCAATACACAGGGGGGAGGAGTTGATGGAAGTAGCATCAACACTTGGCCCCAGGAGGATACAGGATGGCAATAAGGGGACTATAAGGGAAAATAGAGACAGACAGGAGTTACGGCCGCAGGGAACAGGGGATAGATTGGTAGATTGCGCTGCCCCCAGGCAAAGGCAGGTTTATGTGATTGGGGACTCCTTACTGAGGAGGTTAGACAGGCCTGTAACCAGGGCGGACCCGGAAAACAGAAGGGTGTGCTGTCTGCCGGGCGCTAAGATACGGGATGTGGACCTGCGGTTGAAAAGGATCCTAAAAGGAGCGGGTAAGAACCCCTTGATCATCCTTCATGTAGGAACGAATGACACGGCTAGGTTCTCGCTAGAGAGAATCAAGGGAGATTATGCCAGGCTGGGGAAGACGCTTAAGGAAGTCGAGGCTCAGATTATCTTCAGTGGGATTCTGCCTGTTCCTAGAGAAGGACAGCAAAGGGCGGACAGGATTGTGAGGATAAATAGCTGGCTAAGGGAGTGGTGCTATAAGGAGGGCTTTGGGATGTATGGCCACTGGGAGGCTTTCGGGGACAGACAGCTGTTCTCGCGGGATGGACTTCACCTGAGTAGGGAAGGAAATAGACTTCTGGGAGGGAGGCTGGCTCATCTCATCAGAAGGGCTTTAAACTAGGAACTTGGGGGAGACGGTTGGGAGATGTCCAGTTGATCTCCACGCCAGATTCCAACACTGAAAAAGAGGGCGAGGAGAAAAGCACAGATATAGGTAGGGGTAGGGAATTGGACATAAGAAGGAGGGGGCAGATGGACACTACAGGGTCCGTACCAAAGTGCATAACTAATGGGAGAAAGGATAGACAGCATACGGTAAGATGTTTATACACCAATGCGAGAAGCCTAGGTAACAAAATGGAGGAATTGGAGCTCCTGGTCCAAGAAATGAAACCTGATATCGTAGGAATAACCGAAACGTGGTGGAATGGTAGTCATGACTGGAGTACAGGTATGGAAGGGTATGTGCTGTTTAGGAATGACCGGAAAAAAGGTAAAGGTGGGGGTGTGGCATTGTATGTCAATAATGAGCTAAAATGTAAAGAAATAATAAGTGATGGAATGGATAAGACGGAGTCTGTCTGGGCAACAATTACACTGGGTAAAAGAACTACTAGAGCCTCCCCTGAGATACTGCTTGGGGTGTGCTATAGACCGCCGGGATCTAGCCTGGATGCGGACAGAGAACTATTTAATGTTTTTAAGGAAGTAAAAACTAATAAGAGCTGTGTGATCATGGGGGACTTTAACTTCCCAGACATAGATTGGGGAACAAATGCTAGTAACAATAATAGGGCTCAGATGTTTCTAGACGTGCTAGCAGATGAATTCCTTCATCAAGTAGTAGCTGAACCGACGAGGGGGGATGCCATTTTAGATTTGGTGCTGGCGAGTAGTGAGGACCTCGTTGAGGAAATGGTTGTAGGGGACAACCTTGGCTCGAGTGACCATGAGCTAATTTGGTTTAAACTAAATGGAAGGGTTAACAGAAATAAAACTATGACTGTGACTAAGGTTTACGATTTCAAAAAGGCCAACTTTAATTACTTAAGGCAACTACTTAGGGAAGTGGATTGGGCTAACATACTTAGAGAGCTAAAGGCAGATGAGGCCTGGGATTATTTCAAGCTGAAGTTGCACGAGCTGTCCGAGGCCTGTATCCCGAGAAAGGGGAAACGGTCAGTAGGCAGGGGAATTAGACCCAGCTGGATGAGCGGGCGTCTCAAAGGGGCGATTAAGAAAAAACAGAAAGCGTACAAAGAATGGAAGAGAGGAGAGATCGGCAAAGAAACCTACCTTATTGAGGTCAGAGCATGTAGGGATGCGGTGAGAAAGGCCAAAAGCCGTGTAGAGTTGGACCTCGCGAAGGGAATTAAATCCAATAGTAAGAGGTTTTATAGCCATATAAATAGGAAGAAAACAAAGAAAGAGGAAGTGGGGCCACTGAAGCTTGCAGATGGAGTGGAGATTAAGGACAATCTAAGCATGGCACAATATCTAAATGAATATTTTGCGTCGGTGTTTAATAAGGCTAATGAAGGGCTTAGGAATAGAGGGAGCGGGACAGAGGGGAATAAAGGAGGGGCAATTGACATTAAAGTATCAGAGGTGGAAGCCAAACTTGACCAGCTAAATGGGACTAAATCGGGTGGACCGGATGATCTTCATCCTAGAATATTGAAGGAGCTGGCACGAGAAATTGCAAGCCCCTTGGCAATAATTTTTAATAAATCTGTAAACTCGGGGGAGGTACCGATGGACTGGAAAATAGCTAATGTGGTTCCTATTTTCAAGAAGGGGATAAAAAGTGACCCGGGTAACTACAGGCCTGTTAGTTTAACTTCTGTAGTATGCAAGGTCTTGGAAAAAATTTTGAAGGAAAAAGTAGTTAAGGACCTTGAGGTGAATGGCAATTGGGACAAATTACAACATGGGTTTACGAAAGGAAGATCGTGCCAAACCAACTTGATCTCCTTTTTTGAGAAAGTAACAGACCTTCTAGATAAAGGAAATGCGGTGGATCTAATTTACCTAGATTTTAGTAAAGCGTTTGATACTGTGCCGCACGAGGAATTACTGGTTAAATTAGAAAAGATGGGGATCGATATGAAAATCCAGAGGTGGATAAAGAACTGGTTAAAGGGGAGACTGCAGCGGGTAGTACTGAAAGGGGAACTGTCGGGTTGGAGGGAGGTCACCAGTGGGGTTCCTCAAGGTTCGGTTTTGGGTCCGATTTTATTTAATCTATTCGTTACTGACCTCGGAACCAAATGTAGGAGTGGGCTGATAAAGTTTGCGGATGACACAAAGTTGGGAGGTATTGCCAATTCGGAGAAGGATCGGGATATTTTGCAGGGAGACTTGGATGACCTTGTAAATTGGAGTAACAATAATAGGATGAGATTTAATAGTGGGAAGTGTAAGGTGATGCATTTAGGGATGACTAACAAGAATTTTAGTTATAAGTTAGGGACGCATAGGTTGGAAGTGACGGAGGAGGAGAAGGACCTCGGAGTCCTGGTTGATCGCAGGATGACTATGAGTCGGCAATGTGACGTGGCTGTGAAAAAAGCTAATGCGATCTTGGGATGCGTTAGGCGAGGTATTTCTAGTAGGGACAGGGAGGTGCTGCTTCCGTTATACAAGGCGCTGGTGAGACCTCATTTGGAGTACTGTGTGCAGTTCTGGTCTCCTATGTTTAAAAAGGATGAACTCAAACTGGAACGGGTACAGAGAAGGGCCACTAGGATGATCCGAGGAATGGAAAACCTTTCCTATGAAAGGAGACTCGAGGAGCTCGGTTTGTTTAGCCTAACCAAAAGAAGGCTGAGGGGGGATATGATTGCTCTCTTTAAATATATCAGAGGGATTAATACCAAGGAGGGAGAGGAATTATTTCAGCTTAGTAGTAATGTGGATACGAGAACGAATGGATATAAACTGGCCGTGGGGAAGTTTAGGCTTGAAATTAGACGAAGGTTTCTAACCGTCAGAGGGGTAAAATTTTGGAACAGCCTTCCGAGGGAAACGGTGGGGGCGAAGGACCTCCCTGGCTTCAAGATTAGGCTTGATAAGTTTATGGAGGGAATGGTTTGATGGGATAATGTGATTTTAGTCAATTAGGCATTAACGGGCCATCGCGGGTAAAATGAGGGTCCGGCTGTAGAATCTTGCCTGTATGCTCGGGGTTCTGCTGATCGCCATATTTGGGGTCGGGAAGGAATTTTCCTCCAGGGTAGATTGGCAGAGGCCCTGGAGGTTTTTCGCCTTCCTCCGCAGCATAGGGCAGGGGTCGCAGGCTGGAAGATTCTGTTGTGGGTGAGTCAGCTTTTGTGGCCTGCATCATGCGGGAGGTCAGACTAGATGACCATATTGGTCCCTTCTGACCTTAAAGTCTATGAGTCTATGAGGCCTTTTGCAATGGTAAATAATGCAAAAATAAAAGGGCAAGGATTGAAGATAAGGAAGAGAAACTATAATATAAGCAACTCAAAAATAATCTCTTTATATGAGAGATTGTTAAATATGGAGCAAAGAGGGCACTGATTTTTGGAAAAGCATGCAAGCAATTGGACACATGGGTAATCTTTATAGTCTCTGCTGATCTAATTTTAAAATTGGGTCATGTTGTGGCTTGTAAGCTAGGCACCATTTTAAAGTGGAAATCTAAGGGCTTGTGCAGACTGTTTTGTGCAGAAGTCTAACTGTGCCAGTTTTATGTTTGGAGTATAAATTACACAACATAGTGCTATAACTGTGCTGTCCCATCCTATTCAACAAACAGACAATTCTGTTTGAACATGGTTGCTTCTAACTGTATCTGACAAGCAAGCATTTATAGCTTGGGAGGAGGTAATGTAGCAAGCGTGAACTAGTTTCTAATGGTTTTTGTCAGTGGAGCCTCTTGATCACACTTATAATGAAACTCCGCTTTTGATTTAATTCTTTAAAGTCATGTACATGTGCTTATTAAATGTTGGTCTATCAGAGCACTTAAAAAAATTGAAATAAATACATAAAAATAAATTATAATGGACCCCCAGCTGTGCAGAGCATAAGTGGGCTCTGCTGTGCTATTATTATTTTGTATTAAATAAGCAAAGTGACACCTTATTAGCTGATATTGAATGTTGATGCCAAGCAAGATAGAGAGGCAGATCCAATATTGAATGAGAGAAAGAAGCTGAATAGGGCAGAAGAACTAGTCATATTATTTGCACACTTTTTTCTCCAAATGAAGAATTAGCATTTAGTTCAACAAAATATCAAAACAGTGTGTTCTAAGCTTGCTGTGTTTAGTATACAGTACATATTTGTTCAATTTGTCTATTCAGAGTGCATATGCTTTTCTCAGTTGTTAATTACATTGTTAATATATCCCAGATTCCCTAATTTCCACTTTGATTACATAAGAAGTAATTTACACTAACACTGTGTAACTGCAGCTATTATCTTGACACACACTAGGAAAAAGGAGTTTTTATTCCCTTCAACTGTAACATAGTGATATTTACTCTGCATCCGAGAGCACTATTTCAAATGATTCTAAATACCACTAGGAGATCATTTATCAAACTTAATTTCTTACTTACTGATAGTCAAAAGTAAGCTTAAATACGTGATAATTCCTTGTGATCATCCTTGTGATCATGTGAATGTCTGAATTTCTCTATGCAGGTCTAAAGATTGTAGGATTTCTGATCACTTGAACTATGAGATGCTGGATGTAATACGTAGATGAAAGGGTCACTCTTGACCACCAGTGCCTTTTCAAACTGTAAGTGGTTTCTGCAGCAGGACCAAGGACTTGAGAGAGCATTTTCAAAGAAAAAGAACAGGAGTACTTGTGGCACCTTAGAGACTAACAAATTTATTTGAGCATAAGCTTTCATGGGCTACAGCCCACTTCACTGGATGCATAGAATGGAACATACAGTAAGAAGATATTTATACATACAGAGAACATGAAAAGGTGGAAGTACCCATACCAACTGTAAGAGGCTAATTAATTAAGAGAAGCTATTATCAGCAGGGGAGAAAAACTTTTGAAGTGATAATCAAGATGGCCCATTTTGGACAGTTGACACGAAGGTGTGAGGATACTTTAACATGGGGAAATAGATTCAATTAGTGTAATGACCAAGCCATTCCCAGTCTCTGTTCAAACCTAAGTTAATGGTATCTAGTTTGCACATTAATTCAAGTTCAGCAGCTTCTTGTTGGAATCTGTTTTTGAAGCTTTTCTATTGCAAAATTGCCACCTTAACGTCTGTCACTGAGTGATTAGAGAGGTTGAAGTGTTCTCCTACTGGTTTTTGAATGTTATGATTCCTGATGTCAGATTTGTGTCTGTTTATTCTTTTGCATAGAGACTGTCCAGTTTGGCCAATGTACATGGCAGAGGGGTATTGCTGGCATATGATGGCATATATCACATTGGTAGATGTGCAGGTGAACGAACCCCTGATGACATGGCTGATGTGATTAGGTCCTATGATGGTGTCACTTGAATAGATATGTGGACAGAGTTGGCAGCGGGGTTTGTTTAGTGTTTTTGTTGTACGGTGTGTGGTTGCTGGTGAGTATTTGCTTCAGGTTGGGGGGCTGTCTGTAAGCGAGGACAGGTCTGTCTCCCAAGATCTGTGAGAGTGAGGGATCATCTTTCAGGATAGGTTGTAGATCTTTGATGATGCACTGGAGAGGTTTTAGTTGGGGGTTGAAGGTGATGGCTAGTGGCGTTCTGTTATTTTCTTTGTTGGGCCTGTCCTGTAGTAGGTGACTTCTGGGTACTCTTCTGGCTCTGTCAATCTGTTTTTTCACTTCAGCAGGTGGGTATTGTAGTTTTAAGAATGCTTGATAGAGATCTTGTAGGTGCTTGTCTCTGTCTGAGGGATTGGAACAAATGCGGTTGTATCTTAGAGCTTGGCTGTAGACAATCGATCGTGTGGTGTGTCCTGGATGGAAGTTGGAGGCATGTAGGTAAGTATAGCAGTCAGTAGGTTTCCGGTATAGGGTGGTGTTTATGTGACCATCGCTTATTAGCACAGTAGTGTCTAGGAAATGGACCGCTTGTGTAGACTGGTCTAGGCTGAGGTTTATGGTGGGATGGAAATTGTTGAAATCATGGTGGAATTCCTCAACGGCTTCTTTTCCATGGGTCCAGATGATGAAGATGTCATCAATGTAGCGCAAGTAGAGTAGGGGCGTTAGGGAACGAGAGCTAAGGAAGCGTTGTTCTAAGTCAGCCATAAAAATGTTGGCATACTGTGGGGCCATGCGGGTACCCATAGCAGTGCCACTGACTTGAAGGTATATATTGTCCCCAAATGTGAAATAGTTGTGGGTGAGGACAAAATCACAAAGTTCAGCCACTAGGTTTGCCGTGGCATTATCGGGGATACTGTACCTGATAGCTTGTAGTCCATCTTTGTGTGGAATGTTGGTGTAGAGGGCTTCTACATCCATAGTGGCCAGGATGGTGTTTTCTGGAAGATCACCAATGGATTGTAGTTTCCTCAGGAAGTCAGTGGTGTCTCGAAGATAGCTGGGAGTGCTGGTAGCGTAGGGCCTGAGGAGAGAGTCCACATAGCCAGACAATCCTGCTGTTAGGGTGCCAATGCCTGAGATGATGGGGCATCCAGGATTTCCAAGTTTATGGATCTTGGGTAGCAAATAGAATACCCCGGGTCGGGGTTCTGTACAGATGTGTCTGTACAGATCTGTTCCTGTGCTTGTGTCTGTACAGATCTGTTCCTGTGCTGTACAGGGAGTTTCTGGAGCAGATGGTGTAATTTTTAATGGTAATCCTCAGTGGGATCAGAGGATAATGGCCTGTAGAATGTGGAGTTAGAGAGCTGCCTAGCAGCCTCTTGTTCATATTCCAACTTATTCATGATGACGACAGCACCTCCTTTGTCAGCCTTTTTGATTATGATGTCAGAGTTGTTCTTGAGGCTGTTGATGGCGTTGTGTTCAGCACGGCTGAGGTTATGGGGCAAGTGATGCTGCTTTTCCACAATTTCAGCCCGTGCACGTCGACGGAAGCAATCTATGTAGAAGTCCAGTCTGTTGTTTCGACCTTCCGGAGGAGTCCCACGCAGAATCCTTTTTTTTGTAGTGTTGGTAGGAAGGATTCTGTGGGTTAGTATGTTGTTCAGAGGTGTGTTGGAAATATTCTCTGAGTCGGAGACGTCGAAAGTAGGATTCTAGGTCACCGCAGAACTGTATCATGTTTGTGGGCCTGGAGGGACAAAAGGAGAGGCCCCGAGATAGGACAGACTCTTCTGCTGGGCTAAGAGTATAGCTGGAAAGATTAACAATATTGTTGGGTGGGTTAAGGGAACTACTGTTGTGGCTCCTTGTGGCATGTAGCAGTTTAGATAGTTTAGTGTCCTTTTTCTTTTGTAGAGAAGCAAAGTTTGTGTTGTAAATGGCTTGTCTAGTTTTTGTAAAGTCAATCCATGAGGAAGTTTGTGTGGAAGTACATGATGCCTTGCTCTGTTTGTGTGGGTTCTGGGTGTGTTCTCTTGGCTCTCCCCAACTTCACCCTTTGTGGTACAACTTCAGTTGCAGCCCAGGCCAGTGATTCCAGAATGAATAGCTGTGCTGCTCATCCCAAGTGGGAGAAAGAAGAGATTTTTTAGCACTTATGCAGCCAGAAAAATCCTTCCTTTCATGCTGGAGGCTGAATAACCTCATGTTCTCCCCAGTATTTGGCATACCAAAGCTTTGGAAACCAAGTGGCTTTGGGAACTTCAGTGCATATAATAGCAGTGCAACATTAGCACTTTGCTCCACTACCAACTCCCCATGTATTGTACTAGCAGCTTTACAGGCTATTATATGTTTCCGTTGCTGCACTCTACTGGGTAGAATGGTAGAACTAGTCATGTATATGTAATCAAATGGATGACCTATAGAGCTCTGATGCATTTTTAAGTAGCTAGCCTATAACCTGGATATTACCCTAAATAGCTGGCCTATTGAACCCTGATACCACCCTGAATGCCTTATCATAGCGCTTCAATTGATAGAGATCCTCCAACAGCTTATGAGAAGAGGCTGTCTTTCTGGAACAGAAGACGTTGAGCGTAGTCTCTATTGATGACCATAAAGTACATGTGGTCACACTATATAATGATTGCAGTGCAGTCAGTAAACACGCAGTGCATAAGGTTGGATGCAGCTGCCAGCCCTGTTCCAGAGGGTAAGCTAGGGAAACATGTTCTATTTTGGTAATTTAAACTTTAACAGCAGAGACAGATGCTGTTCTGTCTTTAGTGTAACAGGAGAGGTTTTGGTGACAATCAGTAACCAGGAAGGGAGCGGATGCCCTGGGGCAGGAACAGAGGCTGAAATAGTTGCAAATCTTCCCTAAACTAATGACTTTAAATGAACTATAGATTTCTTCAAGGCAGGAATGGTCTGATAGGATGTGTTTGTATGTGCCTAGCACAATGGGGCCCTGGGCTTGATTGGGACTCTAGGCGCTACTGTAGTACAAAAAACATAATAATAACAGGTAACATAACTGTTAACCATTATCCAATACAGGTGTTTACAGGTAAAGATTATAATAATTATTTTTGTAAATACACATTTCTTTGCAACATTTTAGAGAGATAATCATGAACAGGGAAGGTGGAATAGGCCACTAAGCTGATGCTGGGGAACTTGGGTCTGATCCAAAGTCCATTGACTTTGAAGTCATTGACTTCAATGGGCTTTGGTTCAAGCCCTTTGTGTACTGGTGCTATTCCTTGGAAAAACCTTGCCGCCCCATTTAAGATTACATTAACACTGTGTACCCCAGAGACATTAGAAACAAAACATAATGCAGCTATTTGTAGTGTGTTTAACTATTATTCAGATTTCTTTGGTAATTCTAGCATAATACATTGAATAAATAAAGCTGTACTGATGCACCAAATTACATCATCTTTAGTGCTCTCAGTGACAAATTTCTGCAGCAGCCTGGATTGGGAGTGAGTATTTGGGTGTTTTTCTTGCCAACATAGGCTAATTATTAGCCATTCCATTTTGCCACCCTAGATGTTAATTCCTAAAAATACCATAGCAGGAGAAAACGGAATGCATATTCACAGAACAGAACAAGGTACAATATCTGGCTAGATGGCTATATTTGGTTCATGTTTCCAGGTGGCAAGTTAGTGAGCAATTAAATGAATCACCTGATCTTCTTTACATGTGTTTGTTATCCAGAGTATTATTTTGTACAGTACCAATTAATTTTCCTGCATAATGTAGCTATTTTGGTTTCCACCAAGCATGTTGATTTTTAAACTGCACCATCTGGTTCTCTTCTCATCTGCATTTAACCTGTACCTCCGGCTTGCTTCTGCTCTGGCTCATCAATATAACTGCCCTTGAAAGTCCTAGCTTTAGTACATGAATCAGTCTTCAGAATATACTTGAAACCATATGTTCCATAAGCATTTAGGAAACTTTAGTAGTAAGGGTTGTTTTAAGTGTTTTACTGAATAATTGAGGGAACTTTCAAAAGTGTTGATTTGTATTTGAAATGGAAACTCCAGACATTTATGAAATTTTAACTAGGATTATCTTTTTATTATGGGATGGCTCAGGGATTGGAATAGGATAGGAACCCTTACACCTCATATTGGCCAGTTTAAATTCTGTCCAGGTCAGTAGCAACCTAAAATCATTGCCATCTGAGGGACAAAAACTAGGTAGTCTGAGTGAAACAAGTTGGTCTTCTTGATCCCTTACGTAGTGGAGAAGTGTCTACATTAGAGGAGCCACCATTACAATTGGCATGAGTTGGCATCCTCTTTTGAGAATCTCAGAGAGTGTGTTTATTGAATGAGTGTGGAGACTAAATTGAAGATGGTGGAGCCTCCAAGTCAGAGGTGAAACAAAGTGGCAGGGTAGTGTGGCAGTCTCGGATCTGTTGATAAAGGTAGGATATTGTCTCCAAAGCTATCTGTCTGGCACTTTTATCAGCAGCAAATTGCCAAGCAAGAGAAATGTGAAGGATGAAGAGGAAGAATGATGCTCTTAGAGACAGTGTAGTCTCACTAGATATGGCACTGGACCTGTTACTGGCTCTACCACTGACTGCTGCATGGTCGTAGGCAGGTCACTTTACTTCTGTGTGCCTCTTTTTCCCCTTTCAACCTTTGTCTTTCAAGTCTGTGCTGGAAGTTGTTTGGGGCAGGGACTGTCTCTTACTATGTGTTTTTACAGCTCCTAGCACAATGGAGCTCTGATTGCAGTTCAGGCCTCCAGGTACTATTGTATAGTAATAATAGTAACAATTTTGTGCTTGTGGCATAAGAGCAGGTGCCAGAATATTAGGTTCTTGCACAGACCTTGTGACTTTGTTTCTGTGTGACCTTGGACACATCAGTTTCCCTGTGCCTCAGTTTCCTGTGAAGATGTGGATAACAATTCCCTCCTTATGGGGCTGTGGGAGACTAAATCAATTCATGTTTGTAGAACACAGTGGGCTTCTCTGATGGACAATGCTATAACAGTGTAACGTACTGAAATTATTCCCCATTTTATCACTGTTTTTCTTACAAATGTGCCTGAATATGCCTACAATTTGATTTATACATTCTTCCATTTCTCATTCCCTTACTTCAGGCTTTTTCCAAAGTTTTCTTTCCACGTTGAAAGACTTTGTATTGACTAAAAGTACATTTTCTTTTCTGTTGCTTTTTGTTGCATGTTGCTAATGTTCCTTTGAAGGCTGTCACACTGGGGATGAAATGTCATCATTAAATTAATATGCAGTTTTACTATACAGGTCTGCATTTAGATTGAAGCAAAATATGTGTAAATTGCTTTGGCTTTACCCTGCATTCCCTCTCATTATATGTAATAGCTTGATGGTTTTATTTCTACATAGTAATTATTTTAATGTTAATGCCTCTTTGTTCATACAGTATTCATATTTCACTTTTTTCTTCTCCACTGAAAATTATTGTGATGACTGCAGAAAAGGCAAAATATTCTAGTGCTGTCATTTCCCATGACTAATCTTGGTGGTGTCTTCACTATTGCTTTATGGATCTTGGCTCATTACCAGAGGCTGAACTTTGATTTCTCTAATAACATATGCTAAAAAGTAGTTGACTAACACACACGCACAATTGCAGTATCAATTCACATTTGCTTTAAATAAAAAGGAATGTTTCTCCTTCATATTATGAAGATACACTGTTTTTGTGTGTTGCAGTCTGCCTAGTCAGAGCCTTGTGTGTGAGGTTTGTTCAGAATTCTAAGGGAGCTTGAATCAGAACAGTGTATGTCTAGCTCACCAGTGGGTCATATTAAGAGCATGCTCAAAGACTTAACATGTTGCCTTTTTTTATAGCATTTTGCATTCAAGGAGCTCAGGGTGTTTTATAAACATCACAACACTCTGTCAGGTAGGGTCATTAATACAGTCCTCCATATTAGAAGTGGGGAAACTCAAACACAGATAGGTTGTTGACTTGCCCAAGTTTGTAGAAACAAAGTGAGGAACAGGATATAGACATTTTGACTCCCAGTTCTGTGATCTCATCACTGGATCATGTTTCCACTGTGAGCTGCTAGTGGTTGTTCTACTGTCTCAGGATCTGCAGGACACACTGGGCTCTGACCATGCCCTTTCTATTCCCTCCTGCTGCTGGCATGGCTTTAGAGTGCCCACTATTCTGGCATGGGGAAGGGCTGGAGTGGGTAACATACTGTCTGCTTTGTTGCCTTTACAAAGGCAACAAAGGATTCTCTTACATGAGGGGAATTTCCTGCTGCTCTGTTAAAGCAGTTCTCACAGTCATACTTGTTAAGAAGTTATGTTTGGAAAGCTGGATATTCTGGGCAAATAATGTACCACCCTAAATTGCATAGCAATGAATATGGATTGCCTTATTTAAATAAACTCATCATTGTCAGATCCTTCAGTCTCTTGCTCTTCCCCTCTGTCATATCCATCATTTCCACTCTGGAGTTGTCCCTTATTTCCCTCCACCAATACGGCTCTCCCTCCTATCTCTGATTTCCCACATCCCCACCTTTAGGTTTCCTCCCATCCCACTTCCCTATCTCTGGCTCTCCCATTCAAATTTCCCGATTGCCCTTTGTCTGGATTCCTTCACTCCCATTCCTTCCTCTAGCTCTAGCTCCCCACAGACCTGCCAAATGAGCCCCCCCTTTCTCCCTTAAGCATGCTTACAACATGCTCACCACCATAGAGATATGGCTAGAGCAGCGGTTATCAAACCGCAGGCCGCATGCGGCCCAATTAGCACACCGTTGAGCAGTGTGCTAAAGGCCGCTGGGGGAGGAGGGTTTTCCGGGTTCCCGGCTGCCTGGATTAGCGGGGTTGGAGTCACTGGCTTGCCCCGTGGAGTCTGGGGCTGCTGGCTGTCCCCGTGGGGTCAGTGTCGGGGCTGCCAGCCGGCCCCGCAGGGTCGGGGTCTGGGGTCCCTGCTGCCCGGCTCCCTGCCCAGGGCTCCACTCCTGTGGAGGGGTCTCTGGGCAGGAGGTGCTGGGCATAGGAGTCTGGAGGGGGCGCTGTGGTTCTCAACCTGTGGCCCAGGTAACACATTGTGGGCCACCTATGCGGCCCACAATGATAAATAGGTTGAGAACCACTGGGCTAGAGCAATGCCCCACATCATACTGCTTAGGTTGGGGCTTGCACTCTAGGCAGGTTCTCTGTGGTTAGAGTCCTTGCATTGTGTGGTCTCTATGATGAGAGGAAACTAATTATAAAGACTCAGGGCCTATATTGCCTCCTCCATAGCTCTGCAGCTCCCCATCACCTAAAATCATTACACTGAGATTGGATTGTGATGCTGGCAGACCAGTTGCCATCTCATGCCAAGGCCCCTAGGCCTCACCTGAACATTGACAAATGCATAGCTGGAAACCAGTCTGGCTCACCTGCGTGTTAGTATTGTTAAAATAGGTACTAGGTTTACAAAAATGTGGTTAGTGTTTATGAAATGCTTGTAAGTTACTGCATGCATTAAGCTCACTTATAATATCTGTATCTTATGTTATAAGGTAATATTTAAGTGTTTGCTCTGAAACGGTAAACCACCACAGTCAGGAGAGAAGCATTACCAAGTGTGAAATTTATTTGCCACAGCAAAGGTTATTTTCTGCCCAACAGAAGAAGGCCCATAGATACCAGACAAACCGTTGTGGAACATCAGAGGACAAAAGACTTTGTTGATTGCTCCTCCACACCCATGAAGAAGAGATGTGCATGGGGATTCATCCCATTAGCTTGAACTCTGGGGGAAGGGAATAAAAATCCCTGACAGGAATAAACTGCATCTCTAAGCTGCTTGGATTTGGGGAGGGCAAGATTTCTAAGCATAAGCGAGGGATCCCCAGCTACTTAGCCTGGGTTAGCCATAGAGGACATATAAATCTTGCATATTATAGCAGCTTCTGTTACCTTTTTGAACTTAAGACTGTAACTCATTTGTGTGTATATGTTTACCTGCTTTAACCTTGTAAATAACTTTCTTATTTATTTTTCTTAGTTAATAAATCTTTATTTGGTTTATTATAGGATTGGCTATAAGTGTTGTCTTTGGTGTAGGATCTAAGGTGCAACTGACCTGGGGTAAATGACTGGTCCTTTGGGACTGGGAGTAACCTGAATATTGTTGTGATTTTTGGTGTAAGGGACCATCTATCACAAAGGCAAATATGCCTGGGTGGCAAGATAGACTGGAGTATCCAAGGGGACTTTCTGTGATTCCATGTTAAGGCTTTTAACTAGTGTTTGAGGAGTTCACATTTGATATTTGGTTGGTGACATCTAAATGTAGAACTCACAACCAATTTGAGGCGTGTACCCTGCTTCTCAACAGTCTGCCGTGAGGTTGGTATTCACACTCCTGAGCTACTCCAGTCAGCTTGGCATGAATGTCTTTCTAAAAGAGATGATGTAGTTCAACTGGCTCGATACAGGTGAAATTTTTTGGCTTGTGTTATGCAGTAGGTCAAACAGATTGTCACAATAGTCCCTTCTGGCCGTAAAATCTATGAGCTTATAAGGGGGCACTAAAAATTTGGGGAAACTTAACAGGTTGGCACAATGCAAAGGGAACAAGAAGCCAAAGGTCTGACCCTAAATGTCAACTGGGCACACTGCTTTTTTTAATACTCACTTCCAGAATTCCTGAGATCACAGTGGGATGGTTGGTCTGGGCCATAGCAAACACTGGGATTTATAGGTAGATATAAATACCGGGTAAGAAGAAAATTACAATTCTTAAAGTAGAACATAACATTCACTTCTATTTTACATTATCTTGAAAACTATTTTTAAAACTTTATGTATTATTTGCACGTTTGGCAGATTTATTGGCTTTAATTCTTTGTAGAATCAGGATGATTTCCTGCATCTTGTTTAAGTATTTGGAAAATAAATTTGCATCAAAGCTATTTTTGATCCAGCCAGTTAAAATAACTCTGTAGCAATGGAACGCTACAAAAAGCAAAATGATGATTACTGATTCTTTGATCTAGCAATGAAATGCAGTTTTACAAAGAGCAAATTTGGAGCCCTGAGCAGTTCTGCTGTAAGTTTGCCAGTTAAAGGATTCTTGTTAGTAAAAGCAAAAATTATAATTTGTTGGGTGACTCAAAAAGCAAAAGTAACCCAGCCAGTGCCAATGAACATGTTGGCCAGTTTAAAAGGTTTTTAAAATACAGTAATGATCCTTTACCACACTTTCCATATTTTTTTTTAATAATTAGAATGCAATCCATTTTCCTTGTTTAAATCTCTAGTGTTTCGGTTTCTTCCAAGGCTTCTTTAGATTGATTCCTGCTGTAACTTCTACTGGATAAACAATGAGGAGTCCTTGTGGCACCTTAGAGACTAACAAATTTATTTGGGCATAAGCTTGTGTTTCTTCTTCATCACATGCATGAAGTGGAAAATACAGTAAGCAGGTATAAATATACAGCACATGAAAAGATGGGAGTTGCCTTACCAAGTGGGGGGTCAGTGCTAATGAGGCCAATTCAATTAGGGTGGATGGCCCATTCCCAACAGTTGACAAGAAGGGGTGAATATCAACAGAGGGAAAATTATTTTTTGTAGTAACCCAGCCACTCCCAGTCGTTATTCAGGCCTAATTTGATGGTGTCAAGTTTGCAAATTAATTCCAGTTCTGCAGTTTCTCATTGAAGTCTGCTTTTGAAGTTTTTTTTGTTGAAGAATGGCCACTTTTTAGTCTGTTATTAAGTGTCCAGAGAGACTGAAGTGCTCTCCTACTGGTTTTTGAATGTTACAGTTCTTGATGTCTGATTTGTGTCCATTTATTCTTTTGTGTAGAGACTGTCCAGTTTGGCTACTGTACATGGCTGGCACATGATGGCATATATTACATTGTTAGATGTGAATGGGCCACATCCACCATGACTGAATTGGCCTCGTTAGCACTACAAAAAGTAATTTTCCTTCTGTTGATATTCACCCCTTCTTGTCAATTGTTGGGAATGGGCCATCCACTCTAATTGAATTGGCCTCATTAGCACTGACACCCCACTTGGTAAGGCAACTCCCATCTTTTCATGTGCTGTATATTTATACGTGCTTACTGTATTTTCCACTCCATACATCTGATGAAGTGGGTTATAGCCCATGAAAGCTTATGCCCAAATAAATTTGTTAGTCTCTAAGGTGCCACAAGGACTCCTTGTTGTTTTTCCTGATACAGACTAACACGGCTACCCCTCTGAAACCTTCCACTGGATATTATATGTAATTCTGCCCATTGGTCTTGTGGTAGCACAAAGTGGTACATGTATTGGATTGAAGTTCAGAACTACAGTGGTCCCTTGATCCCAGACAGGCCACGGCTGGAAGGGCTTTGCAATAGGGACTAAGGCCAGAATTTCCAGAAGGGTTGGAGTTCAGCTCTCATTTAGGCACCAAAATAAGTGACTGGATTTTCAGATGAGCTTTTTGGAAAATCTGGCCACAAGTTTCACAATGCAGAGAATCATATAAATCATAGAAACAGGTCATTTCCAGCTCCTATTAGAACATATAGATCATGCCCCTGCCTATGGAAGAGATTCTAACAATGTTCTAACTGAAAAAAATCTTCATTTTGCAGAGGAAGCAAGTCGTGGTCATAGTCTACTCCCTTTCCTTTAGCCTGCCACCCATTAGAACTGCAAAACTCCAGCCCCAGGGACCTTCATCAGAGGGGCTTCTGTGGTGTCCGGGGGAAGCATGTTATAGAGGGATGGTTCCCTCATGCACATTTTTTGACCTGTTTTGCTGCCCTTTGCAGTGTATAGCAGAGGGAAGGATGTGTCTAAGTGTTTCTCCTTCACTTTGAATATTTGCATATCAGATTATTTTCACCCAGATGGATAAATGTTTTCTAAGATGAATCCCATTTTGTTGCCTCATGCCCATATTTCTCACCTCTCAAAATTCCTAAGTATTATTTCTGTTATTTTAAGGCCTCTGTTTAATAGTATATATACTTTTCATTAATGTGCTGCTCACTCCACTGGTCACTAATAATAATATTCAGTAAGATGGGACCTAATACTGATACCAGCTAGAAACCTCTCCTAAATGAAATACATCATCATCATCTATAATTTTCTCCTTATTTAGACCCTTTAGGTTGTTTCCAGTCCATGAGACAGAATCAAGTCAGTTTGGCTTAATGCTGATAATAAAATTTTTAATTTCCAAATATACTGTATAACATTCCTTCATCTATCAGTTTTGTAGTTTTATTAAAAAAGCTATCAACTTTTGTTCTTTATAAATCTGTGCTACTTTTGCTCATAGTTCTGTTATCTTCTAGCCATTTAGTGATTTTACTTTTCTTTTCATATTTGCTCCATTGTTTTACTAGGAACTGAAATTGCCAGTCTATAGTTGCCAGGGTAACTCTTCTTTCCTTTTTTGAAGATTGATTCTATATTTGCTTTTTTTCAGTCCTCTGGTATTTTCCCAATTCTCTTCGACTTTCCAAGAATAGGTATTGGTGAGTTAGCTAATACAGAAGCCATGTTGATTGCGGGTATTCTGAGGAAAACCAGATCTGGATGTCTTCCTCTGTGTTAATAATAATAATAATGTCTATTTCTTATACAGCACTTTCCATCATTAGATCTCAAAGCACTTCACAATCTTCTTAATGTTCTTCTCACAACACCCCTGTGAGATAGTAAAGTATTTTTCCCCAATTTAATGAATGGGGCACGGAGAGGCTAAGTGACTTGCCCAAGGTCTCACAAGAAGGCCATGGCAGAGCAGGGAACTGAACCCATGCCAGTGCCCTAACCACTAGATGGTCACTGTAATATGAGACCTTAAGAGCAGTTGGGTAGAGTAAAAAGGAAAACATAAGGAGATTGATAGTGCTTGAAGATGGATAACGCCACAGAGGGGACTGTAGCTTTATTCATATTCCAAGTCTTCTTTGTAAGAAGTTATGTTCAGCTGCCTGGGCCTGGTCTTTATGGTGGTACTTTCCGAATTTGTTTCCTTGTAATTGGCTAGAGCTGCATTCTCCTAATTCAGAAATGCAGCTAATGCTATAATTTCATTTGTGTCCTGTACATATGGGTGTTCAAATGTAGCTAGTGAGTTTGGGTGTCTCCGTTTTTGTTATTTAATCTGAGACTAAAAGGGCCTGATTTTCAGAGGGCAAGTGCTCAGCACTGTCTGAAAACCAAGCCTCTTTAAGTTGCTTCCCAAAAACTAAAGCACCCCAAAATCATTAGTCACGTTTGAAAATCTTGGCCAAGATAAATAAATGTGATAAAACATCAGTATAAGGTTTCCGGAGGTCAGACTCCTGCTTCCCAAAGCAACTCTCTGTAGACTGATAGTACCTACTTCTACCAATAGGGAAGAGAGAACATGTCAATTACACAAAAATAATAATAAAAGGGGCCTGCTTGATCCTGCCAACTGCTGAACACCTCGTACAAAGTACTGTGTATCCTCCACTCCACCTGATTTCAATGGAAATCATGATTACTAGCATTTCTCTGGGCTGCCCTTTTAACTGCTTGTCTCATTTAAATCAATGGAGTGCCAGGAAGAATCATAGGAATTAGATAGATAGAAAATTCTTATTAGTTCATTTTCTCCATATCTCTTCCAATGCAGGATTGTTCACCATAGTGAATTCTTGTAGCTGGTAAGTTTTGTAGCAGTTATATTGCTATATTTTAAAAGTCTGTAGTGATGTAAAATAAGACACAGCAGCTCTCACTGTATACTGGGTTACCATAGGTTAGGCTTTCTTATGAGTTGTAATATATTCTGACTTACTGAAACACATGTCAAATCGTATTAGAGATTTATAGGAATCCTTTTATTTTTAAATGATTAAAAATCATTGAAAGTACCCAGCAAAACAAGAAAGGACCAGTCCAGCTACCATCCAGCTACTATGTTCCTTGCTACCCACATTAATTGCACCATGGCCTGGCACCTCTGTGATTAAGTTGCATTCTTTAAAGGTCCTGCTAAGTCAGTTTGACCATCCTCATTCATTTCCTGTCTTCCTTCATACACATAGATCAACTTGACATCATCTCAATGGCTGAAACAACAATGATGCCTGAGGAAATCGAATTGGAGATGGCAAAGATCCAGAGGCTTCGGGAAGTCTTAGTCAGAAGAGAATCAGAGCTCAGGTTTATGTAAGTACCAACTCTTCTGGGAAAATGCTAAGCAAAACTAATCAACATAGGAGTTTAGGTTTTTTTTTTTATCCATTTGACACTTTAAAAAAAGAAGAGTGCCCATTTTAGCTGAATGTTTGCAAAATGCCACTGGGAAATGATTTCTGTAGTTGCAAAGGAAGTTAAATTTTTTATCCAACATGTTTTACAGAATTTACAAAGAGGATCTATTGCTTACAAAAGGAAACATTGGAGAAATGCTTCTGGCAGAGTATGTTTTCACACCAGAGCTCATATCCTATGTGGGAGTGAGCATGGTGTGAAGAAACAACAACTAAATTCTACTCAAGTCTCATTGAAGTTAGTGGGATCTGCACATGAATACCCGAGGGAAGAATTTAGCACTACTCATATAGGGTCAGATCCTCTGCTGGTGTAAATTAGTGATTACATTAATTTATACCACTTGAGAATCTGGCCCTTTTCTCTTCCCACCTACGCACCCATTTTAAAGGACAAATATAGAGCCTGATCCTTTAACTCTTACTCATGGGAGTAGTCCCATTGGCTTCAATGCTCCCTTACTCTCCTCTTCGATTCACTTGTGTGAGTAAAGCGGGGTTGGCCTCCTATTTTTTTACAACAAATCATGCAAACATTTTTTTTATCCAGGTCTGGAAATTGCACTGTATTAGTGAATTTCAGACCAGAGCAAATGTACAGCCATAGCTTACATCCTTTTGAAATAATAGCTTTCTGACAGACTCTTTGTAATACTGACTGGAGTGATACTGCTAAAATAAACAAGAACAAGATTGGTTTTGTCACACCTGCTTCTAGGTAATCAAGTAAATACTTGGCTATCAGCTTCTATATAGATAGTCGGGTCAGGCAAAAGCGTTGCCAGAGACACCTGTATTTCCCTTGAAATTTTCTATATCAAACAGTGCAAAGGGATTGAAATAAATTCTCCTAGTGAAAGAGTACAACAGTAGCTGTTTGTCTGTCATACTTTACTATATTCTTTCTCTTCACTTAGTCTATTTTTTCCTCATTTCCAGCCTGCCTTTTTCATTTCCCCAGTGCTCATGCTCATAGCTGTTCTCAACGCTCCTTTTCTCCTGTCAGGGGCAGAGTCAGCAGATTAACATGGAGGATTTGACAGTCAGACTGTTGAAAAGGGAACTTTGCCAAAACTGGCACCATCTACAGTGCTTTCCCAGTGTTATCCATAATCTGAATACACTCTGCTTAATACCCAGGAGCACGCAGCAGCTGTCCACCTGCTGAAGTAGGACAGCTTCTCTGAGCACATACCATCTGTTCTGTTCTACATTGACTTTGGGATGCAATTCAAAATGTGGATGACGATTGATAACTTTTAAAGGCCTGAATGGTCTGGAATCTGGCTGTCTTGCAGGCTGCCCCTTGCTCTATTTCCCCCTACAGCAGATAAGAGCATCTAGAATACTCTTGCTATTGGTTCACGAGGTGAGACTCTGAGGCTGGCTGCAGTGACTTCTCTCCAACAAGGGCCTCCAGCATTGGAAATTGCTTCCCTTCACAGTCCCTAAGCACCCAAGACCAGTGAACTGCTGTGACTAAGACTAGTAGACATGCTGCAACTTGTGTCTATTTGGTTTATTTCTTCTGATTTTTAAAATTCTTCTATTTTACTCCTGAAAAATGAGAGGAATATTGCCAATGTTTCCATAAGCCAGATCAGCAGGGGTTCTTTACTGCCACTCATTATGGATAGCTCATGTAAGTTGTGGTGGGTTTTAATTTTATAACACAAACCCTGCTTCCCCTCAAGCTAATGATACAACTTCCATTAACTTCAGTGGGTCCAGGGCTAAGCATTTTACAGCTGCTCAAGCCATACATGGTTTATAAATGAACCTATAAAAATAAAAGGTAGGTACTTTCATTTATGGATGAGTTTATTACTTTCAGTTGTTTCCTGAAGTAAAGGAATTGTAGATGTCCTGAGACTAGTGATCTGTAGATAGTTAAGGCATTTCAGTAGCTGCATTCTCTTGCCAGGACTTGGTCTCTTTTGAAAGATTTGTATAGTCAGCTATATGGCCTGAACATAGCGAAGGGCTGAATTGATTCGGCCAGACTTTGAACATGTGATAGCTGAGAAACTAGCTATGCCATATCTAGTGCTCAGTCCACTAAATCTTCTCCGGCTTGGATGAGAACTCCAGTCTCTAATTAGTTCTGCTGCTGCTTTAGATTTTCAGTTAATGGCATGATCAAAGCAAGCCAAAGAGTATATGGTGATGGAGCCCAGAGTGTGGAAGTGTGAGGGAGTAGGACAGAGTTTAGTAAGTGTGATTGCATTCCTTATAATTAACCAAGATGCTAAAAGACTTTCTGGTATTGGAATATTGGACCCGTTTTTGAATTCATACAACAGTGAAAACAAAATGATGCCCTTATTCCAGATCAACTAACTGATCTTGCCACAAGCAGACTAGTTATTTTTTTCCTGTTTCATGCCTAAAGGAAAAAGTCTTTCCTTCCCACTGCCACTCTGTGATGTTGCTCTTTTGTGTCCTGCAATGCCAGCCAAGGCAATGAAGTCTCACATTTACTATGTATTACTGCCTCTGCTTAAGAAAAAAAGAAAATAAATTAACTGGAACATAAGTGGGGCTGGCTCAGATGCTGAATATGCCATAAACCATCAGCACAGTGGTGGTGCCACTTCCCACCTTATAACTTTTAGCCCAGTGCTTAGTGCACTCACCTGGGTTCAATTTCCCCCTCTGCCAGAGTGTGAAAAAGGATTTGAACAGGGGTCTCCCAAGGGTCTTAGGGGAGTGCTTTAACCACTAAGATAGGGGATATTGTGATGTGTAGTGTCCTCCTCTCTTGTTTAGTCTCGCCTAAGTTTGGATAAATAATTAAAGAGTCATTAGGCCAGAGAGAATCAGACTGAGAATAACACTATAGCTTAGTGGTTAGGGCACACACCTGGGAGAACCCAGCATCCAATCTCCCTGCTCCAATGACTAATTATTTATACAAAGTGGAACAACTTCAACAGGAGAGACTGAGGGACCCCCACATCAGAATATCCCAGAGCTCTGTGGTTAGAGCACTTAGCTGACAGGAGTGGGAGACCCCTGTTCAAATCCTTTCTCTCCCTTGCTGAACTGGGGTCTCCCACAACCCAGGTAAGTGTTCTAACTAGGAGGCTAAAAGTTATATGGTGGCACCTCCTCCTCCAGCCAGCTTTTGAATGGGTCCTCATCCAGTACGTGGCCTCTGAACGCACCTACCAAATTGGGCCCTGCATGCAAGTGAGGTGGATGAATCCCTATCTTCCCCCACTTTGTGGATCACTCTGGGGCTTAGGCAGAAGACAGGTGTTCAGATGCATAGAGTGAGGCAGCAGAAATTTAGGTGCCAGGGAACTTTAATTGCAAAAACTTAAGCACTGAGTGTGTTTAGGGACCTATAGGGTTAGGGAGCAGCTGAGAGAATTTTGTGGGTCACAGTGGAGCCTAAAATTGTGACTTAGGTGCCTAAGTACCTTTGTGGATTTGTGCCATGATGCCTAAAGTTAGGCATCTATATAATTGGCCTGATTTTCAGCCCTATAGCTCCGACTGAAGTCAATAAGAGTTGTGGGTCCTGAGTAGCTCTAAAAAAAAATTCAGACCACTTTCTGAGGTGTTTAAATAATGATTTAGGTGCCTAACTTCAGGCACTAAAGTTTTAAAGTGCAGGTTTAAGTGTTTTGCTCAAGGTCACAGAGGAAGTCAGTGTCAGAATGAGATTGAGGACTCAGAAATTCCTGTCCCCAAATCCTGTGCTCAGATCATTCCATTCTCCAAGAACCATTAAAGATAAGGGCAACCATGAACTGAATTTTAACCTTTGGGGCTTCCACAATTTACAAGTAGGATTTTCAAAAGCACTCACAATAAACCTAACTCTATAATATCTTTTCAAAGCCAATTGTAAAATTCCCATTTATTTCAAGGGACAACGAGTGAGGTCATTGCTGAGTGGTTTTGAAAATCCCAACTATACTTTTACAACTGTGGTCTAAAACACTCATTTTCAGCAGTTGTTTGTTTTGTTTTGTTTTCATTTAACTACAGAATAGCATCCCCGGTTCTCTGAGAGGCACCCAGGGAGTTAGAACAACTTTATAAATTCTATTTTATTGTGATTTCAAAGTCCATAAACTACAAATAGTAATCGAAAGAAAAAAAGTCATGAAATGTACTGCTAGGTATCTATTAAGTAACAAACAAAATGAAAATGTCATTGCAGGTAAAATTTTTACTGCAGAGAGTATACATATTTAAACACTTTAGATTAATTTTTCTTCCTTTAATTCCAAATCTATAACAGGCCACTATTTTCTAAAAGAATTACTTTTGCCAGATACATCAATTTTACCACTATTGCATCACTGGCGTTAGAAAGGTCTCTCCATTTTATAACTTAGTTTAATTAAATAATTAAATACCAGGGACTATCATTTACACAGATAGTTAAATGTAATTAGACACATTTTGCAGTTTTGTTTTTAAAAAGCTGTCTTTGATACTTTTAGAATTTGATCCTGAGCTTTCAGAACCACTGACTCCTGAGAGAATCAGCAGCAAACACATTTAATCATAGAACGTTGACTTGGCTCTTGCCAAGCTTATGGTCACTGGAGACAAAGCAAATTAAAAGAGGTTTTTCCATTTCAATATATAAAGCATCTAAAATAAAACCTACTCCCAGAAACCTGCTGCTCAGTCCCATCCCACTTCACCAAAGGTTGCAAAAATGGACAGTTCCCAGTGGAATAATGGGGCTGGAGCATTTGTCTGCATTGGTTTTCTGTTAAAGGTTATCAAGTGTTGTTCCAGGAATTTCTCCGTTGCCTGATGGTCTCTGCACACAAGCAGGGCAACAAATCTCAAGTGAAATGCATCTTTGCTTGTTGGGTAGGACTGGCTGAGAGAGGAGTTTCATAGGGTATCCCATCAGATTGTCAGGGGTTTAACCAACAGTTAGTTCCATATGTAGGGTTATAATTACACGTGTTCTTGAATCCATAGGACACTGAGGACATCACTTATGCTCCATGTCCTGTACTGCCATGGTACCTGCCTGTCTGCATTACCTACCCTGGCCTAATCTAACTCCCACCAGGAGCTCTGCTTCCATCTCCATTCTCATTCCTTCCCTGAAGCACATGAACCACCACCCTCTTCCTCAGCCAACCCATGATTTTAGGGAGATGAGAGCTACAGGCTTCCTGCTTGCCATTCAGCACCACCAGCGCTGCCTCCCAGCTGTTCCATGCTGCCAGCTCTTCCTCATCCATGCCCTGTTCTTCCAATATGACCACATCCTCTAGTGCAGTGGTTCTCAAACTTTTGTACTGGTGACCCCTTTCACACAGCAAGCCTCTGAGTATGACACCCCCCCTTATAAATTAAAAACACTTTTTTTATATTTAACACTATTATAAATGCTGGCAGTGAAGCAGGATTTGGGGTGGAGGCTGACAGCTCACGACCCCTCACATAATAATCTCACGACCCCTGTCTGAGAATCCCTGCCCTAGTGTGCCTGGGGATCTGATGGAAGGATTTTAGCCTAGCTTAATTACAGATCAGTTATTATATCAAAAACCTACCCTTTGCTGATGTATTTTTGGAGCTTTTATCTCACTGCTTTTTCTACTCATATTGGAGTGTGAATAAAAATAGAGGACCAGATCCCCAATTGGTGTAAATCAGAGTAGCTCCGGCTCCACTGAAGTCAGTGGAGGGGTACAAATTTACAGCAGATGAGAACCTAACCCAGAGATTTCTAACTGAAATGATATGATGTTACTTTCCTTGGGAGGTTGTGCTCTAACAAGCTCAGCAAAGGGTTAGTGGAGCGATAATAAAATTCACTTATACTGGAGGCTTGAAATGACTTAGCAATAATATGTGCATTGCCTTTGATAGTCACAACATTTACTGCATCACATATTTTAGCCAATGAAATATGTGCTTCCATGAACAAAGGACATTTGGTGAAGAGAAATTCTCCAGGTTAACGTAGTTTCTAGAACAAAAATAACTAGCGAGGTCTGGCTGCTCAGCAGTCAATTAGCATTTCCCAGCTCTCTTGTCTTCTGTGTATAAACCAGCAAGAAATTATCCACTGGTATGTGATTTCATGGATAATGTAATGTTCCTTCAGGCAGTTCCTTGTTTATGATCGATGTATCACGCATCTCCTACTTTTCTCTTCTCCCCTGCACACAGCATGAGGTGCAGTTGAAGACTGTTCTGCCTTTATTGTGGTTTAGAGACAGATCTGCTTGTCTGGGAAGTTAAGGTGTATGAGTCCAACTCTAGTTATTATAGTTGGTGCTGTACTGCACCATGCTGAAGATAATTAACTACTTCTAGATCCTTCTCTGCCTTGAACAAAATGACATGAATGACTAATGAATCTTGTAGGAAAACCTTCACTAAGGATAAAATGAAATCTGTTGCTTGTGTCACTAGGCAAATGCCAGCATGTTACATTACAGCATTCAGATTGGTAACACTCCAGTATTTAAATAGGACCTTTACTGAACAGATCACCACTATTAGGAGCTTTGTAAAAGTCATCCCAATGGGGGGGCCTGAGGAGGACAGTACAGGCGGCTGATGAGATAAAAGCCATACACTTAAACGTCATCATTTTTTAAGGCTAATTTTAAAGCACTTGATGATGGCAAGGGAATACAGAGACAGACCCTAAGACTGAGCTCAGAAATAAAGTAATGTAGTAATATCTGACTAAATATTCAGCGCTACACTTTAACTTCCCTGAAGGAGTATGTATGTATGTTCTATATTGGACATATATCCAAGTTGCAAAGTTCAGGTGAAGTCAGGTCTTTGGTTTTGGTTCAGACCCCTCTCTAATACATATAATGTAGACATCTTCAAAGGGCTCTATTTTTCTGCTTACCATGTTAGGGTTATGTCTGAAGAACAAGTAGTTTCATAGTAAGAGCAACTGTTTTCAATCTTTTAATTTTTGACATTTTGATGAAATTTTGAATTGAAAAAAATGAGGACAATTTCAATGAAACTGAAGTAATTTCCTGCCCATTTTTTTGACCAGTCATAGAACTGGTTGAAATTTTTTGAATTTTAAAAAAAGGGGGATTGGACAGGATGCCTCTGAGAACATTTGCTTTGTTTGTCTACCACCTCAGTGAACCTAGAACATCCTGAGGCATGGTGACAAACATTTGAAGACTGTCCTGATTTGGTGTATAGATCAAGATGTCCAATGCTGCCTGCATCTCATTTTGAGAATAGCAAAGGGAGCTACATAACTGGTAGCTGCCATCAAACCCATGAGACCCAGTAAGATGATTACCTTCCAGGATGGGTAGTCTCAAATTTGCTAAACCACTTGCTCTATTTTTAGTAACCTGTCCTCTGAAAGAAAAGCTTTCCTTGCTTCTGAGTCCAGTATAGAACCTATAAAAGGAATTCTCTGATGTGGCCAGATAGTTGATTTTTTTTTTTTTTTTGACACTGAGATACAGATCCAGATCTGAAAAGATGGAGATTGTAAACATGATGTGGAGCGACACATCCTCACGTGAAGTAGCTTTTAGCAACCAATCATCCAAATATGTGTAAACAAAACTACCCTGTTTTCTCAGATGTGTTGCTACTACAGAAAGGCAGTTTGAAAAGACTCTTTGTGCAGTTGACAGACCAAACAGGTGCACCTTGTACTGGAAATGGTGCCCACCACCATGAAATGCAGATATTTTCAATACTGAGTGAGATAGAGATATGAAAATAAATGTCCTTTAAATCAAGAATGGTGAACCAATCCACAGCTGAAAGCTGGGAAATTATGGAGGCCAGGGTTAGCATAGAAAACCAGAACTTCTAGATATACCTGTCCAATTTTCCTACATCTAAAATTGGACGAAGACTTCCATTTTTTTTCTGTGTCAGGCAGTACCTTGAAAAGAACTCACAGATGTTTGGGCACCTCCTTGACAGCTCCTATCTGGAGCAGCTTGTGTTCTTCTGTATAATATTGTAAGAAGGTTCTCTGAAAGGGGAAGGATAGGGAGAATTAAGAGGGGGCAGTTTTTCAAACTGACTGGCATAGCCCTTCTCTATAATTTCTAGTACCCATAAGTGCAAGGTTATCTGCCTCCATTTCTTTGATGAATTGGGCTAGCTTGTCCCCAAATAAAAGAAGAGATGGCTCCTGGCTGACTGGTCCATGACTCTTGATCCTCACATCAAATCTGGTGTTCACAGAAGATGAAGAAGAGGGAGAAGGTTTTTTCATCTTAGGTCTCTATTTGAAAAATGCTTTTTATGCTGGGTCTGGAATGAAGACGGAGATTGCTGATGCTGTTGCTGATGACTTTGATTTGAAGAAAAATAATTAGACAACTAAGGGTAATATTGCCCCTGGTATTGAAAAGAAGGAGTAGAAAGTCTCCTTCTGAGTGAGGGATAGATACCCATAGAACGAGCAATGGATCTAGTTTTCTTTAATTTTTCCAACAGTTCATCAGTCTTATTGCTGCAAAGACCATCTCCTTTGAAGGGGAGATCTTCCTCCTTGACTCTAGTGTCCACAGTCAAGGAAGAGGAACGGAGCCGAGATTGCCTCCTCAAGGTAACTGCGAATGCCAGTGCTCTGGCGGAAGAGTCTGAAGCATCAAATGATGCTCTGAGAGTATGCTTTGCCATATGCTGTCGTTCTGTCAAAATAGCATTAGCCAGTCTTCTTTTATCCCCTGGCAAATCCTGGACAAATGAGCCATCCTTTCCCATAAGTGGAATTGATAACAGGCCATCATTGACTAGCCACTCCAATTCCTACAGAAGAGGACAAGAAAACTTTTCTTACAAGTGTATCAGTTTTTCTCTCCTCTCTCTCAGCAGGAGTAGAGTGAATTTAACCAGACCTAAACCTATACTGGCAGCAGCCACCATTAGTGAATTTGCACAGGCTGTGGATGAAAGTAAGAGAACCATTCATGTAGACTCTAGTACTGTTTGTTTGTTTTCTTGGAAATAGGTTGGCAGGTAGCAGGAATTGACCAAATAGTCTTGGCAGACTGCAACATCCTATTCATGGAGGTAGCCACAAGAATGTCAAATACTGGATGGGAGACTTCCTCCACAGCCACCAAAGGTAAGTTTAATGTGGCTACCATGCAATCAACAAGGTCATGCAGTTGCAAAGCATCCTCAAAACAGGAAGAAGCAAAAGTTACACCCACATGCTCGTCAGGTAACAAATGGAGATAAAAGTCAGTATCCATTTGTTCCTGGTCAAAAAGAGGAGGTGTCTCCTCATCCACTTCTTCAGAAAGTGTATCAGGTACAACCGACTGAGCTACAGATGGAGCTGGAGGAACCAGATCTGAGGAGTGTTGAGCCACTGGATCCTTATTGGATGACACTACACCTCTGCATGTATAAAGGAGGATAATCCAAAAGTTGTTGTGATGGAACCCAACAGGGCCATGAAGACCAGGGCTGACAGTTTCTTCAGTAGGTGGGATCTGGAAATATACCTATAAGAGGAGAAGTAAAAGGATAAGGGAAGAATCAGATTTCTTGATTCTTCCTCTAACCTCCACCAAAGAATACCTTGGATCTGTTATGGATCCACTGGAGACAGTGATGGAATCACAGAGTGAAGAGAAATAAAGGGTGAAAAATATCTTTCTGGAGATCCCATAGGTGTCTCAGCACACTTGGAAGCAGTGAACAGTGGCTTTAAGACACCTTTCCACTTGCTCATTCCTGGACCAGAAATAAACCACAGGAAGTATAATCATGAAAAATCCAATGCTAACTCATTATTGGCTAAATCTGAAAAGTATTTCTGTACAAAGAAACCAGCCTGCAGTTGAATATCTTCATTCTGAAGCTAGAAAAGGCAGCAATAATCCTTTACATACACGTGAAGTTTATTTTAAATTTAAATAGCAGGACCCAGAAATTCAAATACTGGGTCCCAGCGAGCATCAGGAGAACTGTTACTATTACCGGAATGTGGGGAGGGAGTGCTCTATTAAAGTGTACAGATAAATGGAGAAAGGGACAGTTCCTTGGATAGAGTCAAAATGAACAGGGCCCAATTCTCATGTATGCGAAAGTAGGGATTTTCAATCTGTGGTCCGCAGACTATGCCTAAGATTTCCAAAGGGGTCCACACCTCCATTCAAAAAATGTTATGGGTCTGCAAATAAAAAAAGGTTGAAAACCACTCCACTAGCACCTCTATAAACCAGGGATAGCTCAGTGGTTTGAGCATTGGCCTGCTAAACCCAGGGTTGTGAGTTCAATCCTTCAGGGGGCAATTTAGGGATCTGGGGCAAAAATCTGTCTGGGGATTGGTCCTGCTTTGAGCAGCGGGTTGGACCAGATGACCTCCTGAGGTCCCTTCCAACCCTGATATTCTATGATTCTCTGGCAGTGTAATGAAGCCTTAGAATGGACACTTTAAGGCTTTATGCTGACAGAGCAGTGAAAAAAGCTTTAGTGTAAATGAGAGTCAGGCTGCCTTCCTAAACTGTGTCAAGAGATCTCAGGGACTGGCGCTGGTCCATGAACCGGTCATTGAGAACCACTGTTATAGAACATCAAGAAGCCTTCTAGACAGTAAAAATCTTGTCATGTCTTCCTTCATCTCTTTTACACTGTTCCATCACATTTACTTGTCTAGAATTTTAAATCTTTTAAATATTTCTGTTTGTTTTTTCTCTAAAACTCTCTCAGCTTCAACAAGCTGGAGATTTTAGGTGGGATTCTTTTGTGATCTGACCTATCTGCCCCTTTAAATTTCTTTTTTTTCTTTTCCCCTTTTTCTCCCCCGTGTCCCAATCTCTCCTCTCCATTTCTACTCATCTTCTCTCTCTCTCCTCTCCACCCTGGGACAAAAGTGCTGGACCTGGAGTCCTAATCACCCTTCAGATGTGGTTGGTCAGAGTTTTGCAGGGTGACAAAATAAATTGGTGGCTGTCTTGCTTCAAATATGGATGAATGGAGATCCCTGAAAAACATACATTTAAATTACAGTGTTTCTTTAATTATATTAAGAAACATGTGCATTTTGGAATGTTATTATTTGTGTTTTTCAGCGAATAAGTATCTTTTTAAAAAATGTGCCGTGACTATGATAAATGGAGTAGGAGCCCAAGATAAATGTGTTATCAGCAAAGTATTTAAAGAATTGCAGACACTATGTTTATCTCACAGGATGTTTGTATCCTAAAAAAAGCAACAACATAGAAGGCAGAAAGCTCATTATTTGTAGCGTGCAGGTGGGAAAATAATTATTAAGATGTTTGCACACTGAATTTGTGATATGGTTATTATGAACCTATGGAATAGGAAAGGGAGCATTGCCTAGTGACTAGACCAAAGGACTGGGAATTAGAAGCTCTGGATTCTATCCCTGACCCTGCCACTGACTTGTTTCATCTCTTTGGGACAAAACTTAAGCCAACATTTTAAAAATTGACCTTTAATTTTGGATGCTTCTGTTTTTTGGGAACCCAACTGCAGACACCTTGGAATTCATCTTCAGAAGTATGGCAGACTTGCAGGTCCAGTCGAAGTCAATAGGAATACTCACAGATGTTTACAGGATTAGGAGCTTATAATATATGGTGCAGATACAATATTTGTGACAACAGAATCATCATCTTGCATAGTTGTTCTTCATATATGCCAAGATTCTCTCCAATAGCTTTAATATCCCTGTGTAATGGTATTTCAGGTATAGCACTGCTTCTGCTCACAAACACACAACAGATTTAAAAAAAATGTTTTTTAAAAAGGAAATAATTATAGGAAATAATTCTATTCAACTTCCAAGAGGGTAATTGATTGAGATAGTACATTGGTAAATTAGAAAAATCATAAAATGGAGTCATTATTCTGTTTTGTTTTTTCATTACTAAATGAAATCTAAATTAAGAACCATGACTGACAAAAAGATCATCTGCAGCTGCTGGTACAAAATGATTGTTTAAATATATGGAGGGGTGAAAACAAATGGTGTAAAGTGCATCCATTGTTTGCAACAAGATAAAGAGTAAGGAAGAATGATTATAATCAGTGTGCATAACAATTTTGGAAAGGAAATAGTATTGACAGGCCAATGCAAAATAGCATAACTTCTTTTTCAGATGTGTTTAATTGGATTTTATCATTGGGTATAGCATTGACATAAATTAGTGGTTATCATTTGATGGATGATGCACTAATAGTTGGTTCCTTACAGGGGAAAAAAATGGTTTTCATCAGTCTATAGATTCAAAAAGAACAGGAGTACTTGTGGCACCTTAGAGACTAACACATTTATTTGAGCATAAGCTTTTGTGGGCTACAGCCCACTTCTTCGGATGCATAGAATGGAACATATATTGAGGAGATATATAAGTTCCATTCTATGCATCCGAAGAAGTGGGCTGTAGCTCACGAAAGCTTATGCTCAAATAAATTTGTTAGCCTCTAAGGTGCCACAAGTACTCCTGTTCTTTTTGCGGACACAGATTAACACGGCTGCTACTCTGAAACCAGTCTATAGATGTTCAGCATTTGATTTTTTTTCTTCTTAAAAGAAAAACTGGTATTTCATAACTAAATGAAGGTTCAGTTGATAACTGGGACCCTGCACTCCTTCAATGGATGGATGATGCAACATGAATACTTTACAAATGCATTATGGGTGAGTTATCACTGAAAGAGCAGTCAGCCAATTCCAGACCCTTCACAAAAAGATATTTTTGTGATTTCATTCATCATTTTGTGATTGGGTCTGTTGGTTTTTGATATTATCCCAAACAACAGAGAATTTATCTGTTAATGGATGATAAATCCCATAACTGGCTTCTAAAGAAACCATCACAGATAATTAAATGATTGAAGAGCTATTCATATAGTAGTGAAGGCTGATTAACTTTTCATTGAAATGATATCCATTCTACCAGGAAAGAAAAGCCTGGTTCCTGGGATATTACTTTCTGTTTAAAGACAAAAGTATTAATTATCTAACAAAACTGATGGTCTGCCAAATTATTGATAAGAACTAAGGGTTCATCCAAAGTCCATTGAAATCAATGGAGCTTTGCCACTGACATCAGTGGGCTTAGGATCAGGCCCATAGTCAACAACAACAGGCTGGTGAATTTCCTAAAAAAGTAAGAAAGGACCCCAAATTAGCTTGTAATCCCTGTGCCAGATCCTCAGCTGCTGTAAATTGGCATAGCTCCATTTGGAATATGGGTCAGACCAGGGGCCCATCTAATAAAGGATCCTGTCTCTAATTGTGGCTAGTACAGGTTGCTTCAGATGAAGACAGAATAAATGCTGTAGTAGGCAGTTACGGAATAACTTGCCAATAAGGAATGTTTCTTCCTGGTTCCCATTAATTGGCTTATGCCCTGAAGCATCCCTTCACAACTCTCGGTTAATTTTTATCCCTTATCTCTAGATATTCTTATTATCCAGATAAATGTCCAGTCCTTTCGTAATTCTTGCTATGCTTCTGGTCTCAATGATATCATATGGCAATGAGTTCCATAGGCTAATCATGTGCTATGTAAAAATGCATATCTTTATATCAGTTTAAAATTTGTCACCTTTCAGTTTCATTGAAAGTTATCTTGTTTTTGTATTATGTAAAAGGGCGAGCAGACGTTCCAGATAGAGAATCTCTCTTCTCTATGCCATTGAACTCAATGGAGCAATATCGATTTAAACCAGCTGAGAATCTGGCTCTCTGCATTACACAGTATCCACCCCAGTCTCAAACAACGGCTGTTATAGCATCCATTTTTGTTTTTTTTTTATTCTACGTTGTGGAAATTAAAAAGAAAAACACTGGTTCTGATTTAACAAACGAAACTGCAAAACAAAAAAACCCTTACATTTCAAAAGAAAAACTCCCATACTGTGCCCTGCGGATTAAGGAACAACCTGGAGACAAACTGTACATGAAAGTTAATGATTAACCAGTCTAAGATCAATGACTTCTTATTCTTTCCTTTGGTGCAAACATCTGAGCACATAGTTCTTTCTTTAACCTTTAGTTTAATCACTTCCATATAATCCTGAACCAAGGTTTAGTGCACAAATTAACCAACCATTAAGTATCATGCAGTACGTGGGAGATCTGGTCTCCAATCAGTTCCTTATATTCAAAAGCAATGGTGGTTCAACATAAAACAACACAGAGGCTCCCAGATTATTTATCTGGGCTGTTGCAAAAATCCACCCATAGTTTTTAAATTGAACTCCTTCACAAATCAATGCCTCTGTTTTTGATTTCCCACTGTTAATGCTGATGTTGTATGGAATCTGAAGACACTTTATGATATTGTTGATACCAGTATTATAAAATTGCAAGGAATTTGCCCAGATATGCCATGTAAGGTATCTGTGAAAATGTTATGATTTGCCAAGTATGATGATCTTGTTTATATGTTTGTGTCATCTTTGTATTGTGAGTTATAGATATGTATGGTATATTTGTATTTCAAAATTTGTGCTGTGTTTCTGGGTGACACCCCCAGACAGATTGGCATCAGCACTGCCTAACCTGTTCGATGGCCCACCAAGGGTCATCAGCTGTACAATGTGAACCCATTGAAAGGAGTCAGGGGATACACTTATGAGTCAGCAAGGCATGTGGGGCATGCAGGTGGACAGAGAACTCTAAGGCTTTTCCATGCCATGTGCTGTGAAGCTTGTGTTTGGGACACAGGAAGTACAAGCCACGTGACAAAAGGAATAACAGGCAGCTGCATCATCTCCATTTTGTCTTAGTTCATTCCTGCTTCTTACCTCTGGAGTAACTTTTCTACAAACTGAAGCTCTGAACAAAGGACAGAATGACCCAAGCTGTGGATGTGTTCCAGAGGGTTTTTCAAGCCAGCAAACTCACCATTGCTGCTAAGAACCTGATGTATGGACTTTGAAGTCTCTGTATGTATCTGAGTGTTTTATCATTTAACAACTCCCTTCTTGTTCTTTCTTTCTTTTATAATAAACCTTTAGTTTTAGTTACTAAAGGATTGGCTGGCAGCGTGGAATTTGGGTAAGATCCAAAGTAATATTGACCTGGTAATGTGGCTGGCTCTTTGGGGTCAGAAGAATATTTTGTATAGTGAGCAGTGTTTTTAAATAACTTCTCACTGTACTGGACCTATGTGCTGATTGGGAACCAGAGAACTGGAATGCAATAAAGAGGGCTGTGTGATTTCTTTTTTTGCTTCTTGATAACCAGTGTACACAGTTTGTGACTGGCTGGTGAGTCTAACCTTAGTGTTAATCACCTGTTTTGGGGAGAACCTCCTCTCCTTTTTGCAGCCTGCCCTTACCTTGACATTTTCAGTGAGGTACCCTGGTCACAAATGCCTCCAAAGTAGAAATAACAGAAAGTGAGAATACATAAATATTGAAATGAATCCAATAAATTATTATCCCAATAAAGAGTCTAGTCTAGTGGAATCAGCCCAGGGCTAGGAGTAAGGAACTTCAGAATTCAAATCCTCTCTCTACTGTATGGCCATAGGCAAGTCAGCTAGCCTGGATCTCAGTGACAACATCTGTAAAATAGGAATAATCACACTTAGGCCTTGTCTACACTACGAGAGTACTTCGATTTTAGTTAATTCGACTATGTGGAATCGATATTACTAAGTCGAACGTGTGTGTCCACACTAAGGACAGTAATTCGACTTTGTGAGACTTTGTGAGTCCACACTAACGGGGCAAGCGTCGACATTGGAAGCGGTGCACTGTGGGCAGCTATCCCACAGTTCCCGCAGTCCCCCCCTGCCCATTGGAATTCTGGGTCGAGCCCCAAATGCCTTCTGGGTAAAAAAATGTGTCGAGGGTGCTTTTGGGCGCCTGTCGTCATCCGTCCGTCACTCAAGCCCTCCCTCCCTCCCTCCCTGAAAGCGCCGGCGGGAAATCAGTTCGCGCGCTTTTCTGATTACTGACAGCGCGGACGCCACAGCAGTGCGAGCATGGATCCCGCTGCGACCATCGCTGCAGTTGTGGCAGTTCTCAACGCCTCGCAGCTTCTCCTCCACCTGTACCAGAGGCAGCTGCAGATCAATCATGAGAGGAGGCTACGGCACTACCGTGACGGCATGAAGTCGGACACTAGCTCCGACCTCTCTGAGAACATGAGACCCAGCGCCCAGGACATCTCGCTGTCACTGGGTCTTGTTGATACTGTTGAACGGCGATTCTGGGCCCGTGAAACCAGCACGGAATGGTGGGACCGCATAGTGCTGCAGGTCTGGGATGAATCCCAGTGGCTGCGCAACTTTCGCATGCGGAAGGGGACTTTCCTCGAACTGTGTGAGTTGCTGTCCCCTGCCCTGAAGCGAAAGGACACCCGGATGCGGGCAGCCCTGACTGTCCAGAAGCGAGTGGCCATAGCCCTCTGGAAGCTCGCAACGCCAGACAGCTACCGGTCCGTCGCTAACCAGTTTGGCGTGGGCAAGTCTACCGTGGGGGTTGCTGTTATGCAAGTAGCCAGGGCAATCGTCAAGCTACTGCTATCTAAGGTAGTGACCCTGGGAAACGTGGAGCTCATCAGAGATGGCTTTGCCGAGATGGGATTCCCAAACTGCGGTGGGGCTATAGATGGGACTCACATCCCTATCCTGGCACCGGACCACCAGGCTAGCCAGTACATCAACCGGAAGGGCTACTTTTCCATGGTGCTGCAAGCACTGGTGGACCATCGGGGACGTTTTACCAATATCTACGTTGGATGGCCTGGCAAGGTTCATGACGCTAGGGTGTTCAGGAACTCTGGTCAGTGTAGACGGCTGCAGGAAGGTATTTACTTCCCGGACCACAAAGTAACTGTTGGGGATGTGGAGATGCCTACAGTCATCCTCGGGGACCCTGCATACCCGCTAATGCCCTGGCTCATGAAGCCCTACACTGGCGCACTGGACTCAGGGAAAGAACTATTCAACTACCGGCTCAGCAAGTGCAGAATGGTGGTGGAGTGTGCTTTTGGCCGTCTCAAGGGCAGATGGAGAAGCCTACTCACTCGCTGTGATCTCAGCGAGACCAATATCCCCATTGTGATAGCTGCTTGCTGTGTGCTCCACAATTTGTGTGAGAGCAAGGGGGAGACCTATATGTCGGGGTGGGAGGTTGAGGCAAATAGCCTGGCTTCTGATTACGTCCAGCCAGACAGCAGGGCGATTAGAAGATCACAGCGGGACGCACTGTGCATCAGGGAGGCTTTGAAAGCCAGGTTCCTGACTGAACAGGGTCTCCAGTGACTTTTTACTTTGTGGACAGAGATGCTGAACCTGCCCCCGTTTCTTTACCCAGTTACCGTTGACTATCCTTCCAAGTTACATACCCCCTTCCCCACCTTCCCAACAAATAAAATCTGTTCTGTTCTGTTAATGAAGAAGGTTCTCTTTTTTACTGTTTTCGCGGGAATGTTTTAAACCGGGGACGCAGACTGTGGCGGGGGGCGGGCTTACTGTTTTGATGCAAATGATGCTTCTAAAGTCCGGGAATGACAGGCTCCGCAGTGCTGCATTGGTTGTTTCAACGCAGCCTGCCAGCAGTCCTGGGCGGGACTGGATGTATGTGTCGGCCAAGTGACTTTCTGGCAGGGGGCGGAGGGTAACAGATCCCCTGCTGCGTGGCTCTGTGATCCAGGATAAGGACCGCGGCATAGGATCTCTAACTGCCCTCCCCCGACACAAAGTCACAGATCAATCCCCCTCGCACCCCAGAACAAGAAAACCGCCTCCCAGACTGACCAGGGTAACTGGTGACTGTGCTGTGTATGTGTCCTGATGCTGGACCTGCCCCCGCCTCTGTAGCCTGCTACAGGTGACTGTCCTGTCCAAGTAACAAACCCCTTCCCCCCCTTCAGACAGAATCCCCTCCAAAAGACACTCTCGGAAACAGTACTTAACAGAAACCGATGTTTTATTACGAACCGCACATGAAAAGGGGGGGGGGGGAAGGAAACTTGGACATGGGCTAGTGTGAGATGGGTAGGAAAGGACTTTTCAAACTTTGTGGAACGAGAGCCTTCCAGTGCTGCAGCAGTGTGCAGGGGCCGACTGAAAGTTTTAACGGCCCTTGCCGCCCCTCCTTCTTTGTACTTTTGGTGAGGGGGGTGTGGGACTTGGTGGCGGGGGAGGGCGGTTAGAGATAGACAGCAGCAGTGCTCTGTCCTCCTGCCTCCGGTCTTGCAGAACATCCACTAGGCGCCGGAGCGTCTCCGTTTGCTCCCTCATTAGTCCAAGCAGGGTTTGAGTAGCCTGCTGGTCCTCCTGGCGCCACCTCTCCTCCCGTTCCATGACTGCTCTGTGCATTTGTGACAAGTTCTCCCTCCACTGTGTCGTCTGGGCTGCCTGCTCTCGTGAGCACTCCATAAGTTCATAAAACATGTCTTCACGAGTTTTTCTCTTCCTTCTTCTAATCTGCGCTAGCCTCTGGGAGTGTGATGCCAGGCTGGGTTGGGAGACAGTCGCAGATGTGTCTGTTGGAATGGGAAAAAGGGAGTAAATTCCTGAGACAGATAAATGAAGTTGCTAACAAAGAGCATAGTCTTTCTCTGTGAACAACACCATGCACTGCACCTTTCACATGCGCACTCAGGACAAGGTCGAATTTTCGGCCCTCGCCTTATGTGTCTGGGGTCCTGCAGTTGCGATCAGAGAAGCGTTGCAGGACACCTCTACTTCTGCTGCGGGAAAACATGGTAAGCCGTAGACTTGTGGCAGCTTAAACATGTAATAGTAGCACTGGGCTCCTTTCGCACTGAATGCAAGGCCACTCTCTGCTGGCAGCAATCAGGGAAGCATGAGCTCTGCCCCTGTCCCACCACCGCGCGGCTGTCCCCGGGAAAGATCCCTGTATGCTGCCCCTCTGCCGCCTCCACCGCGTGGCTGTAAAGCAGTCCAAATACTAACATTCCCCTCCCTAATTTAAAGCAGGGCGTCATGTGTGACATAACCCTCATGAGGATCTCGGAGACCGAGAGGGGAAGGATGCTGCGTGAATGCATGCAGAGGCCTGGGCCATATGCCGCCATGCTGTGCCGCGCACTGATCCCCGACTACCTCATGGACTCATGGCGTGGGAACGTGTGCTACCACGGGGGACCAAACAAGATTGCCCTGCCGTTGAACCTCGTGCGCATGCTGGAGCGGTACCTCCAGGAGAGCTATGCGGAGCTATCACAGGAGGACTGTCTGTCCATTCCCGGGCACATTGACCGCCTTTTCCTTTAAATTGAGCATAACGGACTACAGAGTGGAGGGGCTGTGTTGTGGACTAATCATGAATATCCGGACAGTACTTGATTTTCTATACATAGTTAGTAGAAAAAAGTTTACTAAGCCAACTAAATCATGAACAACAAATTACTGATATAGTTATTATTCCTGTTTTGTTATTAATAAAAGTTTCTATGTTTAACTGAGTGACTGAAAAGCCCATTCTTAACAATATAAATATTCCACTTATGTTAAAATGAAATGTTTAGATGTTTAAAGCACTCACTGCTTGATCCTTCCCCTGATTCGGTGTCCGGGGTAAGGGCTGTGGACGGTTGGTAGGGGATCTCGGTAAGGGTGATGAAGAGCTCCTGGCTGTCGTTGAAATCAGCGGTGCAAGCGCTGTCGACTGCCTCGTCCTCCTCATCTCCTTCCTCATCTTCCCCGTCACCTAACATTTCCGAGGAGGAACCGGCCGTGGACAATATCCCATCCTCGGAGTCCACGGTCAGTGGTGGGGTAGTGGTGGCGGCCGCACCTAGGATGGAATGCAGTGCCTCGTAGAAACGTGATGTGTGGGGCTGGGATCCGGAGCGTCGGTTTGCCTCTTTGGTTTTTTGGTAGCCTTGTCTCAGCTCCTTGATTTTCACGCGGCACTGCGTTGCATCCCGGCTGTATCCTCTCTCTGCCATGGCTTTAGAGATCTTCTCATAGATCTTTGCATTCCTTCTTTTGGAGCGCAGCTCTGAAAGCACGGACTCATCGCCCCACACAGCGATGAGATCCAAGACCTCCCGATCAGTCCATGCTGGGGCCCTCTTTCTATTAGATTGCACGGCCAACTCTGCTGGAGAGCTCTGCATCGTTGCTAGTGCTGCTGAGCTCTCCACGCTGTCCAAACAGAAAATGAGATTCAAAGTGGCCAGACAGGAAAAGGAATTCAAATTTTCCCGGGGCTTTTCCTGTGTGGCTGGTCAGAGCATCCGAGCTCAGACTGCTGTCCAGAGCGTCAACAGAGTGGTGCACTGTGGGATAGCTCCCGGAGCTATTACCGTCGATTTCCATCCACACCTAGCCTAATTCGATATTGCCATTTCGAATTTAGCGCTACTCCTCTCGTTTTCGAGGATTACAGAAGTCGAATTTAAAAGAGCTCTATTTCGAACTAAGTAGCTTCCTGGTGTGGACGGGTGCAGGGTTAATTCGATGTAACGGCGCTAAATTCGATATAAGCTCCTAGTGTAGACCAGGCCTTAGTCTCCTACCTCATACACATGATTTGAAGATTAATCAGATAAATAAAGTTTGGGGCATTTGGATCTAAGGTTTAGGGGTAAGCAGGCTAATTTGCTACTTTTGCCACCACTTGGTGCCTTGGGAACACAAAGTTTTTCTTATTATGTACAGAAAAGCCACCTTCATAAAGTGTTACTGCCAGGAATGTCCCTGATCCTGTTGCCACTGAATCATAGAATCATAGAAATGTAGTGCTGAAGGGACCTTGAGAGGTTATTTAGTCCATCCCCCTGTGCTGAGGTAGGACTCAGGGCTTGTCTAGACAAACAGTGCCTAGCAACCTGGAATGTAAATCTACAGCGTACTAGACTGTTATGCACTAAGTAGCTGTGTGGACCCTGCTACCATGCACTAAAAGTTCTATAGTGAACACCAATCTAGTCTAATTTCAAAGTGGAGTAGATCAAAGCACACTAGGGAACTTTTAATGTGCAGTAGCAGCATTCACATGGACAGCCAGTGTGCAGAACACTAGTGCACTTGTTATAAATATAAAGAGAAGGGTAACAACCTTTGTGTATGCAGTAACATAAAATCCCTTCTGACCAGAGGTACAGAATCATTTACCTGTAAGGGGTTAATCAGTTCAATTAACCTAGTTGGCACCTGACCAGAAGGACCAATGGGGAAAGAAGATACTTTCAAATCTGAGGGGGCGGGGGAAGGTTTTGTTTGTGCTCTCTTTGTTGGTTCCCTCTCGGGACAAAGAGAGAAACCAAGCAGGTAAACCAGCTCCTAAAAAGATCCTAAAATGATACATCAAAAATTACAGAAATTGTAAGTAATAGCAAGGAAATGCGTTAGATTATCTTTTGTTTTAGCTTGTGAATTTTCCCTATGCTAAGAGGGAGGTTTATTCCTGATTTTGTAACTTTGAAGTTGAGCCTAGAGGGGAATCCTCTGTGTTTTAAATCTTTTTATTACCCTGTAAAATTACCTTCCATCCTGATTTTACAGAGGTGTTTCTTTTACTTTTTTCTTTATAATAAAGTTCTTCTTTTAAGAACCTAATTGATTTTAAAAGCAGCAAGGAGTCCTGTGGCACCTTATAGACTAACAGACGTATTGGAGCATGAGCTTTCGTGGGTGAATACCCACTTCTTCGGATGCATCTTGCAGCTTGCATCCGAAGAAGTGGGTATTCACCCACGAAAGCTCATGCTCCTATACGTCTGTTAGTCTATAAGGTGCCACAGGACTCCTTGCTGCTTTTACAGATCCAGACTAACACGGCTACCCCTTTGATAATTGATTTTAGTGTCCTAAAGATAAAGGGTCTGGTCTGTACTTTTATTAAAGGCAATTGGTTGGTATATTATTCTCAAGCCTCCCCAGGAAAGGGGGTGAAGGCTTGGGGGGATATTTTGGGGAAATAGGAACTTCAAGTGGTCCTTTTCCTGAATATTTATCTAAATCACTTGGTGGTGGCAGCAATATTGTCCAAGGACAAGAAAAGGATTTGTGCCTTGGGGAAGTTTTTAATCTAAGCTTGTAGAAATAAGCTTAGGGGGTCTTTCATGCAGGTCCCCACATCTGTACCCCAGAGTTCAGAGTGTGAAGGGAACCCTAACAGCATTGTAGATTTAGATCCCAGCTTGCCGTGCACTGTTTGCCACCAGGAGAAGCCCTCAAGTATACCTAGAACAGCCCTGACAGATGTTTATCTAACCTTTTCTTAAAAACCTCCAGTGACAGGGATTCCACAACCTCCCTTAGTAACTTATTCCAGTACTTAATGAGCCTTGTAGTTAGAAAGTTTTTTCCTAATATCTAATCTAAATCTCCCTTGCTGCATAGTAAGTTGATTACTTCTTGTCCTACCATCAGTGGACAGTGAGAATAGCTGATCACCATCCTCTTTATAACAGCCATAACTTGAAGACTCTGATCAGGGCCCTACTCAGTCTTCTTTCTCAAGACTAAACATGTCCAGTTTTTTAACCCTTCCTCAGAAGTCATGTTTTCTAAATCTTTCATCTTTGTTGCTCTCTCCTGGACTCTCTCCAATTTGTCCACATCTTTCTTAAAGCGTGGTGCCCAAAACTGGACACCATACACCAGCTGAGCCCTCACCAGGGCCAAGCAGAGTGGAACAATTACCTCCGGTGTTGTATATAAGACACTCCTGTGAATACACCCCAGAATGATATTTGCCTTTGTTTGTAATTGCATCACATTGTTCTCTCATGTTCAATCTGTGATCCACTATAATCCCTAGATCCTTATCTGTGTACTACTTGCCAGTTATTCCCCATTTTGTATTTGTACATTTGAATTTTCCTTTCTAAGTACTTTGCACTTGTATTTATTGAATTTCATCTTGTGGATTTCAGACCAATTCTTCAATTTATCAATGTCCTTTTGAATTCTAAACCTGTCCTCTAAATTGCTTTCAAACCCTCCCAGTTTGGTGTCATCTGTAAATTTTATAACCATACTCTCCACTCCATTATCCAAGTCATTAATGAAAATATTGAATAGTACTGGACCCAGGCCAGACCCAGTCTGACAAGAAACCATTGAGAACTACTCTTTGAGTACAGTTTTTCACCCAGTTTTGCACGCATTTTACAGTAAATTCATCTAGACCAAATTTCCCTAGTTTGCTTATGAGAATGTTATATGGGACTGTGACTAAAGTCTTATTAAAATCAAGATATATCACAACTACTGCTTCCCATCCACTAGGCCAATAACCCTGTCAAAGAAGGAAATTAGAATGGTTTGGCATGATTTGTTCTTGTCAAATCTATGTCAACTGTTACTTATTACCCTATGATCCTCTAGGTGCTTACAAATTGGTTGTTTAATAATTTGTTCCACTATCTTTCCAGATATCAAAGTTAGATCTGATTGGTTATAATTCCCCGAGTCCTCTTTGTTCCCATTTTCAAAGATAGGTACTATGCTTGCTCTTTTCCAGTCCTCTGGAACTCACCTGTCTTCCATGAGTTCTCAAAAATAATTGCTAATGGTTCTGAGATTGCTCTAGCTACTTCTGTAAGTACCCTAGTGTGAATTTCACCACTCCCTGCTGACCTGAATACATCTAACTTATCTAAGTATTCTTTAACCCGTTCTTTCCCTATTTTGGCTCATGTTCCTTCCCCCTTGTTGGGGGTGCAGGCTGTGGTGTGGGACCAGGGATGAGGGATTTGGGGTGCAAGAGGGGGCTCTGGGCTGGGGCAGGGGGTTGGTGTGTGGGGGCTGAGGGGGGGTGAGGGTTCTGGCTGGGGATGCGGGCTCTGGTGTGGGGCCAGGGATGAGGGATTTGGCATCCAGGGATTTGGGGTGTGAGAGGGGGCTCTGGACTGAGGGGTGGAGCTGAGGGGTTCAGAGTATGGGAGGGGACTCCAGGCTGGGGGGGTGGAGCCAAGGGATTCAGAATATGGGAGGGGGTTCTGGGAAGAGGCAGGAGGTTGGGGTATGGGAAGGGATATGGCTCTGGACTGGGGGTGCAGGTTCCAGGGTGGGGCTAGAAATGAGGGGTTCAGGGTGCAGGAGGGGGCTCCGGGCTGGGGTAGGGTGTTGGGGTGTGTGTGGGGGGGTGAGGGCTCCGGCTGGGGGGTGTGGGGTCTGGTATGGACTGGGGATGAGGGATTTGGGGTGCAGGAAGGGGCTCGGGCTGGAGTGGACTGCTTCCGGGAGCCGCGCGGAGCCACAGCAGCCAGGGAGCCTGCCTTAGCCCCACTGCGCCACCACCCAGACTTTTAATGACCACCACCAGGGTCCCTTTTTGACTGGGCATTCCAGTCGAAAATCGGACGCCTAGCAACCCTTCACCTCAGCCTTCTTGGTGTTGTCTACTCTGTTATTAGCTCTCCTTCCCTGCTAAGTAGTGGGCCTACATCTGCCTTCATCTTTCTCTTGCTCCTAGTGTAATTATAGTACCTCTTCTTATTTCCTTCAATGTCTCTTGCTAGATATAACTCATTTTGTGCCTTAGCCTTTCCGATTTTTCTCTAAATGCATGTGCTATTCTGAAGTTGGTGGTAAAACTCCATGCCTGTCCTCAGAAAAGATTTCAGCCCAAGATAGCAGAAATGCCACAGAGGACACAATTCAGGCAGCTTCAGTGGTGCTGAATTTATACTAGTTTGAATTTGTCTGAAATATATTAAATATGAACTGCAATGGCTGGGATTTTCAAATACCCCTGCCTTCACCTCTGTCAAACATCTGTGATAACTGAATTACAATACTATTTCAAAGTACCAGTACAGTACTTTCCCCCCATGCTTCTTCAGGATCAGACAGTGCTTTTAACTAGAAGAGATAACTTGCTTTAATACTTGAAGTTAATCATAGGACTTTTGATTTGGAATGTGACCAGCCAGGCAGGGCTAGTCAGCAATCTGTTACATTAATTGCATGCTCTGTGTGTTCCTGTCTGAGCATCACCAGGTGTCGAGCTGAATAACAACGTGATAAACACACACCATAATGACTCAGCTAACATGTACTATATTCTCCTCTATTAAATGTTATCTGGGAATTCATTGTTTTATAATTAGAAGCTTCAGAAATCCAAGAGGGAATCTGTAATGTACTGACAGGGACAAAATGAAATAAAACAGGCCAGTTTTAGAAAAGGGACACATATAACCTTTCCATATCAATACAAGAATCTCAATTAGCCTCAAGATTTAGTTAGAGTTTTCATTCCCCAAAAATCTTTACTGAAGAAATCCCATTCCATGTTCCCTGTGTCTACGAGTTGGCCTGTGTCTACTAGTTGGCTCTGCAATTCTCCTAGGCCAACCCTACCTCTCCTTCCAGTCCTACTGATAGATGGGGAGAAATCATGCCACCAATCTCCCTATCATCAAAGATTTTGTGGCCAGACTACTCCCCACTATTTCGGTGTCGATTTTTACTCCTAAATGTCCAATTAGTTCTGCTATACTCCTCTTTTATTTAAATTATATTCTTCCTTTAAATCACAGAAACTCCCTCACCAATGTCCCCACTCTGAACTAGTGTTCAACAACCACTCCTGCTAATGATGTTTAGGGGCAAGACTACTATAAACTCTCTCAATAGATCCTCTGCTGATGTTAGTATAATAATATCCGCTTATGGGTCTGCATCATCATCCATGATTCTTCTCTTATAATCTCCCTAGGGTGGGTTCTTCCATCTCCTAAGACTCTTATTGCAATGAGCAACTTCACTTCCCAGACAGGAATATGCCCGAGCAGAACTACAGAATGAAATAGATGCTGGTGAAACCAGTAAAAGGGCTGCTACCTATGTCAAATCAAAAGAGAGTGGACCCACAAAACCATCAAGTTGAAAATGTGGGTTTGCTTTTGATCTGCACAAATTAATTCAAAAGGGCTTCAAGCAACATGGCCCAATAAAGAGAGAATAAGAGAAGCTTAAGCACACTCCTATGGAGGCTCCAAGGAGACAATAGATCTATTTTTTAGCCTTCAAAGTCAGTCAATAAAATTAGCAGACACTCTCTAGACACGCTGAACTGCTAAACTTATGCCGAAATCATTGAAGAAAGTACCTGAAGTACTTATACAGTTCTGTTATTAACAGCAGGAAAATAAACAGGGAAGTCAGGGTTTCTGGCCACACAGAGCTTTTATGTGATAGTTTGATAAATGAGAGACAAAGCGGATGAGGTAAAAAAAATTTATTGAACCAACTTCTGTTGGTGAGAGAGACAAGTTTTTGAGCTACACAGAGCTCTTCCTCAGATCTGGGAAAGGTATTTAGAGTGTCACAGCTAAATACAAGATCGAATAGGTGCCTTACTCTGACCTAAGAAACAGCTCCGTGTAGCTCGAATGCTTGTCTCTCTCACCAACAGAAGTTGGTCTAGTAAAAGATATTACCTCACCCACCTTGTCTCTCCAATATCCTGAGACTGACAACAGGGCGACAATAATACTGCTTTGATAAATGCCATAGGCCAGATTCTCAGCTGGTGCAAATCAGCATAGCATTATTAAAGTTGGCGGAGTTATGTTGATTCATGCAAGCTGATGCTATGGCTCTTCCATGTGTGGCTCAAGTGTCTGACTGCCCTATGTGAACAGCGTAGCCACCTTCAAATGGCTTTAGTGTGAAACTGGCAGTTCAATGTGTCTAGAGAATCCTACTTACTTTTACTAATTTGCTTCTGTGATAATGAAAACATAGCACCACAAGAAAGCTGGGTGTGATTACTGCAACTAGGGTTGGGAAAGCCAAGCTAGGTACAACAAGGAACTCTTTTTTCCACCCCTCAACTCCACTCAACCTTGAACCAAAACTTTGCTGCAAACTGAAAGAGCTCAGTTAACTCTGCTTCCCTATTTCCTAATTTGGTGCATCCCTGAATTCTTAGAACCTAGCAAGGCCTGAGAGCAGAAATGGCCAAATAATCTGTTTTCATGGTAGAAAGAAGCAATGGAAATTACACAAGAAATCCTGTTCCTGCAGTTTCCCTGCCTGGTAATGCAGGTGGACAATTCAGATAAGCATTGAATGAAAAAATGAATTAATATTGTGATAGCACTTTCTGACTGAGGATTGGAAAGCTCTTTGCAAACATTAATTAATGTAGTTCTGTGAGTTAGGGACTTATTATTATCCCCTTTCTTCAGATGAGGAAACTGGAACAGAGTTCCAAGATTTGCCCAAGATCACATAGGAAGCCTGTGGCAGGCTGCGAATAAAACTGAGGGTATGTCTACACTACGAAATTAGGTTGAATTTATAGAAGCCGGTTTTATAGAAATCAGTTGTATACAGCCGATTGTGTGTCCCCCCACATAAAATGCTCTAAGTGCATTAATTCGGCGGACCGCGTCCACAGTACCGAGGCTAGCGTCGACTTCCGGAGTGTTGCACTGTGGGTAGCTATCCCACAGTTCCCGCAGTCTCCGCCGCCCATTGGAATTCTGGGTTGAGATCCCAATGCCTGAACGATGCAAAACAGTGTCGCGGGGGGTTCTGGGTACATGTCGTCAGGCACCTCCCCCTCCGTCAGCGCAACGGCAGACAATCGATTCGCGCCTTTTTACCTGGGTTACCTGTGCAGACAACATACCACGCCAAGCATGGAGCCCGCTCAGCTCAGCTCAGCTCAGCTCACCGTCACCATATGTCCTCTGGGTGCCGGCAGACGTGGTACTGCATTGCTACACAGCAGCAGCTAATTGCCTTTTGGCAGTAGACGGTGCAGTATGACTGGTAGCCATCATCGGCAATCTGGGTGCTGGCAGACGTGGGGCTGGCAGACGTGGGGCTGCATTGCACACAGCAGCAGCCCCTTGCCTTTTGGTAGAAGATGGTATATTACGATTGGTATCCATCGTCATCGTATTGCAGTGACTGTCAATCATGGGCACCTGGGCAGACATGCTCAGTCCTAGCGAACTGTCTTGATGATGATGGCTATCAGTCGTAGTATGCTATTTTCTGCCAAGCGCCCAGTATTTTCTGCCAAGCACCCAGAAGATGCCAAGGGCTATCAGTCATGCTGCACCGTCGTCTGCCAGCTTAAGATGTAAAAAATAGATTTGTTCTGTATTCATTTGCTTCCCCCTCCCTCCGTCAAATCAACGGCCTGCAAAACCCAGGCTTTTGAGTTCAATCTTTGGGGGGAGGGGCATTCTGTGTGACAGTTGTTTGTGTTTCTCCCTGATGCACAGCCACCTTTGTTGATTTTAATTCCCTCTACCTGTACGCCATGTCGTCACTCGCTCCTCCCTCCCTCCCTCCCCCGGTCCGTCAGATACTAGCTTCGCGCCTTTTTTCAGACCAGACGCCATAGCACTGGGATCATGGAGCCCGCTCAGATCACCGCGGCAATTATGAGCACTATGAACACCACGCCTATTGTCCTGGAGTATATGCAGAGCCAGAACATGCCAAAGCAAAACCAGGACCAGCCGAGGAGGCGATTGCAGCGCGGCGACGAGAGTGATGAGGAAATTGACATGGACATAGACCTCTCACAAGGCACAGGCCCCAGCAATGTGGAAATCATGGTGTTACTGGGGCAGGTTCATGCCGTGGAACGCTGATTCTGGGCCCGGGAAACAAGCACAGACTGGTGGGACCGCATCGTGCTGCAGGTGTGGGATGATTCCCAGTGGCTGCGAAACTTTCGCATGCGTAAGGGCACTTTCATGGAACTTTGTGACTTGCTTTCCCCTGCCCTGAAGCACCAGAATACCAGGATGAGAGCAGCCCTCACAGTTGAGAAGCGAGTGGCGATAGCCCTGTGGAAGCTTGCAACGCCAGACAGCTACCGGTCAGTTGGGAATCAATTTGGAGTGGGCAAATCTACTGTGGGGGCTGCTGTGATCCAAGTTGCCAGGGCAATGAAAGACCTGGTGATATCAAGGGTAGTGACTCTGGGAAACGTGCAGGCCATAGTGGGTGGCTTTGCTGCAATGGGATTCCCAAACTCTGGTGGGGCGATAGACGGAACCCATATCCCTATCTTGTCATCGGAGCACCAAGCCACCGAGTACATAAACCGCAAGGGTACTTTTCAATGCTGCTGCAAGCCCTGGTGGATCACAAGGTACGTTTCACCAACATCAACGTGGGATGGCCGGGAAAGGTACATGATGCTCGCGTCTTCAGGCACTCTGGTCTGTTTCGAAAGCTGGAGGAAGGGACTTTCTTCCCGGACCAGAAAATAACCGTTGGGGATGTTGAAATGCCTATCGTGATCCTTGGGGACCCAGCCTACCCCTTAATGCCATGGCTCATGAAGCCGTACACAGGCAGCCTGGACAGTAGTCAGGACCTGTTCAACTACAGGCTGAGCAAGTGCCGAATGGTGGTGGAATGTGCATTTGGACGTTTAAAAGCGCGCTGGCGCAGCTTACTGACTCGCTCAGACCTCAGCGAAAAGAATATCCCCATTGTTATTGCTGTTTGCTGTGCGCTCCACAATATCTGTGAGAGTAAGGGGGAGACATTTATGGCGGGGTGGGAGGTTGAGGCAAATCGCCTGGCCGCTGATTACGCGCAGCCAGACACCAAGGCGGTTAGAAGAGCACAGCAGGGCGCGGTGCGCATCAGAGAAGCTTTGAAAACGAGTTTTGTGACTGGCCAAGCCACGGTGTGAAACTTCTGTTTGTTTCTCCTTGATGAACCCTCCGCCCCCCCCCACCTGGTTCACTCTACTTCCCTGTAAACCAACCACCCCACCCTCCCCTCCCCCTTCGAGCACCGCTTGCAGAGGCAATAAAGTCATTATTACTTCACATTCATGCATTCTTTATTAATTCATCACACAACTAGGGGGATAATTGCCAAGGTAGCCTGGGATGGGTGGGGGAGGAGGGAAGGAAAAGGACACACTGCAGTTTAAAACTTTAACTCTTATTGAAGGCCAGCCTTCTGATGCTCGGGCAATCATCTGGGGTGGAGTGACTGGGTGGCCGGAGGCCCCCCCACTGTGTTCTTGGGCGTCTGGGTGAGGAGGCTATGGAACTTGGGGAGGAGGGCTGTTGGTTACACAGGAGCTGTAGCGGCGGTCTCTGCTCCTGCTGCCTTTCCTGCAGCTCAACCATACGCTAGAGCATATCAGTTTGATGCTCCAGCAGCCGGAGCATCGACTCTTGCCTTCTGTCTGCAAGCTGACGCCACCTATCCTCTTCAGCCCGCCACTTGCTCTGTTCATCCCGCGATTCAGCCCGCCACCTCTCCTCTCGTTCATATTGTGCTTTTCTGTAGTCTGACATTGACTGCCTCCATGCATTCTGCTGTGCTCTGTCAGCATGGGAGGACATCTGGAGCTCCATGAACATATCATCCCGCGTCCGCCGTTTTCTCCTTCTAATCTTCACTAGCCTCTGTGAAGGAGAAACATTTGCAGCTGGTGGAGGAGAAGGGAGAGGTGGTTAAAAAAGACACATTTTAGAGAACAATGGGTACACTCTTTCACGTTAAATTTTGCTGTTCACATTACACAGCACATGTGCTTTCGTTACAAGGTCGCATTTTTCCTCTTATATTGAGGGCCTGCCGGTTTGGTGTGAGAGATCACTCACGCAGTGCCAGGCAACAGATTTCAGCGTGCAGGCAGCCATGGTAAGCCACAGTCTTTTGGCTTTTTTAACCTTCTTAACATGTGGGAATGGTTTCAAACAGCAGCGCCCTCATTTCCCATATCAAGCACCCATTGGGTTGGCCATTTAAAATGGGTTTGCAATGTAAAAGGAGGGGCTGTGGTTTCCGGCTTAACATGCAGCACAAACCCAACTAACCCCCCTCCCCCCCCACACCCAATTCTCTGGGATGATCACTTCACCCCTCCCCCCACCGTGTGGCTAACAGTGGGGAACATTTCTGTTCAGCAGAGCAGGAACGGGCACCTCTGTATGTCCCCTTAATAAAATCGCCCCATTTCAACCAGGTGACCGTGAATGATATCACTCTCCTGAGTATAACAAAGAGAGATAAGGAATGGATGTTGTCTGCATGCCAGCAAACACCGGGACCATACGCTGCCACACTTTGTTATGCAATGATTCCAGACTACGTGCTACTGGCCTGGCGTGGTAAAGTGTCCTACCATGGCGGACGGGATAAGGCAGCCCTCCCCAGAAACCTTTTGCAAAGGCTTTGGGAGTACATGAAGGGGAGCTTTCTGGAGATGTCCCTGGAGGATTTCCGCTCCATTCCCATACACGTTAACAGACTTTTCCAGTAGCTGTACTGGCCACGATTGCCAGGGCAAATTAATCATTAATCATTAAACACGCTTGCTTTTAAACCATGTGTAATATTTACAAAGGTACACTCACCAGAGGTCCCCTGTGTGCCCTCAGGGTCTGGGAGCACGCCTTGGGTGAGTTCTGGGGTTACTGGTTCCAGGTCCAGGGTGATAAACATATCCTGGCTGTTGGGGAAACCGGTTTCTCCGCTTCCTTGCTGCTGTGAGCTATCTACATTATCTCCATCCTCATCTTCCTCGTACCCCGAACCCGCTTTCCTGTGTGTTTCTCCAGTGAGGGAGTCATAGCACACGGTTGGGGTAGTGGTGGCTGCACCCCCTAGAATGGCATGCAGCTCCGCGTAGAAGCGGCATGTTTGCGGCTCTGCCCGGACCTTCCGTTTGCTTCTCTGGCTTTGTGGTAGACTTGCCATAGCTCCGTAATTTTCATGCGGCACTGCTGTGCGTCCCTGTTATGGCCTCTGTCCATCATGGCCTTGGAGACCTTTTCTAATATTTTGCCATTTCGTTTACTGCTACGGATTTCAGCTGGCACTGATTCATCTCCCCATATGGTGAGCAGATCCCGTACCTCCCGTTTGGTCCATGATGGAGCTCTTTTGCGATCCTGGGACTCCATCACGGTTACCTGTGCTGATGAGCTCTGCGTGGTCACCTGTGCTCTCCACGCTGAGCAAACAGGAAATGAAATTCAAACGTTCGCGGGGCTTTTCCTGTCTACCTGGTCAGTGCATCTGAGTTGAGAGTGCTCTCCAGAGCGGTCACAATGAAGCACTGTGGGATAGCTCCCGGAGGCCAATAACGTCGAATTCTGTCCACACTACCCCAATTCCGACCTGCTAAGGCCGATTTTATCGCTAATCCCCTTGTCGGAGGTGGAGTAAAGAAACCGGTTTAAAGGGCCCTTTAAGTCGAAAGAAAGGGCTTCGTCGTGTGAACGTGTCCAGGCTTAATTCGATTTAACGCTGCTAAAGTCGACCTAAACTCGTAGTGTAGACCAGGCCTCAGATTTGTGCCTTAACTACAAGATCTTCCTTTTTCTTAAACAATGGCTTGGCGGGGTGAAGTTTGTCCCCAAACCACTGAAATGGAGCCTAATTCTGAATCTTAAATGTTACTTGGCAACATAACCACTGTCGCTCAGCAATGCTATCACCTGAAACTCTGAGATCCAAAACTTTTCAATGTTTATTCCAATCTTTAAACAGTTTGATCTTCACCCACCATTAATTGTAATTAAAACTCTTCAGGACATTTTTTCCCTTTAGATGATCATTACAGTTAAGGGAACAGCAGGATCGGCGCCAGGGTTTTTGCCACCCTAGACGGCAGCGCTCCTCCTCAGTAATCGGCGGCAGCTCCTCCTCTGAAGCTGCGTTCTCGGCGGTGGGGGTCCTTCCGCTCCGGGTCTTCGGGGCACTTCAGCGGCGGGTCCCGGAGCGAGTGAAGGACCCGCCGCCGAATTTCCACTGAAGACCCGGCACGGAAGGACCCCCCCGCCGCCGAAATTCCGCAGAGGGCAGCGAAATGCCGCCCCCCACATCCTGCCGCCCTAGGGTCGCCTAGTGGAAGCGCCGGCCCTGGGGAACAGTGGGAAACACAGAATCTGCTCAAGCTTTTATCATCTTTTTTTCCCCCCACCCCCTAATGGAAGCACAGTTCTGTATAACAGCTGGATCTTAAACTATAAGCACAGGCCTTTCTTATTCCTCTGGGAGAAACCTCACAAAAGGACTGTCAAATAATATTCAACTGTTTGAAATGAACTAATGTTAAAGTAGAAAACAAAAAATCTCAAGTACAGAATAAGCATGAATCATTTTTAAAGCCCTGTTAAGTTTTTTACAATCTTCTTATTATCAGGAAAGTCTTCAGGCAAAATTCTGCTCTCACGTCTGCACAGTAGGTCTCAACTCCAGGATGCTGCACTTCCAGTAGCAGTGCTGCACAAGTATGGCGGCAGAACACTGGAATCAAGATCCAGAATTGGATCAGGGAATAGAGCTATGCTCTTCCTTGGCAAAATATATTTCAAGTCAAAACATGAAAAATGCCTCTTCTCTCTTTCTCTTGTATTTCTTTACTCTTTTTTTAAAATCATCTCTGACATCTATCTTCACCTTACACTGAGAACTGGTTAGACATGATTTAATGGAATTTCCCCTGTGGTCACTGCTTTCTCTCACTAGCACTGTGGAGAGCTGTTATGACTCAGGCTGTATATCAAACCAGTGGATAGTATGGGAACTACTGCATTATGGCTCAGGGCATTCTTCTCTTAGTAAATGGATCATGGCAGGGTGTATCAGTGGGCTGTGTCATTATACCAGCTAACTGCAGGGCTCTTTAAAGCTGTCTATTTTTCTGTCACTTGTAACACGTTTATAAAGTCATATGTTCACATTTTTATTCATTATGTGCCATTTTATAGTCCATGGGCAAATAGATTGTATGGTTTTAGCTTTGGAAGATATATTTTAAAATCGCAAGAGGGTTGATAATTCTTGCTATGCAGAGGTGCTATCTCAGGCCATGTACAGGATTTATTGAAAGAAGCCATTAAATAACAGAAGAGGAATTATAAAAAGAGTGTCAGGAATGCTTTAAAGTACATGCCCAGATTCATCCCTGGGGTAGCTCCACTGAAGTTACTTCAGGAATGAATTTTGTCTGTTATTAAGAGAAACACTTTATCATGCTTGTAACTCACATAGATAGCATTGTTGTGCCTAGAGCAGGGCCGGCTCTAACTTTTTTGCCACCCCAAGCAAAAAAAAAAAGAGCGCCGCCCTGCCGTAACACCCCCCCCCGAGCGCCGCCCCGCCCTGCCGAAACATCTCCCCCGGAGCGCCGCCCCGCCCTGCCGAAACACACCCCCCCGAGCGCCGCGCTGCCGAAACAACCGCCCGAGTGCCGCGCTGCCAAAACATCCCCCCCGAGTGCTGCGCCGCCGAAACATCCCCCCCAGCGCCGCCGAAACACCCCCCCCGAGCGCCGCAGCACCGAAACACCCCCCCGAGCGCTGCGCTGCTGAAACACCCCCCCCCCCCGAGTGCCGCGCCGCTGGGGAAAGAAAAAAAAAACAAACCCCAAGCGCCGCACCGCCGAAACACCCCCCCGAGCGCCGTGCCGCCAAAACACCCCCCCCGACCGCCACGCCACGCCGCCGAAACACAAACAACCCACCCCCCCGAGCGCCGCCTGGCCAAAACAAAAACAACAACAAAAAGACCCCGAGCGCCCCCCGCCACCCCAAGATTGGCCGCCCCTTACAACCAGCTGACCAAGCCACGTGCTTAGTCAGCTGGTGCCTGGAGCCAGCCCTGGCCTAGAGCCTGTGCAGATATTTAAAGCTCAGCTCTTATTGAAACCAGACAAACTGTAATAGCTCTTCAATTTACTGATGCCTTTACTGCAATGTATGGTGTACCAAAACTGTATGGTGCTTTAGGGAGACTGGATAAAACGCACCATATACTACACACACTGTGCTGTGTTCAGTTACATTTATTTGTATATTGCAACTTTCAAACTGCTTTGCAGATAGATTAGCAGGGCTGGGAATTTCATCCATACCATACTACGCCATACCATACTGGATGGAAAGGAACTTTGGATTCCGTACAACCTGATTGACCTGATCTACCTAGTTACTTTTCAAAATGAGAGAGCATTGTGGTGGGGAAGCAGATCAGGCCTTTTAGATACGCTAAATAAAAGCTTATATGTCTTTTCCTGATCATCTACCTTGTGACCTTGTGGATTTATTTGTAGGGCATATGTTACTTTTATACAAAGGCTGTTGTAATAATTAGGAGAATTAGAATGTCCTCTCAGCTGTCATGAGTGGAGGGAACTCTGCTCTGCAGAGCTGTGGGGGTGCAAAAAGGGACATTGCTTCCTCTGCTGTGTAGATTCCCCCCTCTCTGGGACACTGCAGATATTCTTCTTTCTGTCTTAGGTGTTTCTATCATTGCTATATCCTAGCACTTACACACTGGAGCTGCATGAAGTTTATGGTACACTAGATTTGGAGGTGGGGACCAGTCTGTCTTTCTCTCTCTCTCTCATTATGCCTTGCTGACTATGTGGATTTTGAATGAGAAATCCATTGGGAGTTGGTGCTTTCTGAAGCAGCATTAATTCCCACTGGGACTTCCTTTGGTTGCTACTGTAGAGCTTGCAGGGGAGCTCTCTCCATGCAACTAGGCTGTTGGGGGGACAAGTGGGGACAGACCAGAGCAGCTGCACACATTGAAAGGCCCTCCATGTGGCTGGCATTCCCTTCTCTTCCCAGGGGCCTGTGGGGTTGGGAGGTTGTACCCCGGCCTCTTCTGTAGGGCTCCTAACAGTTCCCCCCTTTGAGGGGACAATGACGTGATCCTGGCTCCGGATAAACTGATTTAGCCCTGGGGCTTCATGTTATCCTGCTCACTACACACACTCGGTCAGCTCTGTATTTACATCCAAACGTGTGAGTTCCCACATCCGTTTATTACACCATGTGTCTGAGGACTTAGCTCGGAGTTTACGATCAGGCACCCTGGATCTTCTTTAGCCATCTGAATACATTGGGCAGATTTTTGCTAGGCAGTACATGGAGTGGATGAGACACAAAGGTTGTTTCACACCGAAGGGAGGAAAGATATTAGAAGGAGCTTAGAAAGTCAGTGCAGATGGTGGGTTTAGCTTTTATCAGTCACAAACCCACCAGCTTGAGGGGCTGCGGCTCTGGAAAGGTCAAATTGCTCATGACATTTAGAATTCAGATGGTAACAGGGCTATTTCTGCCATGGAGAGTTATTTACTTATCTCCAAAGAGCTATGAGGCAGGAATGACAAAGTTCATGAATCAATAGAGATATGCTGGGAATATGGTATGTGAAGAAAGCAGAGTCTGCACTGGTGGGGGCCTCTAGCAGCCAAAGCTCCATGGGTGGCCCTAGGGGGCGGAAGTTGCAGTGGTGATGGCGGCCATAACCGTCTCTCTATGGCTGGGGAAAGTACAGGAGGTCAGCACTACCACCAAACTGGGCGATGCTGGCAAAGAGGAGGTGTGGCCAGCAAGACCTGGGGATTAATCGATGGAGCACATCTTCTTAGCAGGCTCTAACAACATTTGAAATCCCTTGAGAGAAACCGTGAGGGTGGACAGCAATTAATATCACCCTCTGGGACTTCATTTTGGAGTGGAGGTGGTCAGATTGGCACAGTGCGGAGTTGTGACCAGCACCTCTCTGTCCCAGGTTTTCCAAATTGGGACCAATTTATATGGTGGAAGAAGAATTTTTAAAAGTAAATATTATGGGCCAGATCCTCAGCTGGTATGAATTGACTGCACTGGAACTACACCACTTTACACCAGCTGAGGATCTGGCCTGTAGACACGAGCTGAAAATAGCAGGTCAATACTGAACATCTTCCTCCTGAGAAAAATGTCTCCTTCCTGAGAAGTCATTTTATTCAAATATATTATAGTAGTACACAACACCCAAATTGTACAAATACAAAATGGATGAGGAGCTAAGTATTTTGCTTACTCCCCAGCACATTTTATTACTGAGTCTCCTACAGGACATACTGTTTAAGATTATTAATTGATAAAAGTAATTTCAGTACCATTCAGCATAATGAAACAGACTTTGCTCATGATCAGCATGAACAATGTGGAGAACCTGAGAGGAAAATATCCTTCAGCATGAAGGTTTCTGCCTCTTTGTGAATTAGGTACAAATATAATAGTGACTTAGTGATTAGGTGATTAGGCCACAGGGTGAAGATTAAACATGATATAGGAAGAGCAAGGCTCTCATCCTGTCGGCAGACTGTACAGGCAGAGATCCTGGAGGATGTGTTGCTTCCTGGCTGAGGTGCACAGGGGCATTTGGAACTGATGGGGAAGAAAGGAAGGAGGTTATAATGAAGATTATCCCACTGACACCATCTGTGAGGACAGAAACCAGAACTGGAAGGAATAGCCATTGCTCCCTTCTTACATAAACAAAGGAGCAGGCAAGATGGAGATAAGCAAAGCAGCAAGCAATAAAGGGATCAGCATGTTTTAATAGCAATAAAAGCAGCTGAGGGATAGGTCTTTGGGGAGGCCAGTGTTCAGTGTAGGGGACTGAGGGAGGATGTGGGCTCAATTTGTGATTAAGATCTTGCTTGTGACAGAAATGCCTACTTTCCCACTCCTCACTTACTTCTATAGTTTGATTTTATTATCCTTTGCTCTCTCCCTGATTGTGTCTCATATGAGTCTGCTACAGTTCTGGGCCTTCTAGCACAAAGTCCCCTTGTAATTCCCTATGCTATAATATCCTCTGCCACATTCAAAAGGCTTGACTAATAGGAATTGTGCAATAATATAATAATAAGGATGGAGTGTGTAGCAAACGTTCAGCAGAAATACAGCTGACTTAGGGTATGTCTACACTACGAAATTAGGTCGAATTAATAGAAGCCTGTTTTATAGAAATCGGTTGTATACAGCCAATTGTGTGTGTCCCCACATAAAATGCTCTAAGTGCTCTAGTTGGCGGACCGCGTCCACAGTACCGAGGCTAGCGTCGACTTCCGGAGCATTGCACTATGGGTAGCTATCACACAGTTCCCGCAGTCTCCGCCGCCCATTGGAATTCTGGGTTGAGATCCCAATGCCCGAATGATGCAAAACAGTGTCGCGGGGGGTTCTGGGTACATGACGTCAGGCCCCTCCCCCTCCGTCAGAGCAACGGCAGACCATAGATTCGCGCCTTTTTACCTGGGTTACTTGTGCTGACAACATACCACGGCAAGCATGGAGCCCGCTCAGCTCAGCTCACCGTCACCATATGTCATCTGGGTGCCGGCAGACGTGGGACTGCATTGCTACACAGCAGCAGCAGCTAACTGCCTTTTGGCGGTAGACGGTGCAGCATGACTGGTAGCCTTCATCGGCGATCTGGGTGCTGGCTGCCGTGGGGCTGGCAGCCGTAGGGCTGCATTGCACCAGCCTTTTGCCTTTTGGCAGTAGATGGTGTATTACGACTGGTAACCGTAGTCTTTTCCTATTACAAGTTGGATCATCGCACATTAGCAGAGTCTTCCCTGAGCAGCAGATCGTGCAATAGGCCTGAAGGCCATCGTCATCATACAGGAAAAATGTGGCTATCAGTCGTAGTACACTAACTGCCAAGCGCCCAGTATTTGCTGCCAAGCACCCAGAAGATGCCGAGGGCTATCAGTCATGCTGCACCGTCGTCTTAAGATGTAAAAAATAGATTTGTTCTGTATTCATTTGCTTCCCCCTCCCTCCGTCCAATCAACGGCCTGCTAAACCCAGGCTTTTGAGTTAAATCTTTGGGGGGGGGCCATTCTGTGTGACAGTTGTTTGTGTTTCTCCCTGATGCACAGCCACCTTTGTTGATTTTAATTCCCTGTACCTGTACGCCATGTCGTCACTCGCCCCTCCCTCCCTCCCCTGGTCCGTCAGATACTACTTTCGCGCCTTTTTTCAGACCAGACGCCATAGCTAGCACTGGGATCATGGAGCCCGCTCAGATCACCGCGGCAATTATGAGCACTATGAACACCACACGCATTGTCCTGGAGTATATGCAGAGCCAGAACATGCCAAAGCAAAACCAGGACCAGCCGAGGAGGCGATTGCAGCGCGGCGACGAGAGTGATGAGGAAATTGACATGGACATAGACCTCTCACAAGGCACAGGCCCCAGCAATGTGGAAATCATGGTGTTACTGGGGCAGGTTCATGCCGTGGAACGCCGATTCTGGGCCCGGGAAACAAGCACAGACTGGTGGGACCGCATCGTGCTGCAGGTGTGGGACGATTCCCAGTGGCTGCGAAACTTTCGCATGCGTAAGGGCACTTTCATGGAACTTTGTGACTTGCTTTCCCCTGCCCTGAAGCGCCAGAATACCAGGATGAGAGCAGCCCTCACAGTTGAGAAGCGAGTGGCGATAGCCCTGTGGAAGCTTGCAACGCCAGACAGCTACCGGTCAGTCGGGAATCAATTTGGAGTGGGCAAATCTACTGTGGGGGCTGCTGTGATCCAAGTTGCCAGGGCAATGAAAGACCTGGTGATATCAAGGGTAGTGACTCTGGGAAACGTGCAGGCCATAGTGGATGGCTTTGCTGCAATGGGATTCCCAAACTCTGGTGGGGCGATAGACGGAACCCATATCCCTATCTTGTCACCGGAGCACCAAGCCACCGAGTACATAAACCGCAAGGGGTACTTTTCAATGCTGCTGCAAGCCCCGGTGGATCACAAGGGACGTTTCACCAACATCAACGTGGGATGGCCGGGAAAGGTACATGATGCTCGCGTCTTCAGGCACTCTGGTCTGTTTCGAAAGCTGGAGGAAGGGACTTTCTTCCCGGACCAGAAAATAACCATTGGGGATGTTGAAATGCCTATCGTGATCCTTGGGGACCCAGCCTACCCCTTAATGCCATGGCTCATGAAGCCGTACACAGGCAGCCTGGACAGGAGTCAGGACCTGTTCAACTACAGGCTGAGCAAGTGCCGAATGGTGGTGGAATGTGCATTTGGACGTTTAAAAGCGCGCTGGCGCAGCTTACTGACTCGCTCAGACCTCAGCGAAAAGAATATCCCCATTGCTATTGCTGTTTGCTGTGCGCTCCACAATATCTGTGAGAGTAAGGGGGAGACATTTATGGCGGGGTGGGAGGTTGAGGCAAATCGCCTGGCCGCTGATTACGCGCAGCCAGACACCAAGGCGGTTAGAAGAGCACAGCAGGGCGCGGTGCGCATCAGAGAAGCTTTGAAAACGAGTTTTGTGACTGGCCAAGCCACGGTGTGAAACTTCTGTTTGTTTCTCCTTGATGAACCCTCCGCCCCCCCCACCCGGTTCACTCTACTTCCCTGTAAGCCAACCACCCCACCCTCCCGTTCCCCCTTCGAGCACCGCTTGCAGAGGCAATAAAGTCATTGTTACTTCACATTCATGCATTCTTTATTAATTCATCACACAACTAGGGGGATAATTGCAAAGGTAGCCCGGGATGGGTGGGGGAGGAGGGAAGGAAAAGGACACACTGCAGTTTAAAACTTTAACTCTTATTGAAGGCCAGCCTTCTGATGCTAGGGCAATCATCTGGGGTGGAGTGACTGGGTGGCCGGAGGCCCCCCCACCGTGTTCTTGGGCGTCTGGGTGAGGAGGCTATGGAACTTGGGGAGGAGGGCTGTTGGTTACACAGGGGCTGTAGCGGCGGTCTCTGCTCCTGCTGCCTTTCCTGCAGCTCAACCATACGCTGGAGCATATCAGTTTGATGCTCCAGCAGCCGGAGCATCGACTCTTGCCTTCTGTCTGCAAGCTGACGCCACCTATCATTTTCAGCCCGCGATTCAGCCCGCCACCTCTCCTCTCGTTCATATTGTGCTTTTCTGTAGTCTGACATTGACTGCTTCCACGCATTCTGCTGTGCTCTGTCAGCGTGGGAGGACATCTGGAGCTCCGTGAACATATCATCCCGCGTCCGCCGTTTTCTCCTTCTAATCTTCACTAGCCTCTGTGAAGGAGAACCATTTGCAGCTGGTGGAGGAGAAGGGAGAGGTGGTTAAAAAAGACACATTTTAGAGAACAATGGGTACACTCTTTCACGTTAAATTTTGCTGTTCACATTACACAGCACATGTGCTTTCGTTACAAGGTCGCATTTTTCCTCTTATATTGAGGGCCTGCCGGTTTGGTGTGAGAGATCACTCACGCAGTGCCAGGCCACAGATTTCAGCTTGCAGGCAGCCATGGTAAGCCACAGTCTTTTGGCTTTTTTAACCTTCTTAACATGTGGGAATGGTTTCAAACAGCAGCGCCCTCATTTCCCATATCAAGCACCCATTGGGTTGGCCATTTAAAATGGGTTTGCAATGTAAAAGGAGGGGCTGCGGTTTCCGGCTTAACATGCAGCACAAACCCAACTAACTCCCCTCCCCCACACACCCAATTATCTGGGATGATCACTTCACCCCTCCCCCCCACCGTGGCTAACAGCGGGGAATATTTCTGTTCAGCAGAGCAGGAACGGGCACCTCTGAATATCCCCTTAATAAAATTGCCCCATTTCAACCAGGTGACCGTGAATGATATCACTCTCCTGAGGATAACAAAGAGCGATAAGGAATGGATGTTGTCTGCATGCCAGCAAACACTGGGACCATACGCTGTCACACTTTGTTATGCAATGATTCCAGACTACGTGCTACTGGCCTGGCGTGGTAAAGTGTCCTACCATGGCGGACGGGATAAGGCAGCCCTCCCCAGAAACCTTTTGCAAAGGCTTTGGGAGTACATCCAGGAGAGTTTTCTGGAGATGTCCCTGGAGGATTTCCGCTCCATCCCCATACACGTTAACAGACTTTTCCAGTAGCTGTACTGGCCGCGATTGCCAGGGCAAATTAATCATTAATCATTAAACACGCTTGCTTTTAAACCATGTGTAATATTTACAAAGGTACACTCACCAGAGGTCCCCTGTGTGCCCTCAGGGTCTGGGAGCACGCCTTGGGTGAGTTCGGGGGTTACTGGTTCCAGGTCCAGGGTGATAAACATATCCTGGCAGTTGGGGAAACCAGTTTCTCCGCTTCCTTGAGGCTGTGAGCTATCTACATTTTCTCCATCCTCATCTTCCTCGTACCCCGAACCCGCTTCCCTGTGTGTTTCTCCAGTGACGGAGTCATAGCACACGGTTGGGGTAGTGGTGGCTGCACCCCCTAGAATGGCATGCAGCTCCGCGTAGAAGCGGCATGTTTGCGGCTCTGCCCCGGACCTTCCGTTTGCTTCTCTGGCTTTGTGGTAGGCTTGCCTTAGCTCCTTAATTTTCACGCGGCACTGCTGTGCGTCCCTGTTATGGCCTCTGTCCTTCATGGCCTTGGAGACCTTTTCTAATATTTTGCCATTTCGTTTACTGCTTCGGAGTTCAGCTAGCACTGATTCATCTCCCCATATGGCGAGCAGATCCCGTACCTCCCGTTCTGTCCATGCTGGAGCTCTTTTGCGATCCTGGGACTCCATCATGGTTACCTATGCTGATGAGCTCTGCGTGGTCACCTGTGCTCTCCACGCTGAGCAAACAGGAAATGAAATTCAAACGTTCGCGAGGCTTTTCCTGTCTACCTGGCCAGTGCATCTGAGTTGAGAGTGCTGTCCAGAGCGGTCACAATGAAGCACTGTGGGATAGCTCCCGGAGGCCAATAACGTCGAATTCCGTCCACACTACCCCAATTCCGACCCCCTAAGGCCGATTTTATCGCTAATCCCCTCGTCGGAGGTGGAGTAAAGAAACCGGTTTAAAGGGCCCTTTAAGTCGAAAGAAAGGGCTTCGTCGTGTGAACGTGTCCAGGCTTAATTCGATTTAACGCGGCTAAAGTCGACCTAAACTCGTAGTGTAGACCAGGCCTTAGAGAATCAACTCCTGGAACTGGAGTATGTGAAACAGGGAGTCTGTAGGCAGGTGCAGAGCTAGCGTTGCTGATCTGGGAAAGACACTGTTCTGCTCAGGTGTATCTTAAAGGCTAATTTTTATATTCTTTTTCTTCTTTGAAATGTGATTTGGAAACAGCAGCCCCAGAAACAGCCCTCAGCTGCAGTACATGAGCATAAGCACAGTGCTGCTAATGAAGCTGAATTCAAATGTTAATCTAAAATGTAGTATTTGCTGGAAAGATTGCTAGATCACAATGATTGCTAGATCATCAACATTTGCATTGTATCACTGCTTCTACCAATGATTATGAACGCCACCCTCTGAGGTGTTATCAACTTCAATGGGAGCTGATAATGCTCAGCACCTCACAGGACTGGGTCTTAGGGTATGTCTACACTACAAAATTAGGTTGATTTTATAGAAGTCGATTTTTAGAAATCGATTTTATACAGTCGATTGTGTATGTCCCCACTAAGCGCATTAAGTCGGCGGAGTGCGTCCTCACTACCATGGCTAGCATCGACTCACGGAGCGGTTCACTGTGGGAAGCTATCCCACAGTTCCCGCAGTCTCCGCTGCCCATTGGAATTATGCGTTAAGCTCCCAATGCCTTATGGGGCAAAAACATTGTCGCAGGTGGTTTTGGGTACGTTGTCACTCTCCCCTGCCTCCCTCCCTCCCTCCATGAAAGCAACTGCAGACAATCATTTCCCACCTTTTTGCCTGGGTTACCCGTGCAGACGCCATAGCATTGCAAGCATGGAGCCTGCTCAGCTCACCGCTGCTGTTGTGAGCATTGTAAACACCTTGTGCATTATACTGCAGTATGTGCAGAACCTGGCTAAGAGACAGCAGCATGAGGATGATTGTGATGAGGACATGGACACAGACATTCCTGAAAACATGGGCTGTGGCAATTGGGCCATCATGGCGGCAGTGGGGCTGGTTGATACAGTGGAATGCCGATTCTGGGCCCGGCAAACAAGCACAGACTGGTGGGACTGCATAGTGTTGCAGGTATGGGATGATTCCCAGTGGCAGCGAAACTTTCGGATGCGTAAGGCCACTTTCCTGGAACTCTGTGAGTTGCTTTCCCCCACCCTGAAGTGCAGGAATACCAAGATGAGAGCTGCCCTGACTGTTGAGAAGCGAGTGGCGATAGCACTGTGGAAGCTTACAACGCCTGACTGCTACCAGTCAGTTGGGAATCAATTTGGACTGGGCAAATCTACTGTGGGGACTGCTGTGATTCAAGTAGCCAATGAAATCACTGACGTTCTGCTATCAAGGGTAGTGACTCTGGGAAATGTGCAGGTCATAGTGGATGGCTTTGCTGCAATGGGTTTCCCTAACTGTGGTGGGGCGATAGACGGAACGCATATTCCTATCTTGGCCCCGGACCACCTTGCCAACCAGTACGTAAACCGCAAGGGGTACTTCTCAATAGTGCTGCAAGCACTGGTGGATCACCGACATCAACGTGGGATGGCCAGGAAAGATGCATGACACTCGCATCTTTACGAACTCCTGGCTGTTTGAGCAGCTGCAAGAAGGGACTTATTTCCAAGACCAGAAAATGACTGTTGGGGATATTGAAATACCAATAGTTACCCTTGGAGACCCAGCCTACCCCTTGCTCCCATGGCTCATGAAGCCATACACAGGCAGCCTGGACAGTAGTAAGGGGCAGTTCAACTATAGGCTGAGCAAGTGCAGAATGGTGGTAGAATGTGCCTTTGGACGTTTAAAAGCTCGCTGGCGCTGTTTGCTGACTAGGTTAGACCTCAGCGCAACCAATATTCCCATTGTTATTACTGCTTGCTGTGTGCTCCATAATATCTGTGAGAGTAAGGGGGAGATTTATGGTGGGGTGGGAGGTTGAGGCAAATCGCCTGGCTGCCAATTTTGAACAGCCAGACACCAGGGCGATTAGAAGAGCACAGGTAGGCGCGCTGTGCATCAGAGAGGTTTTGAAAACCAGTTTCATGACTGGCCAGGCTACGGTGTGACAGTTGTGTGTGTTTCTCTTTGATGCAAACCCGCCCCCTTTGTTGATTTTAACTCCCTGTAAGCCAACCACCCCACCCTCCCTTCGATCACAGCTGGCAAAGGAAATAAAATCACTATTGTTTTGAAACTATGCATTTTTTCTTTATTAATTAAAAAAAGGGAGATAACTGATAAGGTATCCCGGGTGGGGTGGGGTAGGGTCAGGTAGGAGAGGAGTGGAGGAGGGAAGGACAAGGCCACATTGCTTATTGTAGCCACACTACAAATCAAAACTGTTTGAATGACAGCCTTCTGTTGCTTGGGCCATCTTCTGGAGTGCAGTGACTGGGTGCCTGGAGCCTCTCTCCCGCCCCCGCGTTCTTGGGTGTCTGGGTGAGGAGAATATGGAATTTGGGGAGGAGGGCAGGCGGTTGTACAGTGAATGCAGTGGCGCACTGTGCTCTTGTTGGCTTTCCTGCAGGTCCACCAGACTCCTGAGCATGTCCCTTTGCTCCCAATTAGCCTCGGCATTGCATCCTGCCTCTTCTCATCGCGCTCACTTAATGTGACCTAACATGGCTAAATTCGACCTAACCCTGTAGTGGAGACCAGGGCTTAGTTATCTTACATTATTCTCTACCTATTGTACTTATCTGGCCTCCATTACTGTACTATCTGAGCACCTCACAATCAGGGCCGGCTCCAGGCACCAGCGCAGCAAGCAGGTGCTTGGGGGCGGCCAACGGAAAGGGGCAGCATGTCCGGCTCTTCAGCGGCGGATCCCTCAGTCCCTCTCGGAGGGAAGGACCTGCCCCTGAATTGCCGCCGAAGAATGAAGCAGCGATGGTAGAGCTGCCGCCGATCACAGCTTTTTTTTTTTTTTTTTCCACTGCTTGGGGCAGTAAAAATGCTGGAGCCGGCCCTGCTCACAATCTTTATCTTCACACCACAAACACTATTATCCCCATTTTAACAGCTGGGGAATTGTGGCACAGAGAGATCTGCCCAACGTCACAGAGGAAGTCAATGGTAAAACAAAGAATTGAACCATTGTCTCCCAAGTCCCAGGCTAGTAGCCTAACCACTGAACCATTCTCTCTTTCATACTTGTACTCTCCCTTTTACCTAGTGAATGCTAGCTGAACTGTAGCAATTGGGGATTGCCCTGCTTATTGCTGTAGCCCTTGCCACAGTTCCACTGCTGAGTTATTAAATATGCAGGTGCCCATTTTCAGAGGTAGGGTGAGCTGCAGAAAAGGAAAAAGCAGCTAATGTGACAATAAAAATATACAGATTAGGTCTGCATGGTACAAAAAGCACTGATAGGAGAGGTCACCTGGTAGGGCATTATAATGGAGGTTATTTATTCTGCAACACTGTGCATTGAAAGGTGTCTGTGACTGATGGCAGTTTGGTGCATGGGCTAAATATCTGTGCCTCAAGCAGATGCATGAAGCCCCAAGCAAAGGGCTGTACTACATCTTTCACAGGTGGTTTATCTAGACCCACAAATAAATGTAACAAGTATGTATGGTCCTGATGTGCTTTTTCTGTTTCTGCAGGATGGATGACATCCAGCTGTGCAAGGACATCATGAACCTTAAACAGGAGCTGCAGAATTTAGTAGCAATTCCAGGTAATTTCTATGCCAACTTTACAAAGTGCTTTGAAAAACAGAAACCCTTCTAGGGGCCAGATAACTGCAACCCCAAGCCAGGTGCAATCCCTCTCCCTGTCATTTCCATCCCTCTCCATGTGTTTCCTGCACTTTGCTCTCTTTTCTAATGTCTTTATTTTCTCTCAGGTTCTGTTTGGTCTTCCTTCTGCTCTCTATTTTTCTGAAATTCTTTGCTGTATTTCATCTGCCCCTTCTGATGGCCAGGACTGCAAATATCACTCCAACAAGCTGAATTATTCCAAGATTCTTTCAATCCCTTGAAAATCTTATGAGAACCACTGTTGACACACTATGTTGACACATTATGTGAGGGAGAGTGTGCTGAAGAATGGAAAATGTTGATAGATATGGAACACCTGGTGGTGGTCTGATGGGAAATTAAACCTTGGATATGGGTTTTTGTGTGTTTCCTAGAGATAGTAATTAATTGTTGCTCCCTATAAGCCAAGCTATAACCTAAGAAAACAGCTGAAAGTATGGGGCTTTCCAGAGAGGGGTGAGGAAAAGGTCTAGTCCATGTTTACCTGAATCTTTAGGGCCTGATCCTAAATTCTCAACAGCTTCATTGCTCCAAGCATGTGCAGAATCCTCCTTGGGCACAGTCCTGGAGTCCTTACTCAGTAAAAACTCCCACTGAAATCAATTGATAACTTTCTTTTAGTAAGGACTTCACAGGTTGGCCTCCTTGTTATTTTAGCTCAGCTACTCCTCCTGTTACTTTTCAAAATACTGAGCCACCATCTTATTCCAGAAAAGGAACCTAGGGCTTGACCCTACAATCATTTACTTCTATGATAAGCCCTGGGTATGCTCTGTTGACTCCAGTGTATCTGTGACCAAAAGCAGAATTTGGCCCATTCCCATTGATTTTACTGTACACCCCATCTTATCAATTCATGCCAAACCTTCAATTCCTCACTGTATCCTGGCTATACATTCTGTGAATCTGTTAGTCAACATAGTGTTATTCAGCAGCTGAGATTGGGGGGTGTACGTTATTTTTACCACCTTTTGATCAACCTTTATTCATTCTCTATTAAACTTTTTTAAAGGATTGTGCAATTGCTGACATAAGCATGAGTGCAAAATCAGTGTCACACTCACACATACAGAACCAAAGAACCTGAAATACTCTTCGCCTGTTCCTAGTCACTGATCTTTCACTCCACAATGAAAGCTTTGCAGGGTTTACCTCTCTCTCACCCATGAATCTACTTACTGTAGGCAGAGGTGATCTGGTTGCCAAGAGGGATGGCAAAGGGTTTTGATCCAGAAAATGAGATTAGTTCCACTGCAGTACATGGGAACTATTAGAAGGGTGGGGGTTTACCAGAGCATGGCTACTCGTCTTTTAATAAAGTAATGAAATGGCCTTGTATCATTCAGATGAACATAATTTCCTCTGGGACAGAACTTTGGCTAAGAAGTTATAATTAGATATGAAATCTTCCATGAGCCTTTGAAAAAGAACAATACAGCCCACCTAGAATGGCTTAAATAAAAATTAACAACCTCAGGTGGAGCTGAATCCCGTGTTTGCATTTTCAGTTAATCTTAAATAAAAAAATGTAGTAATGCTAATTAGGATTGTGTCCAGTGGATACTAGAACTCAGTGAAGCAAACCGTTCCTGTAATGACATGAGATATTTTAATAAGAATAATGTGTGCATTGACAGATGTTTTCTTTACCATAACAATTTGTCCTGTTAACCCCATGCTGTATTATTAAATGGAGCAGATTTGCTTTCCCTTGGCAGGCTCTGGGATAATGCATCAGTGTATTCATGACCCTGTGAACACTGTGTACACTGGATCTAGATTCCACAGCAAGGTTCTCTACGTAAGTTCTGCAGCATAGTGTAATGCCATGTCCCTGTGTGGGTCATCAGTAGAGGGGACTGAACCTAAGACTTCTGCATCTAAATATATGAGTGTCTACTGCCCAAGCTAAAAGACTCATCTTTGTCAGCCAAGAGCGTAGCAGGCTTTCATATGTGCACTAGACACCACTAGAAGGAGACAGTGCCACATTGTGTGAGGGCAGTTACAACAGCCTTGCTGAATTCAGCAATGAGCTAGAAACTCTGAGGAAGGGTGAAATGCCTAGAAATGCGTTAAGAAAATTAGCCTTTTATTTTTTAAATCAAATTATATGCAACAATATAAAATTGATACTGAGGTCAGAATGGTTTTAAATCAGCCTTGCACTCGCTTTGTACAGGTGGAAATGACTTGGCAAGGTGCAAGGTCACAGAGAATCAGGGCTGAGAGGAAAAATCTTGCCCCCTTGTGTGCCAGCTGAAAGTGGAGTTGTCTGGAACTCAATAGCCCATCTTGATTTACAGAGCATAATTGTAATCTTGAATGGGGATTTCTGGCAGCACAAAATCTCCCATAAGTGGAGAGAGAGTCCTCCCTCCTCCCCCCCCCACCCCCATTTGAACTCAATCCTCCTGGTCCCTTGGTGTAGGGGACATTTTGGAGTAGGAAAGGGTGGCTGGCACACACACTGCAACTATCTTTGCTGGTGTAATGCCCACTGGTGGGATGGTGGAGGTGTTACACAAGAGCTCTGCTTAGAGCAGGACTGAGGTTGCTCTAAGTTTTATCAGACTGAAGTGGTTCCCTGACTGTCCCCAAGATCATACGTGTGAGGGGAAGAAGAGGTAGCAGAAAGTCACTGTTGCCACGTACATCCCCAGTCTGCTAAGCACTCCTGTGGTGCGCCTGGGATTTTGGCCCCTCAGGCAGTGCTTATATGAGAGGTGGGAGAAGAGAAAGGTTTGCAGTACCAGCAAAAAACAGTTTTTTAAAATTGAGCTGGTTTGCTGAGGGACACTCTTTAAACACTGTCTTACCAAAGCTGCTGCTCCCATTTTAAGCACCTGGGGCCTAAGCATAAGTTATTAAAAACTCTTAAATAGACTTCCAGAACAACACTGATTCACAATTGTTGCTTACATGTACAAACATGCCTCATACAAGCCAATAAGTACAACTACGCCAGAAGTACGTACAGGGCCTATAGTACCTTTCAGAAATAATTTACTTTTACCCAACCATTAGGGCGGGTTTTGAGTCTTCTAGTTATTTGTCCTTTATCTTTCCACCTATCACTGTGAGAAAAACTTCACAGCTAGCAAACAAGGTAAAAGAGAAGAAAAAACCTTGTCAGAAATGAAACAGCAGATCAGTCATAAAATAGGAAGCTGATCATACCTACATTTCCCTCTCTGAGCCCAGTAGACAAATAGCAGCATTTCTCAGTGGACTAAGAACCTTTCCACATTTCATGCACATCTAACAAAATACATTCATGTTTCTTCTTTTTTTCTTCTTGACATTATCTCAGCTACTTTTGCACCAGACAATTCCTCCAATATTTTGCTAACACACGTATGGGATGAATAGTACCCAATGGGGAATAATTCAAGCAGAGTTTATTTTAAGGTAACCTTTGCAAAGGATTGTGAATGCTGCATAGATAACAAGTAAGAATGATCTACTCTTACTAGTGTTCCTGTAGCCAACCCTCTCATTTAAACATCTGTTTACTTATACTTAGGACTACTTTTTCCTAGAAACACTCTCCCACAGCTTAAATTACAAAATCTTAATTAAGTAAAGTTTAATGTACAGTAGTTCTTTCTTAGACCTTAGCACACTGTGCACAACGTGACACCCAGCAATCCTTTCTCAGAGTCATATTTGCATATTTGACTATTTAGCATTTATTTCCAGCCATGCCAGCTGTTGGCAAATTCACTACAGAATATTTGAGTATTAAGAGCAAGCAATGGGATTAATAAATATAGGGCTGTTGGCCTTTGCACAGAACTAAATGCTAGCACTGGGATTTTCTCAGCCTAGAGAAACATGGACTAAAGCAATCGTCATGCCTTTCGTGTATATTTTGACTGTGCTGTGTGTGAGCCAGCTCCTGCTCCCATTGGTTTCAATGGACATAGTTGCACTGACTTAAATGGGAACAGGAGCAGGCTTTTGGTAAAAGGAGATAGCTGAATAAGGACTGTAGGACCCAGCCCTAACACTCAATCTGCATTTACTTGTCAGCAGATCCCCAAAAGGGTGGGGTGGGGGGACAATCTGCATGTGAGCTTGTCCCCACAGCCCTCTCCCCTTTCAGACCTGGCCTTCCATAAGTGGATCCATGTGTTTTGATCCCACTGATGGCTCTTCACCTGGAGATAGAGAAGATGGTGGTGTTGTAACAATTGGAGCATAGCAGGCCTGCTCCAGTGGTGAGTCCAAGTGAGGAAAGTGGATGGAAGCTTATGAATGGTTCAGTCATCTGTATTAACAAATGGTGATGGAAAAAGGTAACAAAAGTCCAACTGCGACTATTACGTAAGATTGTTTAAACAAATTAGTAAAAGTGAAAAACAGAAAGACTAAGTTAATCTAAACAAAAGGGCTTTACTGATATAATTCAAAGACTGTGTTGAGACCATACCTGGTAAACAAGAAGAGTGTTGTACTGGAAGTTAATGGACTATATGTGATATGTCAGAAGTTAGGTCTGATGGTGAACAAATAATGAGAGGATGGACTATTCTGTCCGTTAACCCCTTTTCAGAGGTCTTAAAAAGAGACTTTTGGGGCTGAGGACCTGTGAACTGGCAGGAAATTCCTGAAGGAGGGGAAAGGCCTGTAGGCCTCCATCCTACTCCCCTCCAGGGACTTCGTCCTTCACCTGTGGCCCCAGAAGGTTACTGCATCATCTTCAAGTCCAGACCTTGGCACTTCCTCAGGGTCACGTGGTCATCACCACTCCATAAACCAGAGACACGTGAGATCCTGATTATTTCGCCTTCCCTTGCGTGTTCCCCTTTCTTCACCACTCTTTTCCTCCTATCTTCTCGCTCTCTTGGCTTTCCATCTGATTTGATCTTGAGATCAGTTGTAGCACATGGCACCAGCACAATCAGATATGAGAGCTCATCCAGCTCTAGCCAGCTCTGCCCAGCCTGAGATAGACCAGTAGGAGAGGAGCCAAATCAACCAGATGACACCCCAGACCAGGAAATAAACCAGAGCTCAGAGCAGTGCTGTTGTGGCAGATTTGCCAATCCAGAGCATCCGTCTGTGACTGACCTGCTTCTGGGAATTCGCCATCAACAAAAGCTGTATTTTCTCCACCTTTACTATCGTGTTTCTTCTTCCCCTCCTGTCGGTTGGTCAAAAGCAGAAAAAATGTCCATCCTTCACAATGCTGTTTAATGTTGGACAGTGACAGAGTCATGCTAACACTGCTGACTCTTCAGGCCCATTTATTCCATCTCAATTGATGTAACAGTGTCATAATGGCTGCTGCTCCCTACCTTCCAGGATGGGAGAGGGAGGCTGGCTCATTGCAGCATGGTCCAGCAGTCGTCAGTTTTAAGTATCCTTTTTTATTTTTGCTGCTGGACATGTTAAGATTAAGCGTTCATTGACATTATGCCCAAATTCCCCCCCCCCATGCCCATTTTAGGTAACAATAAGGAATCTTTGAAGCACCGACAGAATTTGATAACAACATGCACACTTAATCTTTTGAATAAAAGATATTATTTTCATACAAAACTAAAAATATTTCTCGTGAAAAACAAAGTAGCCTTGTTGTGCATTACAAATTGTTTATTTCCTCTTTCACTGGCAAACCATAACTTACAGTTCTCCAAGGAATAATGATTTTCCAGCTCTGAAAGCCAACTTTCAAAATGCCTTTATCTCATTTTTTAAAGATGTGGATTTATTGCAGAAATTTCCAGTGGGAAATGCAGCTGGAGCCCTTGGGCACATCATTAAGCTGCAATAAACAACTCTTTTCAAATGTCTGGATTTTTTAGACGTATTAGGAGCCCTTATAAATTTGGTCAATAAACAAGATATATTGAATGCATCCCACTGTAGGTGTGTCCCAATATACTTGACTCAATTTGATGTTTCTCTGAGCTCAGTTCCACAACTCCATTACTGAAAACAAAAATTCTTGATTTAATGTGAAGCTTTTTTTTTCTGCTCATAAAGATTTTGAATTCTTTAAGGAAATGTATTGGCTAGGATTAGCCTCTAGCTTTCCCATCACTGCTCCACTTGCTCAGTTTTAGCCCTAGGGAGTTTTGTCTTAACTATATTTGTTTTATACCTTTGAACTATATCTCCCCTAAGCCCTCATATTTACAATTTTAGCATGTGACAGCCAAATCTATCATTCAACAGAAACGATCATTTTCAGACAATCTAGTCATGATAATGGTCTAGTCTGGTTTTGCCTGATTAACTAGGACAATATTGATTACACTGACTTTTGAAATTTTGGGTTAATAATAGTTTTATTTAGCTCCACTATAATGTAATAATTCTAGTGCCTGACTTTTATCAAAGTTGATGTTTTGATGCTGCTGTATGTACCAAATTACAATGGGAGAGGCAGAGCTGTCACATAGGTTGCTCCATCTTATCTGAGGCCTGATCACATTCCCATATTAAGTGAATGGGAGTTTTGCCATTATTCTAATGGAACTGTGCCCTTACTTAAAAATGCTCTTCTTAAGGAGATTAGGAAAATAAACTCTAAATGGTGCCATGGAGGGATTTCTAGATTGAAAATTTACCAAAGGTTCTGAACTCATGAATGTTTTATTATTAATATCACAGTAGAGCTATTGTGCTAGGCACCGTGCAAACATGCAGCAAGAGACAGTCCCTGCCCTGAAGGGCTTACACTTTACATAGACAAGACAGCCAAAGAGTGGCAGGGGAAATAGAGATACGGTGACTAGAGCTGGTCAGGAATTTTCTATTGGAATGAGTTTCCAACAGAAAACAGCCTTTTGGTAAGATTGAAATTTTTCATTTTGCCAAAAGATTGAAATTTTGCCGAAAATTTGATTTTCCATTAGGAAAATTGAAATGATGGCTCCTCATCTGCCCACCTGGAAGGCTCTTGTCAATTTCACTTTCTGCCTAAGGGAAAAGCAGGTGGCTGAGCACCCTGGCTCTCCAGCAGCCAGGCTGTGCAGAGCCTGGGTGCGCAGCCTCTGGCAGCCTGCCTTAAAGACTCTTGTAAATTTCTCTTTCTGCCTGCAGGGGGAAACTGAAGTTGCCGAGAGCCTTCCAGGGAGGTACCCAAAAAGATTCCCCTGTAATTCTCCCCAAACGATATTTTTCTGGAAATCCCTTCCCATGAAAATTTTGCACTTTTAACTTTTCATCCTGATTTGGGAAAAATGGAAAAACATGTTTTTCAAAACATGAAGATTTTTCACAGTCGGAGATTTCTGTTTTCTGGCTAGTCATAACAATGATTTGTCCAACACCACATTGCAGCTCAGTGGCAGTGCAGGTTGCCAAACTCACATCTCCTGATACCCACTCCAGTGTCCTAGTGGTAGGACAGCTGGGCAACCAGCTGTGGCTGGAACAGGTGCTGGAGCAGGAGCAGGAGCAAGCACAGGCTGAAGCCAAGGTCAGAAACAGGAGCATCCTGGAGCAGAAGCAGTCTGTCAGAATAACCAGGTAGCAGGGAGCATCCTCAAAAAGGTAGCAACATTGGACTGCATTGCCTTGCTTTCATTAGGAGCCTACATACCTGCCTTGGGGTCACCTTTCTAGATCCTGGCTTATGGACTGGCTGGTCTTTAGGACTTGCCAATAATTATCTCAAATGAACACAAGAACACAATTTACTGATTAACCTTATATATTTGCACTGAAAAAAATGTTTCCCTTTCTCACTATATCCATTCACTCCTGACCCTTTCTGTAAAGAGTGGATTGTTGCCTTGTGGTTTCAGGAGAAGCAGGGAAGAATGTTTACCAAATAATAAAATGTCTCAAATATTATGGCCTGGAAAAGTATCACCCTGGATCATGCCCTGCTCTCACCTACTGTAAATCTGGACAAAGGCCATTGACTTTCATTGGTCAAATGTTGTTAGAAATCTGAGTACCTAACCCTTGTCTTATTCTTTCTGTTTTTGATCAGAAAAAGAAAAAACAAAAATGCAGAAACAAAGAGAGGACGAATTGATTCAGAAGATCCATAAACTGGTGCAAAAAAGAGATTTTCTTGTAGATGATGCAGAGGTGGAGAGATTAAGGTAAGGATTGAAAGTGCCTGAATTTGTTTCAGAGACTTGGCAGGCCGAATAGAGTACCTGATATTATTCTCATTCTAGTGACAAAATTTCTATTGACTTTGGTGTCTTCAAACATTGCATGAGGCTAAAAGCCTCTCTCTGGGACCACATGAAATGCATTCAAACTGGATCACTATGTCTCTTTCTCTCCCTATTCCATAATTTTACTTAATCTTCTGCTCATGGCTACAGAGGATTAATGTCCCTTTGAATTTATTACAAGAAAATATCTGAGGCCTTTACTGTTATGAAAAGAGCTGGGCTAGACCCACTCAGGCTGGTCTACACTAAAAATTAGATTGGCCTAGCTATGTTGCTCAGAGCTCAGAAAAAGTTTGCACCTTGAACACCGCAGTTATGTTGACCCAACTCCTGATGTAGACACAGGTAGGTGATCAGAAGAATTCTTCCATCGCCCTAACTACTGCTTCTCAGGTTATATTCCCACAGTAGAAACACTACAGCAGCATAGCTCTGGTGCTACAACTGCACCACTGTAATTCTGTAGAACAGACACCACCTACTACAGCGATGGAAGAGGTTCTTCTGTCCCTGAGAGGCAGTAGCTAGGTCGATGGAAGAATTCTTTCATTGACCTAGTGCTGCCTATACTGGGGCTTAGATCAGCTTAACTACATATCTCATGGGTGTGAATTTTTCACATCCTAAGTGATGTTGGTCAAGCTAACTTTCTAGTGCAGACCAGCTCTCAGAGAGATGGAAGGAAAAACCTTTTCCATCAATGTAAAAAATGTCTACACTATGTCGCTAGAGTGGCACAGCTGCAGTGCTGTAGCTGTGCTGCTGTAGTATAGACATGGACTTAGGGCTAGTCTACTCTTGAAACACTCCAGCAGTACAGCTGCAGTCCTGTAGCTATGCCACTGTAGCATTTCAGTGGAGCCACTCACTACTGTGATGGGAGGAGTTCTCCCATCACTGTAGTTAATTCACCTTCCTGAGAGGCAGAAGCAGAAGAATTCTTCCATCGACCTAGCGCTGTCTACACTGAGGGATAGGTTGACTTAACTATGTTGCTCAGAGGTGTGGGTTTTTCACACCCCTGGGTGACGTAGCTAGGTTGATTTAACTTTTGCGTGTAGACCTGGCCTTAGATAGGGGAAGTAAACTTGAAAGAGAATTCTAACAAGAAATGATTTTCATACATGTATAAACTGGTCTTTGCACATACATAATGCTCATGTTATTATTATTAATTATTTGTATTACAACACATAGATGCTCCAACCAAAATTGAGGTGTAATAAACATGGTAATGACAGTTTGAGTCCCAAGGAGCTTAAAGTCTAAGTAGCTCAGACAGGCAAAGGGTGGGAAGGAAAAGAGAGGTGAAAAGATTTGCCCCAAATCAAGCAGGAGATCAGCAGCTGAGCTGAGAATAGAACCCTGACTCCTAGGCCTGGTCTAAGCTGAAAAGCTACGTTGCTCAGGGTATGAAAAATCCATACCTCCAAGTGACATAGTTAAGCCGACCCAACCTCTAGTGTAGACAGTGCTAAGTCGACAGAAGAATTCTTCTGTCAACCTAGCTACCACCTCTCAGGGAGGTGGATTACCTATGTCGACAGGAGAGCCCCTCCTGTCAGTCTAGATAGTGTCTTCTCTGAAGCACAATGGCAGTGCAGCTGCAGCTGTGCCACTGTAGCATTTCAAGTGCAGATAAGCCCTTAGTTCTGTGTATGAAGCATCATCTGTAGCCAGAGAATATAAAGGCCTCAAAAAAGCCATTCTACTAGACTACTGAAAATACACTCAATACAGTTGGAAATGCATTAGTGCTCTCTATTGCTCACGTGCAACATTTATTGGTACTTTTACTTTAATAAATCTGATTTTTCTACACTAAACTGAAATACTTCTTAATCAATATGCACTTTAATATTGAAAAAATGGAATAATAATGAAAATTCCATGAATGCTAAAGGCTAGCAAAGTGATGTTAATTTCCTTAAGGCCTGATCCTGCCATCCTCACACAACCACAACACTAGTTGACTTCAATGAGAGTTCTCGTAGCATGAGCCAATAAAATCAAAATCTTCACTTAGGCTTTTAAACATAGAGAGCATTATAACACACCATAATGTTCCTTTGCTATTTTTTCTAGAAGGAGCCTAGTTTAGTGGTTAGAACAGGGGTGGGCAAACTTTTTGGCCGGAGGGAGACATCTGGGTGGGTAAATTGTATGCAGGGCCAAGAATGTAGGGCTGGGGCAGGGGGTTGGGGTGCGGGAGGGAGTGCGGAGTGCAGGAAGGGGCTCAGGGCAAGGGGTGCAGGAGGGGGCTCAGGGCAAGGGGTTGGAGTGCAGGAGGGGTGTGGGGTGTGGCAGGGGGCTGGGGCTCAGGGCAGGGAGTTGGGGTGCAGGAGGTGCAGGGTGCAGCAGGGGGCTCAAGGCAGGAAGTTAGGGGGCTCAGGGTAGGAGGCTGGGGTGCAGGAGGGATTCAGGGTGCGTGCTCCGGTCTGGCACTGCTTACCTCGAGCGGCTCCAGGATGGCAGCAGCATGCAGGGGGGCTAAGGCAGGCTCCCAGCCTGCCCTGGCCCCGTGCAACTCCCGGAAGTGGCCAGTATGTCCGGCAGTGGCTCCTGGGAGTGGGGTGGAGCAGGCAGCTCAGCCACGCACTGCCCTCACCTGCGGGTACCACCCCCAAAGGTCCAATTGGCCACAGTTCCCCGTTCCCGGCCAATGGGAGCTGCGGGGGGTAGTACCTGCAGGCGGGGGCAGCCCACAGATCCCTCTGCCCTCCCCTCCCCCAGGGGCCACAGGGACATGGTGCCGGCTGCTTCCGGGAGTGGTGCAGGACCAGGGCAGGCAGGGAGCCTGCCTTAGCGCCACTGTGCCATGGGGCTGGCAATCCCGTGGGCCAGATTTAAAGCCCTGATGGGCCGGATCCGGCCCGCAGGCCGTAGTTTGCCCTCCCTTGGGTTAGAAGGTGGGAATTGGGATTACAGACAATTGGGTTTGGTTTTTAGTTTTGACATTGATTCGCTGTGTGACCTTTTCAAGCCATTTAACTTCTCTGTGCCTTGGTTTTCCTACCGATATAGGCCCTGATTCACCAAAGCATGTGCTTTACTTAAGTGCTTTGCTGAATGAGGGGCATAGTGGGGCTAATATTTGCCTGTCTCTCAGGATTAAGCAGTGAGCATTAGAATGAAATCCCAGTCCCACTGAAGTCAATGAGAGTTTTGCCACTGACTTCAATAGGGCCAGGATTTCTCTCTCAATTCATTAAGTTTCTAATGAGCTTTGAGATCTTTAGATGAAAAGTGCTAAATAAGAGCAAAGAAGTATTACTGCTATTAATAATATTCTTATGGATCTTGCCTTTACACAAGGGACTGTTTCTCTTAGTTATGTAGAAATTGCTGCTTTTTCTTCTACAACTTTTTTTCCCCTTTCTCTTTTTGCACCAACAGAGAGCAAGAGGAAGACAAGGAGATGTCTGAATTCCTGCGGATCAAATTAAAACCCTTAGACAAAGTAACACGATCTCCTGCCAGTGAGTTTAACATTTAAAAACAAATGGGAAAGAAAAAAGTCTTTGAAAAACTCTGGCAAGGAAGGGGATAGATTTTCAAAGGCACAGAGGGCAGCTAGACACCCAACTCCCACTGAAAGTCAATGAGAGGTGGGCTTTTGCTCCCAATTATGTCTCTGAAAATTTTCCCAAAACAGCTTAGACCAAAATGAACTAATATAAAAATATAAAATTCCCCCCAAAAAACATGAAATGCCAGCTTCTGTTTCTAGCCATTTCGGCTGAGATTTTGAAAATCACCTAGTGAACTTGGATTTCCAATTCTCATCAACATTAAATCCATATGTGCTAGGTGGCACCTCTCTTGATAGTAAAAATAATGTGTTTTTCAATCATGTTAGTTCAATCAACTGAGATTAAAAAAATCCTGTTAAAATGCAGATTAATGTGCTTGAAACCATTTTATCTGGCTGCGTTTCCACCTATGAGGAGTCTAGAGTTTTAACTACTGCTAGCACGACTTCCTACGTGATAGTGACAGTTAGTCTATATCTTAATGATGGTTAACTGGGCTTTTCAGTCAGATAAAGCCAGCTTGCATGAGCTAACACAATTGAAAGACCCACCCTTTTGTCTATCAAGACAGGAACTACGCAGGTTGGAAGGTATCTTGAAAGTCTTATACACTACAATACCGTATGTACTAGGGATATGGGTGTAATATGCTCTAGGTTTCTAGACAGGACTTTGTAACAACCCAAGAAGGGACTGCTATCAGAGAAGTCTTCCTGGGCTTTACACTAAGCCCAGTGCATGTAATTGAATAGTATGTAAAGAGGAACTGGAGTAAAGCATGAAGGTTCTGAGTGTCTGACAAAACCATATAAGTTGGGCACCATCATTACCTACAGAAACCACATAAGGAAGATATGAAGGAGACATTTAATTACTGAGAAGTCTGGCTATTTTAAAATGTACCATAGTTTCAATGGAAATACAATCAATCAAGTGCCAGCCACTGATGTTCTTCCTGAGTCCAACAAAGGGAAAGTGCTGTTGTCAGGATTCTCTCCCCACTCTGAACTCTAGGGTACAGATGTGGGGACCCACATGAAAGATCCCCTAAGCTCATCTTTACCAGATTAGGTTAAAAACTTCCCCAAGGCACAAATTCTTCCTTGTCCTTGGAACGGTATCACTGCCACCACCAAGTGAGTTAGACAAAGATTTAGGAAAAGGACCACTTGGAGTTCCTGTTTCCTCAAACTATCCCCCCAAGCCCTTCACCCCCTTTCCTGGGGAGGCTTGAGAGCAAACAAGGTGAGCACAGACCAGCCCCTTGGGTTTTTAGGACACTAAAAACCAATGAGGTTCTTAAAAGCAGAACTTTATTATAAAGGAAAAGTAAAAGCAGCACCTCTGAGAATCAGGATGGAAGGTAATTTTACAGGATAATCAGATTCAAAACACAGAGGATTCCCCTCTAGGCAAAACTTTAAAGTTACAACAAACCCCCTCCCCCCCCCCCGAAAAAACAGGAATAAACCTCCCTCTTAGCCTAGGGAAATTCACAAGCTAAAACAAAAAGATAATCTAATGCATTTCCTTCCTTACTTTCAATTTCTAATCTTAGATGCTTAGTTCAGGTATGGCTTTAGGAGATGTATTTTCCCTGCCCTGGTTTCTCGCTGTCCCAGAGAGAACACACAAAGAGAGCACAAAACAAAAACCTTCCCCCACAGATTTGAAAGTATCTTCTCCCCTTTTGGTCAGGTGCCAACCAGGTTATTTGAGCTTCTTAACCCTTTACAGGTAAAGGAGGGGTTTTATGCTACCCGTAGCTGTATGTTTATGACAGCTGTATATGAACATTCCAAATCCACAGACTCTCCCACTAGCCCAAAGATTTATCCCTTTTCAGCATCCTGGCTTATTATACACATTGGGAGATATTGAGGATAACATTGACCAATGTCAGTGCCAGCAACATTTTTATTCAGCAGAGAACAATCCAGGCTGACAAGCAAGTATTGTGAGCATCTGAAATATGGCACCCTGGAATCTCACAAAGTAGAGCCATTGAGGAAAGTAGAAATCTGAGAAGGAGTCCAAGGAATCAGTGGATACTATCTGGCAGCCCTGGAGACTGAAGTGCCCACTCATTACCCTACTGTAACAGAACACTTCAGTCTCCAGGGCTGCCAGATAGTATCCACTGATTCCTTGGACTCCTTCTCAGAGTAGTGGGTGTTGTCTGGGGTTCCCTACTTGGTTTCCCCTTTCTTGTTCCCTCATTTTAACCATATGATTTACACCTAAATCCCCCATTTTCAGTTCGATATCTGGATTCTGCAGCCCCTCTCTCACCTGAGTGGGCAAGCCTTCTGTTCCTTTGGTGGGATCAGTCATCACATAGGCTGGTATCTTTCAACATCACTAAGAACATTGTTCAAAGAATGTAAAATAAACTCGGTCTAGAAGGTAGGCCTGTGTGATACTGCAGGATACTGTGTGATGAAAGCAGAAGGAAATAGTTTGGTCTAACTCTAGATTTTAATGGTGTCCTGTTCTGAATGTCACAGGTACCCCAGCAGAAAAGAAGGCAGAACCTCCTCCAAGCAAGCCCACCGTCGCCAAAGCAGGAATAGCTATTATTAAAGATTGTTGTGGGGCCACGCAATGCAACATCATGTAGCTCCAGTCTCTCTACCAATTCTGTCTTTTTTTCAAATGTTTTCATTGGATAAAACAGTAGGGTGAAAGGATTTTAAAGCATCCTGATAGTTGAATCAAGAAATACTGTAAACATTACAGTAATGTACTGAATGTACCAATGGTGAATCCTTCACTATTGCATGGATCACTCAATGCGCATGCTTAAAATAAAGGAATATATATATAGCAGCTGTCCAATGACCAGAACAGATAGGTAAAAATAGCTGAAAAGACAAATACAACTCTGTGGCAAAAGTGAATTAGAAAAGTGTATATTTTACCAAATAATGTTTAAAATAGCGGTTTTAAAAATTCAGCACTTTGTAGGATTTGTTATACACCTTTTTTCCCTTGGCAAATTTCATTCAAACGTATGCCAAGGTCTGAATATAAAAATGTCCTGTCTTGGCTATTTTTCAAAATGAAACCTTAGAGTAGCGATACTGTATATAGTGCAACCAATAGATGAAGCAAATTTAGTACAACTGGTGTTGCATACAAAATATTTATTGAACTAGTACGACATTTGACTACTTTGCTGTGTAGTTTCATTTCCAGTTCTTCACAGGGAACAGATAAGAACAACAAAGATCCTGCTCATTGGCTTGTATTTTATTATGGCATTTCAGTGACCCTGTGGTCAAATGTCCTATGTGGCTTTTAAACAACCCAATTCAAATGGAGTTTACCTGTCCATTTGGAAATTGGTTTCTGCTAAATTCTTAGTAGGCACAGCTATAGTTTTTGGTGTAAATTCAAACACTGCATCATTTATTTGCTTGCAAGCCCTCCGCCTTGCAGAGATGCAATAATACTGAGAGTGCAGTCAACTATTAAAACCACAACTAAATGCACTATGAGATTATGTATCACAAGCTCAATAGGTTGCTGTCCACAAGGGGAGAAAAACATGACGGCAGCAGGATCATTTAACTTATGAAGCAGGGTGCTGAAAAGGGCTATTAATCAGATTCTTAACGGCCATGAGAAACATTAGTTGCCAAGTATTATAAAAAGACAATACATCCCCAAATTCTGTCTTCAAGATTAAAAATAATAAACATAAAAGGTGAAGTTTTGGGTACTAAAAAGATAGCAATACATAAAACAGTAGTTTCGAAACTAAGGGAAAAACAATTAGGTCTGATACATTGATGTTTCACGTTTCTATTGGTATGCAGATGAACACGTGTAAAATATAGTTGTCCCTTTACTAGCTGTCAGTAAGATGGTGCATCTGTGTGACTAGTATACCATATTATAGGTGTATGTTGTGATGGGTGTAAGTAGTTAAATGAAGATGTTCTGATGTGAAAACATTGGGCTTTAAAAAAGATAATGGAATGTTCCTAAAAGAAAAAAGTTTTTCAAGCTGAACAACCATTTCTTAATACTGGATAAGCAAAACATTACATATAAACCCACAGGAAATAATAGTTACAGCAGTGGAAGCCAATAAAAATATCAGTGAGTTACGTAACTAAAGGTAGATGTTAAACATTTCTGAAAGAGCTGAAGCAGTGTCTAGTTCAGATTCAGAGATGTAAACATTCAAAATAGTATAAAAACCAAACTGCCTGAGCTGTATTGGTCCAATATGTAGAATTTGCATCTCCAAACAAACCTGTTTCACTGTCACAGACTCTTTTCAAGAACCATACTACAAGAAGACTAAAGAGGAGCAGGCCTAAGAAACAAAGAACATATGTTACTTCAAAATGTATCTTAGGGATCAGAAATAAGGGAGGAAAAAATATTAAAGTTTTCCTCGAGACACCAGCAGCACTTTAAATATTTTAATCAAAGTACTATATGGATGTGCATGTGTGCTGACATATACCTTCAAATTCACCTCTGGAGCGGTCAGAATTTGGTGTATCCAGATTTGGGTCAGGCTGGTTGCAGGGTCAGTACAAAATGTGCATCAAAGCAGAGAATTGTTTATAATCTGAATAAACTTTAAGGAAAATGCACATGAAAAAAAACCAGTCAGACTGTGGACAATCAAATAACGCCCCTGAAGTTTCTGATACCTTCTCATTGCTTTGGACCAGTCCCTCATTCTCTATCATGTGCAGTGTCTTAACAGAAATATTGGATGGTTATAGTATATTATATATATTATTAACAGGGGTGAGGAAGAATGTAAGTAGTGTTAGGAGTGGGACTTGCTCAAGAAGTGTCAAATTTAAGGTCAGAGAGGAATCAGCTATTTCATACAGCTCTTTGTGTATACTGGTGAATCAGGAAAGCTGGGTGTCCTGAATAATAGGCTAATCACAAGGCTGCAACTGATAGAGGGAGAGAGATGACTTGGAGATGGGGGGGGGGGTGTTAGTAGGAGTATTTAGACTTTCTAGTAGATGACTGTCCTTGGCCAAGATAGGAGAGATTGCTGGGGATTCACATCTAGGAAGGTCAGATTCTCTTGAGGGATGGGGAGAAATCAGCAGGATTTTCCAGATGGGAGGTGGGCCTGGACAGCAAATTCAATTAAAAGAGAGTCCCAAAACAGACCTTTGTGCGATTGGGCATTCGTGATTGGGGTACATCTCCACAGTAGTGGCAGTAAAACACCTTATCACAATTAAATTAAAAAGAACAAGCACAGCGAAGAGAGCTAAGCATCTATGAACATGGTTGTAATCAGGCATTTGCAATTTGTGTCTTGAGGGAACAGAACTAAAGTATCAGTAATGAAAGTGATCCTTTCATTTTCAGAATTTACAAATCAGATCAGCTGGAAGGTCTGGTTTACCAGTGAAGTTAGTTTTATCTACTTTTTTATCACGTGGGTTGAGTAAGGCATAGAAGTTGAGTGACTTGTCCAGTGTTAATCAGAGGCTCATTTAGAAGTAGAATCAAGGATCCTGAGGGCCACAAGTCTTGCAATGAATTACTAGACGGTGCATAGTCAGATTTTTCACAGCTTAACTACTCCCCCTGAAGTCAGTGGAGATTTCACCTTTGGACTCCAATCCAAGCAGATTTAGGCTTGGATGCTTGTGCAAATACCACCCATTTTCTTTGAAAACTGGACTCATACAGTATATATTTCAAGTGAGGGTTCATAGCCATTTAGCTCCTCAAAGTTAGTAAGAGTCATGTGGCAAAAACCCATCGCACAATATCTTGGAAACATACTTCCTTCCATGACTACAGCTTTTTAAAAGATACTTAGCTGAAATTTTCAAAAGCGATTAATGATTTTAGATGCCTCAGTTTTGGGGGGCCCCAACTTGAGACATTTAACAGAGCCTGGTTGGTTGGTAATTTCTGAAAATCATGTTGCTTAAGGTGTGTCAAGTTGGGCACCCAAAATCATTAGTCACTTCTGAAAACCGTGGCCATTTATTACCATTTGTATCAAGTTAAATACCAACGCATCAGAAAATCATAGAAGTTCAAGAGAGAAAAGACATGTTAAAACATCAAGTATATCTGTCCAGGGAAAATTGCTCCCTACAGCTACACTAGTTACATTTTGTGAAGGATTTTGCAGTCCCAAAACCCCACTGAAAATGATGAATCTCTACAGCAAAGTAGAGATAAATGTGTTTCCAAATAAACTAAGATGTAGTGTTATCTAAAACATTTGTTACTTTTCTTCAAGCTACCAAGAGCAACGAGTGATTGTGAACTAGAGTAGGATGTACATGTCTTGTGCACAATCTCCTTCCAGAAAAGTTAGGTTAGCTTTGTGCAAAAAAAGAATAATTTTATAAATTCAAATAGTTTGTGAAAGAAATCTGAAGGGCTCTATTCCAATGAAAAAATGCACAATCTCCCACAGATTACACTCCATAGAAATCAGTAAAAAGGAGCCACTTCCATGACTTTTCCCCTCAACTAAGCACTGCAGAAGTATAATTTGCCATGTCCCAGAAAGATGCAGAAACCAACACAATTCCCAGCCCTGTGTTCAACCTCAGTCATTTGCAAGGTGAGGTGGAGAAGGGGACAAGGGCAGTAAAGCCCTCAGTGTCCAGCGGTACCATGCCAAGATTTATTTTTTTATATAGTATATGACATTGGCCCAACAGCAAATCACTGGCTCTTCCTGAATCAGAGATATGGTTTAACAGCAGCCAGGGGAAGAGGTAAAGTCCATCAGAGGCTGCAACAGTCTACATTGACTGGTGTTTTCACTAGGGAATTACATTACCAGTTCTACCTGCATTCCGTTGCTGTGTGCTCTCAAGATCCAGCTATATAGTGGTTCTAAAACAACATACCATGGTGGACCTGAGATAACACGTGGGGAAGGAGGAATGAGGATGAGGTCAAGGAGTATTGTTAGAGGATCCTGCTGCTTTTTCTATATTATTACCACCATTGTTTTTCCAGCTGTAGGAATCACAGCAAAATGGTATGTGCTAATGAATTAAGCGTTTAGTTTATTTTACTCCTATGTTTGGAGTAATAGTGTTCCAGAATTTGTAAGAAATATCTAACAATAACTGATTTTATTATCAGATTAAGTCAACTCATCTTAACTGAATTATAGGAACAGGAGATCAGAAAGATGCAAAGATAAAGAGAGAGACATTTTCCCCCAAATTACAATGAACCAATTCAATCCAACTCCAGAGAAACTTCTCCTACACAACTCTCCTTGTAGGCTGGAAGTGACAATAATATACTAAACCAATATATATTGGATATGTACGATACATATTAAATAGATTACACCATCCAAAGGCTCTCCTTGGCTAATTCTACTAGGAGAACAAGACATTGTTAACTAGTAGCTACTGGTAACTGACACAGTTAACCCTTTCATAGGTGTCACCCTTAACAGAAGGGTATTAATTTTTTTACACATGAATACTTTTAGGCCATCATCCAAACCCACACAATTACATCCTGAACAGAAGTGTATGCAAAAGAGGAAAGTTATGGAATGGCTGTATCTTTTTGTGGTAAATGGAGCCCTATGTGTTTTATTTGGTTGATGCTCAAAAGTTTATATATGATTGTCAAGCTTTGTTCACACTTCATATTTTCCCAAATGGGCTTAAAAGCCTTTCTGCAATCAGTTAAATGGACACAGTCAGTGAGATGTTTCTTTCCTATTTTCCCAATATGTTTATCCGGTTTGACCCTGAGCCATGCTGCTTGGAGTAAAAAAAAAAAAAAAAAAAAAAAATTAACATTGTTTTGAACTAATAAAGTGCAGAACGACTGGGTTACTTGATAGGCTGAATTTTGAACGGAAAGGTGTTTTTTTCATCCTACGAACACATCTGTTTGTTTTGTATTAATTGCAACTTTGTGTCCTGACTCTATAACTGACTTGTGCGTGATCTTCAGTGGGAGTTTCATGTATAGAGCAGCTACAGAATTAGGCTTATGGGAAGTGAGGTCCCATAGGGAAGGGCTGTTTTTTCGCTATTCATCCTTTACTCTGTAATGAGTAATGTGGAATCATAACTCTAAATCCAAACACCTTGAGATCTAGTGGAATTTAGATCCACCTCTGAAATTCACAGATGGCTCTTTCCTGTATAGTTGGCCAAACCAAAATCCTGAATCAACAGCTCCTGAAATTTGAAGAAGTTAGCTTCATATCCAGAATTCACTTCTGGGCCTCTTCTTTACAATACACAGGTCTGAATCAAATCTCTGGATCTGAACACACCCACATATCAGGAAAATTTAGATCTGCATTCCAACTTTGTGGTTTAGACTCAACTCAAAAATTAGGCTAACCAGAGAATGATTATTTATCGCAGGTAGGGAATGTGTAGCTTCTAAAAATGTCACAGACTTTGTTTAAGGGAAATATGGGGTTGAGTGTGTAAGTGTTGGGGTGTTTTGATATCCAATTAATGTGTATTTCTAAGCAGGACTCTACTGAGTCTTGCATCAAAACATGAATCCACATTACTGCTATTTATTAAGTAACAAAAATGAACAAACTGGACAATCTATAGTCATCAATAAGGAATATTCAGAGAAGTGTGAACAAACCAATTGTTCTATGTAATGTTGTCCACCTACTGTAATGTTTATGTCTCTCTCTATATCTACATTACAGCTGAATTTTTTCTTGGTGCTCCTGCCTATGAAATAAATATTTGTTTGTGCTTGCAAGTCAGCTCTAACGTTTATATGACAACAAGAATGTTGCTATAAAAACAATTATGAACACAACAAGCTCTAAGTCATCTGTGAACAGTTCCTCATCATTACCAACAACCAGCACATGACTCAGGGTGATCGGTGATCATTTTCTATCTGTACATTGTGCACAAGCGGTCTTGTAGCTTACTGCTTTTATCAGAAATCCCAGCTCTAACCAGCATTTGCAAACAAGCAATTTTGTGGATTTAAGGAATTCTGCTCCCACAAAATCAAATCCTGATTCAGGAGCCTTTAACTGAAGGGAGATTGATCACTACATGAAACCAGGTATTTAAACCAGAAAGTATGCTTTATTGAGTCGGACAGAGCACTATGGTGGCTAGCAAGGCACACTGTCAATCAAACCATCCAAGAGCTGAATATACACCTGATTCTTAAAAACATGGGGCCAGATTCTCAGCTGTTGTAAACTGGCTGAGTTCCATTGACTTCAAAGAACTTGCACCAGTTTAACAGGACCTGAAGATCTGGTTCTGTGTTTTTAAAAGGAGGCAGTTGGACTTCAATGGACCTATGCCAATTTATAACACCTGAGATCTAGCCCAGGTTTTCCTTGTGAATCATGCAGAGTCAGGAAATAAATAGGGGTGCTTTTGTCAGGTTGGACCCCAGCAATGAGGAAGGCTGCTGGGACATGGGCTATTTTGGGAAAGAGAGCGATCTGGGCAAAAAAATTATAATGAATGATTTGATTAACTTTGCCTCCTCTTCTCTTTGAAAATTACCTGCAAACAGATTGCTGCTTTCTCAAATGTATTCATTATGGCCAAATAATTCCTGGTCTGCAGATTGTTCATGAGTTTGTGGTGAGAATATTATGCGTTTGTTTTACAGTTGCACCAAGACCATAGCCCCACTGCTCTGGACACTGTACAAACAGAGAGAAAGAGTCCCCGCCCCAAAGTGCTTACAATCTAAATAGAGAAGACAGACAAAGCATGGGAGGTGAAACAGAAGTACAGAGAGGGGAAGTGACTTGCCCAGGCTCATTGGCAGAAATAGAACCCAGGTCTCCTGCCTCCTAGTATACTGCTCTATCCACTGTACCATAGTACCTCACCTCAGAGAATCACATTGTTTTTATTAGATATACAAGATCTTATAGTATGTTTCTCTTCCCTGATTGAATGAAAATTAGGTTTGCAGTATGAATTTATGTTCATGATTACAAATTAAAACTATGCTCTCCATAAATATAGTGCAATAATCACTTACTGCTCACTTAATATTTGCTATTTCCATGAAGTTTCCTGCCTGTTTGCTAGAATATTCATGGAAAGTGAAGGCAAAGGGGCATGAATACAAAATGGATTAATTAAAAAATCCAAATAAGCAGTCCCAGAATATCCTTTTTAGCAGCATTCACCCAGCTCTAGATTAACCTAGATCTGCCACAGCAGTGAAGTTGCTGAGCTTTCCCAGTAATCAGAGCTCCAGCCTCTCAGACAGGGACTAAACATACCAGCCCTCCTTTTATTATCATAGACCACTGCCCCAATTAAATATAATTAATATAATATGTGGAGATATACCTATCTCATAGAACTGGAAGGGACCCTGACAAGTCATTGAGTCCAGCTCCCTGCCTTCACTAGCAGGACCAATACTGATTTTTGCCCCAGATCCCTAAGTGGCCCCCTCAAGGATTGAACTCACAACCCTAGGTTTAGGAGGCCAATGCTCAAACCACTGAGCTCTCTCTCCCCCCAGACAATTTAAAATATTTTACTGTGAAGAGGACAATGAGGAGGGTGTTAGTTGGGTGTCTTCTCGGAAACTAAGTTCAAAGTACATTTGGTCTGAAGTGAAAATGAGATACATGCTTTAACAGTCTGAAACAGACATTGCTGACACAGATGTATCAACAAGGTTGTCATGTCCAGCAGTTATTGTTCAAGTGTGGCTCAGAACTGCAAGGTAATGATAGAGGCATTTGGGGACACCTACACAGCAGCTACCTGTTCTGGAGCAAACTTTCTAGTGCCTTTCTCTAACTTTGCTGTGACATGTACAGGTACCACTGAGGGCCAATATACATCAGTCAGATAGGCTCATGGGATCATGAAACAGGGATCCTTACCAGAAGCCCCAAAAGTACTCTGATCACCCTGGAAAGCCTCAAAGAAACACACACACATTGGCTAGATTAGGACTGAAATTGGTGAGACACAAAATCCCACTAGTACAGTGAGCCTGTTTTAACGGATATCTGCATATCACAGTTCATAATAAGTGGCCTCAAGGGGCACTTTCATGGTGAATTATTTGATCACCAAATTGACTATTAAAGAGCACTTAATCTGTAATCTAACCAGTTTGCTGGTTGTTTTCACTTTGTATTACATCTTCTCTTTAAAGGCTTGTCTACAATGAGGACAGCACTAGCAGTTTGTTGGCAGCGGTAGTTTTATAACTGTTGTCTAGCCAGGCATAGCTGTTTAGAAAATGGTAAAGCAACATGCTTCTGCCAGTCTAAAGCATTTCCCCTTCAATGATCAGGCAAATCATACTTAAAACTGATTATCCTGGGGGGAGAGTTTAAAACCATGTTTAAGATCAGTTTCATTAATATAATCTTGCCACTAAAGTAGATCGTGTGAGTGCCTTGAATTGCTTTGTGCCATTATTAATGACTGTTGTGTTCATTACCAGTACAGAACCACATAATCCCAACAGTTTTCCACCATTGGGCAAATCCTGGCCTCACCTCCCAGGCTTCCTAGTGGCCAGCAGAAGTAGTACAACTCCTCTGCATGAGGGCCAGGATGGAGGGAACCTGGACAATAGGGTCCCATATCCATGTGTGCTATGGAGCTGTGCTCACTCAGCAGGAGCTTCATCCACCCTACGCTGAAGGTTTGGTGTGTGTGTGTTTTTTAAATGGGTACATGGCTAATTAATCAGTAACTATGTGGATGCATATGCCAACACCTTCCTGATGTGGAGACTACTGCTCTGCCGCCTCTGGGAAAATAATGTTGTCAGCCCTCAAGGAACTCCCCTGCACAAGGCTCTGATCCAAACAGAAAGACCCAAATTCTGCTCTCAGGAGTGTAAGACTGGAGTGAACCCATTGAAGTCAATGGAATTCACCCTGTAAAACTGGTGTGAGGGGAGAATTGGGCACAAAGTGCTTATATGTACCCTTGAAGACAACTCCAAGGAGACTCTGGTACGGTCATTTCTATTACTTTCACGATTATTTCCTTTTCAGCTTTACTATTTGTGTTTGAGTTTCCTTGCTAGTGGGAGTTTTCTACAGGCACAATGCATTGGTTTGCTATACTTTGGTTTAGCTAGCTAAATTAAGCCACAGAGATGCCTTTGATGCTAGATGCCTATATAGTTTACTATCAGTAGAAATGGAGGAAATATGGAATTGGAGGTTGCACACTAGTTGAGTCTGTGAACCTTATTTCTGCATAATTTTAACTCATTTCCTTCAAAGGGTGATTCACTTAAAAAAGAAAACAAGAAATGTTTTTCTAGTTAAAAAGGAAACATATGTTATGTATTATAGATAGAAGATCCCAGACACCTGAAGTAGATGGCAAAAGTGGGTGGCCTATATAATGCACATGCATACTCTCCTTGCATCTTTCCTGCTGTCATTTCTATCCCCCTCCCTTTACCACTTAGTTTTTCTATCTGATTTATTTACTCCTGCCTCTTTCCTTCTCTGTTCACTTCTTCCCCTTATCTCATCATCTGAGGCTGGGTCATTGTATAAGCATCTGCCATCTTCATCTGTCCAAGGTCCACCTGCTTACCATATTCTTTGATGCAATCTATCCATTGCTTCCTCAGGGTTTCTTTCCTACCAGCCTCTACTGTTACATTATTTTCACCAGGATCTCTTCATTCATCCTCTGTATGTGTCCAAACCAGTGAAGTCATGCTTCCTGGATTTTGTCAGCCACAACATGAACTTTGACTTCCATCCTAATACTTCAGTTTAGAAATCTGTCTCTTTGTGTAACTCCTTTTATAGAGCAAAGACATCTCATCTCAAACACCTGCTGATATTGAACCTATCTCTTTACCACCAATGCTTTTGCACCATTGTTCTACACAGTTGGGCTTTCTATTTCAGTGGCATATGCTTGTCAGACAACACTTGAGATGTTATTCCACACTCTTCCAGCACTCCCCAGTCTGGACTATATCTCACATTCAAGCTCGCCATTTTCTGTAACCCAGCCACCAAGGTACTTAACCTGGTCAGCCTGGTTTAGCTGTACTCCATTCACTTCTATATATCCAATTTCCTTGTGGCACTTCTACTGACACAGTCTTAGTCATGCTCATTTCATCCCATGCTTACTTAGCTGGTCATAGCACTGGTTTACTATTTCCTCTAGGACTTCTTTTGAGGAAGCCGTTATTGCTATGTCATCTGCATATGGCAGTCTCTCACCTTTTCCCATTGGGATCTTCCTGTTGACATAGTCCATCAATATAACAAACAGCAGAGGACTGAGGGCTGGCCCCAGATGCAGTCCAACTTTCACTTCAAAGGTGCTTCTCATTCTAAAACCATGTTCAGGTGATTGTTTTAGGTGATCTATATAATGCATTCACCATAGTTATTAAATCAGACATTCCATATTTCCTCAGCACTGATACAAGCATCCTTCTCTCCACTTCATTATATGCTTTTTCTAAGTCTATAAAAGCCCCTAAGCTATCCTGTTAGTACTCTAGCCAATTCTCTATCACTTGCCAAATTACAAGTCTACTAAACAGAAAGTGAACCTAATAATTACCATGAGTGGAGTATTCAAGCCAACTTGCGTGTGAGTGACTTTAAATTAGAAAAAGACAATTTGCTTATCTTAATTATGGTATCAGGTTTATTTAAATTTCTTTAACACCACATACATTTGGACCTAGACTACTTGCTCATATCCCTTTAAGAGTCTAGAAACAAAGACGCCAAACCTAGTCCAATATCAGCAGGTAAACAAAGCTGCCTTTATAAAATACTATAAATATAGAAGAAATATGCTCCACAAAATTAGACATGGTGGTTTGACAGGGGAGTTCTGGCCATGTGGGGAAAATAGAAGAGCTTATACTGCCAAGTATAAACAAATAAAAGAGACTGTGGCTACAGTGTTATTACCTATGGATAGTATATGACACAGATAAATGATGAAGGTGCACAGTCTACTATAAACTTACTTATATTTAATAAAAGCAGGTACATGGGGAGATTATATTTTGGATGCAAGTTGGTTCAGTATATTACAGCTCCCACAGGAATTTCAAAAAAGAATATTCCTTCTGAAGCATAAGACAGCAAGATCTACATCAGCACAACCAAAGTGACAAAGCTTGTCTTAGAGGAAACAGCAGACCAAGTTTTATTGTGATTTACAAACACTCATTTTAAATCTCAACATATTAACAGAATGAAAGAGCTCACTTAAAGGGGCTGTGAACATGATGGCAGATTTGAGGTCAATTTCATACACGTGGGGTTTTTTGTGTGCATTTAATCCTTTATTGATTGTTAATGTATGTATGTGCAGACAAAGACCGTGATGGGCACATTTTAACAAGTCAACAAAAATGTATGTTGGCTGCAGAAGTCAATTTTTGGTCACAATCTTTATCCATTTCAATCTGTACCCCTAATATGTTAATAAATAAACTATTAGTTGTGCTTTAATAGCATTTTCCATGCAAAGACTGCAAATAGCTACAGGCCTGATTCTACAAAAGTCAAGGGATATGCAATCTACAGTGATGAGGGTCAGAAGTACAGTAACTCCCCACTTAACGTCCTCTCACTTAACGTTTTGATCTTACGTCCCTGCTCAATTACAGAACATGCTCCATTTAAAGTTGTGCAATGCTTCGCTATAACGTCGTTTGGCTGCCTGCTTTGTCCACAGCTGGCAGCCCCCAATCAGCTCCCCTATGCCCCCCCTGCCCCACTGCGCCTCCTGCCCGCCGGCAGACCCCCGGATCAGCACCTTCCCCCTCCTTCTCTGCCTCCTGCCCGTGGCAATCAGCTGGCTTGCAGCGGTCAGGAGACAGGGGAGGGAGGGGGAGCCTGCATGCCGTGTCCTCACTCCCCCCCGCCTTCTGAACGCTGCAAGCCAGCTGATTGCTGCGGGCAGGAGGCAGGGGAGGGAGGGGGGAGGAGCGTGGATGCGGCGTGCGGAGTAAAGGGGAGGGGGAAGAAGAGGCGGGTTAAGGGTGGGGGCTTGGGAGACGGGGTGGCATGGGCAGGCCGAGGGTTGAGCCCCCCAGCCCCTGGTGCTTGCAGAGTAGGGGAAGCTGCTGCTGCTGCTGCGCAACGTGCTTCTCCTAGCCTAAAGCACCTTCAGCCTCCTTGCCTGCCTCATTGTCTCCAGTGCCAGTGGGCAGTGCTTGTGTGGGGTAAGGCGTGGACACCTCCCAACTATAGTACTGTACTGTATGGCAAAAAAAAATTTCCCTGGAACCTAACCCCCCATTTACATTCATTCTTATGGGGAAATTGGATTCGCTTAACATCGTTTCACTTAAAGTTGCATTTTTCAGGAACATAACTACAAAGTTAAGTGAGGAGTTACTGTAATGAAAGAAATATATTTGTGTAGCTAAGGGATACTGGTGTAAGCTTTGCATTACAGGTAAGCTGTTATTCCTATTTTGCAGATAGATAAACTGAGGCACAGAGGTTAAGTGGCTTGTCTAAGGTCACACAGAAAGTAACTGACAAAGATGGGACCAGAACCCAGGAGTTCTAGATCCTAGTTTCTTTTGCTACCTATCAGAACACACACACAATGCACAGGGAAACTGATGAATCAGTTGCCATCTGCATGAAGCACTTTACACATGGAGCTGTAAACTTTGTATACTAGCCCCATCAGTTCTCTTTTGCAGTCATCTCAGTCTGCAAACAATTTTGTGCTGAAGCGTTTCTGTGCTTAGTCACATAATGCCCAATGGGAGGGAATGTGAGAAAGTCTGCACTATCTGAATCTGAGAGATGTGTGGCAAAACCTAATTAAATAATTGCTGTCTTGTGGAGGGCTTCATTTTAGGGTTTTGGCTTCCTAGGTGATTGCTGCTTTAGCTAATTGCAGAGCAGCTCGTGAAACCTCAAGCCAGCAGAGAGATGATTGTAGCTAATTTCAAATTCATTGTGAGTTAAAAACCTCGTTCTACCTACATTGGTGACAAAACATTATGTATTCTTTTATCGCTTTTTGCACAAAACAGATCTCCTGGTTGGATTCCTTTTCTGTATGCCATTTTAGTTCAAAAAGGCTGATTTGAAATTTCTATGCCTACAGCACAGCCAGGCCAGGGGTGGCTTCCAGCACCAGCGCACCAAGCATGTGCCTGGGGCGGCAAGCCGCGGGAGGCGGCCTGCCAGTCGCTGTGGGGACGGCAGTCAGGGAGCCTTCTGCAGCATGCCTGCAGGAGGTCCGCCGGTCCCACGGCTTCGGCGGCAATTCGGTGGCAGGTACGCCAAAGCTGCGGGACCGGCAGACCTCCCGCAGGCATGCCGCCGAATCTGCGTTACCAGCGGACCTCCCGCAGGCGTGTCGCCGAAAGCCGCCTGACTGCCATGCTTGGGGCGGCAAAATACATCGAGCCGCCCCTGAGCATAGCATATGCTAGTACTCTTTGAGAGCTGTATGAACAGTCTGAAATGCCTCTGACTTTGTATTGTTCTAACCCCTGTGATACTGAACAAGGGACTAGTTCAACGTGGCATCATCAAAACAGATGACACATGCACCGAGCAGCCACAAGAATACTGTGTGCAGATCTGGAAGCCCCATATCATATTTGGAATTGGAAAAGGTACAGAGAAGGGCAACTAAAATGATTAAGGGCACAGAACAATTTACCTCTGAGGAGAGATTAAAAAGACTGCAGGGATTTGATAGAGGTCTATAAAATCTTGACTGGTGTGGAGAAAGTGAATAAGAAAATGTTATTTACTCCTTCACATAACACAAAAACTAGGGATCACCCAATGAAATTAATAGGCAGCAGGTTTAAAACAAACAAAAGGAAGTACTTCTTCACACAACGCACAGTCAACCTGTAGAACTCTTTGCCAGGGGATGTTGTGAAGGCCAAAACCATAACAGGGTTCAAAAAAGAACTAGATAAATTCAAGGAGGCTAGGTCCATCAATGGCTATTAGCCAGGATGGGCAGGGATGCTATACGATGCTCTGAGTGTTTCTACCTTCTGTTCGCCAGAAGCTGGGAGTGGATGACAAGGAATGAATCACTAGATGATTGCCTGTTCTGTTCATTCCCTCTGACGCACCTGGCACTGGCCACTGTTGGAAGACAGGATACTAGGCTAGATGGACTATTGGTCTGTCCCAGTATAGCCGTTCTTTTGTTCTAAGAAGAGTCTTTGGTGATAGCAAAAGTTCAAAAGCTATTGAGGTGAATGAATCAGCTCAGAACAGGTCTGTAGCAGCTGATGTTTCTCCTCTTCTCAACTCCCTGAAATCATGGCTCAAAAACGTCTTTGCTTCTGCTCAAGGTCAGGGCTAGGAAAGGCTGTCTTAAAAATCTTTAGGGCAGACAATTAGCCATATAGGGTTGCAGCCTGGAGTATTTACTCAAAAATCTTGATTGGTGAAAATGACTAGTTTTGAAGGAACTATTTTGAAAACTCTACTTGGACCACTGGGATCAAAGACTAGAAGGACCACTTCAAAGGTGTCACTGAAGTGCTTGTGTCATGAGCTAGAGAAACCATCCATTAACTAAATTGTTGAGTACCAGGACCAAGTACAGTCTCCCGATTAACACCACTGAAACAGAAAGCATAGCCCAGGGGTACAAACCAGTTCTTGCCAGTGGTACACATGAATCCTTTTTAAGGATAGGAAGGTTATTCTTATTCAGAAGTCCTTAGCTGTTCTCATGAGGTGGTCAACAATCCTACAAGTTGAAATGCATGATCTACCAGAAACAGGACTTTTCCATGTTTATCTTCTTGCCAATGAAGAATTGTTCCCAAGAGGACATTTTCTAATCATTTTGCCTAGTTGTATGATTTCCAAGTGATGGATCTTCAAAAGCCTAAGATCTCACTTTCATGAATTTTTTTTTCTGATATTCAGCTTAATATTCCCTCTCACCTTAATTCTTACTATCCCTAATAAAACTGCCACATACCCCACCTAAAGATTTTTGTCTTCATTTTAGTTATCTTAGCCCATGATTAGAGCTAAGCAAATATTTAACTTTTTGGTTTGGTGGCCATACTGATTCCCACCTCCCACTCCCCACCCCCCAACAAAACAAATAAACAAACACCCCATTTAGATTCAAACTGAAACTGAGGTTTTTTTTGTTTTTCTTGATGAAATTAAAAATCGGAAAAAATTGTTTTGGGTTGAATTAAATGTTTTGCTAAACCTGAAAATTGAAGAGGGTTTGTTTTGTTTTGTTGTATTGTGTTTTCAGGTGTTTTTATCTTTTAAAAATTTTGTAAACAAATCTGGCTAAATTTCTAAACAAAACACTATTTTGAAACGAAGTTGAAATGTTTCATTCTGAAAATGTTAAAAACAACCAATTTAATTTTTTTAAATTTTTTTCCATTATTTTATTTGGCCAACATTATTTGCCCTGAAACTGCATTTTTCAGCAAACTTACTATTCAAATGTACAATTTCACCCAGCTCTACCCACAATACAGAAATAGATTTCTTTAACATTTACTCAGAAGTCAATCTGACTAGCCTCCTAGGTTATTTTGTTGCTCATCTCTGAATCCCTTCAGTTTATTAACAGGTACATTTTATCTCTGTTTTACAGATAAGGAACTAGATGCAGATATATTAAGCCACTTACCCAAAGCCTGTAGCAGTCAAACAGCACAACAGAAGTCTTTGGCAGTCAGAAATATTGCACAAGTCTTGTGACTCCTAGTCCTAATGCTTGAAGTCCAGTATCCTAATCCTCACTTGGGGATCCTGGCCTAACTCACTCCTGGTCCTCTGTTTGAGGGAAGATTAATTAAAGGTTCCTGTTAGTGCGCTGCTACCACACTGGACTCCCACCAACATAAAATGACCTCTATGAAACACGATTAGTACAGCAAATCTCCTATGTCAAACTCTTACACAGGGCCGGCTCTGGCTTTTTTGCCGCCCCAGGCAAAAAAGCCTCCGGCCGCCCCCCCCCCCCCCCCGCGGGGGGGGGGGAGGGAGGGCGGCCGGAGCCCCGGGGGGAGGGCGGCCGGGGGGAGGGCACTGGGGGGGAGGGCGGCTGGAGCCCCGGGGGGAGGGCGGCAAGCCCCGGCGGGGGCTCCACTCTCCCCCCGGCGGCCGGGGGGGAGGGTGGCGAGCCCCGGCGGGGGCTCCGCTCTCCCCCCGGCGGCCAGAGCGCCGGGGGCAGGGCGGCGAGCCCCGGCCGGTGCTCGGCTCTCCCCCGGGCGGCCAGAGCGCCGGGGGCAGGGTGGCGAGAGGGCGGCGAGCCCCGGCTGGGGCTCGGCTCTCTCCCCAGCGGCCAGAGCGCCGGGGGCAGGGCGGCGAGAGGGCAGCGAGTCCCGGCTCTCTCCCCAGCGGCCAGAGCGCCGGGGGCAGGGCGGCAAGCCCCGGCGGGGGCTCCACTCTCCCCCCGGCGGCCGGGGGGGAGGGTGGCGAGCCCCGGTGGGGGCTCCGCTCTCCCCCCGGCGGCCAGAGCGCCGGGGGCAGAGCGCCGGGGGCAGGGCGGCGAGCCCCGACTGGGGCTCGGCTCTCTCCCCAGCGGCCAGAGCGCCGGGGGCAGGGCGGCGAGCCCGGCTGTGGCCCCGCTCTCCCCGGCGGCCCGAGCGCCGCGCCGCCCCCCTCCAGGTGCCGCCCCAAGCACCAGCTTGGTTGCCTGGTGCCTGGAGCCGGCCCTGCTCTTACAGCTTACCAGTACTTTTAGCCAAGCCTACCAAATGGCTCAAGGAAGGCAAAGCACACCAGCAAGTGCCATTCTTTGCTCAAAGGGTAGAATCAAAGCTCTTCAAGAGACACCATGCAAGGTCCTAACATTATAACCTTAACATTCTATTAGTGGCAATGAACAAACCATATCAAGAAAAGGGAAGGAAAAACTTTTTTGCCTGGAACTGCAATGGGTGCTTCTGGCCCCAATGAAACTATCTAACCCTCCACGTCCAATGGGGAGCATCTGGCACTGGCAGCCCTTAAACTGACCAGTCATAAGACAGATGCTGCTCTCACAAACCACCCATGCCAGTGGGTGATCCTCCAGAGAGGTGGCCTGAGTGGCTCATCCAATAAATCAAAGTGAGCAACATTACTATAATACAATAGCATTTATAGTAAAGAAAACTGGCAATACATACACTCGGCACTATAGATACAGGTAAGACATCAGTCAAGAGCCACCCAAGTTCTAAAGCATTTCTCTCTCTGTACCTATACATCCGTATCACATTAACAACTGTGGTACACATGAAAAAAACAGCCATCAAATGATGAAAATGCATCTTAAATCTTTCTGCCAGGTACTCTCAGCAGCAAAAGGGCCAGGTTCCTTCTGAGGAGTTAAACACTGGCTCAGGCTCCCACCCTGAAACCTGGGAAACTATATATACACACCACCCTAGCCTAGGCACCCTGTATGGGCAATACTCCCCCATTCACAAGCACTGTGTCCAGGGGTTTAAAACAAAGAGAATGTATTCGGGGCGGGGGTGTGTGTGTGTGGGGACAACAGAACAAACTTAGGAAAGCCAACAGTTAATAAATTAACAGGGTCTATTAGATAAGTCTCCCCCGCCCAGGGCGTCCTAAGAACAGTCCCATCCTCAATCCCCCTCTTGCAGTGGTGGGAGGCTAATGCATTCTAGACACTTCCCTCCTCCCCAGCTCCCCACTCACAGTTTGCTGTCCGGGGCTAGAGAAGTCCAAGGATTCTGGCAGGTCCAAGGATTTGGCAGCTGGCTGGGATGCTCCAGAGGCTCCACCACCTAACCCGGCTGAAGCGATGTCAGCTTTGAGTGCTGAGTAGGGAGGCCTGCAGCGGAGTCTCTCAGGTAGGCTGCTGCAACCCGCAGATCCAGTCCGTTACCTCAGTGTTGTCACCGGTCTCAGTGCCGCCTCAGCTCAGCCGAGCCGCTCGCCTCAAATTCACCTCAGCTCAGCCCAGCCCATTGCCTCAAATCTGCTTCAGCTCCCCAGTCTGTTGCCTCAAATCCCACTCAGCTCATCACCTCAGATCCACCTCAGCTGAGCCCATTGCCTCAGATCCGCCTGCTGCCTCCAAGCTATCCACTGTCTTGAAGCTGCCTCTGTGCCAAGCCTTTAGAGAGGGATCAGAGGTAGAAAGGATTCTTAACAAAGTCCTTACCACCAGAAAGGCACTCTCCCAGCACAAGGCAGGAGCCCCTTTTCCTATTTCCCACTCTCTCCTTGGAGCCCTGCCCAGGCTCTTACCCAGCTATACCTGCCTGCACTGTTGGCCACGGAGACCCCTCACACCAGGGACCTTTGGTGTAGTTCTCTTGTCCTGTCATTTCCACAGTTGACAATAGCATTTATTGCCCCCCAAACTCAAACACTTAACTGTCCGTTAATCAAAATTCTCCCAACTGTCACGTAAGGCCTGGCTCATGTGGTCATTTCCCCATGCCAACCAACAGATGCCAGCAGAGAGCTCCCCGGTCCACAGAGTTCTCAAGCAGCTCTAGGCCGCACTTCTCCCTATTCACCAACAGGTGTCAATAGTGAGCTCTCTACTGTCTAGGGCTTCAGGCCACAGGGCTCACAGAGCATTAAACGGTGCTCCAGTATTTGTCTGGGAATAATTAAAATATTATTGTGAGAAATTACTGTGCAAAAATATTAAGTTAAAAAATGATTACGTCTGCAGATTTGTCAGTGTTTTAGGCAACAAGTCTAGCGCACTGTGCTATGTATTCATAAAATACTGACCCCATGGTATGTTGGAAACTTTTTGGTATGTGCAAATGACATCAAGTCAATCTGAGTCCAGTTTTGAATAAAGTCACCTGAATAAGAGGGTGAAGCCTGCACTCTGGTTGTAAGGGGAGTTTTTCAAGAGCATAAAGGGGAGTTAAGCACCTAACTTGCCTTTAAAAAAAAAAAGGAAAAAAAAAGAAATCTCCCCCACATCTCCTAAGAAGGACCTTTATAGTCTAAGGGAAGAGTTGAAGGCAAGCACAACCCCCCCCCCCCAAAACCCCCACAGGACTGTGCAAAATATATTACAAATGCCACACACATGATTTAGGTTAAAATTTGTCTTATGAATTTAGCTCTGTGACTAACTTCAGGAGATAAGAAATCATTTGACCAGACCATGAGCATGCAGAATACAGGATTATCACCTATGGACTGATTATCAATAAAATGGCAGTGACACCACCACATATAATTAAAAATGCATCCAAATCTTTTTTATATGTTGCCATGTAGTATCCAAAATTATATTTTGGTTAGTGTTGAGGGCAATATTTGGCCAGGCAAAGTGAGGTCTAACCCTCAACTTGATCGTATTTCTCTGCTGGTCTATAATGCAATAACTTTTGAGCACCATATCCAATCAATTAAAATGTCAGGGAATGATCTAGGCATCAATGGACACAATCCTATTATTTTTTGTGCAACTCTGAACACCGGAAAAGCCCAAGTCAGAGGAATATTATGTCTCCCTGACTTTGATGCTTCGGAAGAGGAATCTCTCTGCCCTGCTGCCTACATGAGAGGTAGCAGCTTAACTTGTCATGGGGGAAATTTCTGTGACCTGGAGTCTAGCAAAAATAAGGACTTACAGGGAGGGACCAGGGACTTAGGGGTAGAAGGCAAAAAGAGTAAGGGGTGGAGGGAAGAGAGGAGGAACAGCAGGAAGCAGAGGGATGGGAAAGTAGTAGTGGAGAAAGTAGCATGCTGAGGGGACAGTGGAGGTAGAAAAAGTAGGGAGCTGGAGAGAACCTGGTAGCAATAGTGGTGGGGGAAGCAAGGCCCTGGGGGAAAGGCAGGGTGCTAATGCTGAGGGGAGCAGGAACCCAGGGAGCACATGGACTTAGTGATATGGGGAAGCAGGGAGTAGAGAGGTGATGAAGAAAGCAAGGATGGTTTGGGTGCAGGGAGATAAGGAAGGGAAAGCAAGTACCCTGCTGGGAAAATGAAGATTGGGAGAGGGAATACGGAGACCCTTGCATGAGGGATGGGAGGGAGTTGCGGGGGGGGGTGTCCCTTAAATAAAGTGACATGGGAGAGTGACACAGGGATCTTGTGAGGGGAGGAAATAGAGGAATGCAATGAGCCCTGGTGTGTACAATGCACTCAGCCTACAGAAGCAATGAAGCTTTAAACCCCCCGGTTATACCTCTCCTTCCCAGAGGGAAGAATTTCATAATCAGCTGTGTATTGTATATTGAGCACCAGATACTTACTTTCAGGTGTAAATTTGTGATTTTTCATCCCGCTGTGCTTTGGTGTTCTTCATTTAGAAACCAGATTTTACTCCCAAATCCTTCCCCGATACCTCTTTGCATTTTTACCCTCCCCCCAAATAGTAGTCAAATAGGAACAAAAAGTTACATGAAACCAAAGAAGAAAACCTACTCCATATTACACCTTATACTCTTGTAAGATGTAAGGTGGGCAAACCTAGCAATTTATATTTCTCAAACACTTCCAATTGCTCGCTTAATTATTAAATTTATAGCCTACTGATTTATACAAATAGAGATTCTATGAAAAGACTTATTTAGCAAAAAATGATAGGGTGACGAGGGGAAAATGAAACAAGAGAAATGGTTAAAACAAGATAAAGTAAAACCAAAAAATCAACACTTGTCTGCTGAAGTTAAGTTACATGTTAAGCTGTGGCCATGATTTTATTTGTGCACACAGTGGGAACTTGCACAACTAAAAAAGGTAGGGTTGCCAACTGTCTAATCACACAAACCCAAACACCCTTGATTCGCCCCTTCCCCAAGGCCCCTCCCCCCATTGCTCGCTCTCCCCCACCCTCACTCACTTTCACCAGGCTGGGGCAGGAGTACAAGAGGAAGTGCAGGCTCTGGGCTGGGGCAGAGGGGTTCAGAGTGTGGGAGGGGGCTCCGGGCTGAGCCTGGGGCAGGGAGGTGGGGCAGAGAAAGGGGTGCAAGCTCTGGGAGGGAGTTTGGGAGCAGGAGGGGGCTCAGGGCTGGGGTGCAGGAGGGGGTGAGGGGTGTGGGCTCTGGAAGGGGGCTTAGGGCTGGGGAAGGGTGTGTGTGGTGCGGGACAGTGAGAGTGGTGCGGGCTCTGGCTGGGCGGCGCTTACCTTGGTCAGCTCCCGGTCAGTGGCAGGCTCCCTGCCTACCCTGGTCCCACACGGCTCCCAGAAGCGGCCAGCATGTCCAGCCCCTGGAGGGGGAGGGGCAGGCGGTTCCACGCGCTGCCCCTGCCTGCAGGCACCGCTCCCGCAGCTCCCACTGACCACAATTCCTGGCCAATGGGAACTGCGGCGTCAGCACTCAGGGCAGCGTGCAGAGTCCCATGCCCCCTCTCCCCCCTGGGCAGCAGGGATGTGCCAGCCACTTCCAGGAGCTGTGCAGAGCCTGGGCAGGTAGGGAGCCTGCCTTAGCCCTGCTGCACCGCCAGACTTTTAGTGGCCTAAAATCTTCCCATTTGGCTTCAGTAGCCTCTGGGAGATAGAGCCTGATTCCAGGAGACTCCTGGCAAAACCAGGAGAGTTGTCAACCCTTTAAAAAAAAAAGGTGTGAGTGTGTGAGAGAGAGATTGTAATTATGGAACAGCTGTTGCAGTTTTCATTAAACTACAACAGCAGTTTTAGAGAATCCATTTGCTTCTACCCACCTTCATTTCTCCCACATTTAAGGGCAATAATTTTTGGCATTCATCTTGTTAACCTGGGTACTGTATACAAGTTCTCTATTAATCTTGAATTAAGTAGCTGCAACTAAAATTGCTCACTTTACTATTGAAAGTAGTTCTTATTCATTCAGGACCTATTATGTATATGAAGCAGCCTTTGTGCCAATAGCATATAAACACTTGAGGAGGTTTCATGAAAAGAAACACATATTTTTAAAAATCCAGACTAGTAAAATTTCAGGACTTCTGGTATGCTCATCCAGCTCTTCAAAAACTGCACAGGGGATATATTTATATCTAAATTGCATAATTGGAATTTTAAAGAATTTCATGGGAAGGTTTGCTGTTGGTTTTAATCTGGGTTTTTACAGATCAAACGTTTTACTGCTTTACTTTGCCAGGATGACTGAACTTGGTGAGAGTGGGGGGGAAGTAATAAACAAGAATTCTAAGATATTTGTCTGTTCTTAGGTAAATAAGGCAAGAGTTATATGCTTGCTTGAAAATTTTATTGACACAACCGTTTGGTCCCAACACACAAAACAGCACTTGAGCCACAAAAGAAAGTGTCTAACAAAATAGACAGCTATGAAAAACATTTTTCTTCCTCCTCCCACCCCGAGAAGATATAGTGCACATAAGTTGAGGGCTTCAGTGACACTTTTTTTTTTTTTTTTTTTTTAAACAGACATGAATCTAAATTAGTACAATTAATTTGTAAATTAAAGAATATCATGGTCCTAATTGTTTTGAATCAGTAAGTCACATCATTCAATTAACCTCTGGATAAAAAAATATATTGCAATTCAATTGGCTATTTTGTTACTCTATGAACACAACTTCCCCAAAATGTATTCTATTACTTTCAAACAGCAATTTAATCAGAATTACACATGAATCAAAATATATATTTATATATGCTGACCTCCATAAATGGTATAACCACCACATTCACATAAACATAGTACAGAGTTGTACCTCAATTTTTCCTCTATAGCATCAATCATTTGGTTTACTTAGCGCTCTGGATGATTTGTAATTGCATCTCATGAAAATATAGTTTTACAATTTTTTGCACACACTACTGAAACAAAGATCTAAATGATCACTGTTAACCTTACAAAAACCATGTAAGGTGATAGCAGATGTATTACATTTAACTCATGAAATTATTAAAAGCATTCTAAAAAAATTTACATTCTGTTTTTGCTTTCTATAACACTATGTCTGTAGAGGTTTAATAAGGACTCAAACACTGTGCCATAATGCTCAGAAAAACTTCCAAGTGTTTCCCTGTATTCATAATGGCTGTAAGTTTAGTATTGGTAATACTTGGCTATATTTAAAAGATTTTTTAACAAAATCTGACTTGTAAAATTCTGTCTATAGCCATTATTTCGTGGCATTTTCAACTGCTGGCTATGAAATCTGAGCCCACTTTTCATCTCTCTTGTACATTACAAAATATAATCCATCTAAAAAAGAAACCATTCAACCAGTGGAAAACCTTAGGTATACGTTCTTTCAATTTTACAGGAAATTTAGTCTGCCTGGCAAATACAACCCATTGTAAATGCCAAGTTTACCCAAAATGGGTATAAAGCCTCACTCACAGGACATTTCAGCCAACTAGAAATAAGGTCATTCCCACTGGTTTACCTCCGTTCCAAAGGCTGGCCTTTCCAAAAGCCAACACAAAATACCACAAAAAACTGAAAAAAAGCTTCCAACACTAGAAGTAAATATTAGAATAAAAACAGACACAGTTAAAAGACAATGCAACGAAGAGTAAGCTTCCCATTTACCAAACATGCTTAAAAAATGGAAACAAGGTTAAGCAGAATAACCTTGGCATTTCCACATACAGCTAGAACTTTCCTTGCAAGTGGAAATAGCATCAATACCTTCCATCTTATAGCACTTTACATCACCTGCTCTATGATCCATAATTTATGCATTAAATGCATATTTTAGAAATATTGGAATCTTCCTAGTAACCTCATTTCCAGACACAATAGTGTGTCTTCATTTTACTTTAAACTCATGACACCAAGACAATCTTTTTTCCTTAACCCAATCCATGTCAAAGTGGAACTAAACATAAAAGGGAAGCTTAAAACATCCTCAACTTCCTAGAAAGCTCCTCAACGGAACTGAAAGTTTCACAAAACATTTAAAACAAATTTTGCAAGAAATCCACATAATCTTCTACAGACATCTTTACGTGAAAGGAATTACAATGCAATTACAAATCACCAGAAGTTGCACATAACACAAGCTTCCCCTCAGTACAATCAAAAACCCACCACACTTTGTCATTCCAATCCGGTAACGGTTAAAATTCCTCAACAGGCTTTTAAAGACAGATCATGCATTTTATTAATACTGTCTGAAACAATCAGTAAGCAACAGCCTATAGAATATATTATGCTACATGTAGGATTACACCACCGATGAGGCTTAAAGAAAATAAAATTCATTCCACTTTAGTTGAGCATATTTTGCTGTAACTGAACACCACTGGTTTATGGGGGGCGTGGGGGTAAATAAAACTTGTTAAGAATAATTTAATGAATACTGGAAGTTTTTTCAAAATAATAAAAATAGTTTGCCCTGCTGACAGCTGTGATCAGTGTAAAAAGAACGAAATCTTCACAGAATACATCTAAATACAAATTAAGTGACTTCTAGGCTCTCTCATTAAAATACATAAGGGCTACCAAATAGCTATATTTTTGTGCAGAGTCCAACAGTATTTGTCTTTCACACTAGAAGAAAATTTAAAGCTTGGTTACAGGTGCAAGTGAAAAGTTTGCTGCCAATTTCACTTTGTTTTTGTGTTGCTTTTTGGCTGGGCTGTCCATTGCTTCCTTGCTTAGTTGAGTTTCAGAAGATTGGTAGGGAGGCACTGAAGAATTCTCTGTGGCACCAGATACCACAGGGCCACAGCTCAAGTTTCCTTTTGCTACTGTGGTAACAATTCTGTTTTTTTCTTCTTCTGTTAGAATCATCATCTCTAAAATAAATACAACAGCTAAATTATTTACAAATATTTTACTTTCAAAATCAGATTCTTTTACGGCTATGCAGGAGAATCACATGATAAGAGTTCTCTCTGTGCGGAAGTGTGACTAGCAGATTTAAGAACCACAGCACTCTGGTTCAGTTCTCATCTCTGCTGTTAATTTGATATTTGGTTTTAACACTAAATATTTGTCTCGGTTTATCTATCTGTAAAATGAGTCTAATTCACAAACCACAATAACTGTCTCAAATACTTCATGTGAAGTACCGTAAAATTACTGTTAAAGGGCTTCTGCAGGTTGCTAAACTACTGCCATGTGCCACTGTAATGATGACTGCATTTTAATGGAGGAGGAAGTGATTCCTGTAAATTCTGCATTTACCTCACAAGAGCACTGTCGATTAATTGTTTGTAAAGCACTGACAGCTTCAGATGGAACACCTCCATATAAGGTACAATATATTGGAAGCAAATCCACAAAAAGTCAGTGGATCATGATCAGCCATTTGTTTGATGTTTCATTTTCAAATTTTAAAAAAAGTTATCAGTAAAGTCTGGTAAGTACCATGTAGGCTAGATCTACACTTAAGGTGAGGTGTAGAGTACAGGCGCTACATGTGTAGCTATGTGTCACAGTGAAAGGTTCTGGCAGTGGGGAGGCAATGGGACAATAAAATAATAAAAGCAGTGTAGACAAGGGAGGCACTGCTTAAGCATGTAGAGAGCCATGTAGAGTATATAACCTGGGGAGTCAGGCACACAGGATACTCTACCTTGCCTAACCCGTCTCTCACCACCTACACTGCTATTTATACTTATTCTAGCTGGGCATGCAGTGTCTGTACTCTACATGCCACTGTAAACGTAGACCTAGCTTCCAGATACCTGCCCTATGGCTATTAACTCTTACCAGAGAGAGGTGGAGTGCGATCCTCAAACTGAATGAGGTCTGCAGACTCAAGGATGACTGGATCAGGTCTCAGTTGTGGGGATGGTAGGCAGGAAGGAACTGGTTCACACAAGAGGTCAACAGGTGATGTATTTGTGAGGCAAAGGAGTTCTTGTTCAGTTTGATTAGAAACTGCAAAAATAAAATGATTTTAAATATCTAAATGCCATAGTAAATATATTAATAGTTGATAAACGCCTAGTCTGCAGCAAAAATGCTCTAAGGGGATTTATTGACTAAACCCAAACTGAAATTTGTTCAACCCAAAGCCTGACACAAACCCCACCCCCTTGTAATATGACCTGACGTTTGCCAAGCTTGGACCCTGAGAGAGAGGGGCAAGGGAGTAAGTTCCAGAGGAAGAGCCTTTAAGCAAGAAAGTCAGCTGCCACACTCAGACACTATTTCCATGTAGAAATACCAAGCTCCTATCAACCATTGCAAGAGGACATGTTCTCTTAAAGAACTGATCCCTAACCAGGTAAGATGTTAAAGAACATATTTAATTGCATCTTGAACAAGGCCTGGTCTACACGTAGAAGTTGGATGTAGCTATGTCAACCTATCATAGGTGTGAAAAAACCACACCCGACCGACAACTATGCTGACCTAACCCCCAGTGTAGGCACAGCTATGTTGTCAGAAGAATGCTTCCACTGTAGCTCGGGGAGGTAGATGAACACCTTCCATCAATGTAGGCTATGTCTACACTACAGGGTTATATACCAGCATAGCTATGGCAATGTAGCCAGGCCAGCATAGTCTCTGTAGTGTAGACATACCCTGAATCGGTAGTGAGTTCAGGGCACATTATCCTACTCCTCACAGAAACAGTCCTAGTAGGTTCCTCCCAACATCAACTAAAGCGTCTGTCTCAAGGGCCATTCTATTACAGTAATCCAGCATGGAGGTGACAAAGGAATTGGTAACCATGGCAAGGTCTGTGCAACAAGGCCCAGGCTCCTGGCTACCTGCAGCTGGAAAAAAAAAAAAAAAAAAAAAAAAGACTACACCAACAGAACTACCACTGCTATTAGCAGATGTAGCAGCAGCAAGGGAGAGCTAAGGCTGCAAATCATATGCAAAAAAGGAAGTACTACAGCTGCACGTCGAGGTACAGGTACTCTGCTCGTGGAATCCCCTAGTGGGCAATCATCATTTGCATTTAATCTTGCTTTAGCTTGTCTTCAACTTCCATTGAGGCGAAGGGAGTTAAGGGAACTCATCTGAAAAAGGTTTTCTGCAACTTGGAAGATCAAACCTCAGGAGCGCACAGAAACAGGCTCCACCTCACATAAAGAGGAATATATGTCGAAGACCTTTGTGAAAGAAGTCTGATAGCTTTAAACTCCTTACATCACAGAAGTTTACTTCAAATAACTAAGTCACACAGCTCTTTCCCCCGTGCTGCTTTGAATACTAAGTTCCACAGCTCTTTCCCCACTACTGCTTTCAGTGTATTTCTCCACAGACTGAACAACTTTATTATATACATTAAGTTTGCATTACCATCACTAGGTGTTCCTAGTTTTAATTCCATTGATGTAGTGGATCCTAGACTCTCCATGTGTCCATTACTGTCAGTAAGTTGATTTCCATGATCATCCACATGATCAGCAGGGGAAAAACTGGGTGAGCTAAAACGAGCTTCAAAAAAAGGCAAGTTAATTGGTCTCTGATCACCTCTAAAAAGATACTTGTAAACTTCAGTGTGATAGTTGGCTTATAAAGTTCAATTGGCTTACTTACTTTTCATGTCATTCTTTAGTACAACAATTCTCTTATGCCCATGTCCTTTGATCCAGACCACCTATAAGACAAAAGTACAATGTAACCAGAGCGCACACACTAACCTCAACACCTAATCCCTACTACTCCCTACTTCTCACACACTATGAAAAAAGTTCTAAAGGAATGCAAGCTAACTCAGACTATTCACATTAGATTGCCCAATTAAAAGTCTTGTCTTGATAAATAAAAAGAGATGCTAAACAGCACAACAGGATGTCTGAAGCTCATGCATTTTTCAGCCCCATATTTTCAAAACAGATTGGGGAGCTGTTATTGTAAACTGTTCTCCAAAAAGATTGGTCATAAGCTTTTAAAGTAAACTAAAGATTTTTTAATATCTTAGAGCAGGGGTGGACAAACTTTTTGGCACGAGGGCCACATCTGGGTATAGAAATTGTATGGCGGGCCATGAATGCTCACTAAATTGGGGGTTGGGGTGCGTGAGGGCTCTGGCTGGGGGTGCAGGCTCTGGGGTGGGGCTGGGGATGAGGAGTTCGGGGTGCAGGAGGGTGCTCCGGGCTGGGACTGAGGGGTTCGGAGGGCGGGAGGGGGATCACGGCTGGGGCCGGGGCAGGGGGTTGGGGCATGGGAGGAGGTCAGGGGGGCAGGCTCCCAGCGGTGCTTACCTCAAGTAACTCCCAGAAACAGCAGCATGTCCCCCTCCAGTTCCTACGCGGAGGCGCGGCCAGCAGCTCTGCACTCTGCCCTGTCTGCAGGTGCCGCCCCTGCTGTTCCCATTGGCTGCGGTTCCCGGCCAATGGGACCTGCAGGGGCAACGTTTGGGGTGAGGGCAGCATGCAGAGCCCCCTGGCTGCCCTTACTCATAGGAGTCGGAGGGGGGAGATGCCGCTGCTTCCAGGAGCTGTGCGGAGTAGGGCAAGACCCCAACCCCGCTCCCCAGCTGGAGCAGGGCAAGCCCCAGACCCCACTTCACGGCGGGAGCTCGAGGGCCAGATTAAAACGTCTGGAGGGCCGGATGTGGCCCCTGGGCCGTAGTTTGCCCACCTCTGTCTTAGAGTGTATAAACCAACTGGCTGACATTTGAGATTCCACACTAAAATTCAAATATGTAGCATTCCCATGGCTTTTAGATTAGTAGTAAGGGTTCAAAGTTACATGGCTACTGGGACATTATGAGGTAAACCTAGCACAATATATATGCAACTCAGCAACTGCAATACATTGCTTCTCTTTAGCAACTATAGGAAGAATCAATTCTCACTTGGTGGATGCTAACAACATTTTTGCTCCATAAAGGAGTGGGGGTTTTATGGAGTTTTTACTGCATTTTTATTTACATATGCATTCATTTGATTCAAACAATGAATACACTGAGTAAATATGGCTGTTGACCAGTCAAGTTCAGCAAAATTGAGATTGTTAAAATATGTAACATGTCTAGTATGCATTTCCTTGTAACTATAGCAGCAGATCATACAGAGTATGAAGCAGAATTTCAGTTGCATAATGTATTTAAATTAAATGCTCCAAGAAACTGTTACTGAAGCCATTCAGGAATCTTAAATTAATTTAAGATTATGATGCAGTAATAAAGTTCTTCAGACCTGTGGAATTGCTCCCAAGAGCTCTTCTAGACTATTATATCCATATATTTTGGGCTGCAACACTTCTCCTGTATATTTGCTATATGCTGTTGGGAACTCGTGAAGGAAGATCTGCTGGTAGTGGTACGTGTGAAGCAAGGACCTCACATTCTTTGCAAACAAATACAGATTTGTAAGTTTCACATATTCTTCTGCCACATCATTGGTAAAAACCTGCACAAAAGCAAAGCAATGTCACCATACAAACTTATGCTTCTGTTAGTCACAGTAATATCCTTTGAAAGTACAAGGAAGCCCCACATACTGTATCACAACTAAAGCCAAATAAAGTGAATAAGATTTAAGTATGATTTGGTTTTCAGAACCAGCTTTCCTAGTAGTTTCCATACCTCAACCAAGTAAGGCAGACTCTTCAGGAGTTCAGTTAAGGTCATAAATCCATATTCACATGGATTAAGGGGAGCACTGTGGATACTTTCATAATGCCTTTTAAGCTCGTCAACGGAAAGAAAGGTGGTTTCATCCCAAGACATCATCAATACCAGTAGTTGTGCAGTCAGAGTACGTAGAGACTTTCTATTTATCAGCTGAATCTGTTTACCAGATTCTGTGTCAGCAACCTGAAGAATTTTGATGTTAAAAAACAGAAGAAAAATGAATGAGTCTGAGTTCTATAAAATGGGTTAGGCCTTTTTGGATACAAACATTTTCCATTAGATAATCTAAACTGTAAAAGAAAAAAAGCTTTCTACATGGAAATATTTTGACCTTAGAAATAATTCTGCTGCAGCAGTTTTATAGTCTCTGGTGCTCTATAGGACAAAGCAGTTTACAGGTCTATGTATTTTCTTTCAATCAGAAAAAGTCAAAGCACCAATTCTCTGAGCAAAACACTAAGGAATTTCAAAGGGAGGGGGAAACCCAATGATTCCCATTGCAATGAAATGAGGTAAAAATATAAATTAAACAGGCAATCTGGATATTTGAAAACAGTTTAGACAGGGAATCTAACGTCTTTTGTTCTACAAACAGATGAAATCTAGGCTTTTTTTTTTTTATTAAATAAAGACACTAAAAACAGTTTACCTTCACAACGTGGCAAAGTTTTTGCATTAAAGCTAGAACTGAGCTGACATCGTAGTCATGAAGGCGCAATGTGTAACCAAACGTTTTACTGTATTCTGTAAGTAAATCTGTCATCATAAGGCAGTTGTCTTTCTGAGATCGCAGCAGTTTAACTAACTGGGCTGCTAGAGCTTTGACCCGTTCCACCTCTGTCAGAGTCAGAATTTTTTCCTCTCCGCATTCTAATACCTTAAAAAAAATGAAATAAAATAAAATAAATACAAAAAAATGAAGTTACTTACCTAAACTGACCAGAAAACCCAGTTGCAACTAACATTCAGTAAAGGATATTAGATATTTATGTAACTATTTTACATAACGATTCAGCTACTTTACATAAGGTATCTACATGAAAGCAAGCAGAGTTAACAGACGTTCCTCAAGAGAGACAATCAAGTAAGTCTTGCTTAAGCTATTGAATTTAGTCTGCTTTTATTGTCTAAACTAAGTCAAATAGAGAAAGTAAATAAAGTTTGTTGTGAACTAGATTTTTAAAATTCAGTTTCAATAAGTCAAGGTTATTTACATAAAGTTTTTTTTTTTTTTAAAGTTTAAGTCTTTAACCTGATAGCATCCTTTAAACAAACAAATAAATAAAACAAAACAAAACACTTTCTGTGGTCTATGAAAAATAGTAAATATAACTAACCAACCAAGTATAATCATGAAAGGTTAGAAGTGCAGGCAGATACACAATTCACAACTCCTAATGAAGTTAACTACCTGGAAATAGCTCTTGATGATAGTAAGAATACAGTCTATTCAGGTGTGATCTGAAAAATGCTTAAATATACCTTAAAATTTCTAGAACTTACTTGCAAGACATCTGGTATGGCTTCAAAAAGTTCAAGTAGTTTGGTAAACCCATAATAAGCAAGTTTGCATTGACGGCCAAAGTGGTGGTGGTAAGAAGGAATAAATTTATTAAAGGGCATTCGGAAATGGGGTTGATGACGCAGCAAGTCAACTACCTCCTTAGAGAATTGCTTTGTTCTTTCAATTTCTTCCTGGGTACGTTCTAAAAGTGAAAGACATTAAAACAAAGTGAACAGCCACAGAATAGTTAGTTTACAAGGCAAGAAAGGGTATATAAAGAAAATACAGGGCATCAACATTAGCATATTTTTAGCTTTGTATCAGCCACAAAAATTAACTATTATTTTTTTGTTGGAAGAACTTGCCTTCATGTTTACATATTTACTTTGTAAAATAATAAATCATGTGGCAATCACTGTGCAGTATTTACTAAGCAAGTTTTCTTGTCTCATACTCCAACAATTTCTCCCCCTCTAGCCATCCTGCACAAAAAGTTTAACTAAACTCAATATTACTTAGTACAATGAATACAAACAACATAACATTCCATTTATTCCATTACAGAAATTTTGCTTTTTAAATGGCTAGGATTATACATAACTACCTCTCAATCATGGGATTATGATAATATAATGGCATAATTTGGCAACAAGTACAGAAGAAAACCGTCAAAGGAGAGGAGAGGGACAACTTAATTATACATTTGGATTTGCTTTACCCAATTAGCTAATTTGAAGTTATGTGAGAACAGAAAATATACTGGCAATAGTGAAGGCAGAATGTCATTTTTATAAATTAATAAACTATTATTTTACAGATCAAAATGATGATATGGCCATACCTCTTTTGGGGATACAAATTACCATTTCATTGTCTTGCTGAGACAAACAGATTGTTGTATCTGGAATTTCTGATATTATATCTGCCAACTCACACACTCCATATTCAGTAACATCCCAATCTTTAGAGAAACACCTGAATAGTTTAAGAAGAAAATTGTAAAGCAACTTCAGAATGTTGATGTATTTTACACAGGACAATTAAATGTGCAAGTTAGCAATCAGTTTGCACAAACAAAAAAAATAGAAATATAATTAGTTATCAAGACAGAACACACACTTCAATGAAATGAAAGGCATTTTCACACTGCTAGTGACATAAGCACTTAAGAAACCATAAACCCAGGAGACATTTGTAAATCAAGTGCACAAAATCAAATATTCCTATTAACTTCAGAACTAAGTCATACACTGGTGCTTCAGATGCATGTGGAATGAAGAGTGAAGTTGTGTATACCAACTACTGGGTGCCTCAGACTGATTTAAATGATAAAAGTGAGAATTTAAAGAACGTTACTTCACTAATCCAGAACTTTATATAGTAGCTTTGGAGTTAAAACAAACAAAAACTTTTCACAAGACAAACTAAAACAAGCAAACATGGCATATTTTCTTGTACTGCAAGAAGGCAGCAATTGCCATATATAAAACTTCATGTGCTACAGTCTCCTGAAGACATGTGTCAGCTGCTTCCTCCTGACTTCACACTAGGGAAAGTAACATGCTGAGATTGATTTCAAAAAGATTCTGCTAATCTAAGAATATCAGAGAGATGGAATGTTACTGGCAACGTGAAGACAGCACTAATTCCTCTTGGATTTTTGCCCATTATTACTCCCCCAATCGATCAGATACCCTTGCTAGAGCTACTACATTATACTGATTTGAACTCCCCCCTCCAACCCTTTCCTCCTCTTTCTCTCTCCATGATTGAAAGAAGACAGTCTCCTTTTCCACAAAAAGAAAAAAAACAACGCAAAATAGCACCTACTTTCTCAAGCTAGTTTGCATTACAAGTATGCCACGCATTGCGCTTAAATGATTACATTTATTCACCATGCCTTAAGGAGTAAGTTAACAAGATACAGTACCCCAATTAGAAGTAGCAGTTTTAAGACAATTGAAAAATTAAGTGCTAAAGTAATGCTGCACTGCATTCCAAAAAGTTCCTATAGTAATAATGGACTATTTTCAATCGTTTCTAAAATCTGATAAATTCCACCTTCTGATAATCTAACATCACAATGAAAAGGCAACAATGTAGTATCATGTTTTTGTATTAGAATTCTGAGTGCCAACCCCTCTTACACTACACTTTTAAAGAAAAGCAGGTGCAAATGTGGACAGCAGATGTCTTGATATTTGGTAAAGACAAAAACAACTTACCAGTGATAAGCCTGTAAGAATTCTCTCACAATAACTTGTTTACTGGCCTGGGATTTGAGAAGTTTCAATAAGTCTTGAGTGAAACGTTTTACTTGGGCCCTGTATGTTAGGGTTAACAAGCGTTTAGAGCCCATGCCAAGAATCTAGAACATAAAACAACAATAAATCTCTTAACAGCATAAAAGCCAAGCACTGATTTCTCAGCACTGATCACTTGTGACCTCCTGTCACCCTCCACAGTAAATAATGTTATGAGCTATTAGGTAAAAAGGAGGACAGACTGTGGTAAGAAATATCAAGTGCATGACTATGAGAAGCTCTCTTTCCATATACTTCCATAACAAATCATGAATCATTAGGAAAGCACAACAAACGCTTCCTCCAAGAGAACTGTCATACCTGTTGTACAGGTGATTTAGTGGAGGTTGTTGTAAAATCCACAATAGTACGCATTTTCTAAGACCAGCTAACGTTAACAAACACTACTAAAAAGCTACATGTGTCCAAAAGACTGCATAGGATTCCCTGATCATTCAAACACTATTACTTTATAAAAATCAGGACTACTCAGTTTCAGACAGTCCCAACTAGTAATTCTGATGCTCTGCTCTGTCTAAATGCAGGTGAGAGTATTATCCAAATAGCCAGCTAACCAAGGCGGCTGAAGAGAACACCACAAGCGTGAAGACAAAAAGGAGACTTCACGATTAACTACATAACCTCAAGTTTGAGCTTTTTGAGTCGACCACTATAGATTTAGCTTAGTAAAAAGAAGGTTTAGCAGTGACTTGATCACAGTTTACAAGTACCTACATGAATAACAAATATTTGATAATATGCTCTTCAATCTAGCTGACAAAGGTATAACACGATGCAATGGCTGGAAGTTGGAACTATATAAATTCAGACTGGAAATAAGGCTAAGTTTTTAAATGTGAGGGTAATTAACCATTTGAATAATTTACCAAAGTTCTCCATCAGTGGCAATTTTTAAATCAAGGTTGGTTAATTTTCTAAAAATAAATAGACTCTAGGAATTATTTTGGGGAAGTTTTATGGCTCCTGTTATACAAGAGGTCAGACTAGATGATCACAATGGTCCCTTGTGGCCTTGGAATCTATGAAAGTTAGATCTAAGAGAACTTTACATATATTCGTAAGTTCTGAAAACACAATAATAGCTGTCATGGTTATAATCTCAAAAATAAATGAACTGGTAAACAACTGAATCCTAGGTACAGCCATCTCCTTTGTAGAAATGGACAAGGTAGGTGAACAAATACATTCTGTGCCAACCACTGACACACTCATGAACTCAGCTGATTCAAGCTGTGAATATATGTGTAAACAAAAAAAAGTGACATTGAACTCACTTGTAATACATGCGGCACTGCTTCTAGTAACTCCATTAACTTGGAATACCCATAGTCAGACACACGACACTGCTTTGCAAAGTGATGATGATATGTTGGGATGAATTTACTGACAGGTATGATACAAGATGGTTGGCTTTTAAGTAGATCTATCACTTCTCTACTGAACTGAATAAGCTGTGGATTACCTACAGGGCTCTTCGAACGTAAAAGCCAAGGATCTAGAAGGAGAAATTTTTTTTTTAGAATGAGATGTTCATTTCAGATAGACATCATGTTACTAAGAGTTTATTAATACTATTCCTCCACAAATGAGGGAATATCTAAATAATTTTAGAAATGTTAATATACACTGAAAACAACAAATACTCAAATTTTCTATTAAAACCTTGAGAACAATTTACTGTATGCAACTAATATGAGCACCTTTTTGTTCAACAGAACTTTTCTTCAAGACAGACACTTTAAAAAACAGACTTTAAAAAAAAAAGTTATGAAGACTGAATAAAAAGGGTATTAGTGCTAAATAATTTAACCACTATTAAAAAAAAAAAATCACAGTGAAACAGAGTCCTTCCTTTACTGCTGGCTACCCAGTCGCAGAGAAAAAGCCAGATAAAAAGTGTTATCTACCTGTAGTTGGGGGTGGTGGTTTGTTGTGTATCCACTTAACAACTTTAATGCTGTTTTGGGCAGTGGCAATATTAACTCCAGGAACACAGGTGATAAGATGCTCCAAGGGAACACCTCCCTGGCCTTCCTGCACCATTTCTAGATCACTGAACTCTGACGTATAACAATCAGGAAAGCTTTAAAAAACAAAAAGGTGAGAACAGAAAAATTCCAATTACTAAAATATTATGAACAACATACAAATAACCAATAATCCCCTCCATAAATACCAATAATATAAAGGATACATTTCTTGCACAAAGAACTTTTTAGACATCCTATTAACAAAATTTTCCTGTGAATATTTCATAACCAAGACACAGCTTAGATTTTGTATGCCTTAAAAAAAACGAACAAAAACAAAAAACCACAAACAAACCTTATTGGAAACATTTTTTTAATCCACAATCAAAATAGTCTTTATTCAACTGCTCCCAGATTTTTTGATAAATGAAGCTGAAGAGAAACAGCACTTCAGCATGTTCATAAAAGTTTCATTAGAAAAAGAGAGGAGATAAAATCCTTACCATATCTATTCATACATTAAAAGAAACAGTGTTAAGCTTGTTTACCTTAGTAAAGGCACAGTGCCCTCATGGGTCTGCAGCAGACTGTGCACTTGTGGTGCAAATGTCTTCAAAGACAAAATCACAAAAGGAATTTTGTAGGAGTCTGGATCAAATTCATGTTCACTGTAATGACAAGAGAAGTACTTAACTACGTTTACATCATGCTCAAATTGTTTACATCAAATTGTTTACATCATGCTCAAATTGAAGAAAGGTGCATATAGATACAAAACTAGTGCTAGCTGGAGAGAAGGTTGAGAAAAAGCTAGAGCGTGGGGGGTTTCATACTTTTCACAGTATAAACTACATTAGTCTCATGGACTACCTCCCCTCCCATTCACATAATATTTATATGGCAACTACAGCAATTGCTTAAATGGAGAAGTAACATTAGGTACTCCTGGGGGGATTTTGCTCCACTGCGCACGTGCAGAATTAATGTCCACTGCAGATTTTTTTTTTTAAACTCTGCAGAAAATACATTCTGCTGGTGAGGAGCTTCAGTTACGCCTTCCACCCACCAGGGGCTGCTGTGATATCAGAACAGAGGGCAGCTGGCTCACCGGCCATAGTAGCCAGCAGCTGATGGTAGGAGGAGAGGCTGCATTCCTCTCAGCCCTTGCCCATAGGGCCAGGTGAGGAGGCACAAGATATTGGGGGGGGAGGGGGGGGAGGGGAGAAACAGACACAGCGGGGCACATGGGATTGCTGGGGAGTCTCACAGACTGGGGTTCAGAAGGGCTAGTGTCGGGACAGACTAGGGCAGGGGCTCAATGGGAGTGGGGGTACAGGGACATATGGGGATGGGGAGTCGTCGATGGAAAGAAGGGCGTGCAGGGGCACATGGGATGGGGGAGGAAGTGTGGCTAAGTGGGGTGCAAGGACACACGGGGAGGGGGGAATGCAGGGACAAATGGAGATGGGGTAGATATGCCTGATTGAATGGGAGAGGCTAGGGGTTAGTTAGGGTCTGCATGGGAGAGGCTCCCAAACTCCCTAACAACCCCCGCCCCCCTCCGGCAAAAAAAAACAAAACAAAACACCCTGTTTCATACTTCTCCCACCCACGCCCAACAACCCTCCAGGTTCACTCCCAGGCTTCTTCCCAGCAATTACCTCCCTCTCCCTTGGCTCTTCCATTATCCCTGACTCCCCCAAGCTTTTCACTGCTTCTGAGGGGTGCAGGAAATACATTTCTGTATTGTAGTTTAAATGAATTATTACTCAAAGTTATGTATTATTTGCCTAGTTAGGAATCTATTTGTCAAAAAACGTTTCCATTTTTTGTCGTCTGTATTGTTACAGACATACTTGTTGACAGGTATTTTGAAACAGATTACCAAAGTAACTGAAACTGACGTGATTATATTGTGTTATTTTGACAAATAAAATAGGCAGAATTTTGCAAATTTCAAAATACTGTATGTAACTTTTTAAATTTTTTGGCACAGAATTCCCCCAAGAGTAATTAGGAAGACATTTCATGAACTTTTACTGTAGCTGTCGTACTGTGACTTACCAGCTGGATACAATGAGGAGAGCCAACACCATGTAACCAGCCAGCTATCTGCACACTACTAGCAAATGCTCGGTTACCAACTTTGGTTGTTGACAACTAATCCTATTTCACAATTTGTCACTGAAATAAGTTTAACTTTGAGATAACAGTGAAGTTTTCAGGTCATGATGGGCTGCCAGCTGACTAAAGATAGCTGGAGTGTAAATTAAGTGGAATTATCAGAGACTTCACAATTATAGTCCCAGTGAAAAATTAAGCAATTCTTTTTCACCGCTATCAAAAAATTTCCCCTCTAACCAACAATGGGATTGAGGTGTGCATTTCAGTCTCAACATAACAAGCATATTTCATCCTCAGTAATTAGGCTGCAATGCATAAACACCACATCCTCAAACAGATGAGCCCACTAAACCATGATACTAACTTTGATTTGAAGATGGATGTTGTGCCATCTCTGCTCTTTTGTTGATTAGTCCTTATGATCAGACACTTGAACTTTTAATATGTAACAGTGATTAAATCTGCTATGAGATATACATCTCAAAATATGGTTCATTTTTTTTTTTTTTTAAAAAGGTACAAATTTAGTATAAGGACAAATCAATTTGATAAACTTAATCTTTTTTCTGTTTAAAAAAAACAACCCAAAACTATTTCATACACAGCCTACCTAAAGTCTTTATTCAGACAATGCTGCTTACAAATGGGCTCATGATATTCCAGTTCTTCAAATATTATAGGACTGCAATTTGCTGATGAGCCATCATGAGACTGTGAAGATCCTAAAGGACTCTGCCGTGCTTGGCTGCTGGGTAAGAGACACACCAAACGTCCATTTCCTTGGTCACGGATTGCCACAGTATCCGTTAATTTATACAGATCTGATGCTATTAACTTGTGTCCAAATCTAAAATAAAAAGATTTAAGTGTACTTTAGTCATAAAAATAAACATTCAACGTGCAAAACTAGAACAAATGTTCAATTACAGAATGCAATAATGAACTACAGTGTAAGAAATAATTCAAAAGTAGATTACAAGCTACACAAAATTAACCAATAGGCTAATTTAAATCACAAGTCTTTCCATCCTGGAAGAAGCCAAACTAAAGAGATTTTAAAAAACTAGTTATGGGAGCCCAGTTAAAAATATTTGTGCAATATACTGTGTATGCAGAGGTTGATAAGGAGCAAAAAGTTATTTTATGCCTCCATTGTAATTTACTGTACAAGACAAGAATTGTGAGCTTCTGAAAAGAGTAATTTAAAACAAGTGCAATTTAGAACCTACTTTTTTTCATATATTTCTGTGAACTTGAATATAGGCAGACAACAAGCAGGAGCATCCTGAAGAATGGACATTGTTTCTGAGCTGAAAATATAATTTTGAAGTGTTATAAATAAATATCTTAAACTTTTCTATTTAAATTATCTACGTAATCTCTAGTAGCATTCAAATATTCAGTTACTTCACTTATAGACATAGGGAATTCTTTCATTACTAAATTACATCACTTAATTCTACTGTAGTCAATAGTATTAAAATGGTATAAGTGAGAGGATGCCTTTAGTTTAAACCCCTCACATGTAAAAATGAATATTGAACACTAGGACTCTTCAGTCTACTATGATCTCAAATAAAGAAAAGTATTTAAGTGAGCAGAACCCACTGGCATTCTTGACAGCTAAAAATGATGGAACACAACTTAAAGGCAGGAATTAGGGTGCACTTAAATTACATCTGTGAATAATACTTTTGGATATTAGGCATAAGGAGATCATGGGACAAATTCTGTTATATCCAGGCAACGCCATGGAGGTCAATGCACTCCAGAGAAAGATATAACCACATGTATTAGACTCCTGCCCTCTAGTTTTGTTATCTAGGAGACTTTTCTAAAGGAGTTATTGAAAATCTTGCATGTAAGGTAAGCACCAGATATCTATGGAAAGTAATACTAAGGCTACATCATTAAAAGTTATCAATTTGGATTAAATCTTAACTGTATTAAGAGCTGGCTTGGCCAGGAAGAAACAAAGGGTATGACAATGCAATAATGAGAATTAATAAAATGGTCAACTATATGTGATAAAAACTAGTTTGCTAGAAAAATCAACCCTCTCCCCAAAAATTTCAAGGAATAATGAGCACCATTTTTCCTTAAACCCAAGCTTTTTTTGTGTGACAAAATAAATATTTTTCCTTCCAGTGGTTTCTTTCAGCATAAAAAGTATATAATGCAAGATAGAAGAGAAAGTATACTTCTTCAATTAGAATCCTCTCAACCTTCTAGGTCTATAATCTTCCATAAATAAAATGAAGGGCCGTATCTTACATAGAGCAAAAACACAAAAAACGCACAGCAAAAAATATTCAGGTGTTTGTTTCTTAGACATGTGAACTTAGTCACACAATTAAATGGGGTGGAAGGGAGGACTCTCATCATACAACTTTTCCGGGGGGTGGGAGGGGAAGGTTTTTGGCATCTTTATTCTTTGCAATAAATCTGAGTTGTATACAAGTATAAAATCTAGGTTTATTGATAGTCAAAAAAGTTAAATGACTGAAAAGGATGAGTGAGATTTAACTAACTGAATAAGCATATCCTAAAGTTTCTGAATACCATATACTTTAAGAAGTGAACATAATTAACTTTTCTCTATGACTTGGGTGATATAGGTGTAGCTAAGGAAGTGATCCCAGGAGAAGGATGCTTCTACATGAAGATCTGGTACCTTCAGACTTTATTTGGAGTTTCTAGATTGCTTAAATTTAGGTAGTGTTGACCCACATAATACACAGTAAGAGACTTTTTTCATCTTATCTAAATGTTACATCTGCTAATGAACTTTAATCAGCTGGCACAAGCTATATTTTGCTTATTTTGTTTCCAGTTTTCTTTCACTTAGTATTTTTACTTTGACATCTACAGGAACAATCCTTAGCCAGCAGACATAATCTAACAATTGTCTAGGCTGCTTTTTACCTAAGCTGAGATAGAGATTTATTAGCAGCTCCTGTAGCTAGGGAGACCTGGATCCTTTTGCTGCCAATTTTATATCTGTGAAGGTTGTTGACAGCACTGATTGCTTCTTGTAGATTTTCCATTTGAATTATAGCCTTCAACTGATAATCCGTATGAGGACTGAGCTCCACACTCTTTACCTGAAAGAAAAAAAATGAACATACAAATTCATCACAAAAGATTAACCTGAGTCAATTGTCATCTTTAGATATAGAAAAGTAGACTAGAGAAGTGTCAGATTATTTTATGTAACTACCATAAACTCTATACATAGTTTCTTTTAAAGCTGTTATTAAGTGGAAGGTCACAAAAATGGCCTCTCCCTGGAGTTTTATTTTCTAGAATTGACAGTGAAGTAACATCTACCTTCTGTTTCAAGTCATTTTTAAAGTGATTCAAAATATCAGCTCAATATTTAGACTGCACATTTTAAAATTTTGAAGCGGACATGAGGAACAGAAGTTTTCAGGGTTGGCTTTTTTTTATTATTATTTTTTTTAATTTAAATTAATGCTTTGAGCTATCCAAACACATGGGATAGCTCAAAGCATTAATTTAACTCTTCCAGTGACCCTGGATGTACATTTTCAGAATTCTATTCTCCCAACGAAGAAAAAACATGAGCTCCATTTAGAGTTTTACATACAAAGCCTTTAGTGCACAGACCTATAGGACTATACACAAAAGAAATCGTTAAGGTAAGATGTATTATGGCATGGTAACAGGAAATACCAAGTTCTGAGTGCCAATATTTTAAGGTATCATTAGATAGCTGGTTTCAGAGTAGCAGCCATGTTAGTCTGTATCCGCAAAAAGAACAGGAGTACTTGTGGTACCTTAGAGACTAAAATTTATTTGAGCATAAGCTTTCGTGGGCTACAGCCCACTTCTTCGGATAGCTGTACCCTGTACCTCAAAAGTAGAGCACACAGGCTTGTGGAAAGGGAAAACAGAACTCAAAAGGGATTTTATCCTTTACCTTGCCATATCTAGAGAAGATTTCTTGCAGAATTTGCTGCAGGTCCTTTCTGGACAATCTGTAGTCTATGTTGCTGATCTGAATATCTGCACCATTTGCAAAAGGATCAAGACAGTCTGTACCACTGGTGTGATTTACAATATTGAAGGCAAGTGGAGATGATCTGTTTGAGAGGTTTGGAGACATACTCCTAATTAAAATAAAGACATTTTAGTATTATTCAATAAATATGACAATTACACAATTCTCTCTCTCTCTATATATATATCTATATCTATATCTATATGTGTTAAAAGTGCAAATAAAAAAATAACTCTAAGCATGGATTAAATAAATAAATTTGCGAGTGTCAATGCATTTTGGTTTTGGTACATATGCATCTAGTTTACATGGCTAAATACAGAAGCTGAAAACTTGCTTTTTTCCTTTAAAATCTCAAAAGACAATCCTGGAAAAACACTAAAATCTGTCTCAAGACTGATCAACATGGACAGCATAAGGTTTGGGGTTGGATACAATTTTTGTCCACAAAATGTACTTTCTACTGTGTGTTGAGAGTCATACATGTTCAAACAATCTATAAGCAGCAAAGGACCAGAGTTTCAAAGATATTTAGGGGGGGGAGGGATAGCTCAGTGGTTTGAGCATTGGCCTGCTAAACCCAGGGTTGTGAGTTCAATCCTTGAGGGGGCCACTTGGGGATCTGGGGCAAAATCAGTACTTGGTCCTGCTAGTGAAGGCAGGGGGCTGGACTCAATGACCTTTCAAGGTCCCTTCCAGTTCTAGGAGATGGGATATCTCCATTAATTATTATTATATAGGTGTGTGTGGGGATTTTCAAAACCCCACTAAGTACCTATCTGCATCTTTAGGCACCTAAATATCTTTGCAAGTCTAGGCCCCAAATGTTTAAGAAATGGAATGCTTCTGAAATACTGTGAACTCTGCCACACACATACCAAGGAGATAAGGATTTACAGGGAACAGCTGACACAAAATAAGTTTAATTAAAAAGGTAGTCTCTCTTGTTTTTAAATTGAGTCCTGTTAGCTGCTACCACAGTATTACCAGATTAGCATCCTTATCTAAGGTTGAGCAATGCCACAACATGTAAATGTTAAACGGAAATATCTGTTGTACTCAAGTCTACATTCAGATATATGGACCTATTTACTTATACATTAGAAATAGCCTAACACCAACCCCAGACTCCATCTCCCAGATAGGAGATGATGCTACATCATACAGATACTTACCGGGATGACCAACAGCTCTGAGACATGAGCAGAGGACTGAGCTGTCGTGATGCTGTCAATTTACTGAAAGCAGATGGGTAGCTGACCTGGAATACAACTGCATCTTTATCTTTTTTCTCTATAGGAGAGTTGGTAATGCTTCTAGAAGTGGGGGTGTCTTTTCTATTTAAAAAATAAATAAATTATCATTGAGTTGCTCAATTTTACTACATGGATTAACTTTAAAAACATTATTTTTTCCTTAACATACTTCTGACTGCATTTATAGGTCAATTCTCCTATTCCTGTGTTTTTGGTTGCCAAGCACACGAGATTTGCTGCATTAGAGTTTTGTGGAGAAAGAGTTTGCTCTCTTAACTGGTCTTGCTGGTTTTCAATTTTTCTGATGGTCTTTGATTCAAGGCGGCACAGCTCCTTAAAATGAGTAAAACACAAAGGTAGATTAGCCACTAAAAAGTTATTACTCCTTTTCTTCATAAATCTTCCATCTTTATTAAATGTAAAGTAAAATTAAACTCAAGGCATAACTTTGTAGAAGCAGCCAGGTGCGTTATGTTTTTTTAGAAATACGATAGAAAGAATAGTAAACAGTATATTGAGGTACAGATTTTCACTGCAATTTGTATTATTAAATTCTGTGCACACTGAATTTTTCAAAAATAGCAAAAGCTCATTCTCTTTCAAAGTATACCTTAAAAATAATAGAGGACAAGAACCAGACTTGGACCCCTGGTTAGTAAAAGTTGTTAGCACTCAGACCTGGATATGGATGTGAGGAGAAGGCAGAAAATGAAACTCTATACTCCTTTTGAAAAAGCACCACCCATCTTCCTCCACTGATTAAAGTCATGCTAGCACAGGGAGGTAAAGATAAATGGGGAATAGGGAAAATCTGGAAACATGAGAAGAACACAGCAGGACAGAGAAAAATGATGGTACCTGTAAACTTTTAACATTTGTGGGTTTTGCAGCAGATCCATGTGTCTGCAATCCCTTTCCCGCAGTGGTTTTGGCATTGGAAGACTGATCATTTGAATCTTTGCTGAGGAGGCACAGTTTTGGGTTCTTGTTCACTTTTTTTGGAGACTTCACCTTTTCAGCTCCAACACAGTTTGAATTTTTTGTTTCATTGAGTTCCTTGTTTTTGGGGGTAAAAGACACAATAATCCTGTTGCCAAACACATCTTCATTTTCCATTCGCTTATGAGCACGTTCAGCACTTTCTTGATTTGAAAAGCGGAGAATTGCACTGCTGCCAGAAATGCTCAGCACCTTTCCTCCACAGTTATCTGACAAACGCCTGAGTCTGTTGCTGACACTTTTGCTGTCTCTGTTTGTTGGCAGGTTGTAAACATATAACAGTGTATGGCATGACTGTTGGGAAAAAAACAAAACAGATTTTATTTGGTTAAGCAGGTCATGTAAGGACTTGGTCATGTAAAACCAATATTTAATATACCAAGATCTAAAATATCAGATACTACTTTTTAGGTTATTTCACGTACACCAAATATACCAGCCACGATGTGAACCAAGTTGTCAGCTTAGCTGATGTTAAAGGGATTCTTTAACTTATATGAAATCTTCCCTTAAAGGGGCCTTTTCCTTAAGATGACGACCTCACATTCACAAGGTAGAAAAATCAAGACAGTACAGAGTAAATAAGTTGTTACTGCACATTTCTTATCTTTTGTTTATATCACCAAAGCACAGAAAGACTGTCTTAAAATACAAGTGCATTCCAACAGTGCTTGTTCTTAGCACTGTAAACTTTTATACAAAATGCACATTTCATTAGGTGAACAATGAGGATTGTAACTGGATTGCTACTTGTATTATTTCATTTTAATAAATCTTAATCTTTAGATAAGTCATTGATAAAAATAGATATTGGTCATTTAATGATTAGGGATCAGTGCTTAGGTGTTCAGTTGAAATTAAGACCAATTCCAAGAAGTTACAGCCTTGTGAGAGATAGCAGTTCTGCTGAGAAGTGTCCTGATATTCACCTACTTCTCCCAAAATCAGGGAAATAAAGGTCAATATACACGTTATATTTTCTACAATGTATGCAACAACAAAAATCACTTACTGGCATTTTCAATGGTAGCCTTGGTGGCAAGTCTGAAATAAATTCTTCAAACCTGATAAGCTCGTGAGCATGATGTAAGAGTGCTTCAGAAGCTTGGTTCTTATGTACCAAGATGATCTGGAAACCATGCCGGTGTCTCAGGTCACTGAGTTCCAAAGCAAAGTTTACATCAGCTGAAACAGAGACCCACCCACCCAAATATTAGTGGTTAAAAAGACTACTTTAAAAAGCTCTCTCTGTCACCAAAACAGCATCAACAACAAAATCTTTCAGGGAAAGAATAGCAACGGCTATACACATTCATGGTAGATATTTAATCAGCAGTTAGTATTTAAGAAATTTAGGAATCAAGGTTTTCTTTTCAATAGTAACATTTAACAATTTAATCAGGAGGAGTTAAACTGGTACTGTATGTTTCTGTAGCACATTTTTTTTGCTTAAAATGGAATATTATAGCCTTAAGTGAAACCCAATGCAGTACATATCATACAGTTCATTAAATAATTGTGACTGTAAATTTATGGGTGTATGTTGTATTATTCTTCTGTAATAGTGAGGCATTAAATATATCTGCATTCATTATGCTCAAAGTTTAGAGAGTTTACATAGAGTACTCAATATAATAAAACTTATCTGAAGTTAGCACTTAAGCCTCCTACTAGCAGACACCATTATTATTAAGAGCAGTCTATGATAGTCAATGTGATGTGGCAAATAAGTTTCCATCCTGGTTTAACAGCAGCACTAAACAGTAATATTCATCTTCTCATAGTTAAAATTACTGTTCTACCTATTACTGGAACTCATCATGAATTCTCACTTGAGTCCTTTGCTTAAAATAGTGTGGATTCTAAACAACTTGGGGGAAGAACACTCAGTGTAATGTCTGAAAGTTTGACTGGAAATTCTCAACAGGATTCTGTCCCCCAGAACCTTGAAAGAACACAGTGAGAGGTTTTATGCAATGTGATTAATATTCTTACTTGATACAAGGACCACAGTAGCAGGTGCAGTGTGTGTATCAGCAAACCTCCTAAGACTCTGTCTGAGCTTGTCATCAGCTGCATTCTTTGCTGTAGCATTGATGTGTGCAACAGTCACCTGCAGAATTAAAGGAAGATGCCTTAAGGAAAGAACTGAATGTGAAGACTGGTAACTGGTATTAACCGGTAACAAATCTGACAGATTTTTTTAAAAACACATAATAGGGATTAGCCACTGAAAAAATTGCGGAGTTCTATGTATTTTAAGCAGTTAATGCATGTTGTATAGATAATGATAAGTGTGTACAGTATACAAAAGATATGAACTAGGACAAAGGTTTCCTGGGAGGGGGAAAAAAAAAAAAAAAAGAGTTAGAGAAGTTGTAAGAACTTCAGAGTGGTTAAGAAATGCCTTTTTTTTTTTTTTCTTTAAGGACAGATTCCTGTTGAAATAAGCAGACCTAACTAATTCACCTTGGAGCATCTAATTCTGCACCTAACTTTGTCCTTAAAAGAGAAGGAAGAAGGTACATGCACTTAAATGTATAACTGAAGAAATTATAATACAGCAAACAAGACTGTTTTACTACTGATATATAAATTAGCTTATTCAGAACAAACCCCAGTTCAGTATTGCACCTATATTTTTATTGAGATTCAGTAAGAGGGGTGTGTATGAAGAGGGAAACACTTTATACCTTGCATGGAATACCTGAAGTTAAAAACTGTAAAATAATTATGCACAGGAATTATTGATAAACAATGCAGCTTTGTGATTTTCAGCTTATTTATCTGAAGAGAAAACATACACCAATTGCTAAACTATCAGCACTGCAGTGAACAAAAACAACTTGTCACAAGGATTGATGGATACACATTTTTGTAAACACAAAAACAATTGATAAGTGTCAGCCTTCCTGAATATATAGAGCCAATAATCCAAAAAAGAGAACTGAACTACTGTTCTCATAGAAACCAAAAGACAGATACAATAAAAAACAAAACAAAACAAAAAAAACACTTACATATTTTTGACCATTTTAACAAAGCATAAGTCTACCTGTGAAATGGGGAAAAAGAAAGGGGAAGCACGACACAACATACATAAGGGACTTGCATTAAAAGAAAACAGACATTTAGTCGGTTTAAGGTCTGCTCAATATGTTCCAAGATGAGTGGATAAGATTTACTGAAACTGAATGCTACAATGCAACTGAAATGTGAAATATTTAAACTTCAGCATATTGTATTAGTGATCAAAACTTTTGTTAGGTAAATGAAGTTACTACTGAAGATTGTTTAGTATTCATAAGGTAAGCCTTGAAGGGTTAATATTTCACACAAACTGGTAACTGATAAAGGGAACTGACCCTTGGAAATAAGTCAAATCACTGATTACCAATAAGAACAAATCAATTAGATTCTTCTGGGTATTAAAATCTCTCAAAAAAGGTAACCAAGCAAGTTTGCCATGTTTGATAATTTACCTATAAAGGTACCTTTTGAATTACACTTGGACTTCGGCAACAGCTAAACTACTCCAATAGTTTTTACACCACTGGTCTTCAAAGTGAAACACTTCTATTTTCTTTGTATCTTTGTTATTTAAAGACACAATTCATTTTTTCCATTTTGAAACAGTGGTACTTCAGACACTGTTCTCTAAACATTGTATCAGTCTTTCAAAAAGGGTAAATTTTCTGAAAGAGTTGTCATGTATAATCTTACTTTGTCATTTTCAGAATTTCAGTACACACTAATAAATTAAAATCAAGAAACAATTCAGCCATGTACTAGTTTGGACTTGAATATGCCCAAACACTACATTTTGTTTTGAAATTTGTATTTTGAATGCAGTCAACCCCCAGAGATTAGACTAAATGGATTTAAGACATACATGACAACTGACATGATTTATATGCCTAGTTTTCTTTTTTTATAGCCATTACTATACCTACAAAAACAACAGAGCCCAGCAGTACCATCATAAATAAAGATATAGGGGTAGTTTAATTATAATTAGGGCCCTATCAAATTCACAGTCAATTTTGGTAAATTTCATGGTTATAGGATTTAAAAAAAAAAAAAAAAAATCTTAAATTCAGTTTCAGATATTTAAATCTGAAATTTCACAATGTTGTAACCGTGGGGGTCTCGACCCAAAAGGAGGTTGTGGGGAGGGTTGAAAGGCATGGTAGGAGCCCCCGGCCGGGGTGCCCCCAGCCCTGCCCTTCCCTCACTCCGGGCCCAGCACTTGAGGGCTAAAGGGGCCTTGGGCTGGCTGTGTATGCGGACACTGGAGTGTCCATGGTGTCCCCCCAATCACGTCACCCTGGGTGGTTGCCCACCCGTAAGGCCAGCCTTGCCCCTGTAAAAGCGACAACCCCCCGCCCCCATACCATGCCACCCTCACTTCTGCTGGCAGTGCTGCCACCTTCAGAGCTGGGTGCCCAGCCAGCAGCTGCCGCTCTCCAGCTGCCCAGCTCTGAAGGCATCAAAGAAGTAAGGGTGGCAATGCCGTGACCCTTCCCCCCCCTCAACATTATAGCCAGATTTCACGGTCCATGATGCATTTTTCACAGCCATGAATTTGGCAGGGTCTTCCCCTCCACTTTAAAAACCCAATGACAGAAGTCTGGCACTCCCTATCACATCACCTAACCCAATCTAAGCAGGCTAGTTGCCAGCCAAAATACAGATAATTTTTGAATGCCCAAACATTACAAAGTAGTAAAGGTGGTGATGGCATATCATTAATTCAGAGAAAAACTTACAAAAGTATTAATGTTTAAAAAACTAAACCAAGGAGATTAGAATGCAAGGTAATTTTAAGGTAAAGCTTCTTAAAAAGTGTTTGAAAGTGTAGAAATGTGGAGTAAAGGAGTCCCAAACAACACTAACTGTGCTCCAATGTCCCTTTCACCCAGTGCACCCTCCATTTAGGAAAGGTTCAATCAGTGACAAGTATCAATTGACCTGTCATCTCAGTTGGTGATTTAGCTGCAAATTCTGTGAACTGTGCTAGAAATGTTTCTTAAATTACCAAATGAAACAAAGATTCTCCCAAAAACAAAGTTAGAGAAGACAGTTCCACAGGTAATGAAATGCATCTTAAAAAAACAAAAACAAAATTTTTTGGGGAGGTAGCTGTCATGTCTATTTTTTCTTAAGAAAATTAATGCACGCATAAAATCGTAACTTCTATCTTCTCCAGTGAAACTTTTTTAATTTAAAAAAAAGACTTGCTTCTGTTCATTAAAGATTATCTGCATTATTTTTTATACGGAATGCTTTGAGCGAATAGATTACATTTCCATACCTGGCAGTTGTTCAGCTCCTGAATAACTTCTTTATTTTCTTTACTAATGTCACATACACAGATGAATTCGGCCTCCCTGTGACCTTTAAAAAACTTTTCACGAATTCGTTGTACAACTGCGATAGCTGAACGGCCAGTGGGAACAGAGCAGTTTTCAATATCCCAAAAGACTCCAATGGGGGGCAAGTTCTCCAGCACCTGGCCTGTTATTGCAACTTCTGGAGACCCTGTAGAAATTTAACAAAACAGCCTTTACGTTAAACTGGGAAATGCTGAGACTATGATACTTTGCTAGTTATAAGCATAAAAGGACAAAGCTATAAAAGATGGGAAGTTTCAGATGTTAAAGAACGACGGGCCTGGGAAGACAATCATGAAGAAATATAGGTAGGAAAAAGAATGAGGAGTACTTGTGGCACCTTAGAGACTAACAAATTTATTTGGGCATAAGCTTTTGTGGGTAAAACCCACTTCATCGGATGCATGCAGTGGAAAATACAGTAGGAAGATATATATACACAGAGAACATGAAAAAATGGGTGTTGCCATACCAACTATAACTAATCAATTAAGGTGGGCTATTATCAGCAGGAGAAAAAAAAACTTTTGTAGTGATAATCAGGATGGCCCATTTCCAACAGTTGACAAGAAGGTGTGAGTAACAGTAGGAGGAAAAATTAGAATAGTTTACTTTATGTAATGATCCATCCAGTCCCAGTCTTTATTCAAGCCTAATTTAATGGTGTCCAGTTTGCGAATTAATTCCAATTCAGCAGTTTCTCGTTGGAGTCTGTTTTTGAAGTTTTTTTGTTGAAGAATTGCGACTTTTAGGTCTGTAATTGAGTGACCAGGGAGGTTTTAGCCCACGAAAGCTTATGCCCAAATAAATGTTAGTCTCTAAGGTGCCATAAGTACTCTTCGTTCTTTTTGCTGATACAGACTAACACGGCTACCACTCTGACAGCTAGGAAATTGATCACATCCGAACACCTCCAAGGTTGTAGTTCTCGGATGTGTAAGGATTCTTCTTCATTTAAAAAAAAAAAAAAAAAAATAGATGTTTGGGGTGTGTCTACATAGCAAAAAACCCATGGCAGTAAGTCTCAGCCCAGGTCTACAACTTGGGCTCATGCTACAGCGCTAAAAATAGCCATGTAGACCATCTAAATTGTTTAATTGTATCTGAAGTAACATTACACAGCTAAAAGTTCATAATGAATACTGAATTAGTACTGGAAAATAAATATTTAAACTGTATGATTTAAAATGCTGTGTCAGAGAAAGCATCCAAAACAAAGAAAACTGGATTGAAATGCTAACTCTGGGATAAGTGGTTATCAAGAACCAAGGAACTACACAGTAAACACAAGGTTCTCCTACAGGCAAACAAACTAAATTGAAGAACAGATGTGAGGCCTGGAATTTGCTATTATGGAGTAGGAGGGACAAAGATAAGTTTCTGCTCTTACAGAATGGCCACAGGAAAAGCTTAATCATGTTTACATACACTCCCCAACCTACAATAAGCAGAAACCAAAGACAATGGATGATGAATTAAAGGGACCCCGTACAGATGGTCAGCGATTAGAATGTCCAAAGAAGTGAACATAGAACTGACAAAAAAGAATAAGTGCCAGATAACATGCAAACGTCATCTTTTCTGGTGGACTTTTGGTTATGATGTCTGATGAGTTATTCTTCCACGGATTTGTCAGAAATCATATCTTGGAAAAAACATAAAACTGAATAAAAAGCCTAAAATGGCTACAGCTGTTTGCTTCCCAAGCTGAAATGACACGGCTTCTCACAAGCTGAGCAGAAAATAGACAAGAACTGAGAGCTGGACTGTCAGCTTGCCACTCAGCACTCCTATTAGTAACCAAAAGACTGGGGGAAAATCCAAGCTACAGAGACTATAATGGCATAACTATGTTGCTGTAGCTATGCTGGCATAACCCTGTAGCAGAGACCCAGCCTACACCGATGGAAGGGGGTTTTCTGTCAGCATAGGAACACCACTTCCCTGAATGACAAAAAACTAACTATGTTGACGGAAGCACTCTTCTGTTGACAAAATAGCATTTATACTGGCGGTTTGGCCCGTTTAGCCACATCAGTCAGGGACTTCTTTTTTTCCTCCTTCATACCCCTGGACAATGAAGCTATGTTGACTTTAATTTTCAGTGTAGGCCAGGCCTAAATCTCTCAAGTCCATAAGGGAAGACAACAGTATTACCAGAATAAGACTTGTCATACCACCTAAATTGCAAACTGTCAAATTGAGCTGGAGAACATATTTAGCATACCACTGTACATATATCATTTTATACAATTGTCAATAGTCTTTTTAAAAATTTGCATTATAACATATAGTAACTATACCAGAAGCACAAATATTAAAATTTTACAAAAATATACGAATATTTCAAGTATTAAAGCGATATCATCAACCTGGTACATAGTCCATTTTGGAAAAGTAGGTTAAGGTATGTTTCTGGTATTACACCTAATCTAAATACGCTCCAATGTTTCACAATTAAGTTTCCTTTAAACAAAACAACAACAACAAAAACACCACCACAATGTTTTCTTTCCTCATACTGCTATGCAAAAGATCCACACAAACAATATGGAAAAACTAACTATACAGTAGAAACAGTAAATACACAGAAGTGTCAAATGAACAAAAACATTTATTTTTTCCCATTTAGTCTCTTTCATAAGAAATATCTTCAGAAAGACATGCAGTTTTTAAGATAACCTTTTGAATTTCAATGGTATTTTAAGGAGTGCATCTATTAAATCAAACAAATGTGGCTTACCATATTTTTGTGGTGATTTGCCCAGGCTACTTGCCAGTAATAAACTTGTCTCTTTTCCTGTTCCTTTGGTTCCGCAGCCATTACACAATGGGATAGATATGGGTGCAGTCTGCGTACTGGGAGGGGGAATATTTGGCCAGATTTTAGCAGCATCAATTAAGCTATTTCTGGTTGGCTGTTGGAGCAATTTTTTTCAAAACACCAATTAGTTTAATGTATAATATTATGCATTAATTTAACCTAGAACATTTTATATTAGTTTTTACTCTTCATGTCATGACAAAACAACCTTCCAATGGACTGGGAGTGTAGATGTTAATCTGGAAACTAATCCACAGTAATATTAACCCATTGAATGAACTGTGCTCATCTCACAGACTTTTCTTCCCTTATGTATTCAGATCTAACTTTCAAAAAGTGACTAGTGATTTTGAGTGCCCTTCTCAACATATTAAAGAAGCACCCTTTTCGGAAAGTGCTAAACACCTACCCTCTGGCAAAAAAAACCACCACCAAAAAACAAAATGCCCAGGCCCCTTTAAAAAAATCTCAAATTGAGCATACAAACATGGAGGTATCCAAAATCACTCACTTTTTAAAATCTTGGCCTCATTGTTTAGTTCTGTGAAGTGATTTTCTATGTACAGTTTTACATTAAAAACCAGACCAAACCTGAAACCCCAATTTACATTTTAAATGATGCCTGGCATTACAAGACGTGGAATAAACTTAACTATACTTCACTTCTGATCTTTTGTTGAAATTCAAACTGATTTTAAATTTGAATTTAGTTAAATTAAGTGTACTAAATTGATACTGAAGCGTAAAAATAAATTATAGATTAGAAAGGCTGATCTTAATGCTCAAAAAAGCTTTCCCAACTCATGAGATGGATCCATCTTGATCAGTTGCCCATGCTGGATACAGATTATCTGCCACGTAATCCTTCGCAGAATCACTACTAATGGAGTGTTTTATCTGGAGCTATCAGAACAGGTGAGCAGCTCCTTTCAGAACTAGAAAAGATTCTGTTCAATTAATAAAGAATCTGGGATACACTCAAATAGTGTGATAACCTGCTTTATCTTCCCATGAAATTGAATGCTATGTCCATGAATCTCCCACCTTCAGATTAAGAGCAGGCTTCTGATACCATGGCCCTTAAACTATGTATTAACATCAACTAGATAATTCAAGTTGTAGGCCACCAGACCTATTTTGTCTCCCAGTTAACATTCATTATTTAAGCACTTACAACATATAGCACTTTAAGAAGAAATGTGAAATGTACAAACCTTGCTTAAACATTCATTACAGTAGTGAGAGCCCTTTAAACAGACCGAAGGTGCCACATTTAGGTGCAAAGAGTTGGTGCATACATGTGATGTTAGCTCCGACTGTGTAATATGCTCCTCCAAGTGCCCTGTAGCCCCACTTGTAAATTCGGAACAGGGAAAATAGCCAGAAGATGTGCAGCTCTGAAGGGCTGGAAATTGATGCAGTTTGTGCACATTACCATGACAGGACTGGAAATGGAGTTTTCCACAACATGGCAGATGTTGACAGGAAGATACATTATTTTCTATGCACATGCTGGGGAAGTCACTTGCAATGCCTGCCAAATTGCTTCTAGCTGGAGCATTCTTGAGTGAAGATGCAGACTGATAAGCAAACCCTGACCCTACTTGACAAGTAATTGTCCCAGTGCTTTGAGAGTCTAATATTGTGCCAGGATGAATCAAGCTACCACCACCAGCACCACCACCAAAATGCATCTTATGAGTACAAGAGGAGTCAGATCCATGAGCACAGCAGCTTACTTTGGGGCTAGGTGAAAGCTGTATTTGCTGTTGCTGAAGAGAATGAACATCAGGAAGTGGTACTGCTGGAAAGAGTTTAGAGCCAGCATGAAGAGGAGATGAAGCATCCTTCAATTCCACAACAGCTTTCTTGTTCTCCATGTAATCTTTCTGGAAAAAATAAGCCACATAGTTACATTCAGGGGCATATCTCATGTATGAGCTAGTAGTTTATAGTAAAAAATATACATACACATACACATACACGTTACACTTCTGACAGTGACAGAAGCTAGGAACTTATAACGATCAAGAGAACCATCATTCCACCAGCTGCACATGTTGAAATCCATAAACTCATATATAAATTGTATGCACAAAACCAATGGGATGAATGTTCTATAGTTTTGATATTTCCCCAAAATCTTGGAGATAAAAAAAAACAGTGGCTGAGGTCAGCTACTATGTTGGAGGTGGAGAAAAAAGTTAAGACAATTATTACAGATATTCTGAAATTGCAAAGCAAGCAATGTTACAGTGATATACAACCACTTCTATAACGGTAAATTCTAGCTGACTGGACGGGAGAGGTAACAAAAAAAATGGATAAATATAACAGGAACATATAGAATTTACTTAGGCTTTGGATCAAGTCCCTCTGAAAAGGCTATTAAAGAAGACTGGTAGCCATGAGGTGAAACATGAATACCTTAAAAAGAACAAAAAACAGATAGAAGACAAAGTATGAACGCAAACATACAGATAGAAGACAAAGCAATTTTCAACACACAGATGTTGAATGCCCCTGGTATTAATAAGACTGACGTTTGATACACTTAACATTATGGAGGCTGGGGGATAAACAGTAGTTCTGCACCCCAAGCCACTATAACAAGATGCATTATAAAGAACAGAAACACATGGTGTAAGAACTGCTGACATCACATGTTTAGTTTAGCCAAGACTAGATAATGTGAGGAGCGCTACAAGAGATTATCAAAATTAGTAGCCATTGATTCCGAGAAGATCAGTTGGGTATTCCTATTTACTGTTTCCCATAATACAAGAGCAAGATTAAAAAAAAGACAAACAATGTAATATAGATAAAAGGGAATACACTTGCATGCAACATATACTGTGGAATTCACTACTACAACTATTCAGGCAAATATCTTGGTAATATTTTTAAAGGATTAGTTTCTAAAATCTAAATGGAGTTTGAGGCATTTCTCCCCCGCTCAGAGCCCTAGATGATTTGTAACCTGGATACTCAAGTCTGCCCCCCTTCGTGTGATACCACCTCTGTTGCAAATGAAAGCATTAAAAAAAACCCAGCCATTTCCATAAGGTGTCATCAACCCTCCAACTTACTCTCCCACCTTGGTCTGACAAAGACCAAATTTGTTGGAAGTTCAGGACCAGGCTCATCTATTGCCCCAGTGTTTTACTGACAGGTAGATTGAAGATCTATGTGGTGGCTGGATAATTTATGTTATTTTAGGGGTTTAGACATTTCTAAGAACAACATCTTGCAGTTATAGTAATTAACATATAAAAACTTAAGACCATCTTTATGATTCAGGGCATAAGTCGATAACCTGTGGAAGTCGGGAAGAAACCCCCGCTCCCTCCCCCCCACTGTATAATATGCACAATTTGGTGTACTCATCTGTTCCTGTGTATCAGTTATGTTCTTAGTATAGCAAAGAATTACCGGTTTTGCACTGAAAGGCGAAGTCTGTTCAGTGGTAGAAAAGCAATTAGAGAATTTCCAGAGCCATGGTTTAGCATCGTTATCTTGTCGTTGAACCCATCCAAATGATCTACTGCAGAGATTCTCCGTTCTGTTTCCTTCCATCATATAGCCATACAGAATAGTTCAACATTCTTTCATCCCTCCTTTCTTTCATTCTTCCCACCTGTTAAAGTTGTGCATATTTTCAATATTAATACTTTAAAACATAATAAAACCATGCTTTTGTCTTGATTATGAACTGCAAAGTTGAAAAGTCAGTAGATCTGCACTGTTTGCATTCAATTTAATAAACTGGTTGGACACAGATTAGATTTATTTCTACAATATGAATTATTATTGTAGTTTACGCCTGTATCTTAAAATCGGAACCCAAAGCACTGGTAAGTGAATGGAAATGTTGCTTAAATTCATGGTGGCTTCTGTAAATACACAAAACCACTTCAGCAACAGATATCTAGCAACACTCTGTGAACAACAGATACGGCTATTAGAGCCCTGCGCAGGACTATTTTTTTAATCCCACTCCCGTCCCACAATACCCACTCCCGCATTGTTTCTGGCATTTTTATCTGGCTCCCACCCACAAAAAAATCTTAGATCCCCCAAATCCCACAAGAGAGACAGATTTCCCCATGCTATTTAACAAAAAGAAAAAAGGGTTGGTTATTATACGTTGTGGTAAAAATTGTTTCTGAATTCCATGTATATATACACACATACAAATACACGTACACATTATATATACACAGAATTATATATACATGGAATTCAGAAACAATTTTTACCACTAAAAGAATAAAACAAATCTTGCTTATACCACGTAAAAATATACTTTAACTCCTGTTATAATAGACATCAAATCTCTTTTGATCCCTCACTTAAATTTAAGTATGAAAACCTTTATTTAAAAAAAAAAAGTGCTTTACACTGCTGAAATTCTATTTATGACAAACTGATGAGAGATTTAGTGTTTTCCTGCAAATTAGTGCAGTCTGGGTTTTTTTGCCTACCCAATTCTGCGCACAACAAAGTAGATTTTACCCGCTGCCACTATTATGGCATCCGAGTCCTGCTGCAGGGCTCTAATTGTTATGTCATCCTAAACCGCAATCCAGGAGCTAGAGTTTCATGACAGAAAGTCGAACAGGAGAGCACAAAGAGTGAGTGCAATGTAATGAAAAAATGAAGGAATACAAACCATGCAATCTAAGTACTCAGGATTTATACAGACCTTTACCTAATGAAAGCTCTTTTACTAATCCTCAACACACATTGAGGTATGTAAGCCTACACTTGATCTTAGCTCATAGAGCCAAGACTTCACAGAGTCACAAAGAAGCTAAACAACTTGTCCAAGACCCCACAGCAAATTACTAGAAGAGCTAATGATTAGAAATGCAGACTTCCTGACTTCCCACCCATATAGTCTATTCAACAGAGACCATGCTACCTCTGCTCTTTAGTTACATTTATGAAAGTTTAGCCTTCAATGGGAGAACTGGCATTTACTCCATGTTAAAGCTACCCAGATTTGACAATAAAACTATATGAACTCTACTACGAACTGTAGTCGGATATCTGTCCTGTTCAAAATTAGATCAAGTTTATTAAATCTTGAAACTTGGCCAGTTACTTTTAAGAGGACATTCGATTTATAAACAATTTTTAAAATAAATGTCTCGATCCCTTATTATAACATTCAAAATTATTAAAATATAAGGATTTTAAAAGCCTGATTTCTTTTCAACTTTTTAGTGTTTACTTTTCCTTTCCCCTCTGTTTCGCTTCATTTAGTAGCGATTCTCGAGGCAGTTTCTCTTCCGGGCTCACGCACTTAGTTCACACGCTGCAGGGGAATGCTTACATCCAAACGAAAGCCTGGTTTAACTTGAGCGCAACCCAGAAAAACTGCCGAGGGTTTGTCTGGGAAATGGGCTCCCACTGAGCCCCGCACGGGCACATGGCCAGGCGACAAGGGATGAAAACCCGCGTGGGGATCGCCAAGGGAAAGGGGTCGCAGCTCGGGGCGCACACAGGGCAGCAGGACTTTGGAGGCTCAGGAAGCGAGCGCAGGGAGCAACCCCACCGAGAGAGACACCCCCCGGGCTCTCCAGGGACCTGCTCCCCGCCCAGGGCAGCACCAGGACCTTATCCCGCCCGAGAAAGGGTCAGAGCCTCCCTCCCCCGCCCCTAGGACCAGGACCCCGCGCCCCCACACAGGCAGGCTCCCCCAACGATGCCAAGTAGGGCAGGGCTTGGTTAGCAGGGGGCCGCAACCGGAGACACGGGAAGCCGCCCGTGCTCAGCCCTCTCCTAGCCCAGGACTGTGCACCACCCTCCCGCTGGGCTTTCCCCAGGCCCGACGCCCAATCCCTTTGAGGCCTAGGTCCGCACCCAGGGTCTCTCCCACCACCCGGAGCGGGACCTGCGTCCCGGCCCGCCTGATACCGCTGCTAGACGCCCCCCCCCTCCGTCACCTGGGCCGCTCTCGCCGCCTCTCTCTCTTCACATTCCGGCTCCCCCTGCCCCTCACACCCCCTTTGTTTTCCTCCCCCCCTCCTTTCCGCAGCTTCCGCCCCCAAGCGCAACACCCAATGCCGGAAATGAACTCACTGTCGTAAACTAACTGCTACTGCCGTAACACTCCTCCTCCCCTCCCAGGCTATAGCTGGGGGAGCCTGAGGGGGGCAGACATTTAATCCCCCTCCCAGGAACAGCGTTTGCGTCCCTCATCTGCCTCACGGCAAAAAGGGGGGAGGCAGAGCCCTCTAGTCTATAGCAATCCTACTAGAGACTAATAGGGTTCCTACTAGGGAGAACAGATGTCCTGATTTTTATAGGGACAGTCCTGCTGTTTGGTGCTTTGTCTTATATAGGCACCTTTTACCCACACCCCCGTCCCGATTTTTTACATTTGCTATCTAGTCACCTTAGTCCCTACACTGGGGGTTGGCTTATGGGGGAGTACCTGGCACAGGCCTCGAAACAGGGGTACTTGGTAGTTCTGCACCCTTACACCCTCTGCTACTCTACCCCGCCCCCTCCCCCAGGGTGGGAAGTGCTCCGGAGGCACCTGGTGTCAGTCAAGCCAGGATGCAGCTCCAGTACATTCACATTCCTATTGTAGTTTTCATGATCCCATAGTAAAGGAAAGGACACCAGAAAAGAATTGTAATTAGGGAGCGGTAAAGGTGCGTGGCATTTTACAAGACACAGGCTACACCGCAGTAGTCCCTGCCTTGGGGCAGTTACAATGGAACTAGGGTCTTGTCTACACTAGGGAGTAGCCTTCATTCAGCTGTTGGTTGCCAACAATTGGTGTAGCTATACTGATGTAGAAAAGGCCTCAGATATAAAAATAAAACACAGGGACTGGAAGGTCAGGATGGTGCTGGAGAGATCAGCCTGGGAAAGATTCATGGGAAACACATGTTTTAATGATGGATTAGTAGTGGACAAGAAGAGGGAGGATATTCCTGCACTGCAGGAAAGAAGCAATTAGTACAGTGTTCAACTGAGCTATTACACATCCACCATACCAGTGCTTCTGGGTTGGTTCCATCAGTTCCTTTAGAATTTAAGCTTTCCTTTAAAAAAAAAAAAGTCCTGAGACTCATGGTTGCAAAGAATGCATTGCAAATGACAGTTTGAGTCATAAATAGTTTTGAGTAATAAAATTCCAACCGCCCTTTCATTTCAATAGGGTGTAAACTCAGAAACTAAATAACAATTTAAATATCAAAATGGTTAATTTTCTGCTTGCTGTTCAACTGTTGGATTGTGGGAGGAGTTTGAGTAGAGCATCAGGACCTTATCCCACCTGCCCCAAGGAAGGGTCAGAGCCTCCCTCCCCAACCCCCAGGGCCAGGACCCTGCCCTTCCACCACCACCCGCATCTTTACTCCATGCCAATTTGACCTCTGAGAGGGAAAATTAGGGTTTATTTACACAGTTTTCACTAGTTTAAATGGTGCTATCACCTAATGTAGGTGCAGTTATATTGATAGAAAAGTGTTTATATTGATCTTAGCATTTTTATATGGAGATGACTGCGCCCACACTTAAAGACTGAAATGCCACTTGTTTTTTCAATTGTAGCAGTCAAATAAAAAAAACCTTAATGTTATAATGTTACAATATCATGACTTCCTCTTCCCAAGATGATCAGTCTTGATGAATCTGGAACATCAGTTTTCCTTCAAATGGCTTGTGAACCCAAAAGACAAGGCTTCTCAGCCTTACCCTGGATTATTATAGTTTACAAATGCTGCCTGTTCCACTTTACAGCACCTTCCTTCAAGATCTTTGGCAAATCAGACATACCTTGAGTCATGCAACTCTGTGCAGTCAAGTTAGATTTAGGTCACCAATAGGGAGTGTGAACTTGGAAAAGTCCCACTTAATCAGACATTATAAAAATATTTGGTATTTTCTGTTTCACAGAGACTGTTGGTCTTTGGCCCTCTAAGGTGTATATATAAAAAATCCAGACAGTTAAGACCACTTTTGAGGAAGTTGGTATGGTCTTATCTGGGGAAAATGGATTAAGAAGATACTACGTCACCAGTTTACGGGAAATTAAATGTAAAAATATCTAGCAGGTAAACCCTAGCACAACAAAACCAATATTCATTCATCAGCAAAATAAAAATAAACTCAGTCTTAGAGATTTCATCATCTCCACTTCTCTGCTTATTGAAAAACAGACACATTTGTATAGTCTTCTTACAAACAAGGCAATGACAATAACTTTTATTATTATTTATTATTTGTATGGAAGTAGTGCTTAGAAGCCCCAGTCTTTGATCCAGGACTCAACTGTGCTATTTTGGAACTGGACTATAGCTCCAATAGCTTCTCTTCTGAAATCAGAAAAGCTACTGTAAAACTCATCAAAATGTGAGCCATTTAAGACATCAAAATTTTTAATTTTAAGGTCTGAATAATCATACAAGCTATTCTTACAATCTTAAAATTAGTGTACAAATGGTAACTAATTAATATTAAAAAATCAGCAGGCTATTGGGACATTGGTCCCAATCTTGCAGACATGTACGTAGATGCTTTCAAACATTTTTTAGTAATTTAAGGGCAGAATTAAGGGGCACTGTCAACTTAAGTTTTTTAAAATCCACTAATTTTAGAAACTTCCAGTGCTGGTACAACATCCTTTAATAGTTTGTCCTGAAAGTTAAAAAAAAATACTTATAATTGTTGGGGGATTTTTTTCTCCAGACCTGTAGATGTTTATAAAGCTCTTAGTACAGGTGAAACAGACAAACTGATTATATAATATAAAACCCTTTCAAATCCATGAAGTAAGCAAACAGAAAAAAACAGAAGGCCAGATCTTGAACTGGTGTACATGGGTGATGCTCTGTTCATGTCAAAATAACAGCACCCATTTACACCTGCTGAGGATCTGATTCCAAAATGATTTTGCTAACTTCTCTCAGTTATAGTTATCTTAGTTGTTGAGTGTTCCATTAATATCTGAAGCTTCTACAATAACACAAATTGCCACCTGAATTAAACTCCAAAGACTCTTAGGGCTTGTCTACACTACCGCGAGGGGTTGATCTAAGATACGCAACTTCAGCTGCGTGAATAGCGTAGCTGAAGTCGACGTACTTAGATCTACTTACCGCGGTGTCTTCACTGCGGTAAGTCGACAGCTGACGCTCTCCCATCGACTCTGCTTGCGCTCCTCATTCTGGTGGAGTACTGGAGTCGACGGCAGAGCGCTCAGCGGTCGATTTATTGCGTCTATACAGGACGGGATAAATCAACCCCCGCTGGATCGATTGCTGCCAGCCGATCCGGCGGGTAGTGTAGACAAGCCCTAAGTATGTGTGCAATCCCATTGGAATCGTAATAACTCAACTGTTTAAGTCTTTGTAGGATTGTGCCCAAGGACTCAGACTCAGATCCTCAAAGGTTTTTAGGCACCTATCTCTCATTGAAATCAATTGAATCAGAACCTGAACTTGAATCTTTTAAATCAATGGGACTAGGATGAGATCCTCAGTCCTCTGCTTAGATATGTGGATGCCCATCAACAGGCATCTTGTTAAACTGGAGGCTGGATGTGCACAATAATTAATAATAAGATACTCAGTGATGTATGTCCACATATATGTGGGCTGGATCACCCTTCAAAGTAGTAATTTGTGGTTTTGTTTTGAGTCTTTCAGGAAGCAAATACCAGACACACCTACTGAGCAGGTATTTGTGTGCATTATAGTATAGGCAGACACCTATGGTACTTGAGCAACACTGAGTATGTCTTATCCCTATTAATAATTTATAAGCAAAAAGAACTGGATCCATATTCCACTAAAGTCAAATAATAGAGTACCATTGACTTCATTAGGCTTTTGGATCATGCTTACTGCTGCTGGTGAACATTCTTGTCCTTCCCAGCATCTTGGAGACACAAAAACGTTATACTGGTGTGCTCACATCATTCATAGGTTCTGTTTAGTCTTACTGTGGTTTCTTGTGGAGACATGTCCCAAATGGGGAGATCATAAATGAGATGTAAGTAAATGCTGCTTTCTAATGTCTCACAGAGGGCCTAATCCTAATACATATTGACTTCAGCAGTAGCAGTACGGCACACAGAATCTTATCCATGGTAAGCAAAAAGTGGATTGAGTGGGTATCTTGAATGTATAAATTTTGCACTTTTATGGCATTTAAAATAGTTACGGCTACATACTGAGATACCTTTCTGAAAAATTAACCTATGGAGTTAAAACTCGCAAGTCAGCCCAAAGGTGACTTTTTTTTTTTAAACACCACATCCTGAGGAAATTTTTATTTATTTTAAAGTTATGGGAGTCTGGAAAAAATACACAGTTTATAATATTATAACTGAGCTGAGGCAATTTAAGCTCCACTCACACTACAGATCTTACAAACTAATGCAAGTGCTTAACTTTTGTCAGTAAAAAAATTAATCACATATATTTGTGTTTGCAGAATTAGTGCCCATGTCTTCTTACGCTTTCGGTGAAGCCCCAAGCACACTTGTGGATGTTATAAAATAAGTAACACACCCATAAAAACATAGATAATAATAAAGGGAGGAGGAAAGCTGGAGACTCCCAAGTTGCATTGCAGCTTGCTGAAGTATATTGCTTGCTCAGTACATCGAGTCTTCATAGCTCCACCGTATCCTGCCTTGCTTAAAGGGTGGAGGTCTGCTTGCGATCCCTGGGGCAATCCTGCACCATGCCCTGCGCTCAGAGCCCTGTCCCACTGACACCTTCGTCCTCCGGCCCGGCTGCCACTGAAAAGTACAAAAAAAAAAAAATTCGAAAGTTTCTAAACGTTCCAGAAGCAGCATTTTACCGGAGCTGATTGGAGGAGCCTCTTCAGGCCACGTGACCCTGTAGCCAATAGGGTGTTGGGTAGAGTTTGGTTGTGATGGTTCGGATGGGGGCACAGAGACCTGGGCAGGGTAAGAGCTTGGGTTCGTACTAGTCCCGGCCGGTGGCTATAGGAGGGTGGCAGAAGGTGCCTGTACCCGGACCTGGCTGCTTTTTCCTGCGGAAGTGGTGAGCGTTCAGGGCTTTGCTGGGTCTCTTGGAAGTTTGGGGAGGACAAACTCCTAGGATCCTCCTCTCCCATCTTCCCGTGTGGCTGCCACTGCTGTGTGGGGTCGGGACGGGGCAGGGAGGGTTTCCACGTGGCAGTGTGAGGGATGCATCCTATTGTGAGACGGGGGCAGCAACAGCCCACTGTGTCCACATCCTGCTTGCATCGCTCTCTTCCTTTCTCCTTCTCTGAGGCTGCAGGGGGCATGGACTCGGGTAAGCCCACTGGGACAAAATAAATACCCTGTACTTCCTCCATCGCTCCCACCCCTAATTACCAACCTGAACCTTAGACTCTTTCTGGAACTGGACTTTTATGTTTTGTCGAGTTTTGGAAATGTCCGGAGTAGTTTATTTCCCTTTCTGGGTTTGGTCTGGCAATAGAATCAGAAGCCCCTACTGCTGTGAGAACAGCCTCTCGGGCTGAGGCCAGGAAGCATCAAGGAACAAGTAGGTATTTCAGGAGAGAATTTGCCTGTTCTGCTGAGTTTCCTTAAGACAGTTTGAGACTCAAAAGTATTGGATTTGGATAAGTACCTGAACTTTTGAATAGTTTTTTTTTTTAATGAAGCCCTTTTTGCAGAGAGACTCCCATGCAATGATAACCTTCTTAGACTGGCCTCCGAATATACTATTAATTGTGACCTTCTCTTTGGGATGACCTCTTTCTCTTTATTCCCTTTTGTGGCATTTAGTTTTGGTAACTTGGGTAACTTTGTGGGTGTGAAAACCTTTTTTCTATGAGACAAAATAACCTCTTTTCTGATGGTTAGAGGAAGATTCCCCATATGAACTTAGTTCTCCCCTTGCCCTGATTATGGAACAAATTACTTGTCCAAACAGAATTTATGGATTCTATAAAAGTTTGGCCTGTGAGAGTTCTGCTTTGCTCTTACCTTTTCAGAGGGTCCTTCTCCTGTTCTCCCTTCTGGGTTTTTTTTGGGGGGGGGACATGAAACTGCTCTGAATGTAAACTTCATTGCTGACATTGTTAAATAGATCCTTAAAATATATTTAAGTCCCAGAGCTGTTTTGAACTGGCTTCTACAATCTTATATTAGAATCCAGCATAGAGTTCTCCTGAGTTTGATTAGCTCTGACTCTGATTGCAGTACAGTATTTCGATCCCCATACTAAAATTACTTTGAAGATGGTCTATGCCAGGGGTCGGCAACCTTTCAGAAGTGGTGTGCCGAGTCTTCATATATTCACTCTAATTTAAGGTTTCTTGTGCCAGTAATACATTTTAACGTTTTTAGAAGGTCTCTTTCTATAAGTCTATAATATATAACTAAACTATTGTTGTATGTAAAGTAAATAAGGTTTTAAAAATGTTTAAGAAACTTCATTTACAATTAAATTAGAATGCAGAGCCCCCTGGACCGGTGGCCAGGACCCAGGCAGTGTGAGTGCCACTGAAAATCAGCTCGCATGCGTGCCATAGGTTGCCTACACCTGGTCTATGCCATGGTGATACGAACTGGTGTTTTGCAGTACTGTTGTCACTTCCTGGAGCAAAACACGTAAACATAATTTTTCTCACTGCAGAAGTTCATCCCATACCCCCAGAAAACGTTAGTTCCTGCATGATACAGTGGTTTTGTAATGTCTATGACCAAACTGCTTACAAGCAGGAAGTATGGCCAAATCTTTCCTTCTGGTTTCTACATGTATGAAAACAAACGAGGTGTAGCCAAACAGTTATAACCTTATGTTTTTGATGGCAGTAATAAATTGTGAACAAAATGCTGGTAAAACCCTCTTCTCAACAAAACTACGAAATTGTGTAATGTATAATTCTGTGTGCTTTAGTTGTGTAATGGTGACCTGTCCCCATTGGACAACCCCCCATATACTTAGCCCTGCCCGCCACACTTGGTATGGAGTGTGGGGTTTAATTAGTAGAACCATCTGGGTATGGAAGAACTGAGAGAGCATCAGGAAGCTATCAATGAAAGAGAAGAGGGACAGAGACTGCTGGGAGTGAAGAAGTTGTAGCAGGGAATCCTGATTAAGGGAAGGCCTGGGAGATCCCCAGTGAAGGGGTGTGGCAGAACCAGGGAAGGCTTTGTTTGGTACAGTAGTTTGATTTAAGAGGGCAGCTGAGACAGTGCACCTGCATAGCCACCTCCAACCATGAGGGGGCACTTGGGAGGCAGCCGCTTGTTCACATGTGGCAAACAAACTGTTTTTGTTGGCATTGAAAAAGAAAACAGAAGATTCATGGAAACATTTTGATTGGTCTGAAGTCTCGTTAAATCTTGTTTTTGACAACCTGAGTTTTGGAACAAATCTGATAGTTTTCTTTTAACCAAACTTTTCCCTTTGCAATTTAGGCTGCCTTGAAAATCTTGCCCTAAATATCTCTAGCACCTGACATGCAACCTATGCTTGGGTAGGGCTTTGTGTGAAATGGCTGGTAATAAGACATGGTGGGGCTGTATTAATGTTTAATTTCAGTTCTTGGCTCACTGCAGGCACGAGGCATGCATCTGGGGCATGGAACAGTAGAAAAACAATTCATGTCACATCATGTTATCTTGTAGTAACAAATGTAGGGAAGTTTCAAACATGTACTTGCAGTCTCTACATTAGTTTGAAATTAGTTTACTGTAGGCATTACTTAGGGATAGATATAATGGAACAAAGCATGTTCCAGTCATGTATGGTCCCAGAGGATGCCTGGGGAGTGTACCTTATGGCTCATCTACATGGGAAAATTTACTGGCAGAACTATGCTGGTATAATCGTACTGCTACAGTTATACCCATATAATTCCCTGTGTAGATGCTTACTCTGAAATATGTATCCACAGAGGGGATTATATGGGTATAACTGTAATACTATAATTAGACCAAAATAGATCTGCCAGTAAATTTCCCTATGTAGACAAGCCCTTAGAAATCTAAAAAAAAAATCCCCTTTTCCCCTGGCCCCAAAATACATGTCACCATGTAGGGGCAAACAGGCTTTAGAGCAAATCCAGCCCTGATGTAAGTATATGCAACTCCCATTGAGCCAGTAAGAGCTATGCTTGCAAATTGCAGGGCTTTTGGCTCCATGTCTTTGTGGCTGTGAGGAAGAGGAGTCCAGAGGACCCTACTCCTGAAGACCTCCCCCCTTCCCCCCACTCTCAACCGTGTCTAATTTTGTTCGCTGTCTGAATACAGGTTCCATTGGGCCCATTAGTGCAACTCATGAATCGGCCAGGGGAATTGCTATCCTGGAATTCATGAGGATCAGTACATGTTAATGTTGAACTCTGTCTTATGCTAGTGATGGGCTGACCCCAAGATAGGCTCTTTCCCAAAGTACACTCTCCAGGCTGGCTGGAACGGCAGTCTAAGCATATACCAGGTTCCTGGAGGAAGTGTAGAATGACCATTCTGACAATACCCAAGACCCAAAGATCAGGGTCTTTGGAAAAAAGAAAGTTCAGAGGTCCTATGCAACCCTATGTAATTGTTCATGTGTACCTATCTTCTTTCCTGGCCAACCCAAACTAGAGAGAGGTTAGGTATTGAATCTCTCTCCTCTTTTGAAAACAACAAGGAGTCTGGTGGCACCTTAAAGACTAACAGATTTATTTGGGCATAAGCTTTCGTGGGTAAAAACCTCTGAAGAAGTGAGGTTTTTACCCACGAAAGCTTATGCCCAAATAAATCTGTTAGTCTTTAAGGTGCCAGCAGACTCCTTGTTGTTTTTGTAGATACAGACTAACACAGCTACCCCCCGATACTCTTCTCCTCTTTTGCCTATTCCTTCCCTGAATGTTCCAAGTCTAAAAAGCTTCTTTTGTCTCTGAAAATTGTCTATTTTTAATCCTCTATGAGTATTTGGGACTGGGGAGGAATGATTTGCGTGTATTAACACTAGTTGGTATCCTTTCCTTTCCAAAGGTCACAGTGAATTGTAGTTGATGACTTTCTGCAGCTCAGTGCATAAATGGTGTTTCCTTGTCATATGTATAGTGGTTTAATTTCCAGAAAGACAAACTCTCTAGAAAAGGATGTTGAGAATATTTCAAGTTTCATGCCTACATCACATCCTCTTTACAGTGTCCACTCTGAATCCTGTACCACTGGGCTTCTATGTGTATATATATATTTGAGATCTGTTGTTACATGCCAAGCTCTGCAAGTGGAATCAGATTTCACATTTACCAAACCCAACCATGTCAGCTTGTGTTAGCTGATATGTGCTAACTAATGTGTTTGTAATCTAATCTTTAGACGAGGTATGTCATCTTTAGCACATGCTAAACTGGTCAGCATGTGACTGGATCTAATTAATACCCTCTTAAAATTCTAGTCAAGACAAAGGAATGGTATCATACTTTAGGGTCCTGGTAAACTCAACCTAGCTTGAAGTTGAGTTTACCAGGACCCTAAAGTATGATACCATTCCTTTGTCTTGACTAGAATTTTAAGAGGGTATTAATTAGATCCAGTCACCTAGCTTGATATAACATCATACTTCTAAGCCCTAGGCTAGACAAGGCCTGTAAGAGAGCCTGAAGAGGACTTTGCAATTGTATTAAAATAATACATTTTCAAAACACACCCTTTTTGCCATCAAGACTGGGTCTTGGTGGTGGAGGATTCAACCCTTTTATTTTCCAAACACCAAACTTTTGGAGTTTTTATTATAATTATAATCTGTTAGTAAACTGCACACTACAATGTAAATCTGAAGGTGCTCTGCTGGGTCATTTTCATGTTAGCCAAAATTTTTAGCGGAAAAAAATTGACCAACAGGAGAGAAGTCTCTATTGAAATATTTTTAAGCCTCCTTGGGCCAGATCACATCCTTCATCTATGTGGACTCAAGGGTTATGGGAGGCACAGAAAAAGAGGAACACAACCTGCACAGCATCATCTCTCTCTCACAATGAATGAACAAACAAACACCTTGAGGAAGCCTTTTGAAGTTGTGTGTGTGTGTGGATCTGATTCCATTAGGAGGTCAGGGTTGAAATTGGGGGGAACACAATCACTCAGTCTGTTCAATGGTATTAGCATTAATTTGTTTCCTTCCTGCACTTACGGTAAGTCTTGGGGCAGTGGCTGCTTGTGACCCTATGGAAGGAGTGCTGGGAGGCAGCGTGGAGTCAAGAGCCCTCATTCTCTCACTGGAGCCCCTTATGCCATTCCAATGGGGTAAGTGGGCATAGACTCCCCCCACAGGATGTCCTCATTTTCCTGTTGGCGTAGAGTTACTCTAAATTGCAGCAGAGGCTGGGGCCAGAATTAGGGAGGTGTGAAGGTGCCTTTATCTGTCTAGTTACTTACTATGCCTCATTGGTGTAGTAGTCGATCATCACACAAATGTTAATGGGTTTATCTTTTCAGTACCATGTAAGGTAGGCATATATTATCCCTGATGGGGATGGAGATATTGAGGGATTAACTGATTTGCCCAAGGTCACACAAGAAAACTGTGGCAGAGCTGGGAATAATAATGATAATAAAACAACAAATTTCCTGAGTCCTGGTCAGGTGCACTTACTGCAAGACGATCCTTCCTTCCCATAAAACCACCTTTTCTTTTCCCACATCTTTTTATACCTTGGGAACCTGACTCAGACCACTCTGGAGATGGCTTCAGCCTCCAGCACATCGCCAAGATATGTGGTATCTGTGTGCCAAACCCTCTCACTTCTCTTGAGAGGTGGGAGAAGGACAAGGGTGCAACCTTTGCCCCAGCCTTCAATGGAATTTGGAAAGTTCCTGTTCTGAGTGTGCGGAAAACACGCACTGAAGGGATGATGTGGTCTGTTGTCTTTTTCTGGTGGGTTGAGCACGGTACTGGGGGTTGGCCACTCCTGATTTCTAATCTGAATGACACATCTGACTTGTGGCCCAAGTGGCTTTCCTTCTCCCTTTCTGTTTCCCCATCTGTAAAATGGGGCTAATACTTATCTACCTCCCAAGTGTGGTTTGAGGATTAATTAATGTTTGTGCAGAGCGTTGAGCACGTGAAATGCTTATTAAAATCAAAGGCACTTTCAACTCGCTAAAAATAAAGCGAGAATCTTAATTGTGCATGGTCTAGCTTCACATTACTAGACATGAATATAATTTGGAGTGAGTCAGTACTTCCCACCCATCCCATTCTTAGCTTTTTCCATACATTTCCATAAATATATCCGCGATTGGAAGCCCTGAGACGACTTCAGGAAATGTCACTAGGTCAAGTGGGGTGGTCTTGTTTGTTTGCAGAAGGGTGTAAACCTCTTTTGTCTTATTAACATTTTGTTTTTTTCTCAGGTCCCTTTAAACAAACCAAACTCCTCATGAGTTCTGGTTTATAAACACTTTCATGTTTTCCCCACTTCCTCCAGTCCCTCCCTCCCCCCCCCCCCCCCGGGTATTTAAAGGAAAGGATTTCAGAAGTGTCTAATTCCTTTTGAGTGTCAAGTGGGGACTTAGGCTGTGATGTTTAAAGTTGCTCATGTGGTATTCCACTCAGCATTGTAAAGCCTAAGTGATTTAGGCAGCCAAGTCCCATTTTCAACAGTGACCTAGGTGCTTAGGGTCCTAAGTCCCATTGATTTCGGTGGGGCTCAGGCTTCTAATTGTCCAAGTCACTTTTGAAAATGGACTTAGGCCTGGCAATGCCAAACAGCAATGCCTAAAATACCTTTACAAATCTGGGGCTTAGATGCTTTTGAAACTGTTGCACAAAGATTTTAACAAATGGTGGGACAAGCCATGAAGACCTGGTACACCTCTACCCCGGTATAACGCGACCCGATATAACACGAATTCTGATATAACGCGGTAAAGCAGTGCTCCATGGGGGCGGGGCTGCGCTCTCCGGCGGATCAAAGCAAGTTCGATATAACGCGGTTTCACCTATAACGCAGTAAGATTTTTTTGGCTCCCGAGGACAGCGTTATATCGAGGTAGAGATGTATCTGTGGGTATCTGTGTGTGCCTCGGATATCAGGGAGCGTGAAAGCTTAGATTGTCTTTGATATTACTTTTAGCTGATGGGAGAAGTGGAAGGTGAAATGGGGCCACTGAGTTATTGTATTTCACCTGGTTTATAATTTGTGGATATAAGATTTTTTTAATCATATAATCCTGTTTTCAAGGTCCAGTCCAGCATTTCTTGCTCACCAAAAACTCCAGTTGAAATTGGAAGTTTAGGGTGCATGTGAAATGTAGGATCAGGCTCTACAGCGTGACTGGAAAAATCTTCAAATGGTCATTGGTGGTTTTGAATGTATTTGCTCTTTCTCTTTTTAAGCTTGCCATCTGGAGACTTACTGGCTTATTAATAAACAGATCTAAAGCTGAGACTTTAAAATTTGGAGTTGGCTTGCTGACTCTGCATCTCCCATTGACAGTTTAGGGTTCCAGTATTTCTTCTGCCTGACTTTGTAAATGAAGAGCCAGGCTCCACCTTTATTTATGGTCTTCAATCTGTGGAGGCTGCTATTAGGTTTATAATGTCAGCCTCTGTGTAATCCTTGCCTTGACCAGCATTACACAGAGCAGACTGTCTAGAGGCCTTAATTGTGACCTTTCTCCACTCTGAGGCTTGGTCTATGTTGCCAACTTATGTTGGTATAACTACATCGCTCAGGGGTGTGTGGAAAATCCAACCTAATCTCCAGAGTAGACATCAATTGGAGGCCTCCCTCTACCCATATGGGAGAAGCTTCACTAAGCACTAGAGAAGCACAGCTGCTCCGTAAGTGTAGACAAGCCCTGTGACTAACTCTCACAAAACCATTTCTATTTTAGTGCATTTATTATGGTGCATCACAGGCTTCAGAGTTATAGCTGTTCTATTGCATTCTATTTCTGTTCTGTACTTTATAGTGTCTTAGAGTTTAGATAAAAGGTAAAATTTAAAAAGTATCTAAGTGACTTAGATCTGTATGTTCCTAAATCACATAGGCACTTTTGAAACCTTTACCAAAGGAAATCATTATCCCCAGATCCTTTGTATGTTTCAGTGATGTTCCTTTGTATTTTCAGGGGTAACTGCCATGTCTCTGGGGTTGCTAAAGTCCAACTTAGTTGCATTTTCTTTTAGATCAGAGCATTTGGTTTCTTGCTCAAATGGCCTTTCTGCATTTCTCAGGGTGTCCCTCATTTTCTCACTAGGCAGCGTGTGTTTTGGGGTGTCTCCCTCCTCAGCTGCTTTCTGTACCTATTCGTTATGCTGGGAATGTCTGTTAATGTTCTGTTGACCAGTACCATGTAGTCAGGTAGGGAGGGGAAGACACTCAGTGAAGGTAATCTGGTGGGGTACCAACCTCCAATAGATTCAGAGAAACTTGAGAGAGAAAATCCCTATTAAATGATCTAGTCCACCCTCTGGCATGTTGCGTATTTGACAGTGCTTTGTCCAATCTGGTTTTAAATGTATCCAAAGATGAGGCTGCTTCTACTAGGATAGATAATTCCACAGGAAGAAGCAATGGGATAATGCAGTAACAGGAAAATGCTAACTTCTAAATTTGCAACTTCTTAATTTTCAGGAAAACATGAAACAAGAATTTTAGACTTCTAGGGATTTCACCATGGAAGACTTGGAAGGAAATCACTTCAAATCAGTGGAAGAAGAAACCAGCTACTGGAAAGAACTGGCTATGAAATATAAACAATGGTAAAGGCAATGAATTTATGTCCATAATTTGTCTTTCTAGTAGGCTATAGATCCTGTAATTCATTCTATAACTTCTAGTGGGATGATAAAATCTGTGTAGAAGAGCCTGAGGCTACAGTCCTCCAGGAAAATTAATAGATTCTAGGGCTGTCAAGCGATTACAAAAAATTAATTGCGCCATTAATCTCACTGTTAAACAATAATAGAATACCATTTATTTAAATATTTTTCAATATTTTCTACATTTTCAAATATATTGATTTCAATTACAACACAGAATACAACGTGTACAGTGCTCACTTTATATTTTGATTACAAGTATTTGCACTGTAAAAAAAAACAAAAAAAAATAGTATTTTTCAGTTCACCTCATACAAGTACTACAGTGCAATCTCTTTATCATGAAAATTGAACTTACAAATGTAGAATTATGTTTAAAAAAAACCCTGCATTCAAAAATAAAACAATCTAAAATTTTAGAGCCTGGAAGTCCACTCAGTCCTACTTCTTGTTCAGCCAATCACTCAGACAAACAAGTTTGTTTACATTTGCAGGAAATAATGCTGCCCGCTTCTTGTTTACAGTGTCACCTGAAAGTGAGTACAGATGTCCTCATGGCACTGTTGTAGCCGGCGTCACAAGATATTTACGTGCCCGGTGTGCTAAAGATTCATATGTCCCTTCAAGTTTCAACCACCATTCCAGGGGACATGTGTCCATGCTGATGACGGGTTCATGCAGAAGAGAAGAATGAGGGGGGGATTTGATAGCTGCTTTCAACTACCTGAAAGGGGGTTCCAAAGAGGATGGATCTAGACTGTTCTCACTGGTAGCAGATGACAGAACAAGGAGTAATGGTCTCAAGTTGCAGTGGGGGAGGTTTAGGTTGGATATAAGGCTTGGTCTACACTAACCCCCCAAATCGAACTAAGGTACGCAACTTCAGCTACGTGAATAACGTAGCTGAAGTTCGAAGTACCTTAGTTCGAACTTACCTCGGTCCAGACGCGGCAGGCAGGCTCCCCCGTCGACTCCGCGGTACTCCTCTCGCCGAGCAGGAGTACCGCAGTCGACGGCGAGCACTTCCAGGTTCGACTTATCGCGTCCAGACAAGACGCGATAAGTCGAACCCAGAAGTTCGATTGCCAGCCGCCGAACTAGCGGCTCGGTATAGACGTACCCTTAGGAAAAACGTTTTCACTAGGCGGGTGGTGAAGCACTGGAATGGGTTACCTAGGGAGATGGTGGAATCTCCTTCCTTAGAGGTTTTTAAGGTCATGCTTGACAAAGCCCTGGCTGGGATGATTTAGTTGGAGACTGGTTCTGCTTTGAGCAGGGGGTTGGACTAGATGACCTCCTGAGGTCCCTTCCAACCCTGATGTTCTGTGATTCTGTTCAATAACGATCCAAAGCAGAGTGGACTGACGTGTGTTCATTTTCATCATGTGAGTCAGATGCCACCAGCAGAAGGTTGATTTTCTTTTTTGGTGGTTCAAGTTCTGTAGTTTCCGCATTGGAGTGTTGCTCTTTTAAGACTTCTGAAATCATGCACCACACCTCGTCCCTCTCAGATTTTGGAAGGCATTTCAGATTCTGAAACCTTGGGTTGAGTGCTGTAGCTATCTTTAGAAATCTCACATTGGTACCTTCTTTGCATTTTGTCAGATCTGCAGGGAAAGTGTTCTTAAAACGAACAACATGTGCTGGGTCATCATACGAGACTTCTGTAACATGAAATATATGGCAGAATGCAGGTAAAACAGAGCAGGGGACATACAATTCTCCCCCCAAGGAGTTCAGTCACAAATTTAATTAACGCATAATTTTTTTTAACGAACGTCATCAGCATGGAAGCATGTCCTCTGGAATGGTGGCCGAAGCGTGAAGGGGCATATGAATGTTTAGCATATCTGGCACGTAAATACCTTGCAATGCCGGCTACAAAAGTGCCATGCAAATGCCTGTTCTCACTTTCTGGTGACATTGTAAATAAGAAGAGGGCAGCATTATCTCTTGTAAATGTAAACAACTTGTTTGTCTTAGCGATTGGCTGAACAAGAAGTAGGACTGAGTGGACTTGCAGGCTCTGAAGTTTTACATTGTTTTGTTTTTGAGTGCAGGTATGTTAAAAAAAAAATGTACATTTGTAAATTGCACTTTTATGACAAATAGATTGTGCTACAGTACTTGTATGAGTATTTGTTTTTCATTTTTACAGTGCAAATATTTGTAATAAAAAATAATATACACTTTGATTTCAATTACAACACAGAATACAATATATATGAAAATGTAGAAAAATATCCAAAATATTTAATACATTTCAATTGATATTCTATTGTTTAACAATGTGATTAAAACTGTGATTAATCGCGATTAATTTTTTTGAGTTAATCGCGTGAGTTAACTGCGATTAATTGGCTGCCCTAATAGATTCTAAGGCCAGAAGGGACAACTGTGGCTATGTAGTCTGACTTTGTGTAGAGGAAGCCTGCAGGGGCAATAGACCTAGATGCCTGCCGCATGCAGCATTCCAAAAGCGAGATTAAAATAACCTTTCAGAAATTCGTTTGAATCAGGAATATGTTGGCTAAGTAGGGATGGTTCAGCACCATCCAGAGAGGGAGTGAACTCCCAGCAGAGGAAGAAAGTCTTCTCTGCATCTCTTTCCAGTTCAAACTGTGTCAGGGTAAATGGAATTTTTCATGACTCAATATGTCAAATTGCTAATGTTTAAGGTTTGCAAATCAGGTGGCTCGATCCTGCTGTCAGTGGATCCCTCCTGGGATCAGGCCTTGAGATGGCGTGTTGATGGTCAATATTCATATCTGTTCTTAATCATTGTAGCAATATTTGAATGAACTCTGAAGACAGGCTTGTTTGCCTTATATCTCTTGTATAAAACTTCTGCAAATGAGTTTTCACCCAAGTGAATATTTAATATAAATAGCTTAAATTTGCAGACAAGTGAGCATGACTGAGGATATGGTGCATAAAGGTAGGTGCATCCTATCGTTGTCTCGGACTCTCTTAACATAAAGACGGACTGGGTTGTTTGTAATCCACTGTTCCAGGACAGATTGCTGTGAGAGTGTAGGTGAACAAATATGATGTAACTATAGAAAGGCATTTTCATACAATCACTTATTTTCCTTTCTGAACACGTTTAGGTGACAAGCAGGCATAGATCCTTCAGTTGTATTAGAGGAGCATTTTATTTTGTCATACATTTATACTAAGGCGAACTGAATTTTCTTGTTTTATTAAAATGAACCCAACTAATTCTGTGGCTGGAATTGTGCTTTCAGTGCAGAAAATACACAGGAGGAACTACGTGAGTTCCAAGAAGGGAGCCGAGAATATGAAGCAGAATTGGAGACACAGCTGCAACAAACAGAATTCAGAAATCGAGACCTTCTATCGGAAAACAATCGCCTTCGAATGGAACTGGAGTCAATTAAGGTAAAGGAACAGCAGAGAAAGGGCAGTGTGTGTGCAGATGATCAGGGAAATATGGAGTTGCAGCATTAGAAATGTGGTGGTCATAAAGATGTTTATCAACAAACTGCAACAATAGTTTGCTTTGATAATAAGAAAATATCAATATATTGCCCCATTCTTAGGTCTGAATACTGTAGTTAATATTACTAGCCTTCTGTTTGCTAAGACACTGGATGTATTTCAGGATGGATTCCAGATGGGAGAACCCTTACGTTTGTAGTAGAATTCAGCACTGTACATTTTTTATATATATATATATATGTGTGTGTGTGAGATAGCTTTATTTCTCTGTCATCCTTCCATGCATTTTCCGCCTTTGTTCTTTCTTTCGTTCTTTCATTGTACAATGCAAGTATACAGGCTCATATAATAGACCAAAGCAATAAAAGATATAATTCTCTCTTGCCACAGAGGGCAAGACAAGGGGCAGTGGGTTCAAACTACAGCACAGCAGATTTAGATTAAATCTTGGGAAATATTTCCTAACTGTAAGAACAGTGGGACAATGGAATTGACTGCTGAGGGAGGTTGTGGAAGTTCCTTCAGTGGAGGTTTTCAAAAGGAGGCTGGATAGTTATCTGACTTGGATGGTTTAGACACAACAAATCCTGCATCTTGGCAGGGGGTGAGACTAAGGTGAGACATCACTACTGGCTGGATCGGCGGGCAGCGATCAGTCCGGCGTAGACCAGGCTTTAATGACCATTGCGGTCCCTTCTAACCCTATGATTCTATGATATTGTCAAGATCCGAGAGAAGGAAAGTCAGTTGTGCTTAGCTGCTGCACTGGAATAATGGAATAAGTCCATTTTTTAAAAAAACGTAGTAGTTGTGACTCGTGTCTAAATGCCAATTGGTATCTAATGTCTACTTAGGAGGAAGCATGATCCAGTGGGAGTTGGGAGACTTGTTTTGTATTCCTGGCTCTGAAAATGTCTCTAAATTACTTCTCCCAGTCGTGTATAACCTCTCTGAATGTGGTTTCCCCATCTGTGATGTGGGATAATGAACTTTCAAAAAATGCTTTTTAAGATCTCTAAGGAAAAATGCAAAGTATTTTATTTAGTAGGGAGTATAATAAACTTTTTTTTTTTTTTTTTACAAGAATATCTTGGGAGATAGTAATGATGGAACATGAGATGGTGATGCCATTGGGCTTAATGCCGCAGGATAAAAAGAAGTTAATCTGCTTCAGTTTCCAACAAGTACAAGATGCTGACGATAATCCTTTACAAAAAGAAACAACTAACCCCTCCCCACCCCACCTCCCCAATTGACAACTGTTAAAGAACTGCATTAAATTCATTTAAACTTGACAAAAGTTTGTCACCAAAATTTAATTCCTTTTCAAAAATAATCTTGTTGGCATTTTGTAGCTAATCTGCAAATAATAATTTTAAACATCAGCTGTCTAAAAATGAAGTAAAACTGCTTAGCATTTTCCAAGGGCCAGTTCAATATCTGTGGAGACAGAGATTAATTTAATTAGATATACTTTACTCAGCTAACAGGAGTCAAGTATAACTGTTGAAACCCATGGATTTCGCTGTATGTGTTGCTTACACAAGTACAGTAACTAGGTAAGAAACATCAAAAGGGGATACTAAAGAATTCTAGTCCACTTTTAAGATACTGTTTTTCTAAACTTTGTGGGAGTTTTGTTTATTTCAAACCAAAGCAAATTCAGACATTGCTATTATTACAACATGTGGTTTAAAACAAAACAATCCCATATAAACATCCTTACAATACTAATCGTGTAACCTCTTGTATGGAATGTTGGCCTAGTTTGTTACACAAGCCACATAAACCCATTCAAGCTGACATGTTTGGGAAAGAGGAGAAAAAATATCTCCGCAAAAATAAAACTTGCAATCAATTCCCATAAGGGAAGAATAAATTCTTTCTTAGCCATGGGGCGAGGCTGAGAAGCAACATTACCTGGGCAGTTTGGGATAGAAATAATAAAAATTGACTCAAAAGTGGAGAATAAACATACTGCATTAGGGGAAAAAAAATATTGTTCTCCACTGCAAAGAACTTGATTAAAACATATTCTGTGCGACACAAAGTCTTTAACAATTGGCTTATTCATGCAGACTGAAAACGACACTAGCAGCCTGCAAGTGAAGGAACAGTGTCTCCATTGATGAGCAAATCAGCTGACTGTTTATTACAATTAGCTAAAAACAAAGGCCCAAACTTAGCAGTTCTGTCTTCTGTTTGAATCAGTTCAAGAGAGAAGCTTTAAACTCATGAGGCTGTTGAGCAGCATTGTTAACAAGGACTCGCATTCACTTCTAGGTCAACAATACAAAGTTTGCTAGGCCCATGCGGTTCATGGCTTTGAGCTTCCCAGGCTGTCCTCTGCTTTCTCCTCTTCCCTCCAAAATACAGTTCACACTAATTGGAAAAAATGCTTCAGAGGGTTTGTTTAGTGAATCTAGCTATAGGTAATTGGGCTATGTGTTTGGTGACTTTTAAGTTAGACTGGTAACTATCCAAGAAATTCAAAATGAGAGGGACCAAAAGTGTTAACACTTTTGATCCTATAATCAATACAGAATTTCTTCAATTAAAAGAAGGTATTTCCCCAACTTTCATTGTCTCTGTACCACTTAATACACACACTGAAATAGCGCTCTTTAAATAAGTGAAAAATAGGCTACAGACCTTGCTTTTTCTCAACTTTTTAATTCCAGTATGTGGATTTGTTTTCAGTGACTTTAGTTTGTTATGCTTAGATCCTACAGTTATAAATGCTTTAGGTATGTTAATAGATGGTAATCTTGGGACCACAGAAAAAGGAATTGGCATGTTAAGGTGATCCAGTGCCAAGGTTTTGGTGCCTAAATTTTTGCAATACATGCTAGATTGTATCTTTGCCCTAAAGGGATACTGACATCCTCTTTAAAAAATGTTGTATTAGTAACATAGGCAATAATCCCAGATGCGTATATCTGAAAGAATTTTAAGACTCTAGAGCCCTGCATTGGGATCTGCTAGTGTAGAACCCTGAGCCTTTGAAGAGTCTTGCAGAAACTGAAAGGACTGTACAGGATCTGTGGTAGCAAGCCCTGATTAGGCACTGGGATATAATAGAATATTCACCAATTATGCTCCTAATATATAGAACCTCAGAGTTACAGAAACCAGAGTTATGAGCTGACCGATCAGCCACACACCTCAATCAGGCAACAGCAGGGACCCAAAAAGACCCCCAAAGCAAATACAGAACAGTACTGTGTTAAAGTGTAAACTACTACTAAAAAAAAATTGATAAAGTAAAGAAACTCTTTCTGTGCTTCTTTCATTTAAATTAAGATGATTAAAAGCAGCAGTTTTCTTCTGCATAGTCAAGTTTCAAAGCTGTATTAAGTCAATGTTCAGTTGTAAACTTTTGAAAAAACAACCATAACGTTTTGTTCAGCGTTACGAACAACCTCCATTCCCGAGGTGTTTGTAAGTCTGAGGTTCTACTGTACTACCCTTTTGCTCAGTTTGGACAGTTTCACTTTTTGTTTATAGTCAGTTACTAAGTCTTGTGTTGCAAATCACTGGGCACCGTAAAAGTCTTGTGTTGTATATCACTGGGCACTGTAAAAATAATACTCAGCATTTTTATAGCACTTCATGTTCAAAGCGATCTGTACACATACTAATGCTCCTCACACTGGGAGATAGGTAAATACTTCTCTCTTTTTACAGTATGGGGTGGGTGGGAATGAGGCACATAAATTATGTGATTTGCTCCAGGCTTTGTATAACAGCATCACAGCCAGGGTACTGACTCTGAATTATCTGACCTCCATTCCTGTGCTTAGAGCACCAAAGCGTGTACTCACTAAAGATCTAGGTCCCCTGCACAGGTCTGTTGTGGCTGTTGGTCTTGCAGTTGGTGATGGGGTGGGTCTGCCACCTGCATGGACTTAAAGTAGAGGGACTAGTATTTGCCCTCCCAGTTGTCTCCAAGGCACTCTTCTTTCCTCCCTCCTGCAGTCTAGGCTCTCTTGTGATGTGCTGTCTGCGCTGCGCTGCTGAAGCACACTGATCATGCTCTGCCTGGTCCTGGGTAGAAGAAGGAAGTACTGTTTGTCTGGTACCTATGTGTGCCTCAGACAGAGCTGGGAGCCCATCTATGAGCATATGAGATGGTGTTGTCTTGTGCCTCTCCCACAGAGAGAACCACTGAAAATCCCAACTCCCTACAGAGGATAGAACTGCTTCCTCCCCATGAAGGGCAGGAATGGGGGAGGAGAAAGAGAGAGAACTAGTGTAAGCACTCGTGAGAGTAGGGAGCAGTCTGTGATGGAGGTGAGTGAGGCTAGATCTCCTAGCTCCATCTACCTGTAGGGAGCGAGGAAGAGAGATCCTGCCCTCCCACCCACAGCCAAGAAGATTGCTCCTGGGATCGGCTTGTGGAGGTCTGGTTTGATGGAAAGAGGCTAGCGTCTGTCCTTATTGGTTTTAGCCCATGTGAAAGGTGGTAGCTCTAAGATGGCCTAGCAGGACCGCCTTCTTTCTAACTGGGAAAGGCTGAGTAAGCACAGCGGAGCAGAAAGGAAGGAAGGGGCTGTGCGGTGCTAAATCCCTGATGTGGTGGTCGGTTTATCTTTGGTTAGGAAAAAATTGAAATGCAACATACAGAAGGCTACCAGCAGATCTCTGCGCTAGAAGATGACCTAGCACAGACGACAGCTATTAAAGATCAACTACAGAAGTACATTCGAGAACTCGAGCAATCAAATGATGACTTGGAAAGAGCAAAAAGGTAATGCAGATGCTCTTAACCCTTCCCTACCCAGCTCTTGTTCTCTCTTTTGTGAAGCTAGCAGAACTGAGCGGGTCCATTTTTATGCTGTGCCAGTTAGTACTGTGGTACTGTCTGCTCTTGCTACAGGTGTTGAGCTGCTGGATTCCTACAAGTGGGTGAGTGGAATGTGAGGCTGGTCAATTTCTTACAAGCTTGAAATTAAAACATTGGAGCTTCTCACACTAGAAATACCGCAGTTTCTTTGTGTCTGAGTTGATGCTTTTAGATGTGCTCAGGGCCGCCCAAAGTGGGGGGCAAGTGGGGCAATTTGCCCCGGGCCCCACAGGGGCCCCGCAAGCCCTGGCCCGACGGCGGTCCAGGTCTTTGGTGGCCCCGGCGGCGGTCCGGGTCTTTGGCGGCCCCGCAGGGGCCCCGTGAGCCCTGGCCCAGCGGCGGTCCGGGTCTTCGGTGGCATTTCGGTGGCGGGGGACCCTTCGGTCGCGCCGGGTCTTCGGTGGCGGGTCCTTCAGTGCTGCCAAAGACGTGAAGCGACTGAAGGGCCCCCTGCCGCCGAAATGCCGCCGAAGATCCGGACCGCCGCCGGGTGAGTACAAGCGCCGCAGCTCCCCCACTTTGCCCCAGGCCCCCTGAATCCTCTGGGCGGCCCTGGATGTGCTAGGAACCTAATGACTTCTGTGACATTATTTTTCTACACACAGAGCCACTATAATGTCTCTGGAGGACTTCGAACAGCGTTTGAACCAGGCCATTGAAAGAAATGCCTTTCTGGAGAGTGAGCTAGATGAGAAAGAGAATCTCCTGGAATCAGTGCAGCGATTGAAAGATGAAGCCAGAGGTTAACTAACTGATTTATATACAGCCCTGTCCTCCCGCCTTCCAAAGTTTTCATTAAAACCTCCCCTCGAATATGGTGTCGAGATAGTAAGAAGAGAGAGACCTTAGAAATGCTGTCGATGGAAGCTTCACTCTCCTTGATGAAATAGAGAGCCTGTCTGGGCACTTGTCTTGGATAGTAGGTGCATGCTGCTCTCCTCTCTGCTATACCCTGATGCCTAGGGAGAGCAGGATGGGTGGTATTGTAGCTTTTGGCATATTCCTACAAATCGGAGGCATGCTTTGAAAATACATTGTAGAATTCAGTGTTTTGTCAGTTGGGCTTTTAACTATGTTGGGTGCATTTTCTAAATATTCTTCTAACTTGTAGAAACGCCCAAGGAACTTGTAGCCTTGTCCACCCGGCTCCTCTGAAGTACTGCTGTCATTCTATAGCAGACCAGGCAGGCAGAGATATATCCCAGAATGCTCTCTTCTCTGCTGTTGCCTCTGTATTTTAAAACAATAAGAAAAGCTGACTGGCTTGGGGGGATATGGTCTGACTGCCCACTTCATTGTCAGCTGACAGGACATGAATTTTAACAAATGCAACAGAGATATTGTCAACTTCTGTCATGAGAGCGGAGCCAGTAAGGAGAATAAAGGGACAGTGTAATATGGAGAGCCAGTGTGTAACACAGACACCATAAATGAGTGCTGATTCCCCTCCACGACTTCAGCAGTTGTCTCTGGCAGTAGGACCAGAAGAGAGGAAGGATGACTTTGTAGCTAAAGAACTGGACAAGGAATTGGGAGAACTGGGTTCTCTTTCCAGCTCTGTCACAGACCTCACATGGCCTTGGACATGTCACTTCACCTCTCTGTGCCTCAGAAACCCATCTGTAAAGCAGGGATACTAAATTCCCCGTTTTACATGGATGTAGGGAGGATAAGTTCATTCACATTTGTGTAGTGCTCTGTTATTAGGAAAATGAGCACCAAAGAAAAACCTACAGCTAGACAACAATAATGGGAGGGAGTGGCATGGAGGGGAGGGACCATAAGCTTGAGGGTGTTTTGAGTTACACTATCCCAACAAAGCTTAGTTTGCTGATCTCCCATTCTGGAATCTGGGATTTTGAACCAGTTATAAGTGGCTAGTGCCAAGATTCGTGGGGTGTTGCCTAGGGTGTACATGTTCTTTGGAAGCTGAATGTGATTTCTTTTTTCAGCTGTGGTTGGTGAAACACTGTGGGGCCAGGGGTGGCCAACCTGTGGCTCCAGAGCCGCATGTGGCTCTTCAGAAGTTTAATATGTGGCTCCTTGCATAGGCACCAACTCCGGGGCTGGAGCTACAGGCGCCAACTTTCCAATGTGCCCAGGCAGAGGGGTGCTCTGCTCAACTGCTCAACACCTGACTCTGCCACAGGCCCTGCCCCTACTTCACCCCTTCCCCCAAGGCCCCTGCTCCTTCCTGCCCCCTTCCCTGAGCCTGCCACACCCTTGCTCCTCCCCCTCCCCCCAGAGCCTCCTGCATACCACAGGAGGCCTGGGGAAGGAGGGGGAGGCGCTGATCAGCATGACTGCTGGCAGGCGGGGGGGAGCTGATGGGGAGTTGCTGATGTATTATTGTGGCTCTTTGGCAATGTACGTAGGTAAATTCTGGCTCCTTCTCAGGCGCAGGTTGGCCACCTCTGCTCTGGGGCTATCAATGTTAACAGCGTTCTTTGACAACACAAAAACACTTCTTGCACCTAATAGCTTCGGATTGGGATGTGTATCCAAATGCTTTGTACCTTTTCCTTCTCCTTTAGACTTAAGGCAAGAGCTTGCAGTGCAGCAGAAACAGGAGAAACCCAAAACACTGATACGAAGTACACTGGAGTCAGAAAGAACGGACACAGCTGTGCAAGCAACCTTATCTGTGCCTTCAACTCCTGTAGTTCATAGGGGACCCAATGTCAGTATAAGCACCCCAGGAACGTTTAGAAGAGGTAAGAGTGAATGGCATTTGCTAACGTAAGGTTAATGTACGATACCAATAGTTGTTGAGTCATTGTTCCTGGTACATGTTGAATTTCTATCAAACTACTGACTACAAAAGAAGCTGAGAAATGTGGAACTGAACATGACCGGTATTGAAGTGTTTAACACATTGAAGGACAGTAATCTATTTTGAATACCTGTCATGGGTTCAGTATGAATGTCTGGGTAGATTTATAGCCAGTGCATTATAACTCACCCATGTTGTATTAAAACATGAACTTTAAAAAAAAAAAAAAAAAAACACCTTCCGGAGCAAGGTAGTTCACTAGGTTATAATTTGCACTCATTAACCATCCCTGAATCTCCATGAGTTTGGTAGAAAGGAGATTGGAGGTCTCAGCAGACACACTCATTTGAATTAGCCAGTTAGAGATGGAGGTTGCTACTTTAGAGATGCTTCATTCTGGAACAACGGGAGACTTGTCTGTACTAAATTATAAAATATGGGCTCTCACCAGTGGTACTAGTTGCTCATTTTTATGAGCACTAAAAATTTAAATAACTCCCAATTACACCTGCCCAGACTCTTTAAATTGAGTAAAAAGGAATGTTTAGAGAACTTCACTGTATTGTGTGTGTGCACATACACCGTGAGTGTTTTCTTGTGATCGTGTCTGATACTAATAATTTAGTGTTACAGTTCTAGTAAGTGGTTAATAAAGTGTGTGTATATCCTGACTATGGTACTCTTAGCCTAAAATCCTGTGTTCCAGCTGGAAGCACTTGATATGTTATAGTATGTTCACATAAAAGAGAGAGGATCTAGGAATTCTTGCAACACAGGCAATAAAGCTTTGGATCATGTGATCTTCTCTGGATGACATGTCTTTTTAGTTGCTATCTTTCTCTCTTTGGTTCCATTGCAAGTTATAGAGACAGACTAGAACACTTCTCATGAAATCTAAAGGCTTAAAAGCTGCTTTCAAAACCAGTGCAAATTAAAGTCCAGCATCTCTTCAGTGCAACTTGTCATGTCGGAAAGATGCAGTGATTTATATTTCCAATGGGAATGAAGAGAATTGCAGTTCAGAGAAAAAGAGAGGAGAGACGATTGCTACTCACCATGTACAATCTCTCTTTAGTGCTGGTGGGGAGAGTTAAGGTTTTGCTAAGTTTTCTCATATATAATGAGTAAAATATCCCTTTTATTAACCCTTCCTCTTTCTCAAAGGTTTTGAGGATAGTTACAGCGGGACTCCTCTCACACCAGCTGCCAGGATATCTGCGCTAAACATTGTGGGAGACTTACTACGGAAAGTAGGGGTAAGAAGGATCAGTCATTAGCTAAAGCTATGCCGAAAGGTGATGGCGGCTATGTTTGTATTATGAGAATGAAAACCAGCATTAACCCTTTGTACCACTGAATGAGTTAAACTATAGAGATGAACTCAGACCAAAACTTGGATCCAAACAGACTCTAATTCTGCATGAAAGAGATTAGAAAATTGTGAACTTTATTTTGTAGCTCAGGCATCTGTGTAGATAGAATGTACCTCAACAAGGCCCAGTTGTTCTCTCCTGTGGCTTTTGCCCCACTCAGTGTGCCAGCCAGAATAGCCTTTTCTCCCTTCTGGGTGTCTGAAATAGCATCGGGAGGGGGAGGGAAAAGTGGAGCAGGCCAGTGTGAATGAGTGCCAGGCTAGGGGAATATACTGCACTCTCTTCAAGAGTGGTGCTGCAGAAATGCTGCCCAGGAGGAATTCTGGCTGAGTCCTCCTTTGATGTGCCTGATGGTGCCTGAGGCAGAATCTAGCTTGTTGGTGATTACTGCTCAAGTCATGTGTTCAGGAGACCCCAGGCATGCCACAGGCTGGGTGGGTGTGTATTGGCCTTGGGGAAAAGGTTTGAAAGAACATTTAGTTTCATAAAGAAGTGATGCTTATAAAAGCAGCCTAGTTATAAAAGGTGTGTTAACCTCTGGGGAAGTCGAGGCTCTTGTTGTTGTTTAACTAAACAGAATGCTCAGTTGCTTCTCCATCCTTAACATAAGAGCTAACTCCTTTACCTCTCTCTTTTCCTCCCCATCCCCCACAAAATACAAAATAATTTTGCCATTTAATGAGACACTTAAGGGCCTGATCCTGAAGCCAGAAGGACTTGTGTATCAGCAGCACCTCTTCCTTCAAATTCAGAGCTCATGTATAGATTTGGGACTAGTAGCTAAAAGCTTCTTCTATTGGAGTCCTTGTAAATGATTAGAAAATCCTTCCATGGGCCCTTTGCTGGGGAAGAGAATGTTGTTTAACTCTCAGACAAACTGTTTGCTTTAGGCTCTGGAATCCAAACTTGCATCTTGTCGAAACTTTGTGTATGACCAGTCTCCAAACAGACCCGCCATGTCCTCATCCATGTATCTGAACAAGAGCAGAGATGGCCTTGAAAAACGATTGAGCAGTTCCCACATGCCTTTGAGCGATAACGGGTAAGTGCTGATTGGCTGCAGTTTCTTAACGCTGATCCTGTGGTTTGGTTATACACAGATCTTGATGCTCTAAAGTGAGTCTGAAGTCTGGGGCTGAAAGCTGGGAGGTTGGTGGTAAGGTACAGAGTGGCTGGGGATTGGGCTAAGAAGAGTATACTCTATCAAAATGCCTCCTGTTCTATGTTTCTTATGGCCATCTTCTGACATTTGCAAACTGCTCCTTTCCAGTCAGATATCCAGTTCCTTGCTGGTTGAGCTTCCTATAAATGGTCTATCTTCCTGATATGCCTCACACTTTTTGCTGGCTCCTTGCGTAAAGCAGTGGTCTGATCTGACAGAAGTAAACTGCTCACATGAGGAGAAGGTGGGGAGCTGTTGAGCCTTTGTGTTCTGACCAGTCCTGTCTTGAGTGGCTGGAAAATGCTTTCTCTGTTTACCTTCTGGTAGACCTCCCAGTCCCTTATAAAATTGAGCCATTACATCTGATGTTAACCTGGAGATTGATGTTAACCTGGAGATAAGTGTTTCTCAAAAGGGATGAACTACTTCAGGATCCTTTTTGCATTGCACTTTAGCGTAATTGAAAAGAAGATACTAAACAGGGCATGGGCTAGTGAACTACAACAGGCTAATGTATATTTCCTTTAAAAGCACATTGTCATATATTGTGTATCACGTGATAGCTGACCATTCAAACTAGCTAGCTGAAGGCTTTAAGTGTAATGGAAACAGTAATATTCAAACAGGAAATTTTAGAGAAAGGGTAAAAAATTCGGAAATGACTTGGCCATTTAGGCTCCTGGGAGGCTGTCGCAATTCTGAAAACTTTACCCCAAGTTTTAAATGTTTAACACTATCTGTTGAAATGTGCTGTGCCAGAACTTAGTTTGGTGTCCTGTTTGAAAAACATATTTAATTTATAGAGAGTATGTTAAACACTTTCAATATAAATGTACAATCCAGTGTTTTATTTTGGGCTCCTGGTGAATGGGATGTTGACAGCCAGGGGGTCAGATAAAGATTTGTATACTCAATATACTTGTGTTAAAGGATGGCCCAGGTGATGGATGGGGAGCCTGCTTCCCTTGTCACTACTTATGCTCTCTTATTATGGGAGGACAGAATAATAAAAGTTCTGCTTTTGCATCACCAAGGCGCTTTCCTGGGATGCAGCTGCTTAGACCTGTTTTGTCTAATTAAATTAAATTCTAAGTCTGGAACCTTGTACATTTTTGTCTGAACACTTTAATCAGCTTTTTGTAAATAATCAACAAGGGTGTTTCCAGCTGCAGCTCAGTGCCTGTTTAAGCACTACCCATGATCTAGTCCACATTCTTTTCTTCGTGAATCAGATGCATGCAGTATCCATTTCAACTTGCACATAAAATGCTAACCCAAAATATAAAAATGCTCCTTCTGGAGAAGAAGTTGGATAACTCCAGATTGATTGTATTCACTCAGAACCAACTAGTGCTGGAATTCTGGTTATTCTCATTGCCCTATTACCAAAAGCAGTAGCACTTAAGGAGAGTTTCTGATGCGGAGTTGCTACTGTGAAAGGAAGAGCAGAATCTTCATGAGCTCTTGTAGATTTTTCCTTATTGCGTTTTATAAATGTGTTTGCATTGTATGTGTAAACAATATTCCTATTGAAACAGTATTTTAGCACCAGCAAGCATAATACACTTCACACTAGTGGGAAGGAGAGAGGTACGTTTTAGCCCCATTTTACAGATGGGAAACGGAGCCACAGAAGTTAAGTGATTTACCAAGTTAGTGTCAGAACTGCCATTTGGATTTGATACTTACTGTTTGTCTGTTAGTTCCTTGTGCTGTTTGACGCTGAGTGATGCATTTTACTACACAGCAGTGACCTAACAAAGATTGCAAAAACTGAACATGCATGTACAGTGAATGCAATACATTGCATTGCAATCGTGTTGTTGTTTGTATTTACAGGTTAGGGAAGCGCTTGGAGTTTGGAACACGGCCTTCAAATATTCCTGCACCAATGGCACATTCCCCACAAGGTGTAGTCAAGATGTTACTTTGAGAAGATCCTGAGATGACGAGGCCATGATGGTTTAGGGTGTTTTTGTTTGTTTGTTTTGTTTTTTAAACTCTTGTCTTTTGAACTTTTAACAGAATACTAACAAGCAGTCACAGTAGTTAACTTGAATAATGGTGGATGAGAACTACACAGAGCAATTGGCAACAGTCCCCTGCAATCTCAGCCTTTTCCCCCAAGACTGAGTTGTGTGGTGCTGTGACAAAGCAGCGCTGCTGGTCAGTCCAATACTGTGAATCACTTTCCTACATCAGCTGCTGTAAATAGCTTCTTGAAAGCTGCTTCTGTAACACTGCTGGTCAAAACTAATGACCTGCTATATAATGTAGAGACAAGATTCCTCCCCATAAACACTGAATTATTTTCTGTAGCACAACTACTGTTTTAGCAAGAGTTATGGTGTTATAACTTTCTAGTGCAGTGTGCTGCATGCATCAGTGGCCTAAATTAGAGAAATGTTTGTCTCCATCTACATTTTAGTTCCATGGCAAGATCTTTTTTTTTTTTTTTTTAAATACCAAAATCAGTGCAATTGGAAGTCTAAAATAAAGCCGTGTGGGGAAATTAATTCGTTGTCAGAATCCTGTTATATAACAATCTGCCTTTCAGGTGGTAAGATGGTATTGGTGAGAGCGACTTGCCATTAAGATTTCCTAATGGTTAAAGAAGGAAAAAATGCCTTGATTACAAATATTGGAGACCCCAAATATGTAATAATGCAGAAAAGAGATATTTCCACTGATGTAACAAATCCGTGTCTTCTGCAGTCACTACATGACTGCAGGACCTAGCAAGATATACAACACTGATCTATTGATAGGGTTAATCTCAGTTGATGGGTTGGGGCTTTTTGCTTTCTGAACCTACACTTGATGATGTGCCCTGTGTGGTTAACGTGAGAACATACCCCTTCTAGTTGCTAGTGATATTAACTTAGAAATGGTGGTGTAACCCCAGAAATTCTTAATGCTGGCCAAGGATATTAGGATAATGAGCTCTTTTAAGATAGGTTTTTATCTAACAAAATAATGCTGCAAGTTTAAGTGGAGTAGGTTCACGGACAGTAATAATACCACGTTATAGAAATGTGAATTTGCAATAAGTATGGCTAAAACTATTTTTGCACAACAAATGAATACATAATGACTTTTTTTTTAAATCTTCATCTTTGCATATACAGATACTATTGTATAGTAAGCAACCACATCTTAATCTCACTCTGTAAATCTAAATTGTCTGGTTTAATCAGTGGACAGAATAAAGCTTATTCTGAATATTAGTCTGTAGACAATATTATCTGATCTCTGAATTCATTGCCAGTTGCATTTACAGTTTACATACATATATTAGGCTAACTAGTTTCTCAGTTGTGTTCCTGCAAAAGGGAGCTTAAACAAGGCCACACTCCCCAGATCTAGTGGAAAAAGATTTGAGAAAATGTTCATGTTCTCTGCCCTGGGTGGTGTTGGTCCTTCTGCCCATACCCCTAGGAGTGGCTGCCCGAGGAAAGATCTATGTATTGTACTAATATGGTCCCCCATTACTGTAGTAGCTGAGGGACAGATTAGGAATTTAAAGATGCAGATAAGCACTTTTGAAAACCCCAGTAGGTGCCTATCCACATCTTTAGGAGCTTAAAAATCTGTCCCTGAGGGCCTCTGTCTTTAATGTATTTATCCTCGATGCCCCTATGAGGTCAGGTAGTACTATTATCCCTATTTTACAAATGGGGGACAGAAGCACAGAGAGGCAAAGGGCATTGTTTACACTTGGAAATTTACCAAAATATCTATTCTGGAATAGCTCCCTGTGTGGCACTCTTATTCTGGAATAAGTGTTCCCAGGGGCTCTTATACTGAATACAGTATTCTGGAATAATAATTCTGGTAAATTTCCAAGTGCAGCTAAACCCTCTGACCTTGCCCAGTGTCACACAGGACATGTAGAACAAGGGCTTGAACCCAGGACTTCCAAATGCTAGGATAGTGCCCTAACCACTGGACCATCCTTCATCTCTCATGCCTTTCTCTGAAGCACATTTTGCATGTTTGTGTGCGTGCACACACTTACTCTGTCTCTGTCTGTCCCCCCATCCCCCTCACCATGGGCCTGAAAACTTTCTGAAACCTTCAGCATCCAGTATGCAGCTGCCACTCCAGATCTCTGTGCTTAGGACCATTCTCATTTCAGCAGTTTCAAGCCTGACCGCCTCAATCTCCCTTCTTCCCGCATGCTGGGTCACCAGCCATGTGAGCTGCTAAGCCAAACTTGGAAGCACGTTTGCAGAAATAGGTTTGGACCTGTAATAAGTGGCTGAGCAGTGAATTCAGCCAAGCACCAATTCAGTGTTAACTCTTTAAAATCTCCCTCTGTTGTAGAATCTCTCAGCCTAATGGCCCCAGCTGGGTTCTCATTTAATCTGTTTGGTCTTTTTATAAACAGAATGTGGCTGCCCTCTGAATTCCTTGGACTCGCTGCCGCTGGTTGAAATGGGGCTTGGGTTAACTTTTTTTTTTTTTTTAAGTTACTGATCTGAATGCATATTGACCACCTTGGAGTCTAGATTGAAGTTATTTCCTGGCCTCCAGGGCTTGCTGTTTAAGGATCATCTGTCCTAAAATCTAAAGGGTTCAACTGTCTGCTCTCACTTGTGTCCCACTAACTTGCCTTGCTGTGTGTGCTCCTGCTGGACTGCTAGCACACTCTCCCAGCTGCTGGAAGTACCAGCCTGTCTGTGGGTCTTCTGTCCAATAATTCCTGGCATTTCCCTGAATGGGAGGTTGCAGTCCAGCTGGAGCATAGCAGCCAGTGCTAAACGGCTTCAAGCTAGTACCTGAATGTGCAGATTTAGCATGGTATTGATCATTGTATTAAATACTGCTTCAAAATTGCACTAGAGGTATTGAGTATGACCACTAGTCTCCGAGAAGGATACATAAAGGAAAACTTCAACAGTCATGTGTAGCCTAAAAGAAAAGTTCTCTGAGTTGTTTAGCAATGAACAATATATGCTAAGGCAGTGGTTCTCAAACTTTTTTTTCCCCCGTGGACCACTTGAAAATTGCTGAGGGTCTCGATGGACCACTTAGTGATCTTTCCAAATGTTGTTTGTGCTGTTGGCTAACTATTGTAAAGCACTTTGGTTAAAAGCGCTATATAAATAAACTTTTTTTGTTTTACAAATAAAAGCACACAACTCATATTTTAATATCAATAGTCTTACCTTTCTAATGCGATGGATGTGCCCTCTCTCACCCACCACAGCAGCCACAGAGCTGAGGCTGGGAAGGAGGGTGGTCTCTCCCCAACAGCCACAGCCCTGTACATCCCAAATTCCCCCCCCCACACCTCTTCTCACCCCACTGCCCCCTCCCACCTACCCCCATTCCCCCCCCAAGGCCACCACCTCACCTTACATGTGCATCCTCTCCAGGGTCCAGGCACCTAATTAGTGGAGCTCCACTAATTAGGTAGGTGACCCTTATTCTCTCGTGTGCGACCGCCCAGGTACGCACCTTAGAGGGAACTATCTGTGGACCACCTGAATGGAGCTCGCGGACCACTGGTCCACGGAAGACAGTCTGAGAACCTCTGTGCTAAAGAATATAAAGAATTAAATGTTGAATTTTTCATACAAAATGACTGACTTTTTTCAAAAAGGTATGTGAATACTAACAAGGTCAACAGCAGCTTAAGTTCCTTCTCAGTATATCAGATTGCACCCAACTGATACTTAAAGAGAATACTTAAATGTAATGATTTATAACCTTTTATTAGTGTTTGTGTCTGAAGTGCGTATAAAACAATAACAGTTTGACTTCATTTGAACAAATGATACTTTATTTTTGAAAAGTGATTGAAGACGGCACTTCCATTTTGTGACCAGTGCATCAGGGTGTAGCATCCAGGAAAAGAAAATGCCTATACTGTATTAATTGAATAGTAAGACAAAAGGAAGGGTCGGCTGGATTAGGAAAGGATTAGCTGGCCAATGGCTCTTTCTGTAGCATAACTGCATGTATACTATGTCCATTGGGATTTAAATTGACTCGCTCGGATTTGCATTTCTGACTAAGTTCTCAAGGTGAATTACTCAATGTAAACCTTTTCAAAATACCTTTCTTGATAAAATAAGTGTTTGCGACACCTAAAACTTCCATTTCTACATTGGAGAGAAGGCAGCTGTGCTCTTATCATTGCCATCAGAGTGGGTGGGTGTGGCATTGGAACTAAGTTGCCTTATGCAGTGCTAAATATTGTCTTCTCTTCCCCCTTGCTGCAGTGTAGTTTGCGAGCGTGTTATCTATTCACTGGCTTTTGTTCCATTGAAATCTCCATCTCTTGAATCAGCTTCCTCTTCTGAACCTTCTGCATTTTCAATTATTCTTCTGCCTCCAGATCTACGGGAGGGGGCAAAAGATGCTGGCTCATTTCCCCTCCTGCAGTAAGAAAACAGGCTTTAGTTTATTTAAACTCTTTACAAATTAAGACTGGACTAAGTGTACAAAGCCCAGTAACTGCATCGATGGGACTGAGAATTGTAAATGCAAAGAAGTCAGGGAAGTTATGGCTTCAAGGCAACTTTCTGTAGCCCTCGTTGGTACTTTGTATTGGTGTCTATGGCTGGGTGCGGCTTGTGAGTCTGTGTAACATGGGACTGTAACTGGATTTCTGACATTGTGCATGCAGAATCACAGCCCCGGTGTAGCTATTGCACTTGTTTGTTTTGAAAAGCCCACTCCAAACAGAGAGACTAAGTCATTCATTTGCACATAAAGGTGTGGTGATGTGTGTATGTGAAGGAGGGGACTGGAAATGCAGGTACCTGGATCTAGCAGCAGTCAGGACTGCATCCCTGCTGCCAGGGGAAGATTCACAGGTATTGCCCTGGATTTCTGAACAGAGCATGAATATGCCCTTGCAAATAGAGATTATTGAAGGCCTTTATTGTGTTGGAACTGTAAGATTACAGCTGCTTTTCTGCAGTAGCCACACCTCCCACCACAGAGTTGCCCAAGTGTTAAATCTTTTCTATCCTAGCTGCCCTCTGCTTGCTTTGTAGGTTGGGAGGGGAAATTGATTTGTGTAGAACAGTGAAGTTCCCACGCCCTGCATGCACACCCTTACGGACTCTACCACTGTGCACAGGAGTGGAGTGCCACTCATTCAGCACAGAGCAATGCACTCTTCCTCCCCAGGGACTACATCCATGCCTCTCATGAAATTAATGGGATGTGCTTTTCACAGAGAAGCTCACTGAATGCACTTTCTTCCAGCTTGCCCCTTTCCCCCGCCCCCAAAAATCTCTCAGCCATAGACCAAGCATGGAGAATCCCCCCCCCCATCCTAGTTCCATTGGGGGGCTAGAGTATAAGGGGGAGGAGGGAGAGAGAGAGGAGAAGCTTGAGGCTCTACAAGTGGCAGCTTAGAAGTAAAAACAGCTTCTCAGCCATAGTGATGTTACTTCAACATGACAGTAAAATTGCTAGTAAAATGGTGGCTGCTATCACTTTCCCATTGTTAAGCAAACCTTCTGTAAAAGCTTGAGAGCTCAGATATAAGCAAGGAAATTCATGATCACTGAACAATGTGCAAAGATGACTAATGTGAAGCTAAACATCCAACTACTCATGTTGGGGTACAGCAATCATGCCTAAATACTTAAGGTTTCTTTTGTCCTAGCAAAAGTCTAAGTCAGTTTCATTTATATCGAAGCCACTAATCAAGCCCAGAAGTCAATCTACTGTAATGGGTAAGCATGTAAAAATTCTAAAGTTGCACATAAAGGTGTGGTGAATTCATCTTAGCTGAATTCTAAAGTTGTTAGAAGAGTACAAAAAGCCTATTATGTCCATTGCGACACTCATTGTGGTATCTAGGCTGCTCAGTGTGTCACTACCCTTAAATTAAGCTTTCATTTTGATGTCCGCTCTCTCTGCTACAGCAAGCAATTAACTAGCCAATAAAACCTAGTTTCAGATCTAGTCAGTTATCCGGTCACTGATAACATGCAATGTAAAACAAAGGAGGGCATCCATTTCTGCAAACAGCTCTCTCTCCTGTACAATTTGTCTTGATCTGCAACATTTAAGATTCACTACTACTGTTTAAGACATCAAAGGTGCTAAAGTGGTGGTCTTGTAAATGTCCAGTGAATGCACCAAATTGAAGAAAAAGCAAATCTTGCCCCTGCATTCTCCTTGCTAGGGAGAATTACTTTATTTGTTCCTGCACCCTCTGGTGCCTCACATCATTGTGGATCAAACTCTGCTTTGTGAGGGTTAGTCTACGCTTCAAAGTTAAGCAGCATAGCTATGGCAATCCCCCCGCCGTGTAGATGCAGCAATGTAGACAGAAGAGGGCTTCTGTTGATGTTGCTAATTTTGTTTGGGGAGAATTCCAAGCTGACAGAAAAACATCTACCAGTGTAGGCTGTGTCTGCACTAGGGAGCTAGGCCGCCATAGGCTCTGTAGTAGATACAACCTCAGACTACTATACTTACATTGACTTCAATTAGTTGCATCAATGTGACAGAAGAATTTGGGATGGGAGAATAATATTGGGGCTGGACTGAAGGGAGAAGAGCCCAACCCAGACTTGCAATGAAACCGCTGCCTAGAGGATATGCAAACTACACATACACTAACACAGTGGTTCTCAAACTTGGGCTGCCGCTTGTTCAGGGAAAACCCCTGGTGGGCCGGGCTGGTTTGTTTACCTGCCGCGTCCGCAGGTTCGACTGATCGCGACTCCCACTGGCCGCGGTTCGCTGCTCCAGGCCAATGGGGACTGCAGGAAGCGGCGCGGGCCGAGGGATGTGCTGGCTGCCCTTCCTGCAGCCCCCATTGGCCTGGAGCGGCGAACTGCGGCCAGTGGGAGCCGCGATCGGCCGAGCCTGAGGACGCAGCAGGTAAACAAACCGGCCCGGCCCGCCAGGGGCTTTCCCTGAACAAGCGGCGGCCCAAATTTGAGAACCACTGCACTAACACACCATAGACCAAGCCCTAATTTACATATATAAATTGCAGTAATGGAACTGAAGTCCAGGTTGTTAAATTGGTGCAAACCCCTATGTAATGCTTATTTCAGTTTACCTTAAATCCTGCTTCTTAAACTAATTTGGATATAAGCCAGGTTTATATTTATTTAAGAATGTCCACACAGTCATCTGTACTGGTTTACCTAAAATCAACTTTAAATCACACCATTAGATAAACTGGTGCAACATTGCATGTAGACAAAGAGAAAGGGAAAATGTTATGCCAGAGCTAAAACGCCTCTATGTCTACTGCAAGATGAAAAACCCTTGCAAAGCACTTTGTTTAGTTTGTATTTCACTTTCCATTTAATCTAGCTTTGAACAAGCACTACTACACCCCAATCACTAACTGTATAGCCCTGTACTAATCACATGCAAATATGTTAAATTGACTTAAAGGCAGTTGCTAGGACAAAATGTCATCTTTAAATATTTGTGTAATAAGAACAAAGCCCTGTATTTGTAAAAAGAGAAGATCCACAAATATTACAGAATGCTATTTTCTTAGCATCACTTCTGCAGGTGCAAAGTAAGATGCTGTTTAGTTTAAAGCATCAAAGCAATACAACTTCAGTAGGGTATTTCCATGCATTAAACAGCAGTGACTCCATCCTATGTCAGAACATGTAGGCATGCCTCATAATGTATACAAATAGCTGCTCTATAAGTATGTATAGTAGCTATATGTACAGTAGCTATTCAATACAGGCATATATTGATGTGCTTTGGAGGGCAGGAGATTATCCTCAATCTATGATTAGATCGCTTTGTTTGTATGGCAGACTTCATGCAAATATTTTTTTTCCAAAGCACATGTAAGATTAAATATTCTTACCAACTGATTACATTAAAGAATTCACCATATGAAATGTGCATTGGTAGTACTGTGAAATTCTAACATGCTGCAACATCTCTGTTCATATCCATTATGTGCCTTTAATGTTTTCAGCTGTTTTAATTAATCAAAGCTATATTTTGTTTGCAAAACTTCCATGTTTAATTGGGACTTTAAAAAGTGCAAGGAAGACTATTTTCATGCAGAAATTAAAAAAAGAGCAACTCGTATGTCTTCTGTCAGCGGAGCTTATGATAAAAGTGAGAATGCAATGTTTGCAAATCCATGTCATAACACAACCTAGCTGTAAGAAAGATGAATAACTGACAAACAGCTGATGGAAAAGAGTTATTGTAATATTTGTCTCCTTTGATACAACAAATTGATGACAAGATATCCAAGCCTTCACAGTTTGCAGAAATCTCACATCAAATTTACTTGGGCAAAAGGAAAATGGAAATTTGTGCACCACAAGCTAGCTGCAAAGTTGAAGGCATGATACCTGCTTAGTCACTGCGAAGGTTCCTGTGTCCCTCTGAAACAGAGATAGAGAGTCCCGAGCAGTTATGCTAAGCACATGGTCATTATCACTTTCAGGTAAGTTACTTTCAAATAATTAAACAAAGTACATTATAGCATATTCTTGAAAACCCTGGTTAGTAGAAGTGAGCCTTGGACTGCATCATGAATATGTACTACCCATAAATCTAGCAGTCACTTGGACTATAACTGGAAAGATTTGATTAGGCAGATAGTTTAATGTTCTTTTATTATTAAAGAGCATGAACTAAATTTACACAGGAAGATGTTGTAGGGGCAGCAGTTTCCCTTTAACCAATCGATCTCTTTGTTCATGCCACTGGCATCACAGGCTTGACAGCTGTATTAAAGCTTAGGAGTGTTACTAGAGCTGCATGACTACTGTATTATTTGGCTTCTTATAGTTAATGAGAAAACTGAAGTGGCTAGTTTGACACTTTTCTCAGTTACACAGTGAAGCTGAAACCTTACTGGTCAATGTGTGAAACAGGGAGGCAACTTGGGCAAGTGTCACAGGGTGCATGTGCTTTGCCTTTGCCCTGGTTTACACTACAAACTTATGTTGGTATAATGATGTCGTTTGGGGGGGGTGGAAAATCCATCCCCCTGAGCGACGCAGTTATACCAACCTAACTCCTGGCGTAGACAGTGCTATATTGACAGGAGGGCTTCTCCTGTGGCCATAGCTACTGCCTCAGGGAGGTGGAGTACCTACACCGATGGGAGATGCTTTCCCCTTGGCATAGATGGTGTCTTCACTAAGCACTACAGCTGGGGGGAATAGCTCAGTGGTTTGAACATTGGCCTGCTAAACCCAGAGTTGTGAGTTCAATCCTTGAGGGGGCCACTTAGGAATCTGGGGCAAAATCAGTACTTGGTCCTGCTAGTGAAGGCAGGGGGCTGGACTCAATGACCTTTTGGGGTCCCTTCCAGTTCTATGAGATTAATATATGGAGATATCCCTTTTTTTTTTTATAAAGCTGCATGCTGCAGCATTGTAAGTGTCGACAAGCCCTTTGACTCCCTACAGAATTTAAAGTCTCTGAACTTCAGGGGTATCACTTTAGTCATCTCTCCAGTGTGTGTGGTGTGAGGAGGGACAGGTGACTAGCTTCAAGAGTGCTAACTAGTACTGCACATAATAAATATCAATGGCTACTACCCAAGATGGTCAGGGACGCAACACCATGGTCTGGGTGTCCCTAAACCTGACTGCAAGAAGCTGGGACTGAACAACGGGACAGATCACTCGATAAATTGCCCTGTTCTGTTCATTCCCTCTGAAGCACCTGGCACTGGCCCCCTGTAGGAAGACAGGATGCTGGATTAGATGGACCACTGGTCTCACCCAGAATGGCCATTCTTATATGTTCTTAATATCACTATCAAGGGTTAATATCACTATCAAGGGTCTCAACAGTCACTGTTGGCCTAACTCAGCTCCTATTGTAGCCAATAGGCGTTTTATCATTAACTTCAATGGGAGCAGAGGTAGTTGAGTGCTGAATGCTTTTGAAACATCTCACCCTGAAGGGTGAAATCCTGGCTCTATTGAAGTCAAGAATGTTGCCATTGACTTTGATGGGGTCATGACTTCATCTCAAGTCTTTGAACCAGGGGTAGCATTTTATTATGGGTGGATTTATCATTGGGCGGATGTGGGGAACCCATAACTCTCCAGCATCAACAGGGTGTTTCTTCTTAACCAAGTTTCTTTCCTCAAATTCTGCTATAGTTTAGAATTCTAAATCTCTCATTAGTGGACAGAAAAGAGCTAGTAAAAAACAAAGCCACCCTACCTGAGTTTGCTCTTCAGTGTAGCCATCTCCCGGCCCATGGCCTCACTACTTTCAGCTGCTTCATCCAACTCTCTCTGCAGTTTCCTGCGATTTGCATTGATGCGCTGGGCCTCTTCCTCAGCCTCTTCCAGCTGTCTTTTTAGTTGTTTTACTCGAACGGTGCTCTTATCAGCCTGAGCGAGAAGTAAGAGGAATGCTTAGAGTTTTGAGTTTCCTTTAAAGAGATCAGAACGTTTACGTTCCTCCATCTGCACCCCTTTATTCACGTTGATGTACTTTCCTGACTCTCTACACCTGCAAGTAGCTGCTGTGGCCTCTATTGTGACATCCCAGTAGGATTAGCTCTGCTCTTTTGGACTGCATGTATTTGATGTGTCTCAATTGAAATTAGCACTTTAGGTTCTGAGGTGAAGAGTGGTCCCTGTATAAAGCTCAGATGGCTACAGGAGGCCAGTTGGGACAGGCACCTGAACCCAGTAAGTTATGACCCGGTGCCCAGTCAGGCTGTTCTAGTTGGCAGGACCAGTGCCCTGGCAGTTGGTCATTGCCTTGGTATGGAGGATAGAGAATCTTGCTGTCAAGCATGAGTCTAGTTAATGACTTTACAGGGAAAAAAAGCTGTTTTCTCTTCCACTGGCAAACGCCCTATGTGGCAGCCCCTGTGGGGGTCCTGCTGACTTGCATTCACAGTGAGGCACGACACAGCGTACTATGCCAGACTTGCCCTGACTCTTTGGGAGACACTGCACCAACAGTCTCATTAATCCAAAGTACAGAGTTCCTCCCCCTAGGGCCAGCAATCAGAGGCTCTCTCAGGCTGGGATCTAGGCAGTGTGTTGCTCTCTCTGAGCCTAAACCCTTCCTTTGAAAGGCCTGCTTTCAGTCCGAGGCCCAGCTGTCTTCCCCGCCTTCTTGGGCTCTTTTGAGGCAGAGCAGGTGAGACCCTAAAAACATCTCAATGCCAACTGGAAAAGGGTTGATTGTTCTATAAAAGCAACTCCTATCAGGCCTGACAAACTTGCTACACTTAGCACACAGTTTTCATAGTATTTATCTATAAAGAATGTCATTGAGTTCTTAAATGAAAGCCAGGATAACATTGGTCATTAGTATCATTATGAAATGTATGTAAGGAATCAAAAAATGTTTTCCAGTATATACATAAAGTCTGAATCCAGGCAGGTTGACAAACAGGTTTTTGCAAGACAAAGGATGTAGATTTGCCCATCTGTCTTGGTTCACGTCTACATTAAGCATTGTAAGCCAACACAATGGAAACCCCGTTTGCATTCAATGTCAATATGAGGATGTAAAGTCAACATGAAGTCAGCACATCAGGGAATAAAGCCGGGAAGTGGGGGTGGCGGGAGTCATCCTGACTCTGGGGATCAACAATGAATTTGGGAGTATATGAGGGATGCAGAAGGGATGCAATGCAGACATTGCTTTATCCTTCACCAAGGAAGCAAAAAGGGCAGTGCTTTTTGCATTCATGAAAGAGAGCTCACAGCCAGGGTAGTTGGAGATGCTGGGAGATTCTCTCACCTAAAGACAAGCTACTTTAGACCAGGATTTAGCCTGTTAAAGATGAGTTTAGACTCTAGGAAGCATTATACTTTTTGTTTTATATGTACCCATTTATGTCTCCATTATTATCCTTAGTAGCTTTTAAATCTTTGATAATAAAACGTATGCTTGCTTTCACGATAACCTCACAGCACTAAGATGTACTTATGAGGAGCTGATCCTCACTTGAATCCAACAAGCTAGTGTATATGCTATCCCTCTGCGGAAAGAAAACCTGGTAGGACTTGGGTTGGCATTTGCCTAGCACTAGCCTGCAGAGAGGTCTGTGGAGGCTGGGAAGGCAGTGCTTGTGTGGCCAGAGGCAGCTGGTGGCAGGGAGCTGAGCTACAGAGGGCACAGACAAGATTACTTCATGCTAGAGGCAGATAGTGGTGAGGTGCTTCACAAGCCTGGGTACTCACAGCAGCCCTTTCCTCCCCTGCTGGATCCCTATCACATGGTGCATTACCTGGTCCTTGTATTGTTCTGCTTGCTTTCTTTCATCTTCAACCTGCAGCAAGACCTCTTTCAGCTTCTTGTCCTTCTGGCGCAATGTCTTGGCTGTGACCTGCTTCTCTCTGCAAATGACAGCATGACACTGACTGATCTGGAAAACGGAGAATTCTTAGGTGCACAGGGTTTGTGAAAACAAGCATGAGCGATCCTCATATTAAAAGCCTTCCTTGCAATAATGCTATTGACTTCTGTAAAAACTGAAGGAAGCAGCAGCTTCTCCCATGGTCAACTCATTATACACCTGTCCTGTGTGTGTTTCTAGATGTGAAAGCAGGGAGCATTTGCCTGCCCTGGAATCTTTGTATATCCATCTGCCACATTTCTAATGGTTGGGGTTTTTTTTTTTTTTTTAAACTAGTTATTTACTAGTTTTCCGCTTACAGCCAAACCCTGCTGCTTTAGTCAGAAAGTAAAGAAAAATGGGGAACTGCGAGAGCATTTTGGGGACAGAACACGTTCCCTCCTCCCAGGTGTGGAGCAAGTGCACAGCACAGCTCTACTCCAGCTCATAGCTTACTAGGTCTTCTCCAAGCAGGATTATGGTCCAGCAGATCTATGCATTCTACGGAGCCACCTTCACACCTTCTTGTCAACTGCTGGAAATGGGCCATTTTGATTACCACTACAAAAAGTTTTTTTTCTCTCCTGCTGGTAATAGCTCACCTTAACTGATCACTCTCGTTATAGTGTGTATGGTAACACCCATTGTTTCATGTTCTGTGTGTGTGTGTGTGTGTATATATATATATACACACACACATACATATATATATATACATATCTTCCTACTGTATTTTCCACTGCATGCATCCAATGAAGTAGGTTTTAGCCCACAAAAGCTTATGCTCAAATAAATTTGTTAGTCTCTAAGGTGCCACAAGTACTCCTGTTCTTTTTTCCTCAGCTGATAGTAGCCCTCTGGCCGTAATGTGTTCCCTTTGTAGACTGGGGAGGGAGGGGAGGAGGTAAATAGAACCAGACAGCCATGCACTCTAGCAGGCAGAGAACTCCCTTGGAGCTGAGTACCATGCTAACTAGACACCTTTGCAGAACTTGCTGTCCTGCCAGTGGAGTCAAGATCTGGCCCAAAACAACAAGACTAGCACTAATGAAATGGTCCTACAGCCAGTATAGAATGTAAAGGAGGGTAAACCAATAGGTTTCTACAGAAACTACTCTGAAAACCTAGAGAATAAGATGCTGCATCTAGCTTTTTTGGCAAGCCCGTAGTATTCTACAGCAGGGAAACTGTTTTCTATTAAATTCTAGAAGACTTTTCAGTAATAAATTCTTCCCAAAGCTGGCCCTGTGCAAGCTTTTGATACAAACCAGTCATTTTCCAAAGAAACACTGCTCATGTGTGTGAGACTCTTTACCAAACCTTAATGCCACTAATAGAATCCTGGAAAACCTTTAGGTTTTTTGGTATTTCATGTATTAAAACAGGGGTAGTCAATAGGTGGACCGTGGGCCAAACCCGGACTGCCAGACACTTTTGAACGGATAGTGAAATCTTTTTATTTACTTATTACTGTGATTATTGTTGGTTTTGTATTATTTTCTCTGAAGTCTGGACTTTGACTATACCTCGACCAAGAAATTTGGACCTTGACAAAAATAATTGATTACCTGTATTAGAATCACTAAATAAAAGGATGGCTTTACCAGTGAGGGATGAGTTGTAGTGTCCAAGTACCTGGATTCCTGTTCCACTTGCTCCTCAAGCTGAGCAATTTTGGCCTCCAGAGAAGCAATTGTAGCCTTAAACTTGGACTTCACAGCTCCTTCCATTTCCTGCAGTTTACCCTTCAGCTCTTTGTTCTGCCTCTCCAGCTGCTGCCGAGCACTCTCATTCTTCTGTGCCACAGTGCGCTCTGTTGCCAACTCGTTATTCAGCTGCTCTGACTGAAATATTTAGGAAGAGCACTTTAAAATCTACAGCTATTACCTTAGGCTTGGGAAAAGGGAGTTAGACCAATGTAATATAAAACAAAGTCTCTTTCTGGAAGCTCTCTGAAGGTGTGTCCAAAAACAAACACACACTTGGATGGGTACAGACAGACACACACATTCATTAATAATACACACGTACACCCTACACCCCTCTTACTTATAGACACAGTCGAATGGACTGTACCTGCTGTACTGCTTTCCTGAAGCGATCGCTCATTGTCTCCATATTACTTTGTTCCTCTTCTAGCTCTTCCTCCAGTTGGGAGATTCTAGCTTCTAGACGACGTTTCTCATCCTGGAGGCTAGTCCTGTAAGTTTAAATTTGTAAAGCATGTAGTTTTTGGTTTTGAGCAGTTGACCAGGTCTTGCAACACACTGGAAGGTGCTGAAGACTTGTGGAGAACCAGGAAGTATTCTTGAAATGAGTCTACCTGTGCTGCCATCTTATTTATGTTACTAGAGACCTCACTTGCCCCTCCCTGCTGGCCTTCATATCTATGAATCACTTATAAGTAGTCCCATTGATTTTAATGAAATTAGCCACATGTTTGTAGCTAAGCATATGTGTACGCGTTAGCAAGGTTGGAGCTACAGATCACTTTTCAGGACATAAACATTGGCTACTGAGAGGTATTTAGCAAGGCTTTGGTACACTTGAAAATAATTGTCAATTCTTACCTCCCAGAAGCAGCACTTGCAAGTTCTTCAGCCAGTTCCTCTTTCTCCAGATCAGCATGTTTGCGGGCCCTTTCTGCAGCAGCCAGATCCTAGGGGGAAAAAACAGCCAGTGTATTAAAGAAATGGTTCAGTCCAACCATTTAGTCCTATGGGGTGAGAGACTAATCAGCCATAATGTCTTTTTAAACCCAACCTTTGTCAGACATTTCTGTCACCAGAATATTAATTTATGATTCTATAGTCTAGATCAGGGGTCTCAAACTCAAATGACCATGAGGGCCACATGAGGACTAGTACATTGGCCGAGGGCCGCGTTACTGACACCTCCCCCCGCCACCCTTGGCCCCATCCCCACTCCACACCTTCCATGAGGCCCTGCCCCCATTCCAACCCCTTCCCTGAAATCCCCACCCCAACTCTGCCCCCTTCCTGCCCCCAGGGAGGGCAGGAGGGGTGTGGGGTATGGTGGGGGCTCAGGGCAGGGAGTTGGGGTGTGGGGTGCAGGAGGGGTGTGGGGTACAGCAGGGGGTTGGGCTGCAGGAGAGATGCGGGGAACAGCAAGGGGTTGGGCTGCAGGAGAGGCTCGGGGGGTGGGCTCTGGCCCGACGCGCACCGGGGGCAGGGCAGGCTCCCTGCCTGCCCCTGCACCGCTCCGAGAAGTGGCTGGAACCTGGGGGAGGAGGGGCACAGGGGTCTGTGTGTTGCTGTTGCTTCAGGCACCACCCCCAGCAGCTCCCATTGGCCAGAAACGGGGAACTGCGGCCAATGGGAGCTGCTGGGGGCGCTGCCTGAAGCAAGAGCAACACACAGAGCCCTGTGCCCCCCCTTCCCCATGTTCCGGCCGCTTCCCGGAGCGGCAGGGGGCAGGGCAGGCAGGGAGCCTGCCCTTCCCCTGGTGTGCTTCGGGCTGGAGCCGCTCTAGGTAAACGCTGGGGGGGGGCGCGAGGAGCTCGCGGGCCGCAGAAAACAACCCCGCGGGCCGCATGCGGCCCCCGGGCCACATGTTTGAGACCCCTGGTCTAGATTAATGGAACAAAAATATGTGTTATCCAACCCGTCAGCAGTTTTCTTGTGCTTCCAGATACAAGGATTGTATCCATTTAAAACATGATGAAAGATGTCAGGAGTACAAAATTATTGAAAAAGTCATAGGGGTTGTAACAGACAGTACACTTTCTTTTCCAACCAGTGAAAAATATCTTCTTATGGGTTAATAGTTTTAAAGGAAGCTCTTGGTACTCAGCATCTCTAAGCACTGTGGCCCATTTAAATGGAAGTCAAGCGCCTAAATATCTTTGAGGATCTGGGCCTTGGTTTTTATTGAGATCCACAGAACCTGCTATAAGAGATTCTGACTGTAGCTTTTCCTGCACCACAGCCAATATCACTTTTTTTTTTTATTATTAATGATTTGGTTCTCTCAAGTACAACTGTGTTTTGTTACCGAAGATCTTGTGCAGTCTGCATTCTAGTACTCTCTAAGATTCACACTTTACCTCTTGCAGCTGCATAAGTTCTGCTTCCAGGTTCTTGGCTTTTTTCTCATTTTCTCTGGCTGTAGCAAATATCTCTTCTCTTGAGGCACGGGCATCATCAAGCTCTCGTTGGAAGTCCTTCATCTGACCCTGGTTTCAGACAGTTAAAAAGAAAAGGATGGATTTGTATTTGTCAGTGGTTATCACAGTTTTGTTGAAAAGAAAGTTGGACAAAAACAAAACAAATACTAATTTCCATGTAATTACAAAACTGACCGTGTGGACCCTTCTGCCATGCACTAACAATTCCATAATGCACTTTGATCTACTCTGCTTTGAAACAGGACTGAGTCAACAGACACTATGGAACTTTTGGTGAACAGTTACAGCATCCACCCAGGTAGTTAGTACGCTGCAGGCTAGCGTGCTGTAGATTTATACCCCAGCTTGCTGCACGCTAACTCACCATCTAGACAATCCCTCTGTGTTTAAGAGTTGGCTTGTCAAGTTGATCACTGATTGCTATATACAGAGTTTTGGAAAATTGGCTACTATTCATGCAGGTGCAAATGTGATAGCTGGTTTTTAAAAAATACACAGTGCTATATCCATGGACTGGAGAGCCAATTTTGAGTTCTATCGCCACATCTGGCCTTTTTTGCTTCACCTCTTTGATGGAACCCTTAGGTTTTCCACAGAGATGCCAATAGCACATCAGTGCTGACCAGTTAGTTGTGGCGACTCTGTGGTATTTTTCACTCGCTAAGCCAGCTATCTCAAGGTCAGTCAAATTTCATTAACTAAGCATTTTGGATCTGGGATCTTGGTTCAAACCCCTCTCTAATGTTATCTCTATTATATCTATCTAGCATCAAGATCACAAATGACCTCTAATTTCCACTTGCTGTTATACAAGTCACATCAATGGCCCAACAGAAAACTATCCAGTCTCAGGAGCCACAAACCTGTAGTTTGCGAAGTTGCTTAATGGCTTCTTCCCGAGCCTTGTTAGCAGAGTCAGCCTGACCTTCCAGATCCTTAATGTCAACTTCTAATTTCTTTTTAGCTGCAGTTGCCAGGCCACGTTGCTTACGCTCATCTTCCAGTTCTGTTTCATACTCGTGGAGCTAAACAATAGCAAAGAAGGTTTTGTTTAGGATTACTGGTACACTTTAGCACACTTAGACACACTTTACTTACCTCCGGGCTTGTGTATACTATGGTGTTCTAGGGGCTTGCCGACAGGTAATAAAAGCTCCAGTAGTTTTACAATACCACTGACTGCTGAAATCAAGTCTCATTTGGCTCAAATACTGGAGTTCGGTGTGGTAAAAGACCAAAGCTTGATTCTGTCCTGAGGGATACATGTGTAGTTCAGTTGGTGAATGGAATATTTGTGTTTGTAGTCACAATATCACCTCTACCAACAGGGTCTACATTGTTTGTTTTTCCTTCCAGAATTTTTGGATCAGTTCATTGTCATTAATGATTCATCCAGGGAAGCCAGATATTATATTTGGGATCCGTCTTTTACTACTTGCACTGAAAGCACGGGGAGCATTTTAGCCATTATGTCAGAGTTAATAATTCAGGTGATTTACATTAAATGGAATCTCCCTGTTAAATCACTGTCTTCTACAGTCAGATTCCTTATACTGAAATAGCCACAAGCCATAACACTGCTATAACTGCAGCTCATTTTTTAAGCAAAGCAAAATGGTCTATATATCTTTTATTCAGCCAAGCACAAGGAAGAAGAATGTTTGGTTCTTATTATCCTGAAGTACTTACTAATAATGGCCTGAGCCAGGAGATTTGCAATTACTTTGAGTAAGCATTTACAGTGTCACTGATAACGAATTATACCTGTTTAAGCAGCTGTCTCCTCTTCTCCTCATTCTGTTCATCTCGAGCTTGCAAGTCTCTTTCAAACTGTCCTTTTAGGGCCTGCATGTTAACCTCCAATCTAAGCTTGGCATCTTCAGTAGCCTGTAGCTCATCCTCCAGCTCCTCTAATTGTGTCTTCATCTCCTCCACTTGTTGTTCCAGGGCACGTTTGCACTTCTCCAAATCATGGACCTTTCATGCAATGAGAAATCAATAGAATGTTTTTATTTATTGTAATCAATCTAAAAATACATATTGCTGGAATGTGATCATTCTATAGCATGGGACAAATTGGAATATATGAATTGTGGAGAGAGAATGGATTAAGTTTCAAGGACACCCACAAAAAAGTGGCAAACTAGCATTTTTTGTACCCCTATAAATCTATTTTAAAAGGCAAAATTCAGCTTATTCATAGACTGAGACCCTGGATACCAAATGTTATCCCAGGATTCATTTTTAGTCTAAACACCTACAATTGTGGAAATAAACCCTTAGAGGTAGTGATGTGATCATGCTACTAGAATAAGAGATAGGAAGCAATATCAAATCAAGTTAGCAGGACTTGTTTTGTTCCTTTTAATTTTTATTTCCTTCTGAAGCTCTTAGCTCACAGACACCTGTTAGAGCCATCACACTGCTTTGGATCCTGTCACAACTGAACTCTGCCAAGTCAACTGTGGAAATTTCTTTTAGCCACAGTGATAGCTGCTGGCAAAATCAAATCCAATAAATAAATTCAGATCTGCAAACTTTACAACTTGGAAGCTGCTTACTGGGTTAGCAAATACTTCTCAATCTCTGCTTAAATTTTGTCTTCTCTCAGAAATGAGACAAACAATCCTCTTCATGATCAATAACTTTCTGTTGATCAGTAAAGTCAAGACTAAAGAAGGCTTGTAAGCATAATTCATTGCTGAGTCTCTGATAGGACTGGATGCAGATGGAATTGCTCATGGAATTCTGCATAAAACTTCTGACATTGTTGAATGGATTTTATACTGTGAAGAACCCTCCACACTGAAAATGTAGATCTTTGTGTTGTTAACTATTAATTTAAGTGATCATCTCTGAAATAGTTGTACGGGATATATATTGTAAGACTTACATTCTTGCCAACATCGTCCTTGGAGCTAACTAGATCTTCCATTTCCGCTTTCAACAATTTGTTGGTTCTCTCCAGTTCTTCTTTGGCTTCCAAAGCTTCCTCAAGAGCCCGGGCCAAGGACAAAGCCTTTGTTTCTTTTTCTCTAGCTTCAGCTTCTGCTTTGTCCCTTTCGTCTGCATATTTGGAAGAGATGTTTTTCTCTTCAGCTAGCATCTATAAACCAATAACATAAAAATTCTCAGTTTGAGCACAGTAATCCTGTTAATACAGAAAGCCATTAAGTGTAGGGTTTTCTATTGCGTTAGTCTTGTCAATTACTAATAACTACAGAGAAAGGTCCCTGTATATGCAGATACAAAATTAATCAAGGCATATATAATTCAACCTTAATCTTTTTTTATAACTATGTTAATTCCCACTCAACAACTTACTCTCTGCACCCATGACTCCCAGCAAAGTTAGGTTATAACATGAAGGGAGTTAACCATAAGCTCATACCTGATCAAACTTCTTCTGCTTTTTCTCCAGGCTGGAGACCAGCTGGCGTTGGTTGTCCAAGTCCACTATCAGATCATCCAGCTCCTGCTGGAGTCTGTTCTTGGTTTTTTCCAGTTTGTCATAAGAAGCAGCTTTTTCCTCAAACTGCTGCGTGAGCCCTTCAATTTCCTTCTGGAATTTCTTTTTGCCTTCCTCCATACTCTCTATTGTGCTGGTATATTCCTGTAGCTTCTTCTTTGAGTCAGAAAGCTGAAATTTGAATTCAAGGAATGAAACAAGTCTGTATAGCAGAGGCACTCTAAGTTTGCACAACAGCGGGCTGCATATGACATCGTCCAAGGAACCCATAAGCGTGCACCTAAGGGTATGTCTACACTGCCGCGCTAGTTCGGCGGCTGGGGATCGAAGTTCCGGGTTCGATTTATCGCGTCTGGTGTGGACGCGATAAATCGAACCAGGAAGTGCTCGCCGTCGACTGCGGTACTCCAGCTAGACGAGAGGAGTACCGCGGAGTCGACGGGGGAGCCTGCCTGCCGCGTGTGGACCGCGTCTGAACCGCGGTAAGTTCGAAGTAAGGTATGTCGAATTCAGCTACGTTATTCACGTAGCTGAATTTGCGTACCTTACTTCGACTTGGGGGGTAAGTGTAGACCAAGCCTAACTCACTCAATATGAAGCTGATGGCAGTCACTCATCTTTAACATCATGAGGCAGCCTACAGAGGCTATAGGCCCATTGCACCAGACTCCATCATGAGGCGAGTGATCTTGCACCAAGGTGTGGCCAGTAATCCTGTGGTCACACTCTCCTCTGCATTAAGAAGAGAGTGGCTACTGGCTGCCCTGTTGAATTCCACAGGCTACAGCTGGTCTACAGGTCATACACTTGCTGCTTCTGGCCTAGTAACAATAGTTCACTGTCTAACATGCATAGGGATAACTAGAGATCTGAAATCTATGGACCTATTGTAAAGACTCAGCACTGGAGATAATGTTCTAACTGCCACTGTACCTGTATTGTCAGTGTCGAAATATGTCGCTCTAGGTTTTGTTTTGCTTCTGCTTCTTCCTCCAACTGTTCTTGCAGGCTGTTATTTTCCTCCTCCAGCTGGCGAAGCTTGGTAGTTACATTCAGTTTCTGCCGAGTTTCCTCCTGAAGCAACTCCTACAGAGATCATCATAATAGAACATGGTCATTTTTTTGTTCCTTTTTCAATATGTTTTATACAGGTTATCCCAGTGGGAAGCCTACCTGCATATCCTGTAGCTGAGATCCCAAGCTTGCAACATCCTTAGTGAGTTTGATTGCCTTGGTTTCTGCTTCACTGAGCAAACCGGTAACATTTTCCACTTCAACCTAAAGAAAAATCACATTGAATCTTTTCAGTCATTTTGTATAGCTTCAATCCCATCTACCCCAGCTATGTTTGAGATGGGTCCAGACTGAACTCTTGAATCGCAGTTTGTATTTGAATGCCAGGACCAGAACCTGCTCCTGTGCTTCTGGATCACTTCCAGAACCCAAGAAGAGGCCTATTTTCCAGTTCAGATATAATTCAAGATGGCAAAAATCATGTCAGAATGGTGGATATTGCCAAAGTTTTGCTAAGAGAATTTGTGAGATTTCAGTGCTGTGGAACCAATCCACAGCAGGTAAGCATATGTTTGGGGTAGAGGTTTCGGAGAATTCTGTCACAGGCAACTTTATTGAACCTCCCTTTGTCCAGTACAGCTGTAGAACAGCTCCATGCAAAAGGTGCCTTGATTTTGTGCCCCACTCCCTCTGTCACACTCCCTAGCTGAGTGGAGAGGTCTATACCCAATGGAGTGCAACTTGTTATGAAGAAATTGATTCTGAAAAGTTGGTTTTCAAATGCAAATACAAAATAAAACCATATTCTATTTCCACAGGTTTTTACTACATAACATACTAAGAAGCCCTTTATTGCTGCATTTGTGAATTAACAGTTCTTGGGAATAGGCATTTAGTAAGAAACAAGTAATGGTTTGTATTAGCAACACGATTGTGTGGGACCCAGAATACGTCAGTCACTCTATATCCAGTTGTCCCACTGAGCCTCTCAGGTCACCGAAGAAGGTATTTCTTACCTGTAACTTATGGACTTTTTCATTGAGTTCCACCCGGACGCGCTCTCCATCGGTGTATTTGGACTGTAGCTCCTGAAGCTGCACTTCCAGCTTCTTCTTTTTGTACTCCACATCTTGTTTGGCCTGATTTAGTGACTTGATTTCAGTACTCAGGTCAGCATTTTCTTTCTCTAGTGTCTGCTTGGTCTTGTCCAAGTTTACTTTGGCCTGAATGCATAAGGCAAAGAAAAATACATTGTGTAAAAGAAATCCACAATGTCTAATAGATAAACCCATTTTCAGGGTAGTGGTTTTCAGTTTACCCGTTTAAATTGCTCCAGCTGTTCTGTTAGCTCTTCCACAGCTTGAGTATGCTTTTGCCTCATCTCCTGGACCTGGGCTTCATGAGTCCGAGTTTCCTCGTCCAGAGCTCTCTTCAGCACTGTGACCTCCAGTTCCCTCTTTGCTCTGGAAAGCAATACACACATGAATGGAACAGCTAGCAGACAATCGAATCACACAGGAAACTGTGTTATTGCACAGATGTGTGATGATACTTTTATAGTAGCACTTTAGAACCATTAGTTAATTAAGTGTCTTGTCCAATCCTTCGTAGGGCAACACTGTCAGAGCCTGAATAAGAATCCAAGAGTTCCTTGCACTGGGGCTTGTGCTTAGAGCCCATGTTATTCCCTCCAGATGTGCAGATCTTTACACATCACTAGATATGTGTTATGCAATATTTTATTGAAATAGTGCTTTCTGATTTTATGTCTTTTATAGTGATTTTTGGCTACATTTGTTTTTCTACCTTGTGCTAGGTCATTATACCTGAGTTCTTGCTGTGTAGCTGTGCTATCCAAGGTATCTTCAAGTTCTGTTTTCAGGGCCTCCAGCTCTTCACCCAGGTCTCTCTTTTGTTTTTCTGCTTTGTTTCTTGCTGCTCTCTCAGAATCCAAGTCTTCCTGGAGATCAGAGATGTGACCTTCCAGCTCACGGATTTTTTTGAGGGCATTATTCTTCTGAGCAATTTCATCTTCAAGCCTGGACAAAAAAAATATGATGTGTATATATAAAAATTTTTCAAGTCTGTTGAGCTGTTGGGAGCTGGTGCTTTGATTTCAATCCAAATAACCTAAATGAATCCACGTTTTTTTAAATTTTACTAGGAAATGTAATTAATCCACACCAGATAATAGATAAGATAACACCCCATCTTATGTTAGTATAGCTTAAACTGTGTATTTAAGGGTAAGGTTTTCTGAATGACCTAACTCTTAGTCCTTTAGAAATCCATAGGAGCTTTACCATTGACCTCGGTATGTACAGAATTAGGCCAACTCCAAGAGTTTTAGAAAATCCCATCCTAAATATATGTTTGAAGGTATGTGCCAGGTTCAGCTTTTAGCTCATTGTGCAGACAGTCCTAACCAGCATGGAGAGAGAATGACAGAAGTAGATGTGATGTCCTCATCTCTTGGATGACATAGACAATTGGGATGATCACTGGTATCTGCAGAGTAAGACTTTCTCAACTGTTTGACATGTAAGAAACTGGGCCCCCAATGCAGGAAAGAGATATGGAAGGGAGGGGAGAGGAGGCTTGGGAAAATGATTGTTGCCCTGTATGGAAAGACAGTATCCCAGAGGATATTGAGGTGTGGAAGGATTTTACTGCTCAATGCGGGCTTGGTGGCCAATGACATTTCAAGCCCTGATTTCTCATGGCCTGAGGATCCTGCTTCTATTTAAGTCTATGGGAAACACCCCTCCCCCCGCCCATTCATTTGAATGGTTCAGGGGCAGACTTGTAGTAATTTGCAGTGTATTTTGTCTATAACCTGCACTTCAAAGTGCAGAGATCAGATTCAGAGCTGAACTTTCACAAAGTGTGGGTGGGGATTGGTGTGTGCATGTCCAGATCTGGAGTTTCAGCTCAGGCCCTTCTGTCGGTGGAGTTGGATACCTGGCAAGAGCGGCCTGCAGCTCTTCCTCCTTTTTGGCCAGCTGCATCTTTAGTTCGGCAATCTGCGCCTGCAGGTCTGCAATCTGCTCATGCAGATCACTGGCGTCTCCCTCCAGCTTCCTCTTCGTTTTCTCCAGTTCTTGTCTGCTCTTCTCTTCTTTCTTCAGTCGCACTGAAAAAATGGGGATTCTTGTCAGGGTAGTGAGTCAGCCCAAGGAATTCTCAAAGTGATCCTGAACATAGGTACATATACACAGAAAAGCAGTGAGGTCGCTGTACTTCTCCATTTGGTTATACACTGAATACAAGTCAATTTTCTTTTTGTAGTGAAGGGCTAGTGACTTGCAACTAGCACACGAACTTTACTTTCTGTCCATCCATAAATCAGAACTCTGCTCCCCAGTATTCTGAAGCACTACTTTTTGCCATATTTTCTTTCTTGTGCTGACTCTAACAAAATAGGGACCTCTGTTTTGCTTATGCATTGTTCCTATCCCATAGTTTTTGTAGGTTGGGTTCATTCTACAAGAAACACAAATGAAACTGTTCATCTCTTTTACCTTTGTCTGACTTGGATTTTAAAAAAATGATTTGTAATAAATGAAAGCCTGGGTTTCTCATAAATATTGTAATACATAGTTCTAACTGGCCCCAGAATACTGAATCTGGCAAATACCATTTGAAATTAAAAGTGAAAAACAAACATACAAAACAATTAAAATTACATTTCTGCCTACTTGGAAAGAGCCCCCCCAGGACTGTCATTAAAAATAAATTGTATTTGGTAATTACTACAGAATTTCATGTTCCGGCATTTCAGAAAACCTAGATGGTAAATGTATTGTCTCTATTTTTTTAAAGGAGTCTTTTAAAAATACAACTCAAATAAGCAATTGATATAAAACCACCTTTGGTTTACAATACCTTCCAGTTCTGAAATCATTGATTCATGTTTGTTTTTCAGCTTTGTAAGGTTTTTGGCTTTTTCTTCTTCTTCTGCAAGATTTGTTGTTAAATCACTTATTCTCTCTTCAAGGAGTTTTCTTTCCTTAAGAAAAAAAAGTTTCCAATTACAGATAGAACATACATTATTTGTGCCCATGAAATGCCAATGTACACACTAAAAAATAAATCAGATCTTTTTAAATGCGACATTTCCTGACAGTGTCATGTAGCACTTCGATTATAGAGGAGATCGAAAGTGGTGGATGCTTTCTATGAGATTAACTAGACTATTAGATTCTTTATACCCACTCTATGCTAGCAAGTACTTGGGCACCGATTCAGGAAAGTATTTTAACACATACATACTTCAAGTGCATTTCTGAATCATGGCCTTAGAGTTTATGGGTGAAATTCCTTCTGTCCAGAGGACCAGCACAAGGCCTATGCATAATTAAAGCCCTCAAAATAGGAGGTAAGTGGTGCATGAAGTGCTGGCCCTCTGCACAAGGTGACCCTACATACTTAGCTTGATGCATAAGAAGTTATACCAGTTATCCCAGATTGGGAGGAACGCACAGATATCCTTTAGCAAATGTTATTGTACAGCTGTCTTTTATCTCTTAGTATTCAGTTGTTTTAGAAAGCAAGTGGTATGGACATCCATGGAGATGGCATCAAGACATAGCAGTAATATATTTAAACAACAGTTAGATGATTACGTACAATTTTACAAATTAAAAGGAATTAGTGAGTTTTGTGCATAGGGGGAGCTGTCTGCTCTTTCTAGGAGCTAAAGGGGAATGTTTCCACTGATCTTGCTTAATTGCTATGGGGATTTTTGCTTGGAGATATTTTTGCCATTAGAGGACTCAAAAAGCGAACAACATTTAGATTTTTAATAACATTTTAAATTGTCTAGGATAAACATGGCAACGTTGTCACCGGCCCATTCCAGACACAAAGGGCTTATGGCCTGCTAGCTATGTGACTATGAAGTGCTAAGTTATTGTTACCATCGTAGCTGAAGAGGAGAGCTTTTCATCTTACATTGATTTTGCGCTAAGTAGAAAACTGGGCCCATGACACTGACCTTGGTCAGCTTGTTGTTCTGATCGTCCATTACGAGAATGTCATCTTCCATTTTCTTTATCTTGGCCTCTGCTGTTACTTTCTCAAGTTGTAGTTTTTGCCTTGCAGCTTCTTCTTCTTCCAGCTGGTCCTCAAGGTCCTTTTTGGTGGGGAAAAAGCCCCAAAAAACATGAATTCTAGAATGAATGTACTACAGGGCCTATTTTAGGCCTGCCCAAACCTATGTGGGCATATTAAAAGCTTTAAGAAATGGGTGACCCATAAGGGTCTTGGCAATACAGAAGGAAAGATTTAGTAATCTAGCCATTTAGAAAAGAAACTCTTTAAATATTTTAAATTGGGATGGGGAAGAATGTGCCTGTCTACTATAAAGAATTACATGGAGGGGAAAACAGCAGAAAAGCATTCCTACTACTGTGTAGCACAGGGGTTCTCAATCTGGGGGTTGTGACCCCTTAGGGGGCCACGAGGTTATTACATGGGGGGTCACAAGCTGTCAGCCTCTACCCCATACCCCTCTCCGCCTCCAGTATTTATAATAGTGTTAAATATAAAAAAGGTTTTTTAATTTATAAGGGGGGGTCGCACTCAGAGGCTTGCTGTGTGAAGGGAGTCACCAATACAAACGTTTGAGAACCACTGGTGTAGCATATACATATTCCACAAAGTACTATATAGCAGCTACTGTCATATGATCAGTAGTTGCCAATTTTGTCAGTGAGGTGCAATTGTATGAGCTGTACATAGGTTACAGTACCAGCATTTGTTGTTGCAACTTTTTCTTCTCTGTTTGCAACTGATGACTGCGGTCCTCCTCCTCTTCAATCCGGGCCTCCATTTCATGCAAGATCTCCTCCAGCTCTTGCTTCTTAGCAGATAGGCGGACTCTCATCTCTTCAGCTTCAGCATACAGTTCGGTCTCGGCCTGAAGCTGTTCCTGAAGGAGATTCTTTTCTTCACACAGCTATGCAGATAAATGGATATGCATTTAAAACTTAGCTCACAAGTTACCCAGTGCTGCTTTCTTTAAGAAATATGTGGACAAATTGGAGAGACTGTCCAGAGGAGAGCAACCAGAGTAATAAAAAGTTTAGAAAACCTGACCTATGAGGAAAGGTTAAAAAAACTGGGCTTGTTCACTCTTGAGAAAAGAAGGCTGAGTGGCGACGTGTTAAGTCAAATATGTTACAGGCTGTTATAAAGAGGACTATGACCTATTGTTCTCCATGTCCACCGAAGGTAGGACAAGAAGTAATCAGTTTAATTTGCATCAAGAGATATTTAGATTAGATATTAGGAAAAGCTTTATAATTTTAAGTGTAGTTAAACTCTGGAATAGGTTTCCAAGGTAAATTGTGAAATCCTCATCATTGGAGCTTTTTAAGAACAGTTTAGACAAATGCTTATCAGGGATGGTCTAGGTTTTCTTGGTCCTGTCTCAGTGCAGGAGGCTGAACTAGATGATCTTGTGATCATCTCTCCAGCCCTACATTTCTATGATTCCATGGTTCTCCTAGACTGCCACTGAATAGAGATTAGTACACTGATAGGAGGTCTAGGGGTCCAGGCTTTTGAAGTCTGGCAGTGGACTGCAGTGTGCTTTGGTTCAGGTCCATTGATGTTAAGAGGATCAGAAGCATAAGGAGAATAGACCCTTTTGCTGGTATTTTGTAACATTTAATAAGCTTCTAAAAATAAAATAATTGATAAAGTTTCCAGTGGTCCACAACTGTATGTCACCTGATTGTGTTTCAGCTCCAATTCCTTCAATTCACTCTCTGCTTTTTGTTGTCTTTCCTTCGTTCTCTGTAGCTCCTCATCTTTGGCCTGCATTTCTTCCTCTTGGCGGGTGACTTGTAAGAGTGGTTTCACCTGAAAAACCAAGTATGAATGTTGCTTTTCAGCATTTACTTTAGTGAATGCAATATTTATCAAGGATGCCAGACTGACAGCCCTATGGACGAACTTTTGTATTATGAAGGTAGTGGAGCAATACAGCACTGTCAGTTCTAGTACAAGCTTCCCCACACCACTGAGCTTCAGCAACGCTCTTGAAAGGCCACTTCTCTGTTAAAAAGGCTATTTCATTCTTTGGGTCATGTCAGTCCTTTGATTCTCTGATGAGACTTATGAAACGGGACAATTCGAACAAGATGTGATGGGGAGTTGTGATGCAGGGCTCCTCTTCACTAACTCATTTCAACGTCTGATATGAAATTAAAGATCTAAACATGCTAATTCTTCTTGTGTGAATCCTTTTCAGGGGGTTATTTTCATCATCTGAATAAAGACAGAATGACCCATACTTTTAATAACATTCCAGAGATATGTTCAAAACCTTTCTGACAATGAACCTAATCTTAAACCGTCTGAAATCAGTGACTTTTACTGATTACAACGGACTTGGGAGCAGGCCCTATAGGTAGGTAAAAGTCCTTCCTCCTAACTTGACTTAGAATCCTAGACAATCTCTCTCATTTGGAAGGCTGAAGAAAAATTCACTGAATGACAGTCACTTACTTTAGTGAACAGTCTCCACCATTGCCAGTTCCTTAGTTTCAGGTAAGCAGAACAGTTTCTCTGAATGACCTTCATTGCTGTTAACTGCTGCTGTCTCTTGGCAAAGGCCCTATAATTAAATACAAAGCAACTTCCTTCAAATAATCTGATAATAGTGAGCACAAGTTGTCTGCACAATACATTTCAAACAAAACAACGCTGGTGCACAAATCTGTGTGAAAGTTTGAGATGTCTGGTGCAAACTCTCACTTTAAAAGTGTCTCATTATTTGTGGTACCCGTAGAAAGGTGGTAATTTTGTCTGTCTTTTCAGTATTTTATTCTGCTGTTTTTAGAATGGCTTAATTGTAGAGATGGGATCAAACCACAAAATCCAGATCTGAGTATGGACATCTCCAGAATCCTGGGTATGCAGGCAGTCGGATCTAGGCTTTTTATTCAGGTCCATCATTCTTTAATCATACCATATTTAAAGTTGTTCGTTCAGAAGTCTGAGGGCCTTGATGGCAGGGCCCAAGGGAAAAACCTTTATTGTTAATATTTAAAAAATGGGCTTTTACCTCTTAGAGTGCTTAGTTGGTTTAAAATTATTTGGGAGTATGGTCAGGTGACTCAAGTGCCCAGTGCTTCAGGTCCAAGCTCTGTATCAATGGTGTTTAACGCTTTACAAATGGCATCAGCTTTATTATTTATATTTATTATTTGTATTGTGGTAGCATCTAGCATTCCTAGTCATGGACCAGAACCCTGTTGTGCCAGGGGCCATACAAATAAAGAACAAAAAGACAGTCCTTGCAGTTTACAGTCTAAGTAGTTGAAGTACTTCTATTCTATGTAATTGATCTTATTAGATTCTTAAGGGGAAGGAGTATGTCTTCTTATATACATGTACTGCACCTGACACCTTTGCATTACAGTGGCACCCAAAATGTCGCAATAACCATAAACCTCATTTTTTAAAAAAGCCTCAATTTGCAATGCAGATAACTACACTCCGTGATCTACATCGCCATAGACTTTATTGTGTTTTTGACAACGCAGTCTTACTTTCTTGCCAGGTAGCCTCGACTTTGAGCCTGGAAAGCAATAATGACGTCTGTGATTTTCAAGTCTCTTTCTTCTTCCAGATGAGCCAGGACACCAGTTCTGAAGAAGATTTTACTTTGTCCAATCCTGTACAAGTTGGGATCAAGTTCTAATGCTTTCATCTATTGGGAGGGAAACAAGGATATTTTGTGGACTCTGTCATTACAGTTCAGTCTTAAATACTTTTCATTGGAATGGTTTTTACACTGTTTGCAGAAAAAATAACCATTTCCATGTAAAATGTATGTTCCTGACTTTATTAATTTTGGTTGAAAACATTCTGCTCACCATCAGTATACAAGCCTGTTTCCCGTCCATAAATCCTTTAGGAATAGCATTTGCAGCAAGAATTTCATATCTGTAAACAGAAATGGCATAGAAAAGGAAAATCAATTATTTAGCGCAGACGTAATCTTAGTTTCAGCACAGATGAATGTGAATTACAACACTCCAAATCATATTGTCCTACCGCTGGCGGAATTCCTGGAAGACAATTCTGTTGGGGAATCCTTGCCGGCAGATACGAATCCCTTCCAAGACACCATTGCATCGTAACTGCTCCAGCACTAAATGGGCATCAAGTTTGCCAGCCTATGGAATAAAGACATTTTCAGTTTTAGCATATAAAATAAATAAGGAAGGAAGATAGAAGTTTGGAAAGTGTATTACTGGCACAGCATTATAATGGAAGATATGACCTATGAGGAAAGGTTAAAAAAATTGGGCATGTTTAATCTCGAGAAAAGAAGATTGAGGGGGGAACTGATAACAGTTTTCAGATATGCTAAGGGCTGTTATAAAGAGGATGGGGATCAGTTGTTCTCTGCGTCCCTGAAGGTAGGACAAGAAGTAATCGGCTATATCTGTAGCAAGGGAGATTTAGGTAAAACTTTCTAACTACAAGGGTATGTAAGCTCTGGCCTAGACTTCCAAGGGAGGTTGTAGAATCCCCATCATGGGAGGTTTTAAGAACAGGTTGGACAAACACCTGTCAAGGATGGTCTAAGTTTACTTGGTCCTGCCTCAGCATCGGGGACTGGGCTTGCTCACCTCTCAGGGTCCCTTCCAGCCCTACATTTCTATATTTCTATAATACTGTCATCTGCAACACAGTTCTCCAGGTAGTGGGTCATGATCTACCAGTGGATCATGGGAAGGTTGTACATGGATTGTGGGCCTGCTGTGGAGGCCTCAAGGGGGCAGGTTTGGAGAGCAACCCTGCCCCACACTCACCCCACAGTGGTGGCTCCTGTCCCGGGGGCTGGGCCTGGCTCCCTTGTCTAGGTATTGTGACCTGTCATTGCAGTCCAGTGCACCAGTTCACAGTGCCACTCACTCAAATTTGGCCTGGCTGCACCCCTGTCATGATGGAGGGGTGACCAGGCCAAATCTGAGTGGTTCTGTGACCCTGTGCACCAGGTTGCAATGCCACTCACTCAAATGAGGTCTGGCTTTCCCTCTGTCATGACATTAGGGGCAGTTGGGCCAAACCTGGGTGCTGCTGTGATCCCATGTGCCAGGTAACAATGCTCAGAGCCATGTCCAACACCATGGACAGGAGCTGCCATTTTGGGGTGAGTATGGGGTAGCTTCCTCTCCAACCCATCCCCACTCCTGGAGCCTCCCCTCTGCATGAGGCTGGGATAGGATTTCCTTAGTAAAAAGTCTGGGAATCAGTGGAGTCTACAGTATACTGTTCTAGTTACTAGAACTTGACAAGAATAATGAAACCTGAGCATTTGAAACGTACCCTTTTTTCATGATTTGGAATGATACAACGGACAAAGTTTGGATTTGTGTTCCTTAGGGTAGTCATCAGCTTGGTCAGTTGCTCCTTATAGAGTTGCCCAACAGTACGGAACATGCCCTTCTTGGTTTTTGAAGCACTAGGGAGTGAACTTTCAGTCATCTTTGCCATCTGGTCCAGCCCCACTATGCGGTCCACTGAAACATAAAAGCAACGGTGAATGGAACCTCTCAGACAGGTGGTCTTCAAAGTTCATTGCTTCTGGCATAATTGCACACCTTATTAAAATCTAGTATAATCTAACCGTATATTGTGGTACTATATAAAAGTTTAGTAGCAACAGTCATAGATATAGGCAAGATTAAATATCTGGTAAGGTCTACCACTTCTGTGTCAATGCTGAAAATACAACTTGTTACGGACTGATGACTGAATACAGTGCTGTTGAACACATGGCTATTAATATAGAACACTTAGCCCTTATATATGGGTTTACATCTACCCTACAAACATTATGCTCGCCTCACAACACCCCTACACAGGTAGAATTATCAAGCAGGTTAGAACTGGGAAAACTACCCACCACCACTTCCTGATTCCCACCCCAGTGTTGCACACATTGGACCACACTCCCTTCTGGGTCATTTCCCCTGATTATCTCAATGTTTGGGTTATCCTCCAAGTCCTTTGGAAAAATGAGGGTTTTGCTGTTTATATTGTACATATGTTTGTACAGCTCCTTGTGATTCTTTTAGATTAAAAGTGTTATGTAATAGAATATCATACTCAAAGGGGCCAGTGAAATTACACCTCCTTAGCAATGCCCATGGGGCACTCATTTGAGATGTGGGAGTGAGATATGGATTGTACATGATCACTCTTCAGAAGTAAAATCAATATAAGCTGCTCAATGTTACATGTTCAATAGCAGATACATGCTGAATCTTCATTTTCATGATCTTTTTGGATGGCATTTTTAAGTAAGTAATTGATTTGATGGAGCTTAAGCCATACATGCTGTCTCTGAGGAGTACAGTTTAAGGATTTAATAAGCTTAGGTCCTAAAGGATGATTGACAGCTCTTTACACAACATTACAAGCTTAGCGTTCAGATTCATACCATCTTTCCAAAGGTCTGCCACAAATTTGTCTGAAGACTGATTCAGCAGAGAAGTCACATTGTCATTTAGTGGATCCATGTTCTTCGTTAGCCAGGCACTTGCACTGTAGTCAACCTTTAGAAAATATCACTCATGTAAAAATCTGTTCTCAGTCAGGAATTTTGATAGTGAGGACCCTGATCCTGACTGGGAACTTTGGGCACTATAACAATCCAAATAATAACAATAATGTGAAATGCCCTGTGTAGATAGGATTTGCTCACATGGATTAAGGTTGGTACATGCGTGGCTCTTAAAGGTTAATGCACTCATATTTTGGGGGCCCAATCCTACTGCCATATCCACATCACTGGACTCCTGCTATCTTTGTGAATTTGTTTGGAGACTCCAAAGTAGTGGCATTTTTGAGAAACACTTAGCTTTGGACTAACTCTGCTCAAATTGAAATCAATGGATTTCACCAGGGATGGACTTCAATGGGAGCAAAATTAGATCAGTTCTTGAGTGCTTTCTATATGTTACAGAATGAAAGCACTTTTTATTCCAGCAAACTGAGTCACTCTCAGTACTTTGATTCTATTTCTTGGCAATCTCTCACACTTTGGCTGTATATTTCACTGTTTGGACATCAAAGAGTTACAAGTTTTGTATAGTAAGAGAGCTTAGTCCTGTCCAATACCCTTCCTGCATAGTGGATTATGGAGAACTCAGTTTTGTCTTTGAGTTGTTTAGGCTTCTGGAACTTGGCATGACTGCCTTGTTCTTGACACAGTTTCTCTACAAAAGATGTGTCTGTAGCTTTGGGGAACCAGCACTCTTCATCCAGGAGAGCCAGGACACCGGGCGGGTTGTTCTGCAACATAAGCAGTAGACACATCAGTCATATGCAATGAAAGAAAATCACCTTCAATTTCCTCTAGGTTATTATTAATCATACTCTGAAACAATGGAGCCAAAAAGTCTAAGGTTACACAAAGCCCCTGTTGGACTGAGATATAAGCATCCCTTATCCAACCTACACAATGTTGTCCCACCTAAAGACATGTAATCTTACCGGTCTTTCAATCAGCTCAATGCAAGGTTGCAGATCAAGGCCAAAGTCAATGAAATTCCATTCAATGCCCTCACGCTGATACTCCTCCTGCTCCAGTATGAACATTGTGTGGTTGAAGAGCTGCTGAAGTTTCTCGTTTGTGTAATTGATACACAATTGCTCAAAAGAATTGACCTGAAAATGGCATGAAAGAACTGAATTATTACATTTAAAAATAAATGTACAAGAAAAATGTGAATAGTAAGATAACATTTTGTATCTTCTAGTTCTTTTATTAGTAATAATCGTTACATTATAAGGGAGAAGATTTTACTATCCTAACTTTGGCTTTACATGAACATTTACATTAAACTCTTACACATTAGGTTAACCAGCTATAGTTAAAAGCAACAGAGAGTCCTGTGGCACCTTTAACACTAACAGATGTATTGGAGCATAAGCTTTCGTGGGGGAATACCCACTTCGTCAGACGCATGTAATGGAAATTTCCAGAGGCAGGTATAAATATGCAGGCAAGAATCAGTCTGGAGATAACGAGGTTAGTTCAATCGGAGGGTGAGGTCCTCTGCTAGCAGTTGAGGTGTGAACACCAAGGGAGGAGAAACTGCTTTTGTAGTTGGCTAGCCATTCACAGTCTTTGTTTAATCCTGATCTGATGGTGTCAAATTTGCAAATGAACTGAAGCTCAGCAGTTTCTCTTTGGAGTCTGGTCCTGAAGTTTTTTTGCTGTAAGATGGCTACCTTTACATCTGCTATTGTGTGGCCAGGGAGGTTGAAGTGTTCTCCTACAGGTTTTTGTATATTGCCATTCCTGATATCTGACTTGTGTCCATTTATCCTTTTACGTAGTGACTGTCCAGTTTGGCCAATGTACATAGCAGAGGGGCATTGCTAGCACATGATGGCATATATAACATTGGTGGACGTGCAGGTGAATGAACCGGTGATGTTGTAGTTGATCTGGTTAGGTCCTGTGACGGTGTTGCTGGTGTAGATATGTGGGCAAAGTTGGCATTGAGGTTTGTTGCATGGATTGGTTCCTGAGTTAGAGTTGTTATGGTGCGGTGTGTGGTTGCTGGTGAGAATATGCTTAAGGTTGGCGGGTTGTCTGTGGGCGAGGACTGGCCTGCCTCCCAAGGTCTGTGAAAGCGAGGGATCATTGTCCAGGATGGGTTGTAGATCACTGATGATGCGTTGGAGAGGTTTAAGCTGAGGACTGTAGGTGATGGCCAGTGGAGTTCTGTTGGTCTATAGTTAAGTTTGTTAAGCTACAGTTAAGTTTGTTTTCTCAACTCAATGTAATTCTCAATAGTTTTATGTAGGTGCCTCTTTATCACTGAAGTAGTACGAGTTTATAATCCACTTATTGTATTTCTTAAATTTCCGAGTACCCAACCTGCCTCTTTATAAACGTCACAGAACAATGTTCAGTATATTCCCACCCCACACAGGCCTAGTGCGCTGCTTAAGGCCCCAGTCCTCCACTGAGGATGGAGCAGGATGATCCCTGCATCCATACAGAGCCCTTTGGTACTGTGCAGTTGCAGAGGGTCTGCCCACCTGGTTCTCAGAGCAGGATCAGGGTTTAAGACTTTTAGAAAAGGACAGATAATGAGACTGACGAAAACGAAAGAGTGAAATACACAAGTGGGAAGTTAAAATGTTCAGATCATCTTGTGCCAAATAGTACATACCTCAAAAATCTCAAATCCAGCGATATCAAGGATCCCCAGGAAAGACGCTCCTTGTCTTTTTGTTTTATCCAGAGCTTTGTTCACACGACTAAGAATCCAACGGAACAGACGTTCATATGTTGCTTTGGCTAAAGCCTCTATCGCAAAATCTGCCTATTAATGCAGGGCAGGGAAGAAGATATGAAATGAATGAACAAATCAAAATCAGACGCTATCTTCCATATAGAACAGTAATGGGGTGCGGGGATAGGGTTGCCCGTTCCCCCACACACACACACCGATTTTTAAAGAAGAAAGTTAGCAGAGTTAAGGAGATCACAAATTGATACCTGCTCTTTGGTCTGGGCTTTCTGAACAACATCTCGTCCAACTTTGATCCGTGGTGTCAGGATTGCCCTTGTGAAATCTGTCACGTTAATACCCATCAGGTGACACACTTTCTGTGCAGCTTCAATCAAGAGAACAAAATTCTATTTCACACTGGATTTTCTCATGGTAGATCAATAAATGTCTATGCTAGGAGTATGTCTAATGATGAACCCATTATCCCTCCATTCCATTAAAATATCTTCCTCATGCATATGCGAAAGAGACTCCACAAGTGTCATTCACAACACCAGCAGCATATGCATTGTTCAGCCACCTAGGGACTCAAGATCACCAGATATGATGCATGTTAATTTTGTTAATTTAAAGTGCAGAATCTCTTTTTCAATAGTTGCAGCATCAGTGGAAATCAACAATGAAAATGAGAAGACTGGTACAAATTACAATTTACTTAACAGTCTGTGATGGGGTGTGTTTCCACACTGGCAGTGAAATGATTAATAGGAGTCAGAGAGCAATTAGCACACCTGGTTGCACCTGGAGGGTGGGTCAGGCCCAATTAAAGTCAAGACCCAGCTAGGGAGGAGCTGGGTGGTTACTATAAAGAGAAGAAGCCCAGACTAGAAAGGAGGCTGGAGGAGGGACACTGGAAAGACAGGGGAGTGGTGCAAGTTGCTATGATGGTCCCTGAAAGAGAGTAGGAATTGGACTTCTGGGGAGGAAGCCCTGGGAGGTGTTGCTCATTACAAGAGCTGGAAGGAACATTGTAGAGCCTAGAGAGGATAAAAGGGGCCTAGAGATGGACCAAGGTAGGAAAGCCAAGGAAGCCAGGGGTCTAAAGGAGCAGAACTTGACTGCTCACTGCAGTGGTACTGAGCTGTAGAGGGAGGGCCTAGGCACTCCTACCAGTGACTGGGGAAAGGTGGTGTGAACCTCCCTCCCCCACACACACATCCTTGAGACAAGGGGCAAGGGCTATGGAGAGCCTTGAGACAAGGGGAGTGAAGACCACAGGGCCCAGAGTTGCGGGTCAGACACCTGATGTAAGGTCACTGGACAATTGTTTTGTGGGATTCTCTGTTACCCTGGAAAGAGTCAGACTGAATGTGACCTGGCTGGCGGGCTGAGTGGTGAGAAGAGGCAGGGCTGGAGTCAGCAGAGGTTTCTGGATGAGGCGAGCCTGCTACACTACATTATGCCACACTATGAGGGTGTGCACAAGCAGTGACTCCACCTTTGACACAGACATTTTATTATGCTATTCATGGTTTTCAATTTAAATTTTGAAGAGATAAAATTATACCAGTGTCATCTGGCATAGAAGCTTGATCAGTATTTCTCTCCTTCTTGAAGATAATATTACCCAGCTGTAGGACAGATGAAACAACCTTCAGCATCGCTGTAAAATAAATTAAAGAGTAAAATGTCAGGAATTCTATCAATAGAAATAATAGTCATATAATCCAAAATGACTGTCCCCTAAACAGCTATTTTATAGTGTAGACCATATCTTAAGAGAGTGTCTCTCACGGGTTTACCTCCCCTTCCGTTTATGATGATCAGGGCCATCTCCCTGCCTTGGTGACTGCGATGCACCAGGAGCAACTAAAGCAATTGCTTACACAAGGAAGTCATGTTAGAAAAGCAGGTGGTGTATCTGTAGCTCACTTTGAATACAGTTTAATAGCTGGAAATAAGAAGAGCAGCCAGCACCATGTCAGGTATTCATGACCACCACTTAGTGCTCTGAGGACTGTTGATGGTTCATGGACCATAGGTTGGGAACTACAGTGTTGTAGTACGTTATTATAGTAATTGTCTTAAGATACTTCTAAGAGCAAAAGGATTTGTTAACTTATCAATTCCATGGAATTAAAGTGAAGCACATGTATAAGTCTTGCAAGATTGGGGCCTAAATATTTAGTATACAAAACATCATCTGATTAAAGTGCAATTCCAAAAGTGTGCATTAACATAACACTGCATCGCCTTAGATGTTAAAATACATTGTCACTTTACAAACCAGATTGTCTTTCAGGGGTTAATTCTTCTTTTTGCTAGACTCCTAGACTTGTACAAGCAGAGAATGATGCTTCAGCAGGTTCATATTTTGGGGGTCCAGGCGTGGGGGATTAAGGGATCAATACAAAGAATTACTATTGATGCCAGTGAGAGGTGCAGGCATCATCTCCTCCTGCATGCCTTGATGGGAGACAAGACCTGCCACCTTTATTAAAATAGACACTTTTGAATCCAATCGGGAGAGGTGCTAAATTGCTGCTATGCAGGGTTTAGCACCCTCAGTTCCTAATGAAATCGGTGGGAGCTGATGGAGTTCTCAGCACCTCACAGGCTCAGTTTTGATCGATGTGGTCAGTAATAAGATCTCCATTGTCCTGGCCACCAGGTGTCACTTCAGGTATGAAGACTAACACAACCTGGGGGGGAAGCGGGGGAGGGGGAGAAGCACACATACAGTGTCATGACAGTTAAAACCACAAACTGACAGTTAAGAGGGTTCTTCTATGTCTGCATTTGTGTACATTTTCAAGATAATTTAGGCTGGTTGTTCATTTCCCTCTGTCCTGAACCTGCAGATAATACTAGTATTAACTGCTCAAGGCAGGCCCAATTCCTTCAAATTTAAGTCATAATATTTTGCAACTTTTTTTTTTTGGTCATCTTTGTTGGAAAGTGCCTAAAAACTAGCTTTAAATGGTCATTAGTAGTGATCATGTGTGGAGTTCTGCCAGCTGGGATGCTTAAAAGTCTGTCCTTTAATAGCCATGTTTTACCTTTCAAGGCCCAATTTTTAAAGTACTACTGGATGTTGACAACTGTATTGATGGTTTGGCATTCAAATGGGTTTGGAATGCATGTAATGTTCCCTCACCAAGCAGCTCTCATGGGATTTGTCACTTCTGACACTGATGAAAAAAACCTTTGTAATTCCTCACTTACACAGACAGCAAAAAATGTAGAAATAATTTCAGGTGATCCACATTTAAGATACGTATGCACTACATATCTGTGTTTGTTCTATGCATTATATTTTGTATATAATCTAATACAATTTATTTTCTCATTCTAACGTACATAGTAACTCTTCTCATCTTATAACTTATTCCATTTTCAGTAATGGAACTCTTGACAGTTTAATCATATTCTGGGTGGGATTTTCAAAGATGTTCAGTTTAGCCATTATTTCAGTGGGGACAGAATTAGGCCAATGCTAAGTGTTTTTGAAAACCTCCACCCTAGAACAACATATAGCGCTTACATAGCAATTTCTATTTTTGTCAATCTTTTCAAACATATAATCAATTAGGCCTCCTTGCATAGCAAAGCCAACATTCACCCCAGACTTCCTGCTGCATCATCCTTCCCCCTTTCTTTTTGTATGAAATGGTTAGAGAGCTGAGGTGAGGCTGACAATGGCTATTTGCCAGGGTTCTATTGGCCTCGCTGACCCCAAACCCCATGGATCACCTGCCAGACTGACACATAGAGAAGCGGTCTCCTGGTTTTTTAGGGGTTTTCCTCAAGCATTGGCAGTATGAGCAATTTAATCACCAGGCTGTTAACTGCTGACCAGTGCTTGTGTTATATCATCTCCTACAGAGATTTTGTGGGGCGTTAATGCTGTTCCATTACCACTAACTAATTCTGCTTTGCATGCTACATGGCCCACAATGGAGAGGAGAGCATGCTATGTAGTACAGCTATCCTCCAACATCATCCCTTATCCATCTGATTATATCTCCCTTGATCATACAGTGTTAAGTTCCCATGTTATTCTTGCAGATGGAACAGAGGCAACTGTATGTCTGGGAAGATTTCCTCTGTGGGAAAACCCTGGATCCCTTTCCATGGGAGTTGTGTGGTTTTATTCACCTCCTCAGCATGCAGTAGAAGGGAACATAGAGTGGCATTAGTCCTTCGAGCACAAGCACACTTTGAAGGGAGACAGGTATTACCCCATTTGACAGATGGTGAATCTGAGATAGAGGCTGAATGACTCACAGAGGTTTAGAACTCTGGGATTTTTGGTTCCCAGTCCAGTGGCAAGACAATGCATCTCCAGAGAGGCCTGGACATGAGCCTTGAATAAAATTAACTTCCTAATATGAAACTAGATGTTCATTTACATGCAGCTTACATAGTGGCACATCTTGAGAAGAATCCATTGCTGTACATGTGTGCACAGAGATTACAGCAATATTTCTTACTTTTACAAGCATCAACTTATTGCTCTATGTGCTTTACTTGACCTAAAGCTTGCTAGCAATTCTTACCAAGCTGCTCCTCTTCATTAAAACCCATAATTGCCATGGCTTCCAAGGTCTCCTGGAACATCTCATCATCTTGCTGACCAGGAATAGGCACGTTGCCATTAGATAAAAAGGTATAGTTGTTGAAACTTTCCAGCAATAAATCCTCTATAAAAGGTGAAGAAAAAAATCGACTTAGAGAAAAGATAATTTAACACACACCCATACTAGAAATCAGAATCTCATCGATTATTCAGAGTATAAAGTCTGCTTTTAAGTTCTCAAATCTTTGGACTATTAAGTCCATTCCCCTGATGCAAAGCAGACAAAAAAAATCAGTGGTTTGCCAACTGGGGATTTCCCTTGTGTATGGAATTTTGGGTGGTGTAGAGTTACCATGACCTAAATTTTCAAAAGTTACTAGTGAGTTTGGGTGCCTCCACTCACTAGTAGCTTTTAAAAATGTATTCTCACAGCTGCCAGTGAAGATGGAATGGCTATAGGAAAGAGGGCATAGCCAGGGCATCTTTGTCCTGGCAATTCCTGATTGCTGGAATGATCCTAAAAGCCAGGCGTGCACTATATCCCTGAGCAGTGCTGTGCACTTCCTGACCATTTGGGATCTGATCCTTTGTTTCCATCAAGCTTTTTCAAATTTAATGTTTTTCTAAAAAATTCCATATTTCTACTCATTTTAGAAGTAGGCCTTTTTAGATTTGGGGACTTGCACCTGATCTATTTGCGCTGGGGTGACCTGCGAACTGCAAACCACCAGTTATAGATGCACATAAGTTGGGACATTTCTACAACTCTTGAGTAGAATTGTTTAGAACAGCCAAGGAATTCATTACTTATAACAAGGATTGAATGAAATTACAGTTTCAGACATTAAGATCAATTACGTAACTCAGCCCTTCACAACCGCTGCTCAGATAGTTCAGCTTAAGAAAGTAACTTACTTTTCATTTGTTCCCCAGTGCCAGCGATCATATAGTAAAAGATATGAAAGGTCCGCTCATCTCTAGCCTGGCGAATAGCACGAGACTTTTCAAGCAAATCTGGACGTTATGTATGTTAAAAAAAAAAATCTTATTGGCATATTTTACTCAGTGCATCCTAACACTGCCAATTGCCTTAGTACAACCAGCGGCACATGTTGGATGTTAGCTTGTCTAACAAACATGGGTCTGATTCTGCAATCACTCGCTTCCATATGCAGTGCTTATTAATGATGTCAATTGAAATACTCACAAGAAGTGATATGAATGCTCGGTTGAGTGCTTACTACCATGAATAATCCCATTTTGTATCTGATCAATGGCGCTAAACATGGTAGCATTCATTATGTGTAGGCCTAGGTGTTTACAGAACCAGGCCTAATCTGAAGAGTTTACATGATATCTGTCATGTCATGCTGTGATGCCTTTCTTCCTCAAGAGTATACTAGGATCTGATTCCCGGACGGGTTAAATCTTTCAACATCAACCAGTGTCTTCAGCACCTTTCCAGAAGCACTGCTCTCAAGGTTGGTGTAAGAGATATAAAAATAATAATAAACTGTTTTAATGAATATCTAATCTGCTAAAATTAGAGTTGGCAACACGTACATATGGCACAGGATCTGCAAATGAAGAATTGTGAAGAATAGTGCAGTAATGGTTCTTTTAAGCCCTTGGCTCTACACCATGGTTTTCTGAAGGAACAGGATCAGACCTTTAGTTCATAAGCCAAAAACTTTAAAGTTTGCCTCAGCCTGAACATCTTCACTGCAATGAAAGAGTCCCTTAGCCTAAGCCCCCAAGTCAGCTGACATAGGTCAGCCACAGGTTTTTAACTGCAGTGTAGACATACCCTGAGGCTACATCTACACTACAGGGGGGGTCGATTTAAGATACGCAAATTCAGCTATGGGAATAGCGTAGCTGAATTCGACGTATCGCAGCCGACTTACCCCGCTGTGAGGACGGCGGCAAAATCGACCTCCGCGGCTTCCCGTCGACGGCTCTTACTCCCACCTTCGCTGGTGGAGTAAGAGCGTCGATTCGGGGATCGATTGTCGCGTCCTGACGGGACGCGATAAATCGATCCCCGAGAGGTCGATTTCTACCCGCCGATTCAGGCGGGTAGTGTAGACCAGGCCCAAGTCTGCCATTTGAAATGGAGGAGGAGGGGGAAAGGATGTGCAGACCAGGTAGGGGAATCTGCAGAATCTGCATCAGAAAAGCTGTTTGCAAATGTCCAGCATTTGGATCTAGGTGGTGCACTCCAGTGCCAGAAATATTGGCACGGAACAAATATTTTATGAGCCCCAAGGATAAGTCATGTCTGGCAAGGCTGGGTTAGCAGTACATATACAGACAAGGTGACTCCGGAGGAATGGAAATCCTCCCATCAGTTTGGCAGGAGAAGTTTAACAAGGGGAAGGGAATTTTAGGTGATTCCAATACATTCCTGCTGGACAGCACCTCTTGTCAGTTTAATCCTGATTCCTGCATCTTTCCTATTGTAACTTTGCTGAAGAAAAAGTAAATGTCTTATGGATTAGTGGTATTGCGATGGCACCCCAGTCATGGACTAGGACCTCGTTGTAGTAGACGCTACAAAAGACCGTCTCCAACAGCATATTATCACTAGTGTTTTCTTCGAGTCCATCTATTTTAGTACTTACACGGGCCTCAACGCCATAGTACCTAAGCATCTCATACACAGTGAATTTATCTGCACAGCCCCATTGAGAGGCAAGGAAGTATTAGCCCTCTTTTACAGATGGGGAAAACTAAGCCACAGGAGTAAGTGACCTGCCCCCGTCACACAGATGCAGAGCTGAAACCGAACCCAGATCTCCCAAGTCGGGGGTCTTAATCACAAGACTTCTCACCATAACACATGGCTTATTTGACTGAGACTCTGACAGTAAAGTCTACTCTGATTGGGTGGGATGTTCTGTCAGTATTTTCTGAGACGCTGCGTGGGAGATAGTGTGCTTTGTCCCGATAGCTGAGAAAACAAACTGATTAGTCGGAACAGAAAATGTAAACATAAGAGTGAGACAAACTGCAAAATTGGTATCAGCATAAATGGAGCTACTTCCCTCCCGGCCCTTTGTTTATATCAGTCTTAGTAATATTTGCCTTTCTTAGACATGCAAGGGAGTCTGTTTATGTTACATCCTTTTGCTCCCCCTAGTTAGTTTCCCATGAAGCTCACTGAAAAGGATACAAGTTTCTATGTTTGCTCCAACAATGTAGCCGGTGACATCAAAATTGATGCGGATGAACTTACCCTGTCAATGAGAAGAGGACATGGTTTGGGCTCTTTCTGTGTTTTATAGCATATTTTAAGAGGCATGTTACAACATTGTCTGCTCTGTAATAACAGGCCCAATTGCTGCCTTCTGTAGCAAAACTCCTGGCAGGAGGCTGAAGGGAAGCAAGTCTCTGAGGTTCTCCTTGCAGAGATTTGCCTCAGTTTCATTTGGGTACTGTGAAAAGGAAGGACCCAGGTCTGGCAGGCTGGGGGCCAGTTCACAAACCCCATGGATCCTGCAAGTGGCCAGGGAATTTATAGTTCCACCTTGATTTCTGCAAGGCCAGTGGGGGGATGGTGTGAATCCCTTCTTTCTCTTCAACACAGATCCCTGGAGCCATAGAAAGGTATCTTCAGAGTTGGGGGGACAGGCAGGGAAATACTGTGGCAGCAGCTGATTCTTCAACACAAGAGAGGACCCTCCACATGCTGATCAGGGTACAGATATAACCACCACTATCTTGGCTGTCACTGGGAACTGAACCTGATACCTCACAAGCTAGGTCAGGAGCATGAGCCTCGCTAAAGGGCTAACAGGGGATTACACCCAAACAGGCTGAATGTTAGTGACCATTAAAATTCTTACTACTTTTATTTACTTTAAAGTTATAGCTAAGCTAATAGTAAAATACTTTAGGCTTGAGTCAAGTTATTTTATAAGCCTTCCACTGTTGTAGCATTTCTACCTCCTATTAAAGTAGTGATTTTTGGATGCAAATGTTTGTTTTTAACATGTAAATTAATCTTCTGAGATCTTGCATCTCCAACTCTTTAATAATTAAAAATAATCAGAAAAAATTTGTTTTATTTTAATATCTATTATCCGTGAAAGAATACACATGATCATGGTGCTATCTTTACACAGAAGCATCATCTATTTTAAGACTCTTTTCAGAAATAAATGAGACAATCCAAGCCAGTGAAGATCAAAGATCCTGGCTCCATACGAGACTAATTTATTCAATATGAAAACTGGCAGAATGGGAAGGTTACTGAAAGGAAGTGGGCAATTTTGAGAATAAAATCTAGTCTGTTTTAAGGCTCGTGCACATTTGAGAAAAGTAGTCTGATTTTCCTGGGATTTTCACACTCATTTTTATAATTTATTATTGTCATGGGTATTTATTGTGAAAGCCACTTTAGTATCTTATCTTAGTAGTGTATTGCAATAATAAAAAACCTTGAATTAGCGTAGCCTGCTTATGAGTGTGTGTTATGTATCCCCCTCTGTGCCCAATCAACTTATAGTCAGTCCCTAATTATAGAGCCTTGGCTCTTTAACTCAAGCTTGTGCTTTTTAGTTCTGCAAGTGCCGGGTTCAATCCCCAGTGTGTTGGTCAAGATGGCAGCCACCACAATATCACACACGCACACGAGGAGGAAAGGTTGGGTTAACGCTGCTCCCACAGAAGTTACTACTTCATCAAGAAAAGACTTAGATAATGTCAAGTTGAAACTTCATGATTTCCCCTTCTCTTCCCTATAGTCACTAATTCACATGTTAAGACTCCTGCTAAATAAGTCATGCCAGAAGAAGAAAACTGATCTTGTTGGCAAAATGTTCTGAAAGTGAATATTAAGCCAAATAGCTCTGGCAGGGGCCAGGTGCGTGTACTGCTAAATGTTGAGTAGACTATGACACAGCCAACTTTTAGCTTGTTTTGTTCTTTTCTAACATGCCAAAATAATGATTCAGGGAGAAATCCTAAATCCCTTCTTTAAAGGAAGTAATTATGGAGAATCTCTTTAAAAAAAAACTCCCCCGATGTTTGAGGGTTTTTAGACATCTGCACACTTTGTCTTTATGGGGCACTGATGAGAAACACCGTACACACAGAGAGCATTTATACTACTTACAAATCTGGAGGAGTTGTCGTTCTTCACAGTTTTGGCATTGCCAAAAGCTTCAAGAATAGGATTTGCCTGAAGAAGCTGCTTTTCCAGCTCACCCTAAAATTCATGCAGACTCAAGTTAACCTTGAATTAATCAGTTATTTAAATGAAAACAGAAAATGCACATATCTGAGAAACTCAAGATGATGTAAGCCTAAGTGTATTTTTGCACTCCATGTAAATTTATTTTTTTTCCTCTAGTAATCTTTGTGTTTACATAATGGTGCACTGCAGTCTACTGCTGTTCTGTACACAAAGTCAATAAGACCCTTTTCCAGTGTTGTTGCTTGTTGAAGATCAAAGTCTGTTTATCTGTTTAGCGTCATTACTGATTTGCCTTAATGAAAAGGGTCATTCTGTGTCAAAGATGGATATTTTTACTTTATTACCAAAAATACTTAGAACCTGCTGACTTTTTTTTTCCACGTTAGTGTACTGAGATCTCATGATAGAAAATGATGTAATTAGAAAAAACTTGCTGAGAATACATTTAACAAAGATACAAAGTAGATTACACCAAGTCTATTAATCACATTACATGCAGGGCTATTTAGGTTGAATATGAAAATGCATAACTTTATTTCAAAATATGACCATGAATTCTCATGCAAACTTAAACACACTGTTATATTGTTAATTTTGATTAGTAATTGTGAATTAAGCAAATCATACAACGAAAGCAAATATGCACTTAATCCTACTTCTAGCACAATGATGCTAACAACAAGTAATTCTGCCTGAGGCCACTTGCATCTGAATTCCTCCTCCTCCTCATCATCTGTACTACAGTCATTCATTGTCATATGCTAAATCCGTATTAACCTTTATTTCCAGGTGTCCTAGTCTTTGATATTTCTCCTGCTATGTGCAGCTCTTTCTACAATGCTCTGTATACCACTTCAAACATAGCTTTTAAAGCAGAAATTTCTTGTAAAAGCTTAATATTTTTTTTAACAATGTAAATTACTCTAACAGTTAATGAAGGCAACATTTGGACTGAGTCCAGAGGAAATAACATAGGAAACTACCACTTGCCATGAAACAGAAAAATGCACACTCTGTATACATCTCTGTTTATAAGGCCATCCCTGATGCAAGGGTAGCTCCCTCTCATTCCAAACATAGGGTTGCCAACTTTCTAATTGCACAAAACCAAACACCCTAGCCCTGCCCCTTCCCTGAGGCCCTGCCCCTGCTCACTACATTTCCACTCCCTCCGTGGTTTGCTCTCTCACACCCTCACTCACTTTCACTGTGCTGGGGCAGGGGGTTGGGGTGCAGGAGGGGGGGAGGGCTCTAACTGGGGGTGCGGGCTCTGGGGTGGGGCCAGAAATGAGTGGTTCAGGGTGCAGGAGGGGGCTCTGGGCTGGGGCAGGGAGTTGGGTGAAGGAAGGGGTGAAAGCTCCAGCTGGGGGTGCAGGCTCTGGGGTGGGACTGGGGATGAGGGATTTGGCATGCAGGAGGGGGCTCCAGGCTGGGGGGTGGGACCGAGGGATTCAGAGTGGGGGAGGGGGCTGCGCGTTAAGGCAGGGGGTTGGGGTACAGGAGGGCGTACGGGCTCTGGGATGGGCGTGCAGGCTCTGGGATGGGCCTGGGGATGAGGGGTTTGGGATGCAGGAGGTAGGGACTAGCCTGCCTTAGCCCTGCAGCACCACCGACTGGACTTTTAATGGCCCAGTTGGTGGTGCTGACTGCAGCCGCCAGGGTCCCTTTTCAACTGGGCGTTCCAGTCAAAAACCGGACACCTGGCAACCCTATCCAAACACCATCACTGTCATTCATAGATGCCCTGCACTATGTGTGACAGGGAGGAGGCCTGACCATAGAAAAGGCAACAGTTCATTAACACCTTGCTAAACTCTTCTGTTTGGACATGGTTGGTGTATAGGTGTAGGACTCCTGACTGTTCAGCTAAGGGTCTCAATCAGGCTGAACTATGAAAATAGCTAGCTAGAAGTTTGGAAGAAGAGGAATAGAGATTAACTAACTCAAGAGCCCTAGAGGAAAAATAACTGCCTGGAAATAAAACCATGAGCACTTCCTTGTGCAAGGCTGCTACCATGCTGTAGTGGGTTGGGCAATTCTTTCCAATTATACTCTGCCATTATAACAACCCCAGTTGTGCCAACAGCAGGGTTTGATCCTACAACCTTCTAGAGCAGTGGTTCTCAACCAGGGATCCAGAGCCCCCTGCGGAGCCACAAGCAGGTTTCAGGGGGTCCACCAAGCAGGGCTGGGATTAGACTTGCTGGGGCCCAGGGCAGAAAGCCAAAGCCCCACCACATGGGGCTGAAGCCCGGGGCCCCGAGCCCTGCCATCCAGGGCTGAAGCCGAAGCCTAAGCAACTTAGCTTTGTGGGTTGCCCTGTGGCATGGGGCCCTGGGCAATTGCCCTGCTTGCTACCCACTAATGTGTGCCCTGGCTTTTATATGCATAAAAACAGTTGTTGTGGCACAGGTGGCCCGTGCAGTTCTTATAGCATGTTGGAGGGAGGGGGGACTCAGAAAGAAAAAGGTTGAGAACCTGTGTTCTAGAGCACTGTAAGCATAGCCCTCCACTGCTTGAGTTAAAGAAGCAACTTCATTAGTGGAGAGCTATAACAGAGCCTTGGATCAGCCATTAGAGTGGCACAAAGACCTATACTTTCCTAGTGTGGCTTACACTGTACAGTACAAATCATTGGTTATCTAGTCATAGGGTATGTCTTCACTACCGGCCGGATCAGCGGGCAGCGATCAATCCAGCGGGGATCGATTTATCGCGTCTAGTCTAGACACGATAAATCGATCCCCGAGCTCTCTCCTGTCGACTCCTGTACTCCAGCTCGGCGAGAGGCGCAAGCAGAGTCAACGGGGGAGCGACAGCAGTTGACTCACCGTGGTGAAGACACCACTGTAAGTCGATCTAAGTACGTCCACTTCAGCTACGTTATTCACGTAGCTGAAGTTGCATAACTTAGGCTACGTCCTCACTACGAGGGGGGGGGAGGTTGATTTAAGATACGCAAATTCAGCTACGCGAATAGCGTAGCTGAATTCGACGTATCGGAGCCGACTTACCCTGCTGTGAGGACAGCGGCAAATCGACCTCCACGGCTCCCCCATCGACGGCGCTTACTCCTACCTCCTCTGGTGGAGTACAAGCGTCGATTCGGGGATCGAATGTCGCGTCCCGACGAGACGCGATAATTCGATCCCCGAGAGATTGATTTCTACCCGCCGATTCAGGCGGGTAGTGTAGACGTAGCCTTAGAATGATTTCCCCCCACCCCCCAAGTCTAGACCAGGCCATAGTTCCAAATGTGCAGCTAGTGTAAGCACTAACCTCAGTTGTCTACACTAGCAGTGAATTTAGTTCATCGTAGATAGAAACTAGATGAGAAATTTCAAAGCAGCTTGTCAAATGAAATATTAAATACAATCAACAAATAGTTTAACCTCTGATATGTCCTCTAACATGATCCTCAATCTTAACCTAAATCTGAGTGGAAACTCACAAGCAACATTGCATCTCAAGAACCACACTAATAAAAGAGCAGAAGACACACTGAAACCCTTTTGTACTATTACTAATTTTAGGAGCAAGTTGGGAAGCATGCAACATTTTTCAGACATGCATAATTCTCCACTGTTGTAGGAAAATGCAGAATCATAAGCAATATCAAATGGAAAGCATGCAGAGTTACAAATCAATCACACACTGTGACGGTTTGGGAATTATTTACAACAGTCCTAAAAAGTTCAACCTGAAGCACAGAAAGTCTCTGGGTACTTTCATTCAGAAAGCATATGGTCAAATTTCAGGCTGATTGGCTCTTTCAGGATCGTGGGAAAATTCATTCAAACTATGAAAATCTGGATACACACACGCATAGAAAACGGTGACACTTGAAAGACAACCCTCTGTGTCAGACTCCATCTTTTCCTGGAGCTTGACACAGTTAGGGTTAATACACGTGAACATTGGTGCTATTGTTGCTTTTTGTCATGTGAAACAAGAATTATATATTTCAACAAAAATCTTAATTTTTTTGGTGCAACAATAGCATGCAGATCTATACTCAGTGCCTTTAACACACATCGAACAGTCTAAGTTACTCACGTAAGCAAAAGATGGACCTTGCTGTAGTTGAATAATGTGGTATAAAACAAATATCAGTATTATTTCCATCACACATACATTTGTGGCTCTTTTTTGTTTTATTTCTCTACATAAAAATAACAAACAGTTTCTCTATGCAAATTAAACTGGGGGAAACAAATGGGAACAATCTGTTATAGACATACCAAGAGTACAACTACAGTGCGCACACAGTTCATTTTAGGAATTGATTATAAAAAAACCTGATCCAAACTCCATTTGAGCCAGCAGGAGTTTGTCCATGGACTTCAATGGACTTTGGATCAGGCATAAAATTATTCCTTCAATACAAGCCAAAGAATATTTTTTTTCAGGATAAATTCCTAAGCCTCCTCTGGGGCATTTAATGCAGCCAGAGATTTTTAAAGTAAATATAAGTGCTGAGTCAGCAGCCCCAGACATGGAAGTCTTCTATTTCCCCTTAGAACAGAGAGCGGTTTGGGTTTCTCCTCACCATTCTGCCTCAGTCCTTGCTTGACAGGATTCACTTTCAGGGGTGAGAGGATAGATCAGTCTCAGGGGCCGGGACAGTTCAGTGCTTAGCCCTCGAGTCTTCCCCAAAGAGTATCAGTTAGCAACAGCTATAGTGGCAAAGTGGGTAGTTGGCCATTAGGAATGGCCTTGAAACCATCAGTTCGTTTCCCATAGGCCACTGAACACTTACACATTTAGGGCCTGATTTGTCAGAAGTGCTCCACCTCAGGAATACCAGGCCTTTATTCTCAGTTTCTTTTCAGGGAACATAATGCCAGTGAAAGGTCCCGGAATGAAGCCCTGGACGCTGGAGTTCTCTATTTGTCAGCATAATAGGTATAGGCACAGCAAGGGCACCACAAGCTTTCCCACTCTTGTTCTGTGCTGTGGATACTTATCTATCAAGGACTGGTAAGACTGTCTCATTCACATAGTCTAAACAGCCATCTAATGGTTCAACTTCCAGTCACTACCAACCTGAGCTAGATTTTAACTGATGACCTGTCAAAGAAAAACACTTCATATTCTATTGCCATGCCCCTGTCTGAGCTAGCCAGTCCTGCATGTTGGGCCTAATGCTGCATTCCTGGTGCATCGAAATCTCTTACTGAAGCAGGGCCCTTGTGTCTGTGATGGGGTGACTATCCCACACTCACCCTGTAGGGGGGTTTAATGCAGGCCAGATGGGCCAATTAAAACAATAGGCAGCTGATTAAGGAGGCTCAGCTGGGCAGGAACAGGTGGGGCTTATAAAGCCCAGGAGCTGCTGGGAAAAGGTGGACACACTCTCAGAAGAAAGGGAAGAGTGAGTAGATATTGTATTCCCCTCCTGAGAAGAGGGAGGAGCCTGTTAGGAACTGGTAGGCCCAGGAAGAAAAGGGGAACCAGCAGTAGGAAGAAGCCCAGGGTTATAGCAGTGAGGCTATAAAGAGAGATGGCTCAAACTGCTGAGCTGACAGAACCTAGGTTGGAACCTGGAAAAGATGAGTGGTCTGGGTTCCCTGGCCAGCCACTGGGTGAGGGGCACAGAGGCAGTGAGTGGGAAGACTGCCTAGGACTATTGAGGTGCTAAACCTCCCTGGAAGGGGGGAACATGGACAGTAACATGCCTGGAGGGCTAAGCCATGAAGAGGACACTGGGGTTCCTGAGGCTGTGAGAGGAGTTGCAGGCAGACAGCAGAGACAGAGTGATCGTGTGCAAATCACAGATGGGAGGGATCTCCACCTTGAGCTAATCTCCAGTATACCAGGAGGAGGTACCAGTCTGGCGGTGAGTGGTGTGTCCTGTGACAGTGTCATAAATTTGAATTGCTACAGCTTTTATAAAATTAATGTTGGGTAAACTTTTCAAAAAACCTAAAAATTGGATCAACCTTGCTTCATCAAACGGGTTTATGAAAAATTTCTCACCCTGTGTGAGGTAGGTAGGTTGGTTGACCTAACCCCTAGTGTAGATGCAGCTACATTGAGAAGAATTTCTCTATTGAGCTAGCTACTGTCTCATGGGGTGGAGTAGATTCCCTACAGTGTGGGAAGAATCCTTCTGTTGCTGTTGTGCTACAGAGATGTAGCTGAAGTGCTGCTGTAATGCTTGTAGTGTAGACATAGCCTTTGTCACACTGAAGATCACTAAGACATAGGCTCCCAAGTGCCTAGCTGCTTTTGATCTTGCTCAAATACTTTTTCCTAATAGAGCTGAACAATGTTATTTAAAGGCTTTTCTAAATTTCTTTTAGTTGCCAAGAGGCAAAGGTAAAATAAGGAATGTAACTCCTTGTGAAGCTCATGCAGTCCATTCTAGACTATAAATAGATGCTATCCCTATGGAAAGCTATGAATATTCTCTTCCAGCAGAGTACATTTTGACTTCGTGCCTAAGGGGATGTCAAACAAAGTTGTTGGGTTTTTTCCATAAACATGAAACTGTGACATAATTGTGTACTCTTAATATGTCAACTATTTGGCAAGACATGGAGGTAGCAAACATTTGGATCACTTAATTTACTTGCTGTTAGCGTAGTTGGCAAGTACAGTCCTGATAAACTACAAGTTAAACTAAAAAGGAAAGCAACAAGCTATCGAATATGGAAGAGGCCACTTACAGTGATACTGGTGTCCTTCTTGCCCTTATGCGAGGAAGCAACAAAAGCCAGGTATTGAATGACCTTCTTGGTATTTTCTGTTTTACCTGCACCAGATTCACCTCTGGGGGGAGGGGATTTGAAAGAGAAACAAAATACAGGTGACTCTTGGGTTCCCTCCATGATGTGGTGATGTATTTAAGGTAAATAGTAAGAGCATCAATACTGTACCAATCAAGTTCAGCATTCTACCCCAACCTGCCATCTCTTGCACACCCCACATTCTACCTGAGTTCAGTATGCCACGAACACAGTATGAGGGCCCTAGCTTTGTTCTTTTTGTATCTTGACTGGCTATTGGTCCATTTAAGGTGATCCTAAGACATCATTCATGTTTGAAAGACTGTTCTTCTCACTTTGGGAATATTTGAGTATTTATAAAAAGTTAGGGGGGAGGGGAAGGAAATAAGTCTGTAATTATATTATTCACCTTAAAATATTGGCAAAGTGGGAAGGTGGGGGACCCAACAGCAGTGGCAAGAATCATTTGCACTCCATAGTTTATTTTAATACTGGAGCTAATTGCTCAGATTTTATAAAAATCTCAGATAATATGGGAATGAGCTTGCTCCCTTTGAAGACAGTGGTGAAACTCCCATTGAGCTTGGATCATCTAGAGGCCAGGATCTGGCCCAATAAGATTGCTGTGCGCAACTCTTGCAGAGGGCTCCTTGGTGTGAGGAAACCAATTGGCGCAGTTCTAAATGGTAAAGCGACTGTGACTTGGTGCAACAACTGCAAAATCAGCCTGGAATCTGGAAGCCAAGCTGGGTTCTTTCTGACTCCCCAGTAATAACAGCTTTGCCGGCTAAATTTTTAATAAATCTCTATAGCTCTGTTTTCAATACAGATACAGGTGAGGGGCACAGCTGGCCCTGCCTGCAACTGAAACTTAGTTCCCTTTAATGAGCATGTATGAGCCAGAAAAGACTCCAACTCATTCTGCCCAGAGCTCTGCTGGGCTAACAGTCAAAAGCATCAAACATTTATCTTTGGCACTAAAGTAAACACACCTGACTCTGAAATCAGACTGTTGGGAGCAGATCTGAGTGAGAGGCTACCATTTTTACACTTTTCAGAGTTGAACTACAGTGTGAGCCCAACCATTCCTTCCCTATACCTAATATTACTCTACCTTGCCTCTTCTAGATTCCTTTGGCCCCAGGTCTCATTTTAACAAAAGGTAGTTCTACACAGCAATCCTGGAGTGTAATGGCAGCTTGTGTAGACATACCTGAGCCATCTCTAATCTAGCTAGCTTAGGTACTGCCAGTGTAGATGCGGTGGCATAGGCTTCAGTGTGGACAAGCCTGCCCAGAATCCTGGGTAACTACTTGGCTTCAGCACAGGCTAGCCAGCCCATGCTGCCACTGTCAGTACTCCACTAGCTAGGTTAAACCTAGTCTGGATATATTTACATGAGCTGAGTCATACCCAGCAATTGCAGTTTAGACATAACCTAAGATGTCCCTTTGCACTCCCCTGGCCATTTGAAAGGGCCTTAAAGTGGGTATGAATATAATTTAAACTCCCTTTAATGCCCCTTAACACTGACAAAACAGCATCACGGGATCTTAGTCTAAATTAAGAATCAGGCCCCTTTGTTTTTTGCATTAAGTGGATTTACAAAAGCAAATACAAACTCCCATTGACATTTAATCAGGTCCTTTGAAGTTGGAACTATTTCACTGCATCAATTACGGTTCTCATTTTCCTAATTAGGAAATATAATAATTTTTTTCTGTACAATTCCCTCCTATGGTAGATACTCCATGATGAGAATTGTTCTTGTTTGCAGAAGTTTAACAAGATTAATTGGGATGAACAGGCTCCTTTTCACAGGATTGGGTTAGTTTGCATAGTTTAGAAGACAGATCTCCCCCCTTGCGTGGGCTTCAGAGTTGAAACATTTCCATGTTTTATTGATAAAAATTAAGTGTCCTGGGAATGATTCCAAGCTAAGCACACCAATTTGAAGTCTTCTGCATACAGAGTTTTCAAACAAATCTACCTTACAACGTTGCCTTTTGGAAAAATAAAAAACTTTCTTCTAACAAGCCCTGAGCTTTGAACTATTTCATTTAAGAAAGGTTATTTGCAGTTCATCACTACATGAACTGCATTTCCTCTCTCCCAGGGCAACAGTGCCCATCACTGGGCTTTCTCTTAAATCCCTGGGAGTATTACCATATATGGCATCATTTTACTTGTAATTATACTACCATACAGCAGTTCTTAAGTTACTTAATATTTGGCTCTGTGCTCTCTCTCCTTAACCCTTTTCTTCCAAGCTGGCTGATCACCCTCCTGTTTTCTGCACATGAATTGTGAGGCTTATTTACTTTATTTTGAAGTGGATGTTGAAAAGTTTAAACATGCTCATAAATGTCAAATGCTTTTGCATGCAATAAAAAACAGATAGGATCACTGCAGCTAGAAATGGAGTAAAGACCTATTGGATCGAGTCTGGTTATAAGAGACATCTTCTATCAAGAGACTGTATCTAACATGCTGCACTTGATCTTTGCTAAAAGACCATGGAGATTGACAAATCTGATGGGCTGCTATCCATTAAGCAAAATAGGTAGCATCTGTAATCTGAAAAGCACATTATAGCTTCAAGGTTTATGCTTGATCCCACTGATAAACATCTCACATATGTGAAAACTGATTATATCAAACTATGGAGGGCTACAATTGCTTGGCCCAGATTCACCCCTTCCCCCACCAACCCTCGCCTCCCCAACCATCTAGGTATTTGTAGGGTGGCTTGTGTGTTTTGCTTGTTCAACCTACTGAAATCTTGATGGCCAGCATCTTGGATAGTGTCCTTCCTGGAACTACTGACCTGTAGCCCAGCACTGATCATGCTGATCTGTCATGACATAGTACCCCAAAGAATCACCTTCCAAAGACACTGGTTCTGGCATGCCAGAAATATACTCTATTGTTGTGTCTTGCCCTACTGTAGGTAAAATAGCTGAAAGAAACTCTCTGGTACCATGTTTTCCTCCTAGCTCTCTCCCCTCATGGTCTTTATCATCTTCACTCCCCTTCCCAGCACCTGGTCACTGTCTCCCCTATTATAGGTTTCCAGGTGGGGCTTTGTGTGACAAGCATCTTTCAGGGTTTTAGGATTGAACCCTGCACAAGGTCTACTCCACAGCAGGGCCCCTGATCTCCCAGGTGGTGTGTGGCCCTCTCTTGTGGTGATCTATAACTCTCAGCATGTATTTCTAGATTGTTCACAAGTAGGAGTATGGGATCCTATCTCCCAAAGTGTGGCCACTGCTCTTTGATCCTGGCTCTGAAGAACTAGACAGACTGGTCACGTATCAGAGACATTCTGAAAGCATAAATCCCATTTCTCCATAATAAACTGAGGCAGCACAATCAATAGAGGAATGAAAGCGTACTACTGGCCCTAGTTCTCAGCTGCATTCCAGCCTTTCTACACTAGTCCAGCAGCTGGATTGCTCTGCGCCCCCATGGTTGATCATTACACCAGATCAGATTCTGAGAGAGGTATAGGCCCAGTGTAATAGCCTTAAGCTCCTGGCATAGGGATGAGTGCGGACGTGGCTAGAGCTCTCTGCATTCTGGATATTCTGGCCATGTGGAAAGCCTCTTGGGTCTGCTCTAAATTACACCGGCGGTGCTTGGCAGGCTCCACACTGAGAATTTGAGAGCTTTACATTACCTTCACCCCTAACTTTACTCCATACTAGCAGTAACGCTAGAGAGGCATAGCTCAGAATTGGGCTCAGTGAGCCTACTGTGAAAGTTTGCTAAACGTGTAGTTGCTTGAAAGAGTCCAAGCAGCCTCATTTCAGCAGAAAGCTCTACCCCCTGCTCTGGAGCTACACAAGGAGTCTATGGGAGAGAAGCCAGGCAGAGGCGTTTGCCTGCACCAGCCTTTGAATTGGCTCTGATGCCTGGTGTATGTCTGTGGTGCCTCTGGTGGGGCTGCTGCCCAGGGGGTGGTAAAGAGAGATCACAGTCCAGCCCCAGCCTCACCTTCTGGGGATTAGCTGCCATTTCCTAAACTAGACTGAAGAACAGTAACTTATAATTAGGGAGACCAGATGTCCCCTTTTTTAAAGGGACAGTCCAGTTTTGGGGGACTTCTTCTTATATAGGCGCTTATTACCCCCCCACCCCTGTCCCGTTTTTTCACAGTTGCTATCTGGGGGTCACCCTACTTATAATATATAAAAATTAAAGGAAACAAATTTGTAAAATAGTAAATAGAACTGAAAAAGTAACATGGCTTGAATTCTCCTGGGGATCATTATAGGGGGCACCCAGTAGTGTTCAACAGTTTTTAATAAAATATTGTTTTCTCAGACTCATAACTACTTGAAGGGTGGGTGTGTTTTAAGTTTGAGCGAACTCCCTTCAGCCAGTTGAGTTCTAGAAGAGTGGGAGAACAGGGGGAAAAAATTCTAACCATACTCTTTAGTCGAAATGACTGAAGCCTGATGCACTCAACTGCATATTGATGTTGGTCCTAGGTGCTTAACTCCCATGGAAATCAGCCCCATTGAAACTAATGGCAGTTAGGCACCTACTGGGATTTTCAAAAATGCCACACCACCCATCTCCGTGCTCCTAAATACCTTTAAAAATCTGGCCCATGGTCCTTACTGAGGACTAGTGCCTCTGTTTAGGTTAGTGAAAAATTATAAGGGATTGAGAAATCACTTCTGAGCATGCTTATTAGGTAACTGCTATGAAATCCTACCCATTCTGTGACATCTGTGCACATTTGTCCCTTCCCATCCACTCCAACCAGTTAAGTCAAACTGGAGCTGCTGCTGGGACAATTGGATGAGGGCGATCGTCCAGTAAAGGTCTCTTTGAAACATGCACAGCAAAATCTCCCTCTGCTCCCCAAAAACAACCCTTCTGCATCAGAAGCAGCTCACAGGTGTGAAAAATACAGTAAATCTTTTTAGTCTCAAGAATTTGCACTAAATTCTACAGATTCTAAACCTTCATTTATAGATACATAGGATACTATGCTTTCTCAGTATAAAGCTACAACCATTGCAATGTAAACCAATGTGCTACTACCTTTTAAACCCAGGCTAGCACAAAACAATCTTTAGCCAAACAGCAGAAGTAGTAACAAGTAGGAACTCATCCCCTCTCCACCTAATGCCCCTAAATGAAGTGTGGGTACCAATTAGGGTTTGAAACTATTTGTCAGAAAACTGCTAATGACAGACATGTCTTCAATTTAAAAACACAGAAATTATGCAATAATCCCTTTTTTGGTTGTGTGTACACACACACACACACACCTATAGGTGTATATAACTCCTCTGATGAGGCATTGTTGTTGGAACTTTATTAGCTTTGCATTTCTTGAATTGTTGCACTTTAAAATGTGCAAACTTAAGTTGCTTTCACATATATTTAGCCTTCAATATAGATTTCAATAAATAAAATTAAAATATAAAATTGTGATGTACTTAATTTTAGCAGCCAGAAACATTAGTTAACAGTCTAGAAAGTCCTCAGCACCACAGTTCTTTTCAACGAGTTGACTTAAAAATTACTACTATTTAAAAAAAAAAAAAAAAAAGTTGTAAAAGCCGGAAAAATTTACACACACAGAATCTGGATCTACAACTAACTGATTAAAAAAAAAAAAAAAACTAAACTGTCAGAGTGGGAATATAATAAGGAAGCCTGGTGATCCTGAGGTAACTGAACTGAATGCGGTAAGGAATGGGTGCAAAGAAGGTAGTTCAAATTCCGAATAGATTCACTTGCAAGATAAAATGTTTGTGGAGCAAATAAATCAATCTAATGAACTCAGTGAATTGGGAGGAAGTATAATCTGGGAGTGATGGAAAGCTAGAGAATCCTTGATTGTGCTGTTTTATCACAACAAACAGCAGTTACTATGAACAAAATGCAAACAACCGGACGTAGCTGATGTGACTGCACAAGGATGTGCTCAAAGATTTGAGGGCGAAGTGCTAAGAAAGACATTGGATATAAGTCAGCAGTATCCTAGAGCAGAACAAAAAAGCAATTTGGGGCTATAGTCACAGAAGGCACACACCATGAGCAGGGAGGTAAGAGCCCTTTTCTATAAGATTCTTCAGGAGTCTGCACCTTAAATATTGTGTGTAGCCCAGGGTACCTCAGTACCAAAAAGATGGATTTGAAGGAGTTCAGAGAACAGAAATGGTTTGGGTGTTAGAGACTGATGAGGAAAGATTAATAGAGCCAAACTTGTAGAACATGGTTAGAAACATGTGGGACCATGGTGACACTGTGTACCCATTTTAAAAACTGTAAATAGCAAAGATGGAGAAGAGTTACTTAGAGTAGTACAGTATGAAGGGATATTGCTAGTTGTGATGGGATGAAAATGACACCTAAGTGATAGGCAGGAAAGAGAGGATTTTGGAAGCATCATATTTGGATGTAGTTGGAGATGAAGTTAGTATTAAAAGCACCCAAAAGGAAGCAACTCCTACAGTTGAGGCTAGAGATGCAGGCAAGGATACATAACTTGGCCATCTGGATAGAAAGGAAGAGGCAGTTTTTTTTTTTTTTTTTTTAAACATATTGGATGGGGTTTTTTTTGAGCTGTGTTTAGACAGTGGAATACTCTCCTGAGGGAAACAGTGCAAGCCCATAGAACAGGATATTTAAAACTGGACTGGACAATTTCTGCCTGTACATCTTCTGCAGGTGTTTTGGCTGGGTTGGGCATGACTACACAATTTCCACACAGTCAGGAGCATGAATAATCCCAGTGAGTGGGGCCTGTACTGATGAGTGGGGGGGGGGGAGGGGAATGGAGAGGCTGCATTAAAACACATAGACTATGCCCATTGAGCAATAAACATCAGCAACAGAATTTTCATGAGCATCCAAAAATACATTCACTTATGCAAATAGGCCAGGGGTTCTCAAACTGGGGGTTACGACCCATCAGGGGGTCACAAGGTTATTACGGGGGGGGGTCACGAGCTGTCAGCCTCCACCCCCAAGCCCCGCTTTGCCCCCAGCATTTATAATAATGTTAAATATAAAGTGTTTTTAATTTATAAAGGGAGTCTCACTCAGAGGCTTGCTGTGTGAAAGGGGTCACTAGTACGAAAGTTTGAGAACTATTGAAATAGGCACTTGTGTGTACATAATCTTTGGTTGCAATTCAGGTTGCAAGGTTTGGAAATGTTGAGTCTGAAACTATTTACAGAAAAGCTCCCAGATCAATTTTATGAACGCTTCAGTCATTTTTGGATCATATTAAGCAAAAGGACAATTTCTAACAATCATAAAATAATGCTCATTGCTGGCACTCTAGTGCTCTGTAACTAAAAGCCTAGAGAAATGTTTTTTCTGTGCAACCAAATATGGCCAACAAAACTGATAAAGCACTAGTAGTTACACTTCAAATATATTTTAGCTTTCCTAGTGTTTTTGAACTAAATTAAAAACGCTATCAGGAGCTATGCACTGTTTTAAAGTAAAGGCCACAATCTTGCCAGCACACAAGAATTATTCTAAGCAGCTGGAAAATCAGCTGCTGTAGTTGCAGAAGGGTACAGAGAGCAAAAGAGCACAAATGAGTCTTGAATCTCTACATTGTATGTATTGTGAGATCTAATAAATAATCCATTTCCTTTCCATTGGGTGGTGTGAAATCTGACATCTTGATCCAACGTTGTCAGCCAGGATGAAGAAAGCTTAGATTTGCTGCACATACAGTACATGGACTATGACTTTCAGAAATGCAAGCTTTAACAAAAAGGCATGGTTTAATAAGCGATTTCTCCCATAAAAATGCAGACCTTCAAGAGTTAAACCAGGAAGAGATGAGAGACAAATGGAAAAATAAACCTAAAGCACAAGAATGGAAGGAGCAAGTACACATCATAAATTAGGCTCTCTTAAAGTGACAAGTCTTGTCCTGGGAAAATGAAGTAAATGGACAGTTTATAGTGCCTCATTAATATTCTAAGGATTTTCGTTTTTTAACAACATCCAGGGCCACATTCTCAGCTGCTGTAAATCTGTGTTGCTCTACTGCAGTCTGCCAGTTAAGGGTCTGGCCCACAATTTTTAGTGTTTCTTAGACCTGGCATAAAAGTGTTCCAATGAGTAATTCTCCTCACCTTCCAGGGTCTGAGACACTGTGGGTCAATAACAGCTTTTTCTAAAACCAGGATCGAGGTACCTGGTCATAGACTCAAGAGACCCCACGTTGAGGGAGTGACCTCCCACAGAGAGGATTTGAGTATGACTTCACTGTACGATCTTGACTTCCCTCCAGCTCCTAGTATAACCACCATCTGTCATCTTTTGCAAATTATGATGATTTTTATTTATGAACCACATCCCCATCCCCACTTCCACTGAGACTAACTGGGTGCTGCCTAACAAACACAATCTAATGCCATAAAAACAACCCAAAACATCCTCACTGACATGCAAGCAAATAAAGCCAGTTGAGGGGCTGCAACCTGATAAAAGGGATGAGGAGGAGCAGGTCACAGATATGGAATAAAATCTAAAACACCTGTGCTCAAGTCTTAACACATTTTGTTAAACAGGGGCGAAGAAGAAGCAGAGGGGTTGCACAGTGCAGTGTGTTCCACACGGTAAGGCCCACCTTCCAACCAAGGCTCAACCATCGAATCTCTAAAAGCAGGTGCTACCTGAGCACAGACACTCATCAGGCCAAGGCTCAAAGAGGAGGTTTTGAGAACGGCCAAGGCTTAAACCAATTGGAGCTTTAAAAACAATGTCCGCTTCAAGCCACTTTACTACTCTCTAGGAAGGCAATGTAAAGAATGCAGAGAAGCTATACTAGGGTCAGTCACTGAGCCCACTGACTTAACGTGCTGATGCATTCTGCATAGACTCCAAGCAACTGAGGAGCTCTGCTACTAAAGTTACTGATGATCAAGCCTCAAGGACTTGTGCTGTTCTTGGGAGTTCTTTTCAGGACAGATCCAGTTATAGCCTACACAAGTAGGGGGCAAAAAGCAACAAAACATGCACACTACTCACCTACTTCTGTACGAATACCTGACTTGGGGCTTTCCATTAAGCTACCAAGAGCAAATGTCCATGAGGCTTTGTGTTCACCAAGGGTTTCCTAAACACACAGTTTACCCACCTACGCTCCTCACAAGTCCTTCTGTAAGCTCTGAATTTTCTGAACTTCAGAAGGTCATTGAAATTATTAGTCACATGCTTCCTCCTGCATATACAACTGCTTTATAATTTGATCAATTTAAAAATAGTTAAACGCCTTTCACTGAAAGCTGGATCCCAAGCCCATGGATGATGAAGGGACTCTAGCCACTGGCTTCAGTGGGCTTTGAGTCACCCTGAACCAAGATAAACATCAACCTTGAAATATACTAAAAGAGAGATTCTACTTACGTGCACAGAATGGACTGGTCTTCTCGATCTGTGAATAAAGAGGAAAAACTATTAATTATACAAGAAAAGTTGCGTGCTGACAGCTATTTGCATTTACAAAGAATTCTTTTGAACAAACAGGAACTGCCTGGACCTCCCAAATCTTATGATACATTGTCAGTCAAAAATGTTGGGATCACATCTCAGTCAATTTGTCCTAGTGTTAAACTAAGTGCCCCTAACACCAGGATTCTGTACAAAAAGAACAAAAGGCTAAATATTCAAAGAGCTTTTTAAAATTTAATTGGACTCCTCATTACAGTTCATCTAATATGCACAGATGATACCCTGTAAGAGAAGATCATAGTGCTGGAAAAGAAGTTTGTACTACACTTACTAATAAAAGCCTCCTAATGAGACTAAGTGAATGACCCAATAGATAAGCCACTCAAAGCTAAAATGATAGTAGGTCAGTAGCTTTAGAAGCTGAAGCTCTGGCAGTATAGGAATTATAAAAGTTGGGAAGTGCAGATAGCCTAAGTAAAGTGTTCTCTCAGTTCCACTTCAGCTCTAGAGGGGATTTCTACCATGAGAGATGAGGACTGAGAGGGAGTGGAGAAGCAGCAGAATGAATGGTAAAGGCTCTGGGGAAGGGCCAGGAGAATATGGCACAAGACTGAGGAGCATCAGAGAGCATAGAAGAGGTTGAACGGGGAGCACAGAAGAGAATTAAGAGTGACTTTAGGGGCTGGAAGTAATAGTAATGGTCTGGACTAGGGCAAGAAGGGGACACCGAATTAAACTGAAGGGTATAAGAAAAAATTTCAAGGGTGCTTAGTAGGGCCAGAGGCAAATAGGGTAGCTGGAGAGAGCTTTACTCTATAACAAACTCTGGAAATCACCTATCCGAAGTTTAAATTCAAAAGAAACTGTGGCTAGGAGAAACCCCAAAGCAAAAAATAAAAATAAAAAATGAAAACCACCTCTGTGGTGGCTGTACCCAGGGAACCACCACAGTAACTGTGCTGAACAAACCTGAATTTCAGATTTCACAAATGCAAATTGAAGAACAAACGAGAAGTGATCCCAAAGAAATAGCATTTCAACGACTTATCTGGGAAAAAATAATCTCAGCTAGAGAAGGTAGCTAAGGAGAAATAAGATACAGTAGGAAGTGCTGTCTCCCTAGCTCTCATCAATTCAACTGAAGTTGTGTTGTGCTGAACCCTCTCAGGATGTACTGATAAATGTACAATCAGACCCTGATCCACCCTAATCAGAATAACAAACTCCCACTGTCTTCAGCTGAAGTTGCTGGTACCCTATGGGGAAAGAATCAGGGCCCAGGGCCTGTCTTTGTCATCTTTCAGTCTCCTACTCTTCTGCAACTGTTTGAATACCGAACATCCCATTTAAGCATTTTGTAGGATTCCTATCTACAGTCACCTGCGTTCTAGGATAAACATTCTGCCAACTTGTGAATGGGCATCATGTCTTCATGGGCATTTGTTTTAATGACTATTGACCCAAACATGATATGTTTCCAGTCAGGAATATTGGAACAGCTATTCATCCTGACGTTTAGAGCCCATAATTCAGGGGAGAGGTCGTTATAAATATTCTCTGTGCTGAGTTACTTTTAAAAACTGAAAAATAACGTATAGGATCATGTTAGGCAAAATTCTGGTAACCATGAATCCTGTCAGATGCTATGGCTAGTCATTGGTGGCAAGAGTAATTGCACTGAGGGCTCAACTCCCACTAGTCTTCCCAAACCAAGTTACTTGACAGATTTCACATGACCTTCAGCTGTTGATTCTGAGCAGAATCATCAAATGCACCTTAAATCCCAATTTGCTAAGAAGTAGGCCAAAGAATATTCCTTGATCAATTTCCACCATGTAGAAGTACAGCTATGGGGTGGGTATTTTTCTGCAGCAGTGTCCAACAGAATTGCCTATGTTGCCCTCAACATACCCATAACACTTACAGCTCTGCATTCAGACAATGGCTAGGATCAAATTTCATAGAATCATAGAATACCAGGGTTGGAAGGGACCTCAGGAGGTCATCTCGTCCAACCCCCTGCTCAAAGCAGGACCAATCCCCAGACAGATTTTTGTCCCAGATCCCTAAATGGCCCCCTCAAGGATTGAACTCACAACCTGGGTTTAGCAGGCCAATGCTCAAACCACTTCAGCTAGTTGCCTGAAGGAGTCAGGTAAGAATTCCCCCCCCCCCCATGATGCAGGTGTATTCTTTCCCCCTCCTCAACTCCCCCCCTCCCCCTTAGAAACATCTGAGATTGGCCACAGCTGGAAATGGGAACCCTGGGTAGGGCTGACTGGTGCTCTGAGGAGGTACAGAGACTTCTCTTTATTACATTCCTGGCTGATGGGTCTTGCTCACATGCTCAGGATTAAACTGATTATCAGATGTGGGGTCATGAAGGAATTTTCCTTCGGGACAGATTGGCAGGGACCTTGGGTGTGGTGTGTTTTTTCGTCCTCTGCAGCATGGGGATTGAATCACCCACTAGGACCAGCTGGGCATCTCTCTTGGCATCAATTCCCTGGCATTTGCAGGATCCTCAGACATTGCTGGCATCTTGGTCTCTCTACCTGTAGCACAAACAGTTTAGTCTCTTGAGGACTGAAGTGCTCTAGTCATTGGGCTCAATATAGAAGTAACTAGATGAAATATAATGGCCTGTGATATAGAAGAGGTCAGACACTAGATGATCTAATGGTCCCTTCTGGCCTTAAGCTCTAGGACTATTATTTTGTAGCACCCACTGGCTCTGCAGCTCCCATCGGCTGGAAACTGCAGGGGCAGCGCCTGTGGGTGGAGGCAGTGTGCAGAGCCACCTGCTGCGCCTCTGCCTAGGAGCAGCAGGGACAGATCACTGTTTGTGGGGAGCCACCCAAGGTGAGTGGCCCCTGGATCTGGCACCCTGTGCCCCAAGCCACCTCCTGCACCCAAACTCCCTCCCAGAGCCCACACTCAGCACCCCCTCTAGAACCCCAACCCCCTGCTGGCCCCGCACCAACCAGACTATAAACCGGCATTTCAATGAAGATCAGAAATGCCGGTTTATAGAGCTTTCCGGTTGGTGAAGGGATAGATAAAACAGCTTTTACTGTATATACAGTACTATTCTGATTGCCCACAAAGTCTCTGTATAGAGTTTAACACGTCGTTGGTTTAGCACCAAGGTACGCCCTTATCAATGGCCACTTCCTAATAAACTTAGGGCCAAATCCTAAAGTCTTTTCCCAGTTTCAATTTATTCTTTACTCAGGCAAAACTTCCATTAAGGTCAATTATCAGAGGGGTAGCCGTGTTAGTCTGAATCTGTAAAAAGCAACAGAGGGTCCTGTGGCACCTTTAAGACTAACAGAAGTATTGGGAGCATAAGCTTTCGTGGGTAAGAACCTCACTTCTTCAGATGCAAGAAGGCTTGCATCTGAAGAAGTGAGGTTCTTACCCACGAAAGCTTATGCTCCCAATACTTCTGTTAGTCTTAAAGGTGCCACAGGACCCTCTGTTGCTTATTAAGGTCAATGGGAGTTTTGCCTATGTAAAGGCTTCAGAAGCTGGCCTATATAAACTTTTACTGTAAATTCTAAGAGCCAGCTATGTTCACACTGAGTAGGACCTTACTCTGTGAGTAGCCATTGATTTTAGGGGGAATGCTTGCAGAGTAACATACTGCTTAGCATGAATTAGGATCTCTGAATCTGGTCATAAAACAGTAGCTTGCAGAAACAAAACATGGTGATGATGATATGCTGCAGTGCAACATAAAAATATTTTTAAAATGAGCAATTTCTGAGACAAAATTAGTTCTTAATTCAGTTTCTCAAAATCGAGCAGTTTTCCTGCTAACCATAGATTTGTGCTTTATTGCAAGGAAGTTATTTGTCAGATTCTACATAGCCAGTTATAAGCTGTCAAATAACAAAATTACAGGAAAAAGTGGATAGCAATTTTTAGATTCTTGGAGGTGTAGCACTCAATATTTTTTAGAGACCTGTGACATTTTGATAGAATCATTTGACATTGCTAGTAGAAACTGGCTTGTTTTTAACTATGGGAAATCATCTTCTCATTTAGGAAGACAAATTATCATGCAATAAAAGTATATTTATAGGATTGTGTACCTAGTGCATGAATCTGTCTTCAAGACTTCTCTTTAAACACTTAAACATTTTGTAACCTGTGACGGGGTTCCCAGCGTGTAACCTGAACTGTGGGACCGCTGAGCCCTCTGTCCCACCAACCTTGGCTCTGTCTCACGCTGCGACACTGTTGGCAAGCTACAAATCTCTGGCAAGTATTGTACACTGAAATCCACAGTCAGGAACACACCCAACTGAGTTACATGAATGCTTCTCCCAGCCACTCATGAACTGTCTTACACTGGTCAGGCTTTTGACCAGGGCAAGTTCATTACCCAGTCTGCCCCTCCCTCGACTGGGAGAGGACACACACAAGCCCTTGTAAACTGAGCCCAGGACTTCAACCAAAACACACTGTTTTAGATGAAATATAAAACAGATTTATTGACTACAGAAAGATAGATTTTAAGTGATTATAAGTAGTAAGTGTAGAGATTAAAGTTGGTTACCTAAGAAATAAAAGTAAATTTGCAGTCTGAGTTCTATAATCTAAACATGACTTGAATCAAGTAGTGTCTCACCCTGATAGATGGTACAAACAGGTCACAGATCTTCAGTACACAGGCTGGAACTCTCCTCCAGCCCAGGACAACCCTCCCTAGTTCAAAGTCTTTGTCCTCAAGATATGTTTCCAGGTGTTTGAGTTGTGAGGGGAATGAAGCAAGTCATTATGTCACTTACCCTCTTTTATTTATATTTATTTATATATATATAGATAGATAGATATATATTTATATATTTTCCAGCTTGCTGGAAAGATCTATGCTTGTGACACGGGGGTCTGCCCCCATTGGTCAAGCATTGTCTATGTGCTCTCTCTGAGAAGTCTTCTGGGATGGTCATTGGGAAAGTGGATTCCCTTTAATGGGCCATCAGCACATCTGGCTACTCCATTTTTGTGCCTGAAACGTTGGTTGTGGGTGTTCCCAACCTCACAACATATTTCAGTAACACACATGTAGCAAAACTTCCTAACTTCACATACACTGATAGCACATACAATCCACCAGGACATTAATGTTCAACAGATCAAGTCTTTCAAAATGATACCTCACAAGGCATACTTTGTACAAAACATGTCCATTATATGACAGTGATAAATATGGGGGTTCCAGGGTATTGTTTTGAGGTACAGAATGCTGCACATCCCCTCTAATTGTGCATGCTTTGCTACTAAGTTACCAACACTGAGTGCTAATTAATATCATATCTAATTAATCAAAGCTTTCTGTACTAATATATATATTAAAAAAAAAAAAAGTGGCAAAACAGGGTGAATTTGGCCTCTTAAATTTGCAGGATTCTAAACTGACTTCCAGATCACCAGTTTAGAAAAGGCTGTGGTTGATTTTACTTCATCATAAAATGATATTAAGAGCCTGCTCCCATTCCTTCAATAGTGTAGGATCAGATCATACAACAATAATAGTCCTTTTCTTCATTGAAAACTCATGCTGTAGGTAGCGTACTTTAAAAGCTTTAGTTTGTACATTGTACATAGGTACAAACTAAATAGCTACATTTATTTTACTAAGAAGTTGGTTACCAAAAGGTAATATGATCAGGTCCTCTCCGAACACTTTTGACCAGGGGAGTAGGAAGCCATCTTCATTGGACTAAAACTTTCTAAGTAGGGCTGAGTTGGGCTTCTTTTAAGTTGGAGATGGAATTTTTGCTAAAAATAGAGACTGTTGTGCGTAAATCGAAGCATTTGGTATAAAGCCAGAACAGTAACTCCTAGATACAGAGCTTCCAATGGAATTTCTGAGCCCTGGGGACATGAGAAAATACTTGGATGGGTAAGGGAGCCCAAGATTTTCTAACCACCTCTCTTTTCTTATCCATTTCTGCTCTTGTTCTTCTCCTTGTTTTTCCTTCTCTCTGTCTTTCAACTGCTAAACAGCAGCACTTAAATCTACCTTTTAGTGGTGTCCTGCTCTCAGTAAAGTCTGTGTCCCTCACTCGCCATTGACTGTTCCCTCTGCTCTCTCAATACTGTTATCAACCATGATTATTACAGTAGTGTCTGAGGGCCACCAAGAGTGGGGCCCCATTTTGCCAAGCACTGCACAAATAGAGTAGCAGATTATCCCTTCCCCAGAGAGCTTATGGTCTAAATATACAAGACAGACACAGGCTAGGGGAAGGAGTAGAACACACCAGCTGAGTGAACGTGTGATGGCAGCAAACAAGTTGGTTCCACAATTATTTCGGTGGGTGAAGGGGGTTAGTAAGGAGGGGATAAGCTAAATACACATAGAAAGGAAGGGGGTATGGGGCATCAGAGAAGAAGGTGAAGAGGGTCAGGTAGGTGAAGGGACTATGAGGCAGAGGGTTGGAGCAAGCAGCACAGGGCAGAGACAGTCCAGTCAAAACTGTAGAAAGTTCTCTGAATGTCCAGAGGCCCTTGCTTTGGCTGCTTCTGCTGACTTTGGCTGGGTCCTCTCCATGGTTTTCCGCTAAGACTGCCTGTGGGTGGGGGAGCAGGGCAGGGGAGGCACCACCTGGGTCCCAGTGTCCACAGAGTGTGTGTGGGGGGTCTTGCCTACACAGTTCTGGGTCCTGGGGGTGCAGCAGTCCCTGCTTTGACTGCTTCTGCATATACCAGCTAGAGTCTGGCTAACCCAAGCAGACTGTAACCTCTGGGTGTTCTTTAACTGCCCTGATGAACATCACCAGAAATGTCCTGCATCCCCACCTCTGCTCTGGGTGTAATTTGTATCAGACAGAGGGCGCAGAGACCATACAGCAGCTCAGGCTTCTCAGAGGCACACTGCATACGCTAGCATCGGTGTGTATGTCAACATCTGAGTTGGAGTGTTGTGAGAAGAGACTTATTGGCATGGAGGGGAACTTGCACAAGGCACCCATAGAATCCTGCTTTTGTCAGTAAGCAGCACAAGATCACTCCCATGCACTGGCCCCCAAGATTTATCCCCAACTTCCCCTCCTCCCACCTGGCAGCCATACAAAGTCATTCCGCTTTCACCTCCATCCATGCAGTCTCCGAATCCTGCTAATCCTCTTACTGACAAACTAATTGTGAACATGCATGAACAGAGGTTTCCAAAGGTACTTTACACCAATAGATGACACATCAGCTGTTCTAACAAATGGCAACAGTAGGGTTACCATACGTCCGGTTTTTCCCGGACATGTCCGGCTTTTTGGTAATCAAACCCCCGTCTGGGGGGAATTTCCAAAAAGCCGAACATGTCCGGGGAAAAATACTCCCAGCTTTGCCGGCATCCCTGGCTTACCTTAGAGCGGGCTCCGGCGACGACTGCTGCTCCCTGACTCCTCAGCTCTGTAAGAGCGGAGCTGCCCGAGCGCTACCGGCTTCGGGCAGCCCCCAGACCTCCGGACCCTGCGCCCCTGGCCGGGCACTTCCCCTCCCGGGCTCCGGCGGCAGCTGCTGCTCCCTGACTCCTCAGCTCTGTAAGAGCCGAGCTGCCCGAGCGCTACCGGCTTCAGGCAGCCTCCAGACCCTGCGCCCCCGGAGACCGGGAGGGGAAGTGCCCGGCCGGAGGTCTGGAGGCATGGGGGCTGCCCAGCTGTTTCGCGTGGCTGGGAGGGAGGAGGGGGAATGCGGGGCGCTCAGGGGAGGGGGCGGGGACTTCGGGGAAGGGGCGGAGTTGGGGCGGGGGCAGGGCCCCGGGGAGTGTCCTCTTTTTTTTAATTTTTAAATATGGTAACCCTAGCAAAAGTTAAGAATGAACAAAGTCAGGAAGCCCGTTAAGAGCCATCCTTTCCTTTGAATTGATGGTCAGACCCCAACATGTCTTGTCCTTCAAATAATACTTTTTAGAATTATCCATTTTGGTTGCTATTTCTGCCGTGGATAGTGAACAGGCATCGTCCTTAGGCATACGCGGCTGCGTAGGGCACCTGAAAATTTGGGGCACCACTGGGTCTTAGTGTCCAGCCTCCTGCCACTTCCTATCCCTGTTCTGACCCTTCCTTCAGGCTCCCACCACAACTGGCTGCTGCAGCCTGGTGAGTCTTCCAGCCTGCCAGACCTATTAGCACAACATTGAAGCTGTTAAAGAGCCATTCAAGTGGTAATGAAGCCATTTAACAATTTGCCAACCCCCAGGTATATACTGTCAGTTTATGAATTTACTCACAAAAACAGTTGTGCATTACTGTAATATTTACTCAGAACACGTTAGTCTACAGGACCTTAATTTAAAATTTGCTTTAAAATATTTCATTAGTGAGTTGGTGAAGATTATAAAATCACGTTTCTAAAAAAAAATCCTTGCATAGATTTTTAGATGCACAATCATCTTTAGCCTTAAATGCTTGGATCTTCAGACATATAGTTTTTTAAATAAATCCTTCAGAAGACCACCCTTATCTAAAATACACATCTTAATTACTATAGTAAAAAAAACTTGCTTCCAAAGTCTTCCTGTCCATCCCTTTCTCCCTTCCCCCGGCCTGGTGAAGAGAGCCCTTAAAGGGACAACACCCCTTTCCTTCCAGATAGCTGGACAAAGAGTTTCCCTTCCTTTACTTCTGACTATCTGATTAACTAGTTTTAAGAGAACCCTCCAGCAAAATCAGTACTTAGTAAGATATAAAATCCTTTATTATGCCTAAAATCTTTGGAAACATATTTTTTAAAGTTGGTGAAATTTCATAAACATGTCTATTGTTATGGAGATCACACAAAGTAAATTAGTGTTCCCTTTTTCTAAAAGCAGTGAACATTGTTATGAACACACTAAACCTCTGTGACTGATTTAATTTAAAATAATGTCTTTGTTTCAGTGAGTTAAAAATGTAGTAATCTGGAATAATTACTTTATGAAGGTTTTAAGAGTACATTTAAAATATAAAACCAGCTTAGAAATACTGATTACAAAAATGTAAAACAGAGAAGAGCTGCATCATGTATTCCATAATATTTAATGTTGTATTCAGCAGGATACAGCTGACTCACCCTTACTACAAAATTTTTGCAAATAAATCTCTGACAAACTGCAGGGCATATCAAAAAACCAGTGACTGACATTTTTTATTCCCAAATTTAGTGCTTTTAATTAGGTCCCTTCTGCATGTCCAGTCTTCACCATCTGGCATGCAGTGGAAAACATGCTTCATTTTCTTTAGAAAGAAATTGCAGAAGTGTTTCTCTCTTCCCCCCCCCCCCCCATTTGCTTCATTTGGGTTCAGGGATTTGGCTGGAAGGGGGTGAGCAGGGTGGGGGAGGGAGACAGTGGGGAGAGGGCGGGGCCTAGGAGGAGTGGGGCGGGCCTGGGGCGGAGCAGGAGTGGAGTATGGGTGGGGCCACAGGCAGAAGAGGTGGACTGAGTACAGGGGCGGCTCTGTTTTTTGCTGCCCCAAGCACGGCAGTCAGGCGGCTTTCGGCGGCGCGGGTCATGCAGATTCGGCAGCATGCTTGCGGGAGGTCCGCCGGTGCCGCGCCTTCGGCGTCCCCGCAGCTGAATTGCCGCCAAAACCGCAGCACTGTCGGACCTCCCGCAGGCATGCTTATACTCACTGCCCTGTTGGGAGAAGACTTATACGTGTGCTTAACTTTACTCATACAAGTAGTTCGACTTGAGGGTACTACTCATGCAAGTACTTAAAGTGCATATGTGTTTATAGGATCTGGGCCTGTGTTTAAAAAAAAAAAAAAAAAAAATTCCAAAATTTTGCTTCCAGGGCCCAATATCCTTTTGGTTCATAGCCCCTTGTTCTTGGATTTGACACTAACTCAAATAATCTTGCTATAATCATCCTCAGTATTCCCTTTAGAATTTTGGAGACTTTATTTGTCTCCTCTTGGGGGGCACAGAGGAACATTCGGGGGGGGGGAGTGCTGGGGCCCGGGCCAGCCCCTAGGAGGGGGGGGGGGAGGGAGTGCCACAGGACCACCCAGCTCTGGTCCTGGCCCTGACCTTGGCTCTTGGTCCTGGCTGCCGGCCCCATGCCTGGGGCTCCAGCCCCACCCCCAGTTGTGGCCTCAGCCCCCTTACCCCATCCACATCCCCCCCCCCCCTCCTGGGGTGTGTGTGTTCATGTGTGCATGCGCACAAAGACAGGGATAAGGGGAGGGCACAAGGTAAAAAGTTTGGGGACTACTGCTCTAAAATCATCCCCACCCCTACCAGTCTTTCTGAAAACCCAAGTTGTTTTCTCTAGAAGCTATTGAGCTGTTTTATTGATATGCCTTCAGTCTGCTTGTAACTCTTGTGTGCCCCCTGGATCGCAATAGACCAGCTAGTTCTGCTTAATCACAAACATGATCTGATGGTTTTTCACAAGGAAGCAGTAAGTTGGCAGCTTTACCATAAAAGGAGAAAACAGACTGAAGCTGTGATCAGACACTGGCTTCTTTACATTTATACTGGCTACACTGCCTAAAGGGGATGTGTCTGATGCAGTCCCATGAAAGTTACAGCAGGAAGATGGCTTTTCATAGCAGCCCCCTTTCACCATTTTAACTTATATGAATATAATTAAACTTTAAAGGTGCAAGTTCCCTCCCTCCCTCTTCCCCCACTTATTAACTAGTTTATTTTCTTTCGTTATTTTTAACCCAAGCTTTCAAAGCAAATCAGCTTTTAAAATTGTTTATTTCATGGCTTTTTACATAAAAGAAACAAGGTTCCTGACTTGGCAGGAGGCTGTAATAGATCCTCTTCATCTCTGATTCTTATGGACAGAGCCTTCACACCAATATGCAAACTTTATCCCAATTGTTACTGCTACGCTACCCAAGCTGGCTTTGCACATCTGCATTGACCAATACTACTAAACTGACATCTGATTCCCTCTGTGTTTAAGTCCAATCGCCTTTTGGTGGGGGTGGGGAAGTGATAACACTTGTGTGATGTATGTAGCTATGTAACTGTAAGGCTGTTTTCTATGTACTGCATCTTTAAGTGTAAGGTTAGCTTGATCGTTTGTCTGCAAGGACATTCAATATTACATAGTTCAACTATGTAGAGACAGTGCTGTCTCATGGAGACTTTGGCTTGGTCTACACTTACCCCCCAATTCGAACTAAGGTACGCAACTTCAGCTACGTGAATAACGTAGCTGAAGTTCGAAGTACCTTAGTTCGAACTTACCTCGGTCCACACGCGGCAGGCAGGCTCCCCCGTCGACGCCGCGGTTCCCCCGTCGACGCCGCGGTACTCCTCTCGTCTAGCTGGAGTACCGCAGTCGACGGCGATCACTTCCTGGTTCGACTTATCGCGTCCAGACAAGACGCGATAAGTCGAACCCAGAACTTCGATTCCCAGCCGCCGAACTAGCGGCTGGGTGTAGACATACCCTTTATTTATGTTCTTTGTTTCCTTTAATCTAAATGAAAGAAAGTCAAAAGCAGAAAAAGTTCATGGCTGCTCTCTACAGTGATAGACTTGGCATGTTTCTGCCTTATCTGAGCGGAGCCGGAGTGTGTACCATGAATTCGTCTACCTGTGCATACAGTGAGAAAATGGCTACATTCACCACTAGTGGCAGTGGGGAAATTAGAAAATTGCCTCCCTGCAGTTCCACTGCCAGAAGAGAAAATCTTGCAAGACTATGTTTTGCAAATCTGAGCAGAGTCTTAACAGCACAGTGCTTCAAGCACGCACTTGTGCTTAGGGGCAGCCAATGAGCACTTGATTCATAGTTCGGAACACTTTTCAAATTCACAAGACGTCTGATATCAAATGGGCAATGAGAGAGGTAGAAAGCATTTTGAAAGGCCCCATCAGTGACATAGATCTGTTTCTCTGCCATACAATACTTATCTCCCCTCCCACACACACTTTTACCTGGGTAAATTTTGACTGTTCAACTATTAGTACAATGGACTGTGAAGTGAAGCAATGCTACAGCATCTGGCTCCTGGCCTGCTTTGTGTTCTATCCTGTCAGTACAGTACTTTATTCACCTGAGTGTATTAGTTTTCCCCCTCCATTATAAAGAGCAGGTCACTTGAATCTTTGATGCACTGCCACAAATTGCATTAACACTCACTAAGAGCTCACCAAAAGAGCACAGGGGTGGGAGGGGAAGGAAGAGAGGCTGAAACAGATTGAGTGGATAATGCATTCAGCTCAAGAGGTGCATTTCTTTGTCTCAGGCTATGTCTACACTACACAGCTTTTAGCGACAGGGCCGACAGTGCGCTGTTCACACTGGCACTTGTCAAGGCAAAACTTTTGTCTTTCAGGGGGGGCGGTTTAAACACCTCTGAAAGACAAAAGTTTTGTTCTTCAATTGCCAGTGTAGACATAGCCTTAGATTGTATTGGGTTTTTACCTGCAGTTCTAAAGATGCTTGGGCAGAAGAGTATCCATCTGTGAGCAGCGCCGTATTATTGCCTAGGCCGACAAAGCCTAGGCCTAGGGCGGCAAATTTGCAGGGGCGGAAGCTCCCCTCCGCGCCCCACCCCCCTGCTCCAGCTCACCTCCGCCTCCTCTGCAAGCGCACCGCCACGTCCTGTTTCTCTCCCCTCCCAGCGCTTACGCCGCGAAACAGCTGTTTCGCGGGGCAGGGAGGGAGGGGGAGGAGGGGGAACGCTGCGCACTGGGGGAAGAGGTGGGGGCGGGGATTTGGGGAAGGGATCCAATAGGGGAAGGGAAGGGGCAGAGTTGGGGCGGGGACTTTGGGGAGGGGGTTGGAATGGGGGCGGAGTTGGGGCGGGGCCAGGGCGGCAATTATTTCTCGGCCTGGGGCGGCAAAATTATTAATCCGCCACTGTCTGTGAGATGGCAGGATAAACAAGGGGGGGGGGTGAGGCAAAAATACTATCACTGTTAGATGTTAAACTTTGTAGAAAGGTGTAAGTAGATTAGGAGCCCCTTATCACAGGGGTGGGCAAAATACAGCCCAGGAGCCGCACCCAGTCCTTCAGACGTTTTAATCTGGCCATCGAGCTTGTGCCGGGGAGCGGAGTCCGGGGCTTGACCTGCTCCGGCACTCCAGCCGCGGAGCAGTGTTGAGGGCTTGCCCTGCCCCGCGCGGCTCCCACAAACAGCAACACGTCCTCCCTAAACTACTATGCGAAGGGTCAGCCAGGAGGCTCCGCACGCTGCCCCTGCCCCAAGCACTGCCCCTGCAGCTCCCATTGGCCAGGAACCACAGCCAATGGGAGCTGCAGGGGTGGTGCCTGCGGATGGGGCAGTGCGCAGAGCCGCCTGGCAACGCCTCCGTGTAGGAGCTGGAGGGGGGGACATGCCTCTGCTTCCGGGAGCTGTTTGAGGTAAGCGCCACCCAGAGTGTGCACCCCTGATCCCCCTATGCCCCAACCCCATGCCCCAGCCCTGATTCCCCTCCTGCCCTCTGAACCCTTCGGTCCCAGCCCAGAGCATCCTCCTGCATCCCCAACCCCTCATGCCCAGCCCCACCCCCGAGCCCACACCCCCAGCCGGGGCCCTCACCCCCTTCTGCCCCCAATCCCCAATTTCGTGAGCATTCATGGCCTGCCATATAATTTCCATACCCAGATGTGGCCCTTGGGCCAAAAATTTGCCCACCCCTGCCTTATCAGAATCATAACTCTTTGCACACTGATACTGTTTCTCATTCAAAGATCTCCTCTGTGATCATTAATGGATAGAGCCACAACATGCCCGGTGAGGTATTAAGTATTATTATGCCCATTAAATTTATGAGGATACAGGGGCGCTCAAAGGTGAAGTGATTGGGCCCGAGTCACACTGCCAGTGACAGATGGTGCTAGACTGATTAGTCAAGACTCCCAGTCCCCCACTCTCAGAGGCAGAGCTAATAGATACGATTTTCAACATCACCTCTGGGATTTAGGTGCTCAACTCCCAGTGAAGTTAATGGGAATTGTGTGTCTATCTCCTAGTCAACATCTCTTTACACTTCCCCCTCGTTTGAATACATATTTGTGTGGGTGTTGGGCAGGAATCCAAATATTTAAGCTCAGTTTTCCTTGGCTATGTTTTTGAGCATCAGAACAACTCAAAAATTTATCTCAGACCTCATATTTGATGCCTAAATATGAACCAAACAAAGGGGGCGTGCCACTTGGATAGCTTAGCAAGGACCAAATGCATAATAGAAGAAGAGTTCTCTGCTTAGGTATTTGGATATGCTTTTTACTCCGGCAACACTAAAAACTCTTGGGGGCAGATCCTCAGCCAGTGATGTTGTCGTCATTCTGTTGACTTTCATGGAGCAATGGCAATTTACACCAGCTGAGGATCTGCCCCCTTATGAAAGCAAAGTCCGTCAGCCAAGGATGAATTAGTGGATTGCCCTGGGCCATCTGTCCTGAGGAGGAGATATTAAAGCACAGTTCTTCACACTTTAGACACATAAAGATACTCTTGGTTTTTAAAGGACGCTATATGCCTGTTGACTAAGCACGATACTAAAACCTCACCAGGAAAACATGCAGGGAGTCAGTGCTGCAATACATGCTTTGCAAACATGATTTTCTGTTTACACTCCAGCTGTAAACAGCTTTGTTCAAACCCCATATTTGCCTGTGCGTGTCCATGTGTGCATACACTTTATATATACATCTGTTGCTCCCCCACAACTCTCACTGAAATGCACTTTCACCACTCCAACCGGGCGTAAAGTCTGGCAGAATGAATGGAGATATTTTGAGGTTGGATTTGGATAGGTGTGCAAAGCACAAACAGACAAAAGCACAGTTTTTAAAGCATCAAAAGCAGCTAGGGCTCTCTCTGAAATGGAGAGAATCCAAAATGCCATTTACAAGTAAATAAAATAAGAAGAGTGTGGGTGTCCTGGGCTTGTGACAAGATCTCATGGGACTGCTCCTCCTTTGAACTGCTGCTGTGTAGGGTTAGAGTGTTACAGACAGTGAAAGTACATCCAGTTAAAGACTCCTCTTAGGCTCTTCTCATGTACTCTTCCCCCTTTATCTCTCTCCCACCTCTCTTCTTCCTCTCTGCTGTCAAGAAGGGTCACTTTCAAAGAAGTACATTAATCACATTGCCACAACAACAGAGATCCCCTCAGAACTGGTGCCAGCAATAGGAGTCAAAAAAGGGAAGGATCAGCAAACAAGGAATTCTATTTGCCATTTTAAAAAAAAACCACCACAACTCATAAAACGCCACCACTCAAACACAACAAGAAACACAGGAACAAACCAAAGCCCTCCAAAGTAAAATCTGTGAGATGAGCACATTGCAATCTCTCAACGGCAAGTGAATTTCAGGAAGACTGAGGAGGGTGGGGAGGTAGCTGGGGAAAGCAAGAGTGAAGATGCTCTGTAAGCCCATGGGCTATCTCACCAGCTCAGGAAAGAACCGATGCAGGCCCAAGTCTGTTTCAGGTCCTTGCCTCAGGCAGGGCCGGCTCCAGGCACCACCAGCTTACCAAGCAGGTGCTTGGGGCGGCCACTTCTGAGAGGGGCGGCACGTCCAACTGTTCGCCGGCAATTCGGCGGATGGTCCCTCACTCCTGCTTGGAGCGAAGGACCTCCCGCCGAATTGCCGCCGCAGATCGCGATCCCGATCGCGGCTTTTTGTTTTGTTTTGTTTGGCTGCTTGGGGCTGCCAAAACCCTGGAGCCGGCCCTGGCCTCAGGGCACAGTTTTTTGGTTAAAACTGATAAGTAACACCAAAACCAAAGAAATTCCCCTGCCCTACCTGGGCTGTAATCTCCAGAGGCTTTTCCCTTGCCCATCTCTCCCGGGAAAGAGGAAACCACTTCCTTAAACCCCTGTTGGATCATATGTCAGCCAGATCCTTGCTGTTTTACCTTGTAACAAGCTTCCTATGGAGCAAAGGCACCATTCCAGTCAGGAGCTAATTTGTGGCCGGTGATGGTGAAATTGTGAGAGAGGCACTGATGCCTGGCCTTCATCCTTCTCACACGCCTCTCTTCTTTCACCTCAGTGCATAACCTGACTGAGTTTCTAGCTCTAGCCACTACACACACAGCACTGCATCCCTAATGTCAAGGGGTAGTTCTTAAACAGTACGGACTGGATATGGCATCAATTTATACTGAGTGGGTTACTCTACCATGGTTATGCTATTCTGGAAAGCAAACCTGATCTCATTAAGTTAGATTCCAGCATCTGACTCTTGTATGGTTATGCAATAAATTTGAGTGTAAGAGGATTTTATATGCATGTGTTTATAAGAGTAACTGCTGCTATAATTAGGGGAGGGAGGCACGTCCTCCGTTGATATCTTCTCTGTGCACTACAGTGAAGTGTCAAAACCCTCTGCGCCGCATGTCAGACTGTGACCCTATCTTCCATTCCCACTCAGCTGGAGAAGCCAAAGTGGTTTCTAGATAAGAAAAGCAAATTGTGCATTCATCACATCAGCCACAAAGCTAACAATGGCTGATACAATATGGCACCTACTTGATTGTCCAGGATTTAAATAGGATTATATATATTTCTACACACTCTGGCCAATGTCCAAAAGTGTAGATGTCTAAAGTTGAACACCTGAATCCATATTTAGGACCTAAGTAAGTGGCTTGATCTTCAGGAGTACAGAGCACTCACAGTTCCCACTGAAGTCAGAGGGAACTGTGAGTGTTCACATCTTCTGGGGGGGAAATAATAATAATAATAAAATCAGGTTACTTACTTTGGTCCTAAATATGGATTCTGGGGCCTCACTTTAGGCCCCCAGTATCTGAAACTGTTGACCTATAGGCAGATGTATTTCCACATTAATATCCAACTACATTAAAATACCTTGCTAGGTATTTAAAGTCAGCTGAAGTCTGTTTATCTATGGTCAGTTAATATAGGCTGCAAGCAGAATCTAACATACTAATTGTAACCCACACACCTCCTGGGTGTGGTGTTCTGTCCCATCTAGTGGTACGGAGACCAGTTAGCAAGAGAGAGATTAATGAATCTGCTCTACAGCCTTAGCTAATTGCCATGTGGCTTTTAGCTCATGCCGTTGAGGCTCATGCACTGAGCTCCAGAGGTCCCAGGTTCGATCCTGATAACCAGGGTCTGTTGGTGTTACATAATCACACAACAAAGCCAGTCTTATACAAGAGGAGCACTGCTTTTCATGGAAAAGCAGGAAATTAGCTTCCTTCATTATGTCTTGGGTAAGTCTTGTGAATGAAGCAATAGCCACCATTTATGATACTCCAGATTATTGGTTAAGGATGGGTAACTTTAATTTTTGATTCCTTATAATTAGCAACTAAGATCGCCAAGAACATTTCTCAAACAGTTACAGAGGAGGCACAAATACAGCATCAGAACAATTCTTCTTGTAGTATTTCATAGAGTTTTGAATAAATTGACTTCATAGGAAAATGACACACAAATAATACAGGGTGCAAAATGCTTTGCTGAGCCAATTCCTCTGAACAGCAATCATATTTTTGTGTACACATGCATAAGCTTATTATACAAACAATATATTACAAAGAAATCAATACTTCACAGTAGCTCAGCTATTGGGCTGCAATACTGCTTAGTAAACATTCCTGATTTGTTTTCCCAAGTCAAGCAAGCTCAGGGCCCAATCTGGGAGTTCTTGCTCAGGCAAAATTTGTCAGTGAGGACTGCAGGATTGGGCCCTTGAACTGCATTTTTCAGCATCTTTCAATATCTAAATGCTCCCATCTCAAACAATCGGGGGACAAAGAGTGCAGTTCATCTGAACTCCAGTTTCTTGGACCACATTTGTGGCCGGTTCTGAGATAGTAGACCAATATGTCAACTTACCCTATACCAGTGCAGTGTTATAAACTGATTGTTTTCTATTCCCCACTACCACCCAAAATCTGTTGTTCATAGACTACAAGTTTTTAAATAAGGCTTTACAGATTTATATCGGAAAGCAACAAGATGAAATTCAGTAGCGACAAAATGCAAAGGACTACACTTATGAAGGAAGAATCAACTGCACAGAGACAAGATGGAGAATAACTGGCTAGGAGGTAGTACTGCTGAAAAGATCTGGGTGTTATAGTTGATCACAAACTGCATATGAGTCAATAATGTGATGAAGCTGCAAAAAATAGTCTAATCTCACTCTGGGGTGTATTAACAGGAGTGTTATGTCAGATATGGGAGTTCATTGTTCCACTCTACTCTGTAGTGGTGCGGCGTTAGCTGGAGTATTGTGACCATTTTTGGCATCACACTTTAAGAAAGATGTGGACAAACAGGACTAGAAACTTAAAAGAAAAGAAGACTGAGGGGAGGATCTGATAACAGTCTTCAAATATGTTAAGGCAGCGGCCCCCAAACTTTTGAGGGTTGCACCCCCCCTACCCCTGTCCAGACCCTGCTGCCCTCCCAGAGACGGGAGCGGGTCTGTGGGGGGGGGCGGGGTGGCAAGCCTGGGGCTGCAGCTGGGGATGGGTGTGGAGCCAGGAGAGGGGCTGGGGTTGGGGGCAGGAGTGGAGCCGCAGCTGGGCTGTGGTGGGAGCCGGCAGCCGGGCCCGCAGCCAGGTGTGGCTCCTCTCCCGGCCCTACCCCCAGCCTCCGCCCTGGGCCGGGAACGGACCGCAGTCAGCAGTTGAGGCTGGGGGCGGGGGCAGGTGCTGGGACAGGAGCCGGGGAAGGAGCCAGGTGTGGGAGCAGGCCCAGAGCAAAGCTGGTGGTGGGGAGGAGATGGGTGGTGCTCCCTCCCTGCCCCGCTGAGGGGCTGTCCTGGGCCCTGCCGCACCCCCCCGGACGTTCCTCCATGCCCTCTAGGGGCGCACCTCACAGGTGGGGGACCTCTGTGTTAAAGGCTGTTATAAGGAAGACAGGGATCAACTGTTCTAACTGCAAGGATCGTTAAGTACGGGAATAGGCTTCCCAGGGAGGTTGTGGAATCCCCATAATTGGAGCTTTTTAAGAAGAGGTTAGACAAGCACCTGTCAGGGATGGCCTAGGTTTACTTGGTCCCACTTCAGCATGGGGGGGGGGGGGGGGATGGGCTAGATGACCTCTTGAGGCCCCATCCAATCCTTTATTTCTATGATAAAACGACAACAGCACAAGTGGGAGGAGGTACGTTACCTCGAAAGTCTCTTCCACATTACTTTTTGGGTCTGATCCTGTTCCCACTGCAGCTCTTTATTGTTAGAAGGTTGATTGCATCCTTGATGCCAAAGATAGGACCCCAGTTCCAAAAGGTGAGAATGCAACCAAATGATAGTCACCAAGACGTTACTGGATTTCATTTGGCTTTACTCTACTGCAGCGCGCGCACAGCAACTCTGACGAGGAGTCAGCAAAACCTAGCAGCTAGCCTTGCAATAGTCTCCATTGGTACAAAGGGAGTTTTTTCCATGCCCGTATTTGCCAAAACTATTTGCTTGACTTTAAACCCTGCCCACATGCCTCCACTCAGAGTGGTGAATGAATTGTTTTTCCTTTTTGAGTCACATAATGTTCATGGACTGCAATTCCTGCCAAATAATTCCTCGGGAAGTTTTAGAAAGCCCACATTACTTTTCTGTAATTGAAGAGAGCTATAAATCTTCTGACTGTGCTCCTTTCCTAGCTGGAATAAACGTTTATAACAATCATTTTCTGTTGCTGCTCAGGGATTTCTAAGTTTTATAAACATTGCTAAGCCAGGATATTTTCCAGCCTTACCTTGCAACATACTCCTGTATGCCGTATCCGCAATAGCATAGATATGGGGTGGCATCTCATGCCTCTTCTTTCCTTTGTACATATCAATAATCTTATCTGAATAGATGGGCAGGTATTTGTATGGGTTTACCACAACACAGAAGAGGCCTGAATAAGTCTGCAAGGAAAACCGAACAGAGAAGAATGGTGTAACTCAGAATGTTTCAAGAGCTTGAGAGACATGAAGATCAAACATATTTAACACAACATTTTAATAAGTGAATCGCTTTCCTATACAGCCTTTTATACAACACAACGATGATCTATCCATGGAGAAATCAGAATGTATACATGGGTGAAGTAAGAATGTTCAGTTACATATCCACCTAATCATCTCTAACAATAAGAGATAGCTACAAGAATGTTCAAATGTCAAGTTCTATAGAGTATCAGAGGGGTAGCCATGTTAGTCTGGATCTGTAAAAAGCAACAGAGAGTCCTGTGGCACCTTTAAGACTAACAGATGTATTGGAGCATAAGCTTTTGTGGGTGAATACCCACTTCGTCAGACGCATGTCATGCGTCTGATGAAGTGGGTATTCACCCAGGGCCGGCGCTTCCACTAGGCGACCCTAGGCGGTCACCTAGGGCGGCAGGATTTGGGGGGCGGCATTTTGCCGTCGTCGGCGGCAATTCGGCAGCGGGGGTCCTTCCGCTCCGCATCTTTGGGGCGCTTTGGCGGCGGGTCCTTCACTCGCTCCGGGACCCGCCGCCGAAGCACCCCGAAGACGCGGAGCGGAAGGACCCCCGCCGCCAAATGCTCCGAGGAGGAGCGCTGCCACCAAGGACAGCAAAAACCCTGGCGCCGCTCCTGTATTCACCCACGAAAGCTAATGCTCCAATACATCTGTTACTCTTAAAGGTGCCACAGGACTCTCTGTTACTTTTAAAAGTTCTATAGAAACATCATACTTGGCACACTGCGTGCCATAGTTCTTGACTGCAGTTACTTTGCTGGGGTTGCACAGGGTGAATGGGCAGAACTGGCACCACCATTCTTAGTGCTTGTATGTACATGGAAATGCCTACGGATCTGCATATGAGCAATTTCAATGAGCTGAAAAATGTTACAACCTCTGTTTAACCAGATAGCAATTTGCTAAATTAAAATCTCAGGATAATTGGGGAAAAAACTTGAAACTGAAATTGAGTTTTTTTAAAAGTAGGGTGGTATGTATATAATGTAGAGCTGGATGAATATTGCGAAGATTGTTTGCAAAAACTCATTCTAGTTCCAAATTGCTGCTTGGTTAGACCACATGTATGTCTTTATTACCTGGCTTTGGGGGTTTTGTTAACACAAGAGTTTAGGGAATGATTGGTCTTTACATGTGAATAAGGATATTCATGCACACAAGAACACTGACTATTTGTTGTTCATTCGCTTTTCATTATTCTCTTTTATTTTAAAAGGTTTAAGCTATCCAATCAGTAGCAGAAACAATAGCACATGATGTAAGTGATTAATCACGTACCACAAATAATGAATAGCAGGTAGTCAAGGTGAACAGTTTGCAAGCACTTCACAGGCTGAAATTTGTTTGCACGACTCTGGCTAGCTAGCAGATCTTGAACAATTCACAAATAAAGAACTATAAACTTGTCTGATCATTTATTCATAATCAAAACTTCGTTAGATTTAAAAAAGAAAATTATAAGGAAAAAAGTGTTTTGTAAAATATGAACTAAAATAGTTTAAGAATTTAACATCTTCCAATTACTTTAATTTATATTTATATAGATGAATTATTATTGGACAGTTTTTTAATATACCATTTGAGTTATTTCACAGGAGGCTGCTGCTATTTGACCTTTCCCTTCCTGGATCTAAGGAATATGTCTGAGTATGGGTCTAGCTGTACAGCTAGCCATCACAAGAACCTCCAAAATGTGACCACGCAAAGGCATCTCTGCAGGCTTATGTCCTTGAGCAGAGACTTAAAATATGGGCACAGGGATTTCCCTTTCTTGACTTTATTAGGAAACAGCACAAGTTTTAAACACCGGCTGAACACCGTATATGGTATTAAGCAAGCACAGAAATAGCATCCATCAGTTTGCAGTGCTGATCAACTGGTTGGTTACTTGCACTATGCAGGAGAACTCCTGTGGTCCATTCTGGTTAGGTCAAAGGACCCCAATGCTCACACTTCTGCCACCTTTGGAAACTCTGCTGCTGCATCTGCATGTTCTTATGTGAGATACCAAGGAAAGTATAGTCAAGCTCTTCACTTACTTCAAGGTCCCTACGCTAGAACTGGTGATGGTAGGTCACTAGTTACTAACACTGTTTTCTCTTTGGCATTGGAGCCTTGAAGGGAAATCCCAACTCCAAACATTCTGAAATGATCCCGTATACTGGAGAGAGAGGAGAAGAGCTCAGAACTAAATGGACAGTGGGGTTTCCTTGAGACTGGGCAAATATTCAGTTAAAAAAAAATCTGTCTCAGACTCCTGTAACCAATGCTGAAGGACTATATATGTCTCAAACAATTACAAGTTTTAAATAACAGTTTAAGGTTACATAGTGATTGAAAGATTGATTCCCTTAAGGCTTTTAAAAGCAAGGACAGCTGGGCAGCTTTATCTTGCATACCTAACATCACTTCCTCCCCCCGAAAAAGCTTACAAGCTTCCCATTTAAGAACAGTTCTAACTTAGGCTTCAATTCAGCTAGGTACTTAAAAATCACCTGACTTTGAGCATGTGACTTGTCCTACTGTACTTTGAATTAGGCATGTGCTTAAGTACCTTGCTGAATCAGGGACTTAAAGAGTAAGAAGTTATAGTGAAGTGGTTATTTAGGCAGGGAGACAATATGAGCTACTGATCCAAGCACAGGAGTCCAGGCTTTTAATCTGAGCTACGACATAAGCTCTGTCTGGTTTTGGGCAAATTACTTGAGATCTTCCTTTCCCAACTTGTGAAAGCTTAGATACAATCCCAGGTACCTACCTGGTAAGGGTATTGAGAAGGAGAATTGGTGCATATGAAGCACTCTGTAGCCAAGATTTAATGATCATCTATCAGTTAGTGTTAAAAGATATTTCTGCATGGGTTAAATCAAGCTGCCAGCCCCCACCAATACAGTCTGCCCAGACAGGGGGATTCAGAAGCTCAAGTCACCCACATGCCAGTCCACAGAGGGTCTAGAACTGGCAGGCACAGCCCAGAAAATCGGTTGGACCATCTAGGGATGGGGGCAGGACCATGGCACCCTGGATACGTGTTGATTCAGTGCATCTTCTGGGCAGCTTCCACTGATGGGACTCCTACCAACCACAGGCTGTAAGTTAAAACTCCTCCTCTTAGAAAGTGCAGATGTTACTCCTGCCCCTGTGCCCCCAGGAGGTGAACGCCCCTCTGCCACAGCTGTCCTTGCAGACTCCTGGGAGAGAACTGAGCCTTTAAAATCTTATGTAAGCACTAAGGATGTAAACTCTGTGTGTTCAGTTAGTGTTAGAAATATTCCTTCTGCTCTCTCCGTTAAAAGCACATCATTTTCCTTTGAGTTCCAGGCAGCTGGGACATTATGGTTTCTCTCTAATCGTCTGATGGAGCTGCACTTACTGGAATTGGGCAACCTACTGTGACAGACCCAGACCAGTGGGGTACAGGAGTCTGGTAGAAGGCAAATATACTGGTCACTGGATGAGTAGTTTTCTGTTCCCTGAGTGACCAGAGCAGGGGCTGCACTAGAGTAATCAGGAACCTGCTAGAACCAGTTAAGGCAGGCAGGCTAATTAGGACACCTGGAGCCAATTAAGAAGAAACTGCTAGAATCAATTAAGGCAGGCTAATCAGGGCACCTGGGCTTTAAAAAGGAGCTCACTTCAGTTTGTGGTGCGAGTGTGAGGAGCTGGGAGCAAGAGGCGCAAGGAGCTGAGAATGAGAGGGTGTGCTGCTGGAGGACTGAGGAGCACAAGCGTTATCAGACACCAGGAGGAAGGTCCTGTGGTGAGACTAAGGAAGGTGTTTGGAGGAGGCCATGGGGAAGTAGCCCAGGGAGTTGTAGCTGTCATGCAGCTGTTACAGGAGGCACTATAGACAGCTGCAGTCCACAGGGCCCTGGGCTGGAACCCGGAGTAGAGGGCGGGCCCAGGTTCCCCCCAAACCTCCCAATTGACCTGGACTGTGGGTTCTTCCAGAGGGGAAGGTCTCTGGGCTGTTCCCCAACCCACATGGTGAATCTCTGAGGCAAGAAAATCCACCAATAAGCGCAGGACCCACCAAGATAGAGGAGGAACTTTGTCACACTACTTACATCTCTCCTACTTCAAGCCTCAGAAAGACAAATACTAATCTGAAACAGCCATGCCCTGGAAACTGAATCTGCTCACCTTGCAATGCCCTAACCTCACAGACAATGCTGAAAGACACAGCCAATAGGACTTTAAGGACTCTATTTGTCTTTCCAATTTGAACAATGGGCCTGACCTTCACTATACTGCTCTGACTATGAGCAAATCTCCCACCGACATCAATCCCCCAGCCATGGAGTGAGAGCCAAACAGTAGCATGTACATCCAGGGCCAGGTCCACAACAGGTTAAATCGACATAACTTCACTGAATCCAAAGAAGCTATGCTGATTTATACCACCTGAGATTCTGGCCTCCAGTATGTAGATCAGAGAGTGGAATTCTACCCTAACATTTTTACCTGTAAGTCAGAGAGTTGTGTTAATGTGTCTTTTGTTATATGGTACTAGGATAAAAAATATTTAAGGAAAGACACCATGAGATAATCTGGTTCTAGTCCAAACATATTTTTCCTATATTTTAATACTTACCGTCTGAATTTTAAGGCAAAAATTGGGGGGGGGGGGGAGTGTTTCCCAGGATTCATAGTGACATCATTTAGTTTTAATGGGAGATTATCAATCCAATCTAATCTATCTACACAAATGGCCTGCTCCTGCTCCCAATAGAGTCAATTGGGAAGTTTTGTCACTTGTTGCTCAAAATATATATGAAATATTATACCGATATTCATGTTTATCATCATCCTTTGATCTAGGATTGTGTAGGACTTGGTTGTTTAGAAGGCAGATTCTATTTTTTCTGAGCAACATGAAATATGATAGCAAGAGGAAGGACAATTTTTATCCTTATTTCTTTCTGAATTTTCCATGATGCTCTAAAATAGGCTTGGAGTTTTTCCAGAAAATAGCCACCCTAGGAGTGTCTGCTACAGTGAAAGAAGTAAAGGTTCTATCTTCTTCCAGTGCCGCAGCCTGCCCCATGGAAAACAGAAGCAAATGAGCCAGTATCATTCAAGAAAACTGAACATTGGTTTTGAATGTGCTTAGAGTTTGTTTGGGAAGTGCTCAAATCATATTTTCTTAAATAAGATAATGCCAGCAGGGAATAATAGCAAAGTCAACAGCATCGTTGGCTTAAATGCTAGTTCTACATGGACAGATTGTTTTCCCTCTGATAATATCCCCATTTCATATACTTTTAGTAAGCACTAAAAAAAAGGACATATCTTAATCTTTTCCTCAAAGCTTATTTGCAGGGAGCTTTTATCATGCTTGTCCAATTTTGTTGTTGAATGTATATTAAAAAGACAATATAATGTAAATGGACAGGGCAGGTAATTTGAACTTTCTATTCAAGTTATCCTTGTCTATAGCAAAATGAGGAGTCTACATTTCATTAGAGATGTCCTTCAGGGAAAAAGATTTTTTTAAAACAATTTAGGTCAAAATCTTCTCTCCGTTATGTCCATGTATTCCAAAGAAGTCAATGCATGACTAAAAATGAGGTGAGAATTGTTCCAATTAGTTAAGGAATGAATGAGAATGAAGCTAGGAGCTCTGTTTAAATGCCTCCCGATTTTTCTGAACTATAAGTGAGTTCACTAGTGTTAAGTGCTTGAGTAAGGATGGGCAGTTTTGTATATCACAGAACAGCAGATGGAAGCTATTGTTCCTTAGACTGCTGCAAGAAATAGTGAGCCATTGTACTGCAAATTATATTAATTTATGTGTGTTAAATTAACACCATCATATTGAAATCTAGTTAGATGAGAAAGTTTAAAGTAGTTTCAGATACTATGCTTGCTCTTGTGTCCTCCATCAATTTTTATGATTTTTACAATCACCTTTTCCTGTTTGTAAAAATGTTTTTCTCTCCTCTTTTGCTACGTGAAAGTCCTGTAACAAGGGAAATCGAGTAGCTATGTAAGAGAGAGTGGAACTGACTATTCACAAGTGCTGTCGAATGAGCAAAGTAAACGCACAAAAAATGGATAAAATTTCCCCCTCTAATTTCTTTCACTTACAGTTATGTTAGGTATTGTTTGTAACAGCAGCAAAACATTTTTAGACAGAAGTGTGATTTCTAAATTGATGGTGTCCCTTCAATGATGCTTTAACAAATAGTTCAATATATTCCTCTCTCAGATTAGAATCTAATCATAACCTCAAATGCTGAAACTTGCACTAGTGAACTTCTTTCAGAGATCTTGTTTTTGCTAAGTTTATTAAGCTCCCAAATGAAAGGCACCAGATTTTACACCTCTTAAAAGGTTTTATTTGATGATTAATAAGTCTCTTTGTAGCACTGCATAACTACCTAATTTTCTGCCTGATTTCCTACCTTCCAATTTAAGGATTTTCATGTTACTAATGAGCAAGTTTTAAAAACAGTAAAATTTGTCAGACCAGCTCCATATTTCCATCCAATCACTGGTGACAAATATCACAGCAGCACAATTTATCCCTCTTGGGGCGTTATATTGCTGCCCATCACCGCAGTATCTGAGTGTCTTCCACGTAAAATCAATAGCAATGGTGAAGTCCCTACTGGATATCATGGAGTCTCTTGTTCTACAATTCAGTAAATGTAGTTATGATTAATTATAGGATTTGGTAACGATAAAATACATCTGTGCGGACTGGTGGATGGAAATATCTTGGCTATACAAGTTCAATGCACATGATCATCAAGAGAATTCCAAATTGTTTTGATCAGTAATTTGAACAAAAAAAGGAAACATTTTAGCTGAAGAATGGAATATACTGAACAGAATTATGGTCCTGATTCATCAGACCACTTAAGCATACGAGTAGTTCTACTTGATTTCCATTGGGACTATTCATGTGTTTAAATTTAAGCACGTGCTGAAGTAACTAGCTGAACTGGAGCCTGTGTGCTGATTTATACCCTGGCAACCCCACTAACTTCAAAGGGAATATTGCCTGAACAAGGACTGACGGGTTAGGCCCTATAGGTGGGTAGTGTTTTGGTAGTGTTGCGTTTTTTGGGGGGGGTGAGGGGGGAGAAGGAGAAGGGGAGAGTAGGACTGAAACACTTGACTTGGGAGCTGACTCATGCTTCCATTGAAGTCCATGGGAAAACCCCCCATTGATTTCAATAGGAACAAGATTGGGGCTCTGTTTGATTAGCAGGAGTGTTGTAAGCAAGGCACAAGAAGTAATTCTTCTGCTCTACTCTGCACTGATTAGGCCTCAGCTGGAGTATGGTGTCCAATTCTGGGCGCCACATTTCAGGAAGGATGTGGACAAATTGGAGAGAGTCCAGAGAAGAGTGACAAAAATGATTAAAGGTCTAGAAAACATGACCTATGAGGGAAGATTGAAAAAACTGGGTTTGTTTAGTCTGGAAAAGAGAAGACTGAGGGGGGACATGGTAACAGTTTTCAAGTATGTAAAACAATATTACAAGGAGGAGGGGGAAAAAAATTTCTTAACCTCTGAGGACAGGACAAGAAGCAATGGGCTTAAATTGCAGCAAGGGAGGTTTAGGTTGGACATTAGGAAAAATTTCCTAACTGTCAGGGTGGTTAAGCATTGGAATAAATTCCTCGGGAGTTTGTGGAATCTCCATCATTGGAGATTTTTAAGAGCAGGTTAGACAAACACCTGTCAGGAATGGTCTAGATCAGGGGTAGGCAACCTATGGCACGCATGCCAAAGGCAGCACGCGAGCTGATTTTCAGTGGCACTCACACTGCCTGGGTCCTGGCCACCGGTCCGGGGGGCTCTGCATTTTAATTTAATTTTAAATGAAGCTTCTTAAACATTTTGAAACCTTATTTACTTTACATACAACAATAGTTTAGTTATATATTATAGACTTATAGAAAGAGACCTTCTAAAAACATTAAAATGTATTACTGGCACGCAAAACCTTAAATTAGAGTGAATAAATGAAGACTTGGCACACCACTTCTGAAAGGTTGCCGGCCCCTGGTCTAGATAATACTTAGAATCATAGGACTGGAAGGGACTTTGAGAGGTCATCTAGTCCAGTCTCCTGCACACATGGCAGGACTAACTATTATAAGTCCTGCCATGAGTTCAGGGGACTGGACTAGATGACCTCTCAAGGTCCCTTCTCAGGGGTGAAAGTAGAAATAGGGACTTACTGGTACAGGGCTGGGGCAGGGCCGGCTCTGGCCCCCGGAAGGGGCAGGGCCTTGGGCAGAAGGGGTGGGGATGGGGGGGGTCAGAGCCAGCCCCAGCCCGCCCTGTACCGGTAAGTGCCCTCCCCCGCTGGGGTAGCAGCAGCAGCCGGGGGCTCCGACAGCAGTTTAAAGGGCCCAGGGCTTGGCCGCCGCTACCACCCTGGGCCCTTTAAATAGCTGCCGGAGCCCCCAGGGCTCTGGCAGTAGGGCTCCGGTAGCTATTTAAAGGGCCGGGGCCGTAGAGGCAGCGGGAGCCCCGGGCCCTTTAAATAGATGCCGGAGCCCTGCCGCTACTCCAGGGCTCTGGGGGCTATTTAAAGGGCCCAGGACTCCCCTGCTTCAACCGCCCTGACCCTTTAAATAACCTCCGGAGCCCCACTGCTGCTACCCCAGGGCTCCAGCAGCGGGGCTCTGGTGGCAATTTAAAGGGCTTGGGGCTCCAGCCGCTGCTGGGAGCCCCAGGCCCTTTAATTGCCGCCTGAGGAAGCCGGGCCACCCCGGTACGGCGCATCGGCTCTTGCCGGTACGCCGTATCAGGGCATACCGGCTTACTTTCACCTCTGTCCCTTCTAGTCCTATGATCCTATGATTCTATGATTATCTAAGGAAAACCTCCAAAGTCACCACTGTTCTTTCAGAATTAGCAAGCCTTTGGGCCTTCCCCTGAGCCAGTGTGCAAAAGAGCTACAGAGGCTGGATCCTTAGTTACAATAGGAGAAGTCAAACAGGGGGAAATGTAAAATATACAAAAAAGTCACATGGAAACGTGGACTAAAATGCATTATACATTGGGAAGCATCAGGAGGAAAGGCATAATCCACACAGGTCATTGTTCAGAAACACAGAATCTCTGCATTGGCTAAGGTGTGTCAGTTTCATGACAGAACTCGGTCAACACATCAGCAGATAACAGTGATGAATCTGAGTTTACTTACGTAAATTAGACCTGAGAAGTATCTCTCCCTTAGATTGTGCAGTACTGAAGCTTCATTGAGGCAAGTCAGCTCTGCCATGTCCTCCACTTTGGAGAATTTTGGAGGGTTCATCTTCTGGATGTCATCCTTGCTGACTGTAATTTTCTTTCCATTTTCTGCCAGCTCGACGACAACCTCATCTCCTTTCTCTTCCTTGATGCTGGCTGCTTCAAATCCTTGCTTTTCTGAGGGGACCCATACTAATCTTTTAGCTGTCCAGTCTGCTTGGGCAAGTGGGCTGTTAAGGAAGTTTTTGTCTACAAAGAGGAACTTCTCATCATCACTTAGCTGAGTTTTCTGTGCCATTTTGACTCAATAGTCACCTGTTGAGAAAGTAAAACCTTGTTTTAAAAGAAGGCAAATGTGAATTCGGAGTTCCAATCAAAACATGGTTAAATAGTGGTCGCACAGAAGTTACATATTACTATTGTTAGTGTCATAGACATCACCTAGTAGTTCTGAATCTATCCATAAAAGATGTTTGGGCAGATTTTCATTAATTTATATTCGGCTGCCACCATCTCTCTAAAACTGTTAATCAGATGGTATTTACAAAATACTATTGACTCTTGCAGGAAATTGTTACTAATTAAAGTCTTATTGGGAAACTAAAATCTGACAAAAAGAGCGTAGAAATGTTACAGAAATCTACTGCAATTTATAAACTCATATATATATATATATATATATATATATGAAAGCTTGCAACAACATACATAGTTGTATTCTGGATCAGTTTGACTGAAAGATACATTGTAGATAGGAACCACTCATGTCATTGTAGCACAGCAGTGTTTGACCTTGTGTACCTTCTTGCTTCTAGCACTAAGCATTCTCACTAGAAGGTCACTGCCTCTGGAGTTCACTCCTGCCAATCATTTGGCCCAATAAAAGATATTACCTCACCCACCTTTCTCTAATATCCTGGGACCGTCACGGCTACAACACTGCATACAATCATCTATTTTAGCATTAACCTGGCCATTTTTAGGGTCTCATCCAAAGTTCATTGAAACCAGTGGGAATCATTTCATTGACTTCAATAGTCTTTGGCTCAGGCCTTTACGGAGCAATCTAAAATTAACCTTTCGGTCCAGGCAGTTCAGGAACTTCAGGTTCCTTAGCATTTAATCTATTTGCTAGGTCTGACCACTTCTGTTCCTTAAGGCTATATAACTTAGTGTTGTGTGTGTGTGTTGGGTGGGAGTAGAGAGAGGGGAATAATTATGGGGAGATTGAGAGGCAGAGGGGCCAGGCATGCAGTATGAGGCCATGTCTACACTACAAACTTTGGTCGATGCAAGTTACATCAGCATAAAGCCACCATAGTTGTTATATCACTTGTGTGCATCAGACCTGGCTTCTTACATTGACGCTGGGCATACTCACCAGGAGTTCTTGTGTCAGTGCACAGTGAGGTGCACGATGGGAAAGTATCCCAGTGTGCAACCCACCACCATCCAGTGCACGGTCTTTTGGGAAGTTTTGGTAATACAATCCAGGGATGACTGGGAGCAAAGGGGCAACTTCCCAGCATGCAACTGTCTTCATCCCATGTCATCTATATTGTTGCACCTTTAAAAAAAAACTCCCACAAACCCTTGCAATCCACCATCTCTAACAGAAGCTGGGAGCTTGCACAGCTCTGTACTATTGTCATAAGCTCTGAAAGCACAGGATGCATGATCTTCTGGTATTTACAGAGCCAGGAGAAGAATCAAAGCAATGAGAAACGTGATGATTTCTTGGAGAACAGGCTGCTGTGGGACACAGTTAGAACCAGTTCAAGGTTGTTGGTGGTGTTCACAGAGCAGCTACAGATGGTGGAGTGCAGCTTCTGGGTCCGATAAATGAGCACTGAGTGGTGGAATTGCATCATAATAGAGGCTTGTGATGATGAGCAGTGGCTGCAGAACTTTCAGTTGGACAAGGCCACATTCCTAGATCTGTGTGCTGAGCTTGCTCCAGCCCTCCAGTGCAGAGAGACCAAAATGAGAGCTGCACTGACAGTGGAGAAGTGAGTGGTGACAGTGCTCTGGCAACTTGCAATGCTGGATTGCTACCCGTCAGTGTGAAATGACTTTAGAGTTGGAAAATCCACTCGAGGGGGCCATTGTCATGCAAGTGTGCAGGGCCGTTAATTGTCTCCTGCCATGCAGATCTGTGGGTCCCAGCAATATGCACACCATCGTTAATGGATTTGCAGCAATGAGGTTCCTGAAATGGGGTGGAGCAATAGATGGAGCATATCCCTATTTTGGCACCAGGGTACCTTGCTACAAAGTACATCAACAGAAAGGGCTACTTTTCTATGGTTATGCAAGGATTGGTGGATCACCAGAAATAATTCACCGATATCAGTGTTGGCTGGTCAGGGAAGTTGCATGACGCTCGCATCTTTAAGAACACTGGACTATTCACAAGGCTGTAAGCAGGGACTTTCTTTCCCAGCTAGCAGATTAGCACTGGTGGTGTTGAAAAACCAATAATGATCTTGGGGGACCCGGCCTACCCCTTGTTCCCCGGCTCATCTAGCCATACACCGGCCCCCTCGACAGTACCAAGGAAGAATTCTACTACCAGCTCAGCAGGTGCAGAATGACAGTTGAATGCACATTTTCTTGATTGAAGGGATGCTGGTGTTTACTCATAAGATTGGATCTCAGTGAAAAAACATCCCAATGGGTATAGCTGCCTGCTGTGTCCTGCATAACATCTGTAAAGCCAAGGGGGGAAAGTTGCTGCTGGGGTGGAGTGGCTGTCTGCTGAGTTTGAACAGCTAGACACAAGGGCTAGTAGAAGAGCTCAACGTTGAGCTATCTGGCTCAGGGAGGATTTGAAAGAGCAGTTTAACAATGAGTCAAAGTAAGGCGTTGTGTACTGTGCTCTCCCTGGCCCTGCTGTTTTGGGGCTAGTTAGGAATTGTGTGGTGCTTGGTGTACATCTATGAATTTACCACTGTTGATGCCCCTATTAATTTTGCGGTGCTTGCTGTATGTTTTTGATTATTACACTGTTCGTCACTTATCCTATGAGTTGTGTCACACTGTACAGTAACAATTGGGTGCTTTCAGAACTGCTAGGCACCCTGCTGCACATGTCGTGAACTAATAAAGATGAATGATTTTCCAAATAATAGAATTTTATTCAGTAACAAAATCAGTGCAAAGAAAAATCTGTGCAATTGAAAAGCAAATACATTTAAAAAAAATAAATTAATGGAACAGAACTTTACAAGGGGAAAGAACATTTTTATCCATTTTACCTACACATACAGCAACTGTGGCTTTCCCAGGTCAGGGTATGTGAAGCTGTGGTTGTCTTAATGTTGCCCAGGGTGGAGTGGTGGGGTAGGGATGGGGACCCTGATGCAGGTGGAATGTTTGGAGGTGAGTAGGGAGGTGCTGTAATGGAGTTCTCCGTGGACTGCAAAGGGAGGTGAGCCTGGGATTGTTGAACCTGTAGGTCCACAAGAGTCCGCAGCATAGAGAAGCCCCATTATGTCCTGGTGCACTTCCCTCTCCTTTTCCTGGTGGGACTCCTGGGCCTTTCTCCTGTCCACTCTTTCCTTCTCCAGGCTGTCTGCAATGTTCCCCCTCCAGACCCTTTGCTTATGGGCTGGTGCAGCACTGGTTTGCAAGATCTCATTGAACATGTCATCCCAAGTCGTCTTCTTTCTCCTCCTTCTCTGCCTCAGGTGTTCCGCGGATGTGGAGGGGGAACCCCTCAAGTCTGCAATGGCAGCAGCTACAGATAAAAGACGCAGAGGTACCATTGTCGATATAGTCACAACAGAACATGAAAGTTAAGATGCCAAGGTAAGATTCAGAACTCCCTTCCCTTGCTCCCCTAAAGTTTTAAACAAGACCTGCTTATTGACACTTCTGCTTCGGAGTGCTTGTGCATGGCTCCACTCACAGCACCAGACATGCTGAGTATGGCCAGTCAGGGGTGAGGGAAATGAGGATTTGCTCACTTCCCTGAAACTATGAGTATAGGGCAATGGCACTGAATACTGGCACCATTTCCACAGGCGATGGTGATTTTAGCTGACATCTCACTCCTCAGGGTGACAAAAGCACTGTGGCTGCTGGTGTCCTGAAGCTGCACAGGCCCAGATGCTGCTAGCTTGTGTACTGTAAGGGTTCCAGCTGAAGTTATCGCTGACTGGAGTGGGAAAGTCTGCGAAGAAGAATTAAGGCTGCCATCCCTTCAGGAGAGGACTGCAGAGTACCTCCATGAAAGTTCCTCTGAGAAGAATTCAGTGGACGCTCCTGTGCATGCTCCACATGCTCCCCTTCCATTGCCCAATTCTACAGGGGAATGAAAAGCAGGTAACAACACTACCTCTCTTTGTTGTACCGTTACCTCTTCTGGCAGGAGTAAATTAATGAAAAGTCAGTAACTGTGTCCTGTTAAGTTGGGGGTGCCATCTGTACATCATTGTAATGGGAAATACAATTACTCTCTTACCTGAGATACCTTCCCATGCATTGGGCTCGCCCATGCTCAACTGCTGGGACTGACTGGACTATGGTGGAGTCTAATAGGACCCCCTGGTCGCATGTCCCCCATCCTCTGCCTCTTCCTCCTCCACCTACTCCTTATCCTCGCTGTTCCCGCCAGGGGCCTGTGACTTGGGCTCCTTGGAGGTATTCAGAGTGGTCTGTGGGGTGGTGGTGGTGCAATCTCTGCCAAGTATGGCATGCAGCACTTTGTCAGTGGCAGGTCTGTGGCCTGGCACCAGATTAACTGTTCGCCTCTCCCCCGCCTTCTGGTATACCTGATCCAGTTCCTTTGCTTTCACATGGCACTGCTGCTGGTCCCTGTCATACCTCTTCTCCTGCATCTGCTGTGCAATCTGCTCATAGATGTTCATGTTTCTACTGCTGGTCTGTAGTTGTGCTTGCACAGTCTCTTCTCCCCACAAGCCAAGGAAATCCAATATCTCCTGTCTACCCCAAACTGGAGCACATGAGGAGCATGTAGCCGGCATGTCAGCTGGGCAGTTGCACACAACAAAGGAGAGTAGCTGGGTGTCTTGCCAAGCTGGGCAATCAGGAAAAGACATTTAAAAAATATGCGTGACTTTAAGGGGGGAGGAGGGGGCTGTCTTCTGGTCTCTGTGACCCCTGAGCAGTGGAGTTCACAATTGTGATCGGATCTTTTACTGTCAGGCATTGTGAGACAGCTGCTGTAGGACTGCTAGGGTCCATATAAGTAACACAGTATCCATACTTGCGCTGCATTGATCTCAGTACATTGACCCAGGCTCAATGTCACTTGGGGAGGCGGTTTTACTGTGTTGCTGTAACAGGACGCTTATGTCGGTGGGAGACAAATTTAAGTGTAGACATATGCAAACTAAGTCAATTTATATTGGCTTATGGGGGCTTATATTGACCTAACTTTGTAGTGTAGACCAGGCCTGAATTCTCTCTTTGTTGAAAATATTGATTGGTATTAATAATTCCAAACCATGTAAAAATAGACCTAAATACAATGGTGATGGGCACCACACAAGAAATAATGAGAATATGGGGAGTCAGAGGAAGAAAATATATAAGCTAGGGACAATGCTTATTTAGGCCACTTGTCACTTTGAATTGTGAGCTCTCTGTGGATAATGGGGTCACAAAGTAATGCTTAGCTGGACCTTTTCATAAACTGAACTAGGATGAAGTTATGAGTCAAGTACATGCCCAGGGTCCATGCTGGGCTTGTACTACCAATATTGCTACCTGTGCTGCCTGGATTCAAGCTGGTTTAGATAGCCTAACTATTCACAGCTTTTGCTGTGAAGACATACTGTCAGTTAGAAGGGCACAGAGGCATTTAGAGGAAGAGGTGTGGTAGTTATTGGGCATGCTCAGTAGCTGTCTCTGAAACAATGCAGAAGGCTTCCATTCAAGGCAAGCAGTCGCACAGGTACCACATATTCACCATCTGAGAGCTGAGCCAATCAGAGCTCAGTGGGGAAAAGATTGGGGGGACGTGGTGACACTCTTGGGGACTCAGTAGCTGAACAATGCAGGACTATGATGCGTCTCCTGTGTTCCAGACCCTGTGCCATTTTGGATCCAAATTCCCTATCTTGCTGGAAGCCAAGGAGATGCCAACTATTGACTTCAGGACTAGAATTGCTACTGGCTATGAGGTTGTTCAGACTACTTTGCTGAGGAGATTAAGGAGTTTGGAGCTGCCAGTCTCTTCTGGCTCTGAGGAGCCTAGGTGATACATATGCACTTCTGATGCCACACTGCAGAGACTGAAAAGTCATGTCTGTGAAAAGATTGGAGGGGAGTGTGCATGTGTAGGTGCTAAGGTATTCCTTGCACTGAAACTTATATAACAGCAACCAATTGGTGAAATCTGTTTGAGAAAACCCAGTAGAGATACAACAAAATAGCTCTTTAGGAAAAGTTTTCATAGGTATTCCTAATGCTGGTAGCAAATGTCTTTCTATATTAAATGTTATAGTATGAAATTGTATTGCACTCTCTCTGCAGTTTTATTATTTGTTAAAGTCCTGAAAAGACTGAGCTCTTCCCTGTGCTTCTGCAGAGAAGTTGACTGAGGTACAGGAAGAAGGGGAGTGTATTACCATTACACATAATACTGCTCCTCCTAACCAGTTATATTTGCTCAGTCAAGCAGGAAAATTGGTGAAGCGTTATAGGACTGATTTGGCTGAGAGACGCTTTTTAGGGGCAAGATCATTGTCATTTTGGATTACTGTGTCTGAAATCATCTAGGGAAACTGAAAGCTTTGATGACACTAAAATGACATGATCATAGGTTTATCACTTTTATTTCTCTTTTTGGAGGTTTTACACAAAAGATCAGACAGAAAAATAATGCATAATTAGTGTCTATAATTCAGATTTTCAGTGCACTGCTTTAAAATGAGTAGCAAAAGCCTGCCACATCCCTGTTTCTTGTTCAATACAGAGCTAACAGAGATGAGAGACGAACAAGATTTCTTATCTAAATATTTTCTGGGTGCATACTGAAGTGCCAATGTAATAATGAAATAATTAGCGAAAGAACAAGTTCCCAGGCTGCATTCCAAAAAAGGATGGAAACAAACGATTGCCAAACACTACTTCAAACCATTTTAATTCTGTTGCACTCAAGGAAGAGCTAGATTAAGAAAAAGGTCAAGAGAAAAAAAAGAAAAGAAAAGAAAGTTAAGAGTTTAGCAGCAGACTCAGACTAACTCTGAGATCCATGACTGATGAAGCTAGCTTAATTTACTCTTTCCACACTATTTAGATAGTGACAGATCATCTGTCCAAGGATAGATATGCGCACAAGAAGGGGACAGTAAAAATGTAACAAGCCTGAAACCAGTCTTGGCACTTCAGGCCTCATCTAATGTGGTACTCAAACAGGGCTGGTATAAGCAGGGATGCTGTACCAGCATCCTGTACCCAACTCTAATGGCACTCGGATAAAGCAGCTGCAGTACAGCTCCTTTCCTCAGCTGAAAGTTGTAGCTACTTTGCTTACTCCCAACCAGCAGCTTCTTCCAGTACTCTGGCGGATCACCTGCCCACAAGATGTCCGCAAGTGGCTGAGCTGGGGATGGAAGGCACAGATAGTTGTAAGCTGTCTCCCATAGCCCACCACACACACTCCAGAGCAGGGTGAAAAGGTGGCTGTTTGGTTTTCTTTCCTGCTCCAACAGGTCAGAAAAGAGGTCCCCAGTTAGGTTCCTTGCTGCTGCAGCAAGGAAGACAAGGAGGAGTTAAAGTGATGGTAGCAAAGGCACTAAAGCAGGGAAGAGAATATGTGACTGGTCAGTTGCCCGGTTCTGCAGGAAGAAGAATTGGGGAAAGAGAGGCAGCAAATCTGAGGAGGAAAAGGCAGGGAGGAAAAATGGGAGAAAGGGAAGAAAATAGCCCAGAGACAAAAGGTAGGCCTTTCCCTGGTGAGAATGAATTGAATATTCACAGCATCCAAACAAAAAGTTAATCTTGAGGGAGTTCAAAGACCAGAATGCTATGGACCACTACAGTCAGCCAGTATGACTACACACAGCTAACCAAAACAGTCCTCACCTGGAAGGAGACTTGAGTCAGTGTGAACATACTCGCACAACAATTTTCTATCTGGCAAAGCGGACATACACTTTAGTATCCTTTCGGGGTCCCTTCCAGTTCTATGAGATAGGTATATCTCCATATATTAAGTGTCACATGGATCTCTGGGAGTAACATGAATCATACACCTTAAAGAAAGACTGGGATTTTTAGAGGAGCTGAAGGGAGTTGGATGATCAAGTCTAATTAAAATTCAATGGAAGTTGGGCACCTAACTTCTTTAGACTCCTTTGGAAATCTCAAACTCCACTAAATGACTTTCCTCTAAATATCTTCGTTTTACTGACACTAGCATTGTCAGAAGAATGAAAGATGGAAAATTCACCCATTGCATCTTGGCACCAGCTGAACCCACAAAGAGGCATAACAGTTGTAGTCTATTTATTCACATAGGGGGCTGACTGCTGCCAGCTTTCATCATGCAGAACTCTTATTGTAGTCAGTGCTTTCTGCAAGGGGTCCATGTGCAAAAGCCTTGCAGGATATGATCCTTAAGACCCATGAAATTCTTGAGAGAGAACTGCAAGAGAGAGAGATTTGACCTCTGTACAGATGAAAGCAGAAAATGCTCACTTATTCTGAAAGGGCTGGTAAAACAACACATGGAAATAGTGTTCTCTAAAGGACTAAATCCTTGTCCCAGTGAAGTCAATAAGAGCTTTGACATTTACTTCACTAGGACAAAGATTTAGACCCAATTGAACACTGGGAGGTGGGGGGGGGGGGTTGTAGTGTCAAATATTGCTTCTTGGTAGGGGCCTATGGATGACAGTGAAAACCAACCTTCCAAGTTATCCTATGATCATTCTTTACAAAAATCCGCCAAATTCTAAAAACGCTAATATGATTGTTAAGAGTCCTAATCTGGTGTAAACGTGGTCACTGATTAGATAATGGCCTAAGGATTTTTCCACTGCTTTGTCACTCAAAGATTAAGAAAAAGTTCACTTCTCCCTTCCTTACTGTGCCTAAAAACAAGTGTTGACAGAAGTCACAAGCGTCTTACATGCAGCACAGAATGATACACAGAGAAAGAGGTCTATCCTACTGAACTATGTTCTCCTGTCTCTTCCGATACTTTTCATATGTGAGCTGATTGTTGCTATTGATTCTGGAAGAGTTTTGGCATGAAGTTAATGACTACTTTGAGTTGTTACACAAGAGAGCCAAACTCCACTCTGCATGAGCATAGCCCTGAAAAGAACCCAGAAGCTTCAGTCAGTGCAGAATGCATTGAATTCAATGGGAGGTGCATGTATGTATCCAAGAGTAGGATTTGGTCTACAGTCAGGAGCACTTGTGTAAGGCTGCTCATGTTAAGCTTTCTCACTGCACCCTTTATGTGTCAAACTTATAGGAAGGTAGATTATGGATAAATAGAACTCAAATTAACCTACATTTCTCCCTCCTCAAAAGACATTTTTTAATCCCCCCTCCCCCCAGGTCCTCCAGGTGGTTTCTTTTCTTCCTCCAGTTCATGAGCACTTGATCTCCCACCTGTGTAAGGCAACCCAGTCCACCCAAGCAGGCAGCCAATAGTCAGCCATCAGCTGTGTGCTGCCACTTGATTCTCCTAGCGAGACCCACTGCTCGTTTCAAGCACCCTATGACCCCAAGGCTTGGCCTCATAGATCCTGCTTTAATCCATCCCTGCAATTGGATGCTAAAACAAATCAAACTTTTATATTTGAACATTGGTCTTGCCACAACACTATATGTACAATTATACATAGTGATGTGCTGCAGGGCCCTTTTAGAAATCCCCACATCAAACAGAAGGGAGAGCTGAGGCAGTTGCCCAGGTTGAGATGGAATCTTCCCATTCTGGCTGCTGCTCAATCAGCCCTGCTAGAGATGACATCTCTGTAGCTCACAAAACCTTTTTGAAGTGTGAATTTTTTGCCTTCAGAATGCACCAATCAGCAGTGTAAAGGTGTGAAGAATATATATTTGTACACAAACGCACATGCACCCCTATATTCTCAGGAAAGGATATTCTTCATTCTTTCTTCCCAACCCCAGATCGTTTCTAGATGGTCTTCATTGCCCTTCCACACCTCATTTCAACGGACAGAATTTGACCGCTGTGCTTTACAATAAATATACATAGTGCATATTGTTCTTGGAGAAAAGTATAAACATTTCCAGGAAGTGCAATTAATTAAAACGTTGTCGATCAAATGGTGTTGCCTCCCTGGTCCTAGCTAAGAGAGACTCTTTTTTGTTTAAGTGGGAAAGCAATTACTCCTCACCCCTCTTTTCTACAGCACAGTATAAAAGGCTTATCACAGGCTTAGGGGAAATATTTGTTAGAATAGTGGCTGCCCATCACCACTTGCACAATATGACTTCCACAAACAAGTCCTGTTCTCATAAGGAGTATCAGAGCAGAGAACACAGCAAGTAACCAGCTGTTTGGCCCAAATTCATAATTTTTTGTGCTACGATAACTCCTTAGAAAGATCTTTCTTATCTCTTTTTTTTTTTCTGAGCGGGGAGCTAGGGGAGTGGGAAAGTATTTCCACCCCCTAACCTCCAAACAGATCTGAACATAAATAATATTCTTAAAAGGAATTCCATGGCTCTGGAGCTGCACTTGACAGCCCATGCCTGGCATCAATTAAAGCACTGGCACAGGCATAATAGTTTGTTGTTTTCTGACTGGAGGAGGTTTAGGTGGCTATTATCGCACTCAGAATGCAGGTGACACTTTGATGTCAGTAAAATCGAACATGAGGTGCCATGCTGCTTTGTTGTCAACCCCCCAATATATGAAATTCACTAGCCTCGATATATCCAATTTTTTGAAGCAATCAACAGTAGTGTACTATGAGTGTGGGACTGGGAACCAGGAACTCCCGAGTTCTAATATTGACTCTCAGACTTCTCCTATGAGACACAATCTCTGAATGTCCATTTCCCACCTAAACAACGAGGATATTAATATGTATGTTAATTAGTTAACATTGTTCAACACTTGAAGATAGAAAGTGTTAATTTATTAATAACTTTAACTTCTCTTGAGCTGGTTTAAAGCGCTAGTATTTTAACTGTTTCAAATGGCTCTCTCTTCTAAACTCTCCATTTAAGGAAATTGTCAGTACTGAAAAACTTAGCTTTACTATTTTTATTTTAATTACTTTGATTGCTTGGCAGACTTTCCAGTCTCTCATAATTCAAGTTATTACATAACTCTGATTGTGTAACTGACAGCGAGTTAAAGATTTCAAAGAAATCAGAATGATTGCTTTATCTCAGGTTATTACAACATTATGAACTGTAGAAAAAAAGTTAATAGACCAGTTTCCTGCCCAATTTAACTCCACTGTCCGCAGAAGTGAATTTGCCTCAATATACTCTGGAATATGGATGTTTGTTCACTAGAATATAAGCAGCATGTAATGAGCCATCTTTTAATTACAGCAGTGAATGACAAGGTCTAGAGAAGCTTTCCATCATTCCTTATTATATGAACAGGTTTAAAAGAAAAGCCAACAGATACACAACTAATAAGTCATAGTAATTTGTAAAGAGCTCTGGATCCACTGCATACATCCATGCATGATGCTACCATATATGGTCATGTTCTTCTCAATACTAACTGTTCCACAAAAATGTAATGATAACAAATTCAAAACAAATACCTTTTAGGGAATAACATGTCCATTGCAAATGTGATAATAAAAATCATTGTTTACATCCAAGTGAATACAGCCAGAGCAGCAACATGCACTAAATTAAAACTACCACTCAAGCAAGCTTTTAGCTTTCCAGTAGTTAATATTCCAGTAGTTCATACTTTTGGTTTCAGTGGTTGAGGTTTAAAAGTGATGTTGACTATTAGTAGTTCAGAATATCAACCCTTTACAAAGTACATTCTTAGGAGCTGATAGCTAATGGAAACTTTTGAATAAGATACAATTTGATTTATTTTAACATTAAAATTATGAACATTTTTTTGCAATAAAAATATCTTACAAAATATCTAACAATGAAATAACAAATCAGGTTTACTGACTTTTCTATCCCAGGTTGGAAGGGTCAAATTCTGATTAATTAAAAAAAATGCTAATATAAAAAGTCAGTGAGATTTTTTCTTCTGGGATACCAATGATGCTTTATATACTGCCATCTACTGACCTTTTTCTTTATTCACATCACTTTTATTACAAACTTGAGTTTATTGCTTAGTTTCTTCCTCTCAAGGAAAAAAAAAAATCTTCAGATCTATGCATATAAACTATATTAACAAGTGCACCTCACTAACAGTGAAGAAATCTGATTTAGCAGTGCAATCTCTCTATTCCTAACAAGAAAATCTGTTATTTATGTAATAATAAAGGTGATACTTTTCTTTTGTATTTTAAAAGGGTTTTTTTGCTGTGCATTTAAACAAAAAATTAGCAAAGCTAATTATATTTTAATCAAATACATTTATATTGTAATCAATTAAATATTAAAACTAAGTTATTTTATATATTAGTATTGAAAACATATAAAGAAAACCTGCTGCTAAACTACCACTGCTTTTACTAGAGCATCTTTACTGGATACACATATAAAGTTAATTAGTGCTTGTGCCTGTCATTGTCTGGAAAAGGTGCTATAGAATTGCAAAGCATTATTATATTAGACACAACATCTACTGGTATTTGTTTCTCTACATCTCTATATAAACAGATGCAGCTATGGCAGTGATATAAAACAAATTATGAATTTCTCACACTTGGAGATTTTGAGTTTACCATGATCCTTCAGTGAATTTTAAACTGAATGCTCTGTTTGCAATATGCAAATCAGGTGTAAGCCAAACAAGCATGTTTTGTAGGTCTGTCACAATACAGTTTAAGTAAAGCAGCAATAGGGTGACCAGATGTCCTGTTTTTAAAGGGACAGTCCTGTTTTTTGGCACTATTTCTTATATAAGCGCCTGTTACCCCCTACCTCCTGTCCTGATTTTTCACAGTTGCTATCTGGTAACCCTAAGCAGCAAGTGTTTGTAACCTGAAAGTAATTCACAAATAAATTGCTTTTGCAAAGGTACACGATAACTTAGATTGCTAAAGTAACTATGTTAGAAACATCTGTTCACTCCTAGTCCCCTTCCCCGGCAGGAGAGTCCTCAGTCACAGTAGTACTTACAGATATCCAAGTAGGGAAGCAGAGAGTGAATTGGAGAGTCTGGAACCTGTACAGCTAACAGCTGGAACAGTCCAAATCCTCTCTGCCTTTGCAGCCTCCCTATATAGAGGAGGAGAATCTGGTCAATGGGGAGGGGCCCTAGAAACCACCTCCTGCTGGAAAATCCTCAGTACCTGGGCTAAAAATGAGAGATCATCAGTCAAGAACCTCGTTCCTAGAGGGGCCCAGTTCAGGGCTTGTGACTTCCCCCAAACCTTTCCCTTAGTATTAACAAACACAAAATCCAAACAGAATTATGACCTGGGTGTCGCCCCTTATTTTCTGACATCCAATTGTACCTTGTGCAATAGTACTAGGAGGTGCCTGAAATTAACAGGGTTGTTTCTTTTTGCCACTTCCCAGAATGGAACTGATGTGTTGGACCAAGCAAATGAGACACTTTAACTCCTTCCTGCCTTACATAAACTATCTCCTCATGTATGCCTTCCAGCTGGGGGTCCAGCAAGAGGGGAAAGCCAGATCAGGGGTAGCTGTAGTTGAGATCCCATTACAAAGGCCAATCAGACTATCAGCCTGTTGATGTGGAGCTAAGATGGGTTCGGTATGAGTTGTTTGGGAGTGGGAGGTTATTTCCAACACAGCGGCGGTGTGGGGGGTGGAGGTCTTTCTCTGTCTCCTTGTGTTTATGTAACATTTAGAGCTTGGGGCTGTTTTAAGCCTTGTCTGTCTCTGGGGAATAAGGTTATTTTTCCCAGCTCCCCACCAAGTTTGCAGAAGTTGGTCTTGCTTTTTGCAGCTCAGCCCAGTTCCTGAGAAAGTGTTGTAAATAACTTATCTATATAAAAATACTTCCCTCTGTCCATAAAAGGAAAAAGAGGACTGTTAAATGGCTGTGGGCAATGGTCCCTAGGATGTAGTGGAAAGAACAGGAGGCAGGCACCAGCTGCTGGGGGAGTGGAGGAAAAGGTGCTTGGAGCCAGCCTTGGAAGTGAATCTGGTCCTTGTCAACTCCTCTGAAACCTTCAGTCCTCAGTTGCACCCCTCCACCCCAGTAGCAAACAGTTTTGTTCAGCAAGACCGGTGCATGGGAGACATCCCAAAAAGGGAAAGCTAGGATCCTCCAGGAATTCCCATCAGCATACCGGATATGAAATACTGAAGCTATTCGCATGCTGCAACAGACTAAATATGGTGCATATATCTACCCAGAGAGCCAGAGCACAGTGCTGGCTGAAATGGCGTTTATTGATTTCAAATAGTCCTCTCCGTCCCCTGAAATAACCCCCTCTCCCTCGGGAATGACAGATGAGTCCCGGCCCAATCTGGGCCTTCCAGGAAAATCCTCCGTGAAAGGAGGCAGGGCTGTTCACCTTTCAAATCATTAGGACTAAAAACCAATGTTTCCTAGTATGATGAATAAAGATTCATAGATTCAAAGGCCAGAAGGGACCATTGTGATCATCGAGTCTGACCTCCTGTATATAACAGGCCATAGAACTCCCCCTAGAATAATTCCTTTTGAACTAGAGCATACCTTTAAAACAAATAATCAAATTTTGATTTAAATATTGCCAGTCATGGAGAATCCACCACAACCCTTGGTAAATTGTTCCAGTGGTTAATTACCCTCACTGTTAAAAGTGTACACCTTATTTGCAGTCTCAATATGTCTAGCTTGAACCTATAGCCATTGGATTGTGTTATACCTATCTTTGCTAGACTGAAGAGCCCATTAGCAAATATTTGTTCCCCATGTAGGTACTTACAGACTGTGATCAGACCCCTTAACTTTCTCTTTGTTAAGCTAAATAGATTGAGCACCTTGAATCGATTCCTATAAGACATGTTTCCTAACCCTTTAATCATTTCTGTGAATCTTTTATGAACCCTCTCCAATTTTTCAACATCCTTCTTAAATTGTGAACACCAGAACTGGACACATTATTCCAGCAGTGTTTGGCTCCTGTGCCAAACACAGAGGTAAAATAATCTCTTTACTTCTATTTGAGATTCTTCTATTTATGCATCCAAATTTTACACTAGCCCTTTTGGGCTACTGCAGGGGTCGGCAACGTTTGGCATGCGGCTCGCCAGGGTAAGCAGCCTGGCGGGCCGGGCCAGTTTATTTACCTGCTGACGCGGCAGGTTCGGCCGATCGCGGCCCCCACTGGCCGCGGTTCGCCGTCCCGGGCCAATGGGGGCGGCGAGAAGCCGTGGCCAGCACATCGCTCGCCCGCGCCGCTTCCCGCCACCCCCATTGGCCCGGAACGGCGAACCGCGGCCAGTGGGGGCCGCGATCGGCCAAACCTGCCGTGTCAGCAGGTAAATAAACTAGCCCGGCCCGCCAGGGTGCATACCCTGGAGAGCCGCGTGCCAAACATTGCCGACCCCTGGGCTACTGTGTTGCTCTGGTAACTCATATTCAACTGATTATCCACCAGCATCCCCCAAATTTCTTTCAGTCACTTCTTCCCAGGATAAAGTCCCCCCCATCTTGTAAATATGGCCTCCATTCTTTGTTCCTAGGTGTATACATTTACACTGAGCTGTATTAAAAAGCATAATTTCCTTGTCATCTTCAGTATTTACCATTGCCCCAATTTTTGTTTCATCTGTAGACTTCTCCAGTGATGATTTTATGTTCTCTTCCAGGTCATTGATAAAAATGTTAACCAGCATAGAGCCAAGAACCAGTCCCTGTGGAGTCCAGTAGAAACACACCCACTCCATGATAATTCTGCATGTCCAATTATATTTTGTGTCCTATCAGTTAGCCAGTTTTTAATCCATTCAGTGTGTGCTATGTTGATTTTGTATCATTTTAGTTTTTTAATACAACTATTGTGTGGTACAAGAGACTCGGATTGTTGCTTTGCACCTGACCTGTTGCTGGATCCTTAGCAGAGCTGGACAAATAATGGGGGGGGGGGGGGGAGGGGAAGGAGTTATATGTGAATAACTTATTTGAAAAAAATCACAAAATTCATGCACGTCAGCAAATTATTTGACCAACTCTAGTCAGCTGGGAAAATTTGAACTCTCCTGCTGTTTGCATCCTTTAGCTGCAGATGTAGGTCCAGATTCTACTCTGCCTTGCATCTTGCGTGGTCATTTCCACCTGGGAAAAGTAAGAGCACAACCCTACCAAAGTCAGAAAGGTAGCAATGTACACCACTTTACACAGGTGTAAATGACTATGGCAAATCCAGGCAGAGGAAAATCGATCCAAAAATTAAGGAAGGCTAGGCCCTCCTTGATAGGAAGTTGTCTGCTTAGTAACTCACCCTATATCTTGCAGCTCCTCTGCTGCTTCTTAGCTTTTAAACAGGGAGTTAAAGAAAACCATGGGGCCCTCTGAAAAGTGTCACTGGATTATATAGCATTCATCAAAATTATCTTAAAATGTTCCCTACAAACGTATAGAGCTGTGTCTCAACTATATATGAATTTTAATAGCAACTTAAAAAGGAGTGGAAATTGTTCCTCCAATTTGGTGAACTGAGTAAATGGTGGTGAGTGATGTATGATGTGATATTAAACTGAACTGGAAAGTTTAAAAAAGCTAGATGGGGGTATATATCAGAGTTACAATTGGAAGCCATGTGTGATAGGAATTGCCACAGAGGCCGAGTTGCAAGCAAGCTATATATAAGATAAAATCTAAAGAAGAAAATGTTAGTGGAATAGAATATGATCAGAGGCTAACTATCACCTTTGTCCTGAATATTGGGACATTTATGAAACATAAATGTTGAGGCAAAATTAAACTTCTACTTTTAAAGCAAAGGATGTTGATATCCAACTTGTCCTTTTACAATGTCTTTGTGGTTTAAAAAGATTTTGTCACCCCAGAGACCTCAAATGTTGGGTTTGCAAAAATATTTCCATGTCAATTTTCTAGAAAAAGTATAGCTCATTGAGGAGATTGGATTTAAATGTCTCACTGCTGAGTTTGCCGGCCAAATATTGTGCTTCTGCCTGAGGGGGGAAAAATTGGAAATGATTAGGTTCTAGGAAAAAAAATGAAACTGACTTTTTTTAGTGCATGGAGGGTTGGGGGGTTTGTTAGGAATCTGTACCTTAAGGTTTGAATTTTTAAGTACTTAATAAGAAAGTTTAATTTACCTAAGTACGGTTTTTTTTTTATGGAAAACTATGAAATATACACTATACTGTGGAGGGAGTTGAACCTTCCCCTCCCCACACACACATCAGAATGGGGAGATCCCTTATGCACAGCATCTCTCCATGCCTGGATCTTGGTGGATGATCCATCTTTCATTATTATCAACTATCATGGTAAAATGTAGGTAGTAAGAGTTGTGGCTGGCCTGGTAAATGTTCATGTCAATGTTCCAAGGCTGTGTTATACAAATATCACTGTGTTTGTGTTTTAGCTTTGGTTGCTACAATAATAAACGCTACATGTTCCAAAAAAAATCAAGTTCCATAAATGTAAAAAGATTAAAGTGCATACAAATTAAGTATCAGAGGTGTTAGTCTGTATCCACAAAAACAATGAGGAGTCCAGTGGCACCTTAAAGACTAACAGATTTATCTGGGCAAGAGCTTTCTTGGGTAAAAAACCCCGCTTCTTCAGATGCATGGAGTGAAAATTACAGATATTTATGACTGTATCTGTAATTTTCACTCCATGCATCTGAAGAAGTGGGATCGTTTACCCACGAAAGCTTATGCCCAAATAAATACAAATTAAGGGTTGGATTCAAAGCAAATGCTGTGGCAGCTATCGTACCCCCAGATCAGTATGGAACCTCAACATGTTATTGAAGTTGGCTCCATATTATTAAACTTTTGTAAGAAAATAGCCCATCAATTTCCTTTGGTTCTAAAGTGGATTTCTGGCTTGAATCCAGATTTAAATCCCCATTCCACAATTCAGTGGAGTATATATGACTAATGTAGACTCCAGTAGCCTTTCCTTTCATGCATAGAGTATCATACTCCTACACAATTGTCTTTTTGGTGAGGAACAGGCAAGTACCAGCTTCATTATCGCCTCCATCCACGGGAGCAACATCCATATCCAATAAATTTAGACTTATAAAAGTAAGTATGAACTCCCATTGGAGCCCCCAGGCAGCCAGGGGCAACTTCTATAGAAGTTGTGCTGGGGGCGATGAAAGGCTTCAGAGAAAAGTGCTTTTGTTGCATGGGAATTCTCCTTCTTGTATATCTCATATAAATCATTGGGTAGTGGAACGTCTTTCCTGCAGAGGACCTTAACTCCTCACTCCTGACAGGAAGACATGATTGGAATTCTGAGATAATGCTTGTGGACTAAACTGAGCCTTCTGTGTGTACACAAGGGAGTAGAATTTGGTCCTCTGGAGTTCAAACTCAGGCTTTTTAAGGTAGAAGTTCAAGGAGAATGTGATAGGGTGTCCACACCACACAGCAGTGAAAGGGGTTAATGGAGGCCAGATGGGCCAATTAACCTGGTAGACTGAAGGGAAAGTCTTAATTAAGGAAATAGGCTCACCTGGATAAAGCCAGGAAACTGAGGGAGGGGCTGGAGAAAGTATTCTGTACCCACTCCCTGCATGGAGTGAGTTGGGAAGTTGGCAAGCCAGGGGCCAGATAGGTAGGAAACAGCAACAAGGGATAGGACAGTCCAGAGATCTTGGCTGCTTGTTATAAGGTCCCTGGGTTGGAACCCAGGGTGGGCCTGGGTTCCTGTAGTGAGTTGGTGTAGCTCCCCTCCTGCCCAGCAGAGGGAGCACCCTTGCAGGCACCTGAATGGGCGGAGCCACCGCCGCCTGTTCCCACCCCCCGGAAGTCAAGGGGCGGGACAGGAAGTATAAAGGCGGGCCGCCGGAGCTCAATGGGGGCCCAGCCGCCGCAGGGAGCGGATGTGCCGCCGGGAGCTCGTGGCCGGGAGACCTCTGAGACCCGGGACCGTTGCCCTAACTGGCCGGAGCTGCCCCGAGCCCCCCCCCTGCACCCGTTATTGGGAGGAGCCGTCGGACCTGCCCCACGCCAACTACGAAGGCGAGGAGCCCCCAGAGCCCCTCCGCCCCTGCTGTTACCCGGAGGAACCGCCGGAGCCCCAGTGGCCGGATTTCCCCGAGGAGTTGCCGGACCTGCCCCCAAGCCCCGGACGAGAGGAACCGATGCTAATGGACTGGCCTGGATCCGGGCCCACAGACGAGGTAGGCCCGGAGGGTGAACTTGGAAGTAGCCCGGGGGTAGCCGACCCCGGTCAGGCTGCAGACGCATGTGAGCCGATGTCAGTGTGTTTCGGTTAGGACACCCCACTGACCAGCAGCGACATGAGCCGCTGCTAGGGCCCCGGGCTGGGACGCAGTGGAGTGGGTGGGCCTGCGTCCCCCCCTGCCACCCCGCTTTCGGGTGGCAGGTTTCCCCCTCACCCAACGCTCAGGTGTAGGAACCTGAGTCTAACTACCTGATTGTTGCTCAGCCCCTGCACCAGAGGGCCTGAGCTTCCTAACTGTGTGTCGCTCAGCCACTGCACCAAAGGGCCTGAGCTGTGACTGTTTATGCCCCGCCCTGATCCAGGGCCTGGGCTTAACTAACTGTTTGTTGGCTCAGCCCCTGCACCAGAGGGTCTGAGCCCCTACCCTAACTGGTTGTTTGTTCCGCCAGTAGTGAGTCGGTGTGGCTCCCCTCCTGCCCAGGAGGGTCGAGCCCCAGCACGAACCCTCTACAGTTCCCTTACCAGCTACCCGGAAGTGGCAAGAGCGTTGGAGATGCCAGCGAGTCTAAAAGGACTTTGAATTCCTTGGAAGGGGAGGATCTTTGTGATGTGGCTGGAGGGCCAAGCTATGAAGAGGAGACTACAATTTCTGTAGTGAGAGGGGCTGCATGGCAAGACAGGATGGGGGAAGACACCATTGGAGGGAGTGCAAGCCTGGCAGAGCTAATTCTCAGAATGGCCAACAGGAGGTGCCTTTGTGGTGAGTGGACCCTGTGAGGGTAATATAATTAATATCTGTTATAAAATCAGGGCCATAGGGCATCTATTTTATTGACAATCCTCTCCTCTTTAAACCTGTAATTATCCTTCATGGCTGTGGTTTCACATTACAGGTATATCCTAGTAAGTTCTTTTGAGTTCTGAAGGAACTCAAATATGAAATTGCAGAACTACTAACTGTGGTATGTAACCTATCACTTAAATCAGACCCTGTACCAGCTGACTGGAGGATAGCTAATATGATGGGTTTTTTTTTTTTTTTTTTTAAAGGCTCCAGAGGCAATCCTGCAATTACAGGCCAGTAGGCCTAACTTCAGTACCAGGCAAATTGGTTGAAACTCTAGTAAAGAACAGAATTATCAGATGCATAGCTGTACATGATTTGTTGGGGAAGAGTCAACATGGCTTTTGTAAATGGAAATCATGCCTCACCAATCTATTAGGATTTCTAAAGGGGGGTCAACATATGTGAACAAGGGTGAGCCAGTGCATATAGTGTACTTGGACTTTCAGAAAGTCTATGACAAGGTCCCTCACCAAAGGTTCTTAACCAAAGCAAGCAGTCCTGGGATAAGAGAGAAGGTCCTCTCATGGATCAGTAAATGGTTAAAAGACAGGAAACAAAGGCTAGAAAGAAATCCTCCATTTTTAGAATGGAGAGAGGTAAATAGGGGTGTCCCCCAAGAATGTGTACTGGGACCAATGCTATTCAACACATTCATAAATGATCTAGAAAAAAAGAGTAAACAGTGAGGTGGCAAAGACTGCAGATGATACAAAATTACTCAAGGCAGTTAAATCCAAAGTAAACTATGAAGAGTTACAAAGAGATCTCATGAAACAAAATGGTAGATGAAATTTAATGTTGATTACTGCCAAGTAATACACATTGGAAATAATCCCGTGTATACACACACAATGATGGGATCTAAATTAGCTGATACCACTCAAGAAAGAACTTGGAATCACTGTGGATAGTTCTCTTAAACATCTGCTGACTGTGTAACAGCAGTCAACAAAGCTAACAATGTTAGGAACCATTAAGAAAGGGATAGATAATAAGACAGTAAATATAATGCCTCTACAAAAATCCATGGTACACCCACACCTTAAATACTGTGTGCAGTTCACGTAGCACCATCTCAAAAAAGATGTATTAGAATTGGAAAAGGTAGAGAGAAGAGCAACAAAAATGATTACGGGTATGGAACAGCTTCCCATATGAGGAGAAACAAAAAAGGCTGGACTGTTCACTTTGGACAAAAGATGACCAAGGGAGGATATGATAGAAGTCTATAAAATCATGACTGGTGTGGAGAAAGTAAATAAGAAAATGTCATTTACTCCTTCTCATAACACAGGAACCAGGGATCACGCAATGAAATTAATAGGCTGCAGGTTTGAAACAAACAAAAGGAAGTACTACTTCACACAACGCACAGTCAACTTGTGGCACTCCTTGCCAGGGGACGTTGTGAAGGCCAAAAGTACAACTAGATTTTAAAAAAGAATTAAGTAAGTTCATGGAGGATAGGTCCATTGGTGGTTCTTAGCCAAGATGGTCAGGGATGCAACCCACGCTCTGGGTGTACCTACCCCTTGACTGCCAGAAGCTGGGAGTGGACAACAGGATGGATCACACTGATTGCTTGTTCTATTCAATCCCTCTGAAGCACCTGGTATTGGCTACTGTCAGAAGACCGAATACTGGGCTGAACATGGATTATTGGTCTGACCCAGTATGGCCATTTTTATGTTCTAATCAAAAGAACACTTTAATATAAATAATGCCCACAGGTTCTAATCAGGATTAAGGCACAATTTTGTTGGGAAGTGTACGAACACAAATGAGAAGACAGTCCTCTCCTTGAGAGCTTATTAAATCAAAAGTTACCTATGCTGCTATTTTACCTTATCTCCCTTCACACACACTTAGGGTATGTCCACACAAGAAATGCTACAGCGGTATAGCTGCTGGCACAGACACTCCCTACAACAACGGAAGGGGTTCTTCATTGCTGTAGTTAATCCACCTCTCTGTGAGGTAGTATCTAGGTCGATGGAAAAGTTCTTCCATTGATCTAGTGGTGTCTACATGGGAGCTTAGGTTGGCTTAATTACATTGCATGGGGTGTGAAATTTTTCACAGCCGTCAGTGACATAGTCAAGCCAACCTAACTTTATAGCGTAGGTCAGCCTCAGGCTATGCCAAGATAAAGCAAAAAACCTCAGTAAGGATCCAAGTCTACAACCTTTACTTGATGCCATTGGGAGATTTATTTAAATATACTTATTAATTCTGTTAACTCAAACTTGAGGCCCACTTACATACACACATGCCTTTCAAACTCAGTTTTTTAATAGTTACCTATGTTTGTTGAAAATTTAAATACCTGGGGAAAATGAGTGAACTTTCTGGGAACTGGTGGTTCACTATGCAGTTTTAGTTTCAACTTCCTCTAATTTTGATTTTTAAACGGCTTAGGGAAAAAAATAGGCCCTATAGTCCTCCCATTTGTGTGCTTGATACTAACTCCATACAATTTATAACAACTCCTGCTGGAAAAGAAGACTTGACAATAGTTGTTCAATAGCATGAAGATAAATATAGTTGTGACTTCCGGGGGAGTAAAAAAGTCAAACATTCCCTAAGGCATTTTAGTTCTGTTTTCATAGTTAATTTTCCACTGATTATCTGTAGGAAGTGGTGAGGCTGCCACTTATCAAATAATGCTTAAAATATTAAGTTTACACCCTTGCAAGTCAAATGCAGTATCAAGTAAAACAGAAAACGAAGTTAGCTTTTATTCACATGTACAGTAATAGTGATTTCACAAGTGCAGAAAAAGTAGTGTAAAGTAATGAGACTAAAGACAGAGTTAAATAGTGAGTGCTGGAATAGAATAAATACTCCTGAAAAGTCTTATTTTGTAAATTAAAACATGTTGGGCCCCTTCTTGCATAGCAGGAACAGGCCCTGAGCAACTCTGCTTTTCCAGCAATAAATTATTGTGGGCCTAATCCTACAAAGTCTGATTTATGAGTAGCCTTTACTCATTCAAGCAGTCCCACCGAAGTCAAAGGGACAACTTATGTAAGCAAGAACTATTCATGTGAATAAGGGTTTGCAGGATCCAGTCTTGATTGTTTAAATGAAAAATGGACAACAAAACGGAATTGTCATCTGTTTACACCCTGTAAAACAAGTGGATCTTCAATGCTAGTGCCGGCCATCCTCCCTGGTTCTGGAATTGAATCTGAAAATTAATACAAGATGTAGTATAAGTATTTATGCATCTGCAGTGTCAGGGAAGACATTTTTATGTAAATGTCATTGTCAACAAAATTTAGTAATTTGAACCTCAGTACATAGAACATTTTAAGACCGGAGAAGGCTAGGAAGCTCATCCATGTCAGTTTTTGCATTAGCAGTTATGCACCATAAATCTGTCTATACAGCTATAATAACGTTTTGAATAAGTATTAACAGAATGAGCTTTCAGTCTTATTATAGTTCTCAGACGCACCTGAATGTACTGTATTTATATATTGGAACATACTGTAAATTACAGTATATAGCAGGACCCCCATCACCAAAGGGGGGAGGGATTGATAGCCTGCTAAACCCAGGGTTGTGAGTTCAATCCTTGAGGGGGCCATTGAGGGATCTGGGGCAAAAATCTGTCTGGGGATTGGTCCTGCTTTGAGCAGGGGGTTGGACTAGATGACCTCCTAAGGTCCCTTCCAACCCTGATATTCTATGATGTATCATGCCCAAAAGCATATCAGAACATTCACAGGACAACCAGAACATTTCTAACATGAAAAATAAAGGTCTTCTCTTCCATTGTTTAACATACATGACTCATTAGGAGTTCTATTTACACAGAAAGGGAAAACAGATTCCAGAATGCTGAAATATTTGTTTTCTCAAGATCACTTATTTATTCCACTGGACTGATTTTGCTTCTTCATAGTAAGACTTACTGAAGAATTAATCAGACACATCTGGTATCATAAAACAATTGCTTGTTGTGGGCTCCTCAGCTGCATTTTGCATATCCGCTTGCTTCACAATACAAATAGGCTAAAGCTAAAGACTAAAGCTTCCTCTATGAAAAAAGTTAAGATCTGCTTCTACAGTTACCGTTCCTACATAAAGAGGTAGTAATGTCTAACAACTAACACCCCATCCTGTAGTTGGCAGGGAGACCCCAGCGTGGAGTCTCACCGAAATCAATGGGCTCTGCATAGGAGCTCCGGAGCAGAATCAATTGCAAGATTGTTGACTAAAGTTATAGTTGTTTAAACTAACCAGCACAACACTGAACTTAAACACTTAGAGATAATACTGCACAGAAAGAGATTTAACTAAAAGAGAAACCAGTTACTTCTTGAGAAGCCCAGCTTCTGTACCAAAAAGTGTTGCTTCTTTGGCACCCTCTTGTGGCAGAAAGGAAACTAGCTGTCCCTGCCTCCCATTTTGACACCCCTACATGATAAATAAATCTCTCTATAAAAATACAGCCTGTATATAATGCTTTTTATCTGTAGATAATGTTAGAGAATAAAACATATCCATCTTCAGCAGGATTTTCAGGATTTACAATTAAGGGAAAGTACCAAATCTCAACGAGTGCATAAGTGAAATAAAACACGGCAGAGTGGCTTATTCAAGGAAAAAAATCCTGGAGCAACTGTTTCTTTCACTCTCTTGTGCATAAAACACTAAGGGGGAAATACACTGTATCTAGTCAGAATCAGTAGTAGGTGGGCAGAAAGGCCCAGATACACAAGTGTTTAGGCCCCAACTTCCACTGATTTCAGTGAAAGGAGACTAAATACCTGTGTGGACCTGGCCAAAGTGGCTAGAAACAAACAGGAAAGTAAAGACAGTGATATTACAGTATAACATGGTAATATCAGTTATGGCCTGATCTAGAGATGACTGAAGTCAGGGGAAAAACTCCCACCGATCTCAATGGGCTTTGGATCAGGCCCTTAGAGAATTGGGTATTTATGCCTACAGGCATAAATTAAACTTAAAGAAAGATGCCTGAACTAATGAGAACTTCCTAGTGGAAATATTTTGATTATCAGAACATACAAGAAATGTCTTTGCATAAAAATATATATTTATGTGTATGCACTCCCAGCCCTGTACTGAGAGTTTGGGATAAATTTTGCTCCTAGTTATTCCAGCGTAAATATGAAGTAATTCAACTGATGCCAGTAGAACTATTCCAGATTTATAGTAGGGTGAAAGTGAAATTTGGGCCTTTTCCTCAGAAGCAAAATTGGAAAAAGATTGTGGGTGATATTTTGGCACTGGGAGTTGGGATTTACGGATTCTCAATGCAAGATCAGTAACACTGGTAATGTTCAGCGTCGGCAAATCCTGACTTTTAAAACTACAGGAAAAATTGCACATAACTCTCTTCCTACTATCTACCAACCAGAATAACTCATCTGTCTCCTGTTAATGAGTTTCAAGCATTTGTAATATTCTTAAAATTTTCATATGCAGTGAAAAAACATAACTTGTGTGTTTCAATTGTCCTGGCTACCTGCAGCTACCATTGAAGACAATAGAAACTGCAACACTCAGCAATACTTAAAATAAGGCTGTATATTTAACTTCACTGTGTCCAATTTTAAAAATGTCTGTCTAGATAATGTTCATTCCCATTTTAGAGGAAAATTCCAACTATCAAGACATTTGATGGCAAAAACAAGATCTGAACATTTTTCACATCTGCTTTTCAGCGTGTTTGGTCTTGGTAAGTCAAATGTATTTTCCTCCTACCTAGATGTTACAAGGTAAAAATGAAATATTCATACGCATTAAAAGAGATCAGAAGTGAAGGATTCTTGCTTCATAAAATTAGCTATGGTATGAGCAAAGATTTCTTTCATGTACATATAGCTATATCTGGTATTAATGTAGCACTTTGTAGCAGGATACATCCTACAGCCCTAGATCTTAACATGATTAGCCAACACATTTTGAAAATATTAACATTGTTTTTGATAGAACTATCATCACAAAGAAACCTGAAAAAATAAATCTCATCCTTTATGTATTCTTTGCATAGAAGAGGTTATACACTTGGTGTATCTTATTTTGCATTCTGATGTGTTCCACTTTCATGTTCTTTATACATGTGTATGAAGTTATCAATCAACTGGGGAAATAATTTAATATGGGCTAGGCAAACTTTTGGCTATAGAGATCTGCCTTGTGAATTCACTTTTAGATGCAAAAAACACTTATGGATCTATGGCAATGACTGTTCCCATCTGTTAGCATCTTTGTTCTATAAAATCTCTGTCAAGTGGCTCAAAACAGGGCACTGGAGGTGTGGGGAATAGTGGTCAAGTTCTAATTGCCAATACCAGATTGTTTGGAATGGAGAACTATCCCTAATGATTGTGCTAAACTATGCCCTTTGAAGCATGAGACGGGATCAGAGCAAAGTCAGTGGTGCGCAAAGGGCACAGTGCTGGCTCTTCTTGTAGGACCTAAAAACTCCTGAGGGACAACAAAGCTGCAGATTAAGATATACACACCCATTTGATTTCTTTCATTAGGTAGTTTGCTGAGATTCCGTCTTGGAAACTGCAGTGAAGATCCTTTTGAAAATGTATCATGGATGTCACGTTTACTACCATGTAAAAAATGAGCTATAATTCCATACAAGAGAGGGCTGTTAAAAGAGAAACAACAAAGTAGTGTACATAGAATGTAAAGTGCTGAGCATAAGAATCCTACCCCCCCCCCCTTTTTTTTTTTTTAATTTCAAAGAACAAAGAGTCCTGGAACAGGAAAAGGCCACTTAGTCCTCAGTATTGGTTCCCAGAATGTAGACAGATAGAGGTCTTCAGCATAACTATCTCCCAAACATTGTGTTTTTAACTCAAGGTTTATAATTCCTGTCTCAAAATTATTTAGTTTAAAAATGTCACAGCCAATGCTCTTTTTCCTTCTGTTTGTAAACAAATAAACCTAAAATACATTCCTCTAATTTTGTAAAAAGCAATCCTATTTGATCATCTTCCCTCATACAGGATGTCCTAAATCAGGATAAGTAAAAAATTACCCTCTGATTCTTTATTCACATTTGTCAAAATTAATAATTGCCAATACAGAAAATCATTTCATTGGTTTATGAATGTCATGCCAAGGAGCACCACACAAATTCACATGGAAGTCTCAAAGCACAATTTCGCAACTGACTTTGAAGTTAGTTGAAAGATGTGTGGAAAATCACAGTGAACAGCTCTCTAAAGGGTAGTGTCTGAGGCTTGCATGTTGTGGTCCTAATGTGCAGTTTGGAGACTTTCACAAACCAGGTAGAACAGTTCAGTATACGTGTTTCAGATGCTAACAGTTACTACACAAATTGGTAACATGCTTGTGCAGAGCAGAATTACACCCTTGGAGCAAGAAATGTAGGCCAGTTCCTCCGAAGACCATTTGCACATCCCCAAGACTTAAGACTGCAAATAGCACTTACATGGGTCTTAAACAAATATTACAGCAGGCATAGAAAATGTGGCACATATACTGAATAGAGTGCACTGTGATTTCAAATCTACTTACACTGATTTTCTATTTGGATCTTCCACTATATTCAGCTCATGGACAAGAAACTGTCTATCCAATGGTACTTCAGGTTGGCCAGATTCTGAAAAGTTAAGAATGTTTAAAATATTTTAAGTTCTTAAATAATAGTTAAACTAAAAGTCTGCGTGTGTGTGTGTGTGAGTGATATATAAATAATGTTTTTTACATTCTGGTCTTTGGAACAACATCAGAGTGCACATGTTACCTTTGACATATATTCCCACTGTTAGATCTTTTCTATTCCCATGATGGCTCTGAGTCCAATACTACATGGGATTCCTATAACTAACTTTAATAATTATCCTCTACTATGAAGTTCTTAAAGTTATATAAAAGAAAAACATGACTAAAGTCATTTTTAAATAAAAAATACTTGGGTAACTTATTTTTCCCCACAGGGATACTGTTACAAATATCAGGCTGATTCCACACATAATGGAATCCACAAACTCCTTCCTCTCTCCCCATCAAAAGATGCATGGACATATCTGTGCATTTAAAATACCCTTTTAAGAGAAAGTTGACTCTAAAGGATACTGTCACAATGGGTACAAATATCAAATTAGCTCCTTACTTGAACATCTTTCATATTGCTTTACTGAGCTATTTTCAATCTAATTATTGCATCTTTCCAGTTTAAATATTATTGCTAAGCACAATTAGAGCATGTTACATGTCTTTTGCATACAACATTTCAAACAGGCAACAGCAGCAATAATGCCAGAACTGAGGACCTGTACAAATTTCAAATATGTATAAATATGAGGACACGGATTTATTTTATATAACTATCACACTAATATTTGAAATATAATCAATAACATTAAAGCATAGATGTAGTTGTTCAAACACTAATTACTCCTTTTTACCCTCAATCCTACGATTTACTGAGTACCTCTAACCAAGTCTTGGGTGCAGTTAGATAGTGTATTCACAGTACTCCAAGACATAAGACTGCCCTCCACCTCATTTGAAGTGCTAATATAGTTTGGAATCATTAGTTGACACCTGAATTTTCATCCTTCATTTATATTTCCATTTGGCACTTTACTTAATAGGAAATGGAAATATAAATGGGACTGTATGATTTAAAATACTCATTCCCATGTCAGAAAATATTTGGACACTTCAGTGGTGGCAGTTTGCATTCCATATACTATATGTGCGTCACATGGGATTGTGCTTAACTGGCAAGGATGTTTCTCCACCTGCTATTGCAGATTGTTAATGTAGCAACTGATGCACAGGAGAGGATGGCTTTCTAAAGCAAAAATTGACACATTTACCTTATGGTAAGGAGCCTGGGAAAGAGAGACTTCTCAGAGACTAATGCCATTATTTAGCCTGATGTCTGAGGGAAAAGAGATGTCTACACTTTATTTATCTTCACTAACCTTTACAAAACAAGCTGGGGAGAAGGGAAAAGAGTATACACCTGACCCTGAAGATTTTCTGACTTATGTCATCACAATGTAATACGATCACATTTATTGAGCTAATCCAGCTATTATCCAGTAAGATAGAGATTGTAAATAAAGCAGTTGAAGCCAGTAAGCCAACCCAATACCTGCTGTTAGAACAGATGCAGTGTATTTATATTTATTGAATTCCAAGTATTCACGAATTAGTTCATTGATTAGAAAATTTTCATGAGACAGTGGTGGCCGTGGTTCACTTTGGTCATCCAACGCATTAAAAACTTCAGCTCTGATCCTTGCTTTTATTTGTCCCAGTGCACCTCTCTTTTCCAACGTGTCCTTTAGTACTATTAAATACATAAAAAAGAATTTCTATTACTGCACATAGTCATAAGCTTATTATTCAATACTAACCCCCAGAATCAGTCATTTTATATAACTTCATCATTTTAAAAAAAAGTGAGTTGTCCAAACTATTTGGAATGGTGGTTAAGGATTATTAATTATGAAGAGAAATGCATGGGATCCGAAGCATGGACAAGTCAGCTGGCCTTTTAAGCACTGATTAGAGACCATCTCTGAGCAAAGCTAGATAACGTGAAATTAAAAACAATATCAGCCACTGTGAGCTCACGTGTATACAAGGTTCCCATGCTGCTAAAACCAGTAAGAAATTATTTCAAAATGTCTAGTATAGGAAAGGCCAACCCCAAGCGTTCAAAAATCATGAGTCAGGGCCCAAAACTAATCATGACATTGGTTAACAATGAATTTTGAGAAATATTTTAATGAGTTCTATTTATTTGCCTTTGGAAACATGGATTCTAGTGTCGAACTGTTCTCTGCAACCATGAGGTCTAGATACTACTTTTTCAGCTATTTAAATCACCAAGTGGAAAGCCTGGATTTAAATCAATTTTAATAAACTCTTTGTACTTCCTTTATTTTTCTAAAGAAAGGTGCACTCTCACTGGTTCATATAAACATTAAAACATGTTGATTTACAACTAAATAGGCTGTACACTAGATTTGCTACATCTTTTTGCCACTTAGGAAGGTACACTATAATTATACATTTATTTATGCAATTATAGCTTACAATTTTCAGATTCCTAATTGTACATTTATAGAATGTTAGAAAATGGTGAATATCTTGCTCACTTACTATATAATTAATTTTGCTCAAGCTGCACTAGGTTAGAAACTAGAATTACAGAATGCATATAAAATTATTTTTTTTTATTAAAACCTTAAATGTTTTGGATACAGTCTCATCAAAACACAACTCAATCATTTATTAAAGAAACAGGGATTAACTGTAGTCAGTGAATTAAACAGATTTCAAGTCAGCTTGGGAAAATTTTCCAATATGCCTAAGTGAATGTGACTGGAGCTTAAAGTCCTTCTTGCCTAAACGGTCTCATTTTCAGGAGACTTAAGTTACTTCGGCTATCCTTCAAACATAAGACTGGTCGATCTCACCCCTCCCTCCTCATCTTTATTCACCGACTGGAAAAGACAAGTTTTCCTGCTTTTTTTTTCAACTCCCAATCAATTTTTCAACTTTGAATTAATTAGTCAAATGAAGAAAATATGCTTTCTGTGGTCAAAAGCTGGTTTAGCACTTCAATAAGTTCTGTTTCAGGTGATTAGCTATGATTTCCACCAGTTCAGTGCCATGACTGTCTTTAAAACATCAGCAAACAGCCCTGAAATTTATTATGGTTAGAATGACTGGGTGATTATTAGATCCCCATGTCATAGCCACATATTCTTTTTCAGCAGTTAAGCATCTACCCTGGTACTTTGGGTTGAGAATATTGGCAAGGAAATGAGGTAGCATAGATGCTTGATCCATCTGCTACTCTATGGCCTGCAATTTAACTACTTTGTTGGCATTTCTTCAATGTCTGAGTTCTTTCCAAATTTCAACATCCGCAATCTTTCTGCTGCAATTTGTCCAAGGCTATGAAAATAGGTTTCAGTACATTCAGCATATCTTCTACATTCCTCTTTAGTCCGATGTTGACTACTTTGGGTATAATAGTTCCATCTATTTTTGTCACTATTTTCTTCATAAAACGTCATCAGAATAGGCCAGTTCTTAATAAATAGCTCAAAACTGTCAACCACTGAATTCCATCTTAGGGGAGAATTAGTTTGGATCCTCTTGATCTTTTCAGTGAAGCAAATGAGCTTTGCACCCATGTTACAGTTTACAGGCTCCCTTCCTTATCTTCTAGATTTCTTCTCATCTTTGCTACATCTGCAGCATTGTCTGTGACCAAGCTATGTACTTCACACTTGAATGTTTGCTGTTTGTTATAGCTTTTACTGCTGCTACTTCTAAGTATTCTGCTGTATAAGCATTTCTTGATGTATCAACCGTTTCTGTAAGATAGACATCCCCACCTTCTGTTGACACACGCACGTATTACTGCATCATTGTGTATATTGCTCCACTCATTAAGACTCAGATTAACAAATTTCCTATCAATGCTTTTTGCACACTGTTCAATTTCCTTCTGATACACTGTACGCAGCAACCTTCCAGCAACATCTGCTCTGCCTGGTGGCATGTAGCCTGGTCATAATGACCGAACCATGTTGATGAAATGGTTGGTCTGAAGAAGACAGAAAGGCTAATCTGTTCAGTTCATTTATGCAACTATCTGTTCGTCTATGGAGTCTTGCTTTAGTTAGCTGGCCCTGATTATGAATTTATCCATGGCTTTATTGAAGGAGTCTCCTCTTTGTTGATACAGGTATTTGCTGCCCATATGTTTAGTTACAGTACTGCTAGAGGTGCCAGCAGAAGACTTTGAAGTTGTAAACAGTGCAGATGATGGACCTTCATAGCCCCTTATATCTAAACTGGACCCTGAAACAAAATGGTAAAACGTCACTCGTTCACTCACTATTACTCAGTGCACTGCTTAAAAAAAAGATTGTAAATGAAAGTCTTCCTACTGCAGCTGTTTGTGTAACTGTTTATAAAACTAGGTTTAGAATAAATCATATTTAAAGGAAAATGACTGATTAATCATTATCTAAATCTATTTGAACCCTTATCTGTAGCAACATACCAAACAGCTTGAATTTTTTTTTTTTTTAAATTCACAAATGTCTAATATTTTCCTTTTAAAGAGGAAATCTTCACCTGGGATGTTTGATTATAGTGAATGATAAACCATTTCAGAAGTCCAGTGTGACTGGGAATATAAACACTGCACTAGAAATGAAGGGGTTAAAGAGCTACTCTAAGCCCAGATGACCCTGCTCAGCTGCACCTGCAGATCATGTTCCACATGGAGGAGAAGATTAAAAGGAAGCCAGCCAACTCAGAAAGGGGCCTGACAAGAGGGAGAAGAAGCTGCCCTGGGAACTCCTGAAGAGGGATAGCTCAGTGGTTTGAGCATTAGCCTGCTAAACCCAGGGTTGTGAGCTCAATCCTTGAAGGGGCCATTTAGGGATCTGGGGCAAAAATCTGTCTGGGGATTGTGGTCCTGCTTTGAGCAGGGGGTTGGACTAGATGACCTCCCGAGGTCCCTTCCAACCCTGATATTCTAGGATTCTTGGTAATGGGGAACCTACCTGTGGGGCCCAGAGAGACTGAAGGTGCAGCTAGTACCTTTTTTTCTATTACCTTTTTGCTACAGACTCAAAAACTTGGTCAATAGAGGGGAGGTAGGAAGTGGCCCAGAAAGGGCAGCTATGAGGCACTCCTGGGTGCAAGATCTCAGAGGGCACTGGACTGGCATCTAGTGGGGTGGGAGGGCCCAGGCTTCTTAACAACTTTATCTTCTGTATTAAGGGCCTGACCCCCCAGCCTTCCAGTAAGTGCCAACCATCACATCCAGCAGTAAACTAACATACCAATTATGAATTTCAAAATGTTTGTTTCAAAATAAGTAATCCACCCAAAACACAAACTTATGAAAATCTAAGTTACTTTAGCACAGTAAGGCATGGTAGGCAGTCCACATGAATGGTGCCAAAATAAGTTCACTAACCAGTTGATTCAGATTGTTCAGAAATGTCCACATCTTCAAAGTCATTGCCTTCTGAGTAACATTTTTCATGTTTCATTTTGACAAACCAGACCTTGCAACTTTGTTGCATTATTTACATTTGGCAGGTGTTCATGTTTAGCCAGAGGTAGAGGAATTTCTTGAAAATATTCCCAGTTAGTGTCTTTTTATGACTTGCAGCCATGGCAACTTTTTTCCTTCAGTTCCCAGGTGTTGAAATCCACCCTAGAGGTTGCATTCTGAAGAATGTTGTCCCTTCTTCAGTGTTCTGCTTTGCCACCAATGCTACCCCTTTTTTGGTTGTACACTCTGCTCCTCTTCCCTTGTCACATAATTCCCCCAATTTCCCCCTTCCCTCCAAAAAACAAAAGAACTAACAATCCAAGACTTTTGCTCATGTGACCCACATGCCTCTTGCACTGCAGTATTTTATTTATTTAGAGACAAAAGGGAGGCAGTTGAGAAAAAAATGGATTTGTTTATCTGTGTAGAGATGCAAAGAGACAGAGCAAGGCCATTTACAGGACGTGCCCAAAACTGTCCAGAAGCAAGGGCTGGTAGTTACGGGGCAGATCAATTGTTGTTTTTTCCCCCCCTTCCCTCCCCCCCATGAAATGAGTAAATTTCTATGGTTGGAGGAGTCTTAAATATTCATAATTTAAGAACTGAGTCAGTGGATGATCCTAATGAAATAATAATGGTGTCTCCTGGAGTCAAAGGCTAGGTCCCAATGCCTGTGATGATTTTGCCAGTCTCTTGCACCCAGTAGCACAGCCCCTACGGCCCCCACCTGATCAAGCCCTTAATACAGTACATGAAAATATTGTGCGATATTTATAAAGCTTAACTTGAAAAGTTAGATGGCTTTTCTCAATGTTCTTTATATAGAAAAAAGTATCCTTTAACGCAAAGATTTTGATAGAGGGACATAGTTTCAGCATATTTAAATGTTTTGAGATTATAATAAATGTAGGCCTTAACATTTTGTATTAAAGTAAGATTCTAGTTTAAACAGGTTTAATTTTAAAAGAGAATAATTTAAACAATTTAAAAAATCCACTTTAAACCATTTCCCCCCAAAAAACCTAATTTTATCCACCCTATCTTTTTCGGTGAAATCTGACAGTTTTACCTAATCCCAAGACTCCAGGAGCTGGGGCTTTAAAAAAAAATCTATTCTCATTAACTGTGAGACTTGAGATAAAATCATGAGACTTGGCAATACTGATCTGTTTTGTAATGGCTGTTAGAGAGGAGCTTTGGGGGGAAGTGCTAGGGTTTGGGAAGGAACAGTCTTCCAAAGAGTAAGAGACTGATGAACATGAAAGAGGATTTGCAAGAAGGGGTAAAAAACTAGATCCATGCCCTTGTTTGTTTCTATATGATGTATACAGGAAACATGAGGCGTTTTTATCCAATTTTTCCCCCTCTCCATTATAAATGCAGGTTTGCCTGCCCTCTTTTCCTGCCAGAGTCTGGCTTTGGCTTCACTGCTAAGAGAAGGTGTGTTTAGAACAAGGGGTAATTACCCTGCACAATACAGAGCGGAGAGAAGATAAACTACGGGTAGGGGGCGCAGCTGTGCCTTCATCACCTAGCTTACCTCTGGGGCCTTGTCTACACTAGGGCCAGGTCGGCGCTTGGGGCGGAGGAGGGCCGATTCAAGCACAGGCGCTGCCCGCATAGCTCCTCCAGGGCTGCGTCCACACGTGTGGCAACGCGCAGCTCCGGCAGCGCCGCCGGGAGAGAGCGCTGCGCTACCGGGGACAGGGGCTCTCGCCCAATCGTCTGTCAGGGCGAAGCCCCAGTAGAGCAGGCTGGGCGCGAATCTCCGCTTAGGAAACCGGGGCCTGGCTCCAGCAGCCGGCCCGGCGCACACGCTGCCCACAGCGGCTCCCACTGCCACCCCCTCCCCCGAGAGCGCCCCGGAGTGGGTAGGGGCTCCCACACAGCGCGGGCGCTCTGGGAACAACTGCTCCCTACAGGCAGCCATTACCTGCTTTCAACTCGGCGATGGTCGCCATCTTCCAACGGCCACTACTCCGCCGAGGGGCGGGGACTGGGAGGAGAGTGAAAGGCCCCGGATGAAAACGGCTAAGGCCACGGTCGCGCTGCGCGTGCCTACTCTACTAACCGGCAACGGGGAGGTGGCGCGGAAATCTTTCGATTGCGGAAGTGGCGCTTGTCTCAACGTTCCATCGCTGCGCCCTGAGCCAATCAGGGTGCGTGGCAGCTGAAGCGTTCCGAAGCGTGGGGGGTTTTGAATGGGAGAAAGTGACTCTCTGGGGCGGGACGGAGAGATGGTGTCCACTGAGGCTGGGGTGGAGCTGGTTTCTGCCCATGAGTCTGGGCAGGTGGGAGTGTTTGTTGCGGTGGATTTAGCCCTGTGTGTTTGTGTGTGAGGGAGGGGGAGCGTCGGGCAGGAAGCCCTTCGCATAAATCCCCAAATTTTGCCTGCATTATATGAATTTGGCTGTTTGCTGTATTTCTTTGTCACCCAAAGCGATTATAAGGATCTATTTCCTTCTGACCTCTTCAGGAGGTGGGAGGGGACCCTCTGCGGGGTGCAGTGGGGGAACTGGAAGGGAAGGAAGCCTAGCTACTCTTTGAGGAAGAAGAGAAAGCTAGGCGAGAGGGAAGGCCCTTTCTGGGGTGGAGGAAAGCATATGCAGATAGGAAAACTTATGGAATGAGCTCTTATTTTTAAATAATACATGTGATTATATATGCATCATATTAGCCATGGTGATTATATGCCTTTAGTGACTGACTATTCACTTTGTCTGGTCAGTTATCTTTTTTTGTTTATATTCTCTACCTGGGGATCTGTCCACATATATAGTATTTGGTGTCTCTGTAGAGCAGGGGTTCTCAAACTTCATTGCACCGTGACCCACTTCTGACAACAAAAATTACTATATGACCCCAGGAGCGCCCAAAGCCTGAGCCTAGCCGAGCCCCCTGCTCCTGGAGGGGTGGGGGCAAAGCCCAAGCCCCACCACCCTGAGCAGGACCGAAGCCCAAGGACTGCCTGGAACATTATGTAAGAGGGGGAATGGTCCTGCTATTGTGGGGAACTTTCCTGGCTTATACACTATCCTGATGAAGTGGGCTAGCGAAAGAATCTGAGTCCTCACTCCCACTTCCTTTACCCAGAGGTCTGCCTGACCTCAAGGGCTCCCCTTCCACTCTCCTGTGTGACAAAGTCCTTCTAACCCCAACAAGGCTGGGCCCAGGATTCCTGGGGGGTATGACCCACAACCTTGTGGTCACTTAGGGCAGGGACTAGGGTGATCCCACTCCGGGGTGCTTCCCTGACCCACTGATCATTACACACAGTTCAAAGCAAATACAATTTCTTAAACAGCAATCAATTAAAAAAATAAGGAAAAAATGGGAAAGGTTAAAGGAAAACACACAACCCCGCTCTGTGGCATGGGGACATCACAACCAGTGTCTCCAGAATGTAAGGGGAGTTCAGTATGTTCCTCACAAGTCCCAGGCCCCTTCTCAGGCCCTGGCTGTGCTGCAGGGATTCTGTGGGTTGGACACTTGCTCTGGCGGTGGCCACATGCTCTCAGGCTCTAGCTGGCCGCACCCTTCTTTCCAGCGTCACCCCCACCCCGTCGGGGTTACAATCCCCCTCCAAGTCCGGCCTGCAGGGCCGCTTGGCTGGGGGTGTCTCCCTGTGCTGGGCCCACTGCCCACAGTCCCCCTCGCTCTCCCCAGCTGCTCACTGCACTTGGCTCTGAACTGCTCCAGCCCCAGTTCCAGCTCCACGCTGCCTCAGCGCTGCTGCTGCTGCTGCTGCTGCTCTGCCTCCAGCTCCCTGGGCTGCTTTTCTGGCCCCTCTGGATCTGGCACAGCTCTGCTTCCCAGCTCAGCTTGGGCCTCTGCTCTCTCCTTAGCTCGGCCCCACTCTATCTGACCCAGGCAATTCCAGCTCACACGCAGGGTATGACCTTCCTGACTCTCTGGTTAGCCTGCCCCCCCCCCCCATCAATCAGGCTGACCCGGAGCATTGGTCTCTCTCCATTGTTCCTGGGGACCGTCAGGGTCCTGATTTCCCATCGACCCTTCCCCTTTCTTTTGGTACTGGGAGCTAGCCAACCAAAACACCCCCACTGAGTTTTAGTAAGGGGACAACAGTCCCCTTACACTGAGCCCCACCACCCAGGACTGAAGCCCTCTGGCTTTGGCCCTGGGCTTCGACCCTGGGCCCTAGTAAATCTAAGCCAGCCCTGGTGACCCCATTAAAATGGGGCTGGGACTTACTTTGGGGTCCTGACCCACAGTTTGAGAACCACTGCTGTTCTCAACCAGGGGTCTGGGGCCCCCTGGGGGGCCATAAGCAGGTTTCAGGGGGTCCTCTAAGCAGGACCAGTGTTCATCTTTGTGCCCTGGGGTCCAGCAAGTCTAAGGCCCACTGCATGGGCTTGAAGCCTGGGGCCCTGAACAGCTTAGCTTCATGGTGCCCCCTGTGGCATGGGGGCCTGGGCAATTGCCCTGCTTGCTACCCCTTAATGCCAGCCCTGGCTTTTATATGCAGAAAACCAGTTATTGTGGCACAGGTGGACCTTGGAGTTTTTATAGCATGTTTGGGGAGCCTCAGAAAGAAAAAGGTTGAGAACACTGTAGAGGGTCTGCCTACTCAGGCCATGATCTTATGATTGGATTCAAGGTTGTTAGTAAAATATAAAAATGATGAATATTATTAAAACTTGCAACTATAGATTAACTACCATGGAAGCTTTCATTTTGGCCTGCCCCCCCCCCTTTTTTTGGTGTGTAATTGTATGGGGTGTCAGTATTTTTCCTTATAAAAATGGTAATGCTAGGAGGTGGATGATTTTTGCTTTTTACTATGTACCCCTTTATATCCTGTGATAGATAGGTTCCCTCTGTACTTAAGTTCACAATAAAAACGAGATTTTAAAAAACATAAAAAGGACCTGTGAAAGTGGATGTTGTGAAATGTTGAAATCACTGGGACTCTCTGTGCATGTAGAGTTCTGTTTGTGTGGTTCTCCATGCAGGATTGGGGTCATCGTGTTTAAGGGTGTGTGTGTATGTGTATAATGTGAAAGCAACTCAATCAGTATGGATAAATAACCTGGATTTGCTGAGATCTAGATAGATCAGTCTGCTTTTGGTTATGTGGGATCATGACTCCTTTATTTACAGTGTGTATTTTCTAGGTGTGTTGTGTTGTTAAAGTAGAACATTTGTATTACACAACTGTTTTTGAACCGTAGGGGTAAATCAAAACTGCCAGGGAAGATCTCCACTAGTAGCAGCAAAATCACCTGAACTGTCCCTTTTTTAATATGGTGGTAAAATTTCATCAACTTGTTCCTGATAGAGGAGTTGCTCTTTGTAACTATCATATTGAATTTATGCCTGATGTAAACAAATGGAGTTGCCCCATCGATGAAATTGGCCCCTTGTCTAACATGCATAGCAAGTTGGAAAGCCTAGCTTTTTCCTTTGTTTGTCTAATACTTCCACCATGTGATATACATTTTCATTGATGGGGTTCGATTACCCCTTAATTTCCAGCAGATGCACTGGCACTCTTCTCCTCCCTCCCCTCAGTACTCTCTCCTGGTCTCTCTGCCGTTGATTTTTATCCGTTTTTAGCAGATCTTCGAGTTCAAAATAGAACATATGTTTTTCTGGTAACCCAAAGGATATTTAATTTTTGTGTAATTTTGTGGTTTCTTTTGTACGTATTCTGTTGCTGCAAAGCAGGTATAACCAGCTGCTGATATACAAGTGTTTTATGAAATCCAAGTTAAAGTCCACGCTGAGCTTCCCCATAGTCCAGGATCTTGCTTTTGTATATTTGCACTGCTTGAGTACATATTTGACCTTTTCAGTGGATTGTTCTTTTATTTCTTTTTTCCCCCCTTCATGATTTTAGTCTTTGGAATTATATAATGCCTGTCTCTGAACTCTTTTTTCCCCTTTGATATAAAATTATTCTACTTAGCTGCCAGGGGGCAAATTTTTCATGTACACATGTGAAACATGCAGCGTCAGCTATATCTTAACTCAGAAAGTTCCTTCGAGAGGAAATGTAGCCAAGCTCCAAACCTAGAGACAATGGAACTTTCTGTGCCTGCGTTCTGTAGATAACTAACTGCTTGGTTTGCAAAATAACGCAAGGGGGGAGCAATTAGATGAACAATAAGGGGTCATAAGAGGGACAGATACATGTAGCTTGCTAATTATGTATGGTAATGATAGCAAATTTTGGCCAATCATAGAGCGATAGATTATCATAGTCAACTGCATATAATGCTTTGGTGTAAGTGTTTTCTTGTTCTTGCTGACTTATGAGCTCGAACCCAATTGCAATTGAAATAAACGGATCGCCCCTCCCGGGGCTCCTTGCTTGATTAGCTGTGTCCGTCTCTCCTTATTCCTCAGCTGGAATGGACAGGAATTTCTATGACAGTTTTGGCGACCGAGGCAGGACCTCTCCAGCTTGGAACCGCTCCGGGGCCCCTCCCTCGAGAAGGACCAGTGCGCGCTGAGGTGACTTTACCTTGGGTTGTATTGTCTTGGGAGTTGGCCCCCGGCGGGGACGATAAGGAGGACTCTGAGAGACGGACCACAAGCAACGAGACAGATCGCGTTAGAAGAGGCCTCATCAGGAGACGGGTAAATTGTCTCTGTTTTATGTTATGTGTACACGGGGGTCTTAGACCCGACGGTTTCCTTGGGACAGCCTCGGTGAAATTACTGGGACATCTGTCTGGCAGTTAAACACTCTTAGACTGCCAGCCCAGTATAAAAACAAGTTTTGGATGACTGGAGATTACCCAGGCAGGAACAGAGGCTGACTGGATAGCTGGATGGTCTCCCCGGGACATAAAGGAAACTGTCACTGACTCCAGGGCTTTGGTCTCGGTAACACTGCGAATGGTGGAGAACTGAAGCAGGGAATTTAGGAGTCAGTTAGACCTGACATGGGAAATTGCACTCTCATGTTACAACAAGCTAAACCTCCTCCTTACCAGCAGTGTAGTGATAAGAGGAAGATGATTATAGGCCAGTTCCCCCACCAGCTGCGTCCCCTCAACCCCTTCCCGTTCAGGTAAATCAGGTGGTCCCAGGGACCCCCTCTGCACTGGTGTAGGATCTGCCTCCAACCCTATCCCGACCCCGAGCCACATTGTATCCTGATCTGCCAGTGGCCTATAATACCCGAAGCCACGTTTGCAGGCGAAGTCTGCCCGACTCCTCGACCGGCTCATGGGGTTAGTCTCCCGAGTGTGTTCCTGGAGACGTCAATTTCAAGCTCATTAAACAAGAAGGACAGGACCCTCCGGTACTCCAATTGCCCTTAAGACAGTACCCTGTTCATACCGGAGAGGGTCAGGTTGTTGACCGCTATGTCCACACTCCTTTCTCTACCAGTGACCTATTGAATTGGAAGATTACCACCCCAAAGGTCAGGGACAACCCAGAATCTGTACATAGGACATTGAAAGAAAGGAAACAAATGCTCAGTCGAGTTCAGGAGTCTATAGGGGGGTCAGGGGGTGATTTACCCCCACCGCCACCAGGACGGAATGCCCTGACAGCAGGAGATGTAACTGGGGGTGATCCTAACTGAGATTACAACAATGCTGGAGATCAATATAAGTTAACCTCTTTAAAGACTGTAATTTTAAACGGAATCAAGAAGGCTGGGCAGAGAACTACTAATTGGAGTAAAGTAACTTCTGTCCATCAAGGCCCAGATGAATACCCCCCAGACTATTATGAAAGACTGATAAAAGCTGCTAGGTTGTTTGGGGGTCTAGATCCTGAGGCAGAAGCAAACGTGCCAGTGATAAGAGGATTGTTTAAAGACCAGGCTGCGAAAGTTATAAGGTGGAGATTAAATGATGTGGAAGGATTTGCAGGGATGCCTCTCCCTCAGATAGTGGCTATTGCCACCAGAGTGTTTAATAGGCGAGAAGCCCGACGAAAGGCTGAGAGGGTGAAGGAAGAAAAAGGGAATATAAGAATGTTGGCGGCTGTATTGAAGGGAGCAGAGCCTGGCGTCGGCAGAGGCCGAGGAAAACCCTTCTAGGGGGTGATGCAGGATGGGGGGACTTTATGACTGATGGGATGAAGGGGGGTTCCATGTTGTTATGTTGCGCAGTTTTTTCCTTATCCTGCAATGATCCCCTAGTTCCTTTGATGATTGGAGGAAAACAGTATGATTGCTTATTAGATACAGGAGCCACCCTTTCCACCCTTACTGATTTGGATCTTCCTAAGAGTGGCAAAATCGAACATGTTATGGGAATTGAAGGAAATCCTTTTTGTTGTCGGATTTCCAAACCTTTAAACATACACATAGGGCCCCTGTCTGAGGAACACGCCTTCCTACTTACCCAAGGACTAACCAGTTTATTGGGACATGATTTGCTGTGCAAACTCCGGGCTACTATTCACTGCTCTGACCAAGGCATTCTTTTGAGCCTGCCAGATGACTCTGTCATCCCCTTAATGGCTCTAATGAATCCCGAAACTCCTTCATATTTAGCAATGCTCCCCAGGGAGTTGGAAAATGCTGTCCCGCCTTGGGTATGGGGAACAGAAAACACTGACATGGGATTACTAAAGTCAGCTGAGCCAGTTGAGATATGTGTTAGGACAGACATAGACCCCCCTCGCATTCCCCAATACCCTCTCCCATGAGAGGCAATAAAGGGACTGACTCCCTTAATTGAGTCATTTTTAGGGGGTTGTCCCAGATATCATGGGGGCATCTCCCTCAGGGGTATGTGGAATCCCCCGCTGTATTTTCAGCTGTCTTGCACAAAGATTTGCAAGATGTAATTCTCCCAGGACAGTCCATGTTGCTTTTGTATGTGGATGATCTTTTATTATGCTCAGAAACACAAGAGACTAATAAGCAGGACTCAGAGTTTTTATGTGTCTTAGCAATGAAAGGACACAAGGTGTCACCCTCAAAGATTCAATATTGCTCACAGGAGGTGAAATATTTAGGGCACATACTAAAACCAGGAAAGAGAAGCCTTGCTCAGGAAAGAATAAGTATCATTTTAAATGTACCCCAGCCCAAGACAAAGAGACAGTTAAGGGGGTTCCTCGGCATGGCAGGATTCTGTAGGTCCTGGATTCCTGGGTACAGGGAAATGTCAAAACCATTAGTGCAGATGACCACCAAGGATAAACCTGACCCAGTGAAATGGACTAAAGATGCTACCAAATCCTTTGAGAGCATCAAGATAGCCCTTGCATCCAGGGCTGGCTTTAGGCCGATTCGGCTGAATTGGGCCCCGCGCTAAGAGGGCCCCGCGCCGCAGCTCTCCACCCTGCCCCCAGCTCACTTCCCCCTCCTCCCCTCCCCTAAACGCTCCGCCCCCTACTCCTCCCCCTCCCCTGCTTCCCGCGAATCAGAGGTTCGCGGGAAGTCTGAAAAGAAGCAGGGACGGGCAGGCAGTACCAGGTAACCCGGGGTGGCGGGGGGCGCGAGAAGGGCTCCGGGGAGGCACGGCCTAGTCCGGCCCCGGTTCCGGCCGAGCGCGCCGGCCCCCGCGGCTCTGGCCTGGCTCCGGCCCGGCCCCCGCGGCGTGGCTTCGGCCCCCGCGGCGTGGCTTCGGCCCCCGCGGCGTGGCTTCGGCTCCGGACCCCTGGCATGGCTTCAGCCCCCACGGCGCGGCTTCGGCTCCGGCCCCCCGGCGCGGCCCCCGCGGCGCGGCTTCGGCTCCGGCTTCCCCGGCCCGGCCCCCGCGGCGCAGCTCCGGCCGCCGAGGGGCTCTGGGCCGGACCCAAGCCCGGCGAACACGGCCGGAGCGCGGCTCGATTCCTGGGGGCGGGGCTTGCCGCAAGCCCCGCCCCCAGGAATCGGGCCCCGCTCTTGCTAAAGCCGGCCCTGCTTGCATCGGCACCTGCCTTGGGATTCCCAGATTATAGGAAACCTTTTACCTTATTCGTTCATGAAAGGGCGGGGGTGGCCTCTGGTGTTCTTACATAAGCTTTAGGATCACAGCGATGGCCTGTGGCCTATTTTTCAGCATTACTGGATCCTGTTGTAAGAGGAACAGTAGAATGTCTTAAAGCCCTAGCTGCTGCAGCTTTGTTAGTTGAGAAAGCTCAAGAGTTGGTAAAAGGACACCACCTAGTGGTAAAGTTCCACATGCTGTTACTCTCCTTCTAAATTAACGAAATACCCAACCTTTCACTAATGAAAGATTGACTAGAGTATCAGTGGATGGTGTAGACCTTGCCTGGACTGAAACTTAAATTCACTCAAAAAGGAACCCCTAGATAAGGTCCCCAAGGAGGGAGCAACGCTTGTTGGCCGACCGGCAAGGCCAACCCGAAGTAGATGACTACAGGGCAATCAAGGCCCTAAACGACTGATATCAGAGTTTTCGATGGATATAGAAGATTGGACTGTATTATTTGGATTAGCGTTTATTGCTCTTTTTTCTTTTATTTGTTGGTATTTTAACCTATTGTGAAAATGTTTCCTCTGTTGATTTCGTTGTTTTCCCCTTCCCTTTCTTATGAGCATAATAATTTCATTAGATTTAGCCATGTGGTGAGGAATAGAATCCCAAAATGGAGGAATGACTCATGCTGGGTGTGCACCTTGGTGCCTCCCGATGCGGAATGAGGACTTTCTTTCCTTCCTATCCCTTTGATGGATGCAAATATTACTCATTCAAAGGTGTATGTTACGCCCCATCGGGCTACAACTCATACTTGGCAACAAGAAGGTATAAGCCCTAACTCCAGGTATTTGTTAACCTTCAAGGCGCAGGGTGAGTGGTGTCTCCTGGGGAATGGGCCAGGCCTGTTTTTAGGGAACAGTACTTGTAAATACTATGTGGGCCCAGATGGTGATGGAGAGTGGGCCACTCCCCTCGTCTATTGTTTTGACACCACTGACGACATTAACCGCAAGAATGTCTGCGCCAATAGTGTCTGCTATGAAAGCTGCACCATGGTATGGGAAAACTCCTATGGAAAATGTCTGTATGCAGGCAGAAATGTAGAGATGAAGACATCTCCTCGGAGCACGGGCCTATTGGGTTTACGGGACGTTATACATCCCTGTTACAAAAAGCGTTGGGAGTGACACGGGATGCGCCTCCCGGCCCTGTTCCAGCAGGGTTCGGTTCTTACTGGGTGTATGGGAATAAAGCCCATCATACCTTCCAGTACACTTATCAGGTTCTTGTTATCTTGCCTGGTTGTTACCCCCCACTCGTATTGTGAAACAATTACATAAAGGCAAGATTAGAAATGTAAGGGACACTAGCAAACCTCAAGCTGAAGAGGATGCAGCCCTCGAACCAGTGACGTGGACAACATTCCCTAGTAATCGCAGACTTAGGAGAAGGGTTATAAGACTCCAGGGTATTTTATAAATTATGGCTAATGAGGCTGCTACCATAGTTACAAATCAAGCCACTAAACTTAAGCAGCTTAGACAGTTAGCTTTACAAAATCGTATGGCTTTAGGCAAGAGTTTTGTGTATTTGTGAATGACACCTATAAAGATACCTTTAACAGAGCAGCCCACTTAAGAGACATCGCCCGAGACAGGTCTGATGAAGATAGCTGAACACATGATTGGTTTGATGGTTTATTTTCCTGGTTCCCTTCCCTAACGGGCAGGTTAAAGGGACTCCTGAAAGGAGGTGTTAAGATTTTACTGATGATTGTGTTTTGTGTGTTTAAACTGTCCATGTGCATAATGTCTAAATGTGCTAGGGCAACTAGCAAATCAAAGGGAATATTTCTCTCTTTACAAGAAAGACGGGTTTTGGCAAAGGCGGGAACCACGCCAGATGCCGATATTCTGACCCCTACGTATTTGCTGTAACACTCCTACAGCTGTGAAAGTGTGATCATGAACCCATTATATGGGTCATGATCAAAGGGGGGAAATTAATATAAAATTATTCTACTTAGCTGCCAGGGGGTAAATTTGTCACGTACATATGTGAAACATGCAGCGTCAGCTATATCTTAACTCAGGAAGTTCCTTCGAGAGGAAATGTAGCCAAACTCCAAACCTGGAGACAATGGAACTTTCTGTGCCTGCGTTCTGTAGATAACTAACTGCTTGGTTTGCAAAATAACGCAAGGGGGGAGCAAGTAGATGAACAATAAGGGGTCATAAGAGGGGCAGATACATGTAGCTTGCTAATTATGTATGGTAATGATAGCAAATTTTGGCCAATCATAGAGCGATAGATTATCATAGTCAACTGCATATAATGCTTTGGTGTAAGTGTTTTCTTGTTCTTGCTGACTTATGAGCTCGAACCCAATTGCAATTGAAATAAACGGATCGCCCCTCCTGGGGCTCCTTGCTTGATTAGCTGTGTCCGTCTCTCCTTATTCCTCAGCTGGAACGGACTGTTAGTCTTAAAGGTGCCACAGAACTCTCTGTTGCATTTTACAGATCCAGACTAACACGGCTACCCCTCTGATACAGGAATTTCTATGACACCTTTCAGAGTAGCAGCCGTGTTAGTCTGTATCCGCAAAAATAACAGGAGTACTTGTGGCACCTTTTCTTGCATCCGAAGAAGTGGGTTGTAGCCCACGAAAGCTTATGCTCTAATAAATTTGTTAGTCTCTAAGGTGCCACAAGTACTCCTGTTATTTTTATGACACCTTTGTTATGACAAACTGCTCTGTATTTTTGGGGCAACGGTTCATTTTGCTTATGTGGTGTAACCTATTTTGTTCAAAGTTTCTGTGGTGAATGAAGTGTATAGAAGTTTAATATTGCAACATGAGTGGCAATAAAAGATGTAAAAGCATCAAGAGAAAGTGAAAGTCCTACTGGGTTCAGGAGGAGTTGGATCTGGCTCTAAATTAATCAGCCCCATAGACTTTTTAAATAATATTTAATATACATTCTCTGTTATATCCCATTATATGTGGATGGGTTGTTTTAGATGCCATCTTCGCTAAAGTTGGTACGGTCTGACACAGTGAAATTTCAAGAATACAAGTAGGTGTAATTCTCAACAAATTATTTAACAATGACACAGACTTACACCTACTTGCATTCTTGAAATCTCACTGTGTCAGGGCATGGCTACACTCACAGATGTAGAGTGCCGGGAGTTAAACCAGCCCTCGTAGGCAGCAGCAGGGAAAGTGCTGCCCTGTGTTCACACTGTCAGCTGCAAGTGCGGTGGCGTGGCCACATTTGCAGCACTTGCAGTGGCATTCGGAGCGGTGCATTATGGACAGCTATCCTACAGAGCACCTCTTCCCATTCTGGCGCTGAGGCTTGTGGGAAGGGGAAGGAGTGGCGCGGGGCATCCTGGATCCTATCCCAATGCTCTGTGATGCATCGCTTTACATCCCAGCAATCCCTGTGCTTCCGTCCACATTTGGCGCCATCTTTCAACGGTTTTTGTACTGCGCGCTCTGTCTTCCCTTTTGGTCTGCAGGAATGGATCCTGAACTGCTGAGGAATATGCTGATGGGTCTCACCAGCACATCACGAATTGCAGTTGAGTTACTCCTTAAGCTCCAAAGTGACAGTGAGGAGTCCGATGATGATGTCAACACGCATAACGCATATGACATGAGATTGCTTGTTGCATTCACAGACATGCTCACCACCGTGGAACGCCGCTTTTGGGCTCGGGAATCAAGCACTGAGTGGTGGGATCACATCATCATGCAAGTCTGGGATGACGAGCAGTGGCTGCAGAACTTTCGGATGAGGAAAGCCACTTTTATGGGATTCTTTTGCTGAGCTCTCCCCCCACCCTGCGGCGCAAGGACACAAGATTTGAGAGCTGCCCTGCCAGTGGAGAATCGTGTGGCGATTGCAATCTGGATGCTGACTACTCCAGACAGCTACCGATGGGTCGCTAACCAGTTCGGAGTGGGCACGTCTACTGTTGGAATCATGTTGATGCGAGTGTGCAGGGCCATTAATTGCATCCTGCTCAGAAGAACAGTGACTCTGGGCAACGTGGATGGCTTTGTGGATTGTGGATGGCTTTGCACAAATGGGTTTCCCTAACTGGAGGGGCGATAGATGGCACACGTTCCAATTCTGGCACCAGGCCACCTAGCCTCCGAGTACATAAATCAGAAGGGGTATTTCTCTATGGTTCTCCAGGCGCTTGTGGATCACTGTGGGCGTTTCACAGACATTAACACAGGCTGGTCTGGAAAGGTACATGACGCACGCATCTTTCGGAACACTGGCCTGTTCAGGAAGCTGCAAGCCTGGACTTTCTTCCTGGACCAGAAGATCACCGTAGGGGAAGTCGAAATGCCCATTGTGATCCTTGGAGACCCCGCCTACCCTTTAATGCCATGGCTCATGAAACCATACACAGGGAGCCTTGACAGCAGCAAGGAGCAGTTCAACAACAGGTTGAGTCGGTGCAGAATGACTGTTGAGTGTGCTTTTGGCCGTTTAAAGGGCCGCTGGTGCTGTCTGTATGGGAAGCTGGATCTGGCCGATGACAGCATCCCTATGGTTATAGCCCTGTGCTGTACCCTTCATAACATTTGGGAAGGGAAGGGTGAAAGCTTCACTTAGGCATGGATCGCTGAGGTTCAACGCCTAGAGGCTGAATTTGAATTGCCAGAGACCAGGGCTATTAGAGGGGCCCAGCACGGGGCCATAAGGATTAGGGATGCCTTGAGGGAGCAATTTGATGCTGAAAATCATCAGTAATGTTTGGTGCCCTGCACAGGAGTGAAGTGGTCACAAGGCTAGTAAGCATCTGTGTTTGCTACGTATGATGAACTGATTAGCAGTGCCTTTTGCTTTCCTGGGCTATGCTATCTTTTACTTAATGCAATAAAGAATGTTTCAAAAACCAAAAAATTCATTTATTGAAGAGAAACACACATGGCGTGACCTATCTGTGCTGTGTGGGAGGAGGGAAGGGGGCATGGTGGGGAATGGAACAATCACAGATTTGCAAATGTCCTGTTATCATATTCCGCCTTCCTATCTGGAGTGCCGTGCAATGAGTGCTGCACTTCAGGCTGGCTAAAATGCATGGTGATGGGGGTTGAGTGCAGTGGGTAAGGGTCATAGTAAGAGCACTCCATGCCTTGCTGAGCAAACAGGAAGGGGACTTTCAAAATTCCCAGAGAATTTAAAGGGTGGGTCTGACGGTTGGTCACCTGAGGACAAGGCAGTAGACTTCAAAAGTGATTACCAGAGTGGCTTTAAATTCTCTGGGAATTTTGAAAGTCCCCTTCCTGTTTGCTCAGCAAGGCGTGGAATGCTCTCAGCGCACCTTTCTAGGTGATCATGCCTCCACGCGCCAGGTGATCCCCAGTATGTAGCAATGGCAAGGTGCTGGACCTCATCAGTGTTTAGGGAGAGGAAGCTGTCCAGTCCCAGCTGTGCCTAGAACAGGCATTGTGGGATGCTTCCTGGAGGCCGATCAGAGTGCTTTAATAGACCAGGGCGTCCACACTGGCACCGCGACGCTCCAGTTGCGGTGCAGCAAGCTCTGTGCTCATGAAGGTGGATTACCAGAGGTGCTCCAGCCGCGGAGTCCGGGCGATCTACATGCCTTGCCAGTGTGGACACCTCAGGAGTTAGGGCACCCGGGGCTGATTTAATGTGCTCCAACTTGCAAGTGTAGCCAAGGCCTCAGACTGTACCAACTTTAGTGAAGATGGCATCTAAACAACCCATCCAAATATAATCTGAAAGATGCATGGAAATACTTAAATTACACAAGAAAAAACAATAATGAATTTATCAAGAAACAAAATCAGAATAAGTATAGTACTAAACCAACTTTCCTCAGGTTTAGTTATAAAGAATCCAACTGCTGTAGGTTATTTAGCAGTATTGCAAAAAAGAAAATCCATCTATTTTGTCAAATTAGCTTGAAATTATCAGACCTATCTACCTGAATTCTCTACCACCAAATACAATAGCACACCTGTTCCAGCTGAGAGACTGGTGGAACAATGTACTGTCAATGTCTGTGGGTTTTTTTATTAAATGTTTTGGATAAACTTTAGAACAACAAGAATACCATCAACTTTGGTCATTATCATTGGTATAATGACTGCCTGATGGTTCAAGGCAAATGGTCTTCATAAAATACTTTGGATCTTGAACCTGGGCTTTGAAACTAAGTTATGTGGGTGCATCTTTGCATTGATGTTGTCTGGAGAGAAAGATGAGGAAAAGACAGATTAGGTATTATCTTTCTACTTCTGACTTCATACTAGGTTTCCTTCCCCTCTGCTTGGAAATGCCTTCCTCCTAGTAGGCAACTCCCTTTTCTTTGGAAGACCTGTCATGTCCATGAAGCATTCTGTCTATATCACCCTCCTTGTCTGTTTTCCTGCAATGTATTGCTTTATATTGTACCCACATGTGCCTTTAGATTGTAACCTCTTCAGAAGAGGGACTATTATCTGTTCAGCATATTTTACCTATTTTATAGTGCTATTGAAAATAATAAATTACAAACTCCAGAACCTCAGTGTCTTCAACTTAATCCTTATTAGTTGTCAGTATTATTAAGGTGTATATCCTTCGTGGGGCAGCCACCATAGAGGACACATCTAAAACCATTGTATTAGGGGGTCGTAGTACACATACACATTAAGTACTACTCTATGCCCATTTTTTTGGATATGGGTCATGGTAGACATGGAAGGGTTAAACAACTTCCAACTAGTTTTTAATATCTTAAAGAAAGAACAGGGTGCACGAAATTGGATTTAGAAATATTTAATTATATTAAGTTAGTGAAAAGTTTTAATATTTAAACATTCCATTGTAGTGGTGTGAATGGACCATTCTAGTTTTATTGTATAAAGTGAATAAACAACAAAAATTACAAGCATAATGAGATATGTAAATTTTGCCGTTTGACTCTTCTGTGAAGGAGAGCTACATATTCTGGCTTCTCCTGGAGTCTGTCAATAATTCTTCTGCCTTGAGCAGCAGTGGGTGTGAGAGATCAATGTGTACTGAATGCAGTGCTGCCTCTGTCATACTTTCAGTCCTCCTGAGGAGGAGTGTGTGTGTGTGTGTGTGTGTGTGGGGGGGGGGTATGTGTTGCTGTTGGAGAATATGAAGATTTCTGATTAACTACAGGTAACACAAGTGGGGTTAATCTATATTCTTACACATCTCTTATTTAACTTAACTCTATAAGATATTACAAGGGAAATTAAATGCAGGTTCATTATGTGACCTGCAAAATAAATATTTCCAAATAGTGTATTGCTTAATCACAGTAGTGTAGTATGTATGCTTATCACCCTTTCCTCCTATGTATAGTGCCATCGCTGCATAGGGATATTCTGCACTACATGTGCTATATACTGTACACATTATCAGTTGAACAATGATAGTGTGCCTAAGAGATACTGTCTACGCCCTACACCAGCTCTACATATCAGATGTTTCATAGAGTTGCTGGCTGTATAGTATCAGGAGGTAGCCGTGTTAGTCTGTATCCACAAAAACAACCAGGAGTCCGGTGGCACCTTAAAGACTAACAGATTTATTTTGGCATAAGCTTTTGTGGGTAAAAAACCTTACTTCTTCATGTCTCCATGCATCTGAAGAAGTGAAGCTTTTTACCCACAAAAGCTTATGCCCAAATAAATGTTAGTCTTTAAGGTGCCACTGGACTCCTGGTTATTTTTGTGGCTGTCTAGTGTACATAAGGTAGCACAGAAAAGTGGCCATATAGTGTGCGCTGTTCTACATGTGAGCAATACTGAAGATGTTTGAGTACATAACATCTTCTTGCATTCACTATTAAAAATGTGGCAACTACAGCACTTGCCTACACTGAACATTTGGAAATCTAACATGTGGAAAGTATGTGCATATAGATGAGTTTTAGGCCAGTTTTTGGTCTGTTTTGAAAAAAGTGAGGTATACAAACTACACTGGTTCTTCATGCAGGGCCTGATCCAAATCCTGATCAAGCCACTCGAAAGACTTCCCCTAACTTCAGTGGGAAATGGCATAGGCCCTTAATTTACTCCTCCCATCAGTTCTGTTTCTCTCAATTGAAAGTAGGGAGCACCAGCATCCTCTGACCCACTAGCTCAGGGTGGACCACCAGCACGTGCTCTGCAGGCCTCCACTGTGCACAGTTGGAGAACGTGTTACACTGCATCTAAGGGGCACTTATAGTATGTCACCTACACATGTAATGTATATATTGGTGTAGGGTGGGCTACGCTAGGGCGTGTGCACCATGGGGGAGGGGTAGTAATAAGGCTCCCTAATGCCTATCTAATTAAGGGTGCATTGATAATTGCACTTCCAGGAGGAATTCAATCTCTTGACGCTGTAGCTGGGTGGGCAGCGCGTAGGCGGGGCGGGTACGCTACAAACCGCACCCTATGGCACTCGATACCGGCCGCGTGCGCCCCCAGCGGCCGGCCAGCGTGGCGCCGCTCCCCAGCGAGGCGTTCTGCCGGTACAGCAGGCCCAGCATCCCCGTGACCGAGGAGCCAATCAGGGAGCTTAGCAGCGGCGCGCCCGTCCGCCTTTCCCCACTTCCCTCAGTCGTCGCCGCCGCCGCCGCTGCCCGGGGAGGGAGAGCGTGGAGTGGGGGCAGCCCCAGCCGTCGCCGCGCTCTATGGCGATCCAGGGCTTGTGCAGCGAGGGCGGCTCGGAGCCCCTCTGGGTAAGAGCGGCACGGGGTCTGCGGCCGCGTGCTCCGGGGCCAGACCCAGCGCCCGGGACTCCCGCACGCCGCCTGGCGGGGGTCCCTACAGAGGAGCAGGTTTAGGGTCCTCATGGAAGGGGTGCAGCCTTTCCCCCGGGTCAGGCCCTCTCTGGGAGGGTGCAGCCCCCTCTTCCCTTACAGGAAGGACGTGCATGGGGGTTGCAGGGCCCCAGAGGGAGCAGGTGCAGGGCCCTTGGTCCAAGAAAGGGGTAGAGTCTCCCCCACCCATCCAGTGGAAGCGCTAGGGTACCAAGAGCTTGGCTGATGCCTTTTGTTGTTCTCTCGCCCTGCCAATAGTTATGTAAAGGGTTGGGGTGGTGGTGGTAAATGGGTTTGTGACTGATTGGGCTGTGCTTTTCTTGATGGCATAGGACTGTCTGCTAAACGTATTTACTCATTGCAAGATCTTGGTAATTTCACCCAGGCTAAGCCTAGTTTCAGTTTAGGTAGATCCTAAGGGCGGCTCTGGCCGCATGAGGTGGTGGTGAGTGCACTTGTATGGTACAGGCTGCTTTACCGGCAGAGCGTGAGAATGCATCACATATATAAGGCTTATGGAATAACAAGCCCTCACCTAAGGAGATTGTGAAGCCCAGGGCACGTTTATTGAATAGCAAACAGAGCTGCCTGTTCTGTGCTACCGTAATTATGACATCTGTTAAGAGAAAAAGTGCTTTTAATTATTTCCTGTCTCATCGAGGTTAGATTCTTTGTGTTAAGTAAATAAATTAGTATGGGTGGCTCTTTGTGGTATCTCAACAGTTAAGTAGCAAAGGTTCCTTTATCTTTATTGTTGTGGTTTTCATGCCCAAAACTCTAATTCTCCTTCCACCTTTCTTTATAATACTGTCTTATGTTGAAATGCACTTTCTATCTGGATATTTGAGTAGTTAGAACATGGGCTACATTCTGGTTATCCAAATCATTACACTATGGTTGGTTACATGGTTCTTTGCTATGTATTGTTTTTTAAATATTAATATTCTGGTAGCAAGTCAGAATTGGGGCTCCATTGTGCTAAATGCTGAACAAACACTTATAAGTACATGGTCCCTGCCCTTAAAGCTGCTGTTAATGAATTTTTTTCTGGTTTTGCTTTCATTTGGTCTCTTTATCTAAGACATGGACAGTTCACTTGCCTGATGTTCCCTTGAATGTAATGTAAACAAAGCAACTTTGGGTGTGAATAGAGGTTTATGGGAATGTTCTTTATTATCTCAGATATAAAGGGGAAAACACTTGCTTTGTGGATCAAGTGAAGCCCTAATCCTGAATGGGGCTTTCAATTGCTACTGCAAATATAGAATCCTAGATTCTAGTGACACTTCAACCTATCTTTCTATGGTTCCAAAATGTATGTGGTATCTTGTAGACTCGATAAGTATTCAGGGTACTAGCCACAAAATAGAGTGGTGTGTACATGTGGTCATTGTAATAACTGTTTCCTGCTTTGGTCAGATAAACCACATTCTCACATGTGATATTCTGTTACATGTGATATTCTTCTTACTTCAGTCATATAAATAGATATAACTGATGTGCTTTTTGTTGAAGGTTTGTAAATAGTTAAGGGTTTATTAGTGTTGGAACTTGTAGTTCATTGGGAGTTTCCAAGTTGGGAACTTGCCTTGCTTACTGAAAAACAGTGCTTGTGCAAGCTGGAGCAGTTGCTAAACCAACCTGCTTGAAGTGAGATAGAGTTCCTGGGAAAATACACCCTTCTGAGGTAGTAATCTGTGTTACTCATCGGATTATAATGGTAACATTAATGATTGCTGAAAATGTTACCAGTTTGTGCATTGGATTGTTTGTAGATGAGTTCAGAGGACTTTCTTTGGGCTGACTTGTAGTAGCTATTGAGCGCTTGCTTTAGTCCTACTTTTCCTGAAATTTTCAAGAGGTATTAAAATTGTGAGTGGGGCTTGAAAAATCCATTCTCCCATGGCAAGTAGGAAGCTTTCCCTGGTGTGTGCCCTCAACTTCTGCAGAACATAAGGTTTCATTTTTAAAAAAGTCTCTAGTCCTTATGGTTGTGAAGGTAACTTCCCAAATGTGAGCCACTTGTGTACAATGCAGTGTGTAGGTATGGGGCATATCTTGATAAATCTGCAGACATACCACTTCAGTGCCCTTTCTGCAGCTTGTAAGTTTCCATTGCAGCAGAGAGGGAGCTGAGAGGGGTTGAGTAGCAGAGACTCAACACCCATGCCCTTGTAGTAGCTAGGAATCTACCTTTCATATTGGCCTTTGGCTGTTGCCATGCTTTGTTATTGCTATCGCTCTGGCTATTGGGTGTCTGGTAAAATTTCCAAGCCCAATGCATGGATTTGGTCAGAAAGGGGGGGGGAAAGAGACTGAAAGGTATAAATTGGAGAAGTGAAGTACAACATATAGAGAACGTGGAAAGGTGGCACTAGAATGGACAATGTAAGAAAATAAAGGAAGAGAGAAGTGGGAATGCAGGGAGAGAACAGGGAAAGAGGAAAACAGTGAAGGAAATGAAGGAAAAATATATTGTCTATTAAAGCAAAGAGAAGAAGAGAAATATAACAAAAGCAAGATATATTAGTAAGTAGGGCTGGGTGAATAGAACTGAAAAAAAAATCCATTAATTTCACACATTTGTCAACTCATGTATTTGCCAAACAGTATTTGAACAGATAATAAGCTGATTAGATACTTCAAGAGAGAATTTGTAAGATAAATAATTCAACAATACTGATGAAATGTATTTGTTTGTTCTCTAGTGGTGTTTATCTCGCTCAATAGCTGTTCAAAAACTATTCAGCAAATACGTTATCTATGAATATTGGTGATATTCAACAAATACCTTGTTTTGTTGCTCAGCTATCCAAACATGTTGCATTAGAAAAAGTTTGACAATTTTACAGTTAAGCATATACATAATAAACAGCACGCAACTGTTTTAATTAAATAGCAGGAGACGTCGTTTGGTGGCAAAGAAAGGGAGTAGCTTTGGGGGGTATTTATTCCCCCCCCTATTATATTTGAGCAAATAGATGGGTACATTTTTAGAGTTTGTTGCTTGATTCAGTTAGAAATAGGCACATGCATACAGTGTGTGAACTTTTTCTTTTTCAGGTTTCTAACTACCTGTTGACTTTTCTCATAACTTAAAATATCACAAATGCAAAATGAAAAATGCAGTTATAGCGCTTATTTTCAAGATTGACGGGTATGCCTTTGTATCACTTTTTACTAATTAGTTGGGTAACGTGCAATCACTTGGAGGATTTCAGACTCCTATTGTTCTTGGATTTGTTCCAAAGCATAAGTACTAGGACAAATTCTTTTTCTGCTTGATCTAAGCTGTGATCTGGTGGCCTTAATTAAAAAGGTAAAGGGTGCTTGTGATCATATCCTTTTTAGAGTTAATTTGCAGTCCTTTTAAAATTAATATTGATTGATTAATGAATAATTAAATTATGAATAGTCAAATATTTTTTCTTTTTGTGAATGAAGGCAGATTTCTTTATTGATAAACTCTGCTTTTGGTATGTTTCTTTGGTGAGAATTCTGTCCATATTGTGAAATCCTTGACTTGAAAAAAATGTGCAGTCATTTCGGTATTTTTCAAAAAATACAATTGCCAGTGTGGAAAGGTTGATCCTTAGGGCTGACCATTAAAAAGAAGCCTACTGGAATAGAGTTTGTGGATCAGATAATTTTTAGGAACCCCCCCTCCCAAAAAAATGATTATAGGTTACATCCTTTCTGTTTGAAAGCTCTGGTAAAACATGAGCCCTGTTTGTGCGCTTGTTTGTTGTGAAACAGTCTGTCACATTTTTTCTTCAATTACTTCAGGGAGTGAAAACTGAAATCAACAGGTTAGGTGGCAAAGTGAGTCATGCCCCCTTTACAAATACATTGCATCACCAAGAAACAGAAGATCTGTAATATATTTTTAAATAACATCTTTGTTCCATGGCTTTATATAAAAAAGTGTATGAAAGACATTACATTTTAAACTAAACAATTAGTAATAGTGATTCTGATTCTAAAGTATTTCAAACTGTATATGGAAAATCATACAACTTCTCTGAAATGTTGCCACTTCTTGGGAAGAGGCTGTAAGTCACTAGTGGATGCCACAATGTATGGGAGGGGAATTTTTGTCCAAGCTGATGGATGCTCTAGAAACATGCAGATAGGTAGATCATTACTGTCTTCTTTCTTCCTGAGAATTAGAAATCCCTTGCAGTCTTCCTAACTTTGCACCATCCATTTCTGTGGTGTGGTGACCTGCTTTTTGGATTCTTCTCATATAGAAGAGCCTAATCATGCAAAGAACTATATGCCCTCAGCTTCAGTTGACTTCACTGGCTGCTGTGATGGGGTGTCCTCTTCACACTTGCACTGAAAGAATTAAGGCAGGCCAGAGGGGCCAATTAGCCTATTAGGCGGCAAGCTTGGGAGAATTAAGACTCAGAGAGAAACCTTCATTAGAAGTAGCTCACATCTGCAGGAACAGGTGTGGCCAGGAAGCTGACAACAGAAGGGGCTGCTGGGACAGGCTGCAGTCGGTCTCTGGGAAGAGGGAGGAGTATTTGGAGGCAGCACAGATATGTAGCTTGTAGTTGCTCCCTGGGAGGGGAGGGAGTGCTGAAGCTGGCAGACCCAGAGAAGGAAGGGAGAGCCAGAAGGTTAGGAAAGGGCTCAGGGAAATGCAGAAAGGTACAGGGTGGAACAGACTTGCAGTGGTTCTCAGCCAGAGGTCCGGGGGCCGCGAACACGTTTCAGGGCATCCTCCAAGCGTGGCCAGCCTTAGACTCTCTAGGGCCCAGGGCAGAAAGCCAAAGCCCCACTGCGTGGGACTGCAGCCCAGGGCCTCGAGGCCCAGCACCCAAGGCTGAGGCCGAAGCCTGAGCAATTTAGCTTCGCGGTGCCCCCTGTGGTGTGAGACCCTGGGCAATTGCACTGCTTGCTACCAGAGCTTTTATATGCAGAAAAACATTTGTTGTGCCACAGCTTTTTTTATAGCATGTTGGGGGGGAGGGGAGGGACTCTCAGAAAGAAAAAGGTTGAGAACTGTTGGAACCAGGAGTAGACGGCGGGCCTGGGTTCCCCAACCAGCAACTGGGGAAGTGGCAGTGGTGGAGCAGTGCATAGGAAGACTGCCTGAGCCTGTTTGGGAGAAGACACCTCCTCCCCCCAACTGAAGGGGAAACCATGATAGTGACCTAGCCTGTGGGCTGCGTAATGAAGAGGCCGAAGCAGCTCCTGGAGTGAGAGGGGACTGCAGACAAAAAGAGGTGGAGGGATGGCTTTGACCTGGTGAGCTATTCCCCAGAATGACCAGGAGGAGGCGCCATAACATGTGAAGAATAGAGCACCAGTCACAGGGATATTCAGTACCCTTTGCAATAAAGCACATAGAATTCCATTTCATCTCCCTTTCGCACTTGTCTTCAGTAGCTATTTGCAGAAAATCTCTTCTCTTTGCTACCCAGTGACAATAGTGTAAGACTAGGGTAGTCACTTGACAGGTATTTTCACCGCTCTGTTTTACTTCATGGTAAAAATGTCCGGGCTCTGAATACACTAGTGTTGCCACCCGTGAAGCTGAAATGGTGGTACAGTAGTGCAACACTGGGAAACATCCCAAAAACACTAGTGTAGAGGATTTGTAAGTAACTGTCTCAGTTATTGAGCAAACTGCACCTCTGATCCCTCTTGCTCTCATTGAATGCGTCCCTCGTAGGTCTCTATCCTTTATGGTTACACGTACACAGCATGCGGCAGCCTGTGTCAGTGAGTCTCATAGCATGGGTCTACAGGTTCGTGCTTGTGTTGCAGCACTAAAAATAACTAACTGTGTAGACAAGACTCTGAAGCCTACTAAGGGGAGCTGAGCTTTAGATCACAAGCCTTGAACGTCTACACAGCTCCTGAGCACTGCAAGCCTGACTCTATAGACCCAGGCTCCAAGACTTGCTGTCGGGGCTCCTGCTTGCTGTTTAGACGTATCTTAACTGTCACCTGGCTCCAGATGAAATTACAGATTCTTCCACTCTGACTGTGCCCTGGGTTGCAGTCCCTTGGTACTAACTGTGATTACATCAGCAGGTCAGATTTAGGCTAACACCCGGCAGTTCTGTTCCTTCACAGAGCAATGACGGGGTTAATACAGTCGCCAGACAGACTCCTTAAAGGAAGATGTTGTTTATTTAGAACAAAAGCATTTAACAGAAAAGTAGATCTTAAACCAATAAAACATAATGTATGTATATCTAGCTTTTCCTTAAGGCTGGCTCTGTGCTGGAAATGGGAAGGTCCTACTTGTTTAGACTCGCTCTGCCATGTCTTTTTTTCTCTGTCAGTCTCCCTACATAGCGTTTAACAAGAGACCCCTTCTTCTTCTGAGAAGCACTTTTTAAATCTTTAATGTTTGTTTGATCTCCAGGTTGCTAGCTTTGGCAAACCAAACTTGCATCTTCCTTGGAGACAAGATCCTTGAAGCTAACAGCTTGTCCTGTTGTCTTTCAAGTGTATTGCTGGGGAATCCTTATCTAGATATATTGTGTTGCTTTTCTCTTTCTTCTTCCCAGAGCCCCCTATTAAGTCAGATCAGTAGTCATACAGGCAATTCTAATAACCCACCATAGTTAGACAGTAACTTTACCTCACTGACCAAAGTCATTTAAAAATATTACATATCAATATTCATATATTAATGCATAGGAATTCACAGTAACCATATTGGAAACATCCATATAACATTTTGTAAATATTCAAATACTGCCACTTTAAACTCATACTTCTAAATTCTAGTTTTTTCATTGCTTGTCTATACATACTCTCAGCCTGTTCTTAGTTAGAAAATTGGCTTTCTTGCATTTCCGTTGGTAACCTGGGGCCATGTCGACGCTTGTACTTGTGTCGGCAAAACGTTTGTCGCTCAGGAGTGTGAAAAAACACCCGCTGAGCGACACAAGTTTTGCCAGCATGAGTGCTGTTGTGCATAGCGCTATGTCGGCGGGAGATGCTCTCCCACCGACATAGCTACTGCTGCTCGTTGAGCTGTTTTTATTATGTCGACAGGAGAGCCCTCTCCCATTGGCATAATGCGGCTACATATCGATATAGCTGTGCCGCTGTAACCTTGTAAGTTTAGACATGGCCTCCCTAAATTGCATAACTAAAGTTCTCCCTAATCATTGTTTAATTGCAGCTTAAATGGTATTAACATATAAACTTAATTAAGATAAAAGGATATTTCTGGCTCCTGGGAATCTGAAATCTGACTGTCCTAAGTGAAGTTTGTGGTTCAGTTGTCAGTAAATAACAAGAACTTGAGGGATGATATTAAAGAAAATATTATGGATTAATAAATTGTAACTGCATTATTTTCTGTGAAAGGTTGAAAGCCTGAATTGATTCTGTCAGGTTTTTAATTTTATCCAGGCAGCCTACATATTCCTTGAAAATGAAATAATAGAATCGCAAAGCTAAAATTAAAAAATGAACATGGAAAGACAGATAATGGTGTATTGAAAAGATAGCCAGAGTCGCAAGGGTAAAGGTGCTTATACAGGATTACTAGAGGGACTTAAAGAAGTCAGTGTTAGTTGGAAGAAGAATATAGAAATATACTTTTATATGTGGTTGTATCTCCACATTTGTAATTCTGAAAACGCCCTTGAAAATTGCTTTGAATACATTGGATAATCATCTTAATGTTAAACAGTTCAGATAACTTTTACCAACAAAAAGACAGCAGATCATGTTCTTTCCCTCTTAAAGACACTATTTAAGGACCCATGTTAACTAACATTAAGGAATTTTTTTGTTATGTTGGTTTGTCACAACTTTAATCCTATTTAAATGTGGAAAGTAATTTCCTTATTAAGAAATACTATTTTTTTGGAGAGTAGACAATGTGTGTGTTACAGGCAGAGCTGGTAGTACTGGATAATAAGGTTACACAACACTTACCATTATGAAGCCGTGTGTTTGATTGCTTTGCCAAACTTAAAGTGTGTGTTGAAATTTTGCACGCTGGATGTCTGCCTCAGGCTGTTTTTTTTTTTTTTTTTTTTTTTATTTTAATTTTGTGTAGGTCCCAACATTTCCTTTCAGTTTGATCTGAGTAGCCTCTGAAGGCCTTTCAGGTTACAGCATTCTCTGTAGGGCATGCCTCAATAGTAAAGATGAGAGCAGCTGCAGACTGTTTCATTTTGTGGAAAATTAGGAGCCTGAGAGGAGTACTGACAAGTTGCTGATGCAGGCTTTATTTCGGCAGTGTTTGCTTCTTTGTTAATAGAGGAATTCTGATTTAAATATCTTGGAATTTCTGCACTTTTAGGTAAGCAAGTGTCCTCCTTAATTTGCATGCTAATAATCCTTCCAATCTTGCCAGCTATTTTTCTGTACATTCAAGTGTTGTTTTAGTTAAACAGGATCAGTTTTCAGTTCATGTTCCATCTTTGAAACCTCTCCAGATCACACCTGTTCTTTATCTTCCTGTTTAATCTGACTTTTTTGTTATTTAACTCATCTTTGTTCAACCACTCAGCATCTTAATTTTTACTTGTATCTAACTTAGCTTGCAGAACTCAGTGTTTTTCTCTCACTTCCCCTCAGACCAAATTCCCTTTTCATAAGGGCACTGTTTCTTCCTCGTTCTCTTGCTTCAGTCAGCATTTCAGAGCTTGCAATGAATAATATAAGAAGGCAAGACTATGTTTGCAACGGATAATTTTGCTATTCATTTTATATAATTCTACACTGGAGTAAAAGGGTTACAGTACATTAAGAACTTAAAACATGCTTGGAGTGTGAATTTAACCAAGTTTCAGCGCAGTGTCATTTTTTTAAGGGTACTGTTAAACTGAAAATCCCGTTTGTGATTTGAGATGGCTTTTTCTATAGTGTCATTAATTTATGAATGCAGGGTTGTTGTTTTTTGCAGGGGTTGATTAGGGGTTTGGAACGGGTCCCATATGAGGAGAGATTAAAGAGGCTAGGACTCTTCAGCTTGGAAAAGAGGAGACTAAGGGGGGGATATGATAGAGGTATATAAAATCATGAGTGATGTGGAGAAAGTGGATAAGGAAAAGTTATTTACTTATTCCCATAATACAAGAACTAGGGGTCACCAAATGAAATTAATAGGCAGCAGGTTTAAAACAAATAAAAGGAAGTTCTTCTTCACACAGCGCATTGTCAACTTGTGGAACTCCTTGTCTGAGGAGGTTGTGAAGGCTAGGACTATAACAGCGTTTAAAAGAGAACTGGATAAATTCATGGTGGTGAAGTCCATTAATGGCTATTAGCCAGGATGGGTAAGGAATGGTGTCCCTAGCCTCTGTTTGTCAGAGGATGGAGATGGATGGCAGGAGAGAGATCACTTGATCATTGCCTGTTAGGTGCCCCAGAGGGAGTGGACCTGGCATTGGCCACTGTCGGTAGACAGGATTCTGGGCTAGATGGACCTTTGGTCTGACCCGGTACGGCCGTTCTTATGTTTTTATGTTCTTATGTAATGCAGTTTAACTTTTACTTCATAATGCAAAACAGCAGCTCCTCTTTGCCTTTAGATGTTCAATACCAGCAGTATTATCAAAGCAGATCTAGAAGTTACTGTGCACTGTGTAGCTGCTGACCTAGCTCTGTGTGTATGGTAAGTGGGAGCTCACACAATTGAGACAGCCTCAGTACAGTTACATTTTTAAATAGCTACTATGTTTAATTGCCTCCAACATTGTCTCCAATTTTAGTTTAACACAGTTTAATTTTTCTATACATTTTTGTTGTGATCTATCAAATATAATTTAAGTCAAACTATTTACATTTTAAATCGTCTTGCATTTGGTGTGTGTGTATTGGAAGGGACGGGTAAAAAAATTACCTCTGGCCGTCTCATGCCTGACTCACTTTAATATTGTTTGAAAAATTAAATGGTGGATAGGGTGACTGCTAATCTGAGCCTTTTCCCAATATATCCCCTTCTGCTTTTGCCAGGAACAATGCTGGAGTCTCAACTTATCCATCCCGAGAAGCTTTTCTGTTGGGAAGTAGAATCTGATAATTTGCCTGATTTCCTAGGTTGAATTTAGGGGAGGAAAAAGGAAACATTGCTTATTTTATATAAGGACTACTTAGGTTATTCACCGCCAAAAGTATTGCCTCTTTTTTGATTAAAGACAGAAGTTATTTCTAATTCTTCTTCACTTTGGTGAGAACTTTCTGGAAATACAATGTCTCTGAATATAGTGGGTCCTCCACCACAGTTTGTATTTTGAGAACTCAATCCTGAGGAAGCTCTCCTTCTAGGAGAGCTTTGTGCTGAGTACATCAGAAGCATGAAGCCTGTTAAACAGTCATTGGGGCCACTGGATGATCAAAGTGCTAAAGAAGCACTAAAGGAAGACAATGCCATTGTGAAGAAGCTAGGTGAATTCTTTGCATCCATCTTCATGGCAGAGGATGTGAGGGAGATTCCCACACTTGAGCTATTCTTATTAGGAGACAAATCTGAGGAACTGTCCCAGATTGAGGTGTCAATAGAGGAGGTTTTGGAACAAATTGATAAATTAAACAGTATTAAGTCACCAGGATCAGATGGTATTCACCCAAGCATTCTGAAGAAAATCAAATATGAAATTGCAGAACTACTAACTGGTATGTAACCTATTGCTTAAATCAGCTTCTGTACCAGATGACTGGAGGATAGCTAATGGGAAACCAAATTTTAAAAAAGGCTCCAGAGGTGATCCTGGCCGTTACAGGCCAGTAAACCTAACTTCAGTACAGGCCTAATTGGTTGAAACTATAGCAAAGAACAGAATGATCAGACACCTAGATGAACACGATATGTTGGGGAAGAGTCAAAACACGGCTTTTGTAAAGGGAAATTATGCCTCACCAATCTACTAGGGGGGTCAACAAACATGTGGACAAGGGTGAGCCAGTCGATATAAAATACTTGGACTTCCAGAAAGCCTTTGACAAGGCCCCATACCAAAGGCTTATAAACAAAGTAAGCATTCATGGGATAAAAGGGAAGGTCCTCTCATGGATGATCAGTAACTGGTTAAAAGACAGGAAAAAGGATTGGAATAAATGATCAGTTTTCAGAATGAAGAGAGGTGAATAGTGGTCTCCCCCAGGTATCTGTGCTGGGACCATAGTGCTATTCAACATATTCATAAATGGTCTGGAAAAAGGGAGTAAATAGTCAGGTGGCAAAGTTTGCAGATCATACAAAGTTAGTCAAGATGGATAACTTCATAGCAGACTGTGAAGAGATACAAAGGAACTCACAAAGTGCGTCACTGGGCAACAAAATGGTCAATAAAATTCAAGGTTGATAAATGCCAAGTAATTCTTATGGTAAAACATAATCCCAATTGTATATACAAAATGATGGGGTCTAAATAGCTATTACCACTCAAGAAAGGGATCTGGGAGTCATTGTGGATAGTTGACCGGAAGTTTTCCGAGAATATGCAGTGGCAGTCAAAAAAGCTAACAGTGTTAAGAACCATTAGGAAAGGGATAGATAATAAGGAAGAAAATATCATAATGCCATAAGAACGGCCATACTTGGTCACACCAAAGGTCCATCTAGCCCAGTATCCTGTCTTCTGACACTGGCCAATGCCAGGTGCCCCAGAGGGAAGTGATTCATCCCCTGTCGTCCATTCCCAGCTTCTGGCAAACAGAGGCACTAGGGACACCATCCCTGTCCATCCTGGCTAATAGCCATTGATGGACCTATCCTCCATGAACTTATCTAATTTTTTTTTTTAACCCTGTTATAGTCTCGGCCTTCACAACATCCTCTGGCAAGGAGTTCCACAGGTTGATTGTGCGTTGTGTGAAGAAATACTTCCTTTTGTTTGTTTTAAACCTGCTGCCTATTAATTTCATTTGGTGACCCCCCCCTAACTCTTGTGTTATGAGGAGTAAATAACACTTCCTTATTTAATTGCTCCATACCAGTCATGATTTTATAGATCTTTATTATATCACCCCTTTGTCATCTCTTCTCCAAGCTGAAAAGTCCCAGTTTTATTAATCTCTAAACATATGGCAGCTGTTCCATACCCCAGTCATTTTTGTTGCTCTTTTCTGAACCTTTTTCCAATTCCAATACATCTTTTTTGAGGTGGGGTGACCACATCTGCACGTAGTATTCAAGATGTGCATGTACCATGGATTTATATAAAGGGAATATGATATTTTCTGTCTTATTATCTATTCCTTTCTTAATGATTCCCAACAGTCTGTTCACTTTTTTTTGACTGCCGCTGCACATAGAGTGGATGTTTTCAGAGGATTATCCACAATGACTCCAAGATCTTTCTTGAGTGGTAACAGCCAATTTAGACCCCATAATTTTATATGTATAGTTGGGATTATGTTTTCAAATGTGCATTACTTTGCATTTATCAACAGTGAATTTCATTTGCCATTTTGTTGCCCAGTAACCCAGTTTTGTCACAATAAGATGTACGCACACATCTTAAATAACATGTAAAGTTCTGGTTGCCCCATCACAAAAATATATATATTCAAATTGGAAAAGGTACAGAAAAGGACAACAAAAATAATTAAGAGTATGGAATGGATTTCATATGAGGATAGACTAAAAAGGCCAGGACTGTTCATCTTGGAAAAGAGATGACTAAAGGGAGATATGATAGAAGTCTATAAACTTGACTGGTGTGAAGAAAGTGAATAAGGAATTATTATTTACACCTCACATAACATAAGAACCAGGGGTCACCCAATGAAATTAATAGGCAGCAGGTTTAAAACAAGCAAAAGGAAGTATTTCTTAATACAATAGTCAACCTGTGGAACTCATTGCCAGGGGATGTTGTGAAGGCCAAAAGTATAACTGAGTTCAAAAAATATTTAGATAAATTAGTAGAGGATAGGTCCATCAGTGGTTATTAGATAAGATGGTCAGGGTTGGAGCCCCATGCTCTGGTTGTCGCTGAGCCTCTGATTACCAGAAGCTGGGAGGGGATGACAGGGGATGGATGATGCGATAATTGCCCTGTTCTTTTCCTTCCTGCTGAAGCACCTGGCATTGGCCACTGTCAGAAAACCGGATACTGATCTAGATGGACCACTGGTCTGACCCAGTATGGCTTTTCTTATGAGTGTGGGCTCTAAGAGTGATTAGTTGAAGCTTGCAAAGCTTCATAATAACTCTGTGAGGTAGGTGGGTATTGTTCCCATTCTTCATGTAGGGACACTGGGTAAGAGAGGGAAGAATTTTCCTGATAAATATTGCCGTAAAGGAAAAATGAATGTCTTCAGTTTTTGTCTCATTTAATCAGATTTCATGGTGGATATAAATTGAAAATATTTATATTGTATTTTGTAATAGCTAATTAAACTAAAATATTAATTATGTTCAACACTAGGGTTCCAAGATAAGTGAGCTGCTCTTGGTGCGTAGCAATAACCTTGTATTACTTATAGAAATAGATAACGTGTCTGCCATATCAGATAATAATGTTTGTATAAGCAGCTATTGCACAGTGAAGCGTGTGGATGCACTCACGATAGTAGGCTGCCAATGTCAAACTTTCAGGCACAAAAACCCCTGTGGTTTAAAACAGCCATAGCAAATGCTGAATTTAAAATAAATAACTAAATGTCCAAAGCAAATGTGTGCACAGTTCGTGAAGTACATTTGGCTTTAGCCTTCTAGGAAAAATCAGTGTTTATTGTGGAATGGGCCACCCTAGTTCTGTGAGAGAACCTGCTTCAATATGGGAGGGGGGGAGGAAGGGAGGAGGGACTGACTGCACACCCCTAGATCTTTCCTACCCACCCTATATGGGTATATGGGAACCTGTATGGGGTATTATCAAAGAATTACAACCTGATGGGGAGACTTACTCAATGGGGAGCACATCCTGAAAGAAATCTTTCCCAAACTTCCTCTTTTGGCCTTCAGACAACTCCCCAACCTCATCAAGCTGCTAATCAGAAGCAAACTCCCCAGAGACCATTACACACCGATGCAAAATGGCACTAGACACTTCCATAACAACAGATGCAAAACCTGCAGCCATATCTCCTCTGCTAGGATGATCAATACCACCCACAACACTCTTTTCAAGATCCCTGGGTGCTACACATAACTATCACAACATGTGGTGTACCTCATCCAGTGCATCAAATGAACTCTCACAGAAAAATGACAAAAACGCCCGATTATCTGTGGGAACGTTTTTCATAAAACGATCACTCCATATCTTGCCTCTCAGTCCTCGCCTTCAAAGGAAACCTGCACAACACCTTCAAAAGACGAGCCTGGGAGCTTAATTTAATAATTTTGCTAGATACCAAAAATTATGGGCTCAGTATAGATACTGGTTTTATGTCTCATTTCAACAATCTGTAACCCACCCAACAATCTGTAAGTTCTTTGTCCTATGACTGCAGGGGTGTTAATTGCCCACTTCATTTTGAATGCAACATGTCAACTCCTCATGCCTAAAAATCTATTCCACTTTGTGTTTAGCTGTGATACTGATTACCTTTCCCAGACCTGAAGAAATCATAGAAATGTAGGACTGGAAGGGACCCTGATAGGCACTGGACCAAATTACCTAGGGAAGTTACAGAATCTCCATCATTGGAGGTTTTTAAGAGCAGGTTAGACAAACACCTGTCAGGGATGGTATAGACAATATTTAGTCCTGCCTCAGGGGACTGGACTAGATGACCTAACTGCCCTTATTATTAGGAAGTTTTTCTTAATGTCTAACCTAAATATCCCTCACTGCAATTTAAGCCCATTACTTATTGTCCTGTCCTCGGTGGTTAAAGAGAACAATTTATCACCCTCCTCTTCATAACAATCTTTTACGTACTTGAAGATTTGTCATGTCCCCTTTCAGTTGTCTTTTCTCCAGACTAAACAAATCCAATTTTTTCAATCTTTCCTCATAGGTCATGTTTTCTAGACCTTGAATAATTTTGTTGATCTCCTCCGGACACACTCCAGTTTGTTCACATTTTTTCCCAAAGTGCGGTGCCAAGAACTGGACATAATACTCCACTTGAGGCCTTACAAGTGCTGAGTGGAGTAGAAGACTTGCATTACATTGTTGACTCAAGTTTAATTTGTGATCCCCTATAACCCCAGATCCTTTTTCCTTAGTGTTCCTTCCTAGGCATTAGGCAATGATTTCGCGTTTTGTATTTGTGCAATTGATTATTCCTTTCTAAGTGTAGTACTTTGCATTTGTCCTTATTTGAATTTGATCCTATTTATTTCAGACCATTTCTCTAGTTTGTCAAGATCATTTTGAATTCTAATCCTGTCCTCCAGAGCTTTAGCAACCCCTCCCAACTTGGTATTGTTCACAAACTTTATAAGTGTACTCTCTGTGTGATTATCCAAATCATTTATGAAGATATCGACTAGAATTGGGCCCAGGAGAGATGCCTGTGAGACCCCACTCAATATGCCCTTCCAGCTTGACTTTGAACCATTGATAATTACTGAGTACAGTTTTCCAACCAGTTGCGCACCCACCTTCTACTAGTTTTGTCTAGGGTGGATATATTTTCTTAGTTTGCTTGAGAAGGTCATGTGAGACGGTATCAAAAGGCTTAATAAAGTTTAGATATACCACATCTACTACTCACCCCCCTCACCCCCCATCCACAAGGCTTGTTACCCAGTTAAAGAAGATTAAGTGGCTTTGACATGTAGAGTCCCACAAATCTGCAGATATCCATGGACCATGTTTTCTGATTATGGATGGATGCGGATCCAAATTTTATATCTAGAGCCCTGCAAATCTGAGAACAGCCGCTTTATATTTGTAGACCATGTTTGCGGATCGGATGTGGATACAAATTTTGTATCCACGCAGGGTCTATTGACATGATTTGGTCTTGACTGTTGACTTCCATGTTGACAGTTACTTATCACCTTATTTTCTTCTAGGTGCTTGCAAATTGATTATTTGCTCCATTATCTTTCCGGGTACCAAGGTTAAGCTGACAGGTCTATAATTCCCTGGGTTGTCTTCATTCCCCTTTTTATAGATAGGTACTATACATGTCCTTTTCCAATCCTCTGGGATCTCTCCTTGTCTTCCATGAGTTCTCAAAGATAATTGCTAATGGCTCAGAGATCTCTTCAGCTGGTTCCTTAAGTATTCTAGGATGTATTTTGTCAGGCCCTGCTGACTTGAAGACATCTAACTTGTTAAAAATTACGGGACTTGTTCTTTCCCTATTTTAGCCTCAGATCCTACCCCATTTACCCTGATGTTCCCTATGTTAGTCATCTGACCACTGCTAACCTTTTTGGTTGAAAACTGAAACAAAAAAGGCATTTAACATTTTGGCCATTTCTCTGTTGTTGTCTTTCCCTTATCAATGAATAATGGGCCTACCCTGTCCTTGATCTTCCTCTTCTTGTAATGTATTTGTAAAATGTTTCTCTGTTACCTTTTATGTCCCTAGCTAGTTTAATCTTGTTTTATGCCTTGGCCTTCCTAATTTTGTCCCTGCATGTTTGTTTATTTTGTTTTGTTTGTTTTTAAATATAACCTTCATATAACTTGACCCAGTTTCTACTTTTCTGGTATGACTCTTGAGTTTCAGGTGGTTGAAGATCTCCTGTTTAAGCCTGAGTGGTCTCTAACCACACTTACCGTCTTTCCTGCTCATTGAGCGCTCTGTGGAGTTTGAAAGTTGGTCTCTTCCACCAATAGAAGTTGGTCCAGTACCTCATCCAGTTGGTCTCCGCACCTCGTCTCTCATATACTGGGACCAACAAAGCTATAACAACTCTACAATAAACTTGTTCGACCTACTGGAAGGATAAAAGGAGTCCTAAGCAAAAAAAATACATGTAAATAGTAATCATCTAGCTCTCTTCATCACAATCATCTCTGTGTGCTTTATGCAGGAGGTCAGAATCATTATCCTCATTTTATAAATGGAGAAACTGAGGCATAGGTAGATGAAATTTGACTTGCCAAAGGTAACCTAAGAGGCTATTGGCAGAACTGGGAATGAAACCTAGGTATTCAGAGTGCTGGTCTACTTGTGTGTTGTGGTATTGTGGGTTATGAAGGTTGACAGGTATCAAGGCAGAGGAAGAATTAGAGAGTAAAAGAGATGCATATAGATATCTGAATGGAGAGGTACATGTACCTTTTTATAGACTAATATGTGATAGCTGTAGAGAACTCAAGATGGAAAAAGAATTTACACTGATGTTTTCTTGACAGAATAATTATATCAACTCATGGAGAAACTTCCTGCTCCTATTCACTTGCTTTCTCCCCCCCCCCCCCCTACATAAAATTTGATTATATCCTACAGTCTTTTGACTAGGGGACCTACCTGAAAATTTAGTAACTTGTTTACATTAGCCAGAGTTTAATAAAATCAACACTGCAGATCTAGATACCACTAGCTAGTTATTGGAAACAAGAAATCATTCTATGGAATAAATGGAAATGTAAAACAATGGCTGCTAAAATTGGACACTTTCTTGAGGGAACATAACCTGGAGATGTCGAATTTACTTTCTAGATCATTATTTGGCAACATGTCTAAGTGAAATAGTAATAACAGTACGTTAGTGCATTAGTAGTAATGGTCTGGAAAATGAACATTTGGTCTCAATTGGATTGTGAAAGGCAAACAGACTGGAAGAGCTAGTAATTCCACTTAATGAATGCCTCAAGGTTTTGTTTAATTTTAGTAGTAGTAAGATACTGCTTACTTTGTACCATGGTGGTTCCTGTGTATGCTAACTTATGCTGGTTTCTTTAGTAATGTTTGATGTAAGAGGACATAAAGTAATGAGAGCACTTTGAGATTGAGTTGGTGTCTCTTGTTTTTATTTGTTTTCACTTCAGTGATTTTTGTGTCATTTGGGTTCACACTTGTTTGCAGGTGTTAGGGTTCTCTCCCCACTCTAAACTCTAGGGTACAGATGTGGGGTCCTGCATGAAAGACCCCCTAAGCTTATTTCTACCAGCTTAGGTTAAAAACTTCCCCAAGGCACAAATTCTTCCTTGCCCTTGGACGGTATGCTGCCACCACCAAGTGAGTTAGACAAAGATTCAGGAAAAGGACCACTTGGAGTTCCTGTTTCCCCAAAATATCCCCCCAAGCCTCTTCACCCCCTTTCCTGGGAAGGCTTGAGAGTAACCAAGGTGAACACCCTTGGGTTTTTAGGACACTAAAACCCCCAATCAGATTCTTAAAAAACAGAACTTTATTATAAAGAAAAGTAAAAGAAGCACCTCTGTAAAATCAGGATGGAAGGTAATTTACAGGGTAATCAGATTCAAAACACAGAGGATTTCCCCTCTAGGCAAAACTTTAAAGTTACAAAAACAGGGATAAACCTCCCTCGTAGCACAGGGAAAATTCACAAGCTAAAACAAAAGATAATCTAACGCATTTCCTTGCTATTATTTACTATTTCTGTAATATTAGATGCTTAGTTCAGATATGGCTTTAGGAGATGTATTTTCCCTGCCCTGGTTCCTTGCTGACCCGGAGAGAACAAAGGAACACAAAAAACAGATTCCCCCACAGATTGAAAGTATCTTCTTCCCTTATTGGTCCTTTTGGTCAGGTGGCAACCAAGTTATCTGAGCTTCTTAACCCTTTACAGGAAAAGGAGGGATTTTATGCTACCCTTAGCTCTATGTTTATGACATGCCCCCCTCCCCCAAATCACAGACAGTACTGGACAGCCTGCTTCACACTGGCTGTGATTTCTTCCTGGAGCTCTAGGAGAAAACAGAATTAATAACACACATGCACGTCTAGATATACTACTGATTATATAAAACCTAACAATATTTTCCACATTTCAAGGATGATTTTAACCAGTTGATTCTGGGAAACTTTAACGGGAGAGTGCATCAGCCATTTTGTTAGAAGCTCCTGAAATGTGTTGTATTTCAAAATCAAAATCTTGGAGAGCTAAACTCCACCGAAGAAGTTTTTTGTTCTTGTCCTTGACGGTATAAAGCCACTTCAGCGCAGCATGGTCGGTTTGCAGGTGGAAACGCCGTCCCCAAACATATGGGCATAGCTTCTCCAGCACGTATACAATGGCGTAACATTCCTTTTCGCTGATTGACCAGTGGCTTTCCCTCTCGGACAGTTTTTTGCTGAGAAACACGACAGGATGGAATTCTTGATCCGGTCCTTCCTGCATTAAAACTGCTCCCACACCACGCTCAGACGCATCTGTAGTTACTAGGAAAGGTTTGTCAAAGTCTGGGGCCCTTAGCACAGGGTCAGACATGAGTGTTGCTTTAAGCTGGTTAAAAGCCTTCTGACACTCTTCAGTCCACTGAACTGCATTTGGCTGTTTTCTTTTTGGTTAGATCTGTCAGTGGGGCGGCGATTTGGCTGTAGTGTACTGCTTGCTATGCCCTAACATGGGCCCTGGCTTTTAATCTACTGGATATGCAGAAAAACAGTTGCTGTGGCACAGATGGGTTGTGGAATTTTTATAGCGGGGGGCGGGGGGGAGGAAGAGCTCAGAAAGAAAAAGGTTGGGAACTCTGCTGTTACACCATTTACTTCAGCTGACCATGGAGGATCAGATGTGTCCATAACTTGGGACCAAGACCAAATACAGGACATTATTTAAAAAAAAAAAAGAAAAAGAGAGAGAGGGAGGAAACTGGAAGCTTTAAACAGTGTGGGGCTATCTTTAACATAAGTTTTTATAACCCCATTCTCATGACTCAGTTGTTCATTTTTACAGTAATGAAAGCCAGAAGCAGGATAAAAGATTAGTGTGGGATGGAAGCAAATTTATGTTTAAATGAGGGAAAAGTTGAGAGCTAGATCACCACCACACCCGTCTGAGCAGCCTCAGCAGAGAAACTAAAGATTTGAGTGTGCAAAGAAATTGTTACCATATCTCTGTCAATCTAGAGGTAGATTACTTCAGGACAGAAGTGGGGAAAGTGTAGCTTGATGCCCTTCCTCCATCTGTACTGTTTTAAGTAGAGATCAGTCTTTATGGCCTTCAGTTCAAATGAGCACTTTCAAGCTCACTTCAAAAATGTATAAGGAAAAAACTTGTCCTGGCGCTTTCTTTCTCTCTCTCTCTCTCTCTCTCTCTCTCTCTCTCTCTCTCTCTCTCTCTTTCTCGCTGCTGGTGCTGTGTGTGTTTAAAAAGCCTTGCTAATTCTGGTTTGTGTGAAGGTTAATCTAGGTTGCAGTGAAGTTGTTCTGGGCCATGTCTCAAAAAAGCTTCCCACAAGGCCTGACCTTTTGCTTACTTTTGAGTAAGTAAGTAACGCTCATATTAGCATCTGTTGGAAAGAGGAGGGGAAGATAACACTGGTCTGGTAATAGATCATTTGTAGCTTTAGGTCCTATAAACTACCTCTTCCTTCTATGTCACAAGAAGCTACAAAAACTTGAAGCCCTCTGTATAGTCTGACCTGAAGACTTGGTATCTTTGCTGTCACTTTAGTTACGACATCAGGGAGGCTAACACAAAAGACTGTCTTAGGTGCAAAGTAATGAAGGCACAACTTATCTCCGTATGTCTTTAATTGATCATGGTTTAAAATCAAAGAGAGTTTCCCAGAATAATCTAAAAATATGGGCCTTAAATGACACATGAATGACAGATGGCCAAGTGTTTCATCTAGCTGTACCATCAGACAGCAGGATGTGGGGCTGTTAAACTGTCCATTTATATTTTGAAAGTTTGTCTTTTTTGTCACAATTTCCCAGAAATTAAGAACACACAATGGACCGGAGGCTTTTTGATTCTTGGATTACAATGGCTAATTTTAGTGGCATGTAAAATCATGGAAATTACTCTTTCTGGAATTTTTTAGGCATCTACTTCCCATTTTTTTCAGCTTGGCTAAGCATAAAATGCTGCTTTTTTATTGTTGCTCTGTTTACATTTAATTATTAGTTACTATTTCAGTGGATGCAATATTTTATGTCACAGGACTTTTAATCCTTATTTTTTTGGCACTACATCAGGATCAAAGCAGAGTATGAGGAGAGCTTGATGTTTGGGATCTCCATGAAAGGAAGTATGGTCTAGTGGTCAAAGCACAAGACTGGGAGTCAGGAGATGCATGTTCTATTCTTGGCTGTGCTGCATACTTGCTGTGTTAGCATTATGCAAGTCTGTGCTTTGGAGATCTTTTTGCTGGAAGGAGTTCTAGAAGTGTAAACTTGCATCTTAATTTATAATCTTCAAAATGCAATAAGGGAGCCCATAAGGGTAGAGTCTGTTATAAATTTCCTGTTCCTTGGGGCACTTGTAGTGAAAGTAAACGGTAATAGACCAGATGGATTATTTTTTCCTATCTCTTGCCAAACCCCATTTTATATTTCTGTTGGAGCATGGCTGATATTTAGCTGTTTTCCTTAAGCATTTTAGTTTTATTTTGAAAGACATTGAGCCTTGTTTCTGTGTTTAGAGACGCTCTGTAGTCGTGACAATATTAAAAAACAGTGAAAATAAACAATAGATGTCTCTAGACTTTGAGTTCAGAGTGACTCAGGAATGTGGAGGTGGATGGGATGAAGCTCATCCCTCAACACCTTCTCTCTGTCTAAGGCTCCTGAACAATCACTCCCAACACGCCTATCAGTGACATTAAGGAGAATCAGCTGGAAGGCTTGCTTATGAGAACACAGGCCTTGTCTTCGCTGACACAAAGTTGGTTTTTGTTTTTTACGGTGAGATAACTATCACAGGTTAGTTGCCTTATCACCATAAAACACTAAATGGAGACTTAGGTACTTGTCCTGTTTACTGCAAGGTAGCTAGGTGAGGCCAATACTGTACCCACAACCGTGGCTGACATCACCTAGTTTTTCCTCTGGGTAAAACTACAGTGTCTTGTCTCCACTATGTTTTCAGCGTGAGATAGCCAAAGTGCATTAGTTATGTGGTAAAAACACATCTATTTGTATTTTATTTTTTGGTCAGTGAGGACATGGTCTGAAACTCTCATGAAGGCCTAAACTTGAAACCCCATGTGCCATTAGAGCATCACCCTATTTTTAATTACTTAAAATGAGAAACATTCATGGCAATCTCCCTTGTTGGAAGCTGGGGAGTGAACAGGGAGAAGTAGGTTTATCTAGGCAGGCTGTTACCAGCCTGATGGGCTGTTTGATAATTTGGTGGCAGTGTGGCACTCTGCGTGTGCGTGAGCGAGCATATGTGGAAGAAGCAATCTGCATATTTCATAGAGAAAGGGGGGCCCTACAAAAAGTCTCTCACCATCAAATCAGCAGCTAATCAGATGGAGTGTTGGTCCACAGGTTTACTGTATGTGATCAGTACTATAGTTCTACATAATTGATCATTAGTAATAAACAATACAGAATCTTTTGGAAATCTGGGAGCAAACTGGAGCGTTTGGGTGAATAGAATTATTTTCTGTATGCTTTTAAAAACAAGAATGATGCAAATTACTCCTAGTGCCCGCTTCCATACCCTTCTTATACATAATATGTAGCTACAAAAATGCATTTTTAAACTGTATAAGTATCTTGAACACTTCCTCTACTTGTCTAGGTAGAGACTTGAATACTTGTTATAAATTACCTTCTGACTCCTAGTAAACTGCAGTCAGTCTTTCTTATTGCATATGGTTGGTATAACAGTGCATCATTCTTCTGTGTAAAAAGGTTAGTCAAAAAATAATGTTGCCTTTAAAGAGTTTTCATTATTATTTTATTATTACGGTACTTAGAATTTTGCAGCAATCAAAATGAACTTGCGTTTTCCAGATACAGAATCTGGTGCCCGGAAGAGTGTGCAATCTAAATAACATGACAGATGACTGGCTTTTGTAAACATTTAAAAGTCTTTTTAAAAACTATTTTAAAAGGACTTAACTGGTTTACAAATCTTTGCCAAGTTAATATCAGAAACAAACAATCATTACAACAATCATTTAAATCTTTGTTTAAAGAGATTTACAGGAAAATACTAATCCAATCTCTGTTTAACAGGGAGACCATATTGAGTCATTACATCACCTATAACATCATTCCTAGTGATGATTTTTTTTTAATTGAGTGAAATCTCTGATTACACATTTAACATACCAGGTATGTCTGTGAAATGTTAATTAATCAAAAAATTGAACAGGTTTGCTGGTTTTTTTGCAAGTGAACTTACTTTGTATGAGTTTTAAATAAAAGGTAACCAAACATGTAAGTGTCTATTTGTCCTCTGTCTGTTTGGCTGGGTACATAATCACTACCTTCCTTGTGTTGTGTTTTGTTTTGAACCATTCCTCTATGGTTGGACTATTTTTATTTTTCCAGTGAGACTATATCATAGCAGAGCAGCTACAAGATGAATTCCTCATTTCCTTTTGGGTGACCCCTCCTTCCCCGACAAGCCCCAGGAGAATTACCAAAGGATCACTTAGTAATAAATCAATAATTTTTGATATTTGATTACAGATTGCACCAAGTACTCTTTAATAACTGGACGTTCCCCCACAATTTGTCCAATATTTGTTCCCATTCAGTGTCTATTTTTTAACCTGACTGGTGTGATGTACCATTGAAACAGTATCTTAAAGAATTTTTTTTATTATTGTTCACAGACTAAGGCTGCTGGTCCTCTTTTCCAGATCAAACTCCGTTCCTCTGGGGAAATTTGTATATGCAGGTCCTCTTCCCAGCGTGTCATATATGCACATCCTTCCTTCCTTCCTTCCTTCCTTTTTTTTTTTTTTTTTTTTAAGAAAGTTGACTGCAAAGATTGATATAAATTATTTTTTTTGTTTCAGACCTGACCAGACACCATTGCTTCTATTAAAGTTAGCTTTCTGTATGAAAGGTTTTTCAAGAAAATTGAGAAACATAATGTCTAATTTGAAGGTATTGGTACCGTGGGAGAGTAGGCCAGTGAAAGTTAGTTTTTGTTCTCTAAATAAATTAGAAAAGTTTCTTTCCCAATCTTGAAAATTCTCTGGTTTGTGATTTGGTTAAAATCTGGATTATTTGCAATGGGTGTCATTGGCGAGAGAAAATAATTTCTCTAGTTCTATTCCAAATCCAGAGTCTCCTTTGCTAAAGGATGTGTATACATTTCTGGAGGGCGTGATTTTGTTGTTAATCCATAGTAACCTAGCAGTGTTTACACTGCCACAATTTTCTTGTTCAATAAAGACCCAGAGTTTGCTGGCGTAGAGCACCCCTAATCCACTACTGATTTGAGCCATCTGTCTTAATAGTACCATAGAATATTTGAAACAGCTAGTCCATCCTGTTTAATGGTTCTGTACAAAATATCTGCACTCACTTTTGGTCTTTTCTTATTCCATATAAATTCTAACATCCTCTGTATTCCTGCTAGGGTTTTATCTGGGATGATCACAAGAAAGACTTTGAAACAGGAAAAGTGACCCTTGGCAAAACATTAATTCTTCTCAAGCAAGAAATTGCATCCATCTCTCAACACGCCATATCTTTTTTTCATCTGCTGAAGTAGTGGTTTGACATTTAAATCAAAGAGCTCTTCTAGATTAAGATTTGAATTCCCTGCTATCTAATAGAACTTGTTGCTCATTTGTACCCTAACGTTTTCATGGTCTGGCAAATTTGTAGCTAGCATTTCAGATCTGGCATAATTTACCTTAATTCCAGACGCCTTGTCAAAATCATGACTTCTTTAAAGACTAATTTTTGGGAAATATTTGGGTTAGATAAATTTTTTTTTACCTCATCTGCATCTAAAGCTGTTCTCTGCTGTGCTCCTGCAAGAGAGACTCCTGTGAGAGATTCATTGTTCCTTATCTTCTATGCAAAAGGCTCAGTAGCCAATGCAAAAAGTAAAGGAGACAGTGGACTTCCCTGCCCAGTCTCTCTCTAAGGCTACGTCTTCACTACCCGCCTGAATCGGCAGGTAGAAATGGATCTCTCGGGGATCGAATTATCGCGTCTCGTTGGGACGCGACAATCGATCCCCGAATCAACGCACGTACTCCACCAGCGCAGGTAGGAGTAAGCGCCGTCGACGGGGGAGCCGTGGCGGTCGATTTGCCGCCGTCCTCACAGCGGGGTGAGTCGGCTCGGATACGTCGAATTCAGCTACACTATTTGCGTAGCTGAATTTGCGTATCTTAAATCGATCCCCCCCCAGTGTAGACCTAGCCTCAGTCTGTTGCATGAAAGGTTTTCTCCGTGTCAAGTGAGAACAAAAGAAATGTCTTTTTTTTTCGATCAGGCATTATGGATGATGAGTCTACAGCTGACACCAGAAACCAGTCTCTTATAACTGATGTGACCATGCATGTATCTGGCTTTTAAATCCAAAAATAAAATACTGACATAGTTAGGGGTCTGATTTACATGCTGTTCTGCTTTGCTGAACCCTAAACTCCTGTACTCTCCCATGAACACTTGGACATCTTCTCACAACCCAAAAGGTACATTCTCCACCTCTGGGACCTTAACCCCCGTCCCTAGGGGTAGATTATCATCTGATCATTTGAGTTCCATGGGGAGGATTTCCACAGAACCACTAAGGGATCTTCTTCATCTCCTCTTTATTTTTCTCCAATCTCATCCATCTCTCATACTCAACATAGTTACTCTTTGCCTGGTCATTCTTGTTGACTTCCAGGAAGTCCCTTCTAGTTAATCTTTAGGTTACTCCTCAGGTATCTGAGTTCTCTTGTTCAGCTACACTTCTGCCATTGCCAGTACAGTCTCTAGAGTCATTTTCTTTTTTTCTTTTTCTCTCTTCCTTTTCCTAGGTTTCATAGTCTGCCTAGAGTTTTTCAGCAGCTTGTCTTTAGTTACTACCTCTGGAGTATCCAAATGCACGTCTGAGATTTGAATTTGTATTCAAAGTGACTGAAGTGTATTTTTTTGCTTATTTAAAGTCTCTTACTGTATAAAACTCTCATTCAGCTTCCAAAATCAGTATAAGTCCCCATCAGTAGAGGATATTTACCGCCTTGAGTGCTGCTGTAGTTTCCATCTGCTCTTTTTTCTTTTAAAGTAAGGAGAGAATTCATGGAAAAATTGCAGCTTGTGGTAGCACTTGTCATGGTAGAATGCTCCAGAATGCCATTCTGGCACTTTTTTGGGGAATCAAAGGCATTTATGTACTTCTGATAATTTGTCTTTATCTTTACCTTGTGGTGTGCCTGGCTGACATGCTTTGGTCAGTGACTCGACCTGTCGGTCTGAAATCCTGCGTTCTGGCCATTCTTTTTTTAAGGACTTGAGCACTGGCTTGTGGCCTTTGAGTATGAGCTCTGAATGTTCTCTGGCTTTTTTCATAATTAATTTATTTCTGCTGCTAATCATGACACTTCACAATTAGATCTTTGGGTCTATTACAAGACCAAGGCAGGGGAAGCACCACTCTATGTGCTTTCTCTGCTTTTACCTCTTCCAGAGAACTCAGATGTAACAACTCCATAGTTAATTTTTACATACCAGATTTTTACATTCCTCCTTCAGCATTTTCAAGCATTCCCTTAATTCTAATATGGTTTTTTCTCACTCTGTAAAAGCCTTTTTAAAATTAAAAACCATGTGTTCGGGTAAGATGAAATGAGACACCAGATTGCCTTAATTCAAACTATTGTCTTTAGAAATTTGAACTTCTGTCTGGCATTTTAAAGAAGGCATGTAACAAGATTTTGCATGCAAGGCATGATCTTAAAAATGGCATCCTCCATGCAGTGTGACCTTGCACACACTGTGTGGAAGAAGCAATTTTGTTTTACATGTGTGTTTGGGGGCTTGATGGAATCCGATCCAGTTGGGCAACGCACAGCCAGTCGGGCTTCTGTTGTCAAGGGCTTTCCAGTTGCAAGACTGAGAACATCCAGATCATGTTTGTTATGGCATTGAGGTCACTGCATTATAAGGTAATGGGAATTTTTGAAAGATCCTAGGGCCGTTAGGTGCCCAACTAACTTGGAATGAGGAACTTGTCTTCGTCTGTTAGTACCACACCTTGCACTGATTCTGGTGCTGCTGGAGGGAGCTAATATAATTGCTTAATACACTTGAAAGCTAATAAATCACTTTAACTTTTGATGCAGTTTTTGTTGAATGTGAGCATTTTTAAGTGTCTGTAATGACAACTGTACAAGAAAATGTGAAGGGGAGGGTGAGGTGGAGAGGGAGGAGCCAGGGTAGTCTATAGTGTGACATGCAGAGATTTGTGTAATGCCATCTCCACTAATACTGTTTATGGGATGAATGTCTCTTTCTTACACATGAGTACTAGTAATGAAACAGCAGAGCCTTTGTAGGCAGCAGATATGGGTTAGCAAATTGTATGGAGTTTTTTCTCTTCTATGTCTGGAGCCTTTTCTATCAAAACATGATTAAATTCTAATATCTATCCACCTGTAGCCTCTTATAATTAACCTAAATAAATAAGCACTTTAGGGCAAGGACTTTACTCTAGTTTCTAGCATCTTGCATGATGGGATCCTGATCCCTAAGTGGGACCACTAGGTGATACTTTAATAGAAAGCCAATATTAAACCTCATGTGAATGTTCCAGCACGTGGGATGGAAGCTTATCTCTTGGCCCTTCAGTCTCCTCTTCTCACCATTGCTGCTGTTGCTCCTTGCACGCTCGTGCTTCCCTGTCCAGTTTACTTATGACCTGTAAGCTCACGTTTTAGACACTTGTGTATAATTTTTGAAAGCGTAAATCATACACCCAAAACACTTAGGCTTAGAGCTAACAAGAAGAAAACTGAATGGGGGATTGTGTAGTGAGGGTGCTGAAAACACCTCCCTGACGCCTGATCTACACATAAGTTACATTGACCTAGCTATATCACTCAGAGATGGGGAGAAATTTTGTGCCCTGGGCATGATGTCGTTAGGTCTACCTAATCCCCACTGTAGAAACAACTAGACTGATGGAAGAATTCTTCCAGTATCGACCTAGCTAGTGTGTCTCAGAGAGGAAGATTACCTACATTGATGGAAAAACCCTTCAGTTGACATAGGAAGCGTCTGAACTTCAGTGGTACAGCTGCAGTATCGTAGCTGAGCCGCTGTAGCCATGGGTGAAGACTAACCATGGGTGTGTAAAGAAATGTATAATGAACTTAGATAAATGTATATTAAATAATCTTGAAGTAGATATTCTGTATTTAATAATGTTATAAGAAAATGTAAAAGGGAACTTTTCTTGTTGACACAGTTTTCAAAGGTTGTGTTTAAAAAAAAAAAAAAAAAAATTTTTGTTTAATTGGTTGGAGTCTTATCTACTGTGGATTCTTGGTCTGTGTAAAAAGCCGGGCAAAACAAACCAGACAGTGTGATTTACTAGCCAGCTGTAGATCTCCCTAGAACGACAGACTAGGGAGGATGGATACTGACTGAACAGAGCTAGCCAACCCGTAACTCCAAGGCCACAAAAAGCAGACAAGTCAAAATAAGACAACTGTTTGTAAGAAATAATGGAAAAATATGAAAGCAATGAAAGGACAGCTGGATTGAATAAGGAGGAGGATAGCAAGGGTTTAAAAAAAGATAGATAAGGAGGTACCAATTAGAGTTTTAGAAGGTATCAGTTAAAGGGATATTGGATTAGGGTGTGTGTGAGTATATTTAGAATAGAATGTTTTAATAGCTTTAATAATCTGTGCCTATGGAGACAAGGTATAAAGGATGTGTGTTTAACAAAGGGAGGGTGAAGCAACGCAGGAACCCCTACCAGATCACCATGGATTTGATTATAGAAACAGCCTACCTGTGCCCCAAGACAGAATAATTGATCCTGCTCTTTGTTTACTTATGCTTTATGCTTAATTAAGGTGATAAGAAAATTTTAGGACAATATGTTGTTAAAACTTTAAACTAGTTAAGCTTAGTAGTTGACACAGACTCTGCGCTTCACCCAACAGGTGTCTGGAGTGGAGTTGTTCAGGAAGCGGGACTAAGGGAACCAACCCACCAACAGTGCCAATATTCTTCTGGCAAAGAGAGCTTTATCCAGTGTTCAAACTTATATGCCTAGCTCTCAAAGCTTTCAGGCTGCAGTGTAACCGTTTCAGTTCTTTGATACTCACTTTCAGTTCAACAATACTACCATCTTCTATGCATGTGTTGGAGAGGATATAAGTATGCTGGTAGAGTGGAGTACGATGATGGTAGAGGTCTAATGCTTAAATTGGCATGGTGTTGCATAGGAATGTTGCCTTAGTTTAAAATGCCCTTTGTTTTTATTGTTCGGAATTAAACGTGAAGTATCAGAACTCAGATTTAGAGTGTGTGTGTGTGTGTGTGTAAATAGATGTTTACAAAACACTGCATTTCAAGTTTAAACTGACTTTAAACAGTGGTGGCTTTAGATATTTAAATCTCAATCTGTGTTCATCACAAAGATTTATCTAATGTGGAATTTCAGTAGTTTTAAAAAGTTTTTCCATTTAAGGTAGCTCATGAAACACTGCATTGATAACATACCTGGCAGCCTGCACCTCCAGAGCACTAGTTCACTTTCAAGCCTGCTGTGTGCAAGTTTAATTTTTTCCCCTCTGACAATGGAAATCTTGAACCACAGTATATTTTTAAAAGGATTATTGACATGAGAACAGTAGGCATGTGGCTGCTCCTTTAACAGCAGCTATTGCATGCCAGGGATGAAGTCAGCCAGCTACAAAGTCAGACATAGTTTTGAATGTTTATTCCCAAAATTAGACCTATTTAGGACACAACTTTCTTTATTTTTTCTCCCATCTATGGAGGCAGATTAACATTTCATAGGGTTTGTCTATGCCGGCAAGTTTCTGCTCAGTAAAGCAGCTTTTTGCGCTCAAACTGCAGACGTGTACACACTGCCAAGCCACTTAGTGCGCAGAAACTCCTCTGTTGCAGTGCTGCAAAAAAACCCAAAAACCACCTCGATGAGAGTGTAAGGCTTTTTGCACAGAGGCTCCAGTGCTCTATTGCCTGTGTTGACACTTGATTGCTTTTTGCACTGTAATTGGCCTCTGGAGCTGTCCCATAATGCCTCAAGTGACCGCTCTGCTCATTGTTTTGAACTTAGCTGCCCTGGAGACACGCACTCCTCCCCTTTCAAAGCACCACTTCTGACAGCCATTGAGTGCTGTGCTGACCTGCTCCGGGACACACATACGGGACACAAACCATTAATGTGGAATGCTCATGCTGTTGAAAACAGAGGCAGGCATGTGTGTGTTAGAGAGAGAGAGAGAGAGCGCTCAGCGAAGGAGACGGGGGCTGAGGTCGGGGTTTCCCCCTCTTCCCCCTGCCTCAGGACTGGTTGCTTCCTGCCGCTGTCTGAACTTATGAGATGGCATGCTGACACGCTGTCCCCCAAAACAGTCTTGTTTCCCCCCCTCCATACACACACACTCCCTGTCACACACTCCTCCCCCCCTTCAGTTGAAAAGCAGCTGGCAATGTAGTAGGATGCCCATGGAACAATGGGATTGGGGAATGCTGTGCCTGCCCCATGAGGCATTGCAAACCCTTCCCAAAGCACCCTGCAGCCAGTTGCACAGTGGGATAGCTACCACAATGCACTGCCGTCTTTGCCGTTGCAAGAGCTGCTAATGTGGATGCGCTCCACCGTCACAAGGAGCACAGCGTGGACACGCAACAGCAGTTTAATTCCAGCGTTTTAATAAAAGTGATATATAGAGCGCTCTGACTCCGCAGCTAGAGCGCTCCTGGTACTCCACCTAGGCGAGAGGAATAACATTTGCTGCGCCTTGCTACAACGCCCGGTTGTCAGTGTGGACGAGGTGTTGTGTTACTGCGCTCTGATCAGCCTCCAGAAATGTCCCATAATCCCCTTAAATCAAGTGGCCACTCTTGTCACTGTTTTGAATCACTGTAGGAATGCGGATATGCCCTTTGAAAGCTCCGTTTCTGACAGCTGGCTGCTTATCTGCTCCGAGACAAAGCAACCATTAGGGAATGCTGTGTGTGTGTGTGTGTGTGAGAGAGAGAGAGGCCAGGGGGAGGTCTGCTGCTGTCTGAACTTACAAGACAGCAGGCTGACATGCTCTCAGCCCCCCATGCTCTCAGCCCCCCAAAAACCCACTCTCTCTCCCCCACGTACACACAACACACTCCCTGTCACACTCCACCTCTTTCCCCCCCCCATTTGAAAAGCATGTTGCAGTCACTTGCATGCTGGGATAGCTGCCCATAATGCACCGCTCCCAATGCCGCTGCAAGTGCCGCAAATGTGGCCATGCCAGTGCACTTGAAGCTGTCAGTGTGGACAGACTGCAGCGCTTTCCCTACTGTGCTCTATGAAGGCTGGTTTTAACTCAAAGTGCTCTACATCTGCAACTGTAGCCATGCCCTTAGTCTTGCTGCCAGCACCACCATCTTATCAGTCTAGGAAAGTTCAGACAGGAATTGCTTTCCAGTGAGTTGGTGTTATATGCATAGGCTTTATGGGGGAATCAACTATCAGAAGGAAGAGTTCAACACTCCATTCTGAATGGAAATACAGGACACTTCTGAGGAAATGCTTGACCCTTACTTTTCCAAACCTTATGCAGTTCCAGGTTTGATTAGTAGTTAGTTTTTCAGTGGGTCCATCTGAATGCTGGGTACCTGGTGCCAGTTTTGTTTCTTGCAAGAGTGCTTTTTACTTAAATTGTGTTGTTTTGTTTTTAGGCCTTTTGTGCCTGTGGAAGGAGCTATTACTTGGCCCCAAGACCTGTTGTTTCAGTCTCCGCCTGTATATTGTGCTTGGTATTAGTACAGACTTGGGACAGTATTTTTTGAAACCATAGAGCTAAAAATGTAACATCTTTTAAAACAAATTAAAGCTTAGATTTTGGAGAAATTGGTGGTAGACTTCTTAAAAATCAAGATATAAGAAGTACTTATCTGCTACTTTGCTGGGACTTTGACATTTTATTAAAATAATACAATAAAAACAAAACCATCTCCAGAAAAATTGCTGCAAAATTCAATGCCCAATGCAACCTAAGAAGTGAGGTTCCACACTAGACTTCCTTCTCCTGTGAACAGTGGGTCCCTTCCGCCCCTAATTTTTCCCATGGGACAATAATTTCAATTTGCAAACCACTTGCCGACAGCTTCAGTCAGAGCACTGCAAGCTATGAAGTTGCTGTTTTTATGAAGTAGTAATTCAACATGCATGTGGAGCTCTTTATTTGTTATGCTAACAAGAAAAAATTTTTCTCTTGAAAAATAGATGCATCAAGTGTCATTAGATGGGGTGAAAAATAAGAGCGGTTAATCTTTGGTGGTACCCACATGTGACTTGTTTTTGAGTAGCTACTGCCTCATTCCTTTTCTGAATCCAGCAGTAGAAATGCCATTTTGTCATATTTCACCACTATTACTAACTTGATTTGTCTTTAACTTCAGTTTATACCACTAAGTTTTCTTTTTCTGCTACACTTTTCCTGACTTCCTTAGAGTCTTGATTTGCACTAATGATGTGAAACTATGAAACTGACATGGACTGCAGGAGGTATAGATATTTTTTTTATTGCCCGACTAACCTAAATGTGTTGAATTTAAATCAGCTGCTTGCTTCCTTTTCATCCTCTTCCCCACATTATTAAATTCTTATGCTGTATTCCTCCCATCCTCGCACCCAAGCCTTTAGCTGGCAGAAAAACTATTGCAGCACTTAGTCACCCTCAAACCACAGTGATGATCTAGTATTAGTGAGGAAACAGACTAGACTTACTGCCCCGGATGAACCTCCCAAGGACCGGATGTCCCAAGTGACATTATGGAGCCTTCCTTTTGCTCAGCTTGTTAAAACTGGCCTCTGGATTAAGGGCTTTCCTGATTTTTGTGGCTGGGAAAAGCCTTCAGGAGTGAAGAAAAAACAAATTGGGTTTTCCTTGTTTCACAAATGTCTAAAGTGTTAAGATTTTCCCATAATCCAGTATGCTTAGTTACACTTGTCTGCTTAGTTCCTCGTTTTCCTGACTCCTCTGTGCCTTTTGCCCTATCTTTTTATAAATCTTTTATTTTGCCTGCCTTGTATTTTCTTTCTCAGCCAAACTGATTACAAGGGTCTTTTTGTAGCCATATCAGTGTTGGATAATTCTCTGTGAAAATACTTTCATTTTCTCCCTCACTGTGGGCATGACGTCAATGGGAGTCTACGGGCTTTGAATCCAGCCTTAGAAAATGCATTGCTATTACAGCTGATAACTTCTAACAGCCGTCTAGCTCTTTTCTGAACCGTCTTGCCTTGCCTACACCTTTCTTGTTTACGCCTTTGCTTGACTCTCACCAACTGTATTTATCTCTGTGGCGTTTCCTTGTGTGATGTTTTGGGGATCACCCAACCAGTAAGGGGTTCTGTCTCTGCCTGCCATGTAACCGTAGGTGCCTTTTACTGTGCAGCTTTAGTTCAGAGCCCTGACACCAGTAGCCTGTCCACAAGTGCAAGGTCTCACCCTGGCTTCCACCAGCCCAGTGACTCCTTGCAGGGTGACACCGACAGTCCCTCCGTTCAGAGTCTCCCCAAATCCGTCTCCCCAGGTTGTTAGTTACCAGACAATTTGAACATTTCCCCTCCGGTTCGTCACCCCCGAAAGCATGAAACCAGCCCCACAGACACCAGCTTACTTTATCGTGCGCAATCCGCTCAGTTTGCACACCAGAGACTGCTTGGGATATAAATAAACAAAAGGTTTATTTAATAGCAAAATCCGATTCAAAGGTAGAATAGTAAGGAAAATAAACATAAAGATGCAACCTTAGGCTTTACATCTCTATACTGGAGAAAATCCCTTTTCTAATACAAGTTACCGATTGCCGTGGAACAGTTTTCCAGCATAACCCCCTATCTTAGAGGAGAGAGAGCGATTCAGAGGCAGCCCCCACCAAGTGACTGTCCCTCAATTTCTGGATGAAGACCTCAGTTTCAAGCTCTTCTTTTTTTTTTAAGTTGGTCTCTCTCCCTCTCTCTGATGGTGACTCATGCTTATTCAGAATGGGAAATTTTAGCTATTCTGTCTGTCTTTTTCCACTAACTCTAATGGCCCATCATTTGTCTACTCCTGGTTTGTAGGATGCTAGGTGCTTGGAACTAGTCTCGTCTGGTTGGGGAGGCAGCCTGCCCTGCTTGACTGCACCACAAGTTCCGAGCACAGTTTTTTGTATACACACACACATACATTAATAATCAGTGTGTATACAACTCATAATGACCATCAAGTTCAGACCATTACAATTTAATAAAAGACCTTACTTGATATATTTTTATAGTAGAATAATACAGTACACAATCAGTTGGTTTAGCTCAGGCGTTCTCAAACGGGGGGTCGGGACCCATCAGGGGGTCGCAAGGTTATTACATAGGGGGGGTTGCGAGCTGTCAGCCTCTAGCCCAAACCCCGCTTTGCCTCCAGCATTTATAATGGTGTTAAATATATAAAAAAGTGTTTTTAATTTATAAGGGGGGGTTGCACTCAGAGGCTTTGCTATGTGAAAGGGGTCACCAGTACAAAAGTTGGAGAACTACTGGTGTAACTGCTTATTTTTTGGCGGGTGCACCCCTCTGTTCTCCCCTTGGAGTCTCTGGGCTCTGATTGTCATACCTTGTATCCTTTTGCAAGGTATTTTGAGGTACAGCTATATGAAAGACACATGAATATATGTCAGTTGAACTAAAAGTTACATGTATGTTTTCAGGATAACCTCCTGCCAGTGTATACATCAATAATGCATAGAGCACTTCTCTCTGTTCAGTGACATGGAAACAGTACAATGAAGAAGTGAGGTTTTTACCCACGAAAGCTTATGCCCAAATAAATCTGTTAGTCTTTAAGGAGCCACCAGACTCCTTGTTGTTTTTGTACATACAGACTAACACGGCTACCCCCTGATACTTGAGTACAATGATTGGCTACTAAGAAACCACTTTCCTGGTATGTTTTGTGGCAGGAGAAAGGTCAGATTTGTACAGATTATACCTTCCTCCTTTTTTTTGTCCCTCCACGTCATATATTTGAGTATTGGTTTCAGAAATTGTGTTACTGAGGCATGAAATAGATGTCAATGCCAGTTGTACGTACTTACTCCTTAATTATGTAATTAATTCATGTAAATGTAATTTACATACTTAATCCTTAATTAAACATACCCTTAATTAAAGTAGTTTATGTATGACACGTGCACAGAGAGGACTTCTAGAATTGAAGGGGTTTTCAGTAGAACACCTATTTTACGGACTAATTGGGGACTGAAGAGTTCATAAAATGGAACATCTCAAAATGACAATAAGCCTGATGTGTAAGTGGCAGTCTAGTGCACTGCATCACTTTATTCTTGTCCTTTGAACCACTGCAAAGCGACTTCCAATACACAGAAGGCTTAAGAATGTGAAGGGATGTTGACTTGTTGTTCATCGGCATCACATAATGAAAGTGGTAGGTTTTATTTTTCCCCACTGGGAAAATGGTTTGTATAACTGATCACGTGTGAGGTTGATGTTCATAAAATCAGGTACTGCTGTAATTGTATCAACTGTTGTAAGGTCTGTAAATTGCTATCCAGTTTAATGCTTCTCTTGACTATTGTATGGGGAGCAGTGAAATTGAAATCTTTAAAGCAGGAAATGATTGTGTAGTGGCGAAATGTAAGCATGACTAAGCTGAAAATCCTAATGGTATGGAGTGTAGTTTGTAGCCATGTTGGTCCCAGGATATTAAGACAAGGTGGGTGAGGTAATCTCTCTTATTGGACCAATGTCTGTTTGTGAGAGAGAAACTTTTAAGCCACAGAGACCTGAAGAGCTCTGTGTGGCTTGAAAGCTTGTCTCTCTCACCAACACACATTGATCCAATAAAAGATGGGGTCCTTCAGGGATAAGGAAATGTATAAGCATGCTAGCTCAATGACTTTCACGTATAGCAACTGCATTCTCATTATAGCTTCTGCAGAATCATCAAAGGAGTTGTTTGACCCAGCGGTTCAGGGAGATCTCTTAACATACATACATGCACTGGAAATATAATTAGGGATTCAGGTTTTCCAGTTTTGAGATTTTACTTCTTGTCAAAACAACGAGGAGTGTGCCACAAGGACTCCTAGTTTTTTTTGCTGATACAGACTAATACCGCTACCAATCTGATACTTATTGTCAGTGCCTGTTCTTTTCACTACTTCCTAGGAAAATCTGTTTTGTTTCTATATTTGCATTGAGTATGTATTTGATCAGAAACCTTTTATTTCACTGCTAACAAGATATAGTTTAAAAAAAAAAAAAGCCTCATTTTGTTACTTGTATCCTATAGTCCTGCTGTGTGACAGCCAAACATATCACTTATTATATGTAACCAAGAACTGAACTCTGAATAAAACAAAATCTTGCAGGCTCTGACTTACAGCAAACAACATGAAAAGGGTACAAATGTTGTTGAATGTCTTTCAAAGGGCCTTGCTTCCTTCTGCTCTCTCCCTCCAGCTCCATGCTTGGTTTGTTGTGGTGGTGGTGGTGTGTTTTTTTTTTTTTTTTTCTTTAAACACTAGTTCCTGAAGAATTAGGTAATTGTTTTTGGTTTAAACTGGAATGCCTCTTTGCTTCATAGGTCCCCTCCCTCCCCCCTCCCATAGAACACTTCCTGGAGGAGTTGAAAGTTCATAAAACAGCAATATAATATATGGCACGGCACTTAAAATGATAGAGACTAGAACACTGTCAACCTGATATCTAGCTAGTCTAAAAAAGATGAACTAAAAATATTTCCAAGGTTACATCAGCCTCTGATTTCCTTCTGCCAACTTTTGTGACACTGCAACCACGTTTTCTTATCTTTCAAAATGTATTTATAAATTACTGTCTCTCTGCGAGAGACCGACGTGGATAGGGAAGAATTTCAAGGTGGTAGTGTGGGCTGTTGGATAGAGGCCTGGGATTCAAGAGGGCTGAACTCTGCTCCCAGCTTTGCCAGTAGATTGCTTGGTGGCCTTGGGCAGGTCACTTCACCTCCCTGTGCCTCAGTTTCCACATACTTTACAAAGGAGGTAAAGTGCTCTGAAATCTACAGATAAAATGATATGAGTTATTATTGAATGAGACTATAGTTACTTTCTACACAATGCTGTAAAATGTAAAGTCAACAGAAAAAATAGAAGTATTTTTTCTCTAAACTTAGTTATAATAATCTTAAATGTTGTAAAAATTTTTAAAAAAAATTCAGATGTGTGAAATATTGACTGTGGTCCTTAAAACACTAGAGGGTAAGTGTCTTTAACTGTAGCATACTCTGCTTTACTTTTGGCATAAGCATTTTGTCCTGCTGTATCATTCTGTATATGAAGAAAATTAATTTTCTAAACAGGAAGTAACTGGTCTCTTCAAATATTTGAAGAGAAACTATTTGCTGCTGAATTACATCCTATTTTCAGTTTTATAATACTACTATAGCTATTTACTTTACTATCCCAATATTTGATTTTGTTCATAATTATAGTCTCATCTTGGTAGTGATAATCATGTATGATTTCCTGCATTGTAGTCTCCTTTTCCTTAATTCAAACTAATGAGTTCTCCTGGGATAGGATTTCCTTTGGTAGTGAGTATGTGTCACTGTATATAGCTTTGTGGCCAGTAATGGAAATGGTGATTTATACTTCAATTACTCTGATGGTCAGTATTCCTTTGGCTTCTGTACATGGTAGCTTTAGATTAGACTCTGTTTATGCACCATGTTCAGAGCATAGGAAAAGTAACATCAAAGCGCACAACAGAACTTTTAGCACACTGTAGCAGCCACATAGTGTCCACCTGAGACATTACTACATGGCAAGCTAGCACGCTGTCGATTTAACACCCTGGCTTGGGTCCCATGTGGACAAGCTCTTAGATGCATAAAGTTTGATCCTCCTCCTGTTTAGAAGTTGTCAGCTTCATAGAGGGAGCAGGAATCGGGCCAAAAGGGAAAGGCTCTTCCCCCTTAGTTGTACAGATCATCTTGGTGAATACTCAAGGATTGAGAGAATTTTCATGCTATTAAGTGATGCCCCGTGAAGCTGCTTTACAACAGCATTTTCAAGATTTCTTATTTAATCTTGGATTTTTAATCTTTACATATCTTTTTCACACTAAATATTAAGTAACATTTCTGAAACAGGTGTAATGGGGACAGGAAACTGCTGCATTTTTCTGCAGAGATACTTTTAAAATAACTAGTTAGTGAAGTTAAAGGTCTCAGTATGGCCAGTTGAGTGAGAAGATTGCTGTGGTAGCTGTTGTGAAACCAGCACAGAGAACAATGACCTTTGTTGTTTTTTTGTGGGTTTTTTTGGAGCGGTTTTTTGAAAGCGGTTTCGTGAGCAATGTGAGGTGAAGCAAAACTTTAAATATTCTCTAGTCCTGAGCCATTTGATCTTAATCTAAATCTGGATTAAAGATTAACAGTCTAGTAAGAATAAGACTCCTCAGGCACAAGTGGGTGGTGGGGCATTTTGCTTTTTCATTCACTACTTATCCATTTTGTTTCCTCAGGATTGGAACCTGACCTGGCACACAGAAAATCCAGATTTCACTAAGTGCTTTCAGAACACCATCCTTTTCTGGGTGCCTTGCATTTACCTGTGGGTTTGCTTCCCAATATACTTCCTGTACCTCCGTCGTCATGACAGGGGCTATATCCAAATGTCGCATCTCAACAAAGCCAAAACAGTAAGTGACTTTTACTTCAGAGTCTGTGCCATGTATTTGGATTTTTTGGTTTTATTTTCAGATTTGTACCAAATTGGCTTTTTGTTTTTAAATGGTTTAACTCCATGAAATGTTTGTATTGGGATGGGATCCATGCATACGATTCACTTGAATTTAATTTCCAAGTCTTATGCTGCCATGTCAATGGGCTGCCTGAGAATAAGTTTGTCAGGTCTAAAAAAGCGCATATCCTTCAAGGTCCTTGCGTGTGTGCTGATACGTGTTACTGGCCCTTGGATACAGCCCCTACAGCAGGGGTCGGCAACCTACGGCACGCGTGCCAAACATGGCACACGAGCCGATTTTGAGTGGCACGCTGCTGCCCACTGAGAGGAGGAGGAGGAGGGGCCGGAAAGCGCCACGCTGGGGGAAGAAGGGGGAGGAGGGAAGCTTGGCTGCCGCAGGACCAAGCTTCTGCCTCCTGCCCCTGCAGGGGAGAGCGGTGCGGGGGGGGTCCCGGCCCCCCACCCCACTCAGCCCCACCGCTCTCCCCTGCGGTGGCAGGAGGCAGAAGCTTGGTCCTGCGGCAGCCAAGCTTCCCCCCCTCCCCCTCGTTTCTTCCCACAACGTGGTGCATTCCGGCCCCTCCTCCTCCTCCCCCCTCTCCCTGCCGGGATGGCCCTTGGGAGGGGGAGGGGGAGCGGAGCAGAGCCAAGCGTAGAGCAGGCAGAGAGAGGTAGGGACGGGCCTTGGGGAAGGGGGTGGAACAGGGCATATCCCTCCCAGCCCCCTGCCATGAGCCGCTCAGGGCTGGGGGCACCCCCACGAGCCGAACACCCCAGCTTCTGCCCTGCACCCCCACACCCCCCAGCCCTCTGCCCTGACCTCCCCCCAACACCCAGCCTTCTGCCCTGCACCCCCCCACCCCAACACACACCCAGCCCTCTGCCCTGCACCTCCCACACACCCCAGCCCTCTGCCCTGACCTCCCCCCAACACCCAGCCTTCTGCCCTGCACCTCCACACACCCCCAGCCCTCTGCCCTGACCTCCCCCCAACACCCAGCCTTCTGCCCTGCACCTCCACACACACCCCCAACCCTCTGCCCTGACCTCCCCCCAACACCCAGCCTTCTGCCCTGCACCTCCACACACACCCCCAACCCTCTGCCCTGCACCCCCCCAACACCCAGCCTTCTGCCCTGCACCTCCACACCCCCCCGCCTTCTGCCCTGCACCTCCACACACCCCCCAGCCCTCTGCCCTGACCTCTCCCCAACACCCAGCCTTCTGCCCCATACCCCCCCCAGCCCTCTGCCCTGACCTCCCCCCAACACCCAGCCTTCTGCCCTGCACCCCCCCACACACCCCAGCCCTCTGCCCTGACCTCGAGTCGCCCCGCTCAGCCCGCTGCAGGCCTAGGTGAACAGAACCCCAGGCTGGCGGTGTAAAATCAGCATTTTAATTTAATTTTAAAGGAAGCTTCTTAAACATTTTGAAAACCTTGTTTACTTTACATACAACAATAGTTTAGTTATATAATATAGACTTATAGAGAGAGACCTTCTAAAAAACGTTAACCTGTATTACCGGCACGCAAAACCTTAAATTAAAGTGAATAAATGAAGACTCGGCACACCACTTCTGAAAGGTTGCCTACCCCTGCCCTACAGCGTGCCCGGTGCCCTCAAGTTGGGAAGTACCACATTGTGTTGGCCAACTTGATCCTGAAGCTTCAACCCTAGAAATGAAAGGATTTTATTAAACTAATCAGGTTTTTAACCATCTCTTAAAGCATATAAAATAGTCTATCTTTTTAGAGTAATTATATACATCCTGTTCCATTTCTCTTGACCAACTGGCATTTAACAGTCTTTTAACAGAGTTTGTTCCTTTGTAAAACAAGCAAGAGCCTTTGATAGGAGTTGTGATTCATTAATGTGTATTTTTGAGGATTTCTGCCCCGTTTATAAACCTTCAATTTAAGAGTTTCTTCCCAGCCTAAGTTGAGATATACGCCAATCTTTGCTTCATAAAATGTTAGCCTGTGATATGACATTTAGAATAAATCTGAACTATATAACACAGTAATCTAAAATTCTCTTTTAATTGGGAACCTACAGAGAGAGATTATCTTTTTACCTCATGTATTATGTATGTAGTATACGGTTGGACTAATTTTAATTGCCTAATAGGACTACACACATAGGGCAATTGCATTGGACTGTATGCATTAATTTGTTGTACCAAAAGACATTTTGTTACACGTGGTAAGAGTTCACTTTCAATATTTATTCGTACTTTTATGTTCCAGGCCTTGGGCTTACTATTGTGGATAATCTGCTGGGCAGATCTTTTCTACTCTTTCTGGGAAAGAAGTCAAAATATTTTCCGACCTCCAGTTTTTGTCATTAGCCCTACAGTTTTGGGCATAACAATGGTAAGTATAAATCATTCTACTCCGAGTCCTTCTGTGATGCAAAATCACAACCACTAATCTAGCTTTCTCAACTGTACATATTGCCTTTTTTTGCAGCTGCTTAGCATTTTTATTCCATTAGGTACAATCATCATTTACAGATTTCACTTGATGCTGAACTGAAATGCTGATTTTTGATTTATGTAAAGCAAACTTTGTGCTTAAAACTGCGTATCAGCATGTTGAGAAGCATACAGGCTAGTTCTAAGGCATCTACACTTTTTTGGAGGTTAGAGGTTACATTTACTCATGCATATGCTTGAGAACTTGATTTAATTCTGCGGACCAGTAACTCTAAATAGAAGTTCTTAAAACCATAAAATATAGTTGAGAGTTGCCAACATTACTAAATTTTAAAAACAAAACTTCAAATTATTATGAGTATTTGTAATAGACCCTTGAGTTCTCTGGGTCTGAGTGAACTACATGTGTTTATACTCAAACTCTTGACGCTGTGATGGAAAGTGTTTAAAAGTTTAGTTTTCTGTGCACTAGGTGCTAGATGTCCCAGACTGCCTGCCTGCTGGGAAGTGCAGGTACTATCCTGTTAGCTTTTCTTAAAAGCTGACTGCATTGTGCTTCTTCAGGAAAACCTCTCTTTAGTAATCAGCAAGTTGATTTTTTTTTTTGCTTTTCTTCAGCCCAGGTTAGGAGTAATACAAATTTAAAAACCCAGTTAAAACAACACACTTGAAAAGAATAACCCAGGCCCATACCTGACCATAATTTCATGCAAGGTTAATGATGTGACTAAAATGGGAAGCCCTGGACCCATTGTAAACGTGCTTTATGCCACACGAGGGCTACATGAGTTTCCTAAAGTGTACAAAAGTTCCTCTAAACAGAGTGTGGAAATGGAAAAAACAAACATAAATCACATTGGTTAGTGTAACTTTATTTTAACGAGTATGAAAGAGATGATTATTTAAAGATGAACTCTTGCTAAGTCAGCTTTCAAGCGCTTAGCCTTGGGAAATCCCTTGGAAAGGTTAAAATATCTTCATCATTAGACATGGCTGTGTATGTTGATTTGTGACTCTTTTTTTCCCTTTGGAGGCTTTGAACATATTTTGTTTGGTGCTCTGCTTTTCCCCTCTCTGTATTGTGTTTTTGAAACTGACGCCCTTTGGAGTAGGAACTAGCTTTTAGTTATGTTTGTTATGTTTGTACAGGGCCAAAGACATTGAGACATAGTTGGAACTTCTGGGTGATACTGGAATAGAAACACTAATTCATGGTTTGGGATAGACATGCTTGTGCTTCGTATATTGCGTTTGCTTTGTGTATCATTTTATTTCTTAACCTTTATGAACATAACCTGCTTATGCTATCTTTTTATCTGTCTGTAGTTGCTCGCCACATTTTTAATACAGTATGAGCGAATGAAAGGAGTCCAATCTTCAGGCGTAATGTTGATTTTCTGGTTCACTGCACTGTTGTGTGCCACAATAATTTTCAGGTCCAAAATACTGCACGCCTTAAACCTGGTAAGTGATTACTTTTCAATTAAGGTGAGTTAAGTGCTGCAATAGCAGTGGCTACTTGTTTAATGATTTAACCTGTAGTGCTCGTCAGTGCTTCTTAAGACACTGAGCGAGTTGATGATCCATTAAGTGTACCTTCATTCCTGAGCTTTTAAGGGTCATTAAGTCATGCTTGTTTTACTTTTTATTTAGTTTTCCATGTTTGAAACTAATCAAAGGTTTGATGGTCTTTTATAAATGTTGGCAAGGAAGTTTAAAAGCAAAACAGTTTTACTGGAACTTCTAGAAACATTCAAAACCTATTTGAATAGAATGAATGAGTGTACGGTTACATCTGAAACAATGCAGGCTAAAGTTTAGTTCTTTTTCCTGTTGATTATACAGGGGATTTCCTGAAGCACTTGCTTTGATGGTAGCTCTGTTTCATACGCCCATTTGGTCAAAGTGTTCCCTTGTATGGTTAGAATATTTTAGATCTCGCTGGGGTTGGGTTTTTAATAAAGAAGTTACCCTTGTCTAATTCATTAAATTGTAGCACTGGCTGAAAATGGAATGTAACTTTCTTGAAAAAGTTCCTCAACTTTGAGGTTTTTTGAAAACTTTTGACTGGCTCCTATTAAATTGGTATTGGGTTTAGTAGTGGCCTTGTGCTTTCTTCAGCCTAAGTTGTCTCTACTTTCTTTGGGAGTGTTGGATTGAGCTGTGCATAAGCATAGGAAGAGGAAGCTGTGGTGTCTGAACACAACATGGTGTAGTGGACTAATTTTTAATCCTGGCTCTGACACTTACTTCCTCTGCGGGCTTGGCCAAATCACTTACTACTATTCCATGAAACCCCTTGTGATTTGATCCTAGCTTTAAACTGGAGTGAATTGCACTGGTGCAAGTCATGGCTTAAACACCACATCTGTACTAGGGAATTGTACGTGTGGCTACACCGGTGGCTGAAAACTCCAGTGTAGACAAGGCCTTAGAAGAAAAAGAGTGAGAAGCTCAGGAACTCTGTTTGTGGTGTCCTCAGATGAACCTGGTGCAAAAAAGCTCCCTTTTTCTCCTCTCTCCTCCACAAAGATAAAACTGTTTCTCCTGTAATGTTTTGCATAGAGGTGGAGAGACAAGGTTGATGAGATAATATCTTTTATTGGCCCACCTTCTGTTGGTGAGAGAGAGGCAAGCTTTTGAGCTTTACACAGGTCACCTGAAGAAGAGCTCTGTATAAGCTTGAAAGCGTGTCTGTCTCTGTGTCTCTCTGTCTCTCTCTTTTCTCTCCCCCCCGATCCCCCAACAAAAGTTGGGCCTGTAAAAGATATTACCTCACCCACCGTGTCCCTCTAATATCCTGGGACCGACATGGCTATACAACAGAGCATTGCATAGAGATGGCCAGACGTTCTATTTTATCCAGGCGAGTCCTAGAATGTTGTCAACAATGCATTTAGCCTAGAATGCCCAATACTTTCCTAAGGAATGCTTGCTGCTTTGTGGCTCAGTTTGACCAGCAGCACAGAACCCACCTTTTGCTTGGTTGATAAGAATATTTACTTCCTCTGATGCTTAGATGCTTATTTCCAAATAAAGGCATTTGGTACACGGTCACTTGTACATTAAGCAGTTGCTTTACATCTTCTAACCAGAATATCAAATCTTTTTTTAGGGTGCTGAAGTTGATGTATTTCGTTACATTACCTTCTACAGCTACTTTGTCCTGGTGCTAATACAGCTTATACTGTCCTGCTTCCCAGAACGACCGCCTCTGTTTTCTGAAACCGTTAATGATCCTGTAAGTGTTCAGTAATGTTTTTACCCAGGAGGAATAGACTGGAATATAAAGTGTCATACCTGTAATACTGTTTACAGTGAGTCATTGGGCCTGATTCTGGAAGATGTTGAATAATTCAATTCCCATTGAATTAAACTGCAGTAGAAAGCACTTGCCGTTCACTGTTGAGTTGATTTGTGAGTGAGGGCATTTGGCACCATGCAGGATTAGGTCCACAACATGCAAAGATTAGATGGATTTTGTAAACAATGACAACAGTTTAAGAGACAGGCTGGTGGTGGTGGTGATGGCTAAATGGGAGGAGACTGCTTTAGCTATCCTGGAACATGGATGGTAGAGGTAATATTTTTTTTCTGGTAGGCACCGGGTTTGATTCTAAGAAATACTGCCCCGCCCCACTCCACCTCTTCCCTGCCTCTTTCTTTCCCCTCCCTCCCAGTGCCTCCTGCATGCCAGGAGGCACTGGGAGGGAGAGGGAGGAGTTGATCATTGGGGCTGGCAGACCCCCTGGAGTAGTTTTTGAGAACTTGCTACTATATCAGGGTTTATCTACCCTTTGTAACAGTCCCTGGGTGCTTTATATAATTCATAATGCATCATCTGCTCTCACAGCCTAGAATGGTTTTGAATTTAATACTAAAAATGAAAAAAATGTTTTAGGGCTACTTATTTCATCAATACTCAAATGTTTATATTGTGTTCTAGACTTCTCTCTACAAATCAAGTTCAGCACTTGATAGCAGGAGACCTTGTTAGCTGCCTAATGCAGAACTTCCACTTATAAGTTAGGCTAAGATTTTATCATGGATATTTTTAGTAAACGTCAGACAGGTCACGGCTTCTGTGAATTTTTCTTTATTGCCCGTAATCTGTCTGTGACTTTTACTAAAAATATCCATGATAAAATGGGAAGGGACTGGGCAGCAGCAGAATGGCTGGGAGCTCTGGGGCCCCCACAACCCCATGTGGGCTCAGAGCTCCGGGGTCCCCCTGCCAGCAGCAGCAAATGGGAGCTGCAGAGTCCCCCTACCCCTTCCCCAGGAGTGGAAGCGCTGCTGAAAACCCTTTTGCTCGCGCTCCTCCCCCTTCCCCATGCGGCATCTGGGGGCTGCAGGGGTCCCCCTGAGCGCCCCGCGGCCCACTGCCTCAGGCGGTGGGGGAACCTTACAGCTCCCTGTCACTGCGGGAGGCAGCAGGACCCTGCAGCTGCCAGAGCTGAAGTCACGGAGGTCTTTGGAAGTCACGGTGACTTCTGCGACCTCCGTGACAAAACCATGGTCTGTCTTGTAAGTAGACTGCAGAGATACACAGAGAAAATCTAATACTTTCCATATGCTTCCTTGAGTCAATTTAAAACTGCCTTTTTTCCAGGAAGGCAGAGTCCTTCAATTGCTTGCAAGTAGCATTGTTTTTGATCTGGCAAAGTGCTAGAAGTGTTTAATACTTGGGAACTGTCGAGTTCCTTATCCCTCCCCCAAATGCTGTCTGTTTCATACATAAATATGCTATTTTATATTTCTGTCTGTGTGCTTCTTAACAGTATTAATATTTCCTGTGTTAACTTCAATAGATCATTTTCCCACCCCCCAAAGGTCAGATGCTCAGTCACTTGAAAGGGAGAAGAAATGCAGATCTGTTTCATGCTACTTTGTTGTAACATTTTTAGAATTCAATTTAATGGAAAAGTTGAGTGAAACAAACATGAGACAAATATTAATCCTGACAAAATTCAACTCCTGTATTTTTCACATCATCTCTGTAATGGTGACAGATGACTTCGTAGGTGAAAGTGCATGAGCTGCTCTAATTTTATAATACACATATAATATAATTTTATAATTATGGTTATTGGTTACATGTGCCAGAGTGGCCGTCGACTGTGCGTTCTTGATATGCTGATGCTTTTGTGTGTGTGGGGGGGAGGGAATAGAGGGAGGGGAGTGTATAATCTCGTCTGGAATCTTGCACTGAATCCACAGTATTGCCTTTGAAATTCTTCCAAGATTCCTTTTTAACTTAATCCAACCACTGATACTTTTTTAAACTAGTTAAGGCTAATGTTACACTTAATATAAACTGATAGAAAACCCAAACTAGGAATCTGGTGCTGACTTTGTGATGAGTCAGAGGGTGGAGACCAGCATAACTCCAATTGTGATATTTCTATTTGGAATTTGCATATGTGGTGTACAAGAAAACTTTCTTCATGGGCAACTTAATTTTCTCTGACCAATTGCCCTCTTTCATTCCTCAGGCTTGGGCTTTTTGGGGGGCGCAAAACCATGTTCTAATGTGGTTCTCATTCTAAGAAGCCAGCCCTTTTTTGTTTTCACAGACTTAATGAAAGTCTACTAGCTACTGGAGGGCTGTGTGTGTATGTAAGATCAGAATAGTTGACTTTAAAATGGCCATTCTCCAGTGACTGCCTTAGTTTGAAAGGAGTTGATGGGTTTCAGACCACATCAGCAAAATCACCATCACAAGCGGCACTGAGCAATACCCTTGCGGATAGTCTCAGAGACTAAACTCTCAGCCTTCTAAGAGCAAGTGGCTAGATGTCAGGATTCTGTGCTGCTGGCCAGTGCTGTATGTCTTGTTGATAAAGGCCTACAGTCTCCAGGGCAATCAGTTTTGGCACCTTTTGCAAACACTGCAACTGCTTAAACATACACTTTCTCCTTGTTTCAATTAAATTTGCCTAATTTTTAAAATGTGTTTTTAAAAATGGAATTGTGGTGCTTAGATGCCTCAATCATTCCATTGTAGGTTTTCCCTACAGCTCCACTCCATCACCAGACAGGCTACGTAATGCTTATACACTCTTCTGCTAGTTACTGAGAAATAAAATATAAGATTCTGCTTGGTTATCTAGAGCAGGGGTTCTCAACCTTTTTCTTTCTGAGACCCCCCCCCCCAACATGCTATAAAAATTCCATGGCCCACCTGTGCTACAACCACTATTTTTCTTCATATAAAAGCCAGGGCTAGTATTAGTAGGTAGCAAGCAGGGCAATTGCCTGGGACCCCATGCCCCAGAGGGCCCTGCGAAGCTAAGTTGCTCAGGCTTCAGCTTCAGCTTCAGCACTGGGTGGCAGCGCGTCGGGTTTTGCGCTTCAGCCCCATGCGGTGGGGCTTTGGTTTTCTGCCCTGGGCCCAAGCAAGTCTAATGCCAGCCCTGCTTGGCAGCCCCCTGAAACCTGCATGACCAAGAAAGGAGGACTTAGTGGTGCTATAATAAAGTTGTAAATTTCAGAAGGATAAAAGTAGTATTTTTTTAATTGTTTTGATAGGTTTTATTTACATGGCTGACATCTTTCTCCTTTCCTTTCCTTTAGATTCCCTGCCCAGAGTCTAGTGCTTCGTTCCTTTCCAAAATTACATTCTGGTGGATCACAGGGTAAGAGAATAAGTCATTGTATAATGCAGCTGTCAAGTGTCAACCTATTGTGCTTTCAGAAGATACTTAAGGCTCTCCTGACCTGTGGAGAGTTTTACGATTGTTCAATAGACACTTAACTACAGGAAACTGATAGGTGGATGATTACTTTTATTTTCTAATGACAGGTCTCTTCAATCTCTTGAATTCTGCTGATGTTGCATATGTAGCCTCATAAACATGTATCATTAAATGATGCATTTTAATGTTTGATGCATAGGAGTGGTGGAGTGGAAACAAACTTGTAGTACCTGTGTCGTTTTGACTGTTGGAAGATTATAGACTAATCTTCTTTTAAAAAATTTCTCCTAGTTATCTGTAGTTGCTTCGTTTTATTTATCTTCAACTGTGCTTCCTTGTATTGTGATCAAATCCGCTATCTCAAGCTACATGGTATCACTGTTTGGATGGGAGAGCACTAAAGAATATGTAAATACTTAAAGCATTATAGGTGATTAAGCAGGTGATAACTTCTTTCTTAATCAGGACTTGGCCAGTGTCTCAGCATGGTCTAAGGCTACATCTACACTACAGGGGGGGGTCGATTTAAGATACGCAAATTCAGCTACGCGAATAGCGTAGCTGAATTAGACGTATCGCAGCCGACTTACCCCGCTGTGAGGACAGCGGCAAAATCGACCTCCGCGGCTTCCCGTTGACGGCTCTTACTCCCACCTTCGCTGGTGGAGTAAGAGCGTCGATTCGGGGATCGATTGTCGCGTCCTGACGGGACGCGATAAATCGATCCCCGAGAGGTCGATTTCTACCCGCCGATTCCGGCGGGTAGTGTAGACCAGGCCTTAGGTAAAGGTATTGCCTTTTAGGTAAGAGTAAAATGAAGGCTAATAAACATTCTATTGTTCAGTTTATAAAATGAGTTTTAATTGCATTGCTAAATTCCAAGTGGGATAATTTCATTCTGCTTCATAAATTCTCCCTGCAGTTTCACTTAAGCACTATATTACTACTTATCTTATTTTTTTGTGCATTGTTAAATAAATTACTGCATCTCACTTCGCAGCTGGCTGCATTTTGGGGGTGGATAAACAGTTATCTGTGTTATGAAATTAGATATACAGGATATAACTTGTTTTGGCACTCTCTAAAGGATGCTGATGATGATTCTTTCCAATATAGGTTGATGATTCAGGGATATCGGCGACCATTGGAAGCTAAAGACTTGTGGTCATTAAACAAAGAGGACACATCTGAGGAGGTAGTGCAAGGTTTGGCTAGGTACTGGGAGAAGGAGTGTGCAAATACAAAGAAGTAAGTTCAGTTATGCTAACAGTTATTAATACAAAGTGGTAGCTAATAGAATATAGGAAACTTGGATGGCGTTGGTCAAGATCCATTTTAGTCAGGAAATTTTTCTTGAATTCCATTTATGTCAAGAAAACTGAATATAAAGAGGAAACTATTTTATTTTATTTATATGTAAAATAATACATGAGTGAAAGTAAAATAAGCTGTTAACACTGAAAAATAGTAGTGAAGTACAACTGATTGATTACACAATCAGTGCTTTTATCCAGTTGGTTAATTCCACTTGTTATGCATATTATTATGAATATGTTCCAGAAGTCCTTGACAATCAAAAGGTCCTTTATGATACAATGAATCCACTTGTCCATTAATGCCTCTAGGATACCAGTGGCTAAAATCTGAGATTATTTGGTTCTTACCCAGACAAATTTCCATAAGCTCATTAGACGCTTTCTTGAATAAGGATTGAGTATGGACCTCCAGGATTTGCCCTTAGGTGCATAGACACTGAGGAGTAACCTTGTGAGTGTATGTGTGAGAGAAGAGGGTTTTTTGTTTGTTTTAAATTTAGATTTTTCTCAACTTGCAAATGGACTACAACCTTTGCAGTCTTCTATTTTGTATAATTTTCAACCAATGTTCATTTTGTCTACAAATTTTTCTCATGCTTACGTCATCACGGCATACTGAAATGACTGGCCAGTGAAGGAAAAAACTCTAAATTCATATGTTGTTCTCAATTTAGTTAGGTGTATAGCAGGGGTGCTGGAACAGTTTGTATAGTGGGGGTGCTGAGAGCAATTGAACCAAACTGTAAACAATGGAAACCACTTCAAACCGGGGGTGCAACAGCACCCCTGGTTCCAGCACTCATGGTAGATAGTATACACAGAAACATAGTTTTACATACAGCCTGTTCTCAAAATACTGGGAAATATGGTTTGGCATACACCAGATTCATCAACTTAACTATGGTTTCGTTCTACTCATTAGGGATGATTTAGCATAATTCTTTCTTAGGTTGTAAACTCTTAAGAACAGGGACTGTGTCTACTAACTCCATTTGTACAGTGTTGAGCACAGTGGGACCTTAATATTGACTAGGATCTAGGGCTGCTACAGTAATATAAATAATAAACTCATGTTTGACTTTGCAACTCACATATAATTGTACACCTGAGTATTCCATAGCTATAGGATGTGGTTTTTAGGAACATTTGTCCCAAGGAAAAAATAAAAATCTAGGCTTCTGAAGTGCTGCTCAGTTAACCAAAGGCTAGTAGCTTCTGATAAACAGATCCCTCCATAATGTTGTGAAACACTGGCTTACCAGTCCCAAAAGTGGCTGGTAAACTACCATCTCTGATGCAGGGACACTTGGAGCTACTGAAAGGAATGATGGCAAATATTATGATGACTGCAAATCCCTGTGGTGGTGAGTATCTAAGGGCTTGTCTTCATTACCCGCTGGATCGATGGGCAGTGATCAATTCAGCGGGGGTCGATTTATCGCGTCTAGTTCAGATTCGATAAATCGACTGCCAGTGTAGAGTAGGCCTAAGGCTATGTCTACACTCATTGTGACGTGTAGAGTACATGCACTACATGCATAGTTACATGCTGCAATGGAAAGGCTCCAGCTGTGGGGAGCTGCCAGAGCATTTCCCTGCTTACCTCCCTGCCGCTGGAGCCTTTCCCTGCTGTCTCCCCTGCCAGAGCCTTTCCCCACTGCTGGAGTCGTTCCCTGCAGTGGGAAAGGCTCCAGCAACAGGACATTACGCTGCTAAAAAATAAAATGTTAGACATGGGAGGCATGGCTTGGGCAAGTAGATAGTCTGTGTAGGCTATATTCCCTGGGATTCAGCTGTGTGGGGTACCCATCTAAACTGCACCTCACTGACTACACTGCTATTTAAACCTGCGCTAGCTGGGCGTGCAGTGTTTGTACTCTGGATGTCACAGTAAGTGTAGACATATCCTAAGCTACTGTTTCTTGGCAACTGGAGTAGACTTCTCATTTTAAGACTCTGCATTCTTATGTTCAATTTTACAGAAGAGTCACTGTCATTAATTTTAAATAGTTGTCAGTGTGATTCAGTAGAATGTCCTAACGATTTAAAGAAATGTTTCTTTATTATTATTATTATTTATTTATTATTATAGGCAAGCCATAAAAATGGTGTATTCACCCAAAAAGCAAATGAAATCAAGCAACTCAAATGGCGATGTGACAGAAGAAGTTGAAGCTTTGATTGTAAAACCATCTCAAAGGAACTCTGCACCTTCTCTGTTGAAAGTGTTGTATAAAACCTTTGGACCGTACTTCCTCATGAGCTTCCTGTTTAAAGCCTGTCATGATCTTATGATGTTTTCTGGCCCGGAAATCTTAAAGTAAGACTTCCTTTAATGCTTTCTTCAGTTCCTCTGTTTATACAAAGTACCTAGATAGATCTTTGATTCCTTCTCGCTATTATCAGACTACTCTTCCTTTAGCTGCGACAGCTGACAAGTTGCTTCCTTTTGCACTAGAGTTTCTATGCAAATGACTTTGCTTCACTGGTTTCCAATTTGGGATCTAGCATTCCAATTCCCTTCTGATGCTCTGCGAGTGACCTTTAACACTAGGAAGGTCAGACAATGGAAGTTCAGATGCAGCAGGAAACTTGCTTCATCTAAGCTAATGTTAATCTGTGACAGTTCATGGGATCAGAGAGAGGGTCTAAAGCTCCTGAAGCGAAAAGTAACGCTTAAAATCAGTAGCTGAAGCAATGGAAGGGTGAGGGGAAAAGGTGTGCTGGTATAATGTAAGGGAAGAAGTGGAACACTAAGTGGAAATGATGTACCTTTAGTTTGGATGGTGATGAAACAATTCTGTGGCAGTAGCTCTGAGTCAGTGCAGAGCCTATGCAATGTATTCTGCTCATTCTCTTTTTGAGATAGCCATGTGCCTTACTAGCGATCACTTCTGTCAGTACATCCAAGAAGACCTATATTAGAAGTTTCTGAGAAAGTTTGGTAATTCAGTCTTCCAGATTATAGCTAGGGACACTTGGGAATGGGACCCATGCTGGTGGGATAGGAAGGCGGTGTGTGGTGGGGGAATTCATGGGACCTCTCAGTTACAAAGTCTGGGTAAAAATCTTGTGACTTGACTGAGGCCACACCCTAGTGTTCCTGAGTGTTTGCTATTGCCAGTTTGGTGCGTCTGTTGGGATATCATGTGACCGATATGTCTGGAATAATCTAGTCATTGTTTGGAAATTTTGATAAGCTCTGACAATGTGCATTAACCTTGCCAAATCCTCTCTTCGCAGGTTGTTAATTAACTTTGTGAATGATAAAGATGCCCCAAATTGGCAAGGCTATCTGTACACAGGGCTTCTGTTTGCATGTGCCTGTCTGCAGACTCTGATCCTCCACCAGTACTTCCATATTTGCTTTGTTACTGGAATGAGGCTTAAAACAGCTGTCATTGGTGCAGTCTATCGCAAGGTATGCATGTTTGAAATATTACATCATCACCAGAGTAATGGCACCTCTGAAAATTGGGGCGGGGGAGCTGCAATAAAATCTTAGTGATGAACTTGAGTAAATTACATAATTTTAACTAGTTGGTATGCTTTGCCCAGGCTGGTATCTAATGGTAAACAGAATGTAAGAGACCTCCTTCAGCCCACAGCTGTAAATTAAAGATACTTTCAGTTAAGCTGCTTTTATTGATCATGTACAACAAAACCCCAACCTATTTCACATCTTACCTTGGAATGGGAACTAAACTTCCGTCTGCACAGAAATGGGACAGACGTCAGTAAAATGAGAGGATTATTAGCAACCAAGCAGGCACCAGTCTGCACAACCTCCGCCTGAAACAACCTGGAACTATTTAAAAAATCGACTTTAGACTAGCTGCTCTGCAGGAGGTGAGGCAGGAAAACATATGACAAGAAGCCAGCACTCAACCGGGACACTGAAACCAAACAAACCCCAAACAAAAACAACTTGCTCATGTTTTTAACCCTTGGTTAATTTAACCTTGATTAAAACTGTGTATTCAGTATACAGTGCTTTTTAGGCATGCAGGAAAAAAGCAATACTGTACGTAAGAGAAGCATTGCCTGTGACCACAAATTAAACTCCAGAAAAAGCTGTTCATGCTGCAGTACGAAATAAAGGCAGATTGTGAAGCTGTTTTGCCTCTATAGTCAGTATCTTCCTTTTTATCTACACACAGGCATTGGTTATCACAAATTCTGCAAGAAAGACGTCTACTGTTGGGGAGATTGTAAATCTAATGTCTGTGGATGCTCAGAGGTTCATGGACTTGGCTACGTATATAAACATGATTTGGTCTGCGCCTCTGCAAGTTATATTAGCATTGTATTTATTATGGCAGGTAATTATGTCATGCTTCTTGTTTTCCTGTTTAACTATGGTAGGTGAATGCAACTAGTGGCCAGGTGTTTTCCTCTGAAGTTCAAGACTATAGATAGCTAATGTCAGACCATTGGAGAGTATAGAACATGCGAGAGTGAGAATCTGCATGGAGAACCATTTAGGGCAGTATGCTGCCACTGTGATGGAAGAGAGGAGGCAGAGGGCTCTCAATTGCAAATCTAGCCGAAGCCTCCTCAAGTACCATGCTGGGACAAAGGCTTCTCTTACCCATTTCCTGTGTAGAAAGTGAGTGTCCTGTCAACAGCCCTTCCTCCACTCAGCAGTCTTGGGCCCCAGTGGCTGGCCAGCTAAGCAGCCCTTTCATGTGCCATGTGAATTTGGGCGTCCTGTGCTTCTAGAGCACCCAGTTAGCTGTTGGGACTCGGCTTACGCTGTGTCATTTGGTGGAGAAGTGGGCAGATGAAGGATCTTTTTGTTTGATTCATCATCCCAGCACCCATCATGCTGGGATAATGCCTGCTGTTTCTAGTCCAGGCACTTATCAGAAGGGCAGCCCCGGTTCTGCTTACAGCCAGGAAGCTAAGGCAGAATCTTATAAACTCATCCCCCTGTATTCTACTTTGAAAGAATAGCACCAACAAAAAGTTGAGAGGCATATCGGGAAGGACCTTGCATTTTAGCTTTGAAGAAGCAAAGATCATAATTATCTGCATATGTCTTTAGTCAAAAAAGGAGGGAGGAAAGGGATAGAAAAATTATATATACACGTGGGGTTTACGCTACATAGAATGCTTTGATATAAGATCTTTAAAGGTGTATGCTAACATTTTCTAAATAATGTGTGTGTGTAAATGGTGGGGTTTTTTTTTTTTTTCCTCTTAGAATTTAGGTCCTTCTGTCCTAGCAGGTGTGGCAGTCATGATCCTTTTGGTTCCAGTAAATGCTGTGATTGCAATGAAGACAAAAACATATCAGGTATGACACTTCATGTTTGTATGTGTATATGCTTTAAGACATGTTACTATTTTACTGTTCTGTGTGACCCATTCAATTCATGAAAGTTTATGCTAACTATTCAAATTCTTGTCCTGTGTGCCAGGGTGTTTTTTATAATGGGCATGTGCTGCCTGACAGTAGCCTTCCCACCAGTGACTAGCAAAGCTAATGCACAAAACTCTTTCAAAATAAAAATGCACCAGTGTCCTGCAATGTTGTGTTGCAGTGTGGTTTTTTTAAGTCACATATAAAATGCAGTAACTTCCAATACAGTGGTAAGGTACCATTCTCCAACTCAACAGAATGCCTGAGATGATAGATAAAATGCGTGCTGTTAAGTGTTTAAACTGGCTTTTAGCTGACTCTTCTAAGAAATGTGTACACCAGAGTGTTTGGATCAAGTGTATTACTGAATTTGGGACACTACTGGAATGCTGTTAAGCTTAACTTTGGGATGCTTGTAGACTACTTTTCTTATGTTAATGTCAGTCTGTTAACAAACCTCTTAGAATAACCACAAAAGTCCTTGACTCTCAGTTTTGGTTTTCAAACTAATCAGGTCAAAGAATACAAATCCATTTGATTATGGTCATTTTTTTTTTCTGTGAACTATAGTTTGAAAATTTAAGTCCAGAATACGAAATAGCTGAGATTTCCCAGGTATCAGTCTGGTTACTGTGGGTAAATGTTGACCCTTAATGGGGGCCATTGTATTGAATCATATGACCCTTCTGCCACCCAAATAAAGTGAAACTCCTTGAATTTTGCACTTGCATAGTGCATTCATCCAAGCCTCTTCAAGTGCCCCATTCCACTGATGAAGCTTTCCCACATTCCTTTGAGGAATAGCAGGTAGGTATTTTCCCCATTGTATAGATGTTCTTTATAATGAAGGTAATACCTGTATAATGTACTTATAAATAAGGTACAGGTGTGATATGTGACTGGCCCAAGGTGACATAGTATGAGTCAGTGGCAGAGCTGAGATTAGAATTTAGAATTCCTGACTGTTCTATACTGATTCACGCTCCATCCGTGCCTAGAACGGTACATCTTTTCAAAAGTTCTTTTCCTTAATTTGGAAAGGCCTCTAGGAGGAAGGAGGCTTCTGAAGTGAACATATAAATGTAGCCTCATGGTGTAGTGGGGAGAAAAATGCTCCGAAGTTAAGTAGCAAGAAGGGAAGGTAGGTTTGTTCCTGCTACTGACTGGAAGACATGAGCTATGAGCCAACAGGAGTCTGAACAGAATGAAAAGTGTGTGGGGTGGCCAAGGGCTAGATACAAATTGTATATCATTGGTGCTCAAGGGTATAATGGAGTTACTTTTTTAAACCGCATTTTGTACATAAATGCATAGACTTTTTAAGGCCAGTAGGGACCATCGAGTTCCTGAATTCTACAAAGATGTCTGACTTTATTTGTGTGAAATTGTTTTTTGCCTTTCCTCAAAACCGCCCCTAATTAGTTAAAATGTTTGTTTAATTTTGCAGTTCCGTATTTGTTGGTAAGGCGGCACTTCTGTTGTTCGCTTGCATTTGTAAGTGGTCTTTCCCCATAATAATTCGCCAACACAAAATATACAGTTAAGAAATTTGTATGGGCTAAATCGGTTTATTCAAACGGCTTTGTAGACATGCCAAGTATTGTGCTATGCTAATGACTTGTTTCTTTGTAATGGGATTTTAGGTAGCCCATATGAAGAGCAAAGACAACAGAATTAAGCTGATGAATGAAATTCTCAATGGGATTAAAGTGCTGAAACTTTATGCTTGGGAATTAGCCTTCAAAGAGAAAGTATTGGGGATCAGACAGGAAGAGCTGAAAGTGCTTAAAAAGTCTGCTTACCTTGCAGCAGTGTCTACGTTCACTTGGGTGTGCGCTCCTTTTCTGGTAAGTAAAATAGGTTTGAAGTTGTGCTTTGCTGGGTGGTAGAAGCCCAAAGAAACAGTGAGAGCGAAGTCCTGCTTTCCTGTTAGTTACTGTACTGGTCTTTCACTGTTCAGAGAACTCAGTCTTGTAACCAGAATTCTATCCACAGCAACATGCAGTTCAACAGTCAACTTTTCAGCACTTTTAGAAAAGGTATTTCTCTACACTTTTGTCTCTTCTTTTTTTTTTATATATTAACAACCTCCTCCAAGTTAAACATTTCCTGACTTTAAGGCAGTGACTTGGTTAGTTCTTAGGCTTTCATTTTCACCAGTACTGCAAATGTTCTTGGAACTTAAAAGGAGTAAATAGTAATTATAGTAATTTGGTCACAAACTGGAACAAAATGCCCTCCAGGAGGTCATTATTATATATAGATTATCTAGGAAGCACCTCTTAGGACTTCCCTTTACATTAACATTTATACTTCGTAATTTTTCTGGAAAAAAATTACATTATAGAAGTGCATGCTACACAGATTCCCAAGTGAGAGCGTTGATCAAAATGAATATTCTGCATTTCCAAGCACACCACATACTAGTCCTACATAGATGTGTGTGGATGCCTCTTTTCTCCCACCCACACTGGTAAAGCTGATTTGGCGGGAGAGGGCTGTTCCTTAGCCTGGGATCATTCTAACTTTTAAAAAGGTTTTGTTCCACATTTAAATATTGTCTCTGACTATTTGTGGCTGGCTTGAATTTACACGGAAAAGGAAGAGAGGAGACAAATTGTGTTAAAATTGCTTGTGCCCCTAATAGAACAAAGGGCCATTGCTATCGTCATCTGGCAGAAGCAAACAAACCATGCCTACATTAGGGTAAAATATGTATGTTCCGTTTGAAGGTGTTTAAGTGTTCTTTCCACTCATGGATTCCTTCCCTCCAAGTGCTGTTCGTGTTTACATGACATTGGTATGATAAAAGGCAGAAGAAGCAGCATCCTGCGTAGGAAATGTCAGAAGCATTCTTTAGTGAATCTTTTTCTAAAAGAAGGCTGAGATGGCTTTTTAAAAAGTTGATTTACTAGGTTCCTAAATACAGCTCCTCAGAGGGACTTTCCTTATTTCAATTTAGCTCTGTTGAAGCCAAGATGATTGATTTCCGTAGCCAATTCCCTGAACACCCATGTGTTACGAATGTTGGTTTGTCACTGGGCCTGCTCGCATACGAGTTAAAGGGAGAGGTATCCCCAAGCTTCTACAAGAGCAGGATTTGACTCTGAGGGAGGGGATATTTTATAACTTTCTCTTTCCCTGGTTTTTATCAGTCAGGATAACAACTTATGAAGAACTATAGCAAGCACAAAGGATTTTCAAATTGGTTCATTTCTTTCCCATGCACCCTCTTCCTTTTTGCCCTGCTTTGTAGCTCTTCTGGCCAGGGCTCCTTATAAAATTGTTCAGTATCTGTTTCATGAAACTGCTCACTTCATTGTACCTTTTTGTGGCAGAGTGTGCTGATAAGTCTATTTTAATATAGATTCCAGTAACATAGGAACGTGCAAACTTTCTGCCTTTAAAGTTATTGTTTGAACCCTTCTTTGTTTTTCATTCTCTCTACAGGAGGGCTTTTTTCACTGTAGTAATCTGTCTGAATAAACGAACATGTAAACAAGCTACCTTACCATGCACAGTTGAGTCAGCAGGCGTAAGAAAAACAATACATGCCTTCATAGCAGTTAAATAGGCTTTTACATAAGCTTTTAAATAGACCTCATGCAGAACTAAGAAAACCAATCTATTCACTATGCATTAGGTAAATAAAGTGGGGTTTAGTCTTTCTAACTAAATGTAAGATTGTTGGTACTTTCATGCCTCAAACTGGATAGCAGGTGATGATTTTGCTGGGAAAGCGTTATTGGGTGCTGCTGATATACTGAGGCACATGATTTATTATACCACCTTGGTATAAGGCATGTGGGAGTGGCTGTCAGGGAGAAGAGGAGCTAAAAGGTGAGCTGAGCAGTCTTAAGGGAGGAATTTTAGTAGCAGCCGTGCCTGGCTTTGTGCTAGTCTGTTATCTTATTGTTTTCTTTGTCAGTACATAATGTCTTAGCCACACTGTTTAAATGTACTTATTGATGACATAGTCAAGCATATAGTTTCTTTAAGTATGCACCCGGGTGCTGGAACAACTGGTATAGTGGGGGTGCTGAGAGCCATTGAACCAAATGGCAAACCCTGTATATGATGGAAACCATTCAAGCCGGAGGGTATGGCAGCACCCTTAGCACCCCTAGTTCCAGCACCTATGTGTGCACAGTGATTCTTTTCCTGACCTGGGTGGGGTACTGTAGAGTGTTATTTTCTAGTATGCTTAAGAACACATTTCTTAAATGATTTTTCTACCCCCAGTTATGGAAGCTATGCTTGTGAAAACCAGGCTTGTTGGTAGCCTTCTACAAAATGTAGTGTGAGCAAGATCTAAGTCATCTTAGTTACATAAGCTGTGTGCCCACCTTCAGAGCTGTTCAGAAATGTGGTACAGTGCAGTGATTGTAACTAGCAGAGGGAAAAGGGGTGATTAGAAGGCAGAGGAAGCAAAAAATAAACACACAACCTGGTACACCTGAGTTAATCCGCATACTTTTTTCTGCTTTGCCTTGTCTCACCTTTGTTCTGTAAAGAGAGTGAGTCACTTTTTTTTCTCAGTTTTCCAAGAGAAGCCAGCAGCTGTTGAATAACAAAACCATTAAGACCCAGTATTTGTTTTGCAAAGGCTTATTCTGATTATTTTCTTGTTCTTAAGAATGAGTTTTTGTTTAATTGCCTTTCAGTGTGTAAATATGGCTCTAGTTATTAGAGAAGACATTGTCTTTGGATTTAAAAATGTAAGAGTAAAGAATACAGACCATGATTATTCCCTCTTTGTTTTTAGGTTGCTTTATCCACCTTTGCTGTTTATGTACTGGTAGATAAGAACAATGTCTTGGATGCTCAGAAAGCTTTTGTTTCTTTAGCCTTATTCAACATCCTCAGGTTCCCACTGAATATTCTTCCTATGGTCATCAGCAGCATGGTACAGGTAAGATTTTAATATTAGTGACTGATTAACTCCAAAGTGATTATTTCTATATATAGTGGCTTTTTTGAGGTCTGTGAATGCTTTAAAGCCTTACAGTCCTATGTGCACATAGAAGTCTCTTCTCTCTACTCACCACTGAAATGCAGTCACCTTAGAAGGTAAAGTTTTGGGGTCTCTTATTTTCCTGTGTGTTTTGGCTTGATCTACACTTAAAAGTTACCTTGACATAGCTATGTTGGTCAGGAGAGGAGATGTTATGCCAACATAACCCCCAGTAGAGGCGTAGCTACGTTGATGGAAGTGTTGTTCAAAGAGGGGGTATTACTACCCTGACAGAAAACCTCCTTCCTAGGTGTAGGTGTTTTCACTGGAGGCTACGCCAGCGTAGCTATGCTAACGTAGGCATGCTGGTATAACCTCTGTAGCATAGATATACTCTTTGTACAGCACCTAGCACCATCCGACCCCAATCCTAATTGTGCCCTCGGGGTGTTACTGCACTACAAATAAATGCCTGTCTGTTTTTTCCACTCTGAGGAGGGGGTGGGTGAAGTGGCTTGTGGTGGCTACAGTGGGAAGAATATACTGGATTTAACATCTAGTTAACCAAGCAAAATGAAACAGTATTTTTTATAAGCTGTGTGTAAAATAGTTTTTCAATTGTTTCATGTTTAGGCAAGTGTTTCCTTAAAGCGTCTCAGGTTATTTCTCTCGCATGAAGAGTTAGAGCCAGATAGCATAATCAGAGGTTCTATCAAAGATGGTAAGTCCTTATTTTGTATAGTTTTTATTTGCTTCTAGTTTGTCGTGTTAATTTCCAGTGCTACAAACTACAAGTATTGGAGCCCAATAGAGCATGTTTTGGGTGGGTTCCAAAGTGTCTTTGTGGGCCTTTGTAATAAATTTTTGCAATTTGTGGAAGTTATGTATCTGGCAAGAGAAATCTGGGTTTTTCAATTCAATTTTTGTGCAATTTCTTCGAGGTTTTTTCCCCCTTCCCTTTTGTCCATAGTATAAAATGCTCATGTCCAGTGTCAGTAAGAAACAAGGAGGGTTATTGTAATTAAATTAATCAGCTTTAAATGGACACAGTGGACACCTTGTAGAAAAGTAATTTTCATGTAGCAGTCAGTGTAGGTCAGAAGATGGCAAAAGCACTCCCATACTGAAAACCCGTAATCACTTTTGTGGAGAGCATCTAAACAACACTCCTGAGGCCCAGAAAGAGTCAGCGTCTCCCCAGCACAGTGACACACACCTCTCTTCATTTATGGAATTGCATGTAGTCATCCAACTCTGCTTAAATACAATTAATACTACTCCAGTCTCCCATTCTACGCAGGGACTGTCAGTCATTATGTTTGTATAGCATCTAGCACGGCAGGGCCCTACCTGGTAGTGACCTTTAGGTGATGCTGCAATATAAATTTATGTCTCTGTGGATTTATCACAGAACTGTAGGGTTTTGTAGAATCTTAATGCCCCATGTTGTAAAATGTGCTGCTCTTATAGCTGGTTTAAACCCTGATAAGTGATTCCCTAGTCATCCTTTTTATAAAGCTAATACAATATTCTCTCTCTCGCTCTCATGCATTCAGGTGGGTTCTCCATTACTAGATCCACTTGGTTTTCCTATCAGCAGAGTTTCTTGCTATGACCATTATTATCTGCCTTCTTCCTTTTTTCAATTGAATCGCATGTCCGAATGGAATCCAGCTTCCTCAACTGGATTCTTTGTTGGCTTTACGGTGGCTTTTTTTTTCCTGCTCCGCTGGGATTGGTAGATATGGAAGTGTGTCCCTCTAAAGCAGTGGTCTCCAACCTTTTTACAGCCAAGATCACTTGTTGAATTTAAGGGCAACCCAGGATCTACCCCCTGCCCCTTCCCTGAGCCCCCACCCCCTCACGTTGGCTTGCTGTCCCCCACCCTCACTCACTTTCACCAGGCTGGGGCAGGGGGTAGGGTTTTGGAGGGGCTCTGGGCTGGGGCCGAGGGGTTCACAGTGTGGGAGGGGGCTCCAGGCTGAGCCTGGGGCAGGGGGTTGGGGTGCAGGAGAGGGTATGGGGTGAATGCTCTGTCAGGGAGTTTTGGGTACAGGAGGGTGCTCTGGGCTGGGGCAGAGTGTTGGGATGCACGGGGAGGTGCGGGGTGCGGGTGCTGGCTTGGGGGGGGTCAGGGCAGGGGTGCAGGAGGGGGTTTGAGGTGCTGGCTGTGGGAGGGGGTTCAGGGCTGGGGTTTGGGGTGCAGAAGGGGGCATGGGGTGCTGGCTCTGGGAGGGGGCTCAGGGCTGGGGTAGGGGTGCAGGAGGTGTTTGGGGTGTGGGATCAGGGCTGGGGCTTGGGGTGCAGGAGGGGCTCTGGGGTGCTGGCTCTGGGATGGGGCTGGGGGTTGGGGTGCAGCCTCCCATCGAGCAGCACTTACCGCAGGCAGCTCCTGGTCGGTGGCGGAGTGAGGCTAAGGCAGGCTCCCTGCCTGCCCCAGCCCCATGCCGCTCCCAGAAGGGGACAATGTATCCCTGTGGCTCCACGTGCTGCCCCTTTCTGTCGGCACCGGCTCCTCAGTTCCCTTTGGCCACAGTTACCCGTTCCTGGCCAACGGGAGCTGCGGGGGCAGTGCTTGCAGGCAGGAGCAGCATGCTAAGACCCCTGCCCACACCCGCATGGGGCTGCGCTGGCCACTTCCGGGAGCGGTGTGGGGGTGGGGCAGACAGGGAGCCTGCCTTAGTGGCACCCAGTGGCGCCGCCATAGATCACGATCGACTGGGAGAGTCCCCAGGATCGATCAGTCGATCGTGATTGACCGGTTGGTGACCACTGCTCTAAAGTCTGAAGAGTGAATGTGCAATGTGGTATTGTAGGAAAAGTGCCTCTCGTTGATTTTCAGATCAAAATTGCTCTGTTTACAAGTTAGGGCTGCTTTTTCTAATGTCAGTTTTGTTAACTCAGCCTTTAGTGCTTCCTTTGAATCGTAAGTCCGAATAGAATCCAGCTTCCTCAACTGGATTCTTTGTTGGCTTTACAGTGTTAAAAGGGGCAAATAGTAAAATCTAATTTGTTGGGAAAGGGAAGCAGATTGACTCCCTGTGTGTATTCAAAGTCCTGTCAGTTGCATATCAAGGTAGTATTTTGATATACTTGCTTTTCTTGCCATACCTGTGCCGTGGCCAGCCAATGATTGTAACTTGAGAACCCCAGCCCTGTTTGTAGAATCAGTCAGAATGGAGCGTGAGCTATTAACGAAAACAGAGTGCTGGAGTTCTGTTACTAAAATAGCATTGGACCTGCCTCTGTGTGTGTGCCTGGATTTACTTCCCATGGCACAGTGCAGTGTACATCATACAACTGTTTCCTTATTGGTCTGCGTCTAAACATAATTTTTCTTTCATTATTTGCTAGCTGAAGGAAGCATTATTGTGAAGAATGCAACATTTAGTTGGTCAAGAACTGATCCTCCCTCACTGAATGAGTAAGAATTGGTATCCTAATTAGTTCTGGCCTATAATTGCACTAAAGCTTTATCACTTTTTAAATTTTTTCTGTAGAGCTTGAAGTGTGTGCATCACTGCACAATAAATAAGCTCTGCTAAAATGGTATGTCTGTGCTCCAAAGAGCTTACAACCTTAAAGGAACAGCAATACAAACACATTTCACTTAGTCATAGATAGGATGTTCCATGCTTTATAAGGTGTGTGGGTTTTGTTTGGGGAGGGGCGGGGGAGAGACTGTTGAATGGGAAGGGAGCTTTTGCATCCTCTAATTAATTAGGAGTCTCTCTTTCAAGCATACAGGTTGATACGAAAGAAGACAAAGTTATTAGTGGGGTAGGGAGTCAAAAGGAATAGCCAGGAGAAAATCTGGTGTAGAGCATATGCAGTGGGCTAGGGTAGAGGAAGCGAATAAGAGAAGATGGCGGTAGGAGCAGAGTTCTCCGGAGGCTCAAAGTGATGAGAATAGCTTGTAGTTAGTAGAAGCTGTGAGCTACACAACTAACCAGCCCCTTTCTTGTTTTATGACTTCATTTATGGGGCTCCTTACACCTGAATCCCCTTCCCTGCCATGCTTCCACCCCATCCTCCAAGTCTCCCCCTTAAACATCTTATCTATAGCCCTCTTTGTTCCAGTACTGGGGATGGGTAGGAGAGGAACCTTACAAAATCCTCAGGATGCACACAGTGCTAACCAATGCACCTGCAGGATGTTGCTGCTTGAAAGCCTTCCCTTCTCCCTATCCTCTCCCTTGTTTTTTATCATATGTTTTCTGGGACGCAGACGTTGCTTGGTGTTTGTAAAACACCATGCATATTTATAGTGCTGCATAGACAATATGAGGTCAAGCTGGTGCAAAGAGTTTCAAGAAAGAGTGAGAGTATCAGACTGGTGGGCAAGAAGGATGGTCTTGGCAGCTGCTTTTTGGAGGCCTGATCACATACTGAGACTATATGATTGTTTATGTATAAGCAGAGCTGAGCACGTTCTGCATATAGAAGCTTGAATTCTCAGACTCATGTTCTTGTTAAAGAACCAATGGACTGTATTGCAATTGTCAGCAGCTATAGAGCAGGTGTTTGTTTCTCTGTATTTGATACTACAATAAAATGCTCACCATTATTTGTGTGTGGTATTGTATCAAGCAAGGCTGAACTCTGTGTGATTTATTTCAGCATTAATTTCACTGTCCCTGAAGGCTCCCTGATTGCCGTTGTTGGACAGGTTGGCTGTGGAAAGTCTTCATTGTTGTCTGCCCTTCTAGGAGAGATGGACAAGAGGGAAGGATATGTGGCTGTCAAGGTAGGAAATGTCTGGATAACCGTTCTGTTGTTTGTGGGTACTTCTGAAGTGATAACACTTCCATAGCATGAGGGGGGATAAAAGCCTCTCAAATTAACAAGTTATTTTTTATGGGTGGCGGTGGGGGAGGAATTGTGCTTGTGCTGCATTATGATGTACATAGAGGCCTGAAAGTGTGCATGGTGTATTCAAATTTTGTTTTTATCATAGAAATATCAGGAATATAAAACCTTGTTCCTGTTTTTGCAGGTCTTTGTGGAGGACCTAGAGAAATGATTTGGAAGCTCTCTCTCAGCCCTAAATTGAAAGGGAGAGGGCAGGGTTGAATCTCTTACAAAGACCTTTTTTCCAGCTGTAAATTTATTCTTAATACAGATTTCAGTCGAAAAATCCAACGTTGTTCTTAAATTATCTGAAAAAAATCACTTCCCCTCTAAAAAAAAAAAAAAAAATGACTTTAATTTCCTTTGTGCCTATGATGGAGTTTTATTAATTCGGTCATCCTTTGAATCGTCCTAGAAAAACAAAGTGGACAAGACATGAATTCTCATGTTGCAACCCTTATCCCCCTCTCCCTCCCCCCCCCCTTTTTTTTTTAACAGAAAAAATATTCAACACAAGCCATCTTTTTCCTTACACCCTGTTGTATGTGATGGGAAAGGGGGGAGAAATACTCCAATCTTTCATTTAATCATTCAGCAGTGACACAGGCATTTCTGAAGCATTCTTAGTCAAGATACGAGCCTGAATGTCTTTTTAGTAGGGCTATTGATTAATCGCAGTTAACTCCTGCGATTACCTCAAAAAAAATTTTGCGATTAAAAAAATGAAGCGCAATTAATCGCAGTTTTAATCACACTGTTAAACAATAGAATACCAATTGAAATTTGTTAAATATTTTAGTTTTTTCTAAATTTTCATATATATTGTATTCTGTGTTGTAATTGAAATCAAAGTATATATTTTTATTACAAATATTTGCACTGTAAAAATGATAAACAAAAAATAGTATTTTTCAGTTCATAGAATCAGAAGATTAGGGTTGAAAGAGACATCAGGACGTCATCGAGTCTAACTGTCTGCTCAAAGCAGGACCAACCCCAACTAAATCAAAATTCACCTCGTACAAGTACTGTAGTGCAATCTCTGTCATGAAAGTGCAATTTACAAATGTAGATTTTTGTGTTACATAACTGCACTCAAAACCAAAACAATGTAATACTTCAGAGCCTGCAAGTCCACTCATCCCTACTTCTTGTTCAGCCAGTCGCTCAGACAAACAAGTTTGTTTACATTTAAAGCTGCCCTCTTCTTATTTACAGTGTCACCAGAAAGTGAGAACAGGCATTTGCATGGCACTTTTGTAGCCGGCATTGCAAGGTATTTACGTGCCAGATATGCTAAACATTCGTATGTCCCTTCATGCTTCGGCCACCATTCCAGAGGAAATGCTTCCATGCTGATGATGTTCATTAAAAAAATGTGTAAATTAAATTTGTGACTGAACTCCTTGGGGAGAATTGTATGTCCTCTGTTTTACCCGCGTTCTGCCATATATTTCATGTTATCGCAGACTCGGATGATGACCCAGCACATGTTCTTTATGTTAAGAACACTTTCACTGCAGATTTGACAAACGCAATTAAGGTACCAATGTGAGATTTCTAAAGATAGCTACAGCACTTGACCCAAGGTTTAAGAATATGAAATGCCTTCCAAAATCTGAGCGGGATGAGGTATAGCGCATGCTTTCAGAAGCCTTAAAAGAGCAACCTTCCGATGCGGAAACTACAGAACCCGAACCGCCAAAAAAGAAAATCAACCTTCTGCTGGTGGCATCTCACTCAGATAATGAAAACGAACATGCGTCGGTCTGCACTGCTTTGGATCGTCATCGAGCAGAAACTGTCATCAGCACGGACACGTCCTCTGGAATAGTGGTTGAAGCATGAAGGGACATATGAATCTTTAGAGCATCTGGCACATAAATATCTTGCGACACCGGCTACAACAGTGCCATTAGAACGCCTGTTCTCACTTTCAGGTGACATTGTAATCAAGAAGCCGTCAGCATTATCTCCTGCAAATGTAAACAAACTTGTTTGTCTGAGCGACTGGCTGAACAAGAAGTAGGGATGAGTGGACTTGCAGGCTCTAAAATTTTACATTGTTTTATTTTTGAATGCAGTTATTTTTGTACATAATTCAACATTTGTAAGTTCAACTTTCATGATAGAGATTGCACTACAGCACTTGTATTAGGTGAACTAAAAAATACTATTTCTTTTATTTTTACAGTGCAAATATTTGTAATAAAAAAATATAAAGTGAGCACTGTACACTTGGTATTCTGTGTTGTAATTGAAATCAATATATTTGAAAACATGGAAAATATCCAAAAATATTTAAATAAATGGTATTCTATTGTTTAACAGTGCAATTTAAAAAATAATTTTTTTTTAATTTTTTTTTTTTTTTTTTTGAATCGCGCGATGGATTTTTTTGAATCGCATGACAGCCCTACTTTTTAGCATTCACTACTTCTATAAAGCATGTGTGTTTGCATGGAGAATTCAGCAACGTGGTTGTTGGGGGGAGGGGGGAGCATGTTCCATTTGAAGCCCATTCCCCAAAACATACTTTCAACATGATTGCTGTAGAAGAGCATGGCTAACCTGAGCTGCCACAGCCACATGCTGTTTTAGCATGCTAGCTAAGGAGAGCTAGCGCATCTGTCTGCCTGCACTGGGAAGCACGCTCTCAGCTGCCCTGTAAAACATACACTAGCGCTGTTTTCCCCAATTGTACGATGGGCATCCTACATATCTTACAAGGATGTTGAATGTGATTATTGTTTGCATGGTGCTTTGAGGATGTCTGTGAGATGTTATTTAAATAGAGTGAAATACTGAATAGCTAATTTTTGTTTCTTATAGGGCTCAGTTGCCTATGTTCCTCAACAAGCCTGGATACAGAATGCAGCTCTGAAGGACAATATTATCTTTGGGAGGGAGATGAAAGAGAGCCAGTATAAACGAGTGATTGAGGCTTGTGCACTTCTGCCTGATATAGAGATTCTTCCTAGTGGAGACAGAACAGAAATAGGGGAAAAGGTATTGAGATACACCCCGTATCCTAATGGATGCAGTCATTGGAGTTAGAGACATACTTTCCATTCTAACTCCCTTTTTAGAATTGTACGGGACTTGCAAATCTTTTTGGTAAAAATCTGTCAGACCAGGTCTCCACCTGAAGGTGAATTTTGTTTATTTATTTATTTATTTAAATAGTTGAGCAAAAGTGGTACTTTTTGAATGCTAGGAAAGCTGGGGAAGAAAGACTGCTTAACAATAATAATGAAAATCCTTTAATTACATCAATTTACTAATGGGGACAGGCTAAGAGCTGAATCTTGACGAGCAGTATGGAAATCACCCTCGTTGCTGAATGTTTAATTTAACTAAGTGTTGAAAAATGTAAAAACTTATGAACAGGGACTGAGGTCATCTATGCAATCGGCCTGGAGTGACCATAGCTGTGGACTTGCTAAGGAAGACAGCTTGATGCTTCACTGGGCAGACTCTTTCCAGCAGCTGCCTCGTTGGCCCCAAAGGCCCGCGGTGCCCGTACAAATCCACTTTCCAACCAAACTAAGCTAAGTTCTCATCCAAGTACAGCCACCCGTCACCTGAAAGGAGCAGGCAGCTAGGTGAATTGGGCTGTTGGTCAATGGGGAAAACAGGAGGAGAGCCCTTGAAAAGCCCTTACCTAAGCCCCTGCACAACATGCAAAGCATACAGCGATGGAGGGAAGGCGCCTGCATGCTTTGGTGCACAGAAGGAGCTCCCACACTGGTGCATCCTGGGAGTGTGCAGCATCTAGGGAGAGTGCCTAGGGCTCACAGTTCTGGTGGGTGCTCTAACCAAATAGTTCCAGATTGTGGAAGATAGCAGAGCCAGAGTGCCAGAGCACAGAGGAGGAGAGGATTTTTAAACAGGAGTTCTGCACTTCTGTCTCTGAATAAGGCCCTTGCAAAACCTAGGGCTAGTCGTGCTCTGTCTTGGCTTGCTCTCGTGATGACTACAGACATGAGTTTGCAAATAGGTTATTTTTCAGAGTATATTTATTAAGCATGCCATTTTTCACTTGTAATATGAAATAGCTCCTATACAATCAAGAACTCCTCTTTTTTCACCATGGTAACTAAATGCTTGTTTATCAGTACAACACTGAAGTGGCTTCCCAGCTTAGTAAGAAAACTAAATACAATCATGTTTAAGATGCTTTCCTTACACTGGGCAAAATGTAGGAGGTGATTTCCATTCACAAAACTCCCACTTTAATTCATGGAAATCCTGTGAATGTAATGAGTTACAGGACATGCAGAAGAGATGATTGTATTACAGTGGTGCCAAAAGTCCCAGTCTGGAACTTCCTCTCTCGTGGGAGGTACTATAGAAACATATAGATAGATATGGTCCCTGCCACTCTATAGTGTTTCACCTGTTTAGAGGCCTGGCCAGACGTTAATTAATGTCTAGATTTTTCCATACATATCAAAAAGGAGGCGTTGGCCCACGATTTTTAACACTATTAAGCTACTGAAATAATGTCTATTATTTGGTATGTTTATCATGAAGCTGCAGCTCCTCTAATGCCTTCACAGAAGCCTCCTATGACTTTTACCCTGAAACAACGTATTTTACTGTAAAACCCAGCAGCACTTTATTTCCTCCTTCTCCAGGGTGTGAATCTCTCTGGAGGACAGAAGCAGAGAGTCAGCCTTGCTCGGGCAGTTTACTGTAACACCGATGTCTATTTATTTGATGATCCTTTATCTGCTGTTGATGCCCATGTTGGGAAGCATATTTTTGACAAAGTTATTGGACCAAAGGGAATCCTGAAAAATAAAGTAGGTATTTTTAAATGATACTTCAGATCGGGTGACTTTTCCATGGAATGATTCTTTCTGTGATTTTAAGCTTGGTTCAAAAGGTTCCAAGAACTAGAAAGCTCCTTTGAAACAACTTCATCCATTTTACTTCCCGGTTATCATTTTTATTCCTCAATTCTATTTCCAATTGGATCTGACTTGTTACATGATCTTGTGAAAGTCGCATGAAACATCTGGACCTGGCTTTACTCATTTGTAAAATGGAGAAGTGATGTGAAGACGTAGGCCCAGATATTTAAAAGTATTTAGGCGCTACTCGGCTCAGCATTGCAATGCCTAAGCCTTATTTTCAAAAGTGACTTAGGTGCTTATGTGCCTAAGTCCAAATGACTTTCAGTGAAACTTAGGTGCCAAATATCAGAGGGGTAGCCGTGTTAGTCTGAATCTGTAAAAAGCAACAGAGGGTCCTGTGGCACCTTTAAGACTAACAGAAGTATTGGGAGCATAAGCTTTCGTGGGTAAGAACCTCACTTCTTCAGATGCAAGTAATGGAAATCTCCAGAGGCAGGTATAAATCAGTATGGAGATAACGAGGTTAGTTCAATCAGGGAGGGTGAGGTGCTCTGCTAGCAGTTGAGGTGTGAACACCAAGGGAGGAGAAACTGCTTCTGTAGTTGGGTAGCCATTCACAGTCTTTGTTTAATCCTGATCTGATGGTGTCAAATTTGCAAATGAACTGGAGCTCAGCAGTTTCTCTTTGGAGTCTGGTCCTGAAGTTTTTTTGCTGTAAGATGGCTACCTTTACATCTGCTATTGTGTGGCCAGGGAGGTTGAAGTGTTCTCCTACAGGTTTTTGTATATTGCCATTCCTGATATCTGACTTGTGTCCATTTATCCTCTTGCGTAGTGACTGTCCAGTTTGGCCAATTTACATAGCATATGCCAGCAATGCCCCTCTGCTATGTACATTGGCCAAACTGGACAGTCACTACGCAAGAGGATAAATGGACACAAGTCAGATATCAGGAATGGCAATATACAAAAACCTGTAGGAGAACACTTCAACCTCCCTGGCCACACAATAGCAGATGTAAAGGTAGCCATCTTACAGCAAAAAAAACTTCAGGACCAGACTCCAAAGAGAAACTGCTGAGCTCCAGTTCATTTGCAAATTTGACACCATCAGATCAGGATTAAACAAAGACTGTGAATGGCTATCCAACTACAGAAGCAGTTTCTCCTCCCTTGGTGTTCACACCTCAACTGCTAGCAGAGCACCTCACCCTCCCTGATTGAACTAACCTCGTTATCTCCATACTGATTTATACCTGCCTCTGGAGATTTCCATTACTTGCATCTGAAGAAGTGAGGTTCTTACCCACGAAAGCTTATGCTCCCAATACTTCTGTTAGTCTTAAAGGTGCCACAGGACCCTCTGTTGCTTTTTAGGTGCCAAAGTCACTTTTGAAAATGACACATGCTCCTAAGTCAGTCAGATGTTGCAATGTTGAGCAGAGACAGAGCTTTAAAAATGTGAGTTTAGTGTTTATAAAGTGCTTTGAGCACCTCTGATGAAAGGTACAGTAGCATCAGTGCAAAGAATTATGAGAGAGTTCAGTGACTCCAAAGGCCTAAGATGCAGGTCAGCTGGAGAAAACGACTATTAAAAAACAAGAACTAATTTTGTCTAACAATTACCATGTGCCTGTTGCGTGTGTTGTTATGCACATAATTAAAATCTGGTGTGCGACACTTACTGCAAGAATTTAACACTTAGTTACTGTTTAGAGAGAGCCTTGTACTCAATATATATCTATTTATATTTTTTAACATCTAGACTCGGGTTTTGGTAACCCATGGGGTCAGTTATCTGCCTCTGATGGATACAATTATAGTGATGACTGATGGTAAAATATCTGAGATGGGCTCTTACCAAGAGCTGCTAAAGCAAGACGGGGCCTTTGCCGAGTTTCTTCGTACATATGCTAATGCTGATCAGGATGTGGAGAATGGAGGTAAGCTTACAAAGAAACTGCACTGAGCTAAGATGATGTGCTGCCTGCTAGTGGGTTTGTGGTAGCATGCTTCCTTGAGTGCTTTTCCTTCCCCATGGTAGATCAAAATAGGCAGGGATCCTTGTTTCATGAAGGTATCCATGATTGGCTGGTAGAATTGAAAACCAGGTATTCAATATCCAACATAATGAAATGAAATTAATGGAGATATCCTATCTCCTAGAACTAGAAGGGACCTTGAAAGGTCATCAAGTCCAGCCCCCTGCCTTCACTAGCAGGACCAAGTACCAATTTTGCCCCAGATCCCTAAGTGGCCCCCTCAAGGATTGAACTCACAACCCTGAGTTTAGCAGGCCAATGCTCAAACCACTGAGCTACCCCTCCCCCCGGGATCTGTTGGGCTGTAGAAGAATCTCCTGTGGAAGCCATCACTCGTTGATCCTTTCAGATTGTCCAATACAGCTCTGAAGTCAGTCTAAGGCTGGGCATCTGTTTACTCTTTAAAAAAAAAAAAAAAAAATCTCTAAAAGTCATGGAATCTCTGACGACTTATCCACAGGGCTGGTGAGTCCCTCACATAAATGGGACCTTACTTAATCTGAGAGCCGGAAAGAGCAGCTGTTCTTTTCCCAGCTCTTCCTGTTGCAACACAGCTGCATTCACACTTAGAGACTGCAGGGAATCTTTGTAACTTTCTGGTATTGCACCTTGTCTGCAAATTGTGGAAGAAGGTCCAATGCCTCCCAGTCTGATTTCTTACAAGACTTGCTCAAATTGTTTTCTGGCTTTGTTCCCTGCATTAATGCTCAGATACAAGCAGTGGTTTTTAGTGTGCTTGGCTGGTGTTACGCTGATATTCCCTCTGTGTGCACATAGGACGTGTTCTTTGGCATGCACCCTCTGCTGAGACACACAAATGGCAGGCTTTGCAGGAAATGGATTGCTCCTGCTGATTTTTTGCATAATTCACACCTATCACTTGGAGTGCTGCATGGGTGTTTGGTGCTCGACACTCCATCCTGCCTGAACATGAGCAGTGCACTGAACTACAGAATATGAACGAAGCTGTCAGAGGAGCCATAGAGCTGTACTGAATTGCTGCTTGTCCTCTCAGCCAGGAGATAAGTGAGAATAGTATTCTGCCCTCTACCACGGGCCAGGAGAGGGAAGTGCAGTGCTTGCATCCCCTTTCTGGCAATGGGAGAGGTGAGTGGGAAGGGAATGACAGGTGGAGAGAGGCTGACAAAGAGAATGACTAGGGAACAGGGTGGAGAGTGAGGCCAGGTGAGAGGGCCTGTAAGGTAGGAAGCAGAGTTGCCCTGTTTAGGCCCTGTCCTTCCCAGGCCATAGAAAGCTATGACCGTCCCCCTCTGATTATTGGAGAAAGCAGAGCAGAATGTGCCTCCTTGGTGAGAGCATGTATTAATGTGTGTTGTAGAAGAGCTGAGCTTGTCTTCTGAATGTGCTTGTTGAATCTGCTCCACTTAGGTTTGCCAGGTGTCTGGTTTTCGACTGGAACATCCAGTCGAAAAGGGACCCTGGCAGCTCCGGTCAGTACCGCTAACCAGGCCGTTAAGTCCAGTTGGCGAGGCTGTCAGGCTCCTTACCTGGCTCCGCGTGCCTCCCAGAAGTGGCATCATGTCCTTCTGGTTCCCAGGCGGAGGAACAGCTGTGGAGCTCTGCACACTGCCCTGCCCTGTGTGCCAGCTCCGCAGCGCCCATTGGCTGGGAACCACAGCCAATGGGAGCTGCGTGGGCGGTGCCTGCGGGTGGAGACAGTGCACACTGCGCAGAGCCACCTGGCCACCCCTAGGCCTAGGAGCTGAGGGACATGGGTGGGCTCCCTGGAAGCAACAACAAGTTAAGTGTCCCCGGAGCCTGAACCCCACTACCCTCCCACACCCTAACCTCTTGCCCTAGCCCTGAGTCCCCTCCCACATCCTGAACCCCTCATTTCTTGCCCAAACCCAGAACCTGCATCTCCAGCCCAGAGCCTGTACCGCATGCCTCAGCCCAGAACCCCCTCCCACACACTGAACCCCTTGGCTCCATCCCCCAGCCCTGAGCCCCTTCCTGCACCCCAAACCCCTCATCCCCAGCCCCATCCCAGAGCCTGCACCCCAACCCCCTGTGCCAGCCCCGAGCACCCTCCTGCATCCCGAACCTCTCATTTCTGGCCCCACCCCAGAGCCCGCATCCCTCTTCCCCACCCCTGTCCCAGCCCACTGAAAATGAGTGAGTGAGGGTGGGGGAGAGCGAGCGACAGAAGGAGGGGGGGATAGAGTGAGTGGGGAGGAGGCCTCTGAGAAGGGGTTGGACCTTGAAGAAGGGGTGGGGCAGGGGTGTGGCAAGGGAGTTCACTTTTGTGCTATTAGACAGTTGGCAACCCTAGCTCCAATGGACCTTTTGTAGGCACTGGCATTCTGGGAGAGGTATGGTCCTCTGGCTAACTCACTGAGCTGAGACTGTGCAGATCTGTCTCCTGTCCCTGTCACAGGCTTCCTGTATAATCTTGGGCATGTCACTTAATCGCTCTCAATTCCCATTCTGCAAAATGGAAATATTTTCATACTTCACTGGGAGAGCTGTGGGGCAAAGTAAGAATTGTGAGGTTCTCACCTACCACTGGGACAAGTACCACAAAAAAGCCATTACAATAGAAGAAATATGATTAACTTGCACACTGTATAGAATTAAAGAAATAATGCTTTGGGTTTGGAAGCAGCTAGATGTACTCTTATTTAAAGGATATCTGATACGGACATCAATGTATGAGCAGACTTCAGAGAGAAGGATTAATCTGCCTTTTTCTTTTGTAGTCTCGATAAAATTTAATACTTTGCAATTTGCCTAGTTCTAGCCTTTGTCAGCTCACTTAGGCAGTTTTGTCTGCTTTTTGAAGGCTTTGTACATGTAAACATGCTTGACAAATATGCCCTTGCTTTTGTTTGAAAGTCTTTTCCCATTGGTGTGCTGGGTAACTTGTTTTGGAAAGAAATCCAGTGTTTTTAGTATGCTGCACTTATTTGCCATCCTTGCATGTAATTCTTCTTAATTACTGTGACCCAGATGAACAATGGGCACCTTTGTTGTTTACTAATGCAATGTATTATCATAGTGTTTGACTACTATTTGCCCTTTAGTTGTGGGCAGATCTCTTTACCTCTGCTTTTATTTTTCCCCAGGCCGTAAAATGGTGGTATTGCTCTCTACCTAGTTCACTTGGACTAATTTAATTTAAAGGGGCCATATAAATGAGAAGTCTTTGCTTCTAAAGTCAAATTACTGTGTGTGTCTGTATCTATAGTTGCATAAGCAGACTGTATAGTCTATGGAAACTAACAAAAAGGAGTCACCACTATATTAAACAAGTGTCCGAAACTCCCCCGGCCTCTACTCATCTCACACCTCCAAAGCTCAGTTTAGCTGCCTGTTCTCCTATGTCATCTTAATGCTGTCTCAACCTTACACAGCTTTCTGTCCACCCTCCCACAGCTTTTTTCCAATTTACCTGTTTCCAGCTCCTCTGTTAGTGCAGTAATTGGGCTACCCATTAGTCTAACCTCCTCACTTGTTCCTTCAACCCAACTTGATTTAGAATAGCATAAATGTCTCGCACTTTCATCTGAACATATTTATGAAGGGCTCCAGCATTAACTTCAAATTTTTCTTTCTAAGTCTGGAACTACTTTTGGCAGGTGTGGGGCAGCTGTCTTAGTAAACTTTCATAGCAAGTAATCATTTGATTTTTTTTTTTTTTTTTAATCCCACTCTTTACCATTCTCTTCTTGCTTCCATTAATATACAGCTGCAAAGAAAGGAGAAGGTTTGTCACACTCTTAGTTGATGGCCTTTTTCATTTGAATTCAATTTTTCTTTGTCTTTTAAACTGTTTCATCACCTTCTTCCCCCTTTCTCTCTCCCCCCTCCCTTGCCGCCCCCCCCCCCCCCGAATCCTGAACATAGATCCAAAGACAGGAGAAGACAAGGAAGGTTTGTGTTGGTTTGCTCAGATGCTTTTCTGCATGTAGATAGTGGAAATAGTTGACTGTGATATAAAAGATGTGCATGGTTTTGGAAAAGTCAGTGTATACGTTTAAACTCAAAATATTCATTACAATTGACCATTCCTCCTTCACTGGCCATAGGTAACTCCTTTTTTGCCAAGTTGTTTTATACTCTTTGTATTAGGGCAATAGACATGGCTGCGTTTTATTCTCTCGTGTGGCTGCATCATTGGCAGCTGACGTTTCACACTACATGAAGAAAAGTGTTGGTTAGCTTCTTGCTTCATGTGCAAGGGTTAACCGGGGCTCGACCCTCTCCGGAGCGGCGGGGAGCCACACCGGCTCACTACACACAGTTGATGTTGGGGAATTAGTCTGGCCGCAGGGTCTCTCTCGGCAGCCCTTGCTGTAACAGGAACAAATACTGAAAGCCCAGGCCCTAGGTCAGGGCGGGGCAGTGCAAAGTCAGAGCTCAGGCCTTCAAGCAGGGCTGAGCAATAACAGTACAACCAATAGCAATAGGCCCACGCCTCCTCAGGCCTGGGAGAGGGGGAGACTGCCAACCACAAGTTGGGTGGCAGGGGGGACGCAGGCCCACCCACTCCTCTGCATCCCAGCCCGGGGCCCTAGCAGCGGCAGAAGACCCACTGCATAGTCAGTGGGGATCCTGGCCGCAACACACTGACATGGGCTCTGGCAGTGCTGCAGCCAGACTAGGGTCATCTGCCCCCGGGCTACTTCCAGACTCCCCCTCGGGGCCTACCTGGGTCAGGGTGTTGTCCTCTGGGGGGTCCAGCACCATAGGTTCTTCTGGATAGCGAGCGCAGGGTAGGTCCAGCAACTCCTCCGGGTAGCGGGCGCAGGGCAGGCCCGGCAACTCCTCCAGGTAGCGGGCGCAGGGCATGCCCGGCCAGTCCTGGCGGCTGCCTTGGGCTGCGGAGTTTTCCCAGTCACAAGCTAGGCTGGAGGCGTCTGGCCTCTCCGGCAGCTCGGGCCTTACTGAGCTCTGAGGGCGAGGCTTTATACTTCCGGGTCGCTGCCTGACCCTCTAAGGGGCGGGCTCTGAGCTCCCTAGCTCCGCCCACTCCGGCCTCGGGATGGGCTCTTCCCTCTCCGGGGCGGCAGGGAGCCACACCGCCTCACTACACTTCATAACAGTAGGGAGAGAGCACATTGCTTTTTAGTACAATGCATGAAAATAGTGGCTTAAATTTCAGCATTTGGGACACTGGCTTTTCAATAATAGAATTTATGACAATAATGAATCTTCATCTGAAATAATTTTAAGGTTGGACAAAATCTTGTCAAAAAAAGCTGAACACTTTCCCTGTAGCTGTTTTAAAATATTGATTGCACTACATAATGAGTTTTTATACAATGTAGAAACTTTTTCCTTGTGAAACTAATGTTGCCCAGTTACTTGTGGAAATTGGAAGCCACAAAGGCAATGTTCATTTTGACACAGAGATGTGTATTAGACAAACCTAAGGTTTTATTTTCTTAAGTATTACATTTAAAATAACTTTTTATGGCAACTGAAAACTTGCAGAATAGTTGGCTACATTCTATTGTGCAGTAGATTTTTCACAAGATGTGATATTCCATCCCAAACGGGACTGACTGAATTGAGGGCTGCCGGTGTGAGATTCAAATTAATATTTATTGAGAAATTTGCCAAAAAAAATGTAATGCAAGAAAAAAAATTACTGAAAAATTCTCCCGACTAAACCAGTTGTCCTGTGGTTTCGGGTCTTCGGTCTTCACCCTTCCAGATGTTAACGGCCCCTCTTAGTCCATTTCACAATGAGGAAGATTGGTATGTTTCAAGATCTAGTAAGAGTAAACACTGTAAAAGGTCCTGAAAACTTTTACTAATAGGTTTTTAAGTTTAGTTCAATGCATCCTAATTTTTTGGCAGGGTGGGAAAATAAATATGAAAGATGGAAATCCTTAATGAATATCCCATTGACAGGTTGAGATGGGTCTTGTCTCTTAAACATCAAACCTGTCAGGAAGACAAAAATTGAGGGCCCAATCTTGCAAATGCTTATGCATGTTAGTGGTCTCGTTTAATTCAATGTGACTACTTACATGCATGAGAGTTTGCAGGATTGGTGCATTAATGATTCCTTCATTTCCTTTCTCTACTGCCTGTTTAGTGTTATAACTATACGACCTTTTGATTTGAAAAGGAATTCTTCAGTGGTGATACTAAGACATGAAATAAGAATAGTTGTTAGTGAGTTTGCATCCTCACTGGTATGGTGCCAGATTAATTATACTTCTGAGAGCTTTCCTTGTTTCTCAAATACTGTATTCAACATGTGCAGAAATATATATCGTGTACAAAATTAAATCTGACTTTGAAGAGCCGTTTGGGAGCTGCGGGCTTTAACGTGGAATAAGGGTTGCCATTAAATTCAGTGTTTGCAATTGAAGGGGATATTGAATGCTTGAAGTTCTTCATCTGGAAGTTTTCCTAAAGAAATATTGTCTGGGTAAAAACCTAAATATAGTTTCTCACTTTTAATAACTTCATTTGTAAATTTCTTAGTTTTAATAGTGTGAAGTTTTCATTTATGCTGTTTTATTCACTGTTTGCACTTCACTCATCCTGGACAATGAAACAGCACCAATCAGTTTAGCTTTCTGACTCTCCAGCATTAGCACGATGTTTCATTTGCACACGCAGCAGAGAATACCTTAAGTCAAACAAACAGCTGCAGTTCAGTGGAGTTTGTTGTTTAATGTTCAGAAAAATAGTTCATGGAAACATTGAACATCTTTATTTTTAACAAAACAAACGTTTTTAGGTCTAAACAAATAATTGTCTCCCTGTTAAATGTTTTTTTTCCCCTAATACAGTCAAACCCCGCAATAAGGCGCCCTGCCATAACGCGAAATCGCATATAACGTGATCACAATTTGGCCCCCCTTTAAGACACACAGTACTGTATGTACTGTACCAGTGGTCCCCAACGCCATGATGGCTGCCGGGACATTGATGTGCCCCCGCCTAGTGCCAGGCAGGGGAGAGAAGATATGGCCCCGCGCCTGCCGGGGACAGAGCACCGGCGCCCACAGCCCTGTTGTTCTCTGTCCCCGGCAGGCGCGGGGCCGCAGCTCCTCCAGCTTGGAGAGAAGCCTCGGCCCCGCGCCTGCCAGGGACAGAGAGCTCCAGGGCTGCAGGTGCCGGTGCTCTCTGTCCCCGGCAGGCGTGGGGCCGCGGCTCCTCTCCGGCTCTGATACTTGCCATGCCCAGGTCCTCACAATGTGGTTTGATACTCACCTTCACAGGCCAGACCTGGCCTCCCTGCTTCACTGTTTGTTCCCTGCCCCTCCTCTTGGTGTCTGGTACCTGCCCTCCCCAGCTTCCACTCCCCGCCCCTTCATTGTTCAATGCTCGCTTTCCCAGCCCAGTGCCCCCTTTATCTGTTTATTCCCTGCACTGCCCAGGCACCATTCCACTTGCCAGTTGTTTCCCTATTTGTCCTGCTCTGCCCAGCCCTGCTTACCCCATGGACCTGTTTCCCCAGTGCTAGTGATTGCCCCCCACCATTTTGTTTTATTTCCTACTCACTGGTCCCAATAGACTACCCTGCCTGCTGACAGTGGGGAGCACAACCACTGTCAGCCATGGCCCCCCCCCTTCCTGGCAGCAATCTCCCCTTCTGGAAAGCAGCCCCCGCTCCGGAAAACAGTGGCCCCTCCATGCAGCTCCCAGCTATTCCTTTGCCTCTCCTGGCAGAGTTAAAGCAGTGGAACTTCAGAGCAACTCCCAACTTTTCTTCCGCTCCTGCTTCCACCTCCCCCTGCCTGGCACAGCTCCCTGGCTCAGCTGCTCTGCAGGGAGGGGGCCCTGCAGGTCACACCATGTGACCGAGCAATCTGGAGAGCTCCAGGGCTGCAGGTGCAGGTGCTCACTGTCCCGGGCAGGTGTGGGGCTGCGGCTTCTCTCTGGCTTCTCTGGGGCTGCAGGCACCGGTGCTCTCTGTCCCTGGCAGGCCGGAGAGAAGCCGCGGCCCCGCTCCTGCCAGTGACAGAGAACTCCAAAATAAGTCTGGAAAAATTGTTGGCTCCCGCCACAGTCTTCTCAAAATATGAATGTGCTACTGGCCACACAAAGGTTGGGGACCACGGTTTGTCTTATAAAAAAAACAGTTATCCCAGCCTGTTTTAAACACAAAAGCAATTTAATTAAATGTACATGAAAGAAATGTGAAACCAACTACAGTACTGTATACAGTACTAATCATTGCGCAGAGTGCAAAGTCAATCTGGTTGCATGACTTCATAATTTTAAATGTCATCGCTTCTTAAAGCTATCTAGTGTGGTCTGCTTATTTGCCGGGGACTCTTGGCTTCTAGCAAAGTCAAGTATGCTTCTGAGTTGGAGGATTTTGACGCTCTCCACATCTTGAGTTTCCAGCCACCTCAAACTGGCTTCTAGGTGCTTTACTGCCTCAGACACTTTTGGTGGGGGAGTTGAGGTGCCGTCGTCATCATCATCATTATCGCCACTGGTTTCGGGCTCTGGTGGTGCAGCTTCATTCTTCCTGCTGACATTTGCAACAATTTCCTCATCTGAGATGTGTTCATATATGGGGCAGATGTCATCTGCTGAAAACCAGTTGAGGATATCATGATGACTGTGCTCATATTCTTGCTTCTTTGGCTAAACATACGTTGTCTTCAATGAATCTTGTAAATTCAGGCTCGTCGTCATTGCCATCATCGTGTGTAGATGATGGAAAAGCTGGACCAAGACCCTTTATCCAGCACCGTTCAATGCAACGTGCAGAGATAGCATCCCAGGCTTTCCCGCCGAGGTGACAGACTTCTTTCAAGTTGAGTGATGCCAGTGATGTGTGGACAGAGGAGTTGTTACCCGCTACCATCCGCTTGATCATTTCCCGACGATAGTTTTGTTTAAATACCGATATGATGCCTTGGTCCAGTGGCTGGATTTCTGATGTAGTGTTCTTCGGGAGATAAGAGACTTTAATCTTGCCGTCACGACTGACAAGATTTTCCGCTGGGGGGTGGGCAGGGCAATTATCCAGCAGGAGGAGAGCTTTTTCCTCCTGCTTCAGTTTTCGCAAATGAGCCCGAACGGCTGGCACAAAAGTTTTATGGAACCAGTCTTTAAATATGGAGCTATTCATCCATGCATTCTTGCTGTTGGTGTATTCAAAGGGAAGGGCTTTCATCATATTAACATGATGAAAACATCTGGGAGACCTCGCTATTCCGATCATCAGAGGTCTGAGTTTGTGGCTGCCAGACTTGTTGACACAAAACAAGAGAGACACTTGGTCCTTTCTCTGCTTAAAGCCTTCTCATTTGTGACTGTCAGTCTTGGTTGCGAGGGTGCGATCGGGTAACATTTTAAAGCATAAACCAGTCTCGTTGCAGTTGTAAACTTGATCGGCTGTGTAGCAACCTTCCTCCATCAACTTTTTAAGCTCAATTGGGTAGGAATCAGCAGCCTCTTTATCAGCTGAGCGGATTTCCCCAGACACAAGAACTTGGCTTATAGTGTGCCTTTTCTTGAATCTGTCCATCCAGCTGTTACTCGCCTTAAATTTTGATTCATTTCCATTGAGAAGGCGATCAAATTTCTCTGCTTGAGCTTTCAGAATAGGGCCAGAAATAGGAGCTCCTTCTGAGCGAGCCTGGACAAACCATTGATACAAGGCTGAATCTAGGCTTTCGTCATTAGCAAACTAGACCTTTTTGCGCTGTAAACCAGTTTCCTCTTCAAGAATGCAGGGTAGGCTACGGAGCTTTTCTTCTTCTTTTTTCCACCCTCGCAGAGTGGACTCGCTAATTCCTAGATATGTAGCAAGCTGAGTTTGTTTGCCCTTCTTTAGTTGATCCAGGGCGTACAATTTCTCTCGGGCAGAAAATGACTTGTGTTTGCGAATGGGGTATCCATAACGGTAAAATATTTTTAAAAATATAGGAAATGAATAACAACTTCATAGACAAATACCATACACATGTACAATCTGAGAACCACAGTAAGTGCAATGGATCTGCAATGGCCACAAATCACTTTTATCCTCTAGGACTGGAAAAACGCGGTTTATTTATAAATGTCGTAAAAAGTGGCAAAACGAACAGTATTACGGCAGTGGTCCCCAACCTTTGTGTGGCCAGTAGCACATTCATGTTTTGAGAAGAGTGTGGCGGAAGCTAACAATTTTTCCAGACTTATTTTGGAGTTCTGTGTCATCGGCATAAGCGGGGCCGTGGCTTCTCTCCGGACTGCCAGGGACAGAAAGCACCAGTGCCTGCAGCCCCGGAGAAGCCGCCCCGCGCCTGCCGGGGACAGAGAACACCGGCGCCCACAGCCCTGGAGCTCTCTGTCCCCGGCAGGCGCAGGGCTGCGGCTCCTCTTGAAGCCGGAGAGGAGCCGCGGCCCCGCGCCTGCCGGGGATAGAGAGCACCGGTGCCCGCAGCCCTGGAGCTCTCTGTCCCCGACAGGCGCGGGGCCGCGGCTTCTCTTGAAGCCGGAGAGAAGCCGTGGCCCCGCACCTGCCCGGGACAGAGAACAACAGGGCTACGGGCGCCAGTGCTCACTGTCCCCGGCAGGCGCGGGGCCGCAGCTTCTCTCCCCTGCTGGGCACTAGGCATTAGGGGCACTAGGCGGCGCACATCAATGCAGTGCCTTGGGGGCCACTGATGGGCTTGAAACCCTGCTATACCGCGACCCCGCATTTAGTGCAATGTAATTTTTTGGACCCCAAACATCGCGGTATAGCGGGGTTTCACTGTAGATACAAACTGACTATTTTTGGCTGTATTCAGCCTCCTTAAGAATGTTTGTGTGCAGAATTCTTTCTGGGTTAAACACTGAACAGCTCTGCATACATGGAAACATTATTGCCCAGACTAAGGGTATGTCTACACTACGAGAGTAGTTCGATTTTACTTAAATCGAATTAGTGGAACCGATATTACAAAGTCGAATGTGTGTATCCACACTAAGAACAGTAATTCGACTTTGTGAGTCCACACTAACGGGGCAAGCGTCGACATTGGAAGCGGTGCACTGTGGGCAGCTATCCCACAGTTCCCGCAGTCCCCGCTGCCCATTGGAATTCTGGGTCAAGCCCCGAATGCCTGCTGGGGGAAAAAATGTGTCGAGGGTGGTTTTGGATAACTGTCATCATTCAACCGTCACTCCCACCCTCCCTCCCTGAAAGCGCCGGCGGGCAATCAGTTCGCGCACTTTTCTGGTGAGTGACAGCGCGGATGCCATAGCACTGCGAGCATGGAGCCCGCTGCGACCATCGCTGCAATTATGGCCGTTGTCAACACCTCGCACCTTATCATTCACCTTTTTCAGAGGCAGATGCTGAGAAATCGGGCGAGGAGGCTACGGCAGCACGGTGAGGACATTAAGTCTGAGAGTGGCACAGACCTCTCGCAAAGCACGGGACCCCGCGCCGTGGACATCATGGTGGCAATGGGTCATGTTGATGCTGTGGAACGGCGATTCTGGGCCCGGGAAACAAGCACGGACTGGTGGGACTGCATAGTGCTGCAGGTCTGGGATGAATCACAGTGGCTGCGAAACTTTCGCATGCGTAAGGGAACTTTCCTTGAACTTTGTGAGTTGCTGTCCCCTGCCCTGAAGCGCAAGGACACCCAGATGCGAGCAGCCCTGACTGTCCAGAAGCGAGTAGCCATAGCCCTCTGGAAGCTTGAAACGCCAGACAGCTACCGGTCAGTCGCGAACCACTTTGGCGTGGGCAAATCTACCGTGGGGGTTGCTGTGATGCAAGTAGCCAACGCAATCGTTGAGCTACTGCTCTCAAAGGTAGTGACCCTGGGAAACGTGCAGGTCATTATAGATGGCTTCGCCGCAATGGGATTCCCAAACTGCGGTGGGGCTATAGATGGAACTCACATCCCTATCCTGGGACCAGAGCACCAGGCCAGCCAGTACATTAACCGAAAGGGCTACTTTTCAATGGTGCTGCAAGCACTGGTGGACCATAGGGGACGTTTTACCAACATCAATGTCAGATGGCCGGGCAAGGTTCATGACGCTCATGTTTTCAGGAACTCTGGTCTGTTTAGACGGCTGCAGGAAGGTATTTACTTCCCGGACCACAAAATAACTGTTGGGGATGTGGAGATGCCTATAATGATCCTCGGGGACCCAGCCTACCCGCTAATGCCCTGGCTCATGAAGCCCTATACAGGTGCCCTGGACACTGAAAAAGAACTCTTCAACTACCGGCTGAGCAAGTGCAGAATGGTGGTGGAGTGTGCTTTTGGACGTCTCAAGGGGAGATGGAGAAGCTTACTGACTCGCTCTGATCTCAGCGAAACCAATATCCCCATTGTTATTGCAGCTTGCTGTGTGCTCCACAATCTCTGTGAGAGCAAGGGGGAGACGTTTATGGCGGGGTGGGAGGTTGAGGCACATCGCCTGGCTGCTGATTATGCCCAGCCAGACAGCCGGGCAATTAGAAGAGCCCAGCGGGACGCGCTGTGCATCCAGGAGGCTTTGAAAGCTAGGTTCCACAGTGAGCAGGGTAACCTGTGACTATTAAGTTTGTTTAAAGAGAATCTGAACCTGACCCCGTTTCTTTACCCACTTAATGTTGACTATCCTCTCCAGTTACATACCCCCTTCACCCCCCTTCCAACACACCTTTAAAAATAAAATAAATGGAACTTTGTTCATTAACACCGTTCTCTTTATTAAGGGTTTCGTGGTAAAGGGTTGAAACTGGGACGCAGACTGTGGTGGGGAGTGGGTGTAGTGATGGAAAGGACGCTTCTAAACTCGAGGAATGACAGGCTCCTGCTCCTAGAGCGATCCGCAGTGGTGGACTGGTTGTTTCAATGGAGCCTGCCACCCCTCCTTTTCGGGACTCTGTGTGGGGGCTATGTGACTTTGTGGCGGGGGAGGACGGTTACAGATCCCCTGCTGCGTGGCTCTGTCATCCAGGCTAAGGACCGGTGCATAAGATCTGTAACCGCCCTCCCCCGCCACAAACTCACATAGCCCCCCCACACAGAACATGAAAACCACCTCCCAGACTGACCAGGGTGCCTAGTGACTGCAATGTGTGTGTGACCTGCTGCTGAACCTGCCCCCGTGTCTGTACCCTGGTAAAGGTGACTGTCCTCTCCAGTTACCAACCCCCTTTCCCCCCTTCAGACACACTCTCCTCTAAAAGAACCTGACGGAAACAGTAATTAACAGAAACTTATTTTTTATTAACAACTACACAGTTAGGGGATGACACTGGGACGGGGGCTTGGGTGAGGTGCTTTTGGAGTGAAAGAAAGGACTTATCAAAACTTTGGGAGTGAGAGCTGTCTGGTACTTGAGCAGTCTGCAGGGGTGGAGTGACTGTTTTCACGGCCCCTGCCGCCCCTCCTCCTTGGGACTTTGGGTGAGGGGGGGATGGGACTTTGTGGCGGGGGAGGGCGGTTAGAGATGGACTGCAGCGGGGCTCTGTCCTCCTGCCTCCGGTCCTGCAGAACATCTACAAGGCGCCAGAGCGTGTCCGTTTGCTCCCTCATTAGTCCAAGCAGCGTTTGAGTCGCCTGCTGGTCTTCCTGCCGCCACCTGTCCTCCCGTTCGCTGTGTGATCGCTGGTATTGCGACATGTTCTCCCTCCACTGGGTCTGCTGTGCCGCCTCGGCTCGGGAGCAGCCCATAAGTTCGGAGAACATCTCGTCCCGTGTCCTTCTCTTTTGGCGCCTAATTTGCGCCAGCCTCTGGGAGGGGGATGCCAGGGTAGGTCGGGAGACACTCACAGCTGTGGGATGGGAAAAAGGGAGTGAATTCCTCACAAACATACATTTTTGTGAACAATGAACATAGTCTTTCTCTGTGAACAAGACCATGCACAGCACCTATCACATGCGCACTCAGGACAAGGTCGAATTTTCGGCCTTCCCATTCAGTGCCTGAGGTCTTGGAGTACAGATCACAGAAGCGGGGCAGGACAGTGGAATTCGGGTAGCAGGCGGACATGGTAAACCGTAGACTTCTGGCTGCTGAAAGCTTAATTTATAGCAGTGCCCTCCTTTCACGTTCAAAGCAATGCCCCTAGCGCTGGCCAGTTCCTGCTGCCGGCAATCTGGCCAGCATGAACTCTGCCCCTGTCCCACCCCCCTCGCGGCTGTCCCCGGGAAAGATCCCTCTATGCTGCCCCTGTCCCGCCTCCACCGCGTGGCTGTAAACCGCCGGTCACACTTATGTAAAGGAACAGGCAATCAGTCCCAGTACTAACATTCCCCTAATATAAAGCAGGTCACCATGAGTGATATCACTCTGATGAGGATCTCGGACACAGAGAAAGACCGCATGCTGCGTGAATGCCAGCAAAAACCAGGGCCGTATGTGGCCATGCTGTGCGAGGCACTGATCCCGGAGTACTTGCTGCTAGCCTGGCGCGGAAAAGTTTCCTACCATGGAGGACGCAATAAGGCCGCTCTCCCCAGGAACCTAATGCAAAGGCTTTCAAATTACCTCCAGGAGAGCTTGGTGGAGATGTCCCAGGAGGATTTCTGCTCTATCCCCGGACATATTGACACAATTTTCCAGTAGCTGCACTGGCAAGGACTAAAAAGTAGAGCGCCTAGGGCAAAGTAATCATGAAAAACCCATTGTTAATATTCCATTCCTGTTCTGATCAAAATAAATGTTTACATGTTTAAAACACTTACCGACTGATCCTTCCCCTGATTCAGGGTCAGGGTTAACGCCTTGGGAGGGGTTGGTAAGGGATTTCCGTGAGGGTGATGAAGAGATCCTGGCTGTCGGGGAAATCAGCGTTGTATGCGCTGTCGACTGCCTCGTCCTCCTCATCTCCTTCCTCATCTTCCCCGTCCGCGAACATCTCCGAGGAAGCGGCCGTCGACAATACCCCATCCTCAGAGTCCACGGTCAGTGGCGGGGTAGTGGTGGCGGCCGCACCTAGAATGGAATGCAGTGCCTCATAGAAACGGCATGTCAGGGGCTGGGATCCAGAGCGTCCGTTTGCCGCTTTGGTCTTCTGGTAGCCTTGTCTCAGGTCCTTGATTTTCACGCGGCACTGCGTTGCATCCCGGCTGTATCCTCTCTCCGTCATGGCTTTGGAGATCTTCTCGTAGATCTTCGCGTTCTGTTTTTTCGATCGCAGCTCCGAAAGCACGGACTCATTGCCCCACACAGTGATCATATCCAAGACTTCCCGATCAGTCCATGCTGGGGCCCTCTTTCTATTCTGCGATTGCATGGTCACCTCTGCTGGAGAGCTCTGCATCGTTGCCAGTGCTGCTGAGCTAGCCACGATGTCCAAACAGGAAATGAGATTCAAACTGCCCAGACAGGAAAAGGAATTCAAATTTTCCCGGGGCTTTTCCTGTGTGGCTGGTCAGAGCATCCGAGCTCGGACTGCTGTCCAGAGCGTCAACAGAGTGGTGCACTGTGGGATAGCTCCCGGAGCTATTAGCGTCGAATTCCATCCACACCTACCCTAATTCGACATGGCCATGTCGAATTTAGCGCTACTCCCCTCGTCGGGGAGGAGTACAGAAATCGATTTAAAGAGACCTCTATGTCGAACTAAATAGCTTCGTTGTGTGGACGGGTGCAGGGTTAATTCGATTTAACGCTGCTAAATTCAACATAACCTCCTAGTGTAGACCAGGCCTAAGAGACGGTACTTCTTTAAGGGAAAAAAGGCATTTGATTTGTGTGTGGGAAAACTATGAAATATAAATGTGTCAGGGTCTGATAGCCGCACTAGACACTGTTTCATAGAGTTTCATTAAACTGCCTGGAGAAAGCTTTGAATTTAATTCTTGTTGTTTATCTTTACTGTTTCACAAGTTACGTAAACTTCAAATTTTGATTTGGTTATCGAAGCATTTCGGGTTAACTTGCCTAAATGCAATACTGCCTCTTGTTAATCAAATGGATTTATATAGATGTATTAAGGGGGAATGTAACACCTATTTTTTGCTTAATGTTAGATTTATAGAAAGGCCTTTCTAGTTACTCAGCCTCAGTAGCATGTACTTGATTAATCCTATTGGAAAGTTTGTTGTCTGCTGTGTAGTGTGTGTTGTTTTAGGGTGATGAAGGAAAGCCAGCATTCTCCAAGTTACTCTGAATGTATCTTCTACCTCTGCACTAAAAATCCTGAAAAAGCTTTTGTGGTGGTTCCTGGTTTGCTCTAAAATAAAAATAACTTTTTGCCTCTTTAATGAATAGTCAAGGAATGAATTTTTGAAGAGTAGAAAAAGCTTAGAGCATCCTCTAAATTAGCCATAGCATGTTCTGTACTATGAAGTTGATGTGTGCTTTACTGTCAAACACTTCTCATAACTCTATTTCAAACTACTAAAATTAGTGTGCATTGAGTAGGGAAAGGAGCATAATATTCTATCGTCTTTGCATTTGCCTAGTAAGATTAAGATTCAAACTAGTGCTAAAAAGTGTGATTGTTAAAACCTATTAGAAATAATTACCATATAGAGTATTAATTGCTTAATTGTGTTCTCCCCTTTGGGTGCAATTTTGGTGTGCAAATATTTGACTGGGTTTTGACTATGACTTCTCTAGCTGTGGCCAACTTTGTTCATCTTTGCTTTTCCTACAGATGCAAACAGCCCAACTGTGAAAGAAGGAAAGCATATGGAAAATGGTGTTCTCGCAAATGAAGCAACGGGAAAACCGATACTTAGGTGTGTAGTTGTTTCAAAGCAGAGTAGGTCAAAGTGCTCTAGGGAACTGTTAGTGCGCAGTAGTGGGGTCTACACGGACAGTTAGTGTGCAGCACACTACTATGCTATACATTTACAGCCCAGTGTTCTCTGCACTTTCTCTTCACCTAGACAAGCCCTTAGTCTTTTCCTTCTGCTTTATGCTGGACAGTTTGCAGCCTACTCTTACCGTTCAAAGTACAGTATTTCTGCTCTTCATGAGAATGAGTTTCCTTAAATGATTAAAAGTCTTAAATGTCTTTTGACCTGAACAAAGACTTAGAAAATAAAGTGTCTCTCCTTCATGCTTCCCAAAGAGAACATCTAAGGCTGTTTTGTAGTTCTGTAGTGTAAGCCTTGTGCTAAGGAAGTTCACATGCCAGCAAAAATTGAATATCCCATGAAAATCTTAGCCTGTTTAAATTAAATTAATGGAGATATCCTATCTCCTAGAACTGGAAGGGACCTCGAAAGGTCGAGTCCAGCCCCCTGCCTTCACTAGCAGGACCAAGTACTGATTTTGCCCCAGATCCCTAGGTGGCCCCCCTCAAGGATTGAACTCACAACCCTGGGTTTAGCAGGCCAATGCTCAAACCACTGAGCTATCCCACCCCACGATACAAATTGTTCCAGCACCCCTGCAAAGAGCTATCCCTCCCCCCCCATTCCACTGCCTGGGTTTGCATTTTGTGGGGAGGCTTCAGTTCAGGATACCCACAAGTCAGTCCATTTCTCCTTTAAACATCACAGAGATGAATATGCCCATTTCTGGAAGTAATTTGACTGCAAATTTTGAAGGCAAACGAGTAATGTATCAAATGTATTTAATTTTCCAATCCTACTGATGATGGGAATACACTTGAGTCCCTGCATCTGCTCAATACAAGGGCAGGATCCAGAAAGGCAGATTTTTATTTATTTATTTATTTTTTAATCAAGGAATCGTTCTTCCTTGAGTTTGATTGCTCAAGCAAGAACTCCTCTCTGGCTTGGCAGTCCATTGTGTACTTATTCCGAAACATTTGTCTTCAGGTGCTAAGGAAGTGCAATCAGGTAGAGAAGAGCGGGTCATTGCTGAATACTCACATGCATTCTCCTGTTAGGGAGGTTTCTGTCTGGCTCAGCGAAACAGAGTAAGATTGTGTCCAGACTTGTAGATCTGGGTCATTGAAATCCATTTGCCAGGTAAACAACTGGTCCCTGTTCTGATGGCTTGTTTAAAAATGTTTTTTTTTTTTTTTTCCAGACAACTCAGTAACTCATCAACTTACAGTGGAGAAACAGGGAAGTCTTTGAACCAGACTAGTACAACAGAGCTTCAGAAGGCACCAGCAGAAAAGAATGCTTGGAAACTTACGGAGGCTGACACAGCAAAGACTGGGAGGGTGAGATTTAATTATTTCTTTTCAATTCCAAATTTTAGTTTATCAAAAATCCCTCTGATTCAGGAGACAATAGCATTCAAATGTAGGAGCAAAGCGCCGTGGGTGCTGCAAGTAGCAGTGCTGGGGGTGCTGCAGCACCCCCTGGCTTGAGGAGGTTTCCATCATATCCAGGGTTTACAGTTTGGTTCAATGGCTCTCAGCACCCCCACGATACAAATTGTTCCAGCACCCCTGCAAAGAGCAAGTAACTAGTTTGGGGAAGGAGGTGAACACATTTTTGAGTTGACAGATCATGTGCAACTTCATTGATTGTTTCTAGACTCTATGCTGTTAAACCTGCGTCCCAGGTTTGTTTGTAGGCCCAGGAAGGGCAGAGAGGGATGAAATGAGAGCTTCAGTTACACTGGTGTGGCTGGCACGATTACCTGGCAAGTTGGAAAAAATGAGGTGAAAATTTCAGCTGCTAATTATAACTTTATTGCGGTCACTTCTTGGAAAAAGGCTACAAGGTTGTGACAAGCTCTGTGACCCGAGCCACACTCTAGAGGGATTGGAATTGACAACTGGATTAAAACCAAGTTTCCACTGTCAGATCCAAGTGCTGAATCCCAGCACACCCAGGGGTTTTTGTAAGAGATCTGTGAGCTAGTACTTTGAGGGGGAAATACTTCTCTGCTGCAGCATAGATGTCAATTATTTCACTTGAATCTTTCTCTAAATGTAGCTTATAACTTGAAGTCCCATCCATACGTATTGGGCAGTAACCTTGGGCTCAATTTTTCCTTTGGTTGTAGTACCCCCATCTGCTTGTGGTTGGATCCTCCTGTTAAAAGGTGGGAGGATCTTATAGCAAAAGCTCAGAAACAGAAATTCTATTCCTGGCTCTGCCATAAATCTCCTGTGTGAGCTTGTGGAAGTCCCTTAATCTGTCTCGCTTTCTCCATGTGTGTAAAGGCAGCAGTGCCTACCAACATCCCAGGGCAGTTGAGGGTCACTGAGCTAACCTTTGCAAGGCATTCTGTTAGAATCTGACACTGGTGCTGCCAGGCATTATCTTTCTGGGACAGGACTAGTAGGTATTTTGTGGCCCACCATAAAGATGTAAACTGTGTAACCGGTATGTTGACTTCACTATCCTGTAGGTGGTGGTTACATATATGAGTGTTTTAGGCCTTACACTTCCTGTGTAAAAATGACCTTCTTTTTTTCCTCTCTTGCATTTTTAGGTAAAGGCGACAGTGTACTGGGAATATATGAAAGCCATTGGACTCTTTATCTCTTTTCTGAGCATTTTCCTTTTTATGTGTAACCATATAGCCGCCCTGGCTTCCAACTACTGGCTAAGTTTATGGACAGACGATCCCGTTATTAATGGGACTCAGCAGCACACGCACGTCCGGCTAGGAGTGTATGGAGCACTGGGAATGTCTCAAGGTTTGCCTGAAATTATCTGTTAAGCTATTTTAAAACTAACTGACTGGTTCAAAATATTAAGCCAAATGTTAGAAAGATCAGTGACTTGGTGTGTCCGGCACTGCACAAAGGCTTCCTCAGGAGGCTCTTGCTGCCATGAATTTTATTTTGCTTTTTATGGAAAGGTTTAAATAATGGCAATAAATTATTCAGTTAGTGAATTTGGTTTTCTTTTAATGTAAGAAACAAAGCTAGAATGCATATGATTATGGGATCTGGAATCTTTAGCCTCTGGATGGCTGGTTCAAATCCATCCCAGGTCTGTGATGACTGAAAGTTTCCGCCATCTGATGGTTCTTTGACCCGTATGAAATGAATTGAGTCTCAATCCAGTTCCCAGTGGTCAGGAGCTGCCACCACACCTTTTGATCTTCTTTGGCAGCCTTACTGGCAGTTCTAGAGCAGCAGCCAAGGATTGCCTGAGCCATGTGGACTACTAAGCTATCCTCTCACTGCTACATGGGTCCTGCCACCTCAGGATTCAGACATGCTGACAGTGTGTCCAGGAGAAGCTTGCACAATTGCTGCCTGTTAGGTCTGTTCTGTGTATAAATAGGCTTTGTCTGACCTGAAAATAAACACACAATATCCCACTTCTCTTCAGAATTGCCACATCCAGTCTTGCAACGAGAAATAAACAACTTTTTAAAGTGGAGCAGCGTGTAAGCAGGCCATGTGTGCCAAATACCCTGAAATCACATGTTGAAAGGCTAACACTTCCTTCGGATGAGCGTACCTTTTTCATTCAAGAATCTTTACCGCTCAGTCCAACTAGTTCAGATCACCATCTGCCTTCTTCAGTGAGGATTGATTGATTTTGAATTTGTGTTGACTAAATTTACTATGGTTTAGATTTCATTGATTACAAATAAAGAATAAACATAATTAGGAAAAACATTTCTGCTCAGGGAGGAAAAAAAGTTGTCAACTCGGTTTTCTCTTTCAGGTATTGCTGTGTTTGGCTACTCAATGGCTGTGTCAATAGGGGGGATATTTGCCTCACGACACCTACACATTGGCCTGCTTCACAGTGTCCTTAGGTCTCCAATGAGTTTTTTTGAACGAACACCCAGTGGGAACTTAGTGAACCGGTTCTCTAAAGAGATGGACACTATAGACTCTGTGATTCCTCAGATAATCAAAATGTTCATGGGCTCACTGTTTAACGTCATTGGGGCCTGCATCATCATTCTCTTGGCCACGCCAATAGCTGCCATCGTCATTCCGCCGCTGGGACTTGTCTACTTCTTTGTGCAGGTAAGGAACGTCGGCCATTGAGCTCTCTCACCAGCCTCTGTCTCTCGTCTCCTTTTGTTACTTGGGTTTTAGATTTTAATGCTATTGTGACTTGAGTTTGACTGACCATTTTTGGATACTATATGACGTGCACTGTGCCTGGCAGGCCCGTCAGCTTGCTGGATTTCCAGTAGCTGAGCATTCTCTACTTTGCCCGTCTCAATAGGACACTGTGTCAAACCATGAATAATTTTTGCTATCATGGATCATTTCATTGTAAATACTACAAAGAAGATAATGGGAATATTTTAATATAACTGGACTTAGACAGCCTCCTTAGGAATCTAAGGTATATTACATAGAATATTTCTCATTCAGAGCTCTAATATTGGGGAAAGAAAGTCCTATAATTCAAACAATGAGTGTGTGCTTCGGAGAGGCACAGATGTAGAAAGTGCAGGTATAGTCAGAAAACTGAGCCTAAAACAGGGAGAGAATAGGATTGACAGCAACCTTTTTATTCTACAGTCTTGCTCCCTGTGTGTATTGTCATGCCTGCTTACTTTAGTGGCTAAAAAAAGACTTCACTACTTTACTCTGGTGTTCCCTGCAGAGCCAATACAACCATGGGAAAGGGAATTGGCTTCTCTTTTTTGACTCCTGCATCAGTGAGTTTGTTCACCAAGTTCTGGTTGTGGAATCTTTTTTCCTGGTTGTGGTGCCTGAGCCAAACAGAACTCAGCTTGACTCTCAGATCTCAGACTGAGCTTTCAAGACCAGCATTTGAGGGGAAAATACATCTTCCTGATGTGAGGAAATGTGATCTTCAGCCATTTGGAGATCATAAACAGGAGCACCCACTGCTGTTTTTACCACGCTTCTTAAAAATGCAGTCAGACTAGCTAATCATACGGTCTGTTCTGGTTTTAAAATCTATGAATCAGTGCATTTTCCTAGAAGCAAATTGGATTTCTCTAAGTGATGTGTAGTACTCTTATCCAGAGTAAAAGTCTGGGTGAGAGTTGGCTCCCTTTACTCCCTGTAGTTGTTAATAATAGTTGAAGTCGTGTCCAGGCTGTGCTGTGCCTTTGAACTCAAAGTGTTCTACTCAACTTGATTTCCAGAGATTTTATGTGGCCACCTCTCGCCAGCTGAAACGTCTTGAATCTGTCAGCCGCTCTCCAGTGTATTCTCACTTTAACGAGACTCTCCTGGGTGTCAGTGTCATTCGAGCCTTTGAGGAGCAGACGCGTTTCAAACAGCAGAGTGACTTAAAAGTGGATGAAAATCAGAAAGCGTACTTTCCCAGCATTGTTGCAAACAGGTAGATGGGCGTGAGCGTTGGGTCAGCACATAGAGAGCAGTGGCATAGCGAGGGTGCAGTTCTGCAGTCCTCGCTCCGTTACTCAGGTACAACCCATTGATTTCAGAGAAAGTTTTGCTCCTCCTTTGCTTCCTCTACACATTGTTCATTTAGCTGAACTGTGGCTGTGGTGGGCACCTGAGACCCAATATGTTCGAGGTTAAAACAGGATTTTCTGCCCCAAAGAGTTAGTTTCATGTGCTTCCGCACCCCATGCTTCTGGAAATGGTCAGACAGCTCCAAATGTGTCAGTTCCCGTGTCACTGGCAAAGGGGATGCATAGATGTAAATGCCTCACTTGACATATACTTTAAAAAAACAAAATAGATGTGAATTTAAGCAGGTTCACCCTGAATTTTTGTTTGTTTAATCAGATATTTCTGGAAAATTGAATCACTTGTCTGTGTCTTACAGGTGGCTGGCTGTCCGGCTGGAATGTGTGGGGAACTGTATAGTCCTCTTTGCGGCGCTGTTTGCAGTGATTGCTCGCAACAGCCTCAGCCCTGGATTAGTTGGACTCTCAGTGTCCTATTCATTGCAGGTAATATACTTCAGAAATCTTTCTGCACTTTAAGACCACATCCCGGTATCAGGATATAAATCTGTAATGGAATTAGAGTTGAGAATTGATCTGTCATCTATAGTCCTAAATAGGCTTTGTCACTACAAACTGAATCCCTAAATACTTCATGAAACTAAACAAGTCCTGGAGAGAGAACTAATTTGCGGAGCATGCGATGGGGAAAATGTTTACAGATGAGATTTGAAAAGAGATTTAGAGTCCAGGTGGGGTGATAAAGGGCTTTCCTATTTGTGAGGGGCTGTAAGGAGAAACCTTTTGAACCAGTGAAACGAAATTGTGATGAGGCACACTGACTCTAGCAGGACAAATGGGGAGCTGGTTTAGGGGTCACACTAGTGGCCAAATTCTGCTCTATACTTATGCAGCTCCCACTGCACATGTGTATCTGAGGGTGGAACTTGGTCCCAGTTGTATTTCATAATTGTAGAAGGTGGCTGAGTTGTTCTCATCTCATCCCAGATAAAGCCAAGTGCTGCGTTTAATGAACAGATGGCACTTCAGGTTTTCATCTCAGCATTTGCATGCTAAATGTTCTTTTCTATGTTGATGTCCATTTGTATTGTCAACGCTACATTTAGGAATTCTTTTTGCAGGTTACAACATACTTAAACTGGCTGGTTCGCATGTCATCTGAGATGGAAACTAACATTGTCGCTGTGGAAAGAGTCAAAGAATACTCTGAAATGGAGAAAGAGGTACATTGTGGCTAGTAGGTTCTATACTTATGTCTAAAGCTCTTCCTTGCTATTAACCAATGCTGCAGGCTTGCATTGTACAGTCATTGTCTTTCTAATGGGACAGGAGGGGGACTTTCAATTAGTCAAGCTGCCTCCTAACTGGCTAGACTACTACAGTATTGGTTTCTGAACAAAAGAATTTACGCTAAGCTGAATGAATTTCTTGTCATTCCCTAGTGGGCTGAATTTGCTTAGCCCTTACTGACAAGGGAATCCAGAGATACTTGTACTTGGAATTTGCTTTTTAAGAGCTAGTTGTGTTCTTCATACTTCATGCTGAGAGTGCCCCCTAGTGGCAGAATGTTAACTTTGCAGGTATTTTTCTTCACTTAAAGCAGTGGTTCTTAACCTTTACTGCTGCCTGCACCCCTTTGGTTCTCAAAATATGTTCTCGCACTCCTTATCAAAAATCGTTGAAGTAGGTCAGTTCTTTAAACCTAGATATATTTTTTTGTTTGTATATTACAGTAATCGTTAAATGTATAATGTTAATAAATACATAGGTTTGATTAAACAAAGTAGTTGTACTTACGTGCCTGTGCTTAATTTGTGTTTTCGATGATTTACCTTCTAAAAAAAATCTGGCATGTCTCACACCCTCAGAAAGGGCATCTCGCACCCCAGGGGGTGTGTGCACCCCAGGTTAAGAACCACTGACTTAAAGCATTTGTTTCCTCTATCGCTATTTGCACTTAATTTGTGGGAACCCTTTGTCTTCTGTCTAGTCCGTACCAAATTAACAAATGGAGCTATGCAAAATTCATTTTCAGTCTGATGATGACTCATGTAAACGTCTTTTGGTCGTGTGTTTCTCCGCTTAGCCTTCTTCCCCCACATTATTTATTTTTCAGCAATGTGTTCATAGGAAGCCCAAACCCTCAAATCAAAACCCAGCCCAGCCTGAGTCATGTCTGGGGTTGGGTACAAACCAGTGAGTTCCTCCTCACTCCTTTCCACTTGTGGTTCCTCCAAACTAAAATCTGTTGGAAAACTTCCTGATTTTAAGAAAGTTTTAATTGGCTCTAGCAATGAACCCACTGGGATCTCTGCTTTAATATAACTGCTGATTAGGGTGAAAACCCTGCTCCGTTTACACACCCACTGAAATCTGAGTCAGAACTCGTTCATTACCACCATGCAAAGTGTTCAGTGTTCTCTGTCTCAGGCAAGCTTCTTATAGTTATAAACCCGGCTCTCTGGGTTGGCACCGCAGTGTGTAACTGTTGCATGACCAGCTTGTCATAATATTTGCTGTCTGTTATTCTCACATCAGCAATTGTAGAGAGACTTATTCCGGGAGGTGAGGCTTGTTTTAGTCAAGACACAAATTTTTCACAACTTTTGAGTCAAATCTTGCCCTTGATTATACCTTGTAACCTCATTGTCTTCAATGCAGCCGAATTTGCCCCTTTGTGATTTTCCAGTACAGCCCTTTTTGAAAGACTTCTGCCCTCTTCTTCCTTATTCAACCCCTGGTGGAGCTATTTCTTCGTTTGCTCAGTCAGATGGGTCAAAAAAGGTAATAGATCTGTTAATAATGATCTAGCTGAATGGCTGGGCAATTGTTCTTTCAGGCTCCCTGGTGTATTGAGCAAACTGCTCCACCAAACAACTGGCCTCATGAAGGCAAAGTGGAGTTCAGAGGCTATGGCTTACGTTACCGTGAGGACTTGGATTTAGTTCTGAAAAACATAAACGTTACCATAAACGGAGGAGAGAAGGTAAGTAACATGGCTTGCTGTTTATACCCGCACTTCATTTTATAAGCTAGCAACCTCATGCTTCAGCTGACAATGGGATTTGAGCCCTGAGACTTTAATCACTAAAAGGATGAGGTTCTACCATTGGAGCTAAAAGAATAAGTCCTTTAGTGGCTGGTCTTTATAAGACAATAAGAGCCCACTACAGCTGCCAGCTAGAGTGGGACAACGACCCCTGCTGTGCGTTGTGGGTTACACGTGCTCACTGTTTTCCTGAGCGTGTGCTCTTTTGGTATAGAAATACGAACGAGTGTACTGGAGAATGTGACCTTAACCAATTTCCTTTTTTATTCAACACAAGCAAAACGAAATGGCAAATTTATGAAGTTTAAATTTCACTTACTGCTAAAAACCACATTTTACTGACTTGTGCATCCTTTTTTTTATGTAGGTTAGTATATTATTTTATTTTAAAATAAAATACAAGGCAGTTTATATACATATAACCATACAAGCACAAATACAAAAAAAGGCACATGTTTTTATAACTTCCTAATCAGACATGCAACTGAGTATTATGTTAATGAGCACAATTGTATCCTAAATTCAGGTGGAAAAACAAGATCAAAACCTATAGCTCCACAACTGTAACTATAAAACACATACAAAAGAAAGGAACAGATGTGATCTGAACTTTGTCAGCACTTCTCTACTTCACATTTTCACCACAATTCCATTTTCCTGTCCAGAAAAGTCCCAAAGCTTTTCCAGGTGCATTGGAATTTTGATGTGCCATTTGAAGGATATTTTCATTTTTATATATATATGCACCATCGGTTGCTTGTGCCAACTTAGTTCTCCATTTTCTTAACATAGTTGCTTTGCACTGGGTAGATGTATTACGTCTGAAACTGTGTCCACTTCAGGAGATTCTCGGTGACACTTTGACTTGATCCTTTCCCCAGAATTATTAAACGATAACTTCTTTCTGTGTGCCTTTTAATAGGTGGGAATAGTTGGAAGAACAGGTGCTGGAAAATCCTCCCTTACTCTGGGTTTATTTCGAATCAATGAATCAGCAGAGGGAGAGATTATTATTGATGGAGTTAATGTTGCAAAAATAGGGCTCCATGACCTGCGGTTCAAGATCACCATTATTCCCCAGGTAGGTGCAAAGTTCCTGCCAATACTATAATTGATTTCTTAAGGCTATTGAGGCTTTAATTAACTGGATGCGTATTTTATTCAACACCCAGTGGAGTCAATGGGACTCTTTCCATTGACTTCAGTTGACTTTGGATCAGACTTTTGTGCTGGCTTAGGCATGTTTCTCTTGCTTTATGTAAGAAGTCAAATTTGGATGTGAATTGGTTGGCTGCTATGGAGGCAGGATCCAGGGCCTTCTGAAATTACGAACTCATTTAGTTAACTCCTTATAATAGATTTTCAGTAGTCACGTAGGTCCTGATGCTGCAGATTTCTCAGCATGAGTGCAGAGGTCTGACCAGGTAGTGCAGCTGACATGATGTAGACCTTAGCGGGTTTAGAAGCCTTTAGCTCTTCTGGACCAATAGAGGGCATATATAGACTGCATATTACAGGGTGGAGACGTCTCACTAGAATTAAACTAGGACTCAATAAATTTCACTCTGTTTTGACAATAACTTGACAGATCAAGTCTGGTCTCTGCGGTTCACTTCTGTTTAGGAACAGTAAGAAACAACATTAATCATATGGGGATATGGCACAGGGCACTCCAGTTTTGAGGATTTAGGATCATGTTATTGTTTTGGGCTTGATGTCTGCTTATGAAATTGCCACATGACTGAGTCACTTGTCTTTGAATTCAGTTTTTAAAACTATTGGGTTTATAAGTTACTAGCTTTTAGTCTATAAGCTTTTCTGCCTATTTATAGTAATGCAAGAACACCTTTTGCAATTACTTAGGATCTGGGTAATAGGTTTGACGTCGGGATTATATTGCTTTTGCCCTTTTTTGATCATTCCATATTAGCGAAGCTGAAATGTATCACTAATTTCCATAAGAGGAAATGGAATAACTAGATTGTAGGCATGATGCATTTACTGATGCAGCCAGTTTGGACTTTGAATCTTGTGAGAGTGTATTTTGAAGTTTGTTTTTCACATGACATTTTATTTGAAAAAGATGTTTTGGCATTTAAATTGAAGATGTTTCTATATATTCTTTGGTATTGCAACTAGTCTGAGGTTCTTTCTGCAGATGCATTTTCCAAGCAAGAAACGAGTCACTTTATTTAAAAATAATTAAACTCAAAAGATCTTTTGCTATAACTAATTATATTCCTTGGTTTGCTTACAAAATATACCATTTCCTTTGCCATTTAAATGAAATCTCTCTTGAACATTTGCCATATTCTTTGTATGTAGAAGTGTTGAGTGCATGTTATTTTCTGACTAGGATCCAGTATTATTTTCTGGCTCTCTGCGTATGAATCTTGACCCTTTTGACAAATACTCTGATGAAGAAATTTGGACATCTTTGGAATTGGCTCACTTGAAAAATTTTGTTTCGTCTCTTCCTGATAAACTTAATCATGAGTGTTCTGAAGGTGGAGAGAATCTAAGGTACAGTAAAATGCCTTATTTTTCAGTGAAAATTTACTGTTAGAACTAAAACTTTTGACAGCATATGAGAAACATATGCTTGTATGTTTCTCCCACTTTACTTCAGACTACAGGTTCAATATTACTACTTGTGACGTGATTGGTGCAGTACAAACATGAGAGATCCCTGACCCATGGACCTTAAAATCCATCTCAGACATCAAAACAGACCTAACAATATAGATAAACGTAGTTTTTATTCACTGCATAAGACCCGATTATCTTGTGTTGGGGAAACAGAGAAATTTTAATGTGAAATTGCCAAACGAGACAGTTAAGTGTGTTTTTGAAAATATTTTAAGCTTTAAGCCAAGTAAGTGAAAGTACATACTTAAGAAATAGTAAAATATATTAGATTTATATTTATTGGCTTGGGCAATCTTAGGGAAATTTTTGGTTAACTTCAGGCTGCTGTAGTTGCTTATAATTTGGAGAGAAATTTGTACCTAACAAATGCAGGTTTCATAATGCAGCTCGGTTCTTTATGAGCTGAGGGGTGAAAACATTATCTAGTAACTGCAATACTAATCCTAAATAAACACATTCAATCTACTGATTGTAAATTGGCCACCAAACCAGTTCAAATACAAAACTTTGCTACAGTCTGCACTGTTTAAATGCTATAGTCTGGCGTACTTGCACATTACAAATGGTTTCCATGTATCTTTCTAAAAACGAAAGCTCTTTTAAAAAAAAAAAAAAGAGCTTTTTTATAGTAGTAAGAGACCCTCTGTTTATAGAGAAGAAATCACAGAACTTGAAGTTAATTCCATATCTAAAGCTTGCTAGACTCTTGGCACCTAAAATTCACAAAAGATTGTACAGGTAACAAAGTTCGGATGTGAAACAAAATACAGGTTTCTTCTTGCAGTTAACTTTTTTTTGTTTTTTTTACAAAGTGTCGGACAGCGTCAGCTGGTGTGCCTTGCTCGGGCTCTACTTCGAAAGTCCAAAATCTTGGTTTTAGATGAAGCCACAGCTGCTGTTGATCTTGAAACTGATGACCTTATACAGTCAACAATAAGGACTCAATTCGAAGACTGCACTGTTTTAACTATAGCACATCGTCTAAACACTATTATGGACTATGAAAGGTAAAGTGATGCAACTGTTGCAAAGGGAGAATGGTCTTTAGTGTCCGTATCTTACATTGAATAGGAATAGACGACGTTAACCAAAAATGGACACTGATCAACTTTTACAAATATTTTTTCCTTATGTTTGCTAGATCTTGTTATCAGCTGAAATTCGTGAGTTCTTTGTGTGTGTCCGTATCGCCAGTGTAAGCATGCTGAGGGTCAAGTTCTGTCCTTGGCTATGGTTGTGCAACCCCATTGTCCACAGCATGCTTGCACAGATGTGGCTAATGGCAGCACTTGTTCTTACAATTGAAATGTAGATTCATAATGTTCCCTCTTTCTCTGAGTGGGGGGTAGGAATCAAAACTTGATAAGCCCCTGACTCAGGTGGTTTACTCTTCCCCTTTTTCTGTGACTCCTGTAATTGGACTGGGGAGCCACACTGTTGATGGGACAAAGCAGGAGAAGTGGGCATTATATCCCCACCAAACTTGCAGGGGTTCACCACCTCTGTTGACAGTCACTCAGTACTAATTCAGGCACTCCAGCCATTCATTCAGCGGAAGCCCCTACACACCCACCCTCTTGGGGGTACTAGCAGTATTTTTCTCCCAGCGGTCAGCGAGTTGGGGGTAGCATTTCGACTGAATGCTGGGTTTCCTGACTTTAGTGCTTGCTTTCACAGCCTTAATGTTACAGTAACACTGTTGCTTTGCTTAGGCAGTCTAAGCACAGAGTAAATCAGTGTATCTGCGATAGGATTAGTGAGGTCGGGGACAAATTTCGCCTTTTGTGAAAGCTCTTGCAAAGAGCCTGCATTATTTCCCAGTGGCTATGAGATATTATGCTAAGATTGCTAAAATTCCAGAAAAGTCAGTATTTTGACCATTTTTTCTTTTTCTTGTTTTAGAGTTCTAGTCCTTGATAAAGGCGAAATTGTGGAGTGTGATTCCCCAGCCAATCTACTTCAGAAGAAAGGCATTTTCTATAGTATGGCCAAAGATTCTGGCTTGGTATAATACAAGAACTTAGCTTGTACGAGTGGGGAAGAGGGGTGGAAATTGACTGACTATACTCATTGAGAGGATTTTGAGAATTCTGACTTCCTTTGTTCTGCTACTCAAACCAAACGCTTCCACCTCAGACCCGGAAAAATCTAAGTTTAACATGAAGAAGATAAAAGTAACATAAATGCAATGTCTTTTTTCCTTAAAGATTTTATTTTGCAAGTAGAAGAAGTTCTGAAAGTACTGTGATAAAGACCAAACTTAGACCTGTTTGATAGATTTGAGGCAAAAGATGAAACTGCAGTCCAAAAATGTTTGTCTTCTGAAAGCAAGAAAAATCCTTTGTTTTGAGTTGCTTATGTTCTGAAGGTCATTTTGTTTGAAAAATCTTTGTAAAATACTACCTATTGGTTCAGTTGAGATTTACCATTTTTAGAACCATCTGCCTTGGGATGCACTCGGGACATTTTATGGAATAGCAATATGAGTCAACGTTTTTATTCCTTATGAAATACTGTCACGTACCAGGCCTTATCTTGGCACTTATTGTATGTGGTCAGTGCTTTTATGCATCATGTTAAAGTTTTCATATGTGTTTATACTTTATAGCAGCAAGTTTGCAGAAATGTGTCCATCTCATTGATGTGAAAAAGCACAATCATCAAAACAGTCACTATAACACCAAACTCTTGTGTGAATGCAAAATTAATGTATTTCAATATTAAGTACCCAATTCTGTACTCTCTTCACTCAGTGGTTCTTACTTATGTGAAAAGTACCAATGGGGGGGAAGGGTTACTCTTCTGAGTAAGGATTTACCTGATTGAAGGCTTCAGAGTCCGTTATAATTTGGTTGTAGTGTTATTGGTCATTGCATTTCACTGTCTCATATTTCATTCAGAAGCCCTGCCACATCCAGGACTGTTAGCCCTACGGAAACAGTGAAACCTTCTTTAGAGGCTGCTGCTACTAATTCTTAACTGTTGTGCAAAATGCTCTTACTGTTCCCCAAAATACACACATTTTTACTAATGCGTGGATGCCAGAGTAGCCTGACAGAGCTTAATTCACAATGGAGTCTAGTTCCAAGAAACACAAGTGTTTTCTGTTTTTTGTTTTTTACTTAGTAGGAAAAAGAAAAATTCCATCCAGTCTTATTTTATAGAACAATTGCTGACTGACTGCAGTTTGAGTTCAGATGGATCCAGATATCTACCACTTTGGAAATGTGGACTGTTGGGAGTTTTATGTTGCCGACCTTAAAACTAGACCAGTGTCTTCTCTTAGAATAAAAGCTATTTATTTTTTTGTAAATTATGATTCTTTAAAATTGAGTCAACTGAAAATGTCTTTGGTATTTTTTGTAATGACTATACTGGAAGAACTCGGAGTAAACTTTCTTTGTTTGAAAATGATTATCCCAATTTTTATATTCCTTTGTAATCTTTTAATGACAAAAGTATTTGTGCCATTATTGACAAAGGGTTTAAGGCCCGGAGAACTGTGGGTGCATCGGAGGTTGATGTTCGTGCCTTGAAAACTAAGCCTCTAAAATATCCTCACCAGTTAAAGAATTAATAGATGAGAATAATCAGCCTTGTTCTGAGGCCTGTTTTGAGGGGAATATGTGGAAGTGTGCGCTTTGGCTAAGCAGATCATAGTACTCCGATCACATGGTAACTCTGTTACTATGGCAGTACTACAATGGGAAATAAGCAGAGAGAGCTTCTCAGAGGTGGTAAGCAAAAAGGATTGGCTCCCACATGTGGGTGCTAAAGATGCTTTGCAGTACCCAACATGCCCAATTGATGTTTGCTGCTCTTTTCAGGGGGCGCTATCACTGCGTAGCTGTTCCATGAAAATAACATTTTAACATTTGCAAATAAAAGTGGTTCTTCTGGTTACCAAGGGCCAACTTTTAGACTAAGGGCTGTGGTTATTGATCACCAGGTGTAGTCTCCAAGGCCTTTCCTGGACTTTTACCAGACCTCCCTGGTCCTCAGCCGGGGAGCTGTTCTCCTGCATGGTCTGTTGGTGAATTATGCTCTAAACACACTCTCTAGAAATCTGTAGTTGTAGCATAACTAGTCATGATGGAGGGGCCGCTGGGCCAGACATGAGTGGTGTTGCCGCCCCATGTGCTAGGTCACTACAATACTCGCTCAGATTTGGCCCAGCTTGCTCATCTGTCATGAGGGAGGAATGGCCGGGCCAAACCTGAGTAGAGCTGCAACCCTGTACCATTTGGAAGTAATATCTGAATCCAGGAAACCCTCAGATAACTGAAATATCTCAAAGTTCAAGAGTTATAGGGTATGAAAGAAGTGAAGTCTGACTGGTAGGAGAGGCCCTTCACCTTAATCTTTCTGGTTCCTGTCTGTAACTTGCTCCTTATCTGCAGGAGTTATAAAATCAGCATATTGCAAGCACCATTCCTTAAGCCTTTCCCTCTCCAAAGTCAATTCTCTTGTACCTACATCTCAACAGTACCTAATGACGTCACACGCTTTAAGACTTAGTTTCCTATTGGTGTGTTATGCACAGACCTGATATTAATTATGACTAGAAAGGAGTGTTGTAAATGTTGAATCATACAGCACTGCTTAAAAATGACTTAAAAATAACTACATCCCATGTCATGTCTAACTTTCTCTTTTTTTCCCCTTTTTTGGGGTCTGCTGAATGTTTTTGTGTGTTGCACACGCAAGCCTGGCCTGGGTGAAAGATACATTTTCCCACTTCACCGCCTCTTCCTTTTGACGGTGGTTGGTAAGCGGGCACAGTCCTGGCATGAGGAGGTGAATTAGAACAGTACTGTTTGTTCTGTTCCCTTGATTCCGAATGCCCACCGCCAACTTTTGTTCCTGTGTAATGCATACCGTGTTTGGTCTCCTCCTGTGGGGCTGCTGCCTTGTAAAAGTCTCATCAAATCTCAACTCTGTTTTCTCCTGGCAGCATATAAATTCCACTACAGCCACTTCTGTTTGTTGTTTTGGATCCTGTGCAAGACCTGTTGGCTCCATGGAGGAAGAGACAATCCTATATGCAGTACTAAGAAGGCCCAACCTTGTTGTAAAGCTCTTAATGCTAACTTCTTTGAAGGGGGGAAGGTTCTCCATTTCTAGGGGGATTTTTCCTATTGGTGTGCATTTTGATGGGGCTGGGAGCTCTCAATATCCCCCCTTTCTGGGGGGAGCAGAGGGAACCATGTTTTGAGGCAGACGAGTCACCATATCAAGAAAAGTGCAGGATCTAGAGGATGAGTTGCCACCTGAACCAGGAGTGTCAGTCGGTATTGTGCAGTGATAAAAGACAAACCAAAAACTGAATAAAACAGAAGTTAATATCTTAGAGGTTGGGATCCAAACCTACAAGAGAAACTCAATAAAAAGACCCGTAGATGTTTCTGCACTGGCTGCTCCAAGAGTGAGACAACCCACATAGAAGAAACGTTTGCAATATTACCTATTGTTTTGAATTTGTCTCCCAAATTCACAGCACCGGTGCAGTGTAATAAGGAAAAAAAAATAATCCAGCTCCATGCTGCCCTGTCAAACCCCTTATAATCTTGCTTCTTAATTCCTTGACTTCTCATACACAGAACTGCAGCAGAACATGGTGGCATCTTCTGCAGAGCTGGGATTGGGACACAACATGTTGGGGGCAGCACTTGAGGCATTTTGTTCTATGTACCATTCATGAATTCTGCTGCATTCAAGTACCCTTTTGAGCTTGCACTCTCTCATTATAGCATGTTAGTTACTCTTCTCTGTGTTCCACAACCTCAAAGCAGTATTACACACCATAATCTATAAAGCCCTATCATTATATTTCTTGCATCCTGAGTACGAACCACTGTTTATTCGCTGCTTTAACAGCTGAGATCAAATGGGGTTGCTCCTGATTTGAAAGTGGGAGTAAGGAGCCTTGTCCTCTGGAACTGGCTTCTCGTACAGCTCCAAGGAGCTTGCATCAGACTTTTGGGGCACGTTTCAGACATTTGCTAGAAGGGATTGATGGGGTAATGTGTCGGGTGGGAGGCTTTCAGGTTGTGTTCTAAACATCTCTTGTTGGAATGGAACAATCTCTTTAGTGCAAGCTCTTGGAACATATTTCTAGGCTTAACTAATTTAATAGAATTTAAAGCCACGAAGGACCAGCAGTTCATCTACTCTGACTTTTTGTAATATCACAGATCATCCATGCTAGCTGTCCATTCACCTTCAGGATTCCTACCAAACCATCTCCAATGCATCTGTGAAATTTGTAGTTTCATATGCAGTTGATTTAAAAAAAAAAAATTAAAGGAATGCAGTACGTGTTCTATGAACTAAGTACCAATGGCCTCTTAAATGCAAGTTTATAGTAAGAAAACTATCTACCTTTTAGGCGCACAGCGATATGTAAATGTATAGGAATAATGTGAGATAGGGCCATGTTAATGCAGGCCTTTGCTCTGGCTATTTTTAGAGTTCTTGTTAACTACTAACAAGTAAACTGCAGATGAAAGCCTGAAATAAGACAAGCTTTGAAAAACAATCCTTTCAGATCTTGTCTGCACACGAATCCAAAAGCATTTTGCATGTAGTGAATGGCAATTACTTTTCATTATGATGACTTTGTAGCTTAATCGATTCAGAAAAAATATGGGTAAGTTAGTTTTGTTTGTATTTAGTGTTGAAAAATTAATTCCATAGTTTAGCAAGTTACTTCAGGCTTTCAACAAGGATTAGGAGTCTGATAAAGTCCCGTTACAGTTTCTTTTGTACTGAATCCTTGTTACTGTATCAGAATAACATGCATTGCTAATAGAAATCTTACATATAATGAGGGTTGACTTTTATTTCATCTATTCTGTATATAGCTCATTCTAGTCCATGTTTCAAAGTTACTTCGAGGTGGAATGACTTGCCCTGTTTTCCTTTGTATGTAGTCCTTTTGTGCACTTCTGAGTAGAGAAAGCAAAGCAGTCTCAACCCTTCAATATTTTAACTTGGGGCTTGTCTACACTGCCCTGTGGTCCGTACTCTGTGGGGGGGGGGGGGGTGAATAGAAGTGTGCGCCCAAGAGCTAGGCTGTAACTGTGGGTGTGAACTAAAAGGTTCCTAGTTCACATTGTCCTCTTCAGACAGGATTACATTTATGTGAACCTTTTAGTTTGTGCCCTCAGCATCCACATGGGGGAGTTACTTGGGTTTGCACTGCAATTCACACCCGCATAGTCCGAACTATGGGGTAGTGTAGACATAGCTTTAGATTGTAAGCTTCTGCCATGGAATGAAGTGCATTGGGACAGAAGGGGGGAAAATTGCATTTGTCTGTGCTAGGCACAGGGGAGTCCACAGCTGTTGTGGTGGGACCTGGCAGCTCCCCTGGTGCTGGCTCCCACCAGTCTTGCACACTGTCCAACTATCCCATACATGTTCTCCTTTGACATACATGTGTCCCATAGTGAGATGTTTCCTACTTTTGGGTGGGCACTTTCCTATGGCATTTCCCATTAGAATTGGCCTTTTACCACTTTCATGTTTCAATGGCCTGTCAACATGGGACAACGAAATGAAAGGCCATGCTCTTGGACCCACTGGCCTAACTGGGTTGGGGGAATGTAACTGTTCAGTGCTAATAGTATGCCAGCCACTACCGTTTTAAGTCACTGAAGTCATTTTGACTGATTCTTGCCCTAAGAGGTTAGAAACAGACCTGTTTTCTGTACTTCCTAAAATACATGCGAGTATTTTGTGTATGCCTTCAGAGTGGTTTTGGCTGGTCTGAGGGGATGTTTCATATAGAACTTGGGTGGAACATTCCCTTTCCACGCAGGAGTATAAACAAACTTGGGCTCTGATGGGCCAGTAGTGAAAGCTAATTCCAGAGACCCATGAATACCTTTGTCCCCACATTGCGGTGAGAACACCCTGCCTCCATCCTAGGAACTGTTGGCAAGTGGGTGTCTGGGGATCTCTAATCTCAGGATGGAGTGATGAGCAAAGAGGTAGTCTCCAGTTCAGCTTTGAAGTGATCCTCTTCTTTGTTTAATTCCCATGACCGAACAGCAGCCCAGATGAAGTGTCTTACCACAGAGCAGGAGAAAGAAGCTGATGAAGCAGAGATTCCCCAGAAAAGCCAAAGGGTGCAGTTGGGGTCTATTTTCACTCCTGCAGATCCTGTGTAAAGTATTCAGAGCTCAGTACCTGAAGAGCTCGCTCTTCGTGGCCCTATACGTTGTGCTCTTGTTTTGCAGCCTGTATTTGAGGATGTAATTCATGCAGGTCAGCAGACCACAGAATAAATTCTGTTTTAAGGAAAAGGAAGTAAAAAGGTTTTACTTTGAGACTGAGTCAAGTTCTCAAGCTTGGAGACACTGATCACACTTCTCTCTTGTGGGGATGAGTGTCAGGTCACGAGGAGCCAATCCCCACCCTGTGAGGAATTAGAGCCATATCTGTACAACTTATGAAAGCTGATTTGATATTGTGAAATTGTATTATGAAAAAAGTTGAAGTCTCTCTCTCTCTCTCTCTATATATATATATATATGAATGACACTTCCACTTATAAATATAATATAAAAATATTGTATATTTTTTATACAATCCACCATTGTTGATAGGACCTGTAGCATGTACACCCTAGATAAATACCATCCCAAAAATTTTACTTAAAAACCTCAGTATCTTCTCCAGACTATATTAAGCATAGTGCAGGGATCTCAAACTCAAATCACCATGAGGACTAGTACATTGGTCTGAGGGCTGCATCACTGAAACCTTTTTCATACAATGATACAAAAGTATAGTAAAAAATGAAGAGTAATACAGTATGCTATTAAGTCAATGTATTAACTTTTTAAAAACTGTAATGCGAAGAGGGGTTTTAATAAAATATAAACACTCAGTAATGCACCTCCCTCAAACGACAAAACACGCATTTACTTTTAGAATTACTTCAGTTAACCCCCGCCCCGGCTCTTCTCCCACCCCACCCCTTCCCCAAATCCCTGCCCTGGCCCCGCCTCTTCTCCGCCTCCTCTTCTGAGCGCGCTGCATCCCCACTCCTCCCCGCTCCCTCCTGGGAAGTCCTAAGTAATGGGAGGGAGGCGGAGGAGCGGGGACCTAGCACGTTCAGGGGAGGGGGGGACAGGGGTTATGGAGAGCTTGGCTGCTGGTGGAGTCGGCACCGATGGTGGGCTGCAGGAAATAACTCTGCGGGCCAAATGCGGCCCGCAGGCCGCATGTTTGAGACCCCTACCATAGTGCTTTATCAGCGGAAACTTTGTATTTTGTTATGGTTGGATCGTTCTTCATAAAAGTCATCTCCCAGGCATAGAACACAAGTCAATTAATCCCTGAAAGAATTTCATTGGTCAGGTTGATTATGATATGCTTTGGTCTCACCTGTCATTCCTGACAAAAAAAACTCATATTTCAGAAATAAGCTGAACAGGTTGAATTCTAGTTGCAGATCAATACTTGGACAGCTCTGCTAAGCTTAATACAGCCATTTAGCACGGGATTTAAATGGTCCTATAGCTGAGATTGGAATTAATCCTAACCCACAGCCAGTAGAAACCCACAGCCAGCTGAATGAAAGATCAACCTCTACATTTTAAACCCCCTACCTAGCAACCCCTAAAAACTCAATTCCCATGGAGGCAGGTTGAACACATCTGCACAGAAATCAGGCCACCACCAATAGAGTCAGCATCTTGAAAAAGGCCATTGATTGTCCTCACCTGCTGGAGCATCTATATTGCCACAGCTCTGATCAGAGGCCTGGACCATGAAGGCATCACAAGAATTCATCAGTTTCTGCACATCAGAGGAGATTGGATTTATAATCTCCCCAGAAGGTGAAATCTATCTTGCTGCTTTTATAATGACCAAGGATTGCAGGAAAATAACTTATGAGGTAAAGTTTAAAAAACAAAGCAGCAACCCTAAATGCATTTTTCATACCTCAGGCTAATGCTTTTGTGCACAGGCTACATAGCTATCCAGGGGTCCTTCATTACCCTGAAGGATGAAGCCGTGTCCGCTAGCTCTGTCACTGCCGATTGTTCCTCCCTGACCCCCTTCAGCACTTTGTTGGCCAGAGCAAGAGCACAATGGGCTAAGAGGGCAAAGGCCAAGCTGTTACCTCCTGCTGCTGAATTTCTTTCTTTGTGAACACATTTCTCTCATGGTTTGGAGTGCACATGTCTATAGCAGAGAACAGCATATTGGATACAAAAACAGCCTTCGTAACCCTATTGTTTGAGTCCCCCATGCACTTCGCTGCTGTTTACCAAAAGTTTTGTACACGTACAGTGGGTGCTCACAATGCTATGAGTCTGTTTTCTTTTTCTTTTTGGGGTTTCTATAATGTAACCTGCTGGCACAATTCTTTTCCCTCCAAGTCATTTGTCTCCCTGAAGTGTCTGGCTGAATTTTTCTTGCATATGGTGGATAAAGGCTTCAATGTGGACAGTGGATATCAAAGTTAAATAGGAGGGAAGCTGCTCTGTTTAACTGTTCTCAATGGCCCCAATCCAGCAAAGCACTTGCGCTCCTGCTTAACTTTAAACATACCGACTTCGAGCATGTGAGTAGTTCCACTGAACTTAAGCACATGCTTTGTAACCAAAGCTTTGAAAACCTATTTCAGCAGCACAAAAATGTGGTGACAAATATCTGAGAAACAACTGGATAGCACAAAAGGGTGTCTGAATGCCATGTAGTTGACATGGAGGGATGCGAGATCTTTCAAAAAACACTTTAAAATGGGTGTGATGTCTACTTTTGCACGATCGTAGGATTTTTTGAAAGAATAGACTTTCAGCCTAGTTAAAAACAAACAAAACAACTTTCCCTGTCCTGCTTTTGAGCTGATGTTCTGCCGGGCTGCCCTCCCCTCGTTCACCCCAAATCTGGTAGGATGCTACCTGGAAGTCAGTAGGCATTTTTACTTTGAGGTAAGGTGCTTTGGAATCCTGTGGAGGTAAAAGGCATTGCATATTAATGTAAAAGCCTATTGTTACTCTAAAAACCCTGTTCTCCATGCTGTGCTTTTATTTTCCCCTTTGACTGTTTTCGTTTGAACAGGTGAGATTGCTATAGAAGATGGGACGTTCTCTTGGTCTTCATTGGATTCTGTCTCAGAAGGTACTTACGTGCTGTCACTTAAGGAGATCTCACTCCCTTAGTTACAGGCAAAGAGCAGCTACTAGCAATCATGGAAGTTATGCACCTGCATATAAAATGATTTTCAGCCCAGCCAATGTTCAGGCAGATGTCAGACTTCCTTGGTAAGATTAAGAATAATAACTAGGGCCCTACTAAATTCACGGTCCATTTTGGTCAATTTCATGGTCATAGGATTTTTTAAATCATACATTTCATTATTTTGGATATTTAAATCTGAAATTTCATGGGCGTTGTAATTGTAGGGGTCCTGACCCAAAAAGGAGTTGTGGGGGGTCATAAAGTTTTGTAGCGGGCGGATGTGCTGCTGCTACCCTTACTTCTGTGCTGCTGCTACCCTTACTTCTGTGCTGCTGCTGGCAGGATGCTGCCTTCAGAGCTGGGCCCCCGCCAACAGCCGGGCCCCCGCCAACAGCCGCTGTTCTCCAGCCACCCAGCTCTGAAGGCAGCCCAGAAGTAAGGATGGCAATACCATGAACCCCCCTCAAAATAACCTTGTGACCAGGGCCATCCTTATCCTGATGCAAACTACGCAGCTGTGTGCTGCTCCAGCGGCCAGCCCAATCCCCCGGCTGGCTGAGCTGGCAAGGAAGGCTGCCCCGCCCCACTCCACCCCTTCCCCATAGCCTCCGCCCCCACCCTGCCTCTTCCCACCCCTGCTCTGCCCCAGCCCTGCCCCCGCTCCATCCCTTCCCCTGAGCTACGTCCCGGGGAACTGCAGCAGGGGTCGGGTGCAACCTGCACTCACTGGGCGGCGGGAAGTGAAGCGACCTGACCCCAACCTGCTCCGCTGGCTTGTGCTGGGGGGTGGTTTCCCCCTGCCCTCCAAGCCTGCTCCTGCCCCTACAGACCTTGGGCACAGCCCACCCCATGGAGGCCTGGGGCCAGCCTCCCCCCATGGGGCGGGGGCTGCATAGGGCACCAAAATGTCTAGGGACGGCCCTGCTTGCGACCCCTCCCCCCCGCCCCCCCCGCAAGTTCCTTTTGGGTCAGGACACCCAATTTGAGAAATGCTAGTCTTCCCCATGAAATCTGTATAGTATAGGGTAAAAGCACACAAAAGACCAGATTTCACAGAGGGAGACCAGATTTCACAGTCCGTGATGCGTTTTTCATGGCCATGAATTTGGTAGGGCCCTAATAAATTATTGCAGCCTCTGTTCCAAACCACTCTGCTTCACTTGCACTAGCACTGGAGAAGAGAAAGGGGCCTGATTCAGGAGACAAGTGAAAGAATAATAAACTGAGTGCAGGCTGAAGGGATCTGGGCTGCTGCTAAATCAAGTCAAATTAAATCTTCCTTGAATAATATCGGTTTTCTTAATAATATAATAGCAAGCTCTTAGTGCCTTTTTCATATTATCAGTAGATCTCAAAATGCTTTACAAAAGTAAGTATTTTACAGATGAGGAAACTGAAGCACAGAGAGGTGAAAGTGATTTGCTCAGTCACCCAGCAGGCCAGGGGCAGAGCCAGGAATATAAACCAGGTTTCCTGAATCCTAATCCAGTATTTTAGCAACTAGGCAACCCTGCCTCCCAATTTAACTGGGTATGGCTAGCTTGCTACAAGACCCTAAAACACGAAGTGGATTTTTTCCCCCCGGGTGTAGAAATATTTTATTGTTTAATGGGAAATGTTGCTTGGAAATTTAGTATTTTTGTTGGGCGGCATGTATTTCATGAAAGAATTTGAACCTATGGTTTTGACAAATTGTTGGGCTGGATTATTTCTTGACATCACTCCTCTGCCAGTGGGGGAAAAGGGACTAAATTTCAGTTGAAATGCAATGTCAGTAACTTTGCGCAGTATCCGTCTTACAAATAAAACAGTTTGGCAAAGCCACCAAAGTTAATTTCCTTAGTCTTGTAACAAGTATAATCCTATCTTTTTACTAGAATCTACATATTCATGAATATACTTCCTCGAATTTCCTGTTTCAAAATACTCCTTGTTGCTGTGTTTTTGATTAAAGAGACTAGACCTATTTCATTCTTGCTAGAAGTGAGAATAATATATCATCTTAATCTCTTCACTGGGATTAAAGAAAATGACTCTGAACAGCTACTCTGTAATCAGAGGAAATGTAACAATTCAGCCACATCTCCAGAGCAATAAATATTCAGGACAATTGTTTAAGCTGAAATGGTAAATGAAGGTTGTGCTCACAAAGTATAGTGATCGTAACACTGCAAGGATCTGAAAGAGCTTTATTGGCTTGTAAGGAAGATAATTAGTCTAAAATGTCATTGTTTATTAAATGTTAAGCAAAAATAAGCAATACGTGGAATCCAGAGTTTTGTGCTCCTGTTCATTGTGCTGTTCTGGGATTCCGCACAGGGACACACTTGACTTAACCGTTTTATTTCTTTTAAAGACACATGCCATTTGTGGAATCCTTTTGGTCATTCCTGGGTCACTGAAGCTATCCTAGTTAGTGCTCAGCACAGAAATCTGTTCTGAAGCTGGAAAACAAAACAGAATAACTCCATTTTCAATCTCTAGATCTCGCTTAGGTATTTGCCTGAGACCTCTTCCTTAGGCAACCTTTCCTTCCTGCTTTTTCACCCAACCTTCAAGCCATAATCAAATCTCAGGAGTTAAGGTGACCAGATGTCCCGATTTTATAGAGACAGTCCCGATTTTTGGGTCTTTTTCTTATATAGGCTCCTATTACCCCCCCATCCCTTGTCCCGATGTTTCACACTTGCTGTCTGGTCACCCTATCAGTAGTACATAAACTGCTTTATACACTTCGTTTAACTTTTGTGTGCAACAGATTTGAGTTCCTTGTTTATGCTTAGGTAGTGGGGTTTTTTGGTTCACATTATTAGTGGCGTCATAAAATCAGGCACTTGTATTTATCTAAAAAATGGTGTTTCATCACCATGATCAATCCCTTTCCCCAAATCCTCTCTTTTTCAACCTTTCCTTACAACTTAGACTAGTGGTATTTTGTCCTGCTGCATTGGCCAAACCAGTTAGAATATCTGTTCTGTTTTCAAAAGCCTGGTCGCCTCTGTGATTCACTGGGCTACAAATCTGCACAGATTAAAAATTACAATTGTGAAAGATTAGTTTTTATTTCATATGGGAGAGTGCTAGGTGAGCAGCTGAATCCACGGGTAACTACGTTATGGACATTTTAAAAATGACTAACATATTCATTAAAATGTGCATGGGATTGAAAACACTTGTGTATTCATTTGTTACCAATTAAAATGCTATTCATTGTCTATTAGAACATTACCTCTCTAGTATGATTTCTTTGGAATTCCTAGGAATATCCACAGCACTCCCATAAATGTTGCAATGTGTATTTTACCATTATTTATATTCTAAACAGAGCTGATTGGAAAGTTCAGTTACTTTGCCATAAATGCGTAAGATGTGAGTACATATTTTTTTATGCTTACTCCAGATTTCTAATGGGCTCATCTGATTAATTGGACTTAACTGAGTTTTTGGTATTTCATTTTGAAAATGAAGCCAATTAATTTGGAGCTGCATAAAACTTTATACAGTGGTCATCACTCCGTCAAGAGAGTGACCACAAACTCGGTAACTAACATTCAGTTGCAACCATAATTTAATATACTCCAATGACTGAACGTGAAAACAAGACTCGTTCTCTGTAGCCATCATCTCAGCTATAGCATGTGATATACACAGGCATACATGTATCGTTTTCCAAATACACCAAGGCAGTTTCCCTTCACATATCCAGTGTAGTTTGGGGCTCAGTTTCAAATCAGATTTGGTTAAGTATCAGGCATTTTGTAGCCAAACAGATGTAGCTGAATTAAGAACAGATCTGTTCTCTCAGACGGTGCTGGTAGTATGGTGTGTTCCTTGGGTGACAATCAGACAAGGCCTGATTCTTCAACCAGTCTGTAGAATAGTCCCTTCTGAGCTATTAATTTCTCTGGAGAATCAAATTCAGCAACCTGACTGTTTTCCAAGACTAAAATCCTGTGAATATTAAAAAAGAAATGTAAGCACTAAAATATACAACAGTCGCACTGAACTCAAACAATATCTAAGCTATTATTAGAGCATGCCTCAGTTCCACCCCTCTGAAGAGAGCTACTACTTATGAGACCCTTGGAGAGACTAGGAATGCAGTAAATCTGGTCTTTAATTCTTTGGTTTAACTCCAAACCACCGAGTTGTATCCGAGCACGGGAGAGGAGCTCAAGTGAGTAGACATTCAGCAGTAATGATTCATCTGTGAGTGGACAAAAAGGGCTATATAGAGCATGAAATGGACACACATCTCACTTTCCCTCTGATTAACCCATGGTTAATGGTGAGAAGGCCCATCCTAAGGCAGACTCTTGAGTGGGGTAAACAAGAAATAGACAGAAATGAGACCTAAATGGTTCCAAGGAGATATCCCATCCCATCCCATCTCCTAGAACTGGAAGGGACCTTGAAAGGTCATCGAGTCCAGCCCCCTGCCTTCACTAGCAGGACCAAGTACTGATTTTGCCCCAGATCCCCAAATGGCCCCCTCAAGGATTGAACTCACAACCCTGGGTTTAGCAGGCCAATGCTCAAACCACTGAGCTATCCCTCCCCCCAGGAGATGTCACTCTCTAAAATGCTATGGGGTCTATCCACTTTTATAAAGCCTGCCTCTGTCTTCTGCTGTCCCTGTGAAAATGAATGTGAACAAATACACTGATGAAAGGTTACCTGTCGTAATCTAGGATGGTGTTTATACGGTGAGCTATTGTTAAGACAGTCCACTCTTTGAACTGAGTCCTTATGGTTGATTGAATCTGAAGATCAGTTTCCAGATCCACTGCTGCGGTGGCTTCATCTAGCACCAGGATTTGGGCTTTCCGCAGGAGTGCCCTGGCCAGACAAACTAGCTGCTTCTGACCAACACTGAAAGCAAGAAGGGCAGATGGTGAACAAACAGGCTGTCGCTTTTCCTTGAGTTTAATCAAAGAATCAAAGAAGATTAGGGTTGGTGTCTAGTGCAACCCCCTGCTCAAAGCAATGATGAGTCTGAAAGCAGCACAGCAGCTGATGGCCTTTCCCGAGCGAGGCAGGGGTCTGGGAATGTTAGGAGTGCACCTGGTCTGGTTCTGGGGACAAGACCGAGGGGCCAGATGTGCAACACGTGTAGACACCATACTACCAGCACCATCTGAGAGAACAGATCTGTTCTTAATTCAGCTACCTGGTAGCACTGCAGATAGCAGCATGAAGCAAGCCAAAGAAACGAGGGGATTATTTGTATTGCAGTAGCATCCAGGAGCCCACGGTGTTAGGTGCTGTACAAACACAGAACAGACTGCCCCTACCCCCAAGAAAGTTTATGATCTAAGCAATTCCACAGTGCTAAGGATTATACTGCTACAGCAAGTTTGCTCTGTGCTGACTATTGCTTTGTGCTTTACTAAATTAGATTTTTGTTTAAATTTATTAACCTCATTTAGGAATGTTTACTAATTGTGCACCCTCTGACCCTCAGATACAATGTGCACTGCCTTTCTCTTTCTGCATTTATGGTACCTCAGGTTTTCCCCTCGCTCCGAGCACTCATGGCTCAATTGATCAGGCAGATCCAATACAAAGTTCTTGAGCTGAATCAGTTCCAAAACTGTCCAGATGGCTTCATCCGAGTACTGGTTTAAAGGATCGAGGTTCATTCGTAGAGAACCAGCAAATAAAACTGGATCCTGAGTATAGAGACAGCACAAAAGATTCCTGAAATAATTGTTACAAAACAACATAGCTCCTTAACTTCCTTCCACTGCAGGAATCCCAGGGTGAAATGCTACAGACAGTGTTATGCGGAAGATCAGACAGTGTGGTAAAGTGGTTACTTTTCCCTTTTAAAAGCAATGAATTTACCTCTCTCTGTGACTCACTTAAGCCTTCCTGCGTGTCATGGACATTAATGGAAATACCCTGCAGAATTGATAAATGCCTTTAGAAATTAACTTCATACCTGGGGGATAACCGTTATTTTGGCTCTAAGGTCCTGGAGGCCTCTTTGGGCAATATTCACTCCATCAATTAAGATCTCGCCTTCTGCAGCTTCCATTAATCTCAAAAGCCCCATGGCAAGAGTTGATTTCCCAGCTCCTGTTCTTCCAGCTATGCCAATCTAAAAAAAATACAATGAAGGTTTAGGATGTATGTTTTACACCATTTGGCTCATAGCCATAGTTAAATTTTAGGACCATGGAATTGACAGGTAACAAACCACTGGTTAAATCTGTCCAGCCTTTGACCAGATCTGTCAGAGAAAAACACCCCATTAAGCACCTATTCCTGCAGTTCCACGCTCTGGATACAGGGGTGGTGCTGACACATGGACTTATAACTTTCCTTTGCATTTTCAACTACAAGCTGTTCTGCCTTCATCTGCTGCTCCCCTTGGGCCTCTTTGAAAGCCATCCAATATCTTTCACCAGTTTACAAAGTAAAGGCACTATTCCTCTGCTTTAATGGTGGAGAAGACAAGTGAATCTGTGATTGACAAACAGCCTGTCCTATGCAGATCCTGGGTGCAATATCTGCCAGTCTTTCCTGTCACAGGCCAGGGATTTAATTCCTTTTCACTGCAGCCTCCTGGAATAGCTGTTGAGGACTGGCATGAATTGGCATCACTTTTGGTTACAGTTTGGTGGTACACATGATCAGCCATGTGGATTCCAGCATAAATTTGATATAGTCATTAGGACCAGGACACATATGACTTGAAGGGATCTGACCATTTCTCCAAGAACCTTTGGCCTCACGTTGTCAAAATATTCACCTAACATTCTTAGAGTTGGGTAACAACCCATAGGGAACTTTAAATTGTTTAATTACAGAGGGAAATCATTAAAAGCCTTAGATCAGGGGTCTCCAACTCAATTTACCTACGGGCCAGTGCCAGTCCTCAAATCCTCCCAGCGGGCCAATAATGTCACTGAAGATGGTGTTCAGAAAAGAAAACATTTATATTGTATTTTTTATTTTGAATTTCTTAGCAATAATAAAACTGTCATACAACTTTATACAGTTCTTCGCCTGCCAGAGAGTTTTTAGTGTTTGCCAGACACCTGGCAACGCTTCAGTTCTGTCAGTTTGTTGATGTTTGGCCTCCGTGACTGAGCAGTTGAAACCTTCAGGATTGCAGCAAGGTGTGCACCAGAGAGCTGTGTTCGGTATTTTGACTTGTTTTTATTCATTGTGGAAAAAAGTGACACTGCCTCCATGGCTGACTCTGCCCGGCAACTAATAATGCTGACTCTGCCTGGCGACTAGTGATGGTATCGCTGTCCCTCTTCCCCAGCCAATGGGAGCTGCGGGGATGGGGGGGGTGGCACCTGCAGCAAACATGGCCAACAGCATAGGTGCATGAGTCTCTCCTCCGCAGGCCGCAGTGGGGAGGTTCTCGGGCCGCAGATGGCCTGTGGCCGGGACTTTGAGACCCCTGCCTTAGATGGAGAAAAACCAGAATAGCTGCCAAATATAAAGGAGCTTTGATGTTACATTAGATTAAAATAAACATCAAATTCCTTTAGAGCTGCTCTGCCAACTTCCTATAAAACAACAGGATCTGACTCGCTAGAATTCCTAACACACAGTATCAAAACTGAAAACAAAGCCATATATTAAGAAGGGGTTCCTCAGTGCAATAGGAGACTATGAAGGCCAAACGTACTGTGTGTTTACCTCGGTGTAGCTTTTGTCTTCAAGCCTTAAACTCTTTGACACAGGGATTGTTTTCAGTTTAGCAGCAGCTGCCTATTCTAAAGCACTGTTCACGCTTGTAGCTCCAAAGAAATAAATGGCCTTGCTTACCTTCTCTTGCCCGTTTATTTTTATATTGATGTTCTTTAGTGCGAACTCTAAATTTGGCCTGTACTGCACACCATAGTTTCTAAATTCAATTGCTCCTTCAGTTGGCCAAGCCTGATTTGCAGAATTACTGCCCAGAGTCCAGGGAGCCTGTGTAAAAGAGAAACAAACAGCACCTTCTTAAGCTGGTTTAAGTCTTCAAGTAATATGGCTATAATCAAAATGGAAAACTTCTCAGAGCAAAAATTCTTTCTGGATCTCTCTCTTTAAAAGCTTCTTTAGAGGCAGCATTTATTCTTCATAAAGGAATTGTTGAAGTTGAAATTAATTTCTTAATAAAGTAATCTGGATCTTTGTATAAACTGAAGTTTGGGGATAAGCATTTGTATGCACGTCAGATTAATTACATTATCAGGAAACCATACTGACTGTTCTAACTGTTGGCTCTGCCACACTCAGTTCAATCTATGTTGAAGAGATAGTACCTGTTCATTTTTAATGTTTATATAGCATAAAAGAAATAAAAATGATTATTGAGATTCTCAGTCATTAAAAGGCCAGCAACTGTCAACACTTATAACATCAGATCTGAGATGCCACAATTAGTCCCTATTCTAAGCATGGAGAAAACCTCACAGTGCATTCCATGGGTGTGGTAACTGTTAATAAATTATACTTTTTTAAAATGACAACTACAGCTTCACTGGTTTAAGGACATAAACTGAGCAGAGGTTATAAAGAACACCTAGCTATTTTCAAGTAACCTAACCGGGTCTCTGGGAATTAAAATGGGGAGGTGTTGATCCTTAGAATAGAAAAATTGCTGATCTGGTTTCTGACAAATTCCAGTTCAAAGGGTAAGAACAATGGTTAGCTAGTTACCTCTTTTGGAGTTTTTGAATACTCTCTCACTCTCTCCACGGAAACAATGTTGTTTTCTATTTCTGTCCAGGAGCGCACCATCCAGTTCAAAATGCCTGTTATCTACAAAAGGAGAGAGGACTGGCTAGAAATGAAATACCAACTTTGACCCTGTTCTTACAAAGTACTTGGCACTTTGTAGGATCAGGCCCAGTGTTTGCACAAGGGGCCTCCCTGGATAAGCTATTAAGAGATTGTCTGTAAATTGTTTTGCAAGACAAAATAAAATAAATCCTGCTGACACCAGACCTTTCTGGAAAATTTTGCCCAGGCCACATTGGAGGAGCCTTGCCAGCTCACCCTGAGGCTACCTCAGTGCCAATTTACCAAGAATTAGATGTTACTGCCTGTCTTATGTTAAACTTCCAGCTCTTAAACGTGACGTGAAAACCGTTCAAGATAATCTGCGACTAGTCACATGAACATGGAAAATAAACACTGAAGAAAACCATTTGGCTGTTAAACTACAGTGACCATTTAAGCTTAAATTCAAAGGAACAAGAGGGATGTTGCATGTATTTGAGACTTGTTCTCTGTAAGGTCCTATAGTCTATAAATAACAGTGACAGGGTTACTGAGGTTTAAAAAATAAGGGAGTCTATAAAAACTAGTTTAACGTCTGGAAAGGAATAAAAATATTTCCAAGCTTTTTTCAAAAGTCAATGGAAGCATCTTGTTTAAAATAATAAAAAATGCCCTTCCAGTATTTGCAACTCAAATGTTGCACAATTGTGCTGGTACTTGAGCCCTGGTCTACACTACGAGTTTAGGTCGAATTTAACAGCGTTAGGTCGATTTAACCCTGCACCCGTCCACACGACCAAGCCTGTTTTGTCGGCTTAAAGGACTCTTAAAATCGATTTCTGTACTCCTCCCTGGCGAGGGCTTTAGCCCTAAAATCGATCTTGCTGGGTCGAATTTGGGGTAGTGTGGACGCAATTCGACGGTATTGGCCTCTGGAAGCTATCCCAGAGTGCTCCATTGTGACCGCTCTGGACAGCACTCAACTCAGATGCACTGGCCAGGTAGACAGGAAAGCCCCGGGAACTTTTGAATTTAATTTCCTGTTTGGCCAGGGTGGTGAGCTGATCAGCCCCGGTGACCATGCAGAACTCATCAGCACAGGTGACCATGGAATCCCAGAATCACAAAAGAGCTCCAGCATAGACCGAACGGGAGGTACTGGATCTGATCGCTGTATGGGGAGAAGAATCTGTGCAGGCAGAACGCCGTTCCAAAAGACGAAATGCCAATATATTTGCCAAAATCTCCAAGGGCATGATGGACAGAGGCTACAACAGAGACACACAGCAGTGCCGTGTGAAAGTTAAGGAGCTGAGGCAAGCCTACCAAAAAACAAAGGATGCAAACGGTCGCTCCGGGTCAGAGCCCCATACATGCCGGTTCTATGATGAGCTGCATGCAATTCTGGGGGTGGCCCCTACCAGTACTCCACCACTGTCCGTGGACACCTGCAAGGGGGGAGTCTCACGCAACAGGGATGAGGAGTCTGAAGATGAGGAGGAGGTTGAGGATAGTGCACAGCAGGCAAGCGGAGAATCCCTTCTCCCCGGCAGCCAGGACCTGTTCATCACCCTGGAGCCAATACCCTCCCAACCCTCCCAAGGGAAGCCGGAGAAGGAACCTCTGGTGAGTGTAACTTTGTAAATATAATACAGGGTTTAAAAGCAAGTGTGTTTAATGATTAATTTACATGCCAAGCCAGTAGCAAGTAGTCTGGAATCATTGCAGAACAAAACCTTGCAGCGAATGGACCCGGGCTTTGGCTGTTTGCCTTTGGCTGAAAATAAATCATCCCCGCTGTTAGCCACGCGGCGGGGGGAGGCCTGTTCATGGCTGACCGGGATCTTCCCTGATACTAGCCACGCGGTGGAGGTGTGGGGGTGTGAAGCGATCATCCCAGAGAATTGGGGTGGGGTGGGGTTGGATTGTGCTGCACATTCACCCTAAAACCGCAACCTCTCCTTTTAAATGGCCAACCCAATGGGCTTTTCTTGGTATGGGAAAGGAGGGCGCTGCTGTTTGAAACTGTTCCCACATGTTATGAAGGTTGAAGAAACCCTTTGCCTTACCATGGCTGCCTGCAAGCCAAATTCTGTTGCCCAGCCGAGCGTGTGATGTCTCACACCAAACCGGCAGGCACTCAATATAAGAGGAAAAATGCGACCTGGTAGCAAAAGCACATGTGCTATGTAATGTGAATCACTTGATTCAGTGTGAAATAGTCTTCCCTTTGTTCTCTAAAATGTATCTTTTTAAATACTACTCTCCCTTTTTTTTCTCCCGCAGCTGCAAATGTTTCTACTCTCCCCCTATCATCTCCGTCCCAGAGGCTAGCGCAGATTAGAAGGCGAAAAAAACGCACTCGCGACGAGATGTTCTCAAAGCTCATGCAGTCCTCCTGCACTGAAAGAGCTCAGCAGAATGCGTGGAGGCAAACAATGGCAGAGTCCAGGAAAGCATTAAATGAACGCGATGAGAGGAGGGAGGAGCACGCTGAGAGGAGGCAGGATGCAATGCTGAGGCTAATCGGGGAGCAAACAGACATGCTCAGGTGTCTGGTGGAGCTGCAGGAAAGCCAACAAGAGCACAGACTGCCGCTGCATCCACTGTACAACCCCCTGCCCTCCTCCCCAAGTTCCATATCCTCCTCACCCAGACGCCCAAGAACGTGGGTGGGGTGGGGGGTGGGGAGACTCTGGGCACCCAGCCACTCCACCCCAGAGGATTGCCCAAGCAACAGAAGGCTGGCATTCAATAATTTTTGAATTGTAGTGTGGCTTTGTCCTTCCCTTCTCCCCTCATCCACCACCCCACCCAGTGCTTCCCTCCTCATCCACCCCTCCCGGGCTACCTTGCGAGTTTTCCCCGTATTTGTGTGATGAATTAATAAAGAATGCATGATTTTGAAACAATAATGACTTTATTGTCTCTGAAAGCGGTGATCGAAGGGGGAAGGTTGGTTGGTTTACAGGGAAGTAGAGTCAACCAAGGGGGCGGGTTTTCATCAAGGAGAAACAAAGAGACTGCCTGGCCAGTCATGAAACTGGTTTTCAAAGCTTCTCTGGTGCGCAGGGCGCCCAGCTGTGCTCTTCTAATCGCCCTGGTGTCTGGTTGTGCATCATCGGCCGCCAGGCGATTTGCCTCAACCTCTCACCCCGCCATAAAGGTCTCCCCCTTACTCTCACAGATACTGTGGAGCACACAGCAAGCAGCAATAACAATGGGAATACTGGTTTTGCTGAGGTCTAACCTAGTCAGTAAACTGCACCAGCGAACTTTTAAACGTCCAAATGCACATTCTACCCCATTCTGCACTTGCTCAGCCCATAGTTGAAGTGCTCCTTACTACTGTCCAGGGTGCCTGTGTACGGCTTCATGAGCCATGGCATTAAATGGTAGGCTGGGACTCCAAGGATAACTATAGGCATTTCAACATCCCCAACGGTAATTTTCTGGTCTGGGAAGTAAGTTCCTTCCTGCAGCTGTTCAAACAGACCAGAGTTTCTGAAGATGCGAGTGTCATGCACCTTTCCCAGCCATCCCACGTTGATGTCGGTGAAACGTCCCTTGTGATCCACCAGTGCTTGCAGCACCATTGAAAAGTACCCTTTGCGGTTTACGTACTGGCTGCCAAGGTGGTCCAGTCCCAAGATAGGGATATGCGTTCTGTCTATCACCCCACCACAGTTAGGGAACCCCATTGCAGCAAAGCCATCCAGTATGACCTGCACATTTCCCAGAGTCACTATCCTTGATAGCAGCAGCTCAGTGATTGCATTGGCTACTTGGATCACAGCAGCCCCCACAGTAGATTTACCCACTCCAAATTGATTCCCGACTGACCGGTAACTGTCTGGTGTTGCAAGCTTCCAGAGGGCTATTGCCACTCACTTCTCAACTATAAGGGCTGTTCTCATCTTGGTATTCTTGTGCTTCAAGGCAGGGGAAAGCAAGTCAAAAAGTTCCATGAAAGTGTCCTTATGCATGCGAAAGTTTCTCAGCCACTGGGCATCATCCCAGACCTGCAACACTATGCGGTCCCACCAGTCTGTGCTTGTTTCCTGGGCCCAGAATCAGCATTCCACGGCATGAACCTGCCCCATTACCACCATGATGTCCAAATTGCCAGGGCCCGTGCTTTGAGAGAAGTCTGTGTCCATGTCCTCATCACTATCGCGATCACGCTGTCGTGTCCTCCTCGCCTGCTTTTGCAGGTTCTGCACATACTGCAGGATAATGCACGAGGTGTTTACAATGCTCACAGCAGCAGCGGTGAGCTGAGCGGGCTCCATGCTTGCCGTGGTATGGCGTCTGCAGGAGAGCAGAGTTGCAGTGGAAGCGGTGGAGGACGACGGTTAGCACCGCACACATTTCCCAAGGAAGAACACACGTACCTGGGAGCCCATGACAGAAAACATGGAAAAATTCGCTATCGAGGCAATAGCAGCAGAGCAGAGTTGCAGCAGAAGCAGTGTATGATGATGGTTTGCAGACCTACTGCACCATCTGCTGCCAGCAGCACCCAGGACACAACAGTGGCGGTGTCGGTGAGCTGAGCGGGCTGCACACTTGCCGTGGTATGGCTTCTGCGCGGAAAAAAGGCGCAAAACGATTGTCTGCCGTTGCTTTCACGGAGGGAGGGGAGACTGACGACGTACCCAAAACCACCCGCGACAGTGTCTTTGCCCTATCAGGCATTGGGAGCTTAACCCAAAATTCCAATGGGTGGCGGAGACTGCGGGAACTGTGGGATAGCTACCCACAGTGCACTGCTCTGTAAGTCGATGCTAGCAGTGGTAGTGAGGATGCACTCCGCCGACCTAATGCGCTTAGTGTGGAAATATGCAATCGACTGTATAAAATCGATTTCTAAAAATTGACTTCTATAAAATCGACCTAATTTCGTAGTGTAGACATACCCTGAGAGTTTGATATTACCTAGGAAATCTTAAAAATAGGAGGCTGGCTAATCTATTCTCATTGTCCAAGCTGAGAAATGTCCAACATAAACGGCACAACTAGTGGAAAGGAAATTAGAGTCTTTAAAATTCTTCCAGTTTTAATTCTCTAGAGCCTGATGCTTGCAATCTATGTGCTAATCAAATGAGTAAGGGCTGCAGGATTGGACCCATAGAGTTATTTGTGATACAGGTAAGGATTTTAAAAAATGATCTGTAACCTGACAGTCCCTTCTGATGAGATGGTAAAATCATGCACTGCTGCTTTGAGTTACCTGAAGAGCACACGAAATGGAAAAGCCAACAATCCCTGGACTAAGATGTGTTTTGCTAAGCACAGCGAACAGGGCTGCAAACAACACGATACCATTACCTAGAAACTCTAGGTTTGTAGCAAGCCACCTGCAAGTAGAGAAGAGAGGATTTAGCCCACCTCCATTCTCTTTATGTTCTCGTTTCCTCTCAATTTCATATACGGCCTGCAACTATTTTTGTAAAATGTATTTGAAGCCTTCTCGGTAAAGGGTGTTAAATAAGGTCATTATGATCATAGGGTTGGCTTTTTACATAACCATTAGCAAGCCTCTGGAATTGACAGCAGTGCTGGTCTGTAAATGGCCCATGCGCTGCGCCATGGCTCTTCCGCTGTAGCCTGAGTCTATCATTTCCACCAGGTGAGCAGCTTTGGTTCAGAGCCTGGAATTGTTGCTCTGAGCCTGGCACCAGCAATGAATGGCTCTTCCCTTGGCGTTAGTTCTGATGTAAGCTGGGTCTGAAGGAGTTCCCCTCTTCTCCCCCTCCCCCCCGACATCTAGTGATGCACTGCCGGGGGGGAAGGGGGAGGGGAGGGAAGACTTCAGGAGCAGAGCATGTTTGCATAGACATGGAGCTGCTTTGCCAAAATGATCAATTTTGGCTGGTTTGGGTTACAAATCACTGTAGTATTCAAATGCAGGGATAATGAAATAATGTTATCCTTATTGTATGCGTAAAGGGCAGCAGAACTGTGCTTAGCATGCCCTGATTGAGGGGGTCACCCTAAACTGAACCTCTCTTGCTAAGCAGGGGGTAGGATACCAAATTCCAGTGATGAGTGGATGAGGACAAGTGTTCCTAACTGGTAGCGTGGACACTACCTAAAGAGTCCTAGACACTTTTTGACCTTCCCTTCTCCAGCTTTTAATGACAGAGCTGCTTAGACTCAATTAAGAGTCCTTGTTTCCAGGTGGTGATTCCTAAAGCTTGTCCTCACTGCTGAGCAAGTCTAAGGCTAAGCCCTGGACCTTGTGTGGGAACAGGTAAAGGCAATACAGAAACTGCTTGGCAGTGATGTTCTCTGCTACCTGCTGAAATCACCGAGAGCTGGGTGAAGTGGTAGAACCTCAGAATGTGACATTGCAGAAGCTCAGCAGCGCCGAGACGCCAGACAGTGGGAGTGGTGGGACAGTGGGAGTGGTGGCAGAGAGACAGCGGTAGCAGTGGGAGGCGATTAGCAGCAGTAGAGCGTGGACCCCACCCCCTCATGAATGCACCTCTGAACCCTGGGTGTTCGCTAACCAAAGACCACCAACTGTGAGTGGGGTGCTGGGGAGGGAAAGGGAGTGGTGTGTTAAGAGACATTTATTTGTTTGGACTTTGTGACATTATCTGATTAAAATATGACCATGCAAAATCATGGTTGCTACTACTGTTATATAATTGCAACAGATCTTATACCAAGTGTGACACGTGGCCAGAAAGGATTAAGCAGCTTGCAGGATAAATGGCCCAAAGTCAACCATTAGAGACGTGTTAAAAAAGTATGTGAAAGGTAATTAGGGCCACTACATGTTAGATAGGCTAGAACTTTGAAATGCAAACTTGTATTGTTAGAGAATTGGAGGTGATACTAAATGTATGTGTGTACTTTTTTCTTGTAGGATGTTCCTGTCTGTCACTATAGCTATTGATTCAGAGATCAAAAGGACATATTAACATTTAAATGAACTGTAAACATAGTAACATCACTGTATTCATCTCTCTTTGAAATGTATAGCAAATAATCTGCGAATGGTGGAAAAATGGGCAATTGCCTTATGTTAAGCTGTGTAGCTAATTAGCGGCAATGTTTAAGAAATCAGGTCTACTTCAAAATCTCCATGAGTGCCTATTGTTCGCCGAAGGACTCCGACCTGTCAAAGAAGGCTGGAAACCGTATAAAGATGCTTTGGGTCCCAATTCTTTGGATCTCAGATCTGCTTGATGCTTCATGCAGGGGAAGTTTAAACCCAAGATTGAGATCTCCAGTCCTAATATGGAATCATCCTGAATATGAACATTGGACTACAACCTATGGACTATTTCTGAAAGAACTCTTTGCAACTACAAAGTTCACCATCTCTGCTATGAATTTAATCTCAAGAACTGTACTCATGTCTGTATGTATACTGAACTTTTAACCACTACTCTCTCTTTTCTTTTAATAAATTTTGGTTTAGTTAATAAGAATTGGCTGTAAGCGTGTATTTGGGTAAGATCCGGAATATTCATTAACCTGGGAGGTAATGTGTCCAATTCTTTGAGATTGATAGAATTTTTTTATATGATGAATAAGATTTTCAGTAATCCTCATCATATTTGATTTGGGTGTCTGGGTGGAGGCCTACAGCTGGGGTGCTTTAAGGGAACTGTGTTGTTGGCTTCTGGGTAACCAGCGAGGTATTATAGAAGTTGTTTTGTGCTGGGTTGGTGAATCAAAGCATTGGAATATCCACCAGCTTTGGGGATTGTCTGCCCAATTCTTTTGCTGTTCATCCTAATTGAGTGACCTCAGTTGTCTCCCCTGGGACTCGGGTCACAGACTTTCACACCACAAGGGGAGAAACTGAGGCAAAGGATGCTGCCCAACACCCTGTGGGGTGAGTGTTTGTGTATGGTCACATGCTTTTGTATTTAGGTTGTGGTGTTTTCCCAAATTAATGTTGGACCCTCTTTTCCCTTTTAATCAAAGTTGTATTTGGTTGTACACGGACTCAATGCTGGCGAGAAGGGAAGTACTGCCACTTAGAGGCACCAAGTGGGGGAGGTGTTTAGCTTTCCCAGATTACTGAATGGGGACTCAAGCTGGTTCTGTTGTCTTTTGTTAAGAGAAACCCTTAGATACTGAACCCAGCCCTTGTTGCTGCCGACTCCACCTGGCAGAAGGGTTGCACTAATCTATAGCTTCATGAGAATAACATGATTGTATCCCCTATATTTGCAGCTCCATACCTGTCAGCGACGACCCCAGGGAAGCATGTTCTCTGGTTCTCATCCACTCTGGAATCATTCTGTAAAATAAATCTCGGTTGCTCCTTGTAAGCACGAATCACGCTGCTCCCTTGGAAAGTCTCTGAAATGTGGGAATAGATGGGCGAGCGACTCGCAGCTTCCAGGCGTCTCAGCTGGCAGGAGGTGGCAACGTAGAAGTTCTGAGACAGAGGGAAATGGAAAGGGTATGTGATTACCACTATGTTCCCCCCACTAGGCTAATTCATCAGGGGAACTGATCATGTTCAGAAAATTAGAAAGGATGCAAAAAAATACAGCAGAGCACATTAACCTCATGTTATAAAACCAAATGTGCAGGTAGAATGTGTTTATTGGGTGAGATACTGTGGCGTAGAACTTGTAGCCTGGGTGAGGTATAAGGAGGCCTTTGAGTCCTTGGGGGCATTGTCTAAATTCTGGCAGCCTCTCCAGGTTGCCCTATGGGCTGCAGCATTACCTGGAATCTCCACAGTGCTACATGCTGCAATCCCATCCCTGGAATGCCAGAATTTGTGAAAGAGTCCTTGGAGAGCAGCTATAGGGCTGTGCTTCACATACCTGCATCGGGGGAATCTCTGGGTCCTAAAAGCCCTGGTTCTGGCTGTTTTAAGCGGGAGCAGGGATCAGGATCTCACCCATCATTTCTATACTTCCTCCATTTTAAAATCTCTCCTGATCTCTTAAACTTTGCCTCTAGTTCAGGACAGTAGATTAGCAACCTACAGCTTAGCAACGTATTCACCCAATACAACAAGCTAGGCCTGAGAGCAGGGTGTCTTGCTGCAGACTGAGTGTGCCAGGACAAGCAGAGTTCTCCAGAAAGAACAGAGTCTGTTGAAGTGGTGCATAGTGCTGTGATGGGGCAGATGATTTCCTGCCCTATTTCATTATGTCCTGGGTGAGGGTACACCGATCACAGAATTCTATGGCGTGAATGGAATTTGCAGAGTTGTACTGACTGCTTCAATCACATCCTTCCGTGCTCAGATGGGATTTCATGAAGAATCCCTTGTTGTTTACCTGCCTTATTCACTAAAGTAGCAAAGCAGACTGATCTTAATTTTCTGTAACAAGTAAAAGTGTACTCAAGACTTTTGATATTCCCCCGGCCATCCCCCTCCTCTGCCCCCAGTCCTCCCTGGCAAAGTTGTTTGACATTTCAGAGAACCAGACTGGGAGAATAAATGGGTGCATTGAAAAGCATCTGCCTCTCTGGCACACATTTTACGTTAAAGGTGGCACAGGAAGACTGGAGAAGAGGAAAAACACTTCAGGCCTTAGTCTGATCTACGTTACACTGATGTCAATCAGGAATCTCCACAGAAGTTCCACCTAAAACCATCATGATATCTCAGGCCTTCTAGTAAGGCTTCGGAGGCAGCTACTGAGAGCCTGGATTCTGTGGGAAGACTCTTAAGATTAGACACTGGTGGTTTTGATTCCGGCATGAAATCAGAGGTGAAAAAACAGTGACTGAAAATCTCAGCCCCTCAAAAAGGTCTGGTTCAGATTACTCTAAACAATGGGAGCAGGTTCCTGTAGGAAAGGGTGTGGCGGGTTCTTAGATCAGCCACGTATCTCAAAATCCTACCTGGAACACGGCATACAGCACTGTCAGTGGCATTATCGCCACCACCGCTATTGGCGTGGCCACTATAACAACTATGTAGATCTCCAGTAAACTGAACAAGAATCCCAGCAGGGACTTCAGTTTATCGGGGATAATGGAATCAATGGCATCGGTTTCTTTGGAGAATCGGTTCAGCAAGTTTCCGATGGGCGTCTGCTCAAAGAACATCATCGGGGATCTGGCAACGTTCTCCAGTAACTGCTGAAAGAGCTTGTGTGATGCAATCACTCCTCCTAGCAGGACGGCTGCGGTCGATCCGAATTTGCCAATGGCTGCAATGGAAGGGAAGAGAAGTCACACAACCTAGACTCAGATTTCTCAGCTGAAAGCATGTTAAGGGGAGTTTTTCTTGAATGTGACTTTGGTGCTGGTAAAAGGTGCTGGTCTATTATTATTGCTATTTTTTTATTTATATTGAGTTGGTGCCTTGGAGCCCCAGTCATGAACCAGGAGTTCATTGTGCTCATCACTGTGCAAACGCAGAACAAAAAGTCAATCCCTGCACCAAGCGGTTTACAGTCTAACAGTCACCCCAGAGCCCATTGTATGGCTATTGGATCTGCAGAATAGCCATAGAATGGGCATCAGCACGTGTAAATTTGATTGAACAGTTAGTTCTGTCTCCTACCAAACAGCCCTGAAGATAGAAGCCCTCTGTTCAGTGAATGGTGCAAATAACTGGGATTACTCTGAATTAAATTAACTCTCTTGAGTCGGGTAGACTCCCATGTACCCAGTTAGATTCACTATTACAGCAGGGACTGTGCTATAGTTAAGGTTGCCTAACAGCTTCTATTCTAATCCCCTGTTTTAACTGGTTCAAAACTTTCACCATTTGGGCTTACGCTTTTCAGATTTTGTTTCTGCCCTAAACTTATTTTGTTGTTGTTGAAAGTTTCAGCAAAACATTTTAGCTATTTTTGATTAGGAGAAGAGTTAAACAATGTACACCTTTCAAATAATACACATTTTGGCAGCCTTTTTCTAACAGCTTTTTAGATCCAAAAGGCCTAGGGTGGTAAAAAGATTAAATCTGGCCCTCATTGAGAAGTGAGATTTTAATTTGGCTAAATTAGGATTTGGTGAAGAGAGGATGGGAAGGGGGTATGAGGAAGAGAGGGGAGGGGGATAAAGAGGGAGTAGTAAATAAAATTGGGAGAGATGGAAAAAGTGAAACTGACATCATAATCTCCCCCAACATGTGAATTTTTCATGGGTACCAGATCATACAGTTCTGACAAAGAGAGGCAAGGTGGCTAAAGGTGGGGGAACCACCCATCATGCTCAGTTGCAATGCACACTAGAGAGAAGAACTCAATGCACACACAAGCAAGCCAGAGTTTTATGCAGTGACACTGGGAATATTGTTCAGATACCGTAATCAAAAAAACCCACCAAAAAAATCAGTGCACCCTGTACAAATGTGTGTCAGAACTTGTTTTTTTAGGTCCTGTGCCAAGCCTTTTAGTTTGTTGCCAAGAGCCCAGCAGACTAGCACCCCTAGGACATGCCAAAGTTTGTATGATGGGAAAATTTCCTGGGAATGGGAAAGAGGGAGGCAAATGATATGCAGAAGAATTAGGTGACCGGGTCAAGCAAACCTTGAAGGACTCCAAGAACACCGAAGACTCCAACTCGCAGCTCTGTGTGCTGCTGCGTTCTGTTATGAACAGGGTCATCTGCCCACATGCTGAGCCAGTAACCGCGACAAAACGAGGCAGCTTGCTGACACACAAACAAGAACACAATGTACAAACAGATCAGAGGCCCTGTGGTCCTCAGGTAGTCCAGATAAATGGAAATATTGACCTGGAGTGAAGCAATCAAAAAGAAGGAGGGAAAGAAGGGTCAGGCTTGTTAAGCTGTCTGTTCCTAAGTGAAGGAATGCTGTATGGCGTATGTTCTCTGTTACGCATCGCATGCCATGACAGCCTCATTCATCTCTTTGTCCTATCAGTGCAGGATGAATAATTGAAGCCATGTTGACCAAGCTCAAGGCTTTAACCAGTGATTGCAAACAATGTACAAATGCTTATTGGGTTGAAAGTGTCATTATTTGCAGTAATGAATTTTACTGTCCCTTTGAGTGATATTATGATCCACTTTATTCCCATTGGTAAGTGATTACTTGACAAGACCCATTAACTACGCATGTGAGTAACTGATCACCAGCAGGAGTGCAGGGATCGCCATCTGGCCCTTAAGGTGAAAGCAACATCTTTTGAATGTGCTTCCCTTGGACACAACTCTCCTTAAGCCCCCCACCCCCATACCGCTTTGGGACTTAAACCTCCCATTTGCCTCTGTTCTCTGTAACTGGGTTTACACCTTTGACCCTGACTATTCTTTTCCCTCCCACATCTCCTAAGTCTCCTCATCATCACCCCCACATGGCCTGCGTATACTGCGCTCTGGACTCCACTTCTGCTGAAATCCTCATCCATGCCTGCATCCTCTCATCTGGGTTAACGCACATCCCCTGCTCTTGACCTCCACAAGCCCCATCTCTGCCTTCACCCGCAGCCATGGAAGAGTAACAACAGCACTTCTAACCATACATTTCAGGACATGGTTAAGCTGTCCTCCATGAACCTTATCTGACCTTGTGTGTCTCCTGTCATTTGTCTCACTTGTCCCTTCACACCACTTCCCCCCGGTTGACTCGCTTGTCCCTTCACACCACTTCCCCCCGGTTGACTCAAAAGACTTTCCTTCTGCAGCACAAGCCACTTGAAACAGTCTTGTATCTCTCCACCCATCATAATGGAAAGACTTTCCTCCTCATCTCTACAATTTTCTCTCCCTCTGTTGCTGTTCTAATTTTCTAGCTACACTTTAGCTCTATAAAGCATTTTTGGGAACACGGTTGGTATGAAAGATGCTACACAAAATAAGGTTGAATAGGACCAGACCTTCAACTGGTGCAAATTGGTGTCGCTCTGACTTGCACGGTGTTATGCTGATTTACACCAGCTAAGGATCTTAGTGTAAGTTCCTGTTGCAATGACAGGTTTATTTTATATTTCATTACTCTAACAAGGAATTGCTGCAGTTACCCTTCTGGTTTGAACTTTCTCCCCTTCTGTTAATCTTCCCGCATCTTTTGGGGCTGTAGCAGCTGTGCAGTCTTGATTTATGGCTTTGGCTCCATCTCTCATAATAGAAGATCTGTTGATTTATAAAAGCAAAACAAACACCATTATTTTTTATCCAAGACCATGACGTTTTTAAGCATTACTAAGAGAGCTGTGGTTTCTGTGGTTCCCGGAATTACTCCGAGCATTCCCCTCATTCAAGGCACACCTCCAGCAATGTGAATCCGGAACAGATTGGTGATGAACAAAACTTCTTCGCATCCAACTGCGGACTGGATGAAATGTTTGGTCTCGGTCTGTTTCCCAGTGGCAGATGTTCACATTCCCCAAACTGGCAACTATTATGGAGTCTCAGCAGAGAGGTCCCGGATTAAATGGGTACAGAGACTGAAATACCCTCTCACGCAGGGAGGTGGCACATTGGCAGACCGAGAAGCTTGCAGTGCTACTGCCAGTGCTTTTACTGTTCTGAGGCTAATCCACAAGACTTCAGCCTTTAATGCTATCAATCCAGCACCATCCAAAAGCAATGATGATTCAGTTAACTATGTGATGCACCACACAAGTGAGGGCTAATAACCTTGATGAATCAAATATTTAAGCAAATTTTACTAATAACAGTTCACTTGTTAATGGGTCTGAACCTGCCTCCTATGGGAGCTGTCTGTTAGTTACTGTGATTGACAACCCATTATGGCTTCAGTCCAAAATGTCTACTCCTTGTTTACTTTGCCATCTCTTACCCATTTTCTCTCTGGCCTGACAGGATTGCTTACCTCCCTTTAACTGCTACTGGTTGATCTGTGGTTTTAATACAAGAGGAGTGTCTCTATCAACCTCATGGTATGGAAGTGCCTAGCATCTGAACTCTGGGGAGGAAACTTACAGCTCCTTGGGAAGTATAGAGAAAATATTATTAAAAGTACTCCTAGGTGGTGGTGCCTGTTCACAGCCATGCATTCCATCCATGTGCACATCCTATTCATTTACAGCCCGGTCCAAACCCCACTGAACTCAGTAGGAATCTTTCCATTGACTTGAATGGGCTTTGGAGCAGGCGCTTGTGCTTTGGTGTCTGAGGCAGGTCTACACTCACCTGCAGAGCTTTCCTGGGGACACAGCATTTCTGGAAGCGATGATGTCCTTGGTGCTTCCTGCAGCTGTGGGAATAAATATTCTTGTAATACCTTACATCCTCCTTTGTTCTGTTTAGCCTCGGAGAGAACGAGGGATCATTGGAAAGAACTCCGATAAAGGTAAGTGTTTGTGAGTCACCTCAGCAAAGCTGCAGTGATGGCACAGGCATTGAATAATGTGTGTTAATAGCATTATCCTTGCCTAATAAGATGGTACCTTTCATGCATCGTGCATACATAGCCCCATTTAGTGGGATGCATCACAGTATGGGATCTCATGGGAAAATGCCTGAGATTTCATGAATAGAAAAAAGCTAATGATTATTGATCGGCTCTTCCTGATCTGTTCTTTCATTTGCTCTTCCCCTGTGTGAACAGCAGTGGATCCCCACTGAGACAACATTCATTAATCAGAAAACACATGAATCATAAAACCAAAAAGAGAGTTATTCAGTTGGTGTACCTTGTAAATCACCCTCTTTCTCTTCTGCATTGTTATATGAATGGAGAAAGTCTGCAAAAGCCCCGTTTCTCTGTAAAAGTTCTTGGTAGGAGCCAGTTTCGGAAATTTCTCCATCCACCATCAGAACAATATTGTCCACTTGGGGCAAAATGTTGATTGCATGAGTCACCAGAACACAAGTCTACTTTAAATAAATAAATACCAGTTATAATTGCTCCAGCCTTCTGCTGCCCTGCGCAGCCTCTTCTGTCTACTGAAGGGACTGCACAGGTGAACGCCTCCGGCAGTGCGATTGATCTAGTCAGTTTCACCATTCATGTTACCACCAAGGCTGAACCTCTCAGCTTGGATGGCATTCCTCGGATTCTATGTCAGATTTATTGTCACTAACTTGAATGTCTTAGAGCCAAATTCATCCCTTCTGCAACTCCATTAACTTCAGTGAAGTTACACTTGGTACGAAGTTGCCCTTTGATTTGAAAGTCCAAGGGTATTTCCACACTAATTGTATGTGGGAAGAAAGTCAGTAAAGCTTTTTCAAAATAAGACTTGAGCATGTCTCTATTTCTAATATACAATCAAACTCTTTGCAAGTGCTGATTAAGCCTAAAGTCAGTTCTGTGTGTCTCTTTCATAATTTCAATCTAATTGTGAATATAAATTTGACGTCTGTAAGCACGGACTGCTTGTTTTAATGTAGCCTTTTACTGAACTCTTACCCATACATCTTACACTAACTGGACTAATAATCAGCACTTCCAGAATCCATTCTACTTACACATTCATGTTGGACTTTAATCTTGGTTTTGTCAGAATGCTCTGCTCCATCCTTGTCCAATTAAAAAAGAGTGCCAACTAACAAAGCGCAGGCACTTAGAACTTACATGCTAACAAAACAAAGCCCATGCCACAGCATAGATTGCGAAACTACCATACAGCCGACCAATTCTCCACTCTACTGCACTGAGAGGTGATGCTCAGATTGTTTCTGACAAGAACAAGGACTGCAAAGAGCATCCTTCAGGAAGAAGAAAGTGAAGAGAAACACTTGGGATAGATATTAGGACAAAGTTTTTAACGCCACGAGGTGCCGCCGCTGCAGATATTCAACAAGGGCATAGAGCAGACCAATACAATGTAGTGATTATTCCTACCAAAGGCAGGCATTGAAAGAGGCTGGATGACCAAAACCATTTTTTTCGTTTATTATTTATGATGGGGGATATGAATTTGTTTACGTACCCTGTCCTTCAGTAAGCCATTGGGTCCAATGACATGTTCAAAAATATGCTGTCCAACCTGGGCATCCACGGCTGAAAGGGGGTCATCCAGCAGGTAAACAGCTGCCTTCTTGTACACCGCACGAGCTAGACTCACTCTTTGTTTCTGCCCTCCAGATATGTTTATCCCCTGTTGAAATACAATGATGTATTTCATATGCTCTGGTATGTGTTTTGACCCTTTTCACTATTTTACACTGAGACTTAACGAGTTTAATGGCACTTTATACATTTGCTGTATAAAGTTTCACGTAGCCTTATACCTTCTTCATCCCAGAAGTGCTTTCATTACTAAAGGCAGAATCAGTCAATCAATTTCTGCAGCCGTGCGGGAGGGGACCCTATAACAGCTTGGAGTTATTGATTTTGGCCTACATTTTCAACCATTTCTCCTAGTTTGCGGTGCCTCAATTTTCAGGTGGCCAGTCTGACACCTTTAAATTAGAGCCTGATTTTTCAGCAAGCACTGAGCACCTGCCCTCTCCCTTTAAGGTGTTTCAAGCTGGGCACCCACAGTCACTGGGCATGCATGGAAAGCTTGGCGGGGGATAGTAACTGGTCAAATACCTTCTCTCCTATTTCACTTTTACTTCCTGCAGGGAAGCTCTCCAGGTCTGGCTGCAGTGCACAAGCATCAATCACTCTGTTATACCAGCATTCATCCATCTCTTCTCCAAAGATGATATTCTCTTCCACGGAAGCATTTTGTATCCAGTCTTGCTGGGGGACATAAGCTACTGTGCCCTATAAAATGGAAATGGGTGAAATCACTAATGCATTTGTCTCTTTCATAAGCCTCTCAGAGGCCAAAAAAAAAAAAAAAAAGTATTCTATAGAGCAGAAATCTGGTGTTTTACAATCACCTCCCTAGATTTACCTTACTGCCATTGTGTAATGCAAAAATATGAGAGCCCAAGCACTAACAATAAGTGGCTCTTATAGAGTGCTATTTCCCCATAGGTCTCAAAGCACTTCATAAAGTAAGGAAAGCGTCATTAGCCCCATTTTACAGATGGGAACACTGAGACACAGAAAGGTGAAATGACTCGCCCAATTTGTCACAGAAGGTCGGTGCTAGAGCAGAGAATAGAACCCAGCCCTCCCAGTCCCAGGTCATTGCCCAAGTCACTGGAGCAAGATGGGAGGCAAACTTGCAGCCAGCCCAGGGCTCCTTGCTGCCCCTCCTCCCTCAACGTTTGGCAGAAGATGGGTTTTCACCAAATATCAGCGACTCCATGTGCAACTTTGTCAGCATGGTAACTGCTCATAAGTGCTAATCGAAAGCAAACACCCAGGGAGAGCTTTACCTTAATAGCCACGTAGCCATCCAACTTCTGCAGCTCACCAAGTAACGCAGACAGCAGGGAAGACTTTCCAGCTCCCACCTGGCCAACCACAACAAGTAGGCAGCCTTGGGGCACGGTTAGATTTATCCTGCAAAAAGAGAGTCCCGCGTCTCCCCAGATTAGTGCCGTCAGTACCTTTTAGATGCAGCATTTGCAAGGGAAACTAGCAACGTTTTTGCTATTGTCTCTTAAAGAGAGAAGAAAAAAGTTGCTTCCCTTTCCTTCTGTCAGTTGTCAGGCCCCGTTATATGGGACAAACTATCTCCTTCTGCCACACTAACTTTCCTGACCGCTCCAAACTCATCTCATCAAAGCTGTCTCTGGCCAGGATGCCATTGTCCCATTCTGCTCACTGTTGCTTTTTATCATCTAGAGATGGGCTCTTCTAAACAAAACCCCAGATCTAACCCCTGTTTGAGGCTATTTGAAATCTAGATCTAAATGTTGAAACAGGCCCATCTATTTGTGTAAACCAAAGTCGTTGTCGTCATCATCATCATGTTCCCATTACACCTCTGGCGTTTAGGGCAGCGATGAAGCTCCTCCACTCCTGTCTGTTTCTGGCAAGTCTTTCAATGGCTCCCCAGCTGCGCCCCAGGTTTTTCAGCTCAGCCAAAGTACTGGATCTTAATAGCCTTGCACTTTGGCATGCTCAGAATCAGGATTCAGATCCAAATTTGTGACTTGAGCCCATCTCAGGTACTGTCAGCTTCCTACACCCCCCCCCCCTTCCACTGCATACGCTTAACTTTTTGTTATTGCATTTTATAATATTATCCGTTTCTGGAACTGCTGTGCATTGCGAGGTCACAAGAATGGACCTCGCATATGGAATGGCATAAAATGGCTTGCACTGTAAAGGAAAGACATATGACTGTTCCAGTTTTCAAAGGAAGCTATCTTACTAAAGAGACAAGATGGGTGAGGCAATAGCTTTTATTGGACCAACTTCTGTTGGTGAGAGAGAGAAAAACTTTTGAGCCACATGAAGCTCTTCTTCAGGTCTGGGAAATGTACTCCGAGTTTCGCAGCCAAATGCCAGGTGGAACAGATTGTTTAGCATGTTGTCTTATTAAGACACCCGACGCTCATATTTGGACAAGTGGGTGGTTGGGCTGATAACTGCCAGTTTGACAAACCAATGTGCCTAATTGAGAATATACTATAGAGTTGGAACATCCTATTAGTGTGTCCACATTTGGACTGGACACAGGTACAGTAAATGTCCTGCATGGTTTGATTTTGCAATTTAAGCTGAACTATGTTTAGAAAAACAAAATGTAGGAAATTTAGATCAGAAATCCCTCTAACTATCCTGTACTGACCTCGTTGGATTCACTCTGCAGGGCTGTTGATCAGCACTGGTGGTGATCACTGAATCGCTGGAAATATTTATATGAAATAAAAGCCTGTACCTTTTAATGCAAGGAGAGCTTCCTCTGCACCAACTGAATGTTCCATTTCTTACGGTGATACCATTCTGTACTAACGTATAAAGAGACATGAAAGGCATACATGGGTATTTAGAGAGGTACATAAATGTACTTGTTTCTATTTGCATAATTATTTACTGCAATGTAATAAATCATCAATGTTCTCAATAGCTTAAAAAAGATTAATGCAGTTTAATTATCACCAAACTGAGTGCACACAGTAGAATGCGTATACACTAGCAACTAGAGCGGGATCATCAAACCAACAGATAAAGTGACTTTTGGTCAATATCCACCAGTGGCTAGATTTGTCCTAGTGACTTAGGGACGAGCTTTTGTGGGTCTGGTCCTCAGCTGGCTAGCTATCCCGATTCACACTAGCCGAGGATGTGGCCTACAGGCCCCTCACCACTTCCTTGAGTTATTCAGTGACCCTTAAGGGCTGCATTCTAGGAAGTTAATTATTATAATTAAGAGTATTTTAATGTTAACGCTATCAAATCTTCTCTTGACCCTCCTCTTAAAAGCTTAACTGACAGCAGTGGATTATTTCTTTTTGGGGGAAGAAAAATACACATGGAGGATAAAAATTGTATCTGTCAAATCATCAATATACAGGAGAGAGAACCGAATGAAACTAGTGGCTATAATAGCGATACAGCCACATTTTACATGGCGCACACTCCCTGTGCTGTGTGTAACTAATACTAGTGGAAGCGGAGTGCTATGCTCTCCTCACCAGGGCATTCACCCTAGGGCAATGCTTACGGTGGTCCAAGGTAACTGTGCTCATGTTGTTTGGATCCAGCTCTTCAAGATTAAGAAAGGCAGCTAAACGGCTTAAGGAAACCTTGGCCTGAAAGTTAAAAACACACAAACCAGTCAATGGATTTAAAATAGTAAATGGTTACAATTCAAGTGAATGCCCAGCTCAGGTCATTTCCCTGGCAATGGTATTGTCTGGGTGTTTGCAGTTTATTTGTGGAAAATTAAACTGACAGTTGAGCGTTCTTGGTGCTTTAAGAACAGTACTACTTGTGGCACCTTAGAGACTAACAAATTTATTTGAGCATAAGCTTTCATGGGCTACAGCCCACTTCATCGGATGCATAGAATGGAACATATAGCAAGGATATATATATATATATATATATATATATATAATTACAGAGAACATGAAAAGGTGGGGGTTGTCCTACCCACTCTAAGAGGCTAATTAATAAAGATGAGCAATTATCAGCAGGAGGAAAAAAACAAAACTTTTGAAGTGATAATCAAGATGGCCCATTTCAGACACTTTGACAACAAGGTGTGAGGATACTTAACATGGGGAAATAGATTCAATGTGTGTAATGGCTCAGCCATTCCCAGTCTCTATTCAAACCTGAGTTGATGGTGTCTAATTTGCACATTAATTCAAGTTCAGCAGTTTTTCTTTGGAGTCTGTTTTTGAAGCTTTTTTGTTGCAAAATTGCCACCGTTAAGTCTGTTACTGAGTGACCCGAGAGGTTGAAGTGTTCTCCTACAGGTTTTTGAATGTTATGATTCCTGATGTCAGATTTGTGTCCATTTATTCTTTTTCGTAGAGACTGTCCGGTTTGGCCAATGTACATAGCAGAGGGGCATTGCTGGCACATGATGGCATATATCACATTGGTAGATGTGCAGGTGAACGAGCCCCAATGGCGTGGCTGATGTGATTAGGCCCTATGATGGTGTCACTTGAATAGATATGTGGACAGAGTTGGCATCGGGCTTTGTTGCAAGGATAGGTTCCTGGGTTAGTGTTTTTGTTCTGTGGTGTGTGATTGCTGGTGAGTATTTGCTTCAAGTTGGGGGGCTGTCTGTAAGCGAGGACAACAATGGGCGTTGGTGCCCTTTCCCCATACCACTTGCCTTTGTTCCCATCCAGCTACGCAATACCCAGTCGTTCCATGTCCTTTCTTCCTCTGGAAGGGTGCTCCTCTCTCTGATCGGAGGTCTGCAGTTGGCCATCGTTTCCCAAATATGCCCCAGAATCCTTTTTCACTGGCTCTAATGCTCCTTCAATGAGGTGCAATTACAGTCATCTTGGGGGACAGGAGGGAAGCCCAGCTTCCCCACTTCTGCGAGAAGCAGCAGATGTTCCTCCTCGTCTCCCTGGCTTGGGTGAGCAGTGCTCACTCACAACTCCCCCTCTTCTCATGGGCTAGTGCTGAGAACCCTTCCCCTTCTGTCTCAGTCTGCTTTAATCACCCCGCTCGGCATAATGGAGCCTGGGACACGTCCGAGATCTAGTGGTGCCTTCTGCACAGGAATGAGCCAGAAATAAGAAAACATTTCTGAAGCAGGAGTTCGGAGCTCACCCTCTTCCCGGCTGGAGAAGCGTGGATTGGAATCGGCCCATTGCTGAGTCTGACCATCACAATGCTATTTCGTCAGATTCTGAGATGTGGCATCCTGGGAGATATGGTCCCGTCTTGCTATATGGGATAGGTGGCAGCCTACTTAACCTATCCCTAAGACTGCCCCTGATCTTAATACATCCTTGTTGTTCCATGTGAATGAACATAAACCCAAATCATTAACATTACATTTCATGATGACAGCCAAAACAGAGTGAAAAAACTGCTCTTGCTAACCCGTTCAATACACTATGGAACGTTGACTGCATAGCAGTACCCAGAAGGCTCCACGCATCTGGATGACTGCATGCCCACATGCGCCACGCCCCAATTCCCATGGCCTTCCCCACATGACCTAAGCTAGGAGTGTGCCGCTGCTTAAGAAATTCCTACCTTCACCTCGGACCAGTGCTGTGCAAAAGAAAGTAATGACCAAGCAAATGAGAACATAGCCTGCAACTAACCTGTATAGCGGCATTTATGGAATATGGCAGGAAAGAGTGAGCAGTGTTGAGAATGTTGATCAGGGTCAAAGAAACGAAGGCTTTCTGAGCATCTAGGACGTGCTGCTTGTCCACCAGGGTGTAGACCGCAAACATGGCAAATGCAATCTGCAAGGGAGCAAAGGGAAAGCAAACTAGTATTCACAGACCGGCAAAGCAGTGCTCAGGTGGTGCGTCATTCTCCCAGGACTCATTTTGTAAAACCTCAGTGGCATCCGCCACACCCATTTACATTGTCCTGTGAGTTCTAGAAGCAAAGTTTTTATAATCTGGTGACAGTTCAGCCAATCTGATTGTGCCACTTATTGTGCTTTTGAGATTGTTGCAGCATTGCAAATACAGTGAGATAGTGACATGAACATTCCCCTCCAGAAGGCTATCCTAGATAATGTATAAATAACAGGAGTACTTGTGGCACCTTAGAGACTAACAAATTTATTAGAGCATAAGCTTTCGTGGGCTACAACCCACTTCTTCGGATGCATATATGCATCCGAAGAAGTGGGTTGTAGCCCACGAAAGCTTATGCTCTAATAAATTTGTTAGTCTCTAAGGTGCCACAAGTACTCCTGTTATTTTTGCGGATACAGACTAACACGGCTGCTACTCTGAAACTAGATAATGTATGTTGCTGGGATGGGACAGCAGCAAAGGCAACAGTGCATTATAAAAAAATATTGAGGCCCTGATCCTGCAGTGAGCTTGGTGTGGGTGGACCCCTGGACTTGCACAGAGCCTCAGGCCCTTGTGGGCCCTGTGTGAGTGTAGGGATCTGCCTGCAGGGAACCCATTGCAGAATCAGGCAAATAGACGATTCATTTCTCTGGGCAGGCATCTGTCTATTGGATTTGTCTATAAAGCTCCATGCACAGCTATGGTGCTAAGGGAATAACAGGCTGTGTGCTGTAAAGGAGAGTGAACTGCTCACCAGGAATGTAGATGAGTGGAAGGAAGACAGAGACAGCGAGAAGAGGATCTGAGAGCTTTTTAAAGCTTGAAGCTCTTGCTTTCGGATACCGAGTACTTTCTCCATAAAGGCTTTCTCCCAGCCATAGAGTTTGATGATCTTAATGTCGCTGAGGATGGCATTGGTGAGTCTTGCTCGGTTATCTTTATGGTTCATCTGGTCCTCCTAAAATAAAGGCCCATTGAGGCTGTCATTAGGAATGCTGAAAATGTCACTCTTCCGTCTTTGTGACCACCACCTTGAACCTGGCTGTAAATTTGGACTGGATCTCCGGGCCATTAAGTAACATGTGGGCCCTTTGCCTGTAGCTCTGTAAGGTTGGATATTTACTTTTGTAGCTTCAGGCAATTTAATTGTTTAGTAGTAGCAGAAAAACATTAAAATTTTGGTCTATGAACCTGCAAAATATAATCCTATTAGAGAGCTCACACTAAATCTATAAGCAATCTTCAGAGGCTTTGAATGTCTGGGATCCTTTCAAACAGCAACGATCAGCATGGATAACAAACACTGAGCTATCACTTAGTCACATCTCAGTGCAATTACAATATACCTACATGTAATCACCTCTGTTTTGTTCCTTATCCTTGGGCTCCATGGGGTTCTTACTTGGGTGAGAATGATGGGATTTAATCTGTGATGCTAGATCTTGAATCCCAGAAATTCACATGCCAATGATAACATTTTGCAGTTTTAGGAGGCAAAAAGTACCTGAAAGTGACTTCTCTTCTTGGTGATCACGAAATTCAGAGGCAAAAGAATTAAAAATATAGCAATTGCAGTCAAGGCAGATGGTCCCAGGAGCTGCCAGGAGAGAAGAGGTGAGATTGCCGTAGAAACACAAGAAACATTGGTGAAATATTTGTAGAGATATTAGTTTTCCTGGTCACCTTGTTCTTTGCCTGTTTTCCCACTTGAGGTTTGTGTCTAACACGCTGTAGTGGGGTGGCTGCCCCACTCCGATAACACTGGTCTACAATTTTTGAGAAGTCGTCTGCTTCAGAGATAAAATGTGCTATTTATTATGTATTTTGATGTGCTGAATTCAAATATGACAATTAAAACAACTGATTGGCTACTGTTTCTAAGATATTTAAGTTTTTACATTTTATGTCTATGTATATTGTGTAGATAGTAGAGTTTTAATCATAAATTGTAAACCTAGGTCTTTTCATGTGTTTATGGTTGCTTTACATGATAATATTTCACCTGTCCTGTTTATGTAACACTTTAAAAATCAGCAAAAGGGTTATATAAATAAAATTTATTATGAAACAAAAGGCAAAAAACTATTATGTACATAGTTTAGTCCTATTCAGTGTCTACTCGGCGCTTCTTGGCTTGTCTCTTGTATTCATTAAATGGAGCATCTCTTGTCACTGTCCAGCAATAGTCTGCAAGCATTGATGGGCTCCGTTCGCCCTGATAGCGTTTCTCCATTGTTGTAATGTCCTGGTGAAATCGCTCGCCGTGCTCATCGCTCACTGCTCCGCAGTTCGGTGGAAAAAAAATCTAGATGAGAGTGCAAAAAATGTATCTTTAGTGACATGTTGCAACCAAGGCTTTTGTATGCCTTGAGGAGGTTTTCCACCAACAACCTGTAGTTGTCTGCCTTGTTGTTTCCGAGAAAATTTATTGCCACTAACTGGAAGGCTTTCCATGCCGTCTTTTCCTTGCCACGCAGTGCATGGTCAAATGCATCATCTCGAAGAAGTTCACGAATCTGAGGACCAACAAAGACACCTTCCTTTGTCTTAGCTTCATTTAACCGTGGAAATTTTCCATGGAGGTACTTGAAAGCTGCTTGTGTTTTGTCAGTGGCCTTGACAAAGTTCTTCATCAGACCCAGCTTGATGTGTAAGGGTGGTAACAAAATCTTCCTTGATTCAACAAGTGGTGGATGCTGAACACTTTTCCTCCCAGGCTCCAATGACTGTCGGAGTGGCCAATCTTTCTTGATGTAGTGGGAATCTCTTGCACGACTATCCCATTCGCAGAGAAAACAGCAGAACTTTGTGTATCCAGTCTGCAGACCAAGCAAGAGAGCAACAACCTTCAAATCGCCACAAAGCTGCCACTGATGTTGGTCATAGTTTATGCTCCTCAAAAGTTGTTTCATGTTGTCATAGGTTTCCTTCATATGGACTGCATGACCAACTGGAATTGATGGCAAAACATTGCCATTATGCAGTAAAACAGCTTTAAGACTCGTCTTCGATGAATCAATGAACAGTCTCCACTCATCTGGATCGTGAACGATGTTGAGGGCTGCCATCACACCATCGATGTTGTTGCAGGCTACAAGATCACCTTCCATGAAGAAGAATGGGACAAGATCCTTTTGACGGTCACGGAACATGGAAACCCTAACATCACCTGCCAGGAGATTCCACTGCTGTAGTCTGGAGCCCAACAGCTCTGCCTTACTCTTGGGTAGTTCCAAATCCCTGACAAGGTCATTCAGTCATTCAGTTCACCTTGTGTTATGAGGTGTGGTTCAGAGGAGGAGGATGGGAGAAAATGTGGGTCCTGTGACATTGATGGTTCAGGACCAGAAGTTTCATCCTCTTCCTCTTCCTCGTCTGACTCAAGTGAGAATGATTCTGGTGCATCAGGAACCGGCAGTCCTTCTCCGTGGGGTACTGGGCGTATAGCTGATGGAATGTTTGGATAATGCACAGTCCACTTTTTCTTCTTTGACACACCTTTCCCAACTGGAGGCACCATGCAGAAGTAACAATTGCTGGTATGATCTGTTGGCTCTCTCCAAATCATTGGCACTGCAAAAGGCATAGATTTCCTTTTCCTGTTCAACCACTGGCGAAGATTTGTTGCACAAGTATTGCAGCATATGTGTGGGGCCCACCTCTTGTCCTGATCTCCAATTTTGCAGCCAAAATAAAGGTGATAGGCTTTCTTAACCATAGTGGTTATACTGCGCTTTTGTGATGCAAAAGTCACTTCACCACAAACATAGCAGAAGTTATCTGCACTGTTCACACAAGTACGAGGCATCTCTGCTCACTTTGGCTAAACAGAAATGTGTCCCTTTGCAAAATCAAACACTGACAAATAAGAGCACGACGCTGTATGATTTCTAGAGCTGATATAGGGCAATTTGTTCAGCAGAGTGATGTAAGCTTCGTTATGATTGCATCATCCATAACTTCTAGAAATAACATGACGCAATTCATATCATGTATGACGCAATACCAGCTTCAGATTGCATCATTCATTGTTTTGCCTAAAAAGCAAGTACTGTCCAAACCCAGTCATAGATTTATTCCTAGATCCAGTCAAAGATGTATTTTAGTTATTTCTGGTTTAAATTGAGATCCCTTCCCTTTATAACTCACTTATCCTCCGCCATTCCCAAGTCAAGGGTCGTATATACTGACCCAATAGCATATCTTGAAAACTAGAGCCAATCAACAATTTTAAGCATCATTTTCGTTCTCAGTGACCCAGAATTAGTAAAGTTTGACGACATTTATTTCAGAAGCATTTTGGCTGTAGAGCAGTGTAAGCCGGGGTTAAAAGCAGCCAAGCTAGGCTGATTGGGGAAGCAGCCACAGCTGGCCCTATAAAAGGGCTGTGAGCCAGGAGCTGAGGAGTCTCTCTCTCCAGCCCTGCAGGGAGAAGGGCTAGCTGTCTGAGAGGAAGGTACCTGAACTGGAGCAGTGCTGGGGAAAGGGCAAGGGAGCTGGGGAGCTCCAGCCTGGCAAAACCCCAGGCTGCAGGCGCTGTTGAAGGTCTACAGAGGTACTGGGGCTGCAGAGATACAGCCTGGGAATAGGCAAAGGCAGCAGGTCCTAACCCCTTTCCAATGATGAGTGGCCATTACAGACTGCAGACTGCCCCAGTGAGCGGGGGCTAGATGATGATTGGCAGTAGCCACGGAGGCAAGGTGGGTTTAGAGGGTTGGGGGTTCCCCAGGGAGGGGAGACCCAGAGCATGGGGGTACTGCTGGGGCAGAACTCCGAGGTAAAGGGCACCATGGTCCGGGAGGGACACGGGGCCAGCGGCAGGTGAGACACCGGCCTGCAGAGGGCGCGCCGTATGCTGGAAAAGAGCTAATTCCCAGGACAACCAGCAGGAGGCACCGCGCTGGTGAGTCACGCTTCACTGCACACCCCTTTGGGTAATTCTAGAACTTTCCTCCTCCTCTGCCTTCAGGAGTATTTTAATGAAGACACTGTGACCAATTCATCCTTCTGCCGCCTCAGCCTTCCATGAGAATTCTGGAGTGATCATGGGCCTTACTCAACTGTGCTGATGCAAAACACCCGAGTACTGAATTCACAGAGGCAAATTCTCCTCTCACATACCCCGGGGGAACCCCATTGAAGCCAATGATGTGGGTGGAGACTTGGCCCAGTGATTTTATTTTCATAGACTGTCTCATAGGTGGTAATGTTTTTTATTTTGATGAATTATGTTTATTTCCCTGAAGGAACAAAACAAAGTCATGTCTGTGAGAGATCCAGAAACATGCTTGAGAACCAACACTTCATTGCTATTTCCTCTAGCAGCCTTTGGATGCATTAATGGAGACATCTAGTGGCTGGCTTAGGAAAGTCACACGGGCCAATGCTGCAGGGTCTGGCTGGATTTAAATCAGCTAGCAAAGTGCAACAGCAAAGTTTTATTGCACTAGCTTTGGACCACTGGATATATGGGTGCAAATTTGACGTGAATGGTAAATTATAAATGTTTGGCTCTCTTAGCGTAGTGTTTAATGGATCTCTGCTCCCGTTACAAATCACCTCAGTGCACGGGAGAGGCCAGCACTGGAATAATCACAGTGATGCATGCCTGGGGCAGAGGTAGGGTGGTAGAATTGGCACTATGGCAGTTTGCATTACTCCTGGCTCTAGCTGATTATACCAGTCTCTGGTGTTCATGTGAGCACTAATTATTCCCAAATGAAGAGATGGACCAACATCTCTATATCAGTTACCTGCAAGTAACCCCCAAATACCTCTGCGTTCCCCCAGACAACTAGCAACACCATCTCCAGAAAGGCGGTGATGCTCAACATGACATATAGAAGTTGTTAATTCACTTTCTGGTGCTGTAATGCCCTTCCAGGTGCTAACAAGAGCATGGGCCATCCTAGTCAGCAAAGCGGGGTAATGCAAGTCTCTCAGGCCCCCAGTCTTCAAAGCTGCCTGACTTTACAAACATGATCATCCCACCCCACAGGGTGCACGATTTCATCTGGCAAAGAACCGAATAGGCTGAAACAGAAATGCTCGTGATTCAAAACTGGGGGCTTTATTCTGCAGAAATATAATACACTCCTCATTAAATGTAGGGATGGAAAGGTCACTAGCATTATCTAGCTCATCTCAGTCTTGCACTAATTCAGGATCATTTATAGTCTAACATAGGCACGTAGTAAATCTAGTTTACCCAGTAAGCCTACAATGAACATTTCTCATAACAGTATCACAATGATCGCTCTCATCAAATTGTCTCACTGACTTCATGGGAATCAGCCTTTAGGATAAAGTGTAGGAAAGTTCACATTGCAGGTCATACTCATTGTTATGTTTTAAGGCTGTGCCAAATAACTGAACACCAGAACCCTGAAAGTCAGAGAGCTGAAAACAGTTATAGTATTGATTGTGAAAGGGCAACATATTTTTCTTCTAAATGGCACCACCGGAAGGAGAGACCCCTTTTTTCCATGAGCAGGTTGTAAGAACAGTCGCATTCACTGTCTTTATCTAGGAGATCAGACTGAACACTGGAATCCACAAAATTAAGCCAAGAACTGTGTGTTGTGTGGGTGGAAGGATGAAGCAAAGCAAGGCATCCAGTGAAGAATAACAAACAACAATGAAAAGACACATTTAAATGTGTGGGGAAACTCATTTTTCCTTCTAATGAGTGTGTGTGTTTGTGTTGGCTTTATACCACAGAGCTCAAAGATGGATGGGAAAAGAGACAGATGGAAATATCAGGTTGTTCTGGGCAGCAAACTTCACACCTGACTCATGACAACTTATCTTTACCATTGATCTCATAAACAGGAACAGATAGATGTGACCATCTCTTACCTGCCACAGGAAGACAAAGCAGATGATGATCCGAATGGGAGCAAGCCAGGTCCCATTAAAATATATAATGAGATCCATTAACCTTTGCACATCGACACATACCAGATTGACAATTTCTCCTACAGTTGCTGCTCTCCTTGCTGCATTTGACATGACCAAGATCTGGGGGTGGGATGGGGTGGGGGTGGGAGAAGCAAGAGCCCAAACAGTCAAAATCAGCTTCTGTTCAGAAAATAAATAACCAACATTCATGCTGAGGTCAAAGGGAAGAAGGATCAGGCTCATAAAGAGGCCAAGTCCTAGTCACTGTAATATCAAGAACGAAAACATCATTCAGGGTCATGTGACTTCACCCTGCAGATGAGTCTATTCATTGCCCAACAAGAAACGAAATAATGTCTAACTTGCTCGGCAAAGCACACCTTTCACCCCCTGCTCTCCAGTCCTTTTTTTAGATGTAAGAGCTACTCCATGAACCTCACAACAGCAAACGGGACAATGCTTTCCCCAGATCTCATGGAGATTTATGTAGCTGCCCTTCACTTGCAGTGTAACCACAGAATTATTTGCTAAAAATAGCTCTTAACTATTATTCATATTTGGGGTAGTAGTTATTAAATACCATTGCATCAAAAACATTAGTGGTTGATAAGAAAAACAACTCCCCAAGGGAAAAGCTGGCTTACCTTCCTATACACTAGGCCTGTGACTGCAGTCTTCAGCCTCATTCCCAATAGAAGACACACGTACATGTAACGTTGTTCAAACAGAGTCTGGAGGCAAGCTAATAGGAACAGTAACGTTGCATAGAAATAACCTTTCCAATTTGGGGCTTCTCGGTCCATGATGAACTCCAGGAAAAGGCTGCAAGAGAACGTTGAGCGGATGGATACAAACTGAGATGACTAAATACATGTCCCTTACAGCAGGCAGTATTTTTAGAAAGGCCTAAACAGTGGGGATTTTTTGTCTTGTCATTAGCAAGGCTACAGGCTTTGTAACCCTCACTGGCTGATATTTGTCAGTAAAACAATAGAAGGCTGGGCAAACAGCTCAGCATCCCAAGTATGTAAAATGGCAGCACCCAACCTAGTTTTTGTTTTATTTTACTGCAGCTCAGAACATTCAACTGCTCCTTCTCATGCTGGAGCAGAGATGTCCTAGCATAACACTTTCCCAGCACGGTATGGTGCAACTGCAGTGTAAAATGATCTACTGCATTTAGGGCTGTTGATTAATCGCAGTTAACTCATGCGATTAACTCAAAAAAATTAATCGCGATTAAAAAAATTAATTGTGATTTAATCACAGTTTTAATCACACTGTTAAATAATAGAATCCCAATTGAAATTTATTAAATACTTTTGGATGTTTTTCTACATTTTCAAATATATTGACTTCAGGTTACAAAACAGAATACAAAGTGTACAGTGCTCACTTTATATTATTTTTTTATTACAAATATTTGCACTGTAAAAGTGATAAACAAAAGAAACGTATTTTTAATTCACCTCATACAAGTACTGTAGTGCAATCTCTTTATCATGAAAGTGAAACTTACAAATATAGATTTTTTTTTTGTTACATAACTATACTCAAAAACAAAACAGTGTAAATCGTTAGAGCCTACAAGTCCACCCAGTCCTACTTCTTGTTCAGCCAACCACTAAGACAAACAAGTTTGTTTACATTTACAGGAGATAATGCTGCCCAGGGCCGCCCGGGGGGGCAAGTGGGGCAATTTGCCCCAGGCCTCTGGCTCCACAGGCGCCCCCACGAAATTTTTCAGGGGCTCCCACGAGAGTGAAGGACCCACTGCAGAAGACCCGGAGCTTCTTCCACTCCGGGTCTTCGGCGGCAATTAGGCGGTGGGGGCTCCTTCCGCTCCGGGACCTGCCGCCGAAGTGCCCCGAAGACCCAGAGCGGAAGGACCCCCGCCGCCGAAAGCCTCCTGAATCCTCTAGGCGGCCCTGATGCTGCCCGCTTCTTATTTACAATGTCACCTGAAAGTGAGAACAGGCGTTCGCATGGCACTTTTGTAGCCAGCATTGCAAGGTATTTACATGCCAGATATGCTAAACATTCGTATGACCCTTTATGCTTCGCCCACCATTCCAGAGGACATGCTTTCATGCTGATGACACTTGTTAAAAAAATAATGCATTAATTAAATTTGTGACTGAACTCCTTGGGGGAGAATTGTATGTCCCCTGCTCAGTTTTACCTGCATTCTGCCATATATTTCATGATATAGCAGTCTCGGATGATGACCCAGCACATGTTGTTCATTTTAAGAACACTTTCACTGCAGATCTGACAAATTTTTTTTAATCGCTTGACAGCCCTAACTGCATTTCTTTTTGGGTTGCCTGAGTTGATTGGAAATATCAGAGAAATCAATGGCCACATTCATTGCTTTTATTTATTTATATATATATATATATATGGTACAAATGCCACTCTGCTGCAGTCAATGGTGTTTCAGGCTCTTATTCCACCTGTGAATTGGGTTTGACTCGTCTAAAGTGATACTATAATGCATTTTGGTGCTGAACCAATACAGTTCATACAGCAGAAAAATACTTACCTGAAGAAGTATTTTTTAAAGAACTCTGGGGGGCATTATTCTACTGTTTATAATTTATCATCGGATACAGAACACAGTCTTTCAATTCTACAGTTACAAGTGCGTTGTCTGCTCTTACAGTTTTATATGGAGTCTCATGATATCCAATGTGTTCCTTAAAGCCCCAGCTCCTGGAGTCATGCAATTAAGAGCCTCGGATTTCATTTTAAAAACAAGTAGTAAGTTTCTAGTCCTCTGGTCACAGAGAGAAGATTGAAAACATGACCTAGGTGCACTGCACCCTAAAAGCTCAAATCCCACAAGCCAAGTAAAAAGAACCCCAAAGATATTAAACATAATTTTTACGACAATTTCCTGAAATTTAGGAGCCTGACTCATGATATTTAAAGACTGGGATTTGGCAATGCTGCAACAGTTTGAATCTTGTTCCCATCAGTGTTGACGAAAAGTCACAGCCATCTGATGGCTGTTTGGCAGCCTGTGTGAAATGACTTTTGTGATGTGTATGTACTATACTGAGACCATTATACTGGCCCTAACTGCCACCTTTGGTAACAAAGAGACCAACTATTTTCAGGACTTGGAGGTTTAAGTCTCTCTCTATGTGACAGAGATTGGAATACCCTGGCAGAGAAGTGCAAGGAACCTTGTGTTATGTGGCCAGTGCCACATTTGCTTAGCGAATAAACAGAGGATTTAGCGATCCAAGGATGCCAAATCTAACACCTTTCATCAGCACAAAAAATTAACGTAAGGAAAAAGTAGCTAATGTAAGGGTATGTACAGCATTTCCTTCTAGACAGTCATTCCTGAATGAGCAAGTACCTCAGTATCTTTGGGACAGAAAACAAGAAGACGTCACAGATGACTAAGCTGAGGGTACCAAGAAGGAAATAGGTTCCAAACATGTTCCAAAATGCTTTCAACAGTGGCTCACTCTGACTCTGTTCTGGCTGCAGTAGAACCTGGGTCTCTTCTGTCTCAACCAAACCAGCTCCACTTTGTTGATCCTTCTTGTATTTGATGGATTCTGTGTTTCTAAAGAAATAAACACAAAGAAAATTGGCTGCAATCCAAAGAAGGCCTGAAGTGTTTGACTTGGGCTGTCAACAGCACTATAAACACCCCACACTTGGAATCGGGGCTTCCCAAGTGGCCTGAATAGTGAGTTATTTATTTGTATTGTGGCAGCACTTAGATTCATAGATTTTAGGATTGGAAGGGACCTCGAGAGGTCATCGAGTCCAGTCCCCTGCCCTCATGGCAGGACCAAATACTGTCTAGACCATCCCTGATAGACATTTATCTAATCTACTCTTAAATATCTCCAGAGATGGAGATTCCACAACCTCCCTAGGCAATTTATTCCAGTGTTTAACCACCCTGACAGGAACTTTTTCCTAATGTCCAACCTAGACCTCCCTTGCTGCAGTTTAAGACCATTGCTTCTTGTTCTATCCTTAGAGGCTAAGGTGAACAAGTTTTCTCCCTCCTCCTTATGACACCCTTTTAGATACCTGAAAACTGCTATCATGTACCCTCTCAGTCTTCTCTTTTCCAAACTAAACAAACCCAATTCTTTCAGCCTTCCTTCATAGGTCATGTTCTCAAGACCTTTAATCATTCTTGTTGCTCTTCTCTGGACCCTTTCCAATTTCTCCACATCTTTCTTGAAATGCGGTGCCCAGAACTGGACACAATACTCCAGCTGAGGCCTAACCAGAGCAGAGTAGAGCGGAAGAATGACTTCTCGTGTCTTGCTCACAACACACCTGTTAATACATCCCAGAATCATGTTTGCTTTTTTTGCAACAGCATCACACTGTTGACTCATATTTAGCTTGTGGTCCACTATAACCCCTAGATCCCTTTCTGCCATACTCCTTCCTAGACAGTCTCTTCCCATTCTGTATGTGTGAAACTGATTTTTTCTTCCTAAGTGGAGCACTTTGCATTTGTCTTTGTTAAACTTCATCCTGTTTAACTCAGACCATTTCTCCAATTTGTCCAGATCATTTTGAATTATGACCCTGTCCTCCAAAGCAGTTGCAATCCCTCCCAGTTTGGTATCATCCGCAAACTTAATAAGCGTACTTTCTATGCCAATATCTAAGTCATTAATGAAGATATTGAACAGAGCCGGTCCCAAAACAGACCCCTGCGGAACCCCACTCGTTATGCCTTTCCAGCAGGATTGGAAACCATTAATAACAACTCTCTGAGTACGGTTATCCAGCCAGTTATGCACCCACCTTATAGTAGCCCCATCTAAATTGTATTTGCCTAGTTTATCAATAAGAATATCATGCGAGACCGTATCAAATGCCTTACTAAAGTCTAGGTATACCACATCCACAGCTTCTCCCTTATCCACAAGACTCGTTATCCTATCAAAGAAAGCTATCAGATTGGTTTGACATGATTTGTTCTTTACAAATCCATGCTGGCTGTTCCCTATCACCTTACCACCTTCCAAGTGTTTGCAGATGATTTCCTTAATTACTTGCTCCATTATCTTCCCTGGAACAGAAGTTAAACTAACTGGTCTGTAGTTTCCTGGGTTGTTTTTATTTCCCTTTTTATAGATGGGCACTATATTTGCCCTTTTCCAGTCTTCTGGAATCTCTCCCGTCTCCCATGATTTTCCAAAGATAATAGCTAGAGGCTCAGATACCTCCTCTATTAGCTCCTTGAGTATTCTAGGATGCATTTCATCAGGCCCTGGTGACTTGCAGGCATCTAATTTTTCTAAGTGATTTTTAACTTGTTCTTTTTTTATTTTATCTGCTAAACCTACCCCCTTCCGATTAGCATTCACTATGTTAGCATTCCTTCAGACTTCTCGGTGAAGACCGAAACAAAGAAGTCATTAAGCATCTCTGCCATTTCCAAGTTTCCTGTTACTGTTTCTCCCTCTTCACTAAGCAGTGGGCCTACCCTGGCTTTGGTCTTCCTCTTGCTTCTAATGTATTGATAAAAAGTCTTCTTGTTTCCCTTTATTCCCGTAGCTAGTTTGAGCTCATTTTGTGCCTTTGCCTTTCTAATCTTGCCCCTGCATTCCTGTGTTGTTTGCCTATATTCATCCTTTGTAATCTGTCCTAGTTTCAATTTTTTACATGACTCCTTTTTATTTTTTAGATCATGCAAGATCTCTTGGTTAAGCCAAGGTGGTCTTTTGCCACATTTTCCATCTTTCCTAACCAGCGGAATAGCTTGCTTTTGGGCCCTTAATAGTGTCCCTTTGAAAAACTGCCAACTCTCCTCAGTTGTTTTTCCCCTCAGTCTTGATTCCCATGGGACCTTACCTATCAGCTCTCTGAGCTTACCAAAATCTGCCTTCCTGAAATCCATTGTCTCTATTTTGCTGTTCTCCCTTCTACCCTTCCTTAGAATTGCAAACTCTATGATTTCATGATCACTTTCACCCAAGCTGCCTTCTACTTTCAAATTCTCAACGAGTTCCTCCTTATTTGTTAAAATCAAGTCTAGAACAGCTTCCCCCCTAGTAGCTTTTTCAACCTTCTGAAATAAAAAGTTGTCTGCAATGCAGTCCAAGAATTTGTTGGATAGTCTGTGCCCCGCTGTGTTATTTTCCCAACATATATCCGGATAGTTGAAGTCCCCCATCACCACCAAATCTTTGGCTTTGGATGATTTTGTTAGTTGTTTAAAAAAAGCCTCATCCACCTCTTCCACCTGGTTAGGTGGCCTGTAGTAGACTCCTGCCTTCCCCCTTCCACTAGTTGAATGAGTTGAGGATTCAATGGCAGTGACTCCATTGCCCATTCTCTTGTGCAAATAGGGAATACAATGGCCCTGGGGCTGCCTCATCTCTGAAGCTGCAGAAACAGCAGCAGTGCAGCTTCCTTCGCACCCTACCACACTCAGCCCCCACGGCGATCTCCAGCACACAATCCCTCACATAGGCTGAGCCCTGATGTCCAGGATTTGGCCCTATCAGCATAAACCCCACGATCTAGCCTTTAATGAGAACTAGATGGTGTCAAACGGGGCTCTGAGGTGGTGTGTTAGCACCTGGGAAGCTGAACATGCTAGCTCTGCGCTAGCTAGAGGAGAAACTCCCACCCTCTGGAACAAGTACTTACTGCGTGGCTCTGTTACAGTACTTTTTCCATTCTCTTTCAAACTGGGAAACAATTTCCTCTGAGGAGTTTTCTTTCACCAGTGACCATAAGTCGTCTGCTTGTAATGGCTGCCGATAGCCTTTCCAGACTAGCCTGTAAAATAAATGATTAACACCCAAGCTAGGATAAGCCAGACAGCAAATGTGAAAAATTGGGACAGGGGTGGGGGGTAATAGGAGCCAATATAAGAAAAAGACCCAAAAATCGGGACTGTCCCTATAAAATCGGGACATCTGGTCACCCTAACCCAAGCACAGAGGATTGTGTGTCCAAGAAAAATGTTCAGTTGATTGGCCTTAAATTAGTCCTAGATATTAAGCCTAATTCTCAGTTACTCCGTTCTTGAGCTTGGGGCAGGGACAGAAAGGTGAGGACAAAGGTGACTTTAAGCCCACTTTGCAACCTCCATGTTCTTGGGGCCATTCAGCGGCCTTGTCCCCCGTCCCCTCCCCGCATAAATTAGATCAGCCCTGAGGTTGTTCAAACTTGCATTCTGCTTCCCATGACTCCTGTGAAACAGAGACAGGGCCTTGGCCTAACTGAGAGCAGGCCCATTGTATGGGGGCATCTGGCACTGTCCTTCCATTCTGCATGGTTGCTGGCTGCCCCACCCCTAAACAGGCCAAATGTTAACATTTACAAGAATATTTTAAGTATTCTCAAAAATTTCAGGAACCACTTTGCTCATGAAAACTAAGCAGCAGGATGGTGCAACTTCATGATCTCTAGCTACCCTGGGGCCCCGTAGAGATTGAAAGAGGCTCTCCTGGCAGAAAGCTGGGATGTTAGCAGGGTTGCAGTGATCATTTTGAAGGGTGCCTGGATTTTTCCAAGTCACAAAGTTACCTGGGCAAATTCTATACTCAAGTCCCCTTCAAATCCAGGTGTGAAAAAGGCCTCTACTGCGCTAGCGTAACTCAGAGCACAGTTTGAGCCCTGGGGAGTACACATAGGTGTCTGAAGAAAGAATTAGTCTTGTTGCAAGGAGCTCTGAGCTTGTCAGCTTTGCTACTGTCCCTTAAACCTCAGCCCAGATCCTCAAAGGTATTTAGGCGACTATCTCCCAATTAATTGAAATGGAGTTAGGTGCCTAAAAACCAGCAAAGATCTGGGCCCTTCTGCCTTAAGCTGATGGAGCTTATCCGATATTTTAGAGTAAACCTCTCTTGCCGCTTGTTTTCTTACCCAGAGAACCACCAGAAAGTGATTTTGGAAACAAAAGAGGCACCAAGTTCTGGACACGGATTCTGTGAGAGGAAAAACAGACAAGTTTCATATGTAGAAATAGCCACATACTGCATAAACACAATATCCTGGTTTTGCCCCACCAAGAAATGATGTGCAACTTGCTTGTGTTAAGGTACTAAGACTATGACTGCTGTAAGCAGCAGATCTTTACTGATTCAAATCTGAATAAGGCCTGAGCTGGGAGCAAGGGGTACCCTTTTCGTCATATTATGATCTACAAACACTAATTTCATGCAGGAGTTGGGCTATGACTTGTTTATAAAAAATCAAGTGTTACTGCCATGATTGTAGTGAAGGGAGATGCAATGCTGGCTGCACTGGGAAGGCATGTGGCAAATGTCAGCACGCTATGGTAACAGCACTGAAAATGGAAGTGAGGTGTGTGGATAGGGATAGGTCACTAGTTTTTCAGAATGTACATATGAAGCATCAGTATGCCAGGTTCAGCACAGGCAGAGACATGGTCCTGTGGCACTGGTTATATAGTCTGTCTGGTCATTTGCACTGTAAACCCTATTCTCCGATTTGTCCTGTGCAGGGCAAAGCAGAAGCATGTTAAAAAAATACACTTGATTCTCAGGATCAACTATTTCCGGGAGTGACTTTCCGTACTCTCCCTTTGGAGAGATCCACTTACATCTCTCCCTATCAGCTCAGATCTTCCTGAGCAAGGCAGTGAACATAACATGGAATGCGCCTCAATTTGCCATCAAGATCTAATTTTGCACTTTTAGTAAGAGCTGTTGTTTCTAGATAATTGCCTCTATTCTGATACATTAACCTCATGTGGGACTACATATAGTATTGGTTAAAGCCGCTTTGTCTTGGCTGTCAGACACAAAATGGAATCCTTAGTCATTCTCTGTGTGTACAGTACAGAACATATGATGCTGGTAGGAATAACACTTGAGGCCCATTTCTATTAATGCAGGCTGACATGGGACCTTCTTACATCAAATAATTTGTTTTAAACTGCCTCACTGGCCAGTTCTGTTGTTGTTGTTTGTAATATTTTATTACAGAACTACTTAGGAATTTCATGCAAGTATCAGGCCCAGACACAGGGGAAAAGTATAAAACCACAATCCTCACCCCAGTGAGTTCACAATGTGGGTGTCAGTCAGGATGCAACAGGTGGGGAAAACAGACAAAAGAAGAGGAGTACTTGTGGCACCTTAGAGACTAACAAATTTATTAGAGCATAAGTCTCTAAGGTGCCACAAGTACTCCTGTTATTTTTGCGGATACAGACTAACACGGCTGCTACTCTGAAACCAGACAAAAGAAGGGTTGATGAATCAATACAATAAATAAATAATAAAATTTTAGACTTATGTTTTCAACCATGTCCCCTGCCTTAGACTGCCTCTATTTTTGGTACCAAACTGAGAGATCTCGGGACTGCGTCTCAGAGCTGCAGAGCATCTGCAACTCCAGTTGAAGTCAATGGGAACTAGAGGTGCTCAGTAAGAGCCAAGGGCTGCAAGTTCAAGATAGACAAATTTAGACTAGATATAAGGTGAACATTTGTAATGGAGAGGTTAATTAACCAGTGGGACAAATTACCAAGGGTGGTGGTGGATTCTCCATCATTGGAAATTTTAAAATGACGGTTGGATGTTTTTCTAAAAGACACATTCTTGTTCAAACAGGCATTAATTCAGGGAGGTCCTATGCTCAGGGCATTACAGGTTAGACTAGATGATCATAGGTCCCTTCTGGCCTTCTAATCTATGAAACCTCTGAAAATCAAGCTGGGGACCCAGAAACCTTGGCATGCCAAGTTACTAGTTTTTTATTTAAATACTGGTCTATATGTAGGCTGCCATGTTTTCATCTCAGACATTCATCTGAACTGCCCATTTCCAGTGGGTTTTAAACAAGGGACTGATGAGCTTTGAAGAAGTCAAATATACTTACAGAGTCATTGACAGCTTTTGAGAAGAAGGGAGGCCAATCGGTAAAGAAGAACAGTACGACCTCTACTAGCAGCAGGATAAAATAAATGTAAGAGGTGACATGACGGAAGGGGTCCTCTGGGAAGCCCTGCGAAAAAGAGAATTGCTGAGGTTGAGGTAAAATACTTAATGTGAAATCACTAAAGAAAGGTGGATTCACACACTGTGTAAGCCATAAGCGCTGAGTGGTGCTGTGGATGTGTGCCATGTGTATTTCTTGCACCAGTTTCTTATAGAGTGTGCTATATAAGACTTAAATTACTGTTATTTATATGGAAAACTCATGCAATTTGAAAATCACAACACATGCACTAACAAACCACTGGGGGGAGCTGGAGTGTAACTATAGTTTACACTAGAGTAAAGGTTTCAGTTTGGGGTTTTCGAAGGTGCCTAAAAGAGCTAGATGCTGAAATCCCACTGTAATTCAGGGGGATTTGGGTCCCTTAGCCTGCTTTGAAAATGGCAGTGTCAGGCTTTGACCAGGCAGTTTCCAGTAAATGTTTATGGCTGCTTAATTTAAACTAATGCAAGGGGTTGAGTCCTGTGAGGATATAAATTCCCCATTCACCTATACTTCAAAATGGAAAAAGGCTATTCCCTGGTTTTATTCTAAATAGCGTGTTCTGGAGCTGTTTGGGGAACCTCCCCTTGGGCCTCATAATCCGCTCTGTGTCTGAGACAGGCAAGCAGTGTGGAAGAATGACATGAATGGGAAATTATATCATGGCAATAAAAAGAAGATGGCAATGTCAAATGCCTAGCATGTCCCTAGGGTGTGGGACTAATTAACATTAATTAATTCAATCAATATTAATTCAATGCAATAGTGAGTTCCCACCATCCTTGTCTTGTGGGAGTGTATCATTCTTCTATCTGTCAGTGAAATATAGGTGCTGATTTGAACTTCTGATCTTTCCCTGTTGTCACAGAAAGATTCACCTGTGGGGTTTATCACTTAGGAGAATGAACAGTACTGATAAGTATCAGATCCATAAATCTATCCAGTGAGTTTTAACATATAGATGCTCATCCTAATGAAACCCAAACAGCTGGTATAAAAGATCTACAGCAGAAGTGGCTCTCTGAAATCAAGTTGATCTGCCTGATCTTGTCTACACACACATGTTGTACCTCTTTAATGATACCAGTATAGTTAATGCAGTACAACTCCGTAGTATGGACACACTCATACTGGTATAAATGTGTTTATACAGGTATAGCTATTCCCAGATGGGAAAGGGAATAAACTTTAACAGTATAAGGCGCCTTTATACTAGTAAAACTGTATCCACCCTAGAGGCTGTACTGGAATTACTATACTGGTAAAAATCCACACGCCCTAACTGACACAGTTCTACCAGTACAAAATCTATATGTAGACCAGGCCTTAGTAACAGCACTAAAATTCAAAGAGCATTTTTCCTTTGATTTGTGTGTGAATTGGGTGCTCAGAAAAGCTGTGGGGCCTGGAGATTAAAGTGCTCTTTTCACCCATAGAACAGATGCAGCCTGGGTAGTGGCAGTGCTCGTTTCTTTCAAACTGCCTGGCCAATGGTCCTCAAGCATAATTCAGTGTGGCTACTTGGAGAGAGCAATTCAGTCTACTGCCCTCTTTAGTTCTTGGCCGAATGGCCAAGACAGCAAACAAGTGGGCCAAATGGAGCCATGCTGTTGTTAAGGCTATGTCTACACTGCACTTCTGTTGGTAAAACTTTTGTTGGTCGGGGTGTGAAAAAAACACACCCCTGACCGACAAAAGTTTTACCGATGAAAAGCACAGGTGTGGACAGTGCTTTGTCGGCGGGAGACGCTCTCCTGCTAACCGCCTCTCATTGGGGATGGTTTTATTTTGCTGGCAGGAGAGCTCTCTTCTGCTGACAAAGAGCGGCTACACGGGAGACCTTACCAGAGGCACATGCTGAAACTAGAAGTTCTGCTTACCCCTTCCAGGTCCTGTTGAATTTTAGAACTAACAGTCACAGTAGCAGCCAGGAATGACAGCAGCCAATAAATCAACAAGATGCCTGAAGACTGAACACCCTTCAGCCTCTCAAACTGGGTGAGAAACACTGCAGGGATCTGGGAAGAAGAGCGAAACAATGAACACTTGCAAGTTAATGGTCAATAGAGGTTATTGTCTGCTGGTGTCAGATCAGTTCAATGTTAATGGGCTGAACTATTGTTCCCCTTATGGTAACATTTAATTCTACCACATGTAGGTTGTGGGAAATGGAATCCTCTCTCCTTTCGCCTGGGGCCACTCTGCAGTCACTACTGCAACCTCAGGGATGCCATAGCCTCTGCTGCATCAGCTCCCACATGGTGCTTTGGGTCAGTGGAGCCATACAGGTGCAGACTAAGTGACCACACCACTGTGCCAACCCTGGCCTGCCACCACTTCATGCTGCACCACAGATGAAGCCTCAGAGAGCACAGCTTCACAGTGCACAGGCTTTTGCAGACAAAACCAGCTCACCTATAGAACCCCATCAGTCCTGCTGTCGATTGGGTCTTCTGTACCCACCAACGGTGAGGGGCAAGAGGGCCAAGACCAGCTTTGCCGTATAATAGTTAAATTGAAACTTATGTTTAAAAAAAAAAAAGGAATTACCATTGTGATCCCCAGAACTGCTGGGCTAATGAAGAACACTGGAGCTCGTAGGGTTCCTTGATTTATTTCCCAAAGGGTATAGAATAGGTTTGAAAAACACAGTAATATCAATATGAATCCAAGTACCTGGGATAGGGAAACAAACATGTTGGAATGGACTGTAAAAGGACAAGTATGATAACAGTAGTCTGTGTACTGTAAGGTACAGTAAAGGGGCGGTTTGGGACACACTGGTTGGAAGCAGTTTGGGAAGTAGGGGCAGGCTAAGATGGAGAGTGCTACAAGGATTGTTATTCCGTTTTAGGCCAGATCCTGAAATCCTTACTCACTCACTCACTCGGCTCGGAACTGAGCTTACCTGATTAAGAAGAGAGTAAAAACTAAGTCAGGCTCTCCGGATCTGGCACTTATATGGGAGATCCACAATCAGACAAAAACAATGTAACCTACACAGTCATACTAACCACCAAGCAGGAGGAGGATGGGGGATTCAAAGGAGATTATCAAGACAATTTTAACCACTTAGAACAGGAGTGGGCAAACTACGGCCCGCAGGACCGTCCTGCCCGGACCCTGAGCTCCTGGCCTGGGAGGCTAGCCCCCCGGCCCCTCCCCTGCTGTCCCCCCTCCCCCGCAGCCTCAGCTTGTTCGCTCCGCTGCTGGCGCAATGCTCTGGGCGGCAGGGCTGTGAGCTCCTGGGGCAGCACAGCTGCAGACCCTGGCCTGACCCGGTCTCTGTGCTGTGCGGTGGCGACGGCGTGGCTGGCTCCAGCCAGGCAGCGCGGCTGTAGCGCTGCCAGCCACCAGTGCTCCAGGCAGAGCACGGTAAAGGGGCAGGGAGCAGGGGGGGTTGAATAGAGGGCAGGGGAGTTCGGGATGGTGGTCAGGGGGCGGGGATGTGGTTGGGAGGGGGAACAGGAGGTTTAATGGGGGCAGTCAGGAAGGAGGGGGGGCTGGATGGGGCGACAGGGGGCAGTCAGGGGACAGGGAGAAGGGGTGGTTGGATGGGGCAGGGGTCCCGGGGGGGGGGCTGTCAGGAATGAAAGAAGGGGTTGGATGGGGCGGCGGCGGAGTCCGGGGGCAGTCAGGGGACAGGGAGCGGGGGTGTGTGGATGGGGCAGGGGTCCCAGAGGGGCTGTCAGGGAATGGGGGGGTTGGATGGGGCATGAGTCCCGGGGGGGCAGATAGGAGGTGGGGGCCAGGCCACGACCCCCTCCCCTAACTGTCCCTCCATACAATTTACGAAACCCGATGCAGCCCTCAGGCCAAAAAGTTTGCCCACCCCTGACTTAGAAAAATAAAGTCACAATAAACTTAGCATTAAATACCCAGCCTCTAATACTAGCTAGTGTGACCCTAGTGGAGCAAGCAACAGACTGGGGTTCAGGAGATTTGCCTCTGCACTGGCCTACTTAGGGACCTGGGTCAAGTCCCTTTACCGCTCTGTGCCTCAGTTTCTCCATCTGTAAAATGGGAATAATGATATTGACCTCCTTTGCAAAGTATTTTGAGATCTACAGATGAAAAGTGCTATATGTCATAGCTAGGTATTATTTTTGATTATTACCATTTTAGTTTTGAAGAGGTGCGACATTCTGATATATCCTCTGCTATGGTGCTCAAGAAACAGGTAATAGAATGGAAAACAGATCCAAAGATAGGCACAGGGAATCCAAGCAATGATTGTATTCTGAAAGCACTGTGTAAAGCTTGGGTTATCTGTATACCACGTCTGATTCCAGTCCTGCAACAACACACACAGAGAAATGGTTTAGCACAGCCATAGCCTGCTATCGACCTTACCCCTATCTTGGACTGTATGGAAAAACAGAGAGAAGGGACTATATCCTCAGCTGGAGTAAATCAATGTAGGTTGGTTGAGGACTACGCTGATTTACACCAGCTGAAGAGCTGTTTTAAAACATTTACAGTTTAAAAGGAGTTTGAACAACAGAGAGATTCAAGGGGGTGGGGTGGGGGAATGACATGGTTAAAGAGATGGGAGAGAGAGGTAGATTTAGCATTTTGGATAAACTGGAGGTGGGAGAGGGGAGATGAGGGAAGGCTAGAAAGGAGAGATCGGTAAAACTGGGACTTTTCAGCTTGGAAAAGAGACGACTAAAGGGGGATATAATAGAGGTCTATAAAATCATGACTGGTGTGGAGAAAGTAAAGAAGGAAGTGTTATTTACTTTTTCTCATGACACAAGAACTAGGGGTCACCAAATGAAATTAATAGGCAGCAGGTTTAAAACAAACAAAATGAAGTATTTCTTCACATAATTCATGTGAAGGCCAAGACTATAACAGAGTTCAAAAAAGAACTAGATAAGTTCATGGAGGATAGGTCCATCAATGGCCATTAGTCAGGATGGACAGGGATGGTGTCCTTAGCCTCTGTTTGCCAGAAGCTGGGAATGGGTGACGGGATGGATAACTTGATGATTACCTGTTCTGATCATTCCCTCTGGGGCACCTGACATTAGCCACTGTCGGAAGACAGGATACTGGGCTAGATGGATCTTTGGTCTGACCCAGTATGGCCATTCTTATGTTTCTGAGAGAGCTCCAGAAAGCAGAGTAAGAAATAAGCAGCGAATGACCAGGGATTTTAGCAGTTGAGATAATAAAGAAAGGACAGACTGTGGAAAAACTAGAGAGGAAAAACTGAGAGGATTAAGGAAGAAACTGGATGTGGAGGAGAAAGAGAGGTTAGAGTCAAAGATTATTCCAAGGTTGTGGACCAGGGAAACAGGAAGGCTATGGAGAGTTGTCAATTGAGTAAGATAAAATAGGCTAAGGAGAGGGATTAGGAGGAGAGATAAGGTCTGTTAAATTCAGTATATAAACTGCACTCTGTTACTTCCTTTCCCCCCACCTCCTGAAATCTTTAATGTATAATCTCAGGGAATGTATTTTAAAAATCCCATGATCAGATAGTTGGATTAGGGTGTTAGCATAATGAAATTGACAGTACAATGATTTTTTTTATATTTGAAAATTTTTAAGTATGTGGATTACAGAAATTACAGAACAACAGCAAAGGTTCCTTCCCATGGGGATCTACAGGGGGAAATAACTATCAGGCACACTGGGGACAAGTCTGAGCATGTGGTAACTGAAAGGGGTATTCAGCAGGTAACTGCGCTGGTCAGATGCTTACAGTGAATAATGCTTTGGTCCTTACTTTCATGGGCCCTGATGTTTGTACAGAAATTGGGCCTGAAGGTGGGAGGAAGACGTTACACAGAGAAATAAAACCAAAACCTTCAAACATCAGTGACTGAAGTGAAGCTCCCAAATCTGTATTTAGGCACCTAAATAAAAGTGGCCTGCTTTCAAAGTGCTGAACATCTGCAGTTTAGGGTTGCCAATTTTGGTTGGATGTATTCCTGGAGGTTTCATCACATGACATAATCTTTAATTAAAGATTAATCTTTAATTCCTGGAGATTCCAGGACAATCCTGGAGGCTTGGCAACCCTACTGCAGCTCCCATTGATATCTGAGAGATTTGTGGGTGTTCAGAGAATTAGGCCCATTTTATTAAGATGTCTAAACATGCATTTAGGAGCCTAATTTTAGGCAGCCATGTTTGAAAATCTTGGCCTACATTTCTTGAACTCTTCCTTCTATCACCAGGGTAGAACAGATGGGACTGGGTGGATATTTTTGGTTCTCCTGGAGCTTTTAGGGGGTAATGAATAGGAGGAGAGATAGTTATGGCAGATTCCAGGCTGGTGCTCAAGTGACTGAAGGATTTAATGTTGAAGCTTTTGCTGCCAGATATCTCTCTGGGATTGATAACCCAGCACTCGCCTGCCTTGCTCATATTCAGTGGATTGGTTTCAGGTTGCTGCCTCTGATTCCCTAAGCCCCTGAATGGTCTTGAATCTTGATCCTGTGTTGTGATGTGCCCAGCTGGATGGCCATGCCTGCGCAGAGCCCCATTGACTTGACTGGGATTCCATGTGAGCCCAACAATTTGTTCGTGTAGGTCACAGTGCACAATTGGGGCATTGGCTATTAAGAGCAGCCACCGGCACTGGTTGGACCTGTGCTTGGGTTACTTTCAAAAGACCAGTGCTAGGATCATTTTCACAGGATTAGAGAGACAGGTGTGGATATAGCTGGGAAATCACATAAATTTGTTGTAGCTCCATGTAAGTGAAGTCTATTATCTTTCCTTTAGCAGCTTGCAAGGGTGGTATCAGTGCTCTCATTAGTTACGGGGGCTACTGACACCTGATGTGGACCTTCCTATTCAGTATGCTGATAGGCAAGGCTGAGAAGAAAGCAATCACTTGATGAGGAGAGAAAGTGGATGATGGTTTGCTAATTACTATGAGGCTTTTTTCAGTTTTGAGCAAGGAGACTGTAAAATGTTCCCCTTTAGGTTTCTATTCACCATAGCCCTTTTAAAAGTATTTCTCTTATGAATACATAACATTACAGGTGTAAACTGAAGTAAAGTTAACATAAGGAGGGCTAAAGCCATTTTAATATCCTTCGATCCTGGACTCCATGGACCAAGTTCTACTCTAGTTAAGCCCCACTGAATGCTTAGTGTAATTCAGAAAATAATTTGGCCCATTATATATTGAGAGTGAAATCCTGCCCCATTGATGTCAACTTCAAAAGTCCCATTCACTTCAATGGGAAAGGGTTTCATTCTTAATGTTTTAATACTGTTTTTTTTGTAATATTAATGTATTTATTTCCAACCACCATTATTTCTTGCTCAGACACATAGTGTCAGTTGGAGGAGCTTCTTTTCCATATAAAAATTATTGCGGTACCTGTAATGGCTCCAGCTAACAGTAATTTTAGTGTCTTGACTTAGGCCACTACACGGTTAGGTCGACATAAACTGCCTTGCATTGATCTAGCTGTGGAAGTGTCTTCACTTACATTTGGCTCACACCCATGCAAGTGCCTCTCTACACCAACTTAATAACATCACCTCCCCGAGTGGCACACAGTCAGGGTCGATGTAATTAAGTCAAAGCAGTGTCAGTGTCAGTGTTGACATTGCATTACTTACACTGACTGTTACTGGCTTTCAGAAGCCGTCCCATAATGCCCAAGGCTGACAATACAAGCAGGGGTGCTGGAACAATTTTTATAGTGGGGGTGCTGAGAGCCATTGAACCAAACTGTAAGCCTGGTATATAATAGAAATCACTTCAAGCCAGCGGCTGCGGCAGAAGCCCCAGCACTCCTATGAATACAAGTGAGCCTGGTGTCAGCTCACTGCTGACCTAAGGAGCCAAATGTGTGCACACTCAAGCGATTTAATAATTGCAGTGGCTGTATGCCGACGTAAGTTAAGTTGACAATTTTGTGGTGTAGACATGGCCTTATACATTAGAAGGGTTGCAAATATTTTCGCCACTGGTAATAGGTAGAGACAATGTATGATGCAAAAGTATTACAACCAGCATAGCAATTTATTACAGATTTTGACTGCTTTCCACGTATGTTCTTGTAGCTTATATTTTCAAATATTAAAGTCCAGAGTGGTGTATTAACTTTGGGCTGTGCCAAAAGCTAAGGGCTCATGGGAAAGGGTTTCAACTTCCACATGAGTCCAAAGTTTCTTGAAGTAACAAAGGTCACTGAAGCGGAGAGGCGCTATCTATGAATGGGTGGAGCTCTATAACACTGCTGGGCAGGTGTGGGCTTTCCTTCACTCTGGGTTCGAGTTCTCCTTGTTGGATCTCTCCTACACCCCACACCCGTTGGTCTCTCCCCCCCATGTAACTGTACTTCGCTTTCCTCCCACCCCCTCCAGCAAGGGGTGATGAACCATTTGGCTGCAATGATTGAGAGGAGAAATGGCTGGAGAGTGGGCAAAGCTCCCAAAGGTCTGGACTCTGCAGGTGGAGATAAAGTGCCCTGTCATATAACACTGCAAACAGGAAACCCCGAGAGAGAGAGAAGCCAGCAGGCACTGAGTAGCTGGGAAGTTGCTGCAGTTATTGCATGGCTAGGAAGAGGGAATGGTCCCCATCTCCAGACACTAGGCAACGTTTAAGTGCCCCCCTGCACAGACCCCAGCGTTGAGCTATGTACAAGCACTGCAACCGGGGTACCAGACAGAGCAGGCTCTACTGGTGGTAGCAGCAGCTGCAAGATCCGAACCGTGCCCAGCGGCAGCGGGGGGCAGGGAGCAGCCGGTGTGATGCCCGCCCTCTGCAGAGCGATCGGCTGGGGACTGCCGGGGGAGAGGGGGGTTGTGAAAACGCCCCCACAGCCGGGGACGCGGGCAGCTCACTCACCCAGAGGCCAGCGAGGCCCTCCCGGGAGCCGCACAACCAGCCGCCCCCAGCCATGGTGCGTGCTCCAGAGCGCGGCGGGGGCTGCGGCTGGCCTGGGCCCCCTGCGCTGGCTCCGGCCGCACGCCCGCCTTCGCCGCGTGAGTGGCTTCCTGGCCAGGGGTGGTTAATGTGTCACGTTCCCGGGGCGGGGGAAGGGGTCCGGGGGCGCTGCCGAGAGCCTGGGCCTGTCTGCCTGGCAAATGGCCTTTGGGGTTGGGCCTGGACGGACCGGCCCCGAACCTGGGGAGAGTTTGGAGCGGAGGCCGCATCCCGATGGGAACGTCCCAGCGAGTCTCAAAGAGCAGATACAAGCGCCCAGCTCCAGATTGGGAGTCAGACTCCACTCCCTGCTCCAATACACCACCCATGTATCTCTGCTGACTGCTGGGGAGTGACAGACCCCAAAACTGCCTAGGATTGGCCCCCAGGGTCAGCTTTCCAGGAGCTTAGCTCACCTTGCAGCCCAGAGAAAGTTGCATCAATTTCACCAATTAACACTAATGATCTCTTTTAGGCCTGGTGTACACTGGAAAGCAATAGCAGCATAGGCATGTGGGTCAGGGCCCAGAGTGTGGAAAAACCACACCCCTGAATGACTTAGCTATGCTGCATTAACCCCTTATGTCAATGAAAGGGGGCTTCTGGCAACTAGCTAACTTCATTCAGCTACCTGGTGTTGCTACACCAACGTCCCCTTCTGTTGGTGTTGGCTCTTAAGATACCAGGCTATGCAGGTATAATCTCTGCAGTGTAGACATACCCTTAATTAACTCAGGAGGAATCAAACTAATTGCTATAAGGCACTGCTAATCCGAAATCCATGGAGGTTGCACTGATTAAACTAAATCAGTTTCTAAGGGATTGTCTACTACAGTTAATATGCTACAGCTGTGCACTGTAGCGCTCAGTGTAGACATTGCTATGCTGATGGGAAGCATTCTCCCATCAGCATAGGTAATCCACCTCCCTGAGAGGTAGTATCTAGGCTGATGGAAGAATTCTTTTGTTGATTTAGCTCTGTCTACATGAGGACTTGGATTGGCCTAACTATGCCGCTCAGGGGTGTGGATTTTTCACACACCTGACCGATGTAGTTAAACCAACCTAATTTTCTAGTGTAGATCAGCCCTAAGCAAGTTCAGTTAAATATGTACAATTTTCTTGTGTAGACAAGGTCTTAGACACCTGCATGAACTGACCAGATTCTCAAAAGTGCTCAGGGAGAACAATGAGAGCTCCTAGGTGCAGAGCTCTTGAAAATCTATCCCCTAATGTAAACCACAGAAAATATCTATATAGGAGCTGGAGAGGGAAATGCATTCCCTAGCTGGAAAGTTACTGAGGGCCTGCAGCCCTAACTAAATTCACTGGGAAGGGTGGAAGCTCCGCACCAAAGAAAATTGGGCCTTCAGTATTGTTGTTGTTAATAATTATTATTAATTTGTATTACAATAGTTCATAGGGGCTAATGGATCAGGGTCCTATTGAGCTAAGCACTATACCAACACATGAAGAAAGTTGGTCCCTGCCTGATGAGTTTACACGCTAAGTAATGTCTAAGTTGGGGTCGGCAACCTTTCAGAAGTGGTGTGCCGAGTCTTCATTTATTCACTCTGATTTAAGGTTTCACATGCCAGCAATACATTTTAATGTTTTTAGAAGGTCTCTTTCTATAAGTCTATAATATATAACTAAACTATTGTTGTATGTAAAATAAATAAGGTTTTTAAAATGTTTAAGAAGCTTCATTTAAAATTAAATTAAAATGCAGAGCCCCCGGGACCGGTGGCCAGGACCCGGGCAGTGTGAATGCCACTGAAAATCAGCTCATGTGCTGCAGGTTGCCTACCCCGGGTCTAAGTGCTTAAAGCCAGTGAACAGATTGTTTGAGATAGATTCCCTAGGCTTCCCCTGATAGCAAATCCCAGGCTTCTGTACATCTTTTCATGCCTTGTTTTAGCTGGAAGATTTCTGCAGTGTCAGTGACTCCATCTAAAACATTCTGGCCCTGCTTTGACATTGGGCTGCATGAGGTTATCCAGAGCAAAGTATAATAGAGCTCAAACATCAGCTTTTTTTTATTTTTTTTAAAATACAAAATAACTACAAATAACCTGGGCTGGTAAATTATTTTTCTAGGTGATGATGTTGATAACAGGCAGAGAGAGCACAAAGTTAGTGTGAACATCGGAAATAAGCGGGTTTAAAATGGTCTTAGAGAAGTGCTGGGTGTGTCATTGCCCAGTATTTGAATTTCATTTGTTTGCAGCAAATTTTAGGGCTTGTACCACTTGCTTAGATACACTTATATGACAAAACCTTAGGATGGGAGCCAGGGGTATAGGAACTGGGGGTGGAGGGGAAATGGAGCACAATATAGGAACTGAGGGTTTAGGAGCCTGGAGTGGAGGGGGATGGGGTAGCTTTTAGGAGTATGGGATGGAGGGGGGTGGGGCGGGGCAGGGTATGGATGGTCATGGGGAGATGGGGCACGGTTTGGGGGATGGGGCCGAGTCTGGGATCTCAGGTGCGGAAACCCTCCACGCCAGCAGATGGCAGCAGGCTGCGGTTTCAGCTCCTACTCCGCGGCCCTTCGGGCCCTCTCCGCGAGCCGCCTGTCGCCGGGCAGGCAGAGCCCGGCTGCGGTGGCAGAGGCGCGGTGCGTGACTCAGCACCTGCTCCGGTCCCGCGTGGGCAGCCGGGCGGGATGCGGCGGGGCTGGGCGGCCGCGTTCTGCTGGGCTCTGTGCTGGGCCCTGGCGCGGGGCTCCGAGGACATCGTGGTGGGGTGCGGGGGCTTCGTCAAGTCCGACGTGGAGATCAGCTACTCCCTGATCGAGGTGAACGGCCCGGGTCCCCGCAGGGACCCCGCCTCCGGGGCGCCCCCTGGGGCCTTCCCCCCAGGGATCCTCCCCCGCCCCCCAGCTGGGACCCCTCCCAGGGTCCCCTGAGACGCCCCCATGCCCAGCCGTGTGCCCCGTGCTTCCCTGCGGGGGATTCCTCCACCACATCCCCGGTTCTCCTCAGTTCCTGGGTCCCTCTCCTCTGTGCCCGGCTCGGAGAGCAGCTGGCACATGCCCTCCCTCTTGCCCCACGGGGCAGCCGGGTCTCCCCTGGAGACAGCAGGGTCCGCCCATTGGCTTGGTTGGTGTGTGTCACGCTGGCGAGCCTGTATCTGAACTCGCCCAGAGTTTGAGGGTGTCTGGTTCAGGCCCATTTGTGGTTTGAATGGTGGGTTTTATCTGCTCGTCCAGGTTTTTTTACAAGGTCACCGATCGCTCCGGTGTGTCAGCGCCTTCCATGGAAAATAGTCCCCAAACTATCCCTCTCCGAAGTTAGGGTGTTTTTTAAAATTGGAGGATGCTGATGTGTTTGAAAGGATTGTTATTATTATTTTTTAAACGGGCTTTGTTGTCTTTAAATCTCATGTGTTTCTGCTGTCTTTAAGGTCCAGCTTATGTTGCAGAGGATTGTGGGGGTTTTAAATGCCCTTTTAAAGGGAGGCTGTCAATTTAAAAATCAAACTTTGCCTGAATGGTTTTGCCTACCATAGTTAGTAAGATCTAATCAGACTATAGAGAGATTTTTTTTTCCATTTTGTGCATTTGACAACTTTTTGTGTTTAGCAAGGTTCATTGTTTTTCCCTGAATAGTCAGTCACTTAATTTCCATTTTGTTTGTCAGTTTTGTATCACAATAGGAGAGGGGGGAGAGAACAATTAAAAAAAAAAACAACCCTAGGAAAATGTGATTGTAAAACCACAAAAGAGATTGCGTGAGGATTTGGGAATTTGTGTGAAACCACTTTAACTATTTTTTTATGTTGACTAGATTTCAAGTTGACCGTATTCCTTTAATGTATTTTGCTCTTAAATTGCATTCTTTTAAAAACATTCATCCATGTTTTTCCAAGTCTGAGATTCGCCTTTTTGGGGGTCCCCCCCCTGTAAATTTCCCCTCTATTATCCCCATGGAACTGTGTGATGGTTTTGAGGTGCAAAATTCACAGGGAATTCCTCTTTCAGACTTCACTTACATGTGAATTTTTCAGAGACAACTTTTCATCTTTTTCTCTTTCTTGTAGATTAAATTATATACAAAGCATGGAACTCTGAAATACCAAACAGATTGTGCCCCAAATAATGGCTACTTCATGATTCCCTTGTATGATAAGGTAAGAAGCCAAAGCTGTTGTGGTCTCTCTACTATGCAATAACATAATGGGCTAATTTAACTTTCAGTCCTGTTTGCAGAATGAAATGTCTTTTTAGAGTTTGATGCAAAGTTACACTGGGACAGCTGATGCTTACATTGGAAAAAAAATGGAAATCAGCTTCAGATGTTTAATAATAGCTTACTGTTTTTTTTAAAAAATGGTTAATTAAATTAAATTATACTCCTCATAACTTGGAGGCTTTCAGATTTCCAGTGCTTAGGCCCCAATCCTACAATGAGCACTGCACGGGCGGACCCCTGAGTGCCTGTGGTACCCTGTTGACTTCAGTGGGGTTCTGCATGGATATATGGGCCTATCTGCATGGAGCTCATGGCAGGACTGGGGCCTTAGTATCTTCCAGAGGCCTCCCGGGGATAATATCACTGAAATGGAAGTCCCTGTTGAGAGAGGCCCCTGACCTATTTCCTGAATGGAGATACTCAAGCAGTCACAGGGATTTGAAAATAATGCTTTGGATGTTTTTAATGTGTTCTTATATACTGTCTAAAACATTGAAACTAGGCACTGAATGTTTTTCTTTAAGCTGGATGATTCCATTTAAATCAACAGATCCTCATTATGCTCTTTTTCTAGGGGGATTTTGTTCTTAAGATTGAGCCGCCTCTTGGCTGGAGTTTTGGTGAGTACTTGATCTGTTGTAGAAATGGTGCAATTGCACGTGCAGCCATTCCATTGCCTCCTTTAGACTGGCTTTGATTTGTAGGCAGGAAAAACCAATTGTTTCAGATGAGCTAAGCTTTACCTACGTATGTCCCAGTTATGGTTTCAATGTCTAAAATGTACTTTTCTTTGAAAATTGGTTTGGTTTCATCCCAATCCTTATTGTGTACCTAACAAAAACCACTAACTGGACGGTCTGGTCACCTGTATAGGCTATACTGCTTTAGGAGAATTGGGGTTATGGATGGAAATTAGAATGGTCAGCGGAATAGGGTATTTTTAAGTTTGACTTTTTTGTGGTTTGCCTTGGCTAAGATTTAGGCTGCTGGATTTGTTATATTTTGCACTGGTTGAAATGCGTGGACTGTATAGGCCTGACTTTCAGAAATGCTGAGTGCCCATTAATTAACTGAAGTCAACAGGAGATGTGGATGCTCTGTACCTTTGAAAATCAGACCTTGTCTGTTTTAAAGATGTCAGAAATGTCTAGAGGTTGGGATAGCAGCTTCTTCTTTGTATATAAATAAATTGTAATAGGCATTGTGTGAGTGCATTGGTAGAAATAGTGAGCATTTTAGAGTGTTTGTGGCATCTTGAATGTGTTCAGTGTGTCCTGACACTCTTTTAAAGCTTAATTGTAGAAAGCGGGGACTACAGAACAGCAACACATAATGTGTTTTTTAGTTCTAGTTTATAAAGATGTTACTCTTCCTGCTTCTGGGAAGAAAAATTTCCCAGAAGACACCGAGATCTTTAATTTTATAGAATTAAGGTGCATGGAGTTTTGGAGCTTGTAATAGAAGTTTGAATGAACTGTGGGTGGGGGAAGGGGCTCATGAGGCTCTTACTATGGGCCATGCTTTGGGGTGGTTACTGCTATGGACTCCTTCAAATGTGGAAAATGGCTGCTGCAGTATTGGCACTCCAGTGAAACACTGAATTGTAGGTTGAAGAATGAACATAGAAACTAGCATTAAGGATTTTCAGTAAACAAAATAAGTTTTGTTTTCCTAATTAAATATCTTGCTATCTAAAATGAACTCCCAGACTAAATCTCCAGCCACCAGACTTTCCCCTTTTACCACGTTATAGGAAAAAGTGCACATTGACTTTAACTGATTTCATTGAAGAAACTTAAGTTGCGAGATGGGGGAGGGAAGAAGACCTACTAGCTTGACTCTAATGTGTCTGTGATGTGGATATTTTCAAGGCAACTTCAAGTGGTTGACAGTGGTGGGTCTTTATATTCCAGCACCTCTCTAATTAGAACATTTTATGACTTCATTATTCAGTCACTTGTTTCTGAGAATCCAACCCTTTAAATGATTTGCTTTTTAAAGAGGCTTACAACATTTCAGTGAATACAATCAAACAGTAAAAATAGTGTACAAAATAATGAGACAATTCACTCATTTGCCTGGGGAAAGTAACTTTTTGATTGGTGAGTTAAACATCAGTAGTTTCTTCATATGGCATGGGTTGGCAAGCTGATATTGTGCTTGGGCTAGTAAATTTCCATGATGATTCTGCAAAGCTTCAGTAAAATAGACCCACAATTCCCATGTCACTAATGTAGTTTGTGATTTCATTTTTTTTTCCTCCCCAGAGCCAACTAGTGTGGACATCCACGTGGATGGTGTTAATGACATTTGCACAAAAGGAGGCGATATTAACTTTGTGTTTACAGGGTTTTCTGTGACTGGAAAGGTTAGACTTCTTTTATGTTCTTTTGCCACATCTCACTTTAACAATGCATGTCTATTTCATAGGAGCAGTACACTGCTGCTCGGCAAGTTACTTTTTGTTCATCTTGACAGGTTCTCAGCAAGGGTCAAACATTAGGTCCTGCAGGAGTCCAGGTTGTACTGAGAAATCCTGGTACTGAAGTAAACATACAAGCTACTGTGACCCAAGCTGGAGGAAAGTGAGTTTTGTGCATGCTTGTGATTGATTGATTTATTAAGTTTATACTGCATTAGTAGATTTGGGAAGAAAATATTTAAATTATTTGGGATTATTGCTAATGATTTTGTTTTTTTTGCTTAAATATTTTTTCTAATGTGTACCGCTATCTGTTTGTTCTATGAATATACTGGAAATGCTGAGAAAAATAACACATTTCATATTGCACAGGTTTGCTTTTTTCAAAGTGCTTCCCGGAGAATATGAAATCTTTGCATCTCATCCTACCTGGACGTTGAAAGAGGTTAGTGCCCAGAAAGCATTGGTAAAAAGGAGGCGACTTTCTGTTTATTGTGGGTGTATATCAATTAGTGCACTCTGTTTTAAGTAATTAGGAATGAACATGAGAGAAGATCTGAATCAGTTAAACAAGTTTAGATCAATGTTTTTTGTAAATTTCACTTAGAGGGGGGTGGGAAACTGCCTTGTCAGGCTGGGCTTTAAAGGTACAGGGCTAGCAGGCTGAATGACTATACATCATCAAAAATGCATGTGCAGAGCCTGCACCTTCCTACTTGTATTTGTAAACAGAAAGTTTGCAGTCCCGTCTTATGTTGAGATGGCCAGAGGGTGACCAGGCCTTTGTAGTAGTGACACTTACTTCCCATGGACTTCTGTCCATCCCAATCTCCTGTTAAAGCAACTTAAAGTTTTTCAACAGGGTCTTCTGTCTGACACATTGCTTATTGCTGTGTTGAATCACCCTCCCCCTGAATAATGATGTTGTGGATTATAAATCGTTTTTGAATATTATGTATGTAGTTGCATTGTTGTTTAGCTGTCTTGCTTTTGTTTAACGTTGTTGTGTCTTAGTGGTAGTTATAAAAGGCATCCTATTATTATTATTTTTGATTGAAATGTATCGGCTTCTACATTTCAGGCAAACACAATGGTGCGAGTGACCAATTCTAATGCCTATGCTGCTGGCCCTCTAGTTGTTGCTGGCTACAACGTTTCAGGCTCTGTGCGGAGCGATGGGGAACCCATGAAAGGAGTCATGTTTCTTCTTTTCTCCTCCTCAGTCACCAAAGAGGTAGTGTAAGATCAGACACATTTTTATTAATGATAAGGATGTAAATAGAGAACATTTGTAGTTTGATAATGAATAATGTTCCTTCAATTATTCTTTTACAAAAAGGCCCTGATTTTATGAACACGTCTGCATGTGCTTAACTTTACTCACATGAGCTCAGTGAGATTAAGCATGTGCGTGAGCTCTAAGGTTGCAGTACATGTAAAACTAAGTGTTCGTGTTTATGTCAGAGTCATACGATTTTTGTTGGGAGGGCGAGAAGGGGGATTTAATCCCCTACATTTTTCTAAAGTCATATTTGTCCAGTTACCTGTCCCTGCATGCTAAGCTCTGGGTCACAAATCTTGGGTTTCTCCAGCAACGCACAAGCGCCACAGGGGTCAGGGAAGAACTTCTGGCGCAGCATTGTGCAGCGCTAGGGTTTTCATCTTCCTGTGAAGCATCAGACCCAGGCCTCAATTGGAGGCAGGATACCACACTTGATGGACCTTGATCTCATCTGGTATGACAACTCCAGCCCCCACCCACTGTAGCATAGGACTAGGAAAATTAATGCTCTGGTTCAGAAAGCATTTGTTCTTAAGTGTTTATTTTCAAGGGCTTATCACTCTTTTTGGGGGGGGGGGGGGGAAACCAAAACACACCTCTAGCCTAAAATATTAATCCTGTCCACGGTATTACAAATAGTACTGTACAGATATGCAGTGTGGCTATTAAATGTTGAATTTATTGATTCTTGTGCCTTTAAACTTGCTACCATAACATTTCATTCATGTAGTTTTCTCTGGTGTGTACACACTTTCAAACTCTACCCCTAAAGACACACACAATTCTCCTGCCACATCTAAACATTTGCCACTCCCTCCCCCCTCCCCCCCCCCCCCCCAAAAAAAAGTGTGCACAAGAACTCGTGGGTGCAAATTTGCAGATTTAATTTTAGAGGCTGCTTTTGAAAATCTGTCCCTCTGTGTGAACTGTAACTGTTTTTCTCCACTCAGGAGGAGACAGAACATATGGGAGAAAGAAGTAATATTGCTTTTTATTTGCACAGGACATTATGGGCTGCAACATTTCTCCAGTTGATGGGTTCCAAGCAAGAGACGAGTCTCTTTCCTATCTGTGCAATGTTATATCAAAAGAGGATGGATCTTTCACCTTCCTGTCTTTACCGAGTGGGGAATACACTGTGGTAGGTAACTAGAAAGTTCATCCCTTCTTTGTACACTAGATTGCTGTTGGGTTTCTTATTTTTTCTAAACCAGAATTCATAATTTTATAGCTGCCAAAACAGCACTAATGGAAGCTTTCTGTATTGGATGAAATAGCTGGAAAAGAGTTGTGCAGTGTAAAAAGTTGGGCGCTGAAGTAAGTTGGGATGGAAGAGCTGTGTGGTGTGGTCTCTGAGGCAGTGCTTATGAAGCAAATCAAGTTCTCATCTGGATAGCTCAGCCAGTCACAGACCTCCCCTGAGGTTTGTTCTGGACTGGAAAGCTGCAGATAGCTGCTGCTGGATTGTATCCTTAAAGTTCTCTACTTTCACCACCCCTCTTTAGTTCACTCACAACTCCTAATAAACACATTCACTCTCAGCCAGGGAGGAAAAGACCTTGTAAGTCTTCTAATTAGGTCTCATGCGAGGGCCTGGTATAGAGCATTTTGGCATTGCAACCTGTAGAACGGTTGGAATGCACCATGCGTCCATTCCCTTAGCTTTTTCTAGTGGTGTAGAGGCACCCACAGCTATGATTGCACTAACATTGTACTTTCCTGTCAGCACATATAAGTGAGGCAGCTGCATCAGTGTATTTGATCCTCCCATTGAACTCCCAAAGCATTCCTGCCCACTGATCAGCGATTGTTCTGACCAGCATCAGTCACCTGGCAACCCTCTCCCCCTTGGCACAGATGCGTGAACTAAGCCCTGGTCTACACTACGAGTTTAGGTCGAATTTAGCAGTGTTAGAGCGATTTAACCCTGCACCCGTCCACATGACGAAGCCATTTTTGTCGACTTAAAGGGCTCTTAAAATGAATTTCTGTACTCCTCCCTGACGAGGGGATTAGCACTGAAATCGACATCGCCGGGTCGAATTTGGGGTAGTGTGGACACAATTTGATGGTATTGGCCTCCAGGAGCTATCCCAGAGTGCTCCATTGTGACTGCTCTGGACAGCACTTTGAACTCCAATGCACTAGCCAGGTACACAGGAAAAGCCCCGGGAACTTTTGAATTTCATTTCCTGTTTGGCCAGCGTGGCGAACTCAGCAGCACAGGTGACCATGCAGTCCCCCCAGAATGTTTCTACGCTCCCCCTATCATCTCCGTCCCTGAGGTTATTGCAGATTAGAAGGCGAAAAAAACGCACTCGGGATGACATGTTTTCCGAGCTCATGCAGTCCTCCCGCACTGATAGGGCACAGCGTAATGCATGGAGGCATTCAGTGGCAGAGGCCAGGAAAGAATTGCTGTGTTTGCTTAACGGCAAAAGTATCGTGCCTCGCTAGCGATCCTGCCTGAGGCAGGTCGCAGTGTCACATGCACTCAGCGCTGTGTCAGGAAGGCCATAGATATAGACATTGCATTAGGTAGCTTCTGTAGCTAGAGAAAACATTCCTGTGCATTCGGCAAAGTCTGTGGCAAAAAAAGAGAAGCCCGTAGTGTAGTGATTATCACATTCACCTAAGACGCGAAAGCCCCGTAGTGTAGTGGTTATCACGTTCACTAACACGCGAAACGTCCCTGGTTCAAAACCAGTTGGAAACAGGTCACTGTTCTTTTTTCTGACTCCCCTCCTGCATTTTTAGTCTTAGAACAGACCGCGCTGTGAAATTTTATTTTGAATTATATCACTTATGAGTTAAATAATATGGAAGCTCTTTCTAAGTTTTAGTCCCGGGTTCCTTACTCTTTCAGCTGCTCTGATAAATTAACATTTTTGTTAGGGGCGGGGGAAAATTTTCATGAAGCCTTTTATAGGGACTAAATGCTATTTAGGACACTGAAAGAATCTTAACGTGGCCCATAGAGTGCGATCCTTTGTTCTGGATTTGTCATTGCACAAGTTGAACTGCTCCTTACTACTGTCCAGGCTTCATGAGCCATGGGAGCAAGGGGCAGGCTGGGGTAGGTGCGACCGCGCGGTGCTGCTGGCTGGGAGAGCAGCCTGAGGCAGAAGCCTCCAGCTCGCATGATATTCCAGGCAGGACTGAATCTCCATGAGACGAAACTTAAAGAAGAGAATGACCTGGAGTCACTCCCATTCGGTGCTCTAAGAGGAGGATAGCCATGTCAGTCCAGGCACCCCGATCGACCTCTCCGAGGTCTGCCGGCTGAGCGGGACCCCGGCTCTCAGGAGCCGGCGGATGGAGCCCGCTGCCAGTCTGGGGTTCCGTCTGCCAGCCCCGCTCAGCCCACTGCCTGCCTGGGGTTCCGATCATCCAGGCAGGCAGCGGGCTGAGTGGGTCCGGCGGACGGGACCCTGGAAAAAAGGTGCGAAATGATTGTCTGCCGTTGCTTTCATGGAAGGAGGGAGGGAGGGGGGCCTGACGACAGGTACACAAAACCACCCGTGACAAAGTTTTTGCCCCATCAGGCATTGGGAGCTTAACCCAGTATTCCAATGGGCAGCGGAGACTGCAGGAACTGTGGGGTAGCTACCCACAGTGCACCGCTCTGTAAGTCGATGGCTAGCCGCAGTAGTGAGGACGCACTCTGCTGACTTAATGCGCTTAGTATGGACATATGCAATAGACTGTATAAAATCGAATTCTAAAAAAATCAACTTCTATAAAATCGACTTAATTTCGTAGTGTAGACATACCCTAAGACATGAGCAGTCAAGTGACTTGGGTGAGGTATACAGGGAGTCAGTGACAGAGTTGAAAAATAGGATGCAGAAGTCCTGGCTGTTTTCCTCCTCTCACCACTAGAAATTGCGTAAATCCATTCTTTGTATAAAACCTGGGAAATCTTCAGTGCATGTTTGATTGTTATTCACCAAATAACTTCTTGAAAATATGTAGGACTGAGTACTAGGGTAAGACCCATCTTAACTTGAGGGCAAACAGTGAGGAAATATATTTCCTCTTTACAATGGCTGCTTGCTTTGTAGCTGGGTGTGTTAGCAGGAAACTGCAAGCAGTGATGAGGCAATCTTCCCAGTGTGTGCTGTAAATCCTCCTCTGCACTAGATGCCAGGACTACTGGTGAAAATATTTTGGCTTGAATGCCAGCTTTTAAATCCCTAAGAACAGATATAACATTTATAGAACCGTTTATATTTGCTGTTCTTGACTGTGTGGACAATGCTTACCAATTCCCTGCCATGTGTGTTTGCGTGTGACTCTTTCGATGGAGCTTGGGTTGCCTGATTTAATTTCTCCTCTATTATGCTTAAATGTAAGTCTGCCAGACCAAAACATTTCTGAAAGGTTAACTCGTTCCATTCCTCCATCCCTCTGAATTATTTCTCCAGCAAATTTTCAACTCCATTTCAGAAAGGCAAGAAGGCGTGCCAGATTTGTGCAGCGTAACTTTGTCTAATGTGCCACATAGGACACAATGCCTTGATTATACCACAGCTGCTTAGGACTCAAAGAAATGCATCTTCTTCCAGATACCATTCTACAGGGGAGAGAGAATTACCTTTGATGTTGCTCCATCTAGACTGGACTTCTCGGTAGAACATGACAGTCTGAAAATTGAGGTAAGGGGTTCATTGCAGATATTTACCGAGAAAAACTTCCCTGTAAATTTATACCTGTAACAACTGCATTTGTTTTAGTAGAAAGCAGATTTGTTCCAACAGAGTTTTCTTCCTAATGATCAGTGTTAAGCAGATTCCTAATCCATGTTTGGGTATGAAGCAAACTGTAGAGCATGTAAGCTGATAATAGGGGAAGATCAGGCACGTTTCATGTCTGAACGCTGTGACATGGTGCTTTGACACTTGAGCCTGGTTTTAAAGCAAAATTGGGAAAATAGTCCTACAGATCAGTGAACTGTTCTCTCCTTGTTGCAAATGCACAGTAACCTTTTAAATTGGTTATGTGAGCTCCTTAGATTGTAAACTCTTTGGGCAGGGACTATCATTTTGTTCGGTGTTTGTACAGAGCCTAGCGCAATGGGTCCTGCTCCATGATTTAGAGGCACTACAATAATACAAAGAATAAGGTGAAAGCTATCCTGCTTCTGCAGCTGTTGATATAAGCTGCTTTGATTTTGATCTGAATTTATGTAGCAAACACATCCGAGAGATTTAGTTCTAAAAGTGAAAAGAAATTTTTCTTTATAAATTTCCTGTGTTTAAAAACAATCTGTTCTATATGCCCTAACTACAAATGTACAGCCAAACACTGTTTTTAACATTTGTACCCACCATATAACAATTTTTTTTTTCTCCCCAACAGCCTCTTTTCCATGTAATGGGCTTCTCGGTCACAGGCAGGGTGTTGAATGGCCCTGAAGGAGAAGGTGTTGCTGATGCTACTGTGACACTGAATGACCAAATTAAAGGTGCACAGTGATCTTGACCTATGGTGCTAAGGGAAAGTCTAAAGTAAGACTGAACTAGGGGAGTAGAGCCTGAGATTGAACTAAAGACTAGAGGGCAATAAGACATTTTCATTGTGGTTTATTTGGCAAGTTAAAGGGATTTTCAGTCACTGGATTAATTTTCCATTTGCAGTCTGTTGTTATGAGAACAATGGCGCTCTAATCATTGTATTGTTTTGCTTTTCTAAAGCTTTGTCACAATTTCTCTTTCAAAGACTTGCCAAATCAAGGACAGAGCTGTAAGAAACAGAAACAAAAGCTGTGTTAGTAAAAAACCCTTTGACTATTTCTTGCCACACAATGCTCGTTAAAAGTAACCTGGAGCTTTGAAGGCCATCTCAGAATTTTTTCTTAACTCTGACAAGAAAATGCACTTTACACACCTTTTCCTCACTGTCTTGTCTTTTTGTTATAGTAAAAACAAAAGCTGATGGCTCTTTCCGCCTCGAAAACATAACAACAGGCACGTACACCATTCATGCACAGAAAGAGCACCTCTTCTTTGAAACCATTACAGTGAAAATTGCACCGAACACACCTCAGCTGGCTGACATCATAGCAACAGGGTGAGTACAATGTTAAGGGTAAAAATGTGAATTGATTAAAAAAAACAACCTTTAATAGACAGGTTTAGATTTTTCAAAGTTTTGAGTGCATGATCTGTAGTACAAGAGGCAAAGATACTACTTAGCATTGTGCTAACAATGAGCTGTTGTAGCCAACGAGAAATGTGTTCAGTGTTTAGTTTTGGGAAACACTTAGCTTATTATGGGATGGTGTAGGTCAATTTAAAACATACATTTTGGGCAGTAACTTCATGGTGACTCCATTAAGAATAAAGTTGATTATACAGTAACTTGCATTAATGCTACTGGATTCTCTTGTGGTAACTAAGAGGAGTGCACTGCACTGAACATCTGTCTCTCCAACTTAGTGATATTTCTTTTTTAATGGGGTTTGAATGCACATATTTTACATGGGATCTGTGTGTTCTGGCTAATGGATGGCAATCTCATTTGTAGATTCAGTGTGTGTGGTCAGATCTCGGTAACTCGCTTCCCTGACACAATCAAACAGTTCAATAAATACAAGGTAATCATGATGCCACAAGACAAGGATAAAGCATCTTTGGTTACAACAGAAACTGACCCTCATGGAGCATTTTGTTTTAAGGCAAAATCGGGCACATACAGCATCCAGGTGAGAGCAAGCTTCAGTTTCTCCTTCTCCAGTGAAAAGCTGGGTAATTTTCTAGACACTCAAGAAAACCAATATTTTAATGTTTTACTTTGTGTTTAAGAATCTGAAAAGGTGTCTTCCCCAGTACTTTTATCCCCTTTACACTGGGCAAAACAAAGTTTGCTGTATTCTAATGGAGTTAAAGTTCCTATGCTCCTTTCTGCTTACTGCTGGCAAAAGTAGGAGACCAGGCTACACAGGATGAATGTTTGTTTTTCTTCTGTGTCTTTGGTTTGAAATCCTGTCTGCTGTTCCATCTTGTCCTATTATATTGCCGTGTGAGTAAGACTTGTCAGACAACTTGTTGCAGTCTGCCTGCTCCTGCTCTCTATGGCCTTGTCTATGCTGCTGATGGCATGTAGAGTATGTATAGCTACATGCAGCAGCAAAAGACTGGCAGCAGGGAGGCAGTGGGGAAAGGCTCCAGCAGCTCCCTGCTTTCACTTTGGCAGGGAAAGGCTTCAGCAGCGGGACGCTACGCTGCTAAAAATAGCAGTATAGCTGTGAGAGGCACTGCTTGGGTGTGCAGAGAGCTGTGTAGGGTACATACCCTAAGGTTCTGACATGGCTTTACTTACCTAAACAGTACCTCACTGTCTACACTGCTATTTATACCTGTACAGGGGGAGAGCAGAGTGTGTACTCTACACACTAGCATAAGTGTAGACATAGCCTAAGTGTCTGCTTGAGATACAAGGCGCAACTAAGGCTGACACACACGATTATCCCCTTCCAGCTGAGAGCTCAGGAACTTGCAGCTGTTTCCTGCTGGAAAAGGACTAGGAAGCATGCTTTTAGGAGATGGTTGACGACGACATAGATTCAGGCTGCCCTGGCCCTCACAGAGCTGACACTTACCAAAGTGGTGGTTCCTATCAGTTGCCACTTGTGGGATTGGCAGGTCATCATGACTGAACTGTTGGGTGGGTTCCTGGCGCACAGGTATCTCAGCAGCTTTTAGGAGGAGGCTAGACTGGATAGTGTAAGAAAGAGGAAGCTTCCCTCCATCCATTTTCCCCAGGGTGTGGCCTCCCTCTCTCACCCCTGTGTCTCTGTAGAACTATATTTTTGTAGTAGTGACCAGATAATCCTGAAAAGCAAATGCACCGAAGGGCAAGTTCTGTTTTCTCTAAGATATACAGTAAATTTCCAGCCACTAATCCCTGATAAATTGTGTGCAGTACAATTATTGTAGCATTTAAATAAAAGCCTCTGGTGATGTGGTGTACCCTGCAGGTAATCGTTCCGGAGGCTGAAAGCAGAGCAGGACTTGCTTTGAAACCCAAAATGTTCCCTGTTACTGTTGCAGACAGGCCAGTGATGGATGTGACCTTTTCTCAATTTCTGGCATCAGTTTCGGGGAAAATCTCCTGTTTGGGTAAGACCTGCCTTGAAAGTAAAATCACGGGTGGTGACTTCTTAGCAGTGTACATGGTCAGTGTGATATCCCTGCACCTGAGCAGAACGTGAGCATTGTTCTGATCAGTACTAGTTACCAATCTGCAGGCAGGGCTAACCCAGGTAAATGCCAACTTCTTACTGTTTGGTGCCAGGGGGTGCTTTGTATTGTGCAAAACACTGACAGAGATAACCTCTGCTCTGAAGACCTTACAGTCCAATAAGACTTTTCTTTGTTGGGGCCATTGGGATGTCTTGCATTAGTAAAACTATGTATGTACTTAAGTGTGTGCAGGATCAGAGGCTCTTTGTCTGTGTGTCCTGTACTGCACCAAACACACTGCCAGCACTCACTAACTACTTTATCTTTTACTGCTGTAACCCCACCAGCTGATAGATAATAAGTCTTGATTGCAAGTGTGTATCTTTCCGGTGCAGGGATAGTGTATTGAATGTAAACGCTGCCACAAGAATAAACTTCACAAATAGTTACTTGTGCACATGTGTGTTTGTAGGCTCAAGGCCTAAACCACCAACAAGCATACTTACAGAGTACATGTGTTTGACTATGTCCCTGTTCCTCCCAGCGGGGTCCCTCAAGCTGCACATGGTGTCCTGAGGTTCCCCTTAACCCCGAACCCCAAGTGTCTGCCAACTTCACCAGAAAGGACTGGGGTCAGAACTCTGTGGAATTGGTCATAGTTGCACCTAAATTGTTCCCCATGGGCCTTCCCCAGGGACTGAGCATTCTCTCTCGGCAGTGGTTCTAGGCCAGGGGTCTCAAACACGCGGCCCGGGGGCCGCATGCAGCCCGCGGGGTTGTTTTCTGCGGCCCGCGAGCTCCTTGCGGCCCCCCCCAGCGTTTACCTAGAGCGGCTCCAGCCCGACGCGCACCGGGGGAAGGGCAGGCTCCCTGCCTGCCCTGCCCCCTGCCGCTCCGGGAAGCGGCCGGAACGTGGGGAAGGGGGGGGCACAGGGCTCTGTGTGTTGCTCTTGCTTCAGGCAGCGCCCCCAGCAGCTTCCATTGGCCGCAGTTCACCGTTTCCGGCCAATGGGAGCTGCTGGGGGTGGTGCCTGAAGCAACAGTAACACACAGACCCCTGTGCCCCTCCTCCCCCAGGTTCCGGCAATTTCCTGGAGCGGTGCAGGGACAGACAGGCAGGCAGGCGGACTGCCCTGCCCCCGGTGCGTGTCGGGCCGGAGCCCGAGCCCCTCCTGCAGCCCAACCCCCTGCTGTACCCTGCACCCCTCCTGCAGCCCAACCCCCTGCTGTACCCCACACCCCTCCTGCACCCCAAACCCCAACTCCCTGCCCTGAGCCCCCACCACACCCCACACCCCTCCTGCCCTCCCTGGGGGCAGGAAGGGGGCAGAGGTGGGGTGGGGATTTCAGGGAAGAGGTTGGAATGGGGGCAGGGCCTCATGGAAGGGGTGGAGTGGGGGCGGGGCCAAGGGTGGCAGGGGGAGGTGTCAGTAATGCGGCCCTCGGCCAATGTACTAGTCCTCATGTGGCCCTCGTGGTCATTTGAGTTTGAGACCCCTGTTCTAGGCCCTGCAACTTGTGTATAGAGGATGATCCCAGGAGTCTAATCTGGGCTTCTGCTTGTCAGCTCCAAATAGATCACCAGCTGGTCCCCAAGAATATATTGTGGTTTAATGAACTAAAACTTGCTAAAAAAATACAGCAAAGCTCTGGTAAATGAGTGCCTAAGAAATAATCCCCTTAAAAGATTAATTTCCTGTAGTCATAGTGCTCAGGATGTGAAAAACGGGTTTGGTTTGCAAACTAGAAGCCATTGTAATTCCTTTGTCTGTCTTGCTTGTTTTCACAGACTCCTGTGGTGATCTGATGGTGGCTCTTCAGTCCGTGAGCCGCCAGGGAGAAAAGCGCAACCTCCAGCTCTCTGCGAAGATGGACTCTGTGGCTTTCACATTTGAGAATGTGCTACCTGGCAAATACAAAAGTAGGGATTAGAGAGAATTTCTCAATACGCTAGTTCAGTAACTAAATTTGTAACTGTAATCTGCTTCCTTTCCTTAAATTGGCTTTAGTCCTGCTGTACTCCAGTACTTGCCTCCCAAGTCAAATACATGATGTTTGAGAGTAGTTTGAAAACATCACAGATGAATATCCTCAACTTTTCTTGCCCTTTGTATCCAACCCTGAAATCAATCTACAATCAAAGACCCATAGGCTCTGGGAATTATACATGCAGTCCTGGATCTTTAGCTGGTGTAAATCAAAGGGCCATTGACGTAAATGTAGTTATGCCAAAACTGATAGCATTGATCGGGCCCTAATTCTTCCACCTGTCATTCTCCCAACTCCTATAGTAATTGAGTGACTACCATTAACAGTGTTTTAGAAACCCTTACCAGGCCACTGTGAAGTGTTTGCTCTCTGAGATTTCCCTCTTAAACCTGGCAGTGAAACATAGTCTTATAAGGAGAGATTTTCAAAGGATCGCAACTCCTCTAGGCACATGTCACAGTGTCACCCCCACAGTGAGATCAGGACATGGGAACAGCTTGAAGGTTTTGCTGTTCCGTTTTTCAGTTGCAAAATGTGCTTGGATTAGCAGTGATGGTGCATGGCTACGTGCTGCTGGTTAGGCTGCCCCAAACCTATTGTCATCTGTGTTCGATGGGTTTAAAATTGTTGAGTAGCTGGGGTGGACAAGTTTTTGTTGGGGAGCAATCAGAGTCATACGAGACATCCATGCAACAAGGACAACCTTTGTTCCCACCATTATAAATCACAAAGAGTTTCTCTGTCGTGCATGTTTTCTAGTAAGCATTGTACATGAAGACTGGTGTTGGAAGAATAAATCTTTGGAGCTGGAAGTTCTGGAGGAAGATGTGTCTGGAATAGAATTTAGGCAGACTGGGTATATGCTGAGGTGTTCTCTTTCCCATGCAATTACACTGGTATGTACGTGACATGTTCTCTTATGTTTTCTTACAAGCACAGTTTAACACAGTCCGACGTGTACACAATTTGGAATCTCTGCAGTTATCCTCCTGTTTGAAAGCATTTCAGAGGTGATAGAGTATTACGTAGACTTGTGTGAGGGTCACTGTGGAAAATTGAAGCCCCCTGCCCTTTGCAAATGCAGCAGCTGAGGTCTGTGTGAACCCATTCTCTTTTGATCACCGATCTGCAAGCACACTGTCAGAGAGCCTGGGTTTGCAATGGAGAGCGAACCGATCAAGGCTTTTGCAAAGTGGGTGGTAAAGTTTTTCCAAAGTGCACCATGGTCCTATGGCTAGAGTGGCCACATTTCGGGGGGTGCTAGGAACTCTAGGATATGGTTACTTTGACTCGGGTCTGCGCACTTCAGTGGATGCCAGATCCCTAGGTTTGAGCATGAGTTAGAAAAGGCTTAACGTAGGGTTAAAATACAAAGTAGACAATGCTCAAATCCAGGGTTCCCTAACCATGGGTCCCCTGACTTGAGTCCCACTAACCTTGGGTTTACATTGTAGTGTAGACACCCATAGTTGCAGCGCAGGAATGGGAATCAGGAGATGTGAGTTCTGTTCCCAGCTATGCTACTGACTTCATATGTGACAATGACAAATGATCTCTCTACCTGTCACTGCCCCTCTCCCTGGGATTGTAAAATAAGGACAATATTTAATTCACAAGAGTATTTAGGCTTAGAGCTCTTTGAGATTTGCCTCACAGCATTTGTAAAGGGCTTAGAGATCTTTGGTTGGAAACTGCTATAGAAGTGCTGTAAATAGTATTTGCCATGTAAATACTGTTGTGTTGGTACCTGCTGATAATCTTTTGTATTGGGGTCCCTCATTCAGGAATTTTACCAGGATGGAAATGGACCAGAGAATGTTGGTGTTTATAACCTGTCCAAAGGAGTTAACCGATTCTGTCTTTCAAAGCCAGGTAGCTTCTTTATAATGTTGATTTAAAACATTGCTGGGAGTTTAACCTTTTTTAAGGTAACTGAACTTCTGGGGTCTCACAAATCTCTGAGTGGTGTTTGCTATAGTCCTGTTCATATAGAAATACCTTGTAAGGCTTATGCAGTCTCTCATACTATTTAGTTCTTCTATTAGGGGTAGTTTATTCCTCACAAACTAATTGAGGTCAGAAACTTTCATTGAATTGGATCAGAGGCACTGATCTTTGACCATTTAAATTTAGCAGGCTAACGGTTCATATATTTTGTTCATAACTGGGCTTTCCCTTTCTAGAATGTGACATCACAAATCCCATAGGTCTCATTGCAATCCAGGGTTCCTTCTGGGATAGGTTTGAAATAGAAGATACCAAAGATTTTTCAAAGCAGAAAAAGGAACTTCAGAAAGTTTGATTTAAAACTTTTCTGTGCTGAATGCCCCTGATAGCCTGCTTAGTAGGGACATCAACACAACTCTGGGTTTAACTCAGTGTTAGGCCTTGATCTTCAGTTAACTGTTAAATTCGGTTGTCTTATTGATACTGCAGTCACTGCAGTGGTCCGTAACCAGTTGGAGATTGGTCACCTTATTTGGTTACAAGTAACCCTGTTCAGTTTGTGTCCACACCAGTATCACAACAGAATGTGCATGTCCCCACCTGCCATGCTGCCTAATTTTGTTTGTATCAGTGTGGTCTGGGAAAATCTGGGAACTAGCCCATAGTGCCTCTCTAGTGACTGGTATTCAAGTGAGATAAAACAATTTGTTAGTGCCCAGAGAAGGGGTTGCACTGATTTAACTAAACTGCTTTAAATGGCGCACATTTTGGCCATAAGCTGTCGTTAGAATTCCGCTGAACGTTAACATAGAAAACTTCAATCTTTTCAGTGCTTCTGTTTTTGACTCTTCAGGTGTGTATGAAGTGACCCCACGTTCCTGTCACCAGTTTGAACACAAGTACTACACTTATGACACGTAAGAACAAATGTTACCCAATGTATTTGACATGTATCTTCCATAATACGCTTTCAGGATGCTTTCCTCACCTGAGGCTAGGTCTACACTATGGGGGCTGGGGGGGGTCGACCTAAGATACGCAACTTCAGCTACGTGAATAGCGTAGCTGAAGTTGCGTATTTTAGGTCGACTTACCTGGCTGTGAGGACGGCGGCGAGTCGACCGCTGCTGCGCCGCCGTCGACTCCGCTTCCGCCTCTTGCCGCGGTGGATTTCCGGAGTCGATGGCAGAGCCATCGGGGATCGATTTTATCGCGTCTTCACTAGACGCGATAAGTCGATCCCCAATAGATCGATTGCTATCCGGCGGGTAGTGAAGACGTGCCCTGAGACTCATCAAATCAAGCTTCAAATGTTGACAGTGAGTCATTTTAACCAGTAGAGGGAGTCCTTACCACAACAATGTTAGAAAGAGGAGAGACACATTCATGTTCATTAGATATGGCCAAAAACTTGCCTCATCCATATTTTAAGCTTTCAAAATGTTTTTGTCATTTTAAATTGATATTTTTGACAGCTTTGTTTCTCTGAATAATGATTTTTTTCTTTGTAGCAAACATCAAAATGGCTTTTTACATAGAACATTGATCACTTGTCAGGATTGGCATGCAAAAGACTTGGAACAAAGTGCACAAGAAGATGAATTGCTCTCTGTGTAACTACCCATAGTGTTGTGTCTAAATTCTAGCCATGGTAGTTACATTCTACCTGCCTTGCTTTTGCCTGCTGTCTTTATTGAATAAAGTATTCACCTTAAATTGCTGTTGTGCAGTGGTGAGCTGCCTGGCTGGTGGGTGGAGTAGTTTTACTCTTGTATTCCACTCGCACCCAGAGATGCTACCAAGAATCAGACTCCATTGTGCGAAGGCATAGCGGGAGACCTTGGTCCCAAGAGCATACAGTTGAAATAGACAAGACAGACAAAGATTGGAAGGAGGAGCAGAGGCCCAGAGTAAGGCAGTGACTTGCCCAAGGTTATAGAACAGATCAGTGACAGCACTGTGAATAGACTTCCAGTCCAGTGTCCTGTTAGCTAGACCACACTGCCTTTCCTATATAACTTGTATTTCCAAGTTTGTAAAGTGCATGGGACTCTTGGGGGCAAATTCAGCTAAATGAGATGCTTTTGTTTCAATTTTTTTAAAAGGAGGGAGATATTTAGTTCACCTCTTTGCTGCTTTGGTTTTCAGATCTTCTCCCAGTATCCTGACACTCACTGCAGTTCGACACCATGTCCTGGGAACAATAACAACAGATAAACTGATGGAGGTGACTGTTACAATTAAGTAAGAACAAAGAAATCTTGGGGTAAAAAAAAGGACATCTATTGCATAAAGCTTTATTCAGCTTTTTAATACTGCAGTCTATAGCACAGCTGTATGACTGCTTCTTGAGTGATCCCACTTTTAGCCACAGCATTCTTGAGTGGCAGGTCGTGCTGTGTGCTTGGGATTCTCTATGGATGTGTAAGTGTTTCTTGATGATTGTTTTGAACGTTGTCTCCTGATTCCCATTTAGCCCCTTTATACTTATTTGTACCAGGGTAAAAAAAACAACCCGGATTATGTTTTTGCAAGAATTTATATTTTTAGTGACTTGCCCCTTAGCTGGAATCTAAAGGGGAATCGACATATTAGCCTGTTCTGAACTCTCTAATCCTGGGATCTGTTTTTCTCTTTTAGTACTTCAAAGAGAGAGTCTTCTGTTTTAGAGGCCTGTTACTGATGTAAAGAGGGCTATAAAAAGAGAACCATGCAGAGTGATTACACACTAATGTGCCCGTTTATGTTCAGCTAAACACAGCGCACAAGGGAGCACTGATTTGTGAACACTTGTAATTGTTTGAGGTGCCAAATCTGGCTGGATGAGGCTGCTAACGATCAGAGCTTTACTAGAGCTTTGCTGATATTCACATTTTCTAGTCCGGGGTTCTTAGGCTTACTTATGGTATGGAAATCATCTTAACAGAGAATGCTTTTCCCTGCAGGGCCCCACCTCTCTTAGTATAACAAACCTGTGGCAGCTACAGCAACTACTAACATAGAAAAGTAACAGCAAAGAATTGTTAGCTTTTTTAAATACAGTTCTTAGCAGCCACAAACAAGGAGATACATACAATACCATGCAACCAACCAGCTCTCCACAGACCACCAGCAAGTGCTCTGCAGACTGCTGCTGGTCCACAGAACACGTCTGCTCTAGTCTGTTCCAAGCTTTCTAGAGAAAGTGCCTTTTATGAAATAAAGGAAAACATGTCCCAGATCTTAAAGGGCCAGTTCTTACGTTAAAAACCATCTATTTGTTTTAAAAATTCCTACTTCCTGGGATCTGAAGCATGGGCATGACTATTATAATGGAACTAAATGTAAAAGAAGGAATTGACTTTTCACAGTTATGGTTCGCTTTTTCTATGTACATTTTCTTCAGCTTGGAAAATAAAGTAGACTAGCCAGTTCAGCTTTCAGGTTCTAGCTCATTTTCCCCAAGGGAATGATCATATATATGTGTATAGTTCTAAAGCACCACCATATATGCACCCAGAATGCTGTATAAATGTTAATGCTACAGTGTTTGGGATTCAGGTGCTGCAGGGGAATGCTTTGTTGTTTAAATATACAGTGCACGTATATATTGTCTAAATAGAAATGTTTCTATTGATCTTAATTTCTGCCAAGTTTGTTTTCACAACTTGAACTGGGGGCCAAACCTGACTTGAAACGTTGTTTTTGTTTATGAAGACTGGTGACTTGAAGTTATTGTCCTTCAGCATCAGCACTTGGTCCCCTTGATTTTATTTTTGTAGCTATTTTGGCCACGCACGCTTTGCACCTCTAAGCAGGGCTCTCACTGAGGTTTTTAAAGTTTCAGAGCACTGGCAAATGAAATATGAACTCTCACAGGCTTGCATTTGTTCTGTGTAACTGAGCTGCTGTGGTCAAGTAGCTTCAAAATGTGAAGCCTCAATCTTTCCCCATTCTAGAGTAAACCAGGCAATTTTCCTCTAGGCTAAGTTGATGGTAGGCTTTCTGTGTCTTCTGTGAACATGCATTTCTAGGACTAGCTGGCTGGTATGCGGGAGGGAAGTTGGTTCTGCTTTTCAAGTTGCTTTAGTTTTGTTTACACTTGGAATAGGTAGTAGAATGAAAGAAGGATGGATAAAGAAAATGAGGAAACTGGAGAGATTTGAGCAATATGGAACAAGGAGAGAGGCTTGTGTCATTGCAGATGTAACGAGCATGTGGCCTCAATTCCAAAGAGACTGTTTCGTTTTCCCATTTCCACTTTCAGGTCTTCAATTGACAGCGAACCTGCCTTAGTTCTAGGACCCCTGAAGTCACTGCAAGAGTTGCGTAGAGAGCAACAGCTGGCAGAAATTGAGGCTCGCAGACAGGAGAGAGAAAAGAAGGGTCAGGAAGAGGAAGGAACAAAGCCACCAGTACAAGAAATGGTGGAGGAACTTCAAGGGCCATTCTCATATGAATTTTCATATTGGGCAAGGTACTATGGCACACAGATGTGCAGCACCATTTTCTTGGTGCTATTGTCTAATGTTATCCAACTTGCATCATCCCACACTGTGTGTGCACCACTGTCATCTGGGTGGAATTTGTCCAAGCTACTTAAGTGCCTGTGGTAATGTTCTGTGGCTGCAGCCTAAAGAGGAAATTGTACTACATAGTGTTGGTGTTTAATAGCTTACTGTTAGTTGATTTTTCTAAAGTCTCTTGATGGGCATTCTGATCACTAGGCAGTGTTACGAGAGCTGCTAATCTTGGTCTTGTTTGAGTTATCTAGGTCTGGAGAGAAAATCACAGTGACACCTTCATCAAAAGAGCTGCTGTTCTATCCACCCTCTGTGGAAACAATTGTCAGTGGAGGTAAATATGTGTAAGATAGTAAAACATATACAGTGTAAGCCAAGTCACATTCCCACAGATCAATTCATAAATTGTTCTTCTAGGGTTGTTCTGGCATTACGTAGCCCCTTTCAATTGCAGCACAGTTTCTGTATGGCCTAATTTCACTTATTAAACATTGAAAATGTAGTGTTTGAGCTGCAGGATAATAAAGAGAGATGTTTTCCCTCAGGGGTCCTTGTTCATACCCACTAGGCGCTATAACAATATCAATAATAATAAATTGAAAAAAATGTGTGCAAGACGTGTTGTAAGGTAGGGTTACTAAAGCTATAGCTGAATGGTCAGGTCTTTTCTTTCATTAAACAGATGAGGAGAGTACATCTATAGTGGAACAGACTTGAGCTTTTGATCGTGATTAGATCTATCAGTTAGTTATTGGATAGATTTTTATTTGTTTCTATTTTTGTATTTTTTCCTTCATCTTACAGTTCATCTGGCAAATCTAGTTTTCTGTTGCCAGAGATTTTTTTTGTAATGAATTAATAAAAAATAGTCCGCATGAAACAAATTAGTTTATAATATCATTGCCATCTACAGATAGTTTGCAATACAGTCACAAATTCTTTGCCTATGCCCAATATGCCATTGGTTCGTAGGTGAATGGCATCTGATATTTGATACCTCCAAGAAAGTATTGGACTGCCTGTGTGTCTCATACACATTTGAATGCTGTCCTAGGCTGCACTGTTTTTGATTCTTGCACACAAATGGGTTTAGGCTTTTTTTTCCGGATAATGTTGTTGTTAATGTGGCATGAGGTGTCTCCCTCCCTCACGCTGCCTCCTCCCTGCCCCCCCTCCCCCAAATAAATTCTTGCTAAGCTTTGAAATACTAAAGTCACTTGTGGGTGTATTATGGCTTTTTGATTCCTCTCCAAGCCTGTATAATACACAGTGCTTTATCTGAGAGTTAATCTAGTAAATCTAGAACTTCATTGTTGGGTACATGTGGGTTAAGTTTTGAAATTCAGTTGACTGATTTGAGCATGGGCAATGTTAATAGATTCTAAGGCCAGAAGGGACCTTTATGATCATCTGGTTTGACCTCCTGCATAACTCAGGCCAAAGAACCTCAGTCAGTGACTTCTGATGATGCTGAGATATTGCTGTAGAGCACAGGGTGAGTGTATTGTTACTGTCTGTTTTCTTTCCTTTCCAAGAAAGCTGCCCTGGGAAGCTGATAGAGATTCATGGAAAGGCAGGCTTATTTCTGGAAGGGCAGATTCATCCTGAGTTGGAGGGCGTTGAGATTATCATTGGTGAAAAGGGAGCGACTTCACCACTCATTACAGTTTTCACTGATGACAAAGGTGCCTATAGGTAAACAGCACAATTGTTTCTGTCTTTTGGGTTGCCCTAGTTTGAATGCTGTGAGGACTATAAACTTGAAACTGTGTGTGTGTGCTATTTGAATGCTTCTTGGTAGATTTTTTTTTTCTTTTTAACTGGTTCTTGTTTCCTTTTATTTGCAGTGTTGGCCCTCTCCACAGTGACTTGGACTATACCATTACTGCCCAGAAAGAAGGGTTTGTTTTAACTGAAGTAGAGGGAACAGTTGGGGACTTCAAAGCTTTTGCTCTTGCTGGAGTGACTTTTGAGGTAATGTTCTTCACGCTTCAAGTTCCTCACAAGAGAGTATGCAGTCAAAGCCTCAAGAGCAAAAAACCCAAATGCAGAGAAATAATTGTGGGATATGGGGAGAATTTGCCCTGGGATGATTTTGGTGTCACTAATCAGTGGAACAAATCTCCCTGGTGGACTGTGACTTGCTATGTAGAAATTATCTTGCATGTATTACAGTGAAGGTGTTAGAATCGCTTACAAAATACTGGCTTTGTGTGTGTTTTCCTAATTTAGATCATTGTTTTCATAACTACTTTGATACTGTCAGTAATTTCCTGATGATGGTTAATGCCTTATAAAGTAAATTGCAGAGTTCAGTAGAATTGCTGGTGTTTATTGATTATTGCTGCTTTTTAAAAACAGATTAAAGCTGAAGATGACCAGCCTCTTGCTGGAGTTCTCTTATCCCTTAGTGGAGGGGTGTTCCGGTCTAACCTCCTTACCCAGGACAACGGCATGCTGACCTTTTCCAACCTGGTAATGTTCACGCAGTTACGATTTTCTCTATTCTGGAAGTGTATTTGTATGTCTATGTTCAGTCGCACCTTGCCCTCCAAAATGGAGATGTTAGCAATACCCCTCAGTAGTGGGAGCCCATATTCTCTCTCCACTCGTCTTACCCATCCACGATAGACATGAGTTCTCCTACAAGTGGTGTGTTACAGTTTTATAAGCAACACCCCAAATTTCAGTGAGTGGAAATGGGAGAAAACTAACCAGGAAAGACTGTGCTTCTTGACTCCTACTCTGACCTTCTCCACATAGCTGGCAGACTAGGCTGGCCTGCAGTTCTAGATGCAGTTTGTAATACTCTTGGATTCTTTGAGGCTGGAATCCAATTAGAGTATTGTTCACACCAGTATTTACACACATGAGCCATGTTTCCTCCCATAAATCTCTTGTTTCCTGGTCACTCACCTGTTGTTGAGGTCTTGTAATGAAGGTGACACTGCAGTTCCCTCTCCCTTTGTATTTCACACTCTTTCCCAGCAGAGCTGTGTTGGTTTATGGTCCCATATGTTCCCTGTTTTTCTCAAGTGCTTCTCACGTTTTTGTTTTTCTTGTTCTGAAAGACAGCATGGCATGTTGCTGTTGGGGGGGAACCTTAGCCCATATTGCATGGAACTCTTTAGGAAATGCAGTTGGCAGGAGCCAAGTGAATTATTATGGGTATATTAATGGCAATTAAACTGAAATTGCTTGATGCTGTTTGCAGAGCCCAGGGCAGTATTACTTTAAACCCATGATGAAAGAGTTCCGCTTTGAACCATCATCTCAAATGATCGAAGTGCAGGAGGGACAGAACCTTAAAATCACAATAACCGGTCACAGAACAGCTTACAGGTGAGTAGAGCTGAGATACTTTATTGTCCCGCTTAGCTTGTGTACCCAAAACTGCCCCCTGCTCTGCATGGATGGACATTAAGCCAAACGTTCACATTTTTTCCTGATATACCTCTATACCAGTTGCTTATGGGGGCTTTTCAAGGTAGAACTTAACTTTCTCACACTGTGCAACATAAAAGCAGTTTTCATTTAAAAATGCATACTCCATGGATGTGGTTTTATGATTGAATGAGCATGGGTTGAAGCATTTCTAGGAAGGGCATTGCTTTGAAAGAGCTTTGGCAACTGCACTGAGTTGGGTTTGCACCACAGCCAGTGGGAGACGGAGATTTGTCTGTTAAACCATTTCCTTTTAAGATGTGATTCCCATCAAGAAGTTTGGGACCAGCTAAAGCAGGGGTCGGCAACCTTTCAGAAGTGGTGTGCCGAGTCTTCATTTAATCACTCTAATTTAAGGTTTCGCGTGCCAGTAATACATTTTAACGTTTTTAGAAGGTCTCTTTCTATAAGTCTATAATATATAACTAAACCAGGGATCGGCAACCCCATTGGCCTGGAGCGGCGAACCGCGGCCAGTGGGAGCCGCGATCGGCCGAACCTGTGGACGCAGCAGGTAAACAAACCGGCCCCGCCCGCCAGGGGGCTTACCCTGGCGGGCCGCGTGCCAAAGGTTGCCGATCCCTGAACTAAACTATTGTTGTATGTAAAGTAAATAAGGTTTCTGAAATGTTTAAGAAGCTTCATTTAAAATTAAATTAAAATGCAGAGCCCCCCGGACTGGTGGCCAGGACACAGGCAGTGTGAGTGCCACTGAAAGTCAGCTTGCGTGCCGCAGGTTGCCTACCCCTGAGCTAAAGTATCTGTTGTAATAGTGGAGTGTCTTAACGTGTGCGTCAGCAGCAGCAGCCACATACTTGTAGTAATGGATCCATCTTTTCCACCCCTAGCTGCTATGGTACAGTTTCTTCTTTAAATGGGGAACCTGAACAAGGAGTTTCAGTAGAAGCTGTGGGGCAGAAAGAGTGTAATATCTATGGAGAAGACACAGTAACAGACGAAGAGGGTAAATTCAGACTTCGTGGACTTCTGGTAAGGATTCTAATGCATCCAGCGTTGTTTGCTTGTATAGTGTTATGTGTGTTAACAGAACTATAAAATGCATTTTATAGTTAGTCACAGCTTAGTATTTTCCCATCACAGTTGCCTGATCAGACTCCCTTGGGTCTGTCTGTGGTAGGAGACATTGAGGTATAGTAATTGTTAACTCCAGTAAAAGAGAAACATTCATTAGTGTACATCCTACAGAACTTTGTCAGTATCCTGTGGGGGCCTTGGGAGAATCCTTTTGCACTTCCCTTGTTCAGCTAGAATAACACACAGTATGTGTGATATATCTAATGGGTATGAATATACACATGAATAGTACTAGTATCCTAGGCAAAGAGGAGTTTGGAGAGTGTTTACTTTCTTGTGTGAAATTATTACCTCAGTAACATATCTGTCTTATCAGGCAGTTGTGCATGCATATTTTAGATACAGTAAACAGTTCTGGATGAAGACCTGAAAGCAGAAGTTTTGGACTAGCATGTATGTCTAGGATCAACTATAGAATACTGGATCATAAACAGAACCCTTGCTTCCTGCATTTTGTCATGCTTTGCACAGCTATGGTTTCCTGCCTCAAGGTGTGCTGTCCTTACTTCATTGATGGCAGCTTAAATTAACCTGACATAATTATGCTTTTCAAAAGTCCAAATTGCAGAGTGTTTATTGAATATAGGAAGGGACTATTTGATCTGTTTTTAAACCTTGTTTAATGCATTTTCTGTGTAAGTAAAACGTTGCATAGCAGACCGTTTCTTCTGATAAACCAATGGAAGTACAGTCCTGGCCCTTTAAAACTTCCCTGCAGGAATGGAGCCTCTCTTTTTAGATAGTGTTATTCAGTGACATTTTTGTGGCAGGGCAGGAGACACTTTCAGTGAATAGGACTGCATCCATTTATGGTGGTGAATTATGAACCGAATTGTGCTCAGCTTTTTAAAGCCTTTTGAGTATCTCAGGTCTGTTAATGACAAAGGTTCTAACATAACTGAACAATGGGATTTGTCTGAATTTTGTTTTTTAGCCTGGTTGTGTGTATCACGTCCAGCTCAAAGCTGAAGGCAACGATCATATTGAAAGAGCCTTACCACAGCATCGTGCAGTTGAGGTAATTTCTTCTGGCATCTTTTTAAACCTGAACCTTTTATTAAAAGGCATCAGAGTTGCTGGTTGTCTCTGCTAAGTTTCATTTAATGTTGGATATTTCAATGGGAGCTAGATTCTTACCCTGCTTAGATGCATTTGAAAATACCAATAGGGCTTATCTGCATCTTTAGGTACCTCATTAACTTTGAAATTCTGGCCCTAGACTTACATTTTAAGATGGCACATTGACTCAAACCAAGGCAGTCAGCAAGGGATTATATTCAAGGGAACATGGTTTATAACCAGAAATAAAAACAAGGTAACATAAATACAAATAGTACCTGAAGACTCCTCCATCCCTGAAGTTAAATGCACCTCTATGACTTTGGATGTGGAGCCCAGCCTTCCCAAAGGACCTCTCTCCCCTCTGAATCCATTGTAACCAAACTATATTCCTTCCCTTCCCCTGAGCATCTGCATAAGGAAATAAACAAAAGGTTTATCTTGGCTCATTAGGGATGAGGTAGTACCTTGGTCACTATAATAGGTCATATTAGAATAACAACAGTGCCAGGAGAATTCTTTGATAGCTCTGCACACTGATCTGGAATCCTGGGTCTGTCCTTGATTGCACTTTAAGAAAGGTCAGATCTCTATATGAGCTGTACACATCTTGAGTCTGTTTTGGTATTTGGCATGTCCTCCATCATCAGTGGAGGAGTAGCTGAGTGGATTCTGTTTTGAACCAGAGGGTTCAAACAAGGTATCCTCATCAAATCCATGTCTTCATGCTGGATATCAGCACTGAAGCTTAAACTAAATGAAGCCCCAATAGAAGCCAAGTTTGAAATAAGTGATCTTCAGTCACCAAGTATCTGAGTCTAGGGAATTAACACAGGTCACTATTTCTGGATTTCCTTTGCCACAGACAATGAAACATTAGCTAGCAACTCTGAAGGATTTTGTTTCTTAGCATGTGCAAGTCTTTCAATTATTTTATATTTGCTTATATTTTACACTTAATTACACATGGTAGATATCTTTTCTGTTGTTTTTGTTTGTTTATATGGTCCAAATCATGAAGTCCTTGTGCAGGCAAAATTACTAGTTCAGCTGCTCTGTAGCTCTCCATAAAATTTAATAAAAACCTCCTGAACTGAAAACTTATCAGATTTCATGAATATTCCTCAATTGTTAGAGATTCTGATTAGTTGCCTCTCATTTATCTCTTGACATCCGGCAAAGATTAATTAGCCTGCCATTAGTTGTTTAAAATCTTTCTGTGGAGATGGTCATTACTCAAGCTAAAACGGATGGCTGACCAGGCTTTCCTTCACTGCAGCAAAAGAAAGGAGCAGAATTTCTTCAAGCATTTGCACTCTTCATGCTAATTGTGCCTGCTCCTTAGGTGGGAGGGAAGAGGCCACCCAAGTTACAGAAAACAAATCAGTGCCAGTGCGCTGTGAATGATAGCCTATGTACACCAATTTGTCCTACTCTCCTCTTAGCTAGCACGCTATTTCCTTCCAGCTGGAGAAGGGCTCTGGGTTCTTTGTCTTTCAAACGTATAAGACCCTCCAGATTGAGCCTACTCATGATATCGCTAGTTTTGAGGTCTACCCCCCCCTTGACCAGTGTCCCTTTTTGATATGGAAAACTAAGAAGCACCCGTTCCAACCACAACCACTTTTTTTAATGAGGTTATTTAGAAAGATACTCTGGTCTGACATCAATCAGAATCTGGTGTTAAAAGCACATAGTATTTAAATTGTAATTCTGCCGGAAAGGCCTGGTGGAGAGGTCATGTCAGGTCTTGCTTCGCTGCTCCTCTCCCCTTTCTCCCCCCTCCCCCCAGAGGTTAGACTGTTTCAAGGATGATGGTCTTACAATTTAGCCTACATGTTCTATACTTCTCAAATGTCTGTGCTGGTCCTAGCGTAGTAATACAGTGCTTGTCACCAAGGCACCAGGCAGCCTTATGCTGGTAATGCACGCTCCAGCAATGGAGAAAACCCAATTGTGATTGGAAACAGATTCCAAGTTTCCATGGGACTATGATAGTAGGAAACCCAATGTTTGTTTAAAATTCTGAGCAGTATCTGTGTTCTGTTAATTTTCCCTCCTAGCAATGTAAATGTTCCAGGGTTTGTCTATTGTAGGTTGGGAACAGTGACCTCGATGATGTGAATATTATAGCATTCCGACAAATTAACCAATTTGATTTAAGTGGAAATGTGATCACATCTTCAGAGTATCTCTCTACATTATGGGTAAGTGTAAAGCCAGCCCTTTGATCCTACTCCCGAGTATTTTCCTTCAACTCCAAGATAACTATGTCTTAGGTCGCTGGCAGTTGATCAGTAGCCAGACTATAAATTATATTCAGATTAGTAGTGACTCTAACTACTTACTAAAGCTGAATTTGCATTCTAGTTAGAGTTGAGATTTCAGTGACTGGAGACACTGAAAGTAAAGTGTTCTCAATGGAACTGTCCAGAGCTAAGGAGTAGTGATCTCTTTTGGACTGGCTCTCTAATCTAATGGAGTGCTCTCCCACTGGGAGAGCCTCTCTGTAAGGAGAGTAAAACATTAGAATTGAGATCTGCTATCTGATTCAGAGAACTGGATTTGACCCTAAAACAGCTATGCTGCTAGAAGTCTTGACACATGGTTTTGTTAGGGAAAAGAGATCACATGAATGAAAACTTATCGTAAGAATATGCACAGATAAGAATACAGTTGCAGTATAGGAAGATGGGAGTATAGGAAATGAGTAGCATGGCTGAAATTTTTAAACTCGAGTGACAGAAGTTAGGTGTTCTAATTATTTGGTCTCATTTTTAGAGGAGGAGCTGAGCCACTCACATTCACATTGGCTTCAGTGGGAGATGGGGGTGCTGAAGACATCTGAAAGTCAGGCCAAACTGTTTCAGGGCCTGAGTATAGGATTTAATGCTGTGTTCCCCAGCTTCAAACAGTTGCTTTATTTGGATTGTTAATGTGTTAATGGCAATAAGGAAAATATTAAAGTCAAGGTATAGGGTTACAAATAGATTGTCTCCTCCTCCCCTCAGTTACCAAGATCTTAGTTCCAGGTCATTGGCTTTTACAGGAAACCTCAGAAGCACCAAACACACAGAACAGGAGTGAAGGAAAAATGCCTTGATCTAGGGCTGTGTGTGTGAATGATTCTCTGCTCTTTTAGGGGAATTCATAACCTACAAGTTAGCCTGGGTGACTAAGGCAGCTTATTCTAGAATGAAATATATTTTCAAGTTTTTAAGCCTGCACGTATGTTCTGTTATTAGTTTTGATCTTACACACCCTTTGATTCTTGCATGCATCCTGCGGGTGTGGGTGACAATAGCTCTTGTTTTTTAATGCAGAGATTTTTATCCTGGAAAGAGATGCATTCAGGATTGGCATAAACACAAGTGAGAGGTTTTGTGACCTCAGTTTAGCCTGTTGTGGATGCATAAGCTGACAGAACAGCTGGCAATCGCTGCTCTGGTTGGAGCCGAAATCTCAGAGATACAGGGCGGAATTGATGAGAATAAGCTGTCCTGCATCTGAAAGGACTACGTGGCCCTACCAACTGCCTGGTCAATGGAAAAGGAAGAGGTTATGTTTGAGCATGCAAAATTCATTAAATTGTAAAGGGAAATATAGAAAACAAATTACTGTGAAGCTGCTGAAGTAGTTTTATAAAATATATAAAAATCCAAAGCCCTAGTAGGTACTTAGGAGCAGATGAGTTTTTTACAAGCCCAGAGATCTCAGGTTACAGGATACCAAGCCAGTTTGTGGGATTTTAAACTTCTGTAGTTTGACAGTGCCAGGTGTTCTAAATTGCCAGGTTGACATCAGCATTTTCTTTTAACATTTGTCCACTGTACTTTGAAGTGCTGTTCTCCCTTTTATAGGTGACGTCTACAGTATTTATCACAGTACACCCTCGTAACTGTCTTTCTCTTGTGCTTTACCCCCTCTCCCAGGTGAAGCTTTACAAAAGTGAAAATCTTGACAACCCAATTCAAACAGTCTCCTTAGGCCAGTCCCTATTTTTCCATTTCCCACCTCTGCTCCGGGATGGAGAGGTAATAATGATTAATTATTGGTTTCATTCATTTCAATTTTTTTAAAAGATGTTAGCGTTATTTCCCGAGTGCTTGTGGCACAAATGTGATCTGTACTTGTGCTGGAGCAACAGGTGTCTCGGAAGGCTTGGTGCTTGTTAAAACGACTATTACATTTGAATCTTCTCCTGTCTATGAACCTCATATTTTCTACTGGAGCTGGCAATTGATTTTATTTTTTACACCCAGAATTATGTGGTGCTTTTGGATTCCACATTGTCCAAATCCCAGTATGATTACACCCTACCGCAAGTTTCGTTCACTGCCACTGAATACCACAAGCACATCACTTTGGTCTTCAGTCCCACTGTAAGTATCTAGTGTTCTAACTTGTTCATTTTCAAAGTTGAACTTGAGGTATTGTGCCTGGGTATTGTAGCTTGTATGCTTCTCTAGACTTCCATTGAAGCCTATGGCAAGACTTCCATTAACTTCGTTGTCTCCCGTGGAAGTCTTGCCATTGATTTCAGTGCAAGTTGGATCTGGTGCACAGAGGAACATGCATACATAGGAGGCCTCAAACAACAAGTGACCTAATACTTGTCATATAAGCTGCCATACCTAGCTCCTGTGGAGTAAGTGATGGCAGTGGCATGAAAGAGTTGCAGCCATGACACTGTAATTCAGATTTGCTAATGGCTGAAATGTGTTGGGGTTTAAAAGGGAAAGAGGTTGCCATAGTAATTCCACAATGACTCTTAGGTAAGGAGTGTCACTTAGGAAAGTCCTTGGTTACTACTGGTAAAGAATGAGACTTGGAACCAAGACTGTCAGTTAAAGCGGGGGGATTCTCCAAACTAACACGGAGTAAAACTTCCACCCCTCCCGTGAGAGAGATCTTAAAATGTATGGTCAGGCTCTGCCTCTGCCAGTGTAGCCATGTTTTCTGTGTGTGGCACTTAAATGGATGGTTTCTTTTCTGCTTCAGTGCACATCTAGACCCCAATGGAATAGGAGGGAAACATGAAATGGCAGTTTTGGGTGAAGGATGCAGGTGTGCCTGGATGCTCCGCTAGTAGTGTAGTTGTTGTAGAATAATCCATGCGACTGGTGATATTTAGGTATCATGCCAGGTAAATCACAATGTACCTTGTTAAAAGCAGTGTAGTGACTTGCCTTAATGCATGAACTTTAAAAACAAGCTCCCCAGCTAACAGGTGAGCTGAGCTGAATGAAGATTGCTTCTACAATGGAGGACGTAGTCCTCCTACAATGTCACTTGAACAGGAATTGGTCACATAGTAAGTGGTGAACATGCCACACAATTCTATTGTCAATCAGTTTTTAGTCATTTAAAGTTGAGAGATTTAATAGGTAAAACAACAAGAAACGTTCTGAAAACCAGTGGCCATTGTTGTTTGCAGAGAAAGTTGCCTGAACAAGATATTCCCCAAGGATCCTACATCGCATTGCCTCTGACACTGCTCCTGCTGTTAGCTGGTTACAATCACGATAAGGTAGTAAAAGTTCTGTTTTACTATTCTAATACTCCCCATAACATTTTGTACTGTGTTGCATAAAATGAGGGTACCACCGATGTGGATGTCTAAATAGAAGTAAGAAAACAGGGTTAAATGTCAGGAAACAAAATGCTTTAGAGTTTCTTAAATACCTGCATATTTAGTTTTAGTGTTAGTGTTTTGGTCCCTATGCTGCTTCTGTGTTTTGGTCAGCTGGTCTGATGATGGTCCTGGAAAGAACAATGCCAGATAACCAATCACAGCTGTCATTGATGTAAGTGTATTTTACTTCCTTCATAGTGACCCAAATCTCTCTTCTCTTTTTGGGATCATAACACCAACCCCGTTACATGTTTTGCTTGCTGGAATTCAAAGTAGGCATTAATTATTTAATTTCAACCAGACAGAAACAATATTTGAGCTTTAAGATTTCCAGGAGGTTTGGATTAGACCCTTTCCCATTCAGAATTTACCATGGTCCAGTCTTTGAACCTATTGGACGAAGGGCATGTCTACGATCTGTTTGTAAAAATGCTTAGCTGAGAAGTACTATAGAGTGTTATAATTCTAAATGCATATATCATCATAATAATATCCTGCTTTCCCTTTCTTTCCCAGCTTATTCCCTTGCTGTTACAGCTGACAAGTCGACTGCAAGGAGTGCGGGCACTTGGACAGACAGGTTCAGACATGGGTGGCCCAGAGGATGCAAAGAGACAAGCGAAAAAACAGAAAACAAGACGGACGTGAGGTGAAAGGAATGATTGCATGAAGTGACACTTCTGTCAGGTTGGAGCCCAAGGAGTTTTAGAAGCCTGGCCACTAAACCATATTTTTGATGAATCTGTGGACTTTATTGACTTGAAATTTTCATTATACTATGTGAGTCCTTTCTCAGAGTCACTACATTTTGGTTGTAAATTTTCTATGGCATCTACAGATTGTCTTGTTTTAAAATAAAGAATTGAATGGCTCTGTTGTCACTCTGAACAGCTCTTCCATACCGAAGACAATATTTGTCTCCTTATTGGAAGCCTCCTATTGGTCTAAAAATGTAACACACTCATCTTCACAGATAACTTTGCAGGGACAGTTCTAATAAAAATGGTTTTGATTTACCTCTCAGCCTTTATTATTTGGGGAGGGGGAGGTGTCCGCTTCCTTATCTTTCCAACCATCCACTTAATTCTATTAGGTCAGCCATCAGGGAGTTCTGTTAAATCAATAGGTCCATGAAATATGAAGTTTATATGGATCTGTATGAACTGGAGAACTATATCTTGTGTGTGTAAATAGTTCAAAAACTCAATTTAAGGTTAGCTATTGTTTGCACAGCAATGTAATCAATGCTTTCCCAGTGAGTAAATTATCTTTAGTTAAATGCCAAATGTTTGCTTGACAAAGATGAAGACAGTCCTTGGCTTGATGACTAGTGTTAATGTCTGATATATATGCTTGTGTTCCCACTGCAAAAGTTGTGCAAATCTCAAGTTTATGTACGTAATGTGAACTCTGTAAACCTCCAATTTTCACGAAGTGGATGCAGCAAGTTCTACCTTCCTTCCTGAAGTTAAAATGCATCATAACTGCAATATGCATGGCCTATGGTCCTGCCTTTTCTGAAACTCTCACGCCACGTGTGACCACGTTGCCTGCTGGAGGGCTGCCTTTAAGTTGTTGTAATTTGTTTCATTTATTTATTTGTTTTAATGAGCAGAAATTTGAACTGTTGGAATTCTCAGACAAATGCAGTCCTAGTAAAACAGAGCACAATAATTAACCCTACTTCTTGATGACTGTCTCTTCTGATTCTTGTTTGAAGTGGGCAGTTAGGCATATAGAGTTTAAATGTTAATGGGGCTTTTTATTGACAGGTACCATAAAGGTTTAGAGCGTTGGAAAAATGCACATAAACATTTCTGAATTGTGCACTGACATTGATGTTGCCAGTGAGTGGCAATGTTCCTCTTTACAGGACCTGAAAGAAAGTTAGGTTACATTAAACATTTAAACCCAAAAGACATTACCATTGTCAGAAGAGATCTGGATGCTAAAGGTTTCATGATAGTTTTGTTAATACTTCTTACATTAGTGTGGGCCTAAATAATTAAAGTTCAGTACATTCAGTGAACATTCTCCGTCAGCAATTGTCATTGCAGCACACACAAAACCTCTCCTTTGGAGAGAACCTTTGTTAAGAATATAAAAATGAAGAATGTTGGGAATGTAATGGGAAAGTGTTTACAGCATTTGAATTTTTGGGATGCATTTGCAATAAATTATGCTCTATTTATTGACCTCTTAATTTATATTGCCAAGATGAAATACAGATATCCTTTGTTTTCCTATATAATTTATTCTAAAAACAAGCTTGAATTGTTAACATTTTGATTTTGTTTTTAGTGCAGTAAACTATGAAAGGCTGGTCTGGGGAGGATGCAGATGCAGATTTTAAAAATACCCGAGGGAAGTTTAAATGTTCTAATTTTGGTCTTGTGGAATTTGCTGATGGATTGACATTTTAAGTAGTATCCACTTGCCTCAGCCAAATAGCTCCTATCTTAGGGTAAATCTACACATGTGATTGTAGCACAGATAGGCACCCCCTGTCCTAGCTTTAACCTAGTTAGCATGGGTAGCAACAGTAGTGTAGGTGGGGTGAGTGGCACAGGCTTCAGCGTGGGTTAGCAAGCCAAGTATGTACCCAGATTCCATGCGTACTTGTATATGTGCAGCTAGCCCATGCACCACGTCTTCACTACTGTTGAGACCCATGTGAGGCAGATTGAAGCTGGCACAAGTGTAACGACCCATGCTATAATCACATCTTGTAGACTAGACGTAGCCTTAGGCTCAACTCTGGCAAAGGACTTACATTCAAGGCTCTAGGATGCCATGAGGAAGGCCATGTGAGTGCAGTGTATGGGTCTGTGTCTACACTCCTCTTCCCAGAATTGAGCCCACACTAAGTTTATACATAGATCAATGTTTATCTTTCATTGTTGGGAACTGTAAGAAAAATCTGAATGCTACTAGCATTCTCCTATTATATGAACACAATTTAGAAGGGCAAACCTGAGGTTGAGAATACAAGACTGATGAAAATTACAGCTTCAAATCCAAGGAGGCTTCATTCCTTTAAATGTATTCTGTTGGGGGGGTCTTTCAAGTGACTCCTCAGAGAGGGGCTGTCTGTTCTGTATAGATACTGTACATCATCAGGCTCTCTGGCAAGGGATATGCCTCAATGTCCGTGACCAAAATTCCCTCTCCTCTTCCCTTCTTACAGCACATCAGCAGCCTATTCAGTTTAAAGTGCTTTGGAATGGAGGGTGCAGCACAAGTGTGAAAAATTAATTCTAATGAATATCTAGCTCACTCTTTTCAGATTGGCAGAAAAGTCAGAATACATTTGCAGAATGGGGAAAAATAAAGCGTGTGCTAAGAGCTAAGACTATTTTCAGAAGCTCACCTGACACACTAAAACCGAGGTACTGGTACCCTAGGTTAGTGCCCCCAATTCCACTCGTAAAACCTGCAATCAGATTTATAACCAACCCAAGAAGAAGACTGTTTTCAGTTGAGTGTTGATCAGGGCCCTTTGCTTATTGACTCTCTGCATCTCTCTCACTTACACTGTATGCACATATAAGGCTTTTCAGAAATTCACAATTCAAATGCAGAAACCAGTGCTTCAGTTTAGGAGTATACTTTGCATCTGAGTGCTTAAATAGATTTCCATGGTACCAGGTCTGCCTCTTTCTGTAGACTTAAATATGGGTTGGATTGGACCTTTGCCCTTACCATCTATTGAAAATGCCAGTGTTGCACATGGGTGCAAGCTCCCAAATGGGTGCCTGTTTGTCAGTTTGCATGTAGCACAAGGGCATCAGTTTGCTGGCAACTACACCTCTACCCCTATATAACGTGACCCGATATAACACGAATTCGGATATAACGCGGTAAAGCAGCGCTCGGGGGGGGGGGGGGGGGGCGGCGCGGGACTGCGTACTCTGGCAGATCAAAGCAAGTTCGATATAACGCGGTTTTACCTATAACGCGGTAAGATTTTTTGGCTCCCGAGGACTGCGTTATATCGGGGTAGAGGTGTATGTCAGATGGACGGGTGGGTCATGTACTTAATCGGCATTAGGATGTGTGAGCATATTGCACTTAGGAGGTATATCTTACTAGGAAAAAAGTCATCTGTTTTTCTCAGATATCCAATAATCTAAGACCTAGCTAATTTATTCACTCTGGTTACTTGAAATATGGCAAATGTCTGAGTCCTAGTGGCAATGGGACTTAGAATTAGAGGTGGTCGTCAATTTTGTTTTTTTCCATAACATTTTTTTCAAATGCAACATTGGTTCCTGTATATTATTTGTGTGATTCTTCAACAGTGTAGCACATGTGCTTAAGATTCTGTTTAAAAATGAAATGGATCATTGAGATTGAATGTTTACAGTGTATTATCTCAATGATTCAGTTTAAATCACAATGCAGCCTTTTTATTACAGATGACAAATCAAGGCATATTCCAAAACCAAAAAATACTTTGTTTCAAAAGTAGCTAATGTTGATTAGTAACACCTGTGTAGTTGTGACCGATAGAGAGATTTCCTGTAATATCCTTGAAAGACTTTATTTCATATAATTTATGTATTATGTGGGCCAGGATTGTATGTAACTATTCTAGGGAGGACATGTGAGGCCTGGGAGTTGAAAAGACTATATTGAAAATGTGCCAGACAAGTATGGGGATAATAAGTGTTAAGTGGATTTCCTTATGGTGGTTAAAATTCCCCAACTTGGATTATGCAAAAATCCAGCCCTTTGAAGGCTGAGGACAGAGTAGTTGGCTGCTGATTACCTGTTACAGAAGACCAAGGTCAAAGACCTGAGCTTTATACAGAAATGGCTGATCTGCCCAACCTTTGTTCTGGTTCTGGATCTAAGAGGGATGAACTTATAACCACAGGGAAAACTCAGTTGTGGGGTTTGAAGGACTAAAACCTACCAGAGCCATAGGTTAGAGTTAAGGGTGACTGTTGGTAAGTGTTTTTTTAGCATGCATGTAGGTTCTTTTATTGTCCTTAATATTGTCTCTGTAATGCTTTTTACCTTTAGAATAAATATGCTTAGAAGGAGCTATGTGGTAAAATCACTGTGGGCAACACACACTGGTCAGAGCCCTCAGAGAGAAAGCGAAGCACAGGCGCTGGCTTTTTCGGCAGTCTGGTTTGCTGGGGGATATCACAGTGTCAGGCAGGGAGCTGGGCAGCTTTAAAATCCCCAGTCAGACAGTAGTGAGACACAGGTCTCCGCCCAAGAGAGGTGGCTGGGAACCAGTGAGTGCCCACAAGGCAGCACCGAGAGGGAATACAGGTGCAGTTACCCTGAAACTGTGATCGATAACTACTGTCGTTATTTATAAAACAAAAGCATTTTAAAAGTGAGGCAATGAATAGTTAAAGATGTTAAGTCTTGTAATGGCCACGAAATAAGCATACATTTAAATCACATATAAAGAAATGTGTGTTTCTTAATAGTCCAGTAACCTTAACTCCAACCTAAGGACTTTAATGTACTTTCTTGATCTGGATTTCAATATCAGAATGTTTTCTAAATGAGTTCTCATTGACTAGGAGAGAAATACATTTTTCAAATGACTACATTTTTTGGATAGCAATTTCTTGAATTTTATATATGTAGGTCAGGAGGAAAAGTAAGATTATTGATTTATGCTCGAATTCGGTAACTAATTCTGAAATACAGGGTAAAGAGCTAGCTCTAGTGATTGATACACGATGGGACATCCCAGCTTTACCCAGACTAGGAGATCCCACAGCAGGAAATGAGGGATCCATGCAAAGCTGCCAAAACAAGAGAGAAAAATAAGGTAAGAAATGTGAGGCCAGCCCAGGCTGACCACAAATGCCATATGTGACACGGATAGCCAGTGTTGTCCTTAGGTGTTTTGATTTCTGCTGGTATTATGTGAACACAAAGGCTTGCTGTGTTAGTGCAACACCCTCCTCCATTTATCTAAGACTCTCATTTGAATCCTGCTGTACTTCTCTTCTTTCATTGCATAAATCATATGCTCTGCATAGTCTAAGTGTAGCTAGAAAAACTGCATACATTAATTTGAGAAATTCAAAAGCCCCCTCCCCAGCTCCAACCTGCTGAATTCAGGACTAGATCCCATACTACTGGTGTTATCGATTCTGTAGAATTTCTACAAAATCAGTGAGAGTTAAGTACCTAGACAGTTTTGAAAATCCCCCTAGGGACCTATTGACATTTTTAGGTGCCTAAATACCTTTAAAAATCTGGGTTTAAGAGATTTACTCAAGATCAATGAGAGTCTGGGGCAGAACAGGGAGTGAAACCCAGACTAGGCCCTTAACTACTGAACCATCCTCCCTCAACCAGTGTGGGAGTGTTCCCTCCAGTGTGTTTTGCCTGTACATTTTCAACCTTTAAGTAATATTATGAGCTGGGTGAAATTTTGTCATTTCAGGAGGTCGGTTTAGATGATCTGGTGGTCCCTTCTGGCCTTAACCTCTATGATTTGTTGAGATTGATAGGTGTGAGCTCATCTTTCTGTTAACCTAACTGTAGGATAAGCCCACACATAGGACAAAAGAAGTGTGTGAACCTGCCCAGGAGTTTTTGCTGCGTATTGGGGCGTGTGTGTGTAATTCCTGTATATGCATTGTGTTTATCGCCTAGCTCCTTTGGCTTCCATTATCATTTTAAACTTCGTTTTTAATGGAATCAATATGACTATATTATTGCCCTCTGTTCTTTATATAATCTTCCATTTTCTTCCCCCTCAGTAGTGTCTGGCTTTTGAGGTCATTTGAGCCTAAGAATTTCATATCGCTTGACAATTGTCTCAAGCCTTTTTTCCCCCCCGGTTCATATTTTATGTTCCCTTTATAGCCTAAAACTACGTTTACTTGAAACCCAGTGATATATTATGAGAAAACATCAAACACTCACCAGAGGTTATAGAATTTATCATATCCAGACGCTCACTAAACAGTGAAAGATAAACCTGTTTTTTATTGCCTTCAGGAGCAGGCCCCGTGTCTCTTTCTTTACTACTTACTCTTGTCGACACTAGAGTAATTAAATCCCCACCAACAAGACTCTAGCTCCTTTGCTTACCACTGTGAGTTTAGTCACTTAGAATTTATAAAAAATGTTTTTTGTAAACCATAAACCATTAAACTCCCTCCAAAAGCTGCCCTAACATCTGGCAGGGGGGAAAAATCACAGGCATTTTTATTTAAAAAGGCAATTATTTTGGTTTTATGGTCTCTAGTTTTTTCTACATTATAGAATATCCTGCAAATCCTAAGATTTCAAGTAAAGAAAGTTAAGATTCCCCCCAGTTCTACAGTGGGAGGCATGGGGGTGAACCCTCTTAGAGGGTCTCAACAGGGCTTCGCCTAGGCACAAGGGTCGGCCTCTGCACATCTCCTTGCAGGATCGGGGCCTGGATTTCTTTCTGCTGTGAAGATATGCCTGCCAAATGTAACCCAACAGCCAACTGGCTCCAGCCATACTAGTGAGCAGCACTGTCATTAGGTGAAGTGGGACTATTTACATGCAGACTTTATTAAGCAAAGGCAAGTTCTCCTTTTAAGAAACAAGGAAATCAAATACCAAAAAAAAAAAAATGTCAGAAAAAGTGTTTGCATTCTGCCCACAGCTGCACCCCATTAACCTTCAACGGGGACTTGGATTGGATTGTAGGATAGTAAATAAGGGCAGAATATAGCCTGCAGAATCTTTGTTACTGGTGATGATGAATGGGAAGGAAAAAAAGCCAGCTTGACTATTAGGCCTTAGTCCTGCAATGAGCTGCATGTGACACCTACTGATATTAAATAGGCTCTGTGTAGACACAAGTCCACCCACATATTGCTCATGGCAGAATAAGGGTCTTAGAATCTAGGAGGAATTTGCGGTCACTTTCCAAGTGAAAAGGATGGCTTCTCAAACTGAGACAAGCCATGTGTCAGTGAGACACAATAAAACTAGAACTTTGTGATGCCACTTCGCAGAGGAGAAGCACACTTTAAATGTTGTAGTTATGTCTTTTTTCACATATATAAAATCTGCGAGGGCGTGGTGCTGTCTATATTTTCCCTCACCAGCTGTCTGCTGGTTATTTCCTTTGTGCTTCCATAACAATTACCTGCCTGCAGACTCCCTTAGAACTGGGTGAGTCACTTTGGGGGCCCACTCCATCTGCTAGTTAGAAACATTATAGCTGTGCATTGTTTAGGACTTGGTACAGTTTCATCTTTTCTATAGATGAAGTCCGATCCTCCTACATCTGTGTGCTGTACCTCTGTGTAGCTGGGTATCTCCACCTTTCACATCTTCCATCATGCCTCATCCACAGTAACCTGTCATTCATCTCTGCAGCCCTGTTGAACAGTTTAAGAGCCTCCACTTATGTCTGTCAGTAACTCTAAATGTAGTACTTCATTCTTTTATATTTAGATACCTGAACCTTATCTTTGGTTTATGGAGGTGATGGTATGGTGGGACTGCCCGCAATAGCATGTAGCCAATCTAAGGCTGCTAGCAGCAAATATCTCCAATGGCTGGTGATGGGACACTAGATGAGGAGAGCTCGGAGTTACTACAGAGAATTCTTTCCCAGGTGTCTGGCTGGTGGGTCTTGCCCAGATGCTCAGGATCCAACTGATCACCATTTAGGGTTGGGAAGGAATTTTTCTCCAGGTCAGATTGGCAGAGAACCTATTGGAGGTTCGTCTTCCTCTGCAGCATGGGGCCTGGGTCACTTGCAGGTTTAAATTAATTTAAGTGGAGGATTCTCTGTAACTTGAATCATGATTTGAGGACTTCAGTAACTCAGCCAGCGATTATGGGTCTATTAAAGGGGGGGGGGCGAGGTTCTGTGGCCTGCAGTATGCAGGAGGTCAGACTAGATAATCATGACAGTCCCTTCTGACCCTTAAGTCTCTGAGAAATTGCTGTCTCATTTGCATTTCTTTCTATGTGTACCAACAAACTGAGTGCTCTCATCATTTTGAATTAACATGGTTATCCTTTTCCTGATGTACTTTACCTTTCCAGCCAATAATTGGCAAAGCAGATTGGCTGCAAGGAGTAGCTGAGACTCTACAACTGCTACATTCACTGGCTGTCTATTGCTAGCCTTTTAACTTTTATTATTTCTATTCTACCTGAAACATTTGCCTTAATCTGCCCCCCTCCCGATCACCTTGTCTGTCATCACATCTACGACATACAGCACTGCTCTTTTTTCACTGAGCCTCAAGCTGCTCTAGAATGCTTTTGTTTCTGATAAGAGCCAAATGCCTGAGTGGACAAGAAACTGTCTATGCAACAGGATCATTAAATCTATCAAAAGAGGGACACAAATGAAGTGTCAGCAGGGTAAGAACAAGTGTACTAAACATGGCCACAAAGAAGTGTATGGCTCCAGTCCCTGAAAGAAACTGCTCCTAAAAATGCTCAGAGATTGTCACTGATTCAAGCCATTCGCTGTTGACCTTGCTTATATGATAAGGCCATGTTTCCGCAAGGTACTTAAGCATGTGCGTGATGTTAAGCACGTGAGTAGGCTTACTGAAATCAATGGGATTATTCACATCATTAAAATTAGGCACTTCTTACGACGTTACTGACTCTGGGCTTCGTAAGGAGGCGGCTGCTATTTTTGCAGGACTGCACATGCTTTGCTGTAGGAAATGGCACCTATTTGGTAAGGACACAAGGAAATACCTGTCTAATTAGTTTGATAAACTTTTTGAGACCAGACTGCAGAAGTTTAAGGATGGGATTCTCAAAAGAACCCAACTGATTTAAGAACAGCAGTCCCATTAGCTTTCAATAATGCTTGTGCATCCAAGTCACTTAGGTGCTTATGAAAATGTCACCCTAACCCATTAAATAAATAGGATTCAGACTCTGGTGGGGGTACTGAGAGCTTTTGGGTGGTGTCTTGATTGTTTAGAAGGATGGATACTGGCTGTTGGATTGAAAGAAGAGAGTGAACTTTATTTTTATTGGTTGTAGGACCTGATGCAGAGACAATTTGTCTTTCCACGCCTACCCTTGCTTCTCTGTAAACTCCAATGTAAAGAGAGCCAAAGTTCATCTGACAGACACTATTTGTGCTTTGGAGATAATGTCTTTATATTTATCTGTGTTATTTTTGAACTATACAGTTTCCAGAGTATGAGTCCATGAGCTTACTATACTGATCGGAGGGTGGCATATGAAAACCAGTTTACAGGATTGGGTCCCATGTTTAAAAAAGATCAAGGTATTGCAAGGAAGAAAAAGAAATTCTACCCACTCGCTTCCACATCATCAACATTTCAGTGACAATGAATAAATTTATAATAATATGTAAATAATATGTGAAACAACACTATGCACCAGTAATTGTCAAAGGATAATAGGGTAATATTTTCAATGACTCATCACTGAATTTGATTTGCATGCACATATGAAAGAATCCAGCTTAATAAGAGCCAAAGGAATTGCTCCTGTGCTTCTCCAAAATGATAGTTTCCTACAATTTTAACCATTTAGTTTGGGATTTTCAAAGGTGTCTAAGGGAGATAGAGCCCAGTTAGCACTGAATTTCAATGGGAATCGGGCACCTTGCTTCTTTTGGTGGTTCTGAGAATCCCAACCTTATTTGTCCAGATTCCCCCCCGCCCCCCGGCTCCCCAAATCATGAAAAAGGAGAGGCTCCTTGAGGAACTGGCTAGCCAGCTAGCTGGACGCTGGTGCTTTATTAGCCTGGCGCTTTATTTAAAACCAGAACAAAGAGTAGGCTCTTAACTTTTACTATAGCAAGGCTTCCTGGAGCATTGAGGGCCAGATTTTTAAAGGGATTTAAGCACCTAAAGATGCAGCTAGGGCCTTAGTGAGATTTTCACAAGTGCTTAAACAGATTAGGAATGGGAATAATAACTCCCATTATTAATAATACTTAGCTCTTTTAAATCTTGATCCTGTGCCATTGCAATCAAGGGGAGTTTTGTCATTGACTGCAGCGGGAGCAGGAGCACTTTTCGGTGATAAGTCTCAAAGCAATTTAGAAAGTGGTGGCGTTAAGCTCATTTCACAGATGGGGAAACTGAGGCACAGACACTCACCCAAGATGACAGAGCAAGTCCATGGCAGAGTCAGGTTCCCTGATTTGCAGGCCATAAGAACAGCATCACTTTTCAGTGGCAGCGTTGGGCACCTGCCACATGCAATCGCTGGGGGCCTAAGGCAGCGAGGGAGCCCCCTGACATGGTGAGTCAGTTACTTGTCCCTGGTGACAAAGAGTTGTAGTGGAGCCAGAATGTGCCCTACCTGGGAGGAGGACACCATTTTGCTCCCCACAGATAGGGACCCCAGAATTGACCTGCAGGGGGCCCCCACAGGACAAAGGCCACCACTGACACTCCCTCGAAAAGAGGGAACAGGAAACCTATATGTGGAGTACCATAAGATAAAAATAGGATCCTCAACGTGGCATAAAAATCTCCTCAGTGGTCCTTGAAGCTCCAGCTAGCTTCCCTGGTCTACCATTTTATTTCACACCCATTTATTACCTTTCTGGACAGGAGGGCCAGATGTAGCTACCTTTGGACCTAGTCCTGAATCAACCAGAAGTTTTTTCAGTGCTTTCTTCCCGCATGGGACAGGCTAAGGGCTTCACTCTATTTAAAACAATGCAGCGGCACTGCTGTAGCGCTTCAGTGAAGACACTCCCTGTGTTGACAGGAGGAGTTCTCCTATCGCTGTCAGTACTCCATCTCCCCGAGAAGAGGTTCTCCCTTCGTCCTAGTTGTGTCTATGTAACACTGACAGACCCTGGTCGTCAGCAGGCGGGCTCGAACCTGGGACCTCTGGAGCTTAGTGCATGAGCTAAAAGCCAACTGGCTATTAAGCAAACTTGTTCATCTCTCACTTTCTAAGTGGTCTCGATGCCACTAGAGGGGACAGACCACCACGCCCAGGAGGTGTGTTGGTTACATACTTCCCCTAGCTGAGGAAGTGTGTCCCAGGCTTCAGAGACTTCCCTATTGAAATCCTGGCCAAACCCCCACTTGTACACCGACAGACCCTGGTTGTCAGTGGGGGGGATCGAATCTGGGACCCCTGGAACTAAATGAGCCTCTACCGCATGAGCTCAACTTGCTGTAGGGCAGACTCCTTGTTTGTCTGTCCGTTGCCCTTCCCTCTCCTCCCATGGGACAGAACACCACACCCAGGAGGTGTGTGTGGGTTACATCTACACCAGGGGTTAGGTCGGTTTAAGTGCATCACTTAGGGATGTGGATTTTTCACACCCCTGAGCAACGTAGTTATGCTGACCTAATGTCGTAGTGTAGACCAGGCCTGAGAGTAAAAGTTTCTGATAGAACCTTATCCTCCTCACTGAAAATCTCCCTCATGTCAGTGGGAGCACTTCTGGTTCCTAAACTCATATTGCCTGGATGCTGGCACAACATCTCCAGATCACTCAGGACTTGTCTACATGGAGACATCCAGGAGAGTTTATCCAACTGAACTAAAGGTGTGAATTTGAAGTGGATTAGTTAAACAAGTGTACCTTTCCAGACTACTGTACCCCTTTCAGGAATCTGATTTGTCTTGCGTGACCCAAGTTTCACCTCACTTAAAAACTACTTGCTTACAAAATCAGACATAAAAATACAAAAGTGTCACACTTTCTCATTTTTACCATATACACCTCTACCTCGATATAACGCGACCTGATATAACATGAATTCGGATATAACGTGGTAAAGCAGTGCTCCGGGGGTGGCGGGGCTGTGCACTCCAGTGGATCAAAGCAAGTTTGATATAACGCAGTTTCACCTATAACGCGGTAAGATTTTTTGGCTCCCAAGGACAGCGTTATATCGAGGTAGAGGTGTAATTATAAAATAAATCAATTGGGATATAAATATTGTACGTCCATTTCAGTGTATAGTATACAGAGCAGTATTAAGTCATTGTATGAAATTTTTGTTTGTACTAACTTTGCTTGTGTTTTTTATGTAGCCTGTTGTAAAACTATCAAATACCTAGATTAGCTGATATACCCATGGAAGACTTCTGCATCTCCCAGGGGTACACTTTGAGAACCAGTGAGTTAAACCACATGAAACCTCTGTGTGAACAATCTCATTCAAAATTAAAGGGGTATTAATTTGGTTTAGTTTAATTCCAAAGTGAATTCAATTGAATTTAATTAAGGCCACTTTAATTCTGAATACCCGCCTCCACATAGGGATTTAATGTGGTTTAACTCATCCACTTCAAAATCACACCTTTAGTTAATTTGGATTAATTTTCCTGGATGTTCCCATGTAGAGAAGCCCTGAGATTCTGATCCAGCACTTAAACACAAGCTTTAAACGTGTGCTTAAGTGTTTTGCTGCACTGGGGCCTAAGCTATGGCCATTTGTGGCTAATTAGGATGTCAGTCTCCAAGGTTATCAGGTTGGTACCTTTTGTCAGCATGTAGACAGCTCTTCTACTACAGAAAATACAAACACTTCATGCAGCCCAGTTTTTCTGTAAACTAAGGCTGGACTATGCAATCAGAAGCTTTCCCTCTCTGTTTGCTGTCTTCATTCGTTCAAGTACTGGGCAAATAAATGGAGAAGAGAAGTGACATGGAAGTTAGAAAGGCAGAAAAGACATAAATGCTCTTGGTTATTAGTTTTTATTCCATATTGTACCATGTAACATTTTTCTTCTCTGTCAAACTAATTAGCAAGAAACTCCATCCATAAAAAGTGCCTGAGCTTTTTGCTAGGTCACTGAGTACATGTTCTTTCTGGTAGCAAATGCTGTCTGTGATTATTGTGTTCATTAATTTTAATAATGGAAATAATACCCTTGTATTGGTATATATTAGCACGTCAATTTCTGTCCCACATAGAACTTCCTCCATGTCCTTTGTCAGTGCTGGGCGGCCACAGCAGCTAATGCAATGTCAAATCAACCTTAAAAATGCAATTTTATTTTAACTGAACAATAATTTAGTGTCTGTTGTGGTATGCAGGCTGAACTAGGGTAATAATGGTGCACTGTTATGTTTTTGATATGATTTTTAGGGCACATAAAACATTTTAAAAAAATTGCTAGGCTCTGAAAGCAAGATATTGAATATGGAGCCTTGTAACTTTGGTTTATGTCTACATACCTGGGTTCTGTTCCATATAGGGTGACCAGACAGCAAGTGTGAAAAATCAGGATGGGGGTGGGGGGTAATAAGAGCCTATATAAGAAAAAGACCCAAAAATCGGGACTGTCCCTATAAAATCAGGACATCTGGTCACCCTAGTTCCATAAGCTTAAAATGCATTATTATATTGTTGTCTTATATGTCAGCCACACATGTTTTGGTAGCACCAAACATTGTAGATTCTTCCAAGAGATTGCTTCAGTATTAGGGATTAAATTCAGTGATTTGTTTGTTTAGTGCCTATCCCCCTGTAATGAAAATAAAGCTGGTTCCGAGAGAATTGACCACTCTACCAGTAGAAGGGTAAAGCATAGGGGATCCAAAACAGTCTTGTACTTGGGTCAGCTGATTTTACAACAGCCAAACCAGATGAACTAAGCCTTGATGACATCTGCTCCAAAGAGAGGGTTGCTGCAGCAACGGGGCTTTCCTGGAAGCAAACTGAGCAACTACTGTACAAGCTACAATACTACTGGGCCTACTCCACTCCCGTGAAGCACCACTGCAAGAGGAATCTAGCTGCATAGCCCTTGAACTTGTGTGTCCTGAGGGATGAAAGCACCTGTGGGCAGAGAGGAGGGAAGAGGAACTGGAGAAGAAATGGGCAGTGCAGAGCAGGTGTAGCAAGGATAGGAGGAGCAGAGAAAGGATTAAAGGTGCTTTGTTACCGGATGTCATTCCCATGGGGTTCTAGCTACCACAGGACTTGTCCAATTTTTCCACACTCGCCTGCTAGGGTGTGATCTGGTGCCGTCTACTGACCCACCTACTGCACCAGCAGAGAAATCTTGCTATAAACAGTCCCCCTCTGCCTAAATCCTACAGCATGCTCTCTGCTCAAGAGTGAAAAGTAACTTAGTTTGTGACCATGCTAGGAGTGGGATGCAAATCATATCACAATCAGTAGCAGATGTGGTTTAAGAGCCTTCTTGCCATTGCAGTCCTTTAGACAGCTCTGGGACCAGGTTCATTTTGCTCTCTAGCCATTAGAGACTCACTCTGAACTATAAACTGCAAACTATGGCTTCCTCAGCTCTGATGTGGATCTGCTTAGGAGATGCTCTTCCATCCTCTTTTTGTGTATTTGTCTTTAATTGTTTAAACCTGGGATTGACTTAATCATACAGTTAGCAAGACTCCTGCTGCTGGTTCTGGTGATCAGCATCTAGATCTGCAGCTGAAATCATTTTTTGCTTATCAAAGCTCATTAAGTAAATTAGAAATTATTGTGCCATATTAATCTTCTTAGTTTGAATAATTTCTCCAATAATTATATTGTGTCAAAGTCAAAATTCTACATCCAGTAAATTAAAATGGTTTTGCATGTTCTATGTGCCCTGAGAATCATCTGCGTTCATTTGCCCAGTAGCCTCATATCTTTAAGGGGTAACATTGTCATGGGCAATGGAAAGGCTACTTAGGAAGGATCTTTGACATCACTTTTCAGGATAAGGTCTAGTCATGCTCGGGAGGGAGTAGGAGGAGTGACCTTTGCTTTTCAGATACGGTCTTTTGAAAGACCTAGGCCCAGATTTTTTAAAGGTATTTAGGTTTTGCTGTGCTCAACGTTGCGACACCTAACTGATCTAGGAGCCTCTATCATTTTCAAAAGGCGTGTAGGAGCCAAACAGCCCATTGAGAGGCTTTAAACTCCTAAGTGCCTAAATCCTTTTTGAAAATGAAATATAGGTTTCTAAATCAGTTGGGTATTGCAAAGCTGAGCACAGCAGTGCCTAAATACCTTAAACATTGGGATTTATTAAATGTTAGATTTGTCTTTTGAAAATACTGGTTTGCAATTAATTAAGCTAGCAGGGAGCTGAGAACTGTGGCATAAATACTGTTTCATTATTATTGTTATTTAGCATTTGCAGTGGCACCTAACAGCCCCAACCGTGATGGAGACCCATTGTGCTAGTCTGACACTGAGGCCCATGGGTGGTTTGTTAATCTGTAACAACAAATCTTTTCAGGCCTGGCAAACTCATTATACTGTTTTCAAAGTGTTTATCCAAAAATGTGTCTTGTAAGGTATCTAATGAAAGCTGGTAGCACATTGGTCATTAATATCCCTGTGCAGTGTATGCATTACCACTGTATGAGGAATTATGTACACCTATTGACATTATACTTTAAAGTCTGTAACAGGGCAGAGTGGACAAACAGGTCTTCTGCCAGACAAAAGCTTGTCTATGCAACTATCCCTGTCTATGTAAATTAAGCACTGTGAGCCAAAGACAAGGGGAGTTACATCTGCAAGTGAAGTAAACAGGAAAAATGAGTTAACCTGGGGACGTGAAGGTAGAAGGGCACCAACACACTGCAGAACAAGTGACAGGGGAGAAGAGTCTTACTTGGTGATACGCTTCAAAAGGAGACATTTCAAAGGTTTACTGGACTATAAGAAGAAGGAAAAAGAACCCCTTTGTTACCCATTTACTGAAGAAACCCCTTGTAGTGTATAGTGGAATCATGAAATCTGGATCCTGGTCTGACTGAAAACCAGTCAGCTCTGCAGGAAAGCTTTGGTGAGAGACAGTTTTAGGCAAAAGATTGTACAGTAGCTTGTTAAGGTTTAGTCTCTCAAAAGTGCATTATACTTCTGTTTTATTTGTAACCTGTTGCTCTCATTATTCTTGTTCACTACATCTTGGATTCTCTGTTCTTTATCACTAAACTTATTCCCTTTTTATTATAAACGTGCTGGAACAATTTTTATATTGGGGGGTGCTGTGAGCCATTGCACCAAACTGTAAATCCTGTGTATAATGGAAACCACTTCAAGTCAGGGGGTGCTGCAGCACCCCCTAGTTCCAGCACTATGATTATAAATTCATCTCTCTGCTGTGATATTAAGTAAAACGGGCATCCTCAGTTGAATCCCGCAATCTGGTGTGTACACTGTCTCTTTGGAGACAGTGGCCTTGGTAATTACTGTGAGTGTCCAGTGGCAGGGGCTGGACTCGACAGTGAAACACTTCTGAAGTGTTTGGGAACTGGAGTTGTTATCCAGGGTTATCTGAACCCACAGCTGTGGTAATTAGGCTCTGTTTTCCAGGTGGTGTCAGCAAATAAATCAGTGGGGGAAACAACAACTCCGAATGTTGATTGGTACACACAAGAGAGCTTCCACCCCAAAATCCTTATTTTTATTGAATACAAAGTATACATCTAAAGTAGCAATTGGGCTACAGCACCCCACTGAACCCCAAGAAACTTAGTTACTCAAAGTCTGAGGTGGTGTTGAATGACAGCAACAGGGTTCCAGTGGCCAGCCTTCCACCTAGCTGCTGTGGAGTTTTTATGGTAGTGACTCCTTGCTCGTAGAAAATCCAAACTTCTCCAAAGCACAATTTCTAACTAAACTCCTGATGTGCTTTGTCCGGAGAAAACCAATAGGCTAACAATTTCCTTAGCAACAGCCAATAATAATTCATTATTCTACTTAGCAGCAAAGCAGCTTCAGCCAAAAAACCCCCCACCACACTTAAAAACACAGACAACCAGAATCAAGGAAAGTTTTCCACCCCTCGCCCCTTCTCATGAATCTGTGGTTTCACTCTATCTATCCCAGTCAGTAAAACTGCAGCTTACAGCTGTTTGTGTTCTGTCTGAGCCCAGGCCAGATTATTCCTAGATGCCTAGATGCTGGAACTGGGGGTGCTGCCACACCCCCTGGCTTGAAGTAGTAATAATCCAAATACATGGTTTCCAACTTCAGCACCCACACTATAAAAATTGTTCCAGCACCACAGCCTATGTGGTGTTCTTGCTTCCAGCCCATGGGGGTTAAGTGCACAAAATGGCTGCGAGTTGCGTCAAATCCAGTTCTCTCACAACAGGGTACACCAAGTGTTACCTGCAAGGTGGAGTGAAGGCTGGCAGGGCTTCTGAGGAGATTGTTTGGGTGGCTAACAGACTGGGGTGAGGGGAAGCTGACACCAAGTTTAACCCCAGCAAGTCTCTCGCTCGCTGAGGCAGGGGGTTATCAAGTTGACTCTTAGGCCTGGCGCCCCAAGAAAATGTCACAGCTAGGCACTCTACATACACATCGTAAGACAAAATCCCTGCACCAAAGAGCTTACAATCTATTCACAGAATCTGAATATTGTCCCCATTGTACAGCTGGGGAACTGAGGTACAACAAGATTAAGTATCTTGCCCAAGGTCACACAGGGAGGCTGTAGCAGAGCTAAGAACTGAACCCAAATTTCCTGAGGCAGAGTCCACAGCTTTAACCACAGATCCATCCTTCCTGTTCTGTAAAGGATTGTTGCCTAGTTGGTAGAGTAATTAAATGGAAATCATTTTTTCCCCCTGGCTTTGCTACTGATTGGTCATATGCCTTTGGCCAAGTGCCTTAATCCACTATTTTCAGACATGGCCTGTGACTTTGGCTGCCTGACCTGAAACACTCTGGGCTTGAATTTTAGAGGTGTTGAGCACCCCAAATTCCAACTGATGTCACTGGAAATTGCATGATCAGAGCAGCTTTGAAAATGAGATGCAAGTTGGAGTCTCAAAAAACCGAGGCACCAAAAATCAGGGTCCAGTTTTAAAAATGTGGCTTATACCACTTTGTACCTCAATTTCCCTTTACCAAGGGATGTGGTGATACTTCATTCTGCCTCAGCTAATGTGTGTGCAACTCTGAGTGAAACCAGGGGGATTTGTGTGTGCAGATTGGAAGGCTGTACGTGGCCCTTTATACAACTCTGTGAGATTCTCAGGTGACAGGTGCTAGGTAAGTTCAAAGTGTTGCTGTAATTATAAACAACACATCAATGTCATAATCACCTAGCTAAGGTAGCTCTGACCACTATAAATGATGTTTAGAAAGAAACCAATTTACAATGAATTACCCTGTGATGGAAAAAGTAAAGAAAAGAATGCAGGAAGGACACTAACAAAGCTTGGAAATACAGTTTGATTTATATTAAAAATTTTGATGAGGAAAGTCCTTCAGATAATAAATATTTAGGGCCTGATGTGGAGAGGAGCAGGGCAGCTGCATGTCTCATTGACTTCAATGGAAGTCACTGGTTTTTAGAAAATCAAGACCTTAATATTAAAAAAAAAAAAAAATCCACTTCATCATCTAGAAATTTGCCCCCAATACCAATTTTATAGGCCCTTGTAAAACACGATCTACTGTGAAATGAGAAGGTGCTAAGAACTAGGCTGTTCTGAGTCTTCTGTGCCTCACTGCATTTACTCGGCATGATAGAAGTGCTGTGGCTGGCTCCTTAACTCACACAGAGCCTGATCATCAGCTCGTTTTCCTAAAGCAGAATCTTAAATATTTCCCTTCCTGTTAGCCCTGTCCCTTTTCAGTTGTGTTGATGTCATCCTTCACATCACAAGAGGAGAACAGCAGCAGATGAATATCCTGCAGTTCTGCCTTTCCATTCTCCTCGCGGTCTTTTCCCATCTCTTGCCAGGGGGCTGTTTGCTAGTTTCTGGTTTCTTCTAATTTCCTTCCGTTTGACAGTAAAGGGTATAATACGAAGGGCCATCTGCACATCTGTACCTCTCTGCTGAGGATTATTTGGTTTGTGGGAAGCTCAATGGAATTCTGAAGAATCAAATTTGTTTTTCATTGTAGGGAATGTAGGCTTACATTTCTGATTTAAAAATCCAACTAGAAAACAAAATCTATCCAGTGTGCTCAAATGCTTGCCCACCCCCAGGAAAAATGCATTTCTTTGACCTACTGGTCCTTTTGCCATTTATAAAACAGACCCCAAAATGATGGCTTTTTGATTAAAACTGAAGGGAAAGAGTCCAGCTGAATCACCAATGTGTTCTCCAGCAGGTGTTAATATAATGTCTGTTAAGATGCCTCTGTTGAGAAAGGTTACTTCCATTTATGCTTTAGATGAAAATATTTCCTAGCTTTATAGCATGTAATCACCAGCCTACATAAATTAACCCCTCAGGTTTACAGCTGCTTGGCATATTTGACCTAATGAGGATGGAATGCTCTGATGTTTTCTTTCAAAACTACTTTTTGTTTCCAAATGAATTTGATGATATAAATTATAATCTAAAATAAAAATTGAAATTAGAACAAAACATTTAGATTTTATCAAGATGGGACATTGTGGTTGATCCAAAATTAATTTTTTTAAGCAAATTTTGTTTCGTAGGAAATTTCAAAAGTTTTTGGTTTTGTCCCAACAAACTTCAAAATGTCAGAATTTCCCACAGAACCGGGGCCAAAAGAGCTAGTGCAGTCTTGAGATGCATAAACAGGGGAATCGGGAGTAGGAGTAGAGAGGTTATTTTATCTTTGTATTTGGCACTGGTTACACCACTGCTGGAATACTCTGTCCAGTTCTGGAGCCCATAATTCAAGAAGAATGTTGGAAAAAGTGGAGAGGGTTTAGAGAAGAGCCATGAGAATGATTAAAGGATTAGAAAACATGCCTTATAGTGATAGACTCGAGGAGCTCAATGTATTTAGCATAACAAAGAGAAGTTTAAGGGATTTAATAATGGGCTCTTTAATGTAGCAGAGAATGGTAGAACATAATCCAGTGGGTGGAAGCTGCAGCTAGATGATTTCAAAGGGGAAATAAGGTGTACATTTTTAACAATGAGAGTAATTAATCATTGGAACAATTTACCAAGGTTCGTGGGGATTCTTGCAATTTTAAACTCATGATTGGAAGTTTTTCTAAGAGATCTGTACTGGAATTATTTTGGGGAAGTTCTATGGCCTGTGTGATATAGGAGGTCACACTAAATTATCATCATGTCCCTTCTGGCTTGGAATCTACAAATCTATGAAAACAATCAGAGCAAGCAGACCATACAGCAGAAGCCCAAAACTTTTATCAGAACCTTATTATTATGAAGGACAGCCCTAAAAGCTGAGAAATTCAGCTGGATATATGATGTATTTGGGACATGCGGCCTTCATTGGTAGGTGATGGATTCCCTTAAATATCCCTTTTACCATTATTATAAACAAATAAACTTCACTGCCTGCACAGGCCTAAGGCCCCACTCTCAAGCAGAGTGAGGAAACTGGGGGAGAGGATAAAGCAGACCAGCTGCAGACATCTCAAGGCAAGCCAATGTGAACCCAGGGCTTGCCAGGGCTGAGCCCCAGTGGCTCTAGGCTTGGCAATTCATAGCCCTGGCACCTCTTGGCTTGCCACATCAGTTATGAAAGTAAAAAATTGCTTGAGCCCCAGCATCTCTTTCATTACAAATTAAGCACTGGGCTCCCTATTTGGCGACAAAGTGGATTGGTTGAGCACTCTGCTTACCAGACCTGTGGAGGGGAGGCACCATAGGAAAATACCTCAGGGAGTTTTGCTTCTGACAGATTCACCGAAAGCTCCAAATTTGAAATGTCCCCCTTGAACCATTCTCAATTTTCAGGCAATTTGGCAAAAGGAGGAAAGCTGCTTTTTTGTAAAGGCCATGTTGCAAACTGAAATCTGATTAGTTTCACATAGTTCTGGGCTCTCAAACTCTACATGTCGTTGTCTGAGTTGGACCGATATGGTGCTTCTCCAGCTTCAAATCTTTGACACAGAGGATTAACTCTTGAGTTGCTTACTGTGCAGCCTACTTACTCTAGCTCTGGAGGGGGACTTCAAAGGCTTGGGTTCTATTCCCACCTCTGCCATGGTCTCCTGGATGACCTTGGGCAAGTTACTTCTCCTCTCTCTGCCTCAACTTTCCCATCTGTAAAAGGGAAATGATACTGACCTCCTTTGGAAAGTGCTTTGGTATTTACTGATGAAAAATGCTATGTAAGAGCTAGGTATTACTATTAATATACTCTCCTGGGCCTGGGTAGTGGGAGTTACATACACACACTGGGTCACATTCTGTAATCTTGGAAGTGAATAAGCATTTATGACAAAGAATTGAAGTGTTGTGCACATTATACTCATTATTTCCCCCTTTTCTCATAGACTTTAGATTTTAAGGTCCGAAGGGACCATTATGATCGTCTAGTCTGACCTCCTGCACAACGCAGGCCACAGAATCTCACCCACCCATTCCTATATCAACCCCCTAACCTATGTCTGACCTATTGAAGTCCTCAAATCGTGGTTTAAAGACTTCAAGGTGCAGAGAATCCTCCAGCAAGTGACCCGTGTCCCATGCTGCAGAGGAAGGCGAAAAACCCCAGGGCCTTTGCCAATCTGCCCTGGAGGAAAATTCCTTCCCGACCCCAAATATGGCGATCAGCTAAACCCTGAGCATGTTGGCAAGACGCCCAGGAAAGAATTCTCTGTAATAACTCAGATCCCACCTCATCTAACATCCCATCACAGGCCATTGGGCATGTTTACGGCTAATAGTCAAAGATCAATTAATTGCCAAAATTAGGCTATCCCATCCCCTCCATAAACTTATCAAGCTCAGGCTTGAAGCCAGATATGTCTTTTGCCCCCACTGCTCCCCTTGGAAGGCTGTTCTAGAACTTCACTCCTCTGATGGTTAGAAACCTTTGTTTAATTTCAAGTCTAAACTTCCTGATGGCCAGTTTATATCCATTTGTTCTTGTGTCCACATTGGTACTGAGCTTAAATAATTCCTCTCCCTCCCTGGTATTTATCCCTCTGATATATTTATAGAGAGCAATCATATCTCCCCTCAGCCTTCTTTTGGTTAGGCTAAACAAGTCAAGCTCTTTGAGTCTCCTTTCATAAGACAGGTTTTCCATTCCTCGGATCATCCTAGTAGCCCTTCTCTGTACCTGTTCCAGTTTGAATTCATTCTTCTTAAACATGGGAGACCAGAACTGCGCACAGTATTCCAGATGAGGTCTCACCAGTGCCTTGTATAATGGTACTAACACCTCCTTATCTCTACTGGAAATACCTTGCCTGGTGCACCCCAAGACCGCATTACCTTTTTTCACGGCCATATCACATTGGCGGCTCATAGTCATCCTGTGATCAACCAATACTCCAAGGTGATCAACCAATACTCTCCTCCTCTGTTACTTTCAACTGATGTGTCCCCAGCTTATAACAAAAATTCTTGTTAGTAATCCCTAAATGCATGACCTTGCACTTTTCACTATTAAATTTCATCCTATTACTATTACTCCAGTTTACAAGGTCATCCAGATCTTCCTGTATGATATCCCAGTCCTTCTCTGTATTGGCAATACCTCCCAGCTTTCTGTTATGTGCAAACTTTATTAGCACATTCCCACTTTTTGTGCCAAGGTCAGTAATAAAAAGATTAAATAAGATTGGTCCCAAAACCGATCCCTGAGGAATTCCATCTTTTTTGGTTCTTGCCTAGTTTCCTCTCACAGCCTTAAAACTTCTTTTTAAAGTAGTTTCCTTAATTGAGGGGAATCTTTTTGACTAAGCTCATGGTATCATTAGGGTTGCCAACTTCCTATTTTCAGAAAACTGAATACCCATTCCCCACCCCTTCCCCAAGGCCATGCACCTATTCTGCCCCATCTCAGAGGCCCCGCCCCTGCTCACTCCATTCCCCCTCCCTCCGTCGCTTGTTCTCCTCCACCCTCGCTCACTCATTCATTTTCACTGGGCTGGGGCAGGAGGTTGGGGTGTGGAAGGGGGGGGTGAGGGCTTCAGCTGGGGGTGTGGGCTCTGGGGTGGGGCCATAAATGAGGGGTTCAGGATGCAGGAGGGGGCTCTGGGCTTGGGCAGGGGGTTGGGGTGAGGGAGGGGGTGCAGGGTGTGGGCTCTGGGAGGGAGTTTGGGTGGAGAGGGCTCAGGACTGGGGTAGAGAGTTGGGGTGTGAGAGGGGGTCTGGGCTCTGGGCGGCACTTACGTCAGGCAGCTTCCAGAAGTGGCTGGCATGTCCTTCCGGAAGGGCAGCCAAGTGGAAGGGCAGCCAGGTGGCACCGCCCCCACAGTTCCCATTGGCTGCGATTCCTGGCAAATGGGAGCTGCGGAGCTGGTGCATGTGGCGGGAGTAGCACGCAGAGCCCCCTTGGCCACCCCTGTGCCTAGGAGCTAGAGGGACATGCCGGCCACTTCCAGGAGTTGTGCAGAGCCGGGCAGGCAGCCTGCCAGCCCCACACCAACCGGATTTTTAATGGTCAAAAACCGGATGCCTGGCAACCCTAGGTATCCTATGTTCTGCAAAAGTTTGTAATGATAATATCTCAAGCGTGTTTTTTTTTAAGTAAGGATCCATAAAGTAGAAGTCTTTTAATGGTCCAGCCTGATGGGACCATGGGGATGTTTAATCAGGAACCAAAATAAAGAGCCAGATAGATTTATAACAGCTCATAATGTGTAAAGTACCAGAAAGGATTTTACTCAGCGCATGTGTGCCAGGAGCCTTCTGATAAATCACAGTGCATCACACGTGCTGCATACTGTACTAGTAAGATTATTTTATCTGCAGTGTATGCACTGCAGTCAGATTGGGACAGAGCCTCTTGCCACTTCATATAATATTCTCCTTACACTATAAGTGGCCTTATTGAATTCACAAAAGAAGAAATATCCCTTATAGTTCCCCACCTTGCCCCCAGATCAGCAGTAAATGTGAGGCTCAATTTACATGTTCTATATGAAAATCTCGTGCAAAATAATAGCATACATATGCATGAAAGCAATATATTTGATATGCTCATAAAATTGCCTCCATAACAAACAAAATAATTTCAGACAGGTGAAGAGGCATCTGCTTCCCCCTCATTTTTAATGTCTAACTTGCACAATTCTATTACCTGAATTCAGACCAATGAAATTTTGCTCCTATAGTATTTAGTGCCTTTCATCATATCTCAGATTACATTGTCACAGGGATGTGCTGCCCCTTTAAAATGGCTGGCTTGACCCAGTATGTCCCAGTGCTATACTGGCCCTTTTTGGTATAGGCATTCTGGGAATTGTAGTTCTCAAAAGGGTCAGGTGACTGTGGGAAAAGGGGGTAGGCTATAAAAAGGCTGCTTGTGGTTGAAAATGAAGGGAGTTATGGTGTCTCTTTATGATGAGTGGAGGAAGGAGCCTGGGTTGGGGCTGTAGCTGGAAGCTGGATAAAAGGCCAGGACGAGGCCTAGAGAAACCTGAGGAAGGAACCTGAGCTGGGCTGTCTGAAGGAAGCCTAGGGAGAGCTGATAAGCCTTGCAGCTTTTAACACTAATCAGTCACTCTGAATTTTTCAAACTCTAAGTAACTGCAGCTTGTTCAAACTACTACAAATAACCACCATTTTGTTGGAAAACTAGATTGTAGACTGGGGACATGATGATTGTGGAACTAAGTTTTACTTACAAAACTGCAAGCTTTTTACTGTGGAATCATTTGAAGACTAAATATGCTCATAAGTGCATTGCATATTATGTGGTTTTTGCATTTAATTTTGAAACACCTGTGTAGTATTTTTTTCAGCTGTCTTTTTGTGTTGTTCTCTTTTCCTCCCCACCCCCTTATCCCTGGGAGGCGTGAACAGTAGATTGGTTTAAGTTTGAGGGGAAAATTGCAACAATCCTACTATTTACGCACTTTCATGGCCTACTGTGATTTGGTGGAGTACTTGCTCCAGCAGGTAGTATTGCCACATGTGGCTGAACATATATTGTACTGCCATGTCATTCTCAGAACTAGCAGTGATGTCCCTTTTCTATCATACGTCTCACCCAATCTTCTAGTGCCTTGCAAATAACTAACGCTTGCAACAATCCTGTGAAGTAAATAGAGGATATATGGGGGACACCACTGAAATGCACCCTCCTCCACTTTCCCCCAATCTAGTAGCTGGCACAGAGGAGATGTTTAATAGGGGACAGCAACAGTACAGGCCAGGAAGAGAAGAAGAAAGCCAGGGACAGTTAAAACTATAAGGGAATTTAGGTAGAATGTAATTAAACCAAGCTGGAATTTGCACAGAAAAGTAGGGTTAAAATTTCCAAAAAGTGCATTGGGTAAGTTAATGACTATAAAGTGGCCAGAAACCCTTGGTGTTTCATCTCACCTGAGAGCTGCCATCTTCAAGAGTATAGTGTCCCATTATACTATTTGTGGGCATTAACCCAGTGTGACTCAGAGGAAAGATTACCATCTATTCACCCAGCACAACTCCTTGTGCTTTGAGTGTCTCTCCTCTGTGCACAGACCCAGGTAGGCCTTGCTCAGTTTGTGACTCTACCAGGATCTCAGTCTGAGATGTCATGATTGTAAGTGCTTTCAGGAAAGTACATGGAAAAACAAGCTCATATCAACAAATAGAGCCTCAAGTATCTGAATTCTTACATTATATGCACAGTGGTGGGCTCTCTGGTTTGCAAGTACCTGAGGCTTCTTGGAGTGGTGGGAGGAATCTGGCCAATCTTTAAATGCAACCATTGTGGAGCAATGTTGGAACAGAAGAGCGCTGCCACCCTATATTGATTTCAGAAAAATAGACCACTCTCTGCTGACCCTTTGCCTTTTTAAACTGGCAAGCTGTGAAGAATTATGGAGATCCCTTCTTCTGTGTACATGTTCTGGGGACTGGCCAAAGACTTTTCTCTGACTCCGTTCTCTGTGAAAACACAAAGAAAACTTGTACAAATCAAACATTAGAACAGTGATATTTCCACTGTCTGGTGGCTCATTTAGTTATGAATATGATGAACCTTAAACTACAGCAGCTTCAATATGAAGTAAATTATCTGTGTGTAGCAAATTAAAATTAGACACATTCTCAAGGCTGGGAATTTGTCCAGATAGAGAATGAAATTTGCTTCCTATCAAAGTGCAGTTCTACTCTCCTGGGTTTAGAATTGGCTCTCCTCAGTTCTGGAGAGGCATTGATTTGACAACCATGGAAAAGCATTGAATTCTCATTCCATACTCCAGCTGCAGAGCAGTTTTGCTGAAGCGAGAGCAATTGAGAAGACCCTTGTTCCATTAGTAAAAATATCGGGTGAAATCCTTACCCCACTGAAGTTGATGAGGGAGGGGGGGATTTTTCCATTGTCTTCAGTGGGGTCAGGATTTCACCTATTGACATAAGTCTGTAGCAGTTCGTACAAATGGTGCATTTAAAACACACTTGCGTTGCGGGAAATCCGAGATGTTCATTTCTCTATTTCCTTTTAATAGCGAAACCAAGTAAGAATAGGAACAGCTGAAGTGGAAAGCATAAGTGAAATCAACAGGCTTACATTTAAAAAGGAGAGACCCTGCCCCTTTCAATAGGATGTGTGTATGTATCCAGAACTATAGGTTGTTTTGCTGGTTTTCAGAAGTAATCGCTTTATCTATAATCTATGGAACAAGACTCTGGTAGAAGAGGGAGGCAGTATGGTCTACTGTCTAGAGCACTGGACTGGGAATTGAGACCTGGGTTCTTATCCTTAACTTGTTCTTTGACCTTGTGCTTCTGTTTCCCTTCCTACCCTTTGCCTGTATCGTGCATCTAGACTGTAAGCTTTTTGGAGCAGGAGCTATCGTCTCACTTGGCATCATGAGGTCTGGTCTTGGTCGCGGGATGGGGGTGTCTCCAGATGCTACTAGAATATAAATCACCATAGCATGCTTCAGCCATTCGTGTATAGAAAGATACACTGTGAAAACAGTTGAGATTTCCATTTTAATGATAATGGAAACTGATGCAGAGAAATCTGCAAACTGGGATTGGTTTTTCTTTATTGTATTTCTGTGGGATTTTTGTCCTTCCAGATCATACTCTTCAGGAAATAATGTAGGAACTATTCAAGGAGTAAAAGGTTTTACCACATACTGTGTGGCTCAAATCCCCCTGGGGTTTACTCCCTGTCTCTTATAAATGCATAGTTTGTGTTTCCAATGGCTTTGACAGAATATTCAGAAGTTGCCAGAACTTCCAGCTTCAATTCTGATTGAGTCCAGAGGGAAGCATTTTGAGCCCATAATGCAGTAGGTAGCGCTTAAGTTACTTTCTGATACTGCACCAATTATTTTACACCCTACCCAGCCACTGGTCTTGAGACTGTCAATAGAAAGTATATCAGAATGAATCTGATGGCATTTGAGTCTCCCTTTATTTTTTTGCATTGCTTCTTGGCAATTTGAGAGACGAAGGAGGTGTAGGAGAGGAAGGTCTGAAAGATTAAGTCAAATGAAGCATTCTGTTCTGAAAGAAAGAACGGGAGTTCTGTATTTCTTGTGCCCCAGGATCAGCCCCACACTGTTAAATTTATTGTGGTCTGGATTGTGTCTTTAGGCACAATCCCACCAACAGGTGTTGTGAAAGCTCCCTTCCCTCAGTGGTAGCCTTGGCAAGCATTGTATCCCAGCCATCTTTGAAATACAATGCTGTCTTGGCTCTCCCCTTGCTCCAGGGGCATGATTTGCTGCTGGCTTACACCTCTGAAGGCCAGAACCAACTCTCCACCTATTCCTTGCGCTCCATGTACCTGGCTGACTCTGGTGGGGAGTAAGTGGGCTTAGTTCTGTGCACTTGGACTTGAGGAGGTCCTGGCAGCATCTGCAGGGCTGTAAGGGGGTCCTTATCTACGTGTGTTGTCCAAGTCATAATCTATCCTGCTAACACACAAAAGCTTTCCAAAGCCATGACTTCCTCCCTTCATGGTCTGCTTTTACAAATGAGAAAACTTACTTGGGTCCTGATTCAGCAAGGCACTTAAGCACATGCTTCAGTTGCTCATGGAATAGGCAGGGACTTATGCACTCAAATCCCATTGATTCTTTTGCTGAACTGGGGCCTTGGACTTGCTATCCCATCTCTTGTGTTTGCTGATTAAACCTTCCCCTTGAATATAACTTTCCCACTATTTTGTTTGGACTAAAATAAATGACTTGGTATGCATACATACACCTCTACTTCGATATAACGCTGTCCTCGGGAGCCAAAAAATCTTACCGTGTTGTAGGTGAAACCACGTTATATCACACTTGCTTTGATCCAGCCCTGCGCGCCCCCCCCCCCCCGAGCACTGCTTTACCACGTTATATCAGAATTTGTGTTATATCAGGTCGCGTTATATTGGGGTAGAGGTGTATTTATGTTCTTATCCCATCCACTGGTGGGGAAGTCAGCATTAATCTTATCCAGTATGTCTGCATGGATTGGTTACACAAAAACCCAAACCAGTACAGCATGATGGGAAAGTGGAGGGGAGTGTAAAATATTCCTGACACGAATAGAAACAAATGTAAAAAGTTACCCTCATCTCACTTCCCAGAATCCTCCATACAACCCATCTGCTCTCTGGGAACTTGGAGTTGAATTCAACTTCGGACACCATCTTCTTGGCCTCAGGCTTACAGCTTAAGGGGCAGAGAGGTAAGTCTATTACCAAAGAAAAGAGAAGCCAGCGTTACCACCTTGCACCGCAAGTGCAGGTTTTAATCCTGCAAAAAGAAACTTCACCCTGAGTTTCCCTGTAACCACTTTGATTGTGAGCATTGCTTGCATTAGTGTAAAGCACCAATAAAAATACTAGCCAAATGGCCAGCCAAGAGACAGAAGATGGGCAGCTCCTCCTGAATTGCTTATTTAAACTAAACAAGGGGCATGAAACTGAAAACAGAAAATCATAAAAAATCTGGATAAACAACCCTATTACTAATAAACCCATAGCCTAAAACCTCAAAAAGCATCCTCCCACCTGGCACTGAGTGGTTCCACCCTTACCTCTGCCTTGATAAGATCCTCACCTCCCTTGGTCTTTGCTCTTTGTCAGAAGTTTGCAGTTAAATAGGTGGTAACAAAACCAAACATCACAAAACATTTTAAAGAGTCAATGGGGCTGTGTGCAGGCCCCAGAATCTACCTGCATACGTGCAGTTGCAGGATTGGGGCCCAAGTTATTCTTAACTGGATAAGAACCATCCCTCCCCAGTGTGGATTTTTCTTAAATAACTGTGGTACCTGTGAATGAACAGTTCTTTTCAGACCTTTGCTCTGCTCATTTGAAATGATGTAGTTTTTAATGGATGCATGTCATACTATATTTTCACTTCTCTTCAGCAGGAAGGGAAAGAATATAGGAATACAGCACAGTCCTGTAAGGGTTTCTTCCCCCCCCCTGTTTCCAGGGGCCAAGGATGGATATAGGACATCTGCTTATAGGACACTTTTAGAACAGTCTTGGGTTGGGGAGCTTAAGTAGATCTACATTTCTCATGGGAAAGATTATATTATAATGCAACCATAGCTTTCCTGGCCCCTGGTCCTATGCAGGTATTTTTTCAGCAATCAGCTATACACCTTTAAAGAGGCTTTTCTGCTTTATATCCTTTCCAAGTTCAATTCAGAGGCACCTCCTCATTCTAGAGTTTTATAGGGGGGAAAAATGCCCAATTGATCTGCTTAACTTAGAACTGGAGCCAGCTGTTAGGTCAGTGAGGCATTTGCTTGCCCCTAATAAGTAATTGGAAAGCTAGTACTTGACTTGTTTAATGGGAAGACAGTAAATCTTTGAAGTGGGATCTGTGACAGGACTTGATACCCTGTCACTCAAATCCCCACCAACATGGGTTAAGTGGGACCTAAATAGAGGACCAATTAACAAGTAGGGCCACAGCTGAAGGGCTAATTAGAGGGAGAAGCAACCCCAGCAACTGGGAGCAGATAAATAGAGAGGAAGGAAGCCCAGGAAGAGGTAGGGGGTAGAGAGGGAGAGCCTAGCAGAAGTAGCACCCAGTTCTGCCTTCTATTTGTCCTGCCTTTCTCCCCAGAAGTGGTGAAGGTGGCCTGGAGGAGTGTGGTGTGTACCTAAGGTGAGAGACACAGGGGGCCACCCCATGACACATCTTAATGACAATAGGAGGGCAGTAATTAATTATTTTAATCTAAAGGAAACACAGTTGTGCAATCCAAAAATTATGCTACTATCCTAAGTATTTCTGGTCTAAGGGCTGCCCTATTCCAGTCTCAGATATGCAGGTGCATCTTGAAAAAGCCGATATTGTGTGTTTATGGGTCTAAGAATGAAACTGCTATCTAAGTGAAACAGGAAGGCTAGGAAAGATAGCTATCTGCAGTTCTTCCCACTCTGAGTGAAATCCTTGCTAAATCGGGGTAATTCAGTTGTGTGCAAGGGAAGGGTGGTAGCTGAGAAGATGAAATTCATCCTTCAACTTGGAGTATCCACTATTTGCTGAAATAGCCACTACAGCTCCTTCGTGCCAGTTGTTTGTGGAAAATGAATATTTTCATTCTCCTATATTGTCTTGTGATGAAGCCTTTCAAGAAAACAGATGAAGTTTCATTCTTTTTGTGTGTCTACCAATAGGAGACTTGTGATACTTGCTGTGCCATTATAGCAGTAAAAGTTGTGTCAAATTAGTAAGTTGCTTGAGGCCTTTAAAGTGTGTCCTGTGAAGGCGACACTTAGCCTATGACAGCTAAGACTTCTTTTATAATTCTTTGGTGAGTTCCTGTTTTGCCTCCCAGACTGCAGCTTTTCTCCTATCCGATAGCTGTGATGACAGTTTATTCTTTGCACTTTGGAGATGTCAAAGGGCTTGTCACTCCCTAGAGGAAAACTTGGAATTGTCAGTGTTTGTAAAGTGTTCAAGGGAGATAAATATACTGTTCTTTCAAAAACCCCAGCACCTTGGTGCATGAGTGTTGAAGTTAAGCATTTAAAAGTCAGCCAATGACAAAGTTAAGTTTGGACATATAACCTTTACTCTGCCCACTTGTGCATTATGTCCCCATCCTTAATTACATGATTAATAATAGAAATGTCAATTTTTCTATGATTACTACATATACACAGTTAACGGTTCTTACGCAGTATACTACAGACTAAATATGACAGTACATCCTGCAAACACTTACTGCATGTGTAACTCTACTCATATTGAACTCAGTGGGACTGCTCATGTGAGTAAATACTTGGAAGGATTAGTCCCCAGTTAGCTTTATAGTTCATGGGCCCCACCCCTTAAACTGCATCTAAGAGAGGCTATGTTGCTGGTTGGAGAAAAGTGTTGTGTACATGATAGATGACTAAAGGCAGATCCCTGTGCCCATACAGAGCCCCAGTGATGCCTATGGCTCTATGAAAGCGTGCTGCCTGCAGTCCTAAGTCGATCAAAGCAAAGCCAGATCTCATCACAATACTCACGAGAACTAGGTTGTCACAGTCCTTATAGAGCTTTGCAGGGGTGTAAGGAAGAAAGAGTGATTGCTGGAGTAAGGGTAGCCCAGATTGTGGCAGCTGGCACTACTTGTCTAATTCCCACCCCCATGCACAAGTAGGCAGGGAGGAATGGGGAGTAGAAGGAGCTCTGGCATTGTCCCTCCCCCACTCGCTGACTGGATTAGCTGTCTGGCCATATGGACAGGAGTAATTTGCTGACCAGAAGGAGTGAAGTAATTTCTTCCTCTCACAGGGCATGGGAGAAGCTGGGGTGAAATTATGACTTGGAGTCACTGTTTCTTCTTTGGTCCTCTGCTGAGGTGGTGCAGTTACATGCTGACCTCCATTGAAGGTAGGCTGTGATGTTACAGTCTAGCTATTGGCAGTGGCTGTGTCCTTGACACATTTCAATTTCCCACCTTGTCATTTGTGCTCTAATGCTATATTTAAAAATAAACACAAAACCAGCCAACACCCACCCCCAGGCAAATGGTGGATCCTCCCACATGAGTTCCCAAACTTTCTAGAAAGCTGTCTTCACACAGAGACCAAGCACAGGAAATTTCATCCTAAATGGTGAAAGTTTGGGAAGCATCTTAATACAGGGACTTAGGATGGGAACGCTCATGCTACCTTTGCTATTGGAACACTTTTTGGTATCTTTAGTTGGGTGAAACAGTGCTGTTTAACTGCAAAATTATTTATGAACAAACCTATTATTCGGTCATGTATTAAGGAAACATACTTGAACCATTAGCTGTCCTGTATTCATAAAAGGATTTCTTTGTTCACTTTCTTGCTTTATAAGTTCTTGGGTTTTAAGAAGGCTTTTAGAAGTATAGCAGGGACACACACAACCTGCAAATCAAGTCCTGGGCTGGCAGGGAACCATTGCTAAGTGGCAATCTCTCACTTGGAGGGGGGGGGGGATGTATTGTAGAGAGTCTAGCAAAGCTCTTATTCTTCTTGAAGCAATCTTGCCAGTCAGCAACAACTGTGGGCAGAGACAGAAACCTGGCTGTTCTAAAAACTGAAGACTCTGGCACCATTCCCTGCCAGCTACAGTTATTAAAAATATGCTGAAGTAGCACCATCCAGCAGCTTGAAATATTTCAGACAACGTGATGATAACCCATCCGCACCTATCCTTCTCATAGCATGGCAGAAACAAAAAAACCCACAGTGTTCTGAGGAAAATGTGGAAAAGTTTCTTATTACCTTGCACCAAAATCAACATTGTCTGTGTTGGGGGACAGGGAGCTTTTGAAGAACTTTTGCTGCATATCTGAGGGTTGAACGCCCAGCAAGCTTCTGAGACCGAGGTCTGATAGAAATGAAACACTAGCCTTTCCAGAGTTAGAAATGTCATGGAGGCATGCTGTAGCCATGGGGAGGAAAATGAGAAAGAGCGAGACTTTAAAATTAAACTGTTTCAAATTCAGTAAACTCATTGTCTTTGCTCTAGATAAAGTTGATCCTGGGAACTGGCATAACTGCTATTTAGAAATGGGAAAACTAATTCTGCAAAGACTGATGCATATGCATTACTCATGTAAGTAGTCCTACTCTACTCCTCAAGACTATTCTCATAATGTAACTTTACCCAGGTGTCTAAGGCCTTGTCAACATGCACAGGTTGTACTGCACTGGTATCAGTAAACAGTACATCTCTCTCCCTAGTGTGACCGCAGTTACACTGATATAATGACGGCCTTGTCTACACTAAAAGGGTTTACCAGTATAGCTATGCTAGCTGGAGATACATCTTATACCAGCAAAAGTTCTTTTATACCAGTTCCCTGAATGAAATAAGCTAAGGGAATTTTTGCCAGTATAACTGCATCTACACTAGGGCTTTTGCTGGCTTAGCTATGCTGGTCAGGGGTGTGACTTTTTTTTCCACACTCCTAACAGCTGTAGCTATGCCAGTAAAACTTAAGTGTAGATGAGGCCTAAGCTTCTTGGGAGAGGGACTGTCTTTTTGTTCTGTGTCTGTCCAGTCCCTAGCAGAACTGGGTCCAGTCCATGACTGGGTACTATGGAAATACAAGTGATGATAACTGCTTACATCAATGGTTGTACTGCTATCACTCCTTTGGTAAAAACATCACACCCCTGACCAGCATAGTTATACCACGTCTACTGTGTGTAGACCAGGCTTAAGTCTTCTCAGAATTGGAGTTCAAAGCAGCTTTGACCAGCTGCCAGTTATTAATGAAAGCCCCATGTAAATGTTATGGTTTCATTATCTGTGTAGTTTAGGCAAAGTAAATCATCAACTTAATTATGACACTTTTACTTGAAACTTTAATTACTAGCTTTACAATTAACACTACTATAACTGGAGGAAAAAAGTTCTCCCTCTTTCTGTTGGTTTACATTGTGAATTTGGCAGTGCTTGGTCTCAGTTTGTTAGTGAGTGCTATCCGATGAATTGGAGTAACAGTGCATGATGTCCAGTTAAACTGGTCTGGGACTGTAAGATTCCTGTCCCCATAAGCAGGCGATATAGTTAAGTGATCTCCACCTAAGTGGAGACTACTATATGAAGACACATGGATGGACCTGATTTTTTTTTTTTTTTTTTTTTTTCAGAGCTGCTAAGCATGAACAGCCCTTGTTGACTTCACCAGAAGTTGTGGGTGCACCTCACCTCTTAAAATTGGGCCAGAAGAATCTCTCTGAATCCTTGTTGAAGGCCAAAAAACGCAACATCAGACTGGTACTAACTTCTCATGAGAAAAATCCATTTAATTCTATCTCTGAAGTGAGTCAACAGATTCCCTCTTGTGTCGGAGCTTGTGAAATTGTTGATAAGGTGCAGTAGAGGATGACAATCCCTCACATATTTGACAACTGGTCAGAGAACCTGCCCTTCTGCTGTTTGATCCTACAGCCACAGACACCAAATTTGTTGTAGGGTGTAGGATTATTATTTAAACCAGTGTATTGCCATGAACAAGCCAGTGTTTTAGAACAGACACGAGAGGTACTTTAGTCTGTCTTTGATATCCTGTTCTGCTGGCATCTGAGAGCAGCAGCATTACCAAATGTCCAAATGGATTATTCCATTCAGCCAGTTAGCCCTCTTCTGGAAGGAAGGTATGCCAAAATAAGAGCTACAACAGGAGCCACTTGCTGAAGTAAATGCCAAACTCCTCTCTGGAGCATTTTGTCTGTGGATAAATACTAATGTGTTTAGACCTTAAACAAAAAATTGGTGAAATCCTATTATAGGTTTAATGATGCAAGGAAGAGACATGCATCAAAAAGCTTCCTGTAAAGTCTGCAGAGCCTGTCTGTGGATAATCCCCATTACAATGTGCTGTCAAACTGGTCAGGTGTAATGTGCATTAGCAGAGCTGCTGCATAGGGAGAAGGTTGCCCATCCACAGCAGAAATGGATCAATATCAACATCTTGGATTTCAAACCCCTCCTTTAAGAACGCCGGGTAATCCTAGTTCTGGAACCAAATTCTATGTGTGAAGGTCAGTACCCTGCAGTTCATAATACCATAGTTTCTCCTTCGTTGTTCCCCAAAACAATGACTCTTAAGATAGTTTCCCTATGTGTGCAGCAACATCATAACAGTACAGTCTGAGCATTAAAACAATGCTAAATATGAACATGATAAATGCTAACGATTGACCTCTTGCAACTAATTTTATTAACACTCCTAATCTTTATCACCATCAAAGTATAGTTATTTGGGTAAAGACTTTTTTTTTTTTTTCTGATGACAATTGTCAGATACTTTTTGCGGGGAGTTTTTAGACTCAGAAATTAAGTGCAGAAGGGATCATCTAGTCTGACAGCCTGCACACTGCAGGCCACGGAACCTCGCTCACCCACGCCTGTAATAGACCCATAACTGCTGGCTGAGTTACTGAAGTCCTCAAATCATTATTTAAAGACTTCAAGTTAGAGAATCCACTAATTTAAACCTGTAAGTGACCCGTGCCCCATGCTGCAGAGGAAGGCAAAAAGCCACTAGGGTCTCTGCCCATCTGACCTGGAGGAAAATTTCTTCCCAACCCCAAATATGGTGGTCAGTTGGGTCCTGTGAATTTTGTCAATAGCCAGACACCAGGAAAGAATTCTCTGTAGTAACTCAGCGTATTCCCCATCTAGTGTCCCATCACTGGCCATTGGGGAATGTTTGCTACTAGCAGTCACAGATTGGCTATATACCATTGTAGGCAGTCCCATCAGACCATCTCCTCCATAAACTTATCAAATTCAGTCTTGAAGCCAGTTAGGTGTTTCTTTTGCTCCCACAGCTCCCCTTGGAAGGCTGTTTCAGAACTTTACTCCTCTGATAGTTAGAAACTTTCATCTAATTTCAAGCTTAAATTTGTTGATGGCCAGTTTGTTGTGTCAACAATGGCGCAACGTTTTAATTCTATTGAAAAGACACAAAGGTAGTTAAGCCTCTAATGCACGTCCACAAATACACGGAGGCTGATACCTTCTCACCCAATGAGTCTCAGTAGGCGTATCATGTGGTCATGGGATAGCGGGTATGATCACCATGCATTGCTATGTGCAGGCTAAAGACTGTGAGTTAGAGAAGGAACCTGAGGGTTTCAAAGGTGGTTAAGGAAATTTGGCTTTCAGTGGAATTCTAGGGGAGTTTGGTGCTCAACTTTCTTAGGCCCCTTAGAAAATCCCAGATGGAACATCTGTTTGGTAAGGTTTTAGTCAGCCCCTGTAGCATGCTTTCTGTGGCTTGACTATGATATGCATCGTGGAATGAATGAATGAATGTTCAGCTGCATGATGAAAGCAATGATTCATATCTAAGGCTGTGGTTATGGGACAGTGCAAGTTGAGATGCTGTAGCATACGAGCCCTTTTGACACTGAATTATGTTGTCAAATGATACACACTCCCTTCTGCAACCCAGAGAAGGATGAATGGAAAATTTCATTGAGTGCTTTATTGCACTATAACTGACAGTGGTGGCTGATAATACTGCGATGCACTTGTGGCGAGGATAACAGAGCTGCGAAGAAAAAAGGAGCAAAGGAAGGTAATTTACACTTGCAAGGACAAGGACAAAATATACAAATCACACTGGAGATAAAGAAATGCTCAGGCTTATGATGGCAGTGTGTTTGGGGTACATGATGTTATCACAAGATACGGTAGCTCATTTATCTTGCTGTGAAATGCACAGACTAGATACGTCAGTTTTGGAAACTATTCTGAACCACAAGAGCTAGGGAAAATAACTTTGCAATGTACTTAGTTCTGCTAATGAATTAAGATAGTGAAGACTGAAACACTGAGTAGTGAGTGCACTATGTGTGCAGTCTATTGGCACATTAACCTTGAGTCTTCCTCTTTTATGGTTGATGCAGAGGCAGAATTATATCATAACACAAGTACGGAACTGGTGATGCAGGGCCAGATTCTCAACTGGTGTAAATTACTGTAGCTTTATTGAAGTCAATAGTGCTACACCAATTTACACCAGCTAAGAATCTGGCCTAAAAGTTTGGTTTGTGCCAAGTTAGACTAGTTCACGTTTGGTCCATCAACAGCAGTGGTACATGATCTGAATAGAGTGGCAAAGAGGTAGCGTGTAGGTAACTTTGTTTGGAGGTTTTGTGGTGGTCAAACAGTATGCTGAGGATAAACCACAAACCTCATAAAGTCACACTTTTTTTTTTTTTTTTTTTTTTTTTAATCTAGGGTTCAAGAGGTTACAATTTATAGATGACACCATTACACTTTAGTGCACTCAATGTACTACATGGATTTAAAGATGCGTGTCTGTTCATCTCCAAGTGTGCATGTAACCCCTTTAATTGTTCGTATGAGTTACACAGTAACTGCATTAAGAGAAGAGCGCTCTGATTCTGGAAATGTTTCCTGCTAATCTAAAGGTGGAGAGGGGAGTAGAGAGGGTTAAAGCTAGAAGCAAAATTTAACTTAATGGGAAAAAACCCTTTGATTAAAAAGTTTGATTCTGTAGACAAATAATAGTTGGTTTTCACCCTACAACATGTGTTAAACTTTCTAATAGCTCTATGAAAAATACCCCATTCCTATGAATAATACTTCTGATTTTCAAATTATTGACTATATTGAGAATATTTACCAAAGAATAAATAGAATTCATTATCTTGATTTTTCTTAAAACTGGAATTGCTGAAGCCTATCCCCCATTACTGTATCATACAGTTTTTGTAAAACCCGTAATTAACAGGCCTGACATTTTATTTGTTCTAAAGTTGAAAAAACCGTCACTTTGTTAATATTCAGTGTAATTTCCCTAGTCACCTTTTTCAGTGAAAAATGTTTACCACAAATAGTGTTATGTATGTAGCAGAAAAGTTAAAAGAATTGAATTCTGTCCTCAAGTGTGTTGTTAGCATGCTCTTCTTGAATACATTAGTTGGCTGATCTATTAGATGTACAAGGTGTTGTACTCAGTTGTTATTGCTTGCTTAAAGTACTCCATAATGAAAACTAAGCATTGTGCAGAAGATTAATCAGTTAGGTTTTGAGGACACTGAGGCTGGCGTGGGGAGGGTAAATTTCATATTCCTGCTTCATTACGACTCCTTGAATGAAAGGGAGGCTTCTTCTTCTTTTCTTTCTTTTTTTTCCCCCCTTTGAAGCTCTAGCTATTGCTGGCTATAGTCCTGCTGCAACTTTTATATAGTGGCCCAGTCTCCAGGGACAATATTGTGAATGTTTGAAATTAATATACACTTCCATTTACTTCTGTAAAGGACCTATTTTAAATAACATAGTGGCTCCAGGACTCGATTTGGGTAGAGTCTAATGGAGCAGAAACAGAATCACTTGAATTCCAGTATATAGGCTTCAGTGGCCTAGCAAGTATTCTGGGTCAGGTTTCAACCCCAGACTGAAATGGGGGGCCCCACACAAAGCAGTGACAGTGGGGAGAGAAAGATGAACCTCTCAGATAAGAGGGAAAGCTATATCACAGGGAGCTGGAGAAATGTTGCTTCCAGCTAAATACCAAATAGATATAATGTGCAAATAAAACTTACTTTCTTATGAATTTTAAAATCTACACATGAAATGAAGATCATAAGGGTTAAGACTTCTCTGTTTTGAAAGAGCTTATTTGGTTAAAGAGTTGGGATCAACTACTTTACATCTGGGGTTGATCTACTGGGTTTATGATTCACAAAGGTTATTTTTACTTGCAACTGTGGTCAGAGGTGGATTAGGGGATTCTGAAACCCTGGCCCAGAGCAAGTGAGGGCCCCTCCCCACCTCTTCCACCTGCAGTCCTCTCAGTGCTCCTGCCAGGGAAATGGGGTCGGGGTGTGGGGCATCCCCTGCTCCGCCTGCCTGGCGCTCCTGCTGGGGAGTATATTACATCAATGTTGTTCCTTTAACTATACTTACTATCGCATTTAAAAAAAAAAAATCAAGTTAGTTTGACAGGGTCTATTTTCCATAAACCTGTGTTGATTTGCATTAATTACATTACTCTCTCCTTTAGTTCTTTCTTTATTGAGTCCCATATCAGCAGCTCCATTATCTTTCGCATGATCTAAACCAATTTTCATTAATGATCTGGAGGATGGTGTGGACTGCACTCTCAGCAAGTTTGCAGATGACACTAAACTGGGAGGAGTGGTAGATACGCTGGAGGGTAGGGACAGAATACAGAGGGACCTAGACAAATTAGAGGATTGGGCCAAAAGAAACCTGATGAGGTTCAACAAGGACAAGTGCAGAGTCCTGCACTTAGGACGGAAGAATCCCATGCACTGTTACAGACTAGGGACCGAATGGCTAGGAAGCAGTTCTGCAGAAAAGGACCTAGGGGTTACAGTGGACGAGAAGCTGGATATGAGTCAACAGTGTGCCCTTGTTGCCAAGAAAGCTAACGGCATTTTGGCTGTATAAGTAGGGGCATTGCCAGCAGATCGAGGGATGTGATCATTCCCCTCTATTCGACATTGGTGAGGCCTCATCTGGAGTACTGTATCCAGTTTTGGGCCCCACACTACAAGAAGGATGTGGAAAAATTGGAAAGAGTCCAGCGGAGGGCAACAAAAATGATTAGGGGTCTGGAGCACATGACTTATGAGGAGAGGCTGAGGGAACTGGGATTGTTTAGTCTGCAGAAGAGAAGAATGAGGGGGGATTTGATAGCTGCTTTCAACTACCTGAAAGGGGGTTCCAAAGAGGATGGATCTAGACTGTTCTCAGTGGTACCTGATGACAGAACAAGGAGTAATGGTCTCAAGTTGCAGTTGGGGAGGTTTAGGTTGGATATTAGGAAACACTATTTCCCTAGGAGGGTGGTGAAGCACTGGAATGGGTTACCTAGGGAGGTGGTGGAATCTCCTTCCTTAGAGGTTTTTAAGGTCAGGCTTGACAAAGCCCTGGCTGGGATGATTTAGTTGGGAATTGGCCCTGCTTTGAGCAGGGGGTTGGACTAGATGACCTCCTGAGGTCCCTTCCAACCCTGATATTCTATGATAGGCCTATAAATATCCATGTCAGCTTGTGTACCTTTTATAAAAAAAATAATAATAATTGGCATATTAGCTTTCTTCCAGTCTTCTGGAACTTCCCAGTACTTCAAGAACGTATTGAAAATGAACATTAATGGTCCAGCAAGCTCATCAAACATCTCTTTTAAAACTCTTGGATACAAGTTTCAGGGCTGCTCTTTATAAAATGTTTAACTTCAGTAGCTTGTTTAACATTCCCCAAAGATACAAGTGGAACGGGAAGAATGTTATCACCATATGATGAGACAATATCATTTGTTTTTACCTTAGATCTAGAATAGAAATATTTATTCAACACTTCTGCATTATTGATAATTCTACCATTTCTATCTAGTAATGGACCAATACAATTGTCAGAATTCTTTTTGTTCCTAATATATTTAAATGACTCCTGCTCATTGTTCTTAATGCTGCTAGCCATAGATTTCTCCTTGTGTACTTTTTGCTTTCCTTATCAATTTTCTACACTTCCTAACTTCTGATTTATATTCATTATTATCAACTTCCCCTTTCTTCCATCTGTTCTAAATATTTAATTTTTATAGCTGCCCTCATTTCTCCTTTAAACCAAGTGAGTTTTTTAACCAGCACAGCCTTCTACCTTGATTGTGGCTTTTTGGACATCTAGTAAGGTGTTCTTAAATTATCTCAATTCTTATTCACATTTTTTTTCTGATTAAGTTCTTCATCGTAGCTGATGTCTCAAAATTGTTTCAGCTTTGTGAAAATGGCCCCTGGAAACAGGTAATGCCATTTTTGACAGAGTGAAACTTCCCCTCCCCTTTTGCTCAATTGATCCTTCCTAAATAGGTTATAATTATTGATGTTTGGTGTTTTTTTTTTTTTTTTTTTTTAACATTCCAATCATGCAAATCATCCAGGTTTCAGTAATACCAACTAGATTGAATTAATGCTCATAAATGAGCAATTCCAATTCCTCTTGTTTACCTCCTAGCGTTGGTGTAGAGGCAATTCAAGAACAACTACTTCTCTTCAGATCCTTTGGTTCTTGATTAATTTTGTTCTCAACATCTCAGTTTTGTGCTAAGTGACTTCGCACATCATCCCTCTTTATACCTTCCCCTTTTTTTATTAGTTTAACATCCTCCTGACTACTCTAGCCAGCTTGTCCACAAGGAGGTTGGTCTGTCTTCTACTGAGATGGAGGCCATCCAAACAATACAGCCCCATCTCCTCTTAGAAGTTGGACCAATGTTCCACAAAGCCAAAACTCTCTATCCTATATCATGTACCTAACCAGCAGTTCACTTCCAGAATCTTCTTTTGTGTCTTCCTTTGTTTCTGGGATGATGGATCTCAGAACATCACTTGGACATTCTTCTTCAACATGCTTCTAAGTTCCCTGAAACCATCTATACTCTGCAAGATATCCCGTAACTCAGTGTCGTTACTACCGGTCTGACCCATGAACTTGGCTGTCCGTTAAAGGCCTTTGCCATGTGTAAGTCATGACTGGGAAAGAAACGTGTTATACATACGTTGTGCAGCTTAATATCCATGGAGATGTAAGTGCATTTCTGGAGACTTGACATAAACTATTTATGCCTGCATGTTTGTAGCGCTAGATCCCCAGCTCGTGTAAATCAGCATCGCTCCACTGAAATTACACCAGCTGAGGATCTTGCCCCATACTCTCTTGCTGAGCTAACTGAATTGGGGATCTCTAACAGGGTCAAAGAAGATAAAGTGCACAACATTCAAATGTGCTTTTCTAGCAATTTGGCTTAACTCAAGCTGAAGAGCTAATAAAAAATTGTCTCCATATTGTTGAGTATTATTAAAGATGTGGCAGATCTGAACAGCTGTGCAGGATTAGTAGCAGTAAAAATAAATTACATAAAATCAAAAGGGAGCTTGTATATTGCTTCCACCAAGCTGACCTAGAGTAAAATAAAACCCATAAGACGTATCAATACAATTATATTATAATAATATAATTATAATATTGCCTGGCAGTAGGTTGTATTTTAAATAAAATTAGTCTCACAGACTTAAAATGTCAGATAATAAACATCTTCATAGGCTAGAGGCTCATCTCACTTAACTCAGAAATATTAGATGTCTGTCTAATCGTAGTACTTTAATATACAGTGAAAAGACCCACGTGGAAACCAGAATAGTATGTTTGTTCTGTTCATCCTATTGAATTATAATATTGGTCTCTCTCACCAAATTTTGCATTTTTTTTTTTTTTTGGTAACTTATCTATAACTGTAAATTTTATTGAAACAAGAATATAAAATACAGATGAAAGTAGTGCGGTATGTCCTAGTACAGTGATGAAAGTAAAGGCAATTCATATGGCAAGACAGATGCAAGTCAGTAACAAGGGTGGGTAAGCATAGACCTGCTCTATGCTTACCTGATACTGATCCGGTGCTCCCCTCTTTTGGATGGTATGTAGGGGAGCCAAATGGCATTAATTAAGTGGATATTGGACATGGGACTCAATGAAGGGGAAATAAAACTACACCTCTACCCCGATATAATGCTGTCCTCAGGAGCCAAAAAAATCTTACCGTGTTATAGGTGAAACCACGTTATATTGAACTTACTTTGATCCGCCGGAGCACGCAGCCTGCCCCCCTGGAGTGCTGCTTTACCGTGTTATATCCAAATTCGTGTTATATCGGGTCGCGTTATATCGGGGTAGAGGTGTATGTGGAATGTCATCACTGGCCCCTTTGTACAAGCCCATGTGGCACTCTGGGTATGTACTTGTGTTGTCAGCCCATGCCGCCACGTCTTCGCTGTTGGTTTTTAACCATGCTAGCTAGATTAAAGCGAGTGCAGGTATGCCTACCCAAGCTGCAGTCACGCTTTTGATTACAGTGACCGCATAGATCACTGAGGCCCACAGTCAGCTCCAGGGATAAAGGCACATCTGTAGCTCAGCATTAAACACTTTCTTTCATTTTAAAGACTTTTGTGTTCTTGCCTCGCTCACCCGGATAGCCTGATGCTTTAGCATCTTCCAACTCTGAGGTATGGAACTCCTGTATGGACTATACTATGTGGTGAGGAGAAAATGGAAACTTATATGTTTGAGCCCTTGGAGAAAGATGCTGGATTTAAATCATCACGGCTGACATAATTCAGATGTAGTAAAACCTGCAAATCATCAATAAAAGATGATACAGGAAGAGAATCTCTGGACTGGGTAAGTTCAATTCCCAGATCTACCAAAGACTTACTGTTTGACCTGGATAAATTGTTTCAACTCTCTGCTTAGCTCCTAATCTGTAAAGCAGGAATTATCCTCTTCTCCCACCTTTGTCTCATTTAGATTGTAAACTCTCTGGGAGTGGGGACAGTCTTTTTTTTTTTTTTTTTTTTTTTTTTCTCTCTGAGTGGTGCCTGGAGCAATGGGGCCCTGATCTCTGTTGGAGGCCTATAGGAGCTACTGTTTATACTAAAAAATCTGGAAATCTCTTTAAGTCATTCCTTCTAATACAAAATGTTAAGTCTCTGCCTTTAAGGCAGTTACTAAAATATTCCTGACATGTGCAAAGCGGGAGAACATGTTTTCTCCTCGCCTCACTGAAGAAGGCTATAAGAAATATGGATCCGGTTTCTTATCTGCATTCATCTCCCTTATGAAAAGGGTGGAAATTGGAGAATGTTAGCTACTAAAATATTCTGAATGTGAAAGCGTAATGTATTCTAGGTCTGAGAGAAGCAAAATATTCCTGCCTCATTGGTCATTATGGTGCCAATCCTGGCATTGCTGTTAACATTGTCATGCAGGAGATGATAAGTTTGGTTTCTTTTCTTGGCCTTTCACTCTCCAGGATGATACAGCTCTTAGGCTATATCTGTACTAGACTCTAAAACAAATCTCAAACCATCACATTAGCACCAGTGCAGTTCTATTGATGGTGGCAATAGCGTAAACTGGTTTCCATTACTTTAACCACTAAGGTGTTGTCTAGACCTGCCCTAAAGAAAGTTGGACACATCATGTTTAGAAATCGGAGCCCTGTCCACACTAGCACTCCTCCGCCCATTGACACTGTTCTTGGCACTACAGTGGTGCTAGCACTGTAGTGGTGAGGGGTTCCCATTGAAGAAAAGTCTCCTGGGAGGCAGCCAGACACCCGTCTTCCCATTCATAAAGCAGTGAGGCTGAGGTCCGTTTCAGGACAAGGAGTGAATAGGTGACCCTTGTGGGAGGCTGAAATGATGTATGTTTGAGAGCCTTGAAGATGAACCTCAAAGAGGCAGCATACTTTTTAAAAATTGCTTATCCTATTGATGATTTTGTGTGTGTGTGTGTATGGGGGGGAGCTTTTTCTTTTTCCTCTGTGTTCTGTCAGCAAGTGGTGCTGGGAAATAGTATAATATTTACACCTGGACCTGAACCAAAATCCTGGCTACTTCCAAACTTGGGGCTTTGAAATGTGAATCTAAACACTTCTACTGTTTGGATTCAGTGTTGAGATTCTGCTCATCCTAGAGAGGGGTTTGAGTGGTTAATGTGGATCTGGTTCTGGTGTATATGGGTAGGACTCACCTTTATGTTAATACATCCTGGCCCCATTGGAGTTGGTGGCAAAGCTTTCATTGGCTTCAATGGAGCCATGATTTCACCCAGTGTGTTTTTGTAAACAAATTGTTGTCACCCTAAGTTGCAGCCATCGAGGAAATGTCTGCTCCACATCTGGATAGACAGACACATGCTAGCTCTGCTCAAGCTAGTGAGCTAAAAATGGCAGTGCAGCTGGGGAGTAGCGTGGGTGGCAGCTCAGCCTAGCAGCCTGAGTACACATCAGCCCATACTCCTTGGGTACATATTTGGGCAGCTAGCCCAAGCCACCCCCCATACTACCTTGGCTGCATTGTTGTTTTTAGCATGCTAGCTCGAGCTGAGCTAGTGCGTGTCTGTCTGCCCGTGCTGGGACGCACACTTCTAGCTGCAGTGCAGATATAGCCTTACTGAGAGTATTAGCCCCAGTACCACCTTACGTACGTGTTCCGGTAACAGATCAAACGAGAGAGAGAGAGAAAAGGTTTCATGGGCTCCTGCTGGCAACTGATAAATTTGTGCCTTTCAGAAAGCATTCCGTTCCATTCAGTACATAAATGTTTCAATCTGGAAACAAATACAATAATATTACCTGTCTCAGTTATGGGTTACCCCAGCTGAAGTTTCTGCCATGACTTAAATGAGAGCTGTGAATGCAGAGGAGGAGGGCTGTTAAGAGAAGTAATTAACATCATTGAAAATAGAACTTGTTCCTGTGAGGTGGGAGTGCTGATTGAGCACATGAGCTCCATTTACATTTTGTTGTGAAATAGATTTTAATAACACCACAGGCAAATTGTGATGGAAGAGAACAAATCATCAGAGTGGAGAATTTTTTTTAAATGTTTTATTTATAGCAGTTTAATGAGAGTGCAGAGTGGGTTCTATATGAAGTATCAGATCTGAAGTAAAATCAGAAAGTTATTGTTAAGGGAATTTGGAGCTTTTCTTCAATGTGTCCATGTGATGCTGGCTATTTGAAAAGAGTGACACTTTTTACATTTAAACTAAGTTTAAACTCCAACATCTGAACTTTATATTTAACTTGCTTTTTCTAACTGACAAATGAAATCCTTACTTTAAATTTTAAGAAAAATATTCTCAATTTAAGAAAAACTTCCTTCTGAACCCTGGATCCTCAGAGGGCATTTGAAGATCACTCGGGTAATTTGCTCTAAACTTAATCTATAAGGCAGATACTAGCATTTATACATGAAATACCATAGTCCTGACTTATAAATCATTGTAACAGAAGGCTGGTTAATATTAAACTTTTGCCAGTGTAAACGTAACCGATTCCTGAAGTGTGTAGTGTTCTCTGGTAACCCATTCCTGAAAATACACTTCTTCTCTCAAAAGCAACTCAGTTAAAAAGATGGCATCTTGGTATCCCACATTTTTGTTTCTCAGTGATTTACGTATCAAATTTGCTCTTTCTGGTTAAATGTTTCTTAACTCTTAATGCTGTGAAGTTGCCCTTGGATCTGAAAATCAAGCTGTGATCGTTCTTGTACACAACAGCAGTACTATTCCACCACTAAAAGTTAGCAATTCTGATCACTGGTGTGTGAACAGGAAGAGGCCAGGTTGCTTTCTCAGAGGTGTCGATGCTGCATTTCTAGCTCATCGTAACACACTTATATCACTACAGTAAGCAGGTAACTGAGTACTTGCAGAGAGCACGATAGATTTTAATAGTTGCTTCCTTGACCATAAATACACTTTAATTCTATTCAATCTCTAGGGAATGTTATCATCTTTTTTTATTTATAACTCTTTGAATTACACAGACCAGATAAGTTTGCTGCTGCTCACACCAGGTGTGACAGGTTAGCATTAACCTGTCCATAATTCATATTTGATTCCAAGTAGAATTAATGGTAAGGATTATAAACACCCTGTATCTCTCAAAGCTTTTTAGCAATAAAACAAAATCCTTCACTTGTCTTCAGCAATGTAGTATAATGAAGTCAGACCCCTTTTGGTAATCCATTGTCCAAGTATTAGCACTAGATACCAGATTATTCAAAGAATCAGACCCTTTGTGGAAGGAACAGACTATGACAGGCTGCTTTGTCATTATGCCATACCTGACCTTTTTTTAGCCTGGTGTCTTTCTGCCCATCCACGGTTCTTGCACAGTTTACATATGCAAATTTATACATGGGAAGTTTCTCCCATGTAGGCACTGTTCTGAGCTATCACTTCATAAACACGCAGACCTCATCCTTTGCAGCTGTCTTAAGAACAGGCTTACCATAGGTAACATTTCTGTGAGCTTTTGCATATCTTTCTGCCATCATGCTTTAACCCTCCCTTAGCGTGGTGAGAAGGGAATTAAGTCTCCATGCTGATTCAGCCCGTGGTCTGGGTATTTGCAGGAACAGAGCAGAACATAGGTGGCAGTGTTTCTTCTAATGAGCCAAGAACCACAACTTGAAATCAGATCTGGCTCTCAAATTGATCCTCCAAAGAATGGTGCTCTTTGATTGGTGGTTTAGGTTCAAGCCCATCTTTACTTTTAATAAAGGGTTTCATAAGCTCTGAAATAATCCTTGTGCTCCCATTTTGTGCCCTGTCGAAGGGGAAGGTACCTAAAGAAAACTGAACTGACTCTGAGATGGGAAGCTGGAACGGGACATAGTATGAAGTAGCATATAGTGATGATGGGCATATGAAGGGTTACCATCAAATTGTGAGCAGTTTTTATTTTCTATTGAGCTCCACTAGATGGTAGTGTAGATAAAAGCAGTGTGCATAAGGTACCTTGCATATCAAATCAGTTCCTGTTTCGAAATCTATTGGATCAATGTTGGTAATTGTTTAAGAATTAGTAATTAAAGAGCTGGCCTCAGTCTTAGCTCTAGCACGCTAACATTAGGATTCCTGATGTTAATTTTGTTAACTACTGTAAGGTTGTTGAACTATATCCCTTTAAGCTTTCCTAAAGTGAGTTGCTTCAGGACTCATTTAAAATTGCCCTCAGAGATTTGGTTTGACTTCTTACTATTCATTAGTTCACTGATTGTTTGGAATGTCATACCTTCCTAGCTGCCATCATCCTTTCAGGAGCAACAGACCCAAATGGAAAGAGAATGCAAATTCTGTCCTGCTGAGAAACTCGGATCTGTTTGGCATTTAGAGTTGAGCTATGCTTCCCTGCACATGAAATCAAAGGAAACTTGTTAAAATGTAATTCTCCACTCTCACCATGAGCATCACAATCTGTGGATACAGTATGTTGCATACTTCCAGTTGCCTAGGGCAGGGCCGAATTAATCTTTTGTGGGCCTGGCACTAAAATTATTTGTGGGCCCCCATGCCCTGCCTCCTAGCAGGGCCAGCGAGTGCGGCCAGGAGGCAACTCTGCCTGCCTGCCTGCCTCCCTGCCCAGGACTGGAGGTGCACTAGGGTCTGGCCAGGGGGATGGGGGGTGGGGCTGAGGAGGCAGCAGGCGGGCAGGCTGAGAGGAGCAAATGGTGGGTAGGGGGAGCCAGCGGGGTCTTGGGGTGCAGTGCAAACAGAGTAGGCCAGGGCCCCTTCTGAGCATGGGCCTGGCTCCATGGAGCCTCTGGAGCCATTGTAAACCGGAGACTGGCCTAGGGGATTGTATCCTGTCCCGGTGGATAGTGACCTGGTCTTGTCAATTTCTGGTGCAATATAACTGGGGATAAAGCAGTCAGCCCTTCGGGAAAATCCAGCCAGTACAAAATGTGGCAGTGCATCTCCTCAGGAGATTCAACAACTCTGTCCTCAACTCTCTATGTTGGCTGTCCATACATCATTGAGTCAAATTCAAGGTCCTGGCCATTATTTTCAAGACGCTCAATGGTCTGGGCCCAGCATACCTAAAATCAGGGCTGGTGCAAGGAAGTTTCGCACCATAGGTGAAACTTCCACCTTGCGCCCACCCCCGCCAGCCCTGCAGCAGCTCCCCGCCCGCCCCCCCCATGGCAGCTCCCCACCCCCGGGGAGCCGTGTGGCAGCTCCCCACCCCAGCTCACCTCTGCTCCGCCTCCTCCCCGAGCACGCTGCCCCCACTCTAATTCTCCTCCCCTCCCAGGCTTGCGGCGCCAAACAGCTGATTGGCACTGCAAGCCTGGGAGGCGGGAGAAGTGGAGCGGCGACCGCGTGCTCGGGGAGGGGGTGTAGGAACGCTGTAAAAAAAAAAACAACCAAAAACTGGGGGCACCGCTTCTTGGCGCCTCCAAATCTTGGCTCCCTAGGCAACCGCCTAGTTTGCCTTAATGGTAGCACCGGCCCTGCCTAAAATATGCTTGGAAGTGCTGTGATGAGAACTCTACCCAGTGGAGACAATGGAGCCGTCCACAGCAAGTGAAAAGCTTATCTGTGCAGGAGACAGAGCTTTCTTGGGGAGTGGGGTTGGGGGTGTGGGGAAAATGTACAAGAACAAGGAACGGACTCCCATTAGGGAATAAGAGCTACCAGAAACGGATTCAGAAACCACCAACCTTGCCTTCTGCAATATAAACACAGTGTGCATATGATTTATAGTAAAAAATCAACCAAATAACAATATGCTACCCTGGCCTGTACACACAGTTACTTCTGGGGAGAGGATCAGAGAGATGGCATCACACATGACAGGTGTTAGTCACGTCACTTAATGGAAGGCACTCGGGTACTGTGGTGATGAGGGTGGTGTGAGAACGTGAATAGACTAGAACCTCCCTAATGATACAACGTAAGCCTGTTAGACATGATGTGCATACCTTTTTCTGTGTATCACCAAGGGCAGGTGGAGATTTCCTTAAAAGCAGTGAACCAAATCAGGACTATTGTAAACTCATGGAAGTTGGTAGCTACACTAGGAATGAGTCTGGTCCATTGAACATCATGTTAGCACATTCAAAGCAAACTTGTCCTCTCTGAAATTCTCTATTGATTTGTGACATTAAAAATATTACAGAAATATGACTGTAAATGTAAGTTATTGCCCACTACCTTGTAAACTAAATTCTGTATGCTACCAATGCAGTAGCAATCAGGATCTGTGCTTGAGCTAGTCACTCACTGACATAAGTGGGATTGGGCTGCTGGCAGGGTGACTTCCATGGTGGGTGAGTGGCGTTCTTGCCTCTGGGACTTGCTTGCTCATGTTGTTCCATCAGAACCCAAGTTTGTTGATCTTCAGGGCACACTGTGAGAGCCCTCTGGTTTCTTTGGCTTTTGTTGACTGAGGGGTGGCTTATTTTGTTGGGTGAATTCTACTTGAGGTTAGTTGAGATGGGTAAATCCTCTTGTCTGGGACTGGTGTCCTTGGTTTTGCATATATGAGCTATTATATTGCTGATTCGATGTGCTTCAGCTTATTGAACAAATATGGAAATAGAAAAGGCAGCATTCCTTCTAATCTGATTCATGGTGGAAACTTTCAAAAACTACCATTTACTGCAATTTTAAACCGTTCTTGTGACAGCTGCAAGAATTCCATGCTGTAAAGGGAATACCTCCAACACTATAAACAATGTCAAAAGTGATCAATGGCCATGGCTTAATGACCCCCACTGTATCATCAGATATTCCTGTCAGTGGGAGCCTTAGGTTTATCAGTCTAAGAGGATGTAAAGGCCCCTGCCTTACACCCCTAACCACGCCAGCGCACCGTATCCGCAGCAACATTTAATTTTGGTGCAAGTGGTCACTGTGTGTTTGTAAAAAGAACAGGAGTACTTGTGGCACCTTGGAGACTAACAAATTTATTTGAGCACAAGCTTTTGTGGGCTACAGCCCACTTCATCAGATGTGTTTGTACAGCACAACAAGGCTCTGACCTGATAGACTTCCAGATTCTACTTCATCACAGATGACGAAGATGATAAAAGTGGGCTGTGGCAGAGACTGAATGATTAAATCAAGGCTGGATTTTTTTTTTCTAAAATAAATCCTCCTTGCTCTAGAGCACATATCTGGAGAAGTTCTATGGCCTGTGTTATGCAGGAGGTCAGACTAGGTGATCGCAATGGTGCCTTCTGGTCTTGAATCTATTCTTTCTCTAGAAAATTGCACTTCCGGTGTTGTGATGTATGGAACTGGTGAGGACCACAAAGAACTGACTGGTTCAGGTGGGTCACTGCCAGTTAGAGTTGGTGAGGGTGCAGGGAGGTAGATAGCAGTTGAGTGGTGTGGGGATGGGAACTTAAGGCATTGTGTCACTTTCCATCAGTCTCTGCAAAACAATAACCATGCCACTGATTGCTGGACATATCACAGAGAGCCAATGCAATCATGTTTGGAAGTTTAACACTGTCAAAACTTGCCCTACATTTTTATTTTCTGGAGTGTTTATAGTTTTTCAAAAATGTGCAAACAAGTCTTTATTCTTTGACTGTGGAAGTGTCAAATTAGTATTAAAGGAAAGAGCTAGAGGATGGCAAGTATTTGATAATAGGAGTAATACTGGTACTGATGCAAATTCCCAATGTTCGCTCCTGCCAAACCAGCAACTGTGTGATTTACTGTTCTACATCACTAATAAAGCATAATCTTTCAGAATGTTCACAAATATACACCAGTCCATGCACAAAACCCATTCACCTGCCCTCTAACAAAAGGGCAAGGATAGTGAGCGGGGGGGAAAAATACTGTTATGCTGGAGGGTGTTGGTAGCTGCCAGAAAGTGTCTCTTTAATATATGGGTAGGGCCCTACCAAATTTAGTCATGAAAAACGTGTCACAGACAGTGAAATCTGGCCTCTAGTATAGGGTAAAAGCACGCAACCTAGATTTCATGGGGGAGACCAGCGTTTCTCAAATTGGGGGTCCTGACCCAAAAGGGAGTTGCAGTATTTCCACCCTTACTTCTAAGCTGCCTTCAGAGCTGGGTGGCCAGAGAGCGGCGTCTGTTGCCTGGGCCCTCTGCTCTGAATGCAGTATCCCACCAGCAGCAGCGCAGAAGTAAGGGTGGCAATACCATACCATGCCACCCTTACATCTGCGTTGCTACTTTCAGAGCTGGGCGGTCAGAGAGTGGCAGCTGCTGACTGAGGGCCCAGCTCGGCAGGCAGCAGTGCAGATGTAAGGATGGCAATACCATACCATGCCATCCTTACGTCTGTGCTGTTGCTGGCAGCTGCTCTGCCTTCAGAGCTGGGATCCCGGCCAACAGCCACTGCTCTCCGGCTGCCCAGCTCTGAAGGCAGCGCTGCTGCCGGCAGCAGTGCAGAAGTAAGGGTAGCAGTACCGTAACACCCCTCTACAATTACCTTACAGACACCCCCCCCCCCAACTCCTTTTTGGGACAGGATCCCTACAATTACAACACCATGAAATTTCAGATTTAAATAGCTGAAATAATGAAATTTATGACTTTTAAAAAAAATCCTATAACCGTGAAATTGACCAAAATGGATCGTGAATTTGGTAGAGCCCTATATATGGGACCTTGTTGAGACTCATGGGCATGCTTGTCGTCTTTCGTTATGCCTAAAGGAAGAAGCAATTAAGTTCCTTTATGTAATAAGATAGTTGAAACAATAGAAGCCACCACCCAAAGCACAGACCACGTAGAAGGCCAGAGCAAGAGGTAACTCAGGGAGAATGAGGAGGATTTCCTTGGAACTGATGGAAAATGCAGGGACTGGGGCATTGATTGGATTGCAGCTGTGTCAGAACACAGGGAAACCAACTGATAGTAAGATGGCTTCCTTTCAAGACCATGCTAATGGTGCTAAGAGAGAACTTCTGGATAATAAGGCAGGTTTGGAAATAGTCTAATTTCCTTGCTCAAGACTTCAGGTCTGCGCTCAGGGAAACAGAATTTTGTGTACATTCTTTTTGTATAAAAGGATTGCTCCAGTGAAATACTTTAACAGAAACCACTCATATCCGTTAACTGCTCGGGACAAAGGGACAACAATATCTTTCTCGTTCATTCGAAAGGTTACTTGCTGTGGGTGAGTAGAACTTTGTAAGACTGAACTTTAGGATCTCTCTTTCTCTTGTGATCACTAAACACTAGTAGGCTGGGCTGAGAATCATAGAACTGGAAGGTACTTTGAGTGGTCATCTTAGGGTGACCAGATAGCAAGTATGAAAAATCAGGATGGGGTGGGGGGGTAATAGGAGCCCATATAAAATAAAGCCCCAAATATCGGGACTGTCCCTATAAAATCGGGACATCTGGTCACCCTAGGTCATCTAGTCCAGTCCCCTGCACTCATGGCAGGACTAAGTATTATCTAGATCATTCCTGACAGGTGTTTGTCTAACCTGATCTTAAAAATCTCCAATGATGGAGGTTGCACAACCTCCCTAGGCAATTTATTCCAGTGCTTAACTACTCTGAGAGTTAGGAAGTTTTTCCTAACGTCCAACCTAAACCTCCCTTGTTGCAATTTAAGCCCATTGCTTCTTGTCCTGCCCTGTCAGAGGTTAAGAAGAACAATTTTTTCTCCCTCCTTGTAACAACCATTTTCAAGTATATAAAAGGTTATCATGTTCTCTCTCCGTCTTCTCTTCTCCAGACTAAAACCCAATTTTTTCAATCTTCCCTCATAGGTCATGTTTTCGAGACCTTTAATCATTTTTGTTGCTCTTCTCTGGACTTTCTCCAATTTGTCCACATCTTTACTGAAATGTGGCGCCCAGAACTGGACACAATACTCCAGTTGCTGCTTAATCAGCATGGAGTAGAGCAGAAGAATTATTTCTCATGTCTTGCTTACAACACTCCTGCTAATACATCCCAGAATGATGTTTGCTTTTTTTTTTTTTTTTTTTTTGCAACTGTGTTACACAGTTGACTCCTATTTAGCTTGTGGTCTACTATGAACCCCAGATCTTTCTGCAGTACTCCTTCTTAGGTAGTCATTTCCCATTTTGTATGTTTGCAACTGATTTGTTCCTTCCTAAATGAAGTACTTTACATTTGTTCTTACTGAATTCAGACCATTTCTCCAGTTTGTCCAGATCATTTTGAATTTTAATCCTATCCTCCAAAGCACTTGCAACCCCTCCCAGCTTGGTATCGTCCGCAAACTTTATAAGTGTACTCTCTATGCCATTATCTAAATCATTGATGAAGATATTGAACAGAACCAGACCCAGAACTGATCCCTGCAGGACCTCCCTCATTATGTCCTTCCAACGTGACTGTGAACCACTGATAACTACTCTGTGAACAGTTTTTTCCAACCAGTTTTGCACCCGCCTTATAGTAGCGCCATCTAGAATGGAAGATGCATCAGGGATTTAGATGTCATGGAACGCGAATGTTAATAGAAATTTTGTGTCCAGCCCTATGAGGCAGCCTTGCAAATCTCAGCACTGACTTTGAGGTGCCAAGTACCCACAGCTCCCATTGACTTGCATAAAAACTGTGGGTGCTCCTCTGAAAGTCTAGCTTTTAGAGGTGGGGATTTCTCCTTCCCCAAAGATCTTCCTAATGTCTGTCAGGTTTTTTACATTGATAATGAATGCAAATAGATCCACTGAGGGGTAGATGGAGGGCAAATTTCATTCAGTTATTCATTAAAACTTTATATGCACTTCCAAAGGAGTTATGTACTACAATGTGTGTGGATGTGGAGTATTAGAAGACATGGAAATATGGCAAATATTGACAGGATAAGAATACAACCACACTATTTGCACTGAGCACTCCATTACAAGGGGACATCTGAAAAGTGACTGAGGTACTGCTGAGATGCTCCAAAGGACAAACTATATAGACAGAGCCCTGGGAATCGGGTGTGATGGGCATTGCTGATTGATAGAAGTCAGAACTGCCGAGTTTAGGTCCAGATTCAAATTTCACTGAAGTTCAGGAGAGTTTGGATCCAGGATTTGGATCCGAGAAGACTAAATGATTCATGACAAGAGTGCAATTAGAATCTGTATTGTATTCCTATAATCAACGAATAAAAGATCTGTAAATATACTTAAAAGGTGAGATCTTGACCTTGCTCTGCATCTTTGGCATGATGTTGCTCTTTTGATTATTCTCAGTTTCACATTCCCTTTCTAAGTGGTGTTTACAAAGCAGGGAATTTATTCCCATCTCTGACTATGACTTGCTGCATGACCTCAGAAAAGTCACTCAGCCCCCTTTTACAGATAAAGAAACTGAGGCCTGGCTAACACCACCCATCTCATGGGTATGTTGGGAGTAGAGCAGTATGACGTCATTTAAAAATAGTTTTGGTCTTTGATAGCAGCTTCCCTCTGATCTCAAAGCATTTAAATTGATTAATGCTTAAACTTCACAGAACTCCTCCTTAGGGGGATAAGGATTAGTATCCCCTTTTAATTGAGGTTCAAGAAGTAAGGCCCCAATTTTAAGTGTCCACAAACTTTGGGTGCCTTGTTTCTTTGGTGCCCAGTATGAAATGTCCAGCTGTCTCAATTTCACTGGCCAAAATTGGTGGCACCCAATATTAGGGGACTCTTTTGAAGATGTTGGATGTCCCTGTGTAAACATGTCCAGGAAAAGTAATCTGAATTAACTAAAGGTGTGAATTTGAAGTGGATTAGTTAAACTGTATTAAATCCCCTCTGTGGATGTTGTTGTTGAGAATTAAAGTGGCCTTAATTTGGTTTATCTTAATTCACTTCCAAAGAGAGTCAATGAGACACTGCATGGGGGCAAGGGTCCATGCTAGCCAATCTCAAAGGAGCATTGGTGCCATATATTCTTTTGAACTTTGAAACAATTTCTGTTTTTTTTTTCTGGCAACTCAGCAGCTGTGGGATGCTTGTCAAAGATCCTCTTCAGTCTATGTCCCTTGAAGCTGATGGTTTTTTCAATATTTATAATACAGAGATTAAATGGCACTTGTTCTCTTGTTTCCCCCTGCAGTATTACGTTTAAGTTTTTATATGTTATGCGGCTGTTTTTTCTTTTAATCATCAACTACATCAATTTTATCTATTGGTGTTTAAACTGTATTCATGGAGGCACTCCAGCATGTCATTTTGAGCACTGAGAGTACTTCTTTATTGTCCCATGATAGGGAATATAGTGGGTTTTTTTTCTTCTTCTTTGCAGAACACTATCAGATCAAATTAATTATGGGCTTTCTGTTCTCCATTTCAGTAAAATGTATTATTACCCAGTATCAGCATCTCCATCAGAACAAGAGTAGAGGGAGAGGTTTTCAGAGCCAAAGCAAAATCGTTTTTGGCTCCTGCCTGTCTTTTTTTTTTTTTTTTTTTTTTTTTTTTTTTTATTGCAGTATTTTAATGCCCCGGTAGTAATTATGTTAATTACACTCTGGGGAAAAACAAATGTGTCTACTGCTCATGTGCAAAAACTTCTTGAAATGCAATCTCACTGGGGTCCTATTAACGGAAAAATATCTTCAACAAAAAATAGAGTCCCCAGGGATCTGATGACCTTTTTGGTTAACTTATTTATAGTGAAAGCAGAGGAAATTTGTGCTTATTATTTCTGCACCAGGAAGCTTCCCCTCCAATCCAGCTCTTTCTATAAATCAATCACTCAGTATGTTCAATAGCAAAGCCTATATATAAACTTTTAAGCAAAGGGTGTAGTATAAATAAATTCTGTAGCACTTTGCAGTATTTGGATTTTTTATTCAGTCAAGGTAGCCGCCTTTTTTTTTTTTTTTAGTTTTAATGTTGAGCTGTGGCCAGAACAGAGACATCTTAAAGATGTCAGCACCTTAGCTCATCAAACAGTACCTGTTCCTTGTTGGCTCATCCATCAGTCCATCTGTATGCCCCTGGAGGAGAGAGATGGGGTTTAGGGATACACCCTTACTCACCTACACTGGCTTTTTACTTGCCAGACCCTGTGTGAAGGAGGGAGGGAGATCAGCTGCTACTTCACCTGCCATGCAGGTGGATGGGGAATGGCTGGGCAGAAATGAGTGAGTGGAGCCTTGGTTCTCCTTTCCCCCCCTCTTCAATATGTCCCCAGTACAGCCGAGCTAGTGTGGCAGGAGATGGATTGGAACAGTTTATGCCCCTATGGATCAAAGGGGTTCAGGAACTGAACATACACAGTCCCTTACTTGGGGGAAAATAGTAAAGTGCTAGCCTGGCCCTTTATTGACTTTTTGTTCTGTGCAAACAGTTTGGCTAGAAACCTGATCAACCCATATTTAGGGTGGGTTGAAGTCTCAATTTGTAGAGCTGGGCAAATGCAGTTTGCCCACCATAACTCATCCCATCTCCAAGCAGACTCCTCCAAGGATTTTTCTCTGTCTCTCCCCTCCCCCGCAGTTCTACCTTACTTGCCTTCCAGGGTTGGTGCCCTGAGCCCCTTCACTGCATTGTGGGTGCTATGCAGAATCTCTCTGTTCTGGTCGTTCAAGAGTGGCCTGATGATATCTCTCTGTCAAAAGCAATAGGAGCAGGGAAAACATCACCATGTTGATCCAGAGACTGAGTACATGGCATAGCACTCAGATTTAGTATGAACAGGATTAAAACCATGGAAGGAAACAAAAAGGAGACCAAAGAATGGGGACTTGATTCTGCACCACATTTTACATAATGACTTATACCTGTGCCTCGCCTCACCTCCCCCTTCCTCCCCTATGTTCTGATGGCTTTCTGCTGCATCAGCCCCAAAAAGGGGAATAGCTGGGGACAAAGGGTGTGACTGCTAAGCTTCTGTGCTCCAGCAGTCTCTGACTGTGGGGTGGTGATCAGCCAGGTTTAACTTAGGACAGCCCTGAGGCTGCTCTAAGTTGAGCCATTCAACCTGATCAGGATTAGGGCAAGTGAGTATAAAGGTGGCACAGTGCTAATGTGGCCCAGAATCTGTCCCAGTTAGCACTTCAAACTGGCAGTGTGTTTACACCCACTTTGCATAGATGTGACCTACTGAAGGTGCAGGGCATTGGAGAATCAGGCCCTGGGTGTTTTGAAGGTACTCCTGAATCATCTGTACCTACATTTTACCGTAAGGGCCATATGCTGCCCTTCATGTCTGGTGGCACTTTCATTAACATCAATGGGAACTTCACTTACTGAGAAGCCATGTTCTTTCTGACTATGTCCAATCAGACTGTCGTTATGGATCTCAAGCCCTGGAGTGCGGTTTACTTAAATGTGATGAATCTACACCATTAATTCAGAAAAACTGGGAACTTCTACAGACTTCACTGTAGACTAGTTTCAGTATTCATTGTTGTTTGTGTTCCTTATACCCCTGGGTTTTTTGACTGGAGAACCCAAAAAACCTTATAATACAATACTCAGATCTTCAATGGCAAATACCTATCGTCTGTGTGGAATGTAATGCCCATTAGTGTCAATGGAAGTTATGTATATCCGTGAAGAAAGACCATACACCTTAAGGAGGGGAACTCTCACTTCCTTTCTGTTCATTTCCTTTCTCTCGCATAATTTATACACACAGGCAGCAAACTTTGCTCAGCTGAGGCAACCTGCTAGGAACCAAAGGACCACATCTAATTTGTAGCAAATTGAGAATGTATATAGAATATGCTCTTTGGTCTCCTCTCAATATGGATCAATGGATGCTGGGAGTCCATATGTAGCACCTCCATGTCAAAGATGAAGACAGCTGCGGGCCTGTCCATATCAGAGCAAGCCCAACAGCACCAGCATCTGCTTTGCTAAAAGGCATATGCATCCCACATCTCCAAAGCCTGGCTGACAAAAGAACACATTGCAAAGTAAAATCATCTGCTCTATGTTCTCCAAATTCATTTGAACTTCTGTTTAACTACATATGTTGCGCACACAGTCCTTTAGCTACCCTGTCTATTCAGTGGCAGCCTTCGCTCCAATTCTTAATTCTAACTGGACACAAACTATGTCCCTATTTTCTGATCCACTAAGCAAGAATTGTTGACATGGCCTTCTGGGACTTATTATTCACTAAGCATATTTCAGACAAAAGGTTCTGGTTAAATATGAACATTTGACAGATGTTTCTAGAGTCTCACGTGATAGTAAGTGCACTGATCTATTACAAAGAGCTCAAGCAGACAAACACTGCTTTTAATTACTATACTATTTGATTTTTTTTTTCCTCCACTTTTCCACCTCTGCTCATTGGACCCATGAAGCTTCAGTTTTATCTTAAGTAGCTCTTTATTTTTTCTAGACAAAGGGGAATTGGCCACTGGTCCCATTGCCTTTGGAGCTGTTATCCAAGTAAATTCTAAGCCTGTAAAGCATTCCAAATCAGGATGTTTGTGAAAATTACTGACATATCTGTTGAGGTACTTAGTGATGAGAGAGTGTTGTAAAGCTCTGAAAATTCTGCCTGTTTGAACACCAGTGGTTTGGTTGTTTTAACAGACTCAAGCTGTTAAACAATCAATTTCTATTGTGGGGGGAACCTCTTCCCCAATCATAAGAGGCCACTCCTTGCTGTCCTCTGATCTGTTCCACATCTCTAACTCTGTAAATGCCAGCATCATTGATCTCTGAACTGGAGAGCCATAAGTAGGAACAGGCCTGAACTACAACTCTGGATGATAACCCTTTGGCCCTGAATTTGGGAATAGTTTTGGGGAATAGTTTGGGGTAGCTCAGGGCCTATCTCTAATCATAATGCTCTTACTTACATAATGCTCTTACTTTTCCACTGCTCCCTCTGAGGGGTCAATCCTGCAGTCCTTGAGTGTGTACATGTCTCATTGACGTCCGTGGGAGTTCTGTGTGCAGAAGGACTGCAGGGTTGCACTCCTAGAGACAGGAGACTAGGGAGGACCGTTTAAAGTGGTGTGAATTGAAAGAATCTCTGCCAGGTATCAAATCTCTCTCTTCACACACCATCCCTACTGCTCACTTTTGCCAGGGCCTAGTTCACTATGGCTGTTCACCTTGTATAATTATTTACAAAGTGCATACTGAGTGTAAAACTATCCAATCAGAGGAGAATGGCCATATGGGGCCAGGCCAGTGGTCCACCTTGCCCAGTATCCTGTCTTCTGATAGTGGCCAATGACAGATGCTTCAGAGGGAATGAACAGAACAGAGCAATTTATCAAGTGATCCATCCCCTGTTGTCCACTCCCAGCTTCTGGCAGTCAGAGGGTTAGGGACACTCAGAGCATCAGATTGCATCCCTGACTATCTTGGCTAGTAGCCATTGATGGACCTATCCTCCATGAACTTATCTAATTCTTTTTTGAACCCAGTAATAGTTCTGGCCTTCACAACATCCCCTGGCAATGAGTTCCACAGATTGACTGACTGTGCATTGTGTGAAGTACTTATGTTTGTTTTTAACCTTCTGACTATTAATTTCATTTAGTGACCCCTGGTTCTTGTGTTATGTGAAGGGGTAAATAACATTTCTGTATTTACTTTCTCCACACCATTTCTGATTTTACAGATGTCTGTCATAACCCCCCTTAGTCATCTCTCTTCTAAGGTGAACAGTCCCAGTCTTTTTTTTTTTTTAATCTTGTAATCATATAGAATCATTAGGTTTCATGCCCCTAATCATTTTCATTGTGCTTCTCTGCACCTTTTCCAATTCTGGGGTGACCAGAACTGCAAGCAGTATTCAAGGTGTGGGCATACTATGGATTTATGTAGTGGCATTATATTTTCTGTCTTATCTATCTATTTCCTAATAGTTCCTGACATGGTGTTAGTTTTCTTGACTGCCACCTCACATTGAGTGGATGTTTTCAGAGAAATATACTCAGAGAGCTTGGAGTAACAGCTAATTTAGACCCCATAATTTGTATATGTATGTATAGTTGGGATTGTTTTTTCCAATGTGCATTACTTTGCATTTATCAACATTGAATTTCATCTGCCTTTTTGTTGCCTAGTCACCCAGTTTTGTGAGATCTCTTTGTAAGCTGCTTTGGATTTAACCATCTTGTGTAATCTTGTATCATGTGCAACCTTTGCCACTCACTGTTTACCCCTTTTTTCCAGATCATTTGTGAATATGTTGAACAGCATGGTCCCAGTACAGATCCTCTGCGGACCCATTATTTACCTCTCTCCTGGTTTCCTATCTTTTAACCAGTTACTGATCCATGATAGGACCTTCCTTTTTATCCAATGACAGTTTACTTTGCCTAAGAGCCTTTGGTGAGGGACCTTGTCAAAGGCTTTCTGAACGTCCAAGTATATACCCACTGAATCATCCTTGTCCACATGTTTGCTGATCCCCTCAAAGAATTCGAATATATTGGTGAGGCATGATTTCCCTCTACAGAAGTAGTGTTGACTCTTCCCCAATGTATTGTGTTCATCTGTGTCTTTACTATACTTAACTTTGTTCTTTACTATACTTTCAACCAGTTTGCCTGGTACTGAAGTTAGGCTTAGTGACCTGTAGTTGCTAGGATCACCTCTGAAGCTTTTTAAAAAAATGATCTTACATTAGCTACTCTCCAGTTAACTGGTACAGAGGCTGATTTTAAGCAATAGGTTACATACCACAATTAGTACTGCAATTACATATTTGAGTTCCTGCCTGGTCCTGGTGACTTATTACTGTTGAATCTATAAATTTGTTCCAAAATCTTCTCTAATGACACCTCAGTCGGGAACAGTTCTTCAGATTTGTCACCTGAAAAGAATGTCTCAGGTGTGGGGATCTCCCTCATGTCTTCTGCGCTGGAGACAGATGTAAAGAATTCATTTAGCTTCTCCATGATGACCTTGTCTTCCTTGAGCGCTCCCTTAGCACCTCAATCATCAGTGGCCCTACTGATTGTTTGGCAGGTTTCATGCTTCTGATGTACTTAAAAAACAGCACTTACACTCACTTTGCAGTGGTGTAACTGCAACATTCAAGGCAACAGTGAATCAGGCACAGTGTCCAATATTGCTCCAAACATAGTCAAAAGAAGTTCTGTCAAGGATTTCAATGGGAGCAAGACTAGGCCCGAAATGGCAGGGAGAGAGAAGTAAGTTGTAGCTGAATGTCATTACTAACACCTTTAACATTGTGAAAACAAACCATTGTGTAACTTTGCCCTTGGTAAGAGGTGTAATCTCAGTGGAAAATTCCTGGATACGTCAACTGGCTTCTCAAAAGCTCTCAGTCTTGCCTTGGCTTCCATGGGAATAGAGTTAGGCCAGCACCAAGAGCTTTAGAAAATCCCTCTTAATTGGAGGTTAGTTTGTGCTGGCACAGCCAAGCTCTGCCAGCCATAGTTTTCTACTGTAGGAGCATTAATAGATTGAAATGCTCACAGATTCTTATTAACTCCCCCATAAAAGGGGTTGTTTTACAAAAATAGATCCAAATGCTATAGATCTCAATGAACATGCAAAAACAAATTAGTGACACTGTGTTTGCAAACAGTTGGAGGGAACTCAAAGCACAATGTATAAATAGCAGTATGAGGGGAAGAGTTTTCTCTGGAATTCATATTAATTAATAGCATTTATGTTCTCTTTTTCTGCTACAAAAAACTTGGCAATGGTTAGGCAGTTGGTGCGCTGAGATCACTGCCTATTGTGCAGACCAACATTGTCTTGTCGTTTTCCTTGTGCTCCCCTGTCGGTCTGTATCTGTCTTGTTTTATTCTTGGAATTTAAATGGTTTGGGGCTCTCTTGCTTTGGTACAGCCCCTAGCACAGGAGCCTCCGTATTAGAGCACAACCTCACTGGGCATTACCACAATACAAATAACAACAACTAGGTAGTTGCTACCTCTAGTGATTTTTAAAAAGGAGGTATTGTGAGACCGGCAACCTCTTAGTGTTATGCTGTGGATTTCTCTCTCCCTCCCCTTTGTCTAATTTCCTGTGTTGATGTCCTATCTTATCTAGCCCAGACTGCAAGCTTCTTGGGGCTGGGGCCATGTCTTTATTCTTCCTGTAAAGTGCTACTCCTCTTTGGCATCTATAATATCCCAGATTGTCCTCCAGAACCATGCATGGAGGGGAGTCTCTGCATGCTGATCTCTCCCCTTTTGTTTTTAAGGGGTGGGGGTTAGCTACCTCCATGGCACTATGTACCCCACTGCTCTTTGCCTTCTGGTTTCTGCACCCGCTTCCCATTTTCAAGCTTTCATCTGTAATCACAAGGGCTAGAAGGTGACTTGGTTTAAGACTGAAAGCTGAGAAGGCCTCTTTGTGGATAGTCCTGGCCTTTCAAGGATCCCTGTCCTCCTTGTTTGTTGCTTTCCTCTCCTCAGCTCTCAAATCAGGGTTGCCAATGTTTGTATTATTTAGCGTCTTTCTTAAAGACCTAGCTGCCAGATTCAGGTGGCATGGGAATCTCGGCTTTCAGTTTTAAAACAAGTCACCTTCTAGCCTTTGTGGTTACAGATGGAAACTTGAAAATGGGAAGCGAGTGCAGAAACCAGAAGGCGCGCGCACACAAATATTTCTGTTTTTTAAATCTCATGATTTAAAAAACCGCCCGGATATTACAGAACTATCCTTTTAAAATGTGAGCCAGCAATCAAATACCATGCATTAACCATGACAAGGCTGAGTTTTCAACTGAAATTGTGAGAGACCTCCTGATAAATCTAAACAAGTCAGTCATAAAAAAAATTAGTCACTGAAGACTTTAATCCCATTTCAATGTTTCTGGGCGTATGCCATAGCAAAATGAGGAGCAAAGTGTCAGACTACCTAGGGAGTGCAGGAAACTGGACACATTCCAGTATTGTCAACTGAAGTGACCTTTAGCTAAAGAGTTTTGGAATTAATATTTCATATATTTTTGCTTGGGGAAAATGGAATTTGAATCCGCTTATTAAAATGAGCTAAAATACCCATTTCTTTTTTAAAAAGTCTCAAAGTGCACTTGTCTTGTACCAATTTATTTTTTTTACTGATTTGTGTAAACCAAGAGATTTTTTTCCCCCTAAGCAGTATTTTACCTAGACTTCTAAAGAGAATTCGCTATTATAATGGCGTGTAGTGATGCCTTTGTAGCCCAGTGAAGTATGGAGTTTACAGTCTTAGGTAAGCATTTCAAAGGCAATTACCATGATTAGCCAACAATTGCTATTGAAACTGAGTTGTGTGGCAAACGCTGCTAGGCACTCTTGAACATCTCAACCTTCAGTCAGTATGAACAAAACTGCACTACATAGCAGACATATGACTAGAACCCAATCCTGTAATCTGATCACTCATGTGCCCAGGGTGTAGCCCCACCAATTTCAGTAGAACTCTGTGCAGGTGGGAGGGTTGATTCAACTTCATAAATTTGCAGAATTGAATTTGCATGTGCCTCGTCACGAAGAGATTTATAGTCTTCTCTAAGATAGATGGCTGTCTTGTCAGATTCTGCTTAAATGAGGCATGGATTGAAGTTTCAAGGGAGCTCTGAAAAAGGTAACATTCCCCCCATGAACAGGAGAGAACGTCTGTCATTCTCATTTTTTGTCCAAGTGTGAATGAATGGCTCAGCCTGTTAAAGCAGGAGTTTCTTTCTCTATGCAACCATAAGAGATGGTCTAGTTAAAATAGGGAGAGTGAGAAAAGAAAGTGGTTCTCCCCATAGGCCACCCTGTCATGAGAGAGCTCTGTCTGTGTATGTGAAATTAGATAAAATGCCAGTAGATGATGCTCAATAACATGTAGTATAGTTCCTGGGTTTTGTAGGCCCTATAAAACTTGGGCACTGCAAATGGCTTCCTCTAGCTGCTGTTTACATCATCTCTTAACGGGGTTTTAGAAATGGGATTTGCCTTAGCAAATGTATCTTGTCCAATCCTTAAAGCACATGATGCTGAAAGGAAAGCCACTATTCCTTCAGCATTTGAATGTCTGAGAGAGATGCCTTGTTAGCGTATGACCTTTTAGCTGTGCAAACCACTCTTTTTTTTCCCCTTTGTGTTTGGTAGTGCTCTTAACGCACCTGGAGGCTTCCACTTCTGGGGATAAAGCCTGAGGACCTTGATCAGTTTGTATTTCATCCTTATTCAAAGAAATTCCCATTAGGAGCATTGCCGTTAGCTTCAGGATGCAGGGCCAAGTACAGCAAAAGTAGTTCTTCTCACACTATTCACTTACGGGCAATCCAGCCCTCTTATGTTGTACAGAGGGTCTTGCTGAAGTGTGTAAGGGTTAGTGGCCTATTAGATGTGAGTGTCCACACAGCCGCATACAGAGTGCTCTCATTACACACCTACCAGAACCAGCCTAGTACTCTGGCCAGTGCTGGAGTTCAGCTTTGCCCCCTAATATATATTACTACTACCCATTGATCCATTACGTACCTGCTCTGTGTTGGCAGCTATGAACGAGCAGTGTCCGAGACACCCCCCCCCCCCCCAAAAAAAAGTTGAGGAACATCACTGGCTATTATCTGTTCTCTTTAATTCTCTACACTCCTTTTTCCTGTGATTGTTTTACTATATTTTGTCTTCATTTTCTTGACGTTACCTCAATTAAATATACAAAACCAGAATATTTTCCTATAGCATTTTTCTTAAAACAAGCAACTTATCATAGAATCATAGAATATCAGGGTTGGAAGGGACCTCAGGAGGTCATCTAGTCCAACCCCCTGCTCAAAGCAGGACCAATTCCCAACTAAATCATCCCAGCCAGGGCTTTGTCAAGCAGGGCCTTAAAAACCTCCAAGGAAGGAGACTCCACCACCTCCCTAGGTAATGCATTCCAGTGCTTCACCACCCTCCTAGTGAAATAGTGTTTCCTAATATCCAACCTAGACCTCCCCCCACTGCAACTTGAGACCATTGCTCCTTGTTCTGTCATCTGCCACCACTGAGAACAGCCGAGCTCCATCCTCTTTGGAACCCCCCCTCAGGTAGTTGAAAGCAGCTATCAAATCCCCCCCTCATTCTTCTCTTCTGGAGACTAAACAATCCCAGTTCCCTCAGCCTCTCCTCATAAGTCATGTGCTCCAGACCCCTAATCATTTTTGTTGCCCTCCGCTGGACTTTTTCCAATTTTTCCACATCCTTCTTGTAGTGTGGGGCCCAAAACTGGACACAGTACTCCAGATGAGGCCTCACCAATGTCAAACTTCTACCTCCATGATACTTAAAATCTATATAGAATATTCCCCAAGAGACTTTTAATTCTTGTAAGACAGGTCACATTTTGGTTCTGAACACACATATATTGTCTTGCTAAAGCAGGGGTGGGCGACTATGGCTCACGGGCTGGATCCAGCCCCTCAGGGCTTTGGATCCGGCCTGCAGGATTGCCCCCTGTGGTGCTGCAGGCCCTGCGCTGCTCTCGGAAGTGGCTGGCACCACTTCTCTGCCCCGCCGCACAGGGGCCGCAGGGGGCTCCATGCATTGCCCTTGCCTCCAGGCACCACCCCCCGCAGCTCTCATTGGCCGGGAACAGGGAACCGCGGCCAATGGGAGCTTTGGGGGAGGTACCTGGAGGCGCAGTAAGGGCAACGCACGTGGAGCCCTCCGCCGTGCTCCCTCCTCCCCCGGGGGCTGCAACGCTTCCTGGAGTGGCACGGGGCCGGGTACAGGGCAGGAAGCCTGCCCTGGCCCTGGTGCGCGCTGCTGCCACCCTGGGGCTGCTTTAGGTAAGCGGCGCCGGGCCAGAGCCTGTACCCCTCCTGCACCCTGCCCCCCGACTCCATGCCGAGCCCCCTCATACACCCTGCACCCCCTGCACCCCAACCCCCTGCCCTGAGCCCTCTCCTGCACTCTGCACCCCTCCTCTGCCCCAATCCCTTGCCTTGAGCCCCTTCCTGCACACTGCACCTCCCCCACTCCCTCCTGCACCCCAACCCCCTGCCCCGGCCCTGCATACAATTTCCCCACCCAGATGTGGCCCTTGGCCCATAAAGTTTGCCCACCCCTGCTCTAAAGCCTGAAGCTTCAGCAGAAGAATTTTCTGTAAGGCTTCAATCTATTTGATTTTGTTTTTTTGTTTTTATCCCACTCAAGTGTTGCAAGAGAAACTTGCAAGTAATCAATCTTGGATACAAGGGCAGGATTTGGAATCCGGCTAGCCAAGGAAGTGAGAAATGGCCAGATCTTGCAATATTTTTAGATGCTAGCATTGTGATTGATAGGTGAGAAAAGTTAACCTGAAGTAAAGTGTGCGTGTGCATATACACCCCCCCCCCAAGAGGACATTGAAAGCTATTAGAAGCAAGAGAGAATGATGTCCAGTTCCAACAGAGATGGAGTCACCAATCAAAACCTTAGAATCTAATCACAAGTGTCCATAGTTGTGATACATTCTAGATCAGAATGAAAGTAAGTTGCTCAAAATATTTGAATGGCATGATTGATGCTCTTCTTAAAAGGACTGAGTGCTACAGTAAAAGATGTTACAGTTCCTGGGGGAAATTAAGATTTATTAGTGACTGTTGGAGCTCAGAAATATTGGCTGCATTTGTCAGTGAGCTCTCTTCTAGGGCTGCAGTAACTTACTAATTCTCACACATTGGGGTACATTAGTATCCATCCTAGCTGCCCTCATGAACTCCATTTTTATTAATGCATAATATACCAAAGCCTTGTGGTGAGGCAGCACTGAAGATCTTCGCAAACTGTCTATTTTTAAATGTTTACTAGTTATTTCCTCTCTGTAGCACATGGTGGTAGTTGCAGGCACTCTTAGGACTTAGCCATAACTCTTTAATAACTGAAAGCCATTCAAAAGAAGCTATATTTGAATGAGTCCAAATTGTCTTGGAAATAGGTATGCTCAAGGGTGATTGATCATATTATAAAAATAACTAACTAAATTAGAGATGGGATCTGTACAAAACTCCACCTCTGAACCTGGATCAAAGAATGCAAAGCTTATAAGTGAGCTTTCTCTGAATACTTTAATTGTTCAGGTTTAGCTGTCAAACTCACAAGTTTGAGGGTTACCAAAAGAAACTGCACCATCTGCTCAAGAAACTCCCTGAAGAAGCACAGGAACAAATCTACACAGACACCCCTAGAGCCCCGACCAGGGAGTATTCTATCTGCTACCCAAGATCCATAAACCTGGGTATCCTGGATGCCCCATCATCTCAGGCATTGGTACCCTGACAGCAGGATTGTCTGGCTATGTAGACTCTCTCCTCAGGCTCTACGCTACCAGCACTCCCAGCTATCTTTGAGACACCACTGACTTCCTGAGGAAACTACAATCCATTGGTGATCTTCCAGAAAACACCATCCTAGCCACTATGGATGTAGAAGCTCCTTACACCAACATTCCACACAAAGATGGACTACAAGCCGTCGGGAACAGTATCCCCAATAATGTCATGGCAAACCTGGTGGCTGAACTTTGACTTTGTCCTCACCCACAACTATTTCAGATTTGGGGACGATTTATACCTTCAAGTCAGCAGGACTGCTATGGGTACCTGCATGGCCCCACAGCAGGGCCAGCTCCAGGCACCAGCTTAACAAGCAGGTGCTTGGGGCGGCCAAGGGAGAGGGGCGGCACCTGCGGCAATTCGGGGTTGGCAGGTCCCTCACTCCCTCTAGGAGCGAAGGAACTGCCGCCACAGATCGTGGCTTTTTTTTTTTTTTTTGCTTGGGGTGTCAGAAATGCTGGAGCTGGCCCTGCCCCACAGTATGCCAACATTTTTATGGCTTACTTAGAACAACGCTTCCTCAGCTCTCGTCCCCTAACGCCTCTACTCTGTTTGCGCTACATTGATGACGACATCATCTGGACCCAGGGGAAAGAGGCCCTTGAATTCCACCAGGATCTCAACAGTTTCCACCCCACCATCAACCTCAGCCTGGACCAGTCCATACAAAAGATCCACTTCAGTGCAAATAAGTGATGGGCCCATAAACACCACCCTATACTGGAAACCTACTGATGGCTATACTTACCTACATGCCTCCAGTTTTCATCCAGACCACATCACACAATCCATTGTCTATAGCCAAGCTCTAAGATACAACTGCATTTGTGCCGATCCCTCAGACAGACAAAAACACCTACAAGATCTCTATCAAGTGTTCTTAAAACTACAATACCTACCCGGTGAAGTGAAGAAACAGATTATAGAGCCAGAAGGGTACCCAGAAGTCACCTACTACAGGACAGGCCCAACAAAGAAAGTAACAACACCACTAGCCATCACCTACAGCCCCCAACTAAAACCTCTCCAGCTTATCATCAAGGATCTACAACCTATCCTGAAGGACAATCCCTCACTCTCACAGACCTTGGGAGACAGGCCAGTCCTCGCTTACAGACAGCCCCCCAACCTGAAGCAAATACTCACCAGCAACTACACACCACACAACAAAAACACTAATCCAGGAACCAATCCGTGCAACAAACCCCGTTGCCAACTCTGTCCACATCTATTCAAGGGACACCATCATAGGACCTAACCACATCAGCCACACTATCAGGGACTCGTTCACTTGCACATCTACCAATGTGATATATGGCATCATGTGCCAGCAATGTCCCTCTGCCATGTACTTTGGCCAAACTGGACAGTCTCTACGCAAAAGAATAAATGAACACAAATCCGACATCAAGAATTAGAACGTTCAAAAACCAGTAGGACACTTCAATCTCCCTGGACACTCAATAACAGACTTAAAAGTGGCAATTCTTCAACAAAAAAACTTCATAAACAGACTCCAGTGAGAAACTGCAGAACTGGAATTAATTTGCAAACTGGACACCATCAAATTAGGCCTGAATAAAGACTGGGAGTGGATCGGTCACTACAAAAACTCTGCTGATACTCGCACCTTCTTGTCACCTGTTTAAAATGGGCCACCTTGATTGCATTGGCCTCATTAGCACTACAAAAGTGACTTTTCCCTCCTTTTGGTATTCACCCTTTATCAACTGTTGAGAATAGGCCACTTCCACCTTAATTGAATTGGCTGGCTAGCACTGACCCCCACCTTGGTAAGGCAACTCACATCTTTTCATGTGCTGTGTATTTATACCTGCCTACTGTATTTTCCACTCCATGCATCTGATGAAGTGGATTTTAGCCCATGAAAGCTTATGCCCAAATAAATTTTAGTCTCTAAGGTGCCACAAGAACTCCTTGTTGTTTTTGCTGATACAGACTAACACGGCTACCACTCTGAAAGTTGATGACTGTTTTTCATCTGGGAACCTGTCCTGTATCAGAGGGGTAGCTGTGTTAGTCTGTATCCACAAAAACAACAAGGAGGTGCCACCAGACTCCTCATTGTGCTGCAATAGAAATAGCAGAGTTAAAATCCTGGCTCCATTTAAATCAATGGAAAAACTCCCACTGACTTCAGTGGAGCCAGGATTTCACAGGTTTGATTTGGCCCATCTTTAAATACCAATAAACTGCAGAGAGTACATGAGGCTGATGGTACTATATCTAGATCAGGGGTAGGCAACCTATGGCATGTGTGCCGAAGGCAGCACGCAAGCTGATTTTCAGTGGCACTCACACTGCCCGGGTCCTGGCCACTGGTCCGGGGGGCTCTGCATTTTAATTAATTTTAAATGAAGCTTCTTAAACATTTTAAAAACCTCGTTTACATACAACAATAGATTAGTTATATATAAAGACTGATAGAAAGAGCTGTTCTAAAAACGTTAAAATGTATTACTTGCCCACGAAACCTTAAATTAGAGTGAATAAATGAAGACTCGGCACACCACTTCTGAAAGGTTGCCGACCCCTGATCTAGATGCTAAAAGGGTCTTGGAGTAAGACTGGTAAAATTCTGAGTGGATTCCTTGTGTGGCCATAGCTGATTAGGATGGTGAGTTTCTAAAGCTGATTATTATCCTAAATCAATAAAGGTCTGATCCAATACTAACTAAAGACAATGGAAAGACACCCATTTATTTCAGTGGGTTTTGTGTTAGGCCTTAGATCTCTTCTGGCTTCCTCAGTACTATGAACCATTTTCTTCCTTCATTCCAAAGATGTTCTGGAATCTGAGTCTCCGTTGGTCTGATCCCTGGGTCTCAATTACCCTCAATCCAAGCATATGACACATGGCTGGTTGTGAAGATGTCCTACGAGCAGTATATAGCGGGGCATACATACGTGGCATGTGGGCTGTTAGCAACTATTTCTAACTATAAGGGGTCCCAGACTTATTTTGAATATTTCAGTTATGAGAGAGCATTGTCCATGTCCAATGCTATAGATACAATAAGTAGTAGGCAGAGTGTGTGTTTGAGCCATTATTTTCACTCCTCAACCATAAGTTGGTATAATATTCTCCACCCTCTCCCATTACCGAAGGGCATGTTCGGGGGTAGTGGAGTCATCAGGTGAGTACAGGATACAAGTAACGCCTTGCTGTTGCATGTTGTTGAGTTTGTTTAGGTTTGATCTCCTATTCTGTTCCTTCACCATAGCTATAATCTGTGATGTGAAACGTGTTCCATGCTGGTTGAAAATCTAAACAAGCTATTATCTTTGTATATTTTCAATAACACCAGTGAGCTAAGCATCGTCTCCATGAATGTATCAGGTCCTGCTTGTTCTTGATCAAACTGTACTTTCCTAGGTGTTACACATCACAGCTCTTAAGTGACTGATGTCACAACAGATGTTAAACGTACTGCACTGTAGTTTTCTGGTTTGTCTCTTGACCCTTTTCTAAATAATGGAGTTGTTTTTGTCCTTTTCCTCCATTAGTTAAAGAGGGATCAAAAATCAAACTAGAAAACTATAAAGCAGAAAGTTTAACATCTGTCACAACACCACCAGGACGAGATTGCTTTGAGAAGGGTACACTGTAGGGCAACTCAGTCTGGTGAATAGTCACATTAGTGTCTTCCCATGTATCTTTTTTTCTTCAGTTTCTCTTCTGATGTGATTCTCTAGTCTCCTTACAAATTTAAAGAACTACTAAATTCAATCACTTCTTTACACACAAATATAATTCTTAAATAGACACTTCCTTGTACTGGATAGTCAACCATAGGCTATTGCCATCATTTATATATGGCCTGGGGAAAGCTTTAATGATTGGGATGCAGCCCAATGTGTATGTGGGGGAAATGGGACCAAAAATTAGGATGTTGGCATTAAATTTACCAGGTCTTAGTTTGAAATTCTAATGCAGTAAGAATTTGTCCAGAGGAGTTCTGTGAGTTATTGTACAGTGTGCCCTCCAGTGTCCGGTCGTGCAAATATTTATTGCAAGCATTAAATGGAGCAGTCTGCATATTTGTAAATCTGTTGTGCTTTGTTTCAGCTGGGAGCCTTTCTGGGTTAGGACTGCAGTTCATTTTGTTGCATCTGCCCTCTCCAGGGGGAAGACAAACCAAAGATGAGGAACTGGGAGCTAGCTATCTAGATTTACTAGCCTGAGACGGATTATACCTCAAAATTATCATTTGGCAACATAAGAACATCCATGTAACTGTCACTGCCTGGAGAACAAATTACATTCATGCTTTATGGCCCTTACTCTGCCACCCTAACTCAGGGTTTGTCTACGTGGGCAGCTGGTGCACACTAACCACACCATAGGGACCCTACTCGTGCTCACTAAAAGTTTTCTAGTGCACAGTGGCTTAGTACTTTTAAAATGAAACTGTGCCGACGCACACTAGAGAACTTTCAGTGCAGGCCCACAATTCGTGCACATCATGCTGGTGTACACTACTGTAGCATGTAGACAAGCCCTTGCATTAGGCCTAGGGGGGCTACTTGTGGAGCAAGGTGCTACTCAGCATGAGTAATGGTACCAGAAATGGGCCCTGCAGAAGATGATCACATTTTTTGAAAACTTAGTGATTGATTCAGAATGAAACATAACGGTTTGTTTTATGAACCACTAGAATATTGCTTGCTAAATGTCAATAGGAACTTAAGAGTAAATCCCAAGAGATGGGAAAAAGGAGTCACAAAATATATGGAAAAAGCATTTCTTCTTATAAATCAAGGAGAAATACTTTGGGCCCAATTTCTCACATGGGCACCTTTGAAAATCAGGACGTTTGTGAGGGTACCCAGTTGTGGATTTAGGTGCCTAATTTTATAGTATCTAACTTAGAAAAGCGCTCTGCCTCAGTTTTCCCAGCAGTAAAGTGGGGATTAATATCACCAGTGGTTCTCCGAGAAGTAAACTAAAGGGGGAGTTGTGAAGGCACAAATGGGAGTTTGAATGCCTGACTGCCCTTTGTGCTATTGAAAACTCCCCCCTCAGTGTTTGAGAAGTACTCTGTAAACAGTAGCTATTCGTATTAAATGCCGAGGGCGATGGAATTTCCTTGTCATTATAAGCTGCACAACTGTTCTAAAATATTTAGACACTAATTCCTTTAAAAGAATAAACATGTGGCGTTTTCTTCTATTGACGATGTAGTCTCTTGCTGCTGCTGGCCAGCCTTATGTGAAGGAGACTATATATTTTCAGAGCTGTGGCACTTTGGTGTACATTCACTAACGCCAGGCCAGCTGGCAAGACCGATACGGACCCAGCAGCTTTTAGGAAGTATTTTGTTTTTAGCTAGGAGAATCCATTTAGCTTGAGTAAAGCATACTGGGCTAGATTCTGTTTTCCGTTTTACTGGTGTAACTGAAATCAGAATCCATCTTGCTCCTGTGTAGTTGCAGGGTTCCATAGTTTAACTTGTGGGTGATTGCATCTTTGTTTCATATTAGATATTGTTCACTCAAATGACAACCTGGTACTAACAGGGATTAGAAAGATACTGTCCGCCTGGCCACTTTTCATGGTGGTTAGTTTTGTACGATGAGGTGCAAATGTTTATGAAAGTGAGTTATTAATAGTGTTGGCTTTGGCTAGAGCCAGGCATAATGCAGACAGATTGTGAGCAGGATTCATTATATAACTCTCTGCATTTCAGTCCTGACCTGAAAGACCTCTTCTGTTTCAACCCTTAATTTATCAAATTATGGGACAATTTTATGATGTAGACTGTAGTTCTTGGAGTTTTAAGGGCCATGGGAGTTCTGTGAGATTACTGCACTGTAAGGCCTGAAATTTACTAGGCTAGTAGAGTTCAATAGACTTGTCAATAGGGAGTCAGTTGTAGCTGGAGCTGAAATTGGTGTAGGAACCTAAGAATGATGTGGGGAAGGATGAAGTGTTGAAGGATTCTCACTGTGCTAACTGGATTAATTTTTACTTTGTTTCCTTGTTGTCATTTTAATCTCACTATAGTCACTGGAGCTGGTCAAATTTTTTTCTTGTGAAACTGTTTTCCATTGGAAACTGCTGATTAGAGTAAATCAAAACATTTTGTGTCAATGTATCAATTTTTTGGAAAAATGATTGTAGTGCTTTGTTTCAATAAGGTGGAAGCACTTCATTTTGACTAAGTACCATAATAAAGTCAAAATGATAAAGTGGAAAGGACATTGTCCAAAGCAAGCCCTTTGACATTTCTGAAACAATTTTTTGGGAAATTTTGTTTTGTGGGAAACTTTAAAAATTTTGGCTTTACATTCTGACCTTGAGATGAAAGTCAAATGTCAGACTTTCCCATGGAACAAGTTTTGACAAGCTCTAATAGTCACTACAGCTAAACCAAAAGGCATCATTGTTTGTTTGAGATTTTTTGGGGAAGTTATAACAGTGACTGCTATAATCTAGAATTAGAACCAGAGGTGGCTTTCATTTTAATATTTTCTTTATGGAGAGTGGAAACAGACACTTCAGAATACATTTTCTCACTAATGCACACAATATAGAGCTTTCAGTGTATAATCCTACATCAGTACTGTGATGATAGATTCCCAGAAGCTTTATACAGGAGAGACTGAATGTGTTGTTCCACTTTGCCTTTCTAGATAAGATTTTTCCTTTACAACCCCTATCCATTTGGAAGACACAGGACAGAAGACAAGGGGTCCAGTAATAAAGATGAAGGGCTTGGAGGAGTGGTCTTGAAATTTCAACAAATGTATGTTTTGATTTCTGGCCTTGATCACACTGCTGATTGAAGAGGTAGCAGAGTGACAATGGGCTGTTTACACAAAACCACATCATGAGTCATAGCAGAAGCTTATATTTTATTTAGAGCTAGGGGAATTGTTCAATTATCTTTCCAAAAGCCGGATCATAAATAGGGGTTTGTGTTTTCTGTACAGGAACAGATTAAAGATACCAAATTCCGATTCAATTCCCAAGCCGTTTTCCCAGCTGTTCTTAGTACTGATGAAGTAAATGGTGAATAGCAGAAGTCCTGTTCAGAGATGTATAACACTGCCAAGCACCATGAAAGTGGTAGAATCTGTGGATACTAAAGGGAGGGTATTGTTTCTTTAAGGAAATTAGAACACTAATTTGTCCCGCCCTCACTTTTGAAGGCAGTGCCAAAATTCCTAATGGCAGTTTCTTAATGGGAGAAATATTCTGTAATAGCAGGACCCCCCCGCCCCCACCAATGTTAGTGAGATGTTGCTATGGAGAATTGCAATGCATAGATCAGCAATGGATTAGAGAGAAAATGGTGGCAGTCAGGGGTGCTGGAACAGTTTGTATGGCGGGGGTACTGACTGTAAAACCTGCATATAGTGGAAATCACTTCAAGCCGGGGGTGCTGCCGCACCCCTGCACCCGTAGTTCCAGCACCTATGGTGGCAGTGTGTCAGTTTGTGTTTCATCAAGCTTTTCCACTATTCCCACAAGTTCTTAAACAACTGGTAACTAGGATTACAAGCCGTTTACAACATGATGGTGGTGGCAGAAACTGGAGAGCACAATTCTCCTGGTTCTTGAAGGACTCAAGTAAATATTGACATATTCCACTGGGATGACTTCAATTCCAGGTGACACTGTTGTTGTGAAGCATTGGGGACTGAATGTAACTCTGTTTTTAATCTCTATGTGTATCGTGTTCTCATTTGGAATACTGACAGCAAACTATTTTTCACAAGTTACAAACCTTCAAAGGGCTGGCGTTGGATTTGACACTCCCCCAGATAGATTTGCTGCTTTGCGGCAAATACCACCCTACTCCAGATTCCACCATAGAGAATAGTCCTCAACAATTTGAAGACCACAGTGGTTTCTGCTTCAGTGTTATGTCCAAAATCTGAATTCTACTCCTGGACATATAATAGCTTCTTTTTTCAGCTATGCAATAATACACTCCTGCATGTCTGAAACTAGTACTGAGCCCCAAATACCATGGATGATGTCTAATTCCCTTCTTATGTAGATCACTATAGCATCCCAGGTTACTGGAAGATTCTTAAACTGATGGACTAATACACTGGGTCATATTCAGAGGTGACTCTAAATTGAGAAGGATGGAAAGTATAAGTTCACCAATGTTTACATGTATGCCGCCGTAGTCTCCAAATTTACTTGGGGCTTCTTGACACTGAGGCTTTCTGGCACCAGTATAGCTACACCGATGTAGCAACAGTGGTGGAGACCCCTAGAGTGGACATGCTACACTGGTGTGAAACCTTGCACCAGTGCAAATTACCCCTGTCTAGAATTCTCAACTTTAGGTAGCCATTTAAAAAACAAAATCTTCGTTCTTATCATTCTGTTCCGTGAGCAATAAGCTGGAGGCGGTGCGGTGCATTGGCAGAGGAGAAAGCTTTGTGAATGCTAGCATCCTCTGTTCCAAAGAGAGAAATCCACAAGAGTGCATAAACAGCCTTGCCCTCTGGGTTGTAATGGGGTGATAAACAAGGGCTCCTTAGACTTGAGCAAACAGGCTGAAAACTCAGTGAGTCAGCTGAAGAAGGCTCAAGAACTACCAATGGCCAAAGGAAACAAATACATAGCCCGTAATATGAAGGAACTCAGCAATACACACAATTGTGGTAAGGAGTCTATCAGTGTTGTAGTGTCATTTATTATCACAATAAATACACCTGCAACTGTAAAAGTATTGTAGGTCAGGATGTAATTAGCCATTATAAATTAGTATTTACTAGCCACAGAGAGTCTGTCCTATTTTCTTGTAAATTGCTCTGGCATGCCTCCAATGCAGAAAGCTTGCAAAGGCTGATGAGCAGAATAAATCATTCCTAAGGCCTTTTCAAGGTTTTACTCAAACCAAAATACTGTGCATCTAATTCATAGCCACTGGTGCATACATTACAGTGTCAAACTTTGGTGACTGTACATCATTGGGCTAATCTTTCAATGCAACACATTTTTTAAAATATGTGAAGCATTTGCATCTGTATGACTGTCTCCTGGTTCTGTGGAGACTGATGGACATATAAATATTAATGCTTGGAAAAGATATATAGATTAGATAGAGCATACTGCTGTAATCCACAGGGAAGATGATCTCATGAAAACTTGATTGTTTTACATAATCCCGTCAAAACGCTTCCTAACGTAAAATAGAAATGCATTTACAACTATTTTACCTTGTCAGTATAAACAGGGAGAGACTGTCCCTGCCTTTTATCTAGTACTTGAGCTCATGCAAAGGTAGAGATGGCAGTCAAAAAAATCGTATGGGGTGGCTATCGCCTGTGATGATACATCATATTGATATAACTGAATGAATTTTAATTGGCATGTCGGATTTATTGTGTTTTTTATAAACACAAAACCAACTGGAGCCCTTTAAGAAGTGGCTCATTAGATGTACTGAAGGTGTACTTTTAGAATGATGGATACAATATTACCAACTCTAAGCCTTTAGGAATCATGCCTCTTATGGAAGAGATTGACCGTGTCTCTCTTCTACTGTAGGGCAATTACCTCCCTCAAGCCTGGAGTCCAGATTGTTGAGACAAGAAATCAACAAGAGGCTGATCATATTCTCAAGGTATTCTTAGCTGGTACTTTGCAACTCTGCTCAGAGAGGGGAGAATACGCCTCAGAGACTGAGAGCTCTTTAACTGCTTTATATAGGGGTTGGTTTTCAGCTATGAAATGCCATTTTAATGATTTATTCTCACATTTCTAAACAGATAACTACTTTGTGTAAGCAACCAAATTAATGTAAAAGCGTGTCTTAAACTGCAGTAACTGGGGTCCTCTATAAATATGTACATACCGCTAGTGATAGAGCTACTTTTTCCCCTTCAATTCTGAGAAGGAACATGGCAGAGACCATTGTAGCAAATAGGAAACTCATCTATGGCAGTGTATAAAATATATAATTAAAATAAAAACATTGTCACCTGAATAGATGGTGACCGCCCTTGTGATATATGAATGTAAGAAAATGTCTTATGGTGACTGTTGATCGTGGTTGGCAGACAGGGTCTGATCCTGGAAGGGATAAGAAAGCCATGCCTCTGATTTGTGGCTGTAGTTGAAACTCATGGGAATTAATGGCATGAGATGCGTGTTCTGAGTTATCCAGTGGCCTTGTGGTGTTCAGATTTCAGTTCTGAATGAAGTAACTTTACTATCTACTGGTGAAACCATTGTAGATCAATTGCAGAGACGTTTGGTTTAGTAGAAGGCATTGAATATACTGCATTTTCAGTGGTAAAATGTGCAGCCTGTGTTTCTATATAGACAGAGACAAGGTGGGTGAAGTAATTTTTATTGGATCTGTTCCTGTTGGTGAAAGAGACAAACTTTTGAGCTTACACCAAGCTCTTCTGTGTAAGCTCGAAAGTAACATAAGTTGGCCCAGTAAAAGATATTCCCTCACCCTCCATTGCCAGGGTTCAGGGCTTCAGCCCTGTGGGAGCTGCTTGCCAGGGCTCGGGGCTGAAGTCCTGCTCTTGCTGAAACCCTGAGCCCTGCCAGGCATGCCCTGTGGGGCAAAAGCCCCAAGATTCCCCCCTACCCTGGCTGGGCAGAAGCCAGAGGCGACGTGTGGGGGGGCATGTGGCGTCAGATGGCCCACCCCCAGATTTTTGCCAGGGTTTGCTGACCCCATTCAGTCACATGGTGCCACCGTGCCGCCTCCCTGCCTGGCAGCTGCTGGAGCCAGCCAGCTGGGAGCTGTGGCCATGGGGAGAGGCGGCAGCAAGCAGCTGGGAGCTGCAGGTAGAGCTGCTGCTGGCTCTCCCTAGAAAGCTAAAGCAGCGGCCCCTCCCTGCAGCTCCCAGCTGTTTGCTGCTGCCTCTCCACCTGGAGCTAACACCTGGGAGCTGCAGGGAAGGGCCGCTGAGGATAAGAGGGGGAAGGGAATTTTGTATAAAAGTGAAACTATCCAATATAGTCTAAAATACCCAGAAGCTGAAAAGCCTACTAACTGACAGCAGATATACTGCCTCCATTAAAGGGGCTGATATTGCCTCCGCCAGCTGCTTCCTCCAGCTCACCACCATCACCTCAGTCTCATCTGGGTTGAGATTCAGCCAGCTCACAGAGTTCGTGGTGGTCACTATTGTTACTCCTTTAGCCTTTAAGTATATGGCTGCTCCTCTGCAGGTTTCTTCTCTAAGTGCAGCTCTTTCCCAGATTTTCTCTTGCTTCTGAAAATTGCCCCACCCTTAGTTACAAACTTGCAGTGACACTTGGGCATTGCTGGTGTAGCCGCTCTATGCCGACGGGGGAGAGCTCTTCCATCGACCTAATAAAACCACTGCAATGAGTGGTGGTAGTTATGTTGGCAGGAAATTTTTTCACACCCCTGAATGACATACGTTTTGCCGACATAAGCGGTAGTGTAGACAGGGCCTTATAGTGTCAAGCATTTGTCTGTGTTCAGTTTTTGGTGCATTAAAGGTATGTCTACGCTGCATGTTCTTTTTTTGGCAGCGGGCAGAGTACATACTCACCTGGCAAGGGTATAAATAGCAGTATAGACAGTGAGGTACTGTTCAGGGAAGTAAAGACGAGCCTGAACCCATAAGGTATGTACCCTCCACAGCTCTCTGTGCCCAAGCAGTGCCTCCCCATCTATCCGGCAATTATTAGCAGTGTAACATCCCAATCCCTTCCTGTTGCCAGACTCTTTCCTCACTACAAGGAAAGGCTCCAGAATTGGGAAAGGCTCAGGGGGGACGCAGCGGGGCAAGGCTCCGTTAGCTACCCACTACTGGAGCCTTTCCCCACCACAGGGAAAGATGCCACAGCAGGGTAGGGCTTTAAAAGAGTTGAAATCCTGGCCCCACTGAAGTCACTAGCTGTTTTGCCATTGACTTTTGGGTGAAATTTTCCTAACTTCTGGGTCTTTAACTTAGCAACTTTAACACTGAGCCTTTTAATGCTGTATTAGAAAAATTTAACGTATAAAAATGCTATTTTCAGATACTTTGCACTTTGGAAATAAAGGGTGAGATTTTAAAAAGTGTTAGGCTGTGTCTGCTCCCAGTCAATGGGAGAAGAGTGAGGCCAAGGCTGAGTGCTTTTGGAAGTGTCGCCCAAAGCCAATTCCTCTAATAAACCTGACCTAACTGATCCAATTCTGGGCAATTTTAGATTCTTAAATTGCAGTGAAACTGCAGTGAACTGCCTCCTCTGCTGGGCATCTCTAGTGGACATGGCCTGCCAAGGTCATGAGACTTGGCTCTCAAATGCACTGCTCTTTGCCTGGTAGCTCACTCTTCACTGTGAGTCTGAATGCACCCAATAAAACAGACTTAGAAAAAAATATTGCCCTCTTTCCCCCACATACTGACAAGCATGCCAGTGAACAGCAGGGCGATTCTAGCTCTTGGAAGTGCCAGAGGCAACAACATATTTAAAACAAATGAATGTTTGGAAATGTGATGCAACTCTATGGTCAATGAGACTGACTGTGTCAGAGTGACTTTGGGGCCATATGAAACCCATCAGTGAGAGGAAACCTAAAGAGAGAAGACTAGGTAAGGGCATGAGGTAAGTACCGGAATGCTGACAACTGTTCTCCTTAGGGTGTCAATACAGTCCGTATGCAGACAGAAGCTCCTATTAGAGTCAAAATGAAATTTATAACGAGTGAGAGCCTTGCCAGAGTTTTGGGGCCTCTAAAATGTATGTTTTTAACTTCCATTTCTACTGACTTTAATTTAGCTTGCACAATATTTTAGACTGGTGAACTGAGACCAATAGTGAGTTTTCTTGGATCTATGACTATTTCAGCTTGGAAAAAATACCCTTTTCTTTTTAACGTAATAATTCAAGAAAATTTCCACCAGACCTTTTGGGCTAGCTAAGGATGAAAGGTTTCTGAGAATTGTGTTGCACATGCCACTAGCATAGTTTTGAGATCGTATCTCTGCCTCCAAGAACAGTCCTGGTGTTTGAAAGTTGGATGGCAAGGCTGCCAAATACCTTGTACTGCAAAGCTATTCCTTCATATCTGAGACTCAAAACTCGCTGGGCTTGTTGGATGCCAGTTTTACACTGGTGCAATGCCATTGAAATCATTGGAGTTACAGTGATGTAAAACTTGAGCAACACAATGGAGAGTCAGGTTCTCTATTTGTAACCTGCAGCCTCTCCACCTTGTACTTCGATAATCAGTGAAAGCAGGTAAAAAGCCAGAGTCTAGGACGCGAAGTAAGTAATTTTAAATCGATCTAAGATATGTCGACTTCAGCTACGCTATTCTCGTAGCTGAAGTCGACGTATCTTAGACCGAATTAAAATTACTTACTTCGCGTCCTCGCGGCGCGGGATCAACAGCTGGGGCTCCCCCGTCGACTTTGCTTCCGCCTCTCGCACTGCTGGAGTTCAGCAGTCGACGGGAGAGCGATTGGGGATCGATTTATCGCGTCTACACTACACGTGATAAATCGATCCCCGATAGATCGATCGCTACCCACCGGACGTACCCTAATTAGTGTAGACGTACCCTAATTAGAAAGCGCAAGACATAGGTGAATGTGAAGGAAAAGGTATGAGCAGGAAAAAAACCCTCATCATATGGATGAGATTAGCTGGTAATTAAAAAGTCAACCAATTTGAGTTAAAGGATGGATTAATTAGATAAAACACCAGGAAATCTAATTCACTCCGCAATTTATTTTTAATCTGAGTCAAGAAGATGTTTATCATGGTTTCTATGAAGCTTGTAGGAAGCAAGTCAGATTTAATTAGACTCTTGTGTAATGACCCACATCTCTCCAGTTTTATCCTTGTTATAATTTATTTTATTTATAAATAGATGTACATTTAAGATCTGGAGAGAATATCTGGAGTATTTGATTGCTGCTTTAGCAGGTCAGATGTATTAATGTTGTAAATGTAGGGGACGTACTGTTTTCCCCCTATTACCGTTCATATATCAGACTTCCTTCTGTGCCTACAATATTAGATCATTTATAACTGGAAGTTTAACTCTTCACAGAAAGCAGAAACTCACTAACCTATGTCATCCCCCATTAGGAAAGCACTTCAGCATCTGCTTGAAGCTAAGTGTTGGCTTAGTGGTTTCTTGAATTGAGGCCTAAATCAGCAAAAAGATACATATGCAAAAACATACATATTTATAATTTGAAAGTGGGTACTAATTAAGGTTAAAACAAATTGCAATTAAATTGTACATAGAATCAGTCAGAATTACATCCATAACTAAGCTTGGTTCACCAATGGAAAGATGCTGGGAGTGAAGCAGTGTGAAAAATGAGCAGACCTTTACGTACCATTATTTTGAAGACCTTGGTCTTGCTTTTCAGAGTATGTCAGAAGCTTCCATTATTATTACTTGGTATTGTTTTTTGTCTGTTGCTGATCAACACCCTTAAAAGGATGGGTCAAAGAATATCACCCACAATTACAGCAGATCTGGTACTACCATGGCAGTTCCTTGTGCTGGTATGCAGGAGACCTAAGCTGAACATCAGTGCAAAGGTCGTGCGGTCCCACTAGTGGAAATTGGGTGCATCTTAACAGTGGCTGGCTTGATAGAGAAAAAAGAAAAGACTAGGGGGCTGAATAAAACTTTATAACTAGAACCAGTTGAAAATTGGAATTTCTGGTATTTTGAAATTTTTGTTTTCATGCTGATTTGGGGATAAAAAGGTCAATTTCCAAATTGCAATTTTTCAGAACTTTGTTCTGTGAAAGATTTGGATGTGCCAAAAGGTTTAGTTGGCTTGGTTCAGTATTAATCTGTTTCTCCCTGAACGGCCGTGAATTGTATTTCGGGTGCCTCATACCTCTATTATCCTCTAGGGGCCAGGCACCCTGGCTGGACTACATCTCCCACGATGTGCTACAGTGTTTCAACCAAAGTTGAAGATGTATCATGGGAATGTAGTCCACCCTGGGGGCCTTGTCCAGGGAGGCAAATAGCATTAGGCAACGTGGAAGCACAAAACTGCACACAGATTTTAATGTCAAATTGATTTGGTATTAATATTTGAACTCAGACTGATGAACAGAAATGTTTTGATTTGGATTGACCTGACATGAACAAAAATATTTTGTTTAGATTTTTCCCAATGGAAAAGCGAAACATTTTAGGCAAAACTGAAGCTTTCCCATAGAAAATTTCAGTTTTCAGAAACTGCATTTTTCACAAATTCCCATCCAGCTCTATTCCTAACCACGTAAGTGTGGTAGCTAAATCAAGGTCTGCAGCATGCCCTCCGTACTCCTATATCACTTTTGATTCATAGGTAGCACCAAGATGGACACACTAGATATGCCTAGGTACAGTAGCTAGATCCTAAAAGTTAGATCCTCTGACTAATCACATGTTTCCTATCCTCTGAAAGAAATGTGGAACAATGACAATCAGAGAGACGGGAGAGCGGAAGGGCAATGACATGAATGTCTTTAGGTCCTGGACATCCAAATTGATATGACAAATAAAGAAATTCTTTAGCTTTCAAAAGAATGTTTCCATGTTCTTTATTTCTCCCTTAAGACCAGGCAAACCAAGGGCTAAATCCTGATGTTTTGGCTCAGGCAATACTCTGTCTTCATTGGAAGTTTTGTCTGGGCAAGGACTTCAGGATTGTCCAAATGATGTATTTGTATGTCTTGTGTTTTCAGTTAACAAGATGCCAGCTTGGCATTACTTGCATCTGCAGGCAGTCGCTTGTTGGCCAGATTGCATGTCCAAGCTGCCTTTACGAGACATGGCATGTCTCGTATTTCAGTCCTGGGCAGTAAATGCAAAGATGGTTAAATGGCATGCCAAGAATACAACCTATCAAGCTGAGAGTTGAGGCGGCAATTCCACACTTGGCACTACTCAACAGACAGGGAGGAGATGCAGGCAGTCGAGGCTAGCACAGTAGAGATCATGCCCAGCACAATGGAGCCCTTATCAGAGCCTGCAGGTTCTACCACAGTATAAATAATATAGACAGTGGACAGCCTCTGGTCAATGGTACAGTGAGTCTAGATGCATTGGGTCCTTCTACCCTTTCGCTGTTAGAGGTGAGCCTTCTGGGATAGGGCTGGGGCACACTGGTGTTATTTTCAAGCAGCATCTCAGCCCAGTGCTCTAAAGGAAGGTGGTTCTGCAAATGGACAGCAGGGGTAAGCGATCATCCTGCCAGAGGCACTTGTCCCAAAGGTGCCTGCTTCTAGGCCGCTTTAAATGTATAATTCATAACTAACCTTCTGACCGTTGCATTTGTCTTCACTATGGAATCTAATTGCACATTGAGGTTTTATTATAATGAATTATTTCACATCCCCATTAAGCTGATTACTGAAGTGATTGAGACACGACTGGCCTGAATGACAAAGTAGTAATCAACAAGGGTAAACCATGTCTGACAGGGAGATCATTTCTGCAAAATTAGTATCATTGATGAAAATGTTTGGACTGAATAAAGCAGCTTTTTTTGTCCTGTAAGTGACACAAGCAGATTGCTTACTTAAATATGCATCTTGGACCATTGACACAATGGTAATGGAATTTATAATGGTTTCAAACTAATCTCTTTAAAGGGGATACTCCTGGCTGTATAAATCGGGTATTAACTTCCATTTATGCTGCTGTTTGTTTGCCATTGCAAATTATTATTTCAGTGATAGTACTACTTCTGCCTGACTGTCATGACCAGTTCCCACTGTCCCATAATCCTGCTGTGTGAGACGTGGGCAAATGCAGCTATGTTAGACTATTGGGCTGAAACCAGATGTTCCATCTCCAGGATATAACCTCATTTGAATTCAGCTGTGATGTGCTGAATTAATGACATTGGGGGTCATTATTTCTCTGATTATGAGGTGTATTTTATCTAGAGAAATACAGCATGAGTATTAGTAGTGCTGCCATTGTGTCTCAGCCCTGTTCTGGAGGAGCCATCTGCGGGAGAGGAGGGAAAGTGAGGTTCTTGGGTAGCCTCCAGGCCTGTTCACTACTTGGCTTGTTTGGGGAGACTGTGAGCAAAAGGAGCCTTCTAGGGATACTTTAAAGACAATCCAAGATAACAATCTTTAGGCTGATTTTTGAAAGCTTTTAATGTATGAAGTAAAATTATGATCTACTGAGTAGTTAGTATATTATGTTTCACTCCGAGACTGGTGTTTGAAAAGGGCTAATTTCCAAAAGGGGAGGAAAATTATGAATGAAATTGATTGGGAAGAAATATTTAGATAGAAAAATGTAATGGAAAATTGGGAATCTTTTGGGAAGAGCGTATTAGATGGTCAAAAAGCTACGATTCCACAATCAAGAAAGAGAACAACTTTGGTCAGAAGCCCATCTTGGCTCGGTGGTGAAAGGACGGCAGCAATGAGAAACAAAGTACCGTGTAACAATGTGGGGTTGCTGGCAGAGGAGCGGAGGGGAAATAGACGCAATCAATATAAATTAGAAGTTATAACACACAGAACTTAATAAGAGAAACTACAGATGTCCAGGAAAATCCATGCCTGGCAGGGCTAAAGCCAATACTAATAATTAGATTTAATACTAATAAAAGTGTGTGTGTGTGTGTGTGTGTAGAGGGGGAAACAAATTAAAAGGAAAATCTGTTCTATAGAGCTTGAGACGACAATGGGATACAGACCATGACAGTGGTCCCCAACCTTTTTCGTCTGGCGGGTCCCAGACAGTGAGCCACGGAGGACCGTGGTGGCGGACGAGCATCTGCCAAAATGCCACCAACAAGCAGTGTCATACACGTCATACAGAGGCGTTGCTACCGAAATGCTGCTGAAAATCGGCGGCATTTTGGCAGTGACGCCTATTGACGTCGCCGCTTGTCCGTGGCATTTTGGCGGATGCTCGTCCGCCGGCCAGTACGCGGACGCACTTAGACGCCCCGGCAGGCGCCATGGTGCCCGCGGGCACCGCGTTGGGGACCCCGGACCGTGAGAACAGGGTTTGGGACTTTGAAGTCAGGCTGACTCTAGGATTTGAGATCCATAAGAGATTTTCAGACTCTGATGCCAAAGATTTTTATTTCCTTGGGATATGCAGTTTTTTAGATGTGTATGAACTGAGGTGCGTAAATATACAGCACAACTGTTCACAAAATACCCCTTTGACTCTTTCGTCCCGTTTTAAATTTTCTATCCCTTGTAAACTTTAAAAGAAATATGATTTTATTCCAGGTAAGAATGGAATTGAAAAATACATATGAGGATATACAGTATTATTAATTAAAAAACAAACACGGGCCAGGTCCTATCCCTGGGTGGCCATGGAAGAGCCAAAATGTAGTGTCTTCTGGAGAAGTCAGGGAGCCGGGTGGGGACTTTCTGTACTCTCCTCTGGTTCCCAGCATGCTGTAGAGCCAGTCTCAGCCATGGTTCTTTGAACAGCAAGTGTGTGAGTGGGACACCAGGTGTAACAGATGACTCATGAACAGCTTGAATTCCCAAGCCCTAAATCCCAGGTAAGGGGAGACTTGAAGCAGTTTTTTTCCCATGGACATGGAATTCCCATGGCCTGGGCATGCACCAGCTACTACAGATTGGACTTGAGGATTCTAGCCTTGTGCCTTTTGAACAGCCTCTTTACTTTCCGTAGTTTTGATCCTTATAAATCATTCAATCTCGCTCTTCTGACTCTAATACTATTTAAAAATTAAATGGACTAGAGCTGGCCTTCTTGCTAGGATATGCATATCTGCTCTTCATTAATAATAGCATCTTGATAGTGAAAGAAGATGGTCCTCTGAACTCTAAGGTTAGTGTTCTTGCACTACAGGGTTGAGAGAAGCAATTCAGCATTTACCAAGAGGTCTTTTAAAAGATGTATATTTTTCTATTCTAGACAACCAGTAGAGAAGCTCCAAATAGTTATACGATATGCAAATAGTGATGTTTGGTCAGTTTTATTCTATCTACTGACAAATGTACTGAGCAAAGATACAGAGTAACAGTTGAGAAAACCTTTGGTCTACAACCCATTTGTCTGTCATTTAACTCCCATCCTTAACAAACACTACAGTAATTTGTGTGATATGCACCATCATACTTAAAGACTGCATTATGATGACTTGTGATCAGATCGACTCTGTGTTCAATTTCTTAATTTCTTAATTGAACACAGTCTGCTATTTAAATATACTGTAGCATCACATATAGTGGAATGGTCTTATTCCACACACAAGTCATAGGTCACCCTAAGTATGGTGTCCTTGTATACAGGTAATAGGCCACTCTGCAACAGTGAACCATATTTGGTCAAAATTGGAAACTTTAGGAATCTAGCTTCCTAACTTTAATTTAGTTTGGATTGTCATGGTCTTAATCACTTCATTTTAGTAACTTAAATTGTTTGCTTCAAAATGATGCCATTTGGATGAAAATGAAAAGGTAACAAGCACAGAGGCCAATAACTGATGCTCTCATTGATGGCTGTCTAGTAAATTTGACCTGAATGTAACCAATGCAGTAGCTTCTGCCAGAGTCTACAGGGAGCCTGAAACAATTGCTCTGAGAGGGGTATGCTCACATTTGTCTCAAGTGGGGCTTATCTCCAGGGCCTGCTGCTTGGGGAGGGGGCAAACCAGTAGAGGACCCTGGGATGTCGGGAGAAGAGAGCAGTGGCTCTGTCCGCCCAACTGTGCAGATATCCCCGCAGCCAGTGTGTAAATACTGGGGGTACTGTTGTCCCTGACTCTCTGTTGGGGAGAAGGAATCCATGTCCTCCCCGCCACCCCCCCCCCCCGCCGCCCCGTGTTGCTCTGAGGAGAGGGGACTCTTGCTGCTATACCTTGTGAGGAGAAGGGTGCCCATGATGCTGCCCCTGTCTTTCTCAGAGGGTGGAAGGGGGGCCTCCTGTATCAGCTACTCCATTGTGATGTGGGTGTGGAGCTACAGAGGGCCCCATGTTGGGAAGCGTTTAGGGCTCTGGATTGCGTTAATCTGAATGTGGGCATCCCTAGATAAGAGTGAATTAAATTCTACTGTAACATAGGATATTGTGTCTGCTCGATCATAATAGGTAATTGTGAAACATATGACTGTTTACCTGATGTTTCGGGGTTAAGCTGGGATATGGGGAAGAGGTAAGGTGGTTTGGAGCACCATAACTCTGCATTTCGATGGTTTATCATTTTTTAAGGCGTTCTTAGTTTTAGCTTTAATTTTAAACTACTTAGATTTTAATTTAAAAAAATGGAGAATCTTTAACATTATAAGATTCCTCCCCCCCCTCCATTAATTAATGATATATATTTAAACCCTAACTCTATCTTAATAAAGTTATTTTTATTCGGGTCTGTATTCATTTGTCTGTAGGGGGTTTACACTAGTCAGAATTAGAGCCATCCAATCCCTACGTATCTAGCTGAGTAGAAGTTAGCACTTGCATTTGAATTTTACATAATAAAAGTAAATGTTTGGTGATCTGGGTATTTATACTATTGGGCTTTTCTTCTAACGATGCTACAATACCTCTTTCCCACTTGAGGAGTGTGGTGTTTAGTAATAAACCAAAAACATATTTTTAAATTATAAACTATAGACTTGATTAGTCCACTGTGCTAGCTTATGCTGATTTAATTCCATTCACTGGAGGTAAAACTGATATAACAGAGTGGAGAATCATGCTGTTAGTGAAACAACCACCTACCTTTGATATCCTACGGCTTGAAGGAATACGTTTATTTGAGTGATGATCCCACCTTGCAGTTCTATGTAGTCGTACGCTAATGATTAGAACAGTTTTGTTCATCATCTAGCCAATTTCCATTTGAGAGTTGATTTTGGATTCACATGCTTGTAATTGAAATTGGATGTTTGTCATATTAAAATATAGATGATATGCAAAATGACACACAGACTGTATTTGATTTGCAAACTGGTTCTTTAAAATGGATGGTCTTGAATATTAATGAAGCAGGCTTTCAAACAAATTGCCTTTCTTCCCCCGCCCTTTTTTTTTTTTTTTTTTTTTTTTTTTCCTGGTTGACGCAGAGGGTTTGATAGTATGGAAAGTATGAAAATAAACAAGTCCGTTTCATCAAGTGCTCCATTAATTATTCATTAACAATTTAAATGGAAGCAGCTCAGCTATTATACGTTTTTGTGTGTCATTCACCATCTATTCTAGACAATGTCCTCTGCTTTGATATCTCTAGGTGGTGGTTATACAATTCTGATCATAACTGATCAAAGGGCTGGTCCCCTTTAATTGGACCCTTTTCAACTAATCAGATACTGAACCACGCTCATTATCTCTCCTGTTCTATTTATATGGTTTCTTTTTGAGTGATCTATCCCATGCTGGTTTATTTTTTATTAAAGCACCCTATAACAGGAGAGCTTATAGCAAAGAAAAGTTATGTGCAAATTACTAGCACAAGGTGGTACCAGGTTATGTAAAACAGACTAGAATTGTTTATATTACTCTGGGCTGATTTCTATTCGCAGGCCTGGTCTACATTAGGTCAACATAGCTGTGGCACTCAGGGATGTGGAAAAATTCACCCCCCAAGCCCTGTAGCCCTAATGCCCCTAGGCATAGATGCAGCTAGATCAGTGGAAGAATGCTTCCTTCACTCTAGCTAATGTTTGCTCAGGGAAGTACAGTTCCTACAAAGACAGAAGCTCTTTCCATCACTGTAGGTGCATCTATGCTATGGGGCCACAGTGGCATAGCTATGGTGCTGTAGTGCCTGTAGTGTAGGCATGGCTTCAGATACCCAGGCTCTAAATCTTAATGAAGTCAATAGATGCTGTGTCCATGTATCGCAGGATAGAGTCTGTATAATGTAGCCAAAGATTTGGGCCAGAGATGGCTTAAAAAACAACAAACCAAAAAACAACCTTACAGTATAGTGTGAAACAACCATGCCGTAGTCAGCCTGCTATGAATTGAGGGGCTGGTGGTGCCAACCAGTAGATTGCATTCCACTTTGGCAGATGAGCAGACGCAGAGAAACTCTTGACTGGATTGTGCTTCTAAACCCACAAGGCTCAAATGGGTTCAAAATTAGACAAAATGTTCCTAAGCAGAATCTAACTCCTTCACTGCTAATTACCCATGTCATTTGAGGAGTAACTCCACCAAAATCACTAGTCTTCTAGGGAGAGACCAGAATTGGGTCCCAAGTGGCTATAAGACTGTCAAGCTTCCTTCCCCACTCTGAACTCTAGGGTACAGATGTGGGGACCTGCATGAGAACCTCTAAGCTTAACCACCAGCTTAGATCTGGTTTTGCTGCCACCACCCAAATTATTTGAGTCATTTGGGAAACTGTCTACCTCCCCCCGCCACCCCAGAATATTTCCCTCCCAAGTACTATAACCCTTCCCTGGGTAGCCTTGAGAGACTTCTCCACCAATTTCCTGGTGAACACCGATCCAAATCCTTGGATCTTAAAACAAGGAGAAATTAACCATTCCCCCTCCTTTCCCCCACCAATTCCTGGTGAGTCCAGATCCAACCCCCTTGGATCTTAAAACAAGGAAAAATCAATCAGGTTTTTAAAAAGAAGGCTTTTAATTAAAGAAAGAAAGGTAAAAATCATCTCTGTAAAACCAGGATGGAAAATAACTTTACAGGGTAATCAGATTCAAAGAGCCCAGAGGAACCCCCTCTAGCCTTAGGTTCAAAGTTACAGCAAACAGAGGTAAAACCTCTAGCAAAAGGAACATTTACAAGTTGAGAAAACAAAGATAAAACTAACACGCCTTGCCTGGCTGTTACTTACAAGTTTGAAATATGAGAGACTTGTGCAGAAAGATTTGGAGAGCTTGGATTGATGTCCGGTCCCTCTTAGTCCCAAGAGCGAACAACCCCCAAAACAAAGAGCACAAACAAAAGCCTTCCCCCCCCCCACCAAGATTTGAAAGTCTTATCCCCTTATTGGTCCTTTGGGTCAGGTGTCAGCCAGGTTACCTGAGCTTCTTAACCCTTTACAGATAAAAGGATTTTGGTGTCTCTGGCCAGGAGGGATTTTATAGTATTGTACACAGGAGGGCTGTTACTCTTCCCTTTATAGTTATGACAAAGACACACACATGTGGGTTTCCCTTGCTTGTCACGTGCTTCTGCCATCATTCTCTTGATCTTTGTGTCTCACGCAAATAGCTTTGCTCAAAAGAGTTCTGAGTATTGTGTGATTATATACTTTTGAAAATCAGTAGCGTCTGACTGTGTAACTGATGTTGAAAAATTATTAGCAAACAAATGTCTAATCAGTTACACAGTGGAGATCACCTATGGCGTGCTAATCAGCTGTAGTGAGGTTATTTCAGCAGTAGTCCTGCAGCTTCAAAGAGAACAGATGCCCAATGAAAAGGTTGATATAAAATCAGAAACATCCCATTTTATGTAATTTATTCCATTCAGTGTGCTCTTTATCCAATTTGCCATATGCTGTGGGATATAAATCTTGGGTATATGTTCTTTTCTCTTTTATACCCTGATCATTATACAACAATACTAAAAAGTTCATTAAAGGAATGCTAAGGATCTGATAGAGAATCTCTAAGAATAAAGACAGCGAGGATAGGCTTCTGCCTCATCCTTTGACTATAACACAGGCCATTGAACTTGGGTTTGGCACTCTATTAGAGATGTAGCTTCAATGGGCTGCACTGGGGCAATAATTCACCACAAACTGCACTAGCTGGGCCTGCTAGTGGGAGTCTGAATTTCTCCATCTTTGTGAAAAATTTAGGAAGCATGGCATGGGGATATGATGAGAGGATGAAATGATGGCTTTCCCTCCATATTTTCCCTTAAGCCTGACTTCTTCATTCTAGGGCTCAGCCTAGATACAAAGGTATGCACTGGATAGTTGTGCCAGGGGCAGAGAGGGGAAAAGATCCCATCATCCAAGCTCTGGAGCAGCCTGGTGGCCCCTAATATGCATTCTTGTCAGGGGGAGAATGACCTGAGTAGCAAAGGATTCCCCTGCTCCAGCCCATACATACTGGCCTGCAGTGAGCTATTGCAGAGCTGAACTTGGCACTGTCCTTGAAATATGTAGCTAATGACATGGACTAATCACTGATCTCTTCAGTAGCATAGAGACCCTCAGTTATCTATTGGTCTCTCTTAAAAGTATATGAAACATTTTCAGTTCACATTAACAGTCCCCAGTAGATGTGCAAAATTGTTGCAAAAATAGCCAATTTTCTATATAAATTTTATATCCCGAGGGGACCTGCCTATCATGATTTTTTTCCATACAGAAAACAGCATGTCATAAATGTCAGGGAGCTAGAAGCCAATAAAACATGTTTGTTTACTAAGAAAAACAGAACATGCACTTAAAGGCAGACAATCAAAGGACATGTTCAGAATACATAATTTAGCAAACATTAAGGAATAAAACTTCAAATATTAAAGAACAAAGCCTGCAGTTAAATTAAATATCCAATTAAGCTATCTGGCTGCAAAATATCTTTGACAGACAATTAGTTCTGGGCAAGTCAAACATTTCAGTTATGCATTCATAAAGGGCAATTAAAGAAACTAATTTATATTTGATCTAAGGAATTGGAGAATTAATTGGAAAGTTTTTAGGATTAATATGGTAGGCTAAACTATGCTGCCTTCTATGCAGTCACCCCAATGTACTAGTAAGAGGTCAAATGATTTCCTTGATAACTAGATGACCTTTCCTCCCTTTAGGAAATATCTAGTGAGATAACATTATTGATTCTTGATTAATGTTGAAGACACTGACTGCCAGTTTCTCACACTGTGAAGCCTTTAATAGCAATGCATGAAAGAAAAGTACAAAATAAAAGAAATCTATCATGGGTTATTATTTTTAGATTCCCTTACTAAAATGGAGCATAATCTTCCTCCTCAACTGAGACCTCCTCTTTGCTGCCACTCTCAGGGAAACTGGCCTCTTACTAGTTTCAGAGCCCTCCTTTGCCACGGTGTGTGTAGGCTTCATGATCCGTCCAGAAGGTCATGTATTGGTTCCAAGGGGGTCATGACCACCTTCCATTTCCTCATGGCTAGGTAAGAGGGAGTCTCCTAAAACTCTTCTGTTGCAACATGGTGAAGGTTGAGACTATTAGTGTAGACCTCCCCCCCACCCCCAAAAAAATCAGATCTCCATTTTAGTTTTTTATGATCAATTTCTGATCCTAGCCATACGGTGGTGAATGGAGCATTGGTGGTTAGCACTGGTTCTTTGAAACATGAAAGGTTTTAATTTAACTTTAGCTATTTTTTATTTTTTATATTTTGGGTACATTTTTCAGTCACCAATGCAATTTAGGCTTCTGAGTCACTTAGTTGCTTTTGAGAGTTTTACTCTTCATATATGGTATGAAGGATAAAATTAGTACTTGCTCTTGCATGCCCATGCACCAAAAACTTCCACGGTGTCTGAAAGTTTTGGATGTATAAGGATGTATGTAGGACTTGATCCTTTATTTGCACTTTTTTCTCATATATGTCTTAGAAGATGTTACTTTTTTCAGTGCATAAATATCAAGGTATTTTGTTTAATTTCCTTGCTCCATATACTTCTCTCTATTATGCCTAGCTAAATGTCTCCACCACAGTTCATCACTATGCTGTCTGAGTGGCTGAAGGAGAATCCCTACAAAGTCTAAGAATCATTTTTTCTGTAGGTAAAAATATATATCCTGTCATCATTCATTTATTATTTATTGTGCATAGTCATCTAGCCAAGCGATAGCATCTTCAGTGGCGTGATGCAGGCCTTCTAGGCGATCACTGAACCTAGTCAGCAGGCATTCATCGACAGTCTGCGTCGTCTGTGTTGTGTCGCAGCTGCACAAAGGGCTGTCACGAAGGCCCCAGGGACACTGGTTGGCTGCACAGAGACCTTTCCCCGGTCCAGAACCTGTTCAACAGGGACTATTGGTGACGGGGCAGGTCAAAACCAGGTGAGAAAATTGTGGGGTTGGCGACGAGGGACTAGTTGTGGATTATATCAGAGATCCATTCCTCTCGCCAGAGTGTTTCCGACCTAACATCCTGGCGTGACAGATGAGATCATAATGGGTGACGTGATGGCAAACGTGCAGCTGGTGGTTTAAAAAGGTCAGAGTCCATTCATTCATTCATTCATTCATTCATTCATTCATTCATTGTCTTTGAAAGCAACCCCCCTACTATTCCCAAAATATTTGACCGATCATTAATCTTAAAAATGGTTTAACCAATTCAATCCACATTAGATGGGGAACCCTATATGAGTGCCAAGTTTTAACTCAATACAAATTAGAATGGCTGAGTTATATAAAGTTCTTGAAAAGCAGAGTTTATTATGGAAATGGCAATTGATCATTAGCTGGAGTGGTGCTATCAGGCACAATAAATTGTTTTGACTTTACGAAATGGTGACACAAGAAAGCACATTTGGTTTTAGAGAATAATTAGCCCATTATTCTACTTACTGAATTTTGTTTTATTACTCATGAAATAAATTTTATTATAACCAAGAGAACATTAAGCCATAACAAAGTCTGTCCCATGGGCGAGAATTTGCTGTTTTAATATAGTCTTTGAATGTGTAAGACAAGCCATATATTATGTGACATGTGCAAGGCCCATAAAACCAACCAGTGATGGAAAATGCTACTATATCACTGTAATCACAGTTCAGAAGTTTGTGCAAGTTTCCATGTTAGATCCTTAATAAGCCAACATATTGGTGAATGCACCAAACACAACTGTAAGTAAGTTTTTGAAGAATTTTTAAATAGGGTTAGTTAGTTAGTACCCATTATGCCTCTGGCGTTTAGGGCAGTGATGAAGCTCCTCCACTCCTGTCTATTTCTAGCCAGTCTTTCAATGGTTCCCCAGCTGTGCCCCAGGTTTTTCAGCTCAGCTTTCACAGCTCTTCGCCATGTTGTTTTGGGCGGCCTCGTTTTCGCTTGCCTTCAGATGTCCTCCTTAATGCTACTCTGGTGATGGAATCAGTTTCCATCCGAAGCAAATGGCCAGTCCATCTCCAACACCTCCTGGTAATGATGCTCATATCTTGGCTGCTCCGTGTGAATAGGTCTTGGTTTGTGATTGTTCTGGGCCAAAAGTTAGAGGATTTTTCTGAGGCAGGTTGTATGGAATGGATTGGCTTGGGTTTTTTAATTTTGCAAAAATGTTTGTCGAGTTTCAAGTGTAGTTTTACTGTGTTAAATAAGTCATTGGGTGCTCTGATCCTGTGAGATGCTGCATGCCTTGAGATCCCATTAGAGTCAATGGAAGTTTAATATACTCAGCCCCTCTTATAAGGATTCAGCACTTGCCAGAGCCACAAGTAGACTTGCTCTGAAGGAATGGTGTCGTTGATTTTTGGATGGAGTCTTTCTGGGGTGTAGGTATCAAATTTGGGAAAGACTGTGCTAGTAATTGAGTTAAGCCTCTCATTAGGCCAGTTTGAACAAGTTTTTTTTCCACACACGTAAGCCTACCTATTGCTAAAAAGTGCAGTAACTTCCCTCCTGATAAATCTGGGTGCTTACTAAACATTACAGGCACTTCAAGCACAGGCAGTGGGTCAGAGCAAAAATAAATCTGGATTTTTACTGGATTAACGTACTACCATAGCAAAATATAGCATATGGACATAGAGATCCCTCAAAACACCAGCTTTGTCTAGGAAAATTTCTGTGTATCTGACACTCATGCCCTGGGCACTCCAAAGGGAGAATTTTGCCCTTTTGCTAATAGCTAGAAAGGTGGTAGTTTGTACAGACATCTGGTCACCAAGAACTTTCTCACTTGTTTTCACCCTTTTATTGGGGCCTTAGCCAGTGTTTATTTGTATTCCAGTACTGCCTAGAGTCTCCTTTGAGACCCCAATGTGCTAAGCACAAACATAGAATAGAATGTTTTTCTTTTGTACGCTGGCCTACATCTTTATTTATTTATTCTCTTTTGAGTCGTTGAAAGTACCTTTCCATGGATCTAGATGCTTTTACAACAGTTTATAATGTGCAGCTGTAAACCACAGCCAAATGCTGCCCAAGAACAGCCATCCAGGCTAGGAATATTATTGCAGTACAGGAATAGTAATTAAGGTCCTGGTTTAGCGAGCCACTTAAGAAGGTGATTAGTCCCATAGAAGTAAAATAAACCCCAAACCCTACCCTCAAGAACATTTTGCAGGGAAAGCAGCATACCCAGAGTTAGTCCATGATTGCTAGATCTGAGTGATGTCCTATTACTTATCTGCATGGAGGTAGGGGTGTGTGATATATATATATATATATTTTTTTTTAGACTTTATATTCTCAAGGAAAGAACTTGTTTTGACTTTATGAAATAGAAAAAAATTGTTTGTGTTGGATTCCACTTTGCAGCTTGTCTCCCTCAAACTCTGCTCTCAGAGAGACTTGCATCTGTGTTCATAAAAGCTGGACTGCAAACTTCCAGGTTTGTCCTGGTAATATGCATGTCAGCTGTCCCTGCACGTGCACCCTCACACAAATTTCATGGTGGGGGTGGGGAGCAGGAATTGCATTTTTAAAGAACCAGTTTAATCATAAAAGCAGTTTGGACAATGAGGTCAGTACAGGTTATCAAGTAAGAACTGAAGGCATGAAGTGGAAAGCAGAGCTAACAATTCAGAATTATTTATAACAAGCCCGACTGAACAAATGATGGGGAAATATTACTCCAGACAAGCATACAAGAAAAGGCAGTTATTTGGAGTAAGAATGTGCCAAGATGCTGCTGTCTGTATTTGGCTTGAAGTTCATGACCTCTGGCAAACATTGTGATCATCTAGTGTGACCTTCTGCATAACACAGGCCATAGGAATTCCCTGAATTCATTCCTGCTTCAAGTCCAATAGCTGTGGTCCAACATTTGACCTCACTCTGCCATTCTTGCACATTCACAACTCCCATTGGAAATCAACACTTCCAGAATGTTCTTTTGAAGCATAGCCTATAATAAGACTGGCAAATATCACAATGCTGCATGAAATAACATTTAAAATATACATCTACCACACTTTACCTAGAGTCTGGATACAAGCGTTTTCAAATGATAATAGTTAGTTTACTCCTTTGCCCCATTAGGTAATGAGTAAAAATATGCTTAGCTTCACTGAGTGCAATGGAGTTATTTTGGATTGACACTTGAAGGAACCAAGCGTAGAATTTTGGCTCAGTATAATTTTTGGGACCTAATCTGAAAAATAGAAACATTAGGGGGAGAAACAAATGGGAAAGGGCACCACTATTAAGCTAAATTCTGCTTTCATTTACACCAGTGTAATGCCATTGAACAACATTGTTGCACAGAGGGGTGGCTGGTACAAGAAATGAGGCAAACTCCGCTAAGTTTCCAAGTGGCTTTTGGGGGACAATGAAGAGTTGAAAATACAAACAGTTACAACTTATCAAAGGTAGTTGGCAACGTCTCTTCAATGAAGAACAATTTAAATAGAGAGATGGTTGTGTCTCCTGGCCGCTGTTGTTCACTTTGGGGATTAGCTGCATAATTGCAACAACTCTCATTACGTAAAGGTTTTGGCTGACAATAATTCCTAAGGGCTAGCCCTCTCCTCAGCCACAATCCATGAACTTTTCTTCTTGAGCTTGGTGACCTACATCTTTGTTTCTCATCTAGAGCTCATATACCTCATGTCTTCTCCCTTAGGCTTCCTGCCTTCCTACTTGCTAAACTGTCTATAGGGGCTAAATGTAGCCACTCTCATCATAAACTTCTCTCCCATATGCTACACATTCTAAATTGGGTTTGTTGATCTCAAATGGTCAGTTTCAATCTCTGCAATGACCTTCCTATATCATGATGACTGGAATGGCATGTAATACCCCAAAGCAGATCTCTCAGTAAAGGTGCCTTTTATAATACCAATTTGTGTCCACTCATCTCTATTAGATAAGAAAATGAAGCAGGTGAGAAGAAAAGAGACATCAGTGATGCTTGTAGCCTCTTGAATAGAAAGCAATATACTTCAAGTCAGCCAGCACTCCTCTAATTGATCTCCATAGTTATCAGTGAAGAAACTACACACACAGTCAGTTCCTGTACAGCAGCATATACAAAAATGTATGCCCATTTTGTATTTATTATTATTTAGTCCCAGTTCTGGTGATTGTGAATTCATGGTGCATTATGTCTCCTCTTTTGAAAAGGGATAAAATGCTACCAATATTAAGTGGGAGTTTTTATATTTATATTTAATAGGCATTATTAGTAAAATCTTTGTAACCTGCAAACACAATTAAAAGGAGCAAGGAGGGTAGGTTCCAATGTATTTTACCTAAAGGAGAGGAGTTTATTTTATTGCTGCCATATTCTGTATATATTGGTCTTGCCTAGAGATGATTTGCTTAACACATTACTTTTTCTTTAAGGGAACAGGGGACACACAAGCCATTATTTGGCCCACCTTATGAAAATTAGTAAATTATTCATGAGGAAGTATTGACTTGTGTACTACACTTTGTGTTCTGCCTTAAATTTTGAAAGCCATCATTTATCTTCTTCATACTTTGACATTTTCTAAATCTTGCTGAATACCGCAGCTCACAGGTTGCCTGCTCTCATTGGAATTTAGCTGTGTATTTGACCTTGCCAGCATTCCTGGCTGTTTTTATCAGGAAGAGTGTGCTTGAAAGTGGTAATCTGTAATAGTTGTCCTCTGATGATTAATGTAATGGAAAAATAATGGAAGGTTCTGGGGAATACATCCAGAGTTTTTCAATTAGAGAGCTATTCACGTTTTAATTAATTAGCAGAAAGTTAGTCGATTAGGTAGTATTATGCTTTTTAAAGATGTTAGAATTCCCCCCCCCCTCTGAGAATGTTAATGCAAAGCAATATTGCCTTTTATTTGGTATTCGTTAGACTAGAGGTTGTCTATGGTGTATTTGCTTTCTAGTCTCGGTTTTGGTAAGGATGAGCTAGATTAATTCCCAGCTAGGAACCCTCTTGGAGATGAATCTACAACAAGCTGCTTGGTGGGGGAAGGTGTCATCTGCTTCCCTGGCACCATCTTCCTAATACCCCCCTGAAATACCTTTTGAGATGGAAAGCAGGAAGTGAAGGGCCAGGGTTGAGGAATGAATACCACCCCCTAAAAATTCCCTCAGAAAAGGTGGTGAAAAGAGAGTCAGCCTCAAACTGCATTAGCTCTCGCATAGCCCCCATCCTCCTTGCTAAGAGCTGACCCCCTTTAAGTGAGATTTCTGGCTCACTGCAGGCTGAGACGCCCTTGTAGGGTGGTTCCAATAGGTCAGTGTTTACAGGGGTTGTTTCTTGGAGCCAAAGGGCTTTTGTGTGGAAGCCCCTCATCTCCTTTGGATCCTCCTTCATCTGCATGTCAAGGGGGAAACAATTGCTTGTGGCACAGGGGTCCAACCAGAATAGATTAGGAGATATTTATAAGAGGAATTTTCCTTGTCTGGTGTCAGTGTCCCGCCCCCCAGGTTATTTCTACCGGAGGCAGCAGTGGGGTCTACTCTGAAGTTCTTAATTGTAGAAAACACCCACTTATCTTCAAAAGTCAGAATGCAATAGGAGATGCTGCTTTGGGAGATTTAAGATTCTGTATATATCTTGTATAGAAAATGAACATTTCCATTGCATTTGTTACCTGTTGCATATTGTCCAGAGGGGATTAATTTGTTTTGCGGTTTGGAGTTGGTGGTGTGGGATTTTATGGGTGTGGAGTGGTGGTGTTTTTTGTTTTTTTTGGTTTTTTTTGCTAATATAGAAGGTGTCTGTAAAATAAAATCTGAAACTAGCTAGTTGCTTGTATGCAGTTGGATAATGTTGCTCATTAAATATATTATGTGCACAGCAATAACTAAAATATGTATTTAACCAGGTGTAAAATGTATTAAAAATGCAGCCTATTTACAATATGTTAAATACTTGTTCTCTGTCACATACCTGAGCTTTCATTTCTTACGTGCTAATGGGTATTTGGGGTTTGCAAGGAGGACCAAGTCCAGAGTAGTGAAAATTTAACTGTTTTGCAGCTTTTAGTGTAGCTATGACCTCTGATTGAATACCAATAGTTAGCACTTATCTAGCTATTTACTGTAGGTACTTATATGGCCCCATTAATGTAATGTTTGAGCACCTCATAGTCTTTTTTTTAATGTATTTATAGTCGTAATACTCCTGTGACTTTTGAATCCAGTGTCTTAACCACTGGGTTATCATTCCCCCATATAACTCTACATTTGGCCCGTTTTAATAAGGTTTTACAGAGGAGCACAAGTTTTAACAGTGACTTCACCAATGTTAAGGCAAAATAACTTCCCAGATGCATGCAGTGTGTGACAGTCAGATGTGCTCCTCTGTTCACATAATTGATACAAAAGCACATGAGGTCACTGTCAAGATCAAGTTTGATGATGCTGGTGCATGTATTGCTTTTGAGTGTTTGTTGAAAATGAACTGAAGGCCTTGTGAAGCATTGGGTGTGCTACCAGTAGTGTTTGTAAGCAGTAGGAAGGTGAAAAGGAATGCACGTTTCCCCCCTTAACATCTCATTTCCCTGCTTTTAAGGCTTTGGGTAGGTGGGGTGGGTCCTCCCACAACTGTAACCATCTCCAACTGTAGTTTTTGTATGCTAATAACTAAAGAACATGTGTGGCATTGTAGTTCTTTCCCAAGTTTCATAGGTGGCAGGCTTCTGGATTTCAGTCAGATAATTCAGTCAGGTATTACTTTCCTCAGTGATACAGGATTTATTGTTCCCAAGGGGATAAAGAGAGAACTCTTTGCTTGCATGGTGAGTTACCTCTGCTTAGATTCAATTTGTGGGGTTACATGACAGGAAATCAAAGGTACAACTGTTGGGGGGGGTGAGAGGGTGGAGAGTTTGTGGGGAGAATGTTAAATTAAAACATCTTTAATTGTGGCCTTTCCTAATCTCTTCCCTTTGGAAAAATGTAACCGTAAAATTCAATGTCATAGGTGATGTTTTCCAATGCATATGTTCACGCACATCTGAAGTACCCATTAAAGTAGTTCCCTATAGCGTGTCCTTCTATCAGACTTATTTGAGCTTGAAATAGACACATTTGTCTGTTATATATTTGGAAACAAAAAGCTGCTTTATAACCATGTTGTTGTTTAAGAGGAAAACGTGTGTCAGAATGATCTATTATGGGCAGTTAAGTAAATACAGCTCCAATTTGTATTCCATACTCTTATCACTAGTACATTTCCCAGAGCCTTATCAGGACCGTTTTTAAAATATGCAAGCTATTGTCAGTTACCATGGAAAAGAGGCAAAAGGGTACTGAATAATTCAAAGGGACGCCCTACTGGTAGGTCTGACTGCAGTCTGTCATTTTTCATCGCAATGTATGACTGACTGACTGGTTGCCTTCTGTCCTAGTCTTAGATGTTGACCTTCCTGTAATGACAGAGAGGTTCCTTTCTAGTTTGACAGTAACCTTTTCAAAGTGATCACTTCTATGCCATGCAATATTAATGGAGCGACAATGAATAATAAACGCTCTCTAAGACAGTCTGCTTGTTTAAATTAGACCACTGGATCGCTGAGGAGTGACTGCCATATTTTGTCACTTGTGATGTAGAGTCTGGCGCTGTGTGTGGTAGCGATGCCCAGGTGCAGCCTGAAGTTTCAAGAACAAAGGGAGATGGCTTTCGGTAGTTGCTCCGAGTGCTGGGGAGGGTGTTATATGTGGGGATTGAAAAACAATAGATGCTTCATAAATTGGTGACCTGCGTATTTAGGGCGGGGGGGGGGGGGAACCTGAGTATAAAATGTTTGTTCTTTGGACTCATCAGCCTGGCTGAATACGATATTGAGTGGATCAGCTGTACAAAGTGGAATAAACCTGTGGAATGTATTGGAGATGAACAAACACAACCCTGTTCTGGGGGCTTGCTGCTGCTGAGTGGTCCTTGGTTCCTCCTGTGCCGCTGAGGAAGCAGTCCATCAAGCAGTCCACTTCCTCCACTGATTAGTCGCTTGCTAGTTGTGGTATTTCTTCACAGCAATGCCAATGCATTCAATATCCTCTATAACTGCTACTTCTTGTTTGGCCTTCCTCGCTTTCTCTTTCCTTTCTCAGATACTAAATTTCAACGCTTGCTTAGCATGTCTCTCATCTTCCATGCCATGTACTTGTCCCAAGCACTCGAGTCTTCTTTCTTTGATGTTATTTTCTACCATGTCCTGCTCTGTCCACTCCCTTACTCTCACATTTGTTGTTTTGTCTTTCCATGAAGAATGTAGTATCTTCCTCAGCCATCTGTGATGGGCAGCCTCTGATCTTTTTTGTTTATCTCTGTCTTTTTGGTGAAGTATGTGCTCCATACAGTAGAATTATCAGTACAAGCACATGGTATAATACACGGGTCTCAAACACGTGGCCCGCCGTAGGCACCAACTCCACTGGCAGCCAAGCTCCCCGCCTCCCCCCAAGCACGCCGTGTCCCTGCTCCTCCATCTACCTGCCAGCACTTCCTGCTGCCATACAGCTGTTTGGCGGCGCTTAGGACTTTCCAGGGGGGAGGAGTGGGGACGCGGTGCGCTCAGGGGAGGAGGCGGAGAAGAGGCGGGGCCGGGGAGGGGTTGGAATAGGGGCAGGGAGGGGGTGGAGTTGGGGCGGGGACTTTGGGGAAGGGGTTGGAATGGGGGCAGGGAAGAGGCAGGCCAGGGGCGGGGGGTGGGGGGGGGTGCTTTTGTATCTTTGTATGAAAAGGTTTCAGTGATGCAGCCCTGATCTTGTATGAATATCTTTATCCCAGCCCAAGCTCAAACGTCTACACAGTTATTCTTAGCATCATAGCATGAGCCCAAGTGTGTAGATCCGGGCTCTGAGACTTGCTGCCACAGGTTTCTGTTTGCTGTGTGGGCATACCCAACAACAAACACAGTCCCTGCCCCAAAGATCTTACAATTTACGTACACTAGCAAACACAAAAAGCTTGTGCCTTACTGTTTGTAATTGTTTCACCTACTTTAATAATAATAAATAATAATAATAAAAAAAAGTCAGATTCATCCCTGGTGTAGGTCCATTTAAACCAATGAAATAACATCAGGGATTAATTTGGCACAAGGTTTTAAAACTGATTAGTTCTATATTAATTTCCTCTGTATTTTCCTCATGACTGCTTCAGAAATAGTAAAATATGGGTTATGGTTCCTTTATTCAGTCTCAGTAACATAAAATCAGATCACTGTTATGATTTCTGGACTAAACTCTGTCCTCATTTATACCCTTAAACTCATTGGGTCAAACGCCTCCTTGCTTCACCTCTACTAAAGGCAACAGGAGCGATGAGCAGTGGGCAACTCAGAAAATCAAGCCCACATTGCCTCAAGTAGTGAACCCAAGAAGTAAGATACCAAAAATCACTGATCACTTCAAAATAAATGTAAGCCTCAATGCTTTGCTCAGGGTCAGACAAAACAGATCTTCAGGAGTCTGAATCCAGCACACTGCTGTAGCCCCAGGTAACTGCCACACTTCACTTTCATAGGCGGAAGTTAATAATTCAGCATTGTTGATTTGTAACTTCTAAGCCCCTCTGCCTTTTAATCACCCAACTTAACCTCCAGTGGATAGTAAGTTTATTCTGGTATATTTTATTGATAAGATTAAGTGAGGAATTTTGTGGTGGTTTTGATATAACTTATTCAAATAAAGGGAGAAAATCTCTTGGCATTTTTGTGTGTGAAAAACCTTTGGCCGTTTTATTCCTTTCCCATTGTTCCAGGAGACTGTGTTTCTCAGTCTCAGATAATTAATGCTTGCTCACATTTTCCCAAAGATCTGCTTTTTTAAAAAAAAAAAAAAGTTAAGCCTGTTTTTTACTCATCTGGGGAAAGCAAAACAGGAAACCTGTTCAGAAAGTGCGTTGAGTTGAAATTCTTGGGACCTGACAGCTCATCAGTCTTAAATGAGAGGCCGTCTTTGAATTATGTTTTTCTTATGGTTTTAGAAATGCAATTGTTGATGGTAATCTCTAAATGTTGATTGGCTGTTCTAATAATAATGGCATTCATGTTTCTGTCGAGCAGTGGGCTAAAAAGAGGTTGAAGAAAATGGGTTAGATCACTTCCCTCCCCCACACAGAGGGGACAGGAAATGCAACAAGGTTCCTTATGAGACGTTTCCCTGCCATCCTTCCATGGAAGGTGGGCTAGCCCCTAAAGTAATACGTAAAGCAGCACTGATTTAGGTCTGGGTTTACCTTGGGATTGGTGGAATGAGTGAACAGTAGAGTTGCCAACCTTCCAGGATTGTCCTGAAGTCTCCAGGAATTAAAGATTAATCTTTAATTTAAGATTGTCATGTGAATATATCCAACTGCCCTGACCCTTCTGGCCCTGGTCCGCTCTCACAAAGATTCAAATCCCTGGGGGGGAATCGCCAAAGGGACTAGAAGGAAGGGGGATGGGGCCAAACTTTGGTGGGTGATCCACCTAGATTTTCTCTTTTCCAGCCACCTGTGGTTGATTTCTGTGCAGCCCTCTGAGTGCTCACCAGTGAGTTGGGGGAGGGGGAAGTAGAAGGAATGATCTGGTCCAGATACATGTTCTTACCTGCAATTTCCCCTAGGGTCCATGACTAGGCAGTATGTTCCCATATGTATTTGGTACACTGGGCATTTCCTATCAAGCTTGTCAGGCTAAAAATGAGCCAGCCTAACTCTTCGACTTCTTAGCGGGATATACCCTCTATCCCAAATGCTGTTTTTGCATGACAGCGTAGGAGTTTGGTGTTGCCTTTATCATTTGTGCTAAATCTGGATCTTGAAAATCTAGACAAGTATTTTTGAAACACAAATACTGAGTGTAGACTGGATTGTAAAAGTATGAATTTCTGCATGGAGTCATAGGGCCAGATCCTCTTCTCTTACGCCAGTACGACCACACCCCAGTCAATGTGGTTTCACCTGTGTAACTGAGAGGAGAATTTGGCCCATGCTTAGTAGGATTAGGACTAGCATATCATTCTCACTAATCTTGCCTACGACTAGAGCTGACTCTTTGTTTGCCAGCGGCGAAGTACTGGGCAAAAGCAGTGGCTTTTAGGAATGTGGATGATCTTAGTAAGCATCACAGCTGACAAACCCTCTTGTCTGATGTCCTCCTTCTGCCAATGGCATATACCTTTCATTGCACATAAGGGACCGAAGTCATACCTGGCATAACTCCAAGTCACACATAGCACTGTAGTCAATGGAACAGCACCAAAGATGAATACAGCCTCAAGGATCAAATTCTGCTCTTAGTTGGTCTCAGTGGAGTCATGTGGGTGTGACTGAGAGCAGAATTTATCCCAAAAGGTGATTTAGGCAAAACTGAGCATTGAATTTGGCACTGAGGCTTAAAGCTCAGTGACATTCTAGCTGAGATTGTGGAGAAAACAGGGTTTTTACCAGTAAAGGAAGTCCCAGTGAATTTAAAGTGGTGGGTTTAGAACAATCCTGAGTTTCATGCTGTTATGTTCTCTCCCCTCTCTTTTCTCTCATGTTCTTATAACTGCTTCCAAGTGTGTATTATCTTGGATTTTCCAAATCTTTCTTGACTTCTTTTTGGCCAACTAGGATATTCATGTTGACTCAGGTTGGTGTCGGGTTTGGGAAGTACCTGTTCTGTTTAATGTATTTGGTTGACACACACACAATGAATAAAGATAACGGGCCAGAACCTCAGTAAATTTGCATGAACCATGAAAACCAAAACCCATGGAAATCAATGGGGCTATGGCAATTTACACCAGCTGAGGACTTGAAAAGGAACAGAGTAAGTGGTATCACAGTTTGAGTAAGTGTGGTCGTCAGCAACTAACCTTGTGTTTGTTTAATGAAAAAAAGTGATTTTAATTATGTTTGGAGATAGTAACTTGACAGTAAAAGGATTGAGGAGAAATCTACTCCCAACAGTTGAGCAGAACCAACAAGGTCATGAAGAAATGATGCTCACTGTTTGCGATTCTTTCAGCTCACTCATGAATAAAACAGTTACCAAATATAGAGATATGAGCAGGTGAACACAATTCATGGGATCTTTAGGTATACATCAAGCAGTCTTTCTACTATAAATTTTATAGCACCTTTTGCCATTCTATGTATTTAACTTGCAGATGAATGACTTTTGGTTTGTATCAAACACATTGTTTGTGGATAATATTTATGCAAATCACAAGCTATTCTCTGAGTTTATTTTACACTTAGTTATTTGAAAGTTATTTTTGTACAAGCTTGATTTTCTACCTTTTGACTTGACACTGTTCTTCTGGGGTAATAGGGTATTGGATGCATTTTGATAAACAATGCTGAAATGACAGATTTAGGCTATAAATAAAATTGTGTTCCATAAACTGTGAAACAAAGACTCGTAACTCATCCTCAGCTACATACATTTCAGTGAAAATTATCTTTCATGCTTTGATCTACACTGTATCATTTTACTGAGTAGCCTCATGTGCAGTATCAATCAAATCCACTGAAGATGCAGGAGAATCTCATTTTAAAATCAGAGAATACAAATCATAGATTCATCTGCCTAGTAGGAAGGAAAATATTCCACAAGCTCCAGTTTCAATCTTCCCTGATTACCACTGAGTTATTTCTGTAAAACTCCTGGAAGTGCAAAAGATTATTCTCTGACTTTCATTATTTTTGATATTGACCAATATCTGAGGAGCCTAGGTTGGGGTTTACAAAGGAGCTGAGGGGATTTAGGCACCCTAATACCTCTGAAAAATCAGTCTAACTCCTCATATATTCTGTGCTTTTTGAAAATCCCAACCTTGGAGCCCCAGATACAAAGGGCAAGGGAGGACCTTGCGTACCTAGAATTCTATTGTTCTATTCTGAACAATAGAATTCATGCATTTCAGCTGCCATTAGGTTGATTATTTGAAATGATTGTTTCTAGAGGAATTGTCACATTATGGAAGTTGGAGGGGAGAAGGTGCAGGCACTGATACCAGAAGAGGCCCCCACAGAGTAGAAGTATATACAGGCCTTCAGCAGCAAACCTCTTGTGAGGGCTACTGAAAGACTGGGGGAGGGGCAAGAAGGAACATTCCCTTCTAGGCCAAAAAGTCATCCTCCATTTTAACAGGTAGGGTCTGGACTGTGGGGAGCCTGTCTTGCCTAACAATAGCAGTGTTGCCTGCTCTCGTGATTGTATCACAAATCTCATGATAGTTGGTGTTTCTATTAAGCTCCAGCTCCTGGAGTCATGTTATTTTACGGAAATCTCTGCTTTCACTAAGGAATTAATTTTCTAGCCCACCTGGTTTCAGAGAAAAGTTAGAAACTGTGACCCTCATATGTCCTACAGACTCAGAAACCAGAAGGCAAATAACGAGCCCAACATTATATATTTTTTAATCTCATGATTTTGGAAGCCTGAGTCATGATTTTTGAATGCTTGAGGTTGGCAACACTGCTAAACTATTCCACATGAGGTGCGGTAGTGGCCACAGCAGCTGTTCTTCCCACTTACGTGGGGATTTTTGATAGTTGTGGACGGACTTGCCAAGCTTATAATTTATTATTCATATTACTCTAGTATGTAGAGACCCCGGTCAAGGATAGGGTCACCATTGTACTAAGCACTGTTCACTCCTATGGCAAAAAGACAATTCTTGGCCCAAAGAGTTTACAATCTAAGTATAAGACGAGTGAATGCAACAGACAGATGGGGAGGTGGAGTGTGTGTACAAGGTATCAGTGAGACGATTGATTGTTGTAATAAGCCACAGTCACAGCTCTCCAACTGCCTAGCCCATTGTCAAATGCCCTCTAGGCATAATGGCAGAGGTGAGTTTACCCATTCTGCTCCCAATCTCCCCCTTGTTGTTGCTGCAGAGAAGACGTTGCTCCATGGTGTGCAGGGTATGCAGAATCCTCATGCACTGTCTCTGCACCACCAGCCTCCCCCTGAACTGCAGAACTGTGCTGGAACCCTTGAGATCCAAGGTAGAGAAGGTGCAGAAGAGGATTCGGCCCTTTGAAAGGAATTTGCCCTTAAAAAGTTGTATTTTTGGGTTGGGTAAGAGCAAGGGAGGGGGAAGGAACAATATTTCTCTTTGAATAGTTTTCCCCCTTCACTTAAACCAATATTACAACAGTCTTCGGTCAGCGGAGCATGACACTGACTTAAATGGCTTTACTCCTGCTTACACCACTGCAAGTCAGAGGGGAAAAAGGCCCCAAGTTATTAGCACTGGGGATACTAGTACTTCACTCAAAGCCCGCCAGCTGTTACTCTTGGCTTTGCTGGGTGGTCTTTCGTGGAGCTAGAAGGATTATAGACTCCAGGAAGAATAGATGGAATGACAGACACCCTGCAAAATAAAACGGATTTGTGGTAGGAGAGTATGATGCTACTACTATTCCCATCTCTGATTCAGACTTCTTGTCATTACAGATGAAACTCTGGAAGTAGCTACTCTTTTTCCTTTTTCTCTGTTTTTAGCTGATTTTCATTTTCTGGTTTTGTTGCCTTTTCTCCCTGGTTTTTGGCCCCTTTGAGGAGTAGAAACCTTTCCATTCCCACAAAGTTGTTCTGTTGTTTTATTTATTACATACTGGCAGCATTGTTTTCTCTGACTTAGACGGTAAGATCTTTGAGCAATGGGCTGTTTTCTGTGCTAGGCGAGACGAGTGCTCTAAAATATTAATAACACCATTAGATAATACAGTATCATTATTTTAACACTCACCTAGTGATCTTCAATCCAATTAAATTTTGTTTTTGAGCAAAAATTCTAGTTATCAGGAGTCAAACTTAAACGCGATCACTCTTCTGGTTTGTGTTTGTCTAGAACATAATTTAGGTGTCGGGTACCATGACAATGGACTTGGTATAAAACCCCCATTATTAGGGTTTTCAGAGTCAACATGGTCTGGTGGATAAGTCACTGCACTGGGATTTAGGAGACCTGCGTTTTATTCCGAGACCTGTTGTCACCTTGGGCCAGTCTTTTCCCTACTCTATGCTTTTATTTCCATTCTTGTCTATTTAGACTTTAAGGGGTTTGGGGCAGGGACTCTCTTGCTACCTGTTCATACAGTGCTTAGCACAAGGGGCCTCTGATCTCAGGTAGGGCCCTGAGGCATCACTGTTATACAAATAATTTAATAATAATAATAAACAGAATTGTCAGTCAGCAAGGAATGCAGACACCAATTTAGTTTCTGTTTTAACAACATCAGAAAATGGGGCGAGACTATAAACAAAGTACACTTGACTCTGTAGAACTGTGGAATTTTCTCTGTTTACATAAATTCATATGCGCACACACAAATTCTCTCCCTTTCAGGTATGATTGTGAATGCAGATACCATGAAATGTGCTAATGGTTTGAATCTTTTCTGCCATCTGTGTTTCATATAAGAAATTTGGGATTTCAGCATTAACATGGAAATCCAGTTTTAAAGATACTGGAAGGGGAACATCTGTGAAAATCACAAGAACAACTTTAACATCTGTCCCTCTAGTAGAAAATTGCTGATGTTCTCTTTTTATATCAGATAAATCTTTGAGTGCGGCACTGTTTACATATTTAAATGCAGGTTTGAAATGGGAGAAGTGGCTAATTAATTTCATTCTAGATCTTAGCATTTTCATTGGTTTTTAATTTTAATTGAACATTTTATATGCTGGATTAGTGAATTTTACCATAGCTCAAACTCTCTGACCTTTAATAGGTGTATGATTGAGGGACAGGAAAATGGAGAAACATCATATTGAAAGGGATTGTATGAGATGACAGCAGTGATACTGACAACCAAGGGTCTGATTTTATACCAATGTACGTTTATGGGTTACATTGTTATTGCTTTTGACTGTAAGTGCGTTCAAATCAGGCCCACAGTGCTCATCTTGATTAAGTTGAAAATAAAAAACTTCAGAATGTCATGATTATGGGGCTGATGGCCTCGGGAAGGGGGCAGTTCGAGAAGATGCCTTTCCAGAAGTTTTTAGAGTCATTGGTCTTTGCTGTATGTCTGATTCTGTTTTCTCCAGTCTAATTATACAACTCCCCAGTGATAGGGCTTTTACCGTTTTCTTTTGAAAATCCTAATGAATCTCACTGTCTGGAGGTCTTCCTGCTTTTCAGGGTAATTTCCCCTTTTCTTAGTTTCACCCTATTATTCCTAGTTATACCCCTACCTAACCTGTTCTTTCCTAAAGTGCCCATCACCTTGGTATCTATGTATCGTGTATCCCTCTAAATAATTCCTCTCATGACATAGTGTTCACATCCTCCAGATACATGTAGCCAGGTTCCCCTCCAGTATAGCTGCTGTTTGGCCAAACTACCATATACAGTTATAGCTTTTTCAGTCTTTGCATTTAAAGTAATTCCTTTCGCCCTTTAATAGTTGGTGTGTTTCTCTGCATTCACTCCCATCTGTCAACATACTTGCATGCAGTGGTGGCATAGCTATGCCACCATGTTGGTCCCAGATACAGTATTAGAGAGAGAAGGTGGGTGAGGTAATATCTTTTATTGGACCCACTTCTGTTTGGTGTCAGAAGTGGGTCCAAGAAAAGATATTAGTAACTTGACAGCATAGATGCTGACTTTAATTTTATTTTTCCCCAGGGGTGCTCCACCTCCGCTCCACCCTGAGGCCCCACCCTCACTCTGCCTCTTCCCACCCCTGCTCCAAGCCCTCCCCCCAAGTTCTCCGCTCACTGCTCTCCTCCCTCCCCACAAGCCCCTCCCCGAGCTGGCAAACAGCTGATTGGTGGCACTGCCGAAGAGCTGTGGCTAGTGGGTGCTGAGCCCCCACGCTTGTTTTTCCGTAGGTGCTTGAGCGCCCGGAGCACCCACGGAATCAGGGCCTATCCTTGACAGTGAAATGGTTCTGAAGAGAAAACTACTCCCAACACTCCAGCAGAGCCAAGAAAAAGGTCATGAAGAAATGACTTGAGCTTGCACAGCGCTCTTCTTCAGGTCCAGTAAAAGATATTCCCTCACCCACCTTGTCTCTCTAACATACTTGCAATAATGTGGTATCTAGAAATGAACATGTGACGGGTTGGATCACAGAAACCCCCTTGGGAGCAGCCACCTGATGTGCAAAGACTACCTCTGCTCCTGTTTTCCCTGCCAGCTCAGGACTCCAGGACCCTGTCTTGCTGAGCCAGACACTCCCGTCTGCTCCAACACAGACCCAGGGTCTGAATCACTTGCCCCAAAGCTGCAAGTTTACCTGAAAACCGCTCACAGAAGTGTGCTTGTCTTTAGCACTCAGATGCCCAACTCCCAATGGGGTCTAAACCCAAATAAATCCGTTTTACTCTGCATAAAGCTTATGCAGGGCAAACTCATAAATTGTTCGCCCTTTATAACACTGATAGAGAGATATGCACAGTTGTTTGCTCCCCCAGGTATTAATACATACTCTGAGTAAATTACTAAATAAAAAGTGATTTTATTAAATATGGACAGTAGGATTTAAGTGGTTCCAAGTAGTAACAGACAGAACAAAGTAAGTCACCAAGCAAAATAAAATAAAATGCGCAAATCTATGCCTAATCAAACTGAATACAGATAATCTCACCCTCAGAGATGCTTCAGTAAGTTTTTTTTTCTCAGACTGGACACCTTCCAGGCCTGGGCACAATTCTTTTCCCTGGTACAGCTCTTGTTCCAGCTCAGGTGATAGCTAGGGGATTCTTCATGATGGCTCCTCTCTCCCTTTGTTCTCTTCAACCCCTTTATATATCTTTTGCATAAGGCGGGAACCCTTTGTCCCTCTGGGTTTCCACCCCCCCTCACTGGAAAAGCACCAGGTTAAAGATGGATTCCAGTTCAGGTGACATGATCACATGTCACTGCAAGACTTCATTGCCCACTTGCCAGCACACACATATACAGGAAGACTAACAGGTAAACACAGCCATCTGCAGACAAAGGTCCTGGTTAATGGGAGTCATCAAGATTCTAAACCATCATTAATGGCCCACACTTTACATAATTACAATAGGCCCTCAGAGTTATATTTTATATTTCTAGTTTTAGATACAAGAGTGGTACAGTTATACAAATCGGATGATCACACTCAAAAGAGACCTTTTGCAGGAAGCATATCCCAGTTACATTATATTAACTTATTACCATGTTTTTATAAAACCATATAGACTGCACAACGTCACAGAACATACTAGGCCCATTGCCTGGCCATGGTACAGGTTGTTGTGGTGAGAGGGTCCCGGATCCTCCTGTCCCCACCACCCAACCCCTAGTGCATCAGTACAAAGCCCAGTCTGGGCCTGTATCAATTATTCCTCTTTTTTGCCATGACAAACAACCAGCCTCATGCCCTGATAACACTGGGACTTGCATAGGTGCAGGGGTGCAGCTTAGAGAGGCCGCTCAGGGCAATATAGCCATGTGGATAATACATTTCATTGGGCCTTCAGAAGCCTGGAGTTCTATTCCAGACTCTGCCACTGACTTGCTATAACCACAGGAGTGTTGCGCACCACTCTGTGCTTCCTGCTTGGCTATTTAGATGGCAAACTCTTTGAGGAAGGGATTACCTTTTACTCTGTGTATGTACAGTGAACATAACATAAGAACGGCCATACTGGGTCAGACCAAAGGTCTATCTAGCCCAGTATCCTGTCTTCCGACAGTGGCCAATGCCAGATGCCCCAGAGGAAACGAACAGGTAATCATCAAGTGATCCATTCCCTGTCACTCATTCCCAGCTTCTGGCAAACAGAGGCTAGGGACACCATTCCTGTCCATCCTGGCTAACAGCCATTGATGAACCTATCCTCCATGAATTTATCTAGCTCTTTTTTTCAACACTGTTATAGTCTTGGCCCTCACAACATCCTCTGGCAAAGAGTTCCACAGGTTGACTGTGCATTGTGTGAAGAAATACTTCCTTTTGTTTTAAATCTGCTGCCTATTTAATTTCATTTGGTGACCCCTAGTTCTTGTGTTATGAGAAGGAGTAAATAGCACTTCCTTATTTACTTTCTCCACACCAGTCATGATTTTATAGACCTCAATCATATCCCCCCTCAGTCATCTCTTTTCCAAGCTGAAAAGTCCCAGTCTTATTAATCTCTCCTCATACAGAAGCTGTTTCATACCCCTAATCATTTTTGTTGCCCTTTTCTGAACCTTTTCCAATTCCAATATTATACCTTTTTTTGAGATGGGGCGACCACATCTGCACACAGTATTCTGTGCCTAGCATAGTGGGGCCTCCGTCTCAGTTTAGGCCACTGAATGATACTCCAGTATAAATAAGAGAGATGTCTGCAAAGAACAAGCAAACCGAGATGGAGAGCGAGAGTTTAGGAGTCTGCCTGTTCTTCTCTAACTAGCCTGAGAACTATATATACACACACACACACACACACACACACACACACACACACACACACACACACACACACACACACACACACACACACACACTTTATATATATATATAAAATATGGGAATTGTGTACATTGCTTGGTTGAATAATTTGGCTCTGGTTTTAGTCTCTTCCACACCTTCCTCTAGCTCACTGATAGGCCATGGTAATTCTGTCTCTTATAAGGAATCTGGAGTAGGGCTATATACAGAATAGGTAAATGTCTTCCTCTGCCAGGGAAAATGGGAAACAAGAGCTACTATGCAAGTGATCTGATTTTTTTTTTTCTGAGCCTGAATCTGAGCCATTTTGTATAGCTGCTCTTTGAAATCTACCCATTTTCATTAATTGCTAATCCTCCTGCTCATGGGAATCATTTACTTGTTTTGAAATAGCTCATTATTTGGGTAAGTTCGATAAGAGAGAAGCTAGAAACCACAAAAATAGAACTCTTAAAAGTGGCTAAACCCATATGTAACAATGAACCCAACCACTGGAGTTTTGCCACTGTCTTCATTTGGAGCTAGGGGAGAGTCCGTGTTCGTAAGAACAAATTGCAGTCAGGATGGCTGTTTGTTTAGTTAGTTTCAACCCAAGGGGACTGGAAATGGCCAAAATGCAGCATATGTCACTGAAAATTGAGCTGTGTATTGAAACATTGCCAGCCCCATAACTACCATGGCTACATTAGATAATGGCATAAAGTAAATAACTATTTGTCCTAATGGGGCAGATGCTACCTGCAGCCAGAAGGCTGAGCTTAGGTATAGCAAATAGCTAATAAGGGAAACAGACATGGACAGATTCACATAATGACCCAAACAAAATCAGAATTGTCTGCTCAAGCAGAAATGATGTTGAAGGTAAATCTGCCTGTGGAATACTTTTCACCGTCTGTCAATCAAAAGAGACAAGACTCCAGAGAACCTGCTTCAGTACATTGGATATCACCTTTTCATTAGTCTGTTCTGTATTTCTTGTGCTCTCAGAATCCCTTTGGGATATCTGCTGTGAGGGTGAGAGAGAACTTTTTAATTCTCACTAAAAGAAGGGAAGACAGAGGAAACAGAACAACAGCCCTGCCTGAAAACAACATTTGGCAGCATTTGCTTCTAATTTTAGGCCCTGGGAAGAAGATAATTGCCTCAATGATTACGTATTAATGTGCAGAGCGACATGCTTTCGCAGTGCCAATCTGGAGATCCGTCTAGTATGTGTCTTGCTGGCATTTATTAACTGTAGTTAATTTATACAAGCAATAGCTTGCTGAGTTGTGACATAACGTATCACTTACATGAGGATCAGACAACACCTCATAACATGTAGGCAACAGATTTCACAAAAAATAGTTGCACATTAAAGGATTTATTTTTATAAGGCTACTTGGTGAGCATTGAAGAATTTCCCATCCACTCCTGTGGATGTTGCCCATGGGGTTCCATAAGGAACTCTATTCTGCCCCAGGGTAATGTTGTTTGCAATCATGTCCTTCAATATCCTGTTGTATGCTGATGATACATGTTTATTTTTGGTCTCTGCAGGCACTATGGGGGTGGCTGACAGATTAACCAGATGCTTGTCCAATATCCACTGCTGGAAATCTACGCCTTTTTAAATTAAAAATCTGACAAGTTTTAGTTATTTGCCCCCACGCAATTGCAGAAATCTTATCCCATTTCCCCACTTCCCTCTCAGAGCTGAATTAAAAACACCCTCCCTCCCCTGGCTCTTTTTTAGTGATCATTTATCTTAGGTTACAAAATTACCTCTTCCTCATCTTAAGATCCAGGTTCAGAGCAAAGTATGGAATTGCTTGTATGTGTCTCTGCCACTTAATCTTTCCTACTGCTCAAAGATTGCACCAAGTTTTTAAAACCATGAAAGAGAAATCAACAATCAGTAGTAGTTGTTTCTTGTAGCACCCATAGCATAGTAGGCATTGAACAGACTCAAAAGAATGACTAGTCCCTGTTCCATAACACTATATAAGTTTAGGGAAAAGAGGTAAACCAGACCAGTAAGGTGGCCAGGCGGTGACTGTACATTATTCACATTTTAACACAAATTGTCATGTGGTTTTCATAGTTTTTTATTTTATTTTTATTTTTAAGGCTTGAAGAGACCGTTATGATCCTCCAGTTTGACACAGGTCTTAAATATCACCCAGTAATTCCTGTGTCTTGTAGTTTAACTAGAATGCATCTCTTGGAAAGTTCCTCAATCTTCATCATGAAGAATTTAGCACATCACTAAAGAGTGTGTCCAATGGTTAGTTACCCTTGCAGTTAAAATTTGCATTTTATTTCTAGTTTGAATTTTGCTGACTTCAATTTCCAACTTTAGTTGGGTTGTTTTTGGTTTTGTGTTTTTTTTAAAAAAGGAAAAGTATAAAGACCTTTCCCAGTTACCCTACAACCATGATACAGTCAGGTGACTGGTCTCTTGTAGGCTTCATGGCAGAAGTGGGCCTACAAGGAGGGATTTGTATGAGGAGAGGATAGTGACTTTGCAGAATTACTAAGAAAACATAGCCTGTGCGAAAGGAGGTATGGATTTTGAATACTTCCCTTTGATTTGATTCTTCCATGGAAGAAATCCAATCCAGTGGTTGAAATAAACATTGATTAAGGGCTTAAAAACAGAAATTAGTTTTCAGCATAGAAATAAAGGGGGTACCATTATACAAAGGCATACAAGTATCTACTAACCACAACATGAGGTATGTACGAGGGAGACCATTATCTGATGCTGTACTCTTACTACAGCGGCAAACCTTTCATCAGAATCAATTCGGAAGCACTTAGAGGAGAGGAAAGTGATCAGGAACAGTCAGCATGGATTCACCAAGGGCAAGTCATGCCTGACTAACCTAATTGCCTTCTATGACGAGATAACTGGGTCTGTGGATGAGGGCAAAGCAGTGGATGTGTTATTCCTTGACTTTAGCAAAGCTTTTGATAGGATCTCCCACAGTATTCTTGCCAGCAAGTTAAAGTAGTATGGGCTAGATGAATGGACTATAAGGTGGATAGAAAGCTGGCTAGATCGTCCGGCTCAATGGCTCCATGTCTAGTTGGCAGCCGGTATCAAGCGGAGTGCCCCAAGGGTCGGTCTTGGGGCCGGTTTTGTTCAATATCTTCATTAATGATCTGGAGGATGGCGTGGACTGCACCCTCAGCAAGTTTGCAGATGACACTAAACTGGGAGGAGTGGTAGATACGCTGGAGGGTAGAGATAGGATAGGATAGAGAGGGACCTAGACAAATTAGAGGATTGGGCCAAAAGAAACCTGATGAGGTTCAACAAGGACAAGTGCAGAGTCCTGCACTTAGGACAGAAGAATCCCATTCACTGTTACAGACTCGGGACCGAATGGCTAGGAAGCAGTTCTGCAGAAAAGGATCTAGGGGTTACAGTGGACGAGAAGCTGGATATGAGTCAACAGTGTGCCCTTGTTGCCAAGAAGGCTAATGGCATTTTGGGCTGTATAAGTAGGGGCATTGCCAGCAGATCGAGGGATGTGATCATTCCCCTCTATTCGACATTGGTGAGGCCTCATCTGGAGTACTGTGTCCAGTTTTGGGCCCCACACTACAAGGAGGATGTGGAAAAATTGGAAAGAGTCCAGAGGAGGGCAACAAAAATGATTAGGGGTCTGGAGCACATGACTTATGAGGAGAGGCTGAGGGAACTGGGATTGTTTAGTCTGCAGAAGAGAAGAATGAGGGGGGATTTGATAGCTGCTTTCAACTACCTGAAAGGGGGTTCCAAAGAAGATGGATCTAGACTGTTCTCAGTGGTACCAGATGACCGAACCAGGAGTAATGGTCTGAAGTTGCAGTGGGGGAGGTTTAGGTTGGATATTAGGAAAAACTTTTTCACTAGGCGGGTGGTGAAGCACTGGAATGGGTTACCTAGGGAGGTGGTGGAATCTCCTTCCTTAGAGGTTTTTAAGGTCAGGCTTGACAAAGCCCTGGCTGGGATGATTTAGTTGGGAATTGGTCCTGCTTTGAGCAGGGGGTTGGACTAGATGACCTCCTGAGGTCCCTTCCAACCGTGAGATTCTATGACTCTCTATATTCTATCCAGTGGGAGCTTGGACTGGATGAGAGCTTCACTTAAGGGTGATCACTGGTCAGGATCGAGTACTTCTCCAATCCATCTGTTTCTTCAAGCTGGCCATGACTATTCTGTCTATGATCACTCTGCTTTCCAGTTTCTTCTTCAAATCAATCACATGCTGTTCTGAACTCCACTGCTAAAGCTGCATGATCTCTTACAGTAACAGCAGAAATTCTTCTGTGCTTAAAAAGTCACTAGCTACCAGCAGAGTATAGTGTGGCAATGATATTCTTCTGTGGAAGAGAAATGAGATCATTTGGCCGTATCTTCTCTTTCAAGACTACGGTACCAAGTTCCAGCAAGCTTCCTCTTTTTTCCCCATGCACAGTCTTGCAGATGAAAGTGTTTATTTTTGCCTCCCTCACATGTAGAAACTCTTGCTCTTTTGTGGGAGATCTCAAGGTATCACATCTACTGAAGTCTCCATTTAAAAAGGCAATGCTTGCCAGTGGAGGCCAGTGCAATTACTAGACTTATTTCCTCTTGTACATATGGGTGGGGAAATGTGGCCTCAACTCCACTGTGGCAAATGCTGCCTTTTTAATGGCGACCGCTTACTTTAAAACCAGACATCCAGAGAGGCAATTATACCTATGGTTTCCTGCAGAACAGTAACTTCTTCCAATAAGATATATCTTCTATTGTTGTTTTAATCTTTGGTACATGGTTATCCACAATAAAAGAGTTGAAGGCTATAGCATTGATGCCTTCTCAGCTATCATTACTGAGGCTAAAATCTACTGCGTATTGCACATACAAATGATCGGAGGCAGGAAAAATGGATATTGTTCCCTACCAATCTTCACAGCTACTCATTTTTAGCAACCTGTGAATAACCTTTCTGAATCCCTTCCTCTGGTCTTCTGCGGATCTCCCTCCGCTTATGAGGAGAGAGGAATGCTTTAGGGTACAAAAGCTTCAAAATTGTATGGATTAGTTTTAAAGCTGTTCTATTCACTGGAAAATCCCCACAGTTCTTGGCAGTTCTTGGTAATTTTCTAACATTAATATAATTGTGTTTCATTCTTACCTAAAACACATTTTCTAGTCCTTGCTTTTAGCTGTCAATACAATTTTATTCTATTTATTTTTATTAGAGGGTGTTCAGGGATGCATGTGTTAAGGGAGCTTTATGAATGTAAATGATTAATTGATTCAGATGAGAAATGCTGTTGTGCACTTTAAACCCTACTGCTTTCGACAGACAGACACTTAGCAGTTCTAAATAACCAAACCAGCCAAGTTACAAAATATCCACATTTATAATTGCAGGGAGTGCACAATGCAATGCTCTCAGGTTAGCAATCAATATATTAACCTTGAGGTAACCTTTATGCTGAGACAACACATATTCTTGTGAAGACATTTGTGTCATTCTAATTAAGGTTGTGCTAGCACTTCCATTTTAAAATCTTTCCCCCTCCTTCCATAAGAAGAGCATTTCCTGTACAGCAGGGGTCGGCAGGCTTTCAGAAGTGGTGTGCCGAGTCTTCATTTATTCACTCTGATTTAAGGTTTTGCGTGCGAGTAATACATTTTAACGTTTTTAGGTCTCTTTCTATAAGTCTATAATATATAACTAAACTATTGTATGTAAAGTAAATAAGGTTTTAAAAATGTTTAAGAAGCTTCATTTAAAATTAAATTTAAAATGCAGAGCCCCCCAGACTGGTGGCCAGGACCCGGGCAATGTGAGTGCCACTGAAAATCAGCTCATGTGCCGCCTTTGGCACGCGTGCCATAGGTTGCCTACCCCTGCTGTACAGTATCCTTTTTGCCCATTTCATCTCAGGACATTTGAAGGACTGGATTTCAGACAGGATTCTGATACCATAAGGATAACTGTGTGGTCTTAAATTTAGGGCCAGATTCAATTCCCTCAGAGGGAATTTTTGTTTTTGTAGAAATTTTAAACAAACAAACAAAATCAGTGTGATTGGGTTTTAAACCTACAGAGTTGCATTATGGGTGAAACTCAGGCCTTATTCTGGCCTTTAGTTTGGGGCTATCTGCCATTTGTGACCTGTTTCATGGACTTAAGTGGAACCTAGACCCTCTACATGCAGAGATGCTAGAACAATTTATATAGTGGGGGTGCGGAGAGCCACTGAACCAAACTATAAACCTTGTATATAATCGAAACCAGTTCAAGTCAGGGGGTGCGGTAGCATCCCTAGTTCTAGCACCTATGCCTACATGAGTGCATTTCACCTACAATAAGTAAGTCTGCTAGTTAAATTTATTTGCTTCTGTAAATAGAAAAACAGTTATCTTTTACTGAAGGAAATCCAGCTGGGCTTTAGTCCATAAAGCAACATAGGGCCTTTTACTTTCTCTTTCCAATTAAACAGTTATGTTCTTAATATTATAAAATATCTTTAAAGGAATTTGTTGCCAGTGGATGTTGTGAAGGACAAAACTATAACTGGATTAAAAAAAGAATTGGATAAGTTCATGGAGGATAGGCTATTAGCCAAGGTGGTTAGGGATGCAACCCCATGCTCTGTGTCTCCTCGGCCTCTAACTGCCAGAAGCTGGGAGTGAGCGACAGGGGGTGGATCACTCAATAATTGTCTGTTCTGTTCATTCCCTCTGAAGCACCTGGCATACAGGATACTGGGCTAAGTGGACCATTGGTCTGACCCAGTATGGCCATTCTTGTGTTCTCAATGGGTTTACTCTAGATTTGCATTCAGCCCAATATATTTCTTGATTATTTGATAACTTTAAACTAGGCAACTGCATCATAGGCTGTTTAGTTACTTTAAAAAAAATAAAACGGTCAATATTAATTTTAAAGAACTACCTGCAAGGAATCCTCTCTCTCAGCCAATGTAATGTTTTATACTTGGTACAGGTTAGTTTTATTTGTGTTTTGTTAAGAAAGCTTGTTAGTTGGGGGGGAAAAAAATACTGGCTTGATCCAATCCCAAATTTGCTCCTTTTTTGCTATAAAAGTCACCTCCTATCTCTATTTCTTGCATAAAGGGAAATGCCAACTTAATCAGTCAAGAGTTCAGAGCAGTTCTAATTCCTCCCAATGCATTGTACCATAACAGGTTGTGATCAGTCACATTAGAAGCTCTGCTTAGGGTAATAAAAATTGTACCTGCCAGCTGCTTTATGTATAAGACCATGCCAAGCGAATTACTGATCAAGAGGTCTGCGTAGAATAGTCTGGGAGGAAACTTGTGTGCCATTAATAAGGCAGATTCATAGAGTTTAGGTACCAGAATCCTGTCTGAAATCCAGTCTTTCCCATGCCCTGAGATGAAATGGCAAAAATAATACTGTATGGGAAATGTGTAGGATCCTGTTTCACTGTTGTAACCAAAATTATTTGGTCCAGCTTTGTGGGCATATTCCTGCAATGTACAGCAAGAGAAGTGAAGGAAGAGGGAGAAGCCAATACTTAGAGAAGCTCTAATTAGTTAACTCCATGTTCATTGTTTCAGTACCTGAATTTATTATTGCAGTAATTTAAATACTTCTCTGAGATCCTCCTTTTGAAGAAGATGTGAGCCACCACTTGTAATTAGTCAGAAACATCTAACAGTTTATAACAGCAGCTCCATCAAATCAATTCCAACATTTACCGGATATAAACATTGTCTATCCAGTATGCGATCAGACCACCACCTTCCAAATCTTTAGTATAAGGAATTGTTATGAAGTTAGTTTCACTAAATATGTTTTGATCTGGCCTCTAAATAATACTTGCAAAATTTGCATGTGTGCCTGCTTGCATGTCCAAATTGGGTAGTTCGATGATCAGTTAGTTGGTTTGTGCATGCAAATACACCATATTTTGCAAACACAAAATGGGTGCTGTGTAATCTGATTTTTAGGAATAATTTCAATGGGGATGTTTTTGAAAATTTGGCTCTCCAAACATTATATGGCAGCTTCTTATTTCAGTTCAGGCAACAGTATCTCTTGGAACACGGTTTTTCTACTATTAGATCTGTCCAGAGCAGAAGTTACAATGTGGACAAAAATCTGCTAGGAAGTAGACTGAGGAGCAACAAACTAGATCTTGTTGGAAAGGGGGGCTTTTCCCTCCTGGAAAAATTTTGAGTTTTCAGTGAAAAAAATAATTGAAATATCTTGATTTTTTTTTTTTTTTTTTTTTTTTTTTTTACACACAGTGCTGTCTTGGTGCCTCATGGAAGTTATAATTCAGGTGTCACATGGTCCTTTTCTCCTTGCTAGGCTAGACTAGGCTAGGCTCCCTGGTTAGATTACATCTCCCACAATGCACCATAATCTCCCTTCTTGATAAGAGGAGGCCATGGTCCGTGACAGTTGCGTGTCCGTGGTACATTATCAGAGATGAAGTCTGATGAGCAGTCCAGCCCATAGAAGAGAATGGGAGCATGAGACATCCAAAATAAAACTCTGAGACCCCGTGGCAGTATTTCAGAATTGAAATCTCAGTTTTTGGCCAAAATATTTTGGTTTTGGGGCATTCAGTTTTTTGACAGAGTTTCTGTGGAAAGCTGATACTTAACTGAGAACCTAATTTTCTGTTTAAAAAAACAAAAAACTCAAAAACCAGGAACAGTTTTGATTTTTTTTTACCAGTCCTACAATAAGATAATTTTCCTTTATAGTCCATATAAGAAGATCCAATTTCAATTATGCTTTGAAGAGCAAATGCATTATTAAATATTGTGCAATGCCAGCTCCTATTCTAAATCCTGTAGAATTTCAATTCTACAGTACACTTTTAACAGAACTATAAATGTGGGACTTGCATATTGCATGCTTTGTGGATTGATTCTAGGGGCAAATATTGAATGCTACGAGCAGGTGATGTGATACCATTTTCTTTTATTTCCACATATTCCTCTCTTACAGCCTTGGCTTAGTTTACTACACCAAATGTAGAAATGTACAAAGTCATACCCTAAAGGAAATTGGACAAAACTATCATGGTGCTCTTATCACTGTGAGGGAAAAAAGTCGCACCTGTCTCTAGCATAAGCAAAATAGCTTTTGCAAACAAAGCAATGCTTTCCACTTCCTGGTATATCACCAAGTTAGAGCAGAGGCAAAGCTGAAGGTCAAAACCTGATGTCAGCTAGCGGTGATACTTTTTCACTCAGTCTGAATGTTACCCAAAGGAATTGCCAGTTTCCATTGTCACACAAACACTCTGGCAGGGGAGACAGATTTCACACTTTCAAAGCATATGAGAGAGGCAAATGCGCATTACATTTGTCAGAGATACTGTAGGTGATTCTTGCCTATGCTTGTAATTTCAGAGTTCCACATACAGAGCTTTAAAGGACTCCTTAGAATAAAACAAATTTTCATTTTGTGCTGTTGGAAGTGTCCGGTAGGGCTGGGCAAATATCTGTGGTGAGGGTTCATGTGATATTCATATTTGGAGGGCTTACGTGGATGGTATTCAAGATACACCTCTACCCCGATATAACGCGACCCGATACAACACTAATTCGGCTCTAAAGCGGAAAAGCAGCACTCTCTGGTGGGGGGGCGGGGCTGCGCACTCCGGCGGATCAAACCAAGTTCGATATAACGCGATTTCACCTATAATGCAGTAAGATTTTTTGGCTCCCAAGGACAGCGTTATATCAAGGTAGAGGTGTACTTGGATATGGGAGAAAGTCTATTGGAAATAATAAGGATAGATCTGAAGTACAGGGAGCGGAAGAGGAAAGACAGTGGTGTAAGAATGCCCCTTCATCCTTTTATATGGGAGGCTATAATTTAAAGGCCTGCTCTTGCTCCCACTGAAGTCAATGGAAGTTTTGCCATTGACTTCAGTGGCAGCAGTCTCAGGACCTCAATGCTGATGACCATGGTGTATGGATGCACAAAATGGGCTAGAGCCTCAGCTCATGCAAATCCTAGTTGCTCCATTGAAGTCAACAGAGCTACACCAACTTACATCAGGTCAGGGTCAGGCACATTCACATATCTACTCTACCGGCTAACTTGGCACCACTGCGATTGATGTAGACGCCGCTGTAAATTGACCTAAGTTACGTCAACTTCAGTTACGTAACTGAACTAGCATAACTTAGATGGACGTACAGCATTAGTGTTGACCAGTCCTATATTACACTTTTAAAAGATCAAGCTGTTGAGCTCTAAATGTGTCTAAAATATTCCAAGCAAGGCAATGACTTAAACTTTCTAGTTTAAATAGGAATATTTATGTGCTACTTCTGCCGCACGTACTGTATTTCTTTTTATATGGGTCTTCGTTCCATCTGGCTAAATCTGCCTTTTCCATCCATCTGCTTAAAACTGAAACGTGTTGCATTGTTTCATGAAAAAGTGACGAAGTCATTTTTCTGCAGTTGGCAGTCTTGCTAATTCTCTGCCTTGCACTGGAAGAAGACAATAGCTTGCAACTGGGTTGGCATAGTGGCCCCACACCAGTCAGTGGCTGCTCATTTGTTTGTTTCTTTGTTGGGTGTTAGTGGTTACCTAGTCAGCTAGAACTGCCACAGCACTTATAACCTTGTTAACAACTTCTGGATTTCATTGGACACTTATGATCTAATGGTTGATGTCCAAAGGCCACAATACCTCCAATAAACCATTTTTACTTTATGGTTATTACACCTTCCAGGTGCCTTTTTGGGGTCATTTTGGCCATTTTTAAGCATTTTTAGTAGCTATTCCTGGTACTGTGGAGGATTAATTTATACACCTCTACCTCGATATAACGCTGTCCTCGGGAGCCAAAAAATCTTACCGTGTTATAGGTGAAACTGCGTTATATTGAACTTGCTTTGATCCACCAGAGTGCACAGCCCCTCCCCCGCCCCCCCCGGAGCACTGCTTTACCGCGTTATATCCAAATTCGTGTTATATCGGCTCGCGTTATATCGAGGGAGCGGTGTATTATGTGACAATTATGAATCCTGCTTCATCACCAGAGGGAGAATTTCAAAAAGACATCTCCACACAAAGAAAATTTATGCCATATAGTCAGTGTCTCAGGTATTTCTGATCCTCTTTTCCTTGTGTTGCGTCAAAAAGCATCCTAACCTACTAGTATAATTTTCCAGTTAGCACTATATGATACGTAGCCTAGCCTTTCAAAAGGAGAGCCATAGCAGAGCAAGCTATTGGGATCAGAGGAAAGAAACCACTGATTTAATCTGGTATGGCATTTATGTTCCTAGAGAACTTGCCTCATTTCTCACACTGTCATTGAGGCAAGTCAAAGTGTCTTAAGCACCCTAGTTCCTCTTTGTCACAGGAAAATAAATAACTTTAATTTTGGCTCTGTAATGATGGTCACTTAGGCCATAAAATACTCTCTATAGATTAGTCCAATATTTAGCTGAAATGCCAACACATAAATTAGTTCATGTGACTCTTCTGACTTCAGCCAAATCATACCGGGAATGAATTTAGCCCATTGCTTATTTAGCACTTCTTATGTACTGTCCACAGATGTGGACTGTTTATGGTAAGACTAATTATCGTAAGATGCAGACCTAACTTTCATTCTGTGATAGATCATTCATCATTAGCCCAGAGATAATCCACACTCAAGAGATCTGCCTATGAAACGAGAATATCCCTCTGAAAAGATGTGACTTTTTAGATTGGGCAAAGCTCGCTTACAGTTCCCATGGGATGAGCTCATTTCCTATATTGAAGATTATAAACCATCTTATCTCACTGTGGTTTTCATTTAAGCTTTCTGTGCTTCATCAGCTTTCTCTTTTAAATTTCTCCAGACATCTCTGTAATTCAGGAATCTATCTTACAGACTTTTGTTTAGTTTTGAGAGGATGAAGCAACATGTGAAAACTCCTGGAGCTGCTTCCTAACCTCAGAGTTACATGAGGGAATAACAGCATTATTGGTGATCAAGTCCAGACCGGTGACGTATACTTGTTGCTTTAAAAGGGCCAATTTGACAAAGCTGAAAACAATTTTGAGACAAATCAGCTGGGAGGAAGAAGTAAGATGGTGTGAGCGCTCTCTCTCTCTTTTTTTTTTTAAAAGGGACCAGCGGGCTTTGTGTGTTTGTTCTTCTGTGTCAGGGTTCTGAGTTGTAAGAAACAAAGTAGTGTTACGTTGCAACCTTCCAGCAGGAGTATTTTTTTTTTTAATCTAACTACTGTGTGCATGTTCTGATCATAACACTAATGGTGCAGTTTTTCATGACAATTTCCCAGTTGAGACCCTAGAAAGAGTAGTGGATTGACTAGGTGGACCTGATTGGGATTACAGTAAAACTCCTTTCGGAACCCTTTTGTGGAATACTGCAGGTCTTAAAAATAAATCCCAGGATTTGGATTTTAGGAATGTCTTTTTGATTTAGTTTTCCTCCAAGAAACTTGTCTTTCTAAGGATACGTCTTTTTATTTACCAGGCTTTGATCTTTATTTATTTTATTTTTTAAAAAAGGGAGTGCTGAGCATGCAAAGAAAAGAACGACAGGTGGTCTGTCCCTTCTAATCTCTACCATTGAATGTTATAACTAGTAAATGAATACCTGGCAAATGGCATCCTTATTTTCAGGTCTATAGTACTGTTGTCCCAGATTCATCTATTCTATTCCTGAATGTTTATTTCCTTTGGGCTCCCCTTTTTATAAGAAGTGGAATCCATTAGTTGAGTTGAAAATCAGAGACACATCCATCCAGTGATTTGTAGGGTCTGAAGAACCAACTTCTGGACCTTAATGATCCAGCACAAGGCCACATATTTATTAAAATTGTTAAAAAATTACTGGATTATCTGACCACTAAAAAAGGATATTTTCACCTTTTAAAAGAATCATTTAAAAGAAACCACTTCAGTTTATGGCAAGGGCCATTAGACTTTAATTTCTTAATCAGAGGAACCATTATTTTAAGCAATTTTTTGTTTTCCTTTCTAAAGAAAAAGTTGGATCATCAAGCAGTTCTTTGGAAGGAATTTGAACTCACTGCCATAGAGAAAAATCCATCTCTATTTTGGATGTTGGTGGCAATTGGCTACGATAATATTAATATAAATATCGAAGCTCTAATCCCCAAATATGCTTGAGAGAGAGATTTGCATTTTATAATGACACTTCATCTATCACGCTCTCAGTATTGTCTGTCTCATTAGACCTCACATGTTGTGCCTTTCCAGAATGGCCCTCAGGCTGCACCAGGAAAGCTAGAATTTTGATAAACCAACACCACCATAACAAAGGTCCTGGGGAGGATTTTATCCCAGTGGATGTTTATAAGGACAATATTGAATGCTGGGCTCTTCGATTACCGGAACTGACTATTATAAATAGTACAGAGATTTTTCCCATTAGTTGGTCCATTGGTATTATAGTTCCGTTTTATATAAAGAAGGTGATAGAAATGATCCTGGAAATTGTTGACCAGTTAGCCCCCTAGATGTGGTTTTTAAAATCCATACCAGATAGCTTCTGGGGAGATTTAGAGGTCTGATTGGAGAGTTGTAATTTTATTTGCCAAGGAACAAGACTGATTCAGGAATGGCTGCTCCACTATTCTTAATTGTTTTGTCCTTTGTCATTTGATTTATAAATATTGGTCCCAAGGGAGGGGGGATTTTATGCAGCCTTTGTGGATTTGAAATTGGCATTTGATTTCCTTGTCAGGATGTCTCTGGGAGAAACTTGCGAGGACTGGCATAGATTCTAGGTTATTCTATCTTTTGAGAGACCTCCATAGCCAGACTGTGACTAGGGTTAAAATAGGGTGTAGAGGTGAAATAACTGACCCTATTTCCATCACAAATGTCTGTCAGGGCTATTAGCCCTTTTCATTTTTTAGCTTTTATAATAGTAACATTGTGGCAGTTTTAGAAGAGGTGAAGTATTCCCGCTCCTCACCCCACCCACCATCCCAAATTGGAACGGTGTCTGTCTGGACATGGTTCTGTTGTCCCAAACTTCTTTGGGTTGAAGTGTATGTTAAAGGATTTTGGCTCTTTTTGCCAACAGGGGTGTTTAACTACGCATTGTCAGAAAACGAAATCCATTTACTTTGGCCTCAGACCAAAGCTGCATCAGTGAAAGACTCCATATCTACTATATTGAGCAGGTTAGGTTTTTCACCTATTTGGGCATTTGTTTTACATATAATGGCCGGGGGGAGCTTTAAAAATCTATGTAAATGGTGCTCTGTTTCACTCAGGTCCTGGGGGGTTTATTTAATTGCATCAGCTTTCAGAGTTTTCAGGGCTAAAGTCTGTGCTCAAATATTATGATGTGGAAATCTGAGGCTGGAAAGACTTTGGAGATTGTGCAAAACAAAATTTTAAGGAGGATCCTCAGACTCCCAAACTACAGCCCAGCCGATTAAAGCAAACATGGGGGAATGTGCTATTTCAACAAAAGCCCATTGCCTTTATATCAATTATTGGCTGTGTATTCAGCATATGAATTTACAGCACCGTTTGAAATTATGTCTGGAGGAACAGTTTAATAAAGCTCAAATCTTAGTTTCCCTGACTCTTGAAAGTCCATTATTCTCTTCATTTAGGCTTCTTAGAACTTGATCTGGCTAGGATGGTAGGCAAAAATATAAATTCCTTAATTAAGCTTCCAGCCAACGATATTTGCAAATAGCTAGATAGGCAGTTGGCCATGCGACAGATAGATCGTCTTGGCTTCTTCATCAAAAGATTATCTGGATTTTTTTTTTTTTTAAACAATATGTGAAGAAGGGTTTTTGCGGCTCTCGGTTTTCAAGCTATGCAGTTGGCCTGTCTGGAAGGGAAGTATGCAGCGTAGATAAATAGAATTGTTTTGTCCATGCAGGACTGGCCTGGTTGAAGATTTAGCATGTTATTTACGTTCTTTCAACTTGTAGTGTCACCTGAAAAACAAATGGTTAACCCTGTTCTTAGCTTAGATGCCTTTTACTGCACCGGCTCGCGCACTAGGATATTTGCTATGCAGTGACAATGTTTCAATTATATGGGCCGTTGCCCTGTTTGCCTGGTTGGCTGTAAAAACAAGGAAAATGTATGTGAAAGAGAGGATCCTTATGACCTCAATGAAATAATATATTCATAGCCTTGTTGGTATATTTTTCATATTGTTTTATGGGTTGTGATTGTAAAAGTTAAATTTATCTTGGGAGAAGATTTAATTTTTTTTCCATTTTTTGTATTGTAAAGATCTGTATTTATTTTACCAAGCTGTGCTGACTTTAAAATTTGTATTTTGTTGTGAGCTATGGCCTAAAGCTAAAATGCTATATTCTTAAACTTGTACTCAAAACAGAGTTTCAAACCATTGTCTAAAACTCCCTTCTTCTCTCAACTGCTCAGATTTCGGTTCCTTTGTACTTGTGGATATCTTCATCCTACTAATTCTCTTTAGTTATTCATATAGTTTCTCAGCAAGGCTGGGTAAACAAGGCTTGAATTTCTCAGGTATAAAAACAAACAGAAGAGGCCTCTTTATAAAATTAACATTTTTTCAGGGCTCCTTTAATCTTAAAGAAGCAATGGGGTGGGGGTGGGGGACGAGGGGCATCATAAACCAACATCTCCCTTTTGCAAGTCACATTTTATTCTATTCTTTCTCATGTTTTAATATTTTTTTTTTTAATCTAGCAGGATCAATGTCTGAAGCATTTTTCAATCCTCTCTCTCCTGCTCCATTGTTTATATCATCATCAGTAAAAGGTTCCAAAATGTTCTTCCACTGCTATACATTAACCCAGCATCAAGCTGGAGATGGAAATCCTGCCACAGCTGTAATTATAACATTATAGACTCTTACTTTCAGCAGAAGGAGCAGTCGCTGCCTGGCAGGGAGGGAAATAAATGATGCTGGCTGTGCTGGGCAGCCATTGATTACGCACTCTGCTACATAGTGTGCGTTCCCATTCGCTCTCCAGAGAGCTGCCACTGGGGTGGTGCGGATGGATTTGTTATTGACGAAGTTAGGCAATAGGGGGTTAAAAAGAAAATGAAAATAGAAAGGTGGCACACACATAACCTGATCTGTAGCCCAGTGAAATCAATGGGAAGATTCTCATTGACTTCAGTGAGCTTTGGATTGGCTCAGATTGTAGTTAGGGACCCACTAAACTGTAAGACCACCCAGTTCGTGGTGCAACCCACCCTAAATGTACCTGGTTTGGGTCCTTACTCTGTATTTCCTGTGAAAAGGTTCCAATGTGTAATTAATAAACTTAGTCGCCCTAGGGCTGTGCATAGCAGCAGGAGCCTCTGAAGTTGCCTGCACTGCTGGGCTGCTGCACAGGTGAGAAAGGGCAGTCCTTGCACTCAGCTCAGCAAGGTGCATGATATGACTAGCCCCTGCTTGGTGGCAATGGAGAGGTCAGGGGGAGGTTCCTTGAGTGCCGCATGGCTTCCCCTGCATGCACAATGAAAGTGCATGCTTGCTTCTGTTGGGTGGCCACTAATCACTGACGTGGGTTGTTCCATTGAAGTCAATGTTACTGCTTGCATGAGTAACAGACTTCCATGTGTAAGGGCCTGTAGGAGTGAACCCTATAAGAAAATGTTGCTGTTCCACTAGGGATGGATATTGTGGTGGTCAGAACAGCAGGCGCTTCACAGCACTATGCTCAGGGAAGTTCGGCCCTTTAAAAGCACAGTCCTAGTACACAGATATGCCCCTTGTTTCTGCTCATGCATGTGAGGAAACACTGTAGTCCTCATAACTCTCCACAGTGTCTAGTCTAGAAGGAATTGAACACAGGCCTTCTAGATAAACTATTGGCTGCTGGCCTATATCCTCGTGTTCCACATCTACTTCCATCACTGCAAATCTGTCTGACCTTCCATTGGCAGTACAAGACAAGCTGGGTCAAGTGAGCTTTGGATATCAAGGATTCCTGAAGCAGACACAGGAGACGAAAAACAGTGAGCTAGAATGTGATTGTCTTGTAAAACAAATGATTGATTGTCTTGTAAAACAAATGGAATTAAAGGGGAACAAACCTCCAAACAGAAAACAACCTCCAGCCCACGTAAGGAAAGAATTCTTATTCAACATGTAGGCACAGTCCTTTTTTGTGTAAGATGCTTCTTCTACTTTCTGGCAAATGCCTGCCCTGCAAACTAGTACATAAGCTGACAAAGGATTTTTAATGAATCCTTCCCTGTACAGATGGCTTGTGAAAATAAATGCCAATGGTACTGAATCCTAAAGACTGATGGATGATATTTACGGGCTTATAATTTACATTTTTGGGTGGTAATTGGATTTTTCTTAATTAAGGAAAGTGGGTGGACAGTTTTGTCACTTAACAAAGTCCTTACCAATTAACAGGGAGACGTACTGTGCATAGTATAGACATTTGAACTAGGAGTAAGTGCACAGAATAATTGTTTATTTACTTGAGTGTTTGTTACTGGATGATGTAGTGCATGAAAGTTACACTCTAGGGCAATGTCTTGCTTCAATTGGTGTTAAGCCACCAAATACCTTACCGCAGCCTAGTTGCTTTTATTACATTAGCCCCTGTGAAGAGGGCCAATCTAAAACCTATGCACCATTTTAGTCCAATTTAAACCCTAATTTGAGAGTTTAGATGAGATTAAACTGTGCATAATCCTTATACTGGCTCTTCTGTATGGGGCGAGTTTCACCTTATTAGACAAGTCTTCTGTCCTTAAAATTATTGTAAAACACAATAAAGGCCTCACATGAGCAATGCTGTAACACCCTAAATTAACTTTTTTTTTTTTAAAGTTTCTTAATTTTCAAGGTTCTGGAGTAGGAAAGTTTTCACTACTTTTTTTTTTTTAACAGTTAATTTTTAAACCAAAGAATGATATTCTCCTAGAGCAGAAAGCGAGGGAGACTGCCACAGGCTGTCTTCTGAGGGCCTGTTCTCAAGCCCTGGTTAGGACATGCCGGTGGTGGGGTTGCTGTATGTAACATTGCAGAGATTTTGGGCAGTGCTCTAGGCTACTGGGGGCCATGGACTGGCTGCTGTAACACAGACAGTTCCCCAATGAGGGGAGACTGGGGTATGCTAGCATGGGGGGCGAATGAAGGGCATGAGGGCATATAGAGCCCTTACTGTGAGTGGGGGAGATGGGAATGGGGGTGTACAGACTGCTGTGAGGGGAGAGAATGGGGGGACCCACAAAACCCACGATGAGGGGAGATTAAGGGATGCTGACATGGGGGTACACAAAGCCACTGCTTTGCAGGGTGGAGAGTGGGGGAAGCTAGGAAGGATGGGGAGGTCACCTAACCCTGGTGGTTGGTGGCGATTAGGCAGAGTTGCAAGGAATTCCGTGAAACAGAGGGGGATGGGAGGGTGCCACACATACAGCTCATGGGGTGGAACAGAGGAAAGCCAGGGGCTCCTGATGGAAGCAATAAGCTCAGTTGACAGTCTGAAATGTGCCCCCCCCCCACTGTTTAAAAGAGACAATGCATTCTTGATGCCCCAAACCTTGCAGGTGCTGAACTCTTGTTTCAGGAAAGAGTGAATTCTCAGAACTGATAGGTTTCCTATTTCAAGTACAGACAATTGGCAGTGCAGAAAAATGGCCACATTACAGCACTTTTCAGATCTTGCGTGTTCAGTATTCCCTTCTCTCAAATACAATTTTAATTTACTTTTTTTTAGTATAACCTAAAGGATGGATTTTTTTTTTTAAAAGAGCACAAAAGAAGATGTCTATATTTAAACCCAATGATACAAACCACCCATTATTATTAATAACTTATAATTAAGCACCTTTCATCGTGAAGGATTGGAAAGCACTTTACAGATAATATGTAGTGATGACTTGCCCAGCACTGAAATGCTGGCATGCAGAAACCACTCTACAGAAGTAATGCTGTGTAACAGTTATTTTTATCTAGGAAAGAAGGAAAAATAGCTTTGCCTCTGAAACTACAGGAGAAACTTGAGGTGTGAGGAATGTGCTAATGTCAAGTGGATGTTTGTTTTTATTTATATTACCCCACATCTGCTGGGTGCTGTACAGGTCGGGAGCACAAATCCTAGCCCCAAAGAGCTTGTGATCTTAAAAACAAACAAGAACCAAAACTTGAACCACAGAATATGGGTGAGGGAGAGGGATGCGAGATACAGGCCTGGTGTCCGGATGATGACAGGCACACAGCTTGTTAGCTTGCGTTTGTGTTTTAAGGAGATATGTCCTTTTTGCAGGCAGCCCTGCAGCTGTGGATTTTTCAGTGATTTCAATGAGAGAGCTTGGCAAATATATTTCCCAGTGGGGGAGCGGGTGCGGGGGGCAGCAGCATGGATAGAGTTCTCATTCAGAACAGGAAAAGGGGAACATGAACCAGCTGAAGCCATACAGTAGGGCATCAGGCAGGCAGTAGGTTAGCATAGCTCCCCTGCTCTAGTCAAGTGTCATATGCATCCGAAGAAGTGGGTTGTAGCCCACGAAAGCTTATGCTCTAATAAATTTGTTAGTCTCTAAGGTGCCACAAGTACTCCTGTTATTTTTGCGGATACAGACTAACACGGCTGCTACTCTGAAACATGGGATCTTCCGTAACCCTTCTTCTCCATCTCCTCGGTAAGATGGAACCTCTATCAGTGCAATGCTCCAGAGTCGAATGCTGGTTCAATAGTTCAAGACTAACTCAGAGAATAGCACCAGCTACTGAAATACCCACACTGCTTCCTGCAGCACCAGTGACCAGGGCTCTCCCAGCCAAAGAGATCAGACAAGGTCACAGGCAGAGGTGATAGGGCTACATTTTAATCCTGTAAGAAACTGTATGATCTTCTGCAAATCTTGCAAGAATCAATTGTATAGTAAAAATAATTTCCCTTAAGACAAGCTTAGCACACCTGCTGCTGCTTTGTCACAGCTGAGATTGCTCTCTGCATATCGTACAAGGGGCGTCTTTGCATCCGGTCACTTGCAAGAACTGGATCAAAGCTGAGATTCAGTGCTGTGCGGCGTGGACCCCTTGCGAGTTTGGTCAAATGGATGGGGGACTCCACTAATTGGATAATTCTGCTTCAGGGTCTTGCCAGTGGCTATCAACAGAGAGACGACTTCTGATGCAGATGAATATGAAAGCTTTGCCATCCAGACTCTCACTTGAAAAACCTGCTCCTGCCCTATAGTATGCAGCAGTGCGCTAAAAGAAGGAAGACATTACTTCATTAGGGGTCAGATCCGTAACCCACTGGCCAGCCTGAGCAGCTGGGCTGGGCTCTGGGGGAAAAGGTATCCTTACCCCAAGCCTCTGAAGTAGCTGGGGGACTGCTTCAGTTCAGCAGCCCGAGAATCTGTGCAGCCCGTCCAGCTTTTCACCTTCCATCACCCACATGCTGCTCATCGATTTGCCATGGAGCCAGATACTGTGCAAGGGCTTGAGTCCCAGACTGGTTATGGGACTCTGTGGTTCTGGAGGGGGCCCTCAATGTGCCTTACAGTTGTAGGGCAAGTTGCCATAATCCTTGCTGCTGCAGTAAGTAGTCCCTTAATCACTGGAATAGTTCCAGTTCAGTGGGACTGCTCGTGGGATTAAGGGCTGTTGGTGGGCTACGTTGCACAACCTGCACTCTCACAAGTAACCCCTGACTTCTGGAGGACTATTTTGTGCGAGTTAGCGTTAACCAGAAGGGATAGGGATTGACTATCCAGCCCTTTGTGAGTTAGGGCTACAGGATTTGCTTCTAAAGTCATACTAGCACGATGGGATTACCTGCCTTCTGGCTCTTTTTTCAGCTCCTCATACTTTTGGGAGTGGTTTGACCCAGTTCACTAAGATAAAGTGAAAACCTCTGCAATCTGCAGACCACATTTTGCTCTCTATACACGCAGACTAGTGTGGGTACGGATGAAATCATGGGCTCACCAGTTGCCTCTGAGTATTTAACAAGAAATGTTACATGAGTGAGATTTTGTAGACTCTTAGCAATGTGACTAGTCTGTGGGGTTACAAGGCTATGGACAAGAAAGATGCTGAAATACAGAGCTGGGACAGGGTCATTCTACATGTAAAGAAAATGGTGGGGAATGTGTGGGATCTGCTCAAGTATCTGGGCTAAAATACAGGCTGGAAATGGTTAAGAGGAAGGTCTTAGACACATTATCCATGAGAAGATGAGTGTAAAAATCAGGGAATATTTATGCACTTGTGGAGACTTATTAAAAGCATAGAGCACTAATCACAGAGGATTTCAATTACCTAGAGTTTGACTGGAATAGAAATTGTCTAATGCCTGAGGAAGGATGCATGTGTCTGCCAGTGGTAGGGTAAGATTATTTTTCTTTTACAATTTATATAAGCAACCAAAAAAACCTCAGAGAATGTTTTGGACTTAGTCCCAGGAAATGAAGCAGGTCCCGTATGATAAATAAGATAGTAGCTGGTGAGCTTATAAAGTTGAGTGATCATAATACTATTGGATTTGAAATATTCATGAAGCTACAATATGTACAAAGAGAAGCAGCACAAAAATATTAGAAATTGAAAAGGCAGCATTCAAGGGAGTGTGTAATGAATTGAAAAAAAATGGATGGGGATGCAACTACTGTCCTCAAAAGTGTGTTGTGGAAGAATGAAGGAAATATTTTAGGAACAGATGATAAAGATGCAATCTACATTCTTTCCAATAAAATGTAAATGTCAAACATGTAGTCAATCATCTTAAACAAACATTTAGCAAAGAAATAGTAGACAGCAAGAAGGATTAAAAAGACGAATCAGCCTGGGTAAATGATATAAAAAGGGTATTTTCCTTTCCATGATCATTCATGGAGGAACCTAAGTGAGACTTGAAATTGCATAGTGAACCTCCGCTAACTGCAGTGCAGTTAGCTACTGAACATGGAACTCTTTCTCCCTCCGAAATAGAACAGTGGGAGTGAAGCAGATTATAAATTAAAGAAACGGAGGGACAAGAAAAGGTTGTTCATCCCTAGTATACATGTCTGCCTTTTGTTTTTCTTCCCATTTTATCTGCATCTTCCCCACCTCCTCTCTGTTCTCAGTCCAGAATCAAATCTTGTTTTTTTCTTAAACGAATGTATACTCCTTGCTTCAATGATCTCCAACAATAATTTACTGCCTTTTACATGAAATAATTCTGCCCCATTTCCCTGTTAAACTGAATGAGAAACTTGGAGTTATGCTACCTACTTGTTGTCCTTCCCAGCGCTCTCCTACTTTATTGGTCACTTTTTAAAGCTAGATTGTGACTCTCACTATGTGCCAAGGAATAAGAGGTGGTACAACCCCCCGACTCATTACACCCTGACATGGACCTTGGGTCTGAGTGCATAGGAATAAGCAAGACTACTTACTGCTTATTTCCTCCCTGGAGCAGGTGAGTGGGGAATAGGTGAAATCCTGGCTCCACCTCCCTGCTTCCTGGTCAGAGTAACTCTATCTGCTACCCAAGATCCATAAACCCGGAAACCCTGGACGCCCCATCATCTCAGGCATTGGCACTCTTACAGCAGGATTATCTGGCTATTTGGACTCTCTCCTCAGACCCTACGCTCCCAGCTATCTTCGAGACACCACCGACTTCCTGAGGAAACTACAATGCATTGGTGTTCTTCCTGAAAACACCATCCTGGCCACCATGGATGTAGAAGCACTTTACACCAATATTCCACATGAGGATGGACTACAAGCTGTCAGGAACAGTATCCCTGATGAGGCCATAGCACGCCTGGTGGCTGAGCTTTGTGACTTTGTCCTCACCCACAACCACTTCAGATTTGGGGACAACTTATACCTTCAAGTCAGTGGCACTGCTATGGGTACCCGTATGGCACCACAGTATGCCAACATTTTTATGGCTGACTTAGAACAACGCTTCCTCAGCTCTCGTCCCCTAGTGCCCCTCCTCTACTTGCGCTACATTGATGACATCTTTCCATGGGTCCATATGATGAAGGAGGCCCTTGAAGAATTCCATCTGGACTTCAACAATTTCCACCCCACCATCAACCTCAGCCTGGACCAGTCCACACAAGAGATCCACTTCCTGGACACTACAGTGCAAATAAGCGATGGTCACATAAACACCACCCTATACCGGAAACCTACTGACCGCTATACGTACCTACATGCCTCCAGCTTCCATCCAAGACACATCACACGATCCATTGTCTACAGCCAAGCCCTACGATACAAGCGAATTTGCTCCAACCCCTCAGACAGAGACAAACACCTACAAGATCTTTATCAAGCATTCGTAAAACTACAATACCCACCTGGGGAAGTGAGGAAACAGATTGACAGAGCAAGACGGGTACCCAGAAATCACCTACTACAGGACAGGCCCAACAAGGACAATAACAGAACACCACTGGCCATCACATACAGCCCCCAGCTAAAACCTCTCCAGCGCATTATCCACGATCTACAACCTATCCTGGAAAATGATCCTTCACTCTCACAGACCTTGGGAGGCAGGCCAGTCCTCGCTTACAGACAACCCCCCAACCTGAAGCAAATACTCACCAGCAACTACACACCCTACCACAGAAACACTAACCCAGGAACCAAGCCCTGTAACAAACCTCGTTGCCTACTCTGTCCCCATATCTACTCTGGCGACACCATCAGAGGACCCAACCACATCAGCCACACCATCAAGGGCTCATTCACCTGCACATCCACTAATGTTATATATGCCATCATGTGCCAGCAATACCCCTCTGCCATGTACATTGGCCAAACCGGACAGTCCCTCCGCAAAAGAATAAATGGACACAAATCAGACATCAGGAATGGTAACATACATAAGCCAGTAAGTGAACACTTCAATCTCCCTGGTCATTCTATTACAGATTTAAAAGTCACTATCATTGAACAAAAAAACTTCAGAAACAGACTTCAAAGAGAAACAGCAGAACTAAAATTCATTTGCAAATTTAACACCATTAATCTGGGCTTGAATAGGGACTGGGAGTGGCTGGCTCATTACAGAAGCAGCTTTTCCTCTCCTGGAATTGACACCTCCTCATCTATTATTGGGAGTGGACTACATCCACCCTGATTGAATTGGCCCTGTCAACACTGGTTCTCCACTTGCGTAGTAACTCCCTGCTGTCCATGTGTCAGTATATAATGCCTGCATCTGTAACTTTCACTCTATGTATCTGAAGAAGTGAGGTTTTTACCCACGAAAACTTATGCCCAAATAAATTGGTTAGTCTTGAAGGTTCCACCAGACTCCTTGTTGTTTTTGAGCCAGCACAGGGAGTAGCAATTTACTGCAGGCTTATACCAGCAGTAAATTACTGAATCCTAGAAGCAATGAGGAAGCAGGGAGAAAACTATGACTCTTAGGTTACTGGAAGGCACAATGCCCCCCAGCTTATGAATCCACCTTGTACAGTGGCTGTGCCTAAAGGCACAGTCTAGCCCATCCTCTTTGAAGCTCTTTGGCTGTAGGTGCAGTTTATGGTGGACGTCACTATGGTCTGCAAGTGCTACACTGGTCTCCCTTTTTCTGTGTGTTGCACCCCAGGGTGGGGTGTACAAACCCTGCACCAAACCGGAAAGGGTTAAGTAGCCGCTGTGGGCTCAAAAAGAACTCCACCCCCACCAGATCTGCAAGGCATCCTTGAGCTGGGGGAAGGGTCAGGAAGGAAGAAGCCCAGTGAAGTCCTGGGAGGAGGAAAATCGCTAAAGCCCGAGCTCCATTGGAGAAGCCTACTCACGTGACTACAGACTGTCCAAGGCCTCTGAGAAGGAGGTGGGCTAGACGCCAAACGATTATCCCCTTGGTACTTTCTGGTGGTTTGCCTGAGGGCACTGAGCTGGACTGTAGCTGGTCAGCGGCTCCCTGAAGGAGTGGAGGGTCGCAGCATTTTGGGGACAGTTTTTATTTTCCCGTAGGTTTCAGAGTAGCAGCTGTGTTAGTCTGTATCCACAAAAAGAACAGGAGTACTTGTGGCACCTTAGAGACTAACACATTTATTAGAGCATAAGCTTTCGTGGGCTGTAGCTCTCTGGTCAGCCAAGCACCAAGCACATTGACCATTCAGTTATTCCTTTAGGCTGTAAATCCCTAGTGCATGCAAGGAAAGAAAAAGAATCCAAAATGCATTTACAGCTCATCAGGGAAAGGAAAAATGCACTCCCAGCCATCCCTTCTCTAGGAACTTCATGGTCAAGGAATCTTAGTGGAAAAAACATGACAGCGACTGCACGAGGGTGTCTCTTACAAATTCCAGAGCAGCCTGTCAACACGGATGTGGACTTTTCCTTCCCAAATATCAGTCTGTGCCTTCAAAATGATTACTGCAAAGTGGGGTTCTCATCCCACCTATTTTGTATTTATTTATTTATTTATTTATTTTATTTAGCCTCACGCTGCCACCTCTGAGGCAATCACACCCTTTCTGTGCTACGATGCCCAGTATTGCGCACTGCAGATCTGATCCAAGCCCATGGGAGACAGTACACCGACTTCAGTGGACTTTGGATCAGGCCCTGTATGAGAGGCACCAAATTGAAGTCAATGGAGTTACACCCAGGATGAATTTGGTTGAAGGTCTACATATACTAACAGAATCACCTCCACCAATACAGCCTACCATAGGAACTTGTTTATGTGCTCTTGGTTTCAACTACTTTCCTACAGTAACTGCCAAATCCTTTCCTCTTCAGCATGCTGAATGCTGCCTTGTTTTATTTAGCAAATATCCACTAGCTTGAATCTTACCTCTGATTACTAATTATTGTATGTTTGTCTGCAATGAACTCCATGTTGCATCTGATGGTCCAATTATATAAATGATCCAGATTTTTTCCTTTGAACCTCATTTTTCCCCTTATGATTCAGTCTAGACAGGGAAGAGTAATTATGTACTTTTTATGCAAAACTGACAATTTCTGGCTGTTTTACAGTTGTTTTAAAGATTAACTACAGTATATTCTGCTGTGCTCTTAGCTTACTCAAGTGGTGTTCTAAGATGTGCTCACAATTTAATGTTTAATTAGGAAGACCAATTTGGAACAATAAATTAACTCAAGACCTTACTCTTACATTATAACTGTTTTTAAACAAATAATGAGGTGGCGGGCAATACTGAAAGTTTGTAATTGCAAACTGATCTTTTATACTCTGGTAAGGAAATCCTATAGTTTCTACATGATCGCAATGTACTGAAATATATGGGACTTTTGCATATAACAGATGGAACTGACTAATATGCGCCATCATTGTATTGGAGACTGTTTAAGTACATATCAGCCAATAAGCAGGGAGAGTGACTAGTCTGAGTCCTAAATCTCCTTGAAATAAATCAGTTATGTTAAACTTAATGTGGCAAACCCAGGACAAACAGCTACAAAGGGGGTAGTAATCTGTCCCAGGGGGTTAAAAAGGCCTCTCCCAAGCCACTGAGGAGAGAGAGAACCATGGGGAAATGAGGTTCAGCTGGGCAAGGGGTTACTAGGGAACTAATTAGGTTCAGCTGGCTCCAACTGCTTGGGACCTTTTTAAACCCTCCCCGGCGTGGAAGGGGGGGAGAGAGAGTGAGAGAACCAGGGAAGCTGCCAGTAAGTTAGGAGCAGCAAGGCTCTGAACCCTTCCTGCAAGGAAGGCTGCACTCTGTCCCCAGAAGGGAAGATAAACAAGCACAAGGGGCTGACTGAGAAGAGGAATAGCCAAACCCTGTGCTACCTGCGAGGATTTGCCTTGCCCAAGCCTGTGTCTCCAAGGCTAAAAAGGACTGAGCCTGCTGAGGAGAAGAAGGTACTTTGCCACATTAAGGATACATTCCCTGAAACTTAGAGGCCAGATTCTGCTCTTGGTTTAACCACTGCAAATCCAGAGTAACTTCCTTGTCTTCAGTGGAGTTGATCTGCATTCACTCCAATGTAAAACAGAGCCAAATTTGGCCTCTTCTTTTGTTGGGATGCCCTTGGAATTAAAACCGTCAGATGTCAAATTGACACTTTCAGATCAAATGCATTTAAAAACAAAGGGTGAATTTCTCTTCTCTGATCTGCATTATGGAGCTCTGTTGCATGTTCTGCACCTGTTCTGCACACAGAACACACAGTAGGAGTCTTCAGTACAGATGAGAATGTTTGTTTGTTTTTCCCACTTTATTTTAAAGTTTTTCTTTTGTACATGGGTGACCCCGCCCCCACTCCCCAACCCCCAATATTTATCTTGATGTGACTCTACTGCCAGTGAGAGTATGGCAGATTGCGAGTCCTGGAGACTACTGTCCTCTTTGACAGAACTGGCACAGCAGCAGGTTCAATGACAGTTGCCCACAGCGACCTGCCAACGTGCCTCAGGAAGACAGGGCGAGAATCCTGGAGTCTCTGGGCCTTATTGTCTGTTCTACAGCTTGTGTGGATGAAAACTGCTGCCATTCTGAGCAGATCATGTTTTACACCCACTTTGCACTGGTGCAAATATCCACACAACAAAACAGAGCCCTCTACATTTGCTCAGTCTTTGGAGTGTCTGCTGTGATGGCAAAAAATGGTCTTTTAAAATTTTGTTTGTGTACTCCTGAAGTAACTCATTGCATGTAGGTCTCTACACAGCCTCCAGATGGCAACAACTTTCACATACTAGGGACCTCATCCAATTCCCATTGAAGTCAATGAGAGTATTCCCATTGATTTCAGTGGGCTTTGGATGAGGTCCCAAATGAAAGTGGGCTGGATTAGAAGTGGTGACTGAAGGGAGAAGAGCTCTATTCCATCTCTAGTTGCCCAAAACATCTAGTCCCCGATTTTACTGTGTTTTAAATCAGAGATGAGCCCCAAACTTTAGATCTGGACAGCTTGACCTTTGGACTATTTTGACTCAAGACCAAAGTTTTGTGACTTGAGCCCTTCTCAATTTTAAAAATTCCCCACAAATTTGTTCATGTATATTCAAGTCATATATGTATATATGTGTATATGTATATATGTGTATATGTATATATGTGTATATGTATATATGTGTATATGTATATATGTAAAAACACACAGAAGGCTTGCAGGGGATGGAATGGTACTGAATTTGGAGACATTCCTGGTAGTAAATTGCTGCACTTTGCAGCTGACAGGTTATGGGACATGATGTCCTTTAGATCATGAGAGGGTTGGAATGTTTGTATGCAGGAAGTTCTCCCTATCAAGGGGAAGAAGAAAAATCACAAGGATTGCAAATATGGGTACTCTTATCTGTAGAATGCTGATTTTCTTTTAGGCCTGCTATGATATAATTCCTATTGTAGAGTCTTGAAAAGAGAGAAGCATTAACACTTAATTTTCTCCACAGTTGAAGTTTTAAGATACTTTAGTGGAAGAGTTTAATGTATTTTAAAGCCAAACACACACACACACAGGCACAAAGCCTGGCTCTTAAGGTTTTAGGGGTGGTTTTTTTTTTTTTTTTTTTAAGGCCCTTCCTGCTTCTTGAGTTGATTTCCCTGGTTGTGGATCAAAATTTTCCTACAGAGAGCTCAACTGTGGCTATCATACTCTGGTGGCTTTATTATCCTTTAAAAGCATCCATCTGTGAAATATAGTTTGGAAGTTGATAGGTTGGAATATAGAGGTTCTGAGATTAGTCTCCCACCCCCCCCAATAATGTAGGAATTTTTCTTCTCATTTAAAACAAACTCCAAGAGGTGGAGATTACTGAATATGTCAAAGGCTAGTGTTTTATAGCCCAGTCTCATAGACTTTAAGGTCAGAAGGGACCATCATGATCCTCTAATCTGACCTCCTGCACCTTGCATGCCACACAGTCTTACCCACGCACTCCTGTAATAGACCCATAACCTCTGGGTGAGTTACTAAAGTCCTCAAATCATGATTTAAATATCCTTTTATAGATTTAGAGACTTCAATGTACAGAGAATCCCTCATCTACACTAGTTTAAACCTGCAAGTGACCCATATCCCATGCTGCAAAGGAAGGTGGAAAAAAATCTGCACTAGGGGAAAATTCCTTCCTGACCCCAAATATGGCAACCAGTTAGACTCTGAGCATGTGGGCAAGATCCACCAGCCAGACACCTGGGAAAGAATGCTCTGTAGTAACTCAGAGCTCCCCCCATCCAGTGTCCCATCACTGGTCCATAGAAAAGCTGTTAGTTTAGGCCCAAAATTTTACTAACCAGATGGATTAAAATGTTCTCAGAAATGTTAAAGATTGATTCAATCTTCTACAATGATTTTAAATATTCCAGTGTTTCCAGGGTGCTGCAGTAAAGAGATGCTAGAGGCAAGCACCAGCAAGGAGGTGCCAGACTCTGCGTGGATTGCCCAAGAGCCCCCCAGGATCTGCTGTATTTACGGACAGGCCCTGTTGCATATTCTGTGGGCACCAAATCCTCTACCATCCTCCTAGTCTCATGTGGCGTGATCAGGTAAGATGCCACAAGGGGAGTCTCAGGGAAATTTCCTCTCTGCAATCTTCCTTGCATTTTTCCCTGTGGGAGGAGATCTGGGCCCGGGTCACTTGCTTTTTGACTTTGACTATCAATATGAAATCTCCTGAAACTATCCAGAAATCTGGGATTAATCCAGCTGATGGTTTCTTACCTCAGCCTATTGTTAAGTGCTGAGGAACGTTGTTGCTGCTGCAGTGTTCCCGTTCTTGGAGCGCTGATGTCAGCTGCAGTAGTAGAGAGTGCAGCATGGTAATTTAGCAGACCTTGATGTTGTTCATAAGAAAGATCACAGGCTCGCTTCAGTAGCGAAGGCACTCGGCCAGGTTTCTTCATAGTACTAGTGCCCCATAGGAGCTACAGATACACTAACACATGTATGCCCATAACAATGCACCAGTCAGCGCATTGGGATGCTGCCCCCCTGCCTGGCCAAAGGTGTCCCTCCTATTACTTTTCCTTTGATACAAACAAGTTATGTATTACACTCCTGATGTGGTTCGTGACCAACCCTGCACCTTGTACCTGCTAGTTAGGATAATGGATGAGGATGTTTTGTTCAGTCATTCCATCCTTATTGTACGCGGGGTCAGTGTGTTCCTGTATCATCTCTTAAGAATGTGTTTACATAGTTACTTGAGAACTCTGGGTGTTCTTGTACCATCCTTTGCAGTCAGGAATGTGCTTACTTGATTAGCCAATACGTAGTGTGTTGTTATTTTGCCAAGGCCAGGCCTACTCTGGTTCACAGCCTTTGGTTCACACCATTAGTTATGCCTGGGGCTCCAGCAAGGCCTACACCTATCCCAGTTTAAATGGTATATGCATGGTAGGTTGCAGTCAATTCCTCTCGAGCAGCCAAATCATCTTTTGTTGCGTGTGGCAAGATTTAGTGAACAATGAAATAAAGTTGTAGCTTTCTTTCGTTAAAAAGATTCCGTTCTACATATGGAAAGAATCATGAATGTGTGGCTATTCTCCTCCTCCTTGCTTCCTCCCACCCCCGCCTCATATTTAATTGAAAACGACTGATGGCAAGAAGAATTCAGCTTTGTCTGCTTTGTAAAACCGGACATTAACATCCTCTTGGCCCCAGTCAGCATTCTCCCCACAATACGACCTTGCTGCCTAGAGTGCCTCTGGAGTGTCCATGTTTCTGAGAAGCTTTTTGTCTCTGAAATGATAATCCCATATGGGATGGGGGGATGTTCTTGTTTTTGTTTGGTACTACCCATATTGAGCCAGGAGCTTTCCACATGAACAAGAAAGCAAGGTATGTGCCACATGGAGCAGGTGTGGAGACAAGAGCAGTAAACTCAGAACAGAGAGATGAAGTATTGCACCAGGGTGTTAGACAAGTGGAGTAGATTTATTTTAACCCAATGTGGGCCTGATTCACCATTTGCCCTGCACTTGTAACATGGTGTTTTACACCCACTTTGTGCTTGCTTTGCCTGCAGCAGGGGATCAATTCTGCAGGCGACTGCTTTAACCTTGATCCAACAAAGCACTGGAGCATGTGCCTAGCTTTGAAGTCAAGAAGATTAATCACATGATTAAAGCGCTTTGTTGCATTGATCCCCATATGACTACACAAACTGCAGGCCAATAGTGAATCATGCCTTATGTGGCAGATGCCTAGGGTGAAATCCTGGTCCCAATGAATTCAATGGCAAAGCTTTCATTGACTTCAGTGGGTCAGGATTTCACCCCTGGACCTATAAACTGTCTGGGACAAGGATTATCTTCCTTGGTTGTCTGTATAGCACCTGGCACAAAGATGTCCTGATCCTTGACTGGAATTTCTAGGAGCTACTGTAATACTAATAACAATGTCCCTAGGTTCCTTTGCATGATCTCCCGCCACGCTTTTCTCAGCACCGCCTGATACAGCCTCTGGTTTGTGAACACTCCTCCCCAGGAGAACAGGGATTTAAAAAGCCCACTCCTAAGTGACCAGAGGAGCCAGTGAACAGGGGAGTTTTGTGAGGGAGTTTAGAGAGCCAGTGTGAGAGGCAGATACTCTAAACATGTCCCTTCCCCCAAAACAAACAAACAAATCCTCCAAGAGTAAAAATAATGCAGCAGAAGTCAACAGCAGGGGCGGCTATCCAGTGTATTGCACTGCATGCAGCATATGTGCGCATTCAGTGCAAGCAACTCATGACCCTCAGAGAATGAGTATTGACCCTTGAAACCAGAATGGTTGAACTGGAGGAGCTAGAGGAGACAGAGAGGTAAACAGGAGAGACTTTTCAGGGCACAGTAGAGCCGTCCCATCTGCAGTCTGACCGCCTCGGGGCTGTTGAGGAGGATAAAAGTCCCTGGAACGAGAGCATCAAGCTGGAGTAGAGGGAAACAATTCCATAGTTGGGACCCTCCTGCCAGATGATGTCATGGTATCTTCTCACACTGAGGATACCCCGTCAGGGGAGAGGGCCCCAGTTATGAGGAAGAGGCAGGTAATAGTAATGAGGTATTCAGTTATTACTAATATAGATAATTGGGTTGGTGATGGCTGGGAGAACTGCATGTTGAATTGCTTACTGGGCACAAATCTTGTGGACTTCTAAAGACATCTAGATAGACTTATGTGCAGTGCTGGGGAGGAGCTGGTGGTCATGCTACATATAGGTACCATTGACATAGGGAAAGATAGGAGGAGAGAAGTCCTGGAGGCCAAATTTAGGCTGCTAGGTAAGAGATTAAAGTCCAGGATCTCCATGGTAGCATTCTCTGGAATGCTTCCAGTTTTATGTGCAGGGCCTGTTAGGCAAAGGTGCAAGATCTCAATGCATGGATGAGCCAATCCCTCCTCCCAACACTATTTAGATTCCCTAGGAACTGGGGAATGTTTTGGGAAAGGAGGAACCTATACAGGAAGGATGGGCTCTACCTAAACCAGGAGTCGGCAACCTTCGGCACGCAGCCCATCAGGGCAATCTGCTGGTGGGCCGTGAGACATTTTGTTTACATTGACTGTCTGCAGGCATGGCTCCCTGCAGCTCTCAGTGGCCGCGGTTTGCCATTCCTGGCCAATGGGAGCTATGGGAAGCAGCGGACTGCAGGGACGTGCTGGCTGCCGCTTTCCGCAGTTCCCAGTGGCCAGGAACGGCAAACCGTGGCCACTGAGAGCTGTGAGGGACCATGTCTGCGGACGGTCAATGTAAGCAAAATTTCTCGTGGCCCGCCAGCGGATTACCCTGATGGGCTGCGTGCCGAAGGTTGCCAACCCCTGACCTAAACCAAAATAGAACCAGATTGCTGATGTGTAAAATTAAGAAGATCATAAAGGAATTTTTAAACTAAGAGCTGGGGGAAAGCTGACAGGTGCAGAGGAGCACATGATTTGAACAGACACACCCCTTCGAGTATTTATTAGAGGGGATACTCTATATCCTAGTAAAGAGGATAGGATAGAAGGTGATAAAGTACAGGTAGGAACTGAAGAGAAACAGGCAACTGAATGGGACTTTTTTCATTTGAATCACATGAAGACAGACAACTAAATATTGACAAATTTATAAGTGCTTGTATACAAATGCTAGAAGTCTAAATACTAAGATGGGTGAAGTTGAGTGCCTCGTATTCTATGAGGACATTGATATAATAGGCATCACAGATACTTGGGGGAACAATGATAATCCATGGGACGTGGTAATACCAGGGTACATGATGTATAGGAATAAGACAGTAGGTTGTCCTGGTGGCGGAGTGGCACTATATGTGAAAGAAAGCATAGAGTCAAATATAGTAGACATCTTAGTCGAACTGTACCCAGGGCCGGCTCTAACTTTTTTGCCGCCCCAGGCAAAAAAGAAGAGCGCTGCCCTGTCGAACCCCCCCCCCCAGCGCTGCCGAAAACCCCGCACCACGCCGCCCGAAGCCCCACCCCCCCCGAGCGCCGCACCGCCCGAAGCCCCCGCCTCCTCAGAGTGCCGCGCCACGCCAGCCCCTGGCCCCCCAGCGCCACGCCAAGTCCCTGCCCCCCCTCCAAGCGCCGCACCACCCGAAGCTCCGCCCCCCTCCGAGCGCCGCGCCAAGCCCCCACCCCCCTCCGAGTGCTGCGCTGCCCCAAGCCCCCACCCCCCCTCCGAGCGCCGCGCCAGCCCCTGGCCCCCCAGCGCCGCGCCAAGTCCCTGCCCCCCCTCCGAGCGCCGCGCTGCCCCAAGCCCCCGCCCCTCCTCCGAGCGCCGCGCCAAGTCCCCACCCCCTCTCTGAGCGCCGCGGTGTCCGAAGCCCCGCCCTCCCCGAGCGCCGCAACGCCGAAACAAAAAACCCCCCTCCAGCGCTGCCCCGACGAACCAATAAATAAATAAATTAAATAAAAACCTGAGCGCCGCCCCGCCCCAAGGTGCCGCCCCAAGCACGTGCTTGGTCGGCTGGTGCCTGGAGCCGGCCCTGACTGTACCATAGACTCTCTACAGATAGAAATTCCACGCTTGAATAATAGAAGTATTGCAGTAGGACTATACTACCAACCAGTTTACCAGGATGGTGACCGTGATTGTGAAATTCTCTTGGAGATTAGAGAGGCTACAAAAACAGAAAACCCAGTAATAATGGGGGATTTCAACTATACCCATATTGACTGGGTACATGTTACCTCAGGATGGGATGAAGAGAGAAAATTTCTAGACACCATTAATGACTGCTTCTTGGAGAAGCTAGTCCTGGAGCCCACAAGGGGAGAAGCAAGTCTTGATTTAGTCCTAAGTGGAGCACAGGATCTGATCTCAGAGGTGGATACAGCTGAACCACTTAGTAACAGCAACCATAATGTAATTAAATTTAACATCTTGTAGGGAAGAAAATACCAGAGAAACCCACAACAGCAGTGTTTAACTAACTTCCAGAAGGGGAAATACACAAAATGAGGATGCTAGTTAAATGGAAATTAAAAGGAACAGCCACAAGGATGAAATGTGCAAGCTACATAGAAACTGTTTAAAAACACCATAAGAGAGGCTCAAACTAAATACTGTTTTTTGGGTGGGGGATAAGAAGGCCACCGCCCCTCCAAAGCCACGATGGCTAAAAAACAGACTAAAAGAGGTGGTTAAGGGCAAAAAGGCATCCTTTGGAAGTCAAATCCTACTGAGAAAAATAGAAAGGAGCACAAACTCTGGGAAGTCAAGTGTAAAAGTATAATTAGGCAGGCCAAGAAAGAACTTTAAGAACAACTAGCAAAAGATACAAAAACTAATAGCAAAATATTTTTAAGTACATCAGAAGCAGGAAGCTACCAAAAAATCAGTGGGGCCACTGAACAGTCGAGGTGCTAAAAGAGCACTCAGGGAAGACAAGGCTGTTGTGGAGAAGCTAAATGAATTCTTTGTATTGGTCTTCACTCACTCACACCACTCCTGCTAATACATCCCAGAATGATGTTTGCTTTTTTTGCAACAGTGATCTACTATAACCCCCAGATCCCTTTCTGCAGTACTCCTTCCTAGGCAGTCATTTCCCGTTTTGTCTGTGTGCAACTGATTGTTTTTTCCTCAGTGAATTTGGCCTTATTGAATCGCATCCTGTTTACTTCAGACCAATTCTCCAGTTTGTCCAGATCATTTTGAATTTTAATCCTATCCTCCAAAGCACCTGCAACCCCTCCCAGCTTGGAATCATCCGCAAACTTTATAAGTGTACTCTGTATGTCATTATCTAAGTCACTGCTGAAAATATTGAACAGAACCGGACCCAGAACTAATCCCTGCAGGAACCTACTTGATATGCCCTTCCAGCTTGACAGTGAACCACTGATAACTACTCTGTGGGAACGGTTTTCCAACCAGTTATGTGCCCACCTTATAGTAGCTCCAACTGAGTTGTATGACACTTACTATCTGATTTCTTCAGAGATCAGAATCCACATGGCAGACTCTTGACATGTTGTTGAGAACATCATGGGGGTGGAGGGAAAATTACCCTATTTCTGGAATCCAGGAGACCGAGCATTTTCACTGTTCCCATTCTACAATAAATTGTTCTCTCTCAGTACTTATCCATGCTCAGTGAGTACCTCCTAAGTATTTACAAACAGAATAAATAATAGCAGAGTAGGAAAATCGAGCCACTATCTATTCATGGAATACCATCCCTTTTCTGACCCAGCAAGTCCCCATGCTCACTTAATTCCAAGACTCACGCTTCCATAATCACCCCAAGAAGTGAGTCCGCAATGATGATGATATCCTAATAATTCCCTTCTCTTTGCTTCATGGTGTTTAGATTGTAATCTCTCGAGAGCAGGAACTGTCTGTTTTGTACTGCGGTGAACACACACAGTTGGTACTTATGCTAAGAAATTGTAAATGGGACTAGTGAAGCTGAGCAATAATCGTGAGTGATGGAAAAATTTGTACAAGCTCATTTCTAGATACCGTACCAGAGAGGAAGGCATACTGTAAGTATAACCCAGTTTTTTTCTCTTAGCGTACACACAAACACAGGCACCAAAAGAAGCTCCTTTATTTGAAATTGTTCTGAAATTAGATATCTCTAACTTAATATTCTTCAGACTGAGGCTCTCATTTCAACTCATTTATACTTCTAGCAATGATGTCTACGAATTTAGTGTCTGTAGGGGTGTTGGGAGAACAGGAAGATTGGGTTGTCTTCTCTGGGACCATATGATGTTAATTTCTTCACTGCCTGGATTATGGAAGCACAAAAAGCAATAACTCATTTATATGAAGACAGAATTCCTAGGGTTGTTGTCATGGAAACGAGTGGAAGCACTTCCTTTTTCATGAATAAATTGAATAGCCACACTAAAAAAGATTGAACATACAACTCATTTATTCATTCAATCTTATTGAAATGGCGCTGATAAGGAAAGCCACTTATTAAGGACCCAATTCCACAAACCTTCATGTATGCCAGGAGTCCCACTGACCCAAAGATAACTACAATGTTCATCTCCTCTCGCTAAGTGTTTGAAAGTTGGGCGAGGGAGAGTTGTGAGGGTAGTTAATTGTTGGACCGGGGAGGATCTGTTAGCTGTTAAGGTGCCTGCTTGGGGAGTCACTTGGCATGGAATTGCTGCAGTTTAGTTAGAATGTGTTTTATGTTATGCCAAAGGTGCCTAGGGCCTGACCCAGAAGCAATGACGTCAATGGGAAGACTCTCATTGACTTTGGTAGCCTTTGGATCAGATCCTTGTTTTGGGTCCGGCTCCTAGAGTGGCCAGAGAACTGTTCCGTCTAAATTGAAATGGTAATTCCAGGACCATGTATTCAATGGTATTCAGCAAGTATTCAATGGTGAAAATGGCAAATGGTTCCACAGGTGACACTGAGGACATAATGTGGAGACTGTGGGGTTGTGCAGGTGTAACTGAGGTGTAAATTGGCCTGTAGACCTGATACTGCAGTTTAAGCTGGAAAGAATCCACTTTGCCTTTCGAATCCTATGGGGGCTTTCTGGGTTGGCAGTTAGAAACAAACTTTTTTCCTCCTTGTAAACTGAGCATATTTATTTTGAAAATCATTGCAACGCAATAAACCATGAGCCCCACAATCCCACTATTCTGAGTCACCTTGCAGAGCAGCACATACTTTTAAACAGAGACTATTCCATTTCAGTGGAAACAAAAATGCCATTTGCATTTGGAATGTGTACTTCAGTTCCAAGAGTCCAGCTAATTCCAAACCATCTGAGCATTTAAACCTCTGTTGAGAACAAAATTTCTTTTAGTTTTTCATTTTATTTATTTATTCAAGAGGGTAGGAAGTGGAAGGAGGAGAGTACAGAGGATTGTGATTTGGCTGAGATATATTTTTTTTTCTCGTTTTGGAAACTTCTTGGTGATCATTATTACTGTTAAGCATTTAGGGGCTGATCCAAAGCACATTGAAGTTAACGGAAAGATCCCTTTTTGGCTTTAGTGGGTTTTGGATCAGGCTCTAACATATATTAGATATACCATAAATGTACATGGCACTTCAGAAAATATGGATTAATGAGAACCTGCCCCAAATTGCTCATATAGAAATTACCGTAAAGAAATGTACAAGTGAGCATCTTGAAATAAATCATAGTCCACTTCTCTATATTTAATCTAGCATACGAGTGACAAGCTTTCTAACATGAAAATACTCCAAAGCACAAATACAAAATAAAATAAACTTTTGGGGTAGACTTTAGATGGCTATACTGAAAATATTACATGTAACAAGAGTGAGGAAATTGTGTTATCAGCAAGTATATAATGTTCCTCCTTCCAGATTTTTAGAATTATACTTACCTGAAGAACATTTAATCTGGCCTTGCCTTGACGTCCCTTTACTATTCCTTTCACATAATTAAGTGTGAGAAGAACAGGAATTACCCTTGTAAACTGTCATGTAGATAGATTTTTGGCTTCTACAGGAATTTCACATTTGAACAGCGTGACAGCGAGTGTGTTTTGTCAGTATTACAACATATAGTCAGTGTTGTAAATTCCATCCAATAGCTGGCAGCCTTATCAAAGAACATTATCTGAGCAGCTGTAGTAAATTTGTTGGTTTGGTGGTACTGTGTGTGTTTTGTTGTTGCTAATCTCAGTCCTATCTAGTCTGTTATATATTTTACCTGAGAATAAAACATACTTTGATTCAGGTGCAATGGGAAGCTTAAAGAAATGGTGAACTTTCAAATAGCCTTCATGTTGTCTTTAGTGCATCAGATTACATCATTTTCTGTGTTGTGTATGTCATATCACAGCATAAACACAATCCAATGTGAAGTGATAGATCATTCCAGGGTATATTTTTAAAATTTAAAACTTTTTTCACTGAGTTAAGAAAAAGTTTCTTTTTAAAGTTTGGAGCCTAAATTCCTTGCCAGGTGTCAAGGCTGTATCCCCACTTTGAACTTTAGGGTACAAATGTAGGGGCCTGCATGAAAACTGCTAAGCTTATCTACCAGCTTAGCTCTGGTCCGCTGCCACCATCTTAAGAATTCCCTCCCTGGGAAGCCTTGAGAAACCTTTCACCAATTCCCTGGTGAATACAGATCCAAACTGCTTGGATCTTAAACAAGGAGAAATTGACCCTTCCCCCCTCCTTCCTTTCACCAACTCCTGGTGAATACAGATCCAAACCCCCTTTGGATCTTAAAACAAGGAGAAATCAATCAGGTTCTTAAAAAGAAGGCTTTTAATTAAAGCAAAAGGTAAAAATCATCTCTGCAAAATCAGTATGGAAAATAACTTTACAGGGTAATCAAACTTAAAGAGCTCAGAGGAATCCCCTCTGTCTTAGGTTCAAAGTATAGCAAACAAGATAAGCACTCTGGTAAAAGGTACATTTACAAGTTGAGAAAACAAAGTAAATCTAAGACGCCTTGCCTGGCTTTTACTTACAATTTTGAAATAAGAGAGACTTGTTTAGAAAGATGGGGAGAACCTGGATTGATGTCTGGTCCCTCTCAGTCCCAAGAGCGAACAACCCCTTAAACAAAGGACACACACAAAAGCCTTTCCCCCCCCAAGATTTGAAAGTATCTTGTCCCCTCATTGGTCCTCTGGGTCAGGTGTCAGCCAGGTTACCCGAGCTTCTTAACCCTTTACAGGTAAAAGGATTTTGGAGTCTCTGACCAGGAGGGATTTTAGTACTGTACACAGAGAGCTGTTACCCTTCCTTTTATAGTTATGACACGCCCCCCAAATCACAGATAGTGTTGGACGTTTGGTTCCACACTGGCTGTGATTTCTTTCCTGGAGCTCTAGGAGAAAACAGAGTTAATAAGACACACGTACCTTTAGACATACTACTGATTATATAAAAACTAACAATATGTTTTATTCCAAAAACAATTGTTAACCAGTTAACTCTGGGAAACTTTCCCGGGAGAGTGCATCAGCCACTTTGTTAGAAGCTCCCGAAATGTGTTGTATTTCAAAATCAAAATCTTGGAGAGCTAAACTCCACCGAAGAAGTTTTTTGTTATTTCCCTTGGCGGTATGAAGCCACTGTAGCGCAGCATGGTCTGTTTGTAGTTGAAAACGCCGTCCCCAAACATATGGGCGTAGCTTTTCTAGCGCGTACACAATGGCGTAGCATTCCTTTTCGCTGATTGACCAGTGGCTTTCCCTCTCAGACAGTTTCTTGCTGAGAAACACGACAGGATGGAATTCTTGATCTGGTCCTTTCTGCATTAAAACTGCTCCCACGCCTCGCTCGGAAGCATCTGTGGTTACTAGGAACGGTTTGTCAAAGTCTGGGGCCCTTAGCACAGGGTCAGACATGAGTGTTGCCTTAAGCTGGTTAAAGGCCTTTTGACACTTATCAGTCCACTGAACTGTATTTGGCTGTTTTTTTCTGGTTAGGTCTGTCAGCGGGGCGGCGATTTGGCTGTAGTGTGGTACAAATCGCCTATAATATCCGGCCAAGCCTAAGAAGGATTGGACCTGTTTCTTTGACTTTGGAACCGGCCACTTTTGGATAGCATCCACTTTGGCCTGTAGGGGATTTATAGTTCCTTGACCCACCTGGTGCCCCAGGTACGTCACTTTGTTTTGGCCTATTTGACACTTTTTAGCCTTAACAGTTAGTCCTGCCTGCCGGATGCGCTCGAAGACTTTTTTCAGGTGCTCCAGGTGTTCTGTCCATGAATCAGAAAAAATGGCCACATCATCGAGGTAGGCAACTGCAGATTCTCCCAATCCTGCTAGGAGACCATCTACAAGTCTTTGGAAGGTGGCGGGTGCATTTCGCAACCCGAAAGGGAGTACATTGAATTCATACACCCCTGCCTGGGTGACGAAGGCTGACCTTTCCTTAGCGGGTTCATCTAGTGGTACTTGCCAGTACCCTTTGGTTAAGTCTAAAGTAGAGATGAATTGGGCATGTCCCAATTTTTCCAATAGCTCATCTGTGCGTGGCATTGGATAGTTGTCAGGACGAGTTACAGCATTTAGCTTACGGTAGTCCACGCAAAAGCGTATTTCCCCATCTGGTTTGGGAACTAGAACCACTGGAGATGCCCATGCACTGGTAGAGGGGCGGATTATACCCATCTGTAGCATGTCCTGGATCTCCCTTTGTATAGCCACTTGGGCATGAGGTGACTCCCGGTAGGGTGGGGTTCTAATTGGGTGAGCATTACCTGTGTCAATGGAGTGGTATGCCCGTTCGGTCCGTCCTGGAGTGGCTGAGAAAATCGGTGCAAAGCTTGTGCACAGCTCCTTTATCTGCTGTCGCTGCAGACGTCCCAGGGTCGTGGAGAGGTTCACCTCTTCCACGCCACCATTCCTTTTTTCTTCATAGTAGACACCTGCAGGCCACTCCGCGTCATTAGTTTCCTGGGCTGTAAACTGGCAAACGTTTAATTCTCTAGAATAAAAGGGCTTAAGAGAATTAACATGGTATACCTTAGGCTTTATGTTGGAGGTGGGGGAGGCTATGAGATAGTTAACAGCTCCTAGGCGCTCCTGGACCGTGAATGGTCCTTCCCACGACGCTTCCATTTTATGGGCCTCCTGTTTGGCTTTTTCCTCGAGTTTTTTAATTTGAAGTAGTCTCTGATGTTTTTTCTCATTTTCTTCTGCTTCTAGTCTGGCCAGTTCTAGTTTGCTAGCTGCTTCACTGGTAGTCATTTTCCTGGTTTTCTTGTGCTGGGTCTCACCCTCTGCAGTTGACTGAAACTGGGATGTATTTAGCTCAGGCTCCTGCTGAGTGCTGCTGAGTTAACAGAGAGTTTCTAACTAGCTACTTCCGAGGATGTAAAAAAGAAAAAAAACACAATTCAGCTTGTAAATTATCTTTACCAGTTGTTTGCTCATTTATTGAACCCTTCTCTTAACAAAGGACCTTGTTAAAAAAAACTTAACACCTCTGCCTTCAGGCAAGGAGAGATAAGATATGCATCTACCTTCAGCTCTGCTCTCCAAGCAGCTAGAAGGAAAAAAAAATCTCTTACTGGCTTTTGGGTTTAAAACGATCCCACTGCTGCCACCATGTCAAGGCTGTATCCCCACTTTGAACTTTAGGGTACAAATGTAGGGGCCTGCATGAAAACTGCTAAGCTTATCTACCAGCTTAGCTCTGGTCCGCTGCCACCATCTTAAGAATTCCCTCCCTGGGAAGCCTTGAGAAACCTTTCACCAATTCCCTGGTGAATACAGATCCAAACTGCTTGGATCTTAAACAAGGAGAAATTGACCCTTCCCCCCTCCTTCCTTTCACCAACTCCTGGTGAATACAGATCCAAACCCCCTTTGGATCTTAAAACAAGGAGAAATCAATCAGGTTCTTAAAAAGAAGGCTTTTAATTAAAGCAAAAGGTAAAAATCATCTCTGCAAAATCAGTATGGAAAATAACTTTACAGGGTAATCAAACTTAAAGAGCTCAGAGGAATCCCCTCTGTCTTAGGTTCAAAGTATAGCAAACAAGATAAGCACTCTGGTAAAAGGTACATTTACAAGTTGAGAAAACAAAGTAAGTCTAAGACGCCTTGCCTGGCTTTTACTTACAATTTTGAAATAAGAGAGACTTGTTTAGAAAGATGGGGAGAACCTGGATTGATGTCTGGTCCCTCTCAGTCCCAAGAGCGAACAACCCCTTAAACAAAGGACACACACACAAGCCTTTCCCCCCCCAAGATTTGAAAGTATCTTGTCCCCTCATTGGTCCTCTGGGTCAGGTGTCAGCCAGGTTACCCGAGCTTCTTAACCCTTTACAGGTAAAAGGATTTTGGAGTCTCTGACCAGGAGGGATTTTAGTACTGTACACAGAGAGCTGTTACCCTTCCTTTTATAGTTATGACACCAGGTATTCTCCTAAAATGTCCACAGCATGGATTAGAAAACCTGCAACCAAGAATGTTGAACCTTTAAAATGTATTGGCATCTGATCCTGCAAATACAGGTATGTGAATAATCCCGGTTGGGCATAGAGGGGCAGTTTCTGTTGCTGTAGAGTACCATTGTACCAGAAGTTTCCTGGTATTGTGCTGTAGGTTTTTCTTTTTCCTGTTCTGTATTGTGCGTTTTGTCATATTAAAAAAATTAACACCGTTTACACACACACACACACACACACACACACACACACACACACACACACCCCTCTCTACCTCACCACCACCACTACAAAAACCAGCTCTCTGGTTCACTGGTTCCTTCCTCATCATTCAAGTCATCTGCTCCTGCTCTCACTGAGGTGAATGGAAAGACTCCCACTGACTCTGGGGAAGTTGCATCAAGCCCTCATAACATGTGTTCTAATGAAAGGAGTTTGTGTTTAGTTTACGTGATAAAGCTAACAATGCAGTTGGCTGTCTTCCTTCAGTCCTTCCCGCCTTCATATGTGGCAGAGGTACAGCACCTAGATATTAGATTATAATGAAACAATCTCCATTGCTTCAGAAATTTGAACAGCTGCACATGAAAGGATAAAAATGTTTTGCCAAGTTAATCTCGTATGATTTACTGCCTACGCCTAATCTGTTCGGAACCAGCTATGAATATTATAATACCTTTTTGGAAATTACTGACTAGGATGACAGCAGCTGAGAAGAAGCTGTCAGAGCTTTATGATGTCTGCTTGCGAAACATGCACCTGCCTGCATGCCTGGAGCAGTTGCTATCAGACTTTCAAAATGATGAAAATTCATTGTTGTTTGTTGCAGAAATAAAATGTACCGCCTGGGTTCCTGGTAACTTGAGGAAGAGTCAGTGAATCCATATATGGCATCTGCAACCTGTTAAGCAAATTTATGGTTTACATTTGGGGAGTTAATACTATCAAGAAAGGTGAGCCAGAAGCCCCGCTGGGTAAACCTTCAAGAGACCTATGAACAGATGGCAGTCATAGCTCATCAATAAATAGGAATACCAGCTAGTCTTGTTTTGTTAGCCTGGAAGATGCATACTACATCCTCAGGGTAAACCAAGTACTGCATGGTATTCTATTGCATACAACTCCATTAGCCTAACTGTTTTAATGCAGCTTCCAAAACCTTGAGCTTAGATACCAAAGGGACAGACCCCTTAGACATACAATGGAGAGATGAGTCTAAATAGTAATGGCCTCTGTGGAAAAATCCAGCAGAATTTGATGGGGAATAACTCTCATTCTATGTAATTTTTGAACCAACCTACAGAATTCTGTAACAAAATCAGAATTCCCAATTCAATTCTGTAGATTGCTTTAAAATACTATAAACTGGATCTTATTCACTTATTAATTTCAGTACGTTTTTAGAGTATAGAACCCTGTTGATTTCATCTGTATTAAATTACATAGGATTATTCCATAAGAGGCAGATAGGTTTGTGTTGTCTTTGCTCTTTACACAACATTAAGAAAAGAAGGAAATCACATGGGTACAGTTGGGTTCCAAAGAACCATGTTTATTAACATACAAACATACAAGGCATAGCTACATATAGTCACTGCTGCTTTGTTAGTTCCTGATGGCTTCTGCAACAGAAGACACAGAGGCTTACTACAGGACTCTCAAACTATTTAAAGGGATACTGCCCAATTCCTATGTGCTACAATTTGTTTGTTGAAAATATTAATTGAAATATTTTTTTCCATTTGTCCCCTGTGGAACAACCCTTCCATGAATTCTCCTGAAGTGATGCATCTCTGTACCTCCCCCTTCTCAGGGTTATAACTAATAAATGGCACAATCCAGTCCTTATCTAACATGTTTTATTGTATTCTGCATTTTAGAAAATAAATCCAAAGTTTTACAAAAGGTTCTCAAAAGTTTACCAAGACAAACTTAAGTCTCTCTAGGAATTTAGAGAGGCTATGTGTAAAAATGTGGTTGTTACCCTTGCTCCATTCCCATCCTCTGATGTCCCAGAAACCTCTCAGACTCTCTCCAGTAACTGGCAAATTTATTTATATTCCTGTCACCAACACCAATACTTTGTGCAGCAAAGTATTTACAGTGCTTCTTGCCCTTTCCCATAGGGCCGAGGGGGAACAGTGGTCTCCCTTTCTTGAGATCTCAGAGCATACTGGGCTCAGCTAGCCCAAGTCTCTCCCTCTCACTTCCTTCTTGTCTCTTCTTTTATACCCCTCAGCTGACGGCTAATTGGTTATTGGTCCTCCCAGCCTGATAAGCTAATTAGCTGCATCACCAATCTGCCTTCTCCAGGAGAACTGATTGGTGTCTAAATGATCAGCATAATGAGTCACTTATTAGCCCTCAGCACTCTGCCACACACCTCCCTCCCTCCCTTGTCAAATGCTGAGGTTCCTTTTCCTGGGCACCTGCCCTTTAGAGGTGGCACCAGGTACCTTTTTCCTGTGCTTGTCCCAGTGTGGTTATCCTACCTCCACCCACAGAAGTCACACTTTATGGGTGAGGGATGTGCCCGTAATTCTGTCTCAGATCACTGGTCTTCATACCAGGGGCAATTCGGGGATCTAGTCTCCTCCCCCTTGCCCTCGTTCTTTTGGGGCAGGGCATGCACTATCTCTTCAGCTTTTTTGCCCTTTGCTCTCATTCTCCTGGTTCTACTAACATAGCTCAGGGTTCCTCCTCTCAAGGCCCTGAACATTCTGTGGACAGCCCATCCTCCTCGAATACTTTTGGGCTTCCCCTTTTCCTCTTGGCCAGTTCTTCCTTTTCTCCACATTCTCCTCAGGAATGTTCATTCCCCTTTTTCACCCCCTGCTATGCATCCTGTTGTATAGGGTTCTATGGCTCCCCTACTTCAATCCCTTTCTCTGACTTTACTGACAGCTCACTTCCCTTCTGCTCTGGATCCCAGATGCCTACTTTCTTATTAAAGGGGAAGGGGCTCTACCTGATGGGGCAACCTATCCACAACACCAACCTCTTTTTTTCAGCTGAAAACCCTGGAGGCCCAGAGAGTGATCTCAGCCACTGGGCAGAGTTTTCTCTTACCATGGATACACTCCAGACTCAACCTTCCTTGGCAGGATCCAGTGTGGCTTCACCACATCTCTCCTAGACAGTGAACACCCAGATGCAGTGTCCACTTGGCCACTCTCCTATCTCCACCCCACCTTCACTGAGATGGTTGGAATTTTCTCTGTCCCTCCCCCAAGCTCCCAATTCAGCCATCCCACAGTCCATACAAGGGCAGTCTGTTCTTGTGTGTCCCTGTCTTCCACGTTGGTAACAGGTAATTTCCCATCTCCCTGAAGGAGTTCCTTGCTGTCCTCCCTTTTCTTCTCTGCAGGTTCACCCCTGCTAATTCTCCAACCCTCTGTCCCAGCTCAGGTCTGTTAAATGGATGCTCCTCCATGAGTTTGATCACCACCTCCAGAGTTGTGGGTTGATACCTTCTAACCCAGACACAGGTGTTTATCCAGGAGGCCTTGTAGAAGTTGCTCTGGAAATATGGAGTGAATAATTTCATCCATGCTCTGTGTATCCAGCTTTAACTAAAAAGGATATTTTGCAAATATATTTTCAAAAAAATGTTAAACTTGTGAACAGTGATGAAATTCAAATAAATATTTGCTAAATTCTCTAAGCCTAGTTTTGCAGCAAAATTTTTGTGATGTCCCCAGTGGACACCAAAAAAGGAAACTGCCAGAGAGGAAAAAATATTCCTATCTGATACTATGAGTTGGGTGCATTTAGAATTACTTCCATAAATTCTCAGTACTGTCACAGAACTTAGTATTATTAATAGCATGGAATGGTTACTGGGAAGAGTAAATTCATTAGCAACATACCACAGATGCATAAGGAAAGTGAACATAAAAAGTCACTGATATTCCATAGCTCTTGAGATGAAAATTGTTCCTTTATCCTAATGTTTGTAGTATTCACACTGCACTACAGTCTGATCCAAAGTCTCCTGAAATGAACGGGAGTCTTTCAGTGGGCTTTGGATGGGGCCCGACATCTCCAGACTTTGAGAAAAATCTGTTCCCAATCCAGATCTGAACTCCGTGACCAGACATCCTGATATTATTAGGACCATCTTGATATTAGGGGCTTTAGCTTATATATGCAACTATACCCCACCCTCTGCCCGAAAAAAGTGTCCTGATTTTTCACACTTGCTATCTGGTCACCGTAACCAGGTATTGGCTCTAATCTAAATTGAAAGAAATATTAGTTGTGGCCACACTGAGCCCAACCCTGCAGTCTTCACTCAGTCAAAAGTCCCATTAGTAGGTGCCTCACCTGAGTGAGGGTTGCAGGATAACACCCAAAGGCCCCAGTTCTGCAAAGACTTACACACATGCTTAACTGGACACACTGTGAGTGGTGTCATTATAGTTAATAGGACTGTCTTCCATGCATACATTGTGTGCTAAAGTCATTGCAGAATATTTTTTAATATGGTGCCGTGTTCTAGGAAGCACCTTATTTGTTTGTCTAATATATCAGATCACTACAATATCATATAAGCAGCAATGAAGGACCTGTAAAAGATGGGAAGAGTGGTTTGTTTTAGTTAAGGTACTGGTCTGGGCACTTGTGAGATCTAAGTTCAATTCCTGATTCTGCCACAGACATCCTGTGTGACCTTGGACAAGTCACTTAATCTCTCTGTACTGCAGCTCCCCCTCTGTAAAACAGGGATGATAATGCCTTTTCTCCACCCTTTGTCTAATTTCTCTATTTAGATTGTAAGCTCTTTGGGGCAGGGACTGCCTCTCACAATCTGTTTGTATAGCGCCTAGCACCATGGGCCTCAGTCGCAGCTGGAGCTTCTAGGCTCTAAGGTCATACAAATAATAATTAACTCTTTATTGGGTTAAATCAACATAATTCAGATCAGTGTTCACTCTGGCCTGCAATGGAATGAGCAAAACAGCAGCACAAGTTTTCAGTTTGTCTGAATTTGTCTCCCTCAAACTATATCTGCTAAACTTTAAACTTTGTTTTCTAAGAAGAAACTAATAATAGAAAACAAAATTATTGGCATTATTATTCCCTTTCCTCAATATTTATAGTGATTAATTTGCTCTCTCTATTTATATGCAGCTTGAGGTTCAGGAGAAACAGAAAATACTTTATCAATATTGATTTCTTACATTGGCTAAATCCTCCTTTAACCTTTTGTGCTCACGAACAGCACAGAGACAGGAATACAGGAAATAGACCTTTCCTACAACAGAGGGTCCTTTTGCACATTCCCAACTTTGTTTTATGTGTATAGGATTTTATAGATTGGTTTACGTATTACTGCTTTACGCTGTCAGTTTAAGAATGCGCCTTTAAACCTGAAAGTCATTTTGAGTCTTGGACTCAATAATTTGGTTTTATTGAGTCCAATAAATTGGTTAATAATTTGGCACAACGTTTCTGCCTTGCTTTTGCAACATTGCAGGCACAGGTCCCAATCTTCAGGCAGTGTAAATCAGCACAGCTCCATTTAAATCAGTGGAGCCACACTAGTTTACACCAGCTGAGGATCTGCCCAAGGTTGTCAATGGTGGCTGAATGGGTCCAAGGAAAAAAGAACCCATTTCAATTTTTGAGAGGTTAGGCATTTATATGGTGTCTATGAATATATTTGGTTTAAAATTTGACTTCAGAAATTGGGACCTGCTATATAATTGATGGTGGCTGCTGCAGTATTTATAAATGCAGTTTATTTTCCTGCAAGCCCGCCTGTAGTTTTTCTCATCAGTAATTCATAAACAAAACTTTCAACTGTGGTTAGCAATTAAAAGATATTTGGTCCAGTGGTTATGGGCTTGGGACTGGGAGTTGACTCTGACCTGTGGGACTCTGAGCAAGTCACTTAACCCGTCTGCATCTGGAGACTACTAGATTTGCTGGTTACCTACCTCTGTGGGCGGAGTGAGGGGAAAGGAGAGGAGTATTCTCTGAAGACTGATGATGTGGCATTTTAAGTTAGGCTGCAACATTGATAGAAAGAGTTTGCTGAAGACCAAAAAAAAAAAAAGAGAGAAAGTTAAAATAAAACTAAAAAGGAAAACAATAAATTCTCTGAGGCAATAGAGAGCTTTACTTATTTTTCAGGTAGTTCTAGTCATGCCTGGTAAGTCATTCTTCCTTTCATAAATCTTTTTGTGGCACTTGAGGTTATTTATCGCAGACTTCTTTAGTGTTACAAAAAAGAATGGCAATCATTTAGAAACTGTTCTATGAGCAGCAATGGCTATTGCGTACAGTAGCTTCTGGTTTTACTTGTTCCACACCCATATAGCCAGATTCTCAGTTGGTGTACGTTAACATAGCTGAATTGAAGTCAATGGGACTGTGCCGATTTATGCCAGTTGAAGACTTGGTCCATAATCTGCAATGACAGGGTATGGATTCCAAATTGTAATCTGTAATTGTAATTCTAATAATCTCTCTTTCTTTGTAAAGCTGTGAAATTTGTGACAGATTTATCACACGTAAGTGTTGTAGACCAGGGCTATACCACACATTTCTCCCTTCTTGGCCCATCTCTCCCATGTACTTTAACATTGTTATAGTGTACCAGAATTCGAGAGAGATTGGGAAATGGACTCAGAATGAGATACAATGCCTTTACCTTGAGGTCAGCAATTTGAATCTAATTCAGATTACCATCAGCTAGCACTTTGGTAACTAGTTGCCAGTTGACAAGAGCATATAATATGAAAACCACCACCACTTTCAAAGTTCATTTTCCTCCAAAGCGTCCAGCAAAATAACTCAAGATGGTATTTACATCCTACTGTTGCAGATTTTCAGACTTAAACATCAACAAGTTCAAGCCTGAACGCTGTGGCATGCCAGTGAGGCTGGGCCTCATTCATTTTTAATGAACCTTTATCCACATAGCCTTTGAAACAAACTATTACTAATGGCTAGTCCATATGTCCGTCTAATGAATGGGACACCCACATTAGAGACTAATGTGCAGTCTTAGTCCAGACCTTTGACCTTACTCTGTCCATGACTATTTTCTCAGCCTGTAGAGATGTCCCTCTAGGTTCTTGGTCAGGCTGGTATGGAGAAGCTTGCATTGCTGCTGCCAATACAGTCCCTTTAATGTAGTTATATTATAGAAATTATTTCATTCTCTGGGCCTGTCAGCCTAGAAGTCATTTAGTGGGGGCCTGAAATAAGATTGTTCTGTATTACATTTTGTTAAATAAGGCTCCTGCCTGAAAGAATCCAATAAGTATCCACCTTACTTAAGCATTTTCTCTGCCTTTCCTGTAATCTATCAACAGGAGGCTGATTACAGAACTGTGCATCTTCCTCAATTCTGTCTGGGGATGTGAGCCTGGGGCTCCTATGGATGTCAGTGCACAATATACCTGAAGGCATAATTGATCCCCAAAGGGGAATACAATTGGAATTAAATGCAAATTGTCCCACTCACTCACCGCAGCCTCAGAGGTGGGGGCCACAAGGGATAAGAAAATCCTGGAGTGCTTTTACCTCCTCTTTTCCCTCTCCTCATAGGCACTCAGTCTCCTGGTAGGTTTGGGCATGGGGGTGGCATGCCAAGGGAGTCTCCCTTGCTGATTGGCTGGATTGAAGGGTGCACCAGAAGGCCATTAGAACATAACACAAGAATGGCCATCTAGTCCTGTATCCTGTCTTCTGACAGTGGCCAGTGCCAGATGCTTCAGAGGGAGTGAACTGGCTCCCATAGCCCTGAGGGATGGCTGTCTGCCCTTCCTTGGTCACCATTCTTTGTCTAGTAGCAATCTCTCTTCCCAACCATCTCCTTGGGGTTAGAATAGCCTGGTTTGTGGGACTTGTTCTGGGCAATCCTGCTATATATCTTTCTGGGGCTGGACAGAATGTTTCCCTCTCTGCCAGATTAGCCTAAAGTAGATGGATTTTTTTTACTTTCCTTTCAGCAACCCAGAGACTTGGTAAACAGATTAGGTTGGAAAGGGTTCACCTTGTCACAGCTTGGCAAATGTCCATTGCAGTCATTCAGTAGGGGGCTGGACAAACCAGAACTGGAAGCAAGATTAGGGGAGAACATTGCCTAAAGCAGGTGTAGACTGATTGAGGCACCTAACGTTGAGTACGATAAGGGGCCAACTCCTTTGCTCTAAATACCCTTGTATGAAGGGAGGGTCGGTGGGGTCCCAGCAATAGTACGGGGATCTGGTAACATACTACTACTACAGATTACTGAAGGAAGATTGACCTTCACTGGTGGCTGGTCCTGTCTTCCTGTAGTATCTGGGACAGTTAACTTGGCTGTCTAGCTCCGTGTACTGCCACATATTTGTCCTATGCACAGAATTCTGATTGGAGGTCATAGGAATTTTGCTTAAATAGTGATGGAAGAATAAGCTCTGAAATCCTGGATAGGCTGTCCATTAACTTTTTAATAATGCCCTATATTTTCAAAAGGGACTAGTATTTTTGGGTGTCTCTGAAAATCAGGCCCCTTTAGGGTGTCATAGTTTTGGCACTCAATCACCTGTCTTTAAATTTTCCAAAAAAAAAAAAAAAGTTATTTGTTATAATCTAATGATCTGTAATAAAGGTCATGGGGCCACTTTGGTTCTTAGCACTAAATTATCCACAGAAATTAGATCTCTTTACTACCTTGAGCCATAGGCTCAGCCTTCCTCGTTCAAGGAAACCCTGAGATATGATCGTATGCTTAAAGATTGAGTTCACTCATATTTTTCTGTTTTTCATGGTTGTTTTCTATTCTTGTATATCCTGTGTGTGGTTAATTGATGTTCTAGCGTCCATTTTACACAGTCTGTATGGATTTATCTCTTTGTTAATAAGAAAAGTGCCTCTAAAACAACTGACATGAGCTAAATTAGGATGCCCTGCCTAAAGACTTCAAATAAATAAATAGACTTTAATATGGGCAAGTAGTGCTGAACTATAATTACCTGGGGCTGAGTGCCATAGAAATGTAACAAAATTCCAAAAAAGCTAATTTGGTTATTTTAATGCACGTCTGCATCCCATTCATTAGACTGACATATGACTAGTCATTAGTAACAGTTCATTTAAAAAACTAGGGTGGATAAAGGTTGATTAAAAATTAATGAGGCCCAGCCTCATTGGCATGCCACAGCGTTCAGGCTTGAACTTGTTGATGTTTAAGTCCACGAATCTGAAAGAACAGTAGAATGTAAATACCATCTTGAGTTATTTTGCTGGGCACTTTGGAGGAGCATGTACTCTGAATGCTTTACCCTCCCACAGATCTCAGAGACAAATTAATAGATAATTAAGATATTTACTGAATAAATTGCAACACTGCACTAACCATTATGCCATGTGCTTGTAGCATAAATACTTTGCTGATAATCAGGCCAATGTAGGGCTTCATCATATGAAATGCCATATGCCTTCAACTCTCTGTGAATTCAGTGAGAATTGGAAGGCACTTGGAACTTCAGAGAGTCAAGCCCTGAGCTACCTGCTAACTCATTGGCATTACTGTTTAGGTTTTCTGACTCTACTGTGGCCACAAGTATCAGAACTCCATTACATGTATGTAGTTCTCATTTAGTAGGGGGAACTTGGAAGGGTGGGTATAACCAGGATCCATTTAGATCAAACTTTTTTCAAACAATACTTTGTCCAATTTGATTCACTAGAACTAGAAAGAGTTTTACAGTCCCTGGTGTCACTTGTTTAAGAATCCACACAGGTGGAGCCCTGGTAATCCCAGACTGCTTGTTTGGTTTACGGTGAAGAAGTGTGTGTGTCGGTGGTGGGTTTGGGGGAAGAGAGATGGGATTTGAGGAGACAAGTGGATTGTGGAAACTTTTGCAAGTACACCTCTACCCCGATATAACGCTGTCCTCAGGAGCCAAAAAAATCTTACCGCATTATAGGTGAAACTGCGTTATATCGAACTTGCTTTGATCCGCCGGAGTGCACAGCCCTGCCCCCACCGGAGCACTGCTTTACCGCGTTATATCCGAATTCATGTTATATTGGGCTGTGTTATATCAGGGTAGAGGTGTATAGTAAAGAAGAAAATTCAGTCCCATAAAACCAATATGGAAAGTTGCAAAAAAGGAAGAGATGATTTAGCTAGAAGGAGACTGGACTTCCACCCAAGCCTAAAATGTTCCCCCTACATCTTAAATGTAAAACCCGGGTTATAGAAATGTTCCAGCAACAGCATTGCAACCTAACTACAGTGGCTCTCTTACTCTATTAGGGCGAAGTAGCCATGGCAGCTCATGAGGTCTGAATTGCCGTTGGGGTTACGGAATCAGAGTCCAATCTGTGTTAAAATGAACGATGGCTGAACTTCAAAAGGTTCGGTTTGGAGAGAACTGGATGAAATTCTGTGGTCTGTGTTGTGCAGAAGGTCAAACTAGATGATTGTGAGGCCCCTCTGGCCTTAAAATCTATAAACCAAGAACTTCAAGACTAGAAATACTATGAGTGTTTTCCGTATGATGTTCAATACCTCCACTGTTGTGGGGCAGGCTATACAAACAGCATTATCAAAATGCAATGGCTTTTGATTTGAGTAAGGCGAACTCTGTTGAATATATATCATCAGTACTCCATACGCTGCTCTGGCCTATAGTTCACTTTTGGGTCCAGCTAAAGATGTTGATAATGCTCTGTAAAGCCATAAATCATCTGGGACAAATGACCCCTCTCCCCAGGGCCGGCTCCAGGCACCAGGCAACCAAGCACATGCTTGGGGCGGCACCTGGTAAGGGGCGGCGGGGGGGTGCGGCGCGGCATTCCGCAGGGGGGGCGCTCCAGTGGCGCGGCGCTGGGGGGGTGTGTTCCGGCGGCGCTCGGCGGGGAGCGCGGGGGGGCGGCTCGGGGCTCGGCGCTCGGGGGGGGGGTTCCGGCGGCGCTCGGCGGGGGGGGCGGCGCGGGGCGTGGCGCTTGGGGGGGAGGGTGTGTTCTGGCGGCGCTCGGCGGGGGGGGCAGGCTCCGGCGGTGCGGCGCTCGGCGGTGGCGCGGGGCGCGGCGCTCGGGGGCGGGGCGGCGCTTTTTTTGGCTGCTTGGGGCAGCAAAAAAGTTAGAGCCGGCCCTGCCTCTCCCTGTGTCTCATCACAGTGATTGTGGTCTGGTGGATGGCTGCTGTTTCCGATATAGGGTTAAACTCTGAGTTGGGAGGAAGACTGTCGTCTATGAGGGGCACATGTTTCTGGAGCCTGTTCCCTTGGCAGGTTTGCCCGAGGCAGTCTGGGGTTCTGGCTATACTGTGAGACCTGTCTATTCGGACAGAGTCTGAAAAGCAGAGGTACCAAGCAACTGATTAACAAATATTAGCTAGTTTATAAATGTCTGAAACAGTAGTCTGCACTTCTGTATTGGCAAGGTTTTTTAACAATCCCTGGTAATGTATCTTCAGTACTGATCATTATATCTTCAATATGTTTAACTTCACTTTAAATGTTCTATGAAACAGCTGAACGTAACCCAAAAGATAGCCGGAGAAATCTGTAGTGGCCATATGGTGTTATAAAATTACAAAAATGAGAGAGGGGGATGAGCCAATTCCAGTTGCCAAACTTGCTACTTGCCTCTAATAAACACTGAACTATCTGGCATCTGCCATCCCTTAGGTAATACCATCAAGAGTGCAAGTAAATGTTCCCATTTAATTGCATTGTTTATGTCTCAGAGGGTCCAGGAAAATCATGCAATGTTTATCTAGCTTCTCCATTAATAGTGAATTGGCCATTTCTCAGAGATCTTCAGTCTTCTTTCCAATTTGTACTTTAATTAGGATGAAGTCTCACTTATCTCATAGGATCCACATTCTGTATACCTTCATAAAAGAGTGCCCTTATATTTGTTTTCAATATGATTGTGGTATTAGGTTTTCCACTTTCATCTCTCTCAAGCTAAATAGAGTCAAGGCTGGTCAGTGTTTTACATGGGGGGGGGGGGGGGGGAGAACCCAGGTGAAGTACCTCTAGGGAAAAATTTCCTGGTTGAAATCTAGAATGCTATGGGAAGAGGGTGCATTTACTCTCACAAATTCATAAGCCACTTAGGATTTGTTGGCTGTAAGTGTGGATACAACGCAAACCCTACTGTTTTGAACTAAAAGGGAATCAGGATTAGTGGTAGTACTGAATGAGGGATTATTTGATCAATCACTACCTCTAATGAAAAAGTCCAATTAAATTTAATAATGTTCTAGCCAACAGAGTTCCACATAGATTTAATAAAGTTCTATACACATTTAAAAGGATTTTGTAGAAATCACACACACCACCTATAGAATTAAATCGAGAATGATATCCTTTCACCAGGATCTACTAACCATCCTATAGACATTATAATAGCAAATATTATCCCTGCTACACAGGAATAAAGATTATTTTCTGTTAAAGTCTATAGGACTTTTCCATAAGGAGATGCAGTCACATCTGAGCAGATCTGACTGTGCCAAAAATCAACTTGACTAGACTCTTTCTATAGTTTGCTGACAAGCCTACAACCACTTGGATTAGGGCCTGTCGGCGTTCAATTCCAGATCGTTGGGTGGCACAGGATAAGCATAACCTGAGTTTGGAACTAACAAGGATTTGGCAGCCTTAGTGAAAATTTGGACGTGGTTTATGGATAACAATAATGATAAATATTTACATGCCCTCATGAGATTTCATGCTGAATTGTATCACTATAAACTGGAGCATCCATATGAAATGCTGGCTTGCTACCAAGTATTCCCATGCTAAGATATGATTGTTGGTTATCGGGTGATAATGATGCCACTAATGTATTCTCACCATTGCACTGGATAATGATTTTGAAAGAAGCATTTTAGCATCAGAAAGGTTTGAAAGACAAATCAAGGAAAAGGAGATGACTATAGACAGACATGATGGCTACTGAAATTATCCGGAGGCCAGAATCACTTAGGAATCTAGTTGAGACATTGATTAAGACTATGCCGTTAGGATAATTGTTAAATTCTGGTTATAGTAAGAGCTCATCCTTTAGATAGTATATGTATTTTAATTTAACATCTTGGTTTTTAATTCTCTTCCTCCACTGCTACTGCTCCTACAGAGACACCCACTGGTATTGCTCAATGAACAAGCTGAAATGCCAGGCTCCACATCAGGGAAATGTACAGCCTTAGATCTACTCTTTAGCTCTAACACTTTGTGTAGGAGATAATTAGGGTCAATTGTGCTTGTCCCTTTTGGTATATGTCTCCGCAAATAAAGGCTAATCTGTCAACAAGGCATTCCCTAGCAATGATCTTGAACAGAAATGAATTTTAATAGCATTAGGAAACATCTGGGACACGCTCTGGATCAACTTGGGAACTGACTCGAGCACAAGGAATTATGTAGCGTAAAGGGGGATTCGCTGTGTCAGTGTGAAATCCTTTGATTTTCACATGAAGATTGGGATTCAGATCAGCTAAACTGAATGATTGCAGAGGCTAGTCAGGGAATGTGCACTGAAAGAGCAACTATTAAAAAAAAAGCGGAAACCTGTCAGTTTGACAGATACTGTTGTACAGCTCATGTCACATAACAGTGGTAATACTTTGCAGTGAAGAGCGTGTCTGATTGGCAAGAACTCAATGGAACTCAAGATAATTTTCCCTCCTGGTTAGGGCTCCCTCTGCAGGACAGTTACATGTTTGGGTGGCATGGACCGTATAGCACCTGAGACAAGATTTAAAAGGAAATATTCTGAGAAGATCTCAGGGCAGATTCTCAGCTGGTATAAATTGTCAGAGCTCCACTGAAATCCTCTCACGTATTTGACATTTCCCGCATATGCGTGTAAAATGTATGATAAGGAGTTTACGAAAAGGGGCTCATTAGGGTTGGATTTAATATTTTGGAATGCAGTATGCGGAACATCACCCTAAGAGAAGGCTACATACTACATGACAAATATTTAGACTTAAATTCTGGAAAATGCAATGAAATTATATAGGTGGGGAGAAGGGGTGGAGTGGAAGGAAAAAGTTCCCTTTTCTACCTTCTGTGTTGTGAGGTGTGTAGCTTTTGACAGCTTTCCACCAACCTCTGAGATGGCTTCCCACATGAGATTGTCACAAGAGCATGAACATTACTCAAGTCAGCTGCTTCAGATCTACATATTTATTTGTTATAATTTAATTATCAAGAGAATAATCCTCATTTGCTGTTTGTACACATAAGAAATTATAGAGCTGGCTGATCACTAAGTACAGTCTTCATTACTTGTGTAAACTAGGTGGACTGAAGCTCTAGTCTAGGGCAGTGGCTTTCAACCTTTTTCATTTGCGGACCCCTACAAAATTTTGAATGGAGGTGCGGACCCTTTTGGAAATCTAAGACTTAGTCTGTGAACCCCCAGGGTCTGCAGACCACAGGTTGAAAACCACTGTTCTATGGTAACAACCACCTTTTGCGGACCTTTTAGACATAGACTGTGGATTCCCAGGGGTCTGCGGACTCCCAGGTTGAAAACCACTGGTTTAGGATAAGGAGTTTCTATGCTTATCTGTTGGTGAATATGGGAAGAACGGTTACTTCATCAATATAAGCTATTTACCCAAACTCCAAATGGGCAGACGTTCCAGAGGAGAAGGCGTTTCAGGCTCCTCCATCTATTGGTGAACAGTGGGAAGCATAGCTACAGAGAGCTTCATTTGCATAAGATATTTACCTAGAATTCCTCCAATGACTCTCTTTAGGAGCCACCTGAACTGTACACAAACTCAGAACTGGCTGGGTAAGAGAACTGAACCGAGGGTACATCTATTCTGAGATGGGAGCATGCTTCCCAGCTTCGGTAGACAGATGCGCTCATCTGCTCAACCTAACATGCTAAAAATAGCAGGGTAACCAGAGGTAGTACAGGTGGTGGTTCAGGCCACCTGCCCCAAAACATACCTAGGGGGTTCGGGAGGACTTGCACTCAGGCGGCTAGGCTAAGCTGCTGCCTCTGCAACCCTGACTATGCTGCAAGTTTTAGCATACTAGCTTGAGGAGAGCTGGGAAGCATGTTCCCAACTTCCGTTCAGATGTGGCCTGAGAGAAAAGAGCTCCTTGTGGTGGGGACTCTGCTCAAGGGTCCTGTATGCTTTTGGTTCTCCTACCCTGAGGATCCTGCTATGTTTAGCGCAGAGCACTTCATGGGGAGAGATGACTCAGGCTGAGGACTTTGCTGTAAGAGTCACTGCAGAGGTGGCTCTTTGATTGGAGACAATGCACAGATGACTCCATGACAGAGAGAATGCACCGGCAGCTCTTCAGCTAGGTGCAATACCAAAAGGGCCCTTCACTGAAGCCACAGAGGACATTAGCAGAGCTAAGTGAACTCCAGTGAGGCCCCTTCTACCCAGCCAATAAATAAAACTGGAATCACTATAGCTGGGTGTAAGCGAGTGTGAACTCACCCCTGCAGCACCTCCTGCTGGTCTCTTCCGGGAATTAGCTCATCGACCCAGGAGCACCCTCTGCAGGGTGATCCACCTTACCACTGGCCCCGTGTCCCTCCCAGACCCCGGTGCCCCTTTTTCTGGGGTGCTGCCCCTCTGGCAGTAACCCCTCAGCCTCAGGGTTTCCCCACTAAGGAGAACCCCCACCCCCTACCCCCAACTTGCCTCAGTGTAAGGCTACTGCCAGTCACCAACTAGCCCCCGTTCCCTGGGGCAGACTGCAGTGTATGCCACTCATCACTGGCAAGGTTGGGTTTGGCCTGCTGCCTTCTTCCACCTTCAGTACCTCTATGGGCCTAGAACCAGGCCCTACAGCCTGGGGAGTCACCAGCCTGGAGCTCCCCGGCTCCAGTTTGGCTTTTCCCCAGCCCTGCCTTACTCCCAGGTACCTCTCAACCTTCCAGCAGCCAGGCCTGTCTCCCTCCACAGCTAGAGGAGAGACCGCTGAGCTTCTGGCTGCCCTGGCCTTCTTATAAGGCCCGGTTAGTCTGTTTGGGGTGTGGCTCCATCTGCAGCCACTTCCCCCAATCAGCCGGGATTTTGCTCCCTTCCCCAGCCCCAGCTCTCTGCAGGGCTTTTCCAACCCCTTCAGGGCTGGAGCGGGTGCTCACCCTGCTACACTGGGTCAGGACAGGACAGGACCAGGCAGCACTTCCCACGGGACTGGAGACAGGCCAGCCTAAGTGCACTTGTGTCTCTAGATCTACACTACCCATCGACACCAAACCAGAGAGTTGGTATTTAGTGGAGGGGGAAGTGACCTGGTAAAGAGACATTTACCTATTGGATGATCTCATTGGTGGGGGCGGGGACCGAGTTAGGACTACTGCCAAAGTTACCATGGAGGTGTGTGTTTTACTGATCATTCCTTTAGGTATATTGTTGATGTTACTTTTCCCCTAATACAGTCTTCATTCTTGAACTTTTGAATGGAGAAGTATTGCCTATTAAGTGTGCCCAAGGATGGTATTTAGTTATTCCAGAAATTCTCGGTGGGAGGTTGGGCTGGTGATGATTGGTTTGAAGAAGGACCTACAGCTTTTTGATCCCAATGGCATCTTGCAGAAGAGTTACACTTAGAAAAATAACATATGTATTTGTCCTTTTGTGCCGCACCAAATTAGATTTTACCCTTGCCCCCTTATCTCCTTTTATGCTAGCTTTTCAAATAAGCAACGGTAGACTTAATATTTAAACTAGAGAGGAAGGATAATATAGAGTGCATATTGTTTGGTATTTTTGTCTTCTTGTGATTCAGTCATAAATAATTCATTGTGCAGCATCAATGAAATAGGAAAGGATTGATTATTTCTTTGAGCCTGAACATATCCAAATGTTACACTCCAAAATTAATTAAAAGCAGTTTAGATCAAACATCCTGTAGTGTATCTCGCTTAAACTGAACATGTAAAGCTGCCAACATTTCAGGCTTTGAAACTCAAAGGATTTTACAAGCATTACTTTTATAGGTGCTCTGGATCCTGAAGAAAAGAGTGGCTTACTATGGGCTTAACTTATTTGTGATGTGATAAACTACCAATTGTACAGGAAACTTATATTTTTGTATCTACAAAGATGGGAGTCTAATTAACCTGAGGGTATTAGGACTCCTGCCCTGCTAAATTAAAAGGCACATGTTAATACAGAGGAGTTGTCATTTCTCAAGGCTTGAGGCTATAAACATACCCAGTTGTAAGTAGTCCACTAGCAGGGGCCTTTTGACTAGTGGATAATCTTGCATACTGTGCTATATTATATTGGTTGATTTTATTTAAAAATGGAAGGGATCTAAATGTCTACAAGTTGGCCCCTGTACCTGAGTGAAACTGATGGCTAGATTGGATGTTTACAGTCCACTGCATGTAAGAGTCAGTGAATAACTGCACTGACCTAGGACCGACACAGGGAAGGAATTGTCTCTCATGGGTATCTATGGATTCTATTTATTGCAGCGTATGAATGGCTTGCATCTATACAGACCTCATTGTTGTTCCAGCTTCTTCATATACATACATGGAGCAATAGTTGTAGCACTGTTGGCCCCAAAATCTCAGTGGTAGAATCCTGACTCCATTGATGACCATGGCAAAACTTTCCCATTGACTGTATTGGGGCCAGTATTTCACCACAGGTCTCTCACTGACACTGAAGGAGATCTTCCTTTTATGCTGGTAGAAGGATTTTATCCTTTGCAGGCCACTACTAGTACCTTACGCTTCCTTAGCTAGCCCTAAAGAGATGGCGTTGTTTATTGTGATCTCATATTAAAGCTAAAGCTCGTCTCCTCAAATGCCAGGTTTTGAAAACGGGAGTCTCAAAGACTTACCAATAATTAGTCACTTCATTTTTTTTTTTTTTTTAAATCAGGCCATGTGTTTACTTGAATCAAGAAAAACGATACCAGATTAACTATCTTCTTTTAAATCAGCCAGCTCAGTTTCAATTTAAAGTGACTTGAGCAGATTGTTCCTAATGTATTTCTTCCTTGTACAGTATTTTCTTTTTGTGGATTCTCGCCTGTCTGAATATAAGACACATACTAAGTGCCAATAATCCAGCTGCCATTGAAGCCAATGCAAAGACTCCCATTGATTTCAGTGGGAGTTGGATCAAGTCCTATAGATGTGGTATATGTTATGAGACATAGAAATGTTAATTTGGTTGGCATTGTTACTTTACATTATAACACAGTGGGTGAAATCCTGGCCTCACTGAAGGAAACGGAGAAACTCTCACTGACTTGACTAGGTCCAGGATTCCCTTCCCCCCCCCCCCCCCCCGTTATCCTTCTAAAGTAGTTTTATGGCAGATGACTTACCTACATTTAAAAAAACCCAAATAGGTTTTGCCTTCTTTATTATTATCACCCACTTTAGCCATCCTTTTCCCTTTCTGCTGTTGATCAATGTTCCAGGTTGTGGCCGCTTGCAAGTCACGATCATCTAATATTTATTTGGTTGCCTCTGTAAAACAAGTTGAAAAGGCATCATCTCACTGCATTATTGTAGCTAATACTATTTTTTGCCAGAGGTTTCCCTTTTCTTTAGACCAAGACATTAAGAATGTTCTCAGATGAGGCATTTATGGCTTCTTGTGTGCTGGATGAACCATGCAATACTGTTCTGATCAAGCGCCGCTTTCCATCAAGTGCTACTTTTCTGTCCTAGTTACAGTACAAGAGGAAGTCTGTTCTCCCCCCCCCCCACTTTAGAAAAGTTTGAACATTATATATAGGGGTGTAGTATGTGAGTGACAGGAGGGGTGTTCTAAAGGGGAAAGAGTTGAAAACTCTTTGAAACACTTGCCTTTTCTGTTCATAATCAATACAAAATAAACAGCTTAAAAATAAAGGCAAAAATACGTGTAGCTGTTTGTTTGCTGCTGTTTTGTGACTGCAAAATGGGATATTTGAGGAGTTTAATCAAAGTTGTTGTAACCCTCCTGGTAAACTCCATGTAGACTTTTTGATCACCAAGAGTAGATGACATATTTTTTTAATATCTACCCTACATTTTATAAATAATAGTTAGACCTAGTCGTGTACTGAAGTTGTTGTGTTTGTTTGTTTAATTAGGAAGCTGAGTCAAGCTGAATCCTGTGGCAGATGTTGCCATGTGTAATATAATAAATAAAAGTCTATATGAGACCCAGCAGGCAGCAGAGCTTTCAGTTAGCAGATGGCAAAATATTAAACTGGCAGTGCAATAATTTAGCTGACTGATTCAGCTGGACCTTGCCCAGGTTTAACACAAGCATGAATCAACTTCCTATATGAAATGTCAGTCAGCCCTGGGTTCTTGCGATGGTTGTTAACCTTTTTTTTTAACACCATATGTGATTTTTTTAAAAAGGGCTTTTCAATTAACTAGATATTACCCTATCACTCAATCTAGGCTTAGCGTGATATCTGCTGTGCGAGACTACAAAAATCTTTTACAGTAGAGGAATGTCTAAGCAACAGATGTGCAACTCCAACTCCTGTACCAACATTTAGTTTGGATTTAGTCAGGAAACCTGTTACTACTGACCCCTCTTGAGCAGAGCAGGTGCTAAAGTGCTTTAACATTTCTAATGAATAGTTGTTATACCTTTGTGGTGGTGGGCTGTTTAGGCATTGACTTTCCAGTGGAACTTCTAGGGGTAAGTGTATGTGATGGAAAATATGATAAAGCATCAGGACCAGTTCTAAATGAACCAAGGTGACTCCCTAAAAGAAGTGGGAAAGTGAAATACTTCCTGTGACGACCTTCAAGGTATGTAGGCATGAAATATTTAATCCCCTACTTGCCAATGTCATTTGCAACTGGACATGGTAAACTGGGGACATTTTTGTGGAAAAAAATCATCAGTGCAAGTAAGTTCATGCCTTCATATTGTAGATTATGGGAAGTCATACACAGTTAAAGAGGACAAAAATATTTGGGATTTTTGCCTGTGCCACTTTGTTCCTTAGCCGCCCCCCCCCCCCCAAAAAAAACGGGATATGTTCTTTGAACAAGTGACTCATACTACTTATCACGAACATGCTAAAGGTTCAGAAAGTATTTTAAGTTGGGTTGAAAAAATAAATGAATGGTTAAAATAACCATGTCTGTAAAAATACACACAATGGAATTAAAATGCAGCTTGTAAAAGGGCAAGTTGTTAAAACACGACAATGCTATTTCAGTAAATGCATTGAACTGGCAAAGACTGTCTAAAACCTCCAGTCCTCTGAGTAATAAAACAGATACACTTTTTAAAGCATAGGCCTTTTCTAGACAAAATGTCTAAGCTGAATTTCCTCCTGTTCTTTGAGATTTTTAAGGAAAAGTTAGGACACAAAGAATAACAGGATTGAAGCTGAATGCTTTATAGCCTCAGTGATTTTATCTTCCGTGGTGAAGCTCTTATCAAATATATAGCATCAAACCACTATAGGGTAAAGGAACAAGATAACTAACCCATCTTCTTTAGAAAACACTTTCCCTACACATTAAGGAACTTGGGTTTATATCATTGTAGGTACATGTAGATTTTTATAATTAAAGGGCCTAATTTTGCTTTCAGTTGCTTCTTTGCAACCTTATGTACACAACAGAGGCCCCAATTTGTGGGTCCGGCTGAGCTATGACTCAAGGTAGAAACAAAAGTGACTTTAGATCACCTGTTGTCCCTAGAGTCTGGGGCCAACATGGGGAAATGGTTTTACTCTGCTGAACTGGAATTAATTTGCAAACTGGAAACCATTAAATTAAGCTTGAATAAAGACTGGGAGTGGATGGGTCATTACACAAAGTAAAACCATTTCCCCATGCCTATTTTCCCCCCTACTGTTACTCACACCTTCTTGTCAACTGTTGGAAATGGGCCATCCTGATTATCACTACAAAAGTTTTTTCTCCTGCTGATAATAGCTCACCTTAACTGATCACTCTTGTTACAGTGTGTATGGCAACACCCATTTTGTGTGTGTGTGTGTGATATATATATCTTCCTACTGTATTTTCCACTGCATGCATCCGATGAAGTGGGTTTTAGCCCACAAAAGTTTATGCTTGAATAAATTTGTTAGTCTCTGAGGTGCCACAAGTACTCTTTGTTCTTTTTGCTGATACAGACTAACACGGCTACCACTCTGAAACCTTCTTACATTGGGGAATTCCCAGATTGCTGACTAAATTGGCTGTCCACCTGTTTTGCATCCCCGTAGCAGTGTAAAGCAGACAGAACATAGCTAAGGATTTGGGCCCATAGGTTCCAGTTTGCATTTTGAGATTCATCAGAACAAAAAGGGCTGTGTTAAAGTCAGCTACTTACTAATAATACAACCATCTTGTATCAACAGAAAGCAATGGGCTTTTGTTAGCCTTTGAGTTTTGTTGACGGGGGGAGATGAGTGCAAATCCCAAGCGTAGTTTTGTAAAATGATGATGATTGCACAAATGAGTCCCTCATTGTCTCTTTAGTGTATTCCTCTACTGGGTGGTTGCTAGAGAAAGACGGATAATAATGGTTGCAAGTGCTTATATACAATAGATTGATGTGTGTGGTGTGGTGCCCTATGAAGAAGACAATGCCTTGGCAAAAGTCCTGTGTTTGCAGAAAAGGCAATGACCACACCCTAATAAATACTCTTTTTATGACATAAACTGAACATGCTGGTAGCTACTATAAGAAGTGGATAGTAAAAACCCTCAACCAATCCAAAAACATCTGGCATGAGAGTTCTGTTTGGAATGATACAATTGAATGGAAACACTTTAAATGTCAGAGTACTTCAGAATCACTTTTTATTGCATTGGCACTACAAATAGAGGAAGCAAGCAATTCGTAATGAGCCTCCAAAGCCCTGCCTACACTCTTCTGTATTTTGTTTAGTCAGTCATACACTGCTAAGAAAACATCACGTTTAAAACTGGAATGCATGTCCATGCATGTCAGGTTTTCTAAAAAGAAAAGTTATATAAATCATATGGTATAAGGGCCTGGAGAAGGCATAGCTGGAATGTGCTATGTTGGTGGATGTTCTTTTGGGGCCCATTTCCATCTGGCAGAGTTTAGAGCAGCCCCAAGACTGCTCTAAACTGCCTGGTTGAATGCAAAACTGCTTTCAGAACCAGGGAACGGTAACTCTCTTCCTGACAGGCCCTGTGTCATTCTCCCCTGAGGCTGAATACAGCAAAGAATATGGATTGATCTGTTTTTCTAGTGAAACGTATATCAATGCTTATTAGCTGGGGCCAGGTTTAAAACTGTGTGGTGCTGCATGCTTTCTTATGTTCAATTTGCCCTAAAGCCAGTCCTCATACAAGGGATCAGATTTTCAAAATCATTCAGAACTGGCATAAGTCTGCTCCCATTGAGTGGTAAAATTCCCACTGACTTCAGTGGGAACATAGCTGAGTCAGTGCTGAGCGCTTTTGAAAATCATACCAAAAATTCCCACTGTTGAATAGTTAGTACTGAAGCTTTCTGCTGAGGTTGGGAATAGCTTTTCAGGACATCCTTCAAATAATGTTTCCAGTCTGCTGTGGTTTATACAGTACTTCTTAAATTCAGATTGGTACAGTGGACACAAAGATAGTTAATATTGATTCTTTGTCCCCTGAAGGACTGTGGAAATTATATTTTTTGTAACAATGGACAAAAAATAATGTGTCGAGAATAATTTAAACCATTTAAAGATGGCTTAAAGAGAAACTTCTTTGGGAGAAAATTGAGTAAAATGCTGGTGACAGACAAGCAAAGTCCCTGGATACGTGCATCAATTTCTGCCACTGGCAGATCTTGTGTGCATAATAAAACTAAACTGCTGAGGCCAGCATCAGATTGAAACGACACTTATTGTCACACACACCTTTATGGGATGGTAATATCTACTAGCAAAGGTGACACGGCCATCTGCCAAACACAAAAATGAGCTCTCCCACACTGCAAGATGAGCAAAGAAGGGGATCAATAAATCATAAAGTTAGTTGAGACTTTATTTATCTTTCATGGCTTTCCTTCATTCCAGCCCAGAATCCCTCAGGACACTAATTCATTTATTGCATTTTATCGTTATGAAAGCACGTCAAGGCTTGCAGGCGGTGTGAACTTGGGTAAGCAGAGACAATAATGTATATCATTAATTAAACAGGCTTTTGGATGGGTCAATTCAAAACTTGATCACAATTTGCTGTAATCTATTGGGTTATAACTCTGCTTCTGAATTGTATATTGCTCATCAAAAGAAAGGTTTTAAGTAATATGCCTTTACAAGGAGTAAAGAATTCTGTTGACGCCAAAGCAACAGTAATTTTATTTTGGAAACTTAAGTAACAGGTGGTAAAAATAAGAGATGAGGCTATTTTATCTGACATAATATCACTTTAGTCATTAATTTCTACATATAGGTTCTGTGTTGTTAACCTAAGAATTTAATTTAGGGCCCAAAAAGCAAGGAGGTATCTTCATATTTGTTTGCCTTTACACCCTTTTAAAGATCCCTAAGTATTTTAAGGTTTACATATAGGGCTCACTTCACCTGTCACTGAAATGCAGCCATCGTGGTTTCAAGGGGCACAACAGCACAAGCACAACTATTTAGGACAGGAAGTGAAGATGACTGTATCTATTTGAAACTGCAGAGGAAATGTAGCTTGAATTATCTCAGTGTGAAGCATAGATACTGGGACCCTCTTTAGATAACAAATAACCCTCAATATTGGATTATTTACAGTCTATTTCATGCTTTTAGAAAAGAAAGGCAAAAGTAATTACCTAATCCCAAGATTTACATTTTTAGCCGCAAGTGACTTTAAGCTAAAGGCTGCCTTCAAACCCTAGAATGAATACATCATGCAAAATTAATGCTGAATGTACTGCTGAGGAAATTATTGAACTGTGTTCTTCCTCCAGTGAGCTGTTTTTTGTTTTGTTTTTGACAGTTGCAATGAAAAAGTCATTGATACTGGAAACAGGTGTCTCAAGAATATGAAGCAGAGAAAGAGTAGGAGAGAATGGACTTCTACCTCCTTCCTTCAGAAAATGTGATTTTTGTGGTGCATAACACTGCAGCCTATTAAAAAAAATCAGAATGAGGGATTGCTCTCTTTAAAATCAACATGGGGAAATTGGAACTTTCATTACAGAAATTGGGACATGATTGTTCCGATGAAGTATGTGGGAACAGGATTAGTCCTTTAAGAAGTGAGAAAACATTCCTTTCCGAAAAGAGAGTAACAAATGCATACAAAAGTAGTTTTAGGGACCACTGATTTTGAAGCAGCATTCCCCCTTGCGGAAAACGGAGACTGCTACTCAGAACTGATGGTGCAAAAGCAAACTAATTTTAAAGTAGTGGGACAGACTTCCCTGACATGGCCGTCATCCAGAGACACTGCTAAGACTTAAATGAACCCTACAGGCTGCCCTTTAAGACATCAATGAATAATGATGTAAAAGGAAATCTATGACAGAACACCAGATGAATATTTTGGTAATCTCAGTACAGAGTCAAGAGGATACTAAATTGTTGTGTACTATTGTCTTCATTTCATGACACCACTGACCACTTGTCAGAAGCAATGGATTACCTGTTCTTTCTCCTCTTCTTCAATCCTTATTTCTCCTCTTCTTCAGTCCTTATTTCCCTTCTTCTCTGTTGCTACTTTTGCTTTGTCTCTTTCTCCTCTGTTTAGGTTTAATGAGGCCCCAATTCAGCAAAGCACTTGCATACACCCTTACATCTATCCCTCTCCAGCAAAGCACTTAAGCTCATGCTTAAAAGTAAGCACATGTGTGACAGCCTCACTCTTGCCTGACACTCCAGGGACTGATCTGGGGACCTCTAGAACTAAAAGCCTTGAGGTGCTACAGCAGGAGCCGAAGAGCCAAGTCTTAGGGGCTGGGGGTTGCGGCAACTCGTATCCTCAGTGGATCAGCACAGAGAGGGTCTTGTAGCACACTGGTGAGTGCATATTACATGTTTTACTACTTACAGGTGCAATCACTCAGGCTCAAATTCAGCAAACAAATACAGATGTCATTGGCAAATTGTTTATTTTTAAAACTTTGCAAGGATGGTAACGTATAGAACTCTTCAATATTTCTCTATTTAAGTCAGTAGGAGATGTGAAGCTACAGCTCTGTTTGGCTCTTAAAATGTTTTCTCCCCTTAGTGGATGTGACTTTTTTCCAGAACTTTGCGAAGATGTGTATAGAATGTAGTATAAGGGTAGGTTTCTTTAGCATACAGTGTTGTAAGCATCTGCCATCCTGCATTCAAGCTGCATCCTCATGAAAATATTTGCCCAGGTGAGGTGGGTTTTTTTAATCATGCTAAAACTAATCAGGAACACACTATGCAACAAGTATTATATATGCTTATATGGGGCCCGATCCTGCCTACTGACTTCAAAGGTAACAGAATAATGTCCACAGGTAGTTTAAATTCGCAGTAGTTTGCTGAGCATTTATCAAAAACCAGTCAATTTCAGCAATGCAGTAATTTCCAGCAGTAGATTTCCACATGCTTTTAGGCCAGTGCTACACCAAAAAGTGTAGCACTGTGCTATAGAGTGGACTATACCAAGGCATGGCATATTGCAGGACTGTCCATTGCAGCAAAGAGAGAGACAGGCCAGTTGAAATGGCAACAGTTTGGCTTTTGTCATCATTTTCAGTGTTAGCCAACTGTCCAGCTCAGTACCCTCCCTGGAAGGCCATTATTTGTGAACACAGGTTTGCTAGTGGCATGGACTGGACATTAATATGCTGTGTGGCCCTGAATTTTCAGAAGCACTGAGCAGCCACAGCGCCAGCTGAAGTCCATAGGAGCCCAGCATCTCTAAAAATTGGGACCAGCCAGGATAGAGGATTAAGAGTTTTTCTGTACATGGACTCATGTCTGCATCTAGGAAGAAGTGACAAAAGTGCTGAGTGCAGTGTGACAGCTCTCTTAGATGTGAGCAAGGTTCCATCCAGATGCCCTGAGGAGAGGGCGTGGAGAAAGACAGAAGCAGCTGGTAGGGAGAAGTAGGCAAAGCATAACGCAGCTGGAAAGAATAGGTCCTTTTATGTCTAGTACTTTATATGCACGGTCTACATCGCACACTAATACTTCTGCAAAAGTCTCTCTTCTAGACCCTTGTTAGAGGATTTGATAATCTTTTATAGTGAGATGAAGGGTGATCCAGATAGTCTTATGCAGGGTGGATGCAGATTATAGCTTGTTGATAAAGTGACCTCTACTTTAGCATAAAGGATTCTACAGCTGCAGCATTTTAAACCATCGTTTGGGAAGTGACTAGGACAATTTTCTTCAGGTGCCTTTTTTCCCCCTCCTTATCACTACTTAGTATTTAGTTCTCCATAAGAACCTCAGCATCAACAGTAAGCAATGTATCAATTCTATGACACCACTGACTTCCATCTGTCCCAGGAGCTGTAAACTGTTCACAAATTGCTACTGGCACATCGCCACATAATTAGGTGAGTGAGTTTCTAGAATGACAAACCATTTCATTTTATCACTCTGCAGGTCATGTACTGTATGGCATGAGGCACAGAATCACTGATGTGGTCAGCACATTCCCAGGGTTATGTTAAGATTGATTTACGTACACTCGCAAATGGCTGCGAAGTAGCCTATTTTTGACTGAGTAGGAGCCAGCCTTTGTGCCTTTGCTAACACAGGACAAAAATGTAAATGTGTTTTGCTTCTAAAATTTCTTGATATTTTCTTTTGGGCCTGAAGAGGAAGATATTTAAACCTGGATTCTCCCTTGAATTCAACCAAGGGTGTTTGCAAAAGGAACACTCGCTTCTCCAGTCAATCATATAAGGTCAGGTATAGGTCAGCTTGGACTTTCTTCCAGGTTACTGCTATTCCACACTATACTTTCACAACTCCCTTCCTGCTCCTAGCTGCTGTTCCATGCAATGCATACCTGTATTCACTAGGGTATTCTCCTAATGGGCAATAAGCTAATTCTCCCCTTTTGGGGCTAAGAGCATCACCAGTGGTTGCTCTCCATTTAAAAGGGACATATTAGAGTATAACTTGCCTTAGCTCAACTTCGGCTCATTATGAGAAGGCACGTTTTAAAGTGCTCCTCAGTGGTATTGCTGTGGCCAGCAGCCTAGTGAATGAGGTCCTGCTACTGCTGCTTTATATCCACCTACAGGAATGTGCACATAAAGCATGCTCAGTAGTTAAGGGCACTTTAGAAAGTATCCTTTAATGCTCTGCTGTGGTTCCTGGGCTATTCAATGAAGTGCTGCTTTGAAACCTCCGCTGGAAAATGCATGATGCTGTTTGGAGCACAGAACTGCTGAATTACAGGGATCATCTGGAGGAGCTATTCTCTCACATTATCAGCTGTGAGCATGTTTTGGAGTGGAAAGGGGCCTGTTGTATTAATTTTAGATGGAAATATGGGCCCAAAGAGTCAAAAGTGATACAGCTGCTCGCAGCTCCCAGTGGCCGCGGTTCACCGTTCCCAGCCAATGGGAGCTGTGGGAAGTGGTGGCCCGGCCCGTGCCGCTTCCCGCAGCTCCCGTTGGCCAGGAACGGTGAACTGCGGCCATTGGGAGCTGTGAGCCGCCGTACCTGCGGACGCTCAGGTAAACAGTGTCTCGTGGCCTGCCAGGGGTTTACCCTGAAAAAGCTGCAAACCAAGTTTGGGAACCCCTGTATTAGAGATACAGAAAAATAAGGTAAAATAGAGCATTTGAAATGTAAAGTGTTAAGTAAGGCTTTCATTTTAACAACAGTCCTTGTACCCGTTCCCTTTAGCTGGAAAGACCCCTTCCATCCCTCTGACAATCTCTTAAATAGTATTAAAGATGGTACCAACTTTCCTGTGGGGGAGGAGGGAAATAGAAGAAGTTAGTTGAGACAGGCTGGCGCTGTTGCTGCTGCTGTTTAAAGTCCAGTCCCATTTCCTAGAAGACACAATTGAGCATTCTCTCTCTCTCTCAGGTGCTTGGCTAGCTGATTCTTGCTCACGTGCTCAAGGTCTAACTGTTGCCATTTGTGGGGCCAGGAAGGAATTTTCCCCCAAGTAAGACTGGCAGTGACCTTGGAGGTGTTTTGCCTTCCTCTGTAGTGTGAGGGTGCGAATCACTTGCCAGGATTATCTGGGTATATCTCATTTAATCATCTCCCTGCCGTTGCAGGGGGCCTTGGGCACTGGTCCACCATGGTCCCTCCTGTTCTCTGCCTGTGGCACACAATAGTCTAGTCTCCTGTGGGCTGTGATACGTTGACCTAATTTTGGTGGTTGGGTTTAGTGTGTGGGCGCTGGCTGGCATTGGTGGCCTGCGACAGGCAGGAGGGATGAACTGATGGCCCCCTTCTGGCCTTAAAGTCTTTGTCAAAACAAGACACACACACACCAAAGGGAAAGGAAAGAACAACGAAAATAGAGCTTCTGTTGATTTTCGTTTGCAACCTTGCTGCTGTGGAAACACAGACACAGCAGACGGTCTTATTAGCCACTCTGAGACCTGGCAAACTTGTGCCAGCATGAGGCTATTTAGAGCATTACTTTTAACTGCTTTCTGGTCACAGGCTCACAGTAATGTTGCAAAATATATAGTCTTCGTTGGCTTTGTCAGACTCTTATTTGACAGAAGACAAAAGAAGGAAAGCAAAGACAAAAGGTGGAGCAAGAAAAGGTCACTCTGTGGGGCGAGGTGGAGGGGGAGGGAGAGACAGTCTCATATCCCAGGTGGTGTTTGGGATTTAGCTGGAGCCAGTGTTGATGGCGATGGGTACCTCTCTGGCCCAGTCCGGTCCAGGACATCTTTCAGATCAAGACAAAGGAGCCACAATGGTGTCATGCTAGATTCTGGCATCCCAGGTGATGGTGGGGCTTGCTCCTTCCCCTTTTATCTTTCAGTCAGTGTGCATTGTGGTCGCTTCCTCCTTATTCTCCCTCCCCCCCCCACCGCAAAGTATTTTCTTTTAAGGACCCCACAAGGGAGTGATGGGAGGAATAGCCCATCCCCTCATTATTTTGTCCACCAATTAGGCCTAATTTTTGACATACCAATTTTGGTTCATTAATTTCCTATCCCAAACTAATCTTGCTGCCTATGTCCATTCATCCAATGTGCTTCCATCTGGAGATGGTCCTGGCAAGTGTGACTGTCCAAACTGCCCACGTACCATTTATGCATGGGCCATGCTGCCTGTTCTGTGGAACTGGCCTTGAAGAAACTCATTTTCAAAGTGGAACCCTGCTGTGTCATTGACATCAGAGCCATTTGCCATTGACATCACTGAGAGAAGGACTGGGCCTTAAATTGATCTGTCTTTTTCCTTTGAAGTTACCTTTTCTATGATACGAGCTTTTAATAAACTGAGGCAGCTCCTGGAAGTTAACTTAACCTGACCAATGGAAAGTCCCTACGACAAAACAAGCAGGCATAGGTGCTAGCACTCTGAACCCCAAGATTTGGTCATCTGGCTATTGAGGGGAAGGACATTGTCTGGAGAGGGGTCCCTGTTAGTCCAGCAGAGCCTAAGCCCTGATCCGCATGCCATGCTGTAGGACCCAGGTCTTTTTTTCAGTCTTGCTGAGTATAGGAAAGATGGTTCACCTAAATGCTGGGATTGGGGAAGGGAATCTTTAATGTGCTTTGTATTGTGTTTTTGTGAAATCTTGGATGTGCACTTAGAGTGGATTGGGGAACACGTCATAAAAATTGAGTACTTTGTCCAGTGCAGAGTGGATCATAGACATCCATGCATGAGTAACACCTTCCATGTGCTTCTGGGGAAAAGTGTGTGTGAGAGAGACAAAGCGATCACTCTAATTCTGGCCTATCAGTCCTCATCCTCAAAGGAAACTTGCACAACACTTTCAAAAGATGAGCCTGGGAGCTTAAATTCATACCTCTGCTAGCCACTAAAAATCATGAACTGAACAGAGACTCTGGATTTATGGCTTATTACAACAATCTGTAACCCAGAACTTTGTTCTATGACTGCAGAGGTGTTAACAGGCCACTCAACCTTGAATGGTCCCTTAGACTATGTGCTAACTATTTATGCTGAACAATCTGTTCCACCTTGTATGTAGCTGTGACTTTGGAGTACTTTTCCTAGACCTGAAGAAGAGCTCTGTGTGGCTGGAAAGCTTCTCTCGCTCACCAACAGTTGGTCCAATAAGAGATATTACCTCACCCACTTTGATTCTCTAGCAACGTTGTCATTTCAGGTTCCTGGCTAGTTGGGAAGGGGGGTGTTACATATTTGGAGTGATAGGATGGGATGTAGGGTCACATAAACCAGCATATGCTCATCTGATGAGCTTTCAGAGCAAACAAGATGCATCTTTAATGATCTGTGTTCCTGTCTGCCTCTTTGTGCACTGCCAAGTACATGGTCAATATTTAACAACAATAAATAACAATAACTTAGCTGCCTAGGAAGCTGCAGGACAGACAGAAAAATAAACATGAAAATATTTTTTTAAAATTCATTAGAGTTAATAAAATCCCCAACATCCCTTCCTCTGCCTTTTGTGATCGTAGGGTTTGACCCAAACCCCACTGGAGGTCATGGGAATCACAATATTTGATTTCAGTGGGCTTTGGATCAGGTCCGTACTGCACTTCTGGGTTTTGAAGGCTTTACTGGCTGCAACTCTGACTGAGATGAATACTGTGTATCTGTGTAGTGCACAGAAAATAACACAGCCCATCCATATTTTCTGTGCATTGGGCAGGGATTTTTCACTTCCTACATCATTCTTAGCTGCTGCAGCGATTTCACAAAGTCAATCCATATCCATTAATACACAGGGAAAGTGGCAGAGAAATATACATTTGTGGTATCGGTATTTTTCTGAGAATTCTTTCTAAGCATTAACATATTAGGTACAGGTGTCATCCTACTGCAATATCACAAACTGCACCTAATCCTCCAGAGTCAAACCTCCATTATGTTAAATTAGGATAAACAGATCTTTGTCAGCTTTTTGTCATGATCTGCATAGCAACTGATTTGTGGGGCTTCCCCTCCCCACCCATCAAACTGCATTGATCAGATCTGTGCATCATGCTGCACTGATTTAAGGTAACATAATTTCATTATTAAAATTATTCATTTAATTTTATCTGAACCTTTACAGGTTCAGACAAGGACCTTCCCTGCTCTTTCCAACTTTCAGCACAGTCACATTCACTCCCAGGCGCTCCAATAATGTCTTGGCCTCTTTGCTCCCTGTGACAGTTCACTATCCTTGCAGCTTCCCCTGCGTAGAAATTCCAACATGGCTCCAGCTCCTTGCAGCCCACAACTCCCACAACAGGTGATCAATTGTCTTTTCACCTTAAGCAAGGATCCTGCAAGCTTTTACATGTTAGTGGGATCCCTGCACCTGAGTGGAGATGAACTGAATGAAGTTAATGGGTCTCCAAGTGGAGGCAGTATTCCAGTCATGCAGATGAGTTAGTAGGATCAAGGCCTAAACCTCTTCCATTTTTATATAATGGTAAAAAGCTTTCCCCCCAGACACCAGATTGCTTCTTGCTTTCACAAATCCATTGCCAGTAAACAGTGTCTTGGTACAAATGGTGAACTTGAATATCACAAAAATCTCACATTTTAAAATGAAAATGTATTTTTTACCACAAAAATAAACAATACGACTTGAGAATTTTTTTCTTGTAAATGAGTGTACATTAATTTCCTACCTTGAGAGCTGGAAACTGTTTTCCTCAGGAGAAAGATGTTGGAATATGGATCCTTCTCATTTAAAGGGGAAATAGTAACCACTTCCCAGCATTTGACCTGCAGTGATGGCCGGATATTCTCTGCTGCCAACAAACTGTATTCACACTGTGCTAATCAAAATACCACCGTGTATTTGTGATTATGTGAACATTTGCTTTCATCCAGTAGGAGGATCCAGAGATCCCAAACAGTGGGGATGAAATCCTGGCACCAAACTTCTGACTCAGGTCCTCAGCTTGACCTGAGTCCACACTGCAAAGTGACAGGGCTTGGACCTGTTCACAGCAGGACACGGGCTCTGAAACACTCCCCTAGCAGGTCCTAGAACCTGGGTCCTGTGTGCTTGCTGATCTGAGTCAGACTGGTTTGTGTGTGGACCGAAGAGGGGCTTGGGGTCAAACCTGAGTCAGAGCTCAGGCTTAGGCTGTAGTGTAGACACAAGTTATGCCGACATAGGCTATGTCACTCAGGGGTGTGAATAATCCACCCCTGTGAGTGACATAAGCGCTCGTATGCACAGCGCTATGACGGCGGGAGAGCTGCTGCACGTATAGACGTGGCCTTAGTGTGCAGTGTAGATATGCCCCCAGTCCCACTGCGATTCAGGTCCAAGCCCTGTCATTTTGCAGTATGGCTGCCGCTCAAGCCACAGACCCAAATCAGAAGGTCTGCTTAGTGCAGTATGAACGCGTTAGCTTGGCTGTGAGGCCCAGGACCAGCCATTGTAAACCCAGGTCCACAATATAGTGTGGACGTTCAAGCATGGGCTTGGAAACAGAGTCCACAAGCCTGGGTCCTACAAACCTGGGCTTAGTGTGCAGTGTTGACATACCCTACGTGGGCTGCAGAAGGGGTGTGTGTATGTGTATGTTTCCTTACTCCTCCCTCACGTCTGCGTAAGAGCTAGCCACAATTTTCCCCCAGTGAGCTTGTCCGACTATTTCTGTTTCAGTGTGTTTGTTCCCCCCAATGCAGGGTGGGTAGGGTGGCTTACATGCCTACTGTGGGTGATGCCAGGGCCCTTATGCAGGGTCTCTGAACTAAAATGGATTTCATCTGTTTTGGGTGGTGATGTGAGATTAACATGCAGAAATGGAATAGCCTTTTTTCGAATAAAATGAATGAAAAATAATGATGAAGAATGACAGAGATGGGATAATTGGGGGGGGGGGGAAGGTGGGGGGGGGGGGAAAGTTCAGCGAAGACAGAAACCAAATGGAAAATGGAGAAGTGAGGCGTCCAGTCTCCCAAATGCGAGCAGTTTTTAGTAAGCCACAAGAATGTATTTGTCACCTGCTCATTTGATAGGTATTCATGAGCTTTACAGTTACACCTGTGCAGAGGGCAAGGACAATGGCTATGTACCATGTGAGTTCTTATGTGGTGCATAGACCTTGCACTTCCCTGTGGGCATTTGTAATCAACAGGATGGTAGTTTCCCCTGTGTGGGGAGAGGATGGAAAGCAAAGACCAAAGAAAATATAAGCAGGAGGAAATATTTTCTAAAAATAGGCCAGATTCATTCCTGATGTAACTCCATTGACTCCAATAGAGTTACAGCCATGATGAATCAACCCAATGGCTTTGAACCCCATATGAACTGCAGTGCATTCATGAGAAAAGTGACTGAGTGGGTGCTCCTGCAGTGATCTCTGCATCTAGATGGCACTCTTACAACACTCATTTGCTACCACATCAAGCTCGGTAATGGCTGGCGCAATGTTCAGCAGAAAAGAAAATGCTAAAGGCAAGTACTTACTACTTGGTAAACAACCTAATCTTTTATCAAACAATTTATTTTATGTAAAGGAAGGATTTTAGTTGGCCAAGCTAATCTGCCTTGTCTAAACCCTCATTTTTATCTTTGAAGCCCAAGCAAGTACCCAAATTGTAGTATTTAGTAGATAGGATTTGGAATGATCAACCTAGCAATCTTGGATTTTGAGTTTCTGGTCACGTTTCCGTGAAATAAATCAGCATGAGAAGCTGACATTTTTGACAGGGTATTTGCTTTTCTTTTTCTTGAATGCCCAAAATATTTATGCTTGGAAAAGTGTGTTACATTTATCAGAAGACTGTAGCATGATTGTAATATTTTCTTAGTTTTTCCTCCAAGTAAATGACTGAAAAACCCCACAGTTGAACAACCTTTTATATATTTTTCTGGCTTCAATATTGACTGTTAAACAGTTCCACACAGCTGCTAGGTATCTGGTTCTATCAGGGGGTAGAAATCAATGACACGAGGGGAAGGGATTTAATAAGAGGTGCCAATATCACTTTGAGACATGCTGCCAGGCTTTTATTTGTAATTATTGCAGAGCTTGACACCCCATGGAACTCTGTTTTTTATGGAGCATTGGGGGCTTGGTTTCCAGAGATGCTGACCACTAGCAGCTTCCATTGACTTAATTTTGAGCAGGGATGCCTAGCATTCTGACAGTCAGACCCGAAGTACCATCTTTTTTCCCTTTAGTTAGGCATTTTTGCAGCTAGACTTTTGGTTGAAGAACAAACTCGCAAGATAATATGGAACAAAAGAGTTGGGATTAGAGATAGGGGAGTTAGAAGGGTTAGAGGCTAAAGGGGTAGAGACCCTCCACACGTATCCCTCTACTTATGGACACAATGGCATTTTCTTAAAAAATATCAACTGTACAAGGTAAATCTGAATGCAGACAACTTTACCTTTATACAAGCAGAAGGCTTATGGCCACTGACCCAAGTTTTCATTGGCCTTAACATTATTAGAGGATAATCTTTAAAGAGGGATTGATCCTGAATGTGTTCTCCAGTGTACAGGTGAGACATTCAGGTGCCCATATACCAGAGTGTGTGAACCCCTTTCTTGTGTGGTGAGCTGTGACTCTCAGAAGTAGTCAATGGGACTATTCATGCGAGTAAGGGGTTCTGGTCCTAAGGGAACATAACTGCTTCCAACAGAAAGTTAGCAACCTTGCTTCAAATACAGTAATACATGGTGTGTTTTATCATTTATTTGTTTGATAGTAGCGCTTATAGCACCCAGCTGAGATGGCGGGCCCCATTGTGCTAGGCACTTTACATATATCTAATCAGAGGCAGTCCCTGCCTTGAAAAAACTACTGCCCCCATTTTACAGGTGGGAATGCAGGAAGAAATGAAGTGAGTTGACCAAATTCACACAGGGAAGCCAGTGGCGGGGCAGGGAATCGAACCCTGATCTCATGAGGTACTCTGTGGCTTTAATCACAAGAGCATCCTTGTTCTTGTGTAATCAATTTGCATCAATATCATGTTAGGCACAAACCATTGGGTATGGCTATAATCATGTTTTCCTTTTTTCTTAATCAGACATAGAAAACATACCTGGGGGAACAGTCCTATTTTTCATTTCTCTCATAGATTTTTCTATATCCTACCTACTGTAGCTTGGGATATTGATTAAGCAGGGTACAGATGGATGATTTTGTAGGAGACCTTTCAAGACTCTGATGCTAGTACAAATGGTGGTATTTAGTGACCATCTATCTTTGGGAATTCACTTACTTTCTTTTTTTTATTTGCAGTGTTGTTGCAGCCGTATTGGTCCCAGGATATTGGAGAGACAAGGTGAGTGAGGCAATATTTCTTACTGGACCAACTTCTGTTGGCAAAAGAGTCAAGCTTAGAGCTTGTCTACACTTGAAATGCAACAGCTGCAGGGCTGCAGCTGCGCCAATGTAGCGCTTCAATGTAGATGCTACCAAAAACAGAAGTTGGACCAATAAAAGATATTACCTCACCCACCTTCTCTCTCTAATATTCTGGGACTGACACAGCTACAGCTACACTGCATACAATACGTAAAATGTCTGTCAGAATTAAGACTGATGCTCTTCTTCCATATGTTGACAGAAAAATGCCTGTGGCTGTATTTCAAAGCCACACACAGCCATGCGGCTAAAAATGCCTATCAACATGCTAGTGAACAGTCCTATCTCTTGGATAGCCGGGGCTTGATTCTTCCCTCACACTGATTTTCGCTCTGTAATTCCACTGACTACAGTGAAATTACTTCTGCTTTACTCATGCATAAGTGAGAGGAGAACCAGGCTGTCTTTTTTGCAGAATATGCTGCATTTAACTCATCCATCCTGCTGTGTAGATCCATTGGGGGAAATGTGCTGAATATGCTTAAAAGAAAGCCTTAGGCACAGATTTGGTTTAAGGCAGATATATCGTCAGATCCAGTTTGTCATCTCTTTATGTGCAGACAATCATAGTAACAAATTACAGTCAGAATGCATGGTTGATGATAATTCTGATTTTTTATTATTATTATTATTAAAAATATTTATATTACAATAGCACTCAAAGGCTGGAATCATGATCTGGGGCCCCTTTTGCTGGGTACTATACAAAAAAAATGAAGATATTCCCTTGCCCCAAAGAGCTGAACTAAAAGAATTATTCCGTTGATTGATCTTCACCTTGTGGGACACTACCATGGCCCTGTGGCCCATCTATTTCTGTTCCATCTCTCAGCATTACTAAAGGGCCCATCTGTGCAAGAGAGTCTAGCAACCATTGAGCCTGAAGTCCAGTCAAACTTGAATTCTTTCCTTGACTACTTACTACCTGAACCCTGTGGAACAAATTCTGTCCTTCAACATATGTATGGCATTAGTTAATGGAGCTGGGTACACACTTTTCATATTGCAATATTTGGCTCAGTTATACCAGGGAGGTGTAATATATCTGTGTGCTTGTATGGGTACTGTACTTTTCAAACTCCTGTTACGCCTGCTAAGGGAACTGTTTGGCTACCTTTTTCTGAGCATGTGCAGACAGAGCTAGGACCCAGGGAGGAACCTGTTAGTTAACAGCTCAGAGTGCTTTCACCTGTTTCATGTCGGAGGATCCTAGCCTGAGTTCTTTGCCAATACTTCTTATTGTAGGCCCAGGTTGTGACTTAGTCTGTTAAACTGACTTGTCTTTGGTAGAGTGGCTTTGCCTTGTTAGTTGTTCCTCTTGGTTTGAGAGCCATTGACAAGGAAAAGTCACACAGGCACCTATGTACAAAATGGTAGCCGTGTTAGTCTGTATCAGCAAAAACAATGAGCAGGGCCAGCTCCAGGGTTTTGGCTGCCCCAAGCAGCCAAACAAAAACAAACAAACAAAAACAAAAAAAAGCCGCGATCGCGATCTGCGGCAGCAATTCGGCGGGAGGTCCTTCGCTCCAAACAGGAGTGAGGGACCGTCCGCCGAATTGCTGTCGAACAGCTGGATGTGCCGCCCCTCTCCGAAGTGGCCGCCCCAAGCACCTGCTTGGTAAGCTGGTGCCTGGAGCTGGCCCTGACAACGAGGAGTCCTTGTGAAAAAAACAGTAGGCTTTGTTTGTGTGTGTGTGTGTGTGTGTACACAACACAGTATATATAACAGCACATGAAAAGATGGGAGTTGCCTTACCAAGTGGGGGGTCAGTGCTAATGAGGCCAATTCAATCAAGGCGGAAGTGGCCTATTCTCAACAGTTGACAAGAAAGGTTGAATATCAACAGAGGGAAAATTACTTTTTGTAGTGACCCAGCCACTCCCAGTGTTTATTCAGGCCTAATTTGATGGTGTCCAGTGGAATTAATTTGCAATTTTGAGAATGGGCGACGTCCACCCTGATTGAATTGGCCTTGTTAGCACTACAAAAATATATATATTTTTTGTGGGTTAAGCTCATAAACCCTCTGACCCTTTTTTATTAAGTGTAATCTCCTGTGGATTTGAACCCAAGCCTCCAGAGGTCGCATTGGTACATCAACCTGTTGTATCACCTAGTCCTGAGTGCTGTTGACTTGAATGAAGTTGGAGGTCAGACCTTAGAGCCTGTCATTATATCTGTGAATTTTGTAACTGAAATGTTGAAGTCAATTAAGAATTTGAACAAAATATTATAATGTGGAAAAATATTTGCATTAATTCGGAGAATTGTTTGCTTTATTTGGTTGAGGGGTGTTATTTCAAAGTTTGACCGTGACATTTAATAGACTGTTTTGAAAATCTACAAGATTATCTAAACTGATTTGTTCCCATGATGGATTACTTTTTTTTTTTTTAAATGGTGTGTGTGTGTGTGTGTGTGTGTGTGTGTGTGTGTGTGTGTGTGTGTGTGTGAGAGAGAGAGAGAAAATATCACTTGCACATTTTTGCAGGCAATAGATAGTTTTTGAAGTAAAACAGTTAAAACCTATTCCTGCTTGGTGCATTGCAGTTCTCAGGGCTAGAATGAGATCTACCACTGTGAGTGGGGTGAAGGCATATGACCCTGTGACCGATCACAGCTGTACCCTTGCTTCCTCTGCAGGGCTGGCTCCAGCTTTTTGTGCCACCCCAAGCAGCGAAGGAAAAGGGGGGGGGGAAGCCACAGTTGGCGGCACTTCGGCGGCAGCTGTACTGCGCCGCTTCATTCTTCGGCGGCAATTCGGCGGCTGGTCCTTCCCTCCGAGAGGGACTGAGGGACCCGCCGCCGAAGACCTGGAAGGGCCGCCCCTTTGCATTGGCCACCCCAAGCACCGGCTTCCTGCGCTGGTGCCTGGAGCTGGTCCTGTTCTCTGAGGAGCAAATCACTCAGATAGTGGTGGCGTGAGGCTGGGTCATGTGCAGCCTGTTCATTGCCTTCAGAGAGGGGCTGAGGTACTGCATGGTGGTAGCAGCTGTGCCTGGGGCTAACTACCTTCTGAGGCACAATCTCTCTGTGCTACCTTACAGGCAATGTGCCCGCTGCACACGCCAGCCCTAAATGAATTCTAGAAGATGTTAAATTATCTGCAAGGAAAAGTTACAGTAGAAAATGTTGCCTGCCACATTTGCAAATGTCTGGTATACATGCTGCAAATGTTCTTTAAAAAAAAAAAAAAAAAGGTAAGTATGTTGCTTCCTGTGTTGCTGCCCTGCTCAGTGTGCCTCCAAAAGTATATTTCCGGATGATCAGCATCATGTCAGTATTAGCGATCCATGTAAGGAAACTGACTGTTAAACGACTCTAAGAGTGGCTTTTCAAGGCTGTCGTCATCTCCTTTGGCACTGGATTCACTGTTAAAAGATCAAGAGCAACAGTGGTAAGCACAACAATAATGTGAAGGAAAAAGTCAGTGCCTCTGGATCATAGTATCAATGTTATCAAGCATTTTTTTTTATTTTTATCAATTTAAATTTTCACAGTTGTGGGAAATTATGGGGGTAGTGATCTGACTTTGAGTATTAGGTGTAGAAGGATGCTTCTTCTCATGGGCATTTGCTTTCAGTAGGAGCAAGCCAAAGATCCTGCTATGCAGGATAACCAACAAATACAAACACAAGACCACATTGTTCTATTTGTGTGCTCTTGCTAATGCAGTGCACAGCACGTGGCTGTTACGTACACTGGCTTGGAATGTTGTGGTGGCAGATGGGGATGTTGTGGACTCTCCACAGCACAAGGAAATGTTGACGTAGACAATGGTGTCAATATATTGTAGTGTGTGTAGCCAATTCTCCTATACACACTAATTTGCACATTATTAAAACGCTCATCAATTACTTCCTGGTATCCAACATTTTGAAAACCGATTTAGAGTGGCATTGTATTTTCATCTCATACAGTAACACATAGAAGAATGTTCTTATAGATACACAACTACAGGTGGTCTCCTCATACCCTTCTTCCTATTCCCAGCTCAGTTGACTCATAGCACACTTTCCCATGCTCTGCTCTGCTTTTCATCCTCTTGTTTCTACTTGATGCCACAACATGAGGATAGAATGCAAACGAGTTAGTGCTTATTAACACCGACAGACCCCAGTCGTTGTCAGGTGGGATCAAACCTGGGACCTCTGGAGCTTAGTGCATGAGCCTCTACTGCATGAGCTAAAAGCCAACTGGCCGTTAACTAAACCTGTAGAGCAGACTCATTTCTCTCTTTCGCGGGCTCTCGCTCGCTGGGATAGAACATCACACCCAGAAGGTGTGTGGGTTACACAACCACAGACTATCATTATGGGTGATACTAACTGGGTACTCAACTGTTGGAGTGTTGTTATACCTGTTTTGGCGATGGATATTTCAGCAGCATTTATGGGTACTTATCTGAGTTGGGTTTTTCAGTACATGTCCTCTGTGGGCAAATGTGTGCCTTACCTTACTTGGCTTGTCAATAGGAAATCTCTGCACTGCAGACAATTACCCATTCCTGTTAATTGGGGAAGTACTGTGCTACTGCTGCTGCGATCCATTCAGCACAGCAGAAATGGGGAGATGTCAGCCTGGGGGCTGCTCTAACCTATGCTACCAGGTAATAGTCCAACATCTGTGGATAGAGCACTGTGGGCTCGGGCTCCCCACTCCCCACCCAATGCCAGGGTTCCAGGAGGAGGTTTGTGCATGAATCCGTTACACTGATTGTGCCCACTAGGTGCAAGTGGAATGGAGCAGTGATCTTCTCCCAGATCTTATCTTTCTGATGTCTACAATGAAAGACTGACAGAGGGCTGGACTATTTCTGCAGTTAGATAATAGGTCAGGCAATAGTTAAGGTGTTTAGCATCCACAGCTGTTGCGGTGGGAACAGAGGATTTGGCCAGTAAATAGACAAGGAACTGATTTTAATCATTGCTTTAGAATATAGACTCATTTGTAATATTGTGTCTTCACATATTACTGCTCTGGGATCGTAACCATTTTCTGTCGTTTAAAAAAAATAAATCTCTCTAATGGGGCAAACGGAAACCTTGGACCTGAATTCCAGAGGACTTGCATTGCTGGAGATGAATTCAGCAGCTCTGTCCCATCAGTGTTTTTTACAAAAACAGGTTGGGGCACCTAGGGTGAAATCCATCGTTGAGCAAAGGGCCAACCCAAGGCCTGTATGGGACTTAATGGATGCTTAGGCCTTATTGTTAACCTCTGCACCAAGGGAAGTTCACCCCTAATGCATGTGTCTGATAAAGAACTATGGGGAAATTCAGGGATTAAAATAAGAGTCGATTCAATATAGGTCAATAGGGTTGTATGGGTTCAAAGAATGGCTTTAATGAGTCAAAGTTGAATGTAGCAGGCAGTATTAAGTAGACATTCCAGGAGTATTAATGCAAGCCATATCATTTTTCTCAGTCTGACATTGTTAACAAGTTCTGCCATAACTCAGTTTGCACCTTGGAAAGAGTTAAAAGCAATTGAACGGCAAACTTGGTATAATTAGTAGTTAATAGCCAGAGCCAGTGCTCTTACAGTGAAAATTGTTTCTGTATTGATCCAAGCCTGCATTGTCAGCACTCTGTAGAAGCTGAACTTTAAGTGCTTAATTCAGCCGTATTCAACCAATAATTTTGTTTTTATCCTCACACAAAAGTGCCCATGTTTGTTCTATTTTTTCTGCAAGTAATAAAATCAATTAAACTATTTTTTCCCAAACCTAGTTTGCCCACTGTAATCAATACATCTGAAATGTCAATGTGCTCAGAGAAAATGGCTACAATGCATTGTGATGAGATTTTGGGTTCATTAAGACAAATGGAAAACTGGTAGTGAGTTACTTTGTAGCTACTGATGAGGCATCTCTGGTGATAGCTTCCATTGGTGGGAATTCTGTAATTGTTCTTAGGTGTAGCCCAGCCTTCATGGAATTCACTTTCCATTTTGTTTCTGTTTGTTTCAGTTTTGTGTACAACCTGGTGCTTGGAATACTAGATGTTGGTAAATGTTCAGAAAAGGACAGAGCCAGCACTAGGCTTATACACTGCTTAATTCCTCCAGCACAAAGAGCGTGAATAAAGTCAAAGTAATTTTAGAAATGTGAATGAGTGTTTGTAGATATTTTGTTTAGTATTTTCCCCAGCTGTGCTCGGAGCTTACAGTTAGTCATGCCCAAAGGTCCGTAGCTTTACTGGACAAGCAACACACATCATGGATACAGGAGCGCCGCCAGCTTTTCTGCCACCCTAGGTGGTGGAAGGTCCCGCCACGAAATGCTGCCCCCCACAGAGGCGGCGGAAGGTCCCGCCGCCGAAATACCGCCACGATCGCCGCCCCCCAAATTGTAGCGCCCTAGGTGACCGCCTAGGTCGCCTAATGGGTTGCGCCGGCCCTGCATGGATACTTCTCCAAAGCGTTATCAGAGCTACCTGAACCTCCTAAGACTGAAAAAATGGGAGGGTTGAGTGACCTAATCTTCCTAGAATCCCTGTGTGCCATGAGAGGGTGAACTGAAGGGCTTGGCTACGTGGTGGGATAATGTGCACTCCAGAGGAGTGATTTCTAAAGCTCACTTACATGTTGCATATTCATTGATCCATGTAAACCCTGTTGGCATGCACTAAGAGTTAGTGCGTTTTAACATAATACTGAAACAGTACTACATTGCCGCCCATTAGGGAAATTTTAGTGTGCATCTGCAGAGTCTACATGGGCCAATTAATGCACAACATATTAGTGCACTTCAGACATCACTCCCCTGTAGTGCACATTACCCCACTGTATAGATATGCCCTCAGATTTTCTTCTTGGCTCCTGGCCTCAGGTTTTTCTGCAGGGCAGGTCTATCTGTGGAAGGGAGGGAGGGTAACACTTCATTCCAGAGCAGTGAGTCTGATATGGAGGAGTATTGATTCATTAGTGCCAGACAACCACTCTGTATACAATAATTGTGAAGTATCCAGGGGTAGCCGTATTCGTCTGTGTGCACAAAAACAACAAGGAGTCCGGTGGCACCTTAAAGACTAACAGATTTATTTGGGCATAAGCTTTCGTGGGTAAAAAACCCACTTCTTCAGATTCATGGAGTGAAAATTACAGATGCTGGCATTATATACTGACACATGAAGAGAAGGGAGTTGCCTCACAAGTGGAGGACCGGTGTTGACAGGGCCAATTGGATCAGAGTGGATGTAGTCCACTCCCAATAATTGAGGAGGAGGTGTCAATTCCAGGAGAGGCAAAGCTGCTTTTGTAGTGAGCTAGCCACTCCCGGTCCCCATTCAAGCCCAAATTAATGGTGTTCAATTTGCAAATGAATTCTAGTTCTGCAGTTTCTCTTTGAAGTCTGTTTCTGAAGTTTTTTTGTTCAAGTATGGCTACTTTAAAATCTGTTATAGAATGTCCAGGAAGATTGAAGTGTTCTCATACTGGCTTTTGTATACTACCATTCATGATGTCAGATTTGTGTCCATTTATCCCTTATGTAGAGACTGTCTGGTTTGACCAATGTACATGGCAGAGGGGCACTGCTGGCACATGATGGCATATATAACATTGGTAGATGTGCAGGTGAATGAGTCCCTGATGGTGTGGCTGATGTGGCTGGGTCCTCTGATGGTGTCGCTAGAGTAGATATGGGGACAGAGTAGGCAACGAATTTGTTACAGGACTTGGTTCCTGGGTTAGTGTTTCTGTGGTGGGGTGTGTAGTTGCTGGTGAGTATTTGCTTCAGATTGGGGGGCTGTCTGTAAGCGAGGACTGGCCTGCCTTCCAAGGTCTGTGAGAGTGAGGGATCGTTTTCCAGGATAGGTTTTTAGATTGTTGGTGATGCGCTGGAGAGGTTTTAGCTGGGGGCTGTATGTGATGGCCAGTGGTGTTCTGTTATTGTCCTTGTTGGGCCTGTCCTGTATAGGTGACTTCTGGGTACCCTTCTCACTCTGCCAATCTGTTTCCTCGCTTCCCCAGGTGGGTATTGTAGTTTTAAGAATGCTTGATAAAGATCTTGTAGGTGTTTGTCTCTGCCTAAGGGATTGGAGCAAATTTGGTTGTATCTTAGCCATTGGCTGTAGACAATGGATCGTGTGATGTGTCTTGGATGGAAGCCGGAGGCATGTAGGTAAGTATAGCGGTCAGTAGGTTTCCGGTATAGGGTGGTGTTTATGTGCCCATCACTTATTTGCACTGTAGTGTCCAGGAAGTGGATCTCTTGTGTGGACTGGTCCAGGCTGAGGTTGATGATGGGGTGGAAATTGTTGAAATCCAGGTGGAATTCTTCAAGGGCCTCCTTCCCGTGGGTCCATATGATGATGTCATCAATGTAGCACAAGTAGAGGAGGGGCACTAGGGGACGAGAGCTGAGGAAACGTTGTTCTAAGTCAGCCATAAAAATGTTGGTATACTGTGGGGCCATGTGGGTACCCATAGCAGTGCCACTGACTTGAAGGCATAAGTTGTCCCCAGATCTGAAATGGTTGTGGGTGAGGACAAAGTCACAAAGCTCAGCCACCAGGTGTGCCGTGGCCTCATCAGGGATACTGTTCCTGACAGCTTGTAGTCCATCCTCATGTGGAATATTGGTGTAAAGAGCTTCTACATCCATGGTGGCCAGGATGGTGTTTTCAGGAAGAACACCAATGCATTGTAGTTTCCTCAGGAAGTCGGTGGTGTCTCAAAGATAGCTAGGACTGCTGATAGCATAGGGTCTGAGGAGAGAGTCCAAATAGCCAGATAATCCTGCTGTAAGAGTGCCGATGCCTGAGATGATGGGGCGTCCAGGGTTTCCAGGTTTATGGATCTTGGGTAGCAGAATACCCCTGGTCGGGGCTCTGGGGGTGTGTCCGTGTAGATTTGTTCCTGTGCTATAGCAGGGAGTTTCTTGAGCAGATGGTGTAGTTTCTTTTCGTACTCCTCAGTGGGATAAGAGGATAGTGGCCTGTAGAATGTGGTCTTGGAGAGTTGCCTGGCAGCCTCCTGTTCATAATCTGACCTGTTCATTATGACTACAGCACCTACTTTGTTAGCCCCTTTGATTATAATGTCAGAGTTGTTTCTGGGGCTGTGGATGGCGTTGTGTTCTGTACGGCTGAGGTTATGGGGCAAGTGATCCTGTTTGTTCACAATTTCAGCCTGTGCACATCTGCAGAAGCACTCTATGTAGAATTGTGAGTTTATAATTGTGAGTTTCTTCCCCAGTTTTCCCACTGGGTTCATTCCCTCCATAATAAATCCTGGCTGTCTGTTTGCTGAAGAAAAAGATTGTCCCTGCCCTGAAGAGCTTACAGTATGAATCTGAGAAACAGGAGAATATGGCAACAAAGAAAGTAGTGTGGGAAGGGAGGGACAGGTTAAAAACAAATATAGACCATGTGAAATGTGTGTAGCAGCTGCATGAGTGCCATTGCTCACTGTTCTAGGTGTGCTTTGCACCAGCTATCCTGGTCTGAAGTGCCCACAAAGGCTACACTCTTTCCCCTCTCCCCCCGCTTGGTGAATTCTGCCAATGTAAATGGCCCCCAACAGGTGCAGAACCTTCTATCCCATAGCACTCACAGGAGCCTCCAGTGCAGGGGGGAATTCAAAGCAGGCTGGGGATTTGTCAGTGTGCGATGGAGGAGGCATGGCTCTAGTGCTGTGCTCTAGGAATTGCCCACAGCTGCAAGGTTCCTGGGCTATAACAGCAACGGGATGTATTTAGAGCAGCCCTTAGGCTGCTCCAACGGTCTATCTAGTCTGCCAGCTCCGGGACAAGGGAGTTACAAAGCAAACCAGGGTTTAAGTGGGACTTAAATTGAGCAAATATTTTATGCAGGTCCTGTACATGGTGTGAATTTTAACCTCGGTCCCCATGCTCATTGTTACGTTGGACATTAGGCTGGGCTAGAGATCTTTTGGAGAGCGAGTCCACAGAATGATTAAGAAACAGGTTGTTTTTTTCTACTTCTATTTCTAATTTTCCAGCTAACACTAATGAAGACTATAATGAAGCTCCACTTAAATTTGTGGGCTTTGTATCTTTCTTTTTCTCTGTTCAAAAACTTCTGTGCTTTTATTTATTTACATTTTAAGTTTCATTACCCTGTTTAGCAGGTTTTTCCCTGATCGTTCATCTTTTCAAGTTCATGTTTGTTTGTTTGTTTGTTTTTGTTTGCATGCCTGGATGTGTGTTTATAAATGTCTATATTATGTTTTTTAAAATAAATTATAATATCTTAAATGTGTATACAGTGGCACCCAACTTGGGAATACACTGGAAAGTCCAGTGATTAGGGAACTAACCTGGAATTGAGGAGACCTGAGTTCCATTACCTGCTCCATCACAGACTTTCTATGCGACCTTGGGCAAGTTTCTCAGTTCCTCTGTGCCTCCATTGCCCATCTGTAAAATAGGAATAATAGCACTGCCCTACCTTAGAGGTATTGCGAGGGAATAAATATGTTGAAGATTTTGAGATGGGCCTTCTTATTGCTTCACTTATCAATTTTCTACAATTTCTAGCTTCTGATTTATATTCATTACTATCAGCTTCCCCTTTCTTCCATTATATTATAACTGCAATTCCTTCCCCTTTACACCAGGTCAGTTTTTTAACTTATATGCCTTTTCACCTTGATAGTGGGTTTTTTTTGGGCATTTAGTAAAGTATTGGAGCAGACCTTTTCCATCTAAAACAGAGCGGAGAATTTATGAAGCCAAAGCATGATTAATGGAATTCAGACGAGATATGGGAGACCACACTCAAACTCTTGTGAAAAGTGCCTTTAGTGGCTTCAATGTCCTAATCACCTAATTGACCTAATTATCTTTAGATGCAAAGATTGTCAGCTGTATCTTTCAGCCCAGTCTATATCATGGACAGATGTGAGTATATGCTGAATCAAGAAGGCCAATCAATAATTTAAAGGAACAACAGACTTTTAGAAAGATCAGTTAAAATTTATGGGTCATCTTGTCACCAGCAGGAGTGCTGGCATGAGAATTTAAAGTCCAGGGATATCTGCTGTTCATTTCTGCACTTTAGAGGCAGGGCCGGCTCTACCATTTTTGCGGCCCCAAGCAAAAAATAAATAAATAGCCACTCGGACTGCAGAAGCAGAAAAAAAAAAAAGCCGCTCTGACTGTGCTGCCCCAAGAATGGACGGAATGCCCTCCATTAGCATGTGCTTCCTTCCTGGAGCCGGTCCTGTTTAGAGGAAACTTCAGTGACCGATATCTATCCTTCTAGTTTTGACAATATTGATATGTTTATGCTTTTTATTTATTTTGCATCTTTGTGGTAACAATCCATATATACTGAACTTATGTTTTCCTTACTCTCTGCTTTCCAATAATAAGTCAACAGTCTTTGCTTGTGAATAAAGATTTATAATTGAAGCAGTATCAGGTATACACTTCTCTGGGGGAGTTTCCCAGGAGAAAATGAAATAAAAAGTTAGGCTGAACTGTCACTGTTGGACAGATTTTAGGTTTCCAACAGCTTAAAACTTCATAGCTCTATGTATTCAGCATTTGAAATATTTATTTCAGAAGTGGTAGGGGAGACAGGAGGGTCAAAATCCAAGTAAGCCTTTCGGAGGAGAGAGATTGGGGCCAGCGAGTCAGAGAAAGGAACCAGTGGATCCTAGAACTGGAATGTCTGATCCAGAGATACTATCTGCCTCTTGCGGGATATGAGTAACTCCCACTAAAGCTCCTATGGCACTTTTGAAGTTAATGGGTGTTTATATCCTTTAGTGGGAGAAAAGGGCTTCTGGAGCACTCGTGATGGCATTCTTCCAGTCATGGTAATGGGAATCTTGCATTTATAACATGTGCATGGAGTGACCCCAAGGGGAAAGCGATGAGCCTGGGAGCATAACTCTCAGCCTAAAGTGGAGGACAACATGTGATACAGATCCAAAAGAAAGGACACAAAATTATTCATCCAGGAAACATAAAAGGCTGAAAGAAGAACAGGAGTACTTGTGGCACCTGAGAGACTAACAAATTTATTTGAGCATAAGCTTTCATGGGCTACAGTCCACATCATCAGATGCATAGAATGGAACATGTAGTAAGAAGATATATATACACATACAAAGAACATGAAAAGGTGGAAGTTGCCATACCAACTCTAAGAGGCTAATTAATTAAGGTGAGCTATTATCAGCAGGAGAAAAAAAGCTTTTGTAGTGATAATCAAGATGGCCCATTTCAGACAGTTGACAAAAAGGTGTCTCTTTTGCGTAGAGACTGCAATGCCCCTCTGCCATGTACATTGGCCAAACCAGACAGTCTCTACGCAAAAGAATAAATGGGCACAAATCTGACATCAGGAATCATAACATTTAAAAACCAGTAGGAGAACACTTCAACCTCTCTGGTCACTCAGTAACCGACTTAAAAGTGGCAATTTTGCCACAGAAAAGCTTCAAAAACAGCCTCCAACGAGAAACTGCTGAACTTGAATTAATATGCAAACTAAATACCATTAACTTTGGCTTGAATAGAGACTGGGAGTGGCTGGGTCATTACACAAATTGAATCTATTTCCCTATGTTAAGTATCCTCACACCTTTTTGTCAACTGTCTGAAATGGGCCATCTTGATTATCACTACAAAAGTTTTTTTTCTCCTGCTGATAATAGCTCATCTTAATTAATTAGCCCCTTAGAGTTGGTATGGCAACTTCCACCTTTTCATGTTCTCTGTATGTATATATATCTTCTTACTATACGTTCCATTCTATGCATCCGATGAAGTGGGCTGTAGCCCACGAAAGCTTATGCTCAAATAAATTTGTTAGTCTCTAAGGTGCCATAAGTACTCCTGTTCTTTTTGCGGATACAGACTAACACGGCTGCTACTCTGAAACCTGTCATAAAAGGCTGAGGGATTTTGTGGGTAACACTTTCTATCTTAGGACAGGTCTACACTTGAAACGTTGCATCCATGCAGCTGCGGTGCTGTAGCAATTAAGTGGAGACACTCCTATGCAGCGTAGTTAATCTCCCTCCAGAAGAGGCGATAGCTATGTTGACGGGAGAAGCTCTCTCATCAACATAGAGCAGTCTACACAGGGGGTTAGGTTGGTAAAACTACATCGGTCAGGGGTGTGGATTTTTCATACCCCTGAATGACATAGTTATACCAATATAGGTCTGTAGTGTAAACCTGGCCTTAGTTTCATGGTTCTCTATTTCTGATGTCCATGAGTAACTTTAGAACTCAAAGGAGTGACTTCCCTTGAAATGAGGAACATTTGGGAGCTATGCCTGTACACACCACCAACCAAGAGAAAAAAGACAAAAGGAAAGGACTCTTGGTAGCCTATGCAGTGGGAACAGCCAGCACTATGAGACACTGTTACAGGCCAAGATTTCGTAAACACTAAGGATATGTTTACACTGCAACTTTAACTCATGGTTGGCCTCTGCCAGCTGACTTGGGTTTGTGGGCTTGAGTTAATGGATGTTTAATGGCTGCAGCCCAAATTGTGGGAACCTCCCCCCTCGCAGGGTCCTAGAGCCCCAGGCTCCAGCCCGGGCCCAAACATCTACCCCACAATCAAACAGCCTCTTATCCTGAGCCTCTTAGTCCAAGTCAGCTGGCACGGGCCAGCCATAGGTCTTTAATTGCAGTGTAGACATACCCTAAATGTGCAGAAGTTTCCTCTCACTCTGACCATTTGGGTGTCTGTGTTGTGATTTTAATGCGCAAGAAAAGCGGAATGCCTATTTGTAGACTATAAAGGATGACTAATCAAATTAAGGTGTGAGTGGTGTGTGTTTGCTATCAACACACTGAGCTTTGAGCTGCCTTTGGAAGGAAAAAAGGTCTTCTAAGGCCAGGAGACTTATTGTGCTCTGCTAACGCCACTTTTGTTGCAACTGTTCTAATCTCTTCTTTCACCACCTGCTAGTTAGATCAGGATGTTCACCTCTTGTATTGTAAGTAGAACCATATTGTATACGACTGTTCCATTTGGTGTCTATTTTGGGATTTTCATGTGCCTTTTTTCTCTGTTCAGTATCTCATCTCAAATGCACTCTTTTATTGAAGGAAAATGACTTTATTAGAGCGAGATGCTTGCAATGTAGTCACTCTTTTGGAAGATGCTTAACACTAGTCCCTATAAAATAAATGGAAAGAACTTCCTTTGGGAGTGTTCTCCTTCTTGTTAACTGGACGTCTGCCATTCTGCTTGTTGTAAAGCAAAGGATTTATAGCCCAATACGAGAGAGTGAGTGCCACCCCACTTTTGTTAATGACAGTGCAAAATCCTGTGCACCAAGTGCACCATAAGTTACTGAAGGGTTTAAGCTAACAGGAGCCTGAAGAATGTATAGTCTTCATATGAAAATAGATTGCCCATTGAAAAGAAACAACCTTTACTAGATTATATATTTATCTTATTTTGATGTAGCCAGTGAAGAGATGTGTTTTCTGAACTGATCTTCAGAAGCAGTACTTCCAGGACGTTTTAAACTCAAGGAATTCACGGATCTAGGTGTTTCTGAAAATTTGTTTGCATCTGCCAGAGGTCCTGCACTGCTAGGAAAAAAATTTCACTGCTCTGAGGATGGCTAGATGGATTTAATCCCCAGTTTGTGTTAAAAATGGGCGTTATTCCTTGTGCATCATGCTGAAAATTTGACCCCTACATAGCATTAATCGAGCAAGGGGTATAATCCTTTCAGTACCATCAATATCTCACAATATCTGTTTTGAAAAGACTATGCACATTAACTTGGATGAAAAGTTACTGTTGCTGTATATTTGCAGCATTTACTTGTGGAAAGACTGAGGTGACACACTGAGTATACACAATGCCTTTCCTGAATTTCTTCTGTCTTCCGGTTACAGAGCCAAATTCTGCTGGCAGACCCAGATTCAATAGTCTAATTGAGTACAATTAGACTTTAGCATGTGCTTAAGTCCTTTGCTAAATTGGGGGCCTTAGTTCCACCCCATTGATTCCAACAGAGCTACTATAGATTTACAAAGGAATACGTGATAGTAGGAGTTTGTTTAGAGATTTAGGAACTCTGCTGTTGATTTAATATGGAAGATGCCTAATAACTGTGGTGAGGGGCAGCAGTTTAAAACCCTAAAATAAGGAATTCTCTTTTTTAAAAAAAAAGACTAAATGTGGTTTTCATTTAGCTAGGCAACTACGGAAAAACTTGACAGAGAATACGCACTACTCAGGAGAAAGTCAAATTGATAATGGAGATTATAAAAGCATCAACAGATCCATGTGATGGTTGTTTAGTATTACACTCAGTCCTGAAAAAGTTCTCATTCTATCTTTCAGAGTAGCAGCCGTGTTAGTCTGTATCCCCAAAAAGAACAGGAGTACTTGTGGCACCTTAGAGACTAACAAATTTATTAGAGCATAAGCTTTCGTGGGCTACAGCCCACTTCTTCAGATGCATATAGAGTGAAACATATATTGAGGAGATATATATACACACATACAGAGAGCATGAACAGGTGGGAGTTGTCTTACCAACTCTGAGAGGCCAATTAAGTAAGAGAAAAAAAACTTTTGAAGTGATAATCAAGATGGCTCAGTACAGACAGTTTGATAAGAAGCAAGTGTGAAAATACTTACAAGGGGAGATAGATTCAATGTTTGTAATGGCTCAGCCATTCCCAGTCTTTATTTAATCCTGTGTTGATTGTGTCTAGTTTGCATATCAATTCCAGCTTAGCAGTCTCTCGTTGGAGTCTGTTTTTGAAGTTTTTCTGTTTTAAGATAGCCACCCACAGGTCTGTCATAGAATGGCCAGACAGGTTAAAGTGTTCTCCCACTGGTTTTTGAGTATTATGATTCCTGATGTCAGATTTGTGTCCATTAATTCTTTTGCAGTGGGAGAACCAGTGGGAGAACACTTTAACCTGTCTGGCCGTGAGCCTGAGTCAACTGACACGGACTAGCTGCGGGTGTTTAATTGCAATGTAGGCATATCCTCAGTAGGAGGTGTTTGCATGCAATAGGGGGTCTCAGCATTTCCACCTGAACCTAAAGTACTTTCATTTATCACAAACTTCCCCATGGTGGTTTAGTGAGTTTTATTTTGGAAAACGTTCTTTATCTTGTGCTATGATTATTTTGCAAAACTTGCTCATTCCAAAAGTCCCCCTTATGCAGATTCTAACCAGCTAGAATAGAAGGGCAAAGGGCTAGTAACAAAGAAGTAATTGCAGCAATTTTGTTCTTGGGCACTGAACATCATCTGAAAGGCTGATCTGGTAAACTTTCACTATATTTGCATACAAAAAACTTAATATTGCCTCCCCCATTTCTCTGCTTAATACTAAATAGATTTATCCCCATCAGAATCAGACTTCTCCCTCATCAAAGTATCCTGAGACACGCTCGATCTTTAATTGTGTAATCTATGTCCAGTTAAACTGCTCTAATTCTTCCTAACAGTTCATTTTTCACTGTAGCTCTGTAATGGTGGTAATACCAGCTACCTCAATGATACCATATTAATAAGAGGCTCTTCATGGCCTACCAGGTAGTCCAGAGGATTTCAGAGTTCTACTCTCAGCCTTGCCACTGACTTGCTATGTGAACTTGAGTAAATCCCCTGTCTTTTTTGTGCCTGTCACTAGTCTCTCCATCCCTCAAATAAGGGTAATACTGAGACACCTTTGTAATGTGCTTTGAGATCCTTGGTTTGTAGTGTGCTATGTCGACATAAGTGCACGTTTAGCATAGCTAGGGCTTGGATGTATGTACCACAGATTTGGACTCTTAACTTCAAATCTTCCAAATTGAATCGTATCCAATTTTCAAAAAAATATTCATATTTCAGTCCAAAAGTGGGTTTTTTTTTGAGAATTATAAGTGGTTAGAAACTAGTGGCTTAAAATGAAAGTGCTGCCTCCAGATTTAATTATTACATGTCTCACATGAAAATATAATGCAGATAAGATGGGATTTTCCAACATGCTGAGCCTTAGCCTCTGACAGACTGACACTAACCTGTCATATCCTGAACAAAGATTAATGGAATTAAGATAAACTTAATTCAATAAAGTTTAAACCGTATTGGATTAGGGTTAACACCTTTGGGGTACATTGTAGTAAAAATTGCAATTGTGTATGTGTTATTGTGGACTTGTGTGTACCTTCTCTAGTAGGGAGGGGAGATGCTAATGAACTTCCTCCATTATCAGTCTTTCAGCCCCCCTGGAGAGAGATGCATATACTAGTTTAAGCTGGATTCTCCAGAGACCAGCAGACAAAGGAAAAGACTTTTGGATAAAAAGTCTGTTTAGGCTGACTCAGAGCCACCTTTGTGATCCAGCAAATGGATAGGACCCCGGTCCATGGAGAGCCCCAGTCCTTAGGGGAGGATTGGAAGCAGGGGCAGCTCCAGGCACCAGCGCAGCAAGCGCGTGCCTGGGGCGGCAAGCCGCGGGGGGCGGCCTGCCAGTCGCTGTGAGGGCGGCAGGCAGGTGGCTTTTGGCGGCATGCCTGCGGGAGGTCCGCTGGTCCCGTGGCTTCGGCAGCAATTCGGCGGTGGAGACACTGATGGCATGGCACCGGCGGACCTCCCGCAGGCGCGCTGCCAAAAGCCGCCTGCCTGCCGTGCTTGGGGCGGCAAAAAACATAGAGCTGCCCCTGATTGGAAGGATTTGGCCTACTGACACTTGATACGACTTTACTTGTTCTGAGATGAAGCTCTGAAGCTGTGACCATTGAGAAATCCTTAGGGTGGGGTGATGCCTGGTAAGCTTATTAGTATGCCTGTAGGTTCTTTTATTGTTTGTAATGTCTTTGTCATCTTTTTATTTAACCTTAAGAATAAAGTAGGCTTGCTTAGAAAGAACGGTGTGGTAACATATCTGTAGTAAGTACCCTGTTATCAGTCTCCGAAGAGAAAGCAAACAGGTCTGTTCAGAAAGATTCTGTGCTGAGAATTACACAGAGAAGGCAGGGAACTGTGCAGCCTGGCAATCTGCTGGTCAGAATGGGGAGAGACGTGGGTTTCCTCCCAAGAGAGGCAACAGCTGGGAAGCTGGATGCCTGACAGTGGGTGGGTGCCCTTGGTGAACCACTGAGGGGAGAGATGCAGTTGCCCTGAACTGTGACAGCCTAACTCCACTCCTACTGAAGTCCATGGGAGTTTTACCAATGACTCTAATGGGAGTAGAAGTTAGGCCAACACTAAAGGCTTTTGAAAATGCCACCCATAGTATAAAGCACCCATTTATTCATTAAATCCATTTGGAAGTTGAAGCTGGCAGCCACTTGTTTAGCAAGGTATCTCATCACATGTGTATTACACTAGTGCCTTCTAATTTGCACTGGCTACCTGTGGGTCACCAGGAGGAATTCAAGGAATTGATTTTGACTCGCAAAGCCTTCGATCTGAATATTGGAGACACCTTATGCAGTAGCACTACAGTTGTGATCAGCAGAGGTGCTCGAGCTGTTGCTCTCTTGGTTTGAGAGATGGAGCTGCCAGCAAGGCCTTCTCTGGGGTTGGGGGGAGCCTTGCACTTTGACTTGCTCCCCCATCCCTTGGTCCAAAATAGTGCCAATTTGTTGCCTTTGAGGAGGTGCTGTAAAGCTCAACTATTACTGAGGCTTTTGGAGAGAGAGAGAGAGAGATGGGTTGTTTGGGGGATGCGGGGGGTGAAGGGGGAATATCTGGGGAGGATGGTGTTGGATGGCAACAGTCTCACTTATTTCCACGTTCTCCAATTCTCCATCTCAGTGAATTCAAAGGAAGCCAAAAGTGTCTCCATGTTTTCTATGGTCTAATTCACCTGCTCAATGCTAGGCTAGCCACACCTCAGAGGGGCTGCACTGGTTGACCCAGGGCTAAGGAATGTCCCTGGGGCACCTGCACATACCCCCAGGGAACCATGGAGAAAGAATGGGTTAGGGCACTAGCATAGGCCTTGGGAGACAGGTTCAATTCCATGCTCTGCCACAGACTTCCCATGTGACTTGGGGCAAGTCACTTAACCTCTCAGTGCCTTAGTTCCCAATCTGTAAAAATGGGAATTGTAGCACTTCCATACCAGACTGAAATGCTTTAAGCCCTGCTGCTGAAAAGCACTATATAAGAGCTAGTTTGTATTATTGCTATTGTCTCTGCACAGGCATAGAAGACGGTGATGAGGGTAGCCAAGGGATCTGACTTTACATAGACCTAGGGCCCAGACTCCCTCTGCAACTGATGCAAGGGGTGGAGCTGGAGTAGCAGATGTGGGCAGAGGGAGAACTGCAGCCTTGCATAGGAGATGGGGTAGATTTCACTCTGAAGCCCTTCATACTTCACCTGCCGGATACCCAAATATTTTTTTCATGAGGCTGGGGTAGATGTCACTCTATCAGAACAGAAAATCTGCTTTGAAATGTTGGAGTTAGCTGGAGTCTCTGATGGGCCAGTTTCAGCATTTCATATTTGTGGACAACAGGAAAAGCTTGAGGCAAGATCACAAAGTGAATGAAAGCTGCATGTGTGTATCAGAGGGTAGATGTGGACCCAAAATATTGGTTTCCATGAAAGTGCAGGGCCAACTTCAGTTCATGCTCACATCAGTGCAAGCCCATTGACCAATTATATTTTGCCTATTCAGCTCAGCCAATACAAGTGATGCTGATATTTGTCAGAGCTGGTCAAAAAAAGCTTTTGACAGAACAGTTTTCCACTGGAAAATGCTGCTTTGTTTGAAATCGAAAGGGAGTCATGGGAATGTGTGGATTTCAATGCAATTTTCAACAGAAAAAAATTCAAAATGAAACAAAATCAAAGGGGAGTGTTTTTTTTTTTAACTTATTTTGTTTTGACTTTCTCATATCAATTCTTTTTGACTTTCTTGTTTCACTTAGATTATAATTTAAAATTATATTTATATATATTTTATATTATGTTTAAATGTTATCGAAATAAAATATTTGGACATTGTTGAAACAAAATATTTTAATAAGGTAATTTTGATGTTTCCAAATTGAAATATTTCAGAATTTCTGTTCTGCAAAATATTTTGAGATTGTTTTTGTCCTGATTTGGGATGAAGACAAATGTCAAAATATTGTGTTGCATTGCATTGATATTGTGTGTGTGTGTGTGTGTGTGTGTGTGTGTGTGTGTGTGTGTATGTGTATGCAATAGAATAGGGGTGGGGAGAAATCAGCATTCAGTCCCTCCACAGCAAGGAAGGAAAACCCAATTCAAACCACTTCCCCAGTAACACGCAGTGGTGAGTGGCATACAGTAATTGCACAGATATGGGAATTATTAGGAGCTCACCTGAGATTTTTTTTTCCATAATATTTTGCCCCAGCTTCAATTCACGTAATGGCACAAAATGAGGTTATGGCAAAATATTGTGGTAGCTGCAATTACCGTGTCACTGTTGCAGTAAACACCAATTCAGGGACTTCCACACCAATTCTGAAGAAGGCTGTTCGAGCACATCCATAAGTGAACAAGAAAAATCTTGTTTAAGAATGGCCACAGTCACAAAGGAAAATCCCTCCAAAGTAATGAGGTGAGAGCACTGGAACAGAGTAGTCAGCTCAATTCGGGCAGCTCTAAGCTAACTCAGAAGAAGACTATTCAAGCACTTCCAAGGCACTGGATTTTCTAGAATGGGTGGGCAAACTACGACCCGCGGGACTGTCCTGCCCGGCCCCCGAGCTCCTGGCCAGGGAGGCTAGCCCCCGGCCCCTCCCCGGCTGTTCCTCCTTGCCCACAGCCTCAGCTTGCTCGCTCTGCCACCAGCGCAATGCTCTGGGCGGCAGGGCTGTGAGCTCCTGGGGCAGCACAGCTGCGGAGCCCGGTCTGACCCGGTGCTCTGTGCTGCATGGTGGCGACAGTGGCAGCAGCAGCATGGCCCGGCTCCAGCCAGGCAGTGCGGTAAGGGGGCAGGGAGCGGGGTGGGGGGGTTGGATAGAGGCAGGACCGGCTCTAGGCACCAGCAAAGCAAGCAGTTGCTTGGGGCGGCATATTTGCAGGGGCGCAAGAATCCAGCATGGGAGCTGAGAACAAACAGGGAGCCCTGGGAGCTGTAGTTCCTTGGTTAGCTCCCTGCCTATAGAGCCAGCCCTGGAGCAGGGAAAGAACTACATTTCCCAGCATTCCCTTGGCCGTGAGTAACAGGAAAGGGAGGGGGAAGGAGTGTGGAACTGAAACCCTCATGCTGCAGCTTGCTGTGAATGGTAGGGACAAAGCCAGCTCTAGGTTTTTTGCCGCCCCCCCACCCCAGCCCTGGGCTCCCCCCTGTGTTGCCCCAGCCCTGGACTCTCCCCCAATCACACCCCTTGCCGCCCCAGCTCTGGCCCCCACCCGCACCCCCTGCCGCCCCAGCCCTGGGCTGTCCCCCCACCTGCACCTCCCTGCTGCCCCAGCCCTGGGTTCCCCCCCCCGCACCCGCACCTCCTGCCACCCCAGCTCTGGCCCCCACCCGCACCTCCTGCTGCCCCAGCCCTGGGCTCTTCCCTCCCCGCACCCTCTGCCGCCCCAGCTCTGCCCCCCACCCGCACCTCCTGCGGCCCCAGCCCTGGGCTCTTCCCCCCCCACACCCACCCTCTGCCGCCCCAGCTCTGGCCCCCCCACCTCCTGCCGCCCCAGCTCTGGGCTCTTCCCCTCCCCCCCCGCACCCACACCTCCTGCCACCCCAGCTCTGGCCCCCACCCGCACCTCCTGCAGCCCCAGCCCTGGCCCCCTCCCCCCCCCCACACCCTCTGCCGCCCCAGCTCTGGCCCCCACCTGCACCTCCTGCCGCCCCAGCCCTGGGCTCTCCCCCAAAGAAAGAATTGGGTGGACTAAATGGACAGTGCCCCTCTCTATCTGAAGCCTAGCAAGGGAGGTACGTGGATCCCACTAGAATATAAAATGAAAAGTAAGGAAGGGGAGGCTCTACTAGACTGGGCAGCTTTAGATACAGTACCAGGCACGTAGGAGGATTTCCACGTTTGAGCCATGGAAGCAGAAATTGACTTTTCTTTTCCAGATTTGAACACCTCAAAATTCAGGAGTGCTCAAGTTCAATTTGGGCAGCTGTTACTTCATTTCTCCCAAATCAAATATACTGATCCACTGTAACTTGCTGTAGAAAAAGTAGAATAAATTGAACAAGAAATGCTTCCCAGTGGTTATTAGGACTGGAATTGCTATTTTCAACAGCCATTGCATTTTTTTTTTTTAGTTTTATTTGTTTAAAAGGAAGACCGTGATATTGCATTGGCAAATTCCCCATAGAAACAAAAAATGGAACAAAAGAATAATAAAGGCACCTCAACTTTTCCTCATTTATGTAGGACAGTCTTATAATTTGCATCCAGATATCCTCCAATCACACAAGCTGAAAATTGTTCCACTTCACTGCAGTTCTGTAACCATATGGGAACCAATCCTATCTGTGTTCTGTGCCCATCCAAAATTCCTGCTGAATGACCCGCCCTGGGAGCGAGTTACCAGTGACCCAGGCGGAAGGAAGGTGCAGTTGGGGGGGGGGAGCCCAGGGCTGGGGTGCGGGACAGCCAAAACATTTTTTGCTTGGGGCAGCAAAAAACCTAGAGCCGGCCCTGGATAGAGGGCAGGGGAGTTCGGGGTGGTGGTCAGGGGATGGGGGGGAAACGGGATTGAATGGGGACAGGAGTCCCGGGGGGCAGTCAGGAAGAAGGGGGGGTTGGATGGGGCGGCAGGGGGCAGTCAGGGGCAGGGGTTCTGGGGGCAGTCAGGAGACAGGGAGAAGGGGTGGTTGGATGGGGCGGGGTCCCAGAGGGTTCATCAGGGAACAGGGGGGGTTGAATGGGGCAGGAGTCCCGGGGGGGGGGCAGATAGGAGGTGGGGGCCGGGCCACGACCCTCTCCCCTAACTGGCCCTTCATACAATTTACGAAACCCGATGTGGCCCCCGAGCCAAAAAGTTTGCCCGCCCCTGGTCTAGAACATATCCTGATAGTATTAATTTATTTTAACGGCGCACACACGCACACACTCTCTCTCTCTCTTTCTCTCAAAACTATTTCCCTGCTGTTATCTTTGATGTAGCCAGTGAACAGATATATTGATTCCCAAACAGCACTACTCTGTTAGTTTCTTGAATTTAGAACCATCTAATATTTATGAAAGATCAATTGTCAAGCTGTGTGTCATCCAGGGGGCATGGTTTCATTGGTATAAAGATGGATGGATGGTTGGGTAATGGACTTGGTTTGCAATTTGTGTTAATAATAGCAGTTGGATCCCTAATTCCTTGTGAATGATGGTGAAAAATGTCCACTCTGTGGGAATATATTTACTTTCTTTATAATGCTCAGCACTTACAACCAAGTACAGAGTTGGAAGAGCTGAGCTGCCAATTAGGGCTAAATAAGAGACAGATTTTTCAAAAGCACCCAATGTGCCACGCTCGCTTGAAAATTTGGCCATTTGTTTTGGTGCCTAAATGGGAGGTGAGCTCTTTAATATCCAGCCCATAGTACTCCCCTATCGAGCAGAATCGATACTCAGTGTTGTCAGTATCTCAAATGTTCAACCGTGGTTTAGCCAACTACAAATCTTAACTTGGGTGCAAACTTACTATTGCTGTATTTTCATAGCAGTTATCGTTATAGAAGAGATTGAGGCCATACAGTAAAGACACTTAGTATCTTTCATGATTTTTTTTTTCTCTGAGATGCATTCTACTCGTACACTTACATGACTAAAACCATTCAAGTGCAGGTCTGGCAAATTCTTCTGGGGGAGAGGCTCCCAATTTAACAATAAATTAATTGCTAGGGGAGTGTGTCATTTATTTACTTATTTATCGACTCACTCTTGTACCTTCAACTCCCATTCCCAGTGAGATTCATCCTTCTATGATATTACGTCAACACTCAGACAGGCTCATTCTCCCCCTTGGAATGTTACCATCTATTCAGCAGGCTCCCTCTTTCCATGACGGTGTCTTTATATGATGACACTTTAATGAAAAACTTAATACACAACAACCGTTTCTCTCTCTGCACTTACCTCTGCTAAAAATGTTTCGAAGGAGTTGGATGAATTTTAGATTCCCATCGGGCAGCCGTTATACATCCCTGTGCCTGGCATTGCTTTAAATGAGGCGGTGCATATCCCCATCTCTATCCCTAATAATGTATTCAGTCCATCAAAGTGTGCATCAGAACGTTCTTCCACATCCCCAGTGAACCCTACAGAAACTGCTTGTGTGGCCACTGATTGATGTGGTCTATGCTCAGAATTATAGCTGTCCTTTTTACAGGGAAAATGAAATGACAAATATCCAAATTAACATTGACTGCCTCATTCAAACAGGAAGAGAGAATGTAAGATGTGTATCCTTCCATGGACACAAGAAAATCAAGACCCTGGGCTTCTAATGAGTGACATCCAGTCAGGATGAAACTGTCAGACTAGAGCAGATGTTTTCAGCTACACAGAAGACCTGCTGATGGCTTGTGGAAAATTAAGGAGAACATTCTCTTTAGAAGCTACTTAGGTCTACATTCAGAGCCAGAACATGCCTGTTGGGCCCAGCCTTGAGTGAGGGATGGGGTGGAGCTGCACTGCCTGTGATAGTTCAGGGCAGGGTTAGTGCCTCCTCAAGCTCCCGCTATATGGTGGGGAGTAGGCTGTTCCATGGTCTGGTATGGCGTAGATTGCATGTGCGCTAGTGTGGCGTAGAGTAGGGCCTCACCTACTCTCCACACTTCCCCATTTGGGGTAACATGCACCCCCACAGGTATAAAGAAGAGTAGTCTCTGAGCTCCCTGGAGCAGAGGGCTGCAATAGCCCTTCGCTTTTGTGCAAGCTGCCTAAGGTGGCATGGGAGGAGGGAGAGCCTTTGTGACATCCCCTCTTTCCTGTGCAAGGTTTAGGGACCATCTGATGGTCTGGGGTCTAATTCACTTAAACTTGTCCAGAAAATGAATGGTTACATTGTCAGGTGGTTGCATCATGTTCCAGATATCCTACACAGGAAGGGAAACTTTAAAGCCTAGCTTGGTGAATGCTCTAGGGGAAAACAAAGTGTGTAACGGTGTTGCACCTCCTAACCCCCATGTTTGTGCAAGGACTGCTGGGCAAGCCCGCTTGGCGAGTGCAGTGGGGGACTCTTCTACTTGTAAACAACAAGGCAATTCACTTGTGGCGCTTATTGCACAAGCCAACTGAATATATAGACTATGCTCATCTTTTATGCCTAGTCTGATGTATCCTCTTAAATTGATGTTAATATCTCTAAACTGATTGTTGCTGGCTCAACCCAGGGAAAACAATAATTTATCAGTAAAATAAGACAGATCGTGAATACATGTAGGAAACAGCAGTCACAGCTGGTCGACCCAACCTGTGGGGTAATCCGATAGCACACCTGTGCTGACTGATTCTTAATTGAGCAAAAGTTCTTCGAGAGAAATTAATCTTATGATAATTAGTTTATTTTACTGATAACAAAAACAGCTTCATGCAACCTAGAGCATACACACAGTTAAAGGACTCTTCTCTGCAGATGAAGTTAGCATTGACAGAGCAATTCTCCATAACTAGATCGCAGCATTAGGAACGTGATTCGGAATTTCCATTTGTTTTCTCTGTTTTTGTTTCACAATCGATAATGTAATGAATGAGAGAGAAATATGTTGCAGTTACATTACTTGAAAAATAGCAAGGTAAAAGTATAATTTCTTATTGATTAGTCTAACATAGCAGGCAAGGGCCGTACATAAGAGAACTGACTGTGCCTCAAATGCTAAAATGCAGAGAGCAGAAGGAAAAATGTGTATAGTTAAAAAAGGTAATCAATGTATTGAATCTCTCTAAAAATGTTTGTACTCTGTTTAAAAAGGCACTTTAAGTTCTTCCTGAGTTGATGGACTAAACTTTTTTTTTTCTTGCCACTTTCATGCTACCATTAAGAATAGGTGAAGGGAGCTGACCACAGCATTGTGCAGCAATAATGAAATGTCTAGGTGGAATGGAATGGATGTGGGTGCATTACCAGGCAGCATTCTGATTTTCCTGCCAGTTTCCAGATGGAGTCTCTGGTCCAACAAAAGGTTACGTGTGATGTGCAAGAGGAGGGGGTGGCTTTATTGCTGAAAGTAACTCAAGCTAAGGATCATGTAAGCTCCAGCCTGGCTGCCCAAAAGTTCGGTTGTGTCTTTGCTCTCTAGCCAACATTAATAACATGAGGAAACTACACAGACACAGTTGGGTTCCAAATAATTGTGTTACTAATTATATACAAACATATGAAGTCTAGCTACAAACATACATTCTACTCCTGCTCTGTTACGATCTGGTGGTTTCTGCAGTAGAAGTCAGGGAGGCCCACTGGAGGGCTCCCAAACTATTTAAAGGAATACTACCAAATTCCTATACACTACAGAACCTAGTTTTCTCTCTGGTGGGTTACTCCCCTCTCCCTTTATATTGTACAGTGAGCCAATAGGCACTAACCTGGAGGATTCAGCAGTGTCCCCACGCCTGCTAAGAGGTTACCTTGCCTCTTCTATATTTGGTTGGGACCTATCATTTTAATATTGCACCACCAACTCTTTTAAGAGCCGCCATCTGCCTGCATATTAATCTGTGCACAGCCTGGTATGCAGATATTATAGGGACTTTCCACATGAAGTAGCTGGTGGGGGATTCCCTAGCAGGAGCTGTGTTGTCAAGATATTGGAGCTGAAGAATCAGGAGCAAGTGCAGAGGCATATGACTTCCACACATCCTCCAAGCTCTGTGCTGTTCTTGTGGGTTTCCCTCATTTACGTATTCAACGAGCTCCTATTTCTGCCTGTTTGAGGGAGAGGAGAGGTGAGGATGCAAAAGGGTTTCCCAAGGGATGAATTCAAAGGAAACTCCACAGTTCAAAATCCTAGTTTCCTAGCTCCTTTATGTGGGTAGTTTTGTGTTTGGGGTAGCATGGACTTAATGTCATTATCAGAGGGGTAGCCATGTTAGTCTGAATCTGTAAAAAGCAACAGAGGGTCCTGTGGCACCTTTAAGACTAACAGAAGTATTGGGAGCATAAGCTTTCGTGGGTAAGAACCTCACTTCTTCAGATGCATCTGAAGAAGTGAGGTTCTTACCCACGAAAGCTTATGCTCCCAGTACTTCTGTTAGTCTTAAAGGTGCCACAGGACCCTCTGTTGCTTAATGTCATTAGATTCCTTTTCCAAATATTGTTAAAGATTGCTGTAATTGTTAATATATGAAAGATTGGGTACTACTCGTGCTGCTTCATAGTCTGAGAGTTTAAGGTCAGACGTGATGATTAGATCATCTAGTCTGGTCTCTTGTGTATTGCAGGACTTTGAATTTTATCCAGACACCCCTACATTCCGTCCAAAAACTAAAGCATTCAGTCCTCAGGAGATCAAACTGTGTGCCACAGGCAGAGAACAGGAGAGACTGAGATGCCCACAGTGCCCCCAAACCCTATCTCTATAAAGTGGGAAGAGGACTGGACTGACTCAGGACACTTGAGTTCTATTCCCGGCTTTGGCACAAGCCAGCTGTGCAACTTTAGGCAAATCACTTCACCACTCTGTGCCTCAGTTTCTCTATCTGTAAAAAGGGGATAAAGCATTTTACAAAGGTGCTTTGAGATCTGTGACAAACACGCTTATGAGAACTCAGGAATTATTATTACATTATAAATACATTATATTTATTGTAACATTATCAAGATACCATGCTGTAGTTTGATGTACAGTAAATTATGAGGGCTTCAAAACCGGCTATACAGAAGACAAAATTGGGAGAGGTCAAGAGATTGTCATCTGGCCCTGCTTGGCCTGAGTGAGGGGTGATTGGCACTCTCAAGGAAAAGAGAACTTTACGTTACACAAACCTCTATACAAATCTCTTCTTCTGTGACTCACCACAGTGATCTAGCCAAGCCTGATTGGAATCTGTAGATGAGCCTCTCACATCTGAATGCTTTAATTAGCAGGCAGAAATACCAGGATAGCTTACAAAACTGAATCTTGCCATCATTTTGTCACTGGAGTAAAAGTGTGTATGTTCAGCAGAAACCCTCATGAAGTAGATCAGAAGCAAATACTCAAGGAATGTGAGAGCAGATGAAAAGAGGAGATAATTCCCCATGCTCTGAAGTAACAAAAGTGAGCAAAAGTCCAGCAGATGAGTGGAACAGGTGGAAGGCAGTGCCAGTTCAAAATTGATATTCACTTCAGTGATCAGAAATAAGAGGCTTCTTGGAAAAAGCTGGAAGGCATGCATGCAACAAAAGCAATGTTGGATCATATTTCACCCACCAAATAGCTTTTGCGCTTAAATGTCACAAAAATCTGTAGTTGGGAAGATTCACACCCTTGGGATGAGATTTCATTTGTGTTATTCTGTGAATCAATTTTACAACATGATACGAGCCTTGCTGATGCTTGTGCTACATAAGAGACTCACAGGTGCTGTTAGTGGCTGTGTACTAGCTTCAGCCTTGAACACATGCATTACAGGGGAAATAACTAAGGCTCTGCTGGTCCCTTCCTGCTCCACCAATGGAGCAGAGCACAGGGAAGAGGGGAGGTCAGGGATCTGGGACCATACTAATTACCCACTTGATCCACAAAAGTACTTAGGTGTGTAAAGCCCCAACTTTGGCTCCTAAGTTCCTGTTTTAGGCATCTAAGTCCCAGTTTTGGCTCCACTGTGATCCACAAAACTCTCACTGATCACTGTGGGCATCTAAACTCTAGTTTTTCAGGGTAAAAATTCCCTAGGCACCTTCTGTATGCCAACCAGATTGGAACCCATTCAAAATCCTGGTGGAAGTGTTCACCTTATAACTTTTAGCCCTGGGGAACACAGGTTCAATTTCCCCTCCCATCCCCCCCGGGGGGGTGGGAGAAGATTTGAATGGGGGTCTCCCACCTCTCAGGAGAGGCTCTAACCACTGAGCTCTGGGATATTCTGATGTGGGGCTCCCTCAGTCTCTCCTGTTGAAGCTGTTGCACTGTGAATAAATAATGAAAGAGTGACTGGAGTAGGGGGACTGGACCCCAGTGCACCCACCTCTGAGGTGGGTGGGTGCCCTAACTACTGGACTATAGAGTCATTCTCTCTCTTTCTCTGGTCCCATGACTGTTCCATTGGGGATAAGTACTTAGTCATTGAGCTAGAGAGAGAATTAGAATGACTCTAGTCCAGTAGTTAGAGCAACTAAGGCTCTGGGCTGGAATTGTCACATTTAGCTTGCCGGAAATAGGGGTTAGTTTCTGGGTGGGATAGCAAGCTGCAGGTTATATGGAGATGTTCACAATGTGAAATTTGAACTCCCTGAAGGTGAGGTTCTGCCTCTAAGAGAAATTCTGTTTATTAGGCTTAATGGACAATAACCCTCCTGAAATCTGAAGCAGCATATTGCTGGTCCTCTTCTCTGAGACAACTAATGTGCCCGAAGTAAATCTGATGGTATTTTAGTAGGGATTGACAGTACGTTGGTATTTTGGATGCGAATTATAGTTTGCACTGGTTTAGAGAGAGAAGCATCTGACATTGAGTGCCTTGACTTGCCGCCAACAATGCAATCTTACTCCAAGCTATCCCTATTGTTACTGCAAAATGTTTAGGCTTGGAAGGATTAGATGATCAGTAAATGTGGGTAAATATCGATTTCATCGTACACACACAAACCGCTTGAAAAGACTATTTCTATCGACAATAATAGAAATGTACAGATAGGCAAAGTAAGGAAAATGCAGCTTGAGAACTTATTCAGGTTTGGTGTAAGGATATTTACGATGCATGTTTTGAGATGTGATGGTGGAAATCTGTGTTTTAATGGTTACAAAGCTTTCACTTTTAAAATCTCAATGTCTATCATTCAGTAATTATTATCTGAACCCCCACCTAATTTCCAACAACTGTGAAAATGTAAACAGATAAAAATAGAAAAAAGCTTAAACCCCATAATCTTGTGCGACTGACAATTATAATGGGTAAAAATACAAAAAACACTTAAAATAAACATCGGTATTATCTGTCAAAATTACAAAAAGTAAATTGGATTCTGCCAAGCCCAGAGTGATCAAGAACGTAAAAGAGCAGACTCCTGTTGTCAGGCATTTCTAATTTATTTAGCATATTACTTTGTGTTAGCAGCTGTGAGCACCACACAGTCTGAAATGTGGTGATTTTTCCAGTGTTGTAAATGTAGAGAACATTAAGTCCAAACCATTGCTACTTTCAGGCATCAAGCTTTGCAGTTTAAGGCAAGAACATTAATTGAGCCAGGAATAATTCTGAGGGTGAAAAAGTCTTCCTTTGTGTGAAGGAATAAAATGAAATAACTGGAGATAGATTAAATCGGTGTACTGTGGGGCTGATCTTGCACCAGATGGTATCTATAGCAAATCTCCAGGCAAGCATCGATGGCTCACTAGTGAATGAGAGAGATGGTCGATAGGGTGGGGATTGACTGTGAAAGGCCTTAAAAGTGAAGACAGGCAGTTTGTCTGATGCTCTAGAGGTGGGGGAGCCGCTGGAGGGATGCAAAGAGGGATGATGTGGTCGAAGCTATAGGCTAGGAAAATGGTCTTTGCGGCAGCATTCGGAATGGTTATGAGCTGGATAAAATTGCATTTGTGAAGGTCAAAGCAGAGCGAAGGATGTTTCAGTAACTGAGGTGCGAGATTATGAGATCCTGGGCAGAGTTTTAGACATGGGTGTCGCATGCACCCCCCATTTGGGGAGGCCAGCCCCCTGCTCCGCCCCTTCTCCCTGAGGCCCCTCCGCTGGCTGGCCTGCCGGCGCAGTCCCGAACTCTGGCCTGCCCATCGGTGCCTGGAGCAGGAGCCACGGCCAGTCGGCCAGGGCCGAGGCCTGAGCCACCCAGAAGAGCTCTGAGCCCCGCCGTGGCCCAGCCTTGGGGCTGTGGCAGAGAGCATTAGCAGAGGTTTGGGGAGACTTAGCCTCCTCTGGCCTCCATTATCTGCCGCCCATGGCTTTAGCTGTGTGGCTGGATAGGTAAGACCCTGCATTAGAGATCTTGGAAAGAATCTTTGAGCCTAGATGTGAGGACCTAGACACAGGTCTCAGTGGAAGATGATGACCAGGTGATGTGCCTGAGTGACAGGCAGGATGGTGGTGTTGTCCAGAGTGATTGAGAAAAGAGGTTGCAGAGAGGACCCATAAACTTTGTCTCAGACACCCCTCTGATCCCTGATAGCTTCTGTGCTCAGTATTTGCATACCTCTCCTCTCAGGTTACCAGTCTGAATAGCTCTGAGTGGGTTAGGTGGCTGCCTAGATTGCATTTGCAATATCAATCTCCACCCATTGGAGGAGGGGGAAAAAAAGTGAGCCTGAATTTGTGGCTGGTTGTTTTACCAGCTTTGAAAGACAGACCTAGCTGCTCCCTGTCTAATAGAGTTGTAGGAATTACTGAGAGCACTGTGATATAGGGGTAATGATATCAGTAGGCATGGGCTGTATCTTAAATACTTGACATCAAAGGAGGTTATAACTCCAAACTCCCTTCCAAAATGCATTTTACTCTTCATAGCTGTTACCTTAGGTGGCAGTGACATCATTTAACAGGATGTCACAAATGATTAATTATGGTGCCATCATTCAATAGCAGCATAGTCTAATATATTCCGACAATGCAACTTGGGCACTTCCAGCTCTGCTTCAGAATGACGAAGAATGCAACCTCTCTGCACATCCAGAGCTTGTCTGAAGGTGTAACGCTTTCTTTAGCCTATTATAATTTGCTATTAAAAATTCAATCTAATCTAAATATTATTTGAAGTATTTCATGTTGTTATTCTCACTGGTATTTAATGTAATTCCAAGTATTAAAAGAATAAATTCTGGCACCTTCATTCTAATCAAGTTTGTTTGTTTTGTCTTTGTCTCAGATCAAAGCTATGGCAGCGATTTGCTAAGGGAGCTGGGTGCCCATGGAAGTTCAATAGGAGAAATGGGTGCTTACTCTTTGAAAATTCCAGCCTAAAATGCTAATGCACTGCTCTTTGAGAGGCATAGAGTGAAACACACAGACAGAAGATATTTATACATACAGAGAACATGAAAAGGTGGAAGTACGCATACCAATTGTAAGAGGCCAATCAATTGAGATGAGCTATCAGTAGCAGCAGAAGAAAAAACTTTGAAGTGATAATCGAGATGACCCATAGGCCTTCTATGGGTCATCTCGATTATCACTTCAAAGTTTTTTCTTCTGCTGCTACTGATAGCTCATCTCAATTGATTGGCCTCTTACAATTGGTATGCGTACTTCCACCTTTTCATGTTCTCTGTATGTATAAATATCTTCTGTCTGTGTGTTTCACTCTATGCATCTGAAGAAGTGAGCTGTAGCCCACGAAAGCTTATGCTGAAATAAATTTGTTAGTCTCTAAGGTGCCACAAGTACTCCTGTTCTTTTTGCGGATACAGACTAACATGGCTGCTACTTTGAAACCTGCTCTTTGAGACTTACTTTCTTTTCTACCTCTCGGAGGTTCTAAAGGAAAGCTGCCAGCTTTGGTCACCCTAAGTTAGATTGAGCTTTAAGACTTAGCGCTGAGTAAGGGGTAGCTCAGAGCGGTGCTGTTCCAGGAACAACTGCAGGAAGGAATTGTGACTCAGTCCAAATCCCTCCTCTTCTCCCCCTTTGCTCCTGGGGCAAAATAACTTATTGTGTGCAGCTTCTCCCCCTCATGTTGTCTCAGCTTTGTAGGTCAGCTATGGCTGTGCCCATGCCCCTCTGTTTCTTTCTTGTCCACTTACTAGATGCACCCCCAGACTTGCGATATGGGGAGCCCTTTCATAGCAATGTAGATGGGTGAAGAGTCCTTTAGGATTCAGTTTTCAGAGCCCCTGATAACTGCAAATGTATCCTTAACATTAAATGAAACTGAAAACAGCACAAAGGGGGAAGAAATCTTCCCAATTTTGAAATATTATACACTGCTCTTTGCTGGAGTTCAGACTTAATTCATCAAACAGCTTTATTAATCTAAGAGAATAATTCAGAGAGATGTTTGATCACCTTTATTGACTCATAATGGCATCTTAACTGTTTCTGAAATCACCAGAAAATCTATTCCTGTCATGGAGGCAGTAACCAGGTTGTAAATTTGAAATGAAATAGAAAGGCAGATAATTGGATCAATGGTTTGTTAATGTTGATATTGAACAGCTACTTCACTATCGCTCTATGATAAAATAGAAATGGATAGTGCTAGCATCACATCCAAAGCTGACATGGCCACAGACTCTAGGCTCTGATGTAATGCTACGGCTCTTAGGACTCATTCAGCCATGCCAGAAAGGGAAGATTTTGGGTCAACAAATGGATGAGTGGCTAATCAGAATTTTGTCTTGACTATGTGGAAGCCATTCCTGTTTCCTGAGTGTAGTGAAAGCCATTCTTGTTTCCTTATGCACAGCTTTGGCTTTCAGGAGATGAGGGAGTAATCATTGCTAGTTCTTTCCTTTCAATGTACACTGTAGGGTTTAGGACCCGCCAGTGCCGAAAGCCTGTCTTGTTTTTCTTAACTCTGTCCCGATGCTCTCCTTTTGCTTTGGATCCTTCACTCAGCATCAGCCCAGCTCTCCCTTTCAGTAGAGCCACAACTCATTTTAGAAGGAAGGCGAATTGTGGCTGTTTTGTGTATCTGATATTTTAATATTAAAACTGATAATTACAGGTAGGCACAGAACTTTAGGAAGTGCCACATGGCAGTTTCTACATTCCAAAAGACTAGATGGCTTGGAGAATTGGTACTAGGCTTTGAATCCTTTCACCGGAGTTGCTAATCTGAATTAAGCCCTGATGTGTATTGACCAAAAGTTACTGTTGTCTGGCTGATGTGAAGTCTGCAGTCTCGGCCTAGTTCTTATGTCAACAACATAATTAACCTCGTAGTGTGGTGAGTAGAATTGGATAAGGAGCTTCAGATTTCGGGAGGGACATACAGTGTTGAGACCAGTGGCTCAGGAACACAAGCCTGGGTGTTGCTCCCAGGTGTGGCATAGAGACAAAGAGCAGAGCCCTGCCTGTTTGCTGCAGTACTTATTGTTAAGGAAACAAAGCAATGGAACTCATTTCTTAAAAGTATCACTGAGTCCAGGAGTCTATTCAGATTCAGGAAATATTAGATATTTATATGGAACAATGGAAAACACCCACAGTTGCATTAGAGAGGATCTTAAAGCCTCCTGCCCCAAGTCAGGGAATAGCTGATGATGATGTTGCTGTCCCTGACCCTGACCAAACTGTGTAAATGTGTGCTGCCTGAAATTCCCCAAAACAAAGTTCTTTTCCTGTTTAAACAAATCTTGGCTTCAAACCTAGAATTTGCTTTCGGCGAACAGTCATATGAGCACACCTTTGCTCCCTCAAATGTACTCCAAAAGCAAATAGAAAGGGGCGTGAATACAGCTGGGGAAAAATTCATTTTATAAGTGGCTGAAATGTATGTGAATATCTCTTCTATTGTTCAAGTATCAGGGGGTAGCCGTGTTAGTCTGTATCTACAAAAACAACAAGGAGTCTGGTGGCACCTTAAAGACTAACAGATTTATTTGGGCATAAGCTTTCGTGGGTAAAAACCTCACTGCATAGCATCCGAAGAAGTGAGGTTTTTACCCATGAAAGCTTATGCCCAAATAAATCTGTTAGTCTTTAAGGTGCCACCAGACTCCTTGTTGTCTTCTATTGTTCACTCATTTCTATTATGTATCAATCGCCATATATATCTGCACTTTACTGGCAAGAAAGGCAGCTTCCCTTCTGAGGAATTTACAGTTTAAATTAGACACAACACAAGAAAGATGCAAAGTAAAATGAACACAAAGGGTCTTTAGGAGGGATGAATGCTATGTCAGCTTCCACTCTGGCCCCCTCTAGTGCCACCCTATGTTTTTGAATAGAAATGTTGGTTTCAGAAAATGCAGCCTGCTTACCCTGTGTATGACCCTGTAATTAGGGTGTTTATTGTGATGGCCTAATGTGCTATTACTATATGTCCTAAGGGAATGTAATACATGGAAGAGTAACCAACAATATCAGAATACACCAAATGTTAGTTTTGAGTATATAATGCCAGGTATGGAATCTATATGTCTAATCTATCACCTTTCGGCATTCATGCCGTGCTTATCCCCTTGGTATTGAAACCCTTTAACTGCTGGTATTTTAACAATGGATTATCAGTGATAATTTTCTACACAAGTAATTCCAAAGAGGTTTCATTGCTACTTAAACTGCTTGTCCTCAGCAGTGTTCGTTCTTTGAGGTGGTAACATTAAAGACATCCCAAATCTGTCTTAACTCTGTGCCTACCCAATTTCATAAGGATCATTAGGCAGATAATACTTTTCTGATGATAAAACTGAAAAACATGCACATTACAGGGCTTCTATTTCTCACCTAAAATATCTTTTCACCGCAGGAGGCCATTTTATAATCCTATTAGGCAATCATTCATTCTGCCTTTCTTCATTCTTTGTAATAATCAGCATGCCAGCAACTGCACACCTGTAAAGTTAAAAGAATTGCTTTTTATGTTACATCAGTAGCTCGTTAATGAGGGGAATTCACAAGTCAGGCAAACACTTAATTTGTCAGACATCTTTATTGATTCCTTAACCCCTTAAAGAAGTTCTATTCTTTTTCATAATCTCCTATTCACAAGCTGCTGTTAGGGCATTTTATTCTACTGCTGCCTGGATAAGCAGTTACCATCCAGCTGTTGCCAATGATTTCCATTGGATTTGTCCATTAGGGTAGCAGAAGCGCTAAGACTGGTGAAGATGCAATATAGGACCTAGGCTTAACAAGAGAGGATTGACTGTTAAGGGTGGGACTTTAAGAGGGGCCTAAAGGGTTTAGGAGTCTAACTCCCATTGAATTTCAATAGGATTTGAGCACCCAACTTCCCTTGACAATCCCAGCCGAGCCCCTTCTAATGCTGTAAACAGCACAGGTCATCTAAGTGAGTTTCAGATCCCCCTTTGCCTTTAAGATAATTCTAAGGCATTTTTCTTTAAAAAAACAAACAACCGCCCCTCTCTCACAACCTCCCGCTCCAAACAAACAACAAACTAGTTTCACTCCAAACAGAAGGGTTTGAGCACCTTCTTCCCTTACAGCTGGCTTCTCTGAGGGGCATTTCCTCTGACATACTATCATTAAAATCCTTAGGTTAAGAATGTCAAAGCTGTGCTGGGGATGTATCCACACAAGTCCTGTGCATGTTGGTTCAAGTTGTGTGGTTACAATAACCGTGGTTGCCTTTGCAAATCTGAAACTGTAGTTTGTACTGTACATGTCTGAATTAATCTAATTCCCCTCCCTACCTCCCAAAAAACCCATTTACAATGAACTGTAAGGTTTTTTTTTTCTTTGGCCCCTTAGTTCCTCATGCATCTCAACAATGGAGGAGGGAAGGTAAATGTGGGGAAAAGCAGGTATCGAGGAAAAAGCTGGATAGAGGTTTGCAGCACAGAATCTTGCAAATGTTTTGCAGCTACACCTCTACCTTGATATAACGCTGTCCTCAGGAGCCAAAAAATCTTACCGCGTTATAGGTGAAACCACGTTATATTGAACTTGCTTTGATCCACTGGAGTGCGCAGCCCCGCCCCCCCCGGAGCACTGCTTTCCCGCGTTATATCCGAATTTGTGTTCTATCGGGTCGCGTTATATCGAGGTAGAGGTGTACAAACAAATGGATCACTTTGAAAGTCAGAGGTGAGTGTGAGGTGTTTTTTTTTTTTTTTTTTTTTTTTTTTAAAACCTTCCCATTTTTCATCTTTCACCAATTAAACAGAATTGATGTAGCGATGAGTTTTTGGTTTTGGTTTGTCTGAGTGAAAAAGTGCACAGCTGTGGTGATTCCCAAAAGTTCAAATAGCCAATCAGCTTGCAGCTTTGAACAATTGCTATTCCTATCATACTTTAATTAGGCACAACGGGGAGAGATGATCCTGACACTATCGATTTATATCTGAATTCTCTGCCTTTGTGTTTTTAAGCCAAACCTTGAACTTTCTTTGTCTTGCTGTTGGAATGCCATTTTTGTCCATGTTTTCTGTCCTGTACAAAAAAGACTTGGGTTACAAGGAGACATCTGAAGAGAGACTGATTTTCTGTGGTAGCAATGACTTCTTAAATCAGGAAAGTAAGGTTAATGCAAAGCAAGTATTAATGGAGAGTTGTAAGTGCTGTTACTCTAATCACCATGAATCTTAAAATGCCCCTACTTAGATAGGGGCAATTCATTTTTTGGAATAATAAGCAATTTTAAAATGAAAGCAGCAAATTGGAGCCCTGTATGAAGCACAAATGCTAAATTCCAGTAAAATGACCCAATTAATTCTTTTACTCTTGTTATCAACATTTCTTGGAGCGTGTTCTATTTCAGAAAATGAGATGGATCGTTGTCACAGTTACAGGGCGAACTGCACTTTAGACTCCTTTCAGTTCCTCTCAAATGCACCTCTTTGTGGATAGGTTTTGCTACCTTCACCCTTCTCTGATTGGAACCACACTGTCCTGCCACTCTTAGGCCAGGTCTATGCTACCACTGCCAGTCAATCTAAGCTACGCAATTTGAGTGACGTTAGTAGCGTAACTCAAGTCGACTTAGCATAGATATACTTACTGCAGTGTCCATGCTATGCTATGTTGATAGAAGACGCTCTCCCGCTGACATTGCTTCTGCCTCTCATTGAGGTGGCAGACAGAAATTGATGGGAGAGCGCTCTTCACTAGACCCGCTAAATCGATGCCGCATGAATGTTTAGCATATCTGGCACGTAAATACCTTGCCATGTCGGCTACAGAGTGCCACGCGAACGTCTGTTCTCACTTTCAGGTGACATTATAAATAAGAAGTGGGCAGCATTATTTCCCGTAAATGTAAACAAATTTGTTTGTCTTAGAGATTGGCTGAACAAGAAGTAGGACTGAGTGGACTTGTAAGCTCTAAAGTTTTACATTGTTTTGTTTTTGAGTGCAATTATGTAACCAAAAAATCTACATTTGTAAGTTACACTTTCACGATAAAGAGATTGCACTACAGTACTTGTATAAGGTGAATTGAATAATACTTTCTTTTGTTTATATTATTTTTTATTACAAATACTTGCACTGTAAACATGATAAAGTGATCACTGTACACTTTGTAGTCTGTGTTGTAATTGAAATCAACATATTTGAAAATGTAGAAAAACATCCAAAAAATTTAATAAATTTCAATTGGTATTCTATTGTTTAACAGTGTGATTAAAACTGCGATTAATCACAATTAATTTTTTTGAGTTAATCGCGTGAGTTAACTGTGATTAATTGACAGCCCTACCTATAAGCAATACTTCCCCTTGCCTAATCTTTAATCTTTTCTCATAAGCTTTTGTAAGTTCCATTCACTCCAGTTACTCCATCTGTGGGCTAGGAAAGATGCCTGCGTGGTGCAGTTTCTGTGTCTCTTTCTCAGGGTACGTCTATACCCAGCCGCTAGTTCGGCGGCTGGCAATCGAACTTCTGGGTTCGACTTATCGCGTCTTGTCTGGACGCGATAAGTCGAACCCGGAAGTGCTCGCCATCGACTGCGGTACTCCAGCTAGACGAGAGGAGTACCGCGGAGTCGACGGGGGAGCCTGCCTGCCGCGTGTGGACCGAGGTAAGATCGAACTAAGGTACTTCGAACTTCAGCTAAGTTATTCACGTAGCTGAAGTTGCGTACCTTAGTTCGATTTGGGGGGTTAGTGTAGACCAAGCTTCAGTGTGTCTCCATTAATGTCTCCCCACTGGGCAGCTGATGATCATCCACTCAACCCCTCCTCTCCCACCCTCTTCATCCCAAGGTCAACATTGTAAGATTGTAGTATCACCTTTGTTCTTAGTTTTGGACTGGGAAGAGTAAACCTTGCCAGCCTGGTTGGAGCCTGGCCAGGGGTATCCCCCAATTAATAGCTTCCCCATTGTTTCCCCAGCTACTCTCAGAACTTGTCTTTGTGGCAGTTTAGCTCACAGAATGCACATAATCTACAGTGTTCCAGCCTGCCATGAACTGAGTGGCCGTGTGGACCCAGATACTGTGCACCAAGTTCTGTTGTCCACTTTCATCTACTGCTGTTTAACCCAAAGGAACTTCTGAACTTTTAGTGTGTGGTAGCAGGGTCTACATGGCCACTTAGCGTGTGGCATGCAGGAGCGCTGTAGGTTTATAACCCAGCTTGCGACGCACTAAATTGCTGCATAGACATGCCCACAGTATTCCCTGTGATGGTACCTTATCCTTGCCATTGTTTTGTTTCCTTTGGTTTTCCTTGAGTTTCTTTTGATTTTAACTTTATGCAGCCAGGCAGAATAATACCAACCAGGCACACTGAGGAGCATATGATACTTAAAACAAATATTGACTTTTAAGACCCTCTGCAGTCAATCCCCACCCTACCTGTCATCTCCCATTCAATATCGAGCCATTGATGCTCATCTCTGATTGGCCAATGATGCCATCCTCCACTGCTCGCTTCTTATATTTTTGTGCTTTCTCTCATGCTGCCCTATGTACTTGGGAAGAGCGCTCCATAAACCTCATTATCCACCTTCAAATCTCTACTTTGCTGTGAGACTTTGTGGTCTCTGGATACTAGTGGTTTATCAGACTGACCAATATTTTCCCTTTTACTCCCTCCTCTGTCTAATCCGTCTGTTGTCTCTTGTCTTATACTTAAATTGTAAAGAAACTAGAGACAGGGACTGTCTTTTTGTTCTATTTCTCTACGGTGCCTAGTACAATGGGATCCTGGTCCATGGCTGAGGCACTTAGATGCTACCAAAATATAAATAATGGCTAAAAATACATATAACTCCCTCATTCTCCACAGTCATGATGACAACAACCACCTGGGAATTAATGAAGCACTAAACGGAACCCTTTGAAGGGCACCATTGCTCAAAAGTTCTGAGGTATTGCAGTTTAAGGCAAGTCTGTTGCATAGAACATGGATGCATAGAACACTTACTGTATTTGTCAGGCTATGACAGCCCTAGGTTGTTGAAAGGCATGTTGTGGGATACATTTAAAAAGTGTACAGAAGATGACAAATAATTGGAGTTAGCTATATCTCTACCATAATGGAGATGGACATAATGAGAGACAGTATGTCAATATGTCAAGAGCGTCTGAATGGTGAGTAAAGGAATCTGACTTGATGTTTGTTTGTGAATGTATGTATTGTGTTATGGTAGCCCCTGAAGAACCCCAGTCAGATCAGGACCCTGTTGCACTAGGCGTTATACAAACAAAGAACAAAAAATGGTCTATGCATCAAAGAGCTTACAACCTGCATATTGCGTTCTTAGCTATCCCCTAGATTATTTCATCACACTCTTTACCGTAGTATCGCAGCATGTGACCTTTTTAACATAACTGTCCATATAAAATGAACCACGGTCCTACAAGGCTCGTGAACCACAGAATGAGAAGCTGGGGCCGCCTGAAGCTGAAGTAAAAAGACTACCCCGTGAATATTATTACCCCACACGGCAGCTTTTTCCTTAACTTTTTGTTCAGGAGGTTCAAATATGGCTCTGATGGAGTCTGTTACTGCAATATCATCATCATCATGTTCCCATTATGCCTCTGGTGTTTAGGGCAGCGACGAAGCTCCTCCACGCCTGTCTTTCTGGCAAGTCTTTCAATGGTTCCCCAGCTGTGCCACAAGGTTTTTAAGCTCAGCTTCCACAGCTCTTCGTTGTTTTCGGGTGGCCTTGTTTTCGCTTGCCTTCAGCTGTCCATCTTATTGCCACTCTGGTGATGGAATCAGTTTCCATCTGAAGCACATGGCCAATCCATCTTCAACACCTCCTGGCAATGATGGTGCTCATATCTTCTTGGCTGCTCTGTGTGAATAGATCTTGGTTTGAGATTGTTTTGGGCCAAAAGATGCAGAGGATTTTTCTGAGGCAGGTTGTATGGAATGAAGACAGTTTGGACATGTCATACTTCCTCATTCCCCAGCATTCCACACTGTAAAGTCATATTGAAAGTACACAGCTCTGATAAGTCATGAGTCTGGTTTTGGTGTTGTATTTTGATGATTTCCAGACTGTATTTAAGCTCCTGAAGGTGTTCCTGGCTTTATTGATTTTGTTCTGGATGTCCTGGCTTGTTCCACCATCCTGGCTGATGGTGCAGCCCAAGTATGTGAATGTTTCTACATTGATGAGAACATGATCCTCTATCTGTACTGGTGATGGTCCAGGTCTACAGGGGATGAGAAGGGTGTCCTTTTAATGCTTCTTGGCATGTCTTCTGTTGTACGCTGTATTACCCAGTCGATGGCAATGTTGAAGAGGCTTGCATACATGACATACTCTTGTTTCTCCCGAGGCTGCTGTTAATCTTCCTCATCCTGTCCATCTGCTCTTGCTGACACCCAAGATGTGTAAGCTGTAGCGTCTCATCTCTGCTGTGACCTGAGCTAGCTTCCCTGTTTCATACATTGTCCATACGTTCCAAAAAACAAGTTTGGTTTTTGTCTGTGTGTTGAGCACTTCAGTCTTCATGCCAGTGGCTTCCTTTCAGCTTTCACCACTGGCAGTCATACAGGTCATTGACTCCTGAAGGCCATCGCACACCGTAATGGTCAATTTCTCTGCTGCTGTTTCTGTAACATATTTTGTTTTTTATGGGACAGGGTTGTTAACCCTGTGCCTAACCCCCAACCTGGAGGGCCAGGATATCTGTTTTGTCTGGTCCCTCCCCCACATACCAATCTGGCATGGTTGAACTTGCCAGAAGCACAAAGCCCCCGCCGACATTGTCTCCGGGGATCGTTTGAGCACGCAAGCTGTCCTGCCATGACAAGGCACGGACTGTGTTCAACGCTTGTGTAATGATGGGTCTTCATTTGTCAGCATGGATATGATCACTTCTGCGCTTTCTCTCATCAGTATAGTTTAGTGATACAGTTTGCAGTACTTCAGCAGCTAATGTGGACAGACATTACTTCTAGAAAATATCCTTTTTTTAATGTAGAGGGACATGAAAACTGTATTAGACAAGCATACCACACAGTTATCCAGTTATCTTAATGGAAACATTGGTGTGAGTTAGTGCCTACCGTACCCTGTATTCTGGGGAACTGAGGGGCATGAGTAACACATTCCTCTTTACACCAAAGTTCTTTTGAAGCTGAACGTAAGTGTGATACCTTAGCCCCAGCGCTGGTGGGTTGATTTGTTAGTGGAAGGGTACCTCTTTCAGTCCAAACTTGTGGCTCTGAAAACTCCTGCTGCTGAAGCCTCTCTATTTTCAATCAATAAAATGTATCTGCAGTGAGTAAAAAAGCTGTGGCACCTGTTTTGGTGCAATCCCATTTTGGACACAGTTTTTTGCATTCCTGCATCATATTTGATGACATGGCACCTTCCACTGCTATCTGCAGCAACCTTTCTGCTCTGTTACTGGCTAGAACAGGGGTTTTCAAAGTAGGGGTCGGGACCCCACAGGGGGTTGTAAGGTTATTACATGGGGGGGTCACGAGCTGTCAGCCTCCACCCCAAATCCTGCTTTGCCTTCAGCATTTATAATGGTGTTAAATATATCTAAAAAGTTTTTAATTTATAAGGGGGGGTCACACTCAGAGTTTTGCTATGTGAAAGGGGTCAACAGTACAAAAGTTTGAGAACCGATGGGCTAGGGGCTGGTTTGTACACAGGTCCATGCTGGGGGCAGTGCACATCTGCTGAGCCCAGCAGGAGCTCTAGGCTGAGTTGTGCCTCAGGAAAGTCGCTTAGGATAATACAGTCTGCTTCCCTCTTGGGTCAACACCACTGGGTTGGGCAGAATAGATGCTGGGACATGGGTAGCTTTTGGAGTAGCTTGCATCTCTGGGGTGCTAAAAGGGAACAGTACTTGTGCTCTTCTGGGTGCTCCATGCACCTCCCCACTGGGCCGCTACACAGAGAAAGGGCCCTTTATTTCATATTTCAGCACAGTGGGTAGAGGGTACCCCAAGAGGTCTTTGCATTTACATGTGCAGAGTGTGAACAACTTGTACTGGACATAAGTCATTTTTATGTTAGAATGTTGGCAAGTAATTGCTTTAAAATCCTATTTTATTGCAAGCTCATGGTTTAATCTGGCTTTAAACGTGATCCACATCAGAAATGGGAAAGGCACCTTCTGTCTTCCCCTCTCCTCAGTGGTTGTCTCAATATTTCATCCATCTCCAACTCTTCTGCCACTCCATTTCTTTATTTTTATTTCTTTATTTTTAATTAGCAGAGAGAATCAGGGCATGGAATAATTATATGTCACTCTCTATCCTTTCCTGCACCCTGCTTTGTAGAGCGCTGATCATTATCATTCCCAAATATTGCGAGCTTCCTGTAGTTTAAATTAGAAAATCTTCTGCTCACCATTCTGTCCTATTTTGTCCATTAAAAAGCATTCAGGGTATTGTGTCCTACACTTGATATCAGCTTCTTGAATGGTACATTAGGTTTTTAGCTGGCACTCACATCTGGCATGCAAATATGGACAGATTGGCTAAGAAAAGGCAGCCATCTAAATCGGTGTTTGCAATGCTGCTGCAGCAAACCATGGTTTTATGAGAGAAGAAATATCATCAATCCTGGAGGAAACTGTACTGAAGGAGTGTGGGCCCTAGACATCCCAGCTAGAGGAGATATAGCTGAATGGCAAGCATTAATTACAAATGTCAGCTGTAAGTTGCACAGTACAGGCTCATATAAAATTAAGTCTTTGATTTAGTGCACAGCTTTTATTCTCCATATGCCAAAGAATAAGGTTGCTTTAAGTCTTGCATTTATAAATTGCTCTACCATTTATTTATTTATTTATTTATTTATTTTTAGAAACGTCTGGTAGATCTAAAGATTTTTTTTTTTTTTAACTTCATTGCTAAAAAAGGAGAGAACATTGACAGGGAAAAATTTTTATGCCACAAACTGTTTAGAGTTTCATCAAGTAATCCGAATAATCAGACGATGATAAACTTTGGAAACTAAATTAAAAAGGGTGTGCTGCAAAAATGTAGCCTTATTAATGTTAGGAGAAATTATCTAACTGCCAAACCTTTCCAATGTATATTCATGTGTGTGGGCAGCATACTTAGGGTGAAATATTTCTGCCTTACAATAGTGAAACCACTCTGAAGTCAGGTGCAACTAAGCGGAGAATTTGGCCCTTAATATATATAACTTGTCTATAATATGAAATCAACATTAGAGCTAGTTAAAACTTTTTCTGTTTTTAAAATTATAATTTTGGGGGGGGGGAGGAATTATGAATTTCAATGGAAAAAAGCAAGTGGGAAATTTGAAGGAAAAAAAAAAACATTTAGCTATTTCCCCCTTTGAATAGTGGTAATCAACACATGCTGAAAAACATAGGGCCAAATTCTGCTGTCAGTTGCACTTATGTAAATCCAAAGTATCTCCATTTATTTCAATAGATAACAGAATTTGGCCTTAGCAGTCTCTTTTAATGCACATCTCCCATGCATATCAGTAGGAGAAAAGAGAATTGACAAGGGATAGTTTTCTGGGCCAGAAGAGCAATAAGAACAATAAAGGTGAATAAATTGGTAAAATAATAATGAAGAGAACAGCTCAGGATTGACCAGAACATGAGCTCTGGAGAAAGAGCTGTGGATCAGTCATTATATGAGGAGAGGTGAATGACAAGGGTCACAAAAGAATGTGGGAAGAAAGCCCTCTTCCATGTATGACAGTAGCAGTTTCAGAAATGCTTACATATACCAGCTGCTGCTGCCATCCAATGAATTAGACCAAAGAAAAGAGATGACTGGACAATTGACTGAACTAGTAAGAGGAAAGGAAAATAGCCAAGGTCTTAGCAGTATGTGGGGATCATTAAAGAAATGTTTAACAGGGAGCCTAAGATGATCAAGGTGCCTCTTTTTGTCTTAGCAAGACAGTATTTTGTTGTAAGCATCAGTTAATGTTGGTCGAGTGATTTCAACATGAAAAGCACTAAATGAGTTCTAAGTATTAGCATTAATAGTACATGATAGAAATCCTCAGGATGAAACTAGTAATAATTAATGGCTAATAATTGAATGAATGAATAATCAAAGCAACAGTAATAAGCCTAAGCATTTAAAATTATATCAGCCCCCTCTCCCCCAAATCAGGAGATTACCTTATAAATCATGAAACTTTAAAAAAAACTTTGGGGTGGGGTCACACTTTCAAGTTTTTCCCGCACCCCAAGAGTTAGAAATTTACTTTTTTAAAACAATGAAAGTAGAAATTCCCAGGTAATGACCCAAGTCCAGCACCTGGGGTCTTAAAAACGCTAAATATTTCAAGACTCATGGTAAAATTGTGAGTGTTGGCAACATTTAAAAATTATTGGTAAGGAAGGTAAAGTCAGAAAGCGAAGTAATTTAGCACAAAATGGTCCTGCACTGGATTATTTCTTAGCTTACTGCCTTCCTTGAAAACTTTGTATGTCTGCTGCTGTGTTTGTACAGTAGTTACACAGCGGGGCCCTGATCCTGAGCAGGGCCTCTAAGTGTTACTGTAATATTTAAGTTTCATGGAAAGTGACTGTATACAAATAGCATTGTGAGGGTTTTTCCTCCAGCTGCCAGTCCTACAAACTCATCCTATGACCTGAATGTCAAGCTATGTTCTTTCTAATTGTTCTGGGATTGCATGGATGTGAATGAGATAAGAATTTGACGCTCAGGTGGACATTAGTTAACTGTTCTATTGATATTTGCATCAAGATAGACTCCAGATCTCTCCCATACTATTGTTGTACAGCTTCACAGGAGTAAAAAGGAGTATAAACCTTATTGTTGTCACAAAGGTCAGCAGGTATGACTCTGAAGACATTCTTGGCCTGACTCGGACCTCACTTACACCAGTTTTACACCAGCGTAACATGAGTTGTACAGAGTTACTCATGATTTTCATTGGTGTACGTGAGATCAGAAACAGCTCAGCAGATCAGTTGTTTAAGAAGCTGCCATTTCTACACAGTAACTTTTCTAACGATAACGGTGCTTTGGCCTTGAAACATGTAAGTAGTCAGGGGCGGCTCTAGCTTTTTTGCCGCCCCAAGCACGGCAGGCAGGCTGCCTTCAGCGGCGTGCCTACGGGAGGTCTGCCGGTCCCGCGGCTTCAGCGGCATGCCTGCGGGAGGTCTGCCGGTCCCGCGGCTTCAGCGGCATGCCTGCGGGAGGTCTGCCGGTCCCGCGGCTTCAGCGGCATGCCTGCGGGAGGTCTGCCGGTCCCGCGGCTTCAGTGGCATGCCTGCGGGAGGTCTGCCGGTCCCGCGGCTTCAGTGGCATGCCTGCGGGAGGTCTGCCGGTCCTGCGGCTTCAGCGGCATGCCTGCGGGAGGTCTGCCGGTCCCGCGGCTTCAGTGGCATGCCTGCAGAGGTCTGCCGGTCCCGCGGCTTCAGTGGCATGCCTGCGGAAGGTCTGCCGGTCCCGCGGCTTCAGCGGCATGCCTGCGGAAGGTCCGTCGGTCCCGCGGCTTCGGCGTACCCGCCGCCGAATCCGTGGGACTGGCGGACCTCCCGCAGGCAAGCCGCCGAAGGCAGCCTGCCTGCTGCCCTCGCAGGGACCGGCAGGGCACCCCCCGCGGCTTGCCGCCCCAGGCATGCGCTTGGAGCGCTGGTGCCTGGAGCCGCCGCTGTGAGTAGTCGCACTGATATCTGCTTAAACAAGTGCAAAGTGTTTTGCTTAGGATGACCAGATGTCCTGATTTTATAGGGACAGTCCCGATTTTTGGGTCTTTTTCTTATATAGGCTCCTATTACCCCTCACCCCATGTCCCGATTTTTCACATTTGCTGTCTGGTCACCCTAGCTTTGCTGGATTGGGACCTTTAAGCAGGGGTCTTGGCTTGGTGTGGATTCCTATGGAGTGGTGGCTTTCAAGATAGTAAATGAGTATTTGAAAGGGCTTGAAGTGGAGATGGGAGTTTGATCATTCTATTCTCTCTGGGCTCTTGTACTGAATGTTTCACCATGGTATCTAACAACATATAGTCATTTTCCCTTCTCTTTTTTACAACTGTGTGTCCCCCTTAAGCTGAACGTTGATTGTGAATTTATTATGAAGAGCTAACATCTTTGTTTAGCACCCACCTCCTTAGCTGATGCCAAGACACATGCATCTTCTGCTAGTGGTGAATGTAAATGCTTGCAGAGCTGATATAAACCTAGGCATCTATAGTGCTCTACACCATAGAGAGTTGGGTGATGGTTTTCATGGTCATTTTTAAGTTTTCTCTTGGAGACCCCTGATGTCCATGTATCTCTGGGAGGACAAGAGGGGAAATGATGGCAGAAGAAGATAACTAGGAACCTTTTTAATCCACTATGAAACATTCTGAGTCTGCGTCAGTAATCTTAAGCGATTAGCTTGGAACTAAATAACCTTGTCTCCATAGCAGCAGCTGCCACAATCAAGTGCTGATTTGAGGCCAGTTTTGTGGAAGAAGGCAGGTAAATTACAAATTCCCCGTAGAAGAGCAGTTCGGCCTGAACCAAACCTTTATGTGGAAGTTTAAGTCAGACAAACAGCTTGTCTGGTCTGTGTACTCTATATCATGTGGAAAGCACATTCCCAGAGGATGTGAAGATGTTTCATACTATTGGCCTCACTTTGATACTTGGCAGGGGTAGACTCCAGACTGATCGCCTTCATTGTGTTTGGGGAGGACAGTCGGAAATCACAGTGGAAATACTGGAGGATGTGATTAGAGCTGTGCCAACCCCCAGAAGTTGTCTTCAGAAACAGCTTTACTGCCAGAGTTAGCCTTTGGGACCCAAAGCCCCCAGCCATGGATCTCCTTTCTATACATGTCAAGGCTAATCTCAGCTTTCATTAAGGACGAGTGAGTCTCTAGCCGTTAATGTTGAGGGGACAGCCTCGGAAATGTGACCCAGATACTAGGGTGGAGAGTTTAGCAGGGTGATGTCTCCAGAAAGTGATTTTTTTATGCATCCGAAGAAGTGGGTTGTAGCCCACGAAAGCTTATGCTCTAATAAATTTGTTAGTCTCTAAGGTGCCACAAGTACTCCTGTTCTTTTTGAGAAAGTGATTTGTTAGTCATGACTTCTCTGTGTCTGAGTATCACAGACCCCAGCTCTGGCAGACATGGGAGACCCCAGACCAATCCAGGGCTATGGCAAGAGGTCAGGGCACATAAGGGGATTTCATTGTCACCTGCTGCAAAACTTCTGACTTAGCTGCAGGCTGGAAAAGAGCTGCTCTGCTGAACAGGGGCAACACAACTAAGGGGCAACACATTAGACACAGTGTGATATAAGTACAGAACTAGGAGAAAAGGACTTTTATGATTCAGCCTCTGTCACTGATTCTCTCTGTGATGTTGCAATCTATATGGTTTTATAAAAATATGCTAATGAGTGATTATAATGTAACTGAAATATGCTTCATGCAAAAGGTCTCTTGTAAGGTATCATTACAAAGCTTATAATCTACTGAGTGTGATCATCCTATTTGTATAAATGTTCCATGCTGGTATCTGAAACTAGAAATACGAAATATAATTCTGAGGGCCTATTGTAATTATGCAAAGGGCCATTAATGGTGGTTTGGAATCTTGATGACTCCCATTAACCAGGACAATTGTCTGCAAATGGCTGTGTTTTACCTGTAAGTCTTCCTGTATACGTGTGTGCTGGCAAATGGGCAATGAAGTCTTGCAGTGACATGTGATCATGTCACCTGAACTGGAATCCATCTTTAACCTGGTGTCTTTCCATTGAGAAGGAGGGGGTGGGAACCCAGAAAGGGACAAAGGATTCCCACCTTATGCAAAAGATATATAAAGGGGTGGAACAGAACAAGAGGAGGAACCATCATGAAGAATGCTCTAGCTACCACCTGAGCTGGAACAAGAGCTGTACCGGGGAAAGAATTGTGCCCGGGCCTGGAAGGTGTCCAGTCTGAGGAAAAAACTTACTGAAGCATCTCTGAGGGTGAGATTACCTGTATTCAGTTTGATTAGACATAGATTTGCACATTTTATTTTATTTTGCTTGGTGACTTACTTTGTTTTGTCTGTTACTACTTGGAACCACTTAAATCCTACTTTCTGTATTTAATAAAATCACCTTTTACTTATTAATTAACTCAGAGTATGTATTAATACCCGGGGGAGCAAACAACTGTGCATATTTCTCTACTGGTGTTATAGAGGGCGAACAGTTTGAGTTTACCCTGTATAAGCTTTATACAGGGTAAAACGGATTTATTTGGGTTTAGACCCCATTGGGAGTTGGGCATTTGAGTGTTAAAGACAGGAATACTTCTGTGAGCTGCTTTCAGGTAAACCTGCAGCTTTGGGGCAAGTAATTCAGACACTGGGTCTTTGTTGGAGTAGATGGGTGTGTCTGGCTCAGCAAGACAGGGTGCTGGGGTCCCGAGCTGGCAGGGAAAGCAGGAGCAGAGGTAATCTTGGCACATCAGGCGGCAGCTCCCAAAGGTGGTTCTGTGATCTAACCCGTCACACTCTCTGTGGCCTTGGTCAAGTCACCAAACCTTTCCCATCTGTTGTGTGGGGATAGCAAGATGCTTCATAGGGTATTCTGACAATGAATTTCTTTGAAACCTGTTTTACAGGCCATCTTTATAAGAAGGATATTTGGGACAGGGTCTTAGTATCTTACAATAAGTAAAATTTACCTGTATTAAAAAATCTCCCCTCTGAAGGCCAAATTCTCCCAGAATTAGACTCAGCACCTTCTCTTAGAGGAGACAGGTTCAAACTTTTTGGACCTTCGTGTATATAAGCCACCAAGGTGCCAGCACTGCACAACTGAGAGTTCATAGCTAATTTTTCTGGTCAGGCAGTTCATATGTTCCTCCTGTATCTGGCCCAAGAGCTGACGAGTCCAGTATCCTGTGTAGTACGGTAGCCTTGGCAGATGCCATTTTGCAAAAACCAAGGCATTGTCTTGTGTCAGCTCCCACAAAGCCAGAGGTGGTTAGACGTCTTACTGCTGTGTTAGGGTCAAATCCCACAGTTCTTACTCAAACAGAAACTCTTGTGAATGAAAGGGGTGAGAGGAGGGTCATCTTATTTGAGTAAAGGCTGTAGAATTTGGCCTCAGAAGGAACAGGGCTGCCCAGAGGATTCAGGGGGCCTGGGGCAAAGTGGGGGAGCTGCGGCGCTTGTACTCACCCGGTGGCGGTCCGGGTCTTCGGCGGCATTTCGGCAGCGGGGGGCCCTTCAGTCACTCCGCGTCTTCGGCAGCACTGAAGGGCCCCCCCGTCGCTGAAATGCCGCCGAAGACCCAGACCGCCGCCGGGCCAGGGCTTGTGGGGCCCCCGCAGGGCCCAGGGCAAATTGCCCCACTTGCCCCCCCCTCCCCCGGGCGGCCCTGGGAAGGAAAGAGTCTGAGGTAAAAGAGAAGGGTCAATGACTAAATGTTGCCTCTTGCTAGCTTGTTTGACACTTTAAAAATTCTTCCAGTGGTGTGATATTTGTTGGGCATTTCTTCCTTCAGAGCAATCTGCCCAACTGTTGTGTATGTGGAGAGATTTATCAGTGAGTTTAAGATTTTTTTTGCCACATACAGCTGCATGTAGAGCAGGAACATCTGTTGCTGTGTTTTCTTTTAAATAGCTGGAGGCTTCTATTTTGAAACAGTCAGGGCATTTTCAATTATTCTGTGCTTGTCCATAACCTGTGCAAACAGAAAATTGTAGTAACTAGATTCATAGATTCCAAACCAGAAGGACCCTTGTGATCATCTAGTCTGAGCTCCTGCATAACACCAGGCTGTGGAACGTCCCCAGAATAATTCCTAGAGTAGGTCTTTTAGAAAAACATCGTCTTGATTTAAAAATTGTCAGTGATTGGGGAGTCCACCACGACTTTTGGTAAATTGTCCCAATGGTTAAGTATATGCCTTATTTCGAGTCTGCCACAGTGCTACCCAATCACCTCAGATTTCTTAGGTACTGTATTTAAGTTCATCACAGTGTACTCTTGACTAGACTAATTTTGTGTCCTTGACAAATTTTGCCACCTCTCTTTTCCCCCCGTTTCCAGATCATTGATAAATATCTCACTGGCATCTTGTTAGTAGCATTTTGCCATAGGGAAAATCATCCATTTACTCCCTCTCTGGTCTCTTGGCCAGTTTCAGATCCAGGTGAGTTTTGTTGCCCCTCTGCTGAGCCAGTAGCAAATTTGGGTGTCTTGTAAGTTAGTGGAGAAATTAATGACATGGAATCAGGTGTTCGGTGGGTGAAATTGGTTTATTAACAAAATGTACAGAGGCTCCGTTTCTTTGACTGTGATGGTTACAAACTGCACACAAGCAGAAAGCTCAGGAAAGGCCTGACTACTCTCTCCTAAGAAACAGGTGTCTAGAGCCTGCCCCCTTCTTTCTCTCTCTCTGGTCTCTCCTCAGTTTCAATCAAACCCAACTGCGTAAACATACTCTCTCTCTTTTCCTCTTTCAACCCTTTACTTTCCTTACACCTAGGAATCCCCTAGTCCAAGGCTCTCCTTTTTGTGCAGCTGCTCTACAACACAAAGGGAGCTCAGAAAGGCATCTTTGACTTCATGGAGTGCTATATACTGGGTGCTTATACATCAGTGACCCCTAGTTATCAGCGCCTTTCCCCGTAACAGTATATTACCTCTCACCTGTATCCACTGTTTCCCAAATAACCTTGTGGGGAATATTGTCAGTCTTTTTTTGAAAGTCCAAAGACCGCATGGCTGAAATATTACAAAGTAGTGTGAGAGTTAGGCACTTGAATCCCATTGGAAACAAGCACCTAATTCCCTTAGGCTCATTTGAATATACAGTCTATTTCTACCAAGTCTTCACTATGTTGTTGACATGAACTGATCTGGCTGTTAATACTAAGGAAACAAAGGCTGATTCTGCCCAAGGAGATGAGAATGTCTCCAATATCTGGAAAATAAATGCCAGAATAGGAAGTGTATTGATCGATCAATGTAAAGTTACAAAAAGGATCTTGGGAAAGAGTTTCTGCAGTAAGAGGTGCCATAGATGGAAAGTGGAGGCTTACACTGGTGCATGGAGGCTCCTATGTTAAGTGATCCTAGGTATGCTGACCCCGTGCTAGTTTAACTTTGTGAAGTATCAAATCTTCACAATCGGGGTATGTGTCATGAGTGACTTCAAAGGACCCGTGAGAGTTGTACGGGTATAATTTCAGGTGTGACACATCCCATTAATATTCTCAGCATTGTTGAACTGACTGCGCATTTTTTAATTAAACACAGCTAGTTGTAGCTGTGTGCCACTTTCTAAGAGTCCATTGCACTTTAAGTGATCCAAATGTTGTTTCCCAAGACTCAGGGAGTGTTATAAATTTTACTCATGGGATTCTCTGATTTATAGTGGCTGATTCATGTGACACATTCCTGACTGCAGTCTTAAATGGGATAAAGATGAGTCATGGAAGAAAAGTGGGGTTTCTGCCTGGGCAGTGTTGCCAACAACCCTTAGGAACTGCAATCTTCAGTCTACCTTGTGGGAATATTTTAGGATCATTTGGGGCAATATTTAAGCAAAATTTTACCTAGAGGTAAAATGTACTTTTGTGCATTATATTGGAATCGTAATAAGAAAACAGCTTTTCTTTTCTAATTTCAGTCATTCTCTTTGAACCACAATAAAAACCACTTTGTTGGCCACTCTCCATGTTCTTTAAGGGCCAAAATATGATTATTTCACTCGCATGAGAAGTCCCCTTCAGCTACGCTTATAAATGAAGCGATTGCAATTTGGGCCTTCCATAGAACAGTTTGCTAGAGAATTAAATCCTTTGATCACATCAGACTGAAATACTGCTTCTGTGAAATGAAAAGGATTTAAGGTGCAATTTCAAAAGCACCCAAGGCCTTGTCTTCATCAGGGAAAAAAGTGTGTTTTAACATACACATGCTAAAATCCTAGTCAAGATAGCCAGTTATAGTTTTAACATGTGCTAGCTGCTACATCACATACCTCTACCTGCTAACACATTAAAACTACAATTTTAGCCCATGTTAAATGTATAACTTTTTCCCCCTAGTGCAGACATGGTGTAAGTGACTTGGGAGCACAAATCCCATTGTTTATCACTAAATCCTAAAACACTGTGCTTTTGAAAGTCTCACCCTTGTACAATAATCACCTTTAAATATATAGAGCAACTTCTATTATCCAAAGCTCTTTTATTTAACAGTCATTTCCCCATATTGAAAATTTCCTAGTTTACCCGAACGTATTCACTGTCTCTGGTAACATACGGATAACAAATATTATACTGTAGACTTGTTTTTGGCATGGTTTTTGCCTATTTCTTTCTTAGATGCTTCAGATTCAAAGGGGAAAACAGAGGACATATCATTAAATTATGTAGTTTCTTTTGTCTTCTGTTCACTTTTTGTCTGATTTTTTTTCAATTTATTTTGTTGGCACATATGCACAGTGCTTTGTCATATTTTCATCCATCCTTTGTGGTATTAAAGTACATAGTGCAATGGTATCTAGGTACAGTGCATGGATGATTTAAAAAACAAAAAAAGACAGCACCACCACTCCAGTGGGCTGTCTTCTGCCGTTTGAGTTAGCTATTAACATGCTACATTTTCAGGTACCTTAATCCCAATCCGAAGGAAGAAGTGAGTTTTGCAGTGATATGAAGATAGCAATGGAAAGCTGTGACATAGATTTGGCCAGCTATTGAGGGATCTCTTCATCTGGCTTCCTTGAGTTAATACTTGGGTTTGTTAACGGAAGTGTGGTAGATGTTTGTAATTGCTCTGGTGGGTGCCAGAAGAGGCCCTTGGGAGGTCCTATCTCACACACAGTTTTGTAGGTCAGTACCAAACCTTGAATTAGAACTGGGAGTAAACAGAGATGCAGAATAAGTAGTAGAGCACCAGTGGAATATATTCTTTTCAGTTCATCCTACTCAGGAGATGGGCCGCTGCACAGCTTCCCCATAAGTGTGTTTGTCCATACTTAAGTAGAGCACATTACACATGCAAGGAATCCTGTAGCCAGGTTGTCATTTGAGTGGAATAGATGGAGCCTTCTTACTGGCTGGAGATAGAAGTAGTGCTTTTGATGACTGAGTGCCAGCTGAGTGTCAAAGAAGTGAGATACTGCCGCAACTATTCAGGTTAAATATTTCTAGTTACTGAAAGGGTGTGTTCTATTGTCTGTTAGAGTAAGTGCGTAGCCCCGCTCCAGCACATCTCTAAATAAAATTACCCCAGGGCCAGGCCTTTGATTTTAACTAAGATGAGGAGTAGATCATGTAATCAATTATGTAAACAGCTTTCAGAGATGCACTGGCTGACTCGGAATTTTTTTAAGTGAAATCTTCAAAGCACCAAGAGATAATGCAAATTGCAATACATGTTGATTTTGAGAATAACTAAATGAAACCCAAAGTTCAGATCCTATCTAATGCATAAAACTGAACAAAGCAAAAAACCAACAACCCAAAATGCTATATCTTAAGGAGGTAATTCTCCAGGCCATATGTGATATCTTATGACTATATGCAAAAATAATCCTCTGCAGGGTGACATGCTGGGGCAGGTTTGGCCTACGCAGCCCTTCTAATAATATGGTTTAAAAAAAAAAATTCTGTGGATGAAGAATAATCAGCAGCACACACTGCCTTTATCTTGGACGAACATAAATGTAGCTGCAAAGGATTTCACCCAACATTGTAAGACTTAGGGCAGTATGGATCATAGCAAAACTTTCTTTCAGATGGACACAATGAACACTGGAATTTAAATGGCTGAACAGGTATTCACAACGTGGATCATGCGTTTCTTATAAAGAATCAACATCCACATGCTTTTTGTCCTTCATTGTTATGTCTTCTGTTTAAATGAAACTACAAAGGACTTAGGAAATCTCTCTTTCAAGTATCAAATGTATGTCTTTGATAGGAATGATGATAGAGGTTACACTGTCATTTGCATAAAAAAACCACCTTGCTAACTCCATCATTCTTGAGCATGTATTTCCCTTAGTCATGCTGATTAAACTTCAGCCTTGACTGCTTGGAGGAAACCAATGAAATCAGAAACACTACATGTTAGATTTATAACCGAAGGGATTAAATGCTTTCAGAGTATTTGTTCAACACATCTGTTGAGACATATTTTATTATTATTTTTGTATTATACCCATATTTAAGCCTCTTGAAATGAAGAACAGCTAAGAATGGATTTGCCTTTCCAACAGGGAAAGGAACTTGAGAAAATTGGTCTTGTAAGGTTAGATAATATGTCCTAGTCATGGATCTAAGTTCAATGGAACCAACAGGTACCGTAAGTGATGAAGAAGAAAATAAAAGAAAACTATTTTGTTTGAGTGATTGGAGGCTATATAAGAAAAGAAAGCAGGAAAGATTAGTTTTCTAAGGCTTGAAGCGGCAAAAAGAAAGTTAGAATTTCTGGGTTATAGGCCTGGAGAGATCTAAGGACCTTGAAATGTAAAGACACTGTCTGCCTTTGTAATGGGGTATTTATAATTAATGTGAAAACAGTTTTCATCCCCTTCACCTGCCATCATTACATGAGACAGATAAAAATAAATAGTGCATTAGTTAAACTGTTCATTGACAGTGAATATAAACATATCTTGAAGCTATTTAAATTTGAATCTAAACTTAAATCATCTTAAGTGGCAGAGAAAATCGTCATATGATTAAATTATAAGTCTAAAAACCCATATGAATAAAATGTCTTGAAGTGAATAAGAATGGTGTTCTTTATTTGATATTAAAGATAATGAATAAAAAGCCACGTTTCTCTCTGATTGAACACAGTTTAATCACAATTAAATATTTATTAAATATTTATTAAATACAAGTAGCACCTGGAGATCTCAACTGAGAGCAGGGCCTCATGTTGGGTGCTGTACAAACACACAGTAGGAAATGGTCTCTGCTCAGAAGCGTTTATAATCTAAATATAACCAACTAGATCATCCTTCCTTTGTCTTTCTCCAATGTTTCTCCAGGTGTTCTATATTGAGTTGTATGTTTGTTTTTAAACGCTAACATGTATTTATTTTGTTAATTCAGAAGTGTAATATACAGTATGACGCAGAATCCTTGTTCCAGTGCCCCTCATCTTTAAGTAAGATGGAGAAATGTACTACAGTTGAATGTTATAAGATCCCCAGATAGGCCATACTGTTGGATAGCTTGGAGGATTTTTTATTAGCCAGTTACTAAATAGCTGCAAATATTAGTATGCCATCACACTGTGCATTAACCAACCCACACATTAGTCATACATGTCTCCAGCAATGCACTAGACATGGGCCTATGCCTTAAACTAACTCAGAAATTGAGGCTAGTGCAGGAGGCAGTGGCTCCTTTGTGAAGTGGAATGTCTTGCTGAGAATACACTACACCAGCACTCTGTGATCTGCTCTGGCTGTCAGATGGTTTCCAACTGGAGCAGAAGGCGTGTTTAGGAGGAAAACCAACTCCTCTTCTGCTAGGGTGACCACTTGTCCCGATTTTATAGGGACAGTCCTGATATTTGGGGCTTTCTTATATAGGCGCCTATTACCCCCCCCCCTTTCCTGATTTTTCATACTTGCTGTCTGGGCACCCTATCTTCTGCAGATGCAAAGAGCCCTATTGCAGTGGAATTAATACATTATCATGATAGGAGGGGGAAAGGTGTTGGAGCACAGCCCTTTGGTAGTCCCTGAGCAGCAGAGATCTGGTGTTGAATGTGTAGGTCGGATTTCTACTTTGTCCTCTTTCGCCTCACTTAAAAGCTACTTGCTTACAAAATCAGACATAAAAGTACAGAAGTGTCACAGCACATTATTATTGAAACATTGCTTACTTTCCCATTGTTACCATATAATTATAAAATAAATTGATTGGAATATAAATATGGTATTTACAGTATATAGTACTGTGTATAGCAGGGGTCGGCAACATTTGGCACGGGGCTCGCCAGGGTAAGCACCTGGCGGGCCGGGCCAGTTTATTTACCTGCTGACGCGGCAGGTTCGGCCGATCGCGGCCCCCACTGGCCGCGGTTCGCCGTCCCGGGCCAGTGGGGGCGGCGGGAAGCCGCGGCCAGCACATCCCTCGCCCGCGCCGCTTCTCACCACCCCCATTGGCCCGGGACGGCGAACCGCGGCCAGTGGGGGCCGCGATCGGCCGAACCTGCCGCGTCAGCAGGTAAATAAACTGGCCCGGCCCGCCAGGGTGCTTACCCTGGCGAGCCGCGTGCCAAACGTTGCCGACCCCTGGTGTATAGTATATAATTTATAGTATAGGGAGCAGTATGAACAAGTCATTGTATGACATTTTAGTTTGCACTGATTTCCCTAGTGCTTTTCATGTAGCCTGTTGTAAAACTAGGCAAATATCTAGATGAGTTGATGTACCCCCTGGAAGACCTCTGTATACCCATTGGGGGACATGTACCCCTGGTTAAGAGCCACTGCTCTAGCACATAACTAACAGCTTGGGATGCACAGTGAGGGCAGGATTTGGATCATAATGAATGAGGCTATAACTGCAGTGAGTTTCAGTTCTGAACAAATTGCAGAGAAAAGCAGCATATTCCATACAGTGGGATTGTTAACTAGCTCAAACTAAAGAAGTTACAGGAGGCTGTGTTTCAGATCACACCGAATCATTTAGATGAAACCCACATAATTTTAGAGAAATCATGTCCTGTTTTTAAACAAGGTGGGGGGGGAGGGGGAGGCAAGATAAATCAACATCTGCTGCCTTCAAGTTATTGCACAATTACAGGCCTCTGGGCTTTGGAATAGAGAAATGGGCCTCAATGCAATTAGAAGGAAGTTGCTGTTGGGAGCTGAAAACCTGGCAGTTGTGAGGCCAATTACCTGACTATTTCGAAGGTCACATTTTCCAGAGCATTCCTAAAATATATACCAAATCTTATTGAGAACAGAGGACACATCCTGAAATCATATGCATCCCCTTTCTATGAATTCTGAATGAAACAAGTGCTAACCTGGTGCAAGCAGGTTGAACTCCTTTGACTTCTGTGGTATTGCAGCTGCTTACATTACATTTAGCTTTGGCCCATAATTTGGAAACAACTGTCTAATTTAGGCTTGTTCTGAGATGCTGTTGTTTACTTGGTGGTCTGTCTTAGTGGCTTTTTGTTTTGTTTTTTTCATTTCACATATTTCAGCGCCGTTGGCATAAAGGGATTGTAATGTCATTCATTCATTTAGCTAACAAGTTTGGTTTGATTGTCAAGACTGAAGTATGCAAAAGCTGTGTTTTCCTTTCAGAAAAACAAAGCCCCTATTTTTATCTTGTATAATGGAACTGTTGACATTTTCTTTATCCATATAAACATCTAATCTTTTCTGAATTCTGCTAAATTCTTGGACTAACTGATACATCCTTCAGTAAGCTCAGTACATTACAATGTTTCCTTTTTCCAGTTTTAAATGTGTTGCTATTCATTTCAGTGGATGTTGTCTTGTTTTTTTAAGAACAAAGAGGAGCACCCTTTCTACCTTCCCCATGTCCTTTATTATTTTGTATGCCTTTATCATGACCCTTTTTATTTATCTCTTCTTAAACTAAATAGTCCCAATTTTCTCATTCTCTCTTCATATAGAATAATTTTTGCCCCCTGAACCTCTGTCTGTGATCTATTTTTGAGATGGAATCATGAGAACTCCACACAATATTCCAGGGATGAAAGGCACCCCATAGATTTATATGATGTCACTGTAGCATTTTCAGCATTATTGTCTATCCTGCTCCCTGTGCATTGCATCATCTTGATTGCTGTTTTGACCATTGCTGCACATTGAGCAGTTTTCATAGAGCTGTACACAATGACCCCTAGGCCTTTCTGTTGGGTTATCAGTTAATTTGGAACCTAGAAACGTGTACGAGTAATTATTATTCCTTCTAATGTGCATTACCGGGCACTTACCAATAATGAATTTTGTTTCTATCATTATTACCATTTACCTACTTTTGTTCACTGAAGTTCCTCAGTCTTTTCTCTAGTTTAATGCCCTCTGCAAATGCTGACATCTCAGAATTCGCCCCCTTCAATACATTCTTTGATCTATTAAACACCATGAGATCTACCATAGAATCTTGGGGTTCCCCGCTGTTAACCTTTTGCCTTGCTGAAAACTGATCACTTATTCCAACCCTTATTTTTTGTCTCTTAGTTAGTTAGTTAGTTTCTAATCCATGATGGAACTTGACCTCTCATACCATGATGACTTGGTTTCCTTAATAGACCTTGTGAGGGATTTTGTGAAAAGCTTTTTAACAGCCTGATGTTGACTTGCTCAAAGAATGATAGTTGGAGAAGTAAGTTCAGTTTTCCTTTTCAGAAGCTATGCTGGTTTGTCCTTTTTTGTATCCTGTTCACCGAGCTGTTTTATCCTTCTGTCTGTGATAACCATCTCAGCCAATATACCTGATAATGAAATAAGGCTCTCTGGTCTGTATTTCCAAGAATCACCCCCATCATTAAAATGACAGGAACATTGAGTGTGAGTACAAAGATTGCTACCTTCTACTACTATGATATAGTAGCGATTTTCAAGAGAGATTGCAAACTTTTGTTAGGGCATTTCATTTTTTTTGATAGGGTAGAAGTAACTGAAAGGTAATGTTTTGGGTTGATAGGTAACAAACATAAAGTAATGAGATCTGATAGGCATAGAGTAGAGTGGTCACATGACTGAAAGGACTTCAAAAGCCTGTGAGAATTTATCTGCTAGAAAATTTCATCCTAAGAAGAGGAAATAGCATTTGAGTTTTCATCCGCACTCACAGGCAATGTAAGAAATTTACTTAAAGTGAATTCAGTGCCATAATATAGCCTGGGATTTAAAAAAGGTTATCTCCTTTGGGGACTGGTAGGAGAACTCGGGTCTATTCACACACTCATGCAAATGGTGATAGCAAGCTTAAGAAATGGAAGTGAAAGCAAAAGAGCCTGCCAAGGAAAGAAGAATGACAATATAAGTGAAGGGGAAGCTAAAGACTCTGAGCTGAATAAAGGTCAGTGAGTGAGGCTGTAGCTAGAGACAGAGAACCCACAGCAGACATCTTAAAGGCGGCTGCAATAGCAGCCGTTTTAGACAGTCCTTAACGGGACCATAGCAATCGTTCAGACAGCTTCAGTGGAGCGGCTAATTTCGACAGGAGCTAACCTTTGTCAAAACATCAAAGAAAGCCTTGGGTTAGTTTTAAAGGCAGAAGGGAAGGGAAGTGGTGTCTGAGCCTTCAGTTCAGAAAATTCTGAGACTTATTTGCGGTCAGCTTCTCTGCTAAAGAGAGCCTTTGTCCCCTTATCTTGGACAAAGCATATGAACTTCTAAGCAATGGTTCTGTGTGTTCTGGTTTTCGGTTCAGTATGATCTTAATTTTTAAAAGTTAAGTAACCGTAATGCTAACCCATAGCATTCAGAAATTGAGTCAAGCCCCCCCACAATTGAGAGATTATCTTAAAAATAATGAGATTTAAAATACTACTAATAAATATTGGGTTCAACTCTCTTTGCCTTCTAGTTTTTGAATCTTTAGGGTGCACTTGGGTACATTCTGAACCTTTTCTCCACACCCATGAGGGCTAGAAATATACCCTTAAAATCAGGAAAGCTGAAATTCTCATGATTCTAGGAACTGGGGCTTCAAGTAAAACACCAATCATTATGAGACTTATGATAAAACTGAGAGTTGGCAACGCTGAAATAATTTATGGACATCAACGTCCGTGCTCTCCATCAGAATCTAGCAATAATTGTAGAGAATGCCTGTACAGAAAGGAGTGGGTGTCCCAAATCAGGTTATCCTCATCAAATGCTGTTGTATCTTTTCATACACAAAGAATAATCAGTCCTGAACTATTTATTTAAGATTAAGGAACAAGAAGAGAGAACAAAAGTTCAAGAGCATGTATAGTAACTCCTCGCTTAATGTTGTACTTATGTTCCTGAAAAAATGCGACTTTAAGTGAAACAATGTTAAGCGAATCCAATTTCCCCATAAGAATAAATATAAATGGGGGGGGAGGGGGCTTAGGTTCCAGGGAAATTTTTTAACCAGACAAAAGACTATATATACAAGTCTAAGATGTTGCTAAATCTTCAAAGTTTGGATGTGTTTGGATCAAGAGTTTGGTTTGGGTCTATCTCTAGTTAAGTGGATTCCAAAAAGTATTTAACCACAAATGATGAAAAAAGCAAATAAACAGAAAATTCAGCAAGGATTAAATATTTAAGATCAATGTATTCATAAATGATCTGCAAAAAGGGGTAAACAGCGAGGTGGCAAAATTTGCAGATGATATAAAATTACTCAAGATACTTAAGTCCAAAGAGACTGTAAAGAGTTACAAAGGGATCTCACAAAACTGGGTGACTTGGCAACAAAATGGCAGATGTAATTCAATGTTGATGAATGCAAAAAAGTAATGCACACTGGAAAACGCAATCCCTATTATACATACAAAATGATGGGTTCTAAATTAACTCAAGAAAGAGATATTGGAGTCATTGTGGATAGTTCTCTGAAAACATCTGCTCAATGTGCAGCAACAGTCAAAAAAATCTAACACAATGTTAGGAACCATTAGGAAAGGGATAGATAATAAAACAGAAAATACCATAATGCCACTTTTTAAATCCATGGTACAGCCACACTTTGAATACTGCGTGCGGTTCTGGTCGCCCTAATCTCAAAAAAGATACATTAAAATTAGAAAAGGAACAGAGAAATGCAACACAAATAATTAAGGGTATGAAACATTTTCTGTATGAGGGGAGATTAATAAGAGTAGGACTTTTCAGCTTATTAAGAGAAAGAGACAATGAAGAGAGAATATGATTGAAGTCTATAAAATCTTGAATGGTGTGGAGAAAGTGAATAAGGAAGTGTTATTTACCCTTCACAAAACATAAGAACCAGGGGTCACCCAATGAAATGAATAGGCAGCAGGTTTAAAACAAACAAAAGGGAGTACTTCTTCACACAAAGCATAGTAAACCTGTGGAACTTGTTGCAGAGGATGTTTGAAGGCCAAAACTATAAAAGTGTTCAAAAAAGAACTAGTAAGTTCATGGAGGATAGGTCCATCAATGGCTACTGGCCAAGATGGTCAGGGATGCAACCCTATGCTCTGAGTGTTCCTAGCCTCTGATTGCCAAAAGCTGGGAGTGGACAACAGGGGATGGATCACTTGTCTGTTCTGTTCCTTTCCTCTGAAGCACCTGGCATTGGCCGCTGTTGGAAGGCAGGATACTTGGCTAGATGGACCATTGGTCTGACCCAGTATGGCCGTTCTTATGTTTAGAATTTAGTTCAGAGGAGTTGTCAGAGAAGCTGGGTGAGATGGTATAAGTTAGACTTCCTTTTACTCAGTTATGTTCCTCTAGGGCTTCTTACTAATGTGCAAGGGAGTCTAAGTTGACATAGACCATTGAGCTGGAAGCCAGTTAATGCCACTGAGCCTTAAATGAAGGTGTAAGTTAGAAATGGGCAAGGGCTACTTTAATGTTCTTCTTATTCCCTTGCTTTTTATTGCCACCCCTCACTTCTGGCTTCTCCGGGTCTGAATTACGCCACTCCCATAACACAGAGATACCCTGAGCTACACAGTTACCTTAAGGGATCCATCAGAGGCAAGGGGTAAGGACAATACCCCTTACCTCTCTCTTCTGACACGTGTGTGTGCTGCTGTCCCATTGACCTCTGCACTTCCCAGCTTGTGTAGTAGCAGTACGTCCAGGGGCTCCCCCTTCTGAGGCTGCCCCTGTAACTCATCCTCTTTCCCTAGGTGACGAGGGGGACCAGTGCATGTGAATACTGCCTCAGGCATATTAATTTGCAGTGGGTTCATGAGGCCAACCTGGAGGAACCCCAACCCCTCCTCCTCTCTGCCCCTGAGTTGAAATTGCACAGGAGCTCTGCAGAGGGCCTTCCATGTGTTTTGAGGAAAGGACACAGCATGCCACTGAGGTAGGATTCCCCATCTTTCCATTTCAGGCACAGGTTCTCCTTTATACACAGACACGGAGGGAAACATGAGGCCCTGTGTCTGATCATTTTAGTCCCCATCCTGCTCCCATGACATTAATGGCAAGATTCCCATTGACACTAATGGGGCAGGATCAGATAGTGATAGCTTTACGTGCTTTTATTTTGAGCATATTTGCTTTAATTGTAAAAATGAATTGCTTGAGAGACCTTTCATGTGACTTCAGTAGTATACCTGCTCTCTGCCTGGTGTATTTCTTCCATGTAAGATATATATCAGTCACACATTTCATTGACCTCATTGTTCATCATAACATGCTCTTTTCTGTAAAAAGAGGTGCCTCAAGCAACAACAATGACGGAGGCCTATGTTGAGGCAACCTTTAATTTAAAAAAAATGTGAGCTCCGAATCTGACAAAATGCAAGGGTCACAGAGCACTAGAAATATGTAAAACACCTGAGATAGGCACCACCTAGTCTCCAGCTAGCAATGAGGCAGGACTTTGGGGGATTGAAGAAGCTCAGTCAGGTTCTTGGAGGTGTACAGGAAACTCTGAAGAGTTGGTAAGACAACTCCCACCTGTTCATGCTCTCTGTATGTGTGTATATATATCTCCTCAATATATGTTCCATTCTATATGCATCCGAAGAAGTGGGCTGTAGCCCACGAAAGCTTATGCTCTAATAAATGTTAGTCTCTAAGGTGCCACAAGTACTCCTGTTCTTTTTGCGGATACAGACTAACACGGCTGCTACTCTGAAACCTGTCATTATGCAAGGCACTGCATTTAGCCGTATGGAGTGGAAATCCATCAACTTCATGAAAAAACTCGTACAGATACAGACAGACATCATCTTCCTTTCCAAATGCAAGCAGATGGACATCATACCAAAAGGACTAAAGGTAAAAAACCCATTACAATCTACATATCACGCAGACTATCCTGAGAGACTGTGTCACACACACTCAAAGAAACTGCAAAACCACCTGATCAGCATCCTATACAGCAAACAGGGAAAGATTAACAATGAGCTCTCAAAACTGGATAGTCTCATTAAAAAACCAACCTTCCACACAAACTTCCTCATGGATAGACTTTACAAAAACTAGACAAGCCATTTACAACACAAACTTTGCCTCTCTACAAAGGAAAAAGGACACTAAACTATCTAAACTGCTAAATGCTACAAGGAGCCACAACAGTAGTTCCCTTAACCCACCCAACAATATTGTTAATCTTTCCAGCTATACTCTTAGCCCAGCAGAAGAGTCTGTCCCATCTCGGGGCCTCTCCTTTTGTCCCTCCGGACCCACGAACATGATACAGTTCTGCAGTGACCTAGAATCCTACTTTCGACGTCTCCGACTCAAAGAATATTTCCAACATACCTCTGAACAACATACTAACCCACAGAATCCCCCCTACCAGCACTACAAAAAAAAAGGATTCTGCGTGGACTCCTCCGGACGGTCGAAACAACAGACTGGACTTCTACATAGATTGCTTCCGTAAACGTGCAAAGGCTGAATTTGTGGAAAAGCAACATCACTTGCCCCATAACCTCAGCCATGCTGAACACAACGCCATCTACAGCCTCAGAAACAACTCTGACATCATAATCAAAAAGGCTGACAAAGTAGGTGCTGTCGTCATCATGAATAAATTGGAATATGACCAAGAGGCTGCTAGACAGCTCTCTAACACCACATTCTACAGGCCATTATCCTCTGATCCCACTGAGGATTACCTAAAGAAACTACACCATCTGCTAAAAAAACTCCCTGACAAAGCACAGGAACAAATCTGTACAGACACATGCCTAGAACCCCGACCAGGGGTATTCTATTTGCTACCCAAGATCCATAAACCTGGAAATCCTGGACGCCCCATCATCTCAGGCATTGGCACCCTAACATCAGGATTGTCTGGTTATGTGGACTCTCTCCTCAGGCCCTACGCTACCAGCACTCCCAGCTATCTTCGAGACACCACTGACTTCCTGAGGAAACTACAATCCATCGGTGATCTTCCAGAAAACACCATCCTGGCCACTTTGGTGTAGAGGGCTTCTACATCCATTATTCCCCACAAAGATGGACTACAAGCTATCAGGAACAGTATCCCCGATAATGTCACAGCTAACCTGGTGGCTGAACTTTGTGACTTTGTCCTCACCCACAACTATTTCACATTTGGGGACAATACATACCTTCAAGTCAGCGGCACTGCTATGGGTACCCGCATGGCCCCACAGTATGCCAACATTTTTATGGCAGACTTAGAACAATGCTTCCTTAGCTCTCGTCCCCTAATGCCCCTACTCTGTTTGCGCTACATTGATGACATCTTCATCATCTGGACCCATGGAAAAGAAGCCCTTGAGGAATTCCACCATGATTTCAATAATTTCCATCCCACCATCAACCTCAGCCTAGATCAATCCACACAAGCGGTCCATTTCCTGGACACTACTGTGCTAATAAGCGATGGTCACATAAATACCACCCTGTACCGGAAACCTACTGACCGCTATACTTACCTACATGCCTCCAGCTTCCATCCAGGACACACCACACGATCCATTGTCTACAGCCAAGCTCTAAGATATAACCACATTTGCTCCAATCCCTCAGACAGAGACAAGCACCTACAAGATCTCTATCAAGCATTCTTAAAACTACAATACCCACCTGCTGAAGTGAAAAAACAGATTGACAGAGCCAGACGAGTACCCAGAAGTCACCTCCTACAAGACAGGCCCAACAAAGAAAATAACAGAACACCACTAGCTGTCACCTTCAGCCCCCAACTAAAACCTCTCCAGCGCATCATCAAAGATCTACAACCTATCCTGAAAGATGATCCCTCACTCTCTCAGATCTTGGGAGACAGACCTGTCCTCGGTTACAGACAACCCCCCAACCTGAAACAAATACTCACCAGCAACCACACATCACTGAACAAAAACACTGACCCAGGAACCTATCCTTGCAACAAAGCCCGATGCCAACTCTGTCCACATATCTATTCAAGTGACATCATCATAGACCTAATCACATCAGCCATACCATCAGGGGCTCGTTCACCTGCACAACTACCAATGTGATATATGCCATCATAGATTCGAGGTCCCTTCCAGTCCTAGAATCTATGAGAGGTCATCGAGTCCAGTCCCTGCCCGCATGGCAGGACTAAATACTGTCTAGACCATCCCTGATAGACATTTATCTAACCTACTCTTAAATATCTCCAGAGATGGAGATTCCACAACCTCCCTAGGCAATTTATTCCAGTGTTTAACCACCCTGACAGGAACTTTTTCCTAATGTCCAATCTAGACCTCCCTTGCTGCAGTTTAAGCCCATTGCTTCTTGTTCTATCCTTAGAGGCTAAGATGAACAAGTTTTCTCCCTCCTCCTTATGACACCCTTTTAGATACCTGAAAACTGCTATCATGTCCCCTCTCAGTCTTCTCTTTTCCAAACTAAACAAACCCAATTCTTTCAGCCTTCCTTCATAGGTCATGTTCTCAAGATCTTTAATCATTCTTGTTGCTCTTCTCTGGACCCTCTCAAATTTCTCCACATCTTTCTTGAAATGTGGTGCCCAGAACTGGACACAATACTCCAGCTGAGGCCTAACCAGAGCAGAGTAGAGCGGAAGAATGACTTCTCGTGTCTTGCTCACAACACACCTGTTAATACATCCCAGAATCATGTTTGCTTTTTTTGCAACAGCATCACACTGTTGACTCATATTTAGCTTGTGGTCCACTATAACCCCTAGATCCCTTTCTGCCGTACTCCTTCCTAGACAGTGTCTTCCCATTCTGTATGTGTGAAACTGATTTTTTCTTCCTAAGTGGAGCACTTTGCATTTGTCTTTGTTAAACTTCATCCTGTTTAACTCAGACCATTTCTCCAATTTGTCCAGATCATTTTGAATTATGACCCTGTCCTCCAAAGCAGTTGCAATCCCTCCCAGTTTGGTGTCATCTGCAAACTTAATAAGCGTACTTTCTATGCCAATATCTAAGTCATTAATGAAGATATTGAACAGAGCCGGTCCCAAAACAGACCCCTGCGGAACCCCACTCGTTATGCCTTTCCAGCAGGATTGGGAACCATTAATAACAACTCTCTGAGTACGGTTATCCAGCCAGTTATGCACCCACCTTATAGTAGCCCCATCTAAATTGTAAATCCCTATCACCTTACCACCTTCCAAGTGTTTTGCAGATGATTTCCTTCATTACTTGCTCCATTATCTTCCCTGGCACAGAAGTTAAACTAACTGGTCTGTAGTTTCCTGGGTTGTTTTTATTTCCCTTTTTATAGATGGGCACTATATTTGCCCTTTTCCAGTCTTCTGGAATCTCTCCCGTCTCCCATGATTTTCCAAAGATAATAGCTAGAGGCTCAGATACCTCCTCTATTAGCTCCTTATATGCCAGCAATGCCCCTCTGCCATGTACATTGGCCAAACCGGACAGTCTCTACGCAAAAGAATTAATGGACACAAATCTGACATCAGGAATCATAATACTCAAAAACCAGTGGGAGAACACTTTTTAACCTGTCTGGTCATTCAATGACAGACCTGCAGGTGGCTATTTTACAACAGAAAAGCTTCAAAAACAGACTCCAATGAGAGACTGCTGAGCTGGAATTGATATGCAAACTAGATACAATCAATTTAGGATTGAATAAGGACTGGGAATGGCTGAGCCATTACAAACATTGAATCTATCTCCCCTTGTAAGTATTCTCACACTTCTTATCAAACTATCTGTACTGGGCTATCTTGATTATCACTTCAAACATTTTTTTCCTCTTACTTAATTGGCCTCTCAGAGTTGGTAAGACAACTCCCACCTGTTCATGCTCTCTGTATGTGTGTATATATATCTCAATATATGTTCCATTCTATATGCATCTGAAGAAGTGGGCTGTAGCCCACGAAAGCTTATGCTCTAATATATTTGTTAGTCTCTAAGGTGCCACAAGTACTCCTGTTCTTTCTGAAGAGATGGTTTTTGAGAAGGAAGAGTGCTCCATCCAATTTTTGTAGGGCTAGTAGTAGCTAGACCTGCCTAGTACTCAGACCTCTTGTCTGGGGATTCAGAGTAGAAAAGCAGATCTCTATCCTACTCCACCAACTGGCATCACAGGGGGACTTCTCCTCTTGCTGCTGCTGGGTAGGTAGGAGGCAGGTGGCCAGGCCAGTTCTTCTCCCTCTGGGGTCATGCAGGGACTTTCTGCCTCCCAGCACCCCCCTCTCTTTGTTCTGGGTCTTACTGCAGAGCATGAGTGGGAGCCACAGATTTAAGCAGTGTTCTCTGGAGGGTAGGAAACTAAGAACAGGAGCCTGGCCCAGCCTGCTGTGGGGAGCAGAGCTGGGCATGCACCTACTACTACATGTTGCAGCAAAGAGGAGCTCTACCAACAGGTAATGAGCGGTTGGGGAGGCAGTCAGAGGGGTGAAGGATATAATATGGCTGAGAGTATACATGTTTTATGTGAGGGTGCCTCCACACAGGTAACTTGTGTGCAGCATATCTTGTATGGATAGTTGGGTGAGGCGGCTTTTATGTGGTTCTGTAGGAGAGCTCGACAGACAAGTGGCTGCCATATCAACCATTTCTGGCACTGCTTTGTCTCTACCCAAGGGATGTGTGGAACTTCCCAGCTTTAACTTGGGCCTTGGCTACACTTGCAGATGTACAGTGCTGTGAGTTAAACCTTACTTCGTGCAGCTGAGTAGGGAAAGCGCTGCAGTCTGTCCACACTGACAGCTGCCCAGCGCACTGTCGTGGCCACATTTGCGGCAATTGCAGCACTATTGGGAGCGGTGCATTATGGGCAGCTATCCCACAGAGCACCTTTTCCCATTCTGGTCCCGTGGGTTGTGGGAAGGGGGCGTGGGTGCGGGGGATTCTGGGTCCTGTCCCAATGCCCCGTGATGCATCGCTTCGCATCCCAGAAATCCCTTTGTTTCTGTCCACCTTTGGCGCCATCTTTCAACGGTTTCTGTGCAGCGCGATCTGTCTGCGGGAAATGGAGCCCGAACTGCTGAGGCGTATGCTGACGAGTCTCGCCAGCACGTCACGTTTGGCTGTCGAACTATTCCTTAAGATCCAAAGTGACAGTGAGGGTGAGGAGTCCGACGATGCTATCGAGCCGCGTAACGCGTACGACACGAAATTGCTTGTGGCATTCATGGACATGCTCAGCACCGTGGAACGCCGCTTTTGGGCTCGGGAAACCAGCACCGAGTGGTGGGATCACATCGTCATGGAAGTCTGGGATGACGAGCAGTGGCTGCAGAACTTTCGGATGAGAAAAGCCACTTTCATGGGACTGTGTGAGGAGCTTGCCCCCACCCTGCGGCGCAAGGACACGAGATTGAGAGCGGTCCTGCCAGTGGAGAAGCGGGTGGCTATTGCAATCTGGAAGCTGGCAACTCCAGACAGCTACCGGTCAGTCGCAAACCAGTTTGGAGTGGGAAAGTCGACCATTGGAATCGTGTTGATGCATGTTTGCAAGGCCATTAATCGCATCCTACTCAGAAGAACCGTGACTCTGGGTAACGTGCAGGAAATAGTGGATGGCTTTGCACAAATGGGGTTCCCTAACTGTGGAGGGGTGATAGATGGGACGCACATTCCTATTCTGGCACCACCCCACCTAGGATCCGAGTACGTTAATCGGAAGGGGTATTTCTCTATGGTTCTCCAGGCGCTTGTGGATCACCGTGGGCGTTTCATTGACATTAACACAGGCTGGCCCAGAAAGGTGCATGATGCACGCATCTTTTGGAACACTTGGCTGTTCAGGAAGATGCAGGGCGGGACTTTTTTCCCAAAGCGGAAGATCACGGATGGGGAAGTTGAAATGCCCATTGTGATCCCGCTTACCCGTTAATGCCGTGGCTCATGAAACCCTACACAGGGAGCCTTGACAGCAGCAAGGAACGGTTCAACTACAGGCTGAGCCGGTGCCGAATGACTGTGGAGTGTGCCTTTGGCCGTTTAAAGGCCCGCTGGCGATCTCTGTATGGGAAGCTGGACTTGGCCGAAAACAGCATCCCCGCGGTTATATCCGCGTGCTGTGCCCTCCATAATATTTGTGAAGGGAAGGGTGAAAGCTTCACTCAGGCATGGACCTCTGAGGTTCAACACCTGGAGGCTGAATTTGCACAGCCAGAGAGCAGGGCTGTTACAGGGGTCCAGCGCAGGGCTGCAAGGATTAGGGATGCCTTAAGGGAGCAATTTGAGGCTGAAAACCAGCAGTGATATCTGGTGCCCTGCACGGGAGTGAAGTGCAGTAGTTCCAATCTTTAGGAATCAGTGTTTGCTAAGCAGACAAGCAGACTTGCAGTGCCTGTTTATTTCCTGGGCTAAGGAGTCTTTTACTTTATGCAATAATAAAGAGTGTTTTCAAAGCCAAAAAATCCATTTATTGAAAAGAAAAAAAAATTATTTATTGAAAAGAAACAAGGGGGTGGAGTGGGGAACAGTACAATCACAGATTCGCGTATGTCCTGTCTGTGTGCTGTGCAGTGAGTGCTGCACTTCACGACAGCTATACTGCATGGTGATGGGGGTTGAGTGCAGAGGGTAAGGGTCGTGGTTTTCAGGGCTGGGTGGTGAAGATACTGGTGTTGGAGGCAGCGGGTGGCGTGAAGAACACGGAAGTTGGGGAAAGAGGGTTGGAGGTGACAGTGGGGCACAACGGAAAGAGTTTTGGGACAAGGGCTGTGGTGCGGGGTGGCGTTTGCGGTACTGCTCATCTTTCTGCATGGCTACCAGCTCCTGGATATCATCTGCTTGGCGCTCCAGGATGCTTATGAGCCTATCAGTGCTTTGCTGCCGGTGCGCGGTGCTTTGCCACTGGTGCGCTGTGTTTTCCTGGCGGATCCTGCTTTCTCTCTCTCCCTCCAGTTCTGTGCTTTCTCATTCTCTTTAATAGATTGCCGCATCACTTCTTGCAGCATGTCTTCTTTGCTTTTTTGCGGTCTCTTCCTGAGTCTTTGCAGTCTCTGAGCAGGCGATAAGAGGGACGGCTGAGGTCTCAAGGTTGATGCAGCTGTATAGGCAAAATGCAACATTTAACAGAGGCAGCATTGTTTATACCAGACAGAGTAATGATTCCCCCCGCACTTAAGGAGTAGAAAACCCACAGGGTCTACACAATAGCAGAATTTTCCTGTCCGAAACAGAGCACACATATCCCACGGGAGCCTCAAAATGGTGAGTAAGGGGGACTGATTGTTTCAGGGCTGCACTGTCCTCTGGGTTTCTGTGCCTTGGGGAGAGCCAACAGCTTCAGGGGGCACCTACACTGAACACTGTCCCAACATTTTCCACAGGAGTTCGTCCTGGATGATATCTCGCTGCTGAGGGAAAGCAAGGGAGGGTCTTCTACTGCAATGCGGCTTCCGCCCTGGCCCATATGCAGCTTGCCTGTGTGCAGCAATGGTCCCCCCCCCACCCCTCGCGGCACAGTGGCACGGACACGTTAGCCTGGCTGGGACAAAGACCACGGTGGCTCTCCCGATAAACCTGCGCAAGTGCATTGCACACGTTCTGGATGAGACATTCGAGGAGATTACCGAGGCCGATTACCGTGATGTGATGAAACCACATCAATGCACTATTCCGCATCTAGGCATGCATGCCTAACCCTCCTCTACCAAAGAGCCTGCACCGAAAAAATTCCTTCCCGAAAAAAAACCCCGCTTACCGGGAACTTGCTCTTCTGTTTGTCCTCCACCAAGTACCGGCCGCTGCAGCTGGCTACCTTCCTCCTGGCTCAAGAAGAGCTCCTGGCTGCATGGCTCCAGGGATTCCGGGGTGTCTCCATCCGGCCCACCACCATCACTCCCGTTTTCCTCCTCCTCCTCCTCCTCCTCCTCCCCCCCCCCACACCAGCTCTGAAGTGTCCATGGTGGTGCTCGGAGTGGAGGTGGGGTTAACCCCAAGTATCACATCCAGCACTTTGTAGAATCGGCAGGTCGCGGGGGGAGCACCCGAGCGGCCGTTTGCGTCGCGGGCTTTGCGGTAGGCACGCCGCAGCTCCTTCACTTTAATCCTGCACTGCAGGGCGTCCTGGTCATGGCCCCTTTCCATCATGTCCTTTGATACCTTCCCGAAGGTATCATAATTCCTACGGCTGGAGCGCAGCTGGGACTGTACAGCTTCCTCCCCCCCCAAACACTGATGAGGTCCAGCAACTCGCCATTGCTCCATGCTCGGGCTCGCTTGGCACGTGGAGGCATGGTCACCTGGAAAGATTCGCTGATAGCACTCCACGCCACGCCGGGCTGAGCAAACAGGAAGGGGATTTTTAAAATTCCCGGGGAATGTAAAGGGTGGGTCACATGGTTGGTTACCGGAGGCCAGGGCAGTAGAGTTTGAACTGATGACCAGAGTGGCTAGAACAGGCACTGTGGGGTACTGCCGAATAATTCTGGAGGCCATTCATAGCGCATTGGGCGGCCACACTAGCGCTGCAGCGCTGCAGCGGCAGCGCAATACTCGCTATTCCTCTCAGAGAGGTGGAGTACATGCAGTGCTGCAACTACGGAGATACAGCGCTGCAAATGCCTTGCCAGTGTGGACGGGGAGTGAGTTACAGCGCAGTGTAGCCAAGGCCTTGGATAGTTATCAAACCAGTGTAGCCACTAGAAGAGCTTTCCAAGGATTTTTCACATAATTGGTGAAATTTGCCCTCCTAATACTGCTACATACAGAGCCAGGTAGAGGCTGGGGAATTGGGCAGATGTAGCCTCTCCTCCCCAGTGTTAGGGACTTAAGAAAGCAGAGGTAAATCCTGAAATGCTTTTTTTTTAATCAGCTAATAGTGTTTCATCGGACCAATAACCAACCACCTCAGCACTAAGCATACGTGCTATATCAGTGTTTTCCTTAGCAATGGTCTCTCTCTCCTTCTCTCCCTTTCTTAGCTTAGATTTTTTTTCAGTTTTCCCCCTCTCTGCTTCATCTTCAACTTCTTGTTTTCTTTAACTTTTCCCCTGTCTGCTGTTTTTACAGGCTAAGTGAAACTTGAAACCAATAACCTTTCACTGGAGTAGGACTTATGACCCCATAAAGCCAAAATTAGGCAAAGAGAATTCACCTGTCCCTAATCAAAACCAAATTGAACTACAAAACCCTTTTGGAGTTTGTCAGGCATTAGTTTGGTCTCCCATTATTACTAGTTTTCAAATTTAAATTAAAAATTTTGCCAGCCAGAAAACAAGTATAAACTAAGGTTTGATCACGCTTTTAAATGAATCAGAAATCACAGAGTAGATGTAAGCAGGGCCAGCTCTAACTTTTTTGCCGCCCCAGGCAAAAAAGTGCCCCGCCGTAACACTCCCTCCCCCCCCCAGCGCTGCGCCGGGCTGCCCAAACCCCCGCCCCCCCCCCCACAGCACCGGGTTGCCCAAAACCCCCGGAGCCCCCCGGCGCGTTGCGCCGGGCTGCCGAACCCCCCCGAGCGCCTCACCGGGCCGCCCAAACCCTCGGAGCACCGTGCTGGGCCGGCCAACCCCCCCCCCGAGCGCCGCGCTGGCCAAACCCCCGCGCCCCCGGAGTGCCGCGCCGGCCAAACCCCCGGAGCGCCGGCCAACCCCCCCCCCCCCGCCCAGCGCCGCGCCGGGCCACCCAAACCCCCGGAGCGCCGCGCCAGGCCGGGCCGCCCAAACCCCCGCCCACCCCCCCCCCCAAGCGCCATGCCGGGCCGGGCCGCACCGCACAAACCCCCGCCCCCCCCAGTGCCGCACCGCCGAAGCCCCCGCCCCCCCCAGCACTGCACCGCCAAAACAAAAAAACCAAAAACCCTTGAGCGCCACCCCGCAAACAAAAACAAAAACACCGCGAGCGCCCCCCGCCACCCCAACATTGGCCGCCCCTTATAAGGTGCCACCCCAAGCACGTGCTTTGTCGGCTGGTGCCTGGAGCCGGCCCTGGATGTAAGTGGATGTCACAAAGCACTAACTTTCCAAGGATCATTATTTTGCAGAGAAATGAGCCCACTTGTTTAGAATTAGAAATGATTACTCTTCTTACCTAAGGAAATAAGGGTCGACAGAGGGATGATTGAGTAGTCTGAGGCCAGTTCCTAGAAGACAGATAAACCCCTGTCATATAAAACCACAGCTACCACCATCATAGGCTGCTTGAGTAAGGGCAGAATAACATGGGCATGGAGATTGAACTTGTTACACCTTTAGCGATCATCCGCCCAGAAAGTATTGTGTATTGTGAGAATTGCCTTTACTCACCTAAATAGAGGACTTGGGTCTCCAAAAATATCAATTCAGCATTAAATTCATTTAAAATACCCCCAGCAAGCTGAAGAATGGTTAGATATATTAGGAGGATAATCATGGTGACCTACATTCAATTTATAATATTGAACAAGTATTTTCCACCCAAATCACTCCAAAATTCTTACCACTCAATATTTGGTACCACTACCTGGAAATAGTAGGTGTAATAGGCCTAGAGATAACTGAGTATTCTTCCATGGAGGATGATACTAAAAGTCAGAAGAAGGTGAAGCAGAAACATGGGAAATGGGGCCACAACATCTGAAAGAAGATAATTGAATGCCTGAAACAGTGACCATGAAAATAACACTCTCTGCATCTCCCAGTTGCATAAACTTGGAGTAAAAACACTGCAGAGTTCTTATGGGTTTCTGTTATTTGCTGTAGTTTCTAGCACCTCTTCCATCACATTAATAGCTGGAGCTTTTCCTAACATTCTCTAGTAGAAAAGGAACCCTTATCTCAATAGTTCTATGAAGTTATTTGGACAAGATGAATGTACCATATTAAAAATAGTAGTGAAGTAGGTGGAACACATGGGAGCTGTAAGTGGAACACAAGGGACCTGGAGGCATGAGTTAAAATCTAGGTTAGGTTTCACACAAGTGAAACGAGTTCTGCAGTCTGAGTTTACTGTCTATTCATGAACACCTCAAAGTTTACCACACATCTTGATGCAACTATCTGCCTCTGTTCAGAGATTTAAAACTCAATTAAGAGGCATGTTGTAAGGAGTGAGGTGCATTGGTGGTATTGTGTATGGGGAGCTTGCACAGGCACCTGCTAGATGTACTGTGTGGCATGTAATGAATACCGGATATATAGGGAAGTTGAAATTCAGAGCTCCACGTAAGTTTATTAAAGATTAAGTTCAAAGGCTGAAGTTCTCCAGAGATGAGGAATGAATAATAATAAGCCAAAGTGAGAAAATATATGAGGAATTATTGTTTCTGAGACTTAGAGCTTTCTCCTCTTGGATAGATAGGGACAATGCTAGATTTTGAGGAAAATGGCACTGGAGAAGGATTTGTGACACAGGAGTGTGTCTGCTGAGAGCTGACCAAGGCAGGGGTTATGAGGAAAAGTTAGCAGCATCGAGAAAGGACTCAAGACAAAGTGGTGGCTGATAAAGCAATTGGCTCTATTATAAATGAGACTTCATAAAAAGCTATAAAACCAATTACCCATTCCTAAACATACAGCACAAGCATCACATCAATTATTTCCTCAGATTCTAGTCTTTGCTACTGTGACATAAAAGTGAATAACAAGCTGTGGGAACCAGACTCGCATCTCTCTGGTATGCTCGGCACATACTGTAACTCCACAGCAGTCAATAGGATTGCTCTGCATTTATACTGGTGTTCGTGAGAGCAGAATCTGGCCCTAGAAGCAGAAGGCCCTATTACTCCTATGTGATGTGTCCAGTGTTCCCAATTGTAAAGACAATGGGACAGAACGTGATCTGTACTCCAGAGCCCCACATCTCAGTTGCTCTATTTTTGTGCTTTGTGTAGGAATGAAGGGGATGGTACAGAGGTAGCCAAAGCCACCTTTGCACTCCGGAGGTCTCATGGGAGCCAGGGGCCTGACTGGTCCCAGTTGGAATTCAGAACAACCTCACAAGTGCCCTGAGTCTTGCTCCAGCTGTTCACAGCTCTGTAAATTCCATGGGCAGCCAATAGCCAAAGCACAATGTGTTCCAGTCCTGCCTGTGACATGTTTTGCCCCCCCTCCCCCTTATAGGCTTGCTTCCTCCTGGTGGGGGCTGTAGGGAGAAGAGGGAGGAGGTGGCATAGATCAATTCCACTGACTTTATAATAAGCAAGGAACGCCCTACTATGCACATCAGGGTTATTCCTGGAGAGCCAATTGTGCCTGTTATAGGGCTTATTTTCACCACTGGAGCAGTGTAAAAGGGCCACAGGAAAACAGGACTGGGCCCTGGCTGGACAAAGCTGTAGCCCCTAGGGTTCTACGGATGTAACAGGGGAAAGAATGAAATCAGGGTGAGTTGTGTTTAAGTACAGCCAAACCTGGCCTATGTCAGTGGCTGAAGAGTAGATTCCAGAATGGAGGTAATTTGGTGAAAATAGAAATGAAGGGTTTCTTTTAAACAGGGCTTTCGACACTTAGTGAAGTGAAGAAAACAAAGAAGCATCATACAAAGCTGTGAAAAGCAGAATTCAGAGAGGGTAGAAACCACTAACAAGTGCTGTATATAGCCTTTGCTAATACTACAGCTTTTGATGAAATGCAAGGGCTCTTTGCACTTCAGTGCCCTTCTCAAGGAACTGCTCCGCTTATACTGACATGGGAACCATGTCCTTCACCAAGGGACTGTAACTCCATCCATTTGATTCTCTTGTTAGACATCACTGCATATTTACGCAATAAAAGTGTCAGACCTGGCCATCACAGTTTATTAGATGTGATGGATCTCACCTTCAGACCACTGGAGATATTAGGCCAGACTTTGTTACCAATGTACTCTAGAAAAACCTCATTACAGCTTCAGTGAAGTTCATGTGGAGTTAAACTTGTGACCCTGAGAGTAGAATCCATCCCACTGAATTTACAAATTGAACAATTTTTCACTTCTCTTGTTGCCACGAAGAGAAACATAGCAGACAGAAGCTGAAATGCTACCTGTGCTACAACTGCAGTTAGTGCCCAAAATTCCTGTTGAGCTGTTTTGAAAAGAGTTTTTATTGTGGGATTTAACTTGTTTGGGATTGAAAAATTTTTAAAGGCCTTATGGTGTTGAACTTCAAAACATGAAGCCTAGGATATCCATCAAAGACGTGTCAGATAATATAGCTCATACCTTACCAGAGTAGATTTGTTTCCTACCTCCGGTATATCGTCTGATGCTTTGTCCAGTCAAGCTGTACGTATCTATTAAAATGTTACATTTTCTTAAAGTCCTTTCTTGACTACTCATTTCCACATCCACAAATAATTTAATACCCCTTTCGTCCACACATAAGGCCCCTTCCCTACATCCTCAAGAAAGCCACCATATATAGCTGCACACATTGTAAGTGTCTGTAGCATCTGTGTCTAGGTCTTAATCCTGCAAAGTCCTTGAGCACAGTGCACATCAAGTTTATTGTGCTCTAGTGGAGGAGCGTGTGTGTGGGCTTAAGTAAGGTTAAGCACTAGGTGTAGTCCTCTGCACTGAGCAAGCCTTTAGTGTTCCAGCTCCCTTGATTACAGAATAAAAAGGAGGTAGAGTGTATGTGCAGGATACCTGTGTCTTAGGAGGCATGAATTTAAGCACAATGCTGCTGGTATGAATGTTATGCCCTCCTCTCTGATTTTATTTCCTGTTGTTAGATAGGTCTAACTTGATGGCTGTGCAGCAGTGATCTCATTAAAGTTGGATTAGATTCCCATGCACTCTCTGTACAGCTTTTCACCCTGCTCTTGTGTACACAGTACCTCATACCATTACTATGCACCACTGCTCCTTTGATGCACATGTAAAATACATAGATAGTGACGTGAGGCTTATAAATCATATGGGCAGAAAGGAGTGAACACACTGGAATAAGGAATGTTCCTGGGGGCAGGGACTAGGTTTGCCAAGCTCCCAGCAAAATGGTGCCAGGATCTTGACTGGGATTTGGGGCAGTACCACAGAATAAATAATATTATCTAAAATATTATCCAAGGGCAGGACTTCTGGCATGTTGTTTTGGGAATTGAAATTTCTATTTTTCTGAAAGGGGAAAAATGGGATAGGAATATGCTGCAGTGCTCTGAATGTGGGGAAATGGACATTTCTCCATATTTGTATATTTCTCTATATAGCTGATCAGAAATCAAAAGTATTTCAGGGTACTGCACTAACTACTCATAACCTGTCAAGGACAATTTTGAAACATGCTTGCAAAGGTGACTCACAGCTGCTTTTCTATGCAGTTTGTTCTATAATAGATACAATGGTGCTGCTACAGATCACTATCTCTGTATTATTTATTTATGGAAGAGCACAGCCTCTAACTAAATGCAAACCACAATTACTGATGTCATTCAGCCCAAAAATAATACAGCATTAATATTTTTAATATTAAACATTCTTCTCACAAATTATATCTGGAGGCTGAGAGCTAGTATATATGGAGAGTTATTCTTGATTAATTCCAGGTGGGGACACTTCTGAAATAAAAGAATCCACACATGGAATAAATCAGGAATAGATAATCTGGTTTAAATTCACATTGTATCTTATTCCAGATTAATTTTCATGTGTAGACAACCCCTGCAATGAGAGAAGAGACGAAGTTAGTGACTTTTTTTCATGCGTTCTAGGTCTTATTATAGCTTCCAGTAACTAGTGGCCTTTTGTGTGTGATGAATTAACTTACATGTATGAATAGGCACAACACAGCAGCATCCCAATTACTGGAAATAATGCAGTTGCAACCTATTAGGTTTCCCAGATGCCTCTTCAGAAGTTCAATTGTTCTCACACAGGTATGTGGTTACAGAGCCATGAGTGATGCTAGTAAGGGTTAGTCTACACTACAAAGGCTTTGCCTGTATAGATATATGGGCAAAACCCCCTACTGGAGATGCCAGCAAAAGGAGTTCTTTTGCTGGTACTGCATAGTTAAACCACTTCCCTGAACAATATAAACCACAGTGGGAAAAGACTCTTTTTGCCAGTATAAGTTGTGTCTCCATGGGGAGGTGTGCTAGCATAGTTATGCTGGCTAAGGATGTGCTTTTTCACACTCTGAACAGATGTAGCTTTGTTATGTAGACTTGGCCTAAGCCTCTAACTCTCCGCTATCCCACTTTGTCTGTAATTCTGGGAGTTATCAGCAGTGTCACATGAGCACTTTTGAATACGGAAGGGCTCAGGGCAGGAGTTTTGTAAACAAAGACTGAGACAGAATATTTCAGCCAAAATAAAGATTGGTGAAACTGAGACAACAAACAGTTGACATTACAGTTAATGATGGTTGCCAATTTATGCATTTGAATATTTTAGAAATATTAAGTACAGCTGGTCAATATATTTTATACTTTTGATGGAAAAGCATTTGCCTTCTTTTGCAAAACCTATTTGCTATTATCGACCAGCTCTTTGTAAATATCTAACAAATATACATTTTTCTAAGAGGTGGATCAAAGAGAGGTGAACCTCTTTTCTAAGAGGTGTATTCTGTCAAAGATGGATGACTTGCCAGTTTATACCTAGCATTCATATAGTTTACACTGTGCCATTTTGCATTAGCTTTTACATTGCAAGAATTAACAGTCTTTCTCCATTAAAGTATGGGTACATTTCTTCATTTCCCAACATAAAATGACAGGAAATCTCATCCATCCCTGAAAACTGAAAGTGACCTAAAACACGTTCTGTCTGTGTTTTAGATAGACAAGTCGTTGTAAGCCTGTGATGGGTTGGACCCCCCGTTCTGGGGTGCCACCTGATGTGCTGGGGTTTCACAGAGCCTCTCTTGCTCAGCCAGCCAGGGTTCCCTCTCCCTGCTTTGCTGAATTAGGCTCTCTGGCCTCTTGCAGCACACACACAGATAGGGCCACACCCCGCTGCAGTCACAGACTGAAGTCAGCTCTGTGTGCGAGGACTCCCCCAGCACTCACGTGCACACCCCTTTTGGGAGATAAACGCAAAACAATACTGTCTTGCACTGTATAGAAAGATCTGCACAGCGCAAGCTCATAAAAATCCGCCCTCTTCCTCAATGTGAAGAGAGATGTGCACGGCTTCTTACCCCCGGCCCTCCAGTTAGAAAGTACATAAACTGAGTTTTATTATAAACAAGAAAGTTTAACTACAAAAGGTGAATTTTAAGTGGTTAAAGGGATAGCAAACAGAACAAAGCAGATTACCTTAGTAAATAAACAAAAGCCGCAGACTGAGTTTAACACACTAGATAGGTAGGATACAAATTATCAAATTCTCACCCTGAGTGATAAACAGGCTGGCAGATTCCTAAGGCACAAGTTGCCTTGGCTTTCCTAGGTTTTCTTACACAGACTAAAGATCTTAGCCTGGGACCATCACTTTTCACAGTTCAGTCTTTGATCCTCAGGTGTTTTCAGGTGTGTTGTTGTAGGGAAAGTGAGGACCCTTCATGTTGTCATTGTCCCTCTTTTATATCTTCCCCCCCACTTGCTGGAAAGCCTTTTTTGCTGTGACCTGGGTCAAACAGTTCCCATTGTGTAGTGCTATCTCTGAGAGGTTTCTACTGCACACAGTTCCTGGGATAATTCTTATGCTTGTGTGCATTTCTTCAGTAAGCCACTAACATTGTTTGGCCTCATCCAACATAGCACATTTGAAATACAGAGACGTGGTCAATATTTCCAGCTTCAGATACAAAAATGCTACATGCATACAAATTGGATAAACACATTCAGTAAATCAATACCTTTCAATGATACCCATCTTGCATAAAGTATATTTTAATCATACCATATTCATATCATAACCTTATTTCCAGAAAGAATATGGGGTGTAACATCACAAAGCCCATGCACTGACTTTTCCTGTAAAAGTAAAATTGCTTCCAAATTGAATTTTTATTAAAGGTCAAATTACTTACTGGGTATAGATGAGGAATGTACAACAGTCCATCCAATTTTCAATTTCTTTATTCTTTGTGTTTGCATACTCCCTCCTTACCACCTTCTCAAAGCTATTTGAAACACATTCCTTCTGGAGAATAGCTGTCTAAACCACCATGCACCTAGAGTTCACAACAATATTCACCTCTGCTGTTAAGCCATAGATTTCACTTTCTTTAATGCTGACCTAGGAGTGCAAGCATATGGATTGTCTCTAGGTAACAAACTTCCTCAGTGGATAATGGTCCAGTCTAGTAGCTCTTACTAAGATTAGTTCCATCTAGATTTCAACTTGACTACTCATGTCATTATCTTAATGAGAGCTGGGGCACTTAATACCTTTCAGAAGGAGTTTAGGATCCTGTAGGAGCAGGGTCTCGGAGTGTGAGCCTGAGAAGTGCTAAGCAACCATACTACCCATTAGCCAGTGCAAGTAGCGATTGCTCATTTAGAACTGAGCAACTCTTCAACACTAGTTGTGAGACTTGATGTCATGATACTCGGTCCTGCTCTCGCTCTGTTCAGTGGCAGAAATACCATTGACTTAGGGGGACCAGATGTCCTGATTTTATAGGGACAGTCCTGATTTTTGGGTCTTTTTCTTATATAGGCTCCTATTGCCCCTCCACCCCCGTCCCGATTTTTCACACTTGCTATCTGGTCACCCTACATTGACTTCAGTGCAAGCACAACCTGGGGCATGACAACAGCTACAGTTCCTGATCCTACAAGATTCTGAGTGTAAAATGGAGCGCAGCCCCCCCCAGATTTGAACTCTTGGCAAAAGCAACCCCAGTAAAAATTCAGTGCACAAGCTTTGCATATCGTAGACTCTGACCACTAATGAGCGGAGTTGGACTCTGTTTCATGCTAGGTCGCTGGATTGGAAGTTAGGAAACGTGGCTTCTGTTCCCACCTTGCCACTGAGCTGTAGTGTGACTTTGGGCAAGTCACATCACCTTACTGCGCAGCAGTCGCCCATCCATAAAATGGAAATAATGACATTTGTAAAGTGCTTGACACTCTGTGGATGGAAAGAGCTATAATAGCTAAGTGGGAATAGCAGCATGGATTTTAAGTGGTATTATGTACATACACATTTCCAATCAGATATGAATGTCAGTTTCCTTCTGAAAAAGCTCTTAAATTTCTCTCCCAAGCTCCCTAAAACAATAATAGCTGATGACTTTGCTGCACACCCACTTCTCTTTCTACTTTACATTCTTGGCTGATCTAGTTTCTCTTTTTTGCGCACACACACGGTTTAAAAGGCAGTTTGATGCAGCATTTTTTTCTTTGCTGTGTGGAGATTATCCGCAGTGGATATATGGTGTAGAAATGAATTTACACGTTGCTTTTGCAGCAAGGAGAGGAGTATATTCTCCCCCCTCCCCCCAATTGCTTTGTATCCTTAAAAAAACCAAAACAAAACAAAAAATACCAACTCTCATTTTGTTTGGTGGAAAAAGGGAAGAGTTGCTCGCTGCTCTAGTATTTAACATTTATTCTCAGATTTTAAGTTTCACTTGCACTTCAGAACTGCTCTGATTTACATCAGCTGAGGATCTAGCCCATGGTACTTCTCAGTTTTAATACAAGTGAAGGATACTATAAAATATGTAAAGGATTACTGCAACAGAACAAGGTGGAGAAACTATGAATAATAGAAAAGGGCACAAAAAAAGTTAACCTGTTCCTCATGTTTAAAATATCCAGATTAGGAAATCTCTTAACTCTACCAGAATATTAAATGGGGGAGCATTTAAAAAATGTCATGTACAGATACTTAATGTCTGAAGAATCTTCTTTTTTTTTTTTTGTTAATACTTTTTATTAGCACTTCATTGCTTGCCCCCTAGCATTTAAAGCAGAGGTATCCAAAGGGGTCTAGAACAGCAGCCCCCATTGGCCTGGAGCAGCAAACCGCGGCCAGTGGGAGCCACGATCGGCCGGACCTGTGGACGCAGCAGCTAAACAAACCAGCCCGGCCCACCAGGGGCTTTCCCTACACAAGCAGTGTCCCAAGTTTGGGAAACACTGCTCTAGGGGCTTTCAGTTCTCCAATTTATTTGCAACTACCGTATCCTCAGATATGAGTAAGAATGACATCGAGGGTTCTGTTTATTAATCTCTGTTGTATGATTAAACCACTCTTCTCTCGTATGCATTATCCACTTTCCTCCTTTTCTTCCTCATTAGAAAGCTGGACAATTTTTGGGGGTTGATGTGAGGAGGGGCTACTCAGATGAGTTAGGATTCAAGGATTGTACCAGTATTTAGGGGGGTACATCTGAGTATTTCTGTGCAGCATGGGGCCGTTAGTGTTAACCTTTGCTTGTTCAGAAGTTCCACAACTTTGTCCAAGAAATGTTGGGCTCAGTAACTCGGTAACTTAATAAAATAATTTCTTGGGTTGTCATGTGGGGTCTGATTTGCCAAACCTTAACTGACAGAAGTGATCCTTATTTACACATGGAGACCCATGGAGGTCTATAGTCATTGGGCAACAGTACATGTTTTCAGACCGGTGAGTGAAAAGTGCTATAATTTATTTATTTATTTATTTATCACGGGCTTTTGAGTACACAAAAATCCCCCTATAACTCATAGATTTAACTCTTTTAAAATCTCTCTTATTCTTGAGATGTCATTATGGGACCAATGATCCATTCTTTGTTCACCCAAGCCTCAATTCTAAGGGAGATTTGGAGATAATGAAGGGATAACACCCGATTCTGAAATAAGTTATTCTGGTGTAAACTAACAGAAGCACCTCTGAAGTCATTAGAACTTCACCAGTATAAATGAGAGGAGAATCAAGCCCAAAAGAATTGGTACAAAAAACTGGGTATTGCAGCTACAAACATGATGTGCTAAAACATTTTTGGTGCTCATGCTTGGATAAAAACTTCAGGCCTTACTGGGAGGACATGTTATAAATGTATAGACCCTGAGATTAAACCTGGCTTCTAACAATAATGCACTATTCATGCCCATAATTGTGTTCAAGAAATACCCAACTACCTTACTTTGGGAGATAAAGAAGCCTTTAAAACCTGGTTCAGCTGCCAGGGCACCACATTTAAAAACTGAGGGGTAGATTTTCAAAGGCACAAAGAAAAGTTAGGTATCCAACTCCCATTGAAACTCAATGAGAACTGGCCTTCTACTGTGCCTTGGAAAATCTTCTCCTTAGGCCCTAGTACACATTAATGTGATGCAGTTAAGCGTGTCCATGTAAATCAACCTTAAAGAGTAGTGAAGCAAAACTGAGTTTTGATTTAATGTTTGTTGTAGTCCACAGCAGGGGAATAATGCAATAATTAGCTTAATTTGATTCAGAGAGATTTCTATATCTACCTGAACGTCTCAAGATAAGCAGTGAGGTGCAACAGGATGGCATGTGGGAATATTGCCTACTAGAATGATTAAAGGATTAGAAAACACGCCTTATAGCAATAGAGTCAAGGAGCTCAATCTATTTAGGGACTATAAATCTCCACATGGAGAAAAACATTGGATAATGGGCCTGTCAATCTAGCAGAGAAAGGTATAACATGATCCAAGCTAGCCAAATTCCGACTAGAAATAAGGGGCACATTTTTAACAGTGAGGGTAATTGACAACTGGAACAATTTGCCAAGGGACATGGTGGATTCTCTATCACTGACAATTGTTAAATCCAGATAGGATGTTTTTCTAAAAGATCTGCTCTAGGAATTATTTGGGAAAAGTTTTATGGGCTGTGTTATACAGGAGGTCAGACTGATCACTGGTCATAGTGGTCGCTTCTGGCCTTGGAATCTATGACTTCCTGTCAGAAAAGAATGCTGGGGAGGAACAAACATACAGGGTCAGGAATGAGGCCCCTTTCCTTTCTAATCTCAGTAGCAATGGTGATTCTCACTGTATTTCAGCAGAAGAGTGAACATAGCCCAACTGATGGGAAAAGAGGGTGAAACGGAAAAATGCCTCCCATCCTCCCAATTTACCCTTCATGTATCCATACAGGACCTGACCAGAATCAAGCCTATAATTAGAAATTGGTTCCCATTACTTTATAAAGGCGGATAATTATAAAGCTCTACAATTTACTTACACCAGGGCTCAATCCTACTTGCCTACACCCAAGGAAAAAAAAAATAAAGGGCCAGATCATTGGCTGGTGTAAATTGGTATCAAATTTCAATGGAATATCACTGATTTACACCAGCTGAGGAGCTGGCCCAAAAGATATGCTGCACAATTCAATAAAAGTGACATTTTCCTTGGCTCCTCCTCCTCCTATCTGTGTGACATGTCCATCTCTTTGGGGATTTTTTCACTGCTGCGTCAATGTATTTTGCATTAGAGGCACAAATAGTGCTTTCTTTTGAAAAGTCTGACGGTCGCACAGTAAGTGGATCAGTTTTCCCTCTGCAATTACGCATGAGGCAGCTCTTGAAAAACTCTCAACGCCCACCGCAAGAATGTGAAATTTTAAAGTAGATATATTTGGAAAAAATGAAAAGGGAACTAATTTATCATCAATTGGCCAATTAACTTCCATGGGAACAGAACTCCGCCTAATTTCCCTTGACATAAAAGAGAGAAGAATCAGAAATGTTATTAAATCTAATAGTTCTCATTCAAAACATGGTAGGCATTCCTTTCGTTTGATCAGATGCACTATGGACCTGATCCTGATACTATTTCCAGAGGAGGGCATAACCTGTCACTGAATCAATTCAATGGGATTATTGATAAAGGTAATTACTTACATGAATATGGGAAGGAGGACTGAGCCCTTGTGTAGGTAAATCATAAAGCTTTATAATTAACTTCCATTATATTCCACATTCTTTTCCAGAATATTTGGATTTTATTAGGTAAATGCAATTCTGCAGTTTTGCCACAAACAATATTTCCAAGCGAATATTAGACCTTACTCAGTAATATAAAATTTCACACTATTAAATTTATTACAAGAATTCATGTTCACATCTGGGCAGATGTTTATCAGTTGAACAAAAATAGAAGGGAAAGACAGTTCCTGTGTCCATCAAGAAGGGAGTGTATTGCCCTTTCACTTTCATTTATGATGAAGTTACAGGAATCACAATCATAGTTGAAAATGGGGATTCTGCAAAAATTGCTGACATGGAGATTGCAAAGAATTAAAAGATAACTGTATCAAATTGCCTTTCTGGACCTAAAATGGGCCAAATAGATTAAGAAGCTGCATCCTTTAACATGTTAATTCAAGGGAAAAAACCTAAAACATGAATCTTTAAGGGTGACTTGCAAAGGAAAAAACATTGTTTTGCCTTCTCTTGCTGCATTGTGATGTATAAACAAGACATGGAAGTTTAATACTTTTTTTGGACTTTAAAAAAAAAAAAATCTTTGAGATAGCAGGGGTCTTTTCTGTCTCTGTCCAGCTGGGTGCATGGTGTGGCAGATAGACCAGATAATCCAACATTTATGCAGTTTCCCTCATACAACCAATGAAATGGTTGCATGCAAATTAGCTGTAGAATAAGGGTGTTGATTGGTTGAATTACATCTGATATCAGAATGGTCTAATACTCTTGGCGTGGTGTAGCTTACTGTAGCTGTATACCTCATGGATGTAATTTGTAAAGTCAAAATGACTGAGAACTTGAAAATTGGATGGTAACATGCTGTGAATTCCCATGACAATTCATCCGACTGATATTCTGAACAGAAATTTTCAGCCACACTTGTAGCTGCCTCCTTCATTTCACACTGACTCTACAGACTGTTTAGGTCTCAGAGTAACACACAGTCACATTACTGGAATCTTATTATATAGATTATTTGTATTGCAGTAGAATAAGAGTCTGAACAAAGATCAGCTAGGCACTTTATGGTTAAGTAACAAAGAATATAGTCCTTCTCCCAGAGAGCTCACTATTTACATGTTAGATGGGATGGTGGACAAAGCAAACAAGTGGGCGGGAGGTTGAGGTTTCAATAAAACAAACAGAGTTTAGCAGAAAAGCAGAAACCACAGCTTGTAATTGTATTGTGAAACAAAGTATCTTCATTCTAGCTACCAAATCTCTGCTGCGTGACTCTGTATCTTTCATCCAGTGAGATTTCAGTCCACCCTTTGTTGCTGACATTGCACCCGAATGTTTTGTTGTCCGAAAGAGTCTGAACACATATACTGAGGAAAGTAGAATCTTGATATCACCTCCCAAGCAGGCACTTGGATTGTTTGCTTATAGCATGCACAACCTCCAAATCATTCATTTCCTGCCCATGGTAGAGCAGTGCCAAACTTTCATTGTAAAGTCTGAAGCCACATGATACTCGCCTAGTTTTGTGGATTTTTTTTTCAAACACCACTTAAACTTGTTACAAATTTTGCTATCATTCACAAAACTCTTGAGCAAGCAGGAGACCCTTTTTCAGGCAAAAACTTGGGTCCATTTATGGTTTTGTAAAACATGGGAAATGTCAGAAACAAGTTTGTGAGAATACATCCCTTGAACTTTGGAAAAGTTTGGATCCAGATCTGAATGGTAAACTCTGATGCTCCAGCACCTCTCAAACCATTTGAAGCCTGTGATTTTACACTGGTATGACTGAGTTTTGCTTGGAGTTTTTGGGTTTGTTCCGATCAAAAATTCAAAGTGAGACTTGTGGGGATGTGAAGCCATGCAAATAAGAACTAAAGAAAAGTACCATACAAACCTCTTCTGGATACACACTGTAAGCTATGCCTTCAGGGGGGGTGGCAGTGGTGGTGTTTTTACATAGAGATCTATCTTCATGTAAATTCTAGTGGTTAGAAGGCACAGGTAGTTCCTCTATGTAACTAGTTGAGGTGTACCCTGTGTGTTGGGTAATAGGTTGAACATGACTAGCTACAATGAGGTAAAAACTCCTTGTATCTTGTCTCCACTCGGATATTACCTTGAATTAACTATTTCAATGCAAAAAGGATGTCTCTTTTTGCAATGAAGACATCACTTCTGTTTTGTACAGATCTCTCTCTCTCTCTCTATCCAGACAGTGCATGAACTTCATCAGATAACTCTCTTTTTTTCTACTGATCTTCCAGAATTTCTTAAGCTTATTTTTTGGGGCCCACAAAATTCTGAAAATTAAAGATAACTTTTAAAGATTATTGTGCCGTACCAGTGCAGAGGACCAACCAAATGAGGGAATTTCTAACTGAATTAGCAGTTTGAATGAGATGTTGGATAATGTGCTTGAATACCATGCAAGTAGTTAGTACAGAAGTACTTTATGCAACTAGATTGCTTTTGTGTTGTTGGTTCTTGCCTTCTCTCACTCAAGTTTATATTGTAATAATATGTTTCTAGAACAACTGGGCAATTAGTAATAATCTTGCCATTGGCTCCAGTTAACTTCAGTGGATTTTGGATTGGGCCCTCATTGGCCAGCAAGGCTAATTTGTTCCCAATGTGAAGTCCTGCTCTGAAGGCAAAAAAGATATAAGAAAGATCCTTTGGTTTAAAAAACACAGTAGAACATATGAATCTTAGAAGTGTGTGTGTCTCTCAGGTAATGGGGATGAAATGTACTACTAAGAAGCTCCACTCAAATGGTCCCAGAAGCTGTCCTATGAAAGAGCAGCTATCACCATTTTTTTCTCAATTAACTAGTGTGTTTATTCCTGGGATCTCTAGAGAAAAAGCTCCATGTCTTATCAAGATTATAAATAGGTGTAAGGCAATGGACAGGGCCCGCAAATCAGTAATTCCCATTGACAAAATCTTTGTTACAGATGAGACTGTGATATTATATAATGTTGATTTATGGTGACAATTAAGAATATGTTACTGAAGCTTGTTTTCACTGTAAAGTCCCCTTGGATTGTATGCCTTTTAAATCTTTCAGCGTCTGTATCCCAAAAGACTTTGATTTCAGGGAAAGGATTTAGTGATTATAAATGTAGTAAAGGATGAAAACTGCTGGAAGACTCCAGAGTAGCAAATAATGAGGTTTTTTTTAACCAGGAACCTGTGTAATTCAAAGGATTTACACTGCCCACAGAACTGAGGCCATGGAATCTTTTCTTTTTAAGTTTATAGCCGCTATTACTTACTGTTTAAGTCCAGGTATGATGGTCTATCCCTCTCAATTGCTTTCTTTAGGAAAGCAAAGCTTTGTTCCCTTCACCAGGAGTTACTTCCTCTAAGTGTGTAATCAGAGAACAGGTTGGCCAGCTGAGGGGATCAGTAATGGGGCAATAATTAATGTAAGGGCAGGGCGTGAAGTGAATAACTTTCAGGGGGAAAAGGGATAAAGTCCTGGTGGTAGGGTGTGTGGGGGTGTGTGTGTGTGTCAATGTATCATCACCATAGGATTTTAAGAGGAAAAAACTATGCCATTTGGTACAGTCCAAAGGCAAAAAATCTGCTCATCAGCAGTATCTTTGAGGCAGGAATAGGAGTCATGCCTGGAAGGAATGTTTTAGTGCTGTACTATCCAGAGAGAGGAGCAAACGCCACCACAGGCAAGGACAATCCCTTTCCGTTCAACCACTGGTTAAGAGATAACCTTGGACTCTTAACGACAGTCTGTGATATACAGCCTGACTGCAAGAGATATGAGCCTGGTTTCACTGACGTGAAATTGACCCAGGACTGGTTGCTTCACTGGAAAAGATTCCAGACATCCAAGTTTGTAGTATCTCTAGTATCATTGTCGGGTATTTCTGACAAGTGATGCATGTGTATGTAAGTGCCTACATTATGGTTGTCCCGGCATGAGTGGGCGGTAAAGGTGCAGGGAGCACTGTCTGCACACACGTAGGGTAGCTGGAGTTTGGTTGGCTGCTGGAAAGCTAGGGATGCTGGCAGTGCTGATGGTCCCATAGGATGCAAGTCTGAGTGGCTGTGAGCATGTCTGTCGACAAGCCAGCAGTTCTTCATAGGGTGTGCTAGCTGTAGCTGGTGTGGCAAGTCTTGCATCCATTCCCCCTGAGATGTGAGACCTGTAGAACGAAATTATTTCAGGAACCATTCTAATGGCAGGGCACTTCCTCCCTCTCCCCAGCATGGATCAGCTTCATGAGAGGCAAAACAGAACCTACAGGGCCCAGTTCTACCCTCTGATAACTCCGGGAACTCGTTGTTCTCTGCCTCACGGGGGTGTCTGTGGGGCTTAACTCATTAATAGTTGTTTGGCAGGGGGGATAATTTTTTTTTCATAAACAGCAGACAATGAAAAATACAAAAAGGTAAATAACTGACAGCTTGCATATGTTTCCAAATACTACATGCTTCACGGGGCTCCTATGGAATTATGCAATTTTGCAACTGGTCAAAACCGCACAAGCAGACAATACGACATAGCCGTAACATGTTAGGGTGGGATCGTGGGGGTAGCAGTCGTGAAACAGGAGAAGACACATGAATAGGGAAGGACAGGACCTCGAGAAGAGGAAAAAGAGGAGAGGTTATTAAATCACTGGCCCTTACTCAATGATTTCAAACTCATCTATGATAGTTTGCATGGATTGATTGTCCCAAGGTCACCGTGTCAGCTGAAAACAAAATATTTTGACTGTCTTTTTGAAAGAGATCTGGCTATAGTGCTATTTATAGCAAATAAGTCCCATTGATTTCATTTTGGAAACAATGATCACAAGCTATTCTGACTTCCTACTATTACTCAATATTTATTGTGAGGTACTGTTCAAAGTAACTTGTTGAAGATGATGCAGACACAGGGTACAATCCTGCTCACATTACTCATATACACACAGTCCCATTGACTTCAAGGCAAGCCGAATGCTAGTTGTACTTGTAAACTTAGGCTCTCTGGCCTCAAGACAGAGAATAACTATGAAAAATAAGATTACAGGTCGCCTGAGTGAGATGAGTGAGTGGTTTCATCCAGTTCTTAGTAGTCAGATACAGTCAGCCTTGAAAACCAGTTGTCACCAACTGGCCGCCTTGTTTGTGATCTCAGCAGAGAGGACTAGAACCAAATGTGCATGAAGACATTTTCTCTTTTACCAGCCATCCCTGTAGATCAGTGTTGGGGTCCCTTAGCAGGGCAATCTGGCACCTTTCACAAGCACAGCATTAATGGTGAATAAACCTGTGTGTTCAATTGACAGAGTGTTTTGTTTGTTGCTACTGCATGTGAGGCTGTAATGGGAGTAATTAATCACGTTTCTTCCTTGGAAAAGCTCTAATCTGATCAAGTGTTTATAAAGCATCCCTTTTCAGGCTGCTCAGCTGAGAAAATATAGCCCCAATTTACCTAGATAGATAACCTACTAAAAAGAAAACCATAGAGAGAAGTAAGTGCATACTTTGTGGCATACAAAACAATGGCAATAATAGTGTTTTACTGGATAGAATGTCTGAAATAATAAATACAAGGCATTAAAAGGTGTCTTTGTTTGGAAACAATATTAAGAAACGCCTGTTTCATTAGCCCCTACCTGTTTCCCTTTCATAATTACTGCCAGATGCACCATACCTTTTGAGATGGTGCCTTTTCACTCTCAGCACTGCTTTGCTGCTTGCCAGTTGGGAATGGGTGCTATCTGAGGAGAAAATCCTTATTAGCACCTTTTAGTTATATTAACAGGGTGGTGATTTAATAATCACAAATGACTGAGAGAACTTGGCATAGGGAAATAAATAGCCTAATAGAAGAGTAAATAAACAAGATATTAGCATATCCTTTGTGGAAAATGGGGTCAGCTTCTGAAGTCAGTGTGTCAGCCTTTTGCTTGTAGTCACTAAAGTGAACTATTACTCGGAGGTAGCAGCTTCAGAAGTCTGGTGTTTATCCTCACAGATTTATCTTGCTGAAGACATTAACCTCTGACATGCAAGAGTACAACCACCATGTATTAAGCACAGGGACAATGAGGGAAAAAACATATTGAATCCTGTGATGCCTTTCATTTACTAGAAGACTAAAAATGGCCATGTGCCTATGGTATAATTATAAAGGACCTATGCATTAGAGAAGAGCTTATGAATGTAAAAGACTCATGCTCTGATGAAGAAACATGAATTATATTAGAGCATCTTACAGGGTATTATGCTCTTCCTGGAAGAGCAGTGCTTGTTCCTCCCTCCCCATATCATTAGTTCCTCCTATTGTGACATTGTGTGATTAAAATATAACCATGCAAATCATTATTGCTACCACTGTTATATAATTGCAGCAAATCTTATACAAGATATAACTGATGGCCAGAAAGAGTTAAACAGCTTGCAGACTGAATGACCCAAAGCCCACATTTAAAGTCACGCTGGAAAGGTATGCAAATGGTAATGAGGGTCATTGTGTGGCTAGGTAGGCTAGAACTTTGAAATGCTAACCTATATTGTTAGAAGTGATACTAATTGTGTGTATCTTTGATGCTAGCATGTAAACAGACAGTTCCTGTCTGTTACTATAACTATTAATTCAGAGATCAAAAAGGAATATTAACATTTAGATGAATCTTGGGTAAAATAATGTCATTGTCTATATGTCTCTTTGAAGTTTGTAATAGACTGCCTAATGGATAAATTGCCCTATGCTAATTTGTGTAACTAATTACTGGTGGTGTTTAGAAAGCAAAAGGTTACATCAAAAGCCTATTGTTTAACCAGGACTGTGTGGTCAAGTGGATGCTAGAACACTGTATAAAAAGACCCTTGAGTCCTGATCCTGTTCATCTCAGATCTGCTTAAGCTTCATCAGGGGAAGTTTGAGTCGCAAGACTCAGGTCCTAGTTATGTTGGTACACCTTGAATATGATATTTGGACATTGGACTATAACCTATGAACTATTTCTGAAAGAACTCTTTGCAACTACAAAGCTCAACATCTCTGCTATGAATCTGAATCTTAAGAATTGAACTCATGTCTGTATGTATATTGATCTTTTAACCATACACTTTTGTTTTTTAATACATTTTAGCTTAGTTAATAAGAATTGGCTGTAGTGTGTATTTGAGTAAGATCTGGAATATTCAATAACCTGAGAGGTAATGTGTCCGATCCTTTGGGATTGGTAGAACCTTTTCTTTTATATGATGAAATAAGATTTTCATAAATCATTATATTTGACATAGGTACCTGGATGGAGGCCTGAGGCTGGATCACTTTAAGGGAATTGTATTGTTTGGACTTCTGAGTAACCAGTAAGGTAATAAAGAAGCTGTTTTATGCTGGCTTGGTAAATCTAAGTATTGGGATATCCACCAGCTTTATGGGGCTTGTCTGCCCAATTCTTTGCAGTTCACCCTAATTGAGTGACCACAGCTAGCCCCCACTGGGACCCCGGCCGCACTATGGTACAATTATAAAGGGCCTATGCATTAGATAAGAGCTTATGAATGTAAAAGACTCATGCTCTGAAGAAACGTGAATTATATTAGAGCAGTTTACAGGGTATTGTGCTCTTCCTGGAAGAGCAATGCTTGCTCCTCCCTCCCCCTCCATATCAGTAGTTCCCCCTACTCTTTAATTTTCCCAATATTATCAGAAATATATTCTCATGGTCTTCCCACCCACTTTCCCCAACTTGGGGGCCTTGATTAGGCACAGCTGTCCGATAGTGCTGGAGAAGTTGAACCTTTGATGCCATGTTGCTGGGGAAATCAATGAGCATCTGTGATGGGGTGTACCTACTCCGCATCAGCCCTGAAAGGGCTTTGCAGGCTGAGGAAGCCCCGCCCCTCAGACTTTGCTGGGCATGCTCAGCCTAGAGGTAGAGTATGAAAGGAAGCAGCCCAGCTCAGTCTAGGCAGGCTGCTGAAGGGAGAGTCCACAGAGTGCAGCCCCCCCAGGGAGCAGCTGCAGGCCCCAAACCCAGGAGCAAGGCACGCAGAGGCCCAGACAGACTCCAGACTGCCTGACGAGCCCTGGGTGTGACATTGCACTCTCTATGATTTTATGAAAATATGCTAATAAGTGTGAATATAATATAACTGGAATATGCTTCATGCAAAAGGTCTCTTGTAAGGGATCATTACAAAGCTTATAATCTACTGAGTGTGTTCATCTATTTGTATGAATGTATCATTCTTGTATCTGAAACTAGAAATATGAAATATAACTCTGAGGGCCTATTGTAATTATGCAAAGTGTGGGTCATTAATGTTGGTTTGGAATCTTGATGGCTCCCATCAACCAGGACAATTGTCTGTAGATGGCTCTGTTTTACTTGTAAGTCTTCCTGTATACATGTGTGCTGGCAAGTGGGTAATGAAGTCTTACAGTGACATGTGATCACTGGAATCCATCTTTAACCTGGTGCTTTTCCATTTAGAAGGGGACCCAGAGAGACAAAAGATTCCTGCCTTGTGCCAAAGCTATATAAGGGGGTGGAACAGAACAAAGGGGGCTGCAATCATGAGAAATCCCCTAGCTACCACCTGAGCTGTAACAAGGGCTGGACCAGGGGAAAGGATTGTGCCCAGACTAGGAAGGCATCCAGTCTGTGATAGAAGCTTATTGAAATATCTCTGAGGGTGAGATTTTATCTGTATTCAGTTTTCTTACTGGATTAGTCATAGGCTTGTGTGTTTTATTTTATTTTGCTTGGTAATTCAGTTTGTTCTGTCTGTTACTACTTGGAGCCACTTAAATCCTACTCTTTGTATTTAATAAAATCACTTTTTCTTATTAATTAACCCAGAGTATGTATTAATACCTGGGGGGTGGGGAGAAACAGCTCTGCATACCTCTCTGATGAAGTGGGCTGTAGCCCACGAAAGCTTATGCTCAAATAAATTTGTTAGTCTCTAAGGTGCCACAAGTACTCCTGTTCTTTTTGCAGATACAGACTAACATGGCTGCTACTCTGAAACCTCTCTATCAGTGTTATAGAGGGTGAACAATTTATGAGTTTACCGTGTATAAGCTTTATACAGGGTAAAATGGATTTATTTGGGGTTTGGACCTCATGGGGAGTTGGGCATCTGAGTGTTAACTGAAAGCAGCTTAAGAAGTGTTCCTGTCTTTAAGTCTGCAGCTTTGGGGCACGTGGTTCACACCCTGGATCTGTGTTGGAGCAGACTGGTGAGTCAAGCTCAACAAGATAGGTGCTGGAGTCCCAAGATGGAAGGGAAAGCAGGGGCAGAAATAGTCTTGGCATATCAGTTGGCAGCCCCAAGGGGGTTTCTGTGATCCAACCCATCACGTCGGAAAGAGACCGCGCCAGCGGAAGCTAGGCCATTGGAGACCTGGGGGAAACATGGAGCTTCACCGAGGGAGAAAGGGGAGGCAGCAGCCCACGAGACTTAGAATCTTCTCCAGTGAGTGAAAGGGGGAACTGGTCAGCGTGTTTCAGGAGGATCCCCACTGACTCAGGTCTGGTCTACACTACGAGTTGAGGTCGACTTTAGCAGCGTTAAATCGAATTAAGCCTGGACACGTTCACACGACGAAGCCCTTTCTTTCGACTTAAAGGGCCCTTTAAACCGGTTTCTTTACTCCACCTCCGACGAGGGGATTAGCGATAAAATCGGCCTTAGCGGGTCGGAATTGGGGTAGTGTGGACGGAATTCGACGTTATTAGCCTCCGGGAGCTATCCCACAGTGCTTCATTGTGACCGCTCTGGACAGCACTCTCAACTCAGATGCACTGACCAGGTAGACAGGAAAAGGCCCGCGAACGTTTGAATTTCATTTCCTGTTTGCTCAGCATGGAGAGCACAGGTGACCACGCAGAGCTCATCAGCACAGGTAACCGTGATGGAGTCCCAGGATCGCAAAAGAGCTCCAGCATGGACAGAACGGGAGGTACGGGATCTGCTCACCATATGGGGAGATGAATCAGTGCTAGCTGAACTCCGAAGCAGTAAACGAAATGGCAAAATATTAGAAAAGGTCTCCAAGGCCATGAAGGACAGAGGCCATAACAGGGACGCAAAGCAGTGCAGCGTGAAAATTAAGGAGCTACGGCAAGCCAACCACAAAGCCAGAGAAGCAAACGGAAGGTCCGGGGCAGAGCCGCAAACATGCCGCTTCTACGCGGAGCTGCATGCCATGCTAGGGGGTGCAGCCACCACTACCCCAACCGTGTGCTTTGACTTCTTCAATGGAGAAACACACAGGGAAGCGGGTTTGGGGTACGAGGAAGATGAGGATGAAGATAATGTAGATAGCTCACAGCAGCAAGGAAGCAGAGAAACCAGTTTCCCCAACAGCCAGGATATGTTTATCACCCTGGACCTGGAACCAGTAACCCCCGAACTCACCCAAGGCGTGCTCCCAGACCCTGAGGGCACACAAGGGACCTCTGGTGAGTGTACCTTTGTAAATATTACACATGGTTTAAAAGCAAGCGTGTTTAATGATTAATGATTAATTTGCCCTGGCAATCGCGGCCAGTACAGCTACTGGAAAAGTCTGTTAACGTGTATGGGGATGGAGCGGAAATCCTCCAGGGACATCTCCAGAAAGCTCTCCTTCATGTACTCCCAAAGCCTTTGCAAAAGGTTTCTGGGGAGGGCTGCCTTATCCAGTCCGCCATGGTAGGACACTTTACCACGCCAGGCCAGTAGCACGTAGTCTGGAATCATTGCATAACAAAGCATGGCAGCGTATGGTCCAGGTGTTTGCTGGCATGCAGACAACATCCATTCCTTATTGCTCTTTGTTATCCTCAGGAGAGTGATATCATTCACGGTCACCTGGTTGAAATGGGGCGATTTTATTAAGGGGACATTCAGAGGTGCCCCTTCCTGCTCTGCTGAACAGAAATGTTCCCCGCTGTTAGCCACGCGGTGGGGGGAGGGGTGAAGTGATCATCCCAGAGAATTGGGTGTGGGGGGGAGAGGGGTTAGTTGGGTTTGTGCTGCATGTTAACCCGGAAACCGCAGCCCCTCCTTTTACATTGCAAACCCATTTTAAATGGCCAACCCAATGGGTGCTTGATATGGGAAATGAGGGCGCTGCTGTTTGAAACCATTCCCACATGTTAAGAAGGTTAAAAAAGCCAAAAGACTGTGGCTTACCATGGCTGCCTGCAAGCCGAAATCTGTTGCCTAGCACTGCGTGAGTGATCTCTCACACCAAACCGGCAGGCCCTCAATATAAGAGGAAAAATGCGACCTTGTAACGAAAGCACATGTGCTGTGTAATGTGAACAGCAAAATTTAACGTGAAAGAGTGTACCCATTGTTCTCTAAAATGTGTCTTTTTTAACCACCTCTCCCTTCTCCTCCACCAGCTGCAAATGTTTCTCCTTCACAGAGGCTAGTGAAGATTAGAAAGAGAAAACGGAGGACACGGGACGATATGTTCACAGAGCTCCAGATGTCCTCCCACGCTGACAGAGCACAGCAGAATGAGTGGAGGCAGTCAATGTCAGACTACAAAAAAGCACAATATGAACGAGAGGAGAGGTGGCGGGCTGAATCGTAGGATGAACAGAGCAAGTTGCGGGCTGAAGATGATAGGTGGCGTCAGCTTGCAGACAGAAGGCAAGAGTCGATGCTCTGGCTGCTGGAGCATCAAACTGATATGCTCCAGCGTATGGTTGAGCTGCAGGAAAGGCAGCAGGAGCAGAGACCGCTGCTACAGCCCCTGTGTAACCAACAGCCCTCCTCCCCAAGTTCCATAGCCTCCTCACCCAGACGCCCAAGAACACGGTGGGGGGGCCTCCGGCCACCCAGTCACTCCACCCCAGATGATTGCCCGAGCATCAGAAGGCTGGCCTTCAATAAGAGTTAAAGTTTTAAACTGCAGTGTGTCCTTTTCCTTCCCTCCTCCCCCACCCATCCCGGGCTACCTTGGCAATTATCCCCCTATTTGTGTGATGAATTAATAAAGAATGCATGAATGTGAAGTAACAATGACTTTATTGCCTCTGCAAGCGGTGCTCGAAGGGGGGAGGGGAGGGTGGGGTGGTTGATTTACAGGGAAGTAGAGTGAACCGGGTGGGGGGGGAGGGGCGGAGGGTTCATCAAGGAAAAACAAACAGAAGTTTCACACCGTAGCCTGGCCAGTCACAAAACTCGTTTTCAAAGCTTCTCTGATGCGCACTGCGCCCTGCTGTGCTCCTCTAACCGCCCTGGTGTCTGGCTGCGTGTAATCAGCGGACAGGCGATTTGCCTCAACCTCCCACCCCGCCATAAATGTCTCCCCCTTACTCTCACAGATATTGTGGAGCGCACAGCAAGCAGCAATAACAATGGGGATATTCTTTTCGCTGAGGTCTGAGCGAGTCAGTAAGCTGCACCAGCGCGCTTTTAAACGTCCAAATGCACATTCCACCACCATTCTGCACTTGCTCAGCCTGTAGTTGAACAGGTCCTGACTCCTGTCCAGGCTGCCTGTGTACGGCTTCATGAGCCATGGCATTAAGGGGTAGGCTGGGTCCCCAAGGATCACGATAGGCATTTCAACATCCCCAACAGTTATTTTCTGGTCCGGGAAGAAAGTCCCTTCCTCCAGCTTCCGAAACAGAGCAGAGTGCCTGAAGACGCGAGCATCATGTACCTTTCCCGGCCATGCCACGTTGATGTTGGTGAAACGTCCCTTGTGATCCACCAGGGCTTGCAGCACCATTGAAAAGTACCCCTTGCGGTTTATGTACTCGGTGGCTTGGTGCTCCGGTGACAAGATAGGGATATGGGTTCCGTCTATGGCCCCACCACAGTTTGGGAATCCCATTGCAGCAAAGCCATCCACTATGGCCTGCACATTTCCCAGAATCACTACCCTTGATATCACCAGGTCTTTCATTGCCCTGGCAACTTGGATCACAGCAGCCCCCACAGTAGATTTGCCCACTCCAAATTGATTCCCGACTGACCGGTAGCTGTCTGGCGTTGCAAGCTTCCACAGGGCTATCACCACTCGCTTCTCAACTGTGAGGGCTGCTTTCATCCTGGTATTCTGGCGCTTCAGGGCAGGGGAAAGCAAGTCACAAAGTTCCATGAAAGTGCCCTTATGCATGCGAAAGTTTCGCAGCCACTGGGAATCGTCCCACACCTGCAGCATGATGCGGTCCCACCAGTCTGTGCTTGTTTCCCGGGCCCAGAATCAGCGTTCCACGGCATGAACCTGCCCCAGTAACACCATGATTTCCACATTGCTGGGGCCTGTGCCTTGTGAGAGGTCTATGTCCATGTCAATTTCCTCATCACTCTCGTCGCCGCGCTGCAATCGCCTCCTCGGCTGGTCCTGGTTTTGCTTTGGCATGTCCTGGCTCTGCATATACTCCAGGACAATGCACGTGGTGTTCATAGTGCTCATAATTGCCGCGGTGATCTGAGCGGGCTCCATGATCCCAGTGCTAGCTATGGCGCCTGGTCTGAAAAAAGGCGCGAAACTAGTATCTGACGGACCAGGGGAAGGAGGGAGGGAGGGAGGGGCGAGTGACAACATGGCGTACAGGTACAGGGAATTAAAATCAACAAAGGTGGCTGTGCATCAGGGAGAAACACAAACAACTGTCACACAGAATGGCCCCCCCCAAAGATTGAACTCAAAAGCCTGGGTTTAGCAGGCCATTGATTTCACGGAGGGAGGGGGAAGCTAATGAATACAGAACAAATCTATTTTTTACATCTTAAGCTGGCAGCCGACTGTGCAGCATGACTGATAGCCACTGCAGTACGATGACGACGGATACCAATCGTAATATACCGTCTTCTACCAAAAGGCAAGGGGCTGCTGCTGTGTAGCAATGCAGCCCCACGTCTGCCAGCCCCACGTCTGCCAGCACCCAGATCGCCCTCGGCCTCTTCTGGGTGCTTAGCAGAAAATACTGGGCGCTTGGCAGAAAATAGCATACTACGACTGATAGCCATCATCATCAAGACAGTTCAATAGGACTGAGCATGTCTGCCCAGGTGCCCATGATTGACAGCCACTGCAATATGACGATGATGGATATCAATCTTAATACACCATCTACTGCCAAAAGGCAAGGGGCTGCTGCTGTGTAGCAATGCAGCCCCACGTCTGCCAGCCCCACGTCTGCCAGCACCCAGATCGCCCTCAGCCTCTTCTGGGTGCTTAGCAGAAAATACTGGGCGCTTGGCAGAAAATAGCATACTACGACTGATAGCCATCATCGTCAAGACAGTTCAATAGGACTGAGCATATCTGCCCAGGTGCCTCTGATCGAACCGCAATATGACGACGATGGATACCAGTCGTAATATACCATCTACTGCCAAAAGGCAAAAGGCAAGGGGCTGGGTGCAATGCAGCCCTACGGCTGCCAGCCCCACGGCTACCAGTCATGCTGCACCGTCTACCGCCAAAAGGCAGTTAGCTGCTGCTGCTATGTAGCAATGCAGTACCACGTCTGCCGGCACCCAGATGACATGTGGTGACGGTGAGCTGAGCTGAGCGGGCTCCATGCTTGCCGTGGTATGTTGTCTGCACAGGTAACCCAGGTAAAAAGGCGCGAATCTATTGTCTGCCGTTGCTCTGACGGAGGGGGAGGGGCCTGACGACATGTACCCAGAACCCCCCGCGACACTGTTTTGCATCATTCAGGCATTGGGATCTCAACCCATAATTCCAATGGGCGGCGGAGACTGCGGGAACTGTGGGATAGCTACCCATAGTGCAATGCTCCGGAAGTCGACGCTAGCCTCGGTACTGTGGACGCGGTCCGCTGACTAGAGCACTTAGAGCATTTTATGTGGGGACACACACAATCGGCTGTATACAACCGATTTCTATAAAACCGGCTTCTATAAATTCGACCTAATTTCGTAGTGTAGACATACCCTCAGTGGTAAGCACCACTGCCAGGGCCCTGGGCTGGGACTCGGAGGAGCAGGGAGGGCCCGAGTCCCCCTCCCCTGAGCGCCACACTCCCCTAAGTGGTGCCCCACTCCCCTAACGGGCCAGTAGGCCACACAATCCCACAGAGGTGGGCTACCCTATTGACTTACTGACCACTGGGCTGCGCTGCCCTGAGCAAAAGGGACACTTACAGACTCCGGCCACTGGGCCGCGCTGCCCTGAGCGAAAGGGCTGCTTACAGACTCTCTGGCCACTGGGCTGCGCTGCCCTGTTTGTAGTCAGGGTCACTAACATAGGACCTGAGAAACTGCTATTCAGGTTTTTTTCCCCTTCTTCCCGCCATACGTGATCTGATCCCCACGACAGCATCCAAATCTGGTGTGGAGATACAGGGACTCCAGGTACATAGCTCTACCCATGTGCTGAGCCCCAGTTTTGGGGGGTGGGGAAGATCTACTCTAGGGCCCAAGCTGCTGGGGAGGGTGAAATCCATTCTTTGTATGGAACAATCAGGGATCAATATGGGCACAGATTACCTCTTTATTTGCGTCTGATTTTCCCACACAACCAACCTCTCTGAAACCAAACTGCAAGTGTCAAAGGGACTGCAAGTAACATTCAGGTTCCTAACCTTATGAACACACACTATGGTCCTGTCCTGAATCTTGTATCCTCATTTACACTGTGCACAGTGGGTGTAAACTGCTAGCACTTCACGCTCTTTTGCACTTGTCTTACAAAGGTATAAATGATGACACAAGGTGCAGGGCTGAGGAGAAGTGGGCTCCATGAATCAATACCAATGTGAACAAGATCCGACTACAGGGAAAAGAGTGAAACTGACTGTGACTGTGACTGGAGAAATGTAAGTAAGAGAGCCCAAGCCTTGCCAGTGTAGGGATTGCTGTTCAATGCCATCTGAAAGCCAGATCCTCAGCTGCTGTAAATTGAGCTAGCACCACTGCCTGCAATGGTGTGATGCTGATTTACATCAGCTGAGGATCTGGCCCGAAATGAAACAGTATTTTAAAATGTCCTCGTTTGTTGAAAGTTCTTGCGCCGAAATTGCCTTTAAAAAACAAGCAAACTATAAACGGAACCTTTGTAATTTAAACTCTGCGTCCTACATTCCAGCTTTAACATTTAAGACAAAATTTACTTTCCTAATATGCTTATAAAATAATAAAAAGATTATGCCTATGACAGTGTTGTGTATTAACAGGAGAAATGTGATTACATGGTCTATTACATGAATAAATCTGCTCTTATGAAGTTTATACATGTTTCACAATGATTTCTTTTTAAAGGTTAGTTTTTTAATTGCAAAGCAAAATCTAAAGCCCATGATAGTAAGTTGCTGAAATGTTCCCATTGGCATTGTGTATCCATTCTGCAAAAAACTTGTCTCTGCTGTTAGGGCGTTTTTCTGAATGAACATGTCAAACATAGAATCTCTTCAATACCAGGAACGTGATCCAAAGACCATCAAAGTCAGAGTCTTTCCATTGACTCCAATGGGCTGTGCCTCAGGCCCTTTGTCCCAGAAATATCCAGTGAGCACAGCTGGCCAACTCTGGATACTAGTGGCTCTTCAGAAAGAGCTGTAGGCGAGACTGATAATTATTGTTAAATGGGTCTGTTATTCTTTCCCATGATCTCTCTAATTAGTCTCCATTCTCTCCATAATTCACCAGTCACTTTCTTAGCCCAGTTTTTCTCTCAGAAAGTCCAAAGCTGGTCTTCTTCTAAACAGCACCATTCCTAGTATTGCTTCCTATTTTCCCTTTCCAAAATACTGTGTTTCCCCAGGGCCCTGCTTGGTTTATGTGACATGTATAATGGAGAAACAGTCAAAGGATGAAACATCCCCCCCTAAACTCCGCTAACATCCAGAGAAAAATGTGTGTGTTAAGTGTTAAATGAAAGTGAGTCAATGACATCTGTCTCTTAATTAAAGTGGACGGTTGGAGTCTGTTATAGCCACAAGAATTTATTATAAGAGAAGCAGCCTGAAGGAGTAACATCAACACACTCATTAGGAACCATAGAGAGGTGTTAATTAGGGAATGTGTGATCCTACCATCAGACCAATTTGGGGGAAAAAGGTGAATAATATGGAGATGAGCTGCCAGTAATATAATATATCATAATTATAGTGCACATTCCACTGGCATTAATGGCAGTGGGGTAGCAGGATGGGATGCTGGTTAATTCACATTAATGTCAAGTCAGGCAGTTAAAATTTTAAAAAGTAAATGAGGAAGTCTATTTGACTCTGAGCAGGCAATTAACATTCACTTTCTTTCCAAACTCCTCCATTAACAGCCTTGAAAAAACCACTTGTGTTTGACAGGAGAAAAGACATCTGAACTGTCCAATAATGTAAGTAGCAAACTAACTAGCAGGGCTTCAGATAGTATTATTGGCATAGCTGTGACATAACAGCATATGACACTCTAGCAGGTACATTATGCTAAGCAAGCAAATACAATCGCTGACCTGAAGTGTTTATAAACTGAAGTCACAAACAGTTAAGTAGCAGTTCGGTGTGTGCACGTCCACAGAGTCAGGAGTGGTTTCAAAAGAGACTTGAAGAAGGGGATGATACTTGGTGTAGAAGAGTTGTGATCCCCACATGAGATTAGACGGATAGAGTTTAAAGATGGAAGAGATTTAAGCAGGAGTTTTCACTAGCTAAATTAAAGGTATAGAATTTCCGTTGTCTTCATTGAAGCAAACCCTATTCTTGTTGCTTTGGTAGGCGAAGAGCTTATTAATGTTAGGGATGTGCAAAGATAAAAAGCCAGAGATGACAAACTCTGCTGTAGGTGGCTTAAAATTTTTTAACCAGTCTATGACTTCTTAAAACAACTACTTTTTAAGGGGAGGCAAACAAACCCAGAGCATGTAGTACTGTACCCCATACCCGTGAGCGTTCCTTCCAATTTGGGGCCCTCTGTGGACAGCTAGTTTTGAGCCGTACTAATGCTGTCCTTTGTTTCCACATTCAGTTGCTTGTTTGTGGAATTGCTGCTGAAAAACCAAGTGAGGATGTGCTTTATTCCCTCTATATGTGTAACACGCTTTGAAGTGTGGGTCATATCTCACCTCGAGCACTTCATCCACAGAAGATAAGAGCCTACCATTGGAGCCCACTTAATGGAGTTGCTCATTTTGTTCATGCAGTAGTGTTCTGTGCTTTAGTGCTTAAGGTCCAAGATGCAAATCCTGCTGGCTACCCACTTGGAGGGTCATTACACATTATACATTCTCAGCTTCAGAATGATTATGTAATCAAGGGAGTTGCCTGGATAGTCGCAGACCAAGACAGCGTCAACGTCCAAGTTGAAGATGTAAGTCGCTTGCAGTAAATCTTGCAGGACACATTTTTTTCTGGGCGGCAGGGTGGTGGAGCCCTTCCTTCTCCACCTCACAGCCAGCTGGGGCCATGTGCTTCAGTAAGTTATGCTGGGCTCAGTGGAGAGGATGACACTGAGATATTTCCATATCTATGGGGCTGCGTGGCTTTGTGCAGCTTGGGTTTCCCAAGGTGGCATCTCAGACTGATATAATTTCCTGGGGTCTAATGAAATTTCCAAAGTTTACTGGGATAGAAAATTGTTTCATGAGAGCCTTTAACGCAGCATTAAAAGGTCCTGCGGGAGGGCTGGCGTCCTGCAAGAGACACTGATGATAAATGATGCCGACACACAACAGCAAGGAGAGCTGTCCTGTAGATGTGTATTTGCACACAGGGCTTACAATATTTAGATACAACAATATCTGTGCAATCTTATGTCTGAGCTTTCCAGCTTATTTTGCTTCTCTCTAAATTAAAAAGGTACTTGTCGGAAAAAGAAGGCCTAAATTTTCTCCCAGTTATGTCTGTTTTACATCGGTGTAAATCCATTGTCCTCAACTGAGTTATTCCTGATTTATACCGGTTGCGATGTGGGAAGAATTGGGCCTTGAGTGGATTAGAGAAGGAGGCGAGTGGCTTGATTCCAATTCACCTCTCATCTACTCCAGTGTAGATCCGAAGTTGCTCCATTAAGCTCAGTGTGAAACTAGTACAAGGGAGAGGAGAATCATACCTCCCTGGGATCTATGCCCAGAGCTGCCTCTAACTTGCAGTGGCTCAGATTCTGCCACTCCTTTTCACATTGAGTAGTACCTCATTCTGCAAGGGCTCCTGTTGATTTCTATAGAAGTATTTGAAGGAGTACGACGATTCTACTCAAGGTGAATTAGGGCAACAGAAAGTTGACCTGAGTGAACTTGGACAAGTCCATGTAATTGCTTGAACCTCAGGCTCCTCAGCTATAAAATTAGGTTACTGCCTACCTCAGTGGTGTGCCGTGAGTTGAAATTAATGTTTGTTAAGGTAGACGGGCCATATAGTATAAATGCAAAATAGTAGCACAGCTCCCAGAATCAGATGGTTTTGAAAGAAGATGCTTTAGAGAATTCTGTGACATGCCCCAAAAGTCCAACTCTATAGAAAATGTATTATCATTCATGGCTGGATACCAATGCTATTACCTTTGCATCTCTGGTAACGAGGGATGGGTTTGAATCAAACCGCTGGAGCTTTAGGTTTGTTCAAAATCTAACCCAGGTTGAATCTTAGTTTTCTAAATAGCCCATCTTTCTAACTGCCCCCCTCCCACCCAAAAATGGATTCTCAAAATTCGGGTTCTACTAATGCTTACTCATATAGTTGGATCATGCTTTTCCAAGGACCTATTATGTAACCTTGGGCAAATCTCCATGCAGCTTTCTCCTCCTACCCTTTGTGTTGTCTATGTAATTATAAGCTTTTGGGGGGCAGAGACTCTTACCCTGTGCCTGTATGGTGACTACCACAACTGAATCCTGAGCCTGTAGATGCTACTGGAATACCAATAGTAAATAATACTGGGCCTGATTCAGCTCTCATTCACACTCAGTAAGTTAGGAGTTACTCTATTGAAGTCAATGATGTCACAGAGGTATTACTGAGGGGGAAAAAGCAGATGTCCGTTAGAACTGATCAAAAGTGGTAGAGAAAATAATTTGCAAAAATGATATGTAAATGTGTCAATAGCTAAACCAACTCTAATGAATCACAGGCACAAAGGACTTGATTCAGATCCTGTGTCCTCCACGGTGACACCAATATTGTTTGTTCAGCTTTGGTGGAATTTGTGCTGATTTACATCTGTGTGATCAAAATCAGAATCTCACTGTGAATTTTTCCATACAATATCTTTCCATACTACAGCTAGTTGGTTCTAGCTAAACATATATTTATACATCTAACCCATACCTAGCAGCAACAAATTCATACTGCTGAGAGAACAGAGTGTTGGGTTAGCTGCCAGGGAGCTAGTCTCTTCTGCATTGTTTTATGAATCAATATCATTCCCCTCACGTCTCCACCCGATGTGCTATATCTATGAAATCTGTGTCAAATGTCAGGACAGGATTTTCCAGGGTTGCTGCTGGTGAGAAGAGGCAGAAATATCTGTTACAAATGTACAGGGATGTGGGTAATTCAGGCTCAAAATGTTAGTATTTCATCAAGAACCAGCCCAAACAAACACAGGGTTTTACTAACAAAGATCAGTAAATGTTTCCATTATTTACATTTTCATTGACAACTGTTCTTTGTTTAAATCCAAGCATTCCCTCCCTCAAATGTCACAGCATTGGGCTAGTGCAGGTGAACTTGAAAGTGAAACTGTCTGGAAACGAAAGTGACATTGACAATTGTATGTTAGTTCTCCACGTTTAAGGTATATAGAGCAAACAAATCTGCACTGATAGAGAAAAGCAAATGGTTTGAAGAAGTCATTCAGTTTTAATGCCATCCTCCCCATGGCTCAGGCCCATAACTGAGAGGATCATCTTTGACTTGTTCTATCTTGTCCCCAGGACATACAGAAAATGCTCAAAACTTCCCGCTTCTTCCAATTCAACACTTTTAAGAACTAGCCTCTTCATCCAGGCCCTAGTTATTGCCTGTTTGATTGTTCTTTGGTCTCTCTGTCACCTATGTTGCCCCCCTTCAGGCCACACAAAATGATGCTGTCAGAATAATCATCCTTACCAGTCACTCTGGCCATGACACTTCCCACGCACAGTTTTTGCTGCTCTCTGCTGGCTTCTCTTCTACTACAGCAAGCCAAGCTGCTTGTTATGAGCGTCAAGGTCTTTCACAACCCTGTCCCTCCTTACTCATCTGCTGTTGTCCTTTTTATACCCCTGCTCCCATCCCCTCCACTCCCCCAACTATGCCAGCTCCCTTTCTGCCCATTTCTCCCATGGCCCTCTTTGCTTCATCAGCCATACTACCCCTTATGCATGGAATGTCCTCCCTCATCTGGTCTGAAAGGTACCCTTTTCTCTTTCAAATCCACCCACAGTGCCCACGTCTACTGAGACGCCTCCAATGCTTTGCCCACTAATAATGGCTAAGGAGTGGGTGGTTGTGCTTATAAAAGAATAACTTTTTGTATTTATCCCACAGCCTTGGTCTGTTGCCCATCTTCTGAGGCTGAGTTTTCTCCGACGTTGGCTGTATCTTCCTGGGTATATAAACAGTGGCTATCATGTTGTGGACAGTGGAAATAACTCTTAATAACTTCCATGTGTAATTCCACCCATTCTCCCCAGCAGTAATGTATGTAGGTTGGAAAGGCATCCTGCGGTACCATTAATTCTTGCCATTTAAGTGCTACTAACTGTATCCAAAGAAGCTCTGTTCTCCAAATGAAAAAACTATGGCCATTACTCAGTCTTTCTTAATTCCTGTCCCTCAGCAAAAATTAAGCTGCTCTTTTATAATTGAACAAGTGTTTTTTCGCTTGCTAAACATGCTACTTTGTATTAAGATTTAGTCCTGCTTTGTCTGCTTCTGAAAGGGAAAACAACGCTGGCGTAATGTAATGGAAGAGCGGAGTTATCTTCCTCCAGAGATAATTACTTTGAAGATAATTACATCTGAAAAAGGAGCCATTGAAACCTTGCAACTTATTTTTCATAGGGATGTGTGTGAGCGTGTGTGTGTGTGTGACTCCCAAGCACAGCTTTGCTCTGCTTTTGCTTGCACCACACAGACAACGAGAACATAGAGTTTGACAGACTGGATCAGACCCATTGTCCATCTAGTTCAGTATCCTGTCTCCAACAGTCACCAGCACCAGACACTTCAGGAAAAGGGGCAAGAAACCCTCCAGTAGGCAGCTGTGCAACAATCTGCCCCCAGAGAAAGTTTCTTCCTATCCCCCAGTACTTAGAGGTTGACATATGCCAATACGCAACTTTTGAGTTAAACTATGTCTTGTTGGATCAAATATTAGTTTTCACCACTATGAACCGGATTCCTGAGATCTGCTGCACTGGTGTAATTCTTTGTAACTCTATTGATTTCAACAGAGTAACGCCAATGTTATACTAGCACACGTGAGATGAGAATCTGGACCAAATGTTTCCAAAGAGAACATGAACGTATGTTCTGTTATATGTTTTTTTTTAAACCTCACTGCTCTTCTCTTTTGCAAAAGCACATTCTGAGCTGGTTTTTCTTTAATGCTCTTCAGTTCCACAGCTTATATACTGCCAAATGAAGTACTTCAGTCAAGCAAGTGCTATTCTTAATCAGACCAAGCATCCCAGGGTAATTCAGCTATTTCCTTTTGGACAATGAGAAGCCATTAGCAGGTTCACACCATTTTGCCCTTATTTAATTACACCCCAAGGAGAGGATTGAGCTTACAGGCTTGCTGAATTCTAAGGTGACCCAGTAAAGACTCCAGGCATGAAGGCTTCTTTTTAATATTTCATGCCAAGTCCTAGCAGCAGCCTGCAGTAGAACAGGTTTCAGTTTCACTCAGTGCACATGTACAATGACTTCTATTCATTGCCACAGCAATATCCATTTCAGAGACTAGCATACAAAACCATCAAATGTGTATTAGCTCTTTGAGGTCCAGCGACTCTTCCTAAAGTGGGTAACAGTCAGATTTGGATATGATGGTGGGAGATTTGCCTTTATTCCCCAAAACAGATTCTGCGGCACTGTTTGAGCACAGGGCAGTTAACGGAGTAGTAATGAAGGAAAATCCACTGCACTGTGAAGAAATATACTTTGGTTTGGGGTTCCCTCTGTGTTGGTGGGTGGGGAGGTTTCCATAGTACTGTTTGTACAGCCTCTGGTATGGTTTAGGCAATGCTGCCAAACATGCAGTGTGACATTTATTGTTCCAGTACGACATGGTACATGCTGACAGAACTCGGTAGGTGATCATAATAACTCAAGGCCCTAGGAAAAAAATTGTCTCCCCTTCTATTGCAGCCTTGGCTGGGGCATACCACTGGTTCCTCCCTTTCTTTTTTTTTGAACAGGAAACCATCCACTACTCCCCTAGCATCCCTCACATATACCCATCCAGCTCCAAGTGTGGACACACTGCCTATTATATACCTCCTCCCCATAGCTGGCCCAACTGGCAGGGCACAGGGGTTTGTGATAGACAAGGAGGCAGGAGAGGTGATCAGGTTGATTTAGGACAAAGCAGAACACTGAGGCCTCGAACGTGAACATTAACATTTCTCAGTGCAAATATCATGATTCTAACGATTGTTTCTATCCCTTTGGGTCTGCTCTCACACAGAGCTATTTCATCATTTGTCCATGTTAAATCTGTGGCTTCCTTTCTGCATTTTAACAGAGCTGTCATAGTCCCGGGGTAGTGAGTGGGGGAAGCAGGGCTGAGACAGGGAGAATTTTATTAGAGATGAGCTTTGCTGAACGGCTGGATGGTAACCTGAATATTAAAAAAAGGGACCACATCATGCCATTGATTCAGTCCATTGATTTAATTTAGGAGTTCTGCAATGGTGCAAGTACGGCAGTATGGTCCGGTATGCCGTACCAGTAAGCTGTTTATAGCCAGTACACGTACCGGAAAGACACAGGAGGAGCAGAACGCCGGCAGCTCCTTCGGTGCGACTGTACTGCCCCCAGCCCTTCCACACAGCTGCATCTAGTGTCTCCTGTCTGGGGTCTATAGGCGGCCCCGCCAGAGGACAGGGCTGGGGGCAGTAGAGCTGCGCTGGAGGAGCTGCCAGCATGGGGCTGCCCAATGTTCTGCTCCTTTCACCACTGCGGATCCCGGGAGAGCCCTGCAGTTGAGAAGTCTCCAGTACAGCAGGAGGAGGACAGAGTCCTCCCCCCATCCCACCCCAGGTAACGTGGGCTGGATCATAGGGGGGAGAGTGTGGGGGACTGGGGAGAGGGCGGATCATGTGAGGGGTCACATGCCCCCCCCCTTTAGCTGGTGCAGCATATCGGTAAGAAATGAATTCTACTTGCACCACTGGAGTTCTGCTTGTGAATCAGTGGCATGACATGGCCCCAAGGTATCTGATGGCTTGCAAACCTGGAAACCATTTCCTGTAGTGAAGAGTTGTGGCACAGTAATTAGAATTCATCCATAGCTCGTTAGCAATTTTATTTTTTGACTTGCCTGTAACTATCACGGGGGGGAGGGGGAGGGGAAATCTAGCAATGGCTTCCAACTGCAAAACTGAGCTCCAGAACACCCCACACCTTACTGTAGTGTTTCTCAAACTGGGGTTGCTGCTTGTGTAGGGAAAGCCCCTGGCGGGCCGGGCTGGTTTGTTTACCTGCCCCGTCCGCAGGTCCAGCCGATCACGGCTCCCACTGGCCGCGGTTTGCCGCTGCAGGCCAATGGGGGCTGCTGGAAGTGGCGGCCAGTAAGTCCCTCGGCCCGCGCTGCTTCCCGCAGCTCCCATTGGCCTGGAGCAGCGAACCGCGGCCAGTGGGAGCCGTGATCGGCCGGACCTGTGGACGGGGCAGGTAAACAAACTGGCCCGGCCCTCCAGGGGCTTTCCCTACACAAGCAGCGACCCCAGTTTGAGAAAAACTGCCTTAGTGGTCTCCAGATTTGAGTGTCTTAGATGAATTTCTATTCCAAAGTGTGTGTGCTAGAACTGTGAACTAGTGTCCAGAAGGGAGTGGACTCCCTCAGTGTACTTGGACCCTTGGAATATTTCTGTAGAAGCGTATTGGCAACCATCCCAAGATGCAGTTCCTAATCCTCCCTCCTTTCCCCTGCCTCACTTAAAACACTAATTACTTGCAAAAAGAGACACAAAACTCTTGTTAGTATGGTTGGAGGCGAGAGCATCATAGTTAGCTTTCTTCTCTTTGTATTTTTTATGAATGAAAGCTGAAAGGGCAGATGGGAATTTCTTGTAAGTGGTGTGTGTGTGCATGCGCACCACCTGTGGGGAGGAGGACGTGGAGTTGTAAGAGTTTGTGCATTTGTAATGTCATATGCCCCAATCCTGCTGTTCCATAGAAGCCAGTTGGAGTGTAACCTGAATCAGCTGTGCAGGATCAAGCCTATGGACCGAAATGCATATGCACTTGAGAAGAGAGCAGGCCAAAGTCTGCTTTCAGGTATGCACATGCAGCTTCTAATGAAGTCAGTGGGAATCTCACATAGGTATGAGAGGGCTGAATTTGATTCTGGTGCTACCTGAATGGCTTCAATGGAATTACGCAATGGCTGAATTCCCAGCTGCTTATTTTTGTCTGGCAGAGCTATGATTCTATATGCTTTCTTCAGTTATGTATGCACTGACTTGCTGGAGTCTTCTCAGGAGACGAGAGTGCAGACGAGCAGTTAGAAAAAAGCTCTGTATCTCTTGGGTTTACTTCCTGGTGTCGATCAGAGGACAGTCAGGCTATATAAGGATGAGCAGGCTGTGTGCAATATGAACATGTTATTGGCACTTAACAGATAAACAAGGAGAAGCAAATGAGCCACAACAATAAATAATATTATGAGCACTTCACTGGGGATTGGTTGCTTTTTAATTATACTTTATTCTTTTCAAATAATGTAACTGACACTGACACTGAGTATAAATCATCGCAAGTAAAAAGCAATAGGGAAAATAAAAGAATAATGTAGGAATGGCAATGTGTAAATAACAATATCTTACAGCAGTGTTTGCCTACTACTGTATCATACAAATCCATTAATCTCTAATTTGGCATTTCAAGTGCCATTAATTGGTCTTGCAATTTTAAGTCTAGACCATTACATTAATGGCTTATATCTGTAAAGAGAGAGAAAATGGAACGTAAGGCCCTGATCTTGCAAAGGCTGATGCTTAGCTTTATGTATGTGAGTAGTCCCACTGAACTCCCATGCATACATTGTGTGTTTGCTGGATTGGGGCTGGACTGCCCCTGGGACACCTGCCCTAAAGCATGCGTCCTGGTCTGTTCAGTTAAATTCAGTTGTTATCCCACAGCGCTTTGCATTGAGTAGATCGTCTGCAGTTGACATATGAGGTGATCATTCACAGCGACTTGTGCCATGCTATTTCTAGATGCCAGTCACACTTTTGGTACCAGTTTTGTGCTCTGTCTCTTCAATACCAAGTGCTGTGCAGTAGCTAGGGATCAGATAGGAACAATGGAATTACCCAGTGGCAGATTAATAATTTTGCCGCCCCTAGGCCGGGAAATAATTGCCACCCTGGCCCCGCCCCGACTCCGCCCTTTCCCCGCCCCCATTCCAACCCTCTCCCCAAAGTCCCCACCCCAACTCCGCCCCCTCCCTTCTCCTATTGGATCCCTTCCCCAAATCCCCGGCCCCGCCTCTTCCCCCAGCGCGCGGCGTTCCCCCTCCTCCTTCCTCCCTCCCTGCCCCGCGAAACAGCTGTTTCGCGGCGCAAGCACTGGGAGGGGAGAGAAACAGGATGCCGCGGCACACTTGCAGAGGAGGCGGAGGTGAGCTGGAGCAGGGGGGCAGGGCGCAGAGGGGAGCTTCCGCCCCTGCAAATTTGCCGCCCTAGGCCTTGTCGGCCTAGGCAATAATACGGCGCTGGAATTACCATCAAACCTCCCTGTTACATCTCCCCTGATGTCCTAGTACGATAAACTCTGCTTGAATTAAATTTCATTGTTGCTGTTGCCATATGAGACCCATCCTCTAAGACTTATAATTTTGGGTTATTTAAAAAGCCCATACTCTGATCTGAGTATCATACTCCACTGATCTGCCCCTATATTGCCTAACTTGTCTGAGCAAGATTTTTCCTCTTTTAAAAGAAGAAACAAAAGAAGGAGGAAGCATAGTTGTTGGGACAGTGCACCAGACTGGGAGTCCAGAACCCAAGTTCTGCTCCTGACTCACTGTATAACTGTGGACAACCCCTCACATCCACATTTTCAGAAGTCACCACTGAATTTGTGTCTATTTTTGGGTACCCAACTTGACTCAATATTCAAAGGTGCTAAGTATCTACAGCTCCTATTGACTTGAAATGGAATTGTGGATGCTCAGCACTTCTGCAAATCCGAGCCAAGGTATCTCGAAGTAGTTATCCCCCAAAATGGAAGCACTAATAATCAGTGGCCGCTTCCGCAAAGGTAGTCCTTCTGTAAAGCTCTTTAATGGCTTCAGATGAAAAATACTGTATAAACGCAAAATGTTGTTTAAAACAGAATGGGACAAATTTAGCCCTAGTGAATGTGGCCCAAGCTATGTAGATTATGGGTACAATCCTGTTCCCGTTGAATTCCATAGTAAAATGCCCAGTGGTTTTAGTGGGAACAGATTCAAGTTCTACACCACCGGTTTTTCTAGTGGTCTCAGATTTAAAGGTGATTTTGTATTTTGGAGTATTCACTAAGCCATGGACTCATGGGGGGAGGGATAGCTCAGTGGTTTGAGCATTGGCCTGCTAAACCCAGGGTTGTGAGTTCAGTCCTTGAGGGGGCCACTTAGGGATCTGGGGCAAAATCAGTACTTGGTCCTGCTAGTGAAGGCAGGGGGCTGGACTCAATGACCTTTCAAGGTCCCTTCCAGTTCTATGAGATAGGTATGTCTCCATATATTTATTTTATTTATTTTTTATCATAAAATCATATAAATGTAGGGCTGGAAGGCACCTCGACAGACCATCTAGTTCAGTGACCCTCAACTTTTCCAGTCTACTGTACCCCTTATTTGTTTTGCATACCCCAAAGTTTCACCTCACTTAAAAACTACTTGCTTATAAAATCAGAAATAAAAATACAAAAGTGTCACAGCCCACTATTACTGAAAAATTGCTTACTTTCTCATGTTTACCATATAATTATAAAATAAATCAATTGGAATATAAATATTGTACTCACAGTTTAGTGTATAGTCTGTAGAGCAGCATAAACAAGTCATTGTCTGTATGAAATCTGAGTTTGTACTGGCTTTGCTAGTGCTTTTTATGTAGTCTGTCGTAAAACTAGGCAAATATCTAAATGAGTTGATGTACCCCCCCCCGGAAAACCTCTGTGTACCCCCAGGGTTTAGTTCATCCCCCTGTGCTGAGACAGGATTAAGCATGCCTAGAACATCTCTGTCAAGGGTTGGTCTAACCTGTTCTTAAAAATTTCCAAGAATAGAGATGCCACAACTGCCCTCGATAACCAGGTCCAGTGCTTAACTATCCCTATAGTTAGTTTTTTCCCCTAATACCCAACCTAAATCTTTGCTGTAAGCTAAGCCAATTGCTTCTTGTCCTACCCTCAGTGAACCTGGAGAACAATTGATCGCTGTTCTATTTATAACAACCTTTTACTTATTTGAATACTGTTATCAGGTCCCTGCTTAGCCTTCTCTTCCCTAGATTAATCAGGCCCAATTCTTTAAATCTTTCTCCATAGGTCATGTTTTCTGAACCTTTTATCATTGTTGTTGCACTCCTCTGCGCTCTCTCCTGTTTGTCCACATCTTTCTTTGTGTGCCACCCAAAACTGGACACAGAACCTCAGCTGAGGCCTCACTAGTGCTGAGTAGAGCAGGATGATCACCTCCCATGTCTTGCAGAGGACACTCCTCTTAATATGCTCCAGAATGACATTTGCTTTTTTCACAACAGCATCACGCTGTTTACTCATTTCCAAATTGTGATCCACTATTGCCCTCAGATCCTTTTCTGTAGTCCTGCTGCCTAACCGTTATTCCCCATTTTATATTGGTGCATTTGACTTTTCATTCCTAAGGACTTGTCTTCACTACCAGGGAGAACAACGCTGCTACAATCAATGCAGCGAGTGTCAATTTAGTGGGTCTAGTGAAGACCCAGTAAATTGATGGCAGAGCGCTCTCCAGTGGACTCCGGTACTAAAGCTCTCCCAGAAGAGTAAGGTAAGTCCACTGGAGAGAGTCTCCTGTCGACGCAGCATGGTGTAGACACTGGGGTAAGTCGACCTAAGTTGCGTCGACTCCAGCTATGTTATTCATGTAGCTGGAGTAGCGTAACTTAGGTCGACTTACCCCAGTAGTGAAGACAAGCACTAAGTGTAGTACTTGAAATTTTTTTTATTGAATTTCATTTTGTTGATTTCAGACACATTCTCCAATTTATCAAGATTGTTTGAATTCTAATCCTGTCCTTCAAAATGCTTGCAAACCTTCCCAACTTGATGTCACCTGCAAATTTTATGAGTATACTCTGCACCCCAGCATCCAAGTCCTTTTCCTTTTCCCCGTTTCGCTTTTAAAACTAGTACTGTGAAATAGCAGGTAATGAGATTTCTTGGGGGTGCTCCTATATCTCATTTCCTGGCACCCTGTGTTTTGCAGATTGAGTACTTGGCATGAGCAGCACTATTATTTTTTTGTTTTATCAGCATTTTTAAGAAGCAAGAAGTGACTGTCATTGTCAAGGGCTTCAACAATCCACACAGTTCCAGGCACCTCACTATGTGTGTTCATTGGAATAAGCTCTTAAAGCATTCAATAAAAAGTGATAACACTGTCTTCAGAAATTAAGACTGCCTGGTATTCCTCCAGTTATGCAATGCAGCAAAGAACAACAAACCTAATGAAGGAGAAGGAGCAACTAGAATGGTAATCACAATTTTAAAAAATTACACATTTATAATTTAGGAAGCTTGTTATTGTCAATAGCAGCTTAGGCAACTAAGAATTTTCAAGCGTAATTAACATATTCACCTGATAAGCTTTGTACTTGTTTTTCTCTCCTTCCCCTCCCCTCACCCTTTATTTTCTCAGCCTGTTTTCCAAATACCATCTTGTCAAAACATTAGCTTGTAAATTAGCACTCACAGAGAGGCAATTTTTAATAGAACTTCAGCTTATTCTGGTCCCACTGATAATCCTTTGACACAAAGTATCTATTAAATCTCTAGGAGTGGAACTTTAGTATAAGGGAGTAAACCTATTAATCTTTAAGGGAAAACAAATGAGGAATGAAATTAAAATGCAACTGTAAAGGTTGAAATAAGGAGGAAGGAGGAGTGACACTAGCAGTGCCTGAGTGCTCCTGTTCCTTCTGATGATAGAATCAATCAGATGCCACCATCTCTGAAAAGCCTTTTTTTTTTTTTTTCCTGGGAGGGCTAATCCAAAGGTCATTGAGGTTGAGGTGCTGCTACTACTGTACTGAGTTCAGTGGCCTTTGGATCAAGCCCTACCTAGGTTCAAAGAAAAAGTCCTCTCTTGAAGTTATTTGAAACCGAAGAGGTAATGGCACTTTAATATCCCTGTTAGCAACACAGATCCATTCTTTGTCCCTACATATATTTAGATCAGTAGCTTTGACCCTCAAGGTTATATAACAATGAAGTAAAGAGGTAAACCTGGTAGAAGGCCTCCCCAAGAGAAACATAGGCTGATGTAGACAGCATAGGAAAGGAATGCTAATCTATAAATGATCAGTGGAACTGGTAGTGCTTCCTATTAAGGTTGCTCAGCACTTTCCACATAAGACCCTGTTTTCAGTTACTTATAACTTTAATCATCTGGCCTGTTTGTTTGTTTAAATTTCAGCCAAAACAATTCAGCCCGTTCTGAAAATGAAGTGAAAGGAAAATACAGTTTTGTAATGTTAAAAAATTCTGGGGGCCTTTGCTTTGAAACCTCTAGCACTCCCATGTTTGGGGGCAGAGGGGTGCCTTTGGCTGTTCCTGTGAAAAATCTGCCCAAGTTATAAAACTTTGAAAAATCTCAGTTTGCACATGCTCACTAGAGACTTAGATTTTAGCAATCAAAGGCTCCGAAGATTCCATGTGCACTGAGTATGCTCCATCTTCTCACAGCTCATATGTTTGACTGGACTGCATATACACCATTCCCACAGAATGTATACTGTCAGGGAAATCTGGTGACTGGCAGCCAGTGTCTTTGGGGAAGAATATGAGGATGAGGATAGACAAACCTCACAAAGAGCATAGGTGTGGGGATGATATCTGGGCTCGCTGGGAAAAGAGGTTGGGACAAGGAGTGAGGGGATGTGGAGACAAAGAGAGTAGATGAGAAGGCTGGGGAGGGAGAGTGGGACTGGGACCCAGTGGGGATGGGGAACATGGGTGGAGGAGAGAGAGAGAGAGATCAGAGGGAGTGGACAGGGGAAATGGGACTAGTAGGGAGCTGAGGAGCAGTGGGACTTGGAACAGCTGGAAAGGAGACAGGACAAGGCGTGGGGGGTTGAGAACAGCTGGACAAAAAGACTGGGATTGGGAGTGGAGGAGACTTGGACTGGGGAGTCCAGAAAGGTAAGACCTAGGACTTGCAGGAAAGAATGCTGGGACTGGAATCAGAAGCCTGAGGATTGGAGACTAATTGAGTAGCTGAGGAAAGTGGATCTGGGAGACAGGATGGAGAGGGAGGAGAGAGAGAACTGAGACGAGGACTCATTGCACAGGCAACCTTAGTTTCCTAACTTCTGAGAGCTTGACTTTGTCCCCTTAATGTTCCTTTAATGTAGTTCTTTTGTGAGTAATATAGGGGAATATTTTCACAGGCACAAATGGGAGTTAGGAACCCAAAATCCCATTAATTTCCAGTGAGCGCTAAGCACCTAACTGCCCTTTGAAAATCTTGCCCATCATCTTTTCACAAATGGAAGCTAGTGCCTGATTCAAAGCCCACTAAAGTCATGAGAGTTTTCCCTTTACTTCAGTGGGTTTTAGATCAGGCCCCTACCGAGCTTCAGCTAAAGCGATGTACAGAATAGTTCTAGTGCTCCATAGCAAATTATTAAAATGAAGCTGTCAGTCAATATTCTTACAGCCAGACTCCTGTATTTCATGACCTGGGGGAGATATATCACCCAGACTGTCTGAAAGCACGGTCAGCTGAATCAGCTTGTTCTACTACATAGTTATGGTAAGTCTGTCGATCAATATTGTGTGCATTTTTAATACCTTCATATTGAAGTTTCTCATCTCTCTGCATTAATGCTGCTAATAGTTTTGCCTTTTGCTGCAATCAAACAGTCTAACCATAATGTCCTTTTCCTCCCCACTCCCTGCTCTGAGGGTTAATGAGTCCTTCAGCTCTGAAAAGCAAACCTGGGCTGCTTGTTGTTTACTTTTTAAAGGAAAAGATGGAAATCTGAAAAAGAAAAGGAATGTGAAGCAGGAGGGAGAGCTTGGACAGGAGCCATTCTGATAATTCCCCACAATAATAAACCTTCAAGAATCCTTTTAAACATTGAAGACTGTGTCCATCTAATGAGCAGCATCTAACCAATAGGAGCTCATTATTTTACTGTCATGAAAATGCAATTAATGATTATATCCTCCCCCTCCACCCCCCGCCTTCCTTAGATCCATGTATGCTTGGCTTCTACTCTCAACTTTTGCCCCTTGCTTTCTTTCCCACCTGCATTATACGGTCATTGTCTGTCATTTCAGCAACAGTGTCACAACTGAGTTCAGTTTCTTAGCTCTGCATATCCTCTCACAGCAATCTAGTAAGAAAACACATTCCCATTGGGAGAAGGTCTGAGCCTACATGCAAGGGGCCAGATTCACTGGTGTTGGTGCAGTGAGGTATAAATAACACCTCCCTGAACTAGGGAAAAAGGGGAGTTCTTACCTCATGTTAGCTAACACGTGGTAACTAGTACAAGGGAAAATCCTAGTGAAGACAAGGCAGTTTGTAGTATTAACATGTGTTAACAGGTCAAGGTACGTCCTAAGCTCCCCCATAGTCTTTATCTCAACCTGCTAACATGTCTGAAAGCTACAAACTGCCTAGAGAACACTAACTCTGGGTGAAAAAGTCTAGCATGGGCAAGTGAGGGTCCCTGTACCATCTGGGGGATTATTAATCCCAAAGGAGGGCAAGCAGTGCTCTCATCCTCCCTTGTGGCATTAGCTGGATTGACCTTTGCTTTGGATGTGCTGAATCAGTCCCCATCTGCCCACGTGACTCCTACCCATGAGCCTCACCTAAGCTTGGGCTGAGCTGGCCACATTGCTGTAAGAGTGATTGTGGCACCTGCCAGCCTTTCTAACAGCAGAGACCTCCACCAGGGTTTACATTGGCATGACTCAAGGTTTGGTCAGTTTAAGTTATACCAAAAGGATTTTTGAAAGGAGTGCTTGGGTGGGAGGGAAGATGCTACTCTTGTTCAGAAGCTGCCTTAGGGCAAGTCTTCACTACAGGGGGGGGGGTCGATTTAAGATACGCAAATTCAGCTACGCGAATAGCGTAGCTGAATTCGACGTATCGGAGCCGACTTACCCCGCTGTGAGGACGGCGGCAAAATCGACCTCCGCGGCTCCCAGTCGACGGCGCTTACTCCCACCTCAGCTGGTGGAGTAAGAGCATCGATTCGGGGATCGATTGTCGCGTCCCGACGAGACGCGATAATTCGATCCCCGAGAGATCGATTTCTACCCGCCGATTCAGGCGGGTAGTGTAGACCTAGCCTCAGCAATGCTGTTTGGGTTCCTTACTGTACCACAGCTCCTTAAAGAGCAGTCTGTAACTGAACTGTTGGCTGCTTTCATTAGATTTTTCCTTCAGCAGAACTAACTTTTTACTTACAGTTAAATCAAAAGCACTATGGGCTTCCTGTTTACTTTGGCTTACTTGTCTGTCTTGACTAGGTTTCCATTTGAAGCACTGTTTGGTCCACCCTTTAACGTTGCCAAATGTAAGGCAAGTCAACTTCGTGTTGGGGTGTCCACTCCACATAGCATTGTATAGGGGTTAAGTGGCCAGGGAGGCCAATTAACTCTGCGGGCTGCACCTAGAGGAGGAGCTGGGGAGCAGGGAACTAATAGGAAGCAGACTCAGCTGTGCCGGAACAGGTGGGGCCTGTATAAAGCCGGTAGCTGGCAGGAGATGGGGCTGCTGCTGAGAAAGGACAGTTACTCCCTGGGAAGAGGGAGGAATGTTTGGGGAAGTGCTGGGAAAGGCTGCAGGCAGGCAGCAGGCACTCCCTGGGAAGAGGGAGGAAAGTTTAGAGCTAATCCTCAGAGAGACCAGGAGGAGGCGCCCGACTAGCGGTGAGTGGTGCTTCCCGTGACAAACTGAAATGTCACAGAACAAAACTGGGGATTAATCAGAGTAGATATGTGGGAAGTGAGAGTTTCGAAAATTCACTTTTCCAAAAATTTCCTACTTTTGTTGTTGCCTCATTTAAAAATGAATGGGTTGGCCTTGAAATTTCAAATCTCTTTTGTTCTGTTGATCTCACCAAGGTGTAGTTTTTTGTCTATTTCTGGGAAGCGTGGTGGTTTAGTTTTGGAGCTATTTGATGACATTTTATCCAAACATGAGATGTCTTGGAGTTTGTGAGGGCCATAAATCCTCTTGTGATCAGGCCGGCTCAGGCTTTTTTGCTGCCCCAAGTGGTGAAGGTAAAAAAAAAAAAAAAGAAAAAAAAAAAAAAGCCGCGATCGGCAGCACTTCGGCGGCATCTCAACCGCGCCGCTTCATTCCTCGGTGGCAATTCGGCAGCGGGTCCTTCACTCCGAGACGGACTGAGCGACCCGCCGCCGAATTGCTGCCAAAGACCTGGACGTGCCGCCCCTACCCATTGGCCGCCCCAAGCACCTGCTTCATTTGCTGGTGATAAGCCTGCTTGTGATAAGCCTACAGACTAATGGATTTAAGAATTCAATAGCCTAAGAAACATTGTCCCAGCCAACTCAAAGTCCATATCTGAGTGCGTAGACTTAGATGCCCACAGCTGAAGGCTTCAAGGGCAACTTTATGTAGCTTGCATGACCTAGCTGACTCAGCTGAATTCCTCAAAGATACAGAAACTCATAAATACATCTCATGGTACTGGATCCCTCTTGACCTTTGCTTCCACTAGGCCTGATTCAATGCACATTGAAGTCGCTGGAAAGGATCCCACTAATTTCAATGGACTTTGGACCATCCCATAGCAAATATAACCTCACGTAATTAATTTATGGTGTGTATATATAGTTAGGTGCAAACTATGTTTTATACAGGATTTCAGCTGAAAGCTGATTGGTTTATGCTGAATACATTTTATCAACTAATTGGACATCTCAGTTCTACAGAGAACCATTCAGGCCTCAGCCTTCCACATCCATACAGAGGCCCATTGGCTTCAGTGGGGTTCCATGCAGACAGAGGCCTGCCAGACTGGTTCTCTTTGCAGGACTGGGACAATAATTTGCATGACAGATTAAAATCACTATCCTTTAAACAATGTACAAAAGCTACAGCAAAAAAAAACCTGTATGGCTGCTCGTTAAATAGGTGAATTTACAAGCAAACCACTAATATTATCTCAAGCAGATATAACTAAGGCAGAGCTACCATAGGATTTTCATGAAATGTATAACATACCACACCTCAATGGCAATCTAGTTTTTCATATGAATACAACCTTCAAAGGAGAATTTAATGACCATTTACCACTTGTTGATGAGTATTGTCCTTTTCCCTTCAAAACCTGATTTATAGTGAATGTTTTATTTGGGAGCTGTCGGCGTAGATTAGAGGTTGCATGGAGTGCAGATTAGTAACAAGACTCCCCTCTTTTACAGAACTGGTGTAATAACAGCAACTATTATGTCAGCCTAGAAATGCATTCCAATTAATTAATACATATTCTTTTTACCAATTGTCAAACTAAATATATGGTGACTTCTGCTAGTAATAGATGGCAATTGAAATGCATGACCAGATATTTAGAGTACAGCTTTAAAAATGCATTGAGCTTTTTCATCCACACTAACTAATACTGTACCAAGATAGGGAGGACAGAAAAAAGGGATGGGCTAGCGGGAGGAAGCAAAGTCCAGTGGTTAGGGTGTTAGTCTGGGATGTGAGACCTGGCCTCAATTCCATGCTCTACCAGGAGCTTCCTGTGTGATCTAGGTCACTTAATTTAAAAATTGTAAAAACGCTTAAGTGACTTAGCAGCAGGATCGGCTCTAGGCACCAGCAAAGCAAGCACGTGCTTGGGGTGGCACAATTCCAGGGGCGGCATTCCGGCTATTTTTTTTTTGCTTGGGCAGTTGCGCTCTTGGAGCGGCAAATTTTTTGCTGGGGACGGCAAAAAAACTAGAGCCGGCCCTGCTTAGCAGCCCAAGTCCCATTTTCAAAAGGGACAAACACTTATGGCTTGTCTACACTGAAAAGTTGGGTCGACCCAGCTATGCTGCTCATGGGTGTGAAAAGTCCATACCTCTGAGCAGTGTAGTTAAGCTCACCTAACCCCCAGTGTAGACCGCACTAGGTCAATGGAAGAGTTCTTCTGTTGACCTAGCTACTACCTCTCAGAGAGGTGGATTAAGTATGGTGATGGGAGAACCCCTCTGTCACTATAGTGAGTGTCTGTACTGAAGCGCTGTAGCAGTGCCACTGTAGCATTTTTAAGCATAGATATAGCTTAGGAACCCAATGCTTACTGACTTTCAGTGAGAATTAAGCTCCTGAGTGCCTTAGTTATTTTTGAAAATGGGAGCTAGGCTAGAGTTGAACAAAACTCAGAATTTCTGTCCCATGGGAAATTCTGACACTTTTTTTGTTTTCATCCCAAATTGAAGCGAAAAGTTGAAATTTCAAATTTTTTCCTGGGATGGAAATTCCAAAAAAAAAAAAATTTGATTTGGAAATTTCAAAACTAGATTCCTGAAATCAAAAAGGAGTCACTTTAGTTTATTGAACTGACATGAAACACTTAGTTTTGAGACAGTTCAATTTTACACAGCATTTTCCCAAAATGATGCGTTGCCTCCTGGGAGTTGTAGTTCAGGAGCCTGCCCCCATTATTCCCTGTGGATGCCAGACTATGTCACCCATGACTCCCATCACGTGACTCCCATGATGCACCACACATCTTGATCAGAGAGAAATCTGTATTATGAGAAAATTTCTGAGTAGCTATTATTTAGGAGCATTTAAAAGTTTTAATTTGGGTCAAATTTTCAAAGGTATTTAAACACCTAAAGATGTACCTAGGCACCTAATTCCCATTTGATTTCAATGGGAGTTAGGCACCTAGGCATTTTCAAAATCCCCATAGGTGCCTACCTGCATCTTTAGTCACTAAATATGTGTCTCTCATCTGTTAAATGGGAACGATAGTACTTTCCTGCATCACAAGGGTGTTTTGAATATAAATACATTAAAGCTTGTGGGGTACTCAGGTGCTATGTTATTGGAAGCCGTGTAAGTACCTAAGATAGGAGATACCATCTCAGAAAAATCTAAGAGTAAAATCATCCCTTTATATATTAAGTGTCATTTGCAAACACCTTCTTTCAGATACTATGTTAACCTGTACTGAAATAGCTGGCAAGACACCCGACAGTCACATGACTACCAAATAAATACACTTCTTAATTACGGGTTTGTAAAAACGACAAAGAAATATTTACAATATGTTCATCACCCCTTAAAATACAGAAGCATAAAACTTCATTTTTGTAAACAGCTCTCCAGATTTTATGGAGACACAAAAATGGTTTTATGGGGGGTGGGGGAGATGGAAGTATTTGCTAAGCTGAGGATGAAATTCACTTCCTATCACTATAGTTATTGATTTTCTTTTTTTAACAGAAATATTCTGTGGGATGAAAAAGCATCACTGATAACACAGGCTTGACATGAAAGAAACTTTAGTTAAAATAGTTTGGTTTAAAAAAAAAAAAGTCTTTGAACATCTCAGGGTTTCAGCTTTTCTTTGACAACAATGGTGCTAGAAGTAAGAAAATATCCTCAGATGGTAGGAACAAAGTTTAAGCAATCAGACACACACACACAGAGTTTGTTCAAGTAAGTTTTGAACCAGCCTACCTATATATGAATTTCAAATTTTCTCAGTCTTGATGCTACTAAGAGATTCAACATTTTGGGCCTGACCATTCTTGATGGAAAGACTCAGATTGATTTAAATGGGCTTTGGATAAGGGCCATTGTGGGCATTTCCTTTTCTGTCTCTTGTGGTGCAAGCATTCCATAAGATAAGGTTAAGCTATATCCATGCTCTCAAAAAGTCAATAATGCAATAGGAAGTAACTACACCTCTACCCCGATATAACGCAACCCGATATAACATGAATTTGGATATAACGCGCTAAAGCAGTGCTCCGGGGGGGGCGGGACTGCGCATTCCGGCAGATCAAAGCAAGTTCGATATAACGCGGTTTCACCTATAATGTGGTAACATTTTTTGGCTCCCGAGGACAGCGTTATATTGGGGTAGAGGTGTAGGTGTTTGTATGAACACTTCTTGCTTCCTGTTAGTTTTTCTAAACTTAGACTACAACTCCCAGCATGCAATAGTGGTTCTAGCAACATGACATTTCCCCCCGTCTTAAGAACAAACCCAATTTCACAACAATAATAATGCAATACTTTGCTACTATATTAAACACCAATTAAGTAATTAGAAAATAAATAACCATTTCTTCTTTGTTATTGTTTATGTAACTACAGTTAGAATTCTAGTTATAATTGAAAACTATTAATAATTACGTAAGTCTCTAGTCCGTATAGGTGGCTATCTGGCTTTGACAGCATGTCTGTCAGGCCCAATGTCCTACTGGTTATCCTACAGTGTCAGTGGCAAAGTAAAATATTCAGGACCAGTCAGAAGATCTGAAACATCTCTGCTTCACTCCTGGTAAGCAGGTACAAGATGAATAGCATTCCATACCTGACCCTCTGACAGCTTGTAAGTGTATGGTCCTTTTTTGGCAACAAGTTTCAGTGGTGATGTGAACCTGTGTTCTCCTTTTCATAAGATTCCAGGTTATCCTACTCTTACAAATGAACCACATTCAAATTTTGGTCCCTTGGCATCACAGGGTTTATCTGTATGGGTCTTATATTTTTGCTGTTTATGTTGAACTGTTTGGCTTACGCCTGGCTGTACAGATTTATCCGATGTAGGTCTTTGTAATCCAGCAGTGTTTAATTTAGTGTACATCTCTCTGCCATGCAATAATTCAGCAGGTGAGCTTTATGTTGTGGCATGGGGTATAGCCCTGTAGATTTGTGAGAAATCTGTAGGGAAGGTAGTCCCTGCTTTTCTTTCCAACATAGCTGCCTGGAGACTGTCTTTCAAACTTATATTGAATCATTCAGATTTCCCCATTACTCTCAGGTTAACACATGGGTGATCTTCTATATCTAACGTTCCTCTCTGCGAGAAAAGTTTCAATTTCCAGTGAGCTAAATTACAGTCCATTGTCCAATACCACTTCTTTTGGGTTCCCTTCTCTACTGAAGACTGTCGGCAAGAACTTGATCACTGTACCAAATGTGCTCTGGGACAAAAATGCCCCTTCTGGACATTTACTGAAGTAGTTGCACAGGGTGATAGCGTAGCAACAGTCACTCAGCACGTTGTCAAATGTACCTATAATATCAATGACAACCTCTTTCAGATGCAGCATGGGAAAAAGAACAGTCTGTTATGGTGGCATGGATCACCACCATCTTGTCATGTAACTGGCAAGCAATGCATGGTTTTTCAACTTGAGCATCTATTCCCAGCCACCAATACAGGTCCTGTAGATGCTGTTTCATTCTGATTCCAGGCTGGTTCTTTAGCATCACTGACATCATTCTCTGGAAAGTGTTGGGGGCTGATGCTAGTCCATATGGTACACATTTAAAGCAGAATAATCCATCATGCATAATAAATGCTGTGAGATCTCTGCTGTCCTCTGTAGCATAAGTTGGTGACATGCACTCCGTAAATCAAGAGTAGGCAACATCTTTGTGCAGTGGAGTTCCACAAACATTTCTTCTATATGTGGAAGTGGATGGCTGTCAATCACAACAGCTATATCGAGCTCCTTTTTGTCTACACAAAGACAAATGCCAGTCTTCTTCTTTTGTCACCACTGTGCAATCTCTTCAATAATATAATTCTGTACCAGCTATTTTTAAATCTTGTGATATCGCCTCCCTGACTGAGAATGCTAGAGAGAACAACTTCTGTCGTATGGGTGTCACGTTAGGTCGAAGTCTAATTTTGTGAACAAATCCAAATGCACAGCCCAGGGGCTCCTTTTTCCCATCCTCGTTAAGCAGGGAGACTGGAGTTTGTGGGTAGTGGTGCCAGGTGGAGTAGAAGAAATGCCCCCATTGACTAACGGCATATTTAGTGTGGCAAACAAATCTCTGCTTAGGATGGAGTACCCCTGTGCACAATATAGAATTCTACATCAGAAGTCACAGTTACAGGGAAGCAACTAAGCACAAGAATGCGGGTCATCAAGTAGTGCACTAGGTGTAAGCTTGGTTCAGTAAGTGTCACGCATCCAAAGTATTGCAAGTAAATCAATTCAGGTAGTATAGAAACTGCAGAGCCATTATCCGACATTCATTCCATTGCCTGGGGATTCCCTCCTTCGGTAGCAGAAACATGAACAGTGCACATTATTGTATCCACAAGGCACGTGGAGCCGCTTCCGTCCACGCTCAAAACAGGGCAAGTCTACACTACCGCACTACATCGGCGCAGCCGCACGAGACGCATTCTGCCATCGGCATAATTACTCCACCTCAATGAGAGGTGGAAGCCAAGTCAGCGGGAGAGTGTCTCCCACCAACATAGCACAATGTTGACACTGCTTTCAAGTCGATGTAACTTAGTTGCTCGGTGCGGTGGCTTTTTCACATCCCTGAGTGACATAAGTTACATCGACTTAAGCGGTAGTGTAGACAAGCCCATAGTAACGTCAGGCACAGTAATTGCATATACTTGTTGATATGTCTGGTCTTTTGGCAGCGATTGCACCGAAATGCCTTTGCAGGACACGTTGTGTGGATCCACAGCAGTAACATACTTTTCCTCATGTGTTTTGAAGTCACTGCGCCTGTAACTTCTCCTTTGCATTGCCCTTGTAATGTTTCGACTGCTTTGTTGTAGTAACATCTGTAAGGATTGCATGGCTTGGATTACATTTGCTGTACCTGCACTTGTTGTTTTTGCCTCCGCCATAACTGACTCGATGTTATTAGCAATGGTTATGGCGTTCCGTAATGTCAAGTCCAATTCAAGGAGTTGGTGTTCGCTGATATGGGACACAACTATTTTCTTCACGAGCTGATCTTGAATCATTTCATCTGCCATGTTGCCAGAATTACATGTGACAATCAATTCCTTTAAAGCAGCAATATACGGATACCCCTAGCTTCTGTTCATGCTGGTGAAATGTTTAGTGTTCAGCTACCACATTTATTTTAGACGCACACAAAAACCGCTGTAACGTAGTGAGTGCATTATCATATTTATCATTTATCTGCTCATCTGCTCCAAGGCAGTGAATAAGCAGAACATGTTTTCTTGGTTTGGAAATAAGGACATAGTTCTCAAACACTCAAATCCAACATTAAAAGCAGTTGGAGACACAACTGGGCTTTGAAGAAAGGGTGCAGATGCATTCAGGGCAGGAGTGCCCTCCTCATCACTAGTTTGTGGAATAGTAGAGGCCGAGATCAAAAGAGCAAAATCTAACTAATTTTTTTTATTAAAACAACAATCCATGCAGCTCCACAAACAGCTGCAGTACAGGGGCCTTTGACTCAGCTGTGACATCCATCTACTTACACTTTTTTCCCCCCTGCTTCCTCTTAGTTTTTCCAAACTCAAAGACTAGAACTCTCAGATGCAATACTAGATCTAGCAATGTCACAGTATACCCAAGCCCTTAGAAATGGGGTTCTGAAAAATGTCTGCGGACATAATCATAGAAATAGAGGGACATGCCTGTAGAAGCAGGGGGATGTTATTCCAAGACCCTGGCAGCACAGAGAGTTGAGCACACACACTACCTTAGTAAGAGATGTAAAGCAGCAGGGCTCGAGAATAAAGACGGGTATTGAAGCCAAGGACTGACCAATTTGGAAATTTTGGAGTATCTGCAGGCACTGGGAGGGGGTGATAGTTTCCTGTGTGCTTACTGCTCAGTGAGTACCGATGGACTGGATGTGATCCAAACTGCCCTTGTGAGCTTCACATTCGCTGTAGCATTAGGGTTGATGCCATCTAAAGGGTTACCTACAGAAGTTAAAATAATCACATGCTTTTGTTCTTTTATCAGCCAATCATGTAGAAGTTGTAAAAAAACCTGGATGCTCCTACCACAAAGTATGACACACTGAGGTTATACCAACTACCTTAGAATCGTACAAAATCTGAAAGCACAAAGGAGAGTACTATTCCCAAAGCATCACATACTCAATAGATATTTTAACAACCCCCAAAGTTGACAAGTAATCTCATTTTGGCATCGTATTAAAACTAGTTTTTCCTGTCTGCTGGGAAATGCACATTGCGTTACTAAGAAGGCAATGAAAATATTCACTGCTTACCTTGTTCTAAAGGTGCTGTCTCACTTTCTCCTTGAGAAGTTTACTGATTTAATAAGCAATGATGATGGTGTCCCAAACACCAGCATATGGTAACTGTTTCCACCTTGGCAAAATAAATGTCTGAGCGTTTTTATCCGACAGCATGGGCATTGCAGTAATATAGCTTTATTGATACATGGAAATTTGCATAGTATTATCCATCATTATTTAGAGTGCTGGTTATTAATTTTCCCCTGTAATTGACCTGAGGTAAATAGCAACTGTGGCCCTGTCAGATAATTTATGCTATGCAACCTTTTTACATGCAAGATGGGGTTTGAGTAGATCATCTGGAGATTTACATGGAATGTAATATACATATCCTTCCCTTTTTGGATAAGGTTACTGAGGCAGGTACCTTTTGGTAAGGTTACTCTTGTGGCAAAAACCACTTGAGTGTCTATTGGGGGGCCCTGGTTTCCTTTAATTATTTATTTATGTGGCTGAACTTTTTCATTTGCCTTTTCTGCCCCTACAGTATGAAATGTTCCAGAATATAAATGTGCAAAATCACCACCACAGAAGAGGTGCTGAATATTCCTTCTGGCAGATTCTACCATGAATGCAGATGGTTATAGCCTCCAGTAGCACAAATGTCCAAGCAGTCTCCCAGGGGAGTGTGTGTTATAGTAAGCCAGTCCAAGAGTTCACAAAAGCATGAGTTACTGTGGCAAGAGCTACATCATCTAATGAGGTGCAGATGGAAAATGAGTTTCTAGCTACCAAGACCAACGGGAAATCCAGGAACAATTGAGGAGCTGGAAGCATCTCCTAGGTTGTGGACTTCCTTGACAAAATGGAGTCATATTCCTCAGCAAGACAGGCAAATATCTCATCCTACCTGAGGTTTCTCCTTTCATACCAGTATCACTGTCCCATTGTTTGGAATTTTCAGCCAATTCACAATCATCCAAGCTGGGACCTCCGCATCTATTCATTCTAGGCAACTTAAAGTCCCATTCATGCTGCTGGAGCAGCTCAAAAGAAAGTTAATTTAGGCTGAGAAATTGTCCTTTGTTTATTCTTTTCAAAATTACTAGGATAGAGTCTAGGTTACTCTCAATTTTCCTGTTACACAGAGCCACTTAAAGTGATAATCTTTTGCATATATGACTGAATTTAGGGATGTGTCATCTTTACATTACCAAATTCTTCATTTTACAACCTGGCTCTTTGGTACAGTTTACTTCTGTGTATCTGTAGCTGATTTGTCATTACAATAAGGCAACTTCAGTGGCCAGATTTACTATGTAATAATTGGACTTTAGAGCAATTGCAAAAAAATGCCTACTTGCATTTTATGTCATGCCATATTCTGTAGGTAACCCAATAAACTTTACGTGTAAAACTAATGTTGGGAGAATTGTCCAGGACTATCTCTTCTCCACAGATTCCAGCTGGGGAGATGAGACAAAATCTAATAATGAAATATGATATTTTATGTGGAAGGCAGAGGAGCTGATCCAACTTAAGCATTGAGGAGAAAAAAAAATAGACCACTAAGAATAATGTTGGCAGGGGCTAGAGGGGCTGGGAATGGTTTAGGAAACACCTAGCACATGAGAACAGCAAGAAATGCCTCTAGCAATGAACAATATATATCAAGTAAGAGAGAGAGAGAGAGAGAGAGAGAAACTATAAGGTTCCCTTCTCCATAACTCACCAGTGGGCAGAACTTATCTGTTTGAAAACTGTAACTTTAAGAGTGAAGTTGACCTCTGCACAAGGCCTAGGCGTAACTTTTACACCCTAGTTAAATCTTAAAACCTCAATATGGGGTTTAACTGGAATTCGGGTCCATAGACCTTGTGGTGGGCTCCTGCACCCGGTCCTTTTCACTCTCCATGAATAGACTGTCTATTTGACAATAGTACAGCTGCAACTGGATGGTGAAAGTATAGGGCCAGCTTTGGGCCGTACTGATGATGTCGTCATTCTTTGGGTGATAGTAGTGTCAAATCCATCCAAGATTTGAGTCCTCTTGTGTTAGGCATTGTATGAGCACCAAGGAACAGACAGAGCTTACAATCTAAACTGACAAGGCCGACATAGGGTGGGAGAAAGGAATGATTACCGCTGGAGAACTGAGACCCAGAAGTTAAATGACTTGCCCAAGGTCAAATAGGAGTCTCTGACAAGTATCTCTTTCTTCTGTATTTGCACAGTGCCTAGCATAATGGGATCCTGATCCACGACTGCGTCTCCTAAATTTTCCAGCGAGTAGTTAAAATAAAGAAATAAATCAAGTTGGGAATTGAATCCAGGTCCCCGGGCCAGTCCTTTACCTCTTCCTCTCCAATGGCAAACCTTTTCCCCGAGTTCAGTGTGTGACTAAGATTTGGCTCATTGGATATACTCGTGACTTTTATTTTCTTTACTGTTTTGTTACAAAGAATTACATTGAACTATGAAAAAAAAAATAACATCTTTGTATGTTAACAGCCTGTCAAATTATTAGCACTCCCAGCAGACTCCAGAACTGAACTGTCAGTCTTTATTATTAAATTCAAGATCTTTATTATATAAATTATCCAAACCTTTACTTCACTGCATTGGCACAACATCAATAGTAAATGATCAAGCCTTTTGCATTTGAAGTGAAAGCCAGGGGACAGCTGTATGTGTTCCAAAAGGAAAGACGTGGCTCTGGGCGTAGTATTTTCTCCCAGGGCTCCAGAAGCTGAGATCTTGCTCTTCATGTTTATTACCATGCAAGCAATATGGGAGTGGTGAGAAAATATTCTCATCATAATGTTCAGTCACTAATGGTCAGTAACCGTCACCTCGTTTAGCTGTTGTTGGTTGCACATCGCTTTCTTCCTCTTATGGATTCTGATAGATTTTCATGCTAAGTAGGTTAATCCTTTCTCCCAGCTAAAAATCATAAAGTTAGGTGCAAGAATCCCCAAAGCAAGAAAAATTACTGAGAAAAAATTACAGAAGTGTAAATCAAGAAAGCAATATTGAACTTTAGAAGACAGCATACAATAATATGACACTTTATTCCACTGCTGCCTGCGGTTTATATATGCTACTGTCACTTTTATACTGTTCACCACCACTAGTAATTTTCTCTCAATCTAATTTTTATTTCCCAAGGGTTTGCCAAGGTTAAAAGTGCTAGGAAACCAATGACTAGTCACTTGCCAAAGGACAATAAATTAAATTAACCATTGTTGGTAGCCAGCTCTGATCAGAACTATTTATATGTAAATAGGTGCAAAGGCCTGATGGCATGCTGTATGATTATTAGCAGCTCATTGCAGATGCTGTTCATAAAATTAAAGGCCACTAGAAAAGGCAATGTGTTTTCTCTTTTAAAGAAAACATGTTCGATTTCTGCTATTTCAGTACCTTGTTGTTTTTAGCCTTCCTCTGCATTACTACCATAAGTGTCCAAGGCCAAACTAGATGGGTTCCTTAGGATTCCCACCTCTTTTATTTTAAATTGTCCTTCCCTCCACAACCATCATAACCACAAGTTCCAGATAGGATTACTGCAGTGCTACAGATTTAAAATGGGCTATCCCACTCTTCCACTTTCCAGTGTACAGTGGCTCCTGGAATTCGTGTACAGTAGCCCACTCTCACATGGCAGGGCTTTTCCACTTCCTGGAAGTAGGGCCAGGCAATTAACAATCCACCTCTTCCTTTTACTAACTACAGGCAGTGGGGTCGATTTCATATATACAGCATGAACCACTTGCTTTCCTATTGCATCTGATGGAGCTAACGTAGCATCAATGCATTAGAGATTATGGAGCATCTGCTAGGGATTATGGAGTGCTGTGTCCTGCCAGTGGGAGTAGTTCCCCTGTACTTTTGCTTTATGGAAGGGAAGGTGAAACATACTCCCTGTAAGGTAGTTAGAGGTCTGGCAGTTAGTGGCTCCTACTTGGTGATTCTGAAAGACTTGGCTGCAGGGAGCAGTTACCCGAGGATACCAAGGATCTGAAGAGGGAGCCATCCAGCCCATGAAGGAGCAGACAATTAGTACAATACCCTTTCGTGAATATAATGTTGGGAGGGTTGCAGGTGCTGGGAGGAAGCGGTAACTATGGCAGTAGCTTGAGAGTGGATGTCGGTAGATGCTTTCGCAAAAATAACAGGAGTACTTGTGGCACCTTAGAGACTAACAAATCTGTTAGTCTCTAAGGTGCCACAAGTACTCCTGTTATTTTTGCGGATACAGACTAACACGGCTGCTACTCTGAAACCTGTCATTATGGTAGATGCTTTAGCCATGTTCCTCCTGCACGTGACACACACCCCTGTGCTGGGAGGGGAGGGGGTACTAGCTGCATAGCCTGTTTAGGGTAACTTTATCACCCCTTGTGCTGAGTACTATGAACTCAGAGCATGATTGTCCTGCTCATGTATATAAATAGCTGTGAAGCACAGTAGCACAGGTAGTAGCAGCAGAGGCATAGGTTTCAGGTGTACTTGTACTTTGTACTTGTCATGGCTAAGCCATGTCATGGCTAAACCTCTGCAGCTGCTACCTGTGCTACCACAGCTACACTGGTATTTACACTCATGCTAGCTCAAGGAGAGCCCACTTGAGTATGTATATGTGAGCCAGGGAATCACAGCCTAGCTCATAGTGTAGATGTAGCCTTTGTACTACGCTGGCAGAGCACAGGGATCATAGCCAGTGGTTAAAGGAAAATTGAAACAGGCAGGGAGATCTCACTCACCAGCCATGGATGGGGGCTGTGGGGAGTACTGTTTACACAAGCCAAGGAGAAAAGGGGGAGCTCTACCTCTGATTTTAATAGCAGAGGATGAGCTGTGCTTAGGGTGACCAGATGTCCCGATTTCATAGGGACAGTTCCGATATTCGGGGCTTTTTTCTTATATAGGCACCTATTACCTCCCACCCCTTGTCCCGACTTTCACACTTTCTATCTGGTCATCCTAGCTGTGCTCGCCCCATCATCCCTTAACCCCTTACTTTAACCCATACCCATAGCATACTGCAGGATTTGACCCCAGTGCTAGTAACATTGACTCCAGGCTTCTAAGTGCCTAAATCCCTTTGGAAAATGAGATTAGGCTCCTAAATCAGTTAGGTGTTGCACTGCTGAGTGCCTAAATATCTTGAAAAATCTGGGCCTGTACCTGCTAGTGATAGGACTGGGTCAGTATCTTGTACACACTAACCAGACACACACACACCAGGAGAAAAATAGCTTTAATAATAATATCAGGGGTTCTTTGTTGAAACATTGTTGAATCGCATTTTTATATAACAGCTTTATACGTGTGCTGAAACTAAACTTGTATTTATCCTGTTTGCCTTGAATTACAGTATATTTGATCCAAGCAGGGAATTGTAAATTTTCCGCATTGCTGCTCTTTACCAGGAGTAAGAGAACGGCAATTTACGGTGTGTGTTCGCTGCAAAGTAATTTTCAGGGATTATTATTATTATTTTGACATGAACTGAAACAAGAATGCAAGACTGGGCATGGGAGAGACGCCGCATTGAATGTGTCTAGCTGTATTGATGTGCGCACTGTCACGGTGCTGTAATAAAAGTTAAGGGAAAAGTTAAGGCTTGGCTTGATTTAGTGCATTTTGTAAAAGCAGCACCATTCAGGCTTGTATGGCTTCTAGTTTAAACAATTACTAGAAGAAGGATTATAATGTGCAATTCTGTAATTACTATCCTGGGTAGATAAAGACACTAAATAATTATGAGCTCTTTTTGTTAATTAAGGCCGGAGGCCAATTTTTCCAAATGATATTAAATAAACAGCTAATTTAGATGCCCAGATGGATGCCCAGCATCAGGTATCCAAGTTCTGGGGCACCCAGTTGCTTCAAACTGCCTGTACAAATAGCATTTGTGTAAGTAAATTGAGCAAATGCCTAAATACTTGAGTGACCATGTACATATGCAAAGCAGGATTATGGGTGTAAACAAAAACAAAAAAACACCCAATGCTGGAAGTACGCAAAGGCCATATTCTGGCTCTCCCATGGGGAGAAAGAAACCACAGGGAGCCCTGTTACTTGCTGTGCAGGTGCAGAGCAAGTATCTTGGGGCCAAATTTTCAAAGGTATTTAGGTACCTAAAGATGCAGATAGGCACCCAATGGGATTTTTGAAAGTGACTAACTCCCATTACATTTGGGATTTTTGAAAAAACCCATTAGGTACCTATCTGCATCTTTAGGCCCCTAAATACCTTTAAAAATCTGGCCCAAGAATTTTAGCCCTGAATGAAGGACCAGCAATGCTGAAGGGACTCTGGCTAAGACCCTGCTTCCGGACCACACCATCTGAGATTTTATATCCCTTCTAAAAAATGTCATCAGCTTTAACTCTGCTAAAGCACTCCTCATTCTTAGAGCCCTTCTACATCCCTCTATCCCTAAACAATTCCTGTGTTGTGTATTTCCAAAGGGTCTCTTGTTTCTTGATCAAAAATGGTACTTGGGAATTTAAGATACATAGTGGAGCATTGAGAAGAGAGGAAGGGAACCACTAGGGTTAGTCATCTTTTCAAGTACTTTAAAATGGTAATGAATGGATGTAGGGGATAACTGAACAAGATAAATCAGAGCGCAGAACTATATAAAATTGTCAAAATCTACATCAGTGTTCAGGAAAAAAATAAGCCTCACATGAAATCTAGTTCTTTTGAATATATAATAAATTAGATGCAACCTCCTATCGGTGAATTGGACGTTCTGTTATATGGTACATGCAAGATAATTTTCCTTGGATTTTCAATGAAAATTTGGATTTTGACCTATGACCTCAATGTCACAGTCATTAATACTTTTCCATTGTCATTAATTACTGAAAAATTTGTATACATGTTTCTGGAAACTTTTGAGAATATGATTAATTTTTCAAGAATAAACTCAACATGTAGAACTCATCAATTTCCAAAAATTAACAGATTTACAGTGACTATAGGGTTTCTCCAGATGGCTACCAAATCTACTATGTATTTAATTATCCTGTTTGTCTTTTGGCCAAATGCTAAAATTTCAAGATTATAACTAACCTAAATACATCAAGATAATACAATTATTCAGTGGATCTTTCTGATCACACGTAGCATACATTTTAAAACTATGTACTCTCTCTCTAGGTCCAGGATGCAAATGTATATTTGCTAAATTGTTTTGATAAGGAGATTTGAAAACTGTTATATTATATTTGATTCAGGCTAGCTATCTACCTTACCGTTTAATTCCCTTTCTGCTTTGCCTCTTTGTCAAGGTCATAAAACTATCTGATTATTGGACCATAATAAAAAAAACATACAAAATAATAGAAAAATAGCTATTTACAACACCAGCAGATTAGAATTGAGTCTGTTTCAGGAAATTCCCAAAATAAATCACAGCCATCCCATTTTAAATAGAAACGACAACAATAAAACAATCATTATTTTATCATTAAAAAGGGCTATAAAATGTGTCTCTTTGATCAAAACTCTTGCGTTGTTTTGTTCATTTGAATGAGAAGAGATAGTTTGCAGGCAGCCCCCATGGGCGAATTCATGCAGAAATTGTTTAAACAGTGCATCAGTATAATTTAATTGTGACTAAGCATACCCCCAAATAAATAAACTAGACAGAGAAATAGTAGTACAAGAATCTGTGTGTTCTGCTCAATGAATCTGTTTTGTTTAACACTATTAATCTAAATCACATGGAGGTTTGTCCAAATTAACAGAAATACTGTACTCAATGCAGGTTGTGAATATGGGCCCTGATCTGGGAGGTGCTGATCTCCCTGGATCCTCATTGACTTCAATGGCAGTTGAGAACTCTCTGCACTCTGCAGGACTGGCCCCATCCTGCCCCACTGCCATAGATAGATTAATTCATTCCAGGAATGTCACTCTGAAGCCTATAAGTCTGAGTCAGTGTGAAGTGATGGAAGCAGCCAGAAGCTCTTTTTGTTTAGATAGCACCAGGTTGCATCATCACTGGGTTTCATGGTCTATGACTGTCCAGTTTTTAAGTTCAGCCATTTTGACTTTACAGATTATACCCATGTGGTGTACAGCTACAGTAAGGCGCACATTTATGTCATGCCAAGAGTCCTAGACCATTGTGATGTCAGAGGTAACTCAACCAGTCACCACCCTGACTCTCCAATTAATTTGCAGGCAGCAATTCCTTTGTATGAGGGTGACTGCACAGATAAGTGAACTACTTGGCCCAGTTGTCACCTGCACAAATGGATACACGTCTCCCAGCACAACTCTCCCTTAGACACAAGTCAAGACAACCACCCACACACCACAGCCAGCACACTCAATAATCCCTAACAAATGTATCTCTTACCACACCACACATCCCTCATTTGCTGCCCACAAAAATCCACACAACTCTCCAGCACAACACATCCCCCATGCAAATCATCGTAACCAGCCACACAATAACCCCAAACATCACTCTGGAGCCTACAGTGTCTCTTAGGTCAGTGGGAAGCGATGGAAACAGCTACAAGCATGGTTGAGGGCTCTTTTGGTTTAGACTTATCACCAGGTTGAGTCATCACTAGGATTCAGTCTGTTGCTGTCCAGTTTTTAAATTCTCAGCCATTTTCAGCTTTTTTACAAATGTGACTTTACAATTTACACTTGTGCAACAGCATGGGTTTTCCACTACTAATATATAATATAGGGCTATCAAACGATTAAAAAAATAATCGCAATTAATCGTAAGATTAAAAAAAGCAGTGATTAATCACAGTTTTAATTGCACTGTTAATAATAGAATACCAATTTAAATTTATTATAAATATTTTTATAGCTGTAACACCGACAGACCCCGGTCGTCGGCAGGCGGGATCGAACCTGGGATCTCTGGAGCTAAATGCATGAGCCTCTACCACATGAGCTAAAAGCCAACTGGGGTCTCAGTGCAACTAGAGGGGACACAACCCCACACCCAGAAGGTCTGTGGGTTACATAGCTACAGATAACCATCTTTTTATCCAGAGAACCATCCAGAAGTTTTTAAAAAAATAAACTTCCTGTTCAAAAGATCTGAGCTTTTGCTGCTTTGCACCATTAACTTTTTCTGATATTTAATCACTCCAGATCATGAGAACACGGTAGAACTGTGCCAGTATTTGCCAAGCGATGAAGTTCAGTAAGTGAAGAGGGTCAAACAGAGGTGTGTGATTAACCTTGGATCTGTAGGAATGCCTGAGCTCTTGTTCAGGTGTTTGGGCTTTTCTCATGTAGTAACCTGCCTGGGGTAGCAGATCCTGAATTGGCCTTGGAAATGCCTGGTTACATTTGCGCCCAAGGCTTAAGCAGGCTGGTTAGATGTTGAGCAGTTGAAATACTCTGGATTTAGGTTGGTGACTAGAGCTGGGTGAAATTTTTCATGCAAGTGGTATTTTTATTTTGTCAAAAAATGTAGATTTAGGTCAACTGAAAAGGTCTGGGTTAAAAAAAAAAAGTTGGAAATGTCAAAAATGGTTTGCTTTAGCATTTCCAAAACAAAATGTTTTGACTGTTTTGTTTCCGAAGGACATTGTTTTGGAATTTCCCAACATCTTATTAAATTTAAAACATTTTACCAACCCCCTCACCCACCCGCCCCAAAAACCCACAAAATGTTAATTTGACCCCAAACCTTTTTTCTCTTGTTTTCTTTATTGAGTTGTGGTTCAATCTAAAACATTTCCCCCCCACTATATTTCGGACTAGCCACTGAACTAAAAAATTGGTTATTCATCCAGTTCTAATGGTGACAGCTTGCGCACAGCCATTGCATTCCACTTCCACTGTTGCCAGGACATGTTGCCATTTGTTGTTTTAAGTTATAGCAACTTGGCCAATAATCTACTGATTCTGCCCATCCTCCCATCTTCGGTCATTCACAATAAGCTAGGAAATGTGTGTTTTGCCTTCTGTATTAATTATTATTATTGATTGTATTCCAGCAGTACCTAGGTGCTCTGCACACACACAGTGCCTGAAGAGCCCACAGTTTGAATACACATGACAGGCAAAGGGTGGAGGGAAGGAAATACTGTTATCTATACTATATATGTGGGAACTGAGGTTTAGAGAGATTAAATGATTTGCTCACGGTCACATGGGGAGTCTGTGGCAGTGCAGAGAATTGAATCCAGGCCTCCTGAGTCCCTGTCCAGTGCCTTAATCCCAAAATCATCCTTCCTCTCATACCAAGCTGTGGGGAGCCAAGTGGAGGATTAAATGTGATTCAAAGAATGGAGTCAAATATGTTGAAATACTGTTCTCTAGCTATTTTTTAAATGTAACTGTGGCTATCTAACTATCAATCCACTGTAACTTTATTTGTATGAAGCAAGTTCTCCACAGGTCGTTATAGCTTTCGGCTTACAGGCACGTCAAAAATACTTGCAATATCATAACACTATTTAGCATTGCCAATCTAAACACATCTTTCAGTGGTATCACAGCTGGCTACTTACGGTAGATGACATTTCCATTAAAACACAGACCAGCCTGCACACTAATACTTGAAACAGGCTGTGTATACACAGTGTGCATTGATTTCACATAAAGCTTCTCTCAGTTCAGCATACCCTGAGGTTCAAATTGAAACACAATGAATATGGTGATAAAGCAGTTGCTATCTTATTCTGCTACAAATCCTTAATTCTGACGGTCTAATTTAGCCCCATGATTGTGAATAAAATAAACACTGCTCTATAGGCTGCCATATTTTTTTTTTCAGGTAAAATTAGTGTCTCAATTAATAGTGATTATAGTTAGCAGTTTGAAAAACAAATTGGAATATCTCTCTCTTTAAAAGTATTTCTAATTCATTCAGCACCATAGTATCTATATGCAAACAGGTCTGAATGTCAGACCAGAAAACTCCCTTGGTAAAATAATGGTCCTGAAAAGAATTTTCCTTGGACTCTTCCTTTCAAGGCCTGGTCCACACTAACCCCCCACTTCGAACTAAGGAACGCAAATTCAGCTACGTTAATAACGTAGCTGAATTCGAAGTACCTTAGTTCGAACTTACCGCGGGTCCAGACGCTGCAGGCAGGCTCCCCCGTCGATGCCGCGTACTCCTCTCGCTGAGCTGGAGTACCGGCGTCGACGGCAAGCACTTCCGGGATCGATCCCGGATCGATTTATCGCGTCTAGACAAGACGCGATAAATCGATCCCAGAAGATCGATCGCTTACATCCGGACCAGGAAGTAAGTATAGACGTACCCCAAGAGACAGTTTGGATTCCCAAAATCCATTTAATATTTAAATAAAAATAATAATACCTTGCTCTTATACAGTATGTCTCAAAGCACTTCCCAATCGACTAATGTATTTATCCTCAAGGACCTCCAACATGTGGATGATATCATGCTTTAGGTGTGTGGGTGTGTATGGGGAGGTATAGCGAGATAATGCTTGAAGCGCAAAAGCAATATTTAAGATTAATTTTTAAAGTGTCTGGAAGTTGTAGCCCCTGTCTTTGTAATCGTTAGCCTTCCAGGTGGCTAGCAACCAGCCTTCAAAACCACCTCGGTGGGAAGGCTGTCTCTCCCCTCTTTTTATCACTTACCATCAGTAACCCCTAAAACGTCTCTCTCGTGATCTTGTGTTAGATCTTATTTGACTCTTTGAGGCATGGAACAGTTCTAACTCCAATTCTATGTACAGTGCTATATAAATGCTTAATAATAAAAAATACCCATTGTTTCTCTGTTTACCCATGTTCGCCTGTTAAGGGTGTGGGTTATTTTTTGTGATTGTTGCATCATTAATTTCCAGGAATTTGCTAAGAAGACAGAGCTACAGATTCAAGATACCTTTAGATGCTAGTAAGCAGTTAAATTAATAATTGAAATAGGCTCTTAAACGTGCTTTTGGGGGGACAGCTGGGTTCATAGGATTATACTGCCTAGGGCTCTTTAAATAAAAATCAAGATATTCTATCCCAGGTGTAGGTGACTGCCATATTGGTTCTTTTTTACATCCCCTGGTGTTTATAACACACCCATTCAAGATGCTCAGGTTATTCCAGTCTTTTTTTTTAATGCAAAAATACTTCAAGCATCAGGGAGTAGATTACTAAAAAGAGAAGGATCATTAGCTGCTGCTTCAACAAGGCTGCAGGAAGACTTGTAAACAATATAATTTGCCAATATGAAAGATGTGTTTGTCTTTAATTCTAGAATTCTACAGACTGTCTCAAGATTAACAGTTCTGCTGGGCAGATTTGCTTCTTTCTGAATTATATGCTTTGATGGGTTTTCTCAATGCTTCAGTGGACCACGAATTAAACATATTTTCAATCAAACAAAAATGTGAATGCTCTTGACATGTTGGCTTAATGACAAATTAAAGTTTGAAACATAGTTAAAATATCCAACACTGCTTGTGGTTTGGGTATTAGGTGCTACAGCAGAACATGGGTGTTAGGAGCGGGCAAGTCTTCATTATATCAAGCTTGATGTATTCTGTTCAGTCTCCTAGTAGCTGGTTGCGGTTTGGCATGGCTGTGCTGGAGGAGAGGCTGCTTCCATTCCTGCCCATAGGTAATGATGGTGAGGAGAGTGGTTTAAGGGTCTGATCCAAAATCTATTACCATCAATAGACTTCCACTGACTTCAGTGAGCTTTGGCTCATGATTTAAGGCTTTGATCCTGTGCAGTGCTGAGCGCTCTGACCCCAGTCCAGCAAAGCACTTATGCTCATGTTTAGTTTTCAACACGAGTAGTCCGATTGACTGCTCTTTTCATCTTCTTTTTTCTCCCTCTCCCGAATGTCTCCTCATTTTTTCATTGTTCACATTTGTTCACTTTCCCCCTGATCTTTGCCACTTCAACTTAGCATCTCTTTGTTAGTTACACATGATGATCAGGAAACTGTCAGATACGCTTAATGCTAAAGGTGGCAGAGAGATGGTTATAGATACAACATTAGATGAAAAGCATAAAGGTGGGGCGAGACTGAGACTGAAACAGTCTGAAACCGAGAAGTTTCAAAGTATTATTTATTTCAAAGTATTGTAAAACTAATAAAAACTCCCTTGAACTGCTTCTATTTCCTCTCCTTTCATTTCATCTCTCATCCCATCAATGCATCTTGACAGTCAGTGTGATGAGCTTTCCTGGCAGAAACACATTTTTTTCTTCCCAAACACGGGAGCTGAAAAGTGGGCTTGCTGGCAGAGAGAAGTCTAAGCTGGTGCGGTGCAGTCTTTGCAAACCAGGCCCTATGTGTCTTAAGCTGGGAACTCAAAATTAGTAGCACTTGAAACTGGGGGTGGGGAAGTATTTAAAAAGCGCTAAAGGGATTTAGAAGCACAAGTCCCATTTAAAAGTTAAAAGCAACAGAGGGTCCTGTGGCACCTTTAAGACTAACAGAAGTATTAACACAGGACCCTCTGTTGCTTTTTACAGATTCAGACTAACACGGCTACCCCTCTGATATTTACACGTTAGTGGCACATGGGCTCCTAAATCCCTTAGGCACTTAAAAATTTCTCCTTTGGGCCTTAAGTTTTTTGTGCTTTAGTTTTTCTGTATGTAAAATAAGGATATCTGTCACCAATTTGGGACTGTCCAGTCCCTGGGGGAATGTATTTTCTGAAGACCAGGTAGTGTGCTCTGGGTTTGGCATGGGGGGTCCTTTTTGTTTCTTTTCCCTCCCTCTGATATTTGGGCCCTGGAGGATGAGAGGAGAAGGACTAGTTTCTATGCAGACTTAATTTCACTTAATTTGAAGAGGGCTGATTGATTCCAGGCTGTGTCCTGGCCTTTTTCTACTCTACCAGTGGTGTAAAGGAGGCAGCTGGATCTTCTCATTCTGGGAATAGCAGGATAAAGCAGGATCCCTGGAGAGATATGGGGTGGCAGAATAGCCCTAGGACAGGCTTCTTCACAGTGGCTGATGGAGGAGTGTGCTGGGGGGTTGCCCCAAAGAGAGAAAGGGTGTAACTGGAGCATGCTTTGTACCAGCTATTGCCGGCTGGACCCTTGAGAGGACAATTGCAATCAGAATGTAAATATGAGCAGTCTCCAGGGCTGCTCTAGTTTACACTGAGAGTTGATCTAACTCCTGCCATCCCCTGAACTGAGGAGGTGCCTTCTAGACTGTGCCAGACTCAGCTTGACCCCAGCCCAGAACTGGGGCCTAGGTCTGTGATAAATGTTTTCCTAGGGACATGCAGGTTATTTGGAGGAACTGTAAGAATCTATCAAATATAAACATTCTTCAAACTTGGGAGTGTTACTCTCCCCTCCCCCCCCCCCCTTTGCTGTTTTGCATATTGAAGTTATTTCATTGTAATCTCCTCCGTGATTTGTGCTTTTAAATCCTATGCTGATGTAGATCAAGAGTTTTCAGAGATACCCTGGCCCTTCTTTCTTAGGAGCCTGAAATCTGTGCACTGCAGGAGCAGCGACAGGAAGGTAGCACTAATATTTCCCCTCCTTTGCAGAGTGCTCTGAGATCTCCAGTTGAAGAGCGCTATCTAGGGCTAGGTCTACACTACCCGCCTGAATCGGTGGGTAGAAATCGACCTCTCGGGGATCGAATTATCGCGTCTCGTCGGGACACGACAATCGATCCCCGAATCGACGCTCTTACTCCACCAGCTGAGGTGGGAGTAAGCGCCGTCGACGGGAAGCCCCGGAGGTCGATTTTGCCACCGTCCTCACAGCGGGGTAAGTCGGCTGCGATACGTCGAATTCAGCTACGCTATTCGCGTAGCTGAATTTGCGTATCTTAAATCGACACCCCCCCCCCCTGTAGTGAAGACGTAGCCTAAAAGCGTTAGGTGTTATCATTTCATTGCCTCGTCAGTGACAATTAGAACAACGAGGTGTGCTCACACTTCTGCACCTGGAGTGGCTCTTCCTAATCTACTTGTATCTGTTTCCATGCTGAATTGCTATAGCTAGGTCACCTTGGAAAACAGGTTAACATTTAAGAATAGCCATATTTAAGTTGTAAATGGAGGCTCTCTTAACTCTTTATGTGACCCTGCCTATTCTCACTGGTGCAGCTCTGAGACCAGGTGAAGTGGCCTGGCTGATCTGTAGCGAGCCTGAGCACAGCAGAAATGGACGGAGTGGAGAACCCAGCCCACTGAATGGAATATTGGCAAAGGTAGGGATGTAGGGAACAGATGGAAAATGCTGCCACTTTTGAACCTTTAAAAATGTTTGGAGAAAAGAGCTAAGACTTGGCTGAATAATTTCTATTAAATGTATGTTTAACTCTAATTATTGGTGAAACCTATTCCCAAATATCTCAGATATTCCTTAATTTATATTCTTGACAAATATCCTAGAAAAAAGAGATTTGTGGACCCAGGGCCGGTGCAAGGAAGTTTCGCGCCCTAGGCGAAACTTCCACCTTGCGCCCCCCTCCCTTCCACCCTGAGGCGCCCCCCCCCGCGGCAGCTCCCCCCCTGCCCTGAGGCACCGCCCCGCAGCAGCTCCTCACCCCCCGGCCCAGGGATCCGTGTGGCAGCTCTGACCCAGGGGTTCCCCTGGGCTGCCTGCCAGCAGCTCAGACTCCCTCTCTCTCCCAGCACAGCGGCCGCTGTAAAAAAATAAATAAATAAATAAATAAAAATTGGGGGCACTGCTTTTTGGCGCCCCCAAATCTTGGTGCCCTAGGCAACTGCCTAGTTGGCCTAAATGGTAGCACCGGCCCTGTGTGCACCCCCTTTCTGCTCAAGTCCCTAGATTTAGCTAACTTAGAACAAACTTCTTCTCTGTGGCTGTTACTTACTGCTGGATTGAAGAAGTTATTGAATATGTTATTTTGAATGTCTCGCCTTGTCTAACAATGAGGTCTGAAATTTGAGCTGGCTTCATGTGTAGTAGAAAACAACGAACAAACCCTATGAAGGGTGAATCATAGAATCATAGAATATGAGGGTTGGAAGGGACCTCAGGAGGTCATCTAGTCCAACCCCCTGCTCAAAGCAGGACCAATTCCCAACTAAATCATCCCAGCCAGGGCTTTGTCAAGCCGGGCCTTAAAAACCTCCAAGGAAGGAGATTCCACCACCTCCCTAGGTAAAGCATTCCAGTGCTTCACCACCCTCCTAGTGAAATAGTGTTTCCTAATATCCAACCTAGACCTCCCCCACTGCAACTTGAGACCATTGCTCCTTGTTCTGTCATCTGCCACCACTGAGAACAGCCGAGCTCCATCCTCTTTGGAACCCCCCTTCAGGTAGTTGAAAGCCGCTATCAAATCCCCCCTCATTCTTCTCTTCTGGAGACTTAACAATCCCAGTTCCCTCAGCCTCTCCTCATAAGTCATATTCTCCAGACCCCTAATCATTTTTGTTGCCCTCCGCTGGACTCTTTCCAATATTTCCACATCCTTCTTGTAGTGTGGGGCCCAAAACTGGACACAGTACTCCAGATGAGGCCTCACCAATGTCGAATAAAGGGGAATGATCACGTTCCTTGATCTGCTGGCAATGCCCTTACTTATACAGCCCAAAATGCCATTAGCCTTCTTGGCAACAAGAGCACACTGTTGACTCATATCCAGCTTCTCGTCCACTGTGACCCCTAGGTCCTTTTCTGCAGAACTGCTACCTAGCCATTCGGTCCCTAGTCTGTAGCGGTGCATAGGATTCTTCCGTCCTAAGTGCAGGACTCTGCACTTGTCCTTGTTGAACCTCATCAGGGTTTTTTTGGCCCAATCCTCTAATTTGTCTAGGTCCTTCTGTATCTGATCCCTACCCTCCAGCGTATCTACCACGCCTCCCAGTTTAGTGTCATCTGCAAACTTGCTGAGAGTGCAGTCCACACCATCCTCCAGATCATTAATAAAGATATTAAACAAAACTGGCCCCAGGACCGACCCTTGGGGCACTCCGCTTGAAACCGGCTGCCAACTAGACATGGAGCCATTGATCACTACCCGTTGAGCCCGACGATCTAGCCAGCTTTCTATCCACCTTACAGTCCATTCATCCAGCCCATACTTCTTTAACTTGGTGGCAAGAATACTGTGGGAGACCGTATCAAAAGCTCTACTTGAACTGAAGCTGGGGAAGAAAATCCATTCTAATCAAATTTCCACAGAGATCTATATTTTCTCCCACTCTGATCAAAATGGGGGACTTTCTTAAACATTCAATAGCCTCTAAACAAATCTAACTATCAATCTGTCTTTATGGTAGATATTCTTTTCTTTCCTTTTCAGATAGCAGATTTGATTTAACTGTTTACTTAGGGTGACTTATTTTATTTTAAAAAGCTTACAGATCTTAATTTGAGAGATGAAGAACATAAGGTTTCCAGCTGTATTGTGTTCCTAAGGCATTACAGGAAACATTCTAGCATATGAGATTGGTGCTGTTTCTTCTTCTGCAGCTATTTTTTATGTTGAATAATTGGACCAGATAACTTGTGTGCTAATTAGCCTGAATTCCTCCCCATTGACCCTCTAGCAGTTTCAAAATGACTTTCAGCTCTGACAAGAAGTGTGGCTGGCAGGTGCAAATATCACTTCCATTTAGCCATGTTGACTCACTAATGCTTGCTGATGTGTAAAGATACAAAACCTGTAATATTGCTAAAAGGGCCTGAACAATATTTCCAATAACCTAGTTACACAGAAACACACTGCAAAGGTGTGGCTACTTGAGGATTCTCAGACTGCTCTTGATTGGAAAAACCTGCTAAAATTAGAGATGTAAACACCCTGGTCTCAATTCATCCCTCTGTGGGTTCTAAGGCCAGTGCAGGGTCAATATTGTGCCTGCAGAAATAAAATTGATAGCAACAGTATTTAGAGATGGACTTAGTCTGTGTCAAACACAAAAATTCTACACTTGAGATGCCAAGTTTAATTAAATCCTTTCACTGTGACAAGTTTCTTTGTAATTTAGCCATGTAAAATATTACTATGGTGTATGCTGGGAACTGTATTAGTGGGTTGATGGGCTGGGTTAGTTTCAAAGTTCTCTGATGAAAGCTCCCAGGATGTTCCCAGCTCTCTGGGAAATTATTCCTCCTCAGGTTTGTAAGGGCTAGTCTACACTTACCCGGTAGTTCGACGGCTGCGGATCGAAGTTCCGAGTTCGATTTATCGCGTCTGGTGTGGACGCGATAAATCGAACCAGGAAGTGATCCCCGTCGACTGCGGTACTCCAGCTCGGCGAGAGGAGTACCGCGAAGTCGACGGGGGAGCCTGCCTGCCGCGTGTGGACCGCGGTAAATTCGAAGTAAGGTATGTCGAATTCAGCTACGTTATTCACGTAGCTGAATTTGCGTACCTTACTTCGACTTGGGGGGTAAGTGTAGACCAGGCCTTAGTTTCCCATTACAAATTACTCTGTGGATCAGTGGTCAGCCAGGAGAGGCTGTTGAGAGAAGCTGGTGCAGTTTTTCCTTCAGCAGGAGTCACTGGAAAGTAAAGGCCACTTTCTAGGCATTACACTTGCATCTCTGTACAATATCCCATAGTCTTCTACAGGTCAGGGACAGATACTGAAGATGGCATTTATTACATTTGCAATAGTGCTTGAGAATATGCCATTGAAAAGGGGTTTTTTGCACTCATGTTTTGCAAGACAGAAGGCTTCTAGGGCGTGTCTGGTTCCAAGGGAAGCACTCACATCACCATAGGAACTGGTTTTTAGCTTATTTCAAGCATTTTAATCACAAGAGTGAACTCAATGGGGGTTTTGCATGCTGGCTGGACTGCAGGATTGGGCCCTCTATTGGTTTTGTTGACAGCCAGCGTCATACAGCTTCAATAATTATTCTGTATTGTGCACTGTTCTAGAAATTGCTCCAGCAAGAGCATGAGAACCTGAAGCAGTAAGAATTTAGTGTACAGCTTCTGAGTTTCCCCACTATGAGACACCATCCACTTGAAGATCACTTATGCCTGAAAATGTACGGTATTTACGAGCTCCCACCAAAGATTCTTTTCCCTGAACAAAGATAGCAAAGCACCAGTTTTCTCTCTTTTTGTTTTTTTTACTTCAGTGTAGTCATTTTAACAGTTTCCCCTTGCATAGCCAGTTACTGTATTACTGTAGCCTCCACTGAGATTGGGGCCCAGCTGCTCCACTCTTCTAGATACTGTATGTACATCAAAGCAAGGGATTATCCCTGCCCTGAAGCTTTTTAACCATAGTTTGCACCACAGCAGTAGTTTCATTTGATGCAATAATAAGTATATCCTGAACACTTGACACAATGAGCACAGATGCTATTGTAGAGTATGGTGACTGATTTGAGATTCAAGAGGGTGTGTTTAAATTTGTCAGGTTGCATTCAAACTGCAAGGAGACTGTGTTCCTTTGGGATTTGCCGTGATACTAAAAAGGGTCCCTTGTAAGAGCACAGGATTGTACACTGAAGATGAGGAAGGTGAAAGTTCATTGCACATATGGAAAAATCTTGTAGAATTTACTACAGGAGAAACTGAAAAGGTTTCAAAGACATTTAGTACAGTTGGTGGAACTTGAAAGAGAATTATAACTTATCTATAGTGTTTTTAACTATCTATATAATTCTATAGCAGGGATACATTCCCTAGGCTAATGTGTTTAATATCTTAAAAATAACCCATAAAAAGATTTTCTTAATAAATTTTACAGGATTTTTGCATAGGGGCAAGTAGAATCAAGTTTCAATAATAGGTCTTCTAAAAATGGAAAGATATTTCATCGGACAACTTGAGTGCAAATGATTTTTCCCCCCAAAATGCAGCTAATAACTATCAAACTTCTGTGTAAGAGTTGTGTTTATTATGCCAAGATGAACACTTGGGAAGCCAGGAAAAATTGACCAGGGGGCTGAATCGATTATCCCAGCCAAGTAGCCACAAAGGGTATGCAAAGCCAACTTTCCCCCCTTCCTAGGGACCTGCACGAAGCATGACTCTGGCATACTGAGAATGGGTTCTGGTGCAGTCTCTAATGTATGTCTTTAGACCAGTGGTTGTCAACTTTTTTTCATTTGCAGACCCCTAAAAATTTTCAAATGGAGGTGCGGACCTATTTGGAAATCTTAGGGTATGTCTACACTACGAAATTAGGTCGAATTAATAGAAGCCGGTTTTATAGAAATCGGTTGTATACAGCCGATTGTGTGTGTCCCCACATAAAATGCTCTAAGTGCTCTATTCGGCGGACCGCGTCCACAGTACCGAGGCTAGCGTCGACTTCCGGAGCATTGCACTATGGGTAGCTATCTCACAGTTCCTGCAGTCTCCGCCGCCCATTGGAATTCTGGGTTGAGATCCCAATGCCCGAATGATGGAAAACAGTGTCGCGGGGGGTTCTGGGTACATGTCGTCAGGCCCCTCCCCCTCCGTCAGAGCAACGGTAGACAATAGATTAGCGCCTTTTTACCTGGGTTACCTGTGCAGACAACATACCACGGCAAGCATGGAGCCCGCTCAGCTCAGCTCACCGTCACCATATGTCATCTGGGTGCCGGCAGATGTGGGACTGCATTGCTACACAGCAGCAGCAGCTAACTGCCTTTTGGCGGTAGACGGTGCAGCATGACTGGTAGCCTTCATCGGCGATCTGGGAGCTGGCAGCCGTGGGTCTGGCAGCCGTAGGGCTGCATTGCACCAGCCCTTGCCTTTTGCCTTTTGGCAGTAGATGGTTTATTACGACTGGTAACCGTCGTCATCGTACTGCAGTGGGTGTCAATCATGGGCACCTGGGCAGACATGCTCAGTCCTATCGAACTGTCTTGACAATGATGGCTATCAGTCGTAGTATGCTATTTTCTGCCAAGCGCCCAGTATTTTCTGCTAAGCACCCAGAAGAGGTCGAGGGCGATCTGGGTGCTGGCAGACGTGGGGCTGGCAGACGTGGGGCTGCATTGCTACACAGCAGCAGCCCCTTGCCTTTTGGCAGTAGATAGTATATTATGACTGGTATCCATCGTCATCATACTGCAGTGGCTATCAGTCTTAGTACACTAACTGCCAAGCGCCCAGTATTTGCTGCCAAGCACCCAGAAGATGCCGAGGGCTATCAGTCATGCTGCACCGTCGTCTTAAGATGTAAAAAATAGATTTGTTCTGTATTCATTTGCTTCCCCCTCCCTCCGTCAAATCAACGGCCTGCTAAACCCAGGCTTTTGAGTTCAGTCTTTGGGGGGGGCCATTCTGTGTGACAGTTGTTTGTGTTTCTCCCTGACGCACAGCCACCTTTGTTGATTTTAATTCCCTGTACCTGTACACCATGTCGTCACTCGCCCCTCCCTCCCTCCTTCCCCTGGTCCGTCAGATACTAGTTTCGCGCCTTTTTTCAGACCAGACGCCATAGCTAGCACTGGGATCATGGAGCCCGCTCAGATCACCGCGGCAATTATGAGCACTATGAACACCATGCACATTGTCCTGGAGTATATGCAGAGCCAGAACATGCCAAAGCTAAACCAGGACCAGCCGAGGAGGCGATTGCAGCGCGGCGATGAGAGTGATGAGGAAATTGACATGGACATAGACCTCTCACAAGGCACAGGCCCCAGCAATGTGGAAATCATGGTGTTACTGGGGCAGGTTCATGCAGTGGAACGCCGATTCTGGGCCTGGGAAACAAGCACAGACTGGTGGGACCGCATCGTGCTACAGGTGTGGGACGATTCCCAGTGGCTGCGAAACTTTCGCATGCGTAAGGGCACTTTCATGGAACTTTGTGACTTGCTTTCCCCTGCCCTGAAGCACCAGAATACCAGGATGAGAGCAGCCCTCACAGTTGAGAAGCGAGTGGCAATAGCCCTGTGGAAGCTTGCAATGCCAGACAGCTACCGGTCAGTCGGGAATCAATTTGGAGTGGGCAAATCTACTGTGGGGGCTGCTGTGATCCAAGTTGCCAGGGCAATGAAAGACCTGGTGATATCAAGGGTAGTGACTCTGGGAAACGTGCAGGCCATAGTGGATGGCTTTGCTGCAATGGGATTCCCAAACTGTGGTGGGGCCATAGACGGAACCCATATCCCTATCTTGTCACCGGAGCACCAAGCCACCGAGTACATAAACCGCAAGGGGTACTTTTCAATGCTGCTGCAAGCCCTGGTGGATCACAAGGGACGTTTCACCAACATCAACGTGGGATGGCCGGGAAAGGTACATGATGCTCGTGTCTTCAGGCACTCTGGTCTGTTTCGAAAGCTGGAGGAAGGGACTTTCTTCCCGGACCAGAAAATAACCGTTGGGGATGTTGAAATGCCTATCGTGATCCTTGGGGACCCAGCCTACCCCTTAATGCCATGGCTCATGAAGCCGTACACAGGCAGCCTGGACAGGAGTCAGGACCTGTTCAACTACAGGCTGAGCAAGTGCCGAATGGTGGTGGAATGTGCATTTGAACGTTTAAAAGCGCGCTGGCGCAGCTTACTGACTCGCTCAGACCTTAGCAAAAAGAATATCCCCATTGTTATTGCTGCTTGCTGTGCGCTCCACAATATCTGTGAGAGTAAGGGGGAGACATTTATGGCGGGGTGGGAGGTCGAAGCAAATCGCCTGGCCGCTGATTACGCGCAGCCAGACACAAGGGCAGTTAGAGGAGCACAGCAGGGTGCGGTGCGCATCAGAGAAGCTTTGAAAATGAGTTTTGTGACTGGCCAGGCTACGGTGTGAAACTTCTGTTTGTTTCTCCTTGATGAACCCTCCGCGCCCCCCCCCCCACCCGGTTCACTCTACTTCCCTGTAAGCCAACCACCCCACCCTCTCCCCCCCCCTTCGAGCACCGCTTGCAGAGGCAATAAAGTCATTGTTACTTCACATTCATGCATTCTTTATTAATTCATCACACAACTAGGGGGATAATTGCCAAGGTAGCCCGGGATGGGTGGGGGAGGAGGGAAGGAAAAGGACACACTGCAGTTTAAAACTTTAACTCTTATTGAAGGCCAGCCTTCTGATGCTCGGGCAATCATCTGGGGTGGAGGGACTGGGAGGCCGGAGGCCCCCCCACCGTGTTCTTGGGTGTCTGGGTGAGGAGGCTATGGAACTTGGGGAAGAGGGCTGTTGGTTACACAGGGGCTGTAGCGGCGGTCTCTGCTCCTGCTGCCTTTCCTGCAGCTCAACCATACGCTGGAGCATATCAGTTTGATGCTCCAGCAGCCGGAGCATTGACTCTTGCCTTCTGTCTGCAAGCTGACGCCACCTACCATCTTCAGCCCGCAACTTGCTCTGTTCATCCCGCGATTCAGCATGCCACCTCTCCTCTCGTTCATATTGTGCTTTTCTGTAATCAGTCATTGACTGCCTCCACGCATTCTGCTGTGCTCTGTCAGCGTGGGAGGACATCTGGAGCTCTGTGAACATGTCATCCCGCGTCCTACGTTTTCTCTTTCTAATCTTCACTAGCCTCTGTGAAGGAGAAACATTTGCAGCTGGTGGAGGAGAAGGGAGAGGTGGTTAAAAAAGACACATTTTAGAGAACAATGGGTACACTCTTTCACATTAAATTTTGCTGTTCACATTACACAGCACATGTGCTTTCGTTACAAGGTCGCATTTTTCCTCTTATATTGAGGGCCTGCCGGTTTGGTGTGAGAGATCACTCACGCAGTGCCAGGCCACAGATTTCAGCTTGCAGGCAGCCATGGTAAGACACAGTCTTTTGGCTTTTTTAACCTTCTTAACATGTGGGAATGGTTTCAAACAGTAGCGCTCTCATTTCCCATACCAAGCACCCGTTGGGTTGGCCATTTAAAATGGGTTTGCAATGTAAAAGGAGGGGCTGTGGTTTCAGGGTTAACATGCAGCACAAACCCAACTAACTCCCCTCCCCCACACACCCAATTCTCTGGGATGATCACTTCACCCCTCCCCCCCACCGCGTGGCTAACAGCGGGGAATATTTCTGTTCAGCAGACCAGGAACGGGCACCTCTGAATGTCCCCTTAAAATCACCCCATTTCAACCAGGTGACCGTGAATGATATCACTCTCCTGAGGATAACAAAGAGCGATAAGGAATGGATGTTGTCTGCATGCCAGCAAACACCGGGACCATACGCTGCCATGCTTTGTTATGCAATGATTCCAGACTACGTGCTACTGGCCTGGCGTGGTAAAGTGTCCTACCATGGCGGACGGGATAAGGCAGCCCTCCCCAGAAACCTTTTGCAAAGGCTTTGGGGGTACATCCAGGAGAGTTTTCTGGAGATGTCCCTGGAGGACTTCCGCTCCATCCCCATACACGTTAACAGACTTTTCCAGTAGCTGTACTGGCCGTGATTGCCAGGGCAAATTAATCATTAATCATTAAACACGCTTGCTTTTAAACCATGTGTAATATTTACAAAGGTACACTCACCAGAGGTCCCCTGTGTGCCCTCAGGGTCTGGGAGCACGCCTTGGGTGAGTTCTGGGGTTACTGGTTCCAGGTCCAGGGTGATAAACATATCCTGGCTGTTGGGGAAACCGGTTTCTCCGCTTCCTTGCGGCTGTGAGCTATCTACATTATCTTCATCCTCATCTTCCTCGTACCCCGAACCCGCTTCCCTGTGTGTTTCTCCAGTGAGGGAGTCATAGCACACGGTTGGGGTAGTGGTGGCTGCACCCCCTAGAATGGCATGCAGCTCCGCGTAGAAGCGGCATGTTTGCGGCTCTGCCCCGGACCTTCCGTTTGCTTCTCTGGCTTTGTGGTAGGCTTGCCTTAGCTCCTTAATTTTCACGCGGCACTGCTGTGCGTCCCTGTTATGGCCTCTGTCCTTCATGGCCTTGGAGACCTTTTCTAATATTTTGCCATTTCGTTTACTGCTTCGGAGTTCAGCTAGCAGTGATTCGTCTCCCCATATTGCGAGCAGATCCCGTACCTCCCGTTCTGTCCATGCTGGAGCTCTTTTGCGATCCTGGGACTCCATCACGGTTACCTGTGCTGATGAGCTCTGCGTGGTCACCTGTGCTCTCCACGCTGAGCAAACAGGAAATGAAATTCAAACGTTCGTGGGGCTTTTCCTGTCTACCTGGCCAGTGCATCTGAGTTGAGAGTGCTGTCCAGAGCGGTCACAATGAAGTACTGTGGGATAGCTCCAATAACGTCGAATTCCGTCCACACTACCCCAATTCCGACCCCCTAAGGCCGATTTTATCGCTAATCCCCTCATCGGAGGTGGAGTAAAGAAACCGGTTTAAAGGGCCCTTTAAGTCGAAAGAAAGGGCTTCGTCGTGTTAATGTGTCCAGGCTTAATTCAACTTAACGCTGCTAAAGTCGACCTAAACACGTAGTGTAGACCAGGCCTTAGACATAGTCTACGGATGCCCATGTGTCTGCAGACCACTGCTTCAGATGGATTAAGACTGTGCAGTGTTATGGTCTGCATTTCAGTTTATTTACTGACAGCAGTGCCTGTTTTTAGTCTTGTCTGGATGAGGAGTTCTGTACTCAATGCACAAGGTCATTCTTTCAAGATCCAAAAATAACTAGCCTTTTCCTCAACCGGTTGTGCTCAGTGTGTGCTGTTGAATTGGACGTGTTAGCTATGTGACATGAAGAACGAAGTCCCTATGGGGGGCCTTCAGCTCATTCCCTTAGCACCCATGCTTGTTTTGAGAGAGGCCTTGGTTTGCACTGTCTTTTCTATTCAGCTCATCTCCATCACCAAACACCACCTCCGATACAGTTTCTGTGGAGTTGCTTCCTTTCTTCTTTGCACTTTCCTAGCAAAGGCTCCTATTCGCTTTCCTTGTATGAAGTCTACTTTGATCATTTTGAACTCACCACATGTGGTGCTTGGGACTGAGTAAACTGGATCCTCTGCTAATTTAGGGTCCAATCCTGAAAACACTTATATAGTCCTGTTGAAGCCAATGGAATTACACCTGTGAGTGTGTGTGGAGTAAATTCTACTGAATTAAAATTCAGATTAGAACATGAATATATTTCACTACTTTATTTCACCAGTCAGTAAGCGTTAATTCTGCTTTTTGCATACTTCTTAAACATAAGAGTGGCCATACTGCGTCAGACCAATGGTCCATCTAGCGCAGTATCCTGTCTTTTGACAGTGGCCAATGCCAGGTGCTTCAGAGGAAATGCACAGAACAGGCAATCATCAAGTGATCAATTGCCACTCCCAGCTTCTGGCAAACAGAGACTAAGGACACTCAGAGCATGGTGCTGCATCCCTAACCATCTTGGCCAATAGTAACTGATGGACCTGTCCTCCATGAACTTGTTTAGTTTTTTGTTTTTGTTTTTGTTTTTAACCCTGTTATAGTTTTGGCCTGCACAACGTTCCCCTGGCAATGAGTTCTACAGCTGACTGTATGTTGTGTGAAGAGGTACATTCTTTTGTTTTGTTTTAAACCTGCTGCCTATTAATTTAATTTGGGTGACCCCTAGTTCTTGTGTTGTTTGAAGGAGTAAATAACATTTCCTTACTCACTTTCTCCACACGAGTCAAGATTTTATAGACCTCTATCATAGTCCCAGTTTTATTAATCTCTCCTCATATGGAAGCTATTCCATACCCCCAATCACTTTTGTTGCCCTTCTCTGTACTTCTTCCAATTCTAATACTTTTTTTTGAGGTGGGGCGACCAGCCCTGCATGCAGTATTCCAGTTGTGGGTGTACCATAGATTTATATAGAGGCATTAATTTGAGCCTCTTTGGTGCTTTTAAAAAAGTTTCCATGCAGCTTGCAGGCATTTCACTTTGGGGACTGTACCTTTTTAATTTCTGTTTAACTAGCTTCCTCATTTTTGTGTGGTTCCCCTTTCTGAAGTTAAATGCTACTGTGGTGGGCTTCTTTGATGCTTCCCCTCCATGTTAAATGTAAATATATTATGGTTGCTACTACCAAGCGGTTCAGCTATATTCACCTCTTGGATGAGATCCTGTGCTCCACTTAGGATTAAAATCAAGAATTGCCTCTCCTCTTGTGGGTTCCAGGACTAGCTTCTCCAAGAAGCAGTCATTTAAGGTTTCAAGAAACTTTATCTCTGCAACCTGTCCTGAGGTGCCATGTACCCAATAAATAGGGGGATAGTCGAAATTCCCCATTATTACTGAGTTTTCTATTTTTATAGCCTCTCTAACTTCCCTGATCATTTCATGGTCACGTCACCAACCTGGTCAGGTGGTCAGCAGTGATCCCTACTGCTATATTCTTATTATTCAAGGATGGAATTTCTATCCATAGAGATTCTATGATATGGTGTGGATCATTTAAGATTTTTTTACTATATTTGACTCTCTCTCTCTGCTTTCTTTCACATAAAGTGCCACTACCCCACCAGCATGATCTATTCCATCATTCCTATATATTTTTTACTCTGGTATTAGCATGGCCCATTAATTATCATCATTCCACCAAGTTTCTGTGATGCCTATTATATCAATATCCTAATTTAATACCAGGCACTCAAGTTCACCCATCCTAGGCCTGGTCTACACTACGAGTTTAGGTCGACTTTAGCAGCGTTAAATCGAATTAAGCCTGGACACGTTCACACGACGAAGCCCTTTCTTTCGACTTAAAGGGCCCTTTAAACCGGTTTCTTTACTCCACCTCCGACGAGGGGATTAGCGATAAAATCGGCCTTAGCGGGTCGGAATTGGGGTAGTGTGAACGGAATTCGACTTTATTGGCCTCCGGGAGCTATCGCACAGTGCTTCATTGTGACCGCTCTGCCCAGCACTCTAAACTCAGATGCACTGACCAGGTAGACAGGAAAAGCCCCGCGAACTTTTGAATTTCATTTCCTGTTTGCCCAGCATGGAGAGCAAAGGTGTCCACGCAGAGCTCATCAGCACAGGTAACCGTGATGGAGTCCCAGGATCGCAAAAGAGCTCCATCATGGACCGAACGGGAGGTACGGGATCTGCTCGCCATATGGGGAGATGAATCAGTGCTAGCTGAACTCCGTAGCAGTAAACGAAATGGCAAAATATTAGAAAAGGTCTCCAAGGCCATGAAGGACAGAGGCCATAACAGGGACGCACAGCAGTGCCGCGTGAAAATTAAGGAGCTAAGGCAAGCCTACCACAAAGCCAGAGAAGCAAACGGAAGGTCTGGGGCAGAGCCGCAAACATGCCGCTTCTACGCGGAGCTGCATGCCATTCTAGGGGGTGCAGCCACCACTACCCCAACCGTGTGCTTTGACTCCTTCAATGGAGAAACACACAGGGAAGCGGGTTCGGGGTACGAGGAAGATGAGGATGAAGATAATGTAGACAGCTCACAGCAGCAAGGAAGCAGAGAAACCGGTTTCCCCAACAGCCAGGATATGTTTATCACCCTGGACCTGGAACCAGTAACCCCCGAACTCACCCAAGGCGTGCTCCCAGACCCTGAGGGCACACAGGGGACGTCTGGTGAGTGTACCTTTGTAAATATTACACATGGTTTAAAAGCAAGTGTGTTTAATGATTAATGATTAATTTGCCCTGGCAATCGCGGCCAGTACAGCTACTGGAAAAGTCTGTTAACGTATATGGGGATGGAGCGGAAATCCTCCAGGGACATCTCCAGAAAGCTCTCCTTCATGTACTCCCAAAGCCTTTGCAAAAGGTTTCTGGGGAGGACTGCCTTATCCCGTCCACCATGGTAGGACACTTTACCACACCAGGCCAGTAGCACGTAGTCTGGAATCATTGCATAACAAAGCATGGCAGCTTTGTTTGCTGGCATGCAGACAACATCCATTCCTTATTGCTCTTTGTTATCCTCAGGAGAGTGATATCATTCACGGTCAGCTGGTTGAAATGGGGCAATTTTATTAAGGGGACATTCAGAGGTGCCCGTTCCTGCTCTGATGAACAGAAATGTTCCCCGCTGTTAGCCACGCGGTGGGGGGGAGGGGTGAAGTGATCATCCCAGAGAATTGGGTGTGTGGGGGAGGGGAGTTAGTTGGGTTTGTGCTGCATGTTAACCCGGAAACCGCAGCCCCTCCTTTTACATTGCAAACCCATTTTAAATGGCCAACCCAACGGGTGCTTGGTATGGGAAATGAGGGCGCTACTGTTTGAAACCGTTCCCACATGTTAAGAAGGTTAAAAAAGCCAAAAGACTGTGGCTTACCATGGCTGCCTGCAAGCCGAAATCTGTTGCCTGGCACTGCGTGAGTGATCTCTCACACCAAACTGGCAGGCCCTCAATATAAGAGGAAAAATGTGACCTTGTAACGAAAGCACATGTGCTGTGTAATGTGAACAGCAAAATTTAACGTGAAAGAGTGTACCCATTGTTCTCTAAAATGTGTCTTTTTTAACCACCTCTCCCTTCTCCTCCACCAGCTGCAAATGTTTCTCCTTCGCAGAGGCTAGTGAAGATTAGAAGGAGAAAATGGCAGACTCGGGATGATATGTTCTCGGAGCTCCAGATGTCCTCCCACGCTGACAGAGCACAGCAGAATGAGTGGAGGCAGTCAATGTCAGACTACAGAAAAGCACAATATGAATGAGAGGAGAGGTGGCGGGCTGAATCGCGGGATGAACAGAGCAAGTTGCGGGCTGAAGATGATAGGTGGCGTCAGCTTGCAGACAGAAGGCAAGAGTCAATGCTCCGGCTGCTGGAGCATCAAACTGATATGCTCCAGCGTATGGTTGAGCTGCAGGAAAGGCAGCAGGAGCAGAGACCGCCGCTACAGCCCCTGTGTAACCAACAGCCCTCTTCCCCAAGTTCCATAGCCTCCTCACCCAGACGCCCAAGAACACGGTGGGGGGGCCTACGGCCACCCAGTCCCTCCACCCCAGATGCTTGCCCGAGCATCAGAAGGCTGGCCTTCAATAAGAGTTAAAGTTTTAAACTGCAGTGTGTCCTTTTCCTTCCCTCCTCCCCCACCCATCCCTGGCTACCTTGGCAATTATCCCCCTCGTTGTGTGATGAATTAATAAAGAATGCATGAATGTGAAGTAACAATGACTTTATTGCCTCTGCAAGCGGTGCTCGAGGGGGGGAGAGGAGGGTGGGGTGGTTGGTTTACAGGGAAGTAGAGTGAACCGGGTGGGGGGGGGCGGAGGGTTCATCAAGGAGAAACAAACAGAAGTTTCACACCGTAGCCTGGCCAGTCACAAAACTCGTTTTCAAAGCTTCTCTGATGCGCACCGCACCCTGCTGTGCTCTTCTAACCGCCCTGGTGTCTGGCTGCGCGTAATCAGCGGCCAGGCGATTTGCCTCAACCTCCCACCCCGCCATAAATGTCTCCCCCTTACTCTCACAGATATTGTGGAGCGCACAGCAAGCAGCAATAACAATGGGGATATTCTTTTCGCTGAGGTCTGAGCGAGTCAGTAAGCTGCGCCAGCGTGCTTTTAAACGTCCAAATGCACATTCCACCACCATTCGGCACTTGCTCAGCCTGTAGTTGAATAGGTCCTGACTCCTGTCCAGGCTGCCTGTGTACGGCTTCATGAGCCATGGCATTAAGGGGTAGGCTGGGTCCCCAAGGATCACGATAGGCATTTCAACATCCCCAACGGTTAGTTTCTGGTCCGGGAAGAAAGTCCCTTCCTCCAGCTTTCGAAACAGACCAGAGTGCCTGAAGACGCGAGCATCATGTACCTTTCCCGGCCATCCCACGTTAATGTTGGTGAAACGTCCCTTGTGATCCATCAGGGCTTGCAGCAGCATTGAAAAGTACCCCTTGCGGTTTATGTACTCGGTGGCTTGGTGCTCCGGTGACAAGATAGGGATATGGGTTCCGTCTATGGCCCCACCACAGTTTGGGAATCCCATTGCAGCAAAGCCATCCACTATGGCCTGCACATTTCCCAGAGTCACTACCCTTGATATCAGCAGGTCTTTGATTGCCCTGGCAACTTGGATCACAGCAGCCCCCACAGTAGATTTGCCCACTCCAAATTGATTCCCGACTGACCGGTAGCTGTCTGGCATTGCAAGCTTCCACAGGGCTATCGCCACTCGCTTCTCAACTGTGAGGGCTGCTCTCATCCTGGTATTCTGGTGCTTCAGAGCAGGGGAAAGCAAGTCACAAAGTTCCATGAAAGTGCCCTTATGCATGCGAAAGTTTCGCAGCCACTGGGAATCGTCCCACACCTGCAACACGATGCGGTCCCACCAGTCTGTGCTTGTTTCCCGGGCCCAGAATCGGCATTCCACGGCATGAACCTGCCCCAGTAACACCATGATTTTCACATTGCTGGGGCCTGTTCCTTGTGTGAGGTCTATGTCCATGTCAATTTCCTCATCACTCTCGTCGCCGCGCTGCAATCACCTCCTCGGCTGGTCCTGGTTTTGCTTTGGCATGTCCTGGCTCTGCATATACTCCAGGACAATGCGCGTGGTGTTCATAGTGCTCATAATTGCCGCGGTGATCTGAGCAGGCTCCATGATCCCAGTGCTATGGCGTCTGGTCTGAAAAAAGGCGCAAAACTAGTATCTGACGGACGGAGGGAGGGAGGGAGGGGCGAGTGACGACATGGCGTACAGGTACAGGGAATTAAAATCAACAAAGGTGGCTGTGCATCAGGGAGAAACACAAACAACTGTCTCACAGAATGGCCCCGCCAAAGATTGAACTCAAAACCCTGGGTTTAGCAGGCCGTTGATTTCACGGGGGGGGGGGGAAGCAAATGAATACAGAACAAATCTATTTTTTACATCTTAAGCTGGCAGGCGACGGTGCAGCATGACTGATAGCCCTCGGCATCTTCTGGGTGCTTGGCAGAAAATACTGGGCGCTTGGCAGAAAATAGCATACTACGACTGATAGCCATCATCGTCATTGGGAAGGCAGTACGACGACGACGGATACCAGTCGTAATATACCATCTTCTACCAAAAGGCAAGGGGCTGCTGCTGTGTAGCAATGCAGCCCCATGTCTGCCAGCCCCACATCTGCCAGCACCCAGATCGCCGATGAAGGCTACCAGTCATACTGCACCGTCTACTGCCAAAAGGCAATTAGCTGCTGCTGTGTAGCAATGCAGTACCACGTCTGCCGGCACCCAGATGACATATGGTGACGGTGAGCTGAGCTGAGCTGAGCGGGCTCCATGTTTGGCGTGGTATGTTGTCTTCACATGTAACCCAGGTAAAAAGGTGCGAATCGATTGTCTGCCGTTGCTCTGATGGAGGGGGAGGGGCCTGACGACATGTACCCAGAACCCCCCGCGACACTGTTTTGCATCATTCAGGCATTGGGATCTCAACCCAGAATTCCAATGGGCGGCGGAGACTGCGGGAACTGTGGGATAGCTACCCATAGTGCAACGCTCCGGAAGTCGACGCTAGCCTGGTACTGTGGACGCGGTCCGCCGACTTAATGCACTTAGAGCATTTTATGTGGGGACACACACAATCGGCTGTATACAACCGATTTCTATAAAACCGGCTTCTATAAATTCAACCTAATTTTATAGTGTAGACATACCCTTAGTCTTTAGACTTCTAGCATTTGTATGTAACCACTTATAAATTTGTCACTTTTTAGCTGTCTGCCATTATGTGATGTAATTGAATGGGACTTTTTCATTTGATTTTTTTCCGTCAGAGCCTACCTGTACTGTGTCTGATCCGTATGCTCCTTCACACTATGGGCTTATTTAGTTAATCTTATGCTTCCAAACAGTTTTCTTTTGCTCCTAAACAGCATTTATAGAAAGAATAGCATGTTTTTGAAACAGATATTGATGTGTTCTTCAAAAATGCACTATTTATATATGACTGTCACTATTTTATACCATTAGCATTAAAACATATGTTGGTTGATAAACAGATGTCTGACCTAGGGAATGCTTTGCCCAGCCTTTGAATGTAGGAGCATGCTAACTCGAGTCCTAAACAGGTATCAGTTGATTCAGCATGAAAAATGTGTGCATCTACCCATACATATATGGTTTATGCATGCATAAAGTTCTCTGGATGTAGGTTTTGCATCTTTGAGACAGCAATTTGCCAATTAGAGCTGGGTGAGTTACTTGTGGTGAACAATTCATTCATTTTGCTAGTGAAAGGTGTGGGAAGGAATAAATGGAGAGAGGAGGAAATCCCCAAAAATGAAAAACACTCTCTCCCACCCCAGAATGCATGGCTGGGAGGCATTGGGGAACAATTGATCTCCAGTGTATTCTAATGTTCTAAACCCCTAGGACTCTGGTAGAAAAATATATGTTAGTTACAGCCCCAGACACACAAACCGCAGACAAAAGAACTGTGTGTTCCTAAGAAACACTTGTTCCATTTCTTCCCTTTTTTTCATAAAAATGTCATCAGAGTTGCCTGCAATTTTCTGTCAGTCTTGTAAATATCAAAATGTTAATTAAGATATTTTTACATCCATTATAATCATCAGAGTCTAAATTTAACACACACTCATGTGAAACCCTTAAAATTCCAACCGTGCCACTGTTATGTATAAATGTAATGTCTGATTCAAATGGAAACATCGTATACAGAACTATTTATACTGAAAATAGAACAAATCCGGATTTTCAAAAGCCCCTGTTGCTCTCAAACAGGCATGAATTCTGTTGTGTGTGTTGGACAATGGATGCTGAGAAGGCTAGTAGACATTTGCTTGCACTGAAATTGGTACTTAGCAGCCACATTCTGCTTCATTTCCTTCTGTGCATGTCTGCCAGCTATAATTATCCATCCTCCCTTTTCACTGATTACATGGCTTTTAATGTTTAGCAGCTATTCCAAAGTGGGGTGGGGAAAAGCTTATTCCTGTGTGAAAAGATTTAATTAAACTTCCAGCAAAATAATTAGTGAGGGTATCTCAAAAGACTGTTTAAAAATCAGTGTGGTACTGAGGACCAAATAGAGTTAACACTGTCATCAAAGATCAAAGTCATCAAAGAATGTGACTGAAAATTAAACCCGCAGCAACAATCTAATGAAGAAGCGTACTGAAGCAGTTCTGATTTTTCTGCCTCTTGGGTCCCATCTGCAAATTGATTTGACATGGAAAATTTCCTGCAGAAAGCTTAAAAATGGTAAATTTCCATTAATTACATAGCAAAGAATGTTCTTTCTATAATTTATAATCCATTAGGAAACTCTTTTTTTTTTTTTTTTTTTTTTTGGGTGGTTGCCTAAGCTGTCAACTCCTGCAGTTTGAGATACAGGCAAGAATGGACCTCCAGGCTGAGATTTTCAAAGGAGTCTATGGGAGTTAGGCATTCAAATCCAATTGAAATCTCTAGGATTTGGGTACCTAACTCTCCAAGACACTTGAAAATCCCAGTCTGGAGGTCCATTCTCATGTACCCATTGCATGAGGCAATGGGAGAAGCTATTCACCAATCTCTAGCCTACCCATTGGTTCAAATGTAAAGAGGCTGTCCAGATACCTTGTTTAGGAACTTTTTTTATTGCCACTAAGAACCTAATTCTAGCCTTGTTTAAGGGATTGATCCTTGGGAAAACTAAATCAATGGGAGCTAGATCCAAGGACCCATATGCAAGAATAAAGGGACACAGACTTGTTGTTACTGCATAACTGGGCTCTGCATTGTATGGACCATTCCTGGGAACTGTTGAAGATGGACACTGACATCTGCCATTTGAGCAAGTGAGTTCACTCTCCTCGTCCCATCCCATTCACTAGACCATGGAGGTTACTGCATAGGTAACTGCCACAAAGAGAATGAGCTTCAATTTGAGTGACACATGTTGGAGGTTTCATGTTGCCAGTACTAAAGCATCCTTGGAACTTTTAAACATTATAGATTTAAAAATTCATAAAGATTTATAATTTAAAAAGTGTTGCAGCAAACACAGGAGTGTTCTTTGTTAGATTTTTTTTTCTTGACAGAAAAAGAGAAACTATGATCACAGACCAAAAAATAAATGGTAGCTTAGGTAAAAGTGATTGTGACTTGATCGCATTTATAATGTGCAAGGAGAACATTGTCCAGACCAGTAAAATGTATTAAAAAAAATACTCTGTGGTTTAATAGAGCCAATTTCACAAAACTGAAAACAATTATGAGCCAGATCAGCTGGGAGGAAGAATTTAATCAGAAAAATATGAGAGATAATTGGGAATAATTTTTAAAACACCTTACTAGATGTTCCTCGATTGTGGATTTTGGGGCAAGTCTGTACAGTTTAAAAAACTGACCTGGCTTTACGGGGGAAGTGAAGGCAGCTGTAAGTGTGTGTGTATAAATAAAGAAGAAAGAGGAAGTTGATAGTAACTAATATTAATGAGAAATTAGGAATTGTACAAAATTGATGAGGGAAGCCAAGGGACACAAGAAGAAACCTATGGCCAGCAGAATTAAAGACAATAAGAATGAGTGTTTTAAAATATATTAGAACAAAAAATCTTGACAATGGTATTGGTTCATTACTAGATGGAAATGGTAGAATTAGCAATTGCAGAAAATGCAGACGTGTTCAATACATATTCTTATTCTGTATTCAGTGCGGGGGGGAGGGACAGATGATGTAGTCCTGGGGTTCTCAAACTTCATTGCCCCATGACCCCCATTCTGGCGAAGTTACTACATGACCCCGGGAGGCGGGGTGTGTGTCAGAGCCCAAGCACTGCCACCTCAGGTGGGGAGAGAGAGGGCTTCAGCCTTCGCCCTGCCACCCCGAGTGGAGGTGAAGCTTGGGCTTCAGCCTCGGGTCCAAGCAAGTCTAATGCTGGCCCTGGCGACCCCACTTTGGGGTCCTGACCCACAGTTTGAGAACCACTGATCTCATCATATCGTGATAACACTCTTCCCATTCCACTTGTATCACTGGAGGATGTTAAATGGAGGTTACTAAACTTAGCCCCTCTTAAATCAGCAAGCTCATAACTTTTTGAAAGAACTGGCTCAGGAGCTTGCTGGACCGTTAATTGACTTTTCAATAAGTCTTGGAGCACTGGGGAAGTTTCAGAATACTGGAAGAAAGCGAATGTGCTAGTTTTTAAACAGGGTTAATGGGATGACATTCGTAGTTAAAGGCCTGTGGGCCTGACATCAATACAGGGCAAGATAATGGAGTGTCTGATCTGGGACCCGATTCATAAATAATTAAAGGAGGATAATATAATTGATGCAAATCAACATGGGTTTATGGAAAATAGATCCTGTCAAACTAACTTGATATCATTTTTGATGAGGTTAAAAGTTTGATATAATATACTTAGACTTCAGTAAGGCATTTGAATGCGAGTGGAAGTAAACATCACAAAGTAGACCGCGAAAACTGAATTTTTAACCCAAACTGGACAGTGGATTTTCTTATTACGCCACCTCATTTAAATGCAAAACCATTGTTTAATATGCCAAACTGCTGTATCTGTCTGTGTAACATCATTGCTGTGAGGCGCCACTTCGAGCAATGCTCAGTAACGTCAGCATGGCCTATCCTCCCAGGAGCATGGCAAGACATGATAAAATTGAAAATCGGACGTCTTCGTATCATACTTCAAATGTCATTCTCACAACATCAGCGACTGTACAGGAAAAAGCAACAGCTGCTTCACTTCAGATTTGCTCTAGGAATTATTGGGGGGAAGTTCTATGGCCTGTGTTATACAGGAGGTCCATTCTGGCCTTGAAATTTGAGAGGGATCAGGTCCAGACTCCTCCTAGTTAGGGAAAAATAATAAACCTATTATCGACCATTCTGTGGAGACTGAAGGTGGAGGGGGTGTCTTGGGCATGCCACCTTTTCCACATAATGCACCATTAGCTGGTTGAACTAGTTGCTCCATGATCTACTTAAAAGCCAAGGGCTTAGCACGGTTTTAAAAAGAATTGGACTCTTTTATAGCTAACACAGTTATCTGAGCTTTAGTACTAAATATTCAACACACACGAGTTTGCGGGAGGGTAAAACCCCTCCAGCTCCAGGGCATAAGCCAATCTCTAACTATGGGAGGGTTAGAAAGAAACTTTCCACAGGGACAGGTTTCCCCATAACTGCTTATTTCAGGGTTTCTTGAATCTTCCTCCAAAGCAGCTGGAGCTGGGCACTTTCAGAGACCGAATACAGCCTTATATGGACTACTTGTCTGATCCACTTGGCAATTATGTTCCTTCTCTGACATGTTTGCTTGATGTTACTGATACTATTTCCTAGTGCCTGGGGGTAGGCGGAACCTCTAATGCTAATAATTATAGACACAGGGGAGGGGTTGAGCACAGGGCAGCCCAGAGGATTCAGGGGGCCTGGGGCAAAGCGGGGGAGCGGACATAAAAAAAAAGGCACCACCCGCTCTGAGTCAGCGGGGGAGACGGGTCCTTCACTCGCTCCACATCTTCGGCGGCACTGAAGGGCCCGCCGCCGAAATGCCGCCGAAGACCCAGAGTGACTGAAGGGCCCGCCTCCGAAGTGCTGCCGAAAACCCGGACCGCCGCTGGGTGAGTAAAAATTAAAAAGGCGCCTCTAGTCAGGGAAGGGATTCTCGGCCAGGGCTCGTGGGGCCCCTGTGGGGCCCGGGCCTGGGGCAAATTGCCCCACTTGCCCCCCCGCCTCTGGGCGGCCCTGGTTGAGCAGATAAGAAATGTTATAATTGGTCTGAATTTATATATTGACTGATCCTTCGGATGGGATTTGGCAAGGTGCCACCGAGCCAGGTAAACTATTGAGACCTGGGACAGAAGAGAGTTGCTTTGCTAGGAACTGCTGTGTGTTGTGCCTCTTCTAGCTGCCTTGTTCTTGAACTGTAAAGATTTGAATAATTAATCTGGAAAGCTAAGCTAACTCTGTGTGGCATTGAAACCCTGCAGACTGGTAAATAATTAATAAAAATCTTTTGTCTGTAGCTAGTGTCCTTGTTTGAATTACTCTAAACTTTCTGGTTATGCCGGGTATCTGAATGGAATATTGTGGGGCGATGATGATGTAACTACTTAATGTTTTCTATTATTAATAAAACTAATTCCTTTACAGCACCATTAAGAATCTGATCTCAACTATAAAAAAACAAAGGCAATTCAGAGCTGAAGCTCCCACGTACTAGTTAAATAACATCAAAACCAAACTGTAAGCAATATTGAGAGAGAGCACCAGCATCGGGTAAGATCAAGTAAAGTGCAGGCAGCTACTGTAGAATGAAAAGACATTGCAGGCTGTAATGGAAGCTTCCACACACAACTCGGCCCGTCAGACAGGCCAAGTACTGACCAAAAGGGTGTTGCCAATACTGTTCAATTTGAAATGGAGAACAAGCATGAATTTCATCTCGAGGAATGAAAGTTATAGTACATAAGGCTTTTATTATAGAAATCATGGTCATAACAAAACCAAAAAATGGGCCAAATTCTCTGCTGCTAATTGGTGCAGCTTCGTTGACTTCAGTGGCTCTTTGCCCATTTACACCAGCCTTATGACATCTAAAGCCTTTTCAAAATGGAGTCATGCCCGCTAACGCAGTGGAAAATTGTACCCAGGCTCTGTCTTACTCACCAAAATCTGCTCCATGCTGAGCAAAAAAAACTTCTAGACCTGATTCTCAGCTGAGTTATGCCAGGAGTCCATTTTATTTATTTTAAACCATGAGCATCTGAAACTGTTGTGTAGTCTTAACTTTAGTAGTCACCTTTTGCTCCTGCTTTAATATTTAGGTGGCAAAAAAGTGCTATTCCCCTGAAATGGAATAATCTGTTCTTATGTCAAAAGTAATATTTGAATCCTGCTACTCATACCAGGGCCCTTCTTTAGCAGAGAGTATGAGGTGTCACACTGGGTAGCACCTTGACTCATTTCCACTTAAACTATCTCAGAATATGAACCTTGGTCTCCAAAGGCAAACAGCCAGTGCACTGTATCACTAAGACTTCATAACTGCTTTAATTTGACCCATTTTGTCTAGGCATAGGGGAGCATGGGCTCACTCCACTCATGGATTCTCGTGGTTGTACTCCCCTGGATCTCATTGGGACTGCTCACAGGAGCAAAGGTTAAAGGACTGGACCCAAAAATAAGCGTCTGATGTTCTAGAACCCAGCCTAGGCACTGCAGTATTGAAAAAAACAGGACAAACCAGATAGCAACAAAAACCTGATTTGTTTCTTTGAGGAAAGGGACCTGATCTTGCAAACACTGACTCACATGAGTAGTCCTTACCTACGCTGTCCATTGTACTGGGTATGGGCTACTCATGTCAGTGAGGGTTTGCAGGATTGGGTCTTACACCCTTCACATTACTTTTTCTGTGTAAGAGCCTTGCATTTTGTGTGGCTTTTTAAAACAATAATTCTCCAGGGATGTTTGCGGTGCTGTATTCTCAAACCTTTGCCCAAACTAGTCTCAAATGTTACTACTTGTAACATGAACCCTTATTTTAAATATACAGGAGATCTTCTCATGTTAGACTCTTTCACATGGTAACCTGCATATTTAAGATAATATTCTTGGGGCCTGATTCTCCTTTGGGTTTTGCTGGTGTAAATCAGCAACAACTCCATTAAAGTTAATTGAGTTACACTGGTGTAAATTTGGTTCAAGAGGAAAATCAGGCTCCTGAGATTTGGCCCATTTCTGAATTAGTATTCAGGAAGAAAATGCTAATCTACGGTAGTTTGACTTCCCAATTATCAAGACGTGCACACAGTGCTCTAATAAATTGTCTTCTCACTTAATTACTAAACATTGTACAGCATTATGGTGCAACTGAAGACTTTCCCACTTACAAATGCACAGTGCTGCATAATTAAAAATACAGTTTCTACAGGCACGACACAGATATTTGGGGAAAGGCAATGCCTTCGGAATGAGATTTCTGACAATTGATTAGACACAGTGGAGATTTAAGATTTACAGGATGATAAAAATAGTATATGCCTAAATTATGGGGGTGGAGGGACGAGAGGGAATTAAAATATGGATTTTTATTTTCTATCCTTTAATCTGACATTGCTTTTTTTCATCTACATATATTCCGAGTGTACCTTCTCTGCTATCTAGGACTTGTGCGTACAACACAGGAAACTTCCCAAATGTCAGGAGGAGCTTTGGATAAATAAATGGACATCTTCATCATAGTAGGTTCTGAGTAATAATGAGCAACCTAGAAGCTAATATCACACCCCAGTACCATGATAGTAATGTTTGGAGAATGACACATACTTTAAGTAACAAACCATACTGTCAGCCTATGAGTGAACAAATGAGATGGGGACCCAAGCATCTCATGACAAACATCTGCATGAATAACATAATATTGTCTACAACCTGGGACTCAATAATGGAAGATGCTGCATGCCTTCAACTTCCTATGAAGTCAGGGGGAAGTGATTGCACTTAGCTTGAGGAGTAGGCTCTCTTTTCCTATACTTTCAAAACTTTTATTCTGCATGAGTGTTGAGCTCAGGCCCCACTGTGGTATTGTATTATTATTCCTGCATCCAAAAGCAGTTCACACTTAGCTGTGCCATAAATGTCTCTTTCAAATCTCAGCAGTAACTCAAGAGAAGGGAGCCAGGCTGCCAATGGGGATTCCTCTAAGGCCTGCTCTACACTTAAAACTGTCAGTTTGGGGGAAGGGGGCCAGGGTAGTTATGACACTTCTACGTGAGAGCTTGTGTTGGTATAAATGTAATTATACTGATATAACAGGGCTTTGCATCTTCTGAGGAGGGCAAAACCTCTTCAGTAGCCAGGGAACAAGCATAAACTGTGCTAAGCCTGTCTCACTTGCAACAGAGCACCTTTGGTGACCATAAAAATCTCTCTAGTACAGTAGTGGCTAGTACTCAAAACACAAGCTCCATTTCCTTCTATAATGTAAATTTTAATGCATGGCTAGCATATATAGTTAATATACGTAATGCTATGCTTAAGTTTCTCCTACCTATTTGATGTAATGGCTAAAGTAAGATTAACAGGGATTGTTTGTGATGACAATTTTCGGATCAAATCCTGTGAGAATTGGTCTATTATTGCCTTATTTGGGTGTGTGGTTGGGGTATAATTTGCTTAGTTTCTCCAGAGAGCTTGGAAGATGGCTAAAGCACTATTTGTTTTCCCGTTTAAATGCTATTCCCCAAGTGCTTGTATCTCATACAATTGTTTTTAGTCATAACTGTCATCAAGTGGCTTCAGAAAGGTTTGAAGCTAAATCTCTGGATGATTTTTCTTTTCTTTCAAGCTGTTGCTATCCATATTGATTTTAGGACCTGTCAATTCAAATTCCTCATCTGGGTGTACTGTACATAATACCTTACCACAGAGTAAACATAATCATTTGTTACCTTTTATGCTGTTAAGATTTTACCCGTCTGGAAGCATAAGCTTTATCAGTCCCGTTTGTTAGCAATGTTTTAAATCGTGACACAAAACCGAGACAATGGAAAATGTAAAAGTACAGAATCAGTGTCTAGGCATTGGGAATGGAATAGACAGCAGAGGGGGGAAACATTTTAGAGGGCGTTATATAGGCAGGGCTTGCTCACTGAAGGTCTAAGTACATTTTCAGCTTAGTGTCTCTTACAGAAACATACTTCTGAATATGATGTCTACCATTCAAGTCCAGTGGATATACTTTTAAAGTATAGGACCGTGACTGTGGAATGTCCTTTTTAAAAAAAAAAAAAATTTAAGCAACAGAATACACAACAGAATAACGCAAGGACATATTGAGGCTGTATCTGGAATTTTTGCATAATTTACATGCGTGGGTCACGTTATGTGAGGTACAGTAACTCCTCACTTAACATTGTAGTTATGTTCCTGAAAAATGCAGCTTTAACTGAAATGATGTTAAGCTAATCCAATTTCTCCATAAGAATTAATGTAAATGAGGGGGTTAGGTTCCAGGGAAATTTTTTTCACCAGACAAAAGACACACACACACACACACACACACACAGAGTATAAGTTTTATACAAACCATTTAAAACTGGTACACAGTGATGATGATTGTGAAGCTTGGTTGAGGTGGAGGAGTCAGAGGGTGGGATATTTCCCAGGGAATGCCTTACTGCTAAATGATGAACTAGCAATTGGCTGAACCCTCAAGGGTTAACTCTCACACTCTACAAGGCAGCAGGAATGGAGGGAGGGGAGACAGCATCGCAGACAGAGACACACACCGTGTGTGTGTGTGTGTGTGTGTGTGTGTGAGAGAGAGAGAGAGAGAGAGAGAGAGAGAGAGAGATGCGCATTGCCCCTTTAAGTATGCTGACCCTACTCTTAAGTACACTGCCTTGTTAATTAGATCAGCTTGTTGAGACCGCAGCTGCTGCTAGCAAGCTCCCTCAGTCCTGAGCCCTGTTGTGTGTCCCCACCGCTCTATGGAAGATGGGGTAAGCGGGCTACAGGAGCAGGGGGGGGACACCCTGACATTAGCCCCCCTCTTCCTCCCCTCCCCTCCTGCACAGCAAGCAGGAGTCTTGGAGCAGCTCCAAGGCAAAGGGCAGGAGCAGCACATGGCAGTGGGGGGAGGGACAGCTGAACTGCTGGCAATTACTAGCCTGCTGGGCAGCTGCTGTACAGGGAACTTAGGGGAGCGGGGAGCTGATTGGGGGCGGGGCTGCCAGTCCACCCTGGTTCCAAGCCCCCACCAGCTAGCTCCACCAGGCTGCTCTTCCTGCAAACAGTGGACAAAGCAGGCAGTTGCCAAATGACATTAGAAGGGACCATTGCACAACTTTAAACGAGCATGTTCCCTATTTGATCAGCAACGTAACAACGAAACAATGTTAACCAGGACGACTTTAAGTGAGGAGTTACTGTATGTTTTGAAGCTGAAAAAATGCCTATACATGTTAGAGACCTTGTGGGTTAAGTTGGAGTTATGGGGGAAAGAGGGTTGAGAAATTCAGAGAGAGACAAAATATGACCAGCTATATGTATGTTTTTTCCTTTTCCTTTTTCAAAAAGTGAGCCACAGGGCAAAGAAACCTTGGTAGATACGTTAAAAACGATCATTCAGTGAGCCCAGCTGCCTTTTAAATAGAACCCTTATTAGGGTGTATTGATTTTGATGGCTATAAATGAATAGTTTTGCATATCCTTCGTTAAGTGTTCCCTGTAAGATTTTGTATGAAATGTTTCATCTAAGTGCATATTCTCCTAAGCATAGTAGGGAAGTGTGATCAAGGTGAACGTACTATAAGGTGGGTGCACCCTGGTTGAAAAACCATACTCAAAGGGAAACTATCAATGGTTTGCTGTCAAACTGGGAGAAGGATCTAGTCGGGTTCTGCAGGGGTCTGTCCTGGGTCCAGTACTGTTCAATATTTTCATTAATGACTTGGCTGATGGAGCAGAGAGTACGCTTATAGAATTTGTGGATGGCACCATACCTGGAGGAGTTGCAAGCACTTTGGAGGACTTGATTAGAATTCAAAATGACCTGGATAAATTGGAGACTTGGTCTGAAATCAACCACATGAAATTCAATAAAGGCAAGTGCAAAGTATTAGACTTGAGGAAAAATCAAATGCACAAATATAGAATTGGGAATAACTGGCTAGGCAGTTGTACTGCAGAAAAGGATCTGAGAGTTATAGTAGGTCACAAATTTAATATGACTCAGCAGTGTGATGCTGCAATGAAAATAGCAAACACAATTCTGGGGTGGATTAACAGAAGTGTCCTATGTAAGACCTGGGAGGTAACTGTCTGCTGTTCTTGGCACTGCTGAGGCCTCAGCTGGGGTACTGTGTCCAGTTCTGAGTGCCCCACTTTAAGAAAAATGTGGGCAAATAGGAAAGAATGCAGAGGAGAGCAACAAAAAATGACAAAAGGTTTAACAAACCTGAGCTATGAGAAAAGTTTAAAGAAACTGGGCATGTGTAGTCTTGAGAGAAAAAAAGACTGGAAGGGGACCTGATAATGGAATTCAGATATGGTAAGCGTGTTTATAAAGAGGACGGTCATCACTGGTCTCCATGCCCTCAGAGGGCAGGACAAGAAATAATCAGTTTAATCTGCAGCAAGGGAGATTTGGGCTGGATACTAGGAAAAACTTTCTAACTGTAAGAACAGTCAAGTACTGGAATAAGTTATCAAGGGAGGCTGTAGAATCCCGCATCATTGGAGGCTTTAAAGAATATGCTAGAAAGATGTCTGTCAGGGATGGTCTATGTATACTTGATCTTGCCTCAGCACAGGGGAATGGACTAATGTCTTTTCGAGGTCCCTTCCAACCTCAATTTCTATGATATATCATCATGTGTGATGTTTCTGGGTTAATTTTGGAAAAAGATCTTGTAGGACTATAGTAGAACCTCAGAGTTACAAATACCTCATGAATGGCAGTTGTTCGTAACTCTGAACAAAACGTTATGGTTCTTTCAAAAGTTTACAACTGAACATGGACTTCATACAGCTTTGAAACTTTACTATGCAGAAGAAAAATGCTGCTTTCCCTTTATTTTTTAGTAGTTTATGTTTAACACTGCTGTATTTGCTTTTTGTGTGTGTGTCTGCTGCTGCCTGATTGTGTACTTCCAGTTCCAAATGAGGGGAGTGAGTGTGTGTGTGTGTGTGTGTGTGTGTGGTTGACTGGTCAGTTCGTAATTCTCTAACTCTGAGGTTCTACTGTAATAGTTAAAATTACTAGTTTATCAAACACAACATACCTATAGCAATGGGGCAGTGTGTGTCAGGAAAAGCTAAAGATACAGATAGAGCTTGGCTCTAGAAAATGCTGCCACTTTAGAGTCAGGGCAATTTTTTCCTTCGCTTCTGGCTCAGATTTTTGTAACACTAGACTATTCCCTTTTTTCCTCCTCCATCAGCCATTTGTTTAGTCAAAGAGGTAAAAATAATGTATCAACAAAAACTTCAGGAGTAGAAGGTGTTTTCCTGTTTCACTGAGTTAATGTCCAAAGCCATGGACATTATGGATGTGGAAAGAGGATATCTTTCAAAGATAGAACAATGCCCCATTTTACTCGTGTATCTGTATTTGCACTAAGAGTCTGATCCACAGTTCATTGGAATCTATGGGGATCTTGCTTTCAAAGGGCTTTGGATCAGGCCCTAAAGTTGGAAGTTATGATTGTTGTGTTCATCAATTTATTTTTTATCAGATTAATAGAGAAAAATCAATCTATCCTCATTCAGAGCTGTTCTTCTCTGATTGCAGGGGAGAATAAGTCAATTTTGGAACCCGATGACCCAACGTAGATGGGCTAGAGTCAAGTTTCTATTGGGAGGAGACAGAACTGGGCCAGAGAGAGGAAGCCAGAGGTTGCATTAAGTAGCATTGTAAATGCGAGTGGCAATGGGGCAGTCAGAGACTGGGTTGGCAGCTGCACTGGGAGTAGGTTTGGAAGTTGAATGGATGGACTATTGGAATGACAAGGAGGAACCAAGTATTGGCTGAACTCAGTGGAGAGCTGGAGCCGGTTTGCACCGGTTCGCAAGAACTGGTTGGTTAAATTTAGAAGCCGGTGTAGAACCAGTTGTAAAGGGGCCCGCGGGTGGGCAAACTCCGGTCCGCGGGCCACATCCGGCCCACGGGACCATCCTGTCCGGCCTGCCTGAATTCCCAGCTAAGGAGGCTTCCCCGGCCCCTCCCCCGTTTCCCCCTCCCTCTCGCAGAGTCCCGCGCTGCCGGTGCCAGCACTCTGGGCAGCTCTGCAGCTTCTGCCGCTTTGAGCAGCATGGTAAGGGGGCCAGGGCTGGGAGGAGGGGTTGGATAAGGGGCAGGGAGCGGTTGGAGGGGGCGGAGGTTCTGGGGGGCGGGCAAGGGACAGGGAATGGGGGCGGTTGGGTAGGCGTGGGAGTTCTGGGGGTCTGTTGGGATGGTGGTGGATAGGGTCGGGGCAGTCAGGGGACAGGGAGTGGGGTGAGTTGGGTAGGAGGTGGGGTCCTGGGGGGCAGTTAGGGGGGGGTTTCGGGTGGGGGTGGTCAGGGGACAAGGAACGGGGGGTTTATGGGTTGCAGGTTCTGAGGGGGGCAGTCGGGGGCAGGAAGTGGGTTGGGGTTGGATGGGTGAGGGGGGAGACAGGCACGTGGGTCTTGTACTCACTGCGCGGTTCCCTGACGGGTCTTCAGTGGCACTTTGGCGGCGGGGGTGTCTTCACTCGCTCCGGGTGAAGGACCTGCCACTGAAATGCCGCCGAAAACCCGGAGCGAGTGAAGGCTTCCCCTTCCCCCCCGCCCTGGCCGAAGTGCCGCCGAGGACCCGGTAGGGAACCGGTTATTAGGATTTTGGGAGCTCATCACTGGCTGAATTGGAATATAAAATAGGACCAATGAAGTATGTGAGAGATTGCATGGGGTGTGAACCATGGAGAGGGGAGGCTGGCTGAATTAGTGGTGAGAGCGGAGCTGGGTGAAAATTTTCAAATAATTTATTTGCTGGAAAATGCTATTTCGGTTGATCCAAAACTGTTCCTGTTCATGAATTTGACATAAATAAGTTTTGGCCCTTCACAAAACAGGAGGCAAATGTCATTCTGGGAATGTCATCTCTTCTACTTCCTTTGCCTTCCCACCCTTCTTCATACCTTTATCATCTTTAGCCGACTGGTTAGGGTACTTATCTGAGATGTGGGAGACCCAGGTTCGAATCGGTGCCATAGAACCGACGAGAAATGGATTTTTTCAATTCACTGAAAATTCTCAAAAATTTCAGATTTGATTCAATCCCCCCCAATTGTTTTTTAATTATTTTTATTATGAGAGAAATGGAATAGAAAATGCAGGTGGGAGGAGAGGACTTTATCTGGACAGAGTTTTTTTTGTTTGTTTGTCTGGTTCAGGGGCTTGGATAAAATTTCCAGTCATTTCTTAATTTACCTGAACTAGTTGCCCCTTCTCTGGCAATGGGCCTTTAGAAATGCACTGTCTGGAGTGTGCCATCTCTGTTACGTAATGGAATTTATAAGGCAAAAGCCATTCTGGGCACTACTGACGTTTGTTTGACATCAGTGAGAACCAGTCAGAAAGCTACGTGTGTGCCCTGAGTTCTGAAGCCATTTCAGAATAAATTAAAAAGCATCCTGTAAAACATAAAAGTCCTTGTGGGACCCCGCAGAGAATGCATCATAATGTGGCATAAGTGATCCAAACCAGAATGCAACACATCATGCAGAATAATTGCAAAATGTAGCTTTCGTAAAACCTCTGCTGAAGGAATATGAAATTGCGAAAGGTGGCCCCACTTCATTTTCAAGTTCCAGAATGGTTTAAACACTATCTAGTAATAACAGTTGCATTCACTTACTAATTTCTGTCTTTTTATTACTGATAATAAGCATGGTGGGCCAAAAAAAGCAGTCTTGCTTGTAATAATCAAATTCTAGCTGAATTTCAGACAAAGAATCTGGCAGATCACCATGTTACACGGCAGATGAAACAGGCATTAATATTTGTTTATATTCCTTCTGCTTTTTGCTTTCAAATCTCTGCATTGCCTCCAGAGTATTTAAAAATAATGAACCATTATCCCTGTAAAATAATGTTTGAACTGTTACAAATATTACATTAGTTTCCAGTGTGGAAATATTATTTTTTAGAAGAACCTGTGCTAAAATGCATAAGAGAACTTCTTTCATAGAAAGAAAACTACACATCTTTTAGGGATATTAGAACAGTTATGATACTTCTCAGTGAATTTAGGTTTCATTAAATGTTCTTAAAATCAATCAAGGGGAGTGCATGGGTCAAAATTCTGTCCCAGCACTACTCGGCTGACGCCAACTGATTTGCATCCTCTTACACTACATTTTAATTTGGCCAGCTCTCACCCTGTTGACATCAATTAGCATTTCTGTATCAGGCCTTTACCTTTTAATATTCTTGGATTTCTCGTGGTGTACTTCTGCATATGCAGCGATCATAGAATCATAGAGTCGTAGGACTGGAAGGGACCTTGAGAGGTCTTCTAGTCCAGTCCCCTGCACTCAAGGCAGAACTAAGTATTCTCTAGACCATCTCTGACAGGTGTTTGTCTAACCTGCTCTTAAAAATTGCCAATGACAGAGATTCCACAACCTCCCTAGGCAATTTATTCCAGTGCTTAACTGCCCTGATAGTTAGGAAGCTTTTCCTAGTGTTCAGCCTAAACCGCCCTTGCTGCAATTTAAGCCCATTGCTTCTTGTCCTAGCCTAGGAGGCTAAAGAGAGGTTAAATTTGTCTCCCTCCTCCTTGAAGCAACCTTTTATGTATTTGAAAACTGTTATCCTGTGCCCCCTCAGACTTCTCTTCTACAAACTAAACAAACCCAATTTTTTTCAATCTGCCCCCATAGATCATGTTTTCTAGACCTTTAATAATTTGTGTTGCTCTTCTCTGGACTTTCTCCAATTTGTCCACATCTTTCCTGAAATGTGGCACCTAGAACTGGACATCATACTACAGTTGAGGCCTAATCAGCATGGAGTAGAGTGGAAGAATTACTACTTGTGTCTTGCTTACAACATTCCTCCTAATACATCCCAGAATGATGTTTGCTTCTTTTGCAATTGTGTTATACTGTTGACTCATACTTAGCTTGTAACCTCCAGAGCCATTCTCCAGAACTCCTTCCTAGGCAGTCATTTCCCATTTTGTATGTGTGCAACTGTTTGTTCCTTCCTAAGTGGAGTATTTTGCATTTGGCCTTATTGAATTAATCCTATTTTCTTCAGACTATTTCTCCAGTTTGTCCAGATCATTTTGAATTTTAATCCTATCCTCCAAAGCACTTGCAACCCCTCCCAGTGTGGTATCAGCCGCAAACTTTATACGTGTACTCCCTATGCCATTGTCTAAGTCATTGATGAAGATATTGAACAGAACCGGACCCAGAACTGATATCAGTGGTTCACAGGCAACTACTCTCTGCGAACCAGTTATGCACCCATCTTATAGTAGCTCCATCTAGGTTGTATTTCCCTAGTTTCTTTATGAGAAGGTCATGTGAGACAGTATCAAAAGCCTTACTAACATCAAGATATACCACATCTACTGCTTCCCCCTATTCACATGGCTTGTTATCCTGTCAAAGAAAGCTATTAGATTGGTTTGACATAATTTGTTCTTGGCCAATCCATGCTGATGGTTACTTATCACTAAGGCTATGATTTAGTCACAGAGGTCATTGCGGTCACGGATTCCGTGACTTTACCAGACCTCCATGACTTCTTCAGCTTCTGCTGTCAGTGGCTGAAGCTGGGGTTGACTCTGGGGGCATGCACCCCTGCCCCGCGGCTTGCGACAGGGGCCTGGAGCCAGGGCTGTGCGCTCCTGCCCCACAGCTTGCGGCGGGGGGCTGAAGGCGGGGCTCAGCCTGTCAGTCCCACCCCCCATGGGACTCCAGCTGTTATTCCTCCCCACTGTCTAGCTCTGCCCCCCTGGTTATTTTTAGTAAAGTCACAGACAGGTCATGGGCTCCAATGAATTTTTGTTTGTTGCCCATAACCTGTCCATGACTTTTACTAAAAATAACCATGACAAAATCGTAACCTTACTTATCACCTTATTATCTTCTAAGTGTTTGCAAACTGATTGCTTAATTATTTGCACCATTATCTTTCCAGGTGCTGAAGTTAAGCTGACTGGTTTGTAATCCCCTGGGTTGTCCTTATTCCCCTTTATATAGATTAGCACTATATTTGCCCTTTTCCAGTCCTCCATGACTTTTCGAAGATGATCACTAATGGCTCAGATATCTCCTCCGTCAGCTCCTTGAGTATTCTAGGATATATTTAGTCAGGCTCTGGTGACTTGAAAACATCTAACTAGTCTTTAACTTGTTCTTTTCCTATTTTAGCCTCTGATCCTACTTCATTTTCACTGGCATTCACTATGTTAGATGTCCAATCACTACTCACCTTTTTGGTGAAAACTGAAACCGGCATTTAGCACTTCTGCCATTTCCACATATTCTGTTGTTCCTCCCTCCCTCCCCCCTCCCCATTGAGTAACAGCCTTACCCTGTCCTTGGTCTTCCTCTATGTCTCTAGATAAAGTAATCTTGTTTTGTGCCTTTCTAATTTTGTCCCTTCGTACTTGTTGTTTGTTTATATTCATCCTTTGTAATTTGATCTAGTTTTCACATTTGCAGGACTCTTGGGGTGGAGGGGGGGGTTGAGTTTCAGATTATTGTAGATCTCCTGGTTAAGTCAGGTCTTTTGCCGTACTTCCTATCTTTCCTACGCCGTGGGATAGTTTGCTCTTCTGCCCTTAATAATGTCTCTCTTTGAAAAACTGGCCACTCTTTTGAACTGTTTTTCCCCCTTAGACTTGCTTCCCATGGGATCCTACCAACTCCCTGAGTTTGCTAAATTCTGCCTTCTTGAAATCCATTATCTTTATCATTCCTACCATCATGTTGGTTTGCTATTGAGCATATGGAGAGTACAAAGATTTAAGAGCCCAATCCTGCTCTGATTAAACTCCGTGAGAGATTTGCCATCAACTTAATGGGTGAAGAACTATGCACTAAGGGCCTGATCGAAAGCCCTCTGACATCCATGGAAAGATTCCCATTGACAGAAATGGTCTTTGGATAATGATGTAAGGCCCTAATTGAGCAAAGTGCTTAAGCATGTGATATCAGTGGGACTATTAATGTGTTTAAGTTATGCATATGTGTGTCCTGGTAGACTGAGGCCTACAGTAGTTGTCTCTTAACTTAATGTGCTGGACTTTTTCCCTTTAACTTGCTTAGTGTTGGGAAGAGGGCAGTGTTTGTAATGTGGGAGGGAGAGGAAGAAGCGTGTTTTTTTTCTCCCCAAACTTCTCTGCATCCTCTGTATTTGTGTAAGAGCCCTGTGTTTTTATGGTAATGGACCCATTGGATGTGGAAGTAAAACTACTTGGCATTTTATTAAACTAAAACTTTAATGCATGTTGTTCTAAGCTGCATCAAATGCAGCAATCATTTAAGGTCCAGTCTTGCAAACTCTATCAGGTGTAGTACGTACTTACTGCTGGGAGTCCCCACTGAAGGGAATGGAACTACTTCTGGTAATAAGCACTATACCCTGTAGCTCTTTGACAGTATTTGAGTACACCACTTTCATAAATTCTTTGAATAAAATTAGGAGCAAAAATAACAAAATACACCTTATTTCTCCTCATAACGTCATCTTTCATTTACAGGGATTTTAAAAATTGCCCACTCGAAGGATTGGAGAGCGCTAGAAAATTGCTTTGTTCCCTTATCTTCAAGCCACATACAAACTGTCATCCAAATACTGCTTCTTGATAAGCTCAGTATGCTTTATCACAACAATTGAAACATATGTTGGACTTGCCTTTAAATATATTTTGGGATTCAAATTATTTACAGCTGTTCTATTTTCTCCACCACTTCTTCTATGTCTATCTTTTTGTTTTTCATGTGCAGAGAAAATGATTTGTTTCAATATATGTATCTTTTCATAACATAAATCCGGGGGGGAGAAGGGGGAGAGTAGGAGAAAGACACACATGCTTGGCTGAGTTGCTGAGAAAAGTACTCCGTCTGTGTGCCTAATATCTCCTCATATCATGTAAAGCATTTGACAAAGAAAAATGGGTTTTGCATTAAGTACTTAAAGCCACCACAATAACTGATGCCATTTTGAAGATGACAATAGGTTTAAAACAACAATAAAATACAAGGCTCTTTCTCTCTGGCTCTTCTTTGTAAGTTTTATAAATAACAAATGTGGCACAGTAATTCCTTGGTTTGAATTCACATACAACACTTGTTTTTGGAGAAATTAAAAATCTTAATTGAGGGAATAGAGCTATAACCTTATCGCCATTCAGGTGAGGACATTTTTATCTGTTACTACACAGTATGTGCAACTGACTTTTAAAATGTGACATTATTATTCATGCAGAGTAAAAGGCAGATGCAGTTCAGTTTTGTGAAACTTTGGGAGGTGACTCTTCTTAACCTTCAATCTAATTGATAAGGGGCAATATTCGGATGCAAATTTAGCAATTACTAATTACTATCTAAAGCAAAACAATCTATTTTTATTTTGACATCATGCAACCCAGAGGTCAAGCAGCTACCTCTTCAGAAATTGCACATCAGAAGGTGACGCAAATGGAAGGCTAAAATATGCAAGAAAGCAGTAATTAAGCAAATGCCCGTTACCTTACTTTCCTAATCCTTTCTCAACTGAAAAAGGTAGCAGTTACTTTTTAAAATACCTATTTAAAGCCCCCTCAATTCCCCCCCAAAGCTATATTGTGAAACACTTCCTCTTGTAAGTGCACACCAACAATCTGAGGAAGATCAGCATAGTTTAGCCCTAACTGATGCATCTGATCTCACCGGGTAGTCTTCATCTGTGTCATCTTCCGGTTCTCTCTAGTCTGAAAGTGACGGGAACCCAGTTTTGTGATATGGGCCTGGGTCAGGTCTCCCTTTGCTGCCACCTGCTGAAGCTCTTCTGGTATTACAGATTATACTTGAGCATTATTTGTATATTTTACTATTACATGTTTATATTGTGCTCGTACATGGAGGCTTCAAACAGTGGGGACCCCATTGTGCTAGGCACCATGCAAGCATATCGTACATGGCATTCCCTGCTCCAAAAAGCTGCTTATAAACACAAAAGAGGTTCTGTCTGTTTATAAGGCCTATGATACACTGAAGATGCCAACATGGCCATAGGATGCATGTACAATCTATAGTAGTCAAACATCCGAGTGTGTTTGGGTTAGCTGGAGACAGAAGGGCTGAGGGGATGGGAAGAAAGCGAGAGAGAGAGAGAGATCAGTCATGCACTACATTTTAAGTAATAATTTTTTCATCCTAGTCCTCTTCTCTACCCAGCCTCTGCTGACAGAGGCATGTCAGGCTCCAGGTAGGACAACAGCTATGCTTATCATTCAGTGATTGTGATTGATACAGACATTTAGAAAATACACGCTGAATTTTTTAAAGAGTTTTAACATCAAGTGTCTAATCCCTTTCCTAGCCTGGAAGCATAGGAGAAGTTTAGAAATTGGTAATTAAATAGAATTCAATATATTCTAGTATCTTCTGAGAGAGGAAAAACATAAGGCCAGATTCTCACCTGGGGTCATGCATAGGATTTCTTTAATACATATACTGCAGAGCATATGGTAGAGAGTTAACTAAAACTGCGTGAAAATGGAAAATCTCTAAAGGATTTCAGAAAAAAATCAGCCATACCAGGAAAGTGTCACATTCTGTTTTTCATTTTTACTCTATTTTAGTTGACCCTGTAGGATATAGTGTACAGAATATGCACTAAAGAAATGTTGTGATTGTTTTAACCGATGAAGAGCTATTCACCTGCAGGTATTGTGAAATCAACTGCTCCTGTGCAGTTACTAATTACAAAAAACTTACCCACTCATTGCCTTTACATTAAAATATGTACTATAAAATTAGTATGTGCATTTGCCTATGTATTTTTAATATGTTTTGTTTTACAATCCTATTCCTTTTTTCTTAGGTCGGTTCTGCATAAGAAAATTGCGTTGGTATAACCTTAATTGGCTTTAAAACAATATAGTTAAACTGACGCAAAAGGCTGCATGGACAAACTTATTTTGATTTAAGAATGGCTTATTTTGGTTGTGTTAAACCTGTTTCTAACTGACTTGAGCTAAACCAAAATAATCCAGTGTAATGTTGAAATATGAGTGTTCAGACGAAGATTTGCGTAAATTTGATTATATTGATTTTAAATTATAATAATTTATACCAGTGGCTGCGCAAGGCTACAGGACCTTAGATACTGTACCCTGCAACAGGAATCATTGGCCAATAAAACCTCATGTTGTACATCAGTAAAAGAAAAAGTAAGCACTTCCGAGGCTCTTTAGTTTAAAACATTGATATTAGGTTTCTAATCTAGCTGAGCAAATTGAGATAGGACTGACTATCTGCATGCACATAAACAGTATTGGGAAAGTTCCATTCTTCTCAAAAGGTGAATTTTATTGATCTGCTTTAAGCACGACTTTTGCAGACGTTACCCATTCCTGCAGTTCTTCTATACAGTGCTTACAGATTGGTTATGAGTAGGTTTAACCATATCGCCAAGTTTGGAACTTGGTATGTTAAGAGTAGAATGACGATGACTAGTGATAGCAGGTCAGGCTCTTGGCAGGCTGGACTAAGAGTATTCTAAATAACTCCATGAATGCTACAGTATGGTTTGGATAGCATTTTAAATAATAATCCCGATGTCTCTGGACAGCATATCTTCTAAACCTTTAGGAAGATTGCACAGAGCTGAATTTCTGCAAAGGGTATTTTTATACAGAACTGGTGTCACATGGAGAAATAATGCTAATGCACACATCAATTTCTGTAGGTGATCTTGTTCATTAGTTGAACATGGCTCCCTTTTATGTCTTTTGCACAGTACCTTTCATAGTACTTTTATTCCATTTAAAAAAATTGGTTTGACTTCTGGCATTGACACCAATCTCATTATAAATTCTGCTTTTCCTGCTGGAAGGAAAGGTGCCACAACAAGGGATGGAAAAAGGCAAGGAGGTCAGATTTGGGGAAGAGCAAGGGAGAATGGGGTGAGCCCCACAGTCAGTTGTTAGACTTTGCATTTACAGTGGACATATGGTCTAACAGAATATTGTAAGAAGCACTCCCTGAGGCTCCAGTCCTGCAAACGCTTTCACAAATGTTTAATCTTGCACACTGTGAATAGTCTAGTTGACTTCAATGTATAACTTGACTTCTTCTACATCTAAAGTTAAGCATGTGCATCAGTGTTTGTAGGGGTGGCACATAGAATCAAAGAAATGTAGGACTGGATGGGATCTTGATGGTTCATTTAGTGCTGTCCTCTGCACTGAGGCAGTGCTACATATTATCTAGACCATCCCCGACAGGTGTTTGTCTAACCTGTTCCTAAAAACCTCCAAGGACAGCAATTCCACAATCTCGCTATGTAATTTGTTCCAGTTTTTAACTACCCTTAGTAGACATGGTTGGTTCAGTAAAGGCCTTGGTAAGACAGGACCATAGTAGAATCACTAGACTTCCACTGCATGTAGCCAGTCAGGGTTCAAACAGCCATCCAGGGTTGTAGAATCACAAAGATCACATTAGCAGACCTTCAAAGGGGACTTTTGAGGACATGGCACTGACAGACTGTGGGAAGGACTTGATGGATGCAGGAGGGGTCAGTGGGTCTGCAACTAGGCAGGTTATCCCTGGGGCTTAACCCTGCATGTAGTGGCTGTGGATTGGGCAGTGTTGAAGTCTTATAGAAGTCATGGAGAGGGCATGTAGATGTTCAGTGCTGTACCCCTAGCTAGGAGAAGAAAGTTCAGACCTTCCCAAGCCTCCAGGTAATTAGTCCACATACAGCCTGTTTACTCTGCTTCATGCCAGGACTGTGTCTTAGCTCTTATAAAGTGTCATCCTAGTTATAAATAGCACCTTACCTCAGAATGTTACCTCCTTACTCAGTATAATTACAGCTATTGTCATTTTGTGTATATCACGATGATATTTGAAAACAGTAGTCTACAGCAAAACAATAGCAATCAAACGCATAAAGATATGTCACCCCCAGCAAAGACTGGGCTGCCCACAGCATTTTGAGTAGACAGCAGTATCTGCTGTGAAGTTCTGCACTAAAAGAGAAGACGGGGTATCCATGTGTGCTATTTAGATATGCAAATACAGATCTGCTGCACTGGCAACAATTCTATTAATTACAATGTGTTATGGAGGCTGGCTGGCCTTGTGAATGAAATACTACTGCATTCTTTCACCTCTGGGAGGCTGGTTCACATACAGACATAAGTCTTTTAATAAAATTAACTGAAATTAATTAGGTAGTTCCTCCTTAATTCTTTTAACTGTAATCCCATATCACAAAAGCACCATATTCAATTTGGCACAAGCTGCTCACAGGAGAGGCCCAGATATAAATTAGCATGTAATCGAAATCACCTCTCTCCACTTGAAAGATTGGTCCATCTAGACTAGGTTAAAATCATTACTGGTAACTACAAATGCACTGTGCCACTGCCCGAGTTGAAGGCTTCTAGATAAACGTCATACTTACAGGTTTCAGAGTAGCAGCCGTGTTAGTCTGTATCCGCAAAAAGAACAGGAGTACTTGTGGCACCTTAGAGACTAACAAATTTATTAGAGCATAAGCTTTCGTGGGCTACAACCCACTTCTTCGGATGCATATAGAGTGAAACATATATTGAGGAGATATATATACACACATACAGAGAGCATGAACAGGTGGAAGTTGTCTTACCAACTCTGAGAGGCCAATTAAGTAAGAGAAAAAAAACTTTTGAAGTGATAATCAAGATAGCTCAGTACAGACAGTTTGATAAGAAGCAAGTGTGAAAATACTTACAAGGGGAGATAGATTCAATGTTTGTAATGGCTCAGCCATTAGGAATCATGAATCCTGACATCAGGAATCATAATACTCAAAAACAAGTGGGAGAACACTTTAACCTGTCTGGCCATTCTATGACAGACCTGCGGGTGGCTATCTTAAAATAGAAAAACTTCAAAAATAGACTCCAACGAGAGACTGCTGAGCTGGAATTGATATGCAAACTAGACACAATCAACTCAGGATTAAATAAAGACTGGGAATGCCTGAGCCATTACAAACATTGAATCTATCTCCCCTTGTAAGTATTTTCACACTTGCTTCTTATCAAACTGTCTGTACTGAGCCATCTTGATTATCACTTCAAACATTTTTTTTCTCTTACTTAATTGGCCTCTCAGAGTTGGTAAGACAACTCCCACCTGTTCATGCTCTCTGTATGTGTGTATATATATCTCCTCAATATATGTTTCACTCTATATGCATCCGAAGAAGTGGGTTGTAGCCCACGAAAGCTTATGCTCTAATAAATTTGTTAGTCTCTAAGGTGTCATACTTACGTTTCTTGCAGTGCTAGTCCCCTGTAACCCGATGGCTTCAGAGGTGCTGAGCACCTATAGTTCCCAGCCAGGTCAATGGGAGCTCTGGGTACTCGGCACTTCTGAAAATCAGGCCAATCATTTTTTAAAAATCTGAATGGAGAGAGATTTTAACCTCCGTGAATCTGGACTGCAGTTCCTTTCAGGTGTTTTAGGTATTCAGTACTAATCTAGCAATACATTCCTTTCTTTCTTGGCATTATTACTAACTGATTTTGCTGGGTTGGAAAATGAAAAAAGTGGTGGAAGTAATAACTTATGAGCACTTTTTGGCTCCGTTACAGTGAAATTCATCCCCGGACAGAGGACCAACACAAGGTCTGTGCAGTGTGCATAGGTCTTGTACTGGCCCTCTGCATAAGGGTGAATTTCACCTTTTAAAAGGCAATGGACACTGTAGAAACTGATCCTCCTTCTTTGTGGTCACCATAGCCCATAATTAGAAGATATGAGACCAGATCATGCAAACCTTTCAAGAGTAAAGATTATTCCTGTATGTCAAGTAGCTGTATTAAGCAGTGGACCTACTTACATGAGTAGCTCATGTACTCATGTAGCTAAAGCTTTGTCCAGCTGGACCCCACACATTCCTACATTGTACTTTACTAGTAGGAGAAAATTAAATTTTGCAAATAGTTAAGTTACACTGGTGACAATCAAACTCCAAATAAAAGTTGAAACAGAATTTTTTTTACTGTTCATGGAACCAGTCACTGTGAATCCTTGTAATGTCTCAGCACAGGAACTATTGATATTTTGCCATATTTCATTATGATCAATGAACTCATTTGCCAACCTAGAATCCTAAATTCCTTCCAGCATAAAGGCAATATGTGCTGTGCCTTAGGAAAAGGAAGGATGCCGAATAACAGATGGACAAATACGATTTCTAGACGACTGCATCATGACAAAAACAAATTGCTCTCATATAGTGCCATTCCCAGGTTTTTGTGCAGTTGAAGAATGAGACAGTCTGCAGGCTAGCCAACATTGTTTTCCTATTGGTTCAGCACACGTTTGGAACTGGCTTTTGTAAAACCATAAGTGATCTTACTGTCCATCCTACATCATCATGTGTGCTGCCATAATGAAACACAATTGAAGGATTATAGAAACGTGGCCTTAATTCTGAAGTTCAGTTCCTTTGCTGGCTCCAGCTATATTGCCTATTTATTTTACAGAGATTTTTCTATTTATAATTTCACCCTCCACCTCCCAATTCCTTTTTAATAGTTTGGTAGGTTCCATACTATTAACCTTTGGCATTCTGAAGCAATTGTGGTGCAGCAGTATCGACCACTGTCAATATAGGAAGATATTTTAAAGTATAGTCATGTTTTAATGGTGCCCACTTCAGAATTACATAATGTGAGCATGTTTGTATTACGCTGGCTTCCCCAGAGACCCAAACCATGTTCAGGACCCCATTGTTCTAGGCCAGGGGTAGTCAATAGGCAGGCTATGGGACAAATCCAGACTGCCAGATGCTCTTGAATGGACCACAAAATCTTTTTGTTTACTTATCATTGTTGCTGTTGTTGGTTTTTTTATTATTTTCTCTGGAGTCTGGATCTTGATTATACCTTGACCAAGAAATTTGGAGCCTGACCAAAAAAAAAATTGACTACCCCTGTACCAAAACATAGTAAGAGACAGCCCCTCCCTGACGAGCTTCCAGTATAGGTAGATGAGATGGACAACGGTTAGAAGAAATGAAGTATTATCCCCATTTTAAGATGGGGAACTGAGGCCAGAGAGAGGAAATCTGTGGCAGATCCTGGGAATCGTACCCAGATCTCCTGCATCCCATTTTAGTGCTCCAGCAAAGCAACATCTATCCACTCTCTGTGTACTAGATACAGAAATGGAATGTTGTTGGTTTCTCTTATTTGTCCTTGACCGCCTCACAAAAAAAGTGAGTGACCCAAGTAGAAGTGTTGGAACAGTGTTACAAAGGAGGCTGTTATCAAATTGCCTGGATAGACATATGACTTTCCATTCATATTCTGTTTCTTTTAACCTTGTTTTGCAGATATAATGTCTGGAGTTGATATTAAGCATCATGGTCCAAATACTAGAAGGCTGCTGGGCATACTTAACAGGGCACCCTCATACAGATGGGGGAGCATAATATCCTATAAAACTGATCTTCTCCAGTCTCTCCCCTTTGTAGATTATCCTACTATTGTCAGGAAAAAAATATGTGGCTTAGAGGTAGGGTGACCATATTTCCCTACAGTGAAAATGGGACACTGGGTAAGCAGTGATGCTAGGTGGCTCAGGCCAGCCCCACCTGGCATCACCACTCACCCAAGCCCCACTATGCGGGGCCACCCGCCCAAGCTGACATCACAACTATTTTGGCAAAACCGGGCATGTGTCCCATTTGCTCTTGCCCGAACGTTCCTCTGCAGCCCCCTAAGGCAAGAGCAAATGGGATAAATGCCCATTGTTGCCAAAAAAAATTGTGACGTTTGGGACAGAGCTTAAAAAGGGGACTGTCCCAACAAAAACAGGACATATGGTCACCCTACTTAGAGGGAACTTCTCTTGAGATTCTGTCTGCCAAAACATAGCACTACTATGAGCTGGACAGTCTTGAGACATAGCCCTCTTCTAGGTCCCCTATCTATACTGAATGGCTGGGATTGGAAAAAAACCAAAAACCTCTTGAAGCTGGTCACTTGAAGCTGCTGTTAGAGGGGCCATTCATCCCCTCTTGCTATTCTTCGCTGCTGACTACAAGCCAGTGAGCAGTGTCAGCAGATCTAGCTCTGTTCCTTGGGTGAGTGGAGCAAGGAGGCACTGGATAAGTGAGTTTTAAAAAAAATACCACAGGAGCGGGATAAGACCTCCACGGTGGGCACAGAAGAGGTGGTAGGCCTATGGGCTGCCCTCCGTCACAGTAGGAGGCTACAACATTTTCCCTAAGAAATAAGAGATAGTGGGAGCCAGGTTGTGTTGAGAAGCGGAGCTGTTCCAGATGCAGGCTCCCTGAGCCTGTCAGGAACTGGTGTAGAAATGAGCAAATCTCTAGATTTCAGCTTGCATCTCTGAGCTCCAAACCTCCAGTATTCTCTGCCTCCCCCACACGTGTTGTATATTTGCTATGGCTTTTGCTGGGACTTTCTGGCATTGCCTTATTGTGATGAAACATCACATGGTGATGCTACCTAAGCGGCAAAGAAAGTACTGAGTGGACCTCTGGGCTGGCAAGAGGGCAGAACAGCCTGAAAATACCATAATTTTTGAGTCTCTAATAAGAGATAGTTATAATTTAAAGTTTCAAAAAATTCACCATATTGTGCACACAACTTCCTTGCCATCCACAGAGTCTTAGCCTCTATGGTCCCCTGAGAAAACCTCAAATATTGGCAACTGTGCCAGAAAGCCACATAAATTCTACTTCAGCTCCACTAACATGCACCTGTTTTGTGGCCAAATTATGACAGTGTACCAAATTAAAGAAGTAACCCATTGGTTCGACATAATGTTTCCCATAATAACCATGAGACACTCCCTGCTGACACAGAGAACGTTGGACCATTTGGAACTGACTGGAGTATTTCTATTGAAGTCAGTAAACCTATGTTGATTTATACCAGCTGGACGTCTGATCCCTTATGTGTCCACTTCAATACATTAAATACATTTAAGGCACTTAGAAAAACCCAGCTAGAGGAAAAGATGCCCCACTATTCAATTTTAACTGTAAATATCTTTTTTTTTTTTTTAAGGGAGTGTATGATGGTTGCATTCTTTGTCATCAGCACAAAGAAATACATTCTCACTAGTGCGTAGCTGACATGGCCCCAGTGTATAAGAGAGGAAACAGGAAACTGAAATGAAAAAAATGACAGATGAAGGCTGAGGTCTGGCCTTTTCTTGCCCTGTTTTCAAGTTGATGATATCGTGGAATTGAATCAAATGATGACATTAGGCTCGGTTTCTTCAGGATCATCTTGCAAACTGTAGCTGGTGTCACTGAGTAAATGGGCCATTATTTTGCCAGAATCCCTCCCTGAGCACAAAATCAGACAGCCCATCTCCATTGCTCTGGCAGTGTAAAAAGGGGCCTTAACATAGGTGTGAATTTAATGCTCCTTAGTGCTGCCAGATGATGTCAATGTAAATCAGCCTCTACACAAGGAAAAGGGTAAACCAGTATAAGCTTAAACAAACAAACTCAAATTTAGCCCAAAGTCAGGATGCTCTATTTAATATTCATTACTCATTTCTTCAGTCTGTTGCTATTTTATCTCCCCTTGGCCTAGTAGTCAATGTCCTCCACTGCATGAGTTTTGTTAATCTGTTCACGTGAACATTCATTTCATCATTGCTGTCTATGCTGGTTTGTGATGCTTAGTACATACTCCTCTAGATACTAAACCCAAATCCAGCAATTTCAGCCTGAGTTGTGCCTGAACGGCTGCATGATTTGGCCTATTTGAAATTACTCAGCTGATGTTACTGTGCTGAGTGTAGTGCACACACTCTTTAACCATGACTTAAATGCTTTCCACTTTTACACTCCCAAGTGTTGTAGACAATAATTGAGTACAATCAGTTTTTCTTCAATTCACACTCCTTTAAACCATTAAAAAAAAAACTTTTTAAATTGCTTTCTTTGAAATAACACCCTCAGGAAAATATTACAGCTCACAGTATCTTGATAACTAAACCTTGGAAGTTTTCCATCTATCTTATTTATCATACCTGGCTTATTTCCTGTCACTCGTCTATGCTGTGGTTGTTAAACTGGGTATGTCATTCCTTGATATAGACACAGCTTCCTCCTCCCTATAAGTATCTAATCTTTATTCCCTAAGGTCACTTTGTACCTACATGTTCCATCATAACTGCCTCTTTTCCTGTACAGCTCTGATTTTTTTTTCCCCTCAAGCATTTTAGAAGTAAATAGCTCTCTTATGTGTCCAGGCACCTTTCCTGAGTTGTTGTCATTTAGAGTAACTGGAATTGTCCTCTTCTGTGCACAGACCATTCGTGATCTCTTATCTCAGGTTGATCATATCATCATGAACAGTTTCCTTTGCTATATTTGACCTTCTCTTTCTAGCTCCATTCACTAAGTCACTTCTGTAACTGTTTATAGGCCACAGCTTGTACTCCCAATGCATGTCAAACTCCCATTGGCTTCCCCAAAATTCCTTTTGCCTTCATGAGGAAGCCTCAAGTCCTTCCACATATTAAAAGGGTTTGATTTCAATAAATCCTGCAAAACCAGATTTTTTCCCTCCTTCATGGCTTTTTGTTTTACAATCCTCTTTCAGTATGGGAGCTGGGCAAATGCTGCGAAAAACTTTCAGAAAACACTTCAGAGTCAAACTTTTTAATGAATTTTGCTTCAGCTTTGTTCTTGCCTCTTTTATGTTCATTTGCCACAACGCTCCATTTATTAAGTCATTAGCAATAAGGTTACCCAAAGGTATCAAAGGGCATAATTTGAAGAAAATGAGGCTTGCACAGGCATCATATTAAGTGAGTTGTCCCTTTCGAGTCAGGCCTGGAACCAGCCAATCTCTGCTCTAAATTCTGGCCCTTTACCAGAGGCAATCTGAGACTTGTAATTCCCCAGAATGGGACCACAGCCTACAACAAGGCCTGCTGGGAAAAGAGGCGGGACTATACAAGAACTGCCTGCTCATTTCAAGGAGAGACCAGACTCATGGTGACCTGGGGAAATGAACTGAAGAGGGATTGGGTAAGGGCCAGGGAATGATCTAGGGAGAAGGATCCTGAGATGGGTTGTCTGGAAAGAAGAAAGCTAGCAAGCAAAGCTTTGGAGGAGGTGGCCCTGTGAAGCACAGAAGCATGTATCCTGGAGTATGACAGCTGCCAGCTGCACACAGAATAGAGTCCCATGGCTAGAACCTTGAGTAGAGGCAGGCCTTGAGCTCTCTAATGCTAACACTAAATGGCAGTGGAAAAACTCCTGCAGACGATGGAAGGCCTTGGACAGAAAATTGTCATGGCCTGGAGAAGGGAGAAGAATGGCAGGCCTTCAAGAGAGGCGGGTGGAAGACTTGGACTCTCTGCTGGACTTGATTGTGCCCCTGGAGGGGAGGATTCATTGGTTTGACTAAAGGGCTAAACCCCAAATCAACTGCCCAGCCAGAGGGAGATTGTTGACCTCTGAGGAGAAAGTGGGGCACTGATGGAGGGGAAACTGAGACTTGAACAACATGATACTAGACCAGGTAAGCCACTCCATCACTAGAGGTATAATTTGGCCTGCTGAAGTCCTAATATTTGTCCCAATACATGAGAAGGAAAGAATCCACTTCCTTCCATTGTGAGTCAGAGGACTGCTGGAAACTGAGCACCTCTGATGGAGAAATTGCGGATGCAATGAACATGGGGTCCCACAATGTTATCTTCAGAGCAGAATGCCCCCTTAAGGGAATGGTTAAAAGATAGTAAACAAAGGGTAGGAATACATGGTCAGTTTTCAGAATGGAGAGAGGTGTATACAGTGGTGTCTCCCAGGGGTCTGTACTGGAACCAGTCCTATTCAATATATTTCTAAATGATCTGGAAAAAAGGGGTAAACAGTGAGGTGGCAAAATTTGCAGATGATCCAAAACTACTCAAGATAGTTAAGTCCAAAGCAGACCATGAAGAGTTACAATGGGATCTCACAAAACTGGGTGACTGGGCAACAAAATGGCAGATGAAATTCAGTGTTGATAAAGGCAAAGTAATAAACATTGTAAAACATAACCCCTACTATACATATAAAATGATGGTATCTAGATTAGCTGCTACCACTCAAAAAAAGATCTTGGAGTCATTATGGATAGTTCTCTGAAAACATCCACTCTGTCTAGCGACAGTCATAAAAGCTAGCAATATTAGGAACCATTAGGAAAGGGATAGACAAGCAGTAAATATCAGAATGCTGCTATCTAAATCCATGGTATACCAACATCTTGAATGCTGCATGCAGATGTGGTCACCCCATCTCAAAAAAGATATATTGGAATTGGAAAAGGTACAGAAAAGGGCAACAAAAATGATTTAGGGGTATAGAAGAGCTTCCATCTGAGGAGAGAGAGAAAAGAGATGACTTGGGGGGGATATGATAGAGGTCTATAAAATCATGACTGGTGTGGAGAAAATAAATAAGGAAGTGTTATTTACTCCTCATAGCACAAGAACTAGGGGTCACCAAATGAAATTAATAGGCAGCTGGTTTAAAACAAACAAAAGGAAGTATTTTGTCACACAACACACAGTCAACCTGTGGAACTCTTTGCCAGACAATGTTGTGAAGGCCAAGACTATAACAGGGTTCAAAAAAGAACTAGATAAATTCATGAAGGATAGGTCCATCAATAACTATTAGTCAGGATGGTCAATGGCTATTAGCCAGGATGTTTGCCAGAAGATTGGGAATGGCTCACTTGATGATTACTTGTTCATTCACTCTGAAGTACCTGGCATTGGCCGCTGTCAGAAGACAGGATACTGGGCTAGATGGGCCTTTGGTCTGACCCAGTATGGCTGTTCTTATATTCCTAATCCATCACAGCTATGTTCTGTGACACTGGAATGGGGAACATCAAAAGTACCTTGACTAACCAGCCTATTCTCAGATCAGTGTCACTGTCCCGCTTCCAACTGACTATCTGCAAGGATCCCCACATTGTCTTTAGAAAATTAAATAAAAAGTGAGGGTGTAACATAATTCCTACCATCTAACAGATCACAAGTGATAACTTGATATCTCCTCATGCCGCTTGGAAACTTAATTTATTCTTGTGTGTACCACTGACTCTCTCTCTCTCTCTCTCTCTCTCTCTCTTTCTCTGTTTTTTGTTGCGGGCAATGAGATTCCTCTACAGATGTTCGCCATACTAGCAAATTTGGAGAGAGATCAGCAAGCTTCTAATGGAATGCTGAGGGCTATGACAGATGATTGTGGCTTCTGTAACCCCCAAGGGGCTGCAAATCAACGTGACCTTGTAATTCCACACTGATGTCAATATACCGTCAAGGAGGAAGAGTGACAGACTCTCCATTGTTTGGGAATAGAAATCAACCTGTCAATATCATCCTGTTCCAGTTGCAGGCTGATTGTTTGGGGAATTGGGAGAAACGTAAATAAAGGTCAGAGATTAAATTTCTCCTGTTGCAACAAATGTTTTGTTTTAGAAACGCCATGAGGTTGTGAATGGTTATACTGTTGTGTAAAGGGTCTGACTACTTCTAGGTCAAAGCAGCATTAGGTTCAATGAATTTAGAGCTTGTGGTTGTTTTCAGGCCTTGAGGTAGGATGCTACAAGCTATTTCCCTACCCACCCTCCTCCTGGGACAGTAGGTCCACCACACTAGCTGTTCATTAGTGGATGTTACCTCCTTCTGGACTCTTCATCCCCTTTATGAATAAGTGCTACTTAACAGGAGTTAAGCTGGCAGAAGGAAGCTCTCTGAAAGTGGGTTTTCTTGTAATAATACACTATCAGTTGGCACTGTTCTTTGGATGTAGTGCTTTGAGGATGGTTATATGAAAGCACTATGACCACCTGTCCTTCTAACCAGTTCAAAGTGCCCATCTGGTTAGTTTGGCTTATGCTGAATAATTATCAGCACTGTCCAGTTGGCTATATTTGCCATGGTTCATCTCTCTCTCCAAACAAGTCAAATGGCTAAATTAGATATTTACTGCATATCCTGTCTAAATACTTTTAATTCTTTCTTGGGAGAATAGCTATTTTGGGTGAGGAGAGATTTGGATTTTTCTAATGATGCTTTGTTCCTGGAGAACACATTAACTCTAACAATGAAGAGAAATTCAATGTTATGTGGAAAAGCTGGTTTAGCATGCAATAAGTGATGCTGTCTGCCTCCTCTGGCTTCCTCTTAGCAATTTTACCATCTATACAAACTACATTGTGAATTTTAAGTTGGGCATATGTGAAACCAGAAGTTTTGTATCCAAGTTTGCTGAATTTTTAATATTATTTTAATGTATACTGATAATATTGTCCATTAATTTAGGGAAATTAGTTAAATGACTTTTTCCTTGACTTCTTGCTGAACTTTATTAATTTGTTTAACTAGTGTCAGGCCACTCGTTGCCTAAGTACCTGAGCATGTGTACAATATGCTTTAAAACTTTGTATGTTGTTATCTTTTGGGTGACTCACTAGAACAACTGCTCAGTCTTTGCTACACTAAGATTCACCTTGACATGATGACTTGTTGAGGGACAGAAATTACTCTGGATTGACATTGGAGCAGTTGAGGGCAGGATTTTGCTATCAGACGTTAATAGATTTGTCTGAGGCCACTTACATTATAGATAGAGCTAGAATCAGAACTCGGTAGTTTCTTGCTCCTCGTTCATTGCTCAAATCACAAGACAAAGCTGTCTTTCACGAATTCGTCACCTTGGCTTAACAGAGGGAGGCAACAACTAAAGAAGTAGAAAGGCAGAACTTGTATATCAAGAAGCCCGTACCAAACGAGAAGGGTTCTCTCATGTGGAACAACACTGAAGAAGGAAACACTAGAGATTTTATTCAGGACAGCAATATGTGTAGCCTGGTCATACTTTGCCACTACAGAAAGTATAAGCATCTGGGGAGACTAAACACTAGTCTTGGATACATACCTGATATCACCTTCTGTTTTACGAGGGTTCGAACCAGGCTATAGAGTTATCTTTTACAAGAGACTAGAAACTAACTGTGGTAGAAAAAGTTGCTTCCCTGCAGGTTTTGCAAATTCTTCACTGCAAGAGACTGTACTTTAATGGAGGTGCCATTGATTTTCTGTAGGATCCTTCAGTCCCTCTGGTTCAGAGGAGCATTTTTCAGCTGGCTCCACTAGACAGCAAACTTTTAGTGACCTAGGAAGTGGCCTTGACCACTTTGACACCCACTGTTGTCTTATAGTCAAAATCTAGGAGACAGATGCTCTTCCATTTCCTGGCAGAAAGGCTTGGAGATGACAGCTATGGGGGTTGAAAAATCAAATTACAGAGGATTTATAGTTGAATTGAGTAAATAGTTATGAAAAGAAAATTCAAGCTGCAACATTGCCAACCACAAATGTTAAAAAAAATAACATGATCTGTGCCTCAAAATGTCATGAGACTTCACTAAAACCATATGCTTTTGGATATTTGCCTGATGGGTTTGGGGGACTTTAAAGTTCATGTTTTCAAGCTTTGTTCCACACCCATGAGGGCTAGCGATGTCGTCTTTTTAAAAAATGAAAGGTGAGATTCTCATGTGATTCTAGGGCCTGGGGCTTTAAGAAAAAAACAGTGTGTTTTGGAATTAAAATCATAGGTTGGCAAAATTGAAGTAGCTGGGTTCAGCTAATATAAATTAATCAGTGGAGAACTGACCTGGGCAGCCATGCAGCATCGGCCTCAATGTCACCTGTGCAAAATGACTAGCAGGCTCTGGGCCTTACTATGCTTTCATTACTCTACATTATTCCCATTTTTTAAAAAAAGCTGAAGTCCCTAATTCCACACCAATCTTATTGGAATTACTGAGGGTGCTGTTAATTATTATTAATTATTATTATTATTAGCTGACTAGCCCACATAAATAGGAATGGATTGCACTTGTATAACCTGTCCATCCAAGGATCTCAAGTTTTACAAATGAACTCTGCCTCCCAGTTCCCTTGAGAGAAATGTGTACTGTTACCCCCACTTTATTAATGGAAAATCTTAGGTTAAATCACTTGCCCAGGCCACACGGGAAGTCTGAGATAGAGTTGGAAGTAAGGATCCAGATCTCCTAGGCTCCTTCCCCCTCCATGAAATTTGTGATTTATATTGAGAACTATTTCATGCAAAACTGGAGATTGTATGAACATGACTCACTCTCTGAAAACTGAACAGGAGTACTTGTGGCACCTTAGGGCTGGTCTTCACTACCTGCCCGGATCAGCGGGTAGAAATCAATCTCTCGGGGATCGATATATCGCGTCTCGTCGGGACGCGATAATCGATCCCCGAATCGACGCACGTACTCCACCAGCCCAGGTAAGAGTAAGTGCCGTCGACGGGGGAGCCGCGGCGGTCGATTTGCCGCCGTCCTCACAGCGGGGTAAGTCGGATCAGATACGTCGAATTCAGCTACGCTATTCCCGCAGCTGAATTTGCGTATCTGAAATTGATTCCCCCCCCCCCGTAGTGTAGACGTAGCCTTAGAGACTAACAAATTTATTTGAGCATAAGCTTTCATGGGCTACAGCCCACTTCATCAGATGCATAGAATAGAACATGTAGTAAGGAGATATATATACATACAGAACATGAAAAGGTGGAAGTAGCCATATCAACTCTAAGAGGCTAATTAATTAAGTTGAGCAATTAGCAGCAGGAGAAAAAAACTTATGTAGTGATAATCAAGATGGCCCATTTCAGACAGTTGACAAGAGGTGTGAGGATACTTAACATGGGGAAATAGATTCAATCTGTGTATACTGCGAGCCTCAAAGGACATATTTAATACTTTATTCAGTTGACACTTGGACCTGTGGTTTTTAAGGTTTCATCCAAGACACTCCTACGAAATGCATTCAATTTATTTACATTGAACCAGTACCATAACCAAGTTACTTTTAATTAAAACCGTAACTGAATGCCTACTCACTCTCTGCAAGTAAGAAACATGCTATGTCTGATTACTGATCATCAGTGAGATCATTTGGAAGCGTATGTTTTGTTTGAACAACACTCCACTGGTTGTACCATAGCTTCTTGTATTCAGTTTAATTGGGCAAAGAGTAAATCATTCTCTTCCTAACTATGTAACACAGATTAGTAAGTGAACCATTCTGGCAAAATGTGAGTAATTTGGGAGAGAGTAGGGAGCTAAGTGTATTGGTAACCAAATTGTAGAACTTTCAAACTGAATGAGTTTCACCTTTTTGCAACTCATGTTGGTAGCACAACTGTGAAAAGGGGTTGTATTTCCAGAAATGACATTGAGATAGTACCAGATGCTGATTACCTGTCACTCGATTATGTCTTCCCAGATGAGCTATTATCTGTAGGTGGTATTTCCAAGAATACCAGCCTGGAGTGCCTTTAGGAGGTCAGGCACTTGGCAGATGAAGGAGGACACAAAGAACCCTTGGCTTTCTGGGCTAGCCCATCTTAGAGGTCTAGATACTACACCTTTTCTTGTTTTAGTTCATTTGGTTCCATAATAAAAACAAACCCTGACTCGTGGCTATTTCAATAAATAATTGAATTAAGTTTGCTATGGGTAACAGTGTTCTAAGAGTCCAGTGGGGATTCTGTGGAGTATATTAACATTAATGTCATCTAGTTGTTACTGAACCATTATATTATGGGAACTCCCAATGGCCTCAATATTATGGGGGCTTCATTATACTGAGCACTGTACAAACAGAGACAATCCCCATCCCAAAGAGCTTGCATGAAGGTCTGTTTTGTTTGTTAGTGTATTTGTAACAGATTGCCCAGGGCGGCCAAATGTTGGCTGTGCATTCTTTTAATGTAGACTTTCTAGATTCTCTCCACCCCACCCCACAAAAGGCTTTGTTTTCAAATGCATTGTCAATGGTTTAGGAGCATCAGACCCATTTTTTAAATCCAATCTTCACCTACATTTTTAAACTAATTACACTAAAGGAACAAACATCCAACATTATGGGATCAATTCACAAACTAATGTGAACTTGTGTACCACCCATAATCTGAAAATTATTCATCCAAACTATTTGGCCAATATTTACAAATAACGAATATGTCTGAAGAAAATGAGGATCAGTTTACGGTGGGGGAGGAAGAGAAGGATCTACATTCATATGGTCAGATTGTGAATCCCTTACTCATATTGCTTACATGAGCAGTCCTGTTGAGTGAGTAACTGCTCACATGAGTAAGGTGCCACAGCCCGTAAGGGATAGTTTGACTAGCAGGGGACCCATTAATATGGTCTTTTACAGACTTTGAATTAAATAAAGTCCAAGTTCTTCATAATTTCTCGTATACTGCAAGTTCCTCTTTTAGGGAACTCTCTGTTATTTAACAGCACTTACTTTGCAGGATGAGAGCAATTCTAAAGGGACAGTATTGTTGTGCAAACTATTCTAAGACTACTGTGCTAATTCACTTTGAACAAACAACAAAATATTACATTAAGAAGGAACAACAATTAAATTTGTGTTCAGTCATAATTGATAAGATTTGATTACAATAATTGGTTAGAAGCTAAACCAATGCACTAAACTTCAGGTATCAAAAGTGCATACCCAGGCACATAGGTGCTTGGTTACTATGGTGATGAAGACCTAGTACATGAGAATGCTTTCATAATAAATACATAAGTAAGATGGATAGTTTCCTGCCTGTTCCAGTTCCTGCCCCAGAGGCACCTATGAGTCGGGAGGAGGGGAAATTATTAGTTTTTGTTTTTTTTCTGGAGCCTTCTCATCATTCCTGTAATTTCGTTCTTGAAATTACATCACCAGCCCATCAGACTTTCCACCTTCATTCTCTTAAGCAGCTGAATTTACAGAAGTGAAATTACAGTTTGGAGATATGGATCTAATCTGGGAATTAAATCTGTTTATTAGCCATCAATGTTTCCAGGATGCCTAATATAAGGGTAAAAATAAATAGTGGTATTTAGCATCCCGATAGGTGGGGTATTTCCTAAGTTGTACCTTCTTTGTATATACAGAGTTTGTATTCCCATTATTTCTATGTACTTTGTCAAAGCCAGAAAACCAATAGTTAATTGATTAGGGCAAAGATGAATTGTTTGCCAAAGGTTAAAATCCTATCTACAGTACCTAGAGATATTTTAGACTAGAAAAAATATATCGCAGCCCATTTATAATGTATATTGTTCCACACCAGTGGCTTTTGAATTCTGAACAAACAATAGTAACCACACGCGGAGAGACCAATATGGGAGCATTTTTAAACAGACGGAATTTTAATATGATATCCCATAGCAATTTCAGAAAGGTACTCTTGTGTTCAAACAAACCATATTTCAACACAGTCTACCACTCTGCCCTCCTTGGGCACTTCTGAGACACTGGGTGACTTATGTGCTACTGTTTCTCTTATAGTTTAGCTTCTATAGACTCAACAGCAGTAAAATTATGTCTTTGTAAAATGGCTTCAGATTTACTCCAGCAAATCTGTTATCTCCGATGTTACAAAGCCTCTGTATTTATAACATGACTCCTTAATCTGTGAAGGTTTCCTCATTGTTAGTAGATTTGTTCACATAGGTTTAAATTTCCTTCATACGCTGAAGAACCAGTAATTAGTCTTAACATTTCTTCTGCCACATATTTGTATGGGATTATGCCAGATATTTCCTGCAAGCTTTGTAGCTCATAGACAATGGCTTTAGACAACCATCTCATTAACTCTTTCACCAGAGCACTGATTATAATTATTGCTGTAACAGCTATCTGAGTAGCACTAGTCTGGATTCAGTGATGTACTGGTTGAGTAATGGGGTTTAGGACACTCTTTCTGCCCAGGGTGGAGGCAGGCAGAATGCCTCAGGAAGCCGTGAAGGGAACATATTATACAGTGCTTCTAAGCACTATTGGTGGGAAAATGTAGCATGAGCTCCCAATGATCTTGTCGGTGATGCATAGTCTTGACGAACCCTTTTGTATGCACCATCTTGTGCTTATAGAGTGCTGCAGGCCTGCTGGGTGGGACGCTTCACCCTTGCATTCAAGAAGCACTAGTGCCAGCAATGGGGGGCAGGGATCAGCATTCACGTTGCACTCCCCATCAGTACCCAGCCCAAGCTGGGGAAGCTAATGATCCAACCAGCGAATCAAATTGGGTGATGAATCCTGGTCGCATGCCACCTGAGGAATGTTGCGCATATGCTGAGAAGAAGTAGTGCCACCATGCTGCCAGGGCCTCCCCGGAGGAGCTACTAGACCCCATCATAACATTGTATGTGATAGCAGGCAGCTGACATCTCTGAACAGATGCATCTTTGCTATAGAAATAAATGGATAAAATTAGAGAAATTTGGTTCGTAGGACCATCAATCCAATACCATTGACAAACATTAAATCCGTTTAAACAGATCAATAAACCACGGGGGTCTAGACACATTCTCTTCATTATTTGAATCTCATTCCTTGCTGATGTGTTGAAATCTGCTTTCTATCACCTAGCCAAAGTATGTCCTTGTCTGATTCTTGCTGCTGTTCAGGTCCTCCTTCATGCTTTTGTTTCATCCACTCTTTTGATTACTGTAATTTTTTTTCTAATAAGATCCCTGAATGTGCAATTAAGAGATTACGGCTTGGTAGACAGTGCTGCTAAGATCTCGAGTGCCTAGTGTCAGATGGAATAAGCATGTAGTTTGTTTGACTCAGCTGCACTGGTTGTCAGTCAGTCTCTGTTAGTTTTAAGCTTCTTTTCTTATCTTATTGTCTTAATACCAGCTCAGCTCTGTTCCCCTCATTCCTGAATTAGAGAGGTAGGATAATTCTTCCCAGCCTACCTCCCTAGCAGTGCCATGGGGTCACCTCAGTATCCAAAACTGTTAGGATAAATACATCAGTGCCTCTAACTAGGAACGATGTCCACAAAAGTCACTTTGATATAAACAGAGAAACATCCATTTTTTCCATTTAACACCGGATACTCAGTTAAGTTTGTAAGTGATGCCCCAAGGGTATAAGTTGAATAATAGAAAAATCCAATTGATTTCTTCAATGAGTTAACTAACTCCATAATAGACCGAAGAAGCAAGAAAGAATAAGCGATGGCTCAGAAGTAGCCAAGACAACACAAGTCTTGCAGTGTGTTTCAGTTGGGTTACGTGAATGGAACCATGCAGGTTCGCTCGGGGGGAGGGTGTTGGTATTTGTCCCTCCCCTGCTAGTTTTCGTGGAGGGGTTTCTGTAAGAGCGACCTATGCCTCCAACCACTCTTGTCTTTAGGAGGCCATGGCCTGAGTCCTACTCTGTCCTGGGCCAGATGCCTCCCTTCCAAGTGGCTAGTATGTTTATAAGTGGGAATGGCTGTCTCTACTTCTCTCCTGCCAAGCTCTTCAGGGAGTTGTCAAGTATGGATATGACAAAGAAAACGCCATGTAATGTTTTAAATTAGCCATCCGGGGGGACTATATAATTTAAACCAGTGGTTCTCAACTAGGGGTATGCAGAGGTCTTCCCAGGGCTACATCAATTCATCTAGATATTTGCCTAGTTTTACAACCGGCTACATAAAAAGCACTAGTGAAGTCAATTTGAATAAAAATTTCATACAGACAATGAATTTGTTTATACTGCTCTGTAGTATAGTATATATACTATACACTGAAATGTAAGTTCAATATTTATATTCCAATTGCTTTATTTTATAATTATATGGTAAAAATGAAAAAGCAAGGAGTTTGTCAGTAATAATGTGCTGAGGCACTTTTGTATTTTCATGTCTGTGTTTGTAAGCAAGTAGTTTTTAAGTGAGGTTAAACTTGGGGTACACAAGACCAGTCAGATTCCTGAAAGGGATACAGTAGTCTGGAAAGGTTGAGAGCCACTGGTTTAAACAAAGTATATTACGTTAGTGATACCTACATAATTCAAATGCATGTAGCATTTTATACAAATCAGGGTTAATTGTGTATTGCACTTGATCAACAAAAGTAAGGGAACGACAAAAGAGCAAACAGTGAAAATGTTTCTACTTGTAAGCTTGTACATGTCTCCGTTGCCAGTAGAGCTGGGCAAAAAATGCAGATTTCGTGACGCCAACATGTTTTTTGTGATTTCAGGTCAGTTTTTTGCTGAATAGTTTCAGTCAAAAAAAAAGAGGAAAAAATAATTGACTTTCTGAAAGTTTCTTTCATCTCAATATTTTTAAAGAAAAATGTTTTGATTCAAAACAACTTTTTGTTTAGAAATCTCCAATCTTATCTAAATTTAAAATGCTTGAAATCTGAACAAAACATTTTGTATCTAACAAAATGAAACTTTTTTGGAACTGCCAGCAAACCAAAAAACCAGATATTTGCACATCTCTACTTGCTAGGTCACCTATGAATTACTTTCCTGTTGCAAAGGTTTGTAGAAAGGCAACATAAATATAAAGTCTGAAACTGTCATGACAATACTCCTCTAATCCGATCCTCTATAAACATTAATTTTCTCTCTCTCTCATATGTTATCAGTTACATGCTCTGACGTTTTAGAATGTGACAAAATCATAATAGAGACATAGAAGGAATGATTTATTCTTGCATATTTTTGAGGGAAGAGCATAAAATGAAAAGAGAAATGTGTAATGTATGTTCAAAAAAGTAAACAAGTAAAGTAGGAAAAATGTTGTCCCAATGAAATTCAGTAGTAAAGCAGCTGCTGTTCATGTTGATTGCATAGAAATGCAAAGCTGGATATTTGTCAGTTGAATATGGGCCAGCTGTAGAGTGACTCTAGACTTATTTTTATTGAATGCTAAGTTCATGCTCTACCTGATGATAGATGACATTGGTTAATGTCAAACCAGCACTTTCCTATCCATTTGGAGACTACCTACCATATTTTTCTAAATAATTCTGGTCTAAGGATTCTGAAAACATTTGTATCTTTTGGCGAAGGCATTGGACAGAGGTGATGTCAGCGTGTGGTCCTCATGCTCTGATGTAAATAAGAGCGAAAGAGATCTGGCTCCCCATTTATTTCCTCTGGTGCTAGAGCTTCCTCCCAAAGTAGTGAAGTGAGTTTAGTGCTGATGACAGATGACGTGTTTACAGACCTATACAACATTGTCTACTGGACAGGGAGTTGGGAGACCTAGTTTCTATTCCCAGCTTATGTTGACATAATTATGTCAGTGTCTACACTACAGCCTTGCCCCCGCCAGTGTAAGTGCCCTACTACAGCAACATAAGTCCACCTCCACAAGCAGCATAGGGCTTATATCAGTGTAGTTAGGGCAATACACTTATGTGGGCTGTGGACTGTCCTTCTTGTCAATTTTACAGCTCCCTGCTGCAGCCGTGAAATTGACAAGTAAGGCTGGTAGGCTCCCTGCCGTGAACCATGTGCCAGGCTGACAGCGCGGGTGGCCAGGTGGGGGGCTCCAGCTAGAGCCCTCCTGACTCCCAGCCAGGCTGCCACCCGGGCTCCCAGTGGGGAGCAGGGAGCCAAGAGCCCAGGGAGCAGCCCCCCACATTGCCCCCTTAAGTCAGTGGAAATGCTCCTGCTGAGGATGCACAACACTGACAGAAGGAGGGTAGCGTGGATGTGAAAAAACGCAGTAATTAATGCGGTGGCTGTGAATCAACCTAACTCAGGTCGACTTAAATGTATAGTGTGGACGTGCCCTTTTTCTAATCCAGTGTGTTTAAATTGAAGTGTCTGGGAAACTCCATTTGTGGTGGCAAGATGTGTGCATGTTACTTCTATTCAAGAATAATGGACTTGTCTTGCCCAGGAGAGGGCTGGGCAGTACAGGACGTACATTTCTGGGGGGAAATCTAAGTCCGGGAGTATGTTGGGGTCACCCTGAAGTATAACCAAGGCTGGGGAGAGCCAGAGTGTAACCCAAGTGTGGCTGGCAGGCTGCAGTTTCACACAAACATTCAGTGTGTGGCTTGCAAGCTAGAAGTCCGCTTGTGAGCGGCCCAGCTGGAAACTCTTTCCGTAAGACATCGTAAGGCACCCAAGGTTGCATGGCAAGAATGGCACAGCTGCTCGTTAGTCTAGATTGTACTCGGGTATATAACAATATGGACAGTGCCTAATCAAATGGGGCTCTGTTCTCCATTGGGGCTTCCAGGTGCTATTGCAACACAAATAATAATAAAACCCCTGTTAATCTATAGAGTACATACAACATGGCCGCAGAAGTAAAAGTCTCCACATACCACCCTGCCAGTATGTCTCAACTTCTGCCTAGAAAGGCCACCCCTATGAGTGAGAAAATAAATTAGTTCAGTCTTCGTTATCTCTGTGGCGGCTGCCCAAGTGCCAGCTGAGGCTATTAAAATTCAACCAAGGGATGTATGGCGGTTAAGCCAATGGGAGTTTAGACTGAGTAAGGAATGAAAAAGGATTGAGCCCATGGTCCAAGCGTGATTAGAAATACTACCAGTTACATCTTTGTCTGTCTAGCCCATAGAGAGAGTTTTATTAGAAAGCCCAGGGTTTCAAGCAATCACTTTAAAAGTATTTAACGCTCTGAAAGATGTAAAAAAATGAGCCTAAAATGACTTTGCACTTTCCATTTTTATCAAATCAGTGCCAGTTTGAAGAGCTGCATGTGTAGAGTTTCATTACTATTACTTCCCAAACCCAGTTACCACCCTGCCTTTCTGGTTCTTGCCTGATGAAATTATTGTACTCTTTATTGGACAGAGTTATCAGAAACCCTAGGGGTAAAATTTGGAGAGGCTGTTATTGTGATAGGATTTGTATGGATTATTTCAAACCGCAAGAAATGTTTCTTTATTATTTATACATACATTTATGACATTTTATATAAACTTACAAATATGAAGAGCAAAGTGCAGCAATCTTATTAGGAGAATTCAATATCCACTTTACTCAGGCTCCATGTCCCAAAATAGTCCATCTGCATCATGTTAGTGAGTTGACTAATATGATACTAAAGGTGCTATTCTTCTCTTTCAAAATCATGCAAGTGTCTCTCCCTAATTTAGGACACATGGGGATTTTCCATAGGCACTGGTGCATAAACTGCACTTGTTCAGGTTAGATAGCTTCCTCTGATGTCAATAACAGTTCTGCATGCCAGATGACTATGAATTCTTATATAACAGGGTATTGAGCAGACACAAACATTTAGCTCTAAATGCTGATCAGATTCCATTTGGAACAATAACATATGCCCTGCTTGGAGTGAGTTCCAGTGAAAGGAGTTTAATGTAGGGTAGAGTTTATTGGCATAACCAAATCTGGGTACAAGTAACACCTAATTTTCCCCTCTCATATAATCAGGGAGAAGGGTATTTGGAGAGGGCTGAGATGGATGTGGGCGGAAGAGATTTTTTTGGGCCCTGATCCTGCAGACTTAGTGCTTTACTTTACATTCTGTTGTTTGTCCCATTGAATCAATGGGGTTACTTGCAGTGTGTGAAGTTAAGCATGTATGTATGTCTTCACAAGATTTGGATCTTGATTTGTAATATTGAGCTAGAAAAATGCACTGCTGTTTTGTTGGTAGACTTTTAAATGACAAATGCCCATAACAGCCATTTATCCTGTGCTCTTTAGCTGAAATCCAAGTACACCAGGTAATTCTAACTAATTGATCTTGGATGTTTGTTTCGTATCCACGAATAATGGCAATTTTTTTTATAGAAAGGCAACTAAGGTAGAACCTCACTACTAATAAATGGGAGCTGTAATGCAACATCAGTTTTTGAGCAGAACTCCCCTGATGGCACAATGTAGTGCTGGTGGCCCAAGTTTGAGTTGAGGAGTTTTCAGGACTGTGCTGCTTCACATCTTTGATCATTCATAAAAGGGGAAATGATGCCTCACGTAAATGAACTCTGTTGATTTTTATAGTTTGTAGTTTAGTTTATATCATTTGTAATGTATAGACTAGGCTAGGTGCATTGCGCTGTGTGTGTATTGTAATGATGAAGTCTCAGTGATTGCATTAAATCGTGGCTGAGAGATGGGGGGGAAATATCACCAGGTTTTTAGTGACTATTATAACTCTGCAGATTAGCATGGTTCTGCTACATCCCAGAAGGAAGAAGCCTGAATAAATGGCAGGATTTTCAAATGGAAAATGTTAGGCCCTAATCCTGCAAGTTGCTCTAGGTGGACAGACACCTGCACATAGCTCCACTGAAATCCTTGGGGGCCCAGGCTTGCGCATGCATCAGCTTATGCAAAGCAGCTAACAACCTTGGCAGTTAGGCTTTGTCTATACTCAGAGTTGCAGCAGTTTAACTAAGGTCTGGTCTACACTACGAGGTTAGGTTGAATTTAGCCGCGTTAGGTCGATTTTATAAGCAATGCGGCTACACAACCAACCCTGTTCCGCCGACCTAAAGAGCTCGTAAAAATCTACTGCTGTACTCCTCCCCGGCGAGGGGAGTAGCACTAAAATCAACCTTCCTGGGTCGAATTTGGGGTAGTGCAGATGCAGCGCTGTGCCGTTCGATGGTATTGGCCTCCAGGAGTTAGCCCAGAGTGGACTGGCCCAGCAAACACTAGTGCATATGTCTGCTACCATTCCTTAATGTAGGCAGAGCAACACGATCATAATTTCGCTATGATACCAATGGTTCTGTATTATGCCTCACAGATTCCATACATGGATGCAAGGATGTGCTTTCCTTGGTAAAGAATCATTTCATCACAGTAGAATACCTAAAAAACTGTATTCTGACTGTACCAGTCAGGCATTGCAAGCTTCCACAGGGCTATCACCACTCACTTCTCAACTGTCCGGGCTGCTCTCATCTTGGTATTCCTGCGCTTCAGGGCGGGGGAAAGCAACTCACAAAGTTCCATTAAAGTGGCCTTATGCATGCGAAAGTTTCACAGCCACTGGGAATCATCCCATACCCGCAACACTATGCGGTACCATCAGTCTGTGCTTGTTTGCCAAGCCCAGAATCGGCCTTCCACTGTATCAATATACCCCAATGCCACCATGATATCCCAATTACCACATCCTGTGCTTTCAGGAATGTCTGTGTCCATGTCCTCCTCACAATCGTCCTCGTGCTGGCGGCTCCTAGCTAGGCTCTGAATATACTGCAGGATAATGCACGAGTTGTTTACAATGATCACAAAAGCAGTGCGCAGCTGAGCGGGCTCCATGCTTGCCGTGCTATGGCGTCTGAATGGATAACCCAGGAAAAAAGGCACGAAACGATTGTTTGCCGTTGCTTTCGGGGAGAGGGTGGGGAGAGACTGACGACATGTACCCAAAACCACCCGTGACAATGTTTTTGCCCCATCAGGCATTGGGAGCTTAAGCCAGAATTCCAATGGGCAGCGAGGACTGTGGGATAGCTACCCACAGTGCACCACTCCGTGAGTCGATGCTAGCCACAGTATTGAGGATGCACTCGGCCGACCTAATGCACTTAGTGGGGACACGCATGATCGACTGTATAAAATCAGTTGCTAAAGATCAACTTCTATAAAATTGACCTAATTTTGTAGTGTAGACATGCCCTAAAGGTGTGTCTTTTTTAAAAAAAAAGAACAGTTTAATTAGACCAGTGCACATTCCAGTATGGACACTCTTAATTGGGTATAAAGCTGTCTTATAAACACAGTTGATCAATATAAGGCAGATTTGCACTGATTTAAGAGTGTCCGCACTCAGGATTTTTCACAAGCTTAAATAAATGGGTTTAAAAATCTCAGCTTTGATTACATTGATGCAACTTGGAACATAGACAGGGCTGTAGTCATTTATTTATGTGCATGACAACAGAAGCAAAAGATGGTTTCATCTATTGTCTGTCTCCTAAATAATTCTAATTTCCTAAGACCCAGGCTTCATGTCTGCTGAAAAATTGAGACCTACTATAAATGTATTAAAAACCAAATACGCTTCACTTATATGATATGTACTGTGTCTGCTTTTCAACTAGCTACAGTTTGGAAATAAAACTGATACTGAAAAGTCTCCCAGAAAGCAGAGGTACAAAATTATACCTCCCTTGTCCCCACCCATTTGAAAAATGCACCTTTTTTCAGTACTAAAATAACCTAAATCCTTTAAATTACATCATATGGAATAAACCATACAATACCTATATTTATCTAGCAGGACTAAAGTGGCTAAATAGCATTTACTGAGTTAATTAATTCTTTTAGCCAGACACATAGGCACCATATATTGCACTCTACCTTCCTTTTATTGATCCATTTTGGAGGGTTGTATGAAACAGGCCAAAATGCCAACTACAGTACCTGGACTGGCTCCTGCAGGAAGATCAATCTATAGGTTACATTTAATTGACATGGCAGATTATTCTGAACGAGCCAACTTGACTCTGCGTTGCTGGAGTAGGCACACTCTTCATCTTTGTTCTCCTTGGACTGTAGCTATAAAAACTCAAGGCTACGTCCCTAACTCAAATTTACTGTACACTTCTGATACTACAGTACTCTAAAATCATGCTGTATGTCACTGTCATCTCAGCTACCAAGCTCTAATGCAGGAATTCATCTTGGTTATGATGTTTTATTTCCTTTGTACAAGGAAAAAAATATTTACCAGTGTAGAGATAGAAAGAGCAGTCGGTGGCCAATGTACATGAAAAATGATCTATAAATACAGACCCTTATTGACTGGGGATGAAAATACTTTGATAAAAATCCCATTTTGAATTGTGTGATTGTGCCAGGTCAGCTCCAGGATTTTACAGAGGTTGCACAGTTTAGGTTTTATTTTATTTCTTATACTCCCTGGAACATTAGGAGAATGTGCTAATGTGTTTGGAAAAACACTAAGTATGACGGTGCTGCCACATAACACAGCTGGAATTGACTATGCACACTTCAGTGTTGTGTTTATTACACCACCCCAGACTATAGACATACTTTTGTCCAAGGGGAGGAAAAATGACAAACTGGAAATTGGAGGAAGTAAAAAAGTAAATATCTGGATTTTGTCACCTCAAATTCACACTGTTTTACAGTGAAAGTTTTACTGCAGGTTTCTATTGGGGGTCTACTCTTGCAGATTTAGTCCTTCTTGCCATACATGGTCTTTATTCTGGGGCCATGAAACCAGGTAGGTTTTGCAAACTTTTAATGGCTAGTTCAGTTTTTGGATATTAATAATGTTCTGCTGGAGGTCGGGTGGCTCTCAGCAAGCATTTATTTGATCTGTGGGTAGTCACAGATCTTGTTGAAGCTCATGGGGCATACTAGCCACCTTCCATTCAGACTACATGAGGGAACAATTAAATGTTCTTTTGTTTAGCAATAGCTGAAACAAGGGAAGCCACTGCCCAAAGACTAGTCTGAATATACGCAGGAGTTGGGGATTGATTTGGTTGCAGCGCTCTCTCTCTCTCTCTCTCTCTCTCTCTCTCTCATATATATATATATATATATATATATATATGTCCGAAGCAGGCAGAAAGATGTGCAGGAAAACTGAGAGAGCAGCCTGAAAGCAGGAGACAGCAAGAGAAGTGTTTGTAGTGTAGTCATGAGAGAAAGCCAAACGAGAGACTTTTCTGGGCAGAGAGCTGGCTGGAAAGGTAGGCTTAGAACTCTGAACAAGGAAACTGCTTTGGGTTGTCTGTTCCTACTGCGTTCATGGAAGTGGGACTCTTTGTACAATCTTTGTACATAAATAGGATTGCACCAAAGAAATACCTTTCTTTCTGTTAGAAGAAGAAATTTGTTTATGAAACCAACCCACCATTCCATGAATATTTGCCGACCACTTGAGCCAAAAGGGATAACAATTTGTATAAGATGGGAGCATTTTTGTGGGTTTGGGTTACCCCAGCACATCTTGCAACGTTCTACATGGTATCCCAGACAGCCTCAAGTTCTGAAATAAGATGTTTGTTGCCAAGGTCCCAATGTCTGGACTCTTCTACTTGATTTTCTGTTGCCAGGGCTCCCTTCCTTTCCTGCTCATACTTTCCTTCACTGAATAAGGAATGTGAAGAACTACTGTGCACCTGCAGTGACTTCACTCAGATTGGAGCTTGATCCTGCTCCAACTGAAGTTAGTGACAAACCTTGCAATGACTTCAGTGGGCGGGACTGGATTTTGTTTTAGCTCAAACTCAGGCACGCATTGTGCTTTAGCTTAGCTGAGAAAGCTTCAAAGTTGTATGGAGTCTGCTGAGTCAAACCACTGGGAATAATTTTTGAGTCTGAGTTTTGTGGTAAACTTTAGACACTTTACATTTGTAAACTCCATTTGTAGAGTGTTTGCAAAAGTGTAAGAATCACTGCAGGCAAAAAAGGGGGCCCTTATCTTTATCCCAAAAAAGGTCTGTGATGCAGGATTGCTGTTTGGGATTTCACCAGTCCAGGGGGACTCCCTCATTGTAGGACGGCTTCTGTGTATGAGTGAATTTGAGGGAGAGAGTAAGATATAGCCGATTGAAAAGATGCGCACTTCAGATACACCAGCATGCCTTTTATTCCACACACAACTTAGAGAGCAGCAGGCCTTCAAGTTCCCGGCTTTTGTCAGTTCTTGACGTAACTTTAGTGTTGCCTAAATACAGTACAATTGTATGAACAAAGCCTCCATATATATAAAGACCGTCTCATATAAATCGTTGTTGTCATCCTGCTCCTTCAGATCCAGGCCCCAACGTAATAGCCCAATCCAATCAGGGAGAGCGTCGCTGGAAAACAACCATACTTACTTCTCAGAAATAGTAGCTGCGTTGAGAATGACCTTTCAGACCTGTCGCTATTTCATAAATGTGTTCTCCTAAGGTGCTCTTATTCAAGTACAGGCATCAAGACTTGTTCTCCCACTGGTTCTGCAGTGTATTGTTTATTGAGAGGTTAGTGCAATTGACGCAGTTCCTACTGGGCCACTACTTTAGAAAGGTCATGTAAGCACTGACAAAGCCTGTCACTTGGCTTTTAAGAACAGTAGGAATCAAATCTTATCAGTAACTATGACCAACAAAGCTACGTGAGATGTTTTACAGTTTAATATTCTATTACAGATTAGAGCTACTAGGGAAACTTGGAAGATTAAAAAATAAGAAAAAAAACCAATCACCTTATCTAAGCACAAAATAAAAGTATTTAGCTGTCTGTTTTCTCAATAATAGGGTTGCAAACCCTCCCGGATTGTCCTAGAGTCTCCAGGAATTAAAGATTAATTTTTAATTAAAGATTGTCATGTGATGAAACCTCTAGGAATATGTCCAACCAAAATTGGCAACCCTATATTAGACTCTTATGGATCAGGTCATGTTCTGCCAAAATACGCTTTCTGAAATAAGTGCTGGGAAACAGATCAGGATTTCCCAAAAATCTATTTTAGAAACAAAACCAAGCAAAAAACTTACAGTAATCCAATAATAGTTTTCTTTTCCAAATTTATAGATAGCTTACAAAACAAAATTTCCTTCTGTGCGTACTGTAAATGTGGGTTGGCACCAAACCTCAGGATTCTAAATTCTCTGTTTACCATTTAAGCACTGTGCTGGAAACAGTGTTATATTTAGAAGCATTGGTTGGTAACACGTAAGTGCTAGGAACATGAGCACTTATGCAGCAGTAAAGAGTTGTGTGGGATGGGGAAGGGGGCAATAAAGAGGATGGGGTGAGTCAAGGGAGGTGTCCTGTTGAGATCATTCATGTGCCATGCTTGGTAGGTTCTAAGGTAAATTTGAATAGGAGCATAATTCTCTTTGGTAAGAATTTTGTAATTGTACATTTTAATTCAGTATGTTCGAATATTTGAAATCCCATGGTACTGTACAATCCAAATGTGGGGAAAAAATGAAAAGTTCACCAGCAGTCCTTTTATCCCCAACTTTTGCTCTCTATAGGACACTTCTGTTCTTCACCAAGCTTCCCGGGGTCCAGCATTCATGATCAGAAAGTCATCTTTCATTATAGTAATGTTAATAGGCATTTATTACAAGCTTCTGTGGAATGAGAAAAATGCCAGGGACTAATTGTATGCCATATGCATGCTGTAAACCACAGGCATTTCATCCACAGATGGAAGTTTAGAAAACCAAAGATACAGCAAGAGGCATATACTAATTTAAAACCAGTGACAATTAGGCATATGCTTAAATGCACAGGTTATTTTGCTGGGCCAAAAAAAAAAAAAATGCTAGGAACACATGACGCTAAACTATGTGAAATTAGCATTTTGAATTTTCATTGAGATCACATGAGAGTAATTGTGAATAATATTAGATGAATTCGACACATGCCTAAGCAATTGTTAGGTTGATTTGATTTGCTCAATTTAGAGCTTAAAAGTAAGGATGCAGCTGGTATCGCAGCGAAAAATAATACTCTGCTAGTGGAGGTAGAGAAAAAGGCTCGTGGAGGGCATTACTGTAACAGGATTGGTAATTAAGGGCTCTTCCTTTTTAGATTCAAAAGAGGAGTGGGTTTTTTCACATATGGATTTGACCAAAAACATCAAACCAACCCCCAGAATAACTGAACCCACTGTTACCTCTGCTCTTTTATGAGGAGTCTAAAGGGGATTTAGAGCTGAGATGGAAGACTACTAACGGTATTTACAGTGATTGCAGAGAATAGCGCTTTTTAGGTATTCTACTGTGATGAAATGATTCATCAAGGAAAGCACATCCTTGCATCCATGTACGGAATCTGTGAGGCATAATACAGAACCATTGGTATCGTAGCAGAATTATGATCGTGTTGCTCTGCCTACATTAAGGAATGGCAGCAGACATATGCACTTGTGTTTGATGGGCCAGTCCACTTTGTGGATGCAAATGCACGACCATATTTGGTACATTCAAACAACAATATGCGCCTACTCTTTGCAATAAAATCTTGCTGTCAGACACAGATCTATAAACTATATATTGACTTGAGGCTAGATGAAAATCTAGTTCTAGGACTTCTGCAAAAGCGCAAAAAGTAGAATCCCATGGAAATAAAAAGGAGAAAGTGGTGGGGGGAAAGCCCATCAATGAGTCCAGCAGGGTCTATAATTGTTAATTCAGAGTGCCCTCTTCAAATATCAGAGTGTAGGCGTTGATGGTTCTTGGGAACATTCAGAGGAGTTATGCAGTATGAATTAGCTTAAATGGCCACTGGATGATACTGTGGTTCCATTTGAAATACAGTTCCGAGAATGGTTTTCAGGCTGATAATGGGGCAGCGAGGTGGTAGAAAGGAAGAAGTTTGGAACAGGAAGTTGCAAAGTGAACAGATCTGCAAGAGACATATTTCAAAGAATCATTGCTAGAGATAACAATATTTCACATACGGTTATGCTGAACTGGACAGGGCGTGTGCATCTGTGTCTGGGGCGGGAGTGGGGATATGGCACTGCATTTCATTTGAAAGACTAATCCGTTAGTATGGTTCCCAGACATGTATCATCAAATCATTCTGGGATAAATCCTGCAGACCTGAAGTAAATGGAGATTTTTAAATGTGTAGAGATTGGGCAAGACAGGATTTGACTTTATGACCCAAAATTGCAGTTACCAGCTCTCATGACCTTTTTGTTGTTGTTGTTGCAAATTTCAGGCTAGTATTTGCTGTGTTTCTTAAATACCAAGGTCCTGAAGTCATAAGATTAATGTGAGAATCTCATTTTTAATGAAAAAATATTAGGTCTGGTCTATACAAAGTATAGGTCTATGAGGAGTATGACTTTTTTTTTTTTTTTTTAACTGACATAGTTATACTGGTACAGACCCTTGTGTGGATGCAGTTCTACTGGTATAAAGATGCTGTGTTCCCCTTTCTGTGCTGGTGTGTCCCCAAGCAGTATAAAGCACATTTATACCTATATAATTGTATCCATTCTGGGGAAAGGAGTTGGGGTGTGTGTGTGTGTGTGTGTGTAGACGAGCCTTAAGTTTCTAGCCCTCGTGGTAGCAGAGGAAACCGTGGAAATGTACACAAGTGTATATGAAAGGCTTAAACACAACAAGGCAAACAAAAAGAATCCAATGTTTTGTTTTATTTTTAAAAACTCATGATTTTGGGGCGCATGTCTCATTTTTAAACACTTGGGTTGGTAATGCTGAAACCGAGTATCAAAAACCTGAACGCTGGCCGTCCTATTTAGACACTTCAATAAGTAGACTCATTTTTCAGAGGTGCTGAATGATGGCACATGTTGGGGCTCAGCATTTAGAAAATCACGCTTAAGGTATGGTATGTTGGATTCAGAACCCCAAAATTGAAACGTTCGGAATTGGAGACTTTCCTCATCATAAAATGAGGTTAAAAATTACCTACCTCACAGGGTGTTGCGTGGTGAAATTGAGAGGGACGGATGGGTGTTGGGGTGTGTACACCCCTCCTCACAAATATAGTGCTTTGAGATCCCCTGTTAAAAGCTGCTACGTAAATTAAGGTATTACAATTAAAGTATTAAAATGGAGAGCGAGGATCAACTAGATTGATCCTCGTTCTCCATCTGCTTTTAATTTTGACCTGACTTGTGTTTTTATGATCCAATGTATCTCGCTGCTGCTTTGGATCAGAGTTTGAAACACTAAGATGGAGTGCTCTAGATCACTATCTTTTAAACTTTAGTCTAGGGCAATAGAAAGGGTTGATAGCAATAATGAAGATTACCTACCTCTAAGGTGTACACAGCTTTCTTGCATTACATATTCATTGTTTGCATTCTGTTAATCCACATTAGTTGTTAATTTTGCAGAGTAATGGCTGCTGTTATAATCAGCTTTTAAAACTATGCAGAGAAATGCAAGTGGCAATATAATATATATATTGTAATAAACTCCTATTAGATGGATTCTTGGACTAAAGTGGCTAAAACTGCATTCTTGAGAGGTATCATTCGGAGCTCCATAACCTAACAGCTGCAAAACCACTATAGGCTGTCTTTGTCACCATAGCAACACCAAACCAGGAGTAGCCGCTGTAAACTTAAAAATATGACTTTTCAGCCATTCGCGCTTCTCTCACAATACTGAAATCTTTTCCTGAATTTCAAGTGAGTGGGAGACTCTTCCCTCCCGCCCCACAGTCATAAGTCTGACTCTAAATGCGATAGCAACCAAAATTAGGCTATAAATCATCTTAATGGTACTTTTCAAAGAATTCTTTACTGGACCCATTCGGATCATACAAGGTGGCACATTTTTGAGCCTAGTCACTAATAATAGTCGTGTCATGGATGTATTTCAAGGATGAAAGGGACTTCTGTGGAAAAACACCATGAAAAATGTTCAGAGAAATAGTTGCCCTCAAAATTTCAGCTTTCAGTTTATATGATAGGCTTAGCTTCAAGCATCCAAGGAACTTCCTTCAGGCCTTGTTTGAGAATTGTATTCACTTTTTCCTTAATTGCCTCTTGCTACAGACAAATATTGGTATCTGACTATCTTTGACGAGAGTAACAACCTTTTGCAAACTTCATCCTACATTAAGGGCATGAGTGAGTGCCAGGTAAGAACACAGGAAAAAAATCATTGACTGTAGATGTAATGCCAAATTCTGATATCACTCACACAAGTATGTATTGCCACTATCATTTATGTTATGAAAATACTTCCTCTTTGATCACAGTTAGATCCTCTCAGTGTTTGTATGGTTCTGCCATGGAAGATGACTAGGAAAAAAATGGCCCTTTTTACTCAACAGACCTGCTCTGTGAGTGTATTATATCTGCTGACTTCAATGACAAAATAAGGGCCAGATTCACCAGCATTGCAAAGCAGCCAGAGCATGCAAGTCAGTCTTGCTCTACCCTTGTTACTGCTCTTGAGCCAGCACAGATATGAAAGAGATCGCTGGATTCTTTCATTCATGTCCATCATTAACAGATTTGTCTAATCTGTTTCAGTTACACCTGTGCAAACTCACTGAAGGTACAATAGTGCACTGGTGTCAATGAGGAGCCAATTTAGCCTCCAAGGCTCTCATTCCTAGTATTGAAGTATGAGAAGGGAGGAATACAGCTTGACTTGCACATCCCAGGTTAAGTTTGCAGGGCCAGTAGTTAGAGAGATGGAGAATCCACCACTTCCTTGAGTAGCTAGTTCCAAAAGTAATCACTCTTTGTTCTGAAGATCTGTCCCTTATTTCTAAGTTGACTTTGTCTGGCTGTAACTTCCTGCCACTGATGATGCTGGTGAGGAGTAGTAGTAGTAGTATACTAGTGATGAGGAACGCTAGTCGTTGTACTAGCCCAGGGGTCGGCAACCTTTCAGAAGTGGTGTGCCGAGTCTTCATTTATTCACTCTAATTTAAGGTTTCGCGTGCCAGTAATACATTTTAATGTTTTTAGAAGGTCTCTTGCTATAAGTCTATATATTATATAACTAAACTATTCTTGTATTGTAAAATAAACAAGGTTTTCAAAATGTTTAAGAAGCTTCATTTAAAATTAAATTAAAATGTTGATCTTACGCCGCCGGCCTGCTCAGCCCACTGCTGGTCTGGGGTTCTGTTCACCTAGGCCGGCAGCGGGCTGAGCGGGGCCTGCGGCCGGGACCCCGGCTGGCAAGGGTCTGGCAGCCAGAACCCCAGACCAGCAGCGGGCTGTGCGGGACCGGCAGCCGGGACCCCAGACTGGCAGTGGGCTGAGCAGCTCAGCCCGCTGCCGCTCAGGGGTTCCATCCGCTGGCTCCTGCCATCCGGGATCCCGGCTGCCGGACCCGCTCAGCCTGCTGCCGGTCTGGGGTCCCGGCCCTGCCCACATACAGTGGGCACCTACCTTCTCCCTGGTTCTGGCCCATTCTCTTCCTCTCTCTCTGCACTGAGCTGAGGGTGGGAGTGCACTGAGCACAGGGCTGGAGGTGAAGGAGGAGGCTGGGGGTTGGGGTGTAGGGTCTGGCCAGGAGCTAGAATGAGGGAGGGGGCTCAGGGTTGGGGCAGGAGGTTTGGGTGTGGAGCGCTTACCTGGGCAGCTCCCATTTGGTGCAAGGGGTGCAGGTGGGAATGTGGGAGGGGGGGTGCAGGAGCTCCCGTTTGGTGCTCAGGGTGGGGGTGGGTATGTGTGGGGGTGCCAGAGTCAGGGCTGGTGTTGTGGGGGGGGGGCTGAAGGAGTCAAGCAGAAGGCTGGGTGTGTGTGAGGGGGGTACAGGGCTCAGGGCAGGAGTCTGGGAGGTGTGCGGGGCTCCGGGCACGGGCCTAGGGGGTGTGCGGGGCTGCAGGGCTCAGGGCAGAGGGCTGGGGGTTTGTGTGTGAGGGGGGTACAGGGCTCAGGGCAGGGGCCTGGGGTGTGTGCGGGGCTGCAGAGCTCAGGGCAGAGGGCTGGGTGTGTGTGTGTGAGGGGGGTACAGGGCTCAGGGCAGGGGCCTGGGGTGTGTGCGGGGCTGCAGAGCTCAGGGCAGAGGGCTGGGTGTGTGTGTGTGAGGGGGGTACAGGGCTCAGGGCAAGGGCCTGGGGTGTGTATGGGGGGGGTCAGGGCAGAGGGCTGGGGGTGTGGGCTGGGGTCGTGGGGTGCTCACGGCAGGGGGCTGGAGGGGATATGCCCCTGTTCCACCCCCCACCCTTTCCCAAGGCCCTGCTCCCGCTTCTTCTCTGCCTCCGTGGGGAGCAGCTAGCAAGCTGACTCCACTCCTCCCCGACCCCCTCCCTCGCAAGGGCCATCAGCTGATCAGCCGGCAGGGAGGGAGGAACGAAGAGGAGGAGGAGGGGCAGGAATCCAGCACACTGCGGGAAGATAGAGGGGAGCCGGCAGGACCAAGCTTCTGCCCCCGGCCCCCGGCCCCCTGCCCCCGCGGGAGGGGGAGGGGGGCGGAAGGCGGAGAAGAGCGGGCCGGGCTGGGCTGGATTTTTAATGTCATGCTGCTGCCTGCCGGGACCCCGGCATTCAGCTGCGTGCCATTAAACATCGGCTCGCGTGCGTCTTTGGCACGCATGCCATTGGTTGCCGACCCCTGTGCTAGACGCTGTACAAACAGAGAACAAAAAGATGTTCCCTGCCTCAAAAAGCCTATGGTTCTTGTTATGCCTTGCCCCTGCTAGATTAAGCAGCTCTTTGGGAGTTGGTAATTTCTCCCACAATCAAGTCACCACCTGATTTTCCTTTGCAGTAAGCTAAACCGATTGAGCTCCTTAAGTCTCTCACTGTAAGCTATTTTCATATGAAATGCTAGTAGGCAAAATTATTTGGAAACCTCACTTTGAGAAATGTTTACAATATAGAGTGGGAAGGGTTTTAATAAATCTGTCAGATTTCTATGAACCCCACATCATGTTGCACATTCATTTAGATCTCATGTGTTGTAAATCATCTTCTAAAGAGTAGGATACACTAGACCACTCGTTTTAATGGCATATTTAATAGCAGACAAAACTGGAAACACTTATCAACAAACAAAATATTAGTTCAATATGTGTTATGAGTAAATGAGCACCTACTTTGTTTATTCATGCATATGTATGACATGACTTTTCCCTCTATTGGCATGATAACTAGAAAGACAAAGTCTTAATGAGGGGAGAGAGAGTTCAGTTCATAAAGAATTATGGATTAGTAATGGATAAACACAGAAATATGCTGCTATGAGTTAATTTTAAAAAGGATATTCAAAATGATAAAACTGTGTACAGGAATATACTTTACTAGCCTTTTGCTACGGTCCTTTAAAACTGAAAGCACAAAGGTTACAGGAAACTCATTTTACTTGTCCAAACATAATTACAAAAGGGTAATCATATATCGTAGGTAGATATGTTTAGTTTCCCTGAAATAAAATCACATTTACAGCATTTGACAAATACATATTTTTAGTGTTAGCACAGTGCACCTCATCACTTTGAGTTTCTGAGGCTGAGCATGATTGCTATGGTACCCTATGTTTAGGTGAATTAGTCACAGCACATTAAAGGTAATAAGCCGGTAAGAGTATGAATAAACACATTTTCATTTTTCCTGCAAAAAGGTGGCCACTGAGTACTATGTTTTAAAATAGACCCATATCTCTCGTTGTCTTCCAGTTTCCTTGAGAATCACTGCTAGGAAGACAAAAGGTAGGAATGTCTTGTAGTTCCTCTTTATTTGTGAAATCATTCTTTTCAAGAAGTGACTTACTGGTTGTCCTTTATTTTCAGGGTGTGACTATTGTATAGATATTGTTGCTTATGAACAAGTATGCAAAACCCTAAAAAAAACCTCTTAAAAATTAAAAATGTGCTCTTTGAAAAAATAAGAGCAACATCCAGAGAGCCTCCTCCCCTTCTACTTTCTCTTTAGGATTCATTCAGGAGGTTTGGTCCATACAAAAAACCCACAAAAAATGTTAACACCCAGGATTGAGAGGAATTACTTTAGTGTGGGTCATTGAACTAGAAGTAGGAGTAATGAGATCAAATTAAGGCAAAAAAACTTTGACAGTGCCATTCTTATTTTAAGCTCAGAAGGGACAACTGTGATCATGTAATCTGACCTCCTGCTTAGAATCCCGGGGATATAGTTTTCACCCAATGATTCCAGTAGTAGAAGGAATTATTCTTGTCTATTATGTCAATAACTTGTTGTTAAACTAAAGCATATCTCTTAGAAAGGCATGTTTGAAGACTTCAAGAGGAGAGGCTCTATTAGGCTGTCCATTTTTCTCTCTAGGAAAAGTCCCATATCTTTGGACTTTTAAAACTAGACTAAATTTTCTAAACACTAGAAATTATCCTATAGGGTACAATCCTATATTTGGCAGGGACTAGATTGGATGATCCAATAGCTCTTTAGAGAGACAAGGTGGGTGAGGTAATACCTTTGTAGGACCAACTTCTATTGGTGAGAGAGACAAGCTCTGGAGCTTAAACATCTCTCTCACCAACGGAAGTTGGTCCAATCAAAGGTGTTACCTCACCCATCTTGTTTCTCTAATATCCTGGACTGACAGGACTACAACAGCACTGCATAGAGCAATAGCTCTTTTTCATTTATAACATCTGTAATTCATTGCTATCACTAAATGACATTACTTTGTATTTAAACATCCAAACTCCATTAAAACAGAGCAGGTGTTTGGCTTGATGAAAAAGAGAATTTTACAGAATATAATATTTTTTTTCTCTTTTAATTCAGACGAGCTACTTTGGGGGTGATCCTTCCATAATTTACAGTTTATCTTATTTCAAAATCAAGCCATCAGAAGTAGCAGAGGAAATTGACTTGCTGTCTCTTTCAATACTGAACCAATCTTATTTTCTATGTTTTATATCTTATCTTTTGTATGTTACTATCTAGTATATGTCCTAATATACAAAGGAGTTCTTATGTGCTGGAATTGTGTTTACCTTAACAGTAGGAAAATAGGAACCAAATCATCTTGTTTTTACTGAGACACCGCAGTCTCCACTTTAGCCCTGTCACAGTAACTCTAAATTGTTGTGGTTTTTGGTGAGTGCACTGGATCTGAGTGTACTCACTGGTGCATATGGACAAATGACTGGTCTAAAAGCCACTTGAGCAGAAGTTGTGATGCATAATATCAACAATTACAAATCATTCAGTACAGAGATTATTCTTTATCAGAACACATTCAGCATTTGTGGTACATGATTAAGGATCTGTGGGCCTTCATTTGCACCATTATATAAGTCTAGTATCCTTTTTTCACAGGAAGAAAGGCTTTTATGATTTGTGGTGAGCCTAAGCTGTTGATGTAGATGGGGTGGAATTGGACATGGATTTGTAAGGGGGGAGCAGATGAGCCCATGAATTGCAAATCTGTGTGGAAGCTGTAAAAAGTCAGGGCCCTAAGCATATCTGTGCTTAAGGCTAACCCTGAGGATTGCTCATAGACAGTACATAAAAGCTGGTGCAAAGCCTTTTTATTATCAAAGGGTGACTAAACTTTACACACGGGGCTCTTTCAGCTATGGTGCATGTGCCTAAACAGATCTTCTGATGAATATCAAAGTTTATTTATATTTAAAATCTGTTGATGAGATGACACACACCGATGTGCAGCAACCTTTTACTTTGTTTCCCACAGAGGCCTCTTCAGTTACTCTGTGCTAAGTAGCTACATTGGGCTCTGATTCAGCAGCTTTAAGTATGTGTGTAATCTCACTGAAATCAACTGGACTAAGCATGAGTTTCCATTTAATGTGCTTGAAAGCTTTGCTGAATCAGGACTGAAGTCAAGACTCTGTACTAAATTTGTTTCATTCTGCTATACAACAGTATTGGCAAGAAGAAAACATAGTGTAACTTAAGCCAAAGAGGACCAACATTAGTGCACTTCCCAATATGAGACCACTTTTGAGGGTGGAGGGGAGGTGGGGAGCCACCTCTATTCCTTTCGGTCCTATCCTGAGGCTACTATTTGATTGGAAGTTGTCTGTGACCTTGACTTGACTTCTTCTTCAAATACAAGTAACCATGAACATCAACAATTCCAATACTAAAATATCTAAAGCATCTGAAATCTAAACAAAGAATATATATAGAAGCGTAAGGATGAACAATCTTCATAATGCCATTGGGATTTGAACTATCACTCTAGAATACTGGAGAGGTTTTTAATCAGGATAAGGAACAAATATGTTAAATTATCTTTATTTTATTTAACTGTTTCAGATCTTCACAAACCCTATAACCAAGAACACAAGTGAATGGAAATTGCTTATTCAAATGTGAAGTATTTGCTTCAAAATTCTGTGGTGTCTCACCCCTGTCAGTGAATTGAAAGCATGTCCTTCTGGCTTGTCTGAGCATATCACAGCCAAGACATGCCAAAAACCTAACAAACGGACAATACATGCTGTATTGATAAAGCTAATTGCTGGCCTCCTAAATAAAATTGGTAGCTGCAAATACTGCAAATGGGGTATAAGTAATATATATTTTGCCTTTGTTTATCTGTCTCGACCATTTAGATTGTATTATATTCAGAGTGGGGTTGTCTTTCATTATGTTTGTACAGCGTCTAGCACAATAAGGCCCTGATCCTAGTTGAGGTCTCTAGGCAGTACTGTAATACAAATAATAAAAGAGATGTTGGGAAATGTATATATTGTATGTCCTTCTGATGTATGTTGGCTAAGTTGTTTGTAGCCTGCAGTGCAGGCAGAGATTTTTCATTGGTCATGTAATGTTGATTAAATGTGCAAAAACTTAATGTAGACTTAAGGTTGCCCAGAGCTGCCTTGTACCCTTTCAGAACATGGAATTCAGCTAACCTCAAAGCCAGGAAACACATAGTTAAGGCATATGCCACCCCTACAACACAACCTTAACATTGCTTTTTTTGCACGATGCCCCAGTGTGCTCAGGGCCGGCTCCAGCTTTTTTGCCGCCCCAAGCGGCGAAGCGGGAAAAAAAAATAAAGCCGCGATTGGCGGCACTTCGGCGGTAGCTCTACCACGGCGCTTCATTCTTCGGCGGCAATTCGGCGGTGGGTCCTTCCCTCCGAGAGGGACTGAGGGACTTGCCGCCGAAGACCCGGACATGCCGCCCCTTTCCATTGGCCGCCCCAAGCCGCCTGCTTCGCTGGTGCCTGGAGCCGGCCCTGAATGTGCCTACAGAGCCTACTAGCACTCTGCCTATACAGATGCTACAAAATGCTTTGGGAACAGAACACGCAAGCATTGTGGAACACAGACTAACAACTTCTCTTTCCAAGGTAAAATGTTGGTTTAGATCAAGCATAGCAAACAAGAGCTATCTACACATGGCCTACACTCAAACTGAGTCTACTTCACCCATTCCCTCTTGCCCTGATGAGTCCCTCAGAGGCATTTGCACCTCAATTAGCCCCAGAGAGCACTGTCATGTATGCCTCCAGACTGCTGACAATCCTCATGACTAGTCCCTGTGCACTGCCAGTCCTTCCTCACATCCACTCCTTATGGCACCATCTTTACTGAACCATTCCCAGTGGCTATTGCCAGCTCCAGATGCCTGAGTTAAGATTGTGGTGCAGGAATGGCATGTTCATCAAAGTTGTATTTCCTGGCTCTCGGTCTTTGAGTGTAGCAGAACACAGAGTTCTGGAAGGTCACAAGACAACACTGAGGGCAGGTCCACACTGGGGCAGGGAATCGATCTAGGAAACGCAACTTCAGCTACGAGAATAGCGTAGCTGAAGTCGACGTTTCCTAGGTTGAACTAAATTTACTTACTTCGGGTCCACGCGGCGCAGGCAGGCTCCCCCGTCGACAGCGCTTCCTCCTCTCGGCGAGCAGGAGTTCCGCAGTCGACGGGGGAGCGCTTCTGGGATCGATCTATCGCGTCCAGATGAGACGCGATAAATCGATCCCAGAAGATCGATCTCTACCCGCCGAATCAGGCGGGTAGTGTGGACCAGCCCTTAGATACCTTAGCTGTGCATTAATGAAGTTCTGGGGCATTTAATTTGCTTGGTTTTAAACACAACTTCTCAGCATCTCCATGTCCAACAGTCCAGCTCTTCACCTCCACTGCTTCTGGCAGTTGTTACTTAACCACAGAATGCACTGACTGAATATTGGTCCTTCACTGCCTCGCATCTTTTCCTGTTTTCCTGCCTGTCCAGCACCGCCCAGTTCTACCTCTTTCACCCTGCTCCCCATGGAGAAGTGGGCATTGGCATGGAACTCACAGATTAAGGAGCTGGGGAGGGGATATAGGAGGTGGGGAGGACAGATGGGAGGCATGGGTGTGAATTTTTTTGGGGGGGTGGGGGGTGGGGACAGAGCTGAAGTCCCCCCCCCCAGTGACCTCCACTGCACTGATCTGACCCCTTCCTTTCCACCCTGCTCTTCCCTGCTGCTCTGCTGTAATTTTAATCTCTATGCGAGTGTGGTATTTCTGCAAAAGCAATGGAGAAGAAAATTGTGCAAGATTGACCTGGAAAAATAAGGCATACAATAGGAATAATAAACCTCTGCACAAATGGCCTAGTCCCACACTTCTTACTCAGTAAAAGCTCGCAGTGCTAATAATATTGATAAGTAATGTATCTTTTATATAACTTCTAAAGGATGCTGGGTATCTTCTAAACAAAAAGGAAAAAGTCTTTGCTGCTTTGACTTTATATGATCTCTAGAAACAGCAGCTAGAGGGGGAAGAGCTGTAAGTGTCTTGTACTCCCTTATGGGTTTGTTGAGGGCTTTTTAAAAATACACACACTTTTTTTTTTTTAGAGGGGATGGGAGATGGGCAGCGGGGGGTTAATAGGCTTGGTGGAAGAAGGGAATTTTGAGGAGCTGTTTGAAAAGAGAGTGAAGAAGATGGCAGACCGGGCTAGGGAGTGGGTTCCATAGACGGAGATATGAAGATGAGTGGGAGAGGAAGACGAAGAGGGGCCATGAACTGAGGGGTGGTGCAGGGTGGAAGATCTGCACCAGGGAGGCAAAAGAGAGCTAGGTTGTGCATGTCTTTTAGGACAAGGACAAAATGCTTAAATTAACATATAGGGGAGTTTTTGCCCAAGATGCGTGCATACAATCAGATACCAAAAAAGAAATCCTTGTAGTCCTGATTCTGCAAGGTGCTTAGCACCACAGTTCCCTTTGACATGGATGGCAGTAGAGAGTAAATGCGTTGAGCGCCTGTAGGAGTAGGCGTAGGTACAGAGTAAACACAGGCTGTGTTTGGGAAAACCCTAGAAGTAGAAACTAGTGATGGATGAACCTCAGACAGTTTGGCTATGCAGCCACACTGTCTTCCTTTGCAAAACTGAGCTGGCAACCTCCATTAGAACAAGTTTTCTTGAGAGATTTCTGGGACTTTGTCTTCAATTGTGCTGGAAATTCCATAAGAGGAACCCTTTTACAGTACAGAATTTCTCCTACAAGTCCCTGCCTGAAATGGCAGAAAGGCTGAGGTCCATGAAAATGAAGAATAAGAGGAAAACATATTATCCAAGTATTTCTGTACCTCATATATGTTTGGTTCCCGATCAAGTTGGGTCATTATTTTGTCTAAACCAGTTTGTCCACCTCTTATAGAAAAATAGCTCACAAACGGCTCTGCACAAGATGAACAGGCCAGTATATTGTCATAAAGGGCTAATTTCCCCACTTATGGTTTTCAGATAAGTGCTGCTTTTCCCCTACTTAAGGCCTCCCTTGATGCCCAGTGAAGTCAATGGAAAGACCCTGCCTTGCTTTCAAAATGTGTTGGATTGAGCCTCAATTTCTTTGATTCTGGATTTCCTGAGAAAAATCTCATAATGTGGTTCTAGTATATAAAACAAATTAACCTGCATTCATGATACTTAATCAAACTGAGATAATAGTCTTGCTGCCTTTGTCTCTAACTTCCTGTTTCTTTAGACCTTAGAGGGAGGAACGTGAATATGAATATGTATTCCAGTTTTGCTCCGATTGAACTTTCTATTATATTTACTCATGTACGTTAACAGATCGCTTTAGGAGCTATTCTCTTTCCATCATCAGTTGCAATGAAGGCTTGAATAGAATAAACTGTTATTTCCTTATATTCTTATCTGTATCCCTTGTAAATAATGGTAGGTAGACAGACTCCCGAAGCTGTGTGCTAATGTATGTCTACTAATTTGCCATTGCCAATATGGGTGATATTCTTGTATCTTTGTTTGCAGGCAAGAATTTTTTAGGAAGGGCTTTTTCCCCTCTGTAGGGAGCTTTTTTTGAACGTGCTAAAATCGGTAAGGTGTTTGTATGTTTTTGTTTTGTTAATAATCTACCTCCTGTGTTCTTGGATGCTCTCTTGTTAAGGATACCCCCCATGTTAGTGTGACCAAAACATCTCAGCTTTCAGTCTCTTTCAAGGTAAATAATACACTAATGACAGTAATTTCACAGTTATGAAATTCCCATGTGTGTCTCCCTTTTAATAGGGTTCAAGATTTCACAGAAAATCTCAGTCTCCCATGACAACCAACCTTAATGTGGGTCAGGGGTGTATATACTCCTTGCATCATGCTGCTTTTTCTGTACAGCACGTCCATTTCTACTTTGTTTTTGTACTGTATCGCCATGGATGCGACGTAGGGGAAAAACTTCTTTGGATTGCAATAGTGTGAGTTTATGGAAAGGGAAGAATAGGTGGAGGAATAGCACTGTCTACTTAAAATATTTCCAACACCAGTGATCTGTAATTTGACAAGAAAGAACTTGACGATGAAATTCTATAGGCAAGGAAAGAAGCAGACAGTGGAAAAACAAAAGATAAGGACAGTGGGTGTCTGCTACAGCCTAGTGGGACAAGAAGAGAGCAAGATAGAGAATCCTGACAATTTATCAAAGCAGCAAGACACAGTTTTAATTAAAGAAACATGCAACTACTCCAATTTCCCTTGAATGTCAAAAGATTGCTAAATATGCATTAAAGAGGTAACTGAGTTACATGATCCAAAGCAGGAGCTCCAACCAGAATCACCCTGGATCTACAGCAGGGAATCGAATGAGAACATGAAAGTTATAAGGAAGCCTGGAGCTGGTGACCATGTGAAGAGTAAGAAATGGTCTTGTAGAATGTAGCAGTACAAAGGTATTAGATTTCAGGGAAGCAAATTTTAGGAAAATAAGAAATCTAGTGAGTGAGGTGCAATCAGGTGAAGTATTAAAATCCAGCCATGTGGAAGAAGGCTGAGGAATGCTAAAAAAACATAATGTGCAGCTCTCTCTGAAAAATGAAGAATGTAAGGGACAAAATGTCGTCAGTGTGAATTCAAAGGAAACTAGTTAAAGATCAGAGGGGTTTATGCATGGCTCTGCTGGCCCTCTGCCAGTGGTGAATTTCACCCCTATGATTCTAAATTGCAAAGAGATTGTAAATTGTTTAGGGAGCTAGGGAGAGGGACAGAGAAACAGGGGCAGAAAGTAACTAAATGAGATTCAGGTTGGAAAATGTTAGAGAAGAGTAGTTCTCAATGAAATATAATTCATTCAATTGATTTAGCCCCTTCTGCTCACCCATTATACACAAGTGGATTGTGTTTTCCTTGACTTTGTTGTTTCAGTGTATCTTTCCAAATTCACCAGTGCAAGGTGCTGACCTGAGTGTTCCAAAGTTTGAGCTGTGTTCATTTGTTGTAACTGGTTAGATCAGTTATATGGAATAGTTTCAGTTTGTGACCTGGGTGAGGGCATGAGCACCTCCAGGGCCTGATCATCGTGTTTTCTGTTGCACATGTGCTTGTCTTGTCTACATGGCTCCTATCGTAGTTGTGCACACACAGCCAGCGGTAGGATTGGACTTCCAGAGCAAACGTTGTGAGTGCACATTTTAAATGTATTTTCTGCAAATAACCTCCCAGGAGACTTTTAAATTTTGCTTTCTATGAGCTTTACCAATAAAGCTCAACCATTCAGACATCAGAGGAAAGTAAATATATATGCACGTAAATATTTAGTTTTCCAAGATAAATCTACTGCCATGATTAATTTGGTCTTAACTTTGCATCTCACTCAGTCTTGCCTACCAGCTATTTGCTTAAAGGACCATTTCCAGAAAACCCTTATCACATGAATTTGGAAGTCCTCCCTATAATGACAGCTCTTGGTGGGATATTGCTTTCTCAGAGTGGTAAACTCCAGTCACATCCATTAACAAGATCCTGGCGTTTTTAAAGCCTGGCTGGTTTGCAGCTGTCTAACAACAGCTTTTTAAGTTATACTTTAAGATCTCTTCCTATACTGTTCAATTTGCTTTAGAATAAATATGTACCAGCCTTTCAGGGAACTGGCTTAATCGGAAGAAAGACAGATTCATCAATGCTTTCAAAGTCCACCGTATCAGCCCCATGCTGAATTAGGAGTTGAATTGCCATTGGCTTTCCCCACACTCCTGCACAAACTCCTATTCCCACCTTCAAGAGAGGTACAAACACAGAATCCTTAACTCCTTTGAGGCTATCCACTGGACTTAGAGGAGAACATGATTTGAAAACTAGCTTCTCCTCTTCCCCTCCCTGCCCCAACTCCAAAACAGATTTTCGGCAGAGGAGACTGTTAACTAAAGGGGGAGGAGCCTTCTCTCCTCTACCACTTGTGCAAACCCTCTCTCTCCAATCCACTTGTATAAACCCTGTGCTGTCCACCCTCCCCTCCCCATTCACACTAGTGGAAGGGGCCATGTAAAATAAACTAATAGTTCTCAACATTTTCCATTCCAGGATCTCCTTTTCCATCTACCCATGAGCCAGAGACGAAGCATGTCTGCCGATAGTAGAGTGCGGGGAGGGACAGAATGAGGGCAGCTTCCTTCTGTGTGAGCATGCTCAGTCCAAACAGAGCAACAAATCGGAGGAGGGAGACGTGACCCTACTTGACCCCCTCCCCTTGTGTCTCCTCTGCCATGAGCTAACCACAATACCCCTCCGATTTAGCAGTATTGGAAGGGCAGGGTGACTCACCTATTTTTGACTCCCATGTTGAGAGCCCATGATACATGCCACAGAGAATAAGATTTACAAATAAATTAGTAAATTTAAAGCAACAATTATTGTTGCTTTCCAAATTGCTCCCATCCTTTGATTATTCAGGATTTAGGTTATTTCCCCCCGGGGTGAATAATGCAAAATAACATTCATACAAATATTTGTTCAGGTGTTTAAATTAAGGAGGAAATACTCCTTTAAATGAATAGCTGGTAGTCAAGACTATGGTGAGATACAAAATTAAGACCAAATTAATCATGCCAGTAGACTTAGCTTAGAATACTAAATATTTATGTTCATCTTTAGCATGTGTAACTCATTCTGTGACATTCACCTGAATATAAATATCAGAGTCTGACATCGCATTACTCACCATGTATAAATTGTCGTAGCTCTTTACTGCTAATCGCGCAGACCATTCCAACCTCATGAATTAATGAGGGAGTGAAATGAATTTTATTCCATTGTAAAGAGCAAATGTCTGTATTACTTAAAGAGTAACAGGTACAGCAAGGAAGTAACAGAGATATTGGTCAGCTTTAAGGAGTGTATGTATACACAGTGATCACCGTGGAAAGCTTTATAATGGCTTAAGGAAGACTTTCAAAAACACCATTGTAATGTAGCCGCACAAATCCCATTGTCAGTCAATGGAACTTGTGCTCCAAACACCTTAGCACTTTTGAAAATCCCCTCCCCAGTCAACATATAACATTACTGCATTATTTGTAGTGTTGTTTAAATATAGCTAATTACAAGTAGGGAGTATAGGGAAATACTCTGACATTGTTATTTCATTACCTACTCAAAATTGGAAAAGGTTAGACTGTCGTGTGTGTGTGTGAGAGAGAGAGAGAGAGAGAGAGATTTGAGGGTTATCTCCTCAGCTGGTGTAAATCAGAACTCCACTGAAGTCTATGTACACCTGCTCACAATTTAGCCCTATTTTATACACGCACGCACACGCGCGCGCGCACACACACACACAACTCCATGATTGATAGGTGCCATGGAAGTCATCTTATAGAATATGTAGAGTAGCTGCCATTTTGGAATGCTAGCTGAAGGACTGATGTGAAAGGAGAATGAGTAAAATTAAGATTATGTAGAGAGAGGAACAGCATAACCAGGCTTCCCCCATGTATCAGCCCTCCATTGTGCTTCTCCAATTCTTCTCCTTTTTCATCCTGTAACATCATATCCAGTTAGTACGCATGGTCCTTCTCAGATGTCCTCTAGAGTCTTTTGTCCCACTCAATGGCAGTCCAAAGGAGGTGCCTTGAACTGTCCAATGCTTTATGATATGTTTCCATTTTCTGAAGAGAACCAGATAGAAGACAATAAGCAAACCTGCATCAGCAGAAGAGTGAAGAAAGGGAATGGGAGCGAACTATTAAATGGGGAGGGGGGGATAGACAGCACAATTTGCAAGCTAAGAATCCAATTGAAAGCATTATGTACAGAACAGCTTAGCGCTTTCAGCATGAACTTCCCTCTTCACCACAATCCACAGAGGCCCAACTGTGTGTGTCCTGTTTCCCTCCTTCAAGGGGCTTAGGGTGCTTTGTATCCCTTGACTCCCTCTCCTCCAGCATGTACTCCCCCTCCTTCCCTTTACTACTTTGTTCTCTTCTGCAACATGTGGCTGGTGGGACCTAAGGAGCCAAAATCTCCACGTTCGGCATCTCCATGTGTTGTATTCTCCTATGGCTCAGGCTACAGCACTGAGAAATAGAGGTTCTTGTGCCATTGACTTATACAAGCTTTAAGGAAAATGTATAACTTTCCTGCTAAATACTAGACCGAGGTTTGCCAGGTTAAAGTAACTACTTCAAAATATAAGCAGGTTATTTTGTACTGCACAGGTAACAGGAGATTTCTCTAGGGGAATGTGCATGCTCTAGAACAGAAGCACAGGAGAGACATGATGCTGCTGTGCTCCATTTAAGTGCCTGATATATACTCCTTCGCTATCCCCCCAGTATTTTTCTGTGCATGAAACTGAAGTGCTGGGGTAAAAGATCTCCAAACACTCGGCTATTCTATCCCGTAATTACACCATTGAAAGCGGGATCTTGCAGAAACCGTGACTGTCCTGGAGAAACCAATTATTGGTGAAGCACTGGCTATGGGAACGTCTGCCAGAAAAAAATGGCTTGAACTTCGACCATGTTATAATAGTAAGAGGAAAAAGATTCTAAACCTCAGCCAAAGAAATACTCCCTGTTTGCTGAGGTACGTGATCTTTGCTTAAATCTGATTTTTTTCCAAGTTAAATTAGCTGCAAGAGTGTGTCCATAGAATGCCATGATTATGTTGCAGTGGGATTTTTTTTTTTTATGAAAAGGACAAATATGTGTGTGTAATGTTTTAGCAGAAAAGCTAAAAGACCTGATTCCTCCTCTCTACTAGTGTAAATCAGGAGTAGCTCCATTGAACCCAGAAGAATTACCCCAGTAATTGAAAGTAAATGAGAGGAGAACCAGGCCCACAGAGGTCAAATGCAAAATCTTCCTGTGTTAATACCAAGCTTTTCCTGTCTGTAAAATGTCAACTAAACTAGCTCTGGATTAGTGCCAGTGGTTAAAGTGCTCTCGGGCAAATAAAATTCTACATCTTGAGCCCAGTTGCTAAGAGATTCACATTTCAGCCCTGCCTTGGGGATCCCCCTTTGGCTGCTTTTCCTATTTCCCCATCTCCAGGGGTATAAGCAGCCAATCAGAGCTGCTACAAGATGTAAGCAGAGCTCTTTGCCGTCTCCTCTGGAGACGATGCTGATGCTGTTCTCAGAGGTGGGGAGGCCAGAGCAGAAAGAGGGGAGCCCAGCAGCTCAGAGCACCTCCCCTCCTGTAAGCAAGTGGATGGTTCCTCCTCGCAACTCCCAGCCTGGGAAGGAGGAGAGGGGACTCGGCTGCTGCCACCCTCAGCCCTGGGAAGGGCGAAGAACCCCAGGAGCAGAGGTGAGCAGGGCTGGCCTTACCATGAGGCGAACTGAGGCGGCCGCCTCAGGTGCCAGACTGTGGGGGGGCGCCACTAGGACCCAGAGTGTTGAAAATTGTCTGCTGCTGGTGCATATGTATTCTCTCTGCTCTACCTGCACAGAGATGGGGGAGTGCTGTGCTGGAGGAAGGAGGGCACAAGAGACATAACAGGCAGGCAGGAGAAAAAGGTGAGCGAGAATAAGAGAAAGCAGCAGGAGCTGCAGGGGGAGAGGGGAGGAGCCTCTTATATACCTCTCTAGCACCCCCAGGAGCCTGAACTGATTAACACCAGCTTCTCAGTGAACTTCCTGTTTCCTGCTGCTTCCCTGAACCCACCTGAGGCGAACAGGCAGTCAACTGAAGTAGTAGGAGCCAGTTAGGCCCTTAAGACGCTGATATCTTCCCTCACTCAGGCCCTGCTACCAGCCTGCTTATTTGTCCCCTTCAATTGAATGTTGAGAGTCACTATAGCAGGCACAGAACAGCAGTCATGAGTGAAAGAAGAAAACGCCCCCCTGGGGCAGCATTCAGAAAAAGAAGGAAAGCAAAGGAAGCTTTTCTATCTAAGCAGGAAGGAGCTCTGCTGAGATACATAGACACAAATGTTCACGGTGAGCCTTCCGGCCCCAGTGAGGATGTGAGTGGTGAGGAGATGCCTGATCTTCCAGTTAGTCAGAGTGCAGGTGACCAGGCAGCTACTGCAGCATCCATATCTCCATCTCAAATGGATGTAACCATGCACATTCCTGAAGAAAAGTGTAGAGCAGAGAAGAGTGTGGTGGAGGCGCAAGAAACAGCTGCTGCTGAGTTTAGTTCCTTAAGTCTAGATGATCCAGGACTGTGGACCCACTTGAGCAGTAGCCTGAGGGACTTCCTTGTACTGCATGGGCCACAGCAAGTGAAAAACTTCATGTTCCCCAAAGACAATGAAAATAGAAGTTTCCATCCAACACATTCCTGGCGTGAAATCCCCAATGGTGACAAAGTGGAGAGGCCATGGCTTATGTACACAAAAACCCAGAATGCTGCATACTGTTTTTGTTGCAAACTCTTCCAGTCTAATGTTCCAGCCACATTGGGTTCTACAGGAACAAAGGACTGGAAAAATCTGGCTAGAAATCTGGCATGCCATGAGAAGGCAGCAAATCACCAGAGAGCATTCCATAGGTGGAAAGAGCTTGAGATGAGACTTAGGTTAAAGGCCACCATAGATGATCAGCATCAAGAGAAGATTGCATCAGAGTCTCTTTACTGGCAAAATTGCTACCCAAAACCTAGCACTGCGTGGCACTTCAGATCAGCTGTATGTGCCAAACAATGGAAACTTCCTTAAAATTGTGGAGCTGATGGCTGAGTTTGATGCTGTACTCCAGGAGCATCTAAGAAGAGTCACCACCCAAGAAATGTACACACACCACTACCTTGGAAAAACAATTCAAATGAGATCATAGAGTTACTGGCAACAAAAGTCAAACAGAAGATTGTGGCAGATCTGAAGTCAGCTAGATATTACTCTGTTATTCTGGACTGCACACCTGACATCAGCCATACGGAACAAATGACTTTAATGGTGTGTTTTGTAACAACAACAGAACCTGTGAAAATGTCCCTACAATGGTGACTGTCAGAGCATTTTCTAGAATTTATTGACATTGATGATACTACAGGAGCTGGTATGACAAATGTGCTTCTTAAAAAACTGGAAGATACGGGAATTGCGATAGCTGACATGAGAGGTCAGGGCTACGATAATGGTGCCAACATGAGAGGAAAGAACAGAGGAGTGCAGAGACGGATCCGAGAGTTAAACCCTCGAGCTTTTTTTGTCCCATGCAGTTCTCATTCATTGAACTTGTTGGTCAGTGATGCAGCATCAGCTTCTAGTGAGGCTGCTGAATTTTATTAATGTAATTCAAAGCATCTATCTATTTTTCTCTGCATAAACTCATGGATGGCAAATTTTGAATCAACGTCTGGGAACATCCTCCCTGACACTGAAACCACTGAGTACCACATGACGGGAAAGTCGAGTGGAGGCGATAAAGCCTATCAAACACCAAATTGGGAAGATAGATGATGCCATAGTTGCCATTATGGAGGATAATGCTATGATAGGCACTGTTCATGGGAGAACAGTGGCAGAGGGAATTGGAATCACCAGAAACATACATAACTTTAAATTTCTGTGTGGCTTAGTGTTGTGGCATGACATACTGTTTGAAATAAATGTTGTAAGCAAGAGACTCCAAGGTGTTGATCTTGATATATCTGGAGCAATGGAATAATTGGACAAAGCAAAATCATACCTACAGTCTTACCGGTCAGATGAGGGGTTTCAAAACGTTCTGAAGAGCGCACAGAAGTTGGCAGAGGAACTTCACACTGAAGCTATTTTCCCACCCATTCAAGAATACAAGAGTCATCAAAGAAGAAGACATTTTGATTACGAGGCACGGGATAATCCCATAAGAGACCCCAAACAATAATTCAAAGTTGAATTCTTTAACCAGGTGCTAGATTGTGCAATACAGTCAGTTGAAGAACGTTTCATGCAGCTCAAGGAACACAGCAGTATATTTGGGATGTTGTATGATATTTCAAAACTCCTCACTATACCTGAAGACCTACACCAGCAATGCAGGGCACTAGAGACAGTGTTGACACATGATGACATGCGCGATATTGATGCGAGTGATTTAGGTGATGAACTGAAAGCCCTTTCAAGATACATTTCAGCAGGATCAACTCCAAAGGCTGTTCTGGAATATATGTGCACAAATAAGATGACCACACTCTTTCCAAATGCTTTTGTTGCTCTGCGCATACTTCTAACACTTCCTGTAACAGTTGCCAGTGGAGAACACAGCTTCTCCAAGCTGAAGTTAATAAAAACACATCTACGCTCCACAATGGCACAGGAGAGGCTGGTCGGCCTTGCAACCATCTCAATAGAGCATGAGCTGGTCCAGACAGTGGACCTTCAGGAAGCAGTTCAAATCTTTGCAACCAAGAAGGCACGGAAAGCACCACTTAGATTATTCAGACAGATAAAAATGCCAGTGTTTACTATGCTGACAAGAAAAGTTACATTTGCTGTTCAGGCGTTTGAAAGTTGTGTTACTTAAAATGTTTGAACAAGGCATTTTAAGTTGTTAGTTCTCCTTTATTGGGGTAGGTAGCAGAGCAGTACCATGAGAGGAGTAGAACAGGAAGTAGGCAGAATTGAAACCGTTCAAAGTTTTGGCCCAAGCGAGGAGGTATGGGGGTGTCATTTGAGCTCCCCGCCTCAGGTGCCAAAATGTTGTGGGCTGGCCCTGGAGGTGAGGCAGGAGGGGGCAGAACAAAAGATGTGAGGACAGAACTGGTGGGGGGGAGCAGAGGGACAGGCAGACGGGATCTTGGTTTCATTTCTGGAGAAAATGATAGTGCCCCCCCCCTTTTCAGACCACTTTCAGCACAGCTTAGTGCTTCTTTCTGCAAGTTACTGAACACTCCGGTCTTGATCCAGCAAAACACTTATAAATGTGCTTAAATGGAAGTACTTAAAACTAAGCACGTGTTTAAGTGCTTTGTTGGATTGGGGCCAGAATGCATAGCATACTGCAGGACTGAGCCCCTTTCCAACACTTTGGCTGCATGGACAAGAATAGGATAAAAAAGGCAAAGGTTTTCCCCCACTTCTTGGTGAATTGTTTCTCCACAGCCACTACATATATCTTACGTGGACCTAAGTCAGCTAGAGGCCACGTAAATTCCTAGATAGAAACAGATTCCTGTTTGTGAACAGTACTAAACTGCTAGTGTGTTTGAAATCCAAACTTGGATCCATAGCCACATTTTATAACTGGAACCTCTTTTTACAGTGAGTTGAAACAAAACCAAAACCCGAACAGCCTCAAGTATTTTAGTGCATCTGACATCTGGATCCAGATTTGTATTTCACCACTTGTGCCCATCTGAATTATGCTGGAGGCACTGGAACTTGTACATAGTAACCAAAAATGAATGAGACTCAACTCAAAATCTATTTGTCCATCTCGGACATCACATACAATGAGCAGAGAATAGGGCATGCGCAGGAAAAATCTGAGGGAGACCCATGCGGTTATTTAAAAAATGTGGCTGGGCCAGGGCGGTGAAAATCAGTCTGATTGTGAGAGATGGGACCATGCTGGGAAGTTTAGATCTGCATTTAGAAGGGAAAGAAGATAGACCCGGGAGAGTGTGTGACTTGTACATTCACCGATTCCAAGGCCAGGAGGGACCTTTGTGATCTAGTCTGGCCTCCTGTCTAACATAAGCCATAGAACTTCCCCCAAATAATTCCTAGTCTTTTACTGCAGTGCAGATGTACCCTAAAGCCTTATGTGGGAATGCAGGGCTCTTGCATTGTCACTAAAATCTCAAGTGTTGTTAAGTTTCAGAGCAATTACAGGTGAGCCATTCTTGCAGGTGAGTCCCCTTAATTCCAACTAGGATAGACGGGTGGAAGTGAGGGGCACCTCTCTGAGGCAGAAGGAATTAGGGAGCTAAGCCAAAGGAGGATTAGACCACTATCAACAGCCTAGCTCAGGGAAAGAAATTTAGGTTGAGGTTTTCCCTGTGTTTATTTTGGGTAACCAATAAAGCTGAACCCCAAGAAGGGTTTGGACATGCAGGACCAGGTTGTGACCTTGGCTATGGACCCACATAGGAAACTAAGGGGATATCAGGTGCCCCCTTACTTCTTTGTGCTGGCTATTCATATCGTGGGTCACAGCGTGAGGAGAAAAATAGAATCTGTGGGGCTGCTACTTCCCCTTCTTTGCTGGTGGGGAAGGAGGGTCAAGAAGCAGGCAGAGCCAATGCACCAGCCAGCACAGCTGAGCCAGTGTGCCAAGGGAAATATTTATAAATAGAGGGATGGTCCAGATAATGTTCTTCCCCTCCTTTGCTCACCCCTTTCTCTGAGCAAGAGGAGAACCAGAAACCGGATTATGACCCATCAGTTTGTCCCTGGTCTGGTCCTGGGGCCGTGTGTCTATGTGCTGCCCCTTCTCAGGGGCAACAGGGTCCTAAATCAGGATCTGTGTAGACTGTTGAAGATGGGGTAAGGAATCAGCCCATTCACATAGGCCGAAGTTGTTCACACTTTAAGCACAATCAGGTGCACTGCCTTCTGACACTAGAACCTGTGTGGAAATCCCTGGGAGCAAGCCAGACATTACTTTGTAATGCTTTAAGGAGTCTGAAACGGATTGTTTTGCTTTGTTTCATTAGCTCTGCTGTAATGTAGCAGAGCTAATGCAGTCATATCCCAGTTAAGGTACCAAGCAGCTTTAGCTGCTTATCTGCCATAGAACCACTTTCACTTTTGTGATGAAAATTAAATGTGGAAATAATTCTCTGTTCCTTTTCTGGAATATTACTGTGCTATTAAATAGGCTTAAGACCATTAAAAAGTAATGACCTGAAGTTGCATGCATCATTATTTTAAAGAGATTGAATGAAATATACTGTCTATCTGTCCTACTCCTAGACTAATCCCCAGTTTATTAGAGATTTAAGGCCATGATGCACATATATTTTAATAACAAAGTTGTATCTTCAGTCTCTAAAAAGGGAATTTTAGTATCTGTAGTATGAACAAAGCAAGCATAAAAGACCATGAAGATTATGTTTTCCAGATCCATTAAATTAAGTTTCTTCTGTTAGATAGTGTACTTAAACCTAGAGAAATTAAATACAAAATTGGGGGAAACCAACTTCTTGTTCCCAATTACAGCTACTGTAGCAGGCTATCCACAAACAGCCTTGCTCTACAATATTCTTTCTAGCTGTCATTGGTACTTAAGTAGCTCCCCACTGCCACCGCTGTGAGACAGTGAAATAGCATCGTGTTAGTCCCCTATTACAGATGGGGGAAACTGAGGCACAGTGACTTGCCCACTGTTGCACAGGAAGTCTGGGGCAGAGTGAGTAACTGAACCCAGGTCTCCTAAGTCCCAGGCTTAACTACGGGGCCATCCTTCTTCTCTGAAATAGTCACTCAGCTGCACCTGGGGACTCACGCTGGGCCATTGCTCTTGTTCTGCAAATTAGTTGTTGTCAAAATGTTGATGGCAAAATGTATATTTAGTGCGCAGTAGCTGACGACATTAAAATGTGAACCTTCACCCTTGTAGCGATCTATACTGTACTCATCACTGCGGTATTTCACCTTAGTGAGGGAGTGTTAGACATTGATGTAAAAAAAAACAAGCAAATTTCTTATTCCATTGGGTGTAAGTGAGAAGTGAATTGGACTCAGGATCTTTAAGGAGCACATTAAGACTTTGGGGTGACAACTCATCCTCTAGATGACTAATTTGTGATGCCATTCAGTAAGTGTCCAGTGAAAAATCATAGAAGGGGTTACTTTCTTCTAGCACAGAACAAGGAACTTGGTTAGAATAAAGAAAACCAAGAAATATTTAAATCTACACACACTCTGTCTCTTTCTGCATTACTGTAGAACTTCTGCCTTAACCTTCCTCAGCCTCCCCTGCATCTCACCTGGCTACCTGCTAGAGTTTTAAAGAAAGAGTTCAGTGGACATGGTCTCTCAGTAAAATATACATGGTGGGGTGCCAGGTCTATTGACCACTCCTAATAGAAAAATTTCTTTTACTCCTCAAATATGGATGCCTCTGTTTTTGTGTTCTCTTCTTGAAACACCCTAAAGAGGCCTGTTTTTCATAAAGTACTCAGCTCCCATCCTCTGAAAATCAGGCCCTTTAAAGTGTCTCCGATTGGGCACCCAAAAATCACTAGTCACTGTGAAGATCAAGGCCTTTATCTTTTTTATTTTTAATGGCCAACTGCTTAGTGGTAGGGCTTTTTTCATGTGACAAGTACCAAGTGAATCCACCGATGCAGAGAAATATACGTGACAAACCGTGCAAATTACTGTGCACAAGAATGCCATGTAAGAATTCTCCAAAATATATATCAACTGGACTGGGGTAGTTTTACAAGACCTAAAAACGCTATCCATGAGCTGTGATTTACAATTAGGAGTGTAGAGCCTCAGGAAAATGATATCAAGTGAGATATGAAGTTATACCCAATTTGCACAGGTAGTTTGAGTCTTTTAATTGTTTGGGATGTTTTGATTTATACTGGATTGCTAAGTGTAAGATGAGGGCTGTAGATTATATCAGTGGGAAGTCCTCTTACTCACCTTCTCTCTGAATAATGTGTGGCTGGAAGGGAACAAAAATGAAGCTTGTGGGGAAAGTGCTAAATAAGAAGTCGAAATACATATTCAGAATAAAATATTCATGCAGGGAGGAAATAGGCTCCATGTATAATAAAAAGGAGATTGTACAGGATGATGATGGTTATATATCTTCACATTTTACATCATCCTTCAAATCTTGGGTAGGAATCCTAAAATTAATGTTCATATCAATAATAGATTTATAATTTTCAGCTACAAAAATATGGCTTTGCTTGTTTCTATAGGATAGTCGTTTTAAGACAAAAATCTTCTGTTTGTCACTGAGGTCTTATCACAAGAGGCAATAATTGGTTGAAATGGGTCATAAATTGACCAGACAACTTCTGTTGTGGGGCTGTTCAAACTATTTCATCTTTTTATAATCCCAGCTTTGCTTTTTAAAAATTAACGTCAGAAAAGTTCAAAGTGGCCGGTTGGCTCAGGGGACCAGGGATGGGATGTAATTTTTTGGTTTTGGGTCACTGGTTCAAATCAGGGCAATAACAAAGCCCTTCCTGCTTGATGGCTTGGATGGAATAAATTGGTGGGTTCAGGCTCATTTACAATAGACAGATGTCCATGTCATGAAAACTATCCTCAGAGCTGACTAAATTGATGCCTCTGTTAGCTGTCTCAGGTAGGCAAAGCATCGAATGCATAAGGAGAGAGAATTCCTCTCTCACTCCTAAGGAATGATTCCAACTGCCTTCCTGATTTAAATTGGTGCAATGGGAAGCGGATCCCAGGTCTCTTTTGAAGCACTTAGGAAGCTTGCCCTGATGCCCTTGAAGATATCGATCAGACTCCATTGCCCAGGCCATGTGCATGTGCACACACGTGCCATCATCACACCAATTTTACCCTGGTGTGGCTCCTTAGGATTCCATAGAATTACTCTGATTTGTAGCAGTTTAAATGGGCAGAATATCGGGACCATTCCAGTTTATAATATAGACACCAAAAAAGGGAATTCTGAGCTCTGGTACAAAGTAATCAAGACACCAGTACAATCTCAGATGGCTCTACTTTAGTTTAAAAACATATATATTATATCATTACAAGCAGCTTTTGCATTAGAGTTGTATTACCGTAGCTTATCTGCTTTGAGAATTGAGACTGGATAGGATGGGAGTCCTGGCATGGGTCAATAAATTTCAGTTAAGAGGAGCATCCAAGTTGCTAAGAAAAGAAAGATTCACCTTTCCATCTTCCTTTCCTTTTACTCATTTTCCTCCTTACCACTTTAAATGACTATAAATCTATAACACTCTTCTCCAAGGACTCTGCCACATTCCTACCACTGCAGGTTGCAGGCTTGCTTGTCCCTTACACTGATCAATTGACACTTGTGGCAACACCTCAGCCTGACAGTCAGTCATATGTGCTTATGCTTCAGAGCTCCCAAATGTGTGATTGTTGCCTGATGTTTCTGGAAGCTCATCGTCACCATACTTCACACATCAGTTGCAGCCCTTATTCCACCCTGTAAAATGTCCTCACCTAGTCTCGCTTCTCAGCCTATATATTTCTCATTGAATGGTTGGTTGGATTTATCTTTTAAAAGGTTCACAATATCACCAATTCTGTGGAGGAGCACGTGCGCACACACGCATACAAACCCTGTATACATTTAAATCCAAGGAATCATCATGTATTTTTCATAGTCTTGCTGAACTGATATCTTTTTTTTTTTAAACAGTGGACTATTGCTGGTTGTTGCGACTTTGTTTGGATACTCATCCTTCTGTATGCTGTATGTAAACCTGTGCTCCAGCATTGTTATGGAGCAATGTGCATGCTGGAGGTGATGAGTTCCCTCCGGGGTGCCACCTGGAACTGGAGTACCACTGAGCCCCCCTCACCCACCAGCCTGGGCTCCCTTTTATACTGTACTGCTGTGGTAAGCTGCCAAGCCCTCTTCAGGCTCTAGCCTGCACTTTTCCCAGCATACATACAGGTAGGGACACATCCAGCTGCAGTTACATGCAGATGCTCTGACCAGTCCCTGCATGTGAAGGTTCCAGCTAGGGGCCCCTCCCAGTTCTTAAGGCATGCACCACCTCTGGAGTGTAAACCCACAATTATACCATCTTGTGCTGCACAGGAAACTACAGCATAAACTCATGAAATCCACCCCCTCCCCCATGTGGAGAGGAATATACAACTTGGGGGCAGAAAGCTGTTACAACTCCCACTTACTGGTTTTAGATAAAGCAAAAACAAGTTTATTAACTACAAAAGAGAGATTTTAAGGGATAGCAAACAGATCAAAGCAGATTACCTAGCAAATAAACCAAAAAATGCAAACTAAGCTTAATATACTACATAGATCGGATATGAATAGCAAATTCTCACCCTCAGATTCTTAAGGGGCAAGCTGAACCTGCTTACAGCTTGGAATCCCCAGGTGGTCCATTCACAGGCTAAACATTCCTTTAGCCTGGGTCCAGCACTTCCCCAAGTTCAGACTTTGTTCCTCAGGTGTTTCCAGGAGTCTTCTTGGGTGGGGGAGTGTAGTGGAGTGACTGCCTCACTCCCATAAACAGGGATTAAAAGCAGCCAACCTAGGCTGATTGGGGAAGCAGCCACAGCTGGGGCCAGCTCAGTTGGGGCCCAGCTGGCCCTGATAAGAGGGCTGTGGGCCAGGAGCTGAGGAGTCTCTTTCTCCAGCTGCCTGGGAGCAAGGTACTTAAACTGGAGCAGTGCTGGGGAATAGGACAAGGGAGCTGGGGAGCTCCAGCCTGGTAAAACCCCAGGCTCCAGGCCTTATTGAAGGCCCACAGAAGTACTGGGGCTGCAGAGATACAGCCTGGGAATAGGCAAAGGCAAAGGCAGCAGGTCCTAACCCCTTGTCAATGATGAGTGCCCATTACAGACTGCAGTCTGCCCTAGTGAGTGGGGGCTAGATGATGACTGGCAGTAGCCACTGAGGCAAGGTGGGTTTAGAGGGTTGGGGGTTCCACCAGCCAGCAGAGTGTGCTCCGAGCTGGAATCGAGCTAATTCCCAGGACAACCAGCAGGAGGCACCACACTGGTGAGTCTCGCTTCGCTACAGGGAGTCAATGAAGAAACAAGATGATGTCACTCCTCCTACCTTTGTATAGCTTTTGCATATGGCGGGAACCCTTTGTTTCAAATGGTTCCCATGTCCGTCAGTGGAAAAATACTGACATCCCAAGATGGAGTCCAGTACCAGGTGACTTGGTCACATATCCCTGTAGTGTCACAGAAGCCATTACTTGGAGGCTGTCTGTAGCATCCTCAGGAAGGCTCCCCAGGTGGGAGACAAACTTCTCTTAAGGCCTATTCTCTCTAATGGCTCATTAAGCTGAATGGGCCCTTCCCAGCCAGCCATCTAGACTGAGAGCGTTTTGCCTAGTGGGCATTACCCTGGAATAGCTACATGTGAATGGATACATAGTCAATATTCCTAACTTCAGATACAAAAATGATACATGCATACAAATAGGATAATCATATTCAGCAAATCAACCTTTCCTATGACATCTCACATGCCTTATCTTGCATAAAATACATCAGAATTATGCCATACTCCATCATAATAATATCACTGTGAAGAATATGGGGTGCAGTGTCACATTATCATTGGGATGGGAGATAAAATCAAGGACCTGACTGGTTGAGGTTTGTTGTACTTTTAATGAGAGATCGGTATGTGGATGATATAACAGTGAGTTAATATTCATTTGAATGTAAATAAGAATTATTTGAGATTACATCTGTATCCCTTTTGTATTCACTTTCCCCAACCATTCCTGCATTTGCTTTACTCACGGAAGGTGAATTTGATGCTGTCAGGGTTCCTTCCCCACTCTGAACTCTAGGGTACAGATGTGGGGACCCACATGAAAGCCCCCTAAGCTTATTTCTACCAGCTTAGGTTAAAACCTGGTACGCTGCCACCACCAAGTGATTTAACAAGAAAAAGGGAAAGGACCACTTGGCGTTCCTCTTCCCCCAAAATATCCGCCCAAGCCCTTACACCCCCTTTCCTGGGGAGGCGTGAGAATAATATCCTAACCAATTGGTTACAAAGTGATCAAAGACCCAAACCCCTGGGTCTTTGGACAACGGAAAAATCAGTCAGGTTCTTAAAAGAAGGATTTTATTAAAAAGAAAATGTAAAAATCATCTCTGTAAAATCAGGATGGAAAATAACTTCACAGGGTAATCAGATTCAAAGAGCCCAGAGGAATCTCCTCTAGCCTTAGTTTCAAAGTTACAACAAAACAGGGATAAATCTTCCTCTAGCAAAGGTAAAATTCACAAGTTGAGAAAACAAAGATAAACGAATACGCCTTGCCTGGCTGTTACTTACAAGTTTGAAATATGAGAGACTTGTGCAGAAAAATTTGGAGAACATGAATTGATGTCCGGTCCCTCTTAGCCCCAAGAGCGAACACCACCAAAACAAAGAGCACAAACAAAAGCCTTTCTCCCCCTCCCCCCAAGATTTGAAAGTATCTTGTCCCCTTATTGGTCCTTTGGGTCAGGTGTCAGCCAGGTTACCTGAGCTTCTTAACCCTTTACAGGTAAAAGGATTTTGGTGCCTCTGGCCAGGAGGGATTTTATAGTATTGTATACAGGAGGGTTGTTACCCTTCCCTTTATAGTTATGACAGATGCTATCACATTCAAACACTCTGTGAGCATTCACTCCGAAAACCGGACTGTAGGAGTTATTATCCTTCATTGAAGAAGAGACAATACCGTTTTATGACTAAGCAACACAGCTTGAATGTTGAATTGCAGGCATCAAATTAGAAGTAATAGAGTAAACAAAACCTGTGAAAAATGCTTAACAGTAATTTCAAATAATGAATAAATTAAGAATCTCACTCTGGTCATGTGCATTGTATGAACAGGGAGAAAGGTGGCAAAACTCTCTGAATAAATTCAGGAGGAATTACATGATCTGTTCTAATATAAACCCTGCTACTCTGAACAAATTCTAAACTGGGCAATTAATTTGAGCCAGCTAAATTGCCCTTGTAGTTTAATGTTCCATCTGAAATCTATTGTGTAGTTCTAGTGGACTCTATTAAATAGTTGCGATGCTTGATCCCAGGGTGGCTGCATTTCCATGGTGGTTGAAGTAATCGTTGCATATAACTTGTAAATCAGTTTATTTGTAAAGTGTTTTGCAAGCATTCAGGAAAGCTTTCATCCAAATGTAAAATAAGTATGATTCTAGCCAAAGCTAATTTCCCTCCCAGGAACAGGAATTGGTCCCAATAACGCCATTTATTTGCTGCTTCCTGCTTTGGTGTTTTTTATGGTACAGATCTGTGAAAGGGAAGTGACCATTCTATAGCGTGTCAGCTTTATGAAGTGAGAGGGTGGTGAAGATGGGCTGAAAAACAGACGAGTGAGTTGCACTGGCAGAACTAGCAGACTCTCTCACAATTCAAATGCCCTTGTTGAAAAGAACTGGCTCTGTTCCTCCTGGAAGGAGGCAGGGTATGTGCCGTTGGAGTTTTGCTTTGGATGTGTTTACTGACTGACCCCTGCAGCTACTTCTGGAAATACAGTTCTGCCACTCTAAATGAGTCTTGTCTAACCATGGCAGCTTCCATTAAAGCTGAATTCCCATTGATAACATAAGCCAGATGGTTTAGGAATGCTACATCTCCCAGCCCCTGCTGAAGTGGATTATCCCTAGCTTTCTGTGTTTCTTTTCTAGTATTTAAACAACTGCTCAGTACTGAAAATAATGCTTTGCATATGTGTTATATACACAGCCCCTTTCATTTAAGGCTCTCAAAGGACTTTCACAATAATAAACATCATAACATTCCTGTGAAACAGGTAAATATTATTTCCGTTTTGAAGAAGAGTAAATTAAGGTAGATAGAGGTTAAGTGAGAGTACAGCAGAGCCATTGTGGGTGCTTGGAGGAACCTACCAGGGTAAACAAAAACAGCTCTCCAAAGTGAAGAGTCTAAGCAGAGAGGGAGTTTCTTGTCTCATCACGTAGTTTAGCTGTAACATGGCATCTAGCGCAGTATCCACCACTGGTGCTTCTGTGAGGCACCCACTTTACTTGAGAGCCCTTTATTTGGAAATTGGGGAAACCGCTTGAGAGAGATGTAAATGCTTCAGAGTGAGGCTCAGCCTTCAAAATAGCAACTTCATTTCAAAACAGTCAAGACTTCGTTTAGATATGGGCCTACAGCCACCTCAGGAGCAGAAATGTCTCTAAAGGCATGTTCAAAAGCATCCCTGTGCTCATCAAACCATTGTTTATGAGGATTCAGCTCATCTCTAACCAATTTTTTAAAACCTATTTGAACAAGTGTCTCTCTGGAAAAACGAGACCCTCTCCTACTGCTTTTTTTGTGTGTGGAAGTAAAAGCAAGCTAGAAAGAAACCAAAGGGTAAACCAGTGAGGTTTTGTTCTCATCTTAACCTGCAAGAAACTTGTTTTCTGAGCTGAATAGCTAACAGTGGCCTACTCAAAACTGTTCTGTTCACTAAAAAGATACAGAATCCATAAAACCTACTCACTGGGTGGTATTAATAAAAGGGAAGTGGAACTATTATTTGTATTATGGAGGCTCCAGCTGAGATCAGTCCCATTGTGCTAGCACTCGTTGAACACTTCAGCTATGTCTGCACTTGGAGCTGGGGGTGTGATTCCCAGGGCACATAGATATACTCACAGTAGCTCTCATCAAGCTGGTACACTAACAATAGTAACATAGCCATGGTAGCATAGGCAGCAACAGTTGCAGCACGGGCTAGATGCCCCGAGTACATACCCATGGGATCCAGGCCGGTTTATTTTCACGGCGGCTAGCCCATGTTGCCACTGCCCATGTTAGCGTGGCTGTTTTTAGCACGCTAGCTCCATGAGAGTTAGCAAAACTATGTCTGCCCAAGCTGTGAATCTCTCACCCTTAGCTTCAAGTGTAGACATAGCCTCAGTGAGAGACTGCTCATGCCCCGAAGAGCTTACAAATCAAATAGAATAGATGGGAGCCAAGCTGCTGAAAAGGAGTTAGCTTTCTACTGTCCAGTATACATACCAGCTAGTCAAATACCCCCTATGTTACTCATTGATTATAATCAATAATAATAATTATTAGTCATGCACAGTTGACTCATGATGCCAAGCAAACACTTTAACACACTCCTTCATTTGAATTCATAGCAATGAGAATAGCTTGTGTAACAGGGAGCTGTATGTGGGAGGAAGTATTGTGCAGCTGGAGGTTCCGTTCTGTGGATGAGATGTAGCACTGAGTGCCTCAGTATCTGTAGGCATTACCAATTGGCTGGTAGTTTCCATAGGAGTTGGAGTATTAACCCTACCATGCTGGTGCCATGTGCTAATTTTGGGCCGTTATGTTCTGCAGAACTACTGAAATTATCTCAGTGGTTACCGCTGGAGAAGTTAATCTTAATTTTCATCCTTAAAATATTGAGCATTGCTGTCATTCCAGAGGAGACAGCATTTTAGTGCTGAGGAAGGGATCCTGTTGGGGTTTGTTTATACAGCGTCTGTAAAGTTCTTTGGAATCCTTCTGAGTAAAAAAGGAACTCTAAATATAAGTTATTACAAGAAAAAAGACTCGAAGTAGAGAAAACAAATACAAATTTTTCCCAACTAAAGGACATCACATCACAGAAATCTATGCCATACCTTGGCATTTCTATTATTGGTGTTATTTTTTACTGATTTCCTTAGTATAGTGGAGATTTTACAAGAGGGAGGTGGGAGGAAAGGATGAGAGGTATAAGAGGAGGCTCCAATAAGGACAAACTATTTTGCAGAGTGATACTAAGTCTCTCATACTTCAGATATGTCTATGAAGTCTGGTAGAATACTCTATATCTTGCACTTTGCATCTAACTCTGCTAATCCTCGGAAATGTGATGTGGCTGCAGAAACTTTTTCTATTGCTTAGTTAAAGCGACTTGATTCAAGAGGGTTAAGAACTGACCCTGAAGAACTGTGATTTCAGTGTACTGAAATTGTAGTTAACCCCCGAGGTACTGGTAACTGTTGCCAAGGCCCAGCCAAATTCTAGTACCAAAATAGCAAAACAGGGAAGATATTTCTTCAAAAAGGATGACTTCGGATATATTCTCAACTTGCCCTTCCCACACCATCATCTTCTCAAGTTTTATAATCTGTTGAAAAAGGAGGCTCTCCCAGTAAGTTGATATTTGCCATATGGCCTAGCAGTCTTGTAAAGAATTCCACCATCTTTGCCTAATGTGCATATCTGATTGTTTTAAGATAAGGGTCTCGGTTGCACTAAAGATGGACATATTCTGTCTATCTCAATGATGATATTTTCAGCCTTTGTGCTTAGAGGAAAAGGGTGAAAGTGTTTGGCCAAATTCAGAGCCTAAGGAAACCTAAATCTGTATGTGTAAGTGCTGGGTTATGAAGTACCCATTGTGTACGGGAGGTTTTAGCTGAATGGTGCCCTTAGTTATAGCTGCTTTATATGATCATGTATTGAGCAAGCTCACCCATTATACACAAGTGGATTGTGTTTTCCTTGACTTTGTTGTTTCAGTGTATCTTTCCAAATTCACCAGTGCAAGGTGCTGACCTGAGTGTTCCAAAGTTTGAGCTGTGTTCATTTGTTGTAACTGGTTAGATCAGTTATATGGAATAGTTTCAGTTTGTGACCTGGGTGAGGGCATGAGCACCTCCAGGGCCTGATCATCGTGTTTTCTGTTGCACATGTGCTTGTCTTGTCTACATGGCTTAGTTATAGCTGCTTTATATGATCATGTATTGAGCAAGCTCTGTGGATATTGAAACCTCCCTCTTTCATGGTATCCTTCTTGCATACTGCTTAACACTTAGTACCTATAGAAGTTTGTCTGTCTGTTCACAATGAAACAGTCTAAATCCATGACTTGGAAATATTCTTCTGTGGCAATCTTTAGCTTTCATTAACATTTCATTAACACTTTCACTAACTCTTTCAAAGCAGCTAACCCAGACCACCGCCCTCATTACAAATCAACACGACTGATGTATGGTGAGGGCACATTCTGTCTAATAGGAGTATCCTGAACACCTGTGCAAGAACTGTGCGGGAGAGAGAGGGGAATGAGTAGAGGAAGGCGATAAAGAAAAGCACAGGGAAAAGGTGTTGTAATGAGAACAGAGCGCAAAGAAGGGAGAGGTAGGAAAAGGCAAATCAAAGAAGCCCTCAGATGAAAGTACAGTTTGAGAGAAATAGAAAAGGAGAGGTAGACGTAAAGGGATGGGGGGGAAGCAGCGGGCAGAGTGGAGAAGAGATGGGAATGGGAGGAGAGTAGAAAATAAATAAATGAAAGGGGAAAGGAGTTGTTGTGACAGAGATTTCACTGTGCCTTCCCCCCATGTTCAGGAACCTCAGTCTATGTCCTCAAAAAGCTCACAAACATAGGCTGGGAACCCCAGACAGCCTCCCTCTTTCTTCTTCTGTAGAACCCCTCCTACCAAGGCACAGAATCTGCCTGGCCCTTGTGTATGTAGAGTGTGGGGAGTGGCTATAAGGAGCCTTCCCCCTTTGTGTGGTCCAGGTGATGGGGCTGTGGCTCCATCGCTCCCTCCCACTTTTCTTCCTCTCCCCTCCTTCCTTCCCCCTCCCCATTTACCAGCCATTGGAAGTTGCTGGCCAACCTGGGTGAGTAAACTGCACCCCACAAAAGAGTGTAGTAGCAGGTGTGCTGGCTCTGAGCACCCAGAAACTCTGGGAGGAGGAATGCCATGCAGTGCTCCCCTGTACAATGAGATCTGCACCAGCCTTTACTGGGGCTGTGTCAAGATGGCACAATGGAGCCTCAAGTGAACTAGCAGGGATTGGTTCTCTCTAGCCAGGGCCAGCGCAACCCATTAGGTGACCTAGGCGGTCACCTAGGGCACTACAATTTGGGGGGCGGCGACCGCGGTGGTATTTCGGCGGCGGGACCTTCCGCCGCCTGTGGGGGGCGGCATTTCGGGGCGGGGCCTTCCTGTGAACTGAAACTGTGTTAGTTCATGAGTCTATCACAGACTGATATCTGCAGTTGCTGTACTTCTGCCTCTTTAAAAAAAAAAAAAAAAAAAATCTGTCTGCCTTCATAAATACTTCAGGCACTTGAAAGAAGCAAAACTGCTACTGTCAATTATGAGCTGCAACAGAGGACTTGTTAACCCCCTCCTTGGCTTTGTGGTGATCTCTCGTCAGAGCTATATATTTGCTGTGTGACTCGTTGCTACTTTCACTGGGAGGTCGGAAATGCGACGTTCAGCGGCCAGTTGACGACACTGGTACGTTAGTGAATTTGCACCAAGCACGAAAAACACCAGCACTTAACAAAGACAAGATTAAAATCCTGCAACCGTCTATGGAACCGCATCGAGACCCTTATGCTCAACTTCAATGCTGAGGCTCAATGGAGAGCCACATGGAGCATTTCAACCGCTCAAAACAAACTGTTCGTCGTTGACCCTGCTGAGGAGCCACCAGGTTTTGATTTATGTCAGAAAGATTGGTGCAGATTGAATGGCATCAGGGCATCTCCTGGGAGACCCTCTTTAAATGAAGAATGAAGCAAACACCTGTATGCGACTGTGGTCCCCGGGCATAAACGATGGAGCACATCATACCTGAGTGTCACCTTCATTCTTTCGCCGGGGGCCTGAAGGACTTCACCAGCTCACTGCTGTGGCAATGTGCTGGTATCGAATCTAGATATCTATTTGTAGTCGTTGCTACCTACCACACCATGCAAAAGAAGAAGGTGGCTGTGTGACTCAGCTGCCTTCTGAGTTAGTGTAGCTGTTTGCCTTTTAGAAAAAAAAATTAGTGAATAGTGAATATTTTCATATTCATATATTCAAATATATTCATCTCCTCTGATACTCAGTGATGGAAGCTATATAAGCACCTACATAGATAATGCTGGAAAAAGAATACAGAACAAATGACTTTATTAATCACATCATTGTTTGAAGTTGTCATGAGTTGTTTGGTTGGGGGGTTTTATTTGTTTGTTTTTGTGTGTTTTGAGTTTTATTTTATTCCCCATTCTAGTGATGAAAGGCCCTTTACAGCACAAGAGTTAAAAGATAGTCTGGGAGCCTGTGACAGTCATGGGAGTCTTTCCCTGCCAGGCCTGATTGTCATCTTACTTCCGTAGAATTTATATGGTAACTCCATGGAATCACTCTTGATTTATGATACCGGTGTAAAATCAGAATGAGCCGCCACTTTCTTACAGTCACACAAAAAGAACTGAGTTCAATAAGAAAGGGCCAAGTACTGAATAATGAAATGCTTGTTGGCCTTTTGTTGTGACTATTTGCTGTGGAGGGTGAGTTTTTAGCTTTGAATAATAACTTTTGTTGTTCTTGTCTGGACTTGGATCTATAAACCTTTGTACTATGCTGTTTGATTTCAGGGTCTGTTTGGTTGTGTTTACACTTTCTTCCTTTCTAATGCGGTGTCCTTTTGCTGGTGGGTTTTGATTTATGTGCAATAATCTTTTTCCCGGAAGAGTATTCCTCTTCATATCCTGTAGTGGTCTTTATTCTGGGACATTCATTGGTTTGCATTTTCTCAAGGCACTGAGCCATTCCAGTGGTAATAGATAATCTGTTCTGTATAGCAAGTTGTACGCATGAAAAGGTGGGTGTGTTTGGGTTTTGTTTGTTTGTTTTTTTAAACGTTCATTCATTTTGGTTTCTACATTATTAATCTTTTGTTTGCAGCAACTTTTTAAAAGTTCTTTTTACTGCATTCTATGCAGTATCTTTGCAATATTTGGTTTGCTTTTGCTGGGAGATAGCTTTAGCTTTGCTGATGCCAGCTGTTTGTGTGTTTACTCTGAAATTAAGGTTTTTCTGTACAATCGAAATGTTCTTTATTCATATTTGTGACAATGCGGTTCTGGCGGGACCCAACTGAGAGTGCCAACTCAGGACAAATTGCTTAAACAGGGCAGTTACAGCCCAAGCCTGGGGTTTTTCCACCTCTAAGGCAAACCAAACCAGCCAGACTAAGAGGACTTCGGTCTCACCCCACTGGCTAACCACAAGTCTCACAAGCAATTTCCTTAGACACTCCAGTTTCCCAGTATCACCACCAGTGCCACTCGTTATGGGGACAAATGGTTATGAAAACCAATACCCCAATAAAAGAAAAAAGGTTCTCCCGATCCCAAAGGACCAAGCCCCAGACCCAGGTCAATATACAAATCAGATCTTACCCACAAATCACGCTGTTGCCAATCCCTTAGAATCTAAAATCTAAAGGTTTATTGATAAAAGAAAAAAGATAGAGATGAGAGTTAGAATTGGTTAAATGGAATCAATTACATCCAGCAATGGCAAAGTTCTTGGTTCAGGCTTGCAGCAGTGATAGAATAAACTGCAAGTTCAAATTAAGTCTCTGGAATACATCCCCCGCTGGGATGGGTCCTCAGTCCTTCGTTCAAAGCTTCAGCTTGTAGCAAAGTCCTTCCAGAGGTATGAAGCAGGATTGAAGACAAAATGGAGATGAGGCATCAGCCTTATATAGTCTTTTCCAGGTGTAAGAACACCTCTTTGTTCTTACTGTGGAAAATTACAGCAAAATGGAGTCTGGAGTCACATGGGCCAGTTCCTGCATACTTTGCTGAGTTTGAAGGCATATTTGCCTTCTCTCAATGGGTCCATTGTATAGCTGATGGTCCTTAATGGGCCATCAAGCAGGCTAGGCAGAGCTAATCCCAGCTTGTCTGGAATGTCACCCAGAAGCATAGCATAAGTTTGCCATACAGACAGTATAGAGCCAATATTCATAACTTCAACTACAAAACTGATACACACATATAGACAGCATAATCATAACCAGTAAACCATAACCTTGTCTTAGACACCCCATTTGACCCCTTTTATACAAGATTTGGGTGCCACTACAGGACCTTGGTTGCAACAATGATCTATATGGTCCCAGTTTATGTCAATAACGTCACACCCCCGACGCAAAATGGATGCAGGAAGGGATGACACAAACATCACTGACTGCATCCCAAGAGCTCCCCATCCTGGTTTCTGTCTCACTACAGCTAGTATTGCGTTAGAAGCCGTACCAGTGTATAACAGAAATGGTTTATCAAAGTCATGTTCAACAACACGATTGAACCTCTTTACAGACTCAAGGTAAAACTTAGTTAGAACAATAGTGGATTGGATCTGCTCTTGCAGCATGGTTCCTGTATGTCTCATGTGATCTTGCCAAGAGCTAAAGAAAACAGCTACTTTATCCATACAAGCTCGGGCAAATGTTTGGAACCCAATTAACATTAAATAAACGCAGATATTAATGTTCTTCATAGTATAGGAATCTTGGCATTTAGCCATGAAAGCAATATGGTAGTGTGCCTTAGTCTTTCTTTTCATACAGCATATTAGGTCTGGAATGTCTTTTCCCCTGTGAAAAGTTCCAATATTGTTTACAGGCATTAACTGTGAAACATCAGTATAACAAGGCCTTTTAACATAACGTGTGTTCTCATGTATTCCTTTTAACATGTTCAAGGGATTCTGCAAAAGATTAGGCACATTGTACATTTTTACAGTTTGTGGCAATAGCAACACATTCATTACAAAATTTACCATTCGCAATAATAACAAACTCATTGCAAGTGTCCATTTACAATCATGTTTGTCATGCCACACCTTTGGCTCAATACCATTGGAGTTTGAGCATTCTAGGGTTAACCTGTAGCTTCCCTTTGCAAAATTCCGTTTTCTCTTTCCTCCTTGTCCTGCAGGATCAAACCCTGATTTCTCTTGCTTAACAGAATTCACTGGCTGATGGGGTGGGCTCTCTGTGCTAACAGCTATTAGCAAGTCCTTCCTCTCCCAGCCAGGCAAGTAATTTGCATTACCCCAGACCAGAGCCAGTCCACCAGTTTTCATATTCGTAACTGCTATCATTTCCAAGGCTGGACTCGGTCTTAAAGAGATACCACACAAATCTAAAGAGCCTGAGGGTGAGAGTTTGCTTGCTCTCCCCTGCATCCTCAAGCATTTAGCCATAAAACTGCTCTGCTCTGTCACATTAGTAACCAAATCTGTCCTCAGACCCTGAAGCACAAACTGCTCATTTAAAGAATCAGAATGGAGACATTCTTGTTCCAACACCATTGTCTCCCCAACAAGTTGGCCCCACACAGCCACTTGGTCATAGGGCTGCCTCAATTCCTTAACAACTTTTACTTCCTCTGAGACCTTTTCAAAGCTACCCACATTGGATTTTTTTAAAGGGAAAGTCAGTGGATTCATTCACAACAGACAATTTTTGGCTGCTAGGAACTGAAACTTCCTTGATTAAATCACTCTCACACCCTTCAGTTGCAGGGAACTGCTTGCACAGATTACCATGAGGATAACAGGAGTACTTGTGGCACCTTAGAGACTAACAAATTTATTAGAGCATAAGCTTTCGTGGGCTACAACCCACTTCTTCGGATGCATCCGAAGAAGTGGGTTGTAGCCCACGAAAGCTTATGCTCTAATAAATTTGTTAGTCTCTAAGGTGCCACAAGTACTCCTGTTATTTTTGCGGATACAGACTAACACGGCTGCTACTCTGAAAATTACCATGAGGATTACTTTCCCCAGGAGCTTCTCTAAGCAGCAATTCACCCCTCACAGAAATTCTGCCCTTACCCTCTTCACCTAGGGCTTGCTCTAAAGGAACACTTTCCTGAGGAACAACAGACTCTGTCTGGGTCTTACTTACATTTAGGATCACCTTTGGCCCATCAGGCAGATTTCTACACAATCCCCTTTCAGGCAAACCCATAGACTCACTAGATAAAAGGTCAGAAGCATTCTCCTTTCCTTTGCCACACACAAGCTTATGAATTCTTTCCTTTTTGCTACAAGTTGTTAAACTGTCAGTAGGTACCACAACCAAATTACCTTTTTGCTCTTCTTGTGCCCTGGCTAGGGTATCACCCTGATTAGACAGAGTTGTTACACCCTTCTCCAACCACACACGAGCAACAGGCAAAATAGAAGCACCAGAATTGTCTGGTCTCTGGGATTTTGCTAAGACACTAACTGGATGCAACCTAGTTACAGTGCCATTCTCCCCAGCAGACACAAACTTAGGACCATTCCCTTCCTGGGCTTTAGTTGAATCCAGAACCAACTCTGAGACAACTGAATTACTCTCAACCATCACAGGCTGAAAGGCACCTTCTGTCTGCTCCACAGACAAAGAAGAGTTGGAGACACATTTTCCTTTACTAGACACACAGTTTGGGATTTCATTTCCCTTGTCCCAGCACACAGGGCTGTTCACAGACAACTGCTTGGAGACTGGGGTAGCTTCCTCCATAGGCAAGTCAATACCCCTGACAGACACAGGCACATTTCCTTCACTGTCACTATTCTTCACACAGGAAACAGGTAAGGTATAGGGACACGCATCTTCCATTCTCCTTGCCTTCCCAAAATGCTGACTAGATAAAGCCATCAGCTCACAAGACTGCCTAGGCTTATTCAAACTCTCCTTGTTCTCCTCTCCCTTCGCTTGATCTAATTCCAGATTTACTTCTGAGACATTAGATAGACATTCAGAAACTTCATTCACAGCCAAACAGCTACTTCCCAAAGACAAACTTTTGGAGAAACCCTTTATAGACACAACCTTCGGATCAATCCTCTCCTTGGTTTGCGTTAACTTGACTGACCATAGCTTTAATATCATTCCCAATCATAATATCCTTAGGGATTGTGTTTTTTACTCCCACAACCATGGTGCCCTCAAATCCCTTCCATTTCAGGTGGATTTTAGCCAAAGGCACCCTGACAAAATACTCAGATAAGGCTACAACAGTTACATCTTCACCTGGCAAATAATCTTCCTTTCTGACAAGACTTGCTTTAACCAGAGTAATATCTGCTGCGGTGTCCCTCCATGCCATACACCTGACTCCATTCACTTCTCACTGCTAATAAACTCTGCGTTATTTTTTCCATATTTAGCTGTAATATGAGTTTTAAGGTCAAATTCTTCAGAGACCACAGAAACAGCATTTGCACACAGGGCAATAGAGCTGGGCTCTGTGTAGCTTGCCTGTGAGTTTACAACAACAGGGTAAGCATTTGCTGTGGCATTTGGGGTTGCTGGCTTTGGGCTGCCCTTCAGGGTCGGGCAGTCTGGTCTCATGTGGCCCAGCATACCACAGTGATAGCATGTAACCTGTTCCGTCCTGGGATGTGAGTTCCTACCCCCCGGGCCCCCTTGAACTCCTTTAGAAGAGTCAGGTTTACTTTTAAATCCTTCCCTCCTCTTGAACTGGGGAGAATGGTGATTAGTTTTCCCCGGGGTTTTACACCCTTCTCGAGCCCTGTTTTGGGTATGGGCATCCGCAATCTCTGCAGCCCGTAGGACTGACTCAGGGTCCCTATCACACACAGCTGCTCTCACATGGTCAGGTACAATGTCTAAGAACTGTTCCAAAGTTATTAAATCCAGCAGTTTTTCAAAACTCCCATGCGCCTTGGCTCCCATAACCCACTTTTTAACAAAACCCATCAGCTTATGAGCACATTCTACAAAAGTACAATCATTAGACATCTTAAACTTTCTAAACTTAACTCTGTACGATTCAGGAGTAACCTTGAACTGCCTTAACACAGAATCCTTAAACTGCCCATAATCCAAGGCTTCTTGTTCCCCCAATTCATTAAATACCTCCCTGGCTTTTCCAGTCAGTCTGGTCAGCAGGACAGGCATTCGCTGACCCTCGGGGATCTGGTACAGATTGCAGAGGCGTTCAAAAGTAGACAAAAACTCCTCTATATCCTCAGTATCATTGTAAATGGGACACATCCTTTCCCAGTTTTTCTCATGGCGGTGGGGAAGTGGAGCACCAGGCGGGGACAACTTTCTCCGCTCTTCCATTACTTGGAGCTGAAGTCTGGCCGTCTCCTGTTCAGCAGCGAGCAGCTCTAGACGCCCCTTACGAGCTCTCTCTTCTCTCTCATCAGCCTCCTTCTTTCTTTTATCGGCTTCTTTCTCTCTCTCATCAGCCTCTTTCTCTAATTCCGCTATTTTTTGCTTCTCCAGCAATCGAAGATCTGCTAGCTTCTGTTCATGCTCAAATTGCAGTTTACTTGTCGCCTTTTGCACTCTAATTTTTTCTGCATCTTCTGTAGCCTCAGGTAAGGGCTGTGCTCTTGCCCCCTGATCACTGGCTATTAACAGATTTTTCAGTTCTTGATTTGTAGCTTTCTTTCTAAAGCTTATCCTCTTTTCTGAACACAAATTTTCCAGGGCTTTTTTGCCAAGTCCCTCATATGCTCTTTGCTTAGCCATTGCAGCAGCTCTCTAACCCACAAAACTCTCAATCCCGAAATTCAAATTTGGATAGCGTGGGATTCTGACCCAAAGTTTAATTGACCTGGTTCTGTGGATCCTGCCGACTACGCCACTGTGACAATGCGGTTCTGGCGGGACCCAACTGAGAGTGCCAACTCAGGACAAATTGCTTAAACAGGGCAGTTACAGCCCAAGCCTGGGGTTTTTCCACCTCTAAGGCAAACCAAACCAGCCAGACTAAGAGGACTTCGGTCTCACCCCACTGGCTAACCACAAGTCTCACAAGCAATTTCCTTAGACACTCCAGTTTCCCAGTATCACCACCAGTACCACTCGTTATGGGGACAAATGGTTATGAAAACCAATACCCCACTAAAAGAAAAAAGGTTCTCCCAATCCCAAAGGACCAAGCCCCAGACCCAGGTCAATATACAAATCAGATCTTACCCACGCTCCTCACCTACCCATTCCTGTAATAGACCCAGTGGTGAGCTGGAGCCGGGTCGCACCGATTTGCGCGAACCGGGTTGTTAAATTTAGAAGCCGGTTTAGAACCGGTTGTTAAAGGGGTGGGCAAACTCTGTCCCGCGGGACCGTCCTGTCCGGCCCACGTGAGCTCCCAGCTGGGGAGGCTCCCCCAGCCCCTCCCCTGCCTTCCCTGGCCCCTCCCCCACCTTCCCCCCTCTCGCAGAGCCTCAGCATGCTGCGCCGCTGGCGCCAGCGCTCTGGACCACTCCTGGGGAGCTCTGCAGCTCCTGCCACTTTGAGCGGCATGGTAAGGGGGTGGGGCTGCGAGCTCCAGCGGGCCGCGAGGCATCCATACCCGCTGCCCTGAGCAGCATGCTAAGGGGGCTGGGGCTGGGAAGAGGGGTTGAATAAGGGGCAGGGAGCGGTTGGAGGGGGCGGAGGTTCTGGGGGGGCGGTCAGGGGACGGGGGTTGGGTAGGCATGGGAGTCCCGGGGGTCTGTCGTGGTGGTGGTGGATGGGTCAGGGGACAGGGAACAGGGTGAGTTGGGTAGGAGGTGCGGTCCTGGGGGGCAGTTAAGGTGGGGGGTCTCGGGAGGGGATGGTCAGGGGACAAGGAGTGGGGGGGGTTGATGGGTTGCGGGTTCTGAGGGCGGCAGTTGGGGGCAGGATGTGGGGGGGGGTGTCGGATGGGAGGGAGGCTGTTTTGGGAGGCACGTGGGGCTTGTACTCACCGGGAGGTTCCCTACCGGGTCTTCGGTGGCACTTCGGCGGCGGGTCCTTCACTCGCTCCAGGTCTTCGGCGGCACTGAAGGACCTGCCGCCGAAGACCCGGAGCGAGTGAAGGACTCGCTGCCGAAGAACCAGTAGGGAACTGGTTCCTAAGATTTTGGCAGCTCATCACTGAATAGACCCCTAACCGCTGACTGAGTTACTGAAGTCCTCAAATCGGGATTTAAAAACGTCAACTAACTGTATGATTTGTTCCCACATGAAGGACAATAAGAGTAGAGTTTGTGGAAAGATGTCACATTTTGGGGTTCAACCCAGACCAGTGAGAGATTGTCACTGCTTGTCCTGTATCCCTGAATACTTTAAAATGCACTGCTGCTGTAGCTCCTTGTATGGTTGCTCTCACCCAGCATACAAACATGCACTGAGTGTCCATGTGGTAAGCAGCTCTGGTTACAACATACCTGCACACTGGTCTCCACCAGCCTTGGTTATTACTAGCCAAGTGACCCTAACACACCCCCAGTCCCAAATTCCCCCAAAACCATCTGCTCTGAAATGTCCAGCCCGCTCCTGGAATACTCAGAGAAGTAATAAGGTCCGTTGCTCCTTTAAAGAGACAAAAGCACAGCAGCTTTAACTGGAGTGAATAATCACTTCAAGTCAAACACAGCACTGGGTTGATTTTTAGAATAAAAGAAAAACATGTTTATTAACAGGAGAGAGAGAGAGGGTTTTCTTTTAAGTGAGTTCAAGTATAAGGGATAAAATCAGAAATGGTTACAAACCAACAAAAGTGAAAAAAGCTTTTAAAAGTCTAAAACTTAATCTAGCAATGCTAGGCTGTCATTGTCTTAAACATGTTCTAGTAGCGTTCTGCAGAGGGACTTCATAACTTCACATGTAAGGTTAGCACATGCATTTTACAATGATATTAATAGCCAGTGTGGTGTTAGCTTTCATAGCTCATAAGGCATATTTTGTACAAGTATTAATGCAGTAATGTGTAGGATATTAACACAGGAGTGCTTAGGGTCGCAAACGGATATGGAAATGATTGTGTTGGGATGGGGTAGGCAAGAGGGATACAGGGATAGCTACTTTTACCTTTGAACTAGATAACTTCACCAGTGTGTTTCTCTATATGCCATGGAAAGTCTTGAGAAATTGACATCTCTCTTCTTATTCCTCTTCACTTTAAATTCCACATAACTACATCATGTGTTGCTGAGGAGGGCAGGAGAGAGACTTTTTTCAGAATGGTAATGCTGTTTCTAAATCAGGGATTGCGGTTCATGAGACAGAGTAGTGCAAAATTCACTGTGCTGCTTCGTTGGTGCTTCTAACCTCTACCAACATGGAGGAGGAGGAAGCACTGGGTCTAGTCTCCACCCCCATTGCTGTGTGCAGATGATCTAAAGCAAGGACCAAATGAAACATTTTTACCTGGATGAACTTAAAGAGAGTAAGTTGGTCCAATTCTAAGGTTCTGACAAGTGGAAACCCACAAAACATGTCAGGTCTAGAGCTCTGTGTGATTCAGTTACATGGGCGCTAATGTCAAATAAGCAATTATAAGAAGTCAAACAACTCCTGTAAATTTGTCACGCAGCAGAAGAGCATTCTGTATAATTATGTTACATCACTTTAAAGATGAGGCTCATATTCCAGACTCCATTAGCTTTCAGTGCCATTGTAATATATCCCTTACATGCATCTTAAAAAGTTTAGAGACAAGATTATTATTGATTTTTATTCACAGAAAGACAGATTTAGCTGACAGTTTTGATGCTGAAGTTTCAGACCTGCTTCTTTAAATACACATTGGCTTATTCCTAGCTATCTGCATTTGTAAGATACTTGTACGATACCTGCTCGGTTTCTGCATACATTTCATTGACCTAGTTAGAATTGTTACAAGGAGACTGTTGCTAGTGAATAGGCTTTCCCCTTTTCTTTCATCTGCTTAAAGCCAAACCTTGAACTCCTAAATGTCCTTACATTATAGACTAAACTCCCATTGATTTCATTTTGGGTTTTGTATGAATAATGACTGACTGTTCTTCAGGAATTTGCCCTAGAAGTGCAACCATTCCACAAGACCATTTTGAAGGGGTTGATTTTAATGGAGAGCCATTACATAAACATTTTTATACAGGTTTAGTTGTGTTTAAACTTTTTAAAAAAAGCTTATATAAACTCAGATAATTAAAGTTTGTTGACCAAAGCCTACATCTTACATAAGGAAATATACTTTTGACAGCAATATCTCCAAAGGCTCAGTGAACAGATCTATAACAAATACACCTGTACCTTAGCCCCACTACAGCAGCTTTGAGCAGCTCTGAAATATAGGCCATGTCTACGCTACAGACTTTGGCTGATGCTATTTACATCAGCATTCAGCCACTGAAGTTAATATAACTTTAGTGTGCATGCATACATGGCTGTTTGCATCGGCTTATATCAGCGCTGCACATACTCACCAGGAGTGCTTGTGTTGATGCAAAGTGCTGTATACCATAGGTAGGTATTGCAATGTGCCACTGCCCAGCACAATGACTTTTGGGAAATTTTTGCAATGTGTTGGGGGTAAAAATGAGTCACACAGGGATCTCTGGGCATTAGGGTTCAAGTTTTCAGTCTGCAGCTTTCTCCATCCCATAACGTCATTCATATCCCATAAACGTTGCACCTTTAATTTTTTTAAATCCCACAAACCCACGCAGCACTTTTCAGTCTCTGCCATCTCTGACAGGAGCATGGAACCTGCAGAGCTCTGCACTGTATTCACGAACATTGCAACTAAAGGATGCACAATCCTCTGGTATTTGCGGAGCTGAAGGAAGAACCGGATCAATGGGAGACATGAGGATTTCTTCAGGGACAGATTGCTGAGGGACATAGCGAAAACCAATTCAATGTTGTTGGTGGCATTCACAGAGCAGCTGCAGATAGTGGAGCTCCACTTCTGGGCCTGAGAAATTAGCACTTACTGGTGGAACTGCATCATAATGGAGGTCTGAGATGATGAGCAGAAGCTGCAGAACTTTTGGATGCAAAAGTCCACATGCCTGAATCTGTGTGCTGAGCTTGTCCCAGCCTGCCAGCACAGGGTCACCAGAATGAGAGCTCCACTGATAGTTGAGACGCAAGTGGCGATAGCGCTCTGGAAGCTTTCAATGCCAGATTGCTACTAGTCAGCGGGAAATCATTTTGGAGTTGGAAAATACAAGTGTACAGGGCCATTAATCATCTACTGCTTCGCAGGACTGTGATGCTCAGCGATGTGCAGGACATAGTGGATGGATTTGCAGCAATGGGGTTTCCAAAGTGCACGGTGGCAATAGACGGTGCACGCATCCCTATTTTGGCTTCAGCCAACCTTGCCACAGAGTACCTCAATAGAAAGCTGTTTTTCTATTGTTATGCAGGCCTTGGTAGATCACTGGGGATGCTTCACTAATACAAACATGGGCTTGGTAGGGAAGGTGCATGAGGCTCACATCTTTAAGAACACAGGGCTGTTCAGAAAGCTGCAAGTAGAGACATTCTTTCCTGCCCAGTGGATTACCATTGGCAATATTAAAATGCCAATAGTGATCCTGGGGGCTCCCAGCTTACCTCTTGCTCCCCCTGGCTCATAAAGCCAAACACTGGCCATCTCAACAGCACCAAGAAAAGATTCACCTACTAGCTCAGCAGGTGCAGACTAACAGTTGAATGTGCTTTCAGTAGATTGAAGGGATGCTGGCATTGTTTACTCACAAGATTGGATCTGAGTGAGAAAAATATCTCAATGTTTACAGCTTCCTGTTGTGTCCTGCATAACATCTGTGAGGCAAAGGGGGGAAAGTTGCTGCAAGGGGGGAGGGCAGAGGTGGAGTGGCTGTCTGCTGAGTTGGAGCAACCAGACACAAGGGCCTTACCAAGAGTTCAGTGTGAAGCTATGCAGTTTAGGGAGACTTTGAAAGAGCACTTTAACGGTCAGCCACATTAATGTGCTGTGTTGGACTGTGCTCTTGCCCAAAGATCTGAAGACTGTTAGGAACTGTGTAGTGCATGATGTACATTTATTATTATTATTACCCTGTGTTTTTAACTGAACCTATGAATGATGCAGTGCTTGCTGTACACTTACACAAATGACTGGGTGGTTTTTTTTAATCAGAGTTCTGTGGTGCTGTACACTTACAAGTACTGGTGCTCTGAGTACCGCTATGTATTCTGCAATATGTGCTCTGAGCCAATAAAGATGCAAGAGACCCTGTAGTGGAGAAGTCATGGAATAACCAACTCACAGGGAAATTTTCTTCCTTACCCCTTGCTAGTCAGAGGTTGTCTTATGTCCTGAAGTGTGAGGGTTTATATCCCTTCCCAAATGTGTGGTTGGGTTTTTTTTTTCTTTTTCAATCTTACTGTTATAACTTTCAACATTGTTCTTATCCATATCAATATCCAAACCTTTTTTTTTAAATCCTGCTCAGCCTGCCTGAGCAACATCTGCTGTGGAAGCATAACGCTGGCCTACTAGCACCCTGCTACCCAGGAGAATCCGTAGGTGGTATAGAGACACCTCAAGGGCTCCTACCCCTCTCCTGTTGTGACACCATGGTGTCAAGGTGTGGCTGTGGCATCCCACTAACCATTGTCTGGGATCCACATCACTTATCTAAGAAGTACGTCGATCTTTAATTTTTGTTTTGCTCTCGTTACTTTCAATTCCCCTCTTACTTCCAGTCCCAAGACTCCCGCCCGGGGGTGGGCAAACGTTTTGGCCCCAGGGTGACATCTGGGTATAGAAATTGTATGGCAGGCAATGAATGCTCATGAAATTGGGTTGGGGTGCAGGAGGGGATGAGGACGTTGGTTGGGGGTGCGGGCTCCGGGATGCGGCCAGAAATGAGGAGTTCAGGGTGTGGGAGGGGGCTCCGGGCTGGGGTGGGGGTGGTGCAGGGGGAGTGAGGGCTCCATCTGGGGGTGCAGGCTCTGGGGTGGGGCTGAGGGGGGTTTGGGGTACAGGAGGGTGCTCTGGGCTGGGACCGAGGGGTTTGGAGGGCAGGAGAGGGATCAGGGCTGGGGCAGGGGGTTGGGGGGTGGGGGGTGGCTCAGGGGTGCAGGCTCTGGGCAGTGCTTACCTCAAGCAGCTTCCGGAAGCAGCAGCATATCCCCCCCTCTGGCTCCTACGCAGAGGCGCAGCCAGGTGGCACTGCTGCGCGCTGCCCCGTCGGCAGGTGCCGCCCCGTCTGCAGGTGCCACTCCTGCAGTTCCCATTGACTGTAGTTCCCGGCCAATGGGAGCTGCGGAGGTGGCGCTTGGGGTGGGGGCAGCGTGTGGAGTGGAGCCCCCTGGCTGCTTCTATGTGTAGGAGCCGGAGGGGGGATATGCCACTGCTTCCAGAAGCTGCACGGAGTGGCCCCAGACCCCGCTCCCCGGCTGGAGCAGGGCAAGCCCCAGACCCCGCTCCCCAGCGGGAGCTTGAGGGCCGGATTAAAATGGCTGGTGGGCCGGATGTGGCCTGCGGGCTGTAGTTTGCCCACCCCTGTTCCCACCTATCTGCTTCTTTTGCATCCTTCACCACCACAGGCTTTCATACTTTCTTCATGCTACCCCTTACATTTGGAACTGTTTCCTTCTCTTTGTGCTCCAAACTATCTTCTTGGTCTCCTTCAAATCTCTCCTTAAAACATACTGGGCCAAATTCGATGATGATAGTGGGCGAAGGTTCATTGAAGTCAGAGAATGTGGCTCACTTTTTCCACAAAGCTCTTCAAGGAAAGCCTCTGCTAGTGTCTGCCCCAGTGCCCATTGTTGTCATTGGGAGTCTTTCCATTGACTTCAGTGGGCCTGGACTCAGACTTGTCACTTCAGTTGTGTCCTTAAGACACTAGGTTAATAATACAGGATTTTCAAAATTGCTTAGCATTGGTCACCATTGAGGTCAGTGGGTTTGACCATGTACTTCAACAGAAACAAAATTAGGCCAATACTGAGCGCTTCTGAAAATCTATGCTATATGTGTCTAAATAGTCCAGGAATAGATAGAACAATCTTGTTTTGTCCTTGACACAGAGATCATGTCTCCTTATGTTTATGCTAAACTCCTTCTCCGTCTCAGTAAATCATCACAATAGCAACTCTTCCTTCCAAGCAATATTGGCCGAGAATATAATCTTATCTGACCCCCACATCCAAGATATTCTCCTATTCCAAAGAAGAAAATAATTACTATCTATTTGAGATTGTACACATATTATTCAGCAGCTCATAAATCTTACTCATGCTTTGATTTTTTCTTTTTTTTATCCTTGTGAATCAGTTCTTTAGGTTCCCATATATTATAAACTAGAATATTTCATCAGTGCATTTGTCAGGTTGTGCTGCATTTGATTTGATGCTATTGATCTCAGAAGCTACCAACGAAAGGAGCCTGGTAGAATTTTAGTAACTCTTTAATTCCGAATGAAGAACATCAGTTACTGTTGGGTAACAAAATTCCTATATTTTGTTCGGTCTTCATACAATACCTCCCTGATTTCTGCTTTTAGGATGCTTGATGAAAGATCAGATATCTGTGCAATCTCACCAGTCTGAGAAGCATCTGTATTATTTATGTATAAATTGTCTATCCCATAGTAATAAAGCACATGCATATGAAAGAGGATGAGTGTAACCAACTGGTGAGAGTCAGCAACTATTCTCCTATAAATCAATCTTTTGTGCTCTATAAGAATGTGTCATATAATAAGTTCAAATCTTTATTTATACCACTGGGTAGCTGATCTCAATCGATAGGTATTGACAGCATGGGGAATCTCCAGGCCTTTTAGAGATGGTGACCAGAGTTCCATGTGTCCCAGCATGCACTATTCCTTACAGAACAGTATCTCACTTAGCTGTGGCAGATCCTATACCAAAAAGCAGGGTTATTTGTGAAGTAATAAATATATATACTGCTGGTTTGGATAAACAGAATTAATCAAATTGCTTGCTGAATGTTTCCATCAGCATTTTAATTTTCAAAAGCTAAAGTTCATTGACATTGTTCCCCTTCTAGGCCCATCCCTTGATCATGAGTAATGCAAAATTGGTTATCTTCCATCAGATTGGAAACTGGCCTAGAACAGTTAGAACAAATGAGTCCTTTAGAACAAATGAGCTGATGGAAACATTCATAGAATCAGAGAAACAGATGTTCAAATTTCAATGGGAAGCTGGCATTTTGTTATTAATGGACCACAGCAATGTTATATAATGTTGTGACCTTAGACACTGCTGTATTCACACCCAAACACTGCTGCAATAATATAAGTACAAAATATGCCTTGTGAGGTACTGTATGACCGCTAATAACATGCTGGTTAGACATATTGTTAAATGCATGTATTATATGTGAAGATATGAATGCCCTCTGTAGGATGTTACTAGAACTTGACAAGACCTCCTAGCCTAGGTAAAGGTGATAAATAGATCGATCCTAGGCAAAGGAATGTGGGTTTACCTTAGCAGTAAACAAAGCCATCTAGTTAATCCAGTGGGGGTTATCCTGAACCTGAACTTGAGAGATAGAGAATTAACATGGCTTCTGCACCCCAGAGAGACACAGGAGACTGAATCCCCAGGAGGCCTTCCTGACTTGTAAGACAAAGACATCCCTTTGGGGATATAAGGCACAGAATGTGACTCCATCTTTATCCTTCACCTGAGAAGACAAAGGCCTGGTCTACACTACGAGTTTAGGTCGACTTTAGCAGCGTTAAGTCGACTTAAGCCTGGACACGTTTACACGACGAAGCCCTTTCTTTCGACTTAAAGGGCCCTTTAAACCGGTTTCTTTACACCACCTCGACGAGGGGATTAGCGATAAAATCGGCCTTAGGGGGGTCGGAATTGAGTTAGTGAGGACGGAATTCGACATTAGTGGCCTCCGGGAGCTATCCCACAGTGCTTCATTGTGACCGCTCTGGACAGCACTCTCATCTCAGATGCACTGGCCAGGTAGACAGGAAAAGCCCCGCGAACGTTTGAATTTCATTTCCTGTTTGCTCAGCGTGGAGAGCACAGGTGACCATGCAGAGCTCATCAGCACAGGTAACCGTGATGGAGTCCCAGTCCCAGTCCCAGGATCGCAAAAGAGCTCCAGCCTGGACCGAACGGGAGGTACGGGATCTGCTCGCCATCTGGGGAGATGAAGCAGTGCTGTCCGAACTCCGAAACAGTAAAAGAAATGGCAAAACATTAGAAAAGATCTCCAAGGCCATGAAGGACAGAGGCCATAACAGGGACGCACAGCAGTGCCGCGTGAAAATTAAGGCGCTAAGGCAAGCCTACCACAAAGCCAGAGACGCAAACGGAAGGTCCGGGGCTGAGCCGCAAACATGCCGCTACTACGAGGAGCTGCATGCCATTCTAGGGGGTGCAGCCACCAGTAGCCCAAGCGTGTGCTATCAGTCCCTCTCTGGAGACAGGGAAGCGGGTTCGGCGGACGAGGAAGATGAGGATGGAGAGAACATCATAGATAGCTCACAGCAGCAAGGAAGCGGAGAAACCAGTTTCCCCAACAGCCAGGATATGTTTGTTACCCTGGACCTGGAACCAGTAACCCCCGAACTCACCCAAGACCCTGTGGGCACACAGGGGACCTCTGGTGAGTGTACCTTTGTAAATATTACACATGGTTTAAAAAGAAGCGTGTTTAATGATTAATGATTAATTTGCCCTGGCAATCGCGGCCAGTACAGCTACTGGAAAAGTCTGTTAACGTGTATGGGGATGGAGCGGAAATCCTCCAGGGACATCTCCAGAAAGCTCTCCTTCATGTACTCCCAAAGCCTTTGCTAAAGGTTTCTGGGGAGGGCTGCCTTATCCCGTCCGCCATGGTAGGACACTTTACCACGCCAGGCCAGTAGCACGTAGTCTGGAATCATTGCATAACAAAGCATGGCAGCGTATGGTCCCGGTGTTTGCTGGCATGCAGACAACATCCATTCCTTATCGCTCTTTGTTATCCTCAGGAGAGTGATATCATTCACGGTCACCTGGTTGAAATGGGGCGATTTTATTAAGGGGACATTCAGAGGTGCCCCTTCCTGCTCTGCTGAACAGAAATATTCCCCGCTGTTAACCACGCGGTGGGGGGAGGGGTGAAGTGACCATCCCAGAGAATTGGGTGTGTGGGGGAGGGGAGTTAGTTGGGTTTGTGCTGCATGTTAAACCTGAAACCGCAGCCCCTCCTTTTACATTGCAAACCCATTTTAAATGGCCAACCCAACGGGTGCTTGGTATGGGAAATGAGAGCACTACTGTTTGAAACCATTCCCACATGTTAAGAAGGTTAAAAAAGCCAAAAGACTGTGTCTTACCATGGCTGCCTGCAAGCTGAAATCTGTGGCCTGGCACTGCGTGAGTGATCTCTCACACCAAACCGGCAGGCCCTCAATATAAGAGGAAAAATGTGACCTTGTAACGAAAGCACATGTGCTGTGTGATGTGAACAGCAAAATCTAACGTGAAAGAGTGTACCCATTGTTCTCAAAAATGTATCTTTTTTTAAACAACTCTCCCTTCTCCTCCACCAGCTGCAAATGTTTCACCTTCACAGAGGCTAGTGAATATTCGAAGAAGGAAGCGAAGGACGCTTGACGAAATGTTCACTCAACTACAGACTGCCTCCCACGCTGACAGAGCACAGCAGAATGCGTGGAGGCAGTCAATGACTGATTTTAAAAAAACCCAATATGAGCGAGAGGAGAGGTGGCGGGCTGAAGAGCAGAGGTTGCGTGCTGAAACGCGGGCTGAAGAGCAGAAGTGGCGTCAACTTGTACTCATAAAGCAAGAGTCGATGCTCCGGCTGCTGCGTATGGTTGAGCTGCAGGAAAGGCAGCAGGAGCAGAGACCGCCGCTACAGCCCCTCTGTAACCAACAGCAGGAGCAGAGACCGCCGCTACAGCCCCTCTGTAACCAACAGCAGGAGCAGAGACCGCCGCTACAGCCCCTCTGTAACCAACAGCAGGAGCAGAGACCGCCGCTACAGCCCCTCTGTAACCAACAGCAGGAGCAGAGACCGCCGCTACAGCCCCTCTGTAACCACCAGCCCTCCTCCCCAAGTCCCATTGCCTCCTCACCCAGATGCCCAAGAACACGGTGGGGGGGCCTCCGGCCACCCAATCACTCCACCCTAGATGATTTCCACAGCAATAAGTTTTAAAGTTTTAAAGTTTTAAAGTGCAGTGTGTCCTTTTCCTTCCCTCCTCCCCCACCCATCCCGGGCTACCTTTGCAATTATCCCCCTAGTTGTGTGCTGCTTCCCTCCTCCCCCACCCATCCCGGGCTACCTTTGCAATTATCCCCCTAGTTGTGTGCTGAATTAATAAAGAATGCATGAATGTGAAGTAACAATGACTTTATTGCCTCTGCAAGTGGTGCTTGAAGAGGGGAGGGTAGGGGAGGTTGGGGTGCTTGGTTTACAGGGTAGTAGAGTTAACCGGGTGCGTGGGGGGGCTGCGATTTCATCAAGAAGAAACAAACAGAAGTTTCACACCGTATCCTGGCCAGTCACAAAACTAGTTTTCAAAGCCTCTCTGATGCGCACCGCGCCCTGCTGTGCTGCTCTAACCGACCTGGTGTCTGGCTGCGCGTAATCAGCGGCCAGGCGATTTGCCTCTACCTCCCACCCCGCCATAAATGTCTCCCCCTTACTCTCACAGATATTGTGGAGCGCACAGCAAGCAGCAATAACAATGGGGATATTCTTTTCGCTGAGGTCACAGCGAGTCAGTAAGCTGCGCCAGCGCGCTTTTAAACGCCCAAATGCACATTCCACCACCATTCGGCACTTGCTCAGCCTGTAGTTGAACAGGTCCTGACTCCTGTCCAGGCTGCCTGTGTATGGCTTCATGAGCCATGGCATTAAGGGGTAGGCTGGGTCCCCAAGGATCACGATAGGCATTTCAACATCCCCAATGGTTATTTTCTGGTCCGGGAAGAAAGTCCCTTCCTCCAGCTTTCGAAACAGAAGAGAGTGCCTGAAGACGCGAGCATCATGTACCCTTCCCGGCCAGCCCACGTTGATGTCGGTGAAACGTCCCTTGTGATCCACCAGGGCTTGCAGCAGCATTGAAAAGTACCCCTTGCGGTTTATGTACTCGGTGGCTTGGTGCGCCGGTGCCAAGATAGGGATATGGGTTCCGTCTATCGCCCCACCACAGTTTGGGAATCCCATTGCAGCAAAGCCATCCACTATGGCCTGCATGTTTCCCAGAGTCACTACCCTTGATATCACCAGGTCTCTCATTGCCCTGGCAACTTGGATCACAGCAGCCCCCACAGTAGATTTGCCCACTCCAAATTGATTCCCGACTGACCGGTAGCTGTCTGGCGTTGCAAGCTTCCACAGGGCTATCGCCACTCGCTTCTCAACTGTGAGGGCTGCTCTCATCCTGGTATTCTGGCGCTTCAGGGCAGGGGAAAGCAAGTCACAAAGTTCCATGAAAGTGCCCTTACGCATGCGAAAGTTTCGCAGCCACTGGGAATCGTCCCAGACCTGCAACACGATGCGGTCCCACCAGTCTGTGCTTGTTTCCCGGGCCCAGAATCGGCGTTCCATGGCATGAACCTGCCCCAGTAACACCATGATTTCCACATTGCTGGGGCCTGTGCCTTGTGAGAGGTCCATGTCAATTTCCTCATCACTATCGTCGCCGCGCTGCAATCGCCTCCTCCTCGGCTGGTCCTGGTTTTGCTTTGGCATGTCCAGGCTCTGCATATACTCCAGGACAATGCGCGTGGTGTTCATAGTGCTCATAATTGCCGCGGTGATCTGAGCGGGATCCATGATCCCAGTGATAGCTATGGCATCTGGTCTGAAAAAAGGCACGAAACTAGTATCTAAAGACCAGGGGAAGAAGGGAGGGAGGGAGGGAGGGGCGGGCGACTGACGACATGGCGTACAGGTACAGGGAATTAAAATCAAGAAAGGTGGCTGTGCATCAGGGAGAAATACAAACAACTGTCACACAGAATGCCCCCCCCCCCCCGAGATTGAACTCCTAAGCCTGGGTTTAGCGGGCCGTTGATTTGACGGAGGGAGGGGGGAAGGAAATGAATACAGAACAAATCTATTTTTTACATCTTAAGACAACAGTGCAGCATGACTGATAGCCCTCGGCATTTTCTGGGTGCTTGGTAGCAATGTAACCCTACGTGAGCCAGCCATATGTCTGCCAGCACCCAGATCGCCCTCGGCCTTTTCTGGGTGCTTAGCAGACAATACTTGGCAGAAAATAGTATACTACGACTGGAAACCATCATCGTCCAACGAGGACGGTTAAAGGCAAGGGGTTGCTGCTGTGTAGCAATATATGCTGTACAGTAGCCAGAAGGATTGGTAAAGGTGCTCAGGCTACAATAATCTACGAGCATTTCAGGCAACCTGTAAATTAGGTCCGACGAGGACGGTTACCAGTCGTAATAAACCATCTACTGCCAAAAGGCAAGGGGCTGGTGCAATGCAGCCCTACGGCTGCCAGCCCCACAGCTACCAGCATCCCGAGCGCCGATGAAGGCTACCACTCATGCTGCACCGTCTACCGCCAAAAGGCAGTAAGCTGCTGCTGCTGTTTAGCAATGCAGTCCCACGTTTGCCGGCACCCGGAAGACATATGGTGACGGTGAGCTGAGCTGAGCGGGCTCCATGCTTGCCGTGGTATGTTGTCTGCACAGGTAACCCAGGTAAAAAGGCACGAATCTATTGTCTGTCGTTGCTGTGACGGCGGGGGAGGGGCCTGACGCAATGTACCCAGAACCCCCCGCGGCACTGCTTTGCATCATTCGGGCATTGCGACCTAATTCCAATGGGCGCCGGAGACTCCGGGAACTGTGGGATAGGTACCCATAGGCACCCATAGTGCAATGCGCCGGAAGTCGACGCTAGCCTCGGTACTGTGGACGCGGTCCGCCGACTTCATGCACTTAGAGCATTTTATGTGGGGACACACACCAGTCGGCTGCATAAAACCGGTTTCTATAAAACCGGCTTCTATAAATCCGACCTAATTTTGTAGTGTAGACAAGCCCAAAGAAACCCAGCGCTTTGATCCCTGTGATGGTCCTGCCCAGGCTGGCCAATAAAAAGCTGGAAAGGAGACTGTCCAAGATGGCGTGTCTCATCCACAAAGACTGTATCTTGCTAGATTAAGTTTTAGACTTTTAGATGCATGTGTTCACTTTTATTTGCTTGTAACCCACTCTGTCTTTAACTCTTTTACTTGGTATCACTTCATAGAATCTCAGGGTTGGAAGGGACCTCAGGAGATCATCTAGTTCAACCCCCTGCTCAAAGCAGGACCAATCCCCAATTAAATCATCCAACAGATTTTTGCCCCATATCCCTAAATGGCCCCCTCAAGGATTGAACTCACAACCCTGGCTTTAGCAGACCAATGCTCAAACCAGGCTCTTTTGTTAATAAATTTGTTTTGCTTTCATTATAAGTCACCAGTGGTGTGGAAGTTCAGTAAAGTGTGTGCTTCTCAAAAGCTGACAGGCTGGAGTTTGACTGGCTCTGGAGAGGCAGTGAATCTAACACTGTCTCTGTAAGGGTCTAGTGAGAGGCACTGGTCTCTGCAGTGGGATGATTTGGGGGCTGGAATGGTACCAAGGTCAGCCTACAAAGAGTAACCAGGTTAGGCAAAGCCAGGGTGAGGCCTCTGGGTTGCTGGCAGGCTGTTGGATCAGAGCTCTGAACCAAAGCTGCGCAGTCATATGATACCCAGGGTTACAGGGCAGACAGTGACCAAACCCCTTACTGGTCTGGGGGAATCCCAAAACATCAAACAAATTGTTCATATGAAGAAATACTAGGATCCCTTCTACCATAATGGTGATATGTACACCTATTGTCACCTAAGAAAGCTATGTCAGTACACAGAGAGGCATGACATAGCTGGAATAATAAAATGCAAATTGTATCATCTCCATGCTTGATCTTCAGTGATCTGACATGAAAATATATTGACGTCTCTCTAATTATTATGATATAATTCAGCAGGTGGTAATGAGATATGAAAAGAGTAACATGATAGTCTAGTTACATTTCATATTAATAACTTGTGTCATTGTAAGAGTGATTTTGTTGGACCATGCTGTGAGTACTGACCTGATTTTTCTTTCTCTCTCTCTCTCTCTCTCTCCCCCCCCCCCCCCCCACGTCTCATCCATAACAAAAATGGTGAAATCACAGTAATTTGCAGGAATGGATATGATTCAGAAGCAGCTAAAGTACATTCTCAGTTTACTATGTGCTGAAAAAACTGTATGAGTCCCTCTAGAGAAAGCTATGTACTGACCCTTATGAAACATCTTTACACCAATAAACTCATTATCAGCCACTGTCAAAGAAACAAACACTTTCCGACTTCTCCTAGGTAAAATACCCTGCATGGAAAACACAGGGGAAATGATACAATGCTGAATGGAGGTGCGAAAGGAAAAGCAGCAAAGAAAGGATAGGGTTCCAATAGAGAATTTTTAGATCTCAGATTAATAGAGATGCTCTTCATTGTCCTTCTGCACTATAATTTTTTAATGGGACTATAAAGTGTCCATTTATTGTATATATGGCTTGCTGTTAAAAGTCAACATTTACCACTGCAATGTATCCACAACACTTTCATTTATTTCTTATTTCACGTATAGGGAAATTCTATGGAATCTCAACAGTGAGTGTGGGTGAATGTTGTCTTTGAAATGGCACTCACTGCATTTTACAGGTTAATACATGCTTTCCCTTTGCTTGCATTGTTTTTTGCAAAGGTATTCTATGTATTCTGTAATAGACTGGTTTGTCGTGCTATTTGCCTTTATGATTCACCCATGAATCTTTGGACATACCCCAACGTACTATGTAGTGCTGTTAGTTGTGTCTTTGGGGAACTATCATGCTTTTTATACCACTCTGAACACGTTATTTGTTAATTAATACTTCTGGAATGATATTCCCAGGGATGCCATGAGCCCTTAAGTCCTAGGAATCTGCTGCCCTCACCCCGTTGTTATGGAAAGTTCAAAAGAACTGTGTGCATTGCTCATAAAATCCTGGAACTTCGGAAGCAAGAATAGTTAGGCATGGTCCTGAGTAAGAATTACCCATCTTTTCCTAATCTCCTGGCCAGGCCTTTAGATTTATGGGGAAAGATGAGGAGCAGAGCTGGGTAGGTAACTGGTTTTTCAGTTCAGTAGCCAAACCAAAAAATCGGGGGGGAAATCAGTTTGTTTCAAACTAAAACTGTTTTTGTTCTTTACAAGAAAATGTAAAGCCAAAAAAATGTTGTTCGGATCAATTGAGACATTCTGAATCAATGTTTCATTTGATTGGAAGAACCATTTCAACATTTTCTGAAGCTTTTGTTTACAGGCTTGGTTTGGATTTTTTTGGTGAAATATTCACCAAATTGGACCCAAATTCGTCAAATGCTCCAAAAATATATTTTTGGTGAACTTACTATTTTCTGGGGTGGAGGGAAAATTGTCCAGCTCTGTTGAAGAAGGGTTGAAGTCCACCAGTGCTCAACTTCTGCATTCACAGGATTAGGTGACTCTTGCACAAACAATTTTCTAACAAATGATGCCGATGCCTGCTAAATCCTTCACAAGAGGGCGGCCACCACTTTCCCATCTGGGTCCTCAAACCCTCATCTGCTCAAGATCCTGCCAATGTGGCCAGGGGGGAAAAAATTCTTTGCAGCCACAAAATTCTGGTTACATAAGTGTGTCCTTCCTGAAATGGTGAAGACTTAATAGAAATGGACTGACCAGTTTCAGAAAGGTTCGGATTCATTAATGTTTTTGAAGCATGCAGCTATTACAGCAATGAGAAACCTAGCTCTGATCATAAGGAAATATCTGATTCGGTATTATTGCAGGCTTTAGATGGCATGCAGCAAATAAGGCAGAGTCCACTAAATGAACAATGAGGAGAAAAATATTGAAAAGTTGCCTCATTCCTTAAGTACATCCATCCTGGGCACTGAATGAGGTGGGGTCCTCTGGGAAGAATAGTATTTGATAATATAATTAACAACTGTATCATTGTTACACAAAGAGATCAAATTACGTTTTCACAGACAACTTCGTTTTCTAGCTTTCAAGAGCTTAAATTTGCAATCTATCTTTCTTTTGTAACCCTTCTGCCAGGTGGAGCCAGCAGCAACCAGGGCTGGGTTCAATATCTAGGGGTTCCTTTTCAACAATACAACACAGAACTAGCTCGAGCCCCCACTCAGTGACCTGGGAAAATTACAAACCACCCCTGGGAGCCTCTGAGAGGCAATACTTCCCCACTCACAAGCACGAAGTCTGAGTGTAGAAAAGAAACTTTTAATGAAAGGAGGGAAGTCACACAACATTAATTTGGGAAAATGCCACAAGCAGGATTCATAATAAAACTGTGAGCAGGACACCCACCCCAGAGTGTGTGGGGCAGTACCTTCTGCCTCATGTTCTTGAGTTCCACAACCAAAAGTTCTTTTTCTGTGCCCCGCCCGCTCCCTCACCCTACCCCACTCACAGTGGTTGTCCTTGGTCAGTGAGGAGCCAGGGTTCAGCGGTGCATCTGAGAGTTCACCTCCCACCCAGGGAAGAAGGTGCCTTGCTTGCTCCACCAGCTGAGCACTTGTGCTGGCTGGCCGCCGCACCAGCCGCTCTGCCCCACCAACCGCCCCACCAGCCGCTCATTTGGCAGCCAACTGTCAGTCACCTTCTGCTGCCACCTGCCTCTCTGCTGTGACCTCTGCAGGTCAGTCTCTTAGTCGTTGTCATCTCTTAGTGATTTTTAGCTCTTAGCAGGCTGGGCAGAAACATGGTCCTACCACATGTGATTTCAGCTCTGAGCATTTAAAATAGGAAAAAGTCTCCTAATGAAGCCTATTTAACTCTATCTTTGAACAGTGGGGAGGAACAGGTTAAACCAGACTGGGGACCCTTACGGAGAGTCCACACCTCCTGGCTGGGACACCCATCCCCACCCCCTCTTACTTTCACAGGGGTGTGGCATTCGAGCCCCGGCTTTACAAGGTCCTTTCAGCTGAGGATGACCCGCTCATTTGGGACAAGTTAAGCACAGCTCTGCTCCCCTTTGTTCATACAATAAAGTCAACAACATTGATAACAATATTTCACTACCCCTGCATTCAGTACTAAAGTGATTTGTAACCCAACACCAGCCAAAGTAGAACACTTTGAGCAACACACTCTATCTGCTGGATATCTTGGCAGGGTAGGTGTGTTCATGTAAATACACTTTGCTCCTCAAGTCTCTCCCCTCCTAGCTAGCTGTCAGAGGAGAACTCATTCAGACTCTGCTTATACTTTGAACATAGCTTTTTCATACGTAATATGCTATTTATATAATATGTACTCGCAGTAAAAGGCTAAAACTAATAACTGGCAGATTCTTAAGCTGATGTGATTTTACATTTCTCAAAGTCTTTTTGATTGTTGTATTCCACATTGAGGAGCAGTGCACAAATGGTACGAGAAGGAATTTCAATACAGATAGCTTTGCAAATTGAGTTACTAAAACCGTCCAGTGAAAATGAAAGATCAAAGTCCCAGTCAGGTTGAATTTGTGTTACTTCCTAGGACAAAGAATCAAGCAGGAAAACTTAAAGTTCTTTTTTTCTACTAAGTATTGTAGTGTGAATCTTCATATTGCTCCCCAGTACCTAGTCTAATTTTTTAAATATTAATGCCATAAACTACAGCAAAAATGAGTTTACATGGAACCTGTGAACTGTTGAGCCTATTTCTTATTGTGATTAGTAATTAATCTTATAGAAAACATAAGTCATTTGTCAACATATGCTCTGTAAATCAGGTGTTGTCTGGGTGCCAAGGCATTTACTGGTCAGATGAAGGAGACTCCTGACAATCTTTCAGATGAATGGAAAAACTGGAGACATAACTCATATATTCTAGAAAATTTTAAACCATTGGATGCCATCATGGTTTTCTTGAAGATGATGGATCTAGAAAGCAAAGAGACCCTCTAACAAAATTGTAAATGAAAATGGAGAAGCATGAAAAATGGGCTAGATCCTCAGCTGGTGTAAATTGGTGTTGCTGCATTGTGGAGAAATGCCAGTTTATAGCAGATGAGACTCTGGGTCTTACAGGTCTAGTGTATACAGGGCCGGCGCTTCCATTTAGGCGACCTAGGCGGTCGCCTAGGGTGGCAGGATTTGGGGGGGTGGCATTTTGCCAGGATTTGGGGGGTCCCTCCGGGTCTTCGGCGGCAATTCTGCGGCAGGTCCTTCACTCACTCTGGGACCCGCCGCCGAAGTGCCCCAAAGACCGGGAGCGCGGAAGGACCCCCCCGCCGCAGAATTGCCGATGACCGGGAGCACGGAAGGACCCCCGCCTAGGGCGCCAAAAACCCTAGCACCGCTCCTGAGTGTATAGAGGATGCTTCAACATAGCAAAGTGATGCACAGAAGACTCTCTCTCCAAGGTGATCTGTTAGTTTGACTGAGGCCAAAAAGAGTAAAAAGTGAAGATTGGGGAAGCAAAGTATAAAAAGCAGGCATATGATTTAACAGCTGTAGCTTTAAACCCTCCACAGATTTCTTTCTGATGGACCCTGACAAATCACAGGACATGCCCATCAGAGAAATTCCTCTCTGGAGGAATTTGATGGAGACTAAATTCTAGATCTTCACTGTTCAGAATTAATTTCAGACTTGTCGCAAGGAATAGACTGGGAGTTACCTCTGAGTCAAACTGAAAGAGATGTAATTTCTAACCTGGGAGCCCCTGCTATCTAAAAATGGGCAGACAGGTTACTACTTTAGTAGGCCTGTTGTTTCTAATTAGGACTGTGGGAAACCTGCCAGCTTCAGCTTGCACAAGTAGTCCAGGTTTGTCCCTCCACTTGTAGCTTTTGGTTCTAATGTAAATGTAAGCAAATATTTCTCTCTATTTTTAAGGCTAGAATTTTCAAAGGAGGGTAAGGGAGTTAGGCATCCAACTCATTGAATTTCGGTGGTATTTAGGTACATAACTCATTAAGGCTCCTTTGAAAATCCCAGTTTTAGAGGCAGATTCTCCCTTGCCTTGCACCTATGCAAAGTGAATGTAAAAGGCTACTAAATCAGAATAGCAGTGTTTTACCCCCACTTTGTACTCCCTTTTATATAGGTGCGACTAGCTACACAGGATGCCAGGCAATGAAGAATCAGACCCATCATGTCCACACTTCCCAGATTTCTCATTTCATCTGTGATGGAGGCTATACCAGCCTACACTGGGTCAAAGGGGGTTAATGAACCCTGTGGGTTCAATCAGCCTTGCCCCACTACCCCTGCAGTGGATGTCAAGCCTGGAAGGGGCAGTTAAAAGGGCTGAACCTGGCTCAGTTGGGGGCTGACTGGGAAGGAGGGCACATCTCTGACTCCCCCTCAGTGGGGGAAGCCTGGCTGGAGTCAGGGAGCTGAGTGGGATCGCTGGCAGCTAGCATCCCTCAAAGAAGGTAGGTCTGCAACAGGGAGCCCCAGGCTGATGGGAACAAGTGGCAGGAAGTGAGTCCGCCCAGGATTCTGCATGCAGGTGGGGGGCCTGCAGGAAGACTCCTGCTGAGTAAGGGATGCCCTGCCAGAGAAACATAAAACTCACCTGCAGCAGAACCAGCTGGACGGCAGATAGTACTAAGAAGCTCTGCAGTGAGTCTGTAGAAGAGGCTTAGAGACAGGGGAGAGCTGATACACTGTGAGCCTGGGAAGAAGCTGGGAAAGGTAGGAAGCGGTCCAGGAAGGCAGCAAGGGGTCTGTGCAGTCAAGCTTGACTGCTTATTGAGAAGTCTCTGGACCAGAAACCATGGCGAGGGAAGGCCTGGGTTCCTCTATGGTTCCATTGAGAAAGGTAGAATGGAAACTCCGTGACAAGGGGTAATGACTATTGAAAACCCGATACCGTGGTAAGGATTAATGAGCCCGGAGGCCGACCAAAGGCCTGACGTGAGGGCAATGGACTGTTGTTTGTTGGAGTGTTGGTTTGCCCTGGATGGGACAAGAAGACACCCCTTCATCCTGCACCAAGGAAGTAAATGTGTAGTGCGTTTACATTCTTGAAAACGGAATATCAGCCAATCTTGGTTCAAAACGCTAAAAAAGACTTTGAGAAAACTTCTTTAGACAGGAAGTTACCTGATAGTTTAGTTTAGCCTCTAGATAGCCTGTTATGATTTTGTTTTATATGTAACCAATTATTCCTACTATCCTTACTCACTATCTCCTGAATCTCTAGACTTTGCTCTTTAGGCTGAAAATAAGAATGTTTATTATCTCAGTGCTGTCTTGTTAAGCAAAGTGCTGGTCCTGAGCTGACGCTTACAAGCTGGTGTGCGTACTGTTCCTTTGAGGACAACAGAACTGTGTGTAGCCAGTATCAGGAGCTGCATATCACAGAGGAACAATTCACAGGGGATCAGGGACTGGGGTACGCTATTGTTAACTGGCAAGACAAAGAAAGGGCTGGTATTGCCCAGAGGAGAGTACTTGAGTGGCTGACAGGCAAGTGGTATTCGGGGGCTAACACCTAACTAAGGAGCGAGATTCCTGCCACTGGAGGCGGAGCTGGGGAACAACGCAGGGGGGTAACAAGGTGATTTAGGGTAATGCAAGAACCATCACAGTCACCAACTCATCTCAGAATTTGGCCTGGAAGCACCAGAACTCAACAAATTTTGTAGAGAGTTATAGTATTTCCCCAGGCCATCAGTTATGCTGCATGGGTTCCCAGTGATGCACCAAAGAGCTAATACAGATATAATAAGGCAAAAATGCAAGAAGGGACTGGCAATAAATATCTCACCCCCACAGTGGAATAGAAGAATATAAGAGATCAAGGAAGCAAGCTTGGGCCTTCAATATCATCTCATTCAACAAAGAAACCATCGTTAGGGTGTGCTGGTCACCCCCGAGACTTTATAAAATTAAAGCTGCCCCAAAGATCGATGCTGGAGGTGAGGGGTGAAGGAGCCACACTTGCATATATGTGCTGGTTATGCCCTGTTGTTTCAAGCTCCTGAGATAGCACTAAAATCAGAATTAACATGATCCAGGAGATTTCACTTGACCTTAAAGCAGATACCTGTGTACTGGTCATCTGCCCAGCCATACCAAAGAGGATCGCTACATAAAGTTTTACTGGTCATATGTCAAATTTTGCTATCCTGGAAAAAACCTAAACTCCTCCTCCTTGCCTTCCCCTCTCAAGGCACAAAGGACGATACAATGGACTGGCAGTCCTGCCTGAGAAGGAAAGGATCGTATACAATAGGTGGCACACTCCAGGAAAAATTCATTTGGGACCGTTTCCTAGAACTGGTCAACTAATCCCCACGCTCCCTGCCCCCACTTCCCTCTTGACTTTGATTTCCTTTTTATTGTCTCTTTTTTAACTTAGTCTGTGCCATTAAAATCTGTGTGCTGGAAATACTGTGGCTAATACGCAGGAATTCAAGCATTGTGTCTTGGTCTTTTATCATTTCCATGGATAGTATTTTTTGTGTGTGTTCCATAAGTTATCACCTAGAATTTGTTTGGTTTGTTATAAGAAAAAAGAATGGAAAAGTTTAAGATTTTTTTAAATGTTTTTGGCATTATAATGAACCCAGAAACCATGCAGGTTTTACGTAGTTTTGGATTTCATCATGAAAGCATCGCATAGCACTAGTTATGACACTAGAAGTCTGTGGATGGGGGACAGGACTCCTGTTTCCAGCTTGCTTCACTAAAGAATAATCTAAAACAGATTGAATTTCAATCTGAGAGATGGAATTTGATACATAAAATGAAATGGAGCACTGGTTGATGACCAGGCAATAATGTTCTTTAGAGGCTTGTAGAATAGAAATAAAAATAGCATGATAAGAAGAGGATTTGATCTCAGAAAATATTGGGAAATATTTTTATAATGCCAGAAGCTCTAAAGGAATGTGAAAAGAAAAATTTACTAGCGGCCTAGCCGTGTTATGATTATCCTGGAAACTGATTGTAAATAAGAATTATGTTCTCCTCCTTAACTAGAGAACTTTGGCAAACTCTTGGGGACAGTAGCCATTTGTAGCCTTGGTTACTCAACCAAGCTGAAGACATTGAGGCATATATTGATTGGAGATGCCATAATAGAAAGCAAGTGAATTGAGACCAAGGGACAATAGTTTTCCCTCCACGCTAAAAATCTAGTCTTTCCACACTATATATAATTTATAGCACACTTTCAAACCGTAATAGGAGAATAACAACTCCTTTTCCAACATCCATTCCTGTTTCAGACGAAGATGTGCTAGTCAATAGTTCCTTCATCTATTGACAAGTTCTTCAGTTGTATGGAACTATTTTAGACTGATGTGATCCCATTTCAATAACTGGAATGTGTCTGTTGGTTGAAGACTCTATATATGTCTGTGGGTAAAAGAATAGCTACTTCAATTTAGGTTCAAATTATCTCCCGCTGTATACAGATAGATAGATATTTTACATTCTTGCAGTAATTTTTTTCTAATATAGGCTACTTTGATTTCATTTGATTGACACTTTGGACTTTGTTTGACACTTCTGGACTACTTCTGGCTACACTGCTCTTGCCCACAATAGTAAGCTGTTTTATTGTTTATTGTATGCTTTATCCTAAGCATGGCAAGTGTCTAAATTAGCTCGATTCATTGTCGTGAACTCCTGAATAACATAACAATTCAGTGAGCATGGCTGTGAACAAAAGACAGTTGTGATGGGTTCGAGGCCACTCTGTAATAAAATTGTTTTTGAAAAAGTATATTTGTAGTTTGATCTTGAATCCAGAAAACAACAAACTGCATACAAGAAATGAACATTTGGCACCTCTAGAACAATCCATGGCATAGATTACTGACTGTCCTTGTAATGCAGAAATGAATGATAATGAAATGGGATAAATCCAGAGGTAATGTAAATGGAGCAGTCAGTAAAGGATAGGTAATCTGCCATAAAGTAAGGGAGGGTAAGGTGGGTTTTTATTATTACATGACTTTCATCCTTGATAAATCAGAAGCAGTGCCTTTGGCATGTTGAAAGCTTCTGAAATGGCACTGGTCTCTTTTTCTTCTTGTAAAACTGGCCGAAAGACAAACTGGCCAATTTTGGATTTGCAGGAGAAGCTTTTCATACACATCTGAATATAATATAAATCAGTGGTACCGATGAACAGGAATGAAGTAGTGGGATGTCCTTGGAAGACCTTGAGTCCCAGAGAGACTTGTCCTCTTTTCCTGAAAGGTTTTCTCAAGAAATAATGTGTAAAAATTGGAGAATATCCTGATCTATTCTCTATTTCTGGATTTCTGTCTCAGTCCAATATCTGCAGTCCAAATGTTAGAGAGGAATCAGGAAGCAGTTTATTTAGTTTATTTTAACTATCATTAAATAATAATATAGGTGAGACAATGTAGGCATCTTGCCATACAGAAATATTGAGGTGGTGGATAATGAGATCTTGCAGTTTTTTGAAGTTGTTTGACCTGAGTTTAGTGTTTGTGGAAGGTTCTGGATTGATAGCCCTGGATATTGAAGTCCTCGCTCTACTCACAGAACAGGTGCAGGATTGAAAGGTAGTTCAAGCTCCGTGCCTCTTTCTATGCTTGGTTTATCGGCTAAGACTGACAGCAATTATGCCAATTAGTGCCAATTAAGATGATGACTTTTTTGATGTGGAGACCTGTCCACTGGGAGCCAGAACGTGATGACACTCATTTAGCATAGGCCATTGAACAGCCATTTCAGGCCAACAACTTTTAGTCACAGACCCTTCAATGTTTTTTTCAACCTACTTGACTAACAGCACTTTCTCAATCTCAAGGCCAGGTTCAATTCAGAAGTTGTTTCAGTGTCTGTACTGGCTTTCAACTAGAGCTCAGTGTCCCATTTCTCCCTAGTTGATGAGAACTGTTCTTTCATAAACTTTATTCCATGCCTGTAATATCACCTTGATCAATCAATCCATCAGCCCTCATAGAGAGAGCGCCAGTCACAACACGTCATTCACGTTATTCTAGCCAATCCTTCAGCCCCCGCAGGCCAGGCTGTCAGTGACACCGGACACCCAAATGGCATAGCGCACCACAGCCCAAAACCCCTGAGTGATCCACTAGCCTCAGCCTCCCAAGTAGCTGGGATAACAGGTGCATGCCACTGCGCCCGGTGCCTGTAATATATACAACCATATTGCAGCAGTAAATGAGAATTAAAAAAAAGAAGAAAAAAGAAACTCCTTCTCTGCTTATGATGCATTATGTGTAGTCCTATTCTTCAGTGCCTGGGTAGTATCACATTTTGAAAGAGAGATTTTAAGCCCATTTTTTTTATAAGCACCATGTAGGCATTGCAATGGACTCTATAGAATGTGCATGATCATACTGAAATATTTACAGTAGAATTGTTACAGTATATATTAAGAAACAATGGAATGGCCCAGAGCATTTCCTCCATTCAAACACCTGTTGGAGAGAGGAGATCCATATGTAATATTCCTCAAAGCATTGCTAGGGAGTGGGGTGTCAGGTGAGGAAGGGGTGTCAGGGTGAGGAAGGACGGGCAGGGGGCTAGCACTTTATTCCCATAATGGAAATGTTGTAGGGACCTCCGCTTCCACTTAAATTTGTGCATGCACAGGGGGTCAGAGGTGAGAGTGGGACCCAGAGGGTCTGGAGTGGCTGCCACGGTGTCCAGGATCAGGCTGGGGAGCAGGTAGGAATCTCTGGACTCCCCTTCCTAATCAGAGCCAGCTTGTCTCCCGCCCGCCCCCCCCCCCCATACACAAGTCTCAGTAGCTCCCCTTGCTCTCCTTCCTATCCCTCTTCTCCCACTCCCAAGGTGGGGTTTGTTCCGAATGGCTCTTCCAAGGGTAAGAGACATCTAGGCTAAGGCCTTGAGCCATCACATTGGCTCTAGACCCACTGCCCCATACCTGAACAGCAAAGGTATGAATCTGCAACCAATGCAAGCGACAAACTACAGCTCCTTGGGGGCAATCTGTGCCTCAGCAGGGAGCAGGGTTTTATGTGCTGGCAGATGGCTGCAGAGGGGCTGGTAGATCCATGACTATGTAGATTCACTGCACATTCCTCCCTGGGTTGGAAGCGCACTTCAGTTGGTTCTTTTCTTTTCTGTCCCTGTAGAACTCCTTAGCTCCCAGCCTGTCCCAAACCAGGTTGGGTCGAGGATTTGGCCCTAATGAAACTGAGAATTAATTCCTCCTGAACATAGGCACAGCTCAAGCTTGCCCTCTGCCCTCTCATATTTTTGTCTTCGCTGTAGACTCGCTATTTATTGCTCTTTGAAATGTAAAGATGGTTTGGCATCAAATTAACTTAGAATCACAGGTTTTATCAGTCTCTACAAGAAGTTGAGATATTGGTTTATTTGGTGAATCCAGAATCCTGGGTGTCATATTGCTGGTCAGTAATTGATCCTTTCAAATTTCTTTGTCCATGAAATAAAATGGCAAAAAGTAGGAATCCTGAAAGCTCTACTTCCATAACTGTCTTCCTTCATTCAATTTTAAGAAAGACCAAAAGACACTGAATACTTGGAAGTGACATAAATGACAGATTCTAAATTTCTACTTAATCCTTATTGTGTCACTATGCATGTCAAGTACTGTAGCTTTCATACTAGAAGGGAGGGAAAAGCAGATAGAAAACAGCAGAATCCTGTATCTGTAATATCTGTGCAGGTGGATATATGAACTTTCTCTTACAGAATGGCCGTGTGAGCTGTATTCATAGATAGAAGTAAGCATGCAGTCTGAAAAGTGGGTGTAACTGATATAGAGTTAGTAGTTATACAACCTAGTCCACAGTTTCAGAGAACTTGTATGGTATTGCCAGCACTGCACTAACCAAATGCATAGTAAACGTGAACATCAGCATTACATATAGAATGCAGTGTCAAAAATGACTACAGACAAGTCATTCTTATAAATAAAAAAGTAGCAACCCAAAAATAGAGCTCTGCAGGAAATTCCACTCCACACTTCCAAAGAATGAGATTGTCAGTGCCTTCACCAGCCTGCAAATGATTTGATAAATATTGTAAGAGCCAGTGTATTGTATCTCTCAGGAAGTTTGTTGGTTCAGAGGAAATGAAGGGAGGAAAAGGGAGTATTTCAGAAGGAGGTTTAGTAGACACCATCTTCAGTCATGTAATGTCAGATTACATTTGTATATGTTTTGCTGAAATCTGAATGTGGAGACTTTATCTTTTAATAATGTATCTCATTACTTTCCGCCATTATTAGGGCTCCCCTTCAAATGAGGTATCTTTATTTCATTGATCTCCTCTCTGTCCAGCAATTCTGAATGCAGTTCAAAACATGTATATGTATATTGTTAAAGATCACAGACCAGGTGTTGGAGATAGGTATTGGGCTGAGAGAAAATATATAGTATTGGACTTGAAAAAATCTCCCAGTCCACACTTGGCCCTTTCTTGCCTGTGCTAATTAAGGGCTTAATATTTATTTCTTTGCATCACTTTATAGGCAAAAACTCCATTAACTTCAGCTACCGTAAGCTCAGCCTGTTTTTCACCAGCACAATCAAAGAACCTACAAGTCTTCCAAGTTTATACTGAAGATGCTTCCTTAGCTTATATTTTCAAATTCATTTTTAAACTCCAAAATAATAATAAAAACTAAAAACAATCAGCTTCACAAAATAAACAATATTTTACACTACTTCAGCACCTTCTTTGCAAATATTTCCAACTTAAGGCACCTTACAGAAATGCATCAATTCTGCTTCGTGACACTCCAAATGGGGTAACTATTATTACCCCCCTTTTATAAGTGGGGACTATGAAACACAAAGAGGCAAATACATTGCCTGTGGCCACAGAACTAGTCAGTGGCAGTCACAAGAATAGAGCCCAGGTGTCCTGACTGTTCTCTGTTCTGACTGCTGCATTGATTTGTTTCTGTGTAGTTAGAGGTAGAGTGTGGCAAACCCAGAAGTACAATGAAATTGAAAATTAAGACAAAATTCTACCATTGCCTGGCAATTGCCAGTGCTAAATTAAGCCAGCAACTTTTTTTATAAAATCATAGTAGAGAGAGCAGAACAAGCAAATAAACTTTTGTTTTCCTTTAGTTCCCGTAGTGTCTCTACTTTTTACTATTTTGGCTGCTGTTATACCAGTTTAAGGTGCTGACTCTTGTTTGAACGTTATCCACACAAAGATAATTTTTTTCCTTATATAAACTTACTATTGGCAATACTGTTGCCTACATTGTATTATTACACATACGCCCTTTTCTATTTAAGTTATAAATATCACGTGATGGAGACATTTATTAGCTAAAGGCCTTGCCTACACTACAGAGCCTTGGCCAGTATAGCTATGCTAGCAGAGCCTCCTAGTGGAGAGGCCATGTAAGCCGTCAGAAGGAGTTCTTCTGTCAGCTTGGCTATACTGGATGATGTTGGGGGGAGGGATAGCTCAGTGGTTTGAGCATTGGCCTGCTAAACCCAGGGTTGTGAGTTCAATCCTTGAGGAGGCCATTTAGGGATCTGGGGCAAAAATCTGTCAGGGGATTGGTACTGCTTTGAGCAGGGGGTTGGACTAGATGACCTCCTGAGGTCCCTTTCAAACCTGATCTTCTATGATTCTATGTTAACTACACCAAGAGAAGCCCTCTTCTGTTGGCATAGTTGTGTCTACACTGGAGGGGTGTTGCTGGCATAACTAGAGTGTGTGTGATTTTTTTTTTCTTTGTTCACACTCCTAGCCAACATAGCTATCCCAGCAAAATGTTCTAGGGTAGACCAGACCAAAGTCAGGTCCAGTAATGCATTGTATTTATTACACACCTTTGATCCAGTCACCTGTATTCTGCCCACTAATTCTTCTCTCTCAAGACTTCTAACATACTAGAGCTCTGAGAATCTGAAAATGGCTAGCAGTTTGCCTGAGAAATGTTTTCTTTTCCTCCTAAAAATGTGGGATATCTCCCATCTGAGCTGAAATGCAGAACAGGCTGCCAGGCTCGGGCTCTGTGCATACCGAGAAATTAACAGGCATGTGCATAGTCCAAAGTGGGACTTTACTTGGGTAACACTCCCATTGAAGTCAATGGGAGATCTGGCGTCTATTCTTGTTCTCATAACACATGACTGTTGAAGTCAAAAGAAGTTTTGTAAAAAATATGAGCTGTAGGACTGGTCCCCATTAAAATACTATCCAGGGATCATCGGGGAATAGAAAGTAGCCAAGAAGATGAAAAGGGTTTTTTCTTTGCCTTAATTTATGCAGGGTCCAATAGTAATTGCACCGGTTGTAAAAGAAGATTTTTATTGTGAAAGTGCTTGTTTGCAAAAACAAATTGAATCTAATCCCCGATAAGGAATGTAGAATCACTACTTTCACCAGTAATAGGAATAAAAGATTTACAGTTCAGCACTGAAAGTTCCCTAGGAAAATGTCCACACCCCATGGTCAAACAGCAGTCTGATTATAAAATTTGATAGCAGCTTGGCAAACCTTTTAAACTTCCTAAATCTTGTAAGAATCAGCTGGTAAACTAGACCTAGCTCTAAAAATATTTTCAGGAACTACTTTCCCAACATTTACCAAACTATTGAAGTAGTAGAGTCCAGGGCCAATCCAAATATATTTTACAAGGAAGGGTCACGGTGGGGTCAGTTGAGGACAACACCAGGAGCCAAGAAGGACGGCTCCAGATTAAGCTACAGTGAACTAAACCCACTTTACCTCTGAAGGAGAGCATCCATGTGGAGATTAATGTAATTTAATGTATGCTCATTAAGGGCTCTGCTTTAGTTGTTTCATTTTAACTTTCCTGAGTGTCCTCAGGAGCTTCCAAGTTCGGAGGCTCCCTTCGTTGTTCAGGGCCACATTTTCAAGTGTGGCCTTTAATTTTGTTTACCTTAATTTTGAGGTGCCAAATTTTAGAAACATCAAAATAAAGGCAGCTAAAACTATAGGCTGCTTCTGCAAATACATTTTCAGACCTGTTATAAGAGGGTAATTGACACTTACGTAGCTTACAGAAATGAGGTAAGGGTTAATGAGTTACAATTTGTAAAACGCTTTGTAGATAAGGAGCTCTGTATTGGTGTGATTATTACAAAGACTTTGTAATAATTTAGCATTATTACTATTGAATTCTTTGTTAGCTCTATTATCTTTTTAAAACTATCCTTCCTAGCCCTCAGTCTGCAATTTACAATCCCACCGGGTTCTCCGGATCATTATGGAATGAAAGGTATGTACTGTATTTCTTTCTGTTTCTTTCAGATATAACCCTTTAAAACTACTGCACTCTAAAGCATGAGCATCTTTCATATGTAACCTTTTAGAACTCCTATACTTTAAAATAAACCGATTTTTCTAATGAAGAGGTGCATTATATGATTATGATGATTTATAGACTTCTTTTAAGAGTGTTGTAAAAGATGTCGCTGTTTGTGATTTTTATGCCTCCAGATCAGGCTGTGGGATATCATGTGGAAAAGAGCAAAGTACAATTTAGAAACATATTCAGGAAATCAATTCCCAACGTGCCTTGCCTGACTTGGGCTACTTGGTTATTTTATGGTGCACAGAATAATACTTTCTCCTTCTTTCAGATGTATTAGCATACCCCACAGCGAGGCACATAATGTGCGATGCAGAGCTCTTCATCCGGGGCTCACTAATGCTCCCGTTGAAGGTAATGGAAGCTTTAGTGGTGGGAGCAGGATTGGACCCTTCTTTAAATGCTTGTCCATATATATGCCACTGTTGGTGCAGATGTACTGAATGCACTCAAGGCTGGATTCTTTTGTCCAATAATTTCCATTGGGGGCTGCATCTGCACCCTAAGTTCCCCCTACCAAGGCCATAAAGAGTGGGGTGACCCCCAATCATCCCTCAGTTCCTTCTCACCACCTGTGGCTATGAGTCAGAACTTGCAGCATCCCAGATTCGTCACTCGCAATGTGGCCTTTTCTTTCATGATTTGTTGTAGATAGTGCTTTAACTGCAAGGTTGTAAAATGAAAGAGGGGAACCACCACCAAGTCCTCTTCCTCCTTTCTGAATGGCCCCTCTTGTGGATATAGCTCAAAACATTTTTTTTGCCTGTAACTATTTGGCAAATTTGTGCTGAATTTGTGAATAGTTTTAGTAGATCCCAAACTGCATTTTTCTGTGAAGAAACTATTTGTCTGAAAATGTTCACCCAGCTCTACATATGCCCTCCATTTGGGAAGCCTTTATTTCATTTTTGTGGGGTCTGGAGCTCCATCACTACAGACCACTGGTTGTGGAAATCATAGAGATGGGCTGTTCCATCCAGTTTCAGACCCTCTCCAGCCCCCCCAGCATCCCTGTCTCTTTTCAGCCACCCCAACACAAGAGCATGGTACATCAAAAGGTGTAGTTACTTCTGAATCTCAACACCTTGGAGGAAGCACTTCAAGATCAAAGGGGAAAGGGGGTTTACTCATATTCTGATTCCGAAAAAGAAAAGGGCTTGTTGCCCTATTCTGGACCTGAAACAAGTGAACGTCTTTATCCACAAGCTTAAGTTCAGGATGTTGACTCAGGCATTAATAATTCCAATCTTAAATCCACACGATGGCATTCAGTTCTTGACTTCCAAGATGATTATTTTCATATAGCAATTCACCCTACCCACAGAAGGTATCTGAGGTTTTAAGTTGGCAGTTACCACTACCAGTACAGTGTTACCATTCAGTTTACTAACAGAGTCAAGAGTATTGACAAAATGCTTAGCGGTAGGGGTAGCTTACTTTGGGATCCAAGAAGTCCAGGTGTTCCTGTATTTAAACAACTGATTCACTTGTGGAAAGTCACACCAACAAGTAACATACTCTTTTCAGTGGAATCTGCAACTTATTGCCTCCTTAAGTCTGGAAGTAAGCAGAGAAAAGTCAATACTGACTCCAACTTAAGGGTTAGAATTTGTAGGACTCCAGGACAGCAATGACTTATCTACACCGGAAAGATTTCAAGCCAAACTAGACCTATCCCTCCACCTACAGACTCACCTGAAGATACCAGGGAGAACTTTTCTCAGGCTGCTAGGTCAAATGGCCTCCTGTGCCTATGTAACTCAGCATGCCAGATTTCACCATTACTGCATGCCTGGGTGGTTGAAGTCTTTATATCAGCCAAGCATACATCACCTGGATATGTCAGTACAAGTGAAAAGACTCTCTGCAAGGGAGTGTCTCTCTCTCTTCTGTTCTCTGCCACCAAATGTTTGATGATATCTACACAATGGGGTGGGGAGCCTATTGAGACAACCATCAAACACAAGGCATATGGACACCTCAGAGAACAAGCTTGACAAAAATGTCTTGGAGTTAAGCCCCGACAGTGGATGTGCACAACTTTCCTCCAGCTTTTAAAAGGACTGACCATTCAAATCATGATGGACAATGTTTGATATAAACAAGCAAGGGGGAACAACATCCACTCCTCTATATCAGGAGGCTGTATGTCTGTGGAATTTTTGTATCCGTCATGAAATTATTCTGAGAGCAATACACCTGTCACCAGCAGTACATAGAAGGTACTGGCAGATCACCTCAGCAGACACTTTTCAAGCGACCATAAGTGGTTGATAAAGGATAACATAATCCAAGACAGATTTCTCAGCCAGAGAAAACAAGAAGTGTCAAAAATTCTGTTCCAGAGGGGAGCAGATTCAGGATCCTACCTGATGCATTCCTGATTCCGTGGCCTGAGTCCCCAGGCCTGATATACACTTACCCTCCAGTTGCATTAATCCCAAGGGTTCTCAGGAAGCTCAGGCAGGACTCAGCCAGAATGATTGTGGTAGCTCCAGCATGGCTGAGACAATTCTGGTATACAAACCTAAAGAATCTCTTTATCCAAGCTCTGATCCAGTTACCCCTCCAGCCAGATTTAGGATTGCAGAGATTGTTAGTTCTCCCAACCAGGTCCACGTTCCCTGCACCTCACAGCTTGGATACTGGCTAGCTGACTTCAGTGGAATGAACCTATTTCAATCGAAGTACCAAATGTCTTAATCCACAGTAGAAATCCCTCTCCGACGTACACTATGCTCTTAACTGAAATAGATTTACTATCTTGGCCCACCACCACCATTTATGCCCATAACTGGCACAGTTGCCAGACCTACTGGACTACCTCCTCTCATTAAAGAACTCTGGACTGTCAGTGAGCTCCCTCAGGGATCACCCAGCAGCCATCTCAGATTTCCATCCTCCAGTTCAGGGGCATTCTACATGTTCTAACCCTATGTTGGCCAGATTCCTAAGGGCCTTATGAGGTTATATTTCCCAGTTAGGAAACCTACCTCTCATTGGGAGCTAACTGTTGTTTTCACAGATTTGTTAAGCCCAACTATTCGAGCCGTTAGCTGCATGTGCCTGTTTCATCTTGCCATTAAAACAACCTTTCTGGTAGCAATAACTTTGGCCAGAAGGGTGGCAGGATAGATACAAGCACTGGTGGCAGGTCCCCCATATACAAGTTTTCATAAAGACACACCTTATCTTTTACTAAAAGTACTCTCTCTGGCTTTCATTTAAATCAGGTTATACATCTACCTGTAATTTTTCCAAAAAAACCCAGTCAAATAAAAGTGACTTCATACCCTAGATGCTCTGAGGGCACTCTCTATCTACATAGAACAAAGTCATTGAGGGTATCCCTCAGACCATTCATAGCCTGGAAGGACAAGGTGAAAGGACAGGCCACTTCAACACAAAAGCTTTCTGACTGGGTCTCTGCTTGCATAAAGCTATGTTATGAATTAGCAAACATAGACCCACCTCTGAGATTGACTGCTCACTCTACTAGATCACAAGCAACCTCTGTTTCTTCTTTGAGAAATGTTTCCATGCTGGAGATATGTAGGGCAGCTACTTGGGGTTCAGTACAGATGCTTACCCAGTATTACTGCCCAGTGGAAGCATCCAGATCTGATACTAATTTTGATAGGGCTGCCCTACAATCAATGTTTAGGTAAACTCCTAGCTCCCTCTGCTGTAATCTAGGTCACTGCTTGGTGAGTCACCAACACTGGAAATATAGATGGACAAGTACTCAAAAAAGAAGAAATTGTTACTTACTTTACACTACCTGTGGTTTTTTGAGATGTGTTCATATAAATTACACAATCCACCCCACTTCCCTACTACTATGAACTCTGAGAACACCTAGATTCAGTATTGGCCAAGAAACTGAGGGGCATTGGGGTTGCCCCGCCCTTTTTGCATTGGTTGGCGGCATGAGGACACTGAGGGCACAGGTGCGGCCTCCAATGGACATCGAAAGCCCAAAGAATCTGGACTCATTGGACACACACACACCAACGATGGGAATATATATGAACAATAAAGGTTGAAGAACCACAGTTACTGTAAGGTAAGTAACCATTTTTGTTGGTGGTGCAACATTCAGAAAAGTGAAGGAGGCTCTTCAAGTCTAAGATTTGTGGTGATGTTATGCAGTGACTTCTGTTCTCCCTCTGTGGTGTATATTACTTCAATTCTTCTATGGCTAGCTCAGACTTCTCCTTAAAGAGAACCCTGGGGCCAGAATCAAAGCATGTTGCAATTGAATATCCCATTCAAATATCCATCTGCATCAGCACTACTGAAATGAAAATGTAACCCTTTCTTTTAGTGCAGGAGTTGGATTAGCTTTTTGATGAACAGCAGCAACAAAGGTGGCCTATTTTTCCAGCTATATTGTCTTTCCAAACTGCTGAATTAAGGAATTCATGCTGTTTTGTTTTATTACTGTTGTAGGTATATGGTAAATGTAATTAATTGCAGATAGACATAAAGGCACCTACTCATCGGCGAGAAAGTTTTATATTATATTTACGAAGGAATTGTAGGAAGAGTTAATCTAGGGATTGAGAACTTTGACTGCTCAAGGTGCAGGCCCGATACATAGATGAGTCATTTTACATTGATACAGTATGATGGGGTCTACCTACAAAATATGAAACGAAATTTAAAGGACAAAGATATAGTTACAAAGAAAACTAATAGTCCAGTCCTACAGCTGTTAATCAAACATGGGATCCTTAATCACATGAGTAATCACAGTGAAGATAATAGGACTTCTGCTGGAAACATAGGAATTGTCAGACCAGATCAGACTACTAGTTCATCCAGTCCAGTATCTGTTCTTTGACAGTAGCCAGTACCAGATGCTTCAGAGGAAGATGCAAGATACCTTGTAATAAACAACTATGCAATAACTTGCTCATAAGAGATTATTTCCCTATCTCCAAAATCTCCTGTCAAGTGTAACTCTGGATGTTCTAATTATCTATAGATAGGTCTAAATTTTAAAAATCCCATTAAACTCTTGGCTTCAATGATATGTGGCAATGAGTTCCACAGATCAATTATAAATTGTGTAGAAAAGCATTTCCTTTTAGGTTTTTTTTTTTTTGCAAGGCCACCACTTGTAATACGAGGGTAAATAGGCATACCCTTTGTGTACTATCCAGCATATCTCTGAGGCCTTCTCAAATTTGTCTCCTCTCTAAACTAAACAGTCCCAGACTCTTCAATCTCTCCTTTAATGGAAATCTCTTCATGCCTCTAACGGTTTCCATTGCCTGTCTTTGTACCCCTTCTGTTTCTACTATATCCTTTCTGAAGACATGTGAACAAAACTGAACACAGTATTCCAGGTGACCGTGTATCCTTGATCCCTATAATATTTTACTGCTGAAATATGGGGTGTCTAAAGAATGGGATAAAATTTGTTTGCTTTTTGACAGCTTCTGCACAATAAACACACGTTTTCATTTAAGCCATTCCCAATGATGCCATTGTCTCTTCCTGGGTAGTTACATTTCATTTAGAAGCCAACAACATATATGAGTGCTTTAAATTATTACTTCCTATGTTGATTACCTTGCATTCATCAATGCTGAAATTCCTCTGCTATTGTGCTGCCCATTCACCTAGCTTTGCTCGGTCCCTGTCAAGTTCTTTAGTCTTCTCTGGTCTTGACTACAATGAATAATTTTGTGCCATCTACAAACTTTGCCACCTTGCTCTGACAATTAATCAATGTATCAAATATTGGTCTTAGGAACAATAGGGCACCCCAAACAATTTTCCATGTTGAAAATTGGCATTTTATTCCTACTGTTTTTTATCTTAATTAATTTCCAGTTCTTGATTGAACCTTATGGATCTTCCCATAACTACCTTAGTTTCCTAATAACATCTTGTGATGTTGAATGTCATCAAAAAGATGGATAAAGGAGAACCAATTCATATAATTTATTGGAACTGTCAAAGGCCTTTTATGAAGAATTCTAGTAGATCATATCTTTCTTTGAAGGAAGTCATCCTGGATTGTCCCTATCATATCATGTTCACCCACATGTTTATGTTATGAAGCAAGGCTATCTGGTCTCTAACTCCCAGGACCACTTCTACTGCCTTTTTAAAATTGACAAGGATTAAATCAAGAGCAGAAGTTTCAGAATCAAGCCCGAAGCATGTTAACTCTGTTGATGATGTTGATTGCTTTAATGCAATGAAAGTTTTCTGGGATTTGAAATTATGATGTTATGTTATCAATAGTTTGAGGCTCTATTCTGTGAGGTACTGAGCATCTTTTGGGTATGTCTACTCTGCACACTAAGCCTGGGCTCTGAGTCAGGTTTGAGCCCAAGCCCCCCTTGCATTCACACACAGATCAGTCTGACTCTGGAGGACCCAGGTCCTAAGATGCTGCTAGGGGGTTGGATTAGAGCCCAAGTCCCTCTGACTTGAGTCCAAGCCCTGTCATTTTGCAGTGTGGTCACAGTTTCAGATCCAAGTCAGAACGTCTGAATAGTGCAGTATGGACACATTAACATGGCTGTACAACACAGGTCCAGCAACTCAGTTAGATGTACTCAGAGTGTTACCTGTGGTATATTGAACTTTAGGAATTTGAGTGACTGACTGTGGATGAGGTGTTACTGCCCCTTTAAGGCACGGAACAGTCAGTTTAGCACTGTTTAAAAAAACTTTGCATTTGGAAGCAATTCCAGGTGGGGACTGTTTGGAGACTAAAGTAGGAATGGAGGAAGCCAGCTGCATTTGCTAACAATGACCCACTTATTGGCTAACTTATTGGCTAACTTATTGGCCATTTTTTTTTGTTTTTTGTTTTTGTGGTTTGCTGTTCTTCTCATCCAATTAGTGTCAGTATTGATCATTAAAAAGACATGATTGGCTTAACTGAATCCGGAGACATAACATGCTCAACTTCTAATGAAGTCAATTGGGTTGTTTGCACTAGACTTTTATTGCCAAAAATTCCCACTTTTGTTGCCACTGATTCAGCTCTGCCACTAACAGCAACAGCACTAATATATACAGGGATCTACGTGGCTGCTGACATTTTAAGCACTGTATTGTCAATTCCTGCTTGGAGCAGGCCTAAATGACAAAGTGGCAAATACACAGGTGGCCATCAATGCTTGCACTATGTCTGGGCTAACAATGGTGAGGAATTTGGGACAAAAGTCAAGTGTAGACATCCCCACAGGGATTTGAGGGCACTCAGCATCTCACAGGAATTGCTTACACTTTGCAGGAACAGATCACGTACTGTAATTAGCCTTTGATTTCCAAAGGTCTAGAGAGACATTCTGCTCTGACAATAGTTGACCGACACCGGCACAGTGTTTAGGGGGAGCAAAGTCTTTTTTGACAATTTTATTATTTCTCTCTGTGTCCAAGTCTTTTTGCTAGTCCTGCCTGTAAGCAATATTTTAAACGATCCCATGATTTCAGTCCCATAAGAAATTCACTACAAATTTCTGAATCTCAGCCTTTGTGCTTGCAAAGTTCTAATGGCTGTGACCATCAAGGACATTTTAGCAGAGCACAATGATCCAGTGTCAGGGGTCATGAAATATATTACAAATAAAACTAAATGGGCCAAGACCAGAGGATTAAGGCTAGTTGTAGTTTAGAGGTTCTGTAGTCCTCAATGCAAACTCAACATAATACATTCAGTAACACTGCAGGGTTGAGTGAGGGGCCCCTCCAAGTACATTTGGCCCTGGAGCCCCATCTCCACCCCTTTCTAGGAGGAACTGTCTGAACCAGCAGGAGCAAGAGGAGAGCAATGGAGTAGTGGGTGAGACAGAGCTTACAATGTTTTCTCCCTGCTCAGGGCTTATCTTCACTAAAGAGTTAGGTTGTGTAAGGAGTTGTAATAAATAGTGGTATGTCTACAGGGCTATAAAAAACCCCGCAGCGCTGTGTCTCGGAACCTGGGTCAGCTGACTAGGGTTCATGGGGCTCAGGCTGTGGGGCTAAAAATAGCAGTGTAGGTGTCTGGGCTTGGGCTGGAGCCCAGGCTCTGGAACCCACCACTCTTGTGGTGTCTCAGCCCAAGCCCAAAGGTCGGCACTGCAATTTTATAGCCCCACAGCCCGAGCCCTGTGAACCCAAGTCAAATGACCTGAGCTAGCCATTCCTTGCCGCAGGTCTTTTACTGCAGTGTAGCTAGACCCTAAAGGTATGTCTACACTGCAATCTGGAGATACAACTCTAGCATGTGTAGAATACCTGAGCTAGCTCAATTCACAATAGCAGTGAAGCCGCCGCAGTAGAGACAATGGCACAGGCTAGCCCTGCTTACCCAGGATCTGGGGTACATATTCAAGTGGCTGCAGCCCATGCTGCCGCAGCTAGATCAGAAGCTAGGTCAAAGGTAGGTCAGGTATGTCTACATATGCGACAATCCAGATTGCAGTGTACGCATACGCTAACCTGATTTTAAGCATGACTTTACAGTCAGAATAAGCAGGATCAAGTCATGGTGCTGATGAACGAGAGCGGTGGGGGCAGATGCCAGGAAGAAGTCAGAGTTTCCTGCCTAGAATAGTGATGAAGAGACAATTGAATTCAGGGAGAACAGGAGAAATAGAAAAGCTAACAATATATTTATTTTTAATGGTTAATAAGATAATGCAAAAACAGTGAATAAATGGGTAAAGCTTATGGAATCATAGAACCATTGGAGTTAGAAGGGACCAAAAGGGTGTCTAAGGAAGAAAACAAAATTTTATATATATGTAAAACACAAAGACTTACATTCCTGCCCAACCCTTAATATTCTTAGGCTTTTAACAGGGACCAATTGCTATAAAAGTTACACTATACCCACAATAAAGGTATGCTCTCGATGCCCAGTGTATGATACTGTTGCCATTTTTCCTGATCTATGGATAGTGGAAGAATATACATTTCTGAAGGCCTGAGACACTTCACAGTGGAACTTTTTTGATATAAATGTTTTCTGGAGCTTTATATTGACTGATTAAGAAATGCGATGACTGTCTTTGCCATTGATAAGTAACTGGCATTTTCTCACATAACAGTTATGCCCTAAAGCCATCAGGTTAAAATTCTGTATTGTGATGTGGCTGGTGACACTCCAGGGTGGAGTTCTACACATGTATGCAGAGAATAATATCAGTGCCAGAGCAATCAAGCATACAGGAATAACAGAATATTGGAGTCTGGGGGCTACCATGCAAGTCTAAGAGCAGAAATTTGTCCTCTGTTTTAAAACAGTACTTAGGGCATTTTCTGCTTTGAAGAGTCATATCCACACAAAATTATCATACAAAGTAGGAAACCAAACAATCTTCTAACAATGTTGTAAGATTCAAGGTAAGAACATGAGGGTGGAATTCTCAAAGTCACTCATCATTGGCCTAATTCTGCTTTCAGTAAAATCAATGGTAAAATTCCCAATAGCAGATTTAAGGCAATGCTGAATGTTTTTGACAACTCCACCATAGCAGGAAGAGGCTCGGAGTGTGAAATTTAGAGCTGCTAAGCACCCACAACTCCCTTACACTTCAGAAGAAGAACCAGGTGCTCAGTACCTCTGGGGTGATGCACTCCTCTTTAAAACACATCGCTCTGTGCACATTTCTTGATAAGCAAGCACTTTTGCTCTGAAGGTTTTAGGAGTGGTTCCAATTGGTAACATACTTCATATAAAACTTATTATGGAAACAACCATCATGTTAAAGGGTGAAAACCTGCCTCACAACGGCATGTTTAAAAGGAGACCAATCTACTGATGTTTTGCTGGCAGTTTGAATTAATTTATCCTGGCTTAATTTTGCTGCTGCATTCATTAACATCAAGCAAATATTTTGCTCCAAAGACATCTTAAGCTCTGTAGTTTCCAAGTAAATGGAAAGTGGTTGATTAAGTGTTGGTGTTAAGATACTATTTTAGCATGAACTCTAATTTTACCCAATAATTTTTATATACAGACTGAAACGTAAATTAATTGACTGGTTCAAGTGAGATTTGTAAAACACATCTGGATGAGTTCCAAACATTAGAATAACTCTAAGGAAAGCTACCAACTTTGCAAATGAACTGATCTACTAAATACCATGAAGATGTAGGTAGCATGCGAGGTCATGCTGTGCAGAGGATGGCATTTTGTTCGACAGTGCTTATTTGGGGCTGGACAGAATCATCCCGCAGGACAGCACTTGAAGCACATTTTTATTAAATCTGGGGGCATTGAATGCATGCCTTACACACACAGGCATAATGCTACTGGTTCATATTGGGGCAGGGGGTGCAAAAAAAAAGTTTCAGATAAGTGCCAAAACAAATTGTTTATATTTTCAAAAAGAAACATTTTGATTTTTCAATGCTAAATGATTTTTCATTTTGAAATTTTCTTCAATTTTATTTTTAAAAAGTTAAATGTCTACATTTAACAAAACATTTCATTTAATTTTGGATTGAATGAAACATTTTGTTGGACCCGAAATGACATTTTTTCGACTTTTCGGTTCACCACCATTTTTGGAAATTTTTTGTTTCGGGTCAATCTATTTTTTTCAAAACGGCTATCAAACTGAATAATCTGTTATTTTCATTGCTCTGTTATGAATAGTGTGTTATACAGCAATTTGAAGATATAACTCACTTGCAGAAGCAGTAACATTAACTAATTTACGTTCACAACAGTAAGAAACTGACCAAGAGAGATTAAGGATAACATGTTCTATCTTTGGTACTTAAAGTTAGACACCTAGATTCATGTTTAAATACCAAAATAAGAGACCTGAGTTTCAGAGGTCAGAGCAATATTTATTCAGTTTCCTAAATTTAGGCAACAAGATTTGAAAATTGGCCTTAAGTCCTGATTTTCATAGGTGCTAAACATCCATAAATTCATGTGAAGTCAGTGGGTGACAAGAGCACACATCAAATCAAGATTAGACCCAGGATTAGAACCCAAGGAATCTAAGCTCCCAGTACCATGTACACCATGATCCAGCATGTGCTGGTGGATATGGCACCTAAGGTGACCAGATGTCCCGATTTTATAGGGACAGTCCCAATATTTGGGGCTTTTTCTTATATAGGCCCTTATTACCCCCCACCCCCTGTCCTGATTTTTCACACTTGCTATCTGGTCACCCTAATGGCACCTGAGTTCTATACTTGGCTGCACCAACAATCTAAATAAACAAGACTATGGTTGTTAAACTCTTCAGGGCAGAGATTATCATTTCAGGAGGGTTTCCAAACCAACATTTAATTGAAATCAACACCTTTTATGCAAAATGTTTTGATTGTTTGAGTTGGTATTTTTCTGACAGAAAAACGTTCTGCTAGAAAATTCCTAACCAGTGCTAGGTACACAGGACAGGCTATGATCTGGAACATCATGTTTACATTTGGATTGAAATCATTGGATCAGAATTCATAGAATCATAGAAATGGAACTTGATAGGTCAACTAGTCCAGTCCCCTGCACTGAGTCAGGACTAAGTATTATCGAGACCATCCCTGACAGGTGTCTGTCTAACCTGTTCTTAACCTTCAATGATGAAGATTCCACAACCTCCCTAAGTAATTTGTTCCAGTGCTTAACTACCCTGACAGTTAGGGGTCCTAATGTCTAACCTAATCTCCCTTGCTGTAATTTAAGACCGATACTTCCTGTCCAGTCCTCAGTGGATAAGGAGAGCAATTTCTCACCCTCCTCTTTATAACAATCTTTTATGTATTGAAGACCGTTATCCTGTTGCTGACACAGCCTTCTCTTCTCCAGACTAAATAAACTAATTTTTTTAATCTTTCCTCATAAGTCATGTTTTCTAAACCTTTTATCATTTTTGTTGCTTTCCTCCTGACTTTCTCCAGTTTGTCCACATCTTTCCTGAAGTGTGGTATCCAGAATTGGACACCGTACTCCAGTTGAGGCCTTATCAGTGCAGAGTAGAGAGTATTTAGTTTGTGATCCACTATAATCCCCAGAGCCTTTTCTGCAGTACTCCTTCCTAGGCAGTCATTTCCCATTTTGTATTTGTGCAATTGATTATTCCATGCTAAGTGTAGTACTTTGTATTTGTCCTTACTGAATTTCATCCTATTTACTTCAGACCATTTCTCCAGTTTGTCAAGACCATTTTGAATTCTAATCCTGCTCTCCAGAGTGCTTGCAGCCCCCTCCCAGCTTGTTATTGTCCGCAAGCTTTATAAGTGTACTCTTGATCCCATTGTCCAAATAATTTATGAAGATATTGAATAGAACCAGACCCAGGACAGATCCCTGAGGGACCCCACTCTGTATGCCCTTCCAATTTGACTGTGAACCATTGACAACTACTCCGAGTACAGTTTTCCAGCCAGTTGGGGAAGAGGAATTGAGTTTTAATCCTTCTCAGTTTCTAAGTAACCAGAATTTAATGATAACAGTGTATTACGGTGGAATGTTTGGCACCATTTGGCATGCATGTGGGTTCCCCTGTTTGTACAGCCTGAGTGGCCATAAATGCTGCAGTGGATGACTGGAGGCCTGGCTACTGTATAGCTATCGCTATTAAGTGACTGCAGTCTTGGGGAGCTATTGAGAGATTCCCCTTTATTTATTTTTTTGTCTGACTCAGCTCAATTTTTTTAGTTGACTGTCTATGTATCGTGTAATGGGGAGGGATCTCTTTTTGCACTTTTGTAAGTAGAATGTAATGAGTCACGAAGAATGAAATTTGGTAAGGAAAGGGATGTCTCAAAGTATGAAAGAGCTCTCAAAAACAGGCTGGTGATCTTTCGCGTGTAGAGACCCTAAAGTATAGAGAAATCATTCTGTACAGTAGAATATATCACTTAAAATAGGTTGGGAAGGAAGGTTTGGTTTAACTGGCTAATAAAGAGATCCAGATGATGTGATTAGATCAATAAAACTGCAAAGATTGGGTCTCATTATCCTATTCACTACTGCATACTGAGTAACGAAGTGTGTTAATTGAAAACCTTCCAGTATACAAAATGTGATTATAGAATGTTAAAGCCATAATACCAATATTTAATTTAATGCTAACAACCATACTAGTAATAAACATGAATTACTTTAGCAATATAGGGCAGTGGAGTACACTTATTAAATGCATGATAAATAGGAGAAGCCAACAGTATAAAGCAGGTACAAAAACAGTTTTTAAAAGCTTTTACTGGAACTATCTGGATGCTTCAAACCCATTGGGCGTTCTGATATTGGGAAGGAGCTTTAGAATATGGCATTTAGAGATGGGCCCAAAGCACATAATTCACATATAGGCTTTGATCTGGATTTCAAATACCTCAAAACTTTGGGGGTGTTCAGAATTGGGATTCATGACTGGTAATAATAATAATCCTTTGTACTAAAATAGCAACTTTAATCTGAGGATTACAAAGTGTTTAGCAAGGGTTATATTAATTCATTTTGTTCATGAGTCTGATAATCTGATATGTACTCCATCCTGACTGCTGATACTATGTTTGGAGGTAATGGTCAGGGAAATTGGGATGGCAGGACCAGGGAACAGAATCTTAAAAAGGAAAGTCTGGTGTAATATGTGTCTAAGACTTCATGTTCTACTGCAGTTGTGATATTTGCTGTGTAGTGGGGGAAATTAACTAGTTTTGGGCAGTAAATCTAGCACTTTGAACAGGCATAAGCAGAATACCCATAATCAAAACACCTTTTCAGAGCAATGCCTTCATTTTCTTATGAGATGTTCCAGTTTTCCTTATGCTTAAAGGATCTTCATTATTGCAACCTTATTTCCAAAGAGGAGGACTAGGCACATTTCTCTATGGACATTGTCAAAGCAATTATTTGATGCAAGGCACGAGCTGTCTTCCTCTGATACTGGCTATGTTGGAGACAAGATAACAGAGTAGGTCAGCGATTGGTATGACCCAGTTTAGCAAGATCAGTTTTGGAAGAAACCCACTTTCTGAAACGTGTGTAGGAGACCAACACAACATCTACTTAAATTCTACTTCAGCTCACCAGACACCTCCAAATAGGACTTCTGAGGTGTACATGTCTTATGCTGACCATTGTGCATAGGGATGAATTTCATCCTGGTACTGAAAACCATTAGAAACCATTTCAGGTGGTTATTGGTATATTAGAAGAGAAGTTAACCATCTACATCATTTTAAAAATGATAAAGTTATTCCACTGTGTTTTTTGAAACAATATTTTCCCCAGATGACTTTTCAGATTTTGACACATCACATGAGCCTGTACCACTCACTGTCACATTACACAGGGTAATGAAATGCAATGTGATAAATCACAGCACAGTTAATGAGGCATAAAAACCAACATCAGAACAAAGTTAGCTCAGAACATGCAGGCAGACATTGCTTAGTGTGGCTCTGACAATTTCTTTTTATTTTGTTTTGTTTTTTTTAAACTAAAAACAAATGGTCTGTGTGCTTGTACTCACTGCCTAGAAATAATACTATAATGATAAAGAATGTTTATTTACCCTACAGTGACTGTGGTTCTTCGAGATGTTGTGGTTAGTGTGGATCCTGTGCGTGTGCCTCATGTTCGAGAGATCAGAATCTTTTGAATAGCAGCGTCCATTGGGGTCACGCATGTGCCCTGTGCCTCCTCTTGTTCCCATGCCAGGGCCTAAAGGGCAGAGTGGCCATGACCCTCCCTCAGTTTCCTCTTCACTCAAAGCCTGTGATAGCTCAGGCCTCCAAAGACTGGGGATGGAAGACATGTTGTGACATCCACACTGACTACAACATCTCAAGTAAACTCAGTTACAGTAGGGTAGGTAACCGTTCTTTCTTCTTTGAGTATATGTGGATCCCACTGTAGGTGACTGGCAAGCAATATCTCCTCAGAATGAAGAGTATCAATGTATCAGTTAAACAGATTCCCGAGGGACCCCACGCCATATGCCCTTCCAGCTTGACTGTGAATCATTGAAAACTACTCTGAGTACAGTTTTCCAGCCAGTTGTGCACCCACCTTTATAGTAGATTCATCTCGGTTATATTTCCTAGTTTACTTATGAGAAGTGTCAGATGAGACATTATCAAAAGCCTTACTGAAGTCGAGATATAGCACAGCTACTGCTTCCCCGCATCCACAAGGCTTGTTACCCTGTCAAAGAAGATATTAGTTGGTTTGACATGCTTTGTTCTTGACAAATGCATGTTGAGTGTTACTTATCACCTTATTATCTTCTAGGTGCTTACAAATTATTTGATTATGAAGTTGAGCTGACTGGTCTATAATTCACTGGGTTGTCATTATTCCCCTTTTTATAGATAGGTACTATATATGCCCTTTTCCACTCCTCTGGGATCTCTCCTGTCCTCCACGAGTGCTCAAACAGAGTCACTAATGGCTCAGAGAGCTCTTCAGCCAGTTCTAAAGTACATGCTAACATGTATTTCATCAGACCCTGCTGATTTGAAGATGTCTAACCTAAGTAATTCTTAACTTGTTCTTTTTCTATTTTAGCCTCAGATCCTAACCCCTTTACACTGATGTTCACTATGTTAATCATCCAATCACTGCTAACCGTTTCGGTGAAAACTGAAACAAAAAAGGCTTTTAACATTTTGGCCATTGCTGTGTTTTCTGTTATTGTCTTTCCCTCCTCATTGAGTAATGGGCCTACTTTGTGCTTGGTCTTCCTCTTGCTTCTAATGTATTTGTAAAATGTTTTCTTATTATCCTTTGTGTCCTTAGCTAGTTTGATCTTGTTTTATGCGTTGGCCTTTCTAATTTTGTCCCTACATGTTTGTGGGGGTTTTTTTTATATTCATTCTTCATAACTTGACCTAGTTTCCAGTTTTTGTAGGACTCTTTTTTGAGTTTCAGGTCATGAAGATCGCCTGGTAAACCAGGAGGGCCTCTTACAATATTTCTTCTTTCCTACACATTAGGATAGTTTGCTCCTGTGCCCTTAATTATGTCTCTTTAAAAAAACTGCCAACTCTCCTGAACTTCCCCCCCCCCCTTAAACTTCCCTTTAACTCAGGGGTGAAAGTAAAATGGAGCTCTTACTGGTATGGGCCCAGTTCTGCCCTCCCCCTCCCTCCTGCCCTCCCCCCAGAAGGGGCGGGACCTCAGGTGGAAGGGACGGGGACGGGGTCAGCGTCCCCCAGCCAGCACATCTGTGCTGCCTGGCCCGCACCGTCCGGGGCTCCAGTGGCGATTTAAAGGGCTCGGGGGTGGGGGGAGAAAGCGAAAGGGGCAACAACGTTAAAGTGCTGCTGGGTTGTCGCTGCCCCTTTTGTGCCCCCCCCCCCATTGGCGGCAGCGCTTTACAGTCAGCGGTATGGGCTGGTACTGGCGGCCACTTTTTACCGGTACACTGTACCAGCCCATACCGCCTTACTTTCACCCCTGCTTTAACTTAAAATGGAATCTTACCTATCAATTCTGAGGCTTTGTCTTCACTACCCGCCGATCCGGCGGGTAGCAATCGGTCTATCGGGGATCGACTTACCGCATCTAGTGAAGACGCGATAAAATCGATCCCTGATCGCTCTGCCGTCGACTCCGGAAATCCACCTCGGCAAGAGGCGGCAGCGGAGTCGGCGGCAGCGCGGCAGCGGTCGACTTTCCCGCGTCCTCACCGCCAGGTAAGCCGACCTAAAATACGCTACTTCAGCTACGGTATTCACGTAGCTGAAGTTGCGTATCTTAGGTCGGACCCCCGCTGTAGTATAGACCTAGCCTGAGTCTGCTAAAGTCTATCTTCTTAAAGTCTATTGTCTTTATTCTACTGTTTTCCCTCTTACCATTCCTCAGAATCATGAACTCTATAATTTCATGACCACTTTCACTCAAACTGCCTTCCTTGCTGTTTGTAGGAATCAAATCTACAACAGCCTCTCCCTTATTTGTTTTCTCCACCATCTGTAATAAAATGGGGGGAGGGATAGCTCAGTGGTTTGAGCATTGGCCTGCTAAACCCAGGGTTGTGAGTTCAATCTTTGAGGGGGCCACTTAGGGATCTTGGGCAAAATCAGTACTTGGTCCTGCTAGTGAAGGCAGGGGGCTGGACTCAATGATCTTTCAAGGTCTCTTCCAGTTCTAGGAGATGGGATATCTCCATTTAAAAAAAAAAAAAAAAAAGTTGTCTCAAATGCATTTCCAAGAATGTTTTGGATAATCTGTGCCCTACTGTATTATTTTCCCACCAGATAGCTGGGTAGTTGAAGTCCTATCACCACCAAGTCCTATGCTTTGGATGATTCTCTCTTTATATTTATAATTAATTTGTATACTATTACTTCTTGTCTTGTCATTTTAACTCTTCACCAAGGTGAATTGTAACAGGGTGCTGGCTAGGAGAAACAAGCCAGGCCCCTGTTAGCCCTGTTCCAGAGGAACAGGTGGTGGGAAGGGACACAAACAATAAAAGGACACAGGTGCTGCACTTCAGTTGGTCTCTGGCTGTGTTTGTGGAGGGGCTGGGAGCAGGTGCTGCTACATGAATATTTTATCTTATTCCGCTTTAGCAACTTCTTCCATAATGTTGAATGTTTCTGTTGTGTCACCTTGATGTCACCTCTGAGAGCTTGACCTCTTCAACCTCTTCTCTTAACAATAGTTTATTAAAACTTGTCATTACGATTGCCCCCGGTAGCATCCTCTCGAGGCCAGCTCTATGGCTATTCTCGAACTAAATATCCTATTCTGTATAGCCTCTGCAGTGACACTAGTGCATCTTTCCATTTATATTCTAGCCCTTCTGCTTGCAGTAAACAGTTTCCTGTTAGTCTATTTTACTACAGCAATACACAGAGTTGATGACTTCAAGGATTTTTTTTTATGGTAACCCCTAAATGTCTTATGTGGCCGGCATGGTTGTATTTCTGCATGGTTTTTCTTTTTAATATGTACTCTCTATTTTGGTTCATTGGCTGTAACTTTCTTAGTTTACACATCTACACTGAATTTATCATTTTAGTGAACAAATCCAATATCCAAATGTTTCTGAATCCAGTTTCATTTCCCTCCTTTATTTGTTGTGTGCTCCAATTTTGATACCATGAACAAACTTTTGTTATCTAACTTTGATAACTTAATCAAAATAATTTTCCTACACTATACTCCATGGCCCTGAACCAAGACAGTATTAAAATGTGTTCTTAACTTCAATGACATGAGGAGTCCCATTAAAGTCAGTGGATATGTCTACACTCCAATTAAACACCCACGGCTAGCCCATGTCAGCTGATTCAGTCTTGCGGGGCTTGGGCTCTGGGGCTGTAAAATTGCAATATAGATGTTTGTGTTGGGCTGGAGCCTGGGCTCTGTGACCCTCCCCCCCATGGGCTCCAGAACATCTGAGCCCAAACATTTATACTGCAATTGTACAGCCCTGCAGCCTGAGCCCTCTGAGCCTAAGTCAGTTGGCACAGGTGAGCTGCAGGTATTGAATTGCAGTGTAGACATACCCAGTGGGACTACTCTTGTAGTTTTCACTTGAGCATGTACTTAAAGTTATGCTGCATAGGGATGGACTTTAGTCACAGGCTTGAAGTTTAGCACATGCTTCAGTGCTTTGCAGAATCAGGGCCTAGAAGAGAGACGAAAGGCCAAAAAACAACTCTCTTTTGTGGTTCCTCTGAAACATTATAAGGCACTATCAGATCACTTGTGTTGCACTATGAACTGTGCTTGTCAAAGCTATGTAGTAGTATAGGGTAGAGGGGGTAGGTGGCAGAATTTTGTTTAAGATGAAGTTTCAGAAAATTTAAAAAAATCTGTTGACTGTTCTTTCATTTATTGAAATTGCTTGGATTTCTGATCTATGCAAGCTGCATGGACCTTATTCTGATCTTACTTACCGTGAGATCCTACTAGTTCCTACTGGTTTGAGAAATATTGCAGGTTCTGCCAGTATTCCCCATCTTAAGTATAGAGACTCTCTCAAACAGGAGAATTTTATACGCTAGAAGAAATTTTTTAATTATGACATCTGTGCAGTGAGAACTGTACCTAACTTCAGTGGAGAAAGTAGGGTCATAATCAAGCCCCATGTTTTTAATGAATACATTGACATGAGTTAGACAGCTAAGATTTTCTTCCCACATTAATGAATGCTCATCAAATTCCAAAATGCCACAGTTGAAACCTGTTCTTTGAAATTCAGCTGAGAACTTAACACAGCGGTGGCATGGGAAGAACAGGTTTACAAGACGAAGATCTGCCACAAAACTACTAAAGGTGTGCGTTCCATTTACAAGTGACGTGACAAGGTACTGACCAGGCTTTCCTTCATTGATATTTGGCTGCCCCATGCTGCTTGCAGAAATAAATCCGGTAAGAATTTAGCCAGGACATCAGAGAGTTGCACAGTGGAGTCTTGTGCAAAGCATTTATCTTATAAAAGTGGAACCGGGAGGCATGTATGTCACATACACGACATGTGATCTTGCGTTGGCTGGTATTAGCATAGGCAAATTTGTCCTGTGGATACTTTGGTAAAGCAATGTTCATGCAGCGTATGATGTAATAGTGTCATCAAACATTATTATTGCTGTCAAACCTCTTTGTTGTAATATGGATTTATGACAAATTGGCACCATATGACCATTGATCGCTGAGAGCTGATACGGCTTCATACTACTCCTAAAACTCCTATTGATATTAATGGAAGTGGCACAAAAGGGTTGCAAATACAGCTGTGGTCTGAACTCTATACTATACCTCCCATTATGCTGCCAGTAATTTAAATGAATGCAAACACTTCCAAGCATGAAGCAGCCAGGATGGGATATTCTTGGTAGCAGGCCCTCATCTCTTGAATCTGCTACTTCCAGCCATGTGTCTAAACCTGAACCTGGCAACATTAAAAAGGCAACATTAAAAAGGCACTGTAAGTTGTACCTCTTCATTCAGGCTGTCTGCTAACCGCTGGCTCCATTATCTCAAGCACTTAGTGTAAGGGCCATTTTTTGCCATCTCTGCCTGCTGAAGTTGTGGCATGGTGGGTGGCTATGGAGTATCTGCTTACTACCCAGGAGAATTGTTTTTGTTTTTAAATTAAGTCATGAAAATTGCACTGGGCTGGGGGGGATGGAGGCCATATAAATTCTTTTGCACTACATTCTCAGCTGACATTTATCAGCATAGCATTTATCCTTCCTTCAGAGGAACTATGCCAATTTATGGCAGCTGAGGACCTGACACATGAGAATCGAACTTATATTAATAACATAACACAATTTAGAGTCATGTGGTGGTAATGGGATAAATCTAACAAAAATGTATCCTTTTCATCTTTATTCCTTAGGCAGGAATAAGTCTTTATAGAAAGATTAAATATGAAACATGGAAAAGCAAATCCCCAATGAAAAACAAATTGACGTAAACAGCCAGCAAGTAAAAATATTACAGATGCTATTATCTCTAATAGAAATGCCCCTTTAAAATAAAACAGGTGGGTCAGATGCTTAGTTGCTGTGAATAGACATCACATCAGTGAAGTTATGATGATTTACACCTGCTGAAGATGTGGTCCCTTACTTACACTGGCTTCTTTTGTGTTGCAAATTTGGATCCAAGCCCCATTAAGGGGTTGCACCGTTTGGCTCACCATAACTCAGGAAATCAGGTGACCATTAATGTGCTGGGTTCTGGTTTCAAATACTGGGCTTGCCCTTCGAGCAAATCTTTAAGAAGGGACACATAAGACATGCACTCTGCTACTAGGAAAAATGAATTTGTCCAAGGAGTAGTTGTGAAAGAATCCTTTTTCTGTAACTGAGTATTCAAGCCAGAATGTTGTTGCTTTGGGTGGTTAAAATCTGTTCAAAGCCATTCTGCGGGAATTGTCTATTTATAAATAAAAGTAGACTAGGATAATATATTAATCCCGAGTCTGCTGACCATTCATTATCTGTCCTAAAAAAATAGTCCACTTCTCAGGTGCCAATGTGCTAACCATGAAACATCATGACAGTATTCTACAGACTATTTTCCCCTCTAACAACACAGTACTGTAAAATGTGTGCTGTTATACGCCTAGATAGAATAGAAATGGAAAATGCTGAGGTCTGACCCTTGAAATCTCTCTACCCCATGCTATTCTCTGTGTAATGTGCAGGCGCTGTTATCAGTGTCTCATGTGGCTTCTTCATTACAATGACAATGTTTAAGCTTTGCAAAGTGCTCATCTGCAGTATAATCGCTTTAAGCAACTGAAACCTCTAATTGATCATGTTTAAAACCCATTTGTCAAGGCATTTCTGGCTGATCAAAAACATTTTTGTGGACAAGTTGATCATGCTTTACAAGGAGCAAAGCAGACCTCAGCAATTGTAAAGCCGAATACACCGTGCAGTTAGCAGTGTTTGAGATGAGATAATGTAGCTGTGGGTACTTTATAAATAAATCTTATAATATTATAGTAGTAATACTGTGTTTAAATTCAGTGCTGATGCTGCTAGTTAAAATATGCATAATGAAAATGTTCTAGACAAGCAGTTATATTTTTACCTTCTACCTAAATTCTATAGAGGCACATGTTTTGAGCCACTCCCATAAAATTGAAGCGTGACTTTTATATCTTTTTAGGACTTTAGGTAGGTAAGATCTGATTCTGCTCTTACCTGCACTACCATTAGTGAGGGCAGAATCCAGCCCTTTGTGTGTATACTCTTATTTGTCTCAGATCTCTTAAGTCTCAGACTTTTCCACACCAAATACTTTACATTGAGTTTTATATTTGTCTTTTTTCTCTCTGATTATATTGATCTTTGAGCTAGTTTAAATGCAGCCATATCATCTTATGCTGTGATCTTCACTTGTGAGATCAGAGTGGATTTGGATGGAGTAAAAACCTTGATGGGAGACGTCCAAGGAACATGTAGGCATTGCAGGAATTATTGCTAGTGATCCACCAGGTCACATTCTTCCCTCAAACTCAGTATTCAACCAATGTATGAAACTAGTGATACCATGTATGGCGCTGCTAGAGGTGCTGCCTTTCAGATGTGATATAAAAAATAAGTCCTGACCAGCAGTGGGCCATTAAGCTGTCTACACAGCAGCTGGGAGAGTGCCTCCCACAGCAGTAGAAAGAACACTAAATTTGCTTGAAGTAGCATCCTAAAAGTAGTGCGGACACTGTGGCACAGGCTAGCCACCTGAGAACAAGCTTGCCCAACCCCTGTGTCCATACTGGGATGGCTAGCTCATGATGCTGCCCGTGGCACAATGTCCATGCTGCTATTTTAGTGTGCTTGCTAAAGCAGAGCTATCATGTGTCTGTCTACCCAGCTGGGATGCGTGCTCCCAGCTGCTGTGTAAACATACTCTAAGGGTTCCATGCCACTTTCTGATACCCAAGTGTTCTGGGCTAATTCCACTTCAGATAGTTACATTCCAGGTACTTGCATACCTGACAGTACTTTCAGTTAGACAGAACATTCATCTTTACTTCTCATGCTACACTGTTGTGTAAAATCCATGTGTGCTAGTTAATAGTGGCTATCTTCCACCTCAGAAGTGAATAAAGTGATGTCCATTTGTTTTTTACCTGCCTCATGGAGTATAATGAGACTTAATTACTGGTGGCAAGGTTTTTTGTGAGAGGTGCTATAGAGGTGCAAAGCATTTTTAAAATCCTACCAAACCTTAGCAAAAGCATCAGACACATGCACAGTGTTTCTCAAGCTTTGGCCCATTGTGCGAAACAGTCACATAAAAATTCATCTAGAAATACATCATTCATTCACATGCACTCACGATGCCTCAAGCATGAACAGCAGCTACAAGATTCTCTTTATATTGGATCCAAATAGTTCTTCAGAACTTCAGATGGGCCCCACCACAACATTTGAATCCAAGTCCAAATGAGCCTAAGATCCAGGGAGAGCAGAAGAGGATAAGAGCTAGTGTTCAACTTTGAACCCATCCTTATGCAAAACACTTCATTAATTTGAACCCAACATGTGGGAGATTAAGAAGCACCAGAAAGGGATATCCTGCAATGGGGTGTTCACCCCACACTAGCTTAGAAGGGGTTAATAAGACTGAGAAGGGGCCAATTAACTGGATGGGGGAATTAGGTGGCCTAAGTAACCCCTGAATGATAATGGAGCCCAGCTGAGAAGGAACAGGCAGAGCTAGTATAAAGCTAGCAGCAGAAGAGGCCTGCAGTGAGGGAGCCTGCAGCTACTCTCTGAGTGTTGGAGAAGGAAGGAAACTGAAGGGAAGAGAGTGTAGGAAGAGACTCGAGGAAATAGCAAGGTTTAAGGCTGAGCTGGAACTTGTAGTAGAAGGTGGGCCTGGGTTCCCCTACTTGCCACTAGGTGGTGAATGGGGAGACTGTCTGAGACAGTTTGTATAGAGAGACTTTGATACCCCAGAAGGGGAAAATGCACAGTGCGCTGGCCAGAGGGCTAAGCCACAAGGAGAGAGATGCAGCAGGGCAAATGAACAAGCAGCATGAGATGGAGCCCTAGTGGTGAGTGGATGCTTTTACATATCTAATTAAAGAAACGTAACTTGTAGAGACTATTTAGGTATATATTCATATCATCCTTAGGGTCAATTTAGTTGCCAGGGTAGAAAGAAATAGGACTGGTAGGAACAGGAATAAAGAATCCTGTTGTTTTTGAAAATCCCAGACAAATGAGATTCAAACCAAGTATTCTTTAGACAGGTCTAGAATTCTGGCATAGTACTATGCTTTTTGTTGTTGTTCATGTTTGTTGGAGGTTGTTTTTGTTTCAGCCTTTGAAAGACATGGACTATACTTACTGTATGATGCCATAACAACCCTGTGGAAGGCCGCACACAGAAACATTCTGATGTTTGCTTGCCTGCTTGTCTCTAATGGAAATACAAATGAAGATTATGAACCATTAACCTTGAGTTCAGTTTTTCTAAGTATTGAACAGCATTTAAAAACAATTAATTACTTTGCTTCACTAGCATCATTCTTTAGACTGGAGCAATTTAGCAGCTACTGCAGACCAGATTTCATGCACAACTAGGTTTGTTTCCTTGAGGAACTCAATGTGCATTACAAATATGAATTAAAAGGGCATTGTCAACTTGACTTTTTAAAATTAATTTAACAAAGAATCATTTCTGATTTTAATTTAAATAATATGCCCTGGATTTTTTTTTTTTTAATATTTATTCCTAATTGCATAAGGGGTTTGGTTTGGGGTTTTGTGTTTTTTTGTTTTGTTTTTTGTTTTTTTCCTGCTCATCTGTTGCTGTTTCTAAGGGTCTTTACAGCAAGGTAGAAAGTAACCAATCAAAGCATAAAGGGACTTATTCAATGCACACTGAAGTCCACTGAAAGACTCCCATTTCCTTTGATAGGTTTTGAGTCAGGAAAATATCTACCCACCTTCTTTCCTTTATAATTATCTTAGAGTACTTTTAACTATAGAATGTTCCAGATTTTCCGACAGAGTTGATTTCCACCTTGTCCATATCCCTCCAAAGCTCAGATGACCCCATAAAGTAGGTAAGTAAAACCCATTGTATAGATGGGCAATCTGAGGCAGAGAAGTGTTAGGTGTCTTGCTCAAGGGTGCACAGAGAGTCAGTGGGAGAGTCGGACAGAATACTTGAGCCTTGATTTGCTCATCACTAGTTTACAGACCCACCTTTTCACAGCTGTCTGTCACTGTTTGGGTGGCATGGTGGCAGGGTTGATTTGAATTCCGTTTGGATAAGACAGTAGTGGTGCTGATTAAGAAGGGGAAGTCTTTTAAAGAATGGGCAAACTCTATGACTGCTTCTGCAATTAAGCCTCATGAGACTATGATGCAGGGCCCCATCTGAAGGTATGAAACACTCAGGGCAGGTCTACACGACCGCTTAAATCGATCCAATTTATGTCGCTTGGGGTGTGAAAAAGACACCCCCCCCCCAAGCAACACAAGTTACAGCGACCTAAGCTTGTCCATACAAGGGCTATGTTCCCCCAGCGCGGTAGCTTCCGCTTCTCACAGAGGTGGAGTAATTATGCCAACATTAGAGTGCTCTCCCATCGGCATAGAGCATCTTCACCAGATGTGCTACAGCGACGCTTCTAGTTTAGACCTGCCCATAAAGCTGTTAGAAAAGAACTGCAATACATCATTTATGGAACCACCAAAGTCTTTTCTTGTTTCCTTTGGGCCAGACAATGCTGACCTGACACTGAGTAGTACCCTGCTCCACGAATAGTCTCATTGAGGTCAATGAAACTATTAGTGGAGTAAGGCACAACTCATGGTGGGTAATGGTGACAGAATATGGCCCTTTGTGAAGACTAAGCTAGTAATTTGCAGAAAAGGTCCATGTCTGTGACGCAAACTTTCCAGAAAACACATTGCAGCTCATGACAGTCATGAGTTTGACCAATTGATCAGAGTAAAGAAGGGACTGAATGTTTTTTGATATTCTTAACATGGAGGTTCATATTTGTCTTTGAGCCTCAGCTGCCTCAGTTCACCTACAATGCATCCCCACAAAAAAAATGTGAAACTGAATAATAAATAGGACCTGACTAATTTATTCATGCAATAAAATAGCAATAGCCTAAAGTTAACTGAGCAAAAACAGACTCAACTAAAATGCTAAATTATACTTCCTTTCTACACAAAAGTCTATTGCCTCGATGCATTTTCCAAAAGTTTAAACAGAAAACATTAAGTGTGAATGAGCTTTTAAAGATGATTAGAAGGTGCACTTCTTATGGGTAATTTTGTTTTCTATTATTTTTAACATAAATTCTGAATATTTTAGAATAAATTGTATTGTATACTCATCTATTCCACTGCACTAACACAGCTGACTATACACATTAAAAACCTGCCCAGCCCATATGCCTTTTTCTGTAGCTAGCCAACCGTGGAAAATTCTTCCTGATCATGTATTTATTACGCCTTCTCTTCTACTGTACTGTTCATAGTATTTTTATCCCCACCCTACAGCAATTCTCCTTGACACCACTGCAATAATTCCTGCTGGGAATTATAACAGGTGCAGGTCTTAAATTCCATTCTATTCCCCATCCCTTTGATGTAACTGTGCTTTGCAGTGCTAGGAAATGGAGAACTGTCTGCTCTTCTAATGCAGTATTTCCTCTATCTACAAAGTACCAGAATGGATATCCCCTACCCAACACAATACATTGCTACAGTACAAGCTGCACAGAGCAAATTTATCGGGCAAATGGGTTTTTGTCCCTTTTTTGTATTTAAAAAGATTTTTCCCCCCCTGACAATAGTACTGTATCTTGTGAATGAATGGTTTTCCTCTCCAAGGGCTAGATTCTTATTCTAGTGAACAGTCCTTATTCTGCAAATTGCCCCATTGAAATAAATGGAGCTGCCTGTAGAGTGTAGTGATCCTCACTGAGGTTAGGGGCAGCAAAATCTGGCCCAGAGTGTTTTTTTCAGAAGAATGATCAAAGTAGTCTTCAGGTTACAAAGCCCAGCATTTCACTGTTATACATTCACTGAGTTATCTCCTCCGGCATAGGAACATGGCCAGAACAACACCCACTTCCTATAGTCTAGGGACCAGTGAGGAAACTGGTTTTAAGATTAAATTTTTTTTTTACATGTTGATTTGAGCACTTACAAATGTAAATGCAAAGTATTCCACAAGAATTCATTTGTGAGCTAATTAGGTGGAATAAAAGTCCTATTTCTCTTGAGGTGTGTGTGGGAGAGAGTGAGTGTTGTATGTCAGAATGTGGAATCCTAGAGGCAAGATATGGTTAATCAACATGTAATCAATAGCTGACAGATTTTAAGTAAGTTAAAGCACCAGTATAACTAGGTGGATCCTAGCAGGCCAGAAAGTGGAACGACAATTTCAACTGAAGACACTGAAGCTATGTCTACCCTACAGACCTCACAGTGGCACAGCTGTTCCGCTGCACCTGCACCGCTGTAAGGTCTCCCGTGTAGCTGCTCTGTGCTGACGGGAGAGAGCTCTCCCATTGGCATAACTAAACCACCCCCAATGAGCAGCAGTAGCTATGTTGGTGGGAGAGCACTGTGGCTTTTGTTGGTGAAACTTATGTCAGTCAGGGTTGTGTATTTTTTCCATACCTCTGACCGACGAAAGTGCTAGTGTAGACATAGTCTGGGGAAAAAATTCACTGACATCCGAGGGGCAGGAGTTCGCACCAGGTTTCCACAGTGGGCCATAGTGGGTTAGACCAAAGATCCATCTAGCTCACTATCCTGTCTTCTAACAGTGGCCAATGCCAGATGCTTTAGAGCGGTGATGGGCAACCTGTGGCCTGTCAGGGTAATCCGCTGGTGGGCCATGAGACATTGACCGCCCGCAGCTCCCAGTGGCTGTGGTTCACCGTTCCTGGCCAATGGGAGCTGCAGGAAGTGGCGCAGGCCACAGGGACCTGCTGGCCGTCGCTTCCGGCAGCTCCCATTGGCTGGGAATGGCAAACCGCGGCCACTGGGAGCTGTGGGCAGCCGTGCCTGTGGACGGTCAATGTAAACAAACTGTCTTGCAGCCCGCCAGCAGATTACCCTGATGGGCCGCGTGCGGCCCATAGGTTGGCCTCCACTGCTTTAGAGGGAATGAACAGAACAGGCAATCTTCAAGTGATCCATCTCCTGTCATCCAGTCCCAGCATCTGGCAGCTAGAGGCTTAGGGATACTAAGAGCTTGGGGTTACATCCCTGGCCACCTTGGCTAATAGCCATTGATGAACCTATCCTCCATGAACTTACCTAATTCTTTTTTGAACCTAGTTATATTTTTGGCCTTCACAACATCCCCTGGCAATGAGTTCCACAGGTTGACTGTACACTGTGTGAAGTGTTTTTTTTATTTGTTTTTAAACCTTTAGCCTATTAATTGCATTGGGTGATCCCTGGTTCTTGTGCTATGGAAAAGGGATGCATGAGAACTGTGCAAAGAGGAAGGGATTCTCATTTCTATCCTCTAATCATATCATGTAACTAAAGAGAGACAAGTAAGAAAGAGGGGTGTGGTCTAATTGTCTGAGACCAGGAATAGGAGCTAGAAACTCTTGAGTACAGTGACAGGAATTCATCTCTTATAGGCCTTCTGAAAGCTTCTCACTCCCTTGCAAAATGGGAATACCTCAAATAGTGCAACAAAAAATATAACCGAATAAATGAGAAGAAAACTGAAAGCAGGTAATTGCAATACCAGGAAAGTAAGTTACAGTTTATTGAACAATTCTTCCACCTGCCATCAACCTGATGCAATTGAAAGTGCACTTCTGTTGCTCTGAGCTTTCAGTTTGTGTGGCCTTTCCAAAATGAAACAATTCTTTGTAGCCTTTTAAAACTTTGATGGCTTGCAACATTTGTTTTACCCACAACAGCTAAGCCTCCCTTTAAAAGTAAAATACTGACACGTCGTTGAGGAAAACTACAATCCGTAACGTTGTTTAGATGAAAAAGGATGACTTTGTTTTCCAGCTTCCCCCTCTCTACTGTGTTTTAGTGATGGATGATGTGGCCAAAGAATCCTACCCAATTCATAATGCTGTATAATCTACAAACAGTGTGGCTGGAGTGTGATTGCATTCACCTTCAGCAGTACTGCTGTTTCTGCTGCTTCTCTGTGGCTTCCCCCTCCCACTTCCCTCAGTGTGTTTGTTCAACATAGAAACTCAGCTAGAAGAAGTAAGGAAAAGTCTCTGGCGCCCATTTCAGGACATCTTTGTTAGATATGGGCCTGAGCTACGAAGGTTGGATTTGGATCCAGTATTCTAGTTTGGGCTCCTGCTCTAATCCTCATTGGAAAATCATTAAATGTCCCTTCATTTATAAATTCTTGTGCCATGTATCAGGTAATTTAAAAATTCCCAAGAAATTAAGGTACTAGTTCTGTATCCATCAAACGCGTTCCTACTTTCTCCTCTGCCACCTCCTATGCATAGGAGACGCTCTCCTTAAAAAAGCCACGACATTGTCCTCCTTCAGATTGCTCCTCATAGCTCATCTCTGCCATGGTGCCTATAACACATTCAACAATGGCCATGAAGCTGGTGTGCTGTGATCCCCACTTATTACACTAAGCACAATCACCTCACTGTTACCCTGTGTTCCCTCTACCAATTGTTGTAGCTGCCAGTTGTCTCTTCAGATCTGAAGGCCCCTAACCTTGCAAACATTTGTGTGTGTGATTAATTAGAATAGTCAATAGTAGCCAATGAAACTACTCCCATGTGAAGGTAGGACATTAGAAAGTGTTTGCAGGATCAGGGATTTAAATTGTAAGCTCTTTGGAGCAAGGACTGTTTTTCACTATAATCCATATAATGTATGAGGGGGCCCTAACCCAGGCATTGTCACAATACAAATATTAATAAAATACATATGGATTTTAAATACATCTCAGTAAATAAGTTGAGGGTGGGGTGGGTGTTTAACCAGTAATTAATCATTGCTAAGTAAGTGCCAATTAAATAGTGACTAGTAAAGAACAAGTCATTTGTTTGGTAGCAGTAATGTTAAAAAAATTATAAAGGTTTGTTGTTTTTTTTAAATTATTATTAGCTTGGAGAGTGTGTCTCCTTTTGATCATGTGGGGGTCTAAGGAAACACCCCAGTCTGCTGTTTTTTCCACATACAGTAAGGCTTCCTAGAGATAGGCATGGAGGCAACTTTTCTCTGCCTCTGCTTGGTTAAGTTATTATCCAGTCTGGGTCTATGTGAGTCTAAGATTAATAATATTCAATTCTATATTCTCACCAGTATGTGGCAATAACAATTCCTTGCAATACCCTGCAACTACATATTGAAGTCTCTGTCCCTGGAATCACAAGGAATTTTAAAGGCTTTGCTTGTAGGGTGCTCTTCTTTCACCCTATCTTGCCTTTCTACAGTATTTTTCCTGCTGATTTTTCTCCAGTTCATTTTTTCTCAGTCCCTTTCCCCTACCTGGCCCAGCCATGCTTCCATTCCTCTTGTCAGGCAGTGGTTGTCAAGTCATGCTGGAAATAGCACATTCCCAGCTGGTAAGGCTGTGTTAAACACACTCCTCTGGTAATCAAGTGCTGTGCGATACATGTGAAAATAAATCATTGTTGCATATTTGGGACTAAATTGTACACTTACACCTCAGTCAACGCCTTAGATTTCCATGGGAAACAGTTTGGTCCAGTGGATAGGAGACTATACTGGAAATCTGGATTCTATACCCAGTTCTTCCACTGACCTGCTGAGTGACCTTGGGCAAGTTGTTTCATCTCTCTGTAGTTTGTCTTCCCCATCTGTAAAATGGGTATTCTGTATTGATACATTTTTGAGACCTAGGGATGAACAAAGTTATATAATACAATGTTGTAGATTACTAGTATTATTAGAGGACACATGATAGTGCAGAATTTTGTCCATCATCCCAAGGAAGGAGTTTTACCATGGTGAATCCTAGTTCTTCGTGCACCACAAAAAGCTAGATTTATACACAGCCAGGACAGCAGAGCAAACTATCATTTCTAAGGGTATGCCTACACCAATACTTCCTGTGTGGCAAGCTGGGGTATAAATCCATGGTGTTCCAGCATTCTGCTCAGGGTGGACCCTGTTGTTGTACATTGAGTTCCCTAGTGTGCCTTGCCATACTGTTTTTTGAAACAGCAAGAGACTGAAATCCAGGATATCTGAATTCCATTCCAGAATCCTGCTACTAACTCAGTCTCTTTGCCTCGATTTCTCCATTTGTAAAATGGAAAGATTATAAACATTCATCAATAAAATGCTTTCAGAGCTTACGATGAAAGACACTGCTATGTAAAGTCATGATGTTGCAAATAAATAATACTATGGGGCTTGCTCCAAAATCCCCTAGTCAATGAACAGACTCCCAGTGACTTCCATGAACTTTGGACCGGGACCATGGTCCTGAAAGATCAGGGCTCAGACTTACAAAGTATTAGAAATAGTGAGTGTACAATTGAGGTTGTATCTTCCATCGAGCATCCTGTATCCAAAAAAAAAAAAAAAAGAAAAGGAGTTCCCTTAGTATTGTGTATGTGAAGCACTTAATGGATCAGTTTCAAAAGCTTTGCCCCAGGGGTGAAAGTAACTCAGGACAGTAACTCAGGTGAAAGTAACTTACCAGGAGCTTGCCCCTGAAGGGGCGGGGCCTCAGGCGGAAGGAGCGGGGCTGGGGGTCAGCATCCCCCAGCCAGCCCTTCCAGGCCGCCTGGCCCAGGCCGCCTGGGGCTCCAATATTTAAAGGGCCTGGGGCAGCTGCTCCCTTTGCCCCCTCCCCCGCGCATTGGCGGCCGAGGGGGGGCAAAAGGGGCAGGGACATTAAAGCGCTGCAGGGTCCTTTGCAGCAAAGGACCGTCCTTAAAGCACTGCCACAGCAGCACTTTAATGTTGCTGCCCCTTCTCTCTTCCCCTCCCCCCCCCCCCGGGTCGGTGGCCCTGCTGGTATGGACCCTAAAGGCAAAAGGGGCAGGGTACGGGCCGGTGCAGGTTCTTACCGGCTCACTTTCACCCCTGACTGTACCTCTCAATATTTTTGCTTATAATTAAGTACATTCACTGTAGTTGAAATCTAAACACTTTCTTCCCAATAGTGACTTATTAGGTGGGGCGGGAAATGAAATAGAAACTTTGGATTGCAGCCCAAAGGGTGGAAGTGAATGATCACAATAGCAAAGACATTGTTCACTGCCATCTTCTATTGGAAAATTTGAGGCTGTAAGCAGCAGCTGTCCAGTGTGACAAATCATTTAAAAATTTATGTCTTACAGCTTCCCAGAAACTGACCCAGTGAATCTAATCAATTATAAAATCAGTGTAATATATGGAACTTGGGCTAATAATCTGAATTTATCCCACTTCAAAACAGACTAGCCATTGTCAAATCTGGGCATGTTCCAGACAATGTCTTCCTATCTTCATTAAAAAAAAAAAAATTACTTCACTTACGAAAAGTACTTAGATGTATACTTATTCTGATTCACAACGTTGCAGTACCTAACTGTTCTACTTTTGGTGGTGGGACACATGATCCCAATATGTATGAAAGATGAAATCCTGACATCAGTCAAGTCAATGGCAAAACTCCTAATGACTTCATGGGGTGGGTGGGGGGGAGGGGAAGAGATAGGATTTCACTACATCTTTCTACTTCCCTTTTCTAATCTCCATTTTTTTATTTTAATCTTCTTAGTCCTTCAGACATGACACATATAACCCTTCAAAGTGGTGTTTCTCACCCTGTAATGTACATGGTGTTGTATTCAGCATTTTACCCTCTTCGTGTGTGGTTGTGGTACTCTAATGGCCCCCAGTATCCTAGTGTCTGTGCACCTCACACTCTTTAATGTATTTATCCCCAGAATACCCCAGTGAGGTAGGGAAGTGCTGTTATCCCCATTTTACAAATGAGGAACTGCAGTACAGAGAGACTGTGACTGGCCCAAAATCTGTAGCAGAAGCAGGAACTGAACCTTGTTCTCCCAAGTCCTAGACTAGTGCCCTAACCACTGGACTCTAAATCCTTTAAAAATTGGAAGTCAAATCGCACTGAGAAAAATAGAAAGGAGCTTAAACTCTGGCAAGTCAAGTGGAAAAGAATAATTAGGAAGGTTAAAAAAGATTGTGAAGAGCAACTAGCAAAAGACACCCAAATTAACAGCAACATTTTAAGTACAGCAATTTTTAAGTACACCTCTACCCCAATATAACTGTCCTAGGGAGCCAAAAAATCTTACCACTTTATAGGTGAAACACCGTTATATTGAACTTGCTTTGATCCGCCCCCCCCCCCCCGAGCGCTGCTTTACCGTGTTATATCCGAATTCGTGTTATATCGGGTCGCGTTATATCAGGGTAGAGGTGTACAAACAATCAGTGGGTCCACTGGACTATCGAGTCATTCCTTCAGCAAATGACACAGTGTATTTGCTTTCTTTGTTGTCCTAGCTACTGCACTACTCTTCCAGCAGATCACTTATGCATGAGCAGTTGAGAAACAGACAGTGTGCATCAGTGACCCTTGAAGGAACACTGCAATAGGCTACAGGAAATTGGAAGAATCCTGCTTCTAAGAGTCCATATGCAAACTGTCCTAGTAGGTGCCTCAAGGAATTTTGCAAAAACACCTGGATTCCTAACTCCCACTGACTTCAATAGGAGTTAGGTGCCCACTGGGTGCACATCTGTATCTTTAGGATCCCAAATACCTTTTAAAATCTGGCTCTTAGTACGTGTGCTGACAAATAAATATTTCCTGAAACTACAGTTTTTATAGAACCCCATTAAGCCGTCCATTCCAATGCAGCACAGCAAAGTGCTGATTTTAAGAATATACTTAAGTCCCTTGGAAGTCAATGTGACTTAAGAACACCTTTAAAGTTAGGCATGTGCTTAACTGCTGTGCTGAATAGAGGTGGACTTAAACACATGCAAAAGAGCTTTAGTGAATCACAGCCATGGAAACTTGTGCACTGAATCTTAGAAAAGCAGCCAGGTGTGATTTAAAAAGGTTAGGGACAGCAAAAAGTGGTTTCTAACTTTTATTCAGTATTAAATATTCAATAGTCATAACAGGAGGTTTTATTGAAGGTGGTTTTTTGTTTTGTTTTTTCTTTTTTCTTTCTTTAGGAAGCCTAACTAGTGGGACACACAAAATGCTTTAAGGAATTTTGATTGCACCCTTTTAAATACATGAGAAATTGGGAAATATTTAAGAAATAGTTGCGTGAACAGCAATTGAAACATTTCCTAGTAAAATCTCAGGAAGGAAAAGGAGAGGACAGGGTACTGTGGTTCCGTGGTGATGTAGAGATGACTATAAGCAGAAGGTCTTTAAAAATATGGAGTACAATATCTGGTAAAGAAGATTGTGAGTCATAAAAGTAAGTTAAAGAGCTAATTAAAGTTACCAAAGGAATGCTTAAGATCAAATTGCCAACAGTATTTCAACTAACACTAAAGGATACTTCAAATATGTTTGCCAAGAAAGAAAGAGACAATTGTTTCACTAAAAATTATAGTAGGGAATGCATTGGAGACAGGCTGGCATAAAGAAATGACTGATTTGTTAAATGGCTTCTGGCTTTAAGGAAGAGAGAGAGCTCATGGGACTAAGATCCCGTCTCAGTGGCGGGAGAGCAGAAGATAGTTTTCTGGGAACTATTGCAATGGTTGGGAAATTCCAATTAAACTAAATATCTCTCTCTCTCTTGCTCTCCTCTCTCTCTCATACACACAATGGGGGGGGGGGAAGAGAGGGGTGCAAAAACAAATGAAATCTGGGGAATTGTTTGAAAATATTTGGAACTTCATTAGGTTTCACAAATTCACCATCATTTCTGGAATGGGAAACTGGTAAATACTATTCATCAACAGTGGGACAGAATACCAACCAAATCTAGACATGATCTTGTAGCTGGTCTGAGGGTCTGTGGTGGTCCAAACTCATCCTGCGTGTACTGTTTAATTTTGTAGAATGGATCACATCAAATAATCCATACAGGATGCAATTGTACCACAGAGAGTCTTAAAACAGTGAGCTTGTACTAAGAGGTTGAGGAAGAGGTTCTGACGTGACTTCACAGAAGTATTCGAAGTTTTGGGGGAAAGGAACAATTTGTAAAATTTTCCTACCAGTGAAGGATTTAATAATCAGGAGTATGAAAAAGTCAAGGCATTTGAGGAGAACTGTTTCACTCAAAGGTTAGTAAATGCAAAGTTCACAGTATAAAATAAGTCTTAGCAACTATAGATAGAGTGAACTGGAGGATACAATAACAAAGCAGATGAGTGGAGGTATGATCAGCTTTAAAAGACAAGTGCTTTGAACAAAGTGCCTTTTTCCTGCACACTTCCTCCATCCTTTGTGAATTCCGCTGTCTGTTTAGCTAGAGATCAGGTGCATTGCAGAGAAGATGAACACAAGAACATTATGGCAATATTACTGTGAGGATCCTTGAGACACCATGAGCAGCTGTGTAGGAAAGCTATAGCACAGGACTGAGAGTGAAGAGACTTATGGCCAGATTCTGGTTTCACATACACTGGTGTTTATTCAAGATAATGTCTGTACTCCTACTCTGGATTTATACTGGTATGAACAAGACCAAAATCTAGCCCCTAAATTCTCTTCCACAGCCCCCCTTTGTAAACCAAGTCACTTAAACACTCCATGCCTCAGATTCCTTGTCTGTTAAATGTGGACAATATGTACCTACTTTGTAGGGGAGCTGTGAGGGTAAAGTGACTGTTAGTAAAGTACTTTGAAATCTTCTCATGGAAGACACCTTATACATATGAAGTATCCGTCTCCAAGGACTTAAAGTGGCGTGCATGAGCCACTCTCTTACCCCAAGGCAAGGTGTCCAATGGCAAATAGCTGGGCGTGGAGTTGCTCCCCAAAAGTGAAAGGATGGACTCTGAAAATGAAAGCATGAACTGATGAAGGTGAAGACAGGAAAAGATTTGAGTCTCACAATGTGATAAAAATGCCTTTTTAAAATAAATAATCAACTATTGAAAAATAACTCCAAACCTACATGACTGCTCTTGGAAAGTGAAGTTTAAGCTTGCTTATATGAGTTTTCACACTAGAATCCTGATTAAAAGACCAATCAAAGGAATAGAAACAGTACAATGGGGCTTATGTCACAAATCACAGCTGACCAATACAGTGTGAATTTTCAAAACCCATAGCAAATTGTTACCAATCAATCTACAGATTGAGGAAGTGTGTGCGCGCGCATGCACACACACACACAAAACATGGCTACGTGTCAAATAAGTGACTGTTAATAATAATGTGCTCAGCTCTAACTCTGTTCCAGTAGTCATATAGTATTTATATATATTTTCAGCAGACTAGTACTGGAAATCCAAATACTTGCTCCAAAATTGTCATTCCCTATTTCCAAGCACTACTGTAGACTTTAAAAAATATAAAAGTACTTAATATGTGAATCAACTTTGTTCAGAAGTCCCAAAATAAAAAAAGGTGGGTGGGTGATGGAGATGTTACGACATTGTGAGAGTAACTGATGCGGAAATACTGTAATATTACTGACACTGGGGGGGGGGATAATGTTATGTTTGAGTAATTACTGGGTCTCACTGCCAATGCCAAGATGTCAGTAACTAAGGGGGAACAATTGATTGAGTGGGTGGATGAGTAGTAAATGTGTCAGTGTGCAGGAGTGACATCTGGAACTCCAGCAGATCTGTCACTACAGGCTACAGTTGGCATATTAATGTTTATAATAAGACATGTAGCAAACTACCTGCAACTTGAGTCTCAAACTTAATTTCTTTAAATGAACTGTTGTGACCACATAAATCAGCTTTCAGCGGGAGTGGTATAAATTAGCATGATTAATAAGTGGTGTATATCACTAATGAACAGTCCCCATACAGCTTTGGGAAAGGATTAGAAGAGACAATAAAGCAATGTTTTCAAGTGCAAATGCATACTTGTGCATCTACTGGTGGTGTGGTAGTTTACAACAAACAGAAGTAGCCTTCTTTTGCCATTGTCTAGTGCTCCTTCCTAGTGCAGGTGTGCCCTCTTAGAGGAGCTTTTTTCCCTGGATGCTTTCTGAATCTGACCCTTTAAATCTGGCAGAGACAAAGAGCTGCAGGTCTGAAGTGGCCATTTTGAACTGGCTACTGCTTGCTGAATCATTCTACCTTTTAGCCTGTTGTTTTTGCCTCAGGAGGTATGTTCTCATGTTGGCCAGTTTTCTATTTGTCTAATTATCTCTCTGTCAATTAATATAATGGTATTTTCTTGGATTATTGGTATTGTTAACTCCAAGCATTCAAAAATCATGAGATTAGCTTAAAATCAGGAGATTTAAAAATATTTATCTTAATTCCCTGCTAGTTTTGAGCTTTTAAGGTCTGTTTTTTCAGGCTTTTCTCCACAACTGTGAAACTTACTTTCATTGTCACATAATCACATGATTCCAGGACCTGGAGTAATAAGAAAAACCCCAAATATCATAAGATTTAGGATAAAATTGCAAGAATTGACAACACTGAGATAGTCATGACTAAGTATTACAATCTAATACTCAAGGGAAGGATGTTTGTAGTTAAAGAACAGAATTGGGATTGTGGCGATCTAGATTCAATTCCTACCTCTGCCACAGGCGTCCTATGTAAATTTTGGGAAGTCACTTATTTTGTCTGTGCCTCAGTTTCCCGTCACAGAACTTGAGGATAAGGGGGCTATTAATATACTTCCTTACCTTCCAGGAGTAACCTGAAGATAAATCTATTAATGTTTACAAGATACTTTGATATTAGATAAGAATAGAAAAATATGATGCTGTCTTTGTATAGCATTGGCATTTGGCTTAGCCCCTGCTCACAGGCCCCAAACATAATGCATGGATTCCCCACAACCCAAGCAATCACTAGATTATCAGAGTGGTATTTTCTTCCCAAAGGCAGAGATTAATATATCTCGTTACCCCACTGGAGTCATTGGGTTCAGTTCTCTAATTAGCAAAGATTGGAGCTGTTTATGTACCCATTTGTCCTAAAAACAATCTCTCCATAAGTGGTCTCCATTCAGGGTTATACTTAACAAATATAATTTCTTTTTAAAACCAATATATATATATTATCAAGTGGTATTAGAACGTGCTTCTGTTTGAAATAAGCTGAATATATTAAATGAAAGCAGCTGTGTGTATGAGCTTTTTTGTTTTAACTAGGAATCTATCCATTTCAATGGCATTGCTTTTGAGCAGAAGAAAATTAATCTTCAATAAGGAGTCATTAAGACAAAATGCACACCAATATATCAAAACATTATTGCCTCACTGACTTCCATAGATAACTTTAGGAGCTCTTATTTCTTTAGTGCAGAAATCATGACCAGGTAGATTTGTTGAAAATGAGTTTTTGCAGCCTGTAATACATTTGAGGAAAAATAAATGTGTGCACTCTGTTCCGATATGAGATCATGTTTAATAATTCCTGGAGTAGATCAGTACTGTAGAACTATTTGATTCATAACAATAACACTACCCCAAAAAAACATTTTCTGAGGTCACTTCATCATCTCCTCCGTGTATTCATTGTACAGAAAGGCAATAAGAATGGTAAGAAAATGTGTAGCTTAAAATCTACTTTCTTTTCCGTTACTTTTCTAAGAACATGCACTCTATTTAGGTGTGTCACAATTTAGGGCAACTGCACCTGTATTCCCCCTCTATGGTCCAGCAAGGGCACCCACTCTAGGCTCCAGGTTCCTCAGCTATTGCCTCTCTTGGGTGGAGACATGCATCTCTCTTCCCCCTAACTGGGGTATTTCCAGGCTGCTTGGTTTCCTCACTATCCTGTGATATCCCCAGCAAAAGACAGACTGCCTAAGCAGGCCTTTTGTGCCTTCCCTGCAGTGATGGTACACCATGTAATTGTCATGGTTATACGTTAACACACAGCCCTTTATAAGCAGCCACATTTATTCTTAAGGTGGAAGCATTACAGAGACAGTATAAGAAAACAATAAAAGAACCTACACACGTGCTCATAGGCTTACCAGAGATCACCCCTTTACTCCAACAAGAGACCTGTTTGGCGATTAGTCCTCCAAAATCCAAGGGTTTTTCATGTGGTCACAAATTCATCACAGCCTCAGCTGAGAGCCAGCATGCTCATAACTATGAGACCCCTCCTTTATCCTCTTTGGGTCTTTGACGTAACCGTGACTAGCTAATCAGCCAGACAATAGGTTTCTGTTCAAGGCACAGCTTCAACAGGATCTGGAGGTGGGTTATTTGTATTCCCCTCCTCCCAAGTATTTTCTAGGAATCCCCCTACTTTGTCCAGCACGTGGTTTCAAACAGTCCTTTGAAGTGCATAACCCATCCTAGGGTTTATATTAGCCATGGCTTCTCCTTAAAGAAGTTACATACAATTCCACAATAACACACAAACCTTTGTATTTTGAATACAGTGAACTTCTAAAATACTTAAACTTAATTTAACTAGGATATTGTCATATGTGGCACAAGGTGCACAAACTAAGCCACAGATCTGGTGCTGCAAAAACACGTATTTGGAGAGAAGTGCGGAATGATTGAAGTATATTGAGCAATCATTAATAAAATGTGTTTGAGTGATGGATTTAGGATATGAATTAGAATCAGAGCTTCCCCATATTTGGAGTGGGTGTTTAGAGCTGGTCTTTCTGTTCAGGCCCATCTCTAGTACCATGCTTAGTCATTGTTTCAGTACTGTTGGAAAAGAAAGAGTGTGCCACCTACTCTGACCCCACTTTCTGTAGCACTTTGATGTTCCTTCATTTCAAGACTCCTATTGAACTACTAATACTGACCTAGTGCAACCCTGATTAGGAAACTCGGGAGTATGAAGAGATTCCCCTCACCTTGCATTCAGCTGCATATGATCCAGTCACAGTTGCAGTACCTATACCCAAGGGTTGCGGGGGGTGCTGCACTTTTGGGGCTTGCAATCTATCTCAAAAGGGATAGGGATGAGTGAGGAAGCAGAGCTCCAACCCTTGCTTCTGCTCATGGAGCAGGCCCAACATGCTGGAATGGTGTAACAGTGGATGGTCCAGCAGAAGAATTCTGAGGCAGAATTTGAAACAGAGTTCTTCCCAGGATGTAGTTGCAGGTTGGAGGTCTGATGGGAGTCAAAGCATAAAATAGCATGGCTGTGGGCATACAGTAATTTACGGTAACAGAGCACGACATCTAATTTACATAAGACGTTGAATGCTCAGAGTACCTCTCTCTTCATAAACTAGGGAGTACATTTTTATGGAACTTTATAGCTGTTATACCCCCTTTTTAAAAGAATGTGTAATACTCTGTTTCCATTGCTGTCAGGAAACACTGGAGCAGCCCTCCTGTAGCCAATATATAATACCTCTGTAAATTCCATAGCTTATACAATGCATTAAACATACTGGGCATTGTAAAAGAAAATATTAATAAAAAGAGTATAAAAGCAATAAAGTTCAAACAAACTGTATTTCCTTGTTCATAACAAGATTTATGTTCATATCCTTTTGGGGTGGTTTTTATTAAAACTTCTATTACTTCCCTCCATCATTCCAATTACATGTTACTTAACCCTAAGCACCATTCCAAATCCAAAATAATAAGAAAAAAATAACTTCAGATCCAAAATACCATATATCACTTCCCCCAAAAGCCAGGAGAGAAAAACAAGAATTGAGCCTTAGGAAGATATACTATTGGTTCACTTAAAGTTAATTCAAGACCTAGAGATATTCCTGAGTCTAACAGTATTTGCCATTTTAAGTATAAGGAGTATCACAGTGGGTGCATTGATAGTTCTTTCTGGTTGCAGGCCCTGATCCTGCAAGCACTTACTCATGTAGCTAACATTACTCACAAGGGTGGTCCCATTTGAAGTCAATGGACTTAATCTCATGAGTAAAGTTAAGCATTTGCATAAGTGTTTTCAGGGTTGGGGGGCCTAGAGAGAGAACTTTTAATGCACCCACTGTACCAACTCTCACAAATTTTGTATGTCACCATCTGTATTGTTACCTGATAACCAAGCAGCTGTGGTGTAATTACCATTAAGTATCTCCTTACCACTCCCTTGCTTTTGTGTTTCTTGACTACTGCTTCTGTGTACTATAAAACAGACTTTGGGACAAACATAGTAAAAACTATTAGGAATTAAGGGGCTCTCCAAAATTCAAATTCTCTCCTGTTTTCAGTTGTTTTGTTCGAGGGAAATCTAGTAGTAGGCCTTCTCCTATTAGACTTTTTAATAAAGTCTATAAACTGAGTTTTAACATAACTAGTGGTGACACACTCATGTGACAGGCCATGTTTCCAATGTACCATGAGTCAATAGCACAATCAAGAGAACTCTGGTTTACTAACACTAACCGCAGATGAATGCACAGTACTCCAGCTCTGATTCAGCAAAGCACGTAAGCATGTGATTAAGTCCCTTTGAAATCGATGGAAATTAGGGCATACTGACAGAACATGCTTACATGTTTGCTGATTTGGGACCATAATAAATAAGTGTCTGCTTTGTTAAAATAAATATTTTTGAATGCTTTGTACTGTAATGGACCTCTGTGCTCTGAAAAATTAAGGTTATTTAGGGGTGAATATCAGATTCTCCTGAAACCCCCCAATTTGTTTCTTTAAATGATGGAGCCTCAGGTGATCAAAATTAGAAATTATAAGAAGCCTAAATCCAATCTCACTCTGTTCTAAATCAAGAGTAACGCCTAATCCTGTGATATGGTAATATTGAGGGGTAGGTACCATGAAAAGGACATCCCTACTGGTTTGATTGAGCTCCCTCATGGCTCCTTTTGGCAATGGAAAGATGCATAAATAGGAGGATAGGGGGATATTGTAACGGCAGGAGCAGTTTGAAAGTGATTAGTTAACATATTTCAGATAAAAACAACGAGGAGTCCAGTGGCACCTTAAAGACTAACAAATTTATTTGGGCATAAGCTTTCATGGGTAAAAAAACCCACTTCTTCAGATGGGTTTTTTACCCACGAAAGCTTATGCCCAAATAAATTTGTTAGTCTTTAAGGTGCCACCAGACTCCTTGTTGTTTTTGTGGATACAGACTAACACGGCTACCCCTCTGATATTTCAGATAGATTTGGGACTTTCCCCATTTCAGCAATGAAAATTTCTTGTTAATAGAAATGTTTATAAAGTGGTCAGTGGTACTGTGTGTGTCTGTCCGTCCCTCAACCTACCTGGAATGCACTACTGGAACTGGACTGATACAGTCAAAATTCGATAGGTCAGATTTAGCAAAACTAGTGCAAAATTACACCTCCGTGTGCCAGCAACGTGTCTTAGAGCCATAGTCATAGAGTTTAAGGCCAGAAGGGATCACCAGTGCCCAAGACTCTATTTATGGACTCTATGAGGAGAGCAGGGAATGTTTCTGCTGTTACCCTCCATGGGTTTCAGGCAAGTAAGGTGGCTTTAATTCCTGCCTGGGCTTTATATGTTCATTGAATTATAATCAAATGATACATATCTTTGAATCCTTGACTGGTATTTTGAATGCACGATATCCCTTATTTTAAATGACTTTAGACACCATTCTTTCCAACTACATACACAGCAGTTATGATTCAAGGTGAAACATGTTAGTCACCAGAATTAGATATTTATTACTAGGGAAAAATACCTTCTCTCTCCCATGCATGTCAGCAGTGTATGCCAGCATATATTTTGCAATATCAATTTTATTAGGCCAGTTTCTCACTTTTACTCATTTGAGAATTGAATTAGCTTTTGGTGCTGCTTCACTGGGTTCACAGAACATTTCTCTGCAATCATTTAACACGCTATTAAATTCTGGAATATGTTGTCTGTACATCTGATATTTGATACTGAGTGATGTTTATGTCATTACTAAGCCTTTTAGTCAGCAACAATAATGTTAGTAATATGTAACAAGGTTCTTTTAACAATGAACTCAAAAAGAGTTAGAGAAAACTCAGCGTGAAGCTGGCAATGAAAAGAATAGATTACTTTCACAGTCATCATATTCCAGGATAGATACTGGATTCAATTCAATTGAATCTGCTCCTTCTGTGTCCGCAATGGCTTCTTTAGTTTCTTCCATTTATTCAAAACTATGGAAAATTTGATCCGTTAAAACCATTTTTGAACAGTTTGTTTCCAACACTACAAGGCATAAAGTTCTTTGGGGATTATGATCACCTCCTTTTTATACATTATGTGACGTCTACACATGGATTATAAAATACTAAAAAGGACACCTAGTATAATATATTACCTAATTATCTTAATATGCAGGGCCTCATTCTCCTCGCCACTAGTGCAAAGGTGGAGTTCATTTCCCTACAAACTGACAATTTTAGAGTTACACCAGACTGAAACCCCTGCAAGTGTGCAAAGAATCAGAGCCAGAGTATCTCAGGTAAACTCAGCAGAGAAATGACATTTTCATTAGCAATTTATGGGGTGTGAAATTTCCACCCTAATGAAAACTATTCATGGACAATGCAGGGTAGTCTTTCTCCATAAATATCGGCATGGCTAATGGCTAATTAATGGTGAAGTTTGTGTTAGATTAAGAGTGCTGCATTCAGTACTGGACTTGGGTAGAGTGGTAAGGAGTTACAGCAACTTTACATGACTTTAGCAGCTCCCCATTTCTGGGGCTGGAGAGGAACTGATTCAGCTCCCAGCACAAGTAAAAACAGCCTCGGGTCTGCTCTAACTTATTCACAATTTCTGATGGTCCCAAGGGCCTCTCATCAGCTAGAAATAGCTGGAGCATAAAGACATTTCATCTAATACCATCCGTTCTGGGGGCTCCACAGGTTCTATGACACTTGGAGATTCCACCTATGCAATGGGAATTCCCAGCTAGTCAGATCTTCTCCAGGTTTCCCACCCTTTTCTGCTGGGATAGTGCAAATTTCATCCAGTCACAACCCAGAAATCTTAATAGTTATTCCATCCTTCTCACAGAAATTGTCTGCGCTAGCATATTTCTTCCAATTTCCCACCTCTGCACAACAAACCAGTGCAGCTCCTCCAGTGATCCCAATGGTGGGGACGCTGGTGTAGACCGGCCATCAGCGTCCATTGGCATTTTAACTATCATGTTGTATAGATCTGCTGTGAGTCTTCCATCAACTTCAATAACCTTTGGCTCTTTCCCCTACATGGCTCAGTGGTTTAAACTCCAACAGCCAGTCTAAATAGCACTCTCTGCAGGTAAGGAATGGGAAGAAAAGGCTAGTCTGTTCACAGCCTAAATAAGAACAGAATCCATCCCCCCCCCCCCAAATTTAATCTACATCAGCTAGAAATAAAGGTGGAACATATGCAGCAGCAATAGAGATCAAGTGTGTTTCTTTAGTTAGACACAGGCATGAAGTAGAAGCCAGGTCTGGAAATGGAGAGATGAGATAGATAACATGCATACTGCTATAAACCATGTACGCAACAACATTTTTTTCTTTAGATTCCCCACTGTTGCACTACCAGTGACTCAGCCCTAACCATGAAACAACAATGGAGGTACTACTCTACCAGTGACTGTATTTCAGTCTCCTTGTAGCTCAGTCCTGTTAGATGACACACTGGGCGAAAAGTCTAGCAGTCAGTCGATGCTTATGCCAGTAGCTTACACTAGTGCGAGCACTGGTGAATGGATTTAAACTGGTGGCAGTGTGAGAATGGGAAACTCAAAGGAAACAGGTAGTATAGATGATATCCTACTGTCAATAAAGACCATGCTGTTGATGGGTCTTTTTCTGAGCAGTAATTGACTGAAATCGTCTTACTAAATTGTTTATTGGGTTTTGTTATTTAATTTCTTTCTGAAAGACGCATCCCAGATCATTCTACCATGAATGCTCAAGTAACTTGGATTCAGGACATTAAATGCAACATGAGCTTCACCATTAATTAGCAATGTGGATGTTTATGGGGAGAGGTTCAACTGCATTGTTGATGAATAGTTCACCATGGTGGAAATTTCACACCTAGTAAATCACTAATGAAAATGTCATTTCCCTGCTGAGTTTACCTGAGATGCTATTAATCTTGCCGTTCCCATTGGAGACAGAATTACTGTCAGTTTTGCAACAAAGACAGGAATTGATTTTTAATTAGCATCTCCACTACAGTAGATTAAAGATTATTTATTAAAAAATGGTAGTTCATAGGTCCACTTCACACACCCTGAGTGGATTCATTGCCCATCAACCAAGCTCTGGTATCTATCTTATTATAAATAAGAGTCACTTTTCATTAACCCTTAGACCATTGCCTTTTTGTAGACTACCAACCAAATGGATGCTTTGAGGGGCTGTAATGAGTACTGGTATCCAAGGAGAGGGAAGCAGCGATATGGGTAGAAGTAAACTTGAAAGCATGAGGTATCAGAGTCAGAGAGTGAAACTGCTTGTTTTCTAGTTGTATTAATAAGGGTCACTACTCACAAGTGTCAATCTCCTTGTGTTTGGTCTCCCCAAAAGGTCCCTGAATCAGATCAGCTAACCCCTTGATGACATTGCTATAAAGATAGAGTATGGTGTCCTGAAAGAGCATACATTTATTTTACCTGATTGATGGTCTGTATCCTTGCTTTTTTCATAATATAATTTATAATGTTGCCAACATACATGCAACCAGCCACCTCTAACTTATATGATGATAGGATGGCGTGGAGAAAAATAGTATCCCGCCTCCAGGGTATATCAGTGCAGAATTAACTCATTCGCTGGAGGAGGAATGCATATTATAAACACCACGAAACATTAGAATATGATTGTTACAAAGGATAACAGAACCACAGCAGTAGCTATAATGTATACCACACAAGATGGGACAAAATACACCCCCCATAAAGTCATATTCTGTAGTTGGTGGTTCTGCGTTTGTCTGTTTGAAATAGTATGTAAATACAGAGGCTTACAGTTAATCAATTATATGGGACTTGACAAACTCTGTGAAGTCTTTGAATTTATGTAGCTCAGGCTCCAGTTTCTCAACCTGTAGGGATGCACTCATAAGTAAATGCTTCTCAGCCAGTTAGTAATGGCCTGAAACATAGCAGTAACGCTATTGTAAACTGTGCTGATTTGGACTATCATGATCGAATAATGTAGGCTTTATTTTTCCCCAATTGCAAGCCTTTCAATAGGCCGAAACGTCAGAATTTGGATCTGAATTTCAAACATTCCAAAGTTCAGGGATGTCTCGATTTGTTTTGATTTGCTCCATTATAGTGATCGAGGTCTTTTGCAAAATTCAAGTTTTGGTTGGGGTTTACCTTTTATATGCAGCTTTCATATATCATTGCATTGTCAGTGCAGGGAAAGTAACCAAGACAAACAAAAGACTAACTCTTGAGGCCCTTTATTCAGTTTTTACTCAGTACTTGGGTAAAACTCCCATTGACTCCAGTAGGAGATACAAGTGGTCAACACCTCTAAAAATGAAAGACCACTCTAGCAGGGGGTTGGACTAGATGACCTCCTGAGGTCTCTTCCAACCCTTATCTTCTATGATTTAGTTGGGGATTGGTCCTGCTTTGAGCAGGGGGTTGGACTAGATGACCTGAGGTCCCTTCCAACCCTGATATTCTATGATTCCATGACATAAATGCCTAAATACAGCCTTAATCCAAATCCCTCTGAAATCAGCAGGAGATGACCAGCCCCACTGAACACAGAGAACCCGTCATCGCATGGGAAACACCAGCACAGACTCTGGTAGGAAGTGACCCAGGGAGGGTGACAGAGTGGTACCTCACGCCCGGGAAACCTCAGCGTGTTTCGGTAGGACCCTCCCGCTGAGTCAGTGGCAAGCTGCTACGCCACTGTTAGGGCCCTGGGTCGGGGCCTGGTGGAGTTGGGTGGGCCCGGGCCCCCTTACCGGGGTTGCCACACCCCTTAGTGGGTGCCCCAACTTTATAGACCCTGGCCACTAGGCCACTCTGCCCTGTACTGAAGGGCGGCTCTATAGACCCTGGCCGCTAGGCCACGCTGCCCTGCACCGAAGGGCGGCTCTATAGACCCTGGCCGCTAGGCCACGCTGCCCTGACCCTAGGGACATGGATCATCACAAGGCCTCATAGAGGAAATACACTGAAAAGCAAAAGCAGGTGAATCACTGCTGCCTGATGAAAAGAGTGGGTGAGCTAGGATGCTAACCCTACAGTTCAACACACTGTACCTCTCCAGAACATGTCTGAATGCTGCCTTCTTTCAGCCCACATGCTGGTTGTGTGTCACTCTCCTTGGAGGAACCCATCTCTCATTCAATGTCGGGAAAGCCATGACCAAACTGTCTTGGCAGATTTTGAGAATACACAAAGGGTCAACCATAGATATATATATGAGAGAGAGAATTTATTTGAACTGCATCCCTGTCTAATTACACCATTTCTTAGGCATAGGCACCTAGTATATTTCTTGGATGCTAGAGAAATAATATACAGGTTCTAGTCCTAATTTATACCTATTTTGGTCATTAACAAAGTTCCATTCTGAACTCTCTTCGTAGGCTTGTGTTCCTGTTAGTTCCTAGGAACAGTTCTTTTTTAATATCTGTCCTCTTCCATGGTGACTGCCATCTGCATTTTAAGGATATGACACTCAGACATTAAGGGTTTTTTTGAAGTAGGCTTTTTGCCAAAAAACCTCCCTCCACTGCTACTAACAGTCCAGTTCTACCAGTGTTAGAAGTGTTGGGAGCACTAATGTGAGAACTGCTCCAGGTGGATGTCTTTCTTTTAAGAACTGTTGTTTACCTCTGCTCAGGTCAGATCTATACAACAGTGCTAACAATGTCATAGACCACCTGTCTATACCAGTGTTTCCAACAGTGCAAACATTGGCAGAGCTGAACAGCTGGCAACAACGGTTGGATATTTTTGGCAAAAGAACCTGCTTATAAGTCAGTCCTGAGTAGAACTGGTTTAGCTAAATCTGGAAAGATAGGCCTTCTTAACATACAGATAGGGCATTTAATTTTATTGTTGTATGTGATACATGTGGTACTTCTGGGGGAATTCTGCCTCACTGCGCCTGCGCAGAATTCATGTTCCCCACAGATTTATTTGCTTCCCTGCAGAAAAATTACTTCTGATGGGGAAGCAAAGGGAAGCTACACGAGCAGTCATGCACCCCTCCTTGGCAGCATAGACAGGTTGGTTCGGGCAGCCGGTAGAAATGTAAATCATGGGGCAGGGGCTGGGCAGTTGTGTGTGTGAGAGAGAGACACTTTGTACCTCTTGTGCGCTACTGCGGCACACTTGGTGTGGAGGGGCAGAGCTTCGGGGTGTTTCTGAGGAGGTAGGTGTGGGGCAGGCTCTGTCCCCTCAGGCAGAGCAGAATATAGCAGAATATATGTTCCCATTGTCTTTGTGAATTCTCCCAGGAGTATAAAACAGGTGTAAAAGTTTTAAGGCTCCTTTACATTGTTAGAGTGCTGTAAAGGACAGTATGGCCTTATAAATGCTTATGGTGATTAGAACTGGTCTAAATATTTGGACTGAAAAAGTTTCCTATCAAAATATGCTACATAAACTGTTTGCTACTGACCTTTCTAGAGATGATCAGTAGCCAATATAAATTGTGAGTTTGATTCACCAGCCCTCACTTGCTCTTCAGTTGCCTATGATATAACACTGAGCATATGGCTGCATATTTGTTGACTAATAACTAGAAATAAAGTGTCAAACCTAGCTACATTACTATTAGACAAGGTGTTTGGGTATTTTCTCCAATGCTCCCCACTGCCATTTTCTATCCATTCTATTGTAGTTTAAATAAATTACCTATTTTTTATTAGGTAAAATTGAAACTGCATGTTTATATTGCAATATTTTGACAAATATGCAGAATTTTGCAGAATTTTAAATATTGTGCACAGAATTTTTAATTTTTTGGTGCAGAATTTTTAATTTTTTGCTGAGAATTCCCCCAGGAGTAATGTGGGGTAGTATTGAAACTGTTAAAAATTCCAAACTGTCATTTTAATTTGTAAGTGGTTTCCTCATCCTTGCAGGCTAATCAGCTCTATCGGGAGGCATGCAATCAGAGTCAGTTCTGCAGACAGCCAGCCTAGAGTAAGGTGGAGGGAGTTATGCTGCTGTTTCTAAGAAATAAAGTAGTGATAGGTTGGAACCTTCACTGGAGCGTATTTTTTGTTTTTATCTGACTTCTGTTTGTATGCAATGAACGTAACAATATGTTCATTGAGGTAGAATTGCCAGCTACAGGAATACAACTGTAAAACTCAAATACAACTGTGCATGTAGGAAGTACTGATATATCCATTAAGATCAAGTTATAGCACTACCTCCTCCACCTTTCCTAGACATGCTATTTCAGTGCTCTTCACTATTTTTGATGTGGGGGCCACTTTGGCAAAATCCTTCAATGTGAGAGCCACATGGGGTGGGGCTGAAGGGTTCAGAGTGTGGGAGATGGTAAGGCAGAGGGTGGGGTGCGGGGCTGAGGGCTCTGGCTGGGGCTGAGGGCTCTAAGGTGGAGCTGGGGATGAGGGGCTTGGGGTGCGGGAGGGGGATCAGGGCTGGGGCAGAGGGTTGGAATGTGGGGGGGGGGTGAGGGTTCTGGCTGGGGGTGTGGGCTCTGGGGGGGGCCCTGAGATGAGGAGTTTGGGGTCCAGCTAGCTTTGGGGAAGGGGCCTTGCTCTCCCATGCCGATAGGCAGCAGGAGCTCCGGGGGAAGGGGCCCTCTGTCCCCCCTGCTGACAGGCACCATGGGAGCTCTGGGACCGGGGGAGAGGCCCACAGCAGCCCTGCAAGCCCCAACTTGCTCCCCTCCCCAGTTCCCGCCCCACCCCCTACCTCCCTCCTCTCCAGGTCCCTGCTGTGTGGCCCTTTAGAGCTGCTGCACGGCTATTTATAGCCTGCTGTGCGGCCGTGCAACTTAGAGAGAACTTAGGGAGCTGCACTTCGGGTCGATGGGAGCCGCCACTGGCTCGCGGGCCTTGCAATGAAGAACACTGTGCTATATGTTGGCCTGGTAGACCAGTTCTTCAATGGGAAGGAAGGTCTCTGTTTTGAAAAGTTATTTATATTCTAAGAAATCACTCTAGTTACTGAACAGGATATTTCCAATATAAACCAGATCTTGAAATAAACCCCACAGCCAGAATCAATGAAGAACTACAGGTAAAAAGTTATTAACTTGTAAACTATACTCTACCATGGAGATTTCTGCATGATTGTCACGTCTAGAGGAATCTCCCAATCTCTTCTTGGGAGTTAGGAGATTGATGTATTGTTAAATAAGGGAGTCAATCTTAACACTGATTGTATGCAGTCTGCTCCGTGAAGGGGCATCTTTGACAAGGCAGGACAAGAATGAGTCTGCTTAACAAAGTGGTAATAGAAGTATACAGGCCCATAAGACATTTTGAGGAGAATCTTTCCTGGAAAGAACTAGCTTATTCTAGGTGTACCTTTAAAAATACTGTGGGCCAGGCAACATGGTCACTGAGGGAGAAGAACTGATCTCAGGGAGCTGTCTGGGATTCATAGAGAAGACTGTGCTGCTGGTACCAGTCTTAGGACCTGAGGATGGAGTTCTATCAGTAGAGTGGGCTGGAACTACTTTCCTCTCCTCTCAGTGGTCAAACTGGCTCCCCTTTCCCCATAACTTCAGCCAATATCTTGTACTCTGTCTTGTTCTCTTGGTATTGAGAGAGCAAGATACTGGCTGAAGTTATGGGGAGCCAGTGTGACCATTGAGTGGCTAAGACTAGTTATTTGGCTTCTCTGAAGTCTTTCAAAGAAACCACATTACTCGTCTTAGCCTGGGGCAAGTCATGCTGGGAAATATGGGGAATGTATAAGCCCCACCCCCTCCTCAGATGGAGAGACACCTGGCAGGAGACGGGTTGTGCTGATGGTCTCCCCTGGAAGATTCAGGGCAGGTGCAAATACTTTATTTGTATTTTGTAAGCCTTTGTTTTGTAATGAATATTGGCTGATGTCTGAACAAGGCCAAGTCTGTTTGGGCAGACTCAAATAAATACTCCAGGAGGGGAACGTATCATTTACAAGCTTCAAGAACTTGCTTTTTTACTGTTGTTGTTTGGTCTGGCCTGCCATGCGGGGAAATGTCACGCTTCATATCCCACATGTGTCACTTCCTCATAATCCTACTGCTGCTAGGAGAAGAAAATAAATGATATGATTTATTAGGAGGTGATGAAAAATGGTGAAGAGGTTTAATTATTATAAATCGTCACTGTTGTTTACATTGATGGAATAAATGGAGCTCTGAGGTGGAGGTAGATTCGTGTGCATTGCAGGGGGTTGTAATCTCTAAAAGGTTCTGGCATAAGTTCATTAAGACTCATCTCCCTTTGCGACTATTGATGTTTTTTACGTAAAGAAGAAAAGAAGCAAACCCACGTGCACAGAGCTGTAGGAAGATTTTCATTATCAGAGGTGGACACATATAGTGTCATATTATCAAAAGTTTGAGGTTATTTGAATCCAGGATTTTAGCGTGGCCCATTGGATCAGCCTTAAAACGAAAGGTATAGTTTTCCTCTCAAGTTTGAGATAGCCTAATAAAATCAGCCAAAGGAACAGGAACAAAGGAGACTGAAATCACTAAGCTAGGAGTGGCCAACCTGAGCCTGAGAAGGGGCCAGAATTTACCAATGTACATTGCCAAAGAGCCATAGTAATACGTCAGCAACCCCCCATCAGCTCCCCGCTCTCAGCGCCTCCTGCCCACCGGCAGCCCCGCTGATCAGTGCCTCCCCCTCCCGCCCCACACCTCCCAATCAGCTGTTTCGTGGCATGCAGGAGGTTCGGGGGGAGGGTTAGGAGCGAGGGCATGGCAGGCTCAGGGGAGGGGGCAGGAAGGGGTGGAGTGGGGGCAGAGCCTGTGGCAGAGCCAGGGATTGAGCAGTGAGCACCCCGCGGCACATTGGAAAGTTGGCGCCTGTAGCTCCAGCCCCGGAGTCTGTGCCTATTCAAGGAGCCACATTTTAACTTCTGAAGAGCCGCATGTGGTTCCAGAGCCACAGGTTGGCCACCCCTGCACTAAGCAGTGTTCAAATGAGGTATCTGTATCAGGGTCTTGGTCAGAATTGTGCAGGAGAAAAGGGGAAAGATGGTGAGTCAGGACTTGATCTTTGGAGGCATTGAGAGACAGCGAAAGGGTAACCATGGACCAAACCCTTTCCAGGCTCTTTTCTAGCTTATTGAAGAGTTTGAGGGGGGAGGAGAAGGGCAGCATAAATTGAAAAAATGCTCTCTTAGAATTCAGTGTTTTTTCTTCACAAATATCAGATGCCAAAAGAAAAAGAGCAGAGGAGCAAAGACTGGACTGGCCCTCCCTCCCTCCCTCCCCCAATAAAAAATAGGCAAATAATTTTATTAAAAATAATTCTTTTATCTCAGAGACTGAGGAAGAAATAAATGTGAGAGGAGAGGATGGAGAGACAAAAGCAGCTTTCTGTAAGTAAGGGCTGAACAAGGCTTTACAATGTTTAGGGGTCTCTGAACATGGAAATACTTTTCTAATTGCAGGTAAGTTGGATATTTTAATATTACTTCTGCAGAGCCTGATCCAATGCCAATTGAAATCAATGCAAAGATTCCCTATGACCTCGGTGAGAGTTGTATCAGACCCTTGAGGAGGAATGAGAGGCTCTAAGGGGTCAATGAGATAGCATGTGTGCAAATGTAGCCCATTATTAAGTAATGGAGTAAGGCTGTTACTAGTAGGGCTGTCAAGCGATTAAAAAAATTAATCGCGTGATTAATTGCACTGTTAAACAATAATAAAATACCATTTATTTAAAAATTGGATGTTTTCTACATTTTCAAATATATTGATTTCAATTACAGCACAGAATACAACGTGTACAGTGCTCACTTCATATTTATTTTTTAGTACAAATATTTGCACTGTAAAAAAGCAAAAGAAATAGTATTTTTCAATTCATCTAATACAAGTACTGTGGTGCAATCTCTTTATCATGAAAGTTGAAGTTACAAATGTAGAATTATATACAAAAAATAACTGAATTCAAAAATAAAACAATGTAAAACTTTAGAGCCTACAAGTCCACTCAGTCCTATTTCTTGTTCAGCCAATTGCTCAGATAAACAAGTTTGTTTACATTTGCAGGAGGTAATGCTGCCCGCTTCTTGTTCACAATGTTACCTGAAAATGAGAACAGGCGTTCGCATGGCACTGTTGTAGCTAGCATGGCAAGATATTTACAGATGCGTATGTCCCTTCATGCTTCCACCATTCCAGAGGACATATGTCCATGCTGATGATGGGTTCTGCTTGATAACAATCCAAAGCAGTGTGGACTGACATATGTTCATTTTCATCAACTGAGTCAGATGCCACCAGCAGAAGGTTGATTTTCTTTTTTGGTGGTTTGGGTTCTGTAGTTTCCGCATTGGAGTGTTGCTCTTTTAAGACTTCTGAAAGCATGCTCTACACCTCGTCCCTCTCAGATTTTGGAAGGCATTTCTGATTCTTAAACTTTGGGTTGAGTGCTGTAACTATTGTTGGAAATCTCACATTGGTATCTTCTTTGCGTTTTGTCAAATCTGCAGAGAAAGTGTTCTTAAAACAAACGTGCTGAATCATCATCCGAGACTACTATAACATGAAATATATGGCAGAATGCAAATAAAACAGAACTGGAGACATACAATTCTCCCCCAAGGAATTCAGTCACAAATTTAATTAACATATTATTTTTTTAACCAACGTCATCAGCATGGAAGCATGTCCTCTAGAATGGTAGCCGAAGCATGAAGGGACATACGAATGTTTAGCATATTTGGCAAGTAAATACCTTGCAGTGAGGGCTACAAAAGTGCCATGTCAACACCTGTTCTCACTTGATGGTGACATTGTAAATAAGAAGTGGGCAACATTATCTCCCGTAAATGTAAACAAACTTGTTTATCTTAGCTACTGGCTGAACAAGAAGTAGGACTGAGTGGACTTGTAGGCGCTAAAGTTTTACAGTATTTTGTTTTTGAGTGCAGTTATGTAACACACAAAATCTACATTTGTAAGTTGCAGTTCCATGACAAAGAGATTGCGCTACAGTACTTGTATGAGGTGAATTGAAACATACTATTTATTTTGTTTATCATTTTTACAGTGCAATGATTTGTAATAAAAAATAATATAAAGTGAGCACTGTACACTTTGTATTCTGTGTTGTAATTGAAATCAATATATTTAAAAATGTAGAAAAACATCCAAAATATTTAATACATTTCAATTGTTGTTCTATTGTATAACAGTGCGATTAAAAGTGCGCTTAATCGCGATTAATTTTGTTGAGTTATTAGTACAAATAGTGACACGGAGACCCACAATGACTGTCTTCTAATGGCAACCACTAAATTCTTCTCCCACCGACATGGGAAACAAAAATCAAGGAAGAAAGGATTAAAAATAAACGACCCATTTGCCATGTCTGATAGAAAGCGAAGGAGGAGACGTAGGCCCAGTTTTACAAAAATACATAAGTGCCTAAAGTTGCAGGTAGGCAGCTAGGGGATTTCCAGAAGCACCGAATCCCAATGAAAGTCGACGTGAGCTAGGCACCTAACTCAGGTGCTTTTGAAAACCCAAGTAGGCACCTGTCTGCATCTTTAGGTACCTAAATATCTCTGTGTATCTGGCCCTTACAGACTGGGAGAGATCATTATTTCAGAAGTGTTCTTTGTTAGAAGGGGATCTGGCAAAAACCAAAGAAAAACCAAGGGGCAAATCAACTTGGACTGTTGTTCCAAAAATGCCCAGAAAGGATCAATCTGGTGGTTTTTGTTTTTGTTTTTTTTCCCCCAGTTCAGCACCCATGCCATTCAGTTCTGCAAAATGCTGCAGTGCCAAAGGCAGTAGGAAACCTCTCCTATTTGTCCCAGTTGTGGAAAGAAATGTTGTGAATCCAAGAGAGGATCAAGGTTTGCTCTGGCTCTAACATTGAGCGTATCATGGTAAGGGAGTTAGTGATTTGTGTGTGTGTGTGTGTGTGTGTGTGTGTGTGTGTGTGTGTGTGTGTACACTATTAATGAATGAACCCTATAAAAATATGTCTGCTGCTGGCTAGCAAAATCAAACTTCTGTAAACTTAGATACGTCTAGCTACATACAGTGATCTGTGTGGAGAACAATCACAATTCAGGTGCTGTGCATAGGCTGATTGGATCCATTAGAGAAAAATCCCAAGTGCGTGTGGGTTTTTTTTCTCACTGCCATCTTTATTTTGTTCCCGCTGTTTTTCCTTATTCCTATTTGCCCCCAATTTTCCTTCCATCTCTGCTTATTATTACTGCTGTTATGTTCCCTACAGGCAGAAGAGTCTGGTGCATTCCTTAAAAAAATCTCTCTCAAAGTGAGTTTCCAGTTTCCATAAGCTCCCTTGAGATAAGGCACACAGACCTCCCTGAGAAAATCAGGATCATAGTAAATCTCTTTTCAGTAGCTCTTCTAGGCTTCTTCTGGTGCAATTTAATGTTACACATCAGATTACAAGGCGATTATATACTGTAGCTAAAGTGCACATTGGAAAATACAGCAGTCTTGTCCAATTCAATCTGATCCTGTCTTAAAAGAGAAAGCATTAATTATGAAACAAGGCATTTATATATTAGTAATTGACCAGACGAGAGTTTTCATTTATTCCCTCATAAGAAAATTGAAACTATAAATTCAGACAGCTGTTCCACAAGACATATATTTTATTCATTGTCATTAAACATGACTGTTCAGAAATCCCTATTTGACAGGCGGGGTGGTTTTATTACCCAAATATTGTATTTTACATACTTCATTTGCAGTTAAATTAGGGCCTGATCCACTGCCCATTGAAGTCAATGGGAGCATTTCCATTGACTTTGCTAGGCATTGGCTCAGGCCCTTACTGAGCAGCTGACAAAGCAAACCATTTTCTTGATGCTAATACATTAAACGGCTTTTAATGGGATTTTTAACTTTCCTATACTTAAGGAACAAATTTCGTTTATGATGATGAAATCTCATTTTGAGCATGATTGTGAGCCTGCCTGTGCACCTGCACAGATGCCTAAGTCACTCCATACATCTCTGCATGAGCTATCCATAGTAGGGATCTCAGTGCAACTGACGGAGCAGCCTCTGCAGCGCTGCTATTGCCCCTTCTGCATAGGTCTGGGGCCAAGACTGGGCAGACCTTGATTCCACACCCGCGCCCACAATGTGCCAACAGCTAGAGTAGCTGAGCTGGTGTGGAGGCAGAAGTCATGTGCACCAGGTATAGGGCTGCTTCCCACCTGGAGCAAGAGGGAGAACCAGGGACTGCATTGACACAGCCTGGCTTGTGGCATGAAGCCCTTTGTAAGTAGGTCTGAACAAAAATGAGGGGGTCCCTGGAAAAATGAAAGCTGATGTTCAGCCACCTCCCTCCGAACCAGGGAGTGGGGAGGAAGTAGTCAATGTTAACAGAAAACTTCTCATTCTCACAAAGAAAGGTGGGGATACAGAATAAAATTGTTGTTCTCTGTGAGCTCATATCGACCTCTGTCTTGAAGAGGGCAAGACGTGTCTGACCATCCATCCATCCATTTTAATATGTTCAAACCTGTACTATTTAGGGGCTGGGAGGGAGAGAGATAAGGAGACAAGAGTATCAGAGTGTATGGTGATCCCGCAGACTGAGAGGCGCTTCAGTGAAGGAAACTGACCTCTGCCAAAGTCTCCTGATTTATCTCTGAGATAATGAGAAATCATTTCAGTTCAAGTGACTCATCCCAACCCTTTACTCATCAAGGGGATAGACTCATTTCTCTTCTCCCATTGTGAATTGAAGGCTTGCAAAAATCAAGATCCCATAGGGCAATAACAGAGAACCTGTCCTTCTACACTTATTGCTGTACATCTCCGGGGTTAGCAAGTCTTCTTACCTCAATACATTCACTGACGTTCAGTTCAAAGGACCCAGTTCTGATTTCAGATACACAACAATGATTTACTTACTGTATCAGGACTCTCAGCTCCAGGACTCCTCAAGAAATGTGGCAATAGAAGAAGATGTTTGCAATCTGAGATCTTCAACCAGGGCAGAATTACAGACTATTTAATGACAATACCTTCCTGTGGTGGGGTGTATCTACCCCACACCAGCCCCGAGAGGGTTGCAGGCTGCTTGCAGGCTGAGTAAGCTCTGCCCCTCCGACCCTCCTGGGCATGCTCAGCCTGGAGGCAGCATATAAAAGGTAGCAGCCCAGCTCCGTCTGGGCAGGCTGCTGGAGGGGAAGGATGCAGGTTGCGAGCTCTCTCCAGGGCATTGCTACAGGCCCCAACTGCAGGGCCATGAGCCCACAGAGTTCCAGACAGACTCCAGGCTGCCCGACAAGCCCTGAAAAGGGACCACACCGGTGGGAGCTTGGCCATTTGAGGGCCCCAGAGGAACCGGGGAAGTTTGACGAGGGAGAAAGGGTAAGAAGCAGTCCAGGGGACTTAAGCTGTTTGCCGGTGAGTGAACCGGGGAACCAGTCAGCATGTTTCAGGAGGATCCCCGCTGACTTGGTGGTGAGCACCCTCACTACTGCCAGGGCCCTGTGCTGGGATTCAGAGGAGCAGGGAGGGCCTGAGTCCCCTTACCTGGGGTGCCACACACCCCTGAGTGGAGCCCCACTCCCCCAAAGGGCCAACAGGCCAGACAATCCCACAGAGGTGAGCTACTTTATTTACTCTGGCCATTGGGCCCTGCTGCCTTAAGTGGAAAGGTGACCTTATTGACGCCAACCACTAGGCCCTACTACCACATTTATAGTAAAGTTCACCAATATAAGAACTCACTGGCTGCAGTACTGCTTTTTCCCCTTCTTGTGGATCACACGTGATCCAACACCCCGTGGTGGGGTGTACCTACCCCGTGACACTTCCAAAATAACCTTCCCAAAGCTTTACACCATTCTGTGGTGGCTCTTAAAGCTTTCCAGTTTTACAAAGGAGACCCTTATGAGATTACCTCAGTGCGAGCAGTATTTTTCTCTTGCATTTCCCTAGGCTCACTATAAGGAATGCTTGCAAATGCTGAGAGAGTCCAACTGCGTATACCTGTTCAGGGTTTGATTGGCAAGGGCGCGAAGGGCTGCAAGTCCATGGGAGTTGGGTGCCTAGCTCTATTTGTGCCTCTGACAGTCTTACCGAAGGCCAGGTCTACACTAGATGCTTTTGTGGGTATAGCAGTGTCAGGTAGGGATGGTTTTTTGGTGGCAGTTCTATATCAGCAAAAGTTCTAGCGCAGCTGCAGTTGTACCAGCATAGAAGTGCTTTTGCTTATTACACTCACTGAACTGGTGAAAGCACTTCTTTGCACTAGGAGGGTTGTGGTGGTACAGCTCTACCAGCAAATTTGTAAGTGTAGACGAGGCTGAAGGGAACTGGCAGTTTTGAAGGGTCACACTGTACGCAGTGCACACCAATGTTTTGTTTTTATTTTCTCACTTATATTAATATAGTACATAGAGTACTGAAGTAAGCTGAGATTTTTTTCAAAGCCAACTAGGGGATATACCCTCAGAAATCCCATTGAACTTAATGGGAATTGTCTAGGGAATTTAGCCAGACAGCTTTTAAAAGCTATCTCACCCATATGATCTATGCTAATTTTCAAGTCTTTTTTCCTGATTTATATTCTGTGGTTTTGCTTTCTCATAGGCTGTGGCCTTTATAACTTTTTGTCCCTAATCTCATTACCTCATTACATTGAGCCGCATGAGTCATGTTTGTTCCCCCTATTTTCTACTCTCTCTTATTTCAGATCCAAACTATGCTTTTAGAGGTGATTTCAAAAACACAAAATGGGGGTCAGGTCCCAACTCCCACTGAACATCAATAAGAGTTATGTCCTTAGCTCCCCTTTGGGCATTTGACAACCTTCCCCTTAGCACTTTAATATAATTTCATAACACACAGAAAACCAAAGCTACTTTGATACTGACCTTTCTGTTATTTCTTGTTACATTTTCTGTCTTCTAGAACATTTGCTTTTGCTAATATCCCGAGTCCCCTGTCCCTGTGCCAAATGTTAATCCCTCCCCATAATTCTTTCTTTACTGTGCTTTTACAATGTGCAAATTGATTTCTATCAATTTGTCAGGCATGATCACTCTTCTGTGAATCCTTGTGGCTGACCCCTGCTGAAACATTTCCCTCAAACTGATTTGTAATCTTGTCCTTTGCTGATGGGTTTACAAAATCCATATTGGTCTGGCTCCCCCCTTTTTCTTTCCTTAAACACAGTATAAGAGCTACTGCATTGTACAACTCTAATGAACAAATACTGATGGAGAACACAGGTAGACATTACTTCTGTCTTCTGCAGTTCTCAATCACTACCTAACCGATAAGATAAAATCTAATAGTTCTATCATAGATTAGATAAGCGATTGGACGCAGCATGTGCCGCTCTCTAGTGAGATCACATCTCCTGAACACATTTTTGATTCAATATTATAGGCTGTAATGAAAAAAAAATGTAAGCATCGTAGGTGTCAGTATAATTTGGGCAATGGTGATGTGGCAACTCTTGCAAGTGTCCCCATGCTGTATGAGGAGCCAGGCTAACAACTAATTATAAAGTCCCCTGCAATGGAAAATGGAGCCAAAACATGCCTAGAATAATTATTACTGTAAATCACTGTGTAGCAAAATTACAATTGTGGTTTGCACACGGAGGTTAAAATGTGTTCCTCGCACACACACTTTCTCCCAAAAGTAAAATAAGTTTGAAAGATAAACATCCGAAAGAGAAGACCGTGGACAGCTGGTAGTGGGAATACTGCAGATGAGGAGAGGGTAGCAAGGATTGTTTGGGGAAGTGGGTTTGAAGGAGGGATTTGACACAGGAGGGAGAAGGCACTTGGCAGATGAGTATGTTGTGCCTAGACACTGAAGTGATGGGCACATTAGAAATGCCTAAGAGAGACAAGAGAGGTGTGGGACACAGCATAATAGAAGGTGGGAGGAGAAAAAGGACTGGGGTGCACACCAGGGGAAAAGGGTGGCTTTTGCTATGTGTTAACATCCTAATGTATACATGGTTGTAGCAGTTATGTAGTTTTAACATGTGCTGGTAGGTCAAGGTAAACACCAGGGAAGAGCTTTGTGCAATTGGGAATCAGCAGCATAGACCCACCGTTGAAACCGGGGGAGTAGTTGAGGTTGCCAAGACAGAATGAAAAGAGGAGGGTCAAAAGGAGTTTCTGGGTTGTCCCATCCATCTTCCTGCACTAGTGAAGAATTGGCTAGAGGCATGCCACCATCATCCACTGTGAAAGCACTGGGGTTTTAAAAGCACTGTCTTCCCATTAAAGCTGTGGAGAGCTTTCCAATTGGCATCAATAGAAGCAAGGCTAGGCCAGTGTTGAGCACTTTTGAGATCTCCCCCTACCTGCCTAATCCCAATTGCTAGTTTCGAAGTGCTTCTGCCAAATGTGCATCCATCCTCTTGCTACAAAATGATACATGGATACAGCCCCAGCCCATTCATACTAACAGACTTGGCTGTCATATGCTTACTTCACGTTCCCCTGGGTAAGCATAATTGTATATAAGGGCTAGTCTACACTTACCGGGTATTTCGACGGCTGCGAATCGAAGTTCCGAGTTCGATTTATCGCGTCTGGTGTGGACGCGATAAATCGAACCAGGAAGTGATCCCCGTCGACTGCGGTACTCCAGCTAGACGAGAGGAGTACCGCGAAGTCGACGGGGGAGCCTGCCTGCCGCGTGTGGACCGCGGTAAGTTCGAAGTAAGGTATGTCGAATTCAGCTACGTTATTCACGTAGCTGAATTTGCGTACCTTACTTCGACTTGGGGGGTAAGTGTAGACCAGGCCTAAGGGTGGTTTACATAGTACCCAGGCACTACTCCAGTCAGCTGAGATTTGCCAATAAGTCTGTGGGGGTTTTGTTTTTTTTTTGCTTTGTTTTTCTCCTGGAAGAGTGACCATAATGACACAAGTTAACTTTTTGGTTTGTCTATTACTTATTATTCACTTATACTATGGTAGCATCCAAAGGCCCCCCAATCTCAGCCAGAACTGCTAGCGGCATGCTGTAATCAGACATCTTGACTCCATAAACACATGATAGTGTGAATGATTGGGCCTGCGTCCTGTTTCGAACACTGGGTTGTGCCCTAGTTTATGCACTGTGTGTCAAGATTTCAGCCAAAGTCCCATGAGATCTGGTGCATGATATACAAAAAGTCATCACTCTCTCAGGAGATGTTGCAGAGTAAAATACAGTTGCTGTATTGCATTTCATTACATCTTCTGATATAGTAAGAGGCAACCTGGAAGATAAAATGCATCTCCTCTCTGTCTGCGTCTCTGTTGCGTAACGAAATCCAAGAGATTACTGGTCAGTGTAAATCACTTGATTATTATATCCAGCAATTCACAACAGTTTATAGTCTGATACTGGAGTTGTGAATTTATAATATATTAGAATAGGGTATATTTAAAAGGGATTTTTTTGGTGGGGGAAGGGTTGAAGTCCCTTTTCATCTAACCCCCATGTGCAAATACACAGATCTAAAGTCAGAACCCCCCCCCCACACACACACACACACTCGCAGATGTGTGCTAGAAGCAGCACACTTTCTGCTACTTACTAATCTCTGAAGTAAGCAATGTTCTTGTTCCTTCATTGGCCTGAACCCAATCCCCTATGGCTGATTGCTGCCTGTGAGCAGAGCGGAGGGCAAGGGAAAGCCATGGATCTGCATCCCAGGCCAGGTGCAAAAGAGAATGCACGCTGCCGTATGCATGGATGGTGGCACTATTGTTCTGATATGGTTTCCCTGAGAGACCCTGAAGGAATTGTGGATTCTGACTTTAGTGAAATCCCTCTGGAGTACCTTTGCTGGCAAAACACAGAATCTAGCCCTTGCTTTCTTGTAAATTTGAGAATGAATTAAGTGCTCATTAAAGTGTGGGACTAGTAGCCTTGGCTTGAGCCAGCCATAATATAAGTGTGATGGCTGCCATCTTGACAAACTCCAGAGACTGAACAGGGGACTGAAAGCACAAGTCTCTACAGTTCTAGCTGAGAGCTGTAACCCGTATCCTCTCTGCATCGGGCACAGAGGGCGGAGGCATGACGCACGCTGACCAGTGGGTTACAAAAGCTGGTGTTACACCTGGTTCCTCAAGAAGCTCTGCCAGTACTTGCCAATCCTGCCACCAACTGCAATCTTACCATTGCAGCCAGGGGCTTTTTCTGACCCATGACAGAATAATGTGAGCTGTAAAAATAGAGGCCAAACTGTTTGTGCCCATAGCATGTGTTGTGAGTTGAAAAACTAACCTACGACTGTATGCCTACATGTCTGGAGGATTATGAGAATGACTTGGCTGTATTTAAAGCCCTGGCATCCCATGGAGTAATTCAGAAAGATGTCCCAGTATCCAGAGAGAAACACTTTGTTTTATGACAAGTACATTTAATGCTGGTATTGAAAGATTCTATTTTATTCCTTCCATGTAGCTTCACTATAAAAGCTGCTACAGAAACTAATGCTACACTTGAGCTAGTTATATGGGTAGCTCTTCCTCTGTGTCACTTACTAATTTCAGGTGAACTTTGAACTTTAGTGATGTGCCAATTGCTTTTTACCTAGCTGCTATATCTTCTGGGTGATCAGAAAAGAATAAAATTCCAAGTGCTGTTTTTCTTCAATGCAGAGATACTATTCATAGTCTACTGGCACAGCACTTGGCCACCCGCCTGGCCTGTTGGTTCAGTAGGTGACCTGCCGTGGTGTTTAGCTCTTCTGTAGGGAGGAAAAGGCATCTGAAATAGATCGTATTTCTTTCAAAGTTCTTATTATTTTCATACCTCCTTTGCTACCAGGTCTTAACTACACAATTCTTTAAAAGTTTAAAGCTACAGGCTAAAACTTTGAGCCTTGCCAACATCTGAAAGGAAAAACGTGGTGGCAGCCACTTCGTTTGTTATTTGATCAAGGTGATTTTGACTAAGGTTAATATGTCAGAGATAAAATAAGGGGAAATATAGTGTCTGATCAACATGAATGGAGCAAGAGAAAATACATATTATTCTAATTTAAATTAGGATTGATCTCCCTAATGGGAAGCAGAGGGCCAAAATAAATGACAGAAATGGAGTTAATCAAGACAGAATAGATAAAAGAGTAACCTTGTGCTAGTGAAACTCATGTTGCAAATATTATGTAAGACAGCTAGCAGAATAATATACCTTTTGTAATGAAAGACACTGGACAATTGTATTCCTTTTATTTTATTCATCTTATAGAGTTTAGGCCTTCCTGGATAAATAGGTTATTTTTAAGGTCATATGTTTAAAAATCCTTGTTCCGTTTCATCTTACACCAAAGGTGGAACAACTACCCAAAGCCTAAGGCTACCAAAATGTTTGTTGTATGTCTGATTGTTAGTCCACCTTTCCTTTTATTTAAGGAGTCTCTGCAGCTTGCAAGTTATATAACCTTTGTTGACTGCAAGCTCCACAGGCTTGATACCAATTCCCCAAGCTTTCAGAATGGTAAGGTAACAATACATGTGGGAAACAAACCAGGAAGGAGGGGGAAGCAATTTAAAGCCTTCTGACAGTTAACAGGTAGAGCAAGCAACATTTTAAATGCCTTTACTCCAAAAACTCTATAAGATGAATGTTTGCTTCCAAAGCCAACAAACGTTATTTAACCTGTAGTCCCAGCTGCTCTCACTCATCAGCTCAGAAATAAGTGCTGTAGTATCCTTAACTCAAGAGGAGAAAGAAAAATAGCCACAGAAGGAAAACAATCTAGCAACAATGGCATGGCTGCCAGCAGAGGGTTTTCTAGCAGATTTTTCAAAATATATATTTTGGTAGCATCTCCTTCTAAATACGTATACAAGAGGCAACACCGTATTATAACTAGGAGCAGCAAAGCTGACATCAGTAGTTCTTCACTCCCTGTTGGAAGCAACCTGAAATGAAAGATTTCACCTTACTCTTCCTTCATGTGGGGTAGTGGCAGGTCTTCTTTTTCTCATCTCCTCTACCTCCTCTCTGTTAGCCAGACCCTGGGGGAAGCCAGGGGCTGATCACCTCCTCTAATTACTAGGTGATAGCTGCTTCATGATTTATGACTGTGTCTATACAACCATTTTTCTTTGCATTTCCTACTGGCACAGCTCCTCTCATGAAAACAATGAGAGCATTGGTATGGACTGGCCCACAAGCATTTTAATTACCATCTATTTAAAACTGCTAATCTAAACAGTGATTAAAGTGCAGGTCACCTGTTTACACCAGTGTTTTCACGATTGCGACCCTAGGGTAATTGTGCAATGGTGGGAAATTTTAAGAAAGCTGCTTGCGTAAGAAATGATTTGAAATGAAGCTTCTCTTGTGGAGTTCGCTGGAGACTTTCAAAGCAGTCTAGGGAAATTAGACATATATTTTTCATTAATTTTAATTCAATTAAATTGTAATTGGAAGGTTTGTATGTAAATGCCCTAGACTGCACTGGAAATCTTTGCCACTGCTCTATTATTGTTTGTCGTGAAATGTATTGCAGACTATGCAATAAGACTGAGCTGACTGTTCCTGGAAACTTAAATTTAGCATTTTCCTGATTGTATGATTAAAATAAGAAACAAACTTAATGCTACATTAATACATGCTTGGGTATTTAATATGCATTACAAAGTGGCACAAATCTCTGCAGCATCAGGTTGTAAACATCTCCCAATAATTCTTGAGCGGAGAGAACAATTTATTTCATATGATTGCAGGTGGCAGTGGACTCCATACAAAGTCTCTGGAAGGTTCAAGTGCTGTATTTCCTGATGTGATGCACAATTAAAAATATAAAAGACATTCAAGGAAACTTGTGACAGTGAAGTTTTTAAAACCATCATTCATGCTGCTTTGTAATAGGTGAAAGCTACACCCCAAATCAGACAAAAAAAGGTTTCCTGCTCATTAGAGAAATCGCTAGCTAAAGGAAAGAAAAAGAAAAATATACAGTACATGTGTCTTAAAACACTAGCCACTGGAAACAGTTGTGTAAATTTAGAACTAGACTATGTAGTCTAGTCAGTTTTGCAAAAAAGGTATCAGGAGTCCTATGTCAGCAACAAAGAGCATGTGTAAGAAGATTTGCTTACATCCTTTTGTGGCTTAAAAAGAAAAAAATAGAGTAGGTTCCTCCAGTATTTTCAATACCCGCAAAATTGTTTTCTCCCCATCTGAAATCAGTGGGGAAGTTCCACAAAATATGAGATTGGCCTAAAGGTTTTGCAGACAAAAGCGTACCTTATCCATCTCTAGGATGGTTTCGGCCCCATCCTAGGGGTTAAAGTAATTAGTGCTTTCTTCAGTGTAGTCACAGGTGGACCTTAAGTGGGGTGGGTTGGTTACAGTGTAAAAGAATTTTTAAAACAAGAGTGAATCTCTCTCAAATGTCAGAGGTTACACTTCCCAGACTGTTTTTTACAACAGCAGTAACACTTTGGGTGCCTTGGTTACTTTAGATGAAATGTTACTTTATCAAGCTCTGATTGATTTGAATATCTCTGCCTCATTTTAACTGTGGCCTTTTCTTGATATGCAAAGACGATGATTCAAACAAACGGATATTTTAAATAAAGCTATTCCCTGCTTGTTAGTACATGAGATGTCAACTCTTGATTGACCTGTGTTTGCTGGAGGACTGGAAGACTAATGACATAGGCTTCAGCCTGTTGTGCTGCCACTAAATTGCAACTTTTCCAGCCTTCAGTTGTGGAGAAGAAGGTATGGTGAGCCTTTCGCAGCTTTTACCCCAGCTGTTCATCAGCAGGAGTTTGAGTTAGAGGCTCTATAGAAAGAGAGGAATACACAGAATCTGATTTAATCTGACCCTCCCCTTTCGTTTGTGAGCATGGAAAGCTGAAGCTCAGGTTTCACCTGACATGCTGTTGCTCTCCACTAGATCTTCCATAGGGTTCTGCAGCAGAAACAAAGCAGTCAGGGGTCGATCATTCTCTCACATAAAACAAAACCATGAACAAACAAAAATCGAAGCAAAGACCATAAGCAGAATAAAAAAATCATTTTAGGAAGCGTGGAGGGAGGGGGCAATTGAGCGCAATAAAAGACCAGTAAATGAGTGCTTTTCCCCCTCCTTTGCAGCTATCGCCAAACCATTCCTGATAACGCTTTTTAGGCTACATTCCTTTTAAATGTGAGATTAATGCTACTCCACAATGAAGAGAGGATTTCTTGTGCTTTAGGATGTGGTGGTATATGCTTAATCATGCGAGGGCAACACATTTAGACTTGAATGGCCAGGGAAAATAGGCCTGGCATTTGTACCTGTCATTCGCACCACCCCAAAATGAGCACAATGTGCATTGGCGTTTAACACCCACTTTGTAAATGACTGCACAAGGGCCAAGGTGCTAGGGACTCAGGGCCAACAAGTACACACACACAATTCTTACCAATATGGTCTCTATCACGGCAGTATCTGATTACCTCAAAACCGTGAATGAGTTTATCATCACACCTCTGTGAGGTAGGGGAGGATTATTATCCCCATTGCAGAGGTGGAAATTGGGATACAGAAAGATTGAGTGACTTGCCCATGGTCTCATAGCAAGTCTGTGGCAGAACCAGGAATAGAACTCAGATCTCCTGAATTCCAATAAAGTGCTTCCCACAAGGCCAGGCTTCCTTTCCTAAGTGTCCTGATTTATGAGAGCAAAAATAATGTTAATTGGAGCACAGCACATTCATAGGGGGAATATTGAACACATTAATATCACAATATCGAACACACAAAAAATCAGTTTCCAGGACTGGAAACTTGACTTAACTGAAACTTGTCTGCATGACTCGCATAATATGGGGTCCTGTAATTAATTACTATTCAGGTTAAAACACAGAACAATGTTCTGGAATAACACAGATCCAGATTTCTCTTGGCAACCAGGTTTTACGTTGACCAGATTTCAAGGACAAATTTCCTAATCTAGGAAATACAGCATGCAGGATTTATACGCATCACCTAACAATCTAACAGGAACAACATTGGGGTGGGGGAAATTCCTAAAAAACAGGTAAAACTCCTCTCTTCCATCCCCCAGCACATGCTGAAAAAGCCATTTAACCTAAAATCAACATGACAAGTATTTAAAACAGTTACATAAATGATTTGACATTATGAATACTTTAAAAAATCATTGAAAAGTTGGGGTTGTATTATCAACAAGCTACACAAGGTGTGATAGATGTAGCTCCTCTAGCCTCAAATTTCCACAGATGTGCATTGGAATGTACTGAATTTCCATCAAAAGAAATGGGGTGAGGGGTGTGAAATATATGCTACCAAAGGGAAACAAATATTCAAAGTAAAGATGTACAAAAGGCATCAAAGTTTCTCCTTATCCTGCAGACAGAAAAGGATTGATTCCCAGAGTGCTCCAAGTGGTGAGGATTGAAATGTGTCTTTAGTTTCAGTGGCATCTCCCTCATTTCTGGAATATTATTTTCTGAAAAGCAGCAAACTTGTACAGGTGAAGATTAGATTTGCCTTCTGGCTGCTTTTAATTTCTATCCCTGTATTGTTTACTCAGATAATTTCCTGGTATGCATCAGTGTTTTGTTTGTGAGACAGTCCTGGGAATACTGTGCAGTAGATGTTAATTAACATTCTAAAGGTCATTTTCTTCCTGGTTCACATCACTCACTATATTTGTACACATTTAATATGAGAGATGCATGTATTCCAGGCTGAAGCAAAGGCAGGACTCTTGCAGGCCACTATCCTCAGGTGTCTGCTAATTTCAGGTGGCTATTTTGTGGGTGTCCAACTTCAGACTCCTTGGTCCTCCTGGTTTTCAATGATGCAGAGCAGGCACAGCTCCCACTGACTTCTGTTGGAGTTATGGAAAGTAGTGTAGGCTAAGGAAAACCCAAATCTTGACTCTCCATACAGTGGGCTATGAGGGAGAAATTTTCCGGGCAGCCCTGAATGTGCCTTAAAGTGGTAGGATACATTTTTTTCATTTCATCTCCTCCCCCCAATTTTTCTTTAACCTATGTCAGAAGCCCAGGCCATGGTCTCAGAGCAGTTACTTAGAACTGCTTAAGATTAGTTTTGAAATGTTTATAAATATAAACTGACCATCTACTAACCCCATGGCTTGGTGCTGCAGCATCTGGGCTGAGCCAGATTGGGGCGGGGACAACAAAAACTGGGAAGTGGGAGGCTGCCAGAGGACCAGAATGGAAGTGGCCAATATGAAAGGGCAGAAACCTGAGAGAAGGTCCAAGTGGGAGGGGAACCAGAAAGGAGATGGGCTGGGGCACACCCAGAGCCAGGAGATAAAGAGGGTGGAGGTGGAAGGAACTGGAGAGCATAGATGAATATTAGAAGGGGAGGTGGTGGCCAGGGGTCAATGCCAAGAGGGTGCTTGGAAAGGGGAGACATGGATGGAGCTACAGGGGCCTTGAAGAGGTCTGGAGTAAGGGTGCTGAGGATTAAGGTAAGCAAAGTGAAGGACAAGAAAAAATCTTTCAGGACTGGGCCTAAATTGAACAGCTCTAGTAATAAATACTATAACAAAGTTTATAGTAAAATATGAACTACTTGTATCTAAAACTGGGCTATAAATATAAATACCCTAGCAAAACTATATTCTCCTGGGGCCAATAAACTTTTCATTATCATCCTCATATTGGTTAAAGAAAAGTATATTTTGGTAAATTTTCCTGAGTTTTGCAGTGCTGAAATATAGTCACTCAGCAATTTGTACTAGAGCCATTCTTTACATTCAGAATCAATTAACAAGAATGGTGTTTGTTGTCAGATGCTACCGGTGTGGTGCTTCTGCTTTCTCCTGTTGATATCACTCGGCTGTGTGCGTATGTTCCCTCTGTGTGCTGCCCCAGCTCTGCGCAGATAGCTGACACAGCAAACCCGACGAGAACCCCCAATAACCACAGAGTCTAGTAAGATGCAAAATCACATCGAGTAGGTTTATTGCGACCTCGGACACAATTGCAGTTCCCTGTAGGTTTCTGAGCCTAATTCAGGGCATACTACGAGAAAGTGCCTCTTGGCAAGGACCCGGCTCAGTGGCGGGACTTTCCACTGCCCCCGTGGCCGGACAAAGACACCACCCCAGGGATACATTCTTATACATGGGTACAAACAAGTTACACATCACTCCTGACGTATTGAGGTGCAACCCCTTTACACAGCAAGGTACAACCCCTCTACGTAGTAAGGTGCCGCCTCGCACCTTGTACATGTTGGTTCGATCAAAACAACTCTATCCATCATTTTACCCTTTTGCCCCTGTCATTGGGATGGGTCGGCCTGTTCCATGTTATCTGTGGAATGTTCTGGTATAGTGTGTCTTGGTACCATGTTTATACTATAACTATGCTAGGTGAATATACATTTATGCAACATCAGCCCTTTCCTTGCCAGCTTCTGTGAGCAGGGCCTGCCTCTTGCTCACAGCTTAACTTTGCTTTATGCTATCAAAGTCTTGACCATTACTTTAGTTCAGGCCTCAGGGCCTTTACTTACTACAGTGTTAACTCATTAAACTTCAGGAAACTAAAGAGCAAACACAAAAGAGATCAGCCTGCTGTCCCTTTAATGAAGCTCCTCTATTTTACAGCAGAAAGCAGACAGGAAAGTGCAGCACCTGGGATCTACGTTATTGAAATAGGAAGTCAGTCTTACAACCTTAATTAAAGAAAATCAACAACCTGAACTCACGATTGATGGCCAGGGAAACAAAGCCAGAATCATGAACTTCAGAATTACCTAAGTTCCAAAAAGTCTGACTCAGGGAAGTGATGTGGGGTTTGATTCTAATTGGTTAGCTGAATCACTTAGGCTTTTGTTACCTCAGTTTTGGTATCTGGTTTCAACTAAAAGGCTCCCCCGGAAGAAATCACTTGTATCTTGTTTTATGGGCCAGATTCCAGTATTCTGGTTTTCCTCTAAATCTGGAATATAATAACGCTGCAAAAGCAGCATTAATTTTCCCCTCCTATTCTGGCCACCATAGCTTCATGCAGGTTATTGTTGCTGGGATGGAAGTGCATGAGGCTGAGGCCAAGTCAGGGTATATGGATGTGTTAAAAGGCATGGATCCTATTTGTAACCCTATCTCGGTCGTAGAACATTCCTCCAGGGCTCCATGTCAATCTAGGGAAATCTCATCCAGTGGTTACAGTACAGTAATTCAGCAAAATAAATTCTGTATTGACCATTCCTATGTTGCCTTCCATCCACAGCTCTTAACGTGCTCCTCGAAGCCACTGCTGGCAAAAGGAAAGATGGCCCACTAGTTAAACTGCTAGCCAGAGATTTGGAAGACCCAGGTTTCATTCCCTGCTCTGTCACAGACTTATTGTGTGATGTTGGGCAAGTCACTCACTGTTCCTCCTCTGTAAAATGGGGGTGATAGCACACCTCTTCCTTGCAGGAGGGTTATGAGAGTCAATATATTTAAAAATTGAGACCCTCCGGACTAGATTCACAAAAGAGACTTAAGAGTTAGGCACTACAACAGCTGGGTGACCTGCTGTCCAGTGGAAATCACAGCCCCAAGTGAGACACCCAGGCTCCCCATGTATTTTATGGGGAGAGTTAGGCACCTGCAGAGGGGATTCACAGAAGCCAGCAACCTGAGTGTGGAGATGTGTAAGCTAGGCAGTAGGAAAGGTAGAGGAAAAGAGGTGTGGCTTTCAGCTCAGATTCACAAAGGGATTTATGTACTTAACTGACAGGCCCTGGACACCTCCTGGGTTAAGGGTGCTGAGCAGCTTGGCAGCATCAGGATTTAGGTGTTTTGCACATGCCCACTGCTGGAACCTTAGACACCAATCTAGTGACTTCAGGTGTCTACAGAGTTAGGCGGCAGCAGCACAGGGGTTTTGTGAATATCAGTAGCCCCTAAATATTGGACTTAGACTTCTACGAGGCAGTTAAACCATTAGTGGCCTACAGCCCTTTGTGAATCTAGCCCTCAGATGCTATGATGATGTGGGTGGTACAATTGCCTAAGGTTGATAGATAATTATGCCTCACAGCAGCCATGTGAGATACATTAGGTAAGTGTAATACCTGGGAAAACTGGAGCACAGAGGGAGGTTAAGGTTTCACTCCTATTACTCAAGTGTACAATTAAGTATGTGTGGAAGTGTTTGCAGGAAGATTATATATCAGTCTTGTATAAGGAGGAAGGACAACTTTTGCAAAAGTTATTGCAAAAAGTTAATTTTCAATCAAAATTGGTCTTTTACTCACTCTCTGTTGCAAGTTCATTTAAAAGAAGAGCAGCAAGAGTATATCATATTATTAATATATGTACATGCTCACACTTACTACAGTAGATAGATTATATTAGATACATGTCTGAGTGTGAATCTATATGTATCTGTCTATTTACATAACTATAATAAGAAGCCAAGGATTTTGCTCACATTAAAATGATAGAAGTTGTAGTCTTGTGTATGTACTGCTGCCCTCTGCTGATAACACTTATATATTAGCACTTATAGCAATTTTCATCACAGAGAGCTTACAGACATTATCCTCTCTGCACCCCTATCCAATAAGTAATTTCTATTGTTCCCATCTGATAATAGGGGAAACTGAGGTAGCCTGCTTGGACCATATAACAAGTCAGTGTTAGAATTAGAACTCAGGAGTTCCAGGCTTCCAGTCATCCATTAAGCTACTAGACCTACCCTTCTCATAATGCTTTAAATGTGCCAGACTTAATCGTGCTCATAGGTTCCTTCTGTTGACTGAGCAGGCAGGACTGCTCCTTAAGTGTCTAACCAGAGGCATGTTTTTGGATCCAAATGTCACCTGTATGATGATGAACATAGAATCCATAAGCAAGAATCAGACAGCTGAAATCGGTAAGTTGTGCCCTCGTTCACAAATGGCTGAATTTGGACTTACTGTATGTATCTGACTAACTAGAATTCCTATAAGCCTCTGCCTCAGCTGGAGGGACTGCACATACATTAATGCCCAAGGGGTGTTGTCCTCCTTTTGGGGAGAAAATAAGCAATTCTATTATTTTTTCCAGTGTATGTGTAGTGTAAATCCTATTTAAACACAGGTCGAGCAAAATGGCTAAACTGTGAACAACAAGCTGAAACTCTAACATCCCATTTTGGAGTAGGATGCTGATCTGTCAGATAGTCACTTCCTTACAAAGCATAGTGGCCAGAAGTTTCATTCTAAAAAGGGAAGGGGAACCCCGATGCACTGTGTCAGTAGGCTCATGCCATGTTAGTATTCCTAGCCCTTGCATGCAAACCACAAACTCAGTGATGTGATGTAACCAAGAAAACTATAGGGAGGTTTATAGATATAAAAAGCAACAGTGTCCTGATATTCTTCCTCAGTTCATTTCCTGGCAGTAATTTATGAATGGAAAAGTGCATTTCCAGATCTCCATCCATACATCTGCTGAAGAATAGTATTAACTACAAAAATAGTTGTTCTGTCAGGCTTTTCCTCCCCATCTCAAAGTAAGAATGATTGTGGGCCTCATAGGCATTGTCACTAAATAGAACATTAATAGGGAAACTCCCAAGGGATAGAAATGCATGGCTCAGTCATGTTCTCATGGAGCACATCACACAATATTTATTGTTTGTTAGAACTGTTCACGTTTCAGATTTTCAAAATTTCTCAAAAATTTTCTTGAATTTTTTTCATAGGGGTCTTTTATTTGTAATGCAATTGTTCCCAGAGCCCCCAGTCTGTATGGGGGCCGCTTTGGGCTAGGTACTGTACTGAAAAGTTTGGAACCAGCTGCTTCGCTTGTTTGCATTTGCTAAGCAAGACAAGCCTTATGGTACTGCAGTTTTGATTCTTGTGAAAATGAAGTGCTTTTCTCCTAACTGGAGCTATTGTATAAAGTTCTTCCGAAACCACCCATGCTTTGTATTAACCTGTACAATGCCCCATACTAACTGCACATCCTCCCATTTAATGGAATAGAATAACAAAGTCATTGTGCTGTACTGCGTTGCTTCCCAAGGAGAGAGATGAGAAGGAAGAGCCAGGGTGCTGTTGGCCCCTCCCTCATTTTATCATCTAGCAATTTTATCAGAAGATGGTTCCATTTTCTCTTCTGCCTGGAGGTCACTCTGCCTTTAATCCCTCACTGGGTTTAATCTCGTTTGGGTTCCCTCTCAACAATTGGCAGCATTCAGGCTCTTTCTGTCACTAAAAGGGTCCCCTGACTTCTCCTTTCCTACAACAATGATCAGCACAGCAGCCGCCTCATTATGGAAGCCAGCCTTCCTGCCTCTGGCAGCCACTGGCTGAAGACGAATGAAAGGCAGTGACAATTTCAGGACTATAATGAGAATATTGTACCACTTCCTAGTTTTCTGATCCCCAAATGCTATGTGAAAAGTCATTTGTCGTGCCGTTCTGTAGGCTCATTACAGAGCAATAATCCTGAGTTGGAGACCAAAGTAACAGTGTTTCCCCATGCCCTGTATGGCACTTAGCCAATCCTGATGTGTATAATCAGTTGATCCTTCTCCCACACACAAACGTCAAGACAAATAAGTGAATTGAATGTAAAAGCAGCTGCAAATGATATGCAGCTACAAAATTCCCATTGAATTCAACAGTCATTGCATGTAGCAAGAGGAGAATGTGGCAAATCTTAATAAACAGCATTTCCCCCTTTCCTATACAGTAAAATATAATGAGCCTCCATGGGCAGAAAGAAAGGGCTCTTCTGTTTCCTTGTGCTTTAGCAACGCTGTAAACCTCAGCAGAAGAAGGCTGTTGTTGTAGTTCAGACACCTGAGACTCGAGATCTGGGTTATATTCCAGGCTATATCAGACTAAGCGGACATGACCTTGGTTGGGTCATTTAATCCATCCATGTGTAGAGGTCCATCTGTAAAATGGGGATATTACTTTCCTACCTTGTCAGAGGTGTGTTTAAGATACATGCCTCAGCATTTGTGTGGTGCTCCAATATTACCACAGTGAGTTCCATGGAAAAGCCTATAAACAAACAAACACACTATTGAAAACCAAGTCATCTAAGTCATCGTCATCTTCCAATTAAAAATACATAGAATTATAGAATTGTAGGACTGGAAGGGACCTCGAGAGGTCATCTAGTCCAGTCCCCTGCACTCATATCAGGATTAAGTATTATCTAGAGTCTAGACCATCCCTGACAGGTGTTTGTCTAACCTGCTTTTAAAAACCTCCAATGATGGAAATTCCACAACCTCGCTAGGCAATTTAATTCAGTGCTTAACCACCCTGACAGTTAGGAAGTTTTTCCTAATGTCCAACCTAAACAGCTCTTGCTGCAATTTAAGTCCATTGCTTCTTGTCCTATCCTCAGAGGTTAATGAGAACAATTTTTCTCTCTTCTTGTAACAACCTTTTATGTACTTGAAAACTGCTATCATGTCCCGTCTCAGTCATCTCTTTTCCAGATTAAACAATCCCAGTTTTTCAAATCTTTCCTCATAGGTCATTTTTTCTAGACCTTTAATCATTTTTGTTTCTCCAACTTGTCCACATCTGTCCTGAAATGTTGCGCCCAGAACTGGACACCATACTTCAGTTGAGGCCTAATCAGCGTGGAGTAGAGCGGAAGAATTATTACTTGTGTCTTGCTTACAACACGCCTACTAATACATCCCAAATTATGTTTGCTTCTTCAGTGTTACAGTGTTGACTCATATTTAGCTTGTGATCCACTATGGCCCCCAGATCCCTTTCTGTAGTACTTCATCCTAGGCAGTGATTTCCCATTTTGTATGTGTGCAACTGATTGTTCCTTCTTAAGTGAAGTACTTTGCATTTGTCCTTATTGAATTTCATCCTATTTACTTCAGCCCACCCTGGAACAAAATAATTAAAAAAACACCACTCCCTGAAATCTACCTTAGTGCTCTCCCATGTTAGAGCAATTGTGAATTTGTTTCCTTAAAAAAGAAAACTTACTTTATTAAGTCAAGTAATACGTAATGGGGATTAACTCAGCAAGTGCAATTTCACTGGCTTCAGTTGCACTAAAACAATTTTGCACTAGCCTCTGCCAGAGATGAAGTTGACCTGATACTTTCTTTTTTAAAATGTGTATATATAAAGGATACTCAAGAAAATTGAATAGAAAATATCTCTAAATAGACACTGAACATTTAAATTATGTATATATTTACACACGTACATATGAATAAATGTGCTATTTATTGCCTTAAAGACTGGATTTGATGAAAACAGTATTTTGTGCCAAGCTGGATATAATTATCATGTAATTCACAAAATATATGAGCCATTAAAGCTCTGTGACATCTCCTTCCCATGCTATGGATTGTAAGAGGGCTTAATGGTACCAATAAATCCATTCCCTTAGGGAAGACTATAACAAAAATGGGAAATGGTACAAAATACAGCCCACCTGGTAATTTTACAGCCCTGTTTGAATTCTGTAATCATTTTAAGGACATGTTGATTAGTACCAGCAACAGGAGTTGAATTGGCAGCATCAGTAGCATCCATTTCGACAACAACACTGGAGGTCCTTAAGCCCCCATTTTGTGTCTCAGATGAAAATGATTCTATCAATCAACAGATGCTATTTACTCTGTATTATATGCTATTGGTATGACAGAATAAGGAAAGCAGAATTTGCACTTACAGAAATAGCCAAGTGCCAGAACAATCACACAAATACCATCATTTGAGCAGAGCACTTTATTGTGGAAAGAAAGTGAATTAAAAATAGAGTCAGAACTTCCGCTAGTGGAATGAGTATAGCTTCACTGAAGTCAATGGAGCTAGTCCAATTTATACCAGCTGAGGATCTGGCCCATAGAGTACTTGTTCTGTCAGCTAGACCCTGGGTTGCTGCAGTTTTCTATGGCTGGACCTATTGGCTTCAGTCAAATCAGTACAAGTCTTCTTGGGGTGCCAGAAGGGAAGAGAGGCTATGTTGTAATGCATTCATTTCAATAGGGAAAATATGCCCCTTCATGGCCACTGATGGTATTGGTTTTAACAATTTAACAAACTATTTCAGCTACATTAACGAAAGCATATCCCAGAACCTTACCAAGAGTCAGTCGTGACAGCTGGAATTATGCCATCAGCACCAACTACTGATGATTATCTATGGATTGCAATGACTCATGCCTTTCCAGTCAGTGCCTTTCAATGGGGATTGCAAGTGCTCAGCATCTTTCTGGATTTGGTCTTTGGCATTTAGATTTTTTTTTCATACTCACTAAGTGGTAAATTGTCCTGAGAGTTGCTTATGCAATCAGGTAGTTAGAGGCATAAATATTCTAATCTGTGCTCCCTGTTCAGCTGCAGGTGCAAATCTGTATCCTTTTGAAAAATTGGCTCCAAATCTGTATATAAAAGTTAACAAAAATATTAATACGAAATACACTTTGAGGCTGTCAGCCCCTAGGGGTCAGTACCACTACAAAAGAAAGAGGGGTTTTCTGCAGATCAGAGCTCCCAACTAGTGCTATGTTTATATTTTCACAGCCTTTCCTGGTACCTGGCGCTAGCAGGGATTTGACTTCCTTATATACATGATGGCAAGGCACGAGCGTACACACAGCTTACACACACCATAGACAATCACCTGTTGGTGCTGATGACACAATTCCCAGCTGTCACCATTGACCTCTTAAGATTTGGCCCCAAAGACGAGGAATAAAAGCACACATCAAAAAGTGAAAAGCATCGTTATTTTCCCAATAAAACTTTGTCACTTTCCCATCAGCAGTAAATCACTATGGGAGTCCACAAACAGGTATTCCATTAACATTCAGTTCATGCGCAGTATATGCGACATCCAAGCTATCCGTGGGGATTTCAGAATGTTTATCAGTTATAAATAACATTTCTGAGAACTGAGTAAGACCATCCCTAAGACAAGACTCTGCACTTGTAGATCTCAGTAATACTCTTGGCAACTTACAGCACAGTGCAGTCAACTACTATGGGGCCAAAGCAACTCTGTCATATTTCTCCCCTTAGCTCCTCCCAGCAGCATGACTGAAAGAGGAGGTATCTCATCCTAATAGGAAGTAAGGCTGGTCTTGCAGTTAATACATTGGCTTGGGCCTCAGGAGATCTAGATCCATTTCCTGGCTCTGCCCAAGACTTCCTGCATGATGTCAGGCAAGTCTCCCTATGCCTCATTTCTGCATCTGTAAAATGGGTTTAATAACACTTCTCACCCTTCATCTGTCTTCTCTATTTATACTGTAAGCTCTTTGAGACAGACACTGTCTGCTACACTGTTTTTGTACAGTGCCTAGCACAATGAGGTCAGGTCTCTAGTTGTTATGGTGATATAAACAATTTTTCTCCCATCTGTCAGCTTGATATCCCAGTCTAGCTTAATGCTCCAACATGACCCTTACTGTGTCTATTTCTCTGACCCCTCCTTTTTTTTTTCTTTTTTTTTTTTCATGGAATCAATTACAGGAGAAGTTAATAACAATTTAGAAGAACACCATCAAAACCATGAGAGCTGCAGCCATTGATCTGGCAGGTAGCACATACATATTGACTCCATAATTTATGGTAGTTCCATTTCTTTCTCTCTTTTTAAAATTCATTTCTATGTCCTTACCAAATGGAGGCCTAGGGGCAGGGGAATAAATCCCTACTGTTGCTCATTATCCTTTTTCTATATTTCTGCTAATTTCCTGATATTTTAATTTTTCTTTCTCATTTTGGTTCATTTTCCTTTAAGGCATTGTAATTAATGGACTGTCCTAACTTCCTTTGAGACAACATTCTTAATTGCTATAATTCTCACTTATGTCTGTTAGGCATCCCTACTGGCATTGATTCATTTCAGTTTGCATTCCTGCATACTTCAATTATGAATACTCAATCAATACATGTAGACAGCTAATAGCCTGCCCTTAAAAAGGCTGCACATTGTTTTGGTGTGTTTTGGTAAATGCTGACATGGTGAGGTCCTATTTCAAATTGAACAGTGCCTTAAAAACTTGGGTATGTTTTGCCTTCAATATTTTGGATAGCTTTAAAAAATGGCCAGGGTGTTTAAATGAAAACTGTATTTCACAGCAAAGAAGAGCATAGGCCTTAATTGACCCCAGTGGATAATATTAATGTTTGTTTTAACCATCTATGGCTATTTAATGAAATGTTGAACCATATTATTGTTAGTCTGTTCTCTACCACTTCATACAGAGGTGGGGAAAAAAGATATCCAGTTCAGATATTTTAAGTTCCTAAGTTTTCCTTCTCTCAGGGTAAAAGTCAGAGTATGTCTACACTGAAGGAAGGGAAAAAAACATGCTGAAGTGAGTCTCAGAGCCCAGGTGAACTGACTCGGGCCCATGGGGCTTGTGTGAGGGGGCTAAAAATAGCAGTAGGTTTCAGAGACCGGGCTACAGCATGAGTGGGTATGTCTACGTTGCTGTTTTTAGCCCCTGAGCGCAAGCCCCGCAAGCCCCCAGTCGGTTGACCTGGCTCTGAGGCTCGCTGCCATGGCGTTTGTTTTGCAGTGTAGCTTTACCCTGACTGTTTTCACTCCACACAGCCTGAATAGTTGGGTCTTGTGAGGAGAACTCCATAGAGTTGGGAGGGAGGGAATCCACAATGCCATAAAGCATTTAGCTTCTGAAAGAAGTTTTAAATTTGGTTGTTATCTTGCAGCTTGCCTCAGGCATTATTGAAATATTGCATCTATTATGCCCCCACTCCCTACACAGGGCTATAAAGCAGCTTCTCCACCTCTGATCCATGGAAATGTGGATCCTGGCCTCTTTCCTCCCTCACCCCCATCTCATTACTAATGTCCCCTTCACCTAACCTCTTCAGGCTCAGTGCAGATGGACCCCAGTGTGAGACCCAGTATATGGAGAGACTCTGCCCTGCATGGATTATCTGTCTGCCTTTCCCTGCACAGCCCCACATGAGTGCAATTTAGTCTAAGGCCTTGTCCAAACTAGAAAAATGTCAGTATTAGCTGTATTACCACATTGCTGCTGCACTGCGAGGTAGCAAGGGTGTAAACACAAGCATAGAGGGGGCTCAGAGAGAGTTTATATGACATCATGTTGGTAGAAATGCATGAGTGCACTCAACTGGTAGCCTGGACATCGCTAGAATGTGGGTGCTAATTTTTCTAGTATAAGCATGTAACATGCTGCTGGGGTTACCCAGAGTTGTGAGCCACTGTGTTACTTCTCTGCCTCAGCAAGAATGAGCTTTGCTGGTGTGAAAGTGAAATGAATTATATTAAAGAAATAGAATGAATTAAAGAATGCTGTATGTACCTTTAAGTAGAAATGAGAAATGCTGCAATCCATGTGGCAGGAAAGCAGACATTAACTGCTTAATGAATTGCCCCACTTAAGGGCAATTGGTGAAGCATTAGCCTTAGATCGATAAAAGTTAATAAGGAAGCAGGATATGCATATTGTGCCCCATGCAAATTTTACAATTTTGCTCTCTCTGTCCCTTTGTTTAGTTCGCACCCTTTTATCTGTATAAATAAGACTGTTTGAATCTTGCATGGGGGCTCACATTATCTGAATGTATTAGCAGAGCGCTGTGCTAATAAAACAGAGTGGTCTGACAAACTATGAGTCCTGAGTCTAACTTTGACACTGGTGATTAGACTGTCAGCTCCTTCTCACACCATGCTGTTTTCCTCACCAGCAAAATCCTCCAGACTCTACCAGTCTTAACGTTGCCTAGCCGTTAACAATCAGAAAACTTCTGCCCCCCGAGCTCCTTAGAGATATCTTTCTGCAGTACAGAAGATATCAAAGTTTGCTGCTCTATTAAAGAGCGAGTACATTACAGCTTATTAACTTAGCTGGGGTAAACACACCCTTCCCTTCAAACACTGAGTTGGTTTATAGTAAAAATAAAACAAGTTTATTTACAAAAGCCACAGGTTAAGTGATACCAAGTAGAAGTAATAAAGATAGAAATGGTTACAAACAAAAATAAAAAATATGCTTTCTAATGGCTAAGGCCTAACTTGACTTGTTAAATGCTGTTTCCTCACCAATCTTCCTTTCTCAGCAATAGCTGGCTAAATGTTAGCCAGGATTCCCTTAGTAGGGATCCTGGCTAAGGCACTGGTTTTCCTTGTCTCCTCAGCTGAAGAATGATTGAAAATGTTTCTGTGTGTCTGTGATGGGGTGAACAAGGCCTAGAGGGTCCCTGCTGGAGCAGTAGAGGAGTCCTCCAGGCGGCCTAGAGTGGTTGTGGGGGACGCAGCCAATCAGGGAGAGGCTTCAGAGAGAAGCCAATCAGAGCCCAGCAGGGCCAGGTAAAAGGAGCTGCAGTAGCTGAGCGCAATCAGTTGCTACCTGAAGCTGGAGAAATGAGACCTGTGTTCCTGATTGATTGAAGGAGCTGCAGGACCATAGACAGATAAGTTGCTGGTATGGACTGGGGGTGGGGGTAAGAGAGCTCTGGGCTGGCTGCTGGGACTTAGTAAAAGATATCAGCCCTACAGCAAGGGTGAAGCATTTGTGAAGGTGCTAGGGCCAGGGTGAAATGGCCGAGGGAACTGTAGCAGCATAGTGACTAGTTAAAGAGGATGCAGCAGCATGTGGCAGCTATTCATAAGGTCTCTGGGCTGGGACCCAGAGTTGTGGGCAGGCCTAGTTCTCCCCACCACTGCCAGTCACTAGGGTAGTGGCTTAAACCTTAAGGAAGGGAGTTGAGAAGGGGCTGAATATTGACTTTGATATCTTTGGAAGGGGACTGGATGGTTTAGCGGCCCAGCTGGAGATCTAGGGCCAGAAAGGCCCAGAGCAGGTGAAGACAGTGTCTCCACGGAAGAAGCCCTAGGAGTACAACTTCATACCAGGGCTGGGATTATTTAAAGCCTGAACCTGGGGAGGGCTACACAGATACCAACGGAGGGGTACTGGGATAGCCCCCTGGTGGACTGTAGACCCCGGAAGTGATATGTTTTGTTTTACATACAGATTGTGTGTGTGACTCAGCCAGAGAGCTGTTGTTAAAAACCCACCTGAGAAACCATTGACAGGTCACCACAGACTGAGTGCAGGCACCTGGCCAGGGGGTGCTCACAAGAGGTGGGTGCCACTTTTACAGTGTCCTTATATCTCAATCTGCCTTTGTTTCCAGGATCAAATTGATCCCCTGGGGATTCAGTCTCCTCCTCTGGGGGGGCCAACTCCATCTTGATTAAAGTGTTCTCTGGTGTGCTCCGATATGATGCTTCCTTCTGCTGTTTTACACTGTAAATGTTCTCTTCCTGCAACCTCTAATACAAATGAATAGCCCATTGAATCTGGCCACACCTGGTCTGAGATGTTGGCCTCTTCCCTGTATCTGGAGAAAATCTGTTTATCAGCTCCCCCTGACATGCCAGCTTTAAACACCCTGTAGTCACAGACTCAAAAGCATAACATCCGTGTGATTTCATAATTCCACATAAAGCACTGAGACATACATTTCACAATGATAGTATTGACCGCTGTGGTGTTGGTTTTCAAATGATACCTCAAGGTATATTTTGTACAAATATCATTGCAGTAGTATGTAGGGTGTGAATCCAGGAGTGCCTAGAGTCACAACATGCACCCTAAATGAGTAGTGTTTGTGAAATAAGCTAAGGGAAATATATAAAAAAGGGAGTCATAAATGCTGGTGAGGATGTGGCAGAATTGGGACCTATCTGCATAGATGGTGGGAATGCCTACTATTGTACTTCGGTGGAAAATAATAGAATGTTCAAGATGCCTACAGTTAGGTTACCCAGAGACCCCACAGAAGTCCTAATAAGTTAAAATCCAAAAAATGTTATTTACTCAGGGACCTTTGATGATACAATTACTACTAGCAGCTAGGTGTGTGCTAGCTCATTTCTGGGAAAGGGCAGATTCCTCAGGATTAGTAACATGCAGAAATAAGTGTGGGAAATCCCTCCAATGGAGGAGGGGGGAACTGACAGACTGGCCTTGTTTCAGGGTCAAATCTATTTTATAATATAGGCTTACCAGTTTTGGAATTTGAACAGAATAAATACACCGAGCTTGATAAGAGGTTGGCCAAATGCAGATGGGTCTTTTAAAGGTCACAAATACAAGTTATGATTAAGATTTGTTGATACTTGTATAGAAAGTTCATGTAGGTCCTAATGTTTTTTTTAAAACATATAAAAGTAAGAGTGCCATTGTTTGAAACTAAAATCTTCTGTTTAAGCACATAAGAATGTCATGCGCAGCAGAGCTAGTTACCCCATCCTACCATTTGGTCTAATTCCCCTTTGGAAGGAACTACTTTGACACGTTGCTATTATTATTTATATTGCAGAAATACCTACAGGCCCTAGCTGCATTGTGCTTGCCACAGTATAAACACACAGCAAAAAGTTTCTATATGAAAGAACTTAGAATCTAAACATGGTGGGAGAGAATAGTTGAAATTCTATGTCCATTCACTCACTAGCCTCCTCTGATGCTAACCCTCACGGTGTCAGTTCTAGTGTAGACATTTGTACACTAAAAAGCAATCTGAGACCACCAAATCATTTCCAGTAGGCCATCTAAAAACCGTTGGGGCAACCCCTTTCAGTCACTACCATTGTAGCTAAAGTGAGGTAGAGCCAAAGAGCTCTGTGTGCCATTACCAAGCTCCTGAGCAGGACCGGCTCCAGGCACCAGCAAACCAAGCAGGTGCTTGGGGAGGGGGGGGGGCATATTTTCAGGGGTGGCATTCCAGCCAGCCTCTTTTTTTTTTTCTTTTTTTTCTTTTTGCGGTTGGGCAGCCAAAGCCTAAGGCCGGCCCTGGAAGCAGCAGCGCATCCTGCACCAGGGGCGCCCTGGGGCCGCTACGGTTCGCATCGGGGAGCAGCGTCCGTACCTTATGGCCGGGCAAGCTCCAAGCGTGGGATACTCGGGCTGGGGGCTGCCCCTCGGGGCACACGGAGCCGCCTGCAGGTGCCGCAGGGCGGCCGCTCCCCAGCACCGCAGCCGGGACTGGGCGAAGCAGCCCGAGCCGCCCAGGGACTGCAGCAGGGCGGCCAGGAGCAGCAGCGGGGCCATAGAGGGCGGGGCTCTCCAGGGCTCCGCTCCCTCTGGGGCTGCCCTGCCCCGGCTCCTCAGCCTCCTGCCGGGGCAGTCCCCCGGCTCTGCCCTCCCAGGTCCTGGCCGGTCTTGGAGGCGGGAGCCCTGGCTTGGAGGGACCCTGGGCTGAGGCGCGGCCTGGGAGCCCCGCTGCTTACCCCGACCCTGCCAGCGCTGGACCGACTGGAGGTGAGGGGGGAGCGGGCAGAGTCAGTGCTGGTGGGGGGAAGCTCAGCACTGGGGCGGCAGGGGGTGCGGGTGGAGTGCGGGGGAGAGCCCAGAGTTGGGGCGGCAGGGGGTGTGGGTGGAGTGCGGGGGAGAGCCCAGAGTTGGGGCGGCAGGGGGTGTGGGTGGGGTGGGGGGAGAGCCCAGGGTTGGGGTGGCAGGGGTTGTGGGTCAGGTGGGGGGGGGGGAGAGCCCAGGGTTGGGGCGGCAGGGGTGGTGTGGGGGGCAGCCAAAATTTTTTTTGCTTGGGGTGGCAAAAAACCTAGAGCCGGCCCTGCTCCTGAGTCACCCAGTCCCCATGGTTACTTGTTTCTCTCTTTGCTTTTCATTCTCATATCAACAGTTATGCCATATGATTGCAAAGTTTTAAAATAAGATGAAAAATAATGCAATTATACCATAGGGTAAGTATATTGAAAATTGTTTGAAAGCCTAAAAACAAAACCACCCACCCCTACAAAGGAATTATCTTCATAGATCAAACAGAAATACAACCAATATTGTTATGCTAAAGAAGTAATGTGCTACTTTTTTTTTTTCTAGTAACCAACAGAAATGAAAAATCTCACACTTTGTTTTGAGATTAGTAGTTACGTATTCACCTTTCCTGTACTGGTCAGGTGAAGTTGTAATGGGAGAAGAACACTGGGTTGCAGCAAGATGGAAAAGGATTAACCAATTAAGATGATTAAACAACTAATTAGGAGAAGGCTTAAGGGCCCAATATGTTTTGAAATATTTACATTGGCAGTGTCAACTGCTTTCACAGATTTCCTCTGTTCAAATCTGCATTTATTGCATATGCAGTTGACAAATATAGTGATGTCCTGTGCTAGAACAAACAGTAAACAGAATGGAGGTAAGTGCATGCTATAATGTGAAACTTTAATGTAGGCATCAAACACCCTCCCTTTCACTCTATACTAATAAAATTCACCCCCTCACTGTTTTTTATTCCCGCAAGTTTACCCTGAAGGTAGCATTGGGCTCTGAGTGTGTTTAAATTCTCTAATAGTTCATATTAGCATGTGGGCAAATGTAAAAGTTATCTGGGCTGTGGGTGAAATGTAGTACAGGTGTCATCATTAAAAGCATTACTATTACTTTTCACAGACAATTAATGTTAGCATGATATTCATGGTATATAGCAAAAGTTTCTGCACATCCAACTGTCACATAAATTACAACTCTATAATTAAAGGCGAAATCAGTTGGTATAAAAGCTTCCCTGTTGAACATCTTTAGAGTCCAAATAACTATAAGAAGCTCTCTAGCTGAAGTAGTACAGTTGCTCCTTGAGCAATGCATTGAGAGCAGACCAAGCTGCCATTGCACCTTTGAGTGTCACCTTCACTCTTATGCAATGTACTTTTGTACTGATTGACTCCGATGCACACTGCCAGCACACTATACAGTACAGGAGACAATGCACTTGACTGCAGTGTGGAGACCCCATGGCCCACAGCTTAGACCTCCGGAGAGGGCAGAGACTGTCTCCTTGGTGTGGCCTCTCTAGTCCCCAAAGGCATAAGAGCAGGCAGGTAGTATAGTGTCCCTTGGATGCATGTTTGCATGTCTCCTATTGAGTGTACGTGTGTGTGTCTGTGTGCAGAATGTGGCCGTTTTCTTTGACCTTTTTCATACACTCTGCATGTTATACTGGAGGCGTTAGTTGGTGCTGGCAAGCATGTGTCTGATCTACGGGCAATCACAGACCTTGCTGAAGCTGATGAGTGTGCTGGACACCTTTCGTTCAGGCTAAATGAGGAAATGATTAAATACCCTTTTTGTTTAGATAATGATAGCTGAACTAATAGAAGCCACCATCCAAGGCATGGTGAAGCCTGAGTAGAAGCTGAGCCCCATGGCCTGAGGGGTTTCCTTGGGAATGATTGAAAATGCAGTGGCTGGAGCATTGATTGGTGGAGCTATATATGTTTTGGTGGTGGTGGGAGAGTGTTTTTTGTTTTGTTTTGTTCCTTTCACTTCTGGAGAAAAAAAAATGAGCAGATGGTGAGAAATATTGGTAGAGTTGCCCTGGGAAGAAGCTGAGAGAGAGAGAGAGAGAGCACTTCTTTCCCACAGCCTGCTGGCTAGAAAGATAGGCTTGTAAATTATGAGCAAGGAAATTGCTCCTGTTTGTTCCTACTGTGTTAAGGCAAACAGGACTTCGTGTGCATTCTTTGTAAATAAACAGGATTGCACCAAAAGAAATAGCTGATTCTATCATCCATTTCTCCTAATGGAAACAACCCAGAAAGGCCCTGAATATTGGCTAGCTGCTCAGGCCAAAGGGTCAATAATATTGTCAATGGGAATACCTGATCTCATAAGAACAGCCATACTGGGACAGACCAATGGTACATCTAGCCCAGTATCCTGTCTTCTGACAGTGGCCAATGCCAGGTGCTTCAGAGGGAGTGAACAGAACAGGGCAATCATCAAGTAATATGTCCCCTGTCATCAACTCCCAGCTTCTGGCAGTCAAACTGGGGACACCCAGAGCATGGTGTTACATCCGTGACCATCATGGCTACTAGCCATCGATGGACCTATCCTCTGTGAACTTACCTAGTTTTTTAAATCCAGTTACAGTTTTGGCTTTCTCATTATCCCCTGCAATGAGTTCCACAAGTTGACTGTGCATTGTGTGAAGAAGTATTTCCTTTTGTTTGTTTTAAACCCACTACCTATTAATTTCATTGGGCATCCCCTAGTTCTTGTGTTATATGAAGGAGTAAATAACATTTCCTTATTCACTTTCTCCACACCATTCATGATTTTATAGCTCTCTAACACAATCTCCACCCCTGCCGTGCCCCTCCCCCCATCTCTTTTCCAAGATGAAAAGTCCCAGGCTTTTAATCTCTTCTCATATGGAAGCTGTTCCACCCTTTTAATAATTTTTGTTGCCCTTTTCTGTACCTTTTCCAATTCTAATTCATCTATTTTGAGGTAGGGCAACCAGAACTGCATGCAATATTCAAGGTGTGGGTATCCATGGGTTTAAGTAGTGACATATAGCAGTTGGTCCTGCTTTGAACAGGGGGTTGCACTAGATGACCTCCTGAGGTCTCTTCCAACCCTCATCGTCTATGATTATGATATTTACTTTGTCTATCGCTTTCCTAATGGTTCCTAACATTGTTAGCTTTTTTTGACTGTCGCTGCACATTCAGCAGATGTTTTGAGAGAACTATCCACAATGACTCCAAGATCTTTTTTGAGTGGTAGCAGCTAATTTAGATACCAATATTTTGTATGTATAGTTGAGATTGTTTTCCAACATGCATTACTTTGCATTTATCAACATTAAATTTCATCTGCCATTTTGTTGTCGAGTCACCCAGTTTTGTCAGATCCCTTTGTAACTCTTTGCAGTCTGCTTTGGACTTAACTACCTTGAGTAATTTAGTATCATCTGCAAATTTTGCCACCTCACTGTTTACCCCTTTTTACAGATCATTTATTAATATGTTGAACAGTACTGGTCCCAGTACAGATCCCTGGGTGACCCCACAATTTACTTCTCTCCATTCTGAAAACTGACCATTTATTCCAACCCTTTGTATCCTGTCTTCTAAGCAGTTACTGATCTATGAGAGGACCATCCCTCTTATCCCATCACTCCTTGCTTTGCTTTAGAGACTTTGGTGAGGGATCTTGTCAAAGGCTTTCTGAAAGTCCAAGTACACTATATCCACTGGATCACCTTTGTCCCCATGTTTGTTGACCCCCTCCCCCTCCCCCAAAGAATTCTAATGGGTTAGTGAGGCATGGTTTCCCTTCACAAAAAACAAGTTGACTCTTCCCCCAAAAAATCATGTTCATCTGTGTGTCTGATAATTCTATTCTTTACTATAGTTTCAGCCAATTTACCTGGTACTGCAGTTAGGCTTACAGGCCTGTAATTGCCAGGATCGCCTCTGCAGTCTTTTTTTTTTTTTTTTTAAATTGTGTCCCATTAACTATCCTCCATTTGGTACAGAAGCTGATTTAAATGATAGGTTACATACTACACTTAGTAGTTTTGCAATTTCACATTTGAGTTCCTTCAGAACCCTAGGGTGTTTACCATCTGGTCCTGGTGACTTATTACTGTTTAGTTTATCAATTTGTTCCAAAACCTCCTCTAATGACCCATCAATCTGGGACAGTTCCTGAGATTTGTCACCTAAAAAGAATGTGTCTGGTGTAGGAGTTTCCCTCCTCTGCAGTGAAGACTGATGCAAATAATTCATTTAGCTTCTCTGTAGTGGTTGTCTTCCTTGAGTGCTCCTTGATCATCCAGTTTGCAGGCTTCCTGCTTCTGAAGTACTTAAAAAAAAATTTGCTGTTAGTTTTTCAGGCTTTAGCTAGCTGCTCTTCAAATTCTTTTTCGGCCTACCTAACTATACTTTAACACAGATATAATTTTCTCCAAATTTCTGGTCTGAAGAGACATGGTGAAGGAGAGAGAGAGAGAGGGGGGAAGACCAGAGGAAATGTAGGGAGAAAAGGATCAAAGTAAATTCCAGGGAAATATAGAGTTTTTTATTGTTTTAAAGACTTCAGGAAAACACATTACCATGTACAGGCTAGTGGTACAGCTATTTTGTAATGATAGCCACTCCTGTGTGCTGAAGCCAAGGCCCTTGCATCTCTATGAGCCTCTACCCATCAATCAAATTGAAATGTCTTATCTGCTCTATCTGTGCCTTGCAGTATGGGATGAAGTCACATTCTGATTCTCCGCCCACTCTGCATGTGTGTAAAGGTGCAAGGTAGCGGAGAACCAGACTGGCTGCCCACAGCATGAGCAGACTGGCTAAGTCCCTTTGCTGGCAAGGTGCTGAGCACTCTAACTCCTTCATCTCAGTGGGAGTTGAGGAGGCTCAGCACCTTGCTGGATCAAGCCCTAATTACCATGCTATGCGTCAAAGGTGGCTTAGATACTTTTGTTTTATTCCTGAGATAAGACTTCAGCACATTTGTGGTGTCTGAGCATGAGGAAAGCAAAGGAAAAACCTGTCGCACGCTTTTATGCTCGGTCACTTTCACACATTTCTCATTCTTATCAACTTGGCAGCTCTGCAGCGAGGGGGGGGGGGAAGCAGGAAGTCCAACACAATAGCATTGAAAAATAAAACACAAACATTACCAAGTGCACAGGCTGCTGGGAAGGAAGACATGGGAGAAGATGGATGAAGGGATAAAATTAACTTCGTCGTTGCTGGTCCAAAGTAAATGCAGCCCAGAATTTTCAAGGATTCATCGGAAGTCAGAGTTCCCTAGTACACATTGGGCAGGATCCGAGAAGTTTGTTTCCTGGAACTGATGCAGTTAGGCTGCCGTTCACCATTCAAAATATCATTGATGGCCTGATTTACCACCACCCCTTGCCCCACTTGTACCAGTGTAAATAGAAAGAAACCCTACTGAAGTCAATGAGTAGCACTAGTGTAAAGCTCGTGTACTTAAAAGAATTGGGACTGTTAAGGGTCACCTGTGAGGAAGAGGATGGATCAGATGGCTGGAAGAATATTAAATGTTGTGGGATTGGTAATGGGCCTTTCAAAACTTGAATCCAGACCAGGTCAGTAGCAAGGGTTACATGTTCTATGACAAAATAATTGGTAGGTGCCAGTTCACTTCCTAGTAGACAGATATCTGCATCATATGACACTGCTGCGCTTTTTTTTTTTTTTTTTTTTTTTTTTTTAGTGACTCAGAGAAGCTGAATAGCAAACAGGCTTACTCTGAGCGAACGCCACTCTCTGTGTGGTGAGGGGCAACTAGGCTTCATGGGCCAATACTCTAGACTGGTTGAAATAGTCTGTTCCCTTTGCAGCTGGATGTGCATGTAAAGTGCTGCAGTCTGCAAGATTGCTGTCTTGTATGCTAATGGTGGCAGGCCTGATTGCTGTGTAGTAATACGGAACACATCACAGGACACTGCCAATACCACACTGAGTAACTGAGACCACCGACCAGGGAAATAACCCACTTCCTTCCCTGACGAACCAAGGGATGCACCCCACCCATGTAGTCATTCGCTACACCGATACTGACTTGGACTCCTTATACATTCCACAGGTGGCATACCCAAGCCCACTTATTCACTGACACTTGAAAAACTCTTGCACCCCAATCTGGGTCTATGCCAGTTATGTGATATGTATGTATCTCTTCACCCTTGCAACTGACTCCTGTAATCCCTCATAACCCAAGCCTGACCCCAGATGTACAGTACCTTCCCTTTTAACTTGTATATATTTAATTTTAAACATTCACTTTAATTGACAAGCAGTCTAAATCAATGTTTAACCAGGTGATCATCAATCTGACATCCAGGTTTATATGGTATTTGCAGCATATATCAAAAGTGCATTATCAAGGCAACTGCTACACAGTGAGTTTTCTGCCCTCCAGTTCACCAGCTGCATCCTTTAAAAGCAGAATTTCCACTGGGTGATTTCACAAGCTACTGTATATGATGTGCAATCAGAGGACAAGACCAAGCCTGAATTGTAGATTAGTTTTGGTCTATATAAATACTCAGTTGCCTCATTCTCCTTGTGACTTTGTTTTTTAAAAAAAGAGAGGACTTAAAATTAGAGTGAATTAACATTCAAGATGTGTTTTGAGCTTAAAGTTGGCTGGCTTCCAGAATGTTTCTCCAAGAGACAATGACAGCAGGGGAGATAGCAAAAGCGGCATGAGGGCAAAAAAAAAAAAGGGGGGGGGGAAACTAGCGAGTGGGAAGGGAAGCAGTGATTGCTATCCTATAAAATGTTCTTTAACTGACAGAGGAGGGTATGTGAAATAAAGGGTGGGTTGCTCTGCATGTGTTTGGCTTTAGGTGATTTTTTTTTTTAATTAGCTGGTTGATAAGGGGGGGGATTTATGAGGGGGAAATGCCTCTGATATTTTTTCTGAATTTGAAATTTCAACGTTTGAAATTTTTTCAAAATTTTGAAATTTGAAAGAATTTGAATCAGCTCTGTAGTTGGTTGGAAAATTTCACAAAAAAGTTGATCAAATTTTTCCTGATTTCAAACTCTGAATTTTGTAATTTCTTTGAAGTTTTGAAATTTTGCCCAGCTCCAGAAAACAACAAAAAGGAACAAAGATAAAGGCTCTCTGTGAACGAGCTCAGTGATTTGTTAGTATTCTGAAACACAAGTGTGGCAGCTACCTGTAGAGTAGAGCTAGGCAAATAATGGAATTTTTTGTTTGCTGGCAGTTCTGAAAAATCAACAAGTTTTTTGTTTCAGGTCAAACCAAAAAGAAAATGAAATTTTTAATTTTTTGGGGGGGGGGGGCAAATTGAAAAGTCCACACACAATTTTGAGTCAGGTTGAAACTGAACACTTCATTTTGACCCAACTCAAAATTTTTGTTTTGCTTTCAGGAAGTTTGACAAAAGCCAAATATTCGTTTCACAAAATGGTCAGAGCAGGAGCTGATGGCAGCACCATTATAAGCTTTAGCCCAGTGATTAAGGCACTTTCTTGGGATTGGAGAGTCTTAGATTCAATTCCCCTCTCCCTGATGTGGAGAAGGGATTTGAACTTGGGTCTCCTATGTTGCAACAGTGTGTACTACCTAGTGGGCAATGGGATACTCAGTATGGAGTTCTCAGTCTCTCCCCTTAAAGCTGTTATACTTTGTATAAATAAGTAGTTTATTGGAGTAGAGACTTGAACTCGGGTCTCATACCTTCTAGATGAGTGGCCTAACTACCAGGCAACAGAGTCACACTAACACACTTTCCTATGTCCAATAACTATTCGTTATTATGAATGATTGTGAATTGCCACTATGGTTGAAGTCCCAGCTCTAACTTGTGAAATGTTAGTTGACCTTATCTGGACTTTTTGGCAAAAAAAGTTTTTGTTCAAAAATGTTGCCCAGCTCTACTCCTTCCATCCATTGAGTTGGTTGTAATCTCACCACAGTTCAGGGGGTGGGTATGATAACTTCTAGTGGCAGTGTACCCTGTTGTTTGGGGGGATACTATGAACATATTTTTCTGCCTCCTTACTACAGGAGGCAGTACTGCCAACTCATGTGATTTGGTTGTGAGTCTCGTGGTATTTGGTGTTCTTCTTTGAAGACCCAGCTACTGGAGACAAGTGACCTTATGGAATCTCTGCTTTCATTTAAATAAAAAGTAAGGTCCTAACCCTCCTAGTTGTGGAGTAAAGCTTGAAAATATGCCCTGCATGTACCCTACAGGCTCAGAAACCAGAAGGTAAATAAAAGAAACTAAATGTGGAGTGATTTTCTTAAATCTCATGATTTTAAATCCAGTTTCATTATTTTGGAGGACTGATTCCTGGGTTTGGCATGGTTGAGGTTGGCAGTACTGAAACAAGGTCCTAGGCCTCGCTTGGGGCTGCAGCATGGTTAAAACCAGAGTCAATGCGGGGACTGGCTCTCTGGCGGGAACATGGGACTTCTGGAGTTCTGCACAGGGGGAAACATTGGGGAGGAGGGCTCACCCCTGCGCATTGCTGTCTACTAGAAGATACTGTAACAAGGACGTAGGCGTTTGTGGTCAGCCCTCTCTGCTGACAGATATTGGAATCTTTTAGAGAAATGCTGACTGATTCCTACTGACTCATTGTGCCCAGTCTGGGTAACTCTGTAATGGATTTAAGAAAGATGGGAGTGGCAATTTGGGCAGAGGGAACAGGGCGGTTCTCTGCAAGGGAACCTAAAAATATCTCAGTTTAGGACAGAAGTTTAGGCTTACATGTTTGTTGTTACCATTCACACCAAACCCTAGCAAGGGGTAAGTTTGGACTCAGTTCAGTGTGGGAGGGGCAGGCTGTCCAGAGCAGTTTGGGAGCACCACTTGCTTCCAAGGTGTAATGAAGCTAAATTCATGTTTGAGGCGCACTTTGAAAATGGAAAGAGCTACGTGTTGTTAAGAGAAACAAAATCTGACAAAAATAGCAGCACTCCGGTCTTTTCTTTGAAAGCTGACAAAGCATCGGCTGGCATGGTCAACTGATAATGACATAGAATCGCATCATATTACAAGTATTTGAAAGGGTTCATTTTGTAGCTGTACATTCATTAAGATTGCTTTACTTTTCTTTTTACATTGTCACTTCTAGTTAAAGCTTCACTGTGTTTTCAGTGCAGAATTTTTAGGCATATTATACTGGGGCTGTATCCAGAATCTGTGCCATCTGTCGGTTAAGTTGTGACTCATCAACCCACGTAACCAATGAGGCTCTGTTTTCAGTGCTAGGCTAATATTCTGTAATGCAGCAGAAACTGATTAATTGGACCCTATAGGAAATTTCATGCTTCATTCAAGTATCTTTCAGATAGGAAAAAATAGCATTTGACAGTTTTCTTTTTTTTTTTTTTTTTCCCTTGTCCTATGTTTTTTAATTGGTTTTCATTCATCAAGTATTTCCTTGCAAAGAAAATGATGAATGGACAATAAGTCAACACAGCATTGTTTGCAAATGAACTTAACGGAGAACAGAATTGCCTAAGGGCTAAATGTGCAGCCTTACTATGTACTGAAATGTTTTTTGTTTTTGTTTTTCTAATTAGTAGCTAAAGGAATTTGTCCAATTTAGTTTTCACGTAGATCCATAAATTAATAAGCATTCTGACTAAAAAGCATAATTAAACCAAGAGAAAATGCAAATAAGATGATGCCATGTGCTATGACTGGAATACCATTTTGTAACTGAATGGCATATACAGGCAATACAAATTATTAATGCATTGTTTTATTCTCTGGGCTATCAAAGTAAATATGAAAGCTTTGCTTTTATGATGCAATAAGTGTCTGCTAGGAAAGTATGTGCAAATAACAGCAAGCTGCGCATCATCATTGCTCCCTCCAGCACTTTTTCTTATGTGTAAAGTCAAAGAAACAATTCTACTACACTGCGCTGTTTAGAGTTAGAGGATATAGTTTAAACCTTCCTCCTCTATACTGGACTTATCAGCTTGAGCCCAAACCAGTTTTCTAGCTTGTTATACAGAATAATCAACAGGAACTAATCTTAGCCAAATGTTACTAGTGGCTGGCAGTGATTACCCTACAGCAGAGATTCAAAGAAAATAACCAAATAATGGTGGCTGGGCCTATATAGCTATATCTCAGCTCCTCTTCTGTCCCTGTATTGAGCATTTTCTTCTGAAGTTCTCCTTCCTGGAACTGTCGGAACCAACATATTTGAGGTAGGAGCCAGATTTCTTAATGGCTTTCCTAATCATGACTGCCATTCCTGGTTAGCATGGGCCTTAAAAAATGACAAGCCCTTCTTGCATGATGGTGTTTGTGTATCAATGTTATCTACTACAAAAACACAAAATAAATCTTATTGTTCCATGTACAGTATTTCTAATGGTGGTGAAGCTGATGAATGAGTAGTTAATAGATTTTTTTTTTTTAAAACATCACGGCCTCTGTTGAAATGTTACTGAAAGCTGTTTGAAAATGTAACCTTTTTGTCAGTCATATTTCAAAGAACTCTAACTTACTTTCCTATATATAGTACAATGGCTCTATATTTGAATTACAACAATAGTATATGATGATATGGTGCTGTAGCAGTCTGACTAGTGCGCTCACTAAAGTCAATGGGAGACTTGCCACTGAGTTCAAGGGAAGGAGGACTCGTCCTACATGGTAGTATTGAAATAAAAATGAAAGCCACAAAGACCATCTTCAGAAGCACTTGTGAATACCACAGAGCAACATGAGGCACAAAAAGTTGTAGGGACTTCTTTATGGGGGGGGAAAAAAGGGAAATGGATGTGCTAGGAAGAAGGTTTGGCTTTTGACGGGCCAAACAATGATAGAGCCCCCTCAATACATGGAAGACCTTAAATGTTCTTGTGACTTAGAAAAGCAGACTAGGGTCTGGACACCTGCTTTTCCCAGTGATACATTATACCATTCTCCATACCAGCTCTTTGCCCTGGCAGTGGCACCATTAGTTCGGAGACAGTGTTCCCGTTTAAAGTTGGCACATCACTTAGATATTCTTCATAGTGCAGTGGCTTTATAGAAATTGTGATTTTTAAATTTGCACTGTGTGCTAGCTGCTGTGCCAATGGGCACGCTACAAATCTTTAAATAGTTGATCAGTATCACTATGATGTGCCATGCTTTGGATCAGATATTTATAATTTAAAGGCCGAGGTTCATCTCTTCCACCTTCCTATTCCTTTTCATCGATGTACTCATTCCTCTGCACACATGTAAGGAGTCCTGAGAATCTGGACTAGAGAATACTTAATTCTTGTACTTTAAACAAGAGATGCACCATGTGCGGCCCATTTACAATTTATTCCTGCCAGGAGTTAAGCATCTGTAACTTCAGTGGTGCTCAGCTCATAAGAGGCACTCGGCACCTTGCAGGAATCATACTCTTAATGCAAAGGAAATTGTTTATTCCCACAAATAAAGAGCAGAAAAGAGGCTCCGATTCCAAGGTCAGTTCTCTCACTGATACACAAGGGGATTTGCACGCAGAACTAACATTAGCATTAACAAAAGCTACCCACATATAGAGAAACAGATCTGTGTAAACCATGCATATTAAAAATCCCTAATGGAATTATTCTTTCCTTTAATTAAAAAAAAAGAAAGAAAGAAGGAAAGAAATTCACATGCCAAACCCCCATATTACACTGTCTTATTCACGTACCAAAAATTCCATTAAAAGAACATTAAGGTTCTAAGATCACCAGAGAAGAGGAAGAAAGAAAAATCACAGTGATAAAGGATGAAACAAATCATACCGTACTGTGTTCTCCATTACCTGGGCACTGAGGGGTGCCATTTTGACAGCATTTTCCTGCACCCCATTGTGCCAGGGCATTCAATGAAATGTGGTTTGTTCCACCCCAACTGTGAATTTCTTTGGCTTTGTAGTTTCTCGTTACAACCTTAATGTTCTTACTGTAGTTTTTAGAGTGTGAATAAAAACAGTTGTAGGAAACATTACTCTTAAGGAAATGTTCTGTTTGTCCAGAGTTCCTGCTTGGGTAACGTTTTTGTTGTCTTCAGCCATCTAATGCGTAGCTATGGGAAATATTTTAATCTGGTGCACATGTTGTTGTGTATAATAAAGTAGGCACAGTCTACAGTTTTCCAGGGAGACTAGCAAACAAGACATGATTTAATTCTACAGTGCCTCATACAGGGTGTGACTGGTGAAATAAATTTGATAAAATCTGAAATGCATTAAAATTATTTATGGCTATGAGTCACTTGATATTGTGCTAGTAGAGAACCACTGGCCTTGACAATGGGCCTGATCATGCACCAATTCAAGACCCCAGTCTTTAAATCTGATCCTCTTGAGCAGACCTTGCACCCATGCAGAGCCCCAGTGTCTTCCAGGGATCAGATCTAAGAAAGTGGGAAATTTCCATTACTTCACCAGCAGGGAGATTGGACCCAATATCTCTCATACTTCTGTTTTAATTAAATCTTTAGTGATAGGTTTAACAAGCATTTATTCTTTAGCACTGACAATGTGCTAGTATAGGGTACGCAGAACATGAAACAATCATAGAAGTGTAGGACTGGAAGGGACCTCAGTAGATCATCTAGTAGAGTCCCCTGCACTCAAGGCAGGAATAAGTAATGATTAGACCATCCCTGACAGTTGTTTGTCTAACATGTTCTTAAAAACCTCCTATGATGGAGATTCCACAACCTCCCTAGGCAATTTATTCCAGTGGTTAACCACCCTGACAGTTAGGAACTTTTTCCTAATGTCCAGCCTAAACCTCCCTTGCTGCAATTTAAGCTCATTGCTTCTTGTCCTATCCTCTTTAACGAGAACAACTTTTCACCCTCCTCCTTATAACAACCTTTTATGTGCTTGAAAACTGTCATGTCCCCTCTGTTTTCTCTTTTCCAGACTAAACAAACCCAAGTTTTTAAATCTTTCCTCATAGATCACGTTTTCTAGACCTTTAACAATTTTTGTTGCTCTCCTCTGGACTGTCTCCAATTTGTCCACATCTTTCCTAAAATGTGGTGACCAGAACTGGACACAATACTCCAGCTGAGGCTTTATCAGCGTGGAGTAGAGTATTACAACACTCCTGCTAATACATTGCAGAATGATGGACGTTTGTTTGTTTGTTGCAACAGTGATACACTGACTCATATTTAGCATGTGATTCACTATAACCCCCAGATCCCTTTCCACAGTACTCCTTCCTAGGCAGTCATTTCCCATTTTGTATGTGTGCAACTGATTGTTCCTTCCTAAATGGAGTATTTTGCATTTGTCCTTATTGAATTTCATCCTATTTACTTCAGACCCTTTCTCCAGTTTGTCCAGATCATTTTGAATTTTAATTCTACCCTCCAAAGCACTTTCAAACCCTCCCAGCTTGGGTAGGGTGGGGAAGGAAAGACAGTGAATGAGATGGTAGAGTGGGAAACTGGGTCTGACTGGGATAGAGGGTGAGGGGGGTGACTGGGACTGGAAGCAGGGAGCAATCAGATTGAGATGGGCTCCTTAGTCAAGGAGTAGGGTTAACTGGGACAAGGAGCTGGGGTCGGGAGGGAGAGGAATAGGCTGGAGGGGATGGGGCAGAAGGGGCCAGGCTTAAGGGGAATAGACAGGAGGGTTTGTGCTTCCCCCACAGCCTGGGATGGACCTTAAGATTGCTGAGTCTCAGCAGGAGTTCTGTGGAAAGAATAGCATGTTATCATGTAATTAAAACCTGTATCCTAATGTGTATGTGTGACATTCCCCTCTGGGAACCAGCCTTATCCTGTTCTGCTGTGAGAACCCCCACTCCTGGGCTGTTCATGCACAGCCTCTGGCATGTAAGCTGCTCCTTGGATTGTGCAACTGAATGACACTAGCCAATATCTCTGGTCCCAGACACAACCCTAGGAACCTCCGTCTTGCAGTGTCCAGTTATGCCCGCTGGACGCTGCAAGCTTATATGAGTTCGTCAATTTAACAAAGAAATTGATATGCACCAGGCTTGTTATCCCAAGGGGAGACTCTGACACGCTTCAAACCAAATGCACAGCTTCAGGTAGCATAAACAAACAGATTTATTAACTATAAAGATAGGCTTTGACTTATAATCACTCAAAATCTAACAAGTCAGAGTGGTTACCCAAATAAAATAAAATATAAGCACGCAGTCTAAACTCTCAGCCCTATTAGACTGGGCAGCAACTAGATTAAGCAGTTTTTCTCACCCTACTGGATATTGCAGTCCTTAATATACAGGTTTATTCCTTAAACCTGGGCCAATCTCCTGTGTTGGAGTCTTGTCTTCTTCTCAATGTCTTGGTTGCTTGCAGCATAGGTTGGGGCATGAGAAGGGCCCAGTATGTGTCCACTCTGTCTGTTTTATACCCTCAGTCTGGAGAGCACAAGTCTAGGCTTGTCTGGGGGCCATTGCTGAGTCTCTCCAAGCGAGGTTGAGCAATTCCCCTGGTGTGGCCTCATGCAGGTGAGTCATTGCATTGCAGCTTCCTTGCTGGACAATGGCTGTTGATGGGTTGTTTGACACCCCACCCAGGCATTGGTTATTTTCCTTGCTGTTGCCTCTGGGGAGCTAATATCTGGCTGATTCCCCAATTTGCAGCAAGCTTTAGTGACCACCATACAACACAATTCTCATAACTTCATATGCATTAATGATACACATGGATAGAGAAATGACTTTCAGCAGATCATAACCTTTCCCCGATACCTTACAAGGCGTGCTTTATATGTAAGATCACGATTATATGATTATAAAATGAGGAATATGGGGGTCACAGTACGCTCCCCCAAGGCATAGAATGTCACAGTATGCACCAGTGGGTTGAATTAGGGTTGCATGGGCAATCTTAATTTTGGCTTTTCCTAAACTTTTGACTGCTTGACTTTGCTAAGGTTACAAAGTAGGTTCTTTTAATGTAGTGTGTGTGTGTGATCCATATAAAGAGTACATAATCTGCAGAGCTATACAATAAGCAGATGACTCTTAATTACTCAGCCAGGCTCTTGCCCTTCAGGGAGAAGAAACGGTGGCAGTAATCGTGGAATTTGGCAAATCATCAGGGCGTAAGGGCAATTGGACTAAATCAGAATTCCTGTAATTCTGCAGATTCTGTCACACTTTTAAGATGATTATTTATGTTGTTTTTCTGTATGTTAGCCTCAGCTGGCGTAACTTCCATGGAATTATGCCCATGTGCGTCAGCTGAGGGTCTAGCCCTCAGATATGAATGGCGCTATGTGGATTTACACCAGCTGAGGATCTGGCCCAGATGCCCAAAAGAAGAGTGGCTGCACCGAAGACTCTTTTCAGGTTACTGTAATATTTTTAATCAATTTTGAGGTCAGATTTATATTTTAGTTTTTCCATTTTCTGCTTTTGTAGTTGACCCCTTTCAAGTCATCTGTGAAGTGTCTTGACATTTCAGGTGGTGTTTCCATGTTATAAAGATTAATATCACCTTTGTATGAATATACTGTTATAATTACTTGTGAGCCATTATAAATGAATTGTGAGTATAATTTCTTCTGCTTTGGTGCTGCAAATTGACATTAATAGCTATTGTTTGGAAAATCTTATTTATGCTAAAGAAATTAGCATAACCATTCAATTATTTAGAGCTTTCTCTATTGTCCCTATGTCCTTTGTACTTAGCTCTTTGTCCCACATTTGGGGCACAGATGGTTGGGTCAGGCATTGCAAAACAGTGTGACATCGACGGTCATTTGAAGCTTTATCTTGAAGCACTTACTCAAACAACTTCCCAATGAACCCAAAGGGAGTTTTCTGGGAGCTAGTAACACAGGACCAGGGCCCTATTCTGTCAAATGAGTTGAAAAACTGCACAGAGAAGATCGAAGTGTCAGATCAGAGGCTATAATTGAGCTGGGCTTCTCTGGGTAAATATATTGCAAACAGACAAATCTTAACCTTCTTTTATAACTGAGTGTTGTATTGGTCATCCCAGAGAGAGAGAGGAAGCATACACATGCTGAGGTTTTATATTGCTGGAGGGGTGTCCTCCTTAAAGATTTTGCCTAAGGAGAGAGTTTGTTGTAAGAGCAGTCATTTTAAAGTTCATGGTCTCCTCCAAAGACTTCCCCGTGAATATAGTGTTCCCGTCAAAGAACGTCACACAACAGCAGTGGCAGTCATTTGAAGCTTATACCATCATTTACCATTTTACAAACCTTTTTATGGTCCGGTATCCCATTGGTTTTTAAGGGAGATGTCGTGCAATACAACTCATTAGTTTTTCTTTTTAGCGTTTTTATCAGAAGTTCTGTGAACAATGTTCCCAATTCATCTCTGGTGTGTCTCTGAAGTCAGTGGCGGCATCCCGGTGACGAGCGTGGCCCTCAAAATAGAAGAGGTTTCTAAGCTTCTAGATTGTTGTTCTCCACGGTCCTGCTGCCCTGTTTATAGCCTGCACCGCTTCAGCTTACCATAATAGCAGAAAATCTGGGGGGCGGGTTGCCTCGGGGGGGGCCTCTCACATTTTTTGTCCTGTTGGGATGGTAAATCTCCAGTGCTGTACAACATTTTAGCATCATTGTTGTGTACAGTTTCTTCTTGTGCACCGGCTCACCTTAGCAAACAAAGAATGCACATCCTTGATGTTCAAAAGCTTTCCAGCGATCCCTAGAGTCCTTTCTATGGGATAGTCTTCTTGCATAACCCAAGATGTTGGTATCCACCATGTGACCATCCAAGATCTTAGTATCTGCCTAAAAGAAGCCGTTTCCAGTGTGTTTTATAGCCAGTGTGGCTGCTCAAAAAGTGAAATACCAGTTTACCCAATTCTTTCTGTGATTTGCTGTAATAGGAAACCACTCCCCCAGAGAAACAAGAGAGAAATGAAAAATACTCACTGCAAGGCAACGTTCCAGTGACATTACCAATGGGCCCAAGCCATGGAGTTCAGGGCTGAATCAGAACTGCCCCAAAGGCTAAGGCTGTGATTCCCGGCTCACATTGACATTGTACTAGTTCCCCATCAGGCTAGTGGGCTAAACATAGAGTTTAGGGGGTTGTACTCGGCACAGCTAGACCATGCTGCCACCCACCACTTCCTGTGCTACCCCAGTTACACTGCTACCTTTAGAGAGCTAGTTTGATGAGAGCTAAAACAAGTATATCTAGGTGAGCTGGGAATTGCACCCCCAGCTCCAAGTATAGACGTACCCAATGTTTTAGAGTGAGGGCAGAGTGGTTTGGATGCTGTGTTCCAGCTGACGGTAGGTCTACCCTGCACCTGGGAGTGCACTTCCCAGCTCAGGTAGACAGATGTGCTATCTGTGCTCGAGCTAGCATGCGATAAGTAGCAGTGGAGCTGGGGACGCATCTCAGGCCAGCTGACTGAGTACAAACATGCCAGGACCCCTTGGGTACATACTGGGCAGCCAGCCCAAGCCGCTACCCTTGTTATCCCCAGCACGCAACTACTTTTAGTGAGCTAGATTGAGTTGAGCCAGCGCATGTCTGTCTACCCGCCTTGGGAAGTACTCACCCAGCTGCAGGGTAGATGTACCCTGAACGTAGTGTCCCTGAAGCAATGATTATGTGAAAGAAGTTCACATCCAGGGGGGTGATAATTCATTGATCATTGGTTTGGTTTTCAATTCTACCAATCACAGTCAGGCCTGAAACATTCAAACACATCACTGTGCTGTATTTTGGCTGAGTTTTGATTCGGTTACTGGAGTAACTTTTTCCCCCTAGATTCTAGAAGGGCTGTATGCACAGCATCATACACAGTGCACCACGGCTTTGATGTGCTTAAGTGTGAAAACATTTTCCTTATTGCTGTTTGTTTCCCACAACTCCACTCAGTTGTGAGGCTCCAGGATCTAATGGAGTGAGCAGAGGACTTGGAATCAAAGACCCCAGTCCTCTGCTGTGTTGGGGCTCTCTTGAGCAGGAAGACAACCCAGCCTGGGCCTGGGGGATCTTCTAATGGCAGACAGCAGAGTAGCTCTGACCTCACTGCCTTGCCCTGTAGCCAGCGCAGGGGGCATAGCTATGACCTCTGCTGTGCTCTGAGCCCTGGCTGCTGTGACTGCCACTTGGGACCATAGGCAGCCTGCATAAGTTAGGGTAGTCCCAGGACTGAAGGAGTCTAAAGATAACTTAGAGCCACGCTGCACTATGCACGCTTTGGCTACAGCCAGAGACTGGGGCCAGAAACTCCTCAGTGCTAATCCCTGCAATAGCAAGATATGCAGTCTTGGGCAAATCACTTAAACTTGCTGCCGAAGTATCCCCATTTGTGAATCCGGGATAACCAGGGTCAGATGGTTAATATTTATATGGACCTTTAAAAATGTAAAGTGTTCTATAAATGACCAGGATTAAACCCCAGGGCCATCGGTGATGGTGTACAAATAGTAAATAAAAAATTATTAAATTGGGCAGAAGTTCTTCTTAAATAGTCAGTCAGTTTTTGCAAGCTGCCTGTGGCACCTTCTTTAACCTACTGTCCTTCAGCAGCAGATTAGCCTGCACCAGGAGCAGATTTACCATGAAACAAACTGTGCGGTGGCATGGGGCCCCCAACGACTGGCGGGCCCCCAAAATGCAGGGCAAATCTCAGCTGACAACCTGCCCCCGAGTCCTGACCGGCAGTGCAGCAGGGCGCAGGCAGGCTGCCTGCATGCCGTGGCTGGTGGCCCCACGCCACGCCCGGAAGCGTCCGGCTGCTGGCATGATTCTATGCGTCTTTGGCGGGGGGGAGGCGGCTCCCCGTGCTGCCCGCGCCCCGGGCAGCGCACGGAGACCCGCTGCCGCCCTCCCCAAAAGGGGCACGCAGAAATGTGCCAGCAGTAGGGCTAAGGCGGCTCCCTGCCTGCTCTGCCTCCCTCCCTCCCTCTGCGCTGCTCCCAAAAGCGGCCAGCATGTCCCTGTGGCCCCTGGGGGGGAGGGTGTCTCCACGCACTACCCCTGCCTCGAGCACCGACTCCGCAGCTCCCATTGGCCAGGAACTGTGGCCAATAGGAGCTGCAGGGGTGGTGCCTGTGGGCAGCGGTGCAAGGAGACCCCCTAGCCTCCCGTACCTAGGAGCCACTGCCAGAGGGGTGTGTGTGCCGGTCGCTTTGGGAGCCACGCCGTCCAAGGTAAGCGCCACTCCCATGCCCCTCTTCCACAGCCCACACCCGAACTTCCTCACAGAGCCTGACCCCTCACCCCCTGCCCCAGCCCAGAGCCTGCACCCAAACTCCTTCCCAGAGCCCGACCCCCAAGACCGCCTCCTGCACCCCAACCCCCTGCCCCAATCAAGGTACCTCACTTTATTTTCATTTACTTCCCATTACCAATAATATAGGAGGAGGAAGAAAAAACTAATGAAAAACGGGCGTGGGGGAGATAAGAGAGAATGTTCTTTTTCTTGGCTGGGTCATGAGTAGGAGGCCCCAAAAATGAAGCTGCGCCGAGGGCCCCACTAACTCTAAATCCGCCACTGGCCTGCACGTATCTTCACCTCTGTTAGCAGAAATTTTGCCATCTTGGTTTAAAAGTTAAACAATGCAAGGCTGGACGTTAGAGCGATTACTTCATCAGTGGAAATGAAAAATCAATTTAAAAAAATCCAAGGGATGTAGACTGCTTCTCATTTCCAAACAAAACAACTTCAAGGACATCTAAAAAGCAAATCCCATCTAAGATCCTGGGCAAACTCTGAGGAACAGATAACTGAACACAGAAAGGATTCAGTTACAAGCCCTCTGGGAAACTGCATAACTTGTAACTTTTATTCCACATGATCTGTCTTTGGAGTCTTACAAGGTCATGTGTGTTTTGTGTGTACATGGACACGTAAAGTAATGAAACACTGGAGTAGGACATAACTGACAGTCCAGTTTTCAGGTAGACTGTGGAATTTCGAACAGGTCTTAAATGGGAATTACTCCAGAGTAACTCCAGCAAAGCAAACAGGCTTAGCCTGGTGCAAGCAAGAGCAGAATCCGATCCACTGACTGGAGTTACAGAATGTATTAATGGGTGTTAGAGGGAAAGCAGTGTCAGTCCATGTACCATCCTCATCAGGGTGGTGTCTGGATATCTGTAAATGTCCTTTTAGTGCAGCATTCACTCATTTCATTTGTTTGCCCTTCTCTTTAACTTCCCAGCCATACCTGACTCGGAGTTGGGGATTACAGAGAAAAGCTAATGGAAAGGAGGAAAAAGGAGTGATCCATGGACAGATCACAGGAAGGTAGGTGTAGAAAGAGATGAGGGTGAAGTCATAGGCAAGGAATTTAACTATGTGGACACCCCTTCAGTGAGTTGCTAGATTATCTAAGGAAATGTACTTATAGGTCCACTCTGCCAGTGTGTTTTGGGAGTTATAGATACTCTGCAGCTTTCTTTTCAAAACTGTCATATTAATGTTACTAAACCCATCCTGCACTCCACACATCGTTCACCCATTGCTCACCATCTTCTCCTCCCATTGCTCTGTACATTACACTTTGCTCAGCTGGAGAACTTTTGCATGAAACAGAAAAACAAATCTTTGAGGTTACATCCTCCCATGTGCTGACTGCCCTCAAATCCCAAAGGAAGCCAGTCTTAAAGTTCAGAATGTGGGGTTGGAGTTTCCTCCGCTGTAGCTACAACCAGCCTTGATAGCTACAATCTTGTAGCTACCACCTGAGCCATTGGCTCAGACACTGGATACTTACGAGTTGAGAATGCTAAATCCATGGAATAGAAAAATACTTGTCTGAAGCTTATCCCTATGGGCGGAAAAAGTGTGTCCTGTGAGCCAAATCCTTACTCGGCCAATACTCCCACAGCCTGATGGTGAAAGCTTTACTCATAGTGAGGAGCACTTACTCAAGTAGCTCCACCATATTAGAAGTGCTCACCACTGTGAACAAGAGTGCCGCAGTTGGGGTATGGGAGAGTCTGTGTGTGTGCACATATAGACCACAACAGACTCAGGGTTTAATTCAAAGCTCAATGGAGTCACATTTCAAAGGACTTTGGATCAGACACTCAGCGTAACCATGTCTGTACGCAGAAAACCTCTTAGCTTGCTGCTTTCCGTTCTATTGCAACAAACCAGCCGAACAGTCAGCTCAGACACATTCAAATTCACATGCAGACAGAGTTCAGATTCTGTATGTGATCTACCTACAGTCCTAAAAATTAGTGCATTATTAGACACATTAGCATATGTCTGATAATTATTGAAATGATGCTGTTGAATTCTTAATAGCAGAGTCACAGGGCAGTGTTATCATTTAAAGTGCAAAACAGCATCTTTAGCAGTCAAACGGGTTGTTCCATTGTTTGGCTGTGTCAGGTATACAGCCATACAAATGTCATAAGTTTTAGCACTAGGAAAAGGCTGTCTAGCCCACCATGGAGTGAGTTTGAGATTGGTTTTTAACCCCACCCTCTCCTCCAAAACCAAATCGGACTAACTTAGCCTCCCTTAGCACTTCCTTTGAACTGTAGTCCTATGCTGTACCCTCTCCAATGATGTGGCTGTACCCACACTCACACCTCCCACTGGGTGAGAGCTGTGTTTGCTCAGCACCTGTTAATATCCATGTATTGAAGTACTTAAATAGGGATTTAGGTGCCAAAATGTTGGTCTAGCAAGTGCTGTATACAACAAACAGTGTTGCATTATGTATTCAAACCTTTTGCTAATGAAATGTACAATCTTCTTTGCCCTCCATACGGATTTGCAGTGGGAGTGTCAGTGTGTTTTCCCTTTTCCTGATCTGTGTGCTGGGGTGCATAGATACTATAGTGATGTTCACTATACAGTATAAAACCCTAAAATAAACTTATTTTGGTATGTAGGTTTCATTGTTTGGTTCGTGGCTCCCAGATTAAGTAGCTGTTTTACTTTGTCTAAGTCAAAGTGAGGTTTCAACCTGCTGGCTCGGTCATTTTACCAATCCAAGCTCTTTTCACTCTGGTGACATTCGTTCTCATTATTTGACTTCATCTATGCTTTTGGAGTTGTTTTCAATGTATGCTGGAAATAGTAGTGGTCCCAAAGCTGGCAACTGGAGAGGTTTAATTCATAACTATTTCCCCACTTCAAATTCCCTTTCCAGTTTTTGTTTGTTTGTTTGTTTATTTTTTTTCATGCCTGTTCCATACCTGGGGTTCTTGGAGTCATGGGATCTTTGCCATTGACTTCAATGGAACCAAGATTTGTCCTTACTGTAAGTGCAAAATAGTCAGGGAGTGTGTCTCATCCTGCTTCTCAATGTGTTACTTTCAGCCTCAAGTGTTGGAAATCTCTGTGTGGGATCTGAAAGCCAAGCTGTCTTTTCTCACTCATGCATGAGTAGCCATAACCCCGTCCCAACTGAGCTGCGTTGTTGATATTGATATGATACCACTAAGGTTTAACCCTCGGTACAGTATCAAGTAAAGATTCTGTAATTAGAAATTAGTTAACAAGTCTGATGATGGGACATTATCTCACTTCTCTACGAGTTCTGCGTTGCTAACAAGAATCAAAAGCAATACAAACTTACTTTTGCCACTACAGTGACCAAAGCAGGTACATCTTAGAATCTACAAAGGAAGTATTATATATACTGTGGAGTAATAAGGTACCAATTTTATGTGGTCTCTTTTCAGACCACATTCAAAGCCTTTTGTTTTTCTGTGTATTGCCCTATATGGTGATGCTTTGCCTTAGCTATTAATCTATAGTGCAAATTTTTGTCAAATAGTTTTGGAAAATCTAAGGGCTTTGGGAATTACAGGGATTCAGCAAGGGATCCGCATGTCACTGGACGTTTCATTTAGTATCAAGCATTGGCTGCTATCCTCCTTTTGCTCTGTCAGCACTAGCCATTTGAAGATGAATGGCGTAGAGGAGGTCTTCTCAGGCTTACACAAACCCCACAGATACTGATGATGAGCAGAAATTAAGAGCCATATTCTGCAACACTCAGTTATGCTGAAATCCTATTTGTGGAGTAGGATAGAACTTGTGAGTAAGTGTGGCAGAATCTAGCCCTAAATGAATTTCATAATAAATGTTGCACCTCTGTTCACTACATGCGTATGAATGCATTAACTACAGAATTCTTACTCCTTAGCACTCACGATAAATCAGATTTCTGTTCCTCACTAAGGAAGGCCTCTAAAGATTTGTTGTGCTTTGTAGACAACTTAACAAATTACTGGCTCACGTAGAAATGACTGTGAATTAACCTGTAGCTGTTACATTAATGTATCTGAAACGTAAGCATCAGGATTGTCTAACCAGTTTAATTCATCCTTTGGTTCTGAGGCTAAATCGCTGCTTATTTACATGGAGAGAGACCATGTAGATTGCCAGTTCTCTGTGTGTGTTTGATGTATGTATGGAAAGAGAGATGTTATGAATAATTCTGTATCCTTTGTGCCAGAAACCATCTCTAGCATTTTAATGTTTTGGTTCACCAGCAATCATATGCTGCCTGCATGAGTGCTACTCTGCATTTGTGTAGACGATGCAGCTAGAATGAATAAAAATAAAATTTGTATTTCCAGCTATCCCTATGTGCTGGCTGATGCCTTAAAATCAAATAAGGTAACACAACAGGAACCTTTAGAAAACTTCTTGACTGTTTTTTAAATTATGGTGATTTAAAACAAACAAACTCTTGAATAGATCCAATTATACTGGCTTTATTCTTAATCAATGCTGTATTGAAATCTAGTCTAATATCCAAACAAAATTTGACATACAGCTAACAAATCATTCCCTGCTTTCAAGCTATTGATCTATCATTTCCAGTGCTGAAAGGTGTTTTAGTTTTTCATCAAGGTTGGGGAGGTGCTTCTTTCTTCTAGTTGTTTGTGTCTAGGGAAAACACAATTATCCCTGATGTGACCCTACTGAAGACAATGGACCTACATCAGGGATGAATTTGTCTCCTTAATCTCCTTGTTTTTTACTTAATTCTATACATAGTGACTCCAGATAACCCTGCTGGGGCAAAGAACATTTTTATTATTTGTATTACTGTATTGCCGAGGAGCCCTATCATGGCCCAGGACCCCATTGTGGTAGGCACTGTACAAGCAGAGAACAAAGAAGATGGTCCAAATACAGACAAGAGACAACAGATTGGGGGGGGGGGGGAGAGGGGCAACGAGGAAACAATGAGATAGTATTGGTCAGCATGGAAGGCAGTGGTCTCAGCACACCAGCAGCTTCACCGTTGAGGTTTTTGTATGCATTGTGGCAAAGAAGAGTTTTAAGGAGGATTTGACGGTGGATAATGAGGTAGCTTTGCAGATGATTATGGGGAGCCTCTCCCAAGTGTGAGGGCAGCATGGGAGAAAGCACAAAGGTGCTTGTTTGGGAAAATTTAGTGGGTGATGGAGGCTGGTGTCATGAGCCAACTGGAGGAGGAAGTTGACATTTCAATAATGAATGAAACATGATGGTTGGTAAGGTAGGGATAGGCTGCAAAGGGCCTTGAAGGTGAAGAGAAGTAGCTTATGTTTGATGCAATAAAGAAGAGGGAGCCAGGGGAGGGGTGCAAAGAGGAATGACATGGTCAAAGTGATGGGCTTGAAGAATGATTTCAGACGCAACATTCTGAATAGATATGAGTGGGTCTCAAGGCCAGGATGCTGCAGTACATGTCAAACAAGATGAGAGCCCAGACAACATCCATTTTAGTTGGATGGATAGAAAAGGCTGTATCTTAAAGATGTTATGCAGAAAGAGTCAGCAATATTTAGATATAGCCTGGATGTGAGGACGTAGGACTTAACGCGCAACTTCCCTGCCCTGCCAACATAATTCTGGCGATTAGACTCATTTAAAAGCTTTATAGCTGTATCTCTGTACAGGGACAAAGGGAATGGTTGTCAGGTTCTTTGGAGTTCTGCGGGTAGCAGTGGGATCTGTGGATGGACTGTGCCACAAATTCTATTTGTTTCTTTAATTCTTGGCATGGCTTACAGACTCCTCACTGTAAATATTAGGTTGCAGTTCCCTGCTTGGTCACAAGGTGGCATGTGGCTGTGGTCAGTTATAGGCCTGGTCTACACTGGGAGGGGATTGATCTAAGTTACGCAACTTCAGCTACATGAATAACGTAGCTGAAGTCGACGTACTTAAATCTACTTACCCCGGTGTCTTCACTGCGGTAAATCAATGACTGATGCTCTCCCGTCGACTCCGCCTGTGTCTCTCGCCCTGGTGGAGTACCAGAGTCGACGGGAGAGCGCTCGGCAGTCGATTTATCGCGTCTAGACTAGACACGATAAATCGACCCCCGCTGGATCGATCACTGCCCATCAATCCAGCGGGTAATGTAGACAAGCCCATAGTGAAGCACATCTGGAGTAGTTGCCCTAGAGAAGTCTGCTGTGGTGGGAACCAGTTTTATTCTGCCAACTCACTTGATCAGCTCCACAATGTTTCTAACCTTCATTTTGCTCTCTTATATATTAAAGTTAAGAATATGATCCAAAAGTGTGAGCTTTCCTGTGTTAGCAATTAGAAACTGTTTACAGCTGTGAGATCTGTTTCTAGCCAGGCTGAGCAAACACACGGATATTTAAATCTGGGCTCAGGAGTGGGGGCCAGCACTACATTTAAGAGCCTGAATCCAAATCCAAACTGCTCCTTCTACTGGGCTGATATCACAAAGCGATAATGTTGAACAGACATGCTCCTTGGGAGGAAGTTGCAAGCCTCAACAAAAGGGAAAGCTCCATGGAACTGTGGACATCATCAGGGCCGGCTCCAGCTTTTTTGCCGCCCCAAGCGGCGAAGCCAAAAAAAAAAAAAACGCCGCATTGGCGGCACTTCGGCGGCAGCTCTACTGCGCCACTTCATTCTTCGGCAGCAATTCGGTGGCGGGTCCTTCTCTCCGAGAGGGAGTGAGGGACCCGCCACTGAATTGCCGCCGAAGACCCGGATGTGCCGCCCTAAGAACCTGGAGCCAGCCTTGGACATCATCCTACTCCATCTCCTCCCTTTTCTGGCCTTGGCCCCTAGATTTCAGGAGTGCCCTATAGATTGGGGTCCTGTAAGCCAGAGATGAGCACCTGGAGTGTAGGTTCTTCTCAGCTGATACTGTGATTCATGCTCCTCTGATAACTTCCAGCTGAGGATCTGAGTGCCCATGTGAGGTAGTGGGGTCACCCCCATTTTACAGATGGAAAAGCTGAAGCATGGAGAGCTTAATGTAACCTATCTAGACTCATGAAGGGAGTCTGCAGCTGAGCCAGGAATACAGCCCAGATCTCCTGACTCTCACGCCTTTGTCTTAGCAAGACCATCGCTCTGCCATGAAAATAGCATGATGCAAATCTTACCACTCTGATAAACTCAAATATGCATTGTTTGTGTTCAGTTCAACTGACTCAAACAGGCTTGTTTGGAAAGCTCGTCTGTCTTTTTGTTTTTGCTCTTTTTAAAAACCATGTTGTTAGCCCTAAATTAGGTAAATTTGCTTTTACCTCTGTATCCAGTTCTACTGTAATTATTCTTCCAGTGTAATAGAAACGGTCTATTTCCGGCTGATGCTGGTTCATTCCCCAAGGAAGAGCCTCACAAGCGCCACATTGCTTAACGCTCAGTAGCACTTCTGAATTTTTTTGTTTGCCCTGCTATTAAACAAACAATCTTTTGTTTCCTCCATTTGTTTTTAAAACAAGCATGGTGAGAGGCAGAGATAATTGGGAGACAGGATTTAGCCCTTGACTTTTTATCAGATAGATGTATATTTGCAACATAAATATGGAGTCGCCTGCTTAGAAACACCTTGATGTCCCCATACTAATTAAAGGAAAAACATCACCCGAAACTTCCATTGGTATTACCCTAAGTATCATCTTTGTCCTAACCACTAGTCAATTTAAAAAAAAAAAAGTATTAATTTGGAATTTGTCAGTACATTTAATTTGCATACGAATCTCCATAAAGTTTCCTAAGATTTAATGGATGTATTCGCACTGTTCTAATAATTATAGATGACTCAATTTACTGAAGAAAAATGTGACTTTTCTTTTAGCAAAATAAGATCCATTTAGTGTTTGGTACTCTGTATACAAGATATGCACTTTCTGCAAGTGGCATGATTGGAAGGGATGAATTAATCTTTTCCATTTGAAACCTCTTTGATGCCAGTAATTTGAATGGTTTTTGATGCATTTTTAATAACCCTCCATATAGAAGCATGGTTTGGATGGTCAGTGGATGAAGTAGGATACTATTTCTGGGCTTAGCATAAATCATTCTGCTTGTATTTCTTTTTGTCAGATTTAAAACTTGAATATTTTCCTTCAGACTTTTCATGTCATTTCTTCCATAGCTACAGGGATGAAATAAAATAATTTCATGCATGGTAAGAAATCACTGAGTTCTGTTCTGTGAGAGACCATTGTAGGGAAGCTTAGGAGTGAGATGAGTACAAAGAAGTCATGTACTTCTCACTACTTATTTCAAAGACTTATTCTTCTACTTGATCTTCAAAGACTCCTCCCTTGTCACAGCTGTGGTGATGACATAGTTACAATCAGCAAATTCTCGTGCACGCGCGCACATACACACACACACACCCCACTACATATATATATATGTGTATCTGAATTCATCTATAGGGATAACTACATAGGTATTCCAAAGACTCTGCTATGTTTTCCACCACCCCCTCATACAGGGCCCAATTCTGGACAGACAAAATCAATGGGAATTTTGGCATTAAATTCAATGGCATCAGGATTGCTGAACAATGGGGAATTGACTTACAAGGATCAGTTTGGAAGTTAATTTCTTTTATTTTATTTGGCATTTTCAAAGGCAGGAAGGAATTTCACACCTTTGAGTGCTACTTGTATGCAGGTGAAGAATGTGGTTCTGTTTAATATTCCAATAGCTAGCCAGGCACTTGTTAGACCTGAAAGTGATTATATTCTGAGCTACCTTACGGTATGGTATTCACAAAAACCTGTTTTCCTCTTCCCATCAGGCCAGCCATTTGCAGTTTTCCCATGTCTTTGAATCCCACACACACACAGTAGTTCCTACACCAACCCCCTCCTGGGTTTCTGTGTATGGCTCATCTGACCCCTCGCTGCCTAAATGTCCCCTTGGAGCTCTGAGCAAGTAGCTATTGCAAAATAGCCTTTAGCTCCAGCTTGTGTACGGGAGTGGACAGGTGCCAAGTTAGGCCTAGAATCAGGGGAAACGAAGGTGGGTAAAAGCCACCCCTCTTCGATGTTGCACTGAGCATATGTTGGCCATACTTTACAATCTAATGTGAAGTCAGATTCAGGCCCACAGTATCTGAAACTAGGCAAAACACATTAACCCACACCCATGGATGAATGCAGATATGCTTTAATCAAACTATTTTTAAAAAGAGTAGAAATCTCTCTCTCTCTCTCTCTCTCTCTCTCACACACACACACACACACACACACACACACACACACACACACACTGCAGGGTTGAAAAAGTGAATCTGTTCTGTCAGTCAGTGCAACATTGAAGCATCTCATTCTCTTCTTGTGGGAAGCAGAGAGGCTGCAATTCCTCATCAGAGAGACTGAGGAAAGCCAAAACCCACTGATAAAACCAATAGGACATTAATGTAGAAAAACATTACTTAGCATATGGGCATCTCTCTTCTAGATCAGTGGCTGCACTGAAGGACTAAGTGCCTTTCATACAAAATGCTCCATGCAGTACCCACATCCTTCAATTAATCTGCTTGTCTCCAAATCAACACCTTGCATGGTCGCATTACTCTGCAATATGTGCTGCTTCAATCAATATTGCAATTTGTTCACACTTGATTCCAAAGCAGGGGCACTAATCAACTCCTCCCTAGCCATCTTCAGTTATTTGAGATCAAAGATTTCCCACCCCCGCTCCCAACGCCCCCAAGGCTATGTGTAAAACGCGTCAGACATGAGCAGCATCAGACATTGTTGGAGTGACAGCGGTATAGAGTTCTAGCCCTCACTTGTGTGTGTGTGTGTGTGTGTGTGTGTGTGTATATAATTCTAGGTTAGATATAAACCCTGGGGGGGCCTATATATCTTATTACTAATTTAAATATCTATTTAATACAAACTAAGTGTAAAAATACTTGCAAATGAAACTCTTCAAACAACACTACATTAACCTGTTTTGTGTGATTCAGAACCTCATTAATACACACAAGGAACTGTGCATTTGCCAGGGGGTTGGGAGTGGGCAGGGTTTTCAATAGCCTTCATGATTGGGCAACATCTGTTTTCCCCCTTAACAATGGGAAGCGAATTAGGCCAATTGTGAGTGCTTTTGAAAATCCCACCCTTAGTTTAAAATTCTACCAGATTCAGAAAATTAGGTAATAATGTTACTTAGCCAGTGCTTACCTGAATCCCCTGGGGGAGAAGGGGTGGTCTGAGACACATTATACCTAGATTATTAAAAGAAAACAATGGAATAGAAAGTCTCTCTAAGGGGCCAGCAACTCCAAGAGATGCCAAATGCACTCACTTCCCATCAGCTCTGTTACAGAAGCTAATGGCTTGATTCTGACCTCACACCAGTCTTACAGTTGTATAATTCCATTGGCTTCAGTGGGGTCCATCCAGATTCACAGTGATGTAAGGAAGAGGAAAATCAAACCCTCACTGTGATCACAATGCAAATGAAATTTAATTAAAAATAAACTATTGGGCTGTGATGTTGCACTCCATATGCTTTATGAAAATATGCTTATGAATGTGAATATAATGCAACTGGAATATGCTTTATGCAAAAGCTCTCTTGTAAGGTATCATTACAAAGCTTATAATCTACTGTGTCTTCATCCTATTTGCATGTATCATTCTTGAATCTGAAGCTAGAAATATGAAGTATAACTCTGAGGTCCTATTGTAATTATGCAAAGTGTGGGCCATTAATGGTGGTTTAGAATCTTGATGGCTCCCATTGACTAGGACATTTGGTTGTAAATGGTTTATTTACCTGCAAGCCTTCCTATGTACATGTGGGCCAGCCTGTGGGTAATTAAGAGGTCTCACAGGGCCATGTGACCATGTCACCTGATAATGAAATCCATCTTAAGTCTGGTACTTTTCCCTTTAGAAGGAGGAGTGGGAACCCAGAGAGACAAAAGATTCCCACCTTGTGCCAAAGCTATAAAAGTGGGTGGAGCAGGACAGACGAGGCTGCCAGTCATGAGAGAGCCCCTGCTTTCCACCGAAGATGTCTGCTGGAACTAACAAGGACTGTACCTGGGGAAAGGATTGGGTCCAGACTAGGAAGGAGTCTAGTCTGTGAAAGACGCTTATTGAAACATCTGTAAGGGTGAGATATTCCCTGTATTTAGCAACAAAGAGTCCTGTGGCACCTTATAGACTAACAGAAGTATTGGAGCATAAGCTTTCGTGGGTGAATACCCACTTCGTCAGATGCATGACCTGCATTCAGTTTCTTAATGTATTAGGCTTAGACTTGCATGTTTTTGCTTTATTTTGCTTGGTGACTTACTTTGTTCTGTCATTACTTGGAACCACTTAAATCCTACTTTTTATACTTAATAAAATCACTGTTTATTAATGAACCCAGAGTAAGTGATTAATACCTGTGGGAGCAAACAGCTGTGCATATCTCTCTATATCAATGTTATAGAGGGTGGACAATTTATGAGTTTACCCTGTATAAGCTTTATACAGAGTAAAATGGATTTATTTGGGGTTTAGATCCCATTAGGAACTGGGTGTCTGGGTGCTGGAGGCAGGAAACCTGCAGAGCTGGTGTGGACCAGACTCAGGTTGTAGCTGGCTAGCATGTCTGGATCAACAAGGCAGGGTTCTAGAAGTCCCAAGCTGGCAGGGAAAACGGGCTCAGAGGTAATTCCAGCACCTGGGGTGATAGTCCCAAGGGGGTCTCTGTGACCAAACCCGTCACATGGGCATTCTTCAAAAGTGAAGAGAGTGGGGAATTGGGCAGTTGAGGAGTTCAGTACCTTAGGGGCCATCACAGTAAAGGCGTGGCTAGTGGAAAATCAGGGGCTAATAGTTTAATAGCATTCGTATGCCTGCAGCATCAGGCCCAAATGGCTACAGCCATATTGATATTGTTGTAGGAGCAGCAGTGATCTGTATGCTATGTATAACTTGTATGCTCAAAAGGATGGTTTCACTTTCCCTCCCCCCGCCCCCATTGTCTCCTCTCCTTCTTTGAATACCTGTGAAGTGGCTTTCCCCCACCCCTCCCTCCTGGAATGCTTGTGGGATGAATGGGCTGCTTAAACAGCTGGAAGATAAGAGCTCCCAGGTAGACAAGGTGTCTGGGACTCTAATTAGGCAGCACTCACACACCCAATGCATGGATGCTGCATGGACACTGCCCGAGGTGGAGTGTGACCAAGCAGGGCCGGCTTTAGCAGGTGTGGGACCCCACGCCGGGACGCGAATTGTCCCCCACCCGCCTTGACTCAGCCCCCTCCCTGCCCCATTGGATCCCTCCCCAAATCCCCACCCTGGCCCCGCCTCTTCCCCCAAGCAGCCGCATTCCTCCTCCTCATCCCTCCCTCCCAGGCTTGCGCTGATCAGCTGTATGGCGGCGCAAGCACTGGAGGGAGGGGGGAGAAGCAGGACGCGGCTTCCCCCCCCCGCTACGCCGGCAGCCCCGGACGTTGCGGGGCCCTCTTAGGCGTGGGGCCCCATTCCGGGGAATCGGCCGAATCGGCTTCAAGCCGGCCCTGTGGCCAAGTCATCTCTAGTCGCAGGCCATGAGGAGCAGGCCCTTAAAAGGGGAAGGGGCCAGGTGCTCAGGAGTGCACTCACAAGCTTGTACCTCCCGTGAAGGCCCTTCGCCCAGACTGTCTGGCCAGTGGTTTGCTGCGTTGCATTTCATTGTGCCTCGGGAAGACTTACCTTCATCACACCGTCCATCACTGCGCGGTAGGACACTTACCTTAAAGAATCGTAACATCTCCAGTGCCGTGCCTGTCCTGAGAGTGTGAGTATGCGATTGTGAATCTGACCCCCTCCCCCTTCTTTTGAGCTTAGCTATCAGTATAATAAACATGCTGCTTTCTGCCAAACTCTGGTGGGTCACTAGTCCTCCCTAAGCTTACTAGCTGGCCCAATTTCGGGTAACATATCAGCAAGCTTTGTGTGTGCTATGATATAGTTACCTTTTTCTCCACCTACTAGTTTCTTTTTGATCTAGTCCAAGAGCTTCATCCTCTTTGGTTGTCAACTTTGTTGTTCCGTTGGTGGACAATGGCATTATCACCCCAGTGTTGTCCTCTTTATTCTCCTACTACTCATGACTAAAACATGGAGTTTGAAATTATAAGATGTGGGTGAAATTTGCCACGTAAATCGATAGTCAATATATAGGCTTGTGACACTCTCTTGCATAAGAGCGTGTTTCTCCCGCCTTAGTGTTCTGTTCTGATTGATTGTTATCTTCCGCTGTACTCATTCACTGGCAGTATAGAGAGAAACTCAGTATGTTTTAAATGCCATTGTCTTTTGAACATTTTGACAAGTTCCATGTAGCTGAAGTGAGGGAATGGCACAACTTGTAATTCATCCTGTCAATAAGTGGGTGGGTTAATCAAGGGGAAAATCTGTGCAATTGACTGATCTTGATTCCAATTAATTTCCCATTAACAGATTTACTAAATCATTAACAGAATGCCTAGTTACAGATGATGCCAATAATTCTTTGGCATGTATTCTCTTCTAGCAATAGTGGAGGAGGAGTGTATCTGCACAGTCTCTGACAGGAGTTGTCTGAGAAGCATGTGTCCCTCTGTTAGAGTAAGGTGGACATTTTATAGAGGATTTTTCTCATGTGTCCTTTATCAAGGAACTTGTATGCTAGCAGACTCAGAGCCTTCATATTAAGACTTTTCTCATGGGTGTCTTATGTATCAGAATCATGAAGGTGATTGCTCAAACGTGTATTTAACAGGAAGCACACACCACAGGAACATATGTTGTAAATCATCACTCCAGTTTGAAGTTACTGCAGCCCTGAGTAAATCAGGAGATAACATGTTCTTTTTCTTTCTCCTTTCTTTGATGAAGGTTTTCCACCTCCCACACATCCCTGAGCATACAATCCAACCAGCTCTGTCCATTTCCAAACATTCTGAACATGCTACAAGACAACTACTAAGGCCACATATAACCACTTCAGGGCAGTCAGAAATGGGCAGCACGGATTAGCTAGTGAGGACAAAAGATTTACAGGGACCTAAATTTTGGCAAGCATCTCACAGGACCAATGGCTGGTCCAAATTCTATATCTGGTCTCTAACAATAAGCAATATCAGATTTCCCTAGAACAAGAAAAAAATCTTAATGCACCTAGCTACTTGCTCAAAGCTGTAGAGAGCACCTCAGATTCTCTTCTGCGATGGGGCTGCTTTGGGCTGTTCAAATGGCGCAAAGCAGCTCTTAAAACAGATTAGCCTGCTGTGATGGGATTCCTTCAGTGTAAGGAGATCATCAAGTGGCATGGAGTGCCATACCAGCTCCTATGCCATCCCCTCTCCTGGCTGTTAGTGCAATGACATAGAAAGGAAGGGAAATCAAATTGCACCCTACCTTCAAACAAGTTCCTTATTAATACAGTAAGTATCAGGTACAGAAAGAGCATAACTTATCCAATGGTTCTATTGAAGCCATTGGGAGTTTTGCCATTGATTTCAGTGGGGCTAAGATTTCACTCCAGGTGTTTGATTTACAGTGAACAAAGACACTTACTAGAATTATCTGATTGTACTGAAGGGCCTAACTGAGAGCACTGTTGGGCTTGGACTGGTCCTAGAAAATTGAATAATGGCACTGGAAGTGAAAAATGCGTGGTCTCAGGATTATCCCAGCAGAGGAAGGATCTATCTGTATCTTTTGTCATGGCTATTCATTGAAAATGTCTGTACCAAATACACCTGACCCTGACCTTGCTCACAACACTGATTTGCACTGGTTTTAAACTGATTCTGATTCAGCGTACACCAGACTTGGTAACAATACTTACAAATAGAGCTTTGCATGCAGCAAAACTCTGTGCACCCTGCTTAAAACAATAGTACCAGAAGATGTAGTTAAAGTAGGACCTCTGTAGGTATTGCATAATTATGGAATTTAAAACAGTATCTTAGTGCAGAAAAAACCTGTGACGCAAATATTCTCCTTGAGGGAGGGGGAAACAAAATTCTAATTCTATAATTAAGCCGTGCAGCAGGATGACAGACTTTGTAAACTGAGTCCTATTTCCCTTGGCAAGTCAATTTAATGTACGTTGGTTGGAATGATATGTGTTTAACAAGCAGCACAGAAAGCAATTCATTTCAAGTTAAGAAAATCGTATTTAAAGGCTTTCAACATGCGCAGTCAGCTAGAGACAAAAAACAAATATATCTTAACAAGCTTTTAAAATTCATTTGAAGTAATGAGGGCAAAATATTGGAATGCTCATAAACACACATGGAGGTCATTTCAGCAGTTATGGATTGTATAACATAGTGAAAAGATTTTCGTTACTAACAAGTAGTAAAGCTTGTTGGCTATTTATTTAATTTGCAGTTTTATATTATAGCGTTTTTAAAATTGCCCTTTGGCAAGAATAAGGAGGTAGACCTGTTGTGACTTAGATCCCAGAAGACACAACTCATGTTAATATTAAGGTTGGAATGATCATGGATGCGTACCATTCTCTGAGTTCTTGGTATGCCACCCACTAATGTGGGTCATGTCGTGTTTCCATAATGAATTATACTTACTGATCCCATTAAACAAATGGTCATTCAGATATCTGTAGTTAATGTAATTTTCCTTCATGAACAGTCCTTTTGTAGACATCCAGTAAAGGCCTGATCCAATGCCAGTTGAAGTCATTGGAAAGACTCCAATCAATGAGCTTGGGATTGGACCCTTAGGAAGAAGATTTCTTTTGTCCAGATGGCTAGTAAGTAAATATAGCATTTATCAAAGCTCCTTGGCGCAGAGACCATGTCTTGCCATATATGTGTGCAGCTGCTAGTATGAGGAAGCCCTGAGGTTCTGGGAACTATAATCAAGTCAGTGTCTTGAAATGAATCTCAGTTCACATAATGCACCTAGATGGAGAGTATATTAATTCCACCCACAGAGCAGCATGCACTAATCAGAAACTGCATCCTTTCACACCCGGAGAGATCAGGAATTTGGGGGTGTAGCCAGGGCTGTCCTTAGGCATATGCAGCACATGCGGCTGCGAAGGGCACTTGAAAATTTGGAGCACCCTTGGGTCTTGGTGTCCACCTTCCCGCCTCTTCCTCTCCCTGTTCTGACCCTTCCTGCAGGCTCCCACCACAGCTGGCTGCTGCAGCCTGGTGAGTCTTCCTCCAGAGGGGATCTAGTACTTAAAATAAAAGCCTTCCAGCCTGCTAGACCTACTATTAGCACAACATTGAAACTGTTAAAGAGCCATTCAAGTGGTAATGAAGCCATTTCACAGACATTTCCCCCCCCCCCAAGTAAATACAGTCAAGTTTCTTAATTTGCTGACAAAAACAGTTGTGCATTACTCTAATATTTACTCAGAACATGTTAGTCTACAGGACCTTAGTTTAAAATTTGCTTTAAAAATATTTCATTAGTATGTTGCTGAAGATTATAAAATCATATCTCTAAAAAATCCTTGCATAGATTTTTAGATGCACAATCTGAGTATTCATCTTTAGCCTTAAATGCTTGGATCTTCAGACATATCGTTTTTTAAATAAATCCTTCAAAAGACCATCCTTATCTAAAATAAACATGTGAGCCCGGGCTGCCGTCGGGCATAGGGGCACCAGTTTAATAATACTGCCTGGGGCCCCATAAATCCTGAGGCCTTGGCTACACTGGCGCTGTACAGCGCTGCAACTTGCTGCGCTCGGGGGTGTGAAAACGCCCCCCCCCCCGAGCGCAGCGAGTGCAGCGCTGTAAAGCGCCAGTGTAATCGACGCCTGCAGTGCTGCACGCTCGCTCGCAGCGCTGCAAGCTACTCCCCTCGGAGAGGTGGAGTACTTGCAGCGCTGCGAGAGAGAGCTCGCAGCGCTGGCGGCGCGACTACACTCGCCCTTCACAGCGCTGCCGCGGCTGCGCCGTGAATTCTCAAGTGTAGTCAAGGCCTAAGGATGGCCCTGGATCTGACTCTGGGAGAGGGTAGTGCTGTCTAGTGTGGTAAGAGAGGAGGATAACACATTCAGTCTGAAAGACTGTGTGGCTGAGTGGCTAAGATCTGTGTCTGCCATTAACTTATTTGTAAAGTGGCAGAGGGAAGGGAACTCTTGACTGCCTTTAGGATTGCGGGGTGAGGCCTTGGTCAGTGGTCAGGGCATAGAAATATAAGTGGCAGTTAGCTCGTGAGTTACAGTCTCATCTCTTCTAATAGTTCTGAGCTCAGCATACCTTCTCCTTGGCTACAGAGTACTAGGATGGCAAATCTCTTCCCCACCCCCTCTCCTGAACTCTATGGTGCAGTGGAATAGGCAGTATGACTCTGGTCTAGAACGTAATGTTCTGCAAAATCCAGAAACTTGGGAGTTCTGGGTGCTGTGTGAAAGCAACCTATTATTTTCAAAGATTAAGATTTTTTTTTTTAAAGAGCCTATTTAAAATAAGGGACTATTTATTCCTTCAGACTTAATACAACGTAAAATTGAGCCAATCATATTTTTAATGGCATTGGCATCCAAACCAGTCTGAGTCTCTGCTGCCATTTACTAGGCATCTCCATGTTGCACACAACCATGCTGTGCTGCAGATTAATAAAAACCCACAATTTCAGCTAGCAGCTCAGTTCCCTCCTCCCCTGGTGGTTTTGTGCAGCATCCTGTGAATTAGTGGTGCTTTTGGCTATTTCCATCCATTTTTAATTTGCCAAGTCAAACGTGGGGAATATGGCCCACCAGCAGATCCTTCCTTGCTTGTGGAGATGGCTGACTGCCCTTGCCTAAACACATAAATAAAGCTAGTTTCCAGAGATCCACAATCCAGATGTCTAAAGTGTAAGATTAAAAAACATTTCCCATGTTCTGAGACCTGCCATTTCATACCAAAAGCAAAACAATGTTGGCTGGTATCCATCTAGCCTACTTCTTTTGATACAGTTGTAAAGCTTCAGTTGCACTTCCAAAGTTGCTGCAACACCCACTCCATAGTTTTAGTTGTGGCTGGAATCATTGGTTAGCTGGAACCACCGTTCTGGACACAGACCACAAGAGGGCCTTGTGGGAAAAGTAGCTAGCAGGGAACAAAGTTCATTTGGTTACTCACCCTCACCCTGGAGGCTGCGCATTCAGTGCATCTTGGAGTGCCATGCTTTCTGTTGTCTCTCACAAAAAGACAGGAACCAGCTGCAGAGACTGAATTCAGGCAGGCTAGATTACAGCAGCATTAGTACTCTGTTTAGTTTGTATGTCATTTCTCCTTGTTATTTGATTTGTTGCCTTATTCTCTTTTTAGGTCCTGATCCAGCAAATTGCTTAAGTGTGTGCTTAATTTAAAGCATGCGAGTAGTCACACTGAAGTTAATTATTTATGGGAGTTTTTTCTATAGAGAGGGTGTGGTGTGTGTAAAACCATCACAGTTTTGCTCACTAGAAGCACTCTGAGCCCCCCACCCTCCTGTGGTTAAGCACATGCTTAAGTGCTTTGCTGAATCCAGGCTAAAGTCCATTCCTCGGCAAGGAAGTACTTAAGCATGTGTTTAAATTCCATTGGGTTCACATTTGAATTTGAATGGACTTTATCATATGCTTCAAGGATTGCCGGCAAGAGGGTGGTCATAAATGGCATGTTTAAGGACTCATGTAGAGTCAGACCCTTAAATATAAACTGAAATAAAGAAAATAGATAATGCTTCTATACAAGTTTGCATGATGGGTTCTCTTACTTCCAATGTGTTGCACTTATGTCTAAATTCAAAACTCCTCATGCAAATTATCGCTGACTATTTAACTCTGCTTAACTAATTGCCACGCACATGTGCGAGATTAGTGATCTACTATATTAACATTATTGACCTCTGTTTGGCTCTTAGCACTATCTGTTTTTCCCCAGGTGATTGCAATTAGAGCATAATTAATTATCAAACAGCGATGTTCCTTTCATTCTGAACACCATAACAGTTACTCACTTAGATCTGCACAAAATCCTGAATGTATAATTCAGTGTGTTCTGTGCTTTTCCCACATAATCCATGGAAGCTTGTCTAGAAAACAGATACAAGTAGTCGATGCATAATGTATTTTTTAAGATTTATAAAAGTTTCATCCCCAGAATCCAGCGGGACTAGGATAGTTTGAATTAACTTTTAAAATGTAGAGCTGCGAGATGAAAAATAGATAAAGGGATGAATACTGGCTCTGGCATTGTATCAAAATAAATGTACAAATACTGGCTCCAACCCTCCAACATATGAATAACTTTACTCAAATTCATAGTCGGCCATTGAATCCAATTAAGCTACCCAGGAGCATAAAGTGAGTCATGCAGATGAGTATTTGCAAGATCAGGCCCACTGCATGAACTGTCGTTGTTAAATAGGGACCCATTCACCACAACCATAAGCAGGACAATTCCCTTGACTTCAATGGTATTCTCGCCGCTTGCACAAGCAGAGAGTTAAGCTCCTTGTGCTCTAGTCTCTTCTGTATATACGCTCGCCAATTCCATTTGGGTTAGCAACTACTTGTATGTGTGGAAGAGAGGAAGTATTTGATGCCAGTGAGAGCTTTCCTCCTTTTCTGTAAACAGCAGTGCATGGCTAATAACGGTAACTTCATGACATGCCAGACAGGGTTGTGACAGGGCCAAAAAAAAAAGTCTGCATCCCAGCATGTTAAACAAGTTCTTTTGTAATAAAATTGCAACTTCAGAAGAAGTGAGTCCTGCCTCTTTAAGGGTCAAATGTAAAGGCAAATTGGCTTCTTCAGCCAAAGAAAAATGAGAAGTGGTGGCTTGCTCCAGACAAGTCTCAAAACTATGTATTAAGTAAAGAGTGTGGTTCACCTCACCAAGGGAGGGAGCAAGCCCCCAGATTCCCCAGCAGCTCCAGATGTCTGAGACTCCTGTGGCCAGTCACCAACCAGCCTTCTAGCTTCCCACTCTCTCTTTTAGAGTCTCATTTATGGCCTACATCTGGCCGAGCTCTGAGACTCTGTAGTCTAGACAGATCCCAGACTGCGAACAGGAAGCTGCAGGTCCTGTTCAGAGACAGTTAAACCCTTCCCTCCCAAAGCCTGACCCATCCCATTTCAGGTCATTACCTTGGTAGAGATTAGTGCAGCACTTTGGATAAAATGGATGGTAGGGATGGGTATGACTAATTTCAAACCCCCTTGGAAATAAAGGGATTGAAAATCAGACTCAAACCTCAAAGGTTACTGGGTTCATGCTCTTAGGCCTTGGCTACACTGACGCTTTACAGCACTGCAACTTTCTCGCTCAGGGGAGTGAAAAACCACCCCCCTGAGCGCAGCAAGTTACAGCGCTGTAAAGCGCCAGTGTAAACAGTGCCCCAGCGCTGGGAGCCGTGGCCCCAGCGCTGTAAGCTAATCCCCTCGGGGAGGTGGAGTACCTGCAGCGACCACACTCGCACTTCAAAGCGCTGCTGCGGGAGCGCTCCCGCGGCAGCGCTTTGGAGTTTTGAGTGTAGCCAGGCCCTTAGAGATTTTAAAAAGGAGCAGAGATGGGACATACAAATAAACCACAGATTTTCAAAGGCACAAAGGGGGGATAGGGGCCTAGCATTCACACAGAGAATGAACTAGGCTCCTAAATCACTTGGGCACTATTGACAATTTTATCTTGGAGGCCTTGCTTCACTAATCAAAATAAATGAGAATTGGGTACCTAATTACCCATTTGTGCATATGAAAATATCCCCCCCAATATATATATATATATCTTCATTTATAGAGAGGCATGTGACCTAGTGGCTAGAATACTAGACTGGAACTCAGGAGACCTGCGTTCTACTGGCTGTGCTACTGGGTGATCTTGATCAAGTCCCTTCCCCTTTTTGTGCCTCAGTTGTCCCGTCTGTAAAATGTGGATAATGGTACTGACCTCCTAAAGTGCTTTGAGATCTACTGATGAAAAGTGCTATACAAGACCTAAATATTATTATTAAAATATTTTTATTATGACAACTTGGAATTTACATACATGCAGGCATCCTCTACACTGTACATAACACAGACTTCCTGAAATTAAAATAATCGTTCCAAAAACTTGGTTTTAATTTACAGAAGGGAGAATGGGTTATGATCTTGAATTAGCCCCAAATTAAAGAGGTTTATAAAACCTCAAGCTCCAGAATACTTACACAGGACATTCTAACCCCAAAACCAGATGAGACTGAATACAAATGTTTTTTGAGGTTCAAAAATATTGGGATAATTTTTCTTCCATTTTCTTTCATTTCTGCTCGCTCTGCCCTTTTTTTGGTTCTGACTGGGACTGGAAGCAACTATCACAATAAAGGGTATTTTCATGGTATATCTTTTGATTAGAAAGTACCAGGACTCATCTGAGAGTCTTGTTGTTCTACAGAACCTAGCTTTAGATCTTTGCTGGGAAATAGAGGGATACTAAACTGTTAATTCTGATTGGCTGCTGAGTAGTTCTTTTCCAAGTTCTCTTTCTCAGTTCATGCTTTTTCTTTCACCCTGAGGCTAGAGAGGAAATTGTCTTTAATACAATTGTTTAAGCTTTACTAACTTTTAAACAAAAATAAAGATAAAATGACTAAAACCCAAAGCACTTTAACATAACCCAATCAAAAGGTTATGTTGGAAATATAAAAACTTCATCATTCCAAAAAAGTTCATGCCATCCAGTTAAAAGTACAATCTATTCGGTTTGGTTAGGTTCTTATACGTCACCCATAATCATGGTATCCAAACCCCTAAGATTCCAGTGCTTTCATAGTAATTCTATTACATGATTATACTTTGTCAAAGTTCAGATTTAGAAGATACACATCTTATCTAGCAGGACCTATGGCAAACCAGCAGTGAAGACCCCTTCCTACTGGAAACATGCTTCTTGATGGGGGTCCCAGAAAGAAAACCCAGACCAAACCATTCCAATGGAGCCATGTTAGTGAGGGTCCGAAGAGGGCAAAGGAGGTCTGTGGGTTGCAGAATTGCTGGCTGTTCTTCAGAGGGAAGAACTCCTTCTGCAATACATGGGACCATCTATGGGAAAACTTCAGAGAGAAATCCTTATGGAATTTTCCATCCAGGTAAATTGTAAGTTATGGATAATGTTAGTCAGGGATGTGAAGTTGAAAAAGCTATTTCAGTTTGATATGTACAAAAAGTTTCCATATCAGGGCCAGCTGTTTCTTTAGCACATTTAGAAAGATCCTGTATAACTGATCAAGCAATATTTGTGGTGCTGCTTTTTCTCATTCTCATGAAATGTCTGTCTCTGCCCTACATGTGTTAGGCATTCTTTAGTGCCTCATGAATTTATATCCTTGCGACATGTATGAAATTAAGGAATCCACATACAAAAAGAAAATGTCTTTTAGCTGTTTTAACGGTTTTCCAGGAGGCTTTCCAAGTGTGCTGTTATAGCACAGCTGAGTTCAGCTTTCCATATCAGGTTTTACTGGTATGTGGTGGAATATAATTCTATTTAAAATGGCAGTGTAGAAAGAAGCAAAAAACTCCAGCAGTGACGGGGTTAGAGTGGGTTTAGCAGAATTCCACCCATCTGGAAACTTTTTTCTGTAAAACTTCAGACATATCAGAAATACACTTCTACCTCAATATAACGCCACTCGATATAACACGAATTCGGATATAACGCGGTAAAGCAGTGCTCCGGGGGGGCAGGGCTGCGCACTCCGGTGGATCAAAGCAAGTTCAATATAATACGATTTCACCTATAACACGGTAAGATTTTTTGGCTCCCGAGGACAGCGTTATATCGCGGTAGAGGTGTATTGGAGGTGCAGAGGGGGGCTAGAGGAGACTTCAGGAGGTCTGAAAAAGTATCCTATTATGCATATGCTTTAATTGGTGTTCATGAGTAAGCAGAGCTCCTTTTTAGCGATAAAACACATTGGTGAATTCTTCATATAATTCTGTTCCCTCACTTTCTGGAAAGGTTTGTTGGTTGGTTGGTTTTTATTTTCCAGCATAAACATTCTTTTAATATGTGCTTCACAGAACTAAAATCTCTCCACATATTTGTGATGGATGTCTGACACAAATTAGGTCAGGGCAAATGGGATTTCAAGACATTTCATTAAGTCACTGCTGCTGTTGCCCGTTTATACTGCAGAGCAAATGTGAACCATAAAATACAACTTTCTGATACCCATAAATGTGTTCCAGGATACAGAAAGTGATTCTTTCCAAATCTGTGACCTGCATGTGCTTCCTCCATGATTCTACCTGCAATTTCCTCTTTGTCAGATACTGAATCAGGTTGAATAACTATCCAGTGTGTCTTCAAATTTCTCATTCTCATTATCAGAACTTTCAATGCACAAAGGTAAATATCCTTCAGGTAAATCAAGAAGATCCATTTCCTGGCTCAGCTGTCATGGAAAAGTAATTCATGAAGGATCCTTCAAATATTAGAGTTTCATCTGATTCAGTTGATTCATCTGGAAACTGATCAGTGGCTTAATCAGGATTATTTAGGGCTGGATCCAAAGCCCACTGAAGTTAGTGGGAATGTTTCCACTGCTTTCAGGGAGGTTGGATTAGAAACTTAGAACAGATGATGGTCTCTACCATCATCTTCTTTCACTTTCCACCACACTAAGAATTTTTGTTGCTTTTTTGCAAGTCTGTTCAAAGTCACATGTTTTTTGTTTTGTTTTTTATTGGCTGAGGTTAGGCCATTTCCTTTGATCATTGGCTATGCCTAAATAGGCAATATAGCCCATACTAGGTAACAACAATAAATAACTTTGAGCTGCTGCACCTCTCCAAATGGGTTAAGTAGCTGGCAGAAGTATTAACAGAACAATTAATTATCAACCATAATTATTTAGTATAACATATAATTACAAACCGTAATTCAGAATTTGAACTCAGCAGTATAATGAAGTTATGCTGAACAGTTCTGCCGTGTGTGAAATTTTTCAAAGTTTTCCAAAAGGCAACAGGGGCTATTTAAACAAGATGGGGACATATTCTGCTCTGTTACACCAATGTAAATCTGGAGCCACTCCATCAGGATTTGGTCCACTAACTAAATGGGGAATATGGGCCAAAATTCTGTTTTTCTTCCTTAAACCATTTTTTGTATTGCAAGCAAGAGTCTCATAACAAAATCCTGCATTTGCATGGGAGCTCTTTTTTTCTAGACCCATGCATTGTCCCGTAGGCCAGGAATGCTCTCCTCTTGTATGAAGAGGAAACAAGATCCAGGATTATAAACTGCCCTGGACCCATGCACAAAATTCCTATTGATATCACTCAGTGTTTCACTGTGGCTCAAAAAAAATTGAAGGTCAAAGGGAATGAAGGTATTAGTGGGAACAAAGGAAAAGTTCAAACAGTCAATGGACTGTGCGGGGTGTGAGCCAAGGTAGAATTTGGCTCTGTGGTGAAATCTTAATTTACAGCCCCATTAGGCAAGGTTAACTTGTATGTCTGGACTCATTTCTTCTATTACAAAGGACTCATTTCTTCTATTATGTATAGATGGGGTGAACTGGTTTCTATAGTATAAGAATTGCTCCATCTTTCACCCAAAATTCAACCCATTCAAACATTTCACTTTGGGGGGGAGCAGGCATGGTGGGGGGGGGGGGGATAGCTCAGTGGTTTGAGCATTGGCCTGCTAAACCCAGGATTGTGAGTTCAATTCTTGAGGAGGCCATTTAGGGAACTGGGGTAAAAATCTGTCTGGGGATTGGTCCTGCATTGAGCAGGGGGTTGGACTAGATGACCTCCTGAGGTCCCTTCCAACCCTGATATTCTATGATTCTATGGGAGAAAGGGGAACAGGTCTGAAAAATGTAGTTATCCTTCCCTCCCATTTTTGTACACAATTGCACTTCCTGGCTTCAGCCTGCACTGGAAGCTGGCACAAGCTACCAGAGATATGTTGTCCTATTTCTGTCTCCGTGGAACAGGGAAATCCCATGAGAAAGTCTGCTGCCATATGATTTTCAGTTCAGTTTCTAGACTAAAAAGGTTGGGATAAGCTTTGGATAAGCATAAAATGTTTGGTCACTTAACTAAACTGACCCCAGCCTCTGAATCTCTCTAATCTCTCAATCACTCAGCTACCAATACTAATCCCTCTTCCACTAATCTCTCCACCGTTCTGTGTTTTCCTCTGTCTCCTCTCATTCCTAAAACTCTTTGTAATGGTCCCACTGAAGTTCCTTTTATGCATGCAGGAAACCTGATGGCAAAAATTCAGTGGACTGGATTTTAAGCAAGTAAACTGATTTAAGTCCACTGACTAGTGGTTAGACTAATGGTAGTCGGATCCTCAGTTGGTGTAAATTGGTGTAGCTACATTGACTTCAGTTCAGTGATGTCTGTCTGTTTACACTAGCTGAGAATCTTGTCCATAAAATTTGTTGCAATTATACAAAGAAGTTTTTGCTGCTATTCAAAATTACAATAAACATTTTTAGAATAAATATTGTTTGGGAGTTGGTCAGTCTTCAACTCCCACGTGTAATTCCCATTAAAATGATCATTGAGAGAACTAGATGAATAATAATTAAAATTCTTTAAATAAGGCCACTAATTTGCTTTGAAGGAGATCTTGCCTTCTTATTTATTTTCTGCTTACATTCGTATGAGCAAATCCAAGTTCATAATCAAGTGTCATGATGCAAATAGATATGCAGATTTGTATGTACACTGCAAGTGTTCACACAGCCATCTTGAAAGATCTTATGGGTTTCAGGGTTTTGGGTAACCAACTGCAGAGCACAAATAGCAAATGACAAAACAAATACTTTGAGCAAGAGTGGCAGTGAATGGCTTGCAAGCAACCCATAAAGCAAAATAAAGTCACATAATTGATTAGTTCAATTTAAAATAATAAATTCATAAAAATTGTAGCCTGCTCCTAGAAAACTCATACATGGAGAAAGTGACTATATTTTTTGATTGACGTGTTCGAAAATGTTAAGGTCTGTCTATAAAGAGGACGGTGATCAATTGTTCTACATGTCCACTAAAAGTAGGACAAGAAATAATGGGCTTAATCTGCAGTATGGCAGATTTAGGTTAGATATTAGGAAAAACTTTCTAACTATAAGAGTAGTTAAATTCTGGAATAGGCTTTCAAGGGAGATAGTGGAATACCCGTCATTGGAAGTTCCCAAAACAGGCTGAACAAACATCTGTCTGGGATGGTCTAAACAGCCCTTAATTTATTGGAAGGCTGTTATCAGGTCCCCCCTCCATCTCCTTTTCTCAGCACTAAACATGCCTCTTTGTTTGTTTGTTTTTGTTTTTAACCTTTCCTCATAAGTCAGATTTTTTTTTAAACCTTTTCTCATATTTTCTGCTCTTCTCTGGATTCTCTCTAATTTGTACGCATCTTTCCTAGAGTGTGGAGCCCAGAATTACACACAGTACACCAGTGCTGAGTACAGCGGGACAGTTACCTCCTGTGCCATACATACAACACTCCTGCTGATGCACCCCAGAATATTAGTCTTTTTTGCAGCTGTGTCACACTGTTGACTCATTCAGTTTGTAATCCGCTGTAACCCCCAGATCTTTTCAGCATTACTACCAGCTAGTTAGTTATTCCCCATTTTGTGTTGTGCATTTGTTCTTTTCCTTCCTAAGTGACATACTTTGAATTCTAATCCCGTCCTCCAAAGTGTTTGCAACTCTTCCCAGCATGGTGTCATCTGCAAATGTTATAAGTATACTTTCCACTCCATTATCCAAGGCATTAATGAAAATATTAACTAGTACTGGACCCAGGATTGACTAGGGTGACCAGATGTCCTGATTTTATAGAGACAGTCCCGATTTTGAGGTCTTTTTCTTATATAGGCTCCTATTACCCCCCACCCCCTGTCCCGATTTTTCACATTTGCTGTCTGGTCACCCTAGGATTGACCCCTGTGGGACCTTCACTAGATATATCTTCCAGTGAGCCATTAACAGTGAACCATTGATAACTACTCTTTGAGTACAGTCTTTCAGCCAGTTGTGCACCCACCTTATAAGTAATTTCATCTAGACCACATTTTCTGTTTGCTTATGGGAACGTCATGTGTGTCAAAAGCCTTACTAAACTCAAGATATCAAGTCTACTGCTTCTCTTCTATCCATTAGGCCAGTAACCCTGTCAAAGAAGGAAATTAGGTTGCTTTGAAATGATTTGTTCTTGACAAATCTATGCTGGCTATTCCTTATAACTCTACTGTCCTCAAAGTGCTTACAAATTTATAGTTTAATGATTTATTCCAATATCTTTCCAAGTATCAAAGTTAGGTTGACTGGTCTATAATTTCCCCGGATCCTCTTTGTTCCCCTTTTTAAAGATGGGTGCTATGTTTTCCCTTCTCCAGTCTTCTGGGACCTCATTCATCCTCCAGGAGTATTTGAAGTAACTTTTAATGATGCCAAGATTTTCAGCTAGTTCCTCAAGTACCCTAGGATAAATTTCATCAGGCCCTGCCAACTTGAATACATCTAATTTCCCTAACTATTCTTAAACTTTTTCTCTCCTATTTTGGCTTGCATTCCTGACTGCTGCTGTTAATATTAATTGTGTTGAGTATCTGGTCACCATTAACCTTTTTGTGAAAACTGAAGCAAAATAGTCATTAAACTTCTCGGCCTTCTTGATGTAATCATTTATTAGTTCTTCTTCCCCACTAAGTAGAGGACCTACACTTTCCTTTGTCTTTCTTTTGCTCCTCATCTATTTAAAGAACCTCTTCTTATTGCCTTTTATGTCTCTTGGTAGGTGTAATTCGTTTTGTGTCTTAGCCTTTCTGATTTTGTCCCTACATGCTTGTGCTATTCTTTTGTACTCATTCTTAACAATTTGTCCATGTTCCTGCTTTTTGTAGGATTCCTTTTTGATTTTTCAGGTAATTAAACAGCTCCTAACGGAGTCATGTTGGCCTCTTACTGTTCTTCTTAACTTTCCTTCACATCAGAATAGTTTGTGGTGTTCCTTTGATACTGTCTCTTTGAGAAACTGCCAGCTCGCCTGAATTCCATTTTCCCTTAGATCAGTGGTTCTCAAACTTTTGTATTGGTGACCCCTTTCACACAGCAAGCCTCTGAGTGTGACCCCCTCCTTATAAATTAAAAACACTTTTTAATATTTAACACTATTATAAATGCTGGAGGCGAAGCAGGCTTTGTGGGTGGAGGCTGACAGCTCGCGATCCCCATGTAATAACCTCATGACCCTCTGACCCATAGTTTGAGAACCCCTGCCTTAGATTTTCTTCCCATGGGACTTTTCCTACTAGTTCTGAGTTTGTCAGCTTTTCTGAAGTCCATTGTCCCTATTCTGTTTTGAAGTCCATTGTGCTTATTCTGCTGCCCTCACTCCTTCCTTTCCCTCCTTTTCCTTCCAACTTCCGATTCGCAACCAATTCCTCCCTCTTGGTCAGAATCAAGTCTAAAATTTGATAACTTTATTCTTTTTAAAATGAAGACACACATTTCTGATTCAACAAGGCTCAATGGATAAATGCCACTTTACTATTAGTCCCCTAATTCCCAGTCTGTCTATGTGGCAGTCTCTCCATTATGACACTCAAAAACCTGGAGGATATTCTTCTGTTGGAAGAAATGTCCCACAGGACCATAGATACTCAACATCCATAGCATGTCTAAACTGCCTTAGTACCAGTACTCAAGTGTCCTGCATGTTAACCAGTCAGGTATGCTGTCAAGCCTGATCCATGGCATTCTATCAAGGACTTTTTCTGATAACTGCACAGCAGCAAGATTCTATAACTTGTTGGGTGATAAGAGTTCAGTGTCCTACATTAACTGGAGCAAGTATGGTATGTTCTCGTGGAGCCTGTTGCAAACATAATTTTATTTGCCTGAGGCAGATTCCCAAGAAGCGAATCTCAGTTATTAGTCATCTATTCTCCACTTTCCTTAAGAAGTAATCAAGGCATTACCCTTGCCTGAGATTTGCTCCCCAGTACAGTAATGACAGCAGTAGCCTCTTATTACCTGGAAGAAATCTGTTCTCAGCAAAAAGATGATCCTTTTTCAATGCAGTCAGGATCACGTGCACTAAGAACAGCCTCCATTAAGTAACTTCTTGTCTGAAATAACATCCTTAAATATCACTAAAATTTCTAATAGTTTTTTGTTTGTTTTTTTTAAAGAGCATCTCCATTAGCTGACCTGTTCTCAAATAGTTTCTCAATTAGTTGCTAGAAATCTCATTGTAGCTAAAACTTCCTTCTTGGCAATAATTTCTGGCTCTCTGGGGGTGACTATCTGTACACCAGTGAGTATTCCATTTCAATATTTGTTTCTGAAGACTCCCGTGAAAGGGCTCTCAACTTACTTCTCACCTTACTGAGATCATAACCTGATTGACTGATGGCTCACAACAACTGAATGTTGAAAGGACTGAAGTGCTTGTATTAGTCACAAATTATGACTAAATTGCTTTCTCACACACACACACACACACACACACACACACACACACACACACACACACACACACACCTTCAGTCTCCTCTGAGCTGCATTTAGTTCTACCAATGGAAGTAAAAGTTCAGTTTCATTGTTCTCCTTAATTCTCAATTGAAAAGTCTGAAGGATGCTAAAATCAACATTAAGATTTCCTATAATAATCTTTAAAATGTCAGGGCCAGAACCATGGCTTAGTCAGAACATGGACACGTAGGTCCTTGTTTCATTTCCTCCAGACAGCATTACTGTCACACATTGCTGCCTGCTTTCCCCCCCCCCCCCCCCATCCAGTTATTTTATTAAATTGCCCCCAGCTTCTGCAGCCAGGATTATAATGAGGAAATGTCGTTTTATCACAATCTGCTAGCCTCAATAGATTGATTCCCAGTTCAACCACACATTGATTTTGTAATGATCTCTATAGTAGGGAGCTCTTTCACATAGTGTTCTCAGTATCTTGTATCCTTGACAGATATTAGCCTTCAGTTGGAACTTCATCTCTACAACTTGCAAGCCTGAAAAATGCTGACCTGAAAGATGACAGATTCACAAGTTTATTAGCAGCTGGAAAAGGTGGTTTAAAATGGAAAAAGTTAGGAACCTTATCAATAGCTGGATCAAAGGGTGCAAAAGTGCCTCTACGCCACTTCTACTTAGGTGCTGCTACTCTGTACCATCCTGCATCATCAGACCATTTCTCGCATTAACAGTCATGACTTGGATTTCAATGACTGCTGTCTCCTAACCTGACACCAACCTTGCAAAACAGAATGGGAGCTTTCAATTTACTTTTATTAATACACATGAAAGTGCTAATTTAATTTAGTCCTCGTTAAAATGCTGGTCTGACAGGCAGGACCTCTAAATGAGGCCCCACCCAAGGACACAATGGTAAAGGGCCAAGAAGAAACCAATAGAATATGGGAAACAAATCAAAATGGGTAGGGCCAGGGTGGGGACAGAGGGAATGATGCCTCAAAACAAGAACTCTGGTTAACATTCACTAGTCCAAGAAGATGTCAAGGGAATCAGTGAACACTGCCCAATGGAACTCTGCGTAGATGCATACACTAAGAAGCCCAGAAGACTAAGGACATTTCTTTGCCCACAGATCCAGGGTAAAGTACCGAGGGAACTAATATACTTTATATCAAACGTAAAATGTTTTAAAGAGATGGTTAAAACTATTAATGTACAACACATAATTATTAATAGAGCATTTGAAAATATAGAATCTAAACATTGTGGAAGTTCTTGGTTATCATTAATTACAAAGTTGAAATCTATGCATATGTATACTTGATACCACAATTTAAACTAAATTCTCCTCTATGTATGTTATACATAAATGTTATTCCTGTGTTGTTCCTGTATTATTACTATTTATTAGTACACATACTAATACTTATTTGTGGGTTTACTTAAAAGTTAATTCCAGTATTTAGAAATATTATAAATTTCATGTTATTCCCTGTCCTTAAAATAGGGAATATGAATAGATAATATGGTAATGTGTCTAGGAATGGAATTAACTTTTTAAATGTGTTCAGTGTATGAAGGTAATACAAGACTGTCTTTATTTAAGGTGTCACTGTTTCACATTCCTCTGAGTCTTCTGCAATTCCTATGTGTAGTGTGTTCTTTCTGAGCTTACACTGCATCTCAAGTGCTTAGGATACATTTTCCTACACAGGAAGGATATATTACTGTACTTTATCCGCGTGTGCTGACTCTCAAGGGTAATTTGCCCTTTTTAATATGCAGTTCACCTGCTGTCTGAAAAGGTGTCATGGTTTGGATAATAATTTTTCAAACAAATTTAATACACTAATTTCCTTGGGATGAAGATCAAGTAGTGTTCCATCCAGGATGCACCTAGAGGGCAACTTGTTTGAGTTACGGTTACTGAAACAGAAACGACAGAATGTCAATTTGCTTCCTAACTACATGTCATATCTGAGAATCAAATAAGCAATTACATGAGGCTAAATTGAATTTATTTCAATATCAGATTTGTAGTCTACTACTTGTTGTTCTGTTTGATTGAGATAAAATAGCCCTTCACCTATGCAGTAAACATGCTCAAATCCTATATTTCTTGCTTAGCTTCTTTAGTTTGCAGTTTCTCAGCCTTAAGTTTGAAAATTTTATGCATTGATACATGACCTCTAACCAACCTTTCTACAACTAGAAGCCCTCACTGTATTAACAGGATAAATAGCTATGAAGCACTTCTTCTGTACTGCTAAATGATGTGCAAATTGGCACAAATGTTTTTCAAACATAATAATTTGAATTCACCAAAACTCCAAAGTTGAATGTGCAAATGGACCATCAGGAAGTGAGACATCTAAGCACTCAATTACCATGTGCAACTGCTGTTTGCACATGCAAATCTAGGCTTTGTTGTGTCCCCAAAAATAAGTGCAAATTTGACTTTTGGTATAAAAGTGACCTTGTAAATTTCCTCATAAAATCGTCCAAACACTTGGAACTATAACTAGACACTACCAAATCCTTCACAAATTCACACTTGTAGGAGTCGGACTGTAGCTGCTTGGTTTTTTGTATATGGTACTTATTAATATCCTTTACTGTATTTTGGTTTGTACATGACTTACACAAATGTTTCTGCTTCAGTAACACTCCGTAAAGAGACTAGATGGCTCAGGGGACTAGTAAAGGGATAGAAAGGCTTTCAACTCTAGGCTTCTGGTCCAAATGTGGTCAAGGTTAATCATAATAATAGAGCTGCTACTAGAGATGGGCCAAATCTGCATTCCCCCACTTCCATCTTTTGCTGGGATGGGATTCAGGAAGCTGAGCGAGTTCCCAAGGTTTAGAGAAGCAAAGATTGTTTTGCCTTTGTCTTTAGGTCTTTGTCACTAAATCACAGCATAAGAAAACCATTCCTATTACAAATTATTCCTGTATAAAAATCCCAAAATCTTTCTCTAAGATTATAATAGCCCTCAAGGTCAAACAGAATTCTGGTGAAATATGTAAAGCTCTTCACTAAATCCCTACCATGATTCATTCATTCCATTCCATGCCTGGATAAATTCCTGTCTTTAGAACAAACATGAAAATGAAACCCCAACCATGACAGCTGAGGTTTTACTAGCCTCAAAATTACAATCCAAAACATGGCATTTGAAGTTTTGACAACACTGAAACTAAAATTTGGCTGCCAGAGGCCATATTTAACTGTTAGCTTCTGATGGTTCTGTTCACCATGTATTGTGAAGAGGATTAGTGGTCTCCGTCCAAAAGTAGTCAGTGTGCACAACATGTATTCAGTGGCCATGTCCATTTGCAAAATAAGAACTGCCATCTGAACTGACAACCTTGGATGATTACAGACTGAATTGGCATGATGAAAGAACTACCCCTAACAGTGTTCCCTGTAGAGTATAGACCAAGTTTCAGGTTAAATAACAGTGCAATTCGTTCGACTGCCATTGCTATGTTATACCTACTCTAAAGATAAATACTGCACTTCTTCAGCCTGCACTGTCAATTTGGCACCTTTCAGAACACTAAATTCCCATAACCTGTTTGTATTAAACAATGATTTTATTTCATAGCTGTCTCTATTATCACAACTATTCCTTTATAATTCCTTTCAGCACAATTGTGCTAGTTATTAACACATACGTTCTTTGAATATTTTCTTTGGGCTTGTCTGCACAAAAATTTTGTTCATGACAAACCGGAGAGTGAATCGACCCAACGCTTCCCTACGGTGGTGTAACTGTCCATGTGCACCCAGCTGTCACACATTAACAGTTTTTTAGAGCACTTTGAGCCAGTCCCATTTCAAAGGGGACTAGATTGAAGCACTTTAATGAACTATTAACATGGGTGCAAGCAGACAGTTAGATCACAGCAGACTAGTGCAGGATAGATTTGCACCCTTGCTTGCCACAAACTACATTTTTGTGTAGACAAACCCTTAGTCATAGAAGTTGGAGATAGAAAAGATTTTAGTTTATCTAGTCCATCTTCTGGATCAGGTAGGTGAGTTTCCCCACAGTATGTTTACTGGTCAATGTTTTGACCAATCTATGCAGTTTATATCTATACTTGCTCTTCTCTTCTTGAGTTACAAGGTAACATTGCATTATCATTGTGTGATAGGGATGTCTACCCCACACAAGACTGGAAGGGGTTCAGATGGGCCAGGCAGGTCAATTAACTCCACAGGCTGCACCTGGAGGAGGAGCAAGGGATTAATTGGGAACAGGCTCAGCTGAGCAGGAACAGACAGGACTTCCATAAAACAGACAACAAACGGGGGCTGCCTGGAAGTAGACTGCAGTCACTCCCTGGGAGGAGGGAGGTGTGTTAAGGGCTAGAGGTTAGTCCACAGCAAATATATAAATCACAGCAAAATGACTGACCAAGTATTATTATTTTATCAACTACAATTGGTTAATAACATAGTAAAAGCATCCTGATTGGTTACCTAAATCACACACTGTTTTAATACCATGTGCTGCAAAGAGACTCAGGAAACCGCTAGGTTGGGGGGAGGAGAAAGGTTAGTTGGCTCTCAGAGGCTGCTCTTCCTTGCACTGTGACCTGCAATGTGGTAGTTCAGGCATGTGAGTAAAGGAGCACGTTATTATGGTGAGTAGGCACGTTGAACAAGTGACAATCTTGCCGTAAGGGTTTTTTCAATATATTTTTTTCACTGTGACTTTTCCTAGCTGGTATCCTAGCTGGCTTTGGAAATTGGTGCAGTTTTTCTTTTGTCTCTAATGCTGTCATATCACTCCAACCTGGATGTGGGAAATGGCCTAAGGATTCTCTCCTATCTCTGGTTTCTATGCGTCTGACGCCATAGCTGTCCACGGAACTCCTGCTGCATGTGGAGCAGCTACAGAATTGAGCCTGTGATTCTACAACCCAGTCCCTGTTTCCTTATTGCCTTGGTTGTCCAATCCTTCCAACCTTTCTTTTCTGATTTCTTGCCTTTTTTTAATCTTCAGTATTGCATCCAAATTCAATCGGTTAGAAAATTAATCTGAAAAATAGAAAAGTGATTTTTGAACTGCTCAAACCGATTTTGTCAACTGAAAATATTTTAAATGCATATTTGTTATATTATGCAGTTCTGTGTGCTAATTATTTCTGACTTTTTCATGATATCATGTGTCTGTTTGCCTTTTCATCATTGTTAGAGGTGTCATCACTGGAGTCATCTGACGGTAAGTCATAATTCTGAACTGTATTTACAGTGATGCAAACAGCCATTTGTTTCACGGGTGAAGAAGACCAGACTCAGGCTCTCACATTAGACCAAATCTTACAATAGATGGACTGAATGTGGCAGCCTTGACAGCCGTATAAGTAGCCACTAGGGTGACCAGATGTCCCAATTTTATAGACGGTCCCAATATTTGGGTGGGGTTTTTTATATGGGCTCCTATTACCCCCCACTCCCTGTCCCAATTTTTCACACTTGCTATCTGGTCACCCTAGTAACCACCCTCCATCCCTAAAATCAACAGCAACCAGGGAAAGGAGGAGTCCCATGAGAATGGGGTGAAATAGGATATGGCTCTTCATAGCTCTACACTCGTAGTAATTACCTTTTTGAATTCTTCAGCTCAGTCATTTGGAGGCCTGGCCTGGAGCTATTCTTCCACTGTCCACACTTGCTCCTCTAGGGTAGTAATAACTTCCACTGGTGGCATGTCCCTAATGACTTGTCTATGCAGGAAAGATTTTCAGGTTGTGCAATGTGGATGCTCTTTATCCCAGAAAAAAGTGGCTTTTTTTTCCAGTTTAGCTTAACCCCCTTCCCAGTGACCTAACCTAAACCACAAAAAGGCCACAATCTACTTGAATCAGACTGTCCACAAACAGGGTTATCCTGGTATAGCTATAGCAGTTTAGGGAGGGTATGTCTACACTGCCCATGTTACAGCGCGGCCACGGCAGCGCCGTGATGTGGGCAGTGTAGACACTCTTTATCGCCAGGGGAGAGCTCTCCCAGCGATTTAAAAAAAACCCCACCCCTAACAAGCAGTGGTGCACTCCCAGTGATAAAGCGCTGTCTATATGGGCGCTTTTCAGCACTAAAACTTTTGTCGCTCGGGGTGTGTGTGTGTTTTTTCACACCCCTGAACGACTAAAGTTTTAGCCCTGAAAGTGGCAATGTAGACACCGCCTTAGATTCACACTGTAGCTTATACTGGTATAACTTTCCAGGGCAGAGAAACACTGAGTGGGGAGGTACCGCTCTACTCCCTTGGCAGTTCACCAGCAATAGCCAGCTGAGAATCTGGCAGTGTCAGGGCCGGCTTTAGGAAGTGCAGGGCCCGATTCGACGGGGCCCCGGCAGGGATGACTCACCCGGCGGCGCTCTGAGTCTTCTGCGGCACTGAAGGACCCGCCGCCGAAGACCTGGAGCGAGTGACGGACCCGCTGCCGAAGTGCCGCCAAAGACCCAGAGCGAGTGAAGGACCCGCCTCCGAAGTGCCGCCAAAGACCCGGAGCGAGTGAAGGACCCGCCGCCGAAGTGCCGCCGAAGACCCGGACCTGCCGCCGAAGTGCTGCCAAAGACCCGGAGCGCCGCTGGGTGAGTAAAAATTAAAAAGGCGCCTAAGTTAGGCGCTCTTCTTTAGGGCACGGGGCCCGATTCGGGGGAATCGGCCCAAAGCTGGCCCTGGACAGTGTTAGACTTGCTGTGATTTTTTTATTAGTCATCTCTTGTTGGGCTACTTATTTTGAAAAAGGTGCCATTGTCAAAAAAGCAAAGGTGCATTTGAGTAATCATCTCTAATGCTTTCAGACTCAAGTCTTAAGTAGTTGGAAGGGTCACATTTAGGCCTTGTCTACACTAACGGGGTAAACTGACCTAAGTTACACTACTCTAGCTACGTGAATAACCTAGCTGGAGTCGACGTAGCTTAGGTCAACTTACTGCCATGTCTTTACTGCGCTGCGTCGATGGGAGACGCTCTCCGATTGGCCTTATTTTCTAAATTGAGGTGAAGCTATGCAATACTATTCAGTCCTCCATTGATTCAACATCTAGTCTCTTAACTTTTCTCTTCCTCCTGGTTCTGTAGTGTGAAATAGATTATACCAGTATCAAGTAGACTTCCAACCCCATTAATCTAGCTAGCTTGTGTTCTGAGTACGAATCTTTCAAGGAGCTCCTTTACATTTTGCTTGGAGTTCTCATTTTGAGCTTGAAGTTTTTGATGGAGTGGTGAGTGTATTATAATTTTGCCTTGTGGCACAGCCAGTTCATAAAGCAGTTGAGGCACGGAGAGCAATGAAATTATTTAATATGTATTCAGCCAGAATCCATGTCTCTTTAGAGGAAAAATTGGCTTTTCTCCACAGCATTAGTAAATTTACCGTGGTGTTTTTTTGTTTTGTTTTGTCTCTAACAAGCCACAGAAGAGATGAGAGGTGAACTGGACACAAGACTCTGAAATATGGATGATTCAGAATTTGCTGCAGCAATTTTTGAGGCGGATGCTGAAGAGCAAAGGGACTGTGAACAAGCAGCAGTCTGTTGTGAAAGAGCAAAAGTAGTAGTAAAGTGCCAATATAAAGTTAAGAAGCTGGACCCCCCTAAAGCAGACATGTTGACAGGCATACTGCAAACCATGGGCTTGATCCTGATCTCACTTGCAGTGATGTAAATCAGGAGTAACTCCTGCAAAGTCCATAGATTTGCACCAGTGTCCGTGAGATGGGAAGCGGACACCTTCTCTACATGCTGTGGGATTTATTTGCTGTTCAGGATTTATAATCATCACTAAAAATCTCTTCTTGCTGCTACAAAATCAAGAACATCCTATACTGGAGCACAGCAATAACATGATTTGAATGTTATTAGGAGTTGCTCCTACACATCTTTTATATTAAAGCACCTAAGTGTTTAACCCATGAATAGAACTCGTATTATCTTTGCTTTTGAAACCTCTGTATAGACCACTTAACCACTCAGCAAGAAATCCCATGAGAGACCAGAACAGCAGAGAACAAAGTAAAGCAAAGAGGATTGTACCTGATAGGGCTCTTGAAACACATTTTGCATTTGAGTAGAGAGAGAGCCAACCTGCATATTGCTCCTAATATAGATCAGCTTAAGTCAGATTGCTGTACAGCACAATATTGAGAGAGTGGTTGACCAGCTAGTTTTGCAATTGAGAAGCTCCTCTAATTCTGTGACATAGTAGAAAGATACACAAAGCAGAATATCTGTCACCCCTTTGATAACATGGGAGTCCACAAAACAGGTTATAGATCTGATTTGTTTGTCATCTGTGCACAGGTATGCCCACGTCTGATATGGGAATATGTTCATATAAAGATCACCCAGGAAAGTGCTGTTGTCAAGCAGTTATCAAATCAAATATTAAATGCCATACATCTGAGGCTGTAATGTGTGGCCATTTGAGAAGAATCAGCATTGTCTTGCATGTCATGGGCTTGACTCCGAACTAGGTAAATCAGGGTAACTCTGCTGAAGGAGTGAAACAGATATGAGATCAGAATGAGTCATGTGAGGGCCACCTTCCCAGTACTGACATACCAGAGGGGATAGTTGGATGCTCTATAAAAGTCAGTCTATTGGCAAAGTCCACATTCAATTCAGCAAGGTAAGTGGTGCAAAACTTTGGAATCCATATTTGGACCTGACTCTGCCACCAGCAACTGAGAAATCAGGAGTAACTTAACTGAAGTCAGTGAGATTCTACCCAAAAACTGTTGAGAGGAGATTTCACCTAGGTGAGGAACAAGCCAAATTCTATTACACTTCCTATATAAGTAACTGATTATCAACAAATGCATAATGCACTAGGGTTTTGTTTTGACTTGCAAAAGATGCCAACTTGACAGCCCTGCAAGAAAAAGTACACCGCAAGATCAGTGGAAGGATAAGCTTCCCTCCGATGTCCCACTAACCTGAAAGGGCCATGCTAGAGGGGCCACTTCCAAAGCTGAGTCAGCCTCCCAGCCAATTTAATCCTCAACTGTTCTGAGATTGCAAACAAGTGTGCAAGTTTTGATGGTGGCAGCTATATGCATATCAGTTGACCTGATTAAGATCATGAAACTCAATATAAACAGCCATAATCCATTGTTCCTATAAATATATTTGCAAAAACATTTAACAATTAGTGTTACAAATTGAGTTTGCAGGCGCCACCACCTGCATGCACACACACAGCATGTGTCAGGTGTTAGAATTGTTCAAATGCATGCATAGGTCTTTAGTAGGCAAAGTTCAGGCATAAGCACATGTATATGCAATCTTGCCCACACAAATAGATGCCAAAAGCTGAAAATAAGGTCCTTAAACACAGATTAAATTTCAAATCCTAATTTATATTCTAATAGTCACATATGCCCCCTATAAGTGGCATCTATAGTTATATTTATGTTAAGCTGCCTGTAAAAACAAAGATTTGGAAAATAAAGTAAATATTCAGTGAAATGTAGAAGAGTAAATAAGTGTGCCCTCTGGTGATTATATTGTGCTCATAAAACAATTCCCACACATTGCTATTGTCCCTAAATCTTTGGTACTAAATCATAGAACACATTCTTCAGGAAAAACATTCATATTACAAATTATTTCTGTATAGAATTAACAAGATGTTTACTGAAGAACATTATGCTCATTAAGGTCAAACACAATTTTGGTGAAATGTAAGTGCTGCACTAGGTCCTTAAGCTACTTTGATCTCTTCCATTGCATAAAAATAAAATCCCTGTCTTTACAGTGAACATGAAAAATGGAAATAGCACACACAGATTATACATATCTAGCTTTCAGTTCTTCCCTTCCACCCCCACCCCCAAGCAATAGAATTGAATGAGGCTGGATTTTATAGAAAATCCATGATTGCAGATTTATTCTGGCTCGTGTCACAAATTATAACAACACGTAACTAGTCTGACATGATACAATCCAGATATCTCAACAAGGTGATTATTATGGTATGTTGCTCTCCTTAGCTCTAGATCCAGGGTGGGCAATAATTTTCGCAGGGAGACACTCCACGAATTTTGGTAAGTCGTCACGGGCCGTACATTTCTACTATATTAATGGAGGGGGTGCAGAGTCTGGGAGGGAGTTTGGGTGCAGGAAGGAGCTCCGGACTGGTGCAGAGTGTTGGGGTGTAGGTGAGGGGTGTGGCCTCTGGGAGAGAGTTTGGGTGCAGGAGGGGGTTCTGACCTGGGGCAAGGGATTGGGGTGCAGGGTCTGGGAGGGAGTTTGGGTGCAGGAGGGGGCTCTGGGCTGGAGCAGGGGATTGGGATGCAGGAGAGGGGGCGCGGTCTGGGAGAGAGAGTTTGGGTGCAGGAGGTGGTTCTGACCTGGGGCAAGGGATTGGGGTGCAGGGTCTGGGAGGGAGATTGGGTGCAGGAGGATGCTCTGGACTGGTGCAGAGGGTGAGGGGTGTGGGCTCTGGGAGGGAGTTTGGTGCAGGAGGGGGCTCCAGGCAGGGGATAGTGTTCTGACCTGGGGCAGGGGATTGGGGTGTGGGAGGGTGTGCAAGGTGCAGGCTGTGGCCGGGAGGTGCTTACCACAGGTGGCTCCCAGCCAGCAGTGCAGTGGGGTGCTCAGGCAAGCTGCCTGCATGCTGTGGCCCCACGCCACTCCCGGAAGTGGTGGGCTGCTGGCACCGTGGCATGTCTCCGTGTGGCCCTTGGGGCTAGGGGGACAGCAGGTCTCCGTGCACTGCCCACGTCCGCAAGCATTGCCCCGCAGCTCCCATTGGCCAGTTTCCTGCCAAGGGGATCAGTGAGGATGGTGCTGGGGGTGGGGGCAGCATGCATAGCCGCCTTCCCTCCTCCCCCCGTTAGGAGTGCGCAGAGACATGCCAGCAGCAGCCAGCCGCTTCTGGGAGTGGCGTGGGGCCACGGCAGGCAGGTAGCCTGCCTGAGCACCCCGCTGCGCCACGGGACTTTTAGCGTCCCGGAGATCGCGAGGGCGCAGCTAAAGATCCTGGCAGGCCGTATTTTGCCCACACCTGCTCTAGATTGACTCCCAGGGTGCAGCTGCAATTTCATATACCCTGCAGATAAATTGTATTCTTTGATCAGTGAAAGTTAGCTTTTGGATAGGGTTTTCTTGCAAAATAATATTGAGATAAAATATTTCTGTCTTTTAAGACCCTGATGAGTATCTGGAATTGTAGTATGTAGCAAGGTCTTGAAGGGTAGGCCCCAATCCAGCAAGCACGTAAGCACATATAGTCTCATTGAAGTCAGTGGCACTGAGCATGTGCTTCAAGTTAAGCATGTACTTAAGTGCTCTGATGGATCGAGGCCTTGAAGAGCAGCGCTATGCAAATTGGCTTAAACCACTTAAAATGCTCAAAACCAAGCTTAGTTTGGGATTGAACTGTATCCCCTACAGTTCCTTCGTGATTCCTTAGGCCCTTTTTTGTGTTTGCGAACTCTGTACAGACTTTGTGTGAATGTTTTTACTTTTATTGGATACCCGCAAACTGTTTCAGGTGGTTGTCCAGGGTGTCTTTGGAGTTTGAGACTTGTTCATCACAGAACACCTAGGACAAGTGGCGTGATAGTTCTCCTGGTCTCCCTCATTGACTAAGGCTTGTGAATAGCCGATCCAGGCAACTCAATCCAGCTCATCAAAAGCACAGCTGGTTAGCGAGAGAGAGAGAGGGTTAGAGAGAGAGACACACTGGATTTCAGTTGTGCTTTCAGGTCTATCAGGAAAAATCTGAGGATAAAAAAAGTTTCTCCTTAACCTATGCCCTGTCACTGTCTGACTGGAAGCCAGGTAGCCTTGTACATCTATTAGCTCCTGTAATTCATTTGAAACACCATTCTTATTTTGCATTTGGCCTGTAATAATTTTATAAGGGAAATGTATTTATATTGGAGTTCTCTACTGGTAGCAAGACTGAGACCAGTAGTCCAGTCCACAATGGCAGCCTACAGGAAGTATTCATAAAATGGTGTGACTGGCAGCAGGTCACCAGGTTGGTATGAGGAATGATGGTGGTGATTTTGGTCTTGTTCCCTGGCATCAGCTCTGTCCCATGATGCTCTGGGAGGCCCGTACTGCTCAGAAGGCAAAACAGAAGCTGCAGAAGTACCTTCAAACATATCATTTGCCCAAGAGAGTCCAACAGCAGGGAGTGCCACCAAGTGCATAACTCAACCAACTGGAATAGGGTGAGGCTCTAAGTATCAGGAGACCCACTCCTAGGGGCTTTTGTTGAATGTATTCACAGCTAAACTGCACTTATTGTCGCTTTCTGTGGGGCAGGAGATGGCATTTGGGAGCTGATAGATGTTGCAGGTCCATGATAGCAAATGCTGAAGCATATCTTTTTTTTCTTGGGGCTTTCCAGAGCAGTGCAGGCAGTAGCGTGGTGCAACTTGGCCAATTGTGGGAGTACATTATTCACAAAACCAGCGGTCAAAGCACTGATTACATGTATATAAGTGCCCACTGCTTCAACTTAGGCAGCAGCTGTATCTAACCTGTCATGTTGTGCATACATGGCTTTGATAAATCCCACATGGCCAATCACCTTTCAAAGAAGCAGGGTGTGGTTACAGAAGACTGGTTGACCCTCCTCCGCCATAAAGTAGGAGTCTGTGATGAGGCTGAAATCATACTGATGGTGGGAGCTTATTTTCAAGATACCTCTTTTGTGTCTGCTATCACAGAACTACTGTTGTATTAGCAGCTCAAGAGAATTTTCTTCTAGATCCTCAGACTCCAGAGGGTTTATAGGGCCTGCCTGTCTCTCACAATTACAAACTCCTTCCTGACAGGAAAGCATTCACCAGTATCTCAGTGAGTCTTATACCTTGAGGAGTTTTTCTCCTCCTGAGTGAAGGTCTGAGGCATAAACAAAGCTAGTTGGTTGGACCGTTACTAAATAATTTTCTAAAATGGTGAGGGGAGTCACACCCAGCCAAACTTTAGACAACTATGCCTCATACATATTGAATCCTAAATCTTTTATACTATGCTATCAAACCTACAAATGCCATAGTCACTAAAATCAGAAATTACATAAAACTAGATTGGGCCATCCTAAACTTATATGGAGTAGTACTTTGCTCCACAATTAGCTCCAGAGAGCTAAATGACTTCTTTAGGCAAGCCCTATGCCAAGGGGTGGTGTGTAAACTATATCATCTGAGGAGTAAAGAGGTGTTGTAACTCAGCTACATCTCAATCACAATTTCTCTCTTGCTTTCTCCTTTGTCCCTAAGTTGGGTGGAGGGATGGAAATGGTGGTGGACTGACTGGCATACACGAGCAGTAAATTATGCCACTTGCATGCTGGCTCATCTGCCAACTAAATGGGAAATGGGGGAACGAAGTGCCTGCCTGTTCCCCCTCCATCTGCTCTGGGAAGGAAGTTAGCAAGTGCATTGCTCCAGTTATTCCTGTGCATCCTGACCAAAATCTGGATAGCCCCCACAAAAGCTTAGCGGGCATTCTTAGTCCAAGACTCAGCTAGCACACTGGTTTCAGTGGGGCTACTCTTGGTGACAATCTCACCCACAGTGTGCAAATGTTCTTTCAATACAGCTGTCAGTACTGGTATTGGCACAATTTCATAAACAATGCTGAGGTAAAAGTTGTATTAGATCAGTTGCCACAGAGTATCTCTGAGTTTTTTGAAGACCAGTATTGAATTCCTCTTTACTGACTATTTTTAAAGTAAGCTTACAAACTGAGCAATCTGTACAGTAACAGAAACAAAACAAAAAAACCTCATTTATTTTTAAAAGACTGCATTTTTCAGTGTTTGACCAAAACAGGTAGTTTACTAGGATCATTTTATTAAAAAAGCACATTTCGTTCCTAATTATAGCCTCCACAGCAAACGATGATATCACAAATGAAGAATTATACACAAGCAAGAAAATGCAGGTGAGTAATGAAAAATCTTTTGTTCACACATACTTAGCACTAATATTTCATCATAATTCACACAGACTAAAGAAAACTGGTTTTTAAACATTGACTAATCATGAAAATTCATCTCAGTCCATGTCTTCCACCCTTTCTTCCACTCCCCCCCGCCCCCCCCCCCCTTTTTTTTTCTTTTCAGATACTACCTGTCCTTTTTCATTTACTGGGAGGACTATAAATACAAAAATAAAATAAACCATTTCCTTCTGCCTCAGACAACTGGTCCTAACTTAGACATTTCAAAGTAGGTCACCTACTTGAATCTTCCAGGCTTCTCAACCTACTAACTGAGAAGGATAATAATATGACTTTTAAATTAATGAGAGAACATCAGAAACAAGAGTTGCAGGAAGCTATGATCTATAATATCTCCTTACTTAACATACACTGCCACATGGCAAGAACAGATGGGTGATCCTTTCATGATTATCCTGGGCCACTGGCTGAAAGAAAAAGCTGTCACAACACTGCAGGCTGTATATAAAGTGTATATACATGACCTTCTCCCTCTCCCCCCATTGGTAATAAAAGGTTGTGTATGATAAAAAGGTTTTACAGAAGAAAGTGGTAATTTAGTGTGGTGGTAAAGGGAGTAAATCTTCAGTTTTTTCCATGGTTTCCTAAAAAGGAGCATGTGCTAAGTTCCTGAACTGAAGTTCTTTCTTAGAAGGAAAATACTAAATGGAACATTCTTTATTTTACACAAACTGAACATAGACAATAATCTGCTTTAAAAATATTGAACTATAATGCCACAAAAATAGAATTAGGAAATATTTATGTAGCTACTTTATAGATATCATTACCAGAGTGAAAATTTACTTTTAAAGGCTTGTGAAGACAGAGAGAACAACCTCAATATATAAAATGAAACTGAGGTGTACGATGTGGCGTACGTGTGTAAATTCTCGAGTAACAAAGCAGACAATGATCAAAGATTACTGAAATCAGCAGCGTTACAGAGAGATAATGAAACCCAGCTGTGGCATATGCATATTTAACACCAAATTCTCTGCTGGTGTAAATGGTCAGAACTCCATTGACTTCAATGAAGTTCTGCCCATTTACACTACCAGAGAATTTGGCTCCATAACTCACTTTGAGAAGGGATATAAATGTAAGATGAATAAAATAGAGGCTTTTTGTTTTTGTGCTAATGAGAATAAAATACAGGATAGTAAAATCTTTGGTTCTCTCTCTACCTGAATGGTCAAAACTACAGATATAACTCATAAAATGATTGAATTAAGGATGCGATGGAAGCTAATGATAGTGCTATGGTTCTTTCTCCAATAAAATTAAGATATATTTCCCTACTTTCTGAGTATTTCAAGCTGCTGGTAAAAGTCAGGTGGACACTTCTGGAAAAGTATTAAGGAAGAGAAATGCTTTACATGTATACCTCGCATTTTAAATTTAATGAATCCAAAGCACCTTACACACTTGTCCTACTCCTGAAAACACTATGTACCTGCTCATTTTTATCCATGTACATAGAAGTTGCTTCTGCATAGCTTCCAAGGTGCCTTGAAGTCAATTGGAGTACTCACCTGGGTAACATTAAACACATGAATAAGCATTTGCAGGATCAGGGCCGTAAGTGATCAATCCCTCTCCCACTGAAATCAATAGAAAGCCTCTCCTTGACTTCAGTGGCAGTTGGATGCAGCACTAAGGGCCTGCTCCCAAACCTATTGCTATTAATGGGAATCTTTCCAATGATTTCAGTGGGCTTCAGATCAAATCCTAAGCACATACAATGCCTCTAAAATGCAGCATGTTGTGAAATGGGAGGGCAGCAGTAAAGCTGGTCAGGAATTGTTTTGATGAAACCAAAACTTTTCTCAGGAATATATGTATCAACTAAGCTTTTTGAAGGAAGGTGACTTGGGTCTGCAATGGATTTTCTGCTCGAAACAAGAGAGAGGACCTACCCCAAACTTGTCGATGGTGGGTAGGGCATTCAGCTGGGATGTTTGAGATCCAGGTTCATGTCCCTACTTGGAACCAGGCAGAGCAAGGTCATGAACCTGGGTCTCAAACATCCCAGCTGAATGCCATGACCACTGGGCTACTAGCTATGCAAACTGGGGATTAGCCTCTTTAGCGTTTTGTGCAATTTTAAAAAATGTGTCAGGTTCATAATGTGTCAGACGAAAACATACTGCACAACAGTGTGAGGAGGGGACGCTTTGGCCTAGTTCACCAGGGGTAAACCCGTACCCATATAAAAAGTGCTATGGTACCTTTAATAACCAGATAAATAAATCAGGACCTTGGTTTTTAAGGCTTTATTGCACATTTAATTCTTTGAGGTAGCACATTTATATGTGGATACAGTGTCTTTCACAATGAAATCCTGACCTGGTTGGTGTCTTGGTGTTACCCCAATATTGATGTTTAACGATGATAAGTTCTTCAAACAGTCTGGAACTCAATGCATTGCAGCTTAGAAAGATGAAGGACAGAGTCCACCCTGTTCCAAACTTGATGCTTAGACCACTGAGACTAACTATTCCTCCAGGTAAAGATACGTAGAGTATGTGTACTTTAATAATTTAAGTAAAAATATTATGTTATTCATACTAGCAATATGAGTTGCCCCCCTCCTCCTCCAAAACAAACACATACACACACACACACTTTCTGCAGGGAATGCCATGAAGGAGGGGATGTGACAAAATCAACAAACCTCCCAAAATTCTCAGCTGCTTTTTCAACCAGTGGTCTATTCCTCTAACCACTGGTTCCATGTAAGTGGAAATGCAGTAGCCCATCTTATATGTAGCTGGTGCAGAATCCCCTTTCATCTGTACCTCCCCAAGACCAACATGTGGCTGAATTTCATCATAAGTGTAGAGCACTCACCTGTTAATTATCATCCTGGCCCTAGATTAGTAATTTACAAAACTTCTGTAAGAATACAGGTAAACTGTATTTAGTGTGGTCACACGGCAGTCTGAGTGATTAAACTTCCCCAATGTAATACAAGGGAATAAATATGTATAAATACATGTTTTCACTGAGCAGTATCAAATATTCCCCAGAGATGAAGTATGTGAACTGTATCACAATGTGCTTTCCAGTTGCTACTATAGGGGCTTAAATGATTAATTGTTTGGGAGCCCTTTCAGCTCTGCTCTGATCATGTAAGGATAATGCCAGAGATTTCTGGAACAGATTTAAGAGAAACACAGGCATAGGACACTTTAATGCAGTGGTTCTCATACTATGGGGGGGCTTCCCAAAGGAGGCATGGGAATGTGTCAAGGGAGGCACGAGCTGTTTTAAGAGCTTTGGCTGTCAGCCCTGGCTGGCTGGGGCTCATGCAGAAGGGAGGCAGGGATAAAGGGGACAGCTGGAGCCCTGCCACCTGGGCTCTCCTCCTTCCCCACCCCAATCCCTCGCTGGGATGCAGCCTGGGCTCAGGATCTCTCCCCCCCACCCCCCCGCCAAATCCCTCAGTTGGAGGCGGTGGAGTGGTAGCAGCGCAGAAGTAAGGGTGGCAATGGGGCGCTAAATCTACTGTGAAAAGTGATACTGACTAATATCATTTCTCACATTGCCTCCCTTACTTCTGTGCTGCTGCTGGCACAGCCCTACCTTCAGAGCTGGGCACCCAGCCAGCAGCCGCTGCTCTCCGCTCTGCCCTCAGAGGTGGGTGGCAGTATATATACTTGGTGTGTGTGTGGGGGGGAAAGGGTTGTAAATAACTACAGACACAAAGAAAGGGGGCCGATCATATAAGTTTGAGACCCACTGGTCTAATGTAATTTCTTTTGCCAGGAAAACTTTTCTTCTGCAGAGAATAGGATGTGCTGAAGAACTGACATTCATACTGCTGTTGTTATAAGAACGACCAAACTGGGTCAGACCAAGGCCCATCTAGTCCAGTATCCTGTCTTCTGACAGTGGCCAGTGCCAGGTGCTTCAGAGGGAGTGAATGGAACAGATAATTATCAAGTGATCCATTCCTGTCGCCCATTCCCAGCATCTAGGAAACAGAGGCTAGGGACAGTTCAGAGTATGGTTTTGCATCCCTGCCCATCCTGGCTAATAGCCATTGATGGACCTAGCCTCCATGAACTTATCTAATTTTATTTTTAACCTTCTTACAGTCTTGACCTTCACAACATCTTCTGGCAAAGAGTTCCACAGGTTGACTGTTATGTGAAGAAATACTTCCTTTTATTTGTTTTAAACCTGCTGACTATTAATTTCATTTGGTGACCCCTAGTTCTTGTGTTATGAGAAGGAGTAAATAACACTTCCTTATTTACTTTCTCCACACTAGTCAAGATTTTATAGACCTCTATTATATCCCCCCTTATTCATCTCTTTTCCAAACTGTAGAGTGCCAGTCTTACTAATCTCTCCTGTTCCATACCCTAATCATTTTTGTTGCCTTGTCTGTACCTTTTCCAATATATCTTTTTGAGATGGGGCAACCAGACCTGCATGCAGTATTCAAGACGTGAGTGTACCATGAATTTATATAGAGGCAACATGATATTTTCTGCATTACTATCTATCCCTTTCCTAATGCTTCCCAACATTCTTTTAGCCTTTTTGACTGCTGCTGCACATTGAGTGGAAGTTTTCAGAGAACTATGCACAATGACTCCAAGATCTCTTTTTTTTTTTTGAGTGATAACAGCTAATTTAGACCCCATCATTTTTATTTTGCATTACAGTAATGCTTAGAAACTTGGGCCCTCTGGTGCTAGGTGCTGTACATGCAAATAGTAAAGACAGTTTATCAACCAGAGTTTACAGTCTTAAATAGATAAGGCAGACAAAAGAAGTACTATTATATCCATTTTACATATGGGGAACTGAGGCACATGGACAAAGTGCTTTGCCCAAGGCCTAACAGAAAGTCTGTAGCAGAGCTAGGAACTGAACCCAGATCATCATCTTTGAGTGCTTGTTCATGTCAATTCCAATCAGGTGTGTGTGCGCTGTGTGCACGACAGCCAGAAGATTTTTCCCCCTAGCAGTATCCGCAGGGATGGCCTGGGCGTCCGCTGGAGTCGTGCCTTCATGGCGCCCAATATAGGGCCCTGCCAACCCGATCCCCGCCTCATTTCCTTCTTACCGTCTGTGATGGCTAGCTGGAACTCCCTGTTGCGCTTGCCGAGGAAAGAGCGTGTTAGCAGCATTCGTGTATATAGTTAGTGTTAATATAGTAGTTTTTTTCCTTCGGGGGGGGGTACCCCCCCTCTGTTGTTTTTCCCCAGCACCAGGTTATGCCTCAGTCTCTGGGTTTTAAACTGTGCTCAGACTGTGGCAGGTTTATACTGAAAAGTGATCCGCACACTTCGTGCTTGAAGTGTCTTGGCAAGGGGCATCTTAGAGACAGGTGCAAAATCTGTAGAAGTTTTTGCCCCAGGACTCTTAAAGACAGGGAGCAGCGCCTCTGAGTGTTGCTTATGGAGGCAGCACTTCAGCCTCAGTCAGAGCTGGGCGTGGCAGATCCGGCTTTGAGTGCAGCATCCTCGGTTCGCTGTACTCCAGCACCGTCCATGCGCAAGCTGGTGCCGAGGAAGCTAGAGACCCTCGGCACCGCCACGGCTCTGCCCACAGGCCCCAGACATCAGTGAGGCACCGGTCGCACTCGCAGGTGCCCCACAAAAGGAAAAAGGCCGACAGGGGGCTCCCTGGCCAGGTCTAAAGACAGGTTGGCCAGCAAACCCACATCGGGCACCCATTTGGTGGAGATTCCATTGACTCCTGCCCCGGGACGGGTCCAGTCGAGTCCGGACCCGCACCGCTCACTGGTGCGCCACCACGAAGACCTACAGCTCCCCTCCATCCTGGAGGCATTCCAGGTGGCAGCAGACCTTTTGGTGCTTATACTGCCACCCTCACCTTCTAGGTGAGAGAGATCACCGGCACCGGTTCCGGGCCCAGTGCATTCTGTGGGCAAACCGGCAATGATGTCGGCCATAAGACCACCGTCCCTGTCGTATCGGCCTGCGGCACCAGTGACCCGTGTGGGTGAACCATTCCGGTTCCCCAGTTGGCACCGCTCTCCGGCACCAAATGGCTCCTCTTCTCCGTGGTCATCACAGTCTGAGAACTCAGAGTCGGAAGCAGAGTTGTCGCGCTCTAGTAGTAGCAGAAGATCCCGTTCCCACCGTGACCGACAACCCTAACCGGCACTGTGGCTGGGACAATGGCAGGCTCCTCAGTGGCCCTTCTGGACACTCTGGGCCTAACACCAGAGCCAGGGCTCCAGAGCAGCATCGGTGGCCTCAGCTTCTTTTGGGCAGCCGCTTACGCCCTTTGCACCAGGCATCCCGGTGGGGGACCCACCCACCGACATCAATGGTCTCAGCTCCAACGGCACCTTTGATGACCACAGCACTGATTCTACCACTGGCAGGGGGGCTCCGGTTGCCACACTGCCCTCGGCACCTATCGAGGTGCCAACAGCGACATCGTCAGAGGCACAGGTCCCGACGCCAACTGCGGCACCAGCCACAGCACCGGTCCCCACACCAGCCCTGGCACTGACTGCGGTGCAGCTGCTCCTTGTTTCACTGAACCCCGGGGGGCCGAGGGCAGGGAACAGGCCTCAGTATCGACCACCATTTCATCTTCTTCGTTGCCGTATGAGGCGGTGGCGGGTTCCTCAATCGCTCCAGCCTTACAGGACACTAGGGTCCTTCAGCAGCTGCTGAGACGGGTGGCCCAGAACCTTAATATCAAAACTGAGAAGGTGGTGGAGGAGGCCGATCCAATGGTCGACATCCTCTTCCCACTGGGCCATCCTGTATCGCACTGCTGCTCATTAAAACTATCAGCGATGCCACTAAGACTCTGTGGCAGACCCCGTCCTCATCTCCGACCGCGAAAAGGTACAAGCGGAGATACTTTGTTCCTTCTTGAGTATATGAGCATTTGTATACTCAGACTCCCTGGTAGAGGACGCAGCTAACCAGCGAGAGCGCCAGGGCTACCAGGGCCCTCTCCCAAGAACCGTGAGGCCAAAAAACTGGACCTCCTTGGGAGGAAAATATATTCTACGGGGGCGGGGTTGCAGCTTCATGTCGCTAACCACCAGAGCTCCTGCCTACAGACTCTCGTGATGAGTTTTCCGTGCTTATAGAGGAAGGCAAATTGATTTCCCGAGCGTCCCTGCAGGCAGCCTTGGACTTGGCGGACGCGGCCTCTCGCACCATTGTTTCAGGGTTGGCTATGAGAAGGAGTTCCTGGCTGCAGGTCTTGGGTCTACCGTACGAGGTGCAGCACACAATTCAGGATTTCCCCTTCGAGTGTCAGTCTCTGTTTTTGGAAAAGACTGATTACCATCTGCACAGCCTCAAGGACTCTCGGGCCACCCTGAAGTCCTTGGTCCTCAACACGCATGCGACCCAGAGGAGGCACTTCAGGCCTCCCCCACCCATGAGGAATTATCAGCCGCAGGGGAGACAGGAAGGGTTGCATAGGAGGAACAGAAACTCAAGAAAGAGACCTCATCTTTCCTCTGGCCAGGGCTCTGGTCAGTCTAAGCCCTCCTCAGGCTGGGGGGATGCACCAGTGCAGAGACTGGATCTTCCCCGCTTACCTTTTTGTCCCATCTAACCCCTTTCTACCCTGCATGGGACCTTATTATTACATTGGACCATTGGGTGCTTCGCACGGTAGAAAGGGGATATTCACTCTAATTCTCAGCTCTCCCGCCCTTCCATCCCCCTTCCCCATCCCTCTTCAGGGACCCTTCTCATGAGCAACTCCTTATCCAGGAGGTGTACTTGCTCCTCTCGCTAGGGGCAGTGGAAAAGGTTCCTCAGTAGCACTGGGGCAGGGGTTTTTATTCCCGGTATTTCCTAATACTGAAAGCCAAAGGCGGTCTAAGGCCCATTCAAGACCTGCGAGAAGTCAACAAGTTCATGAAGAAACTCAAGTTCTGCATGGTCTCATTGGCCTTCATCATCCCTTCCTTGGATCCACGGGACTAGTATGACTTGAAGGACGTGTACTTTCATATAGTAATCACTCCATCCCACAGAAAATAGCTCAGGTTGTGGTGAACAACAACCACTTCCAGTTCACAGTCCTCCCATTCGGCCTATCAACAGCGCCCCATGTATTCACCAAATGCATGGCAGTCATGGCCTCATTTCTGCGCAGGCGCCAGGTACAGGTGTTCCCGTACCTTGACAACTGGCTGATCAAGGGCTGCTCCAAGCCTCTAGAGGAGGCGCATTCCACTAGAATTCCAGTCGAATTCATCATAGTGACGTTAGACGAGCTGGGCCTTCTCCTAAACAGGGGGAAGTCGACTCTATCCCCCCTTCAGCAGATAGAGTTCATAGGGATGGTTCTGGACTCGACCCAGGCTGGGGCCATGGGTGACACTATTCGGAGTCTCAGGCAGTTTCCCACCACCACAGCATGTCTTAGCATGAAATTGCCTAAGACTCCTCGGACACATGGCCGTATGCACCTACGTGGTGCAACATGCCAGGCTCAGGCTTTGGCCACTCCAGTCGTGGCTAGCCTCGGTGTATTGGCCAGTTCGAGACAGTTTGGACAGGGTAGTGACTCTGCCTCACCCGGTCCTCTACTCCCTTCTGTGGTGGCTCGACCCACAGGTGGTGTATGCAAGGGTTCCCTTTGCCAACCCCCAGTCAACTCTCTCGTTGGTGATGGACGCATCAGACTTGGGCTGGGGAGCTCATTTAGGAGACCTCAGGACACAAGGCCTCTGGTCTCAGGTGGATCTGGCTCTCCACATCAATGTCAGAGAGCTGAGAGCAGTGCGCCTGGCGTGTCAGACTTTCTGAGCCCACCTAACAGGGAGTTGTGTATCAGTTATGATATAAAACGTCGCCATGGTGTTGTCTATCAACAAACAGGGGTGCATGCTCCTCTCCTCTGTGCCAGGAAGCCCTCATGCTGTGGGACTTCTGTGTAGAGCATTCGATTCATTTGCAAGCATCATACCTCCCTGGAGTGCAGAACGAGTTGGCGGACTACCTTAGCAGGTCGTTCCATGGCCACTAGTGGTCCCTACGCCCGGATGTTATGGAATTCATCTTCCAATAGTGGGGGTTTCCCCAGATAGACCTGTTCGCCATGCGACGCAACAGGAAGGGCCAGCTGTTTTGCTCCTTCTGCAACCACAGTCCGGGCTCCTTAGCGGACCCGTTCCTCTTCCCGTGGGGAGACTATCTCCTTTACGTGTTCCCGCCCATTCACAAGGTACTACTCAAAATAAGAAGGGAACAAGCTTCGATGATAGCAGTAGCTCCAGCCGCCTGGCCCCACCAACACTGGTACACGTTGCTCCTGGAAATGTCCGTGGAAGCCCCAGTCACCTTGCCGCTCTTCCCGGACTTAATAACTGAGGACCACGGACGCCTTCAGCACCCGAACCTTGAGTCGTTGCACCTCACAGTGTGAAAGCTCCATGGCTGAATCTGATGGCGCATGCTTGCTCGGACCAGGTTAAACAAGTCCTCCTTGGCAGTAGGAAACCCTTCACCAGGGCGACCTACCTTGCCAAGTGGAAGCGATTTTTCAATCTGGGTGGCACAGTATCATTTATCTCTGACATTCACCACTATCACCACTTATATTGGATTACCTCCTCCATCTCAAGCAGCAAGGTCTGTCCATGTCGTCAATAAGGGTTCACCTAGCTGCCATTTCAGCCTTCCATCCAGGTACCGCTGGCCGGTTGGTCTTTGCCAACCCTATGGTCAGTCGTTTTCTGAATGGTCTCAACAAGCTATATCCACACGTCAGGCAACCAATCCCGGCTTGGGACCTCAACCTGGTCCTTTCCAAACTGATGGGTCCACCCTTTGAACCACTGGCGATGTGTTCCCTGCTCTGTCTCTCATACAAGGTGGCGCTTCTGGTAGTGATAATCTCAGTCAGGAGGGTGTCTGAGCGTAAGGCTTTAACATCAGAGCCTCCGTACTGCACCATGTTCTATAAGGACAAGGTGCAGCTCAGACCTCATCCAGCTTTCCTCTCGAAGGTTGTCTCCCAATTTCACATTAACCAGGACACCTTCCTCACAGTATTCTATCCTAAGCCGCACTCGAATGGCAGGGAGCAGAGGCTTCACTCATTGGATGTCCGCAGAACCCTAGCCTTCTACATTGAGAGAACAAAGCTGTTCCTAAAGTCTGTCCAGTTATTCATGACAGTGGCAGACAGAATGAAAGGTCTACCTGTCTCTTCTCAATGGATTTCTTCATGGATCACATCCTGCATCCGTGAGTGCTACAACCTGGTGGGGTGCCCGCTCCTCTGATCATTGCGCACTCCACCAGGGCTTAGGCCTCTTCAACAATGTTTCTGGCGCAGATTCCCACCCAGGAAATATGCAGAGTGGTGACGTGGTCCTCCATACACACTTTCACCACGCACTACGTGATTACCCAGCAGGCCAGAGACGACGCAGCTTTTGGTAGAGCGGTGCTCCAATCAGTAGACAATTCCAACCCCGCCTCCTGAACTTGGGTTTGGAAGTCATCTGATTGGAACTGACATGAACAAGCACTCAAAGAAAAAAAAACGGTTACTCACCTTCTCCTAACTGTTGTCCTTCAAGATGTGTTGTTCATGTCCACTCCAAACCGCACCCTCCTACCCCGCTGTTGGAGTAGCCGGCAAAAAGGAACTGGGGTGGGGTGTCGGGTCGGCAGGGCCCTATATTGGGCGCCATGAAAGCGCGACTCCAGGGGTGCCCAGGATGACCCTACAGATACTGCTAGGGGAAAAATCTTCCGGTTGTCATGCACGCGGCACACGCACACCTGCTTGGAAAGGACATGAACAACACATCTCGAAGAACAACAGTTACAAGAAGATGAGTAACCATTTTTTCTGAGTCCCAGTCCGGTGCCTTAACCACAACATATAGAAAATCATCTTGATTCACCAGGCAATGGATAGACGTTAAGGAAATATTAGTGCTTTATCCCGTCACACAGCAATTACTCCCAAATAGTAGCTCACCAGTTAAAACAGAATTTCTCAAGGGAAATTGGTCTCTTTCAAGTCTTATCCGTTCCTTTGTTAATAATAGTACTTAGATGTGCAAGGTTTTCATGTAGCCACATGGGTATACAAACTTGCTAAGTACCATAAAAGATTAATCCAGCTTCAGATATAACTCCTTATACAGAACTTGCCATAATGTATCTGAAGTCTAAATCATTTGATGCGATGGGGAGGAAATTGTTCCTATGATAAATGCAATGCTTTACTCTGAAATAATAATCTTAGTCCTTTACTAACTATAAAATGAGCTTCAAAACTATCCATGAGTCATTCTGTGAGTTGGAGTTCAGCAAGACCTATAGTGCTTGTTCACCAGATGGGAAATAAGCTTTTCAAAGCAAAGGATATTATTTATTTCTCCTGTTCTAAATTTTCTGTATTTCCTAGGACAGAAACAGATTACCAGATTCAGTTTTAGGCTAGGTCTGGACTGCTCCCAAGAAGTGTGTTTACAGCAAGAAAGCTAACTCGAGTTAGCTGTTATCTTGCTGTAGAAACGCACTTATTTTTGGCAATGCATAACTCTCAATCATTTGGCAAACCTAGTAATACCTTTTGTGTTCTTCACCAGATGTGAATAGTTTCATGTGAACATGAGCAACATCAGAAATCTTCAGTGAGGATGACACGCTTCTCCCAGACATCAGAAGAGTAGCCACATTAAAGTTTTCTGTGATGCTCCAAAGCTCACTCCAAAACTGTCATAGCTAAGATGTATGCTGAAGAACAAAATACACTTGAAAGGGAGAATCTCTTATGCCTTTCATAACTTGATTTTGAAATTTAGTTCGTTCCTCTCTGAGATTTGCAAAATCAATTTTTGTCCTTTTTCTTGTAGTGGTAGCTAATATATCCTTTCTCTTGTTTCTCGAGGAACAGATCCCTGCCAAGTTTACTTCCTAGTTTATCAGTATCATTAATATATCAGAAGAATTTTAGTTAGCTAAATTGTACTCCCTCAGATTGCTAGTTGGCTGTCTCTATAGCAACAGAACAAAAATATTAGCAGCTGTTAGTGGTTCAGTCACTGGTGACAGGGTGATGGGTTTTTAAAATCAGTACCTGACTAGGGTATGTCTACATTACAACAGTACAGCTATGGCACTGCAGCTGTGCCACTGTAGTCTGTAATATAGAAACGTCCCACATCGACAGAAGGGGTCTTTCTGACAGTCTGGTTAATTCACCTCTCTAATAGGTGGTTGCTAGATGGATTGAAGAATTCTTCCATTGACCTAATTGTGTCTACAGTGGTGGTTAGGTCAACCTAACTACATTGCACAGGGCATGAAATACACATATATCACTATGGATCTGTAGAAGGCCAAAGACTTCGGTGCTGAGGTTCTGGGCTTCCGAGAAAGCTCTGGTCTTACTCCATAGTAGAGTTGGTCCAGTGGAGTCCTACTATGCTGGACTCCCGCAGAAATCCCTGTTAAGTGAGGGATCTCACCTGAGTGCCACTGAGCCCCCTGACCCACCAGCCTGGGCTCCCTTTACACTGTACTGCTGTGACCAGCCTGCCACTCCCTCTCCCAGGCTCCAGCACATATACAGGTAGGGACACACCCAGCTGCACTACACACACATGCTGTCATGAGCTCTGCAGGGGGAGGCTACAGCTAAGGAACTGCCCAGCTACTCAAGTGCACAAACTCCTCGGGAGTGTAAACCCAAAATTATTCCGTCTTGCGCTGCACAGTGATCTGTACAGAGTAAGCTCATGAAATTCACCCCCGCTCTCAATGTGGAGAAGGATATGAAACAGCTTTCTGCCCAAGTTATGAGTCCCACAAACTGGTTTTAGACAAAGCAAAAATAAGTTTAACTACAAAAGATAGATTTTAAGTGATTATAAGGGATAGCAAACAGATCAAAGCAGATTACCTAGCAAACAAACAAAACATGCTAACTAAGCTTAATATACTAAAGAAATTGGATATCATTAGCAAATTCTCACCTAAATGATGATTCAAGCAGGCTGTAGCGATTAAGGGGCCAGCTGCACTTGCTTACAGCTTAAAAAACCCAGGTATTCCTTTCACAGCCTAAAAATCCCTTTAGCCTGGGTCTAGCACTCCCCCCCCCCCCCCAAGTTCAGTCTGTGTTCCTCAGGTGTTTCCAAGAGTCTCTTTGAGGCGGGGAGTCAGTGAAGATCCAAGATGATGTTGTTCCCCTGGCTTAAGTAGCTTTTGAGTAGAGTGGGAACCCTTTGTCTCTAAGCTTGGTTCTCACACCAGTCAGTGGAAAAACACTGGTATTCCAAGATGGAGTCCAGTACCAGATGACCTGGTTACATGTCCCTGTAGTGCCACAGTATCCATTGCTTGGAGGCCGTTTGTAGTATCCTCAAGAAGACTCTCCAGTGGGAGACAAACTTCTAATGCCTATTGTTTTCCCTAATGGTTCATTAACTCGAATGGGCCCTTCCCAGCCAGCCATCTAGACTGAGCGTCTTTTGCCTAATGGGCGTTCCCCAGGTGTAAACACATTTGTAATACAGATATATAGTTAATATTCCTAATTTCAGATACATGAATATAAACAGGATAATCATTTTCAGTAAATCATAACCTTTCCAATGATATTTCACATGACTTACCTTGCATAAACTACATCAGAATTATGCCATAATCACATCATAATAATATCACTGTGAAGAATATGGGGTGCAGTATCACACCTACCATGACAGGAGATTGTATTATCTTCCCTGAGCTTCCTGGGGCTATTAGGAGGCATGATATGTATATCATCGCTGGTCTAGCTATGCCTACTGCCTTCTCCCTCCCTGGGCTTGCAGAGAGCCTTCCATGGATGCAGGGGAAGGGGAGGATGTTGTCAGAGATGCAGCTGGACATCCCCTCCTCTGCCTCCTTCCGCATAGGAGGGAAGAGATACACATGCTGATGATCCCCTCTATGCATGGCTCTTCACTGTGTGTTCTTCTTAGCATATGCATAACGTGCCTCAGGTGGCATGTGACCAGGATTCATCACCGAATTTGATCTGCTGGTTGGATTGTTAGCTTCGCCGACCTTGGCCGGGTACTGATGGGGAGTGCGATGTGAACGCTGATCCTTGCCCCCCACTGTGTGTTTAGGCCCATTGATATCTATGGCGTATGTCAGGGTTTCTCAAACTTCATTGCACTGTGACTCCCTTCTGACAACAAAAATTACTATATGACCCCAGGAAGGGGGTCCAAAGCCCAAGCCCTGTCATGCTGGGGGAGGGGTGTGTGCAAAGCCAAAGCCAGAGCCCTGCTGACATGGAGGAGGGGGGCAAAGCCAAAGCTTGAGGGCTTCAGCCCTGGGCAGGGGAGGTGGGGAGGGCTGTAACTTGAGCCCGAGTGCCCAGGGCTGAAGCCTGAGCCCCACCTTAGAAAATCAGCCCCTAAAATCTAGAGGACATTCTCCATTAGGTATAACAATTTTAAGGTACCATGGATCAAATTTTGAGTATAATTACTTTGTAGTGTCCCTTATATAAAGAAGCAGCATCACACACTGTTAAATGTTTTCTGGCTTTCCATGGTTTTATCATTGCATATCATGACCTTCACTGGTGAGCTTGTCAGCCAGAGATTAACAAGAAGATATCTCCTTCTATGCAGTTTCATGCAGAGCTGTGGCAGGGTACTGGATAAAATAAAATTAAAATGAGTAGTATCTCTGGGAGCTGAAACCAAAAAAAGGAAAATGCCTTTAAGAGGCTATGTGAGACTTCTTGGGGGCAGGGAAGCAGCTGAGCCACAGTTAATCTGAAGGGATTTATAAAACTGAGAGTAAAGGCGCTTCTGTTAAAAATCTCACTGGTAATATGGAGCTTCCAAGGAAGATCTTGAGGCAAGCAAGGAAGGCACAGAAAATCCTGTTGCTGTTAAATGAAGTCAGGAGATAATCCCTCTGAAACATACATGCACACATTAAATATCCTCTTTTTAATTATTTTGCAGTTTTTTAAAGAGCAAATTACATAAATGTACACTGCATTTGAACACTGAATATCTGTGCACACAGAGTATCTAAATCTTGCTTCTTTCACAGCAATTTTACATCAGTGTGACAATAATGACTTTAATGGAATTACTCCAATTTTACATGGGGCTAAGTGAGATCAGAATCTGGCTCTTAGCCCTATAAACATTTCAAAAGCGATTAGTGATTTTGAGTGCCTCTGTGTTTGGGTGCCCATCAAGAGATGCATTAAAGGAGTCTGTTTAGAAAGTACTGAGCACCTGCCCTCTGAAAACCAAACTGCTTTAAAGGCGTTAAGATGTGCACCCAAAAATTGAGACCCTCAAAAACATTAGTTACTCTTGAAAATTTAGGCTTTAATATTTAGTGACCAACTGACATAACTGTATATTAGAGCTTGTTTAATAACTGTCAAATCTGTTAAAACATATCTTTAATATCATGAAATATAGGCCCTTTTCTGATTAGGGACAATTGGCCTGATCCTCAGTTGGTGTAACTAGATGTAAATCTCTTAGGAACTATGTCTATTCACACCAGCTATTCTAATGTGATCCAATAACATTTTGCTTTCAAAGAAAGCAGCATGGAGCAAACCTTGAGAGCTATCTTGCCTGGAGATGACATATTATGTACAAACTCTGCATTCTGAATAGCTGGTAAGCTTGAGTGCCACTTAAAATAAGCCAAACACACTTGGAACAATATCCTATTTGAAAGAGTGGGTGCCAGTTTTGGGGCCTGACTCTGATCTCTACTGTTAAAGGAGTACTACTTGCACTGAAGTCAATGGACTTCATCAGTATAAAACAAGTGTGAATTCAAAACCAGGCCCTTTTTAATGTTTATTCTGTAGTATCAGAGCAAGGCCATCAGCCCTTTGTGTATGGAATTATTTCTTGTTTCTTTTTCTTGGGGCTATCATTAGTCACAGGAGACTCAAAACTATGTTGATCTGTGAAAAATAAGATTACTCATTCTTAGAACCTGTATTGCTCCACTTCTTTTGCTAGATGTTATGTACTTGTAGATATATCAAATCATTCCAATGCTGAGATTATGGATGTAAAGGAGAGTAATCAAAGATTTAAAAGCATTATATTTCTAGTTATTTGCAATTTTGGGGGAAACAATGTGTTCTGCAATTCTTTGTTCTACTTATCCCTCACCTAGCCCACTCCTCTGCCCTCTTAACACCTCCTCCACACTACCTTATTGAAGGAGATATATATACACACATACAGAGAGCATGAACAGGTGGGAGTTGTCTTACCAACTTAATTGGCCTCTCAGAGTTGGTAAGACAACTCCCACCTGTTCATGCTCTCTGTATGTGTGTATATATATCTCCTCAATATATGTTTCACTCTATATGCATCCGAAGAAGTGGGCTGTAGCCCACGAAAGCTTATGCTCTAATAAATTTGTTAGGCTCTAAGGTGCCACAAGTACTCCTGTTCTTTTTGCGGATACAGACTAACACGGCTGCTACTCTGAAACCTCATATATTTGGTTTATGGTTTGAAATGTGAATTTAGTTCCTAAAGGCTGGGATTGGAATTAAGATAGGAACATTGTGCATTGTAGAACATTGTAGAAAAACTCTTTTCTACAGTCATCAGAAGATCCCATTATATGTTTAAGATTAGAAGACTGGTAACCCTGGGGAGGAAAAGAAGGAATTAAAGTGACTAGGAAACACTGACATTTCATGAGAAGCTGGGAAGGTGGTCCTACTCCCCTTGACCCTGTCAGGCAAAGTGCTGAGCCTTGTCAACAGGCAGGGTAGGGGTTCAGTAGTTTGCAGAATCAAATCCTTTAAGAGTCAGGAGGTTGGATCTGCTTTTACTCCTTAATCTCCCTTCTAATGGTTTTTTAAGGAGCAAAAACCCTGCTTGTTCCAGAAAAGTTTGAAAACTTATTTGCTCCTGAGACCTAACCCTTTATATACTTATGCATGTGTGTAGTCCCATTGAAAAGTTATGTACCTGGGTAAGTATTTGCAAGGTTGGAGCAATGAATCACTTCTTTAGAGCAGTTATCAGAGGTATGGAAATCAGAGTAGTTAGCAGGTGTCAGGACCTTACAGGTTAAAGCCCACAACTGGGGCTATTTTGAAATCTATTTTTCTAAATTACAGTTTACACCTTTCCAAAAAACTATGCTGTGGTTATCTGGTGGATAAGGTAAGGAGTGGATGAGGAGTTGCTGATTTTCCTTGAAAATCTGATTATAGGAATTCAGTCTCAGAGTTGGGACTATTTCAGGGGTGGGGGGGAAGAGATTTAAATTCTCATGAGACCGCTTTCACTTTTACACACATTTCATATCTGTAGTCTCATGTGCAGATGACATTTTTAAAAAGGTGGGTTTGTGTTTAGTTTCAACTGCAGCCCTATAAAAGTAAAATGGTCCAGTCAAGCCAGTGCCCAGGCCAACTGGCAACGCTCAATGAGCGCTATCTAAAGTACAGAGGCATTGCAAAGAAAAGCATCCAGCCATGCCCTAACGCCATGCTAATTCAGTGTCCGTGGGTCATGCTGCACTTCAGCCAGGGTTAAAATAATCCCTGAAGCACTGACAGCGGGGTGAGGAGGGGCATTTTTAACATACCTGACTCCAGCAGCACTAGCCCTGAACCATTCCCAACCAGCCACGGGCAGGGCCTTTAGCAAGAGACTAAAACTGCCCCACGGGTTAAGAATCCAGAGAAACCAGCATGGCGGGGACAGGAAGGTCTCCAACCCCTGCCCATGACTTGATGTGTAGGAGAGGGGGGTAGTTCCTCAGACCCTGCACGAAGAAGGGGAGGGGACTGCGCTGCAGATAGTGCACCACGCAGCCTTCAACCCTGCCTGCCCCTTCGGCCTCATCCTTCCCCCTCCCTGCTGGCCCTGGCCCGGGCTCTGCCCTTCAGCTGCCCCCCTCAGCGCCCGCCCTGCACAAACAGGCACCTGCCTCCCGAGCCCCCGCCTGCCCCATTCGTCCCCCGGCCCCCCAGCCGGGCCGGGCTCTCCAGCCCCGCCGGCGCCCGCCTCTGCTGCCCCCAACCTCCCGCCGAGCCGGGCTCCGAAGGGCCCGTCCCGCCCTGCCCGCGCGCTTGGCCCCGCGGCAGCCCCCTGCCCCCCGGCGGGGTCCGGCGGGAAAGCCGCAGCCGCCTTCCCTCGGCAGATGGCAGTCACGGCTCGCTGCGCGCCGCGCGGGCTGCCCGGCTCCGCGCCCCGCCGGGCTCGGCGCTGCCTACTGGCGGAGGGGCTGGTGCTCTGCGGGTGCGGGTGGATCCGCGGGAGCGTGGGGCGGGAGGGGGCGCGGAGCATCCCCCGGGATGGAGCTGCCCGGTGCCAGCAGCGCTTGGTTGCAGATAGACCCTGCTCCTCCTCCGTCTCCCCCGCCTCCGCCTCCCTCCCCGCCCCAGCCCCCTCGGCTGCTGCGGGCCAGGGGCTGCCACATCGCCCGGCCTCCCCAGTTCCCTCGCCCTCCCCAGCCCACCTCCCCCCCCCGTCCGCCTTCTCCCTCCCCCCACCCTCGCTGCTGACGTCTGGCTCTGCCCGTCTGAAAACTCCGCGCCCCGGCGGATGCGGCGGCTTTCAGGGGCTCGGCAGCGGCAGCCGCGGCGAAGATGGTGGCGGCTCCGTGCGCTCGCAGGCTGGCGCGGCGCTCGCACTCGGCGCTCATCGCGGCGCTCACCGTGCTGCTCCTACAGACCCTGGTGGTGTGGAATTTCAGCAGCCTGGACTCCGGCGAGGAGCAGCGGGCCGGCGGCGGCCGGGAGAAGCGGGACCGGGGCGGCGGCGCCGGTGAGAGCAGCGACCACCGGGCGCATCAGCACCGCAGAGGACCTGCTGCATTCCACAGCAAGGCGCTGGTAGGTGCTGGCGCCCCCCCGCCGACCTCCATTCGCAGCCCGCCCCAACCCTGGCACCGGGGGGACCCGAAGGCTGCAGCGCGCCCCGGTCCCCCCCCCCCCATTGCACTTGGCCAGCTCGGCGGCGGCGGTGTAATTAATCGACTCTTCTCAGCAGGGTCGGGTTGGCCCCTTGCAAGTCTGCAAGAGGCATTCGGGCAGCTTCTTGCGTCTGCGTCGGGGGAGGGGGCGATATGCATTTCCAGAACCCCAGGGCTTGGACCGGGGGAGGGGGGGGGGGGAAGAGAAAATCTGCTGGTGGCTTTTAAAGTGCAGTCGGGAGAGAAAGGCAAGAAGTTCTGCGGATGGGCGCCGGGTGGTTTTCGTGATCAGTGCATGCGCTGTAAGTGCCGTTAGAAGGCACGGGCAGGTAATTGATTGAAAAAGATCCAGCCTGGAGCCGCTCTGAAAACTTTGAAAGACGCTGCTCCGCTGCTGGAGTCATCGCTTTAACCTCGGCAATTGGGGTGGGAGGTGGGAGGGGGGTCCTGCAAAGTTAGAACGGAATGGGACCGATGTGTTGTAATTTCTCCGTTGGCCAGCAAGGCTCCCACCCCCAACCTTTGGAAGTAGCCGTGCTTGAGATGGCACGATCTAGGCACAGAAAACCTCCTTGGCGCTAGCCAGTGCTGGGGTTGTTCAGAACAGTCCGGGGAGGTGCTGTATTATTTATACATCATCACAGTGACGTATTTGTTTTAAACATTCCCTCCCTCCCCCCATCTACACCCTGCAAATCTGCTTTCTAAGGATATCAGTCGTGGGAATGGGACTGTGCTTATTGATTGGGCATCGTTTCATGTTCATGAGGGTTCTTGCGCGCTGGCTGGGCGCTGCTGTGGGAATGGCTTGTTGTACTCATAGGCTTGTCACTCACGTTTCCTGTGGTGTGAAAGTGACAAAGGAGCAGACAGCGCTGCAGCGGCGTTTTCTACTCCCCTGGCTGCTGGCAGCAGGAGACAGACCTACTAGACTCCGCTTTCCCATCATGTCACTCCTCTCTAGGAAAGGAGACTGTAACATTTTAACCCCTCCCCCCCCTTCTCCCCGCAGGCTTGGTTCTCTCCACCTCAAATCTTGACTCTGCTCTTGCTCTTCACTCTAGAGCCCTTCACCTTGGAGTGCAGCTTTCCTATCCTATGGAAGAAAGTGATGTAGCTATTGAGTGCCTCTCTCCTCTTAGGGACTGAACCAGGCTCACAAGAATTCTCCCTAAAGAAAGTGAACAAACAGCAGGGGACCTAGTTATAAAACAGCAACAAAGGAAAATGCTTTAATGGGATCCTCTATTATTAGAAGTCCTCTTTTGAGACTTAATTATATTTTGAAATGCATCATTTTCTGAATCTTCCAAACTTCAGTCTGGTGTAGTTATCTCACTGATACATTCTTAAGGCCTTTACTATGCTGCTTTTTTGCATCTGAAAAACACACGGACACTATTCTTGATTGCACAACTGTATCAGGTACAGCAGGCAACCAGTGGTGAAATTTAATGCAATAATTTATTAGCCCACTAAGAATTAAATTATTTATTTTTGCATACTCTCAAATGTTTATTTAAATTGCTTGAGCCTGGAACCACTGCATTTTCACAAAGGTAATTAGAAATTAAAAAAGTTATATTTCTGAATTGCAAACAGGCATGCAGTGGTATAGGTTTCCAAAGAAATTAATATGAAGCCCAAAATGTATTTCATTATGTATAAATGGTATTTAGTTTTCTGTAGTTCAAGAGAAGCTTCCTTTGTTTATGAGCTTTGCTTTAATAGACTTCTATGTAAATCTGATTTAGGGAAGTTTTGCGTTGTCCCTTTTCAGATATGCACATTCTCTTTGTATCTATTTCTATCTCTGTATACATCATAAGAGAGAAAGCAAGAGTCTAGGGTTAGCTATGTCTTGTCTTCATAGATGACTGTGGGTGTCCCAACCACAAGTATGTTTTATGAAATCATCCCCTGTAATAAGAATAGATTAATGTTCTGTTGCTAAAATTCAGGGCCGGTCTTCTGGAAGATTGCATACACTATACCAGTGTGTGTGTTGAGCTTTTTTCAGCTTCCAAATAAAATAATCTAAAATTCCTGCTTACTAAAATTAGCTTTTCTCTTGCTTTATTTTTACACAGTCCTCTCACTTTAATGACTTGTGTTCTGAAATTTTACATGTCAAACTTTACTATCTTTCTCCTAGTATTCTGCCCTGTGCTCTCTTTTTCCATTTATGTCGCTGTTTTCAGACCTCCTTTTTTCTCAGGCTGTTTCTCCCATCCCTCCAGTCTTGTATTTAGTTGTTGTCACATCAGGATTTATTTATTAAAGCAAAGTCACAGCTGTGACTTCTTTCAGGCCCAGGAGTCAACCTGAAACAAGTTTGCACCTATGTGCCCCTAGTATAACCAAAGGAAGGGGGCAGGCTCATCCTGAGGTCCTGTGGAGAAAATGCCTGTTATGAGCTCTGAACTGCAAGGGGCCATAAGACCATCATGTACTGGAATATGAAAGAATAGGACTGTGAAGCCTACGAAAAAGCTCACAAGGTTTTCTTGAAAATACAGCATTATGAACTGCCCATACAGCTTTGCTACTAAAAGTGAAGAAGATAATGTGCTGTCACTCAAAATGCTGATGTTGTACAAAGTCCTGAAATATTGGCTGTGTGATGCTCACAGTATTAAAACAGATATTTCAGTGCTTCTTACATCATTTGTGGATATGCATATTTAGAATAATATTTTTATGCTGGCGATTAGCAGTCATTCCTTTATACGTTTGCTTTCGTTAAAGACGTAAATACTGAGTGATCCGGCTCCTTTTGAATCATGGTTTAGATAACCTGCTGTGTAAACACGTTCTATGAACTTCTTATCCCTACATTTGCTACGGCCTGGTCTACTCTTAAAAATTAGATCGACATAACTACATGGCAGAGCTGTGAAAAATTTTGTATCTTGACCACCGTAGTTAGGTCAACCTAACCCTTAGTGTAGACGCAGCTAGGTTGATAGAAAAATTCTTCTGTTGACCTACTTACCTCCTCTTTGAGAGGTAGATTAATGCATCAATGGAAAAACCCCTTCTGTTGATGTAGGAGGTGTCTACGCTACAGCGACACAGATGCCGCTGTGCTGGTCTAGCATAGACAAACCCTAAGTAACCAGTGGGTGTCCCACTGAGCCATGCCACAGTATCTTAAATATGTTCTGAAACAAACAATAATGTTGTATAAACAATATACACATGCGGTGTGTGGATAGATGATTTGGCAACACTTGTGGCTTTGCTTAAACTGCACCCCTCAGAGTGGTGACCATCTTTACACTTACTTCATCAGCAGTATACACACCCACTAAGCATCCATTTGATGACTAAAACATGTGCTTGATGGACCACAAATTGGATTTTTTGCAAATTTCTGGTAGAAATCAAACTAAGTATGAAAGATAAAGAGCTCTACTTAATATTCTGTCAAACCCTTTGAAGTTGGTAGGCTAAATTCGCAAACTACTGACCTACAACTGTCTTTTCCACAGATACATTGTTCATATCAGTGACATGCACATGACTGTCTTTATATTTAGGGGTGCACATTTGCTTATGTCAGATATGAAATATTAGCAAGAAATTTTTAGGAACATAGGGCCTGATTCTGATCCACACGGTATATAGGGATTAGCCCTATTAAGCTTTCTGGATCCCCAGAGACTACAAGCGACTGCTGGGCAGACCGAAAACGTGCTGGGCTGATCCCATGACAAAACTCTTTGGCCAGAAATGGAAAGAACGTACTTGTAACAAAATAAAATGGTGAGGCGTCAACTTGCGTTCATGGAGGGACAGACGAGGACAAGCCAGAGAAAGGTGAAGGTCAGTGGAGTTACACCAGTATTAAAATCTGTGTAGGAGAAAACTCCGGCCCATAATTTCTGGTGCTCTGTTTTTATGTTAAAACACAATTTATATACTTCCTGAGCTAGTTTAGGTTTTCCTTTTTCAGCCTAAATTTCCCATAGTTTGCATTTATCAAATTTATCAAATTTGTTATAGGATATTTTCAAAAGTTGGCTGGCCTGAGTACAGTAGCTCCATTATACCCAAACAACTCTAGGGCTTAACCATTTCAAGAAGATTTTGACACAAAGTACTTTATTCAAAGTACTATATATCCTCTCCGTTTATTTTTTTTTTCAGTTTAATCATAAGAGCACAGAATGCAGTTTGTTCTAGACTATTTTTACTATTCATTCAGTCTGTTAACTGGACACTAGTGTTAAAATACTCATTGATGTGCCCAAAGGGAAGAACTGAATGTCTCCATCTGTGTGAAATAGTGGATACGTTGATCACTTTTCCTCCCTCCAGGAGAGTCCATAATCATATTAAAAATATCTCTAGACTTTTTTTTTTAGCAAGAGCCACTTGTACATTAGATCCAACTTATTTTCTAATGTTTGCATAGAAAATATTTTGGACATTTGCTGAAGGTGGAACTTCCAAAAGCTCTGTCCAAATTTTGCCACATATGGCTAAAATCTTTATTTTTAATTTTCCCTCCTTTTTTTGCTTCTGATCAGTGTGCAGAAATATATACAAGTATTAAAGAATGACATTTATTTTATTGTACTGAATCAAACACTAAGAGGTAAATAGTGTGGGGTTTTGGTAATCTATTTCTGTAGGAAAAGAAACAATTTTTGAACCAAGTGTTTAAGGGGTATTTAGATTTATTCTAAATGCCATCAGATACATATAATAAGAAATTTCACTTGCAAAATGAAAAAAACTGCATTATAGTAAAAATGTTACCATTGTACCTGGGTATAATTAAATGCAAACTGCCAACTTGGCATAAAGAAATAATTTTGAATTGAGCTATTCTGCAAGTGAAAAAATTTACTGTGCTAGATCCCCTAGCCAGCTACAGCTGCCGTTTTCATTACTCAGAAGCCAGTTTCCTGCTGCTGTTCACGTTTAATTAAATCGTATTATGGATGTCTTTAAAGAAGTGTGAATTATATCAGTAACATTGACTTAAGTGGGTACTTGTAACAATATATCTTTTTTTTTTTTTTTTTTTTTTAACATCCATTCAGGGCTATTTACAGAAGCTTTATGCATTCAGCAAAAAAAAAAAAAAGTATAGTAATTGATACCGAACAATAATTATGCTATTGTCTGAGAAAGGGTTGATTTTATTTAAAGGTATTATCTTTGAAAGGCACTGCAAAAGCTTTTTGCAGGAACGGAGTAAGTGTAATGTTTATTCTTAACAGAATTTTTAAATTCAGCTTGGTAGTGGTGGTGGAAGTGTCTTGTTGGATATTCTGCATTATGAGCCTTAAGGAAGGAAAGGAATGCAAATCTCAGCTTTGGGGCTGGTGCTGATGAAATGAATGTGACAGGGGAACTTCTGCTATAATTTTAGCTCACACTCAGTGTTGCATGCAGTTGACATGCAGTTATGCATTGCAGTGGATGCACTCACATTACCCAGCTGTGGCCTCTTCCCCGGAACCAGTTATTGAAAGCATCTGATGTGGGCTGCATGACTTTCTTTAATGTCATGTGTCATACAGCCCCATTGGGTTTTCATTCTTGTGTATAAGATAGTAAAGTAAAAATGCCAGCACTTTGTTAATATGTCAGTGCAGTGAAATGTAACTGTTGCCTGGTGGTGTGTTATACTGTAGGATCAAAGCATTTCTTCAATCATTAGTCTGAAATGCTGTATACCATATTTAAGAAATTGTATAAGAACACCCTGCTGGCAACAGCTTTCTCCCTTCTATACTGAGGGGGATGGTGTGGGGTCTTGCTTTGAGCACCTTTGCTGATCACCTCTATAGTAGCCTGTGGGATGAAAGAGCATTTCTTAGGTAGGTAGCTTCCAAGACATTTAGGCCTCTATAAGTTAATACTAACACCTTAAATGCCATACAGAAACGAACAGGCAGCCAGCCCATACACATTACTGTAGAGCACTGGTGTAATATGATCATGGTGAGATACCTTGCTTAACAAGTGAGTTGCTGCATTCTGCACCAACTTTAGTTTCTAAATGGGTTTAAAGTGTCCCCTGAAGTAGGGTGCAATGGCAGCAAGGTCCTTATCTGAGAGAAAAGACCCTCCCCCCATTTTTATCTGGGCAGGAGATGGGTATCAAGATGCTGCTGAAAGATGGTCAGACAACAATAATTGGGAATTTACCACAGTGCCGAGTTGCAAACATGAGTTCAAAAAGACAGAGACGTTTATTTGCACCATATCTTCTGGATTTTTCTCCAAACCTCAGTCTCTCTTTGGGTTTCTTTAATCAGAATTGAGCCTCAGGCAGCTCAATATCATGCATGCCCCAAGCTTAGTCAGGTACTGGGGAAACTGCTTCGCTACACCATCTGAGTCTTAAGAGAGAGCGAGACAAAGCTGGTGAGGACTGTGCTACCCATCACTGTTCAGTAGCCCTTCTAGTGACCTCATGTACACATTGAACTAGATGGAGGACAAGACGGAACCCCACTCAACTCCACATGAGAGCTCACAGCCAACACTACACTTTGGGATTTCAGGCTATTCTACTCCCCCAGAAATCTACAGGCATGTCCACAACAGAGGTTCCAAAGGTAGCTAATAGGTGTAATAATATTGCTGGGGATTCTTGATATTAATCTATCACTAGGAGGAGACAGCCAATGGAACTAATACACAATTGTAACGTATGCTATAGAGTTAGTTAGACTAAAACTTTGACATATAATAATAATGAAGCTAAGATTAAAATACAATTTATTTAAATGAACAAAAACATGATTTCAAGTAGTGACAGCTAAACCACTCTTAACTCATCTCTTTGTGCCAAGGGTGTTAAAACAGAGTGAATTTACGTATAATAATATTTGTCCAGGGTGCTAATGCAGTAAAATAGCTGTGTAGACTTTGCTGTAGTGACTTGAGCGAGAGCTTGGGCACTCATGCCTCTGGGATGAATGAGCTTGAAGGCCTGAACCAGAACATCAAAGCAGTGTCTACACAGCTATTTTTGTGCATTAGCACGAACCCCACTAGCACAAGTGTGTGGACCTGGGCTGGGAGGCTCTCTCCCAGATGCAGCATAGAGATATCCTCAGTGTGCTTTGCCCATGTAGGGATAATACGGCCCTGTGAATTCCAGTTCTGAAATGCACCTTTTGATACAACTGGGGGAGAAAAGCAAAAACTACCAAAGCAATGGTTTTTCTGACTTCTTTAGGTCTAAAAGGCTTAAATGAGCTTGAATGTGACCTGCACATTTTTACGCTAAATTTCAGTCTGATGTAAATTAAGCACCAGATCATGGAATCATAGAATCTCAGGGTTGGAAGGGACCTCAGGAGGTCATCTAGTCCAACACCCTGCTCAAAGCAGGACCAGGCCCCAACTAAATCATCCCAGCCAGGGCTTTGTCAAGCCTGACCTTAAAAACCTCCAAGGAAGGAGATTCCACCATCTCCCTAGGTAACCCATTCCAGTGCTTCACCACCCTCCTAGTGAAAAAGTTTTCCTAATATCCAACCTAAACCACCCCCCACTGCAATTTGAGACCATTACACCTTGTTCTGCCATCTGGTACCACTGAGAACAGTCTAGATCCATCCTCTTTGGAACCCCCTTTCAGGTAGTTGAAAGCAGCTATCAAATCCCCCCTCATTCTTCTCTTCTGCGGACTAAACAATCCTAGTTCCCTCAGCCTCTCCTTAGAAGCTCCAGCCCCCTAATCATTTTTGTTGCCCTTCGCTGGACTCTTTCCAATTTTTCCACATCCTTCTTGTAGTGTGGGGCTCAAAACCGGACACAGTACTCCAGATGAGGCCTCACCAATGTCGAATAGAGGGGAATGATCACGTCCCTCGATCTGCTGGCAATGCCCCTACTTAACAGCCCAAAATGCTGTTAGCCTTCTTGGCAACAAGGGCACACTGTTGACTCATATCCAGCTTCTCATCCACCGTAATTCCTAGGTCCTTTTCTGCAGAACTGCTGCCTAGCCATTCGGTCCCTAGTCTGTAGTAGTGCATGGGATTCTTCCGTGCTAAGTGCAGGACTCTGCACTTGTCCTTGTTGAACCTCATCAGATTTCTTTTGGCCCAATCCTCTAATTTGTCTAGGTCCCTCTGTATCCTATCCCTACCCTCCAGTGTATCTGCCACTCCTCCCAGTTTAGTGTCATCTGCAAACTTGCTGATGGTGCAGCATCCTCCAGATCATTAATGAAGATATTGAACAAAACTGGCTCCAGGACTGACCCTTGGGGCACTCCGCTTGATACCGGTTGCCAACTAGACATGGAGCCATTTATCACTACCCGTTGAGCCCGATGATCTAGCCAGCTTTCTATCCATCTTATAGTCCATTCATCCAGCCCATACTTCTTTAACTTGCTGGCAAGAATAGTGTGGGAGACCGTATCAAAAGCTTTGCTAAAGACAAGGAATAACACATCCACTGCTTTCCCCTCATCCACAGAGCCAGTTATCTCATTATAGAAAACAATTAGGTTAGTCAGGCATGACTTGCCCTTGGTAAATCCATGCTGACTGTTCCTGATCGCTTTCCTCTCCTCTAAGTGCTTCAGAATTGATTCCTTGAGGACCCGCTCCATGATTTTTCCAGGGACTGAGGTGAGGCTGACTGGCCTGTAGTTCCCCGGATCCTCCTCCTTCCCTTTTTTAAAGATGGGCACTACATTAGCCTTTTTCCAGATCCTCTGACCCCTCACCCATGTGAGCACACCTGTTGATTCCAGTGGGACAGCTCACCTGAATAGGGGTTAGCAGGATCAGCCTTATGTAAACAAGAGGCCTCCTCGGGGCAGCCCAGCAAATGGCCTCTTGCCTCAGTTTCCCTCTTCAGTTCACAGTAAGTCCAATACAAGCATAGAATTATAGAACCGTAGGACTGAAAGGGACCTCAAGAGGTCATCTAATCCAGTCCCTGCACTCATGGCATATCCTCGAGTCTCACCAGCCTGATGTCTTTCACCAGATCTGGGCTCTTTATCCGTAGTCCTTTGTCCCTCCACCAGGACAGCCAACCCAGCCCTTCCTTCTCAGGCACAAACTTGCTCTTCCTAGAGAGCATTCTCCCAGCTTCTCTGCTGGGAGCCTCTCCTGGTTCTTCTGGGCCCAGATCCCCAGCAAGAGGACACTAGTGGGTAAGCGTCTCAGCTTCTCCCCTCCCTTCAGCTCTCTGGCTCTTGATTCCGGCTCAGAGCCAGCAGACAACTCCCTCTCTTGCTCCTTCCTGCCTTCCGTCAGTCCTGGCTGTCTGGCTGGAGGACATCAAGCATTCTTTCTAACTGAACTAGTCTGCTCCTGCCGCTCTTAACTCAGTCGCAGGCTTCTGATATCTTCCCAGATGCTGCCCTGCCCTCTCAATTGGCCACCCGGACTGGAACAGGAGCACTCAGCCCAGTTTCTTTTAGTGGGCCTGCTCCCCTATTATCTCCTGACATGGCAGAGTTATAAATTTCCTAAAGAATGGGTCCATAATGGAAATACTGACTTGGCCATTAACCACAGCTTCACTAGTTATCACAAGGATAATAACACCAAAGTACAACCTTAATAACAATTCAAAAGGGCAGTGAAGACAACTAATCATTTTATAATGAGAAAGGAGGAAAACAATACATTTAGAGGCACAGAACTGCATAATCATTTTACAAAGCTTTAGCACTTAACAAGGCACATGTTAATAAAACAAACAAATCTTTTCAGTGTGGGTACTAATATATACATTATTTAAGAACAGTATTAGAGCCAGATGAGATTGATGGACTCTTGTTGTAGTGATCTCATTAAGCATCTTTTCTGTAAGGATCTGGGAAAGTTTTTCATGAAATGGATTTTTATTAATTGGGGTTGTCGGGGGAAGTCTTTTTCAGACCATTGATTATTTTGATTATTTTTTATTATGTGATAGGTCTTTGCAGATGTTCCCTTTGAAATAAAAGCCACTTTGTGTTCTTGTTTTACCAGGGAAAACCAGTTGTTGTAAAGGAGACATATACAAATCCCATTTGCTTGTCATCGAGTATTGCAAATGGCTACTTTACAGTACAGTATAAAATACCCTCATTATCTGTCATTTTTTGGGGCTATATTGAGAAATATTTTCCAAAATGTTTTTCCCTTTCTGTTTTGAAAGTGCAGTATACAAAGTGGAGATTTCAGATCCATCTTAATAGTGCTAGATAGTGAAACAGGAGCTGTTAGATAAGATTAGATAAAAGCAAGAAGTAAGCATAATTTGCAGGTATAGTCACACACTGATTTTGAGGATGAATTTGAATCAGAATTGCTTCTGATTTTCTTTATGTAGTTAGAGTTCAATCCTGCACACATCAGATTCCAGGGGAATTTTGCCTTGATTTCAGTCATGGGAGGAGGATCAAGTCCTTTACTTGTGTATTTTTCCCCCCAGTTTTTCTCACTGGTTGTCTAACTTGCTTAGTCATAGCTCATTGGAGATTGGTGGTATGAGATGTAAATGTGACACCCATGAAAGGTTATTTACAAGATATCTTAGTTAGTAGTTCCACGCTTAACCAATGTAGATGGACTCACTGGTTCTGAGAGAGCCTTGCTTTGTGTCCTGTTTCTTTTCCTGCTTGAAAATAATCTGTTATGGAAATCCTTCAGATCTAAAGCTCATTATTTAAAGTGTTAAAATACTGCGAACGCCAAATAACAAGCAACCTAATTTTTGCCGAAATAGAGAATACTTACAAGGGTAAAATTTTCAAACGTGCCTGCGTCCCATTCTCAGGCACTTAGACTCCTAAGTCCCTTCTTAGGCTTTGACACTGCACCACAGAACGCTGTGTTGAAAAGAAAAGTGCTAGAACATGGGACGAGGAGTCAGAGCCCTGGGTTCTGTTTTCATGTCTACCAGTAAATTTTTGTGTCACCTTCAGCAAGGCATTTACAGCCTCATTTTCAAAAGAGGACCCTAATTTTGGATGTTTCAATTTTTGAGTGCCCAACTTTAGACACCTTGTGTCTGATTTTTCAAAGGAGGTGAGTACTTGCGATTCCCATGATTTAGTTGTTGGAGTTCTGAGTGCTAAGGCTCAAAGCGTCTCAGGTGGGCCACCCAAAAACAATAGTCACACTTGGAAATTTTAGCTTGAACTTTCTGTGCCTCAGTGTCCCCATCTGTAAAACGAGTAGACTCAAGCTTACGGACCTCACAGAAGCGTTGTGGGTCTCAATTAATTACTACTTGTAAAATGCTTAGAAATCTTCAGATAAGTCTGAGCCAGCTTCTGAGCTGATGTGCATCGGCTTAGCTCCATTGAAGTCAATAGAGCTATGTTAGTTCATACCATCTGAGAATTTTGGCCTTGCAAATATAATGATTTTTATAATAATAGTATCAAACAATTATTATTTTTCTCTTTCTTTTCATTGAAAAATGAGAACACTATTTTCTCTTGGATCAGTGAAAGTAATTCACATTAATGGCCCACATGGAAGAAATACTCATTTGTTCAGTGCCATCGGTGTGCTAGAAACTTTACAGTCATGTAGGAAGACAGGTCCCTGCCTTGAAGAGCATACAGTCTGAATAGAAATGTAACAAGTATACATGAAATAAAATCTACTGCCCGAACTGCTTTGAAATATTACTCTTACACATTGATTCAACAAGTGACTTAAGCACATGACTAACTTTAAGCACAAGGGTAGTTTCACTGACTTCCATGCAGGGCCGGCTCTAGGCACCAGCAAAACAAGCTGGTGCTTGGGGCGGCACATTTTTAGGGGCGGCATGGCAGGCGCCAGAATGCCACCCCTAAAAATGTGCCCCGGCCGCCCTAGCTCACCTCCGCTGCGCGCGCCACGGCCGCTCGGGGTCTCCCCTTCCCTCCCAGGCTCTCAAACCTGGGAGGGAGGGGGAGAAGTGGCGCCCGCGCCGCGGCCACTCGGCGTCTCCCCTTCCCTCCCAGGCTCTCAAACCTGGGAGGGAGGGGGAGATCCCGAGTGGCGGGCGCCACTTCTCCCCCTCCCTCCCTCCCTCCTTGGCTTGAGAGCCTGGGGGGAGGAGGCAGGGCTGGGGATTTGGGGAAGCGGCGGAGTTGGGGCGGAGGCGGGGGGTGGGGTAATTAAAAAACGGGGGGGGGGGGGGCGGCCAAAATTGTTTTTGCTTTGGGCGGCAAAAATCCTAGAGCCAGCCCTGCCTCCATGGGACTAACACTTCTCTGGAACTATTGTGTTTTGTTAGGCAGGTGCTTAGGTGTCCTGCTCATAGACTTTAAGGCTACCATGATCATGATCATCTAGTCTGACCTCCTGCACATCACAGGCCACAGAACCTCACCCATCCTGTAATAGGCCCATAACCACTGGCTGAGTCACTGAAGTTTTCAAATCTTGGTTTAAAGACTTCAAGTTACAGAGACTCCACCATTTACTTTAGATCAAACCAAGTGGCCTGTGCCCCATGCTGCAGAGGGAGGCAAAAAATTCCCAGAATGTCTGCCAGGCTGACCTGGGAGAATGCCTTCCTGACCCCAAATATGGCCGTCAGTTAGACACTGAGCATGGGGGCAAGACCCACCAGCCAGACATGTGAGAAAGAAGCCTCTTTAGCAACTTAGAGCCCTCTCCATCTAGTGCCCCATCTCTGGCTGTTGGAAATATTTGCTAATAGCTGTCGCGGATGGGCCAAGTGCCATTGTAGGCAACCTCATCCTACCACCCCCACTATAAACTTAGCAAGCACAGTCTTGAAAGAAGACTTTGCCCCCATTACTCCACTTGGAAGGCTGTTCCAGAACTCCACTCCCTGCTGAACTGGGGCCTTAATTTGTGAGTGAAGGGAGTAGCCCCTCCCACTCAGCAGCCATAAAAACTGAGGGCCACATAATGCTGTTATAAGCAACAGAGGGTCCTGTGGCACCTTTAAGACTAACAGAAGTATTGGGAGCATAAGCTTTCGTGGGTAAGAACCTCACTTCTTCAGATGCAAGTAATGGAAATCTCCAGAGGCAGGTATAAATCAGTATGGAGATAACGAGGTTAGTTCAATCAGGGAGGGTGAGGTGCTCTACTAGCAGTTGAGGTGTGAACACCAAGGGAGGAGAAACTGCTTCTGTAGTTGGATAGCCATTCACAGTCTTTGTTTAATCCTGATCTGATGGTGTCAAATTTGCAAATGAACTGGAGCTCAGCAGTTTCTCTTTGGAGTCTGGTCCTGAAGTTTTTTTGCTGTAAGATGGCTACCTTTACATCTGCTATTGTGTGGCCAGGGAGGTTGAAGTGTTCTCCTACAGGTTTTTGTATATTGCCATTCCTGATATCTGACTTGTGTCCATTTATCCTCTTGCGTAGTGACTGTCCAGTTTGGCCAATGTACATAGCAGAGGGGCATTGCTGGCATATGATGGCATATATAACATTGGTGGACGTGCAGGTGAATGAGCCGGTGATGTTGTAGCTGATCTGGTTAGGTCCTGTGACGGTGTTGCTGGTGTAGATATGTGGGCAGAGTTGGCATCGAGGTTTGTTGCATGGGTTGGTTCCTGAGTTAGAGTTGTTATGGTGCGGTGCGTGGTTGCTGGTGAGAATATGCTTAAGGTTGGCGGGTTGTCTGTGGGCGCGGACTGGCCTGCCTCCCAAGGTCTGTGAAAGTGAGGGATCATTGTCCAGGATGGGTTGTAGATCACTGATGATGCGTTGGAGAGGTTTAAGCTGAGGACTGTAGGTGATGGCCAGTGGAGTTCTGTTGGTTTCTTTTTGGGGCCTGTCTTGTAGCAGGAGGCTTCTGGGTACACATCTGGCTCTGTTGATTTGTTTCTTTATTTCCTTGTGTGGGTATTGTTGTTTTGAGAATGCTTGGTGAAGATCTTGTAGGTGTTGGTCTCTGTCTGAGGGGTTGGAGCAGATGTGATTGTACCTCAGTGCTTGGCTGTAGACGATGGATCGTGTGGTGTGTCTGGGGTGGAAGCTGGAGGCATGAAGGTAGGCGTAGCGGTCGGTGGGTTTTCGGTATAGGGTGGTGTTAACGTGGCCATCGCTTATTTGTATGGTGGTGTCTAGGAAGTGGACTTCCCGTGTAGATTGGTCCAGGCTGAGGTTGATGGTGGGGTGGAAGCTGTTGAAATCATGGTGGAATTCTTCCAGGGTCTCCTTCCCATGGGTCCAGATGATGAAGATGTCATCAGTGTAGCGTAGGTAGAGAAGGGGCGTGAGTGGACGAGAGCTGAGGAAGCGTTGTTCCAGGTCAGCCATAAAAATGTTGGCATATTGTGGGGCCATGCGGGTGCCCATAGCGGTGCCACTGGTCTGGAGGTATATATTGTCACCAAATTTGAAATAATTGTGCGTGAGGATAAAGTCACAGAGCTCATCAGTAAGTTGTGCTATGTCATCATCAGGGATACTGTTTCTGACAGCTTGTATTCCATCTGTGTGTGGGATGTTTGTGTAGAGAGCCTCTACATCCATGGTGGCTAGGATGGTGTTTTCTGGGAGGTCACCAATGCATTGTAGTTTTCTCAGGAAATCTGTGGTGTCACGGAGATAGCTGGGAGTGCTGGTGGCGTAGGGTCTGAGTAGGGAGTCCACATATGCAGACAGTCCTTCAGTGAGAGTGCCAATGCCCGAGATGATGGGGCGTCCAGGATTTCCAGGTTTGTGGATCTTGGGTAGTAATAATGCTGTTATGATTTACACGTTGTGTAACTGTTCAATTCATCCTTTTGTGTCAAGTACTGAAAGGGTCACTATGGGACACTTATCATGTGACTCTTTATTTTTAGAGAAGATTAGTGGATTCCTCTGAGGGACAAACTATTTATGGCCCTCTTTATAGCATGTGCAAATTGGCTTTTTTGGTAATGGAATTAGAGTAAATGAGTGTTGTTTCTATAAAGTAGATAGCCAGAAAAATAGAGCATGGTTGTCACTGAGGTCAAATCTTGAATGCTTCCCTCAGTATGTTGTATTTTCACATTACTGCTGTTTCTGTATTCTGTTATATTAGTAAAGAGAATTAGTGAATGGAGCCTTTATTTTGTAAAAGTAAGTTCTAAGTAGAAGGATGACACTGTCTAGTTTTAGTTTAACCAAAATTTGTGTCTGTGGGTCATGGATAGTCAAACTTCAAACTTCAGCCTTTGATTGGTTGCATCCTTCAGATGAAATTTTTTGGTTTGTGTGGTTGCAGTTGGAGAATTTTTTGCATACTTCTGACTTTTGGTTTTACTTTTCCTAATGTTGTATTTTGAATGTTGTGCTTTCTGAATTTCTCTGAGGTTCTTGTTGTTTTATGACTGGAAGAAACCCTAAGATATTTCCAGGGTTTTTAGTCCTCTTGTAGTCCCCCTGGGTGTTGAATGTTTCCCCTGTACCTGAGTCAGTAACTAGCTAAATGAGAATCCACGCAATTGTAGGCCCTTAAATTGCGTCTCCCTGCAAGAACTGCTTGCCAATGGGGACATCTTAATGTTGGAAATTTGTGTGCAAAAATACCCTGTCATCAAAGTAATATATACCCAATGGCAAAAATACTCCGTGTTAGATTAAAAATAGCAAATAATTTTTACACACAAAGGTTAAAATTTTCAAATGTCGGTAGTTACAGCTGTGGACTTACATCCATATTTAGGCACCTAATTACATTGATTTAGATGCCTGAAACGGACATTTAAATACATAAATATGGATCCAGGTGTGAGACTTTAGGCATCCAAGTTTTGAAAATGTGGCCTAAAATATAAAGCAAGCACAAACAAGTAGAAGAAATGTAAATGGAGTAAACAAAGCTGTTAGTGTGGACACCAGGAGAATAATAATACTTTACACTGCTGTGGTATCTCAAGTAGGCATTCACTTAATTGAGTTGAGTAGCGTGGTTGCATAAATAGAATCTTTGAGATGCGATCAGCACATACTGTAAGAGCAATAGTACATCTGCAGTGAAGAATCTGTTTCCTTTTTGGCAGTCTCACAGGAGAGAAGTATAAATCTCGACTGTAATATTTTGATAAGTCACTAGTTCTTATTAAAATAATAATTATGGTGATAATTATAACTGTAGTTTGCTCTCCGACTGAGCTGCTAACTGTACTGGGGAAAAAACCCTACCGTATATTCTGTTAAAATAGTTAGAGCCCTAGCTCTGCTGTTTTCATTTCACATGTGCATCTCTTGGGAGTCTCACTTGTTTTCCCCCCACATATTTTGCCAGTGTGCTGCTGCTTCAGTTTGTAGAATAAAAGGCTGCATAACTCCCCATAGGAGGAAGCTTTAAATTCCTGCGCATACCAAAGGACCTGCTCCGGCTCCAAATTGGAGTTTTTCTGTTGACCGCAATGTGATCAAAATCAGGCCCAATATTTTACAGCGCTGCAGTGGTAAAATACTGTGACGAACCCACAGTCACCTGATTCTTCGTGGTTGTTCCCATGCTGCACGCTGCAAGCAGTGACGATAGTACTCAGCGCTCCTCCTCCAAGGCCCAGGCTCCTATAATATTTGAACTAAAGGAAACTTTTCTCCATCAGTACATAGGAATGGACATGCTGGGTCAGACCAAAGGTCCATCTAGCCCAGTATCCTGTCTTCCGATGGTGGCCAATGCCAAGTGCCCCAGAGGGAATGAACATAACAGGTAATCACCAAGTGATCCATCCCCTGTCTCCCATTCCCAGCTTCTGGCAAGGTAGCAGTATAGGTTCCATGGTACCAGCTGAGCAGTTATGAGCCTACTTAGTAGAGAAAAGTACTAGGTATGCACACTAGCCAGCTTATTACAATGTTCTGTTGGGCTCCATTTAATAAATGAATGAACTTGATTAAAGGCCTGTTCATTTATTAAATAGGATTTCAAATATGATCATTTTATAAAAAACTAGTTTTGTGGTTATACCTCATCTTCCCTCCCCCTACTAATAGGAATGGTGGTACTATACTTCATTTCTCTTCAAATTAATTTTCCTAAGCAGTTTAGCTTAGCAGAGGCAAAGTAGAAGGCACTGCTCCTTACTTTAGGGTAGCCAGATAATAGGGTTGCCACAGTAACCCCAGGCTGGGGGGAGGGGAATTGGAGTCTGAAGTTGCTTCCCTCCGCTAGCTGTTCATCTCACCAGCTGACCAGCCAAGAAACTGAGCAAGGGGCAGAGCTAGCGCCCTGAGTTGCCGCGCAAGATTTCCTTGCTTGGGAAGAGTAGTAATTCCAGGGCAGCAGTACAATTGTATGAGCTCTGTGATTGTACAACCAATGTAAAACTTGAATAAATCTGACCCTTGAGGTGTTTGACTTTTATACCATTCTTACCGCAGTAGTTCTCCAGATACACATCTCATTATATATCATTAAACGTGATCATCATTTTTGAGGGATAATTGGCAGAGAGACGGGGTAAGATTTCATTTGCTTGTTGGGTAGGCTTGCGATATAATCCTTTTGAGCAAGCTGCACCTCTGTTGCAGAGCCCTTGTGGAACTGGGTTTATGCACATTTCCCCATTGCAGAGTTTGACTGAAAAGTAGTTTTCATGTCAAAGATGGTTTGAGCATTTTTTTTTTTTTTATATCTTTGGATCTATAAGAACAGGTGAGAAAAAGCAACTATCCCAGGCTCTAAGCACCCTTGGGATAGTGATTTAGAAACACAATCCTACAGCTGTGTACAGGTTATTCACATGGCTTATATCTGAGAGCCGGATTGGGCCCTTCAGGCTAAAATGACCCATCAACCCAGTAGTAGTTAGTAGTTTTTTTTACATTGAAAATTTAAATCAATAATATTGGATTATTTTATTTACCCTTTTTGGTGCCATCACTGTCAGACAGAAAAACTCATGCTGCAAAAGTGCCATCATTAGGATATTTCATTTTGTGTGTGTGTTTTTTTTAAAAGACCATTAGGGCAATTTTTCCTCAGTTATACTAGTGTGAATCTGGGGTAATTCTATGACATCAGTGCCTTCAATTTATCCATAAGTTATTTTGCACCAGCCTAACCAAGAGGAGAATTTGGATCTTAAAGTTAAAATGGTCCTTGAAAGGACTGTGTACTGAAATAGTGCGGAGATAAGATATGCACCAGTGATAGAGCATTTGGGTGCTTTTTGAACTGTCACTACAATTTCATAATGAGTTATAATCAGTCAGATAACATCCTATAAAGATTTTCTTGTTGGTCTATTTCTGGAGGGTGCAGAAAAAAATAAAATAAAGGGTTCCGTGGAATTTTGTGAGGCCTGGAATTAACTGAATCGCTGTATTCCATGTCCAGTTTAGCCTAAAGGAGGTGGATAACTTCCTTTTCCAGACAGGTTAATTTCAATCAGGCTTTAAGCTAAACTCCACTCTCATCAAGAACCCGATTCACAATCCCATTGGCTTCAGTTGGCTTTGGATCGAGCCATATAAGGTATTGTCTATTTAGCTTATTAACAAGTATTTGTTTTCAAGTATTAGTTGGGTTTATTTAATCTAATTGTGTTTATTTTCCTCCCTGTTGTTGAATGATTTCTTTTTGTTTGCTGGTGTTAGTTTTACTGGCTAGTCGTAGAACCCAATACTACTCTGGTTGAAGTCAACGGGAGTTGTGACATTGACTCTTAGGGAAGGATTGAGCCAATATATTGGTAACACAATTGCCCAGCAAGTTAGATGGAAGGTGGATTAATATAATTGAAAAGCTCACTCTGTTTTGATTCTCTGTCAGATAGTAAAAATATTAATGATCCTTTATGAATCAGTGTTTCTCTTTTGTTGGATGAATGATTGTTAAATGCACTTGTGCAGTTTTATTTTTTTCCCTTTCATTATTGCTTATGAACTTGCCTCAATAAATAATGAGGCACAAAGGATTTGACTTTGCTGTCATTTGTAGGGTGCTTTGTTATTGTCTCGAAGTTGCATGGCTTGCACGTGTATTTCCTGTTTTGTAAAAAAAAAAAAAAAATTTTTTCCTACAGCTGTTGTCGTGCTTTATGCATCTGCACTCTTGGGGCACATGGGATCTGAGTTACAGCAGAATTTATGTATTTAAAGTCCATTGTCACCATTTATGTTGCAACTTCACCATCATGTATGGATACTGTGGGTTTTTTAATTCCTCTTGAGTAAAGTATCATGGGTGAATGTTTGGTGTCTTTACGAAGATGAAGCATGTTCAGGGCATGGTTTTGCAACTCTTACATTGGTGAGCCTTTACTCCTCTAGTAGTCCCAATGAAGTCAACTACTAACAGGAGTAAACATTCACCTGTGTAAGTAGGAGTTATATAGTTGGGCCTTAGGCCAAGATTTTCAAGAGTGTTTAATGTCACGCTGCCTGGACTGGCTCACAACCATGAGTGCCAACCTCAGGACAGAATGTCAAGAAGCTGGGCAGAGACCCCAAACTGCTTGTACGTTCTATATTTAAATTGCACCAACTCAGTAACAAATGTGAACCCCTAATGCACTATAGCAGTCTTGCCATGGAGTCACAGACAGTCCTTTTGAGCATTCCAGTTTATCTTCCACCCAGGCAAGCTCGACTTAGTGATAGATGGTTGCTATACACCAAAGATCACAAAATATTCAGGTTACTCCCAGTCCCAAAGGACCAGTCACTTATCCCAGGTCAGTTTGTATCTTAGATTAGTATCAAAGACACCTGCTTGTGGCCAATTCTATAGTAAAGTCTGTAAGGTTTTATTAACTAAGAAAAGAGAGCGTTATTAAAGCAGGCAAACTAATATATATATATATATTATAAATATTGTGTTTTTTTATATATAATATAAAAAAACACAAATGAGTTACAGTCTGTGGTTTCAAAAGGTGACAGAGTAGTAATCTGTCAGCTCTGAATTCTTTCAGGGCTAAACCAGGTTGATCCTGGGGATCTCTGCTTCTGTTTCATAGCTCCAGCCCTCTGAGAGTCCAAACAGCAAAAGAAATGACAGATTTTCATGTCAGCTATTTTTATTTCCTTCTTCCAGAATTCAAACTGATGGCATGAGCTGTTTTGCATGTAGCCTCTTCATGGGTGCAAGGGAGCAATTAACAAAGTCTTTGTATTGTGATGTCCCACAATGGCCCATTTTGTTTTGATAGGCCTTCTTGATAGGCCTCCTGACTGGGTTTATAATTTCAGCACAAACATTTTTTACAGTTACAAGGCAAAAACTTAAATAGTACCTATAGCAGGTGATAAAGATAAGTGAGATTAATGCATGCAGCAACTTAAAAGCATTTCATAAAGTCTATACACTTAACGCAGGGGTTCTCAAACTGGGGGTCGGGATCCCTCGGGGGTCACTCAAAAACCAGTGGGAGAACACTTTAACCTGTCTGGCCATTCTTTGACAGACCTGCGGGTGGCTATCTTAAAACAGAAAAACTTCAAAAACAGACTCCAACGAGAGACTGCTGAGCTGGAATTGATATGCAAACTAGACACAATCAACTCAGGGCTAAATAGGGATTGGGAATGGCTGAGCCATTACAAACATTGAATCTCTCTCCCCTTGTAAGTATTCTCACACTTGCTTCTTATCAAACTGTCTGTACTGGGCTATCTTGATTATCACTTCAAAAGTTTTTTTTTTTCTTTTCTTTTTTTCTCTTACTTAATTGGCCTCTCAGACTTGGTAAGACAACTCCCACCTGTTCATGCTCTCTGTATGTGTGTATATATATATCTCCTCAATATATGTTTCACTCTATATGCATCCGAAGAAGTGGGTTGTAGCCCACGAAAGCTTATGCTCTAATAAATTTGTTAGTCTCTAAGGTGCCACAAGTACTCCTGTTATTTTTGAGGATACAGACTAACACGGCTGCTACTCTGAAACCTGAGGTTATTACGGGGAGGTTGTGAGCTGTCAACCTCCACCCCAAACCCTGCTTTGCTCCAGCATTTATAATGGTGTTAAATATATTAAAAAGTGTTTTTAATTTATAAGGTGAGTTGCACTCAGAGGCTTGCTATGTGAAAGGGGTCACCAGTAAAAAAAAGTTTGAGAGCCACTGACTTAATGCATTGTGATAAGTCCAATACCCATCTTAACCATACTAATAGACAGGTAAAACAAACTGGTTTCCAGCAATGAATTTGTCAGTGCTTGGCTAAGCCCTAAAGCTTTGCAAGAGCTAGCATCTTGTCTACCAGCATCACACCTAATTTAAAGGGGCCTGGAATTTGGAGAGTGTGTGTTCATCACTTTCTGAAAATCATGCTCTTTTAAACTGAAGCATGCAAAATAACTAGTCAGTTTCTAAAATCTTGGCTTCACTATTTAATATTGACCCAAATGTTGATCATTAATCTATATCAACATGGTATGGGGGTCATTATGAAATATTACCTTTAGTGACAATTATACAAAATGAAGGTCCCAGTCCTACACACATGGGGCTCATTGCAGGACTGAGGTGTAAGGAGCGTTAAGAGCCTGTCTGTAAAAGGGTATGTCTACACTACAGGATCAATCCGAATTTATATAATTCGAATTTAGGAAACCGATTTTATAAATTCGAATGTATTCGGCCACACTAGGCACCATTAATTCGGTGGTGTGCGTCCAAGCTACCGTAGTAGCATCGATTTCCAGAGCGTTGCATTGTGGGTAGCCAATAACATCTAATTGCCAATAACATCGAATTGCGGCCACACTAACCTTAATTCGGATTAACAATACCGATTTTGACGCTACTCCTCTCGTCGAGGAGGAGTACAGAAATCGAATTAAAGGGCTCTTTAATTCGAATTAAATGGCTTCGTTGTGTGGACGGGTCAAGCGTTAATTCGAATTAAAGCAGCTAAATCCGAATTAAAGTCGTAGTGTAGACCAGGCCAAAGATGCTGACCATCCTCAGTAAAGCTGTTGGAGTTCAGGGTGGTTGGTCTCTGGCAGGATCAGGTACAAATCAAGGCAGAAATATGCTTAAAGGAATATTGCAGGTTAAAAATCATATATTTAAGAACACAATGTCATTCCCATTAAGTAATTAAAACTGAAATGATTTTTAAAAACTGGTTTAACTTGCATTGGTTTTGCCATTTGTATTTTGCTTTAGTCAGTGAAAGTTGACTGATTTTAGTGTGTCCATTGTTTGTTTGTTTGTTTGTTTGTTTGTTTATCTTTAGTTTCTAGTCAGTTTCACTTTCAGGTCCTCCTGAAAAAGCACCTGGAAGGAATGTTTTGTTTACAAATAGTGCAAAGGAAAATACCATTTTTTTTTAAATTCCCATAATTTAAAAAAAAGCAATTGAATAATTGTAAATGGTTTTGATTTATATGTGGATTTTGTAAAATATTATTTCTGCAAAAGTTATAATTTGGGTAAATCTCATCTGACAGTTTCCCTTTAATTTATTTATAAAGTGTAAAAAATTATATAAAATTCCCATAACTTTCTTTTTTGTTTGTTTACTTGCTCTGCATTCTCAAATGGAGGTTGTTTTTATGGGCAAACAAATAGTGTCTGTTTAACTCCAATCACTACAGAGAATTGCTACATTTTTTTGTTGAACCCTGCAGTCATTCTCCAACAATGACACTGCATTTTTATGATTTTGAAAAATATAATTTTATAATGTAGAAGATTTTTCTTAGGTGAATGAGCATATTGTTAATTATTCTGCTGACCTTGACAAACATCTTTCTAAAACATTGTGTTAATGGTTTCATCATATTGCATTACTAACGATTCTCATGCAGACAGTAATACACGTTGAATTTTGCGCTGTGATTGATTTAATGGAAGTTTTTATTTCAGCTTAAATGCACTTAACATACCTTTACATTTTGGTGGGTTTTTTTAAATAGTACCAGTCCATATCTAACAATTGCTTAATTTGAATTCAGTGAGGTGGTCACCAGCTGAACCCTTCACAGCTTTGATCAAAGCCAAGTGGAGTGAGATTTCAGACAGTCACTGTGGTTGAGGTATCTGCATCGCTTTCAGGGGCTACCAGTGGTTCTCAACCTGTGGCCCATGGGCTGCTTGCGGCCCAGTCAGCACCCAGCTGCAGTCCAGGTGACATCCTCAGGGCCATACAGGTAGTATTGGATGCGGCCCACATAACACACATGCTGCCCACAATGGTAAATAAGTTGAGAACCACTAGGCTAGTCTATACTAGCATTTAACTCAAGTTTGATTGCCAGTTAGCTACCAGCACATTAGTCTGTGCTGGTCTGGCCAGGGCTCAGCCAGTGTTAAGGTAAACCATGAACATCGGTGTCGTGAAGCTGGGTAGTGTTCAGAGTAGTAAACACAGTGCATTAGCTAGTGTGAGTTAATTGCCAGTCAAGTTTCAGAGTAGCAGCCGTGTTAGTCTGTATCCGCAAAAAGAACAGGAGTACTTGTGGCACCTTAGAGACTAACAAATTTATTAGAGCATAAGCTTTCGTGGGCTACAACCCACTTCTTCGGATGCATATAGAGTGAAACATATATTGAGGAGATATATATACACTCCCACCTGTTCATGCTCTCTGTATGTGTGTGTATATATATCTCCTCAATATATGTTTCACTTTATATGCATCCGAAGAAGTGGGTTGTAGCCCACGAAAGCTTATGCTCTAATAAATTTGTTAGTCTCTAAATTGCCAGTCAATTAATTCGTGTTTGAAGAAAACTCTAGTGGGGACAAGTCCTGAGAAAAAGGATGGTCTTGTGGTTCAGGCACTGCCCTAGTACTCAGGAGATATAGGTTCACTTCCCAGCTTTGCTACAGGTTTCCTGTCTGATCGCAGGCAAGTCACGTGCTGATCTCTCTCAGTTCCCGTTCTGTAGGACGGGAATTATAGTACTTCTTTTCTCTAACGCCTCTTCAGGGCATGGTTTGTCTCTTATCGTCTGTCTGTACAGCACCTATTTCAATGGGACCCCAAGTTTGGGCCCATGGGCTTATTGTAATACAAATAATAATAATGATATGGTCCTTTGGTCTGAAATGGTGTCCCCATGACAGCTCAGGTCTTGGCACGATCTGACAGCAAGGTTGGTTGTCATAGTCCTTTCTGCTTCTGCTCCTTTCTAGTCCATGGGACTGGCTGGGCAACTGCTATCAGCCTGCCCTTTGAAGATGCTGCTCTCTGTTCTGTCAGACTTTCAGCTCCCTCTGCCAGGAGGTGGTGAGAGCTTGTCCTGTCAGTGCCACTAAGGAAGAATTAATTTGTGTCCTATTTGCAGGGTCACTTACATATTGATGAGGTACTGATGAATTAGTGCTTGCAGAAGTGATACGTACTAGAACCTGCTAAGAATGAGCTCTGAACTAGTGAAACTCCTATCTTAGTGAAGCAGAATAAACATCTCTAATTATCTCAGTGCATTTCATTGGGCAAACTATGATATGGGTTTACAGCAGGGGTCTCAAATACGCGGCCTGTGGGGTTCTTTCATGCGGCCCGCCAAGCTCCCCCCGCCCCCCTGCCTACCCCATGGCGCCGCGAGCCCCGCACCGCTCCCTGAAGTGGCTGGAACTATGTCCCTGCAACCCTGGGAGTAGAGGGCTCCGTGCTCTCGCTTCCAGGCACTGCCCCCCGCAGCTCCCATTGGCTGGGAACGGGGAAACGCAGCCAATGGGAGCTTTGGGGGAGGTACCTGGAGGAGCAAGAGCAGCACATGGCGCCATTCCCCGCCCCCGGGTCTCTGGCTGCTTTCTGGAGTGGAGCAGAGTGGAGCGGGGCCAGGGCAGGCAGGCAGGGAGCCTGCCCTGGCCACAGTGCGCGGTGCTGCCACCCCGGAGCAGCTCTAGGTAAGCGGTGCCGGGCCGGAGCCCACACCCCGCACCCCAACCCCCGTCCAGAGCCCCCTGCCACATCCCACACCCTCCCATACCCCAACTCCCTGCTCTGAGCCCCCTGCCGCACCCTGCACCCTGACCCCCTGCCTCACCCCTCCTGCACCCCACACCCCAATTCCCTGCCCTGAGCCCCCTGCTGTACCCTGCACACCTCCTGCACCTCAACTCCCTGCCCTGAGCCCCCATCACACCCCGCACCCCTCCTGCACCCCAGACCCCTGTCCGGAGCCCCCTGCCACATCCCACACCCTCCCGCACCCCAACTCCCTGCCCTGAGCCCCCTGCCACACCTTGCACCCCGACCCCCTGCCGCACCCCTCACCCCTCCTGCACCCCACACCCCAACTCCCTGCCCTGAGCCCCCTGCTGTACCCTGCACACCTCCTGCACCTCAACTCCCTGCCCTGAGCCCCCATCACACCCCGCACTCCTCCTGCGTCCCCTGGGGGCAGGGAGGGGGCAGAGTTGGGGTGAGGACTTCAGGGAAGGGGTTGGAAGAGGCGGGGCAGGGCCTCATGGAAGGGGTGGAGTGGGGGCGGGGCTGGGGGCAGCAAGGCGTGGGTGTCAGTGTTGCGGCCCTCGGGCCAATGCACTAGTCCTCATGCGGCCCTCGTGGTCATTTGAGTTTGAGACCCCTGGTTTACAGCAAACGTCTGCTGACTAGGGATGTGGCAAATCCAACCCATCCTATTCTATTGCAGTAAAAGTTCCCCCTGGCAGTGGACTGAGGTGTATTTAGCATTTGTTACTCATGGAGCACAGAAATATGTAGATTTTAAAGTTACTGTATTGGAGGTGCAACCTCTGCAGAACATCCCTGTCTATTTCTTTAGAGGACTAGGCTGATTTAGATGGGTTGGATGGTATAAGGAGTGTTAATTGCTTGACATTTGCACTTGGGGGATATGTAGGAGAAGGTTGTGTGCAGAGAGCATTGTAAAAAGGCTGGCTAATGTAGCTAAAATACATTATGGGGATTTGTCTAGACCAGTGAGATTTGCATTGGTATAACTACATTAATGTGGTTACACAGACATGAACCTCTAGTGCAGAAATACTGCATTGATACACAAGCTCCATTTTTTTGCAGGTTCAGTGTGTCTACATTAGGGGGTTGTACCAATGTAACAATATTGTTGAAGTTACACTGGTGAAAATCTCCCTAATCTGGTGTTTGGGAAGCATTGGCCTGAGCAAGCAGAGAGAGAGAATAAAATGGGGGGGGGGAACCCAAACCTGTTGAGAAGAGACAGCGTTGCCTGAACTTACACTGCGCGGGCAAGGCTGTGCTAGTGTGTTCTGTGCTGCTTGGTTTGACAGCATCACGTAGGAGCATGCACAGATATGAATTCATCATAAAACAATATGTCTCAGTAACCAGAACTCTAGTGCGGGACTCCAGTGCAAATTATTGCACCATCTTCACTGAAATATACGGCTGTTTGACTTTTATTTTGTGGGCTGGATGGCCCAAATCAGGAGAGTAATTCTGAATAGTAGCTAGGTACTAGTGCCAGCGGCAATAATTTTGCCTGGCTGGCCCAGCAGCAGCTGTTTCTATTTCCCTTCTGTTTCAGAGTGGTGGGTAGAAGGGGACCCATTTTATCTTCTTTCTGATATTTTTGTAATCAGCATAATTTTTCAGTGGACTGCACACATCTGTGGTCTAAAATCTGTGCTCAGGCTTCATGTAATCAGTGGAAACTGACATTTCTCATATCCCAAGGTTAGCTTGCCATTCGTGAAAAGCACGCGCTGCTCTACTCTCCTCTTTTCCTTTTATTTTCATGATTTTATGTTACTTTTTATCAAGTCCTTCTGTTTCCACATGCAAACATGAATGTCAGACCTCTTGTACATCCCCACGATATGCCAGGGTTTTGTTGACTTTCTTAGCTGAAATCTCTTTACCCCCGCCCCCATTTTATTGTGTTCAAAAATTTCAGATTTTTAGTCACTTCAGCTGTTGAATTCACTAAGCCCTTGAGAAGAAGCAATTGTATTTTCACTTATGTGCTAAAATGAGCTGACTAAACAAAATGTAAACAGATGTTTCCTTGCTGGTGACACACTTCAGAAAAATATACCTTCTAAAGACATTAGCCAGCTGCATGTTGGAAGGCAAGTTAAACTGCTGTGCATATATGAAGCAATCCATTGACCCAATCTTTACTCAAGCAAAATTCCCACTAAGTGAATAGGACTGCAGAATTGGACAGTTACCTTGATGTTTTTAAATGACAGGATCACAATATTATGTTAGCCAAGAAGCTGATTTTCCTTGTGGAACTGCTATAAACACATTGGGCCTGATTCTGCTCTTACACTGGTTTACCCTGCTGTAATGTCAGTGACTTGCATGGAATTACGCCTGTTAGATGAGAGTAGTATCAGGCTCAGGGTTGCACGATGGCCGGATGAAACTTTCATTAAACTGTAAACTTTCATTAAAACCTTGCTATGATACGATCTAAACAATCCTGTAAATAATGCATATCAAACAAACATTTGCAAACAAAAGATTAGTGACTAGAAAACAAACTTTTTGCTTGTGTTTCTTTTTGTTGCTAACCTGGTAAATCTGCATCTTGGCTTCCTGCCTGTGGCACTTTTCTTTCTCTGGTGCAAATAACTTGCATTTTTCATCATTTGGGCTATTTATTGTGAGATTACGATCCTTGGGTCAGTATAAGGTCTGTAGATGTATGTTGGATGATCAGAGTTGAACTTGGGACCCTATTATGCCCGTGTAACTTGTGTACCCAAGACTATACCATCTTGTATGGCTGTTTTGGCTAAATTTAAGCTGAAGGGATGATTAATATGGTATAGCAGCTGTAAACTAAAGAATGGATACTAAAACGTTTGAAGATCCCTTTAGTACATTTAGCACTTTCCAGGCTAGTTGTAAAGAATGTGAACGGACTGTTTTTGTGGGATGTTCTGTCTAGTCATTTTCACCATGTTTGTCACAATGGAATCTAAGTTCCTGCTTTTGTCAAGATGATTTCACTGGACTTTCGTGTGAGTTGGTGCGTGTTAAGTGGGTTAGTGATTATTTCAGACTGTGTTGGTGTCTTTCAGAGACATAAGGTGGGATTGGGGGAGGAGGGTTTAAGGCATGTATGTGGTTCGTGCAGTACTTACAAATAGAATTTTAGAGGTGTCACTGTCTTAGACCGGCTGCTGCTCTCTGCTTTCAACCCATTGCCTGCTTACCATTTGCAAACTCTGCCCAATATAGTTTTCATCCCAGATTCCTTTTTGGTGCAAAACTTTCCTTTATTTCCACTTTGTGCTGAACTCAGCTCACTGCTGCTACTGTTTCTAATAACCTGAGGCGACAACACATGGAAACATTTGACTGAATGCTCAGCTGCTACACTGTGGGATGGCTGCTGTGCAGAGGGCCACATAAGTGAACAATTGTACTGCTGTGTTGAGCACTTTGCCAGAATTGTGTTAGGATCCCTGCAGGGCTGAACTTCGGCCACCCGTGATGCAGCGGAACACGCCCTACTTGCCCACACAAGGACTGATCACATGTTTAGAGGTTAAATTGTTGTATGGGGTCTTCAGTAAACAACAGAAATTTTGTTTTGTTCTCTAAAAGAACAATAATAGCGGCACAAAAGAGAACTGTTATCACAGACTGGTATCCTCGTCACTTCTCTCCAAATTATAATTTTCCACAGGTCATATTTTCATGGAGTTCTTTTAATTATTTTTCTTTCCCCCTGAATAGAGGATGTTTGTATTAAGCTTTGAGCATTACCTAACATTGTGTTCCCTGTATGCACATAGTGAACAATTTTGTTCAAGAGAAAAAGCAGACAATTTTTTAAATCTTTGGTGCACTGTGCACTTTTTGCAGACTCTGCAAAATACCTATGTAAACAATGCATAGCATATTCCAACTGGAAGTACACTTCTGGCATGCAGCTTTTATCTGTGCAACCAGAAACCTTCACAAATGCTACACATTTAATATAAAACCACAGTACTTTTAGATCTTGAATAATGCAGATAAGTGGCTTGACCAAAGATCTTGACACTTTGGAACATTCATTATTTCACATAAATAAGGGAAATATACCAAGAAAAGATTAATATTCATCTTATTGGCCTTCAAACATAGCCTTTACATACTGTTTGCAAACATTAACTAATTGTATATTCCTTTATAAAAGCCTTTTAAAACTAGTATTTGTATCAGCTTTCATATATATAAATAAAACGAAGCAGGACTCTGTCCCTTGTGTTACCATGATTTCGTCTTTAGATGACAACCAAAAGGCCCATAAACTGCAGTAGTAAGTATTCTTGTTGGTAGAATGAATGAATACCTGGACAGACTTCATGGTTTGTTTTATAAGCATACAGTTCTTTTTGCAGGCTTTATGTCTTTAACACAACCTTCTCTGATGAGGTCTGATCTATAATATCTGACTTCTTCCCCTTGAATGCCATTTTGATTTAGTATACAGGGGTGCTGGAACAATTTGTATAGTGAGGGTGCTGAGAGCCAATGAACCCAACTGTAAACCCTGTATATGATGGAAACCACTTCAAGCCAGGGAGTGTGGCAGCACCCTCAGCACCCCTAGTTCCAGCACCATTGTTAATATACATTTGACTTCATCACATTTTTGCTTTATGGGTGAATTCACCCCTGTGCAGAGATCCAGTACCAGTCCTGTGCACCACTTTGAAGCCCTCAAATTAAGGTTTAAATAGGAAGTTAGTATGTATAGGCCTTCGTGCTGCCCTCTGCACAGAGGTGAATTTCACCTGGAATTAAATCCTACCTCATGAAATTTACACTGACGTCACTGTGAGGTATAAAAGTAAGATTTTAAATGACTGTTAAAAATTATTTGATTGACCCTGTTCAGGCAAATAGAAAATCTTAAATTGAATATTTGTGTAATAGTCCAAGATGGCTAACACAAGAGACCATGTTGGAAGAAGGTACAATTAGAATCTCATCTTCAGACAAAATCCCATGTGTTTGAGGAAATATAGCTGATGACTTTATTTTTATTACTCCAGATAAATCAGAAAGTTAACTTAGCAATGACTGGTCACGCTGCCACTGTTAAATGTCCAAAGGGAATCTTCTGTCTTAAGAAGCAGGATCTGTTAACAATTATTTATAAAATAAGCATTTTACTTTTGGTTTTCCATGAAAGGGGTTAATTAATTTAAAAACATTTTTCATACTTATTCTGCTGTGCACTCTTTATGAAACTAAATGTTTTATGGCAAGTATCTATTCATCTGTTTATCACAATAATTGAAAACTAAGGCTGCCATTAAAACGAATATATGGAAACAAAATATGGCATATCTATTAAACTGTGTTGGTAGGGCTGTGTTAGAGAATTGATCCCTGCTTGTGGTACGTGTGCGTAGACTATAGTGATTCATATCCTAAAAGCATGTTTAACACAATACTACATGTGAGAGTTTTGTATAAATATAGCTAAAATGGAAGCTATAGTTCCAAACTGGACTAGAAATAGGGAATACACTTTTAACAGTAAGAGCACTTACCACTGGAACAATTTTCCTAGAAGCGCGGTGGATTCTCCATTACTTTAACTCTTTAAATAAAGAGTGGATGCTCTTGCTCAGTCAGAAATTATGGGCTTGATACTAGAATTACTGAGTGAAATTCTGTGGTTTATATCATGCAGGAGGTCAGAATAGATATTCATAATGGTCCATTCTGACCTTAAAATCTATATATTCTGGGAACATGATATAATAGAACATTAAATCTGAGATTGAGATAGTGTAGCCCAGGGCTGTAGGTGAAATTCTGTCCTCAGATACACGTGGGAAGTTCTCATTAAAGTCACAGGACGGGATTTGGTCCTTTATCCAGTATTACCAATTCTGTTAGCTGAGCCCAAGGATGTGTTATCTCTTGATAGTCCTAATCTTGAACTAACTATGTTTTTAATACGTTTGAATGAGTTGAATGTTAACATTTAAAAAGTTCTACTTTCCACTAGTCAGTGAGTGAGGGGCAAAATATTGCCATGATCAAAAACTGGCTGAGAGGGGAAACAAAGAATAGGAATAAATAATCATTTTTCATCATGGCAAAAGGTTAGCAGAGTGCCTTGAGGTTCTGTATTAGGTCCAGTGTTGTTTTAATATATTTATTAATTTGGAAAGGAAGTTAAGCTCTGAGTTTGTTATATATGACAGCTGAATTGGGCGGGGTGAAAGACTCCTCCCCTGGGAAAGGCATAACCTTCTGCAGCTGCAGGAGTGCAGACAGTTCCCTATCAGAATGAGTAGCCTTTTAGAAATTGATAAAACCTGAGCCAGCAGATAATTTTTTGGTTGGCTCAGAGCCATTATGTTATGATCTGATTTAAGTTAATGGTATTAAATGACAAGAGACTAGTACTTATCTACATGTCAGAAAGGAACAAACTTTTGCACTCGGGTGTGTGGTGTTTTATTACTTTTTATTAATGTACTGTATCACTTCATCCTGTGATTCTGTTAAATCTCGCTAGCTATGAACAAGGTTACAAGGTTGAGTCAGCACTTGGATGGCTCCTAAGGAGCACAGGGTCTAAATGGCACTATTCCCTTTAAGTCTGTACTAAACAGATGCTGCATTGGTGGAACTATGTTAATAGATGGACCATCTTTCTAATAAGATGCAAAACAGAAGTTCAGTTCACTTGTTATTAAAGATTTCATGCCATCGCTATTCAAAAAATAGGTATGTTAATACTGGAGTCATGGCCAGAATCTGATTTGGCAAACTACTGTCTTTCTACCTAAATTCCCTATGAAGTTGGAAAAGATTTTCTTCACTCCCTGGCTTATACTGTTGTGCAATGTGCTGCTTTGTGCCGTTAAACAGTTTGCCACATTTCATCACAGAGCTGGCTGCATTTTAGTGGTGGATGAAGTAACAGCCTGTGTATAGTTGCAGTTTGAGACCTCCATCCTGCAAGTTATTCTCTGCAGGCAAATGACTGAGCCCATAGAGAACCTCACAGACTTGAGTAGAACACAACTCATTCAGATCTACTTGTACAGTCGAGGCCTATGTTTCTAACAGTACTATAGGATGTAAGGCCATTATATTTGCACAAAGCAGTGTTTGAAGCTGTACTGGGTGAACTATTTTGGTGGCAGACAAAAATCTTTTAAAGATTCTCTAATCATGATCTGTCTTGCAGAATTACTGATGCTGTGTCTATAAATGGAATCCATATTTTGGACTTCATCCTAGTTGGAAGTCTGTTTTTATTTTATAAGTAGGAGTCTACATATTACTATATTTGCTGTGCAAGCAACATTTTAATTAATGCAAAAAAACTTGTTTCGTAGGACTTCTGGAATAAAGTTGGCAGTTTGTAACATATAGACTGTTCCTCAGTGTGACTTAGTGTGAAGTGTCTAAGATGTTTGTGTAACTATCAGAGTGACTTTGTTAAATGCTCAAAATACCATAACTGTGTTGTGGACAAAGGTCTTTACACCTGGAAAATTAAAGTCCACTGACAGAATGTGTTTAGTGACTTTTGTGCACCTGAACTGCTAACTCCTGATGCAAGTTCAGTGAAATGTAGGATTTGACTTTGGAAGTTATGGCCTAAATTCCCTTCATTGTGAGGGACTCCTTTTGGCCCACACACCTCACCAGAGAGGGCAGAAAATCTGGGGAAGATTCCAAAGAGGGTTTGTGGGAGGCAAGGATGGCTAAGTGGGATTCTGCACTCCACCCATGTCCACACATAAGCTCTCTCATCTGTACATGATGTTCTTGGTGATGGTCTGTCCAGCCTAGTAGCTGGGTTTTTAAGAAGGTTCTGCAATCATTTTGGAGCTGATGATTTATTGATAGCAGATAGTCTGAGGAGTTGGGAGGAAAAACTAAGCAAAAATGCCATTATGAGAACAAAGGAGTGTGTAAGATTTTAAACTTGTCAACATTGCCAGTTTTCTCCATGTAACGTTGCTGTCTTTTGAAGTAGCTGTGCACAGAAATGAGTGCTACAGAGCACTCGGCCCATTGCATAAATATGAGGGTCCATGCTTTGCTTTGTTCCGCAGGTAGAATTTAAAGTCCCAAATAGATTTTTTTTTTTTAAAAGGCTCATAGTCAAGCTGTTGTAGTTAGTCTGCACCTGTTATGTTTGTTCATATCTGCCACTGTGATTTTACTGTATTCTGTAGAATCCAAGCTTTCGTTTCAGAAAAAGGAAAAAAAAAAGGGTGGGGAGGGGAAGAATCAAACCATTAGCATTTAAGGTTGTGGAGATAGCTTTTTTATATAAGTCCATGTGATAATATTTTGTCAAGCCAGCAGCTAAGTTTGCTGAAACAAACAGGTGTAAAGTCACTGTCCAGTTCAACCTGACATCAGAACCCGCCAGCGACTAGTACTAATGTACAGACATCCAGTTTGGATCACTAAAATGTAATCAGGAGAGGAAAATGAGCCTGTTTTTTGTTTGATATCTTGAATTCTTGTGTAGAGCTTTTTTCCCAAAATAAAGCTGGATCTCACCAGTCTCATTGGTGTAACCAAAGCAAAAATAACATCTGTAGCTTTTTAAAAAAACTGCTGCTTCTAACCTTTTTTTTTTTTTTTTTTAAATCTCTATTTAAAAGGGCATTTTACTTCAACTGATGTGCAGGTTAGCTAGCTTGCATCAAAGGAACACCTCTTACAAATGGCAGAAAGTCTTATCTTTTTTTCCTGGTGTATTTTTTTTCCTTTTCCCATAGGAAATTGAAAGATATCTCTTCAGATATTCTCCCCCCCCCCCTTTTTTTTTTGCCTTCCTATTTTCACTGCACCTAGCATCAGATAGGGAGCATCATCTTCAAGAAGTGATCTCTGAATGTCATCTCTGAAGAGGTATCTGAAACATTTACAGATCTGCATATAGAGTATACAACATATGATAGAATGGATTTTTCTCTCTTTAATGAAGGTAGCAAACTTCATACCCACAACTCAAGTAGCAATGTCAAAGATTTAACCTCAGATATGATAATAAAGAGACTCTTGCGAGTCACACCATGCACAGGAAATGATACACAGAGTAACTGCTTTCTATTGTTGCATATGTGCACTGCTGTTTTCTTGATGTGTGTTGCATGTTTTAAAAAGCTGAAATTTGGAGTGTTCCTATATCCTGGTATTCCTCAAAACCTTCCCTTGGAAAAGTAAACAAGTATTTGAAGTTAGGAAAATACATTATTTGCATTATCCAAAGTAGTTCTTGTAGTAATTTTTGAGAAGTACAAGCAAACACTACAGATACAGTTGTGACCTTGCTAGTTACCCAAAATAAATTGACAAGCTTTTAAGAGCTACCACTGTATGTGATATATTTTTTAATTGCTGTTGCTGCCACTTTGCAATCAGCAGCATCTTATGGATTATTTAATATTTTTTAAAAATCATATTTTAGAGTAAAGATGTATAATGAAGCAGTTAGCATTCTGGGTAAGCGGGGCAGATTTGCCAAAGACTTGGATCAGTTCAACGTGATCTCTGTAGTATATAACTCATACTCCAAAGGCTTTTAAGTGGCTAATAAAATTTTGAAAATGTATGTCTTTAATGCTCTTATTAAGAATTCAGGGTGAAATTCAGCCCCATACCAAGCTCTGAGACAATGCCTATGCAGCACCCGTGCCTTGATTTTAGGATACAAGTGATGCATTGATACTGTCTGGCCCTCTGCAAGGAGGTAAATATTATCAGTACTTGTGAAGAGCCCTATAGAGTGAAGCCCTCCATTTTTGCACAACTTAGGTATTGCTTATCTCCTGGCCTTGCCAGAATGCCTTGGCCCTGACCTTGGAGGTATTACTACCTATTATCTCTGGAGGTGGGAGGGTATTTCAGACCATGCTGGGAGGCAGCATGATCTAGTGGATGAGTGTGTTGAACTTGGAATCTGGAGACCTGACTCCTCCTATTCCTGGGTCTGCCACTAACCTGCTGTATGGCGGTGGGTAGGTCACTGTCTGTTTCCCCTTCTGTCCTTGGTCTGTCTTCTCTACATAGATTGTAACCTTTTTGGATCAGGAACTGTTTCTTACTACGTGTTTGTACAGTGTCTAGCACAATGAGGCCCTAATCTCATTTGGGGCCCCTTGGAGCTACATCTACTATAAGTAATAATCAGTCCTTGACATTAAAAAAACAACTTAACTGGTGTATGCTGATGTTTTGGAGAGAACTGAGTCAGTGGAATCCTGTGAAGTTTTGCATGTCTCTCACAGTTCACCTCCAGAGAATAGCAGTGTGTTGGAAAAGAATGCTATGGGGATCTAATTTTCCATCTATTTTACCTTTACTCCAGTGCTGGAACTGTCCAGAATGCTTCTCCAAGACAATGTTAAGATAAAATGTATGTGTGAGGCTTGACTGCAGGAATCTCATCCTAAAAACTATGATGGGCTGAAATAATTTGTTTCATATTTTATCTTAACATCCTTTCATCACATTCTTTTCAGAGCTCTATTTCATTCTGTTTGGATCTATTTTGATGGGAATATTTTACTGTCGACTGTTGCTAATTTCCTTTTTTGGGCAGTGTGATTTATCTAGCACTTGTCTTCAAATGGATTCATTTACCAAAATTGATTGGTATGTGCTGCTGTTTGTTGCTGTCAAAAATGCACAGTGGTGCTTAAAAACTGCATAGCATTTTGCTGCCTAACTATGATAGTTAAATCAATCCTTTATCTTCAATGACACGGTAAACCTTTTAAAGCTGGAATCATATCTCATAGGTCTATTACTCTGTGATGAGAAAATAAATTACTTTTCTATAACATTTTCTGCTAAGATGTTCTTAAATTGTGGCCTTTAGCTCTTTGATTATGCATTAGATTGTCAAACTTTTCATATTACCACTTATTCTTTCTTTTAAATTTCTCATAAACTTGGATAAATTTGCTTATAATCTTCTTAGTTTAGAGGAGAACAGATAAAACTCCTTTGAATCTGTTGTTAAAATACACATTTCCAAGAGCTGCAGTATTTTGGAATAGTAATTCAAAGAAGAAATAGTCAGGATTATTACATCTCTTCTCACTGAATAATCTTAGATTTAAATCTCACATAAACATTTGAACCTCCTATACAGTTAGAGGGGACTTGAAATTAATATTTTGAATGTGGATAGATATTAGAGGTGTTTTTGAAATGAACCTTTAAGACATTGGAAAGTTACTCCACCAACATCAGTGAATTTACCCCAGAGATGAATCTGGCCTTGTATCCACAAGGACATAGACAGAATAAATAAGTGCACATAGTTTCAGACTCTTGAGGCTGCAAAGTACAGAATGGATCCAAATAAAAGTTCCTATTTTAACTCGCTGGACAACGTGAAGCTCGAAGTGGACTGTGCCAAAAGAAATGTTTCTTGTTCACTTAATTTCGAGAAGAATGTCAAATGGTTTCATGGGATGGATAGGCATAGGGAAGGTTTGCTTGGAAAGGCTTGAGCATGTAGTCTGCCTTTGACAGGTGCACCAGATTTCTTCTTTAGAGATCTCTAGTGCTTCAGATTGTTCTGCATTCTACCAGTTTTGAATTTGGGTCACTTGTATGAGTGCACATCGTTAAGAAATTCTGAGCTGCGTTGTCTGAATGCCACACTATACCTTAGTCATCTTGTAAAATAGCAATAATAAATATTGACTCATTCACAATGGCTCAAAAAACAACACTGTCAAAACTGTATCATTACAAAGCCCAGCGGTTAAGAAGAATGACGGCAAACAGACACCTTCATTGTGTTAGAGTGCCCATTAGTATTCTGTCCACATGGACTTGCCTTGGAAAAATCATCTTAATGGGCTCTGAATGAGCCCAACTGCCAGCCATTGTTGGATGACGAGAGGCTGCAAACTCTGCTACTTGTGAGTTATAGCAATGACTGCCTAATACCAAGCTAGATCAGGGTCAGGAGGCAGCTTAACATGACATCAATCAACAGCAGCTACACAGAGGAGACCTGCTGAGGCAGGATAGAATTCCCAGAGCACACGCAACAGGGGGAAGAGCAGCGTTAAACACTGTCTGTAGTGTCTGCATTGGAGCCAGAATAACAGATTATTTAAAATAAATAACAATTTGGATGTTGTCTGCCAAAATATTCTATTAATAGCTGATGGAAAAAATCCAGTTAACTGTAATTTTGTAAGTGCACATACCCCCTCTCTCTGTACAGCAGTATCTTCGTATCTATAGACTACCTTAAAATCTTGCCAGCTTTACCTAAAATAAATAGATTTTTCTTGTATTTCCCTAAATTTACCACATACCTTGAATACTACAAACAGTGAGGTTATTCAAGTCAATTGAAGGTTTTTAAGGGTCACCATTGTATGTGTATATAGTTGCAAAGATTATACGTCAAAAGAGACTGCTCAGAGTCCAAACTGAGGATCTTCTGAACTTCTTCCTGGACACACCGCTTGGAAACCCTTGTAACATTTTGGGCTTGCTTAGGATCCTGGCAGCTTGTATTCTTTCAAATAACACAAACAAATAGCTGATGGGGTCTAGTGGGGTCCTGCAGGGCTTGTTCTTGGCCCTATGCTATTTAACATCTTTTATCGATGACCTGAAAGAAAACACAAAATCATCACTGATTAAAGCTTGCAGGTGACACACAAATTGGGGGTGTGGTAAATAATGAAGAGGACAGATACAGAGCGGTCTAGTTTGCTTGGTAAACTGGGGGCAAGCAAACAATGCGTGTTTTAATATGGCTAAATGTATACATCTAGGAACAAAGAACACAGACCATATTTACATGATGGGGGGACTCTGTCCTGGGGAACATTGACTCTGAAAAAGATTTGGGGATTTTGGTGCTAGTCAGCTGAACATGGCTTCCAGTTTAATGCTGTGCTGAAAGGGTTAATGTGATCCTTGGGCGCATAATCAGGGGAATCTTGAGTAGGAGTAGAGAGATTATTTTAGCTCTGTATTTGGCACTGGTGTGACTGTTGCTGGAATACTGTGTTCCGTTCTGGTGTCCATGATTCAGGAAGGATGTTGACAAATTGGAAGAGCCATGAGAATATTAAAGGATCAGAAAACATGCTTAAATTTGCTTTAGCTTTCCATGTTATATGAAGCCCCTTTTATTATTTTGTTCAGGAGAAAAGGTATAACACAGTATCTGTATTCTTACCAACTGAAAAGAATTTCAGTGGGAAGTATCTCCACTGCAAATATGTACACATTTTCTTTACTGCAATCAATACAGGTTTTCATGGATTTCTGCTCTCAGTTCACTCATGGCTATATTTAACATATGTCATAGTACTTGGCTACATTGTTTTAAAGACTCCTTTTATTGTTCTACAGATGTGTGTTGCAATGAGATTAGTGTTTTATATGGCACATTCCATGGCTGTATACATCTGTCTCCTACTCTTGTAAATGTGAACAGAACTGCTATGTGGTGACTGGCTTAGTTGTTAAGTGTTGATGTCTGTCTTTTTAAATTCCTGCTGAGGCCAACTCAGCACATCACCTTGTTGTGTTCTCATCAGCCTTGTAGATTTGCAAAAATAATTGCTCAGATTGTCGGTATAGTTTTATATGGAGCTGAAGAATAATTTGCATTAGCTGCTGCTGAGACCTACAGCATCGTTGTGAGGACATGCCCTCCACTGACTGAACAGATTTTTTTGCTAGGAACTTTGGTTCTGAAATGAACTAATAATTTAATCTTCAATAATTAGTTCATTTTAAAGGTCACTGGTTATATAAGTACAATTATCAGCATCTGTTACTATTTTAATTGACAGGAATGAGCTAATATGGTACAGTATTTGACTTTTTTTAATATTGTTCTTACAGTCTCTTCACTGTTGCCCCTTGGTGCCTTTCCACTGAACAAGGATGCCAGGGGTCAAGTTAAAGAGATCCAAAGCCAGTGCTGGTTCTAGGCCAGGCATTGTTTTTTTGCAGTAGAAACCTGGAGCCCAATTCTGCAACTTGCTGAGCACCCTCAACTCCTATCCAAGTCCGTGGGAGCTGCTGGCACTTAAGTACCATTCAGAAAGTGTTCAGAACCTTTCAGGGTCAGGTCCGGGTTACCTACTGATGTAGGCTGCGTTTTTCAAAAAGGCCTAAGGGAGTTAGGCACCCAAATCCCATTGGGTTCAATGGAGTTGTTGCCTAACTCATCTAGATCCTTTTGAAAATTCCAGCTATTTGTCCTTGTTTAGCTCTTCTATGTTAAAAATGAGATTGAGCAGTCACTCCTCTGCAACATCATGGCAGGGATCCCCAGTGTGTTGCATTCAGTTCCTCCCTGGTTTAGTTGCTAGCATTGTCTGTCTGGCGTTTCATTATTCCACATCTGTTAAGAGGCTCATCAAGTACTTGTGCTACAAGGGGTTGAGTTACAAACTGCATCTGATGTGGCACATAACTCAACAATGTGTATTTCTTCCAAAAATGCGAGGGGCACAAGACTAGGAGCAAAAGTAGAAATAGTCAGGTATGACATTGAATTGTAAACCACAGGCATGGTTATGCAGTGTGCATTATCCAATTGACAGAACTATTGCTAGTGCATTGAGTATGACAATTAATCTGCAACATTTTGGTGCCTCTGAGCCACGCTGTTGTAATGCCTTACAAATGTCATGAGAAGTCACAAACACATTTGTGGTTTTTCAGACAGGAATGCAGCATCTCATGGTTTTATATTTAGAAAGAATATAGATGACAGGAAGACAGTGTTGATAAGCATATGTCACATGACAATGATAAAGCTTCATTTGCCTCCCATATTCTGTTCTAATCAGATGGGCAATTTATCAAGGTAAAAAGCATGGGCTGGCTGGAAGCCAACCCTGTAATAACATGTCGTTTCCACCCAGTTGTAATTGAACAATGAAGGATTTTTTTTTTATTATTAACTTTTCATTCCCTTAGAAGTTTTTTGGAAATTCCCCAGAAGCTCTGAACTAATGGCAGCTGCTGCCATCGAGCTACATTTCTGGTGGTTTTAAACTATTCCTCGAGGGTAAAGTCACATCTTGTGTTTTGAAAAAGATGATAAATGCACACTTCTGAGATACTCAAATAATTGTTATGAGCTCAGCTGCTCCATAGCATACATTAACTAGTCAGTGATTACAACTCAAGGAAAAGACGGGGCCTATCCAAGCTGTCTAGAGCAGTGTTTTTCAACCTTTTTTTGGGCAAAGGCACACTTGTTTCATGAAAAAAATCACGAGGCACACCACCATTAGAAAATGTTAAAAAATTTAACTCTGTGCCTATATTGACTATATATAAAGTAATTCTCTTGAATAGGAATCAAATAAACACAAAGAAAGTATTTTATAATTACTTTATTATGAAATAGTAAGTAAATAGAAATATGAAAAATTATAAAATACTTTATTCAGTGCGCAACCTGGGCCTGTTTGGCTGAACACAAAGCTGATATTCTGGCTGGAATCGAAGAAAGACACACACGTAGCTCTTCGTCAACAGCTCTCAGTCTCTCTCTGTATTTAGTTTTTATAGCAATCATGCTTGAAAAGCTCATCTCACACAGATATGTAGTGGAAAATGGGAGCAATGTCAAAATAGCTTTGTTTGCCAGAAGGGGGAACTCCTTGGCAGTATCCAACCAAAAACTGTCCAAAGGTAGATCAGCAAATCTTAGCTTGAAACCACGATTTTGTCTCCGTTCAGTTAGTTCCTCCTGCTCCTGTAAAGTCATGTCCTTTCCACCAACTGATGCTGAGCTATAAGGGTCCCTAACCCAGTCAAGGCATTCAGTGGAGACTGAAGAGAAATAAAATGACAACTTCTCCTCGAGAGTTTTTTCCCACGGCACACCAGGCAACATCTCGCGGCACACTAGTGTGCCGCGGAACAGTGGTTGAAAAACACTGGTCTAGAGACACTAGTTAAGCTCTACTGTTGCACATTTGGTCTTACTCCAGCTATGGATCTAGCAGCAGGATTTTAACACTCAATAGCAGAGAGCTGTAGCTGAAGATCCCATTGTAAGTCTTCTATTCCGAGGAAATACATCATGGGGTGTCCAGCTTTTTCCCCCATGAGCTTTGAATAAATTCTGAAAATGAGGTGTAATTAGAATCTATAGCTATATCTACAAGTATAGATAAAAATATCTGTGTATATTATTGGGTGGGGGAAGCTGGTAGCGACCCCAGTTTGTAGATTGCCTAGCATTTTCCATTATAAAAGATTCTTGCAAACTTTTTTGAGACGCTCTTACACTACCATTGTTTGCAGTAGGGCTTTGAAATTTGGCAGGGAGAAAGCTCTTGGGCTACAGAAGTGTCTTTTTCTTTGTCCCATGAAATTTCATTCAGGTGTAGCTGAGCTGTAATCTTTTGAAAATCTCTGTTTCACTTGTGTTCCTCAGAAACATTGTGGCAGCATGGTAAAATAACATGCTAATCTCAGGCTGTGTCCATCCCACTGCCAAAGCAGTAGCAGCAGAGACTGCAGGAGCCCCATAGCAAACACCCTCTCTTTGTTGCACACCATTCAAAGCCTGCAATAAATATAGAATTATTCATTCCCTTCACGGTCTTTTCTAAGGCTTGCCACAGTACCTGAGTGCCTCACAAACCTTGTCACCACATGAAGATGATAAAAGTATAATCATTCTACAGATCGGGAAACTAAGACAAAGAGACTTGCCTGAGGCCTCACAGTGGATTGGTGACAGAGCCAGAATTAGAAGTCGGGACTTTCTGACTCTCGGCACTGTTCTCCTTCCCCCATACCACACTGCCTTTCTGCCAGTGGAGCTGAGCCGCCATAGCTCTCATTGACGTCAGTTGTGACTGTGAGTGCTCAGTACTGCTGCAGATGAGTTCCCAGGTGGTCAGGTTGGGCCCCAAGAGGTGCAGTTGCTGGCCGCTTCCAGAACTGTGGTTTCGGTGGCTTGTACAGTGCTACATACGACGACTGTGACACAGGCAGGGATCAAACTGAATTTTCCTGTGTAACATTGATCTGCCTTAACAACAAACGTATCCTTTCTCTTCCTGCAGTCGCTTGCCTTGTTCTCTACACATCTTCTAACTTGTAGAGAAATGCAGCCTCATTCACTACAGAGCCCCGATTCGTTGTCCTTCCTGTGCACTGAAGGGTCCCCTGAATGTATAGTATGTGTGATCGTGTCATGAAAGGCTCTATCATAATGTACATGCAGAAGGGGGCTAAATTAAGGTTCCGTGAGCAGCCTAAATGCTGGCATTCCCTAACATTCAGCTTGTTCTATTGGTGTTTTATCAAGTGAGCTGCTTCAAAGTCAGCATGCCTGATCCAGCCAAGTCTGCTCCTGCTCCCAAGAAGGGCTGTAAGAAAGCGGTGACCAAGACCCAGAAGAAGTGCCGCAAGACCAGGAAGGAGAGTTACTCCATTTATGTCTACAAGGTGCTGAAGCAGGTTCACCCCGACACCGGCATCTCTTCTAAGGCCATGGGCATCATGAACTCCTTTGTCAATGACATCTTCGAGCGCATTGCTGGGGAGGCATCTCGCTTGGCGCATTATAACAAGCGCTCCACCATCACCTCCCAAGAGATCCAGACCGCCGTGCGCCTGCTGCTGCCCGGGGAGCTGGCCAAACACGCCGTGTTGGAGGGCACCAAGGCTGTGACCAAGTACACCAGCTCCAAGTAACTGGTCTCTTTCTCTAAAAAAAACAACAACATTGAAGGGTTTGACTTTGCAACCTAAATAATGTTCCTTTAACGTAGCTTTTTATGCGCACAGCAACGTGGACAATATTAGAAGCAAATTTTAAATGGTTGAGGTGGCGCAACTTGAAATAGCCATCGCAAGGGCACCAGAATTATACCTGGCCCTGACTTTCATATTGAGGATAGTCCCACTTTCCTGGGCAGTGATGTGGCACCTGCCAGCCAATGGCAACATACTCTTGTTTAGAAGGCTACTATCGGTCAATGTGTGACTTGAAGAAATGCCACCCATAAAAGGTGTCACCAGACAGAGATGGACTTCTGCTTGCTACCCGACACTGCATAGCATATTGCTTCTCTGTTCCACGGCTGCCAGGAAGGGTTGCCTTTAAGTGTTGCCCCGTTTATTTAAGTTATGAATCAAGTTGTTTTTACTTTTCTGTAACTTTTATGCACGTAGGAGGCTGTTTCAGTCCGTAGGTCCAAGGAGTAAGGACTCTTCATAGCCATATTTTTTTTTAGTTGCCGTCTGTAAAGGTTTAAGAACCAGGCAAGGAGAAAATCAGTGAGACCTTTTGCTATTGAGCTGGATTAATGGGTAGCACTGGCAGGCTGGATAACCATGCAATGTGTTTTAGCTGCTACAAATGATACCGTGAAATTCAAGTCATTTGGCTTGAGTGGGTGGGGTGAGAATGTGTTGCATTAATTTACAGACTCTGAATAATCAGTTGCAATACCATGATTTTTTCAGAATGCTGGCCTTGGCAAGCTTTTAGCATTACATCCAAGTGGGAGGTGTGCTTCTTACTTTGAAGTGAAGACAGTTTTACTATTTACTGCTTTCAGAAAATGGCGTACCTTATGGCTTAGAGCTTTCCTTGTGTTGTGGCATACTCATGCCTGACACTTAAAAAGACTTGTAAGTTCTTTGGAATAGCTTGCTAAAACCAGTATTGTTTCCCTTGTGCCATGTAAATGAAGCATTTAACCCTTAGACCCTGAAGGAAGGGAAGTATGTTTCTGAAGAGATGTACTGAGTTTATCATCTGTCTGTCTAGGCCAGGGGCGGGCAAACTTTTTGGCCTGAATGCCGCATCGGGTTTAGGAAATTGTATGGAGTCACAGACTCTGGGCCTTCCTAGTACAGCATCCCAAAATGATATTACCCAAATGATTAAAGTTAGCTAATCCCTACTTTACAAGTGTCTATATAGACTCATGGCTAGTTTTCTAGGGGTTAAATACTGCTATGTCTATGCCTTTTATATTACAATAGAATGCTTGGTGCAAAATCTCCCATAAAGCAAATACTTTCACATATTTCAATTCTGTCCAGCTGTGGGATATGTAACTAGATTATTTCATTGCAACTGAAAAGATCAACCAGGAAAGCAATCTTGTGAAAAAAAACACCAACCAAGTCAAACCAACACAACACACATACATTTGGCAAATTTATCTGGTATTTACTAATCACTTCCAGTTACAGTGATGAGATTATAGCTAGATTAGTAATGTCTGAGCTCAAAGTCAGAAAATGTGCATAGATACATTGCCATGTTGGAGAATTTGAATGAAGTTTAATGTGCCTCTCAATTTTACATCAGTGTTGTCTTCATTAAAGCCCATATGGCTGGGCATTTGTTTCTGTGTTTCCATTTTTCCTATAATTGGTGCAGAATACTTGAAAAAACACTGGGCACATATTAGAGTTCAGCTGTAAGAGACAGCTAATGTATATGCTAGAACTGTGTATAATAGTTGGAAAAATCATGGGTAAAAATACAAATCTGGGTAGATGTGTTGTATAAAACAAACAAAAAATGTAAATTTGTTGGGCCCTTTTCTTAGGGTATCTGAGCAGTATTTTTTTGAAAGTTTTCAAAGATTATGGGATCTTCAACTGGGATCAATCATGTAGTTCCGTTGGCTACATTGGTTCCATTTACAGCAACTGAGGATCTGGCCCATCTATATCAGTAATTTGAAGAATAAGGTCCTGATTCTCTCTTCATTTACGCTTGTGGTACTCTACAGATTTCATTGATGTTATTTACACTGGTTTACGTGGATGAAGAATCAGGCCCTATAGCTTTCCTAATTGCTCTATTTAAAGTTTCATGATCGTTAGTTACTAGCCTTTTTTTGGCTAACAAGTTTGTTGTTTTTATAATCTCATAGTGTCAATGTGTCACACTGGCTCTACCAGTTGAGCGCAGTTTTATAAGAATCCTGCTCTGTCTGCATCATGCCTCCCTGAGAGCCTGCATGTTTGTAGTTTGCAGCGGTTCGCAAGCATACTAAATGGGTTTCTTTCATCAGAAGTGTAAAACTTGGCTGTAAGGTAGGTTTGGAGAGGCACACTGCCTTGCTGTTGCACAAAGAAAACTTTTGCTCCTGGGGGAAATGGCCAAGTTAGAGCTGTGATGCCAAATGTTAGAGGATGTTGTCCTAGGGAACGCTAGCCTTCTGAGAGATCTCAAACCTACTGGTAACAAGGTCTCATTGTACAGCAGGGAAACGTCTGCATCACCCTCATGATCTGTGCATTCATGAATAGAATTGTCATTAAAGTTTATTCATTGCCTGATTTTCCTTAGACATGACCAGCCAATATGCCCTGCTCTGTTGTTCAACGCAGAAGGAAGCAGTTTGTAATAGATTGCTATAAAATGATCCCCCTGTGCAGGAAAAGTGTGATTAAGTGACATTTTTTTCATCCCAAAATATACATATGAAAGTAAGGAACATGCTAATCCTTCCCAGATCCCATGCAATGAGGAAATTGGGCTGGGAGGAGTTAAGGATAGAAGCAGAGATGCTGTTTGGTCTAACTAAGGCATTTATATGGTGTTTATTGTTTCACAAAATATTCTTTCTAGTCCCTTAGGTAGTTGCTTAAATCACATTTTACTGCAGTTGTAGCATTTTTCTTGCAATATCCATCTAATGCACAGTATGCATCACTGTGGTAACTAGGCTCTGTTCTAACCTCTCAAAAACAAAACAAAACAAAAGCCGTCCCATAAAGAACAGTTGGAAAAGCATTACAGTACATCTCCAGGCAGCACTAGTCTGAGATTTGAAGGGTTATTAGAACCTGTTAATTGTCAACAACTATATTATAGTGCCATGAAATACTCTTAAAATTAAGATTGCCATACCTGTGTATGTCTATGGGGCAAAATAATAGGATTCCAGTTGTCTATTAGTAAATAGGCATTTAGGGTCTATGGGAATATGGCTGTTAAGTATCAGTATTTTAAGGAGGCTATGTGTTGGACAATGTTTAGCAGAAGTGATGCTGCCTTTCCCATCTAGTGCATTCCTTCCTGTCTCTTTTAAAGCATCTTGTGTGACATAGTTACTCTCTCAAACTTGCACTTTTAACAAGTTTTCCTCTTGTGTTGTATCAGCTATTTTGGCTCATCTCAGCCAGTTAACTGCAGAATTATACCCCTAATATGCAAGCAGAGTACACCTCTACCCCGATATAACGCTATCCTCGGGAGCCAAAAAATCTTACCGCGTTATAGGTGAAACCGCGTTATATCGAACTTGCTTTGATCCACCTGTTACAGGTTGGATCACAGAAACCCCCTTGGGAGCTGCCACCCGATGTGCAAAGACTACCCCTGTTCCTGTTTTCCTTGCCAGCTCAGGACTCCAGCACCCTGCCTTGCTGAGCCAGACACTCCCGTCTGCTCCAGCACAGACCCAGGGTCTGAATCACTTGTCCCAAAGCTGCACATTTACCTGAAAACAGCTCACAGAAGTGTGCTTGTCTCTAGCACTCAGATGCTCAACTCCCAATGGGGTCTAAACCCAAATAAATCCGTTTTTCCCTGCATAAAGCTTATGCAGGGCAAACTCATAAATTGTTCGCCCTCTATAACACTGATAGAGAGATATGCACAGTTGTTTGCTCCCCCAGGTATTAATACATACTCTGAGTAAATTACTAAATAAAAAGTGATTTTATTAAATACAGAAAATAGGATTTAAGTGGTTCAAAGTGGTAACAGGCAGAACAAAGTAAGTCACCAAGCAAAATAAAATAAAATGCGCAAATCTATGTCTAATCAAACTAAATACAGATAATCTCACCCTCAGAGATGCTTCAGTAAGTTTTTCTCAGACTGGACACCTTCCAGGCCTGGGCACAATTCTTTCCCCTGGTACAGCTCTTGTTCCAGCTCAGGTGATAGCTAGGGGATTCTTCATGATGGCTCCTCTCCCCCCTTTGTTCTGTTCCACCCCTTTATATATCTTTTGCATAAGGCGGGAACCCTTTGTCCCTCTGGGTTTCCACCCCCCCTCACTGGAAAAGCACCAGGTTAAAGATGGATTCCAGTTCAGGTGACATGATCACATGTCACTGCAAGACTTCATTGCCCACTTGCCAGCACACACATATACAGGAAGACTCACAGGTAAACACAGCCATCTGCGGATAATGGTCCTTGTTAATGGGAGTCATCAAGATTCCAAACCATCATTAATGGTCCACACTTTACATAATTACAATAGGCCCTCAGAGTTATATTTTATATTTCTAGTTTTAGATACAAGAGTGGTACATTTATACAAATCGGATGATCATACTCAGTAGATTATAAGCTTTGTAATGATACCGTACAAGAGACCTTTTGCATGAAGCATATCCCAGTTACATGTTATTCACTTATTACCATATTTTTCTAAAACTATCCCAGTTACATTATATCCACTTATTATCATGTTTTTATAAAACCATATAGACTGTACAACGTCATACCACCGGAGTGCGCAGCCCCGCCCCCCTGGAGCGCTGCTTTACCGCGTTATATTTGAATTTGTGTTATATCGGGTCGCGTTATATTGGGGTAGAGGTGTATTCTAATTTTTGCTTAAATTTCTTTAGCAAACTAAGTATTTGGGGCCCAATTAATTCCTGATGCAAATCATTGGAATTACACCAGGGATGAATATGGATTCTTAACTCTGCAGGTTTTCTAAGCTCAGTATCTTAGTTTTAGACAACAATAGAAATTGTGGAGAGTGGTTACTATCCATTTTTTTGTTTTTGGCAAAATCAGTTGAGAGGGAGCACCAGATTCAACCCTGGTATATGCAGGTGAAAGTGCATTGTCTTCTGTAGAATTATACCTGTTTACTCCAAGTCTAAATTTGACTGAAAATCTTTACAACATACCAGTGTTACAAACAACCCTGCAAGGCCTTCAGATTGTGATGCTTATCACTCTGCTTGAGTGATCCTCATTGAATCCTAGTCACTTAGTGGTGACTCTTCTACAGATTACATGTTTACATTAGTATCTCTGCAGGGATCTTCTGTGTGGTAAATTCTTATCTGAGTACTTGAAGGGCTGTACCAAGACTCTAGCTGAGAATTTCCGGGAATAGAATGAGACCTCTGTTTCTTTACACATTTCCCCTTTTTTTGGACACTCATGACTCCTCTGGAACTTGAATTCACTTTAATTTTTTCTTTCAGCAGCTATTACATCATCTCCTGTACGCACCTCTTTGACTTTAACAAGGCATCTCCCCTTTTGTGTTCTCAAAACACTGTGCCTATTGCTGATGAGAAAAGTGAAAGAAAAAGACTCAAGCTTGATTTCTGATTTAAAACAATCATGACATCTTTCTGTTGTGCGTGTGATAGTACTGATGGACAGCCTAATGACTCTTCGAACCAGGAGCCTAAATCCAGGGAGAGCACTCCCTTCCCCCATTCTCTCTCATTAGGGCTCTGAGCTCGCTGGCATAATTCAACAAAGCATATGGGCCTGAGTTTGATTTTCAGCATGCAAGTAGTTCCTGTTGACTATAATTGACTTCCAAGGGACCATTCATACTTAAAGTTAAGCACAGGCTTAAGTGTTTTGCTGGATCAGGCCAGAGGGTTCTGCACCTTGCGGGATTGAGTCCATGCTGAGCAGGTACTCCAAGACCCATGCTGTGGGCTCTGTTAAAGTAGGACGGTTTGGTACTAGCTCCCAGAAACCTGCAGATATGTTTGAAGTATGCCATACTGGTTTGGCTTTTGTTCCCCTTTTTTTTTCAATAGTATCTGCTTGCTTGTTATGGCTTATGGTTATACACGCCATAGACATGTCACTAAAGCTAAAATGTATAACCTCTCCATTTTGGGGTTTTATGTGTTGCTCTTACTTTGCCAGATCCATGAAGGGAAAATCAATTCCCCCTCCAGTCTCCTCCTCAGAAACTCATTTCCTTGTTTCAAGTTTGTCTTTTCTTCTCTCTAGCTGAGTTTGGGAATAAGCCCCATGAGCAACTATTTAAGGAAGAAAATCTTTGCTACATATTAAAGATAATGGAATTTCTTAACCTTCAGCCCTTTAAAAACAATGACTTTTCATCTATAAATAACCGTGGATTACTTATACTTCTGCCGCCACTGATCTTAGTACAATGGCATTTTTAGCTTAATGGCAAATCCCTGACATCAAATACTGTGGACCCCAGTTCTGGTGCCTGAGGCAACTTCTCTCTGTCATTCATTCATTCATGAATGAATTTTGAGTATGTATTTTATAGCCTTCGAAAGCATCTGATTTGAGTATTTGATGACTTCTATATTTAGGTTACTGATCTCTTAAAAGCATAACAGTGGTATCAAATGTGATGACCTATATACCTTTGTGTCCAGTCAGATACATAACCATTTCAGCCACTCAAGCTATTGGCCAATTTGGCACCCCGCGCAGCATAGAATGTGCATTTGAAAGTAGATTTTTAGCTCTTATTTCCACTGAAGTACTTGGACTCATTTTTAACAAAGTAGCAGGAAAGTTAAGAAAAAATATAGTGTGAAATATCATATTTAAAAAGTTGTTAAAGAATCTCTGTATAAATAGTTTAAAAAAAAAATAATCCCTCCCGGAGGAAGAATTGGAGAGTACTGATTAAAATGCTATGCATTTGCTCTGGGAATGATATTTTATATTCAAAGTAGTTCAGCGGAAAGAAAAGCTGAATTGACATATGTATAAACAAGTTGTTACTTCAGCTGTGAGATAATTGGTTGAGAAAACTGTATTACTATTCAAATATAGGGTCCTTTGTATTTGTACTCTAAAGAAGGCCTGATACATTGTCTTTACATATAGAAACTATTGTAGGTGCAAATTGCTAATAGAATGAACTTCAATTTCAGGCCTCTTTGCTCTTAGATAAACTGAGTTTCCTATTTGTAACATTGAAATTCCCTTTCAGCCACAAAATATTTATCACCTTCTTGTTTGTTCAGTTGTTTGAACAATTACTAATAAGGAATAGCTGTTAGGAAGATAATGCTAGGAATTGTCTGTTTTTATCAGAAAAGCCAGAGATGTTTACCATATACTTAGTATATTGTTTAGATCTTCATTAGTATTATTTAAGGAAGGTGAAGTTGCATATTACTTTTTGGAGGTGAGAAGGGGGTTCAGTGTGACTCCTCGCTCAGCTTGGGTGACTAGCTTGTCAGGAAACTTTGTCCCCTTCCATCTAGACAAGGACCTGGCCACAGTGATCCATGCAATTTGTCACGTACAGACTGGATTACTGTAACTCACTGTATATGAAGACGAATGTGAAGACAATGCACAGATACCAGCTGGTATAGAATATAGCTGCCCTTTCTCCATAGCTCAGGCTGCTGCAAACACACAATGCCAGTGCTCAAATCTCTCCACTGGCTCCCAGTCAGTTTCCAGTTAATTTTTTAAGCAATTTCAATGTCCATTTGAAAGCTCCTGAGCTGGTGTTTGACAATGTTACTCCATTCAAGTTGAGGTGTCTACATTGATGTGCACCAACTCATGATCTGGCTCAACATGTATGTTTTTATTTCATTACTCTCAGTCATTGTACCAACCCATCAGCAACGTGTTCTACTCACAGAATGCTTATAGCATTCTTTGCCCCAAATGTGTTTTGACTGCTCAAAAAACTGGGGGCTATTTGATTGAGCTACAAGAGGAACTGTTCAGCCAAATCAATTATAATTATTATTTATTACTGGTATTATCTTTGTGCTTAGGAACCCCAGTCATGGACCAGGATCCTATTGTAGTAGGTGCTGTACAAACAGAACAAAAAGTCCCTGTCCCAAAGATCTTACTCTCTAAGGCTTTGTCTTCACTACCCGCCGATCCGGCGGGTAGCAATCGGTCTATCGGGGATCGACTTACTGCGTCTAGTGAAGACGCGATAAAATCGATCCCTGATCGCTCTGCCGTCGACTCCGGAAATCCACCACGGCAAGAGGCGGCAGCGGAGTCGGCGGCAGCGCGGCAGCGGTCGACTTTCCCCCGTCCTCACAGCCAGGTAAGCCAACCTAAGATACGCAACTTCAGCTACGGTATTCACGTAGCTGAAGTTGCGTATCTTAGGTCGGACCCCCGCTGTAGTGTAGACCTAGCCTAAGTAGTAATACCAGTTCCTGCATCTCAGCAGATTCTTTGCTTATGAATGATTCCATTCTGAAACAATGATGTGGTATCTGTATGTGCTCAGCTTGGTCATGTGCTGATGTGGACACCATATACTGTTTTGTGCAGGATTAAGAGGAAGACCTAGCTGCAGGAGGCTCTGATGATTGTCTTTCATACTGTCAGGGAGAAGAGGGGACTGGCATCTTGCTGCTGTTCTCCGCTGGGTCAGCAGTTCAGATCTCTAAGGGATCTGATTATGTGGTGATTAGACATACTAGCTAAAAGGTTGATCAGAGTATTATAGAAGTGAATTCGTGCTACTAGTGTTAGGAGGTCTCGGCAGTCAGGCAGTACTTTGTAACTCTCTGCTAAAAATATTTGCTCCATATACATGACATAAGGGCCAAATTCTTAAAAGTGGATAGAACAGGTGAATTAGCAACAAAAGTCTGGGCACCCATCATGCCTCAAAAAGCCCATATTTTTGCAATGAAAATACAGTGTGCCTCTGCAAATTGGATAAATGCACATGCACTGAGGTTTCTGTTAAAATCCTTACAGTTTTGCCTTTGCAAGCAGGTGTTCCTACAGTCTTCATTAGAACTGGTTGGAAATGTTCTGACACTTTTTTTTTTTTTTTGTTAGAAAATGCCAGTTTTTAGAAACCAGAACTGTTCATGGGAAAGGGCTGGCTTTGACAAATCTCCTGATTTTAAAATTTTATTGAAAAAATGTTTTGAAATTGTCTGTGTTCTGTTTCTACATACTCAGTTTAATTTTTCCATTCTAAATGACTTTTCAGTTCAATTTATTCTAAAAAGTCAATGTAATGAAAACTTTTTAAAATGATCTAAACAAAACATTTTGATTGATCTGAGCTGAAATGTTTTTGAATTATCATTTTTAAAATTGGAGATTTTGACTTCTTGCCCTGATTTAGGATAAGAGTTTTTGAAATCACAAAAACTTTTGTGGAACAGGAAAACCATTTCCCACACACCTTTAGTCTTCGTGATATGAGGAATATGGTTCCAAGACTCCCCCATCTATATTTTTATGCCATAAAAATGAAATTCATTTAAAGAAAGGATGTAAAATCAGCAAGAGAACCCAGAAATCCACAGCCAAAATTTAAACTCTCTCATTAGTATGTTGCTTCTACTTCCTTGTCTTGTTCTCTGCCGAAGCACACATATGTAGGCCTGCAAGGGCTCTGCATCATGAACTGTGTGTGCTATGTTTGGAGTGGAAAGAGAATTGATGAGAATAATCTCAATCCAGAGATTAACCCATAAAGACTAAATTAGGTGTCCTATTTTGCATCAGGCATGAGTTCAGACTTCATGGATATAACTGAATTTTGCTTTGCTTTCTTTATCAAAATGTAATGGCGTCCTAGTTAGTACATTTTGTGCTTTCTGTAAATCCAGAGTAGTTCTTACTTGTTTGGAAACTTCTATTATAAGTATTCATTTAACATTTGCATAGAATGCCATAGTGTGTGCATTGTACTTTTATATAGCCAGTAGAGACAGTAGCTGCCCCAAGCAAGATAGATAGGACATTACACTAGTGGATGTGAAAGGATTTCGGTACTGCGTCCTGCTATAGCACATTTATTTGATTGTATGAATTTTCAATCTGCATTCAAAGATGCTAAAATTATGCACAGATTTGAAATGATGATTTAATTGTTTTACAAATGAGTGTTTTCTTCAGCATACAAAACAGATGAATGAATCCCGAAAGGCCTTTTTCTGTGACTTTAACAGACGATTTCCTGAATTTGTTAGTCTCTAAGGTGCCACAAGTACTCCTGTTATTTTGACATTGTTATGTTTCCTGGTTTAAGGCTATGAATAATTAGCTATTTAAGTAAAAAAATACTTTGAGGACTAGATGTCAACAGAAAAGCTGTCAGTAAATTTGGAACAGCTTTGCATGTCAGGATGATTATAGGAGTGAATAAAAGGAATTACCAGCAAATTGAACCACGCAGTGTACAGTTCTTAACTTCAGCTTCCTCCAGTTTCTCCTGCTTCATTCCCCTGCTTTCCTAGGCTGCTCATGATATTATCAAGCTGGGAATTCTTCTTCACAAAATCCCTTACTGTGGACAACTGTTATCCAGCATTTACTCAAATAAGTTAATCAGTGCTCAGTCACTTGAAACTTCACCTTTAGGGCTCCCTCTGACGAGGCAGCTGCTCTTAATAATTAGCTCTTTTGTCTGATTTCCTGAAATGTGGAAAGCCACTTACTCCACAGCTTCAATTCCAAACTAGTGCCAGGAATCCAACTGGTCTGTTGGGTACAGCAGGTTCTCTGTGTACTTCCCAGGTAGTAAACTGAGCCACCCCACTGGCTAAAAACACAAGAGGTAATTTTTTCTCATAGGTGATCAAACTATCACTGCAAGAAGAGTAACAAAATAGCTGTCGGTTCTGTGAAATGAACAGTTGCAGGTTGGTCAGGGTAATGTCAAGTGAATTACTAAAAAGACATTGGAGCCATTTTAGCTGGAGCATTAAAATGTCTTTTAAAATCCAGATGTTGCATGGCACATAAAAGGGCATCAGAGTCTATGGAAATACAAGTTAATCAGGGTCGTCATATGGGTTTTACGTAGGTAGGTGGGATTGAACAAGTATTCCTCCAAATATTGAACTTGAAAATATAATTGTTTGTATTAGATCAGGGATCGGCATCTGCAGTGTCCGCAGGTTCGGCCGATCACAGCTTCCACTGGCCGTGGTTCGCCGTTCCAGGTCAACGGGGGCTGTGGGAAGCAGCGGCCAGCATATCCCTTGGCCCACGCTGCTTCCCGCAGCCCCCATTGGCCTGGAATGGTGAACCGCGGCCAGTGGGAGCTGCAATTGTTGGAACCTGAGGACGCTGCAGGTAAACAAACCATCCCGGCCTGCCAGCGGATTTCCCTGACGGGCCACATGCCAAAGGTTGCCGATCCCTGTATTAGATTTTATTTTTTTAAGAAACCTAATGGGCCCGATTCTTCTCTTTCTATGCTGGTGTAAATGATGAGTAACATCACTGAGGTCAGTGGAGTTGCACTGATGATTAAGCATAAATGCAAAGATTATCACACTATCTATTTATACGTGTAAGTTCTTCTAGAGGCACCCATCACATAGCTTCTGAACTCAAGTACAAACCAGAGTTATGATATGTAAAGAGACTGGAGTGTTCACTTGTGTCCCTCTTATTTTAAATGGAAATCTGTGTTACCAACTGGTAAGAGTTTTGGAGTATTAACACAAATTGGCTATCTTGATACCCTGAAAATGCAGGTTTTAAATTTCCTCCATCATGGATGCTGTAGTATCCATCCAGTGCTGTGTTGAACCCACATTTCAGAAGAGAGACCTTGTGGCTTTTTTAGGAACTGCACTGGATTGCTTACCGTCCAGACGTTCACCAGCACCTGGGTTGTTAAACATTCTGTCCTTGATGTAACTTGGGACCCATTTTGGGTTTGGTTGCACACATCTCTCTGCTTCTGCCATGCTAATAAATCATGTGCTGTGTAATAAGGGCTTGATCCAAAGGTCATTGTAGTCAATGGGATCGGGCCCTAATAAGAATGTCTTTTCTATACTGTGTATTTTTGCACTGGTATTGCGCTGCTGATATAGGTGCAGTGGAACAAATAGCTAATGTGGATATGCTGAACATTTGTATAAAAATATTGCTTACCCTGATGTGTATCCCAGTTTCAAACTGAGTTAAGCTGCTCAAGTACAAGTAAAGTTTACACCAGTGTAGCGAGCGTGCGCACACACGCACACGAGCAGTGTGTTCCAGGACAGCTATACCAGTGCAAAAAAATAAATAAAATAAAATAAATCCCTGTGTCCTAAGTGGTTGGCTGTTCATGAGCGGCTTACTGGCATGACATGAATGGATTGGTAACTAAATGAAGGATTGGCTTTGCTAATCACTGTAAGAATACTCTTTAATGAGTTTCTGAAGTGTTCTTAAGTGATCCCTGCCTACACTCGTTCTAATGAGACATTGTCCAAGGCATGAAATGGTAAAACTTGAATCTGGACCCAGCCCCCAGGAGCTTCTGCTATTCAATCACAAAAAATAATTTGTTTCTGGAATAATAAATATAGTTGGGAGACAAAAGTATTGTATTGCCTACTTATCTTTTGCCTTGTCACTTAGTGTATCAGCTAGTTTGTAAATCAAACCCCTGGACCTGATGCTGGGCTTTGGGGTGTTTGGTGTTTAGAAGCCAGATGTGAATATTGCAGCTCTGGTATATAGAGCAGATAACTAATTTGGGGTCACTTCCAAATCATTCATTCATTCTAGAAATAATGCAAGAAAATAAGGGGTGGCAGCTATCGACACACTACAGGCAAGTTCAGATTTACTAACAGATTTGTCTTGCAAAAAGGCTGTTAGTTTATTATTAAACAGCGTAATTTATTCATTCGGTTCTTTAAGATTGGTGTTATCAAGTCCACTGTGGTTCTAACATTTCCCAGGCAGAAATGCTGGAAATTATTTTTCCCAAACTTGTGGTTAACAATAAGCTTACATTGAGGAAAGAACTTTGTTCTTAAATGGTTTTTCAGGAACTTTATTGCATAAGCACACATAGTCTTTAATACTGAGGAGTGAAAGATGCAAATGAACAAAAAACATCTTGGAGAAATTTGAGGTCAGGTAGCAGGTTGAATGTTTTTTATCCCAGACAGATTGTTTTGTTTTGTTCTGTTTGTGGCTGGGTATAGAGTTGTGACCTTTTTTCTTGGATGTGGACCTCTGTGTTTCTGTTACCCGCCAACTGGGTTTCTCAAGTCTTTTTCACGTTGGGCTACCTTGTAGGGATATTAAAGAAGGTACTAACAGTGATTCCCCCAAGTGACAGTAACCCCCTCATAATTTGTCCCCCACACTTTAAAATCCAACAGTTTCACCAAGTACAAAAATCTCTTGGGTCTTCTGTTAAAACTTGTAAGATACTGTCTGTAGAAACCATTGATTGTATCTATCCTGTGAAAGGTACTTTATTACTATGTAAAACTTACAAACAAGTTAATTGACTTTGTTCTTGAAGTAATTGATACAATGTAAACAAACACTATAAGCCATTAAGTGACTTTCACTTCATTGTAACAGCAACGGCCCCTAGGACAGACCCCACCCTCTGTGATTAAAGGGCCGGGAGTCTCAAATGAATTAGCACACACCCCGAAAGTGGTGGAGACAGTAAATTAAAATATGGTTAAGATATGAAATGTATGCTGATGAATGCTTGATATACATGAATGGTTATGGAGGTGCCAGCCTAGAAAGGGAGTATCCATCGGCCGAAGAATGTGTCAAGTGGATGACCAGACAACCCCCGGAGGGTAAACTGGGATCCACCCCATCACCTGGAAGGATGAGAAACACAAACTTTGGACAGTTTCTCATCCTTCCAGGAATGTGCCCAGGAATGTGTCCAGGAATGTGCCATCTGCTGATTGAGTCAGCAACAGCAGGATGAAACAGCTCCCATAGACTAACATAGGAATTAATTCCTATAAGAATGGACTCTCAAGACTGATGACTTTGAGTCTCTGGTTCTGCTGCCAACCTCCAGGAGCATCAGGTGCACCTGACACAGACTCGGCTCCATCCTCATAACCAAGATACCTGGCCAATAGGTTGGCATGAGCAACTTCTAGGCTGGTAACTATAACACCTATACAGAACTTAAATGAATAATTGTGTAAATGAATATATATATATATTTGTGTGTGTGTATAAGAAATAAGTAGTGATAGAAGTAAGTAGTCAAACAACATTGTTTACTTTTATCTTTTGCTTTATCATTATATTTACAATAAATGTGGCATCTTTGCCTTATCCCTCTTTAATAAGATCCTGCTGGTTTTTATTCTATTGGTATAATAACCTTTGAAGACCAGTCAGAACCATCAGCTAGTGGAGAGTGTAGCTGCTTACTTAGTGGTGCTTCTCATGCACAGCATATCACTATGATGTGTTCTGCAGTGCAGTAGTCATTCGTTTTCAGTGCAGTTGAAGGTGCTGATTCTAATCATAAAGATCTGCACTGTCTTACTTTGGATAGCAACTGTCTTTATGCACCAGGTCAGTTGGGATCCTCTTGTTAAGTGACCACACTTGAATTTGAGGCATTCCCAGTTGGGGCTCTCATCTCTGGAATTCACTTCTTATGTTGGTGTGAGGAAGCTAGAGTTTGCTGACCTTCAGGGGATGTTGCAGAGCAAATCTAATTTTTCCCATATGCATCAGCTTATGTATTACCAAGATGGTATTTTCTGCCTATGCTTCGGGCTAGGCATTTTGCATATTTTTTTGTAACTTGCAATTTAGGGCTAGATTGTCCCTTTTCTCTATGCACAGGCATGGGGGAGGGAAGAGAGATTTATCAAGAGAAATGGGGTGGGAGCTTGGACACACTTGCACACCCTGTTCTTGGGCAGTGCATAATCACAGTTCTCGTTTAGCATGTCTAGGGATATTTATCCCCCTCAAAGTTATCACAGATGGAGGGAGATGGCACCAAGGGATGGTGCAGCATGAACATTCGCCCAGCACATCAGGGAACTGGGTGAGGGATTTGTGATGCCTAAGGTTCCACACTTATCTCCAGACAGGCTAGTGTCCATCAGACACAATCTTGCCTTTAATGTGATCTGCAGACTTCATTAGTATGCTATTTGCTCCATGTTCCAGGTCATTAATGAATATGTTCAATAAGATCTCCCCCTCAGCTCCATCCAGTGTCATTTATCATTATCCTTCGTTTATAGTCCGGTAGCCAGTTTTCAATCCACAGGACCATGTACTGGTCATTTCCAAGTCTTTTTGAATTAATTTTTCAATTAAGGTTTCATGAGCCACAGTATCAGATGCTGTCCTAAAATTTTTTTTAAAAGGCGATGTACCGTGTTTCTTTCATCCACTCCTTTTGTAACTCTATCAGAATAAAAATAAAGCAACAACATTTGTCTGGCAGGATTTATTTTTTATAAAGCTGTGCTAGCTGTTTCTCATTGTTCTGCTACCTCCAAGATGTTTAGTTGTGGTTTTTTTTCTTTCTCTTAATAAAATTGGTGCTCTCTTTTTTCCACTTCCGCTTAAAAGGCCTTGAGCCATATTCTCCACTGTGTTGTGCCTTATTTAATCACTTTCATGCTCACTTTGCAAAGGTGTAACTCCACCAAATAAGAAAGGTTGAGTCTAGTTGTTTACTAGTGTTCAGTTATTTACATCTGTGCAATGTGCATGTAAAATTCTGCCACTCTGATTAGTTTTCACTGGGTCTCATTCTCCATTGCCCTTCATTTTGTGTAGTAACACTAGTGCAAAATGCTACTAAATCAGTGGCCAAGTTCTCTGCCGGTGTAACTTCATTGACTTCAGTAGAGCTGCACTAACAGATAATTTTACCAAAAATCGATAGCGCTTTGCTCTTCCTTTGCACTGGTGCAAATGATTGCACAAGCTGCAGGACAATAGAGGATTGAGCCCTCTGAGCAAAGGTTTAAATCAGTGGCTCTCAGCCTTTTCAGTCTACTGTACCCCTTTCAGGAGCCTGATTTATCTTGCGTACCCTCAAGTTTCACCTCACTTAAAAACTACTTACAAAATCAGATGTAAAAATACAAAAATGTCACAGCACACTATTACTGAAAAATTGCTTATTTTCTCATTGTTACCGTATAATTATAAAATAAATCGATTGGAATATATTGTATATATTATATATATTTATATTGTATATATTATATATATATATATATATATATATATATATATATATATATATATATATATATATATATATATATATATATATATATATATATTGTACTTACATTTCAGTGTATTGTATATAGAGCTGTATAAACCAGTCATATGAAATTTTAGTTTGTACTGACTTCGCTAGTGCTTTTTATGTAGCCTGTTATAAAACTAAGCAAGTATCTAGATGAGTTGATGTACCCCCGTAAGACCGCTGAGTACTTCCAGGGGCAATGTACCCCTGGTTGAGAACCACTGGTTTAAATGACTCCTTGAGTTGGAAGGCAGAAGAAAGCTATGCCCCTGATGTTTTTAAATTGTTACACACACACCCAAGATGCAATGGGTGCATCTTTTTTTCTCTGTGTTGAAAAATATAAAAATAAAAATGTTTCTGGGTGTTGAAAGTTAGGTAAGATGTCAGGCTTAGAAATACATCTGTGGGAGATTACATCAAAGAATTCTGATATTTAGTAATGGAGCATTTCTGTAGTACACAAAGACTGGGCCAGATCATCAGCTGGTATAAATCTGCAATGAAGATGTATTGGTCCACCATAGTAACTGTCCATAGGGCAAGTGTTCTGTTATCCAGCTTAGTGTCTGTATCTGTTTAACAGATGGTTACAAGGGAAACAAAGTGTGACTATTTTGCCATTTGGCTGTCCTTAGTACACAGTGTAGTGGTCTGTGACTCAGCCTGGAAGCTTGTTGTGGCTGGAGACTGTTTACTTTGGTTGCTCACTGATGAATGGTTTATTTTTTCTTTAAGGGTTTTCTCTATTGTAAGGTTTCTATTATTTTTACAGTAACATATTTTGAGGAAACTTTAGATGATTTTGCTTATTGAAATTGGTCATGTCTTTCCCCAGTGATTTCTCCCCCCGCCCCCCCCCCCCCCCCCCGCACACAGTGTCCTGTTTCAGAATTTAGCAGATTGCATTCAAAAGTAGTAGTTCAGAATTGTTTTCATAGGAGACAGAGGCAATTGTTAGCATGGAACATTATGCTATTTTAAAATGCAATGGTTATTTATTAAACTAGCTTTTTAAATAACATATGGTTACTCAGTAAATATAGGGGCCCTTTGCTAAAGTTTTAATTAGAAACTTGTTACTTGAGGGCCAGTTTCTGCTCTGTTACACCGTTGTTAATCTGGAATTACTCATGATTTACATCTGTGTAACTGATTGTAAAATTGCCCTGAGTTAGCTGTTCATCCTAGTGTGACATAAAGGAAGAATCACTGACAAAGTGTCTCTTCTTAAGAAAATGGAAATGAAACTGCATTTCATCAAATGGTTGAGAAGGATGAGTTGTTGTTTTTTTAGAACAATTGGGGGATGGGGAGAGGAAAATATTTTCTAGTGTCATACTATATTTTATACCTTCAGTAATCAACTCCCCAGAGACTGATCACTACATTATTAGATGATATTATAATTCTTTCCATAAACTCATATATGCAGTGCATGCTCAAGCTGAAAGTTATTTACTGTGCAACACAGGGAAAAACCCTCTTGTTTGCTAGGAGCAACAGCTCATTATAGTAATACTTCTCCCTGGGCTAATTCTTAATAACAGACTTTGAGGAATGCAAAACAGTTCTGATCCTTGCTGTGAATCAACAGGATGTTGCGCTGTCATTCTTAAGTATAGCTTTGAAAATGTGGTGCCAAGGTAGCGGTAGCGTATTGTGTGTCAGTGCTGAAAGAAAAGCCTGCCCTTCGGTTAATCTTTTAATTTATTAACTTTTTTCTGCCTTTAACAGTTAGCTACACAGGTCAGACATGTTGGCTAACAAGTTCAAAATGTCAAACTGATGCTTGTGTAATACCTTCTACTTGGGCAGACATATTTTAGAGACATCTGGAGGATCCTTTCCCTAATGCTGTGTACATGCTGCTGTAACAGACATTGACTGACTGAATTCGGTAATCCGTGCTGAGCTGGTAGCAGGCGATATTTGTAGGTGATATCGCACACTGAAGATACGCATTGTGCAAATCACATATTTAACTAGAATTTCAAGATTCAACATACATCAGGGTCTGCCAGTGGCTGAAATGTTCAATAAGACTGCAGATTTCTTTTATAGTGGTATTTGAGAGTTCTCCTCTATTTCTGAGCGCTGGCTGTTATTGGAGACTGGTAGTGGCTGCCTGTGACTCAAAGGTTTATTGCAGTTCAAGTTTTGTAAGTGGCTAAAGGCTTCTGTAAAACTCCAGCAGGCAAGCATCCAGTTTGTCTCTGCTGAAAAGAAGGGAACAGAAGCTTGAAATCCCTTCCCCCTTTCCTCTGGGGCTTCTTGATGAGCATGGAGGTGCTCATTTGACACTGACATTGTTTGTTCTGGGTCATATCAGGGGCCATACCTGACTCCTAGATGACCATGGCCAAACTGGGATTTGGAAATTGGCGTATTTGTTGTGTTGATATCAGGTGTTAGGAACTTAATCTTCTTGGGCCAGTTCTTTCCTCTATTTTCACAAGCGGAGGAGGACTCACTTGGGTGTACCTGGGGGACAGACAGGGTGAAACGCCACTTCTGAAGTATCAGTCCCCATCCTACTATAAGCCATTCTTCAGGTGCTCCACAGGAACTGAGCTCTGTGGGTGGGACGCTGTCTAGGGAACAGCCACATCTGTAGCATTTTCATCCCTGGAGAATGGACATTGACCCAGTCAGCATTATATAAAACGACCATACTGGGTCAGATCAAAGGTCCATCTTGCCCAGTATCCTGTCTTCCGACAGTGGCCAATGCAGGTGCCCCAGAGGGAATGAACAGAACAGGTAATCATCAAGTGATCCATTCCCTGTCTCCCATTCCCAGTGTCTGGCATTACTTCAGTTGCTTTCCCCTTCAGAGGGAGGTGGCAGGACAATGAACGGGAACATGGTATTCATGGGAAATACGCTGCTGGGCAGGTAGGGATGGGCAGGAAGCACCGCTGTACACTCAGAAATTTTGATATGAGCTCAGGATTTCTAATTCATTTTTCTTAATGTGTGTGTTTTAATTTACGGCACAACGTGGGCTCTCAACATAGTGCATAGTTTGGTACCTTACACAAACACACAGAGCCAGACACATGTACCAGCACAGGGACCAAAGGGAGCCATTTTGTGCCTCCCTCTCTCTGGCCATTAGAGCCTATGTTACTGTAGCCTCCTCTCTCAGGTTAGGACAGTCCTGAAAGCTAACCTGAATTGAGCCTAAATGAGTCAGCAGTCTAACCCTGTTGCAAAAAAGCAAACATTGTTCTGGGATGCATCAGCAGGAGTGTTATAAGCAAGACAGAAGAAGTAATTCTTGTGTTCTACTCCATGCTGATAAGGCCTCAACTGGAGTTTTGTGTCCAGTTCTGGTCATCACATTTCAAGAAAAATGTGGACAAATTGGAGAGAAAAAACAGAGGAGAGCAATAAAAATGATTAGAGGTCTAGAAAACATGACCTATGGGGAAAGATTGAAAAAATTGGGTTTGATTAGTCCTGGAGTAGAGAAGGCTGAGGAGGGACATGAAAACAGATTTCAACTACAGTAAAACCTCAGAGTTACAAACACTCGGGAATGGAAGTTGTTCATAACTCTGAACAAAACGTTATGGTTGTTCTTTTAAAAGTTTACAACTGAACATTGACTTAATACAGCTTTGAAACTATACTATGCAGAAGAAAAATGCTATTTTTACCCATCTTAATTCAAATGAAACAAACACAGAAACAGTTTCCTTACCTTGTCAAATCTTTTTTAACTTTCCCTTTATTTTTTAATAGTTTACATTTAACACAGTACTGTAATGTACAGTATTTGCTTTTTGTTTTGTTTCTGTTGCCTGATTGCAAATGAGGTGTGTGGTTGACTAGTCAGTTCATAACTCTGGTGTTCGTAACTCTGAGGTTCTACTGTACATAAAAGATTGTTACAAGGAGGAGGGTGAGAAATTGTTGTCAACCTCTGAATAGGACAAGCAGCAATGGGCTTAAATTGCAGCAGGGATGTTTAGGTTGGACATTAGGAAAAACTTCCTAACTGTCAGAGTAGTTAAGCACTGGAACAAATTACCTAAGGAAGTTGTGGAATCTCCATCACTGGAGCTTTTTAAGAACCCATTAGACAAACACCTGTCAGGAATGGTCTCATTATTTAGGCTTTGGCTACACTGGCGCTGTACAGCGCTGCAACTTGCTGCGCTCGGAGAGGTGGGGTACATACAGCGCTGCGAGAGCTCTCTTGCAGCGCTGGCGGCGTGACTACACTTGCGCTTCACAGCGCTGCCATGGCAGCGCTGTGAAGTCCCGAGTGTAGCCAAGCCCTCAGTCTTGCTTTGCAGGGGGCTGGACTACGTAACCTATGAAGTTCCTTCAAATCCTACACTTCTATGATTCTGTGACCACTACTTACGGAGCCATGCTACTTCTAACATATGCTTTAGTGTGATCATTTAGGATGGGATTTTCAAGAATACCCAAGTGATTTAGGAGCCTAAATAGCAAGAATACCCAGGTGATTTAGGAGCCTTCAATTGCTTTTGAAAATCCCATCGTACTTATCTCATCCTACTCATCCTATTTTAAATGTCTGAATGGTCTTTTTCTTTCTTAGGTTTTCTTTCATAGGTGTAATTTTTCTTAGAGTGTAATATACTGCAATAAACTTCCTCTCATCCGCTCAATGTCTGCTACATGGACTGAATGGTTGTTAGGTTTTTAGTGGATAACCACTGTGTTGTGGCTTTTCTTGTGTCAGATGTGTTTATGAGCCCTAGCCAGTGGAGATGACTTGCAACTTATTTTTAAAAAATCCTTTAGTATTGGTTTCAGAAGTTGTTTTCAGAATTGTTTGTTTTCTGAAGTGTGCTAAATTTTACTTACGTAAAACATTGTAATAAATAACTCGTGTATCTGTATCAAAAGCAGAGCAACTTTCAGTTATCTCACTAGATATATAGCTATTCTGTCCATGGATTTGCTTACTCCTATACTGTGCTGGAGCATATATTGGAACAGAACCTCAGTTCACTGACTTCAGTGGAGCTACACTGATTTACTGCCCTAGCTGAGGATCTAACCCATTGTTACAGAACCAGTAACTGTAGAAGAGGTTTTAATTTGTTTCTGCAGGTGAAATATCAGACAGCTGTTAAAACATCTGTTTCCTCACCAGTCCACTTGTCTTTATAACAGGAGTCAGCTGGAACATTTGTTTCTCAGCCAAAATTTTCACACTATACTAGTTACCTGGTATATGTACATCTATAGTACATGATCGAGCAGCTGCATGCTGGGCTCAGATAGATACAGGGTTGGTTCTGTTTTGAGCAGGGAATTGGACTAGATGACCACCTGAGATCTCTTCCAACCCTAATCTTCTATGATTCTATGATTCCTACCAGCTCTTACAAATTGCAAAAACGTCACCAAACTTTTTAAAAGCTACTCATGTTCAAGAAAGCAATTCAGTGCTACTCAAACATGTCTCAAGCCTCTGCTGTCTTGTTTTAAGTTAAGAGAACGTAGCAGTTTTGATCTTTGGTGTAAATGAACTGTAGTTAAATAAAGATAACCTGACAGCTCAGGCCTCTACATCTTTCTAATACCATTATCACAGGCTTAATACTTAAATGATTTCAGTGTCTATTTTTTTTTCTTGTGGAAGTGCCTTATGTGTTTGTGACAGACTTTGCCACATTCTCAAACGTTACTGTTGGTGAAACTATCTATCCAAAAGGAAAATTTGAAAATTTCACTTTTGTATTCTCTTTTGAATCAAATCTGATTTTGAGTAGAAAAATCTTGCAAATTTTTGCAGGCTGTTCATAAACTTGGATAACTTTCAAAAGTTTTGAAACTTTATTTATCAAGAGTTTTGGTCTTTCATTTTGAATTTTTTGCACATCTTAAACGGCCACTATTAATTGCATATTTACATGTTTGTATTTTACCTCCATGTGCTAGTAACCCTTTTGACTGGATGCCCTTTCTATTCCTGTTATGCTTCTCCCTGCCTACACCTCAACCTGACCTGTCTACTCTCCCTTTCTTGTAACTGCAGAGGTGATTTGCAGATATTTATATCCCCATTCTTGTCTGGATAATTTTATTACCTGGGGAATCCCCAAAGCTCTGCCTATAGTTTGGAGAGTGTCTTTGAACCCTTGTGAGATTTCCAAATACACACAGATAGGGTTTGTCCTGCCCACTGAAGTCAATGGGAATGTTGCAATTGACTTAAATGTATTGGCACCTTAAATGCCTACAGAGAAATTCTGTGTTGTGCCTCTAAGAAGCGCAGGAGAGAACTCCAGAGCAAGGGTAGGAGAGGCTCATTGGCTTTCATTCAGCTATTTTAGTACCCTTCTGATTCTGGGCTGCTCCCAGGGGATGGAACAGCCCCTGCAGGCTGTCAGATTTACAGCAACTGGTCACCAGCTGCATATAGGCAGCAGCGTTACCCAGAATTTTCACAGTGCAATGTGGTGTGGTCCCACGCCTTCTGTGCCAGTGCTTGTGAGGGGATCCTCGGAAAACAGTCTGTGGCTCTCCCTCAGTTCCTGCGCTGAGGGAACGCTCCCCTGGCTGGATCTAGGATTATTAGAGCCCTTTTAGACTGCTCCAGCCCTTTTACGCTGAGTAAAGGGTTCAGTGTGGGGGTGGGAATCTCACCCTTACTCTCCATTGTTCTGTTCATCTTATATCTTACTTCAAACTTGCTCTGCTGTGTTAAAACTTGCACAGAGCCTATTACAATGGCTGAAACTAGTGTCTTCAATAAGTCTTACATTTTCAAATGCTGCAGATGTAAACCATGTTGGAAGGATTAGTACACTAGTAAAGTAACTGCTCCTGAGAAAAGCTGTTAGCATGTAAACAATGTTAGAGAGTGAAATTGGGACAACTGTCCCAGTCTTGGTATCCAAAGATCACCTCTCCCTGACTAATTCCACTAACTGTGTAATAGGGAGATTTTCCTGTAGTCTCTTTTCTTTTTCTCAGTCACTTGCTGGAGAATAAAAACTGTTAGATAATGACTTTTACAGCTGTGTACCAAAGCTTCCTGGAGGTTCGTTAAGATGTCCCGCAGAAATAATAAAATTATATTTGACATGGCCTGTGATAAGAGGCTGAGAAGCCCTGCTGAGCTTTTTATGGAATCAGTATCTTTGCTTGAATGCATCCTTTGCAGACCAGTTGTTCTGAAGTCTCTGTGTAGATTAGCAAGGTCTTTATTTCTTTTCTCCTCTGAGTGAACACTCTTACAAAACTAGTGAAGTGAAGCTAAGACAAAAGAAATGCAGCCTGCTGCTCTGCAGGCTAAACTAAAAATGGCTAGTCTTCTTTTCTAATTATTACCCCATTGCGTTGACTCAAGCCTTTATAGCAGTGGGCAGTGTGCAAAAAACAAATGCATCATGAGCCATTTCAAGCTTTAATTCCTGGTGCTGTAGTTACTAAAATGTTTCAGGCTGTCATCTCTAGACTCTGGACCAGAGTGTGGCTAATCCCTCCCTGTGGGGATGGTGGTCCTTGCAAGGCCAACTCTGCCTGTTGCTTTGAAAGGGGGCAGCCCCTCCCATCTCTCTGCCAGGCCAGCCACATTGGCCAGTGTAGAGGAGAGGCTGGGTTATGGCACAGCCCTTACTCCTCCCAGCATGCCCCAGCCCAGGAGGCCAGTCACACTGCTCTTGGTTAGTGTGCACCAAATAAAGCAGGAGGCTGAACAATGAGGATAAAATTAAATATTAAAAAGATGCTCATTAAGTGAGCTCTGTGCACTGAATGAGGCAGGGTCCTGTGGGAAAAAATGGTATATAATCATGTAATTAAAGACTGCATATGCACAAGGGGACCAAATTAAGGTTGCACAGTCAACCTTAATTCTGGCATTTCCTAGCTTTTGAGCGCTTGACTTTGCAACCTTGATAATGTTCTTTTAATGTAGTTTGTGTGTATGTGCACCATATATTAATGCACAGGACCGCAATGTGAATAAAATGGAGTAAAGGGAGTGGTAATGTGATACTAGAGCCTTTTGCCTTTCCCTCCTTGCTTGGACTCTGGTACAGATTCATGGTGGCTGAAGTATGTTATAATTCTTTTTCTGTTTATTCTCTAGTTGAACAGAGTTGGTCATGTCAGTGTGATTCTTAGTGAAGAGGTTTCTGCCTCACACAAAGCCACATCAGCCTTTCTGTTAGGCTTAGCAAGAGTTGAATCTTTTGCAGACTCTGCTCCTGTCTCAGAACATGGACTGCTCTCCAGGCCACGGCCAAAGCAAATTAGAGGAGCAGTGAGATCAACTCACTGTATTGCGTCTGCTCCATGTATACTATAGGCATGAGATGTCAGTGTGGTCTGCCGTGCAGCTTTCCTGGGAACAAAAATTCACCTGGAAATTTAAATGGGGAAATAAAAAAATGACAATCATAAAGATTTGGGCTCTTTCCCAAAGTGCAAAGGGCTAATTGATTTTGATCTTCATTACCACCAGCCCTAATCCAAAATGTACTAAAAGAAGTCTGTCTGACAATGGATTCTTTGAACCTTTAGGTCAGAGTAGAGCAGTGCAGGAGCCACCTGTGTTGCTCCAGCATTCCCGACCTGGCTGTGGCATAACACTCAACACTGCTGTGGGGACATTTCCCTGTGCAGTTGAGTTGTTTCACAGTGCAGGAGCTGAGTGTGTGAATTCATAGATTCTAAAGCCAGAGTGGACCATGCTGATCATCTAATCTGACCTCCTGTACAACACAGGCCATAGAACTTCCCCAAAATAATTCCTAGAGCAGATCTTTTTAGAAAAACATCCAGTTTTGATTTAAAAATTGTCACTGATGGAGATTTACTGCTATCCTTGGTAAATTGCTCCAATGGTTAATTACTCTCACTATTAAAAATTTACACCTTATTTCCATTCTGAATTTGTCTCGCTTCAGCTTCCAACCACTGGATCATGTTATATCTCTCTCTGCTAGATTGAAGAGCCTATTATCAAATATTTATTCCCTATGTAGGTATTTAGACTGTAATCAAGTTGCTCCTTAACTTTCTCTTTGTTAAGATAAATAGATTGAGCTCCTTGAGTCTATCACTATAAGGCATGCTTCCTAATCCTTTAATCATTCTTTGTGGCTCCTCTCTCAACCCTCTCCAATTTATCAACATCCTTCTTAAAGTGTTGACACCAGAATTAGACTCAGTATTCCAGCAGAGGTCGCAACAATGCCTAATACAGAGATAAAATAACCTCTCTGCTACTACTTGAGATTCCCCATTTATGCATCCAAGGATAATCACTGCTTCCCAGGATAGAGTCCCCCATCATAATGTAAGAATGGTCTACATTATTTGTTCCCAGATGTATACATTTACCCACGTTAAAACACACATTGTTTGCTTGTGCACAGCTTGCCACGTGATCCAGATCACTCAGAGGCTTGTTCTGTTCATTATTTAGTGGTCCCCCAATTTTTGTGTCATCTGCAGACTTTATCAGTAGTGATTTTGTTTTTTTCCAGGTCATTAACAAAAACGTTAAATAGCGTAGGGCCAAGAACGGGGCCCTGCTGGATCCGACTAGAAATATATACGTTCAATGATTATTCCCCGTTTACAATTGCATTTTGAAACCTATCAGCAAGCTTTTATTTCATTTAATGTGTACCATCTTAATCTTATATATCCTTCTAGTTTTTTCATCAAAATGTCATGCGCTGCCAGGTCAAACGCCTTACAGAAGTCTAAATATATTATATCAACACTATTATCTCTATCAACCAAACTCGTAATCTCATCAGAAAAAGATATCAAGTTAGTGTGACTGGACCTATTTTCGTTAAACCCATGTTGATTGGCATTAATTAAGTTACCCTCCTTAAATTCTTTATTAATCAAGTCCCGTATCAGCCACTCCAGTCTTCTGGCGCTTCCTGATGTGCCAAGACTTATTGAAAATCAGCATTAATGGTCTAGCAAGCTCCTTACCCAGCTCTTTTAAAACTCTTGGATGCAAGTTTATGCACCTGCTGCGTTAAACATTTCTAACTTTAGTAGATGCTGTTGAACATCCCCCTGAGCTACTAGTGGAATGGAAAGAGTGTAGTTATGATATTCTTACATCATCTATTTTTCCACCAAATACAGAACAGAAATATTTATTAAACACCTTCTTTTTCTGCATTATTACTGATAATTCTGCCACTTCCATCTAATGAACCAATACGTTTGTTAGGATTCTTTTTGTTCCTAAAATACTTAAACAACTCCTTCTTGTTGTCCTTAACTCTGCTGGCCATAGATTTCTCCTTGTGTTCTTTTGCATCCCTTATAGATTTTCTACAGAAAATATAGATTTATATTCATTATTATCTATTTCTCCTTTCTTCCTTTTGTTATATATCTTTTTTTTTTATAGCTGCCATCACTTCCCCTCTAAATGAAGTCAATTTTTTGAATCAATATAGCCTTCTTCCTCAAATATGGCTTTTTGGACATTTAGTAAGGTCTTCTTAGATTCCCAATTATCATTCATATTTTTTCTGATTACATTCTTCCTCCCAGCTGATTTGACTCATAAATGTTCTCAGCTTTGTGAAATTGGCCCTTTCAAAGCACCAAGTATAAATAACACTGATCTGGACTTTATTCTGTTTGAATATTATAAATATGATCACATCATGATCACCAGTACCTAAGTTACCATTAATTTTTAGTTCTGTGATGAATTCCTGTTTATCTGTCAAGACAAGATCTAATATACAATTCCTCTGTCTCGGAGGCAACACTTTTTGAGTTAGGAAATTGTGATCTATAATCAGGTCTTATATTCTCATAGAGTACTTCGCAGAGGTAACTAGTGGGAGGGACACAAAGGGGGCACCAGCTAAAGGGGGGGAACATGTTATCCCCCCACGTGACCCCTCATGTGACTCCGCCCCCGCCCCACGTCTCCCCCCCCCCCCACGTGACTCATCCCTGCCCTGCCCTGCCCTGCCTCCAGCCCGGGGGCCCCGCGCTCTCCCCGTCCCCTCCCCATCCCACGTTACCTGGCGGGGAGGTGGGGAGGACTCTGCTCCAGCTCCCCTGGATGTGTGGAGCCACTAATGCTCTCTCCCAGGCAGTCTCCGGCTATGCTGGCTGCCTAGGCTGTCCCAGGCAAGCAGCATGGTCGGAGGCTGCCTGGGAGAGTGCAGCCACTGCATGCTGCACCACGCAGCGTGGCTGGAAGAGGAGAGGCTATGGCCCCGCCTCTTCCCTTCCAGCTCTGTCCCTGTCCCTACATCTCCCTGGCTGCCGGCCTTTCTCCCCCCCCCCCCCCCCGGCCGTTTTGGGGATGGTCATGTGACCCTTCCCCCATGGGTCGCCATTGCCTGGGGTGCTGGGGTTTCTGCCCCATGAGTATGAAAATATTTACCGAAGCTCCGTTCCAGACAGCTCCAGCTGAATTCAAGCCTTGTCCATAATATTTAGAAATGAAGGATCTCAGAGAAGATCACTTGGACCGTCTTCTTTTTCAACACGCTTCCGAGTTCCTGGACATCATATTTACTTCTGTTGCTTTTGGTTAATAGAAACAGGAGTGAGGCGCTCACAGAGAGGAAATAGCAGAGGTTTTTGTGCCAAAATGGAACATGGGATGAGAACCATAAGCTGACAGGCCTGAAGTTTGTAAGAGAGACAAAGCCACAGCGTGCTGGGACAGTTGTGTCCCTACCCTTCAGTTTGTCAAGTCAATGCCCACATGCCGAGATATTTATTATTTGGACCCCCTTTTCCCTGGCAGTAGATAGGGCTGTCAGGACTAATGTTTTAAATTGTATTATAAAGAGATTTTTCTCTATTATCTGAGACACCATGATGGAAAAATTAAAACAGAAACCAATTTAAAGTTGGGACTGAAATTTGCGATAGTAAACATATGTAAATTAAGTGAAAATGGCCATGTCAAATTGAGACCTTTTCCATTAACCAAGGAGGGACTGAGTTTCAGGGTAATCAAAATGTTTAAAGTCAAAGTATTTAGAAACTGACAAAGAGGAGATAGTGCGCCTTCACATGACTCTTCTGTCTGCTGCCTTAAGCATTTTGTGGACTGCAGAGCAACAGACAATGATACTGCCTCCTGCCCCCCAGACCTCATCTGGGATTTGCCATAATCAGTCCTGGACCAGTGCCAAAACTGCATATGACCGGATTGAGGGACCAGTTACTGAAGTGCTAGAAAAATGTGTTTTGTAAAACAGGAGAGCAAAGGTGGTCTTGTGGTTAAAGCGCTTTGTCTTGGGAGATTTGGATTTGATACTTGGTACTGTCACAGATTTCCTCTATGACCTTGGACAAGTCACTTAATCTTTCCATACCTGGGATCCTCCCCTATAAAACGGAGAAAATAATACTTCTCCCACCCTTTGTCTGTCTTGTCTTTTTCAAAATGCAAGTTCTCTACCACATATTTGTACAGCACGCTGAGGCCCTGACCTTGGCTCGAGCGTAATAAAAATAATGAACACTATTGGTAAAATTGAAATCTTAGCATTTCCATAGTAAAGTATTCTTGGCCTGATCTGTCCTCAAATATCAGATATTAACCTCATGCCATTCAGATGCTCTTTTTATTTCTTTAGTTCCCACTCAAATTCCAACAATTATTTCTACCATTTGTAAAATAGCGGTCTGAAAATTGAGAAGCGATGATTATTTAAGTCACTGGTTGCTATTCTAACATTTCTCAAGATATTGTCGCAGGCAGCTAAACTTTGTGGAATTTAAGTGGAACACATACAAGCAGAGCAAGGTTTAACTCAAATAATATCAGTTATTTCATGACCTGAAACTAGCATTTATCTTGGTCCAGTGATCAAGAAGAAAAAACTTTTCTCCCTGACACAGAGGGTTTTCATTAACTGCTGGTGATAATCAAATGAAACAGGTGTGTTAAATAAGCTAATGAAACTTGAAATGAGGTATGGTGACAAGATACAGTTTGATATTTCTGGAGCACCCATTCCAAAGAGTAAATGCAGCTTGTGGTAAATCATGCTGTTCTGTGGTGGGTGAGGGGAAGTTATTGTCTCATGGCAATTCTTTTTTTACTGTTGTTTAGTTTATTGGCGTGATAACCTGTAAACTGGTATCATAAGAACCATATGTCACATCAAGTTTTGCTGGAGGTACAAACAAGTCATTTATACTGATATATTTTGTAATAACAATGGTGTGTATGTGTATATATAATTTGTTATATTTACCATAAGCTATAACTTAAACTGTTTCAGCTCTGCTGTGTTCTCTTATCTTTATGTTTGATGGAGTTTCTATCATTGTGTATGAAAATAATTTGTACAGTCAACAATTGTATTTACCTTTAATAAAAATTAGTAGCCAACTCATTTTCATGTATTGTGACTGCAGTGGCTGCTTTACAAAAGAAATAGATGTGCTAATATGATGTGATAATGTGAGGAGATTGTGTTGCCTACTGTTTAGGGCAGGGAAATTCAAAATGAGGGGTGTTGGTTTCTGTTGCTAATATATGCCCTGATTCTCCAAGTCATTGCATGCCAGTAGAGGCATTGTGCTTGTGTGGAACAATTTGCTGGATCTGGGCTTCAGTCTTGTGTTCGTTATGTAACACAAATAACTTCAGCCAACGTTTTCCCAAAAGGGTCCTTGAGCTTGAGTGTCTTTGTTTGTTTGTTTGTTTGTTTGTTTGGTTTTGCATGTCCAAAGTGAGTCATTTTGAGCCTTATTTCAAGAAGTGCAGAGCAATCCCAACTCCAGCTGGTGTCAATAGGAACTGCTGGTGCTCAATGATTCTGAAGAATCAAGCTATAAATGTTTCAAGTTAGCCAAAATGAGGCAGTCCGAATTAATGGGCAGTTTAGTAAACTTGGCCTTAAATGCTGGGCCAGTGCACTTATAGCTTGATTTTCAGAGTTGATGAGCAACAGTGGCTCCCACTGACATCTGGGGTTGTTGTGGGTGCTCAGCACTTGTGGAAATCAGACTGCTAGACCTATGAATAGATATTCTATGTCTATTGAAGCAAATAAACAAATCCACATCTATTCCCGGGCCTTCCACAACTTTCCCCCATCCTGCGCCTCAGTTTTACCTAGTTGTAAATCAGATGTCATAACACCTACTTCACAAGAGCACTGTGAGAGTCACCTTGAAATAAATGGAGAAAAAACATTAGTCAATTACTAATATCGCGTTCACTTTCAACTTTCTTTTAAAACGCCTTCCGATTTTCTAAAACAATTTTATTAAAGTTAATGTTTAAATTAAATATACACAAGTTAAGAGGGAAGGTACTGTGCATCTCGGGTCAGATTGAGTTATGAGAGATTACAGGTATCAGTTACAAGGATCACGAGATACATACATATCACATAACCAGCATAGACCCAGATTGGGGTGTGGTAGTTTTTAAAGAGTCCGTGGATAAGTGGGCTCGGGTACGTCACTCATGGAATGTATTAAGAGTTCAAGTCAGTATCAGTGTAGCGAATAAGTACATGGGTGGGCTGCGTCCCTTGGTTCATCAGGGAAGGAAGCGGGGTATTAAAGCTAGCCAGATAGCACAAACTGAAGGGTGGATTGTCACACATGTTCTGTTCTTACCAGCATGACAGTTGCTCTAGAAATCTCTCATGACCTTGGCAATGGGTTCAGAGAGCTTAGCCCTCTTGACACCAAATTCTCACCTCTCAGAAACAAAAACAATTGAAGTACAGTAAGGGCACAAATGTGCTAAGTGTTAATGAAAGGAGTTCATTATTATATAATGAATGTGCTTTTCCATCAATGTCTGCTTCACAATAGTGTTACAGGATGCTATATTCTGAAATGCTTTTATTTTACTCTTCCTGTCTGCAATAGGAATGAGGCTTCTTTGTTTAGATTAAATGGAACATTCTTAGCAGAGCTGTTTCATTTTGGCCCAATGATGTGATAACTTCCTATTTGACAGGCACACAAATGACTATACAATAAGCTTGCAGCACGCTGAGTTTCGTGCACTAGACAGGAAGTGTGCTATTGCTGCCAAGAGTATTTGTAGTACCTTCACCACAAACGGCAAATTCAAGGAGTGCTTCAGTCCATAAAGTGAAGGGAAATTTTCTATTCTTGCTCTGCTTATTTTTTGTCTTTCTGCTATTACTTATTTAATGTCCAATTGAAAGTAAATGTAGTGCCAAACTGGCCAGGTGTAAGGTGCCAGAGTTACAGCCCTGAATGGTAAATATCACTATTTGTCTGAAGAAGAGGTGTAACCCAAGTAGCAGCCAGGCAAATGTTCCACTCTGCCATTATTTCTGAACCCTAGTTAGAATGACCACTGTGATGAATTAGAAGCCGCAATGTGACGTTTAAAAGAGCACTCTGAGATCATGTGTCTATGTAATAGTTTAAGTGGAAAGGAGGAGATGATCATAAAAAGTTAAGTGTAACTTGAATAGTGAAAACTATGTTATTGCATTTTGACAGTAATAGTCAGAGACATAATGAACTTAAGAATTATGGACCTGATTTTTATATTGCCTTACACTTTATGCAGTCATTAACACTAGTGCAAAGAAGGTATAAAACACTTTGTACCTTTGTAGAGGTGCAAGGAAGTGAAGAACTAGTCTTTATAACTTGTAAATGAGAGAGCTGGTTGGAATATAGGAAACATTCATTGCAAATTATTTTGCAACATTTCTTTTCTAGTATTGTTATGTAGAGAGAAAAAGGCAGAAACTTTCCAACCACACACACACATTCATTTAGCGATGTTACTATAAGCACTTTGCATTATTAAGATGGAAAGAATTTTTAAAATGAACTATACTTTTCGTCCATACTGATTGTTTACTTTCTGATTTTTTTCAACTTAGTGAAAATCAGTGAAGCTATTTGTTTATAGTAAATTGAATATTTATTTAAAGATTCTCAGTGCTCCAGTGTGTGGGTTGCACACACCACAGGCTTATTTGCTTAAATGCAACAGTTACCTTAGAATGTGTTTTTACATATCTATTGTTCTTTTGTAATGTAAAAGCTTAATTTCACAAAATCTAAACTTAAGGCCAAATTGTAAAAGCATCCCTTTAAATTGCATGCCCACTGTAATTTCTGTTGACTAATGTATGTTTGCTTGCCTGATTGATCTACTACCTAATTATTGTGAACCAAATCCTCAGCTGGTTGAAATTATCAGTGGAACTTGCTAGTTTGTAATAGCTGAAGATCTGGCCCTGGCCCTATATATGGCACCAATCATCATAGCTTCTAGCACCAGAAAAGGCATCCGGTATTAGCTTAGCAGAGGCAGATGAAAGAAAAACTTATTTAGAAGTGTTCTGTTTTTATTTCAGTCTTTCCTCCAACAAGTATGGGGCCTGTCCTGTTCTTTTTGCACCTTGTCTTCATAGGATCAGTGACTTTTGCCATTGACTTCAATGGGAACTGGATCAGGTCCATGGCCATTCCTTGAGCAAAGAGGTCTTTACTATGTATAATTCAGTTTTAGGGGGTTCCACTTTGTTCCCTGTGCTGAAGCCATGGGAACTTTATTCCATCACCATTTGAGTCAGCAGTTCTGTGGGAAACTGGCCAGACTTCAAGTCTCACCAGGGTTTCCAGTCTTCTGGCAGCCAGTTCACACATTGCTTTTACCTATTTTGAGTCCTACTCACTGGCATCCAGTTATCTTACAGCACGTTAAACTAACAATTCTTTTATCACATCAGTGTGATAATGGTGAGACCCTAGCCAGGAAAAAGAACACACAATGTGCAAAAGGCATCAAAATGTTTAGATATGCTCTTTCTGGATTTGCATGAAATGGGTTAGAACCACCAAGTTCTTTCAGAGTTTATTAAAATATTCTTTGTTAAACAGAGCAGAACCACAGCAGAGATTCAGGAGTCAAAGTAAATAAGTAGCTGCCCTTTGAATAGAGGGGTCCTTCCACGTGAGAGTGTTCATGTAGGGAGTGACTTTATGCAATTTATCAGCTTTCCACAAAGAGTGACACAACTAGCAGTGGTAATGATGCTGTCTATCTGCGGTACATGAAGCAATGCAGAAAAATCAGAGATCTGAACAGGCGGGGGGAAGGGCGCGCGGGTTTTAGGTAATACAGAATTCTGTTTGTGGACCAAACACGCTGTATGTCTTTTCAAGGTCTCAAAACAGTACGGAAGCCTACGCAGTATTGGCTTCAAAGGCTCTCTAAGCTTATACAATTCAGTTTACAGAGTCATTACTTTAGTTATATCAGGGACCAGTGGAAGTCGGTGGGGGTTACTCTACATGTAACCTACCGTAACAGTTCAGAATTGGTTCACAGTTCATAGTCCTTGACAGACTTCTAATAATATGCAAATCATTCAATGAGCCAGTTATCTCAGTTAAATTACTGCTCCCTTGATGTGCGTGAACTTCATCATACCAGAAGTGAAGGTTGTTGTTTTTTTCACATGATAATGTTTTGCTGCTATCATACCCAATTTGTTTCTTCCAATTTTCACATATTGCCTGAGACATCTGTGAACGTGGCCTATGTAATTGTCATGTGGGATAAAACAACTCTGTGTTGTAGCATTTACTGTAATATTCTTGCCCATGACTTTCAGCTGCAAACAGTTGTATTCATCTTTTGGGTGTCCAGAGACCTTCTGTTCTTGCTTAAAAGCAAAAGGGGGAGTGTCCAGTTTTAAATCCAGTACACAAAAAGTGGGAAAGCAGCATTGTGTTGTCACAACGATGTAAGAAAAGGAGAGTAAGTGTTCACAGATTGAAGTAAATGGCTGTGTGGGCAAGACTGACCTTTCACATGTGAGGCTATGGACTGATTAGTGTTGTTGCTGCTGCTGACATTGTCCTCGCTGAACAGCTCTCTCTCTCACTTTCTCGCCTTTTGTGTTTCCTTTGTTTTTTGTGAGCAAGTTGCTTTCAATAACCATGGTTCATTTAAAGAACAGACTAACCAAACCAAGCAGAATATGGGCCAAATTCTCCCCCATGTGCGTAAGTCTGGTGTAACGCCACTAAAGTCAAACGTACATCAGTGTAAAGTGGAAGCAGGAGAGGGCCCTGAGAGACAAAACGGGGTTACTCTTACAAATCTCAGTATTGTTAGACCAGTTGCCGACCTGGGTACTAGACTGTTTCAGTGAGGAGGAGTTGGTCGTGTATAGGAGGAGAGCAGCTGAACTATGCAGCCTTCTGTGTTCATTCCTGGTAGCCTTCAGGGCAGGATTTGTGGTCCATTTGGGAAGGCCTTTTACCATCTACAGCCCTTATCTCGTACAGGCCCATGTAAGTCAGTTGGCTGTGGATTTAGAAGGCAAGTGCTGAGGGATTTTCTAGCAGATGGATCCAGCTGTCAAGCTGAGTGCTAATAGTTTGCTAGGCTACCAAAGCAGTTTGGTTGCATGCATACCTGCACAATTGTTTTGATTTTAGATTCTGTTGGGTGCTACATGCTCTGGTGATGAGCCCTGAATGTATTTTTAAACAGATACATTTCTGAAATGTGTATGAATTCAGCCGCGTGAGGAAGGCTGTTCCAGGAATTTTCTCCCTCCAAAACATGTACCTGGTACCTACCTGCTGTGTTGCAGGAGGTGCAAATAAGATCAGCAGTGTTGACACAGTGAGGGCATATTGAGGTTTATGAGCCAGCTAACAATTATTTCTTTTTCGTCCAGTTATCACTGTTGTTTAAAAACGTTCATGTTTTGTTTCCATGATCACTCAGTTCTAGTGAGCAGGTCAACTAGCAAATGCTGTCCTCAGAGCAGAAGCTCTCCAGCATGTCCTCAAGGTGGATTATGCACTGTGTGTCTGTAAGCTCTGTGGTAACAAGATCTGTGTGAAACTCGTTCCATCTCAAATAATATTTATTTTATATATCTTGCATCGTGGCAGCTAGGCACATTGAAAACATACAAAGAGTTTAAAATACTTAAGATAAGTCCCCTGCAGACATTGGCAATTAAGCTGCAACATCCTTTAGGATACCCGGCGTGCCTAACCAGACAACAGTGTATTCCCAAGTTGACCTTTGCATTTTTGAACAGTCTATCATGTTCACACCACTATGCACTGAACCTACCTGAGCCTTTTAGGGAAGACTGTCTTTGGGAAATACCCTAAAATGAACTGACTCATTTTGAATGGAAAGTAAGCGTGTGTATCTCTATGGAAGTGGAACCCAGCTGGTTGCTCTGTTAAACTCTGGCAATTGATTTCACATCTTAAAGATACCATTGCAAGGAAAAGGACAAGAAACTTATTTTCATTCTAAATATTTTTGCCCCCTTTAAATGAAAGCTAAGTTTCTACTTTACATTTCTCATATAAGGGTATGCTCAAGGTGCTGAGCTTTTTGGGACCCAAAGATCCAGCTCTGGAATTTACAGTCAATAGAGAAACTAAAACAAAACAACACAAAACTGAAACAGTCAACCAGCCACTAAGCGATATAAATGACCTTCTTAAATGAGGCACATTTGACACTCAAAACCAAACTGGCTGGTTTAGCTCTGTCATGCTGTCAGTTGATGTAATGAGAGAGAGGGATAGCCTACCATGTGACCAACCATTTTGGGTATTTTAAAATTTCTTTACAAACTCAAAAAACTCAGTTTCACAAAACGTGCCACTCCAGTCAAAGATTTTGGTGCAAGGCACACGGTAGGACAATAGGGGGAAAATGCCAAGGCAAAACTCTACTTGTTTTATTCCTATATTTAAACTCAAAAGTAGCCAAGTTTTTGATGGTTTTGCATTCAGAAAGTAATTTTATGCCATGTGTATGAATGTTAACTACTAATGATGCGTACAAAAATCTGACCCCTTGTGGTGATATGCAATGCCTACAGCGTATGCTACAACTACAATGGGTAGTAATAGTTAGTAAGCAGTATGTGGACTAAAATAAAAAAGAAACTGCCATGATGTAGAAGCCTTTCTGCAACCACAATTGCATTGATCTGGAGACTGATACACTGTATTCCACACACTAAAAACACATTGTTTGGAACCCAATTTCTATGTTTAGAATCATAGAAATGTGGAGCTGGACTAGTTGACCTTTAAAGGTCCCTTCCAGCCCTCTGCGCTGACACTTGAGGCAGAACCAAATGTACCTAGACTCCAAGAGGAGTTCTGGGTGTGGGAGGGGGCTCCAGGCTCGGGCAGGGGGTTGAGGTTGCGGGGGGCGGTAAGGGCTCCAGCTGGGGGTGCAGGCTGTGAGGTGGGGCTGGGGTTGGGGGTGCAGGAAAGGGTCGGGGGTGCAAGCTCCAGGCAGCACTTACCTCAAGCAACTCCCAGAAGCAGCGGCATGTCCCCCCTCCAGCTCCTACTCAGAGGCACGTCCAGGAGGCTCTGCTCACTGCCCTGTCCGCAGGCACCGCCCCTGCATCTCCCATTGGCCGCGGTTCCTGGCCAGTGGGAGCTGCGGGGGCAGCGGCAGCATGCAGAGCCCCTTGACTGCCCCTACGCATGGGAGCCAGAGTGGGGACATGCCACTGCTTCTGGGAGCCGCGTGGAGCGGGGTAAGCCCCGGACCCTGCTCCCCGGCAGGAGCTTGAGGGCCGGATTAAAATGTCTGGAGGGCCGGATGCGGCCCCCAGGCTGTAGTTTGCCCAGCCCTGACCTATGAGGTTAATAATTTCTTTTCAATACTTGTGGGGCTTTTATTCTATGGCTTTTAACATAGTACAAAGCACTATCTATTACAGTATCAGAGGGGTAGCCGTGTTAGTCTGGATCTGTAAAAAGCGACGAAGAGTCCTGCGGCACCTTATAGACTAACAGACGTATTGGAGCATAAGATTTCGTGGATACCCAGTTCGTCAGATGCATGTAGTGGAAATTTCCAGAGGCAGGTATAAATGTGTAGGAGATAACGAGGTTAGTTCAATCAGGGAGGATGAGGCCCTCTTCTAGCAGTTGAGGTGTGAACACCAAGGGAGGAGAAACTGCTTTTGTAGTTGGCTAGCCATTCACAGTCTTTGTTTAATCCTGAGCTGATGGTGTCAAATTTGCAAATGAACTGAATGTACAAAAACCGGTAGGAGAATACTTCAATCTCCCTGGACACACAATAGCAGATTTAAAGGTAGCCATCCTGCAGCAAAAAAACTTCAGGACCAGACTTCAAAGAGAAACTGCTGAGCTTCAGTTCTTTTGCAAATTTGACACCATCAGCTCAGGATTAAACAAAGACTGTGAATGGCTAGCCAACTACAAAAGCAGTTTCTCCTCCCTTGGTGTTCACACCTCAACTGCTAGAAGAGGGCCTCATCCTCCCTGATTGAACTAACCTCGTTATCTCCTACATATTTATACCTGCCTCTGGACATTTCCACTACATGCATCTGATGAAGTGGGTATTCACCCATGAAATCTTATGCTCCAATACGTCTGTTAGTCTATAAGGTGCCACAGGACTCTTTGTCGCTTTTTATCTATTACAGGAATCCCCTGGAGCCTTTCAGGATGCTGTGGTTCTAACTGAAGAACCAACAACACATTTTGAAAAAGCTATCGTCTGCAATGTAGCTGGCAGTGAATAAGAAAATCCAGATGATATCCCAAAGGGAAATCTGTACAGCTGAGCCATTGTATTGGAAAAGTAATAATTTGCTGTTACTACCTTTAGAAAGTTATTTTTGGATTCTCTCACACACACACATACACACTATTCAATAGTGTTGGTGTCTCTGATTTGGTGTAGATCTCACAGAGGAAAAAAAATCAGAACAATCGAGACACATTCTGACCAAATTAACAATTGATCCCTTCACTTAAGAGACGAGAGGTACTTTATAGTCTCTGGGCTTGATTTCATTGCTGGCATCACTTCCTTAGAATCCAGGCACACAAGGAATTAATTTAATCTCCTGAGTCCATAACAGATGAGCACGATAAATGCATGTATTCAGTGTCCAGTGTACCTGGATCATTTCCTTTTGAGAAAATAGGGGGCCAATCTTCACAAGAGCTTTTTTCACTAAATAAGATCCCTTTCTAATTTAGCTGAGTGAAATCATTAATGGATACCATCCATGTTTCTGCACATCCTACAACTCTTAGTATCATTTGGTCTGTGGTCAGATAACATCCATGTGTGAGCAGTAGCTGTATTCAGTGTTTGAATATGTTGATAAGATCACTAGATGTTGGATTAGAGGTAAGACTTTGATACTTCTCAGCTGTGCATAAACTGCTGGCAGATATCACATAACTTATTTATTGCTTGGGGAAAAAGAGAGGCAGTTGGCTACAAGGCATCTCTGTACTCGACTGGTAATCTTCTTTCTGGGCTGATTAAAAGGCCCCTTCATTAGTACAGTAATAAAAAATGTATTAAACCCAAAACTGGCTATGGTCACATGCAAATGTTAACTGCATTTTGTGTAGTCTTTAAGGGGAAAGGAAAGAAGCTAGCTACTTGTTACACACTGTGGTTCTGCGGGGGGAAAAAAGAATCACATTTAGCTGAAGTATCCTGGGCTATTAAAACTCTTATTCCCAGGGGCTTTATAATCTGACAGGCCAGAATTTACCCTACTCTCAACTGAAGTCTTCTAATTTCGACAGACGTGATGGATTAAAGAGAAAGCACCATTGACCTGGTTCCACTTCGTTAGCTTTTCCAATTAAACAGGATGCTATAGAAAGTGAGACCCTGCAGTAATACCTTGGGCCAGCAGGACTGAAGCTTTTAAAGTGTACCTTTGTACTTCAAAAGACGTTTCTTTAAATATTTTGTTTGAGAGCTAGTCCCAAAACACTAATGATTAGGTTTGAAACCAAGGAAAAAGTATTTCCAATGATGATAACTGAAATTTACAAATAGGCAAAGTAAGAAGAGAACTTATTAGTTTGATTTAGAGATATTTACTTTGTATACTTTGACATGTGATGTTCACCATTTGTGTTTTAACAGTAAATTTTTGAATCTCAAAACCTACTCTAATTGTTGTTTCATGATCTCCCCATAATTTTTCACAACTATGAAAATTTAAAATTTTGGAGAAAATGCTTCAAAATAAGTGGAATAAAATGCTCACCACATAATTTTGCTCAACTGTGAACATTTAAATTGATAAAAATCAAAGCAAATGCTTAAAAATCGACATCAATACTATCTTCCAAAATTATATAAAAACCCCACATCTAATTCTGCAAAGCCTACTCCTGATTAGCTTGTTGCAAGGATATTATCTTTTTCTTAGGACCTGTTAATTAACTGGCCATATGGACAGTTTTTGTGCTTTAGTATTTAGGAGTTCTTTAATAAGCTTTGGACCCCTAGCCAAGTTGAGATAAGAGTTCTTACTTTGTACACAAAAGAAGATATACACTACAAAGCTAGAACTGTTCACTTAAATATAATGACACATTATTAAAGCTACTTGGATCATCAGAATGAAATTTTGATGAAAAAATGGGCATAATCACAAATATTTTGTGTGAAAGGTTTTCAGTTCTCCAACCAGCTCTACACATTGCCAAAGTCTCCAGTTAACTTTCTGAAAGAGCTCAAAAACTTTAAAGACACACAGATCAATTGTATTGCAATGTAAAAATAGAACAGAGCAGGAAAAATATGAAAACCAAAATAGGAGATCAATGATATGAGTGCCTCATATGACCCTGAGTCTATTCTGAAACCTCTGTGGTCTCCCTAATACTCTTCTAATATTACTTTTATCCCACGCAACCAAATATTATAGCTGGCATATGCTTTGTGTGGGAGTGGAAGAGAGGTGTATATGAAAGGTACGCTATCTTAAGACGATAACATTTGAGAAGTCTGTGCTAGAGTAAACACTTGTTTCTTTGGTGTCATCTTGCCTAGTCAATAACAGCTCAAAAAAGTCCCATCTTCTCGGTATTCTGAAGACTGTCTATTTCTGTGACATTCCCCAGGGATGCTACTGAACAGCTGTGTCCCTTTTGCTGTCCAGCTTGGGATGCCTTTTACATTGCTTTGCTATAAGAGCCACCACTTCTGATGCTGCTCACACACAGCCTCCAGCGTGCAAAATCACTCGCAGCTATGTTACATGAATGCTCTGCTAGCCACTCATGAATTGTATTGCAGAGTGACACCAAGAAATTCCCAGTCCCAGCCTTGTCCCCCCCAGAAATGTGCATCTTGTACTGCCCAGCATTCTACTGGACAATGCAAACTCATAGAAAGTCCATCCTTTCATCAAAGGAAAATGATATGCACAGACCCTGTTATCTCAGGTGGTGGTTTCCAAACACTTCAATCCAAACACACACTGGTTTAGATAAAGGAATAAAACAAATTTATTAACTACAGAAAGATAGATTTTAAGTGACTACAAGTAATGAGTCAGAAAAGTCAGAATTGGTTACAAAGAAAATAAAAAAATAAATCGCAAACTAATACATAATTTAGCAAGCTAAATGGATTCAAAGCAAAGGTTTTATCTCATTATATGCTTACAGCAATCTGTACTGGCCGAAAAGCCTTCCAGCCAGCACCTCTTCCCCAGTTCAATGATGCTTCCTTTGTCTTTCAAGAGTTTTGTAGCTGCCATGAGTGGAGATGGGGGGACAGAGGTGAGGCGGTGTGTGTGTCCTCTATTCTTATACCATTCTCCACTTCTTGAGGATTATCTCCAGCTGGGGTTCAGGTGACAGCTAGTCTGTTTACACTGGACCTGCAGCTGTTTTCATTGCTAATATGTAAAGTTCTTGCTTGCACCCTTCTTCCTGCCAAAGAATGGTGGATAAACGTGGTGATAACCCATCATAATCCATTTGATTATGCCGATATCTGGCTGGGTGCCAGTGTTTCTTTTGTCTCTAAAAGATTGGTTTGTGCCTGCTTTTCTAAACTTGGAACATGTTATAACAATGTTATACAGTAGAATATTTTATACATGAGATTTTGTATATGTATATACAATTTACCAGGACAATAATGTTCAGCAGATTATGAGTTTTCAAGTGATGCCTCACAAGGCATACTCTGTACAAAATTTATTGTAGTCTTGTAAAAGTGGTGAACATAATGGTATAGACCGTCACAATTTCCTTCTGCTTTCTTTTTACAGGACCAGCCACCCCGTCCCTACACCGGCTTGGAGACCCAGGTTAGTACTGTTTTCCCCTCCTCTATTTGTTTAACTTGTTTAACTTCCAGAGTGACAAGGCAGTGCCATCACCTCAAATCTTGATTGAACTTAATTGAAATCTGTACCACATTGTCAGAGCAGAGGACATCATTTTAAAGGCAAAACAACTGTCAATACATGAGAGTTTCCCCTCTTCCATTTGCCCGGCTCAGCTTCCCAGACAGTGCAGGTAAAGATGTTGGCTGCCAGTTTGTTACTTTTAAAAAATACAATTGTATTGGAGATTTCTTCCTAAAACATAACAATGCACAGTAATGAATCTGTGGAAATGCTTGGCACCAAAAGATCAAAGTGACAGAGAGGTTTTTACAAAGTCACCAAGTCTTTGATTTGTGTTTCCTAATAAGGCAGCAGCATTGATTTCCATTCACCTTGATCTTTGGGAGACTGTTGAGGCAATAGCATTGACATACTGAAGATGAGTCATATACATTTCCAATTTCTCCAAATAGAGATAAAATTTTCTAGGTTGGGCTTCCATTAGACTTTCCCAGTGGAGAATTGTTAACTATTTTACAGTATATTGGTGGCTGCACCAAGCTCATTCCATCCTTTTTCATACCCCCTTCTCTGGGAACCAACCCTATAGGGTGTGATTGATAGGGTTGGGGTAGCACAATTGTTATTATACGGGGTCGGAGGGTCTTGGTAGAGCAGTATCAAAATACAAAGTAGTTATGACAGTACAAGTCTCTTCGTATTAGTGAGCCATAAATTGCAGGGAATTGAACAATATGGTAATTAGCAAGGCCTGTTCGTTACTGATTTGAAAGGAAGTTACCTAGAAATAGCTTCTAAGACCTGAGATCCTACTTTGAAGGGATCTGTTACCTGCCATTGACTAGACTTAAAAATCTTACTCAGTAGAATAAACAATGGCAGTGTCTGTGTGTTCGTGTGTATGTGTGCAGAATAAACAGTGGTGTGTGTGTGTGTGTGTGTGTGTGTAAGTGTAAGAATTTCATACTCTTGAAAATTTAAAAGAACAGCACTACAGATTGAGGTCTTCCATTTAGCCACGGAACAAGTAAAAATTTTCTCATGCTGCTCTGCCAAATTGCATCTTCCCTGATCTGAGTGTAGTTCATTTTTCATGCCTATTAATTCCTTGCTAAGACTACCAATGAGAGTGCCAAGTGGCTCCTGACATCACTGTGTTTTTAGTGGGCTTTAACATTTCCAGGAGAGAAAGAGGGGAAAAAAATTGTTTAATAATGAAGACAAATTAAGTGTATTTTTACACATTGATATTTCTACCAATATCACTAGAAGGCTATATCCGTTTCTGAATCTAGATAGTTGGTATCAATTCACATAAAAAAACGCCTGTCTCCTTATCTTGAAATTAATTGTCAGGGCTGAGAACAACTCTTTTTGTGTGAAACCTTTATTTCCCATAGCACTGTGAGCTGATAGAGGTGGCTCAAACATGACTGCTGAGATCTAGTGGGGCATGGCAAGGAGAGGAAATCAAGTGATTGTATCTCTCACAGTAAGAGAGAACTAAACCTGTGTGCTACAACTGTGATAGCTGAAGGTCAAAGGATATGTTCTGTTTGCTGCAGCATATTTCTTTCTGCCACATTTAGGAAAATGATCAGAAGGGTTTAGATTCTCAAAGAGAAGAGCTAGTCCATACTGTATCCACAGCTCCCACTGAGTTCACTGGCAATTGCATATGTACAGCAGTTGCAAGGTTGGGCCCTAATTGGAGAGGAGGGAGCTCTGGTTTGTTTGCTATGAAAAGCCTCATGTTAAAAATAAATAATCAGCAATTTTGTCATTTTTGCAAATTCAAATAAAAAGTTAATTTAGTTAGTTAGTTAGCATACTTTTGCTCTAGTATGATGATTTTACAATCCCTCCCCCGTTATTTCTCTCTCTCTCTTTTTTTTTTTTTTTTTTTTTGCTGGGGGATTGAAAATAAGGCTGCTGCTGTGTGGATGCTTTGATAGGTTGGCATCCTCAATAATGGTGGGATGAATCAGCTGGTTTGACAACACCCTCTCCACCATCCTATGATTCCCTCCTCAGTTCCAGTTTGATTGACATTTTGAACCCTCCCCCGACCCCTTAAAAATTGTGTTTTGGGCTTTTGATGAATTTTTATTGAATATTTCCCCCCCGTTTTTGGACCAGCTGTAGGGCTATTGGAAATTTTACAAATGTTGGTGAACACTTTTATTAAAAAAAAAAAATCAATATTGCAAAACTTCAACCAGCTGTGCTTGGTCTACTCCTTTTAAATTTCTCTAATTAAGATGGACTTTGCAGATTAATGGACAGGATGGCTCTGCTAAAGGAAATGGGAGGTGAGTTAGTGTGTGCATGAAGAATGCTTGCAAGAATACATCTTGGTTTTTGCAGTTTTAATACAGAATAGTTAAGATGCTAAAGTAACCTGACATGTGGTTGGTTAGTCACTTGTTTATCAAATTAATGAAAATTTCAATCATTTAAATTGATTTTTATATGCTGCTGTTATACTGTTTTTTTGCTTAATTTTTTAATGTTATTTTGTGACGGTGAAGAAGAGAGAAGGTACAGTTGGAAAAAAGTTTGTGTAGAGAGACTAATGATAGAAATTAATAAGTACACATTTTGTCGATTTATCTGTTGGGAGGGTAAAAATTAGGGCTGTCGATTAATCACAGTTAACTCACGCGATTAACTCAAAAAAATTAATTGTGATTAATCACACCGTGAAACAATAAAATACCAATTGAAATTTATTAAATATTTGTGGATGTTTTTCTACATTTTCAAATATATTGATTTCTATTACAACACAGAATACAAAGTGTACAGTGCTCACTTTATATTATTTTTATTACAAATATTTGCACTGTAAAAATGATAAAAGAACTAGTATTTTTCAGTTCATCTCATACAAGTACTGTAGTGCAATCTCTTAATTGTGAAAGTGTAACTTACAAATGTAGATTTTTTTGTTGTTGCATAACTGCACTCAAAAACAAAACAATGTAAATCTTTAGAGCCTACAAGTCCACTCAGTCCTACTTCTTGTTCAGCCAATTGCTAAGACAAACAAGCTTGTTTACATTTACAGGAGATATTGCTGACCGCTTATTTACAATGTCACCTGAAAGAGAGAGCAGGCATTCACATGGCACTTTTGTAGCCAGCGTTGCAAGGTATTTACATGCCAGATATGCTAAACATTCATATGCCCCTTCATGCTTCGGCATGAACATGAAGCATGTTCTCTTCCAGAGAACATGCTTCCATGCTGATGACACTCATTAAAAAAATAATGCGTTAATTAAATTTGTGACAATTCCTTGGGGGAGAATTGTATGTCTCCTGTTCTGTTTTACCCACATTCTGCCATATATTTCATGTTATAGCAGTCTCGGATGATGACCCAGCACATGTTCATTTTAAGAACACTTTCACAGCAGATTTGGCAAAACGCAAAGAAGGTACCAATGTGAAATTTCTAAGGATAGCTACAGCACTCGACCCAAGGTTTAAGAATCTGAAGTGCCTTCCAAAATCTGATCGGGACGGGGTGTGGAGCATGCTTTCAGATGTCTTATAAGAGCAACACTCCGATCCGGAAACTACAGAACCCGAACCACCAAAGAAGAAAATCAACCTTCTGCTGGTGGAATCTGACTCAGATGATGAAAATGAACATAGAATCATAGAATATCAGAGTTGGAAGGGACCTCAGGAGGTCATCTAGTCCAACCCCCTGCTCAAAGCAGGACCAATTCCCAACTAAATCATCCCAGCCAGGGCTTTGTCAAGCCTGACCTTAAAAACCTCTAAGGAAGGAGATTCCACCACCTCCCTAGGTAACCCATTCCAGTGCTTTACCACCCTCCTAGTTTTTCCTAATATCCAACCTAAACCTCCCCCACTGCAACTTGAGACCATTACTCCTGGTTCTGTCATCTGGTACCACTGAGAACAGTCTAGATCCATCCTCTTTGGAACCCCTTTCAGGTAGTTGAAAGCAGCTATCAAATCCCCCCTCATTCTTCTGTTCTGCAGACTAAACAATCCCATTTCCCTCAGCCTCTCCTCATAAGTCATGTGCTCCAGCTTCCTAATCATTTTTGTTGCCCTCTGCTGGACTCTTTCCAATTTTTCCACATCCTTCTTGTAGTGTGGGGCCCAAAACTGGACACAGTACTCCAGATGAGGCCTCACCAATGTCGAATAGAGGGGAATGATCACGTCCCTCGATCTGCTGGCAATGCCCCTACTTATACAGGCCAAAATGCCGTTAGCCTTCTTGGCAACAAGGGCACACTGTTGACTCATATCCAGCTTCTCGTCCACTGTAACCCCTAGATCCTTTTCTGCAGAACTGCTACCTAGCCATTCGGTCCCTAGTCTGTAACAGTGAATGGGATTCTTCCATCCTAAGTGCAGGACTCTGACTTGTCCTTGCATCGGTCCACACTGCTTTGGATCATTATCGAGCAGAAGCTATCATCAGGATGGATGCATGTCTTCTGGAATGGTGGTTGAAGCATGAAGGGATATATGAATCTTTAGTGCATCTGACACGTAAATATCTTGCAACACCAGCTACAACAGTGCCATGCGAATGCCTGCTCTCACTTTCAGGTGACATTGTGAACAAGAAACGGGCAACATTATCTCCTGCAAATGTAAACAAACTTGTTTGTCTGAGTGATTGGCTGAACAAGAAATAGGACTGAGTGGATTTGTAAGCTCTAAAGTTTTACATTGTTTTATTTTTGAATTCGGTTATTTTTTGTACATAATTCTACATTTGTAAGTTCAACTTTCATGATAGAGATTGCACCACAGTATGTGTAGGAGGTGAATTGAAAAATACTATTTCTTTTGTTTTTTACAGTGCAAATATTTGTAATAAAAATACATATAAAGTGAGCACTGTACACTTTGTATTCTATGTTGTAATTGAAATAAATATATTTGAAAATATCCAAAAATATTTAAATAAATGGTATTCTTTTATTGTTTACCAGTGCGATTAATTGTGATTACTTTTTTGTTAATCGCTTGACAGCTCTAATAAAAGCTATAGGGCTATATTCTGCCCTCAGTTATACACCTATAGAACTCAGTGAAGTTTCCCATGTTTGTAAAGAGTGTACATTTCAGTGGGTCAAGAATTATCTGTTGAAATGTTTTTTCAGAGGAAAATGTATTTTTCCTGAAGTTGAATTTTTTTTAATGGAAATTTGCCAAAAATGTTCAAGTTTCCATTGGAAAAAATCTAAATTAAATATTTCATTTCAGGTTGGGTTGACCCAAATCAAAACATTTTCAGTTTGTTACCTGAATCAAAATATCACATTTTTGTCAGTTTGACATTAATCTGTGTCTACCTATGCTACTGCAGTGCCTCATGGGAGTTGTAGTTCAAGTACCTTCTGCCTCGACTCTCCTCCTGTAGGTCAGGCTCCCTGTCTAGACTCCATCACATGAATAAAGATTTCAGATCTCAGAATTTCTATCAGTGATACATAATAAGTGCAACTTGTCAAGGGTATTGACTTGGTGTCAAAGATTAATAAAGTACTATTAATCAGTTGTCTTCAAGGGGAATCCAAAAGGTGAAAGATTTACCTCCACTGTGTGCCAAAATGATGTTCACATGGCGTGAAATCCAGATGTTATGTAAGCAAGTGAAGTTGTCATGGATGCTAATAGGCAAACATTTAGGATGGCATGGATGATGGCGGATGTTACGTTGAATTTTTTTTTTTTCAGTACCCACTGTATGGCAATTCGTTGCAAGTATACTATTTTACTACTTAAACCTGAATTTTATACCTAATGTAGCCCTGCTATGTTAATTACACCACTATTTACATCATGATCATATTTGTTTTCTGTATTGGATACGTAAGTTTTAAAAACAAGTCTCGTGCATTTTAGTGCTTTAGAAAAAATGGGCCAAATTCATACCTCAGTTAACTAAAACAGAATTACAACAGGTACGCTGTGTTAACTTACTTAATAATAAAAACACTCTGTTTCCTATCTTTAAATCTCACTATGCTCTTAAAAAACTGAACCAGATGGCATGAAACAATCTCTAGTTAGTCAGGATAACCAGGATTGGCAGAATTCTTTCAGAGAGAGAGAGCGAAAGAGTCAGGTGGCTTTATTTTTGACATCATGTAAGAACATGTTCACATAAGGAAGACCACAGAACCAGTGTAATTCTCATTCATTGAGACAGTCATACCTTACATCTGAAACAGATGTGTCCTGAGAATGACACCATTATTTAGGGCCATGTTTCTCATGTTAGCCTGATCTTATTTACATCAAGGAGGAGTGGCTGTTCAGTTTTCCCCCCTCATATCTTTCCATCTACAGAAACACAAATGGCCCAATGTACTGTCATAAGAACAGCCATACTGGGTCAGACCAACAGTCCATCTAGCCCAGTATCCTGTTTTCTGTCAGTGGCCGGGGCAAGATGTTTCAAAGGGAATGAACAGGACAATTGCTGAGTGATCCATCTCCTGTCATCCAGTCCCAGCTTCTGGCAATCAGAGGATTAGGGACACCAAGAGCATGGGGTTGCATACTGGACCATTTTGGCTAATAGCCATTAATGGACCTATTCTCCATGAACTTATCTAATTCTTTTTTGAACCCAGTTATAATTTTGTCCTTCACAATATCTCCTGGTAACGAGTTCCACAGGTTGACCATGTGTTCTGTGAAGAAATTCTTCCTTATGTTTGTTTTAAATCTGCTGCCTATTAATTTCATTGGGTGACCCTAGGTCTTGTGGTATGCGAAGGGGTAAATAATACTTCCTTATTCACTTTCTCCACGCCATTCTTTTTTTTATAGATCTCTGTCATATCCCCCCTCCTCAATCATCTTTTCCAAGATGAACAGTCCCAGTGTTTTAAATCTCTCCTCAGATGGAAGCCCTAATAATTTTTGTTTCCCTTCTCTGTACTTTTTCCAGTTCTAATGCATGTTTTTTGAGCTGGGGTGACCAGAACTGCACGCGGTATTCAAGGTTTGGGCATACCATGGATTTATATAGTGGCGGCATTATGGTATTTTCTGTCTTATTATCTATCCCTTTCCTAATAGTTCCTAACATTGTTAGCCTTTTTGACTGCTGCTGCACATTGAGCAGATGTTTTCAAAGAACTAATCATGATGACTCCAAAATCTTTCTTGAGTGGTAACAGCTAATGTAGACCCCATGATTTTGTATGTGTAGCAGGGCCGCCCAGAGGATTCCGGGGGCCTGGGGTCTTCGGCGGCGGGTCCCGGGGCGGAAGGACCCCCCGCCGCGGGTCTTCGGGGCACTTCAGCGGCGGGTCCCGGAGCGGAGGGACCCCCCGCCGCCGAATTGCCGCCAAAGACCCGGAGTGGAAGAAGCTCCGGGGGCCCGGGCCCTGTGAGAGTTTTCCGGGGCCCCCGGAGCGAGTGAAGGACCCCGTTCCAGGGGCCCCGAAAAACTCTTGTGGGGCCCCCTGTGGGGCCCGGGGCCTGGGGTAAATTGCCCCACTTTCCCCCTCCCCCCCCCCCCCCCGGGCGGCCCTGATGTGTACTTGGCATTATGTTTTCCAATGTACATTACTTTGCATTTATCATCATTGAATTTCATCTGCCATTTTGTCTCCCAGTCACCCAGTTTTGTGAGATCCCTTTATAAATCTTTGCGGTCAGCTTTGGACTTAACTATTTTGAGTAATTTTGTGTCCTCAGCAGGATTTAAAATGTTTTAATTGCCTGAAGAATTTGAGACTATGCAAAAACATCAGGCAAGAAGAATGAGATTTTATTTCCCTCTCTGTTACAGAGGTCATTATCGATTGTTTTGTAAATTGTATATTTCCAAGCTGTGCTATAGATGGATTGATCAGATGCTGAGGATTCCTTTATTCTTAGTGTCATTAGAACTGTGGAGTACTGCAGCTGGCAGGGTTGGCAGAACTCTATTTAACAGATTAATGAAACAAATAAGCAGTGTTCACATTTAGCTACTGGAGTTCTTACCTGTGTGTGCTGCCCACAGGAGGCAGCTTTTGGGTTTATGTGTGGAAAATCTTCTTAGTCTCATAAGCACCTTTTGGCTTTAAAAGTCATTTCCTGGGTGCCAGGCAGTGCAGCAGGCTGATGTATTCACCACCTCAGGAGACCTATGTTGGTTTTAAGTTACAGGAGTGATCAAAAGGCCTCTGCATGGGGAAATTTGGATCCAGATCTGGATGCAAACTTCATACAGCCCTTAAGTTCATAATAGTCCAAAGCAAAACTTGGTATCCCAACTTGGTGGTTTTGTAAGTGTCTTTTACACTTTTACACAGTTAGTTTTAGGGTCTCCACCTGGTCCCTGCACAGCTGTGTTTGACCTGATGGGGGTGACTTTTCAAGAAAGGTCCATGACTAAGACTTGGGCTAACATGCATAATATATAATACAATGTTTATGCTGTGATCAGATGCAACATCTATTCATATATAACCACTATTAAAACCACCCGAAGAAAATAAAACAAAAATCAGAACCAAAAAGAAAATATAATGCCCGTTTTCCTTTGTTGTATAAAGCCAGCATAGACTATGAACTTGTTTTCTAACTTTTTCAGAAATCAGTGTTTTCTGATTGGTCTGTATTGATAAGTGCAGTTGATAACTTGCATCCGTATTGAAATGACCACAGTGATGTGAATTGCAAATACAGTTCCTGAACTTTGGAAAGTGATTTAAGCTGAAAAATGTTAAGTTCTGAAATACCTGAAATAAATTATACAGCTAGAATATAGGATGTGGGAAGTGAATATCTCAGATGCCACTTTAGGGTGAAAGGAGGAGATATTTTTGTGGAAGCTTGTTTTAATAAAAAAAATAAATAAATCCAGCTGCTTGAGGTGTTCAGAAAGTTCAGATTGTGAAGCAAGCGTCAGTGCTGAAGAAGGGTCACACTGAGAGATGTTGTAGAAGTCCCTCTCTGAGAAATGGGAACGTTCTCGATTTTGTGGATCAAATTCTGGTGCTGAAATCTATGAAGCTATATGCTTGCCACAGTACTGTGGAGACATTTCCCATTTGTATAACCTTCTGTAGCAGCGGCATTTCCCACTTGCAACTCTTAGCAGTTAAATGCTGCTCTGAGAGAAATAAGACTTTTCCCCCCTCAGTTTGAATTATCATGGAAAACAGGCCAGACAGTGATGATTTCCTGACAAATGTCTAGTTTAATAGTAGAGCATTGAAAACCGCTGTGGTGGCGTTTGGTTCTATGAGGAGACCAGGGAATGTCTTCCGGACTGACAGGATTCAGAAACAGGCTGACACGGTTAATAGCCTGATTTACCTTCCAGCCTCCAGAGCAGTAGTCTTCTATCAGAGTGTACTGTTCCTTCCAGTGCTGCTGGCATTTTAAAATAGATCATTCTGAGGTGGGAGCTCTGCAAGTAGAGTGGTTGCCATCAGTAATAACTCTGTATCATGGCTGGGCAGGGGGTTAACACTGATCTCAGCAGGGCCAAGATCAGTGTAGTTCAGAACAATTCTTACCTGAAGATCCAGCCAATTAGCCATTGTGGAGTCTCTGATAGCTTTTAAGGAGACCGTGGGAGAGAATTGCTTATTATAATCCTGTCTGCTTTTTTTCTCCTTTAAGGAGGGAGCTAGTTTTAGAACTAAGCTGTGCTGCCCTGCAGAAAATTGTGTAGGAAAATAAATGTTGTCCTATAAAAAGCTATTTGTTTTCCCATAATCCCTTTCTCTGGAACTGATTGTTGGTTTAATGCAATAAAAACTCAAAGTTGAAGCTGCTCACTGTGTCATTGTTTTGTAGCAGTCTGCCTTCACAGTGGATGTTTGTCCTTCAGTGTTAAGTGGCCTTTTTGAACAGTGGAAATAGCCTCATGTAGCATTTCTAACAAGAACACAGCCAGTCTCCCTTGAAATCATTTCTGAATCCAATAGCTTTTTTGTCTATATTAGACTATAAATAATTGCCTGGCCCTTGGCCATTTTTCTTAAACCCAGAAATAAGAACACTTAACCCCCATCTTTGCGTAAAAAGAAGACAACGAGGCACCGATTTTGGAGTGAGCACTCTGTGGGCTATACACACAGGTGTCATTACAGCACTTCAAGACCTGTGTGTATTTAGTATGTCTGAATAATGCCATATTGACAACCCTCAAGACTGAATTTCTCTGCTTGTCCCTAGAACAGGTAGAGCATCAGTCAGCAGCAGTACAAGTTTCCCCATGCTGTTGTCCCTCAAAAATACTTGGAAAGAACCACTTATAGACGTGGGAGCATTCTACTGGCCACAGTCCTCTGTTCTGGCTGCCAACATCTGTCAGTTGGTGCCAGTTGTGGTGATGGTGGTTTTTGTGTACTGGTAACTAAACTGAAACTATCCGACTGATTTCACACATGATGCCAAACGGCCATCAGATAGCAACGACTTACAGTCACTTCTGACTTGGGCAGGATTAACTTCTCATCCTGGAAGTGAAGGGCTCAGCATCACGTTACTAATCTCTTGAGAAATGAAGACATTTTACATGGTGAAGCCGCAGTATTGTCAACCTCGACCATTCAGAAATATTGAGATTGGTTTAAAAATCTTTTTTTTTTTTTTTTAAATAATCATTGGGTTTGAGTTCTTTTTCTTTGCCTTCTGTTTTTTTTTGTCTTTAGGGTTCATGTTTTCAGGCTTTTCTCTACATTCATGAGGGCTAGACGCTTACTTTCATTGGGGGAGAGGGTGGGCAGACAACAAAAAACTGATCTTCTCAAGTAGTAACATAGATCCAGGAGATTGGACTTAAAGAAAAATACCCAATCTTGCAAATTCCATAATAAAGTGGTGAGAGTTGGCAATATTAAATATGAGATCTTTTTTTAAAAAACAAAACAAATGATGGTAACTGTGACGGGTTGGATCACAGAAACCCCCTTGGGAGCTGCCACCCGATGTGCCAAGACTACCCCTGCTTCTGTTTTCCCTGCCAGCTCAGGACTCCAGCACCCTGTCTTGCTGAGCCAGACACTCCAGTCTGGCTCCAACAAAGACTCAGGGTCTGAATCACTTGTCCTAAAGCTGCAAGTTTACCTGAAACCAGCTCACAGGAGTGTGCTTGTCTTTAGCACTCAGATGCCCAACTCCCAATGGGGTCTAAACCCAGATAAATCCGTTTTACCCTGCATAAAATTTATGCAGGGCAAACTTATAAATTGTTCGCCCTCTATAACACTGATAGAGAGATATGCACAGCTGTTTGCTCCCCCAGGTATTAATACATACTCTGAGTAAATTACTAAATAAAAAGTGATTTTATTAAATACAGACCGTAGGATTTAAGTGGTTCAAAGTAGTAACAGACAGAACAAAGTAAGTCACAAGCAAATTAAAATAAAATGCGCAAATCTATGCCTAATCAAACTAAATACAGATAATCTCACCCTCAGAGATGCTTCAGTAAGTTTTTCTCAGACTGGATACCTTCCAGGCCTGGGCACAATTCTTTCCCCTGGTACAGCTCTTGTTCCAGCTTAGGTGTTAGCTAGGGGTTTCTCCATGATGGCTCCTCTCTCCCTCTCTTCTGTTCCACCCCTTTATATATCTTTTGCATAAGGCGGGAACCCTTTGTCCCTCTGGGTTTCCACCCCCCCTTACTGGAAAAGCACCAGGTTAAAGATGGATTCCAGTTCAGGTGACATGATCACATGTCACTGCAAGACTTCATTACTCACTTGCCAGCACACACATATACAGGGAGACTCACAGGTAAACAGCCATCTGCAGACAATGGTCCTGGTTAATGGGAGTCATCAAGATTCCAAACCATCATTAATGGCCCACACTTTACATAATTACAATAGGCCCTCAGAGTTACATTTTATATTTCTAGTTTTAGATACAAGAGTGGTACATTTCTACAAATAGGATGATCACACTCAGTAGATTATGAGCTTTGTAATGATACCTTACAAGAGACCTTTTGCACAAAGCATATCCCATTTGCATTATAGTCACTTATTATCAAATTTTTTATAAAACTATCCCAGTTACATTATATTCACTTATTATCATGGTTTTTATACAACCATGTCGACTGCACAACGTCACAGTAACATAGTGGTGTGACGGGTTGGATCACAGAAACCCCCTTGGGAGCTGCCACCTGATGTGCCAAGACTACCCCTGCTTCTGTTTTCCCTGCCAGCTCAGGACTCCAGCGCCCTGTCTTGCTGAATTAGACACTCCAGTCTGCTCCAACACCGACCCAGGGTCTGAATCACTTGCCCCAAAGCTGCAAGTTTACCTGAAAACAGCGTACAGTAGTGTGCTTGTCTTTAGCACTCAGATGCCCAACTCCCAATGGGGTCTAAACCCAAATAAATCCGTTTTACCCTGCATAAAGTTTATGCAGGGCAAACTCATAAATTGTTCGCCCTCTATAACACTGATAGAGAGATATGCACAGTTGTTTGCTCCCCCAGGTATTAATACATACTCTGAGTAAATTACTAAATAAAAAGTGATTTTATTAAATACAGACAGTAGGATTTAAGTGGTTCCAAGTAGTAACAGACAGAACAAAGTAAGTCACAAGCAAAATAAAATAAAATGAGCAAATCTATGTCTAATCAAACTGAATACAGATAATCTCACCCTCAGAGATGCTTCAGTAAGTTTTTCTCAGACTGGACACCTCCCAGGCCTGGGCACAATTCTTTCCCCTGGTACAGCTCTTGTTCCAGCTCAGGTGGTAGCTAGGGGATTCTTCATGATGGCTCCTCTCCTCTCTCTTCTGTTCCACCCCTTTATATATCTTTTGCATAAGGCGGGAACCCTTTGTCCCTCTGGGTTTCCACCCCCCCTCACTGGAAAAGCACCAGGTTAAAGATGGATTCCAGTTCAGGTGACATGATCACATGTCACTGCAAGACTTCATTACTCACTTGCCAGCACACACATATACAGGAAGACTCACAGGTAAACACAACCATCTGCAGACAATGGGAGTCATCAAGATTCCAAACCATCATTAATGGCCCACACTTTACATAATTACAATAGGCCCTCAGAGTTATATTTTATATTTCTAGTTTTAGATACAAGAGTGGTACATTTATACAAATTGGATGATCACACTCAGTAGATTATAAGCTTTGTAATGATACCTTACAAGAGACCTTTTGCATGAAGCATATCCCAGTTACGTTATATTCACTTATTACCGTATTTTCTCTAAAACTATCCCAGTTACATTATATTGACTTATTACCAAGTTTTTATAAAACCATATAGACTGCACAACGTCACAAGTGGGATCTGTGCTTTCCATGGCACATAGAATTTTTTCTTCTTTTAACTCAGAAACTCTTTTGAAGGGGAAATTTACAGGGCATATAAGTGAACAAAAATCTAAAATGCCAGTGGGATATATGCCCACTGGGAGAAATGTGAAATTCCTTGAAAGGAGCGTGTTTGCTTTTGATTAAGAATCTTTCATTCTGCAGCCAAAGGGAAGAGAAAACTGCATGTGCTACCAGCTGAGAAACATGAAGCTACTAGTAGATTTGGATTGACTTACAACTGAAGTCTTAGGAACGCAGTTCCCATAAAAAAACATTCAATCTAATCAAATTGCTATGATATTGTCTCATAATCAGATACAGTGAGTCAGGAAAAGCGATGCTCTGGAATGCAACAGCTCGAGTGTCTAATGAGATGCATGTAAGAATGAAGTAGGAAACCCAAGATTAGATGTGGATTTAGCTCTTGTAAAAGGCTGGATGTTGCAAATATATCTGCTTGTTCTCCAAAGGGAAGATGTAGGTCCTGTAATACTACAGCGTAGTCTCAACAGGTGAGATGGACATTTCAGTTTATAGCAGTAGTTGCTCTCCATCTCTAAAAAGTGTTTTGTGCCATTCCTCCTTTTACATTTACTACGGAATTGGTAAATAAAAAGGGGAACATTCCATTGATCTGGGGCAGGAAAAATCCCTTGCTGCTTACATAATGTGACAAGAAAATCCTGCATTGGAGAAAGAATGTGTGAGTAAACAGCCCATGCTGGTAAATAGTGGGTGGGAGCTATTACAGAGTTGTGCCTGGTTAGCTCTACTGTGAATTAGGATACTGATTTTTTTCCAATAAATTAAAGACTTGCGGTGCAATTCTGCTCATAAATCCCTTAGGTGGTACTGAAAATAATCCTCCTGGCTCAGTAACCTAAGAGGAAACCGGACTTCATTTATCTTGTTTTATAACATTTATTTAGTTAGAACTTACTTTTTCATCTTATTTTTGGTAACTGCTATGCAAACTGCTATATTTCCATGGGTAAGACTGTGCAGTAGTCACAAGACCTTGCCCTGACAGAATGAGATTGTAGTCTGATTCAGTCAGGTGACTGTGAGCAGGTATCATTGTGACTATCACAATGAACTGCAAAAGCATAAAAGAAGAAAAAGCTCCTGTAATCTTCAGATTTCACGTTTCCCTCCACAATTTTTCAGCAGGCCCCAATAATCCCAAGATACAGTGGTTCTTGTTTTTGCTTTATAGTAGACACTGGAAGACTCTACAGGTGTAGTCTTGGCATATTTCCCAGGACTATTTTTAGTCCTTTACTGGAGGGACCATCTTTGTAGGGTGCAAGAGAAGTTCAAACTTAGTGTCCATTAAGGTCCTTATCCAAAGCTCATTGAAGTCAATGGAAATCTTTCCACTGATTTCAGTAGGTTTTGGATCAGGACCTAAATCCTTGATGTTTGCTGAGGGACCAACCAGAATGGCAACTGTAGCTATAGCCCTTTATCTTTTATATCTGTCATCACTCTTTTAACACAGATGGGAGAAAATAAACTTGTCCTATCAACAGATCTGTTTCTTTCAATAAAAAGTTGGTAACCAAAGCCCTGATTCACCAGGGGTACTTAGACATGTGAGTTCAAAAATGTGAGCGGGCCTTACTCACATTTCTGAGGTTATGCACAAGCTTTTAGACCTTGATTCAGCAGGGTACTTAACTAGTTCTGAATGCATTCCTAGGTTAAATTTTTACAGGAAAAAGATAATTAAGGCATTTCTCTGCTGAAAGTGATAATCAAAACAGTGGTGGTTGATCTATACAGCATTGACAATACTGTGACATACACTGTATTCCAGCAAGAGTTAATTTTTGTGAATCATTTAACCTCCCATAGAAAGTGAATTGTAAAATTAGTCTGTGTTCAACCTTTTTTATTATATCGGGCATACTGACAGAAGGGGAACTATATAAATAATGCTAATTACAATCAACTTCCTTCAGTACCAAGCTGTTAATTAAAACCCTGTTCCTGACATACAGTGAAGCTACCATACTCTGATGTGCACCTTCATTTAATTTCACTCTGGACATTTTCTCATAAACTAGACAAATTCTTGGTTATTGAGGTAACTTGGCTTAAGTTTAAAAAAATAAAGTTTTTTATTGGTGTTGGAGTTGGCTGATTGTTGAAATTACACCCTGGGTTAGGACAATTCTGAGAACAAATGCAGAATTACGCCAAAGAAATCTTTCCACTGATGAAGAAAGATAAAGATAAAATGTACATTTAAACAAAATGTACTTAAACCAACTAGATGTTCTGGGTACACAGTAACTATTCTTTAAAGAGATCTCTAGTGAATTTCACTCAGAATTTTAGAGAGTAAATGCAGATTTTCTTTAAAAAAAGCAAACAAAAAAACCTCATAAAAGTCCCCAGATTGTAAATATTTTGTAATATATCTATTGCAGTTTCAATATTTGTTTAGCTGTCAGTGTCTAAAATGTTTTGCAATTTGTTTTTTGTCCTGCTCTGTGTCCTCTCTTTTCAAAGTGGCAACGTTCATATTCTTCTGTATGTTTTATTTTTTAAGTGCTTTCCTGAATCAGGGCTGTCATTACTTATCAAAGACTGAATTCTGTCTGCAGAGTTTATACTCAGCTGGTGGTAAATCGGCATAGCTCCGTTGTCTTCAGTGGAGCAGTGCCAGTTTGCACCACCCGAGGATCTGGCCCATTGTATAATTTCACACAGTGTAAATAAAATAAATGGAGACCTATCGGCCTGGCACGTTGCCAGGATGAATTCTGTGCAGCAGCAGAGGGAGGTACAACACTTGAAAGAAAAACGACATAATCTACTGGTGTCTGATTTTACAACTTGTGCTACATACTGCATGCAACGTTGTCTCTCAAACATCTGGAAGGCATTCTGCTTTGGGGATTTGTTTAAAATGGTATCAGGACCTTGGGTCTATGTTTTGTCTTATTTCATGCTCTGTGATCATTACAGGTGTAAGCAGTGCTGTGAAGGTGTTTGGTGTGTTCCTCCCTTCTGCTTAGGCTTTCTGTTACACTGATTTCTCTGAGATTAGGCTACTATTCTTTGGACCTCTATTTGCATAAATCCACAGAATAAAGTTGAGTTGTTACTGAAGTTTTTAGTTCTATCTGTATTTACAGTATTGTTTGAAATATACCATAGAAAATGTGAACACACTAGTAATTTATCAAATTTGAGTAAAATCAGTTTGGCTATTCATCGGAAGAGGAAAGAGGAAGAGGAAAATATTGTGGGAGAGCAAAAAGAGCAAGTGAAACTACAATTTAAACCCACATTCATTTAAAAAGCGCTTTTTACAAGCCATTAGTTGATTATAAAGATGTTCTGTTTATGGGGGCGCACACACCCCCCTAGAATAATGTATTTAAAGTATTGAAGATAAATTAGTATAAAAGAATCTGAGGGGTGACTTTTGCTGAGTATTTTTGTGTGGCTGCCCTTGACAAGTACAATGTAATATCTGGATTAATGATATTTTTCTAAATGTGCACATTACCATTTCTACAATATCCCCATGCAATCATTGCCTATAATCCTTGGACTCAGGATAAATGGTAGTTGGCATTGGCATTTACCACTTCATTAGTCCTGTTAGACTTCACAGTATAAATAACCTACTGTTTATAGCTCACCCGTGTGCGTGTGTATTTTCTTTAGAACAAAAATTAAACAAAAGTCTAATTTGAAACAATAGTAAGGGTTAAATTCTACGCTCGTATGAAGTCGGTGGAGATGCACAGCTGCAACTGAGGACAGACTCTGATGTTATGACTTGAACCTACAAAACCCTGAAAGTTCCAAAGGCATTTCTCCTTTGTGCTGTTGTCTCCAGTGTTAGGTGACTATGAGATTAGGCCCAGCCCTGCCCAGTCCGAAGCCACTGGCAAGACTCCCATTGACTTCCATGAAGGTGGGATTGGGTCCATTATGTGCTGCACTTGGCACTGTAACTCATTATAATGACATTCAGTAAGCAGATGGGACTCTGAAATTGCTGTGTGTAAATCAGAGCTTTATACAGCTGGTCTTTCTCCCTCGAATGGCTAGTAGGAACAGCTAAATATTTCTTTGGGATGGACTGGGTGGGAAAGCTGAGGTTCCTTCTGCATCCCTCTGAAGATCTCCTACTTTACATGCACTGATTTAAGTTTAACCCTCCTTTTCACCAAGGGCTCCCTATTTTTGAGGTCCACTGATGTTGCTTTATAATCAACATATTCTGCACCTTCTAGTCTATAGTTCCCCTTATGTGTGTGCAAGAATAAGTCCCAGTGGCCTAGACTGGAAATAATGGATTGTAGATTTTCAGTTATCCCTGGAAGGTCAAACTTTACATTTAATGCACTGATTTAGTATTATGTATATTATGCTCTCACAGAAGAGATAGGTAGACATGCTCTCCGCCCCATATGGTTTAGTCTTTGGACAAGACACAAACAGCAAATGAGGGAGTTGGTGGGGTTGGGTGGAGTTACATAAACAGAATCATATGATGACTCCATTTGTTATAGTACGAACAGTTTTTAAAGTTTAAATGTTTGTAGCCTTCACAGCAGAGGTGAGATTCTTAGGAGGGATTTGGATGAAGGGAAGGTGATTATTTGAATAAGTAAAGGCCTTTACATGAAATCCTGCCTTTATTGGGATGCAGCTTAAAAATCACTCTTCTCCCTGAAGTGTTTTTCTATTATTGTTGTGAGTAATATCAAGATTGTGGAAATCAGAAAAGATTAAAGGGGGAAAAAATTCTGTTTCCAGTTTTACTTTGTTCACTTAATTGCACTTTGTGTATATTTGGTTTTACTGCTTCCCCCAGACTGTAATCAGTCTGTTGGTTTCCATTGTTGTTTTTGTGGGTCTTTCACACAGCAACTGGGAGAAAGAAACTAAAAATAGAGTAGTAAAATATGATTTGTAAAACTGTGACATTGGCAGGGGACTTGGTCAAGTGTAGTACCTGTAACTGCTTGAAATGCATTTTTTATAAATTACCTAGCTGTCAAATTGACTGTGTCCCTTTAACAATATCTGGCTTTTCTACAAACTGGGAACATGCAGAATTTGATGCTCCTATCTGACAAGCTCCTTTATTGGGACCTAACTATTGAACTTTTAATTGTTCACATCTTTCTTGTGATGTATAGTAGCTGGACATAAAGTGCCTTATAAATTTGAGAAAGTTCAGCGTAACTAACAGAAAAAAGGCAAAAATCAATGAAAACAACAAATCAATGAAGCTTTATCAGTAAGTACCAGATCAGATTCATGGTAACCTTTCTAAGCATGCTGCCTATTCGTTTGACTTTGAAATCCAGAAACATGGTACTTCTGAGCTGGAATAATTGGAGGTCATTGCCTTTCATTTCTGGCATCAGTTAGATGACTGACATTTCCTGAGTTCATTTATTCCAGTCAAATAGATTGGGCATATACCTGTATTTTTCATAACTTGACCTTTTAAAAGTGGAATAGAGATATTAAACTGTTAACATTCTTATCTTACTTAACTTCTAAGAGGGTATGGAGTTCAAAACAGAGTCAAGACTCTGCCATAGATTTGTGTGTCCTTGGCGAAGTCACTTAATCCCTGTCCCACCATCCTCATTTCCCCCATCTGTGTTGGGATTATAGAATTTCCCTACCTCAATTGTAGAGCAGTTTGAGTGCATGGGCAGAGAACTGCTGAAGATGCACGAAGTATTATTATCAAGGCCTTTTTACCTGGAAGCTCCAGCACATTTATAACCTAATCTGGCTATTTATCAAAAGGAATTAATTAACACCAATGTGCTACATTTAGGAAGGCTCAGATTTATGTAGATTGTTAACTGTGCCACTGAGGAAGATAAGGCAAGACAGAAAATACACAACAGTAGTCACCCTAAATTTCCCTAGACCGTCCCTGTAGTTAGCGTAGGGAAGACGAAAGATACTGAGGTAACTTTATTGATGTAAGGCAAGCTAGTAGGTTCTTAAAGGGTGACCTCTGCAGGTGGTAATGTTAGAAAAGATCAGAGCAACACGCTCCTATTTAGCAGACAAATCAGAACTCTTCTTGTTTAGTGTCACGTTTTGCTTCAGATTGAACTTAAATATTGATTAGCTGCTACACCTTTTTGCCCCATCTGAAATTAAACTATTATTGTGTCATTGTTAAGAGGTAGCAAGGCCAAGGCCTTATTTATATAAAATGGAAGTTGGACAGAGGAACATTAATCACTAGTATTACACCAGGAGGATGTGCAAAATAATTACAGCTGACCTCACAGGAAGGGGAATCCTCTTTTTTTGGGGAAAAATCTTACTAAGAGGGTAGATCGAAAAATATCTAACTGTAAGGTGATTTCCTCTCTCTCTCCCTTCATCCTCTTGTATAAAAATCAGGTTGTGTGCAGTGTGTGTCATTGCATATGATGCCTCATTTTGTCTCCCTCTTAGTCCCTCTTCCTGCTATTTTCTGGCAGTGTGTAACTAATTCGTTACTTTAATTTACCTGGGTCAGCTGTGGGAAATGTTTGTGTATTTACAAGAGCCAGATTTTGGCAAGTTCTATTCCAACATAACTGCCTGAACATTTTACTCTCTCACTGTTGACCATGTTGCTGGGTGCAGCCACATGCTTAGGTGCCAAATGTCCCCAGCATTCAAAAATGTATCTGTTTTTTGCACTAAGGTTGTTTCACATCAAGCAGTGGAAACAGCATGGGAGCAGAGATCCAAGGGCCACCAGCAGGGAAGCTTGGCTCTGCAAAAAATTAATCAAGAAGTTGGCAAACCTCACTTGACAATTTTAAGCTTTATAGGGATCATCAAAAATGATGGTGCTGCCAATCATGCAAAGATGGTGTTAGCAAGCTTCAGGAGTTCATTCTGGGGAATTCAGTGCATGGTGGGTCATCAAGGACTGCCATCTGGCTGAGGTGGAGGCTTGCTGGCTGGTGCTGATGCTCTACACCTGGAAGAATATTTTATCAAAGATGAGGTTTGCTAATTTTTAAATTATCCTGACCTCCCCCTTCCCCAGGTTAAATGATTCAGCCCTGAAAGCCTGTGTTTTTTGTTCTAATGTTAGCAAATGAGGCCTGGTCTACACTGCAGAGCTAGATTGATGCAAGGCAGCTTACGTCGACCTAACTATGGAAGTATCTACACACAAATTTCGCTCCTGCTGACATAACTGCCCCACTACACTGACTTAATAATTCTACCTCTACGAGTGGCGTAGAGTCAATGTTGATGTAGTGAGGTCGACGGAGTGTCAGTGTAGACGCTGCATTGCTTACGTTGAGTGTTACTGGCTTTCAGAAGCCGTCCCACAATGCCTCACCCTTACAGTACAATCAGTACAAGCACTGCTGGTGAGGAAGCGCACCGCCGACCGAAGGAGCAAAGTGTAGACATGCACAAGCAATGAATTACTGTGATAGAGGTATGCTGACAGAAGTTACGTTGATTTTAATTTTGTAGTGTAGACATGCCCTAAGTTTCACCCTTGTGACACTGGTAGACAACATGCCTGCTCATGCCAAAGCCCCAGGCCTCACTGAACACTTACAAATGCATAGTTGGAAGCCAGGCCAATTCACTTGTGTATTTGAATAGATCAAAGTGATTGTTAAATGCATAAGAATGTATTTGGTGTTTAAACTTCATAGAAACTGATGGGATGCTGCATGCATTGTTTTCACTTATCTGTATCCTGTTATAATGTAACAGCAAACATTTTATGTTGTATATACCCCTGTAACTAAATAACCCATCAAACAAGAAAGAAGCCTTGTGTAATGCAAATTAAGAACTTGAACAGGAAAGTGCTAATTTTTGTGACTTTGAAGGCAAGTGTGATGCTTAGAGATCAAAGACTCTCTAAATGCATTCCTCTGCCCACTGGGTAGTGACCCTGTCACTTGTTTTCTGTGAGAAGAAGCTATAAGTATGGACACAAGGAAAAATTCTTCATCTCTGGATTGTTTGGATTTTAACAGGGCAGAATAACTGAATGAGAAGATGGAGATCCCCTGAGTTATTCTAAATCGCCCTGAGAGACTTTTGGGAAACTGGCAGATTTTACTACATCGCTGCTACCATTTGGATTTATAGATTGTGACTCACCCGTACATATATTTTACCTGCTTTAACCTCTCAATAACTCTCATTCCTTTTTCTCAGCTAATAGTTAGTTTACTGTAGAATTGGCTATCAGCATTGTCTTTGGTGTGAGATTTAGGATGCAAATCGACCTGGATGGGTGCCTGGTCTCTTGGGATTGGGTGTAACCTGGAATATTTGTGATTTTTGGTGTAAGTGGCCATTTATCACATAATCCAGCTCAGGGGTCTCAAACTCAAATGACCACGAGGGCCACATGAGGACTAGTACCTTGGCCTGAGGGCCGCATTTACTGACACCTCCCCGCCGCCACCCTCGGCCCCGCCCCCTCTCCACCCCTTCCATCAGGGCAGGGAGTTGGGGTGTGGGGTGCAGGAGGGGTGAGGGGTGCGGCAGGGGGTCAAGGTGCAGAGTGCAGCAGGGGGCTCAGGGCAGGGGGTTGGGGTGCAGGAGGGGTGCGGAGTGCAGCGGGGAGTTCAGGGCAGAGGGTCGGGGTGCGGTGTGCGGTGGGGGGTTCAGGGCAGGGGGTCGGGGTGCAGCAGGGGTGTGGCAGGGGGTTCGGCTGCAGGAGGGGTTCGGGGGGTGGGCGCACCTGACGTGCACCGGGGGCAGGGCAGGCTCATTGCCTGCCCTGCCCCCGCGCCATTCCGGGAAGCGGACGGAACCTGGGGGAGGAGGGGCACAGGGGTGTGTGTCCCTAGCCTCTGTTTGCCAGAAGCTGGGAATGGGCGACGGGATGGATCACTTGAAGATTACCTGTTCTGTTCATTCCCTCTGGGGCACCTGGCATTGGCCATTGTTGGAAGACAGGATACTGGGCTAGATGGACCTTTGGTCTGAACCAGTATGGTCGTTCTTATGTTCTTAGGGCTGCATACATCTGCTGCACAGCGGAAATACTTTAAGCCCCAGCCTACGCCGTGCCCTTATCAGGGACTACCTAGGCAGGACTTTAACAGAAGATGGGGCAGAAATCACAGGCATTGCTCATCTCAACCCCCTTCCAATCAGGGGTTGGGGTCGAGACAGCCCCCTGATCCTAAGCAGGCCTTTTGAAGGTGTGCCCGGGGGTGACACACCAACCCAAATCCTGGATCTGCCACCACCCTTCTCAGCCCATTTATCCCATTTCTACCGTGTGTGATCCCAAATTACCTCTGGGTACTACGCACAGTAGAACTGGGATATCCAATTCAGTTCCCCCCTCATCCCATCCCCTTTCCAGGACCCCACTCACGAGCAACTCCTAATGCAGGAAGTGCAAAAACTCCTATTAGCAGGAGCAGTAGAGGAGGTTCTGCAGGAACTAAGGGGTAAGAGGTTTTACTCCTGGTACTTCCTCATCCCGAAAGCCAAAGGGGGTCTCAGACCCATTCTCAACCTGCACAACCTCAAAAGGTTCATGAAGAAACTAAAGTTTCGTATGGTCTCTTTGACCGCCATTATCCCTTCCCTGGACCAAGGAGATTGGTATGCTGTGCTTGACTTGAAGGACATATACTTCCACATTTCGATATTCCCGTCCCACAGGAGGTTCCTCAGATTCGTAGTGGGCCACACTCACTACCAATTTACAGTCCCTTTCGGCCTGTCAGCAGCCCCTCGAGTGTTCACCAAGTGAATGGCAGTCATAGCTGCCTTCCTGAGAAAAAGCCAGGTGTAGGTATTTCCATATCTCGATGACTGGTTGGTCAAGGGCCGCACCAAGACACAAGTGAAGCAACATGTAAGCATAATAAGGTCTACCTTTGACAGGCTAGGTCTCCTGCTGAACATACAAAAGTCAACTCTACCCCCCCACTCAGAGAATAGAGTTTATAGGGGCAATGTAAGATTCGTGACAAGCCAGAGCTTTCCTGCCAGAGTCTTGTTTTCAGACAAGCCATGACATTATAGAGGGCTTCAGGCAATACCACCACAGCAAGGAATTGCTTGAAGCTCTCAGACTCATGGCGTCTTGTACGTATGTAGTACAACACGTGAGGCTGAGGCTCAGACCTCTCCAGGCCTGGCTGGCATCGGCATATTGACCAGGCTGAGATAGTCTGGACAAGGTAGTTATGCTCACACCACACAGGTTCTCGAGTCTCTCCGATGGTGGCTTGATCCACAAGCGATGCGCACAGGGGTGCGCTTCTCCAAACCACATCCCTCCTTGTCTCTTGTCACCGACGTGTCAGTGATGGGGTGGGGAGTGCATCTGGGAGAGCTCAGGACTCAGGGCCTCTGGTCCCAAGAGGAGCTCTTGCTTCACATCAACGCCAGGGAGCTGAGGGCAGTTCGTCTGGCATGCCAGATCTTCCAAGCGCACTTGGAAGGGAGATGTGTGTCAGTCATGACAGACAATACAACAACAATATTTTATATAAACAGACAGGGTGGAGCACGCTCCTCTTCCCTATGTCAGGAAGCTGTCAAGTTCTGAGACCTCTCCATAGCCTCCTCAATACACCTGGAGGCATCCTACTTCCCTGGATCTCAAAATGAGCTGGTGGACCATCTCTGCAGATCCTTCCACAACCGCAAGTGGTCCATTCACCCAGATGTGGTGAACATTTTCCAATGGTGGGGAGTTCCCCAGATCCACTTGTTTGTGACCAGAAGCAACAAGAAGTGCCTGCAGTTCTGGTGCTTCCTGAATCGCAGTCTGGGCTTGCTTGCGGACGCATTCCTCCTCCCCTGGAAAGACCACCCGTTCTTCTCCTTCCCACCTATTCTGCTCGTCCACAAGGTTCTGCTGAAGGTCAGGAGTGAAGGAGCCTCAGTGATACTGATAGTGCCAGCCTGGCTCCACCAGCACTGGTGCACCAGGCTTCTGGAGCTGTTGGTGGGCACCCCATTCATCCTGCCCTTAGTTCCAGACCTGATCACCCAGGACCATGCCTGGCTCCAGCATCCCAATCTCGAATCGCTCCACCTCACGGCTTGGACACTTCATGGTTGAACCCGTTAGAGCTGACATGCTCAGAACCCGTTAGGGAGTTTCTCCTTCGCAGTAGGAAACCATCCACCAGGGACACCTGCCTGGCTAAGTGGAAGAGATTCTCGATCTGGTATTCGCGGAGTCATACCTCTCTGATGCAGTCATCGGTACCCTTCATTTTGGACTGTCTGCTACATTTAAAGTAGCAGGGCATGTCAGTCTCGTCGATAAAGGTTCATCTAGCCGCCATTTCAGCATTCCTCCCAGGGTGGCAGGCCAATCAGTCTTTGCTAACCCAATGCTTGGTCTTGACAGGTTATACCCTCAAGTTTGGCAACCGATCCCTGTTTGGGACCTCGATCTGGTGCTTTCAAGTCAGGTAAAACTGCTTCAGAAGATTTAAAATTCTGAACATTAAAAGCTCAATAGCTCAGAGTTAGAGATAGTCCAAAAAGGATGGGAAGTTTCTGTCTGATATGTCTCTTTGAGAAAATTATAAATAACTGAAAAAAGAGGATATGTTGGAAGTCAGATTTCAACTTAACTATAATGATCACTACTTGGATATCTTCTAAATTCGCAAGAAAAATACATGCAAACCTTACTTCTTAGGCTGCACCTGTTACGATAGTATAGAAATTTGCGGCTGCAAATTTTAACCCAAGAAGTTAGAAAATGCAAGATGTAGGATTTCCGCATTCCACAATCTCTGTAATTTAAAATTAGACATTTAATAATCCAACTAGTAATAGAAAACAATACATTTGTACAGTGTGGCTGAGTAAATGTCATAGGAACCACCATCAGAATTGGCGTTTTGTTGACATTCTCAGCAGAGAAGCCAAGACTGAATAAACTTTAAGACTGAATTCTCTTCTCACCCTAAGTACTCAGACACGAGAGGGATGGGCATTGAATAAACATCTAGACACACAGAGACAGATCTTTCTTTGGATCTGTCTACTTGACAGTTCAAGTGTTTGACAAATTAATTTAATACTAGGGAAAGATGCTGCATTGGTAACCAGCTGAGGATCTGCCCCACTGATTAGGATTGAGGCTTAGTGGTGGGACAGCAAGGGTGCTGTGGATAAATACAGAGGAATTCCCATTTCCAGGCTTGCCAATGCAGTATCTTTCATTAATACTAAATTCACTTCTCAGGACCTTGCAAGGGGAGACCTTCTCAGAGTGGGGCACAAAGGCGTGGCTGTTTTTGAAACCTAAAGTACAGTGCTCATTTCTCGAATGTGGAGGGAAGAAGCTTGTTGAACAACAACAAAACACACTTTTCTTGCAGTCTCTCAGGCCATCATGTCTTTGACATTGACCTCAACAAAGTCAATAACAAAGATTTAAGCTCAAGCGAAAGAAACAGTCTGCCTCAGCATTAAAAGTATCAATAATGTGTATTTCATGGTAAGTGACTGCTCTGGTTCAGAGGCTGGGCAGCGGATCAAAAGTGGTAGGTGGTATCTCTGCAAATGCAAGTGCCAGGTACTGCAATCAGCAACCATGGGCAAAATGTTACATTACAAGTTTAATTAAAGAATCTTGGGAAATAATGTGCCTCTCTGAGCACTATAGCGGGCAGCAGGAACTCTGGGTCAAAGCTAAAAGCATAATAAGAATTAAAATATGTTTTAAATCATATGCATTACAAGGATTTATATTCTTTGTTGGAGCTGAATAATACCTTCCTGTAGTGCTACAGCTAGTGTTATATATGACCTTATAAAGTGCTGTGATATTTTCAAACATTTGTTATGTGGTAAAAAGTAAGTCTTCCTTCCTCTATCACACTTCTATATTTTTTCGGGTATAAAACTCCTCACTGAAATGTATTCTGGGAAAGTAGACGTTTACCCCTCACATCACTTTGTTTCTAATGTAATTTACTTCCTAGGGAATTTTGAATAACTTTTACCTGCTTGCAGGTATTTTAAAATATAGCAATACTAGCTATAGAATTGTGTTGTTGCCTAGTGCTTTACATTTGCTTTGCCAAAATTTCATCTGCTGTACATACTGCTTGAGCTCAAACTTCAGTAACTTCAGAGCAAAATGCAAACCCACTTCTTCAATATAACCGTTCCACTTTAACACCAACAGAAGGACAAACAGACAATAAATACATTAAAAACATAAACCAAGAACTTCCCATCTCTGCATGATGGAGTGAATCTATATTTCTATGTTCATAATTTCATAACTTCATAATTTTGTTGAGGTGCCCAGATACCAGGGGGACATGCACTGAATAAAAAAAGCTAAACAAAGAAATAATAATAAAATAATATTTAGTTCTTATATAGTCCTTTTCATCAGTAGAGCTAAAAGAGCTTTACTAAGGATGTATGTTTCATTTTACAAATGGGGAAATTGAATCACAGAGCGGGTAAGTGACTTGTCGAAGATCATACAGTAAGTCAGTAGCAAAGCTGCTAACTTAAGGTCGCTTGCCTCTCAGCCCTTGGTTTGAGAACCAGATAGTGATCTCTCCCTGGGATCAAGTTGTTAAACCAGAATTTGTAGAATTCCTTCCTTCTACAAAGAGTCATCTATCTGCCGCCCCGACCGGGAAAACCGAGAGGTCTGCTGCTTGCCAGAAGCTAGGATACACGATGTGACGGAGAGACTGCCGAGACTCATCAAGCCCTCGGATCGCTACCCCTTCCTGCTTCTCCACGTGGGCACCAATGATACTGCCAAGAATGACCTTGAGCGGATCACTGCAGACTACGTGGCTCTGGGAAGAAGGATAAAGGAGTTTGAGGCGCAAGTGGTGTTCTCGTCCATCCTCCCTGTGCAAGGAAAAGGCCTGGGTAGAGACCGTCGAATCGTGGAAGTCAACGAATGGCTACGCAGGTGGTGTCGGAGAGAAGGCTTTGGATTCTTTGACCATGGGATGGTGTTCCAAGAAGGAGGAGTGCTGGGCAGGGACGGGCTCCACCTAACGAAGAGAGGGAAGAGCATCCTCGCCAGCAGGCTGGCTAACCTAGTGAGGAGGGCTTTAAACTAGGTTCACCGGGGGAAGGAGACCAAAGCCCTGAGGTAAGTGGGGAAATGGGATCCTGGGAGGAAGCACAAGCAGGAGAGTGCAAGAGGGGAGGACTCCTGTCTCATACTAAGAAAGAGGGACGATCAATGAGTTATCTTAAATGCCTATACACAAATGCAAGAAGCCTGGGAAACAAGCAGGGAGAACTGGAAGTCCTGGCACAGTCAGAGAACTATGATGCGATTGGAATAACAGAGACTTGGTGGGATAACTCACATTACTGGAGTACTATCATGGATGGATATAAACTGTTCAGGAAGGACAGGCAGGGCAGAAAAGGTGGGGGAGTTGCGTTGTATGTAAGAGAGGAGTATGACTGCTCAGAGCTCCGGTATGAAACTGCAGAAAAACCTGAGTGTCTCTGGATAAAGTTGAGAAGTGTGAGCAACAAGGGTGATGTCGTGGTCGGAGTCTGCTATAGATCACCAGACCAGGGGGATGAGGTGGACGAGGCTTTCTTCTGGCAACTAGCAGAAGTTGCTAGATCGCAGGCCCTGGTTCTCATGGGAGACTTTAATCACCCTGATATCTGCTGGGAGAGCAATATAGCGGTGCACAGACAATCCAGGAAGTTTTTGGAAAGTGTAGGGGACAATTTCCTGGTGCAAGTGCTGGAGGAACCAACTAAGGGCAGAGCTTTTCTTGACCTGCTGCTCACAAACAGGGAAGAATTAGTAGGGGAAGCAAAAGTGGATGGGAACCTGGGAGGCAGTGACCATGAGATGGTCGAATTCAGGATCCTGACACAAGGAAGAAAGGAGAGCAGCAGAATACGGACCCTGGACTTCAGAAAAGCAGACTTTGACTCCCTCAGGGAACAGATGGGCAGGATCCCCTGGGAGAATAACATGAAGGGCAAAGGGGTCCAGGAGAGCTGGCTGTATTTTAAAGAATCCTTATTGCGGTTGCAGGAACAAACCATCCCGATGTGTAGAAAGAATAGTAAATATGGCAGGCGACCAGCTTGGCTAAACAGTGAAATCCTTGCTGATCTTAAACGCAAAAAAGAAGCTTACAAGAAGTGGAAGATTGGACAAATGACCAGGGAGGAGTATAAAAATATTGCTCAGGCATGCAGGAGTGAAATCAGGAAGGCCAAATCACACTTGGAGTTGCAGCTAGCAAGAGATGTTAAGAGTAACAAGAAGGGTTTCTTCAGGTATGTTAGCAACAAGAAGAAAGTCAAGGAAAGTGTGGGCCCCTTACTGAATGAGGGAGGCAACCTAGTGACTGAGGATGTGGAAAAAGCTAATGTACTCAATGATTTTTTTGCCTCTCTCTTCACAAACAAGGTCAGCTCCCAGACTGCTGCACTGGGCAGCACAATATGGGGAGAAGGTGACCAGCCCTCTGTGGAGAAAGAAGTGGTTCGGGACTATTTAGAAAAACTGGACGTGCACAAGTCCATGGGGCTGGATGCGCTGCATCCGAGGGTGCTAAAGGAGTTGGCGGATGAGATTGCAGAGCCATTAGCCAATATTTTTGAAAACTCATGGCGATCGGGGGAGGTCCCGGATGACTGGAAAAAGGCTAATGTAGTGCCCATCTTTAAAAAAGGGAAGAAGGAGGATCCGGGGAACTACAGGCCAGTCAGCCTCACCTCAGTCCCTGGAAAAATCATGGAGCAGGTCCTCAAGGAATCAATTATGAAACACTTAGAGGAGAGGAAAGTGATCAGGAACAGTCAGCATGGATTCACCAAGGGGAAGTCGTGCCTGACTAACCTAATTGCCTTCTATGATGAGATAACTGGCTCTGTGGATGAGGGGAAAGCAGTGGATGTGTTATTCCTTGACTTTAGCAAAGCTTTTGATACGGTCTCCCACAGTATTCTTGCTGCCAAGTTAAAGAAGTATGGGCTGGATGAATGGACTGTAAGGTGGATAGAAAGCTGGCTAGATCGTCGTGCTCAACGGGTAGTGAACAATGGCTCCATGTCTAGTTGGCAGCCAGTTTCAAGCGGAGTGCCCCAAGGGTCGGTCCTGGGGCCGGTTTTGTTTAATATCTTTATTAATGATCTGGAGGATGGAGTGGACTGCACTCTCAGCAAGTTTGCCGATGACACTAAACTAGGAGGCGTGGTAGATACACTAGAGGGTAGGGATCGGATACAGAGGGACCTAGACAAATTAGAGGATTGGGCCAAAAGAAACCTGATGAGGTTCAACAAGGACAAGTGCAGAGTCCTGCACTTAGGACGGAAGAATCCCATGCACAGCTACAGACTAGGGACCGAATGGCTAGGTAGCAGTTCTGCAGAAAAGGACCTAGGGGTCACAGTGGACGAGAAGCTGGATATGAGTCAACAGTGTGCTCTTGTTGCCAAGAAGGCTAACAGCATTTTGGGCTGTATAAGTAGGGGCATTGCCAGCAGATCGAGGGACGTGATCGTTCCCCTTTATTCGACATTGGTGAGGCCTCATCTGGAGTACTGTGTCTAGTTTTGGGCCCCACACTACAAGAAGGATGTGGAAAAATTGGAAAGAGTCCAGCGGAGGGCAACAAAAATGATTAGGGGTCTGGAGTGCATGACTTATGAGGAGAGGCTGAGGGAACTGGGATTGTTTAGTCTCCAGAAGAGAAGAATGAGGGGGGATTTGATAGCAGCCTACAACTACCTGAAGGTGGGTTCCAAAGAGGATGGAACTCGGCTGTTCTCAATGGTGGCAGATGACAGAACAAGGAGCAATGGTCTCAAGTTGCAGTGGGGGAGGTCTAGGTTGGATATTAGGAAACACTATTTCACTAGGAGGGTGGTAAAGCACTGGAATGCGTTACCTAGGGAGGTGGTGGAGTCTCCTTCCTTGGAGGTTTTTAAGGCCCGGCTTGACAAAGCCCTGGCTGGGATGATTTAGTTGGGAATTGGTCCTGCTTTGAGCAGGGGGTTGGACTAGATGACCTCCTGAGGTCCCTTCCAACCCTGATATTCTATGATTCTATGATTCTGAGCACAGATATTAGAATTGTGGAAAGATTTCTCCACATGATTCTTGACCTCTGGAGTGTCTGCCAGCATGTATTGTATAGGGATAAAACAGATCTTAAAAGAACATGTAGCATATTTTTTCAGTAACAATACCAAAGGTCAGAATATCACTACACAGTAGAATATATTTGTGCTGGACTTTCCTTACAGATTCACACACAGACCTTTTGAGTATATTGTAATCTCTGTGCTTATTTGTTACTGATGACCTGTAAACCTGACCTTTTATCCTGTGTCTTCCTAAGTGTGTTGGGCAATGTCCTTTATAATGCAGACTATTGTTGTTCCAGAAAATAAGTGATCTCAAAGTGAATTCCTAAAGTTGGCTGAGTTTTACTTACACACACACACACACACACACACACACACACACACACACACACACACACACACACACACACACACACACACACACACAGCTGAGTCATTCATCAAATCACACAGTAGGTTCAGGTGATTTAGGGAGGAATATATTAGGACCTGTGATGACTAAGAAGACAGGAGGCTCTGTAGACAGTGGGGAAGATTTTCAAAGCTGACTGGGAGATTTAGCCCCATGAAATCCTCCCATCAACTAGGAAAATCTCATCCAGAGTTCAGAAATCTAAAAGGAGGTGTATATTTATAAAAAAAACCAAAAACAACAACAACAACAAAAAACCTTCTGATGAGACTTTAATGAATGGCTTGGCAAAGATACAGCTCTACCATCCTAGCATTTTTGTTGCTGAAAGTACTAAGGGTAGCATCTCTTTCTTTTGTGGCTGACCCATAATAATAGTGGTTAAAAAACCTTTGTCATTTGGCTGCCAGTGATCTATTATTATGAGAATATTTTCCATAGGAAATATAAACAAATCCAGAGTTTGTAACACCTGTATACCTGGGCGCAAAGCAGCCAACTGTCTCCTAAACACAGCTGATTCTTCACGAGGGCCATAATTATACCCTTCCTGCTCTTCCTCTAATCAACTCGAGTAAACCATCCAAATTCTGGCCCTGACACTTTGCCACAGCTCTGTGGCTTGAAGATACAGGTGGATGCTCTGTATTTCCCCTTTCTTTGGTCTCTCTGTGCTGATTTTCCCTGAGAGATTTGCTGCAGCTTAGACCACCCTTTCAAGAGTGCATTCTTCACAGAAGCTGGAATGCAGGCCCAGCCTTAGAAAACTTTTTCCTTGATCGGATACCTGGGATAATATCAGTAACTCCTATTCCCCACAGACATTTCCTTAACAAAACAGCTCTCTGTAAAATTGTTTCTAAAAATAATGAGAAATAGGTTTGCTTGGTTTTTCTTTGTCTGTGCCTATGCACAAAATGGCCAAGATTCTCTCCTGCTGTTCGAATGACTTTGCCCTACTCAGGCAGGGCAAAATGGAGGGTGGAATCAGCTCCAACCTAGCCAGTTGAGAATTCCTCTGACATAGAAGAGCTCTTAGTTGGCATAAAGTGGTGTAGCTGCCTCCTGTCCTCCCCTTCCGCACCCGGATGTAGGAGGTGTGAAAAGGTGGAGTGGAGCCCATCTGTGTTACACCAGCAACAACTGACATAAGGTCCTCTAGTTAGTGTAAATTAGAGCAGCCCCATAGCTGCTCTGACACCAATGATCCAAAGGTGGTGGCGATGCACGAAAGAATCAGGAGGTGATGCCCTCTTCCAACCATGTGCCAAGAAGAGTTCAGTGCAGGAGGGACTTGGGGCCTATATCTGTCTAATGATCATTTGTATTTCTAGCACACCTTGCATTCAAGGCTCTCAAAGTGTTTTACAAACCATAAGTAACATGCTGGGAAAGCATTGTTATGCCCATGTTATAGAAGAGGTGTCTGGAGCCAAAAGATGTTGAGACCTGTATTTTAAAGAGTGGTGTCTAATTCTGGTGCCTTCATTTTTGGGTGCTCAGTTGGAGACACTCACAGGAGTTACAAGGGGCTTGGCACGTATGACAGGCAAGCTGTAGGTGTGTCAAGCTGGACACCCAAAAACTGAGGCACACACTAGAAGCCTTGACACAGAGCCATCCAGTCTCATGACTCCCAGTGTCATACTTTAACCACAATACTATCTATCCAGTATGTGTACCTGCCTGCTATCAAAGGAGATTAACTGGATGCAGAGAAGTGTCTTAAGAGATCTGAACTCTCATGTGCTACTTATGATATGCACTCTCACCCCAAGTATAATTCCATTAAAGTCAATGCAGAAAGCGGCCTTAAGTTTCTATTTTTCATTGGCTTTGTTTTCTCTTTGGCGCCTCACAGCTTCTTACCCTGTCCTCCAATGGTCCTTCATGAGCAGAAGTTGAAACTATTAATATTAAGAGTCTCGGTCAAACTTTCCAACCCACAGCTTTGGAGTAGTTAACAACTTTAGTGAATAATGTTAACAACTTTAGTGTGGCTTTGTTTTTATTAAAGTTGCTGTGTTTACAATGATGCTTTAACTCTTATCATTAACAAAAGCTTACCTTGTTCAGCAGTCATAGCCTACGATGATGTCGTAACTCTGTTGTCTTGTAGCATTGTAACCAGGAGCGCTGCCAGCTTTCTTGCCGCCCTAGGCGGCGGAAGGTCCCGCCCCCGAAATGCCGCCCCCAACAGAAGTGGCGGAAGGTCCCGCCCCTGAAATGCCGCCGCCGACCGAGGCGGCCGAAGATCTGGCCGCCGCGGTCGCCGCCCCCCAAATGTTAGCGCCCTAAGCGACCGCTTAGGTCACCTAATGGGTTGCGCCAGCCCTGATTGTAACCCATTATTATAGAATACTGCACCTTCCACAAAGTCAATTTCCAGTTTTTATGTCATAACGCTTATGAAAATCTTGGTCAAGTTGCAGCGAGGTTTTACAAGATCTCTCCCTATTGAACAAAAATGTCTTTCTGAAGGAACTTGAACAATTTGAGTGGTTCATCAGGCCCTGTAACACCTAATGCCCCACATACTGCACAAAAAGGTAGTATTGGTAAGCTCTGAAGCAAATGCAGTGAAGACTGCATACCCGGCTTTAGTTAAATAATTTGCTGTTTACTATTTCTGTTTATGAATCAGTAAAAAGCCTTTTTAAGTGAAATTGAATAGACTACAAAGTGTTGGTTTCATGTGTTTTATTTGCAGTTTAATCAGCGTGATCCAGCTGCCAGTGCAGGGGAAACCAGAGCTCGATTTTTAATTATCCCTGCTTTGCCTGAGTTAGGAATTCCCAATAGTGCTGTCTGAGAAAAGATGCCAAAAACCGCATTGTTCTTTAATTAGCTGTTGTAATTGTTTCAGCCTAATCTCCATGATTAGCAGCAGTATTAAATACAGCCGTAAGAATAGGCCTGCCCTCTTTGTGCTGCCCTAGTAAACACGATATTCTCACTTCTGGTAAGGGACATAATATAAAATCAATTAGATCCCAACCAGTGTTGTTTGGAAAATGATAAAGACCAGCTACCATGAAGCATAGATAGCTTTGTAAATTTGGTGTATAAATATGCTCCTGTAGTGGCTTTATTTCTCCAGTTTTGGGAGAGCGCATTAGAATAATGACCTGTTACGCAGAAGTATTTGAAGATCTCAACAAGACGGCCTCCCTCATCCAGGCTGAAAGGGTGGCAAAAAAGAAGTGGAAGCAGGTTTACTATTACTGAGATCAGTGTATGTGCAGTTCTAAAAAGAGCTCATTCATACTATCCAAACAGCTGTTTTGCCATATACAAACAATTGCAGAACTGTTCAAACCAAATTAGTTGTTTATTGTTCTGAGTATAGCTTTTTTTTAAAAGCTATTTCTGGAGAAATTAATAGACAAGACGTGAGATGGTGTGGGGTTGTGTGTTGAAATCTTTTTCTAAAAGATATGCCCTAGGAATGATTTTGAGGAAGTTCTATGGCCTGTGTTATATAGGATGTTAGACTGGAGGATCACAATGGTCCCTTCTGGCTTTGGAATCTATGAATCTTTGAAAATCCATGCTGCTGCTGGAAGGTGTAAATCCTAGCACAAACGAATATGTTAACATCACACCACAGGTTATTTTGGTTACTTGGAGTCATTTGGTTACTAGGTGCCTGAAGATGCAGATAGACACCCTGGGAGTTATGCATCTAACTCCCATCGACTTTCATGGGAGTTAAGTACCGAACCTACTCTAGACACTTTGATTTTGCCAGAAGCTGGGAATGGGCGACAGGGGATGGATCACTTGATGATTACCAGTTCTGTTCATTGCCTCTGGGGCACCTGGCATTGGCTACTGTCAGAAGACAGGTTACTGGGCTAGATGGACCTTTGGTCTCACCCATTATGGCCATTCTTATGTTCTTATGTTCACTTTGAAAATCCCACTAGGCCCATCTGCACCTTTAGGTACCTAAATACCTTTGTAAATCTGGAACCACCCCCAGTGTATTGTATCAGCGACAATTAAAAAATACAACTCTATTGGGGAAATAGTATCAATGATGGTAAAGTATCAGCCTGTTTATGCAAATGTGAATTTTTTTTTTGCTGATATGTAATTTTTGCACAAATTTTGATCATGTCTGTCAGAACCAGTTTGTAAGCTGGTAAAGTTCTAGGCCTTCTTTGTGTTCAAATGCTCCAAGATGCGATGGCAGCCTAGAATCAGGTTGGGTGCTACCTACACTAGAACACAGCTGTGAAGTGGAGCGATGGAGTATTTCTTAAGCGCATATCAAGGGCAATTTAGAGTTCTGTGCTCTTCAGTTAGAGCTCTAGAATGATGTAATATTTTTCCAGGGGTTAATGGCAACACTGAGGCCAGCATCAGTTCTTCTGAATAGTCTTGCAATGTCAGTCAGGGCTTTTGCTCAAAAGCTACCGTTTCATTATGCTGATGCTACCACGCTTGGAGAGTGAGAGTTAGAACGCTGGCATCGAAGCGGAGGCTGAAATTTTATAATTACTTGAGGAGCAGCAGCTGCAAGTTTCCAAGTCTCTGCACAAGGCTGGAGTACTGATTGAGGTTATCATAATGGTCTTGCCTACGTGAATTTTTCTAATTTGTAACAGAAAACCCAGAGGGAGAATTGGAGTTGGATTTCTTTTCGGATGATCTTGCCAAAACCAGTATAGTTATGTCTTGTCTTGGCAGCAGACAGCTCTGAGGAAGCAAAGATATATTTTATGCCACTATTAATATATAATTGGTATGAACGGGGTTTGAGAAAAAGAACAGTAAGGTGAGGAGAGAGATGGGGTGGATCAGATATTAACCATGTAAGTGAGAGCAATACATGTGAGCAAACAATTTCAGTTAACTGGCACTTTGGGAAAAATTTACTGCAGTGCAAATCTGAGCTTCATTGATTTGAATGGATTCTAAATTTTTGTTAGAGGAAATAAAATATGGCGAGTTGCAAAGTCCTGTTTTAGTTCTCAGTTGTCTTCAGGTGTATGCATGCTTGAGCAGATCAGTTTTCATGTGATTACTGCAACTGAATGATAAAACAGATATCCATGTATCTGGCCCTCATCACCGTAGGCTTCGGATAAGCCTCGTGATGCAGAGAAGTATTATCCACATTTTGCAGATGGGGAGCTGAGGGAAAGAGGTGAGTAGCTTGCCCAGGGTAACGCGGAGTCTGTTGCAGAGCCATAAATTGAAATAAGATCTCATGAGTCCCAATCTAGTGCTGTGGACTAAATTTAGATTTATGGACACTAAATTGTTGATAGATTAAATGGAATTATGGGTGAATTAAAGTTAGACTAGAAATGAACTCAGATCTGTTTAATGGGCGCTTTAGTTCATTTGATGAGCCAAAAGATTTTAGTACTAACCATTTTCATACCGTTAATTTTTTGTACAACGTATTCAGTGCTTGAAATAATTTATCCAACTATTTGAAGGATCTTAATCCTTTATGGCCAGATTCTGTTTACTTTGAATAGCCTCTGACTCACTGTGAGTAGTCCCATTGATATCAGAATCCGCTGAGAGAATCTGGCCCCCATATTTCATAGGAATATATTTACCAGTGTAAACTGACTCCAATAGAGCTGCTCTGGTTTTACTCTTTTGTAAAAGAAACCTTACCCTGTTGTTTAAAAATCAGGCTTCTACAGCTGTAACATATGGAACAAAATAACCCTGCATTTCACAATATATTTATCATCTGGCTTAACTTTAAAATGTATTCTTACAAAGCATAAAATATTAAAAGTGTCCATAGATTTAAATAAATCCTTTGAGATTACTGAATGCTCTGTGCAAATACCTCATGGTATAAAACTGGTTATTACTGAAATCTTTTGGCTGGCCAAATGAACTAAAGCACCAATTAAATAAATCTGGGTTTATATCCATTCTAACTCTGTGTTATCCTCTCTGGCTGGAACATGGGTGGAAAGAAGGGAGAAAGATGCAATTTTCATCAGCTGTTAATCTATACCAGTTTGGCTTTTAGAAGTAGCTAAAAATAGACAATTAATGCAAAGGAAGTAACTGTATATAATCGTAGCGGCCATGAAAACACGTGTAAATACACTTGCTCTATCAAAACATTGCAGTCAATAAATCTAATTGACAGCAGATTTTATCATTCAGTTTGCAGTAACTATGTAAAAATTGATCAGCTAAAGTATGCCTACACCTGATGAGAATTGAAAACTAAATACTATGCTGTATTAGAGAAAATAATGTTACAGTAGTTCTCAAACTTTTGTACTGGTGACCCCTTTCACACAGGAAGCCTCTGAGTGCGACCCCCCTTCTAAATTAAAAACACTTGTTTATATATTTAACACCATTATAAATGCTAGAGGCAAAGCAGGGTTTGGGGTGGAGACTGACAGCTCATGACCCCCCCATGTAATAACCTCGCGACCCCCAGTTTGAGAACCCCCGCTCTAATACATATTTACCATCCAGGGGTTTGTTTGATCAAATTCTTCTTTTCGCATTAGAACAAAGTGTGATGTCATTACCAGTGCTGGGTTTTTGGCATAAAAATGTCATTTTGCCAAAATTATTCATGCAACTGGGTTGGTTTCGATACATTTTCTGACTTGAAAAATGTTTGGAAAAAGGTTTTGAAATTGGAACGTTTCGGTGTTGTGAAATGTTAGTAGATATAGACTAAAATACGTTTTTAGAAAAAGAAAAGGTCAAAATCAAAATGCAATGTTTTGAAATTATCTAAGGAAATTCCAAAGGAGATTGGGGAATCCCTGTCATTGGAAGTTTTTAAGAACATATGTGATTTGGTGGTCCACTCACTGCTAGGATGGCACCTCCTCCTGGTCACTTTGGGGAATAGCTTGTGAGGTCAACACCCCTTCCTGCGGTTGCATGCTGTCTCTCAACCTCTCTCTCTCTGGGTTTGCAGCCCCTTTCTCGCTCCACAGGCTGCTGCTGCCTCTTCGTGACTGAGCCCTCCAGGCAGGTCACTATCTGTGTTTTTCCTCTTCGATGGTATCAGTCTTTAGTTCCTAGCAGTCCTAGACAGTCTTCCCATTCACTACCTCGTAGGGAGTGACTACAGACTTCCCTGGTCCCTCTGCTGCCAATTTCCTGCCTTTATAATTCCTGCCCAGCTCTTCCTCCTCAGCTGGGCTTCCTCATTCAATCAGGGGGTTGCTTAGCCACCTGATTCCTCTCAGCTGTGGCCTGTTGGGTTAATTGGCCTCCTTCTCAATCTGCGTTAACCCTTTCAGGGCAAGTGTGGGGTGAACACCTCACAACAGATTAGACAAAAACTGGTTAGGGGTGGTAGGTATACTTGGTCCTGCCTCAGCGCAGGGGGGCTGGACTAGATGACCTCTCAAGGTCCCCGTCCAGCCCTACATTCCCATGATTCTATGACTCTATTACTTTGATGGAGCTACACTGATTTGCACCAGCTGGAGATCAGACTCTGAGAGTAGAACGCCTTCAGGCATGTCACTTTTACCTTCATGTGCCGGCTAATGCTCACATATCACACTGATAGACACCCTTGAAATATCCTGGATGGATATATGGATGGACTGATGCTTTTGATGCAGCTCTGTAAAGTTAAGTAATTCCAACCTCTGTCATGCCAGAAAATTGCCATGGCTACTGAAGCATCATACAGCAGGATTTTAATATATAGTTTTATCCTTGACATAAAATTACCTGTAACTTTGTCACACTTACAGAATCCAACCCCATAGTCAGCATTAAAGGAACTACGTCTTTCAATGTTTACTTTAAATACCTAATAGTCCTCCAATTACTGCTTTCAGAGACACTTTACAGATCTTCCCAATGTCCCCCAGAGGTGAACTGGAACAGAAAGCTAATTTTGAACTGGGGCAAGGGGATGGCAAGTCTTGTAATAAAAGTTCCCAAATTTGGGCAGAAATGCAAGGGAATTCGTATGGCCTAATCATGCATCTAGAAACAAATAGTGTACAATAATTGGCTGTCTAAACCTTTGGTAACTATATGATATGAAGATTTTGAATCAGCAAAACAAACAAACAAACAAACATGAAGTTTTCTTTTCTGTTCTTTGCTTCTTTGCCTGCAGTGCAATTATAGCACTGACGTGCTCATTATAATTTGTTTTGGGTAGACTTGGGGATTCAGGAGTAGGTACCATTAAACTTAAATTCAGACTGTTTTAACTGTGTCGAGTAGCAGAATATCTGCTCAGAGATACATTAAAATCAGAACAAGTTTCTTTGAGTCACACACACTGCAATGTGACTTTCTGTGAAATTGGTTAGGAAAGGAATGTTATGCTTTCCTCTTTTAAACAAAGTTATTTACTTTTATTCCTTGTTTTCACTTGTTGCCTGCATGAGTTTCTTGCGGTTTTCTGAACACAGTGACCTTCCGAAGTAAATGAATAAAATTAGACCTAAAATTGCTGTAGCTTCAGCAGGATCCTTACAGCCAAAGTGCTGCATAGCGATTGCATTTAGTGAAATATCTAAAAAGATTTGGCGGGTCACAGGGGTAAGTAGCTGCCTCAAAGGGATTAAACAGATCATTTGCAACTGCATAGGTTTAGGAAACTCCTAAATTATTTCCAGTTCCAGATTAAAATGAGACTGAATCCCATAATGCCAAGTGAAAGGGTTTGGGGATGAGTAAAATTGTCACTCTTCCTCCCCTTTGCTCCATACATGGGTTCCAGTAAAATGTTGCATATGGAATTAACTGAAAGAAAATCAAGAGACTTTGGGTCAGATGTTCTGCTTGTGTAAACTGGCAAAACTCTGCAGACTTCAGTGGAGCTACTCTGATTTACACCAGGATCTGCCCCTGTAGTTTTTTCATATGTATTTAATCTAAATTATTACAGAAATAACTAGTGGTATCCAGGGATTTAATAGAAAACCATTAACAAATCAAATTTTCTAGAGGTATAAATTGAGATATTATATTGAAATGGTTCATAGTCTGAGTGCTTTCCTGCAATTATGAGGATAGTAATAGGACTTAAGACCAGTAGTTCTGAGACCACGCTTCATTTTACAGAGCAGCTTTTTCCCCCCAACAATGCGTGATTTGTCCAAGGGAGACTGGCAGTAAACTACGTTTGGGGAGCTAACTATTCAAACTTCCTGTGGATCACAAGCAGAGCTCTGTCCTGCTGCTAACCACACACAGGGTGCTGAAAGCTGTAGTGTGCTGTTTCACAGGGACCTTTTGTCTATATTTTGTCTTGAAACTTCCATGGCGTGTACAGTAGTACCTTTGCAAGGATACATTTGGAGACTGAATATTACTACACGTGACTACATAAAGTCAATTGCATCTGCAAACAAGGACTTCTTTCTGCATGGAGTTTGAAAGTTACCTTATCCCTTCAGCAAAGCAAAATCTCTAAACCATGTTTATGAAAGGATGCTATTTTAACATTAATCAATTTAGCACTGAATATCATTTCCTACACTAGACTGAAAATATCTTATAGAGAGTAAGCCTTTCTGATCTGTAGTCCAGCACTGGTGCAGGGAAAAGTTTTCTAACCCTTAAAGCATTTATACTGGACTGATAAAGCATTTCTAACTTGAGCGTTTTGAGAGTTATTGGTCCTTTTAAAATTACATCATTCTGATTACCAGCTTCTTTTCCCACCCACTTCGATCTGGATATGATTTTAGTGGCTGATACCTCATAAATGGCTTAAGTTTGATATCACTTCTTTATATATTTGGAAAGTAGAGAGAGATTCCATGCTTGTTTCAGATATCAACTGCTAAAATAATCTTGGAAATGAAAGGGGGAGCAGGGGGAAATAAGCAAAATGGATAACTAAATGATGTAAGATTCTAGTCATATCACGTGACCTGTCAGAGTTAGGTCTGAAGGATAAGACCCCCAGCAATCCACTGGCATAAAGCATTCATTTCCAGCTCTCCTTGTTCACAGGATATTAGCCATGGTAATGTATCACTTGGCCCCCAGGTTAGCAGTCTCTTACTTGGCCTCTCTTTTTTGGTACTAGTACAAGGCTGAATATGGCAAATCCTTAACCTCAGAGCAATGTCATTTTTTCATTTTCTTTCTTAATTCTGTCCTTTTCACAAAGTCTAACAAAAGTGGACTTATTTTGACTTGATTTTACTGACATTGATGTTTCTTATTAAATATCACTGTGTGGTCTTTATTATTTGATTAATGTAACTGTTGATTTGTAAAATACACTCATCAGGAAAACCCAGCATATGCACAGTATTAAAAACTCTTCCCACCTCCACAGTTTCCCATATTACTTCCACCTGAAGGAATAACTTTTGGCACTGTCAAACTGCCCTTGCCCCTCCCTCCCACTTCCTCCACTTGCAGATTTCTCCCTAGCGCATTTATCTCCCTTGTGCATTTATTTATGACTGACATTCTTTGTTATACGTGCAAGTAGGGCTCTGTTCCAGTTGGCAGTATGGGTGTCAGTGTTGTAGTGGTAGCAGACCACTATCACAGCTGAATTCTTAGGGCTATCTGAAAAGCAAGCAGGTGCAGCATAAAGCTGTAGATTTTGTGAAGGTTAAATATTTATAAATGTTGCCATAGGTGTCTAAAGCAGAGGTAATATAGTGTTTGAAATGAAACGTATTAGCTTGAATGCAAGTAAGTAGAATATTGATAAGGAGGCTTTGGAAGCTGACTATTCTGTAGACCAACGGTTCTCAAACTGCGAGTCACAAGTTCGTTTTAATGTGGTCACCAGGGCCAGCGATAGACTCGCTGGGGCCCAGGACAGAAAGCTGTAGCCTGAGATCCACTATGTAGGGCTGAAGCAGAAGCCCGAGCCCCACAAAGGGACTGAAGCAGAAGCCCGAGGGCTTCAGTCCTGGGCGGCAGGGCTCAGGCTTTGGCTCCAGCGGGGCTGAACCTGATGCCTGAATCTCTCCATGTGGGGCTGAAGCCCAAGCAACTTAGGTTCATGGGGCTTACCTTCCTTGCCACACCTTAATGCCAGCCCTGATTCTAGACCGGGGTGGGCAAACTATGGCCCGCAGGCCACATCTGGCCCGTCAGACCATTTAATCTGGCCCTCAGTTCCGGCCAGGGAGCGGGGTCGGGGGTTTGCCCCGCTCCGGCACTCCAGCCGGGGAGCGGGGTCGGGGGCTTGCCCTGCTCCGTGCGGCTCTCAGGAAGCAGCCTGCATGATCCCCCTCTGGCTCCTATGCTGTACATGGAGGTGTAGCTAGGCAGCTCTGCGCGCTGCCCCATCTGCAGGCGCTGCTCCCGCAGCTCCCATTGGCCGTGGTTCCCAGCCAATGGGAGCTGCAGGGGTGGCGCCTGCGGATGGGGCAGCACACAGAGCTGCCTGGCCGTGCCTCAGAGCTGGAGGGGGGACATGCTTCCGGGAGCTGCTTGTGGTAAGCACAGCCCGGAGGCTGCACCCCTGAACCCCGCACCCCAACTCCCTACCACAGCCCTGATCCCCCTCCCACCTTCTGAACCCCTCAATCGCAGCCCAGAGCCCCCTCTTGTACCCCAAGCCCCTCATCCACAGCCCCATGCCAGAGCCCTCCCCTCCCCCCCAAATGACCCAACAGCCTGCCCCATCTCTGATCCCCCTCTCGCCCTCTGAACCCATTGGTCCCAGCCCGGAGCACCCTCCTGCACCCCAAACCCTTCATCCCTGGCCCCACCCCAGAGCCCGCACCCCGAGCTAGATCCCTCACACCCCTCTCCTGTAACCCAACCCCCTGTCCCAGCCCTGATCCCCCTCCCGCCTTCCGAAACCCTTGGTCCCAGCCTGGAGCCCTCTCCTGCACTCCAAATCCCTCATCTCCAACTCCACCCCAGAGCCCTCCCCCCCCGCACCCCAACCCAGAGCCCTCCCCCCCCACACACACCCTGAACTCCTCATTTCTGGCCCCACCCCAGAGCCTGCACCACCAGCCGGAGCCCTCACCCCCTCTCCTACCCCCAATTTTGTGAGCATTCATGGCCTGCCATTCAATTTCAATACCCCGATGTGGCCCTCAGGCCAAAAACTTTGCTCACTCCTGTTCTAGACTCTAAAATCTATAGTAACACAGGGTACTGGAGGCATGTAGTAATTTTTGTTGTCAGAAAGGGGTCACAGTGCAATGGGTTTTGAGAACCACTGCTGTAACTAATTGTCCAGGACTACAACACTTGTTGAGATCTATTAAGGCCTCTTCTAGACTAGTTAGATTAATTCTTCATTTACATTCGGGAAATCTCTTCGCTCAAAAAGGATGGAAAAACTTCCCAAGTGGGGTTAAAGGGCATTCTCATAATAAACCAATCTATTTGAATGGAATAAGATCCCAGGACCTACAAAGGAAGAGTCTGTCATTCATTAGCTCTAACTGGACCCACATACCCCTCCAAGTGACAAGAGGGACTTCTAGTAATATACACAATATTTACAATTTGATTAGGTGAATTTTTGTTTGGTTATCTTGCTGTATATCTGGCTGAGCAATTGCATGCAGTGGGTAATGGCTTGCACAGTATTTGGACCAGACTAGCATGAGTGTGTGCATGCGTGCGTGTTTGCGTGCACACCTCCACTCTTGCAGAAACATTTCAGAGCATTTATAAAAAAACAAAACAAAACTGGTAGCTCCAAACTGGTAGCTCCAGGCATCTAGTATTAGTGATAGAACATTTAAAATACAGAGCCCCAGAAATCTTCCAGATTTGATCTTAAGCCTAATTTAAGGTGTGCAGTTCTCTTAAAAGTAGATAATTACAAGGCACTTTGAAGTTAGTAAAAGCAGCCTATAGTGGCTTTATTACGCACCCCTATTTTTCATATAACTTGGCACCATTTTTTGGGGTGCACTGTGCAAGGGGCAGTTTTTTTGGCCTCAGGCATTCTGTGTAACCCAAGAGATGATCAAGGCCAAGCAATTAAATATACAACCAATATAAAATGGCAAGTATAATTCAGCTGAAACCAATGACATAGTCCATTGGAGTTCATATGGAATTATACTCTGTTTCAGCACTGATTCATGGGAATATACAAAAATACATAAGCTGCCTGCTTCCTTTTTGTGTATGTGTGTTTTGATTTCCAGTTCTTCAAATCAGCCTGCGCAGCAATGCAGACCACACTATTTTAATGATGCGGGTGAGCTGTTGAAAAGCTGTTAGGTCCTGATTTATATGTCATTGAATAAGCAATCTGGTTCACTTGACAAATCATTCGTTGCTGTAGACGAACAATCAGGATAGCATGGACTGCCGGGCTCCATTCAGTAGTTTCTAAATTGTTAGTGTCATCTCAGTACAGCCTTTGCCTTTGCTGTACCAATGCACACTTGCTTTACTACTGGATAAAACCAGCTGTGGACCATATGGGTACTTCTAAGCTCTTTTGGCTTTGCTAAAGTATGATTGAATGATCATGTACTCAGATGTCTGGCATTATGATGACTATTCGTTGACCTATAAAATGAGGGAAATAGAAGCAATCATCTGTCAGCATTTTTATCAGAAACACTTTATGACCTTATCTAAATGTAATGCTGTTACAGATTCTCACTTCTCTTTATATGCACTTCCATGAGGTGTTTATGGAGCATCCTTTACATAGAATGGAGTTCAAGTCCAAATACACTGTCGTTTTGTTTAGAATGTCCCCAAGTTGAATGTTGGATAGGAGATTTCCACTGTGATGTCTAAATAGATAGTTTTCTTCTATTTTGCAGATTGTGGAGGTGCTGTCTTGTTCTTTATGGGCCAGATTCTGACACCCTTATAGAGTAATACCCTTGCTCACATTGGGCTGTATCCGAATCTATTCAATAATTTCTTTATTTCCATCCATGTCCCTTTACACGTTCCGTTTGTGTAACATCTACAGATTCTAAGCCATGTTGCCTCCAGTGTCACCAAACAAATCTTTGGGGAATAACAATAATATTTTCATTACTTGTATTGTTGTTATTGTTAAGCATTTAAACAGTGTAAATCCCATGCTACTCGCTTGGTCTGCCCACTGCTAAATAGGTTTACAAAGCACAAAATGTGGCAAAATGCTTTATAATATAGAAATATGCTGTAAATATATATGTCACTTTATATAACATGGAGTAAAACAAAAGTCCCTGCTCCAAATTGTGGTGGTGTTTATTTAGAGCCGGATTCTGATACCCCCATTCACACCCTAGACCCCAGAGAGTCCCAATGAAATCATAATCTGGGCCAATTCAGTACAGTTGGGGTGTATTGCTGGAGAGACAAACTGCTCCCATACTTGTACTCAGTCTTACCTCGAGTAATACACTGAGTTTGCTAGATCTCTCAAGGAGGTAAGGTATGATTACCATGGCAGAATCTGGCCCACTGAGAGGAGATAAGGTCCTTTTCCCATGGTGTTTACTATTTAAGTGAGATACAGACAATACAGCTCAGATATTTGGCATAGGTTGAAGATCCAGACTTCAACTTCTGGAGGGTTTCTTTGTAATGAAAATGATTTCCAGATTTGTGGTATTGTTAAAATGCCTGGTGTTTCAATGGCAATGTGTGTTTCTGAAGCATTTGGAGCATTCAAAATGAAAGATACTACTATATAAACATTAGGCTATTATTACATTTTGACTTATTAAGTGATTGGGAAATAACACTCTTTTCTGAACTTCACCTTCAAATTGTGGCCACAAATTATGGCAAGAATTCCAAGAGAGTTATGTCTCCTATCTTCCCATTTCCCCCTTTTTTTGTCTTCTCTATGTTGTAAATCATTTTGCCTTTTTCTGTTTTGAGTGGCCCAAGAAACTTTTATGGTTTTGACACTCTACTTCCCTTACAGGCTTCTGGTCAGTGATCTCTAGGTGTCACACTCGTTCTCCATACTGGATACAGAGATGGAAACACAGACCTTTTTCACTTTTTTGGTGCCAATGTGCCGGTCTCTTGCCATAGAGGTGCCCAGTTTTGAATTTCCATACTAGGTTATATCAGCATCCTTTGACTTGATATTACTAGTTTATGCAAGTTGATGCTAGTTTTTCATTGATACAGTGGTGCATTACAAAATACACATTCACCATGCCTCTGTATGGATGGGCTTATGTCATGGTGGCCCCCTGTTCATGCCTCTAATTGAAGAAAACACACTTGCTATACTCACCCTTTTCATCTTGTGCCTCCTGAATCTGCTGCTGCACATGAATGCAGATCATATGGAGTCTGACCTGTCACTGTTATCTAGCCCTAATTCTTTTGGATTTATTTGCTGTTGATTGCACTCATTTGTACTAATGGAATGAATGGCTTCAGTATGATGATTACAGTGATCCTGATTACAGCAAGGAAGGATAACAGCTTGGCTTTTCCAGGAACTCATAACTTCCAGGAGCAATGAGTCACCTGCTGCTGCTGCTTGCTTCTTTTGTTCCTCTAACTTTTTCAGAATTAGCAGCAGGGATCATTTCTCTGCATCTTAGAAGAAAATAAAAATCATTGGAATATAAAAAGTTTTCAATATTAGACATTGCAATTTTCGTCAAATATCGTCAAATACTAGAGAAGAGCAGTACTAGAAGCTTTATCTATTGCCATTACAAAGGGGAGTTACATTTTCACTTGTAAAAGTTTTTGAAGGTATGACCCCCTTTAACTGAGTCTACAAAGTAGACACCTAGAAAAGAGGGGTTCCCCCCCCAACCCTATTCTCACTGGTTTGATTGTAAGATTTGCTTTTCAAGAATGGATAAAAACTTGAGAGAGTCTGCAGTCGAGGCAAACAAGTATTTTTTTCCCTCCGAGAACCAGTTAAAAGCTATCTGATACTCAGCTTGTGCATGTGTGAGAAATCTTATCAGGAAAGAATTGTTATGAGCTTTGCAAAATATGTATAATATAAGTCGTGTTTTTAAAATGTGTCTTAAATTTATACCAAATATTTCTATTTCTGAGGTCTATAAGTGTGACCCTTTTGTGTTTGTCTTCTTAATGGGGTGTACTAGCACTTTAAAGCTAGTAAGAGAAATCTCTGAGGCCACACTGACTCATTGCAGGGTTTTCTGGAAGAACTGTATCTGTGGGACTGGGACCGCAGTTGCTAAGGAAGAGGAATTGGTCTCAGGAACGCAGTTTCGGTTGGGTAAAAAAAAACATAGATTGCTATCTCTGGGTTGCATGATGGTATGAAACTCCTGTCTGCTCTTAGTAATTGGGGATCAAATTAGGGCATTGAGCTTCCAGTCATCCTCTCCCACCAGACTAGGAGAGCAGGGCACTCTGAGTGCTGCAGTTCCTAGAGTAGCTGTGACCTGAGAGCCATAGTTGTAGCAGGGCCACACACACACACACACACACACACACACACACACACCCATCCTTCCCTCAGAATACAACGTGACTTGGAGGGATTCAAAAGGGCTTTGAAGTACGTTTTATTTGGCTGTTGTGCTTACATGCACTGGACTTTTGATATGGAAAAGGCTTTTGGATTAGAATAATCTTGGAGCAGACTTCTCTGACAAGGAGGAAGGTGCTAACTTCAGAATTTAATTTGAAGAGGTCTTTTAAGGGAGCTCCTGCTGGGAAAGGGCTATGCTTTCTGCAAAAAGACTGGGGAAAGAAGAGGTAGAGCCTTTGTTATTTTGACAAATTCAACAGGAGCAGCCTGCGGTTTGGATATTTTTCTTTTTATATTTGTATGGATGTAACTTAGTACCAAACTATGTAGCAAAGGGTTCATAATTTTTCAGAATGGATTATTTTAGTAAAATATTCATAATTTTTCAAACGTAGACAAATTCTACCTCACATTTAAGTAGATCCAGTATCTCCCCCATGTTTTTTGTTTTGTTTTGTTTTTTTGGTATCACTTCTTTTGAGATTTATTTTTATTAGCTAATCCAAAATCTTCATATTCTTCATTTTTGCTTCTGTCTTTTCTATACAATTTTGTCAATTAGTTTAATGGCTTGTGAAGGAGAGAGAGAATGAATAGCCCTGGCTGGAGCAATACATACTGCAGGAAAACAGTGTGCATGCTTCCCCATACCTTGTTGCCAATACACATCGCATTTCTGACCTGCAGCATTCCTGCTGCTCCGGTCGTGGGTCTCTTCTGAACCAAAAATTGACAGCGATGACAAACTGTGCATAATTTCATGAGAAAACTATGGTGACTAGAAGGAGACCATCAAAGTAGCTTTCATGAGTGAACTGAAGTGGAATATAAACTCAGGTCATCACATGTCTAAAAGAACTGAATACTGTATCATGTTATTATGCAAACTTGTTACATGCTTGTGATCCTGAAGCCGTTTTCCAAGTCTTGAAAAGTTATGATTGCTTTGCAGTAGCCAGATAACTCTCTCCATTGCAGTCACATTTAACACGTATGAATGGTTTTGCTCTGTTAAATAATACATGCCGTTTACATCTGCTTTTGAAGGTAGCTGTATCAAGCACCTGCTTCTCATCTTTCCAAAGCAGACATCATAGAAGTGTGAAGGGAGATTGATAATACAACTTTAATAAGGACCCTCTTTGTAAATGTCCAGCAAGATGGATAGTGTTACCATGGCAGAATGTAACCTCAGAGTGTTTTACTCCAAATAAAGAAAATGATTACTTAGAATTCTTCAGTCTGCCATGTTTAGGGATTCCTTCTGCTAGTGAGATGATTAATGACTATCAGATCTAGTGAATCTTTTATTACTTTAGTTCTGTAGTCTTGTCGATTGAATTTGGCTTAGGAAATTCGTTTGTCTTCCATTGACTTCAGTGGGCTTTGGATCAGGCCCTTTGTACCCGCCTACCATTGTGATGGGGTTTAGCATAAACACTTGGATAGCAACTCTTTAGTTCAGCATTTCTTTAAACTCTGGTTCATATAATCTTGGGGCCTGATTGAAGACAATGAAAAGACTTAATATAAATGGAAGTTTCAGTTTATTGCAGTACTGTAAAGCTCACTTTATCATAGTTATTACAGTTTATGTGCCAGTGCCAAGCAGTATCTCTCAGTCTGAGGATGAGAACAATTGAACTCTCTGTAAAAAAGCATTCTCTCTCTAAAATAGTTTGAAAAATCATTTTGTTCTGACCCATGAGAAGTACAGGAAGAGAACGAGCAAACAGTAAAAGGCTTCTTGTTAAGAAGGGAGTAGGCTGGTTATTTGAAAGAAGAAGAAAGCTGGATGTTGGCTTTTGCAAACAAGGTTAGGGAGTACACTAGAGATTTATCATGGAGTATGGAGAGGTGAGCATAGGTGAGCATTTTGAAAGAGAACTGGAAAATACTTTGGGTTTCTTTAGTGTCCCAAAATATAAGTTGATCATTCATTTGAAAGAATCCTTTTTTAAGGCCAGTTTCTCTTCTCGGGTGCACCCATATAAATCTTCCTCTGAAGTCAACAGAGTCAAGGGTAGATTCTAGTTCCCATGAAGGCCCCTTTAAGTCATTCTGATGGGTTAAAGAGGCCTTAAAGGCAGTATAAATAGCCCACACTGAATAGCACAGGGCTGGTATAGGCAATTCTTTGCCAGAAGCCTCTGGAAGTCCCGGAGGACTCACTGGGGAGCTCTGCGCTTTGCTTATTCTGGACTCGGGAGCAGCACACTTGCAGCTGTGGTGACGCTGCTGTAAATCGGCGTCACTCCTGGGGCTACTCTAGCTTTCACCAGGGACCACAGCCCTTGGGGGAGTCTAGCATCCTGGAGGTGCAGCACACAGAATCTGGCCCACTGGCTGTACACTGGTGCAAGCAAGAGCAGAATTTGACCCTCAGTTATTTTTACCTTTCTTTATCCACTTAGAAAAAAAGTCTTTTGTTCCCAGCTTGACAGCTCTTCAAATCCACACAGGTTGGAACCAGAGGAGGCGCAGCCAATCAGACAATGGGTGAACTATCCAGCACCAAAGCAGAAACTGAGAGATGTAACAAGATTAAAGGAATAACACACAAAGGTTATTGTACCAGCCATGCAAGGCATCTGACTGTGAAGATTCCTAACAGTGACAGGCTCAAGATTAGGTCAGAAATTAGAGTCTGAAAGAAACTCCAAGGCTCAATAGGAGTGAGGCACATTTAATCTTGGATTCATTTCTTTAAATTATGTTTATCCATTTTGGCTAGAAAAGAGATCTTAATAATTTCCCCTGCAGCTTCTGGTCCTTTTTCATTGTTTATGCTACACATATCTTCATAGCAATTCCCTTCTGATTAATGTATTTATTTGTTACATAGACATCAATGTTTTCATTCCATTTCCTTTCACTCCTGAGGGCAATGCCTGATCCTGTGAGGAGCTCAGCTTTCTCCTGCAAGGTGCTGAGCTCTCTGCATGCCTGTTGGCATCAATGGTGCGTAGCATCTCACAGAACTGAGCCTTTAATAGGGATGTTTCTTCCAAGGTTTTTGAACGCTGGTTGTCTATCTTCACATCCCCACTTAAAAGCCTCATTTAATTACTTGGGGTCCGTTCTTACTCTGCAAGAGGCCAGTGTGTGTATGAACCCCTGTTGAAGTACTATGCACAGAGCACTCCAGGATCAGACCCTGCATTTTAAAAAGCAGGAAGTGTGACTTCTGATGATTATAAGATCAAGTCTGCAAGGTGCTGAGAAGCTCCTGGAGTTGCTGAGCTCCTTCATATCACAGTGTCTTAAGTGTGAGCTGAGGATGCTCGGCATCCTGCAGAATCGAGCCCTGTATCCTGATCCCATTGTAGTCAGCATCAAAACTCCCATTGACTTCAGTGGGGACAGGACTTTACAAATAAGTAATCATTGAAATCCTTTCCCCTCTGACCTTCCTTTTCTTTTCTTTATGTATTTTGTCATTACATTTGCCTGACCTTTTCTGCATTGTCCAGAATTAAAATAATTAGCTTCTGGCAATTGCACTAATCTTCAGTTTTCCATTAAAAAACAAAACAAAACACCCTGCACATTAGGGCTAGATTGGATAATCTAATGTTGCTTTACATGCTGACTCTGAAATACATTCTGAATAAAGGGGCTTTACACCTTCTTTTCAAAATTTCTAGGGAAAACTAACCCTGGAAGGAAGTTCTATTAAACAAAGTGTGGCAGGGAATCTTCTAAATCTAGTCCAAGCCTGCTGTTTGTGTTCCCTTTGTTTCATCATCTTTGTAATGAAAAGTGACAGTTCTTTAACATACTGGAAAATTTTGCATGATTGGTCCCAGTTCAATATCTGCAGGGGGAAATTAAGATTGCACTACCCACACATTAATGATGAAGTTCCCATGGCTTTTTAATGACATAATTCTACTATAAATGCAGATGTGCTATGGTGGTGAACTTCAGAATGGGAGCCTTACAGTAAAATTCTAAAGAATATGATCAGCTCATATTTGCAGTAATATAATCAGTAATTAGAAGCTACTGCTCTGTAATAACAATTAAAATAATGTATGAGTAATTAAATGCTGCCCTGTTAAGACTTTTTTGTATTTATATTTAAGGAGTATCAAATTGTATAATCAAGAGAACAGGATTTAAACAACTGTATTTTGTGCAAATAATTGTCAACCATTTTCATGTTGTTAAATTATAATCTCCTGGGTTTTTTCTGCCTTGTTTCCCACTCCATATTCTGCACATGTAGGTTTCTGCACTAAGACGGATAGTTAAACTGCATCCTTGTTTACATTGATTTGGATTTTGTTGAGTTTCATCTAATTTGATACTGGATTTTTATCTCCCTTTGGAATTGAATTGGGATTGTCATTTTGCGATTTTATGTGTGTCTCATAAATGTCCAGGCTAGATGGGTGTCAATAGAGATAACACTTATTATTTCTATTTTTAACTGACTTAGGAAATCTGTACCCTTTCTTTTACCTGGAAGTGGTCCAGCAGCTTCTATCTTTCAGATGGAGGGGACAGAATTCTTGAGGTGCTGGGCAGGCTAACCATAGATGTGTGAATGCCACCTCGGGGATGTCATTTCTCTCCCATCATCAGACCACTTCCACAGGGTCGCCACAGGTGGCTAGGGAGATGGTGGGCAAGGCTGGGGTCTGGTTGCTGTTTTAGCTTTGTCCCTTTTCTAACCCTATGGGGATGTGTTGAGGTAGCTTTAGATCATTAACTTAGGTGCCTTCTCCTTCAATGCTCATGCCTTAAAAGGTCTTTTTGACACACTCAGTGGAGGTTGGAGTCCATGGAGGCATTGCTTTGTCAGAAATGCTCTGGGAGTGGGCCACAGGGGGAAAAAGCCTGAGCAGAGGCACAAGGCCTTTGCCCTGTGGTTGCTGGTGTCCATGGTTCTCAAGGATCCGATCCAGTGGTTTTGTGGACCCTGTTCCTTTCTGATTCCATGGTGGGTTACATCCCATCCCTGAGAGCCAGTGCCAGAAAATCTCTTATGAGTGGAACTTTGCTGAGTTCCCAGTCTCCTATTGAGGCTATTCCAGGAATCATCTGGCTCCTGGAAATTATATCCTTGCAAATTAGCAAGAAGACATGAAAAGGAAGCACACCAAGATTAAAAATCCTGGAGAACAATTGGCTCTTTAGTTCACTGCTTCATAAGATATGTGTCACCTGGATATCAAAGCTAAATAAGCATGTGACTGACAGGGTTCCCAGGTGACACTTGTATAGATATCAAAGGTGCTCAGCTAATCTTCATGGGAGACATTGGGCTAAATTAAGTACTACTTCCTGGAATAGGCAAAACAAGCCCATGGCATTGTTTCAAAGGTTATGCTCTAGCAGCAAGGAGTAGTGATACAGGGGATTAGTCGTCAGTTTTTCACCTCAGAAAATCGGGGCGGGTCTTAGGGGCTCTGAGAACATGCCTCATGGGGCATCATGGTTGAAGGGGCATTTGCAATTGCCAGTGTGCTGTGGGCTTGTTTGTCCCCTGCTGAAGTCATTAGTCACTGCGTCCCTCTGCATTTAAACCCGATGCTGCCTGCTGGCATTGTCTAAGTGCCTACATTTCTAATCCCAGAGAAGCAGTGTCACAGGTATACAGCTACCTGCGCGTGCAGACTGGTGATAGTAATGCCTGGTGATGGGCAGTCCTCCGGAGGCTGGGCATTTGGGATTTGGTTCAGATAATTCAGAGTAACTGCTCTGGCACAGCTTCTTCCAGCACCAAACACACCTTTGCTTGCATCAAGACGTTATGAGTTAGGGGAATAGTCCAGAAAAAGTCCTGTTTCTTCTTCCTTCCAAACACACACACAACCTCTCCTACCTGTAGAGCTGAATGGCTCCTGGACATCATCACCCCCTCTCCCTCACAAGACCTTCCACAGACTGGGTGTGTAGCGGATTGGAGAAAAGCAGATACAGGAAAGGCAAAGGAATGATTGAAAGGTTCCGCTTCTCTCTATAGAAGTGGGGATCAGGAGAGGGGATCTTCAAACACTTTCTGACCTCAGAACTAGTTCACTTGAAGCGCAGTCCTAAGGATAGGTGTTTCATAGGTTTCTGTGATTTCAGCAGTTTTTCCTGTCCCATTAGTATGTGTTTCCTCTACACTGGTGCACAGATTTTATGTGGGTGTAACTCCATTGAAATCAGTGCACAATTCTGGTGTAATGGAGTGGAGGATCACACCCTATGTGCTGATAAAAGTACAGGTGCAAGAATTGGTGGTTGCAGATACTTTGAATTGGCAAGATCATAATTGTATAGTGCAAGATATTGCCTTCCAATTTGAAAAGGAGAGGAGGTTTTTAATTTGAAAGTGAACAAAAATCTAAATATTTAATTTTGTTAGTAATTTTCCTGCTTAATTTTTTTTTCTGATCTGTGATTCCTTTCCAGAGTACCACACTCTAGTCTTGTTGGGGTCATCAGAAATTCCAGTGCCAACCAGCTCCCAGCTGGATCTCATTCTGAAATCTCAGTAGCATTAAAAAAAAAAAAAAGACAAATGCGTTGGTTCCTTATGTGTGTGTGCAATAAAATAGGGACATTGAGCAGCAAACAAGTGCTGCAAGCAATCCAAAATCAAAATAGCAATGAAAATACATATTTAGGATTTTTTTGTGACCTGAATAACTGGTCATTGTGTTGCAGTAAAATAGTCTCACTAAAAAGAAAGTAAATTCACAGCAGTTGCTTGTAGTGATTAAGGTAATCTTGCATGGTTAGCAGCCTTGGACTGTCCGAGGATTGAATAAGACTATACTGCCCTGTCACCCAGAGAAGTGTGGTACCTACTGAAAATAGGTAGGCAAATCAGCAGACATTTACATTATCTCTAGCTAAGTGGTTGTTTCCCCCTCTATTGACTAGTCCATATAAAGGATAAGAGCCTACTATTAGTGCTGCCTGTTGTAGGAGTCATTCATTTAGATCAGGGGTCGGCAACCTTTCAGAAGTGGTGTGCCGAGTCTTCATTTATTCACTCAAATTTAAGGTTTCACGTGCCAGTAATACATTTTAACGTTTTTAGAAGGTTTCTTTCTATAAGTCTATAATATATAACTAAACTATTGTTGTATGTAAAATAAATACAGTTTTTAAAATGTTTAAGAAGCTTCATTTAAACTTAAATTAAAATGCAGAGCCCCCGGACCGGTGGCCAGGACCCGGGCAGTGTGAGTGCCATTGAAAATCAGCTTGCGTGCCGCCTTTGGCACGTGTGCCATAGGTTGCCTAGCCCTGATTTAGATCATGTGGTAGAGGCTTGATACTGATGGTGCCAATTGCAGAGCAGATGGTGAAGGTCATTTTGCATGCTTTCCAGAGGATAGACAATCTCACTCTATCTAGTACTTTTGTGTAGAAGTCTTGGATCTCCAAGGGTGAAATTCTGACCCCATTGAAATTAATGGAAAAACTTGCATCGACTTTAGCTGGGCGAGATTTTCACCGTAAATCTGTCAATCTAACATTTCTCAGAAGCATGAATGATTTCAATATCCTTAAATATTAGAAAAATCTGTTTACAGGTAAATAATCTTGAAGAGCTGCAGTTTCCCCTTTCCATGAGGACTTTTGGCTAATTAGAACACAATTATTCACAAACAGGCAAAAAAAATAAAAATTAAGTGACTTGCTTCTTGAATCACTTATATACAATTACTGTAAAACCATGTGTTTACTGGAAATAGCACAGCTAGTGCATTTAGATCAATCTCCTCATCCTTATCAGAGCATGCATTATCTCAGAACATTCAGGATTTGGAGAAAATACTACCCTCTTAATGTTGCCTAATAAGCTCTGATGAGTACTCTCTTTCTTGTGCAGCCTTGGGAGCCAATTGGAACCTATGTGCACGTTAACAGAGTCCTTCAAGCAGCTTTACTATTATCAGAGGACCACAAAAATCTTTTTAGAATATATATGTGAAACTGGGCATTCAGCAGGTCCAAACATCATTTCGGCTTGTTAAATGCTCTAACCACATTGCTGCAATAAAGGACAATATGTTAGTCTAAATAAATAAATGAGACCGCCAGCTTTCAGCTTTCATCGTGTGCATTAACATATTTTTTTCCAACAATAATATTTACTGCGTGGATGCTAAGATCAGATTTGTTCAAATCTGTTTGAGAAACATTATAATTTGATGCTAATAAAAATAATAAAGGCCAGCAATTTCAGATCTGCTGACAATAATAAGCAGTGCTGGCTTTATAAATGATAGCAAGCTACAGCTCGTTTTCTGAGAGGAAGCTTTATTATCACAAGTGCCGATCACTGATATTACCATGCTCAGAATTGCAGTGGGGTACCTGCAGGGAAAGCTGATCTCTGGCTGTTTGTTTTCTTCATGGCAGAGGTTCCTTCTCCCCCCTGCCCCCCATGCTGTTAAGCATCACTGCTCGGCTACATTGGTATTCCAGCCAGCATGCTTTTGAGCAAACATCTCCAACATCATCCTCACACAGCGGCTTTAGCCCATGGCATTCAGTCGGAGGGAGAGAGATTTTGACAGAGAGTTATAATAAAAAGAGTATTTAGTGAGACTCTGCTCATTGCTTTTTTATTTTTTTATTTTTTAACTGTAGCAGCAATAACAGGTGTTCCAAAGACTCATGAATAAAGATTTCATGAGCTCAGAGGTCAGAAAGCAGGTGGTTCTGGACAGAGGGGTCCAGAAAAGGGACTCTTCTACTTCTGTAGCTTGGCTCCCTCTCTTCCCTTGGCCTTGCAGAAACCCCTGTGTGGGAGAAGTCTCTCCCTGTGTGTAGATCAGGCACAGTGCTGTGGGAGGGGGTGGGTTCGGGATGGCTGCACGCTGTGACATTGTTATCCCTCCTCCTCTCCAAACCCACCAGAGTTTAGAGGGTGAGGTAACGTGGAACCCATGGACATTAACTTGCTGGTTTTCCGTGGTATGGAACAACTCCTGATGGGGGTAGGTGGTTAGGTGGTTAGGAAGCAATTAGTGGAGGAGCTTCTGGCCCTCTGCCTCCTGCAGGAGCTGTGCTAGCAATGGGTCAAAGGAGCTGTGGGAAACTCAAAGCCCACGTGAGAGTCTGTGGTGTGAATAGCTCTGTATTCTGCACAGCCTGGGGTATCCAGAGGGTTTATAGGCTGCTTCCATGGTAACCTACTTACTCCCTGACTACTGTATGCAAAAGAAGCACACTGAATTTCCCTTTCCTGATATGGGAGTAGCCATCATAGAGCACGACATGGCGGAAAGTCACCGTCCTGCCAGATTCCAAATATGGGGAAGAAGTTTAGCATTTTAACATCTGAGTGAGATGCTAATGGTCCTCATTGTGGGGATTCATTAAAAGCACCACCTGGTAAGAACCTTTAACCCAGGGGTCGACAACCTTTGGCACGCGGCTTGACAGGGTAAGCTCCCTGGCGGGCCGGCCGGTTTGTTTACCTGCCGCGTCCGCAGGTTTGGCCGATCGCGGCTCCCACTGGCCGCGGTTCGCTATCCCAGGCCAATGGGGGCGGCCAGCACATCCCTCGGCCCGCGCCACTTCCCGCCATTCCCATTGGCCAGTGGGAGCCGCGATCGGCCGAACCTGCGGACACGGCAGGTAAACAAACCGGCTTACCCTGGCGAGCCGTGTGCCAAAGGTTGCTGACCCCTGCTTTAACCAATCAGACAGTTGAAGTAAAGAAGCTAAGATAAGAATTACTTGAACTCTAAATATATGGTATTAAGTGCAAAAATGTGCATTTTGTTTTCACTAGTCGCAAGCACTTGTTCAGTTGTGATGCTTTGATAGAACCATCTTTACAAAAGTTTGGATTAGCGTCAATTTTGTAATCTTCTAGCTCCATTAGGGTAATTCCTGACAGTTTCCTCACCTTTACCGTTTCTGTACCCAAGGAGAGCTTTCAAAAGGAGACTTTCTTCAGCTCAAATCTTTAAAGCGATTAGTATCTTGGAGCATTATTATGATGTTGGTAAATATATACCATTATACTTAAAGGTGTCACTTTCCCTGATGGCTGGGCTGGATTATTGCAGTAAAAATGCTGATGGAGAATGCACGGTCTTTTTGAAGAAGGGCATGTTCCAAACTATGAATATTCGTGTACTCTCTGACTGTGGAGTAGAATTGCATTCCTCCCATCAGAAAACTTCCAATAAGCATTTATTTTTTTAAGAGGAGAATTACAGTAGCAGGGCGGCTTGGGATTATCACATAGGTTTAGGAAAAGACTTCTGTATAAAATGACCCAATCCTGGCCCAACTGCCAAGCTTGACAATAAAGGTAAATGTGAATTTCTGCACATGGGGCAGGTGAGAAGGGATCCCTCCCCCTTTGCCATGCCATTTCACAGGGAGGCAATGCTGGTGAATCCGTGTAGTCACAACTGACATTTCACCGTTACCACCCATTTCCTGTGCTCGGTGCAAGAAATCTTTGTGTGTGTGATATAGTAAAGTATACTGTTAGGAATTGGGGCCTGGCTGAGATGTTGTCAGAAGGATCCAGTTGGCCAAAAAGAATGGTTCTCTAGATAATCCAGGCTTGATTCTTCATTGTTCTGCACTTATCTAGCCATTTTACAGCAATGCAAAGTGGATGCAAAACTCTACCATTCTGACTCTACTATTTGGTAATGCTTTACACCCACTGTGCATTTGCTTTGCACTAGTGTGAAGGGATGCCCAAGGGGCCTTATCCAAAGCCCCTTGTAGTGGATGGAACTTTCCCATTGACTGTCTTCAACGGACTTTGAATTAGGTCCAGTGTGCAGGGCAACAGTTCACTGAACCCTCTGTACCTACCGTCTGACTTTAATGGCACTTTTAAAAACTTTCCATTGCCGATGTGAAGCACAATCCACTGCTCGCTCACTCTTAGCTCTGTTGTCTGTGCAAGGCAATACATTAGTAAAATCTTAACTTTTCAGCAAAATGACATCATTTTATGATAATCCAAATTAATTTTGTTTTGCTGCTTCAGAATAGTGGGAAAATGAGGAAGAGTTGGAACAAGAATTTCCCCACATATACAGTTTGATTCTCATTTGCCTGAAGGCCCCTTTACACTGCTAGAGTGGTGAAAGGAACCTTTTTTGTAAATGAGGATCAGGCTTATAGGCTGTAAAGGTCCAGTCCAGCAAACCATTATGCATAGGAGTAAGCGGGAGTTACTCAAATGAGGATGGATTAAAGATTGCTCACATAAGAAGTTTACTGTGGTCCTGCTCTTCTCCATAGGGAACTCTTTTAAAGGATTGTTCATATGTGATGCTCAAGTGAATAGTTTGTGCAAAAACACTAAGAACAATATACTCACTTCTGTTATTGGGCAAAGAGATGAGGGGATAGATATGAATTACCACCAAAAGCACGTGGGAAAACTGCAGAAGAGAAATGTGATGTTATACTATGGCAGCACGTAGCTGCCACTGGATTGATGCATCACCTACATGTGTCTGATGCATTCCATGAAAAATTGGAGGTTGTGGCCAGATAGGAGTGAGTGGGGCAAATTGTAAATTGGCACATCTCCATAGTTCAAGACTTCAATGGATAATTTATACCAGCTGTGGATCTGCCCCTTTGACTCTACATGGCATGTTGCCCTCCATGAACAGGGATTGTAATCAAAAGACTTTGGAGGTAATTTTGGTCCTCGAGTCATTATTGCAAGTGGGGACTTCCTTTATGTGAGTCCCCCGCTCAGCAGGGAGAGATTGGCAGGGCTCTTCATGAAAGATAAATACCTGAGGAAGTGGTTACATTAGTAAAATATTGTTATCTTAAAGCTACAATACTAGAAGAAATGAAGAAAATGAAGGAATTCTTTTAACACCCTGGGCCAAATGCATCTCCCCTGTAAGTACACTGATTTCACTGGGCTAACACCAGGGATTAATTTGATCCCATAAAGCAGAATAAAGTAATGAAATCTGTGAATGAGCACTAAGTGCTGATTGTAAATAGTGACAGCTTCTTCAGGCAGACAGTTTACTGAATGTTCCTAGGAGATAGGGAGCTGTAACCCATTTTGGAGTCAGAAGCAGTGATAGGTTATTATTTATGCTAATATGTTCTGCCTTTGTGAGATATTCCATACCTGCGTCTCAGTCTCTGCAGAGACATCAGGCAGAGCACTATTGAAGTGTGAATAGCTGTAATGCAAATCAAGACGCAGCAGTGAATGCTTCAGATGTGAGAAGTCATTGAACACTAACTACAGTGGCCATTAATGCAGTAACATTTTATCACTTTAATTTCCCCCATTCTTTGTGAAGCAGATGATAAATTTCACCCTATGGATGTTGAGGAAGCATATTTTAGGTAACCTGAAATACTGTTGATTACAAATAAACCTTTTGGGATAAGTGCATGGCAAATGATTGCCCTTGCCTGTGAAGTAAATTTATTACAAGTTAGCATGATGACATTGCTTAAGACAGCTAGGTTTGTTGTGCTTTGGGATTGTTAATAGCTTCCTAAATGACATGACATAAGTAGCGTCCGACTGAATTAATATTATGCTACACCCTTGCTCCAGCTCTGAAGTTAGTGTGCGTATGCGTGTGTGAGAGGGAGACTGTAGCATGAGTGTTTTTTTAGGCCCGCTAGTATGTGACTCTGATGTCTTGGAGATGTGATCATAGTTAAATTGCAATGTGATTGCAAATGACTATTAAAACTGCAGTATAGTTAGAACATGAGTGAGGGGCTGTTGTCTGGTTAAGAAAGTAGGGCGTTGTACAGTAAATATTGTTTCAGACAAAGCATAGCCCAAGGTGAATTGATTTAAATAATTGATTTTAATTGTGTTTTGCATTCGTAACTTTTAGTTATTTTCTCAAAGAAAGGTTGATTCTTATTTGTTGGTAACCATTAAAACATGTTGATTTACAACTAAAATAATCTTTATGCTAAATTTGGTGCTTCTTTTTGTTAGCCAGAGGGATACACTATATCTATTTATACACATTTATACACATTTATTTAAGCAATTATATAGCTTAACTTACATTTATTCAGTTTCTTAATTTTAACATTTTTTATTATATTAGAAAATGAGTGATTTATTTCTTATTTACTAGATGGTTTTTTTAGTTGTGGTTTGTTTCAAGCTTTATTTGGATGCAAATTCAAATTAAATTAAAATGCATTCAAACTTCATTTTAATATTTTTAATAAATAAAACTACCTTAAATGTGTGATACACATAAGAAAAATTTTTAAATCAAAAATGTTTTTCATTGAAAACTGATTTATTAAGCAAAGGAAGGATTATCTGTAATTGGTGAATTGAACTAATGTTTTTGGTCCTTTAAGATTTTAGAAATAGACTTAGTAGATCTCATCATCTCATGCCTAGTTTTTATTCACAGATTGGCAGAGGAACACAAGCTTTCTTTCTTTTTCAACTCCCAGTTGGTTTCCTGACTTTGAATGAATGAGCCATTGACCTGAGCTAGCTGGATAAACTTGAAATAATCTAAATATTTTCTTTGCACCAAAAGAAGAGGCTACTACTGTCAAAAGCTGGTTTATGCAGTGTTGTAGTAGCCATGTCAGTCCCCAGATATTAGAGAGACCAGGTGGGTGAGGTAATATCTTTTATTTGACCAACTTCTGTTGGTAACAGAGACAAACTTTAGAGCTACACTGAGCTCTTCTTCAGGTCTGGGAAAGGTACTAAGAGCGTCACCGCTAAATACAGGATTGAACAGATAGTTTAGCGTAAGTAGTTAGCACTTACTCTAAGGGACCATTCAAGGTGAAGTGGCCTGTTAACATCCCTGTTTAGTGCACTGACAGAGCAACAGATGCAAAATCTGCATACAAATCTCCACTGCTACAATGATCAATACCCCTCCCAACACATCTTTCAAGATCCATGGGTTCTGCGCATGCCTATCACAACATGTGGTGTTCCTCATCCGGTGCACTAAATGCCTAAGTAACATTGTCTGGTTTCAACCACATCATTCACTACGCTCTCAAATGAACTCACACAGGAAAATGATAAAAGACAAAAACACCCTGTCGCCTGTGGATGAACACTTTCACAAATCGATCACTCTACATTTGACCTATAAGTCTTCATCCTCAAAGGAAGCCTTCACAATACTTTCAAAAGGCAAGCCTGGGAGCTTAAATTCATAACTGCTAGACACTAAAAATCATGATTTTAATAAAGACACTGGATTTATGGCTTCTTACAACAATCTGCAGCCCACTAACCTCCTTTTTGTCCAAGGATTACAGAGGTGCCTAAAGGACCATTTCACCTTGACTGGTCCCTCAAAATGTGCTAACTATGTATGCTAAAAGAACAGGAGTACTTGTGGCACCTTAGAGACTAACAAATTTATTAGAGCATAAGCTTTCGTGGGCTAAATTATCTGTTTGATCTTCTATTTAGCTGTAACACTCTTACCTTTCACAGACCTGAAGAAGAGCTCTATGTGGTTTGAAAGCTTGTCTCTCTTAAAGCCAGTTTAGCACTTCAGCAAACTCTGGTTCCAGGTGCTTAGCAAGTGACTTCCACCAATTCAGTGATTTGATTTTCTTTGCAGTAAACCTGTACTGCTTGATAAATGATTTTAATTACAAAAGTTTGACAACCTGTGTTAAGACGTAATTTCAGATTTAATTTTAAATAGGTTTATTTAATCTAAATGAAAAGAAATCCAATTTAAATAAAATATCTGATTTTAAATTTAAAACATCAGGGTTTTTTAAAAATAATTGAATTTTATCCACACTGGCATAGCACAAAGTATAAAGTCTGATCCTGCAAAATCTTACTCAGGTGAGTACTCCCATTGAAGTCAGGGCAGTGGACATCTTGAAATGGTGTTGGTGTTTTTTGTTAATTTATTTGTTTAGTCCCTTTTATCATAGTTGGAGGCATTAAAATTGCAATTTCCCAACTTTAGTTTTAATAAATCTTTATTCAGTTTCCGGAACATATTCTGTGAATTTCTTTTCTTATTTTTAGACTTGCCATTTAAAACTGTAGCCCACTTACAATATTCTATATAGCCTTTAATGAAAAGAGACACAAGAAAACCACAAAGAATTCAGGTATACAGAGACGTTGGCAATCCTGACTCAGGAAAAGCCCCAGGCTGTGTTACTATGAAGACTAAATTGCTGCCTGACAGTCCAGATTGGAAGAGAGTCAATGTAAAAAGATTGCCTGAGCAGGTGGGATATTAAGAATGCACATGGCACTAGACAGAATATTAGGCTATGGCTACATGCGATGGGGTAGACTAGGCCCAGAGGCCCCCTGCTGGAAGCCTAAGGGTCCAGCCACATCTGTCCCAGAGAGGAACAGAAAAGAAGACCCCCAAATGGCCTAGAGTGGTTGCGAGGAAGCAGCCAATGAGGGATGTTTCAGAGAGCAGCCCAGCAGGGCCCAGCAGACTCTCACAAAAGGATCTGCAGAGCCAAAGTCAGTGAGTTGCTGCCTGGAGCTGGAGGAGTGATGACTGTGTTCCTGGCTGGCCGACTGAAGAAACAGCAGGACCATGGACAGATCAATTGCTGGCAGACATTGGTGAAGCAAGGAGGAGTTTCTGGCTTGCCACTGGGGCTGAGCCCAAGACAGGTGCTGCCAGTGACCAGAGGAGCGAGAAGCAGCTCTTGGTTAGCTGCTGGGACTGAGTAAGGACTGAATCCAGGGAGGGCTGAAGGAAAACAGTGTCTCCAGAGAGGAAGCCCTGGGGGTACAGCCCCATACCAGGGCTGGAACTATATAAAGACTGAGCCCGGGGCGGGCTACAGAGATACCAACAGAGCGGTACCGGGATAGGCCCCTGGTGGACTGTATACCCGGAAAGGGTCTGTTCTGTTTCACATACAGACTGTGTGTGACTCGGCTGGAGGGCTGAGTCACTGGAAGCCCACCTGAGAAACCACCGACAGAGGTCACCACAAACGGAGAGAGTGCACCCCGTTCACTACACTAGAGAGCTTACTGATGCAGCTGCACCACTGTAAGTTCTCTGTGTAGCTGCTCTAAGGTGACCGGAGAGAGCTCTCCCATCGGCTTAATTACTCCAGCCCCCGTGAGCGGCAGAAGCTGTGTCGGTGGGAGAATCTCTCCCACTGGCATAGCACTGTCCACATCGGTGCTTAAGTTGGCATAAGTTATATCGCGCAGAGGGTGGCAATCCATACCCCTGAGCGACATAACTTACGTTCACTTAAACTGTAGTGTAGCCATAGCCTTAGAAGCCAACACACACAGAGAAGAACTAAATGGCAGGTGAGCAAGTATACTACTTACGATGAAGGCGCATAGAATCTGCATTGTTATGAATGAAATTATTATTATAAAGTTCCATGCTCTAGCTGAAGCAGAAGTTAGGAGCTTAATGCAGGAATCACTGGGTGAAATTCTCTAGGCTCTGTTTGCAGGAGGTCAGACTAGATTAGCGGTTCTCAAACTGTGTGTCGGGACACCATAGTCAGGGCCAGCTCCAGGCACCAGCGAAGGAAGCAGGTGCTTGGGGCGGCCAATACAAAGGGGCGGCACGCCGTCCGGCATCGGGGCGGCACCTCCGGGTCTTCAGCGGGAATTCGGCGGCGGGTCCCTCAGTCCCTCTCTTCCTCTTTGAGCTGCCGCTGAAGTGCTGCCGAAGAGGAAGAGAGGGAGTGAAGGACCGGCCGCCGAAGTGCCGCCGATCGGCTTTTTTTTATATTTTTTAATTTTTTTTGCTGGTTGGGGCAGCAGAAAAGCTGGAGCCGGCCCTGACCATAGTGGGTCGTGACCCTGTTTTAATGGGGTCGCCAGGGCTGGCTTAGACTTGCTGGGGCCCGGGGCCAAAGCCCAAGCCTGAGGGCTTCAGCCCTGGGCGACAAGGCTCAGGTTACAGGCCCCCTGCCTGGGACTGAAGCCCTTGGTTTGGCCCCCTGGCCTAGGGAGATGGGGCTTTGGCTCCCCCCACCCACCCAGGGCTTGGCAGGCTCAGGCTTCAGTCCCCCGTCCTGGGGTCCTGTAGTAGTTTTTGTTGTTCAGAAGGGGGTTGCGGTGCAATGAAGTTTGAGAACCGCTGGACTAGATGATCATAATGGTCCCTTCTGGCCTTAAACTCCGTGGCTCTGAGTATTGCTTACTGAATATTACAAAGGGATTTGAAGAAACAAGTCTAAGGACAGACCGATCCAAAGTCTCTGCTGATGCTCATAGCTTTCCAGTAGCAAAGAATGGAGCTGACCAAAATTCTGTCAGTTTCAGTCTGTTGCTACTTGGGAAGGTTATGAATAGACACTGAAGCAATTTATGAGGGAGGAGGACTCAGAACCAGACTCCTGAAGAGGGTAGAATAAAAGAGACAACCTCCTCCCACCCCCTTTCAGGAGGCTGAGCAAAAGACCAGAGTAGAGACACAACCTCCCCACCCCCTTCACATAACCAAGAGAGTCTGGGGTTGGAGGTTGGAACTGTGAAGGAGGGAACTCCCTTTTCCTTCCATAAGCAAGAGGTGGCTTCAGATTGATCAAATACCAGTCCAGAGGCTGAGGTATGGCAGCATAGTAATCCCAGCACCATTCCCCTCCCAGTCACTAGAGCCTGGTAGCTGTCTCCTGGGCCTCACGTGGGTGATACCTGCACAACGTCACAACCGCCATAACTTCTTATTGGCCTCTGGCTAGTAGATGTCAGATAAGTTATTCAAGCCCTGTGATATCAACTTTTGTGCCTAAAAGTATGCAGCTGGAGCAGTCTTTCCGAGTCACCCTGCAAGTAAATGATCATTTTGCCTGAAATGGGAGGAAATGTGGAGGCCCTTAATTCCTGAATGGTTCATTTCAAAGAGATTGAATTAGCATGTACCGGGCAGGTGAAAAACAGGCTTTAGGGATAGTTTGTGTACCTCCTTGCTGTGTGTATTAATGGGTGTTATTTTTCATGCTTCTGGCTTATTATAATTTCTGATTTAACAACATTTATCAGTTTAAGATCACTGCAGGGTCTTTAATGATTATAGTTACCAAAGCTGATAGTATGAGACTATTAAATAAGCTCTAATTGCTTCCTATTTATTTGTGCTGTTTTCCCCCATGAGTAACAAAATGTAATTCAGAGGTTGACTATTATTCTTTGCATTGTATTTTGTCTAAATAGATTTTTCTACCTAATTAAGACTGAAGGATTTGTATTAAACTGCCCCTGCTTGATGAGGGGTGTGTGTGTGTGCGTGTGTAAAGCGTGTTTCGGTTTCCACCATCCATATTTGAACTGTTTAATTTCCATGGCTTTTCGCTTAATATGTATCACAGCAACTGAGCCCATGTTTCTCAGAATTGTTTAGATACAGGCTTGAATAGTCTTCCAGTTGACTATAGTTGGAATCTAGTTACTAACAAGTCACCAGGAAGTAAAAAACTGAAAGAAAAGAATCAATAAAGGTGCTAGTCAAGGAATTGGAATTCTGGTAGCCAGTCAGATTAGTCACATTATTTATTGAAAAGCAGAAAAAGCCCACCAGAAACCATACAGTGAATAAACAAATGAATGCCCTCTGATTGGCTGATAATGGTTGTCAGCCAATCAAATGCTGGGGTTTGCATCATTGCATTATTGTGCTCACTTTCCAAAAATATTCAAATGATCAAGCTTTGATCACGTGCATGCTCCAATAAGGTGAATTTATTTATATATTGTTTGTTTGTTTGTTTGTTTTGGGTTTATATACAGTTACATAAGAGTCTCTCTCCTGGGCTCAATTAATTAAATAATACAGCATGGTAATACAGTGAAACCCCACTATAACGCGATGATTGGGGTCCAAAAATTTCAATCGCGATAAATGCGGGGTCGCGGTATAGCGGGGTTACCAAAATTTTGCCATTTCAAGCCGGTCAGTTTCAAGCCGGTCAATTTCTCTTGGGCAGAGAGCACGGGAGACTGCAAGGGGCAGAGGAGGAGCGAGGAGCAGCTGGGGAGGAGAATGGCTTATCCCGCCAAAAGGAGAAGCAGGGGTAGAGGGGAAGAGGCAATGGGGAAGGCACATTCCTTTTTTTGTTTTTCTTCGGCGGCGCTCCGGCCGCTTTTTCTTTTTTTTTTTGGTGTGCTTCGGCAGCGCTCCGGACGCTTTTTTTTTTTTTTTTTTTTTTTTTTTTGTGCTTCAGCGGCACTCCGGCTGCTTTTTTTTTTGGCGCTTGGGGTGGCGGGAGCCACCTTATGATCGCGTTATAGCCGTATTTGCGTTATCGCGGGGCGCATTATAGCGTGGTTTCCCTGTACTTACAAATCCAAAACAGCGGCACATGTCTCCTTTCACCCCACATAATCACCACCGTTCAGCACAAATATGGGAATCTAACTCTCCCCCCAACAAAGTCTCACTCTCAGCCCTTCACAACTACCCGGTCAAACACATGGTCTTTGACTCCGAACGGCAACACATTCAGGCTAATTTGGACCAAGAAGAGGAGTGAATTCCAAAGCCAAGGACCCTGCTAGCAGCTCCCTCTTGGATACTGGGGGCCTCTCGCAGAAGAGCCTCTCTTGATGTCAGCTGCAGCAATAGGGCATGAGGAGACAGGCAGTCTTTCAGGATGGTTGGTCTCAGACTATTTACAGCTCTTGCCACAAAACATATAGTAAATAAGATAGCTTATGACTAACGCTTTCAACTCTACCCAGAGACCACTGCACATCCAGTGTGGTGTCATGAGCCCATGATGCTTAACAAGCACGGGTGGTTTATGTGGGACTGGGCACTGGTTTAAACAGCAGGGAGATACAGGTTCCTTCAACTTTTCCCTAGAGCACCACACAGTGGCAATTAAATGAACTCAGTGAGGATCTTGGTACCATGCCTGTAGACACAGTTTCATTGTTTGCATTTGATGAGGGAAACTTTGCGTTCAGCCAGTGAGTAGGACAGTAGCCTAATTTTTGTAGGGATGATGCCACAGTTACTTAAAATATTTCTAAAATTTCCTAATCCTGTTTGCTTCCTCCCTTTGAACTGGAACCTGCTTATGCTTGAAAGAGTCAAAGCCACAGAGGCTTATTCAAATCCACCTCCTGATTATAAGAAATATGCTTGTCCATCTAGAGACCAGAGTCAAAACTCTGTGTCTCGTGCCCAATCACAACTAATCAAACGTAGCTTGTATTCTGAAACAGCCATCATCAAACATCAAATTGTTCCTGATGAATCCATAAAGTGAGACAGCTATTTGGGGGGTGCGGACATTGAGTAATTGGGATAATGACCTATCTGAGAAAATTGAGATCTGCTCATGAACTTCCTGCAAGCAGGAAAAAAAGAGGTTAAATTCATCAGCTAAATTATTCCATGGGAATTATTTGCTTAGCTCTAGTGATTATTTAAATTACTCAAAGAACCAATTAGAATACAGGTAACTGCTTAAGATGCAGAGGGTGGGGGATGTATGGGTAAGGTTCAGTAACTGTGCAGCATCCATGCATACTGACTGGCTGAGACAATTCCATTGCAGTATAAGATATTCTCCTTTGTATGAAGACTGGAGCTATCTCAATTGTCAGTCAAATAATCCAAGTAGCAAAATGCCTGTAAAAAAGCTACAGGGTATTAGTAACTATTGTTTTTGTAGTATGCAAAGCTATAAATGGTTGTGTGGGGATTGATTAATAGGTGAGGCCTTCAGTCAGTCTCAAGAGCTTTTATGAGCAAACCACAAAGCAATAGACATTCCTATACCATAACAAACCATAATATAAAAGAGTAAATTACTGTTCTCCTGGTGAGATACTGACTGCCTTCTTGTGGGGGAGAAGTGGTTGCTGTTTCAAAGTTCCCTCATTTTTCATCTCTCAGCTCTTCCTTTCAGAGTGATCTGATGAATCTTCTTCTAATGGAGAGGCGTAGGACACTTGAGAGCTTTGTTGCATTTGCTCAGAGGAGGTGGTGTTTGGTGCCAAGGGGCTGGGGTTTTCCCCCCTTTTCAGACCTTACAGTGAAGTCAATTCAGAGATGTGGTTAGGTTGAAATAATTGAGTGGAATAGGATTGAAAAAGCTAGTAAGTGCTCCAGGGCAATTCTTCAAAGTGAGTGATTTGTTTGAGGGAGCTGTCTTTCTGGAAATGGAGTGATGTGTCTAGACACACAAAGATAAATCCTGCTGATCTTACAGAGGTAAAACTTCAATTGACTTCATGTCAGAGATGGGAATCAGGGATAAAATCCATGGGCCCAATTCCATGCTGATGAAGTCAATGGGGTTACATAAATGTAACTCTCTAGAAGAAGTTGACCCAGTGGGAGGTTTACCTGAGTAAAGGCTACAGTGATTGACCAATCCAGGCTGTCAGTGATGTTTCTGTGTCATTTGTGAGGGGATAATGTCAATGTTTTATGGTCAGTTATTGGTTGAAATTCTATTCTTGTTGTATGACATTGAGTAAATTTGACTAGCTTATCGTGTCTTTCAAAATTTTCATCAAAGTTGCTTTAAATTTCCTATAAAGGTCTGAATTAGCCAAAAAAAGAAGATTTAAAAAAAAAATACGGAGAGTATATGCTTTCATTATTCCTCCTTGGAGCAGTACTCTGCATTGTTGATAAACATGAACCTGTAGAATGACCCTTTATCACTATGACTTACCTCATTCAATGAAAATATAGCTAAATTGGTGGAAATAAGACAATGTAACTGGTTTCTAGAGAGCCCCAATATTGTTTTACTTTTAATGTGATTCAGATTAGAGAGTAAGGTCCAGCCGTTCTTCTCAGAGAATGAAAAACCTATTTTCGTGAAAAAATTCTTCATTTCAAAGTTGTTTTCATTCTAAAATGTTCAAAATGGGCCAGTGTTTTCTTTATTACAAAATATGTCATGAACTAAAAAATATGAAAATGTAATCTGTTATTGAAATTCCTGAAAAGGCTGCTTTTGATAAGTTTCAATTACAAATTTGAAAAAATAATCACTAAAGTTGTCGGTTTTCAACAATGGTGACTATATTTTTTGTGAAAACATTTCATTTTCAAAAAGCAATTTTCCCATTAAAATACTTTAGGAAGCAGAGCTGGTCAACATTTTTAAATAAAATTCAGCATGGGGTCCTCCTTCGAGTGCTTGCTTATGTCCATTCCATATTAGGTGTGTGTGCTCGCCATGTGCACTGGTGCTGGAAGTTTTCCCCTCAGCAGTATCCGTAGGGGACTGCCTCTGGGTCCCTCTGGAGTGGTGCCCACATGGCAATGTATAAGGGGCGCTGCCAGCTCCCCCCACCCTCAGTTCCTTCTTGCTGCCAGTGATGGTGCTGGAACATTTGCTGCTTCGGTTAGCGTTGTTTCGTTCTCTGTTCTTGCGAACTTTCAAATCCTGTAAAATAGTTGCATATAGTTACTAATTTTCTTAGTTACCCTTAGTAGTAGTTCTCAAACTCTTCGTTAGTCCCAGAAAGGACCCAGCCAGGGGTTGGGACATGCCCCAGTCCCCAGGTTTTAAGCCCTGCGATTGCTGCAAACGGCCTATGCCCGTCAGTGATCCACATACCAGCTGCCTAAGGTGCTTAGGCGAAGGGCACATAAGTGACAAGTGCCATATCTGCAAGTCCTTCAAACCTAGGACGAAGAAGGAGCATGATATCCATTTGAAAGCGCTTCTAATGGAGTCAGAACTCACTTTGGCACCGGAGCAGTAGTCCGACTCCGCACCAAGCACCGTGGCCTCCGTGCACAGTGCTCCCCTGGCACCGTCCACGAGCCGGCACCGGTCTCCCTCCACGGCTCCGGTCAAGAAGCTGAAAAAGACTGAGGGGAAGCTATCCTACCTCCTGCAAGGGAAAGGAAAGGGCAGGGGGAGACCCAAGAACCATGTCGGGCAGCTCAACATCCCCCTCGGGAAGTCAGGCCACAGCTCAAGTCGAGTGGTGCAGCCCATCCCGTGGTTTGCCTGCGACTCCAGATAGCGGTGCAGGGCCCAGCCAGCTTCACGTGCCATTGATGCCTGAAGCCCTTCAAGCAGCTCAGAAGATCCTGATGCTCCCCGTGTCGCCCTCACCGGCTCCTGTGGTACCCCGGTCTCGGGGAAAACCCATGTTGGGACCTATGCTTGTATCCCCGCCTCAGCGGTACCATCCCCCATCGAGAGGGACGTCCTACCAGCGTTCACCTGCCTGCAGCTGCCACGCCTCAGGACTGGAGAGGCAGGCTCAGTGGAGCCCTCTTTGAGGGACTCGAAGCGTACTTCGCCGGTAGATTGGCACAGACCTTCTGAGGCATGCACCACACGGCAAGAACTCCGGGACCAGCCCCGACTGTCTCCAAGGTACCGATTGGACACCAGAGACCGCTGATCATCAGGCCGTCATCACCCATCTCCAAAAGGAAGGTTGCCCTACTCGGGACAATCCTCCTGGCAACTGGCCTGTAGTAGCTCCCGGTCCCGTTCGACGTCCCGGTACCAGTCGAGTAGTGTGAGGCATGGATTGCTGGGTATCCGATGCAGATCCGCCGAATGCCGTCACTCCCCAAGAGCCTGACTAAATCACTACAGTGGTGGACCGACTGCAGAACAGCCCTGGAAGGGGTTCCGTTCAACAACCCTCCACACTCCATTGAGTTGGTGTCGGACCTTGGCTGGGGGGCACATATTGGCATCCTCCAGACTCAGGGGATGTGGTCCCCGGACAAAGCGAAGTTGCACATAAATGTCAAAGAGGTCCAAGCAGTCCAGCTGGCGTGCAAAGTCATTTTGCCCCACCTGTCGGGCAAGGTGCGAGTCCTGACGGACAACACAGCCTTGATGTTCTACATCAACAGGCAAGGGGGAGCGTGCTCGTTGGCTCTCTGTCGGGAGGTGCTCTGTCTATGGGACTTTTGCATCAGTCACGAGATCCACCTGGAAGCTTGTCACCTTCCCAGCATCAGGAATACGCTGGCGGACCAACTCAGCAGGGACTTCTCCTCTCACCACGAGTGGTCTCTCCATCCAGAGGTAGCCTGCATGATCTTCCAAAGGTGGGGAACTTCCCAAGTGGACCTGTTCACTACCAGACAGAACAGGAAGTGCCACCAGTTCTGTTCTCTGCAAGGTCTGAGCAAGGGCTCCCTCTCCGATGCCTTCCTCCTGTCGTGGTCAGGGAGCCTGATGTATACATTCCCTGCGATTCCGTTCATCAGCAGGGCCCTGGCAAAGATCAAGAGAGACAAGGCGGAGGTCATCATGATCGCCCTGATGTGGCCTCGCCAGCACTGGTTCAGCACGCTCACAAGCCTGTCAGTGGCCCCTCCCTGGCCCCTGCCCAACCGACTGGACCTGCTGTCACAGGACCACAGTTGACTCCTACACCCCAGCCTCGGGTCCCTCCACCTCTCAGCGTGGATGCTGCGTGGCTGAACCCAGAGGAGTGGACCTATTCGGAAGGAGTCCAACAGGTCTTCCTGGAAAGTAGGATGCCCTCAACTAGACTGATTTACCTGGCCAAGTGGACTAGGTTTTCCCACTGGGCGTCCGAACGGGGCATCTCATTTGAGGAACCAGGGCCTGGCACACTCTTCCATTAGAGTGTATCTCATGGCCATCTCCACTTTTCACCCACCGATCCAAGGACAGACGGTGTTTTCCCATGACATGAGAGTCAGATTCCTGAGGGGGCTTGAGAGACTCTTCCCGCAGGTACAGGCCCCTGTCCTGCAGTGGGATCTTAACTTAGTCCTCTCTAGGCTCACCGGCCCGCCCTTTGAGCTACTGGATTCCTGCTCCCTTTCCCACCTGTTGTGGAAGGTCGCATTCCTGGTGGCGGTGACACTGGCGAGACGGGTTTCTGAAATTAAAGCCTTGACCTCAGAACCTCCGTACACGGTCTTCTACAAAGATAAGGTTCAGTTGTGGCCCCATCCAGACTTACTGCCAAAGATGGTCTCCACCTTCCATATGGACCAGGACATCTTCCTCCCGGTGTTCTGTCCCAAACCGCACAAGACCAGAGACCTCGATGTCCGGAGGGCCTTGGCTTTCTACTTAGAACGTACCAAGCTTTTCTGTAAATCGACTGAACTCTTCATCACTACAGTGGATAGGATGAAGGGTCACCCGGTGTCCTTGCAGAGGATTTCCAATTGGATTACCTAGTGCATAAGATCTGTTATGACCTGGCGGGGGTTCTGCCGTCGCCGATTGTCAGAGCCCATTTGACGAGAGCACAGGCGTCTTTGGCAGCCTTCCTAGTGCACATGCCTATCCAGGGCATCTGTAGAGCCGCAACGTGGTCCTCTGTTCACACGTTTATCACTCCTTAAGCCATCACTCAGCAGGCCAGGGATGACGCTGAGTTCGGCAGAGCAGTGCTGCAATCATCACTTCTGTGAACTCCTACCCACCTCCAAGGATACTGCTTGGGAGTCATCTACTATGGAATGGACATGAGCAAGCACTTGAAGAAAAGACCGTTACCTTTTCCGTAACTGGTGTTCTTCAAGATGTGTTGCTCATGTCCATTCCACAACCCACCCTCCTTCTCCACTGTCGGAGTTTCTGGCAAGAAGGAACTGAGGGTGGGGAGAGCCAGCGGTGCCCCTGATACCACACCATGCAGGCGCCACTCCAGAGGGCGCCAGAGGCAGTCCCCTATGGATAGTGCTGAGGGAAAAACTTCCGGCACCGGTGCATGTGGCGAGCACACACACCTAATATGGAATGGACATGAGCAACACATCTCGAAGAACACCAGTTACGGAAAAGGTAACTGTCTTTTCCTCTCTATGGGATCCCAGGCATGGTCGTTATTTCAGAGCTTTCAAAACTTTACAGATTCTAACAAAACTATTTTGAGTAGTCAGACTCTGTTATTTGTTAGCACTGGCTATTGACAGGTGTTGTACAGTTCAAACTTTTCAAATGTGAGAATCATCCTTTAACAGCCAAATTAGCATCTATTCCTTGTGCTCTTTTTACATAGCAGAAAGGACTATTTTTGACACAATGGATACATGCACCTTTCATCTTTACCAACTTTCAGGTTCAAATTCTATGTATTTATATTTTTCACCTTTTATATTATGTTCCTTTATGCGAGACACAAGATTATGTTTCTTTGTGTATTTTTCAGTGGCTGTCACAAACCTTAGAGGTTTAAGCTACTGACAGTTATTAAAGTACAATTTACTTATTACAGCCAAACAGAAAAGCATATGGAAAAGGCAAACTGCATTAACATCTGCTGTCTCTTCTCCATCTGCTCTCTTGGCTTTGCTCTTGTCCAAACCTGCCAGAACTGCTAGTTTTCCAAGGATCTTATGGCATGTGAACCATTTCTTCCACTAAAGTTAATCATTTGTTGTCCATTTTGATTGAACTGCAGAATATTTGCATTCTTTCTGATGCAAAACAGGCCTGTACAACAAGTTTTGTTGTGTTGGGTTTTTTTGTAGTTTGAAATGTTTGGATGCGATAGGATAGGGGAAAATATGAAGGCTGCTATATCCAGGATGGATTTTCTAATGGCAGCATCCAACCCTAAATGGTGAGATCGCCTCCTTCATTTAGTGCCTTTCCCTTTTTTCTTCCTGAGCATGTGTAATGAGTATTTGAAGAATGTCCAAAAATAGTTACAACCAACAGAGGAGATTTTTCATATCCATTACACTCCGCTTCCATGGACTCTAGCAGGTCCCTGGTGTACAGGTGTGATGCCGGAAGCTTCTAAAGAACTAGTACAGGATGTCAACTCTGAGTGCTCTAGCTGACAGGTTAGATCACTAAGAAGAATGGAGTCACTTATTTTGACAAGAAGGAAGGAAAGAGAATCTGAAGCATTGTTTCTCTCTAATACGTTCAAGGTGTGACTTAACTTCTTGTAATTTTGTTTTTCATTTATTAGTGTTGTCAGTCTCATTATCATGATGATGATCGTCCTTTTCTATATATCATAATATTAGAATGCAGAGTGTGCCTGGATGGCTCTAACCAAATATCTTTTGGGTTTTACTCCATGGTGAAACAGAACATGCTTTTCTTGTTCTTGGCTGCTTGTGTATTCTGAGGAGCATGAAACCAAGTTGTATCTCTAGGATGAACTTACTAAGAAATGGCCACCTCTTCTCTGTGTTTGAGGTGATCTTTGTTTGGCAATCATCCCTGCAGGACATGGAGTGTGAAGAAGTAGCAAGTGTCTTAGGACAAAGAGAACTTTATTTCTGACATGATATTAACAAATTCACAGGTATGTTAGCGTAGCCTGGATTAATCCAGTATGTACATATCATTTGGAAGGGATAATTAGGGCCGCTGTGATGGTATATGATATTTAGAGAATCGTCAAATTAGGTTCTCTTGGAAAAATTGCAATAATAGTCAGCAGCTCTTGTAGTTACTGTTACACAAGGAGCCTGGTTCAGACAATGGAGTCTTGACAGCTGCATTGTATTTTGATGACATCGATCCAATCATGCCCAGTTCTTTTTCAAGTGTCATAAATGCATGAAGGTAAAAGCACTGAAAAGTGGTGATAACCAAGCTCTAGTGCTTCTGCTAACATGCTGGATTCTTAATTGGGCTTCAAACCGCAAGGACACAACATGGAGGCAGTTCTGGGAGCATTGTTGAATTGTGCCAAAGAAAACTGATCCCTTCAGTTCACTCTTGATGTTTACTGTGCCCCAATCAATTATCCTGGCTCTGAGGTGGACACTGCATTGAGACAAAGTTAGCCATTAGGGAAATGCCTTCAGAATAACATTTGCTACACTTGCGTTTACCATTTACAGTGGTTTAGAGAATCTAATTTGAAATAAGGCACTGTCCACAACTTTAGCATGAAAGCGGGATGTTTCAAAAGAGGAAGAAAAAGGTTTTTCAAATCTAGAGCCCCATTAGAGCCATATGGCTTTAAGGATGTTAATAATTTTTGCTCTTGAACAGAAGAGCAAAACATAACTTCTGCAATTCAGTGCATGAGATTGGTTTTGATCTAAACAAGAAAAAGCCCGCTCGAAGGTCAAAGTACAAAAAGAAGGATTTAATGCAGCAGTTCCTGTTTGCAAAGGTGCTATCCTCTGACATTTCTAGCAACGAGCAGGTATTATTATTGAATAATTACTGGCATTACGAAATAATATGCCTCAGAGATATAATTAATATTAAGCAGAGGGGAAGCATTTAATTATCCTCCTCTTGTAGTTCAGTTTAAATGCTTCTTGGAGATAGGATAACGGTAAAATAAAAACTATTGTACAAACAGACCAGTTCCTTGTTGGGCATTTCATAGAACCATAGGACTGGAAGGGACCTCGAGAGATCAACTAGTCCAGTCCCCTGCACTCTTGGCAGGATTAAGTATTATCTGGACCATCCCTGACAGGTGTTTGTCTAACCTGCTCTTAAAAATCTCCAGTGATGGAGATTCCACAACCTCCCTAGGCAATTTATTTCAGTGGTTAACCACCCTGACAGTTAGGAAGTTTTTCCTAATGTCCAACCTAAACCTCCCTTGCTGCAATTTAAGCCCATTGCTTCTTGCCCTGTCCTCAGAGGTTAAGAAGAAAATTTTTTCTCCCTCCTCCTTGTAACAACCTTTTATGTACTTGAAAATTGTTATTAGATCCCCTCTCAGTCTTCTCTTTTCCAGATTAAACAAAGCCGGTTTTTTCAATCTTCCCTCATAGGTCACATTTTCTAGACCTTTAATCATTATTGTTGCTCTTCTCTGGACTTTTTCTATTTTGTCCGCATCTTTCCTGAAATGTGGCGCCCAGAACTGGACACAATACTCCAGCTGAGGCCTACTCAGCACAGAGTAGAGCGGAAGAATTACTTCTCATGTCTTGCTTACAACACTCCTACTAATACATCCCAGAATGAAGTTTGGTTTTTTTGCAACAGTGTTACACTGTTGACTCAGACTTAGCTTGTGCTCCACTATGACCCCCAGATCCCTTTCTGCAGTACTCCTTCCTAGGCAATCATTTCCCATTTCGTATGTGTGCAGCTGAGTGTTCCTTCCTATGTGGAATACTTTGCATTTGTCCTTATTGAATTTCATCCTATTTACTTCAGACCATTTCTCTAATTTGTCCAGATCATTTGAATTATAATCTTATCCTCCAAAGCACTTGCTACCCCTCCCAGCTTGGTGTCGTCCATAAACTTTATAAGAGTACTCTCTCTACCATTATCTAAATCATTGATGAAGATATTGAACAGCACCAGACCCAGAACTGATCCCTGCGGGATCATACTGGTTATGCCCTTCCAGCATGACTGTGAACCACTGATAACTACTCTCTGGGAACGATTTTCCAACCAATTATGCACCCACCTTATGTAGTTCCATCTAGGTTGTATTTCCCTAGTTTGTTTATGAGATGGTCATGTGAAACAGCATCAAAAGCCTTACTAAAGTCAAGATATACCACATCTACTGCTTCCCCTCTATCCACAAGCCTTGTTACTCTGTCAAAGAAAGCTATTAGGTTGGTTTGACACAATTTGTTCTTGACAAATCCATGCTGACTATTACTTATCACCTTATTATCTTCTAGATCAGTGTTTTTCAACCTTTTTTTGGGCAAAGGCACACTTGTTTCATGAAAAAAATCACGAGGCACACCACCATTAGAAAATGTTAAAAAATTTAACTCTGTGCCTATATTGACTATATATAAAGTAATTCTCTTGAATAGGAATCAAATAAACACAAAGAAAGTATTTTATAATTACTTTATTATGAAATAGTAAGTAAACAGAAATATGAAAAATTATAAAATACTTTATTCAGTGTGCAACCTGGGCCTGTTTGGCTGAACACAAAGCTGATATTCTGGCTGGAATCGAAGAAAGACACACACGTAGCTCTTCGTCAACAGCTCTCAGTCTCTCTCTGTATTTAGTTTTTATAGCAATCATGCTTGAAAAGCTCATCTCACACAGATATGTAGTGGAAAATGGGAGCAATGTCAAAATAGCTTTGTTTGCCAGAAGGGGGAACTCCTTGGCAGTATCCAACCAAAAACTGTCCAAAGGTAGATCAGCAAATCTTAGCTTGAAACCACGATTTTGTCTCCGTTCAGTTAGTTCCTCCTGCTCCTGTAAAGTCATGTCCTTTCCACCAACTGATGCTGAGCTATAAGGGTCCCTAACCCAGTCAAGGCATTCAGTGGAGACTGAAGAGAAATAAAATGACAACTTCTCCTCGAGAGTTTTTTCCCACGGCACACCAGGCAACATCTCGCGGCACACTAGTGTGCCGCGGAACAGTGGTTGAAAAACACTGTTCTAGATGTTGGCAAATTGATTGCTTAATTATTTGCTCCATTATCTTTCCGAGTACAGAAGTTAAGCTGGCTGGTTTGTAATTCCCCAGATTGTCCTTATGTCCCTTTTTATAGATTGGCACTATATTTGCCCTTTTCCAGTCTTCTGGAATCTCACCCATCTTCCATGACTTTTCAAAGATAAACGCTAATGGCTCAGATATCTCCTCAGTCAGCTCCTTGGTATTCTAGGATGCATTTCATCAGGCCCTGGTGACTTGGCGACATATAATATATTCAGTATGTTTTAAAACTGGCTAGTGCTTCGCATAGCTAGTGGCAGCATGTGAAGTATACATCTGTCCAGAGTTAACTACTTGGCTGTAACAGAGTCACTGGGGCAAAAGTGGCAAACATCATGATTGGAACTCTGGGCTTCCATTTTATCTTATAGACATGTGCTATCCTGCATGACTTCACAGTAGTTGCATATGTTCAGATATATGATCAGCAATTGCTGGCATATGCTTTACTGTGTGAATAGAAAAATGCCAGTTCTCCATACCAGAGAGTTTCATTTTACTTCTAGGTCCTGGGGCCAGTCCTGTAATATAATGTATGGCTTGTGGGAAAGGGCAGTTGTATTTGGTGGCAGTCATGTGGGGGGGTTATGTTGTTTTGTTTTCTTGCCGTGAGACAATGCCACATTTTACCAGGGGAAAAATCGCAAGAATGTGCTGTCAGTGTAAAACGACAGCAAATTTTGCATGTGCTGCAGGGAAAATCAATCATGTCGCATAAACAGAAACAGACCGTGAACATTTGCCATTCAGGATTTGATTGAATACAGTCTGTGCATCTTTGTAGTATTTATAGGATGTTCCTGATACAGGAAACAGCAGCAAGAAACTTATTTTTCCTGACAGAGTAGCATTTTCTTATTGTTTGGAAGAAAAGCACTGCACAAAGAAATGTGCATCTTACCGAGATAAAAACAGCTCCTATTATGTGCTTTTGTCAAATTACTTAGTATGTTCTTTAAGTTACCTTGTAAAGTCTATAAAAGGAGCCATCTAGTGGTGCTGCATTTCCACTAAATTGCAAGATCATGGAACACTTTTTAAACTGCATAAATTATATACGTTGTTGATTAAAAAGGGGCGGTGAAGGAGAGAGTGCAAATATAAGGCCATATCTTCAATTAGATTAAATCTGCATAGCTCCGCTGGCTTCAGTTCTGATTTACACCATCAGGGGTTCTGGACCATGGTATTCATATCTCTGCTACTGTATATACGTTAGGCTGCATCTCCAATGGCCAATTGATTTGCAGTGCTTTAGAATGTAAAACTATGATAAAGTACTGGTTCTTGCATACTACAGGAATTAATATTCCCACTACCTAATTCTGGAAGGTGGTTAGCAATGGAGCTTTCTGCACAGAGACCCGTAACCCTGCTGCTGAAAGACATAAATTCTTTAAGAGCTTTGTATCATTTACAATTTTTTCAACAGCTGGAAATCCTACTAAGAACACAATTCTTTTTGATACTTTCTTTAGTCAAAATGGTTGCAGTCATAATCTTCTGCCTCTTGTCTATTGTTGACTGATTGGGTACATGCTGTAGAAACATAGTTGAAAGATGAGCTCATAATTTATATGGGCTAGATTTTCAAAGTTAAGCATGCAAGTGCACCTGTACATTTGAGCATGCTTAAGTTATGTGTGAAAATATACAATGGATGCAAACAAAGATATCTGAACAAATGCATGGTCAGTTAGTCACCCAGCTGTCTATACATGTACTTAAATATTTGATTTGGATGCATTTATCAGATACTGTATTCATAAATAAGATCCATGATACTGATAACAGGGTGCTGTTAAAAAGGCACTTGAGACTATTACAAACTATTTCTCTGATGCCATTGTATGTTATGGTTGGCAACTGCTGATTTTTTTTTAATGCTATTTAGTTTCATCATGGATTTTAATAACCTATCAGTTTATGAATCTCTCAGGTTATGAATATTTTGCATCTGTACTCATACACAGAATCCCAAATGATTTTCTTTCTCTCCTGAGACAGATGATGCACACTCTCTCTCTCTCTCTCTCTCTCTCTCTCTCTCTCTCTCTCTGGATATGTCTTCACTAGCAACGTTAAAGCGCTGCCACAGCGCAGTAAAGTAGCAGTGTAGGCAAGGCCTTTCTCTCTCTCTCTGTTTTATTTATTTATTTATTTAGAGCAGTGTTTTTCAACCTTTTTTTGGGCAAAGGCACACTTGTTTCATGAAAAAAATCACGAGGCACACCACCATTAGAAAATGTTAAAAAATTTAACTCTGTGCCTATATTGACTATATATAAAGTAATTCTCTTGAATAGGAATCAAATAAACACAAAGAAAGTATTTTATAATTACTTTATTATGAAATAGTAAGTAAACAGAAATATGAAAAATTATAAAATACTTTATTCAGTGCGCAACCTGGGCCTGTTTGGCTGAACACAAAGCTGATATTCTGGCTGGAATCGAAGAAAGACACACACGTAGCTCTTCGTCAACAGCTCTCAGTCTCTCTCTGTATTTAGTTTTTATAGCAATCATGCTTGAAAAGCTCATCTCACACAGATATGTAGTGGAAAATGGGAGCAATGTCAAAATAGCTTTGTTTGCCAGAAGGGGGAACTCCTTGGCAGTATCCAACCAAAAACTGTCCAAAGGTAGATCAGCAAATCTTAGCTTGAAACCACGATTTTGTCTCCGTTCAGTTAGTTCCTCCTGCTCCTGTAAAGTCATGTCCTTTCCACCAACTGATGCTGAGCTATAAGGGTCCCTAACCCAGTCAAGGCATTCAGTGGAGACTGAAGAGAAATAAAATGACAACTTCTCCTCGAGAGTTTTTAAATGTTTAACTATTATCTCACACAGTGCAGCAGTGTGAACACCTTGCCATTGCTTGGTGAGTGTGAACATTTCAAGATTGCCACTTTCCACGTGTTGATGCCAGAGTTGCACCTTTGAACGGAATCCATTTATTTTATCTGTACTTGTAAGCAGGTTTTCATTTCGGCCTTGCATTCGTGTGTTCAGTTCATTCAGATGATGAAATATATCTGCCAGGTATGCCAGCCTTGCACACCACTCATCACTTGCAAGCAGCTTTGCGTAATCTGACCTCTCATTTGTCAGAAATACTTTAAGTTCCTCCCGCAGCTCATACACACGAACCAAGACCTTGCCACGCGACAACCACCGGACCTCCGTATGAAACAGCAAGGTTTTATGCTTCGCTCCCATCTCCTCACACAAAGCTGCAAATATGCGACTTTTCACGGGTCGTGACTTTACAAAGTTTACCATGCGCACAACATCATCCAACACATGAACTAGGTCTGCTGGTAAAGTCTTGGCTACGAGGGCCTCACGGTGTAAAAAACAATGCGTAACAATCACATCTGGATTTCTTTCCTTCACTCTGCTTACAAAGCCTTTGGTGCGCCCGACCATGGCTGCAGCTCCATCGGTGCAGACACTTGTGCAGTTTTCCCACTTAAGTCCTCCTTGTTCAAGGTATTCTGATGTGACCCGAAAAATTTCTTCTCCTGTTGTTTTTTCTGGCAATGCCTTGCAAAAAAAGAAGTTTTCTCTAATTGCATCACCATCAACAAAACGCACATTGGCCAAGAGTTGAGCATGTCCACTGATATCAGTAGACTCGTCAAGTTGCAATGCAAATTTCTCACTGATACGGATCTTTTCCAAAACCACACTTTCGATGTCTGCAGACATGTCATTAATACGTCTGGAAATTGTGTTGTCTGAGAGAGGGACTTTGCTATTTCCTTAGCTGCTTCAGGTCCGAGCATCTCCTCTACAATAGCTTTGCAGGCGGGAAGTATTAATGTCTCTGCCACAGTGTGCGACTTTTTTGACTTGGCTATAAGTTCAGCAACTTGATAGCTAGCTTTAAGAGCTCTTTCATTTACCTTTGTGGTTTTTCTCATGAAAGTTGCCTGTTTCTCCGTGTTTTCACGCAGGCGAACAAAATAGTCCGCATTCTTGTTTTGAAGCGAAGGGTGTTTCGTTTGGAGATGGCGTTTAAGTTTGCTTGGGACCATAGCACTGTTAGCTAGCTTTTCACCACACACCACGCACAGTGGAGTTGGTTTGTTTGCATCTCCGGTGAAAGTAAATCCAAATGAAATATAGCTTTCGCTATATTGCCTTGTGCCAGAGAATTTGCTTGAGCTAACCATCTTTGCTTTCTTTTGATCCCCACTCATACTTGGGCTCTCATCTGGCTCCAAATTTTGTTCCGAGTCCAGTTCTTTCCTTTTCAAAAACTTGTCCATCACTGCAGTATCTCACTGTCACTCAGTACTTACTGCGCTTGTCTCCTCCAGATAGCCGCTGTCCGTCACACTCAGCACTCTTCTGCGCATGTCTCCATCCAGATCCATCAGTCAGCGCTCTTCTGCTCATGTTTCCTCCAAATCCAGATCCATTGGCGCTCTTCTGCTCATCGGCGATCTACTGCGATGTCTCCTCCTGTCCTCCTCCTGTTAGTGTAACAGTGACACCGGAGCTATTTATAGTCCTTAACATCAGTGGTGGGATTCAAAAATTTTAGTAACCGGTTCCGACATTCAAGCATGGTTTAATATTTTTTTCCCACGGCACACCAGGCAACATCTCGCGTTACACTAGTGTGCCGCGGAACAGTGGTTGAAAAACACTGATTTAGAGAGAGAGAGAGGGAGAGGCCTTGTCTACACTGCTACTTTACTGCGCTGTGGCAGCGCTTTAACGTTGCTAGTGAAGACATATCCAGAGAGAGAGAGAGAGAGAATGTTTACATTTTATTTGAGATATTTTTATGAAACACTTTGATGAAGGTGATGGGAGATTGTACAGTTAAATCCATGAATGTATCAGTGAATATATATTTGCAGCAGAATTCAGAAAAAACTGTTTGAGTAACAAACTTTGAGGCACAAAAATGTTTGTGATAATTCTTTAGTATTAACGCAAATCAGCATTCTAACGAGCAGTAATTCCATGCACTGCCCTGTGTACAGAATGTTCTTTCTCAGAGTAGGAATAATTTGAACGAAAAGGTGTTTCCTTGCTATATCACAGTGTCTTCACACAAATATGGAGGCATTGGCTCTTACCACCAAATGCTTGCCAATTGGCTTCTCCATGAGTGTTTCGCAGAGGAGACAAAATTGGTATGGAAGACTTTCACTCAAGGCTCCTCCTGTTGGGCATGGTTCTATGGTATATGCACATGGATATTTATATCAGAATTTAGTCCTTAGATTTGAAATGTGGAGGCCAATTTTGATGCTTGGAATGGGGAGGAAAAAACCTACAAAAACTTCTTTATAGAAGTACACCATCGGTATAGTTTACTCTCAATGCTTTTAAAGTATAAATGGGATACTTTGGGCCTGATCCTGCTTTTCTATACGTTAATGGCAAAGCTTCCATTGACTTAATTGGGAGCAAGATGAGGCCTTTTAGCTACTAAGCTACGAACGCTAGCACCTGCCTGCCTTCAGGTGTTAAGTCTTCCTTCTGGTGATGAATTTACCATTTCATGGTTCCAAGAAAGGTATGTTCAGAATCTCACAAAGAAATGAATGTTTTAAATGGAATATAAAGGCTACAGAGTTCAAGTTTATAAGTTGAAATTTTCAGTGCAAAGCTTAATTTAGTGTGTGTGTGTGTGTGTGTGTGTGTGTGTGTGTGTGTGTGTGTGTGTGTGTGTTGCCTCTTCAAGCAATAATAATAATGGAGAAGGAAAAAGAAGACCTGTTTCTCCAAGTATGATAGTTGGAACGGAGCAGGAGGATCTATGGGGCCAATGACCAGCTGATCTATATACAGTAACTTTTTAAGAGCGTGGGAGTTGAGTAGAGCTTCCCAAGGTCTACCCTTGAAAGAGAAAATTATTCTACTTTCAATGCTAGAGAAAAGGCTTATAACAATAGTTTTGCATGTAGTCTGAATGTGATTAGGTCTCTACAAGAACAAAGAATAGCACCTTTTGCTATTGGCAGGAAAATATCCCACTGTCTCCTTCAATTTGGATCCTGTATAGTTAACATCAGTAGAGCTCTCTATTTATAACGTGGCTTCAAGACCCTGGTATAACTTTCCATCTATTGAGTGTTTCAGTTGATTTGCAAGTGCAAAGAGAGACAAAGAAGGAGCTGCCAACAAACAGACAGACAAGCAAGAGATGAGAAAAATGAATTTTCAAACAGAGAGCCCACTAAAACATACACTGTGGTATCATCTTAATGGGAAATGATTGGTTTCGAGAGGATGGTTCTCTGGGATGACTTTTTGTGCTGATGTGAAGTGTGCAGTTAGTCCAACATTATAAACATTATGGGCCAAGTAAAACCCTTCTTTGTACAGACAGCTTAAGACCGGGTTGTGTTGCATTCATTTGTACCTTAGCATATTACCAGTGAATACAATTTATAGTCAACAGCTGTTTGAAGCCTTACTCTTCAGTTGCAGAGCCTGATTTTCCGCTGCTTGGCAACTTGGTATAGAGCGCTACCATTATGTATGGGTCTGAGCCTGCAGCCACTTGGTGGCCAAAATCACTAGTGGCTTCTGTGAGAGTTGTGCCTGAGGGCTTGCTACACCGCGCGGGGTCGATCTAAGATACGCAACTTCAGTTACGTGAATAGCATAGCTGAAGTCGACGTACTTAGATCTACTTACCGCGGTGTCTTCACTGCGGTAAGTCGACAGCTGACACTCTCCCGTCGACTCCGCTTGTGCTTCTCATTCTGGAGGAGTACCGGAGTCGACGGGAGAGCACTCAGAGGTCAATTTATCGCGTCTATAGTAGACGCGATAAATCAACCACCGCTGGATCAATCGCTGCCCGCCGATCCAGCGGGTAGTATAGACAAGCCCTGAGTAGGGACTGCAGGATTGAGTGGAGTGGAGATAATCCTGATTAGGTAGCATTTGACACTCAAATCGCACAGATGTGAAGTGACCGCATGAAGGGCTGGAAGTTGGAGGATCATGCCCATTGTTTGCCATCATGCATCATTTTATTTTCCAACATTTCAAGTTTTCAGTTAGCACTGTTAATTGGTTTATTTATAGAATTTTTGCTTCAGTTAGAGTCTTTGCCCCTCAAGAATTTGTATTTCTGCAGACACACGAAGTCCTGTATTGTAATGAGCTTACAGCATATCACTTATTAGCCCATGTTGAAAAGAGTTAATGCAAGCCTTAGTTTTTATACATGTCTTTGATGCATATTAGGCAAATTTCTCTTTTCAAATTCCAGGGGGAGAGCACACGGGGGGGGGGGGGGAGAGAAGGGGGACATAGTTAAAGAAGTGAAAGACACAAGAATAAATCTTTTGTTTGCCTTCCTTTTTCTCTTGAGGTTTCATCACACCTGCCTACCAGCAGTATCTGTGTGGTAACACCCACTAGCTGTGGAAGAGCTTCATTATTTAAACACTCAGGGCCAGAACCTCAACTGGTGTAAATCAACACAGCTCTGTTAAGATCAGTGGAGCTATGCTGATTTTACACCAGCTGAGGGCTTGGTCGTCAGAGTTGTATTTGTATTACAATTCAAATCTGTACTTGAAATACAGATGGGCCCAAGCTACAAAGTACAGCTCCTGATCCAAACATGACGAAAATCCAGGGATATTCAGGTCTGAGTTTAGATTCAGTCCTTTATAGATCATGGGGTAGTTGCAAAATTCAGAAATACATTTCCCTAGTCTTAGGATGGGAAGGGGATATTCATCCAGGGGTTTGGTTCAGGCTGATTTGTAATCTTCAAGAAAAGAATTGCCACACATAAAGATTCCCAAAGACAAATGACATTGGCGATCCCATCCCTCTGTCCTTTCTTCCTTACCAACTTGCTATTTGCTGTACAGATTAGGGCTTTTTAATGTAGAGCGTTCAGTGGTTTTTTTTAATTTAGAGACAATCATTTAGAAACAAGATGGGATGTTGCCAAGATGTACAGAAATACCTTATCCTGGAGTTGCCTTGAGAGACCTTTGAAAGACTTTAATGAAAAACACAGATTTTTTTCCCCATCACTGGAACTAGGTATTTGGCCCCAAGTGTTGAATGATGGAATGTTCCAATTATAGGCAAAAAGTGCTTTAAAGTGTATTTAAAATGAAAACTTACCTCAGGGATACTTTTGATTGCTGTAAAGTGGCTTCCCTGTAGGTTTACCTTCTGCACGCTGGTATTGTTGAAACTCAACAAATAAAGTTCTTGTTTGCTCTTTCACATTCCCTGAAGTCCTCATTCTTAACTCCCTAAAGTTTAAGAGCTACATATAGAGAATAAATTGGTGTGCATAGGAGGAGGGATGGTGAGGATTCATTGTGTTGGAATAATTAGTATCGTGTTTAAAAGTGTTGTTGATTTCATCCCTTAATACAGGTAATGAGTGATGAAAATCCCACTGTTTACTTTCACAAATGTGTGCAACCAGTTCTGCTGCCAACTGGGTATTTCCTGCAATGTTAGTTTAGTAATTAGTGAATTTTCAAAGAGTTTTAGCTAGCAGTTTCAGAATGGATGGATAGTCTTGCAGGTAATGAATAGGGCTATGGGTCATCTGTCCCCAGCTCTGCCACAGGCTTGTCTGATCATGGGCATTTAACCACCCTAAAATTCACTTTACTCATTTGTAAAATGGAACTAATAAGCCTAGGTCCTTAGCTGTGCCTGAACTCCACCTGGTACTGCTGAGAAGTGAGGGCAAAGGTGGCTTTAACCTACCTTTGTACTTATCTAATTCCTACGCCTTCTGAGAGCTGGCCTGGGCTAGCCTTCTGCACAATTTAGAACAGCCTCAAAATGATTATTTCCCCATTTAGGCCACCTATACGTCTGCTGTACTAAGGAAGTGTCCCCTAATGCTATAGGTCTTTCCTATGCTCAGGAGTAACACTGACTCCTCCATATCACATCTGCTTACTTGTGTTGTACCCACAAGTGCCTCTCTGTGTTTCCACTTGCACCAGAACATGCCATTTGCCTTAGTTAAGGCATGCAACAAGCACACTATATTTTGAATATGTAATCTGTAATGTGTAATATCTAACTCAGTGTTCATTCTCCAGATCTTTGTAACCTGGATAATGTAAACCAGCCATGTAACTAATGTTTCACTGGTGATAACCTGATTTAACTGAGCTTTAAAACTTCTTAACTGTCTTTGTGCTTCGGTTTGATAAATCTGCCTTTTTTGTCAAAGCAGCTAAATGAAGTAGCCATCACTGCTGTTTAAATTCCAGACTAGAGGCAGTGGAAAATCCTCTGATAAGACTGGGAAAAGTGAGTGACATTTCCTAAAATGGGTTTGTTTGTTTTTTAAATTCAGATCCCACTACAATGCAATCCATATCACAGATCAATTATTGCAGTTAGCATATTCGTGCCTGATCTGGAATTTGCTCTAAACATGCCTAAGGTCGAATGAGAATGGAGGACATTATTGTTTGTAATTATTTCATGAGAATAAATAAGGATTCCAGCAATAGCTTAGAGGTAATGTAACAGTAGAACAATTAGAGTTTCTGAGCTACTGCACAAACATACAAATGCAAGATCATTACAATAAGTACATTGACTATTTTGACTTATTTTATTTTAATGAGCATAACTAACCTAAGGTTATAGTGATTGGTAAGAATAAAGGAAACATGACAACTATCAAACATATGAAATAATAGCCAATTTGTCAAAGCAGTATCAGTTCAATAGAGATGTGTTGGGTATAATGTTAATGAGCTTTACATTTTTTACATTTCTCTTGCTCTATTTGCTGCTTGCTTCTTTTCTTGTTGAGTCATGTGCTGGAGGCATGGTCTGAACACGGGATTGGGAGCCTGTTACTGCTGAGGTCTAAGCCTGGCTTTGCTTTGATATTGAATCACTGTGTGTCCTTGGGCAAGTTGTTATCTCATTCCTCCCCCTACGCCCCCACTCTGTAAAACAGGAATAATAATATACTTCCTCAGGGAAGAGGTGTGAGAAATAATTAGCTAACATTTGTAAAGTGCTTTTGACTATGAAACGTGATACATCAGTGCTAAAGATTATTACCATCATTCATTATTATTATTAGTGGATGTCGTCACTGACTCCGTTTTATTAGGCCTACCAGAAGTGGCAAGAAAACTTGAAGAGAAGCCTACCCGAAAATCAGTACGTATTCCTGAAGGTAGTTTCATACCAATTTCCCACCACTTCCTCTGGCTGTTGTAGCATTAATAAAGGGAGACATTGTCTGTTCTTGGGTCCTAAAATATGTATTCCTCACCTACTAGCTTGAGGGCCCGTACTTATTATGGTGAGAAATATCTACTCAGCCACACCCCCTGCACGCTGAAGGAATAAAGCAGTTGTGCTGTGTGTTTAACTAAAGTATTGGCAATCAACTTCCCATTTAATCAGTTTCTTAAACATGTAACTAACTACTGTGGATCCCTCACTTTTGTCCTAGCTTTTTCTCCATTCACTCCACTTTTTCTTGTTTCCTTTCAAGAAATAGGTAGTCTTTTCTCTCGGTATTTGTTTCCTCTTGTCTCTTAACTCTTTTATACCCCCTTTTTTTCCCCTTCCCTCATTACCCCCTATAGTCTTTCTCTGACATGCACAGTTCTCCCCTCTCTCGTATGAATATATATATATATATCCTGTTTCTTAATCAAAGCACCCTGCTTCCTGGGAGAGATTTTCAAAGACACACAGGAGAGTTAGGTACGTAACTGCCATTGACTTTTCATGGGAGTTGGGCACCTCACTTCTTTATGCCTTTGAAAATCCGCTCACCCCCATCCATACAATATCTCTCCCTTGTGCCCATTCCATGCACACCCTCACCCACTCAGTGACTCATCTATCCGTCTCTGACACAGGGCTTGAAAAATGTAGCATAGCTAGCAGCCAGCGGACTAAACTGTGACAAGAGGCCCCACTGAGTAGGTAGCTATGTGCATACGCACTGACTCCCGGGGTGTTCTGGGGTTCAAGCACCAACGTTAAAAAAAAAAAAAAAAAAGAAAAGGTGGGTGCTCAGCACTCACCAGCCACAGCTGTTTGGCGGCTGAGGGAGGCGCTTGGGGGAGGGAGGAGAGCAGCGAGCAGCAGCCGATGGCTTCGGCGGAGGGGTTGGAGTGGGGCAGGAAGAGGCCAAGTGAGGGCAGGGGCCTTGAGACAGGGCGCAGAGCTGGGACGGGGCCTCAGGGCGGAGCAGGCGTGGAGCACCCCCAAGTTAAAATAAAACTGTGCCTATGGCCACATGTCCCCTCTGCATTTCCTCTCACTGCTACCCATGCAGGATCACAGGCAGAAAGGAGGCCACAACTGTTGGCAGAAGCAGATGCAGCAGCACAAGGAGAGAAGGCTGTTGCTGGCCTCAGGCTCCTTCAGCCCCCAGCAACTACTCTGTCATAAACTCCCACAGCCTCAGGCTCCTCATCCACCGAGCCACTCCCTGGACAGCCTCCAGCTTCCCCTCAAGCTCCCACTCAAGCCTTCATCCACCTAGCTAACCTCCAGGCAGTCACCACTTTCTTTCAGATTCCCCCACTCAGCTGAGCACTCTGACAACCACCTAAATACCTTAGTACCCCAGGTACCTTCCAGCAGCCTCAGACACCCACCTACCCCAGTCTCCCCAGCACACAGTCACAGCTGCCAAGTTTTGAGCAACTCCCATAGCCTACCACTGAAACTGGTTGGGGCTGGGTGTGTTTGGCCATGAGCTGAAGTGTATCCAGATTATTTACAAATATGCAAATTCAGCATTAAATAGCTTGCATAAATGTCAGCAATGGAGCTGTGCAGAATTTGGCAGCTGTGTTTTACTAACCAGCCTTATGAGAGAAAATGGATATCTGAATATAAATTTGTTTTTGCTACCCACAACACTTACTCACTTCTGGAGAATGTTTGTATGAATGTTGCAATAGAGCATGAGGAGGAAGAAGAGAAACTGGCTGCGTCCTGCCAATTGTGAAGGGAAAACGCCCACCATACGTTGTAGAATTTCACTGAATTTGCTTAGTATGTAAGTCACAGTTAGCGCTCTAAGGGACCGGATAATTTTATGGCCAACAATTGAAGTCAGTCACAGATTTAGGTAAGGACTGGTTTATCTGCAGGTTTGCATATTAATATGGAGTATTCAAAGATCAATACATAGGGTGTACGCTGATTTCTGCACACGTTATGATGGAAGTGGTTCCCCCATGTACAGTCAGCCAAGTGTGTTGTGTTTCCCTAACCCCCTTTCCTGTGAATCATCAGGTATTGGCCAGAACTGGAGGCGGAAACTGAACTTGTTAAACAAATATGCTGATCTGGTGTGACAAATCTTTTGTTCCTCTTTCTAGAGATACTTGCAATATGGAACAGCAAAGATGGTTTTTTTGGGTAAATCGCATAAATGTGCCTCATTTACAGGCATAGTAGTTCTTAGTGAGATTAATAAATATGTGTTGGAGACTACTGAGATCGGGACAGGAAGTGGAATAGCATCAGAAAAGAACTTCGGGGGTGGGAAATACACATCTGGTGAGTGCTGCCATGAGGCAGGCTCCTGAGCTTTGCACTCTAAGCTGCCACAAGCGAATAAACTTTATTTCTCCTGTGACCCAGTCACTAAGGCTTGTAACTATTTGAGATGACAAAAAGGATGTGGTCTGCCTTGAGATTCTTCCTGCTGACCCCTATCACCTTCACCAAGAGCTGTCAGGAGCATAACATTGAGCCTGATGACAAAACAAAATGTAACCTAGGAATCTTCATTGGCAATCGCCGCTACACTAAAACAAGTTTCTATAGCAACGGGGGGTGAAATTATGAAGCAAATTGTTATTCTATGCCTGATTAGGAGAGCTGTTAATTGATGACATCAAGAAGGCTGGGGTGTTTCATGCCTATTTTGCTTTAGTCTTCACTAGAAAGATTAATGGTCACAAGATACTCAACACAATTAATATTAACAAGGGGGAAGGAACGCAAGCAAAGTTAGGGAAAGAACAAGTTAAAGAATATGTGGCCTGGTGAAATTCATCTTATGGCACTTAAGGAATTAGCTGAAACTATCTCAGAACTGTTAGCAGTTATCTTCAAGAACTCCTGGAGGCCAGGTGAGGTCCCAGAGGACAGGAGAAGGGCAAACACAGTATCTGCTTTTAAAAAGGAGAACAAAGGGGATGCAGGGAATTATAGACTAGTCAGCCTAACTTTGATATCCGGAAAGATACTGGAACAAATTATTTAACAATCAATTTGTAAGTACCTAGAGGATAATAGGGTTATAAGGAATAGATTTGTCAAGAACAAATCATGCCAAACCAACCTAAATTCCCTCTTTGTTAGGGTTACTGACCTAATGGAAGTGGTGCGGGGGAACAGTAGACATGATATATCTTGATTTTTAGTAAGGCTTTTGGCACAGTCTCACATGACATTCTCATAAGCAAACTAGGGAAATATGATCTAGATTAAATTATTGTAAAGTGGGTGATAAACTAGTTGAAAGACCATACTCAAAGAGTAGTTATCAATGGTTCACTGCTAAACTGGGAGGGTGTATTTTATGGGGTCCTGCACTGGGCATGTTTAATCTTGAGAAAAGAAGAGTGAGGAAAACAGTCTTCAAATATATTAAGGGCTGTTATAAAGACGATTGGGATCAAATGTTCGCCATGTCCACTGAAGGTAGGATGAGAAGTAATGGGTTTAATCTGCAGTAAAGGAGATTTAGATATTAGGAAAAGCTTTCTAACTAGAAAGGTAAATAAGTTCAGGAATAGGCTTCCCAGGGAGGTTATGGAATCACCATCATTGGAGGTTTTTAAGAACAAGTTGGACAAATACCTGACAGTGGTGGTCTAGATATATTTGGTCTTGCCTCAGCACAGAGGGTTGGATTTATCAACTTCTCAAGGTCCCTTCCAGCCCTACATTTCCGTGACTCTGTTCATGTTTCCTTGGGTGCATTGCTTTTCCTGGATAAAACATTTTTTTCAGTTATAGCGGTGGTGATATATATAACTATGACAATATGATCTTTTTGGGTAGGAGGAATATTAAAGAGACAATCAGTTCTTAGCCAAGTTTCCTTTTTGAATTATATAATTCATCAGGCTGTTGGAAAACGAACTAGATTCCTGTGCAGGGATGAGGGGTATAATCTGAGTATCACTGACCACCATTCACTCCACTCCTACACATTGCTTATTGTTTATATATAACCTTTACTTACTGGCTGCATTGCTGTGATGCTGTCAAGCATCAGTCAGTAGCAACTCTCAAATCAAGTATAATTTTAAAAATGAAAAGTTTTATCATTGCCATGTAGCGTCATATGAACATACAAGGGGCTGGACTATCGCATCTTTACTCACATGGAGTAGTACTTTAGTCCATGAAGCCAATGGGACTCCTCAAAGAGGAACTCAACACTGAGTGGTCCAGATTCTGGAGCACTGACTCATGCAAGTAGTCCCATTGAAGTGATTTGAAGCTACTCAAGGGCTTAACTCCGCTCCCTTTGAACCCAGAGTTACGATATTGACTTTTAATGGGAGCAGAATCAAGCCCCACAGGAATCAATGCTCAAAAACATGAGCCTCCCCATTCTGGCCCAGTGAGTGAGCATGGGGATCACAGTCTAATGTGTATTTTAATGTGTATGCCTTTTTAAAAAAAAAATTGACTTTACTCTTTAATGTAGAAGTTGCATGTAATGGGATTTAAAAAGTGTAGTAACATGCATGTAACTTTTCCCCCCTTTTGTAGGATGGTTATTTTTCCCACCGGCCAAAAGAGAAAATGCGAACAGACAGCAATAATGAAAACTCTGTACCCAAGGACTTTGAAAATATTGATAACAGTAACTTTGCTCCCAGGACTCAGAGGCAAAAATACCAGCCTGAACTGGTGAAGAAGCCTCTTAGCAAGCAGAAGGAGCACTTGAAAAAGAAACTCGAGCAAGAAGGAAAGGTGAAGGAGAACTCACTCCTGGGGAAGAACTCCAATGAAGTGCTTCAGTTCAGCCATCATGCTGTAAAGAATAGCAGCAGCAGCAGCAATTTGAAGGAGATTCACAGGTCTCCCAGACAGCCTCATTTAAAAAGGAGTGGGAACAGCTCCCCTGAAATAAGATATGACCAGCCACCAAAATGTGAAATATCGGGCAAGGAGGCAATTTCAGCTCTGTCTCGGTCCAAATCCAAGCACTGTCGGCGGGAGATTGCAGAGATATACTGTCAACACAAGCAAGGAAAGCTGATGCCTGAGAAGGTGATGCGTTTGTGTCCCCTGGATGGTAAGTCAATAGATGCTAGAGTGGAATATGCTACACAACCACATGGGGAGGGGGAAATTTTATGCAATAACAGTCTCTTGACTCTGGTCCAGTACAGTAAAAATCAACATTATGCAGTAAAGTATAGCATTACTTTTCTGGTTTGTGCCAAACAGCGAGTATCTAAAGATTTCTTTAACAGAGAACTGTGCAGAGAACACAAGACTCTTGTTAAGCATATATTGAATGTTCTGCTTCAGTTTTCTTCCATTAGATTTTTCCCATGCAATTTTAACCAGTTTTCAAACGATGATGCTAGTTCTCTCAGGCAGCAGCAGTTACAGTGTTTCCTTCTAAAGTTAGAGGCATATTTGAGAGTGGATGTTCATTCATTCCATCCCATTATTCGACAAAGGAGATGCACGCTATGTGGGAAACGTGGAGATAACCACAGTGAACATTGGCACTTCTGCCAGCCAACAAAGGGACAACATTGCTGTTTCCTGCCAGGGGACAGAGAGCTGCTGGATGGAAACTGTTAACCTGGAGGCAGGAAAAGTAGGGTAAATAAGATAGTAAACAAAGTAATTTATGGCTCAGTTCTGTTTTTAGTGAAGTCTTGGTACAACAAATGTGGTTTTCAAAGCTTATTAGTTCCAAGTTTCAAATCCAAATCCATAGCCAAAGACGAGGCTTTGTTTTATTGTTTTTTATTTGAATGTGGGATCAGATTTGTGGCTTATTGCACACGGCTTTCTTTTGGTGTGTGTGTGTGTGTGTGTGTGTGCGCTGTCCTTTTTACGCCCTTCAAGAAGAGCTCCTCTCATTTCACCATTTATTTAACTGTGAACTATCCATAGCTTAAAATGCATTCCTTTACTGCTGAATAGCTTGTGAGCATGAAACATTACTATTAGCAGCAGTGGTATTTCTACAGCACTGCTAAGGCTCCAGTCCCACAATCAGCACTTCCCTGCTTGCGCAGCGTTAAGCACATGCTTAAATTCTTTCCTGGATCAGAGCCTAAAGTGTACTTGGTGTTTTATAAACAAACGAGAAAAGGCCTTGAAGAGGTACAAAGGGAGGGGTGCAACTAAATCAAGTCTGGTGAATGGGATCTTTCACTGTGTGTCTGTGGTTCCACTTCTTCAATGTATTTGTTTTGATGTTTGTGAGAGTTTTTTATAATTACTCTCTCGCGTTTGGAGTGACCATCATGCTCACACTAACACTCAGCATCACTTCTCTAAGTGGCAGAGAATAGGAAAACAGGAGATGGGTTAACAGACCTTGTGGAAGAATCAGGTTTTAAGGAGGTATTTGGAGGAAAGAGTGGAGGCATGGCAGACCGGGTGAGAGAGGAAGGTAAAATCAAAAGATAAAGAGAGAAGAAGATCAAGCAGAACTCTACTTCAGTGGCAGGCTGAGTTATATTGAGCTCTCTCCCAAAATAGTTCAAGAAAGTGTCCTGGAATAACGTATTCAGACTAAGGAATCTCTCAGCACTCTGGTTACTGGTACTGTGTACCTGGCCCTTTCCTGATAAATCATACAAAAATAAAATCTCAGATTCAGAAATTGTAGACTTACAGCAGTTGTTAGGACTTGTCTACATGGATGTTTACTTTGCGGCAAGCTGGGATATGGATCTACCCCACAATAACTTGCTATGGATTAACTGTCCACATCGACTCTGCTGACGCACATTAACAGTTTGTTAATGCACTTTGTTCTAGTCCTGTTTCAAAGAGTTCTTGATCAAAATGCATTAATGTTAATGTGTGTCAGCAGGGTCCAGCCAGATAGTTAGTCCACAGCAGGCTAGTGTGGGGTAGATTCACACCTCAGTTTGCCACAGATTAAATGTTTATGTAGACAAGCCCTTAGAAATGTACACGATCACCAATATAATGTGTCTCTGGGCATCTATATCACAGTCAGCAATAAAGTGTTAGGTCTACTCTGTTTGATATATTTTCTATTTGCTGACCTAATTGTACCTGGGCACCTGGGGCTGTTCTATGTAAAGTAACAACAATGAGATCGGTCATTGCAAATGTCTGTTGTTGTCGTTTCCCCCTTTTCTTCCTTAAGATACACAATTTGGGTCTGACCTTGTGAGATAGTTGAGGGGGTCCAGCATCTTGCAACACACCCCTGTGACTGCACCACTTGCCTGCTAATCTTTTCTCTTGGGACTTATTGTAACATTCCAAACCCACTGCAGCTTTAAACAGTCACCATTCTTAACATCAGCCTTCCCCAGAAATATTTCCTGATTCTATCTTTAAATATGGAACTTCCCACAAGTACCTCTGTCCAAGGGTCTGGACAAGCACCTTTCAGTCCTGGGCCAATAATAATTTTCTATACTCAATTGTCTCACAAATGGCAGTATATGACATAAAATCAAACCTTTTGTTTATTACACAGTATAGTAAATGATAGAGGCAAGTTGACTGGTAAGTGATGAGACTAGGAAATAAGTCACTAAGATTCTATCAGTTGGTAAGTCATTTGATCTGTTTTTATTTTTAAAATGTGGGTGAATTCAGTAACAGCTGAGGCATGTTCCTGGACACCTACCTGAAGAGACCAAAAAAAACCCCACAACAACCAACAGTTCCATAAATGAGGTGTGCAGGATGTATATTAAAATATAAGGTGTAGACAGGCCATTGCTAGGAGTCTTCAGATTAGCAGGAATGCCCCTGGAGCTCTGTAAGATTGTCAGCAGAGAGGCCCCTTTTTCGAGAATGTCTTTACCTAGGCAGATGGATCCTAGTAGAAAATGTTGATTTTTCTTTGCCTCAAGGTTATTCCGTGCTGCCACACTGACAGCTGAAGTTAACTGTTTCAAACACTGCCGAATTCTCCTTCAGGTAGTGTTCCCTGTCGTCTCCCTTAGACACAGGGGTAGAAAGAGCAGGCTTGGCAGTTTTGCAGTGGGGAAGTGATAGAGCAGCAGCATAACCAATGAAATGCCAGATGCTAATGCAGAAGATACAAGTATACTGTGATGTAAGAGTCTTCTTAGGAATGGCAGAATTCCTAGGCAGCTTCTCAGCTGGGAAGTCGCACCCCTTTCAGAAGAGGAATTTTAGGGGTCAAGGAAAGACATTAGGAATCAACAGTGTGGCCACTCGGTGCCCTACAGGTAGGGTGACCAGACAGCAAGTGTGAAAAATCGGGACTGGGGGTGGGGGGTAATAGGAGCCTATATAAGAAAAAGCCTGAAATATCGGGACTGTCCCTATAAAATCGGGACATCTAGTCACCCTACCTACAGGAGGCACTCAGCAAACCTTGCAGGAGTAGGCCCTACTTCAAAGTTCAACCCTTTCTCATTAAAAAGTGAGCCTGATTTAAAAAAAAAAAAAAAAAGTTGTAGTCCCTTGTATTTTATAGCTACATTTCTAAGATACTTATCCACAAAAATGTAACTGTGCTGTGATTTCGTAGGCCAGTTGGATCAGATGTCCCCTCCTTTTTATCCTAAACTGTATGCATTGTTGTGCCGTGATAAACAACTGCGCCATCCCTCAGAGGTGGAGGCTACATGAACCCAATATGTTCCCTTAAAGGGGTGGTAAGCTTAATTAGGTAACATTTGTAGAGCACTAGCCCTGAGCTTTTGGAATGAAAGCACTATAGTGCTGGTATTACTGTTCTCTTGTGCATAGCTCTTAACATTCTAAACATCAGGAAAGCTCTGTGCTGCGTGTCAGCACAAGTCAGCCATTCTGGGGATCAATCTACGCGTTCAGCATGCCAAGTGATGTATCCTTATGTTTGCATATGAAAAAAGATTTGTTATCTGTTTACAAGAGAGCTGTGAACTTTAAATATTTATGCATTGGTCCCACTCATTGATTCATTATCTCAATGTATAAACTTGTTTAAGAGCTATGGGTTCCATTGAGATGTCATCTAGAGTGCAATTCCCTAGGATCCATTCATAGATGCATAGCTGTTCAAAGCTGCAGAATAGTTAAATATGGCCATCAATCGTGGTATATGACTCCACTGAGCCAGACTGTCATAAATTCTAAGCGATACATTCACCTCGGTGTTTGTCAAGAGGAGCAGTATTTTATAAACTTTTTTTTTCTTTGAAGTATTTTATTATGTCGAAAGGCAAGAGGTGTAGAAACTCAAATGGATTATGGAAAGGACTGTTTAAACCTACAGTGTCATCCGTTGCTACTTCTCTGAAATGAGTGTGTTCGCTCCATGAGAACCAGAAGAGAGAAGCTCCATTCCAGCTGTGTACCGTATACTAAGAGTATACTGAAGCAGCAAAATAGAATATAAGACTTTACATGTCACCTGAATTGTTTAGCACTGTTAGTGTGCGTAGTTCTTTACAAATAGACTGTCCCTCGCTCAAGGAGTACAAGGAATGATGACAAACCTGGGGGGGAGGAGAATGTCAGAGGCTTCAACTATAATATTATACTGTTGTGGAGGTCAGCATAGCAGGCAGCTTGAGGGGCACACCGCTTTGGTTTCGAAGTGTATGTTTTGAAAAGGACCTTGAAGGAGGAGAGGGTGGAAGCGTAGCGGGTGAAGTCTGGAAAGATGGATGAAGATACAAGGGGTGACATGGATAAATGGGCAAATCTAGCGCTGTACTGATTACAAAGGGGAAGCAGGAAAATTGCCTTTTTGGTAACCAGGAAGATTGTCTTTTTGATGGGGCTGGCATGACAGTTTAGTTTACTCTTCAGTAGGGGCAACATGCAGAGCTGCAGCTTGTGCAAGATGGAGTAGCCTGCCTCCTCGCTGTGGCCACCTGTACCTCTGTGCTGTGTGCCACCGCAGGCTACCAGCCCACTTCCATTAGTTGTTTAAGGCCTTGTTTCTGGTTATCAAAACCATGGCTGGGTCAGGGCCCAGCTATGTCACTGAGTGTACCCCATCCGTAACCCACCAAGACAGCGCACTGAAAGCCTGGATGAAGCCTGTGAAAGTTGGAGATAGAGAGCTCCTGGCTGTGGAACAAGTTTGGAGAGGAGGCCAGGCTGAGAGATTGTACACTGCAAAACTCTCCTCTTTGACAAAGCTACTCTGATTTAGGCCATGTTTCTACTAGAGAGCTTACAGCGGCACAGCTGTACCGATGTAGCTGCGCCACTGTAAGATCGCTTGTGTAGCCACTCAATGCCGATGGGAGACCACCTCCATGAGCGGCAGTAGCTATGTCAGCGGGAGAAGCTTCTCCCACCAACAAAGTGCTGTCCACAGTGGTGCTTCTGTCCATGCAACTTATGTCGCTCAGGGTGTTTTTTTTCACACCCCTGAGTGACATAAATTGTACCAACAAAAGTGGTAGTGTAAACATGGCCTTAATCTGTATTATAGACTCCCCAAGCAGGACCCCCTGTAAGCAGGGAAGAGAGAAGAAAAGTCCAGTATTGGCTTCACTGTGCAGGCTGAATTTATCTGTGTAGCTCTTCAGATAATTAGGCTTCACAGAATTCATTTTTTTTATAATTTCAACAGATAATATCTATGTTAATATTAAGCATTTTTAAAAGATTTTTATCCATTTAAATTTTCACAGTTGTGCCGAATTACGTTTTTTAATAATTTCTCCCCTGTTGTTGTTGATTTAAATTTTCCAGTTGTGGGAAATTATTGGGGAGAGGGGTCCAAAAATTACTTAATGACCATAAGCATTGAGATTCAAAAATTTAAAGCTTTTATAAACCATTAAAACACACACTGTCAACATCACATGTCAAAATATACAAAGTACACCTCTACCCCGATGTAACGCGACCCGATATAACACTAATTCGGATATAACGTGGTAAAGCAGTGCTCCCGGGGGGCGGGGCTGCGCACTCCGGTGGATCAAAGCAAGTTCGATATAACGCAGTTTCACCTATAACGCGGTAAGATTTTTTTGGCTCCCGAGGACAGCGTGATATCGAGGTAGAGGTGTAAATATCCTTAAATCCACAAATCCACAAGATTTTTATTATTCATTCATTAGTCCATTTGTAAGAAGCCTAATTGAAAAGTCTAAATCACTGGATTTTGACTCTAATAAGTTCTCAAGCAGCATTTTTCTTACTTTGCCTATCTGTGAATTTTGATTATTATTGATGAAAATATTTTTTCATTAGTTTGTGTATGTATCATGAAATCGACGTTTACCAGTATTTATCAATAAAAATCTAATCCTTCCAAGCCCGCACACAGATAATGCAGTTGTGGGCACTATAAAAATGATAGCTGTATAGAGATTAAAACGGTGATTTTTTTTTTTCTTTCCCTTGATATTCCCTTCAGATTTGTTGGACTCTGATCTACTTTTCACGCTTACCATGTAGCTCGCAGTATTTTAAATCTCTGATTCCTAGAGACCTGAGTGTCAATTTGAAAGTTTGCTGATAGATGGCAGACCACTCCCTGCATGACTGACACCAACTCTGAGTCATGAGCAAAGGAGTGTTGTCACATGGTATCTAAATCATTTCTCCTCTGGTCCAGGTCATCAGACTCCCACATGGGTCTCAAATCTACCCATGGTCCTTGGTGGCTGCAAATTAGTACTCCTTGATCCAGGTCTTTGGTGCTTGAGTTCGGATGGACGCATAATATGTTTCCAGTTTCCTTTAGGATTTTTTTTAACATGCACTTTTGATTAAAGAAAAGCCCCTATTAAGAATGGAGAGCCCGAAGCGAAGTTGGTTTATTTCCCTTTGGCTCCTATGTCATCTTTGCTCAGTTTATAAGTCAGAACAGGTTTCCTTCTACCTTCAGCCCTAGGGCAACCTGGCTCATAAATAAAATAGAAAAAAAATCAAACTGACCTTTTTCTGTGTCATACATCAGCACTGAGGGAGTTCTTCCCAGATCAGGGTGTTTTCTCACATGCTTCTACTGATGCTGCTGCTCTGTCACACAGAAATGAAACATTTTGATTTTTGAGAAGCTGCTAAGGAATAAAATATTCCAGTGCACAAGAGTAACTGAGATCTCATCATGCTCTCAAACTTTGTCTAAGACATGCAGACCACATACTGTAGATTAATGGTGCTCTTTCTGTTGAGTAATATACAAGTATAATAACAGTTTGTGCTTCTATAATGCCTTTTGTCTGAGGACTTCAAAGTGCTATATAGAAAGAGGTAGGCTACATCATGATCACTTCACTTGCCCCTAAAATTCAGCCACTTCTGGGGTGGAATACAGCAGCAGTTCAACAATGTATTAGCAAGACTACACAACTGTTGGACAGGAAGTGAAAGAGAATTTCATACACAATTTAAACTGGAGAGGAAATGTAGCTAAGCAGGACATAGGTAGCTTAGCTAGAATTTGACCCTTTGACCATAAAAAGGATTCTGTTAAAATGCTAAATAGTTATCCTTAGGTTATACATGTATATTGACAGCTGAAGAGACAGCTTTGTTTAGTTTTCAGAATTTTCACAGTGTGCTTTTTGACTCATTTGGTTTGATCCAAAATTTAAAGAGTGTGGGACCAATTCCATAAAGATTATTGGATCTATCTCTGTTTCTTTTGGTTTAGCCATTGCAAGCCACAGTCACTGCTGAGACTTCTCTTCATGCCTTAAATCTATTCGCCAACATGGTAAAAATACTATGATGAGTTTAAGCTCTTTGAGACTGGCATTGAAGAGCCGGTGCATATGCAGACCCAACAAAACTTAATTTGCTGCTCCACAGATGGCTCCTGTTGCAATAAATTTACTGTGAATAGACTAATTGCAAAATAACCTTAATTGAGTAGTTATCAATGAACAACATCCTGTGGAACAAAACTGCTTACAATTAATAGCATTTAAGCTGTAAACTATTCCTCTGTAGAAAGCTAAAGATGTAATTACACCACATATGGAGATTGTGTTCAGCTCTGGAAACCATTATGCCAGTGTTTCCTTCATTATGAAGAGTAGTTTTGGCTTCGACTTCGAACAACAGCACTTGTATTTTATGCTAAATGAATTTATGAAAATATAAAGGGTCTGAGTCTCTTTTCCTTACATCAGTAGGAATAAGGTGCTACTCTAGTGAGGTCAGTGGAGTGGCACCAGTGTAAATCTGGGGTCAGTGGAGAAGAATCAGACCCCACAGGATAGGTACTAGGCCATTACATATGATAAAGCAAACCCATTAAAACCATCTATCCCTCTGCATGATGGAAGAAGAATATAACCATGTAAATATTCTTTATAGGATCAGGATTTAAAGGCCTCTTGCAGAGGGGAAGGGAGATAAGAGTTCTCTCAGCTTGCAGAATGGGGCAATGTTGTCTCTGCATCTTCTTGTTGGCCATCCTGAGAGATTTCAGTAGCTCCTCTGAGAGACCTGGGCATATAGAACTCAGCATATCTGAAGGAAGTCAGCTTGTGGCAAGATAGAATTGTGAGTCTCATCCCAAAACACCAGAAAAAATACCGCCATACCCAAATGTTGATCATGTCAGCACTATCTTGTATGGGTTTTCCCCTTTCCCTGAAGGAAAACACCCTGTGAAAGGGGGTTAGGGCAGCTATAACTGGCCAACCAATGGTAGTATGGGATTTGTAGGCCCTGGGCGACCCTGGTGCTGGGAATCAGTGCAGGGGTACACGGCCTCTGTACAGATGGCCCTTTCCTCCTTCAGGTGTTCTGCAGTACATGCAGCTCACAGGACGTTGGCAAGTTTAGGAGGCAGGGCCATGTTCACATTCTGAGAGAGCAATTGTCAACCTTCCTTCGCCACTAAACAACAGTCCCCTTCCCCCAGTCCAACTGAATGATGATTTTAAGGTTTTAGGTGGCATGGAAGTTTTGGCTTGAAGTGCTACGACATCAAACACCAGGAAATAGATTTTCAAAAATTGTCACTTTTAAGGAAATGCTAAGAACAAGCAAAATACATTTCTAGCAACAAAAGCAGAGGGTGGAAATAGGCTTGAAACTTTCAGCGACTCAAAATCTTGTAGTAAAATGTCAACTTCATATAATGCCTTGAAATGGGAGGGGTGGAAGTAAATGTAGAAGGAGAGTAATGACCAAATATGTCCCAGGAATAAACCTTCTGAAATAAGAGCAGAGGGGTGGGGGTAGCTTAGTGAAAGCTTTGGTAAGAATTACTGCATACAGAAGACACGACGAGGAAAGAAGAGATGCTTGAGTGCCTAATGCCTCTGTGTGATATTGAAATACACATGTAGACAGAGAAAAGTCAGTCAAATGGGCCATAGCTACAGTAAATTGTCGGTGTGATGTGAAGGCAAGAGCTGGGCAGATTTGGGGGAAAGGCTGCCAAGCAGAAGGAAAGATACACATACACACGTTGACATAAAATATGTTTTCAGTCTCTTGACTATATTTATTACATAGATGTCACTGATGAAATCTCCAAGGCAAAATAGAAGGGACTGAACTGTGCTATTTTTGTTCTGGGCCGACCAACTCTGTCTCTCTGTCTTCCTAACCTGATGAGACCCTCAGGTTAGACAAATAAATGAATAAAGTGGAAAACTGCTCACTGCTGGCCCTCTATAAATTCTGATTTTTTTTCTTGAGTTGTGAAGAAGCAGTATGTTTCCAGGATTCAGTTGACGGAGTCCATACTTTAAAATCTGCTGTGCATCTATCATTCTGAAGACATAAATTCCTTAATATTCCATACACAGTGCAATGTGATTTATCCGAATGTAAAACCATTGGCTAAACAAAGATTTGGATGGAAGGGAGACCTCTTCGGCCAATTATCTGCAGTCTCTGCTCAAAGCTTCTACCACTGAGGCACAATAAAGAGATGATGGGAGGCATGCCAGCCAGCTGTAAACAGTTTTTCTAGGTTTCCAGCCCTGTAGTGTATTGAGGAATGATGTCTGACTTTTCCAACTGGCTTTAAGAGGGTGGCCTCCCAGAAGATATCAGTAGTTGTACAGACCCAGGGGACATACTGTAAACAAACTTTGTTTTTGCTTAAACAGAAGTGGGCAGTATTTGTTTAAAAGTGATGGCAAAATAAAGCCTTAAAATATGTAAATTTTGACGTCTCTTCCTAAAAAGAGATTAACTTTTTGAATTCCGGGGGACAAGGTTTTTCATTTGTTGTGGCTTCAGGAACCAGACACTTTTCATGCAGATTGTCCAAACCCAGACTGCCCTATTGTAGACGAAACCAAACACCCACAATATTTGGAATATATAGTTACAGAGAATGTAAACAACCTAGCCCTCCTCCTAAAAAGTGTTTTAGAAACTGTATGATTATTTTAGGACTCCCTGGGCTTTATGGGGCAAGTGTTTGTTTTGTAATTGCTTCCCTTGGAAGTGAGAAAGAAAAGGTTTAGGGAACTTGTCTCAATTAAAATGCCAACACCCTAGGCATGAAGCCAGTGGTAAAAGGAATTAATGCTATTTTAAGACTCCAGGCCATAATCTGGCCATTTCCATTGCAAGTGAGTATTTCTTAAATAGAATATACTTTTAACACAGCCGACTCTTCTTCTTCAAGTAATCGTGGCTTCTATAGAAAAAGAAAGTGACGAGAAGTCTGTAGCTCAGCAGCCATGAAAAAGCTTTTGAAGTTACTCAATATAAATTTAGTCTGATGAACAAACACTCATCATTTGATGATAGTTTGAGGGCTTGTTAAAAGTGAATAGGGCTTGATTCTCCTCTCATACAGTTTTAGCATCCATGAAATGCCATTGTTCAACCATCCAATGATGTCAAAAGAATGACTCCTGATTTATACCAGCATAAGCAAGAGCAGAATAAGGCCCAACATCTGTCTTCTGTTCATGCCAGGAAGCTTTGTGGACAAATGGACGTGCACAATAAGCTCTGAAGTGCACTACATACGGTTTTACAGACACTTTATTTCTGGCAAGATCATGGTGAAATCCTGGCCCTAAAGAAGTCAGTGGCAAAAGTCCCATTGAGTTCAGTAAAGACAGGATTTAACCCCTCATTTGCTCATCAACCATGCGGGCAGAAGTGTCACTCCCTTATTACACATGCTACTTGCTGAAGCCAGATCATCATAACACATTTTATTTATTGGGTACTTATCCATCAGTGCTGTTCCGTCTCTTACAGTGAAATTCAATAGAATTTAATAGAGAATTGTATCCTTTCTTTAGAATTGAAACCAGCTAATGGACTTTTATTGCAGGAATACGGTATATCATTTTCTATTAAGGCAAATCTAATGGCTTGTTTAGTCATTTCTATTGATACCCTATTAAATTACAGAGGATTTTTCCATAGGGATAAGGCACTAGGCACTCTGAAATAAAAAGTTCTCCAAATGGCTAACCCAGGGGTAGGCAACCTATGGCACGCATGCCAAAAGCGGCACACAAGCTGATTTTCAGTGGCACTCAAACTGCCTGGGTCCTGGCCACCAGTCTGGGGGGCTCTGCATTTTAATTTAATTTTAAATGAAGCTTCTTAAACATTTTTAAAACCTTATTTACTTTACATACAACAATAGTTTAGTTATATATTATAGACTTATAGAAAGAGACCTTCTAAAAACTTTCAAATGTATTACTGGCACGCGGAACCTTAAATCAGAGTGAATAAATGACGACTTGGCACACCACTTCTGAAAGTTCTGGGCTAACTGCACAATCTTCCTCAAAGCTTGGGCTGCAAACATATAAAGATTATCTCTTCTGCCTTCTAAAGACTCATGCCGAATAATCTAAAAAGGTACATTTAGAGGATGCCAGGAGCTCAGTGTTATGAAAAGCTTTAAATGTTAAAACCAAAGTCTCGATCTCCTTGTATTCCCTAACAGATGGCCATTGTGTAAAGTGAACCATGTGGTAGGGGGAATCCTCTCTGCCCATCTCTGACATCCACCTCGCTGCTGGATTTCTGCACCAACTTTTGGGAGTTTGAAAAGTTCCTCACCTTGAATTCTGAGTACAACTATCCTCCTACCCCCAAACAATCTCTCTTTAGATTTCCAAGATGGCGAGTGAATGATCTGCTCTGCAATACATGTATTCCATGGATCAGCTATAGGGAGGAGCTTACATGTAGAGAAAATGTCACCATCCTCCTCACTCTGAATTACACCAGAATACATTTTTCACTGTTATGATCAATTAGCCTTCAAACATACTGTTCTTAAGAGACATTGGTTTTACCACAGTGCAGTATCAAAGAGGCTGGCTATCACAGTGCTGCTTTTTTCTACAAATCTTCCTAATTATATTAGTGGACTGCAATTGAAGGCTTATCTTTATGTAACTAGAATATAATCACCTGCAGTGTTCTTTTTGTTGTATAGTGCATGCTTTTTTCTAGAGCAGTGTTTCCCAAACTTGGGACGCTGCTTGTGTAGGGAAACCCCCTGGCGGGCCGGGCCGGTTTGTTTACCTGCCGCGTCCGCAGGTCCGGCCGATCGCGGCTCCCATTGGCCGCGGTTCGCCGCTCCAGGCCAATGCGAGCTGCTGGAAGCGGCGGCCAGTACGTCCCTCGGCCCGCGCTGCTTCCAGCAGCTAGCATTGGCCTGGAGCGGTGAACCGCGGCCAGTGGGAGCCGCGATCGGCCGGACCTGCGGATGCAGCAGGTAAACAAACCGGCCCGGCCCGCCAGGGGGTTTCCCTACACAAGCGGCATCCCAAGTTTGGGAAACATTGTTCTAGAACATTTCATACCCCAAGGAACCATGAGATGTTTTGTTTTACTCCTGGTTCATTTGTGTAGTGGTAAAAACTGGTAAGAGTACAGTTATCAAATGACGATACACCCTTGTTTGTGACTAGATTTCAGCTCTCTGTTCTTACTCATCTGTTTTTCTTAATTGGAAATGGTTTCCATCCAGCCAAGGGATATTATGGTGCAGAAGAATATTTTAAATCGTTCTACTTTTAGATTGAAAGTGTGTGTGTGTGTGTGTGTGTGTGTGTGTGTGTGTGTGTGTGTGTGTGTGTGTGTGTGTGTGTGTGAATGAGCAGCATAATATTATTGAGATTGACATTAATATGACTAAATAGAACCATACATTTCCGCATTCACCATCTACTTGTGGGCTGCAAGTCATTTTGTCTTTTAATTTACCAAATAGAATAGCAGGGAAGAACAGGTTTTTAACTTACCAAATAGCATGGAGGGGAAGGAAAGTTTAAGAGAAAAGTTTACTAAGATCTTGTTTTACCCATTATAGTTTTTACAATGGGCCAGAGTTTCAAAGATATTTAGGTGTTTAAAGATGCAGATAGACCCCAGTGGGACTTTCAAAGTGCCTAGGTGAGCTAGGCACCTAACTCCCATTGATTTCAAGCTGCTTAGGCACTTCTGAAAATTCCACTAGGCCCAGACCTTCCTCTTTAGGCCCCTAAGTACCTTTGTAAAATCTGACCTCGGAAAGAAAGTTTTGTTCTTTGATTGTTTACCAACAGTTTGGCACGGAATAATTCTTTATAAAGAAACAAATTAGACAGAGAAAGCAGACTAGCTAATGTCTTGGCTCAGTTGGCTGCTTCACAAATGTAAATTCATTCTTGAATTACTGGAGGGGCAACTAGTGATATTAACTAGGAACAGAAATTGTACAAGAACAACAATGCACTGGATGTTTGCCAAATTGCAGAAGAGAGAGGAAAGTAGATTGTATTGGGTCAGCGTGCATTTTATGATTTTACTCTTTTCTGCTAGGAGTTGGAGGCAGTTTTAGCAAGACTACTGTGAAGTATATAAACAAAATGGGCCAGATCCTCAGTTGATGTAAATTGGCATAGCTCTTTTGACTTCAGTGAAGCTATGTCAGTCTACGTTAGCTAAGTATCTGGCCCATACTTGTATTCCATATCACAAAGATATTTATGTCAAGATTTGTCCTTCAAAAAAAGCCTCACTTTTTTGAAGTGAGTTATAAGCCTTATTACTGAACAGTCAATCTTTAAACAGCAGCTCAGAATAACTCCAATTTTTGTTTGTGCTGAGAGTGCTTCAGGGTCTAAAATTTCAGATTGTGATAGAAGAATATTTCCAGTACTGGGCCTTTCATTTGAGGGTTAATATCGGCTAGTGTTTTATGCCTGGTAGGAAGCTAATGTCAGGACAAAGGATTTCGTATCTGTTTTGGTGCAGAACCTTTGACTGCTCAAAAGCCAAAGCTTCACTCTCTGAGGATAGGTTTACCAACTAGTGATCTCTAGTATAGACTGTATCCATGAGGCCAGCTCACATAATAGCTTATTTTCACTTTTTTGTACTGGGGTTTTTCTAATAGCCTAAATGAGTTAGGCACCCAACTCCCTTAGGCTCCTGGGAATATCCCAACCTTAGTGAAGCATCTATTAAGTGCCTAGTCTGTCTAACTCCTATTGGAGACAATGGGACATCCCCCACTGACGTTGGTGAGACTTGGATTGGGCACTTAGTGAATTGGTTTTACTTGTCCTAGGATTTTCAGGTAAACCTTACAATCCCTATAAGAATCAGGCATTCACTATTTTAATTTAAGAACATACCAGAAGAAACTAAGGAGGATGTTCTGGTCACACAGGAATGAATGGAAATTGAGACTAATATCAGTGTCCAGGGCTGGAAGCATTCTTGTGGCACCACTCAGTGGAAAAACATGATCCTAGACAAAGTACACCTACCAGTATTTTGGGCCCAGGAATAGCTTTCCTGGCCTTCACTGATTCTGAAAGCATGTCATCAACACAGCAATGAAAGACAAATGAGCCAGTAATTTACACCAAGCTCCGGAGAAGTCCTAGCAGCAGGCTTCAAGTATCAGAGGCATCAATATTGCTCTGCCTCCTGAAGAGGAAACTATTAGAAGTTATCCACTTGGTAGAGCTCCTAAATCCAGTTAGATAGAGCACCATTTGTTGCCCCCAAGAGAATGCAGCCTGGCTGGGATCAGCACCAAGGTCCACACCTTTTATTTGTTGTTGTTTTGTTTACTGCAGGGTGTGGATGCCCTTGCCAGAGTTGGAAAGAGTATCTTGCTTGTGTTTTTTTCTTTTATAGCCTATAATTACTATAGGCTGTAAAACTTTGGACAAGACAGGAATGAATTGAGTTGGGGGTTTCAGCATAGACCAGAGAGGGCTGAGAATATTATACACAGAGCTGGTCCAGACAGAAATCTTATTTGGGAAAATAAAACATTTTTGTACGTTGACTATATTTAGAGAATTTATTTTTAAAATATATGTATTGTACCAGCTCCTGCCATACCTCACAGAAATCAATAGGAAGTTCTTGAATCAAGAGTGATGGCAGGATGTGGTTCTTTCTGTTGCATCGTAAAAACTAATAGTGCACTGGGCTGGGAATTGGGAAACTTGGGTTCTGTCCCTGGAGCTGCCGAACCGTGGAACTGCCGTTGGCCTGTTAGGTGACCTTCAGCAAGTTACTTCACCTCTGTGTGCCTCATTTTCCTCCTTTGTAAAGATTTATATACAGAAGCTCCATAGAATAGCTAGGTAGCACTTCTCTTTTAATCTTTTTTAATCAGTTTCAGGACCCGCTTATCATAACCGTGACAAAAGTTTACAGTTTTGTTTTGACTGTTTTTTTGGCGCTCTCAGTCTTTTACGGGCGGTTGAAATCTCAGCATGAGAGAACAGTTTTTTAAAGAAATAAGGTGATAATTCTGTCTCTGAAGATATGTAATGTTTCTGAAGGGGAACATATGGAATTCTACCACCATAAAAAGCTTAATGTCTTGTGGAGAGAATGATGGTAGTCTAGAGAGCATTAGTTCTATAAAGTGAAAGACTGACGTATTGTGCCTGCTGCTGTTAATTTATTAGCAGATCACTGTTGTGGCTTCTTTAGCTTTAGGCTGAAGCAGGGTGTACGCATGTGAACTTAGTGTGTCAGTTTTCTACTGTATATTATCCCAGTTGCATCTGTAAAACTCAGCAGCTTTGACCTGTTACATGAACTGACCTGCTAGTCGCAGCTGTGACTTGTGTGTATGTTTATGAAATATCCAGGTTTTCACTTACCATACTGAATTTTGCATTTGAGACCTGGTAAAGCAGGGGTTCTCAACCTTTTTCTTTCTGAGCCCACTCCCCGCCCCAATCCTATAGAAACTCCAGGGCCCAGCGGTGGAGGTTCAGGGCTCTGTGGGGGGACCCCCTTGGGCATAAGCGTAGTTTGACTTCTATTTTGGGGGAGGGCAGGGGACAGGAGGCGGCAGGAGTGTGTGTGGAACTGTCCCCAGGACTGCCTGGTTCTGGGTAAGGAACTGCAGTTTTGGGGTGCAGCACCCCCATACCTCCAAACTCTGTCCATGGGCTCAGAGCTTCTCCCCTCTGGAGAGCCTCAGAGCTCAAAGCTCTGGGATTCAGCTCTGCAGCTCCCAACTTCAGCCCCGTGGGGGGCACCGAGGCTCGGGGTTTCAGCCCCGTGGCTCCCAGCTTCAGTCCCATGGGGGACGCTGGGGCTTGGATCTTCAGCCCTGCAGGGGACCAGGGCTCCACAGCCCTCCTAAAAGAGCTTGTGGCTTCCCTGACTTGAAAACCGCTGTGGTAAAGCATAGAATCATAGAATATCAGGGTTGGAAGGGACCTCAGGAGGTCATCTAGTCCAACCCCCTGCTCAAAGCAGGACCAATTCCCAATTAAATCATCCCAGCCAGGGCTTTGTCAAGCCGGGCCTTAAAAACCTCCAAAGAAGGAGACTCCACCGCCTCCCTAGGTAACGCATTCCTGTGCTTCACCACCCTCTTAGTGAAAAAGTTTTTCCTAATATCCAACCTAGACCTACCCCACTGCAACTTGAGACCATTGTTCCTTGTCATCTGCCACCACTGAGAACAGCCGAGCTCCATCCTCTTTGGAACCCCCCCCTCAGGTAGTTGAAAGCAGCTATCAAATCCCCCCTCATTCTTCTCTTCTGGAGACTAAACAATCCCAGTTCCCTCAGCCTCTCCTCATAAGTCATGTGCTCCAGACCCCTAATCATTTTTGTTGCCCTCCGCTGGACTCTTTCCAATTTTTCCACATCCTTCTTGTAGTGTGGGGCCCAAAACTGGACACAGTATTCCAGATGAGGCCTCACCAATGTCGAATAAAGGGGAACGATAACGTTCCTCGATCTGCTGGAAATGCCCCTACTTATACAGCCCAAAATGCCGTTAGCCTTCTTGGCAACAAGAGCACACTGTTGACTCATATCCAGCTTCTCGTCCACTGTGACCCCTAGGTCCTTTTCTGCAGAACTGCTACCCAGCCATTCGGTCCCTAGTCTGTAGCAGTGCATGGGATTCTTCCGTCCTAAGTGCAGGACTCTGCACTTGTCCCTGTTGAACCTCATCAGGGTTTTTTTGGCCCAATCCTCTAATTTGTCTAGGTCCCTCTGTATCCGATCCCTACCCTCTAGTGTATCTACCACGCCTCCCAGTTTAGTGTCATCTGCAAACTTGCTGAGAGTGCAGTCCACACCATCCTCCAGATCATTAATAAAGATATTAAACAAAACCGGCCCCAGGACCGACCCATAAAGGAGCTCTCCTTGAGTCAAGACAGAGCACAGAAACCAAGCCACTCTAGAGCAAGCTGCAGAACAGAGCAATTGTAAAAGAGAAGGAACAGAAAAGGACACAGTTTTAGCATAGGCTAAGGAAGAGCTGTAGAGAGCTCCAAAGAGCACTACCGGAGCTTTTTCTTTCCTTGACCAAGTACCAGGGGAAAGCACAGTAATAACTTTCTATCTTGATTCTGTAACTATTAACTTGTTTGGTATTTAAGCACCAAAACAAATCCATTTCCTTTGCCTCAGAATGGCTAGGCCTGGTTGCATTTCTAAGACTGCTGTGTACTGTATTTGGTTCCCATGGTAAATTTCCTTTAGGTAAAATGACAAAGCAGTATTTTTTCATGATCTATCAGCTACCCATGAGAGATTGGATTTAGGTCACAATTTATTACCCTGTGGAATTGAATCCAATATTTAACACAATGCCAGCTATTCTGATATGAGAGTATTTTAATGGCTGTGAAATGTATACAATGATAAAGTAATTTCAGTGATTTGTAGAATACATCTGAGGCAATTTGATGTGTACAAACCCTGGGGTTGAAAATTGGATATGGGATAAACATGGAAAATGGTGATTGATTGGTAGAAGGTTGCAATAATGTCTGCCTTGGTATACCCTTTAAAGTTTAAATTATTAATCTAATACATTCTTCTAAACTTTTAGAAGCCTCTAAGTTGGCATTAAATCGATGTTAAATCTTCAAACACGGAAAGGTTCCGTAATTCAAACCGATAGATAGGGTGAAACATATCAGAGGGAATAATGATTCATCTTAATATTTTAAAGTGGAAAAGATATTATTCTACATTTATTAGATTACTTACTGGGCATCCCTGTAAGGGGACTGAGCCATAAACCAGAGGGATAAAGATCAGGAGACAGAGATAAATACTAGAAAGAAAGGTAAAGCTCTGCATTGGTTTGGAAGTTGGGAGCAAATTCTGGCTGTCTGCATGTGTAACCCCTCTGTGGGTAAAAATGAACACCAGAGCTGAATAAAGCAGTGTTATTTTACGTTCATATCCTGGCTGTTCGAAGGTAACACAATCCCTACAAAGATCTCAGCATAGGTTGTTCATCCCAAAAGGCATGTAAGGACCACAGGTATTTTGCTGAGTACTGTACATGCTAAAATTCATGAACCATACCCTCTGATCCCTAAGACCACCTTTCGGTGGCTCAGAATGTGGAAAACAAATGGAGAATCCCTGGACTGTAAGCCCCGCAGGAGCCAGGATGAAGGTGCAACAGTAGCAGCCTATGTTTTCCCTTATAGAAGTGACTATGTGGGTAAAATTCACCCCTGTGCAGAGAGCCAGCACAAAGCCTGGGTGCCACTTAAGCCCTCAATATAGTCTCATTTTCCCTTACAGATTCCACCCACAGATTTTATCTGATTTAGAGAGACTCTCATGTGTGCCTCACACCTAGGGTTACCATATTTCCACAATGAAAAAAGAGGACACTGGGGGGGGGGGGGAGCCCCGCCCCCGCCCCCATCCACTCCCTCCCACTTCCCACCCCCTGACTGCCCCCCTCAGAACCCCAACCCCCCCTGCTTCTTGTCCCCTGACTGCCCCCTGCTGAGAACCCCCCTAGGACCCTACCTGTCCCCTGACTGCCCCGACCCTTATCCACTCGCATGGGTGGCAGGGTTGTAGAAATTTTGGTGGTGCCCAGAACCCCCCCCCCCCCACCTGCCTAAGGCTCTGGGAGGGGGGTTGGGTGGGGGGAGGAGGTCTGGGATGCAGGTCTTGGGCTGGGGATTAGGGTGCAGGAGGGGTGCAGGGTGCAGGTTCTGGGATAGAGTTTGGGTGCTGGGTGCAGGCTCCGAGCTGGGGCAGGGGGTGGGTGTGCAGGAGGGGGTGAGGGGTGCAGGCTCTGGGATGGAGTTTGGGGGTGGGAGGCGGTGCAAAGGGAGGGGGTGCAGGCTTTGGGAGGGAGTTTGAGGGCAGTATGGGGTGTGTGGGAAGGGGGGAGGGGGTTTGGGAGGGAGTTTGGGGATAGGAGGGGATGCAGGGGTGAGGGCTGTGGGTCTGAGGATGAGGGGTTCATGATGCAGGAGGGGGCTCAGGGATGGAGCAGAGGATTAGGGTGTGGGGGGATGAGGGCTGGGGCTGAGGGGTTTGGGGCGTTGGAGAGGCTCAGGGCTAGGGTGGAAGGGCAGGGTAAGGGCAGCCTGTCTTCCCATTAGTGGATGGGGGCACTAGGACCCGGGGGCAGCAGACAGCAGTTGCTGCTGGCTCTGGCAGTACAAGCAGACAAGGGAGAGGCAGGAAGAGGGGGGCCCACGGGGGGGACGCGCGGAGGGGGGGTGGCAGGTGGAGGCCGGGGACCCATCCAACACTCCCCCGCTCCCTGACTGCCCCCCCCCCAGACTCCCCTTACCATTCTGGCTCCACGTGTTTGCAAAACACGCTGCCCGGTGGGTCAGTTTGTGTGTTACACAGGGCTGCAGATAGAGGGAGGGGGGGAGCAGGGGAGGGCTCTGGCTGCTGGAGGCCAATGGGAGTGGGTCAATCGGCCCAGCCGCCCAATCAGCAGCCGCACTCTGTATGGAAGGGAGGGAGGGAGGCGAGGAAGAAAAAAACCCTGGACATTTTAACCTTGTTACCAATTCCTCCCGGACGGCTATTTAGAGACGCAAAAGCCGGGCATGTCCGGGGAAATACGGACGGATGGTAACCCTACTCACACCAGACCTGCAAACTTTGAATGTCACTGTACAGGATACAGTATATAATGAAAAACATCCTCATCCAGCAACTCTTCTCGAGCAAAGGCAGGGATTGGTTATTTCAGGATGTAGGATAGAATCAGCAAGCATGGCTGAAGGAACTCTTCTGGTGTCTATATGCTAATTTAATCATACCAAAGAGAAATTCAACATACTCAATCAAGGAAAAAGAAAATCCTGCTTCAGGCAGTAACTAAACCTGGTGAAGATTCAGGGTCAGTTGGAATGTGTAGTAACCCGGTATTAAGAGAATGAAGTGCACTGTTTTGATAAGTGACCCATGGGAAAATGGAGGAAATACGTTCCTACGATACTATGCACATATTTAGCAAGACTGTCTGCTATGTGGAAAGTGCTTTTTCCCTTCTGATTTACTGTCCATGAAAAGATTCAGATCCTACAGCCATAGACCTTAAAATAAAGGCATTTAGGGGGGTGAAGAGAGCCTCTTAAACATTAATGTGGAATTCTCTTTGAATATTATAAAGTTTATTTTCTGAGGCGTAGATGAGAAGAAGGAGCAGACAGTGAAACAGAATCTCCAAACAAGTTTTGATCTTCCAGAAGAGAAGAACCTACCTACATCTAAAATAATCGGATAACTACAACGGCACAAAATTTTCACAGACAGAACTTGCTTGATCTTTAGGTTTCATTACAAATCCAGGGCGTGTATACCTGCCATCAAACTTGGGTGAGCGTTGAGTGATTCAGCTGTGCACATAGACACCTCAGCAGAAATAAATGAGCTTTAACATCTCCATTCATTATTTTGGCTGAGAATTTTAGGTGCCAGATTCTCAGCTGGGGTATGCCAGTGTAGGATTAAACCAGGCCCCGCAACTGACAGTGCAGCTTCTCTGAAATATCATCTTGTGTTTTAACTACACAAAAGAGAAATGCAGAAAGTCTTGTGTTTCTTCAAATTAACTGGATTAAGATGGATTGGAGATTGCATAATTTGACTCAGTAGGCACTTTAACATCTCTAGAACTTCAGGCTTCAAAGAACAGTTACTGTTGAAGCTGAGACACCCTACCTGGACTTGTTTATTGCTTTGAACATGGAAACACACTTTTACAATTCATAATCGCCTATAAAGGAATTTAACGGTTATTTAAAATGCTCTGTTGGGAAGGGTAGGTAGTTATTCATTAATAATGCATCAGTGCAGCAACAAAAAAGAGACGGTCACGGGGATTGGCAAGGCCTATGCTTGTCTCAAGACTTTTTTAAAGTCTCTGATATCCCCAGGGTTAGCTCATCAACGTGCATCCACTCTAAGGATCTTCTGACTGTCCACAGATGGGGCAGTGTCTTTATAAAATACTGAATTATTCATGACTGTATCTTTTAATTAAAAGTAAATCTAATTGTGCCTCTTGCAAAAACCATCTCACCACGTTGGATGGTTAAGAGGATCAACAAACTGGTTCTTGAAATGGATTCAATGGAAAATTCTATCATAGGCTAGTGAAAAGGAAACAAACTGAAAAGTCAATAACATCCTTGAGGGGGAGAGGTTTTAAGGTGAAGAACCATAAAAGAAAGAAAAACCCCTATACTTTGAGCCACTGCTTATTAAAATGTTTGCTAAAAGGAATTAGTAATTGAAGTATAAACGTTTGCAAACTAATGATGTTTGCATACAGCGGGCTTCTTCAGGTAATGACAGTGTAATGAGGATTAGTTCTACCTGGTGTAAATGAAATCAGAATTTGGCCAGCTGAACATTGTTTCAGTATGCCAATAAAATTGGTAATTTATCCTAGTAACTGTCAGCATTCAGATCCACACCATTGTCTCACTGGTGCTAAGGAATAGCATGTATAGATGATGAGATGTGTCTCTATGCCTCAGAGATGTACTCTACTTAGTATTATTTGTTACCGTTTTACTTTCATACTAAGGGATTACTAGATTTCCAATTTGTACTGTCTTTGCATGATAATTGGTAGTCAAGAGAATTTACTTGGGGTGCAAGATTTAATATTAATTCCTGTTGTCATGCGGATAGTGAATTAGCTTTTCTAGACTCCATCATATGTTCTCAGCAGGCACATATGTAATTAAAATGAACACACATTGGGTTTCATATTAGCACTCAGAGTCTGCCTATGGCAAAAGGTCTCTAGATTCCTTTGGGATTGGATGCTATAATTACATTGCCTGGGTATCAGTAATAATTTGTAGATTTTATGTTCAGTATTTTATAATTCTGGAGTACTGTTAACTCATTCCAAACCATGTGGTTTTCAAGTTTAGGCCACATCTTTGAAGAATAATCCCATTAATCCATAGAGTTTCTGGCATAACAGGTATCCTAATACATTGGAGCCCGTGAGTGGGTTATGCAGTATATCATTAAGCATCTAAAGAGTTAAGAAGGTTATTTATTGTATTGAATCAATATATGTGAATCAGTTACTTCAGAATTGAAACTTTTTTTTATTTAAAAGCACTTTATTTACTATAACAGTGTAGTCAAGGTTGGAGACCAGTTTCTTTTATAATCTTGTTTTCACACACACATAACTTTCTAAAACATTTACTTTTAAGGCTGAAAATTTTGATACTTCCCTCTGTCCTTGATATATATATAAAGTTTATTTTTTTGATGAAACTCCCTTCAGCTGTTTTTGATTTACAATCAAGTGAAAAAAGTACTTTTTTTTTTCCTGATTGTACAATAAATTTACAACTACACTCTTAAAAACCCAGATTACAACAAAAACAGCTCAGAGTTAAAACTTGGAATTGACAGAATCTTATCTGAGGAATAGTGACTTTGCCTGTGGAAAAAAAATAAGAAAGCTATACATCATTGAAAAACTTCTGAAAGTATGTGCAGTAGGCCTCCCATCATCATAATTTGTAAATTACCTTAATTAAATCCCACCATGTGTGTTGTATTGCTGCACAGTCTCCCTCTTTTGCTTCACTATGGGGCTAAAGATGTTGTTCTGGGAACAGTTTGCATGAGGGAGATTGTGTATTACTGAACCACAAGCAATAAAATCTTCTAAAATTAGTTACTTTTAGCATTGACTCATCTCACCGTTGTGTGGTTTGTCAGTCTTGTCTGTCTATGAAGAAAGGGATCTATGTATTAAATATAGAAACAGTTCAGCGCTGAATATATGAGAAATTAAGTTGGAGAAATTGTTTGTAATCATAGCTAGGCTGAACACTGCCAGGTTTGATCCATTAACATGTGTTCAGACAGTTTTCTTGGGAGTTTAAAATGACCATGGTCCCTTTGGTGAAAAGATGAGGTAGGATAAGATTTCATCAAGGTTCGTATGAAGATGCCGGATACAATGGTGTGCCTTGCCTTGTGCTAATGCCTTAGGCCCCAATTCAGCAGAGCGCTTACACACAGGCTACAGTTTAAGCATGTGAGTTGTCCAACCCTGCTTAAATCAAAACCTGTGACTAGTCCCATTGAACATGTTAAGTGCTCTGCTGAATTAGGGCTGTATTTGCTTAATCTCAAAGAGCTCAGGATGTGAAAACTATGGGACTTTAAATATCTGAAGTTTTGGCCTTATAAATGATGGGGGTTTTTTATATTCTACTTCCTGACCCATCAGATGTGGCAGTGTGATGCAGTAATGGGTGGATTGAGGCATTCCAAGATTATGGTGCAGTGATAGAGGCCAAAAGATTATGATGTGGCAACTGTTCCTTAAAATGCTTTTAATGGACAACAGATTTAAAGCTTCAAAGGATTAAACAGCAGCATAAGTCTCTCAGGGATCCATGCACATGGGTAGCTCCCATTAGTTTAACGGGAGCTAGCTGCATGCACTCAGGAGAAAACAGCTATGGACTGGTACATGTAAAACAGTATCAAACAATTTATTTGAAGGCCTTGGTAGCTCCATATCTTCCCTAGAGTCTTGGCTTTGTGAAGATTTTTGCACCTTTCTTTGGACCAGAATCCTCTCGTTCCCTGTATAAGGGGGTAGCCGTGTTAGTCTGTATCCACAAAAACAACGAGGAGTCCGGTTGCACCTTAAAGACTCACAGATTTATTTGGGCATAAGCTTTTGTGGGTAAAAACCCCCACTTCTTCAAATGCATCTAGTTCCCTGTTCTCTGTATGTATGGAAGATGGGGGCATGATAAAGCTCTACCATATCCAAACCTTTGACCATCTCTGCAATTCTCCTTTTATGGTGCTTTGTCACTCAGTCAACTGTCAAAGTTCATAGCATTATCTCCCAAAAGAGCTGGCAGTACTTATCCTCATGTGCTGTTTCACCTGCTGCTTCATCTTGGGACCCTGCAGCTCTTGCCCCTCAGCAGTCTAACCTACAGCTAATGTCAGACTTTAACCTGCAGGCTGTTGGTTGTCTCTCCATTGTCACCGTTACACTTTGGCATTCTTTCTTGTTTTCTCTGGTTTCTTTTCTAAACAAACAAGTACATTTTAGAGACTCTGAGATGCTTCTTTGTGTGTCAAACTTTTTCATCTCTTGAATTCGTTTTGCTTAGCATGAGGTGCTGCCAGTCAAAGATTTTTAGTCCTGGTTGTCAATAAAAGCCATGCTCTAAATGGAGTGTTTATTTTGTACTCCTTATTTGGAGCTCCATTCTTCTGGGGAGAATAAACTGTGAGCTACAACATGCAGAGTTTTTTTCTAATTCTTCCTCTGTGGGTAGGGCTGGCAAGTGGGGTTGTATGAAGCATGTATTTTGATGTCAGAACAAAATAGGAATATATTGGCAACTGAATTGTTGCTTGAGCCTCAGGGCTGCAATTTTTGTTATTTGATTTGAATAAGTAGCTACTAGATCATGTGCCTCACTTCAGAATATTTGTGCTGGTTTTGAAGTCAGTCATAGATATTCACACAACTGTGTCATGCTTACCCTTGCAGAGTTCTCGGTCCTTCCTTGGAAACCAGCTGTATGGGATAAGGGCCCAGTTCTGCAAGCCATGCACTCCCTGTGACTGAATACACTCTTGTATTCACACCGTACACACTATTGTGATAATCTCTGTACAATATGTGCCTTATGAGGTATCATCTGAAAACTAATAACTTGCTGGTCAACAATATCATGGTGAAATGTATGTAGCAACATCATATGTAAAGTTATGAATCCTCCTGTATGATGATGTTAGCACACGTTCAAACCCACACAGCCCTGAGGAGGCAAAAGTTGTTAAACAGGTCTATCCTAAACAAAGGAATGTGTGTGTACCTGTGTTTACATATCAATAGTAAACAGGGTTTTGAGATGACAAGTGGGGGGAAATGGCAGGAGACAAGGCAAATCTGCATTTCAGTGTGCACAGGAGAAAGGAAAGAGCATAGAGCCACCAGACTCCATGTCAACATCTTTGCTGTTTGAATAAACTTTGCTTTAAGGGGTAATCCTGAGAAACATCTACTTCAAAGTGGGACTGGACTGTAAAAGTGAGGGACAAAAACACCCCCAGACATCTCTCCCTATTTATACCCCTCTCTCTCTTTCACCTAAGACGACAAAGGAACCAGCCCTTTGACTATGGGGGGGCGGGGATCCTGACCTGAGAATTTAGTAAGCCCTGTTGCTGGGATCATGTGGTAAGGATTTTACCTTGAATGAAATCTAGCATATGAAGTTTTAGCTACTGGACAGCATTTTAGCTTTTTCTCTTGTAACCATTTATGACTTTTATGCCTTATACTTGTAGTCACTTAAAATCTCTCTGGAGTTGAATAAACTAGTTTTATTTTTTAATCAAAACTAATCCACTGTTGTGTTTAAACTGAACTGTTTGGTAACTTCAGTTAAAGTAGCAGAATTTTGACCCATTTCAGGGGCAACAGACTTCTAATATCTGAACTGCCCAGGAAAGGACTGGACAGTGCAGAAAACATGTTTTGGGGAAAATTCAGGACTGGGAGTGTGTTGGGGTCACCCTGCAGATAGTAACCAAGGCTCCTGGAAGCCAGAGTGTGGCTGGTGTCCTGCTGATGGGCTGCTTGGGTTAGAGTTGCTGGACCACGGCTGTAGCTATACACTGACACCCAGGGTGCAACCTGCATGCTGGTAGGCTATTTGTGAGCGGCCTAGGTTGGGAACTACAACAGCAAAGGATTGTGAGGCTCCCACACCTTCAGGGCAGGCAGTGACACAACTCCTTATTGGTCTGGTTTGCACCCCAGATGTGATACACCTGTACTGAAATCAAGGTGTTCCCAGCACTTCCGGTGTGTGTGTGTGTGTGTGTGTGTGTGTGTGTGTGTGCGCACGCACAAAAAATACAGGCTCAGGCTAGGGTGACCAGACAGCAAACGTGAAAAATCTGGACGGGGTGGCGGGTAATAGGAGCCTATATAAGAAAAAGACCCAAAAATTGGGACTGTCCCTATAAAACCGGGACATCTGGTCACCCTAGCTCAGGCCCATAATATGTAAATGTGCTTATGACTCACATGGAGCTGTGTCCTGTTGATTTGGGATTCAAACATGCCCATGTCTATTAACTTCAACTTGGGGTTGTGAAGGGGAGGACACACCTGATAGCATACATTGTGGTACACAGTTGAAACAGTTTTGGAAATAACACTGATCACATTTGCCCCTTAGCAAGGTCCTGGTTTTTCACTTTTTATGTTGTTTTGTACACATCTTTTTATGTTAAAAATGGAATCTGGGTAGTTTATAAATGTGTATGTTTTTTTCATTCATGCAGCTTCTCAAAACTCCAGGAAATATTGAACCTATTGAAGTCTATGAGAGAGCTCTTTGACTTCAATAGGTTCAATATTTCATCCTCAGTTTATAAAGTATGAAATCATTATGCACCCAAGATGCTTGTAACTCAGGCTGTGGCTTACGCAATCCATAGAACGACATTTTTCTTTTTGAAAAAGGCTGGAAAAAAGTTTAGTAAGGCACAGAAAACATTATTTTATATTGTCGCTGAACATTTTCTTGTTGTGGTATTGTTTTACTATTGCAGTGTATTAATGTGATATACTTTTATGGTATAATTGAGAGTAAACGTTTTGTGTTGCACCACAATAGCAATGTGCTTCTCTTCTCTGTTCCTGTGTGTCTACAGACCTGCATATGAATATAATGGAGAGCATATTTGCTTAGGTCAAAATGCTCCATTAGCAATTTTCAAGGAGACATTTAAAATGTCATGCTAGGGTAAAATGGGGGTACATACCAAAGTTAAAACGAATGGTCTTCCTAACACTTGCACAATTTATGTTAGGGACAAATTCTCTGCTGGAGTAAATGGGCAAAATGTCACTAAAGTTAATGGAGCTACATTCATGTTCACCTGCTAAAAATCTGGCCCTTGATCTCTTCGAAGCTGATTTTTCTTCGAGTTAGATATAAAATGCAGTGTTAAAGCTATGTCCATCTTCTGTTCTGCATGCTTGTTTATACATATATACATAGTTATATATGTATAAATCTGAAGTAGGTTCTAAAATATAAAAACCTTCTTTTAACGGTGTAAAATTGCCACGACTCCTCATCACGCATGATGTGACACTGCACGTGGGTCCACTGGCAACTTGAACTTAATGTGTACAATTGGAATCAACAGATTGTGTGGGGAGCTTTTGGTTTGTTTTCAGGGGAGGGTGGAGAACAGTCAGCTCAGACAACAGGACTGACAGTCAGGAAGATATTTAAGAACCATCTTATTAATGAATGCTTGGTTAATACAAAACAAACCACAATAAAGCATGGAATCTAAGATATGATTCCCAGTGCACCCAAATTGAATTAAAGGGTTTGTATTAAAGATGGATTGACTATGAAATGTTTAGAGGATTATTTAGCAATGATTTTCTTCTTCTACCGTCTTGTCACTGGTCCCCTCACAGCAAGTGGCGCCTCCTCCTGGCCACTCTGTGGATTAGCGCCTTCCAGCTCTAGAGCACACATCATTGCCACTTTCTCTCTGTCTCTGCGACTCCAGGTGCTCCTTGTCCATGACCTGGCCCTCCGGCTGGGTCACTGTACGTGTTTCCCCCTTCCAGGGTGTCAGTCTTTCCTCACTAGGAATCTGTGGTGGTCTTCCGATTCATTGCTTTATGGTGCCACTGCCTCAGTGACTGGTAGGGGAACCTCTACTCTGGGTTCCAGCTCAGGGACCTTCTAATCAGCAGCCAAGGGTTGTTCCCTCCTGGACCTTACTGCCTTTCCCTGAGCCTGTCCTTACGTTCTGGCTGACCCCACTGCTCTGGGTTTGCCTGCTTCACAATGCCCTCTTCCCAGGGAGTAACTGTAGGCTACCTGCCTCGCTAGCCCCAAACACACCTCCCTTCTCCCAGGGAGTGACTGCAAACTACTTCCCTGCAGCCTCTTTCTCCTATCAGCTCCCTGGCTTTATAGAACCCTCGCCTGTTCCCATACCGGTGAGTTTCCCCTAATTAGGGCTTTCCGCTCAGCCTTAATTTTCCCAGCGTGTAGCCTAATAGGTTAATTGACCCATCTGGCCTTCAGGGTGAGTGTGGGGTGAACAGCTTTTTACACATCTTCACTAATTTTCTTGATCAAAAATAGCTTTAGAAAAGGACTTCAGTCAGGAGGAGGACATATAAATACCATTCCCTTCTACCTAAAGAATATCTCAGTTTACAGTGCAGAGGGGGTAGGCTGAATTCTATATCCTATGATAAGTACTTTTTTGGATGGCTTTAAAAGTTTTCTTTAAGTAGTTCTGGGATGACTGCTATCACCGGTATTAGGAAGTAGAATTGAGACTTTTGATACACAAGGGTTAGTCTTTTTTTAAAGATACACATATTTTCCCATTTGAGCATACCGTTTCGCCAAAGGAACACTCAGCTTTGTAGTGTTGAACCAGCCAATGATGGATTAACATCCATCTAATAAATTTTGATCATGAGTCTTGAGCAGTGGGGATAAAATGTAATCTAGCTCAAGTAGCATAGTGGTATTTATTATTCATGTGTTATTGTAACTTAGTGTACCATATGAGTAATCTTTTAAAGCTTGCCAAAAGAACCAATGTTAATTGCATACAATAGAATGTATTTGCTGCTGGAAATGTCACACCATAATTATATTCCATTTCTCTGTCTGACAAGTCATATAATACTAAAAGAAAATTAGTCCTGTTTTTTTTTCTGATATGTAAAATTATTCACAGTACTTTTCAAGTAGTGTACGTGGCAGTAAGTTTTTGAACTACAAGAATTAATAAATGATAGAAATAGTTCCTATGTTGTTAAACAAGCAAAAGGTACTAAACCTAGATAGCACAAATGAAACAAATAGTGCAAACTTATGTACTTCCTTAAGTATTTAAATTGCACAGAACAAGTTGATTTAACATACCTAATCCAATGAAAATAAAGTGATTTGTACAGTGAGCAGCTAAATCCAAAGTCTTTTTTAGCCCTTATTAGCAGTCAATGGGAATTTTGCCTGAGTAAGGCACCACACGATTAAACTATAGGTTGGCAATAAAAATAGTTGCAATGGAAATGAAGTAACAACCCTGCGTTCAGCCTGCTGAACTGAATTCTGGGACCTAAAGAGCTAGAAGCAGAATCCTAACCACTAGAGATAAAGGAGTAACTCCACTAGCTGGTAGCTATAGTACACTGCTATCCTCTTATGTGGATTCAACTAGAAGAGGCCAAAGACCTATGCGTACCTAGTGTGGGTTTCAATGATTACTACTAACAAAAAAATCATAGCTAATACAAACTAAATACTGTATCTACAGAAGTTTAATGAACCTTTCTTTTTGAACCTTTCTTGCTTGTGTAATGTGTTTCTTTGAGTTATTCAAAGGCAATGTTAGTTTCCCAGAAACTAACACCATGCCAAAATTCCTTGTCATAAGAAATATTCAAAAATAGTTATTCATAAGCTTCCACTCCTAAAAATGTACACTCCTCCATGTAGCAAACTAGAATTTATTTTATTTATTTTCTTGGAAAATCTTTCTTTCAAATATTGGCTTTAGCTTAAACTAACTTGTATTGTAGTACTTACCCATAGCCAACTGATGTCTCTAGCATACCAGTTCACTGCTATATAAGAATTAAGGGTGGGATTTTCAAAAGCGCTTATCAATGGCATAACTCTGCCGCTACTGAAGGCATTGGCAAAACTCCAGTTTAACTTAAATAGGAGCAGAGATAGGCTAACACTGAGAGATTTTGAAAATCTCATCCTATGTCTCATATTTTGTTTATTTTCATCACAGGTCAGCTAGGAAATCCTGCTGATTTTTACTTGCAGTGCAACTTCATTAATATCAACTAAAAACTGAATCTCAGAAGTGTTGCAATAAACAGATTTTGCATGTATAAATCCATCCCACAGTCCCGTAAATTTTATTATTCTTGCATTTATGAGCATTTATTAGTTCTCAGTGCCTAGCAAGACTCACATTAAATTGACAGTATCATATACTGCGACTGTCCCCATTTTTTCTTGTTATTTCTCAGCAGTGTACTCAGGGCTGTACTGGGCACAGAATAAAGACCGTCTTTGTCGCAGAGAGTTTACAATCCAAAAGACAAAAGAGAAAAGGTAGGATCTAATGGGAATCTGAGAGGAAGCATTAACTTGGAGCTATATAATGCCACATCCTCAGCTGGTATAAATTATCATGGCCCTATTGATTACCGTGGCTCTATGCTGGCTTACCCCAGCTGAAGATATGCCCCTTAATGTTTAATTGTTCACTTTTTATGGATATCAGGGAAGAAGTGAGTCTTTAGGAAGGACTTGAAAGCAGACAGCATGATGGTTTGATGAACAGGGATTAGAGGACATTCATTGAATAGGTAATAATTTTTTATTATTTTTTTGCTACATACTGTTTATTCTTTACTTGACAGTCTCAGTAGAATTTTCCCTGGAAGGTCATGTAAAGGGGAGTCTAACAAGGCAATTGCTAGTGTTTTCACTTCTTGTTGGTTATGCATGCTGTGAGCATGACAGTACGAGATGGAGAAAAGGTTATGGATGAACCAGGCTCGGAACTGAAGAGAATGAAACAAGAGATGGAATCAATAAAGATTATTTTCAGACTCTAATTTGAGGCTTGAGCCTTGATAAATCCCTGTAACACCTTTGGGATTTGTTGCATTGATGTTATCTTCCCATTTACTATATTGGTTCTGATGCTCTATAGCAACTGGTTAGCTTCCAACAGTTTCATTTGCTTGAAGGATTAAAATTTGCAAAAGGTTTAAGAAGCAGAGAAGACTTTTGAACTAGGAATGTTTGCTCTGTTTATTGCTAAGTTTCCGTAGTTTCTTCCATTCCCATACAAGAGTCGTAAACCACTCCAGAGCACAGAAGGTGAATGAAGAGCTTTAAAATGGGTTGAAAATTGTGTTTAATAAAACAGTGAGCAATCATAACATATTTCTCACTCTGAAACCTCTTAAAGTATTTACCTTTTTAAACTGGTTCTATCTTAGCTAAGACTCTGCGGCTCAGAATTTCCACTGAATTCTCTGTGGAAAAGTTTAAATTTTTAGCATCCCTTCTGCAAATCTTCTGTAATTTGGAAAATGAGTAAAACCTATACACACAGACCTCATTGTGAATGGTAGACTAATTGGACTTTTTTTTTGTTTATTAATCAAACCATAGTACCTAGACAGAAATGCAGAGAATAGTTGCGTGCAGTATACCAACATGATTTCAAGTCTTCGTGATATATTGAACTTCATCCTTCCATGGTACTATTTTTACTCCCCTGGGTGTGCCAACATAAGCTGCCTTGGATATTAATAGAATTTAACTCTGAACAGTGAGGTGAAGAACAGACTCTGGAGAAAAGTTATCAATAAGCATCCACTCCTAAAAAAATAATTTGCAGTCTCCTTGTTGTTCTCTAATCCTCAGAAAGGTAGAACATTTTCTGTCAACTGTCATGCTAAAGTTGAATTCCAATCTTAACAGATTCTAGGTGTTCAATTGTGGAATTAAGCTGTGTGCATTCACAGTTTCTCCCTGGCCTGTTAATTTAAGCTTTGTTTGCTAGATTTTATAAAGCTTTACTTCTAGGAAATGAAATAGACTTAAACACTGTGTGCTCCTTGCTTCCCCCTCCCCTTATTTATTTAAATTGTCAAAACATTAAAAAGTAAACTCAAAAATAACAAATAACTTTTTTCCCCTTCCTGTCCTCATTCATCATCTTTTCTGAAGATATTTTATTTCCGCCCTTTTATTTGTATTCATTCCCACTGTTCCTTCTCCTTTCCTTCTCAAAGGATGCAATCTGGCAGCACTGAACTCAGTGGGAGTTTTGCCATTGATTTCAATGAGAGAAGGACCAGCGTCTAATTGTACAAAAAACTATTTTACAAACTGTGACACAGAGAGGCCCACTGGGGTTCACCACTCTGTGTCAGAAACTCTTGTCAGGCTTGACCTACTCACTAAACCTCACACACTGTTGTCATGATATATACCCAACAGGAGGTGTGTAATATATCCCTGGAAAACTAATAATTCACTGATCATTAATATGCGTGCTTGACGTATGTGCAGGGAGTTATACAAATATGAATATACAAAGAGTTATAAATATATGTTTGAACTATGTTTTTAAAATGTGGTTGGCAAGCAATGCATAAGCACAGTCTGCCTTAGACAAAGGAATGTGTATTTGCTTGCCTGACCAGCCTGGTCATCGGGCAGAGACAATGAAGGTAGATTTACATAAAAGGTAAATAAAGCTATCAAATTAGTGAATGGGGGAGAAGATGGGCCCTGAACTTCAAATGATAAGCAATTGAATCAAGCGACTGTATACAATATTACTGTATTATAAAAGTGTATCCAGTAAGGTCTTGTATGAAGGCCTATGACACATTGGGGTTCGTGAAATGCATTCATCGATGCTGTATGAGGAATTATGGATACCAATTGATATTATGCTTTAAAGTCTGTGACCAAACATGGGGAGAAACAGGTTTTCTCCTAGCCCGACTGCCTTCCCTCTTATATAGATTAAGCAGTGTGGAATCAAAACAATGGAATTCCTATTTATATGCAAATCAGCAGGGGGGATGAGAAGTCCACAGGAAGGGGAGAACAGCAGGAAGTCTTCCTGGCTCTCGAAACAGGGACTTTGAACTTTCAGGTGGTATGGGGTTGGGGGGGGGACGACGTCAAGAAGACATTTGAGCTTGGGGGATTCAAGGGGCCAGAGCTCTTGAAATCACAGAATGTTGGGCCCTTCAATCAAGGGGTTTGAAATCTCTGGGAATTGAGTTTAGGTGAGACAGCTGCTTAGGCAAACATTGTAACTTGCTGAAATTAAGATTTAGTCTTAAAATGTATTTTTACTTTTGTTTGCTTATAACCCTTTCTATCTTTATCCCTTACACTTGCTATCACTTAATCCTATGTCCTTTTGTTAACTAAACTTTGTTTTCCTTTTACTAGAAACCAGTGTGGTGCACTGATTGAAGGAAAAGGTGTATTAAGCCCAGTTAAGCTAACAGGCTGCAGTTTATTGTCTTTTTAAAAGAGCAATGAACTTAACTTCTGTGAGTGTTCCAGGAGGGGGCTGGACACTTTCCAGGAAACGTCTCTGGGGAACTTGGGAATTGGGGTTCCCTGTGTGTTAGCTGCAAAGCAAGGTTTGGACTCTGAGTCCTGAAGGGTTTGCTGGCAAGGCAGACAAGCTGGTGTGTCAGGGAGCAGTCACACAGCTTAGAAGTAGCAAAACTCTCGCATGCTGAGGCTGAGAGGGGTAACCCAGAAACTCACAATTCTGGGAACCCCAACTGATTGTCACAAAGTTTGAGGAAAATTTTGGACTGAGAAGGTGTTGGGAGTCTCTCCAAAAAGTAACTACGGCTGGTGTAAGCCAGGGCGAGATCTACTTGCTTGTATGTGGTCTCTTGGTGTCAGGATTGTGAGCCACAGCAGCATAGCATCTAAAGTACCCAGTGCCAGGGCAGGCAGTGCCACAACTCTTGACTGGTCTGGGTTGAAAGCATCACACAACCCAGTCACTGAAGGGATGGCTTAAGACTAAGAAATAATAAGACTCAGAAGAAACATTTAGAATCCTTGGCTAGATGCGGTGCTATAGACTAGACTGTTCCTTTTGTGCTTTACGTGACCCTGATCCGCAACTTCTTGCATGCTAGCAGACTGCTACCTACCCCTGTGCTGAGTCTTCATGAATTCAATAGGGCTCCACATACACACAGCAATCCATCCACGTGTAAGAAGAGACAAGAACGGGGCCTATGTTTGTAACACTGAAGTCCTGTTGGGGGGAACATCTCCATAATCCGAGGGGCTTCTGGTAGGATTAGTGAGTAGTTGGTTGTAGGCAGCTCAGCAAAAATTATTTAAGCAAAAATAATAGCCCATCTCTGGGGTTTCATGTTTAGTTTTATAAAATTCTTGTGCAACCAAAGCAACACCAAAATATGAGTATCTGGCTATATTCCCTTCATGGAGATAAATTCTTAAACACAAACCAGCTAGAAACACAAACCAGTAAAAAGAGGGTAACTTTTTTGTCTCTAGAATGCTCTGCACTAGTTTATTTACAGCAACCCATTTCACAAACCTGAAACCAGCCCAGCCCCTCTTTAAGCTTCTGGTCTAAGAAGGCTCAGATGTACCTAGTTATTGTTGTCCGAAGCTGACTCTGAAAACCTCTGCAGAGGTTCACCCTGAGCGGTCCATGTCACTGTCTAAATTGGTAGAGCTTCCCTGTAACAGGATGGCTGCAGGGCCTTCTTTGGGGAACGCAGAAAGACCTGTATATCTTGACACAGGGCCTAATAGTCTGACATGCTAAGCACCTGTGGAGTTGCTAATTCTGTGAATCTCTTGAGACAGCAGCATATGCAAAACAATAAAGGGAACAATCACCCAGCAGTAAGCACAGGTGCTTCTCAGATGAGACATCCTCTCAATGCCCAGCCAATGAAACAGTCTAGGGAGTAAAGTACTGACCACGTCCAGCAAGGGGCTGAGCACGCTAAACTCTCATGCATGTTAACTGAAATAGGTGGCTGATGGGACTTCCCAGAGAGTGCTCAGTACTTCACAAGGGTTCAGCCCCAATTCTTTACAGTAGCTAACATGCTGAAGACGTGCACATAATTTCCCATTGTGGTTTCCATCATTAATTTTCTTTACAAAGTTCTTATCTCCTGTGCTGAAAACTTTTTGTTATTCACAGTTTTGGATTGTCAACAGATGCATCCATAGCAACAATTGCTGATTAAACTGTTTTTGGTTAGTTACAATTTCTTAACTACACCTCTACCTCAATAGAACGCTGTCCTTGGCAGCCAAAAAATCTAACCGCGTTATATTGAACTTGCTTTGATCCACCGGAGTGCACAGCCGCCCCCCCCACCCCCGGAGCACTGCTTTCCCACGTTATATCCGAATTAGTGTTATATCGGGTTGCGTTATATCGAGGTAGAGGTGTATTACCAAATCTTCACCCTGTTAAATTCTTTTCCCTCCCTTCCCCAACTCCCCATGAGGCACTGAGACTTCTTTACAGTAACTGCCCCCCTCGCCCTATATTGAAGCCAGCAGTGGACGCTTAGTACTATGCAGATCATATTAGAAGCAGGCAAAGCACTACTCAGAGGTCTCTCAACCTAGATTGTAGTCAATGGGAGTTGAGGGTACTCAGCACATTTCAGGAGGAGCTCCACGCTTTACAGGATCAGGCCTTAAGAGAAAATGCTCTTTTATCTTCACTGACCCTGTCAAAGAAATTACAGATCTAGTCATAGGAACATAAGAACAGCTATACTGGGTCTATTCCTGAGGGCATTCTGCGCCAAAAAAATTCTGTGCACAATATTTTAAAATTCTGTAAAATTCTGCAAATTTTATTTGTCAAATAAATATGGAGGCTCCAGCATGGTACTGGGGAGCACAGACCACTGGCTGCACAGAGGTGGGAGATCACTGTGCAGCTCCTCTCCCCCGGGACATGGACTCAGCAGTGAGACTGCACCCAACCCTGACACAGCGCTAGGACCGGGCCTGTCCCAGAAACACCCCAGGGCCCTGCCCCTCCATGCCAGGTGCACCAAGTGTGGGAGGCAGGCTCAGCAAGGCAGGATCCAAATATGGAGGGGCTTAGTGTGGGGGATCCAGGTGTGGTGTGAGAGGGTTCTGTGGGGGGCAATCTGGGTGTGGGCGGCTCAGTGGGGGATCCGGGTGCGGAGGGGATCTGGATGCACAGGGGCTTGTTGGGGGGTTCAGGGTGCAATGGTAACGGGACTCTGCAGGGGGGTCCAGGTGAAGGTGGTTGGGGGTCTGGGTGTGGTGGGCTTGGGGGGGCCAGATGCTGGGGAAGTGGGGCTCAGTGGGGTAGGTATCCATATGCAGCTAGTTGGGGCTCGGTGGGGTGGGGATCTGGGTGTGGGGGGCTTGTCGGTGTGGTCCAGGTGCAGGGGGAGTGGGGCTCATTGCGGGGGGGTTCTGAGTCCAGGGGGGTGAGGCTTGGTGGGAGGGTCTGGGCATGAGGGGGGTCTGGATGCACGGGAGTTGGGCAGATGTACAGGGATCTCTCCCCCTGCAGCTGAGGAGCAATGGGTGCAGGAAACCGGGGGGAGGAGGGAGTTTGCAGAGCTTGCTGCAGCCGGGGGAGAAATCTGGAGGTGGGTCTGACCCGGCCCTGGATACCGTGCAGGGGAAGAGGAAATCCCGGCCTCCCCAGCCCAGCCTAGTCACTGAGCTCGGCACAGGGTAGGAACCACCAGCCAGGTCTTCTCCAGTCCCACCTTCTGTCCCACAGTGATTTACCTCTCTGCCAGCTGCCCTGGGCACACAAAACATACTGCTGTGAAGGGTCCCATGACCACTCTTGTGGCCTCCCTTTGCTTCCCTGTCAGAAAGTCATTTTTCTGTGGGGAAGCAAAGAAATCTGTGGGGAACATAAATGCTATGCATGCGCTGTGGCGCAGAATTCCCCCAGGAGTATGGGTCAGACCAAAGGTCCATCTAACCCAGTATCCTGTCTTCTGACAGTGGCTAATTCCAGGTGCCCCAGAAAGAATGAATAGGACAGGTAATCATCAAGTGATCCATCCCCTGTCACTCATTCTCAGCTTCTAGCAAACAGAGGCTAGGGACACCATCCCTGCCCATCCTGGCTAATAGCAATTGATGGACCTATCCTCCATGAACTTAACTACACCTCTACCCCAATATAATGCGGTCCGATATAACGCAAATTCAGATATAACGCGGTAAAGCAGCGCTCCGGGGGACGGGGCTGCTTTACCTCATTATATCCGAATTCGTGTTACCGCAAGTGGTTCCTCTGCGCCCGCCCGTTACTTGCTGCGGCCCTCCCCGGGGCCCCCCCGCCCCAGCTCACCTCCGTTCCACCTCCTCCCATGAGCGTGCCGCAACTTGCTTCTCCTCCCTCCCAGGCTTGCTGCGCCAATCAGCTGTTTGGCACGGCAAGCCTGGGAGGGAGGAGAAGCGGAGCTGCAGCGCGCTCGTGGGAGGAGGCGGAGCGGAGGTGAGCTGGGGCGGGGGAGCCGCAGCAAGTAAGGGGGAGGGGCACAGAGGAACCGCTCCCTGCCCCAGCTCACCTCCGGTCCACCATCTCCTCCTCCTCCCACGAGCACGCTGCTCAGCTCCGCTTCTCCTCCCTCCCAGGCTTGCCGCGCCAAACAGCTGATTGGCGCGGCAAGCCTGGGAGGGAGGGGGGGAAAGCGGAGCTGCAGCGCGCTCGTGGGAGGAGATGGAACGGAGGTGAGCTGGGGTGGGGGGGCCCCGGGGAGGGCCACAGCAAGTAACAGGGGGCGCAGAGGAACCGCTCCCCATTCCAGCTCATCTCCGCCTCCTCCCCTGAGCGCGCCGCCACTGCTCTGCTTCTCTCCCCCCTACCCCCTTCCAGGCTTGACGGGCCAAACAGCTGATAGGCACGGCAAGCCTGGAAGGGAGGGAGGGAGAAGCGGAGCAGCAGCGGCGCGCTCAGGGAGGAGGCGGAGGCTGAGCGGAGGTGAGCTGGGGCGGGGGAGCCGCAGCAAGTAAGGGGGAGGGGCACAGAGGAACCGCTCCCTGCCCCAGCTCACCTCCGGTCCACCATCTCCTCCTCCTCCCACGAGCACGCTGCTCAGCTCCGCTTCTCCTCCCTCCCAGGCTTGCCGCGCCAAACAGCTGATTGGCGCGGCAAGCCTGGGAGGGAGGGGGGGAAAGCGGAGCTGCAGCGCGCTCGTGGGAGGAGGTGGAACGGAGGTGAGCTGGGGTGGGGGGGCCCCGGGGAGGGCCACAGCAAGTAACAGGGGGCGCAGAGGAACCGCTCCCCATTCCAGCTCATCTCCGCCTCCTCCCCTGAGCGCGCCGCCACTGCTCTGCTTCTCTCCCCCCTACCCCCTTCCAGGCTTGACGGGCCAAACAGCTGATAGGCACGGCAAGCCTGGAAGGGAGGGAGGGAGAAGCGGAGCAGCAGCGGCGCGCTCAGGGAGGAGGCGGAGGCTGAGCGGAGGTGAGCTGGGGCGGGGAGCGGTTCCTCTCCCTACCCCGATATAACGCGATCTCACCTATAACACGGTGAGATTTTTTGGCTCCTGAGGATCACGTTATATCGGGGTAGAGGTGTAGTTCTTTTTTTTGGTTAATTTTTGAACCCTGTTATAGTCACATATTGTTCTTCCTGCTTCTCCCCTGGAATGAGAGTTTCTTCATCAGTTACCTGAACTGTATTTAGCAGTTCAGGTAACTGCTTTGCCTTTCTTGAGTGAACAGCAGGGTGACCATATGTCCCGTTTCGGCCGGGACAGTCCCTTTTTTTTTTAAGTCCTGATCATCAGTTGGCAAGAGAAGACTGGACAAATGAAGGTTTTCCAAAAAAGGGGTGTGTGACCCCTAGTAGGACGTGGAGGAACATGTGGGAGGGAGAGCTCGGGAGAGCTCGGGAGAGCTGCTCGGGCTGGGCCAGCCCCGTGTGGGCAGGTGGTAGAGGGTCTTGGGCCGGCTCTGCATGCAGCGGATGGAAGCAGGGCCTTGGGCCGGCCCTGCTTGGGCAGGCAGCAGGGGGGTCTCGTGCCAATCCCACATATGGGGGAGATGGAGGGGACCTCAGGCTGGCCCTGCGTGGGCAGGAAGCCAGGAGACCTCCTGCCGGCCCCGTGCAGTGTCCCATTTTCCCTTTGGGAAAATATGGTCACCCTAGTGAACAGTGTTCTGCCATTCTTTACCTGCCTCGACGCAATTATCAACTGCAAATCTTCACTTGGAACAAATGTAGTCAGGACCAGAAGGCCAAGGATGCAAAATGTAGTATGACAGGATAAGAGATGAACAGAAAGGGTGCTATATCCCAAATATTTTTAATGTTGGCACAGAGGAATAAGATACTAGATAAATTAGCAGACTTTGTCTGCAAGGATTGTCCCCAGTATTTGCATCCATTGTTAGACCTGCTTTATATAATCTCTCTGGGGTTTGGTAATGTCACTGGATATTGCTTTAAATGAATGGATGATCATTTTAATGTAATTTGGTATTCACTGTAATAATGTTGATCATGATGAACTAATTGGTTGTTAATTGGTATGGTCGGTATTAATAGGAAATTCATTCTAATTCAGCGTTAATTAATGTATTGTTACTTTAAACTGTTTCTCATTTATTCATGAGTCACTGAGAAAGGGGGGAAGAATGCTTCGCTAAACACACTCCAGCAAAACAAGTAAATAATTGAGATTCGTCTCCCAGGAATGATACTATTTTCATAATTAGAATTGTCAGAAGTGCAAGTTTGTTTTTAAGATTATTGGCCTGGATAGATATTTATCATAGTAAATTAGATTCAGTATCTGTGTCTATCTGTATGTGCACCAGTGTCCTGATAATTAGGCAGTGATTTGTAAAACATGAAAATGGTTTCAGTAATTGCTTGAGACTGACTATAAGACTCCAAAATAATAAGGTTGTTTTTAAAAATATTACTCAGACTACTCCCCCACCAAATGCTACACAATCTCATACACATTGTAAGTAAACTAGAAACAAAACTACATCATAGTAGTCATAGACAATATGTACATAGTCATATTATAGTATATCCATAGGTATAGTTTAAAGTTGTCAGATCAAAAGAAATTTCCTAGTGAATTCTCATCAATTTCACAAATTTGTAACAATATGTGAAAACCTTTATTCTCAGATTTGGTTATTTACATTCACCCCTTTTGATTGCAAAAATTAATTGTAATCAGGGCAGATCCTTGTTGCTTTATATATGTGGACAGTACTAGCACAATGGCGCCCTGCTCTATGACTATGGCCTTTATGTGATACAATAACACAAATGTTAAGTAATAACCAAAGAGATTTAAAAGTTTATTAGATAATATTTGAGAAATAAACAATACAGAAAATTTGAAGCGGTAATAAACAGTGATGGAGAATTTTTCTTTCTTCTTTAGTTTTCTGTCATGGAAAATTGATTTGTTTCTGTAGACTGAGAGAGAGAAGAGAGAAATAAATCCTGATCTTCTTTTCAAACCTCATGTGCCAACTTTGAACCTGGAACAAATTTTTCCCTTTTTCTGTTTGATAGGGAGGATAGAAATCCCTGGAAATCTGGGGTTACAATGGAACTGCAGTCAGAGCCAGACCCATAACTGTGGTGGTTTTCTCTGGTGGTATTGTAAAGCTGAAGGAATAATAGGAACTTTCAAGTAATGTCAGGAAATTAATTGTCCTGATGGAAGGCAGTAGCTCTGGCACCCATGCTGCCATAAGTTTATTCCATCACCCTCTAAAGTGATTAAAGCAGATTCAAAATGTTAGCATCAGCAGCACCTTTATCCCAAGTAAAGGCTTGTGCTCAGGAAGAAGGGAATTTTAGTGAGATCTCTCTCCTTAAGGTTAAATTGACTAGTCACTGAGTTTTGTAAATTATATCCTGCTGCTTCCCACCTACAGGGCATTAATTTTTGCTTATAGGTTACTTAGTCCTGGGCTACACTAGCGGGGCGGTTCGAATTAAGATACACAGCTTCAGCTACGCTATTCACATAGCTGAAGTCGAAGTATCTTAGTTCGACTTACCTGGCCGTCCTCACGGTGGCGAGTCGACCGCCGCAGCTCCCCCGTCGACTCCGCTTACTCCTCCTGCCAACGTGGAGTACAGGCGTCGATTCGGGGATCAATTTATCGCATCTAGACGAGACGGGATAAATCGATCCCCGATACATCTAACACTACCCGCTGATCCGGCGGGTAGTATAGACATACCCTTAATCATATGATGTTGCAGAAAATTGTTAATGGAAGGGTCTGAGAGTAAAGTATATTAAAGCAGTGTTACTGAGATACTTTATAAAAATGAAACATCCATTTGTCAATAGCAGCATAGTCTGAAACTTTATCCTCACTCAGCACCAGTGCAGAGAAGGAAAGCATAGGAGGCATCAACTTTAAAGTAAAATCTGCGGAGAGTAGCCAATAGCATTGCACTTGTAAGATGTAAGCATTCCTCTCAAATCCAGATATCTGGTTGAAGATTGTATCTTCCCAGGAGATTCCAGACCTCTTTGATTCCTCAGCATGAAACTAAACCCAGTTACTAACTACTCACCAGCATTCATAGTAATAGGCTCAGTAGAAACTGGGCATGCTTCTTGGGGCTAGAAGTTGGCCCCTAGCTGAGCTGCATAAAGAATATGCACATCTCCTAACATGCACTTGATTCTCCAGAGTGCCTTCAACTCACATGTTCTCTCAATAGGGTTGCCAACTTTCTAATCGCACAAAACCAAACACCCCTGCCCCGCCCTCTGGCCTGCCCCTTCCCTGAGGCCCTGCCCCTTCTCCGAGACCCTGGCCTCGCTTGCTCCATCCCCCCCCTCCCTCTGTCACTCTCCCTCACCCTCATTCACTTTTACCAGGCTGGGGTTGGGGTGCGGGAGGAGGGTGAGGGCTCTGGCTGGGGGTGCCGGCTCTGGGATGAGGGGTTTGGGGTGCGGGAGAGGGCTCCAGGCTGGGGTAGAGGGTTAGGATGCAGGGAGGGAGGAGGGGGCTCTGGGCTGGGGGTGTGAGCTCTGGGTGAGGCTAGAAATGAGGGGTTCAGGGTGCGGGAGAGGGATCCGGACTGGGGAAGGGGGTTGGTGTGGGGGGGGGGGTGAAGGCTCGAGCTGGGGGTGCATGCTCTGGGGTGGGGCTGGGGATGAGGAGGTTGGGGTGTAGGAGGGGGCTCTGGGCTGGGGCCAAGGGGTTCAGAGTGCGGGAGGGGGTGTGGGCTCCGGCTGGAGGTGTGGATTCTGGGGTGGGACCAGGGATGAGGGGTGCTGGGGGTGTGTGAGGGGTGCAGGTCTGGGAGGGAATTTGGGTGTGGGAGGGGACTCTGGGCTGGACCAGGGGGTAGGGGTGTGGGAGGGGGTTTGGGGTGCAGCGTCCGTGTGGCGCTTACCAAGGCTCCCAGGAAGCAGCCACCAGGTGCCTGCAGCCCCTAGACACATGGGTGGGCAGGGAGGCTCCACCCACTGCCCTCGTGCCCGCAGGCACCGCCCCCATAGCTCCCATTGGTCACAGTTCCCGGCCAATGGGAGCTGCGGAGCCAGCCCTCAGGGCAGGGGCAGCACACGGAGCCTCCTTGGCCGCCCATGTATCTAGGGCAGGGGTTGTCAAACTTTTGTACTGGTGACTCTTTTCACATAGCAAGCCTTTGAGTGTGACCCCACCCCCACCCCTGCCTTATAAAAAAACACTTTTAAATATATTTAACACCATTATAAATGCTGGAGGCAAAGCGGGGTTTGGGGTGGAGGCTGACAACTCGTGACCCCCCATATAATAACCTCGCAACCCCCTGAGGGTCCCAACCCCCAGTTTGAGAACCCCTGGTCTAGGGGCTGCAGGGACATGGCGGCTGCTTCCGGGAGCCGCACGGAGCTAGGGCAGGCAGGGAGCCTGCCTTAGCCATAGGCCGCCACTGCGCCGCCGACTGGACTTTTAACAGCCTGGTTGGTAGTGCCGACCGGAGCTGCCATGGTCCCTTTTTGACCGGGCGTTTCGGTTGAAAACCGGATGCTTGACAACCGTATCTCTCAAGAGGCACTCAGCAGGGTTAGGATCAGCACCAGCATGAGCAGAACTCTGTACAGAGCTACAGGCAGAGAAAAGTCCATGTCTGCGTGCTATTAGTTGTGAATGTTGTGAGCTGCTACTAGGGACCATAGAGCAAGGAGGCGAGAGTCTGTATAAACAGGAAGTAAAGTCAGTCTTGCATTCACTGCAGCTGTGCTGTGCTGGGTTTTGTCATCTGTACAGAATGGATGGTTACAGCAGTTCAAGGTGCTCTCAGTTCCCTCGGAGCCGTGCATGGGCCTAGCTCTGCTCCAAAATGAGTAGTAGCGGGTGGGATAGGAGGAAGGGCTGGGGATACACAGATTCTGTAGATGTCCACTCTGAGGGGGCTCTGTGCCAGTTTTGCTGTGTGTTTCAATAGTTTTCCTTCACTTAGGACGTTGGTGAAAACAGCTAAAAATATTGTAGCCAAAGAAGTGTACAGAGTGTTTGGAGATGTGATTACACTGTACTTCAGGCTGCTTGCAGCTTGGGGCAGGAAAAGACCTGTCAGTCACTGGCAGCAGGGCAGTCCCTGGCTCGCTGAAGTTCTCTTGGTTTTTCTGCCTCCATGCCAGGAAGCAGGCAGTTTGGCCAGTCCTCCTGGTTCCAGAGCTTTTCTGAGGAAAAGTCCAAACTTTATTTCACATTTATGAGTGACTAACAATCTGCTCAAGAACGTGTCCATCCAGTTCCCAGCTGTGTCCTAAGGCTGCATTGGCCTTCTGGGGAGATTGACCTGCTCGGCTCCTTTTCCCCTTTCTGAGGCATTTGTAGTGCCCCTGCGGACGTCAGGGGGAGAGCTAGGCCAAGAAAAGCTAGGGCCAAAGGAAGGGGCTGTCTCCTGCTTCACCTCCTTTTTGAATGCCTCACTGGGGAGCCTGGCTGGCTCTGTGTGGACAATGCAGCTTCCCGTCTCACAGCCCAGTCTGTTTGGGGTTGTTCAGCTCCCTTCCCCCAGGCAGGAAAGGAGCCAGGCGGGACTGGAAAAGCTGGCTCCGCAGGACCGTACAAAAGATAGCAAGGAGAGAGCAGCAGTGACACTGTTTTTTTCTTTCTGTTTGACGAGACTATGACTCTTGGGCAGGAGCAGTGCCAATCTCAGGGCAGAGAAGTCATGTCTCTTGCATTCAGATCTACTAGGCAGCCGTGTGGCCATCAATACATACATTCTACGCACTGGCCATCTAGTCTTTAGCCAGTGCCATTTTTTGGCAGAAGTCTTCTCCACTATTTAGTGCCCAAGGGAAGATGGAGACTTTATAGCAGGGATGGCCAACCTGAGCCTGAGAAGGAGCCAGAATTTACCAATGTACATCTCCAAAGAGCCACAGTAATACATCAGCAGCCCCCACATCAGCTCCCTCCCCCACTCCCAGCGCCTCCCACCCACCGGCAGACCCACCGATCGGCGCCTCCCTCTCCCTCCCCCACCTCCCGATCAGCTGTTCCATGGCGTGCAGGAGGCTCTGGAGGTGAGAGGGAAAGAGTGAGGGCACGGCAGGCTCAGGAGAGGGGGCGAGAAGGGTGGAGTGTGCGCAGGGCCTGTGGCAGAGCCAGGGGTTGAGCAGTGAGCACCCCCCAGCACATTGGAAAGTTGGCGCCTGTAGCTCCAGCCCTGGAGTCCCTATACAAGGAGCCGCATATTAACTTCTGAAGAGCTGCATGTGGCTTCGGAGCCACAGGTTGGCCACCTCTGCTATATAGTATACTTCTTTTTTAATTCTTTGGATGATACTGCTTCCCACTCTGGAGACACTGCTATGAAAATGCCGTTGTAACAGATCTGTCGACCTTAATACAAAGAAAAACATGCAAATGTATCTGTGCTCACATGAAGGTGTGGTTTTTTTTGTTTTGTTTTGTTTTTCTTTTTTGGAGTAATAAAATCCACACATCCTACCTGCCCTGGAGACAAACAAATCATCCAGAATAGAGATGGCATTCAAAGATTTGGATGTTTTTCAGAAGAAAGAATTTCCTATTCTCTGTAGTAGGAGAAATTGTGCTTTTTTCCTAAAAGTATGGTTAACAACTCTGTACTTAGGAAAATAGATTTGATATAACTTGGCTGTGGAAGCCTTCTCAAATGGGGGCACTTCAGAGAGCCGGACATTTCCCTGCTGTTAGTGACTGACAGGTGTGGTGCTGCCCCCAAGCTGCAAGCAGGCTGATGTACCCGCTGTAATGGATCTGTGGACCTTATTAAACAAAGAAAGGACATTTTCATGTAAGTACAGATAAAGTTTCCTATTATTAATCCTTCATAACTCAGTCACTTCTCGTCAGAACAACTTCTCGCCAGAAACTCTTAAGACTCTTCTCCTGGAAGCCTATTTCTCTGCCAACTTTTTTTTTTTCCTTTTATCTCCAAGCATTTGAATATTAGAGCTGTTTTTAAAAAATGCATTTTTTTTAAACGAGGGAATGTATATTTTTTTCACTGTCCTCTCATTTGAAAAAGGGTAAATTGTTTTTGCTCTCCTGCCCGAAAAGTAGAAAATCATCTTTAGGCAAAGACCAGGGCTGGAAAATTTCAACCCACTAGATGAAAGGTTGTGTAAATTACAAGAAACTGAAAATGGGGAGTTACTGTGGAAAGCCTAAGTAGGGTTTGCAGAATCTGTCCATTCAGTGGACTTATAACTAGCATTCTAGCTGTAATAAGAAATCCAACTATTCATGTATTGGAGCAGTAACAGTAAATAGCCTCTAGATCTGCACAGCAATATCTCTTCTACTTTTCTCAATCAATCTATGGTATCAATATACACATGTGTAGCTGTGCAAGGATAAGTAGGCAGCAGCAGATATATTTACACAGACATAATGTACTGTATAAATAGTAAAATCTAAATATAAGAGTGTAAATTGATGGATTGATTTACAAAATCGGTTCCTTGAAATAGTCTGGATTGTAAAATCCTGTACCAACAGTTTGAGTTTCTAGCTCTTACAAAATTCTGAAAACGTCATTAATTAGCAGCTGAAGTAAAAGGTTAGAAGTAGAGGATGTGAGTTACATTGATGAGTTCTATATTGACTCCTATTCACTCTACAAATGAGATGCTAAAATTATAGCTCTATATTAAGTATTGTGGCACTTGTTGATGCCGCTGTAGTTAAGGGTCAGACTTCCCATTAGGAGAGCTGATTTTTCTGGGATTTATAAAGGCCATTTGACATTGCGTTGTGGCTGACATTTTGTTTGTAACTTGCCAAACCAGGTATGTATTTTCCTAAAAACAAAGAGCCACAACATGCAGGTAGGAAACGTCAAGTGCTGTTAACGGTTTCATTTTAAAAGGCCAACTGTTGCCAGTCACTTGGTCTTAGTGCTAACTGTAGCTATCTGTTTTAAATTTAAAACGGCAAAATAAAATAATTTTGATTAGCAGCTAATACGTGGTTAAGCATGGGTTTTATTAAAAGTGTGAACAACAACACTTTGGGTGAAATCTTGGCTGCACTGAAGTCATGTGGAGGTGCTCCGGGAGGTAAATGTTACAAGGAGCCTCTCCCCCAACCTCTGTGCACAGCACATAATGAAACTGTGAAGTTATGAGAAGTTTAAGAACCCCCCGCGGCTAGAGCCACTGCTTTCATTGTAGAGGGGTAGGGCCATAACCTATGTAGAACTGATGAATGAAATTGTTTTTAATTGTTCACTTTATTAATGTAACTTCATAAGTAAAGTTTTATGAATGAAACAATATTCATTCATAAAACCGGTTACCCCAATAACTGGCTAATTAACAATTAAGATGCTTGTTAAGAGCCATAGCTGTTCAGTCAGCTGCCTTTGTAAGTTTCACTATCAATCCAATTCCTGCTTAAATCACTGAGACTTGCACTGTCTCAGTATTGTAACTTCTGTTCACCATTTATTACACTTGCCTACAGTGTAACTTCTGTTCACTGTTTGCCATCCATTATACTTGTCTGTATTGTAACTTCTGTTCACTGTTTGCCATATTGTAATTCAAACCCCATTTTAAAACGCTTACTCCATTTTGTAAGGGTTTGGTGCAACCTTCATTTTTGCAAACCCTGCTGTAATCTTATTAGTTTAGTTTAGATGTGTGAATGAGGTATGTATGGATGATGGAATCAACCTCCAGCCCCAGCCTGTCCTGATTAAATAGAGTTCAAACACCAACAGCTGAAGATGCAGACAAGAGCCCTAACAAAGTAAGAAGAATCCACCCTAAAAAGAAAAGGTACAATAAAAGGAAGATCAAAGCCCAGTCGGAGTCTGAAAGTCATGTCTGCAATTGACGGGTGATCAATCACCAAACCTGGAGGCAGCGTGACACAGCAAGACCTATAGACTCTGGATTCAAACTAAAGCCTACAAAAAGGATGGGTGAGATGGAAAACTTTGGAGGAGGGTAACATTCTGCTGCCAACATGGAAGGGCATCGGTGCATGCCCAACAGAGACCCAGCTCGTCCTTGTGCCCGGCTTTCCTGGCCAGTTAGCCGCCACAAGCTACGAACCCAAGCCGCAAACTCAAGCAGGACTGGTAACTATGCAGCAGCTGCAGAACATCTGATGGATGTCTGTGTGTGTGTGTGTGTGTGTGTGTGTGTATAGGTATTAGGTATAATGTGTGTGTATAAGGATTAAGATATTAGTTATTGGTCATAAATCAAATTGTTATCATAATAAATGTGGCATCTTTATCTTGTCCCCTTTAATAAGATCCTGCTAGTTTTTATTGGTATAACACCTAGCTCTCGTTCCCCACTTGCCAGCTGAACTGGCCTGGCATGGATGAGACTGTTCGCTGAATCTCTCCAAGAGTAGAGCCATACCCCCAGTGCACGACTATGGCTTATAACCCAGCCCTGGTAACATTAACATTGTAGGCTCTATTATTACTGTTTATAGAGTGTTGGTATACATGGCACATAGAGGAAATGGTTATAAATCCATGACAGCATGAAGTCTACAGGTAGTAAGAGAATAAACCAGGATAATGCAATAGAGTTGCAAACTCAGAATTGGGTATGCTCATTGAAACCAAACTGCTTCATAAAGGTTTCTTGTAGGACGGGGAGGTGGAGCTCGATACCCATTAATTGGGAGGCTATTATAAGCATCAAGGGGGTGGCATGAAAGAAGGTAGGAAATTTCCTGTGTCGGCTTGGCCCGTTGCACGTCAGGTATGGGTAGGTGGAAGATAACAAGCAGAGATGTGAAAAGTGCTGAGAGGTCGTAGGATAGAGGAGGACATAAGGGAAGTGATGTAGACAGTGTTGAGTTATTGCTTCACAGATAAGGAGACCCGTTGAACAGAATGGGCAAGAATGGCAAAGTGAGTGTAGAGATTAAAAAAATGAGAAGACTTGGTCTGGACAGTGGAGAGGAAACTCATCTTGACAGCTGCATTTTAGTTTGACTCAAGGAGAGCCAGGTGACAAAGGGAGAAGGCTAGTAGCACCGGCTTACTCTGTGATCTCTAATACATATGGACATGCAGAAATATAATTATAGTATTGAAGGAGCTATGAAATGCAAGTGCCACTTTAAAATCCTTTTAGATTTTTTTTATTGCCACCATATGGCATGTTGTTAATTGAAAAGCAGCTGATGTCTCTCTTGCATTGTTGTTGGCATCCTAACACCCCAGAAGGGGACGCACTTCTGTGTGATAGGCAAAATGACTAATAAAAAGAAAGTAAAATGTGTAAATTAGTTTAGAATGCATTTGGATGAAGGGTTCTATAAAAATGCAACAGTTTTTGAGATATTGGGGCCATCCTAATATTGATATGTTTTACAGAACACTGCCTATTAACGCTTGATTTTCAAGTCCGACTGCATCTTTAGTTTTATAATCAGAAGAAAATATTCAATTTCACCTGTCTTGCCAATTTTATCTTATTTGCAAACCAGACTGGGTCTGTGTCAGTGCGCAGACTGCTAAATAGAAGGTGCAAATCAACCACAGACTAAAAATAGACATATGATAGAATACACCACAAGTAGCTGGTATTTTGACATATGGAAAAATATAACACACTTAGTTTTATGATACTCTAGGCAGCCAAGAAAAAGATTAGACTAAAGAAGCCATAATAGTATGCAGGTGGAAAATGAGACTATAAAGAACTGAACCAAAATTTAAAAAAAAGCAGAATGTAAAAAGATAAAATAGGAAAATTGTGGGAGAGGAAAATAAGACATTGAAGGAATTCAGTAGGAGAAACTTGATGAAAAGGGGGCTAAATTCAGATTAATATTCTGGGGGATTTTGTGTTCAGTATCTGCCAAAGACACTACGGTATTTTCTATGAAAGCAAATTTATTAAAAAACAAAACAACAAAAACACAACACCATCATATGGCGAACTCTAAAGTCCATTAAAATAATATTGTCAAGAAGAAGCCCCACATATCAGGACAGGTTATTGAAAAAAAATCCTCTCCTTTTACTTGGGAAGCCACTAATGTAGAAATATAGATTCCAAAAATGAAATTAAAATATTGTCAAATCATTTGAATCCACCACAGGAACATTTAAAGGGACACTATCAACTTGAAATTCAGTCACTTTAAAAGAAAACTGAGTCAAGTTGTTTCAGCGATTGCATTTGTCCCTGACTCCCCAGGCAGTTTTTCTGGGTTTACCATCACGTTTTCCTATTTTCCTCTTTTAAAATCATTTTATTTCCCCTCTTGTTGTGCTAAACAAGAGGGGAAACTGATTAACTATGTGGGAGAAACAGTGAAACTGACTATGCACAAATATCCAAGGTAAACAAACTGGAAAAGAGCAATTTTTTTTCTTCTGTTTTTGCTCTAGTCATGCAGTTATTGTCTTATTAGGTCTTTCTTACTATTAGTGGTGGGATAAAAATAAAGGCAGACAGAAGTGCAATTTTAAGTTGATAGTGTCACTTTTAAAATTAAGGGGTCAGAATTTTAGTGCTGGCTTTTTTTAAAGGGGTGCACTTTCAAGCCAGCATATAATTGCATCCACATTTTTGCAAATGCAGTGAATTGTGGGCACTGATATTACCAGTTGGACATCTACTCAGGAGGCCACGTTGAGGATGTGTCCGTTTTCCCATTCTATTAAGCCTTTTGTGACTGTGCTTTAAATGCAGGAATCAACATAGTATCTATTTAACATGTGTTGTATACAGTATTCGTGTTTGACAGCCCCAATTCAAAGCACATTGAAGTCTTTGGGAATCTTGTTACAGAGAATTACTAATTCTAATACATGTGACTTCCATGATCCCATCAGGATAGTGAGAGCAAAGCCTTTGGTGATACTGGTCTGCTCCTGCTACTGAGAGGGGGAAAATATTCCCTCTGGGGGTTCCAGTTTTGAGAGATGTTGGTATAGGCACTTCCCTCAGGTGTGCTACTGCGCTACATTTGGGATAATTATTGGCATTCATTAGCTAAGAAGCGCTGCTACAAGATATTACAAAATTAACATTTCAGCATAGCCAAGGGAACCAAATTGTTTAGAGAACCTGCGGTAACACCATACGTCCTTGCATGCAGTCGGTTTGCATTCTAAGAGGGGAAAATTAAAAATAAATGTCAAGTAAAGAAATGTAATTTGTCTCCACATTTTGTTTCTTTAATTAATAAATTAACAAGCTTTTAAAAATCACAAGTCTGATGGCTCATATTGACCATTGTTTACTTTTTTGTTAACTCTAAGCTTGAATATAAAGTGTCTTTTCCTGTCAGTTTTCTCTTTTTTTGATTTGACACTCATCAATTCCCCTGCTTCTTGCCTTGAATCAAACTGAAATCAACATGACTGGACTTATTTTAATAATTACTTTGACAGATATTTTAAAAATGAAATGAACACTATAGTATTTGCAAGACTCTATTGTAAATCTGTAAAATGGGTACAACAATTGCCTATCTCTAAAGATGGGGGTATAGGCTTAGTTAATTAATATTTGTAAAGTAGTAGTGTGTTGATGCAGTTTTTAATCGTGCCGCAACTACTTCTGTCTGAATTTTTATTGACCTTGTACACATGCTCTGACCATAAAGCACTTTAAATTATTTGGCTGAAAGGTTCTGTGTAAATACAAAGTAACTGTAGAAGTATTATCACACTAGATTGCACCACAACTTTTTGCTTCCAAAGTTTTAAAAGCTTTACTTTTGACAGGAAGTACACATTTGAGCTTTGCGCATGTTGAAGTGCATTACCTATAATTAAATGTGCATTTTCAAACAAAATCAAAACTTTTAGACCTTTAAAGACAACTAAATGGATTCGCTTCTCAGAGGACACAATCCAAAATGGCAGCTAGGATTTATTAGACTTGGAAAATCCTGATGTTTTTCCTTATGGGGCTGAGGCACTTTTAACATAAGGATACTGTATGTAGTGCTCTTTGATACTAAAGGCTACATAGATAGTGGAAAAAATGGTGTGGTACCTTTTTTAGTTTATTTAAGATGTATAAAGAAGGTCTGAAAGGTAGTGTGGGCTTTTTGTTGTTATTGTTTTTAACTTAGAAATATCAGGCTCTGCCTGTCTTGTTTGCTGGAGGCTTCCTTAAAGCAACAGAGAAATGGAGAGAGAATTTTATTGAAGGCAGGGGTGTTGACTCTTTAACAAAGATATTTTTCTTCCAAACTGTATATGAGGTTTTTGAGTTGAATAGAGGTTAACAAAAAAAACCCAAACACAGAACAAAGCGTTTGAAAAGTTCTGAACAAGCAATTACCTTTGGCTCTTCAATTACTCAGCACTTCTTGTCATAATCTTACTAGTTGTCTAGTTCTCCATAGAGTATTCTTGAGAAACAAACAGGCAAGGTGAAACCAGAAATTCTCATATAAAAACAAGCAGGAAAAAACATTTGTATTTAAAAAAAAAAGTATTGTCAGGCCCACTTCTACATCGAAAAGAAGCAAAGAGCAATTGAAACCCCAGTTTTATTTTCTCATATTTTGCAGGTCACCCTTTAAACATTTTGATTTATGCCTGCTATTACAGATGACATTACAGCAGTGCACATGCTGTAGTTGTTTGATATTTTGGTCATGCCAGTGGAATACAAGAACATAATTAGGGCATTGCTTGTGCAAACTGGCACGGTTCCTCCAACTTCAACGGAACTGCGCTGATTTACTCCAAGCCAGGGCATGGCCCATTAGTTGTGGGAGCTTATGCCACATAAAGAGTAGCTGTGCTTTAATTTTGATTTCTAGCAACAAAGGCTAAATAATATTCAAAATATAATCAATTCCCTAGTACTTTTCTGTCTTTGTCACTGTTGTGTTGCCCTGGATACAGCTTAGCAAACTTTAAAAGATTTTGCAACAGATCCTGAGCTGGTGCAAATCTGCATAACTTCCCTGAAGTCAATGGAGCTTGGTTTGATTCAGTTAAGGGTCAAAAATATTTGAATACTTCCTCCTGGCCCCGGCTGAGGCACATAAGCAGGGCAACATGAGGAAAGCTTGCATTGCTTCTGCTCATGCTTTCTGAAACCTGTTCTGTGACTAAAGAGAGGAGTTTCATCTCTAGGGCAGTCAACCTTGCACCTCTTACGAGTTCTCAGTTCACATTAAAAATTGTTTAAAAGAAAAAAAGAGCCAAAATTGAATACAAGCTGCTCTATGTGTCCCCACTCTGCAGATGCACTCAGAGATGTCCTTACTATGTTTTGTTTTCAAACAGGAAAAGCCAACAACAATGTACTATGGGATGAGGACTCCGTAGAATACATGCCTGCCAACCCAGTCAGGATCGCATTTGTCTTGGTTGTTCATGGCAGAGCTTCTCGGCAGCTCCAACGCATGTTTAAGGCTATTTACCATAAAGACCATTTCTATTACATTCATGTTGACAAGGTAATATATCACTGGTTATAAATTGCCTGTCTCACCATTTGTCAATCTGTCCATCTTTGTCACCTTCTCCAACATTCTTTTTATCTCTGCTGCATACGGTATGTATCACTTTTTGTTTTTCCGTCTGTTCTATGTTTTATGCCCGACTGTATTTTTTGTTTTTTAAATCTTTCCTTCTGTGACTGCCTTCATTTCTCCTTGTGTCTATGGTATCTGTCCATATCTGTCTGTCCTATGTTTTGTAGCGATAACTAATAAGTCATTGTAGGCTCTGATGTACATTTAAAGTGGAATCGGTGCTCCCGAGGGGAGATCAAAGAGAATAAAACAAAGGGGGCTCTTGACTCTTTCAAATTAGCTTGCACTGAATGAAGGGATGTGTTCTTTAGCACATCTTACGGGGGAAATGGCTATCAATTGTTGAGTTTTGTTGGGAGTATATTTGCTAGATAAATTACCAAATCCCAGATACCATTCACAGGTCTCAAATGTATTTTAAAAAAACAAGGAGGAGTCCTTTTGGCACCTTAGAGACTGTTTTACTTAACATTAAACTGACTGCAGCCCAGAATCAACTGATCTGAAAAACGTCAGGTTTTAAGATGTTCAGTTGGTTAGAGAACATAAGCGGGGAGGATCCTTTCATTTTATTTGTTTTCCTAGTCTGCTGAACGTTTTACTTTCTTTCCCTGTAAAGCGATCCAATTACCTACACCGGAAAGTGCTCCAGTTTGCTAGCCAGTATCCGAATGTGAGAGTCACCCCTTGGCGAATGGCAACTATCTGGGGAGGAGCAAGTCTTCTGTCCACCTATCTACAGAGTATGAGGGATTTAATTGAGATGAATGACTGGCCCTGGGATTTCTTCATTAATCTTAGTGCCGCCGACTATCCCATCAGGTATGGTGACCCCTTTTTAAAATGTGTATTTTTCCTTCATAAATGAACAATGGACTTTTAATGAGATATAGGCCAAAATTTTCTGTACTGTGATGCAAGAAACAGAGGAACATTCAACCAGGGCACCAGTTTCGTCAGTCCCTAGCAGGAAGCTCAGTGCTGTAGCTTCTCCCTATCTCAAAAAGAAAAACATATTTCATTGTCACTGGGTCCGGCATCAGCACTTTTGCTACCGAGGCAATGGCACCACAAGCACAAAAACACTCTGTGTGCACCCTGTTTTCATGCTTGGGACTGCCTGTAGCTAGGTGGCTCAGGAGTGTTGATTCTTCAGTTTGTGAACCTCAAACTTGAAGAAAATTATCCCACACAGAACTCTGGTAAGCAGTTTGCTACAGCTGGACTTTGTGTTTCAAGAAATTTGGAAGATATGCATATAGATAGATTCCATCAGAGAAATGTTGTGGTATTTCTTTTTTGGTGCTTTACTGCTCAGGATAATGATGATAGAAGTGACAAATAAGTTGCTGGGAATCATATATATCTTCAGCACCAACTGTTGCCTGAATAACTTCATTCAGACGGCATCAGACATAGAAGTTCACGGATCACCACATGACCAGGCTTGTGATTCTAAGTGAAACTATGGAGTTACAGAACTCGTGCCCCACAGCTGCATTCAATAAGTTTCACTAAACTGTGCATAAATAGATTCTCGGTTAAAAAAACCTAAAACTGCGTAAACAGTTATTTTTAGGCTGCAAAAATTATGAAGAACAGAACATTCTCCTTTTAACTTTTACTCCCTACCATGTCGAAAGGAATTAAGAAAGGGGAAGTGGCTTGGTTGGGTCATTTTTTTTACATGTGATTATGCCGTAAAGTGTTCCTGATAATACTAGCATCTCATATTCCATTTGCTCTGTCATAGTCTTTCATCTCAAAAGCTTCCACAGCACCTCACAAATTACGAGCCAAACCCTTAAGGCCTTACTCAAAAACTCTCCTTCAAGTTATGTTTGAAGTCAGTGGAAGTTTTTGCCTGAGTAAAGATATAGTGAAAACTGAATAAGGGCTTCAGGATTTGGGTACCATACATATCCATTACCAGTGAAATGCAGCCAGCTCTGTGGACGTGTGCAGCAGCCAGGAAAGTACCTTGAAAGAGTAAGAACCTTAGAGAGTGTGTGTGTGATCTGAATGCAGGAATTTGAAATAGGAACTCCAGATTTTTAATATTGGATGATTGAGACCCTTTCTGTAGACTTGGGGAAGTCTCTTAACAAATATGACTCATCATTCCACCTCTCAAGTGGAGACAATAATGATCACCCACCTGCGTCCCTCACTTAGTTGTTTAGGAGGACTAAATTGTTTCTTCATCTAGAGTACTTTCAAGCTGAGGAGTGCTATACTGATCCCAAGCAGTAGTGTAATGGAAGGCACAGCACACCAATGGTGAGGGGAGATGATAGGGGACATATGGTCCAAGGACACTCTTTACAGGGTGGCAGATTCTAGGGACCTGGATAGGGATGAGTCTGATATTAGGTGCTAGAGCTCTGGAAGTACAGTGTAACTAGCTCAGAGTTATTCTAATAGCTGCAACTTGTTAGCTCTAACCATGATATATGAAGGAATGGGCAGAGGAACTAGAGACTGGAATTTTATGGTGACATCATGTCGGCTCAAAAGTCTGCACTGGGGCATCTATTGTGAGACTGGGGCCATGATCGGTAACATTCTGTACTAGATTTAGTGCCCTCTGGAGTAAGTTTAAATAGAGAGCCAAACTTGGCTGGTAATTTATAAACATGGCCATAAACTGTCCCAGTATAGCTGAGACTTTGGCCAGCCCTATTTTAATAGAGTCACAATTATAATATAGTGTTATTGAACATTTTTTTCAATAGTGGAAGCCCTAAACAAGTGCAGTTAGAGTGTAGACATTACAACACATTTTTCTTCCCAGCAGTGGAAACTATCCTGAAGTTCCACTTCTCTGTTGTTTTGAAATCGCATCTGGGTTCTCAACTGTAGGTCATTGGTCGGAAGTGCACACTTCCCATTTCTGTCAAAATACTCTAATTTCAGAATTTACGCAAACATGTCAATCATCTAGAAGCTGCACTTCAAAGAACACTCTTTATTTTTAAATGTTGTTTCGTTAATAACTGAGATATAGGTGTAGTTAAAAGAAATTCAAATACATATTTTTATCATTATAAATGCTATAAAATGTTATCCCATCAAAAATATATGCAAATATATGAATATGCAATATTCATTTTCAAAGTGGAGATGCTATAAATTGGTGTTCTTCACAATCTTTAGGAAGACATTTCCTCCACGGTTGTAGACCATGTCGGAAGCTGCATATTATTCCAAGAAATAACAAGAAAAGGATTTGTGGGGTTTTTTCTTTCCTTCAGATGCCATACTGTGATTTGCCAGCTAATAGACTAAAAGCAGTTTACACTTCTTACTCTGTTTAGTTATATTGCAATTGTTTTGTTAGGTTTCCCAGCATAAGAACATATGAATTTTGTGGATTAATATATTTTATCCAGGGCAGCTCCACATTAAGCTTTCACTTCCCATCTGTCAACCCATCTGTGACACTGAAACCCCTACTCCTTCTCTTCTGATAGATGCACGCTAAGCCAACCTTGTGAGATAGCACAACACGCTATAGAGCAGGGTCAGCACTATATTATATTGTGAAGCCCAAATCTCTCTGACGAATTGCCTGGTGTGTTCATGGGTTACATTACAGTTGCAAATATCTCTTTCTCATTTATCCCCACAAGAATCATCCAGAGGTGGGTACTGGAAATTATTAGAGGCATGAGAAGATACCGCATGAGAGGTCAATGAGAAGACTGGGACTATTCAATTTAGAGAAGTGACCATAGGCGCCGACTCCGGGCGTGCTCCGGGGCTGGAGCACCCACAGGGAAAAATTAGTGAGTGCTCTGCACCCACTGGCAGCCAAGCTCCCCTCACCCCCTGCTCCTCCTCCTTCTCCTCCCCCTTCCCTGAGCGTGCCGCATCCCCGCTCCTCCACCTACCTCCCAGCGCTTCCCGCCCAGCTGTCGCCAAACAGCTGTTTGGCAGCATTAGCACGCTCCAGGAGGGAGAGGGAGGAGTGGGAACGCAGCATGCTCAGGGGAGGAGGCGGGGAAGAGGCAGGGCCAGGGCGGGGATTTGGGGAAGGAGTTGGAATAGGGGCAGGGAGGGGACGGAGTTGGGGCGGGGACTTCGTTAAGGGGTTGGAATGGGGGAGGGGCAGGGGTGGGAAGAGGCAGGGCAGGGACGGGGCCTCATGGAAGGTGAGGAGTGGCAGCGGGGGCAGAGAGGGGGGTCGAGCACCCACGGGAAAGAGGGGAAGTCGGCACCGATGGAAGTGGCAAGTAATAGAGAACATGTGTAAAACAATGAATGGGCTAGAGAAGGTAAACTAAGTGTTCCTACTAACTCTTTCTCATACGCTAATTCTTAGCTCTTGGGGCAGGGACTGTCTTTTTGTTCTGTCTTTGTACAATACCCAGCACAACAGGATCCTGGACCATGACTGGGACTCCGGAATGCTATTGCAATGCAAGGCATAATAATGAATACAGTACAACAAAGAAACATTTAGCCAAATTCATAAGCAAAACACTTTCCTTTAATCACTAGGCAATTGGCAATTTGAGGTCCTACATGAAATGATTGGTTAGTGTCCGATTCTCAGCAGCATGGACCAGCATTATAACTGGCACCCTTGTTAACATCCTAAGTGCCAAGCTCAGGGATTAATTGCCAGGAAACTGTACTACACATTCACCCATAGAAGTGGTCCTTTCAGGGCAGGAGGGGTCAGTATAGGGAACCTGTAATTGCCTCTCCTTGCGATGTAGGTTTTGTATGAGTGGAGGGCATCAATCTTCGGAGATATCCCTTTCAAAACCACTAGATTCACTCAGAAATAAAAGAAACCAACACACACCTGCCCTTTATTTCAGCATCGTTCCTATTGCCATCTTGTCATCGTGATCTAAAAGTCATTTCCAACGGGACCCTCCTTTAGCAGAACCCAATGGAAAAGCTATCAATGCCTTTAACCTCTTATTTTCTATGGATACCTATTTGCATTATTTATTGTTTCAGACAGACCGCATCAGGCAGTCATCCTTATGTTTAGGGACTGAAATTTCACTCTTGACAAGATGAACTACAGTAGGGCACCTACTGATGTTGAATGTTTAATGTACATTGCAAGAGTCTTTAGATAATGTGGCAGGTGGAGTGTTGTTCCTCTCAGATTAAGAAGTTAAGTGAGATTATTTAACAGTGAGTGTCATGTCAATGCTGCTCTGGCACAGTGCTTTTGTAAAACATACAAAGTAATGAAACAGTTAAAAATATTTATAATTTGCAGTAAAACAGTCTACGTCACCAACAGGATCAGCAGATTCTGATTGCCAGCTAATGCTTGGTCTTTAATTAAAGATCAAACAAAGTTATTACCGGAAGTCTTGGAAACACTTTAGAGATAGATTTGCTTATTGTAAGTGTCCATAGTACAGGTTTCTCCACATTCTAGGCTATTATGAGCAATGAGGGGCAAGAAATGCCACCCTTTTATTTAAAAAAAAATTGTGTGTATAGTGACCACGATCGCTGACTGGGCCCCCTATCACCACTGTAATACAAAAAGGAAATAATACTATGTGAATATCTGTATTTAGTATAAGGACATATCTTGCATGAGGAGACCATATCTGCCTTCGGGGAAAGCAATTAGGGTTATTGATTCTATTCAGGAGTTCAGCTCAGACTTCTATCATGTGGAATAGTCTCCAGAGTGGAGCGATAGGATCCTAGTGCATTTTAAAAGTTGCCTGGGAGAAAATATAGGGAGTGATCCTGTTACAATAGATGCTGAAGTCAATGGAATTTAGTAGATTACCAGTACTCCTCAGAATCAAACTCATAAAGTAGGGACCAATCCTGCACTGGCTGGGGATGGTCTCCTGTATGCCCTCTTTAATTCTCAATATCTTTAATTCTATGGTGTATTGTCCTCATTCCTTTGTGCGCTACTCATATTCATGTCAATGGGTAAGGCCCAATGTTACCAAGAAATTTAACCAAACACTTAATAAAAAAAAATCTAAGAATGTTGCTTAAAATTATTTGGTATTTTGATATAGTGTTCATAATTAAAAGTATTTGCAACTTTTATCCAAAGATATAAAGCGCTTTACAAACATTAACGATGCTTCTACAAACCTCTATAGTACGAAAACCTACGTCACAGATGGGTAAACAAACACAGAAGTTAAATGGGTCTCCCAAGTGAAAATAATTACTTAGCATGAAATAAGGAGTCCTGGCTCTCCTCCCTGGCTCTGTTCACTAGACCACACTTCCAGTTGTTCAAGAGATTTGTAGTATTTTTAACTGTCCCCACAACAAGCAGAGTCTTGTTTGAACAAGCACCATATCTTGCTCTAGTGGAACATCCTTCTAAGAACTGTAAGAAAGCTGTCTTCACTCACCTACCTTCAGCAAGTCTTTCATGTCTAATAATGTATCTAAAATTGTTTTATGTGCTTGGTATACCACGTGCCAGGAACTGCTCTCAAACACTCCCTTGGGACATAAGAAAATGAAACTTAAAACAACATGGCTTTGAGTCATTATTTAGAATTCTTCTCAGTTCTGAGCAACCAGATGAAGTAACCTTTTGGAAACTATATACAAAACACACTGGGCGACAAATAAGGTCCTTGAAAATTGAGCAGAAAAGTGTTTGCTGGGGTGGAGAGGTCTGGGCGGTCTTTGATTTTCAGGTCTGTTGGCAGTTGGAAATAATTTTAACCTAAGAGGGTGCAGGAAGAAATTCAGCTTTTAGGGAAGCATTGCATCATTCTTTCCAGTTATCTTACAGGTGAGAGAACAGTCAGAGTGAATAGTAGGATCCTTGTTTCGGCCATTCGGCCAGATTCATCCCAGATGGAAACACCAGTGACTTCAATTTTATTGAAATGACATCAGAGATTATTCTTGTTTATTCTGCCCAGCTAGCCATCATGTGCTGAAATATCTGAAAGTTTCAGTCATTTGGGTTGGAAATAATTTCTCCTGGTCATTTGACCAAATGACAGAAACATTCAGGTATTTGAGCAAATGACTAAAAATGAGAACTAGGTTTTAAACAGGTCGATTAAATCACTAAAGGTACAAACCAGGCTCCAAGCTGCCAGAGTGGCTTCCAGGAAAGCTCGAAAATCTTCAGGGTGTTCAGCATGCAGGAGTTAAACTAACAGAAGACTGCTCCAAATCAGAAATCAAATAAAAAACAGAGAGGGCCCAGTCACAGGGTATGCTGGCTCTTTAAGGGAGGTTCCCAGTCCAGCCCTGCCCTGTTTGTGATTCACCCCCAAAACAAGATACTCGAAGTCTAATAGTTCCTGGAGCTGATGGGAACTGTAGGTTTTGCAGCAAGGAATGCTGGGAAGCGACGCTGTGTGTAAAAACTACCTTTTATGCATTGTGAAGAGAGACTTGAAGGGCATAGGACCTGATGGTTTGGTTTCTCCAGTCAAAGGGCCCATTAGGAACTTTGGAAGAGGTCTAGAGGTTCAGTCAAAGAGCTGTTTAAAGTATCCCAAGGAACGGGAGGTGTGTGGCTAGAAATCCAGGGTCCCAAGGGGGAAATTAAAGGTTTCTAATAGAACGTAGGACATAGCCCTGTGGGGTAATGAAGTGGGAATAGTTTTTGGATGAAGCAGACAGTTGTTCTGTTATTTAGGGCCTCACAGCTATAGATCATGGAAGAGAATGAGAGACCCCCCCCCCCCAATGCCTCTGAAAGGGCACCAAGGGGAGTGTTAAACCCCAGTAGGGGAAGAGACTGACAGATCCTTGCGGGAGGGCTGTGACCCATGGGAAGAGACTGAGTGAAGGCTTTTGCCTTTTGGTTTTGTTTTGCACTTTAATTTCACTTGAAGGGGGCAGGACGGGCTGAACTTCCAGTGAGATTGTTCAGCTACCCAGCCAAGGAGAGAAAATGAGGCATGGCCACAGCTCCACCATGAGCCCACTGTTACTGGAGCAACTGTGGCACAAGTGCCATTAGCTGTTATATTTCAGCTTCTATCTGAAACATTTACATCTTTTGATTTTGCACTTCTTGGGCACCGTGCAATTTGGAGATGGATGGCCATCAACTGGAACTTCTTTCTGAGATTCAGCCCCTGCTGCTGGCACACTGGACCAAGTGCAGGCAATGTTTTGGTGTTCTCCAAACCCTCCTTTAGAAGAATATCCTTAAATGAAACACTGATAGGTAATATCAATACATCTAGATGGAAGTACACCTCTACCTCGATATAACGCTGTCCTCGGGAGCCAAAAAATCTTACCATGTTATAGGTGAAACTGTGTTATATTGAACTTGCTTTGATCCACCAGAGTGCGCAGCCCCACCCCCCTGGAGCACTGCTTTACCGCGTTATATCCAAATTCGTGTTATATCGGGGTAGAGGTGTACAGAACTGGTAGCATTGCAATAGAACAATGGTTTTCAACCTGTGATCCCTGGAGCCCTGGGGGTCGGCAGACTCTCTCTAAGATTTCCAAAGGGGTCCATACCTCCATTCAACATTTTGTAGGGGTCCGCAAATGAAAAAAGGTTGAAAACTACTGCAAAAGAACATCTGTTTAGACGCTAGTGCCTGAGTTTTTTTTTTTTTTTTATCTCCGCATAGCTGCTGACATTGTTTGCTCAGAATATCTTTATCAGGCAAGCCAGACATCAACCACTCTTAATTCTTCACAGGGAAGCTTTTATTTTATGTCCAAAAAGAACTTTATCTGTATTTTTTTCTTAAATCTGCATTCTGTTAGAATTTCAAATGTGTGCTTCTTTCTTAAACCTCTGAAACAGCCTCCTCACCTCCCCCCAGTGCAACAGCCATGCACTTTTGTTTGTACACGTTTTTTGTTTTGTTTTTTAAATTGTCTTCTGGGTCCACATGCCCTAATCTGCCAGAGCAAACAACGAGGCATTTAACATTCTGAAATGCTTGTTTTCGCACGTGCTGTTCATAAGGGTTTGGAAGATGTGTTGACATGAGTATGGCTTTACCAGTTTTGTTTGTGTCCGGTGCTAAAGTAATCTTTCTTCAGCTTTGTATCTTTTCAGAGCTGAAAGGATACAGCAGCCGTAGTCAGGGTTTTGTTTTCTCTCCCTTCACCATCTGCCCCCTTGGGTTGAAGGTTGTAAGGCCGTTTCTGTTTTCAGGTCAGCACGTGCAGCTCCTATCGCAACTTGGTGGGTGCTCAGCACCTCTGAAAACGAAACCCCAGGAGCCTAAAGTTCAGCACCAGAAAACTGATGCGCCTCAAATTAGAGACCATTTTTGGAAATCTGACCTTGATAGGGGTTAGAGATGTATTGATAAAGCACATTTTTAAAATAGCAGCACTGCTCAAAACACCCTTGTAATTACAGTACTTCCTTGGCAGTACATCATCTGGTTGATTGCGGTGCTAAATGCTCAGCCCTTCATCCTCTTCCTCTATAAATTCCATCATCCAAGCCAGCGTCTGAGACCACTCATCTGGCAAACTTGGCAGAGGAAGGTCCCCGATGCCAAGCTTTACAGTTTAATGGGCACTGCAGCATCTGAGTACTTGGTTGGCTTCCTGATGGGCTGGTATCTTTTCTCTCCTCTTGCTTGGCTCCATGGCTGCTTACTGGGGGGGGGGGTGCCCCGTTGAAATGCCAAAGGGCTGTCATCTGGATGCCATTTGCCTTTTGGGTGTGATTTATTTTTGATTTATTTATGATTGAGAAAAAATCAGTTTTATAAAGAAGTATAAAATACTAGTCCTTAATGGATCCTTACCAAAAATCCAGTCTTGTATGTATAAAAAAGTAATAATTCTGAAGTGATTGACAGTAATGGACCCTAAACACTACAGTAACATTTTTTTAGGCTTTCGTATTTTGGACCCCTTTATAGAATACATTAGTATTTTTGTAAGAGTTGCTCTTTCTTCTAGGCTAAAAAAGGATTAGTGGGATTTCACAGGCTGTATTTCCTTCAGAGCTTTAGGGCTTTTTATGCTCTTACTTACTGTGGCACCCAAATTCTCCCTTTTTCCCATGAAAGTAGCTTCAATGAGGTTTCCTGGGTGTAACTGGTAATAGGACTTGGCCCTTATTCTTCATACTCACTGATCATGCAGAGAGGTCCACAGGCGCTGACACTTATTCCCATGTAGAATTCTAGGGAAGCCTTGATTGTAAAACTGTCTGTGTGAATCTTCCTTTGTTCCACTTCTTTAAATTAAAGGGGTCCTCTGAGGGAGCTACCAACAAATGGGCATTCAGAGCTTACCGCATTTTTGTGAACAAGACTTCGTCTGTATTTTAAATTACTCTTTAGAAAGTTCAATAAAATCGTTAATGAATTAAAAAATGACATTGAAGAAGAAAATGATCTTATTGTACTATTACTTAAATGTTCTCCCCCTCTGTAGTCCGTCTAACTCCTCTACAGAGTTCTCTTAAGAAATTAACAATATTGAAATTACCTTAAGGACATTTTTGTTTGGACTTCAGGATGCCACTTACAATAAAGCAACTGCAAAATAATATCTGGTAGTAAATCAAAGTGGTGATGAAATAACAACCTGCAGTTTATAAAGTTGTTTTTAATACCAGCTGAAGTGTTGTTAATGGGTAAGCAGAATTTGTTTCTGATTCAGTACTGTTCGGCAGTGATTTTTAAGCAGGGAATGCATGCAGAACAGTTAAGCAAGGATTAGATTAACTAGCTTTGGCAAAATAAATTGCCATTCAACTCTAATGTTTTTCCTCAATCAGATTGTAAAGATTTGTCAGTCAGTTTACAGATATAAATTCTGATCTTGTTTTAAATGAGCTACAAATTAAATTGTGCAGGCTGATATTTTTTAATACCAGCTCACTGTGTGTGAATGAACTGAAGCACTGAATCTGATTGTCTTATAAAGGAAACTAGACTTCATTGGAACAAGAGACCTTTTTAAAAAAAGAAAAAGTCATTATTTGAATAAATAAAATGGAAAAAAGGTAGTAACTAGAACTGGTTGGGAAATGGCCGATGAAATGTTCTTTCAGCAAAACCGGAACTTTTCAATTAAACTTTCCAGGCCAGGACGGAATTTCTGTTCAGAGAGAGAGATACACACAGAGAATAGCCAGTTGCCAAGGGGTTAGGGTGTTCACCTGGGATGTGAGCAAGGCCGGCTCCAGGCACCAGCCCAGCAAGCAGGTGCTTGGGGCGGCCAAGGGGAAGGGGCGGCACGTCGGGCTCTTCAGCGGCAGGTCCTTCAGTCCCTCTCAGAGGGAAGGACCTGCCGCCGAATTGCCGCCGAAGAAGAAAGCGGCTCAGTGGAGCCGATCGCGATCGCGGCTCTTTCTTTTTTTTTTTCCCCCCCGCTGCTTGGGGCGGCAAAAACCTTGGAGCCGGCCCTGGATGTGAGACTGGGGAAACTCATGTGAATTACTTCATGCAGTATATGCAGTAACTGCCTGTTCCTCTCTCTGCTGTTTGGAACCTTCACTTGGGTGATAATCAGGTGCCCATCACCTCCCAGCAGGTTGAGAAGGATGTTGAAGTTACAAGCATCCATTGTTGTGTTTTCAATATCTTGTATGCCATTGACGAGAACAAGATAAAACGCAGTGGGGACAAGGAAGAGGTCAAATTCAGAACTTTTTATGCTCCCATAGAGACAACTAGACAGTGTGTAAAAGCAAATATTATTAGGAAAACAGACCTCATTTTCATAAATAGAACAGCACCTATGAAAACGATTGAGCAGACAGGAGCATTCAAGCTATTCTGGCCAACCAAACTGTTCCCTAGTATAGTGACCAGATATGTCCACATTACTCTTGCTCAGTTTGTGATAATTGATTTTCCTGCTCAGTGCATTTGATATGCTACTAGATGAAAGTGGCATATACTGTTATATTCATTTTGTGAGGCAAACCTACTTTTGCCCTATCGATGCCATTTTGCGAACTCTGGGCTCAATCCTGTGAAGTGCTGAGCACTTAAGTGGTTGGCTTTTTGCAGCTCCTAGGATTGAGCACCACCTTTGTAGTTTTATGTGCATTATTCATACATGTCTCTACATATGCACCCTGTACCATATGGCATTGTAGACGTGTGCTTCGTTGCTCGCGGTACAAATTCGCTGGAGACCACTCTTTCACACACCAGTGCCCTTTTATTTCCCTGTATTTTCCCACCACTACGTATATACAGCTATATACAGTTCAATATCAGTAAGGTAGCCCCTTAGGGAACAGCTTGCTCTTACAGCTAGCTGGGAGCAACAGGCCCTCACTCCTCACTTTCCTGTTCCCCCCTCCTACTTCTTTCCTGCTAGCTTTATAGGCCTTCCTCTCAGCAGGCTCACAGGTGATTGCTCTCAGGCTCCTTTAATGAGCCACACCCTGCCAGCTCCAGTCAGTTCCCCTTTATGGAAGCTATGCTAGCAGGTTCTGAGCTAACAGGGGCTGGTTCAGTGCCTCTTAGGCCAGCACCCTGTTACAGGCATACTTCCCACTATCACTTGTGGTCACATAGTACCACAGAACGATACGTTTCTTTACTATATCTGACATTAATATCTCTTAACTTAGGGTAGAATTTGGATATTGGGAATTTGGGGAGAGATTTAAAATGTCATGGTATGGCTGAAGGAGCATGGTGTTTAGAGGCCTTCAATAATTTAATATTTAAAGATGTGTGGAGAGATTTTGTACATTTGATAAGGAAAAATTTGTGAGAAGAAAAGTATATTTGTGGTGATGGGAGGGGGAGTTCTGTGCCTCTCTTTCTTTGTCCTTTCCCATATCACTGGTTCTGAACAACTTTAACAGGAATCAAAATGTATAATAAATATCATGATTGCTAAGCCCAGTTCATCAAGGCTCCAGTGCATTCGCCTTTTTGCTTCTCAGGTTGCCCGGTAAAGAGTCTCATTGGCTGCAGCTCCAGATCGAAAGCATTCCTGGCTGCAAAAATTTCAGGGTGTGAAATCGTGTGAACCAAACTGGCAAGAAATTTCACATGACTTCCCATTAAAAATGTCTTGTGTGGTTCTTAGTAGGCCTTGCTGCCAAGTTTTTTCCTCCCAATATTCAGGCTAACTTTTCTTCTCTTAATTTTGCACTTCTCTTAATCTTAAATCTCCCCAAAGGTTATATTGTATAAATGATCAAGATACTTGTATCCATTTGACATTACTCATCTACCCCTAGATCTGTCCTGTAATAGGATTTGTATGGGCAGGTACTTACCCCCTTGTGGAGTCCCATTGAAGTCAGTGGGTTCCACATAGATGCCAGAGTCTTCTAGTTGCTGAGTTGCATGCTCTAACAAAGAACATGATGCCATGAAGCCTCAGCACAGCGAGTAAACTAGAATGAGTAATGTTGATTCTGCTACAGATTGGAATATTATGTAAAATATTCCCAATCTCTTCCTCTCCCCCCTCCCCACTTTCTTCTCTTTTCCTTTGAAGGAAATGGGTGCTTTTTTATTATAATTACTCAACTTAATGAGGAAAGCATCTTCCTTACTCTTTTGTGTAAAAAATCTCAGATAAATCAAAGGAATGTATAAATCAGAGGGGAAAGTGAATCGTCGTCTTTAATCTGGGCTTGTATTTAATTTTACTTTCTGCTCTTTCATTCCAAACACTAGAGAATTTAATTTGGAAGATAGTGACAAGAAATTGCTGGAAGTTGGACTCATTTTTATTTATTTGTTTATTTATTTATTAAATCCTCAGTCCAAAATCTGGATTGATTTATATATGCATGTATATATGTATGTATTTATTTATTTATTTAACCAGAGTCCCTAATTTGAGTAATGGACTTGTTGATCATTTTCTCAGCTCTTTCGACTTGCTCATTTAATCAGTGATTATTGTTTTCATCAAAATGGGATGTAACGTGGGAAGATGATGTTCTGTGTGAATATGCAACAGCTGACAAACATGGAAAAACACAAAGTAGGCAGCATCTTTCTCTACTATATAAAATCCCAGTGCTTAGATAAACCTAAAAATCCATAATGTTTTGATTTTAATAATTAAATATCCTTGGGTATTCACAGCTGTTTAGAAAAATACTTTCATTTTTATTGAGATTTTTGTAGCAAGTATAATAAGTGGGCTGGACCCCTTTTATGAATTAAACATGCAATTGTAATTTCACTATTAACTCCTCCTCCAGTTGCCACACACTTCTGACCAAGCATATCATGGCTTCCTTAAGTCCATATTTGATGTTTGTCTTCTGGATGAAGGCCACCACTTCATCCTTTAAATGTGATGGATCCATATTAGATACTGTTTCTTGAGCTCTTGATCAGAGATTTTCTGTTAGAAATGTCGGTTCAGCCTGCACGTGTGCTCTGTACAACCTCACACTGCACTCGACGGGTACGTAGGGCTGCACAGGCACACCGCCCTCAGCTCCTTCTCTGCTGCCTCAGCCTGAGACTGCGCTCATGTGTGCCTCAGCATGTTCTGTAGTGGTTGTTTAATTAGTTTAGTGCATCAAGTTAATGTTGTTAGTATAGAATTAATTAGATTGTTGTGAGAGGTTTCTGTTTTTCCCTCACTTTTTTTTTTCCTCCCCATTTTTTCTGGGGAGCTTATTTGGCCTGGCTGGGCATACCTGGCTAGCAAGGTTTCAAATGCTGCCTCTCTCGTCAGGAGGCTATCCTGATCAGCAATGGCCACTCTGAGTGTTTCTATTGCTTGGGAGAATCCCACGTCTCCCAAAAGCGTCACTTTTTCCTGGCTCTAAAATCTAGAGCTAGGAAGAATCAGAAGACTAAACTGAAGCTGCTGCTGATGGATCTCTCCCTTTTGAACAGCTTCCGAGTCAGGTCGGTAGACCCTCTCTCCAGTATATCAGCCTCCGGGCTGATCCAGTGCCCCTTTGGCTTTGGCCTAAGAAGGGAAAGATCTCAGAGGGTTTAGGGAGGGCTCTGAAGAAGAGGAACTTGGTCTCCCACCACAAAGAGCCAGCTTCCAAGAAGGCCCAATCTGCTAATCTACAGTGTCAGAGACCTCGACCTCCCAGCCCGGTATTATGGAGGCAAAAGACTCTTCTTCTCGCACCAGCAGAGCAGGGAGATCCTGGAGCGCTTCAGAGGAACACTTCAGGGCCCCGGTGCTGTCCACCTCCAGATCACCGCCATCTATTTCAGATTTAACAACAATGCCTTCCCACTCAGCTCCATTGGTACTGACAAAATCGAAGCACACGCCTTTGCCTTGGTGCTTACTCACTCCAAACCCACAGCACCACTCAAGTCAGCTGCTGCGTCAAAACTGACCCACCTGGTATGACAGGAATTCTGATACTACAGGGACTTGTCAGTGTTAGTCGAGCTGGAGTCCCCATGGCTTATGGGTACAGAATAACTCTTGGTACCAAGACCCCGGTCTCTGGATTACTAGTGCTTCCTGGTACTACGGGATTCTCAACAAACAGGGAGGAGTGAGATCTTGTTCCCTATGTGCCAAAGCTATAAAGTTATGGAACTGGTATACAGCCCATCAGATTCAGATCTCAGCCATTTACAAGATCATTTACAAGATCAGGGTTATCCTCATAGTACTGACCTGGCTGAGGCAAGCTTGGTATACATACCTGCTTCACCTGTATGTCCAACCGGTATTCAAGCTTCCGACTGTCCCTCATCTCCTCTTCCACGGCACAAGTCATGTGCTTCACCCCAACTGAGATGTCCTCTATCTCCATGCGTGGCTCCTATATGGTTCACAGGATTAGAATCCACCTGCTTGACAGGGATACAACATGTATTGCTAAACAGTACAAGGAAGTCAGCTCAAATTACTGACCCTCAGAAATGAAAGAGGTTCAATCACTGATCACCACCTTGTCCCTGAACTTTTTCCGCTCTCAATCATCTTAGATTATCTGCTGGACTTAAAAAAAAAAAATTGGGTTTATCAATTAGCTCTATTAAGGTTCATCTCGCTGGGATATCAGCATTTCATTCCGCAGTAGAGGGGTTTTGTGTTTTTGCACACCCTCTGTTCTCAAGATTTATTAAGGGTCTAGGGAATCTGTACTCCCAGGTTAAGGATGCTACTCTGACTTGTGATCTCAACCTGGTACTTACAAACATTATGGGACCTCTGTTTGAACCTAGGGCAACCCGCTCCTTGCTTCACTTATTTATGAAGACGGCCTTTCTAGTACCTATCACATCAGCTCATAGGGTTGGAGAAAAAAATTGAGTCTTGATAGAAGACCCCCCATTTACAATATTTTTCAAGGGCAGGGTCTCTGTATGTTCAGAGTTGCTACATGGGCTTCATTCCGTATCTTTTGTAAACACTAGGCCTTGGACCATGCCATCAGATCTGATGCGGCACTTGGTTCTTCTATACTGTCTTCAGTGTTGGACTTGATTCCTAAGCTCCCTTCTCCCTGTGAGGATGGATAAAGCTCAAGAGTCACTTGCAGTGGAACACCCATAGGGACAGTACTCAAAGAAAAGTTTACTCACCTTGTGCGATCAATAATTGTGGCTCTTCTAGACTTATGTCTCCCCCTGGGTGCTCCACTATGTTCCCTCCTTCCACTCTGCTTCGGACTGTTCTTGTTGGACGTTCAAACAGAGAAGGAACTAAGGGCGGTTTGCCTATGCAGCCCTGGGTCCCCACAGAGCATGGTACAAGGTTGTATAGAGTGCATGCGCAAGCCAAACGGAAACTGCTAATGGAAAATCTCCAACCAAGGGCTCGAGAGGTGCATGTGCACCTGAATTTGAGCACCCACAGTGACACACATCTCAAAGAACCAGTTACTGCACAAAGTGAGTAACCTTTTCTTCTTATGATGGATGTGCCACAAGTAAAAGGAGCTTGCTGCACAATAGTTATCTTGACAAATGTTACGATGGTGCATACAAGATAGATTGGACACCGTCTGTCAGGAATCCTATTTTATATCCCCTGGACATATTAACAAATTGTGACCATAGAGGAAAATATGAGACCTCTAAGTCTCTCTCCCTGAGAGATTATGACCTATTTTTTGTAATACATAAGCAAGGAAATACAATAACATCCTGGGGATGGTCTTGGGAGAAGCTAATTTTAGGCTGTTAACATGTGTTAGCTAACATGTTATCATCATACCTTCAAATCCTAGTCTGACAAGGTCTGAGAAGACATTTCTTATGGTTTCTAAGGGCCTACACCGGGAATATAGGGCCCAGTTCTGTGCTCACATTGTTGTAATCAAGAGTAACTCTTTTGAAGTCAGTAGACTTACAGTAGTGTAAACAGAATGAGTCTCACAATCTTTTACTAATAAGAGGGTTATGATTTATGGAATGAAAATGTTAGGCTCAGTAACAGGAGGAGTGTTTTCTTCCACAGAAGTGATTGGAAGAGAGAACAATGTGCGATTATACCATTGTGAAAGTAGAGAGTATAAAAAAGTTAATTGTCGATGCTGTACACTTGCAGCTAACTAGTCTAGTCAGGTCCTCGTGCTGTATCTCAAGAGATATCTACTATAGAGCAGGGATAGACTACATCTCTCAGTCCACAAGTTTTCTCTTTCTGTGGATAAAGTCTTTAAGACAGGAAAGCTAAGAAATGGGCAAGTGCTAGGAGAAAAAATACATACTTATTTAACAACATGCATTGACGCAATTTTTTCCTTGGAAGGTTAAAATTAACTAAACAACTTTGAGCAGCCCTGGGCATTGATCCCCTTTCACAATCTCACTGTAAATAGAAATAGGGTGGTTTTAAATTGTACATCTAGTATCTCCAAGCACAACATTATTCCCTTTTCTTCAGTAAGGTTTCATCTGTCAAACTGATCCTTGTTTTGTGTGTTACACACAGAAGATGAAAAACCCAACTTCCATACAAAAGGAATTTTAAAAAAAATCAGACGCTGAACTGTATAATGTTAAAATATCATTTCTACATTGAAAACTCCACAGACAGCTTGTGCACATTAGCATCAAAATCTTCACTAAATCACTTTGTACAATCTTAATAGAAAAAGTTAATAACTTTCATACCTGGGCTCACTGATTTCATTAACCTGCCTAGCTCAGTGTTATCATGAAAAAGCACAACTCTTCTCATTATCTTCACCACAACTTTCTTTGAAAATTGCTGACTAAGCTTTAATGCCAGCTAATACTTAAAGGTTAGCTACAGTGCTTTGAAAGGCAGGACCTGTTGTGCTTCCTATAAATTTACTTGTCTACGTGAGGCTAGTTTTCCATTAAGTTCTTCACAGATATGCACACGTTCACCTACCATTTTAATTCTGATTGTGACATTAATTTGGACTGAAGAATTGATTTTTTTTTGGCCACAGCTGTGGCCATTATTAGCTTGGTCTCTGACACTTTGCTCATGACACACAGCAAAAATGGAAAAGGATAATTGCTCTCTTTGTGCTTTGCTTGGGGAAAAAGTAAAGGGAGAGCTGAGTTTAAACACAATATCACCTTTTTTGCCCCCTATATATATCCTGGGACAGATCCTCCGATGTAGTACATGATGAAAGGGCCTCCATTGGACATATAAAGCACATAGCCCCTCATTTATACCGACAGAGGATATGGCAAGACATAATGGCCCACAAGTATGTGCTTCACCCATGTACATGTATGGTGGGAAACTGAAGTATGAGTTCACCCAGTTAGACTTTATCAATTTTCACCTTTATAAATTTTCAAGACTGAATCATTGTCACTTGCAGATTCTGATCATGTATATATGATAGATAACGTTATTTAACATTACACATATCCAGTTATACATTTATCCAAACTTTCAGAATTTGTTTTTCATTCTCCATTCTATGTTGTTATAAATCATTAACACTACATCAGTATTACATCAACACAACTCAACATTAAACTAACAAAACATAACCCTTATTTTCTACCATTGAGCAATTTTATCTTATATCTTATATAATATTTATCTTATTATAATTCAGTATATGTGGATCATCCTAAATTATTCATTAACATAACCTTAATTTTTTATTTGAAGAGGAAAGTTATGGAGAACAGCATTGCCTTAATGTCAGCATATTCTTACCTTTTCAAAATATGGGTTTTCAGGGGACTTTGTGCTCAAAGTTTAGCATCACACTTGTAAATCATTAAAAAGCCTTGTAAGTAGTTTTGCTGGTTGCATTTTGCGATGCTGTATTCAGTTTAGGGCCTCCCACCTCACAGCATCTCAGAACCCAGGCTCCAGCCCAAGCCCAAACATCTACATTGCAATGTTACAGCCGGAGCCCTGGAATTCCCCTCATTGACTGCATCAGAGGAAATAATAACAACAATAGCTGCCGTTCTGTTTCTTATTCAGTTGTCTTTTTGGTCTGTAAATGACTATCACTATTCATGAAAAATATCCTATTGTGAGACTCCCCATTATCTTTTCTCTACTGCTCCTGCACCTGCATTTGACAATGACTCTTTCAACCAGTGTAGCCTCCATGTTTACAAGTACTCTACTTCTCTAGTAAAAAGAACTGGAGTACTTGTGGCACCTTAGAGACTAACAAATTTATTAGAGCATAAGCTTTCGTGGGCTACAGCCCACTTCTTCGGATGCATATAGAGTGAAACATATATTGAGGAGATATATATACACACATACAGAGAGCATGAACAGGTGGGAGTTGTCTTACCAACTCTGAGAGGCCAATTAAGTAAGAGAAACAAACTTTTGAAGTGATAATCAACTCCTGTTCTTTTTGCGGATACAGACTAACACGGCTGCTACTCTGATACTTCTCTAGTGGAAGTCTGGAATTATGTGGACCAGGACTTAAATGCTCAGAGAGTATTTTCCAGGGGCTTGGGGCTTCAGCCCCGTGGGGCTCACTGGGACTCAGGGTTTCTGCCCCACTAGTTTGAAAATATTTACCAGAGCTCCACTCCGGATAACTCCAGCTGTATTTAAGCCCTGATGTGGATCCTCCCACAATTGTTGTCTGCTCATATTGTATTGGTGTGTAGGCATTATCATAGCAGTGGGGGAGTCAGTTCAGATATTTTTTTAAAGAGCCACCCCAAACTTTCTCCAGTACTTCAAATCAAAACCTTAATGATTTGAAACAGTTCAGTGCGCTTTCAAATTTATGTTGACATATATCCTCTGTGTATCTCAGCTTTTCTGTGTCTGTAAGAGGAAGTGTCTGATCAGAAACAGGAAATACATAAATATCATAAGGCAGTCTATTCTCCTGAGATTTACCACCCAGTTTAGCAAATCTACATGCTGGTTGCTCAGCTAGGGTTGAATAAGCACTGGAACTTTGAGGTGCTTATCTGGGTATAATAATTAGTAGCAGCCAAGCCCCATGTTCTAACCTTTTTCTCTTCACGAAGCTGCCTTGTCAATTTCACCTTTCAAGTGTGAATATTAGGAATGCCGCTGTGGGTGAATCAACAGTCTTTGCCATCAATGCTGAGCAAATGCTTGGTTGAGCTTCCTGTCTACGTAGAGAGTTTAACCAAAGTGGCAGCCCTTCTGTGACTGTGGAGGGAAACACATTTTATTTTTATAATTAACATGCACTTTGTACAGACGAAAGGGTTTCCCCAGCCCTTATCTAAATTAGACACGTCTCTGCATTTGCCTAAAAGTTCCTGTTGCAAATGTGCAATTACAGGCATATTTTGTTTGCGAAGGTTATAGACCAGGCACTCCAGCCCTGTGATAGTAGGATGCACAGCCAAAATACTTAAGTTTTAATGTACCTGATTATTTATGTGAAAAAAACACACACACACACACAAAAACGTAAGGCTTCTTTTGTGACAGAAAAAAAGGACCAATTTTCATCAATTACCAGTGAAAAGCCATTGAATTTAATGGTGCTGCACCAGGTAACTCAGAGCATGTAGTTTGCACTCTCATTAGCTGGTAGGCAGGAGTGCTTCACTGCAATGATGTATATGGAAAGAATATTAGAAACTTTTATTATTCAAGCTTTTTAACAATTGCATTATTTTTAATAAATAAACAAACATGCACATAACTCAAGGCATCCCAAAACATGATATTAGGAAAGGAAGAAATTTAATATTGAGCATTATACTTCTCAGGTCTACTTTGAACACATAGGTTGCTTAAAAATTGGGGAGGGGGGAAATAGTAGTAATTTGCACTGCAGTAGAAAGTGCTTAAATGTGAATTATTTCCTTTAGTCAAGGTTAGCAGTTAGTTAGGTTTTAGAAAGGTATTTCAAACTGATGGCTTTCTAAGCTCAGTTCAGTTTTCAAGCCTCATGAAATGGAATTGAATCTCTCAGTGCTTTGTAAATGTCAATAAATTAAATCTCACAACACAGCTGAGTGAGATATAATATTATTACATACAATTTACAGATAGATAAATTGAGGGACAAAGAGAAAAGAGACTTCCCAACTATGGGAAAGTCTCCTGCAGACACTTATGCATATGAAATAAATGTATTCAAGCACATTAGTGACTCTAAGATTAGTCTCTGGGTCACAAGAAGTCAGTTACTAGAACTCAAGATTCGTAGCTCTTAATCCTTTGCTGTAGCCACTATACACAGTGCTGCCTGAAATATGAGTATACATGCCCCGTATCTATCCAAGTACTTAGGGCTATGCTTAACTTCAGGCATGTGAGTAGTCTCATTAACTTCAATAGAACTTAAAGTTCAACATGTTTGAATGCTTTGCTGGATTGGGGTCATAGTCGCTATATTACAGCGTTGTATGTTCAATGCAATAATACATTAAACACTTTAGTTGAAACTGCGCTGCAAAAAAAAATTGGAAACTGAATATATTTTTTTCTATCTAGTGGATAGCTAAAGAAAGTCAAAAGCAGCAATAAGATAAAAAGAAGTTTTAATGAGTATATGTGGTGAGGGTTTTTTTATTATTTTAAAAGCCCCAGTGCTTATTAGCTGATGAAGGTTAGCGTTTTTCATTAGCCAAAGGCATTTCAAGGTTTCATGGGATATAACTGCAAAACATTCCAAACAAATGAATATTCTGTTTTAAAAGAATAATGAGACATTGAGGGTTTTTATAAACTACAAAGTTTGCTAAACCAATAGCTCTAATTAGATGAAGAAACCCTCTGTAGAGGATTTGCATCAGTGACTGTGCACACGGCAAATTTTTAAGCATTTACATATCAAATACTGCTGGCAGCATTTTGGCTGCAGTCCAGAGCAGTAGATAGTTTTAATCACATTTGTTCACTTATCCTTGGTAGAATTCTCTTATATGGTCTGTTTAGGATTTTCACTTAAACTTGTGCTATTTCTTGTCAGCCGTGGATTTATTTATTTATTTATTTATTTATTTTAAATTTGACATCTGAGGCATTGAAATCTCAGAAACTATTTTATGGAGTGTCTTCGTTTCCTCTCAATAGTTTCCTTGGGTTACCTAAGCCTTTATATACATTTACTAGAAAGAGAGCTTTATTCAGCAATGTGACATTAGAAAAGCAGCCTTTCACTCTTCCGTGGACGTGGTAGCTTCGCTCTTTTTTCAAAAAAATGGGAAAAAGACAGTAGTAGAATGGGAAGAAGTCACTGAAAGTACAGCCAGGTTGATCACATTGCTGATAAAACATCTTGAGAGTCATATAACACGGTCATTGTTGCAGTGAGAGTTAGCTGCATCTCTTATGAGGACTGATCACTGCCTGGAGCATCAAAATGTAGAAAGCTAATGCTTTGAAATATGTGCGTATGACTTCCCAACGCAGACGGCAGCGTTGTTCCTGGAACAGAACTCTGATCTCTCTAGAACACTAGCGTGTGAGCTGCTGAAGCAATTGTTTTCTTCCATTGTCTTGTTCCTGCACTAAACCTGACTTGAAAGATAAAAACCAAATTTAAAACAACAATGCTGTAGAGGCCGATAGGGTTCCAATCACCTGGGGTCTTTGGCATAAAGGTGGCCTCTGTAATAGTATCTATCTTTCTAGTTTTTATAGTGTGCCAGTTTTATGAATGACTGCCCTTGTGTGACCTGAAGAAGAGCTCTATGTAAGCTCAAAAGCTTCTCTCTCTCACCAACAGATGTTGGGGCAATAAAAGATACTGTTTCTTTTGTGGAACTCATCATCTCTCAGAAATGTGTCCCATTCTAGTGTCTGTTCTCCTATAGATGGTGAGAGCCCCCGGGTATCTAAATATGGCCTTTCCCAGTCCTTGCTTTTCCAGGCTGAAGAGTGCTTTTCATGCTTTGACCTGGTCGTTGGTGAATAAGGGGTTAACCTCACCTGCACATGCAAAGGACTCTAAACTGGCTGCTTGATACAGCAGGCAGAGAAAGCCTTTGGGAAGGTCAGGCTCCGCAGCCAACATCAGTGGGTTGAACCCCATACTGGGAAGTTTTCTGCCTACGTTCGCTTGTCCTACTTGCTATAAACACTTTCCTTCAGGAAAAGACATTGAAAGCCTCTGCATTTTTTTCTGCTGAATCATCAGCTTCTACTTACCTAATTCTAGCCTGCATATATACCATGGCAGGCCTCAATCTTCTCCCCACACCTTAACCTGGGAGAGAATCATTCACTGTCCCCCCCCCCCCCCTCCCCCCAAATAGGTGTACAAAGATCACACCCAGTCTCACATACAGAGAGCTGCCTATTTCCAGAGAGAGGCTGTAGGGGAACTTTCACAATGCTGGCTGGACATTGTACAGAATGGGGGGGGGAGATTTTTAATATTTATTTTCTCGCTGTCTTCGATTACTGCCCATACACCCTGTTTGTCCTTTCCTCTAGTCCTCAGGGTGGTCTGAGGACACTGACCTCCAAAAACTCAAGAACTAGTCCAAACACCAGCACTCCTTGCTCTGTCTGCAATACATGGTCAGGGAGCCGACCCCACAACCTATTCGTGTGTTGAGCAAAGCAAAAAATGCTCCCGGATCAGTGCTTGGCTTCCCAGTCTGGCCATGTGCTTTAGGCGTGAATGGGGGGAGGGAAAGAGAGTGCCAGAGAATGGCCAATGCAAATAGTGAGATCACCTTGAACTGGAGGAAAGTTAGAGGAACAACAGCTCTTCCTTTCGCTGGGCCATTGGCAGGCGTGAAGTGTAGCCTTCTCAAATACCATCAGACATATCTCTTGTAAACCTTTCCCATCCCCCTAGTCCAGGGGTCTCAAACACGTGGCCCACGGGCCGCATGCGGCCCGTCAAGCAGCCTGCCCCCCCACCCCCACCCCCGGCCTACCTCCGGGCCGGGGTGGGCAAACTACACCCGTGGGATTGCCCCCCTCGAGCCCCGCGCCACTCCCTGAAGCAGCTGGCATCACGTCCCTGCGGCCGGAGGGAGGGGGAGGGAACAGAGGGCTCCGTGTGTTGCCCTGGTTTCCAGGACCCCCCTCCCCCCCCCGCAGCTCCCATTGGCCGGGAATGGGGAGCCGCGCCCAATGGGAGCTTCAGGGGAGGTACCTGGAGGAGCGGCAAGCAGCGCACGGAGCCCTGCATCCCCCTCCCCCAGGGGCCAAAGGGACAAGGTTCCAGCTGCTTCGCGAGGCGGCGAGAGGCTGGGGCCAGGGCAGGCAGGCAGGCAGCCTGCCCTGGCCCCGGTGTGCACCGCAGCCACCCCGGAGCCACTTTAGGTAAGCAGCTCCGGGCCAGAGCCCGAAGCCCTCCTGCACCCCGCCCCCCAACTCTCTGCCCTGAGCCCCCTGCCTGTACCCCAATCCCCTGCCCTGAGCCCCCTGCCGCATCCCACATCCCTCCTGCACCCCAACCCCCTGCCCTGAGCCCCCTGCTGCATCCCACACCCCTTCTGCACTCCAACCTCCTGCCCTGAGCCCCCTGCCTGAACCCCAACCCCCTGCTGCATCCCAACCCCCTGCCCTGCATGCCAACCCCCTGACCTGAGCCCCCTGCCTGAACCCCAACCCTCTGCCACATCCCGCACTCCCTCCTGCAACCCGCACCCCAACTCCCTGCCCTGAGCCCCCTGCTGCACCCCTCACCCCAACTGTCTGACCTGAGCCCTCTGCCACACCCTGCACACCTCGTGCACTCCCTGCCCTAAGCCCCCTGCCGCACCCTGCACCTCAACTCCCTGCCCTGAACCCTCTGGGGGCAGGGAGGGGTGGAGTTAGGGTGGGGACTTCAGAGAAGGGGTTGAAATGGGGGCAGGGAAGGGGTGGGAAGGGGCGGGGCCTCATGGAAGGGGTGGAGCGGGGGCAGCAAGGGGGGGGTGTCAGTAAATGCGGCCCTCGGGCCAATGAACTAGTCCTCATGTGGCCCTCCTGGTCATTTGAGTTTGAGACCCCTGCCCTAGTTTCTCTAGCTCTGTGCGTGTTTATGTGTGCAAATGGGTAAATATCATTCTCAACCCTGGAGGACTAGTGCCCATTCATGACACAGGTTCTACATTCCGCAGGCTTTTTCTTTTCTTCCCCCCTGGGGAGAAGGTGGGAGGATTCTGGAGTTAATCCATTTTAAACATCCTACTTCCTTCCTTGTGCTCAAGACAATTGACTCACTGCTAAGTCCCACAGTAATGAGGGCATACTGTCTTTTCCGCGACTACAGTATTTCTCTATACCAGCCACCAGGAGGTTATCTGATTTCTACAGGAGGCGCCCTCATTCTGTGACCCTAGAAATTTGAAGCACTACATCTGTGATGCTCAGAGACACCTGCTGGTCCAATTTTAAAGTTCCTGTGGCTAGCCTCAAACCCAGCATTCCAGCATCGTAGCACAATGTGCTATCTACAGAGTCATTGCAACATGGCAGTTTCAGGTCAGTGCTTCACTTTAGTTCTTGTAGGAACCACTCTCTTTGTCTTTGTGACATATCATAAATATATGAAAGAAAACTCAGAACCACTATTACAGAAACATTATCCGCAAACCCAACAATCTTCAGTGTGTGAAGAATATTAGCTTTGGCTTGGAGAATTCAGTTGCATCTCCTACATAATGACTTTCAGGTGTCATGATTACTACTCACATCAACTAAGAACAATTAGGCAAATAGCTGAATGCTACCGTATGTTAAAAAGAGGAAGAATAGTGCCGCTATAAAAACAGAAAGCCCTGCAGTTCCACCCCTCTTAGTAATAAGAAAAAATGTGATTAGCACAGGAATTAGTTTCTGCTTTGATTAAATCACTGAAATAGATTACTTTTAAGAAAAACAATGTGGGAATCCACGGAACTAATGAACCATTTTTGTTTTAGGGGGCAAATCTTATATCCTCCCATCCCAACACATTCTCTCTCTCTCTCTCTCTCTCTCTCTCTCTTTTTGAATGTCTGGATCTGCCTCAACTCCAGGAGGAAGGAGCCACTCTGTGAACAATAATGTTCTTCCTCTGAAATCAGGGTATTCTTCCGGCAGCTTTCAGGGTAGCAGAACTTTGACATTGACCCTCTAAATGAAATGATAAAATATATACATTGTCTGTTGCCTTGTGCCTTGTGTAGTAATTGACACCCGTCTAAAGTTGGGTGTAAATTACCATTCTGATCTAGTGCTGATTTTTTATTCATTTTGCATTGGTATATGTGATGACAGTGTCCAGGGCAACAGATAGTTTGTTCTAGGGTTTAAATATAGCAATAAAAGAAGTGCATTAATATATTTTTACTTGTCCTATTAGAAAGTCTCTCAGATAAAGGCTCCGGAAAATGCTCTTCATTTACATTTTCACAGCGACAAAAAAATAAATAAATACAAAAATTACATTCAAAGTAAATTATGGGCTGAGGACAGAAACTTCCAACAGTCAAAGCAATTGTCAATTGCTGCAGGCATTATCTTTCATTTCAATGAAACAGTAACCACTGTGCGCTATGGATGGAGCAGCAGACAAAAATTTAGGGAGTTTTTCACAACCTTAAGGCCAGATTGTGATACTTTTACTCCCGTTTGATAGCACCTTACACCACAATTAATCCCATTACTCAGGGAATAAAATACAACTGCTTGTAAGGGTAACAGAATCTGGCTCTTAACGTTGGAGTTTGTATTTAGCTTGGCAGTTTACCATAGTCAGTGCTTGTAAATTTAATTCGGGGTAAATTACAAATTTGTGTCATGAAAATATGAACATTCCCAGTGAATGAACAAGCATAGGACTCCCCTGTGTGAGATTCAGTGTAGTATTCAGATCTTGTAAAATGCCACCTTTTCATTGGCACTGCTCATGGAATGTAAGTGGTAGTGATGAAGCTATCCAAAAGGGCCTGATCTAAAGCCTGCTGAGATCAAGGGAGAGATGCCCATTGTCTTCATTGAATCAGGCCCTAAGAGAGTAACAAAAGGATTATCTAATTACTATGAGGAATAGACTCAAACCAGAAGCCTTGTGTTAAAAAGAGATCAAGGATCTTTAGAAATGTGTAAATCGCTTTTGATAAAATGTTCGTTTAGCCTCAATATCTCTGGTATATCAGAAGCAGGATAACTGTGATTGATGGACTGATTCTCGTACCTCTGCTCTCACTGAGTACAAACAGAGTGCAAATCATAAAGTCCAGACCAGCAGGATAGATATAGATATCTTTCCATTTGCTGTATCGGAAAGAAGTCCCTGAGTCTAGACTATTTATCTAGAACTGCTTTCTTTATCAGTTGGTCACTGGAAGATCAGTTGGAACTGTTATATGCAAGCCTCTTCCGGTGGTGGGAGTTCTCTGAAGGTGTTACAACCTGAGTGAATTTACCTAATCACCCCTTACTGTTCTTAGTTTCTGGAGGCCCCTGGCCACACTTCCCCATGGAATTACATACAATTCCTGGCCCACAATGATACATAAAGAGATATAAAGGATAACAAGAAAACATTCTACAAATATATTAGAAGCAAGAGGAAGACTAAGGACAGGGTAAGGCCCATTACTCAATGGGGGGAGGGGGAGGAACAATAACAGAAAATGTGGAAATGGCAGAAGAGCTAAATGACTTTATTGCTTCAGTTTTCACCAAAAAGTTTAGTAGCAATTGGACGTCTAATTTAATGAATGCCAGTGAAAATGAGGTAGGATCAGAGGCTAAAATAGGGAAAGAACAAGTACAATTTACTTAGACAAGATAAATGTTTTCAAGTTATCAGGTCCAGATGAAATACATCCTAGAATAGTCAAGGAGCTGACTGAGGAGATATCTGAGCCATTATCGATTTTCTTCAAAAAGGCATGGAAGATGGCTGAGAATCCAGAGGACTGGAATCGGGCAAATATAGTGTCAATCTATAAAAAGGGGAATAAGGACAACCCAGGGAATTACAGACCCGTCAGCTTAACTTCAGTACCTGGAAAAGTAATGGAGCAAATAATTAAGCAATCAATTTGCAGACCAACCTAATAGCTTTCTTTGACAGGGTAACAAGCCTTGTGGATGGGGGAAAGTGGTAGATGTGGTATATCTTGACATTAGTAAGGCTTTTGATACTGTCTCGCATGACCTTTATGTAAAACTAGGGAAATACAACCTAGATGGAGCTACTAAAAGGTGGGTGCATAACTGGTGGAAAACCGTTCCCAGAGAGTAATTATCGGTGGTTCACAGTCATGCTGGAAGGGCATATCAAGTGGGGTCCTGCAGGGATCAGTTCTGGGTCTGGTTCTGTTCAATATCTTCATCAATGATTTAGATAATAGCATAGAGAGTACACTTATAAAGTTTGTGGACAATACCAAGCTGGGAGGGTTTGAAAGTGCCTTGGAGGATAGGTTTAAAATTCAAAATGATCTGGACAAACTGGAGAAATGGTCTGAAGTAAACAGAATGAAATTCAATAAGGACAAATGTAAAGTACTCCATTTAGGAAGAAGGAACAATCGGTGGCATACAGACAAAATGGGAAATGACTGTTTAGGAAGGAGTACTGCAGGAGACTGATCTGGGGGTCATAGTGGATCACAAGCTAACTATGAGTGAACAGTATAACACTGTTTCAGAAAAAGCAGACATCATTCTGGGATGTATTAGCAGGAATGTTGTAAGCAAGATACAAGAAGTAATTCTTCTGCTCTACTCCACGCTGATTAGGCCTCAACTGGAGTATTGTGTCCAGTTCTGGGTGCCACATTTCTGGAAAGACATGGACAAATTGGAGAAAGTCTAGAGGAGAGCAACAAAAATGATTAGAGGTCCAGAAAACTTGACCTATGAGGGAAGATTGAAAAAAGTGGATGTTTAATCTGTAGAAGAAAAGACTGAGAGGGGATCTGATAACAGTTTTCGAGTACATAAAAGGTTGTTATGAGGAGGAGAGAAAAACATTGTTCTCTTTAACCTGTGAGGATAGGACAAGAAGCAATGGGCTTAAATTGCAGCAAGGGAGGTTTAGATTGCACATTGGGAAAAACTTCCTAACTGTCTGGGTAGTTAAGCACTTGAATAAATTGCCTAGGGAGGTTGTGGAATTTCAATCATTGGAGGTTTTTAAGAGTAGGTTAGACAAACACCTGACAGGGGTAGTCTAGATAATACTCAATCCTGCCTTGAGTGCAAGGGACTGGACTAGAAGACCTCTCGAGGCCCCTTCCAGTCCTACAATTCTATGATAAACTTAATACAGTAGGATCTCCCAAAGATTTTGTAGGAAATTGCCACATCTGTCACAGGGATGACCTACGTAATTATAGGCTTGGCAATCTGAATTCGATCCCAGGTGAGATAATGGAGATCCTGATATGGGACTCAATTAATAAAAAAAATTAAAGTGGAGGGTAATATAATTAATACCAATCAGCATGCGTTTATGGAAAATAGATCCTGTCAAATTAACTTGATATTTTTGATGATATTACAAGTTTGGTTCAAAGAGGTAATACTGTTGAAGTAACATTCTTAGAGTTCTGTAAGGCATTTGACTTGGTATCACGTGACATGTTGATTAAAAAAATAGAAAGATATAAATTTGACATGGCACACATTAAGTGGATTAAAAGCTATCTAACTGATAGGTCTCAAAATGTAATTGTAAATCTGGAACCATCATCGGATGTTTCTAGTGGGGTCCCACAGAGATCAGTTTTAGGTCTACACTATTTAACATTTTTATTAGTGACCTGGAAGAAAACATACAGTCATCATTGATAAAGTTTGCAGATTACACAAAGTTGAGAGAATTGTAAATAATGAAGAGGACCGGTCACTGATACAGAGTGATCTGGATCACTCGGTAAACTGGGCACAAGCAAAAATATGTGTCTTAATATGGTAGATAATATCTTATAATGATAGGAACTTAACAGATAGAAGGTTAAAGGGTGACTTGATAAGTCTACAAGTAGCTGGGAACAATCTAGCAGAGAAAGATATAACACGACCCACTGGCTGGAAGTTGAAGGTAGCCTAATTGAGACTGGAAATAAATTTTAATAGGGAGAGTGTTCCAATGGTTAATTAATGTGCCAAGGGTCGTGCTGGATTCTCCATCACTGACAATTTTTAAAACAAGATTGGATGTTTTTCTAAGAGATCTATCTGCTCTACGAATTATTTTGGGAATGTTCTATGACCTGTGTTATACAGGTCAGGTTAGATTTATCATAATGATCCCTTCTGGCCTTAGAATCCGTGAAATGAAAAGATCCTTGTTCCACATGTAGTCCCGTGAAATCAGCACTACTCCCAGAGTAAGATGTGAGGAAGAATGGCAGAATCTGACTCTCAATGAAGAAAATGAAGTTTTGAGCCAAAAACAGAGGTGCCTGAAATAAAGGGATGCTTTTTGACTACAACACACTGTGTAGTCCTACACTAATTTTTCAAAAGTGTCCAGCATTGGAACTTCTGTTCCCATTGAACTTGATGGTAAAACTCTGGGTAATTTCAGTGGGAGCAGTTAGGCCAGTGCTGAGTGTATTTGAAAAGCCTGCGCTAAAAGCACAAAGGAACCACTCACAGAGCAAGGAACTGCTCATTGTGTGCAAAGGAGGCAAGATCTAGCCCTTAGATAGTTGCCTATAATAATTATTCTGGCTTACTTAGGGCTGGTCTACACTGGGGTGGGGGGTCGATGTAAGATACGCAACTTCAGCTACGGGAATAGCGTAGCTGAAGTCGACCTATCTTATTTCGGCTTACCTTGGGTCCTCACGGCGTGGGATCGACGGCCGCGGCTCCCCCGTCTACTCCGCTACCGCCGCTTGCCCTGGTGGAGTTCCGGAGTCGACGGGAGCACGTTTGGGGATCGATATATCACGTCTAGATGAGACGCGATATATCGATCCCCGATAGATCGATTACTACCCGCCAATTCGGTGGGTAGTCTGGATGAACCCTTAGTAACTACAGCTTCTTTCTTTTTCTATGTGAATGAGATGTAATTAGATCTATTTCAAGCACTTGAAGTGGGAAACTTCCTTCCACATCTTCTGCATCTTTGTATGGTAGTGGGGAGGAGCAGACTCCAATCAAGAAGAACTGCTGAATTTTTAACTATTTCTACAGCTTTTCTTCCTTCTCTCTACCCCTACTCCACACCACATTTCAGAGATTGCTAACTTCATCGGTTTTGACTATATCATATTTTCTTACATCTTCCCTAGCTGGCAAAAAAGTAAGTAAGCAAGGCCAGGGATTAAAGCTGTGAGAGAGGGGGAAAAAACAGAATTTTTTTTTATAAATGTGTTAAAAAAAAAAAACAGTTGTAAAAAGAATCCGCACTCAGAATTATAAAACCAAAAATCACAGATTTCCATGTATTAGAAAAAAGAGGGCTTTCATTCCAATGAATTTTTGAAAGTATTTTGTCATTTTGCCACAGAAAATATATGCAAAGCAAACATGTAGAGCTTGAACAAGAAAAAACTGGAACATTTTTCCCCAAGAGATTTTTGTTTTAGTCATGGGTCAGCAATGAAAAAACTGTTTGTTTTTCTCTCGATGTTGGTAGGTAATATTCCTCTGTGCACAACAGCTGCTTTCTATTGGAGTAGATAGTGCCTGTAACATGTATATATCAAAGGCATTTCTGTGCTTCTAATCACTATAATGTCTGTGCACCTTGTATACTTTAATGAGTCAAGCCTCAGAACTACCCCCTTTAAAGTAGGAAAGGGGTATTGACAGGCCGGAAAATAGACATAGAAAGGTTAATACAAAAATTTTCAAACTTGATTTCTGAAATATAGACTCCGAAATCCATATTCAGGCCCCTAAATAAAAGTGGCTTCATATTCATAGGTGCTGAACATTCACAGTTCCTAGTAACTTCAACTGGAGCTGTGAGTGCTCAGCAACTCTAAAAACCAGACTGCTTTTATTTAAAGGCAGACTTTAGACACCCAACCTTCAAAACATTGCAATAAGTGACTTGCCCAAAGTCACAGAAGAAGTCTGTGGTAAAGCCAAGAATAAAACCCAGATCCCCTTGTGACGTTGTGCAGTCTACATGGTTTTATAAAAACATGATAATAAGTGAATATAATGTAACTGGGATAGTTTTATAAAAAATTTGATAATAAGTGACTATAATGCAAATGGGATATGCTTTGTGCAAAAGGTCTCTTGTAAGGTATCATTACAAAGCTCATAATCTACTGAGTGTGATCATCCTATTTGTAGAAATGTACCACTCTTGTATCTAAAACTAGAAATATAAAATGTAACTCTGAGGGCCTATTGTAATTATGTAAAGTGTGGGCCATTAATGATGGTTTGGAATCTTGATGACTCCCATTGTCTGCAGATGGCTGTTTACCTGTGAGTCTCCCTGTATATGTGTGTGCTGGCAAGTGAGTAATGAAGTCTTGCAGTGACATGTGATCATGTCACCTGAACTGGAATCCATCTTTAACCTGGTGCTTTTCCAGTGAGGGGAGGGGGTGGAAACCCAGAGAGACAAAGGGTTCCCGCCTTATGCAAAAGATATATAAAGGGGTGGAAGAGAACAGAGAGGGAGAGGAGCCATCATGGAGAATCCCCTAGATAACACCTAAGCTGGAACAAAAGCTGTACCAGGGGAAAGAATTGTGCCCAGGCCTGGAAGGTGTCCAGTCTGAGAAAAACTTACTGAAGCATCTCTGAGGGTGAGATTATCTGTATTTAGTTTGATTAGGCATAGATTTGCGCATTTTATTTTATTTTGCTTGTGACTTACTTTGTTCTGTCTGTTACTACTTTGAACCACTTAAATCCTACTGTCTGTATTTAATAAAATCACTTTTTATTTAGTAATTTACTCAGTATGTATTAATACCTGGGGGAGCAAACAACTGTGCATATCTCTCTATCAGTGTTATAGAGGGCGAACAATTTATGAGTTTGCCCTGCATAAACTTTATGCAGGGTAAAACGGATTTATCTGGGTTTAGACCCCATTGGGAGTTGGGCATCTGAGTGCTAAAGACAAGCACACTCCTGTGAGCTGGTTTCGGGTAAACTTGCAGCTTTGGGACTAGTGATCCAGACCCTGAGTCTTTGTTAAAGCAGACTGGAGTGTCTGGCTCAGCAAGACAGGGTGCTGGAATCCTGAGCTGGCAGGGAAAACAGAAGCAGGGGTAGTCTTTGCACATTGGGTGGCAGCTCCCAAGGGGGTTTCTGTGATCCAACCCGTCACAGTGGCGTTCAAAACATTGCAATAAGTGACTTGCCCAAAGTCACAGAAGAAGTCTGTGGTAGAGCCAAGAATAAAACCCAGATCCCCTAGCTTCCTGTCACGTATTGGCCACAAGACAATCTTCCCTCAATGTGCAAACATTACAGATCAGTCCAATCAATGTGATATTCCTCTTTGTTAACAGTAATTTCCCCAAGACAATAAAGCAGATTATTAGCAGTGGGCAGGTGCTCACATATCCATCCTAACAAGGGTAGTATTCAGAAGACCTGAACAAGGGGCAGTCACTCCTTTAATCATTAATGAAACCCTACACCAAGATGTCAGGAATTTAGTACTCCTGAATGTAATCTAAAAAGCCATTTGCTCTTATTGTTGTAATCCATGTTCTCTTTTCACCCTCCCACTCCTTTTGTTTTTCTTATGTCTGTTTGTTATATCACAGCTTTATTAAGTGTACGTCCAGACTACCCGGGTAGGTAATATTCCTCGGCGGGTAGCGATCGATTTATCGGGATTGATATATCGCGTCTCGTTAAGACACAATATATCGATCCCCGAACGCGCTCCCCATCGACTCCGGAACTCCACCGGAGCGAGCGGCGGTAGCGGAGTCGACGGGGGAGCCACGACCATCGATCCCGCGCCGTGTGGACCCCAGGTAAATCGATCTAAGATACTTCGACTTCAGCTACGCTATTCACGTAGCTGAAGTTGCGTATCTTAGATCGATCTCCTCCCCTCCCCCCCCCCCCCCCAGTGTAGACCAGCCCTTAGATTGTAAGCTCTGTAACTCAGGGATAGGTTCTTCTGTATGTTCTGTAAAGTACACACTAAACTCTGGGGCAAGTAGTGGTAACAAGGGATAATCATTCTTCTAGTGCTTCTGAAAAGGCCCTGGCATGACCAGTAGCTTTATGCTTAATAATTCCAACCATTCCACCTCAACAGTTAGCTTAAAACTTCCAATTATCTTGAAACCAATCTGAAAATATCAGTTCAGGTGAGAGACAAGATGGGTGAGATAATCTCTCTTATTGGACTAACTTATGTTGGTGAGAGAGACAAGCTTTCATTACACAAAACTGTCACCAACAGAAGTCCAATAAAAGAGATTACCTCACCCACCTTGTCTCTCTAATACCCTGGGACCAACACGGCTACAACAACACTGCATAGCTTCAGTGACAGACAAGTAGGTACCATTTGAACAGAAGTGCCCTAAGGCATTGAATAATGCATGATATTGGTTTGTCACAACCCTCCCCTCCACTTGTTTAGAGGTAATTGGTGTGAGGCTCTTACTAGTTTCTGGATACTGTTGGCCCTGACCCAGCTTGCATGCTTCCTTACTGCTATGAAAAGGATCGGTATGTAGACCACTGACACTTGGTTGAAGACATTATTCAGATTAAGGTCATGATTCCCAGTTCAGCCAAAGAGGGCAAGATGCAAACCCAAGGAAGGTGACTTGCCTTTGTGCCCCTGACCCTGACGCTGTGAAACTCTAATCTACATCTGCTTTTAATCGCTCCCAGGGGCTGTTACAGGGGCCAAACATCAGCCAGGCCTCACCCTTTGTTTTCTGGTTACTTCTCCTGCACCACCAGCTGGTGGAGGGGGTAGCCAGGCCCCGCAATAGCAGCTCTAAGCCATTGAAGATACCTTCTACCCAGGGGGAAGCCTCTGGGGTCCAGTTATAAATGGGAGTTAGACCAGCTTTGTGCTGCCAGAGTGGTGCAATGTGTCCTAACCAGGTGTTAAATCTTTCTTAATACAAATTCGGCCAAGTGAGGCAGTCTGATATCATTTTCATCCATGTTTTCTGCCATTATGTCCAAAGCAGGCAATCTCGTTCGTGAGTTCTGAATCAGCAAGATACTTAAGCACATGTATAACTGTAACCATGTGTGTAGTCCCAGTGAAGTCAGTAGAAACTACACGTGTGCTGAAATACCTGGATGAATTATGGCCACATACCCTAGCCCCCACATCTTGTGAAATAACATTTGCCTTTGCCCCTTATCGAAATGTTCTGCAGTGCACTCTTGCTTCTGGTCAGGGTTACAGAACTAACTGAACCGTTGACCCCTCTCTAGTTTCACAGATCCAGGGATGAATTTGACAGACTAGGACTGCTCCTGCTCCTACTGATAGCTCTGGCAAAACTCACATTGTCTTCACTGGGAGAAGAATTAGACTGAATAGTTTTAGCAACCATTGCCAGAGGCATTAGCAAGAGCTAATGCTAGAGGCATCGCGTGGTGCTAGCGGCATTATGGCTAGAGAGCACTAGGCAATGCTGTAGTGATCATGGCCAGAGGCATTTGAAAATACACCACTAAAGGCAGGTTCCTCTGTGTGCTGCATAGGACTTTAGCTACTCTATTTAGCCACAATGCTTCTCCAAATATAGGAACCTGTGAGATGCTGAGCACTTTCAGCTCCCTTTAAGGTGTGGAATGTAATAATGAGGAGCTGGTGCTCAACACCATTGCAAGTTCAGACTCCGAGGAAGTGGCTCAGAGGAAAGGAAAGGAAAAGTTCTGTAATATTTGCTATACAGTGGCTAGGGCAAGCATAAGCTTCAATTGGTTGAGCACATAGATCTAAATGTCAAATATCTAGAATATTTTCCAAATGCAAGTGGGATGTCAAAACTTGAGAAGAGTGATATTTATTTTTTTTAAAACCAACAAAATGTGTAGGTTAATTCTTACAAAACATTTGATCGGAAACAGAACCAAAATACCACGAACTTATTTGAGAGACGGAGAAAATGTCAACAGATCTGAGGCTGTTCATTATCGTGAGAGCTAAAAATTAGACAGGGAATTACAGACAGTAACCTGAAAAGCAACAACAGCTGAAAACTTTGTGTGGCAGGCTTGGTTTCAGATACGTTTTGTAAAGCACAATTGAAAAGTGAAACATAGATTGGTGGGCAGTTTATGTTAAGGAAACAATAGAGGAGTATTGACCAGCATGGGCTGTTAATTTGTTTGATTTGATTATATCCTCCAAGCACATTAAAGTCCAAGCACCTCTAAACTTTGTTATACTTTTGTACATCATCCTTGCATGCCAGCGTTTGCCTAGAAACTCACCCTAAGATGTCAGTCATTGGAACTATTTCATGTGGAAGCATTGCTAAGTAAATTCACTAAATGCCTATTCATCCCAGTAAGATGGAGAACCACTGAAGCAGCAAATGTGAAAATCTGCACAGCTTACTATACAGAAAGCAGTTTTCTGAGGCTGCCAAATTGAGACACAGAGTCTGACCCTGGGAGGCATTAAAACTCACATGAGTGAACCTGGAAGGAGGGTCTCAGGCTCCTACAATCTAGCCATTTAGGTTGGTTGATAGACAGATACTCCAATTGGTCTAGACTCAATCAATGGTTAACTTGGTCTTTATTCATCCATTCAGTAATGAACTGTTACCTATGATGATGGGAGAGTTTGTAAATATAAGGTACTTAGATGTTTTACTAGTTCGATAAAGTCCCCAAGTTAATACTACTGACTGCATAATTTTAGAGCATTTTATATAGGGAACTTGTTTAACTTGGTTTGTTATGGCTTATAAAAGTGAAATGTTTGCAAGATGCTGTACCAGCTACAACTGTTTTATCTCTGACTTGACTGGTATCAGTTGCATTATAGACCATTGCCAAAAAGGGTCTTGTATCTCTTATTTTTAATGTCCTGTTTATTGAATCTGAGTCAGTAGCTGAAGATCCATCTATTCATTAGAATTTTCTCAGTTTTCCTAGATATGTTGAAGTAGATAAATAAAGGAGGAAATGTGTTTGTATCTTTGTTGAAGTAATAGGGAACCACCAGAGCAGACTCAAATACATAAATTCTTGGACATTTAGGCTCAAAATTTGAAAACTACTTAGGATTTGGATGCCAAATAACTGATAAAATCAACGGGAATTAGCCATTCAAATTCCTTTGTTCCCATTAATTTTATTGGGAATTTGGCATCCAAATTCTAGGTAATTTCAAATTGCCATCCTAAATGTCCAAGAATTTACGTATTCCACTTTTACACGCCACATTAAGTCATGTTAAATAAGTTCCCTGTATAAAAAGCTTTAAAATTGGCATTGAAAATCTCAATCTTAACCTTTTTATTTATGGGAGAATACTGCACAAATGCAGAATTAATGTCCCCCACAGATATTACTTTTTACCCCACACAAAAATTGATCAATGCACCCCTTGCGGGCAGTGGCAGGGGGCAGAGGAGGTCCCGTCTGGTTCAGGTGTCAGGAGCAGCTGAGGGAAATGTAAATCAGTACCGTGTGGATGAGGCTGGGCTCTCTTAGTCCCTTTCACTCATTATCACAGTGCGCCTGGAGCCGGGGAGGACCTAGGCTGGGGACACCCCTGCTGGTGGCTCCTACCATGCGCCGGGCTCCAGCTGCTAATCCCAACTGGAGTGGGGGGGAGTTCCCCTGCCCCCGCACAAAGCGGCCAGGGCTGGGTCAGACCCACCCCCAGGAACCTCCTCCAGCTCCAGGAAGCTCTGCAACCCCCACATTTCCTGCCCCATCGCTCCCCGTCTGCAGTGAGAGGATCACTGCATGGGGAGCTGCCCCCCGGCTGTCCAACCTCCATGGATCTGGACCACCCCACACCCACAACTCCTCTGCTGAGCCCCACTCCCTGCTGAGCCCCCTGCACCTGGACCCTCACCCCACTGATCCCCCCCTCCTGCACCTGGACCCCCACCCCACTGAGTCCCAACCAGCTGCTCCCGGACACCCACCCTACCAAACCCCACTCCCACAGCACCCGGTCACCCCCGCTGCACCAAGACCTCCTTGCCAAGCCCATACCCCCACACTCAGACCATCCCTGCTGAGCTCCAACCACCTTCACCTGGATCCCCCCACAGAATCTCATTCTTCCTGCACCCGGAACCCCTCAACAAGCCCCTGTGCATCCAGATAACCCCCACACACACACTCGGACCCTCCCACTGAGCCATCCACACCCAGGATATTTGGCTCATATACTGAGCACATTTGAAATAGAAATCACTGAGAGATAATAAGCATGCCTTTCTTTCTAGCCTTTCTAGTAGAACCGGTTTGTAAAGTTCAGCAAAACCAACAAAACGCTTTCAGCAACATTGGCCTTTGTAGAGGAAAAGTCTGCATTAAAAATAGTGTTACAGTAATAGTATCTTAAAACTATGCCTTGAAGAGTCCAAAGGGTCTCAAAATAAGAAACAATAAACATAAATAACTGTAGAAGACAGATTTCTCTACCTGATTTGCAAATTTTTTCTTGTTTCTTTCACAGGACAAATGATCAGCTAGTAGCATTCCTGTCCAGGTATCGCAATATGAACTTCTTGAAGTCGCATGGGAGGGACAATGCAAGGTAACGTGACTTCTCTTAAGTTTGTGTTGGACATGACAATAAAAGTTAGACAGCATGGTTACTCCCAGTATGTGTGGATGAAGGAGTCCTGAGTTCAGGAGACTGGCTCCATGAAAATTGATACTGTGTCTTGGGAATAGTTGTGTCTCACTCTTGAATGGCTGCTCCTGCATGTTATCTACAGAAGAGCATTGGTGTAGAGAAAGGCTTAGAATAGAATGCTGCTTACTCCACACTCCTAGGTAGAGGCGGGTTGCTGCATCAGAAGGTGTACTTACGGTGGGGAGCTGAGCACAAGAGGTTTTCTTTTGTTCTCAGTTGTTTCTCAAACAGTCTAAGCAGTTTTACATGTGCAAATGATCATTTTCTAACTCATTTCTGTGTGCAGCAAAAATTGTATGCGGTGTTGTTATATCTGTGTTGGTCCCATGATATTAGAGAGATAGGGTGGGTGACATTAAGAGCTCTGTGGAAGCTCGAAAACTTGTCTCTCTTACCAACAGCAGTTGGTCCAATAAAAGACCCTCATCCACCTTATTACTGTAGCAAAAATTGGTAGTTTCACCTCCTCTGCTCCAAGCAGGCATCGTGAATACTATTCTATTGTGGTATTAGGTTCTATAATGGATTCTTTAATAGAGTTTTATACTTGATCAATCACAAGTTACTGGTCTTGATGCCAGAATTACTGAAAATCTCTGACATGTGTTATGTAGAAGGTCAGACTAGATGGCCCTGGCCTTAAAATCTGTTAATCTATGGATTCCTTAATAGGGGTCTATCATGATGATGGAGCTCAAGACTAACAAAGAAAAATATACTTTTCCCTTTTTTTATGTTTATAAAATCAAGCCTTAATGTTAGAGTAGGACTTTAAGAAACAATAATAAAACTTTGCATTTATGAGATGCCTTTTCCTCAAAGGTCTTAAAATACAGTGTAAAGATGGATATTATTATTCCCATGTCACAGATTATTGAATCCCTTCAATCCCTTATTTTTATAGTTACCCCCATCTGTATGTCGTATCTTAATTTAGACCCCAATCTTGCAACCAATTCCATTAGCACAGGCTCCAGAGACTGTGTGAAGACTCATTGACTTCAGTCCTATAGATTCGATTGCAGGTTTAGCAAGCTAAATCACCAGGTCCGGGTCATCCTCTGTGTCCTGTAAGGTGCCTGCCACATCTTTGGTTATGGTACAGAAAATAAATAATAAGAGAGCAAGTAATACATCCAGGGTCACAGAGCCAGCCAGTGAGCGAGTCAGGAATATAAACCAATCCCTTGACTGCCAACCTGCTTTTGCTGTAGACTTACAGCCTCCCTTTTGTCCTTATTTAGATGAATTCTTCACAACGTTATCATTCTAGTAGTGTTGTGTATGCAGGGCTTGTATTGCATTTGGTACCAAAATATATTTGAGAGGGAGTTATATAAAAACAAGTCAAAAATATAAATAGCTTTCAGAGCATATTCTCGGGTTTGGAAATACAGCTCTTCAGTGTGATTGACAGGCTTGGCTCTAGCTGGCAGTACAGTTAAATTGGAAAAGCAATGGAAAAGGTTAGGGAGATGCATTCCGTCGCTTTAGCTTTTCTGCTATTCTGGTGCACCTGATTATCCCCAAACGTTGCAGCTAGCTAACTAAAATAACTAATGAATTATGACATTCATGCATAAAGCTGGGTTTAAGATGCCAACCTCAGCTGGGACTAGAACAATTTAGATCAATTAAATGCAGTAATTTGTTATTAATTTAATAATAAAATGTGCTAATGTGCCACTCGTCCTCTCAGAAGAATAATATCCCATTTATTAGTTCAGCTGTTGCTTTTGAATGTGTAAATATGTAAATGCCTTTTATCTTAATGTGACCATACACATTTTATTTTTACTCCTGACATGGTCGTATTAACGTTCCAGTTCATTGCTAGACATGGAAGGTCTTTGACTGCGCAATCTCACCTGCACGGAGGAAATAAGTATAGGCAATGCTTGAGTTCCTTTTGCCTTCTGATGAAACAGCTGAAAACAACATATGACAAGAGCAGGTGTAGCATTGGCACCTGGACATTTGCATTAGGAGCTTCAGGCAGACTCAGATGTAGCATCAAAACAAAACATAATCTCAGAAAATGAAAACTAGTTCCCCTCTCTATTGTGCTGGGCACTGGGCAGATGCACAGTGGGAGGAATCTTCCCCGTCAGGCATTAGTGTGGAGGACTGGAAGACCTTTGCAGCTGCAAAACACGGGCCCCTGTTTGGCTCTGTCCATACCATCCCCTGCATGCTGAGATCATGCATCCCCCAAACAGCCCTCATTCTGGCCCCACGCCTTGGGTACCAGAATCCCACCAGATCCATTACAGTGAAGCCTCTATGGATGTGGGAAGGATTTGCCCCTATGGTATGTGAATTATGACAGTCTTTGGGCCTGATTCTTTGTTGCCTTGTACCTTGTGTTGTCATTGTAGCCCATATAGGGGGTGATATGACCATGAGGTTAGCGGGATTCAAAAAGAGGATTAGGCCTTACATGAATAACAAGGATAGGCAGAGTTATAATAGTAGATATTTAAAACAATAAAGAAGAGCTAGAAACCTTCCAGATTCAGGGTGTAAGTCAAACTCATAACTATTGGGGGTTGGAGGAAACTTCTCTTGGTGACCTTATCCCATAACTGACTACTGCAGGGTTTTTTCCTCTGAAGCAACTGGTGCTGGTCATTGTACGAGCCAGGATACTGGGCTGAATGGACCACTGGTCTGATCTACAGTGGGAATTCCTGTGGTCCTAGGTGTTTTCATCAAAATGTGAAGAATCATTAATACAAGAGTGCAGTATTTAAAACACAATTAGAGCAAATTATAATCCCTGAGGCTACCGTTTTGAATTCATGGGTGAATAACAGCTTCTAAACAATAAGCTTTTCAACTGCCTAAATCTGCTTTGTAAACAGCTGCCTACACTCTGAATTTAAAGTCACCATAGTCTGGTTTGTACAATGGAGAGCGAGGGAGAGAGAGATTAAAAAATGCATCTTAAAACTGAAATGCTTATACCTCTCAGTTACAACGTAGTTTGTATTCAAGCCATGTAGACAATCAGTACATGTTTTACTGCCAAATATGGATAGAAACTAGGCTTCCTTTTATAGAATGAAGTTTTCTTTTAGTTATGCCAAAGTCATTAAAAAGTACATCACTCTGATTTTCCTTTAGTGGCTTCAGAAAAGAAATGGAGGTGGAAATGTCTCCTTAACTCAGCAGGAGAAGCATTATTTTCTTAGAGAACTGGATGTATGAAATGAAATTACATACATTGGCTAGAGTTGTTACATCGCAGTTAGTGGGCAACACTTACATTTTCTTCTCTTTTCAGCATCTTAGACTATTAAAAGCAGAAGAATAACTCCGTAGTTTTATAAGCTATTACAACTTGGATCACCCAGAAGATTTTTTTGACAGGAGCGGCACCTGGCTGGTGTATTATAAAATACAAAGAGAGTCAAGTGTGACATCTTCACTGACAGTCAGGAAAAGACATTTTTTTAGAAACCCTGCCACAATAGTCATTTGGGGAACAGTGTAAACATGCTGTGATTGTTGGATGTTGTTAAATCTTAAGGGAATTGGGAGCTCACAGGCAGAATGGAAACAGTTCAGAAAAGTTCCATTCATTTTTTTCTGTATTGTTTTATAATTTTCTTTTTGTTTTGGATGTTTCCCCTCCCTCTTGTGTCACATATCCCCATCTGTAGTCTTGAGTTCTAGAAAACAGATAGACATCCCCTCTTGAGCCATTTAGTAGGCATGTCCTTAGGGTTTTCAGCATCCAGCAGTAGGAGCCAATCTTATTCTCACTGGCAACGTTAGCACACTGTGATTCAGGATTGGTTCCCAAAATCCTCCAAATCTTTACATCAGATGTTTAGTGAGGTAGGTGCCATTTTCCAACATGGCACATGCTACTCTGGATACTGTATATTGTGTTAGGTAAATGGACAATATTACCTTTGTTATCTATTTCTAAGCAGCTAACCCGAATACTGGAGAATAGAACATCCAGTAATTGCTGCTGTATTACTGTTCTTATGAATCATCCATGTAATACCCGGCACTACTAAGTACTGTACATAAAGTGCAATTTACTGTGCCTGATGCCAAAATATTTTAACCACTTAGCTGCCGGAAGCCGTTACATTCTTAATAGTTCTGAGGTACCAGAGTATTTGTTCAATGGCTTACTTAGCTGAAATTTCACACCACACACATTTCAGTTAATTTAGTACTGTATCATCCTGAAATACCTTGACTAGAAAGGTCTATTCATTGCCAGTTGGAAACATAGTCCAATATTTGTGGACACAGTATATCAACTGAAATAGTAACACTCTTCTTATTATGCAAAGCACGTGCATTTAAAATTTTTATACCTTACAGCTAACTTTCAGATACCCATACTCCCCATTGCTTCATAATCAGTGCTAGAGGTGACATAAAAACTGCTTGTCCTTGACAATTTGCCTTCTCATAGCTTTTTCATTTTACTCTGTTTAGAAGATGGTGATCAGAAGAGCCCAGTACAAAGGAAAACAAAATAGGCTGAAAGTGTGGGAAAAAATAAAGTAAGATCAGCTCAGATGTCCTCATAGGAAAATAGCCTGGGATTGTTTTTAGTAAAGTGCTGAATGAATTTGGCTTGCGAGTGCAAAAACAGTATCAGTCACCAGCCCAGACAGGTGACGTGATTTGAAGTCTTCCTAGAAAATATTTTATTGTGCACAGAGAAGAAGGGAAAAGAAGAATTACTGGTGGAGAGAAAGCAAAAAGATTACATGAAATCTTTTGTGCCCGCTACTTAACAACTAGCTGCTGATTTCATTTTTAATTGTATAAACAAATAATACTTTGTGTTTCCATAGTATCTTTTCACTCAGCAACCTGAAAGCACTGTATAAATTAACTGAGTCCAGCAACACCCCTTCAAGGAAGGCAAATATCATTATCCCCATTTTACCCACAGGTAAACCATGAGCTTGTGCATGGTCAGTTTGTGTGTGGCAAGCCAGAGCGTGAATCTACATCAAAAAGCCTAGTAGAACTTCTAGTGCACTGTAGCCATAAGCGCCGACTCCGTGGGTGCTCCAGGGCTGAGCACCCATGGAAAAAATCCAGTGGGTGCTCCGCACCACCGGCAGCTCCACAGATTAGTGCCTTCCCCCACCTCAGTGCCTTCCGCCCGCCAGCGGCCCCACCGATCAGCTCCTCCCCCTCCTTCCCAGTGCCTCCCACCCGCCGGGAACAGCTGATCCACGGCATGCGGGAGGAGCAGGGGCAGGAAGAGGTGGGCAGGGGTGGGGGTTTGGAGGAAGGGGTGGAGTGGGGGTGGGGCTTTGGGTGGAGTGGGGGTTGAGCACCCCCCGGCAACTAGGTAAGTCGGTGCCTATGACTATAGCAGAGTCCACACAGCAAGTTAGTTCGTGGTGAGTTGATGCTATGGATTCAGACCCTGGCTTGCTGTGTACTAAATCACCGTGTAGATGAGCCCTTCGTCACAGAAAGGTTAATAGCCTGATTTTGGAGCTTTGGGTGCTCAACATCTCTGAAAATCAGTGTAGAAGTGACTTGCCCAGAGTCTCACATTGAGTCATTTGGAGAGCTGTGAATGTCGCCCAAATGTCCTCACTCCCTTTCCCCTGTTCCAATCATTTGCTGTGCAGATGCCAAGATGATGAGCACAGTATAAATACCTAGATAAACATTAAAAATAGTCTGGCATTGGGTGGACGTGTGAATACTATCTACACAACACTTTTTTCTTCAAACTTTCTATCAACGCGCCCACCAGTTGTGCTCCATCAGTGGCAGCCTTGATGGGAGCTAGTGTAGACTGGGCTGTCTGTGTTGCATAGCTAGATGACGCGGTGCTTAAAACTGCCCTATCGGTAATCTAATGCTCCCGACTTGGCTACTGCTCGTGGAGCTGCACTGCTGAGAAATGTTACAGGGTGGGGGAGAACACTAATATAGAGAAGGCCATGTAGTGGCGATTAGATACTTAACAAACATTCGTATTTGATGTTATTTGACCTGTCTCTGCGGTAAAGTCACACTGCACTACATACGCTTCATTAATAGTTGATTTTGTCCTAGCAGTGTTGTTTATTATTGGGGACAGAATGCTAAACATTTGCATTGTTTGCTCTTTAAGATTTTTATTCTTTTAACCTCTGCTGTTGTGTTTTTGAAAACATCTCATTAGTGAAGAATGGTGGAGAAAAGGCCACAAGACAAGAAAGACTTGGAATGTTCCTCTAAGGCCGCGTATACAGAAGGGAATTTTAAGAATCAATGCTACTACTAGTCCAGCTGCATCAATGTAAGCTCTGGTAGAAGCCATCGTACAAAAAAAGCTCTGGCAGTTTCCAGGGTTTAAAAACATGCCTCTTAAGATTCTTTTCTTTGTGCGAGAGAAGACTCTGTTCCCTGACCTGCAACCCTAAAATGTTGAGGAGCTGTGAGAACTTCCAAGAATTTCTTGCCTTTGAAAGTTTAATTGCAAGAAAATGGAAAATAAGATCTTTCAAAAATAGTGCAAGCTAAATCTTTGGAAAAGGTGGAGAAGGAGGAGACTTTAGAAGACTTTCTCCAAGCCAGAACTTAGGGACGGGATGTGGGAACAGAATTAGATGAATATATTGGGCAAATTCTAAGTGTATAAAAGAAGCAGGAAAAAGAAAGTAAGACTTTTACTGTACAGTTGGACAAATTCAAATATAACCGCACAGATCTCTTATAAGGAATGGACTAAAGGTGTGTCTTGGTGAACCTTGGATAACATTCCAGGATATTCTAAGCTCTGTGGATATTTTATTGCAGTAAAGATGTCATTAATTGAGATGGGTCACGTGGATCATATTATTTTCACAAGTAGGGAATATGTTTGGTACTTTGAAGAAACAAAATCAAAAACTGTGCATTACCTTGCAGTTTTTGCCTTTAATTAAAATGAAAATGAGCTAAACCTTAGGTGTCCTGACTTTTGTAGCATTGGACCAAATGTCTGCCCAAAACCCGTTTGCTCAGTAAACATGGAACCATTTAAACCATGGCAAACGGTGGTTAGGAAATACTCCCAAAAATCTGTTAGTTTTCTTTTCTTTTAATTATCAATGCCAACCTGTTTAACTTGAGGAATGCTTTGTACTTGGATGCCATGCATTATTATGATGGATGTCAGGACATAATTAATATTTAATCTCTAATCATTAAAGCAGATTTCATTTTCTCTCGTGTTGTTTTAAACTTACATATTTATCATTGTTTGATTTTTCCCTTTACTTAATCCAATTATAACAGCTGTGTCAAAATGATAATTAACATCACAGTTGGTATTACCCTCTTTGGCAAGTTTGAGTAGAACGTTTTCAGGAGGCTATCTTTGCTTTTTTATTTTGTTTTGCTTCTATTTTTTCTTCCAACTTGTATTTAAAGTCTCATCAAAATTAGCAGGCAAAGCAACATTAGGTTTTTCTAAATGTCTGTTAATTGCAGAAATAATTAATATCTGTCAGTGCACCCCCACCCAAAAAAGGTGTCAAGGAGACATATTGACATTTTGAAATAACTTTCTCACTGGAGAAACTTTCAACTGTATCTAATTTAAAACATAAATCCATGAGCCTTTCACGTATTTTCCATAAATATTTTTATGTTTCTTAATTCCCTAACTCTGCCCTGACAGCATCAAGCACTAGGTATTGTTCCCTTACTTCGCTAAGATTCTATTTTTCTGAACTATCACCCAATCATTTTCCTCTTATACAAATCCCCGTTTCTAATTTCTTCCTTTGAGAAATCAGTGCTATAGTATAATAACATTGGGTGGTGTGCAGGGCCACATTTCCAATTAGGCACAGTAGGTAGGGGGCACTGGGCAGTGGGGGGTTGGTGGGAGGTCTGTGTGTGTTGGGCACTGGGCAATGGGAGGGTCTAGATGGGGCACTGGGCAGTTGTAGTGATGGAGCTGTGCGAAGGGGTGCCTAAAAGTAAAAGTAGCAGGGTCCCCCCGCTGCCCGGAGCGGTTCGGAGCTCCAAGCACCGCCGGGTGGCGAGGGCCCTACCGTGTCTGAGCAGCGGGTGACCCCCACTGTGCCTGATCTGAACTTCTCAACTTCCTCATGTTTATACCTGGGGGTTTGGTTCAAGACCATCCCTATTTATAACTGTTCATGAGTCACACAGAAAGAGAAATGAGGCTGTTGAGGAATAAGCACAACGCCATACATAAATCCTTCCAACCACAACAAGTGGGTTACTGAAAGTGACTGACCAGGTAAATGTTTTTTTGTTTTTGGATCAGTTGGGCCAATCCTGCCCAGATTCATATCCATGTAAATCCTGATGACTTCAGTGGGATTGCAGGGTGTATGAATCAGGACAAGATTTGGGTCTTTATTTTTTATTCTTCAAGGGTGAAATATATGGCAAATGAACAAAGCCAGAGTAAAGGCGCTCTGGTCCTTGTGAAACCATTGCAAGGCTGAAGGATACAACACTCAGTCACAGTTGTCCATTAGTAGGAATAAGGGAAATGGTAGACAGTTCTGGTCAGCAGAGTATGCCCATATTCCACACCCCTTTGCAGTAAGCTGTGGGGTGTTGCATAGGGGTTAAAGTGCCCATTTGGCAGATTCTCTGTTTGTTTGGGCCCCTGTGTAATCGATACACAGATTTTAAAGTGCTTTGGTGCTTTTTTCACTCTCGTAGATGTCCCAGGAATTGGATCTCAAACAACATGTTTCTCATGCATAAAACACTGATTGCCCACATACATGAAATATTCTTCTGGGGAAAAATTCCCTGCACATGACAAATCAATAGGAATTGCGGCAACAGGTATTTATTGCTACATCCCTAGTTATCAGGCTCCTTTTGTGTATGCATGCATCAGTATTCTTAAAATCTAAGGGTGAAATCCTGGACCCACTGAAAACAATGTCAAAGCTCCAATTGACTTCAGCGAAGCCAGGACTTCATCCTATAAGTTATTCACGGCATGGACTATGTAGATGGAGTCTAGCACATTGAGAAAGCTACTGGAAAACAAATAATAAATAGTAATAATAATTAAAAAAGAGATTTTTTTCCTGTGTTCGTATTTGACTTCCAAGTATTATCACGATTCTACCAGAAATAGTTTTTGTTTGTTTGCTTACTTTTAGGTTTGACTTTGCATATGAAATATCCCCAATCTCACTATAGAATATTCATGGGAGGAATAAATTCTATACCAGCCATATAATTTTGTTTGATGTTTGTGCCATTGTCATTAAAGCACAAGGGATTGAGATGGCTAGGATTGTATTGTGTTTGTAATATCTCCTTCAGAGCACAGGAATTAAAGCAAGATAAGAAATAATTTCATTTTGCCTTTGCCCCTGTTGTCAGGATGCTGCTGTTTTAACACACTGTAAAATGGGTTACATTTTGATCTTTTCCCCATCTTTTTTTATCTGTACTGAGAGTTTTTTCATGTTCTTTTGAAACAGCAGGGAATTCTGAATTCTGTACTTTTTTCACACCCAATTGCCTATCATACCAGGAGGAACTCTGCCTAATCTTGACAGACTAAGTAGGTGCTATTTTTTTTTTGACACTGTTCCCCTCTCTACCTTGTACTCCATTTATCGTGGGGGGGAAAGGCTAAGTCTAAAGGCTTTCAGTACGACAAAAAAGGGTCTTGGGGAGTGTATTGCAAAATTGTGTATACGAAAGCAGGTGTGATTTATCTGTTCCTATGGGTGCTCCATCGTAGGATGTGCGCGCACCTGTGCACTCTTGACTGGAGACTGTACAACAGAGTCCATGGGCCTGGGCCTGGGCGTGCGCAGAGCAGCTCCTCATGCTCCTGTACAAGAAGAAGGAGAGGTTACTTACCTGTACAGTAACTTGAGTTCTTCCAGTTGTTTTGCCCCTATGAGTGCTCCACCTCCCTCCTTCCTACCCACCCATCTGCTGCAGTCTCTGGTTTTGCAGTTGATCAGGAACTGAGTGGCGGCAGGTCCATGCCTCCCTATGTGCCCTTGTCTGAGAGCATGGAGAGCTGCTCTGGGCAGGCATGGGCCCGCAGACACTGCTTTACAGTCTCCGTTTGAGAGCGCACAGGCATGCACATGTCCTGTGTGGAGCACCCATAGAGACAAAACATCTCAAAGAACCCAAGTTACTGTACAGGGAAATAACGCCTCCTTTTATTTGACATCATTTGGCACAAAGAGGAGACTAAAATTGAATGAATTATTGGCAATTTCAAATTTTCAAAACACATATAATCTGTGTTAGAGCTGCACTGTTTGTAGGAAACAATGGATGAAATCGCAGCCCCATTGAAGACAATGGGAATGTTGCCATTGACTTCAAGAGAGCCACTGTATTCAGTGAGTGTAGCCTCTCTTTCTGCACATATTTAGATTTTAATACATTTGTGTATTGTACTAGATTATTCAATGAATGGTTTATTCAGATATATTTCAGCCTAGAGATTTCTCACAAACTCTTCGCTGTACCAGTTGCGTGAGTATTTGCAATTTGCTATGTGTGCTCTGCAATTGTTCAGCTACAGTCACAACAAGGAATTATTTTCTGCTTCCTCACTGGATGATTCCCACCAAGACTTTTCAAGATGGTTGTGTAAATACTTCTGGAGGACAGACTCATGCGCATACCTGTTCATACAAATATTTGCCACACTTTCTCACCAAAATTAGTTGGCACCTACAGATGTTGGTCAAAAGTAAATAGCGGGCAGTGGATATCGTCAAAGCAGATATGTGGGTTTTGTTCAAACAGATGTTCACAAATACTTTTTTGTGGTATTATCTTAGCTCCTAGCACTCCTGCTTCAACACTGGCTTTTTGCTTGTGATGAATTGTTTCTCCAATGCATCTTTAAATTTTTGTTCATAGTGTAGTAAATAATGGTAACGAGGGGTCGGTAGGTGTGCAGCACATCTGAATAACTGTGAAGTCTCAGCAGCAAGCCTGTTAGGTAAGAAGCCAGAAACAGGAAATATTTAGGAGAAGGAAACTGGCTCTCTGCTTAAAAAAATATACCTCTCTGAGCCAAGGACTTTTTTGTGATAAAACTTACTCGTCACGTTTTAATATCTGACAATTTCCTATGTCAGCAGAAAAGCTTTGTTCATAGACTTTGAAAATATGTAAAATAGGAGCCTTCTTTATTTAATATATTGCAAAAACTGTCGGAATATGCATCTTTCTGCTGTAGAGATAGGAATAAAAATAACTGAGAGTAAAATATAAACTTTGTGTGAATTACAAAATCAGTCAAACATTGGCCTTGACTTTCAATCAGATATCTTCATATATAAAATAATACATGTAAATTGTGTTATAATAATCATCAACAATTGTTCACATGAAAATGAAGTTTTGGTTAACAGATAACACTTTAAAAGAGCTATTTAAAAACCGAGTTAAAAGTGCTTTCAAGTACTACATCTGTTTGTGAGTCCCTCTGCCATTTTTGTGTCTTTGCAATCACATTTTCCTATTTTAAAAATTGTTTTTCTCTCCCTATGATGAGTCACACAAACAAGGGAAAGTAACTGCCTAGTATGGAAGAACAGTGAAACTTTCTGTTCACAAAGTGCTGTCAAATGCACAAAGTAAAAAGACTGGGAAAAATAGGGGGAAATAATGTTCTTTCTCTAATTTCTTTGAGGTATAGTAATCTTAGGTGTCACTTGCAACAATATTATGCTTCAGACAGAAGTATGATTTTCAAATTGACTGCGTTTCTTTAAAGTCCAAATATACGTTTAATAGAACAGTTACTTGTGTAAATAATGTTTAATATCAGTAAATGTAACATAAAACAATTGTATAGGAATTAGTGTGAATATTTCACTTTAATAAATATATTTAAAGCTGATTCTATTTAGTTGTGGTTGTTGGTGTATGTTCAATGTAGAATATCTGTCTTTATAAATGTAAATTTAGCAGGGCCAATGTAGCCTTGGTGTAAATAGGTCAAACTCTGAAATCTGTAGGTTTTTTCAGTGCACTCTGACAAGAGGGCAGAAGTGGTCCAGTATGTATTTGAGAACTATAACTTTGGGTTATTAATATTTGGGGATGAGTTAGTATCTGTTCCAAAACCCACTGAAGTCCGTCAGTCTTCCCATTGGGTCAGACCCCAATGAGGTTTGGAGCAATGCAAGTGGTTTTGCTTGTCTTAGTAGTTGACAGAAAGGTTTTCTCTTATCATGTGAGCATTAATAGACATATTAAATTTGATTTCAGAAGAGCAACAGGAGCTGGAGGCGGGAGGGAAGCATGAAAAAGTACCAAAGAGAAAAGAGATTTGCAGTGAGCTTTAGGGTTTTTATTTTATAATTCCATAAGCCTAACTGAAATGAATTTGTAAATATTTTCAAATGTTGCAAAGTGAGAGCAGGGTCTTGTGACACATGTACCCCTGAGCTGTCTGGACCAGGGGTTCTCAAACTGGGGGTCGTGACCCCTCAGGGGGTCACAAGGTTATTACATGGGGGGGTCGTCAGCTGTCAGCCTCCACCCCCAAACCCCGCTTGCCTCCAGCATTTATAATAGTGTTAAATACAAAAAAAGTGTTTTTAATTTGTAAGGGGGGGTCACACTCATAGGCTTTGCTGTGTGAAAGGGGTCACCAATATAAAAATTTGAGAAACACTGGTCTAGACTGCTGGAGTGTTAACCAAATGGAATCATGGTTGCAGAAGAGAAGCTATGGGAGATACAAGGATTCGAGATTATAGACATTTTCACAAAGTATAAAGGTAACAGGCCCAACTCAGGAAAGAATCCCAAGCTAGCCTTCAGTTTTGCAAACCCCAGCATTGCATCTGCAGCTAATTGTGAGCATAAATGGCAGCATTTACACATCTAGCTGCCTGGTTTGTGGACACAGTCAGACAGACACATATGAATGATATTTTTTGTGCCCACAATTAGATTCAGGCATAACCGTACATCCACAAAATGTGAGGTTCTTTTTGAAAATAAGGCTCAGTGTCTGTATCTGCATGTAATTTTACAAATATAAATCTTTGTCATTTTAAGAAAAATAGTTCATATATAAGTTTATTTACAGAACATTAAAATTAACCGATGCACTAAAACAAAATGCCTTTGATGTGGTAGTATATAGGAGATAATCAAAAGCAGGGCAATTTTATTTCAGTCCAGTAGTCTTATTTTAGCCCTTTTCCCCCTCCTGATTAACTCTTTAATCCATGCCATCCTTACTTCCCTGCTCCAAGATTTACTCAGCCCATTCCTCCTGGTCAGTGATATCTTCATCTGATGTTGTTCCCAATTCCATCAAGTTCCAACCCTTATACTCCAACAGCCCAGAAACATTCTTGAAGAAAGTGGTTTGTTATCTACTCTGACAACTGTACATCATTGCCATGGCAAGTTAATTTGTGATTACCTGAGCTCTGGAGACCTTTGTGTGTAGGAGCCTTGGCACCCTTACTTCCAGTTCAAAATCCTGGAAAGCCGCTGAAGTTGTCCACTTTGGCTAACATTAGAGAAATTTTGGTGCTAAATCCATTTTTTCTTTAATCTGGGAATTATCGTGTAGCTTTCCTATTGTGTAAAACCCCAAGAAGGACAAAGGAGATGGGAAAGATACCATTGTCTGTGCGTTAGCCACTCTCCTTCTGAAGTTTAGTATGGGATGAGGTTGGTGCAGTATTACAATTTGTAGGAGCTTAACTAAGCATGAAATCTTGGCCTCTTTGAAATAAGTGGGAAAGCTCCCATTGAATTCAGTGGAGCCAGGATTTCATCCTAATATATATATTTTGCGTGACTTGTTCTCTGAACATAGTTTGTTTGAATGCTGACTAGGTCTCCTTGTGGGCAAGTTTAAGCATACTGTGATTTTGTCCAGTCTGGAAATTATTGCAGCACAGGTAAACTGAGAGGATTTGCCATTGAAGCTTGTTAGCAGATTGTTGTTGCACCCATATGGTATAATGTAAAGCTGGGGTAGGCAACCTATGGCACGTGTGCCAAAGGCGGCACACGAGCTGATTTTCAGTGGCACTCACACTGCCCAGGTCCTGGCCACCGGTCCGGGGGGCTCTGCATTTTAATTTAATTTTAAATGAAGCTTCTTAAACATTTTTAAAACCTTATTTACTTTACATACAGCAATAGTTTAGTTACATATTATAGACTTATAGAAAGAGACCTTCTAAAAACATCAAATTCAAAGGCACACGAAACCTTAAATTAGAGTGAATAAATGAAGACTCAGCACACCGCTTCTGCAAGGTTGCCGACCCCTGATATAAAGTATGTCAAGTAAAAAAATAGGGAGTATGAATTTATGTACACCAAACAGGCAACCATCCTGCTGAAAACTATTTTCTTCCTTGTCTTAATATGGTACCTCATGCTATTTTGAAGCTGTTATACTATTGTAGGTAAAGCACACACACACACACACCAGTTAGCAAAGGAATTGATTGTCCTATTAGGTAATCCAGGCCATTCCCCCTGCCAATGTCGGGCATGTTCCTGGATAGAGCAGTATCAGTCAAATACTACAATTGGTTTACTTCTGATAATCTTGTTCTGGAGGATGTTAGGATTTGAGTTTACCATAAAAATACTGCATGCTCCCAATTTGGGAAAATATTGTGTTATAAATAAAGCTGTAAGGCCAGATTCACTGAGACATCCCAGCAATGAAACTGGACATGTTCTTTCAGAGCCAGCTTTAGCCAGGCAGTGGTCAGAGGGCAGACCCATCTACTATTCATGTAATTTTAGTGCTTGCAATTCTGTGTATTTATTTATTTATTTATTTATTTTGAAGGTGGTGGTAGGGGGTGCCATTCACAACTAAGGAAGCTTCTTTTTTAATAATAGGACAAAAGTCAGGAAGTTCATGCAGACAGCAATTGAGAGAAACCATTTCACAGGAAAGGACTCTACATCCCTCTTAAATATGATCAATAACATCCCACTATTTGATTAAAATAATTCACCTAAAGGGTCATTTCCAGGTGCTTATTTTTTGACAAAAGTAAATAAATGACCAAACTTTCAGGCACGTTAATATTTGATTTGCAGATAACTGCATACATATTGGATTTGAAGATTACTTTCCAGAGGACTGCATTAAAATTGCAAGACTTTTCCATTATCCCTCATAATGGAACATGAAATTAGAAACTTGTTAAAGGAAAGAAAAAATTCTCAACTCTTGTCTGAAACTTCACATAAATTTCACTTTAAGTTAGCAGTGTAAGTTCCAGGACTGGAAAGGTAGATATTAGACTCCAAAATCAGTGGGATTTAGATTCTTTTTACCACACATTTTGTAATTAGATACGAGAAACAATCAAGTTATAATTCTGTCTTGGTTTCTTCATTAATTCTAGAAGGAAGCCCTAATCAAGGAGTTAGCTTGCTAATGGGCAAAACCTCAAGGTTCTAGGAGATCTGGGAGCTCATAAAGGTTTTTGTTTTGACTGTTGATTCTTTTTTTCTTGGGGTTGTGTATCTGTGAGGGGGATGAGGTGCAGAAACGTTTTCTTCGTGTCTTAATGAAAAAACAGAGAAAAATATTACTCATAAAAAATACTAGTAGAGTCGCTTATGTGAAGCTTCGCAACACTCAGATCTTTCAGCGTACCTCACTACTGACCTGAAATAGCATTTTGTTCCACATCTTGCTCTTTCTTGGTTTCCAAAATGTAGTGAACTGGCTTTCCTGTGTAACCATTGGGACTGCCATCAGATAGCACCACACAAATGCTGGTTTCCTTTACCATTTTTTTTTTCTGTTTCTGAATACTGTCGCAAATGTTCTATCTTTTAAATGTTTCTTTGTAAAAAGTAATAGATAATTACAGTGTTCTACAAAACCAAGGGGTTTTTTTTGGACAAATAAAACACAGGTCTTTTGCTATTGGCAACTCAACTCAAGTTAGCCTGCAGCTCCTAAGTCCAATAGGTTTTATGGCCTCTGACTAATACCTGATGGACATTTGTTGAGTATAGATGAGCCAAATGGCAAAGATTTGTTACTTCTCAAAATACGCGGGCAGTCTTCAGTACTGAAAGTAGAGATCTGCATTATCACTAGAAGGCAGTACCCTTCCTGACATTACATTACTGGATCAGCTAATTTATGTTTCTCATTATTCTGCTTTCTAGATGGTATCACTTTCTGGGAAGTAATTCTGAAAATGGTAAAACAAATAGAAACCTTCATCAGGCAGTCACAAAGCCACCTGTGAGCGTGCGACCCATCCTGCTTTCAACATAGCTTGATTTTTCCAAGTCTATTTCTCTTGCTGTATTGGACTCAAATAATCAGTGTCCATAACATTTCAATTCTAGCGTTGCTTCTTTTGTCTGTGGGTCAGCAACAAACAAAAAAAGATGCCCAGTGTTATATACTCTAGACTTGAAAGTGAGGGGGGGGAACATACTTATTCTATAACAAAGCAAGAAAATAATTTCCATTTTCTGAAAAGTTATTAGTTATCTTTCAAAAGCAATTATTTGACTTCTTTAAAAGCGGAAATCAATTAAATCTTAAATATAAATACCTAGATTTTCTTAGTGATTTTTTTATATTGCAGTTCTGATTATAACGGGTTAATGAATGTTATAGACATATTACAGACCTGAGTAGCATGTGTAGTGGATATTTATAACGACATCAGCAGAAAGCATATAGGTGTTTATAAGCAATTGACTGACCTTTGGACTCTCTAACAATGTATAACAACTGATTCATTATTTATTAAAGTATCTATTAATCTTTTCTAAACAATTTATAAATGGAACACTCATATAAACCATAACCATTTATTTCATTTATCTGTAATAGCTTCTTTATTTTGAGCACTAGTGATGATAAGAAAACACCAATTAACTTTTCATGGCTCCCTTTTCTTTTTCCTAGGTTTATTAGAAAACAAGGTCTGGACAGGCTTTTCCTAGAATGTGATACACACATGTGGCGCCTTGGAGACCGGAAAATCCCAGAAGGAATCACTCTGGATGGAGGATCAGACTGGTTCCTATTGAACAGGAAGTTTGTGGAGTATGTCATCTTTTCCAGTGATGATCTGGTGACAAAGATGAAGAGGTTCTATTCGTATACTTTGCTTCCCGCTGAGGTGTGTGGATTTACAGACGCCTCACTCTTCAAAGCTGTTGCTAGGCCTGATGCAAAGATCACTGAAGTCATTGGGATTCTCTGTGTTGATTTCAGTGGTCTTTGATGTTTCAACTACTTTTTTTCCTTTGGTTGGTTATTTACATTTTGAACCAATTAAACTATTACAGAGTAACCAAAACTTCAAGTTTCCTTTGCTTACAAATGTCCTATAAAGACTTTCAGAAACTAATAGGGATGGAGACCCATATCCGTAAGTAGCTTTCCTCATCGCATCCATTCCTCTTATTTAAAAAAAAAAATTAAGTACTTTAAAATGAAAGGTCTGCAAACAAAGATTTATTGTTCAATTCAAAACTCAGCTGGAAGGCACAGTCACAAATAATCTAGATCACTCAGAAATCACTCCAGCTCTAAGTGATGCAGAAGGGAGTGCAGACTAGAATTTGTTTCAGTCGAACATGTAGCAGTTTGTCAGGATGGGCGTGCATTATCTTCAGATAGAGCACACAGTCTGACATTTTCACAGGCTGTTATACACCTGCCCTGTCAGGTACATTGCTCCCATGGGTTGTCAGACTCTTTCTCCAAGGTACTAACGTGCTCTATATGTTCCTGAGTATCTGTGAGGAAGGCTAACCTAATGACTATCTTTTAATGATATCAGCCTTCCTCAGTGGTGACACGTGAGTCTTTGGTGGATCGATGAGACCAATCTTGCAAATATAAACCTTTTGTCATTCAGTTGAGCACAGTGGTTCTCATAATTTGATGGGGTTTATTATTCCACACACGTTAAATAATCTCCCTTTAATCCTATTTCTGCTAAAATTCACTTCTGCTCTCAACTCTGATAACCTTTTCATCCATTATCTTGCAGAGAATTTCTGTATCATTATGAAAGGACACAGGGCAATGAGTAATTGGGTAGTAGGTTTTTTTTTTTTCTCGCTTGACTGGGAATGTATGCCTTTATGGGTTTAACCAGACAATTCAAGCGTAAAATCCATATTCACTGGGCTGTCATTTAACATTAAAAAAGGGTAGGGGGATTATTTGGGGGTCAGCCATGCTAATACTATGCCATTTATTTATAGATCATGCTATAGCAGTTTTTAAAGACAAGTCACTGCTCCTAAAAATCATCTTTTGCAGAGCTAAATTTGATCATTTTGCACTGCTGCTCTCCACAAGATTTTCTTATGCTAGGTCCATATGTAACTTCTAAAAATCATTCTGCCTTTGCTGACCTGTTAACCTGCTACATCGGTCCCCATTACACAGGATTTATGTAATAGCTGAAATTATAATGATATAATTAGGAGAACCCAATAGGAATTCCTTGCTGCCTTGAGTCAGCAAATAAAGACTTACAATTTCAGAAGTAATTGCAGGAGACAGAATGTCCTTCTGGTAGCTGGGGTGACTGTTATTTTTCTGTATGAGGTCACTCGGCTAGCAGCACATTACAAGTACTCCTTGGTCTCTGAGGTAGACAGACTAACAGAAGAATTGATTACGAGGCTGTTTGTTTTTCCGTCAATAATGGTGGTGGAAGATACAGCCTGAGAGTTTCATAGAAAACGCTTTGAAATTTATCATCAACGTGTCTCCAAGGAAAACAGTTCTGAGCGTAGTAGACCACAGAGTAACTTTGAAGACAAAATAATAGGGATCCCTCGAAGCAGGAATTTCTCGGACAACTGAAATAAATACAGCACAGTAATGAGAATGGTGCCTTTCAGTTTCAGGATCACAAAGCCAGTCATTCTAGAGGTCTAAAGAGCTAGAACGCCTGCAGCCAATCAGCCTTTTGTAGCATGGCTTTACCCCAGACTTTATTATTGTTTGGCTGTGTCCGCACTGTGCTATGCTCTCTGTCCTATAGAGAGGGGACCAAGGCAAAGCTGCAAGGGAAGGTAACTCTCTTACTTCTAGAGAGGATAGTCCACGTCGGTCAAGGTTCAGGACTGTAGGCTGGTTTTCTGAGCTGAAAGTAAAGATGAAAACAGAAGTCTGCATTGCTGAATGTACTGAACTGTTATTTTCTTGCAGTCCTTCTTTCATACTGTCCTGGAAAATAGCCCTCACTGTGACTCCATGGTGGACAACAATTTGCGCATCACTAACTGGAACCGTAAACTGGGCTGCAAATGTCAGTACAAGCACATTGTTGATTGGTGTGGCTGCTCTCCTAATGATTTCAAACCAGCAGACTTCCACAGATTTCAGGTAAGTCAGCTCTCTGCTCACCATGTGTCAGGGGGGCTGGTTTTTCACTTCTCTATCTCTTTGACGTTGGGAAGCAGTCTAATTTCATGGCTATGGATTCAGGTTATGACGTAAGAATCTGTTTTCACTTTTTAAAAAGGAAGATTCTGACCCTCCTGGGTGAAGGGGAAAAGCTTGAAAATGTGACCCGAGTGAACCCTGAAGGCTCAAAAGCCAAAAGGCAAATTAAAGGACTCCAACATTTGTAATTATAATTTTTAAAGTCATGATTTGTAAGGTAATCTTACGATTTTGGGGGTTTGACATACGGTTTTTGGACACTTGGAGTTGGCAAAACTGCAGTATAGGAACCTTAAGACATTTGATTTTCCCCTTATGCTACACTATCTAGGGAGGCAGACGAGAGCAACATTGGATGGGCAGCGGGTGTGATTGAGCTCCGGGCTGTAATAGGCCTGAGTGCTTGGTACTAACAATACATTACGGTGTGTTACATAAAGCCAGGTGTTACAGTTTGTATCTTTTCAAGCATTTCCCAATGCAAGGGGCCACATGAGAGAGGCAGCAGGTTACTGGATCTGCAGTTCCATCCTCCAATCCCTGCAAGTTTCCCTGCACAAAGCCTGTTTACTCAGGCTTTGTGTGGGGCGGGTTGTAATACCTCATGAAACATAAATGACAGCCAGTCCAAAACAGAGACCTTGTTTCTGTTGAAATATACTACACCTCTACCCCGATATAACGCGACCCGATATAACACGAATTCGGATATAACACGGTAAAGCAGCGCTCCGGGGGACGGGGCTGCGCACTCCGGCGGATCAAAGCAAGTTCGATATAATGCGGTTTCACCTATAACGCGGTAAGATTTTTTAGCTCCTGAGGACAGCGTTATATCGGGGTAGAGGTGTATATACCAAGCATGGCTAATGTCAGTGACAGAGGCACTCACAAAAATGCTAAACAAAGCATTTACCCTAAAAGAGTTTCTCTGACACACCCAGGCATCCCAGCCTCTGACCCAGTCAAGAGTCCAGCGAAGAATAAGTAAACAAAGCCTTGATAAACTAGAGAGAATCAGCTGAGTCTGACCCACCTCCAAGCTACAAAATATGCGTTAGCCACTTTTCAGGGACTAATCAGGCAAACTGAGCAGTAAAAGCCCAGCAATCACATGCTGAAATAAGCCTGACATATGCCTGATAAGAAAGTCCCTGAAATACACACATTTCACCACAAACATCACTCACAATTCCCAAAGAAATACAAAGTGTGCTACAGAGGGAGGGAATATCAGAGGGGCGAGCACATGATCTGAGCAGTCGTAGAGTGAAAAAGAATTTCTTATAATAAGATCTGTAGCACCTTTGATCTCTGCCACTCCCCAAAGCTGGTACACAAAACCTGAACAAGATAAAATAAAGCCAGTTTAAAAGCTAACAAAGTAGAATTAAGAAGTGTATAACTACTAAAACATCCAAAATTCTGTATAGTACAAAGCAGGAAGTTTAAAAGGGACTGATCAAAACCTAAGAGCCTCTGCCATAGATGGCACCTCTCCCAGAATCCTGTTAACACTTTGAAACAGCAAATCTATACATATAAACTATACAGCTAAATGATTGTTTTTCAGCCTTTTTATAGCCAATCTCCCTTCTCAGAGCCCTACCAGGAATTGTGAAATGTATAACCTAACAGAAGTCATGTTCAGCTGACACTGTTTAAAATTCTGTTCTGGCTCCTCTTCTGGGCTTCTGCACTTCTACATCTGCATATTCTTTGCTCGCTGCTTGACCTCTTATAAATTGTTCTAGTGCTGCAGGGGATCCATGTCTCATGCTGTCTACTCATCGTGAAAAGTTTGTTCCATCTCCCCAGCACACAGTGAGTCATCACATGCAGGAGAGATGGAGCTGGCTCTCAGTATGGGAACTGGTGCAAGAAAAGGGAAATTTCAGCTTCTGTCCCGAGTGCTCTTCACAAACTGCTTTCTACAGATTGACTGTACTGCATTGTGCTTAATTGGTCTCCATGTAAGTTAACATGGCAAAATCACTCCTCACCCAGCCCTCTCTACCTTTTATCTGTATCTAGTGGCCTAATTAGATATAATGGGCCATGTTCTGTTTTCACTCACAATAGTTTTATACCTGGGGAGCATCCACTGATTTGGATGGAATTAATCCTGACTTACACAAGTGTCAGTGAAGTGGATAATCAGGCTATATATACGTGTGTGTCCATTCATACATACATATATACAAATATCTATATAAAAACTAGCTTGATTTGCCACATGAGAAATATGTTTGTAAAGCTCCTCGAGGAGTTCATTATCTGGGTTGAGTCACTGAAGAAAAAAATTAAAGGCACATATTTAAAGAAGGAAGAAATGCAGAAAGGGGAAACAGATACTCCCGACAACTCATTGTCTTATGTTCTCCCACTGAGGTTCCCTTTATCCCCTCTTTGGCCGGGTCAGGCAACCTTACTGCACTTTGTGAAGGATACGATTGATTTTTCTGTTATTTTCCTTGTTTTCTGCCAATTGGGCACATGTGGATAACAAGAACTTGGTGTTCTCTGCACCCAGGCCTTCTCGTTCCCTCACCACTGCAATTGAACAATAGGGGTCTCTGGCAGGGGAGAGAGAAGAGTTCTCCCACTCTGTAGGGAGTGACTGTCTTTTGCGGGACTTGGCAACAGCCCATTCCAGGAAAGCCAGTGCAGCTGGGCAGCAGTCATACTCTCTAATAAAAAAAGAAACCCCTCAAATGAACACTTGCTAGTGCAGAAGCCATTGTCTTTGGAAATACAGAGGGTAGAGACTTCAGGAAGCAGTAAACATTGGTTATGTATCTTTGGTTCCTCGCATTTATTGACCAGTGAGGATAAATCATCCTGAAGCCAATCCTGAAGGAAACCACAATTTATAATCTCTCTCTCGCATTCTATCTTCTTTGTGTCGATATAGTGAGCTAGATTTGTACTGTTCTTCTCAGGAAGGTGGCAAGGTGGCTTTAAGGCATTTATGTGCCTCCAGGATTCTGCCTGCTTTGGGAGCTTGTCGAGCACCTGGAGTAAGCTTGGTGAGTCCCAGGGGCTGCTCTACTTTACAGCAGACTGCTGTGCAACCCTCATAGACTGAAGACATAGTTCTTTGGCCAGTCCCTCTCCCACACCTTCCTTTTTATCCATCCATCACAGCCCTACGCTGGGAGGCGGGGGGGCTGAGTATCCCAACCTTATTCTGTTGTGGGACATCATATAAAGGCCAGAACATGATCCTGAATCCAACCAATATTAATTATATCCTGTCACAGCACAAAACTCTTGCCCCATTTGTGGAAGAAGATAACAGCAATGGGATATAAATCTGTAGCTTCCGGACATCTCTTGCTCTCTTTTGCAAGCCCATCTCTCTCTCTCCCCCACCCTTTTCCGCAGACCCATCTCTATTGTGTAGACTTTATCTAATCACCATGCTTCTTTGCCCCACTGACCTGCCCTGTATGGGTAGTACTAGCTAATTACTTCACATTCCAAAACATTTAAACCCACTTGGGACATTTAATTAATTGGCTGAGGCAAGTGATGGAAAAAACTGCTTTTCCCAGTATAACTTATTTTGCTTGGAGGGTGGAGGGGGGCTACAGTAACTTATACCAGCAAAAGTGCAGTTTTGCTGGCATAAACTTTTGTCCACACTACTAGCCCTCTGCCAGTTACAGTACACTAGTATAGCTATACTGGCAAAGCGCCCCTTGTATAGACCTGTCTTCTCCCGAATTAGATACAAAAGGACAGGATTAAACAGAATGAGAACCAAAAAAAGCAAGAGCTATGTTGAGGATCATTGAACTTGTAGTGTGATAAAGGAGCTGTAATTTTCCAAACTAAATTCTTCCATACCCTTCTAAAATGATTTCAAGCTAACTGACTAGCTATCCATGTACACCACTTTAAAATCCAAATAGATCCTGGAAATAGCCTCTTCTATTACTAGAAAGATTACAGCATTTTTTCCCTTAAACTTTCTCTTTTTCCTTTAATTTGATTAGCTTTCAGACACCGTGTGTTAATAACAAGTATTGACTCTAACTTGCTTGCATTTTAATCCCCTAAACTGATTTAGCATATTCCTCTCCTTTATATTTGATGGAATTCAGGAAGAGAAGATTGTTTATAATGACAGTATGTTGAGAATGAAATATAGATGGAATGCTGTGAAGACTGCAGTAATCCTGTTCATTTAGGGTTTCATGGAATGGTAACATGTTCCCTAAACTTTCTGTGTGTGCTCTACTAAACTTTAGTGTGATGCTGATAGAAAGCCTTTCCATAAGTGCACTTGAAACATATTATCTTGGTCTGGAAACCATTATGGAGCTTCTTCTTTAGTCTAATATCATACTGCATCCTAGCTGGTAGTTGCTCGCTTATTTCTGATTGCAAAAACCTTGTTCTGAAAGAGTGCAATCCACTCCTGTACAGAGGGTCAGCACAAAGCCTATGCACCACTTAAGACCCACTTAATTTTGAGGTCTTAAATGGGACTTCAAAGTGGCGTATAGATCTTGTACTAGCTCTGTGCAAAAGGATGAGTTGGAACAAAAGAGAACTAAGGAATGCTTGTAAACAAAGAGGTTCTATATATTTGTATTATTGTGCATAATACTGGTCTTCCTGAGTGAAATAACGCCCCAGATACCCTCAATGACAAGTGCAAAACTTCATGATACCAGTTATGTCTTGCAAACAGCAGGTAGTGAATTGGTCTTTAGCAATGTCATTATAATAGCCAGATTCATCCTGGAAGTCAGTGGAGTTACACCAGGGATGAATCTGGCCCAATGAGTCCTACAATCCTGTTAAAAAATTTTCCACATACTCTGATAAGAAGGAATTACTCAAAAATGCAAAATCTTTGGCCACAACAGCTTGTTTTTATAGATCAAAGCAAAGCAAACAGCGGGCTATTCATCCCCACTCTTCATTTCTCTATACCTGGCTCATATCTAAGTACCCTTGAGAGAACAGTATACTTTGTCCGTATGGGTAAGGGTCACTAGGTTTGACCTCTTTAGGATTTTTATTTTATGTAGAACTCCCCCAGATAGATCAAAATGACCCCTCTGATATCCTTTGCCCATCTTTGATCACTGATCCAATAGACATTCTTCTCGGCCTGAGTTGTCTGTTGCTCTGAGACTGACCACTGCAAGACAGCGATTTAAGCTAAAGGAAATAGTCTCCTCTTCCCATTTTTTTTTCTGTATTAGTATTATTATTTATTTGTTTGTATTGCAGTACTGTATAGGCCCCAGCCATGATCAGACCATGGTGCTAGGCATTGTACATATCTGTTGGGAAAGAGACCGTTGTCTTGTCAAGAGTTTATGATCTAAGTAGACAAGAGAGACAAAGAATGAGCGAAGAAACAAGGGCACAGAAAGGGGACGTGACTTACCCAAGGTCACACAGCAGTTCAGGGGTAGGGCTGCTATTCACCAGGTCACGCTGCATCTTCTCTGTGACCCACTAATACTGCTATACTCGTTTGCCTGCATCTCACAGATGACATTTTGGTTCACGTAACAAAGTTACCTACCAGGTTCTAAGGGAATGATATATCCAGTGTGTTCACCTTTCTGTGAATAAAAGAAGCACAATGTCTAAATCTCGGAGTTGACAAGCCTATTTCTTACAATTATTTGTGGTAGATTTCTATTTCACTGTTTCGCTCTCTAGAATATATTCACACTTTGTATCTATCTGCTATCTCCTATTCTTAGAGGAAACAAATTTAAATAGTCTCTGCAAAGGGAAAGCCTAAACCCAAGTAAGCAGCAGACTCTTGATTTTTAGCTCTTCCACAGGTTCCACTACCCCTTTCCCCTGGTAGACTTCAAATCCTTTTCTTATGCAATGGCCATAGTCTTGTTGTAATTCTTATCTTTCTCTCTTCCTGCTGATTGTCATGTCCTGTCTTTATTTAGATTATAAACTCTTCAGGGCAGGAATCTTGTCTTCTATAGATTCTTTAAAGTGCACTTCTGTGAGCTGTAAAACCAAATATTTAGAATAAAATTCTGTCTGGCCCTGGACAAGTAAACAGAAGGCTCAAGGGTGGGGCAAGAAGTTTCTCCTTTTGTGCACTAGCATAGGGACCTTCTGCAATATGGTTGGAGGAAAGCACAGATTTTTATATAACACTTACTCCATCTCCAGCATTATTGCTTAACTTGTCTGTGGACATGGGTAAATGCTGCTTACATCCTTAGCTCCAGCCTATTGCTTAGAACAAGAGGTTTGTGACTGGAAACGGGAACTAACTCTAAGGTATTTTTTCTTTCGTATCAACACAGCAAACCGCCAGGCCAACGTTCTTTGCCCGCAAATTTGAAGCCGTGGTGAATCAAGAAATCATCGGTCAGTTGGACTATTATTTGTATGGTAACTACCCATCTGGCACGCCAGGCCTCAGATCGTACTGGGAGAATATATATGATGAGCCCGACGGCATCCATAGCCTTAGTGATGTCATTCTGACCATGTATCACTCATTTTCCCGCTTGGGCCTAAGGAGAGCTGAGACGTCATTGCACACTGATGGAGACAACAGCTGCCGGTTAGTTTGAAACTTCTTCTTTTTCCCTGCAAAAGCAGGAGTCTTAGAGGTACAGGGCCTGATCCAAAGATCAGTGAGGTTCCCCACTGACTTCAGTGAGCTTTATATCAGATCTGAATATTAGAGTGTGATGTACAGTACAGAGTGACTGTGCTGGACTAGAATGGAGTGAACAATTCACCCACCCAGGGCATTTCACCCACTTTGTTGTATAGGCTGATGTATGTACAGGACTTGTCAGCTCTGGGTTTGATAAACTGCATATTTTCAAAGGTGTTTATACTTACTGATATATATTGGTTGTCCAGGGTTGACATTATGTATGTGATTTGTTTGATATACTTTTAAAGAGCACCTCTTATGCCTAGTCAGTAGTGACAGGTTCCATTTGGGTGGTGGGTTTTATTTATTAATTTAGTGAGTATATGTTTATATTCACAGCTCCTGGATTCTTAGTCTCATTTCAGCAGAGGTCATGCTGACATTTGTACTTGCCAGGAAGCAGAAGACAGGATTTCAGTCCCTCAAAAATGAGGGTTAACGATCTTTCCTGCTTGCCCCTCTATGAGCAGATTTTTATGTGTGATGCTCACAAGAACTAATCACACAAGTTACGTTTTCTTGAACAGTTGCAGTAGCCTTCTGCTGAAAATGCAGCCAGTGGTGTTTTAAAAAGCAACAGACAATTATTCCATTAATATGAATAAATTAATAATTTTTTTTGTAATCAAAGATGTTAGACACACTTTTTTATTGAAGGTTTCCAGCTATAAATCAAGTGAAGAAAAATCCATTTTAACAAATGTTTATAGTTAAACAGATTTACTTTCATTCATTTCAAAGCGAAGTCTTGTAGTAGGTGTTTGTTGTCTGCACTCACATGTTAAAGCTCTTTATTTTCAACACAAGGATATTGCATCCTTTAAATCTTCCTTTATATTGTATGGTTCCCTTTCTGCTCTAAAATGTAATTACTTTTACGTTGTTTGTCGGGACCCATGTGCCCTTCTAGTTTTTACCCTAACAGAAAACACACTTAATCTAGCTCTGAGTGCTAAAGCCATTCCTTGCAGTTTGACAAATGGAGTTGGTCCTTCGTGTGTTCTTGAGTAGGAACCTAATTCTCTGTGCCATTCTTAGTCAGTCACCAAAGTGCTGAGTACTGTCCCACTTGAGAAGCTCTGGAAATAAGTGATCTAGATTTCTATTACAGCCCTACCAGTAAAGGCTCCTGCTACAAAGCAATAAAAGATCAATAACAATTAGATATAAATAATAACTGGGAGCATACCATCCCTGTCTTGAAAGAGACAGATCTGGTGACTGCCAAAGTCACTTGGCTTGTAGCAGTTTAACCAGCGCAGGAAATGAGAGCTACATGTGGCAGGTAATAAAATCATATTGCAATTGCTTTATGTTCTTATTCATTTGCCAACATTGTGATGATTATTTATATTATCTTACTGCATGTATATAGAGCCTTTCATCTCAAAGGATCACAAAGTGCTTTTCAAGCTTAAACTGATAGACTGTATACAAGGCGATCCCTTCATCCACCATTGAAATGCAACCACCTCTGGGGTGAAATATAGCTGTTTAACCCTACACAGCAAAACTATGAAACAGTTTATGGCAGGAAGTGACGACTATCATATCCAATTGAAACTGCACTTGGATACTTGGGCTAAACCTCAACAAACATTCCATGCAGGTTGTTAATATCTGATTATGTAGCAACAAGTACAGTTTAAAGTACCATCCAATTTACATTTTATAGGAATGGCTAGTCCTTACTTTACAAAAGACAACTCTTCCCCTTTTGGCATCTCCACCCGGATTGGGTTCCTTGGCTGTATCACTTTTGCTGTAGGGCTGGCAGCAACACGACATCAGATGATATTGAGTCACCACCCCAGTTTATTTCACACTGCTGGAGGCACCACAAGGGAAAGTCTACAGCTCAAGATCACATTCAGAGTCACTCCCATGCTGCAACCAGTGTCTATGAGAAATTGTTGCTGCCCAAAAGATTTCTATAAAAGAAATTGTCTGACAGAGCTCACCTAAAGAGGGGTAGACCACTGCCTCAAAAAGATGCACCCCCGGCAGACTGTTCTTGAACTAGATGATATTAAGTGTTGACATATTCTGTGCAAGCCACATTAGAGGGTGTTGGGATTTAATTTATTTCTTTTCACCTCTAGACATTTTTCCCAACTGCTCCCATGAGATAATTTACTCAGACTGTTTCATGGATACTGTAAATATTTGCTGCAACATAGACCTAAAACAGGAGGTCTTAGTATTCAGAACAGAAGTTAGTTTGTTGCCTGTACTGACTGCAGTACTCTGTTTGCTGTGTTTTTAGCAGAGTCCGTCAGTGTCGGCCTTGTTTGTATTCTGTCTTGCTATGTTTATTTCTCATGCTCTAGACATTTCAGCCCTGGTGGTACTGGTTTCTTATAATGCAGCATTGTTCCTGGCTGGCTGGCTTCATTGCTAGCTCCCTGTGATATTATATCATGGGGAGTCTGGTTTTAGCAAGCTAGGTTTTGTGGGTAGATGTGACACCAATAGGCTTTCAATGGGTCCGTCACATATTTGTTTCTGAGTATTTACAGTAGACTAACAGTTAATTACAGGATTGTAAAAATTGCAAGTGATACTGATGCCAGAGCCATAAATTATACCTTTTTCTATATTGCCAAGAAAATCTTTTTCAGGATGAAAGAACGAGTGAGCCATAAGTTTAAGTCATTTAAATCTGTGGCCATGGTGTCTTTTATTTCAAGAGCTTAATGAAAAGCCACTACATTTCCTGGTTAGTCTTTCTAAGGGCATATTGACATGGCAAGTTACTGTACAGCAAACCAGGGTGCGAATCTACAGCGCACCAGCTTGCCATGCACTGTGCGGACAGTGCTGCAGTGCAGTGAAAGTCCTGGAATGCGGCTCAGTAAGCTGCATGCTGGGATTTTCACTGCACTGCCGTTGGCAAGCCGGTGCGCTGTAGATTCGCACCCTGACTTACTGCACGGGAACTCGCTGTGTAGACCAGCTTTAATAAGTAAAACATGGTGATGATCCCGGGCACAAGCAATCCCAACTTTCCACTAGCAAGAAGGTTGTGTTATAAAAAGTTTGGGCTAGCTCCTTCATTCCATTTTACCCATGCAGCCCTGCAGAACTCAATGGGTAGAACACATCCCTTTGTGAATGAATCCAGTACCCATGAAAGCGAGACTTAGTTGCATTGACTTGAATTGGGAACAAGCTCAGCCAGTGCATCTCCTGTGCCCTGACTTGCAGTGCCCTCTACTGTTCCCATCATGGGACTCTCTTGAAGAAAGCATACCAATCATTGCATACTATGTGGTGGTTTTGTGACGTGAGACTAACCGTCAGTATGGTGATTTAATTTAAGAGTGGTTGGAATTGGAAGAAAGCAGCAGGAGAAGAGCTCTGTGGTGCATCCAATCTTTGGCAATTGGAAGATAGAAGGGCTTTCCTTGAATTTGTATTTTTCATTTCTATGTGGCAAATATAATATTGAGAACTGGTTCAAGATGACCACCTTGTAATTTTAATGTAATTGTAAATGGCAAATCATGTAAAAGAGGCATCCGTTTTCACTGTAGCAGTGAGAGGTACTTGGATGAAATAGTGATGGGGGCCATAAAAACAGATAATGAGTTATGATCGAATATATACATAACAAACATATCTTCTGCTTTAGTGTCCAGTACTGCTTTCAAATATTCACAGGTTGGTAGGGCTGTTTGCTACAGTTACTTAATGGACTACTTTTTACATCTGTACATTGGTATCAAAGGCTTTCTGAAGTCACAAGGATAAGGAATTTTATAACAGTAATTATGTAAACAGTGGACATTTATTAATGTCCTAGAACTGTCACCAGAATATCTAGAAACTGGCCACGCTGCATTTCTCTCCATTTGGTTGGAAAGTTTTTCCCCTTGTCCACATCTACAAATTTATTTTTTCTTTTATTTTGGCTTCTCAGCCATGAGGCAGAAAGGCCCCAATCCTGCAAAGACTTACTCATGTGTTTAGCTTTACACACTACGAATAGTCCATTGAAGCTACTTATAGTGTGGAAGATTAAGCGCATGCAGAAACAGGGCCAACTATAAAGCCCCACAGCCCAAGCACCACAAGTCTGAGTCAGCCGACCCAAGCCAGTCACGGCCATGATGTGAGTCTTTTACTGCAGTGTAGACAGATCCCCACTGTCCACCCCTTCCCTTACAAAATGAAATTAGAGAAGCACTTGAACATGACTTGAAATTGGATACCCCTGTCTTTGAGGAAAGTTTGGATTTGGTTTTGATATGGACTTCACTTTGGAGTGGAACCCCAAATCTGAACACCCCTGAATCTGGGAAAACTTTGGATCTGAACTTTGTAGCTTGGTCTCCTCACCACTCAGTAAAATAATATCTTCAGAGTTCAAACTGTCCACCTTTGTGCAGCACCTTTTAAGCAGAAAGGATTTGTAAGGAAATGGAATTTTCTGGTCCAAAGAGACAGCGTAAAAGTTTAGCTTTGAATGCCTTTTAAATGAATGCATGTTCTTACTAACAATTTTTTGTTTGAGTAATCAGAAAAGCCTATGAATATCTGATAACGAGTAATGAACAAATTTAATATCTCTTAATGTTAAAGCAGCATATTTCTTTGAAACAAATGTCCTTTTAAACCATTAGCCTGAAGTAAATGGTGATTTCATGTGTCTGATTTTTCATAATCCATGTCCATGTGCGTATACTGTGTGTTTTCCAGGTACTATCCCATGGGCCATCCAGTTTCAGTCCAACTCTACTTCCTCGCTGATCGTTTTCAGGGCTTCCTAATCAAACATCATGCAACAAATCTGGCTGTCAGTAAACTAGAGACTTTGGAAACTTGGGTGATGCCAAAGAAAATGTTTAAGATTGCTAGTCCACCAAGTGATTTTGGAAGGCTGCAGTTTTCAGAGGTAAGCATTCCTAGCTAGAGCAGTCCTAGCCATTTTGCCAGCCAGGGCGCATTTTTGGTACAAGCCCTCACCCCGTCCCCCTTGTGCAGCCACGCCAAAAAAAAAAAAATGCCCACAGCCAGCCAATTAGTGAAGCAAAAAAACCCAACCAATCAGCCACTTCTTTTACAAACAACTGGTGAATTTGCATGTCAATTCATCAACTTTTTCAAATGCATTTTAGACACGTTTGAGGCAGAGTGGCTCAGTGCGTTAGTGCACAAGTCCTTCATCATAGGAAATATTGATGCAAATCATGGCTTATGGCCCAACCGTGTAACATGCTGAGCACTTCCTGCAATATTGTAAATGCCCTCAGATCCCCTTGAGTTAAGTGGCAGATGAGGGCAGTTATCTCACCACAGGTGGTCAGTATCTTACAGGACTTATCATCCGTGTCAATTTCCCCTTCCAGAGAGACTCGGGGATGCGGGAGGAAAGGGCACTGCAGTTCCAGATTGAGGTGGACTGTGTGATGGAGCCAGCTCTTTTCTCTAGCCTGTGCTATTCAATCCTCCCTCTCGTGAGCACCCTGAAAAAATTAAAATTTGGAAAAGTCTGGGATTATGGATAGTATATTGATGTAGGAACATCAAAGAGAAAATTACCACAGCAATGGCTGAGATTTACCCACAAATCCTGTTATTTCCTCCTGGGATTTGTCCCATTATCTGACACACACACTGTAAAAAATGTACCCCTAAAATACATCATGAGAAATAGACCAATAATAGAATCTGACATCTATATTGTATTTTAAACATATAACTGTCTAAACAGTTAATTTCATGATGTTTCTTGTTAAGCCACAAATTTCAATTAAAGCATAAAATTGATTGAACAAATTTGTTCCCAGTCATTATGGCCAAGTCCATAAATTATCGTCTTCTTGGGCAATTAAGAAAGGCCTAGGTAGGATTCAGTGTTTTGGTGTGCGTGGCAAATCCAAGAAATTAATGTCCCATTAAGAAGATGAATGTGGGATGCATTCTGTTTATCAATGTGTCTGGTGGTTGACTTGCCATTTCATGCAGTGATAAATTGTCATACAAGCTGTATTTCTTGTGATTTGTAGCACTTCTGTTGTTTGTTTGGTTCTTAATTCTACTTTAGCATAATTCCTGATTTAAGTGCTTCTACGTTTGAAAACACGTGGGTGAGCAACAGAAACAGTTCATCTAGCTGAGTGACAAAATGTGTTTAAAGTACTCGGGTATCCATTTTAAATACAGTGTTAATAAGAAAAAGAAAAAATCTTGACTTGTATCAGTTCCTGGAAAAGGCCCAAAATCTGTCCTAAGATTGATGCCTGTGCCCCCACTGACCTCAGTGGGAGTCATGTAAGTGTAAGCAAGGGAAGAATTTGACACTTGGTGAGTTCCTCTCACTTCAGAAGGAAATTTTTCTTCCACTGGAAAATAGTCATCCAGATACTCTTGAAAAGAGTTTTGTTTGTTGCGTCTCAGATTGTTTTCTCCTTTCGCAGTTGATTCATATTAAGAAAGACTAGGAAGCACAAAGCCAATCATTTTAATCATCATTTAAACATTTACTTTATTTTCTCACTCGCCTTGGAAAACAGATCTCTCTGCTTTTGGACCCAGCTTTGCTCCCTCGTGTACATACGGAATAACTCCATTGGCTTCAGTCAAGGCTGACAAGCCCCAGAACCGATCCATCGTCATTTTAAATGACATTTCTTGCTTCTGAAAGATCTCATGACTGTCAAATAAACCAATCCATGCCCCTACTATGAGGACTACAACAGTCTTAGGATCAAAGCCTGTGAGCTAAACAACCAGACAGAAAACTCAGGATGATGGTTATGCTCGTCATGCCATATCAGTGCTGCCTTTCCCAATAACTTTCTTCTTGCGATCAGGCAGTGCATTAGAATTGGCAAGGTGGTTATTGGCTGGGCACTGCAGTCCTTTTGCTGGCTCACACAAATGAGGCCAGCAGGAAGAGCACAGGGAGGCTGTTTCAAAATGTGCTGCAGATAAGACTTAAAGTTTACAGTGGTCATTGTGGTCCATGCATACAACCAATAGTATAGCAGGGGTGATAGGATCACTACAGTTCCGATTAGGCTCACGCTGCTTTTACTATTATTATGGTTACCGCTCCCCCATTTTGCTCCTCAAACTCTGCTTCCTGACGAGCAGGTTTTCCACAACACCAATACAAGCGTGAGACAGAAAGGTGAGTGTGATAGACATTATGAGAGTGCTAGTGTTGTGGTACCAAAGTGTTGGCAAAGTTTACAGCAGAATAGCAGTTGCACAGTAGATTCTGAACACACTCTATTGTGTCGAATTTTAGGATTAGAGGAAACGTCAGAGGGAAAAATTGCTAGGGTTCCCCCACTCCATCCTCATCAGATGGCAGCCCCAGACCCCTCAAAAATGATTTGTATATTTGTGAGGGTGTCCTTGTCATCTACTGCAAACCTGGATTTGTGCTATATCTTAGGAAACCTGAAATTTAATGCACTTGGAGGGGGAAAGATTGATTTAATTTAAAGTATTAAAAGACTTCAGCTCTAACTGTATCATTGGAACACTAAGTTCATTTCTGGCCTTGTTAAGAGCTGTGATTTATCACAGAGAATAAAATAAACCAGGTGGCAAGTAATTAGTGTGCATTGTGTGAACCTAATGGTCCTGCTTATGAAGAGCAATGAGAGACAAACCCATAATCAAGGCATAATTTATTTTGGGCAAATTTTATCTTGGGATTGAACAAGGATGGAAACAGGAGCTTTATACCAATGAGACAAGGGAGAATTCCAGCTTCCCAAGTATCCCCAGCACTCACATCTTGTTGTGGGAGCCCAGAATAATCTACCTTAAGAGAGAGGTCTATAGTATATGGCTGTCTCTATAGAAAACTATCATACAATGTGATGTGGTATAAAAGTTTTTCCATTGTGGATTTTGAATAGGCGATTTACTCTTGAATGTCAAAGCCACAAGAGAGCTCTGCAGCTCATCCCAAATGACTGTTAATGAAGCCTTGATACCAGCCCACATCGTCATGCTCTCTATGTGTTCCACATATGGTATCCAAAACTTATCTTAAGAATGTTTTAGCGCCAGGCTCAGAGGGAAGGAGGGATAAAAAGTTCTCAAAATTGCTTAAAATCACCTTCACTATAAAATGCTACAACTTGAAAGCCTCAGCCCCTCTCCTGCATTGAAATCTGCTCAGCACAAGAGAGTGTGTGTCTGGGGAGGACATCAAGAAGCTGGTTGTGATTTCCTGATTCTGTGGACTGATCTGCAGTGGCCCTGGCCGCAGTGTAGATTAAAGCAGTGCCTGGGCTGCTCTAACATACGTTATCTAGCTGAGGTCCCCGAAGGAATGTACCAAAGCTGGAGACCGCCAGAGCACACTGCGCTCCAGCCGTACGACCTCTCTGTCTCCAGCATACCCCTCCCCCCTTAGGCTAGGGACTCCTTCGTGCTACGTCTAGGCTGAGGTATGGGATTTCAGTCTATCTTAGAGTTTTATGCTTTGGCCTATCGTAGTATCTGACCATCTTCCACATAACATCAATAGCCAAGTCCCTAGTGGATTTTATTGAGTCTCTGGCACGTCTCCCTTTTTGGGATAAAATCTCTGCTTGAGGTAAGATCTTTGTGTGGTTGCTTTTTTTTTTTTTTCATTGGCAGGGGTTTATTTGGTAGAAAGGGGTGTCAGTGTTGTGTGTGTGTGTGTGTGTGTCATTTTTATGGTGGAAAGGCTTGGTCGAAGAGGAAGGTTTTGCAGCATTTCCTAAAGACAATCACACTCTGGATTCCTCTGATCCCTTCTGGAAAATAGTTCTGTAGCCAGATCCCCTTGTCCAAAGTTGTTTTATGCGCAGCTATCACATGCTTCATCTTGGGCTTTCTGATGAGCATTGTCCTGGAGAAGCGCAGCTGTCAATCATTCATAGATCGAAATGTGGTCTGTAATGTTGCTGGGGCTTGATCCACTAATTGCTTTGAAAATTAGGACAAAAGCCTTAAACTGGCATCAAAAGCCGGCTGTGAGCCAGAGGAGGGACATCAGTATGGGTTTGATGTACTCCTGGTGGCCTAAACTGTGGAGAAGGCAGGCAACTGCATTCTGTACCAGCTGGCGCCTGTGCATCACCTTCACATTCAGCTTCCATCTGGTGAATGACAGTAATCCAGCCTAGAGGTGACAAAGGCATGGATCACTGCAGCCAGGTCCTTGCCCGGAAGGAAGGGACAAAGCAGGCATTTTTAGATACCGATGCTAACCTGGTCATCCAAGCTCAGTGAGGAGTGAAAGAGCATCCCAAGGTTTCACACCATTCTGACAAATTGGAACTGTATGCCTTCAGTGGAAGGTGGAGACGGTGACTCTCCTACTTCTTCAGAGCATTTCTCCTTTCTGAGAAGCATCATGTCGGTCTTTCCTGGATTCAGCTTCAGCCAGCTGCTTTTCTTCATTCAAGAGCTGATTTCTGGTAGGCATGCTGACATTTGAGAATACATACAGTAGAACACCAGAGTTACAAACCGACCTGTCAACCACACACCTCATTTGGAACCGGAAGTACGCAATCAGGCAGCAGCAGAGACACAAAAAAAGGGGGTGGGGGCAGCAAATACAGTATAGTTCTGTGTTAGATGTAAACTACTAAAAAAAGGGAAAGGTTTTAAAAAAAAAAAAAGATTTGACAAGGTAAGAAAACTGTTTCTGTGCTTGTTTCATTTATATTAAGGTGGTTAAAAGCAGCATTTTTGTTCTACATAGTAAAGTGTCGAAGCTGTATTAAGTCAATGTTAACTTGTAATCTTTTGTAAGAACAACCATCAAGTTTTGTTCAGAGTTACAAACATTTCAGAGTTACAAACAATCTCCATTCCCGAGGTGTTCGTAACTCTGAAGTTCTACTGTAGTTAAGTGTCAGCAGCACACTGTTGGCCACTGAGCCCATGGCATCTCCCTGTCTCTCTGTGCTCTCAGGTAAAAATTGAAGAGAAGAGAGGTTAGTATGGATCCCTGCAGAACCCCAGAGGTGAGGACAGCTACTAATCGCCAGTCTAAGTTCTGTTGGGCATGGAGCTCTTGTCTGTGTGAATGGCTAAAGGAAGGCCATTTTTAGTCTCACCAGAGCTGTCTCTATGACGTTCCTGATCTGAATCCTGGTTATGAGATATCTAGGATGTTAGCTGATATCACATGTTGTTGGAGGTTACTAGCTTCTGAATTATTTTGCCCAAGAAAGGGAGGTTGGCGACAGAACAGTAGTTGAGAGGTCTTCAGGATTTAAGGGTAGGCTTCTTGAGGATTAGGCGAGCTATTGCATTTTTTAAGGAGTTAGGTTGGTGTGCTTCTCTGAAGGAGACATTGGCCATTCCTGTTAGTAGTGGGCATAGTTGTTTGCTGGCTTTTACCAGCCAGGAGAGTCATGGATCCATTCCATAGACTGTGGCTGTATTATTTTTCAGGACTTTTTGATCTTCAGCAAGTGTGACAGGGCCACACTCAAGTTGATAATACAGTCTGGTCAGGGAATTTTCTTTCCCATTTAGCTCCATAGTTATGCAATTGATCTTATCAGAGAAGTGGATGCTTGGGTCTGGGCTATGCAGTCTGGGTTAGCCAGTTCACTATGTGAAATAGGCTCTACTGGCCATGATTCTGCTGCATTGATTGTGGAGAAGTAGAAGGCTCATTTTGCCTCCTTTGCTGCAGTGATATAGTCCTGTAAGAGGCGTTTTTGCTGCTGGAAAATGGATTCAAAATGTTATTGCACTGCTGGCATTCTAGCTTTCTGCCTGTGCCCTTCATCTGCAGGAGTTCACCTATAAACCTTGATGATCGCCTCAGTCAGTGTGGGTGGAGTGGGTGGCTTTGGGGCCTACGTGTCAATGGCAGTGCATACCCAAAGATTGTACTCCTGTATATCATCAGCACCTAGGCATTGTGTTTGGGTGGCTAGTTCTCCTAAGATGAGATGAGAACTTAGAGAGTTCAAGAGTCTAGTGGCAGGCCAGCTTTGGGTGGTCACTACCCTCGTGGGAAGGAAAAACATTATCATAACTTAGGAACGGCCATACTGCGTCAGACCAATCAGCCTCTAGCTCAGTATCTTGTCTCTGACAGCATACAATGCCAAATACTTCTGGCACTTGGAGGTTTAGTGACAGCCAGAGTGTGGGTGTGCATCCCCAACCATCTTGGCTAATAGTCACTGATGGACCTTTCCTCCTTGGCAACAACTTCCACAGGTTGACTGTGTGTAGTGCGAAGTACATCTTTTTGTTTGTTTTAAACCTGCTGCCTATTAATTTCATTGGGTGACCCCTGGGTTATGTGAAGGGGTAAATAACACTTTTTCTCCACACCATTCATGATTTTATAGATCTCTCTCATATCCCCCCTGAGTCATCTCTTTCTAAACTGAAAAGTCCGAATCTTTTTAATCTCCCCTCATATGAAAGCTGTTCCATACCCCTAATTATTTTCATTGCCTTTCTCTGCACCTTTTCCGGTTCTAATATATCTTTTTTTGAGATGGAGTGACCAGAACTTTACACAATATTAAAGTTGTGGGTATTATGATATTTTATGTTTCATTATCCATACCTTTCCTAATGGTTCCTAACATCATTACTTTTTTTGACTGCCACTTCACACTTGATCACATGTTTTCGGAGAACTATCCACAATGACTCCAAAAGCTCTTTCTTGAGTAGTAGCAGCTAATGTAGAACCCATCATTTTGTATGTATAGTTGGGATTATGTTTTTCCAGTAAGCATTACTTTGCACTTGTCAGCATTGAATTTCATCTGCCATTTTGTCTCTCCGTCACCCGATTTTGTGAGATCCCTTTGTAGCTCTTCGCGATGAGCTTTGGACTTAACTATTTTAAGTAATTTGTATCATCTGCAGATTTTCCCACCTCGCTATTCACCTCCTTTTCCATATTCATATTTATGAATATGTTGAACAGCACTTGTCCCAGTACAGAGCCTGGGGGGATCCCACTATTTACCTCTCTGCAACCTGAAAACTGACCATTTAGTCTTACTCTGTTTCCTATCTTTTAACTAGTTACTGATCCATGAGAGGACCTTCCCTCTTACTCCATAACTGCTTACTTTGCTTAAGAGCCTTTGGTGAGAGACCTTGTCAAAGGCTTTCTGAAAGTTCAAGTATGTTGTATCCTGTGGGACACCTTGTTCACAGTCTTGTTGACTCCCTCAGAGATTTCCAATATATTGGTGAGGCATGATTTCCTTTTACGAAAACCATGTTGACTCTTCCCCAACATTCCATATTTATTTGTGTCTGATAATTTTGTTCTTTACTATCGTTTCAAGCAGTTTGCCGGCTACTGAAGTTAGGCTCACCGGGACTGCCTCTGAAACTGTTTTCTAAAAATATGTATTACATTAGCTATCCGCTGCTCACTGATATAGAGGCTGATTTAAGGTTACATACCACAGTTAATATATTTCATATTGGAGTTCCTCCAGAACTCTTGGGTGAATACCATCTGGTCTTAGTGACTAGTTACTGTTTAATTTATCAGTTTGTTCCAAAACCTCCTCTACTTGACATCTCAATCTGGGACAATTTCTCAGGTTTGCCGCCTAAAAAGAATGGCTCGGGTGTCAGGATCCTCCCATATCCTCTGCAGTGAAGACTGATGCAGAGGATTCATTTAGCTTCTCCACAATGGCCTTGTCTTCCTTGAATGCTCCTTTAGCACCTCAGTCATCCAAGAAGGAAGGCTCCTGCGCATGTGTGTGTGGTTATCCCCAGCTAGATAGTTATACATAAACATATGCTATAATAGGCAGTTTGGGTGAAAAAAATGCCTTTCAGAAAGGGCTGACTATTATGTATGCCTTTGTGCTATCTGTTTACAGATATTTCTCTCTTTAATGTATAAGCAAAGGCTGGTAAATTCACATTATCCGTGGGTTACAGGTGAGCCATTAAATCCCATATTAAGAGCAGTGAAATATGAAAGCTGCTAGGAAAATGAAAGGTCTATTAAATATTTACTGTGGGATGTGAATCAGCTACTTTACTGCTAGTAAATAAAAGAAGAACGTTAATGCTGTGACAGTAAGAATAGGGCTTACCAGTAATAATCCCCTGGTACCAATCAGGAAGGGAGTGCCGTGACTGCTGAGGAGCTGGGGGCAGTGTCTGATCTGTAAATTAAGTAGGGCCTGAGTCAAGTTCCATTGAAGCCGTTGACTTTGAAAGCAACTGGATTGGGCCCAAACTACACAATTCTGGCGATCAAGGTTCAGTATATTATGTTTGGTTAATGAACAGTGCTGGGCAAAGGGGTGACATGGGAATCCAGTCTGAGTCTGCGGTTTCCTTACCTTTCTCTGACTATAGACTTTTCCAAATTAATTTTCCTCTTTCAACAACAAAAGCAAAACACAATAGAGAGAGAACCTCTCCCGTTCACATGGTGTCTAGTCAAAGGCTCACTCAAACCCATATCAGGTCATTGGACTCATTGCAGTTCTTGCTTTAACTTTTGAAACCTGGGCATCTCAACAGAACATCTCGCTGCCCAAATCAGCAGTTATGTACCTAAAACAGGCATTTACATGTCTACATGGTCTTTTGAGCATCCCGCTCAGGATTGAGGATTTCCCGCTAATGTGTCCATGTGTAAAAACTAAGCTCCCCTGCCAAGCTAATTTGTGCTTACTTCTTACAATACATTAAAAAGCTCTGATCTCTCATTACAAAGTGTCTGTACTGGGCAATGCACATGGATTAAAGACAAAAGCTACTGCAGTGAATATTCAGTAGCTACATTTGGACCATAAATTAATCTTTTTTTATTTATTGCTTAAACACTAAATGTTCTAAGTTCTCATTCTGGATCAATAATCTGCCAACTTTAATATTTGCAATGGCTTTTTTTAAATGTTTAAAAAGCTTGTTACCAAATTTAAGTTTGTTTGTTGAATTTCCATTCAAAGCATGTTTTAATGCCAGTATTATAACACTGACCGATCCTGATTCATGTCATTGTCCAGAGGTAGTGTGTGTGTGTGTTTCTGTAAATAACAGATTTATGCCCTGATCCTAGAAACACATACACACATTTTTAGTTTAAGCATGTGAATAGTCCTGTCAATGAGAGTGGGATAGAATTTGCAGGATCAGGACCTTAGATTTGTTTACAGAGACAACAGTAGTAGTAATATCGTCTTTAATTTCAGATTGGCACTGACTGGGATGCCAAGGAAAGGATATTTCGGAACTTTGGAGGACTTATTGGGCCGATGGACGAACCAGTTGGCATGCAGAAGTGGGGAAAAGGCCCTAATGTCACAGTCACTGTGATCTGGGTGGACCCTATCAATGTAATCGCAGCTACATATGATATCCTTATTGAATCTAGTGCAGAATTTACTCACTACAAACCACCTTTGAATTTGCCACTGCGGCCTGGAGTCTGGACCATTAAAATTCTGCACCGCTGGGTACCTGTAGCTGAAACCAAATTCCTTGTTACTCCTCTTACATTCTCCAACAGGCAACCTATCAAACAAGGTAAGTGTTTTTTATAAGTACAGTAGGTATTAAAGTTTTCAGAATAGATGTAAAGTACTAGTATCAAAGAATATTTCATTCACTGTCAATGCTGTGATTAAAAATCACAGTACCACTACACAGGAAAAGTACCAAAAAAAAGGAATAGTTTAGATATTAAATATGAAGAAGTTTGTGTTTTGAAGATGAGTGAAAGTAGCTGAATCCATTCTGTAAAACATAGGAACTTTGGACAAAAGACCATTCATTTCTATAAAATAAAGGATTTAAAATATACACAATTCAGAACCTAAAGAACTTTTAGACATTTCATAATCAAAGAGCAACTATGCAAACAATAATTGAAAAATACAAGCAAACAGGAATAGGCCATTTCCTTTCTTTGCTGCTTCTTTCACTTATTTGTTCAAAGAGGTTTACACTGTTTATGTTGTTTGCATGACAAAGTCCTTATGTATAATGGTAAGAATATTAGTTTATGAAATGTTGGATTCATCAAAATTACCTGTGATGTGTGCTATAACCCCATCTCCTTCCCAAACAACCGTTCCAACCTTTCCCCATAGCTGTCTAGACCTTCCCTGTTACCCTCAAGATAAGATCCTGTGCATCTGAAATTGTAGATGACCCCAAAATGCTTAAGACCAAACCAAAGCTTATTCTCTTAAGAGAAAGGTACTTCTTTTCCTACCACAGAATCATCTAGCTGTCTGAACCATCTATTCCTCTCTAATACTGTTAGAACATGCTGTTAGAAACCCTGACTGCAGTTTCCATTAGAAAATCAATTCATTTGAATATTCTTTAGCATGTATCAAGTATATTGGCCTACAAGTGGTGAAAGCACTTCCAAGTCACACCTTTGAGATCAGAGCAAGTTTGTTGCTGTGAATATCTTTGCCATACTTTTTTTACACTGTGAAATGCCATTAATATTCATAGCATCAGCCATTATAAAGTGGCCAAATATATAAACTATCCTATTTAGTTTTCAGAAATTCTTCGTCTTTCTGACAGAGGAGCAAATAAACTGAGTCAGGCATTTACCTTACAGTGTAACATGCTGCTTCAGTAATGCAAATATCACCAGGCAACTGCTGAGAGCAAATGCAATCCTAATCTTCCTCAACAGGAGCTTGATTCCACACATTTTTTTACAAGAACAGCTAACTTACTGATTTTTTTTCTTCTAACATGTTTGGATGGAATACATTTTTGGGATTTGAGTCAACCAGCTCCTAAATGTGGGTGTTACTGATTTGTCTCTCTTAAATTAATTTATTCTATGTTCTTTGCTAATTTAACTGTCTGAATAGGTTGAATAGAAGATGTATATACCCAGGCTGTGTAGCAGTTACAAACTTGCTTCTTTTCACTACATTGCTCTGGGACCCAGTGGACAATCAAGCATTTCCCAGACTTTAGTCAGGAGGCTTCTCTCTGTGAAGTCAAAGACAAAACTCGCATTGGTTCAAATTCTAAATCCAGAATGAGTCCATTGATTTCAGTGGAGTTACTCCAGATTTACACTGATGTAACAGACAAAAAAATTGACCCATTGACTTCACTGGGAGAAGATAAGGCCCATATATATTTTTTTTTGTTAAGCAGCCAAAGTTACTGTGGTAATTGTAGTTTACTACAGGTGTTGGATATAAGGCTTGGAAGCAATATTGTTTGCTAAAAGCAAGCAAGCAAAAAAGCATCAGGAGTGCTTTGCTAGTGACGTGTTATCTCAGAAATCTGATGTGAAAATGAAAGAGAAATTAATTCCAGGGGCAGATAGAGAGACACCACTGTAGTTAAGGTTATATCAGCATTCACAATGAAAATCTCTGTTTTCCCACTCAGGCACAATATTGTGCTCCAGGCGGAAAATTGTCATTTAGCTTTGATTTCCCAGCTTTTGTCAGTTTGTCACCACTTTATTATTTAAACAGTTTTCTATGCCAAATAATGGCATTGCGCAGCTATGGCAGAAAAATTAGAACTTCTAAAAGAACAATTTCTGTTACAGTTACAAACAATACAAAGGCTGCCAAAAAGGCTTATAGAATCAAGGAACAATGCTATTAGTCTTGTCTTAAGATTGAAAAAAAATTACACATCAGCATCACATTCAGGAATTGTCAACAGAAGAGAGCAATTCATTTTTATTACGAGATTTTCTAAATACTAGAATACTTGTCATATGTTCTGCCTTGGAAAATGCATTATTACTTGAAAAACTGGCTTCATAGTACAATTCAGTACTGTACATGTTTGGTACAATGCTAGGCCCATTTTTCCAGCATACTGTTGATATAGGATCTCACTTCCAAACTAAGGCATACACAATTACACACCAAAAATGTGTCCACATTACTGTGCATAATTTGCACTTGCAGGGAATGTTTGCACAAATCAGGCAGTTGCGCACACACACGGATAATTACATGCATGACTTGACCAGTGGTTGCTGCAGAACTACAGTGATGGGGCCTCTGGTAAAACAAGGCTTGGTTAGATCACCTGATTGGTGCACACAGTCAAGCAGTGTATGCACATGTGTGCATTTTTGGATGCTTCATGTGGAAAATCAAGCCATCAGACTTTCCAGTCCTGAAAAAATGTAGGATTCCCTGTATCTCCTCACTGAAGATGAAGAATGGGAGCTTGAGTCAAGCCCATTGAAGTTAGTGAGAGTCCATCTATTAACTTCAAGGGGCTTTGGATCAGGTTCCAGTTGTGATGGAAATGTGGGATAGAGGATTGAGTAACCAGGAACTATTGAGTTCTAGTCCTTACTCTGACATCTACTGAGGCCTTTGGTAAATCACTTTCACCCAGATTTTCAGAGGCAGTCATGCATAATTCCCTATGCCCAGGGCCGGCTCCAGGCACCAGCCGAGCAAGCTCGTGCTTGGGGCGGCAGATTCTAAGGGGCGGCTTCCCTCCAATCCTTTTTTTTTTTTTTTGCTTTGCTGCTCCCACCACCCCGCAGGTTTTTGTTTTTTGTTTTTTTTTTTGCTTGGGGCGGCAAAAAAGCCAGAGCCAGCCCTGCCTATGCCTAATCTACAAGTGCAAATACCCCTTGTGTGGACGGAAATGTTTGCCTGCCTAAACCAAGGGGGATTGTGGTAATATAACATTTTTACCTAACTCACTGAGGTGTTTTGAAAATTACTTAATTTTGCAGTGTTCTTTGGCACTGGAAAGTGATAGTATGTGAATGCAAAGTATTTTGTGTTACAGGGAAAACCATTTAAAATCTTTACAGTTCCCTTTGTAAGCAATGAATGTTATCACAGTTTGGGCAATATTTCCTGAATAAAGTACAGGGAATACTGCGTTAACATTATCTGTTTACACACACAAAGTTGTAATGACTTTGCCATGAAATACACAGTAGCAACAGTTAAGACAAAAAGACAACTAACCAGGTCATGCTTCTCGCAGCAAAGCTAGGAAACTCTGTCTCAGAAATCACAGCAGAGTTAAATCTAAGCAAGGACTTGCACGGAATCTATCAATTCACATAAGATAAGCTAAAAGTTCAGAACTTTCCTTGAAAGGGTTTTTTGTTTACTATTTGCTTGAAAGGAAGAACATCACACTCAGATCTCTGTTAGATAATCAAAATAAAATGTGTTCATTCCTATATTGTGATTCACAACACTCAAACTGTATTGGAAAAAAATAATTCTGGCAAAGTTACCAGCCAGGTTTAGTTTATTTCAACATCTAAATGAAGAATGCCTTTTTAAATTTCCAACTAATGAGTCCATATGCACTGATGAGACATAGGAGAGTTGCTAAGGGCAACCAGAATGCCACAAAGATTAAACCTCTGCAGAGTTCAGGGGCGGGGGGAACAGAAAAGGAAGAAGATGGTTACAGAGACGATGAGATGACACAGAACACAAGGATCTGGGAGCCGGAAAACCTACCAAACCCCTCCTCACAACTCTCAGAGAAAATATGGACATTGATTTTACTTTTACATTCTCACCAGTTATAAGTATATCCGTCAGAATTATGTTATATGGCTTGGAAATATCTTGAAGTTCTGGTTTTAATTCCAATTTTGAATGGGAATAGAACACTTCAGACCATGCAGTACTGCTGATTCATGCACACTTTGTATCTGTTGAAGGAACTCAACATCACTTCATATCTTGCTAGGCACCCAGACTCCTACGGTCTGTTGTCTTGCTACTTATTAGGACTGATATTCTGTTGTTTTAAGTACCATTTGATTGTTAAAACCCCTTTTTGAGAATAAGCAATTTACAACATGTTGTAGTCGCACCATTTCTTTTGCGGTGGCAAAACTACAGTGAATGTTAGAGCCGAGGAAATAATTCACAGAATAAATAACTCAGGCACCAGTACTCCTCTATGGTCCAGCTGCTTTGTGCCACTCCATCACTGCAAAGCTCACAGGGCTACCTTGGGAATCCCTTTGTAAACAGCTCTACTCCACCCCCTACTGGACCTAGTATAGAATATGTCACTAGGGAGGAGGGAATAGGAACAAGTGCCAATGCCGTCTTGTGATCCCCAGGTACTGGAACATTCCCAAGAGAGCCAGGAATAACTTGAAGTGCGGGGGTGAAGCCGGCCCCTTGCCAACTCCAGGACTAGGGAGCCACACAGGCAGCCACCCTTTCAGCTCTGCTTTGCCCTTAGGCCAGACCAGGGATCTGCCACTAATGCTTTTATTTTTATTATTTTATTTTGTTCGCTGATCAGGAACAGTCTTGTGTGGTTACTGGATACACACCATTCAGCATTTGAGCCAGCTGTTGCAAAGGGTCTCTTAAGTCACATGGTGCTATTTCTTTTTCCTGGTTGGATGAATTGCCTTATAAGCACAGGAGCTTTGACACTCTCTCTGGGAGAGGTGGTAAATTCACTGACAAAAAAAATCTTTCTTAACACAGAGTTCAGTCCTAGTAGTGCCTTTCCAGAATGTCAAGTTCAGCAAAACTCATACCTCTGAACCCAGACTTACGCTTCTGAAAACCAGGAAATAGCTAAGGTACATACCAGCACAACCTTAACTCTGTCACCCGGAGCTGGCAAGAGCCACTTGGATTTATGTGGTGCTCTCCAGCTGCGTTCCTTGTGTCAGGTGTAGCTGTATTGAATGGTGGAGAAGCTTGGCAGAGCTGTCATGATATGAGGTGATCTGGGGAGCCCTGTACCTATGGGGCAGGGACATGTTCTAAGTGCCTCTGCCTGCCTCTCACTGCATATGAAAGAAAACTAGTGCATGTACCCTGAGCGATGCAGTTTACCTCATTTGAGCACTGAGTTGTGTAACGTGTCAGCAGCAATGTGAAGGGGTCATCTTACCATGGAGATTGTCAGCAAGGAGGTGGGATATGAGGGTGGTGTACGGGTGTTATGTAGGTAAAAGTGTTGTGTTATATGGAATCCTGCATGTAAGAGTGAAGGGGTTGTAAAAAGTAGTCGATAGGACTGTTTCTGTGGAGCAGGCTCAGTGTTTGAGAGCAGAGCAGGGGTAGATTGCTCCTGGTTAGCACAGCTCACCTAAACACAAGTTTTGTCTTAGAAAAGACAAGGTGTCTGACTCTGTGCTACAGTGATCATGTGCCCTATTCCCTGAGTGTGCTGCACCATATGCAAAGGCAGAAGGCGAGTGTGATGGTTCTTGGGGTGCCCAGGACTGTGAGTTGCCTTGTTACCCCCTGCCTCCAGCAACTGAGAAAGAGAATTGCAGTGGTTAACTGACACTAGCCTCTTAGTCACCCAACCAACCTCCTCAGGGCAATGCCAGTCCTCACTTTGTTCTGCAGGTTAACAGTAGGTGCACCCCAGTCGCTGGGCATTCCCCTGTGATATCAAGCCCCTGTCACTGGCTACTCACAGAAATACCAGGTTTTCTATCCCCAAGGGGATGTTGAATCAAATCATATGGTGTGTACAACTGAGGAACAGCTCCTGTGTAACATCACAGCACTGAGGTATATTTATAGTGGCAACAATCATATGTTTATTATCAAAGGTTAAAAGATAGTGAGTGAGGATAATAGTAACAGAAGGTTACATATAAAACAACATCAGTGCACACTATTTAGAGACTAAATTTAACTTTACCAGGCTAATAGTCTGTCTAAAGAGCAATTTCATCTCACCCAAAATTTACTTGCATCATTTCCATCCTACGCTGCTTGGGATTCCATTTTCATGAATGTAGTCACACTGCTCAGTTACTTCCTCAGGTGCAGGATAAAGAGGTGTCCTTTTACTTTCTCCTTATGTCCCCCAAAATTCATTGTTTTGTCCTCAGAGTCAGGATGCCTCCCCCAGGGCTTATTCCCCGCTGTGCAGACTCTATGTTGCCATCACATCCTCATGTTGACTTCATATACAAACAGGGACTCCGTTGTGTTGTCTCTCAGTGCTTAATTTACATGTCAACCAAGGCAGAAAGGTGAACATATATCCTTTGTCTGGCAAAAACCTGGTTGTCAACTCTGCCATGATTCAGACTTTAGGACCATATTTTCATTATGCATATATAACTTTTTCCATAATATCAATACATACATTTCACAACTATATTAATGATCAGCATGATCCTGGCTTTCACTTAAGATCTTACAGGACATCATTTATGGATAAGTAGCATAAAAGCATTGTGCTAGCTGTAGCGAGTTTGTCAGGCCTGTAAGGAGTAACTGTTACAAAACAGTGACCCCTTTGCTGGTGGAGTTGGGGAGCTGACCCCTGGCAGGCACAGACATGGCTTCTTCCCACTAAAGCCAGGAGGTAATGAGGCGCCTCATAACCCTGGGAAACATCATGTGTAGCTAAGATATTGGGGGTTTCTTAAGGTTACAGTGAGCATGTGTGTTATGAACTTATTAGATCATTGCCCTAGAGGGCAAAGTTAAGGTTATATTTGTGTGTACCTTAACTCTGTATTTCCTGGTTTTCAGAGGTTTGAGTTTTGCTGAACTTCACATACTGGAAGGGCACAAGATACTACTGGGCGACCTTAACTCTGCATTAACAAAGGGTTTCTTTCAGTGAATTTCCTAGGTTGTTTTAACAAAAAGAAAAATGTTTTGTGTAGGAACTGGTGTCCATTTAGGCGATTGTAGTTATTACATAGGTTTGCAGTTAAAGCACTACGGTGGGTACTTAAATGTAAAGAATGCTATGTGATTCCAAAGAGCATAGGACTTTGGTATAGTGGAATTATCAAAATGGTTGTACTTTGATATGTTTGGAGGGTGGAGTTGCTGACAGGGCAGGAAGAGAAATCCCAGATATGGTCTGCGTCCCACAATCTTGACAGTTTTTTTTACCCCATGTTGGTTACAGTAACTTTAAAAGAAGACTGGTGTATCTCCCTCCTTCTTCACCTCTCTCTCCCATCATCCTGCACAAAATATAGCTCCTCCACATATACCATCATTTCCAGCTACCCATCCCTTTTCCATCTCATGAAGCCATTAGCACTTCAGAAGCCATTAGCATGTAAAAAATGGCTCCTTGCTGTCTGGCATCCTGTGCTGCTGCATATACATATCACAGGCAGCAGCTTACTAGGTCGCACGCTTGGTTGTTTTTTAAAACTATTCTCATCAACCCCATTTACCAGCTCTCCCCCTTCCTGCCTCAGGCTCCTTGGCAATTAGCACGCAGGCCACAGAACACACTGGCTGCATTTTGATCCTTTCAGTGCCCTGCATCATCTCCTTATTTCCCCTCACGCTGCCTGACCAGCACAGCTGGTTCTCCCTCCCCGCAGAGAGGCAGGTGTCAGCATGAGACCCAGAGTTAAGGAGCTGGGGAGAGGACATTGGAACAGTGCAAGGACTAGAATAGAATCAGTGAGGATATTTGTTGAAGTGGGGGGTGGAGGGATGACAGATATGGGGAGAAGTATGAGAGGAAGGATGGTCCAGTGGTTGGGACTTGGGAGACGTGGGTTCAGTTCCCTGCTCCACAAAAGACTTGTCGTGTGACCTGGGGCAAGTCACTTGTGGTACGTCTACCCTTCAAGCTGGAGGTGTAATTTCTAGTTCAAAGAGACATACCTGTGCTAGCTTGATCAGAGCTAAAAAAAAGAAATGTCGCCCCGGCAGCGGGAGGGGCTGGTTGCCTCAAGTACATACGTATCATCTCAGACAGGATCAGACTCAGAGCAGCTAGCTCCTCATGCTGCTGCGGCTACATTTCTGCTTTAGCTTGCTAGCTCAGCCAGAGCTAGCGTGGGTCTGCCTGCTCAAGCTGGAAATTACACTTCCAAAGTGTAGACATACCCAAAGTCTGCACTGGAGCTGGAGGAGTAATTTCCAGCACGGGTAGGCCTATTTGTGCTAGCTTTGATCAAGCTAGCATGCTAAAAATAACTGTGTAGCCACAGCTGCATAAATGGAGGAGCGGGCTAGCCACCCTGAGCACAGTCCTGACTGAAACTCAGTGCGTGTACTCAGGGCAGCATCGCTGCAGTTATACTGCAACAACATCGTCCCCTCTGTGCTGTGTTAAGTTCTCCATTACATATGAAACATCCCAGTTAGTCCTGAGAGAGAACAAACAGCAGGGGGAAGAGTAAAGCCAAAGCAATTTCATGTTTATATTTGAGCTTATACTCACGGCAAGGTTTTTGCAGTGTTCTCCCAGCTGAAGTGATGATAATCCATTGTCATGCATTTAACACACATACAATATCTGTTACCTTAAAGCTAACTAGCTTACTGTGAGCCCGCAGGCAGAGTCACCACTAAAGGCAACCCGAGTAAAGCCCAAGTGCTCAAGTGTTTCCCCATCCCTTTCCTCAGGGAAGGCTGATTAATAAACAGAAGACCCCAAAAAGGCTCAATATACTACACAACACTTGGTAACAAAGACCTTTCCTGCTGTACTCCCCTGGGAAAGGGAGGATACATACATCCCCTCTGGGAAAGCCCTTTCTTGGCTACTGTGGAGAGACACCACATCTGTCATTTCCCCGAGCCAGGGTCTCAACTGTTTGCTGCTCTTGCCTAGGAGGCAGGAATCTGGTTTCCTATAGGCCATATGTTTCCTCCTAATCATGTGCCCTGCCACCACAACTCCCTTTTGATAGGACCCAAGGGTCATAACAGTGTTCTGCCTATGTACCCCAGTGCCCTGTGACTGTTACTTGATGTTAGTGAGTTAATAATCCATATTTATAGATCATTCGGTTTAATGTATACTGGGAAACTTTCATTTTGCTTATTCTTTTGGGAGGAAATCAATGGTTACTCACAGTTGCTCAATCAATACAAATTGCACCAATAAGGATTATAATGATGGTGACACCTAGTGCCACAACTGCTGTGAATTCAGGTGTCTGATGAGAAACCAGAGGTAATGTGACAGATAAACCTAACAACAGCAGCAGGCAAACACATTGCTTCAGAAGAACAGTTATTCACTAGGCTTTCATTCAGAGAAAAACCCTACAGGCAAAAGGATTTGCTTAGAAATTTAGTTCAGATCCAGTTGACAAGAAGCCGATTAGCTTCACAATGAGCAAATGCAACACTGTCTTGTTTGCAGCAAGACAAACAAAATGTCAATAAAAAATTACCTCCTTGCCTGAGGGGTTCAGTGGAATTCAAGAAAAACTCCAATCTGTATTGTTTTAAAAAATTACAAACACAGTGTTATGCACCAAGCTAGCCACACTTTCCACTCCTCTCTCCAGCTCTCTAACTTCTTTTTCCGCACATTGAAGGACCCAAAAAAAGAGTGCTGAAGTTTTAGTCTTTGCAACAGACTATGGAACGCACAGCCATTAGAGAAAGAGAAATTATACTAGGAAAAGCTACTGAGGAGTCAAGTGTGCACCCAGTGTGGAGAATCAACAAAAATTGAAGCTAAATTTTTATCCTAAGAATGTAATTTAGAATGAATAGGCTATATTTTGCAATGATGTACAGCTCATGCCCACCACTGAAATCAGAGGGGTATACTCTGACAAAGAATTTGGCTTAGTGACTGCAGAGTAATTAATTATCAATAGTATGTTATGACCATGCCTGTTCTTACTGTAAAATGAATTTTATCTGTATGGGGTCTGATCTTACACCCCTTGCTTTTTTCCTGTGGGAGGAGTGCAAGGTCAGAGCCATATATACCAATTTAATATACAGTATCAATGCCTTAGCTACATATGTGATGCTTCTCAGGAGTACCCAGGATTGTGAGACACCTCGCTACCACCTGGCTTTAGTGTGAGGAAGCCATGTCTGTGCTTGCCGACGGTCAGCTCCACCAGCCATGGTCACCACAAGCACTCCCCTCTCAGCCTACACAGGCTCTGCTGTCCCTCTCCAGGAAAGCGATGGGCACACTCCAACCTCTGAGCATCCCCATGGAGTGTCCAGTCCCTCTTCCACTGGCTGCTCACAGAATTCACAGGTCCCAAAGGAGTAGTACACCTCAGCTTGCCAGTTTCATCTCAGGATCACCGCTCTCCTTAACACACAGCACTTAGATATGTTTACAGTGGAAAAAAATAAGTTTATTTAACAAAGACTATAGATTTGAGAAGAAGCAAGTAGATTTAATGGAAACAAATGGCTACATATTAAATAAAATCATAACAGGCATTCTAGAGCCTAGCCCTATCTAACCAGGTCCTGTAGAGTTTAGCTTACCCCCAAAGTCTTTCTCCTAACATTTTACAGCCTGGCTGGCTGTGAGCCTCTGTTCATAAGACATGTAGACTGGCAACTTGTGCCCTAGGTGAAGTATCCTGGGTATGCCCCTGTATCCTAGATGTATTCCAGCAATCCATTGTCTTTACTCATAAACAGGACAGCCTCCTCTGTGCTCGTTTTTTCCTGTAGGCTTCTTTCCTGTTAATTTTTGCAAACTGTGCTGGTGGCTCTGTATGCAGATAGACTCACATTGTAAGTTACACAATGGAAGAGAACTGTCTCCTGCCCCCGGCCTGAACTTTCTGGTGAGCTATCTTAACTTACATACCTTAAGAACATAGTTTTCAGTATAGATACATAAGTCCTTAAATATCATGCGTACATACATCCTGCAATGATTAGAATGACCAATGCGTTATTGGCTGTTCGTAGAGACCTCACATGCCATGCTTTGGTGCACTATTATGTAGACGTTAGAGTCAGGAGATGCCTATAAACCCCTATGCACTCCTTATGTCCTCTGCCAGTTGGCATCAAGGGGTCCCTGGGTCACAGCATAATGCATCTTTTACAAAAGTTGCCTATGGGAGGCAGTGTGATCCTATCAGTGAGGAGTCAAGAAATCTGAGTTCTGTTCTCATTTCTGCCAGTGACCTGCTGTGTGACACGGGACAAGTTGCTTTGCCTCTTTGTGCCTCAGTTTCCCTATGTCTTAAATGAGGATAATGATGCCCAAACTTGGTAAAACTGTTTAAAATCAGTGGATGAAAAGTGCCAGATCTAAGTAGTGCAATTATTGAACTCCACACCTTGTCTTTTAAACCAAAGAAAAAGCTTTCCACTTTGTGCTACAACAGGACTTCCTGTCAAATGGGAAATAGTGTTTTATTCTCTTAAGCAGAGTATTCTGTTAAACAATTTTCTCCTGCATAGATATATACTACTACTAATATTTTGTGAATACCTTTCACATAAGTCCATCTAAAAATGCACTATAAACTTTTACAAATGGTATGCCAAAATCGTATTGTTCCCCATTGAAATGCAGCCAGCTCCGTGACAACACAGCAACTGCTCAATAGTGCACAGCAACACAACAATTTAATGTTGGACATGCAAAATATCATGCAACTACAAGGAGGAGTTATGAAGTCAAAATATAATTGCTCAAATTCAAATTTGTCAAGGACCCAGAGATTAATACCCTTATTCCAGCAGAAAGTGCTACTGGATCTTTTAACAAGTGGCCAGTTCCTTGGTTTTGTGTTTGAGTTGAAAGTCAGCACCTCTGTCAGTGCAGTGTTACAGTACTCTATTTGTTTTGCTCTTTTGCTTAGGCGTTCCCTTTTAATTAATAGGTTTACAAACAATCTTGAATATTTAGTTGCTTCCAAAGCAGGAAATTGAATTATGTGTCCTTGTTTTGTTTTCTACTACAGTCCTCTGTCAGACACGCGCTTCTGATCGATCTGCATGGCACAAGCCTGTTTTGTCTAATGGGTTTGGGGATAGGCACTATCTTAGCTAAAATAGGCTTTCAGATGAATAAAGGAGCAGCATGGACATGAGGCAGGAGTTGTGGACACTAGCGTGTGATTCCTGGCCTGTAAAAGAAATCTGAACATAATGTGACTTTCCTAGCCCTGGAGGGACTTGAATGAGCCTGTTTTGTGTTCTCGACAATGTGTATCTTGGCAAAGTTAAGCAAATCCTTTATGCAACACTGAGTGCTGATGTTACAAGAAGTGAACTGAGAACTGAAAGAAATAAGTGTATAAACTGAGAATTCACACCTGTAACGCATTTTAGCGAAAGGTACATAGTGAATATTTTCATAGGGCCAGATTGTGCTTCCATGTACCTTACTCTACAAATAGTCCCACTGAAGTCAATGAGGCATATCTGTGTCTTTCAGGGGTCTGAAAAATCCACACCCGAGAGATGTAGCTGTGCTGACCTAACTCCTGGTGTGGACGGGGCTAGGCCTAGCTGTTGCCTCTTGGGGAGGTGGATTAACTACACTGACAGGAGAACCCAGCCCATCACAGTAGTGAGTGTCGATACTGAAGCAGCAGCTGTGCCCCTGTAGCATTTTAAGTGTAGACATAGCCTTAGTATTTGCCTTAAGTAGGTTTATTTTTCTTTTCGTTTCTGTTTTATTTCTTTTTGTCATTTCATAGATATGACTGAATATTAAGATTTTGGGCAATATGCCACATTTTAGTAAGTTAGAAGAATTACAGCAAGGAAAACAACCACAGTGCCCTGAAGGGTATTATTAGGAAATTGTTTCAGTGCATTACTCACACAAGAGTTTGATTGCTATTAAAAATATGTTTCCAATAAAAACGGTTCAACCTGAAGTGCTTCCAGGAACCACATTGGGGTCACTCATTACATCAACCCCATCTACACTGTCCAACACCGATGTTATCTTTCCAAGTTCTGGGACTGATGCCACCCAGTTTTTGGAGACAGGTCAAGCTGATAAATATATGGTGACATATCCCCAGTCTTTCAAAGATAGGGAGGAGTGAATCCGTTCAGAAAAAAACAGCCCCAAGTCTCAGCCGTTTCCCCAAACCAAACACTTTAAGATAACACGTTAAGGCTGAAAAAGTTTGGCAGCCTTTTTTGTACCAAATATTATTTAACTGTTTTCTCCTTTGAAATACAGTCCCTTGGTCCTCTAGCTTTGATGTGATGATCACAGTGGTTTTCTAGGCCGCCCGTTCATTTCCCTGTCCTCATTTCACCATCTGAGGATTAACTCAGTCAGCCCATCTATGTTTGCTGTTGGGATAGAACCCAGTTGGAAATTGTGGAGTCTAGGCAGAACAGAACAGAACTGAGCATTGTTTAAGTTCCAGTTCTGAACTTCACCCATTTATCTGATTCTCTTGTAACCGGGGCAAGCTCTTTGGGACGTGGATTGTCATTTTGTTCTATGTTTGTACAGCACCTCGTTTAATAAAGTCTTGGCTCATGACTAGGGCTCATCAGTGCTATGGTAATACAAAGAATTGATGATAATATTACTTTCAAACCAACCTCCTCATTATTCTGATAATGCAGCCGTCTCATGATTTGGGGTTATGTTTGAGCATGGGAAAACCTAGAGCATGTGAGATCTAAAAGCCTGGGCCCAACAGACCACACATCCTGGTTACATAGGACAATCTCAACATCCTGGTCAATGCTATGGAAATGAAGTTTGGTGCACCAGTAACCTTTGCATTTTGTTTAGGTCCTAGAGTTATATCCCAAATGCTCTATTTGTTACAGGGCTCTATTTTTTGTATTTTCAGAAGAATCCATGAAGTTGCATAGTGGGCCTCCTAAGAACGCATACATGGAGCAGAGCTTCCAAGGCTTGAATCCGGTTTTAAATATTCCTATCAAGGCAGCTCAAGTGGACCAGGCAAAAAAGAATGCAGCGCTCGTAGGTACCAAGCTGGAGAATTGGGTGGACACCTTGGTCAGCAGCATATGGTCAGCGGTGGATGTCTGTAGCACAGGTCCAACTTCCTGTCCAGTCATGCAGGCTTGCAGTCAAACAGCCTGGAGCTCTCTGAGCCCAGACCCTAAGTCAGAGCTGGGTCCCATTAAACCTGATGGGCGTTTGAGGTAGCATCTGGTATACCCTTCTTTGGCACAGATTTTAAAAGAGAATTTAACCTTGCTTATATATGAATCCGACTACAGATTCCAAAACCTCGATGAAACTTTTTGTTGTCTATTTCTCATCTCTATATATAATTTTTAAAAATCTGGCAAAATCTTTGGCATTGTTTCTCCTTCAGATCCATCGATCTAAGCTTCAGTAGCACTGTGCATCTCCTCTGTATCTTTTATAGCGTCACAACCTTACTTCATTCACTTTGTATCTAAAAGGCTCCAACATTTTCTTGCTCCGATTATGAAATGGTAACATAGCACGTCTGGTATGTTCAGAGGGTAAAAAAGGAGCAGCTGCTAAAAATATCTTCTGTCAAAAACACCTATGTATATTTTGAATATTTTACATTTTAATTATTTTGCTAACATAAATAACCAGAAACTCCAATATATCTTTCATGGGAAGAATGATCTATAAAATATGGTCAAAATGTTTTACAAGATGTAAAAAAATTGGGACACACCCTGACTAATGTTGAGAAATTCTAGGCTTGATTCATCATTGTGTTAACTCCAGTTTCAGACCAGAGTGCATCACACTGGCAAAGAAACCAGACTAACAGAGTGGTGAATTAGGTTTCCTCTCTCTTTTTAGAGGTCAGACATTCTCATCTATTTGATGATCTCTGAACAAAATGAGTGTTATAAAATTATATGTTTTATTCCTATTATGATTAGTCATCAGTCATCACAAGGGCTGGGCACCACTTGCAGTATTAAAAACAAGTATTCTCATTGCCCAAAGTCCAGATTCTTGTCCCCATTGAAATCTGCATTTTAAAAAAATCCACGCAGAATACCATCTGCATATAAGCGGATGTGCAAATTCCACATACATCAGGGGGTTTGTGCATGCAGCTTGTATGTGTGGATGCTCAGACCCAGGCTGTGATACTCACATGGCAGCATACCCTTTTCCATGAGTAGCTTGATTGGGTTAAATTGGCCAACTCACAGTGTAAGATTCTACTCTGAGTTAGTCAAAGTGGCAGAATCTGGCCCTTTAATTATTTTGGTTTGGAAGCTTTTCCATTGATTTCAGTGGGCGAAAGACTGGGACCTAATTATGCAGCAAGCTGATTCTGCACTATTTTAAGTAGTGGCTAACGAGTCTAACACTAATTGCCTCTATTGGTCCCAGACCTGCCAACATTCACGAAGAAGGATAGTTTTGAGATTGCATGGTACATCTGGAATGTGGTGGTGAGTGGCACCTTGAGTGTAATGGAGATTCCTGACTGAAGCCATGAATTGAATGAAGGAGAGCAAATGCCATTCTTCAGAGTGCTTTTATTTTATTTATTTATTTTTTATCAACAAGCTCTAATCTTGCGTGTATTGACCCTTTTGACTCTTTGGCAGACTGCATCCTGTTTTAAATACGGATGTGATATATCATTTGAACCTGAGTTTTCAACACTGAAAAAAATCCAATTTTAAATTCTGAGGACTTTTAAAAATGTTTTTCTTGTATGCAAATTCATCTCCAGCTGAAGCATTTTGCATGCAATGTGCACTTTTATTTTGTGGTCCCTTGAGTACAATGTACCTGGAAACTTCAAGGAACCTTGATGGGTTTCATTATAAAATGCCTTGTTAATTTAATAAAGTAAGGCGTCTGTTTTCCCTTCTGTGGCATGTATAACTTTCATTACAGCTAATGAGAGTTAAGCTCACACATCAGGGGGGAAATAGACCCTTAAATCTTTTCATAACCACATATCACAAAAAAAGGTTGAATTCTCTTTTAAATAATGGTTGCAAAATGACCATAAAACAGAGATCTCGATGGCTTGTTATATTTTTCTCCATTTGGTTTAAAGCTCCTGCAGTTTGCTTTGGACTTGAAATTGCAATGTCAGCTGTGCTGGCATTAAGGCAGAGCATTTAAATGTTTATCTGGAACAAAGGTGGATACATAGGAGGAACAGTTTAGATATTTATTTTTTATGTTTTAGTCAATGACTAATTAGTAGGTGCTGCTTTTGCAGCTTGAAGATTTTATCTTACTAACTAAAGCTGCCTTTATTAAGAAAAGGCCTTTTCCTCCTCAGACCTCCTTTTCTTTCTACCTTCTTGATTTTGACAGTCTGGGATCTGTAGTTCTAGAAAAGCTTGTAGTTATTAGAGCTGGTTGGAAAGTTTCTGTCTAAACAATGTTCCTGTTTTTCAGCTGGCTCTAGTGGTGAGTGTGTTCAGACCAACATTGTCAACAGGTTTATGTAATAGAAACACTTCTCTTTCAGTGCTTTTTAAAAAATAATAGTTTTTATCTAACATTCCATCACAAATGTCAAATCTCCAGGGGACCACTAATCTCCGCTATGAATTTAGGGTTTTAGCCACATTGACCCAATGGGAATTGCAATGACTAAAGCCCTGCAGATCAAGTGGAGATTATCACATTCAGTCATGGATTAGGGTATAAATAATAAGATTCATCCACTCTGCTAGTCTTTAGATCATTCCAGTTAAATCTGCTGATGAATTCATGAGATCTGGACTCTTGCGCACACACTCACACAGAGATAACCAGGTTTTTAAATTTGATACCTTTTTTATTATTAAGAAGGAGTGTTTTTTTTAATGCTTTGTTGGGAAGTTCTCGTTATTAAATTTCGCAAATAGAAGTTGGAAACAATCCAGTCTCTCTTTTATGGATAGAACAGTAGCCACCACTTGTATCATTTAAAATATAACAGATTCAAAGGACTTTGTTTTAGTTCCTATTTCACAATTTTAAAAAAAAATTGTTGCTGACATAAATTTTATGCTATGTTGTAAACATCTCAAAAGAAATATTTTATAGTATTTTATTTTCTAAATAACAAAAAGAGTCTATATGTATAATAAGTACTGTAGCAAGCCGGCAATGCCAGTGCTACTATTAAATACTAGAAGTAAAAATCAAGGGTCAGATCCCTGCAGTCCTTCTTAGGCAAATTTCTGTGGATGGATGATTCTGAGTACGGTCTTTAGACTCAAGCCCAGCATAACTGAAAGTCTGACACTGGGCAATGAGTAAAGTCTGTCTGTGTTTAAAAGCAGCAGAGAGGGAGACTCTTCAAGAGCTTCTCAGTTCACAGCATTATTTGAGGTGGGTATCAAGCTTTACACCCAAATGACCACATTCTACCATAGCTATTAATCTGCAGATACAGAGGTATATAAAATATATTGGACGGTATGTCATAAAGTTCTATAAATTATGAAGTGAAAAATCATGGCAAGCAAGACTGTTTCCATTTGCGAACAGAGCCCGCCCCAAAATTATTGCTAAGGCAGTACTGCTAAGATCTAGGTGCTGCTCAGTGGCTTTTCTGGTTCTAAAATAGCAGACACTTGATACGTGTGATGAACATTATGTCTTGTTAGAAGAGAATAACTGCCACAGATCTTACATTTGGTAAAAAGGAGAATTCAAAGCAGGGAGCCACAGTTTATATGAAACAAACAAGTTATACATGTGTTCATTTGAAAGTTCTAGTAGTATTTTCAGAGCGTGCTGGCTAGTGATATTTTATAAGATTCCATTTGAAAGCCAGCTGTGACCATATGCCTTCCATGGGAGAAGAGTGTATTTCCATATGCACATATGGAGGGGAGGGTATTTCCATATGGACTGTGTGGAGTGATGTGCTCATTTAAACACCACGCCCCTGCTGCTAGATTAGATAGACGTGCGACACTTGTACAATCAACCAGCCTGATTCAGGCCAGAAAGAAATGTGGCAAAATGCAGAACATCTGCATACATTTTTTTATGAATTAAATCCAAAGTCAGTCCTAGTGATATGCAGACCTGTTTATGTGGTGATATTATACCCTGAGGCTAACAGAAATTAGTTCAAAGGACAGTTTATTTTCTAGATGTGGACCAATTCTTTTTATTTATAAAATTTGACTGGATATGGAGTAATAATATTTATATAGTAGGTTTCTGATGTGTGATATTTTTAGTATTAAAATCACATCCTCATTTTTGTTCTATATGGAGGGCTGAAGGGACAGAGTATACTAACAATTTTCTCATTGGCAAGTACTACTATAAGCTATATCTCTGTTGCTAAGTCTAGAGAGCTAGGTGTATACAGTAGGGTATAACAGATTAACTTTCCTAGATACTGGCTTTAACGCAAAAAATCTTGCAAATACCGTTGCTTTAATGATATATTAATGGTGATCCTGTAACACCTTCCAAAGGATCATCTAATGTATATTCAGCCTCTGGCCAGCTTTTACAAATCTAATGGTACCAGTAACATCACAATCCCTTTTATTCACTATTATAGGGAAGAGGGCGCTAGAGTCAGTAATTCAAACAAAGAACTGAGAAAATCCAAAGCCTTCAACGGGAGGTAATGCAGGGTAAAGTAAAAACCAAACCTTAGAATAAGCTTGAGACAAAACTGGATTTCTATATTGCAACAAAGGGGAAGCTAAACTCCTTCTTGTCTATTTCACTCTAAGGCTCAGGAGCACTGGATTATGGGATCTTGGTTTTGACTTTTCTGATTAAAAACAAAACCCAGCTTTTTATTTTGTTTGGACTCTATGGGGCAAATCTCCATTGATTCCAATGGCAGCTACAGCCCTTACACCAAGGTTTAATCAGGTCCCGCAGCTGGGAGCGGGCTTCCCAGCACAGGTAGACAGACACACACTAGTTCTGCAGTGTGGCTGCAGCAGTTCGGGCTAACCACCCATGTTCATACCCAGGGGGTCAGGCAGGTTTGTACTCAGGTTGCTAGCCCAAGCTGCCACCTGTGCCACCATGGCCACGGTGCTATTATTAGTGAACTAGCTCGAGCACATCCACTCTGGGAAGCATGCTCCCAGCTGCTCTGTAGACGTGCTCTTAGTTTGAAATAGAACTGTCAACTTGCCCATAGCTATAATGCCGTGCACCCTGACTTCCACAGATTGCCTCTTACTCTCTGCTTGGAAGTAGCCGTGAGAATGACTTCTGTCTTTCCCAGAATTCCAAAGCTTAAAACAGTTGGCCAAACTTTATCTTCAGCTGAGTTGAGCTTATACCAGGGCTGAATTTGAATTCCTGCTAATCATAAAGTAGCATTTACCATCTTGTACAAGTAGGTTATACTATGCTGTACATCTGTATTGTCAGGAGAAGTCAGGAAAACAGTGATATTTCAGCCGTTAACCTTTTGAGTGTTGCAACATGAAGCCACATCAGAGTGGCAGTTTTTAAAAACTGGAACAGAAGTCTTTCTGGACCCTCCCCCTTTTTGATTTAAGATTTACAGCTTGACCATTTCAATGTATTACTTAGCTCTTAAAACAAAACCCTTTGTGAGTTTAAATTGTTTGCGTTCTAAGAATCCTGTTCTTCCCCTCAACCCGCAAATGGGAAGAGGGGAGAATACTCCCTCTGAATGAAAGCAGGCCACTATACCATGAAGCCACAGCATAGCTTTTGTGGCTCCAATGTATATCAAAAAGAGAACGCATCCATTTGTGGTCACGGGGCGGAACTGTCTTGCCACAGGCTCGGTTGTTTTCAGTGCTTTTAGATTTATTATTAAACCAAAGCTGGCTGTAGATCAGCGAGTAATTCACGCATCCATACATGTTCGTATGTTATTTCTGAACATATAGACTGGAATTTTCATAACTCCTCAGGGAGTTATGCACCCATCCCATGTGACCCTACTCCCCCAGACTGCATTGAAACCCTAGATATAAATCAGAAAAGTTCGCTTTTGAAAGCAAATCAATTTGCTCAGTGCAAAGATATATAAAAGGATGCTCTGAAGGTGCTGGTAATCATCAGGGACTATCTTCCCCCCGTTCTCAGAGGTGTGGGTATGTAATGTATCCAGTAATAACAGAAAAAGACAAACATGTCAGGAGGTGGTTAGCAGCATCTCCGAAGGTTCCTTACTCCAGTTTGCTATTGGGAAGTAACATTTTAATGCATTATTTCATTTCATCTATACTAAAGGATGATCCTAGGCCCAAACACATTCCTACGGGTGCTTAGGAAGTTACCTCAATATGAACACTTCAAGCATCAGAAGTAAAGTAGACTCCGCAGCATTATTCCCAGTCCTCAGGATCCTGAAAAGGTTGGAATCCATGGGGGGGGGGGGGGGGGGAGCTAGGGTTAGGAAATAGGTGACCCAGCATTAGGAAACAATAGGGTCAGGGGGATTTGCATTGTTCCCCCGCTGGCTCTGCAGGAATTAGAGAGCACAGCCTCTCGCTCTGTTACCTTCCTGGCAGAGCTTCCCCCACAATGGGTCTCCTTTGTTAAAGAGGTCACCAGAACAGCCACAGATACCCCTAACCACAGTGGGGCCACACTACAATGCAGCAGCAGCAGGAGATCTGGGGCTCCATAGCCAGTCCATGGCTTCCCCATGGATCCCAGGGGATCAGTGTGGTTTTTGAGAGAGGGTTCTCTCTCTCTCACCTTTCATCCGGTAGAGAGGACAATGTGGAGAAAATTCTGCAAAGGGATCCTCCTGGGATTTTCCTGCCCTCCAGCCCTCTCCTGTTGGTTTTGCATGGGAGGGGTTGATCTGGCCTCGGGTATGGAAATCTTGTGTTAAATAGTCTCTTCCATTGTGTAGCTTGAGCATTCACAAACATCTCATTACTGTCGAGTGGTGGAAATAATAATTATATTGCATAGCAGTCTATTAGAAGGTGCTGAGTACAAAGGGAGATTTGAATGGTTAATTGCACAGTTCCACATTGTAGGAGTACAACACAATGGTCCTGATTCTCCTCGCATACCACTTTCCACTGGTTTAACTCTGTTGACTTCACTGGAGTGACTCCTGATTCACAACTGGTGTGAATGAGAGGAGTATCAGGCCCAACACATTTTAAACTGAAACAACGAGATGTTCACGTTAGCCAACGCAAGGGCCAAGGTAGCACTTAGGCTATTTTCAGTTACATGTGGTGTTTTCGATGATGAATTGTGATGCTGTAATACTGCAGGTGCCCTGTTTATTTGGTTCTCTTATACCAACAATAGTGTATAGTTCACTCTTTGCTGTTTGCTTCAGCTTTGGTTACCTTCTTTTGCCCATGGGTGCTATCACAGCTGCTACCTCACTATGTCTGCAAACAAGTTTACCTGATGACAACAACAACAAAAAAGGTACCAGAAATCTCCTTGAGCTGAATGTACAATCTATGCAAATTCTCTCGCTATTTTGTTACAACTTGGAAGTATTACTTGTAACCTTGCCAAATAAACAGCAAGATATTGTACAGGTGCCTCTGATAACAGAGTAACAATTTTCTGCACGGATCATTGCGCTGCATTTCTACATTGTAATGACTTACTTGTCTTTGGTTCTGTTGTAATTAACACCCTTGACTGAGAAGATAGTAATTCCTCTTGTAAGAAGGGCACCTTCAGTTTGCTGGGAATATTCTGGAGGAGAAAGTCAACTGCAGGTTTTTTTGTTTTTTTTCATGTTTACCTACAAAAAAGGCCCACGCCTAAAGGTCAAAAATTGGATCTTGGTTTAGATTTCCTGGAGCAGATCATATCATTTTGAATTTCTAAGTGTATGTTCACATTGTGACGTCCTGTGAATTGCCCGATTTAAAAAGCCTTACTTTCCTCCTTTTTTTAAATGTGGCCTTAAACTGTAGTGGAAAGTTAGATGTTGTCTCTTTCTCTCAGTCTGTTGTCAACCTAATAAAAGGCACCTTGAGATTTCTGTTGCAACTCAGAGCTGTGTAGCTGTCAGCAGACACTTCAGAAATACAATTGGAATTGCTTACAAATGCAGGCTTCAAGAAAAAAAATGACCTTCCTTTTGGGCAAAAGGAAGACTTGAATACGCCTATAAACCTTCACAAATTATGAGAATTCTCTTTTGCAACATATAGCTAAACTGGGTTGTCTAATTACCTACAAAATGCTAACATCATGACTTTTTGTGTGTGTTCAAAGTATAGCGGTACAGATTTGGTCTCAGTTACACCAGCGTGAACCTGGAGTAACTCCACTCGCTCCAGTGTGACTTCATCGGATTTACACTAGTGTAACTGGGGAAAGAATCTGTCCTGGTGACTTTATGTAATTCAATGAAGATTAAAAATCAGAAGAACTTCTGACATTTAGGGCTAGATTTTTAAAGGTATTTAGGCTCTAAAGATGTAGATAGGTGACTAACTCCCATGGCTTTTAAAATTCCCATAGGCACCGATTCACATCTTTAGATGTCTAAATACTATTAAAAGCATGGCCCGTTCTGGTCTTTGGTCAGGTTCAGGCACTTTTCTTTTTAACTCTTCGCTTCATTGGCACAGAGAACAGTATTGTTTCAACAGTCTCAATATTCCCAGCAGGCTGGTAGTGCTTTTAAGGACCCAGAATGTGGTTCTCAAGCTATTTACCATTGTGGCCTACATCCAATACTACCTGTATGGCCCAGAGGATGTCACATGGGCAGCAGCTGGGTGCTGATTGGGCCGCAGGTTGAGAGTCTTCTTTTTTTCTTCTGATAGTGGTACAACCCAAAGACCACAGAAAAGAGTTTACACAGAAAACATGGTGTATGACACACACAAATTAATTTGAGCTAATGAAATTCTCTTTCTAACTTTGTCTTTTTGTTTTTGTTCTATTGATTTGGATTTTTTGTATTGGTTAACGTACTCCATAATAAGTTATTAACGTTCCCTCAGAGACTGGTAGTGATATAGTTTTCAGAAATAACTATTTTGTTATAGATCATAATATGCATAAAACTGTACAGAAATATTTTGTAATCTATTGATTAAGAAAAAAACATGTATATACAGTAAAGTTTAAAAAAATTGGAAATTCAAATGGCACACACTGAAAGATGTAGATATTTTGCTATTTATTTAAAGGAGTATTTTATGAGATATTAAAATGTCTTAAATTGACCGGTAATCAAAGTTCAGAAGTCAGAATGCTTTTCTTGTAGTAGAATGTGATTTTCAGCAATTATTGCACTACCCATTTTTGCACCCTTTTGTCTTTCATTTAGCAGAAAAACAATGTGCCTTAGCGGTATTCTTTGTCTATGGGAGTTTGGTTTTTTGTCTGACAAAGCAAATTTTTTTGCAGAAAAAGAAATGGATGTATTAAATACTGTATTATACCAAAAACACTGCGGTTGTATATAAATGCTTTCTGTCATACTGTGTTTTCAGATGCAGAATTTTAAAATAAAAAAAAAGGCTGTCTTTAGGAATAATTGTGTGATTTACTCTTTTCATCTCAGTCTAATTTAAAAAAAATTTTTAAAGAGAGACACAATCTGGTGATGTTTACCAAAGGACTCGAAAGCAGGGACCCCTGAGTTCTAATCCCAGTGCTGACACCAATTCCCTCTCCTGGGTTCAGCTTCCCAAAATGGGGATAATGTGTACTAAGGATATAGGAGTGTTTTGGGAACCAGATAGTATTTGTAAAGGACTTTGAAGATGTAAATTTTGTGGATCCATTTCTGCATCCCTCACACACATGAAGATTCCCTACTCAAGTAAGCAGACCCATTGACCTTAAGAATTAGTCACAAAGGTGTTTGTAAAACTGGTTAACCACACCCCATAGCACAAATTCCAGCCTGTCATGGAAATCCACCAAGGCTCTCAATATTTAGAGAAAGGGGGAAAGGACTCTACCTAAGCTCAAAATATGATTTCCACATCTTGGATTCTAGAGACGCTACAAATCTCTCCCATAGCTCCCTGATCTGTTGGGCCAGACTATCCCTGGCTTTTACACAGGTGCATGAGGATTGGGGAGGGGTGCAAAGAGCCTTCCGACCCACTTTGTGCTCCATTTCCGTGGCCCATGGACAAATTTGGAGGAGTGTGGGGACTGCTTCCTCTGTACACCTGATGCACCCCAAAAGGAGTGGGGAGGAGAAGAGTCTTTAATTGCGACACTGAGCTGTCTATATGCAGAGATGGAGTTGGTACAACCAGCAGCTGGTATTATGCGGCTGACTGGCTGCAGAGATGGTGACATGGGTATGCCCCACCTACACTGAAGAAATGTTTCCCCTGGGCTGGTTCAACTGCCTAAGTCACATCCAATAGGTGCACTTGGCCATTGCTATGCTCTACACAATGTTGGGTCTTTCGCAGAACAAAAATGAACAATGGATGTATTTGTGAATAGGCTACTCCACAGAGCCCAGCTCCACCGGGTCCGAGAAGTTCCCAAACATCAGTGAACGTCTCCTGTGGAGGGAGGTCACTTGGATGTGACAAAGGAGAGATATTATCATGCTGTCTGGCATGGTTCACGCCTGGGAGGGCAGACTGTCAAAGAACAGGACAGACGCCCCAAACTGGCAGTGTGTTCTATAGTTTAGATTTCACCAACCCAGTAACAAATGTGAACTCCTGGATCACTGTGACAGTTTTACAATGGAGTCAGAGACACTCCCCTGTCGTGCTACCCAGGCAAGCTGGACTTAGCGATAAATGGTGACTTACACCAAAGATCACAAAATTTTCAGGTTGTAAAACATTTCTGTTGCTTACCCCAGGTCAATTTGTACCTTAGAATCTCTCACCAAAGACAATGCTTGTAGCCAGTCCTGTAATAAACTATATAAAGGTTTATTAACTAGGAAAAAGAAATGAGAGTTATTTACAGGTTAAAGCAAGCAAGCATACATACACAAATGAGTCTGTAATTCAAAAGGTGACAGAGGTGTAGTAATCTGTTAATTCAAAATGTCTTTCAGGGATAACCCATGCCAAGCATCATGGAGATAGATCTCTTTGCTCATGTTTAGGAATCTTTGCCTCTCGGGGTATGTCTACAATGCAGTTAAAAACCTACAGCTGGCCCATGCCAGATGACTCAGGTTTAGGGTGACCAGATGTCCCGATTTTATAAGGACGGTCCCAATATTTGGGGCTTTTTATTACATAGGCTCCTATTACCCCCCACCCCCGTCCCGATTTTTCACACATGCTAACTGGTCACCCTACTCGGGCTCACAGGGCTCAGTGTAGGCATCTGGACTTGGGCTGGAGCCCAGGCTGTAGGAACTTGTAAGGTGGGAGGGTCCCATAGAATCATAGACTATCAGGGTTGGAAGGGACCTCAGGAGGTCATCTAGTCCAACCCCCTGCTCAAAGCCAATCCCCAACTCAGGCTGCAGCCCAAGCCAGAACATCTACACTGCAATTTACAAGCCCCCGCAGCCCAATCCCTTTGAGCTCTAGTCAGCTGGCATGGGCCAGACGCAGGTGTCTAATTGCAGTGTAGACATACCCTCAGAATCCAGACAGCATAAAAGAGATTGGAGTGGAGGGGCTAAAAATACCTTACAAGGAGAAACTGAGTCCAAACTGATGGCATAAGTCCATGCATAGGTTTCTCCTTTGATAATACACAGTACCTTTTTTGCTGTCAGTGGGCCATCTTGTATGCAGGACAAGACCTTTACCTTAATTAATATTACTTTGCCTGTTTAGTGAGTTATACAGTTACAGTGTTTTACAATGCAAATGCTCAATATAACTTACACCAGGGGCGATAAAGGTTACAAGTGAGATCAATACATGAAGCATCCTACAAGCATTTTTAAAGTCTAAACAGTAAACACATTCTTCGATGTTAAGTTGATAATATCTACTTTGATAATGCTAACACACAGGTAAGCAGGACTGGCTTCCAGCTGTGCATTTGCAAGTGTTCAGTGAGGCCTGGGGCTTTGGCATGAGCTGGCACCTGGTCTGCCAGTATCAAAGATATCCCTTTTGGTTATTGCATTTGTTCATGAGTTGGTGACTGGTGTCTTTAGCAATGTCATTGTGAGTATATTGAGTGTGTGGATTGTCTCTGGTGCAATTTTCTGATACAGGGTTTCCTGCATAGGGCATGCCTGAGGGCTGCACACAATCGTTGACATCAGAAAATAACCTGTGGATTTCCTATGCATCCACGAGCAAGGCAGAGGGTTCTCCTGGCAGCCAAAAGTGCCTTTGAGCATGTGTTTTCTTTTCACCTGCAGTTCAGGAATGCCTTTTTTTTTTCTTCTTTTTTTTTGTGGCACTTAAGTGCGATGAGCTGAGTTCATACATAGGGACCACAGTACCCGTGTTTTAGTCCTGGCACAGAGGAAAGATTGTCTGCAAAAAAAAAAATCACTACGTTTTATTCAGAGGGCCTCAAAACCTATCATTGTCCTTTATTGGTGAACCAGGGCCCTGATTAACCATGCACTTAAGTTCTTTGTTTAATTGGGGCCTACAGCTTGGTCATGAAGAGCCTCTGAGGAGATAAAGTGACTTGCTAGAGAAAGGGCCATCTGAGCAGTCTACAAAGTCATTCTAACGGACAGGTATGGCAACTACAGAGACTGTGTATATACGTCTAGTACAGATAGTACCATCACAGTTTGCATCAGCCATTCCTAATCAATCTTCATCTGAGTAAATATTTAAATAGAGCAGAACCTAGCTAATTCACATGCGTGACTGGGAGACCCATTACTAAATGTAGTGAATTAGAGTAAGTGAAGACTTGCAATAGAAAAAGGTTATTTTGTTCCTCTCTTTTGGCAATGCTGGCTTAGTGTTATTGCCTGTGTGTGTGTGTGTGTAATACTTCCTCTGTTAGTAAAGAACTATAGCATATTTTCCCAAAACAATGAAATTTTAGACCTCACTACTGTGAATTGCTACTAAGTCTTTGGTGAGAAGTACAGTGACACTACCATTTTTATGTATGTAAATGACGACGTGTGCAGATTAATGAGGTATTTAAAAAGACTTCAGTAGACATAGATGGCAAATTGTCAATCATTCCATGAGACACATGGTTGGGCTGTGGTAGAATGTCCTAATCGGCTCTTCAATACGTTCTGTTCTCTATACTGGACACCTCTTGGGAACAGGCCCAAACATACTTTGGTATCCCTAACACATGGCTGTCAGTAGAGATAGGATCAAGATGCAAAATCCGAACTCAGATTTCAAGCACCTTTACGATCAAGAGTGTTTGAATCCAGAGATTTAGGTGTAATTGGACAAACCAGCCATCAAATTCAGACCTGGCTCCAATATCCATTCCCAAACACAATGTTCTGAGTAGGTATAATCAGACACTCTTGGTCCCTAATTTCATTCAGGACCAGACCAGGGATTTTATGGTCAAGGATCCTGGAACTTGGAGCCTCTTTTTATTTGTAAATAGTATAAATATGACTCAATAAAAGGTATGCTGCTTTTTGCAGACTTATTCGTGATCCAGCTGCTAATTTTGACCTCAGCCAACACACCAAGCTTTGTTTCCTTTCCTCTTCTCAACTTATTAAATAAAGCATGTCTGGTCTAAATGTAAATTTTAGTTGTGCATCAATAACTATCTAATCTTGGGGAAGCATTCAGATTCAGCATAGTTCATATGAAATTGGAAACTGAAATAATAGCTGCCAAGAGTTCATGAAAGATCTGACTGTGTGGTCTGTGTCATGCATTTATTCAATCTGTCAGGATCAAAATGTTATGATGTTTGAAATGCAGCAGGAATAAGATACCACATTTAATTCAGGAAAGTTTACTCTTATTTGGTAAGAGAATTATGGATAACTTTGGCCACCCAGCAATTTAAGACCCGAAGCAGACATTTAAACCTAATCTTTTGCCATTCCCCCGAGCTGTAGTACTACACGGTATAACACAGCGATACCTGACATACTGTAACCATATAACTACAGGCTTTCTTAGCCTTGTTTTTACAGTGTGATAACACAAACAATAGCCACTCGATGTTGAAATGGGTAATATGATGATAAGTGTGTAGGATCAATATGGCAGAGTCGTCATCAAGCTGTTCCAGACATGACGGGACAATTTCCTGCTTCTGCTCCTACATGATTATGTTGCTCTGTGTTTGTTACAGACCATGTTACAAACTGCCCAGTTGTACTGTCATGGAAGATGTCAGACTTAGAACTCTACAGGCTGAGCCTGACTGCATTGAAGACAATGCAAGGCCAATCCCTCTCCTTATAAGGACTTAAGGTAGTAGCAACCTATGGTCTGCCCAAATCCTATTGCCTCCCAAAGACCTGTGGGAGATAATTGAAGGGGGCCATCAGCCACAGAAGAAAGAAACAGAGCTTCAGGCTACCGTGGCCTGAAGGCACCTAAGGTAAGAAGGGGTGCTCCCGGCTCGTTGAGTGGGGCAGGGAAGTAGACAAAGAACCCTGGGCAAAAAATGTGGGACAAGGAAAAGGTCAGCTTTGTGGTGTTCCCTTTGGAGGTTGTTGAACTTGAACCACAAATTCCCAACCTCTGTAGGGGTATGTCTAGGCTGCAGTTAGACACCCACGGCTGGCTGTGCTAGCTGACTTGGGCTCACAGGGCTCAGGCTAAGGGGCTGTTCAATTACAGTGCAGACATGCGTGCTCAGGCTGGAGCCTGGGCTCTAGGATCCTACGAGGTGTCTAACTGCAGTGTAGTCATAGCCTCAGAGCCTAGGGTGACCAGATGTCCCGATTTTATAGGGACAGTCCCGATTTTTGGGTCTTTTTCTTATATAGGCACCTATTGCCCCCCACCCCCACCCCAATTTTTCACACTTGCTGTCTGGTCACCCTATCAGAGCTTAACCATACAGCTGAATGCCCCAGCTGCACAAGGTGGCAAGAGAATTTAGCACATTAGTACCTGCAACTTTAAATTACTTGTTCTGTCTGCAAGTAAGCAAGGTATAAACTCCCCGGCAACCCAGCGAGCCACTCTGCTGCCGATGCCTCACATTGCCAGTCTACTGGAGCATTCAGGCAGCCAGAGGATAACTCTTTTTATAGCTGTATAAACAGCTATAACTGCTAGAATAACAGAGGTATTAAATGGAAGCCTTAAAACAAGAACTTTATAAACAGCACAACACTATAAACCACATGCGCTCCTCGGGGAGAGTCATTTAAATCAATACACTAAGGCAAAGAAAGGCTTTCCTTGCAGGTGCCAGAGGATAGAGCACTGATCAGAGATGCAAGTCCTACCACTGGCCCACTGTGTAAAACGTGGGTGAGTCACTTAATCGCTCTGTGCCTCTTTTTCCCCTCCCATTCTTTGTCTGGTTTGTCTATTTAGCCTGTAGCTAAATAGGCAGAAGCTGTCTGTGCTACCCAGCACAATGGGTCCCACTATCCTACTATGATGCAAATAACAAGAAATAAAGTAAAGGTAGGCCAAATAAATGAGTTATTCAATATGGAAAATAAGGTGAGAGATTCTAGCCTTTTATTCTTAATACTATTCTTATTCTTTTATCCACTTAGGGAACTTAGCCTTGTAAGTTTAGGTCATGCTTATTGATGCAAATTAGTCCCACTGGCTTCAATGAGCCTACTCTGCAAATACTAAAAATTGGGCTGGCCAGAAAACAGTATTTCTCTTTTGCAAAAAAAGCCAACAGACAGACAGACACACGATCTATCTGTCCCAAACTATCTGATAGCTCAGTAGTTAGGGCACTTACCTGGCAGGTGGGAGGCCCAGGGTCAAGTTCCTATTCTGCCTAATTGGGTGCAGGGACTTGAACCCTGGGTCTCCCTGAAGTGAGTGGTCTACTCGCTGGGGTCTCTCTCCAGAAATTCCATCCTGGACCTCTGAAACTATTTCAAGAAAGCAGCATCCTTTGATTTAAAAAAAAAAATCCCAACCAGCTCACTGACAATAGCTAGCTCTTGTATAGCATTTTTGATTTGAAAATTTTAAAGCACTTTACAAAGGAAGCTAACAGTATTATGCCCATTATAAAGATAGGGAAACTGAGGCACGACAGAGGTACGTGACTTGCCCGCGGTCATGGTATAGAACTCAAGTCTTCTGATTCCCAGTCTAGTGCCTTAACCATTGCCTCAAATGCCTTGTGTAAGTAAGGATCAGTCCCTAACCTTTGCTTTGTCTCCCACCCCCCAGCCCCATGTTCTTGCCTTATAGGAAGAAGAGTTTCCCTGCACTCTTGTTCCAAGGCCAGGATAATCTGCTCATTAAACTTGCTCATTTGCTGTGACGCTACGTGTGTCTCCCTAGAAAGGAAAGAGCACTTTTAGTAGAAGGTGACAGCAGAGTGTTAGCTGCTGAGATGGTATTGACAACCGCAACCAGGCTGAAGGAAATAAAACATAACCTCTGCTAAGTAATAGCAAGAATGAAGGCCCAGCATCTGCAAAGCAAAATAGTTGGGATAGTACATTTACTTCCACACTATTATCATGTGCTGATCCGTGCTTTAATATCAGGCATGGAACGGAATGGACCAGGTTGTTTCTGGCTCCAGCCTTTGTGTGCAGGGGTGGGTGCCAGGAGCACAAGAGTGCAGGGACTGCTCCCTCCTAGCTGTCCTAGGGCACAAACCACCTGAAAGCGGGCAGGGAAAAGGCAGTGCCATTACCCTCCCCACCCCACTCCACGCAGTTGGCTCTAGTCTGTGGAACTGGCTTATCTCAAAAGGATGAGGTAGGGGTGTAAGCAGGCTGTGCCATTCAAAGGGATGGTGGGCGGGGGACCGGTCCCATGCAGTCCAGGGAGCTCAGGCAGGGATTGTGCCTACAGAGGTGACATAGTCAGCATAGTCCTGTCCAGTCTAGCCGGTCTCCTTGTAGCCTCCACTTTCCTTGAGCATATGAACAGTCAGGATTCTTACATCTCCACAGCACAGCACCATGCGTGGGAAATAGTCATTGCTGACAATAATCCTGTGACTTTTTCTGTGCTACTGAGTAGCAGGCCAATCCACAAACATCTATTCACGAGTAATCTTTATTCACCTGAATAGTTCCATTAAAGTCAATAGGCCTACTCCAGAAATTGTGAATTACTGGCCTGAGTAAAATTTGCTGTGTTGGGGCCTAGCATTGCTCAAATATAATAATAATAAAAGCAGCAATCCTGAATATTTTAAAGTGCTTGGGAAATGACTAATTAGAAAGGATTAAAGTGAACCTTAAAGCCCTGCAGACAACAGCACAAGACCCCACCACAGTGATTTTTCAGGGTTTGCTAGCCTGGCACAATATCCTTAAAGCAGTTTAAACGCAAGTCTCCAGCCTGACTAAAGCTAGCTATGGTCCTAGAACTATATTTTTTGGTGCTGGAGTGCACAGAGGTGCTTAAAAAGATAGATTTGTTGGGACCACACGGACCCAGTCTATTAAAAGAGTTTTCCCAAGCCTGTAATTATATTCAGTAACTCCAAATCCACAAGCTATGCAGAAAGATAATGCCTCAGAAAACCAGCTTTATTGCTGGAAAGGAATTATGCCTTTTTCTCTCTTCAAAATTCTTTCCTTAATTAAAGCCATTGTACTGACATACTGTATTTACAATGTCACATTCATGAGGCTTGGCAAATATTGGGTTATCATATGCAAGCACATGCTTTCCCAAAGAAGAATCACTTTCCTCTATGCTATGTTCACTCTATCAATGGTTCTTTCTGTGTGTTTTACTTCAGCAGGAGTCTGAATTAACTCCCCTCCACTAAAATGGCTTCTACGAGCAACTCCACTGTGAGTAATAAGACGGCTTGGCCTGGGGAGGAAGCTCTAAACCCGAGTTCTGTATAGGCTCCTTCGGACAATAATGCCATTGACGTCTGTGGGACCCATCACCCGAGTCAGTGTCACGCTGTGATTGTAGCATGGGAAATGGGCCACTGATTCCTCAGTATGCTGATGAGCAGGGAGAAGCCAGGAATCCTTTGTAACTATCAAAAAAAAGGGACTTTTAATTAAAGGTCCTATTGAAAAACATATTGACTTACTTTACAAAGTTGCAATTGCAAGGGTCACATTAAATAAACACCCCTTTATAAAATCCACTTTTTAAAGGCAAGGGGGCATCTGACAAAAATGCTTAAAATGAGATCTAACCAATACAAGCATTTCATCTGGGCTGAGGGCTTAATTTGGAGTGTGCTCCTAGGCCTCGCTGGGTCATTAACCTGATTGCTCCTAGTTTGAGTGAACTTCCAGAAGGGAACAAGTTTCCATGACTGGAAATCAGCTGAATAGGCTCCTAGTTCCTGTAACACTACGCCCCATATTCTTCATAGAAATATTGTTATGGTATGAATGTGGCATAACTAAGATGTGTTTTATGCAAGATGGGTCTTGTGAGTTATCATTGGAAAGGTTATGATTTACTGAATATGATTATCCTATTTGCATGCATGTATCATTTTTGTATTTAAAGTTAGCAATATTGACTATGTAACAATTACAAGTGGGTTTACATCTAGGGAACGCCTACCAGAGAGAATGCAATCAGTCTGGATTGGCCATTAGGGAGAACAATAGGACTTTGAAGATGCTAACCTCCCACCTTCCTGGGAAATCTTCCTGAGGATTTATGGCTGCTTTGACACTGCAGATGCATGTGATCATGTCACCTGGTACTGAACTCCATCTTGGACTGCTAGTATTTTTCCACAAAGGGGGTGGTAACTAAACTGGGACATAAAGGATTCCCACCATATTTAAATCCTATTTAAGGCAGGAAAGTGAGTTAATCAGGGTGGGTTCTTCATGGAATTCCTGCCCAAGATGACTGCTGAACATACCTAAGACTGATCGGGGGAAGAAAGTACTGGACCCAGGCTAGAAAGTGTCTAACCTGTGAAAGGAATACCTGGAGTTCTAAGCTGCAAGCAGAAGCAGTTTGTCTTCAAGAAACTCTACAACCTGCTTAAAACAACATTTAGGGTAAGAAATTACTACTAGTAGCCAGTTTCTTTAGTGTATTAAGCTTAGTTTGAGTGCTTGCTTTATTTGCTCAGTAATCTGTTTTGATCTGTTTGCTATCCCTTATAATCACTTAAAATCTATCTTTTCTAGTTGTTAAACCTGTGTTTTCTCTAGACCAATTTGTGCAATTCAGAAATTGGAGGCAAAAAGCTGTGCATGTCTTCCTCCACACTGAGGGAGGGAGTGAATTTCATGAGCTTGCGCTATACAGTTTTCTGTGCAGCGCAAGACAATACAACTTTGGGTTTACACGCCAGAGGGGGTGTGCATTTAAGTGCTGGGCAATTCCTGAGCTGAGTCTTCCCACGCAGCACTGATCTCAGTATCTGTGTCTTTCTGCAGCTGGGTGTGGCCCTACTTGCGTGTGTGCTGAAGGAAGCTTGAGGTCCTGGCTCAGCAGGGTGGTGTAAGGGAATCCAGACTAGTGGAACCGGTGGGCTCAGTGGTACCCCCAGTACATCAGGCGGCACCCTGGAGGGGGGGCAACCTGTCACAGTTCCACCCCTTATTAGTCTTGGCCAATCAGCCCCCTCTACCTCTCTATGCAGTTTCAATGGGAAGGAGCTGAGCTATTCCCTCTTGCCCTGCTGCATTTCTAACCCCAGATGGTGCCGTAGAAAAGCATAAATAACAGGTTTTTCACGCTCCCTACCCGTGACTCAAAATGGAGCCCAACAGCTAGCAACGAACACTGTGGCCTTCCCTGGTTCCAGGGAAAGCTCCACCAACAATTTGACCCCAGGTAAGAATGCCCAAGTCTCTTTTTTTTTAAGGTTAGGACCATTAGAAGAGAGAAAGGAGAAGCAAATTCTGTAATGTGCTTCCTGCTACTACTTTTCCGTCTTCCCTGGAGACTTTCCTGTAACTCAGTAAGGGGTTGTAATGTAAATAACCTGCTTTATTAAAGTACCCCTTTCCCTCGTGGACTCCCAGGCTTCCACATTCTCTGTGATGTCCTTCTCCAGCACCAAGGGTTTGCAGAGTTGTTGCCCTTAAACAGAAAGACCTCTCAGAGCTCAGTCTCAGGAAGAGCTGGGGGAACACTAGATCTCATTAGCTGCAGGTTCTCTGCACTTCCTAGGAGACACTCAGCACCTTGCAGGCTTGGATCCCAGCGCTCATGGGCCTCTACTTGCCCTCTACAGTCATGACCTAAGACAAACAGCACTAATCTCATCTTGGAGTTATTTGTTGTTTTTTAATACAGTAGTTATGGGATGTTCTCTTATGATCAAATGCCGTTCTTTTCTGTCACTCTCCATTAATGGGAGAGGGTGTGTTACTAGGTCCTATATCAAAGTAATTCTGATGGTGTTTAACTATTTATAATAGATGGATATGCTCCCTATCCCACCCATAATTGAAGAGTGGCATAAAGGCTTGACAAGAGACCTCACCTGATTCACAACAGCATTAGCTCTTGGCTCTACCTCACATCATTCACAAGTTATGAGCTAATTGGTTACTGCAGAGATAATGTGGCATAGCAGTTAGATCACAGGACTGGGTTCTACCACTGTGAGATTTTTGGCAAGTCACTTTACCTGCCAAGTTTCACCTTCCTCATCTGCAAAATGGTTATAATAATGTTTAAATATCCCACAAAGGGACGGCAGAATTAAGGGGCTGGTAAACTCTATTAATGGTTGCAAAGCACTTTGTGCTCCTGTGAGGAAAGGTTCTGTAGAGATGCAAAATATTATTGTGAATTTAATCATTACCATGAAAGTTGTAAAAGAAATTTGCCTTCAACAAGCTCTGTCTTTGGAACACTTGTGCCCTTAACCCTCTCTGGTTGGGACTTCTAAAGAAGTCTAGGGGATTTGGACACCTCTTCCATAATTTTAATTAATCTTAATGGAAGATCCAGTATGTGTCTAAATCCCCTAGATGGCTTTGAAAATCGCAACCTCTGATAATAGCAAATAAAGGAAATAAAATAAAGTCTGGGCTTGACTCTTTGATTCTGGATATTGTCTAAACTCAGGGTGTTGGCTGTGCATGCTGTAATATAGGCCTATTCAGATTTTATTTCCATTCCATTGCAATGATTTACCCCAGTGCTGGTAGCACAGCAGCAATGGAGCAGTGTGTTCTTAAGTCACACAGTGCGTATACTCCAAGTATGGGAGCTAACTAGTTCATTTATATGTAGGGGTAAAAATAAACTAACTTATTGCTATTACACTGACTCCATAATTGTGTTTTTTAATTCTCCCCAAATAGGACCTGTATAATAATATACAAAGATTTGACTTGAAATAGGAAGTTCATTTTAATGTGATCTCATTTATGAAAGCATATCACGGTGGTACATATGGCAAGAAAATGAAATCATTCTTCTAATAGATTAGTATTCAAGATTAAATATTTCACTTTCTAATATATTCCGCCTATATGTGCTTTTAATCCCCCAACTACATTTAAATTCAGCTTTTTAGTACATTGAGAGCAAGCTGCTGCCTGTCATGTCACTCCTGATTTTCCATTACTGTTAACTGATGGTTTGCATTCATTAGCATACAGTGACACTGGTCATGTTCTTTAGAAGGTGAGGATTTGACTTTTTGTTGCCTTCAGGATAAGTCTGAAGTTAGATTATTTCAGGCAGCCAGACTTCAGACAGATGTACCTACTAAGTCTACATTTATACCTTCGCCTAGTGCACTACACTTCACCTCCTGGAATCAGAGGCATGCTAGAAAACGCTGGTTGGTATTAGATTGGCGCACTAGATTGGATGGGGGGGGAACACTAAGAAGCAATTCAACTGTTTAACCATACTACTTGGATGGCCTGGTGCTAGTGAGGCAAAGCCATTTGCCTGGCAGGATACCATGATAAAATTAGTCACTCAGGACACTGCATCAAGCGAATCTGTCTCTAGACTTAACTGAGAAGGGTGCCACAACCCTGTACCACTGGTTGTCTATTAAATCCAGAATCGGAAATGAATCTGAAAAGTCCCAGACTAAATCCTCTAATACCCCCAAATTTAAGGGTGGTCAATATCCAGTTCTGAATCTTGCCTGGAATCCATGTCCGCCCCCTCTCTGTTATTGCTTGTATTTTGCTATGGACAGTCAGATTTTTGGCTTCATTTGGTTATTTATAGAGGTAATTTCAGGAAGACAGAATCTAGGTTGTAGAGTAAATGATGTAAACAAAAGAACAGAATATACATGAAATTATGCAGGCAAATATGTAGCCAGGAAGTATTGCAGGGATATTGCCAATTGATTTTTACACTGATAATGCATTAAGAAGGGAATCTGGAATTTGGTACAATGAATCCCTTTGTAATCAAATAGCAGGCAACTATAAAGGTGGGCCAGGTTATCTGTGGCATCATTACACATGAGTTAGGCGCTGAACTGTGGTGATGTCTTGGTACTCTCAAAAGCCAGTTTATTTGGAGTTGGTAGTTAGGTGTGGGATGGTGATTTATTGTGTCCGATTGTTCTTTTACTTGATGTGAGTAGTAGCTCTGTCCTTGAACTGGTCCTAGGATTGTTCCATGTCTCACAGTTCATCTTAAAAGCAAGATTCTCTTTGTATTCTGATGCATGTTCAGAGAAGAGGACAAAATTATTACAATTAATAGGTCAGGGGCCAAATCCCCAGCTGGTGTGAATCAGCGTTGCTCCATTGACATCAGTGGAATTATGGGGATTTACACCAGCTGAGGATGAGACTCCGGGTTGTCAAAGAAGCCTCAACCTGACCTCATTAGGTAGCTGTAATTTTTGTACCCCCATTGAACAGCCCTGAACTGCAAGAGCTGGGGTACTGTAGGCATGCAGTGACCTAGCCGCAAAGAAAGCAGTGGCAGGAGGCTGCAATTTGTTCTTCCTCATAGCTGTCTCCAGCCAGCGTTACTGATTCCTCACTTCCATGTATATAGTAGTGATTTATAAATCAAATCAAAATAATGAAAAGAAAAAGGGGAGCATGGAAAGAGAAGGAAAACTGGAAACTGAGAGGGAGGACAGGAGAGATCTTCTTGAAGAACCTAAAGTTGTCAGAGAAAAGACAAAATGTTTGTTGAGCAGCTGTATTAACTTTACAGAGAGGTTTTCAAACCTTCTTGCCCTGCAACCCTTCTGTCTCCATGTTCCTAATCTACAGAAAGATTGCAAAACATTACCATGCAAGTAACGCATTACTTGGGATCCTGCATATTTATGCACTTCAGTTTCCCACTTCAATTTCCCACAGTCCAGTTCCCTGTTTGGTTGTCACCAGCTGGATGCTAACTGATTCTTCTGTGTCTCTGGCCTTTTCTTTTACAAGGGCAACAGCTTCAGCTGCTGCCAATTAACATTAATTAAGCCAGTTTCAATATAATAGATCAGACTCTGGCAATTCACAGAGCACAATAGATTTACCAAAAAAAAAAAAAAAGTGTATTTTTCGGTTGTTCATGCCACATCAAACTCTTAACTAGAGAAGTTTATAGAAAAATGTTGCTAATGGGAAGAGGACCTGTTTGTATAGTTTAAAACCCACAAGCTACAGCAGAATGCGTCTTTAATGGTGACTTTAAGATCCTGGCCAAAGATTTAACCTTTCAGGGACAGATCCTCAGCTGGTATAATTCCGTCTGAAATTACTAAAATGAACTGTTATGCTGATTTATACTTGCTAAGCCTTGGTCTAAGCTCAAGCAAAAATTCTTTTTCTTCCCATTTTTGGTCTCAGAGAGCTTATAAAACAGACATACCAAAAAAAATCAATGGAAGAAGGAGCTTGCACTGCTCTATTTTTATTTTTAGTTCAGCTCTTAATTTTGCGTGGTTTACGTTGTACACAGAACGTACCATCGAGAACTAAAAGAACTTAATAGTGCTGTTGCAGCTATTGAACCCAGAAATCAAAAGTCCTTGAGTTCGCTCTCTCGCTCTCTCTTAGGAGTGGCTGATCATATAAGATGCTTTATATCCCAAAGGGGGTGTGGGGACCCTTTCTTAATCTCTAAGATTTTTCCCCTCTAAAAATGTTTGAAACTGTAAGTGTCTGAAAGTGTTATTTAGCAGCTTTTCCCTCTTGACCGTCTTGTTGTATGTAAGGCAGGCACTCTATCTCCTAGTGTTTGTGATGGTGCTCTTCTGAGACACTTCCCAAGAACACTCTTAAAACTTAAAAATGTTATTTAAGGCTCCCCTTGTCTCCTTCCTTCTGGCTCTTCGTTGTTTCTCGGGGCAGGGGGAGAATGCTTTCAAAGTACTCTTCTGATACTCGATCCAAGCTCTCTTCTGTCTCCTCTCTGCATCGGACGCATTCTCCTCTTTGGAAAAACAAAACTGTGTGATGCTGGTTTGAAAGTGGAAACAGTGGTAGGCCAGGGATCAGTTTGGAGTGCCAGGATGAAATTCTGTGCTGTGCTTCTGTGGGACACAGCACAGAACTCACCACCCAGAGGAAGCGTGGGGGTGGCTAAGGTGGCATGAAACCAGCTTCACATCCTCCATATACTGGGCTACTCCAGGGGCTGCAGTGGGCCCTGGCGTAACATAGTCAGCCTCGTCTAAGTTACAGCAGCTGCTTAGAGCTGCCCTATGGGCTGCAGTGCTGTATGCTGTGGTGCTACCTCTCGTATGCACCTTCCTATCCTCTTACATGACATGGGTGGGGGGGGGGTGTCTTTGGAAAGGAGTCCTATGGCATTCTTCCACAGTGCTTGTGCAGGGGGAATCCTCCCCTGTGAGAAAACCAGGCTTTTAAAGCTCCTTTACACCACTGTACTAGAGATACACCCTGTACTAGAGAGCAAGAGGCCGGAACTGGGTTGAGGCTCTCCAGGATACGATTTTCCTCAAGTACTTTGCGTTGGCTTAACTCTGTTCCCATTCAAGTCATTGGCAAAGCTCCCCTTGTCTCTAGCTGGAGCAGAGTTGCGATAACAAAGGGCACGTGTGAAAAATCACACCCCAGTCAAACACTAGTGGAACATCAAGAGAGATTTTTCCTCTTTTTTTTTTTTTTTTCTAGGCACTAAACATATGTCGTAAATGGAATCTCCCGTCCAAAGTCCTATGAATTTTGGAGAGCTGTGAATTTTACTTCCCGGGTCTGAATCTGTCCCTACAGCTTTGACTCCAGATTTGCAAAGGGGGGGGGGGGGGCTCGTTTTGTTACTGTTTCAACCGATTGTGAAATCTTGTGATGATAGCCCATCTCATGAGGCTCAGCTGATGTACTCAGCTGTTTGGCCCTGTGCTGGTTAAATAACAGAATGAGAATATATGAGAAGCGGTGATGCTAGCATTCAGTTCAGAGCCTTTCTATTAGTAGACTCTTGGTAACCTTGTGCACTCAAACACATGCATATGCATTTTGCCTTCTTAGTGTTACCAGTTTTCCCATTGTCTGTACTCTTGGTTTTCATGAAATTGATGGACCGCTTGAAACTGGCAATGATGAATGCACAGTAATTAGCTTGCTAGTTTTGAGGACTCTGTTGATTCAAGTTTGTCAGGAAGCAGAAAAAAATATGATGTAGCTTTTAAGGTAATGATTATTCTTAAAAGCTACCCTGAAGTCTTTGAGTAAATAACTCTATAACTAAATATGTTAGTTAAACTAGGTGGGGAATAAATTTGCTTGGGATGGAAAAATTTTGAGATGTCAACACTTTTTCCTGGCCTGAATGGGGGTGAAAAGTCACAAAAATATTAGTGAACTGGCAATGGGGGGGGGGGGGGGGGTGAGAATCAGATTGGTTCAATTGAAACATTTCATTTAAATAAGTTTGAAATGTTTCATTTCAGTTTTGACTTTCACAATTTCTTTTATTATAATTAACTTAAATTTCTAAAAGAAAAGCCATTTCAAACTGAAAGGATGGAATTTTAAATTTTGAAATTTAAGCTAATTACAGTAAATAAATATTTAATAGAGGTTCAAATCCAACCAAAAAGTTTCAAAACAAAACATTTTTGAAATTTTTCATTTAGAAAATATTGCAACAGGGCATTTCAACAATTTCAAAAAGAAAAAAATCCAAAAATGTTTTGCATCAAGAGATTTGTCTGTACTGATCTTTTCCCGTGGACAGCTTCAGTTTCAATGAATAAGTATGTTCTGATGAAAAAACATTTTGTTGAAAAATTCCCAACCAGCTCTACTCAAAGCTTCGGAGACAGGGCGCAAGGCTTGAGTCAGAGAGCTGCTCCGTGGGCCCCAGTGAAAAAGTACAAACAAGTCAAAGCAAAACGACTAAGAGGAAATCTCCTGTGTCATCCCTATTGTCTCCCTTGTGAATGCTGAACATGTCACTGATGTTTGTTTAGGGTCTTGTCCCATAGGTAAATTCTGCATTGCCAGCCATATTGATAGAGTGAGCAGGATGGAGATGAACACATGCTGTTTCATTTAAGGTTGAGCCCCCCTCCACCCTGTATATTTGTGTGTAAGTATATTACTATTTGTATAGGTACATATATAGATATACACAAACACTCACCCCTCAGTGTGTGAGCTCATTAGCTAAAGAATAGTGTGTCAGCAAACGGAAGAAGCCAACATTTAGCAGTGTTTACTTTCCAGTTCCTTTAATTCATCATTAGTGGAAGTGGGCAGTTCTATTATTGCTATCATAGGCTTCATTTGAGCATGCAATAATAATGCAAGAGTAATAATTACTTATGTGCTTATAGACTGCCTCACAATTAGAGATGAACACATACTTAGGAATACCCTTAAAAAGATATCAGAACATCTGCACTCCTTTCCTTCTTAGCAAATAAGAGATCATTACAGAAGCAGCCATTTATTTCTCCTCCCTTTAGCTTGTTGCTACTTCGTCACTAAAAATGTATGAACAAAAAACAAATATTATTAATGGTAAATATGTTCTATCCAAACTCTGCTGAATGTGCTTGTATAGAAGCTAGTATATTTAGGGTTTCTGTGGTGATTATTATTATTATTCTGTGGTGACTATTATTAGTAGTTTATATTGAAATTAAGATTTGTTATAGAGTCACTGTGATGCCTGGTCTGCCCTGATGGAACTGTCTGGCCATTCTCTGTATGGACACATTGTTACAAAACATGCACCTGATCCTGGACTAACTGAAGTCCATTGGAGTTTTGCCATTGACTTCAATGGATGCACAAACCGCCTCATGTTGGCATGCTAGCTGAGTAAAGCCATGATCTAGCGCAGCCAGTTCTCACTATTGGGTGATCTCTTTGTATATGAGAGATCACTTTTCTGCCTTTGGCTCAGCTTGCTCCTACATTTGTTCTTGCTTAGAGAAAGAAAGAGTCACCATGCAGGGGCGGCTCCAAGCTCCAGTGCACCAAGCGCGTGCCTGGGGCGGCAAGCCGCGGGGGGGTGGCCTGCCGGTCGCCGTGAGGGCAGCAGTCAGGCTGTCTTCGGCGGCATGCCTGTGGGAGGTCCGCCGGTCCCACGGCTTCGGCGGTGGGTACGCCGAATCCGCGTTACCGGCGGACCTCCCGCAGGCATGCCGCCGAATCCGCGTTACCGGCGGACCTCCCGCAGGCGCGCCGCCGAAGGCTGCCTGACTGCCGTGCTTGGGGCGGCCAAATACATAGAGCCGCCCCTGACCACATGGTACAGTCTCAGAGATGGACAGTGCTGCAGCAGATCCCTGCCTGAAGAAATGGTTTTGGAAGGTTCTTGATTGAGTTCTGCACAGGAAGCAGTCTAAAGATGGTACATTTGAAATAACCTCTTTACACTGGATAAATTGGAGTTTCTCATGTAATCTTGAAGCATTTTGTGATCCACACACCTTCTATTAATTCTCAAAACACTTTAATTTAAAATCCGACAATCCCATATTAAAAATCCCAAATCCCCCCTGCTCTGCCCCGGTTCTGCAGGGACACTTTTTTTCCAGAGATGTGGTCAACTTGCAGTTGAATATTGATCACCATGCATATATCCTAGCAATGCATTTCAACCTGTGTCTCTGGCTCACTAATGCTTGATCTAGAATTAGTAATTCATTTCAATGAGTACTGTGTAGCTGCAGATAAAGGAAAGAAGGCCTCCTCATGGGCATGATATATTGCTCCAAAAAGTAAAGGCCCAGTGAATCCATACTTGAAAGAAAAGTGGAAGACTTGCATCTTTTTGTTTCAGCTTACAAACTGCAATTTGTTGCTAAGAGACTGTATAAAGTGATGCCCATTAAAGCACAGCAGAATCCACATGTGGTTATATAATACCAATGCCTTTTATAGAAATGCAAATAAGGCATGTGCTAAATATGCCTGCAGTATGTGCTGAGTGTGATAAGGGGATTTCTGCTGCAACTCAAAAGTAGTCCTGTCTTTCCAGAGGGGGAGGAGAGGAGAGAGTCTGAATTGATTTAGTTTCTCTTGATTCCATTTCCAAACAATTTTAATATTAATTTACAAGTGATTCAAGCCCCACTTCACAACTGGTTTTTACACAATTAGCACCAGAGTTAGTTAATTTTAATGATATTGTGGTGTGAGTTTTAAGTGTAATTTTTTCTGACAGCTTTGAAAGGGTGTAGTGAAATGAAGGTTTCTGTTATTACCCAAAATGACACCCAACAATGCTGTTGTTTAACAGAGTTAGTACTGCTCAATCCTAAACCGATCATTCTCTGTGATAAAGCTTCTGTGTTCTGGCATTTCCACTAATTCACACAAATGCAGTTCAGAGGGGATGGTGGTTGTTGATTTGTATTACCATAGTTGTAAAAGCCCAGACATGGAGTTTCATTGTTCTAGGCACTCTACCAACACAGAACCAAGAAACAGTCCTGCCTCAAAGAGCTTACAATGTAAGTATAAGACAAGAGACAGACACAGACCGACCGATGGAGTCCAAGCAAACAATGAAACAGTATTGATCAGCTTGATGGGCAGTGGTCTCAGCACAGAGGTGAGTTACTGAAACCATGACGTGAAAAACCTCTGCTGTGCAAAAACTGACTAGTGTGAGCCCCACCTAAGACAGTCATTGTAATTCTTAGATTTTCTTGGCATCACAAAACCTAGAGGATAGGGAAGATTCAAGTGATTTTTCTCATGGTTGCATTTTTTGGCTGAGGCCCACCGAACAGCTCTCTGATCCAATCCTTGAGCCCTGTCTCCAACGTTTTGACTAGAGCTGGTCGGGAATTTTTGGACACTGTTTTTTCATCAGAAAATACGTAGTCATTGACACTAAAGCTATGCATGGGAAAAGGTCAGTACAGACAAATCTCTTGATGCAAAACAATTTGGGGCATTTTTTTTTTTTTTGAATTCGTTGAAATGTCCTTTAAAATTCTCACAGGGTTATGTCTTCTGATGGTGTAAACCAGCATAGAAGTCAGTGGAGCTAAGCTAATTTATTCCAGTTGAGGATTTGGCCCAAACAATTCAAGGGCCCTGTCCTACCAGACCTGAGACCTTTCCGGGGGCATGTTTCAACATTGGGCTGTGACAACATAAATTGACTAAATGTAAAATGGAGCAATTCCAAACAGCACAAAAATCTTTAAATGAGGATTAACTTTTTTAAATTGTAGAACTCCTGTAAAGGTCTAGATCTGATCAGAACTATTATAATGCTTCAAACAATAATTATGCTCCTGTCCTGCCTGTTATCACAAACTCCTTACTTGTCCTGCACACCAATATGCAAGCTATACTTCAATAAGAGAAAAGGTGTGTGTGTGTGGGGGGGGGGGGGGGGGTTTACAGCTATTAAAACAAGAACCTATGTAAAAAAGCCCACACAGAAAACTGCTACGTCATGTTCATGCTTTTGCTATCCATCTTGTTCTTTAATCTTTGAGTTCTTTTGTCAGTACTAATTTTGTTCAGCCAGTGGGCAAGTGAAGTATTGGTGTGTGGCCAACAGAGGGCTCTGGAACAAATAGTAAGGGAATCTCCATGAGTAGAAATACCGAGTGAAAAATGTAAGAAGAAAACATCTACGGGAAAATGAAAATTGCTCGGGTGTCTTCTAGTAGTGCAATGGAGTGTGATTCACAGGTTTTTCTTTTGCTAGGTTCCATGCTTGTGGCTTCAGTGGTGTTTGCTGTTGAAAAAGTATATGTAAGTAAAGGTAAATCTAACATACCATTTTTTCCAATTAAAAGCACCCTGTATCCAGTCCAGGACATGTGGAAGTCTGTCCAAAAATTTGATTGATAAGGATTCCCCTTAAAAGGAGAAACTCCTCTTTCTCTTATGCAGGCCAGACACTGACTCACCCCGGAAGAAAACACAAGGTGCAGCGCCGTAACTATGTTATTGCTGTGTCAGGAAAGGCTGGCATAGAATGGGCTCCTCCGTTTTTACTCCCTCACACTGCCATTGACTTCAACGAGAGGTTTGTTTGAGTAAGGGACAAAGTGCAAGGTGAGACTTATATTGTGCTCCCAAATCCATTTATGCAGCACTTGGTCCTCTGCAGTGGTAGTCCCCACAGAGGCCCCGCCCTAGAGTACGGGCTACTCTTTGTGGGTAGGAGTGAGCCAAGGCTTGAATGGAGATTCTCTGAAAAATATAATACAACATATGTCTGTATCATTATTTCTGTGTTCCCTGCCTGGCTGGAGTCCGAGAAGTATCTACAGCCGGAGAAATCATCCCTGGGAGCACAGCTCTACTGGCACCATGCTGCCAGGGACCAGAACTTCCGTGAGCAAATGCATCTTCCCTTTGACCCTGTCTTTGCATAGATCCCTGGGAGTATTCCCATGAGCTGTATATGTAGAACTCATGCCAGTTATACCAAGTGCCATGACACTGTTTAGAAAACATTAAATCAAGCAGAAAAAACGACAGTCTGACGCACCCATGTGGTCCTGAACTGCATGCAATCCTCCAAGTTAAGTTTCTAATCATCTTGGAACTAGACACCATCATTCCACACCACATCGCTGCAGGACATTGGTAGCAGAACAATTTAAGAGAAGAAAAGAAAAAAAAATCCCATTTTTCTTTCAGATTTAAGCAGGAGTTCTGCATAGAATTTGCTGTAGTATTGTTTTCACACATAGAAGGACCAGTTGACTCTCACAGGGAATTTTGGTGGTGTGGGGTTTGTTTATTTATTTATAAGTAATGTCTAGAAACATTGCACCAAAGCAAGAATGAGGTGCTGTAGCTTTCAAATAGAAACTGGAAACGATCAGCAACAGTAAGTGTGTTTTTGAGGTTTATTGGGAAGAGGGTGAATCTTCTTTTACCCAGGCAAGGATTTTTAAAAGGTGGTGCCTAAAGATAGGCTCCCAGATCCGTATTTAGAAGCCTGAGTCAATGACTTGATTTCCAAAACGGCTGAGCACACATCAGCTCCAGCTTGCCTTCCTTGGGAGCTTCTGTGGGTTATCAATACTCTTGAACATCAAGCCTAAATGGACTTATCTTCAGGCATCCACATCTGGGAATCCCATCGTTGCATAATTTCTCCTTGAGAGTTTCATCAAAAAGGTTCTTAACGCGAATGGATTCTGCCAATGAACTTAGTAGCTCTTTGAAAAGCACAAGTACTGACGTGCTGAGCCATACCAAATGCTGTCTGAAATACTCCCATGACTTGTTCTTTCCATCATCCTGGGGAAAACACATCCCTAAGGATTTTGACAGATGGCTTTCTCCAGGCCTTTCTTCCACTGCAGTTCTTTTGGGGGAAAAATATCTCTCATCAAGAAATAGATTTAACACTGAGAAGGGTGAAGTCTAGGAAACCTAATATCCTGCACTTATTTGTAATTCTCTCTCCTTTGCTGCTGGCATTGCTCGCAGGTACATCTGGAGAACAGGTGTGCTTCCCCCAGGGTTCTAGCACAAATGCTCATTATGGAGGAGGCATGTGGTAGCAACACTGCATGGAGAGCGAAGTCATCATGTTAGCAGCGTACCCAACCTCCACCCACCTCAGCAATCAAAACTCACTGCAGGTCGACCTGGCAGGACTCCATCCCCGTGAATCGGGAAGGAACTGAGTACTGGAAGCAGTCTCAATTCAAAGTGGCAGGGCTAAATAAAATTGCTTCTGCTTTCCTAACATCCTCCCAGGTGTACAATATCATCTCAGTCCTTGATTAATGAGCTGATTTAAATAATATCCTCCCCCCCCCCCCCCCCGGGGCCTTACTCCATTTCTTATTCACACCTTATGTCTGTGGGAGTTTTGTCTGAGTAAAGAATGAAAGCTAAGGGCCAGACAGTGTGATTAATACCCAGCCTGTGTTGGAGGACCCAGCCAAGTGCCCAGAGGGTTTAGGAGGTTGATATATCTCTGGCCTGTAGGGGGAATATTCATGTTCCTCCAGGCATGCTGGCTTGTGTACAGAGGGGGATGGGCTATCTTCCCCACCTCTTGCAACCCCCAGTCCCCTTTGGGGTGACTAGCACCTCAGGGGGCAGCTCCTCCTACTCCTGACAAGATCCCCTATAATAAGACTTATGGACACAGCCTGTCTCTGATATCTTCTTGGGGGAACCAGTTATCTTGTTTATCCTCATTCTGGGTCATGTCCCCCATCTTCAGTCTACAAGGGGCCGCCTGTACAGGGTGTTCCGTGTGTAGGATGGTGTGTGGACTAGAGGCCTACCCTTCCCTGTGCTGCCCCTGTCTAACTGAGCCTGGTGCCTCTTCCCAACTCCTCTGGGCTGCAGGCTGGGAAACCCCAGGGCAGAAATGGTACCAGGCAGCATCGGACATGCTTAATTTTAAGCACATGCTTAAATCCCATAGATTTCATTGAGGCTTAAGTATGTGCTTTCCTGAGTTGGGCCCAGTCACTCTAATACTAGCCCAGCCTTGCACACCTTCAGCTCCCCAGACCACTGTCAATCATGTGTTTTGTTTTCCCCTTCAATGCGATTGTCTTTCTCCACAAGTCTAACTGTTTCCAAAGCTCTTGGCATCTTACTTTACTTCCAAACAGTCAGTTAATTTGAAAATAAATCATTGGTTTTTGTTTTGCTTCATGTTTAAGGAGCCCTCTTGAAAACTCGTTTGTGGTGTCACTGTCAGATAATGGCAAGAAGGATTAAACTTGTCTGCCCACATAACCGCGTTTTTGTCCACACATAAAATTCAGAGAGCATTTCTGGGGAAGACTGGTTTTGTTTTTTTCTTCTTCTTCTTGTACTCGCCCCTCTTTGCCGCCCTCCCCCCGCACTCCCGCCAGTTTTGATACTGAGACAATAGTGAGTTTGTGTGAGTTTATCACTCTGCAATTAGTCAGGTTTTTAAGTGTGTGTGTGTGTGTGTGTGTGTGTGTGTGTGTTTCCACTCAGGCTGGAGCCTGGACTCTGAGACCTTCCCCCACCCCACTACTGGGTTTCAGAGTCTGGGCTCCAGCTCAAACCAAAAAGTCTACACTGCTGTTTTTTAGCCCTGTAGTGTGAGTCTGCATCAGTAGATGGGGCTCTGAGGCTCACTCCTGTGGAGGTGTTTTTTGTTTTTTTTTTGCTTTTGTAGATACACCCTTAGTGAATAATCGCTAGCAGTGAGGTTTCTAAGGGCAACATTTCACCACCTGTATTTACACTGACTAGTACCTTACTCCACTGAATTATGCCATGGAGTGTGTTGGGGGAGTGGAGCCAAGATTCTGGCCATTCCTCCCACTTCTCCAGCCACCTGCTCCAGGAGGCAGGTGGAGTCAGCAGTCGTGCAGTGGCCACTGCTCCTGTGTGCCAATGCCCCACATACAGGCTTGGTAGAATGGGATTCTTACTTCCCTGAGTAGCTATGTAGCCCAAGTGTGATGGGTGGTATTTTTCAGGATGCAAAAAGGGGGCCTCATTGTCTTGGGTTCCCCAGATCCCTTGCTCCAGTTCCAGAAGCCAAGTGAGGCAACATCCAACTAGCAGGGGCAATTTAGGCCCAGGGTAACCTGCCTAGGTGTTTCAGGGGAAAAGGCTGCCTTATAGACCCAGAGCCGTATATAAAGTAATCAGTACAGTACTAGTGGCAGCTGGGAATGCACAGAAAGGAATGTATGTAGAGTTTATTGCTTTGGATTGTGCATTTCTCTGGCTGAAAGCAAGACAACCTTGGTTGATGATTGTTACATGGGCCAGCTGAGAATAAATCTGCAGGCCTCTCTATGCCAAGAGGTTCTTGTCTTTGCCTTTTAATAGGGTCTTGCCTGCCTTTTGAAAAAAGGGTGGTTGTATTCTTTTAAAACTAGGCTCCATCTCCTATTGCAATGTAGCAACAAAAATGTTTTTGTTCCCTATTAGAAATGAGATAAGTCAATCATGGCTCTCTCTGCTTAGTCACTTACTCCTCAAATACAGTATATGTGCAAGATCAGAAGAGCTTTAAGTTTGTTTAAGGCATCCTAAAATAGCGCAATGAACTGACTGGAAAGTGGGGGGTGAGTATGATGTCAGTTGTTAGCATACTGGAAAATATTTCCCAGCCATAACACAGACATTGTTCCAGAAACCAGATGTTGAAAATTGTTTGCAGTACCTCTCCCCTCACCCCTACTCCAGGGCGGTAATAGCCAAATACTGACTGCTGGCTGATGGCTTTGGTAGCCCACATGAAACGAATTGGCAGACTCCATCCATTTCTTAGTGGAAAAGTGTCCCCATGACATAAACCAACACCACCCACCTCAACACTGCTTCTCAGCCTGGTTGGCAACTTCAGCAGTGGATGAGATGTCCTCTCACCCCATAGGGTGGTCTGTCCAGGTCTGGGTTCAAGCATATTGACAGAAGGATGTGGGGAAAGCATGTACTGCTGCTGTCCCTGTTTTGTGGCTAAAGATGAAGATCCAGCACCTCAGCAGGGGTAAATCAGCATCGCTCCATTGGAAGGGTGCTGACGGTCTGGCTGGGCTTTCCATTTTCAGGGCTTTCCCTCCGGCCCCTTGCACATACTATCGATATGCACACAAAACGGAGACTTTCTTTATAAGAACCCTGTACATCATGAGAAGCAGAAATGTCCCCAAATGCCAGTCACTCGGTTGGCAAGCCTGGGCACTCTTGTACCTGCAGGGCCGGCTCTGAGCTGGGACAGCTGGAGGTATGGAAGCACGTTGTGCGGCTAAAATATGCTGATTGCCAGCAGGTTTGTTCCGCATGTTAGCTTCTATTTGGATAATAATTACTTCACAATGAAGACAGCTGAGCTTCTGTAAGAAGGCAACTGAATCGATATGCTAAGCATCACTGCTTTGATAACAGGGGCTCCTCGTTCTGTTCAGGAGGGACCTGCCGGTGGAAGACTTTGGCCAGACTGACTGCTTATCAGTTTGACTGATGAATAAACTTAGTTAGTGTCTGTCAGGTAACCTCTAGGGGGATGGGCTCATCTGCTAGCCTTGCTTTTGTAAATTATGCCGGCACTGTAGATATTATGTCCTAATTGTTTAGTCATAAAAGCCAATGAGTGATTTAGGCAGAAACTTGAAAAGAGACACCTGCCAAGTATCCAGCAGGCATTTAGTGAAATTCTGTCCGTACATGGTATCAGTCAGCAGCGATTACCCTCCAAGAGGTATCCATGGCTAAAATTAACGTAGGGCTAGATCATCCATTGTGCTTCCCCAAGTGGAGGAGTTTCATCGAGGTTGCAACTAGGAGCCCCTGTCCTGGATCAGGACCCCATTGTGCTAGGCACGAAGATGGAACAAAAAGACAGGTGCTGTCCCAATCAGCTTGCAGTGTAATGAAGAAAAGAGACGACAGGTGGATACAGCCCGACGTATGGGACAGTACAAAGAAAAAGTGAGACAACGCTGGTTAGAATGATAGGCAGCTGCCTCATCAAACCAGTAGATCTCCCATGGAGTGTGTGGAAAGGGGGTCAGCTTGGTGGCCATGTTTCCTCGGGTAGCTTCTCCCCTCAAGTTTTGTGGACATTTGGGTGCTGGAGTGGGGCGGGGGGTTGGGAACTGAGTGCTTTATATGGCGTTGTCCTCTGCTGATCTCATGGCTGTCTAGCTGGGTGTTGTTAATGCTTCAAACAGCATTAATTCTCAACTGAGCTCCTCTGTGACTGCTACTGTGCAAATGGCAGCCAGGCTCTTCCCAAAGGAAGGACGGCAGAGCCCTCCACCCCCCCAAGGGTCCCATAGTCTTTGTCTGCTCAGCAGGGAGGAACTAACCTTGCTCACTTACAATGGAATGATTTGGAAGAAGCTCTGGAAGCTAAAGCTCCTGGGGTTTCCTGTCTCCTAAATGGGCCCTGTCCTGCCCAGGAAGATCAGGCCCTTAGAGTCGTTGAGGTTTAGGTCTATTCTGTGTTTACAAGATAACTGTCTAAGAAAAGACAAATGACCCTCCCCCCCCCCCAAAAAAAATGAAACTTAAAGCATTACCCCCTAGGAAACAAAATATTCTTTACTATAAGTGCCATCGTTAATCCAGGCTTTCCTCCAATTACAAATGCACAAATTTGGGAACTATAAGCAGCACTGACTTAGGCCCAGTTCTTGCAAACACTTGAGCACATTCTTAACTTCGCTGACCTCAGTTAGTCCCATTATATCATTGTGTAAGGGATCTTTGAGGTATGGCCAGCATTTCCAGATATGGGTGTCTATACAGTTAGGCATCTAAAACTGTGTTTAAGCACTTAAACAGGTTGCCTATTTTCTGAGGCGCTGAGTACACTCCGTTCCCTTTGATTTTGACCTAAATCTGTACGCACTGTCTAGTAGATAAATAAAAGGGGTACTGCATGTTCTAGGCCAATTGTAGCTATGCCTCCAAAGTTCTCAATCAAAATAAACTAAAGACTAGACAACCAGCAACCCTAAAAGCCCTTCTATTGGAGTCCAAACTGCTCTGATTTTTTATTTATTTATTTTGTATGCCAGCAGCTACGCAATTTAAAAGTGACTTTGCTAATGGAGTATCTCCTTCATGTAGCTTTGGTAATCCAGTACAGTATCTTCGCAACTGTCACTCAAGGTTTCAACACTCAGCAAGAGATAAATGAATCATTAGAAAATTGACATTACTTATGGGCATCTTTAAAGAAGCTGGATAGGTTTATGCAATCCTATTTCCCTTTCTCCTTAGTGGCGTATCCTTCTTTGTCCCAGTTGCTCACTCTGAGACTTATCCTGCAGTCAAACCTACTACTAATTTACCCAGGAGTGGGGGTTTTTTTTTGTTTGGTCCAAGGACTGCAGGATTGGGCCATGGTGGAAGTGGAGTATGTTGATGGGAGGTAAGTATAATTATTTCCAGAAGGGAAATAGAGGCAGAGAAAGGTGAAGTAACTTGCTCAAGATCACACAATAAGTCAGGGACAGAGTCAGAAACAGTTCCTGGGTCACCGGTTTCCCAGTACCCTGCTTTGTCTGCTGTACCATGCTGCCTCCAATAACAGAGTTATTTTAAAAAGCCAATCTCATTTGGTTTGAGTAAAGAATAATTTAAAATGGAAAGTAATTTCCTGAATTCTCTGGTTCCCTGTGGAAATAGCTTTGATTCCAAACCCTGCCTTTTTTGGGCCCAGTCACAACCAAGTTCCAAAAAGAAAATACTAATTATAAAAAGGAAAAAAATCCTCTGGTTCTGTTACTGGCTAGATCTGAGAACTCCTATGTGAAAACACTTAGCAGAAGAGTTGTTTTCTGTATGCTACAGTATGTCAGGCTGCTGTGTTTGGGAAGCTAGTTCCACAGTGAATCTGTGAAAGCTCTGAGAAATTGTCATTTTTGATGGGTGCTTTTCTGCCATGTATTATGCTGCTGTTTGAATTGTTACTGAAACAGGGTGTTTTTTTTAGACTTTGAGATTAATACCGATAAATATAACTAGAAAACACAAACACAAAAAAAGCAGCAGACAAAATATATGGACGGAGTTCTGCCCTCAGTTGTTCTGTCCCAGAGAGGAACTAGCTAGGGCACTAGCCAAGGATTTAGGAGACCTGGGTTCAGTTCCCTGCTCCTCCTCAGGCTTCCTGTGTGACCAAGTGCAAGTCATGCTGTGCCTCAGTACCCTGCAGGGGTGAGTCCATTTGAGAGCGTGAGTTTGGTGAGGGGCCCACATAAGATGCGTCACTCTTTCTTTGGCCTTGCGTTAACCTGAAGATTTGGGACATGTGTCTCCCCCAGAAGAAACCTGGCTGTGGGAGCCCAGTAGGGGAGAGTCCACCCAGCGGAGGGAGGCAGAAGGGAAGTGCTTCAGCCTGCCTCCCAGCCTCTGTTCTGCTGGAGGGGGCCTAGTGCTGACCAGTGCAGTCCAGAAAGTGAGCAGGTCCAGCCAGGTAGGTGCAAGGCCAGAGCATTCAGACAAGATCACAGGCAGCTTCTGGAGTTTAAAGCTATCCCTTCCTTGGTAGAATGGCCCAGGGAGAGAGTAGTACTCCTGTTTGTCATCCTCCAGGCATGAATTCCCTCACTGGCACAGTGGCCCCATGGGCGCAGTGAATGAGCCAAGCCTCGGGCACCGTTTGCACATTCTCAGTGGAGCAACCCCAGAGTGTCGCCAATTTGACCTACTCATATTTTGTCATGGTGGAATCGGGGGTAGAGTGGGGTTTCTCTCGGCAGCCTTGGTATCTACAGACCGCAAGATGCTTGCAGGTCTTTCCTGTACTGGCGGTTGTGGATGCTTTGTTCTACTAAAGCAAAGTAGATGAACGAATTTCTAGCTGCACATGCCAAGTCTCTTGGTAGCCCCGGACCCATGGTAGTTTCAATGCAAATGGATATATACTTAACAATACAGGGGGAGGGATAGCTCAGTGGTTTGAGCATTGGCCTGCTAAACCCAGGGTTTTGTGAGTTCAATCCTTGAGGGGGCCACCTAGGGATGTCGGGCAAAATCAGTACTTGGTCCTGCTAGTGAAGGCAGGGGGCTGGACTCGATGACCTTTCGGGGTCCCTTCCAGTTCTAGGAGATAGGATATCTCCATATTAAAAAAAAAAAAAGGCACTTTCTCTTTAAAAAAAAAAAGCAGGATCATTTTTCAGCCAAAAATGAACATGGGTCACTCCCTTTTTTTTTTTTTTTTTTTTTTATTAAGCAGAAAATCCAGCAATGAATATTTAAAGAAATACCCTTATTTTACAGCTCACTTATCAGTAGAGGCAAAAGACACTCCGGTTAAAAACAACACAACTTGGCTTAATGATATTTTGTAAATATTGAACCAACACTTAAAGGCTCATTGTTTTAAAAAAGAAAAAGAAGTTTTCAGTAGCTTAGTTCTCTTTTAACTGCACATTCTTTAGCAACTAGGTTTGACCTTCATATATATTCTGTGAAACCCAAATAGCTGTGGCTTTTCAGAACTACAGTTTGGGGGGAAATAATTAAAAAAAAAAAACCTTCCTGTAAAAGATTACCATGGAGCAACTGTCTCCGTCTTCCTCATGGCAAGAATTGACATTTTATACATTATTGGTCACAGTTAATGTACCTTCTAGTAAAGCCCTTCCCAACACTGAGTGTAATTCATTTGTGTGTGTAGAGTGGATAAGATCTTTTACTCGTGGTTTAAAACACTAATTTCTTGGCATTTATAACAGGTTTTGTGTTCTTGCATGGTGCTTTTGAAATATGCTGATGTTCACCTCCATGATGCCTTTTATTTATAGTCTTTAACTTCAGGACTTTCAGGATGATTTGCATTTTGTGTACAATGCTCTTTGGAATCTTATACTTGAGTTACTCCTCTTCAGATGGAAAAGTAAGGACTAGGGGTTGGTTTTTGGCCCTATTTCCTAGAAGGATACTTGCACATTTTAGATAGTCTGATGAGAAGTTTGTGACAATCTGTCTGTGGAGGGTAAGGAATGGAGGGAATATACTCCATATAAAACTATGTATAAAACAGCACCTAATTTCTCACACCATATTACACTAGTGGTCTATTAATCTACTCTCCTGCCTTTGCTAGTGATCAATATACAATACTTCAGAGGAAAAACCCTCATAAAGTACTTACCCAAATGTTCACTGCAGTTCATTTGTGTGTGTGAGGAACAGGGGAGAGAGACTTCAATTTCTCACTAGCCCCTAGTTACAGATAATTTACACCTGAGGCAAAAGATGTGATTATTCTGGGATTTAGCTTTGCTTGCTTCACCTAGCTGCAAATATTACTGGTTCTAAATTATCTGACCCTGAACTGATAACAAAGGAAGTCTATTTGCACTCCACATGGAATCTGTATTGTTTAGGAGGTTTCCTAAGCAAAGACATAGTATCCAAGTTTGAAACAATACTGAATAGCCCAGCGCTGTTCCCTGAACTGGTGGGCAGGACAGTGTCAGTTGCTTCCAGTCTCTCTGTATTGTTGTTTGGGGATGTTTTGGTAATCACTCCAGGTGATACTGTTGAAAGACCAGCCTCACAGCTTTAGACAATACTGATTGTAATGACATGAAAAGTAGCCAGTGACCAGAGGTAGGTTAGAATGCAGGGTTGACCTCTGCAGTTAGTTCAGTCTTTTCTTTCTGTTTGGACTGTGACATCCAGTTGATTTATAATGCCAGATGCTCCCCTAATTGATTAGGATGCTATTCCTGGAAACAATATTAGAGGCTATCCTGTGCTTGCTCACTTGAAGACATCAGTTTTCTTTGTGCCAACTGAGTCACGCACCAGTTCTTTTCTTATTCAAGGTAACCTGTCAGGTCAACACCCGCGCCTCCCTCCATGCCAAGAATAATTACTTTACTTTCAAGAACAAAAAGTGAAGAAAGAAAGGCCCTATACAGGAATGGCCTTTCCTTCAGTCAGGTGACTATTACCATTATTATTTGTACTACCATAGCACCTAAAGGTGCCAGCCAAGATGGGAGCCTGATTGTGCTAGGCACTGTACATACATGTAGTAGGAGACCGTTCCTGCTCTAAAGACCTTATAGTCTAAATTGACAAAACAGACATAGGGTGGGAGGGAAAACAGAGGTGAAGTGACATGCCCAAGGTCACACAGTAGGTCAGATAGAGCTTGGAATAGACTGGGATTCAGGAAACCTAGATTCTAGTGTCTTACCCACTAGACCACACTGCCTATGCAACTGTATAATAAAAGGAAGCAAACAAGATAGAGTCAAAAATATCATGCTATTTAGTCATAATCCTCTCTATAATAAAGCAAATTCCAGCCTTCTGTGGTTCTTGGACTGCTGGCTCCAAAAATTAGGGCTGACACATTTCTCCCGGAGGTCTTGGACTGTGTGTTCGATCCAAGGATGAGGTTTACAAAGGGAAACATTAAAATACCTCCTGATTCACTTGTAACAAGGCATCTGACAGCTTTATCAACACATGCACAGTGTGTGCAAATTCAGAACTCTGATACTTTCTAGTCAGTCCCATCAAAAAATTAAAACTGAACATGACACTAATAACACATTATAACATGCTACATTTAGCACAGTTAGAACTTGATTTTCAAAACATCACAGGCCTGATCCAACTCCCAGTGAAGCAAATAGGAGCCTTTCCATGGACTCCCGGGAGAGTTGGCTTGGGACCCTTAAGCCCAGAGCCATGCACAAACACCAGTGTGCAGTTGCTTGCTGAATTTTACCAAATTTTTTGTGCATGGAACTCCAGTGATTTGCAGGCACAAGTAGGCAGTTAATATCCACTGGGCATTTGTGTACACAAATACTTGATTTGTTTGCAGAGCAGTGTATGCTAATAAGGCACATAACTGCACAGACATTTTTGTTTGCAGCCGTGGGTTTCTGATGTTTGGGAAATCAAGCACTTATCCAGCCAAGCACTTAGGCATGCATCCACATAATAAAGAACATGAATTGTCCCAAGGAGTTCAAGTTACACACATGATTCAGTTCTTTACTGGACCATGCCTTTGGTGTCCGGATAGCTTGAAATGAACTACACAGTACATATATCATTTTAAGACATATCACTGTAGAGGACAAGGGTTTTCTTTATGAAATAGGAGAACAATAAAAGGCACACATAATGAAAAAGAGAATCTGCATGAACTCTGATATAGCATCATTCCTATAAAGTTTTTTTTTCTAGGATGGCATGAAAAAGCTTCAGGATTGATAGGCAGATGACAATGGGCTCACGTAAACTTTTGTAGCCCCAGAGTGATACAGAAAGAGGGGCTTTGCTATGCTGTGCCTGTATTTATTTATTTGTTGGTTTTTGCATAATCCATATATGCATTTTCCAATAATTCAGTTGAAATCCCCTGATGTAAATGATCTGAATATGGCTATTTTCCTGTGATGAGCACTGGTCCTTGTGCCTGCACTTGCAAAGAAATTATGGCACAACACGAGACAGAGTTTATTGATTTTAAGATCTGACACTTTATGTCCTCAGAATAACTGGATTATGTTAATGTCAACAGGAAATTTCAGAGGAGAGATGTTTTTCCTGTGTTTGTTAGAGCATGTCCCAGATAACCACACACATACATCCTTCCCTCTGCATAATAAAAGTGATTAACAACTGCAGGAATTCTTTGATTTGCAAAGCTGTGTGTGTTGCACCCAGTTAAAGGAAATCTGGCCAGAGGAATTCAGTGCTACACTTTCTCAAGTGGGGTTGTTACAGTACACGTTCTACTGCACCGTGCAAAACAGGGGCGGGGGTGAGGGGGAGTTCTTTGTGACGAATAAGTAGGCATTTCCCCATATTTTTGGTTATCATGAATCTTAACATTGTTCCTTATCCCAGCAGCTTGGTTCTGCATAGAAGAGTTCCCCTCAGGTAGTTGATGGGATGCTTCCCTGCGGGCTACCCAGTGGCACTGGAGCTCCTGTACAGCTGTTACTGCTGTCTTTGGGCTGGGGTAGCCTCCATGCTGCTGGTGTACCTGCTATGGACTGGGAGCTGGTAAATTTACATAGTCACCTTCCTCCACCCACCCCACCCATCCCCTGCTATCCTGAAGCCGGACTGTCTAGGCTAGGGACTGCCCAGTCTGTGAGTGGGCTTTCCAAATCTTGGGCCTGCCTGTGCAGTGGAGATGCACCAGTTTCACTTCAGGAGAGGTCTCCCTGATTGCAGAGGAAAAGGCAGTATTTGTCCCGTGTGTGTGTGTGTGTGTGTGTGTGTGTGTAAAACATTCATTTCCATCAGTGTGCTAACTTCAGCCAAAGTTTGGTAGCTGGTGTGACATGGGGTGAGGCCCATTAGCTCCTAGTGACAATTTTACTGTTTAATAACAAAGTATCCTAGCCGGCATTAATTGCCTGCCTGTTGGCAGAGGCAACCAGTGCTCCCAAGCACTGAATGTGCTGTTGGGGTCTGAGAACGACCCTTTCGCTCCTGGCAGCAAGGCACTCACTCCACGTGTTATGAAAAATAGAAAGTGTGGAGAAACATACTCTGCTGATGCTGACAGGTGTCTTTGCACCACTGACTTTAATGAGGCTGTGAGCATATGTACGCCAACAGAGGAGCTGCCCCAAGATATCAAGAGATCATTTCCTGCTAATTAATTTGACATTTCTGCCTTCAAAGACCTTGTCTGCAGTGTTGTAGCTGTGTTGGTCCCAGGATATGAGAGAGACAAGGTGAGTGAGGTAATATTTTTTATTAGACCAACTTCTGTTGGTAGTCAAAGGGTTATAGATGGTGAGGCACAATCTGTCCTTTCTCCTTTTGTTTTGTTTTCCTTCATTTGATGTCAACATCTTCCGCCCATGAGAGCTGGTGGTGAAGCAGATCTCTCACATTTTGTTTACATCTGGTGGACGCTTGAGTAACATGTGGGGAGGATCCCGTAGACTTTTGCATGGAGATTTTCTCTAGCCTTGTCTTAAAATACTCTCAAATTGCTTGTGAAGTCTGTTGGCAGTCATACGTCTCAATGAGAAACAGAGCAGCTTTATAGCATTGAAACTGGTTTCAGAGAGACAAAAGCTGTCCCACTTTAAAGCAGTACACTTCCCTGCCCCCCCCTTCCCCGGTCACTCCCTCCTCCCCAGTGTGGATGCGATTACATTGGTATAAAAGTGCTTTATACCAGTGGGGAATAAGCTCTACCAGTGTAAGACCCACTGGTGTAACTGCGTCTACATGCGGGGGGTGGGGGGGGGGGAGGGTGTCGGATCATTACCGTGTAACTATTTTGGTATTAAATCACTCCCCTAATAAAAAAGTTATAGCAGTGCAAAAATTGTGACTTAGGCCCAAGTCATACAAGAGGTGAAACAGCCAACCTGAGACCACTGACTGCGTGCATGGTGGCACTCTTGTGCTGTCTATTGATATTTTACTCTCTCTCTCTGTTCAGTATTGCTGTCAGCAGCACTTTCAGATGGTACAGAAATCCTTCAGGTATTAGATGTAGATTATTAGCAGCTGGAATTGCACATGTAATCCACTGTGCACAAAGCTCTGTGCGTGTGTGCGTGTGTATTGCCCTTTTGCCCTCTGGCCTCCTATTTGACTTAAGGGATGTGGTCTGGTTGGAGGAGGGGACTGAGTGTGTTCTGGAGTAGTATTCCTAGCTCTTCCTCTAGTTTTTAGCAGGTCATATAAATCTTCTAAGAGTTTTCCCGCTAGTAAACTGGACATAAGAAATACCTACCATGTTGTTGGATATACTACTATCTGTAAAGCAGCCTAAGGTGTTCTGTTGGACAGTACCACGTAAGTGTAAAATATTGTTCGTAAGCTTTGTACAAACGTCCCCAGGTAGCAGTTGAATTCACAACCCCATATTACTGATGCTAATACTTTTAGTATTTTTATCCTGTGTTCACAACTAAATGGATATTTGAACCAGGTTATTCAAATGAGGACCAAGTTACTGGGATGGCTGGGTACGTAGCAGTTTTTGATTTGACATAATAATATGCATTTTCTCTATGGGCCTGTCAATTTCCATTGACTTCAGCGGGCTTTAAATCAGGGCCTTAAGAGTAAATCCAACTACAAGCCAAAGTTTCCAATATTTTATATTTAAAATAGTCAGGTATTCACATACTTTACCTGCCTAGAACTAGTACCAAATTCAGTCCATTGTACGTAGCAAAGCTGTTTATATGGGTTACATTTTATTTTAATATCATTTTAACAGATTTTGAAGGACAGCCAGTGATCCTGAAGTGACATTTTACAAAAGCATTGACATGTCATTACAAACAATATAATTAGATTTATGCATAAGAAACAAATTCACAACGATCTTTGCAGCGTCTGAGATGCCAAATCCCCAGTTGAAAGCTTAGCTTACCTCTATGTTTAGTTGAAATAATAATAATCAGTAGTGAAGAATGTATCATCCAAAATCTCTCCAATATGAGGGAAAAATAAAACCAAAATTAACAATTTAGAGGATTAAGAGGGGGAAATACCCATTTAGTTTGGATTTTCCAGAGGTGGGTAAAATCATTACTATTTCTTTGTCAAGGATGTAAGAGAAATATGTCACCAACCTTGAGAGAGTCTTGGTCCTACTGAAATCAACGATATAAAGTCGTTTTGACTTCAGTTGGAGGAAGATCAAGCCCCATGCAAACTGTGCAGGTTGTTTTAAATAACACACGTTGTGGGCAATGTATCACATGATGTATTTGTGCCTAAACTCTCTGAGCCCCAGCTTCATAGTCTCCCACGTTGGTGACAAGGGTCCAATTTTGCTCTCCGTTACACTTGTGTATAGCGAAGAGGACACACACACTCACTCACTCACTCCTTTGCCTATTGGTTAACTTCGTCCATCAATAACTTTCCTGAGATACACGGAACATCAGTGTATTCTGAAGGTGCCCTCAAAAGTATATAGGCACTTCAGTTCTTTGCTGAAAACCTTAATTATCCACTGCTCCTGTTGCAACAATCAAAATATAACCCCAAGAACAGGTTTCTAATTCCACAGATAATAGTAAGCCAGTTGTGAGAGTGGCACGTAAAAAAAAAAAAAACAAAATCAGCAGAGGGAAAAAAAACCATGATACTATCTGACCTCTACCCAGTGAAATCTTATTGTTGCTATAGTTGCTGTTCTAGAAAAAGTATTAGCTGTAAACAGCGGAAGCATGTCACTTCTGGTAGGAAAAGAAAACATAACCTTTTCTTGCATCTTTGCAGTGATTCCAGGCAGTGGTATTTTTATCAACCGTGCTGACTACTCATTTACAACAGCGCACCATAAAAAAAAATCTGTATTGCACCACTGCTGTAATATAAAGATGCTGTTCCCCAAATGTTTCCATTTGCTTCCATACAGAGGCAGTGAGTCTCTAAGTAGACATTTTGAAAATTGTTTTGAAATAAAGGTAACTTCCAACTTATATGGGTAAAAGCTCAGTAATTGTTCTTATTCTATGCAAATGGCCTGTGCAATCCTTTTCTTTTCATTTTATACTTCATTATTTAGTTGAACTCTTATCTTACTTTAACATTTGTGAAAGAAACACAAAATGGAAATGCTTATATACTTCATTTATTTGGGATTTGATTTAGCCATTCTTTGTGATTGTTCATTTCTCCCCGATTTTTACTTTAGTGCATTGCTTTTAACTTTTTTGAATGTTTGGAGATGTTGGATTTTTGTTTTCTAAAGTCTAGAGATAGCACTTTCAAGGTGATCACAAATAAACTAACTGCCACTTTTACAAATAATATTTAACATAGGGTGGAGGAACCCCTCTTTCTAGTTTGTCCTGCCAATGCATATTCAGTCTCCTTTGGGGATTATAACATATTGCTGCTGGATGCAAATAAGAGTTAGTGAAGTTCTCCCTCTGGCCCTTATTACAGATCTCTTTAGAGGGCCAGACTCTGGCCCGACTGCAGCCCCTGTGCCCCACATGTGTGCCATCCAGGTATTGTAAATGCTTCCCAGGGGAATTTCCCCAAGGCAGAAGCAGCGTAGAACCAGCATCCACAGCCCCGTCTTGTCCCTTTTTGCAGCTGGTTTGTAGAGGCATGTGGGGAATGGGGAGTTGTCGAAGACCAGACGGAAAGTATCCAGAACATCATGTGCTCTGGCTATCCTGGGCTACAGAGCAGCCCACTGTCATAGGAGAGGAAGCATGGTTCACTGGTTAGGGCACTATCTCTATGACTTGGGAGATCTAGTTCATTCCCTGCTCTGCCACTGATTTACTGTGAGAGCTTGGGCAAGTTACTTAGTCTGTGCCTCAGTTCCCTGTCTATAAAATGGCCATAACACTTCCCTATGTCACGAGGGTGTTGTGAAGATAAATACATTGAAGATGGCAAGGCACTTCGATATTGCGGTGATGTGGCCCTGTAAGTACCTTATGGAGATAGCCAGCTAAAGGTAAGCTGCTGAAAGTTCCAGCTTATGTCAGTAACCATTTTGGTGCTCAGAGCAGCTGAGAATCTAGGGGGCATAAAGGTGCTTCTGAGGGCTTGTCCACATTGCCCGCTGGATCTACAGGCAGCTATCAATCCAGCGGGGGTCAATTTATTGCATCTAGTCTAGACGCGATAAATCGACTGCTGAGCACTCTCCCCTCGACTCCAGTACTCCACCAGGCCGAGAGGCGCAGGCGGAGTCGACAGGAGAGCATCAGCCGTCAACTTACCACAGTGAAGACACCGCGGTAAGTAGATCTAAGTACGTTGACTTCAGCTATATTCTTCACGTAGCTGAAGTTGCGTAACTTAGATCGATTTCCATCCCCCCCTTACCCAGTGTAGACCAGGCCTGAGATGCACAACACAAAATCAAACTAATAGAAGTTAGAGCTGGAAAAGACTACTACATCATCTATGTCCCAAGTTTGTTCCTAGTGTGTTTTTACAACTTTGTCCATCCTAGCTTAAATGACTCAAGCAAGGAGGCTTCCATCACTTTCTTTAGTTGAGGTCTCTGCAAGGGAAATCTGTATTGTGTGTTGTGTGCTCGTTTTGCACATGAAACTCTTCCCAACAGCAGTGGGGAGTCTGGATGTGGTATGTCTAATGGAGCTGTGCAGGGAGGGAAGCTTTGCTTACAACTGATATCCTTAGCAAAATGCTGCAGAATATGTATTAGGTAGGTGCCAATGCAGCCTAGTTATTGAATGTACATTACCCAGAAAGAATAAATAATTCTTCTGCTAATGCAGCAATTCTTCTGTTTGGCATCAGAGCTGTGGAGATCCTCCAGTTAGATCATTCTTGGGATACCATCCCTCATTCTCTCATTTCCTGTTCCTCCACTTTCTTTCTCTCTCCCTTTGTCAAATAATTAGGAGTGAGGACAGTCCATCTGCTTTCTTCTTCCCTTCATGGCTACCACTTTTCACCTTCCTTCCCTAGCCCGTACTCTGGTCAGGAGAAGGGGGAAAGTGTAGTGGCTGAATCTCTGCCTAGCGCAAGCGAGCAGAGAGCACTCTGAGCAGCACGCTGCCTGCTCTGCTTACGACTTGTCATAGCAACAGAGTGCCCATCCGTAAACTCGGACAGCAGCGAGTACATTAGGGATTGGCCCACAAATTTCCCTTTCAGCCCCTCTTCCTTGCTGTTGGATTCCAAGTGTCCCAAATGCCAGCTCTGCTTTCCAGGGAGACTTAAACAGGCCTATGAAGCTTAATGGGGCAGGCTGTAACTCACAGCTACTGTGCTGTAGTCACACAATTCAATGACATGAAAAGCCACTAGAAAGGCTAGATCATGACTTGACTCTGCTAGTAGGTTGGGTTGGTTTTTTGGGGTGGGGAGAGACATCCAAAGGCATAAATGGCAGGTAGATAGATGTATGTCATTTGTGCCTTTGAAGATCTCCCCCTTAAAAATAACTCTCTTCATATTATTTTTACACGTCCATGTTATCTCTTACCTCCCTTCGCGTGAGAGTCTAATCATAGGGACAGACTCTGAGGCATCCGGTGATGCTCTGTTTGAGGTGTAAAACCACATGGATGAAAATGGAAAAGGGGCACCTCTTCTTGAAACCTGATGGAAGCCTAATTTGGGGCCCAGTTCTGCAACCTTCCCACTGAGTAGCACTTGCCCACATGAGTAGAACTACTGTAGGCATGTGAATAAGGGCAACAGAATTGGGTGCTTAAGCAATTCTGCAATAACATACCCCCTTTTTACACAGTGCTGTCCTTCTTTGTTTACATACAGGGCCAAATTCTCCTCTCATTTGTGCCAGTATAAATCTAGAGGTATACAACAGAGTTACGCTACATTTTACAGCAACATCAAAATCTGGCCTGTTTAGCTGCAGAGGACAGCAATAGAAGTACATGAACATTTTGAGTGCTAACAAGGTTTTACAAAATATCATGACTTTTCTAACCATTTTGTCCCACAATGCACTCTCTTTTTCCCTGTGTTGAAAATTGCTTCTCGCTTCTTCTGTCACAGCAATTATACAGAGAATGGATCACAGGCCAGGTCTACATTACAGACCTATATTGGTATAATCTGTTGCTCAGGGGCATGAAAAATCCACACCCCTGAGCAACATAGGTATACCAACTTCACCCTTGTATAGAGCTTCTCCCATCGACATAGCTACCGCCTTTTGGAGAGGTGGATTAACTACGCTGATGGGAGAAGCTCTCCTGTCGGTGTAGGAGCATCTTCCCTTACACACTACAGAGGAGCAACTGCATCGGTGCCCTTGGGCTGATGCAGCAGCGTTAAATGTAGATCTGTCCATCCTGACTCTTTAAAAAAATTATTTATTGCATTTTGTGAAAAATCATAATTCCGCCATTTTTGCTTTTGGTGCAAAACTTTTGTCATGCAACCCTAGGCTGCCTGACTCTCTAATTTTCCTTTAGATTCTTTAATATCAAAATTGGAAGGAAGAAAATCTAGCGCTAAGACTTCGGACATTCCATCTACTGTAGAAGTGAAATGGAATCCTTGTAAATGACTGAAAAGTTAGGAAGCAACCCAGGGCAAGGGAGCACGTCAAAGCCAAAAATGTGAGTTGGGAAAGTGCTGCTAAGTGCTTCTAAAAGCTTTCTTAAATTGAAAAAGACAGAACCTCTGAAAGGACCTTTGTCTACAAGTGAGTGGATGTAATCAGTAAGTTCAAAGAGGCTAAGCTGGTTGAAAGAATAAGGGTACAAACTTGATTGATAGCAGTTCAGAGGCTTATTACTTCTGAGCCATTCCCCAGTTTGTTCTTAAATATTTTTAGTGATTTTCAGTATGGGAGTAGCTAGGAGGACATATTGTAAAATAATGAAGATCTGAGAATAAAGGAAAAGAGCAAAAGTAAGGAGGAATGGGATCCTGCCAACACCTTTGTTATAAGTGCTCAAGTTGATTCTGGTCTCTGCTAACCAGTCAAAAATACTATATTAAGATAAACGCTTTTATTTAAGACAACCAGGAAGAGTAAATGCAGATGGTTAAGAGCCAAATTACCCTCCTGGGCTGGGTTATTCTTAGGCTTGGCAGGATTAGATTTTTATCAATAAATGTCGGTAAATGTCAATTTTGCCATACGCACACAAACTGACGAAAAAATATTTCCATTGATGATGATCCAAATTTACAGATAGGCAGAGTAAGACAAACGCAGCATGAGAACTTCTTAGAGTTTGATTTAAGGATATTCACTCTGTATATTTTGACATGTGATGTTAACATTTTGTTTTAATGGTTATAAATCTTTAACTTTTTGAATGTCAACATCTAATTTCATTAAATAGTTATTGTCTGACCCTATCGCACGTAGTGAAAATTTAAATGGATAAAAATAAAAAAATGCGTAAAACCCATAATTTTGCACAACTGTAACCATTTGGGTGAAAATAGAAAATTATTTGAAAATAAACATTGATATCCATTGAAATTATAAAAATAAAAATTGAATTCTGCCAAGCCTAATTATACTTGATTCAGTTTGTTTTATCCTTATTTTTCTTTTAATTTGAATATTTTTTCTGAAAGAATTGTTAAAGATGGGGGGGGGGGAGGCTTTTTTTGCCAGATTGCTTATCAAATTGCTTTTTTCTTTATTTCAATCTTTCAAATTCCTTTCCCTGTTTGTCTGCTTTGTTTTTTTTCCTGCATGCTGTCTTGTGTCTTCCTGTATGTGCTCTCAACCTTCACTCCAACTTAATGATGTTCCCACCCCATGAATTTCCTTACATTTTATTTTTTAAAAGTTGGAAATATTTATGTTCTGCACAGAGGGCACAGTAAGTCAGGAAGCAGGACACATTGCAGAGTCATGGGAAGACATGAATCAAGGACTATGGGGCGCTTCAGAGCTCTGCATGACCTTGGTTCCACAGATCTCCCAGCTTGTTTCCTCTGTTCCCCTCCCCCCCTCTTCCACATCTTGATTTCCATTTCCCCTCTCCGGGTGGGTTTTCTAGGAGCCTCCATAATTTTGGAACTGATGACAAAATGTGAACACCTTCATGAAGAAAAGTTTTTTGCAACCATGGCACGTGTTGTTGTTAGCATTGCAATAGCACCTAGGAGCCCCACCCACGGCCCAGGACCCCACTGTACAAACACAGAACAAAAAGACAGCTCCTGCCCCCAAAGAGCTTACAATCTATGTACGAGCCAACAGGCGGATACAGAGAGACAGGAGCCCAAGGAAACAATGACCTAATATCAGTCCGTGGTTTCAGCACACCAGCTGCCTGTTTGTGTGTCTATACACATGCGCAAACAGATAGAGACATAGATCTTTCTGTGCTCCATGGTTTATTTTAGTCACTGTTCTATTCCCTTTTTGATTATTTTTAAAGCAATGCAGTTTTCACTTTACAGGATGGCAGAGGTTTAGCTTCTATGGAGATATACCTATCTCATAGAGCTGGAAGGGACCTTGAAAGGTCAGCGAGTCCAGTCCCCTGCCTTCACTAGCAGGACCAAGTACTGATTTTTGCCCCAGATCCCTAATTGGCCCCCTCAAGGATTGAACTCAAACCCTGGGTTTAGTAGGCCAATGCTCAAACCACTGAGCTATCCCTCCCCCCTGAAGGACTATGGGGCGCTTCAGAGCTCTGCATGACCTTGGTTTCACAGATCTCCCAGCTTGTTTCCTGTGTTCCCCGCCCCCCCCCTTCCACATCTTGATTTCCAGGTCATTCTGAGAGAGAACACCACAATATAAGCATTCAAAAGAGCAACAACCTCATAGTCTGGCTTAGAAATCTTTCTTTTTTTGTATAACATCCTACCTCCTCTACTGTGTTCAGGAAGGAAAACGGTTCTGGCAAAGCAAGAAATATGATCAAAGTTAAAATGAGGTCTATTTAATTGTATTAGCAATTTTCTACTTTGTTTGTAATTTCACATTGCCTATTAGCATTTGTTTGTATATGTTATTAACGTTCATCATAAAAGGCTGATCCTATTAGAACTTGCCATATTGTATTACAGAAAACAAATAAGGATGCTGCAGTGATTCTTCATCATGCTATTTCATGTATTTTTATATACAGTATTTCAACCCACATTGACATTATTTGGACAGGATCATGGCATAACTGTTAGTAAACCAATATCCAATATACTAGTATGTAGGAGAATGCAAGGGTGTGAGCATTTCTTCCATAGGAATAATTGTATCATTCTTCTTTATGCATTTTTCCCCATATGGAAATGTCCTAAAGAGTTTAATAGATGACCTTTCTGTAGATTTTCTTTTCCAGCCATCCTATAGAATTAAATGAGAATGAGATACATTTTATAGTATTTTTTTCAAATATCCTTTAAAATTTTCCCATAAGGGATATATAAGCATTTATAAGAAGAGATAAATGAGTAAGTGTGTGCTATATGCAGCATTAAAATGTGCTACACTTGTTCCCTGTGAACATAGGGATGCACCGCAGGTATTTGGATATCTATATATGTATTTATATATTTCTGTGATCTCTAAACTCAGTTTTTTTCCCCACCTGGAATTCATTGTGGGGGATGAAACTGCAACATCAAAAATTGCCAATGAGCTAGTTAGCCTGTAATCTCTTTGGGACATGGACAAAGACTTGGGACAGCTCTTCAAGACAAGAAGCTGAGCCTTTCCATATTCTTTAGACCGTGTTGAGCATAATGTTAACAAATAAGTAAATAATAATCTAATATCCCACATGGGCATATTAATGCAGGGGTTCTATGTGAGGAACAAATTCATTCTACCTCTCAATAAACCCTCAAATGTTTGAGCTAATATAGCAATGTGAGCTTTTGCATAAGATTATCACCTTTATAGTGCATTTGCATACATAACGTTCTTTGGTTTTATAATCCTGTTTTTGTGTTCAACATCTGGTGCCATATTAGTAGGGCTTCTGTGTACCTAAGACTATCAGAAAAAGGGGGGTGGGTGGGGAATCTCCTGTGTACTAGCTGTGAAATTATCCTTATCCTTTGATATATTAAAATTGAAGTGCTGTAAATTCCTGTTGTCATGGTGATATTTTTCCATGCTACTTTCTGATTGGCCATCTGAGTTCACTTTCCTTTGGGTGTTCTAGCCTAATTAACTGTTGTTTTTTGCCTGTGCAGAGGAGAGACCCACATGAACCGTTTTGGACTGTGATGACATCCCCTATGGTGTGAATTCATTTTCATATACTATTAAGGCAAAAAAGCACTAGCCTCGCTTGTATTTATGGTGTGAAACAATCTATGGGGGGGGAAAAATGCTTGAGCATATTATTGATAATTTCAATTTCTTTTACACTTTAAAACAGAATCTAAACGTTTAGCAAGGAGAGACAGCCATGGAAACTAAAACTAGGGGAATCACACTTTTATCGAGTAGACTGAACACTTCTCTTCTCTGTTTCGAAATTTCCAGATGGCACAGCTGACTCATTGACTCTTTACAGTACAGGGCTTGGAGGAAACGTGAGGAATAGTGCTTTAAAAATTTCCCTGACACTTACCTTCTGAGGATTTAAGCCTACCAGGCTGGGTGAAAAACAGCTGTGCTGCTGTACCAAAAAAACCTATGCACATTTAATCTGCATTGGCACATATTCCCCCTCCATAAAGTTTCACATCTGCCCCTGCAAATAAATCAGTTCTGCCCCCATTAATTCATTCCACCTAAATAAGTAAATTTTGTCCTCAATAAAGACAATCCCCTCCCAATCCAATTAGTTCTTTCCCTCTCCTGCTCAAATAAATTTAATCCTGACCCCAAAACAATTCCATCCCCATGAATATATTCATTTTGCCCCCAATCCTTTATCAAACAATTGTCTCTTCCACACAACCAGCTCTACCTCTTACAATCAAATCCGTCCACCTAACCCAAATCAAATCTTCCTTGCCTCTCATTCTGTTGTGTCTCCCACCTCCATCCACCCGGACCTACTGCTCTTTGCTCTTGTCCAATCTGCTCTCTCTGTCCCCTTCCATCCTCCATAAGCAACCTCTGCTTGGGTTGCTCTGCTCCTTTCCTCCCCTTAAAAAGAGCTAGTCGTGTCTAAACAGTTCTGCTGCCTGCCTTCCTCCTCCTCCTCCTGTCTAGAGAAGGAGCTAGCACCTGACTAGGCAAAATGTCTCCTAGTAGAACTCTGCTGTCTTCTGGGAACCCTTCTCAACTTGGTGCTCCATGCCACAGCAGGCTGTTCAGCTTGTGTGAACCAGCCTGCTTCTGTGTTCTCCTTTCAGTGGAGACGTACCCTAACAGTCTTATAGGCTGGGACCCTGCCCAGTCTGATCTATCCAATCCCTGGTCCATCTCCATCCTTGTTGCCTTTCTAATAAGGGTGGGCAAATTTGTTCGGATTCAAAGTAAACCTTTGCCCAAAACTCAAACCAAATCTTTTTTGAGATTTGAAAAAGTTCAGTTAACTTTTTCCTTTATTTGCACTTGCCTCTGCCCTGCTGGGTTCTGCAGGTCTCCAATTCCACCATAATGACTGTGCCTATCCAATTTCTAGAGTGGCCAGATCAGAGCTAGCTGGAAATATCACTTATTAAGTCTGTGTCCCAGTGAGATTTCAGTCTTTTTCCAACCCATGAGTTCTACATCGAGGAGCTGGGTTAAGCCTCCATCTTTTGGGTGCTTATCTAAAATGAACTCCAATACTTACCAGGTTCACCCATGGCTGCTAGCTACTTTCTGCTGAGATGGTTGAGAATAAGCACTGTTTCGTCAGCTTCTTGAGATTGGTAAATCTTGAGATCAGCTTCCCTTATGCTTCTTTAACTGAAAGTGTCTTTAATGTACTTCTCCACATGCAGTCTAACATTCAAAGTCCATTGACAACAGACTGCATGATTTGGTACTAAATAGAATCCTTCCCCCACCAAAGAGAATTAGTGTCAGATCTTAATTTACTAATGGAATATAGACATCCATTAACGTAGTAATTAATTCAGTGCTAAAGTGCCTGTGAGAAGGACCCACGCTGAGTGCATAGGGAAAAAAATTAGAAGTGATGTCTTACTAGTGGGCATCAGATACAAGTGTTTTTGGTGGACACGTTAATTTAACGTAGAAATAATGATGTGCTTTATTCCTTGTCTGTGGCTATGTTCCTAATTACAGGATTTGACAATAGTCCTATGCTGAATTTTCAATTATTGCGCAATGCTCCAGCTTCCCACCTTTCAAAATCATAGCAGGGAGCAAATGCATGTCAGAGTAAACTATTGCAATTTGTTTGCAATTTCCTAAAGTGGCAGATATATTAAACTACACCGCTACCTCGATATAACGCTGTCCTCGGGAGCTAAAAAATCTTACCGCGTTATAGGTGAAACCGCGTTATATTGAACTTGCTTTGATCCACCGGAGTGCGCAGCCCCGCCCCCCCGGAGCGCTGCTTTACCGCATTATATCCGAATTTGTGTTATATCGGGTCACGTTATATCGGGGTAGAGGTCTATATGTTAGTGTGATGGTTGCATCCTGGCTGGGGATTGAACCAGGGATCTCCAGAGCTAAAAACATGAGCTGCTATAAGACTGAGGCTGGCTAGCAGTGACTGTACCAGACTTCTGTCCATCAGCATAGATGGGTGCATGCTCAGGGGATTACATCAGAAAAGCAGTCTGCTGTGCAACTACTGGTCTTGGAAAAGATTCTGCAACAGCAGCAGCTCTCATTAGATCTGGGTTTTGGGAGCTACAGAGCCTGAGAAAATGTGCCCTAAACTTTTCAAAATTAGCTATCCAAAAATGAGACTTTTAAATGAAATAAAAGACGTCTAAAAGGTTAAGATAAAATATGGCTCTGCAAGTTATTTTCATATTTATATGCAGCCGTGTTTGGTGTTCCAGAATGGGAGATTAGTTGGGTTCCCCCCGCTATCTTCATTATCCCCTGTGCTCTTCGCTGTCTCCAAGTAGTAGTGATAAACAAGTCTATCCTTCCAGGGAAGCGAGCACATTAGATGGCAATTATTACAATTAAAAAGGTTGGTGGTGTTTTGTAATGCCCAGAGTATAGTGTGTGTCATGGATGAGCGTCACTGGAGCTTAATTAGAAGTAAATCTTGGTTCACAAATTAAACACCTTTTCAACTGTGTTTATTTATAAGTTATCCATTCCAGCCAAAATGAGAGCGCCATGAGAGAAAAAGAACAACGTTCTCACACAGCTATTCAAAACACTATGAAACTACTCAGAGATGCTTTCTCTAGTAGAGTTTAGGAACATGTTAGATCAGCTTAAATAAGCTAAATTTAAGAAATTAACACAGCATAACAATTACATTTATCCTTGTAAATCAAGAGCTCTCTATCTACTGTTAGTTTGCATATGGTGATCATTAATATTTTATGCCATTGAGGTCATAGTTTAAAACTTAAACCTTAATGCAAATCCAGGCCAAATTGGGTCACCATTTATGTTAAGAGTGTATTTATAAATAATTGATAGACTCTTAATAAATGGTTAATCAGCCATTTAGAGTCCAACAGGTCAATAGGTTGCTTATTACCATGGCTTATAACACCTTCTACTGATGTGCTTATAATAATTTATAACACATATTACTCATGTCTGTAACTTGCTTATAATATCTATTAATCATTTATTAACTCTTTATAAACTATTTATAAATGTAGCTGTCATAACTATAAAGGGAAGGGTAACAGCCCTCCTGTGTACAATACTATAAAATCCCTCCTGGCCAGAGACTCCAAAATCCTTTTACCTGTAAAGGGTTAAGAAGCTCAGGTAACCTGGCTGACACCTGACCCAAAGGACCAATAAGGGGACAAGATACTTTCAAATCTTGGTGGGGGGGAAGGCTTTTGTTTGTGCTCTTTGTTTTGGTGGTTGTCCCCTCTTGGGACTAAGAGGGACCAGACATCAATCCAGGCTCTCCAAATCTTTCTGAACAAGTCTCTCATATTTCAACTTTTAAGTAAACAGCCAGGCAAGGCGTGTTAGTTTTATCTTTGTTTTCTCAACTTGTAAATGTACCTTTTACTAGGGTGTTTACCTCTGTTTGCTGTAACTTTGAACCTAAGGCTAGAGGGGGGTCCTCTGGGTTCTTTAAGTTTGATTACCCTGTAAAGTTATTTCCCATCCTGATTTTACAGAGATGATTTTTACCTTTTTCTTTAATTAAAAGCCTTCTTTTTAAGAACCTGATTCATTTTTCCTTGTTTTTAGATCCAAGGGGGTTGGATCTTGATCCACCAGGAGTTGGTGGGAGAAAGGAGGGGGGATGGTTAATTTCTCCTTGTTTTAAGATCCAAGGGGTTTGGATCTGTATTCACCAGGGAATTGGTGAAGAGTCTCTCAAGGCTACCCAGGGAAGGGAATTAGCACATTGGGAGTGGTGGCAGCGGACCAGATCTAAGCTGGTAGTTAAGCTTAGAAGTTTTCATGCAGGCCCCCACATCTGTACCCTAAAGTTCAGAGTGGGGAAGCAGCCTTGACAGTAGCCTTAATATAAAATGTGACAGAAAACTGTCTTTCCATTTGCATGTGCCATGAGCTTCAACTCCTGATAGTCTAGGACAGGGGTAGGCAAACTACAGCCCATGGGCCAGATGGACCATCAGGGCTTTGGATCCGGCCCGTGGGATTGCCACCCCCGTGGCGCCATGGGCCCCGCGCTGTTCCCAGAAGCGGCCGGCACCACATCCCTGCGGCCCCTGCGGGGGTGGGGGGCAGAGGGCTCTGTGTGCTGCCTTCGCCTGCAGCCTTCCCCCCCCCCACAGCTCCCATTGGCTGGGAACGGGGAACCGCAGCCAATGGGATCTTCGGGGGAGGTACCCGCAGGTGAGGGCAGCGTGTGGAGCCCTCTGCCCCCGCCTCCCCCCAGGGGCCGCAGGGACGTGGTGCTGGCTGCTTCTGGGAGCAGCGTGGCATGGGGCCAGGGCAGGCAGGGAGTCTGTCTTAGCCCCGCTGCACTCCAGGTAAGCGGCGTCGGGCCGGAACCTGCACCCCAAACCCCTCCTGCACCCTGCACCCCAACCCCCACCGCACCCCACACCCCTCCTGCACCCCAACCCCCTGCCGCATCCCTCCTGCATCTCAACCCCCTACCCTGAGCCCCCTGCTGCACTATCCTGCACCCCAACCCTCTGCCCTGAGCCCCCTCGTACACCCCACACCCCTCCTGTGCCCCAACCCCCTGCCCTGAGCCCCCTTGTACACTGCCACCACTCCTGTGCCCCAACCCCTTGCCCTGAGCCCTACATTCATGGCTCTGCATGCAATTTCCCCACCTAGATGTGGCCCGCAGGCCAAAAAGTTTGCCCACCCCTGGTCTAGGAGCAGTTCTTGGCACTCCTTAGCTGCTCCTTCAAACATTGGGAATCCCCAACCCACGTTATGAGCTAGCTTGATTCAGGAGGTAGTTGGATGCATGCCTGCCAAGACTTCCTCACCTGTATTGAGAGTTTCCTGGTGGCTTTTTGCTGAGTACCACGCCAACCTTCTTTAATCGCTTGCCAGTCTGGAGCTCCATCGGCCGCCAGCTCTCTGTTCAGGCAAGGCAGGTCTGTTCTGTTTTGTCTGAGGGTTCCCTTCTCACTGCCTCTCATTACCAAAACACTTGTCTAGCGTGGGGAGCTGAGTGATGTTCCTTGCTCTGTGAACATGTGATTGGTGCTCAGAACCATCTCTGGCAATACGAGGGTACCCAGAGCAGAAACTTGCACACAGGTTCTCAATCAGTTCCAAGGCACTGTGGCTCTTTCTACAATAAGGGTATGTCTACACTACGAAATTAGGTCGAATTTATAGAAGCCAGTTTTATAGAAATCATTTTTATACAGTCGATTGTGTGTGTCCCCACATAAAATGCTCTAAGTGCATTAAGTCGGCGGACCGCGTCCACAGTACCGAGGCTAGCGTCGACTTCCGGAGCGTTGCACTGTGGGTAGCTATCCCACAGTTCCCGCAGTCTCCGCCGCCCATTGGAATTCTGGGTTGAGATCCCAATGCCTGATGAGGCAAAAACAGTGTCGCAGGGTATTCTGGGTACATGTCGTCAGCCCCACCCCCCGTGAGAGCAACGGCAGACAATCGTTTCGCACCTTTTTTCCTGGGTTACCTGTGCAGACGACATACCACGGCAAGCATGGAGCCCGCTCAGCTCAGCTCACCGTCACCATATGTCATCTGGGTGCCGGCAGACATGGTACTGCATTGCTACACAGCAGCAGCTAATTGCCTTTTGGCAGTAGACGGTGCAGTATGACTAATAGCCGTCATCGGCTATCTGGGTGCTGGCAGACGTGGGACTGCATTGCTATACAGCAGCAGCTCCTTGCCTTTTGGCAGTAGATGGTGTATTACGATTGGTATCCATCGTTGTCGTACTCCTCAGTGAGTTCAGTCAGAGGCGCCTGGGCAGACATGTTTTGTCTCCTGGAGACTCAGTCCTGCCGGCAGTCCTATTGAACCGTCTTGACGATGATGGCTAGCAATCGTAATGCAGCATCTTCTGCCAAGCACCCAGAAGATGCCGATGGCTATCAGTCATGCTGCACCGTCTGCTGCCAGCCTAAGATGTAAAAGATAGATGGACCAGATTTGTTCTGTATTCATTTGCTTCCCCCTCCCTCCATGAAATCAATGGCCTGCTAAACCCAGGGTTTTGAGTTCAATCTTTGGGGGGGCCATTCTGTGTGACAGTTGTTTGTGTTTCTCCCTGATGCACAGCCACCTTTGTAGATTTTAATTCCCTGTAAGCCATGTCATCACTCGCCCCTCCCTCCCTCCATCAGACAATAGTTTCGCGCCTTTTTTCAGCCCAGATGCCATAGCACTGGGATCATGGAGCCCGCTCAGATCACCGCGGCAATTATGAGCACTATGAACACCACGCGCATTGTCCTGGAGTATATGCAGAGCCAGAACATGCCAAAGCAAAACCAGGCGAGGAGGCGATTGCAGCGCAGCAACGAGATTGATGAAGAAATTGACATGGTCATAGACCTCTCACAAAGTACGGGCCCCAGCAATGTGCAAATCATGGTGTTACTGGGGCAGGTTCATGCCGTGGAACGCCGATTCTGGGCCCGGGAAACAAGCACAGACTGGTGGGACCGCATCGTGTTGCAGGTGTGGGACGATTCCCAGTGGCTGCGAAACTTTCGCATGCATAAGGGCACTTTCATGGAACTTTGTGACTTGCTTTCCCCTGCCCTGAAGCGCCAGAATACCAGGATGAGAGCAGCCCTCACAGTTGAGAAGCGAGTGGCGATAGCCCTGTGGAAGCTTGCAACGCCAGACAGCTACCGGTCAGTCGGGAATCAATTTGGAGTGGGCAAATCTACTGTGGGGGCTGCTGTGATCCAAGTAGCCAACGCAATCAAAGACTTGCTGGTATCAAGGGTAGTGACTCTGGGAAACGTGCAGGTCATAGTGGATGGCTTTGCTGCAATGGGATTCCCTAACTGTGGTGGGGCGATAGATGGAATCCATATCCCTATCTTGTCACCGGAGCACTAAGCCAGCGAGTACATAAACCGAAAAGGGTACTTTTCAATGCTGCTGCAAGCCCTGGTGGATCACAAGGGACGTTTCACTAACATCAACGTGGGATGGCCGGGAAAGGTACATGATGCTCGTGTCTTCAGGAACTCTGGTCTGTTTCAAAAGCTGGAGGAAGGGACTTTCTTCCCGGACCAGAAAATAACCGTTGGGGATGTTGAAATGCCTATCGTGATCCTTGGGGACCCAGCCTACCCCTTAATGCCATGGCTCATGAAGCCGTACACAGGCAGCCTGGACAGTAGTCAGGACCTGTTCAACTATAGGCTGAGCAAGTGCAGAATGGTGGTAGAATGTGCATTTGGACGTTTAAAAGCGCGCTGGCGCAGTTTACTGACTCGGATAGACCTCAGCAAAACCAATATCCCCATTGTTATTGCTGCTTGCTGTGCGCTCCACAATATCTGTGAGAGTAAGGGGGAGACATTTATGGCGGGGTGGGAGGTTGAGGCAAATCGCCTGGCCGCTGATTACGCACAGCCAGACACCAGGGCGGTTAGAAGAGTACAGCAGGGCGCGGTGCGCATCAGAGAAGCTTTGAAAACCAGTTTTGTGACTGGCCAGGCTACAGTGTGAAACTTCTGTTTGTTTCTCCTTGATGAACCCCTCCCCCCGGTTCACTCTACTTCCCTGTAAACTAACCACACTCCCCTCCCCCCTTCAAGCACCGCTTGCAGAGGCAATAAAGTCATTGTTACTTCACATTCATGGATTCTTTATTAATTCATCACACAAATAGGATAACTTCCAAGGTAGCCTGGGAGGGGTGGGGGAGGAGGGAAGGAAAAGGACACACTGCACTTTAAAACTTTAACACCTATTGAAGGCCAGCCTTCTGATGCTTGGGCAATCCTCTGGGGTGGAGTGGCTGGGTGGCCGGAGGCCCCCCCACCGCGTTCTTGGGCGTCTGGGTGAGGAGGCTGCGGAACTTGGGGAGGAGGGCTGTTGGTTACACAGGGGCTGTAGCGGCGGTCTCTGCTCCTGCTGCCTTTCCTGCAGCTCAACCATACGCTGGAGCATATCAATTTGATGCTCCAGCAGCCGGAGCATCGACTCTTGCCTTCTGTCAGCAATCTGATGCCACCTATCCTCTTCAGCCCACCACTTGCTCTCTTCAGCCCACGATTCAGCCTGCCACCTCTCCTCTCGTTCATATTGTGCTTTTCTGCACTCTGACATTGTCTGCCTCCGCGCATTCTGCTGTGCTCTGTCAGCGTGGGAGGACATCTGGAGCTCCGAGAACATATCATCCCAAATCCGCCATTTTCTCCTTCTAATCTTCACTAGCCTCTGCGAAGGAGAAACATTTGGAGTTGGTGGAGGAAAAGGGAGAGGTGGTTAAAAAGACACATTTTAGAGAACAATGGGTACACACTTTCACGTTAAATTTTGCTGTTCACATTACACAGCACAAGTGCTTTCGTTACAAGGTCGCATTTTTCCTCTTGTATTGAGGGCCTGCCGGTTTGGTGTGAGAGATCACTCACGCAGTGCCAGGCAACAGAATTCGGCTTGCAGGCAGCCATGGTAAGCCACAGTCTTTTCGCTTTTTTAACCTTCATAACATGTGGGAATGGTTTCAAACAGCAGCGCCTTCATTTCCCATACCAAGCACCCGTTGGGTTGGCCATTTAAAATGGGTTTGCAATGTAAAAGGAGGGGCTGCACAAACCCAACTATCCCCCCCCACACCCAATTCTCTGGGATGATCACTTCACCCCTCCCCCCCACCACGTGGCTAACAGCGGGGAATATTTCTGTTCAGCCGAGCAGGAACGGGCACCTCTGAATGTCCCCTTAAAATCACCCCATTTCAACCAGGTGACTGTGAATGATATCACTCTCCTGAGGATAACAAAGAGAGATAAGGAATGGATGTTGTCTGCATGCCAGCAAACACCGGGACCATACGCTGCCATGCTTTGTTATGCAATGATTCCAGACTATGTGCTACTGGCCTGGCATGGTAAAGTGTCCTACCATGGCGGACGGGATAAGGCAGCCCTCCCCAGAAACCTTTTGCAAAGGCTTTGGGAGTACATGAAGGAGAGCTTTCTGGAGATGTCCCTGAAGGATTTCCACTCCATCCCCATACACATTAACAGACTTTTCCAGTAGCTGTACTGGCCGCGATTGCTGGGGCAATTTAATCATTAATCATTAAACACGCTTTCTTTTAAACCATGTTTAATATTTACAAAGGTACACTCACCAGAGGTCCCTTGTGTGCCCTCAGGGTCTGGGAGCACGCCTTGGGTGAGTTCGGGGGTAACTGGTTCCAGGTCCAGGGTGATAAACATATCCTGGCTGTTGGGGAAACTGGTTTCTCCGCTTCCTTGCTGCTGTGAGGTATCTACATTATCTTCATCATCATCTTCCTCGTACCCCGAACCCGCTTCCGTGTTGCGTGATTCTCCATTGATGGAGTCAAAGCACAGGGTTGGGGTAGTGGTGGCTGCACCCCCTAGCATGGCATGCAGCACCGCGTAGAAGCGGCATGTCTGCGGCTCTGCCCCGGACCTTCCGTTTGCCTCTCTGGCTTTGTGGTAGGCTTGCCTTAGCTCCTTAATTTTCATGCGGCACTGCTGTGCGTCCCTGTTATGGCCTCTGTCCTTCATGGCCTTTGAGACTTTTTCTAATATTTTGCCATTTCGTTTACTGCTACGGAGTTCAGCTAGCACTGATTCGTCTCCCCATATGGCGAGCAGATCCCGTACCTCCCGTTCGGTCCATGCTGGAGCTCTTTTGCGATCCTGGGACTCCATCATGGTTACCTGTGCTGATGAGCTCTGTGTGGTCACCTGTGCTCTCCACGCTGGGCAAACAGGAAATGAAATTCAAAAGTTCGCGGGGCTTTTCCTGTCTACCTGGTCAGTGCATCTGAGTTGAGAGCGCTGTCCAGAGCGGTCACAATGAAGCACTGTGGGATAGCTCCCGGAGGCCAATACCGTCGAAACTACCCCAAATCCGACCCGGAAAGGCCGATTTCAGCGCTAATCCCCTCGTCGGAGGTGGAGTAAAGAAATCAGTTTAAAGGGCCCTTTAAGTCGAAAAAAAAGGCTTCGTCATGTGGACGTGTCCAGGCTTAATTCGATTTAACGCTGCTAAATTCAACCTAAACTCGTAGTGTAGACCAGGCCTAAGGGCCTTAAAGCCATCATCTAACTCATACTTTAATATCAACCTCCTACTAAAACCAAGTCCTCTATCTGTTTAATAGAATTTTTTATTTTAGAATAGTGCCTTCACCATTGTATCTGGGTGCATTGGGAGAGATACAAAATTACTGTGTAGAAGTAAGCCTGGACATGAGATTTCCAGTGGGTCTCATGTGATGTTGTTTTAAATTGGAGGAAAAAGCTAGGCTGTGGAAGATGCTACAGTCTCGAAATAAACTGCAGTGAATTACTATTGGTAGTTACATATGTACTGTTGATATCTACTTGGTTTTTTATTTCCACTTGTATTTCAGCTCATAACAGCACAAAAGTGTTCTTGTAATGAATAGGATTACAGTAAAGCTGATTGCTCTTTAACTGTTAAAATGTTCTATACAGTGGCAATGAAATGTATTTTGATTGCAAAGAGCTGATAGGACAATAATTTCATAAGGGATTCTCCTGCATTATTTTGGATATGAAGGGGATGATGTGGGTACTTAACTCTTAGTGTTCTTTGCGAGGCTCATTAGCAGTTGGTCAAGTGGAATTACAGAATCGTATAGAGACAGGGATGAACGGAACTATATGTTGGCTCTATACTGTATACATAGAGTAACAGCTATATTACAACTTGCTCAGTCCCAGGTATTGATTGTGAAATGGCTTGTTTTCCTGAACTCACCCTTTGCGTGGACAGTTCAATCTGCAGCACAGGAAATGTTTTGTGAGCTAACTAAGAGTTTCTTTGTTAATGTCATCCAAGGCACAAACTGAATATAAAGTCAGAGCGTTTAAGGCCAAAAGGGACCACCAGATCATCCCGTATAGCACAGCACCACCGCACGAAAACCAACAATCAAAATGATACCCAAGTATTGCAGCCCACTGGAGACCAGATTATTGTGTGTGTAGCAGGGTGGTCACCCACTCCTGCCTTAAAAGGCTTAAAACAGCCCCGGGGAGAGGGCTTTGGCAGGGAAGGAAAAGCGGGGCTGATTGGGGAAAGCAGCCTCAGCTGGGGGCCGTGCCCCAATCAGGCCGAGGCTGGCTTAATGAGGGCCCAGCTGGCCCTTATAAGAGGGCTAGGGCCAGAAGCCAGGGACAGACTCTTTTCTAGCTGCAGGTAGCTGAGAGGGAGGGACCTGGAGTGGAGCAGGGCTGGGGAAAGGCCAAGGGAGCTGGGGAGCTCCGGCCTGGAAACCCCCCAGGCTGCGGCCTAGCAGAAGGCCAATTAGGTACTGGAGTTGCAGGGGGCAGCCCACGGGTAGGCAGAGGCAGCAGGTCCAACCCCCCCCCCCCCTTGCCTATGATGAGGGGCTCTTACACTGCAGTCTGCCCCAGTGAGCGGGGGCTAGATGGTGACTGGCAGTAGCCCACGACTGCCTGGGAGGGACATGGGGGCCAGCGGCAGCGGGACACCGGCCTGCAGAGGGCACTCTGGGGGCTGGAAATGCTAATTCCCTGAGACGACCAGCAGGAGGCGCTGCAGCAGTGAGTCATCACCCTGCCACAGTGTGCCACAGGCCGAGAATAGGAGGGATCAAGGTGCAACAGTGCCTGAGGCCCCTGCAATGGCAGGGAAATTATGACATGAGGGATACCCAAACAATCCTGGCAAGTGATTTGCATCTCCAAGGTCACTGTCAATCTGCCCTGGTGGAAAATTCCTTCTGGACCCCATATATGGGGATCAATATGTCCCTGTTGGTTCCCTAGGGCAAATCCTATATGGGCCCCCTTGCCTTAAATTGGAGAAGGAAAACCTCCTTAAAGAGAAAAAGCAGGCTAAGGGAGCAAGTGTGTTTGCCCATGTCCATCGCTCACCGGCTCCGGTGTTTTTGCTGCCCCAAGCGGCGAAAAAAAGAAAAGAAAAAAGAAAAAAAGCCCCGATCGGCGGCACTTCGGCGGCAGCTCTACCGCACCGCTTCATTCTTCAGCGGCAATTCGGCGGCAGGTCCTTCCCTCCGAGAGGGACTGAGGGACCCGCTGCCGAAGAGCCGGACGTGCCGCCCCTTTCCATTGGCTGCCCCAAGCACCTGCTTGCTGCGCTGGTGCCTGGAGCCGGCCCTGATGATGGCCCTTGGGATACTGAGCATCAGTCTCATTAAAGAGATCCAGTTTGGGCCTTTTACAGAGAATAAGGACTTACATGGATTAGAACAGGGACCTGGAAGAGAGGCAGTGGAATTCTCTTCTCAGAAATCAATGGTGGCTCTTAACTCTGGCATTCTGCTCTTCCTACAGAGGGCAAATGGGGTCTCTGTCCATGACTGGGTCTCCTAGGTGCTACTGCACTAACAATTATATCAATAGGAGAGCTCCAAGTGTCAGGAGAACAGAATTCCAGAGGCGAGTAACACCATGTGGCTCTGTGAGGAGGCCTTTAAGTTGAGGGAGTGTATGTCCTGTCTGCTTTCTTCATATTTCATTGAAAGAAATGATCACATCATGATTGGTCACTTTGGCTTGAACCTAAGAGCCTTCCGTTATCCCAACACACACTGATGTTTTTGGCCTGTGGACACATTGGATCTGAGGGAGGGACTGGCTTAAGGCCTCTTGGAGATTTGTAATGTTTTGTAAATCTGCCCCATGTTGCCTTTTCTAGGGAAGAAAAGCTGCCTGTTTTCCACGTCTCAGCTGGTATTCGATGTTGCTTTGTACATACAGTGGGCCTGAATGCACACCCGGCCTCAGGTTCATTTGCTGGCTAACTGAGATGGGGGCACCTAACATTTTTAAGTGTATTTGGACTTGGAAACTAAACATAGCCCTATCAACAAGCCATGACAAACAAGCTAGTTAAGAGCAGTGTTAGTGATGGGAACACAGAATAGAGCAGGCAGCTGGAAAAGATCAAGTTGGTTAATGTACAAATATCAAAACAGCCAAGATCTTGGCTTTGTGACTGCTCATGTTTGAGAGGGGTGAGGTGAGGAGGATCTGTGCATGACTTGGTACTTGCAGAAGCATTCTGCCTGAGGCAGGAGCATGCCTCTGCGGGGTTGTGTGCACTTCAGAGTTAACTTGGGTGATCGATACCCAGCTCTGAGCTCCCGGGTTAGCCTACCCTAAGTGTGAGCAGCCACAGTGCAAAGCCATACCCCAGTTACTGTGTTCTCACTTGGGCTGCACTCACCTCTCTGTGTTGCTAGGACTTCTGGGGACATATCCCATGGTTCCTTGTGCTTCAATAAGCTGAGCTGCTCTCTGATTCTTTCCCAGTGTATTCTGGGAGAACTTGTCTGTCCTTCTGGGCAGGTGGTGAATTGTGGGAAGGCATTGGAGGACTATCAGCACTTCAGTGAGTTAGCCTGAATTCTCACTGCAAAGTTGGTGGATTTCAGCCTGAGTGCAACCTTACCTAGCCTCTAACTTATCACCCCAGGCGGGCCAGCTAGCCTGGTTGAAAGCACCACTAACCTTGGGTGAGTGTTGTGGGTGGATATAAGGAGGGTTAGAAGTAACACCTGAGTAAGGTTCTGGGTTAATTCTGCAGTGGAGACATCCCTGGGAGAGTTTGGGGAGCATGGGTCTGAGAGTTGCCCCCCCCCCCCCCCCCCAGGCCAGGTCTGTTGACTAGTGGAGACAGGGCACTGCCTTGTTTGGGGAATCTAGCAGTGCCACGCCTAGAATCCCTGTATTCTTACCCTTACCTAATCTTTGTGCTTCTATAATGTATCTTTATCCTCCTGTGCAAAGGCAGAGGGTGGTAGCTCTTGGGATGGGATCTCTGAAGAGACTTAGGCGTTAGTCGCTGACACACTCAGCATTACAACTCTAAGGTACCTAGAAAAATCACAGGAACAATTACTGCAATCCACAAAGCTTTGTTAGGTGCCCAGGCCCTCTAGACAGTGAATGGGGAGAAATAGGCCAGAATGCTAGGCGAGGAGCTGCCTATGCTAGCCAGTGGAAGATGCCAAGGAGAGGAGTGTGTGCTAACCCCTGCCCCTCTCTCTGAGGTAGGGGCCTAAATCTGGGCTTCAGGGAGAGGTCTAGCTCTGCTTAGCCATCCACAAATGGGAACACACTGCCTGGAGGCAGGAGGCTTAGATACCTAAAATGTTTCTTGACGCTCTCCACTCAATATGGCCGGAGGAGGTTGTGCCCACCTTATAACTTGGAGCCCAATGGTTTGAGCACTCACCTGGGATGTGGCAGAACCAACGTCCAGTCCCCCTGTTCCAGTCACTCTTTCGTTATTTATTCACCAAGCCACAGCTTCAACTGGAGAGACTGAGGGAGCCCTACATCAGACTATCCCACAGCCTGGGGTGGGAGACCCCTCCTCAAAGTCTTTCTTCCCCCCTGGCAGAGGGGGGAACTGAGCTTGGGTGTCCCACATCTCAGGCAATGAACTAACCACTGGAAGGACAGTTATAGTGTGGGCACCTCCACCACCTTCTCCGCTGGCTGGATTTTGAATGGGACCCAATCCGGTAGTTGGCTTCTGAGTGAGCCTACCAGATTGGGCCCTGCACAGATTTAGGGGGTTGAACACCTGTCTTTCCCCAGTTCGTGAATCACTCTAGGGCTTCGGCAAAAGATAGGAGTCCAGGCTCCTAGAGGGAGGCAGCAGTGTGCATGCTCAGAGGCAGAAACTTGAGCCGCTAGGGAAATTTTACTCTGAAAACTTAGGTGCCAAGTAAGTTTAGGCACTTACAGGGCTTGGCAAGAGTTTTGCGGATTACACTGGCACCAAAACTGGGACTTAAGTACCTCAGTTTGGCACCTAAGTTCACCTTGTGCCTTTCCCCCTCCCTCTCCGTGTAGAGCAGAGCACACTCTAGCCCTCAGATGCTTTTGTGCCATGTGCATTTGTATTCGTTTCTACCGAACAGCATTTCCAGTGTTACTCAGTAGCCCTGGCCTCATATTTATCATCAGCTGCTAAGTGTCATCCAACTGTGGGGGAGCTGGTACCTCTCTCCTCATGTTGTTCAACAAAAGTAGCTCAGCTCCTGACAATGCATTTGACTTCAAAGCTCTTGTGATCTATTTGTGACAGACGTACGTTAGTTTAGAAATCCATTTGTCAGTCAGAGCTAATAAGGGTGCTCTCTGCATCACGCATTAGCTCTATCAGGAGCTGTTATATTATGAATATGCATGTGTGTGAGAGAGAGCAAGTTTTGTACAACATATTTACATTAGATGGGCTCAGCCAAGGACTAAATGTCCTAAATTAGAGTGTGCCTCATAAACTCCAAGCTCTGTGGCAGCACAGACATCTTGCTCCCAAATACACCAGATTCTCAGCTGGTGTAAATCAGTGTAGCTCCTTTCTACACCTGTTTACACCCCCTGAGGATCTGACCCCACAATATCATTTTTTATTAGAATAAATGTTAAGGCACCAGAATAGTTTTGAAAGGATTTTCTTTTTAAATCCTATATTAAAAATAAAAAAGCAGAAGAGTTTTTTGGAAGTACCTCTGCAAGCAGGTGGGAGACTGTAAAGAGCGGTTCAAAGGAGATCACAGATGAGCAATGCCTACCAATAGTTAAATTAAATTCCCTGCTAAAGAGGAAGCACAGGGAGATGTAGGTTGTGTTTACTCCCTACACTACCCATGATAACAGTTGGACTGGGACAGAGGAATACAGGGAAATCTCCCTGGATACCCCTACCCCACAGCTTCAATGTGCAATTATGAATTATTATTATTATTTTATTTATTTTTGTTACCATAGTGTGTAGGAGTCCTAATCATGGACCAACACCCCATTGTGCTAGGCACTGTACGAACACCGAACAAAAATGATGGCCCATTTTACTGATTCTCTAATACTGAATATTTTAAATTGGTTTTTATGCAGTTTTGAATCAGCCACCTTAAGTACTATAACTTTTTTCCTCCAATCAATAAGCTGGATAGTTGGCCAAAAGAAGCCAAGTTTTTGTTTTACATTCTTATCTAAGGTTAGCGGGAGAAAAAAGTTAAACCAAAACAAGGTAATGACACTGCATTACTAACAGGAGACATTTAATTTATTTTTCTTGCTATTCGTTCATTCTTTGGTGGGAGGGATCTTTGGTGGGAGGGAACTAAAATCCTAAACCGAAATGTGAAACACTTTTCATTACACCTCATTGGATATTATTCTTCCCTAACTTTAGCCTTTAGCTTAATCAGTAGTGACTCATGCTTTTAGATCCATTGATAATAAGCTGAGTCCCTGCTAACGACACATCTGAGGCAAGTGGTCACACACTGTATTACAGTAGATGTAGGCACCCATTAACCATTTCTATTAGACCATCCCCACCACTGTCCATAAAAGACCCCTCCCTCTACTCTCCTGTTCCTGAAGGTACCCCCATTCCATGCTATTGTGATCTTGAATCTTGGGATAGAAGCCTAAAAAGCCACTCACTGCAGCATTGCACTGAAGACCTATTAAAGGATAGCTGTGCCCATTTTGCTCATTGCAGAAAGCTGATAGTTCGAATGGTAAAAAAGCACTAATCTTCATGAATGAGCTTTTGAAGTATATCTGCAGCGGCAGCCATCTTGCCAAAAAAGAAATGGCATTTATGTTGGACAACATGAGATTTCTGCATACAATAGAGGACTGTAAAGCAGTTTCCCTTCTGCTCTGACACAGGTTCAACAATCAGAAAAAAAAATCTTTTAGTAACAGGCTAAATTTGACCCTAAGAACTTCACTGACCTCAATAAATGTACAGTTGCTTCCCTTAAAAATGTGACTGTTTTGCTGAGGCATATCAATATGGTTACCTCAGTATTTCAAATATTTCCTCTGTTTTTTGTAGTGTTCATACAGTGATCATTGGTTACGACTGATGCCTGCATCCATAAGAAATGAGACACCTATCCTTGGCCTTTTCAGAGCTTCTTGACAGCTTTTAAATACATACCTATAAAAAAGACCACTTGTAACCTACCCCACTTGAGCCATTAATCAGCCCATCCACACCAACAGTAACTCAATAGCGAACCATATGAAAAATCTTTAAAATCACCCACAAAAGCCCTCCTTCACCACTAAGGCAAACAAATGGGCCTTGCAGCGAGGAATGTAGATCTGGAGTGGAGATGAAAAAATAAAAATGACCTTCTAATTAAAGCAAAAATTAAAAAGCTGTACGCTTCTTTGAACAAAATGTTACCATGTTTTGCAACAGTGACCTTAACTTTTGCCTTGAGGTTAATGCAATGAATAGCAGCTCCAGTCATTTATAGTCATTATCTTCCATGCAACTGCCCTCAAAGTCAGTCAGTCTGAATGTTCAGCTTGGAAAATATTGGTTCCTGTTTTCAGGTCGGTTTGAATTTTCTCCATGAGATGTCAACTCCTTTTCTTTAGTCTATTCCAAGTCTTTATCAACTGCATTCTTCACAAAGTTCACGTCCATTCTCAACTCTCTCATTTCAAGGAACTTGTGACTCCTTATCGAGGGAAGGAACAGTATTTTCATTTCACAGGTGCTGACATAGAATCCGAACTTGTGTAATTGCCCAGTGCTACGGAAGAGGTGAAGCTGAGATTAGAATTCAGGAGTTCCTGTCTCCCAGTTAGGTTCTCAGGACACGCTTCTCTTCATCAATCTTTTGAGATAAATTTGTGCATTCAAAGATGTTTGACATGAACAACTATTTCTAAACATATTCAAACACCCTTCCATAGTCCAACAGAGAAATAAGCTTGTGTGCTGAGACTGCTGCCCATCATGCTGATCAGCATTGTCTCGTTTCCTTGTGCTCCCATGTCTGTGCCCCTTGGTGTCTCTAAGCCAGAGAGCTGGAACATGCTGAAGGCAGGGGAGCACGGAGGAGCTTACCCACTGACTTTTCTCCAGGGCCAGAGAAGTAGGGCCTGGGAGAATGGGGGATCTTGCTTCCCTGGCAAAGATGCTCCAAGCAGAGAGGCTGGGACGTTCCCGCAAGGAAGAGAGGAGTTTTACTCCATTTGGAAGGGCTGAGGTGGCTGTCCAGGACCAGAGGAACAGAAGAGGATAGACGGATGAGTCCAGGTATGGTGAAGGCACAAGGATGCGCTATGTGGGGCATCATCAGATGAAGTATTGGGTGACCTTAATGACTGATTGCACTGGGGGTGATGAATGGATTTTGTTTGGACTTTTGTTATGGACTATTTTTCATGAGGTTTTAATAAGAAACCAGCCCAAAGAGGGGTATTACTGAGAGAAGAGCCTGAAGTGAAGTTATTGAATTACCTGAGAGGGAAAACGGAGGCAGAGTGTGCATGGCTTGCCGCAGGGGGTGCGTTCCAGGCAGGGCTGCTATTTGGTTTCTATACAATTCTATTAACATTACTTCAGTGAAACAATGATCAACACAGCTCTTAGTATGGACATTAAAGGTACTTTAATGTTTCCTAACCTTCAGCTCATTCCATCACTGCCATGCTAGTTTTGTAGCAGCGTGTCTACTATGAGCAAGCAATCTTCCTCCATGTAGAGACGTGCAGCTGAAATTCTCGTGCACTTACCAAGAGCTAAGGCAAATTGCATCATGAACAGACAGGCAAAGAGTAAATCACGCTGCATGAAAGGACATGAGGGCAAACTGCACTGCAAACACACTGGAAGAAACCAGAACATCACAGTCTTGGTGAGGGGGTAGCAAAACCACACAGTGCAAATGCATGCAGTCAAGAAAGTGGGACTTATTCCATGAGGCAAAGTAAGAGGTAATAAGCTGCACCTTACAGTGAGTTGAAGTAGCAGCTGTGCAGCTGAGGTATGACTCTTGGGGGGGGAGGGTGTCCTGATTTTCCAAGGCAAAATGCCTTCCCTTGCGACCCCTCCCGCCCCAGGGTAGTGCAGATCCACACCGCACCTTGCTCTGGACTTCACGTTACAATCAGAATCTAGCATGACTGACTTGTGCAAAGCCACAGAACAAGTAATGATAGAGTAAGGATTCAAACCTAATAGTTCCTATGTCCCTGTCCCGTGCTCAATCCACTAGATGACAACAGCCCTTCTCCAGGGACACTGAAAAAGTTGGGCAATTACACCAAAGGCTTATTTGTGTTGATGAAAGAATAAAAGCTCATTTTTTAAAAAGTCAGAAAACATTAAGAAAGCAATTGAGAAGACTTGGGGTAGTTCTTGTAGTTATATTTTTAGCTGTGAAATTTATGTTTGAGGGGAAGGTCAGAGGATTTTTTTCCCTGTTTTTATTATGTGTTAGTTTCTGTGAGAAATGTACATCTTCCAGCAACTCATAGAAAACTCCAAGATAATGAAGATTTCCATTCCTGATAAAGCATCTCCAGGGGAATGAATTATCCTTAAATTCTTCTCTTCTAAGTTCATATTTATATGAAACTAAAGAAACCGAGCAACTTGAGAAATCATACATCCCCAAAAAATTATGACCCATAAAATCTTATGTCCCTGAGGTGAAAGTGAGATCATTTTTAGTGGTAAGATAAGGAAGCCACACATCTTTGTTCTACCTGCCCACACTTGTTTTTGTAATAAATTAGCCTGCTGTGATTTTTTTTTTCTCTAGCGTGGTGGGGTTTCTTCCTGAGAAATCTTAGCTGGCACAGGAAAACAAACAATGGTCAGTTTTTGTTCTGCTCTTTGTTCCCATCTTGGTTGAAGTGGGCATCTTTAGTGTTTCATGTTTCCTGATATTACCAGTGCCAGGACAAAGAGTTTTTGCCTTTGGGATTACCACCTGGCCTAAAACGGATATTCTGGGTTTAATCTCATCCCTCCTTGCTAAATGGCAGTTTGGAAAGGCCCCCCTCTGTAACCAATGGATGTCTGGAAGGTGCCTCTGTATCTTTAAGCGAATATGCTAAGCCCGGTGGCATTATCTGCAAAATTCTCAAAATGGCGTGTGGGGAATTAGCTCCACAATTCCCACTGATGAAGAATGATGTTAAATCCTGTCAATAGGCAGCAGGTTTAAAACAAACAAAAGGAAGTATTTCTTCACACAACACACAGTCAACCTGTGGAACTTTTTGCCAGAGGATGTTGTGAAGACCAAGATGTTCAAAAAAGAAGTAGATAGATTCATGGAGGATAGGTCCATCAATGGTTATTAGCCAGGATGGGCAGACATAGTGTCCCTAGCCTCTGTTTTCCAGAAGCTGGGAGTGGATGACAGGAGATGGATCACTTGATGATTACCTGTTCTGGTCATTCCCTCTGCGGCACCTGGCATTGGCCACTGTCGGAAGACAGGATACTGGGCTAGATGGACCTTTTGGTCTGACCCAGTATCGTTGTGCTTATGTTCACTGTGAAAAGACTGAGAACACAGCAGAGAATGTGTTCATCCCCATACTGTTTGTGTCCTCTCCTCCACTGGCTGGAGTCAGGCACTAAAAGCTTTCTGTAACACTTGCAGAGTTTCTGCTAGACCTAGGTATGTGCACCTTGACTGGATCTTGAGAAGGTCACTTGCACAGGGCGCCTGTGTTTAGGCACTGCCTTCTTTCCTCAGCCTTCTGCATGGGCAGGCCCGTCAAGAGACATTTGGGGTCCTGGTACGTCATGTTTGCCGGGGCCCTGCCTCCTCCCATTTCATTTTATTTACACAGATGTTTTGGGGTCCCCCCCTGAACTTGGGACCCTGGTACAATTGCCCCCTCTTTCCCCTCCTCCCCCCATCAGCCCTGGAGCAAAGCTTCCCTGCTGCTATGGCAACACTGCTCTGATAGAGACTACTCCTGTGTGTTCCCCATCCAGATACCCCCTCTGGGAGTTCATGTGCAGGAGAGGAAAGCAAGGAAGTTAATGCTGGGCAAAATCAACATTAACTTACCCACCAATGTCATGCAGGGTGAATGGAAGGACAAAGTTAGGAAGTGTGGATGGCCCCCAACTTCTCTGTCTCCTCCTGTTCTTGATCTTTAGACTCCCACATGGTGTGGCCTGGACTCTGTGGCACAGAAGAGCATCTGCAGTATTTTGTGACTGATGCTACGGAAGCTGAAATACCCACTTTCCATCTCTGTCCCAGCCATGATTCACAGAATCCCAGCCCTCTCCATGCATGGGGGCAGAGCGATGAATATGACCCTCTAGGTATCAGGTAGTGGGTTCAGAAATTACTTTAACCTTTGCTGTAAAATCAGTCAGAATCTGTCATAGAAACACAGGGGGGGGGAAACGGGGAGCTATTGCTTATTCTCCATTTGATTACAGACTAAAAGAGAATATCTGGCCATTTAATTCAGATCAACATCTTAACCAGCTCTTTGGAGCAGGGACTGTCACTTATTATGTGTCCGTAAAGCACTGAGCACAATCGGGCCACATGGATTGGAACTACAGTATAAATGCTGAATAATAAAGGCTCGCAATAGGCAGATATGTTTCAAATTTCAAATGGATAGATGACTGTGTGAGCAATCAGAACAACTAGATACTGAACTGTGAGACTGTCTCCTGCAGATCTGCAAATGCATCACCAAATGTCTCTGTCAGGACACAGGCGAGGCAATGGAGTGGCACTCGATAACCACGGATTATGGCCCTATCGTGTTTGATTTGCTGCGATCGTTCAACAAAAGGTCTTTAATATTGATCTGCTATAGCTGGATTTTGACTAGCTTTATATATGTAGAAAGTATTGGAAAATATCTTCCCCAGCATTGATCAGAAGAATGAAATTTTGGAAGCACTAAACCTGAACAATGATTGCATTTTTCCTCCCCTCTTTTTTTTTTTTTCTTTCTTGTGTACAACAATTCTTCCTTTATATGTGCAATTCTTCCTTTATATGTGCAGAAGTCGTATTTCTGTTTCAATCTTCTGCCACAGACCCCAGTACATATTGTGGAGCAAGTATAGCTATCTGCTTGCCTGAAGAATTTTTAAAGTTGATTAATTCAAGTTTCGGGTGCAACGTGGTTTCACTGTTATAGTGCTTTCTTCTACACCGAGAATTTTTTTTCCATGTGCAGGGAGCCTCAGCTGGCAGATAGTGGGTAGCTGGAGGCTGAAGTGGGTATGAGTCAAAGCAGAATATTGTAACTATCGGGCACTACAAAGCCAGATTCAGTTAGTGTATTGTACATGGGAAGCGAAGAGAAGAAAAGATATTTAAAAAGCTTAAATATTTAATCATGGACTTTGCCCTTTTTTGTTCTTCATTTACATTAGAAAGTAGCGTTCTCTTTTAGATGACAAAAAAGGCATGTTGCTTTTCTTCTTCCTGCGAATATTTAGGATGCCAGACAATATCTTCCGCCTTGCTTCCCTCCAGTAGCCTGATTCATATTGGATGCCAGAGGTCAGTGAGTATATATGATCTAAGTATAGTGCCGCAATTCATGGCTGGATCCCTGCGGTCAGCCATCTGCATATAGGCAGTACTGGGATTTAAATTTAGGATCTTTGACTCCAAACCTGTAGGACTGGAGCCTTCACCCCATGTGATGAAGGGGCAGCTTTACTTACTAAATCATGGAGCCAATTAGATACCTGAGCAGTAACGGGGCATAGGAGCACAAGAGGAAACCCTCAGCTCTACGTAACCATTTATGTTTCAGTCTTTCAGGGTAGGTCTACACTTACCCGGTAGTTCGGCGGCTGGCGATCAAACTTCTGGGTTCGACTTATCGCGTCTTGTCTGGACGCGATAAGTCGAACCCGGAAGTGCTCGCCGTCGACTGCGGTACTCCTGCTTGGCGAGAGGAGTACCGCGGAGTCGACGGGGGAGCCTGCCTGCCGCGTGTGGACCAAGGTAAGTTCGAACTAAGGTACTTCGAACTTCAGCTACGTTATTCACGTAGCTGAAGTTGCGTACCTTAGTTCGAATTGGGGGGTTAGTGTAGACCTGGCCTGGCTCCTTCCAGGCTCTTTCCTCCCAACTCCCCCAATTCATAAACTTCATTTCATTTTTCAAACACGCTATAATTTCACCATTAATTTCCCCATGCAGCTAGCTGCAAGTAGAATAAAAGCTCACAGACCAGAAGGAGTGTGTGTACTAATATGGGCTAAGTCAATGTTTTGCGGTGTGACCTGGGGAAAAACACTTGTTTTCCCTTTAAGGAGGTCGTCCCCTGAAAAGCAGCTGAGACTTTGTTTAAACAGAACGTAGACATAACTCATGTGGCATGGTGATGAGTCTGGCTAAAGTTGGGAAGCATCAGCATGCTTTGTCAGAGAGGAAAAGCCAGGCAAATCCCAGTGAAGATTGGCAATAGGTGGAATGCTAGCACATAGAGCACCAGTTATTAATAGAAGAAATTATATCGTAGAAGAGAAAGGGGAAAGGAATGAGAAGATACCAGTGGTGACCAGGATGTAGGGGTCAGAAGTAAAATAATAGCAAAGGGAAAAGGGCCTGATCTTTCTACCAATGAAGTCAACCTCCCATTGAATTCAATGGCTGCAGGGCTGGGCCCAGAGTGCTTTCAGGCCATCTTTCTACATAACACATGGACCCTAGGGAAAAATCCACTATTCCAGTACGTGCCCGGCACGTAGAATTTACCTACTGCGGCATTCAGGATAAACTCAAGTTTTGGCTGAGTCACACAGTGGTAAAGGCTGTCACACATGATTTCCTACGTTCAGCTGGGCTCTTTACAGTGATGTGCTCAGATAGCACAGAGTACAGTATAAATACATACAACAGTATGGAAAAAATCCTTTCTACAGTGGAAGGCCTTTCTGCGAATGCTAGATGTCCTGCTTTGGAATGAGCCGTCCCAGAACTTAAGATCAACCAAATATTTAAGGATTGTCTTAAAAATAGCCCACTGAAATGTCTAATGGAGTTTCTAAGACACTAGAGTTCTCCCCAGGGAAGTGTGGCCCCAGTGGTGTTTGGACACAGGAAGACACATTTCTGACTCTTTACTATGTGATCAAGCCACTGCTCACTAAGGCTGGAATTTCCAAGGGGCCCTAGAGAGTTAAGTCCCCGAATCCTATTGAATGCAAAATGTTCTTGTGCTCCTAACTCCCTTCGTCTCCTTTGAAAATCCCAGGCTGATGCTTCAGAGTCACATCATTCCCTCCACATGCTTCACCAGGCTCAGTCACAGAATTGTTCAAGTGAGCAACTTGGAACCCCTACTGCTCCATGAACAGGGGTCAGCTTGAATGCTCTCCTTGTTCTTTTTTTAGTGCTACAAACATGTTGTTAATTGCAAAACTGATACAGCTCAGCGTGCTAATGGAAGATTATTCTAGCTTTACAATGTCGCTGTGTTTGATGAAATTATCTTCAGGAGCAAATGCATCAATTTATTTTTGCTAACATCTGTTTACAGTAAAGTTCAAGTAAAATGGAGCTGTGTATCCGCCATCTAGAATAACTGGAATACTTGCAGCTTTTTCTCCTTCCAAAGGCAGAAGTTCTTTCACAGCTGCTGGCTGCAGGTAACCTATTAACCACATCAGTGGCTTCACAGAAGGCTTGTTGAAGAGCAAGAGCCAGCGGACAGCAGTCACCATCTCTGGTCAAAAGGGAAGTCTGCTTCCTAGCTTAGGCTCAGCTGTCACTTCTGGAAGTGCAACATAGGGGAAGCTAAAACTCATGTTGTACAGCTAGGAAATGATCAACTCTTTAGTTTCTCAGTCTCCCGAGTCCATCTTCCTTCCACCACCTTGCCCCCACTGGGAACAATATTGCTTAGGCATTCACTACTGATTAAGGTGAGTAATGTAGCTCCTTAAACAAATCCATCCATTTCTGGGATCAAATCCGGTGTTACACAAACCCAGAAATCAGAGAGCAGCAAAACTATTGTATTGCTGTTGCTAGGGATTTGTTTAATCCGTAATGTGTCATGTAAACTGCCACAAGTACTTCTAGTACACAGAAAGAGCAGGTACAGGGCCTTACTAACACTGCATAATGCAGAAAGACCCCCTGATTACAGAATCCAGTATGTAGCCCTTCGACCCAGAGGAGAAAAGTTCAAGTGTCACAGTATTCAAAGTCCAACTTCATTTCATCCATCTGGGACTTGCCTCTTGAGAAGAACTAGAGTGTATGGCTTTTGGGAGTGAGGGCTAAATGCAGATTAGGAACTAAGAACTGAAATTAGATTCAATTCTCAGGCCCCAGATAGCACAAAACAGCCAGAAAACCACCCAAAGAAAACCACCCAAAGAGAGCCAACAAGGATACTTTCTGACCCAGGGGAATCCTATGGAGATGTAGATAGTTCTACGCCACCTGCTCCATCCCTCTCCTCTACATAGGGATTTGGGAGAGCGGGGAAAGATCCAAGTTGGGCCGGGCAGCGCTCTCACTATGATCCTAAGCTAGCACAGTGCTCCCTATGGGACAGCTGCTGGTGGTATAACTTAGAGCAGCCTATAATGACCCCCTGGCCATTCCAGGATCTAAGAGTAACCTTTCTCCCCCCCACTCTCTTCAGCTGAGCCAAAGGTACTGAGAGTCTTTGTAGTAATAATCTGAGGGAGTAGTAAGGAGCCAGCGAGGATGAGGAGTGAGCACTCTAGACTCATTGCTACTTTATCAGGTGACCCTGGGACTCTATTTGCTCCTTCCTTAAATGAGGATAATTATACTTATGGCTTGGCCTTGGATTGAGTGTACCCTAGGAGTGCAAAGTACTACTGCTTTTATTTCCGTATGTTCAAAGCAGGGAAGCACTCAGGCCTCAAAGTTCAAGGAGTCTGAGTCAATCAATTTACATAGTTAAAGAATAGTCACAAAGTTCAGAATCACAGATAGATCTGGTTCACAGCTCAGGTTTGTATCAGCCCATCTGTGGTCCGAATGCTGAAGATTTTCTGTTTCTTCCATATTCCCCCTCTAATGATGAAGCTCATGGGGGGCCAAGTGCTGACACATTATTCCATGCATGGATTCAGTAGGACTAGGCTTGAAGTTTAAGGTGCTACTCAGTCAAAGTAAGGGTGTCAGAGTCTGGCTGAGGCTTTGCTTGAGCTACTGGCATGCCCAGTGTAGGTATTAGAATTGATTGGGAAGATTAGGATGGTGGTCAGCAGTCACACTGTTCTTCAGAGGAGAGCAAAGATCTTTCATTTTATCCTTGAGACAGTACGGCACGCTAATGACGCACTTACTGTAGAACATGGCTTTCTCTTTTATAGTGTTCAGTCAGGGTTATAATACTGAGTAATACGGGAACCAGGAATAGAAATGATATTTTTTAATGGAGTAAAGAACCATTATAGAGATTTTTTTAATCTTCATTTTGCACTGGCAAGATAATTTACAAACCCGGAGCTCTTCCCTTTGCCAGGTGTTTTACTTCATAATAACACTTACAAAGGAGAAAAATGCAGCTTGCATATTGCATGCTTTGGGCCTACATTGCATTTGAGATTGCTCCATGATGTTACAGTACAATTGTCTCACGGATGTTGCCTGCTTTTTATTTGTGTCAGGGATGTGATTTTAAAAGCTAGCTTTTAGTTTTAACATAACAGGAATAAAGATTACACTAATTGTCACTATCTCTTGTGAGTAAGCTGTCTCCTGCGACGGAAGGTTGTACATTAGTGGTGGGGTTGGTTGTTCTTGCATGCTATAAAATCGGTGTTGATATTTAAATTTACCTAGAAACCAACTGTTCCTGGCAGATTCAAGGAAGCATTCAAGTGTAGAGTTGACTTAAAAATATGGGACTCTTGATTGCAGCTGCTGACATTAGCACCGATGTTGATATGTTTGCAGCAATGATAATTAGATGACATTTATATATTCAAAGGATGATATCCTCTCTTACCACAGGAGGTAAATGATCAGTCCTCTGAAAGTGCACAGATAATAATGTTGGTGTCGCAGACCATATAGCCAACAAGTTGCAGCCCTGCACCATCTCTAGGCCCTGGTCCAGTGAGCCTTTCCACTGAAGAAGGGAAAGAAGGGCCTTCTGGTCAAGATGCTAAACTAGGTCTCAGGAGACCTAGGTTTAATGTCAGGCTCTGCTACAGACTTCCCATGTGACCTTTGGCAAGTCACTTAATCTTTCTGTGCCTCAGGGCTTGTCTCCACTATGGGGGTTACAACAGTATAGCTACAGCACTGCAGCTATGGCTCTGTAAGCTTGTAGGCTAGACTCACACTACAGCGACTGCAGGGGTTCTTCTGTCTCTGTAGTAACTCCATGTCCCCGAGCTACAGTAGCTAGGTCAGTGGAAGAATGCTTCTCTTGATCTATCCATGTCTACACTGGAAGTGTAGCTCAGCAGTATAGCTGCAGTGCCCGGGGTGTGGATTTTTCACACCCGTTCTCTGTATATAAAAGGGGGATAATGATACTGTCTTTTCACCCACACCTTTTGTCTATTTACATTGTAAGCTCTTGGGTGCGGGGACTATTTCTTACTGTGTATAGTGTCTAGCGCAAGGGGGCCCTGATTTTGTTGGGGCCTCTACTCACTACTATAATATAAACAATAATTATAATATTCCTTAGGGTTGAGACCCATGGTGCAATGAGTGTCTGACTCCCATTAACTTCAAAGTGAAGTAAAGATGTTCTGTTCAAAGGAGGTGCTCAGTCCCTTGCAGAAGTGGGGTCTTCATGATTCCATTACTGTTTCCACTGTGTCTATTCAATAAAGGAAAAGCTGGTTTGCTTGGAGAAAGTGAAAAGGTGCAGTGTACTCAGCAGAGCTGAATAATGAACTACAAATCTCAATGAAAAATGACAATCATCTACTATTAAAGGTGAAAATATTTTGCAGAATGTATTTCTCATCAGAAGCATTTATGTTCTGTGTAAGACATTATGAGCTTGGCAGTTGGGTATTGAGAGTTTGTAGAAATACTGTATAAATATAAACGTACACCAGGGATGAATTGGATTTCAACTCTGTTGTCTTTTGGAGTACCATACTCCTTACCCTTAAGTACTCTTACCAAAGAAAAGGTTGAGGCGTGACTTGATCAGTGTAAAAGTATCTACATGGGGAACAAAGATTTAATAATTGCTCTGCTATCTAGCAGAGAAAGGTATAGCACAATCCAGGGGCTGGAAGTCAAGCTGGACAAATTCAGACTGGAAATAAGGCATAATGTTTTAATGGTGAAAGTAATTAACCATTGGAACAGTTTACCAAGGGTTGTAGTGGGTTCTCCATTACTGACCATTTTAAAATCAAGATTGGATGTTTTTTACAAGATCTGCTCTAGGTTTTATGACCTGTGTTATTCAGTAGGTCAGATGAAGTGATCACAGTGGTCACTTCTGGCCTTGGAATCTATTAACCATCCATAAACAATCCAGTAGTAAGCTACCAATTTTCCTAATTCTAAATCACTCCTTCCACTTTTCAAGAGGCAAAGCTACTTGTAATGAAACCTTTTGACATGTTTAGAGTAGAAATGTTGTAAATTGGTGAATAAATCAATTTGGATAAAATAAGAATTGACGTGAACCTTTTTCCATCCCTAGAACTAAAGTTTATGAGGTTCCAAGATGTTTGTTTAACTTTTGCTTCATGTTTGTTCTTTGTTTCCATGAGAGATGGGTCCAGATAGCCAGGGATCCAGAGCCAAACATCCTCAACTTCCATGGATGTTCTGATTCTCTCTTTTATTTGGCTTAGGCCAGTCTTTAGCCCCAGAAGCAGATGTTTCAAATGACCGTGAGAGATGCTGGTTTTGTGGGATTTCCAGCTTGCCTGGAAGCAGAAAGCATTGGAAATTTTGCAAGAAATTTTGCTCTTGTTAGATTTACAGATCAATTTTTGAAAAACTGATGGGTTCAGATGATTTGGATAATGGTTCAAAGGCACGAGCCTAATCACATATATGGAAAAGTGCATGACACAGTCACCCCCAGCCTCAGATAAGTCTGCTGGCTTTCCATGCATTTCAAGAGCCAGTTCAGAATTGCCTTCTTCTTCCAGTCTGTCGCAGAGCCATTCTCTTGCTCGATACTGGCTTCCGTGACTCCTTCTATGTGCTTTATCCTGGCCTCCTCTGCCCTTTCACACTATCTTGTTGCGGATGATTGGAGAGCCTTCTCCTCGTTAGTTTGGACTGTTGTTTGGACTTTATCTCCCTATCTCATCCACTCTCTGTCTATTTTCAAATCTCAGTTGAAAACACTTTTTCCTCCTTTGCCTGTAATTCTTAATTTCTCTCTCTCGCTCTCTCTCCTTTTATTCATCATTTAACTCTGTAAAGTGCCTCAGGAGCCATTTATATGAAAGGCATTAAAGAAACTGTTGTAGTGCATTGTCCAAACCGAAACTAAGAGCTCATTCATCTCGGTATGTAATTCCTCAGTAGATCAGCTCACAGCTGGAGCTCAGCCGGCATAGTTGTTCTAGGCCAGGAGTGGCCAACCTGAGCAGGAGCCAGAATTTACCAATGTACATTGCCAAAGAGACACAGTAATACGTCAGCAGCCCCCAATCAGCTCCCACACTCTGCTCCCAGCGCCTCCTGCTCAGCGGCAGCCCCCTCCCTCCCCATCAGCTGTTTCATGGTGTGCAGGAGGCTCTGGGGGGGACGGGGAGGAGCGAGGGCACGGCTGCCTCAAGGGAGGGGGTGGGAAGGGGTGGAGTGGGGGCAGGGCCTATGGCAGAGCCAGGGGTTGAGCAGTGAACACCCCCTGGCACATTGGAAAGTTGGCGCCTTTAGCTCCAGCCCTGGAATCGGTGCCTATACAAGGAGCTGCATATTAACTTCTGAAGAGCCGCATGTAGCTCCAGAGCCACAGGTTGGCCACCCCTGTTCTAGGCTGTCTGATGAGCTGGCCATTTTTACTTTTGATTTTTAACATGACCTGGTGTCAGCAATGAGTCTAGTAATTGATTGGCTCTGTTTGTTCCGTGGTAACTTCAATCCGTTTGAAGACCTGAAAACGGTCAGCCTGGCACCCAGGTAGATTTCCTTCTTTTGAAGGTAATTACCTATTGATAATTGAGATGATTAATATTAAACTGCTGTGTTTTCCGTATCTTTCAGATCAGGAACTACTGCTGAAAAGCTAAAGCCTGATATCACACAGCAGCAAATTGGGGGGGAGGGTGGTAACCGACAAAGGACACAACCAAACCAATGAAATTAAAGTACCAGAGAGGGTAGAGCAACAAATACTGGAAAAAAGAGACCACAGAAGGAAGGGACAAAGGAAGAGAAAAGGAAGTGCCCTTTCCCAGTATTTTAATTTAAAATTACTAACTGATTGGCGTGAAACCCTTAAGTAATACCAATTTGGGCTTTGGAAGGAGAGTTCTTTTATGACTGTGTCTTGTTTAGAATATAATTACGGCCTCCCTTGTTAAACTAGAAGTGGCCTCTAAAGCATCTCTAAAAGAAGGAGAAAACTACATGTGCCAAAGAGCTATTCTTCACTGGCTTTCACAAGGACAGGTAATATGATGAGGAATTTCACATGTGCAATGGTGCAAATTTAATTGACTCTGAACAGAGAAGTACCTGCCTGTTAATGCACAGAGTCCACACACAGCTGGCTTGCCTACTCCCCCTGAATATGACAAAATCTAGGGACCTGGTTTTAAAAAGAAAATGTTGCCATTAAGGCATCTCATTGTCAGGAAATCACCCTTTCACCCTCTTTCCCGGAAACAAGCCGCCTTTGTCCTTGTCCCTCAGCTGAGATGGTAGAAAAGGCAGCACTAAATTCTGACTCTGTGTAAGCTCAATGGAGTTGAGCATCTGCTAAGACCAGGTCAGAATTTGGCTCATGGTCACTTCTGAGACCAGCAATAATATCGCTTTTCAGATTAGCCGGTGGAAGTGAGCATTGATGGTGGGTTCACCACCCTTCCCTCAATGGTAGCGCAAACAGTACTGGCATGATGGCTCCACTGTCCACAGGATCCCCTGAGGCCATTTTTACCTTTGTCAATGTAACCTGGAGTGTAGTGCTCTTATTGAGCTTAAACCCAGTGCTATTGACAGAAATTGTAATGGACTATTGACAGATTGTTTGGGTTTCTTACGCAAGTGGTAAAATAAGATTTGAAAATGTCACTTATCCATCACTCCAGAAAACTGACATTTTATTACCCACATGCCTCTGTGCAAGGCCATAGTTCCATTTCTCTGTAAGGTTTTCTATACGTTGGAGGGAGCATTGACCATGGGCCAATAAGCAAATTAATATATATATATAATGAATTTAACCTCCCTAACTTGGTCTGATCGACAGCGTCTTCTCAAGGGAGCTCCAGGGCTGGAATGCTCAGAGGGTTGCAGGTCTGCAGTGAGAAAAGTTGGCAGAACTGCATGGAGGAATGATGATGGAGTGGACTGGCAGACTTCCTCATGTGCTCTTGGCCTCCATTAGTAAGCACTAAAATCTCACTAAACTAACAAATTATATCAGAGGGAGAGAGAGGAGGGGGAAAGACAGTCGCTAGCAAATGAGGAAAAAGTGGCACTTGTTGAGATGAGTTCAGCATGGGTATATAACTCAGGCCTATTGGGACAAATATACACCTGATTGAACTCCTCTGAAATCAATGGAGTTACGCGAAGGGTAAATCTTGCCTCTTTATGTAATCATGAAGAGCTGTAACACATGGAACTGAGCTGTCCATTTGCCAATAACAGAAAGTACAGAAATCCTGTGTGAGTAATTTTTATGAGGGTGATATAACATCCTGGAAAGATGCCCTCCCTTTTTGCTGATTGGGACTCAGGGAAAACTGAAGTAAAGAGAGTTTCCACAGCATTCCTCTGGGGCTGTGCTGGAGAAAAGATTTGTGCTAGACTAGATGCCCTGTCTTGCAACTAAAGTCAGGTGTGTGGACTGCTGCCCTATTGGTTAGAGGGCTCTGTGTGGGTACATCACTATGCTACAGGATCAGGGCATTAGTTAGTAGAGCAAGTTCTAGGTCTCCAGTAGTGCTGGGTGTAATTGATAAAGCTGCTAATTCTTTATTTTCAGATTTAATCTTAGTGCAGAGGTTCTCAATTATGGTCTGTGGTTCCTGGAAAGTTGGTTGGGCACGTATTACTGGCTCCTCCTCTTTATTTGTACCTGCTAAATGGCATTACAACAACTAAAAATCCTTTCCTAGTATTACTTTTCTTTGCAGGCACATGATGTACTTGCCCCTTAGATGTTATGCCAACGGGAGGAGAGGTGACCTGCACAATCACAAATGGGAGGGTGAATTCATAAGATGATCTCGGTGTTAAAATATGGAAAAGTTCCATGTTAGAGCTGGGGGGATAACTGATTTTGGAGTGCACTGGCAGTTCTGAACAATTGGAAAAATAATTTGGTTTCACCAAAACAGAATCTGAAAATGAAAAAAAAAATCAGCAAAATCAAAAAAGTTGCTAAAAGTTTCAGATGGGGTCGAATTGAACATTTTGTTCAACGCAAAATAAATTGTTTCATTGTGGGGCAGTTTTTGGCATAAAAGCAATGGGATTCCCTAACAGTGGTGGGGTGATAGATGGAACCCATATCCCGAGCTTGGCACCGGAGCACCAGGGCAGCCAGTACATAAACCGCAAGGGGTACTTTTCAATGGTGCTGCAAGCACTGGTGGATCACAAGGGACGTTTCACTAACATCAACGTGGGATGGCCAGGAAGGGTTCATGACGCTCGCGTCTTCAGGAACACTACTCTGTTTAAACAGCTGCAGCAAGGGATTTACTTCCCAGACCAGAAAATAACCGTTGGGGATGTTGAAATGCCTATAGTTATCCTTGGGGACCCAGCCTACCCCTTAATGCCATGGCACATGAAGCCATACACAGGCAGCCTGGACAGTAGTCAGGAGCTGTTCAGCTACAGGCTGAGCAAGTGCAGAATGGTGGTAAAATGTACATTTGGATGTTTAAAGGGTCGCTGGCGCACGTTACTGACTCGCTCAGACCTCAGCCAAACCAATATTCCCATTGTTATTGCTGCTTGCTGTGTGCTCCACAATCTCTGTCAGAGTAAGGGGGAGACCTTTATGGCGGGGTGGGAGTCTGAGGCAAATCGCCTGGCCACTGATTACGCGCAGCCAGACACCAGGGCGATTAGAAGAGCACACCAGGAAGCACTGTGCATCAGAGAAGCTTTGAAAACCAGTTTCATGACTGGCCAGGCTACAGTGTGAAATTTCTGTTTGTTTCTCCTTCATGAAAACCCGCCCCCTTTATTGACTCATTCTCTGTAAGGAACCCACCCTCCCCTTTCCCCCAGCTTGCTTTCAAAGGAAATAAAGTCACTATCGTTTAAAAATCATGTATTCTTTATTAATTGATTATAAACATAGGGAGAGAACCGACAAGGTAATCTGGGTGAGGTTTGGGAGGAGGATAGGAGGGAAGGAAAAGGCCACTGAAAAAATTCAATATAATGACAGCCTTTTGGTTGGGCTGTCCACTGGGGTGGAGTGGGAGGGTGCACGGAGCCTCCCCCCCCCCCCCCCCGCGTTCTTACATGTCTGGGTGAGGAGGCTATGGAACATGGTGAGGGGGGAGGGCGGTTATACAGGGGCTGCAGCGGCACTCTGTGATCCTGCTGCCATTCCTGAAGCTCCACCAGACGCTGGAGCATGTCAGTTTGATCACGCAGCAGTCCCAGCATTGCATCCCGCCACCTCTCATCTCGAGCGTCTCTCCTCTCCTCACGTTCATCCCTCATGGCCTCACGTTCACTGGCAGCTTTCCTGTACTGGGATAGGGTGACCTTCCACTCATTCAGATGATCTCTTTCATTGCGGGTCGATTCCATGATTTCCGAGAACATTTCGTCTCACGTCCGTTTTTTTCGCCGCCTTATCTGAGATAGCCTTCGGGATGGAGGAGGAAGGCTTGAAAAATTTGCAGCTGCGGGAGGGAGGGAAAAAATGGAGAGAAGTATTAAAAAAGATACATTTTACAGAACAATGCTTATACTCTTTCACGGTGAACAACACTATTCACATTACATAGCACATGTGATTTCAGTACAAGGTCGCATTTTGCATCTTAATATTGAGTGCCTGCGGCTTTGGTGTTAGAGATCACAGACGCAGGTCCGGGCAACAGAATTCGGCTTGCATGCAGCCATGGTAAGCCATTGTCTTTCGGCTTCTGCAGCCTTCAGAAAAGCAGCCCCCTCCTTTCCCACATACCAAGCAAAGCCCGTTGAGTGCTGCGGTTTTCCTGTTAACGTGCAGCAGCAGAAACCAAACTAACCCCCCCATCCAATTCTCTGGGATGATTGCTTTATCTCTCCCCCCACTGCGTGGCTGGTATCAGGAAAGATCCCTGCAGAAACCAAACTAACACCCCCCCATCCAATTCTCTGGGATGATCGCTTTACCCCTCCCCCCACCGCGTGGCTGGTATCAGGGAAGATCCCTGCTAGCCAAACATGAAAATCTCAGCGCCAATCTCTTCCCCCCGCCCCCCGCTTGGCTAACTGCAGGGAAGGATTTCTTTTCAGCCACAGGCAAACAGCCCAGTAGGAACGGCCACCTCTGTCCCCTTAATTAAATTCCCGTATTTCAACCAGGTTACCATGAACGATATCACTCTCCTAAGGATAACACAGCGAGATAAAGAATGGATGTTGCTTGAATGCCAGCAAACACCGGGATCATACACTGCCAGGATTTGTCATGCAATGATACCAGATTACTTGCTACTAGCATGGCATGGTCAAGTGTCCTACCATGGAGGACGGAATAAGGCTGCACTGCCCAGAAACCTTCTGCAAAGGTTCTTGGAGTACCTCCAGGAGAGCTTCATGGAGATGTCCCTGGAGGATTTCCGCTCCATCCCCAGACACATTAACAGACTTTTCCAGTAGCTGTACTGGCCGCGAATGCATCCCAAGTCCTCAGGACAAATTAATCATTAAAAAAAAGCTTGCTTTTAAACCATGTTTTATATTTACAAAGGTACACTCACCAGAGGTCCCTTCCATGGCTTCATGGTCTGGGATAATGCCTTGGGAGGGTTGAGAGGGTACTTCAGTCAGGCTGAGAAAAAGATCCTGGCTGTTGGGGAGAATGGAGTGCAGTGTGCTCTCCGCAAGCTTGTCGTCCTCATCTTCCCCATCTGCAGAATCCTCAGGCATGGCTGAGACTACCCCCTCCTCGGAATCCACGGTCAGGGGTGTAGTGGTGGCGGCCCCCCCTAGAATTGCATGCAGCTCAGCGTAGAAGCGGCATGTCTGCGGCTCTGCCCCGGACCTTCTGTTTGCTTCTTTGGTTTTCTGGTAGGCTTGTCTGAGCTCCTTAACTTTCACGCGGCACTGTAGTGAGTACCTATTGTGGCCTCTCTCCATCATGCCCTTGGAGATTTTTTTCAAATGTTTTGGCATTTTGTCTTTTGGAACGTAGTTCTGCTAGCACGGAATCCTCTCCCAATATAGCAATCAGATCCAGAACCTCCCGTACGGTCCATGCTGGTGCTCTTTTTCGATTCTCGGACTGCATGGTTACCTGTGCTGAGCTCTGCATGATCACCTGTGCTCTCCACGCTGGTCAAACAGGAAATGAAATTCAAAAGTTCGCGGGGCTTTTCCTGTCTACCTGGCCAGTGCATCCGAGTTCAGATTGCTGTCCAGAGCGGTCACACTGGTGCACTGTGGGATAGCTCCCGGAGGCCAATACCGTCGAATTGCGGCCACACTAACCCTAATTCAAAATGGCAATGTCGATTTCGGCGCTACTCCCCTCATTAGGGAGGAGTACAGAAATCGATTTTAAGAGCCCTTTATGTTGAAGTAAATGGCTTCATTGTGTGGACGGGTGCAGGGTTAATTCGATTTAACGCTGCTAAATTTGAACTAAACTCATAGTGTAGACCAGGCCTTTATCCCAGAACACTCTCCTGTAATGTGGGAGACTAAAGTTCAAATCCCTGCACCACAGCAGCCTAAGCAGGAATTGAACCTGAATCTTCCACATCCCATGCGAGTGCTCCCATGCGAGTGCTGTAACCACTGGGCTACAGGTTATAAGGGAGGCTCCTCCCCTGGCCATTTTGTGTATGGCGTCTGAGTCCCGAAAATCGTTTGGTTTTTGGCTTGAAGCTATCTGGCAAATTTGATACAAATTTGCCAACAGTTTCAGGTTGAGCAAAGCATCATGTTTTGGTGAATAAACTAGTGATCAGAAAACTTTCCCCCAGTTCTAGTCCATGTTATGGAAAAGTTTGGGAATTCCAGTCTCAGAGCATCAGTTAAGGGCTCTCAATGAGTTGAGGGGGGGGATGAAGAATTGAATAATGGCTGGGACTAAGTGGAAGTGCCCCTCCCGCGCCCCCCACCCCCGACAACACACATCCACCTTCCACAACATGGCAGTTGTGGCAGCAAACTGTGTGGTGGCTAATCGCAGACCTGATGAACTGTACAAATTACTGTCACTTGACAGATGTATGTTGCCATGACTACGCCGTTAAATGTCATGCTGTTCATCTACCAGAGAAGTCAACAGTGTTATTTCCAAAATAAAATAGAGAGAACATAAATCAAAGACTGTCACAGACAAGTAGCTGGGGTCTGGCCACCTTGGCACTACTTGTGAAGCAAAGTACATCAAAACATCTTGTAGTGTGTAAAGTGTCTTTCTGCTGTGGTACCTCACCAGAAAAAATGATTCATGGCAAGCCAGTGAAGCTACTAAAGCCACTGGTGTCTGGTTTGTCTTTGTGGTGCTGAGCAAACCAGATCCCTGCCAGCCCAGATGAAACCATAACCAGAGCAATGTGGCTGAGTGTTGCCAACTCTTGTGATTTTGTCACGAGTCTCATGATAATTATTATTTTCTTTAAAGCCCCCGCTCCTGGAGTCAAGTGGATATGTGATGATTTCAGTCTTCATTCTTAAAGAAAAAATAAGTTTCTAGCTCTTGTGTCTGTGGAGAAAGCTTCATAATGTGACCCCCCCCCAGTGCACCTTAAAGGCTCAAAAAAGCAGACAGCAAATAAAAACCCCACCAAATCTATTATCTTTACATAATCCCATGATTGTAAAGCCAGTCTCATGATTTTGATGAGCCTGACTTATGAGTTTTGAACATTTGGGTTGGCAATACTGGTGACAGGCAGTGAAAGCTCAGTGTGATTTTTTTCCAAGCCAAAAACTATAGGCACCAAGACACAGGCTGTCTATGACTATTGAGGATTGCCTATGTGGCAGAGTTACATCTCCCCTGCATGCAGAATTTGGCACAGCACACGTGGGTTATGTCGTATAAAATGGAATAATAGGATAACTGCTACTATCATGTGTAGCAGAGAGACTTTTGCAAGGGCTTTAACTCTCTGCACCAGATTGTTGGGGTTTGCTCAGTTGTGGAGGAGGAGGAGAAAGGAACTGTTTGCAAGGATGATCGAGTGTTATGCAGCGATAGGAGTAGGGAGCTCAGTGAAAGAGACAGGATGAGGGCTCAGCACAGTGGTACAAGCATGCCCTGTGGAGAAGGGTCAGTAAAGCTTAAACCCAGGCCTATGCTCGGGGAATAACGAGTATTGGGGGAATCAGCAAGTCATGTTTCTCATCTGAGTGAAAGGTTTGAAAACTCGGGTGCCTTAATGGGAAAACTGCCATGGGCAAATAAAGAACTCCGGCAAAACTGCCTCATGAGGAGAAGGTAAATGAAGCAAAGAGCAGAGGATACTAATGGCCAGATTGTGATCCCCTTACTCTAGCCGAATAGTACCTTACTTTGCGATCAGTCCCATAGAAATCAATGAAACCTCTCACAGAGTAAGGCACTAGCCTGTGAGAGTAAGAGGGTCAGAATCTTCCCCTATGGTTTGTCCTAGAGAAGCAGAAAACTGAAGAATATGGTCCTGAGAAGCAGACAAGAAGATGGGCTTAAGATAAATTAGTAGACAGCAAGCCTACAGGATGGAGCAGCTTTCCCTATTGCTAAAATTTCTGACTTTCTTCTCATGCAGTTAGACCCTGAATGTGGGAACTTAAAGAGAAGAGGCAATAGAAAAGATAAATGTGGCTTAAATATGTATTAAAGCCAGAGCTACTGCTGTGCTGAATGAGATCGAAGCCATGCTGCTAAATCTGTGTCTCCATAGGGTAGTATTCCCAGTTACCCTACTCTTGTAATTTACCCAGCATTTCCTCTCCAAGTTGTAATGAGCCACCTGTCCCCTGCTACCAGAACCAACAGAGGGAAGAGAATGGCTGACAAATACATTACTGTACATAATGCTGTGATTGTTTTTTCTTGGGTTGCGTGCCATCACTGTCACTAGATTTTTAATGGACGGGATCCTATTGGCACTGGCCAAAACAATGAAAAAAAAGCTGCAGAGAGGGTAATATGTGTCTCTAACATGTTTAGATTTGGTTTGTGAGCCAGAAGAAGATGCGGGATTTGAAGTAAGATGTTCAGTGTAGTAGCTGTGGTTGTGTGTGTGTGTATGTGTATATATATACATGCTTGCTTTTAAGTTATTGGAAGGCACCAAGAAGCTATGCAGCACATAAGAGATACATGTCTCCAAATATATATAAGTATCTCTTATGTGCTGCATAGCTTCTTGTTACCTTCCAATAACTTGAAAGCAAGCATGTACAGGAATAAATGAATCACCCCTATGGACACCACTCCCCTTTATCTGGCACATAAAGCTCTGTTACCTTGCTATAGGGTTGTGGCTTTAAGGCCTGACTAAGCATTTAAGCCTTGAATCATGCCCTGAAGGCTACCAAACTTGGGTTCTAATGATGTAGGCAAAAGCCTTTAATTGAGAATGCTTCCCTGCCAGTCCTCATAGTGTAAGGCCAGAAGGGACCACTGGCACATCTAGTCTGACCTCCTGTATAACAGACCTGTGTAGAAATCCACTCTGTACTGAGTCCAGTAATTTGTGTTTGACTGAAGGCTTGTCTTCACACACCCCGCTACAGCGGTGCAGCTGCACCAGTGCTGCTGTAGCACTGTATGTGAACATACTACTACACCAACGGGAGAGCTTCTCCCATCGGCGTTGTTAATCCACCTCCCTGAGAAGCAGTCCTGTCGACCAAAGTGCTGTTTACACCAGGGGTTCAGTCAGTATAACTATATCACTCAGGATTTTTCACCTCCCTACCTCCTCTCCCGCCCCGGTCCCCCTGAGCAATGTAGGTATACCAATATAGGTCTGTAGCCTAGCATATCTTCCACAAAGACGTCCAGTCTTGACTTGAAGATAGTAAGAAGTGGAGAACTCACCACTTACCTTGAGAGAGTATTTATCTCTGTGACGGATTAGATGGGATTTGTACCTGCGATGCCATAAAAAAGTTTCAACCACTTGGCAAGTTCTACTTCAGGAAATGAGATCATGCCAGGGAGTGACCCCATCTTAAACTGTTATGAATGGTCCTTGGGATAATTTCCCCCCCCCAGTGTGATATGTTTTAGACTGAGCATTACTACAGACTAGTATTGATAACAGGCTACCATCTGATGAATTTGATGTCAGGTGATACTTAAAAGGACAGCATCTGTTGGGTAAAATCTGTTTCTGACCTGTTTTATGTAATGTCCATCTTGGATTTGTAAAAGGACAGCTAAGCCTCCATCTTGGATACCCTTCTCCTCAGATGATTTAGTGCCCTTTCAGCCTTTTTCAAATCAAGGAGGGGAAAGGTCAGGGCAGTTAGACATGTGACAGCCATAATCTGTCTAGCAACTGCAGGTTATTTAGTGAGTGGCACGCCTGTCACTCAAGGCTGTCCATCTGAGTGGCAGCCAGAGTCCCACACAGTTCAGCAAGCTGCCAGGAGCCCCAGAGGGACCAGGACTCATAGGACTTTGGATTCTTGGTCTCTATTGACATACTTGCACTCAAGTGCTACACACCATTAGTGAGCGCATACTTGCACTGGACTACGAGGTCAAGCAGAGACTGCGTGGGCAAGCACTGAAGACCTACCTGAGGGAGAAGATCTGCCCAAGAGGGAGAAGACCTGCCCAGAGGACCTGTCCAGAGGGAGAAGAACACCAAGTTCCTGAGTTCCTGTTTGGTGTCCAGCACCCCTGATTTTCACCACTATCCCTGTCGGTATCCTGAGGTTTTTGTCATTGTGTCCCTGTCTTCAGGATATGGTATTGTAATACCCATTGTGGTTTCCTCTGTTTTACATCCATGGGTTAAGGGGGATTAAGGGCTCTGAGCTTCACAACCGAGTGTGTCTTGCTTATGTTGTTTATTGTCTAAAGGGGTCCTTGTCTAGTTTACTGGCTAGTGACATAATAAATATTCGTGTGTTACATCTTATTCTACCTCTGTCTTAATAAATCACCCGATGATAGATGCGGGAGGGGGTGGGATCTGCAGACAGCCCATCTTCTTATCTGTGTAGACCATAGTTAAACTGTTTTGGGCTAACACATCAATGTGGTTTGTCTGACAATTAACCTCATTTGACAATTGCTCCATTCTGAAATTCATGCTTAAGATTCCTTCTCCACTCATTTTAATATATTTATTTGCAACATAATTTTCTGGGCCTCTCAGATGCTTGGCTTATAATAGATAAGCAGTGCCACTGTGCTGTCAGAATAAATAGTCCGCATCTACTAGTTTGTTTACTGTGAGTCGAATAAATAAGTCCATGGATGGAATCCTGAAGGCAGGAGGCCAAAATCTGCCCTCAGATAGGCATACACAGCTCCCATTGTCAAGGTAGATCAATGTTTAACATTAACAGCCTTGACAGGGTGCCTTTAATAAAGATGCAGGAGGCAAGCAAAGAAAACATCTGAAATGGCAAGGCCAGACTGTGTAGCTCGTTGCTCAGGTAACTGAGGCAGCTTGCTGTGAAAGTTTAAAATGCATGATTTCAGGCCTGATCCTGAATTTCTTGCTCAGACCATTTTTTCTTTGATGTCAGTGGGAATTGTGCTTGAGGGAAGGATCCTTTGGAATCTGGTCCTTGTTCTAGGTCTTAACATAAACAAACCATACATGTGGTCGCCGCTAGGCATCAATGCACAGCACTGTTTCCTGGGCTAAACTGACTCTCACATGTTCATTGAGTTTGGTCCTGCTCCCGTTGAAGGCAGCAGCCAGGAGGTCTTTTTGTCCTAACTTGCCACTGTCAAGTGGCTGGATTTGTTTTTTTTAAGTATTACAAGCTAAGGGCTAGTCTGTGACCCTTGGTGTATGTCTACACAGAGGAGCAAGGGGATGTAAAGCTACTCCTTACTCCTCTGTGCCTGCTGCAGCATGGAGGAGAGAGCCGATGCCATGGGGTCTCTGAACTTCTTCCCACGTGGAGGAGAGGCGTGGATGGGCGGAGCTCTGGCTCTGTGATCCCACAGTGTGATGACCAGCACAGAGGGGAGATGAAATCTGTGCCAAATATCAGGCTGGTGCAGGTGATGTCTGGCCATCCCCCAGGAGTAAAGGGGTTGCCAGGGGTCATGTTGTGACTGAGTGACAGTTCAATCCTTGCCCTGCTCCTGGTCAACTAGGCACTGCCCTTTTACTCAGAGATTGAGGGAAAGTTGCACTTGAGACCTGAATTGAAAATCAGATATTAGCGCCAAAGAAGAAAATCAGATTGTTATGGGTCAAGATCCCTGATAATGCTCCTTAAATCTGTGCCACTGGATTATCCGTGTCTTGCTTTTGATTGCTACCTGAGTAGAAGTGATCAGACACCATTGTTTATAATTCAGGTTCCTGAGCACTAAAAATAAAAGGAAAATTGTCTGCAGGTGAAAAATAGATCAGATGAGCAAACTGATGGATAATGTGGTATTTCCTTCAGTCTTTTATCTCACCCACTGTTGTGGCTGCACAGTTTACCCTCTAGAATGAGTTGCCTTTCCCAGTGTGTGTCGTGCTGTTCAGCTCTCTGTCAGAATGAAGACTCAAAAATTCTAAGGCTAAATATTCAAAGTGGCAGTTAGGCTTCACAAATCCTGTTTAAAAAATAGCCACACAGTCCAGAGCAGGGACTAGGAATTCTGAGTTTTGACCCTTTTAACTAATAATGTGATTTGTGCCTGGAGTTTCAGCTCACGGCTTTGAAAAAATGATCCTATAGTGACTACCATGTGAAGTTTAATGTAGGGCACCCAAGTGTGTGTGTGTGTGTGTTTGTGCAGATTTCTAGACAATAAGCCAGCCGATCTCAGGATGAGTACTGTATGTCTGTGATGCTGTAGCCCTTTGTGCAGATAGCCCGGACAATGACATGCGGTCAATAAATATCCAGTCAAATCATGCCCACACTGAAGTCAATGGAAATGGTCTCAATGACTTCAATACGGTCAGGATTTGACCCACTGTACATTGTAGTCTTGTGTCCCTGTCTACCACTGTTGGGAGTCAGATGTGGGAAATTCCTTTCCCTTCATGCAAGCTAAATTTTGGAGTGCAGCCAAGCCACACATCTTCATTTTGTAGATGTGGACTTGTCGAATGGCCCTTTTGCATTTACCAAAGAAAAGAACATTTGGGCTGCAGCAAAATTAGGTTTGGGGGCTATTTATTTTCTCCAAAACCGTGGTCTCTGCTGTTGCAGAGGGGAGGTGGTGCATCCCGGGAGTCCAGCTCACAGAGGAAAATGCGAACATGAGCTGCTCCAACCAAATGCCCATGAGGGACTTTGGCAGTATATCCAAACTGAGTTACTTTGGTTTTCATCTGAAATATTTTGGGTTGGGAGGGCTGATTTTTTTCAATCAAATATCAAAAATTTCCACAGAAAGCCAACACATTTTTACACAAAATGTCGTTTAGTTGAAAACCCAATTTTCCATCAAAAGGCAATTTTGTCAGAAAAATTTTGACCAGCCTTAGTCCCCTGTTCTGTTGCTTCCTTTGGCTGTTCTTAAGACTGTCTCTTTGCCTTCTCTCTTTACCACAGCTTCTTACTTTCATTCAGCTCCTGATACTTGGCATATCACTAATCAAACACACTCCTGCCCCTCCTTCACATTTCTACTTTACCCTCACTCCTCCCATGAATCATTGCTATATTAATCTCCTCAACAATGATTTTTGCACAACCCCTCCAAACTGAATGACCTGACCTGTTCTGCAGTTTGGCTTGTCTGTATTGGACATCAGAACAGGCAACATGTCTAATTCTGTGTTTTGTAAGCACCTTGCATGTTACAGAGTTCATTATTAATAATAATGTTTGTCTCTGTATTAGGAATGCATGAACCTCAGAAGCTTTTCAGTTCACAGAACTATCCAGACATCTGGATGCTTATATGAAGCTTTTCCAAATTTCCTTGGCCTGCATGCTGTGCTGGAAATCATGCAATTTCCACTAGGATCTTGATTTTGGTCCAGCTGGAAATACTGCAAGAATCATTTTCCCCCAGTGTTCCAGTATTTCCAGTTCTTGTGTAGGCTGAAACCAGCACATGTGGAGGGGCATGAAAAGTTTTTATTCACATGAGCTGAGCAAACATTTTGAACTTTAAAGGTTTCTATTTGGCTAGAGCTTGGGGTGATGGCTGTATAATTAGTTTTTAGTTTCTCTGAAGCAGTAATGGCCAATCTTGGTGTCTGGTGGAAGATTAGGGTTCACCTTCATGGTCTAACAGTTGGGAATTTGATAAGCCTGGGCCCATTTCAGACTGATGTTTCTGGTCTGATCTTTCTGGGTGCTGAGCACCTGACTTGTTCATTTTTGGGTAAGAGCTGAGCTATATTATTTCAGTGGTTTCCGGCCCATTGGCTTCTCTACTGGGGTGCTTCATGTGACTGCTGATGTCACTCAGCTTGTAGCATGGGTAGTGGAGGGGAGAGGGAAGGAAGACTCTGTGCTCCAAGGGCTTTTCCTTGCCCATCATCCAAGAAACAGGGAATGGAGTGGGTATAGTAGCTAGACCAGCAGAGCTTGGAGAGGAAGCAAACCTTGAGAAAGGGAGAGGTTGAGAATTGGGGTTTTCAGAGTGGCAAAGAAGGGGGAACACGGTAGTGGAAGGGAAAGAGAACTGGGAGACAGACTGGATTCTTGTGTGGGTGGGTGGAGAGAAAAAATAAGAATAAATCATTAATACAACGAAGCAAAGAGCCAAGAAGGCGGGGGGAGGGGGGGGAGAGAGGGGAGACATAAAGGAAAAAGAGAGGGAGAGAATGGATAGAGACCAAGTGAGGTGCAGGAACCATGTGGAAATCCTTCACCCAATTTTTTGGAAGCCACTGTGTTACCTAATCATTCAAGCATATTTTATCAGCACCAGCAGGCATCTGGGGAAATTGTTTATATCAGTATCTGCCTATTGCTGCTACCTGCAAATAGAAACTATAGTACATATACCAAGCAACATCACGTAAGCACACCTTTGTACCAAGATCACTACCCATAGCTATCCATTAAAAAAATCCCACTTGAAATTGTTCATAGTGCAGCAAGCCTGCTACCTGGAAATCTGCTTCTGGTGAGCTGATTAAAGACAGGATTTTAGGGAAATGAATTTCATGCCCTCGGAAGAATTGGGTTTTATATTTTATTAGGTCTGTTAAGTATGTGATGAACCAACAGTCCTTTTTCAGCAGATGTGGGTTCAAAGCTGTCAACACACTTATCAGTAAATTGCAGAACACAAAGCATCTAACACGCATTCAAGGTCAATGACAGGTGACATGGCAAACAATGGCAATTGTGCCATTGTCTGACATAGTTCCAATTGATGTTTACGAATGGCAGGTTATGGAACATTGCCTTTTGATTGGAGTCACTGAATGAAGTGTAATTTCTTTGAAAGTAACACCTGTCAATTTTATCTAGGTAAAATACAGGCATTTATCCACTAAGGGACAATTTTTCCTCATGGTGCATGACGAGTTATAGGCAGGCAGAGCTCCTACATTGCTGATGGGTGGTGTTATGCATACTGTGACTCTTTGCATACCAAAGGGAAAACAGTGGGCTCTAAATGACTTTTCTGGGAACTTTTGCTGTTGCGTTTCTAGAAAATCATTTTCAACACATCTTCAGGATCCTAGAGTTACAAGAGAGAAAGGTAGAAATCATTAAGGTGGGGGAGGGTGCAGAAGGTTTTAATTAATGAACTTACTCAAATATGGATCTGGAACTACATTGAACAGTCTATACATCACTTTGCAAGATATGTAGTAAATCAAATAAATAGGCAGAAACACTGATACATCTTCCCATTTTGCATTAATAATTTCACTGGAAAGAACTTTTCATGGTAGATAATAAATCCAAGGTGTTAGTTCTACAACCTGTTTCTTATTTAAAACCACATGCATGTGTAAAAGATTCTTCTGTTGTAAACAATTGAAGGAGTTTTGGCACCCTGTCTGTAGCAATTAAAAACAAAAGCTGATTTCTTTTTTTTTAGCATTCAAATCACAAGCAGTGTACTTGTAGCTGGGCAGGTCCCAGGATATTATAGAGACAAGGTGGGTGAGGTGATATTTTTTGTAGGACCAACTTCTAATAGAGAGACAAGCTTTTGAGCCACATAGGGTGTTTTTATACCTCATCCAGTGCACTAAATGCCCCAATAACAACTATTGAGTGAAACCAGACAATCACTACACTCTCAAATGAACTCTCACAGGAAAATGATAAAAGACAAAAACACCCTATCGCCTGTGGGTGAACACTTTTCACAAAAAGAATGAGGAGTACTTGTGGCACCTTAGAGACTAACAAATTTATTTGGGCATAAGCTTTTGTGGGCTAAAACCCACTGCATCAGATGCATGGAGTGCAAAATACAGTAGGAAGATGTGTGTGTGTGTGTGTGTGTGTGTGTATATATATATGTGTGTGTGTGTGTGTATATATATATACACACAGAGAACATGAAAAGATGGGGGTTGCCATACCAACTCTAACGAGACAAATCAGTTAAGGTGAGCTATTATCAGCAGGAGAAAAAAAACTTTTGTAGTGATAATCAGGATGGCCCATTTCAAACAGTTAATTTCCCCCCCCTACTGTTACTCACACCTTCTTGTCAACTGTTCTAGCCCACGAAAGCTTATGTCCAAATAAATTTGTTAATCTCTAAGGTGCCACAAGTACTCCTCGTTCTTTTTGCTGATACAGACTAACACTGCTACCACTCTGAAACTTTTCACAAAGTGATAACTCTATATATATAAGTTCTCATCCTCAAAGGAAACCTGCATAAAACCTTCAAAAGACAAGCCCAAGAGCTGAAATTCATAACTCTGCTAGACACCGAAAATCATGGACTGAACAAAGACTCTGGCTTTATGGTTTATTACAACAATCTGTAACCCGCTAACCCCCCTCTTTTTGTCCTAGGACTGCAGAGGTGTTAACAGGCCACTCTGCCATGAATGGTCCCTTAGAATATGTGCTAATTACTTGTGCTGAACAATCTTGCATTTAGCTGTGACTTTCCCAAGACCTGAAGAAGAGCTCTGTGTGGCTCGAAAGCTTATCTCTCTCACCACCAGAAGTTGGTCCAATAAAAAATATTACCTCACCTACCTGGTCTCTCTCCAATCACACGCAATAGTATGAAAATTAGCTTATGTCCCCCTCCTATCCCATTCTTCAGAAGATTCCAGACAATCCATATTAGCAGCAACACCTGTTAAGAGCCAATTCTGCTAGATGTATCAAGATGAAGTGAGTTTGGAAGGCACAAGTCCTGGGAAACAGAGTCATGCCATTTCCCTGAGACCCTGCACAGAGGATGAAAGGTCACTGGTAGCACTGGATTTCTTGGGTTGGGTGGCTTTCTTAGGCTACACTACGGGGGGGTCGACCTAAGGCTAGGTCTACACTACGGGGGGGGGGGGGGGGGGGGAGTCGACCTAAGATCCGCAACTTCAGCTACGCGAATAGTGTAGCTGAAGTTGCATATTTTAGGTCGACTTACCTGGCTGTGAGGACGGCGGCAAGTCAACCGCGGCCGCTCCCCCGTCGACTCCGCTTCTGCCTCTCACTGCGGTGGAGTTCCGGAGTCGACGGCAGAGCGATCGGGAATCGATTTTATTGCATCTACACTAGACGCTATAAATCGATCCCCGATAGATCAATTGCTACCCGCCGATCCGGTAGGTAGTGAAGACATGCCCTTAGTTACAAGGGCCATTGCTCCAAGAAGTTCCAACCACTAGAAAAACAGAATCTGGACATGGGAGACAATGTGGCAGCTAACCCACTTGACAATGGAAGGAGTAAGTCTCCTTTCTGTTCCTATACTCCTTAAATGTTATATGAGATGGTAGCAGACAGTGAAGAGATTCGATGAAGAGCTAAAGACTAGATGAGACTGAGGATACAGTAATCAGAGGTGTCAGCTCAGTAAAGATACACCCGGTATCTTCTTTAGGGGTGACATGACCAACCAGATTACAATTAAGAGTTAAAATTGTATCAATAAATCTCTTCCGGGCTTCTCTGACAGAAAAATGCAGATTTTATACATAAAATGTTGTTCTTTAACTTAATCATGAGTTGAACTGATGATTAACCTAGCCACTACCACTACCTACATCCTAAGGCAGTGGCTCTCAAACTTTACTTGTGACCCCTTTCACATAGCAAGTCTCTGAGTGCGACCCCCTTTATAAATTAAAAACACTTTTTAATATATTTAACACCATTATAAACGCTGGAGGCAAAGCGGAATTTGGGGTGGAGGTTGACAGCTTGCGACCCCCCCCCCCCATGTAGAAACCTCGTGACCCCCCTGAGGGGTTCCAACCCCCAGTTTGAGAACCCCTGTCCTAAGGAGAGATAATATTTTTAATTTTGGTTAATATCAGTCATGTTTAGTTCTGGGATAGCATATTTCAGAAACCCGCCTGTGGTCCATCAGAGATTAAATGAAACAGACTCCACAAAATGGTTTGATTTTTGACAAATTAGCAAATTCCAGTGAAAAAAATGTTTCTTCAGAATTTTCTGACCAGCTCCAACATAAACCACCTTGGGGTTGCCCATTGCAAAGATGGGATAAAACTGAAACCAAGCACCCTGGATGGCTGTGATTTGGGTAAATCTTAACCAGCCTTGGGTTCTGGTTTTGCAAATGCAAATGTTGACCAACAAGGTTTTCCTAAACCTGGCCTTCATAGGCCACCTCTAAAAATGCTAATATTAAAGCAAAGCCGATAATGTAAATGCCTCGATGAAGGCGTAAATGAACTGACTTGTAGTGGTCTCACTTATTTATTGTATATAATATAGGTGATTCATAACGCAAAAATATGATATATGAAACATTTCATAAGAGATAATATGTAATATTAATTTCTATTATCTTTGGGTTTCCAGCAGAACATTGTATTTTCTATACCATACCATGCTACCCTCACTTCTACGCTGCTGCAGCTGGCAGCACTGCCTTCAGAGCTGGGCTCCTGGCCAGCAGCCCTGCTCTCCAGCTGCCCAGCTGTGAAGGTAGTGCAGAAGTAAGGGCGGAAATACCACGATCCCCCCACGATGGCCTTGTGACTCCCTTTTGGGTCAGGATCCCCAGTTTGAGAAACGCTGACTTAAGGGCATTACATGTTTATATTTTTAAATACGTATTTGTGACAACACCATGACATTTAAGTTTTAAATACCTGAAACTGTGAAATCCAAGATTTAAAAAATGCAATGACTGTGAAATTTACCAAAACAGACTGTGAATTTGATAGGGCACTAATGATTGGGAATTGCACAGAAAATAGGAATTTGCAAATCCTATTGTGACAGCCTTACACCACAAGTAATCCCATTGGTTTTCATAAGACTGTTCCTGATGTAAGTAACTATTCAGAGGGAGTAAGGGTATGTCTACACTACGAAATTAGGTCGAATTTATAGAAGCCGGTTTTATAGATATCGGTTTTATACAGTCGATTGTGTGTGTCCCCACATAAAATGCTCTAAGTGCATGAAGTCGGCGGACCGCGTCCACAGTACCGAGGCTAGCGTCGACTTCCGGAGCGTTGCACTGTGGGTAGCTATCCCACAGTTCCCGCAGTCTCCGCCGCCCATTGGAATTCTGGGTTGAGATCCCAATGCCTGATGATGCAAAACAGTGTCGCGGGGGGTTCTGGGTACATGTCATCAGGCCCCTCCCCCTCCATCAGAGCAACGGCAGACAATCGATTCGCGCCTTTTTACCTGGGTTACCTGTGCACACAACATAACACGGCAAGCATGGAGCCCGCTCAGCTCACCGTCACCATATGTCATCTGGGTGCCGGCAGACGTGGTACTGCATTGCTACACAGCAGCAGCTAATTGCCTTTTGGCAGTAGACAGTGCAGTATGACGGGTAGCCTTCATCGGCAATCTGGGTGCTGGCAGACGTGGGGCTGCATTGCTCCACAGCAGCAACCCCTTGCCTTTTGGCAGTAGATGGTGTATTACGACTGGTATCCGTCATCGTCGTACTCCAGTTCAATCAGAGGCACCTGGGCAGACATGCTTTGTCTCCTGGAGACTCAGTCCTGCCGGCAGTCCTATTGAACCGTTTTGACGATGATGGCTAGCAGTCGTAGTACAGTATCTTCTGCCAAGCACCCAGAAGATGCCGAGGGCTATCAGTCATGCTGCACCGTCTGCTGCCAGCTTAAGATGTAAAAAATAGATGGACCAGATTTGTTCTGTATTCATTTGCTTCCCCCTCCCTCCGTGAAATCAACGGCCTGCTAAACCCAGGGTTTTGAGTTCAATCTTTGGGGGGGCCATTCTGTGTGACAGTTGTTTGTGTTTCTCCCTGATGCACAGCCACCTTTGTTGATTTTAATTCCCTGTACCTGTACGCCATGTCATCAGTCGCCCCTCCCTCCCTCCCTCCCTCCGTCAGACACTAGTTTCGCGCCTTTTTTCAGACCAGACGCCATAGCACTGGGATCATGGAGCCCGCTCAGATCACCGCGGCAATTATGAGCACTATGAACACCACGCGCATCGTCCTGGAGTATATGCAGAGCCAGGACATGCCAAAGCAAAACCAGGACCAGCCGAGGAGGCGATTGCAGCGCGGCAACGAGAGTGATGAGGAAATTGACATGGACATAGACCTCTCACAAAGTACAGGCCCCGGCAATGTGCAAATCATGGTGTTACTGGGGCAGGTTAATGCCGTGGAACGCCGATTCTGGGCCCGGGAAACAAGCACAGACTGGTGGGACCGCATCGTGTTGCAGGTGTGGGACGATTCCCAGTGGCTGCGAAACTTTCGCATGCATAAGGGCACTTTCATGGAACTTTGTGACTTGCTTTCCCCTGCCCTGAAGCGCCAGAATACCAGGATGAGAGCAGCCCTCACAGTTGAGAAGTGAGTGGCGATAGCCCTGTGGAAGCTTGCAACGCCAGACAGCTACCGGTCAGTCGGGAATCAATTTGGAGTGGGCAAATCTACTGTGGGGGCTGCTGTGATCCAAGTTGCCAGGGCAATCAAAGACCTGCTGATATCAAGGGTAGTGACTCTGGGAAACGTGCAGGTCATAGTGGATGGCTTTGCTGCAATGGGATTCCCAAACTGTGGTGGGGCGATAGACGGAACCCATATCCCTATCTTGTCACCGGAGCACCAAGCCACCGAGTACATAAACCGCAAGGGGTACTTTTCAATGCTGCTGCAAGCCCTGGTGGATCACAAGGGACGTTTCACCAACATCAACGTGGGATGGCCGGGAAAGGTACATGATGCTCGCGTCTTCAGGCACTCTGGTCTGTTTCGAAAGCTGGAGGAAGGGACTTTCTTCCCGGACCAGAAAATAACCGTTGGGGATGTTGAAATGCCTATCGTTATCCTTGGGGACCCAGCCTACTCCTTAATGCCATGGCTCATGAAGCCGTACACAGGCAGCCTGGACAGTAGTCAGGACCTGTTCAACTATAGGCTGAGCAAGTGCCGAATGGTAGTGGAATGTGCATTTGGACGTTTAAAAGCACGCTGGCGCAGCTTACTGACTCGGATAGACCTCAGCGAAACCAATATCCCCATTGTTATTGCTGCTTGCTGTGCGCTCCACAATATCTGTGAGAGTAAGGGGGAGACATTTATGGCGGGGTGGGAGGTTGAGGCAAATCGCCTGGCCGCTGATTACGCGCAGCCAGACACCAGGGCGGTTAGAAGAGTACAGCAGGGTGCGGTGCGCATCAGAGAAGCTTTGAAAACCAGTTTTGTGACTGGCCAGGCTACGGTGTGAAACTTCTGTTTGTTTCTTCTTGATGAACCCTCCGCCCCCCCCCCCCCCCGCCTCTCCCCCGGTTCACTCTACTTCCCTGTAAACCAACCACCCCACCCTCCCCTCCCCCCTTCGAGCACCGCTTGCAGAGGCAATAAAGTCATTGTTACTTCACATTCATGGATTCTTTATTAATTCATCACACAAATAGGATAACTGCCAAGGTAGCCTGGGAGGGGTGGGGGAGGAGGGAAGCGCCGGGTGGGGTGGGGGAGGAGGGAAGGAAAAGGACACACTGCACTTTAAAACTTTAACACCTATTGAAGGCCAGCCTTCTGATGCTTGGGCAATCCTCTGGGGTGGAGTGGCTGGGTGGCCGGAGGCCCCCCCACGGTGTTCTTGGGCGTCTGGGTGAGGAGGCAATGGGACTTGGGGAGGAGGGCTGTTGGTTACGCAGGGGCTGTAGCGGCGGTCTCTGCTCCTGCTGCCTTTCCTGCAGCTCAAACATATGCTGGAGCATATCAGTTTGATGCTCCAGCAGCCGGAGCATCGACTCTTGCCTTCTGTCTGCAAGCTGACGCCACCTATCATCTTCAGCCCTCCACTTGCTCTGTTCAGCCCGCGATTCAGCCTGCCACCTCTCCTCTTGTTCATATTGTGCTTTTTTGCACTCTGACATTGACTGCCTCCACGCATTCTGCTGTGCTCTTTCAGCATGGGAGGACATCTGGAGCTCCGTGAACATATCATCCCGAGTCCGCCATTTTCTCCTTCTAATCTTCGCTAGCCTCTGCGAAGGAGAAACATTTGCAGCTGGTGGAGGAGAAGGGAGAGGTGGTTAAAAAAGACACATTTTAGAGAACAATGGGTACACTCTTTCACGTTAAATTTTGCTGTTCACATTACACAGCACATGTGCTTTCGTTACAAGGTCGCATTTTTCCTCTTATATTGAGGGCCTGCCGGTTTGGTGTGAGAGATCACTCACGCAGTGCCAGGCAACAGAATTCGGCTTGCAGGCAGCCATGGTAAGCCACAGTCTTTTCGCTTTTTTAACCTTCATAACATGTGGGAATGGTTTCAAACAGCAGCGCCCTCATTTCCCATAGCAAGGACCCATTGGGTTGGCCATTTAAAATGGGTTTGCAATGTAAAAGGAGGGGCTGGGGTTTCCGGGTTAACATGCAGCACAAACCCAACTACCCCCCCCTCACACACCCAATTCTCTGGGGTGATCACTTCACCCCTCCCCCCCACCGCGTGGCTAACAGCGGGGAACATTTCTGTTCAGCCAAGCAGGAACGGGCACCTCTGAATGTCCCCTTAATAAAATCACCCCATTTCAACCAGGTGACCGTGAATGATATCACTCTCCTGAGGATAACAAAGAGAGATAAGGAATGGATGTTGTCTGCATGCCAGCAAACACCCGGACCATACGCTGCCATGCTTTGTTATGCAATGATTCCAGACTACGTGCTACTGGCCTGGCGTGGTAAAGTGTCCTACCATGGCGGATGGGATAAGGCAGCCCTCCCCAGGAACCTTTTGCAAAGGCTTTGGGAGTACATGAAGGAGAGCTTTCTGGAGATGTCCCTGGAGGATTTCCGCTCCATCCCCATACATGTTAACAGACTTTTCCAGTAGCTGTACTGGCCGCGATTGCCAGGGCAAATTAATCATTAATCATTAAACACGCTTGCTTTTAAACCATGTGTAATATTTACAAAGGTACACTCACCAGAGGTCCCTTGTGTGCCCTCAGGGTCTGGGAGCACGCCTTGGGTGAGTTCGGGGGTTACTGGTTCCAGGTCCAGGGTGATAAACATATCCTGGATGTTGGGGAAACCAGTTTCTCCGCTTCCTTGCTGTGAGCTATCTTCATTGTCTTCATCATCATCATCATCTTCCGCGTACCCCGAATCCGCTTCCCTGTTGCGTGTTTCTCCATTGATGGAGTCAAAGCACACGGTTGGGGTAGTGGTGGCTGCACCCCCTAGAATGGCATGCAGCTCCGCGTAGAAGCGGCATGTTTGCGGCTCTGCCCCAGACCTTCCGTTTGCCTCTCTGGCTTTGTGGTAGGCTTGCCTTAAGCTCCTTAATTTTCACGCGGCACTGCTGTGCGTCCCTGTTATGGCCTCTGTCCTTCATGGCCTTTGAGACTTTTTCTAATATTTTGCCATTTCGTTTACTGCTACGGAGTTCAGCTAGCACTGATTCGTCTCCCCATATGGCGAGCAGATCCCGTACCTCCCGTTCGGTCCATGCTGGAGCTCTTTTGCGATCCTGGGACTCCATCATGGTTACCTGTGCTGATGAGCTCTGTGTGGTCACCTGTGCTCTCCACGCTGGGCAAACAGGAAATGAAATTCAAAAGTTCGCGGGGCTTTTCCTGTCTACCTGGTCAGTGCATCTGAGTTGAGAGTGCTGTCCAGAGCGGTCACAATGAAGCACTGTGGGATAGCTCCCAGAGGCCAATAACGTTGAATTCCATCCACACTACCCCAAATCTGACCCGCAAAGGCCGATTTTAGCGCTAAATCCCCTCGTCAGAGGTGGAGTAAAGAAACCGGTTTAAAGGGCCCTTTAAGTCGAAAGAAAGGGCTTCGTCGTGTGGACGTGTCCAGGCTTAATTCGATTTAACGCTGCTAAAGTCGACCTAAACTCGTAGTGTAGACCAGGCCTAAGGGTGTCACAATCTGCCCCTTAACAGCCTGACACCCTTGCATAGAGTAATACTTTACTCTGCCAGTAGCTCCATTGAACTCCAGTAAATAAAGTTACATTCTGTAGGACTGAGGCGTAGTTGACATAATTCTTGTCAGTGTTACTGCAGTCAAATCACAATGTGCGTAAGGATATAAAAAATCTGGCCCAAAATATAGATTAAGTTTGGATCAAACTATTCTGAGGAAGAATATCTGAATCTAAACATAGAGAAACACAGCCACCCTCCTATTCACACTAATGAAATTTCACTGGGTTTTTGCCTAAAACACCTTAATACCATTCTCTAGTTTTGAATTTTTATTTCTCTGTTCATGTTTCTCTGTCTTCTGCTTTTCCCTGATTTGGGGAGGTAGTTTGACTTTGTGGATAAAAGCAGCAAAAATGAAAGTCACACAGTCGTCAGGTCTATCAAACTGTTTCGTACTGGAATCATTTAATTCATTCATTTCATATGAATGCAAGGTTATTAATATGCCCTGTGCGGTGGTTCATTTCATCAACTTTTTCCTGAGTTGCAGACATACTGCACAAGCAATCGCGTCTGTTAGGTTTTGTTTGGCTATGCGAATATGTAATTTTTGCCCTTTTGTCTTTCTCTCTCTCTCTCTGTTTCTCCCATAGATCTATTTGCTAAAATAAATTGAAATGTGGAAAAGAATATAAGGCACAATTTATACTAGATATATTTGCAATTACTAACTCTGAATTAAACATATCCCTTCATGAATAATGAAGCAGGAATAGGCCAGAGGAAAAATGAGATAAGATCTTCAATCCATGTATTTTTAATTGCTTCATTATCTAAAATTTGGTATGAATAGCAGTGGATACAGTTTGCTGTTAATGCACAAAAAGAAATGAGAATTTTCAGCCAAATCACAAAAGGCTATCAAAAATTAATTTTGTGTGCTGTGATCATTGAAAATGTAAGTGATTTTGTGGCAGAGTGACATAAAAAATACCATTTATATGCTAATAATGAACAAGTCATATTTTTTCATTTTGATGCAAAATAATTTTTATTTTCATTTTAATGAACTGTAATGAATTATAAGCGGTTTCTTTTTATCTTTAGGTAAAAGCTGAAGGAAAGATAATGGAAGGCTGACAAAAATACAGTCCCTGAATGAAAATAGGATGGAACTGAGAGTGACCCTTGTACGACCTGTTAAACTTAGTTGTTAACTTCATACTTCATGGTTGAACTGTGCCTTTCAGATCTCTAGGATGTTCATCAGAACTAAGAGATGAGGTTTGTTCTGCAGTGTTAATGTCCTGGGGAAGATCACTGTCACTGGTGTTGGAGAATGAGGAGAAAATCAGGTAAACATGACCTAAGAACCCGTAACTTATTTCACATTAGACCATCAACAGTCAGGATCAGGGTCACATGGAAATAAGCTGCCATACAAATTCCCAACTAGTATATTTATGAGAATTATGTATTTTCTTTGCAATTAGTTTTGAAACTGAAGATAAAAGGTTATTTGGTACAGTTAAAAAAACCTACTGTCACTTGTAGCACACTGATGCAATGTTCAGCAGAACAGGCTCTAGAAAGAAAAGAAGAGAAAAGCTGGATTCATTAGAAAAGAAGCCTCACAACATAGGACTATATTTTTTAAGGTATTTAGATGCACCAGGATGCAGCTAGGTGCCTAGTTGGAATTTTCAAAAGCCTATAAATTCCACTGGGTACCTATCTGCATCTTTAGGTGCCCAAATACCTTTATAAATGTGTCCCATAGCATTTAAATTCAAGGGGTCACACATGGAGTGAACATTTTTCAAAATGGGAGAGGTAATATCTTTTATTGTACCAACTTCTGTTGGTGAGAGAGAGACAAGCTTTTGAGTTTACACAGAGCTCTTCTTCAGGGCTGGGCAATGTGCTCAGAGTGTTGCAGCTAAATACAACGTGGAACAGATTGTTTAGCATAAGTAGTTAACACATGTTTCAAGGGACCATTCAAGGTGAAGTGTCCCGTTAACACCCCTCCAGTCAAAAATGGGGGAGGTATCTGGGAGGAGGGTTGTTAGTGAGTTATAGATTGTTGTAATAAGCCATAAATCCAGTGTCTCTGTTCAGTCCATGATTTTTAATGTCTAGCAAAGTTATGAATTTAAGCTCCCAGGACAGTCTTTTGACAGTGTTGTGCAGGTTTCCTTTGAGGATGAGGACTGATAGGTCAGCTATAGAGTGATCATTTTTCACAAAGCAACTCTAAACTTCAACACAGGCCCCATGTGAGCGTTCCTGGACTCCCAGGCCAAGTTTTCAAAAGTGCCTGATGTTAAGTGCCTCCATTTTTGGGTGTCCAACTAGTGACACCCTAAGAGTGGCCTGATGTTTAGAAAGTGAGCACTCAATGTCAGAGAGACACTGATGTAGAGAGAAACGAACAAGTTCTGACCACATTACAAAAGTGAGATAAAAGATATGGAGGAAAACTATATAAGACAGCTGTGTCATGCACACTACAGAGGAGTCCCTGAGTTGCAACAGCTATTTTCCCTGTACTCTTGTTTCTGAAGTTGGATGTGGTGGTTTTTTTCTGGGTATGTGGCCTGCAGCATGTTCAATTTTGCACGCTCCCTCACCTTACCCTTTGATTAATGACAAAGCCAGCCTTGGTATTGAACAGCTGAAAAAGAAATAAATGCAGGCCCTAAAGAGTAGCCAACTCAAGCTCTCCTGTTAGAAATTTGTGACTGACAACAAAGGTTCTTTTGCTGCCATAGATTTTCTCTGTTTTCCCTTTTGGTTTTGAAGTGTTTTGCTCTCCAGTAAGGTTGTGCTCATTAAAGCGAGGCTGAAACAGACACGGATGTGCTTACCTGGGACACCTGTTTTTCTCTCTTTATTTTGGATTAGTTCCTTTTATATGTTACAATGACTGCTTGGTTAACCCTTGATCATCTGTCCCGTATGTAAAATAAACTAAGGCTAGATCTACACTACACACCGTACAGTGGCACAGCTGTTCGGCTGCCGCTGCGCTGCTGTAAGGTCTCCCATGTAGCCACTCTTTCGCTATAGGTCAAAGGGATATAGGGTTGGTCCTGCTTTGAGCAGGGGGTTGGACTAGATGACCTCTCTAGGTCTCTTCCAACCCTAATCTTCTATGATTCTATGAAAGATATTTCAGAAATATTGGCTACATTTCAATAATAATTTCTATTTAAAATATATAATCAAATATATTTCCTGGGTAAATCAAGGAACTACCTGATACAGTTCTATTCTTTTCTCTCCTTAATTATCATAGCTGATTTAACCTGGTCCTGAAAACCCCTGTGTAAGTACTTTAAGTGTATGAGCAGTCCCATTGAAGTCAGAGGGATAGAGCGGGTCTGAACAGTTTAGACAAAATTTCATGTAGTTGAAGTTGGAATGTTTCGTGGAAATGTTTTGACAACGTTTACGCTGGGGCATGGGAGAGGGACACAAGAGACACTCCATATGCTGGTGCTTAGTGCACTGGCTTGGGATGTAGGAGTAGGGTTGCCAATTTTGGTTGGATGTATTCCTGGAGATTTCATCACATGATATCATCTTTAATTCCTGGAGACTCCAGGCCAATCCTGGAGGATTTGCAACCCTTTGTAGGAGTCCAGTGCTGAAGTCCATGTTCTGCCTGGTTCAGAGTGATTGGATATAAAAAAACCTGTAATTTGAATCAGGCAGAGCCAGGCATTTGAATTTGGGTCTTCCCCATCCCAAGCCACCAGGCTGTAAGGTGTGTTGTCCTCCAGACAACTCTAATTGGGGACCCAGGTTATAAGCAAATCCCAGAGCTAAGGCTCCCTTATAAGATTCCTTGCTGAGACTATCCTGATGTCAGGCCTCTGTTCATTAAACCCGAGGCCTGTGTCAGTGTGAGTGTCTTTGAAATTTGCAGCCATCCTGGTATCACACAGGGAGAGAGGTCAAAACTAACATCTTCAATTTCACCTGGTATCCAATGCAGACTTTAGATCATGGCATACAGCTGTATTAATGTGCTCTCAGTGGGAAACATCACTTAACAAGTGACCTGCCATGTTCTGCCTTCTCTGCAATTTCTAAATGATCTGAAGGTTTAACCTCCTGTAGAGCACCAGCCAGTAATCTAATTCCTAGGTGACAATGGCACGGGTAGTCATGATGACAACCACAGCCAAAATATAACAACCCTGCTTGACAGTTCAGGCTCAGTACAGTAAAGACAGCTGCCTAGTGCAATATTGGAATGTCTGGCCCTCCCGGGATCAACTTGTGGCTGAGCATCACTATTACTTTTCTTGTTGTATTCATTTATGCTGCATACAGGCTCACTTTTTTCTGTTTTAGCAGCTGTTACGCCTTTGTTAATCCGCTTTGAACAGTGTCCTTATTTTAAAAAAAAAAATGACGGGGTGTGAGCTGTAGTGCAGTAACTCACACCTTGGGTGTGGTTAGACATAAAGCCACAGGCCAAGTGCTATCAAATGCAGGCGGTGTGAATTATTACACTATCACTCACACATCCTGAAGTGTCTTACTGGGTTAAGTATAACAAAAATAACCATGGGCATGTATTTAAAAACTAGAGAAAAGTTAAAGAAATTAGTTAATAAACCAATGTGTCCGTACTTCAAAAAATAGACCTTTTTGCTGTATGCCCTCCCCTACAACCCCCCAATAACAAGGCGGAGAAGAGTTCTAGGGTCTAAGAACCTAGAATACAACCTGTATCCCAATGCTATTTCCCTAGAAAATATGTACCATGGACTCTGATCAGTTAGGTCACTCAGCAGGGTCATGTGAGTTCTCTTTTCCTTCTTCCTTTAGGCTCAGTCCTGCAAAGTGTTTAACTTTATGCATTAAGTCTGCAGGCATGGCATTGAGGACTGCAGTCATTGTTGTGCTACTTGCTTGTATTTGTGAAGGCAAGGGTGAGCGTGTGTGGCCTTCTGTGATATTTTATGGTGTGTGGAGATATTCTATGGGCTGTGTTTATATAAAAAGTCAGACAGATGATCAAATAGGTTACTTCCAGCCTTAAAATCTATGAGGGAGCAACTTGGAAGAAAAATGATAGATTCTGTTGAAAAAAGGTCAAATCTGACTCTGTTTCCTGCTCTATCATTGGCCTTATATTTGCCTCATTTTGTCCCATCTGTAGAGCTGATCTTAAAATGAGAGAAAAAATTTAAAAAAAATAGTAACTTTTTCTCTCATTCTAGACAGAAATTTCAAAATTTCTGACTCTTTATAGACTTGACTAGAAAAAGGGGGGACGGGGTGAACCAGATTCGTTTGTCAAACTTCAAATATCTCAATTTTTTTCTGACTAGCGCTATCTACCTATGGGTGGTGATACTGGTGCCTCACGTGTAAACAAAAATTATGCTGTAGAAGGAATTGTTAAAATGTGGGTTACATGTTTTGATGTTGAAGACAGTATAGAGAAATGAGAAAGCAATGCAATTGTCTAAGGTATCTCAGGGAAAATACATAGGCTAGGAAGACAAAACCGAACTTCTGAAAAGTACAGACTAGGTCATTATTAGAAAGAAGGAATAAAGGGCTGATAACAAGGCACAAATCCACTGGATGAAAGTGTGAAGCAGAAGATGATGAGATAAGGAAATAACTATACAGTATTTAAATGTAATAGGCTTATAAACGTGGTGATTTCAATCTCACTAACATTAATAGTGTATTAATAGAGAAACCCTGTATACCTGACATATGAAAGATACTTAAATTATCGTTGTGGTCATTGACTATCTGATAAACGAGTGCAACAAGAATACTAAAAATCACAAGTTAAAGTTCAGGGTTAGAATAAGGAAACTGAGTCATGTGACCATTAGAGGTGTGTTGACCTTTCATAGAAACAGTGTATCTGATTGATTTTTGTTTTTCCTTGTGATCACATATTATTTGTGAACAGACTCTGATTTTTATGAATTTTATTTATTGTTTGAAATGAAATGGATAAACTTGTTGTGTAGACCATTTCAGCCTATGGGCTGTAGGTGGACTACTGACAAATAGATTCAGAGCATTGGTTCTCCCTTAGCCAGCTGTCTCTGCTCATCTTTAGGACCTAGAAGATGTAGAATTCCCTTCCCGCAGAAGTTCTGGTGCTCCTGGATTGGTTGTTTTTCAAAAGGCAATGCTCCAGTTCCATCGCAAGGTATTGGGCTTGAGGCAGGAATTTCTGGGTGTAACTTTGTGGCGTGTGTTATTTCCAACCACTCCCTTACCCCTCCTCTGAAGGACATTTGTGAGGTTTACTTACTGTCCTTCCCCCCAACATATTCCCCCCCCACACACACACAAAGTTTCAGTATTATATCTCCTTGGTATTGCATGATGTCATAAGATCTTTTTAGGAGTTTTGGGGAGATTTGGCCTAATAGTCATTTGTGTCTGTAGTGAAATACTTAGAGATGTTTTATAGTACATTATTCTTCTATGTGTGTGTTTTTATTTATTTATTGGTTAAATTATCTAGGCTGCTCATTTAAAGTGGAGAGTTAGTTGAAACTAGATTGATTCCAGCTCCTGTTAGTCCAGGCAGCTATTGTTTTCATGGTTGTAGTCCTTATTTACAGTCCAAGGCACTGATCTTACAAAGTGAACTGGTCCATGTGGATGGATCCTTCTGCCCCCACAGAGCTCCACTGGCACAGGAATGTGCCTGCAGGGAGTAGTTTGCAGGCTTGAGGCTGAATTGAGAGCCACCCTGTGAGGGTTTGGGGATTTCCATAGCTTGTCCCTGTCAGCTGATCCCCAAACCAGAGGATCTGATGAAGAAAGTGCCTCAGATGTTAGTTTATCGGGTTATATGATGTCATGTTGTTGACATTTCCTGCAGCTTTCTAGTCCCTACCCTGCCTGTTTCTGTACTATTGAGCTTTTTAAAATTATTTACATTTTGCTTTGTCTTAGTGTCTGGTCTGACTTTCCTAGGGCTAAAGGATAAGATTTCCAATTGCTTCAGGGAGGAATAGTTGATTACCTCATTTTGCAAATACTGGGAGGAGATTTTGTTTGTTTTTTGTCCCCCTAACCATCCCACCCTGCCCCGGTCACTGCGATATATAGGTATCTTTATAAAGGCTGACAAGATCTTTAATGTGCCTCCTTAATGGAGACGTCAACTTTATTGGCTTATACTGTCTAATAATTACATTTGTTTTTATGACAACTTTATATAAAAATTAACAAAAAAGAAAAGAAGAAAGGAGTTGGAACAAACAGACTAGACCAATGAAGTGTGGGGAGGCGTGGACTGTGTTTTCCCCTCTTCTGAAAATGTGCATCCAAGGCTCTGTAAGCAAAAAAAGGGAAAATAACAGATGTCTGCAAGAAATAAAAAAAACAAAAACAGTGAAGACAACATAGGGATATGAATAAACACAATTTGACTGTGCCAATTAGAAACATTTGTTTGGTGCAACAATGAGGCTTTGAAAAATTTTAAGATTTTTGCTTTAGTTACTGTCTTAACATAGTTACTGAAAATTGCTCCGATTTTAGGGTTTTGTCTTAATCAAGTAAAATTACACCATCGTTTTGTTTGTCCATTAACATGTTCAATAGCAAATCTAGCCAGCTAGAGGCACTCAAGTCTTAATCAGGGTTGAACAAGGTAGAGTTATAATGCCTTTTCAATGAGACACGATAAACAAGACAGGGAGAAGGTGTGCTGCCTGTTCGCTCAGTCTGGTGAAATGAGCAGTTCATATTTTCCAACCATACTGGATCAATTTCTGGCTTTTATCATCATTCTGCATAATAAATATGTTGTTGTGTTTGCCATATTTAATATTATTCTCGTTATATATTATATAACATATATATTATATGTGTTGCAGTGACGTTGCAGATACCATCTGTGGAGGAAGACGCAGGTACCTTACACTATGGAAGGGAGAGGAAATAGTCAGATCCGCCAAAGCACTGCAATTCTGTTGATGATATATTAGTATTTACAAAAAGTAAATAGGCTAGCTCTTGTTGAAGCATATGGTCTCCCAGGGAGCACCAAACAGGAATGGACAGGAACAGATACAAACCAATTGATCTTTGACACCCAAAGCCTGTTTTCACAATTGTGGTGCGGCCAAAGCTAGCTGTGGAGCAAGCAGATATAATTCAGGTGACCTCCATCTAGCCCTTCATTGGCTGCATTGCTGAGCCTCCAGCAACAGACCATGCAGGAGTTCTCTGCCCTGGCACGCTTCCCATCTGACCTGGATCTAGTGAGAGTGTCACCATTGCTGTAGTTCAGTTAGTTCATCGTGTTTCACCTTGAAACTAATAGACTCAGAGGACAGGAGCCTTTTGCTGTGACAACCAAGGTGGGGTGAAGGCATCTAGCACATGTAAATGTTTCTAACTTGCTCCAATCTAATGCCACCAGGAAGGCAACTCCTCTAGCTTTGCCATGAGTTCTTAGGCAGCCCGACCATGCCACAACCAGTTGTAGCTCATGCAGCCTCTCCAGAGCTCTAAGGAGTCAGCATGTGGTTCACAAGTTCCACCTCTGACATAGCCTGGCAGCTGTCAACCTTATGACAGAGGCGCTCATGGAATGAGGATGGCACATTCAAGGCAATGTTGTCTGGCAGCAATTTCCAGCCCCGGGCATGGAAGTGAAGAATAGTCTGTGTAAAGTCTTGTCCTATCAGGATGCCCAACTTCTCTGTCCTCCCCTCATTGCCCCCTAGTAAAAGGGGTTTAAAAAACATATTTCGCATGCTTGCTGAACTCCCCGTCCAGGGGTTCTGTGTATGGCTGTTGTGAAGTCCAGCCATGGAGTTCAGAGGAAAGAATTCAGAGAAAAATTCACTGAAAATTCATTAGCTCCCACATTTGCTACACTTGACCATCATGTGGTCAAAACTATATTTTAATATTCCTTGATTTCCTTCACTGGCACCAGCATGGCGTGTTGTCTGGACGCCATTCCCGCGTTCATTGCTACAGGATACAAAAAAAGATGATGCCATCCCCACCTGTCCCAGTATTAGTGGAGAAGTAAAGGGTGGCACTAGAGCTAGTCACACAATAAACACCCTTTTTAAAGCCCAGGTGTTGCAAACGGACAAAACAAACTGTATGTGTTGTCACTGCTTGACTGCACTCAGTGCTAGCCTAATGTGCAGCCAACCCTCTTATGCCTGCACCTCAGTCTTGGAAAACATGCATCATTCTGTGCATCCACCTAAAATAAGGACCTACAAACTCCGCTGCATGTAATGTTCTTTGAAAATTGGGCCTTAGATCACTACAATGTTTTTCCTTTTTTCTAGCATGAAGACTGCTAGGCTTGGTACTTTAATGGGCCTGTGCACTTAATTTATTTTTCTTTTACCAGGTGAATATTTTTAGTGAATTTTAGTGCTCATGTAAGGTGCTTGGTTGATAGATCTGCTTAGGGAGTCCCTTTATTTAGCCACACAACAGGGACAGCATGGACAGCAGCGGTGAACGTTCCCATCTAATGCCTTCCTAGTATGCCTCAAGCTTTAACTGGTCTCTAGGGGGAATAGCTCTGTTTACATGCTCTTTCAATCTTTGGCCTTCCTGCTGGGGCTGCCAACAAGGGTGCCAATTAGTGCCTGTTTGAATGATAGCGTTGGTGACATGGACATCTCTATCCACTAGGAACTGGACTGAGACCACTAATTCATTTGAAGGAGGCTTCTTAGCAGCCATCAGCACATAACCAGCAACGTGTGCTGGATTTTGAACGAGTGTCTTGGAGGTGGGACCAGTGAAAATCCTCTGAGCCTTCTGTGAATGTAATGTTTAGATGAGGAGGTGTGGATGGTTTGCTTTGTCTAACTCTAATAGTTTTGAGAATTACAGCAGGTACAGCATCCAGATTAATTTGAAAGTTTGTTCATGTATTTTTCTCCTATGAGAAGAATTTGGAGTGCAAGGACACAGAAGGCTTAATAAGAAATAAATGAAAAATACACCCCCATTCAATCAGCTAAGCAAGAAGGTAAAACTAGAGATGTGCTGATGTGCAAGCCCTGAACTCATCTGACATAATTCATGTCTGCTCGCTTTTGGAGGGCACTATCCCTAGATTTATTATTCACCAGGTACCAACTAAAAATGTCTAGGTAGTTTGGCAACAGCCTATTAGGGCATTATAAAAGAGAATGGAAATTGAAGTTGAAGAGGATGCAGTAAAGTAATTGGATTATTAACTGCTTCAGTTCTGAATGACATACCAGGTGCATCCAGAAAATGTTCTTTTATATTTTTGGACACACTGTACTGGATACTTCCAAGATATTCTACTGAACCCTCCACTCAAAAGATAGCTGCTAAATTGCAGGCAGCAAAGACAGGGTTGTGGTTATCTGGAAAACTGACAGGCTTCCTGACCATTTGTTATTAAAGATTCCATAATGCCGTTCACACAGGAGGCGTGATAATCCAAGTGTCCTGGCCAAATTCCACTATGGGTACTACCTCACATCCACTTTCCTAGGGGAGGGTGATGTGACTGAGTGAAAAGCGAGAGTATGAATAAATGAGACAACGGAGACTCAACAGCCAGAAACAGGACATGCTTTAACCAGGCCAGAAATGCTACCAGGCTGATGCTGCTAATTACCAAGTAGGTCTACGACAGTGCAAACAAATGAAAGGACACCAACATTTAAATGTTAGAATATCCCTTGCTCCAATTCACAGATAGGTGGGAAGAAGGGAACAAAAGGACACCCAGCCCCATTGTGCCTAAGGCTGGGGAAGCTTAGGCTGGATTGCGCCCTCCATGCACTAAAGAGGGTGCACATTTCCCCCAAAAGGCTCCCACCCAATGGAGATGTCCTCCAATGGAGTGGGGAGCACACTGCACTGCCCGAATGGGCTGCTGCTAGCTCCCCTGATCTCCGGGAAGGGAATATGTCTGATTATCTGTCAGCACCGGAGCTCCCTCAGAGAGCGTGTGGTTCTACCCTGCCCAATGCTCATCTAGCCTTAAAGTATTACTGCAATCCTCTCCAATAACCAGCTAGGTCCATCAGTGCCAAAAAGCTATAGGTCAGGTATGTGTAGCCAGCCTGGGGTTGTGCCTTACCCTGAGAGAAGCATTGAGCACTGCCAGTGCTCAACGAGGGAGCACAGTCCCAAGTGATGGTGCAATGTTCACTGAAGGTGGAAACATTTGCTCCTGCAGCCTGTTGCTCTCCCCTTTCTCCAGGTAAAGCACAACCAAGTGAGCGAGGGGAAGTGGGAGAGAGGACACAGCAGAAGCATTTTGGGTGAGAACCACGAGATGCAGCACTTGGAGAGAGCTGTCTGCAGTTCCTTGCCTGATGCTGGTGGCTTGCCGGCCAATAGGGGAAGATATTGTGAATAGAGCTGACTAGAAAATGGAATTTCCCTCCTATGAAAATTGTTTATGTTGGTGGGAAATAGCTATCCCGAAGCAGCAGGAAACATTCTTTAAAATTCCTTTTTGGTAGAACCAAAGTGGAACGAAACTGGAATATTTCTGCTTGCTCCTGACTCCTTGGGCAGCTGCCTCAGGGGCTGCCCAGCTCCCAGGTTGCTGGCTGGCTGGAGAGTCAGGCAACCCTGGGAGGCACCTGCCCAGGGAGCTGGGTGCGCCCAGGCTGGCCTGCCTGTCTGCTTTCCACCCCTACACTTGCGTGGAATTTGTTGATTCTCTCAAATGAGCGTTTTCTGACAGACAAGAGTTCCCTCTGCACATTTTGACCGGCAGTAATTGTGAACTGTTTCAGAATGCCAACTGTCAGCTGTGCCTTAGTCTAAGCCACTCCACCAGCCCATGAACACGTTTTTCTGGCCCGGTGAGACAGGATTCAGACCTCGGACACCGAGCACAGTTTTAACTCCTGCTAGCAGCTGAAGTGGATTGAGTGCTGACTAGCACATTCCTGCTCCCAAGACCACTGGGCCTCAAGCAAAGCAGCGCTGCTGTGCGTAAACATTAAAGCGAGACCATCATGGCACAGGAAGCTGTGGGAAAGGCCAGCCGAGGATATGGTAGGTGTTGCAGGATAAACAGATTGGTTTTCTATGTGCTTTATAAAGCATTACCATGTCGCTTTTTCCCCAAACAAACTCCTGCCCCTTGCTGTTATATTCCCACTGGTTCACTGACTTCTTAGAGCACTGTGAGCAATAGGTCCCGTGCCATACCTGGAAACAAAACCCAGGAGTCCTGGCTTCTCTGTTTATTCTAATTGTTACATCAGGCACTCAACGTAAGTTAAAACTGAACTAGTGGTACTGTGACATTGCAGTCTATATGGTTTTATAAAAATATGATAATAAGTGAATATAATGTAACTGGGATATGCTTCCTGCAAAAGGTCTCTTGTAAGGTATCATTACAAAGCTTATAATCTACTGAATGTGATCATCCTATTTGTATAAATGTTCCATGCTTGTATCTGAAACTAGAAATATGAAATATAATTCTGAGGGCCTATTGTAATTATGCAAAGTGTGGGCCATTAATGGTGGCTTGGAATCTTGATGACTCCCATTAACAAGGACCATTGTCTGCAGATGGCTGTGTTTTACTTGTGACTCTTCCTGTATATGTGTGTGCTGGCAAGTGGGTAATGAAGTCTTGCAGTGACATGTGATCATGTCACCTGAACTGGAATCCATCTTTAACCTGGTGCTTTTCCAGTGAGGGGGGGTGGAAACCCAGAGGGACAAAGGGTTCCCGCCTTATGCAAAAGATATATAAAGGGGTGGAACAAAACAAAGGAGAGAGAGGAGCCATCATGAAGAATCCCCTAGCTACCACCTAAGCTGGAACAAGAGCTGTACCAGGGGAAAGAATTGTGCCCAGGCCTGGAAGGTGTCCAGTCTGAGGAAAAAAGTTACTGAAGCATCTCTAAGGGTGAGATTATCTGTATTTAGTTCGATTAGACATAGATTTGCGCATTTTATTTTATTTTGCTTGGTGACTTACTTTGTTCTGTCTGTTACTACTTAGAACCACTTAAATCCTACTTTCTGTATTTAATAAAATCACTTTTTACCTATTACTTAACTCAGAGTATGTATTAATACCTGGGGGAGCAAACAACTGTGCATCTCTCTCTATCAGTGTTATAGAGGGCGAACAATTTATGAGTTTACCCTGCATAAGCTTTATGCAGGGTAAAACGGATTTATTTGGGTTTAGACCCCATTGGGAGTTGGGCATCTGAGTGCTAAAGACAAGCACACTTCTGTGAGCTGTTTTCAGGTATACCTGCAGCTTTGGGGCAAGTAATTCAGACCCTGGGTCTGTGTTGGAGCAGACAGGAGTGTCTGGCTCAGCAAGACAGGGTGCTGGAGTCCTGAGCTGGCAGGGAAAATAGGAAACAGGGGTAGTCTTGGCACATCAGTTGGCAGCTCCCAAGGGGGTTTCTGTGATCCAACCTGTCACACGTACATAGAACCAAATTCAGCCCTGACATGAGGTGTCACACTCCTACTGATTTTAATGAGAATTTGGCCCCAGAGTTTAAACCAAAGAAAACGCCCATGAATTAATGGAATTGTTTTCTGAGCCTTTAGTGTTCATTGTCAACCCAATGTTTAAAAAGTTACTGAAGCACTTGAAAAGATAAGTTATGGCAATGACCTTGGATTATTAAAGAGCAGAAAAATTGAACTGCATTTTGGCAAGAGGAAAACAAAATCTGTTGAAAGCAGCTGAATTGACGTGTGTGTATAATGGCAAATGGGATAATGTCACGTGCAGTTACTCTTTTTTAGCCAAGTCTAAATAAAACAAGGCGCACATGGAAATAAAGAAAAGCAGATGCTGAGGTGTCACTTGAAGGATATTACATTTATGAAATGGCCTAACAAGCAAGTTTCAAAAGCAAAAAGACTATGATCATTTATAAAAAAAAAAATATGGATGCTATGTTGAAAGAATAAAATACCTAGGGAGTTGGAAAACACCATACATTTTAGACATATCATTTTGCAGTTAGAATGTTTTTGTTATTATTTTAAGAAGAATAAGCCTTTGGGGGTCTCATAATGTTTTGGACTAGTGTCAAAAGAAATGTGAACATATCAGACACTAAGATCTTTGTGGAAGCCTGCTTGGTGTATGCAATAATGTATTCTAGTTGGCAAAGACATTTTCAAAGCATTGCCAAGCCCCAGTCTGTTTATGGATTTAATACCTAGTTGTTTAAGACCCTGTTTACAAAGCAACACATCAGGGAAGTTGTAAATGGCTCCTGAATGAAACTCCATGCTTTGGTGTGCAGCAGGTCACCTTGGGCCACAAATGTTTTATCATAACACCATCAGGCCAGAACCTCAGCTGGTGTAAATCCGATCAATGGTGTGATGCCAGTTTACACGGACTGTGCATCTGAAGTAAATGTTTCATAAGTGCCTAAGCAGCTTAAAAGCTCATATTCAAAAATGGCAGATACTTCTGAGCCGTAGGTCCATTGAAAGCCAAAGAGTGCATCTATAGGCACCTAAACACCTTTTCAAATATGACCCTAAATCAATTATGAAATTGGGATTTTGGCACCCTAGTCACTCAGCTACTTTTTGCAGTTTTGACCCTCCTGACAAATCTGCCCAGACTTTGCTGAAATATGGACAGGTCTTGCTTAAACCCCTTACTGTCAAAGGTCACTGATGCTATGTAGTCTATAAGCCATGTGCAGTATCATGAGACAAACCAAGAAGTGCCTTCAAAGGCATTAAAACAATGGTCTGAGTAGTAGAGAGAAACACAATATAATGTAGCAGTTGAATGGGCCCTGTAGATTGGGGCTTTGCTGTAAGACAGAAGTCCCAAAGAGCTATTTGGTTTTCAGGTTAATTGCAATAGATTTTAATTTTACATATGAACTTAACATAAACGTGACAGAGATCAGAGGAAACTCAGAAGTATACACAGCTTGATGCATTATTCCATAGATAGAAAAAATAATTATTTCAGACCTGCCTTCTAGTGTGAGATTTATCTCAAAGTGTTTTAATACTCAACATTGTCATACTTAGCTCTTTGTAGCATTTTTCATTTGTAGAGCTTAAGCACTTTGAGACAAAGGGCAAGTTTTATTATCTCCATTTTACAGATGGAAAAGTGAGGCATATAGGCCCTGATCCTTAAAAGTGTTTTAGTCACATTGGCTTCAGTGGGAGTTAGGCACCTAAATACCTCTGAGGTTCTGGCCCATAGTGCCCCCCTCAATGCATCCTTCCCTCTTCCTTCTTCATTCTCTACACCAGGTGGGCCTTGTTTTTCAGTGTAGTTGTAGCCCAATTGGCCCCAGGATATGAGAGCAATCAGGTGGGTGAGGTAATATCTTTTATTGGACCTACTTCTGTTGGTGTAAGAGATAAGATTTCAAGCTACACAGAGCTCTTCTTCAGGTCTGGAAAAGGTACTCAATGTCACAACTAAGTACAAAGTGGGACAGATTGTTTAATATAAGGGACAAACACATGTTGCAGGAGACCATTTAAGGTGAAGTGGGCAATTCATCCAAGGGTGTCCTGGGAAGACAACTCTATGGCTGTTTCTCCGTTCCAGAACCAAGGGAATTCTCCCCCTTACTGGAACTGGGGCTCTTAGAGCCCTTTTATGCTGCCCAGGTACCCTTTAACCCGTGTAAAGGCTGTGAGGGGGTTAAGAATCTCACCGACAATGTTTTGTTTAAGAGAAGCTAAACCAATTTTCAGGGCCCAGATCCAACAGAAAGAGTCATCTGCTGGGAAAAAGGGAATTACCTAGAAGAACTGTGCAGTTTGCTGCAGACTTTTTTTTTTTTTTTTTTTTTTTTTTTTGGGTACAGTTTTCAATGGGCATTCACAGCCTGAGCTCAAAGAGAAAGGAGCCATGTATCCAAAGAAATATAGAAGAGCCATGCCCAGGGGAAGGCTCCTGAGCTTGGGATAGAAAGGTTAGTATAGAAAGGAGGGAGATGGGAATGTGGGTGAGGGTTGCAGGAGCACTTGCAGTCTTACAGGCCTGGGGTAACAGTCAAAGGGGGATTGCTTTATAGCAAACGGAGTTAGGGAATGGCTAGGGTTTGCCTACCCTGATGGATTTTGCACGTGTGAGACCTGTACTGCTGAACTTAGGGTAAGCAGTATTTTTCTTACAGGCCTTCCTGGTCGTCTTTGCTGGGCTTCATATCTCATGATTAGCTCACTGCATCACTGCTTCAGCATGCCTCAGTGCACTGACTGTCCTTTAGCACGCTGATTACATTGACTGCAATGTTTCCTGAAATAATGGGCCAGATCCTCAGCTGGTGCAAATGGGTTAAACATCATTGAAAGCCAAAGGCAGCTTCATTACCTGTTAGCTATTCCCTTTGTACTTTTTCAAAATTCATATACAAAGCACAGAGAGAGAGATGGCAGCATTGTTCCAAACCATCTTGCCTCAAATGCTTCCATTCAAAGACTATTTCACAGTTTGAGAAATAACCTTCTTGGGCAGGCTGGTGGTGACAGGGAGGGTTTCATCTTACATCTGTGTTACCTTTAGAGAGGTTTTGCATTGCATTCTCTTCATGCAGGTCAACTGGATTGCACAGCCTAATTCTCCTCTGACTCATGCTGGGGTAAAGTAGGAGTAACTTCACTGAGGTGAATGGAATTGCACCCTTCTAGAACTGGTGTGAGAAAAATCAGGCCCTCATTTTCTGCAAGCTTTATGTTTAAATAGATGTTCACTTTGATACTGAGCCTGAAAGAGATCTAACCTCATGGACCTGTGTAAGGACCCGTTCTATTTTTCCATTACATTCTATATAGATTCTTAAACTGCCACATCACTGGAGTATCTAAGCCCCTTCTAATAGTGCATTGAATGATGTGACTGATACCTTTCATGTGTGGTTCATTCTCTCCCCAGGAGAAGAACCATATGCGCAGAATGGGGTTTGGGTTTGGGTTTGGTTTTTTGAAATGCACACACTGCTCTATGGTAGAGAAGGCTGATCATAGAAATGTGGCTTGCATTTGGAGCGGAAGGTGGTGAGGTTTGTTATGGTCCATCGTCCCTGTGGGAGTTCGTTCTGCAGTCTTGGACCAGCCCCTGCGAAAGCTGAGCATAGCTGAGCTTTCCCCTTATAGCAGAAAGTTCCATTGTGCCTGAGGAGCAGAGCTGTTAACTATGGTCTTCATCCTGGAGTTTTAGGTAATATTTTAAATATCCTGACCATCAGGACAGGATGGAGCCTCCTAACCAACTGTAGATGGTATAACCCATTACTTGTGGATGCTGCTATGTGAGAGCTTAGTGTCAGAAAAGAATCCAAGAAATACAGACCGAATCCATAAACTACAGACCGAATTGACCATTGTGAGTGTGTATTTCAACCAAATGGCACCATGTCTGCAAACTCTTCAAAGTGCTTTTCTCTGCCCACCAGCATCACCTCTGTCTTGTTTAGGGTCAGCTTCAGCCAGCTGTTCTTCATCCATGAGTTGATCTTTTCCAAGCACTGAGTTGTCTTGGTGGCTATCTTGGTATGGCCCTATGTAGTGAAGAATAGGTAAAACTGCTTGTCATCTGCATATTACTGGCACTTGAGTCCATGTCATTTTAGCAGTTCATCTATTTTCATCTTTGCAGGACTGGGGCCTTTACCTTTAATTCCTTAATAACTTGAGGAGTGCCCTAGATCTAATTTGCAACAGACATATGAGTGAGACATATATATTACCTTATCAACCAATGTATTTTCAGCACAGGAGCTTAATCTTTTTGGCTTGAATTCCTACCTTGCATACAGTTGATAATTACAGATTTACTTAGCTTCCTTCAGACATTTGATTATTGTTCATTTTACAACTTGTAAAGAATCTTCAGAAGCAAGACACAATACCAACCCCATCCTTAATAATTGTCTTTCTCCAACAATATTTTTAAGAGTCGGAGCCTTAAATTCAAAGTAAGTGGGACTACTTTTAAATGGCTGAATAGGCTCAACATTCCAAAAGAGTGAGCATATGTTCCCTCGGAGGCTCGGACCTCTGGTTTGGCTGATAGGTGGCAGACATTAATCAAGCAGAAGATGGTTATAGTGTATTTAATTGTTACTGAATTACTTTCCATAAAGAAGCATGAAAACACATCTGTGATTTCCCACACGCTCTAATGAAGTGCAGTACTTATTTTTTCCTACTTTCCTTTCAAAAGCCAAAGAGGATGGGAGGGAGGATACCTGAAGTTACTTATATGCCAGACAAAGTCTGATCAAGAATGGCCCTGAAAACAACATGATGAAGAGCTGTGGAAGCCGAGCTGAAAAACCTGGGGAACAGCTAGGGAACCATTAAAAGACTTGCCAGAAACAGACAGGAAAGGAGAAGCTTTGTCACTGCCCTAAATGCCAGAGGCATAATAGGAATATGATGATGATCTCTGCTATGTTTTAAGACTGCACGGACGCTACCAGTTCCCTGGCTGCACAAAGACTTTTCATCATAGCCTTCTCTATCCAAGGTAGCTAGCGTTTAATGTCTTTATAATACGCTCCTCATCACCCTGGTATTTACCTTAAAGTTTTAAAATTTCATCTTGGAGCTGAAATACTTTGAAGCTCTTGAAAACCAAGGGAATCCATGGGACTGAATGTTCTTGGCAGAAACATCGATTCAGAGGAATCAGTATTCGGAAAGGTTGGTTCGCCACACTCGGTGACACTTTAGCTGAGAAGAGAGTTTACTCATCAGTACGATCAGCCATGATTACTGTATGGAATGCAAGTGATCAGTTTAATACAGTACATCTCATCTATTCATATTATAAGAGTGGGCCACATTTAGGACACACTCAAGTTTTTGTTGCCCTCTTGAAAATTACACTATTAAAAGGATCGTACAATGTAATGTACAGTATTTATTAGGTCAGGTTTATCTTGTAGCATGATAGTTTACAGCTTAGCTACTGACTGGTAGCATAATTTTGTAAATGTGTAAAATGTTGCAATAAATATATTTCTATATATGTCAAACGTTAATTGCCTTCCCAGGGCTAAGAATGTCTCAGTGTGCTCACTAACAAGTTTTATTGGTGGTATAAAATTTACTGTGTTGACATATCCTTTAAAACTCTGAAGACGTCGGAGCTTGCAAAATGCCCAAATGACATTACAAAGAATAAGTCAAAAATTTTATTTGAATTCCCCCCCTCCTCTTTTGCATAGCAACCCACATTAAGCCACAGAAAAAAGTGACAACACTTGTAAAATAAAGGAGTAATCACTCTTTACCAGATGCATTCACAGTGAATTTGTAATGAAGTAGTGTATTTTCACTGGAGAAGTCCAAGGCACAGCAAATAGGCTTCATTATATAGGGTATTTGTTTGATATATCTCAGCATGGCAAGCCTAAGCAATACAGGACCTTTACACTTGTTAGATAAAATGAACCACTTAAAGACTTTGTTGCAGAAGTTCTGATTTGCATGAAAAGAATTTTAGTGCTATATTGTCTCTTGAACTGACAATTACTGCAAATTTTACCCAGGAGAAAGGCATGCTGGCATCTTATAGTTTGACATGACTATTAAGGAGAATTTTTTTTTCCAGACAGATAAAAAGGGAAATAAAACATATCTCACTGAAGGAACATTTCATTGAAACAATAGACATTTGAAGTAAAATCAGAGAGTTGAAAATTGTACCACATAACCAGAAAAGAATACACATGATATATAGAAAAAAAACCCATGAACCCTAAGTCTGTAAGAAAGATACTCCTTGAAAAACCAGGAGCAACAGGAAAGGTGAATTCTCCAAGGTCAGTAATCTACAGTAATATACAATTTTCATTTTTTTAAAATTTGATTTAATCTGTTATCTTTTCACGTGTCTTTTATTCTAAAGAGGACTGTTTTCTTAGATACAGCAAGTCTATTTTGCTTAGCGATAGAAATGGTCAAACTCAAAATGATGCCCAAGCCTGATAGACTTGATTGCCTTTGATCCTTTCAGGCAGCTTCAAAAGCCAAGTTATTTTAAAACATTCTGGAGGCGTTTTGCAGGCACCCTGTGGGAAACTCGAAAATGCAGCTTCCACAACATCCACAATAAGGCTAGTGACGGAAGGCTTCTCCTGAAAAAGAAAAGTGTCACAAGAACACATCTAGGTATAAGAGTTGATTTTTATTAAAAGGAAGAGAGAAGGAATGCACTCAGCTGTGAATAAACAGCTATTCCTTATGCGTGCACGCACACACAGGCGTGCACAAATAATGTTATATGCCTTTCCAAACAATGGGAGTTTCACTAATTCACTCCAAATTTTCAGTCTGCTAAAATGCCAGCAAAAACAAGCTAGGTGATCAAGAAAAGAATAACTAGCCTTCCTCATGAAAAATTAAGCATTTCCCTCATTTAATTCTACATATACAGTAGAACAGTAGAAATGGTTCAAGGTATTTGCTTATTGCTTGCGATTTAGCATGAGAAATAAAATCATTGTTATTGCTATTAATATAACGTATCAGTAACCAGGGCCACAATGTGCACTATGCACACGTGCACTAAAAAGACAGTCCCAAGAGCTAACAATTCAAGAATATGACCAGAGACGACAGATGGAGAAACAAGCTAAGGAAGAGGACATGGAGACATGAAAATGGAGGAGAAGTTACCAGCAAAATGGTGGTGGTTGGTATAAAAAGAGGCAGTTACCACACACCCAGTGCCTAGTCATTGTAGCATTCGGGGCTGAAATTTTGTGCACTGAGACTTTTTTTCATTTATGTTTATTTTATTTTCATTGCACAAGAAGCAAAACATCTCTCATAGACTATAGGATGAACAACAGCAGGAGGACCTCTGGGCCGGGATGGTAACACACCTGAACAATTCATAACCAGAGAAAAAAGAGTCTTTAACTAGCAGACACCTTGGGTGCACCCATGTTGTATTAAGGCCATTGTCCCATTTTTACTAAACTTACACTATTTACTGGGCCATAGCCTCAGATCTGGCTGCTTTGTGCCCAGCGCAGTTTTCCAGCCAGTACAGGGGAGGGTTGCCAGGGTGACTGTAAACCAGGGATTGTCCTTAGCTGGCCTTTTTTATTGGGTTTCAATCTGCTTTGTGCTGCCCTTGTGGCAAATGTAAGAGGGGCTGAGGATTTGGCCGATTAAGTCTCACCAGTAATTATGCACAATTTTGTTCTGCAAATTTCTAGAAATCCAGCCAATGCTACGTAATTATTATTACCAGCTATTAATTTTTCCATTACTTACAGGGCTTGTGCGCTCTTCCCAGTTTTCCATAGTCTGGGTTTATTTTTGGCTCCATCTTGCCTGTTTTCATAGATGAGCCATTAAAGTTCACCCTTTTTGTTCTTATTTTTCTGTTACTGGGAGACCTCATAATATTGCCATTGGATCAGGAGGGTGCGCCGTCTTTGTGATTCTTCCCAGGGCTTCCCCTGAGACAGTGTAGCTACACATAGCCCTATTCATTGACGTTTAGAGCTAAAGACAGACTAGCCAAGGTGAAGAGTTACATTTTTTAAACCAGATTCTGCCTACCCTTTATATATGCAGAAGTGGGTGAGAACGCACAGAGCCTTCCCCTGATCCTGTCCCATGTGCACCTTGTGCCAAGGCCAGGGACTAACATAACTGTAAGATCGTTGGCACAAGGACCATGTTTTTACTATGTGTGCATGGACCAGGGGTCCTGGTCCATGACTGGGTTTCCTAGGCTCTACTGCAGTGCAAATAAATAATCATCACAGTGCAGGGATTACTTCCTCCAGGCACCTCCTTGTGCACTTCCTCCATTGCAGGCCTGTTTCTATCAGGCACTGCCTAACCCTAATTGTTTTTGTGACTCAGTTAGAGTCAGGTTGTTAGGTAATTACTGTTCCTAAACACCATGCATAGCCGCAAGTCTAATAATTCCGTGATCCAAATCGCCTTAGCAGTTAAGCATGTTTTGGCTTAAGTTCCTGCTGTCTTTTTCCAACCACTTGACTTTCCTTCTCCAGATGTTCTGCCTGTTTCACACATCTGGCACTGTGGCATGTACCCTTCCTTATTCCCTTACTTATCCTGTTAGATCTCACCCAACCTTTCATATTTAGCACACACAACCAAACCTGGAGACATGACTATTTTTCATCCTGCTCCCAGTTAAGTATCGTCCACATACATTTTGAATTGCAAAGATATTATGGGGAAAAAATCTGTATATATAAACATGCACAAAGCCTGAATTTAGTTGCAAAAAATATTCATGATTGACATTCAAGTGCCATAAACAAAATTAGTGGTCATCATTCAAGCAGAAAGTTATCATCAGATGGTGCTAAACAAACATGGGCTCAAAGTGGAATAGAGGCTTTTTTAATAAGGGATGTATGAGTAATTTAACTAATCACTATAGTCAGTCTAGCAGAGCACATTTTTCTCATACATAAGCAAATAGAAATCTGGAAAGTTATGAGCACTGCACTTGCAGATTAATCTTAGAATATAAATGTCACCTGCACAAAACTCCTAAATCCTTTCATTTTCCTTTTAAATTATAGTTCATTTCAGTTGTTTTAGGTGTTTAATCTAGACTTGCATCCCAGAAACTCAAATGCTGGTGAAAGAGGGAAGGAGGGGAATTGGCTTCTAAGCCACTAGTGTCCTGGGGACACACTCTTCTGATCCTTGACCAGGACCTTGGAATCAGGCAAGCACAAACCAGCCTTAGAGAATCTGACTCTGATTTTACACTCAGCCCCGTTGACGTTGGGCCTGGATTTGCAGGGTGGATTCCAGACCTGTACAGGGCAAACATGATCAAAGACACTCACAGTAAGAGAATTTGCCACTGCCATTTGTGACTGTATTGGGAGGGGCTGGATGGCAGCTTTGAATCCATAATTGAAACATCCTAATGAGCTCTGGTGTAATTTTTGTTTGTTTAGACTTCTTTTAAATTAATCATTTTAAACAGGAGCCCGGGCCTGAGAGAGAGGCTCCATTGCCTCCTCTACAAAAAGTCAAAACGACTTACCCACCTGCCTCAGTGGGGTGTTGGGAGGGTGAGTATTCAGAGACAGCTTCAGAATGGAGTAGGCTGAGGTGGCGGAGACAAGCTTAGCGAGGCGCTGTGACGTGATGATGATGTCTCTTAAAGGTGCTGTCCAGGGTACTCACTGGGGCAGAACAGTTAATGCATATCCCAAGGGCTGACGCTCCGCAGCACTTTGATCGGTCAGTGTGTTTAACGAGTATCAGCTCCTCTCCATCACCCTCCCCTTGGCCACTTGCCAAATATCCTTCCGCCTTCCATGGCACAAGTCCTCCTCCCCATCCATGCTGCCACTAAATAGTTATCATTGCTGTTTCACATTTCATTTTGCCTTTTGCATCTTTCAAACTCACCATAAGGTTCCAGGGCCTAAGCCTGCTCTTACTGAAATTCCCATTGGCTTCCAGGGGAACAGGATTGGGCCGCAAGAGCTGATTGCTGTCAAGAGTTTTCTTCATTAATGAGACAGTTTGTTTGCTGGATGGTATTCGCCAAGTGCTAGCTGAAGTTCTAGGAACCAGCCTTGTCACCCTCCCTCATGTAAACAGTTTTGTTGCGCCAGAGTCTGATCTCAGTTACCCTGTTTGAACCTGGAGTAACTCCATTAAAGTCAGTGGAGTTACTGCAGTTATACGTCAGTGTAAGTGAGATCAGAATCTGGCCCAGTGACTTTAATGGGCACTGCACCTGTAAGGGATGACAGCATGATCTGGTTCTTAGTAAGAAATTCATTGCAGCTTCCTAGTAAGTAGAGATGGTTTGCATTCACAGAGAGCATTTTGTGCTGTTTTGTAATATATGCTGTAATTATGCAGCTGATGGAGCCTCACGTACCAGTTATTTTATTCCTATACATAAATTAACAGAAGATTTTGTATAATGACAGGGTGATGAACGTCTAGGTCATTGTCATTCATTTGTTGATGGCCTTGAGAGCTGAGGGCCAGCAAGGATTATTTTATTATTTAGCTAGCACAAATATAGACCTCCGCTAATTTATACTTAAATCTTATTCTATTTCAAGTCTGCTATTAACCCTCCCTTGTGGCCAATCAAAACTTTTTTGATGCACGAGTAGAACTATCTTTCCCTAAAGACACAGTCTGTGCAGGGCTCGCACCATTGAGCTATAGCTTCTTGCTGCAAGAGTGGATGCACTCCTCTGGCTCTTATGATTTTTGACCCTTGAGGGCAGGGGTAGAAGAGAAGAGCGTGAGCTAGGGCCTGCTCAATGACCTGATCCCAGGTCTGAATACTTCACTCTGGAAGTTGCAGCCTGCACCTTATTGGGTGAACACATGAGCTCTCGCTGGACCCCAGCAACACATAGCCAGGTACGCTTTCAGATCTTAACCATACCTCCAGTCAGGTCTGCAACGTTGTACTATATCTTTTAAGCCATTGCCTTGGGCATTTCTGCAGAGCTCCAATGCCTATTTTCCTCCGCGCTTGCTCCATTGCTTCAGTGCCCATTTTTCTTGGTGCCTCAGCACCCATTGTGGCCTCAGCAATAGCTTTGGCACCCAGCCCCATTTTGCTTCACCTCTCCCTTTTGCTCCATGCTTTTCTCAGTGCCTCTGTTTGCCAGAGCCTTGGCACTGTCTCAGGGTCTTTAACAATGGTGTTTGCTCCGCCCTCGCAGAACCAGCATTATTCTCCGTGCATTGGAGCCTGAAGGCAGGTCTTCACTACGGGGGGGGGGTCGATTTAAGATACGCAAATTCAGCTACGAGAATAGCATAGCTGAATTCGACGTATCAGAGCCGACTTACCCCGCTGTGAGGACGGCGGCAAAATCGACCTCCGCGGCTCCCCGTCGACGGCGCTTACTCCCACCTCCGCTGGTGGAGTAAGAGCATCGATTCGGGGATCGATTGTCACGTCCCGACGAGACGCGATAATTTGATCTCCGAGAGATCGATTTGTACCCACCGATTCAGGCGGGTGGTGTAGACCTAGCCTCAGTTTAGGCTGCTCTGAGAGCAATGTTTTTATTAGGTTACATTAAAGCGACTTGGCGTAGCAATAGCTGACCTGCCGGTTTGAGCACAAAATGTCTTTGTTTTGTGGCCTGGGTACCTATCTCATGTGCTTGTCCATCTGTTGGTGTGGTGCTTCCCTTTTATGGCCCAATACCCACTTCCCTTTTGTAGATACAGTGGCTAGATAGGAAGGAAGATGGCTTAGCAACCTAAAACCCCCATCAATGTGATAGAACAATGTTAAGATCATCTGAGATCACCTGCTAAGGCTGACAGCTATGCTTGAAAATGTCATAAGAATGTAAGAATGGACATATCGGGTCAGGCCAATGGTCCATCTAGCCCAGTGTCCTGTCTTCCATCAGTGGTTGGTGCCAGATGCTTCAGAGAGAGTGAACAGAACAGGGCAATTCATCCAATGATTCATCTACTGTTATCCAGTTCCAGCTTCTAGCAGTCACAGGTTTAGGGACACTTGGCGCCTGGGTTTCCCTGGCCATCTTGGCTAATAGCCATTGATGGACCTATCCTCCATTAACATATCTAATTCTTTTTTGAACCCAGTTATATTTTTAGTCTTCACGACATGCATTCCTGTGTTGTGTGAAGAAGTACTTCCTTGTGTTTTAAACCGCCTGCCTATTAATTTCATTGGGTGACCCCTTATTCATGTGTTATGTGAAAGGGTAAATAGCACTTCCATATTCACTTTCCCCACGTCATTTGTGATTTTATAGACCTTAATCATATCTCCTGTCAGTCTTCTTTTTTCCAAGCTGAACAGTCCCAGTCTTTTTAATGCCTCATCAGATGGAAGCTGTTTCATATCCCTTATAATTTTTGCTGCCCTTGTTTACTTTTTCCAATTCTAATTTTACTTTTTTGAGATGGGGTGACCAGAACTGTACGCAGTATTCAAGGTGTGGGCATACCATGGATTCATATAGTGGCATTGTGATATTTTCTGTTGTATTATCTATCCCTTTCCTAATGGTTCCTAACTTTCTATTAGCTTTTTGACTGCCACTGCACATTGAGCAGATATTTTCAGCAAACTAACCACAATGACTCCAAGATCTCTTTCTTGAGTGGTATCAATTAATTTAGCCCCCATCATTTCATAGGTATAGTTGGGATTATGTTTTCCAGTGTGCACTAGTTTGCATTTACCAGCATTGAATTTCATCTGCCATTTTGTTTCCCAGTCACCTAGGTTTGTGAGATCCCTATGTAGCTGTTCACAGTCAATTAGGACTTAATTATCTTGAGTAGTCTTGTATCATCTGCCAACTTTGTCACCTCACTGTTTATCCCTTTTTCCATAGCATTTATGAATATGTTGAATAGCACTAATCCCAGTACAGTTCCTTGGGGGGGAAGGGGAGAAGGAGGGACGACCCTGCTATTTATGTGACAATTTATTCCAACCCTTTTTTTCCTATCTTTTAACCAGTTACTGATCTGTGAGAGGACCTTCCCTCTTATCCCATGACTCTTTACTTTACTTAAGAGCCTTTGTTGAGGGACCATGCCAAAGGCTTTCAAAAAGTTCAGATATACTATATCTACTGTATCACGCTTGTCCACATGTTTGTTGACCCCCTCCAAGAATTCTAGTAGATTGGTGTGGTATAATTTCCATTTACAAAAGCTATGTCGTCCCCAACATATCGTGTTTATCTATGTGTTTGATCATTCTGTTCATTACTATAGTTTCAACCAATTTGCCTGGTACTAAAGTCAGGCTCACTGGCCTGTAATTGCCAGAATCACCTCTAGAGCCTTTAAAAAAAAAATCAGCATGACATCAGCTATCCTCCAGTCATCTGGTACAGAGTCTGATTTAAGTAATAGGTTACTGACCATAGTTAGTAGTTCTGCAATTTCATGTTTGAGTTCCTCCAGAACTCTTGGGTGAATACCGTCTGCTCCTGGTGATTTATTACTGTTTAATTTATCAATTTGTTCCAAAGCATCCTCTGTTGAAACCTCAGTCTGGGGCAGTTCCTCAAATTTGTCACTGAAAAAGAATGGCTCATGTGTAGCAATCTCCCTCACATCCTCCGTCATGAAGAACGATGCAAAGAATTCATTTAGCTTCTCCGCAGTGGTCTTGTCTTCCTTTAGTGCTTCTTTAGCACTTGATTGTCCAGTGGTGCCACTGATTATTTGGCAGGCTTCCTGCTTCTGATGTACTTATTTTTTTATTTCTTGCTGTTAATTTTTGTGTCTTTCGCTAGTTGCTCTTCAAATTCTCTTTTGGCCAGCCTAATTATACTATATGTCACCCCATATGTCAGACTATATTCACCCCAAATGTTACAAGCACCTGTTTGCAGCCCCATGGGAACTCCTCTAACTCAGTCTGGGGCCAGTCAGGAGTACTTAGCAAAGCAAAAACCTCAAAATATAAGCCTGTAGCCTGCATCATCATCATCATCATCACAGCAGAAGGTTCTGACAAGCTCCTCAGCACATGCAAGCTTTAATTTAGTCTCCATTTCTATGAATGGAAGTTACTATGAACCTACCTCGCAAGTATTTAGCCTTTGTCTCCGTTTTCCCCATCTCCTCCCTCCAGTTTTGTAAAGTCTTTGAGGTAAGCTTTGTGACTTGTATGTTTTGAAAGAACGTTGTAGATATTATATAATCTGAATAATAATATTTATTGCTCCTGCCTAAGTCTCAAAAATAAATTTAGTTTTATAAAACTCTCAGAATAATGATGTTGGAAAATATTTACACAAAATCCCCATTCGTTGACATCATGGGACAGTAACATCACCTGAATATTACTCAGTATCTCATGGCTCCAGTCACTCCAGTAACACAGTGGAGGGAATTTGGACTTAATGGGTAAACCTTAGTGACTTTGCAAGCTTTTTTTCAAGCTATCTTAGCGCGACATGTTTGCCAGAGTTGGAATCTCTGGAAAACACCTTATTGCAGTTTTAGCTGCAATGGGGGAGAGAAAACCCCATCTAATAGATGTATATTACTCATTGAACTGCTTCCTTGTGAAATGTAGAGCTGCTCGAGCTAGAAATAAGAATGTATAGAGGGGAAATGTTGAGAAGGAAAAGTTAAAGAACAATAGCCAGAGAGCTGTAAAATACTTGCTACTTGTGTCCAACCTGAGCAGTAATCTATATATAAACATTGTTCCTCTCTGGTGCCCAAAGTACTGTATTGTTTAGTAAAAATGGTCAATTCTGGAGATTGTTACAGTACCATCAAGCCTATACTTCTGACCGCTCAGGTAACAGCTTTATGATAGAGCCTGAGAAATCTGACCTTCTTGCCCCCTATTCTCATTATCACCCCTTCATCCCCTCCCACACCCATAAAACACATGCATGCTTTAAAACAAACAAAGCTGTTACAGCTTCCAAAATGGTCCAGTGGACATAATTATGGCCGCCATCTTGGATTGTCTCTCTGAAAGAGCGACTCTTAGCCACTGCTTTAGAAGCTTTAAAATTCTCTTGTTTTCCCTTAACTTTATTCATGTTATACTTAAAATAACAAGAGAACAGTTTTTGCTCCAATAATGTCAGATATTTCTATCAATTTCAGATCAGAATGTATCCATCAGTGTTGCAGAATCCATAATGGGAGAATTAACTTGCAATCTATTGTCCTGAGCCTGTACTCTGGCCCACCTGCACAATTTTCCATTACTGTGTGGAGTCTCATTGACTTCAGTAGGACTCCATAAACGCATATGGTCTATCATGCTGTTTAGATTGTAACTGAGATTCATAATGTCCTCACTTACATTTAATATGCTACTGTATCTAATAAGAAAGCGGAATAGATCATGGTGTTTATAGTTTCTGCTTTACATAAAAATTCAGCTGTACATCTGTAATATATTCTCTTAACATACTTTCAAAAGGTTTTTGGTTAAAATAAATTCTAATTGTTAATTATATTATCACAACCGAAATAGAAAAAACATTGAGAAATGTATTAAAATTTACATTATAGTGGAAAATGTATATTCCTTACATGCTTTTAGTAGCCAATAAATTCCTAATATTTTCATTTGCAGAGTGTCACATTCTGTGTCAGTTTCATAATCATGTAACGCAAGTGCTGTAACTGAGCAAACGTCTAATAAAATTACATCTAAAGCACCTACTTACAATCAATTTAAAAAGTAGGAAAGGTAAGATGAAGATTTATAAACAAAGAAAGGTCTGACCTAAACAGCAGCTTTCAACTGAACCAGTATACAGTCTCCAGTTCTGTTCATACCCAATCTCAGGATACGTTTAACAGTAACGAGCCATTCTGTATGATTAGTAGTATCAGCACACTTCCTGCTAACCAAACCAGGAAGCATAAAGGGGTTAGAAAGTATTAAGCCTTTAAGCTCCTAGATCTCCCTCTGAAGGTGTCCTGCTCTTCTTTTCTAATTCATTAGAGGATAAATCTGTGATAAGCAAAGTAAATTAGATTCAGTGACATTCTGCTAATTGAGTCATCTCCTTCTGCCTGGCTTGGCTGAGTTTTTAATTACCAGCTAATCTCATCAATATGGTGGATGACTGGCAGTGTGCAGATCACTGTATTACAACCACAGTGAATTAGAAAAAGAAGTTTATGGCTCATTGCTTGACCCAGGTCTCTCTTGTCACACACAGTGGAATAAATTGGGCAAATCTGCTGGTCATCTAGTGACCTGAAACTGTGGAGAACACAGAGGCTAACTACAGGTAAATAACTAAATAAAAACACCACAATTGTGTTGGAGATGCTGCAGTTTTAAGAGTGATGGAGCACAAGGGAAGAGAGCAGAGCCGAGATTATGAAGTGTGTACTATCAAAGCCTATCCTGGATCTTGATGGAGCTTTATTTCAGTGAAACTTAGGTATTTAAAGAGAAGGATGCATTTTTATAAATGAGATAATATTTATTTTGCTACACTGGCTAGCAATTCAGGTTCTGTTCACCTGTGATACACTGAAAGCTCACAGTAACCTCTGCACACAGGCAGAGTCCCACACGAAAGCTATTGCAGGACTGCTTTGTCTCTGAAACTTTCGCAAATATATATTTGATTTTAGTTATCGCTATATTACAGGGGTAGGCAACCTATGGCATGTGTGCCAAAGGCGGCACGCGAGCTGATTTTTAGTGGCACTCACGCTGCCCGGGTTCTGGCCACCGGTCCGGGGGCTCTGTATTTTAATTTAATTTTAAATGAAGCTTCTTAAACATTTAAAAAAACTTATTTACTTTACATACAACAATAGTTTAGTTATATAGTATAGACTTATAGAAAGAGACCTTCTAAAAACATTAAAATGCACCACTGAAGTCAAGGGGCACAAAATCAAGTAATTAATCTTGATTAGGCAACTGTCTTACGAAAAGCCCAATGTCTAGCAATACTTAACTCCAGTACTGGGCATATGCATCCCCTCTTAAGTGGAATTTTTGACTCCTTTTATATCAATTAAGCAACAGTTACGGTGTGAGGGGAAAGGGGGAGGTCAGCTGGTCCATGGAAGATATCCAATTAAAGTGGTGGCCCTGATGTGATTGACGCATGTATATAGAAATACTTCATGGTCTGATTATTTAAAATGAGCTGGTTCAGTGACGATGCCTGCTACTAAGTTCATCGGTGAGACTATTCACAGAGGGTGTGTGATTGGAACACAGTCAAAATGCTATCATTTACACATTTGCATGAATGGTCATTGAAAAAAATGTTTTGTAGCTTTCACATGACTCTGATAACCACACTGGGGCCCCACATCAGCAAAGCATTTAAGTGTATGCAAGGCTACGCCCATTGAAGTCTATGGGAAGGCTCACATGCTTAATGTTAAGCATGGCCTTAAGTGAGCTGGTGGATTGGAACGTGAAGGCTGAAATGCTGGCCCAGATTCTCAAAGGTAGTCAGGTGCCTGACTCCTAACTAGCCCAGTGTACTCCCAAGCAGAGGTGACACATTGAGGGACATGCATGGTCACCTGCCTCCCCCAGCTTTGCTGCTTGGCTTGTATTGAGCATGCTCAGTAACACTGCTGAAGCTGGCTGCCCTCACGCTGCCACCCCACCCCCAGCAGGCACAGGTTGTCTCTGCTCCCAAATTAGGTGCCTTAGCAAATCTGCTCCTCTGTGTTTAACTCACTTTTCTGTTATCCCAAGGTACTGAAGAACCCTGACGCCTATGCAGTCATCATTAAGTGCTGCAGTACTAAGCACAGTCATCTGAGAGGATGGCAGTTGCTGTTTAATACATTTGTGTGGGTGGGACATTAAGAACAGCCCAAGGGCAGAAAGCAAACAGCAGCCAGATGACTTGCAGCTGGCTTAATCAGTTGAAGTGTACCCCAGTTCTTTTACGTCATGAAATGTATCTGCTAAGTGTCATGCCAGGTGTCAGTGAAAAGCTCATGACTACTCGTAGTAATATCATGTAACGGGGCAAGCAACTACTGTGAAATTATGGCCATAAACTGAAATTATATTTCTTAAAATGTGTTTGCCAACCAAGCAAGTGTTAGTCCTCCCTAGACAAAGGAATGCAGTTTTCCACCTGGGAGTGACTGCCAAAGTACTTTGAAAGAGAATTAGAATCCATTTACAGGTCCCATAAACAGACCCATCAAGCTAACAAGGGATGGAGACACACCTCACACTATCCTGGTTGGGGAGGAGATTAACAGTCACATGTTTAATACTCATGCAATTAGATGGGAGGGGGCAGGAATGAAATAATTTGCATTTTAGAAGATATCCCCAGCAGGACACACCCTTCACCAACAGCTGCCCTGTTGCCTTCCTCACAGCTCGAATGAACTTTAGCTAGCAATAACCCTCAGAAGACTCCATTTCAAAGGTTCAAAGAGGGGGTCAAAGGAACCCCAAGTTATCTAGTGTTCACTTAAAGCTACCAACCCTTTGACTGTGTGTGCTAGCAGGAGTCTAGTCACCTAGCTTGATAGAACCATGTGGGAAGGACTTTACCTTGAACCACATCTAGCTTGTTACATTTTAGTAACTAGAAAGCATTTTTGGCTTGTAACCATTTCTGACTTTAATACTTATATTTGTACTTGCTGAAAAACCTATTGCTTTGGAATTAAATAAACTTGTTTTATTTTTAAGCTAGACAAATCCAGTGCTGTGTTTGAACTGAACTGTGTAGTACCACCAGTTAGAACTGCAATTTCATGGACCCTTTGCATTGAAGAATGGGATGCAGCTTACTTTGAGCCTTAGGGCAGCAGTAACAGCCACTGTTCAGACCATGGGGGAATCCTGCCTGTGCAAAGGCTGGTTGTTTGGGTTTTGTGTAGTGGAGGAAATTTAGCCGACAGACACCAATGAGCAACAACAGCTGTTCTATGTGTTCTGCAAATTGAGAATTGCCAAAACACTATTTGGACACACTACTTCAAAAGGTAGGCAGTGTGGCCAAATGGATAGCGCCCTGGTCTTTGACTCAGGGGACCTGAGTTCAATAGCTGGCATGGTCCCTGAGTGACCTTGGCCAAACCTCTTTGTTCCCTCAGTTTCCCAAACTGTGAAAGACGGCTAACGAGAATGAGCTCTTTTATAAAGACCAAGCCCTGCTCATGTCCTACAGCCAGGCTTGGCCTTCCTTCCCTCACTCCAGGTAATCCAGCTCTGATTGCAGGCGCCCTCTGTCTCGACCTTTGGCGCTGGCATTTGGTCTCTGACTTCAGTTCTGCCTCATGCTTTGACCTTGGCATTTGGACTCCGATGACTAGGGCTGACTGCCTACGACACAGTCTCCTGCCACTTTTATTGGGCCAACTTCTGTTGGTGGAAGGTACAAGCTTTCCAGCTACACAGAGCTCATCTTCTGGTATGGCAAAGGAAGCAGCATGTCTGAGCTAAATACAAGTCTGGCCAGATTGTTAAGCAGGGGGAACATATGGGCAGCTGTCACTTGAACTGAAGTGGGCAATTGGGGGTTAGATTGTTATGCATAAAGGGCTTGAGTGGGGAATTAAGGTAGCAGGCAGTATGGTGTGTTACAAATTGTTGTAATGAACTATAAAACCAGTGTCCCTGTTAAGAATGTGGCTTTTGGTGTCCAGCAGAGTCATGAATTTAAGCTTTCAGGCTCATCTTTTGACAGTGTTGTGCAGGTTTCCCTTGAGGCAGAGATGAAAGTGGGCTGGTACGGACCAGTACCGCGTACCGGTAAGAATTGGCCACCGGTACAGGCCCGTACACAGCCGACGTTAAAGCACTGCCATGGCAGTGCTTTAACGTGACTGCCCCTTTCCCCCGCCCCCGCCCCCAGGGCTGCTGAGAAGGGGGGGGAAGGGGCAGCTGCCCAGGGGCCCAGCAATTTAAAAGGGTCCGGAGCTCCCAGCTGCCGCTGCTACCACGGTAGCGGCCAGAGTCCCGGGCCCTTTAAATTGCTGCCAGAGCACCAGGCGGCGCAGGCTGGGCGGTGCAGAAGGGCTGGCTGGAGGAGGCTGAAGCCCAGACCCACCACTTCATCCTGAGGCCCCGCCCCTTCTGGGGGCCCGGTGCTGGGCCCCAGTACCCATAAGACTTTTATGTTACTTTCACCCCTGCCTTGAGGACACATATTGAAAGCTCTCATATGGAGTGATCACTTTGTGAAAAGTGTTTGCGTATGGGTGATACAGTGTTTTTGTCTTTTATCATTTTTTTCTGTTCATTCATTTGAGAGCATAGTGATTGGTTTCACCCACATAGTTGTTATTGGGGCTTTTGATGCACTGGATGAGGTACACCACATGTTGTGATAAGCATGTGTAAGACCCACAAATCTTGAAAGGAGTATTGTGGGGGCATATTGCTCATCATAGCAGTGGAGATAACTGCATGCTTTGAATCAATTGTTCTGGCAGGGGCTGGTGCCATTTTGAGTTGATGTGTCCTGGTTTGTGGGGGGGCCTTCCTTCCCATGATGAGCATGGTACAGTTGGACATTGTTGGAAGGCCAGAAGAAGGTGTTCAAGAAAGATTTCTTTCATGGTGTGGACCCCATGAAATATGTAATTGTTTGATGAGTCCCCGTATGGGTTTCATGCAATAAATATTGTCTTCTAACATTTTCCCATCCCTCATTCCTTTTTATTTAAATCTATTTTTACCTTAGCAAAAAATACATTATATTTATTTCTTTAGGAACCTGAGACTTACTGTTAAATGACTGTGGAGCCATTTCAGTTGCATCTTAATTTTATTAACGTTGGTGAGCGTGTCTAGAGTTGGTTGTTCGCTTGTTTGATCATAGGAAATTTTTTGTTGATTAGCCTCCTAACCCTATTATATATGCAGAGCCATTATTTCAGTCTGCCAAACACTGTTATAATAAAGCAAAACCCTCTCGTTTTTTCATTTTCAGTTCAAATTGGGGGACTGCATATCTGATTAGTTTCTTCTAAGCTCTCATATTCCATTTGTTGTATAGCTCAGTCAAAGAATAAAGATGTATTCTGGATTTAAGAGTTGCTTTCTAGGATGTGGTAATGTAAGTAGAAATTGGAGGAACATTCTCCCTTTAGATTATCACTTGAAATGAACAGCAATCCAAGGGAGTCCTCAGGTTATGATATTTCTTCTCCCTATTATAACCTGTGCAGATTATTTTTTCTAAGAGCTCCATTTTTAATCAGACTTGCACATAGATTTCTTTTTTGTCCTGCTTCCTGTTGCTTAGGTTGCACTTTCAGCTCAAGACATTTTCTATATGGATTTGCTTTATTAGTACTTGCAAATTCAGCGACATACAGCTCACTGTGGAAGTGTAACAGGAAGCGCAAAGCCCCTGCAACAAAGAACTTCCTGTTTTTTACAAGCGTTCAGCTGACCTTGGAGCAGAGTTCCAGATCAAAAGAGACGGAGAGATGGAAATACAGAGCTCTGGCATTTTAACTAGCTTTGTGTAGCATGCACTCACTGCCCTCAGTAAAAAAGGTGGCTGCACTTATCCTGAAAGATTATTACCACATCCCTTTGGAGAGCTACATTTTTTGTCCTTTGGCTTGACTATAGATTTCCAGTCAAATTGATCTCAAACCCTTTGATTCAAATCACTGTGGTTTTCAACTTCAACGTGGTTTCACATTATTTTGTGAAAGAATTAAAGTGGCCATGTTGCTCGCTTGTACTCAGAGAGCCTCTTATTGACTTACTCCTTCACAGTAGGTGGGCAATTTCAATTACATGAGGATCATGAGCTGCATATAAACATACCCAGCATGGCATCACCCTGACTGGATTGTTGAAAGAATAGCCTCCCCACACACGCACCTGTCATTGAGGCTGTTGATTTTTCCAATCATTCTTTGAGGAGCTCACAGGAAGAAAATGAATCTCCGTGAGGGTCAAGTGCCGGAGTCCCGTGGACTGGGTAGTTTAAGGGCTAGTCTCCACATACAAGTTGTACTACGTTAGCTATACCAGTGTACTTAAACCAACTCTACTGCTATTGAAGGTTCTTTATATGGGTATAACTTTTCCCATATGGGAAGGAGAACAAGCTATACCTGTTGATAGTAACTTTATACCAGAATAACTGTCTACAACAGCCTGTATTGGTATAATTATATCATTAAAAACAATTACACTGTTACCTGACATGAAATCATAGAAATGTAGGACTGGAAGGGAGTCAAGTCCAGCCCCTGCCCCATGGCAGGACCAAGTACACCTAGACCATCCCTGATTGATTTTGTCCAACTTGTTTTTAAAAACCTCCAATGATTGGGGATTCCACAACCTCCCTTGGAAGCCTATTCCAGATCTTAACTATCTTTCTAGTTAGAAAGTTATTCCTAATATCTAATCTAAACCTCCCTTGCTGGAGATTAAGCCCATTAATTTGTGTCCTACCTTCAGTGGACATGAAGAACAATTGAGCACCATCCTCTTTATAATAGCCCTTAACATATTTGAAGACAGTAATCAGGTTGCCCCCTCACTCTTCTCTTCTCAAGACTAACATGCCCAGTCTTTTTTAACCTTTTCTCATTTTTGTTGCTCACCTCTGGATTACCTCCAATTTGTCCACATCTTTCCTACTGGGTGGCAACCAGAATTGGAAGCAGTACTCTAGCTGAGGCTTCAGTAGTGCCAAGTAGAGCAGGACGATTACCTCCCGTGTCTTACATACAACATACCTGTTAATACACTCCAGAATGATATTAGCCTTTTTGCAGATGCATCATCTTGTTGACGCATGTTCAATTTGTGATCCACTATAACTCCCAGATCCTTTTCAGCAGTAGTACCACCAAGCCAGTTGTTCCCCATTTTATAGTTGTGCATTTGATTTGTCCTTCCTATGTGAAGTACTTTGCACTTGTCTTTATTGAATTTCATCTTGTTGAATTCAGACCAATTCTCCAATTTGTCAAGATTGTTTTGAATTCGAATCTTGCCCTACAAAGTACTTGCAACCCCTCCCAACTTGGGGTATGTCTACACTACGAGGGTAGTTCGATTTCACTTAAATCGAATATGTGGAATCGATATTGCAAAGTCGAACGTGTGTGTCCACACTAAGGACAGTAATTCGACTTTGTGAGTCCACACTAACGGGGAAAGCGTCGACATTGGAAGCGGTGCACTGTGGGCAGCTATCCCACAGTTCCCGCAGTCCCCGCTGCCCATTGGAATTCTGGGTCGAGCCGCCAATGCCTTCTGGGTAAAAAAAATGTGTCGAGGGTGCTTTTGGGTAATTGTCGTCATCCGTCTGTCACTACCGCCCTCCCTCCCTCCCTGAAAGCGCCGGCGGGAAATCAGTTCACGCACTTTTCTGGTCAGTGACAGCGCGGACGCCACAGCACTGCGAGCATGGATCCCGCTGCGACCATCGCTGCAGTTGTGGCCGTTGTCAACACCTCGCAGCTTATCATCCACCTTTACCAGAGGCAGATGCAGATAAACCAGGCGAGGAGGCTACGGCACCACGGTGAGGGCCTGAAGTCTGAGAGTAGCACAGGCCTGTCAGAAAGCACGGGACCCAGCGCCGAGGACATCACGGTGACAATGGGTCATGTGGATGTTGTGGAACGGCGATTCTGGGCACGGGAAACAAGTACGGACTGGTGGGACCGCATAGTGCTGCAGGTCTGGGATGAATCCCAGTGGCTGCGAAACTTTCGCATGCGGAAGGGGACTTTCATGGAACTTTGTGAGTTGCTGTCCCCTGCCCTGAAGCGCAATGACACCCGGATGCGAGCAGCCCTGACTGTCCAGAAGTGAGTGGCCATAGCCCTCTGGAAGCTTGCAACGCCAGACAGCTACCGGTCAGTCGCGAACCACTTTGGCGTGGGCAAATCTACCATGGGGGTTGTTGTGATGCAAGTAGCCAACGCAATCGTTAAGGTACTGCTTTCAAAGGTAGTGACCCTGGGAAACGTGGAGGTCATCATAGATGGCTTCGCCGCAATGGGATTCCCAAACTGCGGTGGGGCTATAGATGGAACTCACATCCCTATCCTGGGACCGGAGCACCAGGCCAGCCAGTACATCAACCGAAAGGGCTACTTTTCAATGGTGCTGCAAGCACTGGTGGACCACAGGGGATGTTTTACCAACATCAACGTCAGATGCCCTTCATGAGCCAGGGCATCAACGGGCAGGGTTCATGACGCTCGCGTCTTCAGGAACTCTGGTCTGTTTAGACGGCTGCAGGAAGGTATTTACTTCCCAGACCACAAAATAACTCTTGGGGATGTGGAGATGCCTACAGTGATCCTTGGGGACCCAGCCTACCTGCTAATGCCCTGGCTCATGAAGCCCTATACTGGCGCCCTGGACACTGAAAAAGAACTGTTCAACTACCGGCTGAGCAAGTGCAGAATGGTGGTGGAGTGTGCTTTTGGCCGTCTCAAGGGGAGATGGAGAAGCTTACTGACTCGCTGTGATCTCAGCGAAACCAATATCCCCATTGTTATAGCAGCTTGCTGTGTGCTCCACAATGTCTGTGAGAGCAAGGGGGAGACCTTTATGGCGGGGTGGGAGGTTGAGGCAAATAGCCTGGCTTCTGATTACGCCCAGCCAGACAGCCGGGCGATTAGAAGAGTCCAGCGGGACGCGCTGTGCATCCGGGAGGCTTTGAAAGCTAGGTTCCAGAGTGAGCACGGTTACCAGTGACTTTTCAGTTTGTTTACAGAGAAGCTGAACCTGCCCCCGTTTCTTTACCCAGTTAATGTTGACTATCCTCTCCAGTTACATACCCCCTTCACCCCCTTCCAAAAAAATAAAATCAGTTTTATTTTCTTAATGAACACCGTTGTCTTTATTACTGTTTTCGCGGGAATGTTTTAAACCTGGGACGCAGACTGTGGTGGGGAGCGGGTGTAGTGTACTGATGCAAATGATGCTTCTAAACTCCAGGAATGACAGGATTCGCAGTGGTGGACTGGTTGTTTCAACGGAGCCTGCCAGCCCTCCTGAGCGGGACTGCGTGTATGTGGGGGCTATGTGACTTTATGGCAGGGGGAGGAGGGTTACAGATCCCCTGCTGCGTGGCTCTGTGATCCAGGAAAAGGACCGCTGCATAAGATCTGTAACTGCCCTCCCGCGCCACAAAGTCACAGAGCAACCCCCCCCCCACACACACAGAACATGAAAACCACCTCCCAGACTGACCAGGGTAACTAGTCACTGCACTGTGTATGTGCCCTGCTGCTGGACCTGCCCCCGCCTCTGTACCCTGCTAAAGGTGACTGTCCTGTCCAATTACCAAGCCCCTTCCCCCCCTTCAGACAGACTCTCCTCCAAAAGAACATGATGGAAACAGTAATGAACAGAAACGTATTTTTTATTAACAACCACACATGAAACTGGGGGGTGAAACTTGGACGGGGGCTTGGGTGAGGCGGGAAGGAAAGGACTTTTCAAATTTTGGGGAATGACAGCCTTCTGGTGCTTGAGCAGTCTGCAGGGGTGGAGTGAGAGTTTTCACGGACTCTGCCGCCCCTCCTTCTTTGGACTTTGGGCGAGGGGGGTATGGGACTTGGTGGCGGGGGAGGGCGGTTACTGATAGACTGCAGCGGGGCTCTGTCCTCCTGCCTCCGTTCCTGCAGAACATCAACAAGGCGCCGGAGCGTGTCCGTTTGCTCCCTCATAAGTCCAAGCAGCGTTTGAGTCGCCTGCTGGTCTTCCTGCCGCCACCTCTCCTCACGTTCCATGTGTGTCCGGTGCATTTGGGACAAATTCTCCCTCCACTGGTTCTGCTGTGCTGCCTGGGCTCGGGAGCAGCCCATTAGTTCTGAGAACATGTCCTCTCGCGTCTTCTTCTTCCTCCGCCTAATGTGCGCTAGCCTCTGGGAGTGTGATGCCAGGCTGGGTTGGGAGACAGTCGCAGATGTGGCTGTGGGAAAGAGAAAAAGGTAGTGAATTCCTCCGAAAGATAAATGTAGTTGTGAACAAAGAACATAGTGTTTCTCTGTGAACAAGACCATGCACTGCACCTATCACATGCGCACTCAGGACAAGGTCGAATTTTCGGACCTCGCCTTCAGTGCCTGGGGTCTTGCACTGCCGATCTGGGAAGCGGGGCAGGACACCGGAATTTCTGTAGCAGGCAGACATGGTAAGCCGTAGACTTGTGGCTGCTTAAAACTTTAATAGTAGCACTGGCCTCCTTTCACATTGAAAGCAATGCCAATCTCTGCTGCCAGCAATCGGCCAAGCATGAACTCTGCCCCTGTCCCACCCCCTCGCGGCTGTCCCAGGGAAAGATCCCTGTATGCTGCCCCTCTCCCGCCTCCACCGCGTGGCTGTAAACCGGCGGTTACAGTTCTGTAAAGGAATGGGCAAGCAGTCCCAATACTAACAGTCCCCTAGCTAATTCAAAGCAGGTCATCATGAGCGACATCACAATCATGAGGATCTCAGACAGCGATAAAGAATGGATGCTTCGGGAAAGCCTGCAAAGACCAGGGCCGTATGCCGCCATGTTGTGCAAGGCTATGATCCCGGAGTACTTGAGGATCTCCTGGCGCGGAAACGTCTCCTACTTCGGAGGACCTAATAAGGCCGCTCTCCCCAGGAACCTGATGAACAGGCTTTCCAATTACCTCCAGGAGAGCTTCCTCGAGATGTCCCTGGAGGATTTCAGCTCTATCCCCGGACATATAGACCGCATTTTAATATAGCTGCACTGGCAGGGACTAAAGAGTGGAGCGGCTTGGGCAGCAGAATCATGCACAACCGGACACTGTTAGATTTTTTTTAAATAGTTGGGACTGAATAGTTAAGCGCCTAGGGCAAACAAATCATGAAAAACACATTGTTCTTATTGTTAATATTCCAGTTCTGTTAAAAATAAATGTTTAGATGTTTAAAACACTTACTGCTTGATCCTTCCCCTGAATCTGTGTCCGGGTTAAATGCTGGGGACGGTTGGTAGGGGATCTCTGTAAGGGTGATGAAGAGATCCTGGCTGTCGGGGAAATCAGCTTGGTAAGCGCTGTCGACTGCCTCGTCCTCCTCATCTCCTTCCTCATCTTCCCCGTCCGCTAACATGTCCGAGGAACCGGCCGTGGACAATATCCCATCCTCAGAGTCCACGGTCAGTGGTGGGGTAGTGGTGGCGGCCGCACCTAGGATGGAATGCAGTGCCTCGTAGGAACGGGATGTGTGGGGCTGGGATCCGGATCGTCCGTTTGCCTCTTTGGTCTTCTGGTAGCCTTGTCTCAGCTCCTTGATTTTCACGCGGCACTGCGTTGCATCCCGGCTGTATCCTCTCTCTGCCATGGCTTTAGAGATCTTCTCATAGATCTTTGCATTCCGTCTTTTGGAGCGCAGCTCGGAAAGCACGGACTCATCGCCCCACACAGCGATCAGATCCAAGACTTCCCGATCAGTCCATGCTGGGGCCCTCTTTCTATTCTGGGATTGCACGGCCATCTCTGCTGGAGAGCTCTGCATCGTTGCCAGTGCTGCTGAGCTCGCCACGATGTCCAAACAGGAAATGAGATTCCAACTGCCCAGACAGGAAAAGGAATTCAAATTTTCCCGGGGCTTTTCCTGTGTGGCTGGTCAGAGCATCCGAGCTCGGACTGCTGTCCAGAGCGTCAACAGAGTGGTGCACTGTGGGATAGCTCCCGGAGCTATTAGCGTCGATTTCCATCCACACCAAGCCTAATTCGATATGGCCATGTCGAATTTAGCGCTACTCCCCTCGTTGGGGAGGAGTACAGAAGTCGAATTTAAGAGACCTCTATGTCGAACTAAATAGCCTCGTGGTGTGGACGGGTGCAGGGTTAATTCGATGTAACGGCGCTAAATTCGACATAAACGCCTAGTGTAGACCAGGCCTTGGTGTCATCTGCAAATTTTATAAGCATACTCTCCACTCCATTATCCAAGTCATCAGTGAACATATTGAATAGTATTGAATCCACGAAAGACCCCTGTGGGAGATTTGCCCTCCAGTTTGACAATGAACCATTGATAATAGCTCTTTGAATACAATCTTTCAACCTGTTTCCCCCCCACCTTAGCGTAATTTCATCTAGATCACATTTCCCTAGTTGGCTTATGAGAATGTCATGAGGGACTATGTCAAAACCCTTACTAATATCACTAATATCAGCTATGTCCCATCTGCTGCTTCCCTACTTATTCACTAGGCCAGTAACCTTGTCAAGGAAGGAACTTACTTTGGTTTGGCATGATTTGTTCTTGACAAAGCCATATTGGTTATTCCTTATATCCCTTTTATTTTCCAGGTGCTTACAAATTAATTGTTTAATAAATTGTCTCAGTCTCTTTTCAAGTATTGAAGTTAAGCTGACTGGTCTATAACGCCCCTCCAGAGCCTCTTTGTTCCCCTTTTTAAAGAAAGGTACTATGTTTGCCCTTCTCCAGTCTTCTGGGACCTCACCCATTCTCCAGAAGTTCTCAAAGATAATTGTTTATGGTTCTGAGATTGTTTCAACTAGTTACGTGAGTACCCTAGGATGAATTTCATCAGGCCTTTCTGACGGTAATATATCTAACTTATCTAAATATTCTCTAACCTGTTCTTTCCCTATTTTGGCTAGCTCGCCTTCCCCCTTGTTAGTATTACTTATGTTGTGTCTGGTCACCATGAACCTTTTTAGTGAAGACTGAAGCAAAATAGGCATTAACATCTCAGCCTTCTTGATGTCCTCAGTTATTAGCTCTCCTTCCTCATTAAGTAGGGGACCTACACTTTCCTTTGTCTTTCTCTTGCTTCTAATGTATTTAAAGAACCTCTTCTTATTGCCTTTTATGTCCCTTTCTGAGTGTAACTCATTTTGTGACTTAGCTTTTCTGATTTTGTTCCTACATGGCTGTGCTATTCTTTTGTACTCCTCCTTAACAAATTGTCCACGTTTCCACTTTTGTAGGATTACTTTTTGATTTTCACGTCATTAAAGAGCTCCTGACTGAGCCATATAGGCCTCTTACTATTCTTCCTTCACATCAGGAATGTTTGCAGTTGTGCCTTTAATATTGTCTCCGTGAGAAACTGCCAGCTCTCTTGAACAACTTTTACCCTTATATTTTCTTCCCATAGGACTGTACCGACCAGTCATCTGACTTTGTTCAAGTCAGCTTTTTTTGAAGTCCATTGTCTTTTTTCTGCTGCTCTCACTCCTTTCTTTCCTTAGAATAAAAAAAAATCTATCATTTCATGGTCACTTTCTCCCAAACTGCCTTCCACCTTCAAATTTACTATCAATTCCTGTTGGTCAGAATGGCTGTCCCCCGGTTACTACCGCCACTTTAGGGACAAAAAGGGGTGTCCCCAATACATCCCAATAACTGGTTAGAAATTTTATGTTTTCCCGTATGACATCTTATACTGGTAGAAAAAACTGTGTTTAGATCAGGCCTTAGTAACACAGACAGCAGCCACAACCATTAAATCCTTGTGAGAAAATTATGTTTATTCTGTATTTCATAACATAGCTATATTTTGGAGAGTTTTTTAAATTTAGGTGTCGTTGGCATTTCGTCTGCACTTTCGAACTCCTCAGATGTGCGTCAGTGTATTTATTCCAATTCAGTCTGTTTATTCAGGTTGAGAGTTGGTTCATGAGGTGAATTGTTCATGAATTAATCTTGTTTTTGTTTCTAATCTGTTCAGATTTTGTAAACATTCCCCAAAGAGCTTGGAAGAATAATTTTCAGATGAAGGGCCATTCACAGGCACTAATTCACCATTCATTAATTGTGCTGGGCCCTGACTCTGCAATAAGCTCCCTGTGAGGGCCTTGAAAGTCATGTCTTGCTCTGGATGGGACTTGTGATTATACTTGTTTTGATCTCACCGTAAGGCAGGTGGGACGGCGCATAGGGCTAAGAATGAGGGACTCCTGAGTTTTTATCCTGGTACAGGTACTGATTTGCTGTGAAATCTGAACTGAGCCTTTCTATGTCTGAGCTTCCTATCCTGGGAACCTGGCTAACAACACTTACCAATGTTGGTCACCATTAACATCTTTACAATTGACGTTTAGAAGCGATTAATGTTACCATACTATTCACTATATGCTGCGAATACCAGATATTTTAATGGCAATTATTGTGCATTAGGGAGTGTGTGCAAAACATGAGTGGTTGCTTCATGCTTTAAAATATTGGGCCAGATTGTCTCCTTTGGGCAAAGTGTGCTTGGCACAACACCAGAGGGGGCAGTGGGACAAAGATGCCATTGTGCCAACTTTATACTTCCCGAACTCTAGGGCCACCGGATAGTGGGCCAGTCTCTGGAACAAAGTAGAGTAACCTGAAGTCTGCTCTATTTTACATCTAGCTTCCCACAGCTATAATGACCTGTTTCAGCAGAAAGGGATTGTGTACATAACATAAGAACATAAGAAAGGCCCTACTGGGTCAGACCAAAGGTCCATCTATCCCAGTATCCTGTCTTCCGATAGTGGCCAGTGCCAGGTGCCCCAGAGGGAATGAACAGAACAGGTAATCATCCAGTGATCCATCCCCTATCGCTCATTCCCAGCTTCTGGCAAACAGAGGCTAGGGACACCATTCCTGCCCATCCTGGCTAATAGTGTAGACTCAGAAGCACACGAGCCGTACCTTCTTTTCTCCTGGGAATACCCCTTATACCTGGGGCTGAGAACGGAGGGGGTGCAAAAGCCAACAGGCCAAAACAATCATGTAGCGCAAGCAAATATATAACATCACATACTCAGCTGCATTCTATTGTCCTTGTTCCCTGAGTGGCACCATAATATTTGAATTACATAATTATTTGTAAAAGTTTGATGTAATTCACATATTAGATAAGCCCCTCTAAGGTATCATTATGGCTAGTTACACTATCAATGGTTATTTCCATTGTCAATGCTAAGAATAGTAATTAAGAAACAAAAAAGGAAAATGTAAACCCCCAACATACTTGACACATTGTTGTATAGTACAATGTCCATGCATTAGAAATATAATATGGTGGCTAATTTTCATGCACAGTAGAACCTTGCTAATTCACATGTTGTTAAGCTAGGTGCTCTATAATTTGCATACATAAACTCGCTTTTTTCCTTACTCCTCGTCAAAGGTTTAAAAGCAGAGCTCTGTGCTGAGTTCTCAGATCACTGAGCCTTCATTACATTCACACACCAGACCTCACAACATTTACCAGTTGGAACATAAATAATTAAAATTGATCTACATTTATAAAAAAAAAAAAAAAACCCACCATCATGTGCTGCAGCAGCCTTTCTTTTCAGTATGTTTGCGTACTCACTAATTCTCAGTATTCATTGACTCACTTGGCTTCTCTGATACATCTTGCATGTTGCCATAAATATTTTCATTCATTTTTATAGTACTTTAACACAAGCAATATTAGCGACACACACAAGTGCACATGTACACACTGCAAGGTGTGAAAGAATAGCAAGGTGCAGACTAAGGCCAGGTCTACACTACAGATATAGCAGTATAACTATGTCGCTCAGGGGTGTGAAAATCCACACCTAACCCCCAGTACGGACTGTGATACACTGTCAGAAGAGCTTCTCCTGTTGACATAGCTACCGCCTCTTGTGGAGCTGGACTAACTATGCCTACAGGAAGGAGAAACTCTCCCATCAGTGTAGGAGCATGTTCACTTAAGTGATACAGCGGCGTTTTTTTGTAGACCTGCCCTAAGATTCATTTCTAGGCGTAGCAGTTATTATAGCACTTTATGCTGCGGTTGCCAGTTAGCCATCAAAGGGGTAGGTTTTTGTTGCTGTTGTTGTTCCATGCAAATTAACAATGCTTTTCTTTGGGATTCTCCCTAGAGGTCTCCAAGGGGGGAAGAGGGCAGAACACAGCTCTCTCCTCTTCTGTTAAAAACAAACGGGGGGGGCGGGGGTAGCTCCTCCTCCCTGCCCCCAGAGCTTCCCCTCCTCCTTGACTGACCCAGTGAGATTTCCTCTCCTGCTTCAGTCCATTTTAACGACTGGAGCTGTCTGGGACTGGAATGTATTTGCTCCCTCTCCATCTCTTTTCACTTTTAACTTTGCTGGAATTTTCTTCACATTTCTGCACCCATAGGAAAAAAGGGCCAGATCATTTCCCTACGTGAGTGGAGATAGAAAACTGGGAACATGAGCAGGGGGTTCAGCCTTGAGGAGTCAAGGATCATGGGGATCAGATGACGGTCAGGGCCATCTATGCTAAAGCATTCTGCTTCTGCACGGCTTCCTGGTTCCAAACTCCAGGCCGCATAGCCCATCCTCGGCTCTGCCTGCCGCTGTCCAGGCAACCCCTTCAAGAGTGCAGCAGGCTCCACAACTTAGCTCTGTATTCACGTCCAACTGTATTCCCTACTAGTTTACAGGGGGGAAGACTACCTGAGCAGTCTTTCCTATCCTTCTGTGCTTCCCTTCATGGCCACAGCTCTGGCCTCTCTTCACCTATGACTCCACAACCCCATGGATTGAGTTACTGAAGCAGCACTTCCACATGGAGAAGAGAGAGATCTATGCATGGAGGGTCCCCTCTGAAGCTTAGGGTTAGACATACCCATACCATGCAGCTAGCCCTAAAATAATGCCGCCTCACACTCGCTGTGTCCCAGTTACTGAGGGTGGATAACAGAACTGGTCAAAAAATGAAAAACTAATTTAATTTTTAGAGTCCAAATTTTGACATTTTTTTTATTTCAAAGAGTTCCGTTTTACTTTTCTTTAAATTATGAAATAAGTTATTGAAACAGTTATTTAATTTTTTCATTTATGGAAACATTTTGTCTCGCTCCATTGAACGTTTCACTCCCTTTCCAGTGCCCACGTCTTGCACCTGGACTGTTGGATGAAACAAAGATTTGGAGTCATCCATAAGGTGGTTTGCAGGAGACAATATGACTTATGTTGATCATCTCAGTACCAACCAAAGCATGGCTGCACAGTGGGCAATTCCCTTCTCCTCACTGGGCTGTGATGCCCTTCTGTTTGTGAAGCTGTGGCTCATGATGATGTTAAAATACTTTCCCCATCACCTGGGTTGGATCATTACTTAGACATTAATTGTTTTGTTTGTTTGTTCTTTTGAGCACATTTCCTGTTTTATGCTGCTTTCTACTGATGCCCCTTTTTTCCCAGGCGCCAGTTGTTAAGGAAGACAACGAGCAAAGCAATCCGTATGGCCACAGGGTTTAATGCAGTGCCTGTTTTGTGAGATAATAGTAATGTTCTGAAATACTACCATCTTGTGGCACTCGAGAGCCATGCACTGCCTGGCGCGCTGTAGTTCTTAGATTTCTCTCTTTGCCTACAGCAGTGGTTCTGAACCAGGGGTACATGTACCCCTGGGGGTACACAGAGGTCTTCCAGGGGATACATCAACTCATCTAGATATTTGCCTAGTTTTACAACAGGCTACAGAAAAAACACTAGAGAAGTCAGTACAAACTAAAATTTCATACAATGACTATACTGCTCTATACACTGAAATGTAAGTACAATATTTATATTCCAGTTGATTTATTTTATAATTATATGGTAAAAATGAGATAGTAAGAGACATTTCAGTAATAGTGTGCTGTGACACTTGTGTATTTTTATGTCTGATTTTGTAAAGAAGTAGGTTTTAAGTGAGGTGAAACTTGGAGGTACGCAAGACAAATCAGATTGCTGAAAGGAGTACAGCAGTGCGGAAAGGTTGAGAGCCACTGGCTTACAGTATCTGTGTTTGCCAGAGTCTTTAAATCTCTAATATTTCAGGCACAGTGATATTTACTTTTGTGTTTTAATATTTCAGTCTCACTTTCCATGCTCTTTCGCATTTGTAATTATGCTCCTCACTGATTCAAAGATACCAGAAGACACTGAGAAACTCTTGCCTTGTTTGCTGTCCTTAAAGAAGACTTGAGGTTGGCCTTTTGGCTTTTCCTCAAACAATAAGTGGAGATGAATATTAATTATGGAGTTATAAATTTATTATGGTCTGTGCCTAATGCAATCAGACTTAGTAGGTGCACCACACTTAACAGCCTATGTAGCTTTATAGATGGATGGGTCTATTATAAGAATAACAAAAGGCTGAGATTAGTTATTTCACTAACCAAAGCTATTCAGCAATGCTTCTTGTAACACCTTGTTCCTTCAAAGAGAAAGAAATTGCCACCCTTATTTATTCTGAACAGTGTTTTGCAGGGTGCCACGTGTGAAGTTTGGATCCAGATTTCCCCCCAACTTGGGGATTTTAAGGTGCAAGCAGTTGGTTCAGACCATTTAATGCAACAGTAAAACTAAGCCCCATATCCAAACATCCCCAGACTGCAGGAGTCTCTGAGGTTTTTTTCCGTTCCACCTCTGAAATAGGGCAGACATAAAGTTTCTCTGTTAGGTTTCCATCACTAAGCGGTGGCCAGAAGTCAGGTCACAGTTGGGCCTTTGTTTGCAATACTGAGATGCCTGAGGGACATAGCAAAAGGCCGCAAGTCCTGAATCACTGCTTTAAAAGAAAATCGTTCTGACTGACCCCTCTCATTAAGCTTGGAGTATATACCTGCCAGCCATGGGCTATGGCTGGAATCTAGTGTCCAAGTCATTTCCTAGAAGCCAGTATCCTGAAACCCTTTCAGCAGAAAATAATGACTTCTCTGATTGCTCTTGCTCTCTCTCCTCCCCATCCACCTCAACCCCAAATGACCTTTCTGTAACATTGATCTGCAAATGAAAGGCATGGAGAAGGCTTAAATTCATGGGCATGAGCTCTTCCCCCATTTCATGCAATGAAACTACCTCCAACTAACCAGACTGTGCGTGCGCACTTCTCCTACTGAAACCTCACCAGTACGTAAGAAACCCCAACACAGCTCAATTGTTCAGCAAATACCCCATGAGTGTCATTGTCCCTTCAATTTCCCAGGCCAATTGTAATCTAGATCATAGAATCCTCACGGCAGGAACAAGTACTCGTTTGTAAAGCAGCATGCACACCTATGGCACTATCACTGCAATTAACTGAATGGTAAGGAGGCAGGCTGGGGCATTCCTAGCATTGATCCATAGTGCAGGTTGCTTTGCACACAGGCAAAAGGCCTTCCACTGACTTCTAAGAAATTTGTCAATATTTCTGCCATCCTGGCTTTCCCACCAAATGGCTCCTCTTGCCATGTTATGCAGAGGGTATATCCCTTTAGATTCCCTGCCCTTTCAATTGTGCAGTGTACTGACCCTATCAAAATTCAGGCTTCATATCAGTTTTAAAGGCCTTGGTTCACAAATCACCTTTGGAGGTTAAACATGACTGGATTACAATGGGAACACAACTGAAGGTCTGTAGCCTCAAGGGTTATTAAGAGATCTGAATGAGACACAGGAGAAGTAGACAAGCGTTTAGTCTGGTCAGCATTGAAAATACTCCTTAAACTATCTGTGGGAAATATAAAATTCCAAGAATGTTATTCCCTTTCACTCAATAATCATTTGTTGTCACTGGTAAAGCCAAATCTGGCTGCCACATCCGAGGGTGAGGGGCAAGAATTTATATTGCGTATATCTTATCATCTATACTGGTGTATACTCATGTTGTTCTTTTTTAAGGCATGTGAATTTCTTTCCTTCCACTTGTAATATACTTCAGGAAATATTACATCTATCTCCCCTTTTAGAAAAAAATATCTTTGTGTCTTTTCTTTATATATGTATGTCCCGCTTTGGAAGATGTGATAGTATTCCTAAGGCAGGAATAACTTTCTTACATCCATTTTCCTTCATCTTCCCTTTAGCTCAGCAATATGTTTTGCGATCAATCATCCGGGACCATCAGCCAAATTCGTTGCTGGTGTAAGTAGTAGCAAATCCTTTGACTTCAATGGGGTTGTGCCCATTTATGTTAGTAGTGAATCTGGCCTTATTGCGAGAAAGGATGGTTTTGTCATTAAGACACTGGACTGGGAGTCATAAGATCTGGGTTCAAATCTTGGCTCTGCCAGGCTTCCTAAGATAAATTTTTGTGTGCGTCAGTTTCCCTGTCCATGTTCCCTATCTTTCTGTTTTACAAACATGGTAGCTATTTACATCAGTATAACTGCTCTACCAATCCTGAGGCCAAGGAAACTCATGAGAAATCTATGGCATAAATTACAATATTCTTAAATGAAAGACTCAACAAGGGCAGTCGAGAATTAGCTGTCCATTTAAATGATGCAGTTTCTCCCCTTGAAGTGTGCAGCACCTTGGGCTACCTATGCGTTTGGTGCTTAGGATGAAATGTTGTGCTGTGGCCAGGTGGAAAGGGGGAAAAGATGGTCCAGGGAGTCCAGGCTGCTGTGGGAGCTGAAACAGCCCCCCAACCTCCTCCGGGTATCTTATGGCAATCCTAGAAGGCAGGCCGACTATGGCAAGCCAGAGCCATGACAGAAGAAGCTGCAATGGCCAGGTTCCCTCTACTCCCTCCAACTGCACCCACTATACCATGGCCCCTGGCAGGGGCCTTGCTGAGCTGTACAAAGCAGGTGCTAAGGGAAGCCTCCCCTGGTTGTATTTGAGGTTCTTCCAGCTTTTATGTGATGCTATAGCAGTGTATAAAGGCGGTAGCAGAGAGGAAAATCCCTCCCTCCATTTTGATACTCCTCTTTACTCTCTGGGTGTTCTTATTTCCATCCTTCTGTTACTGAGACTCTGATCAACAGTCTTGTCATATCTCCTTGATTATCGTATTACTCTCTAAAAAAATAACCTCCCAAATTACACTTACAGCTCTTTCAGGGACCTGCTGTTGTAGAATGACCCAGCCAAAGCCCTGCTAGCACATCATTTCTACGTTTCTCAGTCTGTAACAGCCTCCCAACCTGAACAGTGAAAAAACAATCAGGCTATAGAAAGTAGGGCTCCAAGGTTACACCTGTGAAAACAACCTGTGTCCTGCGGAGGCAGATATTCTCTTGAAGATTTAACCACCACATCTGGACATGCACATCATGTAATTCAGCACTGTGCAGAAAACAGTACAGCCACCAACACGGGAAGTAGAGCTGAGCGGATAAGAGAATTTCTGTCCCACAAGGAATTTCAAGATTTTGAATTTGATTTCATCTCAAAGTCAAAAATCTTGGATTTTTTCTCAGAACGAAAGAGTCTGAACTTTTTTTCAGTAATCATAGACTCATAGACTTTAAGGTCAGAAGGGATCATTATGATCATCTAGTCTGACCTCCTGCACAACGCAGGCCACAGAATCTCACCCACCCACTCCTGTATCAAACCCGTGTCTGAGCCGCTGAAGTCCTCAAATCATGGTTTAAAGACTTCAAGGTGCAGAGAATCTTCCAGCAAGTGACCCGTGCCCCATGCTACAGAGGAAGGCGAAAAAAACCCAGGGCCTCTCATTGTATTCATTTTATTTTCACTGTGTTGTTTTTACTTTTATATATTTTAATATAACATAAAAGTTAAAATGATAAAATTTTGAAATAAACCGTATTGCAATGAAACATTTCAATAATTTCTTCTGAAAATTTCAACAAAATAAATACATTCCCATGAAACGTTTCAATTTCTTCCATTTAGTGTTTTTTGGCAGAAAACCATTCACTTTCAACCAAATCTAATCAGAAGTGCTGTTTCATTAACGCCCAGGATCAGTCAAAGAGTAAAAACTTCCATGTTAGACATGAACTCAAACCTGGATCTGAACTTAGGTAGGGATTTTTAAAGGAGTTTAAAAGAGTCAATGAGGGGGGTAGGCTCCTATTTCCTTACACCCTTTTCACCATCCCAGCCCTGGTAGTGACTGGCCTATATCCCTCTAAATTACCAAACCATCCCCATGGATCCCAACTTCCCCAAACTTTGGGGGAGTTTCAATGCCATTTGAACTTTATGCCTTGGGCCCCTGTCTGCTAATAATCCAGTAGCATTGTTTTCTAGCTAATGTTTTTATTTGTTTTTTTCAGGGGGTTATTAGGTTCTTTTAAAAGGCCCAATTTTGGACTCTGAACTCTGACCAAAAGTTCTGAAGTATTTATAATATGGAAGTTGGCTATTGTTTTAGAAAGCAAGTGCTGAGAACAGGTGCTATATTTCTAAACTGCCACCATTTAGCAGTGGTGGAAAATATTATTGGTAATTAAGAATAGGCGGCTGCATGGTGTTTGGCTGATATTCAGTGTTATGTAGTTGTATTAATAAAAGACAGTGGTGGTATTGGTGCCTTTGCTACAGTGCAGAGACCCGGGATTTGAGAATTTAGTTAAGCAAGATCATTTGTTCAACTGCAGTTGCTAAATCTAGCTTTGACTGGTGTCTTTGGGGTTGTCTGCCATTAGCATGGGCAGAGAAGTCATATTACCTTTTGGGGGTTCTGTGGAGGCTCAGCCTTTCCATACATTACTGGAAAGAGCAGTGATCCAGACAAGAACAAATACAAAAAATTGGATGTTATACTATTTTGCTAGAGATTCAGCCTCTCATTCTTCCAAAGTAATGTAATACAGGCAGACAGTACTGGCCATATGGAAAAACAGTGTTACAAAGGGAAATTCTGCAATAATATCAGTTGAGAAAAATGTTAGCTACTATCCAACATATGATTTAGCAGCTGCCTTTGACTGGGACAGCTGCTCAAGAGATTCTTGAAACGTACAGCACTAGTGTGCAGAATCAAGGTTAACATTTTGCACAGGAGGAATGCAGCTTTTGATAAACACCAGTTCTGACAGACAAGCCAATTGGAACTGGAGTTTGTAGGTTTGGTTTATAATGAGACTTGGAGCCATATAAAGAAAAACACAAGCTATGAGTATGGCATTTTGCAAGATGATATGACTAGAGATTGGTTTATTGACAAATAAAGAAACAGCAAGCTCAGACAATTATTTAGGGAGCCTGACCTGACACTTGATATATACCTAGTTAATGCCAAAGCAGGAGAATTCAAAGAGATGTATATCTCATGCATGGAAAATAAATCAAATGGATTCCAGCAGGGCCACAATGACTGTTATTTAGCATGACGGTAGTAGAGATAAAGGACTCAGTGGAAGAAGATAGCCTAAACTGTGGATAATATGCTCCCATTGTGGACAAACAGTAAAGCAAAACATATATGAAATTACAGCAGGAAGAAAATGTAGCAAGTGAAGCAGGCTAAGTCAAGTCTTCAGGCATTAATGTATAAAAGCAGGTGGTCAACTGAGACAATGAGGACAAGTGACTGAGATGATTATGCAGAGGGGCAATATGAGTCCTTGCATGATGATATATTTAACAGACTGGGATGACACAAATGTATATTGCTAATGAGCCAGCACCAGTGCAATGTTCATTGATTTGGGATCTAACAGTAAAGTAATACTCAGATAATAAATCTGAGGGAAATTAGAATGGTCAGATGGTATAGATAGAAAAAACAAATCGATGCCTTATACTGCAGGGGAGCTTTAGCTTTTCACAGATAGAAAGATGTCACATAAAGAGCAAATTAAAAGTATGTTAGAATAACAGGGAGAATGTATTGTATTAATTAGGAAATGGCCTAGCATTGCTGTGGTGGAATATTACAGCTACAACATGTCTTCCATCTAGTGGATTGCCCCTTCTATACTTTTGAATATACACCTCTACCCCGATATAATGCGACCCGATATAACACAAATTCGGATATAACGCGGTAAAGCAGTGCTTTGGGGGGGTGGGGCTGCGTGCTCTGGCGGATCAAAGCAAGTTCAATATAACACGGTTTCACCTATAACGCGGTAAGATTTTTTGGCTCCCGAGGACAGCATTATATCGGGGTAGAGGTGTACCAGGTACCACCTAATGTTCCACTGATTTCACTGCAAAAGCAGTAGAGCTAACATAACGGAGTAAACAGCAGCGTAAGCGTTAAAAATGAGACATGAGAAAAAAACTGATCAGCGGCACCTGTGGGCCTTCTACTGATCTAATCACTTAATGAAACTAATAAACCCTCAGCCCCAGGGAAATGCACAGAGCAATTAAAACAAAACACCACACAACAAATAAACCCGATAAAATATTGGGCCAGATCACCAGTGGGTGTAACTCCACCGAGTTGAAGCATTTGGCCCTATGTTGTGATGACAAGCTCTGTATTGCACATCTTACTACTCAAAAAATATGGGAAAGTGGTCAGCAAAAGGGCTCATCCTGATTAGAGTGCGTTTCATGACCACTATTTGTAATGCATATGAAATGGCGTGGCTGGGATATTGACTAAACATAAACTGACCTAACAAGATTTGCACTGCGCCAGAACACAAAGTGGTACCAAAGACGGGAGGGGGTTACTTAAAATGAGCACTCCAGGACTCAGAAAAGCAGAGTAAGGATTGCGTGGGAAAGGATTGTGCTAAAAAGATTACGAGGGATGTCGGAAAACAATCCCTTTATGTCCAAATAGCTAAATTAAAGGTTAAACCCGCAAAACTAAAGCTCAACTGAGCCCCTGAGCTGCCCGAAAGTTTAGCCATATAGCAATGTTTGTGGCTTATTCCTCACAAAGGAATGCTACCTCTGATAGATTTCTATATTCATTTGACAAACACAGAAGCCACCGGTAAACACCACTAAGATAGTAGCATACATAGATTTCCTGTTGTCCTTGCTGCCAGAATTCATCTACATCAGGGATGTTCCATTTCCAATTTAAACATGCAGAGGGAGGGACCCGCAGAATGGAAGGAGCATTAAGGCTATAACTTGAATGAAGGGGCAAATTGGGAGAAGAAAGATGGTGGTATAGTCTCATCTCATTGTGCAGGGATTGACACACCGGCTTCCCGTTAACACTAAAAGGCAGTTGCATCTGTAGTCCCATGCATGCATCCGCGAGAGGTATTTGTAAATATATTCTACACCACTACTTCAAAGTCACTGAACTAAAAAGCTGGAGTATGTTTTCCCTTCGTGATGCACTGCAGCATACATCACTGTACCATGGAAATACCTGCAGCTGAACATTCATTGGGAGAAAATCTATTCACAAAGTCCCCTGTCTCAGTAATGTCAATTATATGTCTATTATGTCTTTCCTATTGAAGGCATCCAAAGCACTTTACAATTATATATTCCCAGCACAACTGAAATGCAGCCACCTCTGGGATGGAGGGCAGCAATCAACCAGATCAAAGGACCTACACAACATTGACGAGAAAGTTTATTTTGGTGAAAGCACCAATGGGCAAATCCCCGATCTTATACCATGAGAGCTTTAATGTCCATTTAGAAGAACCAGGCTAGAACCCATGGGGCAGATCCTTAGCTGATATAAATTGTCATGGCTCCAGCGACTTCAATGAATTGCAGCTCTATTGATTTTTCCTGGTTCCTGGGCCAGCATCCTGAACCTTGCTGCCCCATACACACACAGTATTTTCTACCTTGGAAGGAAGCTTATATCTTCTAGGGATCAAATGAGTAACACTCATATAATCAATCTCTGGACCTGGTGACCCAAAGGATCGGGTGCATGCTTTGGAATTAAGGAGAATCAGAAAATATTTGAAGCCACAACCCAGGAATAGGTTTCATAGGCTAGTGATGGGCCAACACTGCAAAATTCAGATTCAGAGCCACAATGTTGAAATGCAAAACTGGGGAGGGGAAGTGTCCAAATCCTTTATTGTGTACACATCTCTATTATAGCACTGAATATGTGCAATAGAAAGGTAGACTGCAAGGGTGGGGCAAGGCAAGTGGGAATTACACACAGACAAAGGGGGCAGTGGGGGGAGGGACTTGGCTAGAGATAGCGATTGTGAGGCCATAGCTAGAAATAAACCACCTGTGGACCAGCAGAGTAGTACAGAAACAGCCACAGGGACTCATTTTGTCCAATGAGTATAGAACTTCTAAGAGTACCTGGCTTGGTAAGCACACCAAGCCAGAGTGACTGAAGAGGGCACTGCCACATCAATTTGTACAAGTTTTCTTTGTTTGACAGATATATTGTGAAGCTGCAGGGACTGCTCACGGCTATGTCTGCAAACTATCAAGATACTTAAACTGTGAAAGAGGATCTGAACTGAACAGGAAAAGGAAACTTTTATTAAAAGTGACTGCTTATTTTGTCACAGCCTTTGCTGATCCTTTGGAATGAGCAGATGGAAAATACAATATTAAGGGAGTAACCAAGAGCCATGCAAATTCCCCTCCTTATCCATACACTCACCACCACCAGCAGCAATGTACAATCGGCACAAGGCACTTTGAGGCGTAGCCTACAGAGACTTTTTGTTTTTATTTTCAGTAAAAGTACAGGGATTGACAACCCCGGAGACCAAAGTCCTCAGTATGCCCACAATGCAGGTGCATGTTGCCTTCTAATGTACCTCAGCCATGCCTAGGAGTAAAAAGGGAGTTTGGTATTCATGCCAACTCAGCCCTTGACATCTCTGATAACACTAAACAAGGGGGTGGCAATTATGATAAAGCATGAACTATTCACAGTAAACTCAATTTTAAGGACTTATTGCACCAGCTGTACCACTAGAGGGATTACTTTTTAGAACTCGGAGACGTAGAGCATTGCTGAATCATAGAATTATAGGACTGGAAAGGACCTTGAGAGGTCATCTAGTCCAATCCCCTACACTCAAGGCAGGACTAAGTATTATTGAGACCATCCCTGACAGGTGTTTGTCTAACCTGCTCTTAAAAATCTCCAATGATGGAAATTCCACAACCTCCCTAGTGCTAACTACCCTGATATTTAGGAAGTTTTTCCTAACATACAACCTAAACTGTGCTTGCTGCAATTTCAGCCCATTGCTTCTTGTCCTATCCTCAGAGTTTAAAAGAACAATTTTTCTCCCTCCTCCTTGTAACAACCTTTTATGTACTTGAAAACTGTTATCATGTCCCCCCTCAGTCTTCTCTTCTCCAGACTAAACAACTCCAATTTTTTCAATCTTCCCTCATAGGTTGTGTCCAATTTGTCCACAACTTTCCTGAAATGTGGTGCCCAGAATTGGACACCATACTTCAGCTGAGGCATAATTAGCATGGAGTAGAGCGGAAGAATTACTTCTTGCATCTTACTTACAACACTCCTGCTACTACATCCCAGAATGATGTTTGATTTTTTTTGCAACAGTGTTACACTGTTGACTCATATTTAGCTTGTGATCCACTATGGTCCCCCATATCCATTTCCTCAGTACTCTTTCCTAGGCAGTCATTTCCCATTTTGTACGTTTGCAACTGATGGTTCCTTCCTAAATGGAGTATTTTGCATTTGTCCTTATTGAATTTCATCCTATTTACTTCAGACCATTTCTCCAGTTTGTCCAGATCATTTTGAATTTTAATCCTAATCCCCAAAACATTTGAAACCCCTCCCAGCTTGGTATCATCTGCAAACTTTATAAGTGTACTCTGTATGCCATTATCTAAATCATTGATAAAAATATTGAACAGAACTGATCCCTGCAGGACCTCACTTGATATGCCCTTCCAGCGGGGGTGAAAGTAAAATGGAGCTCTTACCGGTACGGAGCCAGTTCTGGCCTCCCTACTTCCCCTCCCCCCCCAGAAGGGGTGGGGCCTCGGGCGGAAGGGGCGGGGCTGGGGTCAGTGTCCCCTAGCCAGCCCATCTGCACTGCCTGGCCTGCACCACCCGGGGCTCCAGTGGTGATTTAAAGGGCCCAGGGCTCCGGCCGCCGCTGTGGCAGCCGGAGCCCCGGGCCCTTTTAAATCGCAGCCCTGGGGCAGCTACTTCTTTTTCAACTCGCCCCCGCCCCCGTCGGCGACCGGGGGGGGGGGGACGACGACAAAAGGGGCAACGACATTAAACCTTTAAAGTCAGCGGTATGGGCCAGTACTGGCGCCCACTTTTTACCGCTCTGCTGTATGAGCCCGTACCACCTAACTTTCACCCCTGCCTTCCAGCTTAACTGTGAACCACTGATAACTACTCTCTGGGAACGGTTTTCCAACCAGTTATGCACCCACCTTATAGTAGTTCCATCTAGGTTGTATTTCCCTAGTTGGTTCATGAGAAGGTCATGCAAGACTGTATCAAAAGCCATACTAAAGTCAAGATATACCACCTCTAATGCTTCCCCTGATATCCTCAAGGCTTGTTACCCTGTCAAAGAAAGCTATTAGGTTGGTTTTTTGACAAGATTTATTGACAAATCCATGCTGACCATTACTTATCACCTTATTATCTTCTAAGTGTCTGTAAATCCATCAGTGGCCCTGTGTTTAGTTAACGCTTTGGACTCTGTGACATAAGAAACCTGTATTCAATTAGCCACTCTTGTCTGTTGTAACCCAGGATGGCAAGAGTTAAGAAGACAGTGGAAGCAACCTGCAAAGCCCCTGGTATGGTGGGAAGGAGTCTTGACTCACTCCACAGTGACCCCTCTGATTGGTCTAACAGGCTACAGAGTGAATCTTAGCCAGCCTCTCTTGACCGGGGGAGGATTACGTTGATACAGGAAGCCAAGTGGTGTGAACTAGTGGCATAGGAAATCAGCAAACACTCCAAAGCCCCACAAAAAGCTTTACTCCATCTTGGACCTTATATTGGACATTTTAAATCTAGTCTTTTCTGGTGTACCAGAAACTCAGACCAGCTGCGCTTCCTTCAGCATAATTACAAAGCAGGTGAGGTTCATGAAAAGCCTCAGTTCCTGCTCCCAGTAAAAATGGTCTGTGTAGATGCGATATTTTATTTTCCTCACTAGAAGCAGGCAGGTTGTAAATATGATTGTTGTGCATCAGAAGAAACCCATCATCTTTCAGATGGGTGATTAAAAACAGTCTAAAACTTTGCATAATTTATGAACTTTCGACTGAGGTCCAACGGAACAGTTGATCTCAACTGCTCTTCTGAGAGATACTGACTTATTTGTTTTTAGGAAAGGAAGAAGGAGTTTATGCCTCTTCTGGTAAAAATATTTTAAAAGGGTGTGTTGTTTTGTTTATATTAAGTAGTATTTGTAATTTAAAAAAAAATCTAGGTCCAAATCTGCCTTTAAACCTTAAAACACCCAAAATTACAATCACTTTTTCATTGCACAAAATAAAATTAAACCAACAGAAAAATGCTTGCCTTGGACAAGAACTAGCTGTGTATGTTCATTTGCATACATAAGATACCAAGACCCCTGCTCCAACGAGCTTACAGTTTAAATTACTTAATAAAAAGGGAAGTGAGAGGTGATGTAGCAAATGAGTCTTACAACAATACATGTGCTGCTGAGCACACATCTTCGTTAATTTCAGCTTTTCTTTATGGTAAGTTACTAATTGCTGGGAGTTTAAAGTCAGGCAGTTGAGCAGTAGACGACACAGATGAGATTAGCAGTGGAAGGCTAGCCATAATAAGCAACTTTTATTGAGGGATTTGCTTAGCAGCCTCATGCGTCTCAGTCAAGTCTCTCAATAAAAGGGCTGCTCCAGGCAAAGTGGAGCAGCATGAAAAGCTATAGATTTTTCAAAGCTACAGTAGATCAAGCTATTGTTTTCTCCAAGAGATATTAATGAGGTAACCAGCCCCAGCACAGCTATGGTGAGTCAGAAACAAGAAAAGAAAATACCTCCTGTCTTTGGGAGTCAGTGGTAATCGTATTTACCTATAAACAATCTATCAGGACTAAGCACAGGTAACTACGTCTAGAAGCGCCTTTCCTCCGTTTTTTCATTAAAAATGGGTGATGCAGCAACCAGGCAGTTTTATTAAAAGCAAAGACCTTTATTAAACATATTGGCAGGCCAGTGCTGCATGCTGAGACTGCTGTTTATCTCCAAGCCACACTCAAGAGCAACTCTAAGGGCATGTCTACATGTAGAGCACAGCAGCGGCGCAGCTGTACCAACGCCGTGGCTCTGCTCCCGTGTGTCGGGTGAAAACGCTCTATGGTGACAGGAGAGAGCTCTTCTGTCGGCATAGTTGAAACCACCTTTGCGAAAAGCAGAAGCTTTGTCGGCAGGAGAAGCTGTCCCATCGACGTAGCTCTGTGCACATGAGCGCGGGCGTATGTCAGTGTAACTTATGTTGCTCAGGGGGTGGTTTATTCACATCCCTGAGTGACCTAGATTATGCTCAAAAAGAACAGGAGTACTTGTTGCACCCTTTTCTTTTTGCAGATACTGACTAACACGGCTGCTACTCTGAAACCTAGATTATGCTGACATAAACTATGTCTACACTACAGCCGAAGTCTTTCATTTCTGAATCTCTAGTCTAACACCAGTACATATCCCTCCTGAAACCTGGTCCTCTTTTCTGCAGCTCCACTTCTCCCACAACATTCAATATCTCTTGCTGATCTCCTTCTATCATTGCCCCCTGCTTCACACCTTTCTGCCCATTTGTTTCAAGCACCATGCCCCACACCATATCTAAGAAGTAACTCCCAAACCTTAAAAATGCTCTTTAATCACCAGGCAGAAAGTCTGATGAGCAAAGCTAGGCAGTCTCTCCACTGCAATGATGAACACACCTTCTCCACCACACACTGGGAGCCTGCCAACTTGGAGAACAGGAGATTGGGGTTGAAAAGTCAACCAGATCTCACATTATCTGGTCAGAGATGGGCCAATAACACACTATCTGGTCAGAGACGGTACAACAGTATATATCAGACACCTTCTTTGAAGGTGGCAGGTTCATGTTTAATAGCCTAGGTATACATTTTCATTTTTAGAAAATAAGCTTAGGTTTGCAATCTCCATTACTTGTAACATTTCATTAGCTAGCATTGTCAGAACCCTGTTTCAGACGAGCTTATTCAAAAATAGTCAGGAAATGTGGGTCTTAAGTTACAGATGGGTTTGCTATGACTGAGTCCCAGATATCCAGGTCAAATTCTGCTTTTATTTACACTGCGGTAAATCCAGGGTAACTCCATTAACTTCAGCAAAGTTACTCTGGATTTGCCCTGGTGTAACTGAGATCAGAATCTGACCCATTCATCTCCGTCCCAGACCTAGCACACAACTGAGCACACTATGGCATGCGTGGCAGTCGTTGTATGTCCACACTGCAATTCCAGTTGTGATTGCAGCATACTCACTAGCTTTATCCATGCCAGCATTACTAAAAAGAGCGGTGTAGATGTAGCAGTATGGGCTTCAATATGGGCTGTACTCGCCTGCCTGGATACCTACTGCCACTCAAGCGGCCCCATTTACATTGCAATTTTTAGCAATGCTAGCATGGATACGTCTATTCAAGCTGCAAGCACACTTTGGAGTGCAGTATAGACATACCCTTTGGTGTGGGTGGAAGACTGTGGAACACCTACTCCTGTATTCCCAACTTAGTTAGTCTCACTTGCAAGATGGCTACAGTTTCTGCTAATTCACCTCAAGACAATCTGTTTCAGAGGTGGACTAAAATCACTTCTGCTAGTTCTATTGACCTCTGATGCATGAATGCCATCCCTAGTAAATCATTCCCACTCCATATTTCTTCCCCAAGCCCTTCTCCTGTGCAATCGCCTTAGGTCCAGAATGCTAAACTGAAGGTTAAACTCAAAAAGCTAAAGCCAATCTGGTCTATAAGTGATCCCAGAATTTAGCTGTATCTATTTCTGGTCTATTTTTCAGAGATAAAAAAAGGTGCCTCCGGAGTCACTGTTACTGTCTGTCATTGAGCTAACCACCAGAGGTGCAAAAAGATCCATGTGATCAGCACCTTGCCAGTAAATCAGCTTCTTACCACCACAGCAGTTCCAGTCTCAACTAGCCATGAGGGGAGAAGGCATCCTAAGGCTTTTATCAAGCCAGTGCAGAATGTATTGTTTGGTCATCTAACCTATTCTGACCACTCTCTCCAGCCAAGATATCACGTGCATAATAGTGCAGCATATAAATCATGGCTATTCATCTTTGCTCTCTGATTTATGGGATGCGTCGTGCAACTATCCTCTAATCGGACACAGCCATACTCTCATTTTAACCAGCACTTTCAGGGCATGAGATGACCCCAATGCTTATGGACTCCTTGTCCCCTTTAGTGATGCTGTTTTTTTAGATGGGCATTCCATTAAAATCAATTGAGTATATACACATGCATGGTAATTCAGCAGCCGTGAAGCAGTAAAGAACACTTTAAAATAGACTTTAGCAACCTGACCCAGCGGCCTGGGCATTGGTGACAAGAAATATGGATTCTTATCCCAGGCCTGCCACTGATTCACTGTAGGAATTTGGGCATAGTTACCTTATCTGTAAAATGGGGATAATAGTACTTCCCTATTTTATAGGGGGTTGTAAGAATAAAAACATTAAAGACAGTGAGGTGGTCAGATATTGTGGGAATAGGGGCCATATAAGTACAGAAGATAGATAAAAATGAGATCTGAATCTGGCTCAAAAGCTTTATATTCCTTTACCAATCAATCCAATCCCTTCAGAAATTTTAAATAATCAAACGTCAAGTTACAGTATATACGAGTCACTTGAACTTTTCCAATAGTCTGATTACTGTTCCTCATAACTGGAAAATAATTTAAGATGCAGAGCCAGCCACAGAATTGTAGTGAAGAGGCTCATGCATTCTTCCTCTCAATATTCATACACACACATATCATATCAGAAAATAATTGTCAGCCTGTAGCGTGCTAACACTGAGCTAACTTTGCAGGTCAGACTTTTCGATTACTCATTCTAGATAACTTTCAGATAATTTCATGAGCTAGCTTCACTGCAGTGAAAACTAAATACTATCCAGTATGTTTAAATGTCCTGGATAACAGCAATGTAAAAAAGGATTATTTTGTTTAATAAAAAATATGCACAGGTGGATTAGGTGACAGAGAGATGAAATTTCCCTTCAGGGCCTTTTGTTGATTTGGACTATAAAAGGAGCATTTTTATGCTGCATTTTTTATACAGGTGAAATCAGAAGAAAGATCTGTGTCTACGCCAAATAATATTTTTCACATTATTTCCACTTGAATTTGCTTAACTATCATATTTTACTACTTGCCATTATTTAAAACCTTCACATTGAGTTGTAGCTGCTGGGGGAATAGGAGAGCACTCAGTTGAACGTAGCTCTGTATAAGATTATGACAAAAAGCAAAAGTATTTGCTCATGTTGCCTGATGAATAAAAAGAGAGCTTGAACGATATCATTGTTTCATCTCAATGATGCAATTGATAACTGAGTCTATATCAGAAGAATAAAGGACTCAAGCCAGTGAACTGGAATGGAATAATTCCAAGGGAAAACCAATGTTTTGATTAAAATGGACTTATTAAGTTATATCTAGTGATCTCTTTTTATTCCTTTTCTAGAGATTAGTTAGCGATAATGCCATAAATTGTAAAACCATTACTCTTTTCTTCTCTCTTTTATACAATCAGCTATGTAGATAGGTTATGCAAAGACACTTACTCACTCCATAGTTAAAACTGAAGTTAGCTTTCCTTTATAAACCAAATGCATTCCCACCCCATCAAACTAATTTGTCAATATCAGCTTATCCCCCTGCCTATCCAATTCCTGCCACCAAAACTAAACCAGCCTACCTGAAGTTTCATGCAGAAATCTTATGCCAGGGTAGACTTTAAAAAAACAAAACAAAAACAAGACAAACAACTCTGGGGCAATGTAGACAAGGCATTTGTGAGCTGAGGGTTCAAAGAAAGGATGTGACGTTGTTAGGAAACTGGGGCAGAGTTAAGGAAAGGATCTTAGCTCTGCCTTTGCATTCCAACATTTTTTTCTAGATTGAGAATTTCAAAGCATCACAGTGGATTTGGCCATATAGTTTTCATTCATTCATTTCATTCATTCATTTTAATGAAAGATGGGTCAACAGCGGCGGAATTACATCTCCTCAAAGTGGCAGGTTGAAATGCATACTACCTTAGGGCTGTTGATTTCTGCTATGAGGTCCTATCACAGGACCCCACTAGTAGGTGTCCTCCTTACAAAAAAATTCAACAAAGGGATGTGCTATAACAGCAACCAGTGGCAACACTTACTACAACCCTCCCCAATTCTAGTTACTTTTTACATTTTATGTTTGAACTAATGGATCCACAGTAATGATTAGTGAAGAATTTTGGAAAGAACCAGAAATGTCTGTGGCCAAGAATCCCTATGAAAATAAATTATCCAGAGAGCTGGTTTAATTAAAAGTTCCATTTTTATCAAATACAGATTTTGGTTTGGCTTAGAAAAATCAGCCAAGATTCGTTTTGAACACAAGTACCGGTAGTAGCAATGTCTGGATATTAAAACCTTTATACAGCCATATGTCAGACACAATGCAGGCAACACTTAGCACAACGTTTCTTTGCATAATACAAAGCACAATGCTGTCTTTAATGAATATTTTAGCACGGATTAAGATAAACAAGGCTGTGTTCTGAAGGACACTCTCAGTTAAAAATGGCCCTTTGCAGTAAAACTGCACCAGAAGTGCAGTATGTGAAACATTTTTTTTTTTAAAATACAGGAGGTAAAATATTCAAAAGTGCCTCAGGGTCAGATTTGTAAAGATCTTTAGACACCTAACTCCTACTGATTTCAATGAGTTAGGAACCTAAATCCCTTTTAAAAATCTGTCCATAAGTGATTTAGGAGCTTAATTCCCATTGACTTTCAATTATGTCAACTCTTGCGGGCAGGGACTGCCTTTTCGTTCTGGGTTTGTACAGCACCAAGCACAGTGGGGACCATGGCTTGGGCTCCTAGGTACTACTGCAATATCATATGTGCCTCAGCTACTTTTGAAAATGGGACTTAGGGCTCGTCTACACTGGGGGGGGATCGATCTAAGATACGCAACTTCAGCTACGTGAATAGCGTAGCTGAAGTCGAAATATCTTAGATCGACTTACCTGGGGTCCACACGGCGCGGGATCGACGTCCGCGGCTCCCCCGTCGACTCTGCTACCTCCGCTCGCTCCGGTGGAGTTCCGGAGTTGACGGGGAGCGCGTTCGGGGATCGATATGTCGCGTCTTAACGAGACGCGATATATCGATCCCTGATAAATCAATCTCTACCCGCCGATACGGCGGGTAGTGAAGACGTACTCTCAGGCTCATAAATCACTTTGGTGTTTTTTAACATTTTATCTTAGTTAAAGTTGTTCAGAAATAGAGAAGTGAGTGAAATATCTATTACTATACAAGAAAGAGCCATTTCCCATCCCTTTCTGCAAAATAGTTCAGTCCTCTCCAGAACTAGGTGCTGGTTCCCACTAGGGCGCCTGGCTGACAGAAGCTTGCTCTTGCTGGGACACCTACTCCTGTCTAGGTGTTAAAGTGTGCTGGAAATGCACACCAAAGAATCAAACCAGAATTGCTCCAGAGACAGAAGCCTCACGTTCATGCTATTCAAATACTATTGGCAGGGCAAAATATCTGCGGTACCCAGGCATATGATCTCATACCTTTCAACCTGCCAAAGCCCAAATATGGGACACAGTGTGGGGCCAAGACCCAAAGTCAGGAACACAGAAAGCTATTCATGCAGGAAACTCACAGTGCTAGGAAACTGTTTCCTCCAGTGAAAATAACTCTTCTTATAACCTCACCAGCAGGATTCTTTCTGTGAAACAGGAAACTTTGGGACTAAATGAAGTGCAATTGAGAGGTCTGCTGACAGTGGGGACTGGAGGATTTACAGCTGTGAATGCTCTGTCCTACCACTGTGGAGCTTAAAATCTGAACATGTAGAGAAGGGCACCTTTAAGAGGTGCGCTGATCCATATATAGATCCTCTTTCCCTGTATGAGGCTGCACCTCTATTCACTTACTCTGACTTGTGCACAAACTGAAGTCAGAGCCTTTCAGAGACTGCAGCTTCATATCCTGTCTCTTGCAAGCCTGTGTGGAATCCTCAGAAATGCAGGCTCGCCGCCATGTTGGGCGTGTGCCAAGAGTTATTTGGCACCTGGTAGGGATGGAGTTGCTGGAGAAGTGGCCATTCAGGACGGCTGAAATGTTAAATGTCTTTACCTCATTTATCCCATGCATTGCTCCTGGGGGAGTTTACACACAGTCTGGCTTGTAAATGGAGAGACTGGTTTTCTCCCAGATTTGCCCTGTTGTCGTTGAGGCACTTTCTCCAGCAGAGCTTGGGGATCCTTCTCCCGGCTCATCTCCTAGCTGCCAGCCCACCGTGGGGCCAGTCCAACATGTCTGAGGCGATTCCTTCACAGCTCCGCTCCCCACAGGCACTTTCTGTAAATCTGAGGACAAACGAACAAAGACACCTTCAGTAGTTGTCTCTGGGTGAGTCCAGTGCCAGCTCCGTGTACAGCAGTCTGTGTACTGATGGAGCCAAGAGAATTCCATACCTACGGTACTATGGGAAAGGAGAGAAAAGACAGGAAAGTAGCTCAGTGGACTTAATGCATGGGTTATAACAGCTACGCATTGCTCCTGTCTTTGACTTTTCCCCAACTTCTAGAAGAAAAGAGGTAAACTTTCCCATGGACCGGTCCTCCAGATGAGCACTCATGTGCCCTGGTAGAGGTTGCCTTTGTCAGCCCCTCTCATACAGCATTTTCCTTCTCCCTGGAACCACCAGGACTTTCCATTCTTTTAAACAGCTTCAGAGCAAACTTTGCAGGGTTACTGACCATTACAAATGTTGAAGAGCTTCTCTTCTGTGGCAGGGATATTGATATCTGCAGGTGGCCTGATAAGTGGAAGGTTTCTGTAGCTGCTGGCCTGGTTAACCTAAAGGGGAATATATAGCAAGTCATTCAGCTTGTCTAGCAAATAACATCCTAATGCGTAACCCAATCTTCCATATTCCTATGTGTTTATTCTGCACTGTGCATGCACATAAGCATATGTTGATTTCTTACCAGTGTACAGCAGTGCTTGATCCCAGAGCAGAATTTGGGCTCTGTTCCAAAGTTCTTCCATAAGATTTATGAAACAAGATAGTTATCTGGAGTCACATTCCGACATTTTCAACAAACCAGGTGCTACATACAGGACGTCATTGGCCTCATTTCAGCATCCATCAGAAAGACTGAAACTTGACGTCAAGAAACAAAGCCAAAGTGCCACCAGACAACTCTAACCTCAACACAGAGGAGATGCCAAAAACCCAGATCCAGGCACCCACTCAGCTCTGACCCAGGAGCAGCGGAAGCTCTTCAAAAGTGTGTAGGGGCCACTGGCACCTGAACCGCCCCCTGCACCACCCCTTCTTCCCAATGCTCCACCCCCACTCCGCCTCGTCTCCTTGAGGCTCCGATCCCTGCTGCCTCTTCCCCCCGCCAAGACCCTGCCCTCTGCTTGCTCCTCTCCACTGCCCCCCTTGGCCTTCCTCGCCCTTATGGCCTGTAAAAAGTGATGGAACCATGGTCCCCTGATTCCCGCCCCCATCCCATTCTGGTGCTCCTGCTCTGACCACACCTACTTGGAGCACTGAAATGACTACACAATCAGAGTGGGATCAGCTGTCTGCTCCAACCCTCCTCATGCTTCCTGGCATGACAATTAAGCTAAGCTAAGGTAGGAACCATCACTGAATAACAATTACCTCTTCCTCATGTGCATCTGATCCATTAATTATCTGCAAAAATACACAACCGTATCTTTATTGCCTGAATTCTTTGCTAACTGCTAAATGGCAAATTTTGTTTGTGCTTGACAGCAGGATGTAGAAAATTACTTGGACAGATTTAATTAATCTTGAGAATGACAGCTGAAAATGAACTATAGATGGCCTCAGTGAGTGAAGTCCATGTCAGTATTTTGGCTGAGAAATTTTTTTGGCCTTAAGGACATGTTATTCCGAGTGACTATAAAGTTTTGTTTATGGGATTTCATTTGTTCTTCTTCCCAATCAGTGAAGGCTCATTGGCTGTAATGTCTATCATTTTATACAACTCTCTATCTCCTTTCCACTAGATTTAAGCACATTCTTTACCAAGTGTGCATAATCACTGTTCTACTGCACTTTGGAGAGGAAAAGGGCAGTAAATGCACTAAGAACCATAACAGCAAAATGTGTGAAATATGTTGCTAAGTGTTTCTTAGCAAAAGAACTTGTGTACAACATATAAACAATTATAACATCAATATGGGTGTGATTTACAAGATAACTAATCATAAATAAGTCTTCAAATTATGGAGACTATGGGAGATTTTTGGATCTCTAGTATTGCACTCCAAGCCCCTATACAGAGAGAATCTGAAAACAATAATGGGAGGCATTGGCAGGAATAGAAAACAAAAGGAATCAGCTCTGATTCATGCATTAAACATTGAAGAAACTGAAGTCATTGGAGTGACAGGTGTAAAACGGGTGTAACAGAGTAGAGACTCGAGACCTTAATGAGGATGTTTTGCTCTTTCTTTAAAATTTGTTGTAATGAGTCACTTATGTGAAAGGAAAGACCAGTGACACTGCCAGGCTGGTCCAGACACTCTTATTGGCTCCCAACTCAGAAAAAGACCTCGCACAGTTTCCAGTCTGGGAAGAGAAGTTAAAACCTCAAGAGTTAGGTGAATAATGCAGAAGTCAGGCACTCACTGGGGCATGTAGTGCTTTGCATAGGTGCTGGAACTAGGGGTGCTGGGGGTGCGGCAGCACCCCCGGATTTGAAGCGGTTTCCATCATTTACAGGATTTACAATTTTGTTTAATGGCTTTCAGCACCCCCACTATAAAAATTGTTCCAGCACCTCTGGTGCTCTGGCCGCCTCTGAGTGGCTTTGGAGCACCAATGGCTTTGAAGCCACAGCATTAAGTGCCCTTAGCGGTGGTGAATACATCCATTGTGCTGCTGCTGGCCTCGGAAGAGACTAATTGCCACTGGAACCTGAGAATGAGCCCGACGACGGAGTCAGCTGTTGTTGAAGCACGAGGCGCTGCTGTGGACCCCTATGTTGGAGGAGCTGCTCCAAGGGACAGAGGTTTATTGATGCTAGACAGAGGCACTGCTGTGCGGGAGTGAGAATAACTATTCCTTGGAACTAAGAACACCTGCTGCTCTTACATGACTTTTGTGTTATTGCTGTCAAAGGACGTTTCATCTAGGTTTTGCTCATTGTCCCACAGCCAACTGTGCTCAGTTATTGTTTTTAGCTCTCTCTATTACTGTGTGGTGTTATCTATTTCACTGATCTCCTCAGTCATCATGAGACCTTTAGTTCCTTTTCCGGCACTTCCCCCATTACTAGCTGTGCACCTGTGAAGCAATATGTTTAACCCCCTGAGCAGGTTTGCAAGCTTTTTCCAAGCTGTCCTTCATAGACCCAGTTTGCCAGACTTTGGGTTTCCTTTCACATGGTCTTGACTGCCTTATTTTTTAGTGGTGCCAAAGTATGAGATATCGTTAGCCTATATCCCCACCTCCAAAAAAATCACTAGCCACTTCCTGTGGAGCTGGTGGTGCTCTGAATATGGTGCTGTCTACTACACATTCATTGAAGAATAAGGGCCAAATCCCACCCTCATTTACCTCCATAAATCCCTATTGGCTTCAGTGGGGTTGCAAGGTGCAGATAAGGGCAGAATTCAGACCAGGGTCCCCAAACTGTGGGGCATGCCCCCTTAGGAGAGCATGTAGGAATGTTCGGGGGGGGGCACACAGCAGGGCCTGGGCCAGCCTCCATGGGGAGAGGGCACCACCCAGCCCCACTCTGCCCCCAGCCCAGCTCTGATCCCAGCCGCAGCTCCACTCCACCCCGTTCTTCCCCAACCAGCTCTGCCCTCATTCCCTCTCCGCCCCCAGGCCAGTTCCACCTCTAGCTCTAACTCCTCCCCCAGCTTTGCCTTCAGCCCAAGATCCTCTACTAAGCCAACTGTGCAGTAATGGGGGGTGGCGCAGACTGATTCCATTACTGGTGAGGGGGTGCAACAGGAAAAGTTTGGGCACCACTGATTTAGACCAATCCTGAGGCATGAGCACCCCATTTGAGAATATACGAGAGATGTAGTCTATCATTGAGACATAGGTAGAAATATAACACTAGGACATAATCAACAGGGCAAATCCTTAAAATCACCCTCCACTGGGTGACCTGGTATGTTTTTTGTCTGTACTCTGTGCTTTAGATTTTAAGCTGACAGAGGTAGGGTCTACATCTTTATTTGTAATGTGCACTGCTCAGCATACTGTTGATGCTAAAATAATTAATAATGAAAATGGATGTCTTGAGCATATTTCTTGTGAGTGGCCTCTGTCCTACAGGCTATTCTTTTCCATGTATTGTCAGCTCCGGTGTGGATGATCTCTTGGCACTGGACTACAGTCTTTCTTCCAGCTCTGACCGTGTAAGAATGAGCACTGCAGATAAGACTCAGCTAAAGAATGTTGCAGCAGCAAGAATTTAATATAAACAGAATTCAGTTCTTCCTTTGACTTTCTGTTGCCCCTTCCAAGCGAAAAAGCATGGAAGTGGGACTCTAAGCTAGCTCTCCTCCTCACTGTAATGTATGTCAGTACTGGGCAAGCCAGATTTGGGTTATTTCACAAGGCGGTATCAAATTACTTGGAAGCTGCTGCTGTAGCCCACCAAGTGGCAGATGTGGGGAAGAGGAAGGTTCTTGGGTTAAGGTTTTTTTTGTGCTGAGCTTTTCAAAGCATGTGTCTTACTTTTTTATTTAAGGCGACAGTCATTTTTTTGTAAGTATGTTTCTTGCAGTCAAATTATTCTGGTCACCAGTAGTCAGTTTTCCCTTCTGTGGTTCATTTATAGTGAAGTTAATGAACCATCTGCACAGCATTTCTCTGCTTTCATAAACTAGTACAGTACATTGTCATTAGTGAACGGTCCACTCAGCTTTTTTTAAGCTCTGCCTGAACATCCTTGTAAGCAAAAAAGTCTGGTTGGACGTCCTCTGAAATCTTTATGCCTTCTAATAAGGAATGTATCATCGGACTTTATTGGCTCTGTGCATGTCATTAGAAATGGCGTCTATTGTCATGTGAAAATTCATTTTGTGGTTGAAACTTTTTATGTTGTATGAATCATTGTGTAACCACAGTAATTGTTCCTGGGTAGGCACAAGAGACGGTGGAGAAATTTTGCAAAAAGTTCTAAGCTGGGATTTAACCAAACATAGGAGAACTTTTTCAAAAGCCCTGATGGTTAAGAAAAAATATTTCATAAATACCTGCTTATGCTAATTAGTCTCTCATGGCTGCTTAGGTGATCGTATTTTATTTAACCTTGTACATATTACTTATCCCTGCACAACTGTGTGCTTATTCCCTTTTGTTCTTTGCACCATCATAGATCGCAACAAACATTTTCTAATGTGAAACTTAATATTGAAAAATTGTACTACAAATTGTAATTACCAGAAAAGCTGCCACATTTTATGACATGAACAAGTCTCTGAACAAACATGTCAGTGGTGATACTGTTGCTAATTGGGCCAGCTTCTGCTTTCAGAGGCATGTGTTTGACTCCCACAATCATCTACGGATACTATTTGGCACTTATAATATCTAAGGGTACGTCTATACTTACCCGCTGGTTCGGCAGCAAGCAATCGATCTTCTGGGATCGATTTATCGCGTCTTGTCTAGACGCGATAAATCGATCCCGGAAGTGCTCGCCGTCGACGCCAGTAATCCTGGTCCGTGAGAGGAGTAGGCGGAGTCGACGGGGGAGCCTGCCTGCCGCGTGTGGACCCGCGGTAAGTACCTTTAAGTTCGAACTAAGATACTTCGACTTCAGCTACGTTATTCACGTAGCTGAAGTTGCATATCTTAGTTCGAACTGGGGGCTTAGTGTGGACCAGCCCTTAGTGAGAAAAATTCTCCAGCTATGTTCCTACCATTTGTGTAACAACAGCAAAATACTGTTATTGCCAGAAGAATTACAGTGGGGTATAAGCACCTGTAGATAAAGTAGGGACACAACATTTTGAAAGGCAACAATTGCTAGGAGTCTAGAATTTATTCTCTTACCAACATAAATGCAAAGGGCATACATATTTGTAGGTGTTCTATTCACAGGCTGAGATTTTTCCAAGCTGACTAATGGATTTGGATGCCCAGCTACCATTAAAGTTTAGTGTAACTGCACATCCAAATTCCACTGGCAGCTTTGGAAAACTCTGCCAGAGATTTTAAGGCTAGAAGGGACCATTATGATCATCTAGCCTGCCCTTCTGATACACAAATGATGCAGGGATGCAAAGTATCAATTAGCCAAGTTTAATGAAAGGGGCATGTGAAACCTGTGTCTAGTCAAGGACAACTTTGAATATTCCAGGCATATTTCTCACATCTTTTCCTCATAGATTCTTGATTCTTTTACTTAGGATGGTGTGGGGTGGCAGCCTTTTGTATCTTTCCTTATTCATACAACAAATCACTTTTTAGTCATCTGAAGTAGCAATGCCCTCCTTTATGTTGTTCTGACCTTTCCACACACATTGCTGTCACTCTACAGGAAATATGGAAGGAATGTGAAATTGCTAAAGCTGAATTATGATAAAATATGCCACATGTGGCATTTCAAACCTGTCTTTCACTTTTGGGTGGATGTTTGCAACTTGCAGGCATGCTGGATCAAGCAGAGGCTATTATCCGCTGCAACAGTGGGGGCAGGATTAGTGATGTTTTACAGAGAACCAAAGCAACATTCCAGCAGTGGTATATGCCTTGTAGATTTCCTTGAGATGAGGTACTTCTCCCCCCCACCCGCCATTTTCCTCTGTTCTTAAGATGCCAATCAGGACTATTTCACAAAGACTGGAAGCATTCAAAATACAAGAAATTAAAAGAACAGTTTTCAATTTCAGTTAACCTTTACAGCAGTAACACTAATTTGCAGTCCATTCATACTGAATGCTAAAGCCTGTTTCCTGCTCTGAATTTCATTCTGCATCAATTAACGTTCTGAAGTCAGTCTAATAATGATGTATGGTTAACACAGGGTCTGTGTCTGAGAGCTAAGAGGAATGGAAGGAGAATGGATAATTACAACAGCGCCATTCTTTGAACTATATGTAAGGCTTTCTCTGTTCCTAATTTTTTCCAAAGGTGCAGATCTCTAACATATCAACCCAGGGTTGTCAGTTCAATCCTTGAGGGGGCCATTTAGGGAATCTGGGGCAAAAATCTGTCTGGGGATTGGTCCTGCTTTGACCAGGGGGTTGGACTAGATGACCTCCTGAGGTCCCTTTCAACCCTGACATTCTATGATTCTATGATAAAAATATGTTTCAATGTGAAAGCTGGCAAAACCCAAGAGAGGAAAATTCTTAGTGATTGTCAAAAATAAATAAAACTGGTTCAGCTGGTTTTGAATGGGGTGTGATAAGGTAAAAAGGAAATTTACCATTCTAAACAGTTTCCATCCCTCCAATACTTGGACAGCTTAAAAAATGTCTTTTTTTTTACACTGATGTTTTCCAAACCTTTTATTGTGTTTATTCATATTAACACACTCAAAGAATACATGGACACAGAACAGTGTTGTGCAATGGTTGCTAAGTTCTCCGGCTTTTTATTTTTATTGTCGCCATAAAATCTTGCCACAAGACATTACAGTCAGTCATAGTGCCTAACTAGAGATGAGCCATTCCTTGGCCAGCCGATGGGCTATAAATGCACTGGCCCTATTCAGGCAGTACAGAGATCCTCCCCACCTCGCAGCATGAGAACACATGGGGACATTGGGCCTGATTCACCCCTCGCTGACACCACTTGTGCACTGGTGTCTCTCCATTCAGTGGAGTGTCTGTTGATTTACACCACAGAAAATGAGAAGAGAATCAGCCTCCTTGTGCCTGAGGCTACACGGGCCACACCTTTGGAATGGTTCTGGGTGCAATTCCACATAAGGGCAGCTTCGATAACTGGTGTGGCAGGGTGGGCTAGATCAGGGCACAGCCCACACCTTGCCCCTCTCCCTGTGCTGGCACCAACATTGTAGCCAACAGTAGACTCAGAATCCTTGCTCTCCCTGGGATTGCACACAGTGTTCTGCAGATATGATGGCCGCCATCTTGACCAGCACATGCGGGGATTGAATCGGGGACTTTCGGTGCTCAGAGCGCAAGCCTTCTCAGCAGACAACTGTAACAGCCTCGCATCCTCTGAGATCCAAGCACGTCCTACCCGCTGGCCTGGGGCTAACACGGGGATCTCTGGGGAGGTGGGAAGGTATCTGGCACCCTCATTCAGAGCCGAAGTGGATCTGGCTCTGGTTCTGCATACTTGATCCCTTTCACCCATAATGTGGCCCTTTCATAAAACCCCTCCAAGAAATGATTTACAAGTCAGGATGGGTTGGACAGGCCAAACCTGAGAGGCACTGCAACCCCATGTGCCAGATCACAAGCCCGGAGCAGGGGCCGGGCCCAGCCCCATGGAACAGGAGCCATCGGAGCTGCTGGGTGAGTTTTTTCATTTTATATGTCGTTTTGTCATTTTATTTTGTGTTATTTCATATTAGTGAAAAACGTGGGGCTCTACAATTGCTATCCTTGCCCACAGTGGCTGCTTCCAGGATGTGCCCCCAGGTACAACTCGCCCAAAGGAGATAGGGGGAGATAAGGAGGAGACAGTGTCATTTCTCTTCCATACCTGCCTACAGAGCTAGCTGGACGTAATGAATGGCAGGAACGAAGAGGAACAGGCTGCAACAATGAATGATGTAATGGCCTCACTCCCCTTGTGCACCAGGGAGACATGGCATCATGTCATTTATGTAGGGCTTTTGCAAAATCCAACAGTATAACGTTTGCATTCAGTAACAGGTGTAGCTGAGGGTAGTGATAGATGCAGCATGGTACGCTAGCTCTGCTAGCTTTCCACAATGGTGAATTGTATCCTACAGCCGATACCATTTAACAGCTGTGTTAATCAGTGTTCCTGTAAATCAGAGCATGTAAAAGCACAAGGAGGTGGGAAAAGGCAATGATCTGCTGACCCCTTTAAATGCAGAACAGAAGTAAGGACTTTAGTGTTAACAAGCAGCCTTGTTCGAAATAGCTAGAAAACATGGGGCTTGTGTGTGTAAATTAAAGACTAGGGAAATAATAGGGAGAAACTGGAAGAAAATCAATTTTAGAAAAAGAAATTGGGGGGGGGGAATTTAATGGCAATGATGCTACATCAGTAAGTTATATTTAAAAAGCCAAGTGAATCTCAGAATGTCAGCCAACATCCCACCATAACAACAAACAAATTCAGGGGCAAAGGGAAGTTTGTGTTGCTAAGGTGACAACCAACAATTAGTCTCCTGTCACAACTTGCTTAGATTTTACAAACAGACCCTTTGCGAAGGGTAGAGCGGAAAATGGCCAGCATATTTTCCTGGAGTGCACCATGCAAAGGAAAAGGATAATCAACCAAGGAAAAGCAGCATTTAGTAGTCATTTCCAATGACTGCTAACCCTCACCTGCAAATGCCTCATTTGCCCCACCTGTAAAGAGATTCATTAGTTGCATTGGCTGCAATACAGTTTCGATGCGGTATAAGGCCTGGTCCACACTACCCCCCCACTTCGGACTAAGGTACGCAAATTCAGCTACGTTAATAACGTAGCTGAATTCGAAGTACCTTAGTCCGAACTTACCGCGGGTCCAGACGCTGCAGGCAGGCTCCCCCGTCGATGCCGCGTACTCCTCTCGCCGAGCTGGAGTACCGGCGTCGACGGAGAGCACTTCCGGGATCGATCCGGGATCGATTTATCGCGTCTAGACAAGACGCGATAAATCGATCCCAGAACATCGATTGCCTGCCGTCGGACCCGGAGGTAAGTGTAGACGCAACTGTGTGGGTGGGTGCTTACTGGGACCCCATCAGTCACCACAGCCTAGAGCACCTAGTGATTGAAGTGCCTATAGCTATTTCTCCTGAATTCATGCCACACTTGGGATGCTACTAAGCATATGAAAATCTTGTTGCATCACAGCGTTCACGGCTGCCCCATCAGAGGGGTCAGTTACAGTACAAGGCTAGGTCCTGGCCTGTCCCTTCTTGTCTCTCCGTCTACAGTAAGTAAAGTAAATAGCTGATAAATCCCACTGGCCAAGTGTTCTCATTGGGCCTTCTGCATTGCCCTTCTGTCATCCAGCTGCGGTGGCTCAAAGGCTGTTCCCCTTGTAGCCTTCTGCTGCTGGTCCCTGAACCTGAAGCATCAACAGCTTCCGCAACTCCCCTTCTCTTTCTGTCCCCAGCTTTCAAGCTATCTGCCGTTGCTGGATCCACACGAGTGAGCCTCATCTCCCTAGCCTATGGCCCTCCAAGTCCCTCGGGGGAGAGGAGAAAAGCATGCTACCATGGCACAGAATAGATGCAAATGATAATCCCTAGAGGCCAGGAAGCCTGGGAGATGGGAGAAGCAGAGCAGCACTGACTTTTTCTAGTTCAGTCACTGCTACTGTATTGTTTGATCCTGTTTGGGCCAACATCTTACAGGCCTTGTATGTCAGACAGGCAGGAAACAGTGAAAATAATATCTCTGAAACTGGAAATGCCCTCACATCATGAGCACTTACACACCATGACCATAGGCGCCAACTCCGTGGGTGCTCCGGGGCTGGAGCACCCACAGGGAAAAATTGGTGCACCCACTGGCAGCCAAGCTCCCCGCCCCGACTCCCCTCCCCAGCTCACGTCCGCCTCCTCCCCTGAGCGTGCCGCGTCCCTGCTTCTCCTCCCAGGCTTGCCGCCGTGAAACAGCTGTTTTACGGCGTAACAAGCACACTCAGGAGAGGAGGCAGGGAAGAGGCGGGGCTGGGGATTTGGGGAAGGAGTCCAAAGGGGGCAAGGAGGGGGCAGAGTTGGTGCGGGGACTTTGGGGAAGGGGTTGGAATGGGGGCAGGGCAGGGGTGGAGTCGGGGCGGGGGCAGGGGAGCGTGAGCACCCACCGGCGCCAGGAGAAGTTGGCGCCTATGACCATGACCTCTCTTTTGATGAGGAAAAAAATTCAAAGGTATTGCTAGGATATGCAGTTTGGGGTCCACTGTACATTCAAAGGGCTTTGCTGAGGCTTACAACTATAGATGGTGCTAAGCCCCTGACCTCAGGGCTGCTGTGGAGACTGCAAGTTCGGGGCGGGAACAGGCTGGAAATCGCTTCCTCCCCTCCCCGCCACTCCAGAGCTTAGCTGAGGGGTGGAGAGGCTTCCCCTTGTCAGCGCTGTGCGGGGTTTTGGCACATGCAGGGCTTGGCTCCTCCGGGCCAGCGTCCCAGCCAGAGGCAGTGAGGGAAGGAAGGAGCCTGCCGGCCAGGCTGCTAATGAGCTGAGTGCTCTGACTGGGGGCTGGTTCTCCACACAGTGCTGGGAGCGGGATGCGCCCCGCTGGGGTGGATATGGAGGAGCAGTGGAGCTGAGGAGGCGAAGGGGCAAAGCAGGATGAGGACAGTTGAAGGGGGAGCATATAAAGTGCTTCTGGATGGGCAGCAGAGGTGACATGTAAGTGGCTGGTGCCTGGATCCTGCCCGCACTCATTAGCCGTCGCCAGCCAGAAACGGGACAGCAGGCGGAGCCCTGCTGGTCGAGAGCCAGCATGCAGTGGGGGGCTGTGCTGACAGACCAGCAGGGAGAGCGGCCGGCCCCACGCGTTGCATCTTCACCTGCCACCAGCCTTACACACCCATCCTCACTGTCGGTCACTGAACACCCCCACTCACCGCTGGTGGGCAGGCGGCTGGCGAGCAGAAATCCGGCCAGCAGCAGGACGCGCCAGTACTGATGGGGGGAGACAGAAAAACGGGACTGTCCCTTTAAAAATGGGACGTCTGGTCACCTGGGGGGGGAGGCAGATTAGCCACAGAATCAAAAGATTTGTTACAAAGTATTCACCCAGAGCCAATCTGATGACTAACGTGTACTGCTCTGAAGCTGTACTATTCTGCTGTATGTTAAGATCAGTGTTCCCTCTAATTTTTCCCACACGTGTGCAGAATGAATTTTGTTATGTGCACCAATATGGAGGTGATCTGTGACACATCACCTCCATATTGGTGCACATAACAAAATTCATGGGGTGGGGGTGGGGCCGAGGGGTTCATAGTGTGGGAGGTGGCTCAGGGCTGGGGCACAGGGTTGGGGTGCAGGGGTATGAGGGCTCCAGCTGGGGGGTGCGGGCTCTGGGATGGGGCCAGGGATTTGGGGCTCAGGGCTGGGGCAGAGGGTTGGGGTGCGGGCTCTGGGGTGGGGCTGGGGATGAGGGGCTCAGGGCTGGGGCAGAGGGTTGGGGTGGGGAGTGAGGGCTCCGGCTGGCGGTGCAGGCTCTGGAGTGGGGCCAGGGATGAGGGATTTGGGGTGCAGGCTGCTCCAGGGCTATGGCATGGAGAGAGGACTCCCTCCAGCTCTTTCTCCCCACAGCAGCACCTGGGCTGGGAGGGAAATGTGCCCCTCCCCCATCCGCGGCAGGTCCCAGCCAGGCAGGTTCCCTGAGCACCTGTGCAGTGCTTAATAGGCTGCTGCGTGGTCACACGGCCATGCAGCTTACAGGGAACTTAGTTAAGACTATTACAAGATCCTGTACACAGTTTAATTAGGCCAAACAAGAAAATGATAATTAACCATCAGTTCTAAAAAGCAAGCAAACAAGCAGCCCCCTCTTCCCCAGAAAAAAAAACACACACTTGTTATTTCATGACAAAAACCTAAAAACTAGATTTTTGAGTTGGGGCAATGAGAATTTTGTAACTTCACAAAAATGAACAATCCAGTATTCTGAGGTGCTGCTAGCTCACCTGCACAGGAGCAGGACTGCTTTTAGCCACAGCACTCATGGGATTTGGAAACTTGCTCATCGCTGAGGTTAATAAAATAAAACACAGAGCTGGCTGAGCAGAGTTGGTAAAAAATGGCTATTGCCAGGCAACCCTAGGAGCTCAACCAGTCAGACACATATTAGAGAGGGGCTCGTGACACAAAGGCTTATTTCAGATGCATGCCATAAGGTTCAGAAACACCTATCAGGCTTAGCTAGAGAAACCATGATGCTATGAAAGTGTGATCATGAGGTGATGATAAGAACGTGATTGAAAGCTGATGTGTTAATGCTTAGTTTAGAGGCGGGAAAGTCTTTGCTTTTTTGTTTGTACCATCTGCCTCCCTGGAAACCCAAGTAACAAGGCAGAAGATGCCAGACTGCTTTTATAACCAATGTATTTAAGCTGCAGAGGAGCAAGGAGCATAAAGGCCATATAAATCAAAAATGCAATATTGCCGTGACTGAGGGCGTGATAACCAGGCCAAGAGAATAATTCAATAGAAACAAAAAGAACAGGAGTACTTTTGGCACCTTAGAGACTAACAAATTTATTTGAGCATAAGCTTTCGTGGGCTACAGCCCACTTCTTCGGATGCACTATGAATCCGAAGAAGTGGGCTGTAGCTCACGAAAGCTTATGGTCAAATAAATTTGTTAGTCTCTAAGGTGCCACAAGTACTCCTGTTCTTTTTGCAGATACAGACTAACACGGCTGCTACTCTGAAACCTGTCAATAGAAACAGAGAAAACTCCAGATGCTTCTCCAGTTCACTGCATTAAAGTTTCAATGCTATGCATCTGCAAAGTGCATCCTTTTGCCCAAGGATGACATTGCCATAGGCTCTGTTGCGGTGCCTAGAGTTTTGCCAAAAACTCTCCACACAAGGACGAAGGAGAAACTGTGGGGTTGTTTAGTCTTCTTACCTTGATGCTTACCTTCTTCTTGATATTGAATACACAGTCATAATGGGAGGTGCAGAGTCAAGCATTCAAAACATGCCTTGCTGCTACACAGGCCAGACCCTCAGCTGGTGCAAACTGGCACAGTTCTGTTGTCTTCAGTACAGTGATGCCAATTTACTGTAGCGGAGGGTCTGGCCTGCAGTGTTCTTAAGAGGAACAGGAAACATAGCACAAATTGACATGTGCCTGTCAGAAGCACAGAAGATAGTGTGGCTGACAGGAGGAGATAGAGTAATGTGGCTGCAGTAATCTCTGTAACCAAAATCTAGTGAGTAAAGGAGATAAGGCTTGATTTTAAAATTGTGTTCACATATTCACCATTTCCCAAACAGGCTCTTTCTTTCTCTCTTTTCTGCAGGATAAAAGGGACAGAGAGTGGAAGCTAATTTACTTTCAATCAGTAGAGAGAAAACACGCTTGGATGTGCGATACCAGGCTCAGCGGGACAAATTCAAACTTCTGCCTTCATAGCTGTCCCCCTGAGATGAGCATCTGAGTTCTGCTGGGTGGTTTGAAAGGTTTGCTTTCCTTATCTTGTTTCAGCAGAGTTTAGGTGCACCAAGCACAAAATAGCAAAGTGCATTAAAAGGCAACACAAATGTTTCCCTCTTTTAAGCAAATAGATCAAATATCCAGGCTTCCACAAATACGTATAAACAAAAAGTATGCAAGTTGCTGGCTATGTCAGGTCTCCAAGTGGTTCTGCTGGCATGTGTATCAAAAGGCAAATCGATTCGGGGGGGGGGGGGGAGAGGGGTTAATTCTGTGCACTGAAATATAATTTCATTCTTTTTATGTTTAAATTCTTGTATAGAATAATTAACTCTGGGTTGGATTAGTTGCACGGTCGCTGTTGGTAACCCGGGCAGCGAGGCCCCAGCAACAGAGAGCATTCAGCAGAAGGTTGTGGGACCAGGCAACGTGCTCACAGCCTCTCCCAGGAGAAAGGCCCACAGGTGACTAACGCTGCCCTGGAAGTGAACAGCACCAGCGGGGAAGGGATGTGGGCCAGGCAAGTGCTAATTCAACACATCCTTGCTGCAGCTTCCCTGGCAGAATTGTAGCTACCACCAGTGGCCTGCCTGAGAGGAATCACTGCTACTACTCAGTAAGTGAAATCCTGACCCTATGGAGCAGTTTTGCTATTGACTTCAGTGGGACCAAGATTTCACCCAATAAGTGTCTGAAGTCAATAGGATTCCTGCCACTGACCTCAGTGGGCTTTAGTCAGGCCCTCTGAGCACAAATTGCCCACTGCTTATGCTTCAGCCACAGGGATCCTCTTTGTACCAGTTTACAGAAAAAGTCATTCAAACTGAACCCTGCCCTGTTGAATCTTTTCCTACTTGCCAGCAACATTCTGCCCAGTGGTCTGTTATTCAAAGGCTTATGTGAGCATGTGAGTTTCCATTTTGAATGTATCAGAGGGGTAGCCGTGTTAGTCTGAATCTGTAAAAAGCAACAGAGGGTCCTGTGGCACCTTTAAGACTAACAGAAGTATTGGGAGCATAAGCTTTCGTGGGTAAGAACCTCACTTCTTCAGATGCAAGAAGTGAGGTTCTTACCCACGAAAGCTTATGCTCCCAATACTTCTGTTAGTCTTAAAGGTGCCACAGGACCCTCTGTTGCTCATTTTGAATGTGTAACTCTAGAATTATCAGTACATCTTGCACAGAATGAAGCCTGACAAACTTGGTTCCTCACACAAACTGTATGTCTCACAGGGTTATTGGAATGTCGGTTGCTCTTAAGAATTCCTTGTTAGGCAGATTTAGGGCTTGTTTAAGTGAACATTTAGTTCACAGCAAGCGTGGGTGTGAATCTACCCATTTGTAGCCTGCTGTGCAGTATGTCTGTGTGGACCATACTGACTCACACTAACAGTTCCTTAGTGCACTTTGATCTACTCCTGTTTTAAAGCATGGTTGATTCAACTGCACTAAGATGGGTCTACATGGATACTTAGTGCATGGCAGGCTAGTACAAGAGAGACTGATACCCAGGGCCGGCTTTAGCAAGCCCCGCCCCCAGGAATTGGGCCGCGCTCCGGCCGGAGGTCCGGCCGGGGTTGCGGGGCTTGGGTCCGGCCCGGAGCCGGGTCAGGCCCGAGCCGAGCCGCGGGGGCCGGGCCGGAGCCGAGCTAGGGGGCCGGAGCCGAGCCGAGGGGGCCGGGCCGGAGCCGAGCCGAGCTGGGGGGCCGGACCTGAGACGGACCCGAGCCGAGGGGGCTGGGCCGGGCCGGACCCGAGCCGTGGGGGCCGGGCTGGAGCCGAGCCGGGCCAGAGCCGCTGGGGCCGGGGGTGCTCGGCCGGAACCGGGGCCGGACTGAGCTGCTCGGCCGGGGCTGGACTGGGCTGCGCCGCGCCTCCCCGGAGCCCTTCTCGTGCCCCCTGCCACCCCAGCTTACCTGGTGCTGCCTGCCTGCCTGCCCGCCCCTGCTTCTTTTCAGACTTCCCGCGAACCTCTGATTCGCGGGAAGCAGGGGAGGGGGAGGAGCAGGGGGCGGAGCGTTCAGGGGAGGGGAGGAGGGGGAAGTGAGCTGGGGGCGGGGTGGAGAGCTGCGGCACGGGCCCTCTTAGCGCGGGGCCCGATTCAGCCGAATCGGCCTAAAGCCGGCCCTGCTGATACCCCAGCTTGCCACAGACTAAATGTCCATGTAGACCTTGGTCATGCCTGGATGTCACCTAAGACCAGGGCCGTCCCTAGGGGGAGCGAGGGCCCTGGGGCAAATCAGTCTGTATGGGGCCCCCCCCTTAACATTTTTTATACAGGTGAAATCTGGTTACAGTGAACTTCACGGGCAGATGCTGGTCTCAGGTTAAATATTGATAGCGCTCAGCTGTATAATTATAATGTTATATTATATTGTAGCACTTTTTTATAAATTATAATGAAGTTCATATAATAAAAAAAACCCTCGACGATCACAATCAGTGTCGCGCTGATTACATTCTGAAATCCACCTTCCTGGACTTCCTTGCAGCAAACTCACTTCCCAGGTGCATATGGTCTTGCTACCCTCAGTGGATTTTTTTAAAAATGTAATTACCCATTCGCAACACTGAAAGCCCATGTCTCAGGAACTGGGTAGCTCTTGGAGGGCCTATATGTGCCCTGGTGCTGGGGGACCCCAGGACCCTCCAGCATGGAGGAGGGGCTCTAAGATCTGTTTTCTCTGGGCGCTGGGAGGGGGATGGGAGGTGGAAAAGCAGATGGATGGAGGACCCCAGTCCCACAGAGTTGTGGGAGAGGGACCCCGAGGCTGGAGAGCTGAAAGGCAAGAAGGATCCTGAGGCAGGGGGGGTGATAAGGGCTGGCCCTGGCCTGGAGGTGGCATTGGAGGACTCCACCCAGTGCTGGGAGAGGGGAGAAAGGGCAGTGGAAGCAGGAGGTGTGAGGCACTGAGGGGACACCAGTGCTGGGCGATAAGCGATGGAGACTATTGGCTGGCACTCACCTGTGCTAGGGCAAGGGGCTCCCCTGTGCTGGTGAAGGGTCCCACCGGAAAAGGAAAGGTCCATCCGAGGCGGAAAGGCAGGGTCAGCCTGGGTCAGCCTGCCCTGGCACAAGTGGTTGGGGGGCTCTAGGACCCTGCGGTGGCAGGCGATGGCAGGAGCCGGCAGAGCAGAGCAGAGCAGGCTGGGGCCAGGTCGCTCCCTGCTGCTGTCACCGAGACTGAGCCTGAGCCTGGGGGCGGCAGGCAAGAAAAAGAAATAAACGCCTGAGCTGGTGAGTGGGGGGTGCAGGCTGACCCCTGCTGCCTGTGCCGAGCCCCCTGCTAACCGCCAGGGCCGCCCTGCCCGCCCCCTGTCCTCCTGAAGCGCAGGGCCCCCCAAAGCATGGGCAGTTGCCCTGGTCTGCCCTATGGATGGGACGACTCTGCCTAAAACTTAGGATACGTCTACCCTGGAACTGGAGGTGTAATTTCCACCTCGGGTAGACATATCCATGCTAGCTCTGACTGAGTTACTGTGCTAAAAATAGCAGTGTAGACCCCATGACACAAGCAGCAGGAAGGGTTAGCCACACGAGTATGATCTATGGTCTGGGATGGGATCATACTCAGGGTGGCAGATCACCCCGCTGATTGTGCCACCCACAGCTACACTTCTATATGCTGATAAGCAGACAGGATGGGCTATAAGGAAAGATGAGTGTTAAAGCTGGTCAGAAAAAGCTTCAGCGGAACCACTTTCCACTGGAGAATGCGATTCCATTGACATTGAAATGCTTCATGTAATCACGTCAATTTCACTGAAATTTCATTGAGGAGAGAAACTTGGAAAAAATTCCAACAATGTTGAAACATCCCTTTTTGACATTTTTGAAATGAAATGTTTATTTTGTTCTGAAACAACTTACTTTTTTTAAATGTTATGTTAAATTAAATTACATTACAATATAATATACAATTGTAAAGAGTATAAATCAAAATGAAACATTTTGATTGATCTAAAACTAATTTAAAAAAAAAAATCTTTTGCAGAGAATTTCAAAATTTGGGGGATTTGTTCCGATTTCAAAAATCTCACATTTTTTATGAACTGGATTTTCTGTCCTCAATTCTGCTCTAGTCACTATATATTTTGGAATATTAGCCCTCACCTGAGAACTTGAAATTATGAACCTGAATCCAGAGACAGGAGGGACTCCAATGTGCTATGTCACCGACTCCATTCTAAGGACATGAGGCTGCACACTGGCTTACTCCAGAGCTGAAACTCATCCATGCTCTCAGAGATATTCAGCCTACACCACAGATTCCACAATAGTAATTCCCATTATTAAATTTTCTGGATGTATTAAATCTCTTTTCCCTCTCTGTAACTAAGCTCACAGAATAGCTTCACCAGACCTTCCAAGGGCTTTGAGTGATAAGCTGAAATGTTTAACAGCTTTAATTTTCTATAGGTTTCTCTTTTGTAAACGATAGACTATTACGGCCTGCTCAGACAGGCAACATAGCCAGGGGATAACATACTCTTCTAGAACTCAAGTGAACTGGGTTCTGGTTCCTGGCTGTGATACTGACCTGAGACAAATCTTTGCTCCCCTTTGCTCCCTGCCCGCTACTTGTGTACGTAGATTATACATTCGTTGGAGTATCTCTTACTGTGTATTGGTTCAGAGGCTAGCACAATGGCACTACTGGAACAAAATTAAAATCCAAACTCATCCCTGGTGGAATCCCACTGAGTCAGTGGAGAAACTAGGGTCAAAGCTGGCCTATATTCTTTACGAAAATGAAAAGTTCCTTCTCTAGCTAACTTATTGGAGGGAAAGTCTGACACTTTCTCACATAATCTTATCTCAGTCTTCTTGCCTGGGGCATGAGAGACACCTGGTTTCTAGTCAGGGTGAAGGAGCAGGATGGATGTCTTCCTACTCACAAGACATGCCGCTAGAAATCTTGAGGGAGCAGAGGGGGCACAAAAGAGCAGAACCATCAGAAAGTAACAGATGCAGTCAGACTTTTTGAAGCTATTTGTGATAACAGCATGGCAACCCTGGAGTCCCTCTGGGGCACATATACACTCACACTCCAGACAGACACAAAGGAGAGTTTTTCCCCCAGCTATTGGGGAAGGTGTTTTCCTTTCTGCATTGGGGATTGTCTATTCCATATTGGACATTTGACCTTCCCACTTCTCGGACCTTCTGTTCAGTGTGTGAAACCCAGCCTGGCCATGTATTAATTGAGGATCTTACATGTGTATCCTTCTTGCAGGGTCACCACTAGACAAGCACTTCTGCTATGCTCTAAGTGGAGGCAGTAGCATAGAATGTATCCTGCATGTCCAACAAGGAAATGAAATTGACTAATCACCTGCAGGAGATTAATGGCACCCTCTCTCTTACTTAAATCCAAAATCACTACACAGGCTGTGCGCTGAAAGACAGATATGCTTGCTGCTTTAGTCGAGCAATAGCACCTCTAAAACCCAAACCATGATATTATTCGGTGGGCTGATTCAATTCCATCACACTGTAAACAGTTTCCTCCTTAGTGCTTAAAGACATCCTGCAATTGACCTGCAGTATGATTACTAGGGCCAGATTATGGCAATCAAGGGCCCTAGGTGCACCACTGCATGGCGCCCTCTGTGACTCTGTCTTTACAGCCCCACCCTGTGCTATGGCCTTTCCCCCACACCTGGAAGAACAATGGCACTGCAGGCCCACTCCATCCCGTCAGCAGCGGATGCTATCTGCTCTTAAAAACGGCAGGTATGGCAGCCAGAGGCCCCTCTCCTCCACAGAGAGGCTGGGATGACAACAGGAGGACCCTGATTAGGGTTGCCAATTTTCTAATCACACAAAACCGAACACCCTTGCCCCGCCCCCTGCCCCTTCTCCGAGGCCCCGCCCTGTTCACTCCATCTCCCCTCCCCCTGTCACTCACTCTCCCCCACCCTCACTCACTCGCTCGTTTTCACCGGGTTGGGGAAGGGAGTTGGTGTGCAGGAGGGGGTGAGGGCTCTGACTGCGGGTTCAGGCTCCACAGTGGGGCCAGAAATGAGGGGTTCAGGGTGCAAGAGGTGGTGAGGTCTCCAGCTGGAGGTGTGGGCTCTGGGGCAGGGCCAGGGATGAGGGGTTCTAGGTGCAGGAGGGGGCTTCAAACTAGGGCAGGGGGTTGGGGTGCGGGAGGGGATTTGGGGTGCAGGCTCCAGGCAGCACTTACATCAGGTGGCTCCCAGGAAGCAGCAACATGTCTGTCGGCTCCTGGGCCAATGAGAGCTGTGGAGCTGGCAGTCGGGGTCGGGTGGAGCAGCATGCGGAGCCCCCTTGGCCGTCCCTGTGCCTAAAATAAATAAATAAAATTAATGGAGATATCCTATCTCCTAGAACTGGAAGGGACCTTGAAAGGTCATTGAGTCCAGCCCCCTGCCTTCACTAGCAGGACCAAGTACTGATTTTTGCTCCAGATCCCTAAGTGGCCCCCTCAAGGATTGAACTCACAACCCTGGGTTTAGCAGGCCAGTGCTCAAAACACTAAGCTATCCCTCCCCCCTAGGAGGCAAGGGACATGTCTCCGCTTCCGGGGAGCTGCGTGGAGCTGGTTAGGGAGCCTGCCAGCCCCGCGCCAACCAGACTTTTAACGGCCTGGTCAGTGATGCTAACCGGAGTTGCCAGGGTCCCTTTTTGACCTGGTGTTCCGGTTGAAAACTAGACACCTGGCAACCCTAGGACCCTCAGTATTTAGGCAGTGTGGGCGGGTGGGCTGGGTCGACTGCACTCTTCTCCTCCTGCCACACAGTCTTCTTTTGGGGGGGTTGTTGAAAGCCCCCGCCCACCAAAGCAGAGGGCTTTTGAGTTAACATCTTACTGAGATGCATGAGGCAGTTCAACTGCACTCAGAGCTATAGTTTCAGGCTCTCTGCAGACTCAGGCAGATGTGTTTCAATCTTCTCATGTTTTCAGTCTTCTCTTCACAACCTTGGGGGCTAGAATTTTCTTTTAAATGAAAGTTGAGATTCTGTCCTCATCATAGGTCTCCAAAACCTAGGGGCCTAAGGCTTACGGCAGCCTCTGTAACTGTTTATGAAATACTCTAGAGAAAGCACTCGTCTCTTCTTCTATTTGGACCGGGGCCACTAATTTCACATCGTTAGTTTAATGGTGATTGTATATCAGCATAATTGAGGCACTGTCACTTTAATAGTTAAGGTTATTGGGACAGCAACTTAATTGATGCATTGTCACTTTAACTTCTTTTTCATTTGTGGTGTTTATTAGAGTGCAGGGAAATTTAAATAGAGTAATTGAAGCATTTGAATAATTAACTGAAGTAGGATTTTGGCATAAATACACCTGCTGATATTTTGAAAGATGGGTTTCTCAGTGAAGGACTTATTTAAATGCAAACTACTCGATGTCTCAGAAGAATATTCTGTATGGTGGGGTGAGGGCATTACATATTGTAGCATGTCCCCACCATACCATAATTCATCTTCAAGAGAGGAGGCCTCAGTAGAGATTCCATGGGCCAAATAAGGTGCTAGGAACATGTGGGAACCGAGTAGCAGCAATAGAGAGACCTGATTAGGCTATAGACCATATTGGCAAAGGACAGATATATCCCCGTAACAGGCACAGCAGGCACAGTCCCTACTTGCCCCCTACTGACCACCTCTATTTCTTGCTTTCATCCCCATCCCCATCCCCATCTACGTCGGGTGCAGAGAAAGCAGAGTGACCACAGCATCTGAGCTCATCAAGAAAAAAGGAGGCAACTCTGAGCATTATTCGTACACTGATGATACTGCATCTGATGATGCCTCACAATCACACGTAGAGGTCATGCATACACATTGCACAAAAGGTGTGACACAATCAGAACGGACAGCTTCTTTCCTTATGTGCAATCTGAGCCGCAGAAAAATGGCTAAGCCCATCGGTAAGAGAAACGTGAATAATCCGCCTTTGATATACAAACACACAGGCCCTACCTCATGCTGTCATCCAAAATAGCAACATATACAGTAGAGATGAATAGAGGAACATTACAGAAACTAATTACAAAGAAGGGCTCAAAAGCTACACATGAGCTCAAATGTTATTTAGTTTGTGTTCCTCTTTGGGGGCTGTGAAAAGAGGAAGGGAACTGAGAAGTGGAAAAAAGCAATGGCAAAAAATAAGATTAATACAGAGCAGAGGAGAAAAGCAAATACAGAAAGAGTGAAAAAAAAAGAGAGACAAAAAAACGAATGAAAAAAGTCAATGTTGTGTATATACACAAAACACACCATTTACTTGATATATATACACCCAGACACAGTAACAGGGTCTCCAAATACTGCAAAAACAGTAACTCAGCTTGTACCACTTACTATCTGCTATTCACAAACCTTCATGGCTGTTTGCACGAATGCTTGGGAAATGGCTGTTCTTTATATAAATACCTGCATCGCAGGTGTACAAAGAACATGAGCAAGAGCATTCACCATTTGGTGTTTATTGTCCTGTTTTAAAAAAAATGTCAATCATCCATTCACGGAGCAGCTACAATAGCATGTGACTTGGGAGGTGATCAATCACATGTCACCACTAGCAAATAGTCCAAGTGAACAGCTTGCAAACCTCTCACGGGTTGAAACTGGTTCAGGTAAATTATGCAGTGAAAGCTTATAAACAAAGCTATTTGCAGGATAGGTTTATGAGTGATTCACATACAGTGGGGGAAAGGGCTAAATTCATAAGATGATTTATTTGCAATGAATAATTCAACAAATTCTTAATATTAAAGCACCTAATACACTCTTGACACTGTGCTGAAAATAAGATAGATCATAGATATAGACTGGCACAAGCGGATCTATTTTGGTAGATTCTTCCATTCCCAATACATAACATAAGGTTCCACTTAGCTAGAAAAACAAGAGTTTTTAAAAAGCCGAATCTCCTACTGGGGATAGAACGATGTTCAATTTATAGGGGGAAACAATGAGATCACAATAATTTTGCAAAACATTAAAAAATGAGGTTTAGAAGGTTCACAAAATCTCAGCCTGCCTGAGGTTCATTCATTCCTAATTTACAATGAAAAAAGAATCAGGAGGATGCACCTAACCAGCATGTTCAATCAGGGTTAAAATTTTAAAAAATGCTATAGAACCTTGGATCTTCAGTGTATCAACCATAATGATTTTTCCATTATACGTGTGGCAAACAGAGGGAGCAACACATATAGCACAACGTTCTTCAGAGAAGGGTCACATAGGGGACACAGATAACTACTTACACCAAGGAACATTAAAATGACAGTGACACACACACCCTTCTGTAGTGATCACTATTATTGGCTGCTTAAGGGATGGTTTAAGAAATGATCTGTGAACTTAATTTTTAATTAAGCCAGGAACCCTAAGGGCCTTTTGAGTTCAAGCGTGGGGGGGGGGAAATCAATTTTTGGTGAGGGAGAGGTCTTGTAGAATCTAATAGGTTTGAGTAATGTATCAAGAAGCTTTTAAGATCAGTCACCCAGTCCAACTGAGGAAAGTCTAAAACCCAATTTCAGATCACTAAAACTCCGTAAAGTGGAACAGATAGTCACCATAGCTCAGGTCTGTGGAAAACTACTGTGTTCAGCTCTGACACTGATATTATTTAGAGAATAGATGGTCGACTCTAATGTGGAGAACTTTACAGGGAAACCCTTACATTCTGTTCCTACGAACTTCATAGGGAGCTAACCCCACGTGAGCTGACAGTTGCAGGAATTCCAACTAACTGTGGTAGAGCTGGTTCAGCTTGGCCAGGAAGCTTTGAATGAATAAATAAATGTTAAACATCAAAATGTACTAAATGGGGAAGAGGGGGAGAGGCAACTTCAAACTAAAGGGCAAAATTCCCGGTACTGATGTACACTGCAGATCTGTCTTGCACTTCAGGATCATAGTAAATATGGATAGAAAAAACATACTGCATCACTGATTCCATCTTCCTCACATGTGGAAATTCCAGTAGACTCCATTCTAATCCTACAGCTGGTCTTTTGAGTCCTCTGTTGATTTCTGCTGGTTAATGTTTGGTTTTAACCAGACCAATTGCCTCATGAACCACAGACCATTACTTTGCTTAAAAATCTAGTTGCCCAACGGAGCGATAAAGATCTATTGATTTTTCTGGCTCCTGGGGCTACTGATCCTCCAGCGGATGCCAACAAAGACTAGTAGAAATCAACAAAGCAGATGAAGAATTCCACTGGAGTCTACTGGACTTCCCATAAGGCCTGGCTGTTCATTACCATTGCTGCTACCACATTTTGGGGATTGTGGGAATTTCTTGCAAAACTGACTCAAAATGAAAAAGCAACAAACCAATAGATCTTCAGTATTATCCAGATGAAATGACAGATTATTCATATGTTTTTTAAAGAGGCTAATAAATAAAAGGATAAATCACAGAATCATAGACATGTACGGCTGGAAGGGACCTCAAGAGGTCCTCTAGTCCAGCTCCCTGAACTGAGGCAGGACCAAATATATTTAGACTATACCTGACAGGTGTTTGTCCAATCTGCTCTTAAAATCTCTAGTGATGGGGATTCCACAACCTCCCTTGGAAGCTTGTTCCAGTGCTTAACTATTTTTATAGTTAGACAGCTTTTCTTAATATCTAACCTAAATCTCCTTGCTGCAGATTAAGCCCATTACTTTTTGTCCTACTTTCAGTAGACATGGAGAGCAACTGATCATCGTCCCCTTTAGAACAGCCCTTAACATATTTGAAGACTTATCAGGTTTTCTCCTCAGTCTTCTTTTTCTCAAGAAAGAACATGCCCAGGTTTTTTTTTTAACCTTTCCTAATAGGTCTGGATTTCTAAACCTTTTATGATTTTTCTAACTCTTCTCTGGACTCTCCCCCATTTGTTCCCATCTTTCCTGCAGTGTGGCACCTGTAATTGGACATAGTACTTCAGCTGAGGCCTCGCCAGTGCTGATTAGAGTGGGACAATTATTTCCTGTGCTCTCCTTCCCCACTAAGTAAGGAGCTTATATTTTCCTTCATCTTTCTCTTGCTCCTAATGGATTTATAGAACTTCCTCCACTTTCTGAAATAAAACATTGTCCCCAGTACATTCCAAGAACTTACTGTATATTTTGTGTTTTGCTGTATAATTACCCAGGTATCTGTTGGAAAAGTAAAAGTCCCATATTACTACCAGATCCGGTGTTTTGCCTATAATTATTTGCTTTAGAAATTCTTCATCCACTTCATGATTTGGTGGTCTATATTGGGTTCCTACCATGACATTACCCTTATTTTTTCCCCTTTTATCTTTATCCAGAGACTTTCAACTAATCTGCCTCTTGCCTCCTTCTGGACATCAGAACCAGTGTATATATTTCTGATGTATAAGGCAACACCACCTTCCTTTTTTTTTTTCCCCTGCCTGTCCTTCCTGAACAAGCTATATTCCGCGGAGTGAGCTTTCCAATTTCACATGTAATTTTAGATAAATAGTTAAACTACTTATTTGGTTACATGGACTATAGGACCAAACGCTGTCCTTGAAGGCATGTGATTTTACATGCATATTACCTACAAGAATGCTGGGTAGAGGAAAAGTGTGAGAAATGGGAGATGAATGGTCTTGTATTAACAAATCTTCCTTTCTAAGAAACAAGTCATTTATCAAAGCAGTGTACTTCCACCAACTGTCAAAACACTTGGTCTAATTATATGTGATGAACAATGAACTAGAAGTGCAGGAAAGAACTGTAGCTGTGATAAGATTGGTGGGGGGATCTTTACTCTACTTGTATTTAGACCACAAATCCAAATGTATTAATAATTTTTAATAATGCAAGATGGTTGAGTTTTATTTGTCTACCGGCTATTAGTTTTGTATTGTGATTAGCCAATTGAAATTATTTGATTTTTACACATTTCCATGAAGTGCCATTCCTATCTCATTAACCTATGCTTTGAAGTGGAGTTTTGGTTTGTTTTGGTTATATTTTGAAGCATGAACTGAAGCCCTTCTTTTGAATGAAGATAAAGCATACACACAGAAGTTGTTAAAATGCAACAGCGCTGGTGGGCTGGGATGCCCACTTTCACACTCCTATTTATTTTAAATCTATTTTGCTAAGAGATGTACTAACTTCTAGTATGAATGTTGTATAGGTACATTTCTTCTTGTTCACCATTCACTCTTGAAGCAAGATAACCTTTGGGACTCATTCTGCCAAACTTACTAAAGTTGAGTAGTACCTTACTCCGCAGTGGTTTCAATGGGATGTTCTGGGGAGTAAAATACTACTCAGCATGCGTAAAGGTGGCAGAATCAGGCCCACAGTAAACACACATTATGTGGGGAAATGTGCAGCTGCAGCTTAGGCTTTGTCTACACTACACAGCTTTTAGCAACACAGCCGTGTTGACATGGCCATGTCCCTAAAAGTTGGGCAGTGTAAATGCTGTTTGTTGGCACTTTTGCCTACAAAATATTTTCACCCCCTATGAGCGGGGTTCGCGTTGTTGACAGGAGAGCACTCCTTTTGTCTTTCGAGGGGGGCTTTTTAAGCACCTGTGAACGTTTTGTCATTCAATTGGCAGTGTAGACAAAGCCTTAGGCTATGAGACTTTCATCTGTCACCTTAGGTGCCTGTATTTGCAGCTGAGATCAAGAAAGTTGCTAGGTTTCATTAACACATTCCACAACATGAGGATAATGGCGGGGAGGCGGGGGGGGGGGGGGGGAGGGGAGGAAGGAAAATGGATGAGTAGGGGGACAATTCTATCACCAAGTGAAAGACTGTGCACTGTGGAAAAAAGAATGATGCATTTGAAATATTAGTTAGATGTAGCTTTTAGCCCCCAAATCACTGATTTTATTAGGACCACTTGCAGAGCAAATCACTGCCACTCATCCTGGAGAATGATATTAATGGATAAAAATAAAACGTTGAAAACTGAAAGAAAACTACCCACTACTTAGGGATATAATAAGCAATAGCACGAACGTGGGGGCAAAGTGCCTGGCAGGTGCAAAGAAAGCAAATGAAATATTTGGCATATAAACAAAGGAATTAATTACCAAGGTAAGTAAATAATGTTCTTATTGCACAAAGACTCTTCTTAGGGTTCAGTATGTGCATGTAGATGTCTAAGAAAAATATCCAACTTTAGGAAGGAGTCTACAGGAGGGCAACTAGACAGATGTGGCTAATGGAGGTAAAGACCATTCTTGCAGCTCAGGATGACACAGAAGGCTGAGAGATCCCATGACATATACCAGTATCTAAAGGGGTTAAGCAGAGCTAGATGCTCAGGTGCAGGACAGTGGTTGGGCACTGAACAGCAAGCATGCTGGACCTGGGAGGATTGCCCCAGTGCAAGGGTGATCGTGCAGTGGTGCAGCACTGTTGTAGAGGCTCACACGCCAAGGATAGTAGTGGGAAAGAGAAAGTGTTAGAGAAAAGGGAATGTGTCAAGTCACCCCATGATAGACTGATCCTGGGCTACCTTTTTGGCCTTTTATGGCTGTTACAGGCTGGCATACATTAGAGCGGACCAGAAGTAGCTCTAATGCAGCCCTGAGCACCACCTGGGAGGTATGAAGGAGAGCTCTGCACACCCACCTCCCGCAATGTGCTCTGTGCACTTTGGCCCCACTCAGGGATCTGGGAATCCTTGGGAATCTAGGAGTAAACAATCCTCTTTCCTTGCTACAGCATAGACTCACTGACTTTAAGAGTTTAGCTTAATGAAGAACTCCACTGGTGTAAATGGCCATAGCTCACTGACTTCAGGAGTATCTACCCCACAGTGATCCCTCAGCCATGGGGCTGGAGAAATAAACTGAGCCATTACAACGCAATAGAGTGTACATATACACGGTGCTGCACATCACATTACAGTGTAACTCCCTAAGCAATACACAGAAAATAGACCATTTAGGTTAAAATTCACAAAGGGACCCGAGGAAAATTAGATTCTGGTGAATGGAGGTATTTTAAGGGAGTAGTTTGTGAATAACATGGAAGATATAAAAAGTCTTTCGTGCAAATTTTGAAAAAGCAAAAAAGACTTTCATTTCCCAAAGTAGTAATCACTATTATTGTGATCACTATTAAAACCAAGGCTAGAAGAATTAGCTTGACCAATCTCTTTACTCAGGATCCACTTATGACCCAGGAAAAGCCAAGCTGAAAATCTGACGATGGAATATTTTTATAACTTAGTCAAAACTGCTGTAAATCTCAGAGAATTGTGCCTCCTTCCATACATACCTTGTCACCACTTGCCTCATTTGCTCAACCAGACAACATTAGGGTTCTCAGACTATCCCCTCAAGCCCATTCTCTAGTCCAGGGGTGGTCAACCTGAGCCTGAGAAGGAGTCAGAATTTACCAATGTACATTGCCAAAGAGCCACAATAATACATCAGCAGCCCCCACATCAGCTCCCACCCCCACCCGCAGTGCCTCCTGCCCACCAGCAGCCTCGCCAATCAGCGCCTTCCCCCCCCCCCCCCGTCGCTGCACCCTTCCCCTCCCTGATCAGTTGTTTCGTGGCGTGCAGGAGGCTCTGAGGCGGAGGGGGAGGAGTGAGGGCACGGCAGGCTCAGGGGAGGGGGGGAAAGGGTGGAGTGGGGGCAGGGCTTGTGGCAGAGCCAGGGGTTGAGCAGTGAGCACCCCCCGGCACATTGGGAAGTTGGCACCTGTAGCTCCAGCCCCGGAGTCGGTGCCTATACAAGGAGCCACATATTAACTTCTGAAGAGCCGCATGTGGCTCCGGAGCCACAGGTTGGCCACCCTTGCTCTAGTCTCCTTGATGCCGGTTGAGCCTCCCTGGGGAACTCAGATGGCTGGTTTGTGAAACTGTTCTGTAAGGGTGTATCTACACTGCAATTAAAAACCCACAGCTGGCCCTTGCTCAGGCTGGCGGGGCTCGGGCGAAGGGGCTGTTTAATTGCAATGTAGACATTCCCACCTCACAGGGTCCTAGACCCCTGGCTCTGAGTCCAGCCTGGGCCTGAACATCTACCCCACAATTAAACAGCCCCTTAGCCCAAGCCAGCTGGCATGACCCAGCCATGGGTTTTGAACTGTAGTGTGGATATACCCTAAATGTCAGTTCAGGTTCTGAGTCAGACTGATACATTTTAGCGTAGGGCAGAGGTTCTCAAACTGTGGTTCTTAGACCACCAGTGGTCCGGGACCTCCATTCAGGTGGTCCACGGATAGTCCCCGCTAAGGAACAAAGGGTCACCCACCTAATTAGTGGAGCTGCACAGGCGTGGCTCTACTAATTAAGTGCCTGGACCCTGGAGAAGATGCACATGTAAGGTGAAGTGGTGGCCTTGGGGGGAATAGGGGGTAGTTGGAGGGGGCAGTGGGGTGAGAAGAGGGGGTAGAGGGAATTTGGGACGTGCAGTTCAGTGGTGGCCAGAGAAAGAGATGACTTTCCCCAGCTTCAGGGCTGCGGCTGCTGGGGAGAGAGGGCACATCCATCACATTAGAAAGGTAAGACTACTGGTATTAAAATATGAGTTGTGTGCTTTTATTTGTAGAACAAAAAATGTTTATTATTAATTATTAAGTTTTTCTTTATATAGCGCTTTCATCCAATTATCAGAGGGGTAGCCGTGTTAGTCTGGATCTGTAAAAAGTGACAAAGAGTCCTGTGGCACCTTATAGACTAACAGACATACTGGAGCATAAGCTTTCGTGGGTGAATACCCACTTCCAGACTCCAAAGAGAAAAAAGTTTGAGAACCACTGGTGTAGGGAATAAGCTCTCTGTTAATATGCACAGTTTCAGCCCTATATTTAAAAACAAGTTACTTTGTATCTATGAAACTATCAGGTCCAGATTCTGCACTCAGATACACACCCAAGGGGGCAGAATGAAGTTCACATGCTCATATCCAACATGACTTCAGTGGGACTTACATACACATCCCCAAGGACGGAATTTGGTCTCTAAAGATATCTGTAAAATAAATGCTAAATTAAGTGAACACATCAAAGAAAAGGATTAAAATATGTACTGATTCCATAGTCACTATTATTAGGCATGAAGGTGCAGCTTACATTCTAACTTATGCCGGCAGTGTCAGTGACTGGAGTGAATATGCCTGTGTGGCATTATACTTGTGTACAGTATGATGTCTCTAAAAGTGCTGGGTAGTGAGATCTTGCTTCACTTTTGAGCCTGTGTTTATCCCAATGCTCTCCTGTCAGCAGTGCAGATAGTAATAACCTCCCGTAACCCCACCTCTCGTGCGTCTATGTTGCCCCAGGGCTGGCCAGCCTTCTGAGTGGGCACACCATGGGGATACTGGGTCATGACATTCAAACCCCTCTCCCATCTCTAGCTCATCCACACGGGAGCAGACGTAAACTGTAATAAAGGAGAGTTCAAACTCTGCTTGGTTCCCAAGACCCACATTTTACTGTGTGTTGCAAACTAATAGAGTGAATCATGTTATGGGTTTGAAATATCAATTCAAAAGTTGCAGAAGGAAAGCCCTTAGTTGGAGTGGTATAATGAGGATCATCTTGCGAGCAAAGTCCCTGAAAATTTTGGACACAGGACCATGGAGTAGAAGGTAGAAAAGTATTAAATCGTGCTCTCATTGAGGTGAATGGCAAAACTCCCATTGACTTTATTGAGGCCAGGACCTCATTCCACACTTCTATAATTAAAGCATCCTTTCTACGTGAGGTGTGAAGGGGCTTCTAACCCTCTTGGCTGGGCTGGGCATGTAGTTTGAGTCACAACCAGTCTCCAAAAGAACCAAACTAGTGTCTAAGGGCCAGATTGTGTAGCTTTTCCAGCAACACTGCCTTCAGTGGGACTACTTATGTGAGTAAATGCTCACCATCATGAGCTCTATAATCTAGCACTAATAAAGCAGCGTAGGATAAACAAAAGCAGATCAGGGTCTTCACAGTGTTCAGAGTCCACTGGAAGCTGTTAAGAAAGAACCAGGACACCTCAGCCCACATTTCCATAATACAGCCTGTTGGACACTACAGAATTGATTCACAAGTATTTTCACCAATTTAAAAAAAAACACAATTCATTTCACTATAATTCAAGAGGGCATTATTAATAGAGCTGTCTGAAATTTTGAGTGAGGTGGGGGTTGCAAAAAAAATTCAAAAGAATTTTTTTTCACATTCCCCTCCCCATTTCTTATGGAAAATTCAAAATGAAGTTTTTCTAAATAAAAAGACATTTTTCAGTTTCAAAACATTGGGTTTGGAATATTCAAGGTTTTTCTCCCTTTCACTTAAAAAAAAATTTTTTTCTCCCCAGTGAAGGAAGTGAGAGAAAGGGGGAAAGCTTCACTTTCTCTCACTTTATTTAACTTTTTTCACATTTTTCCTTGGAAAGAAGTAAAACAAAACAAACCCTTGAAAGTGGATTTCTCCTCCCCCACAAACACATTTTTTTTTTTTTTTTTTTTTTTTACTTTTTTCCAATTTTTCTAGTGGGAAAAAGAGAGAGAGACAGAGAGACAGAGAGACAGACAGAGACTGGGAATTACTATGTAATAAAAAGTTTAAAAGTTCACTAAATTTTGAAATTTTTGTAAGAAATCCCCAAAGGTTTATTTTGATTTTTTAAAAGAATTTTGTCAAAACTGAATTTTTTTCATGAAAAGATTTATTTTTGATTTAAATCCATTTTTGACCAGCCCTTATTATTTATTATTTGCAAGAATATGGTATTCATGAGAATATTATAATGCTCTTGAGTTCCACAAATTTGGTGCCAGTGATTACATATATGAAAATTCACATCTGACATTTGCTATTCATTATTTCCTACTCTTCCATTTTCAGTCATCCAACCAAGAAGAAAAACTTAGGTTATCAACCAAACAGCCTGAGCGTTAATAGTCTAAATATTATCACAAAGAACCAATCAATTGAAAATTATTTATTCAAACTATCTGAAAAGCAGGATCAGATCTACAAGTAATCTGCTACACAAAAGAACTAAATGTATAACAAATATTACTTGTAATGAATAGGTTAACCCACTTTACAGATACATGGTAAATATTCAGCACTTCTCTCTGGTAACCCACAAGTCGGGTTGGGTATGAGTTTTTCTAACCAAATGTTTTCTGCTTGCAATCTTTTCTCAGCTGTTTAATGGTGATCATATCTACCTGACAGGAAGTATGTGCCTGGGTCAGATGTGAGTGCAGTTTCTACATGACAGCAGTTGTATGATTTTTATTTAGCACCATATTGGGACTCAGCTGGAAGCAGGACCCTGACTATGAAAACCAGATGATGTGCTGGGAGAAATAGAGAATTCAAAGTAGAACAGATAGCATTAATCTCAAGGGGTATCCCCTTGAAAAAAGCATTGCTTCTGCTTAAAACCAAAGCTTTCCCAAATAATGCCTTAAGATCAGAGAGCAATGGAAGTGTCTCAGACACCACAGGGGATGATGAACTGATCTTACAGAACGTGACACTGTAAAGCAAAGTATATTGATGCAGTTTGAGGCTGTTTAGCCAGTGACCCAGATTTTGCTCTGAAATGCAAACGTGAAGTCAATGGGAACTGTCCACATGCATCCAGGGGTAGAATTCCAAGTTCCTCTACTGTGTTGTATAAGGGCTCATAACCTACTCCAATTGAAGTTAATGGCAAAACTCCCATTGACTTCAATGGAAGGACACAAGAACATAAGAATGGCCGTAGTGGGTCAGACCAATGGTCCACTCAGTGTCCTGTCTTCCAACAGTGGCTGGTGCCAAATGCTTCAGAAGGAATGAACAGAACAGGAAAATTATCAAGTGATCCTTTCCTTGTCATCCAGTCCCAGTTTCTGGCAGTCAGAGGCTAGAGACACAGAGCATGGGCTTGCATCCCTGTCCAACTTGACTAATAGCCCTTGATGGACCTATCCTCCATGAATTAATATAATTCTTTTTTGAACCCAGTTATAGTTTTGGCCTTCACAACATCCTCTGGCAACAAGTTCCACAGGTTGACCGTGCATTGTGTGAAAAAGTACTTCCTTATTTTTGTTTTAAACCTGCTGCTTATTAAATTCATTGGATGACCCCTGGTTCGTGTGTTATGTAGGGGTAAATAACACTTTCATATTCACTTTCTCTACACCAGTCATGATTTTATGGACCTTTATTATACCCCCTCTTAGTTGTCTCTTTTCTAAGCTGAACAGTGGCAGTCTTTTTACTTTCTCCTTAAGTGGAAGCTGTTCCATATCCCTAATCATTTTTGTTGCCCTTCTCTGTACCTTTACCAATTAAAATATATCTTTTTTTGAGATGGGTTGACCAGAACTGCATGCCATCCTCTAGGTGTGGTTGTACCATGGATTCATAAAGTGGTATTATGATATTTTCATTTCATTATCTATCCCTTTCCTAAGGTTCCTAACATTCTATTAGCTTTTTTGATTGCTGCTGCACACTGAGCAGATGTTTTCAGAGAACTATCCACAATTCCAAGATCTTTTTCTTAAGTGGCAACAGCTAATTTAGAACACATCATCTTGTATATATAGTTGGGATTATGTTTTCCAGTGTGCATTACTTTGCATTTATCAACATTGAATTTCAACTGCCTTTGTGTTGCCCAGTCGTCCAGTTTTGTGAGATCCCTTTGTAAGTCTTTGCAGTCTGCTTTGGACTTAACTCTCTTGAGTAATTTAATACTGTCTGCAAATTTTGCCACATCACTATTTAACCCTCTTTTCAGATCATTTATAAATATGTTAAACAGCACAGGTCCCAGTACATATCGTGGGAGACCCTGTTATTTACCACTTTTCCATTGTGAAAACTGACCATTTATTCCAATGCTTTGTTTCCTATCTTTTAACCAGTTACTGATCCATGGGGAAAAAAAACTTCCCTCTTCTCCCATGCCTGCTTACTTTGCTTATGAGCCTTTGGTATTGGACCTTGTCAACGTCTTTCTGAAAATCTAAGTACATTATATCCGCTGGATCATCCTTGTCCACATGCTTATTGATCCCTCAAAGAATTCTAGATTGGTGAGGCATGATTTCCCTTTACAAAAGCCATGTTGAGTCTTTCCCAACATATCGTGTTTATCTATGTGTCTGCTAATTCTGTTCTTATAGTTTCAGCCAACTTGCCTGGTACTGAAATTGGGCATACTGGCCTGTAATTGCCAGGATTGCCTCTAGAGACTTTAAAAAGCTGATTTAAGCAATAGACTACATACCAGTTAGTAGTTCTGTAATTTCATATTTGAGTTCCTTCAGAACTCTTGGATGAATACCGTCTGGTCCTGGTGACTTATTACTGTTGAATTTATTAATTTGTTCCAAAGCCTCTTCTATTACCACGTCACCTTTGTCACCTAAAAAGAATGGCTCAGGTGTGGGAATCTCCCCCACATTGCCTGCAGTGAAGACCGACACAAAAAATTCATTTAGCTTCTCTGCAATGGCCTTGTCTTCCCAGAGCACCTGTAGCACTTTGATCACCCAGTAGGCCCCGCTGATCATTTGGCAATCTAGCCCTGAGGGAAATCTTTGATTTCTATGTGACTTTCTTTCCAACAAATGTGTAAATATTTTCCTTTGGGTGAGGATATGTAGCATGTATGCTAAAGTCTAAAATAAATAATTATGTTGATTAGTAAAAAGGCCAGTATAAAGGAAACATGTACGTAGTTATTCAACATTAGCATTACAGAACCCACAATTAAACAGATTCCTTTACAACTAAAGACAAGTTCCAGACTGTAGGAGGAAAATATATTTCAAACAAATATTCTGCAGTCAGTACCATCTGTTCCCTCTTTGTGTGAAGTATTTTTATTTGCTATAAGCAATGAGCCTAAACAGGTTTTAAGAGGTTTATTATTAATAAATGAATTTGGAAAAGTTGCAAAGGAATTCACAGCATGGATTTACTTAGCACTTCAAGTCAACTTCAAGTCAATATTTTGAAACCAGCGTTTAGTGCTAGGCTCCTAATCCAGATTTAGCCTCCTGTATAAGAGTGACCTGATTTTCAGAGGAGCTGAGCAATAATAATTGCTATTATCTAGCAATAACTAGATAATAGCAATTATGAGAGGAAGCGATGAATAAGTTCTTCAGTTGAATCTTCAGGAGGAATAGAGTGGTGTGTGCTGCATGTAATTAGTCAAGCTGAAGTTAGCCAGGCGCCTCGGGGTAATGACTGTATTCGTGTTAAGAGTGCCATGGGATGACACCTCCAGCTGCATAGTGCTCCACAGCACCACATGGAGGAACTGGTTTCAGTACTGACTCTGAGATAAAAGAGAGCCCTACTGAAATGTCAGCACCACTTCCAGCAGCCTCCAGGTTCTCCTTGAAGGTCAGCCATCCAAGCACTGGCCAACTTCACTTTACTTCCCCTGTTCCCTGCTTGTGAAACAACAGTTTAATCTGAGGGCTGCAACACTTGGATCTAATTCTGGTTGTTGGGCTTGGTGAGGAGGAGGCTGGGTGGTGCTTAGTGGCCTATGATGTTCAGGAGGTCAGCTTAGATGAGCTAGTGTTTCCTTTTGGCCTTAAATTCTAATTCTATGACTTCTAAGAGCTGACAAGATAGCCACTCCAGCTGGCACAGCTGTAGCCTCACTAATTATGGAATAAAGTGTACACACTAAGTGTGAGTAGAGAGACATGGAGCATGCATTCCCCCAAACCAGTTATTTGTACACGTTGCTAATGCAGATAATACCATTAGTGTTGATAGAATGGAAGTTAAATATGATGAAGTTTCTAAACCTGAGACAGTGAGGTCTTACGTAACTTATGTCAAGAGGCTATATAATTGTTAAACACATTCAGCAACAGTTCTATACAAGCATAGCAACCTTCAGTCAATGTATTCTCCCTGGTTCTTCTTATTGAAATGCTCTTTTGGACAAGACTGATGGGTGAAATACATTTTCTGGCAGCTCAGTGCTGATGCAGTATCTGCACTATAAAGAAAAATCTTTTTCCTTGGTTTTTACTTACTCTAGGTGTGAAAGTTCTACTCAAAAAAGTACTGTAACATCTGCTTCTCTACTCCTAGGCATTGCCGTGGTTTATAATTTCTAGTTACTGTAAACTGGTGGAATGAAGATAATTGTGCTACAATTTATCAATATCAGGATATTAGATGTATTGTAGAGGTAGGGGAAGGAGACAAGGTTGGAGAAAAATCACAGTACATCCTACACACAAAAAATTCAACCATCTGGTTTTGATCTAGAGAGGTCAGACAGTAAGAGGACCAAAGCTATCTGTATCTTCTTAAAAATTATCCTGAGTCGAGGTTTCTGCACACATGCAAACTACAAAATCTCTCAGCTGGGATTTTCAAAAGAGTCTAAGAGAGATTGGTGCCCAAGTCTGATTAAATGTCAATGGGATTTGAGTGCCGAACATTTTTAGAAAGCAACAGAGGGTCCTGTGGCACCTTTAAGACTAACAGAAGTATTGGGAGCATAAGCTTTCGTGGGTAAGAACCTCACTTCTTCAGATGCAAGTAATGGAAATCTCCAGAGGCAGGTATAAATCAGTATGGAGATAACGAGGTTAGTTCAGTCAGGGAGGGTGAGGTGCTCTGCTAGCAGTAGAGGTGTGAACACCAAGGGAGGAGAAACTGCTTCTGTAGTTGGATAGCCATTCACAGTCTTTGTTTAATCCTGATCTGATGGTGTCAAATTTGCAAATGAACTGGAGCTCAGCAGTTTCTCTTTGGAGTCTGGTCCTGAAGTTTTTTTGCTGTAAGATGGCTACCTTAACATTTGCTATTGTGTGGCCAGGGAGGTTGAAGTGTTCTCCTACAGGTTTTTGTATATTGCCATTCCTGATATCTGACTTGTGTCCATTTATCCTCTTGCGTAGTGACTGTCCAGTTTGGCCAATGTACATAGCAGAGGGGCATTGCTGGCACATGATGGCATATATAACATTGGTGGACGTGCAGGTGAATGAGCCGGTGATGTTGTTGAACATTTTTAGGCCCTTTTAAAAGACCCAACCTGCAGGCCCTCATATTAACACCTTACAAAAACCTAGATAGCTACCTCAGATAGGAAACACTAATTGAAAACTAGAGGTTGAAATAAGAGTAACTAAAACAACGGAAATAATTGTCATGAAGAAATTTAGCCAGGAACCAACTGGCAGAAGGATCAAGGCAACAACAGTAATACAACGGTGCAGGTCTTTGATAGGATCACCTTTGAAAATCTGGTCCTTCTTGAGATGCCTAAATGAGAGCTGAGCTCTTCTGAAAATCTGATCCTAATTGTGAAATCAGAGCCCTTGAAAATCTGGCCCATCTCACAGAGAATACAGCAAACTAAGGAAGTAGAGTAACAAAAGCAAAGACAACCCTCCAGCCTTACACTGTGTTAAATTCTTAATGGGAAATAAGGAAGGAAGGTTCTCCAGGTGCCGGACTATTGTAAATGCAGGTAATTGATCTAATGAGAGTATTCCTACCAGGGAATCCCTCCTCAATGCTGCACAAAAAAGCAAACCTCCCCAACTTCACCACGCCTCTATTGCCCTGACCAATGGCAGCCCTTCATAATCCAAAGTTTGATGATATATTGCAGCCTGTCCACTCTAGTAGGGATATTATTGTTTAAGCCATAAAATGAGGATAATGATACAGACCTTTGTAAACCTTTGAGATTCACAGCTTTGAGATCTACTGATAGAAGTAGTAATTAATAATAATAACAATTAGCTCTCTATATATGTAGTCAATGGCAGCTTTGCCCACATAGGGACTGCAGGACTGGCTGTTTAAATTGTAACAGATTGGATCAGATTTAGCCTAGAGATCCTTATGGACTAAATTGCACCTTGAGAAGTACAGGGAGATGCATATCTCCACCACCAGAGAAGTGCCAGATAAACGGAGTAGAAATTTCTTTCACCAAAACTTTTCCAGTTAAAAATACAGGTTTGGGTTGATCAAAACATTTGGCCAATTCTTATTGAATTTGCCAAATTGTTTCAGATGAATAAACCAAAAAGATTCTGAAAATATTGAAACGTTTCACTGACATTTTCAATTCAAAACAAATTTTTCATTTCAGTTTCCTTCAATGTTATTAAAAAAAAAAACTACAAAAAAAGCCCAAAATTGAAACAAAGTGTTTCATTTGACCCAAAACAGGCTTTTATTTTTAGGAATTGCAAGCAAACCCCCCAAATCATATATTTGCACAGATCTAGTACCAGGAAGGCACTGTGTGTCAGCGACGGGGACATACTCAGGGTACAAGGACAATAATGACCCGCAAATTATGAGTTTTCAAATGGTACCTCACAAGTCATACCTTGTACAAAGATTAGTACAATAAGGGACACAGGGGTATATATATTCCGTCACAGCAACACCCATCCAAATTCCTTTTTTTCTATTGGGAGAGGCCGGGTATGTTCTGTCAGCCCTTTATAGATAATGCAGTTGGGGTGAGGTAGGAGGCGTGTGGTGGGTGGGGGAGCATCCATAGACACCTGCACAGCCTCATAGGCCTATGACATGATCTGCCTCCAAATCCACAGCTTTAACAGAGCACAAAGACTTTGTCTTGAGTGCTACATTTGACAACAATATCCACACATTTATACCAAGGGCATTAACTGAAAGCAGCATATTGGCGTGATAGCAATAAAGTGCTGAAAATGTTGAATGCAGCTGGCTGGGCCTCGACAGCTATTTATTTACTGTAGTCATTCCCTAAATCTGCATTCCATCTGCCATCTGCATAAATAATGAACAGAGCAATAAATATGGCAGGATTACCAAACAATTTCACTCAGCTTCTCCTGACTCTGTGAAATTCTGCAGTGATTCATTTGCTTGGCTGGGCCCCATGGACAGGTTTGAACTAGGGGCTTTATTTTTGTACCAGAATCTGGGGCTTCCAAAAAGCAATTCCTACACAGCTACTGCTTCAGAAAGAATTCTTCAGAATACATTCTCTCTCTCCCTTTCTCTCTTTTTTAATTTAGCGGGAGGGAAAGGTTCTTTTGAACTACAGTAGCTGAACCTGCTCCAGTCATAAGTCACTGACTTTGAGACAGAAATTTCAGATACTTATAGTAGGTTCTCCTTTTGCTGAAAATCTATTTTGCCAATTTCTCTTCAACGAGGATGATACCAAAAGTCATTTGCTATTATCCTTTCACTGAGAATCACGTTCACTTACCTGCACCATGTTAATATCACAATGACATGGGCTGGGCATCACTGCCTTCCACTGGAGAGAGTCAGAATTGCTTAGATGTGTGTCAAAGGCCTTCTGATGATGAAAATTAGAGACAGATTCAACAGCACAGTTAAGCAAAAAAAAAAAATTTGGATCCAATTTGGATCAATGTTCTAGCAGAAAGGTGACCCTAGAACATTTTGTCATCTTAAAAAAAAAAATTGATGGACAATTCATAAATTGAACACGTACTTTGTATTTATTTATTATTATTCCATAATATATGGTAGTATGTAAAGACCGAATCTGAGAGTGAGATCCCATTGTGCTAAGCATTGCAAACACATAAGAAGAAACAGTTCCTGCCCCCAAAGAGTTTATAATCTAATTTGACAAGACAACCAAGGAGTGAGAGAAAAGGAGCATCTCCACTTTATAAACAGGGAACTGAGACACTGAGGGCTTGGCTACACTTGCAAGTTAGAGCGCATTAAAGCAGCGCCAGGTGCCCTAATTCACGACCCGTCCACACTGGCAAGACACTTACAGCACCTGGACTCTGCAGCTGGAGCGCTCCTGGTAATCCACCTCCACAAGAAGCATAACGCTTGCTGCGCCTCGGCTGAAACACCCCAGCGTCAGTGTGAACGAGGTGTTGCATTACTGCGTTTTGATCAGCCTCCGGAAACGTCCCATAATCCCCTTAAGTCAAGTGGCCACTCTTGTCATTGTTTTGAACTCAGCTGTAGGAATGCAGAGATGCCCTTTCAAAGCTCCGTTTCTGACAGCAGACTGCTTATCTGCTCCGGAACAAAGCAACCATTAGTGTGGAATGTTGCTGCTGTGAGTGTGAGAGAGAGAGAGGCGGGGGGAGGGAGGATTCTGCTGCTGTCTGAACTTACAAGACAGATGGTGACATGCTCTCGGCCCCCCCAAAAAACCCACTCTCTCTCCCCCCACATACACACAACACACTCCCTGTCACACTCCACCCCACCCCATCCCCCATTTGAAAAGCACGTTGCAGCCACTTGCATGCTGGGATAGCTACCACAATGCACTGCTCTTTGTGGCATTGCAAGAGCTGCTAATGTGGCCACGCCAGTGTTCTTGAATCTGACAGTGTGAACACATGCAGCACTTTCCCTACTGCGCTCTCCGAAGGCTGGTTTAACTCACAGCGCTCTACATCTGCAAGTGTAGTCATGCCCTGAGTAATTAAATGACTTGCCGAAAGGCTGACAACAGATCTGCAGCAAAGCCAGGAATCCACATCTCCTGAATGCCAGTCCAGCACCTTCCCCACAAGACCATCTTTCCTCCATCAACAGTGTTTCACTGCAGAAGTATTTGCTTTACTGTTTCATTTTTTTATTAATACAGGCTCAAACCCAGGAGAAAATCACTTTCCCCCCTCAAATTACTGCCATTCAAAAGCATGGGTTGGCCAGGTATTTCAATAGAGATCTATTTGTATTGTACTGTACTGAACTGGGGGGGGAGGGGGAGGTGGAAATCAGCAGAACTGCAGTTTTCTAATCTCGTCCTAAATGCATTCTAGCAAACAGTTACACGCAACATTTATCACGTAGATGGCACAAGAGGGCTATGAGAACTCTTGTAAGCCTTTGCCATTGAAGTGTCCTGGAAGGTCACAGAGCAACACAATTTGGCTGTGAAATCATTCCAAGAGCTTTATTCCTACATTGACTTAAGACACTTTCAATAGTTTAAAAAAAAAAAAAAAAGTTCGCAAATAACATTCATACAACACCAGAGAGGGAAATGGATGAGGTCAGAACAGGGCATTTTGGGAAAGAACTAAATGATCTCTAGGGGAACTTTCCCCCAGCAGGCTGGTGGAGGGCTCAAGATCCTGGCTGGGTTCGTAACTGGCCCTTTACTCCAGAGAGCGCTATGCTGAAAAGTGTCGCCGTCCCACAGCCGGTTACTGGGAGGAAATTATGGTCTGTTCGGGATTGTGCTGCAGTTATTGCCCTATCAGCAATGGGCCATTCTAGTAGACCAGACATGGGTTTCCTAGCACGACACACCAGACCAGTAAGTGTTGTCAGAGGCTCTTGATGGTGAAGAAAGCAAGTCGATCCAATAGGAGGGGTCCGAATGCTCCCTAATAGAGATCAGATTGCCCTTTGCCTTGCCATGCTCTGCACACTGCCACCCCCAAGGTTGCAGGGACTCTGTCCATTGGTGCCCCTTTAACATAGGAAGGGCTGTGGTACAAGATGGGGTGAGACACACACTGGAGCGAGTTGCTGCCCAGAGGAACTGGGAGGCTCATGACCACAGCAAGAACCATGCCAAGCAGGGGGAATGCCATTCTGCAGCAGGAGGGAGCTGCTCGAGGAGGAGGAACCACTAGGCCAGGTATGGCTGAGAGTAGCAGCCCTGGAAACCCACAGCGGGCAGCAGGGGCTGGAGGAGAGAGTACACAATGACTTCCCACCTAGACACAGGGAAAGGGGGTCTTACGGGGCAGCTCGTGATATCAGGGAGGTGTGTGTCCGGGCTGCAGCAGCCCAGGAAGGAGCAGAGCTGGGTCAGTGCAGGGGTGGAGATGGCTCCCGGAGACAAGCCAGCAGAGCTGGCTCCCATTTCTGGTGAGCCACCCAAGCCCCACGTACCAAGGGGGCTGGGGATGGAGTTTTTAGGGGGCTCCTTGAGCTGGTGGCTGATGCAGGGTGGGCAGGACTAAGAGATTATTAGGGTTGTTCCTACTGAACTAGCAGCAATCGGTGCAGAGACAGAGGAAGGGGAGATCAAGCTGCGGGATGGGGGGGGGGGGGGAGATGAGCCCAGCAGTCCTATGGCTCTGATTCCCTCCTAGCCCATCTGCAAAGCAAGTGCCCCCAGTCTCATGACAGATCATTCCCTCTAACTGCCCCCCATCACCTCTGCTTCAGTTACCCCACTGGAACATGTCCAGGATTCTCCACTCACCATCATAGTTGGTATGTGGACACAGCCCCCTCTAAGCCAGTCAGATCCCCCTCCCCACGCAGTGGCTGCGTCCTTGGGCTCCCCTGTCTGGGTCTGAGCGCGCCCCAGATCCCATGCTGTGGAGTTCTCAGGCAGGATGCAGAGGGCGGCGTCCGGCCCTTGCCAGGGGTGCAGTTGGCAGGCATCCTGCCCTTGGACTCCAGGTCCACCTTCCCAATGTCCTCCATCTGGTCGGCAGGGCCACCCCAGTTGATGTGGAAGCAGATGACATGGGGGTTGGAGGACAGAATGTTCCTATGCAGCTGGGAGAAGTCTGGCTTGAGGAGCGGGTACTCCCACAGCTCGGGGTCCAGCTCACGGGTACTCCCACAGCTCATTGTTGATGGAGTAGCCCATGAGGATGAGCTCCTGGCCCAGTTTGGTGGCAGGGGATGGGCACCACTGTCATCCATACCACATCACTCTTGGGGAGGTGGTTTGGGCTGGTGGCTTTGGCCTCAAAACCAAACGTGCCTCCCAGCTGTACCAGGTTACACCAGGACCGAGTCAAACACCTGGTCATACTTCTCACTCTCTGCAGAGGCCATGTAGATGATCTTCCACTCCAGCTTATGTGGCAGCACCTCCCTGCACTCAAACCGCACCTGGAAGCGGAACAGGTAGTCGAATGGGCCCGGGTTCTCCAGAACTGACACCACTGACACATGGGATACGGTCACTGCCTCTGGGACCTGAACCTGCTGCCCGCTCCCCACGCCGGCTGTGAAATCAACTAAATATTCTCTACATATATTTCTTCGTGCAATGTGTTCTTTTTCATTTAAACTATTTTTGCTTAATTTACCAACACCTAATAGCGTTAACACTGATAGGACAGTTCCCTATTGTACCACATTTTAAGAAATTAAATTTCAGTGAGTAATTTGAAATCCGGAATGCAGCACACTACATAGAAACAGCAAGGGGTAGGACTAAATAGACATAATGTTGAAAACAGCATTCAAATGAAGAGTAAAAAAAACCAAAAACATTCTGTAAATATAAAGCCAATGTTACAACTGGACAAATGCCTCATCCAGTTTGAATTAATCGCTGTTTTTTGATTGCCTAAATTACTAAAGCTTTATTTTTTCTACAATGATTTTTCCCCAGAATGACTAATTTTTGTGTCATGCAGTTAGCCATTTTCTTCAACCCTTATGCCTTTTTTGGACCTATCATATTCATGTCATATAACATGACTTCACGCTCCCCCAAACTGGCTTAAGTGTTAATGGATACGAGTCCTTTGGCATATTTCTTTCCGTTCTCTGCTGCTGAAAGAAATGCTCCTACATAGCAATAAGATCACATACTCACATTAATGACCTGCAGCACAACACTGAATTTTCTTACTTTATCATCAACAAAATCAGCATATTCAGCATTCTACTTGGTTGCTTTTCCAGTCATGATTTTCTACAGCAAAATAACTTGCATTCCCCTTTTACCTCAGGCTCCACCGTTTGTACCATATACATCATCCTGTCATCTCAGTTGTTTGTTTTTTTTACCCTGGGTTTTGAGCTGGCAATCTGAAAGGCATATTCCAGGATGGTGTAAGATATCAGTACCTGCCATTACTCTAGAGTAATGCTGTTTGTTTTTGCCATCCAACTTTTTATGAGGGAGCATTTGGTATGCAACAATGCGCTGGCTGTCAAGGAGACGTTGACCTGGGACAAATCTCCAATCTGTACTTTGGTTTTCGAACCATAAACACAGCATGCTGGGAATGGAATCTAATATTGTCCTCCAAACAAGCATCTCTATTCTCACTGGCAGATGCAGTCTGATTCACCTGACTGCATTTGTTAATAATATGGAGGTAAGGTGTACTTTATCAAAGGATGCGACTCATTGTTCTCATCCAGGAAAATCAAAAAAAATTAACCGCTGCTCAGAGAATTTGCATTTTACATATTCATAGAGGATTTTGAGCCCTAAAATCACATTCCATTTTTGTTCTTTAGAAACCACTATTAATGCCAATTTTGGGAGAATGAAAGGGAAACACAGAAAGTTATTAACAAAATTCTACAGACCCATTTGGAGATTTTCAACAGAGAATGAACATGGCTGATAATTTTCAGGGACCTGCTTGGAAATGCAATATATACACAAGCTAAATAAAAAACTGCCCTGCCACTTGAATGGCATTACCCTACATATCATCCTAATTGATGGGACTTCAAATTTAGCCCTGGAATTCTGTAGATCAACAAAGCAACAAATCACAAGGTCCAGTCACAGACATAAGGACGGGTTGTATCTATTCACTGCCCATCGTTACAGGTGGGGGGAAATGTATCACCCCAGTGGAAACTCCAGGAGGCAGTGTGTCTGAAGCGTGTCTCCTGGAGTTCTCAAAATTAGGGGGGGGGAAGGGGGGAGTCACTGCACCAAGCTTGGAGAAAATAAAGTCTGCTCTGCTCTGCTCTGCTCTGCACTCAGCCAGTTTCACTCCCTTTCTGCCCTCTCTGGAGAGCCTTGCACTGCAGAACCCTCGTGCTCCCTAGCTGCAAAGGCTCCCATTGGGCCCTGCTCCTGCAGGGCAGGGGCACAAGGAGGAGCAGTTTGGTGTTCTCTCTCTCTCTCTCTCACACACACACACACACACACACACACACACACACACACACACACACACAGAGTATTGCCAACTTCAAGAGACCAACAATCAGAAATCCAACCCCCAAAAATCATGAGATTGGTCCAAAAATCATGATTTTTTAAATAGATTGTATTGTGTTTTTAGGTGAGTCTCTTGATTTTTGATCTCCTCCTGCGCATACCCAAGGGGTGTGCACGTGACAATTAGTGTTGCCCATTCTCCTACATGTACTGGATAAAGCGATTTTTGGCCCCTGCTGCAGGAGCTGTCATCCCCACATCTGCCTCTCTCCTGCCCAGTAGTTAATCCTGTTTCCCAGTCCCTCTTCAGTCTTCTCCCCACCTCCTATTCATTCCCGCCTCAGTTCAGTCTCACAACCCCCATCCATCATCACCACCCCATCAGTTCAGCCCCCCACCTCAGTGACCTCCACCACTCTCAGTTCACCCTCCCAGCACTTACCCCATCTGCTCAGAACCCACCATCAATACAGCCCCCCCCACCCCATCAGCCCTCACCCTCGTCACTTCAGCCCCCCTGCAGCACCCAGCCTCACCTCTGCTCATTAGGGTTCTTCACCCTCCCAAGGCCTGGGGGGCTACAATGGGGTCCCCTCTCCCACTTCCCAGGCTGGCACAGAAGCAGCCGCCCAGGGCTGACAGCTGGAGCCGCAGCCAAACCTAATGTTACTAAGGGTATGTCTACACTAGCAGAGTTACAGCGCTGCTCAGAGAGCGCTGAAGGGAAACCGCTGTTGTGTGTTCACACTGTCAACTGCCTGAGCAATAGCATGTTCATACTTGCAGCACTTGCAGTGGTATTCGAAGCGGTGCACTCTGGGCAGCTATCCCACAGAGCATCTCTTACTGCGCGGTCTGCCTATTCGGTCTGCAGGAATGGATCCCAAACTGTTGACCAGTATGCTGCTCACTCTGACCAACACGTCACGAGTGGCAGTGGAGTTATTCCTTAAACTACAAAGGCAAGAGGAGTGCAACATTGATCTCGCCACGCGTAGTAGCTATGACATGAGATTGCTTGTGGCATTCACAGACATGCTGACCACAGTGGAACGCCGCTTTTGGGCTCGGAAAACAAGCACTGAGTGGTGGGATCACATCATCATGCACATCTGGGATGACGAGCAGTGGCTGCAGAACTTTCAGATGAGGAAAGCCACATTCATGAGACTGTGTAATGAGCTAGCCCAACCCTACGGCGCAAGGACATGAGAATGAGAGCTGTCCTGCCATTGGAGAAGCGTGTGGAGATTGCATTGCATTGGGTGTGCCTCACAGTTGGTCACCTGAGGGCAGGGCAGTAGAGTTCAAACCGATGACCAGGGAGGCGAGAACAGACATTGTGAGACACCTCCCAGAGGCCAATTGCAGCACTGTAATTGAGCAGGGTGTCTACACTGGCACCGCTGTGCTGTAGCCCCGGCACAGAAAGCTGTACACCTCTTGTCAGGGTGGTTTTTTTACAGCGCCGCAACTGTGCAGTTTCTGAGCACTAAGTGACTTGGCAGTGTGTACACCTCAGGAATTACAATGCAGAAAGTTGCTTTACTGCGCAGAAACTTGCCAGTGTAGACAAGGCCTAAGCCTCACTTTCAGAATTCTCAAATGTCAGGATTTTTTTTTTCAGTTGATTCAATTCCTTATTTGAGGGTTGCACTCCCCCACCCTTCTATCTATCCTCATTGTCTTTCAAAGTGCTTTGGAATTAATTGCCCGGTGGGGAAACCACATTCCTTTATTTAGGGTGGAGAACTCCTGTTTGACTGAAAACACATTTGTGCCACGGCTGGAAAAAAAAATCCCGACATTTGAGAGTTCTGGCGGGAGATCATGAGTGAGGCTTAATTTTAACTCAGAAATCGTGACTCGCAATCAGTTCACAAGAGTTGGCATGTCTGCACACAGCCACATGGGAGCTGGACACGATCTGGCTGAGATTGTGCATGTGCACCAGCCAGTTCCACAAAGTAGGATGATGTTAGGATGAGGTTGGGCCCATCTGTGACAAACAAGCAACCAATCAGAGGAACATGGAGTTGGAAATCAAGTTCAGGCACTCCCCAACTGAACTCTGAGCACCCCAGGTTTGGTTATTCCCACCCTTGCCACAGGTTCACAGATTAATCTCTGGCCCCACTGCACACAAGACCCAACCACAGTTGTGACCTCCTTTGTGCTCCCAGGTGCCAGCCCCTTCCTAGTGATGGGAAGCAGAAGGAAGGATACTGCACACTACATAGCAGAGCTGGCTGGCACAGGGCGGTGTGTACACCATGTCCTCCTAAAGAGGCGTGGAGACAGTGGGTGAAATCCTGGCTTTACTGATGTCAGATAATTTTGCCATTGACTTCAACAGGACCAATATTTCACCCGGTGTTGCCCACCTTAAATATTCAAAAATCGTGAACTGGGCTTGTGACACACTGGCACCCCAATATTTCCCACTGTCATGTAATTAGGATATGTGTTGTGCAAAGTATGCCTCGTGATGTATTCTAAAAGTCTTGATCTGCTAGACATTAATATCTTGTTGGATTGTATGGGCTATCATCGTATGTGAAGTTATGAAGTTTGGCTATGTATGTGTTACGGAAATATGTTGTGAGGTTGAAAACACCCACAAGCTGCCTTTCAGGTACAACAGTAAAAAGGCCAAACAATGTTAATGGCTTATTGAGGAAATGCACACAAGCACAAGGATTACCCCAGGAACTGTGTACAATAGAAACCTCTCGGAGATAGCACTACACAATGGGAACTGTTTGACCCAGGTCACAGCAAAAGAGCTTTCCAGCAAGTGGGAAGAAGATATAAAAGGGGGAAATGACATCATGATAGTACCTCACTCTCCATACAACAACACACCTGGAAACACCGGAGGGGCAAGGACTGAACAGTGGGAAGTGATGGTCCCAAGCTAGAGGAATTTTTAGCCTATGTATGAAAACCTGGGAAAGCCAAGGCACCTTGTGCCTTAAGAATCTACTAGCCTGTTTATCACTCAGGGTGAGAATTTGCTAATTCATATCCTACCTATCTAGTGTGTTAAGCTCAGTTTGCGGTTTAGTTTATTTACTAAGGTAATCTGCTTTGATCTGTTTGCGATCACTTATAAATCTATCTTTTGTAGTTAATAAACTTGTTTTTGTTTTGTCTAAAACCAGTGTGTGGACATTATATCTTGGGGCAGAAAGCTGTTGCACATCTCTCTCTCCACATTGAGGGAGAGAGGGAATTTTATAAGCTTCCACTGTACAGTTCCCTGTGCCGCGCAAGATGGTATAATTTTGGGTTTAAACTCCAGAGGCGGGTGCGTGCCTTAGCAATTGGGAGGTGCCTTAGCTGAGCCTTGTCATGCAGAGCTGATCTCAACATCTGTGTGTGAAGCTGCAGCTGGGCATGTCCCCATCTGTGTGTAGGCTGGTGAAAGAACAAGCTTGGAGAGCTTGGCAATTTATCACAGCACCACAGTGTGAGAGGGAGCCCAGGCTGGTGGCTTAGGCGGGCTTAGTGATACCCCAGTTCCAAGTGGCACCACAGGGGGAACCCATCCCAGGGCTCCCAAAAGATCACGAGCCTGTCTTAAAAATCATGAGATTTCTTTACACCAATCAGTTTTGAGTTTTGAGTTACACAAGGTGCCTTCTGAGCCTGTAGTGCACATTTGGATCATGTTTCCAAGCTTTTTCGAACAGCCCAGAGGGCTAGACGTATACCTTTTAAAAAGGGTGGGGGGGAATGGAAAGCCAAGATTCTCATGCAGTCTTGATTCCAGCATCTAGGCCTTTAAGAAAAACACTATATATTGTGAGACTCATGATAAAAAGCACAAGAGTCGGCAACCCTGCAGAGCGGGAGCATTCCCCAGAGTCACCCTGGCTTCTGAGGTCACCTGGTGCTGTGCAGCTCCACCCACTGCATAGGCCAGAACCTCAATGTCACAAACTTCCTTTTTCCAGCAACCAGTTCCCATAGCATGGTGAGCATTGCACTTCTTTATACTATAAAGAGATCAGCTGAGCAGGAGTCATAACGCCTTGGTTCTAGTCCCAGCTCCACCACTGTCTTATGTGGCCCTGGACGAGTCACATAACTTTCTGTGCCTTAGTTGACCCTTCAGGAGAATGGGTATATCACTATTTAATAATAATCTCACAGAACTACTGTGAGAGCCTAAGTCCTTTGGATTCCCGGACTAAGAAGTGCAAAGTATTGTTATTACATATATTACTCCATAATTGTAGATCAAATGGTACAGGTAACAAAACACTAATTCCTCAGTTAAGCCTGATTGCCAAGTTAGTACCATGCACATCTACAGTGCCAGATAAGTAAATAATGAAAATAAATAAATCTTGCTTGCTCTCATGTGCTGTGCTGTTCTAGTGCACCTAACTTGATAATTTTCCTTTCTTTTCAAGATTACTGACCTTGCAAACCTATGCCCCTTTTAGGTCCAATTTTGGGTCCCTGGGCATTTTGACTGCTGCATCATGCTCTGGGACTTCCATCCTGTGAACACTTATGCACGCCGTGAGGAATCTCAGAGTCAATGGGACTACTCAGAGTTAAAGTTACGCATGTGTGACTGAGTTAGTACAGTCTCTGTGTGAGTTTCACTATCCCCAAAAAGGAGTTAAACCCCAACATCCTTTAGTTATCTACCATTAGCTCCTCTAGTCTGTCCTCCTGTATTTCACAGGCCATTAAATTTCCCCCAGTTGCCCCTGAATTGTTGGACTCAAGCATAACCTGTATTTGGCAAAAGCATATCTTCAAATCACCTCTCACTTTTCTTTTCGATAAACTAAACAGATTGCGCTCTACAGCTCTCGCTGAAAGGCATTTTCTCCAGCCCTCAAATCATTCTGGTGGCTTGTTTCTGCACCCGCTCCAATTTTTCAACATAGCAACTCTGATAGTATCTGAGACCTCATATTCTTTAATGCATTTATCCTCACAGCACTCCTGTGGCACAGAGAGGTCCCATTATCTCCTTTGTACATACGGGGAACGGACGCACAGAGTGACTAAGTGACTTGCCCGTGGCCACACAAGAAACTTGTGGTGCAGCAGGGAATTGAACTCTTGGCTCCTAGGATAGCGCCTGAACCACTGGAGCAGCCATTTTCATCCTTCTCCTGGGAATTTCTGTTTCTGACATTTCTATTTTCATCTAAAGAACGGCATTGATTTTCTTTCTATAGAAAGCATGAAACAGAGCAGTGATGCTTCTTCAGCCTGAGTGATTAGCCAATAATCGGGGCATTCTTTAGGAGGAGAAATTGATGAGTCAGGTACCTTCTTTGTAAATAAACCGAAGTCCTGTTTCCCTGATCACAGTAGGCAGTTTCCTTGCTCACAATTTCCAAGCTTGTCCTTCTAGTCATTCTTGTGTCCCAAGAAGCTCCGTCTCTGCTCTTAGGCAGGGGCGGCTCCAGGCACCAGTGCAGCAAGCACGTGCCTGGGGCGGCAAGCTGCGGGGGGCGGCGTGCCGGTTGCCGTGAGGGCAGCAGTCAGGCTGCCTTCGGCGGCATGCTTGCGGGAGGTCCGCCGGTCCCGCGGTTTGGGCGTCAATTCGCCGGTGGGTACGCCGAAGGTGCGGGACTGGCAGACCTCCTGCAGGCATGCCGCCGAATCCGTGTCACCAGCAGACCTCCCGCAGGCATGCCGCTGAAAGCTGCCTGACTGCCGTGCTTGGGGTGGCAAAATACATAGAGCCGCCCCTGCTCTTAGGCTACGCTCACAACTGCTTCTCTGCCTTTCTGCTGCTCTTTGCTTTCTGCTCCAGTACACATCTCTAACCAGTCAATGCCTCAGTCCCTATGTTTGCAATCAGTTCCAGGGAAACCCTCAGGCTTCATGGCTTAGTTACATTGGGTGGTGGCTTCCATTGTCTCAAGCTCCCTTATGGAATAACATAACTCAATTGCTTCTTCCATTTAGCCTGAATGAAGGCTAGCTATCATACAGACTGCATAAAAGAGGATGGGTAATTGCTTAGAGATCAAAGACATGTTTGACAGCAGCCATTAGCCCTTTCCAGCACAACAGGTTATCTTTTATATTAGCATTTCTTTTTACATTTGAGTGCTGGGACCTTTCCTGGGCTCCCTTTCTTTTGGGCCTTAGCCTTTTTCCCCATCAAAATTCCTATTGATGACAACAGAGGTAAATTTTGGCCCTTGGGTCCCGATGCAGTAAAGCATTAGTATGTGCACGGACTTCAGTGGGGCTGCTCGCATGCTTAGAGTTACATACATCCTTTAGTGCTTTGCTGGATCAGAGCCTTAAACCCTGAGGAAAGCACTTCGGCACATGCCTGAATCCATCCCTATTCAGCAATGCACCTAAGGACATGCCTCGCTTCAATGGGGCGTCAGTGCTTTGCTGAATAGGGATGCTTCCCTGAACCGGAGCTTTCGTGCTGAGTCTTTTGCCACATAATTACTAGCCTGTTTGACTCCTTATAGAAGGCAAACAAATGAAATTCTAGCCATCATACCTGATGGCTTCTTGTCCTTTTTAACCTTCCCAGTTCAAAACAGAGCATCATCCTTTACATCAGGGGTAGTCAATAGGCAGACCGCGGGCCAAACCCAGACTGCCAGATACTTTTGAACAGACCCCAAAATGTTTTTTATTTACTATCATCATTATTGGGGGGTTTTAATTATTATTTTCTCTGGAGTTTGGACCTTGACCAAGAAATCTGGACCTTCACAAAAAATAACTGACTACTCCTGGTTTACATCAACATAAAAAGGGAAAGCTGATTATGCCTATCCAGGGCCTGATCCTTTTCCCATCAAAATTCCTATTGATTACAGTAGAGGCTCTGCCAGAGAGTGGGTATGTGAAAGACTGAAAACTTCATTCCAGAAAAAACGTTCAAAGAATTTGCCGAGATCTTCTCTAACACATGGCAGGTCAGTAAGCCCACTCAGTGCCAGCTACTTGTATCTGGGGGGTGCTACTCCCTATCCTGGGCATGTGGGCAGGCAGAGGTGGGGAATGGATGCCTGGCTCCATCTCCACAATGCTCCAGCTCCCACAGCTGAGCTGGTGCAGGAGGGGAAGTAATCTACGACTATAGACCAGGCAGGCCTATGAGAGTGTATTATCCCTTTAATTAGAGGGAAACACCTCAGAATATCTTCTCTGAATGCTGAAAAGTGTTCTTGATTATAGTATGTACCTTTTATCCATATTGTTATGCACTAGTTTAATTAATTAGAACCTGATCCTGTGCAATATAAACATCACCAGATAACATAATTCTATGAAACAGGGAACAGTAATAGCTAAGTAACTGAAGCATAAATATAGTTCACCTCAAGCAAGAGAAAAGCTATTAATAACGTGTAGTAGAATTCTCTAATTATTCAGAAAAGCTCAATTTTCTGATTTAAAAATAATCTGATGGAAATGTTGCAGTGGAGCCCTGGTTTGTATTCCTTCAATTGGTTCATTATTTGATCAGGTATTGGTTTAAAGGGGATTTCATGGGGCAGGTTGGATTAGCAGATGTCAGGATCATTTGGAAAACTTGAGTCTGTTTAGTTGTCTCTACAATTCCATCACTTCTTCGCTGTGGTTGACTTCATAGTCCTCATCCAGAAACTACCAAGAACAGCGATTTGCATGTCTACATAACTTTCATCAGAGGAGCTCAAAGTGCTACACAGTGATTAAGGGCATGATCCAAAGATCTTAGTCATCACTGGTAGGGGTTTTTGTCACCGTTGATTTCAGTTGGCTTTGTATCAAGCTGTAGTTTATCAAGTCTCACAAGCCCCTGTTGAAGTAGGATAACTAATTTTTACAGATGAAGAAAATGAGGCACGGAGGAACTCCAAAAACTGCACTGGCTTCCTACTTCTCTTTAGGTGCAATTCAAGGTAGTGACATTGAGCTATAAACTCCTACAGTAGTAGTCAGGCTGCAGGCTGAGACTGCCTCTCTCCTTATGTCATGATGGTTAAAGCCAAGTGACGTACTTCTGCTAACACTATCCGGATTTGGATACCATAGGGCTGGGAGCACGGCATTCCCAAAGGAAGGCCCTCAGCTTTGGAATTTGCTTCCTCCAGAGCCTGAGTTTATTAACCTGAAGAGCACAGTGTAAGCTCATCCCTTGTCTCAAGCTTTTGCATAAAGGAGCAATCATGGAGATAACAATGAGTAACGCCTACAGTCTTAAACACCATTTATCAGCAAATTATTCCTATTACAGTTTATATATCATACAGCACCCAGAAGCCCATTGTACAGTCACCCAATGTCACACAGTGAGAGTGGCAAGGTTGGGAAAAGAATCTAGGAGTTCTGACCCCTGTTAGTTACACTATTTTTATCTTTATAGAAAACAGAGGATCTAAATGGACTTGCCTATTTAGATATGAAGATTTGAAGGTCAATGGGAGCTGGGCACCTAGATCATTTAGATGCTTTTGAAAATCCCACTAGGTGCCTATCTGCATCTTTAGGCACCTTTGTAAATCTGGCCTTTGGGGCCTGCCCCTGCCCCACTGAAGTCAGTGAGAGTTTTGCCATTGATGTCAATGGGAGCAGGATCAGACCCTTTATTAATTTGGCAGAAGCTTTTCTAATCACAGACTAGGGGACACAGATTGTAGTTAAACCACGATGGATGAATTGGTTTGCAGCTCTGTTTCATTGACCAAGCGAGATGTCCTGCCCACAGAATGGAAAAAGCTGCGTGAGCCAAACCTGGTTTTGGAAATGGGTTCTGCTACTGCAGGTTAAAGATACTTTCCCCAGTGTAGACCAGATGAAGCCATTTTAGAACCTGTTTTCCCCACGCTAGAGAAAATTGATTCAAAACTTCTCACTTGGTCAATGAAAATATAACATGCTTTACTATAACTGCAAACAAGGTTTATGCCAAGGTTTAACTGTGGTCTGTGTCTCTTGATCTGTAATTAGCAAAGCTTCTACCATGTGAATGAAATGATCAGTAGTGACAACGATACCGAGCTTGTGTTAGCTTTAGGAACAGAGAAAAGGCCTCATGTAACTACAGACACTTGACCTTGAGGTCCAATGACAAGATTACTTATAGTCTAAGGTCACTGAAGGTTTCAGAATCTTTCTTGAAGTATGCACAGGACAACTGTTCCTTCACTCTTGCATATCCTTCCTTAAATGTCTTCCAGTTCAAAATGCTGCCTGAGTTAATGACACATTTTATTAATTCCCAAATGGCCAGATGTCAAGGTTCCATGTGCTGCCTATTTATCAAACAGCACCAAAGACTTTGTACTAACAAGTTAGATGATATTGAATTTGATTTACATTTCAAGTGCAACCTGTTCTCTACGGGAACACTCTCTTAGTGTTCTTTGTGGCATGGGTAGAGTCAAGTAACCGATCTAACATTTCTAGTAACGATGCCAATAACCGTTTTTATGTATTGACTTTACAACTGTCAAGCTATAGGTACAATGGGCTTGGTTCTGATCTCAGTTATACCAGTATAAATCATCATTAATTCCAGTGAAATCATTGATGTCCCCAGACTAAACAAAAATTGACTCCATATTTCTGACTCGGTCAAGGGAATAAACAAGTGACTTCAATGAAGTCACATCCAAATTTACACCAGGTAACACAGATCAGAATGCTGCCCACAGTGTTGTGTTTGCTTTAACAAGACGTTCTAAACCTCATTCCGCCATCAACAGGCTTTATTACAGATCATTTTAGACAGACTAGTCAGGTTTAAAACATATTTAACCTTGATACTGCAGCTAGTTTTCTTGTGACAAAATGACAGTTTCCCCCCCACACTTTTCTTTTGCTTCACCTCTCCCTCCCCCCCCCAGCTAAGACTATTGAAGTAAAATGTCAAGGTTACCTGGCTGGACCTCCTGAGCAACAGCCTGGAGGTGCTTGGGTGAGTGTCATCCCGGCGGGCTGGGGTGGGGGCTCCCCACCCCCGGAGCTTGCTGCTGCCAGTGGGGAGAGGCCTGGGGGGAGTCCTCCTCTCTGGCCCCCCACTCCAGCCCCAGGGCAGCCTGCCTGCTGCACCCCAAACTCCTCATCCCTGGCCCAGCCCCATGCCCCGCACTCCCTCCCATACTTCAACCCCCTGTCCCAGCCCAGAACCCACACCCAGCACCCAAACTCCCTCCCAGAGCCCACACTCCTCCTGCACCCAAACTCTCTCCCGGAGCCTGTACCCCAAACCCCCTCCTTCACTCAAACTCTCTCCCAGAGCCCGCACGCCTCCTGTACCCAAACTTCCTCCCAGAGCCTGCACCCCAAACACCATCCCACACCCAAACTCCCTCCCAGAGCCATAGGCAGGTGTGGGGGGGGGGCAGGACTTGGACCCCCATTCTGGGCTCCACCAAAAATTATACAAACCTCCCACCCCTGAGCTGAAAAGCCGTGGTGCAAGGTTTGTGCAGAAGAACGGGTGTAGGTCTGTTTTGAGACTTGTTGACTAGGTCCAACATTACTGGAGACAAGTATGATCAAATATCTTGAATGATACGTTGTTAAGAAAGGGTATATAATGATCTTATTTAAATACTTTCAATTGTGTGGTGTTTAGATGCTGCTTGTAATTATTAGAACCGGGAGCACTGGCTGTTGGGAGTCTGAAAGGACAGGAAACAGGAAGGAGGGGGGAGGAGTTGAGGAGGCTGGGAGAGTTACAGAGTGTGCAGCTACAGCTTGGAGAAGAGACTTGCACTGTAAATAAAGTTCTGTTGAAGTTGTTAATACTTTGCCTGGTGGATACAACAAATTGGTCAAACACAAAAGGAAGCAAACTAAACTGATGTTGCAGTAGAGCTTTATAACAGAAATCACAGACATCACTTGTGTTCATTTCATGCAGTTTTGCAACAAATGTATGTTTAAGAGGAAGTGAATCCAAGTCCTTCTGTGACCAGAAGCAGGCTATTAATTACCATGTACAGCACATGTTGGTGCCAGTATGGGAGGAGGGCTGTCTTGTGGTTAAAACACAATGGGGAGCCTGGATTATATTTAGGCTTGTCATAATTAATTTTTTTCTATATATATATATATATATATATATAATTTCAGCAGATATCAATGTTTATTTTTTAGCATTTTTTCAGTTTTTATCTGTTTAAATTTTCACAAATTATGGGCTTTTTAGCATCTTTCATCTATTTTAGTCTATTTAAATTTTTACAGTTGTTGAAGTTACGGGGGTTTCAGACGATTACAGTAGATTCAAAAAAGTTAAAGCTTTATAACCATTAAAATACGAACTGTCAACAGCACAATATCCTTATATCAAATTAATACATTCTCAAGCAACATTTTTCTTTCTCTGTCGATCTGTAAATTCTGATCATCAATGGAAATATTTTTCCATCCGTTTGTGCATGTATGGTAAAAAAATCTGTGTTTACCAACATTTACTAATAAAAATCTAATCCTTCCAAGCCTCATTTATATTCCTGGCTCTGTCACAGATTTCCTTTGTGCCTTTGCAGGGCCGGCTCCAGGGTTTTGGCCGCCCCAAGCAGCCACACACACACACACAAAAAAGCCACGATCACGATCTGCAGTGGCAATTCAGTGGGAGGTCCTTCGCTCTGAGCAGGAGTGAGGGACCGTCCGCCGAATTGCCGCCGAACAGCTGGACATGCCGCCCCTCTCCAGAGTGGCCGCCCCAAGCACCAGCTTGCCAAGCTGGTGCCTGGAGCCGGCCCTGTGCCTTTGGGATAGTCTCTCTCCAACAATCTGTAAAATAACCAGGCTTCCATGGGAGGAAGGGGGGAAGAAGAGGGATGCGGATTCGCCACTCTTCCTCCCAAATCCACCCCCTATCCAAGGGAGGGGTGCTTCTACCCCTCATGTTCCAAGGTGACATGGGACACAAGTTCACACCCTTTACAGAAGGAAAGATCTGGCAGAATGTGAATGGTCAAGCTCAGTCTTTCACAAATAAATAATTGCTTGGGGTTTTATTGGCATTTAGAAGCCCCTGATTGACCTTTTCTTTTTTCCTCCTGAGACAGGTAGAAGCTCCACACATGTAGACTCCTACATTATTTCAGGGATGGGGGCTAGCTGGGGCAGCAATGGCTGCCTGATGAGTCTGCAACAGGCCTAAATGTACTGGGGGCAATGGAGAAAGATGAACCTGTGGTCCCCTTGCCATCCCCCAGGCACATGCATTGGGGGAGATAGTTGTGTGCTGCACATGAACTTCTCATTTCATGATTCACTAGATGAGATGCATTGGCAAAAAGGTCTGAGAGAAAGGAGTGTGTAAATTGGATACAACACATCCCCCAGATCAAATAGCATAAGTTTGCTGAAACGATCTAGCATCCGTGCAGTGTTTCTCTTGAGATCCATATCACGTTTACGTTAACTTCCCCATTACTAGCTCCAGAGCTATTTTTTTTCCTGCCTCTTACCATGACACTCACTAACTTTCTTTGGCGAGTAAGTGTTTTTCTTCTTGCAATTAATCATCTCCCTATAGAAGCAGGCCAGGCACATTCCCTGGCCAGCTTCAGCTGTGACATATTCTTGACACTTAGATCAAAACCCCAGAAGGCAAGAGCCTTACTGAGAAATTCAGGTTGTAGTGGAAAGAAGATAAAAGTGAGCCACAGAAATGATAAAAGAGCTGGAGGGCCTGACTTAAGAGGAAAGATTAAAAGAACTAAATATGTACAGCCAGCCTCAACACTGACTGAATGGGCACATCTACAAACAACCGAAGGATTAAACACACCAAGATCCAGCTTCTCCTACTCATTTTGAGGAGTATTTTACTTTGCAAGTAGTCCCGCTAGAACCAGTGACACTCCCGGCAGAGTAAATTACTACTTAATATAAGTAAGAGTGGCAGAATTAGATCCTAAGGAAATAGAGGATTTTTTAGGGTGGTACATGGGAGGCATAATTCTAAGTAACGGGATGAAATTAAGGAAAAAAAGGTTCAGCCTATCAGGAAGTCCCATGCACTGCTACAGGCTGGGGACCGACTGGCTAAGCGGCAGTTCTGCAGAAAAGGCCCTGGGGATTACAGTGGATGAGAAGCTGGATATGAGTCAGCAGTGTGCCCTTGTTGCCAAGAAGGCTAATGGCATATTGGGCTGCATTAGTAGGAGCATTGCCAGCAGATCGAGGGAAGTGATTATTCCCCTCTATTTGGCACTGGTGAGGCCACAACTGGAGTATTGTGTTCAGTATTGGGCCCCCCACTACAGAAAGGATGTGGACAAATAGGAGAGAGTCCAGCGGAGGGCAACAAAAATTATTAGGGGGCTGGGGCACATGACTTATGAGGAGAGGCTGAGGGAACTGGGCTTATTTAGTCTGCAGAAGAGAAGAGTGAGGGGGGATTTGATAGCAGCCTTCAGCTACCTGAAGGGGGGTTCCAAAGAGGATGGAGCTCGGCTGTTCTCAGTGGTGGCAGATGACAGAACAAGGAGCAATGGTCTCAAGTTGCAGTGGAGGAGGTCTAGGTTGGATATTAGGAAAAACTATTTCACTAGGAGGGTGGTGAAGCACTGGAATGGGTTACCCCGGGAGGTGGTGGAATCTCCATCCTTAGAGGTTTTTAAGGCCTGGCTTGACAAAGCCCTGGATGGGATGATTTAGTTGGTGTTGATCCTGCTTTGAGCAGGGGGTTGGACTAGATAACCTCCTGAGGTCTCTTCCAACCCTGAGATTCTATGATTACATGAAAGATTTCCTTGCTGTGAGATCGATCAGAATGTGGAATAGGGAAATGGAAGAGGCACCATCTCTTGGGACATTTAATAGGGAACTGGCCAAAATGCTATAAAACAGACTGCAGAGAACAATCCTGCCCTGGCAAGAGGAGGAACGGTTAATTGAACTAGAAAAATGCCACATAAGAGCTACCTATCCATCTGTAAGCCTCAGAGCGCTTTACAAAGGAGGTAAGTACCAGTATCTCTACTTTACAGATGGCAAAATGGAGGCACAGAGAAGTGAGCTGACTTTGCCAAGATCACCCAGCAGCAGAGCTTAGAATAGAACCCTGGACTCCAAAGGCCAAGTCAAGTGCCCTACCCACTGGCCATACTGCCTCTTACATGGCCTAGCAGCCTGTTACTGTCTCTGAGAGACATGATTCTGCTTAAGCTATCAACACCAAATAACTTTACAAATACATGCTATTAGTTTCAAAGGATCTACAGACTTTTTTCCTGATCCCTGGCAGATCTTTCCTTGAAACTTGCCAGCTTGGTATAGAAACAAATATGTATAAATTAGCACTATGAAACATGACATGAATTAGAACATTTGATCTCTATCATTCCAACAAACGTTTTGTCATCTTTCTGTCAGTTCCTCAGATAAAAGAGGGAGCTGCTTCTCAATTTTAATCTCTTCTCCCCATGCACAGTTAGCGGCTCTAAAGTCTCGTTGCAATAAAGCTAATTTTACGGAGTTTTTTTGGCTGCTGAAAATGGGGAAACGCTGTACAGTTCTTTGAATCCCACGGCGAACGGACATCCACTGGTGCTTTTGCAACCACTTCAGTCCTCCCTTCTCTTCACCCCTTTAAAATATGCAAAGACATTTTCTCTTTGAACCTTTTTGTAAAGAAAAAGGAATGGCTGCATCAAGCCAATCCTCTGCTTCATCCAAGAGTTTTCAACAATAGCCACAGGCTGGCTGCGTGTAACCTTGATGTCAGTTTCAGAATCTCACCACTGTAAATTAGCATTTTCAAGACTGCATAAAATCAAATACATTTGCATATTGTCTGTTTGATTTCATATCTCACTTACAGGAAGAACAGAGACACGGGAGAAACAAACAGTGCTCAGAGCTGGAGACAAACTCGGCTGCCATATTGTCCCCCTCGTACTCAAACTTCGGAAAGGTTGGTCCTGGGCCCAGATCCAAATTTATGGCTGAGGCTCATCTCTAAAAGGTGAATTGAACTAGATTCCCAGATACAAATCTACCTGAACTTTGGGGAAATCTGGATCCAGCATTCTAAGCCTGGGACGATCCCTGCAAGGTAGATCTGACCCAAACAACAGACCATACTCATTTGAGCCGTAGGGAATTTCAGATCCAGGAACTCAGAACCATCTTTACTTAGCACTACTGACTGAAAGAGAAATACTGCAAATGGCATCTCCCCTTTCACACATTTCAAAGAACCAGATTCCAACATCCAAATCCCATTTGTAATTTTTCCAGGACCTTCAGATCACTTCACTGGATATTTAGATTATTTGCTCAAAAGTAAATAAATTCCTTTTTGGCATTTGGAAACAGAAAAAGTTGGGGGTCAGAGCAGAGGGATAAGTAGAAACTAAGAAGGGGCCTGTCTTGGACTGTTTCCACTGCTACCCTGCACCACACCAGGGAATGAATTCAGACTGGTCACCCAGCATGCCAGGGATAAGTCTGGCAAGTGCTAGAGATTTTTAGGTCACTTGCAGCATGGCTGTTACACCTCTACCTCAATATAAAGCTGTCCTCGGGAGCCAAAAAATCTTGCTGCATTATAGGTGAAACCGCATTATATCGAACTTGCTTTGATCCACCGGAGTGCGCGCACACACACACACACACACACACACACACACACACGGAGCACTGCTTTACGGCGTTATATCCGAATTTGTGTTATATCGGGTTGTGTTATATCGGGGTAGAGGTGTATTTTACTAATTGAACCAACTATCTTTTATATCCAAAAGAAATAAAACCACGGTGAACTTCTGACCAGCTTAATTATTTCATTGCTCAGGGCAGGAAACAAAGTAGAGGAAGGGGGAAAAAAATACACATACAGAGAAAGTGTCCAAGAGGCCATCATTTATCTGAATTGAACTTAATAAGATAACACCTAAGAGCAACAGTGTAGTTCCTGGCGCATTTGAAACAGAGGAAGAGATAGCAATGCCGTTCCATCACAGACTTTCTGTCTTCTGACACAGAGAAGCTAATTTTACCCTGTTGCCAGGGACCACCCCCCCAGCGTGACAAGTGCCAGTATTGTGATCTCTGCTTGTGGTCTCAAAGTCCATGCTTGCATGATCGGAGGTGTGCTATTGCCAAGTGTCATATTTGGGTTGCGTTGCCTGCCAGAGCATTAATGGGCACTGCAGCAAATCCATACAGCATGGAGAAAGACCGACCCAACAACGGTTCCAACAAAAGCCTGATCCAGTCAATGGAAAAAACTCCAATGACTTCAAGGACACTCTGGGCCCCAAGTGAACAGCAAAGTGCTTCTGAAACACGCTAGGCTGCATAAGCCTGATTGTGACCTGCTTATCAGATGGTAGGAAGGGTCCCCATCCCCAATAGGGTAAACTGGGCATGGATTCAGGATTAACTCTTTCTTCAGACAATCATTGTGGCAGAACAGTTTTTACAGCCTAGAAGCCTGACCATCTAGAGCAAATCAGACAACACAAACCTAGCTGCACCGCCCACAGGAGAAACATTTTACAGCAACCTGCTACCATTTCTCCTTGGTTCAGATGCCTCAGCTAGGACTCATTTCCTATTAATAAAAACCCCAGTGCTTTATGGTTTTCGTGCCTTTTCAGACCTAGCTGGAGCCCTGCTTGCAAATAGCTGATTTATCTTCACTTTGTGAATGGAGGCAAAATAGTTAATAGACTATTAAATCACAGAACAAAAACTTAACATAGCCCAAAACAAAGTCCAATTACTGGAAAAGAATTGCTCAATCTTATATATGTGGCCTAAGAGTCGAGGGAGGTTGCAGCATAGGTAATAGATGAGTGTTGCAGCCTTTTCCCCAGGAAATTGGCAGCTGAAGTACTCTATAGCTCATGTTTAAATGGTAAACAATGGAATTGTTCTGGATCCATATTCCAGGCACAGAGCTATGCCCAAAGCAGGTAAAAGTGGTAGCCATATATTCTGGGTTTGATCTTGCAATGTGCTCGAAGCGGTTCAGCATTTCTCAGTGCACCCCTTTCCCCTAGAACTGCACAGGATAGACTGCGCCTAGCCTCGCCCGGTAGTGCCAGGAACCCTTCTTCAATCACTTGCAGGCAGCTTTCCACAAAAGCCAGACTGAAACACGGCCTGAGCAATGACCAGGAACCTGGCACAGACAGCAGCTCTAGATTTGGCTTCCATTGAAGGAAATAGTAAGCCAAGGAGAGGAACTGAAATGCCGCACCCTCCCTCTGAGTATTTGTCCCATTCACGTGCAAAGCAGCCCTGGAGGCACTGTCAGAAAGGAGGGCTAGCTCCAGTGGCCTTGTCTACACACATAAGTGACACGTTTAGTTAAACTGGTGCAATTGTTGCACCAATTTCCTTAAAGTAGTGCAACTTGTGTGTTTAGATTTGGCCTGTGACACCGATCCCTACCCTTCCTGAATGGTAAAAAAAACAGTAGAGAAACACTGGGATGTCTACTAAGACTGTCAGCTCTCCTTCCAGAGCCTTATCCAACGCCCCTTGAAAGACTCCTGTTGACTTCAGTGGGTTTTGAATCAGGTCTTCGATGAAGGGAGTTTAATATGCACTTGATTTCAGTGGAGTCACTCCAGAGTTACACCTGTGTAACTGCCAGCTGAATTTTGGCCAGAGATCTTTAATTGCTCAAGGAATCTCAAGCTCTGGGTGTTTATGGGCCTTGTGATTTCTTTTCAATAGCAAAGGTTTGATGGAGTACAAGCATCGCCCAAATTAAGGCGATCTCATTGCCCAGACATACCAAGACACAGGGCTCACTATGATCCCAACCCTGAACCATGACCCCGCTCCTACTGGAGAGGTGGGTGCAGTAGGAAGGTTCCTGCTTCTTCCTGCCAGTAGTGGCAGCAGCCGGCCTCTGCCTCATCTCCATGGTGATGGCCCTGTAGTACATATGCCTTTATATCACGCTGGTAAAGATGTGTCAGTAGAGTCACAAGGGTGCTATGTGTTCATGTACCCATAGTGCACTGAATTCCTGTTTAACTAAAATCTCTTTGTTGTTTTCTAAAGAAACTGGAATGCTACATCCCCTTAATGATGGACTGACACATTCTTATCCCCGATGTCTTTTAGCACAAAGTAACTCAAGTAATACGGCCTTCTCTTTGAGAAGAACAAATGAAAGCCAAGAGAGAGAAACATTATTCATTTTACGACTGACGTCTGCACTAATTCTGAAGCACATCACTTATAATCATTTTTTCCAGCAAGCTGTTGTGACACTGAAAACAGGAGCATTGACTATGGCTATAGTTCCAATCTATGTGGGCTACATTACTGGGCAACATCAAGGACAGCCATCTGTTACTTACACGAAATAGCATGGAAAAAATACACACTTAATGATTAGATAGCAGAAAACCATTTACATACAGGCAATTTTGTTACCAACCTTGGTGAAAATAAGGACCCTTCATCCATGTCCCCTGTTGTGCACACATAGCTCTATGGGGCAGTCTCCCCAGAGCACCACATATCAGAAAGCAAAAACTATAGCTATTTGCATTGATTGATAAATTCCCAGGAGACCTAGCAACATCTCCAAGATTAAGAGGATTCTTCAGTCCAACGCTATGTTAAGATTGGGACATAATACCATAAAAACAAGGATATTCTAGTGACTTATGCCCGTCAGTGAGCCTAACAGTTTCTGCTGTTTTGTTTAAAGAACCAAGTCCGTTAGCCTGAAAGCAGTAGCAGACTTATCTCTTTGCAATGTCCGTTCATTAGAGGGGGGACAAAACACTCTTGGCCAATGTGTTACAAATGCTTAGAAGAGCACGCTGAAAAACCAAGCACATTAAGAGGTTGGCCATTGTGCCTAGGCCTTGGAAGACACATGGTATAACTGCAAAATTTCTTGCTTTTAGTGTTTAGCCTCCCAGATTGAATGTTCTTTTAATCTTGTTACTGGTGCAGGAATTGCCTTACGGAGCTCATAACACTTCCCAAGGTTTACATTGGTCATGTCTCCTAGCCAAGTTACATACAATCCCACAATAGCAGATAAACATTTGCATTTTAATACAATGTGCTCCTAAAATGCTTCATTCAATAAGGATATTGCCGTATCTGTCACACACACACACACCCCGAATCCATGCTCCAAAACATCCACCAGCCATATGTCTATAAATGGCCAATAACTTGGAGTGATTCATTTTTTGGCCACCCAATGTGGGACTGATGTCTAGAAGTGCTGAGAACCCACACATTGATCTGAAGTCAAAAGAAACTACAAGCTCAACACCTCTGGGGGAAAAAAATCAGGCCCAAGGTATCTTAAATTGGCCTCTCAAAAAGAGAGAGACCAAAAACCAGTGGCCACTTTTGAGAAGTTTGGCCTGTAATTTCTGGTGGGCCCATGGTCAATTCTGTTTAATATGGACAGTGATGTGATAGTGTTACAGTGTGTTGATTTACAAATGTCACATTGGAAGTAAAAACCTACTTGTGAGTCACACAAGAACAACTAACAGCCACTTTCAATACAAAACTCTCCTGTTTACACACACACACACACACACACACACACACACACTCACTCTTCCATGCTCAAAGCCAACAAAAACTATTTGTATTTGCATTTCAGGGGTTTCTCTATTATAGACAAAAAAAAAATTTACAAGCATGCAGAAGAGCAGCTCACCAGCTGGTGCACCCTCGTGGTTGGGTGTGCTGTTCCAGAGCCTTCTCCTCCATCATCTGCACCAAATGCTATTCAATCCTGCTGGTGGTCCACTCCTTCTGGTGACAGGGCCACTTCTAGGGCCCAAAGTCCATACTAAATGCAAAGAAACTAACTCCTCTGCCCTTCACCTCCCCGCTAGGCTCTGCAAAACTTGTTCCTGCTCTGCTACAGAGTGCTGCCTTCAAGGGCTCTCTCTCTGGAGGCCCAAATCTTCCCGAAGCACTGACCCTCAGGGCTTTTTCCCTGGAGTCATTGTTCTCCAAGGCCTATTTCAGGACTCTCCTTTACCCCTAATGCCTTTCACCCTCAGCGTACTATCTCTTTCCTGCAGCTTCTCCACAGCTGAGTCTCATCCTTACTTAAACCGGACACACCCTCCAGGTGCACTAAATGAGCTTTCCAGTTCCCCTTAGCCCTTTCTGTGCCAGGGTAGGGTTTATACACTCCATCACCAAGTGATGAGAAGCTCAGCGGGATTAGCAGTTCTAATCTCTCTCTCTCTCATGGGTGTGGAGGGAGGGAAGAATTTCACAGTACAGAGAGGCACTGTACAGTATAAGTCAGCCAGAGTGGCACAAAATCTGCAAGATCAGCAGGAGTCAGTGGAAATGGGAGTCTGTCCCACTGCCTATCTCTGGTGCAACCAGTCAGTGTGGAATACAGGATTCTGGAGGTGACATAGGAATCTGAGCCTCTCCCTGAGGAGGAAAACAGGATGCCCATCAGACGCAAAGGCGGTGAGGAAAAGGAAGGACTCAATTAAAAACACAAGGGAGGGAAAGAGAGAGAGAAAAGGGAGGAGTGAGAACAAGAAGAGAAAAACTTAGGAGAGAAAAGAGGGGAGAGGGAAAAGAGAAAATAGAGGCTGCAATGATATAGTTCTTTTTTTCTCTCCTCACTATTTATTTCCTCTATCTTTTTTCTCTGCCAATATAGGCACCAACTTTATGAGTTACCGGGAGGTGCTCGACCCTTGCTCTGCCCCAGGCCCTGCCCCCACTCCACCCCTTCCCCCAACCCCCAGTGTCATCCCACCTCTTCCCGCCCCATCTCTTCCAACCCCGCCCTGTTTTGCCCCCTCCCCTGAGCACACCCTGCCCTCACTCCTCCATCTTCCCCCTCATGAATGCTGCTGAACAGCTAGTCGTGGTGGATGTGAGACGCTGGGGGGAGGAGGAGGAGCTGATGGGGGGGGCTGCCAAGCGCCCACTAGTTTTTTTCTGTGGGTGCTCCAGCCCCAGAGCACCCATGGAGTCGACGCCTATGTCTGACACTCCTCAATTTCTTTCTCTCTCCCTTCACTTAGTATGTGCTTGGGTGGCATATAGCCAGGTACACAATCTTTTGAAAACTACCGATTCTCACACTCCAGACACAATATCATTTAGGATGAATTAAAGTCACAGATCAGAGCTGCACCCACCTTAGAGACTGCCTGTTGGACCTAATCAAATAATGATGAGGATGGAATCCTGGGGATTGTAGAGACCTCCACACCAGGCAGAATACAAAGAAAAGTTGGCTGATTTGGGGAAATCCAAAATTAAAAACTCAATACAGTCCAGGAGAGCTAGATATTAGGGCTATCAAGCGATTAAAAAAGTTAATCGCGACTAATCACACTGTTAAACAATAATAGAATACCATTTATTTAAATATGTTTGGATGTTTACCACATTTTCAAATATATTTATTTCAATTACAACACAGAATACAAAGTGTACAGTGCTCACTTTATATTTATTTTTAATTACAAATGTTTGCACTGTAAAAAAAAAAAAAAGAAATTGGATTTTTCAATTCATTTAATACAAGTACTGTTGTTCAATCTCTATCATGAAAGTTGAACTTACAAATATAGAATTATGTATAAACAAAACTGTATTCAAAAATAAAACCATGTAAAATTTTAGAGCCTGCAAGTCCACTTAGTCCTTCTTTTGTTCAGCCAATCGCTCAGACAAACAAATTTATTTACATTTGCAGGAGATAATGCTGCCCGCTTCTTGTTTACAATGTCACCTAAAAGCGAGAACAGGTGTTCTCATGGCACTGTTGTAGCCAACATCGCAAGATATTTAGTGCCAGATGTGCTAAAGATTCATATGTCCCTTCATGCTTCAACCACCATTCCAGAGGACATGCGTCCATGCTGATGACAGGTTCTGCTTGATAACAATCCAAAGCAGTGTGGACTGACACATGTTCATTTTCATTATCTGAGTCAGATGCCACCAGCAGAAGGTTGATTTTCTTTTTTGGTGGCTCGGGTTCTATAGTTTACACATCGGAGTGTTGCTCTTTTAAAACTTCTGAAAGCATGATCCACACCTCGTCCCGCTCAGATTCTTAAACCTTGGGTCATGTGCTGTAGCTACCTTTAGAAATCTCACATTGGTGCCTTCTTTGCGTTTTGTCAAATCTGCAGTGAAAGTGTTCTTAAAATGAACATGTGCTGGGTCATCATCTGAGACTGCTATACATGAAATATATGGCAGAATGCGAGTAAAACAGAGCAGGAGACATACCATTCTTCCCCAAGGAGATCAGTCACAAATTCAATTAACGCATTTTTTTTTAATGAGCGTCATCAGCATGGAAGCATGTCCTCTGGAATGGTGGCCGAAGCATGAAGGGGCATACAAATGTTTAGCATATCTGCCACGTAAATACCTTGCAATGCTGGCTACAAAAGTGCCAGGCAAATGCCTGTTCTCACTTTCTGGTGACATTGTGAATAAGAAGCAGGCAGCATTAACTCCTGTAAATGTAAACAACCTTGTTTGTCTTAGCGATTGGCTGAACAAGAAGTAGGACTGAGCGGACTTATAGGCTCTGAAGTTTTACATTGATTTGTTTTTGAGTGCAGTTTCATGACAAAGAGATTGCATTGTGGTACTTGCGTGAGGTGAATTGAAAAATACTACTTCTTTTGTTTATCATTTTTAAATTGTAAATATTTATCAAAAATAATATACACTTTGATTTCAATTACAACACAGAATATATATGAAAATGTAGAAAAACATCCAAAATATTTAATACATTTCAATTGGTCGTCTATTGTTTAACAGTGCGATTAAAATGGCGATAATCACAATTAATTTTTTTTTAGTTAATCGCATGAGTTCACTGCGATTAATTGACAACCCTACTAGATATCAAACTACATTTAAGATAAAATGCCTAGATTTTTATTATTCTGGATATAATGCTGATAAGGGCTCCAAAACATGAATGAAATGACCTATAATGGTGACAACACCGAGCCCCAACAAAGAAGCAGCCAGCATTTAAAAGATCAGGTAAAATCTACTGTAAAATCTACTGTAGATATCCCATATCATGTACTGTACTTAACTAGTGACAGAATAATTAGAGGAGTCATCAGGAGGCTGAAAATATTAATTGAGGAGAATTCAAGTACAAGGTTAAATCAAAAAGGTTTAGGGATGCTGGAAACTGCCAAGGGGCTTGGCTATCATCTCAGCAGCTTAGAGGGGGGAAAACAGATAATAAGATATCAGTTTGCCCCACTTTTGTTCAGAGAGGCAATTAGAACAGTGTGATTAGACACAAATCCAGCATTCCCTTTATGGGCTAAATCATCAGAATTGGTGCCGCTCTATGGACCTCAATGGAATTATGCCAATTTCACCCAGCTGAGGCTATGGCCCAGTATCTTTGGACCAGATCCTCTAAAATCAGGTGCCCCTGAATTTCTTTAAATACATCTATGTCGAGAGAAGAACAAAGTTATTATCCATTTCTTCTCCAACCATAGTCTCCTTGGACCATCCATGAAATGATGGTGCTCAAAGTGGCTTTTTCATCCTCATTTCACTATTAAATGGAACACAGAAATGAAATGGTCCACAAGGGATTCAACAAACTTCCTAGGAAACTGGAGAAGATGGTGGTTAGAGACCCTGACTTTAACACATGCTTAACTGTCTGTAAGCTTCTCTCAAAGAGTCCAAAGAGCCCAATTCTCTTCTTAGATGTATGGAAGCTCTTTATTAGTGTGTGTCTTCCACTGACTGAAGTCAGTTTTTGAACTAATTTACAGGCTTAAAGAGCTGAGAAGCCCAGCTGAACTATGCTTCTTTTCTTTCCAGTGTCAAGTTCTTTCTCTCTCTTTCCTTCCTCCTATTATGACCACTCTCAAATGTGAAGTCCTGTCTGAGAGCAAAGTGCAAGTGAATTATTAATTATTATTTATATTCATTTATTTAGACTGAAGTAGTGCCTAGAATGTGGTGAAACCTGCCCTGAAGAGTTTACAGTCCAAACAGACAAGACGACAAACAAGCAAAGACAAAGTAAAATGTCTGAGGTCATGGTGGGTGTGTACATCTTATCAGCCACTTTTTCTAGTTACCATCTGTCCCGCTGGCCCCCAGCCAACTCATGATAAATGATGCTACCTTCTTCCGCTTGGCCTATCCTACAGCAAAGACGCAGGTTTGGTATGAAAGCGTATGTGCAGGGAAACAGACAGAGGGGTTTGAAAGGAGAGTCAATTAGATGGTGCTGGAAGCACCTGGAGCTTGAGGGGTGCTTGGGGGATAGGGTGCAGGCCCACATGGCTTCACCCTGCCCTTGCAGTTCCTATCAGCGCCTGCTGACTCACTCTGTCTTCCAGTGGAAGCCGGGGTTTGAAGGATCCTTCCTTTATTGCTAAGATCATTACATGGAAGCTACAGATGTTATCCATTAAAGGAGCATAAGCAGCATATTAGCCTTTTAAAATTAGATGTCTGACCTTCCTGTGGATGGATATCAACTATCCTTAGAATAGAGTGAAAAAACATAAGTTAGACATAAGCTACAAATAGGTCAGAATTGCCCTGCCATTGAAATATGAGCAACATCCCAAGCAGAAGAGTAAACAACAAAACTGAGAAATTTGTTTCTCTATCCTGCAGAGTAATCTCCCTCTTTCCCTGCGGCTGCCCATAATTTGTTGGATGATTCATCTGGAAGTGTTTGATATAGCAACATTTGAAAAGGCTTAAACAAAGCACAAGTGACTGAACAAGGATTGAAGAACTTACCTGTCAAGGTTCCCTCCCCACTCTGAACTTTAGGGTACAGATGTGGGGACCCACATGAAAGACCCCTTAAGCTTATTTTTACCAGCTTAGGTTAAAAATACGCTGCCACCACAAAGCATTTTAACCAAATAGTTATGGAGATCCACTTGGAACTCTGCCTTTCCCCAAATATCTCCCAAGTCCCTAACCCCACTTTCCTGAGTAGGCTTGAGAATATTCCCTCACCAATTAGTCCTGGTGAACACAGATCCAAACCCTTGGATCTTAAAACAATGAAAAATAAATTAGGTTCTTAAAAGAAGAATTTTATTAAAAGAAAAAGGTAAAAATTATCTCTGTAAACTCAGGACGGAAAATAACTTTACAGGGTAATCAGATTCAAAGAGCCCAGAGGAAACCCCTCTAGCCTTAGGTTCAAAGTTACAGCAACCAGAGGTAAACCCTCTAGCAAAAGGAACATTTACAAGTTGAGAAAACAAAGATAAAACTAATACGCCTTGCCTGGCTGTTACTTACAAGTTTGAAATATGAGAGACTTGTGCAGAAAGATTTGGAGACATGGATTGATGTCCGGTCCCGCTTAGTCCTAAGAGCAAACACCCCCCCCCATCAAAAAAGAGCACACAAACAAAAGCCTTCCCCACCCCCAAGATTTGAAAGTATCTTGTCCCCTTATTGGTCCTTTGGGTCAGGTGTCAGCCAGGTTACCTGAGCTTCTTACCCCTTTATAGGTAAAAGGATTTTGGTGCCTCTGGCCAGGAGGGATTTTATAGTATTGTATGCAGGAGGGTTGTTACCCTTCCCTTTCTAGTTATGACAGGTATCCATTAAAGGAACATAAGCAGCATATTAGCCTTTTAAAAGTAGATGTCTGACCTTCCTGTGGATGGACATCAACTATCCTTGAAATAGAGTGAAAAAACATAAGTTAGACATAAGCTACAAACAGGTCAGAATTGCCCTGCCATTGAAATATGAGCAACATCCCAAGCAGAAGAGTAAACAACAAAACTGAGAAATTTGTTTCTCTACCCTGCAGAGTAATCTCCCTCTTTGCCTGCGGCTGCCCATAATTTGTTGGATGATTCATCTGGAAGTGTTTGATATAGCAACATTTGAAAAGGCTTAAACAAAGCACAAGTGACTGAACAGGGATTGAAGAACTTACCCAACTGAGAAACGAGCAACAAAAAAAGGGAGACGATGCAAACTATCCAAATTCAAAGGCTCTGACATTTCTTCCAATAATAAGCTTAAGGAAAACCGCAGCTGAAAAGAAGTGCTTCTGGGGATAGCTCTGTATGAAGCCACAGGAGGTTTAGTTCTTTGAGTCCCAAGACAGAATTGCAAGGTGACTGAGATGTATCCACCAGCTCCACACATGGGTCGCAACCTTCCCTAATGAGAGAGGAATCATTGTGACATGTTTGATTAATGCTGAGCTTTGCCAATGCAACTGCCTTCTCCATTCTAGGATGCATGATAACAAAGCATATACATATACATATGCATAGGAATGATGATGTGTAACGTTGTGCAGTATTTATTACACGCTCTGTGAGGTTGACTGGATATTGTGCTGTCTTGTCAATGACCACAGAATAAAGTCAGAGAGAAGATTCTGTCCTCTGCTTCTTAGAGGTGCAACAGAGAACTCACTGATCAAGGGAAAGGTGGTGGGGCTAAGTTGGTTTTAAGGCTGCCCCAGAGACTGGAGCAGGCCTTATGCAACATTTATAGCCCTGCGGACCTGTCTAGGCTGTGACAGCCTCTCCCTAGCTGCCTACAGATATGCTGAAGCTTCACCCCCAACATGCCCTTCACCCCCAGCCTCATCCCCAGCATGCCCCCAAGATGGCCTTGCACAATGCCTGTGCTAAGCAAATCCTGCCCTGGCCAGATACAGGGCTTTTAGGGTCTCTTTATAGCACTCAAGCGCTTTACCCAGCATAAAGGTGCCAGTGCAGGGGTGAACGGTGTGATCCAGAATGCACTACCTGTGACAAGCAGAAAAAATAGACCTAGGGTGGAAGTTTCCAAAGCCTCTAAGTGACTTAGGAGTAGCTACAGTCTGCCCTGATGAACCAGACTCTGGCACCAAGGAAACAATTTTCTTACAGAGTCCTAATGGCCTGATGTGCTCTTAGAGAACTGAAAGGTTGTTGTTTTTTTTAACCAGCGTGTGTCTTCTAAAATAAAGTCACAGGCTGCTACTCACTTGGGCAACAGCTAATTGTGCCAGATCCAAAGAAACATATGCCTACCTGAGATCAGACCCTACTGCAAGCTCCAAATTAATTCCACTTGGGAGCCTGAGTATTCAATTGTTTTCTGCACATCACCCTGTTACCTACAGAACCTGACTTCTCAGGGGCACTAAGTGCCCTTTCAAAATAAACTTGCTTTTTTTTTTTTTGTTACTTGTCATAAACAAGAACTGCCAGCTGTGAAAAGCACTCAGCTGGTTGTTCTTAAAATGCTTTATAATTGTTTCTTTCTACAGAGAAGAATTTTCTACCCATACAAGGGCTCAGCGTAGCCAATCACAGGGTTGTAATGGGAAAGAGCTCTGATAAGGCTATCTGTCATTGTCAATCAAAAAAATTCAGGCCTCCAGAATGCACTCACAAAGTGGGAGGTAAAAACAGGCCCTGCTGCAGACTGACAAACCTCCCAGGAATATGTTGCAGATGAGAAACCTCCAGAAATGTCATCCTATAGAATGAAAGTCTTCTGTTACCCACCATGATAGTGACATCCTCTTGCTTTCCATATATCTGGCATGGGGTTCTTTGTTTGCTTTCAAACTGTCATTCCAGAAAGAATAGATATTCATTGCCTGGAAGAACAAAACAAGATCTATGGTAATTAGTGCTCAGCATAGTCTTGAGAATGAACAAGGATGCTGAAGAAGACATTACTGTCTAAGCCATTTTTGCCTACAGGTGTAGTCTATTTTACAGCAGCCAAGGAACAACTAGCTGAGAAAATGATGCTAACTTCAACTGACTTTTATGCAGTGCAAGAACCAGACGGGTGGTGTGTGGGGAGAGGAACTACTCAAAACTTGGTTCCCAAACAACTCATGCAAATTCAGTTCCTTTTGGCTTTGGTTTGTAAGAGTTTCCTCACTCCTAGAGTCATGCTCTGCATTTTGGGGTCAAAAACAATCCTAAAAACTCAAAGCAGAGACAAAAAGATGGAATTTTACCAGCTTTCACCTAGAACCTATGTGAACCTCAAAGTTCCACAAACTTTCCGTGCCCTGGCTGAGTTTTGAGTTTGCAGTGAAACCCAAAATGAGGCAAACTTTGTATGGCTTCTGGGAAACAAGACCACAAAGAACCAAGCTTAGAGTCAGATGCTCAGAAAGGTCCAGTCCCGCAGGCAAAACTACCAGTGAAATAGTGTGATACGGAGGGGGCTGTGAGGAGACTGGAGCCGACATATAATGGCGAAGAGACATTGATTCAGCTTTCCTGTGGCCAGAGGAAAGCTATGTTGATAGCAGCCACATGGGGAATTGAGAAGGAAAGAAGTACATGCTGTTGTTGCAGAATGAAGGATTGGGTGACAAACTGAGGGTTTTATCTCAGTCTAGTCTTTGGGTCAGGGCAAGGGTGGTGAGGGAACAGTTCCTCAGATGCCCACAACAAATCCTGTCTGTAAACAAAACCCCCAAACTAAATCCAGAAAGGTTTAATTAACCTCAGCATATTATTAAAGTCAAGTACTCACCCTGCACTTTGCCAGAAGCTCAAGGTTGTGTTTCTATGAGCCAGTCTTTGGTGGCCACACACACATGGGGGGTAGAAATACACAAGGGGCTGCAATTATCAAATGTACTCCGGATTGGCTTAACTCTAGTCCCACTGAATTAATTTGATTTTAGTGGGAGCCAAAATTAGACCAGTCTGGAGCACCTTTGTTAATCACACCCATAGCATCTGATTTCCCATCCCTCCCCTAAACAAGTGCAACTTTCAAGAGTCTCATAGAAGGTGTGGGGCTTTCATTCTGCATGGACAATGGGCATCCCATATCCATTCAGATCTCTGTTTTGCTGAAAGCAAAGGATATGTGCACTTGTAGCAAGCACTCAGTCTGTACAGCTGGAGTTCAATCCTGCCATCCTGGCTTAGGCACATCTTCCACTGGTGTAAAAAAGTAACCAAGTTAAGCAAGCCTGGAATGTGGGTTTATTGCAGAAGCATCCTGAGGGATCTCCCCACCACCACCTGGACCCAAAGGCCAGTCCAAGGTAAGGTCACGCATTCCATTATTCTAAAGCAATACTGGGTTCTCCTTCCCCTCCTGCTGCAGATGGTTGCTGACAAGATGCCTTATTTCTACCCACAGGAAAGCAGAAGTCACATTACTACTTCTTCATTGAATGTAGTCAATCAGCATTCTGCTATCACTGTCCTTTTGGACCGTTCCTCCCAAGCCCACAGTTTTTCAACTCTGCAGCATATGCCAGTTTCAATAAAACCCAGATACGAAGGAGCCCCAGCCTTCAGCCTCATACATGGTACTACTGAACCAGTAACATTTTCTTACAGACCCCTGGGGATGAGGGAAACACTAACAGGCCATTTAACGCATCTATAGGGAAAGCCAGATGGCCAAGATTTTCGAAAGCGATGAGTGATTTTAGACGCCTCAATGTTTGGGTAACCAATCGGAAACACTGTAAAGGGGCCTGATTTTCAAAGTGCACAGAGCACCCACTCTCTAAACCCCATTTAATACCCCAATCTTCAAATTGGGCACCCAAAAAATGGAGGCAGGCTAAACCACTAACCACTTTTGAAAACCTCAGCCGAGACGTATGGTACAGTGGCAAAGGCCCTGCATATTCCCCCCCACCCCATAGCCTGATAGCTGCCTTGCTGACATGGTAAGACGTGTGACATGCTTACGTTCTCTCCAATCAGTGGCAGTGGTTTAGCTTTGAAATGGTCATTAAATAGTTTAACGCCTGAATGGAGCTGCATAATACAATTCTTTTAAAGGAGATTCATTTCCTTTATACATCGTGGCTACTAGGTCTTGTCTGCACTGAAACTGCATCCCTTCAGTGCATGGTTTTAGGAACTTGAGGAAAGGCAGATTTTGTGACTGATGCTAACTGTCTAAATAGGTAGTAATTTGGCTTCAAGCTAAAATTAGGCAGAGGAGTCTGGGAGGGTATAAAGCAATGCGCATCAAGGCTCCATCCGCTCTCTCTCTCGCCGTCTCTCTCATTGCATTTCAGCTCCATTCTTACCACAGTCCCCTTTGCATTGCGCGGAACTCAACTCGCTTTCTCTGCCAAAAGTGTCACACGCACAAAGAGCATTTGTACAGCAGTGATTTATGCATGGAATTCCCAGCTGGGGACGACGCAGAAAGGCATTTACCATGCAGCATAAGCGAAATAGCAAGCCAAGACGTATTTAGCAAATGATAACACAACCCAGAGAGAAAAAGAGAGAGAGAAGTTGGAAAAATACATTGCCTGGCTGGGAAGTCCCTGAACTTTTAGACACATGGAGGAAATCGGTTGTCCGTGTGTACTGGGGAAAGGATTTCCTGGCTTCCCAACCACAGATAACTGTCATAATATTTCTAATGAATGTAACGCTTTGGGATTCACCCAGACCAGTGGGGGGGGGAGGGGTACCACTGCCTGCCAAGTAACCCCGGGTGCTTCTGTGCTGTGCTGCTCTGGTTCAGAGCCCTGCACAGCAGCCTGCTCGCAGCACAAGGACAGCACCCTGGCTTCCACCAGCCCTTCCAGTCCCCAGTCTCCCCTCCACCCATCTCCCCTGAAGGGTCCAGTCCCTCTCACTGAACCCTCAAAGAAGTTATCATGCTTGCTGCCTCCATAGAGACAGCACACACCCTGGTCTGTTAGTTGGGGGGAGCATTTTACCCTTCCGTTCAATACACAGCACTGAGAGGGTTTTGTAAGAAAACAAAAATGAGTTTAACGAAGAAGAGGTATTTGAATGATAGGTAACAACAGAAGAGACGGGCATGGTTACAAGTAAAACCAAACCAAACACGCTTTTGAGTGACTAAAACGTCATTTCAGCAAGTTACAATCTTTGGGTCTGTCTATACTGCAGTTAGACACCCGCGGCTGGCCTGTGCCAGCTGACTCAAACTCCTGGGGCTCAGGCTAAAGAGCTGTTTAATTGTGGTGGACATTTGTGTTTGGGGTGGAGCCTGGGCTCTAGACTTCTGTGAGGTGGGAGGGTCCCAGAGCTGAGCCCCAACGTCTACACTGCTGTTAAACAGCCCTTTAGCCCAAGCCCCGCAAGCCTCAGTCAGCTGGCACAGGCCAGCTGTAGGTTTTTAATTGCAGTGTAGATACACCCTCTGTCTAAGCAGGTTTTTCTCCTATAGTCAGTTTCCAGCTACTCTTGCCTTGTGGGCCAAGAAGATCCACTTTTCATGAACTCAAAGAATGCTTCTCCCCTTTGTCCCCTAGGTGGTGGATATCCAACGTCTTTCAGCAGGTCCTTATAGCCTCAAAGTTTATCTTTGTTTTCAATGTCAGGAAGCTCTCTTGGGGGCTCAGCTTTCTGTGTTCACCAGGGAGCCCATACCATGGTAATTTTTGCATCCTCCTGTGATTTTGCAATGCAAATTATCTTTCCTCAATCCCCAGTGCAAATGAATATCCCATTGTTCTTGGCCACACCTGGCTTGATTTGCAATTGAGTCCAAGAGGTGTTGGCCGTTCTCCTCTGTCTGGAAAAAACGTATGTTGCCTCCTTGGTCTGTTTACAGGCTCCAAAATATAATATCAGAATATCCACAATTTCACATACAGCATTGTGGCACACATTCACAGTGATATTAACGACTGGTGTGTTAGTAGATTTCAAATGATCTATTACAAGATACTTTTTAAATAAACATCATGACAACAGCTGTGTGTATGAGATGTATTGAGCTGCTCAGGCCAGCTGAGTTTTGCTGTTACCTACCAGGGGGCTCTGTGCCATCTGACATAGGGGTGCTCTTGGGGTCACAATGCATGAGAAGAAAGGACTTTTCTAGTTGTATCGCCATTCAGTTTCATTAGGAGCCACCTGCTGATTTGACCATGTCACTCCCCTCTAGGAATCCCTCCACTGGTTCCCCAAGCACCATCCAAGCTTCTCGTCACTCACCACCTTCAAAGCTCGCACAGCCCTGCCCCTCCTTGCCTGTCCTCCTTTGTCAAGCTTCTCACAGCCCCCTACCCTCCTTGCTGGGCCAGTGCTCTCGGCCTTGCCCACCCATTTGTCAGCTTCCTGCACAGTCACCTCTCTGTGCCTTCCTCCACTGGGTCCCCTGCATGGAGATAGGACCTTCCTGAGCTCATCACCAAGACCCTTCTCCTGCCTGCACCAAAGACCCTCGTAAAGATCCCTGACAGCAGGAGACCAGGGCCAGCTCCAGGCACCAGCCGACCAAGCATGTGCTTGGGGCGGCACCTTGGAAGGGGCAGCCAATCTTGGGGTGGCGGGGGGCGCTCGGGGTTTTTTGTTTTTTTGGTTCGGTGGGACGGCGCTCGAGGTTTTTTGTTTGTTTGTTTTTGTTTCAGCGGCGCGGCACTGGGGCAGGGCGGGGGCTGGCGCGGCGCTCGGGGGGGCGGGGGCTTCGGCGGCGCGGCGCTGGGGGGGCAGGGGTTGGCACGGCGCTCGGGGTTTGGGCGGCGCAGCACTCGGGGGGGGCGGGGGTTTGGGCGGCCCGGCGTGGCGCTTGGGGGGCGGGGGTTTGGGCGGCCCGGCGCTGTGGGGGGGGGGTGGTTTGGGTGGCCCAGCGTGGCGCTCGGGGTTTGGGCGGGGTGGCGCTCGGCAGGGGGGGCGGGGGTTTGGGCTGCCTGGCGCGGCGCTCGGGGGGGAGGTGGCGGGGGTTTGGGCGGCGCGGCACTCGGGGGGGCGGGGGTTTGGGTGGCCTGGCGCTCGGGGGGGAGCGGGGGGTTGGGCGGCCCGGCACTCGGGGGGGGGGGGTGTTACGGCGGGGCGGTGCTCTTTTTTTTTGCCTAGGACGGCAAAAAAATTAGAGCCGGCCCTGCAGGAGACTGATCTCAGTATTCAGTCCTGGGCTCTGCTGTGAATAGAGCACATGTTCTTCCCCTGTTCCTAACCTCTGTCTTCTGGTCTGGGCAACACGTGACTAAATAAAAGCATGCACAGGGGTCTGAGATAGTGAAAGCATGCACAGGGGTCTGAGATAGTGACCGCTCCTCAGGAATGTGCTTCAAGTCTCCCGAAGGGGGGAGAGTGAAAGGAAATCTGTGAAAAAGGCCCATCGCTGAGGCAGGGATGTGAAGGTGAGGATGCAGTGTATACAAGTCAGCTCAAACCACACTCCGATTCCCACTACCAAAAGTTTGAATTTTTCTCTCCATGAGTCTTTCCCCTCCCCCTTTCTCCAGACGTGAGCGGCACTTTTTTTCTTCGCTGCAGTTTGGAATCTGTATATTGACAATCCAAGAGTAAAACTATTTTGCAGCGGATATAAAATAGGACGGATCTGGAGAGGAGTCAGAGAACACTGAGCTGGCAGCAAGAATTCTGCCAAACAATGCCAGAAATGTGTAAATAAGTGATTTTCAAACAAGGTTTACATGGAGATGAAATGTTTTAAACAGACTATCCCTGTGCACGAGAAGGGGACTGTTGTATGTGCAGCTGGATTACTTCTTGCAAAAGGCCTTTGTGAAAGTTTCCCAGGTAAAACATTTAAACACTTATGGCCTGATTTTCAGAGGTGCTGATCGCCTGTAGCTGCCATGACAACTCAAGGGGGTACTCAGCAACTCTGGACAATAAAGCCCTGATTTTCAGGCAGGCTATAACCTGGTCTCTAATTTTGCAGCCTATCATTTGCATCCACAATAAACCGCAGGCACAAATGGTAGCAAATAGATATGTAATTTACCTGATTTTTAACTACCTCACAGGTAGTTAGATGTCCAATTGCCATCATTTACATCTGCAATTCATTTACAGGTGCAAAGTTGTGGATCCATGTAGCAGCTGGTGCAAAATTGTGCCTGAAAAATAAAGACAATTTCAAAAATTTAGGCTTAGATCATCATTGGCAGATATCCTATTTTAAATATTAAAGAGACTGACAATATTGAGCCACGTGTAGTGTGGGCAGATGTGATTCAAGTTTCTCCATGTAGTTGTGCTTAACCTTGACAAGCACCCTAACCTCACATGCTTCCTATCATATATCCCCAGACCTCTCCTGAATACAAGCTAAGGAATATTCCAAATTCTGTGGCTGATTTTAAAAGCTAGTGCAAAAAGCTGCACAAAAGGAAGACATTTGCAGTGCACAAACAACAAGTTTTATTGCTCCAACAAATCCCAAGAACTCTGATACATATTCTTGAGCATCATCTACTGGTCCCTTATCTATTGGCTAATTTACATATATCCAGGAAGCACTCTTGTAACCGTTGATAGTGTGCAATCAATCAATTATCAGATTTTAAGGCCCTTTCCTTCAAACTCCTTTTTTGTGTCTTAACCTGCACGAGTATTCTCATTGAAGCCAGTGAAACCAAGCTTTATCAGCTACCAAAGGAAATGGCTCAGATGTCACACACTGCATCTACACTGAGCTGGGGTGTGATTTCCCTGCTTGTGTACACATACTCATGCTAGCTCTCATTAAGCTAGTGCGAGTATGAATAGAAGTGTAGCTACAGTAGCACGGGTAATGGCAGCGGAGGCATGGCTGAGCCATGTGGAGTACAAACCCATCTGAAACCAGGGGGTACATATTCGGCACAATGAATGGCAACAAAATGGTAGATGAAAATCAATGTTGATAAATGCAAAGAAATGCACATTGGAAAACATAATCCCAACTATACATACAAAATGAGGGGGGTCTAAATGAGCTGTTACCACTCAACAAAGTGATCTTGGAGTCATTGTGGATAATTTTCTGAAAACATTTGCTCAAGGTGCAGCAGTAGACAAAAAAGCTAATAGAATGTTAGGAACCATTAGGAAAGGGATAGATAATGAAATGAAAATATCGCAATGCCACTATATAAATCCATGGTACATCCACACTTGAGTACTGCATGCAGGTCTGGTCACCCCATATCAAAAAAGATATATTAGAATTGGAAAAAGTACAGAGAAGGACAATAAAAATGATTAGGGGTATGAAACAGCTTCTGTAAAAGGAGAGATTAAAAAGACTTTTAAGCTTGGAAAACAGATGACTAAGAATGGACATGATAGAGGTCTAGAAAATCTTGACTAGTGTGGAGAAAGTGAATAATGAAATATTATTTACTCCTTCACATAATACAAGAACTTGGGGTCACCCAATGAAATTAATAGGCATCAGGTTTAAAACAAACAAAATGAAGTACGTCTTCACACAACACACAGTCAACCGGTGGAACTCTTTGCCAGAGGATGTTGTGAAGGCCAAAACTATAACAGGGTTAAAAAAAGAACTAGATGAATTCATGGAGGATAGGTCCATCAATTGCTATTAGCCAGGATGGTCAGGGATGCCACCCCATTCTCTGAGTGTCCCTAGCCTCTGTATGCCAGATGCTGGGAGTAGATGACATGGGATGGATAACTTGATGGATTGCCTGTTCTGTTCATTCCCTTTGAAGCACCTGGCATTGGCTTCTGTCAGAAGACAGGATACTGGGCTAGCTAGGCCATTGGTTGACCCAGTATGGCTTTCCTTATGTATGTTCTTAGGTTATATGTCTTGCTATAACCCACTTTTTATGTACAGGAGAGGGACCTGGAATAATGGGGGAATGGGGAAGAAGTTGATCACAGGAAACAGTGGAGAATGACTAGAGCTTTAAAATGGAAGGGGTTCTGGTTGTGCTTTTTAAATAAAATGCTTTTGTGCGAAGATTTAGCAAAATTTACCTACAATGTAATACTCAGCTAGGTTAAAGGCTTAGGCACGTTTGCAAAACTGAAATGAATCTGCTGTTTAATCCTGGTACTAAAATATTCATTAATATTGCAACAGCTTTCAATGATACAATTAACACAAATATTTTGCATTCTAAGATTTGATTCCATAATCTCATTTGTTTTAGAGTTTACTAGAGGCTTGCTGCAAATTCAGTCAGTCAATTTGTTCACGGCAGTTAGAAGAATGATTTCCTTGTCTTAACGGGAAGAGCAGAACTAGCCCTTACATCTTAGTGCTGCACTGGAGACTGCTATTGTCAATACAATATTGCATCACTGCAATTTCCCCACACAGGAGCATCAGAACAATTATAGCTTTCTTTCTTTTTTACTCGTAGGGGCAATTAAACCTCTCATGTCTCCCCAGATTTTTTTTCAAAGAAAATATTTCCCCAATATCAATTCCCTCTGACTCTTCCGCTCGCCACCTGCCTCACTGGAAAAATTTCATCTAGGGAACACACTGGATACAGGATGGTGCAGGAATATTTCTTCCTGGAGTTATGGAGTTCACTTCCCAGTTCTTTGAGGAGAACACTGCACTGCCCCTTCTCTGCATTTGTCGCCCCTGTTTTAAACAGCTGTTCCTATATTTGATTCTTTAGTGGCTGTAAAGTCCTATCCTTTCCATTCTGCATCTCTCTGACTTTATTGAGTTCTTTTTCTTTCCTCATTTAAAGTCAGCATAATACAGCTCAGAGTGGAAGACAGTGGATTCATTTCAATTTCTACTGGTGATTCTATTGAGAACTGATAACTCTTTGGATTTAATGCCACCCACCACTGCTTATATATCAACAATAGCATGAAAAACGGAGATGCATCAAAACAAAAATGTGTTCCACATCACAGTGTTCCGATCCAAACTTTGGAGGATCTTGGCCCACTATATATAGAGAGAGAGGCAGCTAAGTTTACACACACACACACACACACACACACACACACACACACACACACACACACACACTCTCTCTCTCTGAGTCTTTTGGCTTTTTTATTTTAGAAGGAAAACAACCAAACAAGAAACAAAAGTAAAGTATCTGTAAGGGAATGTTCTAGTGCAGTGCTTCTCAAAGTCGGGCCTCCGCTTGTTCAGGGAAAGCCCACATCCCTCGGCCCGCACCGCTTCCCGCAGCCCCCATTGGCCTGGGACGGCGAACCGTGGCCAGTGGGAGCTGCGATCGGCCGAACCTGCGGATAAACAAACCGGCCCGGACCGCCAGGGGCTTTCCCTGAACAAGCCAGGGACCGGCTTTGAGAAGCACTGTTCTAGTGTATATCTCCTCTGTAACAACCTCTCAAAATGGTTTCTTATCTCTGCAGGCAACAGAGTATTTAGAGATTTAAAGGTGCAGTACACAGAAAACAAAGGCATACTAGTGGCATAGTTAAATATGCCACCAGGTGAATTGTGAAGTTTGGATCTGGATCTGAGTTTAGAAGGGAATGGGAGTCCTTATTTTTGGGTTTGGCTTGAGGTGCTGGATTAGTGGGTTTGGTTTATCTCACCTCAAAATATTCAAGAAGCTGTTGTGATGTTGCACTCCATGTGTTTTATGGAAATATGTTTATAAGTGTAAATATGATGTAACTGGAATATGATTCATGCAAAAGGTCTCTTGTAAGATATCATTACAAAGTTTATGATCTATTGAGTGTGTTCATCCTATTTGTTTGCATGTAATATTTTTATGTCTGGAGTTAGGAGAATAAGATATAAACTTGTAATAGTGATGTCAACATGTTAAGTGGAAGCCATTAAGGGTGATTCAGAATCAATGAACTGTGAATGGCTTTGTTTACCTGCAAGCCTTCCTGTGTATGTGTCTTCCAACTACTAGGTAATGAAGAAGGAGGTCTTACAGTGACATGTGATCATGTCACCTGAACTGGAATCCATCTTTAACCTGGTGCTTTTCCATTTAGAAGGAGGAGTGGGAACCCAGAGAGAGACAAAGGATTCCCGCCTTGTGCCAAAGATATAACAGAACAAAGGAGGCTATCAGTCATGAGAAATCCCCTAGTTACCACCTGAGCTGGAACTAAAAAGAACTGTATCAGGGGAAAGTATTGGGCCCGGACTAGGAAGAAGTCTACTCTGTGAAAGAAGCTTATTGGAACATCTCTAAGGGTGAGATTTACCTCTATTCAGTTTCTTAATGTATTAGGCTTAGACTTGCGTGTTTTGTTTTATTTTGCTTGGTGACTTACTTTGTTCTGTCTGTTATTACTTGGAACCACTTAAATCCTACTTTTTATACTTAATAAATTCACTTTTGTTTATTAATTAACCCAGAGTAAGTGATTAATACCTGGGGGAGCAAACAGCTGTGCATATCTCTCTATCAGTGTTATAGAGGTGGATAATTTATGAGTTTACCCTGTATAAGCTTTATACAGAGTAAAACAGATTTATTTGGGGTTTGGATCCCACTGGGAACTGGGTGTCTGGGTGCTGGAGATAGGTGACCTGCTGAGCAGTTTTTGGTTAAAGTCTGCACTTTGGGGGTGTGGACCAGACCTGGGGCTGTGTTTGCAGCTGACTAGCGTGTCTGGTTCAACAAGGCAGGGTTCTGGAGTCCCAAGCTGGCAGGGAAAACGGGCTCAGAGGCAAATTCAGCACATCAGGTGACCGTCCCAAGGGGGTCTCTGTGACCAAACCCGTCACAGCTGTAATATATTGTTTTCCCTTCTGACACCAGTGCCCCTCCTCTGTCGAGCAGTAGCAGAATTCTGGGGCCTTGCAGTGTTTTATGTACTGTGCAAGGTAATAACATGTTTCTAAAATTAAACTGGCTTTTATTAAGAGAACTATTTACAGAGGTGTTGCAACTGCAGTTAGCATTCCAGACATGTGTACACAGACTGACTATCTGGTGCATCCTCCAAACTCTTTCCTCCTGCAACCTGTGCTCCTCCCTCCAGGCTGGGACAAGTAGGTTGACTTCCCAGTGGAGGAGAAATCAGTGATGCAGAGTCTCAGTATGTTCTAAGTGTAATTACTTTATTTACACATATACACCAGTCCTGGAACAGACTTGATCACAAAGAGCATGCAGGCAATCCCCTCTTCCAGAAATCTCAGATCTCACCCCAATATCCCATTCCTAGGAAGTTACTGTGTTCCAAGAATTGCCTCCAAATACACAGAATTAGGCAGAGACCAAACTCTGCTATCTGCCTCGGGATCTCTCCAAGGACCACTGCATAATAAAATTAACAACGATGCAGCATTTCTTCACAGACAGAAAATTGCAACAACACTCAGAAAAAGAACTTATAAGCCTATATGTAACAGCACCATCTAGTGACTCCTGCCATAGCAATATTCTGAATTAAATAGATTACATGTTTTAAATAAATTTTACATTCAGAGAGCCAGAGTTTCACCCATAGATTTTAAACTCAGAAAAGACCATTATGAATCATCTATCTAATCTCCTGCATACCAAACAATTTCACCCAGTATTCCTGCCTCAAGCCCATAATCTGACTGAACAAGAGCACACCTTGTAGAAAGACACCCAATCTTAATTTAAAGACTTCACATGATGGAGAATCCACCACTTCCCTTGGTAAATTATTCCAATGGTTAATTACCCTCACTATTAAAAGATTGGTGCCATACTTCCAGCCCTAATTTGTTTAGCTTCAACTTCCAGCCATTCAGTTTTATCATGCCTTTGTCTGACAGACTTCACAGACTTCTATTATCAGATATTTTCTTCCCAGAAAGGTACTTCTAGACATGTGGAACTGTTAAGAACAAAAGCACCTGATCTTGAAAGGAGATTATTTTTAGCAGATAATTAAGTGTCATTAGAGATATTGCATTAAACACACAACTCCATAGTATGCTCTTGGAAATCATAGTGAGATCCCCTCCTACACTTCCTGTGCATCTTTAATTTAGAGATGCATTGTTGCCTAGCAATTAGGGCAGGTCTCCTGGATTCTACACCTACTGCTGCCATCTGCCTATTCACTGAGCCAGTTGTCAAAGCCTGATGGAAGTGGTGATCAAGGCAAAAATGCTAGTGGGGTGAGAAAAACTCAGCATTTACGCACACGTCTGCACACACAAATCAGACACAGGATTTTACCCACATAATGAGGATCAGTGTACATATTACCCAGCACACCTATTGCGACGGGCTTTGAAGAGTTGGCCTAGGTGTGACTATGGGCAAGTCATTTAACCATGCTGTGACTTTAACTTACCCATTTGCATGAGTAGCGGTGTTAAGCTACCTTTGTTAATGCAAGTCAAACACTTTGAATGAAAACTTGAGACCCTTGAATGAAAGCTGCACTGAACAAGCAGAGAATTATTTAGTGATGAAATATGAAAATATTACTTTAAAAATTCAGATGATGTGAGTGTTACAAATAATTTATAATAAAAATAACCATCACGCCCAAACAACCGTGAGGTAGAGACAAAAAAAGTACGTCCCTTCCTATTCTCAGCTGCCACAGGCAGGTCATGACATACTCACATACCCCCAAAAACCTTACAACCACACACACTTACAAAGTCACAGGTTCTTCTTGAGTCCAAACCTACAAGGCTATCTTGACCATTGGGATAGCATTAAAGAAAAATTAAATATTTCAAGTTCCCAGAATCCTCTCTTGGAAAGAGTCAACGGCAAAGGGTTGAGTGGATATATTAAAATCACAAAGCTGGAGCAAAAGAGCTGAGTGCTGGAAAATTTACAAAAACAACTAATTCTTTAGAGTTTAAAAAAAAAAAAAAAAAAGAAGGAGAAAGCAGAAATGTGGCAGCCAGCCTTAGGCTTTGAGAAACCTCAAAGGCCCATGGGCAAGGAGGCATTTCTGAGGTAAAGGGCTCCCTTCCAACCTGTGAGAGGCAGAGAGAGCGAGATAAGAAATAATAATGGGCGCAATTTACTAGCCCATTGAAAACCAAAAATCTTCTCTCCATATTCATTAGAGGAGGATAAACCTGGAGCCACAATATGATAGAAACACACACATTACTGAGATTTAGGATGCAGGCCTCTAAGAACTAGAGAAACCCATCCATTAAAATTCCATACTGGCAAAAGAGGGTCAAGAATGTAAAATGTATGGGAAATTCAGAGTTTTTAGTTGCAAAACCAAACATCACTTCTTTACATTCATGTGCAACTAGTAGACTTAACAAGGTGGGGTGCTGCAGAAAACAAATGTGAATGTACAAGTTTGACCATATTAGAGGAGGGCAGCATGTTAAACTACTGACAAGGATGTGATATCCATACAAGGACACCCGCTCACTGCTAAATCTACAAAGGAGGAGTTTAAGATTTTGAAGGCTCCGTTAAGGTCTTTTCTACAAAGGGACACTCAGAAAAACTAAGGTCCTTGTGGAAGAAAGTGAATTAATAGAAACCAAATTAAAGCTATTTTTATTCCACACAGGGGCTTAATCCAGTTTAATTAATCTAGTATATTTTGTAATGCCTATAAATTTTGTCATCTAGACAAGGCCTAAGGTACCTCCCCCACCCCAATACTTTGTTTGTTTTCAAAGAATGGGGAATGAAAATATTATCTATACTGGGAAAACCGTCTACCATAGAATGCAGTCACAAGGCTCTCCTCAACATTATTTCACTGTATAAATCAGGGCATGATATAATTTAGATCAAGTCATAGGCCTCAATACTGCAATCTAACCTGCAAGGTAGCCCCCTGAAATGATGCCCCATTGGTCACTGTCAACATGACCATGGTAAACTGCAGCTAGTGAATACCCAGTCTGAATTTCTTTCTGGTCTGGCAGGAGTCCATTTTCTGGGTCAACTCAACTCCAGGAAGGCTTTGGGAAAAACAGGCCACCTGAACTGACACATCTAAGACAATTGTGATCATACTGTGGGCTTCTCAGCTCTCTCTTCAGTCAGTCTGTCCCAAACATCTTCTGGAGAAAAGCTACCTTCCTGAAGAACTAACACTGAATAGAGCAGGGGTGGCCAACCTGTGGCTCCGGAGCCACATGCGGCTCTTCAGAAGTTAATATGTGGCTCCTTGTATAAGCACCGACTCCGGGGCTGGAGCTACAGGCGCCAACTTTCCAATGTGCCAGGGGGTGCTCACTGCTCAACCCCTGGCTCTGCCCCCACTCCACCCCTTCCCATTCCCTCCTCTGAGCCTGCCATGCCCTCACTCCTCCCCCCTCCTTCCCAGAGCCTCCTGCACACCACGAAACAGCTGATCGGGAGGTGCGGGGAGGGAGGGGGAGGCGCTGATTGGCTGGGCTGCCGGTGGGTGGGAGACACTGGGAGCAGGGGGAGCTGATGGGGGGCTGCTGACGTATTACTGTGGCTCTTTGGCAATGTACATTGGTAAATTCTGGCTCCTTCTCAGGTTCAGGTTGGCCACCCCTGGAATAGAGGATGGACCAAATTTACAGCACTTCCACCAGGAGGACTTGGAAAGAGAAATATTTCTGTCAGGGATGTCTTATTAATTATTAATGAGAGGTTAATCTACTAAGGATTGTTTTTTATCCTCTCGCTCATGTTAACAAGGCATGGGGAACTCTGTCTTATCTTTAGACCCAGTCTGGAGTTGTATTACTACGGGTATGTACTTCTAGCAGTAGATAAAGAGACTGTCAATTTCCTCCCCTCTTGGTAAGGAGCATTGGCCTGAGCATTCTTCTGAGGCTCTCCTGGCTACTCCCAGCTAGCATGATTTAGTTGATCTAGCCCAGCACTTCTCAGTGGTCTGCCGAGTGTTCATTGTGAGGCATAAAATGGAAGGAATTTGGGGCCATTTTCTATTTTTTCCCCTGCTGTTGCAAATCTTTTTTTGATAATCTCAGATGTTAGGCAAAGAAAGTTGGCATGCTGGGTAGCTGGGTTATTTAAAAACCACATTGACCTAACAGATCGGTCCGTTTCTTTATAATTTAAAATAAATTGCTATGCAATAATGTTGCTACAAGTGCCATCTACTGAGAGCACGTATTTTCCTTTTTAATCAAAATAATCCATAAAGATGTAAGAGTGCCGCAGTTATCTGGAATGGGGAGAAACTAGAGAAATTCTTACAGGGTCATTTCAGTGACAAGTAGCAATACTTTTCCATCACCTGTTTTCATTAAATATCATTTAAGAAGGTCTGTATCCCTTAGCAGGCCAGTCTTAAATGGCCTTGATTTTGTTATTATTGTACATCAAACAGTTCATTTTGGATTCCACATCTGAGACTGGTAAAATCGATTCGTTACACGGTAAGCTGCCTTTTTGCGTATAGATTGAAATCACTTTGTGGCAGGGGATATCTTTTTATTATATGCATGCCCAGTGTCTAGCACAATGCGGTCCTGATCAAGGCTTCGGGGCAACAGTAACAATTACCCCAATTCTCATCTCCATGCAGGGCATTTCATACGACTCTGGCAAGAAGGGACCCTGAAGTGGGTTTGCTTACACTGCTACCATGGTGTAAAGTGGCCTTTGTGTAAATGAGAAGCAGGCCCACTAATTTTTGAGTTGCAACAAAGAGAAGTTGTCCACATTTATTTCATTGCCTGTATATTACCTAAGCACACTTGCATTTCAATCTGTCTGTCTAAGGTGCTTATATTCCCCTATAACCACGCTACTAAACACTTCACAGCCTAAAATGCATTTATCTTCACAGCCCCTCTGAGGTAGGGAGATGTCATTATCCCCACTTCACAGATGGGGAGCTAAATCACAGAGACTACGGCCCAGATTTTTAAGATATTTAGGTGTCGCTGCACTCAGCATTGCAATGCTTAATTGATTTAGGAGTCTAATTCTCATCTTCAGAAGGGATTTAGGCACTTAAGAGTCTAAATCCCATCACTTGTCAATGGGATTTTGACTCCTAAGTCCCTAAATAATATTAAAGAAAATAACCATCCAATGGAGGCAGGAGAATGAAGCAAACAGAGATTTGAGCTACACAAACAAATTAAATTAAAAGTAAAGCTCCCTTATTAAAAGCTGCTTTATTAAACTTATACCTGTTGTGTGGCACTGTGAAATTATTTGGCATCTTCCTTTTATGTGACGCAAGCTGAGAAAACAGGCTGGATCTAACTCATTGTTGGGCTTTATTATGTGCAATTCCCTTTTAGCATTCCAAGCATTTAACCTTGAAAAATAGTGTTGTTTTGCTGCTGTGTTTTCTGATTGTTAGTCTGAAGGCATCGCAGTGGCATCTTTATAAATCTGCTGTAGCTGGCAAATATTTCTTGCAGTCCAGTGCTGAAATCTGAAAAACCCAGATCACTTTGAGCTGTCAGGCAATTAATGTAATTCAAAGGAAATGAAAGGTATGTGCAACTGGGACTACTTTTAATAAGTGAGGGTTCCTGACTCATGCTTCTAAAGGGAGGAGTGAAAAAAATCAATTAAAAAAAAAGCATATAGAGGGTGTTCACAAGGATCTCAAGGCTCTAAGTACTGTGCCATTGTAGATAAGTGACAACTAATATTTGGGGAGAAAAACCTGATAAATGCATGTACTGTACTGATTATCTGTCTGGGAAGACAGAAATAGATTAACTTACACAGACCTGCAGCGTCTCACATCATCTGTTTCTAATTTTTCTTTCTCAGCATTCTCAGGTATTTTAGACAGGGCAGGTGGGGGGAAAGAGGTATGGCTGCTGGGGTGGGGGGGAATCATCCAAAGACAATATAAGACATGGATGCTTTCACCTATAAAACACAGGGTCACACATAGAAAAGAGCAAGCTCGATACAAAGCTGCTGAGTCACTGATCAAGAAGCAATGCAGGTGGGCCATGATTTTTTAAAACAGGTGCCTCCGGTAAGGCTACATAGTCCATTTTCAAGCCCTGATCATGCAGAGAGCGCTGAACAGGCAGGGGGATCCACCCATAGGGCACTTGGCACAGGTCAGGGTCTTCAGCACCTTAACAAACAGCCTGATTCCCAAAGGCAGCAAGCATCCAGTAGCTACCATTACAGTCCATGGGACCTGCTGAGTGCTCAGCTCTTTGGCAAAGTCAGGCAGACACCTAACGTGGATTTGGGATTTAAGTTCCCGTTACTATTAAAAATAGCTTGTCCCTGCTAACAAAGGGTAGTGAGGTGTTTATTATAGCTGAGGGACCTGAAAAGCCCATTTAAATAATGCTCAATCCACAATGGCAGCAGCTTGGAGGTCTATGTGAAATGAGGTAATGTTCTTGGTCCATATTACAAAACCTCCCCAGCACAACTGGCAACACTAAAAAATAAATAATATATGGAGACCCCGAAAGGTCATCGAGTCCAGCCCCCTGCCTTCACTAGCAGGACCAAGTACTGATTTTGCCCCAGATCCCTAAGTGGCCCCCTCAAGGATTGAACTCACAACCCTAGGTTTAGCAGGCCAATGCTCAAACCACTGAAAGTCCCAGCATGGTGGCCAATGATGGCGAAGGGTATGGTGATCAAACTCGCACTCCCCTAGAGGTGGTCAGTTCAAGACAAAGTTGAAGTACATTGGCAGAGCTTGTATTGCTACTGCCTTTGCAGTACCTGTTCTATGGTAAATAGAAAACTTTAGTCAAGCCAGAGAAACAGATGCTGATTGTTCCCTCTCTAGTTCCACTTGCACTGGAAAACAACTCCCACAAGCTTAAAACTAACAAATGAGGCTGAAAAATCTCATGTATGAACCATCCACTCAAATCTGTAGAAGGCTGGGAATCCCATGAGATCTGTGGTACTGCCTACTTCTTGAGAAACACAGTGTGTGAAGTAATATGTTTTATTGGTCCAACTTCTATTGGTGAGAGAGACAAGCTTTTGAGCTTACACAGACCTCTTCTTCAGGCCTCTCCCACCTCGTCTCTTTAATATCCTGGGACCAACATGGCTGCAAGAACACTGCATATTTCTTGAGAAGTCAGTTATCATGCAAGAACAGCTTGACTTGCTAGATTTTGGCACATCTGTTTCCAGTCCTGTGGAAGCCAGAGCAGCATGAAGAAGGGGAAAACTAACTAATGTTTAACACCTCAGAAAAGATTTGGTTTGAGTTTAGGACAAAGGATTATTAGTTTGGTTTGTTCTTATTGTTATTTGTTTGTGGGGTACTTTTGTTTGTTTTGGTTATTGTTTTGTTTTTGAGGGGGGCCATTTAGGGACTTTATTTTATCTGAACCAGTTCATCCATCTCTGCTTCTAACATTTTGCATGGCAGATACCACAGCTCAGGCTGAAGCTTTCAGTTTCAGCAAAACTGGTGAAGATTTTGGGCTCTAGAGGGAGCTGGGGCAGGGTCAATAGTCTGAGGAGGGAACCAAGAACTCCTGAATTCTAATCCTACTACAGACGCTGATTCGCCCTCTGATGACTTTGGACAAGTCACTTCACCTCTTTGTACTGTATAACAGGAATCCTAATATTCACCCTCCTCACAGGGATGTAGGGATGTTCTGGGACACATATAAAAGGACTACATATTTGTTCAGTATTTTTACTGCTGTGGTCCTCAGTGTTTTGAAATTGAAAATGAATTTTTAAAATGCAGCCAGTTTTGTTTATTTCATTTGGCGCATTACCAACGAAAGGCCATTGTGTTTTACAAGCTCTGCTTTTATTTGATGGCCTGTAACTGTATGGTTTAGAATGTTAGGCCCTAATTCTAAGCGAGGTCTATGCGAGTAGAACCCCATGCGTCAGTTGAGCCCCTGACTTCAGTAGGGTTCTACATGGACTTCATAGCTACCCAGTTTGCTTCCTCTGACCTGTGCACTTTGGTCTGATCTTGCTTCCTCTGGAGTCAGCAGGAGCTGTCTGTATTAGAATCAGATCCCCTTGTGATACTCCCATCTATACTTATTAAAGTCAACTAAATAAATAATTCCAGCTGATGAAAATTAACTCAGCCATATAGGCAGATAAAAGCTTTGCTCATTATTGGAAGTATCTGCTGAGTTGTACCTTTAAACACCATGGTAACCAATGCCATTACTGAGGGTTTTTTTAGATCTCATTTAAAGTGTAGGAAAATTGCTGCCTTGTCCATTCAGAGCTTGTTTTTAAACATGACAAAAGTTTAAAAATCAGGTGAAAGTCTTCTAAAAGCTCCCTCTTTTTTCCATAACAGCTTTTCTCTTAGAAATCTTAGACATAGTCTGTGGATCACAGGTTGAAAACCACTGTTCTATGGTAATGACAGCCTTTCATGGACCCCTTAAAAGTAGCCTGCAAATGCCCAGGGGTCCACAGACCAAAGGCTGAAAACCACTGCTCTAGCACATTGCTTCAGGTTGGCCATTTACCTCACAGCAGCTATTTCTCTCTGAGAACTTTTAAAACTGGTGGAAGGGGTGTTGTCTCCATTCAGTGTTAATAGCAGCTGCTCTCTTCTTGTAGCCAGGCTCTTCCGTAAATCTGCGGTGAATCCCATGCAGTTACCATCAACATAATAAACACTCATTAATCCTGTTTAGCAGTCATGTACACTCATGGCTGAAACAGTTGCACCAAAAGCAATTCACATGTGCAGATTATGATTAGCCATTTTTGTTCTAATGCCAACGCAGCAATCCGTAAACATACAGTAAGCCACAGTCACTTCCCAGCATGATCTTGCATTATACTGAGAAAGCTTAGACTGGAAGAATTCATAGGAATTGCCATATGGGATCAAACAAGTGATCTATCTAGTCAAATATCTAGTGGCCAATGCCAGATGCTTCAGAAAAAGGTGTGTGTGGGGGGGGGGAATCCATGCAGCAAGCAGTTAAATTTCTTCCTAATTAGAAGCTGGCTTTTGCCCTGAATCACAAGGTTTATATCCCTTCCAAAACCTAACAAAGTCAATAGTCTAAGGATGGAGCTAGCAACCAAGAACTCACAAATTCTAACCCCAACTCTGACACTGACTACTGCTGTGATAACTATGGACAAGTCACTGCCCTTCTCTGTATAATAGGAATTCTACATAGTTGTTTGTTGTTGTAATCCTTGCCATAACAACTATGGATGCTTTTCGTTAGCCATATAAACGTCCAATCCCCCATTCTTCAGCCCTATTAAACTCTTGGCTTCAGTGATAGCTTGTGGAATTCAGTGGCACAAGGTAATTGTGAAAAAAAAAGTATCTCCTCTTATCAGTTTTAAATTTGTTACCTTTCAATTTAATTGAATGTCCATCTAATTCTTGTGTTATGAGAATAGGTGCATAGAAGTGCCCAATCTACCTTCTCTAGCCCATTAATTATGTTGCATACTTTTAGCATGTCCCCTCTAGAGCTCTAGTCAAGATTTAAATATCCATAGGAAGTGCCAGTCTGGATCAGAACCATGATCCATCTAGCCCATTACCTTGTTTCTGACAGTAGCCAGCTCTAGATGGTTCAGAGGAAGATGCCAACATTGCTGCAGTAGATTCATGGGGTGGGCAGATTATCCCACATCTAAGTCTCATCCTTATCCCTAACAGAGATGATTTTAAATCTGAAACATGAAGTTTTACAGTCCTTCCAAAATTTGTTAGCATTAATGGTTAGAACTCTGGATAGTCTTGTAATCCACATAAATGTCCTCTCTCTTTTTAACTTTACTAAATTCTTGGCCACAGTTATGTTCCTCCAACCAATGTTAATGCCACCAGATTCATTCTGCTTAGTATAGTTATATTTCACATCACTTATAAAAGGCCAGAGATTTACGAGGTGCGGTGTGGGTGTGGTGTGGGGTTGGAATACTTTAGTCATTATGATAGTTCAAAAGAGGATCATTGTAAAATATTCAGGAAGCAGTTGTATTTCTGATTAAACTTTCAGGCTCCATTCAGCATAAAACTTGTGGAGGCCTATAGAACAAGTTCACATACTCTTTGGTCAAATTGTTCATTAAAAACAACTTATTCAATTAATTTAGCCCTTTTTATCATAAATTGTCAGCAAACAGATTAAATTCTACATGTTTGTTCATTATTCAGAATTGTTTAATGAGTAACTTTCATTAATGTACTAGAGAGAGTGAATTGTTCATGAACTGTTCATAGAAAGGATTCCATAAACTATGGGATCGTTGGTAATAACTAATTTTTTGGTTCACTGGCCAAAGCAAAAAAAAAAAATCATTTCAGATCACATGAAATGTTTTGTTCAACCCAAAATGAAACACTTCATTTCGTTTTTGACTTTTCACCCTCTTTAAAAAATGAAATTGAAGTAGATTTCCAAATGAAAAAGTAATTTCAAATTTAATTCAGCAAAAAAAGTTTTGTCCAAAAATTTTTTTGCCCAGCTTTAGTATTTGAATTTTGTGACCAATCACCTACCTCAAGTGCTACTCCTCCATGACTGGATACATTTTTCTGTTTTACCCAAAATATATTCTGATTTGTCAGGAAACAAACTTTGTTTCTAGATTAAACAGATCTCAGCTACAGGCCCAGAATTCAATGAAATTTCAGTCAGACAAATGTTCATGAACAGTGAATAAATTAAGAGTAGGAATGGGTCCAGGACTGAGAGTTAGGACATTTTGATCTGTTTGAGCTAATCTGTTTTTGCCACTGACTTGCTGGGTGGCCTTGGGCAAGTCACTTCACTTCTCTGCCTCAGTTTCCCCATGTGTAAAATGGGGATATGTTTTCTCGTAACTTGCAATGGTTTTGTAAGAACCAGTTTGTACAGCAATTTGAATATGTAAAGGCTAGATAAAAATGCTGAACCAAATCCAGAGTTCTACTTGGGCAAACTGTTCACAGACTCGATTTTTACACTATTCAAGGAGCTCTTCCATTGACCTATTTACTAGAGATGGGCCAGAACCAGAACCTCGGATGTGAATGGCCTTGCACTTTGGAGAAGCTTGGATCTGGGTACAAGCTCCCCATTCTGGGCTCTACTCTACTGTTCAGATGGAGTTTGGTCTCCCCACCAAACCACTATCTAAACCAAATCTTGCATAGACCTGTCCTTTCTGGAGCTAAAACACCTCTCTAGTGCCTATGATATGTTATGTTTGACTCACTAAACACAAAACTCATGGCATCGTCTAATCTATTGATCATGCTTTGAGCTAAGATAGTAATGACCTATTCCCTCAACCTACAGGTACAGGAATAGAGGTCAAACACTGAATGTTTCCCATTCTGAATCTGTCAGTAACATCTCTAAGTGAGGCACATACATTTTTGCTTGGCTGTCTGTCAAGAATTCACTGTATCCATTCAGATGGTAGCACTCCAGCTGACACAGGTGGCAACCTAAAATGGGTTTAGATGGGCGGCATGCCTAACAGAGCAAGTACCATCTATTTCACAGCAAAAGCACCCTTTGAGGCAACTCTCCCCCCATGTCACATACATCTGGTCACACAAGACCTGAATATTATTAAGGAGAAAAATAAATCACCAGCATTTGAGGCTTCCAAGCAGAGTCTCTTGCATCAGATGTCTAGGAAACCTATAGTTATGGGAAACAGTTAGAATAAGAGCCACAGAGCATAATGCAACCCTCATGAACAATCCAGCGGCTGGAAATGTCTTTTAAGAGCCCTGACAGAAATTCTGTGTGTTTCTTTGAAGGGTGATTAGCTAGACATTTGTTTTCTGTTAGCCGGTGGGGATTATTCCATGTGTGTTCTCTCAGTACACGCTCAGTTCAGTACTGCTATGGGCTACTATTCAAATTCAGGGAAAGAGAAATCACTTTATTTTCCATGCTGTTCAGAAAAGATATCCTCTACCCCCACTTGGTCTGTGTCTCCACGGTGATCTTCCTGGTGTTAGCATGGCTGGGATGGTGTTGAACGACAATTTCTAGCATTCACCAATGTCATATGCAGCTTCAATACATTTTCTTTAAATGAATAGTTTGTTTACCAGCTCAGCCATTGTATCATCCTAACACTAGCATTTTAGAATCCATCTTTTACTTCTTCTTTTTTTTTAATGTTACTTGACTGAGGAGTGACCAAACATAAGCTTGCAAGCACAAGATGTGAGCACTGACATAGTAGAAAAGATGATAAAGAACTGGAGAGAATGAAATATTGTGCCTATAAGCCAATATGTCATCTTCACAGATATCTTATTAAAGTCTGAGAAGCCGCCTTTTTAGTACACCTCTACCCTGATAAAACATTGTCCGGGGGAGCCAAAAAATCTTACCGCGTTATAGGTGAAACCGCGTTATATCCAACTTACTTTGATCCACCGGAGTGCGCAGCCCAGCCCTCCCGGAGCACTGCTTTACCACGTTATATCCGAATTTGTGTTATAGCGGGTTGCGTTATATCAGGGTAGAGGTGTACTATTCCTTCTATTGACTTATGGAGGACCACCTAGGATATCGTGTTAGTTCTTAGATTCATTCACTGTCTTTTTATGCTAGTGCTTTTGTTTCAAATAGTCAGTCAAATTCAGCCCTGGAGTAATCAGGAGAATTAAAATACAGAATCGTCACACCTCCTTAAAGAAAAGAACTTGGCCCTTAGTTCTTCAGCCTTGAGATTCTTTATAAAATATAAACAGATATCTTGGCGTGATAAGGCCTGATTCAGCTCCTGTTAAAGTCAACAGAAAAACTCCTACAGACTTCAATATGAAATGCCAGAAGTTTTCATAGCACAGAAAGCAGAAAGATTTCAATTCAGAAATGTCTAAATGTTTTGTTTTAGCTTGGTTCAACCTTAAACTGCATCTGCCTGAGCTGTCAAGATACCTCATGAGAACTGTAGTTCGAGTGCCTCTTACCCTCCTTCTCCTATATGGGCCAGGCTCCCCAGCTGAACTATTTGATATTTATAAGAAAGAGTCACAACTAAACACTACATTTAAATTGGGTTATGTATGTCACACAAACTGGCCTATCCAAGGAAAAACCACAATTAAGGATGAAACAATCAGACATCTTCCAGTAACTTGGAACAATGAAATGTAGCAGAAAGAGAGTTAAGATGGTCCCCTGGTATATTGGTGAAAGGACTGCAAGACATATGGTAAGTCAACTCTGTTACAACTAATCTAACTACAGAAGAAGTATAAATTACATTTCTATGGTACATACTAAATTCAAATGCATTAGGGAGCTGTCCACTCTTTCCAACTATACATTGTTAACAAGTAAGTCACTCATTTGAGACCCACATTTACCTCCATGCACAGTAATGTGATGAAATATTGTTGTTATAAGTTATTTGTATGAGAAATAATTTAAGTACACACAAAAGAGGAGGTATCCAATGTACTGAATATAGAGTTATGTTACTGGGTACAAAGTCTGGCTCCTCTGACACTTTTCTTAAACAATGTAATGGTTGCCCTTAGAGTGAGTAGAAATGGCACCATAACCAATTGACACCAGCTTGCTCATATACCTAACTCAGAACCAGATTGTGGTAGATTGTTACAAGCACGGGTGGGGAGAGCATCCAAAGAGCCACTCCAACCTTCCATAACTTGGGGCGAGAGTCTGTCTCAGTCACAGTCCCTGAGTTTGCAAAGTTCAAAGGCTATTCCCTTGGGGCTGATCCAGGATGTTAATAGGAATCTTTCCATTAGCCCAAGATGCTCTCCAAAGAGGGCAGAGAGGTGCAAGGAGAAGGCAGGACCATGCACTCACCTGGCTTCTGCACCAGCCCACAAAGCAGACCATTTTCACTAGGAGCAGCAAACTGCACAATACTAGAGGATGATACCATCCTTGCAGTCCCCCTCTTCACTGGCCTGCTCAGGGAGGAATTGTGCCAACGTGAGACATCTGAGCCTCCCATGGAACACTGCATCTATGGGACAACCCCAAGACCAGGCCTACATTTGGCCCCCAGTCCTACAGTTTTATAGGGCGAACTAGAGAAGCATCCATAAAATGGGTAAAATATTTTCTTGAACTTTCTTTGGAATGATAATCGAAACGCTAAATTGAGTGTGGCTCATTCTTATGGCAAGTGAGACTGAACAGCTTTAGACTAGGAGATTCCTCAAATAATGACTTTAAAAAAAGCCATAAACCAGAAATGAACCCAAACTTACCTTTCTGGTGTCCCACCACGACCTCCTCCAAGACAGAGAATCCCTTTGAAAGGGATTCTGAAGGGCAGCAGCTAGCTACGGAATCCCCCCCCCCATCTGCATGACTCCATAATATCTCTACTGCTTTATATTATTCCTAGCTAAACAATAGAAATACCTGAAATAGACAAATTACGTATCTGGAGGGCCAGTGGTTTATTTCCACTCCTTTTAAAGAGCTTTTTTTTAAAATTTGCTATTTGGAACTACCAACCCTAATCTATCTTGGAACTTCACATCTGCTTTGGGGTGGCTCTGAAGTACCATGTGACTCTAAGGCCTCTATTTCTAGGTTTGTAGCAGAAGACAAAGAGAAATTAAAGAAAAAAGAAATACAATGGAAAAATAATGAGAGTTCATTTAATCTTATCATAGTATTTTCTTAGGTGACTAAACACTCATTTGACACCTATTTGGATTAGTGTTGAATTTGTTCTCTGTTAGGACAAATACCATTTGGAGGCTAACTTGACCTCTGGAATGTAAAGTTTCCCCTTATCTCTGCTGCTTGCTCCAGTTATTTATCAGGTCAATATGTGTGCACAGATTCCAGGAAAACTGAACAGAGAAACAAAATTAGCAAGAAGACAAACAGAACTGAAGAAGCTGGTTGTTGACTCAGACAAGCAATTTATTACAGTCGGTCACTGGCATCAGTACATGACATTATGTGTGTCAGGGTCCAGTACCTGCCATCTACAGATTCATTTCACTGGGCATTGAGGGAGGGGAAAAAAGCCTGCTTTGAAAGAATCTGTGACCAGTTATTACAAATAAGATTAGAATTGGTGTTATCAAGGGCAGTCATTCTGGGTGCTCCTAACATTGACTTCAAAAGATGGGCAAGTTCCATCAAGCATTTTTTTAAATATCCTGAGTAAATTTTACATAACTAAGGTTATTGTGCCAAAACACAATTCTATCCCTATCTTCATAATGTGGAAGACACCAATATTCTCCCCTGGAGATGAAAGCCATGTATTTTATATAGGTGAAGGGACAAGTGTGTGTGTGGTGTGGGGGAGGAGTGGGGGAATAGGGCATATGTGGGAGACTGATCTCCTGATTCAGGTCAGAATATTGTCTTATCACTGCCTCATAACTGCACTCATTCTAGTGACCACGTGCTGGGAAATGGCAATGTGTATTTACATCTCCTTTCATAGCCTCTCTCACACTGCCTGTGCATGGCTCTTCTGTGCAGGGGAACACCAGGGAGCCTCAGTACAATCCGAGGCAAATAAAAGATTTTGCTAAATAGAGCATTGCCAACCTGTTTAGCAAAAAGTCACCCTGGATACAGGACTTTGCTTGAGCCTGTTCTATGGAGAGATTCTAAAGAGACAACCTTTCGTGGATTCACAGAACTATTAGAAATCCCTCCTCCATCCTTTGAGAAACACTACGCCAGATTCAACAGGACTGAAAACTCTATGATAAATGACTTCCAGCTCAAGGGGGGGAAGGAAGAAAAACTCAGCACAACTCCTGCTTGGTTGTTGGGACGTTTCTGTTTAGCTAACTCGCTTCTTAAAGATGCAGAGTGCAAACTACAAGGGTCCCAGCTGAGTACGAAACGGCACTAGGATCAGCTAACTGGGGCGAAGGACATGAAACCTTGCTTAGGCATTTTCCTTAGGAAAGAAGAAATTAAAAGAGAACAGTAGTAATTTCAGCACTGGTGAAAGTTGCCCAGAGCCGCTGCAGACACCAAAATCCTCATTTATCCCGAGAATATATAAAGCACAAGCAGTCCCAGCACAAGCTTCCACACATTGCTTTGCAAATCTGACCCACTTTTAAAGCCCCTTTAGTCTTTGGCCTCTCAGGGCTTGTCTTCACTGCAATACAGTTAGCACACTGGAATTAGCCTAGTTTGAATGAGAGCAATTGAAACAACATGGGAGTTACACTCATTGGGTCAGCAGAGTGACCGGATTAGCCGTAGATGAGTTGTTGTAACTGTTGCAGCCTCCCTGCATTATTAGCTGGCATGTGTCATATTTCTGGTGCCAGCAGAGAAGGAGATGGACACACACCTGCCTGCTTGGCTAGATTTATTGCTCTAGCTGCTAAACTGAAATTAAACAGGAAAATAAGGCTTTGCAGTGGGGAGAGTACAGAGCCCCCTGAACATTTAAAAAGGACAGGACATCACAGAGTGGAGCATCAACTGCTCAGGAGCTTCAACCACCAACCCCCTCTCCTCCCACAGGCCAGACAAGTGGTGCCCTAAGCTTGAGCTAACTCAGGGTAAGGATTTTTGTGTTTGGACAGGAGTCGAGTTAGAGATAATGCTTGAGTTAGGACTTGAGCTAACTGTGCTGTGAAGACACACCCTCCACTGAACACGCCACCAATGCTGCCAGTCGTGGCTGCAGTATTTACAAGATTGACATCTGTCCACTTGGAACTGGACTGAGACCACCAAACTCACTTCACATAGATCACCCACAGGAAACAGATGGAAACAACTTTCATGCACCAACCTGCTCTGACTTGACTGCATTGCACCTATTTGCCTGAGCAAGACTCCTCTTGCAGGGCAGGGCTTGCAGGGCAGGATCAAGCTCCTAAGTATTCCTGTGTTATCTGGTGGCAGATTTATAGCTGTGTTACAGCACATTAGCTTCTCATTTCGCTGGTCTCTGTGGAATTTTTCTCCTCTGTTTGTTCACCTCAGGGTGAGAGTTTTCAATCGTTAAAAATAAATAATTAAATCGGTTTCAGTAAATGAAATACAACTAAAGTATGAAAGCCAACCATCTCCACATGAGACAGTGTTATTTACCTGCCAAGCCACTGTTCTTGTAGTATACTTGTTCATTTGGATGGGGCTCGTTGGCAGAAAGTTTGCCTTGAAAATATTTGTTTCCCCACCTAAACACAACTTGTTACAGCCAAGGTATTAGTCGTTATCATTACCAGCTGAAATGAACTCCAAAACAACAACAAAGAGGGTAATCTTTTCTCCATTAAATACTGTTCACTTTGTAAGCTTGTCTCGTTAGCCCTACTATCCATTTCCTTTTGCTCATCAGGACCTCCAGAAAAAATGAACAAATTTATCAAGCAATGAGATAGGCCCCTTAGCACCAATAAAATCCAGGATGTGTTTGCATTCCACCCCTCCCCCCACAAAAAGAAAAAAAGAAGCCCTATTTTTCCAAACCATTTTTTGGACTCCATGTTCCGGATCCTCATTTTGTAAATCAGCTTAGTTTTATGGACACCAAAGGAGTTGTTCCCATTTATACCAGTTAAGGATCTGTCATCCCCCATGTAGCAGAGGTATCCCACTGTGCTACAGGTAATCTTTGTTGACCGACAGGGAACACTTCATCCACTCATAGCATTGCATCAGAGGAGGGATTTTTGTGTAACGGCTGCTATAATTAGCTGGAGGACTTAAGTCACCCTTACTGATGCCCGGAGGTTCGTTGGGTAGTTCACAACAGTAGTTCTGTAAAGGGTCCACTCAGTGCATGCACAAGCGGCTCACTCTACTTACAGTACTGCAGACTAGGAACATGCTGCTTTATTCAACTACATAAAGTTGGAGGGGAAAAAACCCACACGCTAACTAAACTGGAAATAAGGAAGGGGTGGAGTTTGGCTCCAATCCATAATATTCTGGAGTAACCCAGTTAACCCCTTGATGACCATATTACTACAAGTAGTTTTTACTACAGTTAGAACAGTGATAAATTTAGTCCAGAGTTTCCTACCTGGAACATAAGAGTTACCATATTGGATCAGACCCACAGTCCATCTCGTGCAGTATCCTGCTGTCTTCCTCTGAAGTATCTGGTGCTGGACATGCCCAGAAACCCCAAAGTAGACAGATGTTGTGCCTGCCCCACACAGATTACAGTCAAAGACCGTAAGCTCTTCAGGGTAAGGACTGTCTTTTTGTGCAGTGCCTAGCACAACAGAGTCCTGGTCAATAAATGGCACACCTAGATGCTGCTGTAAGCCAAATAAATAATAATGTGGGATAGTTTGGCTCCGACAGGAGTCTCCTTGTAACCCTTAATAGTTCGAGATTGGTGTAAGCATATTATATCTCTCATCTAAAAGCTTTTTTGTTAGTATTTACTATTGTAACTAGTAATGGAATGCTCCAATCCTAAATATATGAACCAAATACATGGGCTTGTGTCCAAATTGACTGGTCTTTGCCATAAGTACCACTGTGGAAAATGCAGCTGCTCTGTCATGCTGACCTGGTTATTGGATATTTACTGTATGAGTATGTTGGTTTAATGTAATGGGGGTATTTCTAATGAAAAAGCAGCAGGAAGGGAAGAAGAATGGCTCAAGATTAAGCACACAGCCCCTCCAGTAGCCATTTGAGGGTTGTTGAGAGACAACGCCCACACTAGAAAACTCTTCAAAACTATCTCCTGACTCTAGCCAACTTACAGAGCTGATTTTGACAAGCAGGGCCAAGACCTGGGAACCAGCAGATCAGAAGGACTGTAGCCGTTTAAAGAGACTCCCTCAAGAGGGGATTAGCTTGTCGGGGGGAAAACCAGTCTGACATAGACACCCACTGGGGTGTCTGAAGAAGCTAGGCTTGGCCATGTCCCCGTTGGGGGATGGTAGGATAGATGTGGTAGGATACATGTGCATGGTAGGATAGATGTCCATGCAGATTTTTTATCTTTTAAAATCCTTTTTCTTTAAATGCTTTGTTCTTACTAGTAAGCAGGGCCGGCTCCAGGCACCAGCCCACCAAGCATGTGCTTGGGGTGGCACCTGGAGGGGGGGCGGCGCGGCGCTCCGGCCCGAGAGCGGAGCCGCAGCGGGCTCGCCGCCCTCCCCCCGGCGCTCCGGCCGCCGGGGAGAGCAGAGCCCCGGCCGGGCTCGCCGCCCTCCCCCTGGCGCTCCAGCCGGTTGGGGAGAGCGGGCCCGCGGCCGGGCTCGGCGCCCTCCCCACAGGGGGGGGAGCGCGGGGGGGGTGGCGGGAGGCAAAAAAGCCAGAGCCAGCCCTGCTAGTAAGTGCTTTGGTCACAGACTCAGAGGGAAGAACAGCAGATGCCAAACCCAGTCAGACCTGCTAGGTAAGAACAGTTGATTCACATGGTACAGTGGCCCAGCAGGGCCTGGTCTAAGAGGGGAGAATCCCACCCCAGGAAAGGTAAAGGCACGAAGACTGGCACCTGAAGGAGTGCACTCCGACACCAGGAAGGGAGCAAAGGTGCAGCCAACCCTGACAGTGTCCGTCACTTTTCTAGCCCTTTCTCAGAATTCTGCATCCTTTTTGCCAAAATATTCATTTTCTGGCTTCCTTTTCAAAGGTAAATGTTTGTCTTTACAGGGTGGGGAGGGTCCTCCATCTTGGGGAGGTTGTGGTTTCATGAGCTGGACAATGGCTTCTTCCAGTGGAATGACAGTTTAAAGAATAGTCACAATGCCACCTCTTCATTCAGCTGGTCAAAGGATTTTGCCTCCCACAATGAATTAGAAAAAAAAATCTGGCAGATAGATTGTGATTATCTGAACGGCAGGTATTTAAATCTCATTGTCACTGAAGTGCCTTGCCCAGCTTCCTTGCCGCAGCCACAAAGCCCGAGTGCCTAGGTTCTTGCTTGGGCTAACATCTTCTTAGTCTGATGGTAACATCCATTGTTCAAGATTTTGTGAGAGCAGCACAGCGCATGCTGACAATATATACCACAGTGACATAGACTGCTCACGTGAAAGATACATGGCCTGCCATCTGCTCCTCTTCTATTTTATGGTCTTTAAATTGCACTGTAATAATTGCCTGGCTGTCATTCTGGAAGGAGAAATGGGCAGTGCAAGTTCTGCTGGCTAGCAAGGCATAGGGGGAGAAAGCATTCAGGAAGTAAACTTGAGACTAACTTTAACATTAGGTCTCGGAGGGAGGAAGAGTGAAGAGGGTATCTGGGTAAGGAAGGAGGATATTTTCTAGCAGCCTCTAACCTTCACTTCAATTTTTGTTCTTTTTATACTATAATACAGAACAAAACTATCTGAGAAAATACTAGTGACAGCAGCCCTGCAATGGCCACCTCTACAGGTCATCTTGTCCATCTCTATTATCAAAGGTCTGATTTTCCTCTCTGCACACACCCCATGGGAGAGAGCTCTGGAGAAAGAAGAACTTACAAGGATTCCCTCATAAAATGGGGGGTTGGGAGGGCCCTGTTTGTCTCTCTTTCACACCTACACTTGATGATAGGGCCCACCAAAAACTCTTTGGATCACAAGGACCCACTAGAGGCTAGAGTCACCTCTGCAGAGGACTCATGCCAGCTTTAGCCCCCACCCACTGGACCCCACACTGGCCCCTGAGATCATGGCTCCCCCTGTCACAGCTGCGCACAGATGTAAAGGCAGATCCCTGCCATGAAGGGGTTCTGTAGGAAAGGTAACATCCCCTATCTGCATTATCTTTTCTTTTTAAGCTCCTCAGGGCCAGAGAGTTGGACCCACAGAGAAGCCTCCAGAAGTCCAAAGGAAAGGAGGAGACAGTGCTGCAGATGCAGTTAGGTGTTCTTTCTATGCAAATGGGTGGGGTGGAAGAGCCATATAGCAATGGTACCCTTTGTATGCAGATCTGGAGGGCACAGTCCCACCCTATGAAAAATGTGATATAAGTAGCTGCTCTACAAAGACAGATAAACATGAGAGGTGAGAGGCAAGAGAGCAAGAATGTAGGGGCTTTAGGAGAGAAGAGTATTAGTCAAGAAAGGCAGGTGAATGAGCAGGGAGAAGTCCACTCAGGAAACAAAAGGAAGGTAATCTGACTCTATGCAAAGAAGAGCAAGGGATGGAACAGTGATTCCGAATCTGAGAGCACCATCCTGCAAATATTTACATGCATGAGTAACTTGACTGTTTAAGTAGTCCCATTGCAGTCAAGAGTTAATAAAGACAAAGGGTTTAAATAGTTGTTTGCAGTGGTGGTGTAGCCATGTTAGTTCCAGGATATCAGAGAGACAGGGTAGGTGAGGTAGTATCTTTTATTGGACCAACTTCTGTTGGTGAAAAAGACAAGCTTTCAAGCTTACACAAAGCTCTTCTACCAACCGAAATTGGTCCAATAAAAGATATTACCTCACCGCCCAACTTGTCTCGCTCACTTTTAAAATGGAAAATGTTGGGGTCAAATATTTGAAATTCAGAGAGAAGAGGGTAATAATATTTTTTCAAAAAGTAAAAAACTTATAGAAAAGGCAAATGTTAATAGTAATAAAAACTGAAAAGAGGCAAAGGTTAAATTATAAAGTTTTAAAAGAATAGAAAAGGCAGGAATATGAATTTAGAAAACAGCTTCCAAGAAACAATATGCCAGGATTAACAGTACACACACCACAGTCAGTGCAATGGAGTCAAATAACAAGAAATGGGAATTTGGAACGACTCAGAGACAGGGCTTTTTATTTTATTTTATTTTTGTAGCCCTTTCCCATCCTCCCCCCTAAGTAACTTGCCAGATCTTTGGGGCAAGGACTGTCTTTTGTCTATGTGCTTTGTGCCTAGCATGCTTGTGTGGTCAGAGAACAATAAATCATAATAATGGGCCATTGTGTGCTATCAGTGCCTGAGCAGAACTCCCCTGGGACAATCACCATATTGCTGAATCAGGCCCCTTGTCTTTTGGCCGCCCAGATGATGGGCTTGCTGCTCACTACCGATGTTGGGCCACACTCTGTGGGGATAAATGGGCACAGCGCTATTGATTTTCATGGAGTTTAAAACATTTGCACCAGCAAAAAATTTGGCCCATTAGTTTTAACATGGTGTAAGTGAAGGTGCCCACAAGAATTGATAAGCGAAGCTGGTGGCGCTCGCTATCCTTTTCTGAAGGAAGATTTTAGGTTGGATGCAGCAGGAGCAGAAAACATATTGCACTCAGCTGAGGCCTTTATCTGATGGTCATCCCACCTGAGATTTGTCACTATGGAAACAGCAAGCAGTGAAACAAACCAGTCTGCCAGCAGATTAGTGTCAGCAGACCTGCAGTGGGATCAGTCCACTTGAGTATTACCCCCAAGCACCTGAGCCAGCTTTGTTTTTCTATTTGCCCTATGAAAACAAAAGCTCTTCCTGTAATTATGTCAGTTTTAGTTGACAAATCTTTTATTAACTTGGCTTTCAGTGAGGGCATACAATGCATGGGAGCTTTTTCATGGTGGGAGGATATAGCAATGGAGGGGGCACTGGGCCAGTTCAGAAACGAGTTTGTCATCCAAAGACTTCATTTAAGGTACACATTAACCTTTTTCAGTTTATATTTTGGAGCAATAAAACAGCAAAACACTTGACAGTATTACCTCCATCGTGAAGAGAGAAAAAAATTTGAACCCTGGAAGACTTCATTTCTAAAACAAAATGTAATTGACTTCACTACAATGGTCGCACACGCGCGCACACACACTTGTTTCAAATCCCATCAGACTGAAATTTAGTGCACGCATTTGCAGAGCAGATGTCCTCTAGCAAATAGAATAGAAGAGGAGGGATTTTTTTGTTGTTTTTTGGTGTGTTTTTTTAAATCAGTTAATATTTGAGGAGGAAATTTTACAAATTGTCAGTGGAGTGTTTTTTGTGATTTTATTTTCTTTATGTATTTTAGTATTTTTATGAAAATTAATTTTTAAAAAAATCACAAAGATAAATAACTTACAGCTTGTATACATCAAATAAAATTATGCATTGACACAAGTTTAAAGCTGCAAGACCAGACAAAATAAAAGAAAAATCAGACAATATTACACAGCTATTAGGGTGTAACAACAACAAAAAAAGACATCCAAAAAGGCAAAAAGGGGAAGAGGGAGAGAAAGCAGAGAGGTCAGGTTGAATGGTAGTCTGGAATTATTTGGATTGTCTCAGCATTCTTTATCCAAATGCATCAAGAAATGGGGTCCAAATTTCTTTAACTTCATATAGCCCTTATTGTGTTTGAGAAAAACAAACATAGTTCCATGCAAAAAAATAACGTATAGCAGCAACATACTGTACTGTATAACATGCTATATGTGATAGTAGACATGATAAGTCTAGTGTTAAAGCCTAAATGAGTGTAAATCGTAACGTCTTGCATAGTGACCTGGGATCAAATTCTGTTCTCACATCAAGAAAAAATAGTTATAACTCCACTGAAATACCAGCATCACACAGGAAGCATCACATGAGTAAGCAATGAATTAGGCCTGGTGTTTCCGAATGCAGTTTCCAAAAGAATCCACAAAACCTGTGAATGGAAGACCGTTCCTAGTTGAAGTCATCAGGCCAAATTCACTGGTGGCCTCTCTCTATTGTACATAGTAGAGTTAGGCCAATAGAGAATTTGGCCCATCTTCTTCCATAACTCATGATGGGCCTCTTCCATAGCCCACTGAAGTCAATGGAAAGACCCACTGGGGTCTGATGAATTGTATATGTTTATAACAATACAATCTCTCCTGAAATAAGCAGGTTTTGAAAGACTCACAAATTACAACTTAATTTATTCCCCTCTCTTTTCACTGTTATTTGAGCAATTTAAGCCAGCTCTCAGCCATGATCTGATTAGTGTTTGTTTTCAGTCCTTAGGGTCTTTTCTGTCTTCAAGACATATCAAGTGTGCTTGCCCACCGCCTACATCTCAAGAATCATGGCTCATCATGTGACCAGCACTAATAGAGGGTTTTTTTCTCTATTTTGAAACTGTAATGTCTATTTTAAATCAGAATGCATTGTTCCTGTCCTGACTGAGACTAAGCGGCATCACTTGAAGGAATGAGAGCTCTAAAATGTGTCTTTTAGGAGCCATACAGCGGATTCACTATATTTGATGACAGAACTACTATCACTTGAACTAAGTCTGTCTATTTACTGCTTTGGAGAAGACTCAATAAAAAGATATAAATAAAAGAATACTTTAAACACAGACATGTGAAACCACTCATCTGAGACTCATTTGTCCACTGGGACCCAGTACTGCACAATAAACACGGATTTAACTTCAAGTTTACCTCCTGTGCAATGAGAAAATAACTTTAAAAAACCCAAAAGGAAATGCATTCTAAAATTACCTCTGGGATTGGCTTTTCAGATCACTGGTGTCCTAATGTTTTGTAAACTTAGCATTTAAGATATTGACTTTTTTATACCCCACTGAAGGGTGGAAACTAGTGTTTATAGGGTTGAGGCTAATCCCCTGACAAATACTGTTTTACCAGGGTAACATCAGAAAGGAATTGTGTTTTTTGAGGAGCAGGGGGGAAGACACTCTATAACAGGATGAGCTAAATAAGTAGATATGTACTAGCTTTCAAGACCGTAAGAATATCTACTGTGCTGTTTGCAAACCTCAATTTCTATAGAAACTAGTTTCCAGATACAAAAGGCTGAGTACTGTACTTGTTCTCAAGGCTTTGCACTATTTCCCTGTGATGTCTCAGATTTGTTATATAATTCTATGGATGATTCAAGCATGTCTTAGGCTAAGCCACAGCTATTTCACCCTCTTCATGTCTTTACTTTTGTTCTATGTTCTGTATATTTTAAAAAAAAACAACCTACAAACAACCTTAAACTGCTTGTGTCACACCATTTCATAGCTCATGCACCTGGACTCAGTAGGTGTGTGTTGTGTCAATCAATGACAGAAAACACTTGACCATTCTCTCGTCTGAATCATTCCTACTTATGATGCTACAGAAAGTAATAGTAATATAAGTGTAAATGATGCTGTGGAATGTCCAAGCTATGCTAAACTAATTAAGGGGTTTCAATTACTTAATGTAGTATTTTTGTGCTTTATCAAGCAATCTGGGATCTTTTGTGCTGTATGTGGAATACTGTATATATGTTGGGGTGGGGGGAATTATTTGTTATGATGGTTCATTTGCCAGGAGTTTAGCACATGAACTGCACAGCTGAGATGGATTAGTGTTAAATTAGCCCAAATGGGACAGTTTACAGAGTCCTTGCTATACCCATTACATCCAGTTCTGGACACCGGCCAGGACACTGAAAACCAGAAGGAGTTGAGATAAAAATATTTTATACGAAGGCAGGACCAGCTTTCATGGAAAATTACAGAAGCATCACTAAGAGACAACTGAGGGTGGAGGAGGGGTGGAGCATTTAGTAACAGTCTGCAGTTACTAGAAGGCATAAAGACTGCTAGAGGCTGATGTAAAAAGCACCAAGAGAAAGCTATTTGCATTTCATTGGGCCTAGAAAACCCAAGAACTATGCTACATATTCTTGAGTGCCATCTACTGGCACTTTATTAACAATTTAGAAATTCAGGGTATGTCTACACAGCAATAGAAAAAAAAACAAACCTCAGGGCTCGGAGCCCAGGTCAGCCGACTCAGCCTCATGGGGCTTTGGCTGCAGGGCTAAAAATTGCCATGTAGACGTTCGAGCTCTGGATGGTGCCTGGGCTCTGAGATCTACCCCCCTTGTGGGGTCTCATAGCCCAGGCCCCTGCCTGAATCCGAACATCTACACTTCAATTTTATAGCCCCACAGCCTGAGCCCCATTTCAGCTGACCCAGGCCAGTCGGGGCCATGCTGGGGTCCTTTCATCACAGTGTAGACATACCCACAGAGCACTCTCCTAACAAACACCATGAATGAAGAGAAAGTTCTCAGTGTAGAACACGGGGTTATATCTTGGAGCAATAGGATGGAGTTGTGAAATGGAATATATAGACATTCAGGAAAGACTTCCTGTGAGAGAGAGCATGCTCCATATTGGTGTGACGTTGTGCAGTCTATATGGTTTTATAAAAACTTGATAATAAGTCAATATAATGTAACGGATAGTTTTAGAGAAAATATGGTAATAAGTGAATATAACGTAACTGGGATATGCTTCATGCAAAAGGTCTCTTGTAAGGTATCATTACAAAGCTTATAATCTACTGAGTATGATCATCTGATTTGTATAAATGTACCACTCTTGTATCTAAAACTAGAAATATAAAATATAACTCTGAGGGCCTATTGTAATTATGTAAAGTGTGGGCCATTAATGATGGTTTGGAATCTTGATGACTCCCATTAACCAGGACCATTGTCTGCAGATGGTTGTGTTTGCCTGTTAGTCTTCCTGTATATGTGTGTGCTGGCAAGTGGGCAATGAAGTCTTGCAGTGACATGTGATCATGTCACCTGAACTGGAATCCATCTTTAACCTGGTGCTTTTCCAGTGAGGGGGGGTGGAAACCCAGAGGGACAAAGGGTTCCCGCCTTATGCAAAAGATATATTAAGGGGTGGAAGAGAACAGAGAGAGAGAGGAGCCATCATGAAGAATCCCCTAGCTATCACCTGAGCTGGAACAAGAGCTGTACCAGGGGAAAGAATTGTGCCCAGGCCTGGAAGGTGTCCAGTCTGAGAAAAAACTTACTGAAGCATCTCTGAGGGTGAGATTATCTGTATTCAGTTTGATTAGGCATAGATTTGCGCATTTTATTTTATTTTGCTTGGTGACTTACTTTGTTCTGTCTGTTACTACTTGGAACCACTTAAATCCTACTGTCTGTATTTAATAAAATCACTTTTTATTTAGTAATTTACTCAGAGTATGTATTAATACCTGGGGGAGCAAACAACTGTGCATATCTCTCTATCAGTGTTATAGAGGGCGAACAATTTGAGTTTGCTCTGCATAAGCTTTATGCAGGGTAAAACGGATTTATTTGGGTTTAGACCCCATTGGGAGTTGGGCATCTGAGTGCTAAAGACAAGCACACTACTGTGAGCTGTTTTTGGGTAAACTTGCAGCTTTGGGACAAGTGATTCAGACCCTGGGTCTGTGTCTGGAGCCAGACGGGAGTGTCTGGCTCAGCAAGACAGGGCGCTGGAGTCCTGAGCTGGCAGGGAAAACAGAAGCAGGGGTAGTCTTTGCACATCGGGTGGCAGCTCCCAAGGGGGTTTCTGTGATCCAACCCGTCACAATTGGCTGTCGATAGACTCCCAAGCAAGAGATGGAACGGTAGAGGGAGGGGAGGTATGCCAACATAGCTCTGGCAGTGATAGAGAGACTGAATAGATGTTGTAGCAAGAATTTTCTGCCTCTGGCTTCTGTTTCAAATCAACCCTGGCCTGACCTTTTTTGATGACTGACATGTTTAGGATCCTGGTACCCACCCACAAGCCTCTGGAACAATAATGGCAGTCACTTGCCTGTATTAGAATTAAAATGGTAAACACTTGGGCTCAGGGACTGTCTGTCATATGTTTGTACTACAGTACCTAGCACCATGGGCCTCTGGCCTATAGATACTACCATAATACAGATAATAGAATATATGGACCAAGTGGATTTTCCTGCTCTATTGCATACTTCAGTGTCATTCTGTCAGGACCTCCCTCACATAACGTATTCACAGTTGATGATTTAGTAGGGGCCTAATACTCTGAGCATCCTCAACTCCCACTCATTTCAACGGATATTAAAGACACTGAGCAGCATCTCTCAGGAGACACTTAGCACATTACAAACTTGAGCCGTAATGCTAAAGGTTATGCTAGGTGTTTGCAAAAGAAACATGGCAACGAGTTTGCTGCTCCCAAACGCTTATGGGATAAGCCCCCTTAAGAGCATCCTCAATATGGACCCATATTCCTGTCTGGAGTCTCATTGACTTCAGGAAGGCTCCACAGGAATACTGATTCAAAGTGGCACATCTATTTGCAGAATTGGGGCCTAAATCTGATCATTTGAGCATTATGAAAATATGAGCTGGTCTTGGTTGGGATTTTTGTGGCAGTCTCTCCTGCCATAGAGCTTTACTGGCTTCCTTAAAAAAATAATTCTAATTAGAAAACATTTTACAAGACAAAGTAAAGATGGAGGGAAGGAGGGAAGAGGTCATCAGAAATAAAACAAGCTGTATAAAAAAAGGGGAATAATTCAGACTGTTTCACACTACTTTGGATATTTCTATGAAACCTGAGAGAATTTTCCAGGTTCAAATAGAAATGACTAACATTTTTTCTGCTGGCATTTTTTCTATATTTATACATTAAGCCACTTAGCAAACAACAAAATCTGATGCATCTTTTGAATGTCATAACATTTACGGCAACAGTTAGAAAAACAGTCTGACAATGTGGTTGTATTACTAGGCAAGACATTTGATTTTAAAGTTACTGTCAATGAAATAACCTGTTTCTGATTGTTTGCTTTGTGTGAGGAAGCAGTTTGTCAGGACATAGGTGATACCTGATCTTTTTTATCTAGCAAAACATGATCCAAGATACCAGGCTTTTTCAAATGACTCTGGAGTTTTATTTTGTCTCACTTTGTATTTGTTCAATTATTGTTTTAAAGACCATAAATCATAAGTAAAAAGAACAAAAACTAAATGTGTGTTATATTCCTTCAGCCTGTGTCAAATGGGGAAAAGCACTCAAATTTCTAGAAGGGCATGAAAATGAAGGAAATGCAATTTGTGTGGGCTTCAGTGAAGTAGACACCAGGGCATTCAATGAGTTTCTGAATGGAAAAGCTATACAGACAAATCATTTGTTACATTATGTGGATACCACATGCTTCCCAGAGTCATACGTCCAAATCATAGCATATTACCTCTGTTTTGCCTCCCTTTGCACACAATTTTGCACACAAAATTGCATGCATTTGAACTTGCTTGGTTAACTGCCATGGAGACAGAAGTCCCCTATTAATCCACAGAGCAGGTGCAACATTAACAATGGTGATGCAAGCTTCCCTACACATGTATCTGAACTCTTACCTGGAGAGACCAGCTTTAGGAGTGAAAGGAGAGCTCAGTGACCCATGTCCACTCAATCTTTAGCTTCTCTGCTGAGGCCCTCAACAAGGATGCCCATTGCAATGGGCACCCATCCCTTGGGGACTGGGCTGAGACCACCAACCTATTTCAAATACAGAACCAAAGAGCATTTGGATTCCAACCCCTTTCAGTCACTACTGTTCTGAGCTGGATTCAAACCAGTAGTCTAGGTGAGACGCTCCATTTCTTGATGATAACCCATTGAGCAGTCCAGTCCTTCTTTATGCATGTTAAATCCAGCTCTGGAACTATGCACACAACTGAGAGAGTCTGGGGCTCGGGGAAGGAGGGGGACTGTTCCTTTGAACACACAACACGTCACATACCCATAAGGATGATCAATGGCAACATGTTTATCTCCCTTTAATCGAACAATCTATATTCAGCTGAGTGGCATTGCAAGCAGAAATACCAGGAGCAAACCTTTACTTGTGTTTTCTCACCTATAGAGAGCTCATACTCTCATCGCTCAGCATATCAGAATGTGAATTTGTGGAGCAAGCTGCCACTCTTCATCTGCATACACATCATTTTATCAGTTTAAAAAGGTTTATTCTTATCTTCGGTTGTAGGGTTTGGTTTGAATATAGGATGCCTGTTGAATCTACTGGAGAACGTCAGAGATAATAATATAGCTACTTGACACATCCCTACTAAAATACAGCAGCAATTCAAAAGGAAAAATATTTGATCAGGCACAGGTTCAGCAAAATTCAAATAGATGTCGGGGGGGGGGGGGGAGGGGAAATAGCTCCAATCAAGGAAAATATCCTTCAGACCCTAGAACTAGCTCTCGTCTGTTTTTAAAGTACAATTCAACTTACATATTCCACACGCATTCTCTACTCTTATTAAAACTTCTTACAGTAAGACAAAGTTTGAAACCTAACAAAGAAAATGTTGAACACCGTTATGGCATTTGAACACCAAAGCCCACTGCAGTCAATGAAAAATTTTCCATTAGGTTCAATGGGTTTTGTATCAGGTCCTACATTTCTAGAATGTAAAGAGTCACATAACCGAGAGTTTTGGTTTGTTTGTTCAGAATTTTGATTATTTTTTTAAATGTTCTTGCTTTATCTGATTCTCCTCTTGCTCACACTGGTAAATGCATCAGGAGGAAGTTAATTTAAGCCAATGGATTCACACCCCAGTGTAAGGCTAGTGTGAGAAGAAAATCAGGCTCCCACACTTTGAAAATCAAAGGGACAACATAAGTGTAACTGAAGGCAGAATTGGCCTTAAGAGATCAAATGAAAAATGCTTTCAGCAACAGCTACTCTTTTAAAGCCAAGTGTGCTGTCTATAACTGTTACACTAATGCAGGGTCTCACCTGCTTGATCAGGGAGTCAAGTAAAAAAATATCTACAGTCCTACACTTGTTAAAGGGTTAAGTAAATAATACTGAAGAGCAATTCCAAACACAGGTGCTGAGCTGAAAACAAAGACAGGAAACAAAGGGTAAGAATAAATGGTCAATTTTCACAATGGATAGTGGTAAATTGTGGATTCCTCCAGGCATCTGTACTGGGACCTGTGCCATTTAAACAATTCATAAATGATCCAGAAAAGGAGGTGAACAGTAAGATGACAAAAATTTGCAGAGGATACAGAATTACTCAATATAGTTAAGTCCAAAGCTGAATGCAAAGAATTACAAAAGGATTCCACTAAACTGGTAACAAAATGGCAGACGAAATTCAGTGTTGATTAGGGTGACCAGATGTCCCGATTTTATAGGGACAGTCACGATTTTTGGGTCTTTTTCTTATATAGGCTCCTATTACCCCTCACCCCCTGTCCTGATTTTTCACATTTGCTGTCTGGTCACCCTACTGTTGATAAGTGCAAGTAATGCACATTGGAAAAAATAATCCCAACTGTGCATCCAAAATGATGGTGTCTACATTAGCTGTTACCACTCAAGAAATAGATCTCAGAGTCATCATGGATAGTTCTCTGAAAACATCTGTTCAGTGTGCAGCATCAGTCAAAACATTAGTAGAATGTTAGAAACCATTAGGAAATTGATAGATAATAAGACAGAAAAATATCATAATGCCATTACATACATCCATGGTACTCCCACACCTTGAATACAACATGCAGTTCTGGTCACCCCACCTCAGAAAAGATATATTACAATTGGAAAAGATGCAGAGAGGAGCAACAAAAATGATTCGGGGCATGGAACAGCTTCCATATGAGAAGAGATTAAAAAAAACGGAGGGCTTCTCTACACTTGAAACACTACAGCAGCACAGCTGCACCACTGCAGCTGTAGTGCTTCGGTATAGAGAGGTTCTCCCATCGGCATAAGTAATCCACCTCCCTGAGAGACAGTAGCTAGGTCGATGGAAGAATTTTCATACCCCTAAGAGATGTAGCTATGCTGATTTAAATTCCCAGTGCAGACGAGTCCTGGAACTGCTCAGCTTAGAAAAGAGACAACAAAGGGAGGATACGATAGAGGTCTATAAAAATCACGAATGGTATGGAGAAAGTGAGCAGGGTTGTGTTATTTATCCCTGCACATAACACAAGAACTAAGGGCTACCCGATGAAGTTAATAGCAGCAGATTTAAAACATACAACTGGAAATATTTTTTCACCCAACATACAGTCAGGTGGTGGAAATCATTGCAAAGGGATGCTGTGAAGGCCAAAAGTACAACTGGGTTCAAAACTGAATTAGACAAGTTCATGGAGGATAGGTTCCTGAATGGCTATTAGCCAAGATGGTCAGGGAAGCAATCCCATAGTCTGGGTGTCCCTAAACCTCTGACTGCCAGAAGATGGGATTGGACAACAGGGAATAAATCACTTGATAATTGCTCTGTTCTGTTTATTTCCTCTGAAGTATCTGGCACTGGGCACTGTTCAAAGACAGGATACTTTCTGGCCATACTGAGTTGGATGGACCATTGCTGACTCAGTATGGCCATTCTTATGTTAAATCAAATCACTATAAAGCATCTCTTGTATCAGAGAGCAGCCTGTGAAGAAGACACAATTTATGCTAATTTGGAGGCTATTATCTCCAAAATAGTAAGCCCAAACCCTTAAAAGCCCCATATAAAAGTCCTTGCCATCCCATTTCAGGAAACATTCATTATAAAGCTTTGTTCCAGAAGGCTCTTTCTGACATACTCCTATTTCCTTCTGCAATCCAGCACAAATGCCTTCTAGACTGGAGTTCTGGGGGTGCATGATCCAGACCTCCATTCTCTGACAGGGTTTAGCATCTCATACTTGCCCTAATCTGCTGGAGAGCGGGGAGGAATCTGGGTTAAAATAGAGGTTGGTTTAACAGGGAGAGGAGTTGTATGTAAACTGCTTGGTAATAGAGAGCTATGACTATACAGATGTGGCCATATTCCACTTTATACTATTCCAGTGACTTCAGGGGGGTTGCACGGGGTGCATCAGTCAGTGCAAAATGTGTGTCATTGGTGTTTATGACCCTGCTCCTCTTTGGGTCTGACACTGATTTTAGCCAAATTAAAAAACAACAACAATAATACAGAAAAGACTCCCAGAGACAATCTGCCAAGCCAATTCAGCAGATTATTTTAGCTGGATCAACTCATTACCTTCCCTCACCAGTATTGCCGATAGAAAATATAACTCAGGAGATCCTATGATATTTCCCACTGAAGCCTACATTACTAACGTATGCACATCAGCATTTGACTCACACCTCTTTGTGCCTCTCATTGACTAGCTTCTCTTTTCTGCTGGCTTCATTTCAAGTGGCAAAAATTAACATTTTTTAAAACGATGTTTTTATTTTCCTTGTCTGTTCATGGAATCTATGCAGAGAGCTTGAAAGCCATTTCTCCTCTTAGCACTCCCTACCCTAGCCCTCATATACATGCAAAAGGATACATCTTACAAAAGGGAATATGAAGATAATATATGTCACATTTGGGTTACCACGAGATATACCCCTCACCAAAAACTTAGTAAACCGAGATCAGAGGTTGTTACACTACATAGTCCACCAATACAAGTCATCAAAGGCAAGGAAATTAAAATCTTTCCACACCTCATTGACACCCCACTTTTCAGTTCCCCTTCTCACCCTGGCCTTAATGGAAACCAGTAGGCTCCCTTGAAATCCATGTTTGTTGGTTATTATGTGCCTGATTAATAGAGGGTTGGTGTAGACTTTATATGTGATGTCGCCCACAATTCTGGTTTGTATGGAACGCATATGTAAGTGAGGCCTGGTGTTGGGTAGCAAACGGTAGTGGTTTCTTCTGTACGGTGTAGGAAAAGTACTGAATGGGTGATCTGCACTGTTAATGGTTGTTCTACACTGGGTCCTGTTTTTAAATGTAGAAGTTACAGAACTGATCACAGTGTGCGGGATTGGTGTGTGACACTGGTATCCATTATAAAGTTGAGACTACACATTGGTTGTTTTCCTTCTTCCCTCCCCAGCCCTTACCACTGCCCTACTCCCACTGGCAAGGTATGCAGAGCCAGGCCTCATGAGGTATGTTGTTTTCTTTTCTCTCTGCAGTGTCTCTGAATTCCCATACCTTTGTCAGAGAAGGTGAATGGACCACAGTTGTACTGGGTGAGTAGCCTCCTATTCAGCATATTGTTTGAATTATTTAATTATTGCTTATGCTGCCGCTGCATTTATTAATTTAGACACTTCAGCAGTAAAGGAAATTTACTACCGGTTACAGCATGATTTGTTTGTGCTTATATTTACAGAACATGCCATGGCAGCACCATTGTCTTATAGATAAATCATACAAACTGCTGCTGTGACTCATATACTCCAATATATTAAATGCACTGTTGTCTTTTATATCCTGTAGGACAAAGGACAATCTCGCATCAGCAGCAGAGATCTTTCAGAATGTCATTGAAAGTCAGCAATCAGGAATCCATGGAGTACTGAATGTCCCTGAGGATATTGTGGTGCATGGAGAAACACAAGATAAACTTGCTGCCAAGCTAGCATCTGTACTCCAAAGGCTGCAAGAAAAGAATCGAACTTAGGGAGAAGCAAATTACAAGTTACAGAGGGTTATGTGGGACCATGTCATGACACAGCCCCTAGTCCTGGGGCTTTCTGTCATAAGAATAAAAATCATTTTATGGTTGAGTTTGTTTTCAGAGGGTTTTGATTAAGAAAATAGTGATGCCATTTGATTGAAAGGAAGGGATAGGTGTGGTTATGATTTCAATACACAAAGTGCAACCATGTACTAGCACTATGAATTACTTATTTTAAAATTAAGGAAGACAACAAAACAAGAACGAACAAGAGTAAGGTTTCCATGAGAGAGCATGATGGTGGTTGCCTTGGTAACATACTGCATCAGCTCCACCTCACAAAATGGCAGCTGCCCTTGCAGACTCCTGGAGACGTCAAGGTGAAATACGCAGAAATCAAAATCATTACTTTGTCATCCCTCTGCCGAGTGGTAGCAGAATTCAAGGACTTGAAGGTGAGTTTCCTGATGGAGGAGAAATCAGTGACATGGAGTCCCCATGTTTTCTTTGTGAAACTTGTTTTAGTTACATTATAGACACACCAGTCCTTGAACGGACGTGGTTGAACACCACAAGCAGACAATCCCTTCTTTCAGGAATTGAAGCCAACACACTAGTGCCAAGTTCCCATGGGGCAGCTCTGCTAGTTAAAGAGTTTAAGGCGGATAGGAAATTCTCCTGCTTCTTGCAACGACTCCACCAAAGAGAAACAAAACAATAATGCATCATTTTTTCAAAGGCTCTGCACTGCCCCCAAATGAAGCACACCCCCACCAATATGCCTAATAGCACCATCTGGTGACTTCCACCATAACAGGTTCATCGCTACCTACCCCACCTAAGTAACAAAGGGCAAAGATTTAATTTTATAGTTGCATTTGTTTTGGTGTAAGAAAGGAGGTATAGCTATAAGATGCCACTGAGCCAAAGACTGCTGTAGAAGCAAGAAATCATCTGGGTTTCATTAATCATTGCTCTTGTTTCACTCCAGATTTAGCAACCAATACACAGCCACAACGTGAATCGACAAACAAAGATCAGCCATGGGAATGGGCTGATAGACACAGAGATGCTTGTATGCCTTTAAAAGCCACAATAACAAGTGATACTCTTAGCTTATTTTAATTAACACCAGCAAAATGAACTAATTGTTGATGCCAGTGCAGTTGGGCTGGGAGCTATACTAATCTAAAAGGAAAGCCAAAACTCTGACAAAGTGAACATTGTTGCATGTGCTAGCAAGTCACTCTCACCAGTGGGGCAAAGAGGTTCATACAGTAGACTAAAAAGTGAAGTATTCACGGCAAACAGGATGCCAGCATTTCCATCTTCATTAGTCTGAGCACAGTTTTGTGTTTATTGTGTTTAGTAATGCCACATGCATGCCTCCATACTGAACAGGAAGAATGGTATGCATATCAGTCACTGGACTATCAAGCAAATTAAAAACCAGGAGAAAACAATCCACTGGGTCTTTATATCATGACATGCAATAAAACCATGACAGGCAGAAAGTAGTAGAATATAATAAAGCAGAAACTCTGATTTTTTCTGTGGCATCGCATGCTGTCCTCAGAGCAGTGACACTGGGTGGAATAAATAATGAGATCTTTGATAGCTGTCTGCCACTAGGGTTTTTGTTTAGCTGAACCAGTTGTCACTGGCAGCCCTTTTCAACACTGCTGTTGTGTCACACCACTGATTCCCATCTTGAGATTTTTTTGCCCCATCATGCAGGTTTGGTGACTTAGGTTTTGATGTTTTTAAACTTTCGTGTTCCTTATTTTTTGCTCCTGTGATATGTATTGGGTGGATGGATTTGGATGAGGGATTTGTGCTCAGCACCTCTGCCATGCCCTTTGAATCTGTCAGCTCCATTCAACAAACCATATCACTCCCCCTCCACTAGCTTCCTGTCCCCTTCTGCTTCAAATCCAACTCCACATCCTCAAGGTGTTCCATGACCTACCTCACAGCTCTCATTTCCTCCTTCTCCACCGCTTGAGCCACATGCTCTCCTCCTCCCATACATGGCACTGCACCTTTTTACACTCCACCCCAGACACTGGGAATATCCTCCTCCTGCATTCAGGCAACCTCTTTCTCCTCATATAAATGCCTACTTAAAACTCCCCTCCTTCAGCTAGCTCTCCAGCACTGAACTCAACCTAGGCCCTCCCCACTGCCACTCCCACACCTGGCATTGATGACAGGCATGTAAATATAAGGCAGACTGCCAACACGGGTTAAACCTAAACTCAGTGTCACAGACAAAAGCAGATGCAGTAGTGTCCCTGCTAAGGATTAAATCATATATTACATAGAAGAAAGATAAGTTGGATGAGGTAATATCTTTTATTGGACCAACTTTGGTTGGGGAAAGAGACAGGCTTTTTGAGCTTACACAGAGCTCTTCTGCAGATCACCCACCTTGTCTCTCTAATATCCTGGGTCCTACACAGCTACAACAACACCGCAAACATAGAAAAGAGACACAGGAGGTCTAAAATGTTAAAAATAATCATCAAAACTTAGACGCTAGCAGGATTCTCTCTGCAAATATTCCTTTGATGGCAAATTTTGATTTATCCACATTCTCAACCCTTTTAAGTTTGCTTTCCATGGACATTCAAACACCCACCCATATACTCATGGGAAAAGGAATTTGGGACCCAATCCAGTATCCACTGAAGTCAGTAGAAAGACTCTCATTGACTTCAGAGTGTGGTGTCTCTGTTCTTTGGGCTCAGATTGGCAAGGTGATGAAAACTCTCACCCCAATCCAGCAAAGCATTTCAGTTCCAATGCTTAGAATATTTGCTGAAAGCAAGTTTTGAATTTGTATATTGGTTTGTAATCTTTGAAATTCACACTATGTTGGGAAACTACTCTCCCTAAATTATCCAATCAAGGATCAGAGTCAAATACCACATGACTTGCATAGCTGAACAATTGCAAATATTCACAAGTTTTGTTCACAAGTTACACGCAGACCAAGAATTATTTGCTGTAGAAACTCACAAATAATTTAGAATAAAGAATTTATTGGAAAATTTAGCAGTCTGTTCACAGGCAGTTCTCAAACAGAATAAAAATTAAATTCATCCAATAATTGTTTAATTGCACATGATTTGCTCGTGTCTGACAATACTTTACGCTATACCTTCTGTTCAAAGACTTCAGAATGTTTCACACACATTAATGCAGCCACACTCCTCTGCTGTGACATGGGAGATGTATTGTTTGCTCACATTTGTAGATGAGGGAGCCAAGGCACAGAAAAGTCAGCCAGCAAATCTCTGATAGATCCTTGGGAAAACCCAAGGACAGTAATTTCCAAAATGAGTAGTGACTTTGGGGACTTAGCATGTGACATCTTTGAGGTGACTGTCAGAGGGAGGGTTCTCAGTACAGATGAGCAAGAAATGGTTTTCCAGTCCTGGGAGGTTTTGAGACTTCAGAATTTTTCCTTTCCAGAATCAAGACAAAATGTTAAAATCTCAAAACTTTTCACGAACTGATAATCCAAAAAAAAAAAAAAAAAAAGTATGAAGGTCAATTGAAACATTGCGTTTTGACCATTTCAAAGTACCATTTTGATTTTTTTAGACCTTTTCTTCATACAAATTCACTAACATTTCAAAATGAAAAGTCATTTGGAACCAGAAAATGATCATTTTCATTTTGACAACTTAGAAACTCTTTTTTTCCCCCCCACCCAAAAAATTTGTATTTGAAGATTTGTCAAAACAGACTGTTTCCCGCAAACACATTCTGTTTGGCAAATTGGCATTTTCCTATAAAAGAACATCTTGTCAGAAAATTCCCACCCAGTTCTTATGCTTGGCAATATCTGAAAAATTAGACTGCTGTAAGACATCTCAAGTTAAGCTCCCAAAATCCTAGATCATTGGAAAATGTTGAGCCAGATCTCCTGACTCCCAGTCCAGTGCTTTAACCACAAAACAATGGTCCAAAAAGAAAAAGACGTGCTACAGAGAGACTTGTTAACGGACATCATGGCACCATGAAGACTGTGATTTTCTCTGCCTCTTTCCAGGACAAGAGGGGCACCAGCTGTTTTTCTTCCTTTACACTCAGACTACAGTTATTTAATCTACTGCAGCAGAGAGGAGCAGAGTAAATTAATAATCCATACGGGAGAGAAAGAAGAGAGAGTCAGAGAAGGCTCACTCAAGTACAGTGCAGCATCATTACTGCACACGATAATTGTGTTTTGAGCGGTGCTACATTGCCCAAAAAAAGCAGCCCTGGGTCTTCTCTTTGCCCACTGCTGCATTTGAACTTTGAACTCTCAAGGTTTCATTTTTTGTCCAGCCACCAAGGACTTGGAGTGAGAGGCCTAAAGCCTGCGGCTTCTCGCTAGTGCTAATCAGAATTTTTCAAATGAATTTTTATTGTTGAAAAATGGCCTTTTTTAAATGAAAGTTTTCGTGAAAAAAAAAATTGGGGGTGTGTGTGAAAGTTTCCATTTTATTCAAAAGTGAAATTTTTCTCTTCTGTTTTCTGCCTTCCCCCTCCCCTTCTATCCTCCTGCTACTTTTCAGTTGCAAAATGAAAACAAGAGGGGGAGGGAGAAGGGGGCGGAAGAACCCCACCAAAATACCTGAAAATTGAAAACACCAAAATGTTTTTGAAACTGTTTGAATTTTTTATCAAAAAATTTCAAAACAAAAATGTTCCCCTTTCAAACCTGCGGAATAGAAATGAGTTCAAAATTTTCCATGAAAAATGGTAGAAACCTGTTAACCAGCTTTTATTGTTACTTATATACAAACAACTAAAGACATCTCAGAGAAATGGTCCCTTTAGAACAGTGTTTTTCAACCCTAGTGTGCCGCGAGATGTTGCCTGGTGTGCCGTGGGAAAAAAATATTAAACCATGCTTGAATGTCGGAACTGGTTACTAAAATTTTTGAATCCCACCACTGATGTTAAGGACTATAAATAGCTCAGAATATCAGCTTTGTGTTCAGCCAAACAGGCCCAGGTTGCGCACTGAATAAAGTATTTTATAATTTTTCATATTTCTGTTTACTTACTATTTCATAATAAAGTAATTATAAAATACTTTCTTTGTGTTTATTTGATTCCTATTCAAGAGAATTACTTTATATATAGTCAATATAGGCACAGAGTTAAATTTTTTAACATTTTCTAATGGCGGTGTGCCTCATGATTTTTTTCATGAAACAAGTGTGCCTTTGCCCCAAAAAAGGTTGAAAAACACTGCTTTAGAAAATACATTGCAATATCTAGCAGTTCAAAGGGTCTTTACTGGCTGTATTGCTCAGCAAGAATAGAGCCCCAAAGACCCATGCTGAACACAGGCTCACCAAAATGAAAGGACTCAATAAAACAAAATCCTTCCTCCATTTTCACAAGGGGCTGCTACTGACTCTTTGAAGCAGGTAGTGCAATGGACTGATGGGACTGTACCTGTAGCTATAAGAGTTACCAACATCCTGCCTACACCTTTAACTCATCCCAGCCCTGTGGGCGGGGAGGAAAATGGAGAGAGACAATGCACCTGGTGCTCTGAATCAGCACAGCAGGCGGGAGAATGACTAGATATTCGATAGTGTAGCAGTTAAATAAAATGCTTTGTGCTGCTTTGCCTGGAAACCACCTCCTTTGTCTCAGTGAAGCCGCATGAGTAAGAATAGAAATCCAATTTCGTCACATCACACTTGCACCCACTACCCAAGTGTCTGGATAAAAAAAGCTACCAAAAAAAAAAAAAAAAAGCAGCCATTAGACACTGCTGGTTCTTATAATGACCTGAACTCATTCCAAGTAGGTTGATACAGCTACCCTTGCAGATTGTGACTTGTTGAATCATTATGCAGATTCTTGATGGGTTGACACCTTGGAACAGCATAAAACCCTGAACATTATTGTGCATGCAGCATCACTTTTTCCAGACTGTGGTTTAAGTGTGATTTAAAGTTCTGTAGATGGGTTTTTTCCCTTTCTTTTTTCTCCAAAGTATAAACTTTAGATGTGATCTCAGACTGGAGGGCTGCAGGAATGATAATCTAAACACTGAGGCAAGTTTCCTGTGCGAGTATGACTAGTCAAGCTGCAAATGAAAATCTAAAGCCTGTACTTCTTCCATTTATCAGTGTTCCAGAAAGGAAAGAATTAGCCATCAGAACCATTGAGATCTGGTTGGGAGGGGAGGGAATGAAGATTGGGAAAGCAGGTGGAGATTATCAAGACAGCAAAACTGATTAACATACAGGACTTGCAGGTGTGAGAATACATGGAGTCATTTTAAGCCTCCTCACTAAGAAAAATGTAGTGGAGCAGTGAACACAAGAGGAAGGGGCACACATGTACTGTGGAGGAAAGAGTGACCACAGCTTCTACTTACAAGAATTACCAGACTAACGCTATGTCTACAGTGGCAATTGAACGACAAAACTTTTGTCTTTCAGAGGTGTTTAACCCACCCCACAAGACAAAAGTTTTGCCATGACATGTGCCAGTGTAAACAGCGTGTTGTCGGCAGGAACACTCCTGCCGACAAAGGTAACCCTACTCCTTGGGGGTGGACGTTTTTTGTCACAGGAGAGCCGACAAACTGCGGCTACACTGCACAACTTTTAGCGGCACGGCTGTGGCGACATAGCCATGTTGCTAAAAGCTGTGTAGTGTACAGAAAGCCAAACAAACCTTCTGTAGCACATGATCTTTAAATTAGAGAAGAGATTGCAATTAGTGTGCAAACAGCATAATGCTGCAGTCCTTACTCAGGCTAGACTCTAAATGTGGCCAATGCGAGTCTTACATGCGTGGAGACTGAAAGACCAGGCCCAAAAATGTTTTTGATAATAAACATTTTGAAGATAATAATAAATATTTATCATGGGAAAAGGACTTTGCTCCTTTTTTGATGCAATCAAGTTTATCTGTATTAAGAAGCAATATAGCAAAACACTAGGAGATGAGTATGTGAGTTAAGAGATTTTATTTGATAGAAGAACTGAAATTTATACCTTATTATGAGATGTTCAGCACTAAAGTAGGGTGAAGCTGCAGGGTCTGGCTTTTAGTTTATAACAAAACAACTGGAAATCCAAAGACAGCAGTTAATATCCTCTATGAAGTCGCAAGCAAACTGAGCATGAAAATAATCACAGATGAGTCCCTTTATAAAGAGTGGTCTTGTAACATTAAAGACGTGGATGGCCAAATCTCTGTCTCCTTATGCTCCCCCTGAGATCCAATTGCATGAGTACAATAGTTGTGTGTGCTAATATGGGGTAATCAAATCTCATTTTTCAGGATGCAACATAGTCATGTGACAGCTCAGCAAGGTACTTTTTCAGTCATTTATAGCAAGGCAAAATTGGCCAGGTGCATTATGGTTTTTATTGTTTGTGGGTGGGTTTTTGTTTGTTTGGGAAAGATGTTGTTTCTCTCTATCAGGTACCGATCACTGCATGACGCAGGAAACCAGATCTGATGATAAATTTTTTTATATATATGGAGAGAGAGGGTGTGTGTCATTTATTCAATTAATAATACATCCAGAAGTATTTTTATTCCAAATCACACAGATTTCAAAGAAGGACATAGCCATGACTTTTCTACTGTTTTGCAGAGACACTACAAAACAGTTCACTTCATCCAGGCTACTTTGAGCAATAAGGTCCAATGGCTGAATTAAAATTCATTGCTTAATCCAATTAAACGCTTTCAAGATCCTTTAAACATCTCAAATGCAAGGCATAAAATCCAGATTGTGCATAAAAGAAAAACAGGGGGATATAAGAAGTTATTTGAAATGCATCCTAATGTTTAACAGATTCCATTTCAAAAGTACTCAAGTAAAACAAAGCTAAAATGAAACAATCTTTTGAGATTAAAGGCAGTTAAAATTTCAGAACAAAAGATTTTTTTTAATTACCTACTCCAGTTTTAAAAACACATTTTATTTACACAAAAGGGACTTAATTGTGTCACATAAATTAACTCCATGCACAAAAGGAAAATCAAATAAACTTTAATTAAAGTTTGTGTGGGAAAGCGTCCTCATCTAAATGAGCTCAAAAGAATGCACTTCCAAGACTTTCCGAATCATTTCTATTCTTCATCTCCACACACACATAGCATCTTAGAAACACTGGGATAATTTGCTGCTCTGATGCTTTATGATGACCTAAAACTTTTATGGAAGAGATGAAGGGTTTTTTTGTTTTGGATTTTTTTTAAGGGGGGGGGGTGTCTTAATTTCTCAGTGCAGTCAGCACATGTGATGTGGTCACCACCTTGCAGCCAACTTCATTCTGTACATTGTTGCCCCATTCTATTTGCTAACTCAGATCCTTCTCTTGCATCCCACTTGCTCTGAGTGGCAGTTTGCTTCAGGATATCTATTCCAGCACTGTTTTGCATCCAAAGTGCTGTTGACTACAGGCAGAGAGAGAGAGAGCTCTTTAATCTCTTCTTGCCTGGTGGTGAATCTGGCATTGCTTGCACAGAGGTTGTGAAATGGCTCAAATGTTGCATGCTTCACATTTTCCTCTGTGTGCTGCTGCTGCTGCTGCCGCCACTTCCATTCCCGTCTAATTTCTCTCTGTCTCAGCTTCACATGTATCACATGTTAAAACAAAGGGCCAAATCAACACAGGCTTAGAAATTAGCTTTAGAGGGGACAGGAAATGTCATGAGTTTCCCTGGGGGGGAGAAGGGTTTGTCCTTCCACAAAGTGAGCATTGCTTTCAGCACTTAAGGATCTCAAAACAGCCATGGAATGCAGAGAGGGCCATCCTCATGCAAGCCTGGTCTCTCCACACAGCTCTCTAGGCCACCCCTTCACCCATAGCCATGGTGGCACTCTCTCAAGAGCCCTGCTGGCTTCAGCCCCTGACCTTACACTTCCATGGCTGAGCAGAGTGGCAGAGAACACTGAGTGGGTGAACTTGGAGGGGCATCATGTGGGAGGGAGGAGCACAATGCTGCGGAGAGCAGCCCTCAGCACTTTCCCTCACAACCTGCAGAGACCCAGCTCTATGGTGTACCTACAAAAAAGGCTTCCACAGGATCTAGGGAACAGCATATAGAGCCACCACCCCCTTGTTCTGTGCGCCTCACTGGCTCTCTGCCACAGGCAGTACTAGTGAGACTGATTGGGCCTTAGCCGCCATCTATGAATTCTGCAGTATGATTGTCCGAGAGCCAGTCATTAATCCTGGAACTTAGCTCATTACTTCACTGTGAGCCAGGCAGATCCTTCTGTCCCTGAACACTCCAAACCCTCTTATCTTCCCATACTTTCCGGTCTCATACTATAAAAGTGGAACTTAATTTCCACAGAGACCGTAGAGGGAGCTCACTCTTCACTATGAGACCAATCCTACAGCACTCAGTGCTTGATCCATCAAAACACCCATTGTCATAACTATAAAGGGAAGGGTAACAGCTCTCCTGTGTACAGTACTAAAATCCCTCCTGGCCAGAGACTCCAAAATCCTTTTACCTGTAAAGGGTTAAGAAGCTCGGGTAACCTGGCTGACACCTGACCCAAAGGACCAATAAGGGGACAAGATACTTTCAAATCTTGGGGGGGGGGAAGGCTTTTGTGTGTGCTCTTTGTTTTAAGGGGTTGTTCGCTCTTGGGACTGAGAGGGACCAGACATCAATCCAGGTTCTCCCCATCTTTCTAAACAAGTCTCTCTTATTTCAAACTTGTAAGTAAAAAGCCAGGCAAGGCGTCTTAGTTTTACTTTATTTTCTCAACTTGTAAATGTACCTTTTACTAGAGTGTTTATCTTTGTTTGCTGTACTTTGAACCTAAGACAGAGGGGGGGTCCTCTGAGCTCTTTAAGTTTGATTACCCTGTAAAGTTATTTTCCATACTGATTTTACAGAGATAATTTTTACCTTTTTCTTTAATTAAAAGCCTTCTTTTTAAGAACCTGATTGATTTCTCCTTGTTTTAAGATCCAAGGGGGTTTGGATCTGTATTCACCAGGAGTTGGTGAAAGGAAGGAGGGGGGAAGGGTCAATTTCTCCTTGTTTAAGATCCAAGGAGTTTGGATCTGTATTCACCAGGGAATTGGTGAGAGGTTTCTAAAAGCTTCCCAGGGTAGGGAATGGTGGCAGCGGACCAAAACTAAGCTGGTAGTTAAGCTTAGAAGTCCTCATGCAGGCCCCTACATTTGTACCCTAAAGTTCAAAGTGGGGATACAGCCTTGACATGATGGCAGCGGTGGGATCGTTTTAAACCCAAAAGCCAGTAAGATTTTTTTTTCCTTCTAGCTGCTTAGAAAGCAGAGCTGAAGGTAGATGCATATCTTATCTCTCCTTGCCTGAAGGCAGAGGTGTTAAGTTTTTTTTAACAAGGGGCTTTGTTAAGAGAAGGGTTCAAAGTGAGCAAACTTTGACTGGTAAAGGCAATTTACAAGCTGAATTGTTTTTTTTTTCTTTTTACATCCTCGTGAATAGCTAGTTAGAAAGTCTCTGTTAACTCAGCAGCAGCCAGAGCTGAGTACATCCCAGTTTCAGTCAACTGCAGAGGGGTGTGATCCAGCACAAGAAAACAGGAAAATGACTACCAAAGAAGAAAAAGCTAAAGAGGAGGCCCACAAAAGAGCTATGGAGCTAAAAGAAAAAGAGATAGAGCTGAGAGACAGAGAAGAGAAAGCCAAAGAGGGGGCCCACAAGAGAGAGATAGAGCTGAGAGACAGAGAAGAGAAAGCCAAAGAGGAGGCCCACAAGAGAGAGATGAAGCTGAAAGAAAAAGAGATGGAGCTAAAAAAAAAAGAGATGAAGAACGGAGAAAAAGAAAGGAAGCATGAACTGGAAGTAGCAATGGCTAAGCCGGATACAACAGCCCATCCCAACAACCCCTCTCCAGGTACCACTTCCCATCCCAGAAAATTCCCCACCTACAAGGCAGGCGATGATACTAAGGCCTTCTTAAAAAATTTTGAAAGGGCCTGCCTTGGATACAGCATCGCTGCAGACCAGTACATGGTAGAGCTGAGGCCGCAGCTCAGTGGACCCTTAGCAGAGGTGGCGGCTGAAATGCCTGAGGAACACATGAACAGTTATAAACTTTTTAAAAACAAGGCCAGACTCAGAATGGGGCTAACACCCGAGCATGCCCGTCGGCGGTTCAGAGCCCTAAGGTGGAAACCAGATGTGTCATTTACCCGGCATGCCTACCACATTGACAAAAATTGTGATGCCTGGGTATCAGGAGCAAATGTTAAATCTCTGGAAGATCTGCTTTCCCTAGTAAAAATGGAGCAGTTTTTAGAGGGTGTTCCTGAGGAAATAGAAAGGTACATCCTAGATAGGAAGCCCAAAACTGTAACCGAGGCGGGGGAGATTGGAGCCAAATGGGTGGAGGTGACAGAAAAGAAAAAAGCTAGTAGCAGTTGGAGCGAATATCAGAAGAGGCAAGCCGAAACAAAACCTTATCACCGGGGACAACCCAAGGCCCCACCCACATCCCAAGGGAAACCCCAGACGCCTTCTCACCCCACCACACCAGTCTCCATCAACCAACATCGCCCCGGTGATACCTTAGCAGGGCGATGTTTTAAATGTAATGAACTGGGGCATATAAAGGCTCACTGCCCCAAGAACCCCAACCGATTACAGTTCATTACACCCCAATCACACCAAAGATCCCCAGACCCAGATGCCTCTCTCATACCCTCGGAGCGAAGGGAAACCTTGAGAGTGGGCGGAAAGAAGGTTATCGCTTGGAGGGACACTGGGGCACAAGTGTCAACTATCCACCAATCCCTAGTGGACCCCAAACTCATCAACCCGGAGGCTACAGTGACAATTCAACCCTTCGTGTCACAGTCTGTAACCTTGCTACAGCCAAGTTGCATGTCCAGTACAAGGGCTGGTCAGGAATGTGGACTTTTGCAGTCTATGACAATTATCCCATTCCCATGCTGCTGGGGGAAGACTTGGCCAACCATGTGAAGCTAGCCAAGAGGGTGGGAATAGTCACCCGCAGCCAGGCTAAGCAAGCTTTCACCCCCATCCCTGTTCCTGAGCCGTCCACCAGGGCCCCGTCTGTGTTACCAGAGACCCAAACAAAGGTGGTGGAACCGGATCCCCTGCCAACGACTGCAACAGCCGTAGTGGATCCAATCCCAGAGACCCAGCCAAAGCCAGTCCCAGAACCGGAACTGGCAACGCAACCAGCACCAGAACCATTGCCAGCACTGAGTCCAGCGCTTGCAAGCCCGTCTACAACTCCAATGCCAGAGGGCACCAGCAAGTCTGAACTGGTGGAAGCAGCAAATAACCCTACCCAAGAGGCTCAGCCAGAGCCTGAAATACCACATAGTGCACCAGCGGACAGCGGTTCACAGTCAATGGAAACAGCCCCAGCACCTGCATCGCTTCCAGAGGGACCAAGCCCCAGTCCACAGTCCAAGGAGGAACTGATGTCTCCAGCATCAAGGGAACAGTTCCAGGCCGAGCAGGAAGCAGATGACAGCCTTCAGAAAGCTTGGGCGGCGGCACGGAGCACCCCACCGCCTCTCAGCTCTTCTAACCGATCCCGGTTTGTTGTAGAACAAGGACCTTTATACAAGGAGACTCTTTCTGGTGGGCACCAGGAAGACTGGCATCCTCAAAGACAGTTGGTAGTTCCCACTAAGTATCGGGTAAAGCTCTTGAGCTTAGCCCATGATCATCCCAGTGGCCATTCTGGGGTGAACAGAACCAAAGACCGGTTGGGGAAGTCCTTCCACTGGGAGGGAATGGGCAAGGACGTTGCTAATTATGTCCGGTCTTGTGAGGTGTGCCAACGAGTGGGAAAGCCCCAAGACCAGGTTAAAGCCCCTCTCCAGCCACTACCCATAATTGAGGTCCCATTTCAGCGAGTAGCTGTGGATATTCTGGGTCCTTTCCCAAAGAAGACACCCAGAGGAAAGCAGTACGTACTGACTTTCATGGATTTTGCTACCCGATGGCCGGAAGCTGTACCCTTAAGCAACACCAGGGCTAAAAGTGTGTGCCAGGCATTAGCAGACATTTTTGCCAGGGTAGGGTGGCCCTCCGACATCCTTACAGATTCGGGAACTAATTTCCTGGCAGGGAACATGAAAAACCTGTGGGAAGCTCATGGGGTGAATCACTTGGTTCCCACCCCTCATCACCATCAAACCAATGGTCTGGTGGGGAGGTTTAATGGAACTTTGGGGGCCATGATACGTAAATTCGTAAATGAACACTCCAATGATTGGGACCTAGTGTTGCAGCAGTTGCTTTTTGCCTACAGGGCTGTACCACATCCCAGTTTAGGGTTTTCACCATTTGAACTTGTGTATGGCCGCGAGGTTAAGGGGCCATTACAGTTGGTGAAGCAGCAATGGGAGGGGTTTACGCCTTCTCCAGGAACTAACATTCTAGACTTTGTAAGCAACCTACAAAGCACCCTCCGACGCTCTTTAGCCCTTGCTAAAGAAAACCTAAAGGATGCTCAGGAAAAGCAAAAGGCCTGGTATGATAAACATTCCAGAGAACGGTCCTTCAAAGTAGGAGACCAAGTCATGGTCTTAAAGGCGCTCCAAGCCCATAAAATGGAAGCGTCGTGGAAAGGACCATTCACGGTCCAGGAGCACCTAGAAGCTGTTAACTATCTCATAGCCTCCCCCACCTCCAACATAAAGCCTAAGGTATACCATGTTAATTCTCTTAAGCCCTTTTATTCCAGAGAATTAAACGTTTGCCAGTTTACAGCCCAGGAAACAGATGACGCGGAGTGGCCTGAAGGTGTCTACTACGAAGGAAAAAGGAATGGTGGCGTGGAAGAGGTGAACCTCACCACGACCCTGGGACGTCTGCAGCGACAGCAGATCAAGGAGCTGTGCACAAGCTTTGCACCGATTTTCTCAGCCACTCCAGGACGGACCGAACGGGCATACCACTCCATTGACACAGGTAATGCTCACCCAATTAGAACCCCACCCTACCGGGAGTCACCTCATGCCCAAGCTGCTATACAAAGGGAGATCCAGGACATGCTACAGATGGGTATAATCCGCCCCTCTAGCAGTGCATGGGCATCTCCAGTGGTTCTAGTTCCCAAACCAGATGGGGAAATACACTTTTGCATGGACTACCGTAAGCTAAATGCTGTAACTCGTCCTGACAACTATCCAATGCCACGCACAGATAAGCTATTGGAAAAATTGGGACATGCCCAATTCATCTCTACTTTAGACTTAACCAAAGGGTACTGGCAAGTACCACTAGATGAACCCGCTAAGAAAAGGTCCGCCTTCGTCACCCAGGCAGGGGTGTATAAATTCAATGTACTCCCTTTCGGGTTGCGAAATGCACCCGCCACCTTCCAAAGACTTGTAGATGATCTCTTAGCGGGATTGGGAGAATCTGCAGTTGCCTACCTCGATGATGTGGCCATTTTTTCTGATTCATGGACAGAACACCTGGAGCACCTGAAAAAAGTCTTCGAGCGCATCCGGCAGGCAGGACTAACTGTTAAGGCTAAAAATTGTCAAATAGGCCAAAACAGAGTGACGTACCTGGGGCACCAGGTGGGTCAAGGAACTATAAATCCCCTACAGGCCAAAGTGGATGCTATCCAAAAGTGGCCGGTTCCAAGGTCAAAGAAACAGGTCCAATCCTTCTTAGGCTTGGCCGGATATTATAGGCGATTTGTACCACACTACAGCCAAATCGCCGCCCCGCTGACAGACCTAACCAGAAAGAAACAGCCAAATGCAGTTCAGTGAACTGATGAGTGTCAAAAGGCCTTTAACCAGCTTAAGGCAACACTCATGTCTGACCCTGTGCTAAGGGCCCCAGACTTTGACAAACCGTTCCTAGTAACCACAGATGCGTCCGAGCGGGGCGTAGGAGCAGTTTTAATGCAGGAAGGACCGGATCAAAAATTCCATCCTGTCGTGTTTCTCAGCAAGAAACTGTCTGAGAGGGAAAGCCACTGGTCAATCAGCGAAAAGGAATGCTACGCCATTGTGTACACGCTGGAAAAGCTACGCCCATATGTTTGGGGACGGCGTTTCCAACTACAAACAGACCATGCTGCGCTACAGTGGCTTCATACCACCAAGGGAAATAACAAAAAACTTCTTCGGTGGAGTTTAGCTCTCCAAGATTTTAATTTTAAAATACAACACATTTCGGGAGCTTCTAACAAAGTGGCTGATGCACTCTCCCGGGAAAGTTTCCCAGAGTTAACTGGTTAACAATTGTTCTTGGAATGAAACATATTGTTAGTTTTTATATAATCAGTAGTATGTCTAAAGGTACATGTGTCTTGTTAACTCTGTTTTCTCCTAGAACTCCAGGAAGAAACCACAGCCAGTGTGGAACCGAACGTCCAACACTATCTGTGATTTGGGGGGCGTGTCATAACTCAGTGCTTGATCCATCAAAACACCCATTGTCATAACTATAAAGGGAAGGGTAACAGCTCTCCTGTGTACAGTACTAAAATCCCTCCTGGCCAGAGACTCCAAAATCCTTTTACCTGTAAAGGGTTAAGAAGCTCGGGTAACCTGGCTGACACCTGACCCAAAGGACCAATAAGGGGACAAGATACTTTCAAATCTTGGGGGGGGGGGAAGGCTTTTGTGTGTGCTCTTTGTTTTAAGGGGTTGTTCGCTCTTGGGACTGAGAGGGACCAGACATCAATCCAGGTTCTCCCCATCTTTCTAAACAAGTCTCTCTTATTTCAAACTTGTAAGTAAAAAGCCAGGCAAGGCGTCTTAGTTTTACTTTATTTTCTCAACTTGTAAATGTACCTTTTACTAGAGTGTTTATCTTTGTTTGCTGTACTTTGAACCTAAGACAGAGAGGGGTCCTCTGAGCTCTTTAAGTTTGATTACCCTGTAAAGTTATTTTCCATACTGATTTTACAGAGATAATTTTTACCTTTTTCTTTAATTAAAAGCCTTCTTTTTAAGAACCTGATTGATTTCTCCTTGTTTTAAGATCCAAGGGGGTTTGGATCTGTATTCACCAGGAGTTGGTGAAAGGAAGGAGGGGGGAAGGGTCAATTTCTCCTTGTTTTAAGATCCAAGGGGGTTTGGATCTGTATTTACCAGGAGTTGGTGAAAGGAAGGAGGGGGGAAGGGTCAATTTCTCCTTGTTTTAAGATCCAAGGGGGTTTGGATCTGTATTCACCAGGAGTTGGTGAAAGGAAGGAGAGGGGAAGGGTCAATTTCTCCTTGTTTAAGATCCAAGGAGTTTGGATCTGTATTCACCAGGGAATTGGTGAGAGGTTTCTAAAAGCTTCCCAGGGTAGGGAATGGTGGCAGCGGACCAAAACTAAGCTGGTAGTTAAGCTTAGAAGTCCTCGTGCAGGCCCCTACATTTGTACCCTAAAGTTCAAAGTGGGGATACAGCCTTGACACCCATTGAGCCCATTTGGGGCCTTTGCCTGAGTAAATACTATGTAGAGTCTGATCATGTAGCAATAACGACAACAACAATAACACTAATCCTGATGTGCTATTGTCAGACGGCAGATAAATCCAATTATTTTCTGTCGAGTGCCTGTTTCTCCTCCTTCATTCTTTGTTACTAAAGGCTCCAGCAAGAAAAAAGGCCAGGTCCTCAGCTGGTGTAAATGGGCATAGATTCATTAAAGGCAGGGGAGCTATGCTTTGGATCTGATCCAGTCCAGTCATTGGGTCTTACTCATTCATCCATTCCTGACTTTTGACCATCCTGGCACTGACATCAGAATAAACTCCTGGATTCTGAGACCACAACTGGCTGCTGTGAAAACAGTTTTGATACCCCCTATACTTATGGCTTCAGATGTAGTGAAAGCACAAGAGGTAGCTGAATCCTTAAGGGACAGATCCCTGATTGCGTGTCCCATCAGGTATTCGGGTGCTCTTTAATCAATCCTGTATCCTAATATATGTATGTATGTGAGTGAGTGAGAGACAGAGAGCACATTAGCACCTTTTCTTTAATATATACTTTTCCAATAGTTATAATGCCCTTCACCACAGTATTTTCTGGGAAATAAATGAACAGGTTCCAACTTATGTCTCACACATTCCAACTAATTCTCAGGATTCAGCATGGCTCTGTCTTTCACTGTTGCTTAAAAAAAAAAGATATTTCAGCTCTCCATACGAAAGCAAAGCAAACTCCAGCATAGTGATCATGCACAATCAGCATGGCTGATTAAACTAGAGACGTATATTTATGCACCTGACGAGTCAGGAATTGCAGAAAAACCTGCTGGGAGTGATTTGAAAAGACTAATGAGACTTTTCCTATCACTGACAGGGAATACCTCCCTTTAAAGGTGTAGGAGCATGTCATTTAGTTTCAGTACAGCCTTCACAAAATCATTCATTCTCATGTGAAAACTAGAGCTATTAAAGGGCAAGAAATGAGTGTGTTTGCTTTAAACCTATAATAATGTAGATTAAGGGCAGCAATGGAGAAGGTGCTGCTCTGAAGGAGTCAGATGCACGATTCTATCATTTTATGGCTGAATATATTCGGCAACTATGGGGGAAGGGGCATTTTCTCGTTTTCCTGCTGTTAATCTTAGTGTAGAAAATCTTCGTAGAATATGTTGCCAGATTCTCTACAGCTTATTAAAATGTGGAAGGCCTGCAAAATGATTTCAATAGAGTAAACAAAAGACATGAATGTCAGGCCACACAAAATGAATCTTATTACTATCTGCCTAAACTGAATGTCAGAGGGATAAATAGTGTGTTGTAAAGGCTGGTTCTGGCTTTGATCCTTTGAAGCTACCTGCAAATAATTCCCAGTCAAATCAACCATGTATGGGAAAAATCAAGTGTTCAAAAGAAAAAGCACCTAGAATCACAAACTTTGAGCACCACATAGAAATAATTTTCTTCGGGTACATGCATATTGATTTATTCCAATTGGGTAGAACACTCTGGATACAGATGTATTCCTCCCTCCCCCTCTAACATGCATTGTATCAACAGCAGCTTCAAGGTGGCTGAAATGGAAATGACAAGCACTTTGTGAAAACGACTGAAAGATGGTCCAGTTTAGCTGTAGCTTCTGCAAGTGTTTCTGCACAGGTTCCATTTCATCACTTCTCCCAGCAATACTCTCCTGTGAATTGTAAAAGGCAACCCCACATCTTACATAAAATGAGGAAACTGGGGGAAACAATTTTTCCTCATTCACCAGTGCTGGAAGCACACATCTGACATGGTAGCCTTCTCTACCGTGATACTCAATGGTATAGGTACCGCAGCTGGGGCAAATCCTGCCCCTCCCTCTGTAGTTATGGAAACCTCTGGCTGCAGAGTGAAAACGTTCGGTTGCACAAGTAGATTGTGGAACAGGATTTTGGGTGCCCATCTCAGATTCTTTGGATGCGCCTGTGCAGTGGAAGGAGGCTCGCTATGGGCAGGCCAGGAGAAGAGACAGGATGAGGACATGCAGCAGGATGGATCTGCCAATACTGCCTCATGGGTCAGGGTCACGTAAGGGGCTGCAGAACCTACTCCAGCTATCGGAGTGGAGTAGCCTTTGAGGACACCTGGGAAATGTTTGTAATTTTTTTTATAAATACACTGAGGGGGCATATGGTATCTGTATGATATTATCCTGCCTGTGTGCACAGAGCAAAGTCAAAAGGGGTTGTAAAGAAATGAGACCAAAAAAAGGTCAAACAAGGGCCTGGATAAGGAGCATCTCCACAAGCACCAAACAGAATAGCCAGGTTCACAGCATGAAGAGTCAACTCAGCCCAGCCCTGGGCTGTTTTGCCAAGGCTGAGAAGAAGGAGATAAAGAGACAGATCTGCCCCACAGAGACGACTTTGGGAGAGTTGTCAGCAGCTGCAAGGTGACACACACTGACTGAGCATCATGGTCTGCAGCAAGCAGGCTGTAACTTGTGGGGCAGCACCAAGGCTATGTCTACCTAGGAACCGGAAGGGAAGGCCAAGCACAGGTGTGACAGCACGTGCATAGATTTCCTGTTACTTTACATCTGTTTCATGGAGTGCTGTGCACTTTTTAAGCCCAATAAATCATACTTCATTTTAAAAATCTGCTTATGTGTCACTGCATCCAGTTACTGTCCCCAGGATCCTGAAAGGAAACTCTTCCAGGTGCCAGGTCCATTGCGCCTGCTCAGGATCATGGTTGACAAGCAGAGGCACGGGCCTGTCACTAGGAAGGGAAGCACTCGGTGGACAAGAGAAGTCTCTCAGAAGTGGCAGCCTACCCGGGAACCATGACAGCCTCCATGGAATGGTTTTTCCATCTTTCAACCAGCTGCATGTGAGACCACAACCCTTCTCCCCAGCACAGAAGTAATGCTGCTTACTTTTCCTCTCTGCCCTCTCAGCCCATCTGAAAAAACAACACTCTTTACTTCATGCTTATCTGCTAAGACACACCAAGTTAGAGGAATCATCAATCAGTTTAGCATCAACTAATTTCAGACTCTCTTCCCTTTGAGAGCAATAGAGAAAGAAATGCCTGGGTTGTTGCTAAAATGACCAGTTTTATTGTTTTGTTCCATTCCTCCTTTTTCCTTTGTATGTAAATATACAACATTGGTCTTAGTTAGACCCATGTGACCTAATCTTTGTCTTGGCGTATAATGTGCTTACACAAAAGTGTTTTCTCTTATTCAATAGTTTCACTGATCCTGTGTGGTGTAGTAAAGCCCATCGAGACAGACAAGTGGCTTTCACATATTTTAGAAATCTAGACAGCAACAGTGTTTCTTTCTGAGAACACTCTAAGTTTGAAATGATGAAATATCGCAGGTTTGGCCTTCAGGACAAACGCTGTCTGTCTGTACTGCAAACATGAAATTAAATATGGATTTGAATTTGGTGTGAAACTTTTATATTTTTTTTTTTGGTTCAAGCCGTGCAAATTAACTACCAGCCACATTCTCTTTATCACTAGAGCCTTAGTTGCAACCCATTTGCCACAAATATTTGTTCTTGGGCTTTTCTTTATATGTATTTATTTTGCAGAGCAGCAGCTGAATCGGTCTGCTGGAGTGTCCACTAGGTTAAGATCTAGTGAATGAAGACAGAATCTGGGACTGTTTAGTGTATCCAAAAAAAGTTAAAGACGGAATGAGAAATCTTTTGCTGGACGCATTCCTGTCCTACAAAGAACTTCTTTTGTATGTCGCTGAGGTTTGAGAATTAAAGCTGGTACCGCATTTTGGGGATGATGATTCATGAAACCTACAAAGGATCCTCTGTTGAAGGGTGGCATGGTGCAAATAAGCAGAGTACTGGAAGTTGTGAATTCCCAAAGACAAATCCCAGCTCACCTACTGGCTCACTGTTTGGCCTTGAGTGAGTCATGTCGCTCTTCTATTTAACGGCCCTATCTGTCAAATAGGTATAATGATGCTTCCAGAAAACTTGCGAGAATTAGTTATGTTTGTAAATATAGAAGCACTATGGGTAAAATTTTCATAAGGTTCCTAAGTAACACTGACTTTGAATGACAGTGGGGCGCTCCAGTGACTAAACCGCTTTTAGAAGAGTAGCTTAGGCCCCTAAGTCATGTTTCCCCTAAGTGCTGAAAGGGCTTGTTTTCCCTTAGCCCTGTGCTCAGCACAATTTATGCCAAGAGCTCAAATCCTGAGCCTCCTTACCCAGGAATGCCCAAAGCAGCCAACACACAGTATTTCTGCCACACACATTGGGGGCCTTAAGGAGGAATATTTTGGGGGGCCGCACCGAACACATGCTAAAAAAAACTACTAAGGGGCCCCCTTGAGCTGTTCAGGGCCCTAAGCAATTGTTTAATCTGCTCATGCCTAGCACCAGCTCTGCATCCCGGCCCTCCATAGAGAGGTCTCATGAAGGCTCAGGCACAGTGCAAGTGCACAAGAATCAAACACGCACTGAGGGCATGGGGGGGGGGGGGCTGTTCCCACTATTTCCCACTCCTGTATCATACGCCACCACTCAGGAGACACTTACCCATGTCAGGATTGGACTCAATAAGGCTGTTTCAGCAGGCTTTGGATCAGACTCAACAATCATATCTCTGGGTGAGGAGTTCTTCCACACCTTACACCCACAGAATTTCCTCTGAAAGCAACGATGCATTATGCTCTCTGCTGGAGAGATTAGCCCTTGCACCCAATGGGCTATATTCTCATTTCAGCCACCCTGCTGTAAATCTTTTCATTCCACTAAGTGTAAGTGAGATCAGAATTTGACCTCACACTTCTGTCTGTAGAGCAGGCTAGTAGTGTTTGGTGTGTGTTGCCTTTAAGCATTAGTTTTCCTACTACTTTCCAGGATAGTCTTTTAATTACCTGATTTGGATTCTCATCTCATCCCCCACCCTGTCTTGATGGTAATAGTATACACAACAGATTCCAACTTTCAAATCATTTTCAAGTCACGTCTCATAGATGCAGTAGGAAGGTTATTGATACTCTTATTAATTCTTTCATTTCAATCTATTTTTGCGTTCTTTTCCCAGCAAGCCCTCCATATGAAATTATTTTCTGAGCTCTTTCCAGCCTGCTCCTGATGTTACTCTCAGGCTGATCGGGGGATAATACAGATGTCATTTCTCAAGGTTCCCCTGCCATGCTTTGATGAAACCAAAATCGTGATTTTGATGGTGCCAAATTTTATGAGCCTATTAAGCTGTCTGTACTGAGTGATGATTTTTCTTTTTACAAGCTTGGGGCTGACACGATTCCACACTCTCTGCAATGTTTAACGTTTCAGCTCCGCCCAATTGCCTTTCATTTTCCTTAGTTCACTGCATGTTATAGCAGCAGAAAACGGAAGTGAAGACACTTTGATGGCCAGGAGGCGTGTCTGGGTTATTGTTCGCAATCTGGTAGGGCGAGAAAAAGTATTTGTATTAAAAATACTGTCTTCCATTCATCACAACACTGATCATCATTAATTCCTCTTTCGCCATAGCTTTCTATTCAGGAAAGCATTTAAGCACATGCTTAAGTCCATCCATATTCAGGAAAATGCGTAACTTTAAGCATCTACTTAAATCCCATTGGCTTCAATAGGACTCAAGCACATGCTTAATGCTTTCCTGAAATGAGGCCAAAGTATCCTGGTTTTAGACCCAGGATATACTCACAGTACTCAGCAATTGGTTACAATGTCTGGGGTCTGTTGCAAAGTTAGAAAAGTTTTTTCTACTTTGATGTCCAGGATGGATCATCTCCATGGTATCTGGTCCATCCCAGATTTTACCTGGGGTGGAGATGCAACCTTGATAAGTGCACACTCGCATATATTAATTTATTTTTTTCAGTATCCAACAACTAGTTTAACCTGATGAGTAATAAACAGCCCTGCTACCTTTCATTAGGCTCTGGGTATTAATTGAGTGGCTCCCAATGACATTAGCATCCAATATTGTCTACTGGCCTTGGAGTTTTTGTAGGATTCATTGATTCCCCACCCCCACTACTCACAAGAGAGAGAGCCCACAGAAAAAGCAATCATTTATTCTAATCAGAACGGTCTCTTTTGGACAACAATACAGACTGCCCAGAGCAGATGGTCACTCAGATTTACTGTAAGGAGAAGCTACTGAAAACCTATTTTTTTGCAACTGCTTGTAAGAACTGTGTTAGTCACTAGCCCATGACTGAAACAAGCTGGCTCAGTTGTAACCAGTGGTTTGGTGGTGGGGGCCAGACAAAGCCGCTATTTATTCCCACCACATTCTTTTCACCAAGCTTTCCCTTATTAGATAGTGATGCCTTAATAAAGTGTCTGATAAGTGCCAGAAATATCAGGAGGGCTGGGGAAACAGGAGCTATTGTAGCCCGTGATAAACACAGAGCAGCTAACCATTAAAATGCGGTGGTAACCCAGTTACAACCACCACTAAACTTGTTCACTCTGCAACTTCTCTCCTGTTAAGAACACTTACAAATACAAGGGTAGCTTCTATAATCAGACATGCCTGTGCCCTAGCAATTGTATCATAAACTCTGGGACATTTGGTTCCTGGTGCTATTTGCTGTCTCCTCCCAATAGCCGACTATCCTTGATGGAAATATTCTTCTACTTATGCAAAGATCATATTCTACCTAAGGTACTTCTAATGCATAAGCCATCACTATAATATGATCTAATGTGTAGATCACGGTTAAAGTGATAGATCAGCGCTGTAATCTGCAGCCCATGAATAGGTACCATGGCTTTGTTTGCCGGAATTGTTCTGCCCTGCCCTCATTGCAAAAGACCAGTACTATCCATATGCTCAATAGCACTCAGAAATGGCACTAAGAGATTAACCATTTGTGCAGATGGCACTGGAGGTACCAATCTGTCACTAGCCTGTTTGGGATAGTCCAGAAACTTGCACTTGTTATAGGTCACGAAATGGTCTTGGATTTCTTAAAAAAAAAAAATGCAGAGGAATGCAATGATGAGGCTTCCAACATTCATTTGCAAGAACATCCTTCCAACAATCTGTACTATGGATTATGGTCCCGATTCTGCCTTTGAGACAAGGGTCAGACAATGTGGCTCACTCTTACTCTTTCCTTTCAAACACTCCAGAAACGTGGAAGCTTGAGGATAGTTTAGAACCCAGGTAGGTTTTCTTCAAATGTTACTTGTTCAGAAACGTATCATTCGCTTTTACATTTACTTTGCATATTTCCAACCAAAAGGCTCTGATGCGACTTGATAAGCAATTGAACCATTTTTACACTTCCATTCCCATTGCTGACTCTCCAAATAACCACTTTAAGATAGCAGAGACTGTTAACTTAAAGTGGCAATAAATAATTTTCCAGTAGAAAGCGATGAAAACAATATGTTTCTGTTCTATTTTATATCTCCCAATGCAAGCATGAGCAGTTTCTTTTTATGCATTGCAGAAGCTTCTCAAGCATACAGTAAGTTGCATTTTAACAAGCTGAAGCATCCTGCCTGATGCGATCTCTGCCCAAATTGTTATTTTCCTCCAGCTGGGTCAGAATTTTCTGGCCTTAGCATAAGCGGGACAATATACACACATTTTACATGCCTACTGTGACATATTTTCAATAAGTTTGGTATTGTGAAAAAATCACAGACTCTGGTGGGATTCCACCCCACTCCTCATTGTTGCTTCCCCGTCCTGTTGCAGGCAGTCCACAATGAGATATTTTCCCACTTCATCCGTGTTTGTGGCTGGATCTTCCCTAATGAGAGCACAGCCTGTCAGCTGGCCTGATATGCTGCGACCTATGTAGTTTTCCATTTGACCCACAATGCTGTGATGACGAGAGCACTTGGTTCTCACGCTGCCTGGCATCACACACTGCTCCTGTTTCATCCTGGGGTGGAATTGTTTCTCTGGAGAACACCCACCAAGGTGTAGCGCGGCAAGCAGCCTGCGATGCAGGTTTGCAGGACAAGCACCATTAGCCCCCCTGTCATTGCTGTGGTATTCGTATTACCCAGCTAAGAACCTGGCTGGCTCAACATATTTGCTTTTCATGGCCCCAGTTTTACAACATCTCCTGCCGTATGCCAGACACACCTGGGCCACTTCCTCAGACTCCATCGCTGTTTCAAATATTTCACGAATGGCCATCCATGGTTTTCATTTTCATAGGCGATTCCCAGAGGAGCCATTGTTTCCCCTCTACTAGCCTCCCTCCACTGACACCAGGTGTCCATCCTCCTCAGCTGACGGAGCAGCAGATCGTGCAATATGGTCTGGCACACATTTGTTAGAGCAAGGTTGGAAGAAAAAAAAAGAATCCCAGCCATATTCCTGAATGAACAGACGGATGAAAGTGTTGCTAGTGCCTCAGCTGAATGACTTCTATCTAGGTACTTTTATTGCCTGCATTGCCACGGCCAATGTCAGTGAATTTATTCTCCCATCAGCCCTGTGAGAGGTGGGAACTATTGCAACCCCATTTTATGGGCTAGAAACTAAGGCACAGAAAGATTTGATACCTTGTCCAAAGGGAAGTCTGTGATAGAGCCGGGAATTGACCTCAGCTCTCCTAAGCAGGCCAATGCCTTAACCACAAGGCAAAATGAGAGGCCTTGAAAATAACAATCAAGGGCTGATAATGCTTTGCAATTATGTAACACAAAGATGTCAACATGCTTTACACGGTTCACCCTGCCCATTATACAGATAGGGAAACAGAGGCACTGAAAGAGGGAGGTGATTTGGTTTTCATGCTCATGCAGCAAGTCAATAGCAGAATTAGAAACAGACCCTGGAGCTCTTGACTACCAGCTTTCCCTGGCTCTGGTCACTAAACATGCTGCCTTTGAAGATTTGTTCCCCTTTACTAGACATTTCATGTCTCTTTTTGTACTTTGATAATTCTTTGTATAGGCCACTGCCACCAGACAATGCAGCAGCAAAGGTAGCATCTGCAGGACAGAGCATGGTCTCTCTCTCACTCCACATTGATTAATGAATCAGAAGACTCTACAAAGCTTATGAGAGTGGAGCCTATGGCAATAGCTGAGGTCATTACATTTTTCTGTCTTTTACCTTTTGTTTTGTCTGTGACTATGACTGGACGTTATAGTGGTGATGAGACTTCAGTGCCGTGTAGATAACGACAACAAAGGTATGTGACAGACCAGAGTTACAAGGGTAGGCTTTGAGCAGTGTTGCCAACCCCAAGTATTCAAAAATCATGAGCCAGGCCTCAAAACCTCAGGAAACTGGCTTTAGAATTGTCCAAATAATAATAATAATTAAAACCTGTAGTGTCCTTTTTATTTGTCTTCTGAGCCTCTAGCATGCTCCCATGGCATGTTTTGAAGTTTTCCCCAAAAACTAGAAACTTTTTTTTTTTTTTTAAAGGCCAATATTTTTAATGCAGTAACATGACTCCAGGAGCTGGTGCTTTAAGAAATATCCCAAATATCCTGAGACCCACAATAAAACAATGAGAGTTGGCTACACTGTTGTAGCTTGATGTCCAATTAAATGAAGTGTCTGCACACAGTAGTGAATGTGTCCATTATGTTTAGCCAATACAGACACAAACTATTAGCAGAGCTCCTGGATGCAGGCCCTAAACATGTACAGTGAATTCAGTGATGTACAGTTTTGCCACAAAATTTGTTTACTAAAAGCTCAGGCTATATGTGGAGAGTGGGGGGAAGAGAAGGAACGTTAGCGGGAACATGCCCAAGGTAAAAATTCTGCCACACATTTCTGGTATTCTATACTCCCAGAACAAGCGAACATTTCATTTCTTTGCTGCTGGGACTTGCAAATTACCCCAAGGCTCCACAGACTGTTGGCAGGATTATTCTCCCACAGCTGGATAAATATACTGGTGTATGTATAACAGAGCACTTAGCTTTAACTCAGGATCTCTCTGCTCTCCCTTGGAGGCTGCTCTCTACAGTTCTTCCTGTTGTGTTCATCACAAATGGAATCAAGAAAGTTTTACAGAAACCCTGCTGGAGAGGGCAGGACGATGGCAGGGTGCAAGAAACCACAGCTGGAAAATGCAAGCACTGCCCCGGGGTCATTCTTCTGTAAAGTGGGTGGGAAGGGGCGGGGGATGAAGGCGACAGGGCTCGACACCTCCTGGCCAGTGAAGCAGCACAGCCTGTGAGTGCGTCTTCCCCACAGACTTAACTTGCGTGATTGGCACCTGAGACTGAGCAAACTGCAAAGCCATACCCAAGTTAGCATCCCTCGTGCTGCGCTCACTGGTGTGTGCTGCTAGTGGGGGCACTGTGCCTTTCAGAGGGTCTGGCACGAGCTAGCTGGAATCAGCACCCATGTTATGGAGAGGCTCACATTATGCGATGCTGATCAGTTAGAACCCAGAGCGCTCTCAGACTCTTTGGCTCCGACACCACAGCTAGGACTTCGAGGGGCACATCGCTCACGTCCGTGGCAAAGCTTCCATTGAATTCCATGGGAGATGGACCAGGCCTGAGGTTTCTGCTCAGGAAGGCAGGACGATGTGACTTTTGGAAACACAGCTGCAAGCTGAGAGCAGTGAATGAATGGAAACCTGTCAAGCCAAGCACAGAGAGGACGAAGAGCACTGTGCAGCCTGCCACCCCTGGAAGCTGTGCCCCGTCACATGGAGACAAATTTTCGGGTGCCTAAATAGGGGTAGCGCTTCTTTGAAAATCTGGCCCATAATATTCCAATTAGGAGGGATGTAGCCAGAAGGGTCACTGAAGACAACTGTTCCCTCAACAAAAAGCAGCTCAGGTACCACATAACCACACTATACGAACCCCTCGCAATCTTTCACACACTTATCTTCCTGTCACAGGGTCGGTGCAGGGTCCCCCACTTTTGTGCCTGCACCCTGTGTTTAGGCTGGTATAATAAAGAGTCTTCCACGCCTTCTTCTGCTGGATCACCCAAGTGTCTTTATTTACAGTGTTCGTGCAGTTCCCCGGTCTCCCAACAGCTAGCACCCCACAGACCCTCCCCAGGGTCTCCTGCCTTTGAGGCGTCCCTCTTTGGTAAGGAGACAGCAATACTACCCTCTGTCTCCTCCCGGTCTAGCCTCCTCACTGAGGTTTGTTCAGGGTTTTTATAGCCCTCCCGCGCCTCAGCCCAGCTGTCAGCACTCAGCTCAGCATGTTCCTCTGAGACAGCCCTGATTAGGGCTTGCAGCTGGGCTCCCTGCTGAATACCTGTCTCTCTCCCCTGGCCTCCTGGCCAGAGAGCAGACTGCAGCCAGCATTTTGGCAGGGCTTTAAAGGGGGTTTTACCCCTGCCCTGCCACACTTCCCAACACCCCTGGGAGGTAGGGAAGGGCTATTATCCCCATTTCACAGATAAGCAATAGTGAGAGTGATTCACACAGGAAGTACACAGTGCAGCATGGAGCTGCAGTCAGGATCCCAAGTCCAAGACTAGTGTCCTAACTACTGGATCACCCTTCCAACTCGGAAATGAATTACATATAATACCCTATTTAATACAGCTCCTTTTCAGGAGCCTCAGTGATCGCTAAAGCCACAAGAGAATTCTCACTCAACTACCAAAGAGCTCTTCAAACAGTAGGGTTTGGGGGGAAAATAGCTTAAATTGTTTTCCTAGGTTTTTAAAACATTGTATCATTTTGTGCACTCAACTGCCTGTCTCACAGAGAAACTAAACTGAAGCCCAAGATGTCCTGAAGCAGTCAGCTAGTGAAGGAAGTGGCTCCTGGGAGAAGAAAAATCTGTAACTACAATAGAAAGGCTTCCCCTTGTGAGGAATCCTCCAAACCAGGGATAATTTGTCATAGCTGCCCAAATGAGGGTGCATAAAAGTAACAAACATGCACACACTCTATGTGGCAGGTCAGTTGAAGCTCACCATACTGACTGTCTATATCTGAGGTATTCCGGTAATGTGGGGATGGACTGACAGAAATTTCAATCTGCGTAAAAGTCTGAGATTAATTTAAACTAAATTGCTGCTTTGTTTGGCATTTACCTGTTGTGATTGCATGTGTCTTATCATTCGCTAATGCCATCCCTGGTTAAGGGTGGGAATACATGTTACAGGGTGTTTTGCCGCTGTCTAGGCATTAATTGTCAGTGGCTGCCACCTAGTGAGTACATTGCTTGACAATTGCAGTGTTGTAGCCGTCGGTCCCAGGATATTAGGGCAACAAGGGGGGGGCACGGTAATATCTTTTATTTAGCCAGCTTCGGTTGACAGAAGAAGAGCGCTGTGTAGCTTGAAAACTTGCCTCTTTCACCAGTAGAAGTTGGTCCAGTAAAAGAAATTACCTCACCCATCTTGCTTGATAATACACTGCTGGGACTCAGCAGGATGAGTGAACCAAAGGAATGGCTAAAAGCAAAAGGAGCACAGAAAATGGCTTGAAATTCCAGAACAGCTAATGTGAGTTAGATGCACATATGGGAAATAGGTATGTTACAGTGTTATTTAATCTCAGTTACTTAAAATCAAGGTCAAAGCAACAATTTTAGTGTCCAAAATAAGTCTCAATCAAAAAGGCTTGCAAAAAGCGTTATTTGATATAAAAGGCAGTACTGCACTGTCAGCTACTACAGTTTCCAATATGCAGTCAACCAAGGGACCAATGCTGAATTGAACTGCAGGAAATGGGTTACATTGGTGCCCTTTTTGCTCTCAGCAATGGGAGGAACAGAACTATTGGAAGTGACAGAGATCTTTAGCAATCTGTCCTGCTTGAAACAGATGGCTGAGCCCAACACAAACTGTTATCTAAGAACTAGGTTGTGTTTGGGCCTAAAGAATAAATAACACACTCCATTGATAAAACGTCGAACACCCCAGTGGGTAGAAATAGACTGACTGTGCTTCATAGCATGTGAGAACTCTTCATAGCATGTGAGAACTCTTCATAGGGTTGACAGAAATTAATAGCAAGTCAGGGACAGGGAGAGTTACCTGCATCCTACAGTGAGAGACCTGAACCCTGATGAATGCCTGTCAATAGACTGGAGTTGTGGCAAGCAGTGTTTATAACAATGTTTTGGAGATCAGAAGTTGACATTACCATGTACGCTCCTTTGCCCTGTAATTAGACAAACAACAAGCTAAAATAAATTCTGTTCCTAAAATGCACAGCACTCTAGCAGCAAGAACAGATAGAAACTGCACAGTGAAAAGTGCAACAGGAGGACCACCCCCAATAGCAACTTCATGTCTGAAGCAATCACTTTAAAGTATATCCAGGCTACTTCCAGAGCAGTTTAATTCAGCCTTTAGTTAAAGACCATCACTAACAACAATTTTTGCTAGTATGACACTTCAAAGCAGGTTTCATTGTATTCAGTAACTTTTTGCCCATGTAAACTGAAATACACACACCTGCAGTTTTGGTACCATTTGTGCCAATCCTATTTGCCTAAAAAACCCCAAATCCAATATTTAGGAGAAGAATCAGGCCACAGGAGCCTTAAAATCCTCCTGTCCTGACAGAAGAGTCTTTTTTTGAAAAAGAACTCCATGTTATTTAATGGAATGGCACCTGCAGGACAGATGGGAATTGTAGCCCACAGTGACACTTTCTTCCCCTCTAGCAGCTGTCTCACCTAATAAATTTGAGAGTCTGCTATTACCTCCAGGCTAAGGGAGCTCTTTCTTTAGCTCAGGCAGCAGCATCTTGTGCTTATAGATCCAGGAGTCCCAAATTCAAGTCCCACCTAGGCCATTGTCTGAAAATATTAAGATTCCAACGCTGCCCACATCACCCAATAAGAGCTCCATTGTGGAGATACACTACTTCAGGGGATCCTCTTTAATGGGATGATCTAAGATTAAAGGTATATGATCCTTTACATATACTACTCATTTCAGAGAGCTGTTCTATAAACATAGGTAGGCCTAAAGTCAATATACTTGGACTAATTACAAATGAAATTGTTAGAATTCTCTCTCAAAAGACTGTGTTTCCCAACAAAAATAAACAGTAGCTATTTTCAAGGGAGGGGGAGCATCTGCTGCTGTGTTCTTAAATGTCTTGATCTTTCCTTTGCCAGCACTGGAAGATTACTTGACATTTACTTGGTAGGAGCTAATCAGGAATCATTGTTTTCCCTGCCTCTCAGATGCTTCTTCAGAAAAGTATCTTATAATGGTTAATTCAGTCAGCACAACAAAGGAGACCATTGAACAATTGAACCATTATTGAACAATCCACGCCCTCTTCAACCCCCCAAATTAATAGCGATAAACAGAGTGATTGAAAACACTTGGTGAAATATGCACCAGGTAAATCCCCCATACATAGTAATGGCTCCTGTGTGACATAAAGAGGATAAGAATCAAACTTGTTTTGTGCACATATTTCTATTACAAACACGTCTGGGAGAACATGCAGAAAACAAACATTTCTTAAAGCTTAAAGCTTCAGTTAGAACTTCAAAATCTGCCTTATTCTAAACATGTGGAACAACTGTGGAGGGAGGGGTATCATTCGAAACCTTTCTATGATCTCTGGCCATACCCTACAATGTGATATACAGTCAATTTGCTGTTCTTGTTCTGTATGCAAGTTCCCAGAGCCTTTTCATGTTTGACATGCATCAGGTAAACAGAAAGGCTGATGGGAAATGTAAATTTAGCATCTGAGAGCCTAACTACCATTAAAACTCTAACTCATAGTGAAACACACACTAATATAAGGAACAATAGCCAATCTCAAAAACAATAGATAAGAGCCATAAAAGAAACAAGAGACAGAAGAAAATTACCTGTCATAAGTAGCTATTAAAGAGCTCATATTCCAGTAAGAAAAAAACCCAGGCTCCCTCAAATTCTGCTCAAAGAAAAATTACAATCTCCAGCTGTCTACCACTTAAGAAATACCAAATAAAAGGGGGAAAATATACAGCAAAATGCCACTTTTGGCACTATACTCTCTACTGAGGAAAAACATTTTTTTGACGGGGTGACCTTTGTATTGAGCTGTGTTTGTACTGAAATGTGTTTCACAGACCATGAAAAAGCTGCTTTTTTGACAACAGAACTCAGTACACAGAAAATATTTAAGAGAAATTGCATTAAAAACAGTGGGTGGCAGATGCCAATTAGTTTTCTTCTTTTCCTAGCACAGTACTGATGGGAAAAATTTCTCTCCACTAATCACAGTGTGCCTGAGATTACAACAAAAGAGAAGCCAAGTTTTCTATCTGGCTGTTTTTTCATTTAAGCTACATAATGTGTTTTCTCGGTGTATCTATGTCTCGCTCTCGCTCTCTCTCTCACACACACACACACACACACACACACACACACACACACACACACACACACACACACACACACACACACACACACACACACCGTCTTTTGTCTCTTTCCCACTTTCTCCCTGTCGCATTCTGTTTTTAACTCAGCCTTTTAAATGTAAACATATTTGAAATGTGAATCCAGGGAAGTTGTTCAACTGCAGGGATGTTTTGTGGGGGGTTTGTTTTGGTCCTTGAAGCTCAAGATACAGTTAGATGGGGGTGCATAAGGAGAATGGTTCCTTTTTATAAAAAGGAAGTATAGGCCAGGTCCTTAGCTGGTGTGAACCTGTGCAGCACCATCTGGAGTTTGATTGAAACCAGCTCTGGGTCTGACTCATTTTCTTTAAAGAACTAATCCTTGCCTCACCTTGACACACTGAAACGGCTAATGTGAGAGTCTGGGAGAATGTTGCCAAAAATAAACGACAGGTGGATCCAGAACCACTCAGTCAGCTGACAGCTCTTCCTCTGACTTCAGTCAAGAATAAAATGTTTATCGCTCCTTTGAAAATGTGTATCTTGCTAGAGATTTAGCAAGGCCAGGAATAGAGAGGAGCTCTCAAAGGCCCCACTCTGTGTGTGGGAGGCAACACAAGGTAGCAGTGAAGCTGTTATTTCATTTGGAAAGTGTGATTGAAAGAAGATGACATCACCCCTCCCGCCTTTGCCCTGGCATCACTGAATACAGGACTACAGACAGAGGGTTATTAGAAGCACATGATACAATTTACCACCAGAAAAGCCAATAAGACACTCTGAGCAGATGGTCAGGTGGTGTAAATCAAAGGTAGCTCCACTAAAGTGTTTCCAAAGATATGCACTCTCTCACCCTATGAGGTCATGGAGGAATATTTTCTCCACTGAAGTCAATGATGCTATGTTGGTTTACACCAGCTGAGGATCTAGCCCCTTCTAGGCAACAAAGCCAGGGAAGACTTGGGGGAAAAAAAAAAAAAAAAAAATCAGGGCCTATGGGTAGTTAGCCACACTCTTCCCTTGTCAGTAAAAAGGCAAAAAATCCTAAAATCTGGCACCAGGCAAATGTTATTTCCCTCCTGAAGTCATAGAATCATAGAATCATAGAATATCAGGGTTGGAAGGGACCTCAAGAGGTCATCTAGTCCAACCCCCTGCTCAAAGCAGGACCAATTCCCAACTAAATCATCCCAGCCAGGGCTTTGTCAAGCCGGGCCTTAAAAACCTCCAAGGAAGGAGACTCCACCACCTCCCTAGGTAACGCATTCCAGTGCTTCACCACCCTCCTAGTGAAATAGTGTTTCCTAATATCCAACCTGGACCTCCCCCACTGCAACTTGAGACCATTGCTCCTTGTTCTGTCATCTGCCACCACTGAGAACAGCCGAGCTCCATCCTCTTTGGAACCCCCCTTCAGGTAGTTGAAGGCTGCTATCAAATACCCCCTCATTCTTCTCTTCTGGAGACTAAACAATCCCAGTTCCCTCAGCCTCTCCTCATAAGTCATGTGCTCCAGACCCCTAATCATTTTTGTTGCCCTCCGCTGGACTCTTTCCAATTTTTCCACATCCTTCTTGTAGTGTGGGGCCCAAAATTGGACACAGTATTCCAGATGAGGCCTCACCAATGTCGAATAAAGGGGAACAATCACGTTCCTCGATCTGCTGGCAATGCCCCTACTTATACAGCCCAAAATGCCGTTAGCCTTCTTGGCAACAAGAGCACACTGTTGACTCATATCCAGCTTCTCGTCCACTGTGACCCCTAGGTCCTTTTCTGCAGAACTGCTACCTAGCCATTCGGTCCCTAGTCTGTAGCAGTGCATGGGATTCTTCCGTCCTAAGTGCAGGACTCTGCACTTATCCTTGTTGAACCTCATCAGGTTTTTTTTGGCCCAATCCTCTAATTTGTCTAGGTCCCTCTGTATCCGATCCCTACCCTCTAGTGTATCTACCACGCCTCCTAGTTTAGTGTCATCTGCAAACTTGCTGAGAGTGCAGTCCACACCATCCTCCAGATCATTAATAAAGATATTAAACAAAACCGGCCCCAGGACCGACCCTTGGGGCACTCCGCTTGAAACCGGCTGCCAACTAGACATGGAGCCATTGATCACTACCCGTTGAGCCCGACGATCTAGCCAGCTTTCTATCCACCTTACAGTCCATTCATCCAGCCCATACTTCTTTAACTTGGCGGCAAGAATACTGTGGGAGACTGTATCAAAAGCTTTGCTAAAGTCAAGGAATAACACATCCACTGCTTTCCCCTCATCCACAGAGCCAGTTATCTCATCATAGAAGGCAATTAGGTTAGTCAGGCACGACTTCCCCTTGGTGAATCCATGCTGACTGTTCCTGATCACTTTCCTCTCCTCTAAGTGTTTCATAATTGATTCCTTGAGGACCTGTTCCATGATTTTTCCAGGGACTGAGGTGAGGCTGACTGGCCTGTAGTTCCCCGGATCCTCCTTCTTCCCTTTTTTAAAGATGGGCACTACATTAGCCTTTTTCCAGTCATCCGGGACCTCCCCCGATCGCCATGAGTTTTCAAAAATAATGGCTAATGGCTCTGCAATCTCATCCGCCAACTCCTTTAGCACCCTCGGATGCAGCGCATCCGGCCCCATGGACTTGTGTACGTCCCGTTTTTCTAAATAGTCCCGAACCACTTCTTTCTCCACATAGGGCTGGTCACCTTCTCCCCATATTGTGCTGCCCAGTGCAGCAGTCTGGGAGCTGACCTTGTTTGTGAAGACAGAGGCAAAAAAAGCATTGAGTACATTAGCTTTTTCCACATCCTCGGTCACTAGGTTGCCTCCCTCATTCAGTAAGGGGCCCACACAATCCTTGACTTTCTTCTTGTTGCTAACATACCTGAAGAAACCTTTCTTGTTACTCTTAACATCTCTTGCTAGCTGCAACTCCAAGTGTGATTTGGCCTTCCTGATTTCATTCCTGCATGCCTGAGCAATAGTTTTATACTCCTCCCTGGTCATTTGTCCAATCTTCCACTTCTTGTAAGCTTCTTTTTTGCGTTTAAGATCAGCAAGGATTTCACTGTTTAGCCAAGCTGGTCGCCTGCCATATTTACTATTCTTTCTACACATTGGGATGGTTTGTTCCTGCAACCGCAATAAGGATTCTTTAAAATACAAGTCTGGAAAATCCTTATAAGATTCAGCAAACTGTTTGCTCTATGTCTGTCCGCCATAGAAAATCCTGGAATATTTCCTTCTAGAGGAGTTCTGCCCAGGTGCAGCTCCCCTTCAGGAGCAAACCATTTGCTCAATAGCATGTGTCAGCTGGAGCCAGTGCTAACAAGTCACAGCAGTTGAGGCAGGCTTCCAAAGCACAACAAAGATGGGCACAAGCTCCATGGGACCCATAGCCCAGATTCCCTAGGGGCTGATCTAACATATGGAAGACTTTCCCAAACACTGCAGACCAGAATCTCCATAATACCTAATGCTCCAGCTACGCCTCTTCCCATTTCCAACATATGCCCCCCACCCTCCTGCCCAGGTACCAGGCCTTGCAAAGAGGAAAGGCAACAAAGGGCCACTTACATCAGCCCTATGCTTCTCCCTCTGCTTTTAGAGACCTGATATGCAACCAGATGCAGCCATGATCTTTAGTGCATGAACTGCCCATGACCCTTGTGTGATGCTATTACAGCGCTTCCAGTGAAGTAGGTACAGGTGCACTGTTTTGAAAGGATGGGCTGTAATTGCACCTTCAGCTGAGAGTGGTGGACTAATCAGTGACCTTATTGAGTCAATGCCAGGCCAATTTCTGTTTCCCTGGGAGAGTGAAGTGCTTGAGGTTTGGGAACTCTTTCAAGACAAGGCATGTTTGCAGTGTATCATGCATGTTCTAGCACTACGGTGATCAGGGCAGGGACAAGCCACCACTGAGCTGTGAGATTTTGCCAATACAACAGTCACCCATGCGGGAGGCAGCACTTGGCAGAGGAATACTCCACAAGGTTTTAACTGCGGAGTTATCCCCAAATCATTCCTTGGCTGAGAGGTGTTGGCCTCTTACACTCCCTGGGGAATGAAATAGAGGGTTCTGCGTCCTTGAACACACTGCATTCTCACTGTAGAGGACTTCTAGCATCACACACGTGGTGGGCTCTCTGTCCCTACTCTACTGAAGCCATACAGCCAGGGTTTCCTCTGAGGAAAGCTGCCTCTGGAACACCCTTTCCCCTCTGCATGGTTCCTCAGCACAGAGACCTTCAGAGAGCAATGACTTTTGGTCACTCCTCACTTGGGCTGGATTGCAGCTGGGGACCCTGAAGGTGAAAGACTGTTTCCCTATTACTGACCACCAGAGCCGGCTAGTCCCCTAAGAAAACATAGCTCAGATACTAGTATTTCCTCTTAAAATAGGCATTTGGAGTGAGCGTTATTTCCCTCCTCAGTTTAACTGTTTACTTAACCCACCCTTACTTTATTTCTTTCCTTTTATTCTGTAGGAATGGGTGACTCAGGATACGTCTGCTTAAACATTTTAGATCAAAGCAAAAGCAATCAGCTTCACCAAAGTGCTACAATGCTGATATGAAATTATGCCGAATTAGTGTTTATTTCCTTGGCCAGCTAATTCATTCTGTGTTTCTTTGCACTTGCCATGGCCCATCGCAAACCTGGGGGAGGAAGAGGTTTGGCAGGAAATGAATACCTGTTTGAGGTGATTTTGCATCACTGACTGGAGGTGCCATCTCCTCATTTGTGAGAGAAAGGGGAAAACAAATCTGGAGTACTTACCAGCTGGAAGAGCAGGAGCTGCAGCAAGCCTCTACTGAATGGCTGCTTCAGGGCTGCAGCTGCTTAGCGCTGACAAATTTCAGTGGGTCAGCTGTTAGAAAAGCATTCTGGGAAAGGTTCCTAAAAGGGGAGGCTGAGAGCAAGGCAGTTCCTCATAAAGAAAGGTGTCTGTTAGGAAGCACCTAAAGTTGAAGGAAGGAAGGAGGAGGAAGGGGAAGGGATCTAGTTGAAAAACATGAAGTGCTACAAGGCTGAAGCCAGGTGTATATCTTTGTGTTGATGATATGGCCAGAATTTTCAAAAGGACTCAGGACCGACATCTGGGACTAGAACAGGGGTTCTCAAACTGGGGGTTGGGAGCCCTCAAGGGGTCATGAGGTTATTACATGGGGGGGGTTGCAAGCTGACAGCTTCTACCCCAAACCCTGCTTTGTCTCCAGCATTTATAATGGTGTTAAATATATTAAAAAGTGTTTTTAATTTATTGGGGGGGTTGCACTCAGAGGCTTGCTATGTGAAAGGGGTCATCAGCACAAAAGTTTGAGAACTACAGGACTAGCCATTTCAGGAGAGCTTAGCTCCCCAGTAGGCACCAAAATAAGACTGGACAGTGTTTCAAAGAGCTCAGCACACTGGAAACTCAGAACTTCTGAAAATCTGGTTCTTATTTAGGTCCCTTAAATGGAAGCTGAGCTTCTTTGAAAATCTGGCCCCAGTTATGGGTGTTGGGCTCTTAAAAATCTGACCCTGAGCTCTTTTGAAAATGGCTTTATATTTAAAAACCTGGGATGCAAGTTTGATGTTAGCCACTTCCTTTGTTTAGTATATAACAGGTGGACATTACATATTTATGTTCACCATGACACAGAAAATGAAAGCAGGTTACATGTGCTGAACACTTCTTTAAAGAGGCAAAAAAGATGTATGGAATCTCCACTCGCCCATCTCCAATGGTTCTATTCAGTGAAGCCCCTACATATTTTAAGACTTCTCTAAATCTCTCTAGTGTAGAAACAGATTGAAAGTTTCATAAATCTTTTGTGTTACTGCTGATCATTTCTGTTTCCAAAGGGGTCAGAAAAGCCATAAGGATAGCATCTATTTCAGGCCCAGTAGAATCTAGGAAGAGTATCAAAATGAAAAGAAAACATCTTGTTAGAATTATTTTTAATTTAATATTTTGTTGTTTTTAAAAAGATGTTAATGGTTTGGTCAAAGGCTCAGCTTGATTTTTTTTATTTTAATCTCCCAGCTCTGCTGGCTATTCGCCTCCAAGATCTCCTGTAACGAGTCAACATTTCTGATCTAAAATAAATGTCAGTGCCTAGATACAGATGACAGCCCCATGATGTGAATTTCTGCTCCTTTGAAAGATTCCCAAAACGCCTCTAGTAAGTCTGAAAGTTCCTTAATGTCAGAGGTAGCCCCTGGCCCACAGCTTTCCAAACTCTGGTCTGCTTTCTTGAGTCATGCTCCCCTGGACACATGAGCCTCTTAATTAAGTGATACTTTCTGTCCTGCAGAATCACATGAGACAACAGGAAGTTTGGAGGCAGGGGAGGCCAGCAGAAGAGGTTATTTATAAGAGAAACTCAGAGGAAATCTTAAAAGGTCCCTTTTTGAATATGGAGGGCTGCCTTTTCAAGAGGGTACATACACCCCAGGGGAGGTGGACCCTCCAACTCTAGGCACTAAAATACTACAATAATGAGCATGATACAAATGCCTAGATAGAGCAATTGGATACTTCTGAACAAGTTGCATTCATTAAATGCAGTGTCAGACTACTGGTTCTCCAGGTTTCCTGTTGTTGTTGTTCCCCTTTGCTTCTGGGGCATTTGTGACCTGTACTGAGATAAGAATAAGGTTTGAAAAAAGCTAATCATGCTACCTACACAAGGGCACATGTCAAGTGATTTCAAGTGACCAAGGATGTTTTGTCAGTCAGCTTGCTGCAGAGAGGGGTCATCTGCATCTATACAGTTGGGTCATTCACAGTCCCAGCAGTGCATTCCCTCTCTTCTTTGGTAGCTAGGAATCATCTCCATAACTTGTGGCCTGGAGAAAGATGCTCACAGCTTACACTGTTGTTGCAGCCGCATGGGGAAATTCTACAGGACGAGCTCAGAAATCATAGAGGATTTATTGTTTCTCCCAATGTTGAACCACAAAGGGCTGTTATGGGCAGTGGTTGGTATCAAACGGTTAAATGATTGGAGAGAGGTTAATATTTTTCACGTATTGCTGTGTCTGGGCCAGCAGGAGCTGGGAGCATTGCTGTGTATTCAGCCCCAGGGGAATAAACTGCCTTACAATATCTCCCAAGTGACCCCACACACACGTACTCTGTGGCCTGGCTGCTAACTCATGCAAAGACTAAACATGTGTACAGGGCAATGGAGTGTATAATGATTGCTCTGGCAGGGTGGACTCCTATGTGAGCTCCTCCAAACCTTCCTCAATTCCATGCAGCAGGATCACATTGGGTATACTGCTGGCAGGACCATCTGCAGCTGTGGAAGGAGGACAAGAATTGCCTGTCAGAAAAGGATGTAGTCTGAGAATAAACTAGGAGCCAGGAATAATTGAATTCTAAGCCCAGCTCTGACACTGACTTCTTCTGTGGCCTCAGACCTGTCACTTAACTTCCCTCTACTTTCATTCCTCATCTCTAAAGTGGGAATAATACCTATCTCATGGTGGTATAAAAAATATTCTGTACAATGTGCACTGATTAGTGCCGAAGTACTATAACCCAGGAAAGGAAAGCCACAAAGCAAGTGTCTGCTGCATTTCTGATTCATTTAACTGCATGGCATGTTTATTCTGTGATAAGCCAGGGTTTAATTTGGGGAGAAAGCTTGTCCAGTTGTCAGTTTCAAAACAACGAGCTGTCCCATATATGCAACTTCATTTTACTAATGGAGATTTCTTGGGGTCTTTTTTAGTTAATTTCAACGTAGAAAAGAGATTCTGTTTCTCTCCAGCTCAGATACATTTTTAGATTCAGTACTCAGAAACCAGGAGATAGAGACTGCATTCCCGCCTCCATTTTTTGCATGCAGCAGGAGAGAGTGTGTACAAACATACACACACAACACTTTCTGCTGAGGATGAGGTGTGCACGTAATACCTTCTGCTGAGGATGACTTAATTGACCTTACCTAATAAATGTTCATTTTTTTTGTAGGGCTTGCTCAGATTTGGGGATCTAGGAAGCCATATTAAAAAACTTGGACCAGGTAGTACTTATGAGACAAACTGACAACATAAAGGGGAGTGAGGTATTCTATGAATTTAGTGCTAGAGCCACAAGAGGACTTGGGCCCGGCCACACTGAGCTTTCACACGTCTTGCCCCCCAGCAGAATCCACAGACCTGAGTTAGGCACCTAGGCTCCCTATGCAAGGCATGGGGAGAAACAGGTGCCTAAGAATGGGACTCACAAAAGCCAACACACTGAGCAGGGTGCTGCCTATGCTAGCCAATCGGAAATGCCTAAGCCCCCTATCTCTGCTCAGGATTCATGTTCACAAACCCTCTCCTGAAATTAGGCCACTAAGCCCCTTCACACAAAACCAAGGAGAAAAAGGTGGTGGTGCCTCCCCCTTAACCTCAATGGTTAGGGTACTCACCTAACTCTCCAGGTTGGGGACGAGAGTGGAATTGAACCTGGGTTTTCCATCTCCAGCTGAGTGCTCTAACCACAGGGGTGGAAGTTACATGGGTGGCATCCCTACTTTCTCCCCTGGCTATTTTCTGTGAGCTATTTTCTCCAGAGCTAGGCAGCAGCTGAGGATCTCAGTGTCTCCTAGCTGCTGGATTTAGGTGTCTACAGTGGAAATTAGGCACCTAAGTCTTTTTGGGTCTAGCCCTTAGGCAATTGTTTAACCAACTCAACAGCCTAAGAAAATCAGCTAGTGCACCAAAAATACATTATTAGCATAAAGTTGGGACATGCTTCTCCTTTCCAACTAAAAATATCATCTCAGCCCTTGAATAGAACACAGCAGCAGAATAAGAATTATATAAACCTTTGCATTCTATTGTCTGCCAAGTGCTAGTTTCAGCTAGGGCGGTCCCTGTTGCTTCTCTTTTAGGAAATAGTCAGAATACAGATTATTGATGTATCTGCTTCTCTGACATTCATAGGACAATTGTGTATATTCAATGGATCTGTGTAAATATACACCAGATGAGGATCTGCCCTACATACATGTCTCATGACTAAATGTAGGTAATAACATGCAAACTAATTACATCTAATCTCTCCCTAGCACTTACATTTATTATTTCTATTACCAATATAGATTTTTGTTCCTAATATCTGATCAATTAACGTGCAAATGGGAGGGACTTAATATTTGGGGCCCAGTCTTGTAACCCTTGTCCGTGCTAAGCAGTACTTAGTCACATGAGCTGTCGTAATATTGAAGTCAATGGGATTACTCACAAAAGTCAGTACCACTTGGCATGAGTTGCAGATTTGGGCCCTTATGCCCTGATCGAAAGCCCGTTGAGGTCAATAGGACTCTTTGGGTCAGGTCCTTAACACATAGCAATGACCCTTTAATGTGAACAGATTGCATAGAAATTAATTGAAAAGAGCAACACATGTTCAACACATATAGCTTCATGAGAGGGCAACAGCTTGTGACACTGCATGGCAGCTCCATCAGACATCGTTAGGTAAAATAAACAGCGATGCTTCTGACATTTCACTTCCAGACTCACCCTTATACAGTTTAAATTTCCCACAAGTAAATCCATTCTCTACCCATGGAAATAAAAACCCGGATCTGAACGTCTCCCAAACTTTGGGGTGTTTGAAATCTGGACCCTCACCTGACCATTCTGGCTTGAGCCTATTGGTCCATATTCCTTTCTAAGTGATATTTACAATGACCTGCACTAAGGACCATCCCCTAGCAACAAAGCCTAGTCTTGAAAAACTACTGTTCTTAAACTGGAAGAATAGAAGTGCCAGGATGGCTCCCACCCTGGCTGCCTGCCCTTTCCACTATTAATTGCCAACTCATCCTGACCTTTAGCCTGATTCATTTCACCATGTGGTTCCTATATGATCTTGGCTGTTGTTCTAGGTAGATAGTTCTGATTCTGTCTAAGGCAATTCTATGCTTTTCTATGTGTTTTTCATCTTCATTTTGCTGAGCTCCATTCCCACAACCACTCTTTTTTGGCTCCTCACAGTTTTTGTCCTTTATTTCTACTGCTGGAGCCAGAGATGATTATCTATAAAACACAATTGTTTCAACCACAGTCTGTTTATATTAAGTCCTGGAAGATATTTCTCATATGGTTTATATTTTACTATTTGAAAGTGGATGCCATGTCTGTGAGTTTCTTTTCCATGCTGTGGAAGCTCCAGGGAGCTAGGGATGTTTCAGGGAGGGGTTCAGAACTAGCACAGATGCCCCTAACCTCCAGTAGGTCTTGGAGAATCTTTAGGCCAAATCCCCTGCTGCTTCTCCAAGAGAAGCAGGAACCTCTTCTCCCTGGGACAAAATAAAAACAATCCAGAGCTCTAGGCAATGGTAGTGGCATGGGAGCCCCTTTTGCCCCACCCCAAGATGAAGCAGAAGGGGTTCCTCTCCCTTGAGAGTAGCATGGTAGAAGCACAGGAGGCCCTGGTGCTTTTGCAGCCAGCATGTTCTGCATGTCCACCTACCCTCTTCTTCTCCTGCCACACACACTGTCCTGTGGTGGATTGGTGTGAGCAGGGCCTACAGCAGTGGGTTTGGGAGTTAACACTCTATTAAAATGTATGAGAAGTTCACTCCTCTTGGAGCTATTGCTTCTGGCTGCTTGCAGACTCAGGCAGTGACAGTGAAAAGCAAGAGAGTGACAGTTGGCTACACCTGGATCACATTTGCAAACTTTTCTTCACAACCATGAGGAATAGAAACTTCTTAAAAAAACAAAACCTGAGAGTGATGCAACCGCATGTCTCCAGGAGCTGGGGCCAGGTCCTATGCACAGGCCTACATTGCCTATGCCTTAATTCAGCCCTGCCCTTTTCCCTGACAGAACAACTCTGGGAACACTCCACAAGGGGAACCTCACAGCAGTTCCAGTCCCCTACAAAGATTTTTCCCACTTGGGGTCAATTTTAGACCTTACTGAAGTTTCCTTCCTGTTCATAATTTTGCTGGCTGCTTGGTTATCAGGTTAGCTCTTTTCAGCTTCTTGTTTACACACATCTTACCATCCCACCTGTTCTTGACCTGTTTGAGAACTTTTAGTATTTTTGTTGTTTACAGTAGTGCTTAAGAGGCTATCATAACTGAGATCAGGGCCCCATGGCACATTGTAAAACCATAGCAAAAGAATCGCTGCTCTGAATCTAAGCAGATAAGGCACAGGAGGGGAAACAGGCAGAGAAAGGTGACCTGGGGTGAGTCATTTCATAGAACTGGGAATAGAACCAAGGTCTTCTGAGTCCCAGATCAGGGCCCTATCTGCTAGACCACATTGCCTAGAACAGAGCTGTTATGATTTTGGTCAATTATGTGGCCAATTTATTGTATTTGTCCTTCTGTCTGTTTGCTGGGCTTCTCTCCTGGTAGGAGAGTATTACAGTCTGAGTAGCAACACCTCCTACTTGCTCTTCTCTCCTGCTTTGCCTACAGGTAAGACCTATGTTACCTTACAGCATGCTAAAAACAAGTTCATATTTGTACCAGGCCTTTCATACCAAACGGCATCCCAAAGGCTTTTGTGATAATAGATCATCAGAAGCATAGAACAGAGTAAGCACTGTTGAAAGCCCCTGCTGTTGAAAGTCAGCATTTTTATTTTCAAGCAAAGCAGCACTTTTTGTAATTGTTTCCCCCCCTCCCTTTGACATTTGCATTAAAAAAATCAACAGAAAACACAAAACCCACAACAATCCTTGAGTGAAAGTTCCGAGCAGCTGAACACCTGGTAATGAGATACTTCAAGCTATGGCTGGGCATTTTTATAGTAGTTCTGAACCAAGCACTCAATCAAACGAACTTTGAGGGAATGGAAAGTTTGTTACTCATGGGCGTGTGTCCCAAGGTTTTCCTCTTACAGCTCAGCTATGGTGGAATGGAATCATCTGTACTACAGTATATGAATAACGGTAGATTTAACAGCTTTACCAGGATAGATCTAGACTCATCAAGAGAGGTATCCTTCCATTAAAGCTCCCTGAAATATTGTTATTCAGCTTCCACAGTTCCCTGTGAGATTCCAGGCTCCTCTCACTCAAAGTGATGCTCCATTTTTTTCTTAGAACCCTACATTAAACCCCTATTCGGTATGGGTTATGTACACTTGTGACTGTGCTGCCTGTGGGAGCCAGCTGAGGTTACTCAATTAGGGTGAACTGCAAACAGAACGGGGCAGACAAACCCCAAACGCTGGTGGATATTCCAATACTTAGATTTACCAAGCCAGCCAAAACAACTTCTATATTACCATACAGGTTACTCAGAAGTCCAAACAATGCAGTTCCCTTAAAGTACCCAGCCTCAGGCCTCCATCCAGACACACCTGTCAGATATGATGATGATTACTGAAAATCTTATCTCATCATATAAAAGAAAAGGTTCTTCCAATCCCAAAGGATCAGCCACATACCCAGGTTCAATTATAACTTAGATCTTACCCAAAATACACGCTTATGGCCAATTCTTATTAACTAAACTAAAATTTATTAAAAAAGAAAAGAGAGAGAGAGTTGGTTAAAAGATCAATATACATACAGACTTGAATTCAATTCTTGAGGTTTAGATACATAGCAGAGGTGAGCTTGTAGTTGCCAAAAGTCCTTTTAGAAATAGTCCATAGGTTATAGTCCAATGTCCATATTCAGGGTGACTCCAGTCAGTGACTGGGGATCTCAATCCTTATGGCTTAAGGTTTCCCCCTCTTGAAACCCAAAGCAGATCTGAGATGCAGAAGGATCGTGTCCCAAAGTTTTTATACATTTCCAGCAGCCTTTTGGCCTGAGAAAACAATAGGCTCAACTTTTCTTCTTCTAAACATCATGGCAATTAGCACAGGATAATTTATCCATTAAACAGTTCAGATACAGGTTACCACAACCTTCAAAGACATATAGACAATAATACCATTTCACTCCAGTGTCTTCCTAAATGTTAATACTCCTTTTTTGATCTTTGAATCAAAGCTATAGCGATAGACAAGACTTGTTTGCTTACATCACAAGACCTGAGCAGACATCTACCCTTTTACCTCTAACAATGCAGACTTGCATTTCAAAGCTCAGTTCATTTACATATCTTCCTAACCATTCTCTAAAGTTCGACCACGGGTTAGGTCAGTCTGTGAGTTAATTAACTCTTTCTGGCCCTGTCACCTTTCAATGAGATATTATATTACATTCATAACACCACAACACTTAATCCTGCCTCAGCACAGGGGGCTGGACTAGATGACCTCTTGAGGCCCTCCAGTCCTACATTTCTGTGATGAAAGGGTTAGAATTAGAGCTGGGGCAGGAAATAGTTTTCCCATTGCTTGACATGCCCTTCTGGATGGTTCAGGGTGGGGGCCATCCCATCCTGGTCTTGACCAAGAGATAGGTCCATGTTCTAATCAGCAGTATGTGGAGGCTCCAGGTTAGTTCAATGGCCACATTCTAAATACAAATTCAACAGAATGCCCCAACACTCACCCTCCAGGGACTCTGGAAGAACTGGAAGTTTTAAGGAAACAATACCATTGACTGAAAAAAGATGCTTTTCCCAAGAAACTGGCCAGTGCTACCAAAGGACCTAAGCTGTGCACATCAGATCCTTCTTTAAGGGCCCAAGCCAAAGCCCATTGAAATCAATAGAAAGAGTCCCACTGTTTTCAGTGGGCTTTGGATCAAGTCCTAAAACCCACTTCTAAGCTGCTCAGAGTGAATGCAACTGATGTGTTCAGAATCCTGGTTTATTGCTCTTTTTCTCCTAACCCAGCTCTACCTGTCTGTCCATAGACTGTGAGCTCCTTGGCAAAGAGACTGTTCCTTCTTGAATATCTGGAAAGTGCCTAGCACATTGTGGGCACTACCAAAAAACATATAAAGAAAAAGAAATAACAACAAAGAATAATCATATTGCAGGAGACGCCCAGGCCAACCATCATCCAAAAGCAAATATATTTAATATCCAAATGACTGAGCTGATCTTCCACCCAGGATCTTTTCACATTATGTTGACTGTAAAGTAGTCTGCATAGTGCATGGCCCCCAGAGGTTTGTCTGGCTTGTCCAGGGAAGAGGATCAAAGCTTTTACGTTAATGACCTACAGTCATAGAATATCAGGGTTGGAAGGGACCTCAGGAGGTCATCTAGTCCAACCCCCTGCTCAAAGCAGGACCAATCCCCAACTAAATCATCCCAGCCAGGGCTTTGTCAAGCCTGACCTTAAAAACCTCTAAGGAAGGAGATTCCACCACCTAGGGTGACCAGACGTCCCGATAAAATCGGGACCGTCCCGATATTTCGGTGTCTGTCCCACCTCCCGACCGATTTTTGGTCGGGACGCATTTTGTCCCGATATCCGCCGGCAGCACTATTTTTTTTTTTTTTTTTTTTTGCTCTGCCAGCGTGCGCACCCCCCCCCCCATGTGTCCCGATATTTTCTTCCCCTCATCTGGTCACCCTACCACCACCTCCCTAGGTAACCCATTCCTAATATCCAACCTAAACCTCCCCACTGCAACTTGAGACCATTACTCCTTGTTCTCAGTGGTAGCAGATGACAGAACAGTCTAGATCAGGGGTCGGCAACGTTTGGCACGCGGCTCGCCAGGGTAAGCACCCTGGCGGGCCGGGCCAGTTTATTTACCTGCTGACGCGGCAGGTTCGGCCGATCGCGGCCCCCACTGGCCGTGGTTTGCCGTCCTGGGCCAATGGGGGCGGTGGGAAGCGGCGCGGGCGAGCGATGTGCTGGCCGCGGCTTCTCGCCGCCCCCATTGGCCCGGGATGGCGAACCGCGGCCAGTGGGGTCCGCGATCGGCCGAACCTGCCGCGACAGCAGGTAAATAAACTGGCCCGGCCCGCCAGGGTGCTTACCCTGGCGAGCTGCGTGCCAAACGTTGCCGACCCCTGGTCTAGATCCATCCTCTTTGGATCCCCCTTTCAGGTAGTTGAAAGCAGCTATCAAATTCCCCCTCATTCTTCTCTACTGCAGACTAAATAATCCCAGTTCCCTCAGCATCTCCTCATAAATCATGTGCTCCAGCCCCTAGTCATTTTTGTTGCCCTCCGCTGGACTCTTTCCAATTTTTCCACATGCCCAAAACTGGACACAGTACTCCAGATGAGGCCTCACCAATGCCTAATAGAGGGGAATGATCATGTCCCTTGATCTGCTGGCAATGCTCCTACTTATACAGCCCAAAACGCCATTAGCCTTTTTGGCAACAAGGGCACACTGTTGACTCATATCCAGCTTCTCGTCCACTGTAACCCCTAGGCCTTTTCTGCAGGACTGCTGCCTAGCCACTCGGTCCCTAGTCTGTAGCAGTGCATGGAATTCTTCCGTCCTAAGTGCAGGACTGCACTGGGGAACATTATACAGTGGTGGAACAGTTGCTGCATGTCCCTCTGGGGGTGCGCAAAGTGCAATCCCCTCCACCCTTTGACAGCTCTGCTGTCTGGAGTTGGAAAGGTGTGGGGTCAGAGTCTGCCTCCTCCCCTATACATACCTTTTGTGCCCCAGGGGATGCCAGTTGGGACTGCCCATTCTACCACCCTGTGCAAGCGGAAGCAGGAGGCATGGGACCTTGCAGCATCTCCCCTTGCATACTTGCACAAAAGCCTCTACAGTCTGGCCCTTTGCTTCAATGGAGCTACATCACGGAGAAGTCTGGCCCAGCCTCTGTTCTACCGTATTTAGAAGGCCAACGGGAATGACGTAACTGACTGAGCACTCTGCTATGCTCTTCCCTCACGGCGCATCTCCATTGTTTCATCCCCTATGCATGAAGTGAACAGAGTAACTTTTTGACACAGAAGGAGAAAAACCTTAAATTGCAGCTGTGCTCATCTTGTTTGCTCAGAGCTCTCAATAAACAATGTCAGTGCTAATTACAGAGACACAAGAAAATCATCTGCTAACATCTGCAAGCCTCCCCACCCCGATGATCTATTGTGGGGGGTTTACATATATATAATAATACAAAAGTAAAGAACCCTTCTCTTGTCACAATGTGCTATTATGCTACCTAATGAGAGATAAATATGCCACGCTGTAGCTAATAAGTGTCATTCATATCAGTATTTATTCCAAACATGTTTATCTCCCTATCACGTCTGCTTAGCTCGGTTCTGAGCATCACTAAAGAGAAGACCTTTATTTTTAGTGAATTAGGCAGGCAGGAGACAGAGAGATAGCAATTAAAGCAGATTTTTGTTCAGTTTAATTCTTTTTTACTTCAGCTGTCAGGGGAACATGTTACCCACTGTAGCAATATTGTTCTATTTTCGTGGTGTTCGCCTGCCAGCCTTGGATTCCTCTTTCGCTGATTTGCAAGGCAAGCTCTCACAGCTACATTTTGGAACAAGAAAATCCATTGACATAAAATGGCTTTTATTTTTTCATACCACCATAACTATAACACATGCAGTGGCCCCAGTTCTCGGGTGCATTCCAGCTGCTTTGTGCTGTTCTGGCGGTGCAAAAGAAACTGCTACATTTGGTCCCTGAGCATTGCCCATGTTTAGGAATCTCTGGGTGACATGAAAGACATTTAAGAACTTAACTCCCATTGAAATCTATGGGAGTTAGGTGCCTAAATACCTTTGAGGATCTAGCCATAAGGTCTCCATAGTGATTATAGGTCATCTGTCCAGCCCCTGGCATAGGGGCATGTTTGGGGAAAACAAGTTGTGGCTGGGGGCGGGGCATCCCTACAACCCGGTAACTCCAAGTTGCCAGAACAGTTCCTTGGAGTTATGGGCAGGCAGGCATCAGAAAATGGATTGGCTTAAAGCCACCTTTGTTCCATACCATGTTTGGATCCTGCACTGAGGGCCTCTTAGCCAGGTCAGAGAGGGCTTGTCTACACTAGAAAGTGTGTTGTTTTAACTCTATTGGTACAGTTAAAATGGCAAAACCCACCTAGTGTGGATGCCTTTGCACCACTATAGATGTGCTTATATCCATATAGCTTATTCTGATTTGGGAAGCAAAATAACCCTAGGGTTGTGCCACTGTAACTATATTAGTAAAAAATCGGTGCTGTAGCGTTTTAAGTGTACACAAGCAGAGTCTCACAACTTGTCTTTGAGCTAGGTAAGAATTAATACACCAGTTTCACCCTGAGGGACACAAGTACTCAAGTAAGTCACCTAGTGAGTAGGTGGCAGAGCTGAGAAGTGACCCTAGCATACAGGACTGGGAGCCAGGCCTCCTAACTACTAGTCCACACAGAGACCCATGGATTATGCTTTGATGGGCTCATTTTTTCCTGAGAATAGTTACTTTTGCCATTGAAGTATATGAGAAACTATCAACATGAATTGCAAAAGGGTGTGGAGGAAAAGAATCCCTGGTAACATTCAAAGCATTCCTCACCATTTTTCTATGATTTCCCACTGACAACACCCAAAGCCTGATTTTCAAAGATACGGACTACCTGCAGCTCCCATTGACTACAATGAACTTTGTTAGTACTCAGCACTTCTGAAAATCAGACCATAAGAATGATCTGCCCCAAAGCAACTGGCACAGAAACTCCAGGATCCATGAGGCTCTGTCTGTGGAGTTAATGAGATTGGGTCCTTGGGAAGGTGGTTTAGAAATAATTTCGAGACATTAATTTTCTATTAATCTCACCCAGTTACCTGCTTTTCACATTCTGCTTCTGAGCTTAATCGTCTCCTCTTTCTGTTTCTATCCAATACCAACCAGCTGCAAAATCTGCTTGCATCGGTGATAAGCAATAAAAAAGTTTACACAAACATTTTTCCCCTGTGACACAATAGAAGAACCTCACTCTGTTTTACCAACAGAGTAGAAAACTATGGAACCTTTCACATAGCATATTTCTATTCAAGATAACATGTTGTGATTGTCTAACATTCTTTGTCTTTCAAATTTCCATCTACTAAGGCAATAGAGACATCTAGGGACCATAGACAGGTGAGTGCAGGTTTCTGGATGAACACGGTTCTCCCTAGGCTGAATGGCATGATGGTATAATAAATACAAAGGATCCTTTAGGATGGAATTTGAGAAAGAACTCAGTATTATAACCAGGAACTAAAGAAGGTATTCTAAATCAGGGACTGGATGGTGAATGGGAATTCTTTATTTTATGATGCTCTCTTAAGTATTTTTTAAATAATTTAGCGCCAGACAAGGCCCTTCCCAAAAAATTTTCAAATCAATTATCTTCTTGCAGAATAAAAAACAATGAGTGATTTATTCAGTGCATATATTCCTCTAGTTTAGTATTGCCTCTACAAAACAGGAGTTCAAATGCAATGGCCAGGTGCCAAGCAGCAATGAATCCAAGCACTGCTATCAGATATAATTGCTAGATAAATCACATACCTTCACTTGCGAGCTGGACCTAGAACCCGGCTCCTTCAGTTTCAAAATCATAATCCTTTACCACTTGAGCTAATGGAAAACTTCCTTAGCACATAGGAGTACCGTATATACTCGTTCATTAGCCCATTCATTTATAAGCTGAACCCCAAAGATGGTTAGGTAAAAATAGCAAAAACTGTATGACCCTTTCATAAGCCGACCCTATATTTCAGGGGTTGGCAAACTTTGGCTCCCGGCTGTCAGGGTAAGCCGCTGGCAGGTCGGGACGTTTTGTTTACCTGGAGTGTCTGCAGGCATGGAGCCCCTCAGCTCCCTGTGGCTGCGGTTCCCTGTTCCCAGCCAATGGGAACTGCGGGAAGTGGGGCCACTTCCCGCAGCTCCCATTGGCTGGGAACAGGGAACCGTGACCACAGGGAGCTGAGGGGCTCCATGCCTGCAGACACTCCAGGTAAACAAAATGACAATGTATTAGATATTCAATTCAATGATTCCATGGAGTTTAAAATAATCAAATTTTGGTGCAGACCCGTTTATAAGCTGACCCCCACTCTTTGATGCGTCACATTTTACCAAAAATATTTGGCTTATGAACGAGTATATGCGGTAGTAAGTTCCTTATCCACCCAGCCACTACAAGGCAATATCATACACTCATTCATATTCACAAAATCAGTGTACATCAGCACATTTTACCTTTGATATTTCCAGCATTCTCATAACCATGCCCAAAATTAAACAAACAAACCCAACAGGAAAAAATTGGGCTTCTTCGGGAAGTGCAGAGTAATGATGATAAAATTTTCTTTGGTAGGAACAAAAGTTTATGACCCTCCTTCTGCAATGAGCCCCTAATCCTGGGTGATGATCAACCTATTGAAAAATGAATAAGAGCCACACTGTACAGCACTTTACTCATCAGCAGAAGATGCCACTTAGTATTCTACAGCTATGCAGAAAAGGTATCATAGGTCTTCCCAGAAAACTCAGCTAGCTCCTTCTTTGCCCTAAAGATAGGTATACTTGGCATGACTCGCAACAGAGGCTGGCGCGCCAATGTCATCTCGGTACCTTTTCTGCCTTCACTCAGAACCGTAGTGAAGTTCTGAAGCTATTTAAGTGCCCTACCAAGAGAGGATCTTGATTCCTCAAACAACGATCATGTCCAAAGTTGCTACATTCATGTTCACCACACATTACAATGGGTCCAGTGCAGACAGTAAATCACAGATGGTAGCCTCACAAAGGGACATTTCATAAACTCTACAGGATTCTGCTGAGTACGGTATCATGGACATCAGGTGAGTAATGAGGCTCTTGTTGGCGTTGCACCATTGCACAAGAGGTCATGATGCTTAAATAGCAAAGTCACTCAATAGGCATACCAGGCAAGCAACCTCAAACACATCATTCTTCATTTCCAACCACATTACCAAGTGGGGTGACTGGATTTAATAGCAAGTTGTAGCTTACGTTGCTTAGTAACATGTTCGTGGCTTGATACCAGCACATTTAGCCAACTTTTAACCAACTCAAACTGCAAGAATGCTCAGCTGACCCATTTGAAAGTGCCTATGGCTAAACTGCCTAGGGAAACCAAATTCTGGAGTCACAGCCCAGAATAGGTGGAATACCTGTTCCATGAAAATATGCAGCAAAGCAGCCTGATGTCAAAAAACATTTGATTTCTATCTTATAGAATTTTTTCCACTGTAAAAAGAACGGAAATTGTGAGTGCTGGGTGTTGTTGGCTATTTGAGATATTGAGTATCCTGCATTCTTTTGTTTGTATGGCACTGAAATATGATCAGCTAGTACTGCATTACCCTGATGCACTCACGAGAACAAGACGTGCATCTCAGAGCTACCAGAGTGAGCAAAAATGTTAAACTTTTCTGCCTGCAACCAACTCTGTAATGGGGCTTCTGTGTCTGCTTCTAGGTGGGGCCTCTTACAAAGCACATTGTGCTTGGCCAAACCAACTGATGTTTTCAAATAATTAAACTGATGGCACTAATATTCTTTACTGTTGGATCCTATTCCTATCTTTGCTGTTGACTTGCTGTGTGACATTAGGCAAGTCACCTATCTGTACAACGGGAGTAATAATTCTTACCTACGTACCTCACACGGGTATGGAGAGACATGGGGCATTGGGAGAGCTGTTCGAAAAGAGCATTGAGATTCTCAAATAAAAGGTGTTGTCAGTGTAAAGTATTATTCTTATTAGACAGTTGCATATTTGACTGGTTTATTAGATAAAGAGAATCTGAGCCAAAAAAAAATCTAGAATTCAAAATATGGGTGGAGCAAACTGAGCGAGACTTGATTACTAAAGAAATTAGATAGAAATCAGATTTTTTATTTTTAAATGGAAGCTGAGTGACTAGACATTCATAAGATTGGTTGTTGTTGTTTTTCAAAACAGATTCATACATGTCTAAACTGGTGCCATAGAACTCATGTACGTTAAGATTTCTAAGTTTGATGCATGAAATCTTTGTAAGGATAAAACAACAAGTGGAACAATTTTCCCTGCTAGCAAGGCTTCCAGTTTATGTTTGTTCACTAACGTCTCTCTCTCCAGCTGTCTAGGAATTTCATCCAGGTCAATACAGGAGTAATTGAATGAAATTTTATGGTGTTATACAGGTGGTCAGGATAAATAATTTAATGGTCTCTTCTGGCCTTAAAAATCTATTAATCCAGAATTACTATGGGGAACATTGTCAAAATGACACAAGCACCATTTCTCCACCTGTATTAATACTATATATGTATATTTCTGGCCCACAGTTTTGTCTCACCTGTCAAGCTCAGGCAGGAATGCAGCTAGAACAATTTGTTTCAGATCACTTAAAATAGCTGTACAGTATTTAACATATCCATTCCTCAGTTTCAGAACAATGAACAAGGTATGCCTGGTGTATTCAAGGTATTAAAATTCCAGTTGAAACCCAGGTTATATAAAGTGAATGTGATTAATATATCATCATATCAAAGCAAAAGTATCACATTTTAGCAGGTTGTAATTTAGTTATTAATTAGACATCTGCTCATCTTTGTGTGTGTGTGTGCGCGGGCTGCATTAATAAAGATGATTTCCTGAAAGCAACAAATTTTTTGGTTAAATTTTTGGAGGCCATTCTGATTAGGGAACCGTGTAACTAGAACAGTGTTATAACCAAAACCATTATGCAAAATGAACAAGAAAATGCCATCTGCTTCCAATACACAAATGTAACAATTTCTTCCCTAGCAAGGGCTGTTAAAAACCTCTTTTGTTTAAATGTATCACCACTGTCCAGTACCAATTGAAGCCAGACAGGCATTGGGGCCATTTCCCTTTACTTGTAAAGTTTCAACCCTTTGAGTACAGCAGTGGACTTCATATTAGTCAAGATATAGTATCCCAGTATAACTTAGCTGATTACACACTGTGGAATGTAACGCTCTTCCTCTATGAATCATAATACCACATTTACAGATCAATAAACTATGGCACAAAGAGTTTGTTACCTTTCATAGGCCCCATGGGTAGCCCATGGCAGAGCTGAGAATAGAACGCCCAACTCCCAGTACTGTACTATATCCGGTTTGGCCAAATCTAACTTACAAGGCCACCTTTCCAGAAATGGTAGTTAGATTTGTATATTTACATAGAGCTCCCACGAGGAGTTGACAGGTTACTCTTTAGTCCAATCCCCATTCCTATGGAAGTCAAAACTCCCAATGACTTTGATGGAACCCTATCTATGTCCAGTTCCTTTGTATATTATGACAGCAATAGAGAATTTTTCAGTAAATTCTCCTTTGTTTCTGTTTCGCCAAAGATTCAGCTTATTTGCTTAGCACTCATTTACATAATGTTAAGTATGTGCACTGAACGCCAGTATAAGTGAAACATTTTATTTACAGTGGTATTCACATTTTCCCTTCTGTTGTCATTTGGTCCTGTTTTCAACAGAAGGGGTAGAGTGGTATTCAAATAAATGACCTCATTCAATAGAGAATCCTTATCCAGTTATGCTTTTAATGCACTCTGCCAACATTTTGGTATATCTTTTGTGATAGAAATACAATTTATAAACAAAACCAAATTAGATGTTTGTACTCAGGTGACACACAGAAAAAAAATTCATTTCCACCCATCTTTACAAAGAAATATCACAGAGCACTCTGGTATCAAATTCAAATGGTCCAGAATAATAGATTCTATTTAATCTTCACTTACTTTAATACAAATTTCCCAGTTAAAGTGGAGCCACTAGTCCTTAATATTCCTGCTGTTATACTTATCTGTCTGCTACGGTAAATCAGCATTATGTCAAATTTGATAATTCTATTTATGTTTTAAAATGGAACTGTGTGTATAAATAGATTCCTTTGGAGAAAAGAAAGCATTTGAATAGATGACTTTCAGAATGAATACATGCTGTTTCTGAAATTTCCTGAAATTAATAGGCCGCTCCTCTGGACTAAACATTCAGGTTCTGTTTACCAAAACCTACTGAGACAATTTATCAAGCTCTTGGTCAAATCAAATCATAATGTGATTTATTTGGTTGTGAGATATTTAACATTGGCTAATCTTATTTATAAATCTGAATTAGCCTTTTGAAAAACCCAGGAAACCTTGTCATTTGAGACTATGTAATTTGTAATCATGAACCAATTGAGTAGCTCCTTCACATTTTCTGTTTGCATTAGCTTTTTACAGGATACTGATTTTCCTGGGGAGAAAAGGCAGACAAAAGCAATGTCACTGGGTGACTGGCCTTTTTAACAGAAGGGCCCAGCCACACCTGTGACTAATCATCTGCCTCTCAGCTCAGGCCAGGGTCCACGAGGCTGGAGATAGTGAAAAGCACCTGGTCTTTATAAAGGCCAAGAACTGCAAGGAGTAGTGAAAGAAATGGAAAACTACAGGAGCCCCTGGATCAAGGGAGAGAACCCAGTTCATCTGGTCAATGATCTGCAGGGTGTAATATTATTGACTATCAGCATCATTCCTCTTTGACTACGTAGGCTCAGAAGACGAAGGGCCCTCCATCATAATTTCACCAGAAGGAGAAACACCACACCCTCGCATCTGACACTAGTGTTTTGGGACACAGATGAAGCTGAGATGCAGGCCTTTTAGCTGAAGCTTACCTGAATTGAAAGACCAGTTAATGTACAGTATACTTGGGCTGGCTCCTCAGGAGTCAAAAACTAAATAGCCCCACAAAATGTGATGAGAGAAACATCTGCCACCTATACTATCTGACGTGCCACAGACAAACTGAAGGGGAGAGGCTCACAGCAACTTCTCAACCAAAAGCAGAGTCAGCCATGGCCTGAAGTTTGTTACTAGCCTACCACGCAGATCAAGGACATGTTTACAAAATGAGCAACTGGAAATACCAAAACCTCATCAGTTCAAACATCCTAGAAATTCAGCCCGAATATAGCTCTAAAGAAGTCAATCATCAGCAGGGCAGCTTCTTTCTTAAAATTATCTTTTTGCCAAATAATGGATGTCACAGTAGAAGAGAAAACTTTCCTACCCAAAGTACAACGGAGAGACGTGGCATCAAGACTGCAATCCATTCCCAATAAGGATAAAATCCTCAAGTCAATGAGAGTTCTGCTATTGACTACAGGGGCCAGGATTTCACTCATATTTCATTTTACCTATACGTAGGCAAGCTGATGTCTTGGAATGTAACTTCAGTACTCTTGAGTAACATTTAGCTTTGCTCTTCCTCATACCTTTTATTAACAGCTATATCTTAGACCAAACTATACCTACAATATTAGTAACCACAGTAATGGTATGTCTCATAGATGTGGGAATGCATTTCAGATTGCTACATGTACCCATCGTGCCAAGATGTGTCATGACCACAGAAGTCTGAGCCAAATGCAGCAATAAACAGTGGTGTAAGTGCCTTACTGCTTCCTAGTTCTGGACCCAATGTAACTTGCACTGATTTGGCATTCAGTGGGTAGGCCACCTGGGATTTACACATCAAAGCAGGGGCTCAATGTAGTGGGAAAGATAAGGAGAGCACAAGAGAAAATGAGGTGATCTGCTTTATCTTCATGGTTCTATTAGTTTCACTTCCTGTTATACCCACTCTTATCCCTCAACTTGCAATGATGAAAGTCAAAGCTTTGCCACTTACACTCATACATCCATTTTCTGTCCAGTTTACGCTTGATGACTAACATCCATCAGTGTTTGTCACCACTGAATTTGTCTCCTAGAATCTCAAAGGCACTGACAGGAAAGCCATTGAAATAATTTAACTTCGTTTAGTTTAAAGGACAATAAAGATCTAAGTGTAATTACTACTTGTATATCTGGTAACTGACCCATAAGTAGGGCCCTACCAAATTCACAACCATGAAAAATGTGTTATGGACCGTGAAATCTGGTCTGCCCCTGTGAAATCTGGTCTTTTGTGTGCTCATACCCTATACTATACAGATTTATCCAGGGAGACCAGTGTTTCTCAAATTGGGGGTCCTAACCCAAAAGGGAGTTTCAGGGGGGTTGCAAGGTTATTTTACGGGGGTCCCGGTATTGCCATCCTTACTTCTGTACTGCCTTCAGTGCTGGGTGGCCGGAGAGTGGTGGCAGTTGGCCAGGCACCCAGCCCTGAAGGCAGCGCCCCGCCAGCAGCAGCGCAGAAGTAAGGGGGGGCAATACCATACCATGCCACCCTTACTTCTGCACTGCTGCCTTCAGAGTGGTGGCTGCTGACCAAGGGCCCAGCTTTGAAGGCAGCAGTGCAGAAGAAAGGGTGGCAACATCATACCATGCCATGCTTATTTCTGCGCTGCGGCTGGCAGCAGCTCTGCCTTCAGAGCTGGGCTCCCAGCCAGCAGCTGCCGCTCTCCGGCTGCCCAGTTCTGAAGGCAGCAGCGCAGAAGTAAGGGTGGCAGTACTGCACCCCCCCTACAATAATGCAACCTCCCCCCCAAAGCTTTTTGGGTCATTACCCCTACAATTATAACACTGTGAAATTTCAGATTTCATCTGAAATCATGAAATTTACTATTTTAAAAATCCTATGACTGTGAAATTCACCAAAATGAGCCATGAATTTGGTAGGGCCCTACTCATAAGTCTTAATTTTTAAGAACCTGAAAAAGTGTGCCATTCTTGATAGAACTGCTTTGATTGGCTTCTCCCACATAGTAATTAAAACATAAGGGATCAGAAAAATCAGTCCTGCTGTAAAATTCCCTTGAAATCATTGGCGTTATATCAGGCTTCAGTTTGATCCAGCATCTTGTAGATCAGGTTTCTTTTTCAATCCTTATTCTCATCTCACTTAGCCTTATGCAAAACAAACAAGTACACTAAAAGAACAGGAGTACTTGTGGCACCTTAGAGACTAACAAATTTATTAGAGCATAAGCTTTCGTGGGCTACAACCCACTTCTTCGGATGCATATAGAGTGAAACATATATTGAGGAGATATATATACACACATACAGAGAGCATGAACAGGTGGGAGTTGTCTTACCAACTTAATTGGCCTCTCAGAGTTGGTAAGACAACTCCCACCTGTTCATGCTCTCTGTATGTGTGTATATATATCTCCTCAATATATGTTTCACTCTATATGCATCCGAAGAAGTGGGTTGTAGCCCACGAAAGCTTATGCTCTAATAAATTTGTTAGTCTCTAAGGTGCCACAAGTACTCCTGTTCTTTTTGCGGATACAGACTAACACGGCTGCTACTCTGAAAGAAGTACACTAGTGTGAGGTAAGAGTCAGGATCTTTCCTTAGCTACACAAAAGACAGAAGTACCTCCATCATGATTCCAGAGCAAGGAAGTAATCAACACAACTAGAATAGATGGGACTTGCAGCTCACCATTTAGCATAACCTTTCAAAAACCCTGGATGATTAAATCATATGCTACCACCTGCTGGTAGAATCTCTCACTGCAAGAGAAATACATATCCAGCAAAATTAATCAATTTTTTTTTTTTTTTTTTTTTTACAATAAATTAAACTCTGAAAAAGAAACACCCACAATCAGTAAGAAAGGAAGATGCCATTCTTCTTCGAGTGCTTGCTCATATCGATTCCAATTAGGTGTGCGCGCGCCGCGTGCACGATCGGAGAATTTTCTACCCTAGCAACACCCGGTGGGTCGGCTGTGGAGCCCCCTGGAGTGGCGCCTTCATGGCGCTGGATATATACCCCAGCCGACCCAGCGCCCCCTCAGTTCCTTCTTACCGCCCCTGACGGTCGTTGGAACTGTGGAGCGCGGCATAGCTGTTCTCCACTCTCCCTAGCTTATCCTGTTATCATTGTAGATAGTTGTAGTTATAGTTGTTGTATAGTGTTAGATAGTTATTCTTTTTAGTTTTTAATAGTTGTAAATAGTTAGCGGGGGTTAAGGGGGTTGTTCTCCCCCCTTTTCCCCCCGGCGCATAGCCGGGCTCATGCCCAAGGCTCCTGGCTTTAAGCCGTGCGCGTCCTGCGCTAAGCCTATGCCTACGAGTGATCCGCATGACTCGTGTCTGAAGTGTCTCGGAGAGTCCCATCAGACAGATAAGTGTAAGATCTGTAAGGCCTTCAGACCAAGAACCAAAAAGGAGCGGGACTTTAGGCTTAGGCAGCTCCTCATGGAGGCGGCACTTAGCCCGGATCCTCCCTCGGCGCGCCCAGCCCCGGCACCGAGCGCCTCGGTGCGCAGCGCCCCTGCTGCACCGACCGGTACTGCACCGCGGGCAGAATCGGACAAGCCCTCATGGCACCGGCCTCCTTCGACTCAAGGGAAGAGTTCGGGGCCTTAGTGGAGGAGGGTAAGAAGGTGGCACGGACCTCCTTACAGGCCTCCTTGGACATAGCGGACTTGGCCGCAAGGACGCTGGCCTCAGGTATCGCCATGCGGCGAGTCTCCTGGCTCCAGGTCTCAGGCTTGCCGCCGGAACTGCAGCAGACCCTGCAGGATTTACCCTTTGAGGGCCACGGGCTGTTCTCAGAGAAGACGGACTCTCGGCTGCAGAGCCTCAAGGACTCGAGAACGATCATGCGCTCCCTGGGGATGCATGTCCCAGGGCCCCAGCGCAGACCCTTTAGGCCCCAGCCTCAAAGGTTCTACCCTCCCCCGCCTCGTCCGAGACAGGACTTCGCCAGAAGGCGGGGCCGAGGTGGTAGGCGAAGGTCGACCAGCCCTCAACCCGGTCAGAACCAGGGGCCGCCTAGGCCACCTTCAGGCCCTAGGCAGAACTTTTGAAGGTGCGGTCGAGGACGGCGCCCCAGCCACTACCCAGGATCCAGCTCCCTCCTTTCGGGATCGCCTCTCCCGTTTCCACCGTGCTTGGTCCCTTATAACCTCGGACCGTTGGGTCCTTCACATGGTGGAGAGGGGATACGCTCTCCAGTTTTCTTCGTCCCCTCCCTCCCACTCCCCCTCCCCATCCCTCTTCAGGGACCCTTCTCACGAGCATCTCCTTACACAGGAGGTTTTTGGGCTCCTCTCTATGGGGGCCATAGAGGAGGTTCCGCCAGAGTTAAGGGGCAGGGGGTTTTATTCCCGCTACTTCCTGATCCCCAAGTCAAAAGGGGGTCTGCGACCCATCTTAGACTTACGCAGACTCAACAAATTCATAGTAAAGTTGAAGTTCCGCATGGTATCATTGGGGACCATTATCCCTTCCCTGGATCCTGGAGACTGGTTCGCCGCCCTCGACATGAAGGACGCATATTTTCATATAGCGATCTATCCGCCTCACAGGCGCTTCCTGCGATTTGTGGTAAACAAGGTGCACTACCAATTTGCAGTCCTTCCCTTCGGCTTGTCCTCGGCTCCCAGAGTGTTCACAAAATGTATGGCGGTCGTCGCAGCACACCTTCGTCGACAAGGGATACAGGTGTTCCCGTATTTAGACGACTGGCTGGTACGCGGCCGCACCAGAGACCAAGTTCAAGCTCACGTCCACATAATAATACAAACATTCCACGAGTTGGGCATTCTACTCAACAAAGAGAAGTCCACTTTAGAGCCAACCCAGAGGATAGAATTTATTGGAGCAATCCTAGACTCCAGACGTGCCCGAGCTATTCTACCAGACAATCGCTTTCATACCGTCACAAGCGTCATTCAAGGGCTCAGGGCCTTTCCGGTTACCACAATAAGGACGTGCCTCGCCCTGTTGGGTCACATGGCCTCGTGCACTTACGTAACCAGGCATGCCAGACTGCGGCTTCGCCCACTTCAGGCCTGGATATCATCGGTGTACCGTCCTCATCGGGACAACCTAAACATGGTGGTCACGGTTCCGAGCTCGGTCTTGACCTCCCTCACCTGGTGGTTGGATCGCAAGGCGGTTTGCGCAGGAGTGCCGTTTCACGCCCCACAACCCTCCCTGCACCTGGTCACAGACGCTTCTTCTCTAGGATGGGGCGCTCACCTCGGGGAGCACCATACCCAGGGCCTGTGGACCGCACCCCAACTAGCCCTGCACATCAATGTTCGAGAGCTGATGGCGGTGCGCCTGGCATGCCAGGCATTTCTCAATCTCCTACAGGGCCGTTGTGTGTTAGTTCTCACCGACAACACCACGGCCATGTTTTACATCAACAAGCAAGGAGGAGCCCGCTCGTCGCTTCTATGCCAAGAGGCCATTCGCCTATGGGACTTCTGCATCGCCCACGCGATACATCTCACGGCATCGTTTCTTCCTGGAGTCCAGAATACGCTAGCGGACCGTCTCAGCAGGTCTTCCAGACACACGAGTGGTCAATTCGCCCGGACATCATCTATTCCGTCTTCCAGAGGTGGGGATTTCCCCAGGTCGACCTGTTTGCATCTCGAGCCAACAGGAAGTGCCATGCATTCTGCTCCCTACAAGGGCGAGCTCTGGGCTCTCTGTCGGACGCGTTCCTTCTAACCTGGAAAGACCACCTGTTCTACGCTTTCCCTCCATTTCCACTGGTCCACAGGGTACTGCTCAAGCTCCGCAGAGACCAGGCACAGGTAATTCTAGTCGCTCCAGCTTGGCCAAGGCAGCACTGGTACACCACACTGTTGGAGCTATCGGTTCAAACACCGATCACGCTTCCCTTGTGTCCAGATCTCATCTCTCAGGACCACGGCCGACTGTCACCCCGACCTGCAATCGCTCCACCTCACAGCGTGGATGCTCCATGGCTGAATCGGACAGAGCGGCAATGCTCGCAGCCCGTCCAGCAGATTCTGCTGGGAAGCAGAAAGCCCTCTACACGGACCACTTACTTAGCCAAGTGGAAACGGTTCTCCTGTTGGTGCGAGCAACGAGCTACGTCCCCCTTGCAGGCGCCTATTCCTCTCATACTTGAATATCTCCTATCCCTAAAACAACAGGGCTTGGCGATATCTTCAATCAGGGTTCACCTCGCCGCTATTTCGGCGTTCCACCCAGGAGAACTCACTTCCTCGGTCTTCTCTAACCCGATGGTCATTAGATTCCTCAAGGGCTTAGACCGACTGTACCCGCAGCAACGCCAGCCCGTTCCGACGTGGGACCTCAACCTGGTTCTTTCCAAGCTCACAGGATCTCCGTTCGAGCCATTGGCTACCTGTTCACTCCTGTACCTATCCTGGAAGACAGCCTTCCTTGTAGCCATCACCTCAGCACGGCGCGTTTCTGAACTCAGAGTGCTTACGTCCGAGCCCCCATACACTGTGTTCCATAAGGACAAGGTGCAGCTTCGCCCCCACCCTGCCTTTCTTCCCAAGGTAGTCTCATCTTTTCACGTGAACCAGGATATATTTCTCCCGGTCTTCCATCCGAAGCCACACGCTACTCGCCAAGACCAGCGTTTGCATTCTTTGGACGTACGCAGGGCCCTGGCTTTCTATATTGACCGTACAAAGCCGTTTAGGAAGACGACACAACTCTTCGTTGCAGTGGCCGACCGGATGAAAGGCTCACCCATCTCCTCACAGTGCCTGTCCTCTTGGATCACGTCCTGTATTCGTGCTTGCTACGACCTGTCCGGTGTCCCGACGCCGCGCCTCACCGCTCACTCCACGAGGGCCCAGGCCTCCTCGACTGCCTTCCTGGCTCAAGTCCCGATCCAGGACATTTGTAGAGCTGCAGTTTGGTCATCGGTCCACACATTCGCTGCTCACTATGCGCTGGTGCAACAATCCAGAGACGATGCTGCATTCGGGTCAGCGGTTTTGCACACAGCAATGTCTCACTCCGACCCCGCCACCTAGGTGGGGCTTGGGAGTCACCTAATTGGAATCGATACGAGCAAGCACTCTAAGAAGAAAAGACGGTTACTCACCGTTGTAACTGTTGTTCTTCGAGATGTGTTGCTCATATCCATTCCAAACCCGCCCCCCTTCCCCACTGTCGGAGTAGCTGGCAAGAAGGAACTGAGGGGGCGCTGGGTCGGCTGGGGTATATATCCAGCGCCATGAAGGCGCCACTCCAGGGGGCTCCACAGCCGACCCACCGGGTGTTGCTAGGGTAGAAAATTCTCCGACGATCGTGCACGCGGCGCGCGCACACCTAATTGGAATGGATATGAGCAACACATCTCGAAGAACAACAGTTACAACGGTGAGTAACCGTCTTTTTCTATAGTGCATGTGATCAAAAGAATCAGATGACAAACACTGTCTCTCAGCCATGGGGGTACAGAGGTCTTTCAGGGGGTACATCAACTCATCTAGATATTTGCCTAGTTTTACAACAGGTTATATGAAAAGCACTGGAGTACAGGCTAGAATTTCATACAGTCAGCTTGTTTATAGTGGTCTATATAGCTAGCTATATACTGAAATGTAAGTACAATATTTATATTCCAATTGATTTATTTTATAATTATATGGTAAGAATGAGAAAGTAAGCAATGGCAGTAATAGTATACTGTGACACTTCTGTATTTGTCTGATTTTGTAAGCAGGTAGTTTAAATGAGGTGAAACTTGAGGGATGCAAGACAAATCAAGACTCCTGGAAGGGGCATAGTAGTCTGGAAAGGTTGAGAGCCATTGGTCTAGCAGATAACCACCATTCATTTCCTGACTGCCCCAGACTTTTTGGCTGATCTTAGGTGAGTTATTTAGCCTCTTTAACCATTCCACCACTTTTGAAATAGGACTAGTGATGCTTACCCACCTTTGTAAGTTGTGGGGACATGAAAGTAAGAATGCACTGTACATGTGGGAAGAACGCCTATTATTCGTGGTTTACAAATACTAACCATTCCTCAACTAGGTAAGCAGGTTCTGCTTCCAGAAACACTTCCAAAGGCAATTAATTCAAGGAGTTGGATTTAATAGTGGGTAGCATGCAGGTTTATGAATAGCCACTAGATGCAGTCTTTCAAGTTTGTTAGTCAGGCTAATGCTTTTCTCTAAAGTCCACCTCCGGCTAGCCGAGGGGAGGGGCACACACGCAGTTCAGAAAACTTGCCTGCTATTGGATTTGGAGTTCTTCTGAACAATCTGCAAAGATTAGATTTCACTCAGGAAGATATCTAAACGTTCTGAGCAGTGCCACAGGTTTTCAGCACCTCTCTCTTCCCACAGCCTGCTTTAGAACTGAAAGTTTTTACAAAACCTTCTAAGGCAGCTCCATACTAAGGCATTGTGCTGGGTGCTGTAATCCAACGTGTTAGTTGCTGAATCTTGTTTCAGAAATTAAATGCATCTCTAGCCTGCAGCAACTAGCTAGTAAAACCACAGCCAGAGATTATGGAAATCTTACATTAGGCAGAGTTAAATGGGGACTATTACTGAAGCAAAACTACCTAGACATGCAATTTGCTTTAGTATTTTACAGCTTTCAAGATTCTCTTCATGTTACCTCATTTTAGCTTTTCCATGTTGTATTGTGACATTTCAATTTGTGACTATAGATGCATCAGATATAGGATTATAACTTCAAAGTAGTATCAGCTAATGAAGATGAGACAGATATTCAAACAAATAGCGTCCACAGAAAATTACTTCTAGTTGCATTTGCAGTCTCTTCGCTTTTGTCAGTGCAAAAGTGTTTGTTTTTTTGTTTTTTTTTAAATGCAACCAATGCTGCTTCTTCCCTTAGAATCATTCCAGTGCTTGTGTATATGGTAACCTCAAACACTACAAGTCTGCTTTCAAGTTTTCCATCTGTGGAAGGCTGGCTGATCACATAGGACTACTCTCCCTTACTTTTAAGTGCTAAATCGCATTAAAGAAAGCTGTAATTGCCACCTGGGTTTTATTTGATCATGAATGGGAAGGAAGCCCATATTAGAATGTAGTCCATAGTAGGCAAGTCTGGAAACCCCTACTCTAAAACAAACTTAATTATGTACAGTAAAATCTGTCCTGGGATGGTGCTCCTGGTGCCACCTACTTACATACATGCCCTTCCCTTGCATCTGGTGTAGGGACTATTAATGCGAAGGAACAGATGCTTTAGGCCTGGTGTCAATAGTATTGGATCATGAAATAAACTGAATATACTCTAATACATAAGACAACCTTAGCCTAAACTGAGAAGTCATCCAGAGACATTAAAATATTCTTCCATTTCAGAAGTTTCCAAAGTAGGATCACATCAATGAGGTGCTTTATGAGGTTAAAGCAAGCACACCTACTGCAGATAGACTACTGGATAGAGCTATACACATGTTAATGGCTGATTTTTGTAATTACACTTGGGCTCCATAAGCCACAAACAAAAGAAAATAACTAAATTAGTGAGCTTAAAACTAGAGTGAACCTCATTCAAGGGAATACCTATCACCACGGCTTTGATGTTACATCTACATTTCAACTATTTCCAGTCTGGAGGGCAAGAACACAAAGCAAGGAATTAAAGAAAACGATGGTACATCTTAAGGTGATCCCAAGAGCTTTATGAACATCAAGCTACAAGATTGAAAGCTTGCAATGGGAACTGCATCCATCACCACAAAATAGCACAAACAGGTATCCCCATGCTTACAAAAAAATGAGAACTTGTTTTTAGGAATACGTAATGTCTTCCAATTTTCTTTCAGGAATCCTTTTAACACCAGAACCATTATTTTGCATTTATCAGTCTACAGCTACTCTTAGGTTATTCAACTCAAGCACTATGAATAAGGTTAGTTTTCCATCTTAGGCTCAGTTTAGGATTCTGCAGTGGAAGACTTCCATCGATCCAGTTATTTTTAATACAGTGATTGCACTGATGCCCAGGACACAAAGATAAAGAAATCTGCAAGTTGTATACTTGATTATACTAAGAAAAACTATATATTTAATGATTAAAAATGTAAAGATGTTTGTTCTATTCCAACAAGTCTATTCAAGTTTTAGTGTAAGACCTGGTCTACACTAGAAAATTAGGTCTATTTAACTACGCCAGGTTGGGGTGTGAAAAATGCACACCCGAGTGGTGCTGTTAAATCGACCTAAGTCCCTGTGTAGACAGTGCTGTTAGCCAGTGCATACCCAGTACCAATCCCTGACAAAGTTGCCCTGATCTATTAAGCTGTTTTGGATTCTTTGAGTTAGTAATTTGTTTTATGAGTTAAAGTAGTAAATAAGATGGATTGTCTCAAATCATGATGTTCCATTATAAGCCTGCTTGTTAGAAAATTAACAGCTCCTGTGCTGTTCCCTTTAATTGCTTAGAAGAATGTATAGCTGTGAAATAGTTTAACTTCCTCTAATTGCTTAGTAGATGGGTGTATAGTTCTTTGTGTGAGTGAGTTACGCAAGGATGTGAGTAGGAGTCTAATCACAAAATGCCAGTGTCATCCTGTCCTGATGGCCGAAGGAGTGCAGATTAACGACCTTGAAGTGCAAGGCATCTGCCCCAAACTAAGAACCAAGTATAAGATAAGGAGCAACTGTGTAAACACCAGTACCTAGTTTGTGATTGAGGATCCAAACATCACTGATGAAAGATGACTAAGAACAGCAGATTTGCAATTAACAGATCCCAGCTGACACAGCAAAATCCATAGACTTACATGAAAGACAACTACTATAATAGTGGGCGAGAGCCAGGAGGCTTTGGGTCACTCTGCAACAACAACAAAGAATCGGACATGTTCAACGGAGGCCCAGCTCCCCCTACTCGTGTTCAGTCTAGCTGGCCGCTAGGCTGACTCGAGCAACAATAAGGACTGGCAACTAGAACACCAGATGCAAAACCTTTGTGTGCGTGCTTGTTTGAATATCTGCATATACTTACTGATTTTTAATACTTGTTTAGCATTTTAAATAAACACAGCGTATTGCCTTGTCCCCTGAAAAAGATTCGGTGAGTTTTTATAAGCATTACAGTGCTAATCAATGGAAGGCTTCTTCCCTCAACCTAGCTACCACCTCTTGGGGAGGTGGATTACCTACGCCAATGAGAGAACCCCTCATATCAGCATAACTAATGTCTACCTTGAAGTGCTACAGCAGTGCAGCTGTGCTACAAGGAAGCCTGCTTCACGTTCTCTGGTACTGTTTGAAATGAGCTGTCTCTTCTCCTGTTACGGCATTAAAAAAAAAAATCCACAGTATCTTGGGGGTACTTGGACTTTGAAGAATGTGACCGATAACTCGATACGGATCCAATTTTTGTTGCTGCCTGCTCTGTTTATTTGTGGGAGATTGAGATCTCAGGGTTTTTTGCCATTCTGGAATGGGTTCAACAGTCCCAGAACCTCACAACTCTAAATTTGCACAGCTACATTGAGAAGGCATATAAATTGGTATTCTTTTAAACAAGCTTTAACAAAAAGATTAATTGGAAAACCTAGGAACAAATTGATTAACTGTCCGGTGTACTTATTTCCTGGACTAGTAAAAACTTTTATAAGATTAGGATTTAGATTTCAAAGCACACAAGCTACTTTGCTATTCCCTGGGCACTGTCTTCATAGCAATTTGCAAACCATCTTTCATCACCTAACCTTAAGGAGAAACAATCCACAACAACCACCCTAGGCACTAGATATTCATACTTCCGAATAAGAGGTGGCCCCAGTCATAGGCTATAATACTGTGCAGTTCAACATTCCAGAACTTACACAGAGGATTTGGGGGCATTTTGGAGTAATTGGCTATAACTTGTTTCTTGTTGAATTGGAATTAACAGCTCGGTAGAATTAGAAAACTGTAAGCAGAGCAGAATAGATGCCAAATCTAGAACTGGCTCAATTACAATACGTTTTACAGTGTGTGGAGTATACCATTAGGTCTTAAGTGTTATTACATATTGTAGTGAATCAATAAGTGTTCCCAAAGGAAGTGTTCCAAACCATTAATACTGAATGCAAACAGAGTCCATTTGAACAATTTATTAGTATGCCTGTTTTACAAGTTTTAGAAAAAGAATCCCAGGATTTTGCCTCCTGTGTGTTTTCGCCTTGCTTCCTCATGGTCCATGATGCCAGCGGAAGTTGTCAGCACTATGTACCTATTAAGTAAAAAGTATTTTCAGTAGCATATTATGGTAGATTTCCCTACCATTCATACAGTTAGAAAAACAGTCCAATCTCATTTTTGTAGTGCAACGTCTCACTTTCTTTAGCCAATGCAAGGAAATGTGACAACTTAGACTACAACAGTCCTAATGTAAATTAGTTATACAAACCCTACAAATATGCTATTTTGACATGTTTGAGAATTTAAAGTTGTACTAATGTCAAATTTAAATTTGACAATATGCTCTTTAAAGCAGACTTCCTGACTTTCCCACAAACCTTATCTACACTAGGAATTTTCATTTGACATTCCCGTTAGCATTGTAGAACTGAACCAGTGTTAGCAGGGTCATAAGCCCCAACTTTGCGGCTGGACCATGTTGCCATTTTCAAACCCATGTCAATTACCTGCTCATAATAAGTGTATAGTTGGCATTGCCAGATTGCTAACTGAAAACTTCATATGGTAGGACTCCTAAAGTTGCTCATGCTGATGCTGCTAATACTTTAATATTAGTACTAAGCTGCAGATAGCTGAGGTAACTTTAGTTATTTCTAACACCTATCTATGGTAATTAGCATGCTTTCTGGACAAAAGTTGACTGTCAAGATTAACCTCACAAGAGTTTCTATTTAATTCACGCAAAATATGCTGAAGTATATGTACTAGAATACTAGAGCAATGTTTAGCTACAGTTAACTGTTTATAGTAACTGTACATTTTGCAATGCATCTTTCCTTGCTTTGGTGTGTCTGTTCACTTATTCACAAGATTCAGTGTCAGTGGGATTCTACTATATTGATTTAATGTAACAGCCAAGGCCTCTATTAAAAAGAAAGTCCTTAGTTTGATATCTAGAGAATTTTTTTTTAAAAAAAGACCTCAGTCACTTCTGATACGACACCTATACCCAAGTACCTGTTAATTTGTATTTTTATTAAAACTTTCTTTTTAAGCGTTTCTACAGAATTAAGACCAACAGTTGGAGGGAGAAGAGTGAGAATGATGTAGATGAAATTGACTATATGAAGTCTTGTCAGATGCACAAACTGAAAAAGGGAGACGGCTGTCTCTTGGTGCTAACTTTTAGCAGTAGTTAAAAAATGCTTATATAAAAACTGTTTTTTAAGTGTGTCCCCCCTTTCTGAAGAAGTGATCAGAACAGAGATCTTCAAAACAATGCTAGTTTGATTTATGAAATTACCCTAAGAGGTTTTCTTTTGCACCAACTACTTTCACTTAGAACAATTCATAGCAGTTCTCCTATTTGTGAATTTCAGCAATTTAACTCTGCATATCTGGCACTTACCCAAACTGACGTGAAGGCAAAAGGTTGTTCTGCCACTTTTCCAGGTCCTTCAACTGAACATCAAATCTGGGACTGATCACACCACACTATAAAACAAAACCCCAACAGAAGCTGAAGAACTTTGATACAGGAGGACTACTACATATATTTCTTCCATTGTTGTATGCAGTGTAATTGTAGCCCTATTGGGTCCCAGGTTATAAGAGAGACAAAGTGGGTGAGGTAATGTTTTATTGGACCAACCTCTGTTGATGAGAGACAAAAGCTTTCAAAGCTACATGGAGCTCTTCTTCATGTCTGGGAAAGAAAATTGTTGTAATAAGTCATAAATCCATCTATAACCCATTAACACGCACTCCCCTTTTCAGCCTATGATTGCAGAGGTGTTAACAGGCCATCCTCCCTTGAATGGTCCATTATAATCTGTTCCACCATGCATTTTACTGTAAATACCTTACCTAGACCTGAAGAAGAGCTCTGTGTGGCTCGAAAACTTGTCTCTCTCACCAACAGAAGTTGATCCAATAAAAAAATAATACCTCGCCTACCTTGTCTCTCTACACAAGTCGCAGCATTTAAAAGGCATTCAGCGCTATATCTCTCTCCAAAGCATTGATCAGAAGAGGATTAATAGTGCCAATCAAGTATCCAACTTGTATGACAGGGAAAGACCAAAGTGTCCAAGAATGGCACTCCATTACTGCATCAACTTCATCCACAGTGCATACTCAGGTTGCCAGCTGGACTAAGCAGAGGATCTAACTATTCAGTTCTGAGCGGTTTTGATACTACCACCTTCTTCCTTTCAACTAGATAGGCTGCAACTACATTGCTGCTGGGGCTACAAACTCAGAAGGCAATGCCATTTTGTGGTCAGTTCAGTTCTCGGAGAGCACAAGAGCATGCTGTATACTACTTGAAAGAAAGCATTAACTCCCGAGCATTCTTACCAAGGAATGGAGACTACTCCCAGGTTCTTAACCATGGCAAAGAAGAACTGAATATCTACAAAGTTAGCTACCTGGACACAAACTTTTATTTTAGGTATGTCTGAGAAATTAAAAACCATGCCTAGAAACTAACCACCTAATAAGAAATGTTCAAGTTAATTATATTAATCTTATGCAAATGATTAAAAAACTAACAGTGTAGTTAGAACTGCCAATATATAATATCTCTTGGGTTAGTATCATAAGTGTTGACGTGTCAATAACCAGCAATGCTAACAATCTGGCCCCTAAAGTGGAGCAGACAGCAACTTTCATTTTCACCATTTAATTGGTATTTACATTTATTTTAACAAGTCTTTGCCACTTAAGCATGCACAAAAAGTATGCTATTGTTGCATTGTTCAATGTTTGACTGTCCCACGTAACAGAACTGCTCTAGAAAAACATTTGGTTGTGCCAAACATCACTCAAAAAACAATTGCCAAGTAGCTCAGTGACAACATAAACCCTTATCCTAAAGTACAACAGACTCCAAACTGTTATAAAGTTCCATCTGGTCAAATTATGAGATTCTACTACTGCACTTTTATAATCCTCAGGCTGCTCCAGACAAGTAATTTCCAGCTGAAAGACATGTTTATGTGAACAGATTTCTGTTCTTTATGGAAGCGATCCAAAATATGCTCGTGAGGGGTCAACTTTCTCTGCTACCAATTGAGAATGTTGACATACCGGATGGGCAGTGTTTTCATTTAAACTATTTTAGTGAGAAATGGTTTTGAACCAATGGAGGAATCTGTTATAATAGATCATGATAGTAACTGTCAAGTTATACAGCCCACAGGATTTCCAGACAGTTAAAAGAAATCTTCTTGACAACCCAAAAACACTACATGGATATTTAGGAAGAAGTTATGCAATGCACTGACATATCTACAAGATGCACAGCTCAATAGTTCACTGCATACAAAATCCAGTTAGTAGCAGAAAGGCATGGCTTCTACAATTTTCTCTAGTCATTTACTAGTATTATGCATCACCTGGATACAAGTTTGCATTTCTTAAACATTTTCCGAACAAATCTGTTCCAATTAAAGTCAGTTTAAATGCTTCAGTATTCAATTTCTAGCTCACTGATTATTTCATAATTGAATTGTTGTCTGAAACTAGAATATCAGACTACACAAATATAGACAGGGTGTATGAGTGGACAATAAATACTTTCTAGAAGGCTCCTAAGGAAAAAGCAGAGAAAGCGGTGCTGGCAAGCAAAGTTCCCTGTACATATTCCCACACAAGCTTCATTTACTTTGTTATGGTTGCTCAAGCACATTTTTATTCAGCACAATCATTAGGACTCAAAAAAGCTTCCACTTAAGCCACATGCAGACCAGCCTCCATTCACACGCCCTTATCAAATTATCTATCATTACACAACCACATTCACAGAATTCCTTCAAAGATTAATATAAATGCATATGAAGTGTATATTTCTCAGAATTAAACAGCTTTCTAGAAAGAAAAAAGAATTCAGCACTAAATCAAACCCTACCTTGTTCAGTCTGCCTGTGAGATTAACAACAATTTTCCCAGCTCTGTGATCGTCAATGATCTCAAATTCACCAATGTAACCTGTGAACGATTAAATCAAGCAGAACCTTTATTATCCAAACTAGTGCACTGTCTCAAATGCAGACAAATCAAAAACTTAACATTTAGGCCATGTCTACATGAGAGAGCTGCAGTGGTTTAACTTAAAATCAATTCATATACCAGTTTTATTAAACTGCTGCCAAGCTTTTTTGGACACCTATTTTAGTTTAAGACTGACTTATTTTGGTTTAGCTTAAGAGTCCTAATCAACTTAAGCTAAACCAAATAAGCATCCACACACAGTCTTTCGCCTTGGTATCACTGAATTGGTTTAACAATCACCCTTAAAACTATTAGCACTCAACTGTTAAAATGGTGCAACTTTTTCATGTAGACAAGTCATCACATTTCAGCTATTACTGAATACACAACTATTATTCTCCATATAATGTACTTAATACAATGGTCTCATATCCAGCAATATTCGAGGCAGCACTAACTTTGTAAGGTTAGTCCTGCATCTCTCCAAGTACTCTTTTCAACTTGGCAGTTTAAGGAGTTGATTAGCTTACTCTACAAAAGAGCAGAGTAACTGATCAGCTCACTTTCCCACAGAGTCAAACTAAATGCAACTTAAGTTAACTTGAAAAGGCAATGCATGTTTTACCTAAGGAATCACTCAGACACTGACCACTGTGGATAGCTTCCAAAAAATTGCATTGTTGGTTTTATCTTGGCAGCATACCCAAGTTTTTCCAATTCTATCCTTCACTACACACTCCAAGCAAAAGACAATAAACAAAGTATTTGCCCTTGCCCACTCCCCACCCCAAAATGATTTTTTTTTTGCAGTTTGAAACATTGCAAGTGATGCTACAGGATGTCAAGTATCAGAGGGGTAGCCGTGTTAGTCTGGATCTGTAAAAAGCGACAAAGAGTCCTGTGGCACCTTATAGACTTACAGACGTATTGGAGCATAAGCTTTCGTGTGTGAATACTCACTTCATCAGATGCCACTACATGCATCTGACAAAGTGAGTATTCACCCACGAAAGCTTATGCTCCAATACATCTGTTAGTCTATAAGGTGCCATTGGACTCTGTCACTTTTTGCTACAGGAGATAGTCAAGCTTTACACTATTTTGGTGCCGCTTACCTTTTATAGAAATAATTAGATATGAATTTTACTTTCTGATGACTTACCATGCTTCATCATCACAGTTAAAAACCGCACGATTACTTTAGAGCACGGTCTAATGAGAACTTGACGTTTTCCACGTTTCTCTGCATTGTTGATGCTCTTAAGGGCATCGGCCAGAACATTCATGCGCACCATGATGCCTGTGTGTGGAACAAAAAGTTAGTTATGGGTGCTAACTTCTTGCTTTCACATTTAAGCAGGGATACTTTTAGAAAAAGTTAACACTGTTAATTTCAGAATTTTTGAACTCGGAACAGCAGATAGTAGATAATGTTTTCACCCCTCAGCTCACAGAGAGCCGAGAAGCAAAAGCTTCAAGATGTTTTATGCAAACAACACGCAGGTCGGATTATTATTTGTGCATGTCCACCACAATTCAAACCCACCATAACTATATTCAACAGTCTACATTTTATGCCACAAAAAGTTTATACAACATATACAGCATAAAACTTAAGTGTTTTACAATAAGATACGTTCAGAGACAAAGACTTACATATGTCTAGACAAAGACTAGACAAAGCATATTTAAAGATGCTGCAAGACATCCCGGCCAGGATTTTTCATAAGTGACCAGAGATTTCAGGTGTTCAATATGAAAAAGACCTAATTTCCAGAGATTAGCTGTACTTTCTGAAATCAGTCACCCCAAAACTGAAGCAGTCACTAGTTATTTTTGGACCTATTGGTTAATGTGGGCTAAAATCTCACAGTAGGAACTAGGCCTGTTGAGACTGTACTGGAGTACTGAGCAAAATCTTAGACCCTGATTAAATTACAGAACTGTTACACCATTAAAGTGACATGGCTTTGCACTTTTGGGGGGGGGGGGTTACTAAATTACTCAACTCTTGATAGTGGGTTTCAAGAATCATTTACCCCGCATTATACCCTGTCCAGGGCAAGGACAAAACCTTTTAAGTATTGCCCAATTCACCCATCTCTGGCAGAAATCCAGTTGCATATTGAAGATACTGTGGCACTTGGGCACTCAAGCTTATGTTCTGATGACTAGGGCAACGTATCCCACAGTTAAACAAGGCATTGTACTATCGCCCCATTTACCATTACACTGTTGGCGTTTGGGCTATACAGTTTTACAATAGGCTCGGAGGTGCTTGGAGTCCAGAGGGGATGTATCAAGCCACGTTGCCACACGCAATAAGCTCCTGCCTGGTGTATTTATCTGCACTGTGCACGGGGGCATTTACAGCTAAACTCAATCAGCACCCACCGATTTAACAGGAGATAAACTACGGGATATTTAGCGTGAACTCAGAGAGACTGACTGCTCCCTGCCCAGGCCCAGTCTGCGCCCTCCCGCCCCGATTCTTCCTCCTCTTCCAATGCCAAGCCTACGTCTGCACTCCCCCTCACCCCCGCGATGCCCCCTCCTACCACCGCCTCTCCCAGGGCCCAGGCTACCGTCCCACATTCCCCAGCTTCCACCCCCCCCCCCTTCCTGATCCCACCATCACGCTCCCCGGCCCCAGCCTGCCACCCGAACCCCCCCTCCCCCTCCAGCTCCCTCCAGTGAGCGGGTCTCAGGCTAGGAAAGCGCCTCCCCCCTCCCTATTCGGGTGGCTCCACCGGCGGCCGTGGCGGGCGCAAGCGGCTCAAAACCGACTGTGCCGGTTGGGCGGAGTCCGGAGGTGGCGGGAAGGCGGGTGAAGACGCCCGCAGGGCCAGGATGGGGATAGTACACGGCGGATGGCGCCTAGGGCCCAGCGAGGCCCGTAACTCACCGGTGCAGCAAGATGGCGGAAAAAGGAAGAGGCCAGGCGCGTGCAGGGTGTTATGGGAACTCGGGGTGGTGGAAGGAGATCTCAGGGATCTCGCGATACCCGCTCTCCCAGTCGGAGAGAAGCGCTCGCCTGTCTCTCCTGTTGTCATTGGCTGAGAGCGGCGCCCGCCATTTTTTTTGGCCCTTCCTCGGACAGGCAGCCGATACTTCCGCCGGGTATCCAATAGCAACCGGAATACTTCCGATCCGGGAGGGAGGAGGGTGAAGGCAAGTGTGAACGGACAAACCTAATGCCCGCTCACCCTGTCACCGCCTTTTGGGAGGGGCGCGCTCCGCAACCCGGTGGCCCACAGTCCGACGGGAGTTAGCTGGCTCGCGGGGAGTAGGTGAGCTCCGCATCTTGGGGGTGAGGGGAGCCCTGGGGCGAGGAAGGGGGCTCAGCGTGAAGGCCTTGGCGCAGGGAAGCGACTCGTTGCAGTGAGGGACGAGCTCGGAGCTCGCATGCTTGTGGGGGAGCCCTAAGGCTCAGCCCGTCCCCCACTCAGGGGTGCCAGAAGTGGGGAACTTAGTGCCCCACATGGTGTAGTCCACTAAGCGGGGACCTCCAGGCTAGGAAGCCATGGGTTGAACTCTGACTTGCAGTCAGGGCGACCTAGTAAGGAGGAAGCTAAACACCAGGGGGTCATGCAATGAGCTCTGTGCCTTCCAGTCAGGGGGCTCTGATGGGGGGAAGTTACCCAAGGGGGTCATGGGGTGAGCTTTGTGCCTTGCAGTCAAGATGTCCTGGTAGGGGGGAAGCTAGACACCTTAGGGGGTCATGGGGTGAGCTCTATGCCTTGCCCCATCAAGGGCTTCATAGAGGAAGCTTGCTGCCTCTCATGTTTAGAAGCATTCACAAGGGGAGAACTTGTCACCCCAAACAGTTAGGGAGCCCTAACAAAGACGTTTAGTAAGGGCTTCAGGACCTAGAAGTGGGGAGCTCAGCAACCAGCACAATGAGCGGTGGAACTGGCTGGAAGAGAGCTTTGTGTTGTGCATTTGACAGCATTCCAAAGACATTAGTCGAAATGACATCAGTTGGTAAAATTGTTAATAATGATGCAGAAAAAGTAGAAATATTCAACAAATATTTCTGGTTTGTATTTGGAAAGAAACAGGATAATGTAATCATATATGAGGCTGATGAAGTAGTTTCCAGTGCATTAGTAACTGAGGAGGAGATCAAAGATCATATACTAGGGATAAACATTTTAAAATTAACAATCCTGAATAATTTGTACTCAAAAATCCTGAAACAGGTGGATGAGGAGAACTTTGGTCACTGATGTTAATTTTTAATAAATTTGGGAGTACCAGAGAAATACCAGAAGACTACTAATGTTGTGCTAGTATTCAAAAAGGGGCACGTGGGATGACCCAGGTAGCTATAGAGCAGTTAGCCTGACATAAATCCTGAGCAAAATAATATAAAGTTGACATGGGATTACATTGATAAAGGATTAAAGATAGGAATGTAATTCATCCCATAATTTTATGGAAAATAGGTTTTATGGCACAAACCCAATTGTGAAGATTACACGTTTAGTTGAGAAAGGTAACTATATATGTATAGACTTTTGTAAGCTGTTTGATTTAGCACAACATAACATTCTGATTAAAAAAATAGCATTAGACAACATCAATAAAGCACATGTTAAATGGATTCAGAGATGGCTAATTTATGGATCTCAAAAGGTAGTTGTCCATAGGGAATCATCTTCAAATGGGGATGCTTCTAACAGGGTTCTGCAGGGATCAGTACCAGGTCCAGTTCAGTTCAACATTTTCATCAATTGCCTAAAACTAAATATAAAATTACTACTGATAAAATTAGTGGATGACACAAAGAGTGGTGAAGTGGTAAATAATGATAAGAACAGGGCAGTCACACAGAATAATCTGGATTGCTTAGTAAGGTAGGCCCATTCAAACAAAATATTTTAATATATCCATCTAAGTTATACATCTAGGAACAAGGAATGCAGGGCATTCATACAAAATGGGGGACTGTATCCTGAAAGGGAGTGACTGAAATGGAATTAAGGGTCTGAGCATACAAGCAACTGAACATGAGCTCCCAGTGTAATGGTGAGGCAAAAAGGGCTAATGCAATCCCTGGAAAACTAAACAGGAGTAGGAAGGTGATTTTCTCTCTATTTGGTATTGGTAAGACTGATACTGGAATACAACATACAATTCTGATATCCCACATTTTAAAAAGGATTTTGAAAAATTGGGGAGGGTAAAGAACCACAAAAATTATTCAATGAGAAAATGCCTTACAGTGAAAGCCTTAAAGAGCTCATTCTGTTAGTTTATCAAAAAGATTGAGAGATTACTTGATTGCAGTGCGTAAGGCCTTCACCAGAAGATATCAGGTAGTTAAGGGCTTTTACATCTAGTGAAGAAAAAACGGAATGCCTCCCTTTCTGTAAGATACACTTTAGTCCAACACAAGTTACTTGGAGCATAAGCTTTTTAGGCAGGGACTGTCTTTTTGTTCTGTATTTGTACAGTGCCTACCACACTGGGGCAGTATGGTTATACAAATTATACTGGTCTCAGTGCAGGGGTAACAATGAAATGAAAATGAAGCAGTGAGAGATAAAAAGGCATCTTTTAAAAAGTGGAAGTCAAATCCTAGTGAGGTAAATAGAAAGGAGTATAAACACTGCCAAATTAAGTGTAAAAATGTAATAAGAAAAGAAGAACAGCTAGCCAAAAACTCAAAAGGTAATAAAATGTTTTTTAAGTACATCAGAAGCGGGAAGCCTGCTAAACAACCAGTGGGGCCCCTGGACGATCGAGATAAAAAAGGAGCACTTAAAGTTGATAAAGTCATTGCGGAGAAAAAGATGGTTACTCACCTTTGTAACTGTTGTTCTTTGAGATGTGTTGCTCATATCCATTCCAATTAGGTTTGCGCGCGCCACGTGCACGATCGTCGGAGAATTTTTACCCTAGCGACACCCGGTGGGTCGGCTGTGGAGCCCCCTGGAGTGGCGCCTTCATGGCGCTGGATATATACCCCAGCCGGCCCAGCGCCCCCTCAGTTCCTTCTTGCCGGTAACTCTCACAGAGGGGAAGAGGGCGGGTTTGGAATCGATATGAGCAACACATCTCGAAGAACAACAGTTACAAAGGTGAGTAACCGTCTTTTCTTCTTCGAGTGCTTGCTCATATCGATTCCAATTAGGTGACTCCCAAGCCTTACCTAGGCGGTGGGGTCGGAGTGAAGTACCGTGGATTGTAGGACCGCTCTACCGAACGCTGCATTGGCTCTGGCCTGCCTAACGATGGCGTTGTGCGAGGCAAATGTATGTACTGACGACCAAGTGGCGGCTCTGCAGATCTCCTGAACTGGTACGTGGGCCAGGAACGCTGCCGACGAGGCTTAAGCCCTCGTAGAGTGAGCTGTGATAGAAGGGGTCAGGACCCCCGCTAAATCATAGCACGCACAAATACAAGACGTGATCCACAAAGAGATCCGCTGGAGGAGACCGGGAGGCCCTTCATCTGGTCCACTACCGCAACGAAGAGCTGCGTCGTTTTCCAGAAAGACTTCGTAAGCTCAATGTAGAAGGCGAGAGCCCTACGAACATCGAGGGAGTGCAGCCACTGTTCCTGACTACTGGCATGCAGTTTCAGGTAGAAAACCAGGAGGAAGATGTCTTGGTTGATATGAAAAGACGACCCCATCTCGGGAAGGAAGGCAGGATGAGGTTGTAGCTGCACCTTGTCCTTATGGAAGATCGTGTAAGGTGGCTCCGAGGTGAGAGCCTTGAGCTTGGAGACACGCCTCGCCGAAGTGATAGCAACGAGGAAAGCTGTCTTCCAAGAGAGGAATAAGAGGGAACATGTGGCCAACGGTTCAAAAGGGGCCCCCATAAGCCTGGAAAGGACCAGGTTAAGGTCCCACGTGGGTCCTGGCTGTTGAACCTGTGGGTAGAGGCTGTCTAGTCCCTTGAGGAACCTACCAACCATGGGGTTGGCGAAAACAGAACAGCCATTCACTCCCAGGTGGAAGGCTGAGATGGCTGCCAGATGAACTCTGATAGAAGATCTCGCCAGGCCCTGCCTTTTCAGGCTCAGGAGATAGTCCAGGATGAGAGGTTCAGACGCTTGGATGGGGGGGCATGTCATGGAGAGAACACCAAGAAGAGAATCGCTTCCATTTAGAACACCAGCAAGAGAATCGCTTCCATATATGTGGCCCGAGTGGAAAGTTTCCTGCTGCCCAACAGGACCTGCTGCACCAAACGAGAACAGAGGAGCTCTGAGTGGCTCAGCCAAGCAGCATCCACGCCGTGAGGTGGAGGGACTGAAGAATGGGGTGACAGAGGTGGCCGTGATCCTGAGTGATCAGATCTGGAAAGAGGGGCAGTGGGACTGGGGCATCCACGGAGATCTCCAACAGCGTGGTGTACCAATGCTGCCTGGGCCATGCTGGGACGACCAGGATCAGACGTGTCCTGTCCCTGCGCACCTTGAGCAAGACCTTGTGTACAAGGGGAAATGGCGGGAAGGTGTAAAACAGGCGGCTTGTCCACGGAAGCAGGAAGGCGTCTGTGAGGGAGCCCGGAGAGCGACCTTGAAGGGAGAAGAACACCGGGCATTTCCAGTTGCCACGTGAGGCGAACAGATCGACCTGGGGAAACCTCCACTTCAGGAAGATGGTATGGATGACATCTGGGCATATTGACCACTTGTGGGATTGGAAGGATCTGCTGAGGCAGTCCGCCAATGTGTTCTGGACCCCTGGGAGGAAAGATGCCACCAGGTGAATGGAGTGAGCTTTGCAGAATTCCCACAGTCGAATGGCCTGACAAAGGGGGGAGGACCGAGTGCCACCTTGTTTGTTGCTGTAGAACATGGCCGTGGTATTGTCTGTGAGGACTGCTACACAACGACCATGCAGCTGCTCCTGGAAAGCTTGACAAGCCAGACGAACAGCCATCAGCTCTCGAATGTTGATGTGGAGGGAGAGATCTGACTGGGTCCAGAGACCTTGTGTCTGGGTGTCCCCGAGATGGGTGCCCCATCCCAGGGCTGACGCGTCCGTGGCAAGGGATAAGAAGGGCTGAGGGGTGCGGAATGGAACTCCTTCGCACACCAGTCGTGGGTCCAGCCACCATTGGAGGGAGGCCAGGACTCTGTCCGGGACGGTGACCACCAGGTTCATGTTGTCTTGGCCTGGGCAATAGACAGATGCCAGCCATGCCTGAAAAGGGCGGAGCCGTAGCCTGGCATACCTGGTTACGAATGTGCAGGAAGCCATGTGACCCAGAAGAGTCAGTGAGATTCCCCCAGACACTTAAGGCAAGAGTCGTGGGGGTCGCCCGTCGGCATGGGCTTGGAGCAGGAGCCGCAGGGCTTAAATCCTGGAGCTTTGGGCATGAGCCCAACAACTACGGGGGGGAGAAACCCCTCACCCCTAAAAACTACAACTACTAGACTAAACTACAACTATGACAACTAACACTATAACTATGTACAAACTGCAATAGGAGCGCTAGGGAGAGTGGAGTGTTGGCTAAACCGAGCTCCATAGTTCCAACGACAGTCATGGGCGGTAAGAAGGAACTGAGGGGGTGCTGGGCTGACTGAGGTATATATCCAGCGCCATGAAGGTGCCACTCCAGGGGGCTCCACAGCCGACCCACCGGGTGTTGCTAGGGTAAAAATTCTCCAACAATCGTGCACGCGACATGCGCACACCTAATTGGAATCGATATGAGCAAGCACTCGAAGAAGAACTAAATGAATTCTTTGCTTCAGTCTTCACGGCTGAGGATGTTAGGGAGATTCCCAAATCTGAACCATCCTTTGTGGGTGACAAATCGGAGGAATTGTCACAAATTGAAGTGTCAGTAGAGGAGGTTTTGGAATTAATTGATAAACTTAACAGTAACAAGTCACCGGGACCAGATGGCATTCACCCAAGAGTTCTGAAAAAACTCAAATATGAAATTGCGGAACTATTAATTATGGTTTGTAACCTGTCCTTTAAATCAGCTTCTGTACCCAATGACTGGAAGATAGCTAATGTAATGCCAATATTTAAAAAGGGCTCTAGAGGTGATCCCGGCAATTACAGACCGGTAAGTCTAACGTCAGTACCGGGCAAATTAGTTGAAACAATAGTAAAGAATAAAAGTGTCAGACACATAGAGGAACATAAATTGTTGGGCAAAAGCCAACGTGGTTTCTGTAAAGGGCAATCATGTCTTACTAATCTATTAGAGTTCTTTGAAGGGGTCAACAAACATGTGGAGAAGGGGGATCCAGTGTACTTAGATTTCCAGAAAGCCTTTGACAAGGTCCCTCACCAAAGGCTCTTATGTAAATTAAGTTGTCATGGGATAAGAGGGAAGATCCTTTCATGGATTGAGAACTGGTTAAAAGACAGGGAACAAAGGGTAGGAATAAATGGTAAATTTTCAAAATGGAGAGGGATAACTAGTGGTGTTCCCCAAGGGTCAGTCCTAGGACCAATCCTATTCAACTTATTCATAAATGATCTGGAGAACGGGGTAAACAGTGAGGTGGCAAAGTTTGCAGACAATACTAAACTGCTCAGGATAGTTAAGACCAAAGCAGACTGTGAAGAACTTAAAAAAGATCTCACAAAACTAAGTGATTGGGCAACAAAATGGCAAATGAAATTTAATGTGGATAAATGTAAAGTAATGCACATTGGAAAAAATAACCCCAACTATACATACAATATGATGAGGGCTAATTTAGCTACAACTAATCAGGAAAGAGAGCTTGGAGTCATCGTGGATAGTTCTCTGAAGACGTCCACGCAGTGTGCAGTGGCAGTCAAAAAAGCAAACAGGATGTTAGGAATCATTAAAAAAGTGATAGAGAATAAGAATATTGACAGATGTAGTCTCCTCATATCAAAAACGATATACTGGCATTAGAAAAGGTTCAGAGAAGGGCAACTAAAATGATTAGGGGTTTGGAACGGGTCCCATATGGGGAGAGATTAAAGAGGCGAGGACTTTTCAGCTTGGAAAAGAGGAGACTAAGGGGGGATATGATAGAGGTATATAAAATCATGAGTGGTGTGGAGAAAGTGAATAAGGAAAAGTTATTTACTTGTTCCCATAATATAAGAACTAGGGGCCACCAAATTAAATTAATGGGCAGCAAGTTTAAAACAAATAAAAGGAAGTTCTTCACACAGCACACAGTCAACCTGTGGAACTCCTTGCCTGAGGAGGTTGTGAAGACTAGGACTATAACAGGGTTTAAAAGAGAACTAGATAAATTCATGGAGGTTCAGTCCATTAATGGCTATTAGCCAGAATGGGTAAGGAATGGTGTCCCTAGCCTCTTTGTCAGAGGGTGGAGATGGATGGCAGGAGAGCGATCACTTGATCATTACCTGTTAGGTTCACGCCCTCTGGGGCACGTCAGGATACTGGGCTGGATGGACCTTTGGTCTGACCCAGTATGACCAATCTTATGTGTTCTAAATGTAATGGCCTATGGTATACAGATCAGATTAGATCCAATGGTCCCTTCTGGCCTTAAACTCTGAAATCTCTTTTGAAACAGCAGGAAAAGAAATTGAAAGGAACTGTGATAGCGAAGGGTACTGAGCACCTCGTGTAGTCAGAAAGCCCCACAATGGGACACCAGCACCACTTTGCCAGTAAATCTGATTCAAGCAATACAAAACCACAGCTGCCTAACCTCAAGCGTTTGGGTCTGCTACTGTGGCTCAAAACACAGAAGACAACATAAGAGGTGGCCTGCACAAGAAAAATTACTGGTATAATTATGCTGGTAAGTTTCTTCATGTAGACAAACCCTGAAAAAAGTTTCTACCTTAAACCAGTTTATTTATGATCTCTCCTTTTAATAGCATGTATGATAGCACTCCTAATGAGGTGGGGTAGCAGTTGTGTGCTTTGTTGAAAAGGTCAGGTTTGAGTTTTGAGGCATTAGTTTCTCTGGTTGCTATATTTTCTTATAGGTAACTTCTTCATTGTAGCACTTTCTTCACTAATGTAATATACTAACAGCAGCCCTTCATACTCACTAGTCTCCAGCATTATGAAAAAAATGTATTCAGATCCTAAAGTTTTCTTTGTGAGAAACGGGGCCACTTATACAGAGCACATTACAGGCTTTGACCCTTTCACTCTCACTCCAGCCGTATTCCCTGATGTACTAATATTCCATTTAAATCACAGTGGTACATTCACTCAGCTTTTGTGCTTGGTGCACGTTACTGTGGGTACATTCAGCAGAAGTGAGGTAATTGAAATGATTGCTTAAACCTCATTTCTTCAGTTTTTCTTTTTGAAATTGCACAACTCACTAAACATTATGTAGCAGCCATAAATTTATAAACAAAAAAATTAGTCTTGAGTAAATTGTTTATGTGAGAAAATAAGTTTGAGACCAACAGAAGGGATATGTGGGGAGAGGAAAAAATCCTAAACTGGATTAGTGTGGGAAATACAGACATTTAAGCCACACACAAAAAACACCAACCCCCCCCCCCCCCCCAAAGGTATCTTCACATTCTAGTTTCTATTACCCCTTTTGCAAGATGAACATTTCAATCTGAATTAAAGTTTACCGAAATACCAAGAATATAAGTTAGCTTGGTTTTTGTTGGTATTTAAAAAGGATATCTTTACGTTAAGGATCACACACACACACACTCACAATTTTCCCTACTTCTGTATAGCTAACACCTAATACTATAAAAAAAGATGTAGTTTTACTTTTGCTTTGTGCTGTTAAATTTCAGGCATTCACAAGGGAACATGACATTCACTGGGAGGTAGAAGTGCAGGCCCTTTCCACCCACCGTAAACGCTGCAGGAGGGTATTTATCATTAATATAGCAGCTCTACCACTCTAAGTTTGGGATCAAGAAGATATCACTTATTTGGATTCCTTCACAGAGCTGTCTTTTTCCATTCTCTGCAAGTGAATCAACAGATCTTGGAAGAAAACAATGGGGTGGCTTCATTCCCTGAACCCCTTTTAGGACTCTATGGAAATTCTATCCTCACCTCCAGCCCTTTCTTGAGACCAGGATCAAAAAAGCACAGGGAGTGGTGAAATAGTTATGTGGAGTGGATTGCTCTAAAGAGAAGTGAGAGAGCCATCCTCCAAGCTCTTCTACAGCAGGTGCTACAATAAAGGTCAAGTAGTTATACTTTTATGATGCTAAAGTAAGTGTCTTGTTCCTCAGAGAGGCATCTCTTCCCACTCCACCCCTCCAACAAAGGTATTTATTTCCAAATTGCCACTATATTTTGGTAATAACATGCACAGAAAAATGCCAGGTATAGTTACTTCAAAACAAAGGAATAGTTACTTCAATATCCCCAAGGCTGATCTTTCATTATGGTCTTCAACCAGTTTTCAAGCCATATGAAAGCATTCATAGCCAAGAGCCAGTGTAATCACTTGCAAGTCTAGATTTTGGAGTAAAACTCTTGAATTATGGCACAGATGTCTGAAGATTCTTCAGCAACTTTTTTTTTAAAAAAGGGATGGTTTTTATTGTATATGAACACCACGGTATTACTTAGTTATACCATTTAACAAAGCTGGTTGTTTTTAAACATACACCCTAAATGTAGTATGCTAGAGTTGTGTATCAATCCACATTATGAAAACTGGCAGGGGAAAAGCTGGAGGCCTGGCAGCTTGATAAAGCAGATTTTTAGCGTCTGGGAAGCCCATTAGAGGCTGTTTGGAATTGTGTTCTGCTGTTTCTATAGACATCTTTAGAAGTGAGCAAGTTAACATTAGCACATATTTTTCAAAGTTGATTAAGATGGAAAAGTTCATACCATTGAAAGCTACTATTTCAGGCTACTTATAGGCTTAAACTATTAACCCTACATCAGTTTACATTTTAAAGATTCTCTGCAGCCATGGAGACTAAGGGAAATTCTATCATCATGGAGTATTATTGCTCATTATATGGGACACTCATCATCATTGTCAGAATCCAGTTAGTTAAATGTCAGCTTTGAGACATTAACAAATGTTTCATTTTCCCCAGCAGTGTCTAACTTTGTAGAGTTCAAACTTGAATTTTTTGTTGATTGGGCCTGCTTTGTCACTTTCATATATGGCCTTTCCCCACAGATTTATTCACAGTTCCTAAATAAATAATAGCAGCTGCTACTATGAAAGCTATGAGAAGCAACAGTAGACGGAATTCCATTTGCTGCAGAGAAAAGACATTACAGTCTCTTCTGCTCCCATGACATTCCAGGCTTCTCAGCAGCATAGGCACTACTTCTCAGATTGAATAAACAGCAGTTATACTGACAAGCTTTACTCTTTGGGGGAAATATAATATATAGACATTTGCTATCTTTAGAATAAGTGCAGTAGTTCAGTAGGAGAGACTACTCTTTAAAATAGTAGCCCTGTGCCCCCCATAGATATATTTGTGAGGTTGAAGCATAGAAGTACTTTCACATCTCCACTCTCCATCCTGGCAAAGATCAGATACATTGTGAACACATACCAGGGATGGGCAAAAAAGCAAATTCAAAATGGTTTTCTCGAGTCTATATTTTAAATTAAAAGGTAACATCATTTACCTGTTTTACAGCTGAGACAAACATTGAAGAAAGATCATTTTAAAACAATGTTTAACTTTTAAGATGCCAGGATATGTTAACATCTTTCAGCTTTTTACTTGAGGAAACAGAAGTACAGTTTTAAAAACTGAAGTCATAACTCAGAAGACAGTATTATTTACAAGAGACAGATATATCTCGTACATCTATGGACAGTACAACATACATAAAAACAGACTTGTTACATGGCTCCATGACTACAGCAGTTTTCCAGATAATTGACTGTTAGGGTACATGTACCCTAGCTCACTTTCAACATAGTTTCAGTGCAACGAGTTGACAGTTACACTACAGCTAGTGACTAAATTCAAAATTTAAGTGTTCAGGAGCCCTATTTGGCAGAAATAATCCATGGTTTATTCAACCGACTAAGCTAGCCAACAGAAACAAATAAATACTATTTTAGCTAGGCCATAGATTCATTTTTAGCCATAATTCTGCACAAGTGCCCACAGAAAGAACTGAATGGGAATGAAGACTGTTAATTGGTCTCTTCCCACTAGAATCAGTAGTAAAAATCTCCACACCACTTAACTAGTTCTTAAATCACATACTTCACTACTTTCTGTGCCCACAAATCAGTAGCCTATTGATGGTGGGGCAACACTACTAACTTCATTATGAGGATACTATTCATACATTACAAAAGTGCCAATTCTTGTGCTTTAGTACCCAAGACTTCCCACATGGTGTGGATGTTAAATAAGTTCAGCAGGGCTCCCCATTGCATAAAATAGGTATTTCCCATATATAATCACCAGCAGCCTACAAAACTATATGCCTACCAGAGCAAACATGAGACGCTCTCAGCTGTTCAGATAATGGCATTTCTGCTGAATAGGGACCCGATTTAAATTAGAGCCAATGAGCAAAGTAACTGCTTCTATAATATTAAGTATACATGAATTCTAGAAACTGTTCCCAGGGTCATCTTATGCTGTAGCTTAATTAGCAAGTGATGCTTCATTCATTTTTCTTCTCCTTTTGCTTGAGAAGTTTGTTAATCTCCCTTTTTGCCATGCCAACATACTTCGTAATGATTCCATGTTGGTTTAATCCAGGAAACAGCAACAAAAAAATCACTAAAATGAGATCAGACAGAACATAAATTACTCAACAGTATATATTTTCTTAGAAAAAGTTCCTTTCACTATATAACCCCACATGCTCACTGAACCCTATTAAGTGTTCTTTATACAGTAATTCCTCGCTTAATGTTGTAGTTATGTTCCTGAAAAATGCTACTTTAAGCGAAACGATGTTAAGCTAATCCAATTTTACACACACCGTGTAAGTTGTAAACAAACAACGTAATACTGTACATAGCAATGATGATTGTGAAGCTTGGTAGAGGTGGTGGAGTCAGAGGATGGAATATTTCCCAAGGAATGCCTTACTGCTAAATGATAAAGTGGCACTTGGCTGAGCCCTCAAGGGTTAACACGTTGTTGTTAATGTAGCCTCACACTCTACAAGGCAGCACAAATGGAGGGAGGAGACACAGCATGGCAGAGAGAGACAGAGAGGGGGTGGGTGGGTGACAGACACACACGCATTGCCCCTTTAAGTACGCTGACCCCACTCTAAGTACACTGCCTTTTTAAATAGATCAGCAAGACAGCAGCTGCTGCCAGCAAGCTCCCTCCATCCTGAGCACTGTTGTGCCGCCACCCCCACTCTGTGGAGATGGGGTACAGAAGCAGGGAAAGGGGGATACCCTGACATTAACATCCCTCTTCCTCTTCCTCCTCCCCCTCCACCCCCCCCCCCCCACCCCCAGCAAGCAGGAGGCTCCCGGGAGCAGCTCCAAGGCAGAGGGTAGGAGCAGCACATGGCAGTGGGGGGAGGGACAGCTGAACTGCCCGGCAATTGATAGCCTGCTGGGCAGCTGCCGCACAGGGAACTTAGGGGAGCTGATAGGGCGGCTGCCAGTCCACCCTGGTTCCAAGCCCCCACTAGCGAGCTCCAACGGGCTGCTCTTTCTGCAAGCAGTGGACAAAGCAGGCAGCTGCCAAACAATGTTATAAGGGAGCATTACGCAACTTTAAACGAGCATGTTCTCTAATTGATCAACGTTAACTGGGATGACATTAAGTGAGGAGTTACTGTATTGCTTTTCCTTTCAGTGGAAGTAGGAAAGTATGTCCATCAGAAAACAGTGGGTTTCAAACAAATTAGCAGTTTAGCGTGTGAACTTTTGGCTATCATGTCTCTATTCAGAAGAGGGGGAAATATTCTTGCTTGCATCCACTCTGCAAAATATAAACACTTACCTATAAGGTAGGTGAGGAAGAGATTATGAACTTGCTGTCCTACCCAAGCAATTCCAGCAAGGGAACAGAGCATGGTCATGAAGTACTAAGAATGAGAGATAAAACATTAAGTTACTGTTCTGTCCGGGATTTCACAAAATTTTAAATTCCCAAATTTAAAAAGGAAAACTAACTTCCAACCACTTTAGTTGGAAGCACCCCTCGCTCACCCAACTACAAACACTATAGTTACAAGCATAATTTAAAATGCCTGACTTGAGATCAGACAAATGTTCTCATATTTTCAGTTTATCAGTTTCCCAGTATATTAACTGTTCCTTTTGTTTGCAAGGGTCTTTCACACAGATGTGGTAGAGAAATATTTGTGTGTAATTGCACCACCATTACAACTGATAAGAAAACTGGCAGGTGCAGCATCTGAAGCTATTTTTAGGCCTTAAAAGGAGCCTGGTTTTCAGATGGCAAGCGCTTACTGAAAGACATCTATTTAAGATGGTCTCAGAAGTTGAGCTCCTCAAAGTTGTTATACTCTGCTTTAAGGTTAAGGTTGGTCACAGTTCGAGTTTACATTGAAAAGTGTTTTGAACCCTCATTTGGTAGATTCACAAAAATAAGATGCATTCCCTGCATTGCAAACTCAACCAGAGTTGCCATATCTAAATACAAGATGCCATTTCATAAAGAGACAAAACCCTTGTTTCAAATATGAATAAAGCAGAATCACAATTTAAGTAATTTTTTCAACCCCGGTACGTAAAAACTCTTCAGGGCCAAGTGTGCAAAGTACCATTTTAGGCTTTTCTTCCTTCAACGTGAAGAGACGTTTCCACCAGCCAATAATTCTCCGACGAGTTTTTACCAGGTTGCTGCAAATTTCATGAAATCTTTGCTGTTGTTCTGTGGTCCTTTTTAAAAAGAAATTTTTTAAAATAAATTTACTACAATCTGAAATATTTTGAGCCTAAGATATCATCCAAAGGTCAGTTTAAAGTTCAGGATGTAAAAATCATTGCTCTTTCAGTAAAAGCAAAAAACGTGCAGAGACCTTAACTTTTCAACATCAGTATTATCTACACTGAAGCATGATCTTGATTTTGTTTACTTTTACATTTCCTTAAATTACTGTCATTTTATTGAGCACCCTATATTTATCAATCGACTATATACTTTGAACTTGTTTTTGAATTCACTGTACAGGTCTGTCGCATCTTACGTGCATTTAACATGCGCGATTTCAGCTTTATGCAGTCGGCAAAAAAAAAAAAAAAAAGAGAGCAAAATAACAATTTTAATACTGTACCTGTAGTGCGGGCGATTCCGCCTGCCATTCAACTCAATGTAATTTTGACTATACGCGGTTTTCGCTTTACGTGCTAACCGCGGAATGGAACCCCCGCGTAAGATGAGACTCGCCTGTATACTGAATCTCTCAAAAATTGTGTACTAATCTTTCAAGGGCAATTAATTCAAAAGGCTTGCATAATGCTACATTAGAGCATGCATAAGAGATGCACACCTCTACTGAAGTTTTATCCGCTATCCAGTTTATTGCACCGACTGTTGCATGTATGATTACCTGCCCTGTGGGCGGGTGGCGTATGTGTGCAGTCGGTGCAAGGAGCTCCTGGCCCTCAGAGACCATGTACGGACTTTGGAGGCCAGGGTGGCGGAACTGGAGGAGCTGAGAGAGGCAGAGAGGTATGTTGATGAGGCTTTCCGGGACACTGTAGAATTGTCCCACCTCCGCTTAGACAGCACCTGTGCTGTTAAGGAGGAAGAAGGTCCCAGGGAAGTAGAGCAGTCAATGGGAGCAGAGGGAAACTTTCCCGTAGTTGGGACCCTCCTTCCAGATGGTTCTGGGGTTGCCTCTCGCACTGAGGTTGCCTCTCCGGGGGAGGGAACTCCAGTTTCTAGGAAAAGGCAGGTGTTAGTAATGGGAGATTCGATTATTAGAAATGTAGATAGCTGGGTCTGTGATGACCGGGAGAACCGTATGGTGACTTGCCTGCCTGGTGCGAAGGTTGCGGATCTCTCGAGGCATCTAGATAGACTTATGTGTAGTGCTGGGGAGGAGCCGGTGGTCGTGGTACATGTAGGTACCAATGACATAGGGAAGGGTAGGAGAGATGTCCTGGAAGCCAAATTTAGGCTGCTAGGGAAGAGACTGAAATCCAGGACCTCTATGGTGGCATTTTCAGAAATGCTCCCAGTTCCACGCGCAGGGCCAGGTAGGCAGGCAGAGCTTCAGAGTCTCAATGCGTGGATGAGACGATGGTGTAGAGAGGAGGGGTTCACGTTCATTAGGAACTGGGGAAACTTCTGGGATGGGAGGAGCCTATACAGGAGAGATGGGCTCCACCTAAACCAAAGTGGAACCAGACTGCTGGCACTAAACATTAAAAAGGTTGTAGAGCAGTTTTTAAACTAGGAGATGGGGGAAAGCCGACTGCTGCAGAGGAGCGTGTGGATCGGACACAGACTTCCCTTAGGGGAGAGTCTGATGATAGAGAATCTCCAGGTTATAGTCAGGAGCAGAGGACTGAAAAGTATAATGTAAGGGCCGGATCAGATGATAAACAGCCACATAAAAAAGAATCTGGCACATCAGAAAAAGACAGGCTAATAAACAGGGACAAGTTTTTTAAGTGCTTGTACACAAATGCCAGAAGTCTAAATAATAAGATGGGTGAACTAGAGTGCCTTGTGATAAAGGAGAATATAGATATAATAGGCATCACAGAAACCTGGTGGACTCAGAGCAATCAATGGGACACAATCATTCCGGGGTACAAAATATATCGGAAGGACAGAACAGGCCGTGCAGGGGGAGGAGTGGCACTATATGTTAAAGAAAGTGTAGATTCAAATGAAGTAAAAATCTTAAGCGAATCCACAGGTTCCATAGAGTCTCTATGGATAGAAATTTCATGCTCTAGTAAAAATATAACATTAGGGATCTATTATCGACCACCTGACCAGGACAGTTATAGTGATGATGAAATGCTAAGGGAAATTAGAGAGGCTATCAAAATTAAGAACCCAATAATAGTGGGGGATTTCAATTATCCCCATATTGACTGGGAACATTTCACTTCAGGACGAAATGCAGAGATAAAATTTCTCGATACTTTAAATGACTGCTTCATGGAGCAGCTAGTACGGGAACCCACAAGGGGAGAGGCGACTCTAGATTTAATCCTGAGTGGAGCGCAGGAGCTGGTCCAAGAGGTAACTATAGCGGGACCGCTTGGAAATAGTGACCATAATACAATAGCATTCAACATCCCTGTGGTGGGAAGAACACCTCAACTGCCCAACACTGTGGCCTTTAATTTCAAAAGGGGGAACTATACAAAAATGAGGGGGTTAGTTAGACAAAAGTTAAAAGGTTCAGTGACTAAAGTGAAATCCCTGCAAGTTGCGTGGGCCCTTTTTAAAGACACCATAATAGAGGCTCAACTTCAATGTATACCCCAAATTAAGAAAAACAGTAAAAGAACTAAAAAAGAGCCACCGTGGCTTAACAACCATGTAAAAGAAGCAGTGAGAGATAAAAAGACTTCCTTTAAAAAGTGGAAGTCAAATCCTAGTGAGGCAAATAGAAAGGAGCACAAACACTGCCAACTTAAGTGCAAGAGTGTAATAAGAAAAGCCAAAGAGGAGTTTGAAGAACAGCTAGCCAAAAACTCCAAAGGTAATAACAAAATGTTTTTTAAGTACATGAGAAGCAGGAAGCCTGCTAAACAACCAGTGGGGCCCCTTGACGATGAAAATACAAAAGGAGCGCTTAAAGATGATAAAGTCATTGTGGAGAAACTAAATGGATTCTTTGCTTCAGTCTTCACGGCTGAGGATGTTAGGGAGATTCCCAAACCTGAGCTGGCTTTTGTAGGTGACAAATCTGAGGAACTGTCACAGATTGAAGTATCACTAGAGGAGGTTTTGGAATTAATTGATAAACTCAACATTAACAAGTCACCGGGACCAGATGGCATTCACCCAAGAGTTCTGAAAGAACTCAAATGTGAAGTTGCGGAACTATTAACTAAGGTTTGTAACCTGTCCTTTAAATCGGCTTCGGTACCCAATGACTGGAAGTTAGCTAATGTAACGCCAATATTTAAAAAGGGCTCTAGGGGTGATCCCGTCAATTACAGACCGGTAAGTCTAACGTCGGTACCGGGCAAATTAGTTGAAACAATAGTAAAGAACAAAATTGTCAGACACATAGAAAAACAAACTCTTGAGCAATAGTCAACATGGTTTCTGTAAAGGGAAATCGTGTCTTACTAATCTATTAGAGTTCTTTGAAGGGGTCAACAAACATGTGGACAAGGGGGATCCGGTGGACATAGTGTACTTAGATTTCCAGAAAGCCTTTGACAAGGTCCCTGACCAAAGGCTCTTACGTAAATTAAGCTGTCATGGGATAAAAGGGAAGGTCCTTTCATGGATTGAGAACTGGTTAAAGGACAGGGAACAAAGGGTAGGAATTAATGGTAAATTCTCAGAATGGAGAGGGGTAACTAGTGGTGTTCCCCAAGGGTCAGTCCTAGGACCTATCCTATTCAATTTATTCATAAATGATCTGGAGAAAGGGGTAAACAGTGAGGTGGCAAAGTTTGCAGATGATACTAAACTACTCAAGATAGTTAAGACCAAAGCAGATTGTGAAGAACTTCAAAAAGATCTCACAAAACTAAGTGATTGGGCAACAAAATGGCAAATGAAATTTAATGTGGATAAATGTAAAGTAATGCACATTGGAAAAAATAACCCCAACTATACATACAACATGATGGGGGCTAATTTAGCTACAACGAGTCAGGAAAAAGATCTTGGCGTCATCGTGGATAGTTCTCTAAAGATGTCCACGCAGTGTGCAGAGCCGGTCAAAAAAGCAAACAGGATGTTAGGAATCATTAAAAAGGGGATAGAGAATAAGACTGAGAATATATTATTGCCCTTATATAAATCCATGGTTCGCCCACATCTCGAATACTGTGTACAGATGTGGTCTCCTCACCTCAAAAAAGATATTCTAGCACTAGAAAAGGTTCAGAAAAGAGCAACTAAAATGATTAAGGGTTTAGAGAGGGTCCCATATGAGGAAAGATTAAAGAGGCTAGGACTCTTCAGTTTGGAAAAGAGAAGACTAAGGGGGGACATGATAGAGGTATATAAAATCATGAGTGATGTTGAGAAAGTGGATAAGGAAAAGTTATTTACTTATTCCCATAATACAAGAACTAGGGGTCACCAAAAGAAATTAATAGGCAGCAGGTTTAAAACAAATAAAAGGAAGTTCTTCTTCACGCAGCGCACAGTCAACTTGTGGAACTCCTTACCTGAGGAGGTTGTGAAGGCTAGGACTATAACAATGTTTAAAAGGGGACTGGATAAATTCATGGTGGCTAAGTCCATAAATGGCTATTAGCCAGGATGGGTAAGAATGGTGTCCCTAGCCTCTGTTCGTCAGAGGATGGAGATGGATGGCAGGAGAGAGATCACTTGATCATTGCCTGTTAGGTTCACTCCCTCTGGGGCACCTGGCATTGGCCACTGTCGGTAGACAGATACTGGGCTAGATGGACCTTTGGTCTGACCCAGTACGGCCTTTCTTATGTTCTTACCAAGTCTGGCTACACTAGCTGATACTCTTGCATAGAATTCCCCCCCCCCCAACAGCTGTATGGTCTTACCCTGGCATTAGCCAATTATCCCACTTTAGATTCTGTTTTTTTAAAAATCCAACATGTAATTCTCTAGGTTTTCCTTCCAGTAGGTCAGGTTATCGTTACTTCTTTCTGTAAAAGTTCACTTTCCTTCCCCCAAGTTGAAGTGTTGATTATTTCACACCCAAATTTCTACTCTAGGTCCCTGTGTATTACTTTCTTCATCCTTATTTATGTTTAGTACTACTCCACTTCAGTACCTACAATTTTCATCCATGTGCTGTATACTCCCCTTTCTAGATTTTTAGTCAGTCCATATTTAACACAAATCACTCCCTGTGCAAGTTTGAATTGTTAAGACTTGAAGTGTTAGCTTTAGAAGAATAAAGTTAGTAGTGGGGCAACACCTTAAAGCAGTTTAAGGCAATATTGCCCATCACAAAAGACATCTTTAGCTGGAATGAGGCAGAGCTGGGAAGACGTGCAGTACCCCACCTTCCTCATCTTCTAAAATAAAATTAAGTTCGATTTCTTACGAGTGGACTCACTAGCATCTTTTGGTTAGCAGATGATGAGTGCCTGACCCTTACATGCTACAGTATACACAACTGACCTGATATTAGCCACTCAATTGCCCATTTTGACAATGTTCATTTTCATAAATCGGAAAGCTATAAGGGGTTTATTTCTTTAGTTTTGATTTTACGTACCATTTATTAGAGCCAAAAATTCTAGGAGCAAGAGCAGGAACAAGATAGTCAGCCAGACACAGGAACATGACAAAACAAGAGACACCTGAAAGAACAGAAGGGTCCAGGTAGTAGATCATCCTGTAAAGAAAAGGCAATATAAAAATTGCTTTTTTGTGGATTTCTGAAAATTCAGTTAGTCTAAATCTTTAAATTGCTGCATTTAAAAGGATGTTGTCTGAGTGCAACACAAATTTAGATTTAAACAAATTTAACAAGTTAAGTGGTTCAAAGTTGCTCTCCGCTCCAGTGATAAAAAAAAAACACAATACAGAACTATTCCCCTGCAGTACCCTCCACTGAAAGATCACTGTATTGAATACAAGTGAAAAGAATGAATGCAACAAGCGAAACTGACTTCTGTTGTCTAGTCTAAAACAAGGGAAATGCAATAATAATGGCATAAGTAGTGAAAAGTATACCAGTTCTTTAGTTTGCAGGCAGTAAACAAGTGATTTAAGATGACAAGCAACTTTTGTGGCAATCATGGGTGCCAAACTAGTTAACACTAAAACCTGCAGCAAGACAATGTGCTATGCAAATTGTTTAGCAATACAGAATGTTTACACTATTTCAGGAAGGGACAGTTACTTCACTTGTACTTCTAATTTTATGAAGATGTCATCTTAAGACTTGTCACTCTTGATTTGCAGTTCCCTAGCACAGGCAAGCAAAACACCATCCCAAGGACAGCAGGTTGGGGATACTTCCCCAACCCACGTTAAGTGTTGATACACCAAGGAGCTTTTATGAAAACACAAGGCATGGTGAGTGCTAGCTCAAGAATCAAGAAACTGATCGTACTTTAATCCCTACAAAAAACGAGTTATTTTACAAGCACCAAAGAATCACTATTTGCACATTTGTTTTCCATGTCCACTGAATGTAGGACAAGAAGTAATCTGCTTAATCTAGAGCAGGGAAGATTTAGGTTGAATATTAAGAAAAACTTTAGGACAATTAAGTACTCGAATAGGTTACCAACGGAGGTTATGAAAACTCAGTCATTGAAAGTTTTTAAGAACAGGTTAGACAAACCCGTCAGGGATAGTCTAGGTGTAGTTGGTCCTACGTCGGCACTGAGGGCTGGACTAGATGGCCTCAAGGTCCCTTCCAGCCCTTCATTTCTAGATGAAGTGGTAGAACTTCCTAGTGTACATGCAGCTGTATCTGTATAAAGATATTTCTATCGGTATAGCTTGTTTTACCCTATGGGGAAAATCAAGAACTGTGTTTAGACCAGACCTAGAACCTTTTATCCACAACTGGCACTGATCATCTCAGATACACAGGTCCTCAACACTCTATTTAGAGGATCATGAGGAGGTTTACTAAATTCTAGACTCTGCCCTCACCTCAGCATTCCAAGAGGAAGCTCTCTGGGCCAGCTCATGACGGTTATGGAAGTATTCAGAGGATACAAGTCTATGAGATACGTCATCTTGAGTACTCAAGTGTTGTAATATTTGTAAAAAGCAACAGAGGGTCCTGTGGCACCTTTAAGACTAACAGAAGTATTGGGAGCATAAGCTTTCGTGGGTAAGAACCTCACTTCTTCAGATGCAAGTAATGGAAATCTCCAGAGGCAGGTAACTTGCATCTGAAGAAGTGAGGTTCTTACCCACGAAAGCTTATGCTCCCAATACTTCTGTTAATCTTAAAGGTGCCACAGGACCCTCTGTTGCTTTTTACAGATTCAGACTAACACGGCTACCCCTCTGATACGTAATATTTGTAGGTATATCTGACACCCGTGGCACTACAAGCCTAACCCCAAGGCACAGCTGAATCTGTTCATCAGTGAGGTACACTATTCTGCCCCTCTTGTGAGAGTTTGAGACCAAACGACATTCTAAGAAAACAAGTAGTCTGAAGTGGACTGAACTTTAAGTACAAAGATCTAAAGTGCTTTGACAACAGCACTTAATTACTGGAGCACAGCAGCAAGGTTCCTCTAATGCAGTGTTTTTCAAAGTTTGGGCCGTGGCATGTAAAGCACTGGGTCGCCTTGCTCAGCAACCACAGACCCTAGCAGCTCTGGTCAACACTGCCCATCGGGACATTACAAGTCCCATTGGTGGTGCTTCAGAGCTAAGGCAGGCTAGCGCCTACCTGTTCTGACACCGCGCTGCGCCCCGGAAGTGGCCAGGTCTGGCAGGGGGCCATGGGGCTCCGCGCGCTACTCTCGCCCCAAGCACCAGCTCCTGGCCAATGGGAGCTGGGGGGGGGGGGTGTGTGTGCAGTCTGCGGTGCCAGGACAGGCAGGAAACCTGCCTCCGCACCCCCGGCTGTGCCGCTGATCAGGAGCCACCAGAGGTAAGCCTGCACCCCAATCCCCTGCCCTAGCCCTGAGCCCCCCCAACCCAGAACCCCTTCCTGCACCCCAAACCCCTCATCCCTGGCCCCAGCCCAGAGCCTTCACCCCCAGCCCTGACCCCCTCCTGCACCCCAACCCCCTGCCCCAGCCCTGAGCCCCCCCCAAACCGAGCCCCTCCTGCACCCCTCATCCCCAGCACCGAGCCCTGGCCCCCATCCCGCACACTAAGCATCTGCCCCAGCCCAGAGCCCCCTCCCACACCGAACCCCTCATTCCCAGCCCCACTCCACAGCCCACACCCCAACCCTCTGCTCCAGCCCTGAGCCTCTCCCACACCCCAAACCCCTCATCCACAGCTCCATTGGGTTGCGGGCATCAACAATTTTCTTCAACTGGGTCCCCAGAAAAAAAGTTTGAAAACCATTGCTCTAAGGTTTCTGGGACTAAATCATCAGTGCTGCCACTGGCCTGTGTGTGGGTGGAACGTGGCTTGTGCTCCTTCCTGTTACCACTGTTTTCAGAAAGAGAAATCTTTAGAGCTTGGGGAGTTCTGCTTTACTTGCATAAACAGAGATCTTGCATAAACAGAGATCCTGGAGTAAGAATCCTGCACAAATGCCTCTTTAGAGAAGTAAAGACTTGCTAAGTTTCTCTGCATTTTTGCTATCAAAAGAAGTAAGTGGTCACAGGGTGCTGCACTCACAGAAAAGCAAAGGAAACAGCACCCATCAATACAAGTGGAAACCAAGCTCTCTCCCAACGAAGGATTTTGTCAGCTACCAGAATTACTTCTCCCCATCCTTGCAAATGTTCTTCCAAACTTGCAGTCTCTGCAGCCTGTATTTAAAAAAAAAAAAAAAAAAGCTTCATCATTCATTAAGAAATCAAATAATTCTTGCATCTAAAGTGCTTTATAGATACACAAATCATATTAAATAAGGACCCTTGGCTGTGAAGCCACTCTCAACTAAGTTATTTTTTATTAAGATACCAGATATGGGTAGTTCCTTTTTTCAATTAGAAAAACATTTTTATATCAACAATTCACCTCAGTCAGACCCAAAAGAGTATGGGATAAAGCAATATAGTCAGTTTCAATCAAAACAGCGAGACTGAGATTTTCTAAGCAATTTACAGAGTAGAATGTCTCTCTAAATCCCCTACACTGTTTTGAGACTCCCAACCTGAATAGGATCCCAAGACATACTGCTATATTAAAAGATTTGTAATTTGCTATTTTCAGACATAGAAGAAATCCCCTAGTCTAGTGTTTCCCAACCTTTATTAGGTCCCATAGCCCCTTCTTGAAAATATGATATTCTAAGTACCACATGCAAATTTCTCTTTTCTATGCACATTTAATTTAGCCCTTCATAAGCTTAATTTAAGTATATCTAGACTGTGAAGTAAATGCCTAGCAGGCCTAAAATGTTAGATAATAACTATGTCTGGCTAGAAAATAAAAATTCCAATAAAAAATTCTCCGATTTCAACCTTTGTTTTTGTTCCAATGTGAAACAAAAGCAAGACCTTTCTCCTCCCCCAATAAATACTTCTGAAATAGCCAATAGAACAGTGATTAGGGCACTCACCCAGAATATAGCAGACCCAGATTCAAGTTTCTGGTCTGAATCATGCAAACCAGGGACTTGTTGAATATGGGTTTCCTACAACCCAGGAGAGTGCCCTAACCACGGGGCTACTGGCTATTCTAGGGTGGGTTTCTGGTTTCAACCAGAAATTCTGTTCTGGACCTGAGAAACCTTCCTGATAAAAGTTTCATCTGAACGATACATTTCAACTAATGAATATTTTCAATTTCCAACAAAAAATTTAATCTAAAATGAGGAGTTCAGGGTGTGGGAGGGGCTTCGGGATGGAGCAGGCTGTTGCAGGGATGGGTGAGGGCTCCAGGTAGGGGTGCAGGCTCTGGGGTGAGGCTGGGGATGAGGGGTTGGGGGTGCAGGAGGGTGCTTCGGGCTGGGACCGAGGGGTTCAGAGGGTGGGAGAGGGATCAAGGCTGGGGTGGGGGGGCTGGGGTGTGTGTGTGTGTGTGTGGGGGGGGGGGGGGTGTCAGGGTCCAGACTCCAGGCAGTGCTTACCTGAAGCAGCTCCCAGAAGCAGTGTCTTGACCACCCTCTGCACACTGCCCCATCCGCAGGTGCCGCCCCTGCAGCTCCCATTGGCCATGGTTCCCAGCCAATGGGAGCTGCGGGGGCGACACTTGTGGCGGGGACAGCGTGCGGAGACCCCTGGCTGCCCCTACGCATAGGAGCCGGAGGGGGGACATGCCACTGCTTCCAGGAGCCGTGCAGAGCCACAGCACGCGCGGAGCAGGGCAAACCCCCGACCCCCAGCTGGAGCGCCAGAGTGGGTCAAGCCCGACCCTGCTCCCCGGCGGGAGCTCGAGGGCCAGATTAAATGTCTGAAGGGCCGGATGCAGCCCCTGAGCTGTAGTTTACCCACCCCTGTTCTAGACCCAACTGACACCACCCCCAGCATGTGCGCGTGCGCGCGCACACACACACACACACACACTTCCCCAGGGAGATAGGAGGAAAACCCCCATGTGCCCCAGGCCTCCCAGTACTGCAGGGCCCAGTCTGCAGCCTCTGCAGGGTAGGGAGTACAGAGGGAGCTCATACTCTGCAGTGGCTTTGTTTGTGACAGGCCCTTCTATTGCACCAATCCCCACAGCTGCACATTTTGAACCAGCTGTGTATGTGTGTCTCTTTTTAAAGATGAGCTCTGAAGGGTGATATGGAACTTTGCAAATTCACTTCAGCAGCTCAAGTTGTGCAGCTTGGTGCAAGCGGAAATCTAGGCTTAGCAAAAAATAAATAAAAAAGTCTTATTCACCATTATGGCTCAAAGCAGACAAGTGCATTTTGCTTCCCAAGCATTTTCTAAAATGCTGCAGTGCAGGGGATGACTGTACTAAAAAAAAAAAAAAAGTTTCAAGAGCTTTTGGGTATCACTTTCAATAAGGTCTCTTAGCACAGAGTTTGGGAACCTTCTGCTTTAATATAAACCATAACAAATGGGTTAACCACTGATACAAAGTCATGGTTAATCCATCAGACTTCAAGGCCAGAGAACACCACTGCAATGAGAATGTATATTGATGATAAGTTCAAATTGCCTATTGTTTCAGTTCTCCTCTTAAAAGTGAATTATGATTTTTCCAGGTTTTTGTTTTAGTTTGTGCATTTGGTAGCACCTACATCTAGTCAGTTTCACTATTTCCTCCTTCCTGTATTTTCAAGAAGTAATTTCCCCCCTTTTGTCTATTTGGAATTTTTAGAATAATACAAGTTGAAGAATCTTAAAATATAGTTATAAAACACATATGTCCAAGGGAGTACCCTAAATAACTACTCCGTTTTGTTTTATTTAAATTTCAAACTGAATGGAAGATAAACTCGTTCTTCCCCTGTTCTGCTACCACCACCGATCAAATCTTCACTTCTTCCACCCTTAGCTTTGTAGCTATATCCATCCCTTACGTTAAACTGTCCGACTAGCCACCCTGCAACTTCTGTGGTTTTCTTACATCTGTCAAACACCTAGTCACACCCAAAATACGCTGAATATGAACATCCCGAGGAAAGGCTGATAGCTTGTAATCTCTGTGAGAGAACCTAAGAAAGAAAGCCTGTATATATTACGTAAAAAACAATCGGATTTTAAAATTGCATACAGGACTGGACCAATTACAAGTGACCAAGGCCTCGTGTGGGGTTTGCTTGGAAGCGCCGAGCTAATCCCTGTTCCCTTTATTAGCGGGGCAGGTGCTAACACCACAAGGATGCCCTGCGCAGCCAGCGGCTGCAGCCCTTCTGCGCGCACTGACCAAAGCCACCCCAGGTTGGGGGAGGGGAGGCTGAACCAGTGGAGACCTTTGGCCACCGGCGCTTAGACGGGCTCAGGCGGTGAGCAAGCACAGGGGAAGCACACGGAGACTGACAGGCCGCCCTGCGGCTGCACACCCCCTCCGGGCCCAGGGAGCCGCTAGGCAGGCGGCGCCACGCCATCTGTCCGGATAGGCTCGGCCTCCCGCAACGAGCGCTCCGTCCCCGCCGCACAAACAGCCCCGCTCCTGCGGAAGGGGGAGCCAGTCCCCAGCAGCGTCTCCCGGAGGCGGGCGAAACGGGGCAGGCCGGGATCCCTTCGCTACGGGATGGCGGAGGGGTAAATTTCCGTTGGTCGCCACGCCCGGCTGGAGAGCGAGGGCTGAAGACGCGTGTAGCTGGGGTGGGGGAAGAGGAGACGCAGCCCCACTGTCTCCCTCCTTCCCCGAACAGACCGCGCCCAGGGAGAGAAGAATGGCACAAGGGGCCGGAGACGCTCGCGTCCCCTTCCGGCTTCCCAAACGACCCGGCTCCGACAGACCCGCTCACCAGCTGGTTCGCGCTCTTGTTGTCTCCCTCCGCCATTTTGTGCGAATCTGATGTGTGCTGCGGTTGCTGCTTCTCGTCCTCTGGCCGCGCCCTCCCCCTCGCTGCACTGCAGCCGTCAAACAGCGCTGCCGCGGCCCGCCAGACACACGGGCCGCCGCCCTTATAGACGCGGCGTCCAGTGGGGGAGGGAGAAGCTGCTGGCTCCACCCACACGCCGTGCCCGCCCAATTGGTTGGCCGACTCAAACCCTGGGTCAGGCCAATCCCAGAGCGCTCAACTGCAACCGGTGCCTGCTGGCAGTTGTTGTTTGAATACAGACAGCGACCAATCAGGGAGCCGCTTCTTTTCTCCTTCTCAGTAGCGTACAGCGCTAACTGGTCGCCGGGGTCGCATAGGGGAAAGCTCCCCCGTGGTGACGGAACCAAATCTCCCTGGGGGTAGTGAGAGGGGGAGTCAGTTGGGGCTGGGGAAAGGGAGATACTCCACCATTCACAGCCCCCCAGATCTAGGGGGGAAGGGGCAGAGAGACTCTCCCTCAGGGCCAGCTTTAGGCCAATTTCCCAGAATCGGGCCCCACGCCTAAGAGGGCCCCCGTGGCCTAAAGAAGAGCGCCTAACTTAGGCACCTTTTAAATTTTTTTACTCACCCAGCGGCGGTCCGGGTCTTCGGCGGCGGCGGGTCCTTCACTCGCTCCAGGTCTTGTGAAGGACCCGCCGCCGAAGACCTGGACCGTCGCCGGGTATTCAAATCGGGCCCCGCACTTACTAAAGCCGGCCCTGCTCTCCCGTTCACAGCTGAACCTCGGGGTGCTTTGCCAGTGCAGTGGGTGCCTGCCTCAGTAGTAGCTTTCTACCTCCTGCACAAGTAGACTCATAAGAGGGGTCCCTGAAGAGGGACAGGGAAGAGGAATAAATTGCCTAGGGAGGTTGTGGAATCTCCATCCCTGGAGATATTTAAGAGTAGGTTAGATAAATGTCTATCAGGGATGGTCTAAACAGTATTTGGTCCTGCCATGCGGGCAGGGGACTGGACTCGATGACCTCTCGAGGTCCCTTCCAGTCCTAGAATCTATGAATCTATGAGGTGTGTGAGGGGGGGACAGAAATAAACTGGAGGGTATAACCCTGAGCCACAGTGCTGAGGACCCAACGGTCGGAAGTTATAGAGCAGGCGGGGTAGGCAACCTATGGCACGCGTGCCGAAGGCGGCACACGAGCTGATTGTCAGTGGCACTCACACTGCCTGGGTCCTGGCCCCTGGTCTGGGGGGGCTCTGCATTTTAATTTAATTTTAAATGAAGCTTCTTAAACATTTTAAAAACCTTATTTACTTCACATACAACAATAGTTTAATTATATATTATAGACTTATAGAAAGAGACCTTCTAAAAACATTAAAATGTATTACTGGCACGCGAAATCTTAAATTAGAGTGAATAAATGAAGACTTGGCACACCACTTCTGAAAGGTTGCCGACCCCCGTTATAGAGGCACAGGCGGGGAGGAAAGGGGATAGACGGTTGAAGAAACGCTGGGAAGCAGGATCCAGGACACAGACTGGCAGGTCGCCCTCAAGCGCACCCTCAAAATGCTCACTTACCACCCTGTTGGGTGCGGGTCGAGCTCAACTGAGCAGAGGACGTCAGCTGGTGGCCTTGCCTGTGTTTATAGTCCTTGCTCTTCTTATGGAAGGGCTCCAATCTGGGCTGGCTCCCGAACCTTTGGGGCTGCTGCGGCTTAAACTGCTTCCTAGCTGGGCCCGGGGTGTAGAGGCCCAGGATCTGTAAGGTCGCTCAGGAGTCCTTCTGACCATGTAACTTAGTGTCTGTTTGCTCGGCGAACAGCACTTGACCATCAAATAGGAGGTCCTGGATCGACGACTGGACCTCTGTCATAAGGCCCAAGAATTGCAACCAGGACGCTCTCCTCATGGAGATGGCAGAGGCCATGGTTCAGGCCGCGGAGTCCGCCACATCTGAGACTGCCTGGAGGGCCACTCTAGCCACCACTTTGCCCTCGTCAAGGATCGCCCGGAACGCCTTCCTCGGGTCCTCAGGTAGCGAGTCTACGAACTTGGCCATGGGACTGCCCACATGTTAAAATTGTAGCAGCCAAGCAGGGCCTGATGGTTGGCCACCCGCAGCTGGAGGCTCGAGGACAAATAAATCTTTCTTCCAAATAGATCTAGCTTCTTTGAGTCTTTATTTTTGGGTGTCGCACCTGACTGACCTTGCCTTTCCCACTCATTAACGGCTGACACCACCAGCGAGCTTGGGGCAGGGTGAGTGTAAAGGTATTCATAACCTTTAGCAGGCACATACTATTTACGTTCCACCCACTTGGAAATGGGGGGCAGTGATGAAGGCCTCTGTCACAAGGATTTAATAATCTTAGCTACTCCCTGGTGCACCGGCAATGCTACCCTGTCCGGGGCCGTTGAGCTGAGCATGTCGAAGAGGAAGTCTGAGGGTTCCTCCAACTCTTCGGCCTCTAGCCCCAGGTTTGAGGTGACCCTGTTCAGCAGCTCTTGATAAGCCTTGGCATCATCCTATGGAACTGGATGAGGGGGCTCTGTAATCACTTTGTCAGGCAAGGATGAAGAGGAAGCAGGCACAGGTGGTTCTGCCACCCCTGAAACCTCTTCTACAGGTCCCTCAGTCGGGGCTAGGTGAACCTGAGGGGTCTTTTCCACGGTTACGGCCATGTTGGGGGATGGGCAGGAGACCATGGCCGGCAGCCTGTCCGAGGCCACCAAGGCCGACCTATGCCCCACGACGGCTGCAGGAACCCCCCAGGGATTCCAAAAGTGCCAGGGGGCAGGCCACTAGCCCTGAGGCCATGATGCTCCGGGCGGTGTCCCAGGAAGCATTGGTACCCCGATGAGTGACCTTGGCCTGCTAGTAAGGATTCCTGCTTGGTAACGGAACCTAAAAAAGGGGTTGTGTCTGGGGGACCAGGATGGTGCTGAGGCAGACTGTCTACCCCGGTCACATCGGTGTCGACCCCAAAGCTCCAACGGGGATCTGGACGAGGGCGACAACTGTCCGTGCCGAGATCCTGGCGACCTGGTGGTGGTGCTCGGCCGATTGGCAACGGCAATCTACATCTAACACTTCTTGAGCGGTGCTGGTTTGTCAAGTGGGAGCAGGAGCGAATAGGCTGCCGAACTGGGGAACGTCGGCGCAGCCATGGTGACTCATACCAGTGCTCTGGTGACCAGTAACAAGGCTCCCGGGACCGTCGGCTTAAGTCGCTAGAGCAGTGACAAACACTAGAAGAGTGGCTTAGGCGCTCTCGGTACCGGGGCTGCAGGGGTGGGCGTACCTCCATGAGTCTGTGACATGTCACTGGTGATAGGCACCTCTAGCCTGACAAGCGCTGCCCTGAGTCTGGGGACCAATGTTGCAGACTCTGTCAGGCAGGTTGCCCCATGTCAGAGATGTGGTAGCTCTGTGCAGACGAGCCCTGGTGGGACACTTCCAGTGGTGAGGAACCATGCCACACTGATGGGGACCGATGGAAGGGTCCCAAGGCCAGTTTACCCCTAGAATGGGACACTGCCGTAGCCAGCGTGGGCGACACCAGTAGCGCCAGGATGTCCTGTGTGGCCCACAGGGCCTCCTAGGTGCCAGACACCTATGCTGGTATCCGGGGTGGCAGATGCATCCTGGGGTGGGCTAGCCCACTCGACAGGAGCTAGGACCCAACTCCCACTCAGAGGTGAAGAGCTGCCCTTCACAGGTCTTTGCTCTCCTCCATCCCTCTCCTTCCCTTCACGGAGACCGACCCCTTCCGGCCTTTCTTTGCTTTCTAGCCAGTACCGGGGAATGGGAACAATGCTGGTCCGAAGACGGCACCGGCAGAGCACTCTGCACCGAGGCTGCGGTGCTGGGATCAGAGTCCGACCTGGACAGCTCCAGTGCCACCCCATAAGGAGTGCTTGGAGGTGAATGTCCCGCTCCTTTTTCATCCGAGGTTTAAAGCCTTTACAAATGTGACACTTGTCGCTAACATGGGTTTCCTCCAAGCACCTCAGGCAGCTACTGTGGGGATTGCTGACCGGCATAGGCTTTTTGCAATGGTCACAGGGTTTGAATCCCAGGGCATGCCCCGTCCCTAGGCTAAGTCCCGTTCGGGACTATCTAACCAACCAACTACACTAAGGGTATGTCTACACTACGAAATTAGGTCGATTTTATAGAAGGCGATCTTTAGAAAGCAATTTTATACAGTCGATCGTGCGTGTCCCCACTAAGAGCATTAGGTCGGCTGAATGCATCCTCAATACCGTGGCTAGCATCGATTCACGGAGTGGTGCACTGTGGGTAGCTATCCCACAGGCCCCACTGCCCATTGGAATTCTGGGTTAAGCTCCCAATGCCTGATGGGGCAAAAACATTGTCACGGGTGGTTTTGGGTACATGTCTTCAGTCTCCTCTCCTTCCCTCCTTCCTTGAAAGCAACGGCAAACAATTGTTTCGCGCCTTTTTTCCTGGGTTACCCATGCAGACGCCATAGCACAGCAAGCATGGAGCCCGCTCAGCTCACCGCTGCTGTTGTGAACAATCAGGTGCTGTTGTAAACACCTTGCGCATTATCCTGCAGTATGTGCAGAACCTGGCTAGGAGATGCCAGCATGAGGACGATTGTGAGGAGAGTATGGACACAGACGTTCCTGAAAGCACTGGATGTGGCAATTGGGACATCATGGCAGCAGTGGGGCAGGTTGATACAGTGGAATGCCGATTCTGGGCCCGGCAAACAAGCACAGACTGGTGGGACCACATACTGGTGCAGGTTTGGGATGATTCCCAGTGGCTGCGAAACTTTCGCATAAGTAAGGCTACTTTCATGGAACTCTGAGTTGCTTTCCCCCGCCCTGAAGCGCAGGAATACCAAGATAAGGCCTGCCCTGACGGTTGAGACGCGAGTGGCGATTGCACTGTGGAAACTTGCAAAGCCTGACTGCTACTGGTCAGTCGGGAATCAATTCGGAGTGGGCAAATCTACCATGGGGTCTGCTGTGATCTAAGTAGCCAAGGCAATCAGTAACCTTCTGCTAGCAAGGATAGTGGCTCTGGGAAATGTGCAGGTCATAGTGGATGGCTTTGCTGCAATGGGGTTCCCTAACTGTGATGGGGTGATAGATGGAATGCATATCCCTATCTTGGCACTGGACCACATGCCAACCAGTACGTAAACCGCAAGGGGTACTTCTCAGTAGTGCTGCAAGCACTGGTGGATCACAAGGGACGTTTCACCAACATCAACGTGGGTTGGCCGGGAAAGGTGCATGACACTCGCATCTTTAGGAACTCCGGGCTGTTCAAACAGCTGCAAGAAGGGACTTACTTCCTAGACCAGAAAATTACTGTTGAAATGCCAATAGTCATCCTTGGGGACCCAGCTTATCCCTTGCTCCTATGGCTCATGAAGCCATACATAGGCAGCCTGGACAGTAGTAAGGAGCAATTCAACTATAGGCTAAGCAAGTGCAGAATGGTAGTAGAATATGCCTTTGGCTGTTGAAAAGCTCACTGGCCCTGTTTGCTGACTAGGTTAGACCTCAGCACAACCAATATTCCCATTGTTATTGCTGCTTACTGTGTGCTCCATAATATCTGTGAGAGTAAGGGGGAGACGTTTATGGCGGGGTGGGAGGTTGAAGCAAATCACCTGGCAGCCAATTTTGAACAGCCAGACAGCAGGGCAGTTAGAAGAGCACAGCTAGGCGCGCTGCGCATCAGAAAGGCTTTGAAAACCAGTTTTGTGACTGGCCAGGCTACGGTATGACAGTTGTGTGGGTTTCTCCTTGATGCAAAATGGTCCCTTTTGTTGAATGGACATGATCAAGCACTCGAAGAACATACAGCTCCTTGTCGTCACTTTCAAGGACTTTCACAACCTATCATCTCTCGCTCACTATCAAGATGATCAGCCCACGATGCCAGCTTTCATCACCCACTTGTTACATTTTCAAACAAGCACCTTTGTGCTTTCTCCCAAGCTTCTCTTTTGCCTTCTTCTTTAGAGGTTACCATCTGGTCACCTTTTCAAGATTTTCTCAGCAATTATCAGGACTAGAAACTTTTTTTTTTTTTTAAATGAGGAGCTCAGATTCTCACACAATCACTCAACCCCAGGAGCTGAGGCTTAAAAACTCCCATTGAACATCATGAGTCATTAACACTGTAAACACAGCAGGAATTTTTCTTTAAAAAGGTAAGGCTTTCATCCCTTCTAGCCTATCTCCAAAATAACAGAGAAATTAGACTTCTTGAACTCACCTGTGTGTGTGTGAACAGTAAAGGTCAAATGAGGCTTGTTTGGCAAACCAGTCTGGTGGTGCCATCCTGTTGGGTTTAACAAACTCATGATAACCTAGTAAATCTGAGGCAGTCCACATATTTATACTGCACAAGATGGGAAAATCTGAATAGGTGCAACAGTTATCTATCGTGCATGGCCTACCCTCTTTACCTCCCAACCTAACACCACCTCAGCAAGGGAGACTAAGAAGAGCCTCACTAAAACTTGCAGAATATGTCTGATCTAGGGCTGTCAATTAATCACAAAAATAACAGGAGTACTTATGGCACCTTAGAGACTAACAAATTTATTAGAGCATAAGCTTTCGTGGGCTACAACCCACTTCTTCGGATGCATATAGAGTGAACCATATATATAATAATAATATATATAATATATAATAATAATATAATAATAAATGGTTCACTCTATATGCATCCGAAGAAGTGGGTTGTAGCCCACGAAAGCTTATGCTCTAATAAATTTGTTAGTCTCTAAGGTGCCACAAGTACTCCTGTTATTTTTGCGGATACAGACTAACACGGCTGCTACTCTGAAACCTGAAATTAATCACAGTTAACTCACGCGATTAACTCAAAAAAATTAATTGCGATTAATTGCCATTTTAATCGCACTGTTAAACAATAGACTACCAATTGAAATGTATTAAATATTTTTGGATGTTTTTTTACATTTTCAAATATTTTTATTTCAATTACAACACAGGTTTCAGAGTAGCAGCCGTGTTAGTCTGTATCCGCAAAAAGAACAGGAGTACTTGTGGCACCTTAGAGACTAACAAATTTATTAGAGCATAAGCTTTCGTGGGCTACATCCCACTTCTATACAAAGTAGATAGTGCTCACTTTACATTGCTATTTTTGATTACAAATATTTGCACTGTAAAAATGGCAAACTAAAGAAATATTTTTCAGTTCACCTCATACAAGTATTGTAGAGCAATCTCTTTATGGTGAAAGTGCAACTTACAAATGTAGATTTTTTTGTTACAATAACTGCACTTAAAAACAAAACAATGTAAAACTTTAGAGCCTACAAGTCCACTCCCTCCTACTTCTTGTTCAACCAGTGGCTAAGACAAACAAGGTTGTTTACATTTGCTGGAGATAATGCTGCCCACTTCTTATTTACAATGTCACCTGAAAGTGAGAAAAGATGTTTGCATGGCCCTTTTGTAGCTGGCATTGCAAGGTATTTACATGCCAGATATGCTAAACATTCATATGCCCCTTCATGCTTCAGCCAGAGGACATGCTTCCAGGCTGATGATACTCGTTAAAAAATAATGCATTCATTAAATTTTTGTGGCTGAACTCCTTGAGGGAGATTTGTATGTCTCCTACTCTGTTTTACCCGCATTCTGCCATATAGTTCATGTTATATTAGTCTCAGATGATGACCCAGCACTTGTTCATTTTAGGAACACTTTCACTGCAGATTTGACAAAATGCAAAGAAGGTACCAATGTGAGATTTCTAAAGATAGCTACATCACTCAACCAAGGTTTAAGAATCTGAAATGCCTTCCAAAATCTGAGAGGGACGAGGTGTAGAGCATGCTTTCGGAGTGTTGCTCTTTTAAGACTTCTGATGTGGAAACTACAGAACCTGAACCACCAAAAAAGAAAATCAACCTTCTGCTGGTGGCATCTGACTCAGATGATGAAAATGAACATGCGTCAGTCTGCACTGCTTTGGATGGTTATCAGGTAGAACCCGTTATCAGCATGGACTGGAATGGTCTTCTGGAATGGTGGTTGAAGCATGAAGGGACATATGAATCTTTAGTGCATCTGGCACGTAAATATCTTGCAATGCCAGCTATAACAGTGCCATGCGAACGCCCTGTTCTCACTTTCACGTGATATTGTAAACAAGAAACGGGCAGCATTATCTCCTGCAAATGTAAACAAACTTGTTTGTCTGAGTGGTTGGCTGAAGAAGTAGGACTGAGTGGACTTGTAGGCCTTAAAGTTTTACATTGTTTTATTTTTGAATGCAGTTATTTTTTGTACATTATTCTACATTTGTAAGTGAAACTTTCATGATAAAGAGATTGCACTACAGTACTTGTAGGAGGTGAATTGAAAAATACTATTACTTTAGTTTTTTACAGTGCAAATATTTGTAATCAAAAATATAAAGTGAGCACTATACACTTTTTATTTTGTGTTGTAATTGAAATCAATATATTTGAAAATGTAGAAAATATCCAAAACTATTTAAATAAATGGTATCTATTATTAACAGTGCGATTCATCCCGATTAATTTTTTTAATCGCTTGACAGCCCTAGCCTTGTCACTATCAGCACCAAAAGGAATGGCACAGAAGGGGACATGCTTTATGATACTGTGCAGAACTCTGAGCAAAATGCAAGGGATGGAAGTGAGGGGCATGTACAGCTACTGGAGGAGAGAGGTATTGACAGACATGCTGCAGTACCTGTACAACAGACTAGCAGGTTGAATGAACTGTTGACGAGGAAACACCAAGGACACCACCGCAATAGTTCCACCCCACTCAACACATGGATAATACAGGTTACTGGCAAAGACTGTACTCTCACCCCTTCTCCAGCAGCCAACCCCTTCCCCCTTGCATCAGTGCCCTCTACTCCAATGGACAAAAGTTCAGGGAACAAATAAATCTGTGATGAACTGGCATTCAGTCTGTATGTTGCACTTTTTGTACATAGTTATAATGTGTAGTTAGTGAAGCCAAAGTTGTTTGTAAATTGTTGCCACTTTGTGATATCTGGCATGTTGTGTTATTGATGATGTACAGATTGTGGACGGTTAATGAATAATATGAACCAAGTCAACGTAGATATAGCTGCTGATAGCCCAAAACCTCACAGCGCAGGTACAAGCTGTCCAGAATTCATTTCAAAGAGTTAAATTGACATTACCACTGCTTTAGCTTGTGTCAGTATCTAAGCAGCTATAAATTAATATAAGTGGATTTGCACCAGGGGTTTGCACCAATTTAAATTAATTGTTTTTTAAACAGATTTAGCTAAACTGGTGTCAAAACTGCATTTAGATCAGCCCAAAGATGCCTCCGACAGTGGCCAATATCTCTCGTTTCTGGATCTTGCATAATGCTTTTCATCAGTAGACCTCAAAGCCCTTTACAAAGGAGGTCAGTATCATTATCCCCATTTTACAGATAGGGAAACTGGGGCACAGAGAGGTTAAGTGACTTGCCTGAGTCACACAGTAGGCCAGTATAAGAGCCAGGAACAGAACACTGGTCTTCTGAGTCCCAGTCTAGTGCACTATTAACTAATTCAGACAGAGGAGAGGCAAATTAGACATTCCCTATGGTAGCTGCCAAGCCATTTAAACAACAGATGCATTTAAAAAGGAGGTAGATACTTTGCCTGAGCCTCTTTGCCTCTTATGCTGGATAGTAATACATAGTCCAAGTTTGGGCAGCTGGGACAGTTAATTCAAACTAATCAGCTATAGATTTAAACATGCTCATGAGTATTACATTTGTAACAATTATCTACTGTTTCGTTAAAATTATTTTTTTGCTAACTGAGGTTGGAACTGGAATACTTCTGAATGGCTGTTTCCTACTCAGGAAAAAAAATCTGTATATTGACGACGACAGTTGGGTTGTGTGTATTTTAGAAAAGAGTGTAAGAAACATAACAGGTCTCACTTTGCTTTAAATGTGCTTTTCTGAGTCAGTTCTTGTCAGCCTGCATAGGAGAAGATTGGGGAAAGCAGACAACAGCCAATGCCACCAAAGCCAGATCTGCTAGGGGCAAAAAAACTTGGGGTGGCTAGATGGGAAGTGGGGCTTTAGGATTAAAGTACATCTAATCAATTTGAGCTTTATTTCTCACTACCCCTTTCAGCATTTAAAAAAAGAGACGAAGTGGATGAGTTTTAATATCTTTTATTGGACCAACTTCTGCTGGTGAAGGAGACAAGCTTTTGAGGTCCACAGAGCTCTTCTTCAGGTTCAGTGCCCTGTGGAGCTTGAAAGCTTGTCTCTTTCACCAATAGAAGTTGGTCCAATAAAAGCTACTACCTCACCCCCCTAATCTCTCTCATAGCCTGGGACCAACGTGACTACAATAATGCTGCAAAGAGTTTTTTAAAAGTAATACTTAGCAATTTTATAGTGCTTTTCATCTATAGATTTCAGAGCACTATATCCATTTTATAGATAAGGAACTGGAAGTCAGAAAGAGTTTAAGTGACTTGCCATAAAGGCACTATGGTAAGTTAATGGCAAGGTTGAGCATAGAACCAAGGTTTCCTGACTCCTAAGGTGGTGCCTCTCCAGCAGACCATGCTACCTTTCTTAGTTTCCTACAAGACTAGTATAAAATCCCATTGATTACAAAAACCTAATTTAAAAATTGACTAGATTTCAAAGGAAGTTGAGATATTATTGTAAAACCGTAGGGACAATTAATAGGGCATGTTAGCCCCAAACTGATGATCTTCACTTATGGGGTTAAAAGTATGTCACAGCTGTTAATCATAGATTGCATGGTTTTTTCCTTTTAAAAAATGTTTTAGGGTATTTACATGTTAAGACTGAAGACTAGACTGATGAAAATGTAATGGCTTTTCAAGCTATTAGTCCACCAGGGCAGTACAGTACAGTACAACCATGCAATGGGAAACAGGCACCAACAGGGCACTCCAGACAACTTAACTACCAGGGATCAACAAAAATGATTATTTTAATTAAATATGTATGTAAAGTTGCTAATACAGCTGCATTAAAGGGTCTTTCCTATTGATCCAGATAGTCAAGAAGGAAAGCTAAAATAGGCAAAAGATCACGAAGCACCTACAAAGCATTAAAGGAAAAGTAAAAAAATAGATATTGGTTTAGCAAAGGCAAGTTTGATTACTGGAAAACGTGTTCACAACTTCATAATTTTACCTTGAGTTTTATGATTTGATATTTTCATCATGGTTTCATAAAAGTATATTTAAGGTTATATATGATAGGCCCCATTACCACAGTAGCTGAGCACCTCACAATCTTGTAGCCTATTTATCTTCATAACTCTGTGAGGTAGGGAAGTATTATCCACATTTTACAGATGGGGAACTGAGACACCAAGGGACTTATTCAAGGCAGAGTAAGGAATTGCATCAAGGTCTCCCAAATTCAAGGCTAGCACCCTAACCACTGGCCTATACTTCCTCCATATATGTGAACTTACAGTGCTAATTCTCTTTAGGCCTGGTCTACATTAACCCCCAAATTCGAACTAAGGTACGCAACTTCAGCTACGTGAATAACGTAGCTGAAGTCGACATACCTTAGTTCGAACTTACCGCGGTTCAGACGCGGTCCACACGCGGCAGGCAGGCTCCCCGTCGACTCCGCGGTACTCCTCTCACCGAGCTGGAGTACCGCAGTCGACGGCGAGCGCTTCCGGGATCGATTTATCGCGTCCAGACCAGACGCGATAAATCGAACCCGGAACTTCGATTGCCAGCCGTCGAACTACCGCGGTAGTGTAGACCTGGCCTTAGACTTGGAACTGATACTGTAGCTGTTTTTCCTGTATTAAAGGTCCACTGCTATCAGTATTTGTGTTACAACTGAAAACTACAAAGCCACTTGGAATTTAACTTTTATGAGAAATTAATTCACGAGTACCTGAAAATGGTGGCTTATTAATGGCCAGTTTACTGAAGGTAAAACCTATGGGCAAAATTCTGACATGAGTTACAAAGTACGGCTCCAATTATCTTAACTGAGGAAAGTGCACGTGATGGATTGTATTTTCTAAATAGACAACCTACCCTAAATTCTATTACTGAAGGACAATCTTCACTCAGTGATATATTTTGCTTTCCACAACGAACTCTGTACAACTTTTCATGAATGATGTACCCGAGTATTCAGATTCTAATACCTAAACTGTATTGTTAAAATTATATTCACCTACATTTGGGTTATTGCTGATCATGCACTATATGTATCTTATGACTTTTAAAACGAACTTTGTATTTGTGGATAATCTAGCACTATACCGAGATGTACAGACACTATTTTCTTAACCTGTGTATTATATAGGTTTAACATTAGCTTTAATAAAATTTTTAATTCTGGTTTTGCATAGCAAAGCTAAACAGCTTTTCCAACCTGCAGAAAAGAATTCTGTTTTTAGTATGCCCTGAGAAAAAATAGGTATTGAATGTCAGTTTTGTTAAGGGATTATTCAGTAGTTTACTTATGTATATGGCTTTGTATCAAAAGATATGCTATTGTTGACCCTTTGATCCTAGTGGGTAACCAAAGTTCAGGGCTTTGTGGGTTTTCAGTTGGAAACAGAAATTGGTGGTAGCCAGGTATTTATTTAACGCCATTTTGTTTATTTACAAGGAATGTACAAAGTCCTGTATCTCTGTATGCAGAAGGAACCAACAACGAAAAGGAGCAGTTTTTAGCTCACCAGCCCCCAAACCACATTAGCCAACACCAGACCCAAAAGCTTTCTCCGGGGGTTACTGTGCTCACAGGCTACTGGTTAGCTTTCTTGCTTCCCCTCCCCCCCCCCGTTGCAACCTTGGATGGCATTATGGGATAGAGAAAGTTCTAAGATGGGAACTTGATCCCTTACTCCTAGTCACCTCTGTGTGACTTGTTTCTATTCCAAAATGCATTGTGAAAATTTCCTAATAATGTGCCAGGTAGTGGTGAGTGGCCCTGGGATACCTACCTGTGCATTGACACAAGCACTCATGGTGAGTACTCTTAGTGCCAACGAAGTAGCCATGTATGCGCATGCACAAGTGATGTACTAACTTTGGCAGCTTTATGCCAATGTAAGCTGCAGTACCAATATTTGTAGTGTAGACATAACTCCAGTCTCTTTTCTGGACGTAGGTTCTGCAACACAATCAGAGCTGGGCCACCTAAATTGGTGGCTAATAATCCCCCTTTCTGTCCCTCTTCCCAGTCATTAATTTGAGTTAAAATGTTGAACTGAGCCAAATAAGCCTCCCAGAGAGTTTTCCCCTCAAAGATAGTGGGTCTTTTGCATCATTTGAGCTGAGACAACCTGATCTCTTCCCTCAGGGCATATGTGGGTTACAAATGGGGTAGAAAACCATTGTGAATGTCTGGTCTCATCCAAGTCTTCTGGTTGGTTCAATTCCTCATTCAGGTAGTTGTCTTCCACTATGGTCAGTGAATGACTCTGATTTCCTTCTGTAGCTGAATTTTCAGCTCAAGTTCTTACTGCAGTTCATCTCAGTTAGCAAGTTCCAAACTGGACAAAGCCTTTTTGGTCTGCATTATTTTGTGGAAAAACTTCTGGTCGATGGCAGTCAGATTATTGATCACCTTGTCAATCTGTTTCACCATTCCATCCTGGGTGTGTTGCAGCTGGGTTTCTGAATCTGTCCGGGCACTTTGTAGCTGCTGCTCCAACAAGGATCTCATCTCAGCCTGCAAGTCATCCCTGAGCCCTTTCTGGGAAACCTCCAGGTCTTGTTTTAGATCTTGTTTTAATTCCGTTGGCAGTCTCCAGTTCCTGTTTTTTTAGGTCTTGTTTTAAATCCCACTGGCCGTTTCTGATTTCCACAAGCACCTCTATTTATTTGGTCCATCTTGGTTCAACAGGATACCAGCTCACAATCTCTCTCCTTGAAAAATGAAGCCCACTCCTGACAACAGTGAAGCCCCTTTTGAACTGAGCAACTAGTCAAAGTTCAGGACCCCAGGGATATAGAAACTGGGGGTAGTCACATTTCTTTGCTGTATTCTTGTTTATTTACAAAACCCACATCTCTGAATGCAGAAGGAACCAAGAACAAAAAGGAGCAGTTTCATAGCTTACTGGCCCCCTCCAAACCTCTACAGCCAAACCCAGACCCAAAAGCTCTCTAGCTTTTTCCAAGGTCACCCTGTGCTCACAGACTACCGCGTGTCTCTTGCTTTTTTTCTCTTGCAGTCTTGTCTGTTCCTAGTTTTTTTCTGTGTTCTCTCACACCCACACATACACCCACTTGGTCATAACACCCAGTCAATCCGTCAACCCCCTTGGTACTAGTTTCTGGGCAGACTCTGAGGCATGGCCCCTTAACTGTCTCTTACAACTATCTTAAATGTAGGATTTGTTTATGCATCAACTTGGAGGTTTAAACTCAGCTCATAACATGGTTTCATCCAGCTAATAAAGCTATGTCTCGTCTTTTAAAAATTGTAATTAGATTAACTCAGATTGCACTTTAGGTTTCCCTAACTTTATATTGAATCTGCAAATTTACCCAGAAAAAATGTTTACAACCCCAGTTCATTGAGGCTCCAATACTACAAAAACTTAGCATGTGAGAAGTCCTACTGAAGCCAAAGTTACACATATGCTTAATTCTAAAGGCCTAAATTTGGCACTTGCTGGCCATTTAAGATGATTTAATTTTGTTCCTCTCCCTACAACTTACAAAAACAAAAGTAATTTAGAATACCATACAAGGAAACTAAGAATACAAGCTGATTTTCTTTTTAAACTTTATTCAGTTAGGCAGTGAAGAACCCATCTCCACACAAGCGTTTCATTTCTGGATAGCAGAGGTATAATACATGAGCCACAGGTGAGTGCATTAACCCTCCCCTCCCCCAGCTTCCAAGAAATAAAACAGCATGTATAATACAGTCTTATTACTATGGTGCTCCAATACAGATTGTTTGTAAGGTTATTTGAAAGTGGCGAAAAAGTAAAATGGACTAACAGTGTGAGTGTCTGGTTAGGCATATGAATTTTCTTTGCTTGCAACATTCAAACACTGTATTTCTTGCAATACATGTCATGGCAGAGGGTTTCGAAAGCATTGATATTGGAATGCATTTGTCATGAGTATCAATAAACATATAGCCTGTGACTTCCCTACACCTAGTCAGGCAATCAGAATGCAAAAAAGGCCATAGTTTTGCTGGAATCTCTTACACTTAAAGCGTATGTCCATGAAAGATTGGCAAAAGGAGAGTGAACGCAGGACCTACTGAGAAGGCAGAACAGGTAACACAGGTAAATATGTAAAATAATGTATGTTCTTCTGTTACTAATGCCTGTTGTTAATTTGTGTTATTTGATAATCACTACTCTAGCTAAAGGCCAAGCTCTCCATTCACATAAGTGCACCTCTAGTAACATCAATGAAAATTGTGTCAGCTCATGCAAGTGGTGAACTTGGCCCAAGATATTTAATTATGATTAAGTTCTGATTTAAAAAAAATATTTTGGGTAGCTCAGTATTTAAAGTGTGTTTTTACTCTGAAAAGTGGCTAAAATGGCACAAGTTCTAAGTGGCTAAAATGGAATTCCAAGTTTATCATCTTTCAATGGCTTTTATACCAAATTTGCTAAGTTTACAAATAGAGAAATGATTTTTACACCTGCCCGCCCTGCAAATTCATCTGGGATCAGAGAGTCAAGCAATGTGCTTTCTGTCTTGGACATCACCACTAGTAATAGATTCTGTAATTGGAACAGAATTGTGCTAATGAGCCACAAAGAGAACCAGCTCATCTCTTCCATAGTATGGCACAGTCCATATAGTCTAAAGAATAAAACAGTGGAAAAAATATTTTAGTCAACAGGCAGATATGAGACAGTACAAACTGGAAGTAGATTTGTTAAGTAGATGCCATTTTTATAGAAACTTTTCTGATCATAACCACACTGAGTGCAAAGCTGAATTTAAGAAAATCTTGATGGTAAGAAATTAACTATCAATGCATTATTGAACAACCATCTACTGAAGTCATATGGCAAAGCAAAAATTACTTTGCACAAATCTTTTCAAATGAGTTGAACAAAAATTGGATAGTCCTTCATTTTAATATTATATGTATAGGTCCTGAAAACCCCAGTAAACTGAAGCACAATAATTTACAAGTGTAAATTAAAGTATTAAGAACGTGAATTAAAAAGCATATCACTCTACCTCCACCAGAATATCACTTTATTGTTTATCTGTCATCAACAATGTAAAACTCTACTAGATACTCTATCCTGGTTTTAAAAAAGGTAAAGATTACATTGGATTAGCTACATTTTACCAAAGAAACTACAGCAATCACAGTAGAATGAGATTTGAGGGACAATTCTGAATTACAAAAAAGTGTACACTGCAAGCAGAGGGAAGTGCACATTAAATCAAATGCCTGCTAGATTCATTACTTTTAAATGCACAGTGACAATCTTGAGAAACTGTACATGATAAAAATCACAGAAATGATTTTAAAGTAACCAAAATTACATTTTGCATTTGATCACCCAACTCAGAAATAATCAATGAATGTTCAATATTTTCAGTGCTTTTGGAAAATTTCCTGTTTACCAAACAAAAATTATGTTGTTAATTTGACTAAACTGTGAAATACAAGGATTGAAATAAAAAGTATATTGGAAGTACACCTAAACTACAAGAATAAGCCAAGGGGATGGGACAAGGGGGGGAAAAAGGGGAAGACACAAAGGCTTTTTCTTCTATCTCAGAAGTTCTTCCAATGTAGTGTGTATCTGATACAGCTCTTTGTTTTCAGTCCATTTCTGAAGTTCATATCTTGTAGCCTTTTTTATACTAACTGGTCAACTCAACCAGCACTGTTGCCAACCAACAAGAGTAACAAGAATCTAAATGCATCAAATCTCCCTTTGCTGTGATTTCTTCTCGGCCCCATTTTTCTGTTTTTCTTTGAACAGGGTTTGATGTTTCCTGAATTGTTCACAGGGTCAGGTGGAATTGAGTCCCAATCACTCTGCGGTTTGTAGCATTCCGATTTCTTTTCTGCAGCTAACCCCCTGACACGTTTGCAGTTCTTCTGTAGCAGAAAGACAACCGTGTTGTTCAGGCGGTGAGCTTTCACCCTTGACCCTGGGGGGTTGCAGACCATTGTGTTTAGCATATCCCTGAGTGCAGCTATCCTGCAGGATTCACTTCCCAGTGCACCGAGATTTCCTAGGTTTCCTCAGATTAAGCCCCAGTATGCATCACCACCGGCTGTGGTGCAGCTATGGATGCCTGAGGCCGAGTTGATTCTGGTGGATGTCTGACCTTGCTGAACCAGACTGATCTGCTTTCTTCCTATTCATACCCAGGCTGTCCAACCTTCATACAGCTGAGCCAAGTTATCTAGATTAGTTGCTTCCTTAATCACAAAGTCAACCTATTAAAGAGACAAATAAATAAAAGCTATTAAAACTAGCGCAACTGAATGCATTTTCAAATCATAGTTAACTGATAAAAGTACTTGCTGACATTTAGAAACTTTTGTAGTGAATTTCTAAGTAAAAGTTAAATATTCAATTAATTTATTCATACAAATCTACATAAGAACAGCCATACAGGGTCAGACCAATGCTCCATCTAGCCCACTATCTTGTCTTCCGACAGTAGCCAATGCCAGATGCTTCGGAAGGAATTAACAGAACAGTCAATCATTGAATGATCCATCCTCTGTCGTTCACTCCCAGCTTACGGCAGTCAGAGGCTAGGGACACTCAGAGCGTGGTGTTGCATCCCTGACCACCTTGGCTAATAGTCATTGATGGACCGATCCTCCATGAACTTATCTAATTCTGTTTTGAACCCTGCTATAGCTTTGGCCTTCACAACATCCCCTGGAAACAAGTTCCTCAGATTGACTGTGTTGTGTGAAGTACTTCCTTTTGTTTGTTTTAAACCTGCTGCCTATTAAACAGTTTCAGAAAAGGAAAGACCAAGTATTCTCTTTAAAGCCCCAGTGCTGCAAACATTTAAGAACATGTTCAGCCTTTCATACATACATAAATTATATAGCCAGAAATGATCATTACAAGTATCTAGCACCTCCTGCATAGCAGGCCATAGGACTTCCTTGAATTCCTGTTTGAACTAGATAGGTGCCATTGACTTACGTGTGTAAAATTAAGCATTTCTTTGTAATGCTGAAATTCACAGGGAAATTATGCCCTTTATGTTACTTATTAAAGACAGGGAGTTGCAAAGGTATGCACAAAAGGCAACAATTCTGATGCATGAAAAAAGGAATACAATATAGTTCACACTTAGTTGTGTTGGCTCTGCAGAGCTAACAAGAATGAGAACTTTGGGTCACTAAAGTGTGTGTGTATATATATATATTTTATATATATATATATAAAATCATAGTTTTTACTGAACACCCTGCTGCCTAAATAGAATATTACAGATGCACTTTACACCAGAGCCTCCCTACTCTGCAGTGACTCTCTGCATATGTAGCTTAAATTTGCACTGGGTGCTTTTGCTCCCACATTGTCTTGCAAAGGCACGTCTAATTTGTTGTTCACTATCACATGCCCCTCTTCCTGCTCTCCCAACTAGCTCTAGTGTAGCAAAACTGCTTCCCATTCTATCCCTCCCACTGACCCTCTTTTCCATAAAACAACCAGGACCGAGCACAATATTCCAATGCGGATTAACCAATTCTGAGACCACTCACTGTAGGTTTCAGTTTTGCAATCAAGCTTTAACAAAAGATAAACAAGGAAATTGATAATTTATTGACAAGTATTGTTAACAAGGACTGTTACTTAAACTTTTACCAAGTTCAACTCACCTGTTCAGCAACAGACATTCTCCTGTTGGGATCCACATCTCGGCCCTCTAACTTGGCTTTGACTCGCTTCCACACACTAACTGCATATGAATTCCTTTCTTGCACAGCTAAAAATGCAAATTCAAACAATCAGCTACATGTAACAGTACATACAGAAGCACATTAACACATTTTACAATAATTTTTACTTCACTATTTACCCTTTCCTGTTTTAGGGTCCCTGACGGCCTTTTTAGGACTACAGGCGACACTTTTGCCAGTTCCTGGAACTGTGCTCGGAGGCGTATCTGCTGACGTAGCAAGATTTTTCTGAATTGGCTTTCTTGCATTCTGCGACATGACCTCTGGCTGGGTCTTCTGTCCTGTATTGCTACGCACTGCTGTAAAGATAATGTTTAATCATTTGAGCAACAGAATGGAGAAAAGTATTACTAAAACTGATTTGTTTTTACATTCAAATTTAAATGTAAAAATTAACATTCTAAATAAGAGGAAATATATATAAACAGGTCATTAACTTCCTAGTTCTCTAAAACAAGTTCCTGGGAGATGATTAGCAGCCAAGGTATTCCCATTAGTAACTACCATATGAATGAATAAGCAAATTCAACTCCATGGTCCTGGGATTTGGATTCCTGACATGAAATAGATTTTTTTTTTTTTTTTTTTAATTTGTACATTGGCCTTCTCATCCCACCCACAAATCCTGTCCAACTACTGAACAGCTGCATTAGCCTCGGCATATTGCTCTCTTCTGCCCCTTAAACCTCTGATTTTGCCTTCTTCATCTCCTCTCTCCAGCTACTCTGACCTTTCCCTCCTCCCCTTCTTTCTTCTGCACCCAGCCTGCAGCTACCTGTCTCTCAAGGCAGCTTCACTTTTACTAGCTAACAGAGTAGCAGCCGTGTTAGTCTGTATCCGCAAAAATAACAGGAGTACTTGTGGCACCTTAGAGACTAACAAATTTATTAGAGCATAAGCTTTCGTGGGCTACAACCCACTTCTTCGGATGCATATAGAGTGAACCATATATTGAGGAGATATATATACACACACATACAGAGAGCATGAACAGGTGGGAGTTGTCTTACCAACTCTGAGAGGCCAATTAAGTAAGAGAAAAAAAACTTTTGAAGTGATAATCAAGATGGCTCAGTACAGACAGTTTGATAAGAAGCTTCTTATCAAACTGTCTGTACTGAGCCATCTTGATTATCACTTCAAAAGTTTTTTTTCTCTTACTTAATTGGCCTCTCAGAGTTGGTAAGACAACTCCCACCTGTTCATGCTCTCTGTATGTGTGTGTATATATATCTCCTCAATATATGGTTCACTCTATATGCATCCGAAGAAGTGGGTTGTAGCCCACGAAAGCTTATGCTCTAATAAATTTGTTAGTCTCTAAGGTGCCACAAGTACTCCTGTTATTTTTACTAGCTAAGTAGATTACTGGCCTTTTGGTTTTCCATCCACCTTTTCTCCATATGCTCCTCTACCCCACAGGCCTGAGGAGAACGTGGCACTCCAGAAACTTTTCTTAACCGGACCATTTGTGTGACAGCCTGGTCTGAGTTGCTTGAGGTCACCTCCATATGCCTACAGCACACACACATGCTGTGCATGTACGTTACTATTGAACTGTGTGCGCAGAATGGACTGAAGGAAGCTATATGGTTTACAAGGCAGATCAATGTTAATGTTCAAAAAACACATCCTTTAGTATAGAATTTGTCATGCTTATTTTCAGCCCTGACTAAAATTTGGAAAGTCTGAATGAAAATTCCATCAGGTATTTTAAAAGTGTCCTTTCAGACTAACAGTTCAAACTGAGTTTGGAGACAACTAATATTTTTAATTAAAACTTGGTATATACGCACACATGTAGTCTGTGAAAAATACCTGTTTCACCAAGTTTGATTTTTTTCTCTTTGAGAAATAGGTGTAGTAAGTGTGCCAAAACAGTACACTGTAGAGATTTCATCCTTTATTTTTCTATATATGCACACACATATCTGAGAGCCACACTCAGCATTTCAATACATACACAAATGCATGATCCTACCACAGCTCTTTTCTCTTCTGCTCCCCAGACTTCCTCATTTCTGCTCCCATTTTACTTCCCCACCTCACAAAACTAAGCCAGAATATTTTTTTGTTTTGTAAACCATGTATTTATACGAAGTTAAAAGATTCCACTGCCTCAACTGTTGTGAGGAACTTATGCAAGCTATTCCTATTATCAACAGGAGTTAGAATGTAAACTCGCCCCAAGTACTGATTTTACAATAAACCCCTACATGGGAATTTGAGCTTATATGGAGAGCAATTATGGTCTCTGGGTAACTGCATTTTTACAAAGTAAGTCTTGTTGACATTTATAAATTCAGATGTTTTAAAATTAATCTCAACCCATTAAAAATTGGATTGATGAATTCAGATGTGAGGCTATTTAACAAAGCAAAGCAAAGCACCACTAACTCATTCTTTGTTCATAAGGTATCCGGAGGGTTCCAAACTAACAGGTTCTGGAGCATATACAGTATATATTTGATATGGAGCATGAAGCACAACAAGGAGTATAAAAAAAATTAATACATTTTCTGGGATTTGTGGTTTGAAGTAGAGGCTACTTTAGGTTTATATCAATTTTTCAATTTTACAGTATATTTTTATTTAAGGGACACGCTCACAAACTAACTCACTGGTTACATTTGCAGTAAATTTTATAAAGCAATTTGTGTTTTTTGCTAAAAAAAAAAAAAAAAAAGTTGCTAAAAAATCCATCATGTTTGATTTGATACTTTCCCAAATGTTACCTGCAGCAAAGGTTGGCTGATATGTAGCAGTTGATGTTGGGCTTGAACATTCATTTGATGTATCCGTGACTAAGGGTGATGCAAAACTCACTAGATTATTGTAGACACTAGGAAACATAATAAAGTCCATAAATAATTTATACATTCAGCTATAGTATGTTACTTGAAAATCCCAAATGAAAACCTGAGTAAAAATGAAGTGAAATTCTGCAAATAGATTGGAAAAGAATTAGAATGGTATGTAGGGTTACCATATTTTAGTTTTAAAAAAGGAGGACACTCCACGGGGCCCTGGCCCCGCCCCAACTCCGCCCCTTCCCCAAAGTCCCCGCCCCAACTCTGTCCCCTCCCCTGAACGCTCCGCCCCTGCTCCTCCCCCTCCCCTGCTTCCCACGAATCAAATGTTCGCGGGAAGCCTGAAACAGGGAGGCAGCAGGTAAGCTGGGGCTGGGTGCGGCGCGGCCCAGTCCGGCCCCCCTGGCCGAGCGGCTCCCTCCGGCGGCCGGCCGGCCCAGGCCAAGAGGCTCTGGCCCCGGCGTCTCCCGCCCGGCTCGGCTCGGGCCCTGGGGCGCCGGCCCCTGGCCCCGCACCGCCGGGCCCTCCCTCCCTATTTTCCCCGCACATGTCCAGCTTTTTGGGATTTCCTCCCGGACGGGGATTTGAGGCCCAAAAATCCGGACATGTCCGGGAAAATCCGGACATATGGTAACCCTAATGGTATGTGCATCTGGTTTTATTTACATATGTAAACAGAAAAGAAAATTCTCTACAACCATACAGAAGATATAGCTTTACCTTTGACTCTGTGTTTTGAGTTCTTTCAGGGTGGGAGTTATTTCCTGCAGCATTTCAACATGCTCCTGATTGCGGACCTGACCCATAGCTTGAACTAATGTAAACAAAACTGTCTGAATATTGTCTTGCCATGATTTATATTCACCCAAGAACTGCCTAACACTATTCTCATAGGGAACATCTTCACCGTCTGCAAGAGCGGCTTCTTCATCCTATAAACAAAGAAACTAGGTGTTAAGATTCATGTTTGCTTTGTTCTGTATCATAGAAAAGCTTAGCAGTTGCCCTGCTTCTACGGCCTTTGATGGGTTTTCCTATGAACACCACTTACATAAGTGACTGTAATTTCAATAGAAGAAAAATTTTCTTCGGATTTATCTAACTTGAAAAGGAAATGTCAGACATGTACAAAATTTGTAAAAGGTTTGTGTGCGCGTGTGGATTAAAACAGAAACAGAGACATGCGTACAAGAAAGGCAAGCCTTAGGTCTACCAATATCTGATCAACCTGTATCACTCGGACCTGATACCTGCACAATGTTCCAGAACCCCTTTACTCAATATACCCTTGCGTAAAATTTCTTTGATCTCAAAGTGTTAGTCAGTTCAACCCTATGTACATGAGCAGGAATCACCATTATTAAATATTTAAATTTAGGGAATACCATGAGGTAGCCTGACATGAATACCCTGGTAATTTTTTTTTTTCCTTGAACACTCGGTAGGTCTTCTATAACAAAACAATGGAAGTTTTGGGCATTACCTTTGCCATGGCTTTCAGCAGATGTTTGACGTCTCCAAGTTGTCTGTTGTGACCAGTGAGCACAGTTTTAATACTATCAACCAGATTCTGAATTGTTTCACAAACTGTTTCTATCTGTTGTTCTTTCTCTGTTTGCACGGCCCTCTGGGTAGACATGTCCTGGGTTAGTTGTTTGTGAGCTGAAAGAAGCCATTCAGAGCTACCAATAGGATGTTCAAGATTGGTGCCCTGAAAAAAGAAAATTTTAAGCTCTATCTAGATACAATAATTTACTATACAAGTACTTCCATTTTATGTTTACTGCTAAACGGATTTAACCCAATACGCTTTCCTTGCTAAAACAAGCACACAAAACTAATAAGAAGTGAAAATAAAGTGGAGAAGCCATTCATAAGTTTGGTAATTATGTTGTATTTTACAATCCATCTCCCCCATCAACTTTACTCACCACTCTCTGAAGTAAACGTAGCTCCAGGTCAGAGACTGAACTGTTAAACTGTGATGCAAATGAACACATTTGTTGACAACGTTTGATAAGTTCAAATAACGCAGTATCAAGACTCAAGGCTTCTGCTGTTCTAGTGCGTAAACTTTCAAAATGAATTATGTTACTGCAGAGGAAAGTAACCTACAAAGCAGAAAAAGTGAGAACCACCCCAATTAAATTGCATATTACATCAAATAAAAACACAATGATGCTTCTAGGCTTTTATCTGCAAGTCTACTTCTAGACAAGAGCACTCAAAGCAGGCAGTAGTAACAACTGTGTCAATTCACGGGCAATAACATTATATAAATTTTTCTAATTTAAAAGCAGTTGAGATTATTTTTGGGAATTCCAGAGCTTGTCAACTGCCCTTCCTGGCACCAGAGATTTTCCAAACCCTACCTTAGTAGGGCTGAACCAACTTTCCTAAATTCTCAAATAAACCAACACTAATCAATGAAATAGCTTTAGTACCTGACTTGCTCTTTGACTTTCTTTAAGGACAAGGTTTCTTCTTTCAGCAATAGTGGCATCAAAATCTTGTAGGACTGGGGCCAATGCAGGATTGGCACCTCCTGCCCATTTCAAACGCTGCTCAATGCTGGCTTCAAGTGCTGCTAGCTTCTCCTATATTGAGAAAATGATGCTGAATCAAAAAACTGCAAAAATCAAAGACTTTTTTTTTTTTAAACCACTCTACCCATGGGACTATCCTTCCTCTTGAAGGATAAGTGTCTCAGCCTTCAGGAGAAGGATTCTTTGTATATCTGGGTATTTAGTCATGGAGCAAATTTTCTGCCATCCCAAGCAGAGAATGCTGTGTCTGCTGAGGCAGAGGGATGAAGTAATGGAATACTACGCAAAAGGTGGGACAAAGAAAGGCAACTCAGACTAACAACTCCACATAAAAGATGTTAGCTCACAATGGCTAATATCCAGAATCATGGTGAGCAAGAGGTGGACACTTTTGGAATGTGTGGACTGCGTTAGTACAATGAGAAAGAATTCACATTTATGCATGCTGCAAAAACACACCCAAAACAAGAAAATACCTGAACTGTTCCAATTGAAGCTTCGATCTGGCTGAGCGTATGAAGTTTCTTTTTCATGCTGGCTAAAATTGCAGAACGGGGTGGAGGAGTAATGGACATGGCTTGTGGGCGACTGATAAGGAGATCTTCATGCTGCCACTTTTTCAGAAAAATATTTGTATTGAAGTTTATCATTTCTTTCAAAAATGTTAAACTTTTATAAGAAGACATTAATTCTAACATTATGGTTACATTTTATATCAAGGGTATATTTATAAAGGGTTAAACCATTAATAAATGGCAAATATGTTACAGATATAAGCAGCAGGCATCATAGATAGTTATAAACATTAGTAGAAGGTGATACAGATGGTTATAAGCCATGGATATAAATAATGTACTGCCCTGTTGGACTAAATTGATTAACCATTTATTATTAACCCTTCAGAAAATATGTATATATGTACCCTTAATCTAAAGGAAAAGGGATTACACTTTATACTTGATTTTTAACCTATCACAGGTTAACAAACAGAATATTTGAGAAGACATCTATGAAACAGTTTAGCAATTAACATTTTAATTGTTAAAAGCAACAGAGGGTCCTGTGGCACCTTTGAGACTAACAGAAGTATTGGGAGCATAAGCTTTCGTGGGTAAGAACCTCACTTCTTCAGATGCAAACTGACCCTCTGTTGCTTTTTACAGATTTAGACTAACACGGCTACCCCTCTGATATTTTAATTGTTATTGCTGATTTTTAAAAACAATTCAGTCACATTTAAAATAAAAAACAATTTCCAGCTCCACTTTTCTAAAACATACAAAACATTCCAGAAGGAAGACTTATCACAATACTACACTCAACCAAATATCTACATAGCAGAAATCATTAAGGGCTTGTCTTCACATACAGCGGTGCAGGTGTGCCATTTTAGCACTTTAGTGAAGATGCTACTATGCTGATGGGAGAGCTTCACCCATTGGCAGAGTTAATCCACCTCCCCAAGAGATGGTAGCTATGTCGATGGGAGATGCTCTCTTGTCAAGATACCGCTGTCTACACTGAGGATTGGGTTGGTATGTCACTCAGGGATGTGGATTTTTCACTGTGGGCATTGCACTAGTTCCTCCTTTCTCAGGGGGCTGGAACGGAATTTTTCCCTCATCACCAGATTGGACAAGTGGTTTTTTTCCTACCTTCCACACAGCTGGTTTGGGGTGGGGAGAGGCTTAGTTGGGCAAACAGGAAAAGGAATTAGACTATGATGTTGCAACTCATTATGGGAGCATGGGGCGGATGTCCAGTGCAGGTACTCCGTAGGGAAGGGATAGAGAGATCCGATAAAATGGATTAGTAAAGGATTTAAAGGAGATATCCTTTAAAGGAGTGGGAAAGGTGGGGGTTTGGGGCTCCCACGACTGGTACGGCAGGGAACCAAATCCCCTCCCTTTATAGCCCTCTCTTACCCCTATTCAGAGGGGGAGGTCCAAGCTGCGGGTTGGCTGAGGACCACAATGGGTAAGGGAGAGGGCTGACTGAAGCCCCCCAGGTACACACTGAAATGATTACGGCATTACCTGCACCATACACTTGTATCTGCCATGTACATTTACATAAGAATACATTTATGGCCTAATTAAACACATCCAGTGTCTCCGGTCCTCCTGGTTTATATATGTTTAGTTCCAAAACTTAAATTATAAATGGTCATGTTTGCACTCTTGAGAGCAGCTAGCTCCACAAGCTACCAGCATGCTATGCTATTCTTCCATATCTATGTATTAAATAAAATTTAAAAACTGAAAACTAAATTAAGTCTAGTAAAAACTATCAACGTTCATTATACACTCCACAAGCAATATGCATTTTATGTGCCTGCATGACACAACTGAAGCATATTTTTAGATGAACAATTTTGGAAAGAGTTTACATATGGTTTACCTGGAACATGGCAATATGCAATTGCACCCTCTGAAGGCTAGTCTTGCAAGAAGAAATACTGGTTTCAAGTCTGCGCACTAAATCATGTTTCTTCCATGCTGTGTCATATGAACTGGCCAATACTGTTGCCCTGTTCATGACCAACTGTGAGAACTTGCCAATTTGGATATTGTGTTCTACAGCTTTCTTACACAGGTCATCCACAGAAACTTTGCTTTCTGCTCCAAAGTCCTTAGCTTCTACTTGAGCAATGATATCCACACCCAGAGCACTGATGAAACTGCACAGAGTAAGCCCCAAGGCTTGATTTGGAAGGCCAATTAAAAGCTGTCTCACAAAATCTGCTGTAAATGCCTTTATAGGTTTGGCCATTTGGTCTTCACTAAAACAAGAATTTCTATAAAGGGCTTTCACATTGACAATTTGCACAGGTCCATTTACTGTGTTCTGATCTTCAAGTGAACTTGCTCCTATAAAAAATAAACAATATTTCATATAAACATTTGTATATCTAGAAAAATTTCATTTATTTTCTGTACAGACAGCAATGTTATTACATGACAGAATTTACATTTATTTTCTCGGCACTAGCATCTTAAAATATGTAAGTTACAGAAATACAGATTAGTTTCATTCTGTACTTATATCACAGGTAAAGTGGTGGAGAGCAGGGAGGTTTCCTATTGCTATGAAACAAAAATGGTTTCTTTTACATTAATGCATATTTACCTGACAAAGTTTTAGAAAATGTACCACAGAGTCTGAAAAATTCTTTAATTGTCTGTAGTCTCTTTAGAAAGAAAATCTCCTCTAGAACTTGTCGATTATCATCATCATCAAAGAAATTAACTTGAGTGCTCCGGGCTTCCCTGATTATATCAATCTTACGCCAAGCGACAGGTATTTCCATCTTGTTTAGCTGAATGAAAGTAAGGAAAGAATTATTTTCTTGTTTTATAAACATCTTATGCCTCAAAGATATTTTGAAATATAAAGCCATACCTTTTCAATTAACAAGCCAAATGCAGTTTCTACTTGGGCAAACATTCCATCAAATGCAACCAAAAGCATCTGACCAGCTGACATTTTTGGAGTTTCATCAACTGAACCATTTCTTGGCTGAATTAGTTCACCATACTGAGCATGAAGCATTCTAGGAAAAAAGATAAGGGGGGTAAAATATTTTTGGTACCAAAAATACCTATGGCCACTGGTGATTCTATCTGATCAGGAAGTCTTTTGCAGAAAACTCATTCAAACCGTGGCTGCTGCAGGAACTGCAAAAATTATGAATTCCTCACTCCAGTTCACAGCCTTCTCAGATTTTAGAGACACTTGCTCTCCTGAAATCTCCTCTCTCCATATTTTCCTAAGCTTTTCTTTTAAAATTTCTGGCTAAAAGAATGGTCTTGTGTTGCCTATAAACTTTGGGAAATACCCCAAACATCAAATGCATCGTAAGGTCTAATTTATGATGATTAAAATATAAAAGTTTTCATAATCTCACATTTATACTCATTTTACTATTAAAAACTAAGTATTATCCATTGTTAGGTGACATATGTAACAAATAATCAAATTAAAGACAAACCAAGAATTGGATACGGTGGGTTAGAATATGGCAAAACATATTGACTTTGAACTAAAGGAAACACACACAAAACTATTTACCTTGCAACATCAATGTAATGAGTATGCGTTTCTTCTTCTAGCCCCATAGCTGCATTTCTTAAATAGGCTTGAAGAGATTCAACCAGCGTTTGCAAAGGGACTCCATCAGTTGTTTGTTCAATAAGATTGTCCAGTTCATGAAGCATACTTTCTAAAGTGTACTCTCCTTTCATTAAACACCTAAGAGCTTCTGGAAAAATGATCTGCCTGAAGTTTGAGTTCAATTCCTGTCAGAAGTATGAAAGAATAAGAAAAAAAATAGCTTCCTCCCTTTTTAGGTGTCATATGCAATGCCTTATTTATGTTATTATTATGCCACCTACAGTAAAGGTTGTTTGAAGACAATAGACTATTGGCTAGCAAAAGGATCAGAAACTTGCTTAAAATATTTTATCGTATAAATTGAAAATAGGAAGCCCTTAAACTTTGAGTGTAGCTGTTTTAAACCTAAACCAATGGCATTTTACATAAACCAAAGGGTTTTAAAACATTAAGTAGTGAAGGCAGTATCTTAGAGAAAGTGTCTTGTTGCCCACCTTGTCACCTTTTCATGACTTATGCAGATTACCTAGTCTCCCACTGATGAGTGAACCACCACCCTGTAGCAAATAACCATTTTTTATATGGAAAAATAATTGGAAAACATTTAAAGTAGACTTAGATTATCTGACTGCTGTTTAGCAACTAGAAATGAGTTAAAGCACCGCAAGGACTAACTGCAAGTGCTCTGCAGATGATTGGTGGTACAGAGACTTCATTTTGAGAACCGCTATTTTCACTAAGCAGAATGCATCAGAGGGCTAAAGCAGGTTGTCCAAGGTATCAGCCAGTGCCCTCCATCTCCAAAACTAGACAAGATGCACCAAAAGGAAGGTTAGTTAGCTTAGTTTAGTAAGATTTTCAAGTCTCATCCAAGAACTCAAAAGGAAATATGGCCTTATTTGTGTGCAGTGCAATTAAGTTATATACATGCTTCTGAAACACAGGTTAATAATATAATAGCACCTTTCTCCACAGACTCTCAAAGCCCTTTATAAAGATGGGTAAAGAGTGCTTTTGAAAAGTGACTCAGGAGCACGAAAATCCTCAAAAATATAACAGTCACACCTGTCATAGTCAAATGGATGGCTGGTGAAAACCAAGTAATTGGTCCATATGATTCAGAGTTGCCTTTAAAGTCAAAAGTTTCTATCAGTGAGCACTCTTCTGTGGGTAAAATTAAGATAGTTCATTTCCCCCCTCCCATGTCTGGGAACTGAGGCCTGTAAAGTATTCCTTTCGCGTGTTTCAAACAGCTTTTTTTTTTTTTGGGGGGGGGGGGGGAATAAATTGTAGCTAGAAATAAATAGAAACGAAAAATTTTAAACACTATTTGGAAACCTTTTTGGACTCCCAGTGATAGGGAATAATATGAAATAACACCAAGACATGGAGCTGTTATTTTGACTAATTTGTTACTATCTCCATCTTCTATATCTCATTAATAAATAGTAACTTTTTTCAAAATTCTGGGTTGCATTAATAGTTTGTTTTAGTCATTTAAATATTAAGTAATTATAGTAAACGTAATAGGTTGAGAGTCAGGGAATAAATGGGATATTTAAGACCAATTCCTGATAAAAGACTTCTGGTAATAATGTAAAATAATTATAAATACTTTTTTAGGAGAATTTCTGGAACACAACAAACTATATGGCTTCACCGATGTCTTTGGAAAAAACCAATGGCATAAAAGTACACTTCACCTGAAGTGAGATGTAAACTCCATTAGCTAAGTGAACTGCTTCTGATGCTTCAATTGGGTTTGGAATGTCCAAGTCCTGTGGGACCAGATGACATTGCTTCAATAACTGCACGAGGCATGTAACATTCCCACTCATGCTACATAGCTCCTCCAAGAACCAGGCTCCATCCCTTGAAGTCAAATCGACCAGTTGCTCTCCAGCACTAGATGCGGCACCTTCCATCATTAGATTACGTCTAAATGAAGCAATATTTTTGTTAGACAAGTAAAAGCACATGTGCTAATGCATATTAAGTTTACTTTGCTACCACTTAAATTGATAAGCTAGCCATAAAAACATGGAATGGAACAGATCTTAAAAAAGGCAACATATTTTATAGTATATTCTAGGCAATATGATAATTTAGATTTCTAATACTAGTATTAAATTGACTTTAATTAGAAAATCATATTAAATTTACATATTAATATCAATAACTCAAGTGTAAAAAAATTACCTTTTTTTGGCCAAAAAATGAATATAAAGTCATCTGTGATGACCTGGGAAAATGTCTGTTATATTTCTTATGAATACTGTGTGACTGTTTCCCTGTTGTGTGACTGTTTCCCAGCAACTGTGTATTGCTGCCTGCCTAAATGCATAGAGTGAAATCAAAGGAGGCTGTAAAAGGATTTCTGAGGAGTCAGGTAAGAAAGGGAAAACAATGACACAGATAAGACAGTCTCTTAGGTAGGCAGCTGCAAGGGAATTAAGCTAACAGTGGCTGGGCCATCAAGTGTGGTGGTGTGGGGAAGGACCACCTAGCTGGATCCATCCAGGCTAGGATGTTTTACTCTTCCAAAGTTAAACGGGGATCAAAGGAGAACCTGAAAGATCAGAAAATCCTGACCAGTTTAAAAGGTGTTTCTGGCAGGAAAGTAGGGGAAGTGGTCAGAGAGGCTGGTCAGGATGTGACAGTGAAAAGGCTGACAGTGACTGACATTCAGGGACTGGGGGGAAAAGCTGCAAGCTGGACAGACTTTTCACCCAACTCAGAGATGGGGAATAAGCCAGACTCACCTGAGCCATGGATAAAGAGGTTAAACGCTTAGGGAAGGAAATATGCATGTAGGTTTCTTATTTTAAATCCACTTCTCTAAGTACTGGGTATCGCTGGGGAAAATAAATCATGCTCTTTTTTAATCAGCTGTTTCTGCATCACTGCATCACACACACACAGTCACAGGCTCCCAAAAGGGAAACCTTGCAGTATCCAACCCCAGCTGGCTCTCCTGAATTAGTCACAGTTGGTAGCCAGGGGGCTGTAACCCAGAGACAGTGGTTGGATCACAAGACCCGACCACAAAAAGAAGTAGAGGCACAGGCCTGGAACTTGAAAGGGTACACTAAGGGGGCTGGAAAAGGGTCTCATAGGGGGCACCCTATCCAGGGACCATGAGATCAACTACCTATAGTATATTTTATAACAGACTGCTCACCTTGTAAGGGTGCAAAGAGCAGATATAATAACACTTGCTAGGCTCAATGACCCCTCCTCTCCATTTTCATGTAGGAAAACCTTAATACAACGTTCAATTTCTTTCAACTGTTCCTCACAAACTGGCACAGTGACTGCTTCTTGTTTCAAACGTTCCACCTGTCTGATTAGTCTGCTGTTTATATCTGCTGCATATCTTTGAAGAGTCATTTCTGTAGCAGTTATGAATTGACACACAGTTGGAGGTGGCTGAGGAGCATACTGCATTTCATACCTGTAAAATGACAGCAAAATGACAAGTTCTCCTTTCTGAAGCTTTAACAAGCTGCATTCCATTCCCTAGGAAGAGTACTCCATATTTAAACACGAATCATCAAATATTTTGGGCCAAATTCTAGATGTGAACAAAGTGGAGGATGGCCACCCTACTTTGGCTCTTCTGTCAAATCATGGACTGATAACTCATTCAATGGCTCCTGACATGGAGTACAATAGTGCATGGATAGCTCCTGTGCAGATCATGTCTCTTGGTCAAAAAAATGATGGCAAAACATTCACAGGATTCCCCTTCCCCACCCCTTTCTGAAAATTTTAGTTCTTTCCAACCAGTTTTAGTCTGCTGATACACAAGTGCCTGGCCCAAGTCATGATGTCCATCCAAATTTCCCCTGGCACACAAAAAAATCATGAGAGTTGATCTAAGCCAGGATACAAATGCAAATTAACACTGCTTTTGTTTTGAATACATCTCCTTTTATTGAGGTGGAGAGTTTAAGTTCACTTCCCCTTCATTAGCCAGAATTCGATCCTTTGTTTCCAGAACATCTCTAATACTGTAGATACATTTGGCTAGATCAATATACTCAATGCTTATTTTAACTCAAAAGGAAAAAAAGTCTTCCTTCTTTAATGTCACCTTTCAACATTCTTTAGGGAATGAGTTGGCAATAAATTTAGAACAGCACTGATGTAAGTCAATGGACTTCCTACCTTTCTTGCCTTTTGATTATAATCCAGCATTAACACTAAAATCTATTCTCAGGATCAATTGGTGGACAACAAGCCAGGAGTCTCCTAATTTCAGAAGTACAATTAACGTTAAAAACCACTAACCATGCTAAAATATCAGTTCACTGTGCGTTAGTGTTTTTCTACCGCCCATCGTTGTAGTATTTGAGAACAATACCAAAATCCCTATTGGACCTCATGGAGTCTCTGGCACTTCTTTTTCATGACCAAAACTCCGCTTGGTGTGGTGTAGGGTTTTGTTTTGTTTTAAGCCATGAAAATCACTTTCCTAGAGCTGTGCACAGCCATTAATCACAAAATAAAGCAACAATATTTATAGTTCTGTTTTGTCACTACATGGATGAAGCTGTGAGACCACACTTTAAAAGATGTTCTCTATTTTCTTTTTAAAACGCTGCAATAGCACCTTAAAAGGAAACACTCCTTGGAAAGACTATGGCATTTTAACATAAAACAAAACTTTAGTGTTTTACATTTCCTGCTTAAAATAAAAGTATCTTGAAAGTAGCAAGGATTAAATTACTAGGGAAATCCATTGTGCTGTCAACTTACTTCCCGTAGAGATCCTGACAACGTTCTATTGTCATGTTACAGATGAGTTCTTCCATCCACGTCTTCCACTGCTCAATTCGGTGTTTCTGAAACACAGCTTTGGGATACTGAAGAGCTACTGTTGCATAGTTATGCAACTGTTCAAGACAGCCACGTAAAACAGACCGCCTCTGCTGAAGAAGAGCACCAACCTCTCCCTCTAGCTGTTCACACTGACTGATCAAATGTGCCTGGCCAGCATTCTGCAGAAAGGCTGTTGCTGGTACATAACTTGGGGGACCTTTCAAGAAAGAGATTAAATTTTAACTATTTTCCTGTAACTATTGGTGATCACATATGTAATATGACCATAATTTAAAATCACATCTTTATATGTATAAAACCAGAGTATTACACACATACTTTAAAGTCATTTGTTAAGAAAACATTTGGTTTTAAATACTAGTTCAATTACTTTTTCATGGATAAAAATACCAAGAGAAGGATACAATACTATTTATTTCATACCAAGGTCCATTTGGGTGCTAATTTCTTGAAGAAGACTTGCAAGTTGCGTTGCCTCTAAATTATTAAAGGCAGCTTGGTAATGTGTTATCCACTGCTCAAATTCATTCAGCTTCACTTGGATTGCTTCCTGAACAGCTCTTTGCTGTGATTGCAGCTGGGTGTGTTCAGAATACCTGAGTTATAGAAGTCACAGAATCTATTAACCGCCCTATGAGAAATATTTAATTACACTGATCAAAGCCGTACTAACTCAATTGATCTGAAAATCTATTTTATAATTTTCACAGATTACACATTATAAAAAGTTTAAAACGACTATATTAAACACTTCTGTAAATTGTATTTGAACTGTGAGAAGAAGTTTCTCACTGCTGTCAATCTCTGGTCCGAAGTAACCATTATAAAATTAACCAATGTGCATACAGCATCTAATTCATAAAAAGCTGCAATGTGCTAACAGTGCAATATTAAACAAAGTTTTAAGATCCTCAAATAAAAGCACTGTAGAAGCACAGGTATTTCTATACCTGTGCTGCAATGTATGAGATGGGTGATCCGCTTCTTCTGCTCCTTCTAGAAATTCAGTCTCTTCTAGTAATTTGCCTTGCAATTTTTCAATGTCCGTCAACTGTTCTTGCAAGCTTAGATACTCTTCTAAACTACTGTCCAGCTTAGGAAGCACAACCAGCATTTCATCTCTGTTCTTAAACCAGTTTACCTATAAATCAAGATATAGAAATTAGAACAATAGATGTGCTACTTATTCAAATGGATAGAGGAGGGAGTGCTTCATTTCTGTGCTGCTGCTCAGCTGTAATCCATGGGTACAGGTTTCCTCAACTCTCACAGGTTTTAAGCTTTTAAGATTGATCAAAATATCGATCTATGTCTCTAGGCTTCAGCAGGGCCGGCTCCAGCATTTCTGCCGCCCCAAGCAAAAAAAAAAAAAAGCCGCGATTGGCGGCGGCAGTTCAGCGGCAGGCCCTTCGCTCCTAGAGGGAGTGAGGGACCTGCCGCCCCCGAATTGCCGCAGGTGCCGCCCCTCTCCCTTGGCCGCCCCAAGCACCTGCTTGTTAAGCTGCTGCCTGGAGCCGGCCCTGGGCTTCAGATTTCAACCCTGTGGCACAATGCAGGAAATTACTTTAGCACATACTTAACCTTCATGTTCTTAAAAGTTAATTGTGTTCTTAAGTGTCCTCCCTAAACAGTGCTACTTTCCTAAATCTGGGCCTGAATTAGCTCAATAAAAGCTGTAAGTGTTATGCTCTTAGCAAATACTATTTTCTAACATGCAAAAACTACTTTCAAATGTGAAGAATTTCTATTCATGACATGTCTAGCATTTTAAAAATGTTTTATCTGATAGTATAATGTGACATTTTACTGTAGTGACTACTTCACCTTTATCTCAGCTACTCTTGAAGAGAAGAGGCTACGAGTGATGTCTCTTTCCATCTCTCTTTTGCTCTGTTTGTTTTCAGCCTGCTGGCCACCACCACCATACACAGCCCCAGCAAATCCTGCTTCCCCTCCTGCTGTCCAGTCCACAAGAGGATCATAAACGAAAGCCTCAAGCAACGTAAGCAAAGTCTCTCTCCCACGTCGCATAATATGTAGAACCTGCATTTTAATAAATTTAGTCAGGTTAAGCTATCCTCATAAAATAGGACAGTTTTTAAATACAATATAGACATTAATATTTGAATAGCTAAATAAAGCAATCCATAACTTTCCTGAAGGTGGATATACTGAACTATAGCTGCAAGTTCAAATAGCGCTTTCTTGAGTTACAGCTGCACCAGAGTTTGCATTCTAACCTTTCTTCACAAGCTCCTAACTCTTTGAAAAGATTTACTTTGGGGCTGAATTTTCCTATATTTGTCTCTGCCCAAAGCTGATTTTTCTTTTCTTATTTGTGCATAAAGGGTGCAGAGGTGGCAAGACAGAGAGAAGAAAAGTAGTAGCGAAAGAAGAGGAAAGATAATGACAACTAAGCAAAATCCCTTCAGTCATTAGAATTATGGTTGAGTAAAAAAATTCCCACTTCCCCCTTGTGTAACATATATATAAATAAATAAAAATCTCACCACTTTAAAAAAAAAAAAACCAAAAAACACAACAGTACACCAAAAAAAAGCTGAAGTCTGAAATGTAAGTTTGACATACATATAGTCTTCCTGGAGGGCTACTTCATTTGTTTGGTATGCAGTAATAAAGAAAAAGGTTCTTAGCGGCTGAAAGAAGTCTCTGAACATGCTCAGTAGTAAGTTACGATTTCAGTGAAACTTAATGCCTTCTTTGTCACATCACCACAAATTCTCCAGAAACACCCCCTCAATTTACTATTAGAATACAAAAACTTTTCAGGTATTAAATTCTCTAACCATCTTTTATATCCCCATAAGACATAATAGCTTCATAGAGCTTAAGGCCAGAAGATATAATCAGATCATCTAGTCTGACCTCCTGTATATCACAGGCCAGTACATTTCACACAGTTACTCCAGTACTGTGCTCAAAAACCTGTGTTTGGTCAAAGCATATCTTCTAGAAAGGCATCCAAGTCTTGATTTGAGGACATCAAGAGATGGAGAATCCACCACTTCCCTTGGTAGTCTGTTCCAATAGTTAATCACACTCATGGTTAAAGGTGTGCCTTATTTCTAATTTTAGCAGGTATGATGGGCTATGCGCTTCTTACATTGCATTTATCTCAAATTTTAAACATAGTATTCTAAACATAATACTTTATATTTCTGATCTGGAGAGCCTAATTTTTAGAAGTCAGTTAAACCTGCCAAACAATGGATCATTGTGATCATGCCAACATCTGGAGCTAAATTTTATATACTTGCACGCTTTCCCCCCCCCCCCCCCCAAAATATAAAATGTCCCCAAAATAATACTCTTATTTCCTCCATATCAAACAACATTTAAAGAATAAGAATAGAATAAGACTTTGAAAAGGCAGTAAGGAGAAGGGAAGCATTTCCAAAACAAACAACAGATGAGAGTTCCCCACACTTCTAGAAGTGTCACAGCCTACCTGTTCACAAGAAAGCCTGAAAACCCCTTCTACTCCTGTTACTCCAAGTGCTGTTTCAATATTGTGTGTCATCCGGAACGGAACTTTTTCTGGTACTCTAAGGCTTTTTCCTTCAAGAGAAAGATTCAGATTTTTAATTATTAAGAAAAAGGTTATATTTGAACATGTACAAAACAAAAAATTTTTTTTTTACCTTTTTCAAAACAAACATTGTAATCTATATGTACAACTTCTCCTGTAGTCATGTCGATAAGAACATTATCCAGATGTCTGTCTCCAAGACCAATTATATAGCCAACCATGGACATAACTGCAGTGGATCTCGCGTATGACTTTAAAGAAAATTTCAGAATCATGTTTTTGGTTTTAGGAATCTTAAAAAAAATCACTTAATTATTTTATTATTATTATTCTTTTTAGGATAATTCACAGCAGTCAGTTGCAAGTTCTCCTTTACTGATTGTCTCAGGACATCTACCAACAGAGCACTCATTTTTTTAAGAACTTCAATTAATAGGCTAATTAAGATACAGGTAATCAGGTTTTCCACTTCTTTCTAGGGCACCATTTTTTCTGCTTTTACGCCCAATCTCTCGCTCTCCCTTCTTCCAACTATCCATATTAAAGCACACACTTCTGCTAAGTGATGATTCAATAGTACTAGCTCACCTGTCCCTACAAGAGTGCCATTGCTATAAGCATCCCAAGCATCTGCTGCCCCTCCCCCAAGCCAAAAATATGGTTTTAAAAAGGAAAATAATATATGTTATAGCTTACCTGTGTAACTCTCCACCACTCATCAGGTGTAGCACATGATGACCAAAGTTCTTTAGCTAGAAGATTTGGTGGAGTTGCTTCCATAAGCTCCTCTAGAACAGCCTTCATTACGTTCAAAGGCCAGTCACGACGAGATACATCTAGACTAAGCCCAACTGCCTTCAATGCAGGTCCAATTTTACTGTAGTAAAGTTCACTGGGTCTAGGTACTATTCCAGGATTTTGAGGGGTCTGGTAAGAATCCTGAGCCTACAAGAAATTGCATTATAAAGCTCTCTTATTTATTCTAACTACAATACTGAGTTACGAAGTTATCCTGAAGTCAGTTCAGACTAAAAAAAATTGGAATCTAAATAATCCTCTCTCCGGATTATGACTTGCAGCGCCTGGACTAACTATTTCAAATTCAGGAGGGTTTTTTTTGTTTTTGTTTTTTAATTTAGGACAGTGATTTTCAAAGCACTCAGCACTATCCTACCTCAACTTCTACTGAAGTCCATGGGACTTTTACAACTGAATTCAGTAGCAGCAGGGTTAGGACAACATTTAGCACTTTTGAAAATCCCATTCTAAAGCTACAGAAGGTAAAGTGACAAAAGGAGTTAAGAATCGGAAAAGAAACTGAAATGGTTTAGAGTAACTTTAACTTTAGCCATACAAAAATGCTCCTCCCCTTGAAGTATCACACAAGAATTAAAGATATACCTAAGAAATGTTCCTCTCTCTAAAAGACAAAATTTGACTATACAGTTTTGCCTGATATCTGATCAAACCCCATGAGAGATGAACATACAGATCTACTCAGCATGAATGCATGTACAGATAAAAATCATGAAAAATATTGTAATATTTGCTTTAGGTTTTAAAGCAACTTATGAAATATTCCACTTCTGAGAGGTGCTAATTAGTTTAAAATACATTAGTTACCTTTTGTGCTTGTAAAGCAGCTTCTCGCTGCTGCCACCGCTTGTAAAGGCCAAATAAAGGAGTGGCTCCATCCACCCACTGAATTAGGCCTGATCTCGTTCCCAGTGGTGTCACAGAATAGTGCCTAGCATGAAACCGTGGTGTCTCTTGACGATTAATTGTAGCAAACATGGTGTTCACAATTGATAAAAACTGCATGATTCTCTCATCTAGATGTAAATCTTCTAAACCTGTATTATAAAATTTAAGAAAGTATTCTGTTTAAAATTTAGCTTCTACAACAAACTATAAAAGCTCTTTCCCCTTAAATGAATCCCCCAAAATAGCATTTCTGAAGTGCACATTTCATTTTAGACTTAAAACAGCTACATATCTATCCAGGCCCAGAGTGGGTTCCTAAGCAATGGGGTATTTGCTAATGGAACAGTCCTTGGGCTTGGGCTGCTGTTCTAACTCCATGGGAGAAGCATGCAAGTGGAGTGCCAGCTCTGCAGAGCACTTCCCTACCGTTCACAGGAATGTGTGAAGCCTCAGGCTGACGCTCTCTCTTCCGGCTACTGCATGAGTTTTGTGAGAGAGTTCAGCTGATAAGGAAGATCAAAACAGGCTGCAGCTGGAACTGTTTTCTGTTGCAACAACCACACGGACCCACTAGGGTTACCATACTCAAAAAATAAAAAAAAGAAGAGGACACTCCATGGGGCCCTGGCCCCACCCCTTCCCCAAAGTCCCCGCCCTAACTCCCCCTCCTCCCTCCCAGCCACGCGAAAAGGGCTGCCCGAGTGCTACCGGGTTCACGGTTTGCCAGGCAGCCCCCAGACCCTGCGCCCCTGGCCGGCGCTTCCCCAGCGCAGCTGGAGCCCGGGAGGGGAAGCGCCCAGCCGGGGGCGCAGGGTCTGGAGGCTGCCCGGCAAACCGTGAAGCCGGTAGCGCTCGGGCTTCGGGCAGCCCCCATGCCTCCGGACCCTGTGCCCCCGGCCGGGCACTTCCCCTCCCGGGCTCCGGCTGCTGTGCTCCTCCACTGACTCTTTGGCTCTGTTTAAGAGCCAAGCTGCCCGAGCGCTACCGGCTTCGGGCAGCCCCCTTGCCTCCGGACCCTGCGCTGCCAGAGCAGAGCAGCTGGAGCCCGGGAGGGGAAGTGCCCGGCCGGCGGCTGGGGTCCGGAGGCAAGGGGGCTGCCCGAAGCCGGAGCGCTCGGGCAGCTCGGCTCTTAAACAGAGCCGAAGAGTCAGGGGAGGAGCAGAGCAGCCGCGGGAGGGGAAGTGCCCGGCCGGCGGTATTTTTCCCGGACATGTTCGGCTTTTTTGGTAATTCCCCCCGGACGGGGGTTTGATTACCAAAAAGCCGGACATGTCCGGGAAAAACCGGACGTATGGTAACCCTAGGACCCACAGGCCTCTTCTTCTGCAGCTTATGTGAGTCAAAGAATTTTACAGCATTTGTGGAAAGAAAAGCCGATGGATGATCAACACTAATACATATGGACACCTACAATGTCTCTCATCCACTGTTCAGGTATAATTTTAAGGGCTGCCTGAAAGGTTTTTTGGCCAGGCTGACTATCACAATCCACACTCAATGTTCACAATACGTCTTTCCAACTTTAGAGGTGCTACTCTCTAACTTAAAGTGAGTGTAAGCCTGAATAATATACATATAAAACATGCATCTGCCCAATATTTTAGCAACCCCCCCCATACACACACAATCCTGAGGAAATTTCCAGGTCTTACCTTTGAAAAGGTATGGGTAGTTCTTCCCATCTGAACCCAGGAAAAGGAGTTTTTTGGGTTTGGTTTTAGTAGGCAGAATTGTGATAGTGCTCCCCACGCTTTGAATCGTGACTGTGTCTCTAGCGGACACTTCTCCGGGGAGTGCTATTTCAGTGTTCATCGTGGCAGCCAACCAAGGACTAATTTCTTCAAGGCGTAAGAGGTAACTGGCACGTTTCTGTGCTCTTTGTTGCAAACTTAGCATAACCTTTTAAAGAAATTGTTAAAAAGCTGAAGTTCAAGCTGATGTAGTGGTAAACATTTACAAAAACAAATAGATCTTCTACTTTTGGGGGGGAAGGAAGGAATTGCTTTCTTAAGCCATGTATTCTTCCATTTTATTGATGTACTAATCTATATTTATAATTATTGGTGACAAAACCATATCAAAGACAGTAACATTTTCACCATTTTTAATTAACAAAAGAAAAGGTTTTGGCTTAGAGAACTGTATTTACAGTAAGGGAACGCTCTTAAAAGGGGCTAGGTTCCTGTATTTTTTAAGATCTGGTACTAGGTCTGTCTTGGGAACAGAAAAAAGGGCAAAGCAGGGCACTAGAGAGTTACTTGCTACCAAGAAATCTGCACATTTCCTCACTTCTGTTTTGCAGAAAAGGCTAACTTCAAGAAAACCAATTTACATATTAAATAGCATCCATTTACCAATCCAGTTCAATTACCAGGTTGGCTCTGGCCATTTAACAGTTGGACAACGTCATTTACAACCTCTCTCTCTTTAGGCATGTCTACTCTTAAAACTCTGCCACGATTCAGTATAGACACTACCTACACTCACGGGAGGGATTCTCCTGCCAGTATATGTAAATCCACCTCTCTGAGAGGCGGCAGATTGGAAGAATTCTTCCACTGACCTCGTGCTGTCTACACTGAGGGGGTTAGGTTGGTATAGCTATGTGCTTGCCTTCACGTACAGCACTATAGTGGCACTGCTGCAGTGCTTTAGTGAAGATGCTACTACACTGACCTGAGAGCTTCTTTCATCAGCGCAGTTAATCTACCTCCCCGAGAGATGGTAGCTATGTCAACAGAAGCTCTCCTGTCGACACAGCGCTGTCTACACATGGGGATAGTTATTCTGACCTATGTTGCTCAGGCATATGGATTTTTCATACCCCTGAGCGACGTAGTTATACCGTAATAGGTCTGTAGTATAGACTTGGCCTATGTCTCTAAACTTTTCACACCCATGAGAGACATAGCTACACCAATGTAAGATCTTAGTATAGACCAGGTTTCAGTTCCCTTTTCCAGCCTGTAAGAGTATTTTTGTTGCTACAACCTTCTAAAGCATCAGCAATAAAACAGGATAGGAGATGACCAAAAAAGAGTCACAAGACATATCCTAAGACTTAGCAGGTATGAAGTGAGAGATATGTAGGTGTCAGAGCGTAGTTAGCCCCCTGAAGGAGTCAGGGGCACAGCCTACCTCTGAGAGGCTCCACAAGGGGGAATGAGACAGCTCAGGTTCACCTAGGAGAAGTTAACTCATGGAGTAACTGGGAGGCAGTTAATTTGACAGTTTAGCACCTGGACATGATAAAATGTACCTCAGTTAGAGGGTGTCAAGTATCGGGGGTAGCCGTGTTAGTCTGTATCTACAAAAACAACAAGGAGTCTGGTGGCACCTTAAAGACTAACAGATTTATTTGGGCATAAGCTTTCGTAGGTAAAAACCTCACTTCTTCAGATGCATAGAGTGAAAGTTACAGATGCAGGCATTATATACTGACACATGGAGAGCAGGGAGTTACTTCGCAAGTGGAGAACCAGTGTTGACAGGGCCAATTCAATCAGGGTGGATGTAGTCCACTCCCAATAATAGATGAGGAGGTGTCAATTCCAGGAGAGGAAAAGCTGCTTCTGTAATGAGCCAGCCACTCCCAGTCCCTATTCAAGCCCAGATTAATGGTGTTAAATTTGCAAATGAATTTTAGTTCCGCTGTTTCTCTTTGAAGTCTGTTTCTGAAGTTTGTTTGTTCAATGATAGTGACTTTTAAATCTGTAATAGAATGACCAGGGAGAATGAAGTGTTCACTTACTGGCTTTTGTATGTTACCATTCCTGATGTCCGATTTGTGTCCATTTATTCTTTTGCGGAGGGAAAAGAATAAATTATTATTGGGAGTGGACTACATCCACCCTGATTGAATTGGCCCTGTCAACACTGGTTCTCCACTTGCGAAGTAACTCCCTGCTCTCCATGTGTCAGTATATAATGCCTGCATCTGTAACTTTCACTCTATGCATCTGAAGAAGTGAGGTTTTTACCCACGAAAGCTTATGCCCAAATAAAATCTGTTAGTCTTTAAGGTGCCACCAGATTCCTTGTTGTTTCAGTTAGAGGGGGAACTCCTGAGGGAAAAGGCAGCTGCCAGAGAGCCAGAACTGCAGAGAGGATCCCAGGAAACTGGTGAGAAGCCAACGCTCCAAAAAGGGAGAAGCAGGGCAAGCCTATAGAGGAAAAAGGTAGGAGGCAGCAGGGAGCAGCAAGGGACTAAGAAGGATTGGTTCTGGATGTTCCAAACAAGGGCCCTGAGCTGGAACTCAGTGGCATAAGGGGGATGGAGTCAGGTGGTGTAGCTCCCCATCCTGCCACAAGGGACAGCTAACAGATAAAGGCCCCATATTACAGTAGGTGACCAAGATGTTCTGCCAGGTCCAGAGCTGCCAACATTGAAGACTGTCTCTACACAGTGCTGGGGTTGAGACCTTTAATGAAACCATCTAAAACAACTCCAGGATGGTAGTTCATGGAACTTGTTGAAGCTCCAAACGCAGGCTTCAACCAGTAGAAAAATATCAGCCAAATGCACTGGTGGAAGGATTATAAAAGTCTCATTACTTCATAACCCCAAAGTCACACCAAAGAAACCTTCAGAAGAGAGCTGTATTTCTTCCCTTGATCTAGCAGCCCAAGTCTTCCAGTACTTGAGATGACAAAGCCAGTACCTGGAGGAACTAGGAGAGACTGCAAGAATTGTGAGATTTTTAAGAAAGGGTGTCAGGTGCTAGAAAGCAGGTCATGTAAAGAGAACTGGAGAAGTTGAGAACTGCTGTTAAAACTGACTGGAGCACTGCTGGACTTCCAAGGGAGGGAATGTGTTCGGTAGCAGAGTCTGAGCGGACTAGGCTCATGGGGAGGGAGATGGGGAGAAGTTTGAAGAGATAGGATGGGAAAAAACAGGAAAGGAATAGCTGCTTGCTCCTATCATTTTCCAGGATCCCACAGACTAGAAGGTAGGAGGTTAAAAAAGGAAAGTACTACCAATGGCTGGAAGGTTAGTAATGGAGAGGGTAAAGATATAAGCTGTATTTGTGGCAGAGGCAAAATACTAGGATTTGGTGATCGCAGAGCTCCTATAAGGCTTGGAGAGGGCATAAAAAAAATGTGCATATGGAACATTACCCAAATTGCAAGGGATGAAGCCAACCTATAGTCGGAGGATACTGGAGGACAGATGCTTATTGATGCAGTGGTAGCTCTCACATTGCTTCAGTCTGCAGTCTACTTAATCCATGAGAAGATATTTCCTTTGTCCTAACGCACCTCTGCCTGGTTCCTGAGCATGTCATTCTGCAAACTATAATTTGAGCACCATTGCCCTAATTTGGCCCTATTATGATTTTAAACAAGTTCCCAATGTTAGCTTCCCCTCTTGAGACAAAAATATTTGCCTGTGCAATGACGACACAAAATCTGTTCTTATTAATCTTCCCAGATTCAACCAGGTATGATCTAGCCCTAAAATAATGTGACATTCAAACTCATGAAACAGAGGAAGAAACTAACAGGTACATTAGTCATTCCACTAATAAGTAAGAAATCAGTTTAATCATATGTAGCAGAAGTAGTAATCAGATTGTATATATAATTTTCTTTATTAGCATGTTGAAGATACAGTACCTCTTTAAACGGGATCCAGCTGCTTCCAGGTTTAGCAGGATTAGAAGGGTTCTTAAGTTTTTCCAAAGCATTTTCAATTGCATCTCCATAGTTGTCCTGAAACCATTTTTCATGAGGAGTTTCTGCAGGAGCTGCAGTGATGCTTTGTACATGTTCCAAAGCAAATACAATGGGCTTCATTAGAGCTGTATGCTTTTCACGCATGATTGCTATCTTTTCCTCTCTATGTAGGAAGGAGAGAAAAAATAATTCTAGATCAGCTTTAAAAATGAAGTATTTTAAAACAAAAGGCATATTTATTATAGGATACATCACACTGACTGTTACCCAGTTAAACAGAAAGACTGAAATTAAGATACCAATCTTTCAGGATAAATATAAAATAGAAGAAAATAGGTATTTTAACACCAGCAAGCAATATTTAAAAACCCACAAGTGAGCCAACCAGACGTTAATACCAGGAAGAAAAAAAAAGCTACTTATGTATGCCCAAAACACTTAACAGCATTTCTATATTATATTATAAATGTAGAAATAATTGTCAAAGAACAACCACCATAATTGTTTTAAGCTCCTGTCTTCTTCATAAAAAAAACACTGCAACACAAACCATTTGTGATGCCTTTCAGAAGAGGAGGCAATACACACTGGGAACTTGTCAATGGTTGATGTTTCAGGACAGGAGACAGATCAGTAGTACCAGAAATACTTATATCTAACATTTCAAAAATGGATACATTAGTATTGGGTACAAAATTATACCAAATAAAATGTCTTAGAATTGAAAAGACTGAATTACAGAATTGTTAATAGTTAAATTTGAGTATATTTTGCCACCTTCAATCTTGCCTACCAGTGAAGAACTTAGAATCAAACAGATATATGATAAAGGTGATCTCATACATTAATAAGAGACAACAAACTAAAAGCAGTTAAGACAGGGATATCCAATCTTTGGTCCTCAGTTCTTTTAACTGTGGCCTTTGAGGGTGGCTATGTTAAGATGAAAATTTGTATATGGGTACATATTGAAAATATGGTCCCCTGAGCTTTGGCTTCTAATTTTCTAAATGGAAGCCTCTGAATCAGCCCCATCACTATGGGGAATAAAGGCACAGCCTGTCACTTCTTCCTCTCCAGTCACAGGAGCTGCTCTGGGGTGAGCAGGGAGGGCTCTGCGCAGCTGCATGCAGCGCTGCATATGAGGAAGCAGTAATAATTTTGGCTTCTTTATTGTCTGCTTCCATGCTAGACTGCAGTAAATTACAGGGAGAGCAGGATTGAAGCTCATCTGATTCTGCCTGAGGCTAGACAAGTGCTTCAAAAGGCATCATTTCCCTCCTCCACACAGCTATCCAGGAAAACCCAGGAATGGAAAAAAGACAAGCTGAAAACTGAAAATCGATTAAAGCTTCCTGTACAAGCCTAACATGAGCTGTTAACTGTCCCTCTGCCACTGTACGCCAGAGGTGAATAGCTGGAGTATTGTGTACACAAGCCACTCCCATCTCTGCCCCTGACAAACCTCTACACAGCTGACATGAGCCTGTACTGGGGCTGTGAGAAGGGAAGAAGGAGTAGGATATGAATACCGTAGCTCTATGCCCACAGGTGTCTGCTCCATACTGAAGGAATCCACAGCAAAGAACGTGTTGGTGTATTTTGCCCCCCTTGCACCCGTTATGTGGTGCAAATGGAATGCACCAAAGTACCAGCTGTGACACCCTGACCTCTGATACAGATTTAATAGGAAAAGCATGACTGGTCAATTTAATAATTCTAGTGCACAGTGACAATCTGTCTTTTCTCACCAATTTTTACTTAGGAGTTATTCATGAAAACCTACTTCCGTAGAGTGTTGTTGTTTTGAACCCTCTTGACTTCATCTTCCAGTTGTTGAATCCGTCTGAGGACATACATGTGCTGCTGCAACAGCACTCCCAACCAAAGTTCATCCCAAAGAACTGTAACTCGGCGCAGCTCTGCTACTAGCATCTGAACCTGTATAAAATAAATTAAAATGCCCTTATTTTTAAAGTTCAAGAATTTTTTTTCTAGTTCATCTATTTAATAGCAGCTTGAATGTCTTGAAAGAATGACATCCTTACAGTAAGATTAAAGTTACACTGAAAACTTTAACAACCCTCCACCCAAAAAAAACAGTTACTAACCTTTCTGTAACTGTTGTTCTTAGAGATGTATTGCACATGTCCTTTCCAATGTAGGTGTGAGAGTGCCCAGAGCACATCTGCTGGAATTGTTTCCATTGGATCGGCTCCTGCACCCCCTGGTGCTGCATGCTAATAGCACCAGTATAAGGGTCCCCACTGTCCCCGCCCCCCTTCAGGTTCTTCTTACCGATCGCTTCAGGAGAGGGAACGGCGGGCAGGTCTTGGAATGGATATGTGCAACACATCTCGAAGAACAAGAGTTATAGAAAAGTTAGCAAACATTGGTTCTTCGAGTGCTTGCACATGTCCATTCCAATGTAGGTGACTCTCAAGCAGTTGCACAGGAGGTGGGCTCAGAGTTCAAGGACACACTGACTGCAACACTGCGCAGCCGAAGTTGGCATAGTCTCTGGCTTGTTGGGTAATGGCATAGTGCGCTGAGAATGTGTGCACCGAGGACGAGGTTGCTGCCCTGCAGATATCTTAAATAGGGACTTGAGCTAGGAAAGCGGCTGAAGAGGCCTGAGATCTTGTGGAGTGAGCAGTCAGGTTAGGTGGAGGAGGGACTCCCGCAAAGTCGTAACATGCCGATACATGAAGTAATCCAAGACTAAATCCTCTGGGCAGAGATGGGGAGCCCCTTCATTCTCACAGCTATCGCCATGAACAGTTGATCTGCGGAACGTTTTGGTCCTTTGAATATAAAATGCCAGGGCCCATCTAATATCCAAGGAGTGCAGACGCTGTTCTTCCCCATCTGCATGCAGCTTAGGGTAGAATACTGTTAGAAAAACTGCTTGGCTGCAATGGAATTGTGAAACCAATTTTGGGAGGAACTTTGGATGCAGGCACAGCTGTACTTTCTCTCTGAAGAACATCATATACAGGAGTTCCAATGTGAGGCCTCAGATTTCTGAAACTCTTCTGGCTGAAGTGAGGGCCACTTTCCAGGAGAGGTGCAACAGCGAGCCTGTTGCTAGCGGCTCGAAGGGTGGGCCTGTCAGCTTTGACAGGACAAGGTTTAGGTCCCAACGAGAGATCGGTTTCTTTACCTGAGGAAACAGCCTCTCCAGGTCTTTGAGAAAACGGATTACCATTTTGTGTGAAAAGACCAATCCGTTGTCAACTTTAGGATAGAAAGATGAAATGGCCAATTTCTTGTTTCAAGAGCAGAAGGTACTCCAAAATAAGTTGCAATGAGGACTGTATAGGTGGAACCCTGCATTGGGAAGACCAGATGGAGAATCGTTTCCATTTTGCCAGGTAAGTTGCCATGGTGGAAGATTTTCTACTGCCTAGTAGGACTCTATGAACCTGCTCCGAGCTAGCTTGCTCTTCAGGATTCAGCCATGAAGATCCCGGGCCGTCAGATGAAGAGCACTGAGGTTCAGGTGGAGCAGCTGACCATGGTCCTGGGTGATCGAGTCCAGGTGCAGTGGGAGCCGGATTGGGGGCTCCACCGAAAGGCTTAAGAGGATGGTGAACCAGTGCTATCTGAGCCATGCCAGGGCTATAAGGATGACCCGTGATCAGTCCTGCTTGATCCTCGACAGAGCCTTGTGAATTAATGGAAGGGGGGGGGACGCGCGGGGGAGTGTAATACAGGTAAGTTGTCCATGCCAACAGGAAGGCACCCATAAGAGACACAAGGCTGTGGCCCCTCAGGGAGCAAAACTGATGGCATTTCCTGTTGTCGCGGGTAGCGAACAGGTCTATAAAGGTAGTCCCCCACCTCTGGAAGATGTCCCTTGCCATGTCTGGATGAAGGGACCACTTGTGGCGAGTGGAGATGGACTTGCTGAGGTGATCTGCGAATTGGTTCTGTGTACCTGGCAGGTAAGATGCTTCTAGGTAGATTGAGTGTGTAATGCAGAACTCCCACAGCCGGATTACCTCCTGGCATAGGGAGGAAGAGAGCACTCCACCCTGCCCGTTGATGTAGTTAATGCAGTGGTGGCGATTTAGCGGGTCTGGTGAAGATGCAATTAGTTGACTTGCCACAGGAAGAGCAGGGCTTAAAGTCCGGTGACAGAGGCATGCCCTGGCACTGGCGAGCGGACAAGCCTCTCCAACTAAGTACAGAGGCATCCAAAACACACTAACTACTAAAAGTACTACTACTACTACTACCACCACCACCACCACCACCACCACCACCACCAAACTAGCTAAACTACAAGAACTATACACACAAAGAAAAGGGAGAAGGAAACCACTGGAAGAGATTGCCTGAGCAAAGAGGGAAGTTCCAGCATCCGTCATGGGTGGTAAGAAGGAACTAAAGGGATGCAGGCTCAGCAGGGCTTCATACCAGCGCTATGAGCGTGCGGCACCAGGGGGCACTGGAGCCGACCCAACAGATACCACTAAGGGAAAAAATTCTGGCAACTGTGCTCAGGGCGCATGCACACCTACATTGGAATGGACACGTGCAAGCACTCAAAGAAGAATACATAATTTCACAAACTGTATGTCTGGTTACAAGTCAGCCTGAATAAATTACAAAAAACAATTTATTTTACCTGCAACACCATGGTTGGATTTGCAGTAGACAGTTTTTCTACAATTTTGCTGTAGCAGTCCTGCATCATTGCTTGGTCTTCATTTAATCCATTTTTTGGTTCATCCTTATTACTTTCTTGAGAAGCCGGGGGACTTCCTCCTTCACATTCACCACCTAATAATTCTTCACCTTGAATGTTACCTAGCAAAGTAGGGATTGCAGAGGGCAACTTGTTCCCTACATTAGAAAAAGTGTATTGAATAATATACATATTGCACTAGCATACCAAGGCCAAATTTTGAATCTGGGCCCCATTATGCTAGGTACTGCACAAACTTATGGACATATAAAAGGCTTAGATATAATATATGAAATCATAATGAAAAAATTATGGTGTGCCAAAGGGGTCTCCATATAAGGTACTTGAATTTTAGACAGTTCACAGGTGTAGTCCATAATACTTCACGCCTTAAGGAGTGTTTTATCAAAAGATATTACCGAAGTGATGAAACTAATCAGAACAATTTTACTGTAATGGCATTTTACTGGATAAACAGTAAAAGTTCAAACATACTGCAGTCTAGCTAGCAGCACACATACATAGACTTGCTGTATTTCTCAGCAAATTGTTTAAAATGGACCTTCTGAACATTATTTCACTTTGCATTTATCAACTATTTGGCATTCAGTAATAACCCCAACGACAACAAAAAGAATCCTTCCATACCTGAAGACTGGGATTCACTGCTAAGTGAAATGGTACCCACTATTGCAGGATACAATATAAGATGAGGAGAATCTTGAGCTACTCGACACAGTAAATTGCAAATACTTTGACGAACATATACTTCAGGGTGGTTCAGGCGGGAGAAGAGCTGAGGAATAATACCTTTATAAAAAGAAGCAGAAAAGGGGCTACATTGATTTTTGTACACTCAAGCCACAGAAAGATGTTTTCAGTGGTGTGTAATTTTTGTACCAAGAAACTGAACAGTCACATTCTCATGTTATTTAAACCACAGCAAGATCTCTACCTTTTACTGTATGGGTACTAGATTATTTCCCCCCCACCATTCAAGGAGCGGAGTCAATTATATTTAGTACATAAATCTTGCAATAGAGCACTAGGAATTGAGTCCTGCACATTGGGTCTGTTAGAGTCATATAGTTTTTACGGATTGCATCACTAGAAGCTCCAAAAACAAATGTGATTTTGTGACAGTGTGGAAGGTGGAATAAGAAGAGACCCATTTCCACTCAGTATCACTCTTTTATGGTCAGGTCACTGCATCTTGCTGACTAATCCTAGCACTTGAAAGAAGGGGTAGGAATTCACCCATTCCTGGAAGGGCTGCCACTGTCCAGCAGTTACCACTGTAATTCAGGGATATATGGTCCATCCCTCTGGCCCAGCTGGGAAGGGGTCATTCACCTTCCTACAAGAAACTTAAAATAGTCTTTCAAATTTGAATACAGGTTAGTCTTTGCAAAAGTCTTGGGAAATACCAAAAACTTTTTAGAAGTGAAGTTTTGTTAGATGAAGAGTACACAATAATCTGCTTATTAGGTGGGAGACAAACTATTGTGTATAATTAGAGTTTACAAGGGTTGAAAGACAAAGGTTTGGAAAGACAAGTTTCATAAGAAGTTTTCTGTTTATTTATATTTAGCAAAAAAGTTTGTCAAAATTCAGTTTAATAATTCAGCTAAAACCATCTTACCTCTCCATGGAGCAGTAGGGGTTGTTTCTAGTCCCTGCTCTAGATATTGTCGAAGTTCTCCAGCATGTTTCACAAGTAACCTCAACAATCTCAAGGTTGCCATCACAATAACATCATCAGTACTTTGTTCAGAAGTGTTTCTTAACAGTAGTCTGGGATCATCTTCATCAAGAGGAACCTACATATTATACAAAGAAATAGCACTCTCAACTGACCATACTGTTTTTGTCATGGGTCTTGAGCTTTAAAAATGTTTAGGAACTAGCTTTCATCACCACAGCAGACAGTAATGCATACCTGACCAGCATTGAGTTTAAGGAAGGTAAAATATGCACTGCAGGACAGTTTATAGAGACTGAAGATTCTGTCTACTACTTTTCTCCACACTTTAATTAACCCCTCTGTTGCATTTTCATCAAGATCTGAAAGCCAGGGGCAACTAGTCAACAACTGACGCCATATAACATCCACCATGTCATCTTCTTCATTGTCTTCATTTTCTGTGATCTGTAGGGTCATGTCTTCATCCTAAACTCAGATTATGCAAGAATATTAAGAGGAAAGAATGAGATAATTGTTTTGAACAAGACCACAAAACTTTTCCACAATGTATATTAATTGCTGATCCTGGAAAGGGTAGCCAGGAATTTGAAATGTGTACACACACAGTTTTCCGTTGCCTCATTCCATAACATAGCCATAATCTCCCAGAGCAGACATAATGCCATACACGTATAATCACTAACATAGCTTATTTCTTTGGGAATTTCTGCATTTTTTGTGCAGAATGCTCTTTTGGTAGAAGTTTGATTTAAGGCATTATATAAATATTGTAGTCCGCTACACAATCAGGGAGGAAAGCTAAAGTGGCAAACTGAATGAATTGGAACATTTTTCAAGAATGCAAGTTTCCACTTACCTGAATTCCAGCTGGACGACATACTGCCTGTCCAAGAATGCCATAGATTTTCTCTCTGTCTTCCTCTGCAATGTTGTCAGGAAGCAAGCTTTGAACCTCAGATTTCTCTTTTGGCAGAAGACGGACACCTCCCTGACTGTAACATTTAATAAGTCATCAACCCCAAAACCACAATTAATGTAAATATTTAAAGAGCTACTTACCTTTTTAAATACTGTATATTTAAGGCTTCATCTTAGGGTGAAATTCACCCCTATTCGGAGGGCCAGCAATCAAAACAGAACACAAGTGGCACATCCCTCTTGTTTTGTCTCTGCACCGCACAGGGGTGAATTACACTTATTGAGAGCTAAGATATACTCAACAAATGTGAAATTAAAAATTTTTTTTAATAAGGATAATAGATTTACCTGGCATTATCAACTACCTTCCGGCCCCATCTGTAAGCCCAACTAGCCAGTGCTGCCCATGACTTGGCTACTTCAGGTGCCTGTACTGAAGACAGGTGATACAGCTGCCCCAAAATGAAGTCAGGTTCTCCAACGCCAATATTTACTGTGGTGGTGGAAATAGAGCAACAGAGGTTTACACACAAAAATAAACACATCTGATTCACATTTATGAGAATCCAGATCTCCAAAATACCAGAATACTGTGCTTCAGAGACTGAGACTTCTATATATCACTTTAAAGAGAGTGGAGATATAGGAAGGGTAAAGAGAAGAGAATATAGATTCAAGTCAGGTAGAGAGCATGTGCTGAACAGGCCTAAATTAGATAGGAAGTCCAGATTCAAACAAAGAAAAATTTAATTGTGACACTTGGAGAAGTCTCCTAAAAACAAACAACTTTACTAACTGCAAAACACATCACAATTGTAAGAGAAATAAAAGTTGTTTAGAAAGAAGATCAGTTACCCCTCGAGGAAAAAAACTTTAAACACAGTTATAAGTTTTATTAAAAATATTTAAATATAGATCTTTTATATTCACAGTCTGGGTGCTAGATCTTAAGTGAGAGTTTAAAGTTATCACAAAAGCATAACAAAGCATAGTGCTGCCCTTAGAGAATTCATTCCAAGTTCCTGTATTTCCCATTAGTATTTAAATTCTACAAAACACCGAAATATGAATGTTATGTAAAATCTTACCCTAAGTCTGAAAATCATTTTTTTTTTAAATAGCAAAGCAGTTGTACCACATTAAACTTTACCAGTGCAACTGGCTCCGCCCCTTATTGGAACCATCACATGTGAGTAACCATATAGCCCGGCAAAGCATAAACTAGAAGGAGGAACTTTTACCTGTAGATTCACTTTCAATCCTAGGATATTCCTCTTCTATTGTATTAACAGCCGGCAGGTCAATCAAAGTATATACGTTTTTAGACAATGTAGAAAGGCCAGTGAGATTCTGTTGCTGTCGTGCTCTGTATACTTGCTTTAGTTGTCCTGAAATCTCTTTCCATTCAGCTTGAATCCATTTAGCCAGTGTAAGAATAGACTTAGCTACTGCATATTCGGCTTTGGCAGATTTGCAGAAGGATATGGCACAAGAACTCAGCATTTCCATAGCGTGTGTTGACTGACCTATATATCAAGACACACAGTAAATTTTTACTAGAGATGTTAGTTTTATTCAAAGCACTTCCCTGTAATCTCAAATTCCACAAATTTCAGATGCAGCTTTAACAAATTATGAACAGAAATGAGAGACTGCCTTTTTCTATCTGCTAATGTTACTGGGGTATTATAAGTCTATACTACCGGGCCAAATATTTGTAAGAGTTAAACTTATAATATAGAAACAATTATATACTCTCAGCAATTTGTAATAAAGGGAGTTTCTCCTCCTTCAAATCTAAACAGCTGAAGAGAAAACTCAGACATTAGTTACTGGGCTGAAAGCAATTTCTAGCTTTACTGTACCATTATGATTTTTTGGAAAACACAACCTGGCAAGAAGTACCATAAGCCATAGTATCTGTGTGAGGTTATCAAACACTAACCAGCTGTGTATAACAATTTTGTTTTCTCAATATCAAGTTCAGGACTCCATTTTTCATCTATTTGACCTGGTGCTGACAATTTTTTGAAGTGCTGAACTAAATCTTGAGCAGTAGTGGTTTTTCCCAGCTGAACTTCACTGCATTGAGCAAGCAATCGTGTGGCTAGGGCCACATTCCCCCGTTTTCTAGCAAATTTTGCTGCCGTTAGACCCAGTTCCATTAGATGACTTCTAACAGAGACAGTTTGTTCTGAAAAAGAAAGCAAATTTTTGTTAACAAAACTTTGTTTTAAAGCAATAATTGCATTTGGAACACATAGTAGATGATTGCCTCACCATGCCAGCCATACACAGAATGCAATTACCAACAGAGGAAAAAAACTGCACTCACTCTTGGTCTTTTCTTAGTCCATATAAATTCTAATATTCGCTGTATGCCTGCTAGAGTTTTATCTGGAATGATTATAGAAAGATTTTGAAGCAAGATAGATATCCTGGGCAACAATATTAATTTTGATCATGGCTATTCTTACCAACCAAGAAATTGCATACTTCCCCCAGCACCCCAAATGTTTTTTCATCTGCTAAAATAATAGTTTGAAATTTAAATCATATAGCTCTTGGCTGTTTTGAGATTTTAATTCCCCAGTATCTTACAGAATTTGTTGCCTATTTGAACCCAAATGTTTTCTGGAGGGATAACTTCTCAAAGTCTAGCAAATTTATAGCTAGTATTACAGATTTATAATTGCACACAAAAACACTATAATTTGTTTCAAGCCTCATGTTTTCCTGACATCATGGATTTCTTTAGATACTAATTTTAAGGAAATGTTCAGGTTAGATACTATTACATCATTAGCATATAAAGCTATTTTCTGAGGTGTTGTCGTTCTTACTGTGATAAATTTGTTATTCTTTATCCTCTGTATAAAGGCCATGGAAATGTAAAAAGTAAAGGAAACAATGGATATCCTTGCCTAGCTCCCCTGTGTAATTTAAACAGGGGAGCTTTAACTCCAAAAGGCACAGCTGCTTTTGGGCCAGTATAAAGAGCAGTTATCCATTTAAGGAATTGGGGGTCAAAGTCAATATGATAGGACTACATAGACAGAAAGTTCCACTCTATTCTACCAAAAGCTTTCTCTGTATCAAATTCTAACAAAAGAAATGGCCCTCTTTTGGATTTGGCACCTGGGAAAACTTCCTAAATAAGTATTTTAAAAAACTGGTATGCTGGCTTAAGTCTATGTATACTACTTGCTTTCTCTTCAAAGAAATGAGAGCTGCTCAAATATTTCTAATTGGTTTGCCAGAACCCACATTTGTACTGAGCTTCAGATCATACTAAACCTTCATTATTCTCCCAGGCACTTTTTTTTTTTTTTAAATGACCATTAAGTGGGAGTTTTCTTTTCTGAAGATAGAAGAATGACTTAAGGGTTTTTAGATTCTCGACAATGGTCCAAATTCATTATTGTGCGATTTTACTGATACATGTTTTTTTCAGAAGACAGATAAAATCCAGAGTATTAGATGGGTGATTCACAGCAAAAAAAAAAAATATCACTGACAACTAGTGAAGAGTCTGTTAGGTCAAGTGATATATGAGATGGCTTTGGAGCAGAAGGTTGTGGGCTCTCTCCCCTCTAATATGCATGCAATTTAACAGATGGCTGATGTCAGAGGCCACAAAACTAGTTACATAAGCAAAGCAATATTTTTGCAATTTGTTTTTCCATTTTACGATTCTATTAGACAATATAAAAGTAAAAAACACCTGTTTGGAGCCAATTTAAAAAACATTAATCACTCTTCCATAGTACGCTCTCGTCTCATGTAGCTACTTTTAATTCCAGTTTGACATTTAAAATTTGAGACTCATGGATTACCAAAAGAAGAAAAAAAATAGGGCAGAGATTTTACCCGTACCCTGCTTCTTTACACACCACAAGCATACTTGAATGACTGTAAAGGAGCTTGTTTTTGAAAACACACTAATGACAGTACAAGATATGTCTAAGAATACAATGGACATGTTTAAAAACTTGAGGATGAGTGAATTGCATTATAGCAACGTTTCCTGAATATTTTATAACATACATAAGCATTTGCCAAATAAAACATGTTTATTTCATATTTCTAAGCAAATTATTTGAACCATGAAAATGCAGGTGCTTCTACCAAAACAAAGATCTAAGTTACTAATTCTGTATAGACACTTCAGAACGTTAAAGTAAAATTTAGATACCTTTAAGTTTTTCCAGCAATTGATTCTGGTACACAGTATATCTTAGGGCATGTATCCATGGTCTTACATCATGCTGTTTGCATGACCGTAAAGCATCACTAAAAAGAGGGATAAGACAGTCCTGCGGAAGGCATAAAAAATTTCATGTTTGTCATGGAATAATGTAGAGCCTGTAGTTTTCAATACCTAAAGAATATTTTAGAGTGGAGTAAGCTGTAATTTACTAATTTAAGTTTATATAGCAAAATAACACCAAAAATATTTGGTTAGTTGGACTGTTTGAGTAGGAATGTTACTGCATGAGACAGGTGTCTAAAGTAAGGTCTGAAGAGTCCTGCAATGAAGCCCTTTTTACTGTGGGATTACAAAGGTGCAGATGGAAGTGGTGTTAAATAGTCAGAAATTTTACTAACAGATTAAAAACAATTATTTTCAAGTGCAACTATGTTAGGAAATTCAACATGTTCTCAACTTAGTTTGAATAAGAATGAGCCCATCTCTGCAACAGTGTTCGTGCAATAACAGTTCAGTAGAAAGATATTATTTAAAAAATGTATACACAAGAAAATATACCTCTGATGAAAGCCTGCTTGATACTGTATTTTCCAAAGCAGATGAACAATATAACTGCAGAGTGCTCAACACTGGCAATGACTGAGACACAGTCAACGTGGAAAGTCTTAAAGGTCCAACGGCTATTCGTGACGTCTGCTTCAGGTATTTTACAACATTTCTGAAATAAAGATTTAGTGTTAGAAACTAGAACAGTCCATTCTATTAGCTACTAATTGTCCTTGTCTTAATTAATAGATATTGATATTTATTAACATAAAAAAATTATGAACAGGCAACAGGCAGCAAAATTCAGCCTCTTCATATGGAAGAAAGGTTATGCAAGATCTGATCCTATCATTTATCATGCACAGTAAATTCCACAGATTGTCTGTTTCAAAGCATTGTTTACTGTCAACTGCCCAGGTGAACAAAGCATTAGATCTCTAAAATTAAAATCCCTCCTCATTCTTTCTCCTAGCGGTTTATACTCCTAATCCATGAAACACAACTTCATGTACTCTCAGAAAGGCAGCCAAACAAAAGCTTGATACTTAAACACAACGAAGACTACAGTTACTAGAAAGTGGTATTTAACGGGTTACAACTTCTCACACACACAAATTATACAAGGTCACTGTATTCACTCAAAGGTTCTTTAAACTTACTCAGTTATCAATTGCCACTTTTGTTCCTGTTCTGTGTGGTTTATAGCTGTTGCCAGACATACTGAACTTCTCAACAACTGTACTTCAATTGCTTTCTGAAATTCTCTTGGATCAGGACTTAGCATGTTAGGAAGCAGCTTCTTCATGTCTACAAAGATTATACATACATTCCACAAATGGTTAAAAATTACCAACCATTACCATAATTCTTTTAATGAGAAAATTACATATCTAAGTCCAAATTCTTTTCTCAAAACACACACACACACACACACACGCACACACGCACACACGCACACACACAAATATAAAAAAAAATACAACAGCATTTAGGATTATGATTGCCAATTATTTCTCAACTTGGTAAATAAAGTTACAGTCGTTCTGCTGAACTCTGGAATCCATATCCAGAAAGTCTCCAAGTATCATTTCTATATTGATCTGGTACAGTATTTTAAGCTTATAATACGTGTTTAGGAATTACTTTGTTTATTATGAATTTTGATTTTATTTTTACCTATTTTTTCTTTGGATCCTCCAGTAAGTAGGTTGATGTTTTCTCCAGGTAGCAGTTCTAGCTGTTCTGTACAGTCAGTAAGTTCTCCACATTCAAAGCTGCTTAAAGATCTGCAATTCAATTTTTATAGTTTTATTTCCATACTTCTACTTCACCCTAGTTGGTGAATATCCTACAACTTAACAGCAATGAAAAGCCAGAAGGAGCACTACTAATAAACCAATTTTCTTTTAACACGTTTCTTCCATGTAGCCTTACGATATGTCTACACTTCGAGCAGGGGGTGTGATTCCCAGTTTGAAGAGATATTCACGCTAGCTCTGACTGGCTATATTCTATTGTTAACATGCTAGCTCACAGCAGCACAAGCATCATGAAGGGCTAGCCACCCAGAATGTGTGTCAAAAACATTCGACAGGCAATCAGGGCAGCTAGCCCACTTGCGCTGCTGCAACTACATTCCATTTTTCGCATGCTTGCTCAGTCAGAGCTACTGTAGGTCTCCTCCAGCTGTGAATTATGCCACCAGCTTCAAGTGCAGACATACCTTTAATTCAAAGCCCTGAGGTTTTTACACAGCACTTTAGAAGGTGGAATTCAGAGCACATTCACATAACTTTAAAACAAAGATTTCAATCTTAATATACAATCATAATTTGTAAAATGAAGGTAACGTAGCAGAAAACAGTTAATTCAATTTCTGCCATTCATGACAATTTAGAAGCTATCAGACTATCAAAATTAAAGAATAAACATTTCAAAGTTTCATATTTATAGAAAAATCAGCAATTAGTGCAAACACTTAGTGCTCTTCCACTAGGTGTAGGGATGAAGGAAGAAAAAGAATAAGTACTGGCAAATTAAAGTACGATCCTTTCAGGGGAACAAAATTAAAAAGAGCTTTCCTTTATGTCCAAGGGGGGGAATCCTGGTTCCATCCAGGCCAATGAGAGTTTTACCATTGACTTGTATAGGGCCAACAAAGAGGCCCCAATTTTTTTTGAAATTGAACTGCTTGGTGCACATGGCAAGAGACATAGGGCTTGTCTACACAGGGACACTCAGAAAAAATAATCCAAATTAAATTTTAAAGGGGATTAGTTAAACTGCATTAAACCACTACATGAACCTTCTTATTCAGAATTAAAGTGAATTAAGGCCACTTTAATAATAGTAGCATCCACAAAGGGGTTTAAACTTGATTTAACTAATCCACTTTAAATTTACACCTTCAGTTAATTTTCTTGAGTGTCCTTCCATAGACAAGCTCCGAGAGCAGTGGCTCTCAACCTATTTACCATTATGGGCCACAATGTGTTATGTGGGCCACATCCAATACTACCTGTATATGGCCCTGAGGATGTCACATGGGTTGCAGCTGTGTCCTGATTGGGCCGCAAGCGGCCCATGAGCCGCAGGTTGAGAACCACTGCCCTAGAGTCCTGTGTAGGGCCTTGTTTACACAGGAGTATGCCGATAGCCTGCAACAACCAAAATCTAACTCCTCACCCAACCCTTCTACCCTGTTGACAGCATATCAGTTGAGCATTTCAGGAGACTAGATTCTTCTAGAACAGTATCAGTCAGCCAACTGAGATAAGACATTGAAGATTGAGCCCACAAGCCCCTTAACAGAGAATGTCATGATTCAAATGTTCAAGTGTTCTGTTACCATCTGCTGGCAGAAAGGAAATATGAAGTGTCTGGACTGACAAAGAAAAAAAAAATCCATGTTCACTATGAAAATGTTTATATTCCCATTACTACTGCAGATTTGTTTGATTAAAAATTTCTCTCTAAATACAGAGTTTCTCCCTTTTGCTTGATTCTGCAGTGAAGTCATAATCTTAAATGGGTATAGAGCAACCCTAAAAAGCTTTTTAGAGGGTGTACAAATTTGGTGCCTAAAAACCAGGAAAATATGTAGATTTGACAGACTATCTGGATAAAACTACACCTGCCCCACACAACTCAAAATGATCAAATCTCTGCACCTGCAAACAAACTATTTGTGGATGCTGAACATTGAAAATCTCTGCCTGCACAGACAAATGTATCTAAAAAGGATAAGGATATGAAGTATTCATAACTATTTCTAAACAAAATATTTTCAGACACATCGTAAAGACTTGCCCACATTATGGATTAACTACATGGCAACTTTTAAAAACAAACCATTTGTTATGTTTATATGAGGAAGGCCACCAGTTTTACTAACAGAAAAAAAAGGCACACACTATCCTTAGAAACTCAAACTTCTTGACAGACTATATTTAAACTTTTCCCCCCAAGAATTTATTTTTAGGCCAAGTCTGCATGTGAGAAACTTCAGTCAAAAGATTTTTTTTATGAAGTTTACTGGATCTTCAAAAATAGATCTTCAAATGGAATGGCTACAGAAGTCTTATCTATTGCAATTCCAACTTAATTTTAATTAGAGCAGTGGTTTTGGACCCCTAGACCACAGATGACGTCTAAGGTGTTCGTAAAAGACTGTCATGACCGTAGAACAGTGGTTTTCAACCTGTGGTCCTGGGTGTCCACAGACTATGTGTAATATTTCCAAAGGGGTCTGCACCTCCATTTGAAAATTTTTAGGGGTTCACAAATGAAAAAAGGCTGAAACCCACTTGAGTAACAAGTCAAGTGTCTGCTAGAATCCTAGGTGCGCTTTTTTTATATTTAGTTCAAAAAACCTAAAGACTATCATGATTCATTAGATATATGCAGGGTTGTTGTAGCTGTGTTGGCCCTAGGACATTAGAGACACAAGTTGGTGAAGGTGAAAACATTATCTTTTATTGCACCAACTTCTGTTGATGAGAGAGACAAGCTTTCAAATTTACACAGAGATCCTGAAGAACACCACTGTGTAAGCTTGAAAGTTTCTCTCTTGTCAACAGATGGTGATTCAATAAAATATATTACCTCACGATCACCTTGTATCTCTAACGAATCATTAGATATCAACCAACATAATCTTCTTTAATTTCTGAAGAAAGCTTTAGAGTCAAAATATTTTAATTCACAAATCTAAAGAATAAAAAAAGATACAAGTGAAAGACAAGATATTTTAAAAATTATTCTAATTGAGAGAATGGATGAATCCCCTTACAATTAAAAAAATAACAAACAAATCCATTATCTTCTGCAGCCAAATAAACAATTTAAGAGGCCTTACCTAATCTTAAGAATCATGAAAGCCCCAAAGGCTTATTTAGGATGGTGTCAATTCACTACTTATCTGTTATAGCTACTATACATCAAGGAGGTTTTCCTACTAAATCATTATAGATTTTGCATCACAGAAGATAAAGATCTTGGAAACCACATGGTACTGATATGATGAGACTAAGAGAAGCTTTCATGTAACAGTTTACTGCTTTCAGAGATATTATTGAATAAATTAATGAGAACCTTACTTTATGTAGTTAAAGTCTGCTTTTAAATTGACTGAGGTATTACTTGTGCTTTTTTTCAAGTCATGGACAGCATTCTGCCATTCTTGTACAGCAGACCAATCAGCAATTGCAATGTAACATTCACATGCTTTGTTACCCAAGTAATTTATAACTTCAGGTGAAGAATCACTTGGTTTAGTCAGAACAGTTTTTCTAGCTTCACCTGTGAAATTAAGGAAATCAATATTTAAGAAAAATAAGTCTCATTACTTGACAAAACATTTGGAAATTATGTTTAAGGCAAAAAGTTTCATCTGCTTTAGATAAAATTAGTTACACAATATTTACAGTGCCTAACTTCTCATCTATAGCATATTTTATCACCTGTAAAACTGAAATACTTATGCAAGAGGCTTTGGAAGAATTTAGTTAATATTTATAAAGAAACTGGAAGATAGAAAATTATCTGATCCGTATAGAAGAACTAAACTAATATGTGCACCTGATAATACACACAAAAAAAGTGTACAAAATACTCCTTCCCACTTCTCAAGATTTTAATAGAGTGCTGTGGCAAGGTCTCATTTAAGGCTTCTTTTTATACTATAGTACATTCATGAAGTATACAAATAACTGGAAGTAATGGCGTATTATTCAAGTCTAAATAATTAGAACTGAACTGCTTAAAATACAAAGTACATTTTACTGTGTGTTATCCTTGCTTTTAACCATCTCTTCACTAGGCCCCAAATCTGCAAACATCTATGCATGTGCTTATCTTTACATATGTGAGTAGCCCCAATATCTTCAACTGGATTTTTCACTTAAACTTGTACGTAAGTGTTTACAATGTAAATTACTAAGGTAATTTAACAAAGCTTTACTGTTGACTATATTACCTGTAAACCACAACAATGTATGTACATATTCAGTACATGGAGTTTGTGGCCATTTAAAAAAGCAATTAATAATACTTACCATTCAAAGAATGCTTTGGGCTGGCATTATTGCCACTATTTGAATTGGCCAACTTCAGGACAGATTTATCAAAACCAGCTATGGAGCAATCCACTCCTGTCATGGAACTCAAGTGCTCCTGGTATTCAACAGTTGCTTTTTCAAACCTTAAATATTTAAGATTTAATGTTTAGTCAACATTTCACAGCAATGATTTTCTACTTTTTGTATATGGAGTTTGTATTAAAATTTCCTATAAAAGAAAATGAATGATCCCTGCAATGCTACAAGAATAAAACAAAGAAAGACTACAGAGGATTTCTCCCTATGGTAAAACGTGGAAAACAGAAGTGGTGGGGGGAAAAGCTACTGAAGGTGGGTGATGTAGTTACTGATCTCTTTTATTCTTGGAACTTTCTTTATCCTTCAATCCAAAACATCAAACTGGGATCTTTAAAAAATAAGGTTGAATAAGATGGAAATCAATTAAGGTTGTCAGTTAATAGTTTCATATATGTGAAATTATCTCTATGTATCAGCTTTTCATGCCAACTTCAAATTACTATGAACTGAAGCAAAATTTACTTGCTGGCACTGTTCTAGATGAATAGCTTTAATATGATTTTCACGTGAGACGTCTGCCAGAAACTTCCCTCCCTCACAGGAGACAGAAGCAACAACACAGCAGGGTGAGGACGAGCAGAGCTCCCTCAGCTATGTTGGTTTGGGGAGACAGAACGGAAGCCATGGTTAGTGGAACAAGCTTCACAGCCTCTAGGCCTAGTGATGTCAGCAGCTGGCATTTTACAATTTGAATTCTAGACTTGTTTTTTTGCTGACTGTTTGCTCCCCCTAACCTCATTCTCACCCCTCCATTGCCAGTGTCACTCTTCCTGAACTCCTGCCTCTCAATGACCTTCCCTCAACCCTTGTTCCTCATATCTCCCTTGCTCCCCTGCCACTGTCCCCATAACAAAATGTTTTTTTAAAACAAAGGAAAAACAGAACACACGCTAACTGCCATGGCCTCTTTGCTTGTATGTGTACCTCTTTCCCAGCCTGATGTTTTCTCCATTTTTGACTCTAAAGCCCTTGCAACAAGGCTCTCTCTCTCTCGCCTGTTTGGAAAGCACTTAGCATACTGGGAGTACTTCCACAGATGAAAGATGACTAGACGAACAGCTTTGTTATATTCACATAGGTTTGCTACTCATGACTAACTGAGAAAGGCAAATATTGGATTCTTTCTTTCTCTGCTTACAGGAACCACAAGCAGGAGACAGGGAGCTGTAATCTGGCAAGGTTACCTAACTGAGGCTGGTATGGTAGGAGTGCTTATCAGACACTGCTGGTCTTGTGGAGGAAGCTGAAGTTGTTTGAAGGAGAAGAGCCATGAAGTTCCCATTTCCCTCACTCAATAGAGCAGGAGAAGAGAAGATCACCGGTGTGATCTGCAGGCCTGATTTGCATCCACTCTGCCACTGACTCTTCATGCCTCTGACCAGATCCTATTTAAGGTATGTCGACACTTCAGGCAGCGTGTCTATGAGCCCTGACTGGTGGCAGAGGAAGGAAGTGGTAAAATGTTGGAGGTAGAGAGACAAAGAAGCTAGTCCTGCAAGAAGATGCTTCAACACAGGCCAAACCAAGCAGTTAAGAAAGGGGGGACAGGAAGCACCTGTGACAGAGGCAGAGGTGGGAAGAGAGATTAGGAGTGTTGTTTCTTTCAGTATGCCAGCAGGATGAGATGTATACATGTATACAGAATGTGTGTGTGTATGTTTTTCCCTCAGGTGAATTTTAGTCTAATATGTAAGACAAAAGTACTTTGGTATGGGTGGAAAGGGTGCTTTTCCCTATGTGTTCAAAAATCAGAAGACTGCCCACATTAAAACTATACAACATAATCTCTCTTCTATAAAATTATTAGCTCTGTGGGTTGGCAGTAGTGCTAAGTATATAACCCATGAGGACCTTTAAAAAAAACCAGTGTTTTATTTTAGTTTATTGTATACAGCTAACAGCACAAATCCCAAATTTAGGTGTCTTTGCCCTAAATTAAAACACAGTCAAACAAAACTAGTCACTTTTCAACATCCCGAAGAGCATATAATGACGGCTAGTTTAAGTAGCAGTTGGGAATAATTCTTACTTTATTCATATCAAAAAATGTAAAGGTGTATATATACATATATATATATATATATATATATACATATACATATACATATACATATATATATAAAAAAATAATAATTGTATCTGACTTTTTCCTTCTACCCGCTAGTCTTTGTATATTGCATATTTTCTTAGACTGTAAGACGGGGCAGGGACTGTCATCCTATGCCTTTGTGCAGCACTTAACAGAATGAGATCACCATCATCATGATAGAGAGGCTCTGAGTACTACTGCAAAACAAATGTTAAACCAAACAATGTAAACCAACATTTCCCTTTTCACTGCTAATCTTCCTTTCAGAAATGTCCCATTAATTTCCTTTTTCACTGTGGCCTGTTGTACTAGTCATATCCCAACATCTCATTAATCTGAAAGGATGTTGCATAACAACAGATTTGCAAGCTTTGACTATTCAAATAGTTGAATAATATATCAAATATTATTTTGCTTATTCAGTCACACATGTAATAACTGTCTCGACACAGTGCCACTGGATGTCCATTAGCTAAACAATGTTTAGTACAGTGGATTTTAGGACTGAAGGTTTTCTGTAAGTCTTGGTACAGCAACAGTTCACATTACTAACAAAGTATTTCTGAAGAACGCTCTTTGTATCTTACAAAGATATGCATTATTTGAAGGACCTAACAAAAGAAAACAGACATCACTAATCCTTATAAAAATTCTATAGATTTTTTGCCTAAGTTTTGTTTGTCCGCACATGTACCTAAGAATTAACAGGGTATATCTCCGCTTTCCTTTCTGGGATTCAGTAAGTGCCTTCCACAGTGAAAAGGTGAGTTGTTTCCCCAAAAGTGGATGAAAAATTCAGTATGTTTCAATGTATTTTGACCCACTTTTTAAAATCTACCACACTGACCTACAGATTCTTAGGGCATGTCTAAACTATAAACAAGTCGACCTATGTTAGGTTGACTTACAGCCACAGCAGTAATTACTGCAGTAGTTCAGGTCCACTCTGTCCTTCATCTGTTGGTGGTGTGTGTCCTCACCAGGAGCGCTTCCACTCACTTAAGAGGGGCAGTGTTGGGGGTTGAGAGCCAGGGCTCTAAGCTCTGTGCACAGCTCCCTGCCAATAACCCAGCTCCCCACTGGGAACCCAGGTGCCCCTCCCCACCTTGGCTCCACACCAGGAACGGGGCAGTCACACTGGGCTTCTCAGATCCCCGCTCCCCCCCGGGAATGGAGCAGCCAACCAAACTGTGGGTGCGGAGCTGCCCGCCAGGCGCAGAGCTGCCTGCCAGGCGCAGCCGTGCTCCGAGTTGCAAGCAGAGAGCACCGGGGGGGAGTGGGGGGGGGGGAGGAAACACGACAGCTGGGCTCCTGGTGGGGAGTCTGGGGGAGATTGGAGCAGGGTGGCAGCTCAGCTGGGAGCAGAGATCAAGCAGTAGCTCAGCTGGGGAGCTGTGAACCAGCTTTCTTGTAAATTTCACAGCTTCAGCACAGCCGTGAAACTGACAAGAATGACAGCCAATAGATGTAAGTAACACAATGTCTACAGGGACACTGTGTCGTCCTAATTACACCGACACAAGCACTACGCCTCTCAAGGAGGTGAAGTTATGTCAGTGTTGTAGGGCACTTACATCGGTGAGAGCAAAGCTGTAGTGTGCACACTGACATAATTAGATCGACATAAGATGCTTTATGTCAACCTAACACTGTAGTGTAGACCAGTGTTTATCTGCAATTTAAGATACTACCTCAGTGGTGATCAACACTCATAACACAAAAAAAGGGTTAAAAGCCAGGTCTGAAAAGTACATCTGGATATCCTTAAAGAACCTTCAGATTACTACCTCTGGCCAGGAAACCGGGTAAAAAAAATTCAGATTAAACAATAATTTGCAACATAAACCTGGCTAAATAATGCTGCTACACTACAGAGAATTTTTGAAAATGTAACACAGCACAGCTGATCCTGGAACACTGACAACTTAGTGATGTCCTTATGCATCTGTTTTTAAAAAATTCTAGGACATGCTAACCATCTCCCAAAGACATGTTAAAAGTGAACTTCTTGTTCAGATAAGGAAACCAGAAGAGCAGCTTTGATCCATGAAGCAACTTACATTAATTGAGATAAAAATATTGGCCCTTCATGTATTTAGAAAATAAGCTCACATTTAGACCAGTTCTCCAGTCATTTGTGCCAACTTACCGTCCTTCTGCTTGCTGAGCTACAGAATTAATCCAAGACAGACTCTTCCCAACTATAGCAGAAGACCAGACAGCTAGTCCTTGTATAGCTTCAGGGCAATGAAGCTCACATAGCGCTTCCACCAACATCATAATTGTCACTTCTAGTTCACTTCCCTAGAAATGAAGTTTAAGCTTAATTTAACAGATCTTGTTTGAAGAGAAAAGCTACGTGCATTGTTAAATGTTTTAAATATGTTATGCAATATTTCATGTTTATATTTAATAAAGTATTCTCAATGGTCACAGTTACCCCACTCCCACAAAGAGTAGAGCAAAGAATCTTTGAAAACCAGACGCTGTACACTACCCTCTGAAAAACACATCCAGCTCATGGCCTATACTTATGTAAAGACATTACTTTTTCACAAATCCCCAGAAATTCATCAGCAGACAAAATTACTACCTAGGCATAAATCTAGAAAGCCTTCTCTGCTAAAACACACACATTTTAAGAAGGTCAAATAACATTATTGAACAAGTTATCAGTACCCTTCAGCTTTTATACAAAGTGTTCTAAACACAGTGGTTTTTCCAACTCATTGTGCCAACATTTCGTAGAAAGATCCTCTCCTGGACCACATCCTCTTCCAGTCCTCATCCCAGACCTTGGTCAGAAAAGGGTTGCTTTTCACAATACCAGGAAGGGCTCCACAGACAAAGTTTGAAAAATACTGGTCTAGTGGAAGTTTTTGATACTTTTGCAAGTTTTAAACAGAGGCTCCTTACTTAAACAGTGGGAATTATATAGTTCAAAATATGAGCTAGCTCCAGCATCTGTTTACTATTAAATCTTTGACTAAATGTGTAACACACAGCATTTCCAAATTTTAAATTATTTTGCTAGAAAAAACTCCACCCCCGCAAAAATAGATAAGTAAAAGTTCAAAACTGTTGCTCGAGAATACAGTTTTTAACAGGCCTATTGCTTTTAGTTTACATACAATACTATGGAAATGTTTTTTTCTACAGCCTACTAAATTTTGAAAAACACAGTACCTGAGAGATATTATTGGTCTTCATTTCTGTGAGTAAATCAAAACCATGTCTGACTGTCACAGCAGGTTGACCAGCCAACAATCCAACCCGCATGATAGAAAGTCTAATCCGAGTTAGCCAATCTTGGCAGGTCTGGCGGTTAGTATAGAAGAATGTCCTGATAACCTTTACAATAGGAAAAAAAAAATAAAGAGAGAGATCCTGAGTTTTATAAAACAATACTTTTAATTTTTGTATAAATTAAAATAGATGCATTATAATATTTAATAATATGTAGAACAGCATAATCTTTATCGGGAAGGGTTCCCCTCTCTGACTAAATTTTCAAGTGGTGTAATTTAACTATAGAATGATTAAAAATGTAACAACATCGTCGTGGGAAGATTTCTGTCAGCAAGTCCATTACAAGAAGTTAGATTTAAATGTGTTTTAACTTGTCCTTTCAAATTTTCTTTCCCCCATACCTAAGAAGCCCTACTTACAATGGATGCTTTCTTAGAAATATTTTTGCTTTATTCAACCCTCTGTCAATACCTGCCTCTTGGAGGACCACATTTCCATGTGAAAGAGGCTGGAAGTTGGGGGAAAAGAAGGGATGAAAAGAGAGAAATTCTGCCTCATCAGTGACTTGCTGCTTCTTGCCAGCCTGGGAGAAAAGAATTCAGCTTGATCCTTAAAATTTGATCCCCTGCACAGTAGCAAAATACACTAATTCTAGACTACTTCCAAATTCAGTTTGACCTGACATTGGGAAATTACAACATACATTATAATTATAGAGATTCTGAGGCAAACACACAAGTGGTGCAATAACTTTCTACCAAATATTATAATCAATCAGATTTGGATGGATTTGTTCTCAACAAACAGAAATGGTTTCTTTGGAACCCTTCCAATTACATATCTGGACAGGCAAAATAGCAAACAAATAAATAATTCTTGCAAAAACTCATTGCAATTACGACATGATTTACAATGTTAACAGCTTGGCCATTTTACAGATTGTTTAAGCAGAAATGGGAAAATAGCAAAGTGGTCCTTTCAAATTTTTAAAGCTATTTGCTTCTATGAAGGCCAATACTTCATAGATTCAACTGTAAATACATCAATTTTTATTTCATATCCAACAAATGGCACCTTGAACCCATCACAACTGAATACATTTCGTAAGTAATGTTGATAACAGCTTAACAGAGCAGTGGCTACTGTACCTTAAATTCACATTCAGTAGTTATTCATTTTATCATCTGCAACCTGTTTGATATTGTGCTGTTGTGTAAACAGTTACTCAAGAAAATGATGTTCCCTTTTCAGTTGTTTAATAGTAAAGAACATGAAATCAAGTAAGGCAAAACAAATTGAAGGAATATATCATGTTTGTTTTAAAAGAAATTAGACAAACAAGGTTAAATGAAAATCAGAACACAGGCCTAAAATATTTGGAAACAAAGTTGTCTGCAGCTGATCTTTTTCAAAAACAATGTAAGTTCCACCAATAGGGAGAACAGCTAGGCAATCCTGAACTTTTTTATTTTTTAAAGTGGAAAAATTGTTGGCTTATAATCAAGGTAGTATATCGGACATTTCTATAGAAAAGTTATTACAAGGAATCATTCAGAATGGCATATGATTCTTGATAAGCATCAAGTGACATACAGTGAAATATTCCCACTTTTGTGGGACAGTTTGCAGTACTGTCAGCATTGAAAGACACAAACCTTGGGTGGAGAAGTGAGTGCATTAGCACATCCTTCATAAGCATTGTACATCAGTTTCTCCAGATTCTCCAAGTACTGTAGAAGGAGAACAAGTCTAAGCTGATTACTGCTGTGTCCTTCATCATTGTCTGCTGTAGTCCACTGGCTAACATCTTGATCAGGGTTTAACGTGTGGGCTGCAAGACTTCTAATGATACCTATAAACATTTGGTCAGAACATTTCAACACACTGGTTATCAAATAATCAGGTATTTACATCTTTATAGAATATAAAAATAGCTGTGAAAATTGAGTCTAAAATCATTAACATGTACTTCAACAAATAAAAAACTACATAAAGTGTCTCCAAAATTATTATATAACTCTTGATTTCTTGACATTTAAGAAATGTCTAAAAAAGCAGCAAATTGCTGAAAAAGAACGTAATTTTTTCCTATCTTGAACATAATTTACGAAAATAGCTCACTGCTTTATTTCTTAAACCAAATATACCATAAAAAATATACATTCTTTACATTACCTTCAATTGTCTGGAACGTATCTTGAGCTCTACCTAGAGGGGTTCTCAATTTAGAAAGGACTGTAAACTGAGCTGCTTCCCAAACAGCCCACTGCCAAAGTACAGCATCCATCTTCAATAGATTGCGAGGAATGGTTGATTGATCACGCTTATCTAATCTCTGGCAGCTGTAGAACAATCTTTCTAACCAATTGTCCTTCCTGAAAAAAAGTTAAGACAAATACAGCAATGCATATATCTACATACATAGCTGTAAATGTATTTTAGCTTGTAGTTGATTACTCTTGTAATCAAACCTCTAATGGACCTATGTTTCCTAGGGTCATGCACACATGTGTATATACACACACAGGATTACTCTGCAGGAACTAATACAGAGCTCAAGAACATTGCAAAAAAATGACTTAAAGGCAGAAGAAATGGAGATAAAGGGTTTGCTAGCCGAAAGTAAAGAAAACACAGTGCAGAAGACAAATTTGAAAAAGAGGCATACACTTTTGGTTAAAAATGAAAATGAGCAAAGAGAAATAAGATATTCAAAATTCAGAGAGAGAAAAATAGATGTGAATAGAAATTAATGAAGATGGTGAGGATTTAGCAGCATAAAATATTCCATCCCAAAAACTGGAATGGTAAATAGTTTCAGCTGGTGACAAAAACTGGAAAAAGGATTTCAGACATTCTCTTCCAGGTGTACAAAATGACGGAGAAGGCCCACAAGTTAGAAAGACCGCAGTGAAGCCAACTGCAAGTAGTACAACTCAATATCTGTTCCAACATGGTCTCCTCTTCTAACATGCACCACCACCACCAAAACATGCCTCATTGTCAGTTTGCATTGAGTCTGCAGTCTCAGAATGCAGATGATATCAGTATAACTTCTCAGTGTATCATATGTCAAATACATGAGAAGGAGATAGGCATCCTACAGAAGTAGTATAAAGACATCTGTATTGACTATCTATACATTGAGCTCATTGGGGGGCGGAGGGGGAGGAAGGGGCATGTATAACTATATGGAACATATGGTTCCTGGCAAGAAGGTCGATGGCATCTGGAGTACCTGAGGAAGCAGTGTGCTATACACCAGTCAACATTAATTTGTAGCATCTTTTGTGCACAATGGGACTAGCTGTATAGAGGGACTGGGTGCATCAAGCTAAGGAAATCCACTATGACGATGGTGCGATTAAGACAAGAAAAAGAAGTTACTCAAATTCACCTATCACACCAAGCTGACAAAGCTATCAGAAAAAAAAAACTATTAAACATACCATAATTAAAAAAAATAAAATAAACATATTTGCTTACAGCTGAAAAGACCTTAATTTTAAGAGTGACTCGGCAGGGATAAAGGAGAAACAGATGGTTGAAGACTGATGTATATAGAATTTGCTCTCGGGGTTCACAAATGCTGCCTTACCAAGTCTGCTTTCAGAAACTTCTGAAATCACTGAAGGCCCTCCTAATGCCACATGACCAACCCAGTGGTAATAAAAAGTAAAAGCAAAAAACATATCCAACTCTTTCAACATGGATGTGAGCAGAGTAGTGGGTTTTAGTAGCTACATGGTGACAAAATGGGAGTATACAAAGGCTTACATAACATCTCTTCTTGTAGATTTAATACATTAAGTCTTTACATACCAAAAAGAATTAACTGAAACTTTAAATTTAATATTTACAATTTGCATTAGTAAATTATGTAATTTTAATAGTTTCTGCCTGGAAAAATACAGCAATCTTCTGTTCTTCAAGATGTGATGCAGACGTGTATTCCATGTGGGTGTGCGCACTCCATGCTCTGGAGCTGGGACATACCCGTAGCAGAGGCTCTCCACCCTATGGCTGTAGGGCCTCCCCTGGCTGTATACGGGTTGCACTGCCCCGATCCCCTCAGTTCCTTCACATAAAAGGTCAGAAGTACAGACTCCAAATGCAGAGGCCATGAAGGACAGGTCGCGGAATACACATTTGTATCACATCTGGAAGAATAACAGTTACAGGTAGGTAACTCTTTTTACTTCAAGTAGATGCAGCCACATATTCCATGTGGATGACTTGCAACCAGTACTTGCAGGACGTGGGGCTCAGAGTCTACTTAAAGAAGGCAGCAGGTCTATCTTCCCAAAGTTTGCATCTGATCTGGACACAGCTGTAATGACATAGCACATAGCAAAAGTATGCAAAGAGGACCAAGTGGCCACCCTGCAAATGTCCAATATAGAAACACCTGATAGAAATGCTGTTGACGTTGCCTGAACTTGCTTGGAATGCACTCATACCTCTTGAGGAGGTTTAGCATGGGCTACTTCATATGCTGTCACAATAAATGATGTTATCCACCTGGAGATTGTCTGTGAAGAGACCACTTGACCCTTCATTCGGTCTGCATATGAAACAGACGAAGCGAGGAATGAAAAGGTTTAGTTCTAACCACATAAAAAGCTAGACATCAACTGACATTCAAGGTGTGAAGACGCTGCTCCTTTGGGGTTGAATGCAGCTTTAGGAAGAACACTGGTAAATATACAACACTGTTCAACCACCTTTGCTTTGGGTGTGGCCTCAGGGTTACTTTGTCTTTTGAAAATTGCATGTGGTGAGGCTCCACCATCAAAGCCTGCAACTTGCACACTCTCCCTACAAATGTTATCACCACAAGAAAGGCTATTTTCTGACACAGAAGGTGGAAAGAAGAAGTTGCTAGAGGCTTAAATAGAGGTCCCATGAGAGCCACTAAAACAGTATTAAGATCCCACAAAGGAACTGGCTCTTTAACTGGTGGGTGGAGAGGAGTGTCTCCTCCTTTCAAGAATCTCACTGCCATGGAGTTTGAAAACACCAATTTCCCCTGGCTAGGTGGATGAAATGCCGAAACTGCAACCAGATGGACTCTCAATGAACTAAGCAGAAGACCAGAACACTGAAGGTATAACAGGTACTCCAAGATGTCCTGGACACAAGCCAGCTTTGATTGAACTACCTGGGCTAACAACCATACTGAGAATCTGTTCCACTTGGCCGAATAGGCTGACCTGATGGAGGGCTTCCTACTGTTAAGCAAGGCCTACCAGACTGCCTTTGAACATTGTTCCTATTCCTCATCTAACCATACAGAATTCATACTGTGAGATGCAGGAGTGGAGTACTGAATGCAACTGGACCGTGATGCTGAGTCACGAGGTTAGGATGATGAGGAAAAGATATGGGAGGGCAAACAGCTAATGTGAAGAGGTCAGAGAACTGACATTGTCTTGGCCATGCTTGATCAATAAGAATGAGCTTGGCACAATCCAATTTCAGCATACAGGAGTGCTGATTACCAGCTCAGGTGAAAAGCACCAGCCCAGGAGCCCAGATTGAGATACCCTCGGAAGCGGAACTGCTGGCATTTCCTGTTGTCTCTCCTGGCAAACAGGTTGACCATCGGGATGCCGCAAACTGCAGAGATGGACTGCACACTACTGGACTTCAGAGACCACCCCTGCCGAGGTGATCTGCCAGACGACTATGAATACCAGACAAGTGACTGGCTATGGGGATAATGTTTTCCCAATGCAAAACTGCTAGAGCCTGACTGCCTGCTGATAAAGCACATTGTAGTGTGCCTACTTGGCTCCTCACATAGTACAAATCAGTGGTATTGTCGGTGAGTATGACAACCGCTGAGCCCCTGATGTGATCTCGAAAGGTCTGACAGGCATTGTAAATGGCATGAAGCTCCAGCACACTGATATGCAAAGAAGCTTCTCATTCTGATTGCATGCCTTGAACTTTCAGCAAGTCCAGATGTGCTCCCCAATCTATAAAGGAGGCATTGATGACTTGTAGTACTGATCAGTGGGGGCCAAAAGAAAGTAACATCCTGGCACACATTGCCCTGAATTGGTGGGAGAAGTCAGACCAGCACGTCCAAGGGGTTGCGACTCAGATGACAGACCAACTTCAGCCACATCTGAAGAGGACATAGGCACAGCCTGGCATATTGAACTACCTGCGTGCATGAGGCCATATGGCCTAGGAACCTCAGGCATAAGTGGGCTGTTGTTGAGTTTGAAACTCCAGACATACATGGTGGATCGCCTGGAATCAGTAAAAATGCTCTCAAGCTTGGAGAGTCTATCAGGCCTCAATGATCTCAATTCTTTGAGTTGGAACCAATGTTGACTTCCCGCTGTTTAGGATGAGACCTAGACAAATCGAATAGGTGTAGTGTGAAGTGAACATGAATGAGGACCTTCTCTCTGGACTTGCCCTTCAGCAACCATTCATCCAGATGTAGGAAAATATGAATTCCCATATTCCTGAAGTACGCTGTTATCAGAGTCATACACTTGATATGAACCCAGGAAGCGGAAGACAGATCGAAAGACAGCACAGTGTACTGCTAGTGCTAGCCAGCCATGACAAATCAGAGATACCTCCTGTGGCTCAGGAGGACTGCTATATGGAAATAAGCATCCTGCATGTCCAGGGCAGCAAACCAATTGCTGTGATTCAAGGCGGGGACAATAGTTCTAGGGTGACCATATGGAATCTTACGTATCTGATGTATTTGAGATTGTGGAGGTTGAGGATATGTTGTCTCCTTCCCTTGGACTTGGGGATCAGGAAATACCAGGAGTAGAACCCCTTTCCCCAATGCTGCAGGGGGACCTCCTCTATGACCCCCAAAGCCAGTAAAAACGTAACCTGCTCAAGAAGCAGTGTCTCATGAGGGGTCCCTGAAAAGGGACAGGGTAGGGGTGGGGAGGATGGATGGAGAGGAACAGTATGGCATATCCCAATCTGACTCTGTTTAGGATCCAGTTATCCATTGTAATTGAGTCCCAAACACTGTACAAGTGGGCCAGCTTGTCCCTGAACTGGGGGCATGGAAAAGGAGAGGTTACACAAGTCAAAATGGGTACCTGCTAGATGCCAGGGGGGCAAATGGGTGGGAAGGGCTGGTTAAACCCAGAACCAGAGGACCTCCTCCTCTGTAATTGCTGGCTCTTTCTAGAATAATCCCACTGCCACACAGGATGGGACAACTATAAAAAAAAAAAAAAAAAAAAAAAAACAACTGCAAGTAGTATAACTGCTGCAGCTGCTTACCACGACAGTGGTGCCTCTTCACAGCCAGAGTATATACTCCCAAAGCACATCAAGTAGCTCAGGAGTCTTTTAAAAAAGAGGGCAAAATTTTGTTGGTCTTGACTGAGGCACCCGCCACGTCCAGAGCTGTCTGCAACAAAATTTTGGCCAAATGGCCTTCTGCAATGAATACCTTAAACTCTTCCCTGGAGGCTTCTGGCTATTTGTCCATGAACTTAGATATGGCTGCCCAATTGACAAAGTCATATTTAGAGAGCAACACCCGCTGGTTCATATTCTCATCTGCAGGCAGCGGCACAGACAGCCGCAGCGGCACAGAAGCCAGCAAACAGAGCTGTAAACAGGGGAGTTTGAGTGGGAGCTCTGTTGGAGGAGAAGGCATTTGTAGAGGCTGGTAGGGGCCGTGTGCTGAGAAAGAAGCTGAGCCCTGATGCCAGAGGAAATAAAATGCCGGTCAACACTCCTCCTAGAAAAGTCATTGTCATCTCCCAGAGCCCTGGAATGGGCCAACTCATTTTTTAGGACCTCTTTCTCACTGTACCAAAGACGGTGAACGACCCCTTTTTCTCTTGGGGGGAAGCACCAGAGCCCGAGCGCAGGATGGCATCATTTGCTGGATCCAAAGGCATCTGCTGAGGAGATGAGGGTGTCAAGGCCTGCTCCAGAAGGTTCTGCTTCAACTGCAAGTCTCTTGCCACCTGAGTCCTCTTGGTGAATGACTTGCAGATGGTGCACCTCTCTTTAATCAGACCCTCACTGAGACACAATAAGCTGTTGGGGATAGCCCCCCTACATGATGGACATTGCTTGAACCCTGGTGAGGGCATCACACAGGGCAGCTAACTACTCTACTAACACTAAACTAACACTTAAACTTAACCAAGGTACTATATAAAAGTACTATATTACTATATAAAAGTTCTCAGAAAACTAGGAGTGAAAGTGTGACTGCTTAATGACTACAAGCTGCATGGAATCTTTTTTAAAACATGAGAGGTTCAAATTAAATGTTTACCCCAAATTTAAAAAAAATTGTAAGAGGATCAAAAAAATGCCACCATGGCTAAACAACAGAGTAAAAAAGAGAGTCAAAAAGGCATCTTTAAAAAATTGGAAGCCAAATCCTACTAAGGAAAATAGAAAAGAGCATAAACTCTGGCAAGTCAAATGTAAAAGTATAATTAGGTAGGTGAAAAAAGAATTTGAAGAGCAACTAGCACACAACAACAAAAATGTAAGTACAATAGAAGCAGGCAGCCTTCCAATCAGTGGGGCCACTGGACAATCAAGATGCTAAAGGAGTACTCAGGGAAGACAAGTGCGCTGCAGAGAAGCTAAATGAATTTTTTGCATTGGTCTTCACTGCAGAGGATGTGAGGGAGATTCCCACAGCTAAACCATTCTTTTTAAGTAACAAATCTGAGGAACTTTCTCAGACTGAGGTGTCAGTAGAGGATGTTTAGGAACAAATTAATAAATTCAACAGTAAAAGTTACCAGGACCAGATGGTATTCATCCAAGAGTGCTGAAGGAACTCATACATGAAGTTGCAGAATTACTAAATGTGGTATGTAACCTATCACTTAAATCAGGCTCTGTCCAGATGACTGGAGTATAGCTAATGTGACACTCATTTAAAAAAAAAAAAAAAAAAAAGGCTCCAGAGGTGATCCTGGCAATTACAGACTGATATGCCTAACTTCAGTACCAGGCAAATTGGTTGAAACTACAGTAAAGAACAGAATGATCAGACACATAGATGAACACAATTTGTTGGGGGAAGAGTCAACTGGCTTTTGTAAAGGGAAATCATGCCTCACCAGTCTATTAGAATTCTTTGAGGGGGGTCAAAAAACATGTGGACAAGGGTGATCCAGTGGATACAATGTACTTGGACTTTCAGAAAACCTTTGACAAGGTCCATCACCAAATGCTCTTAAGCGAATTAAACAGTGATGGGATAAGAGGGAAGTTTTTTTCATGCATCAGTAACTGGTTAAAAGGGACGGAATAAATGGTTTGTTTTCAGAATGGATAGAGGTAAATAGTGGGGTCCCCAGAGGATCTATATTGTGACCAGCGCTGTTCAACATATTTATAAATGATCCAGAAAAAGGGGTTAGCAGTGAAGTGGCAAAGTTTGCTGATGGTAGAAAATTACTCAACATAATTAAGTCCAAAGCAGACAGCAAAGAGTTACAAAAGGATATCACAAAACTGGGTGACTGAACAACAAAAGGGCAGATGAAATTCAGTGTTGATAAACGCAAAGTAATGCATATTGAAAAAAAATAATCTCAACTATTCATACAAAATGACAGGGTCTAAATTAGCTATTGACACTCAAGAAAGATCTTGGAGTCATTGTGGATAGTTCTCTAAAAACATTCGCTTAATGTGCAGCAGCAGTCAAAAAAACCTAACAAAGTTAGGAACCATTAGAAAAGGAATAAATAATACGACAGAAAATATACCTCCACTATAGAAATTCATGGTACTCTCCCACCTTGAATACTGTGTGCAGTTCTGATAGCTCATCTCAAAAAAGATATATTAGAAATGGAAAAGGTATAGAGAAGAGCAACAAAAACAATTAAGGGTATGGAACAGCTTCCATATGAGGAGATATTAAAAGACTGGGATTGTTCATCTTGGAAAAGAGATGACTAAGGGGAGATATGACAAAGATCTGTAAAATCAAGAATGGTGTGAAGAAAGTGAATAAGGAAGTGTTATTTACTCCTTCACATAACACATGAACCAGAGTCACCCAATGAAATTAATAGGCAGCAGGTTTAAAACAAAAAAGTACTTTGTCGTACAACGCATAATCAACCTGTGGAATTTATTGCCAGAGGATGCCGTGAAGGTGAAAACTAACTGGGTTCAAAAAAGAATTAGCTAAGTTCATGGAGGATAGGTCCATCGATGGCTATTAGCCAAGGTGATCACGGATGCAACCCTATGCTCTCTGTGTTCCTAAACCTCTGATTGCCAGATGCTGGGATTGGACAACAGAATGGATCACTTAATAATTGCCCTGTTCTGTTCATTCCCTTTGAAGCATCTGGCATTGACTACTGTTGGAAGACAGGATACTGGGCTAGATGGACCGTTGGTCTGACCCAGTATGGCCGTTCTTATGAGGTGAAGATACCACATGGAGCTCCAACTCTATCCACAGGCAGTGCAAAGGAACCGAGGTGGTGAGGGCAGCACCACCTTTATGTGGCCAGGGGAAGAGCGATGGCTGCAGGGCGTAAGTGCTGCCCCTATAGATACTGTGAGGCAAAGATCTCTGGCTCACCGGTATGTAGGGTGCGCACACCCACATGGAATACATGGCTACATCTACTTCAAAGAAGAATCTTACTTTCTTTAATTCAATGGAAAAGTGATTGAGGATTAATAATATCTTAAAAGGTCAGGATATATAAAGCAATTTTCCCACAGCGACTGCATTCCTGCAATTACTGTTTATTATTTGTATTGCAGTAACATCTCAGTCTGTAACTAATCCCCCTTGGTTATAACACAGTATTGTAGGTTTTGTAGTGTGTGATGTGAGGTGCATTCATTTCAATGTCTACACAATCATATTGTGTATGCTATAAATATAATCACATTTGTGAGACTGCACACAAACAAATGTACTGGCATTTGCATTTAACTGAAAAAATAGTACATGCAGCTCACAAGGCTAAATTGTTATAATTTGGTGGCTACTTCAATCACACCCCTGTGGGATTTCTAAACTAAATTTCTTCACACGTAGCTAAAGGCTCAAGAATGAGAAGTTTCGTTTTTAAAAATAAATCCCCCAAGTTAGCCAAGTGTAAACCTATGTGCTTGGGTGGAGCAACACCAACTACAATGGGTGTCTGCTCACATGGAGTTCTTTATAGAACTGGGGCCTAAGACTAAAGATACCTTCCCACAAGCACTTCCTAGCCTGATAATTCCAACAGCTCAATGGAATTTTACCAAATTTTCCAAAATAAGTTTAGCCTTTGGGCTGAGAAAAAGAATGACAAGTTAGAGCACAAAGTACACACAGAGTTACAAATATCTGAAAAAACAAACAGTCATGTAATTAAAATGCTTGTTCAACTACATTGTCACTAGCACAACCCTATACACAGTTCTCACTAACTGAAAGGTTGAGAGGGTGAACAAAAAGCAGGGTTTTTTTAGTTGAACAGGAGTTTCTGAAAGGTGGAAGCAGTCTTTACCACCAAAGGTGACTTTCCATAACTCTTAAGAGCAAGAGGTCCAAGTTCTAAAATGAATCCAATTCTTCCAGGGTGCATTGAAAAGAGCTGCCAAAGCTATTTGGTCTTTCATATTTAATAAAAGCAGAGTCTCAAATCCCACTATAGGTAATATCTATATTATGAAGCAAAATCATTTGTAAATTAGTTACTACTTTTGAACTGGGTCTGTTGATGGGTTAATTTAATATTTCAGGATTCAAGGTAACCAATGCAAACCAAAACACATTAAACTTGTTCAATAATGATAGGCATATATTTAGTAAATAGTCAAGTGTGGATTCTACAGGATACTTTTTTTATTTTAAAGGTACAAAAAGTTCTTACCCTGTTCTGTGACAGCTCCCATACAAAATAAAACTAATGACATCAGAGAAGTCCTGTGGATGGAATGTATTACTTGGAGCTTTGCTCATGTGATTTCTTACAGCCAAAGAGATTTCTTGTATTTCTGTGTGGTTGTTGTTACTACAAACAAAAAAAACATGCAAGATATGTCTGATCCTCCTTAGACCAAATTATACTATAGAAGGAAGTTCGCAAAACAAATTTAAATTATTCCCGGTATTTACTAACTTTAGGAAAGAAACTGCAACACTATTTCAATTTTAACCAGTTTTTGCATGTACAGCAGGAAGTCCCCAGAGCTCATTGGGCCAATCTCATCCCACACAGGCCGAGAGAGAAGGTGTAAGCAAAAACTAAAGAAGTAATGTACTTCATCTCCAATTACCTGTACATTTGTAATTGTCTTTTTTACCTTTTTTCACATCAGTGACCTCAACCAAGCAGAACTACATATTTTATTTTGGAGTACAATTTGTTGAACTGCTTTTGTACCTGTTTTATGTTACTGAAAGATTTTGAGCCTTGGCTGGTTTGCTTGAAAACTTACTATACTAAATAGCTGAGAAACTCCTCAGTGAAAGTTTTGAAGTTAAGGATTATAATCAGTTTTGTAACTACAATTTTGCCAGTACGTTACTCACCCTTTGGAGTAAAGCAAGGGCTTTTTCTGTTGTGTGTGTTATTATTTAGAGATTTGGAGATGACTAGTACATTTTAAATTTTTTAATAAATGGTGTGGAATTTTATATTAGCAGGATTTCCTTGATAGAAACAACTGAGTTTCGGAAGAGCTTCTAAAGAGACAACGTTTCCAGAGAAGTCCCATCATCAAAAACCCCTCAACATATATATAAATTCTGGACTGAGAAGAATAGGGGTAAGAGTCTCTGCCACGCATACCTTTTTAATTTGCCAGGTTTTCCAAGCTATGGTAGATATAGACTTGGATAATACCACAAATTACTTAATTTTTTAAAAAAGAATTTTGTATAACATTGCCACTTGTTTTTCTCAGGCGGAAGAATACCTTAAAAAAGATGGCAATCTCTAGCAGAACAGGAGAAATTAGAGTAAGAAATTTCTAAAAATAGAGATTATTTAATTATCCAAGGATAAAAGAAAACAGGTCACAAATATATCTTAAGGTAGAATCTAAAGATTTATGTAAGGTTTGAGGGACTTGATCTGGTAAATTTATCGAAGTATACTAGAAGCATTTCTGGATTTCAAATTCTCCGCCTATACAAGTTGAATCATCTTATTGAATTACAGGATGGTCAAAACATACATACATGCATACATGCATAACTGAGAGTTGCCATACATGGTTTGGCAATGTTTGACTCTAGATAGAGGCTATTTTAGCCCAAAAGAAGAAGTTATGAAGGAAACACATTCATATGTTCCTAGATTAAGACTACAATTTGAAATATTAAAAACAGAATTTACTAGATATGCACAGAAGCAACAATCTTCTTCCCAGTCAAAATAAAAGTTATAACTGCTGGAAATAAGTATGTTCTCAGATTATGAGACTGAAAAATGCTTTTTGGAAGCCAGGAGTCTGTGTCCTGGAGACCAAGAAGAAGTTATTGTTGAAACACTAGGTGATACTGATCTTACAAAGTTCACATTTCATTAATCTCCAAGTCAATAACTGTCGTTTTATACTAAAAGTATACTGAGCACCCAGTAGAAAAAATAGTCTCACGGTACTGTCATGTTTTATATGACCTTTTAAAAAATATTAACTCTGTATAGCTAAGCTATTTGGATACATTACAGAAGTGTACTTTCTTAAAATTAAAATAAAGTTAGACTGTGAAACAAAGAAGTAAAACACTTTGTAGATACACAAATACTTAAAACAAACTATTTACCTCAGAACCACATCCAAAGGAATTGACTTTAACAGTTTTCCAAAAGCTTGTCTTATACGGGCACCACTATGGACTAGTTGAACCCGGCACACATCAACACACCTGCATGCATAAATAAATAAAATAAATAAATTGAGTCATAATAAAATGTGCGACCAGTAACATATGAACAAAATTTATTGAATTTTTGGGAAAGTACCTTTGTAAAAGGTCATCTGGTAGGGAAGATGACAGGGCATGGAGGCTACTACATGCTTGAAGACAGATATTCACATCTTCAAGAAGGGCTGCATTAAGGGTACAAATAAAGGATGCCATTTTCATTAAGATGGAAAAACTCATTCATCTCCACAGAGATATCCTGAACGTTAAAGGACATTACTGTATAAAAAAAATCATCTTTTTTTGTTGTTCCATTTTAGCTGCATGGATTTTATTAATACTAATAGAAGCCGCATGGAAATCAAAGCTGAAATTGTATCCCTACCATGTATATTTAACATAATTGTGTCATTTAAAAAAAATGTATAACCATAATTAATAATAATCCCTGGCACTTATGTAGCACTTTCTGACCTAAAACAGTGTTGACAGATTAATCCTTCTATTGCCCTATGCGATGGGGATAATACACATTTGTTTCCCCAATGCAAAATAGGCAGAGGTAAAGAAAGTAAATGAATTGCCCAAGGCCAGAAGGATATAAGAGCAGGGCTAGAATACTTGTTTCCATAACCCTGTCACCATTTAGTTTTCCAATCTCTATCTAGCACAATACAGTGGAGTCGCATCATACGCACATTTAACTTACGTGAATTCAACTATACATGCTCAGCAAAAAAAAGAAAAATAATTTAAATACAGTAGTGCGGGCGATTCCGCCCACCATTCCACTCAATGAGCGTATGCCCCACAGTGAGTGTGAGATGGGAGACGTGAATCTGCTGTTCCCTCAGTCAGTCTCAGTTCCCGCATGCCTTTCATAGTGTGAGCATCTCGCCACGCTGAGTGATTCTAGTATTTAGAGATACGTCTTTTTCGTACAACATGGCCCCTAAACGCAAGGCAACTACTTCATCTGGTGCTCAAACAAAGAAACAGCGATCCGTTCCAGCGCTGGAGGAAAAACTGGCTGTGTTGGACTTATTGAGAGACGGTATGTTGGTCTGCAACGTGGTGCGTAAATATGGCCGCAACGAATCTAGCATCCGTGCCATCAAGATTCAAGAGAGTCAAGCCGTGGCATCAAGTGCTCCAATAACTGCTAAGGTGACGAGCCAGGTGAGTGATAAGACTTTAGTGAAGACTGAAAAGGCATTAAACTTATGGCTGGAAGACATGAACCATAAATGTGTGCCTATCGATGGCAACACGTTACGAGAAAAGGCTCATAGCCTCTACGCGCTGTTCAAACCTCCCGCCAAAGAGGAACAGCCTTGTGATGAGAAGGAATTCAAAGCCAGCCAAGGTTTGCTTAACAGTTTTAGGAACCGCTTCAACCTCAAAAACGTGCAGACTACTGGTGAAGCTGCATCTGCCAATGAAGAGGCAGCAAAAGCCGACCCTGAACAATTAAAGAAAATCATAGAAGAAAAGGGCTATCTTCCGGAACAAGTTTTTAATGCTGACGAGACTGGGCTCTTCCGGAAAAAAATACCCAACCGCACTTACACTTTGAAATCAGAAAGACAAGCCCCAGGCTTCAAAGCAGCTAAAGACCATGTGACTGTGTTGTTTTATGGCAATGTGGCTGGGCATTTAATAAAGTCGGGCTTGTTCTACAGGGCTGCAAATCCCCGTGCCATAAAAGGCAAGAACAAAAGTCTCCTGCCTGTGTTCTGGCAATCAAATAAAAAGGCTTGGGTGACGGCAGCATTATTTCTGGATTGGTTCCACAAGTGTTTCATTCCGGAAGTCAAGTGGTACCTCGAAGAGAAAGGACTTGACTTTAAAGTGTTGTTGATCGCAGACAATGCTCCTGGCCACCCTGAGGCACTCCGGTTTGCGCATAACGACATTGAAGTCATCTTTCTCCCCCCCAATACCACCTCCATCCTCCAACCTCTTGACGAAGGCATGATTTGCTATTTCAAGGCCACGTACACGAGGCTTAAGTTCTCATGGATACGTAGCGCTATGGATGCTGATCCCAATCTTAATGTGATGGAGTGTTGGAAGTCCTTCAACATCGTCGATTGCATCACTTATATTAAACAGGCAATGGATGCAATCAAGCCTGAAACAATCAATGTAAGTTGGCGAAACCTATGGAAAGAATGTGAGACCATTGACAAAGAAGTGAAACGCATTGTTCAGGTGGCCAGGCAAGTGGGTGGTGATGGCTTTGTCGACATCCTTGAGGAAGAAATTGAAGAATGAATTGAGGGCCATAGAGAAACATTGACTAACGAAGAGTTAGAGGAACTGATAAAATCGTCTACAGAAGATGAAGATGACGACGACGAACAGGAAGAGCCAGCAAGTTGGAATCTTCATAAATTTGCTGAAGTGTTCCAAGCAGCGAAACACTTGAATGATTTAATTTCTGAATACGATCCCTCTATGGAACGAAGCCTCAAAATCACACGCAGTATTATGGACAATTTGAGACCATATCAAGAAATATTTGAGCAGCTCAAGAGACAACAGCGACAGTTACCGATCACCATGTTTTTCAAGAAAAAACAACCAGCAGCAGATGAGCCTACGCAATCAACTTCTCGAGCCGAACCAGAGCCAACTACTTCGTTTACGACTCACTCTCCGTCACCTCCGTCATCAAGCCCTGAGGACCACCCCCCCCATAGTGTTGTCAGGGGAAGAGGAAGACTAATCATCGGAGTGTGTACAGCGACCATCTTCATCGTCTCATCATTCATCATACGGGCGCTATACTAACCATCATCGTCATCATTCATCGTCATAGTCGTTGTATCACCATTATCGTCATCATCGTAGACTACCAAGACTATCCAGGATGAATGGTGAGTGGTTAGGTTTACTATTTTCCTTTTTTATTCTTTCATTCTTCCGTCTCTCTCTCTTTTATGTAATTAAAAATACTGTAAAATTATATCTTGCATATGTACTCTATTATATGCTGTACACTACTGTATACATTATACATTTATACATATTACTATACAGGGTTGTATACACAAAACCATGTACAGTATACTGTACTTTATGGGTGATTTAAGGGATTTTCAAGGGTAATTTTGACTATACGTGATTTTTGCCTTACGCGCTGACTTTAGAACCTAACCTCCGCGTAAGATGCGACTCCCGTGTACCTCAAATTATGGTAGGATTCCTTATCCTTTGTCAAACATATGCAATCTGACTTCCAAATATCTATCATTCCACTGAGAACCTTAATCAACCTCATGATTGTAGTCCCTTCGTGCAAGGATATTATCTTCTCCAAATAACTGACAGTTTGAGGAACAAGAGGAGAAGGCAAGGGAGTGGTTCTGCAGCTGCAACCAGAGCTCAGAAAAAAATTGCAAATCAGAAGATGACCACAGTTGTATTTATCAATCAGCTGTCTTTACCCAAGGACATATCAATACAGTTAATGGCAGCTTATAAAGGGTAACCAATAAGAAAAAACAATTTTGTGCAATCTTACTGTTTCCTAGAAGTCCTTTACAAAACTTGTGGAAAGATGGAAGAGAGAATAACGGTGCATATGTTTCTGATTTTTTCATTAGAACAGCCACTTCCAAAGCCCAGGTCATCAGTAGTTTCCTAAAAATGCATTACAGAATAGTCATTCTAAACAACTAGATAATAGGACAAAGTTACTCATAAAACATTAAATACCTTAAGTTTTCACATCAACGTGGTAATGCAAACTTGCAAATATTTGTGAAAGAAAACCATTAAATAAGTGAAAATTACCTATCAATTGAGTTTTGGAAGCTCTATATTCAATGTTTGGCCTAGAAGAGTTTCACCTTTGATGTTTTCATGAATATGAAAACATGATCAATTAATTTTTTTCAGATGTTTTAACCTGAATCCTATGAACCATTTATGTTGAGCATGAATGATCATTTTAGTTCATATGTTTTGTATGAAACAGAATTCCTCCACTTTGAAATGTTTAGTCCTCCCCCCTCCTTTTTTTTATTTTAAAGAAAAATAATGCAAACATTTTCCTGGTTCTAAATCAGAACTAAATCCTCTTGAAAAAAAAATCTCAATCTCTGATATGAAGAAAATACTATTTACCTGGTATCTTGAATAAGGTTATCCTTCTTAAGCAATAACCCCAAAAGGTTTAGTATGATAGAGAAATGTTTCTTTGTAGCTGTGGTTACAGTGCTAATCACTGCTCCATCAAACAAAGAAGGAGAGGAGGAGCTGAGGCTACTGGATATGAAGTGGTCATGCCTGAAGGAAAATTAGAAAAGAGTATTTTATTTCCTTAAACATACAACTAAATAAAAAAAAAAAAAAAAAAATCAGTGTTATACTCAGATGTGTTGCCCAGAAAGTAGTTTCAATGTTATAATCGCATGATAGTCTAAAATTTAAAAGCTCCAATGCAGTATGAACGCGTAGCTAAATAAGAATGGGTTAAATTAATTATTTTTAAATAGTTTTATGCTAACTATAGCCTCAAATCCTTTGAAGTACTGAAAATAAATGTAATTTCAACATTAAACTGAGTGACAGAAAAAAAATATAAGGTGTATAAGCAAGAAAGGAAGTTAAAGCTAGATAAGCTGAAAGGGTCTGATCCAGATTTTGCCACTACAAAATCACCACACAGTTTGTCACATCTATTAGCATCTGCTCAAAAGTGTCCCAAGTCTAGAATAATGAGAGTACTGCCTATGTCATTCAGTCCTGACCTGCAAAACTGCACGTAGATGCTTGTGTGGACCATGGTTCTAGTTTATGTCAAGGCCACTATCCCTCATCACCCTCATTAACGCTGGATTCAACCACAAGACATACCTTGCAAAATACCTCAAATAATGAGCGGCAAGGATGGTGAGGTAAATATCTTTTAATTGGACCAATTTCTTCAAGTTGTCTCTTTCACCAACAAAGGCTGATCCAATAAAAGATATTACCTCACCCACCTTGTGTCTCTAATATTCTGGGACCAACACGGCCCACATCATCACTGCAAGCATTAAATAACGAGTGACCAATCATGTACTATTAATTCCAAGGTGGCACAGGAGCAACTTGTGTCTCAGCAATCTGTTTCCCCCCAGATTTCTTCTATTTAAAGCTGGATTTTTTATTTCACCCTTGCAGTCACTTATGTTATGACTACTTGTTGATCTGAAATCTAGAAGTTTTTTATTTATAGGCATTTTATCCCTAATACAACAATTAAAATCTACTTTAATTTTTGCAGTTGCAATGTACAATGTTTCAGTTAATGTTTGCATGCAAGATGCCATACAAAATGAAGCACTGTTTAATGTGTACTGAAAAGAATACGCTAAATATCAGAGGAATCATGTAACATACCAGAGGTTAATTTTTTTCAAATAAGGAAAATCATTAGTTCACATCATAAACTGCTTGCAAAATTTTAGACACACTATAAAATAAACTTAATTCTCAATCTTAAAAATATCTAACATTATGATTTTTAGGAAACTGAGAATATGCATGGCCAATTTCAACCTAGAACCATTTTTAATGGGTGATCTCTAGTACCTATGAAAATAAAATCAATGAAAATAAGGATTTATAAGAGAAATGGTGGCAACACATTGATTACACTACCATCAGTGCTGCTATAATAAAATTCTTCCCTAAACTCAAATACGGTTTACATCTATCTATTTATCCTCTTAAATATTAATGCCTTAGTGATCTTCCTACCTGGTACAATGTGAATATAAAGTGTAGAGAACTGCATACTGGACAGCAGGAAAGTGAATGGCTATGTCACTGTGAACAATCATCAAATTCTTACTCAACAGTGCAAACACAGTTGGAGAAAGGGCCCACATCTATAAAACAATTGTAATAAAAGCACAAAAATATGTATGTAAAGGATATTGCTATTAGTCATATTTACATGTATCTGTTTTATAAAGAAATAAATGGTCCTAAATGTGCTTTAAACAAAAAATGTAATGCTGAAATCACAAAAAACCTGCTAAATTAGGACATTTTTACTAATAATCTTTACTGTCGTCGTCTATCTAGAATTTCTCAAATGTGAATGCTTTCCTGCCCATAGTTGAACACACACACACACACACACACACACCAGTCTTTTCTGATGTAAAAGTTTTCTTTAAAAGGTGATGCAAGGGTACTTTGAATCAAAGTGGCACGATGTGAAAGTTGGAGACAGTGCAGCTTTCTACATTTTTCTTTCCTACTCTGTAATTTCTGTATCGGGGTGGGCAAACTACAGCCCGCGGGCCGGATCTGGCCCCTCAGGGCTTTGGATCCGGCCTGCGGGATTGCCACCCCCGTGTAGGGTGACCAGATGCTAAGTGGAAAATATCAGGACTGCCGCGGGGGGCAGAGAGGGGGGCGCGCCTTTTTAATTGTTACACTCACCCGTCCGGGTCTTCGGCGGAGGGTCCTTCAGTCACTGACAGTCTCCGGCAGCATTTCAGAGGCGGGTAATAAACCTTGCCACCAAAGACAGAAGCACCCGCCACCGAAATGCCACCGAAGACCGTCAGCGACTGAAGGACCCTCCGCCAAATTGCCACTGAAGACCCGGACAGGTGAGTGTAAAAAAAAAAAAAAAAAAAAAAAACCCGCCCGAAACAAAATATCAGGACAAATGGTGTCCCGACCGTACTTCGGTCGGGACGCGGGACAAACTCCTCAAAATCGGGACAGTCACGATTTTATCGGGACGTGTGATCACCCTACCCCCGTGGCACCGCGGGCCCTGCGCCACTCCCAGAAGCAGCCGGCACCACATCCCTGCGGCCCCTGGGGAAGGGGGGGGCAGAGGGCTCCGCGCGCTGCCCTTGCCTGTGGGTACCTCCCCCAAAGCTCCCACTGGCTGGGAAGGGAGAACCACAGCCAATGGGAGCTTTGGGGGAGGTACCCACAAGCAAGGGCAGTGATCGGAGCCCTCCGCTCTCCCTCCCACAGGGGCCGTAGCGTCAGACAGTTCTGGGAGCGTCGCGGGGCAGGGGCAGGAAGGGAGCCTGCCCTGGCCCCGGTGTGTGCCACTTCCACCCCGGAGCCGCTCCAGGTAAGCGGTGCCGGGCCGGAGCCCGCACCCCGAACCTCTCCTACACCCTGCACTCCAACCCTCTGCTGCACCCCACAGCCCTCCTGTACCCCAACCCCCTTCCCTGAGCCCCCTCGTATACTCCGCACCCTTCCTCTGCCCCAACCCCTTGCCCTGAGCCCCTTCCTACACACCACACCCCCTCCCACACCTCAACCCCCTGCGCCAGCCCTACATTCATGGCCCTGCATGCAATTTCCCCACCCAGATGTGGCCCTCGGGCCAAAAAGTTTGCCCACCCCTGTTCTATATACTGTATTCAAATACATTACCCTTTTTTTTGGTTGTTTATATTTTAAATGATTTAATGAAAATATATCCTTCATATTTCTGACCTTGTTTGCTAATCTTCTGTTTTGCTGTCCCCATTTTTTTAAAGCACCCTATACATACACTGCCCCAAAAGGTTTATATTCTACCTTGAAAAGACAGAAAACACGACATCAAATGCAAGATAGCTTTTTACTGTCAGTGAAGATCACTGCAAAAAATATGCCAAAACTACTTTAGTCTCTTTCTTGTCTCATCAAGATAGTAGAATGTCCTGACAATATCAGAAGCAATAACCATCACACCAGTAAAGTATTGTAATGTGGAAATTACATTTCATCACATCTTTAAGACTAGAAATAATTATTTCAAACAATTTTGTACCATGGAAGTTAATATTAAAACTCCCCCCTCAAAAGTAATGAAGGATCAAGAAAAAGACACCTTAAGTACATATATGCATGCATGAAATGAAGATTATGTGCATTATGTAAGTCCACAGACTTGTATCTAGCAATAAAAGCCAAACATTATATGATTTATTGAGCAAAAATTTAAAAAGTATTTATTTTTACTGCAGTTAAATACTTACCCCAATCAATGAGTTTTTAGCATTTCCAATAGTAGTTAGGGCACTGAGGTCAAATATAACTACAAACTTTGCATTAGCCACATTGAATACATGGTTCTTAAAAGCATCATGCTGGATTTCAGAACATGCCTCAGGAAGTTGTAGGCTACAAAGGAGACTATTTAGAGCACAGGTCATTTCTCCCAGAATCAACCTGTAAGCAGTCTCCAAAACAGGAATGTTCTTCAGGCTCAATACTGCTTGATAGACAGCATGGGCTGCTGCAACAACCTTGAAAACGAAAAGATTCAAAATGTTATTTAACAGTAAGATATTTCTGAAGTGAAGCTTTCTTGTTAGATGAATGAAAGACTTATGAACATGCATGGTATGACAGTGTCTCGCTCTTCAGATTATTATAATTAACTGTTTCTTTAATTCTTCTAGGCAAATTAAGCTGATCATCACTTTAGGGTACCAAAACTACACCAGTCAATAGTAAAACAAATTAGACTATTTGCCACAAGTAGCTGAACTTTCATTAAGAATCAACTGTAAAACTAAAATTAAAACTGAGTTGATCTTAAAATATATGCTAAAAGCCCTACTGAATAAACGGAGTTAAGATATATTTAGCGTGCACACAAAAAAACCCCAAGTAAACACTGGATTGTAATCCTTTTCTTTTCCACCTTCCAATTTATATTTGCTATAAATGATGCCTATGCAAATTATGAAAACAGTTTTAGAAAAGAATTCTCTTCTGTCTAGTATGTGACAAAGTATGTTTCCTCACATGCCACAACCGAATGAACAATAACCAAACCTGAATTTGGGCTTCTGTTTTCCTAATGAGTTCAGACATCTATGCAACTAACTGTTTTTCTTATGGGGCAAAATTCCATAAGGTAATATACCAGTGCTCTAAAACGGTATTAGAATTGCTGTAGCATATTGGTAGCAATCATCCATCCTTACCTCTTTCTCCTTATGGTAACGGAGTACAAGCAGTTTAGATTCTGGTATAAACAATTTCTCTACAAATGTCGATGGCAATTTTGTATTTATTTGTTCAACAATCTAGAGACAAAACATAAGCACTGATAATATACATCTTCAATGTAATAATTCTTTATTCAGACACACACATTTATGGCACTAATTTATAGAATTTAATAAATCAGAACCCCTTAAAGATATTTGACTACATTAGAGTTAAGAAATCAGTTACAAAAATAACTAATCTATATCTATGTAAGTTAATGAAAAAAACGTAATTGCTCTCCCAAAATTCAATATTCAGAGGACAGGCTATTTTTATGCTATCTTATCAACCTAAGTGGAACTCAAACATATAACCAATATAGGTTGATGGATGTAAGTTCTATGGCGATGTGCTAATATGGTTATTTAGCCAACAGAAGGTTAAAATAGTTATTTAGCCAACACCTAGGTTGTTGAGATCAATATTCTGAAGTAATCCGGTATCCAAAGTGTTTAGCCATGGCAGAGTGACTGCATAAACATACTAAATCCTGGTCTCTCTGGCAGTTCATCAAAAATACTGCTACTAATTGCAGAGGAAAGTTAACCTATTGGTTAAAGAATAGGCACTATCCAAAGGTCAAAGGAAAATTATTTTGGATAAACTGGAAACTACTCAGTAACGGGACTAAGTAGGAGGGCTATCAGCACAAGTTCTACCAGCTTTTCGAAATGATTACCAACATTTGATAGGTTGTTTGTTTGTTTATTTTGTGGTGTGTTTTTTTCGGGGGGGGGGGGGAGGGGGAGAATACAAGACATTGAAGTAGACGAAAAGGAAGCAAATATCATGATTTACTGTTAAAGCAGTTTGTTATTCAGGTGCCTGAATGAGATATGATAAATAATTTTTTCTAATTAAAAAGCCCGACAAAAATGAGGATTTGTATGTACCAGTGTCAATAAATTCAAGACCGAGATGATATAATCGGTACCACAAGTCTGGCAATTCTCCAGTTGATCTAAGCCATATGTGATGACCATGTCACAGTGTATAGTCATACTCGGGTCCAGACTACCAAGTAAAACCCCAACACACTCATTGGCAGCCGTCAGTACAGCCTCAGAGAAGAACACTTGGTTCGCTGTAGTCACACATCTCATTACTCTGTACAGAACCTGGAAAAGAAGGAAAGTGAATTCAAGTCAGTTTAACTAGTATTAGATGTTATTTAAGCATAGGGAAAAACCCACATCCATTTGAAACTACATAGAATCATAGAAATGCAGGGCTAGAAGGGACATCAAGAGGTCATCTAATCCACCCATACCCCCATCAGGCAGCAAGATTAAGTACATCTAGAACATCCCCGCCAGATAGCTGTCTAATCTTTTCTTTAAAAACCACCAAGAATGGGGATTCCACAACCTCCTTAGGAAACCTGTTTCAGTGCTTAACTATCCTTAGAGTTAGAAAGTTTTTCTTAATATCTAACCTAAAACTCTTGTGCTGCAAACTAAGCTGATTACTTCTTGTCCTACCCTTGATGGGTAGGAAAACAACTGATCACCACACTCCTTGTAACAATCTTTTACATATTTGAAGGACCATTATGTCCCCCCCCAAGTCTTCTCTCCTATAGACTAAACATGTCCAGGCTTTTTAACCTTTCCTCACAGGTCATGTTTTCTAAACCTCTTATTTTTGTTGCTCTCCTCTAGAGACTCTCAAATTTGTCCACATTTTTCTTAAAGTGTGATGTCCAAAACTGGACAAAGTACTCCATCTGAGGCTTCACCAGTGCTGAGTAGAGTGGAATAATTGCCTTCCATGTCTTACATATGACATTCCTGTTAATCATCTCAGAATCCAGCACTGCTATGCACTGGAGCAAGTTCTTTGAACATTTTTAATATTTATTTTGACAATGTGCATTTATATTTTTATTAAATACAAAAAATGCAACAACCCCAAATTTAGAATAATTTTAAAGACAACGAATTAAAAGCAGCACTGAAACACAGAGTTAAAGTAATTACTCTGGGTCCTATCCAGCTTGAAACTGAAGTCAATGGTAGAACTTCTATTGTGTTCAGTGAGAAAAGAACTGGGCTTCTTTTCTTAACTTGTCCAACAAGGGTCTCATATTTAAGTGCCTGTGCACATGTCAATCAAATACAACCTTAGACCCCAATAATGAAATCTGTGCAGGTGGACCCTTATGCCTGCAAGGAGTCCCAGATTTATCAATGGGATTTGGTACAGGCATAGGTCCACCCACTCAGATCCAACTGCAGGATCAGGACCTTAATACTGAGTTTCCTTCTTTTGATGAAATTGCATCTTTGTTGCCTTAATTGTGATTGTAACCCATTAATTATTTTTGTATTACAAATGTAAGAACAAAAGTCACCTTCTCATACTGTGCAATACTACCTATTCCAAAAGATACTCTAAAATGAAAGAACTTCTTATATATCAGATTTCAACTAGATGAAAATTAGAAAGGGATGAAATACAAACCTCTAGCTGGCTATAATTACACTCCAGTTTTTTTAAAGCACCATGATAACTTGCACAAATGGTTACATGAACAGATCATAACAACAAATGTCTATAGCCAGGTCAGACTGAAAAACCTTTGCAAAAATACTTACATCAAATACACTGTGGTTTCTGGTATATATGGCTATCACAGGCCTAAGTCACAATCATTACTAAATATTAAATCAGATTCTGTTAGCTGTCAAACAAATCTAGTCCTTGAATAAAGTTGATCATGAGTACATTTGTATGCTGCCAAATTTTGCAAAAATATGGAAGTTGGGTTTCATTATTATTTACAATAAATTTACCAGCAAATATTTCTTAATAAGTAGCATGGAACAGGTACGGAAATCTTACATCAGTTACATATGCTTCAGTAATTGGTTGTCCTCTAATTGGGCTGAAGCGTTCCCCAATACTCCTCACCACAGTGCTGAAAACCCGAAGAAGTGCAGCTAATTTAGGTAGTGATACTGAAGGAGGGGGAATATCTTCATCCACTGATTCTCCAGAGGCCACATGGCTGAGGTCCTAGATAGGAAAATGTATGTCATTAGGTAATAAGTACAAGCAGTACTAATATAGACAAAGTATATATAAAATTCAGTTTTAATATCAGACATATCCATGTGTATCACAATAAATATGACAACACTAAGAAGCCCAGCATTTCCTCGCATAGCTTCAGCAAGCTGTAATTATACTTGTTAATTAAAGATTACAAGCAACACAATGTCTGGAAAACTGTATTTACATTAGCCCTGTGTATATAGTCACCACAAATTTTGAGATAGATTACTGGTGTACAAATTACAGATGCATTATTGTTGTGATTTATAGCAAAATAAAACCAGTTACCATATTAAATAAGATTTAAGAAGCAACTTTCTTTTTTATGTTGTCTTTTCAATTATTGTGAACATCTCAATTTCATCTTATCTGTTTTAACAGGAAATCATGATGGCGACAAGATTACAAACTAGCGGAAAATGCTAAGAAAAGCTTGTCTTTCTCACCAACAGAAGCTGGTTGGTTCAATAAAAGACATTACCTCACCTACCTCGTCTCTAAGAAAATGCAGTATTGTACCCCTGTGTTTCAATACGCGTGTCTTAAACACATCCCAGAGCTACTGACTAATCTCTTACAAAAGATCATTGTTACTTCTCTATTCCCATCCTCAAAATTACAGACCTCCTAAAAACAAGAGGGGCTGACTTTAATGGGGCTAGGATTTAATCCAAGAAGTACATCAGTAAGCAAGCATCTTTATTTTATATTCTACAAGTGTATGCAGCATTTGAATCCCCTCCCATCAACCCCACACCTTTATTTCAACATACATTCTATAAACTTGACAAAACAAGGTAATATGAACAGACCTACACAAGGTGGGTGAGGTAATACCTTTTATTGGATAAACTTATGATGGAGAGAGACGAGCTTTCAAGCTTACACAGAGCTCTTCAAACAGGCCTTTATGGCTATATTATAACTCTTAATACTGCTGCACAATAAACTTTGCTTACCTCAGCATATGCCTCCATATCCTCTAGAAACTGACCCAAAAGTGTGGTGGAAAAAGCAAGATCAGCTACCCAAAATGGCTCCAAGCTCTGTAGCCATCCTGTAGAAGTCAGACCAAGTGAAATAGATTGTTACAGGTATAAAATTTCAGATACATATTACTGAAGGACGAAAAAGATTACTTATTTACTTTTTTTTTTTTTTTTTAAACAAAATTATTTTTATTTATAATTATCTGTATTACAGTAACACAAAAAGCCTCAAGGAGATTGGGGTCCTACTGAGCTATACACTGCTTAAGTATATTGTAAGAAAGTCTACAGTTTAAACAGACAAAGGAAACATTAGTCCCCTTTTACAGATGAGCACCTGAGGCATAGAGAGATTAAGTGACATGCCCAAAGTCACCACAGGAAGTCTGTGGTAAAGCCAGGAAATTAACTTCAGTCTCCTGAATCCCAATCCATCCTTCCTTTTTTCCAACACATTATTTTTAAAGGTGCTCAAGAAGGAGGTTATGTTTTCAGAAGTTCACTTGAGGGTTGATAACTGTAAGAATGATTTAATTTTCTCTAATAGAGAAAGCAAATGGTGTTTAAATGTAGACTGGCTAAAATGTCCTTTAATTAAATTTTAACTGACTGACATATAGGGTATATGACAATAGGTTTTTTGGTTCTGAGTTCTATGAATACATTAAGTCTCCCATATATCCAGACATTTTTATTTTGGTTTTATGTAAACTCCTTTACCCTATGTGGGGAGGAACTGCATTGGACTTTTACTAATTAATGAATGCTACTTACTTGGAGGGGTTGCCAATGAGTGACAAGAGGTATCCTCTGTCTGGGGATCAGGCAGATTGCCTCCACAGCAGTGTGCGCGCAGTGGCAGTGAGCAACACTTAGAAATAAATCCTCATCCTCCACAAGGTGGAGCAGAACACTAATAGGTCACCACATGTAACAATTTTATAGGCCAGACTTACCAGACACCTGCTGTGTCAGAGAAGGTTTCTGAGTGTGATCTATATGCCACCCAACCAATATGTCAACTGTGTCCTTGAAAGCAAAGAAAAAGGTAAGTGACCTATGTGATGTGCTATGTCAATGTTTTATACAATAAGAGGGGGCAGAAGAATGTCAGGCACACGCTTACCCTAAAATTGGTGCTGAAAATATGTGGGTAACATCGGGACACCAGAAGGATGCACTTAACACATTTGCACAGTAACTCTGGTGTATCCACATTTTCTAGAATGGACTGCAGGCTGGTCATTACAAGCTTAAAAAGAGTCACAAATAAAAAAAATTACTAGTCTTTTTAATATTTTTGAATAAGCTGAAATGTCATGAATGTTGTTAAATCGACTGTAACCTTGACTGGCATAAGAAAGGTCTGCTACAAAACAGATGGCTGCTCATTGTTAAGATTCAAGCAACAAGTATTTGTATAGTATTTTGATGTATAGTATATATTTTCTGCCTTCCTATGAAACATGGAAATGCCAAGATGTGAAAGGGTGGAAAATGATAGGTTAACAATGACAAACTTATTTAAGCTTACTAGGAATTACAGAGACTAATAAGGGTACCAGGGGAGAGGGGTTGCATGGTGTTAGGGTTTCCATGGTGTTAGGGTCTCCAACCAACTACAAAAAGACTTGAAGGTTCCCCTAACAATCGTTCTAACACTTGCATGGGCTGAACATATGGATGGATCTTCCAAAATACCTGAGGTTCACAAAGGGCTTGTCTTCACTAGACTTTTTACATCCAGTTAGGAGATATTTAACATTCATAAAGACTATGTGGTCACTCCTCACTTTGATCCAGGCTACAAGCATTCATGCTTTAGCCTAGGGAGAGAAGCCTTGTCTTTCCTAAGGCCTGGCCTACACACTCACAAGTTAGGTCTACATAGCTACACTGATCAGCGGTGTGAAGAAAAAAAACAACAACGTATCCCTGATCAACACAGCTATGCTGACCTTCCCTCCCCCGTGTAGATGCAACTATGTTGACGGTAGGGTGACCAGAAGAGGGGAAGAAAATATCGGGACACATGGGGGGGGGGGGGGGGCACACACACACAAAAAAGCCAAGTCCTGCCGGCTGAGGGGGAAAGAAAAAAAAGTGCTGCCGGCGGATATCGGAACAAATTGTGTCCCGACCAAAGATTTTATCGGGACGTCTGGTCAACGTATCTAATTTCATTCGTGGAGGTAGTGTTCCTACACGGATGGAAAAACACCTTCCAATGTCAGCGTAGCTATGCCAGCATAGCCCTGGAGCACAGACATGTCAATAGAAGGGATTTTTTCATCCGTGTAGAAACACCACCACCCAAACTAAGGGTATGTCTACACTACACAAACTACAATGGCACAGCTATAGCACTGCAGCTCAGTGGTACCTAGGTTGATGGAAGAACTATTCCATCGACCTAGCCACATCTACGCCAGGGTTAGGTCAACCTAATTACAGTGTTCAAGGGGCGAAATTGTTCACAGCCTTGAATGATGTAGCTATGTCAACCTAATTTTTAAGTGCAGACCAAGTCTCCAGACTGTAGACACAATCTAAAGGTAAAGCATAAACTCATGCCTTGTTTCTCTAGAGTTTATCTTGTCTTAACTGACTGACAATTAACACCTTTTAAAAGACAGTTTGAATACTTTTTACCCAAACATTTGGGATTTAATGTAGGCTCACCTCCAGGGTAAATCACAAATATTTTTAGCTTGGAGCGACTGTCTGGAGAAGGGGAGTGTGGCGCTATAGCCACTCCATAACAAAACATTTAAGAGATGGAAAAAAGTGTAAGGTACCTTAGGCCAAAGGCTAACTGAAGTGACCACTAAATAAAATGAGTTCCTTGACTATAATTAGCATTTTTCCTACAGACTTCTTCCACTGAAGGAATCCTCATAAGTGAGGGTGACAAAAAAGTTTAGCGTTTCAAAATGAGCGTAGCAACTGTGCTACAGGTGTGGACCTGGTCTACACTTAAAACTTTTGTCAGCGTAGTTATATCAGTAAGGTGTGTGATTTTTCTCCAACCTTGATTGACATAGCTATGCCAGCTAAAGCCCTAGTATAGATGCAGTTAAACTGGCAAGAGTCCTTTTGCCGGTATAGCTTAGGCCTGGTCTACACTACAAAAGGTTTGCCAGTATAGTTATACCACTTTAACTATTCTAGCATACTCTTCTAATATAGATGCAACTTATACTGGCAAAACAGTTTTACTGCCAGTATAACTCTTACCAGTTCCCTGAACAAAATAAGCTATACTGGCAAGATGACTTTTCTGCCAGTGTAACTGCTTCTATACTATGGCTTTTGCCAGCATAGCTGTCGGTCAAGGATAGGAGGAGAAAAAAAACCCTAGTGTAGACACAGCTATACTGGCAAAAGAGTCCTTTTGCCAGTAAAGTTTATTTGGGAAATGGCGTAAGCTATATTGGCAATAGAACTCTTTTACTAATATAATTTCTGTCTACACTAGAAGGTTTGCCAGAATGGCTATCTATACTAGGGCTTTTGCCAGCATAACTATGTCAGTCATAATTATGCTAGCAAAAAACTTTTAAATACAGACCAAGCCTTACTCCATTTTAGAAACTGGTTTAAGCTATACTAGCAAAAGAACATCTCCAACTATGGCAGTTTGCCAACATAACTCTACCAGCAAACCAGCTCTACCAGCATATCTATACCAGCAAACCCTTTTAAGCGTAGGCAGGTCTCCCTATCAAAAACAACCCAGGAAACTGATGAAGTCATGAATACTCACAAGAACAAAACGGGATGAAGAGTAAAAAGGTGCAAATTAAAATACAAGGCAAACACAAGCTAGTGCTCTGGTGGACCTTCCAGCCACCAGGCTGATTTTAAATACTTCACCGCCCTCATTCTGGACAGATGATATTTCAGATGTCCTTATGACTGAAAATAAAAAAATTCAAGGAGAGGGAAGGTCTGGCAAGTTTTGCTGCCAAGTCTTCCTGTTTAATCAAGTAAAAAGGTGGAAAAAATTGCTATAATAACCAAGAGCAGGCAGCAATGTCACAAGAAGTGAGCTAAAATAGTAGTTTTAGTTCTAAAATACTTACAGACTAGATATTAACCAAGAACAGAAGAAGGACATTTCATACATCCTTACTATGTAAAGATTTTTCAAACTATAACCCAGTTATCACATTTTTAAAGGAAAATTAAATTTAAATCTCAAAATATTAAAAACTTTTTTATTCCAAAGTGTAAAATGTGTTTTTCACAGGGTTATGTATCTCTATTATTCTAACACCCTGACTGCTTACTCTCTTCATGTGTTCATTTTAGTAAAAGCAATGATTTGATTCAAGCTGTGCATCAATACAATACCGGAAAAGCAATAATGCCCCAATTTTAACTTTTATTCTTACCTGCATTACAGATGAAAAGGCTTTCTTTTCTCCCACAGTCTCTAGTGCTTTGTAGGTTGCACGCAAGTAAAGAAGTTTAACTTCATCTTTAGTGGATGAGCTAAATTTGCTAAAAATCCATTTAAAGATCTTCTCAGCCTCGTAGCTCAAAGAAGCACAAAGAAGGCCAAGACAGCAAGCTCCCTCTTGTCTCAGTTCTTGAAGCAATTTGCTACTGTATTTATACAAAAAAGTTAATTTAAGCTTTCAGAAGGTAAAAGCAGTTAGACCTTTTACACAGGGAACAAGTACAAGAAAAAATCTTGAACATATTCAGTAAAAAAGTTTTGCACAAGCAATCTTTTCTAAAGCAAAAAAAAACCATGTATATATGAAGCTATTGTATTCCTTCCATTAAAAGCTGCACCCGCCATTTAGATGAGTTATATAAAAATGAATAATATGAAATGGATTTCCACTAAACAAGTCTATATAAATATGGAAATACTACAGTTAGATTGGCAAAACTATTTTAGATCTGCCATCTGATGAACAAATCTCCCCTTGTAAACAGACAGTTGACTTTAGACACAATAATATATAGCAGGGGCAAAGTTCAGGACCTGGCTCTCTCAGACACCACCTCCCATGCTCCACTTGCAAGAGATTCTATCTGCTCATGTGCTCTTCTGGCAACCCTACAAAATGACCTCATTATTGCCTATGGCAATGCACTCTTAATGGGAGATCCTCCAGAACTAACTCCCTCTCACACTACATGAGAACTTATGTCTGGCCATTTTCTAGAAACCATGTAAAACAGTTTTCATTTAGTTTTTAGTTGGATTGTGTTTCTTTGCTTGTATGAAGTTTGTCTATTGGCCAATGGGGAGGCTTAAGAAAATACTAGTTTTTCTTTCTTTCTTTCATGTCTAACATTAATATTAGTTTTATTTTAATTTAAGTTATAGCACATAGGTACCAAGGTTGCATTTGGCACAAAATTTCTGTAATCTGTACACTCCTATAATTAGATATTCAAATGAGTAAATCTTGGGTCCTCTTGTTCCCCAATCCCCCGAGGATAACTTACTTCCTTTACATTATAATAAAGCTCCAGTATTCTATCTATAACATTTAAAAACTTGAAGAGTCCAACTATTTAATTCAGCCAGCAGAAAACACAGCAAAATAAAACTGACAGATTCAGAAGCTACTGTAGTGAAAATGAACTTTCAGGTTAAGTTAAAAAGTTAAAAAATGCTAATGCTTAAGGTATGAATTATTTTCATTATTTAGGAACCTAGGAATTACGTACAATACCAGATCAAATCAGCAGTCTGTGTAGATCAGTATCCTGTTTAGCAGTTGCACTAGATATTTCAAAGAAGGGTGCAAAAAACCCCATAGCAGACAATGATGGAATAACCTGCTCACAAAAGAAGCTTCCTTCTAACCCTTGTCACTTAGTGGGTTTGCTTATGGATGTTATGGATGTTCTTATTTACCCATACAAATTAATCACTCTCTTTTGAGTGCTACTTAAATTCTTAGTCCCAATGATTTCTAGCTGCATTTAGTTCCAAAGGTTAGTTATGTGTTGTGTAAAATTTTACTTCCTTGTAACCAGATTTTATGTCCCCTTCATTATATGTATAGCGACAGAGACAAGAGGTGGATTTGGGTGTCTGTAGAAATTTTGGAAAAAGGCTACTATATAAACAAATGAGTAGGAAACTATTATGGAGAGATGCAAATTGAAGATGGATATAATATCAAACAGCTTTTAAAAAACAAGCTAAAGTTAATTTTTTTTTAATTTTGTAGAATTTGTTCATATTGAAAGATCTCCTGAATTTGAAAAAAAAAAAAAAAATGTCAACTGAAGGATTATTTTAAAAACTCACTCTGAACAGGGATATTAGTGACTTTTACTAAACAGTGGCCAGCTCAATACACATCGTGAAACAGGACCAGTAGCTTTGTGAAAGTATCCTTGGCAACTTGACAGGATTAGAAAGCTGATCGTAATACAATACATATAATGTATCATGTTGGATGAAAGCCAAGAGGGGCTTTCTGCTGCAATGACCACCAAATAAAAGTTTGTCAAAATACCTATGGCTACTAATGAGCATTTATACTAATCTTACATACTAATCTACATTTTAATTATAGCAACTGAGAATAAACAAGTGTCAATGATGTTATTCAACCTGTCAGTTACAGCGATATCATAACCCCTTGCAAATAACAATCACTTTTCTACATGAAAATTCTGTACATGTTATTGTTAAAAGCAGCATCTAAGATTTTTAAAAAAAAGTAAACATCTCAGAAATATAAGGCACGTGTCATTTTTGCACTTCAGCAATGTGGGTGGGATTTTCTGACATGCCTAAGAGTTGGAACCCCAACTCCCTTAAGGATTTTTTAAAATCCCACCCTACTCATATAACTTGTCATGTCTATGACTTCATAGACAGTTGGAGAAAAATGTCTTTTTGCACTGTGTTTACTTTGTGAAACTGACTCTACATACTTCCAACAGTCAGTTTCATCCTTGCCGCTAACACAGGAGCAGAAAAGCACTTAAAAATGTTTAAAAGGATTTTTTATTTTAAGTCAGGGCACAATATTTGAAAAGGTACTCTATAAGAAAATGGACATTTTAGAAATTAGTCAATTTGCAAAAATTTAAGTGGACAGTTTCCCTTTAAAACTTTTGGACTGCTTCGTTTTTCTAGCTTATTGCAGCTTACCTTTCATTAAGCACATCATGTATGGCAGTCAGGATATTATCCAGTTGTTTAACTAGTACCTGCAATAGTTAAAGGATATACACTTAAAACTGTCATAATTGCTACTGCAATAAAGAGCCTTCCTACACTCACATTAAAACATTATTAGCAACAGTGGACTGCTATTATATCTTCCCTGAACATCATACACAGCTATGAATTATTTTAAATAGATTTGTAATACTGTGCTACAGATTATTTTTCATACCTATCTGCACTTGCTAGGAAAGCTTACTAACATACCACGATTAAGCCTAAATGCAGTTCTCACTAATACTGTTGCATCACAAACATGAAGAGAGCCTTATCTCCAGTACAGTAGAACTTTAGAGTTACAAACACCAGAATTACGAATTGACCAGTCAACCAGACACCTCATTTGGAACCGGAAGTACACAATCACGCAGCAGCAGAGACCAAAAAAATCCAAAAACACAGTACAGTATTGTGTTCACATAAACTACTTTAAAAAAAAAAAAAAAAAAAAAAAAAGGAAAGCAGCATTTTTCTTCTGCATAGTAAAATTTCAAAACTGTATTAAGTCAATGTTCAGTTGTAAACTTTTAAAAGAACCACCATAACGTTTTGTTCAGAGTTACGAACATTTCGAACAACCTCCATCCCTGAGGTGTTCGTAACTCTGAGGTTCTACTGTAATGTCTTCAACAGGTACACACTTTTGTGTTGACCGTCAGGTATATCAGCAGAATAACCCTTTAACTGATGAGTTAAGGCTGTGGGGTATTAAAAACAAAAAAACAAAAAACATGTTTTGTTAGGTGATCCTAACTTTGGAAAACAGTAACATCTCTTATTCTGCAAAGGTAATTATTGCTGAAGCTAGAGGAATAGTTATTTGCATGGTGTATACTGCAGTGCATAGTCAAACAAAAATACATTAATTGCAATAGTATTAGGCACTATGTAGCAAAAAACATGACATGTTTTCAAAATGACTTCTCCTACTTTTATGTTTTCTTTATTTATAAAACATGTTTACCTTCTAATGTGCTTTGGGGGAAAAGTGTGTGGCCACTTCAAAAATCTTACATTCTGATAAATACTGATCCACTTCAGAAAACAATGGCAAAATAAGAGGGTCTGTGTGCTCAACTCCCTCAGAATTCCATGGTGTCATTGTAAAGGATCCCCAACTTGTTTTATTTCTGGGAAAGAAAGTATGAAAAGGCATAGGATACCATGGAACAAGGAGGGGGGAGTCTTATGCAGGCTTTGCGAGACAGAATGCAAAAACGGTGGTGGCATCTAGTGCTTACAAACATTTTGGGCTTGTCTACACTATGCAGCTTTTAGCGACAAGGCTGTGTCGACACAGCCTTGTCGCTAAAAGTCAGTGTGTGTGAACCCTCTCTGTCAGTATTTTGTCGGCACTTTTGCCAACAAAATACTTCCAGCCCTGCGAGCAGCATTAGCTTTGTTGGCAGGACAAAGCCGCGTTCACACTGCCACTTGCATTGGCAAAACTTTTGTCTTTCGCAGGGGCGGGGAGCGGCTTTTTAAAGTACCCTTGAAAGACAAAAGTTTTGTCGACAACATCGCAGTGTAGACAAGCCCTACGGCTCACTAAAAAGCTTTGTCTTGAGTATGTTTTAAAGTTTTGGCTCAAGATTATGTAAGGAACATTATCTGCTCATAACTAAACATTTTAGTCATGAAAAGTGTAGTTCCTGGAATTGTCTAAGTTAAAGAAAATATTTTCTTTATAAAAATATTAATGGTTTGACACTGTTGAGAGGCTTTGACAGTGTTCTGATAGGTAACGTGTGAAAAGTATGATACTTAGTGTTCTAATTGTTTGTAGGTCTACTCTCAAACTTTCTTCACTGTTGAGTTAAGGACAAGTTAGATGGCCATTGCCACTATGTTCTGAGAAATACAGCTGCAAGTCTACTGTATCTTCCCTAGTGTTATGAAAAGTCTAAATTAAAAAGGTTATGAAAAACTGAGGTTGGATTGAGGATGGAGAAGGGCATGGGGGAAGAGGTTGACAAATAATGGGAGCCTGAGCCAAGGTCCTACAAGTAAAATGATATGAAGAGATTTTTAGCAAGTGCTCATAATTTCAGCTAGGCTAACCCTTAATTTTGAAGTCCTGTCGTCATGCTAGCATACTAAAATGACAGTGCTCTCAACTGTCCCATTTTGAGGAATCTTAACTTCTCCCACATTAAAAAACAAAACACTTATACTCCACCCCAAAATAAACAACATGAAGAGCTCAGATGCCCATCAGTATTTTTTTCCTGAGCATACTTGTGAAAAATCCCAAGGCCATTGGAGAGCTTGAGAGAGATAACTAAGCCTAAAACATGAAAGATCCACAAGGGGTAGGGGGTGGAATAGGCCTATGTTAGATTCCAAAAACATGTTTATAAATACATGTGAACTAAAATTCACATGTAAAAGTAGTCTGGCCTCCCAGCTACTTATGCTTAATTTTTATTCCAATTAGCATCAGATAAGACTTTTTATGAGTAATGGGTTCCTTCAGAAGTTTTAACAGCATTGTGGCTATGAAAAGCATAAAACAGGCATGCACTTCACTGGGAGTATTCTTATGCCTTAGTCCTTCCAAAAAAACAAAAATTGATTGATATATATATATAATATATATATATCAATCAGCTCCTCTCACATGCCTGACAGATAATAGGAATCCTTAATGGAATATGCATTTTCTGGTATTTAAATTATCAAGACCAAACAAGATTTATTCAATAAAAAAAAAGATACTCAGTATGATGCAGAAATCAACACCACACTGATTTTCAGAAGGAAACTTTACAGTTACTGTTAAATAAGCTAAAGGAGAGTAACTGATGTAGGTCTCATTTGCATGAGAAAAGTGCACTGGTTTAAACTTTAAAAGGGAAAAACATTTATATGATCTTCAAAAGAAGCTTCTGATGTTGATAGCAAGACTGCTGAACTCAGCATCAATTGCTGCAGAACAGGAGATTTGTAAATATCCCATGTAGATGTTTTATATGCAATAGATTCATTTTCTCGCCAATATGTAAATACTGGCAAATTTGCTCTTTGCTTCTCACACCTCAGGTCTATAATGCCAAATCTTTGTAAATTGCAGAATGGGATTAGAAGACTCTTATTGTGTCTAACAGTGATTCAGAGGAGGTAAAACACTTTCTTCCAGAACAAGGAAACCAGAATTTCTTTGAGGTGTATACTGTCTACTGAATCAAGACTGCCTTCTCCAAAAAACAGTAATATTTCTGTTGTGGCCAGACTGGATGCCTTCATGGTAGCAAATTTGTATTTAGAGGAGACAAATGCGATGTCTTCTCTGTTTCAGTTCAGTTTTAAAATACTAGATGGGCTCACAAAGCTTTGACTTCCAACTTGGAAACTGGACTATTGCTAAGATATCAATTAACAACTTCAGTGCAGTCTCATGTAGAGGCCTGCAGCCAGGGTTTCATTGTGAGGACTGCCTTCCGTGCCCTCTTGCAGCCTAAGGTCAGTCAACAGGCAAGCTTGCCTCAATTTCCCCACTGCAAGGGGCTCCTTACATAACACCCCTTCTCCTAGGATCTAATTTATTGGCATGAAACGCAAAACTATTCTCAGTCCTGGGACTTCTCTTCTCCCCCCAGCTGTTCCCTGTCTTGGCAAGCCACTCTCAGCCCTAGCCTCCTCCCATGGAATCTGCTCTGCCTGGCCATCAGCCTTGTTCTCGGTCTTCCAGGCCCAAACCCTTCTGCCTGGACAAAGGTCTCCTGTGCACAACCAGCTCTTCTGCAGTCTCTGTCACAGCTTCTTCCGGTTCTCTCTCCCTGAGCATCCCCTCTCTCTGCAGCTTCCTGCTGCTCTTATAGGGGACTAACCTGATCCCTGCTAAGGTGTGCCTACTTACCTAAGATTGGCTTGCCCCAGGCCTCTCACCTTTAAAAGGTGCAAGCTATCCTGTTACATAGGGTCCGGGATGAAGAAAGTCAGAGGACTCCAGGCGGAACCAAAGCTATTTTGCCACAATCTTTCCTATTTGGGCAAAGATATTAAGACGGCTATAGCCATGTGGAGCCCTCTTATGACCGTGCCCCTTTTAACTGGCTTTAAGTCTGGTTTGCAACACAGAGACTGCCCTTTAATCATTAAATATCAATCAAATCCTGGTAATGAACAGGATTCAGATTTACTATATTATACAGTTAACTATGAGATTTTGCTAACTTGGCAGTGATCCCTGGGCAGGAGTAGAAGGTTCACGCTTCAGTGGTTCTATTTTGCCCTTCAGAGAGATCGGTGTTGAGGAAATGTTCATTTTTCTGAAATAATCTATCATGCAGGTTTCACAGGATTCTAATCACCCATCCCTGTTCAACAGCTGGGAAGCTACTGGTGAGACAGTGATATCTGCATCAAGCTAGCTCATAATTAAAGTGGGGATGGATGGGGAGCTTCTGGCTCCCCAAGACCATTGTAGGAAGTTCTTCCCCCTTCCCTCCCTGTCCATCTGTATTTTCTAGAAAATTGCATTTCCCTCAGACGTGAACCTTGTCACAGTAATCCATGATTTATAGATGTATTCAATTTTCATTGAAAATATTCAAGTTAATTATAATTTTGAATATAAGAAAACAATTTAAATGCAAGTAAAAATGCACTTAGTGCATTAAGAAAACATTTCCAGGAGCAGTCAGAAGAAAAAGAACAGACTGACTGTTGTACAATGGATGTCATATTTACATCTTGGGCTCACACATATTTTGTGGTTTTGCTTCGAGGCAAACGTCTTAAGTAATCAGGCTATAAATCATTTCCTGAACGCTACAGAAAGGGCACATGGCCCAGAAATGTTTATCCTTTAAAAAAAAAAAAAAAAAAAAAAAAAAAAAAAAGTGCATTAAACCAGCCTCACACTTCAATAATAAAACTTTTATAAAATTGATTTAGAAAATTAACAAACATATTATACATTTTAATGATACATGGAACAGCATGTTAACATTACTAACCAGTTTGTTTTCTGGTTGCTGAATAAATTCTTTCAACTGCTTTACAGTAGCCAGTCTTCGGTCTCTGTCGTCTTCCCGAGTAATCCTCCGAAGAAGATTTGACAGTCGAGACTCGTCAGAATAAGACAACGATCGCTCTGAAAAATAATATTTTATTCTCTATAATATATGTGGTGCATCAGTATTTACTAAGAAAGCTGAACTTAAACTCATGGGTATATTTTAGTAGCACAGCCATTCCTTGAGAAAAAACAAAACCCAGTTTTATTTTTGTTTTTACCTTAGCCTTCAAACTTAAAAAAATGAAATAGGAAAATAGGTTCAGATACCTGAAAATTTCTTCTTTTCTGGTAAATAGGAGACACCCTATAATGTCTCTTCTGTCTCCTTGTTGCTCTGAGGCAGAACAAAACCTTTGGCTACAGCATTAGGCTAACCCTGCCTGTTGAAGAGCCTATCAGTGCAAGAACTTCAAAACTGAAATAAATTTAATTTTACGATGGATTAACAATAAGAACAGATTAACTGTTTTGTTTTATAAGTAGAAGACCCTGCTGCAGAGGCAGGAAAACAGAGCTGTTCAAAACAGAATACCTTTACTGTAATTATGTCTCCACTTCTTATAGACTCACTAATCCTATTCGCTCTAACTATTAAGAGAAAGAAAGTTTTCAGGTGAATATAACTTTCCTAATCTCCAGTATATTCAGGTCCAAATGAAATCTTAGCAGCTGGTGTCCCAAGCAGGAGCGATTTTAACTGGAATGGAATGATAATACATTTTCAGAAATTCAGAACAGCAGAACACGGATTTGACATTCCTTTTTTATTAGTTTTAATAAAGAAACAACAAAAAAATACAAAAAAAGTAAATAATTTACAGCTTGTATATGTTACGAAATACCACCCATTTCACAGGCTATTCAATAAAATTATGCAATTTTACAGCTTGTCAAAGCTGCAAGACTAGATAATACAAAAATAAAACAATATTACACAGAGACAACATGTTAGGGTTGGGGTAACAATAAAAATACACACAGTCAAAAAAGGGAAGGAGAAAACTGGGGGGATGAAGGGAGAGAAAAAAAAAGCAGAGGGGTCAGATGGAATGGAAGTCTGTATTCCTTGAGCGGTCTGCATTCTTTATCCAAATGTATCAAGAAACAGGGTCCAAATTTCTTCCAATTCATATAAGTGCTTTCTACATCGGTAAGATATTCTCTCTTTCGCTGCTCACTCAGACAGGTCCGAATACCACTGCTCTATTCTGGGCATAAGCCTACTCCATTTTTTGTAAAATCATGAGCTTCGTAATTATGGCAACCCTCAAGAATCAAAGTCTTGTGGTGGAGTTAAACCTAGCACAGCAGGTACATAACCTAGGAAATAATTTTAAGCTGAGGTCTGGTTGTAGAAGCATAGCACCAGTATCACTTGCGTCCACCTCTTTCCACAACTGCCTGACTGTTCGACAGTCCCATAGCATGCAGAAGGGTTCCTTTTTCTCTATTACAGCATCAACATAGATCAGAGGACAAGGCCCCCCATCTTGCAAAACCTCCGTGGAGTCCAATACATTTTTAATAGAACTTTTGCTGTATATCAGGCATAGCCTGAGATCCACAGAAGCATTTGTAACATTCTCCAATATGCTCTGCCACTGAGATTCTTTTAAGGGCTGTGATAACTCACCTTCCTATGCTTACACAAAGAACTCCAGACTAAAGGAGTTCTTCATTAGTAAAGTATATATAGCAGACATGGACTTGGGGAGTTTATGAGGCATTTCCAAGGTTTCCTGTAGCGCTGGGGCCTCTGGCAGGCCTAGGGCATCCACACCCTAGGAAAGATTAGCAACGGTTTTCATTTTAAGTACTGCCACTCCACTGAGGGTGGCAGGTCATATTGTTGTTTTAATGTTAGAAGAGAGACAAATACAGAATTTTTAATCTGTAAAATAGGCATCATACTTATTTTTTCCATCCTCTCTACGTCAAGCTCTTCTGGGCAGGGACTGTTTATAATATATGTGTATGTACAGAACAATGAGGCCCTGATCTCAGTCGGGGCTTCTTTTGTGCCACAGTAATATAAAATAAAAGTTAACAAGTTACTACTATATGCAAAACTTTCCGTCCAAATGTTGTGTTGAGTATGGACTCCACATAAGTTTTGTATTGTTTAGTGAGTGATCGATCAATTTACTACCTGACCAGTACCTTCATTTGAGATGTACCATCCCATGGTCCAGAAGGTTATTACTGATAGGTGAGTTGGAGCCCTAAATAAGATGGTAACCTACTAGGCTTCAGGAATCTTGAGGACTCTGCAGTTGTCTAAAATTTGTCAGATTTATTTTACATGGAGAGAATCTTACCAAATGACGTCAGAATTACTGCAGAACTATGGAAAGTTTGGTTTACTTTGGAAATAGAATCTATGTTTGGTACCTGTTTGTCTAAGTAGAACATACAGAAGTGAGTTTCCCCGAGATTCCTCACTACAAATCAGGTCATGAGGAAGTGAAGAGACTCTGATAAATAAAACGTACAGTGAAACTTTAGGGAAACCTAAATCAATTTTCAGTAAATACTTTTAATATCAGATAAAAGAATTGAGGTGAATGAACTGCTCATCTATCAGAAGTAATAGAGAGTCTGCTTTCAGATATATCTTGACATCTGGATGCAAGGAAAATCATAGTCTTATTACTATGAGGACAAACAAGGATAGAGGAAACATGCACTCCACATGGATTCATCTTTATCCATACCATAGTGGTGAAAATCCCAACTTGTACAATCTTATGTGAATGATGAGTGATTTGTCTGACCTTGCTCTAGTGTGTGAACACCAACTGGCATGCATAGACTTTATTCATAATTCTCTCTTTGATGAGAAAGGCATGTTAACACTGGGGAAAAAAGAATAATTAGATGACCTAAACAACCAGTCAGCCAACTTCCACCTGGTAGGATCTTGATATGGTATTAATTCCCATGCTAGCAGATTCTTCCTGTGTGGAACAAACAGATTATTTCCCAGAGACTTGTTGATCCCCAAATACATGGTATCCTACATCAGGAGAAAGACTATTGCTCTTCTTCTTCTGATCTTCAATAGGATCTCTGGTTCTGAAGAAAAAAGTAAACGTGGACAAGAGTTCCCTTGGTCCTAACTGTGAGTGGCTACTGCTCCATGTTTTGGTCTAGTGCATAAAAATACAAAAAGAAGAATTGTAGTTTTGCTTGGAAGCCCTTAGGTCTGACTAAAGCCGACCAATATTACTACTAATACCAAGACAGGAGGTAGCAACTCCAATCCATAAATTCATCCGTTCTTTGCTTAGCCAGCCAACTGTGATGGTGTTCTCTTGAATGGAGGAGTTCAGATGGATAGTAGTTTTTCTTCCTCTGTTTAAAGGAGAATGTAGGACTCCTTCTGGAAGATTGGTTGACTAGATTTTCCCTGCTGTTTAAGAGATATAGAGCATGAGAAAGATTATGGTTAGTCATCACTGACTACTAGATCAATGGTTTGAGACCATTGTGGATTGTCACTCTTTGTTCTGGTAAATATTAATTCGTTATTTCACCCTAGGAGACCATGCTCCTTGTACTATTCTGGTTGGCAAAGGTGCTTCCCAACCTTCCAGACAGGTATCAATTATTGTAACTGCCCTGCCTGGTTTAAAAAAAAAAATTAAAAGGCATTTGAGAATCTGTTTCTCATCGGCCATTAATTCAGAGTCTCAAAACTTGGAGGAAGTTTGACCTTACAGGTGATTGGGCATCTTTATGAAAAGGAAATGGCAAGGAAAACTTGATGTAGTCTAATGTACATCTTGTTTCTGGCCAGCATGTCTATACATCCCCAAAAGCTCAAAGAATTTCACAAAGGCCTATGGAGAACATCTTACTTCCTCATTGTAATTTCTTCCTTGGAACTGAGCACAATGTATTCAACCTTACTGATTACTATAGCCATGTAGATAGAATTCATTTTCCTTTTCTCTTGGCTTATCTGGAAGTCATACTCTTAAGAAATGGGATAGCACACCATACATCCAGTGAAGAGTGTTGAAGGAACCACAGTCAGCCCCTGGTGTTCATAAGGCAAGAGCTGGAATTTCTTCCATGAAGTTCCCACTCTAGGAACTGGAATCCCTGCTACAAGGAGATCACTCTAATTTGAGAAGCCTTTGGCTGCTGGACTGATTTGGCAGCTGCTCTGCAAAGATTACCTGCCAATGTTCCATACATGGCTGAGCTATAGAGATAGAAGAGCAGGGTGCAAAGGCACTGCAGTGACTCATCTGAAAACAGAAAATCACCAATCTCTGACCCACTGTGGAAGAAAGGAGAGGAACAGGATGAGTAGTTTTGCCCAAAGTTTTCTTTTGCCTTGTCAGCCAATTTCTGTAGCATTCAGGGCAACAGGTCACCAGAGCCTTAGAGAGAAACTACTTTTCTGAAACGCACTCTGTACTAGTTATACTATAGTTAGGAGCAAAATCAGATAGCAATAAGAATATAAGTACTCTTTAGTAAGTAATTTAGAAATTTCTTGAATAAGGCGGTGCTTAACCTGCGCAGAGGGATTTCTATCACCAATTGCAGCTCTGGAGGTAGAGCAAACTGGCAGGCTCTTCAGTTTTAACTTGTAGATCTAAAGTTAACAGAAATAACTAACCCTGTAGTAGTTAAATCTTCATCTCTTGACTTCCTGGTGTCTCATCTTCTGTGTGTCTATCCTTTTGTTTGTAATCTCTTTAGAGCAAGAACCCTACATTTCTCAATTAAAATGCAGCTGTGCTGTTTTATATACAAAAAGAAACAACAATATGAAACTGTAAAAAAATAAAAGACAGTTTACTGGTATAGACAGATGTACTTCATTTCTCCATGAAAAAGTCTTCCAGTTTATAATTCTGTTAAAAACAGCTTTGTTTTGATTTGATTAATAAATGAAACATTGATCTTTATTACATAATAAACGTTGAGACTGGCAGTTAGTTGAGCCTAAATCATAGGCTGAAAACCAAGTCAGAAGGTCAAAATGAACACCCAGCAACATGAATGAAGTTTTGCAAAACAATGCACTAAACACAGGACATCTGCAAAAGACTTTGTTTGCAAAATAGGGAAGTTTCTGCAACATGCTAATTACCCCTCATACTAAGACAACCTCCATATTTAAGCAACTGTAAAGAAACCACATTCAGATCATGGCAACAAAGAAATTAAAAATTAAATCCTACTGCAACAAAATTATTCTATATGTCAAAGGAGACACCAAGTTTCAACATAACTTGCTAAGAGACGACACCACCCATTACATTAGTGAACTCTCCTCAACTAAAAAGATGCCCTCAAACTGCTGAGTCCAAAGACAGATGAAATATGAACAGATGTGTACTAGTCACAGATGACTACTTTTAAATTTCATTCTTCAAAGACTGTCGTTTTTGCACTTTAAGAAGCAAATTAGAGATGTGGCTAGCTCAAAGGAATATTAAGAATATTCTGCTAATACTGAAAAATATTCTCTCCTCTCACCCCCAAATTCTATTACTAGAGACATGAGACTTAAAACAGGGATAGCTATTAGTCATTCATCCACTTCACCTGCTTATGGCTCATTTGAAGAGATCAGAAAGACAGGACATTCTTGTTGTTAAGAAACTAGATTGGGACTCAGGAGGTCTAGGTTTAATTCCTGGCTCTGCCACAAAATCTCTATTTGAATAAGTCAGTCTGTGTGTCAGTTTTCTGATCTGTAAAATGGAGATAATATTCTTCTCTCACAGCCTTTGTCTGTCTTGCCTAAAGTATACTGAACTATCTGGCACAAGGACTGTCTGTTACTATTCGTTTATAAATTGCATAGCACAGTCAATTTTGGTGGAGACCTTTAGGACAGGGGTGGGCAAATTTTTTGGCCTGAGGGCCACATCGGGGTTCCGAAACTGTATGGAGGGCCAGGTAGGAAAGGCTGTGCCTCCCCAAAAAGCCTAGCCCCCACCTCCTATCTGCCCCCTCCCACTTCCCACCCCCTGACTGCCCCCCTCAGAATCCCCAACCCATCCAACCCCCCCATCTCCTTGTCCCCTGCCCCCTCCCGGGACCCCCCACCCCTAACCGCCCCCCGGGAGCCCACCCCCTATCCAACCGCCCCCCATCCCGCTCCCTGTCTCCTGACTGCCCCGACCCCTATCAGGCCCCCCAGGACTCCCACGCCTATCCAACCACCCCCTGCTCCCTGTCCCCTGACTGCCCCCCAGGACCTTCTAGCAGCCACGCCGCTTGGCCGGAGCCAGCCATGCCACTGCGCGGCCTGGCAGGAGCTCGCAGCCCCGCTGCCCAGAGCACTGGCGGCACGGCGAGCTGAGGCCACGGGGGAGAGGGGACAGCAGGGGAGGGGCCGGGGGCTAGCCTCCGCAGCCAGGAGCTCAAGGGCTGGGCAGGGCAGGGCAGGACAGGACAGTCCCACGGACCAGATGTGGCCCGCAGGCCATAATTTGCCCACCTCTGCTTTAGGAACTACTAGTTAATTATAACAATCAGCTGTTGTTGGAATAATTAAGTAACACAACTGTAGTTAGTGTTTATGACTTCATTTAGACATAAAACAAATCCTATTTTCATGCAAACGCAGTTCGAATTAAACCATCATAAAAAATAAGGCTGAAGATCTGTTCAACTTCACATAGGAAGTCTCTGATGCAGCAGAGCCCATGACTGATTCCCATCTTGCTCTTATCACTAAGTAGACCACGCTCCTCACTTTAGAAGATAAATTGAGTTGTCAAATTAGAGAGTCATATTTTGATGTTCTCTTTTCCCCATGAAACAATATAGCCAAAACATTTGTTTTTAAATTGCGTATTTTTTCCCAAATATTTTTTATCCACAGTCAACCTATCTTTGGAGGTTTACAATTTTAGACTTCAAAATAATTGAAAAATATGTACACAATGCCTAGTCAAAAAACTTCTGCTCCTTTCATTCATTGAATATATGACAGAGGTTGGCCAAAAAATTTTTTTTATTGTTATTCTTCCTGTAAACACACAGCATTCTTACCCTGTGATTTCCTCATGTCTTTTGTGGCTAAAGCACGATTTCCATGCTGAACACTGGTAAAATCAGGGTTGGTCACATTGTTAACTCTCAGCTCTTGCCCCACCGACTTCCGACCATAAGTATTTTCCCCAGATCCTCCATTGACATTGTAGCCACCTGGGAAAAAATTGGTTTGAAATCAGAATGTTATTGCCTTGTCTATTTAGTAGCGCGTTATACCTATGTAATAAAGTGTTTCAATTTTATTCATAATTAAAACTGGAAACCTTTTAATTATTTTAATTTGTTATTTGGCTTGATTTTAGACTTTCATATGCAAAAGCGTTTGTTTAGGCCCGTTGAGTTTCTGGGTCCCTTGTTCAGATTAAAGGGACACTATCAATTTGAATTTTTTTTTTTTAACTCTAATTTCAAAGAGTTCAATTTTCAAAATAATACATATGTTTGATTTGTTTTAAATACCTTTAAAAGATTAAGGGTGTTTTGCTCTTATTTATACTTAGAGAGGTCTTCAGGGTGGACTTAGGGCCCACCCATCCTCTATGCACATGCCCACCTGTTCCTTGCTGCCTGCTTATTTCCAATTCCAGATCTGCTGCTGCTATTAACAGGTAAACATTATCTTGTACACTCTGGGAAATGGTGAAAAAAACTGAGAGGAAGTTCTCTAGTTTCAGTTATAAAGATGTTAGGGGTCATTTGTAACAATAGCCAGTAAAAAAATTCCAGGTAAAAATGCAATTTTTCGAATTGACAATGTCCCTTTTAAGCATGTGTCAACAAATATCCTCACTCACACATGGTGTACTAACAAGTCTATTATTTGGAAAAACATTTTTAAATATGAAACAGTCTATTCCGGGGTTCTCAAATTGGGGGTCATGACCCCTCAGGGGGTCACAAGGTAATGTGGGGGTCACAAGCTGTCAGCCTCCACCCCCAAACACAGCTTCACGTCCAGCATTTATAACAGCATTAAATATTTTTTAAGTGTTTTTAATTTGTATGGGGGGGGTCGCACTCAGAGGCTTACTTGTGAAGGGGGTCACCAACAAAAATTTGAGAACCACTGGTCCATTCTAAGTGCACAATGTATACTTAAACTGGGAACACTACCACTAACAGTAAAATACAATCTAAAATGCTGTCATTGCCTTAAATTCTAAAACCCTTTTTGAACTAACACATTTTTCCCTAATGGATCATGTTCCTTAAAAGCCTGCACATTTCTAGGCTATACAAGCCCTGGAAGTTAATTAGATGCTGATTCACTATTGACCAGCCAACCCAGAAGAAAGGATGGTCTCTTGTACATGACCTTCCCAATGTCCTGCAGCGCCTCTTCATAGTACTCCACAGCCCAGTGGTGTTCATACTATCCTATGGTGACAGCCAAATGTCACTGCCATCCTGAAAGAACCAGTTCTCTGAGAATTTACATAGTGAATAGAAGAAACCATCTGCTCCATCATGTTTGCTGCAGCACTTTGTGTGCTGGACTTCCCTCTGCCCATCTTTCCACAGGATTGCCAATTTGTACACGGCAAAGAATAGTCTATTGGGCCTTCACAATCCTTTGGCTGACTGGCAAGAACTCAAACTCTAAACTCAAACATGGAAAGAAAGTTTCAAGCCATGCAGGCAGCCTTTTAAAATTTCTTCCCTACCTGACCCCTACAGTTAGCCAGGGAAGAACTCATCGTGTCAAAAAAAATCTAAATCACCAATGGTCGCTAGGCCCTCTCTCAGCAACACCACTTCCAAAAGCCAAACCGCCTAAGAAATATGACTATTACGTAGACCATCTTCTAGCAGCCATAGCAGCTGCTTGGAACAGGGCTGTCTTTTAAGGCGGCAGGAATTAGGAAATTTAAAAACTGAAGTCCAAATGATGTTGAGATACAGTGGGCCCAAAGAGCAATTATAAAGCTTCTCTCCAAAAGCAGCGAATCTGAGATGTTAATAGAAATTTCACCATTCCCTCAGGACCCCACAAAATTCTGTACAGAGTCCTATAACATCCTTACTTTGAAACTATGTACAGTATATTATGTAATTAACTGGAAAATTATAGTAAAGGATAATCTTTTATGTATTTTTATTTGATCTGCAACATTTCTCCCACATTTTTTTTTGCTCAAACAGAAAGCATATAGGTCATCAAGGCCTTTTTGCCACAAGTAAAGCAACACTCTACTCTGGTGGAGTTTCCTTGTTTGGTGAAGGCAGTTTTAAGAGAAATAACAGATACAAAACCTGCAGATGTATCTCCACTGGATTTATGGCTCATTACAACAATCTGTAAACTACTAACCCTCCTTTGTCCTATGGCTCTAGAGATGTTAACTGCTCACTTCACCTTGAATGGTCTCTTTCACCATAGGTTAACTCCTTATCTGTCCCCCCTTCTATTTAGCTGTGACACTGCATACCTTCCCCAGATCTGAATAAGAGCTGTGTACAAGCTTGAAAGTTTGTCTCTTTCACCAACAAAAGTTGATCTAATAAGAGATATTACCTTGTCTGTCTAATATCCTGGGACCAACATGGCTACAACACCACTTCTTTTAATTGTTATGTTTATAATATATTTTATGGTTAAAGGACAGAATACCACACTAAAATTCAAGACTAAACGCATGTAATTTAATTGAAGGTGTCAGGTAACATTTGAATTCACACTAAACCGAAGCCACATTTAAATATGCACTTTCCAAAATATCCACGTTGTCATACAGATAAGGAGGAACGGCACATGGAGCTGCTGGGGGGGGGGGGGTTTGTTACACAGACTGGGGTTCAGAAGGACTAGTGGGGGGGGGAAGACTGGAGCGGGGGCACAGGAGCTAGTGGGGTGACAGTATTGAGTCTGGGGCTGAAGGAGAGTGGGGGTGCAGGGACACACGGGGACAGGGGTGGAGGGGTGGCTGAGTGGGGGTGCAGGAACACATGGGACGGGGGCAGATGTGCCGGACTGAATGGGAGAGGCTAGGGGCCAACCAGGGCTCACCGACTCCCTTACACCCCTCCCCCCCCCCCAAAAAAACAAAACAAAACACTGTTCCATTCGTCTCCCACACACACCCAACAACCCTCCAAGTTCACACCCAGGTTCCTTCCCAGCAATTATTTCCCGCTCCCTCAGCTCCTCTGTTACCCCTGACTCCCCCAAGCCTTTGCACTGCTTCTGAGGGGTACAGGAAATATGTTCCTGTACTGTAGTTTAAATGAATTATTACTCAACGTTCTATGTTAATATGCCTAGTAAGGAATCTATTTGTCAAAAAATATTTCCTGAATCTTTTTTGTCATCTGTATTGTTACAGACATACTTGCTGACAGGTATTTTGAAATAAATTACCAAAATAATTGACACTCGTGTGATTATATTGTGTTATTTTGATAAATAAAAGATGTAGAATTTTACAATATTGTGCACATAATTTGTAATATTTTGGTGCAGAATTCCACCAGGAGTAATTCAATATGTTAATATTACAGTGTTGTTCATTTTAGCAGAAACATGCAGACAACATTGTGTGCAATGGTGGAAACTGAGGCAATATACAGGGGGATAGCTGGCTCTTGTGAAAGGTTGTGGAATGAACTTCCAGTACCCTCACAATCAAATTTAATGTTACCTGCCTACAACAGGGAGGAAAAGAGGAAATGTACTCTCCCCTCCTTGCAAAACACCACCTCCTGGACTGTTGCTCAAGAGCGGTGTAACCTCTCAAATCTCTTGTTACGGGGTTGAACGTTCCACCAATGGCAGTCCAATCATCACTACTGAGTCAAAATTGTGAATGAAGAGAAAATCTATTTGTGACAATTATCTGTCTACAGGCTATTAGCCTGACTATTCCCTGGACAAAACATGACAACTTATTCTGATCAGGTTAAATATACATGTCCTAGTTCACACACAAGCAGCCACAAGTACCTGGACCTTTATAAGCAGACTCAGTGGAGAGAAGTCTGTAACGTAGACATACTCAAAAACACCACTAGTGCAAAGACCAGAGCAAAAAACAAAGCTAGACAGTAGTACGGATTTCTTGTCATCATAAAATGCAAGTTTCTTTAGTGGATAAGATAAAAATTGAGATATCCTCTCTCCTAGAACTGGAAGGGACCTTGAAAGGTCATCGAGTCCAGCCCCCTGCCTTCACTAGCAGGACCAAGTACTGATTTTTGCCCCAGATCCCTAAGTGGCCCCCTCAAGGATTGAACTCACAACCCTGGGTTTAGCAGGCCAATGCTCAAACCACTGAGCTATCCCTCCCCCCCAATGCGGAGGTATTGTATCCTTTAAGTCTACTAGAATTAAATACACTGATTTTGGTAATCAGGCTTGGGAAGTATTTGGTCATTTCCACAGTACAGACTTTCCGCAATGAAAACAGCAAAACTGATTTTTCAGAACTTGGGGGGGGGGGGGGGGGGGGGGAGGAGATCATGGACTTTTCTAACTCAGACCCTTTCCTACTAGGGAATTTTTAGTGCACACAGCAGAGTCTACACATGCTAGTTACTGCACAACACTGGTGGGTTTTAGAATTCAAACTACTCTAGTGCACATTGCTGTGCTGTGTAGACAAGCTGTTAGAATCTAGAGAACTTTCCCAACCAGAAAATAGCTATAAAGTTGAAGTAGACAATGTCACTTTCAGAGATATATATATATATATACATATATACACACACACACACACACACACACCAATTTTATAATAAAGGTAAGCAGAGGCAGAAAAGTTAAACAATTGCTCAAGATTACAGCGAGCAGCAAAGTACAGACTAGATCCCAGAAGTAAATTCCAAATCCACTGCTATGATCACTAGAAAAATAGTGATTAATATAAATAGGATATCGCCATTAATTTTTATAATTTATCTCCTAGAACTGGAAGGGACCTCAAAAGGTCATCATGTCCAGCCCCCTACCTTCACTAGCAGGACCAAATACTGATTTTGCCCCAGATCCCTAGGTGGCCCCCTCAAGGATTGAACTCACAACCCTGGGTTTAGCAGGCCAATGCTCAAACCACTGAGCTATCCCTCCCCCCCAAACATTCCCATAACAGATCAGACCTATGGTCCATCTAGTTCAGTAACCTACTACCAACAGCAACCAGTAGCAGGTATTTCAGAGGAAGGTGCCAGAAAGCCATAGCAGACAATTATGGAATAACAGGACCACAGCAAAGTTTCTTTCTAATCAGTCAATTAATATCTGTTTTTTTATTTTATATAATGTAACTCTGGATTTTCTCATTATCCATATAAAATGTCTAATCTTTTTTGAATCCTGTTATGTTTTAGACTCAGTGATATCTTGTGGCAATGCGTTCCACAGATTAACTATGCTTTATGTAAAGACAATCCCTTTTATCAGTTTTAAGTTTTCTGCCTTTTCAAGGTCTTTTTGGATATCCCCTAGTGCTTTACACATGAAACAGCAATCCATATACCTTTTTCTTCATTCTGTATGTCAGTGTGGACTCTGATATCATCGTGTCTTTGTCGAGACACCACAGCTGAATTTGAGGGTTGTAATCCATAGGAGGCAGAGCTGCCCCGGTCTCTGGATGCAGGGTATTTTAAATTGTCTTGGTCAGCTGATGCACTGTCAGTTCTACAAAAAGAAAATTATTTTTATGTAAGAGTACACTAAAAGAGGAATTCACATTTATGAACACAACTCACATTTAAAAACAATCCAATAATTTTCTTAGAAAGAAAAATAAAGTTACACTGTATACCCTAGCTACTTTTAGAAGAAGCAAGCACCTTAAACTTGTGCCTTGAATCAGAACTGAGTAAGCACAGTAACAGAACATAAAGGTAATGAATGTGTTCTAGTGTGTTAATGCCCTGCTGTAAGAACTACCTGGTCAAGTGCTCAGACTTGGATGGACTGTGTGACTGCATGGACTGTTAGATCTTGATCAATTTGGCAAGAAAGAAGGAAGGGATGGACAAAAAGAGAAAAGTAGATTGATCTCTCTCTGTCACGCACTCTCTCTCTCTCTCTCTCACACACACACCCCCCCCAAAGAGAAAAGCAGATTGATCTCTCTCTCTGTCACACACACACACACACACACTCACTCTCTCTCTCTCTAGTTAACTGTGGAGGAACTTAAATCTGCTCCAAGGTAATTCCTCCTTGTAAGTAGGTATATTGTTCGTGATGAGCTGCGTAATACTGAGATGAGATTTAAAGGGAAAGTGACTGTGGGAGAGTTAAAGCTGCAAAGTAAGAGTTGTTACCCTTTTCAAGGGTCAGGAAATTACAAATGACTTTTCAGGCAATTCCTTTGCAGTATGAAGTGTAAATTGTGATGTCTCAGAATTCGAGATTTTAAAAACCAAATCATAATAAGACTATCACACTAACACGTCTCAAAATAATTATACAATATGAATTTCTACCAAATAGTTTCAGTACCTCTCAAGTACAGTGCAAAAGTATAGCAGTAAGTTTAACGTTAGGAAGTTATTTAGCACACAAGGTAACTACATAACAAGAAACTGGGGGAAAACTATAAAGGTGCATTACTTTCATTAAGTGTGTTGGATATACTTTATAAACTTATTTAACATGACTTAATGAAAAAAAAAGTGTGGGGCGGTGACAAACCGAAACCTCAACATTCATTTTCTCCCCATATGTACCAAGCGAATTTGACTTTGAATGCTGTAAAATTTAATGGATATGCAAAACCAATAACTTCAGAATATTTAAGTCCACTATCTTAAGTTATTAAGACCAGACTCTTTTAAATGCTTCCTTATAAGTAGCATTGGAGGTTTTAGGTTAAATCCAGTAAAACTATATCCAACAAAAATGATTTTTATACAACACACTGAATGATACCAGAGTTTACGTTGCTGAAAATTATTCACAGAGGGGGCTGTTCAGCAAGTCCTAACGATCTCCCATACTCATTATGAGCACGGCTTTGGAGCTGTGCTCCAGCTCCGCTCCAGCTCCAGGCAAAAACCTGCAGATCCACTGCTCCGGAGCTGCTCCACACTCCAGCTCCGGGCTCTGCTCCAAAGCCCTGATTATGAGCTTTGTTTATATTTAATAAATCAAGAAAAAAAAATGATAGTCTAATTCTTCTACTCTTAAATATAACCCCCCCAAAAAATCAGAAGAGAAAAATACTACAAATCCTCAATGGTCTTCCAATAAAAACAAAACAAAAAAGTTCACTGTGGTAAGAGCCAAGAGGCAAATACAAAACAGTGGAATTAAATACACTTTGCAGGCAAAAAGGTTACCAAACCAAGAAATATTAAAAGACTTATTTCTTCAACCATTTCTTAAAGACCTGGTGCTCTCAAAGATCAGCTTCCCAATCTACAAAACAGAATAACAATCCTGAGGGTTAGTGCTTGTCAAGCACTTTGCATGTGAAAAACCACTAAAAATATTACTGGGGATTAAAAAAAAAAAAAGAATATATCTGTTTTCCTGAATTCCCCAATGCCCACCCCAAATTACAATTTTGTCCCCAGTCTACAGACTCAAGTAGATAAATGTCCCAATTAATACTTTCATATTAAAGTATATTGCAATACTGCAATAAAGACAGATGTCCCTTAGGCCCAAATCCTGATCCAGCAGGGAAAGCCTGAATAAAAGACTTTGCTCAAGAGAACTAACTGGGGGCTGTGAAGATGTCCACACAACTGGACTACAGTCACTACTACAGCATAAGGTATTAAGTAGCAAATTAAGCCCATTTTGTGCCACATGTATCTGTATCATACTTCAACTCCACTTACATGGCCCATGCACATTTTCTCCCTCCAGGGTGAACTGCAGAAATTTCTAGTTCATGCTCAGGGAGATGGAGAATGTCCCATATAGGGTCTCTGCCGTCTCAGCCACCCAATGCAACAGAGCAGCAGATTTTCAATTGCTATGAGCTTAAACGCCCAAAAGTTTCATAACAGTTGGCTCCTCGGATAAGCATGGCCTTCCAGTACAGTAACTCCTCACATAACATTGTAGTTACGTTCCTGAAAAGTGTGACTTTATGCGAAACGATGTTAAGCGAATCCAATTTCCCAATAAGAATTAATGTAAATGGGGGGGGGGGGGGTTGGGTTCCAGGGAAATTTTTTTTGCCAGACAAAACACATTAAAACTTGTACTGTATATGTATATAAACAATTTTCAACAAACAGTTTAATATTGTACACAGCAATGAATGATTGTGAAGCTTGGTTGAGGTGGTGGAGTAAGGGAATGCCTTGCTGCTAAATGATGAACTAGCACTCGGCTGAGCCCTCATGGGTTAATACACTGTTGTTAATGTAGCCTCACACTCTACAAGGCAGCATGGACTGAGGTAGGAGGGAGGAAACACAATAGATGCAGGGCAGTAGCTGCAAACACTTCCCTGCAAAAACTGAACATGATGATGAGCCCATGCGATCCAGCTGGAGTACACCGCCCCCTCCTCCTGACAGCACATGCAGAGCTGCACAGGTGCTGACTTTCCAAAGTGCTGGGGGGTGCAAGCATGAGTGAGAGAGAGTGACGTGCATTGCCCCTTTAAGTACACTGACATCACTTCAAGTTTGTTGCCCTTTTAAACAGATCAGCCAGTTCAGACAGGAAGCAACAGCTTCCAGCAAGCTCCCTCCGTTCTGTCCCGTAGCCCTGTCCCCCTCCTCCGCTTTGTGGAGAGGGGGTATGGGGTGGGGGGGGGCAGGAGCAGGGGCACATACTAATATCAGCACCCCTCTCCCCCCATTCCCCAGCAAGTAGGAAGCTCCCGGGAGCAGCTCCAAGGCAGAGGGCAGGGCAGGAGCAGCACAGCAGTTGGGGGAGGGCCACCTGAACTGCTGCTGGGCAGCTGCCAAGCCACATAATTTACAGGGAATTTAGGGGAGCTGATGGAGGGAGGGGCTGCAGCCCCCCCCCCCCCCCCCCGGTTCTAATCCCCACAATGAGGGGCTGCTCTTCCAGAGAATCCTGCAAAGCAGTGGACAAAGCAGGCAGCTGCCAAACGACTTTATAAGGGAGCATTGCGCAACTTTAAACAAGCTTGTTCCCTAATAGATCAGCAACGAAACAACATTAACTGGGACAATCAACAAAACTTAGTTCAGTAAAGCATTAATTGACTTGGCACATTTAAACTCTGGGGTTTTTTGTACGTCAGTTGGCCTGAGAATTGCACATGTTCTTGACTAACCTCACTTCCTGAAATGTTGCCTTCTTTTTTAAAGGTGTTTTAGAATCTTTTTATTGTGGTGAAGCCTACATGCTCTACAAACCTTTGAGAAGTAATGCTTTGAGAAGTATTATGTACTAGTGTGGTTCTGTGTTTGGGAGCAGAGTCTTGCAAACTAACAGAATCAAGAGATGCTGGGCAGCCTGGCATAACAGCCCATCAGCTGCAGAAGGAAGAGTGGCATTGTGTTTAAATAAAAAAGCTGTTTTGCCCCCACGCATCTTTCTCAAGCAGGCATTATCATCTCTTTTAAAAAGTCTGCGCCTCTCCTTTGCAATCAACATGCTCATTTCAAACAACCATCAATTTCTGATCCTCTCTCAGCAGGCACAAAAGGGCCACTTCAATACAAGTTATTGGTTTCCTGAGAAAAGACTTAATGATTCAACTATGACCGGTCGTGCTTTGAAGATGGACTCTCACACTGAAGCAAGCTTGGAATAAGAAAATTTATGCAAAAAGCAATTTTCTTAGCAGTCATTTCAGTATTACCTTGTTATTTATTCAAAAATGTGTGTTTACGTAACAGTCACACAGCCCATATTTTCTTTTTGATTTGATCTTATCAGAGTTCCATCTGTGACATCATAATATGTCACTATGGAAATTCAGCCTCTATATTTCACTGAAGGAACAAACAGCAAGATGACTGCTGAAATCATGGCTTATGCATGCTTATCCAGATATGTTTGTACAATTACTGGTAAACACTAAGAAGAAAATCATAAAAATAAACCTATTTTCAATCATTCAAAGTTTAAAAGCTTCTTTCTATATTAGAGTACATGTATTTTGGAGAGAGTGCTAAACTATTTTACCCACTTTGTAAGTATCAATATAAAGTGTGTTATGGTTTTAAATACAGAACCTTTTCAGTGACTTGCATTTAAAAGGCATACTTCCCTGACCTGTCTGCCCATTTCCTCTTTTATGATGCAATAAAACTGTGCCATCAAACATCAAGCAAATTAGATATACGAAACTTGTATTCTTGCCTTTCTAAACTCATGCCTGTATTTTAAGATGGCACTTTTCTTGTTCATAAAGTAATATTTCTATTTTGACTAGACTGTGCCAGGCAGATAAGTTTGAGTAATGAACATAACATGCCATCTCAAAGTCTTGTGGAATGCCGATTTTACATCAGTCACATATTTTGACATGACCTCATAAGAGAACACACACAGGCACGCGCACACACACACAGTGTGCTGACCAAACCATTATGCAGTGGTGCCAGTAGACCAGCTCAGTCACAAATACAAGATGAGATGTCAGAATAAAAATTGTGCAGTTGGAATGAGAAGTGAGCAACCAAATGAAGGTGGATAACCATAACTATCCATAAGGTGTTTGATGTACTTCCACAGGGCAGTGCCAATTAAATACTTTTAAGTTTTTGTTTCTATATGATAAACTCATGACTAGAGAATAGACAAAGAACACAGAGTATTATGGATAGAAGATGCACTATCAGGTAACAGAAGAGAAGCAAATCAGCATAATTGCCTACTGAGCAATTTTCTTGCCCATAGCGTGATTGTTTTTGTGCTGCACTTTTGTATTGGGAAGCTCACATTCACAAAGCAACATTCTGAACTCTCTTTCCCCACCTATCGAAAAAAAGAGCAGTCCAGTTTATTAAACACTCAAATAGTCACTGTATGTTCGCAAAAGTTACTGTACTCACGTTCTAACACACAAGTAAGGAGACAGGCAGAAATCTCTTTGGAAAAGGAGTTCATTTCATTGCCTGCCAGAAGTAGTCATTATGTCCTGACTGCACAAATTTATGATTGAAGGAATACATCATCCTGTGAAGGATCAGAGGGTCAGTGACCTTACAAATAGATTTGTTTCTTCCCTCCTAGATGAATATATTGATTATAGTTCCAAGTCAGTAAAAATAACCTGTCATCGTAGTTGAGTGGAGATACCACTTATACATTTTTAGGACAGCCAGAAGGGTTTAAGATTTCTATGGCCTTGTCTACACAGAGGAAATTCACTGGCATGGCCACTCCAGATTAACTATTCTGCTATAATTTAGCTATCCCAGAGTAACTGCCCTCTGTGGACATTACTCTGGAATAAAAGTGATTTTATAGCAGATTAGTTATTCTGGAATAGCCTTGCTGGTCAAGTGTTCCATGCAGACAAACCCCAGTACTTACGGGCCCAAAGTAGCAGGGTGGATTGATTTAAATCTCCAACCGGAAGGCCTCAATTTAAATCATCAATTTTAAGCAACTTTTCCATTTGTACTTCAGTTATTTTCTAAAGAAAGGTGCATTCTGACTGGTTGATATAACCATTAAAACATGTTGATTTACAACTAAATAGAGCCATTACACTAGATTTGGTACATCTTTTTGCACTATAACTAAGGCTGCATGTCTGTCACAGAGGTCACGGATTCCGTGACTTTCCATGACCTCCGTGACTTTTGCAGTGGCCGGTGCAGCTAGCTCAGGGGTTGCCCGAGCACTCAGGCAGCCCCTGGGCCAGCAGCAACAGCAGTCTGGGTGTGCGAGCAGGCTCAGGGCCAGGTCAGGGGGTTGGGGTGTGGAGCAATGCTTACCTCAGGGGAGGTGGGGGGCTCTCCAGAAGCAGCCAGCATGTCCCTGCAGCTCCTAGGCAGAGGGGCCAGGGGGCTCTGCACACTGCCCCTGCTTGCAGGCACCGCCCCCACAGCTCCCATTGGCTGTAGTTCCCAGCCAATGGGAGCTGCAGAGCCGGAGTTCATGGCGGGGACAGCGCACGGAGCTCCCCTGAACTTCCTTTCCCCTAGGAGCTGCAGGGACATGACGGCCACTTCCAGAGAGCTGCGCGGAGCCAGGTAGAGAGCCTGCCAGTCCCTCCAACCCCCCATCCCCCAGCACCAGTGGGGTGCCAGGCCATGCGCTGCTGCCGCCCAGTCCACCCCAGCGCCAACTGCGCTCCTGGATCCCCCCGCTGGATCCCCGGCACAGCCCGCCCCCTCACAGCACCCGCCCTGTCCCAGCCCATGTCCCCCCACCGCACCCCCGCTATGCCCGGCCCAAGTTTCAGTTAGGGATATATAGTACAATGAATTTTTGTTTACGGACCGTGACCTGTCCATGACTTTTGCTAAAAATGCCCGTGACTAAAACGTAACCTTAAACTATAGCATTTATTTAAACTATTAAAAGTTTAATATTTTCAGATTCTTATTAATTGTACATTTTTAATATATTAGAAAATGGTGACTATATTGCTTATTTACTAGATAATGAACTTTCTGCTCATGATTTGTGTCCGGATGCATTAGAACGGTAACTAGAATTTAATTAAACACACAAAACAGCATATAAATTGTTTTAAACAAAACAAGCCCTTAATACAGTACATGACCTATTGTGCCACATTCATAAAGCTTGACACCAAGTTACATGTTTTTCCCCTGATTCTTTTTTTATTTAGAAAAGCAGCCTTTAACATAGTTTGTCATAGAGGCTCATGGATTCAGCCTACTTATTTTCTATTTTAATGTTTTGAGAGATTATAATAAATTTAGGCCTAAAACAGATTTGGGACTAAATTCAGAGTTCATTTTAAACAGGCTTACTTTTTAAAAGAAAAAAAAATATTTGTTTTTAGTGGTTTTTTTTTTTTTTAGTCAGATTTGTACCCACCCTGCAAGGTAGGCATTCTGTCCAGAGGAAATGAATTATTAAAATATTCACTCTTAGCAGAGATTTTACAACCTGCAGCACAGGTGAATGACTGACTGAACATCTAGCATGTTCATTGGTTTGAATTAGCCAAGAGACTATCAATGCTTAATATTCTTCACACACTCTCTGGCATCCTGCCATTCAAACTCAATCCTCTATAACTACCCACCCACAATGGTGCTAGCCCTAGGTTTATGTGATCCTGGTCAGTTTCACACTGTGCCAACAAAAATGACAAAACCACTACTGTGCTAGAGGACAGGGTGGTCCGCCAAACTGCTTGGGGTCAACAAGACACAAATGAAGGGTAGAAAGGAGTACGGATAACAGATGAGGTGACAACAACAACTGACCTTTTTGATAATATCTACATGTTGACAATTCAAGATGGAAACACTGAAGGAGCAGAGGAGTTATACATCCATCAGGTAGTGTATTTTACCTTGAGGGAATATAGGAATTTGAAAATATGTTGAAGTTGAGGTACATTTCTAGAATGAAAAATAAATCCCTGTGGGTCACAGAACTGCTCTCCTTTCTCCAAAATACAGAGAAAGAAATTAGCACCGAAATCCAGTTTAAAAAAAAAAGGGGGGGGGAGGGTTAGGGGGGGGGTTGGCAGGCTTTGATCTGTGTTTCCTGCCCTGTTTGCCAAGGCTGTTTTTTGAAAGCAAGCTCCCACTTCCTGAAACAGAAGTCCATGCATCTGAAAAATGGGAGAAAACTTCCACTGCTATTCCACCAACCCCCATATTTTAAGGAAAATGGGAAGGAAAAATTATCCCTTTCTCCCCCAATTTTTATTTCACAGAAGTCAAAAGACAAACCTAAGCAACTGAAAGAAAAAGGGATTTTTAGTCAGAATGTTTAAAATGGTGTTTGTTGATGCCTATTTAAATACAATTAGAAATGTTGTGGTTAAAGAATCCTCCCATGACAAGAAGACAATGTCTACTTCTGTATTTGTAGTGTCTAGCACAATAAGATCTCAAAAGTGATTTGGACCTCTAGCTGTAGTAGCAGGGATGATCACAGAACATTCTGAAGAAAGGATATCTTTATTAGAAAATTCAACTCCACTGACCATTCAGTCAAGACATGGGAGATGACAGTCCATTTGCTCTGAGACCTGGAAGAGGTCTTCCAGCAAAACCAGAAAAAAACAAGATTGATATTTTAGTTATTTACCAGATTATTAAAAAGGAACAAAAAACAACATCTTCTTCCCCCACTCACATCATCTTACAGGCCACTTTTATAAAGAATTAATAATGTATACTTAAAAATCCATTGCAGGTCACCTTTAAAGACTAGGAAGATTGATGACGAAAATTATTCACAACAGTTTTCATGAATGCTTAGATAACAGTACTAATGTGGCCAACAAGGATGAAATATTACATGTCAGTCACCCAGATTTCTGTAAAGCATTCAGTGAACAACTGAACTGACTGATTTCAAGGTTAGAAAAGCATGGCTTTTGGGAAAAACTACTGAAACTGATTCAAAAAAACAAAGACAGAAATAGAATACTTGTTAAAAAACACACACACACACACTTCAAGGAGGCCAGCAGCAAAGTGTGGCGCCTGAGTCATTATAGGTAAATATTCATCATATGAAGGATATTCATGCTCTCTCACCGTAATTTTACTAATGTGATCACTGCTACCTCGTTTCCCTTTACCTTCATTTTACACATCAAGCCTATTGCTCTTTCTTGTCATATAAAATTAAAACAATCCCCAGTAAAACTGCTTGAATTAGAAAAAAGTATCTTTGGGCTCGTTATAATCTCTTCGTTCTGAGTGGAATAGGAGTCCGATACACTGCAATATTAAAAAAAGGGTTTGTGCTAGAAAAAGCATTCTACTAGAATTTTGCAGTATCTCTGTTGGCAACATGAACCACAACTATCAGTTGTTACCTCAGTAAGTTATCTTTTCAGTACAAGCTGGCACCAAAAAGGCAATAGAGCATACACACAGTAAATGGACTTGTGCAGGCAACTCTCTGTATACTACACTACATGCTTACATTATCTCTATACAAGTTTGAATCCTTGACATAATTAGCAAAAAGCACTGTATATTAGAACAAAAAGTCTTGAAATCCATGTGCCACACTTGAAAAGAAACTGAAAGTGACACACAAGAACTTTTAACGTACAGAAAAACAAACGTTTATGGGTTGCATAAAAAACTGCTCCATGAACATTACATGAAACCTACAGAACGACTTATCAAATAGGAGATGCTGATCAAATTAACTATAATATGCTTTAATTCTTTGCTACATACAACACTGAAACATTCAGAATATTCTGTGACTTCTAGTCTATCAAGGTTGATAACTTCTCATCTGCTCTCAGTCCTCACCTCCCTTTTTATCCACTGATATGGTGGATGATTCTCCATGGTTCATTCCCCTCCACACCTTGACTCTTTTGCAAGACCCATCCTGTCAATCTGCAACCTTGGCTCAGTCACAACATCCACTTCCTTCTGCTCCCACACAGCAGAGCATCTCTGGCAAAAAGCCTGTGATCAAGCTAACTTCCTTCACTTCTGCCATCTTCCTAAACAACTCTACTTCTCCAACTTAACTGAATGTCATGTCCTCCATCCCAGCCACCTTTTCAACATCTTAGCCTCAGTCCTCAAACCCTCCCTGCCTCCTGCCTTCATTTCTCTCTCTGCACAGGATGAACTTGTACAAGAAAAAGTTGACAACATGGGCAAAATATGACAACTTTCCCTCTCCCCTAGCTTCCTTCCTTTCTCAATACCCTCCTATAGCTCTCTCCTGTCAGAGACATAGAAGTTTCTTGTCCGACCTTCTCCCCTAATCCCTCCATTTGCCTCAGTGACCCCATCCCATGCCATCCCTGGGGGTACACCAACTCTTCTAGATATTTGCCTAGTTTTACAACAGGCTACATAAAAAGCACTAGCGAAGTCAGCACAAACCAAAATTTCATACAGACAATGACTTGTTTATACTGCTCTGTATACTATACACTGAAATATAAGCACAATACTTATATTCCAGTTGATTTATTTTATAATTATATGGTAAAAATGAGAAAGCAAGCAATTTGTCAGTAATATATGCTGTGATATTTTTGTATTTTTATGTCTGATTTTGTAAGCAAGTAGTTTCTAAGTGAGGTGAAACGGGGGAGTATGCAAGGCAAATCAGACTCCTGAAAGGGGTATAGTAGTCTGGAAAGGTTGAGAGCCACTGCTTTAGTCTTTCTTTTAAAAAATAAATTAATTAATTAATTAAAAAACCAAAAAAAAGCTTGACCCCACTTACCTCTCCAACCCCTTCTCCCACCCATCTGTAAATTCACTGAACACGCTGGTTACAATTGTTTTCTTTTCTCCAATTCCATCCTTGACCCTCTCTAATCTGGCTTCTGTCCCTCGCAATCCACTGAAATCCCTCTCACCAAAATCTCTAATGACCTCTTCCTAATCAAAGTTTAGAACCAGTATTCCATCCTCATCCTTCTTGACCTGTCAGCCATCTTCAACATAGTCAACCATGCTTTTCTTGAAACCTTGTCCGCCCTTGCCTTTCATGCTTCTGTCCTTTCCTGGTTCTCCTCCTACCTCCGTAACTGGTACTTCAGCATGTCTTTTGGCACATCCTCTCCATCACCCATCCAACTTTCTGTGGGGGTTCCACAGGGCTCTGTACGTGGCCCCTTCTCTTCTCTCTCTACACCTTATCTCTGGGGAATACCATCCACAAAGACAAATAGAACGATTATCTCTATGCTCACAGATCTACCTCTTCTCGCCAGATATGTCTCCTTCTGACGTGTCTTTGTGGCTGTCTGTCAGCTCAAGCTGAATACAGCTAAAGCAGAGCTGTTAATCTTTTCCACCAAACCCTCCCCACTACCCCCTTTCTCACTCACAGTGGATGACACCACCTTCCTGCCTGTAACCTGCGTGTCATTATCATCTTGGATCTCTCTCTAGGTCCTCACATCAAGTCTATGTATAAATCTTGCCGATTCTTTCTGTATAACATCTAAGATACAGACTTCTCTATCCATTCACACAGCTAAAACTCTTATGGGGTCTCATCTCAATCATGTCTACACTAGGGTTTAGGTCAACTTAACTACAGCACTCAAGGGTGTGGATTTTCTGATCCACAATTTTCTAATGTAGCTCAGGCCTAATACTTAGACTATAAGCAATTTGAGGGCAGGGACCATGTTTTTGTTCTGTATTTGTACAGCACCTACCACAAGCAGCTCCTAATTCATGACCAGGGGTTCTAGGTGCCATGGTAATACAAATGAATAATAATAATTCAGAACACTAACTTACATTGCATGAGAAGGATAACTTCCATTTTCAAGAATAAAATTCCAGGATTGAACTTGTATCTATCAGAGTAGTTTTGGAACTTTTACCAGTCAGAGCTTTTGTTTCTTACTTCTCCATATACATCCTCAGCTACCGTATTGTTTGTGTCTTTTTCTGTTCATAAAGAGAAGTTCAGTTATTCCAGAAGTAACTCCTGGTTACAGGAGCAGGCTATTTAAAATCCATCTACCCTGTCTCACCATGGCCTGAAAAGGTGAATGTTAAAACCATGGTTCTAGTCCTTACCATTATGCTGCATCAATAGACATCAGTTTGCTTAATGCTTCTGTGTTGCACAAAGCCTGCTTTCCTGTGAGTGTGAAGAAGTACTGTGTGTTGCACAGTTAATTCAGCCCAATGCTAAAGATTAATAGCAGACAAACTAGCAGGAACTCCACAGTGATATGAATTTTTAATTTTTTTCCCAAAAGCCAAAGGAAGTGGACACTTGTAAGGAAAACTAAGGAGGCAGAGGCCTGGAAGTTCAGAAAGGCAGCAATTGAGGGTCTAAATGTGATCAAGTCTCCTGATCAAAGTTCTGCCACATACACTCAGGTCTTGTCCATACACAGTTAGCTATATCCATTTAGAAACAGATATAGTTAAACTGGTACAACCCCCCTAGTGTGGATGCAGTTATTCAGGAATAAAGGAACTTATAGTATATCATATAGCTTATTCCTGTCCAATATACAGCGTTACAAAAACTGTGTGTAAACCAGCCCACACACATCTGACAGGTATTGCCGCATTCACATGGACGCGAAATTCAAATTCTGCTTCACCAACTAGACTTTATTAGAGATGGATCTGAGCTGCAAAATTGAGAATCAGATTTTTCACACCTCAAAGTTCAGGAGGTTTTGATTCTGATGATATAGTTCAGATTTCATCTCATTTATCACGTTTACAGATAATTAAACTTCAAAACACAATATCCTAATTAAAGGGATACAGTCAACTTCAAAAAATAGTATTTCCATTTGAAAGTTTTGTACATACTATCGGCCATGAAAGTGAAAAAAGTTCTATTTTCTTTTTTCTTGCATTGGAAATTTGATAGAATTTTTGCAATTTTGGTGCCTGCATACAACCTTCCTCTGCCCCTGCAAGAAGCTATTTACCACTAACCAGCAGCAACAGAGCTAGAACTGAACAGGTAGTAAACAACAGACAGGTGTATACACAGAAGGAAAAAGAAAACGGAAAAAGTCTGAGCATATTTTGTGTTGTTATCATTGTTATCCAAAAGTTCATTCTAAACATAAAACAAGGAAGCAAAAAAAATTCACAGCTACTTTTAAATTAAAAAAAATATTAGAACACACTATTTAAGGGAGCTCTATCAGAATTTTTTAAAATTAGCTGACAATATACCTTTGCAAAGATTTTTTTTCTTGTTGAAGGCTCAACTAAACAACCGTATATTGATTCATACGGTCAAAGTGATCTTTGTATTATGGTAACATTTTTAGACTTCATACATATGTAGAATTATCTCACAATTCTCATTGTGCACATTTTTATACTCTTTGGGGTGCCTGGTAGATAAACTAAGGGGTAAAGCGAATTGCTGTAGGTTCAGGTTGCTCCCAAGGACAGCTACAGATCTCACTTATTCCTTTACAAATGCTCCAATTTCATGATCCTCTGGATGCAGAGGACCAAGCCCCAGTCACATTGGGAAACTAACTTGTCAGTGACAATGGTTCATCTCCTCTCAGTCACACTTTCTGTAATACTGCTGAATACAGTTTTGTTCTTACTGTGCCAACAGTTAAACCATTTTCACCTCCTCCACTTCAATGGTTTTCAGTAAGTCAATTTCCTAGTATAGACAGGGCTTCAGCATCTGTAAAGCACATTTTCTATGCTGAAAGTAAGATGGGTCTTGTGGCAAATTAACATGTCCTATCAGGAAGCCGTTATCACAGCTGTCACCATATCAGCAGGGACACAAACTACATCTAACCCTTTCTTTTAGGGGGAAAACTCTGGGTCAAGAGCTTAAAAGTATTTGACTTCAAGTATGGAGTCCAGGACTCCTCTGCAGGTAATCATTTAGGGAATAAGGGAGGTACCAGACTGTAGGCCATTGGAAGTCCTCCATTGTTACTGAAGAAATAGGATGCCACAACAGGACATCAATATGATGGCTTGCAAATTTCTAACTTTTAAACTTGCAATTTACTACACCTCAACAACTAAAGAGAGCAGAATTTAGTGAGGTGTGACCATGTGATCATTTAAATGTTGCATGCTTATTGCAAACTTAACATCCCTAACATGTGGAGTGATGACTACTTAGTCAAAATGAACTTTTGTTTCTTTCACATATATGAAACTAATGTTCCACCCATACAATAGCAGGATCCACTTCCACATCCATTCAATCTCCCCATTCCAATGACAATCCCATCAATTTAAGAAACTACATGATACTGACAGCAAACTTCAGAACTGCAGTCCCTTTCTCTGTCAACTTAAGTTTTAGTAACATTCAAACAAAGCCAAAAAAGTTCAACATAGAAACAATAATGAAGTCGAAGGACTTAGATACTTCAGGCCAAATTACAACAGTTTTACAAAAACAACTTTAAAAATTAATACAGTAAACTAAAAAGAACAGGAGTACTTGTGGCACCTTAGAGACTAACAAATTTATTTGAGCATAAGCTTTCACATACAGAGAGCATGAAAAGGTGGGAGTTGTCTTACCAACTCTGAGAGGCCAATTAAGTAAAAGGAAAAAAACTTTTGAAGTGATAATCAAGATACTAAATCAAGAAACTAAAGCAGTTTAGCAACTACACGGGTGATACATGTTGGGAATAGTTCAGATGCAAAATACACTTTCACTTATTGAAATGTAATAACTGCAACACATCACATGCAAGTAAACTAATGGGATTTTTGTAACTCTGGACTACTTTTCCTGATTAAAGAACAAAATTTATATATACATTGTGTGTGCTTTTTTTTAAGCCCTTGAAAGACCTCCAGTATGTTTGCAGCCTCTATTCTCCTTCAAGTAATTTCCAATTAAAAAACACAAATAACAAAAATGCACTTACTGAAGGTTCCCGTAAATTCTGTTTCAATATAAGCAACTCAAAACGTCTGTTTACCACTAAAGGAAAGTGTCTCCTACTATAAAAGAAGTCACTGAGCAACAAAGTTGCTACTTACAATACTATGTGGGGTGCCAGCAACAGCTGAACTGAAATGTCTTAAAATCATCATAAACTATAAATCACCTAGGTCAAAACCCTGAAAGGGTAAGGAGAGCCTGGGCTAAATCAACATAAACCCAACCAAACTAGGATTCTAAGAAGTTACGTGTTGTGTGATACAGAAACATTTTGTTTCTCTAGCCACCAACAGATAAGGAATTGCTTATATAGCAGGAAATACCCTCCACTGTCCACACGTCCTACCCCAGCTCTTTCCAGTACCCAGCAAAGTCTGGATCCTTTATATCAGAGGCGTCCTGGCGTTTCGTTCCCCATCTGACTAGGCCACATTAGAGAGGCAGTGGCCGTTCACCCCCCAGACACCCCAATCCTGAGTGTGTAGGCCCCAATAGTCAGGGACTGGGTCACTCTCACCTCCCCCCACATCTCCCTCTAGGTCCAATAATCAGGGGGGTGGGTCACCCCCCATCTCCCTCTAGGCCCCAATAATCGGGGGTGGGTCACTCCCCCCTCCCCATTTCCCTATAGGCCCCAGCACTCAGGAAGCTGGGCCTACCTACGTAGAAAGCCGGGGGTTTCTCCTCTCCCACACACCTTCCCTCCTCCCAATCTCCACAGGCCCCAGCACAGCGGGAACAGGCCAGGCACCCCCCATGCCCCTGGAGTCCGCCTAGGCCGCGCCTCCCCCTGCCCGAGCCGAGCCCAACCCACCTGGGTTGCCAGTCATTCCAGCTCCGCGGGTGATAGTGCTGCCTGGTGCCGATGCCGCTCAGCCGAGACCCCGGGGCTCTGCGGCTCATTACCTTGCCCGAGAGGGCATGGCCGGCCGGGCAGCGGCGCAGAGCAGGGGCGGCGGCGGCAGCAGCTCCTCACTCGCTCTCCTCAAGCTGCTGCTACTGCTGTCTCACAGTGAAGGAGGAGACGACGGCGGCGGCTCCGCCTGCTGCTGCTGCTCCCTGGCCGAATGGCATGCTGGGATCGCGGGCCATGGGGCCGCCCCGCTCGCCCGCCCTCCGCGGGGCACCATGGGACAGCAGCCACCGAGCGGGGTCATCCCCGCGGGGTCACGCGGAACCCCCTCACCCCCCACTGGGCTGGCCCCCCGCACGCCGTATACTCACAACGGGCTTCCCTAACCCCTCCTCCACGCCGAGAGGGCACACGCACCTGGGGGGAGACTCCTCAAAGGGGGACTCTTCCTTCCGGCCCCCTCAGGACGGGTCTCCCCCTGGTGTAACTCTCAGTTCACCCTCCCCTGGGGGAGCCTCCTGGTCCCCACCCACACGGAGAGGGGTCTAATCCTTAGGAGGCGTCATCCTGTGCTGAGGGTGTCTCCTATCCCTATGAGGGTAGGGCAGGGTTTCCTGCCCTCCCACCCATATTGAGGGGCCTACTTCCCAAAAAGTAGTTTCCTACCTCCCCGGGTACCTTGAGGGGTCTCCTGCCTACCCAACCCAGCCCAATCCAGGGTTCACAGATTGGTGTGCTACAGAGTATTGGGGTTGGTCAGCAGGAAGCTGGCTAAACCCACTGTGCTGGTTTCTCCTTTTTACTTCCAGCTGCTAAAAAATACATGACACCTTTGTACTGGTACTTTTCTAGGGAAACAACTGCTGTAGTGGCCACAAGGATGTGACTGAAAATGGGAGGGGAGATAAATCTACAAGAAAATGCCTGCCTATTATAACGTGGTCCACACTTGAAAGAATGTGAGAACCTGTGCAGTTGGATACATTTTCAAGGAAGATACTAGGGCAGGGTCTACACTAAAAAGTTAAGTCAACCCAGCTAGGTCACTCTGGTGTGAAAAATCCACACCACATCCTACAGAGGCTATGTCTACACTTACCATTTAAAGCACAAAATGTCCCTTTTTTGCGGTAAAACCGTGGGAGCGTCTACAAGAAAACCACCCTCACGAGAGGCTGTTTACGCTGGTAGAACGTGTCTTCACTTTCACAACAGCTCTTCCCACTGTTTTTTTTGCACTGTTGTGAAAGTGAAGACACGTTCTACCAGCGTAAACACCTTTTGGCCTCCGAAGGATATCCCACAGTTCCAAAAGTGACCACTCTGGCCAGCATCGCTGCTGGTCTGACGCCAGGTAAACGGACGTCCACCCCTCCCCCTGTAAACCCCGGGAAGTTTGAAACTTCCTTTCCCTTTGCTTGTAGATATGGCAGAGGAAGCAGCCAGACAGCAGGGGGTTTTAAAAAAAAAATCCACAAAAGAAACAAGGAAGTAATGGGGCTGCTGGGACATGAAGCAGGGCAGCACGGGGCACTGAGCAGAGACCCAGAATGCCTTCAGCTCACCCTCCCTTTCCACAAGACCTATCGAGAGAGCTGCACTGTGGGATAGCTGCCCTACAGCGCTGCTCTCATCCGCGATGGAAGTGCTGCTAGTGTAAACACTCTCTTGACGCCTGAGGAATTAAGTGAGTACACAAAAGAGCACTTTTCTTTCACCAGTTCCCTATCACCGATGAAACGTACAGCGCAAAAACTCTGCAAGTGTAAACATACCCATAGTTAAGCCGACCTAACCCCCCTGTAGACAGCATTAGGTTAATGGAAGAATTCGTCTGTCGAACCATCTACCACCTCTTGAGGAGGTGGATTAACAACAGCGACAGGAGCACTTCTCCCTCACTGTAGTGAGTTTCTACGCTGAAGCGCTACAGTGGTGCAACTGACACCTGTATTTTTTTTCTCCAAGAAATGGATGCCTTGCATTGGCTTATTTGGTCACTCTGTGTTTCTGTTCTTACTGAATATTCCTCAAGTTTTCATGAAATCTAATACACTCAAGTAAAAGACTCAGTAAAGATACTCATAGGCCTAAGCTTTCATGGGTAAAAAACCCACTTCTTCAGATGCATTTGAAGAAGTGGGTTTTTTACTCACGAAAGCTTATGCCCAAATAAATCTGTTAGTCTTTAAGGTGTCACCGGACTCCTGGTTGTTTTTGTGGATACAGACTAACACGGCTACCCCTCTGATACTTGACATCATAGGCCTAACTGCTCTTACTTATTACTGTATCCGAAGTTGAACAATGGCACGACTTGGGGGCCTTGTTAATATCAGCCAATAAACTGCAGTTGTGTTGGTGAATGAGCTGAGTCAATTGGCATATTGCCACTTCTAGCTTTTTATTGGACAGCACTAACCTTATTGGTGTGGTTTTGCATCCCTCAAGCAATGCTTGCAGGACATCCACAGGTTCCAAAATAAAATTCCAGGGCTCAGAGCCATCACATCACAATGCTGAACTGCAACATAATTATATTTTAATGTGATGTGACCCAGTGTCATCATAATGCATCACAACATGCTGACAGTGTCACAAATGGTAACCTTGGGTACGCACTGTGTGTGTACTGTTTCTACCTACTAGCTTTCAAGTGCTTATCAGTTTCAGGGCAATACTATAAATCGTGTTGGTTCAATTGCAATACTTAAATACTTGAGTCAGTTTTGCAGATATAACCCATTGTACATGGCGTTATAAATCCTTTCATTTGCTGTCTTAGTTCTACTTCGTTTGGAATTTAAATTGAGAAAATTAACCAGTAGCATTTGATATTCAGCAAACTGAAGAAATAAATTTAAAACAGTAAAGTCAAAATCAGATTTTACTGGAGTGCCAGCAATATCTAGTGCAAAGATTCTCTGACTTTCACAGAAAGAATCTTGTGGATCATATCAGCACCGACTGATAATGGAGCAGATCACCTCCCCTCATATTCATGATTTCATAAAATCCTTGCAGCAACTACAGCAGTTGCCTATGGGGAAAGGAAAGGTATTATTAGGGATGTATTTTTAGCCTCTTTTTAATGTGGTTTAGCAGCTGGACTCAAGAAAGAGAATTAGCACCATGTGACCAACCTCTGTCTGTAGACCACCACAGTTTGAGCACTGCTGATTTAGTGGGTAGAGCAGGGAGCATTGTATAAGAACTGGATTCTAGTCATGAATCTGCTCCTGAATCTGTGTGGTCTTGTGGAAATAATTTAGCCTCTCTGAGTCTCATTTTCTCCTTTTGTAAAACAGAGATAATAATGGTTGGTTAATTACATTTTGAAATCACTGTACAAACATTAAAATGCTATATAAGTGTCAAGCACTATTAAATATGTAATTGAACTATTTCTGGTTAGAATGACTACATTGTGAAATTTTGATAGTCTTTTAGGTAATAATTAAACTTTTCATCATGATCAATGAGATATAATAATAATAATACTTGTCACATAGAACTTTTTAATCTGTAGATCTCAAGGTGCTTTACAAAAGTGGATAAAAACATTTAATCCCCATTTCACAGAGGAGATAGCTAAAGCACAGGAAAGTTGAGGCCCACATTTTCAAAATTGGCTTTTAAGTTTGCTCTTCTTGGGTTTTGGGTCCCAGATTTAGATACCTAGGGCCCAGGATTGATGTCAATGGGAGCTACAGATGCTCAGCACCTTTGAAAATAAAGCTGTAGGTGTGTAAAGCTGGATATCCAAAAATTGAGGCGCCCAAAATTAGAGACCATTTTTGAAAATGTAGGTTTAAGTCACTTGTCCAGTGTCACAGAATGAGTCAGTGGGAATGTTGGAAATAGGGCTCTGGTCTTCTGACTCCCAGCAATGTGCTCAGTCCACTAGACCACATTGTCAATGTTCTTTATAATGCAGAATTTTGGAGCTGATTGACACCACTAATTCTTTTGCTGATTTCCAATTTATCCTAATGATTTACTGACTCAATACATAAAACTATTAGTCCAAGTGTTATTTTTAGTTGTAATAAAGAGCAATTTGTATACTTCTACTGTGCTTAAATAAGACAGCACATTACATCTTACAACCCTCACCAGTTTGCTGACTTACCCAGCATGGCTTTTCTAAAAAATCTGTGCATGCTAAGGAGCACAAGCCAAGCCAAGCCATTTTCTTGGCTCCATGGCTCCATGTATACCCTTAACAAAGCCACATATTGAAAGAAAAACAATCACCATTGTGGGTGACGGAAAGAGATGCTAACCATTTCCTAGTTTGGAAACAGGACTGAGGCCAAGGAGAAAAACAGTATTTGACTAAAGCAGAGAAACACAACCCACCAAGATTCTGTAGTTTGAGTATTACAAGTGGGTGCCTACTAAAGATTGCAAAGGATTCCTAGAATAGAGATTCCCTGTAAAGATAACACTGCTATGCAAATATGACTGTGTATCATGTAAAACATTGTACAACTTACTTTCATTTAATCCAAAATCGATGTTTATACAACCTCCTTTACACTAACATATAAACAAACTGAAACAATGGACCTTATAAGATAATACACTCATACATTCTAGATTGTTGTTGCCATTGCAGATTTTGTTCATTTAATGCCAAGAAATCTTACAATAGCTTCTTTGAGTGATATGGTAAATTAAGGCTGTCGATTAATCACAGTTAACTCACACGATGAAATAAAAAAATTAATGGCAATTAAAAAAATAAATCACGATTAATCTCACTTTTAATCGCACTGTTAAACAACAGAATACCAATTGAAATGTTTTAAATATTTTTGGATGTTTTTCTACATTTTCAAATATATTGATTCCATATGACAGCTGAGAATATTTCTAGTCAATTTCTAGTCAAATTGATTTCCAGTCGTGTAAGCATATTTCTGGTGTAGCAGAAACTCCATCTGGGGCTTGAGGTGCAAAGCTGCTTGGTCCACCTTCACAGCTGACCAGACCTCTCCATTCAGCAATATGTAGAAGTATGAACATTAGCAGAAACCTCTCTGGCATAGATGGCCAGATCTCTCCACAAGACTGGAAAGCCACCTCTCTTTTCCATTCTGGCACCTTGAAAACTGTCATGTTCTCCAAAGGTTGGCCAGCTTTTAAAGAAGAAATTTCAAACTGGTAATTGAGACATTATGAACATTTTAATTTTTTTAAACCATTAGTACATATTTCTTACCATGAATAGCCTCTGCTCCTTCCTCATGGGCTGCAAAAGTTGTCTGAGAACCAAGGATGGTCTAAGGCTATTTCTACACTGCACACCTTACAAGAGCGAGCTGTGCTACTGCAGTCGCGCCGTTGTAAGGTGTGCTGTGCGGCTGCACTTTATCGCCGGGAGAGAGCTCTCCCAGCAACAAAATAGAACCACCTCCAACAAAGCGCTGTCCACACCGGCGCTTTTCATTGCGAAAACTTTTGCCATTCCAGGGTGTTTGTGTGTGTGTGTGTGTGCGCACCCTAGAGCAACAAAAGTTTTAGCGACGAAAGTACCAGTGTAGACAAAGCCTAACAGTCACGTTCCTGGAATGCTGAAAAGTATCAAAATTGTAGGCTTCTGCCACAAAGTTATGTTATAAGATCATAAGAATGGTCATACTGGGTTAGATCAATGGTCCACCTAGCCCAGTATCCTGTCTTCCAAGTTCCGACAATGGCCAGTGTTGGGAGAGAAGTATCAGGGGGTAGCCGTGTTAGTCTGTATCCACAAAAACAACAAGGAGTCCGGTGGCACCTTAAATACGAAAGCTTATGCCCAAATAAATCTGTTAGTCTTTAAGATGCCACCGGACTCCTTGTTGTTTTTGTTGGGAGAGAAGTGAATCTTAATCCAACATTCTGGCAAGCCAGCCAGTATGTAGATTGGGGTTAACAATCAATATCCCAGGGCCCGTGACCTAAGAGTATTGAGGGGCTTAAGGAGTTTTTAAGTGACTGTGGAGTCACTGGGGAGATATATAGATAAGTATCTGGCTGGAGGCAGTGGCTAATCTGCCGGAACGCTACTTATTTGGCAACAAAAAGCTGCTAAGAAGAGGGTAAAAGCTGTAGTTGTTTAGGGTTTGCTAGTGGCAGCCAGAGCTTTTGTGAAACAACTGGAATGCAGAAAATATGAAACTCAAGTTAAATATACACATATGATATAAAGATACAAGAACTGAGAAACAAGGTCACTGAGTTACAGGCACAGTGTTTTACAATTGTGAGGCTTTGAGTGAGAATGTGAGTCTCTGAAGGAGCAGAAAGCATTCTGCAAGCACAGCTAAAAGCAGTTCATTTGGAGAATAGAGAACTGACAGGCACTTTTAATCAGACAGTGAAACTTTTGGGAGGAGAAAGCATTAATATAGTCAGGAGGACTATATTAATAGTCAGGAGGCTCCACCTTTTTATAATCCATTTTTTCCTTCCTTGAACAATCTGGACTCTAAAATGCTCATAGGTGACTGTGACAGTCCAAAACAATCATGAAGGTGGTACATGAAGGGAAGTGAAGGTTAAAAATCTTTCACCAGTGGAGATATCAGCCATAATGAAAGAAATAGGTCCTTGTCCCAGAAGCAGGGTTATAGAGGAAGTGTTAAAGTGGTTTCTGAAAATTAGGGTGCAGGCTGAATGTTGTGATCTGACTAGAGGAGATTGGGAGACAATTTTGGAGAAGGAAGTGGACCCTGGGGTTTGGCTGTGTATTCCACAGGGCTAGAGAGTCAGGGACAGATCTGACGCAGCAATCACCACTGTTGGTGCTGTGGAGCTGAAAACTTAGGAACCCCCTGCAGAATATGAAGAATGACTTTTCTTTGCTTATTTTCTGGTCACTAATAATCCCTCTTGTGATGATCCAGACTACCCACAACTTGTTGTACATGGGCTACTTGCAGAGGTTAAAGGGGCAGTTAAAATGGGGTTTGATGGGGTAGTACTAATGTTCAGACTTTGTCTGAAAAAGCGGCATGTGCTTTTTTCCATGCCTTGGAGGGTAAGAATAAGGACACAGTGGGTGAGGCTAAAGCATTCAGGCTTGAAAGTGGCAGAAACCCAGTTCTGAGGGAGGGTAGTCCAGCACCCCCCTGGTTATTGGAGAAGGTGTGGGTGAGAGTGGCCATGGGCACCCATGGATCACCTTGCATGAGGTGCAGAGGCTTCAGGAACTGACCTCAGGGACGGGGAGTGGTCTGCTGGCTAGAACCATTTCCTCCATCCCCCAATAGGGATACTCAGCTGCCTCCCACTCATCCAGGATTCTTACCTGCATTACCTTGGCTGGGTAGGGATGCCCCCAACATATCATCAGTTAGAGGAGGCATTCAGAGGCAAGTTTTGCTTATTAGTGGGATGTCTGTCTCTTTAACGTCTAGAATCCAGGTGGGAGATATCACACAACAGTGTACTACCATGACTGAACTGACAAGGCACGGAACCACTCACTGGCTTGCTAAACCCTTTGATGTCATGGTGAGCAGCTTTTCTGTCACTCATGTCTTGTGGCTGATGCTTGTAGGGAAATTTTAGGAGCAGAGTGAATGAAAGCCTGGGGTTGTAAGGTGGATTTGGCTAACCTTTTGCTGTGGAATTCATCACAAGGTAAATGAGAACATTTCCATACTAATGGCTCACTGCAGTGTTTACAGTTAAAGGGGTTTATTCTTTAAATTAGAGGGAACATGTGACAGATGCTGAGGTTCTGGAATGATGCGTGCTATTTCCTGAAGTTTATGTTTGAAGTTTGAAGTTTTGAGTGTGGGAGTATGGATGTGTGCATCCAGGTTGAGGGAGAGGATCCCCTCCCCAGCAACAGTATCCCTACCCTAGAGAAGAGGGGATTCGATCCATGTGGTTATTGACTGCTTAAGACAACAAAAAGCAGCTGTCCTTAAAGGGCTGCGTCTGGAGTACAGCTTTGCCGACAGTTACAAAGTGTGCTAAACTGAAAAATGGGTATAAATGGCACAGAGATAATTTAAGGCTGTAGAATACATTGGCTGAAAACTGTCACTCTGGCCGAAAAGGTAAAACGTAGAAAGGTGAGTGATTTCAGAAAAAGGAGTGTGACATTGTTAGAAGGAGTTTTGGGTCTGATCTACACTACAGAGTTAGATCGATGCAAGGCAGTTTACGTCCATCTAATTATGGAAGTGTCTACACTTAAATTTCACTCCCACTGATGTAACTGCTCCACTATGCCGATTTAATAACTCCACGTCCTCAAGCACCATAGAGTCAAGATTGATGTAGTTAAGTCAACGTAGTGTCATATAGACACTGCATTTCTTACGTCAACTGTTACTGGCTTTTAGGAGCTGTCCCACAATGCCCCACACTGATAGCCCCACAATTGATACAAGTACTCCTGGTGAGGATGTGCACCACCAACAGAAGGAGCAAAGTGTAGACACGGACAAGCGATGTAATTACTGTGGTGGCTGTATGCCGACGTAAGTTAGGTCGATCTAATTTTCTAGTGTAGACATGGCCTTGCACAGACTAAGAACACTGCAGAACTTGGACGGGACTAGACAATCGGAGTAGTGCAAGTGTTAAAATGTTAAAAGTGTAAATGTCAAAGAGAATGCTGATAATTAAAAAAAAAAGGAGGGGCATGAAATACCTGGCAAGTTCAATCAGAAAAACACGAATAACACAGCAGCTAACACTGCCTGTCAGAAGAAGAACTGTTTAAGTTTGGCAGCAGAGATATTGATATCTAAGTTGGCTGAGGAAATTAGGTCGGCATAACTACATTGCTCAGGGTGTGAAAATCAATACCCTTGAGGGATGTGGTTAAACCGACCTAAACCTGGTTTGGGAAAAGATGAAAAGGGGTAGTGAACCGATGGCTGCATGCTACACAACTGAAGCCATACGGTGGGAAGGAAAGAAAGGAATCTACTGATGTAAAAAGAGGAGAGGGCAAGGACACAGGTGCAGAGACATTAACATGTCATTGTTCACGGATTCAGTCCCATTATGTTTTGCTGGTTTACATGTCTTTTAAAAAATATTTTACTTACATGTTTCAAAGTACTTTTAATAAATGTTATAGTTTCCCTGACTTGTGTGTGGACCCTTCTTCCTAAGGATGATGAATGCAAGATGTTTTCCAGTTTGGGATTGGGTCCCACAATTCACAACACATGAATTGGAAGGGTGTAACTGGCTGGTGTCATGATACTGCAAACTCTTTTCTCTCTGTCCCACACCCACAGCTCCTCCCCGAAGACCTGGAGCGGAAGAAGCCCTTGCCGCCGAATTGCCGCTGAAGACCCGGAGTGGAAGAAGCCCTCGCCGCCGAATTGCTGCCAAAAACTCTCGTGGGGGCCCCTGCGGGGCCTGGGGCAAATTGCCCCACTTGCCCCCCCCCCTGGGTGGCCCTGTACAAATGGTGTTTTCCACATTGGCACCTAGATGGGTGCGTAGGCAGCCCTAATGAGATAATCAGTGGGACACAGTAATACCAGGGTACAAAATATATTGGAAGAACAGGTCGTGCTGGTGGGGGAGTGGAACTATATGTGAAAGAAAGCATAGAATCAAATGAAGTAGAAATCTTAAATGAACCAAACAATGCCATAGAATGTCTACGGATAGTAATTCCATGCTTGAATGATAAGAATATAGCAGTAGGGATATTCTACCGACCACGTGACCAGGATGGTGATAGTGACTGTGAAATGCTCAGGGAGATTAGAGAGGCTATAAAAATAAAAAAACTCAATAATAATGGGGGATTTCAACTAACCTCATATTGACTGGGTACATATCACCTCAGGATGGGATGCAGAGATAAAGTTTCTTGACACCTTAAATGACTGCTTCTTGAAGCAGCTAGTCCTGGAACCCACAAGGGGAGAGGCTATTCCTGATTTAGTCCTAAGAGGAGCACAGGATCTGGTCCAAGAGGTGAATAGAGCCAAACCGCTTGGTAATAGTGACCACAATATAATTAAATTTAACATCCCTGTGGCAGGGAAGACACCACAGCAGCCCAACATGGTAGTATTTAATTTCAGAAAGGGGAACTACACAAAAGTGAGAAAGTTAATTAAACAGAAATTAAAAGGTACAGTGCCAAAATTGAAATCCCTGCAAGCTGCAGGGAAACTTTTTAAAGACACCATAATAGAGACTCAACTTAAATGTATACCCCAAATTAAAAAACATAGTAAGAGAACCAAAAAAGTGCCACCGCAGCTAAACAACAAAATAAAAGAAACAGTTAGAGGCAAAGAAGCATCCTTTAAAAAGTGGAAGTTAAATCCTATTGAGGAAAATAGAAAGGTGCATAAACTCTGGCAAGTGAAGTGTAAAAATATAATTAGGAAGGCCAAAAAAGAATTTGAAGAACAGCTAGCCAAAGACTCAAAAAGTAATAGCAACATTTTTTTAGGTACATCAGAAACAGGAAGCCTGCTAAACAACCAGTGGGGCCACTGGACGATCGAGATGCTAAAGGAGCACTCAAGGACGATAAGGCCACTGCAAAGAAACTAAATGAATTCTTTGCGTCGGTCTTCATGGCTGAGGATCTGAGGGAGATTCTCAAACCTGAGTCATTCTTTTTAGGTGACAAATCTGAGGAACTGTCCCAGATTGAGGTGTCATTAGAGGAGGTTTTGGAACAAATTGATAAACTAAACAGTAATAAGTCACCAGGACCAGATGGTATTCACCCAAGAGTTCTGAAGGAACTCAAATGTGAAACTGAAGAACTAACAACTGTGGTATGTAACCTATAATTTAAATCAGCTTCTGTACCAGATGACTAGAGGATAGCTAATGTGATGCCAATTTTTAAAAAAGGCTCCAGAGGTGACCCCGGCAATTATAGGCCAGTAAGCCTGACTTCAGTACCGGGCAAACTGGTTGAAACTATAGTAAAGAACAGAATTGTCAGACACATAGATGAACATAATTTGTTGGGGAAGAGTCAACATGGTTTTTGTAAGGGGAAATCATGCCTCACCAATCTAATAGAATTCTTTGAGGGGGTCAACAAGCATGTGGACAAGGGGGATCCAGTGGATATAGTGTACTTAGATTTTCAGAAAGCCTTTGACAAGGTCCCTCACCAAAGGCTCTTAAGCAAAGAAAGCTGTCATGGGATAAGAAGGAAGGTCTTCTCATGGATTGGTAACTGGTTAAAAGAGAGGAAACAAAGGGTAGGAATAAATGGTCAGTTTTCAGAATGGAGAGAACTACATAGTGGTATCCCCCAGAGGCCTGTATTGGGACCAATACTATTCAACATATTCGTAAATGATCTTGAAAACGGGGTAAACAGTGCGGTGGCAAAATTTGCAGATGATACAAAACTACTCATAATAGTTAAGTCCAAAGCAGACTGTGAAGAGTTACAAAGGGATCTCACAAAACTGGGTGACTGGGCAACAAAATGGCAGATGAAATTCAGTGTTGATAAATACAAAGTAATGCACATTGGAAAACATAATCCCGACTATACGTATAAAATGATGGGGTCTAAATTAGCTGTTACCACTCAAAAAAGATCTTGGAGTCATTGTGGATAATCCTCTGAAAACATCCACTCAATGTGCAGCGGCAGTCAGAAAAGCTAACGGAATGTTGAGAATCATTAAGAAAGGGATAGATAAGACAGAAAATATCATATTGCCTCTGTATAAATCCATATGTCCACATCTTGAATACTGCGTGGAGATGTGGTCACCCCATCTCAAAAAAGATATATTGGAATTGGAAAAGGTTCAGAAGAGGGCAACAAAAATGATTAGGGGTATGGAGCGTCTGCCATATGAGGAGAGATTAATAAGACTGTGACTTTTCAGTTTGGAAAAGTGACGACTAAGGGGGGATAGGATATAGGTCTATAAAATCATGACTGGTGTGGAGAAAGTGAATAAGGAAGTATTATTTACACCTTCATGTAATACAAGAACTAGGGATCACCAAATGAAATTACTAGGCAGCTGTTTTATTTTGTTTTATTTACAACAAATAAAAGGAAGTATTTCTTCACACAATGCAAAGTCAACCTGTGGAGCTCTTTGCCAGAGGATGTTGTGAAGGCCAAGACTATAATAGGGTTCAAAAAAGAACTAGATAAATTCATGGAGGATAGGTCTATTAATGGCTGTTAGGCAGGATGGGCAGGGATGGCGTCCCTAGCCTTTGTTTGCCAGAAGCTGGGAATGGGCGACAGGGGACGGATCACTTGATGATTACCTGTTCTGTTCATTCCCTCTGAAGCAGGCATTGGCTACTGTCAGAAGATAGGATAATGGGCTAGACAGACCTTTGGTCTGACCCAGTATGGCCGTTCTTATGATTTCAGTCTACCAAACGCGCACTCCATGACCACTCTGCAACTACTGAGCCCCAGTCTATATTACAGACCACACCCCTGAGCGATGCAGTTATACTGACTGAACTCCAGGTATAGACAGCGCTATATCTCTCATTTCTCCCATTGACATAGCTACTACTTCTAAGGCCTGGTCTACACTACGAGTTTAGGTCGACTTTAGCCGCGTTAATTCGAATTTAGCCTGGACACGTTCACACGACGAAGCCCTTTCTTTCGACTTAAAGGGCCCTTTAAACCGGTTTCTTTACTCCACCTCCGACGAGGGGATTAACGATAAAATCGGCCTTAGGGGGTCGGAATTGGGTAAGTGTGGACGGAATTCGACGTTATTGGCCTCCGGGAGCTATCCCACAGTGCTTCATTGTGACCGCTCTGGACAGCACTCTCAACTCAGATGCACTGGCCAGGTAGACAGGAAAAGCCCCGCGAACGTTTGAATTTCATTTCCTGTTTGCTCAGCGTGGAGAGCACAGGTGACCACGCAGAGCTCATCAGCACAGGTAACCGTGATGGAGTCCCAGGATCGCAAAAGAGTTCCAGCATGGACAGAACGGGAGGTACGGGATCTGCTCGCCATATGGGGAGATGAATCAGTGCTGGCCGAACTCCGAAGCAGTAAACGAAATGGCAAAATATTAGAAAAGGTCTCCAAGGCCATGAAGGACAGAGGCCATAACAGGGACGCACAGCAGTGCCGCGTGAAAATTAAGGAGCTAAGGCAAGCCTACCACAAAGCCAGAGAAGCAAACGGAAGGTCCGGGGCTGAGCCGCAAACATGCCGCTTCTACGCGGAGCTGCATGCCATTCTAGGGGGTGCAGCCACCACTACCCCAACCGTGTGCTATGAGTCCCTCACTGGAGAAACACACAGGGAAGCGGGTTCGGGGTACGAGGAAGATGAGGATGAAGATAATGTAAATAGCTCACAGCAGCAAGGAAGCGGAGAAACCGGTTTCCCCAACAGCCAGGATATGTTTATCACCCTGGACCTGGAACCAGTAACCCCCGAACTCACCCAAGACCCTGTGGGCACACAGGGGACCTCTGGTGAGTGTACCTTTGTAAATATTACACATGGTTTAAAAGCAAGCGTGTTTAATGATTAATGATTAATTTGCCCTGGCAATCGCGGCCAGTACAGCTACTGGAAAAGTCTGTTAACGTGTATGGGGATGGAGCGGAAATCCTCCAGGGACATCTCCAGAAAGCTCTCCTTCATGTACTCCCAAAGCCTTTGCAAAAGGTTTCTGGGGAGGGCTGCCTTATCCCGTCCGCCATGGTAGGACACTTTACCACGCCAGGCCAGTAGCACGTAGTCTGGAATCATTGCATAACAAAGCATGGCAGCGTATGGTCCCGGTGTTTGCTGGCATGCAGACAACATCCATTCCTTATCGCTCTTTGTTATCCTCAGGAGAGTGATATCATTCACGGTCACCTGGTTGAAATGGGGCAATTTTATTAAGGGGACATTCAGAGGTGCCCGTTCCTGCTCTGCTGAACAGAAATATTCCCCGCTGTTAGCCACGCGGTGGGGGGGAGGGGTGAAGTGATCATCCCAGAGAATTGGGTGTGTGGGGGAGGGGAATTAGTTGGGTTTGTGCTGCACGTTAACCCTGAAACCTCAGCCCCTCCTTTTACATTGCAAACCCATTTTAAATGGCCAACCCAACGGGTGCTTGGTATGGTTAATGAGAGCAGTACTGTTTTAAACCATCCCCACATGTTAACAAGGTTAAAAAAGCCAAAAGACTGTGTCTTACCATGGCTGCCTGCAAGCTGAAATCTGTGGCCTGGCACTGCGTGAGTGATCTCTCACACCAAACCGGCAGGCCCTCAATATAAGAGGAAAAATGCGACCTTGTAACGAAAGCACATGTGCTGTGTGATGTGAACAGCAAAATTTAACGTGAAAGAGTGTACCCATTGTTCTCTAAAATGTATCTTTTTTAACCACCTCTCCCTTCTCCTCCACCAGCTGCAAATGTTTCTCCTTCACAGAGGCTAGTGAATATTCGAAAGCGGAAGCGAAGGACGCGTGATGAAATGTTTACTGAACTACAGACTGCCTCCCACGCTGACAGAGCACAGCAGAATGCGTGGAGGCAGTCAATTACTGATTTTAGAAAAGCCCAATATGAGCGAGAGGAGAGGTGGCGTGCTGAATCGCGGGCTGAAGAGGAGAGGTTGCGTGCTGAATCGCGGGCTGAAGAGGAGAGGTGGCGTCAGCTTGCACACAGAAGGCAAGAGTCGATGCTCCGGCTGCTAGAGCATCAAACTGATATGCTCCTGCGTATGGTTGAGCTGCAGGAAAGGCAGCAGGAGCAGAGACCGCCGCTACAGCCCCTGTGTAACCAACAGCCCTCCTCCCCAAGTCCCATTGCCTCCTCACCCAGACGCCCAAGAACACGGTGGGGGGGCCTCCGGCCACCCAGTCACTCCACCCTAGATGATTTCCCGAGCAATAAGTGTTAAAGTTTTAAAGTTTTAAACTGCAGTGTGTCCTTTTCCTTCCCTCCTCCCCCACCCATCCCGGGCTACCTTTGCAATTATCCCCCTAGTTGTGTGATGAATTAATAAAGAATGCATGAATGTGAAGTAACAATGACTTTATTGCCTCTGCAAGCGGTGCTCGAAGGGGGGAGGGAAGGGTGGGGTGGTTGGTTTACAGGGAAGTAGAGTGAACCGGGTGGGGGGGGGTGGAGGGTTCATCAAGGAGAAACAAACAGAAGTTTCACACCGTAGCCTGGCCAGTCACAAAACTAGTTTTCAAAGCTTCTCTGATGCGCACCACGCCCTGCTGTGCTGCTCTAACCGACCTGGTGTCTGGCTGTGCGTAATCAGCGGCCAGGCGATTTGCCTCTACCTCCCACCCCGCCATAAATGTCTCCCCCTTACTCTCACAGATATTGTGGAGCGCACAGCAAGCAGCAATAACAATGGGGATATTCTTTTCGCTAAGGTCTGAGCGAGTCAGTAAGCTGCGCCAGCGCGCTTTTAAACGCCCAAATGCACATTCCACCACCATTCGGCACTTGCTCAGCCTGTAGTTCAACAGGTCCTGACTCCTGTCCAGGCTGCCTGTGTACGGCTTCATGAGCTATGGCATTAAGGGGTAGGCTGGGTCCCCAAGGATCACGATAGGCATTTCAACATCCCCAACGGTTATTTTCTGGTCCGGGAAGAAAGTCCCTTCCTCCAGCTTTCGAAACAGAACAGAGTGCCTGAAGACGCGAGCATCATGTACCCTTCCCGGCCAGCCCACGTTGATGTCGGTGAAACGTCCCTTGTGATCCACCAGGGCTTGCAGCAGCATTGAAAAGTACCCCTTGCGGTTTATGTACTCGGTGGCTTGGTGCTCCGGTGACAAGATAGGGATATGGGTTCCGTCTATCGCCCCACCACAGTTTGGGAATCCCATTGCAGCAAAGCCATCCACTATGTCCTGCACGTTTCCCAGAGTCACTACCCTTGATATCACCAGGTCTCTCATTGCCCTGGCAACTTGGATCACAGCAGCCCCCACAGTAGATTTGCCCATTCCAAATTGATTCCTGACTGACCGGTAGCTGTCTGGCGTTGCAAGCTTCCACAGGGCTATCGCCGCTCGCTTCTCAACTGTGAGGGCTGCTCTCATCCTGGTATTCTGGCGCTTCAGGGCAGGAGAAAGCAAGTCACAAAGTTCCATGAAAGTGCCCTTACGCATGCGAAAGTTTCGCAGCCACTGGGAATCGTCCCACACCTGCAGCACGATGCGGTCCCACTAGTCTGTGCTTGTTTCCCGGGCCCAGAATCGGCGTTCCACGGCATGAACCTGCCCCAGGAACACCATGATTTCCACATTGCTGGGGCCTGTGCCTTGTGAGAGGTCTAGGTCCATGTCCATTTCCTCATCACTCTCATCGCCGCACTGCAATCGCCTCCTCCTCGGCTGGTCCTGGTTTTGCTTTGGCATGTCCTGGCTCTGCATATACTCCAGGACAATGCGCGTGGTGTTCATAGTGCTCATAATTGCCGCGGTGATCTGAGCGGGCTCCATGATCCCAGTGCTAGCTATGGCGTCTGGTCTGAAAAAAGGCGCGAAACTAGTATCTGAAGGACCAGGGGAAGGAGAGAGGGAGGGAGGGAGGGAGGGTCAAGTGACGACATGGCGTACAGGTACAGGGAATTAAAATCAAGAAAGGTGGCTGTGCATCAGGGAGGAATACAAACAACTGTCACACAGAATGCCCCCCCCCCCCCGAGATTGAACTCCTAAGCCTGGGTTTAGCGGGCCATTGATTTGACGGAGGGAGGGGGGAAGGAAATGAATACAGAACAAATCTATTTTTTACATCTTAAGACGACGGTGCAGCATGACTGATAGCCCTCGGCATTTTCTGGGTGCTTGGCAGCAAATACTGGGCACTTGGCAGTATGATGATGACGGATACCAGTCATAATATACTATTTACTGCCAAAAGGCAAGGGGTTGCTGCTGTGTAGCAATGTAGCCCCACGTCTGCCAGCCACATGTCTGCCAGCACCCAGATTGCCCTCGGCCTCTTCTGGGTGCTTAGCAGACAATACTTGGCAGAAAATAGTATACTACGACTGATAGCCATCATCGTCAAGACAGTTCGATAGGACAGAGCATGTCTGTCCAGGTGCCAATGATTGATGGCCACGGCTGTACGACGAGGACGGTTACCAGTCGTAATAAACCATCTACTGCCAAAAGGCAAAAGGTAAGGGGCTGGTGCAATGCAGCCCTACGGCTGCCAGCCCCACAGCTACCAGCACCCAGATCGCCGATGAAGGCTACCAGTCATGCTGCACTGTCTACCGCCAAAAGGCAGTTAGCAGCTGCTGCTGTGTAGCAATGCAGTCCCACGTCTGCCGGCACCCGGATGACATATGGTGACGGTGAGCTGAGCTGAGCGGGCTCCATGCTTGCCGTGGTATGTTGTCTGCACAGGTAACCCAGGTAAAAAGGCGTGAATCTATTGTCTGCCGTTGCTGTGACGGAGGGGGAGGGGCCTGACGCAATGTACCCAGAACCCCCCGCGGCACTGTTTTGCATCATTCGGGCATTGCGATCTCAACCCATAATTCCAATGGGCGCCGGAGACTGCGGGAACTGTGGGATAGTTACCCATAGTGCAATGCGCCGGAAGTCGACGCTAGCCTCGGTACTGTGGACGCGGTCCGCCGACTTCATGCACTTAGAGCATTTTATGTGGGGTCACACACAATCGGCTGCATACAACCGATTTCTATAAAACCGGCTTCTATAAATTCGACCTAATTTCGTAGTGTAGACATACCCTAAGAGAGATGGAGTACCTACACCAACAGGAGAAGCTCTTCTGTCAGTGTAGATAGTGTCTTCACTAAGTGCTACAGTGGCACACCTGCACCAGTGTAGCTGAGCCACTGCAGCACAGTAATTGTAGATGAACCCAGTGTTTGTAACCAAATTCCCTTTTTCCTGGGCCTTCCATGAGCCAAGTTACATGCGGGTATGCGGGGGCCCCAAAATAACTGCTGGCACAGACACACCACAAAGAACAATATTGTTTCTGTGGAATAAAGTTCCTTCCTCCCCCTTCATGTACAATCCTGATCTCCTCAACACCCTGGTGTTATGAACCTCTCCAGTGTTTCCCATATTTTTATTCTTGAATCTACCTCTATAGTCCACTAAGATTTGCAGAATGAGTGAATAGTAACCTTTTTGGTTCACATACTGACTTGCCTCTTTTGGTGGGCAAAGTATTGGCATATAGGTGCCATTGATGGAAGCCCCATCCTCTCAAATGTCATGTGACCAGCACGTGGTTCAGATGTGCCTAGTGATTGGAGCAGGAGTCAGGCTTAGTGGTTAGAACAAGAGTCAGTAGCCAGAAATCAGAGCCCATGGTCAGAGCTGGAGTCAGAGGTCAGGTGCCAGAGCCAAAGCATGACAACCAGAATCAGGAGCTGGAGCCTAGGGTCTGAACAAGAGTCAGAGGCCAGAACTAAGGGTCAGAGTTGGAGTCAGGAATCAGAGCTGAAGGTCAGAACTGGCTTACCTGTAGTGAATCAAGGCAGGGGCAAGACTGGGCGAAGGCAGGAGCCAGGCTGTAACAAGGTTAGAAAGAGGCAGGAGCAAGACTGGAATAAGGCAGGAGCAAGGTTGGGAACAAGCTGCTGCAGGAACTATTGCAGCTGTGGGTGAATGCTTTGAGCAGCCACTGAACTGCTGCTGGACTTAAGAGCCGGTCTGCTGACTCTTCCAACCAATCAGGCAGTGTAACCTCTCAGGCAGACAACTATAGGCCAGCTGCATCCATTAGGTTACCCACAGCCTGGCTGTGCTGTAGGCTCCAATTCCTGACAAAATCCCACTATTATTTCTGGAACTTTTTGACGTGTCAGATAGTTCTGCCCAAATTTCATCCAGCATCTCGCTGATAGTCTACTCCATTGCATAAACTTAATCTGTCCCATAATATGGAGCAGGAGCAGAACCACATCATCATCCCATTGCACCATGTCTTCTACTCAGTTTGGCAGGAGGGAGACGTGATCAAGAACTGCCAAATTATTTTAGGGCCCGGGGGGTCGCGGTATTGCCACTCTTATTTCTGCGCTACCTTCAGAGCTGGGTAGCTGGAGAGTGGCAGCTGTTGACTGAGGGCCCAGCTCTGCAGACAGCAGTGCAAAAGTAAGGATAATACCATCCATGCCATCCTTACTTCTGCACTGCTCTCCAGCTGCCCAGTTATGAAAGCAGCACCGCCGCCAGCAGCAGCGCAGAAGTAAGGGTAGCAGAATCGCAACCCCCTCTACAATAACCTTGCGACCCCCACCCCCCCACAACACTCCTTTTGGGGCCAGGATCCCTACAATTACAACACAGTGAAATTCAACATAAGAACATAAGAACGACCATACTGAGTCAAACCAAAGGTCCATCTAGCCCAGTATCCTGTCTTCCGACAGTGGCCAATACCAGGAGCCCCAAAGGGAATGAACAGAACAGGTAATCTTCAAGTGATCCATCCCCTGTCACCCATTCCCAGCTTCTGGCAAATAGAGGCTAGGGACACCTTCCCTTCCCATCCTGGCTAATAGCCATTGATGGACCTATCTTCCATGAATTTATTTAGTTCTTTTTTGAACCCTGTTATAGTCTTGGCCTTCACAACATCCTCTGGCAAGGAGTTCCACAGGTTGACTGTGCATTCTGTGAAAAAATACTTCCTTTTGTTTGTTTTAAACCTGCTGCCTTTTAATTTCATTTGGTGACCCCTAGTTCTTGTGTTATGAGGGGGAATAAATAACACTTCCTTCTTTACTTTCTCACACCAGTCATGATTTTATAGACTATCATATCCCCCCTTAGTCGTCTCTTTTCCAAGCTGAAAAGTCTCAGTCTTATTAATCCCTCCTCATATGGCAGCTGTTCCATACCCCTAATCACTTTTGTTGCCCTTTTCTGAACTTTTTCCAAGTCCAATATATACATTTTTTGAGATGGGGCGACCATATCTGCACACAGTATTCAAGATGTGGGTGTACCATGGATTTTTATAGAGGCAATATGATATTTTCTGTCATATTATCTATCCCTTTCTTAATGATTCCCAACATTCTGTTCACTTTTTTGATTGCTGCTGCACATTGAGTGTTTTCAGAGGATTCTCCACAATGACTCCAAGATCTTTCATTCTGAAGATTCACTCTTCACTCCAAGATCTCTTTCATTCTGAAAACTGACCATTTATTCCTACCCTTTATTGTCTATGGTAACTTTGCTAGTCGTCTAGTCACGTTTTATTTTTGTGAGAAGACTGAAGCAATGTAGGCATTGAGCAGCTCTGCCTTCCTATCATCTTCCGTTACCAGCTCACCTGCTCCACTGAGCAGCGGTCCCACACCATCCTTGATCTTTCTTTTTTGTCTGACATATTTGAAGAACCCCTTCTTGTTGTCTCTAACATTTCTTGCCAGCTGTCACTCATTCTTTGCCTTGGCTTTCCTGATTTTGTCCCTACAAACTCGTGCTATTCCCATCTATACTTCCTTGGTGACATGCCGCTCCTTCCATTTCCAGAATCTATCCCTTTTGGTTTTTAGATATGTAAACAGGGTCTGCTGAATTCTTCCCTGACAGCTAGCTGGGAGAGGGAGAGACTTAAGGAGCAAACTGTATTTACAAGCACACACCTACTCTGCTTAGATATCCAGCAGATAGAGCTGTATTGCTCAAAGTGATCAACTGTGGCTGGTGTTGGGTTACAAATTACCTTAGTACTGAATGCAGGGGTAGTGAAATGCTGTTACCAATGTTGGCATTATTGTATGAATAAAAGGGAGCAGAACTGTGCTTAACCTGTCCCACATGAGGGGGTCACCCTCAGCTGAAAGGACCTTGTTAAGCCAGGGTCTTGAATGCCAGAGGCCTGTGGAAATAAGAGGGATAGGGACAGGTATCCCAGCCAGAAGGTGTGTGGACCCTTCCCCAGGGTCCTCCCGAGACTGGTTTAACCTGTTGCTCCCCACTGTTCAAAGAAAGAGCTAAATAGGCTTCATTAGGAGCCTCTTCGTTATTTTAAATGCCCAGTCAGAGCTGAACTCAGTTGTGGTGGGGGAGTGTTTCTGCCCTGCCTGCTAAGAGCTGAAAATTACTAAGAGACTGATGTGCAGAGGTCACAGCAGAGAGGCAGGTGGCCGCAGAAGGTGACTGACAGTTGGCTGGTGAGGCAGTGCGCAGAATGAGCAGCTGGGGAGGCAGTGAGGAACTGTAGCTGGCAGGATGGCCAGCGGAGAGGCCAGCCAAAGCCAGTGCTCAGATGCCAGAGCAAGTAAGGTGTCTTCTTCCCCGGGTGGGAGATGAACTCACACAGATGTGCCTCTGAACCCTGGGGTCCTCTCTGACCAAGGATAACCACTGTGAGTGGGGTATGGAGTGAGGGAGCAGAGAGAGGCACAGAAAAGGAACTGTTGTTTGTAGAACTCAAGAACATGAGGCAGAAGGCACTGCCCCATGCACTCTGGGGTAGGTGTCCTGCTCACAGTTTTATGATTATGAATCCCGCTTGTGGCATTTTCCCTAATTAAAGTCAGGTGACTTCCCTCCTTTCATTAAAAGTTTCTTTTCTACACTCAGACTCCGTGCTTGCGAGTGGGGAAGTATTGCGTCTCAAAGGTGCCTAGGGGTGGTGTGTAATTTTCCCAGGTTACTGGGTGGCGGGTTGAGATGGTTCTGTGTTGTGTCGATGGAATGGAACCCCTATATATTGGACCTGGCCCTGGTTGCTGCTGGCTCCACCTGGCAGAAGGGTTACAGATAGCTAAAAAACTCCATGTGCAGCCACACTGGCCTCCGGAGGTTCTTCTTATCTTTCCTCTGCGTCAGAATAGCTTGTTGAGCCATAGTAACCAATACAATACATGTTAAGTCATAGTAACTAATACAATATTAAACATGACCTAGTATTCAATGTTAACCTTAGGGTTAACCACAACCAGATGATGCAATATTAAATAGGACAAGCTCTCTCTACACTGAATGTTTAACATCATGTTAGTTACCATAACTCCCAGAGGTGGTATTCTAACCCAGTGCAATTTTCCAGTGCAAAAAAATATATACCCTAGTGGCATTGCTAGCTTGTGTTTAATTTGTGGACAAGTGTGCATTTGCAGTGATTTCCTGAAGAATGTGGAATGGGTCACATCACAGGAGGTCTGGTCATGTCCTCGTGATCTTAAAAAAACAGGTGCTAAGCTCTGAGGATTTGTCTGAACTTTGATTTTGTTTACATTTTAATTGATCTATATTTTTTATGTTGTTTTATTTATACTTCTTATATTATCTATCGTCACCCAAAGCTCCTGAGGAGGAAGGCAGAGAGTAGGCACCCAATAAATATATATATTCATTTAGTATTTATGCAGTCTACCTTATCCTGTTATGATTAAAATATACACGCAAAACTACCTACAGTTCTCCAGATAAATTAAGAGCTACATTTGTCCCTCCATAGTCAATTACCTTAATTCTGTCTGTGGTTTCTTTATTTTTTATTAGTTTTAAAAATAAATAATTTTTCTTGTTCATTGATTGATTACATTTTCCCTTGTCAGACTATTTGCAAAATTCAAAGTTAATGGATTTTGGGGTGGAAAAAAAAGAAGCCATCACTATAAAGACGCCAGGCCAAATCCTCAGCTGTAGCCAATCCGCACATAGTGCAGCTAAGGAAGAAGAGTGCTCAGCATCAGCTGTTCCTCTGCCAGCTGCCAACAGCCCCAAGAGGCCAATAAATGGAGTGACGTTAAGCAGCAGCCCTATATAGGCACTGATAGAGCACTTAGCTGAGACTCAGGAGACCTGGGTTCTTTTCCTGGCTTTGCCACCTACCTGCTGTGTGACCTCGGGCATGTTACTTCACTTCCTTGTGTTTGCTTCTCCCCACACCCGTAGTCTGTTTTATATGTTTAGAATATAAATTCTGTCCCCCTACAATGTATCTATACAGTAGGTCAATAGGCCTCTATCCCAATTGGCCCTCCACATGCTATTGTAATATGAATAATATTTTTAAAAGGCTTATGATCTAGTGGTTAAAGCAAAAAATTGAGAGCCAAGAATGCCTGCAAATGATCCACTGATTCACTATTCCAGTCTTAGTCTATGAAGCAATCATAAATGTGTCCATGTTTAAAAAATGTTCAGAAGAAGTAATTCTTCAGCAGTGCCAAAGACTAAGAGGAACAAAGTGGAGACATTATTTATTGAGCAAACGTTTCAGGATTATGTCCTCCTAAGACACCCCAGTGGCTAGAAGTTCTTCAAACTGCATTTGTAAGCATTTCTTTCAGGAGACAATGCCACCCTTGTGAAAATTATGACAATTTCTTTAGGGACTTGAAATGATTAATAATGAGTTTCTATGCAGACTTCCAGGGGAAATTATCTATAAAGTGGCTTTTCTACATAAAACAAAGGTCAATAAGGGAATAACCCTCTCCAGACCCTCAAAAGAAAGGGGAAAATCCCTTAGCAGGAACATCTTTAACAGGGTCACTTTCAGGTGTCACATCTCATACCATAACCCATCCCCTCCACTCCATCAATAACGACAGCTTTGATATTCTGTTTCTCCTACAACCATCTTCTTCTCTTTTTTCTTTACCCCCAATCCAAGGAATGCCCTTCCTGAACTGGTCTGCAGGCCACTACCCACTCTGCATTCATATCCCTCCTGAAGACCCATTTCCTTCATAATGGCTACAGGATACAAGTTCACTGAAGTCAATGGAAAGATTCCTATTGACTTCCATGGGCTTTGGATCAGGTCCTGACTGACTAAATCACCTATATATTTACTTCATTTATCTCATGAGTGAACTAATCTGTGACACGATGCCCCACATTCTTCATAGAGATATGGTTATGATATGATTATGGCATAACTAAGATTTATTTTATGCAAGATGGATCACGTGAGATATCATTGGAAAGGTTATAATTTATGAATATGATTATCCTATTTTTATGCATGTATCATTTTTGTATCAAGTTAGGAATATTGCCTATGCATCTATTACAAATGTGTTTACACCTGGGGAATGCCCACCAGACAGAATGCAATCAGTCTAGATGGCCAGTTGGGAAGGACCATTAGGGAAAATAATAGGTCTTTCAAGATGCTAATCACCCACTGAGAAGTCTTCCTGGGGGCGCTACAAACAGCCTCTGAGTTATGGCTACGGGGTCATGTGACCAAGTCACCTGGTACTAGACTCCATGATAATACTAGTATTTTTCCGCTGACTGGGGGTGGGAATCACATTGGGAGACAAAGGATTTCCGCCCTATGTAAAAACTATTTAAGGCAGGGTCGTGACATCATCGTGGTTCATTCTTCATTAACTCCCCGCCCAAGAAAGAAGGCTGCTGGAAACACCTGAGAAACAAATAGACTGAATGGGGGGGCTGAGCCCAGGCTAGAGGGTGTCTGGCCTGTGAAAGGAATATCTGGAGTTTTAAGCTGCAAGCAAGGGCAGCTTGCCTTCAAGAATCTCTGCAATCTGCCTAGAACAACATTTAGGGTGAGACTTTGCTGTTTATAACCAGTTTCTATAGTATATTAAGCTTAGATTGTGTGTTGGTTTTATTTGCTAGGCAATCTGCTTTGATCTGTTTGCTATCCCTTATAATCACTTAAAATCTATCTTTTGTAATTAATGAACTTGTTTTTGTTTTGTCTAAATCCCAGTGTGTGGAATTCATAACTGGGGGGCAAACAGCTGTTGCATATTTCTCTCCACATTAAGGGAGGGGCGAATTTCATGTGCTTACGCTGTATAGTTCTCTGTGCAGTACAAGATGGTATAATTTTGGGTTTGCGCTCCACGGGGGGGGGGGCACTTGAGTACTGGGCAGTTCCTTAGCTGAGCCTTCCCATGCAGAGCTGATCTCAGCATCTGTGTGTAAAGCTGCAGCTGGGTGTATCCCTACCTGTATGCGTGCTGCTTAAGTGCAGTCTGAAGCCCGAGGGAGGGCTTGGCTGGCTTGCCTCGCCTCAGCAATAAAGTATAAAGGGAGCCCAGGCTGGTGGGTCAGGCGGGCTCAGTGAGACCCCAGTTCCAGGTGGCACCCCGGGGGAAAACCTGTCACATAATTATCTATGCTGAAGGAAGGGATCACATGTTAGTAGAAAGGGGAGGAAGGATCCTGGACTTGAAGCTGAGGTTTGGTTTGGGGATAGCCTGACTAATAGCACCAGGCCTTCCTTTTTTAACAGAAAGGTGAGTTAAAAAAGTCAAATCATGTAAGAAAAACAGATCGATTTATATGTGAATTTATTCATTCTGAGTGAAACAGTCCATGGCTGGAAAACAAACAGAGCTGAACTCCCTTGTTTGATCAGTGTGCATACTGTGCAAATAAAGTATGCCCAGAACATTGAAAACCTGCTCGGTAGCAGTTAGCCAAAGAAACAGCCCAAGGAGGAGTATAAAATAATGAATGCGTTAAAACACGTAATAGTCCTACAGGATAATCTCCACACATGAGACAAAGTAGTCATACATTGTGGCCTGCATTTGCCTGCCTAGGGGCAAAAACTGGCCAACACTCCCTAGCCGGTGTAGATCCAGCCAAACCAGTTCTTATGCCGCTGCTACACACCACCATCAGGTGTCAGTATGTGAGCGAACATGTGTGGGAAGTTTCACTGGATGGAGGCTGCTATGTTCTGGCTAAACTTGGCTGCTGAATGGCCTCTTGGAGGCCATAGCTAGCGGCCATAAATTAGAGCAGTCCTAATGAGAATTAAAGTTCTCCACACTGGGAATTTAAGCCATTTATACAACTTGATTAAAACTGCATTTATATAATAGTCATACACTTTGCCTTAGTGAGGAGTGCAGGGTCAGTGTATAAATAATAACAATACAATATACTTGAACAGGGGGGAGAGATAGCTCAGTGGTTTGAGCACTGGCCTGCTAAACCCAGGATTGTGAGTTCAATCCTTGAGGGGGCCACTTAGGGATCTGGGGCAAAATCAGTACTTGGTCCTGCTAGTGAAGGCAGGGGGCTGGACTTGATGACCTTTCAAGGTCCCTTCTACTCCTAGGAGATAGGATAGGATCAGATAATAATTGGTCTCTTACAACACATAACCAGTACGAAAACTTTACATTCCTCTCATTCTATGGAATACCCTTACAATTAATTATGACTTCAGAGCTACAGTTTAGGGCTTAAAAATAAAAATCACAATGTATATGCCTGCAAAGCAATATAAAACTAACAGATAATGACAGGCTAATATTTGATGGGAGATAAAAGCAAAAAGAAGAAATTTTACAAGATCACCCTTTAGGCCCTTAACTGTTATGGCCATCGGTCAGCCTACTTGATCAAAAGAATGAAGCGTTACCTTTGCATTAAAAAAAAATCTCTAATCTACCTAGAAGTGTCATATACACACACAGCTAGTTTCGGGACTGATGGGATTTGTAAACTGTGCTGTGTTGTTTCTATCTAATATTCCCATTTATAAAGATATTCTATAGGACTTGTAAACATTTTAAATCAATACAAACTTGGGTAAAGTATCCATTGTGTGTACCCACTCATTTACACGTTCAGCTAGGAAATAAATCAGTCCTAGAGTCCAAGTCTTCCTGGCCTGTTGGAAGTTATACATCTGTCTGTTTGTTTACATTAGAAATTCAGGGCTTGTCTACTCTTGTTTTTCTTGGATAACTCTATGGACAACAGGATAATTAGTAGGCTTATGACATTAGTATACCAAGAAGTAAAACCTGATTATTTGGAAGAAGCAGTAATGTTTATGCACCCCCTTTAAAACTCTTTGGACCAGATCCTCAGCTGGTATAAACCACATAACTTCATTGACTTCAGCCATTTGGTTGTTTTTTGCTTTGCTTTGTTTGTAGGGGGTGGTGTTTTTTTTTTTCAAATGTCTAATAAACCATTGAGTTGGCACCAATGACATCCTCACTAGTATTTTGTCTATTAATTCACTACAGGCAGCACTACTTCCAACAGTCAAAACCTCTGAGCAGCTTTCAAACAGCTGAAACATTTAGTAAATTAATAAGAAAAAACCATGTAATGTTTCCTTCTTTCCCCAAAGATTGGAGTACAGAACAGGGAGAGAGAAGTACACTTGTCTACTGTCTAGGACTAGCCAGGCTTGGACAAGTGACAGCTAAAGGTCTGATATCTCACAAACAACAAGCACAATAAATACCTTGTATAGTGTATGGGAAATAAGAATTCCAGTCTTTCTGATGGTATACAGCAGGGGTAGGCAACCTCTGGCACGCGTGCCGAAGGTGGCACGCGAGCTGATTTTCAGTGGCGCTCACACTACCCGGGTCCTGGCCACTGGTCCGGGGACCTCTACATTTTAATTTAATTTTAAATGAAGCTTCTTAAACATTTTAAAAACCTTATTTACTTTACATACAACAATAGATTAGTTATATATTGTAGACTTAGAGAAAGAGACCTTCTAAAAAGGTTAAAATGTATTACTGGCATGCGAAACCTTAAATTAGAGTGAATAAATGAAGACTCGGCACATCACTTCTGAAAGGTTGCCGACCCCTGGTACACAGTATTCATGTCTAGGTCTGGCTAGTTGTAAAATATCACGCCTTAACACTGTGACAACGTGTTTTAGAGAAAAACTATTTTAGATTATTTGTTAACATTTTAAAATCTGCTAGTACAAATGTTTCTGTCACTCAGTGGTCTGCCCATGGTAATGTAGACAGGCTTATTTGATGGGCAGAGGAATTCAAAACTAAAAATATAAAAATTTGGAAACTCTGGAAATATTTTCATAATTTTTTTTCCCTGTAGAAACTGGCATAATTAAAATACACACTGGGTTATGGTGGTAAGCAGGTTCTATTGGTGCTTGTTTGGGATGACCTGCAAAACTCACTCATACTTTTACTACTTGTGAGTAATGGGGCCAACCCAAACATATGCCAATAAAACCACTATACCAGGGGTTCTCAAACTGGGAGTGGGGACCCCTCATGGGGTCGTGAGGTTATTACATGGGGGGTCCCGAGCTGTCAGCCCCCACCCCAGTCCCCGCTTTGCATCCAGCATCTATAATGGTGTTAAATATATTTAAAAGTGTTTTTAATTTATAAAGAGGGGTCGCACTCAGAGGCTTGCTATGTGAAAGAGGTCACCAGTACAAAAGTTTGAGAATCACTGCGCTATACCATCACAAATAAGGCCCCTCACACATTCTGTATTTACAGTTCATTTACAAAATACAGTGTATAAAGTGAATTAATCCACCATAAAGAGAAGGAAATCATGTAATTGATGCATAAAATTAAATTTAACAAAAGAAATTTCTCTCTTTAATCACTAATTAAAAGGAAAAATGCCCAGGTATATATGTAATTTCTTCTACATACACATGTGTGGGTATTATAATAACAATAATTGTAGGCAGGGCTATACTTCAAATTATAAGTCTTTGTTTTCAGTTGCTAATAACTTTGCTGAACTTTAACCATTCAAGCTGGAATTTTCCATGCCAGGTGTCTGCTTTGTGATAAATTTGTTTGGAAAATTTCAGCCAAAATGGTTCAACCATTTTTGAGAGGAAAATGCATTGTTGCCAGAATTAAGGTTGCAGCAGGAGTCTTGTGGAAAAAATACTATGTGATTATGTAATTAAAGACTATCATAATGCATACACACAATAGTATGTAATCATGTAATTAAAGATTATCATAATACATACATAAAAGGGGACCAAATTAAAATTGCCCAGGCAACCTTAATTCTGGCATTTCCTAATGTTTGAGCGCTTGACTTTGCAACGTTAATAACATTCTTTTCATGTCTTTTTTTGTGTGCACGTTTTTATATTATAATTGCTTTCTTCTCCCCGTACCCTTTATAAGTGACCTGTCTTAGACTGCAAGCAGCAGGAACTGTGTTTTTGTATGTGTCTGTATAGTGGCTTGCATGATGGAGCCCCAATCCTAATTAGGGTCTCAATGCTACCGTAATATTAATAATAATTTTACTGTAGAAGAGTCTAATGGTAGTCTGTTGAAGTCAAAGAAAGTAGAATCACGTCCTTAACTAAAGTCATCTTTTTTTCTTTCCTTTACTAGGCTGTAGCTTACATTGCTCTGTCACACATCCCCAAATCCCACACTGCTGTCCTCCTCAAGGCCACCCTTTCTGTAGCTAATCTACAGAATAGTATTCTAGCTACAAATGTCCTTTTTAATAAACAGTCTATCATACAGTTAGGAAATAATTAATAAGTGACACCTTTACTCCCCTTTTACACGTAAATTACATTAAATGCTTGAGACATTAGATGGTTTTTAGAATATGGCATGGAATCACAATTTTCCTAGTTTAGTTTATTCCTCAATCTTTCAGCTAAAGAGATCATTCCACTTAAATAATATTAACTTTGCAATAATATATCACCCACAAGCCGTTTCTTTCAGCATATTGCCTTTTCTCACTGCCTCTGTTCACAGAGTATAACACTGAAGCATTATTTTGATTCCTCCCCATTAATTCAGATGTACACGTGAAACACTGAGACAATAAATTGCTTTGCATTTGTTCAACACCTAATGTGTCTATTTTTCAAATCAACTCTCTGGATAAAATGGAATTCAGTTTGAGATGTTCTGACCCCATTCTCCAGCCCACACTGACACGTTCATACAGCCATAAATCCTGGATGCATGCATGCGTGCACATGTGCTGAAGAACAACTGAGGTGTTTAAACAATGAACAGGAAAAATCACAATGAGACAGAATCAATGGGCCAGATTTTACGGTCCTTACATAGGTGTGCAGTGGGTGTGAAGAGGTGTGCGGGAGCCTTCCCCCACCTTCCTGCACAGTCCATATAAGGGTAATGCAGAATTGCAGGCCCCTACACTGCTCTGTCCCTACTCCCGCAAGAGGGCAGAAAGGAATGGGACCAGCACAGAGGAAAATAGGCTGCACTCCACAAGAGGTGGGTGGTGAAGCACTGGAATGGGTTACCTAGGGAGGTGGTGGAATCTCCTTCCTTAGAGGTTTTTAAGGTCAGGCTTGACAAAGCCCTGGCTGGGATGATTTAGTTGGGAATTGGTCCTGCTTTGAGCAGGGGGGTGGACTAGATGACCTCCTGAGGTCCCTTCCAACCCTGATATTCTATGATTCTAAGAGATGTAGTAGTGTGTATACTCCTCAGTGCTCCAGGTAGTTTCAGGAGATGTGCCACCTGGAACAATGCGTTTCTGCACCATTCTGAGCTGTGAGTAAAATGGTACAATCTGGGCTATGTAAATAACTCTAACTAAACGTCTGCTCAAAATACATCAGAATGTTAAAGCAACCTCACATGTAGCTAATTAATTTATCAGTGAATACAGGGCTACTTACATAAGTGACAGGCCTTTTTTTTTCCTGGTTCTCCACCTTCTAGTTCATTGCAAATCTCATGCCTTGGTAAAATATGTAAATTAGACTTTTTAAGAAATGCCTGCTGTGATTAATTACTTAACTTTTCTTACCTGAAATAAGATGTTTGATTATTATTTAAGGGCCTCTCTTCTGTTTGCATTACAGAAATGCAGGTCCTCGGCTGGGGTAAATCAGCATAGTTCTGTAGAAGTTGGTTAACAGCTTCTGGCCCAGTTTTTGTTTCCCAGCTATACAGATTCACTCCAGGTAGAAATTTAGAGTCTCAACTCATAAAGAAATTGAATTCCAGAATGACCTATTCAACTCTTTTTAAGTTAGGGGAATGCCAATTGTTTTTAAATTGATACATTTTCTTTGTGATAATAATTCTGATTCTCCTCTCTTACCTGTTCTACGGTAGTGTGACTCAATTGACCTCAGTGGAGTTTCTCCTGCTTTACACCAACATGAAAGGCAAATCCAGACCCATTTTGTTTAATAAGAAAAGACCTGCTCCTGACCTATCCAAGAACATCTTGTTTACAGGTACAGGACTGGGCTCAACCAGGGCCGGCGCAATGCATTAGGCGACCTAGGCGGTTGCCTAGGGCGCTACTAGGGTGACCAGACAGCAAATGTGAAAAATCGGGATGGGGGTGGGGGGTAATAGGAGCCTATATAAGAAAAAGACTCAAAAATCGGGACTGTCCCTATAAAATCGGGACATCTGGTCACCCTAGGCGCTACAATTTGGGGGGCAGCGACCATGGCGGTATTTCGGCTGCGGGACCTTCCGCCGCCTCTGTGGGGGGCGGCATTTCGGGGCGGGACCTTCCGCTGCCTAGGGCGGCAGAAAAGCTGGCGGCGCTCCTGGGCTCAACTCTTTTATCACAGCAATAAGCAATGCAAAATCTGCACAGGACACTTACATACAATACACAGTGAAGCAGGACAAGTCAACCACAAATAGTCAAAAAATAGTAAAGTATTTGGCCACTCTCATCAGACTCCAGATATGTCTCAACTTCACAGCAGCAGACTATATATATAAAAACATTCCCTGTTACTGTCCTTCGGATAGAGACCTTACTTGGAAAAAGGCACTGGAAGTGATTAGTCCGGGAAGGCAATCAAAATAAGCACCTGCAAGGGACATGAGTATTTATGTACTGCACGAGACACTGGTTAGGGGCATGGGCCTACAAAGTGCTGGGATATTATTTATTCCTTTTTGTCCATCTGTTCCCAAGACCAATTCTTTTGTGTAAAAGGCCCATACTAGTGACTTCTGCAATTGCCCATGTTGTGTGTGTGAAGATCTGCTGGATGATGTCACAGCCTGCCGCACTTTAAATATACAGAGGTTGATCCTCCACTGTTCTGAACTGGTATAAGTCACACACAAACAAGAAACCCCGGGAGTCACGCTTAGCATAAAACTGGTATGGCAGATGGAGGATCAGGCCCATAAAGTCTGCTTCTGACCTCACTATAGTTTGTAATAGTATGGGACAAATTCTCCACTCACACTGGTGTAAATCAGGAGTAGCATCCCTGAAATCAATAGTTACACCATGTGAAATTGGTGTATTTGACAGAAGAATCAGGCCAGTGTCACTCCATTGACCAAAGGAAGTTCATCCTGATTGACACCAGTGTAAGATCAGACTCAGAACCAGGACTCAATTCACGCCATGGCTTTCTACCCTGCAGTAGCTGAAAGTCCCTCAAAAGCAGTGCACAAAAGCACAAGCTGACTGCAGTTCACAGCAGCTCACACTGGCCGGAGAAGGGACCAATATGAGCAACTGGGAATGGAGCAGGAGCAGGCATTAAGTTAAACAGGGATATAGACAATAGCAAAAGGAGCGTTCATGGCTGATGGGCCAGATTCAGGGCTGCCGGGTGTCATATGTCGAGCATGACATTCACTCATCCAGGGGCCCTGTACCACATATTTTCAGCACTGCTGGATCACAGTGGGGAAGCAGCAGCCTAGAAATGCACGTGGCACCAACAGCAGCAGCCAAAGGGCGAGGCCCAGTACTGACACCAGGCTCCCCCAGAACCCTGCCAGTCAGCCCCACAGCCTCAGGTCCCTCCCCAACTTCCATTTTAGACATCCAGACTGAGCACATCTTAACCCCCACTTTAACCATCGACATCCCACACAGCCTCCCTCCCCTCCCCTGAAAGCACCTCCGCTCCCAGGTTATCCCCCAGCCATTCAGCCTACAGCTTCCCCTGCAGAGACCCCCTCGCCCCTGTCACACCCCAATAACCCCCCACCCAGGCCTGGCCAGTTCTGGGTAGTGCGTGTGTGAGTATGAAAGTGGATAAGGGCTTGGGGCTCCAATGCTTTCTTTCTTCCCCTGAGTGACGTGGGAGCATTTCCAGCACTCTCTGCTGTATTTTATTATTTTATTAATAAAGCTTTAAAACTTAGACCCTTGGTGGGCTTCGTCATCTCCTCCCTGAAAAGATCCTGTGGCCCAGCCTGATCAACTGTGACCCAGGCAGATTGGTAACGAAAATCTGTCACACCCCCACAGCTTACCCACCAGACATTTGGCTTCCCCGTCCCGCCCGTCTGACATCCTTCCAGGCAGCCACCAATGTTCCCCCCATATCCCCATGCAGCTTCCAACTGCCTACCTTGTGACAGGAAGATATCCAGCACCCCCAGACATCCTATAGTAATTCCAGACTCCCTCCAGAACCCACCCCTCTACCCAGCAACCCAGGCACCTTCCAGCACTCTCCTACCTCCAGACACCTTACCGCTGACCTCCACACACATCCCAATGCCACACCCCCAACACCCTCCTGGCCTCAACCGGCTATTCTAGCAGCCCTGAAGACCCCCTACATCCACCCTAGCCATAGTTGCCAAATTTGGGGCAGCTCCTTGTCCTTCCCCTACCATTGCTTGGGCAGGAAGCGTTGACCATAAACAGAAGGTTTTGGTCAAAGTCATATGGTTCAGAAATACGCAAATTAGCTCATGATATTGTTGCCGATTTGTTCCGTTCCTAGGTGCTGCTTTGTTCTCCTGTTAGTCACGCTCTCTGTCTTGCTCGAGGTCTCTCTGGACTGACCGCTGATGATGCCATGCTTCGTGTACTGTGTGCTGGGTAATAACATGAGAGGACCCTTTATTCAGAGAGCTAGCTACAGAGATGCTGCCACTACAGCTAGCATCCCAGCCACCGCATGCACACACAGACTGAACTGCTGGTGCCTCCTCCAATCTCTTCCCTCCTGCACCTGTGCACTTCCCTCCAAGTTCAGTGTAGGTTGTTACACCAGGGTCAGTGGCTGCCTGGAGAGAACTCTCCACATGGATCTCATCTCTCTAGTACAGCAGGGCGTTTGCCACCTGTGCTGCACTGTGGACCCCATAGAGGGAGGGCAGAGACAGGTGAGCAGGAAGTGGGCTACCTGCACTGGCATGAGACAGAGAAAACACGTATCATCGCCACTCATGCCCCATGATGGCTCCTATGAAAGGAAATACAGGCTGAAGCTGAATTATCTGTTCCATGGAGCCCTCTCCACGGGCAGGACAGACCTCTTAAGCCTGCTGTGAAACTGGCCCTCTGTGTTTTCATTGGGGGTTACATACAGCCCCAGTCTTCTCTGAATGAACAGCAGAGTCTAATGACTGTAGCACATATTGCACCCTACCTCATGGGATCAAGAGAATTTGGATCCCATGAAGGCTGGGAGCACCACAAAGCTAACAGTGTTTTAATGTGTGGTTTATCCTAATCAATTTTGATTTGGCCCATGTGTTTGCAGGAATTGTTTTATCCAACCATGAGTGATACATCAATAGTGTCAGCCCATTAACTTTATTGAAAAACTCAGCAGAATAATAACTGAAGCTTTGAAAATTAACAAACTTATCTATGCTGGGATTTTTTGGACTGGTGTAGCTGCACCTGACTGTAGAAGCACTGCAGCAATGTAAAAAGTGACTCGCATAGGCACAGATGTGGTTTACCGCACTTTGAAATTGGGTTAAGTCAGTCACTTTTCCCATCTTAGCAGTGCATCTACAATAGGGGTTTGCACCAGTTCAACTACGTCAGTTCAAAAAATTCCCAGTGTAGACAACCCCTTTAATATTCTTAACGTTCAGTGCAGGTGTGAAAGCAGAAGTAAAACAGCATGTTTCATTCTGAGGCAGTGAGATATGAAATACGCATTCATAGTGGGGCACTGGGAGTTGCTAAATGAGTTTCTGATAGTCTCCATGGCAATGAAAACGCATACCAATAAGAGAAACCACACAGAAGATACAAGCCAGAGATATGTCTCCTTGACAGCAACAGAGGCGTGTGGGACTAAAAGAGCTGCATAGAAAATCTAAAGCTAGATCCCTAGCATTCTCCGCAGGTAAGGTGACTTATACGTCATAAAATGACGACACTAAAGACAAATAATAAGCAACATGAGGAAACCCTATTATTGAGCATGAAACTGTAAACACTTTAAATGCACTGTAAATATGTATATACATATTTGTGCACATTATATATTTTATTACACACAAAAAAACTACCATTGCTAAGTTAAGCACTCAGAAGTTAGGAAAGGCTAGTATTAAGATCGCCTGTGCAACCTTAATACAGCTCTCCCCCCATGCATATGTATTCTGATGCAGTATTTCATTACATGATCACCTACTATTTTTTCCCATGGAACCCTGTCTCATTCAGTATACAGACTGAACAGTGCTCACTTAATGAACAGCTAGGCGATATTTTCTTTTCTCCTCGGTGTTCAGTGTGTGGCCCCATGCTCTATTTACTACACACCATTTAAGCCCTGCTCTGAAGACAGTATTATTAATTTCCCCATGAGCTCTTCTATGGCACTCATCACTACAGAATCTGACTGGTTTGCAAACATTGATTAATCTTCACAACACCACTGGGAGGCGAAGGGCTGGTATTATCCCCATTTTACACATGGGGAACTGAGGCGCAGAGATTACATTAAAATTTTCCCACTAATTTGGGATGCCTAGGACCTGAAATTTCTGAGTACTTAGCATTGTATAGCACGTTATATGTTCAAAGAACAGTTCACAGCTGGGAATGCTCAGGACTCTGCAAATCAGACCCCAGGCTATCAAACTGCGCACCCAGAAAATGAGAAATGCACAATTAGTGAGTGACCTGTGGAAAGTTTGATTTAAGTTACTTGCCAGCATCACATGTGAACGCTATGGAAGAAGCAGGGAAAGAATCCAATTCTCCAAGGCAATATTCAACTGCCTTAACCAGCACTGTCTTTTCTCTTCCTGAAATCTCCTGCCTCATTCACTGCTCACCTTCCAACTTCTGCTACAAGTGAAGCAGGATTCCTACAGTCAAGGATCTCCTTCACTGCATAACCCTGATTCATGCACAGAGCAGATCCCGTGAATCCCGTGGAAGGAGCTGTGAAAAAAACAGTAAGTGAGAATATAATGAAAGCCAGTATCCTAAAGCACATGCACAAGGGGGCCATATTATGGTTGTACAGGCAACCTTAATTCTGGCATTTCCAAACTTTTGAGTGCACGACTTTGGGACCTCGATAATATCTTTTAACATAGTTTTTTGTGTGTAATTTGCTAGGACTTCTGAGCCTTGCTCTCCTGACTTGTTCCTGTTTCCCTGCCTTGCTCCAGGTTCCTGTTTCCCTGACCTCTTCCTGGTTCCTGCCTTGTTCCTGATCTGACCCTTGGCTTGACTCTCTGATGCTGGCTCTGATCTTTGGCTTGACCCCCAAGTCTGATTCTGGCTCTGACCACTAGTGGTGACTGCCCAAGCCCCAGTCATGACATCCAGTCCCAGTCTCCTTGCCCTACCAGGTCTAGCTTCCTCTACAGCTCCTAGCATCCCCAGCTCCCAGTACCCGTCTCTTTGCCCAGTCAGTCAAAGTTTCTCTCCTCCCAGTTTCAATGGACTTCTTGACCCAATCTACTTCTTTCCCTCTCCCTGCTCTGGCTTTTGTCCCCTTTGCATTCTAATCAGATGGCATCCTCCTCCACACTGGTTGGGCACTAGCAAGCAGGTCATACAGAGCACAGGAGAGACAAGCTCCTGTCTCTTGGTTTTAGGGCTTGGTCCCACCCCAGCCTAGAGCAGCCATTACAGGTAAAGTCACAGTCACTCTGTGGGGATGGCATATGTACTGTGCAGCCACAGGTAGCAGCTATGAGGGAATGGAGCATGCTTGGTTGCTCTGTGGGGATGAGGCATTTGCGGACTAGTCAGCACTAGGAACTCTGAGAAGCTTGAGCATGTTCAGTGAGGATGGAATCTTCAGAGTCTTTAGCTGCTAAAACTGAAGAAGTCTTTACTGAGCATGTGTGAACAGTGAGTGTTCCAAGGCTTATAAACTTGGCCAAATTTGGGCAGAGTTTTACAGGGATTGCTGACACAAAGCCCCCCTGCCAGCTTTCAAGTCCCTACTCCACAGTATGGGGGCTCTTCAGCTTTGCAAAGCAAAGATCACCATATTTATTTTTTTAACCTGAGCAAAACAATGTATTTTTCCCTCGTCTTATTTGTGGAAATGGCTGAACTGTTTTGGCTGAAATAATCAATCAATCAGTCAATAAAAAATCATGCTGAGACAGGCAGCTGGCATGGAAAATTTCAGCCTGAGCAATTTTAAGTCTGGCAAAGTTATAAGCAAGTGAAAACAGGGTCTTATAACCTTAATAAGAGGCGGTGCTACCGTCCTCACCTACAATATATGTATTACATACATTTGCCATTTCTTTTGCTGATAATTATAAATACAGAAAGTAAATTCCAATTCTCCTATTTGACCCTCCTCAGCCAATTGATTGGCTGATTTATTTTAGGCATCACAGCAGAGATGGGTCATGACCAGACATTCGGGAGAGGGGAGTGGTTTTACAGATTAGTTCAAGGAAGGTATATTCCGTGCTTTAGGGACAGCATGGAAAAAGGCCCTGAGATGTTTGCAGGACAAGCTGACAGGAGAGCTGTCCCTGGCAAAGTAGAGGCGTGATAACAGAGAGAAGCAGGCAAATAGGGTCTTGAAAGTGAGAACAGAAAGAGTGAACTTGTAGTGAAACAAGGTGGAAGCGAGTGGAGAGATTCAAAGAAGGAGGGCTTTTAATTTAACTGCCCTTTAATTTAAATTGAATACATTGTACAGCAGGAGTCAAACTTTTAGGGCATGTATTTTTAGCTGGGATTATTCCCTTTCTCCCTTTTGCAGGAATAAATGGTGCCCACAAAGCGTGCACCCATGAAAACAGATTACATGTCTGAGTACCTGACCTGAGGGTTCAGCCAGGTTAGTAAAGACACAAGTACTTACAATGGCATATGCAGTTCAACAGCAGGTATAAAAATATGGGGGCTAGCTTTGCAGACATAAATGGCACCCTTTAAATGGCGACGACCTTTCTATGAAAAGAACATAAGACCAAAAAGATCACTAAAAATAAAGTGCTTCTCAAAAATATATTAACATCTGTGAAAATACAGTACTTAGTGGTGCCTGCAGTTTAGGTGATTTCCACTTCAGGCTGTATTCATCTTCCCCAGAGAGTATAAGATAAGTTGAAGTGGATATTTACAACAACAGGGAACTCCTGAGCTCTAGCAGGGGCTCTGAGACTAGTTCCCTTTGTGACTTAGTCTCTCTGCCTTAGTCTCTATCTTTAAAGCGGGGGACAATAACACAGTTTTTGCTTTGCAGGGGTGTTGTGAAGATTAATTAATATTTCAAAAGCACTTTGAGGAGGTCACCTTTCTCCATCAGGTGCATCCTGAAAATCCACTCCTTTTGGTTGCCCACTACTTGGCCAGCCCTGCTTTCGTGCTACCCATCTCACAATCCTTTCATTTAGCTCCCATTACAACATAAAGACAAAATGTAACTGGAGAAATAAATGAGAAAACCTATTTGGAATTAACAAATACACATGCCAAATACAGCCACAATATCATTTAAATGTATGTGATAATACACTCCCTCCCACACTGTCTGTATTTAAAATGGGCCAGACAATATTGAATACGAGTAAGACTAACTCCAAAGGTAGTCACAGTAAAGTCAATGAGACTACCCATGGAGTAAGCTGCTACTAAACTAGAATAATGCTATCAGACTCTGGCCCAAAGTAAATAAGGCGTTAGCTAAAAACATACTCTAACTACAAAGACAAAAACAGGAACAGAAACAAACCAAAACCCCCTGCAAATCGATTACCCATCAAGCTGCATGTGTTACTCTAAGCACCTACACATTCTTGCTGTAACCCTTGTTCTCCTTTCACTTTCTATTTATATATCTACCCACACAAGGTCACCTGGGTATTGAGCACCTTTCACTTTCCTCCCATTTTTCTCATATCCATTGGCTGTGTCAGGGTCTCATTTAGATTCTAAACTCTGTGGGGCAGTGACCAGGTCTCCTGTCTGTTCTGTAAAGTGACTTGAACACTTTTGGGCCCCGCACTGGTACGGCGGGGGTTAATCCTTCCCTCTTAGCAGAAGAAGCCCTGCCCCTGAGGCTCTGCAGAGCATACTCCACCTGGAAGTCAGGTATAAAAGCCTGCAGAGCTGCTCAGTCAGGGCAGACTGATGGAGGGGAAGGAGGTTCGTCACTCTCTCCAGCAGAAGAGCGGCCCTCACACCAGGACGCAGAGGCCAGATGCGCTGCAGAGGGGAAGCAGAGGACGCCGCGGATCTGGTTGAATCTGAGGAAGCGGTAGGAAGAGACGTAGGGAGTCCTTAAAGGGGAACGGTGCGAAGACCGTTCAGGCCGGCATGTTTTGGGAGGATCCCCGCCAGACCACTGGTAAGGAGAACTCGCCACCAACAGGGCCCTGGGTCGGGACCCGGGGTGGGGGGCGGTACCGGGTCCCCCTACCTTGGCCACCCACCTTTGAAAGGGGGTGGCCCCACTCAGTGAGTTGGTTGGACTTCGGCCACTAAGCCGCATTACCCCACCAGAGGAGGGGAATTAGATGGACTCTGGCCATTGGGCCGCGCTGCCCTAGGGGCGCGTTGTATGGACTCCGGTTGCTAGGCCGCATTATCCCACTAGGGAAGAGGAAGTAGATGGACTCTGGCCCTTGGGCCACACTGTGCGAACTACAGAGTGGTTTAGAACATGGACTTGGACATAGAGAGGCTGTGTTACCTCCCGCCCCCTTGGCTTAAGGGGCCGTCGAGGTACAAGCCCCGCCACAGGCCCTATAAAACAAATAATAAACAATGCTAATATGAATAGGACTTGATCTAGCATAGTGCTGAGTATATCCAGCAACCTTTGGAATGAAGAGCATTCAATGTCTTGCAGAATTGGGGCTAAAATGACAAAACAGAGCTGATGCTCCAGTTTTGTTCCACAGTTATGTGTAGAGCATGATCACTCTGTTGTAAAAATGTACTGCACCATCATTTATCATCTTAATGGTGAAAATAAATAATGTCAGCACTTACTCTGAAACAAGGCAGGATGGTCAGCTGCTTTTGCAGGGGAAAAAATCCTATTTTATGAGTTGTTTGAATGAGATTTGATTGAAATTAAATTCTCTAGATTCTTGTGAGCTTTTTGTAAAAAAAAATGTAATTGCCCTTTAATTGTTCAGGCAATTTGGTTTAATTCAGTTTATTTGACTTATTAGCTGAAGTATGTGACTCTCACAGAAAGGGTGATGGGCATACCTGCAAATGCGGAACAGTGTTTGCCAAGGCAATAGAGCCCTGTTGAAATACAGCATTTTCTGATGTGGCACTGGAAAACAAGGAAGACCTCAGGAAATCAGTGGGATTGGGAGAATCCAGCTAGAACTCATCGGGATTGTTATAAGGCACCCCCTATAACTCACTTCAAAGAAGACAGAGTTAAACTCAGCCCTGGTGTAAGCAAGCTCCACTCCACTGAAGTCAATGGTTCTAAATCTACTTATACCAGACATGAATTAGCCCCCTACTCTAGAACTGAGACCTGATTTGCACACAAAACTCCCACTGACTTTGCAAGATCAGAGCTTAATTAGCAAGAAAGACCTCGTCCCTGTTCCCTGCCCCCACTCTGCCTCCTCCCATCCCTATTTTCAAATGGTAAAACTAATCCTCCATTTTTGAGACTAGGGTGAAAACGTGGATTTCATTTTCTGCAGCTCATTAGGCAATTTTGACATTGATTTATTTCGGCTTGTGAGTGCTCAGAACTTCTGATAGCAGGTCCTGAGGTATCAGTGGCTGCTTTTGAAAATGTCAGTCTAAGTGCTTAAGATATGTTGAAACCAGCTACGTTGCTTAATTTATGTTCTTCCATGTGTCAGCATGGTGTGATGAGTTACCTCTGAGCCCGAGTCATGCCTGAACCAGTGAGTGTGATGAGTCATCAGAGGCAATTACCTGCAGGTCTTATGATAGGCCCCATAACATTCAACCAGGGTCCAGCCAATCCACAGGTGAGGACCCACCCAGATGATCCCAAGACAGGTATATACGCTCCTAAGGGAACCAGTCTCTCCAGTGTGCTCAGTGTCACTACCTGGCTGGGAGCACTCCCATTGCCTAGTAGAACACACTGTCAGAACTTTCAGCCAGCTGCCCGGCGACTCTGACACAGGGAGAACCTTTTAGCCAATTTCAATCAGCAGTGGGTTTGAAGAAAGAGCTGCTAAACCACAGAATTAACTTCTGATAAAGAAACTGGCTCCCAGCACTTTGTAATACTAAAGCAGACATTATCCTAAAACTGATTTTTGAAAAAATATTGCGCCTTCTGAGGAGCTACCAGAATCAGTAGACAGATGCTGGTAAGCTGTGAAAGGTCTGACCTTACTTATCATAAACTGCCCCATCCAAGGCAGAAAGGACCATGATCTAAAGATGACTGGAGATTGCAGGTGATGAACCCACCAGGAAAAAAAATGAGGTCCAAGTTAGACACTCAAATTAGAGGCCCTTTTTGAAAATGTAGGCCATAATTTTTTGTCAGACACAATGTAAAGTATGGTTATGTCAACATTATTTTTATATTTCCTTCAGCAGGGCATTTGGATCATACCACCTTCCAAAGGACGCAACATTATTTAATCCTCTTTATCTTTCTATTCACATTTTTTCTTCTTCCACAAGAAAAGATGGGATTAGCTGTGTAGTCATCATAATGTCACAAGTCTAGTCCCTGCTGTTGAAGGGAGCCTCTCTTCTATAATGGTCAAGATCTCACTGGGAACACATGCCTCATTATGGATGTCATGTACAGATACTTATATGCCAAATAAAAAAGAACAATGCAGAAAAATTGTTTGCAGTCGGTTTGGGCTGCCAAGAAAACAGACTGTATTATACAGGGTGCCTGCCTGTGAAGCCAATTAATATGTACCACTTGGGGAGCGTTTCAAAATGCATGGAATATGAAAACATAAACACCGCAAGAAGGCAAGCCAAGATGAAGCAACACACCTCCACAGTAGTAATACCTGTGATCACTATAGTGCCTTTCATCCACACATCCAAAACTGACAAACTTCACAAACTCTGGACCAAATCTGGTGTATCTTTCTTACACAGGTTGTCCCATTTGCCATCTATGGTGATCCCTGTGCATGTCTGTACTTAATCTATCCATCCTTTCAAACAGTACTATGCTTGCTTTATCCATTACTAAAATGCAGCCACCTCTCAAACAGAAGTCAGCAGGGAGGATGGAATGAGCGGGGGGCGGGGCCTCAGAGGAGGGACGGGGCAAGGGTGTTCTATTTTGTGCGAGTAGAAAGTTGGCACCCCCCTACTCAGGTTTTCACCAGGTTGCCATGCCACTCACTTAAATTTGGAAGGAGTTGGGGTAGAGGCTCATGGGTCAAGGGGGTCAGGGTGGTGGTGGTGGTGGCAGTGGGGAACCTGAGAGGGAAAGAGGAGGGTCAAATGTGTGTGTGGGCAAATCTATGCTCCCCTACTTTAAATGGCACTCTGCAGCCCATGATCTCTGAAGTGCATTGCTTCCCAGTACACCGCTCCCTCAGAGCAATGTGACTCCAATGGGAACAGTGCTTCTATGTGGCCCACCCTTGACAGAGCTGCTTCAAAACCCTCTCTGTGTAGTTTTCAGTGCACAGGGGGTGTCGTGTGTGAGTGGGGGGGAGGGGAGTACTACAAAAGTCAATGCTGGTAGGGTTTGGTTTTTGCAGGAAGACAATTCTGTAGGGTTTGACTTCGATAGGGCTCCGTGTGAGCACAGGGGTCTCTCTGCATGGAGTCAGTTGCAGGATCAGGGCTTTAGTGAAGGCATCTTTTTGTAAATGCTCTACCACAATGAATGAATATCAACTAAGGGCTGGTCTACACTGGGGGGGGGATCGATCCAAGATACGCAACTTCAGCTACGCGAATAGCGTAGCTGAAGTTGAAGTATCTTGGATCGAATTACCTGGGGTCCAGACGGTGCGGGATCGATGGCCGCGGCTCCCCCGTCGACTGCGCTACCGCCGCTCGCTCTGGTGGAGTTCCGGAGTCGACGGTGAGCGCGTTCGGGGATCGATATATCGCGTCTTAACGAGACACGATATATCGATCCCGGATAAATCGATTGCTACCCGCCGATACAGCGGGTAGTGAAGACGTACCCTAAGTGGGCTCCCTTCAACCAACATAGTTATAATGCAGTTCTTATTTACACCAGCAGATGGCCAAATATTACCATGTATTCATAACATTTACAGAGAAAGGGCAACATAGTGTGGAACAGAACTCTAAGCATGTATATTTAAGAAATGTCATGCACATACTTGGCATTTACTTTTTTATAAACAATATTGCAAAATGCATGAAGAATTATACAACTTCTGTTCCTTCCAGGAAAAACCTCACAAGCTCACCAAAGTATAGATCAATATTTTGACCTGCAAGATGCTATATTCAAGCTAGACCTTTAAAACAGATAAATATTATTTCTCATTTCAAATATTTGTGATTAAAAAAAACCCCTAGAAAACACCGATAATATCTGACTAGACCTACCTGCAATTAAACCAACATTCTCATTGACTGCCAGTAGGTGGCAGAACAGAACATGAATTCTTCCAGTGCAGACTCAACAGACAAACGAGATTTGAATTCATAAAATGTTTCATTTAAAAAGTAAATGTGTTGAACTAGTTACAAGTATCTGGCAAATTTTTTTTACACAAACACTCAGTTTCATAGTCTTGCCCTTCTTAAATAAAAACCTGCAATTTCACTATAATATTGCACTGGATTATGAGGGTTTACCATACTATATATTTTCTGTTTTAATGTTGCAAAATGTCTTATAATATAGATGCTGATATGATAGCTTATATGACTGATGTGTACATAGAGCTAAGGAGGTAATATTTTAAAAAGCACCTAAGTCAGTGAGCAGCCTAAATGATTTAGACACCTTTTCAAAGTGTTACGTAAGGCCCTGGCTCCCAGTGGTTATCAAAGATCCCATTTCATTTTTCACAAGAGTAGAGCTAATAATGCTGGTGTCCAAGGCTGTTTCCAATTTGAGAAATTTCATTCTTGTTACAAAAATTCCCTTGGCAGTTTCAAGTGGATACAAAATTTTTCATTTTCTGTCTCGAGCTCTTGTATATTGCTGTGTATTATTAATCAGTTTCTGTGTATTACTCCAGAGGTGGCTGAATGTCAGTGGTGGATGGAGTAATTTCCGGATATAAAGAGCTTTTCCCCCTGAGATGAAAGGCGCTGTATATATGCAAGCCATTCCAATGCCTTTTCAAACTAGTCCTTGAAATGCTTCTTCTTGTACCTTCTTTTCTGTTGTTAATCTTTCTGAAAGCAAACTTTTAGGTAATAGAGGTGGGATTTTAGGCTTTGTAGAAAGAAAAGAACAGCTAAAAAATATGACTCATCCCATGAAGATAAGCAAGAAGGACATGAGCATTGAGACTCAAGAGTCACAGAGAGGATTTATTCTCCATAGCAGTTTAGCTCCAGCAGACTCTGCTGCAAAAGGAGCTAAGGCATATTTTGTTGAGGAAACATTCCTCAAAGTGAGGGATGAGGGAAGAACAACTTCCTCTCTAAGAAAGGGCAAAGAGCATTGGAGACTGTAACATGCTATTGACCCTGAGATTTTAAGGGCTTGAGCGTGGCCCCGGCTTTGGCAGTTTTGTGCCACTCTGTGTGAAGGGGGTACAAAGCCAGTTTACCCAGCCACTTGAGGCTTTCCTCAGGGTGGAAAATGCTGGGCGGTATAAAGATGGTGTAGCTGGCTCTTGCCCACCCCACCTCACCAGCCTCCAGTGTCTGGGGTGTGATGGCGACATGGCTGGAACATTCCTGCATTCTCTCAATTTCCCAGAGAAATTGACTTAAAAAGACTCTTTGGGTGCTGTTAGCAGGATTTGGGGTGTAGAGGTGATAGGATTCTGGGTGCTATCTGAGTTTGAATATTATGTAATATTAATCCCAGTCAGAATGGGGAGCACACTTTATACTAAATAATTACAAAGGGTTAATACCTGCTCAATTGCTTGTCCATTATTATAGAGCAGGTCAATAGATTGCTTATAACAATCCATAACACTGTCTAGCAGCCTGCTTCCAACCATCTATAACACACGCTGCTCATGTCTGTAACATGCTAACCATCTCTTATTAACCATTTATAAACTATTTTTACATGGTGCCTTAATATAAAGAGTGATTCACTATGATATTACTCACAGAATGAATGTTGGAGCTCAGAATTGAATCCCCAACTTAGCTTTGTCTGTGCCAATATTTTCCCCCCCATTATAAGTGGGTGGCTTGAAATCAGCATCTCTATCTCCTGATAAAGTGAGGAGGGAGATATTCATTTGGTAGTCTAACAAGAGAGCTTTTAAAGCACCTAAGTCATTTAGGAGCACAAGTCCAATTAACTCCCACCCCCCCACTGAATGAGATTAAAACTCATGGACCTTCCAATGGACTTGTGCTCCTAAATCCCTTAAGTGATGCTGAAAATCTCCCCAGTATTGATTGTAACAAGACAGTATTTTGTTGAAAGCCAGTCATTTAGGCCCCACGCAATTGAAGTTTCAGCAAACTACTTAAGCTCAATTGGTGCCTTAGGCCTGGTCTACACTAGGAGTTTATGTCGAATTTAGCACCGTTACATCGAATTAACTCTGCACCCGTCCACACAATGAAGCTATTTAGTTCGACATAGAGGTCTCTTAAATTCGACTTCTGTACTCCTCCCCAACGAGGGGAGTAGCGCTAAATTCGACATGGCCATGTCAAATTAGGCTAGGTGTGGATGGAAATCGACGGTAATAGCTCCGGGAGCTATCCCACAGTGCACCACTCTGACGCTCTGGACAGCAGTCCGAGCTCGGATGCTCTGACCAGCCACACAGGAAAAGCCCCGGGAAAATTTGAATTCCTTTTCCTGTCTGGCCAGTTTGAATCTCATTTCCTGTTTGGACATCGTGGCGAGCTCAGCAGCACTGGCAACGATGCAGAGCTCTCCAGCAGAGATGGCCATGCAATCTCAGAATAGAAAGAGGGCCCCAGCACGGACTGATCGGGAAGTCTTGGATCTGATCGCTGTGTCGGGCGATGAGTCCGTGCTTTCCGAGCTGCGCTCCAAAAGACAGAATGCAAAGATCTATGAGAAGATCTCTAAAGCCATGGCAGAGAGAGGATACAGCCGGGATGCAACGCAGTGCCGCGTGAAAATCAAGGAGCTGAGACAAGGCTACCAGAAGACCAAAGAGGCAAACGGACGCTCCGGATCCCAGCCCCAGACATCCCGTTTCTACGAGGCACTGCATTCCATCCTAGGTGCGGCCGCCACCACTACCCCACCACTGACCGTGGACTCTGAGGATGGGATATTGTCGACGGCCGGTTCCTCGGAGATGTTAGCGGACGGGGAAGATGAGGAAGGAGATGAGGAGGACGAGGCAGTCGACAGCGCTTACAATGCTGATTTCCCCGACAGCCAGGATCTCTTCATCACCCTTACAGAGATCCCCTACCAACCGTCCCCAGGCGTTAACCCGGACACAGAATCAGGGGAAGGATCAGTCAGTAAGTGTTTTTAAACATGTAAACATTTATTTTTAACAGAACAGGAATATTAACAATATTAACAATGGGTTTTTCATGATTAGTTTGCCCTAGGCGCTTAACGTTTCAGTCCTTGGCAGTGCAACTACTGAAAAAAAATCGAACAATGTCCGGTTTAGCATGATTGGTTTGCCCTAGGCGCTCTACTGTTTAGTCCCTGCCACTGCAGCTACAGTAAAATCCGGTCTATATGTCCGGGGATAGAGCAGAAATCCTCCTGGGACATCTCCACGAAGCTCTCCTGGAGGTAATTGGAAAGCCTTTGCATCAGGTTCCTGGGGAGAGCGGCCTTATTGGGTCCTCCGTGGTAGGAAACGTTTCCGCGCCAGGAGACAATCAAGTACTCGGGGATCATTGCTTTGCAGAGCATGGCGGCATAAGGCCCTGGTCTTTGCAGGCTTTCCCGAAGCATCCTTTCTTTCTCGGTCTCTGAAATCCTCATCAGAGTGATGTCGCTCATGGTGACCTGCTTTGAATTAGGTAGGGGAATGTTAGTATTGGGACTGCTTGCCTGTTCCTTTACAGAACTGTAACCGGCGGTTTACAGCCATGTGGTGGAGGCGGGAGAGGAGCAGCATACAGGGATCTTTCCCTGGGACAGCCGCGAGGGGGTGGGACAGGGGCAGAGTTCATGCTTGCCGGATTGCTGGCAGCAGGGACTGGCATTGCTTTGAACGTGAAAGGAGGCCAGTGCTATTATTAAAGTTTTAAGCAGCCACAAGTCTACCGCTTACCATGTCAGCCTGTTACCCAAATTCCGCTGTCCTGCCCCGCTTGTCTGATCTGCACTGCAAGACCCCAGGCACTGAATGCGAAGGCCGAAAATTCGACCTTGTCCTGAGTGCGCATGTGATAGGTGCTGTGCATAGTCTTGTTCACAGAGAAAGACTATGTTCTTTGTTCACAAAAATTTTTATCTTTCTGAGGAATTCACTCCCTTTTTCCCATCCCACAGCTGCGACTGTCTCCCGACCTACCCTGGCATCACACTCCCAGAGGCTAGCGCAGATTAGGCATAGGAAGAAGAGGACACGGGAGGACATGTTCTCGGAACTTATGGGCTGCTCCCGAGCCCAGGCAGCACAGCAGACCCAGTGGAGGGAGAACTTGTCCCAAATCCACCGATCACACATGGACCGGGAGGAGAGGTGGCGGCAGGAAGACCAGCAGGCGACTCAAACGCTGCTTGGACTAATGAGGGAGCAAACGGACACGCTCCGGCGCCTTGTGGATGTTCTGCAGGACCGGAGGCAGGAGGACAGAGCCCCGCTGCAGTCTATCTCTAACCGCCCTCTCCCGCCACAAAGTCCCATACCCCCCTCACCCAAAGTCCCAAGAAGGAGGGGCGGCAGAGTCCGTGAAAACTCTCACTCCACCCCTGCAGACTGCTCAAGTACCAGAAGGCTCTCATTCCCCAAAATTTGATAAGTCCTTTCCTTCCCGCCTCACCCAAGCCCCCGTCCCAGTTTCATCCCCCAGTTTCATGTGTAGTTGCTAATAAAATATACGTTTCTGTTAATTACTGTTTCCATCATGTTCTTTTAGAGGAGAGTCTGTTTGAAGGGGGGGAGGGGGGTTGGTAATTGGACAGGACAGTCACCTTTAGCAGGGTACAGACGCGGGGGCAGGTTCAGCAGCAGGGCACACACACATTGCAGTCACTAGTTACCCTGGTCAGTCTGGGAGGTGGTTTTCATGTTCGGGGGGGGGGGGGGGGGCGGGCTATGTGACTTTGTGGCGGGGGAGGGCGGTTAGAGATCTTATGCAGCGGTCCTTATCCTGGATCACAGAGCCACGCAGCAGGGGATCTGTAACCGTCCTCCCCCTGCCACAAAGTCACATAGCCCCCACACACAGAGTCCCGAACAGGAGGGGTGGCAGGCTCCGTTGAAACAACCAGTCCACCAGTGCGGAGCCTGTCATTCCTGGAGTTTAGAAGCGTCCTTTGCATCACTACACTACACCCGCTCCCCACCACAGTCTGCGTCCCAGGTTCAACACTTTACCGCGAAAACAGTAATAAAGAAAACGGTGTTCATTAACAAATTTCAAGTGATTTTATTTTTAAACGTGTGTTGGAAGGGGGGAACGGGGTGAACGGGGTATGTAACTGGAGAGGATAGTGAACATTCACTGGGTAAAGAAACGGGGGCAGGTTCAGCTTCTCTGTAAACAAACTTAATAGTCACAGGTTACCCTGCTCACTCAGGAACCTAGCTTTCAAAGCCTCCCGGATGCACAGCGCGTCCCGCTGGGCTCTTCTAATCGCACGGCTGTCTGGCTGGGCGTAATCAGCAGCCAGGCTATTTGCCTCAACCTCCCACCCCGCCATAAAGGTCTCCCCCTTGCTCTCACACAGATTGTGGAGCACACAGCAAGCTGCAATAACAATGGGGATATTGGTTTCGCTGAGATCAGAGAGAGTCAGTAAGGTTCTCCATCTCCCCTTGAGACGTCCAAAAGCACACTCCACCACCATTCTGCGCTTGCTCAGCCGGTAGTTGAAGAGTTCTTTTTCACTGTCCAGGGCGCCTGTATAGGGCTTCATGAGCCAGGGCATTAGCGGGTAGGCTGGGTCCCCGAGGATCACTATAGGCATCTCCACATCCCCAAGAGTTATTTTGTGGTCCGGGAAGTAAATACCTTCCTGCAGCCGTCTAAACAGACCAGAGTTCCTGAAAACACGAGCGTCATGAACCTTGCCCGGCCATCCGACGTTGATGTTTGTAAAACGTCCCCTATGGTCCACCAGTGCTTGCAGCACCATTGAAAAGTAGCCCTTTCGGTTAATGTACTGGCTGGCCTGGTGGTCCGGTCCCAGGATAGGGATGTGAGTTCCATCTATAGCCCCACCGCAGTTTGGGAATCCCATCGCGGCGAAGCCATCTATGATGACCTCCACGTTTCCCAGGGTCACTACCTTTGACAGCAGTAGCTCAACAATTGCGTTGGCTACTTGCATCACAACAACCCCCACGGTAGATTTGCCCACGCCAAAGTGGTTCGCGACTGACTGGTAGCTGTCTGGCGTTGCAAGCTTCCAGAGGGCTATGGCCACTCGCTTCTGGACACTCAGGGCTGCTCGCATCCGGGTGTCCTTGCGCTTCAGGGCAGGGGACAGCAACTCACAAAGTTCCAGGAAAGTCCCCTTCCGCATGCGAAAGTTTCGCAGCCACTGTGATTCATCCCAGACCTGCAGCACTATGCGGTCCCACCAGTCCGTGCTTGTTTCCTGGGCCCAGAATCGCCGTTCCACAACATCAACATGACCCATTGCCACCATGATGTCCTCGGCGCGGGGTCCCGTGCTTTGTGACAGGTCTGTGCCACTCTCAGACTTCAGGTCCTCACCGCACTGCCGTAGCCTCGTCGCCCGATTTCTCAGCATCTGCCTCTGGGAAAGGTGGATGATAAGGTGTGAGGTGTTGACAACGGCCATAACTGCAGCGATGGTCGCAGCGGGCTCCATGCTCGCAGTGCTGTGGCGTCCGCGCTGTCACTGACCAGAAAAGTGCGCGAACTGATTTCCCGCCGGCGCTTTCAGGGAGGGAGGGCGGGAGTGACGGTTGGATGACGACAGTTACCCAAAACCACCCTCGACACATTTTTTTCCCCGGAAGGCATTGGGGGCTCGACCCAGAATTCCAATGGGATAGCTGCCCACAGTGCACCGCTTCCAATGTCGACGCTTGCCCCGTTAGTGTGGACTCACAAAGTCGAATTACTGTCCTTAGTGTGGACACACACGTTCGACTTTGTAATATCGATTCCACATATTCGATTTAAGTAAAATCGAACTACTCTCGTAGTGTAGACATACCCTTAGTTTCGACATTACATTCCCACACTAAAACAAACCCAGTTGTAAGCTATTAAGTATGACTCTGTCCGTCTCTCATCTGTCTAAAACAAGGACTCTGTGTCAATTGCCTTTCCAGTGACATGAGAGAAACACAAAGCTCTGCGACTTTCTCCATGGCCAGCACTCTGGACCTGTATCCTTCATGGCTGGCAGCTTCATTCCTCCTGATGTCAGTCAGGAAGAGCAATTTAGCAGCTATTTGCCTCTATCTCCTCTAGAGGAAAATGCAAGCAGCAAATGGCTGTGGACAGCTGGCTCAGAAACCAGTCTTTCTAGTGTCCACTTGGTGCACAATTTTTCCTTCAGTGGATTAGCATATGCCATTCAACCTCCCAGTGGGTAAAGGTCACACTATAAACCCAGTCATTACCAGTCCGAGATGCTTCCTTCTTTGATTAAATATTTTGTTTCACTCCACAGCAAGCCATTCCAACTCAGCTGCAGCTTGCCAGTGGGCTGGGTAAGAACAATTCCCTGGATCCACTTTAATACTTTTGATGCAATTCAGTTGAAGGAAGAAATTACAAGATCCCCTCTCAGACACAGTCAGAGGAATTCCTGGGTATTTTTTGTCTATTAAGACTGGTAAACAAATAGCTGTTCTTTATATGAACAGTATGATCACTCAAAGCTTATAGATGCAACTCTGTGGCATCAAGAGGGAGAAAAAGGTTGAATTCATAGAAGCTCTCAATGTTCCATTTTAAAATCAGCAAATCTAAAAGCTGCACCCTAATGCTCAGATGCTCTACTCTGTATGCTACCAGGGAGCAGAGAAGGCTGCCAGGGGCCAAGAGCTGGCATGGAGACACAGGGCCTCTGCACAGATGTTCATGCCCTAGAACCCAGATGGACCTATAGGGATCCTCCAGATTTAGAAGCAGGGCCCTCTGTACATTCTGCAAGATATGTGAGCAAAGCCCACCTCCAGTTGAATAATTGGGGAGGAACACCCAGAAAGAATCCTCAACAAGATTGCTTCCCTTGACCAGAAGGGACCCAGTGCAGGCCACTATTTTTCTAGCTGCCTGAAGATTTATCCTAGGCAATTATTGATACTTAGTAGGCAATGGAGGTAATTGTTAGAGCACGTACCTTCTTATACCAGGTCTGAATTCAGCCCAGTGCCTGCAGAAGACATTGGGCCTCTTGAGAAGAGCCTCACATGAGCAAAATAGCCATTATTGTACAGACTAATCCAATACTGACAACTAGACACCAGTTTACCGGATGTCAACAGTTGCAGCCTTCAATTCCCCAATAAACCCCCTCTGCCAGATGGAACAAACAACACCCCATCCCCCAACAAACATTCCTGTGCCACATGGGAGTTCTATCAACTCCCCTCTAGTAGACTTTACAAACATCTTTGAGGCCTAGACTGTGTACTCAGAAGTGGAATCTTGCAAAGATCTCTGGATTTGTTTGACCTGGACACTACCTGATCTATTTGGTTTATCAGAGTTGGCCTAATTCTGCACTAATTCTGCACTAACTCTCTGTTCTACACTTCATCCTTCAGTTTTGCCCACTGTACACTATTCAGTCTCTTGCTTCCCATAGAATAATACTGTCGGTGCCATGCTGGATTTTGGAGATAGTTAAAGTCCTTATTATAGCATAATACAAAAAAGGATTACTGAAAGATAGATCAGGTAGCAGACTAAAAGGAACGTTTTTTGTGATCCAGGAGAGAATTAAGACATTGTCCAAGGGGATTGTCAGTGTCACGCGTGTCCTTTTGCCTATCCATGGATGATCTGTTTTATGCAAACTAAGCTTAATAAAATTGCATGGTATCCATTTTTGGGCGTCTTGCATGCAGCAGTCAGTTGGGAAAATCATTCTGACTATTTATTTGTATTATTGTTACATCTAGAGGCCCCCGTCAGATTTAAATTGGGTACGACATGAACAAACACAGCGTGGAAGACAAGCCTGAAATCTATGTAATCAGAGGTGGATTAAGATTTATTGGGGCCCTGGGCGCAAAGAACAACCCCCTGCAACAGAGCCCTGCCCCCTGCTTCCCCTCCTCCGCCCCCTGACCTGGCCAGAAACGGGGCTGTGGTAAGATTTGCACAGGGAGCCTGGGCTGCTGTGGGGAGCCCCGGACCCTCCACCTGCCCTGGGCGGTGCGCCCTGGGGGGCAGGGACACAGGCTGGCCCCCCATCCAGGGCAGGTGGAAGAGTCTGGAGCTCCCCACAGCTGCTCGGTTTCCCTGGGCGGCTCTTACCACAGCCTAGGGTGACCATATGTTCCATTTTGGCTGGGACAGTCCCCTTTTTAAGTCCTGCCCCAGACGTTCCAACTTTTTTGGGGCAAAAGTGGGCACTTTTGCCAAAAAAGGGGCTGTGGGGGAGGAGCAGCTGGGCTCGGGCCAGCTCTGCGTGGGGTGGGGAGGAGGCAGAGAGGGGCTTGGGCTGGCTCCATGGGGGGAGGGGCAGGTGGGGAGAGAGGGGCTCTGGCCCTCTCAGCGTGGGGGGAGGAGTGGGGAGGGAAAGAGTAGGGTTCTGGCGAGTGGTGGGCCAGCTCTGTGTAGCGGGTGGCAGGAGATGAGCCGCAGAGGGTGGGGCCAAAGTTCCAATCATCCTGCTGGGGGCCCCCAAATTGGTCGGGGCCCCTGGGCACGGGCCCCATGGGCCCATACGGTAATCCGCCATTGATGTAATGCGCTGTAATGATTCACAGGATGGGCTGTACTAAGCAGACCCAGTTGCATAGCAGGAAAATTCCAGTAGCTTAGCTAGCTACTTACACATGCAAATATCTGTTCAACATTCACAGCTGTGTTAACTGCATTTACATCTGAGCATCAGCCTGGGTATCTTCTGGAAATCAGCCCTAGAAATTTACCTCAGGTGTTGTATTTTTGTGTGTGGTAACTCATTTAAATTCTTTCCAGATTTAAAAGAAGTTTGTCAGAGTATGGAGACTTAAAAGAATTGTCATTCAGCCTAATTCATTTATAAAAGTATTTGTGACTCAACAATTTGATTTGAGCAATTTGAGTGGATACAATTTAAGTAATAAACTTTTCAATTTGAGATAAATCACTTTTTTGGAGGAGGGGTTTTCTGGGAGCCCTCTTATGACTAAGACTATTGCTGACTTTATGGCAAATATAATTCCACATGGAGACACTAATAGCCCTTACAAGCCGTTTTTGAAATGTATGATTCTATAATATGTCAGAGAAAACAGATCGTCTAAAAGTAAGCTGGCTCACTAAAGAGAAAACAAAGTGCACTGCCAATCTTTTATGTGCTGCAGTCTCTTGGCACGTCCATAAGGTGCCAGTTCCCAAATATACCAAAACCCGAGAGAAAAGGCACTTCAGTTAAATGATAACAGACCAGATTCTCCTCTCAGCTACAGCACTGCCATCCCACTCAGTTTAGGCAGCAGACTCAGGCTGACTGAAGTTGAACTGGCATAAATAAGTGGTGCACTTGGTCCAACCAGCCTTCCATGATCCAGAAAGCAATAATGAATTAGCAAGAACCTTCCTTTCTTACGTAACTAGAATAAGGACACTTTGGGCACCAAAAAAGAAACTGATTTCTTATTATGTGTGTGCCTAGTAGCTCTTTGTATATAATAGAAAACATTGCCGTAATGACTAACAAATTCATTTTATATCCCCCCAGTCACTTCGCTTTTCATTTTTGTAGTTTTCCCCACTAATGTCAATTTAACCGTATTTTGGATTTCATTTGAAAAGGCTAGAATACAATCACAACAGCCCTCCATGCAGGATTTGTAATGGTGCAAACAATTTTTATTACTATGGGCCTGATCCTGTAAAGTGCCCTCAACTTCCCAGAGAGAGTTGAGTTCCCAATGAACTCAAGAGACACTCGAGGTTACAGAGGAGTCCAGTGGTGCTGACCTGCCATATAACAAAGGTATTACCATTAGTCCCACATGTCCCACCTTTATTACACTCAGTAACTAGCAGGATTAGGTCCTTAGGCTATACATTTTACACCCATAAAGAGTAATTAGTTAATTGGGGAAGTCTCAATTCTATTTATTTGTATTTAGTCCTATAGCTTTAGTGGTAGAGGTCAGTGCTGCAGTGTTGGTAGTGTCAGGATCCAAACCCTAACGATGCTGCACAATAAGGGGAGAGGGGAAGAGTGAAGGGGGTTGCCACCCTTGTACATGTTAAAAATCTAGCCCTTGCTGGAGATAAGGCACTGGACTCAGTAGACTGTTGCCCACATCTAGTATGGCAATTCCTATCTTCCTATTCTGGTTTGTACTGAATGCAGTTATTTTCATTTCCTGCACCTTGGATTGCAGCAGTGCAGCCTAAAAACAAACATGCCCAAGACATGGGACATCTGAAAGCCATTTGAATTTTGATCAGTCACTGATTAGAAAATGCCAGGTAATCTTTGCAGGAGCACATTAATAAGTGCCTGCTCCCAAAGTAATCACACAAGTCAAGAGGTAGCTGCTAAGCAGCTAAAACCCAGAGGACAATCACTTGAGAAAGAATACTGGAACTAGAAAAATGATGAGTAAGATGGTGTCAAGGCTAATTTCCCACTCTGGCACTTTGAGTGCAGAAGGTGGGGGCCCGCAAGGCTTCTAAAAATTAATACTGGCCACTCCAGGCTTGTATTAAACTCCCAAGGTTACAGCTTTTCTCTGACCTTGGATGGGTAGATGCTGCCACCACCCAAGTGCAGAACCCCTTTGAGAGCCCAGGAAGGCGCATTTGGGAATTCCTTCCTGTGGGGTACCCTCAAGCCCTTTCACCCTCCTCCCACTCTGGGGAAGAGCTGAGAACGAAAAAAAGGAAATCAGCTGTTGCCACCAGCTAATTAAACAACATGTGCACAAACCTCTTAAGACACAAAAATCCAATTCTGTTCTTTAAAAAGGTAAACTTTATTAATAAAAAGAACATCTGGGAACTCAGGCTATTGCTAGATTTTAAAAGAGCAACTACAAGGATTAAGCACCAAGAATAGCTTTCTTGAGGTCCAGCTTAACGGTTACAAGCAAAACAAAAGAACCCGGGGTTAGCACAGAGGAATCCATAAGCCATAATGAAATAAAAGGGATAAACCTAATCGTGTCTTCCTAGACATTTCCTGATCTACATACATACCTGAAGTTTTAAATGAGTAGTTTCTAGGTACGATACTGATGATTTTTTCATAACCGGCCCAAGCTTCTTACAGCATAGCTGTTGCCCTGTCTGCCTCTCCCCTGGGAGAACAGCAACAGACAGACAAAAGGGGAGTCTTTTTTCAATTTTAAAAAGTTCTAGCCTTCCCATTGGCTCTTTTGGCCAGGTGCTCACTCACTTCCTTTTACCTATGCATAGCAATGAGACTTTTTAACCCTTTACGGGTAGAGCAATTAGAGAACAGCTACCAAGCGTGATTTTATAGCTACTGGCTGGCTGGGTGTCCATCAAAGGGAGCTACCCCCCTCCCCTTCATTTATCACAGATGGAATTCATCCTCAAAAGGTGTGATGTGGTGTTTCTTACTGATTTTTTGCAACCTTGTAAAAACACTGGATGGTAACACAGCTGCCAAATGATAGCCTGGCTCATCTGGGTCACCCGTGCAGAGCAGGCCAGCAAATGTTCAGTAACTGTGAGGATGATTGCCGGCTGCTGGGGTGGCCATTTGCTGATGTGCCTAGGACAGGTAGCTGAGGGCTATAGCAGACTCACATCCTCTCTGGATCCGGCACAGAGGAGGACGTGTAACACACACTGACCAGTGGGTTACCCTACCACCAGGAGGGAGGAGAGTGGGAAGAGTTGTGTCTCTCCATTAGATCCCCTCTTTTCCATTCCAGGAGCAATTCACCTGCTTTTTGAGGGGATGAAGGGAGAGGTAGGGCAACTGGGTGCCATTTCCTTTTGTAACAGGGTGGCTCACCCCTTAAGGGCTGGGGCTAGCCAACCCTGATTACAGAAGGAGTCGCATGCGGGAAAGAGCAGGATGATGATTGCCCTACAGAGAGCTGCAGCAACGAGAGGAAGCTCAGGAAATTGCAGAGAGCGTGAAGGGCTCCTTCAAGGAAGATCCTGAGACCCAGGAAGCTGTGACAGAGAGGAGCCCAGGGAGTGGGAGGTTCCTGTGGGGAAACCCAGATGGAGTTTGGGCCTAGAAGTTTGGGGGCCTAGAGGCCAGTGTCAGAAGGCTAAGCTCCCACTAGGCAGAGCTGGGAGGATGGGCTCTGAGAACTGACTGAGACAGAAGAAGAGCTCTGGCAATGGGAGAGGACACCAGAGGACTGTTGTGTGGTGATGGACTTTGTGTTGGGACCCGGAGCTGTAAAGAACTGTTTCTGTTATTAAAGCAGACCCAGGCAGGGCGTTTTTTTATCCACATGAAAACTTGTTTGCTGTTCTTGAGGGGCCAGCAAGAGGGGGCTTGTGATGTTGTGCCCCATAATGCTTTATAGAAATATGCTTATGAGTGTAAATGAGACATAACTGGAATATGTTTTATGCTAGATATGACATATAACATATGTTTGCAAAGGTTATGATCTACTGAATATATTCATCCTATTGGTATGCATGTTTCATTTTTATATCTGAAGTTATGAGCATTGGCTCTATGCTTGTATTTAAAGTGTTTGCTGTAGGAAGCACATAAGGTAGTTTTGGTCAACATAGTGTGAAGGGGTTAGTCAAGTAATTGGGACTACTTAACTAACAATGGACTTTGGGAGATCCCAATCCACATCTGAGCTTTCCTGGGAACATTCAAACTAACATGTAAACAATGGTGTCGGCCTGCAAAAATCTGAATCATTCATAGACATGTGACTTGCCCAGGTGGCTACAAACTCCATCTTGTGGCAGTGATGTTGCACAAGAGAGAGAGAATATAAAAGGCCCTGGAAACCCCTCCATTTTGTCTTCAACTGGCTCAAGAGATAGCCTCTCCACCCCAAAGAGATGCCTGAAAGAGACTGGAACAAAGGACAGTAACTACGGGGGTGTGAGTGATTGCTGGACCCAGACTAGGAAGGAATCTAGTCTGTCAAAGAAGCTTATTGGAACATCTCTGAGGGTGAGATTTACTTGCATTTAGTTTCCTACTATATTAGGCTTAGACTTGCGTGTTTTTGTTTTATTTTGCTTGGTAATTTACTTTGTTCTGTCTGTTATTACTTGGAACCACTTAAATCCTACTTTTTATATTTAATAAAATCACTTTTTGCTTATTAATTAACCCAGAGCAAGTATTAATATGGGGAACAGCTGTGCATATCTCTCCATCAGTGTTATAGAGGGTGAACAATTTATGAGTTTACCCTGTATAAGCTTTATACAGAGTAAAATGGATTTATTTGGGGTTTGGATCCCATTGGGAACTGGGTACCTGGGTGCTAAAGACGGGAACACTTTCTAAGCCATTTTCAGTTAAGTCTGCAGCTTTTGTGAGACGTGGTTCAGACCTGGGTCTGTGTTTGGAGCAGACTGGCGTGTCTGGCTCAACAAGGCAGGGTTCTGAAGTCCCAAGCTGCCAGGGAAAATGGGCTCAGAGGTAGTCTCAGCACATCAGGTGGCAGTCCCAAGGGGGTTCCTGTGACCCAACCCGTCACAGGACTAAAAGGGCCAGGGTACATTCAAAGTGACCCCTGGCCACAAGGGGGTGCTCAATAAATGACCACTCCGCTGCACCCCTCCTGTCTCTCATGGTAGCGGTATGAAGGGCAGTTAGGGAAGAGACTAGAGTGGGCCTGGAGGCTCAGGAGTGAGCTCATCTCTCAGAGCTGGATTCACTGTATGCTGACCTTGAGTTCCTCAGGAGTGCTCCATCTGTCTGTCTCTCATCCTGTCCAGCTGGATCTCTGTGGGGAGTCAGAGGTCTTCTCCAGTATACCTGAGGAATCACAGGAGTCTCTTTCCCCACTACAGGTATTCTTACCTTGCAGCAGACACCATTGCATTGCATTTTCTCTCTGCCAGCAGCACTAAGGAAACAACTCTCACCGATGCAAAGTCTTCTTCCTACAGGAACAGTGGTAAAGCTATACACAAATCTAAAATTAAAGGGAACCCTCAGCTTAAAAAACAAAGGTCACACATCGGTCTGAAAATTGTTCACTTACAACTAGCCTCTAAAATTACAATAAATGGAAGTGACTACAGGAAAAAAAAAAGTTCCTCTATTTTTTCCAGCGGGCTTTGTGCATTTGCCAGCTCTTTTATCTGATCAGTTTCACTGCTTCTCCTGCATTGTCATTTCCCTCATTGTTCATGTGGGTCTTTCACAAAGCAAGCAAAGAGAGAAAACACTTAAAATATAGGAAAATGGGATAGTAAAGCCACATACCTTGGCAGGGTGATTCAGGGGCAGATGGTGTACCTGATCTAAAGATGACTGTGTCATTTTAAAATAACTGGTCTGAAAAGAATGCAACTGGTTTTTGCTCAGCAGAATCCTCACGATATAAAAGAAGAAGTCAGTGACGACAGGCAACCTTTAAACATAACTGTTGAATCAGACCCTCTGGTAAATGTTCTTCCTTTTTGATTAAATGGAAGAAGAAAGGAGAGAAAAAGCATTAAATTTACAATCCTGCTGCCACTCCCTGTGGGGAAGTGTGATGCTTCCTGGGGCTACCCAGGGATGCGAGGCACTTCACTACCACCTGCCCTTAGTGAGAGGAAGCCTTATCTGTGCCTTCCAGGGGTCAGCTCCCCGATTCCACCAGCCTCAGGCAACCCAAGCTCTCCCCTCTCAGCCCGTGCAGGCTCTACTGTTCCCCTGCAGGTAAGGGGTAAGCACACTCCAATCCCCAAATCCTCTGAGCATCCCCATGGAGCCTCCAGCCCCTCTTCCACTGGACAGTCACAGAATTCACAGGTCCCAAAGGAACAGTATACCCCAGCTTACCAGCTACACCTCGGGATCACAACTCCACTTAATACACAGCACTTATATATGTTTATGATGAAAACAAGTATAAATTTATTTAACAAAGAATAACGATTTGAGAAGAAGCAAGTAGAATTAATGGAAACAAATGGCTACATTTAAAATAAACCTACAACATGCATTCTAGAGCCTAAACTTAACTAACACGACATCTCCTGTCTCAATCAATGTCTCTCTCCTAGCATTAAACAGCCAGATCGGGTGTGATCCTCAGGTCATAAGACAAGCCCAGATGGCAGCTTGTCCCTAGGTGAACGATACCTGGGGTGTACTTCCAGATATAGTTCCAATGATCCACTGTCTTCACTTATAAATAGGGTAACCACTGCTGCTTGTTTGCCCCACAGAGAAGCTCCATGTAGACTTCACAATTCTTGTTAAGCATTTTGCCCAGACTGTAAATGGTCCATCCATTGTGAAGCATACAATACTCAATATACATATAGCCAGACAGGTAGATAAGCGTCTCCCTCCTGAAAGAAACTTGTTGGGCACCTTCTGTTGACCAGCCTCATCTCACAGACCATAAGAGCATAACTTTCAGTCTATACACATAACTCCTTACATATTATCTGTACATACATTTTGCAATGGTCATGATGATCAGTAGAGACACAAGCTTTCAGTAGAGACTTTACATTACCATTATTATGTAGAGACCAGACCCAGGGAATCCTTGTAACGCTGTACACCCTTGTGCCTTCTGCCAGTCGTCACCAAGAGGGGAGACGTCTCTGGGTCACAGGAACACCAGAGATATCAGTCCAGACAAAATGCTGGATCAGTCCTTTAGCTGATGCTGTATAAAAAGCAAACCACATGGCTTGCTCGCTGCCTCTATTGACCAAAGAAAACATGCTCATATCCTATTCTTTCCTGGTGGATTCCTTTTTAGAGATCACATGTATTAGAGTTTTTATAAAATATTTGCCCCCATTTTTCAGAATCACTTGGCCTGATTCTGGTTTCATGCCACTTTCACACTGGAGTAACTTCAATGGAGTTTTTTTTCTGATTTACATTGGTGTAAGTGAGATCAGATGGTATCCAGAAGGTCACATCCTCAGCTGCTGCAATTCCAGCTGCTACGATTACACCAGCTGAGGATCTGGCCCATAGTTTTTCTATTCTTGCAGGACAATGTAGCAAGCTTTTCATAATGGCATGTGAACTATACTGTCTTCTAGGCAGTACATACCCTTTTGTAATGTAGACATATTTTCTCTTCTTTCCAGTAATTTCTTTTTGGATAAATATGTAAATTTGCTCAGCTGGCAAAAACTGCAGAGCTCGAAACTAAAGTTTCAGGTTCATTACAGAATAAATGGTCTGTAAGCAGCTGGGTGAAGGTACATACATTCCTCAGAGTGCCGTGGCAAGGACGTGGGCACACGTATGCCTTCAAAATACCAACACTGTTTTCAGTGGGAGTCAGAAGTAATTGAACTTTAACGTACAGCACTTAATTCCAATGACTTTTATGCGCAGACACTGCTCATGAAATAAATACCAGATTTTAATGAAATGTGTATGTGTCAACATATTGGTGACTCATATTACAGATTTCAAAAGAAGAGTTTGCCTTGCTCTGAAGGATTATGCTTTAGTCCTTTTTATTAAGCAATGATAGAAATCTCCAGGCTGGAAACCCCAGAGTTTTTGGGGGTCTCTCTCTGGAGCAGATGTCTCAATCATTTCAAAAGGGAAGAGGTCTGAGTGAAGAATCTTATCCTGGTTAACAAGTTTGTTTATTACACCAACTACAGTACCAAAGTAAAAGACTCTCAATACCCCCGTGGTACTTCTAGGGTTGGTCAAAAATCAGAATTTCTGTTCTGCATGATATTACAATTTTTGGAAAAAATTTTACAGGCAGCATCAGGACAAAAAGTAGAAATACTGCAGTTTTTCACAGAATGGCAGTGCCCACTTCCTCACCAATGTGCTTCAACCTTGACCTGCAGGGACCACTTCTAGGGTCATTTTCAATGACATTCAACCCTTGGTCTTCTTGAGGAGGCTAATATTGAGGTGGCTAATTATTATTATTTATTTATTATTATTAATATTTTCAAAAAATTGCTGTGGAAGGGTTAGCTGGAGAGACAATAACAAGTGGAAACTGATAAGAACCATGCAGAATGATAAATGAATGCAGGCAATGCACAGTCCAAAATGGAGTGCTTCTGTCATATCAGAAATTGAAAACTAAAGGCAGCAGACTCTTCTCAGACCATATGTCTCACAGTTTCCACTTCTGTGGAATCCATGTGAGGTTTTAGCCAAAACACATCCACCCAGTAATATTTTAGGACGGACTTTGCACTAGGGGTCTCAAATAAACACACTGGTGTATTTATGAATACCCACCCAAGGGGTAGTCAGCTCGCACTGGTTGCTAGGTGACAGTGTCCTATCCTCAAGGAACGTCCAGCCTGTTGCATTAGCTGGGTGTGCTGGCACTCAATAGCCTGCTTGGAGAGTTGTACGGGCGGAGACAGAGGCTGTGAGAACTGCTGTGAACTCCCTCCTGCTCTTCTAATTGAATTTGACTCCATTAAAATCAGCTGTTTTTCCAATTAACTTCATGGTCCCCAGGGTGGATTTCAAAGTAAGAAAGTTAGATATTAAGAGCTAGACTGTGCCTTGAAATGCAGCTGGGGGAGGAGGCACCCTTTAAATGGGCTTATGCACTCCCCCACTGGGGCTTGTTGGCTCTCCTTGGTAGCCTTTGGGGAAGGGGTCACTGCGGACAGCACGGAACAGTGGCCCTGCTTCACAGACCCTGTACAGAGACATGTGGGGTGTATGTGTGAGGAACTCCTTGCCCCACTCTCTTCTTCCCTTTGCACCTGCACTGTGCCAGGACTGGCAATCCAGATGACATTTGCTAGGAGGCTAATGAGGTCAAGTGCCTCTTCTATGTGTGACCAACAATCCACAGCACCTTCCAGCTCAGGATCTCAGAGTGAGAAAACACAAGGATCAGGCGAGGAGGCAGATAAAGACTGAACATGAAAATAATGTAGGCACCTTTGTGCCATATGTAGTTGTTTAGTTTTGGGTTGAACAAAATGTTTACTTTGCCCTAAATTAATTTTTTTTCTTTTTGGCTCACCAAAAATTTAGAAAAATTTCATTTTTGGTTTGACCCCAAAAGATTTTTGTTTTAGTTGCCAGCAAACCGAAAAAACCAGTTTGTCAAACTCTGAAGAACGTTGTTAGCCATTGCAATAGTGGCACAGGATTCAGGATTTCCAGCCTCAGCTAGGCGATGCTCTCTGTAAAGTGGCGCTATGCTCTCAGCAGAAGGGTGTGTAGCCCTTCCCCTCCCCAAGTATTCTTGGAGCTCCCCCTTTCAGAACATGGCGAGGGGGAGGGCCGCACAATACTGAACAGACGCAACAAGAAAATTGAGAGCTAGTGGTTTGTTGCCCAGGCTCCATTATGATGTCTCCTCAGTAATGTTTTTATGGTTCCATCAATCTTATTTAAACTTCAGTGTAAATAAATTGCAGCACATTCACAGTCAGAGCGCAGTGCTCTGACTCACCCTGTCCCAGCAGACAGACATTAAATTAATTTTAGAATGAATTCAAATAAATTCTGTTTCAGCCTCTACAGCTAAGAGGTCTCCATGTCATACATTAGGGCAAAGCAACACAGGATATCTAATAGGTGGGCTTTAATTAGGTTGAGATAAGCCTCATTAGAACTCAGCTCATGAATTATGTAGGTCTGAAACTACACATAAATACTCCCTCCTAGCCCCCCACCTCATTTGTTTGGTGGGGGAGGGGAGATAACTGTCATGCCGGGCTTAAAAATAAATTTGTTTCTCTTTCCAAAGCTGTACATCAGATGAATTCCTCCTTCTCCCATGTAGGGCCAAATTCTGCTTTCCACCTGGAGTAACTCCATTACACTGGATGGACTTCACATTTACTCTGGTGTCACTAGGAGCAAGATTTAGCTCCTAAACTAACATTTAGATTTAAGTAGTTGAAATATTATGTAAATTGCCTTTTCCATATAAGTTTCTGTTCCATTCAGTGCACACAACTCCAGTTATTTGGGTGGGAATTGTATAAGAATGAGGAAATTAGGGATAGACATATAAGACTCAAAAAGTCTATTAGTAGCCTACATTCGCTAAGTCCACAAGACTCTCTGCGATATGTTTGTTTCAGATATTAGTGCCCCTTTGGCCTGAGTGGCTAGCCAAAATTCAGGGCTTTGTAGGGTTGTTTCCGTCAGGAAGAGAAATGGATGATACAAGTCAGGTATATCCTTTGGTGTAATCTTGTTCATTTACAAAAAAATGTAGGTAAAATCCTGTTTCCCTGAACACTAGACACAAACAGCAGGTGGTTTCCTGGCTCAGAAATCCCCAAATGGGCCACTCCAGCAAGTTCTGTGCCCAAGAAGCTCGGTCTCTGCTCTTTCGCAGTCACGCTCCCATCTCCATCTCATTCTGCCTCGCACCTCCGCCGCTTGCTAAACAATATCCTAGCCCCTGCGTTTATAACCAGGGAAACCTCTCAGGCCACACAGTTTAGCCCAGATCCACCATGCAGCCCATTGCCTGGGGAGGTAGCCCTCCCTGCCAGCAGCAGGTCTTTATTACATACATTTAAGTGCTCCTTCCACTGAGCAAGAGTGTGTGCGCTTGGCACATCATTTGGCTTTAACGAGGTCTGGGGCTGTCCTTGGATCAAGGGCTACCCCCTGCACTCTCCCCCAGCCCAGGGCAGCCACTGACACCTTTCTGCACAGCAATATGATAAATACTAGAGAGATGCCCGAGTTGCACAGTTGAGCTGAGCCGGATTTGGATCTGAATATAAACTTCAAAAATCTGAGGTGTTCGGCCTCAGTGTTCCAGTTCAGCCCCTAACAGAGACAGGGCTGAGCCACAAGGTTTAGAGTTGGATCTGGATCAACTCCTTCATTTCCCAGGGTGTAGTTAGATTTGCTTGGCGTGTTTCAAGTTGGACACCCAAAAACCAAGATACCCCCAAATGAGTGCAGGTGTGGGCCTCTACCCACATCTTGGCCATAGACTGAGACCAGTGGTGGAACTCCCATTGATGCCAGTGAGACCTGCTTGAATGTATCAAGGCATGGCAGCCATTTGTGCATACATTCACCTAGGAGCATGGGCAGGTTCATGGTTGGGGAGATCAGATTTATGGGCTAGTGATGCTGACTGCATCCCTATACTGTTTTTAAAGCTTAGACATTTATGATGTATGATCCAGTGGGTAGGGCACTGGTTTAGGAAGCAGGAGACGTTGATTCTAATCCCAGCTCTGCCACTGATGTGCTGTATAACCTAAGGCAGTCACTTTACCTCTCTATGCCACAGTTTCCCCCCAAATGTAAAATAGGTAAGTATTATTAACTGTTTCTTTTTCAGGTACGTTGAAATGTACAGCTGAAAAAGTGCAATGTAAGAGCTAAGCATCATCATTCTAAGTATAAGAATAATACTCTTAAAATCTTAATAATACCCTTAATATCTTTGAATTTTATGTTAAAAGAAATAGGAGAGATGACACGAATGGCAACAATTATGTCATTTTCTCATCCAATATATTTCCTGCAAAGGCACGTTTGGGCACCTGGGAAGATTGCTTTATTTTCAAAGGTTGAAATGATCATGAGGTGAGGGTTCTGAAGGCAGCAGTGGCAGTGAGTTGCAGTAACACTTTTCCAGGTGATTATCACATGGGAATTCAGCAGGTGGGATTAAAATCTTGACATTTATTGTTTGCAGGAGTTACATTTACTCCAGTATTCCCAACTCTGTGTCAAGGGAGCAACAGGATAAACATAAATTCGATGTTGCAGGAAATGCCAATAGTTTCCTAGCACCTACTGTTTTCTGCCTGGTACCTCGCACTCCATCGCAAATGCCCCCGTTTACTGCGCAGTCACTTTGCAGGAGTGCTGCGCAGGTCCAGAAGGGCGAAGCAGGCGCTGTCACTCAGTGCAGCCACCCGTCCTATGCTGCACAGCCCCTGCACTAAGGGCTGGATCATGCAAGGTGCGGAGCACCTTCAGCTCCCAGTGACGTTAGTGGGAGAGGAAAGTGCACCTGCCCTTGCAGGCCGAGCTCTAGGTGTGGTACATAAAGGGGCTGCTGCAGGGGAGAAGCTTGGCTATGCAGGAGCAGTGCTATATTTGGCATTATTTTAAAATCCACCAGTTATCTATTTTCAGGTGACTCCAACTCTGTGGGTGCAACCAAGAGAATACGGAAGAGCTCAGGGATGTGGAATTCCACTGCTAAAGGTCACATATATCGCGCTTGGGAAAAAAATGACCTAAACATTTCCACTTGCAGCAAACGGAGCCAAATTCCTCCTCATCCGGGTGTGTGTCATTGTGATTTGCCATTTCTGTCGCTACCCTGACTATTTGCCTATAGCGTTGCTGCAGCCTGGTGGTTTGTCAAGTCTGGTGTACACGTGGCTGACCTCTGTGAGCACAGGCATGCTGGGCCTCCTTCCCCCTCCCTCACATTAGATTTACTGCTGTAAGGAAGATGAGATTCCAGGTAACTGTATTCTCTTTCTTTAGGGTCATGAAAGGTGTCAGAGGTACATGATAACCAGCGTAAACTCTGGAGAGGTACATGATAACCAGCGTAACCTTGCCCAGCACTTTACCTTTAGCTTCAGTTTGAGGAACCACCGTTATAAAAAAGAAGGCAGCTCGGTCTCAGTGCCCATTAAATCTTTGGCCTTTCTGCTGAGACTTTCAACAACGCTCCACTATGCTGGTAGTTTGCTGTCATACGACACAAGCACTATGGCCTGACTCTGATGTGTCTGACCGTTGTGGCTCCAGACAGTCATGAGATGGTTCCAAGGGCTGCCTTACCCTGCACCAGCCCCTGAATAGTTAAGGCATAGAAACATAAGGACTGCCATACTGGATCAGACCCCAGTGTCCAGGTAGTCCAGTTTCCTGTCTCCCACAGAGATGAGCTTGCTTGGTGTATATAGAATCAGACAGCGGCTGCAGGTGGTTTTGTTTTCAGTTAAAACAAGCAAGTAAAGGTTTTATTTCCTGACATCACCTCTCAGTCGTGTGACTTTATTTTTTGTGCAGAATGTGGATAGAACTGGAACCCAGCCTCAGTTCACCTCGCCAGGAAAACAAGGCTTTTGCTGTGAATACTGTGAAACGTTGCAAGGACTCTGCCAGCTGTCAGGGTCTGCCCACGATGACTCACCATGGCTGATCCATGCAAAGGCAGGAACAATGGCTTGAATGGGCCAGTTCAACATTCTGATTATAAATGATAACGGCCTTCACTCAGAAAAGGCCATTTGTTTACTTTTTTGGAGTTCAGCATCTCAACAATTTATTTTTCCTCTACTAGGGAAGTAATATATTGACAGCCTTACATTCATGATATATATGTATGTCACTACACTAAATGTCAGATTCAAATAGATAATTTACAAAATCCTCCCCTCACATAGCATGTTTTACTAGGATAGGTGCACATAACTCATTTTTTCATCACCATCAATCACCATGGGAAAGGTGGAGAAGTAGATTTGGTGCCTGGGTTGGTGACTGTTCATGGTAGCTTTTCAGAGCTGATGTTTTGATTCTCCTTTACAGATGACTGCATCCTTGCTCCATGCTAAGCTCTACAGCCAGCGGTCAGCTATCAGGGCGAATGGCAGAAGCGGCCTCCCTAGGGGGCCTTATGCTTCCCCCCAAAACACTCTCAAGAGGGAGGATCTTTGCAGCAGTGCATACTCCAGCCCAACCCATTCCCCTCCCAGTCTCTCCAGCTTACCACTCCCTGCCTGCCGCTTCACAACATATTGGAGACCCACACAGGGGCCTCCCCCCTGCCTGCCCCTGCTGACCAGTGGAGTGGCACCAGTCCTGTTGCAGCAAAGGGGACCCCCGGACTTGCCCCAAAAAGCAATGGGCAGAAGGAAAAATGCCACAAGCAAGTCTCTTACCAAAGATGCCCCTCTCAGAACTACACAGCAGTGATCAAAATGCATGGTATGATATCTATCATTTGTTAGGTGCAGCTGAGGATGTCAGCTGTGCCACAGCACCTACAACTCAGGGTTTTCTAGCCCAGAGGACATACCAAAGAAAGGACAAACAAATCTGCTCTGTATTAAAAATGTTTTATTCTAGTACAAGTAGCATCTAATTAGCTGTTTAACAGGTGGGCTGAATTAGTGAAGGAGCTGTGTGAAATAAAACCCAACTTATCATTTCATAAATATATTGGGATGAAAACTACTGCTGTCAGATACCAATAGAATACACTTCAGAGCTTCCTCACCCCCTCCCAGCCCTGGTATTAATTCACTTCCCATGAGAGCCTACATTACATTTGCTTAGTTGTGTCCATATCCCTCAGTCCTTAAGCAGGCAGAAGTCCCACTAAACCTATTACTCCCAGTAGCAATTGCAATTCTCATGAGCCTTGTAACAACTGAAAAATAAATTCCATCAACCAGCAAAATTAAATATTGAATCCTTTAGAATTATTTTTCAGATGCCTATTTTTTTCCTTCAAGACACAGCATATTAAAAATACTGTGTCTGCATGAACCCAGTCAGTTTAAATACTCATTGAAGCATGACCTATCCCAGTACTATTATTCATCAATAAAGACTGGAGTTACTATAGTAACTGGATGACATCACAGTTGCTTTTGCTCCATATTTGTCCAGCACATTTCTCCTTTCTTTCTTCCCTTTGCCTCCAAGGCCACCCAGTGGATCAGTGCCAGAACCTGGATCAGAACCCACATCTCCCAGTCCACAAACTACTAGACTCAAATGCTTTTTCTTCCCCATCTGAAGACTAGATTGGATTCTGCTGGTGATTGATTTCCCCCTAAAAGTACTGTCGGTATTTCACCTTTTGATCATATTATAAAACTGAAAAATTCTTCTTGTCAAGATTTTGGAGAAAAGGTATCCATAAATAGCAAAACAGAAACAAGCAACTAATAGATCTAAAATAGATGAAGTGTTTAATAATATCCATCAACACCAAATTTACAGCCTACAAAGGATTTCTGGTATTTCACCATAAGCCTGTATTCTGCAACCTGCTTATCAGAAATAGTTGCGCATATCTCTTGATTTAGTCCACAAATCTCTATTTTGATTTTCTTCTAATATTTTGTTTCCTTTCCTCTTTTAAAAGGCAAGCCTTGTAGATAAACCCTTCTGGAACTATGCAAGTGAAAAAAAAAAGGCTGGTGTATTTTCATGGTTATGCCTACTGATGGATGGATGTGTCAAACCAATACTCTGGGCAATCATGCTTAGCTCAGAACATGATGCTTACCAGAAAACGAACAGACATTATGCTTTCTAAAGTTCAGTTTTGAAAGGTACTCTGACTAGTGACAGTATTTATCATTCAGCCTTCAGCAAAGCACAAGCAGTAAAAAATAAAACCAGCAGTACAATGCACACTTACTAGTGCACTGTAAATTCCACCACCAAACCCTAAGGAAAGTGCTAACTGTATAGCTCTAGGGATTATTGATATTACAGTGGGACTGTACCGTGCACGCATAACATAGTGTGGGACTGGAACACAACACACGCTCATGAGAACGTTAATGAGCTTGTTTGGAAGGCTTTAAGGACAATGGCAGATTATGTGGGGCTAAATCTTGCTTTGTACACCCATGCAAGGCCTGTTTGTAGTGAAAGCAAAGAATTTCTGTTGCATTGTGAGTCTGGGGAGTGGAGAGCCCACGCAGGGGCTAGAAAGCAAAGGAGACATCCTCAATGACTCTACATCGCCCGGTGGAGTGGGTGTTGTGAGTGTAACAAGGGCATAACCAGGAAGCTGGTGTCCAGCATCAACCCACAGTTGCCAAATTTTGAGTAGGCAAGACACAGTAGGCCATGTTCTCTTTCCCCCTATGACCTACTAGCTGCGTAGGTCTGCCTATCCTGACACACTTGTTGGGGCTGAAGATTCTTTTCGAGGACCTCACTGTATTTCACCAAGTTCTCTTAAGAGCAGCCCTCTTTCACCCAGACTGTCTGTTGTGCCATTTCCTGGGATTTTTCCCTTGAAATGAGTGAGAAGAGCAACTCCCAGCTCTGACAAGCTCAGTGCAGCTTCTGCCTGCGTAGGTAGAGGGAAGCTCCCTTTACATTCCCCTGGTCAGGCAGCCAACTGGCAGCATAGCCCAGAGCTCCTGCTTTGAGCTGCAGCTGCAGGATGTGCACAGCAGTTCTGGCCACTGGAGAGGAAATGCTGCTAATTGGTGACATCTGCTCCAGTGTCTTGGCCCCCGCTGAGCTGAGCGCCCCACACTGCACTCATTGCTTAGGCATGTTTTTTCCGAAGCAGCAGGCTGTAGATTCAAGAGAGACTCTGCTGGAATCAGGACCCTGCCAGTTGTCTAAACTACTACAGGTTGCCTGGAGGTGCTGTGAACAAAGTCTGTGAAGCGCCTTGGCTCGGTAAAGCACTAAATGAGAGCTGAGTCTGGGAAGCTTCGCAGATGTCACTCAGCTGCACACACCGCAGCTGTCATAACTATAAAGGGAAGGGTGACAGCTCTCCTGTGTACAGTGCTATGGAATCCCTCCTAGCCAGAGACTCCAAATCCTTTTACCTGTAAAGGGTTAAGAAGCTCGGGTAACCTGGCTGACACCTGACCCCAAGGACCAATAAGGGGACAAGATACTTTCAAATCTTGGGGGGGGAAAGGCTTTTGTGTGTGTCCTTTGTTTAAGGGGTTGTTCGCTCTTGGGACTGAGAGGGACCAGACATCAATCCAGGTTCTCCCCATCTTTCTAAACAAGTCTCTCTTATTTCAAAATTGTAAGTAAAAGCCAGGCAAGGCGTCTTAGATTTACTTTGTTTTCTCAACTTGTAAATGTACCTTTTACCAGAGTGCTTATCTTGTTTGCTATACTTTGAACCTAAGACAGAGGGGATTCCTCTGAGCTCTTTAAGTTTGATTACCCTGTAAAGTTATTTTCCATACTGATTTTGCAGAGATGATTTTTACCTTTTGCTTTAATTAAAAGCCTTCTTTTTAAGAACCTGATTGATTTCTCCTTGTTTTAAGATCCAAAGGGGGTTTGGATCTGTATTCACCAGGAGTTGGTGAAAGGAAGGAGGGGGGAAGGGTCAATTTCTCCTTGTTTAAGATCCAAGGAGTTTGGATCTGTATTCACCAGGGAATTGGTGAAAGGTTTCTCAAGGCTTCCCAGGGAGGGAATTCTTAAGATGGTGGCAGCGGACCAGAGCTAAGCTGGTAGATAAGCTTAGAAGTTTTCATGCAGGCCCCTACATTTGTACCCTAAAGTTCAAAGTGGGGATACAGCCTTGACATGGTGGCACAGCGGTGGGATCGTTTTAAACCCAAAAGCCAGTAAGAGATTTTTTTTCCCTTCTAGCTGCTTGGAGAGCAGAGCTGAAGGTAGATGCATATCTTATCTCTCCTTGCCTGAAGGCAGAGGTGTTAAGTTTTTTTAACAAGGTCCTTTGTTAAGAGAACGGTTCAATAAGTGAGCAAACTTTGATCTGGTAAAGGTAATTTACAATCTGAATTGTTTTTTTTTCTTTTTACATCCTCGGAAGTAGCTAGTTAGAAAGTCTCTGTTAACTCAGCAGCACTCAGCAGGAGCCTGAGCTAAATACATCCCAGTTTCAGTCAACTGCAGAGGGTGTGACCCAGCACAAGAAAACAGGAAAATGACTACCAAAGAAGCAGCTAACAAAATAGAACTGGCCAAACTAGAAGCAGAAGAAAATGAAAGAAAACATCAAAGACTGCTTGAAATTAAAAAACTCGAGGAAAAAGCCAAACAGGAGGCCCATGAAAGAGAGGAAAAAGCCAAACAGGAGGCCCATGAAAGAGAAGAAAAAGCCAAACAGGAGGCCCATAAAAGAGAGATGGAACTGGAAGCAGCAAGGACTAGGCAGGGTGCATCAGACCATCCTAACAACTCCTCTCCAGGTACCACTTCCCATCCCAGGAAATTCCCCACCTACAAGGCAGGCGATGATACTGAGGCCTTCTTAGAAAATTTTGAAAGGGCCTGCCTTGGATACAACATCCCTCCAACCCAGTACATGGTAGAGCTGAGGCCGCAGCTCAGTGGACCCTTAGCAGAAGTGGCGGCTGAAATGCCTAAGGAACACATGAACAGTTATGAACTTTTTAAAAACAAGGCCAGACTCAGAATGGGGCTAACACCCGAGCATGCCCGTCGGCGGTTCAGAGCCCTAAGGTGGAAACCAGATGTGTCATTTACCCGGCATGCCTACCACATTGACAAAAATTGTGATGCCTGGGTATCAGGAGCAAATGTTAAATCTCTGGAAGATCTGCTTTCCCTAGTAAAAATGGAGCAGTTTTTAGAGGGTGTTCCTGAGGAAATAGAAAGGTACATCCTAGATGGGAAGCCCAAAACTGTAACCGAGGCGGGGGAGATTGGAGCCAAATGGGTGGAGGTAACAGAAAAGAAAAAAGCTAGTAGCAGTTGGAGCGAATATCAGAAGGGGCAAGCCGAAACAAAACCTTATCACCGGGGACAACCCAAGGCCCCACCCACATCCCAAGGGAAACCCCAGACGCCTTCTCACCCCACCACACCAGTCTCCAGCAACCAACATCGCCCCGGTGATACCTTAGCAGGGCGATGTTTTAAATGTAATGAACTGGGGCATATAAAGGCTCACTGCCCCAAGAACCCCAACCGATTACAGTTCATTACACCCCAATCACACCAAAGAACCCCAGACCCAGATGCCTCTCTCATACCCTCGGAGCGAAGGGAAACCTTGAGAGTGGGCGGAAAGAAGGTTATCGCTTGGAGGGACACTGGGGCACAAGTGTCAACTATCCACCAATCCCTAGTGGACCCCAAACTCATCAACCCTGAGGCTACAGTGACAATTCAACCCTTCGTGTCACAGTCTGTAACCTTGCCTACAGCCCAGTTGCATGTCCAGTACAAGGGCTGGTCAGGAATGTGGACTTTTGCAGTCTATGACAATTATCCCATTCCCATGCTGCTGGGGGAAGACTTGGCCAACCATGTGAAGCTAGCCAAGAGGGTGGGAATAGTCACCCGCAGCCAGGCTAAGCAAGCTTTCACCCCCATCCCTGTTCCTGAGCCGTCCACCAGGGCCCCGTCTGTGTTACCGGAGACCCAAACAAAGGTGGTGGAACCGGATCCCCTGCCAACGACTGCAACAGCCGTAGTGGATCCAATCCCAGAGACCCAGCCAAAGCCAGTCCCAGAACCGGAACTGGCAACGCAACCAGCACCAGAACCATTGCCAGCACTGAGTCCAGCGCTTGCAACCCCGTCTACAACTCCAATGCCAGAGGGCACCAGCGAGCCTAAACTGGCGGAAGCAGCAGATAACCCTACCCAAGAGGCTCAGCCAGAGCCTGAAATACCACATAGTGCACCAGCGGACAGCGGTTCACAGTCAATGGAAAAAGCCCCAGCACCTGCATCGCTTCCAGAGGGACCAAGCCCCAGTCCACAGTCCAAGGAGGAACTGATGTCTCCAGCATCAAGGGAACAGTTCCAGGCCGAGCAGGAAGCAGATGACAGCCTTCAAAAAGCTTGGGCGGCGGCACGGAGCACCCCACCGCCTCTCAGCTCTTCTAACCGATCCCGGTTTGTTGTAGAAAAAGGACTTTTATACAAGGAGACTCTTTCTGGTGGGCACCAGGAAGACTGGCATCCTCAAAGACAGCTGGTAGTTCCCACTAAGTATCAGGTAAAACTCTTGAGCTTAGCCCATGATCATCCCAGTGGCCATTCTGGGGTGAACAGAACCAAAGACCGGTTGGGGAAGTCCTTCCACTGGGAGGGAATGGGCAAGGACGTTACTAATTATGTCCGGTCTTGTGAGGTGTGCCAACGAGTGGGAAAGCCCCAAGACCAGGTTAAAGCCCCTCTCCAGCCACTACCCATAATTGAGGTCCCATTTCAGCGAGTAGCTGTGGATATTCTGGGTCCTTTCCCAAAGAAGACACCCAGAGGAAAGCAGTACGTACTGACTATCACGGATTTTGCTACCCGATGGCCGGAAGCTGTACCCTTAAGCAACACCAAGGCTAAAAGTGTGTGCCAGGCATTAGCAGACATTTTTGCCAGGGTAGGTTGGCCCTCCGACATCCTTACAGATTCGGGAACTAATTTCCTGGCAGGGAACATGAAAAACCTGTGGGAAGCTCATGGGGTGAATCACTTGGTTGCCACCCCTCATCACCATCAAACCAATGGTCTGGTGGAGAGGTTTAATGGAACTTTGGGGGCCATGATACGTAAATTCGTAAATGAACACTCCAATGATTGGGACCTAGTGTTGCAGCAGTTGCTTTTTGCCTACAGGGCTGTACCACATCCCAGTTTAGGGTTTTCACCATTTGAACTTGTGTATGGCCGCGAGGTTAAGGGGCCATTACAGTTGGTGAAGCAGCAATGGGAGGGGTTTACGCCTTCTCCAGGAACTAACATTCTAGACTTTGTAAGCAACCTACAAAACACCCTCCGACACTCTTTAGCCCTTGCTAAAGAAAACCTAAAGGATGCTCAGGAAGAGCAAAAGGCCTGGTATGATAAACATTCCAGAGAACGGTCCTTCAAAGTAGGAGACCAAGTCATGGTCTTAAAGGCGCTCCAGGCCCATAAAATGGAAGCGTCGTGGGAAGGACCATTCACGGTCCAGGAGCGCCTAGGAGCTGTTAACTATCTCATAGCCTCCCCCACCTCCAACATAAAGCCTAAGGTATACCATGTTAATTCTCTTAAGCCCTTTTATTCTAGAGAATTAAACGTTTGCCAGTTTACAGCCCAGGAAACTGATGACGCGGAGTGGCCTGCAGGTGTCTACTATGAAGGAAAAAGGAATGGTGGCGTGGAAGAGGTGAACCTCTCCACGACCCTGGGACGTCTGCAGCGACAGCAGATAAAGGAGCTGTGCACAAGCTTTGCACCGATTTTCTCAGCCACTCCAGGACGGACCGAACGGGCATACCACTCCATTGACACAGGTAATGCTCACCCAATTAGAACCCCACCCTACCGGGAGTCACCTCATGCCCAAGCGGCTATACAAAGGGAGATCCAGGACATGCTACAGATGGGTATAATCCGCCCCTCTACCAGTGCATGGGCATCTCCAGTGGTTCTAGTTCCCAAACCAGATGGGGAAATACGCTTTTGCGTGGACTACCGTAAGCTAAATGCTGTAACTCGTCCTGACAACTATCCAATGCCACGCACAGATGAGCTATTGGAGAAATTGGGACATGCCCAATTCATCTCTACTTTAGACTTAACCAAGGGGTACTGGCAAGTACCACTAGATAAACCCGCTAAGGAAAGGTCCGCCTTCGTCACCCAGGCAGGGGTGTATGAATTCAATGTACTCCCTTTCGGGTTGCGAAATGCACCCGCCACCTTCCAAAGACTTGTAGATGGTCTCTTAGCGGGATTGGGGGAATCTGCCGTTGCCTATCTCGATGATGTGGCCATTTTTTCTGATTCATGGACAGAACACCTGGAGCACCTGAAAAAAGTCTTCGAGCGCATCCGACAGGCAGGACTAACTGTTAAGGCTAAAAAGTGTCAAATAGGCCAAAACAGAGTGGCGTACCTGGGACACCAGGTGGGTCAGGAACTATAAATCCCCTACAGGCCAAAGTGGATGCTATCCAAAAGTGGCCGGTTCCAAAGTCAAAGAAACAGGTCCAATCCTTCTTAGGCTTGGCCGGATATTATAGGCGATTTGTACCACACTACAGCCAAATCGCCGCCCCGCTGACAGACCTAACCAGAAAGAAACAGCCAAATGCAGTTCAGTGGACTGATAAGTGTCAAAAGGCCTTTAACCAGCTTAAGGCAACACTCATGTCTGACCCTGTGCTAAGGGCCCCAGACTTTGACAAACCGTTCCTAGTAACCACAGATGCGTCCGAGCGAGGCGTGGGAGCAGTTTTAATGCAGGAAGGACCGGATCAAGAATTCCATCCTGTCGTGTTTCTCAGCAAGAAACTGTCTGAGAGGGAAAGCCACTGGTCAATCAGCGAAAAGGAATGCTACGCCATTGTGTACGCGCTGGAAAAGCTACGCCCATATGTTTGGGGACGGCGGTTCCAACTACAAACAGACCATGCTGCGCTACAGTGGCTTCATACCGCCAAGGGAAATAACAAAAAACTTCTTCGGTGGAGTTTAGCTCTCCAAGATTTTGATTTTAAAATACAACACATTTCGGGAGCTTCTAACAAAGTGGCTGATGCACTCTCCCGGGAAAGTTTCCCAGAGTTAACTGGTTAACAATTGTTCTTGAAATAAAACATATTGTTAGTTTTTATATAATCAGTAGTATGTCTAAAGGTACATGTGTTTTATTAACTCTGTTTTCTCCTAGAGCTCCAGGAAGAAATCACAGCCAGTGTGGAACCGGACGTCCAACACTATCTGTGATTTGGGGGGCGTGTCATAACTATAAAGGGAAGGGTGACAGCTCTCCTGTGTACAGTGCTATGGAATCCCTCCTAGCCAGAGACTCCAAATCCTTTTACCTGTAAAGGGTTAAGAAGCTCGGGTAACCTGGCTGACACCTGACCCCAAGGACCAATAAGGGGACAAGATACTTTCAAATCTTGGGGGGGAAAGGCTTTTGTGTGTGTCCTTTGTTTAAGGGGTTGTTCGCTCTTGGGACTGAGAGGGACCAGACATCAATCCAGGTTCTCCCCATCTTTCTAAACAAGTCTCTCTTATTTCAAAATTGTAAGTAAAAGCCAGGCAAGGCGTCTTAGATTTACTTTGTTTTCTCAACTTGTAAATGTACCTTTACCAGAGTGCTTATCTTGTTTGCTATACTTTGAACCTAAGACAGAGGGGATTCCTCTGAGCTCTTTAAGTTTGATTACCCTGTAAAGTTATTTTCCATACTGATTTTGCAGAGATGATTTTTACCTTTTGCTTTAATTAAAAGCCTTCTTTTTAAGAACCTGATTGATTTCTCCTTGTTTTAAGATCCAAAGGGGGTTTGGATCTGTATTCACCAGGAGTTGGTGAAAGGAAGGAGGGGGGAAGGGTCAATTTCTCCTTGTTTAAGATCCAAGGAGTTTGGATCTGTATTCACCAGGGAATTGGTGAAAGGTTTCTCAAGGCTTCCCAGGGAGGGAATTCTTAAGATGGTGGCAGCGGACCAGAGCTAAGCTGGTAGATAAGCTTAGAAGTTTTCATGCAGGCCCCTACATTTGTACCCTAAAGTTCAAAGTGGGGAGCGTTTGGAACTTCCTGGCACCGGTGCGGACAGAGGCCAGGCCCTGCAGTGCCAGCAGCACAGCTTCCTACCAGCTGAGCGACAGGGAAAGCTCTATTAACTCTTGGCAGCCGGTCATGCCTATGACACACACGGGAGTATGAATATTTTATGATGAGACCGTTTGTCTGATAAGTCATGCTGTATCCTTTTGGTACGAACATCCCTTTCGGCAAGGCTCCGGCTACACGCTGAGCTAGGAGTGGGATTCCCGGCTCAACGGGAGCTGGCATGAGGATAAATACGTAGCTGCTCAGCTGAGTACTCAGCATGGCTAAGCCGAGCCGCCACTGCCAGTGCCACTACACTGCTCTTTATGCTGGTGCTAGCTCTCATCGAGCTAGTGCAAGTACGCCTATGTGAGCTGCGTGTGGTGTAGACGTAGCCGCAGACAGTGGTGTGCAATGGCTAGGGCACTGGAGAGGGAGTTAACTGAGCTGGGTTCAGTTCCTAGATCTGCCATGGCCCTGCTGGGTGACCGTAGGTAAGGCATTTCACCTGGGTGCCTCACTGTCCACATCTGAAAGATGAGGATAGTGACACTGACCTACCTGTGTAAAGCACTTGGAGATAGAAGCTTGATGCGTGCTACTGGGATTATTCAAACACCAGCACCTTCAGAGAGAGTAACATGAAGGGAGTGCTCTTCTGAGAGGCACTGGTGAAAGAAAGCCAGTAGCAACAGTGGTTTGATCAGCTAAGTTATTTAGACCAAGAAATGAGGCAATACAATATTTTTGCAGGTACTATCTCACTGCAGCACAACCAGCACTAATTCTAGTGACTCTTTGGCCTACTAGGAAAAATGTGCTGAGAGTTTTCCACTCAGAAATGAGTGAACTGCATGTCGTGAGTAACCTGAATAAGGTGCCAGGCACTAGCGTTAAGCAGTAGAATGATCCTTCTCATCTCTCCTTTCACTGTTATGCTCAGGGCCCTATGTGGCTTTTAAGCCACAGCACACAGCAGTGGGGAGCCAAAGAATGTTGCTCACAACATCTCCCAGAGCATTGTGTCAGAGCCAGGAGATATGCCCGCAGGAGCACTGGGGAGCATATATAGCAATGGTCACAGCTGTACCACAGACCAGGGTGCAGCACAGACCCTACCATGCTGGCAGCTGTCTGCTGGCTGATGTAGAAGGGGGCATGTAGCAATGGGGTTCTTCTGCACCCAACCGCCCCTTGAGGAATCTGGAAGCGTCAGCAGTGCAAGAGCTCATCACGTGGCTGGCCCCTGCAGAAGTGAGGACTCTGCACCTACCTTGGTGCACCCACACAGAGCCAGCCATAATCTACCCTTCAGTCTCTATACTACCTGGGTGGAATTGTGTGCTGCACCTCCAGGAGGCAGACCACCTTTAAGCTACTGTCACACTCTTGGCATTCTGGGCTGGTCAGGGCCATTGCAACCTCCAGCATAATTTAGAGCAGCCCAGGGCTGCCTATGGACAGCTGGGGCTGCCCAGAATCTTGTAGAGGCATGTGCTGCAGAAATCCCTCTCTACTCCCCCTCACACCTCCTATACTTGTAGGGGCCCTGTTTACTGGTGCAGCCACATACAGGGGCCAGCGTCTATGGGGAGGGGTTGAGGGATGAGAATCTCTCTTTGGCTTTTTGGTTGGACAAATAAGTAAGTTGATGGGAATTTTTCCTCCATAAGGACTGCAGCACTCAACAGTTAGTGGAGAATAATTTTTAAAATAGCAAAAAAGCTCCACAGTGTAACATTGATTAGTGTAGCTTGCCAAATAAGGGGTGGTAAAGCTTTCCTTGCAAACACTAGCTGCAACGTAGCTCCTCTCTACCCTTCCTGATTTGCATAACCAAAAGATGGCAGCACTCCACCACTTATGTGCAATAGCATAATGAGCATCCTTCTTTTAAGGACATATCACAGGCGTTAAGTTAAGATATGCCCATTAGTAATAATTGCTGATGCTAGACTAGATGGGAATTTTTCCTGTATCATCTGCTGTGGCAGGTCTGGCTGGAACAATAAAGCCACCAAACTGTACATGCGTTTTCTTAGATTGTAAGCTCGTTGGGGTGGGGACCATCTTTTGGTTCTGGGTTTGTACAGTGCCAAACACACTGGGGAACTGGGTTAAATACTGATAAATAAATCATAATTTACATCTAAGCATCCTCAATTCCCGTTGAGGAAAAACTAGCCCATTGTGAAGTTGTTTGGTATATTTCAGAGCTTTAAGGACTTGCTCCTGAACCTGTTGAAGTTAATAGCTAAACTCCAAGAATTCATAGATTCTTGCTTCAAGTCCATTGTGGCTAAACTAGAGCATCTTTTTTAGAAGAACACCCAATTCTGATGATAAAACTTCCAGTGATGGAGAATCCACCATTACAACCCTTGCTAATTTGTTCCCGTGGTTAATTATCCTCACTGTTAAAAACGTGTGCCTTGTTCCTACTCTGAATTTGTCTACCTTCAACTTCGAGCCATTGGATCTTGTTATACTTTTGTCTGCTAGATTGAAGAGCCCTCTATTATCAGTTTCTTGGACCCATGTAGTTACTTATAGACTGTGATTAAATCGCCCCTTAACCCCCCTTTAATAAGCTAAATAGATTGAACTCCTTGAATCTATAACGATGAGATGTGTTTTCCAAGCCTTTACTCATTCTTGTGTTTCTTCTTTGAACCCTCTCCAAGTTTTCAGTGTCCTTCTTGAAGCGTGGACACCAGAACTGGACACAGTATTTCAGTAGCAGTTGTGCCAGTGCCAAACATACAGGTAATAACCTCTCTACTCCTCTTCAATATTCGCCGGGTAAAACATCCCAGAATTGCATTAACCCTTTTAGCCACCATGTTGCACTACAGTTCATGTTCAGCTGATTGTCTACATCACTCCCAAGTCTTTTTTTAGAGTTCTAGCCCACGAAAGCTTATACCCAAATAAATTTGTTAGTCTCTAAGGTGCCACAAGGACTCCTTGTTTTTTTTTGCTGATACAGACTGTCATAACTATAAAAGGAAGGGTAACAGCTCTCTGTGTACAGTACTAAAATCCCTCCTGGTCAGAGACTCCAAAATCCTTTTACCTGTAAAGGGTTAAGAAGCTCGGGTAACCTGGCTGACACCTGACCCAGAGGACCAATGAGGGGACAAGATACTTTCAAATCTTGGGGGGGGGAAAGGCTTTTGTGTGTGTCCTTTGTTTAAGGGGTTGTTCGCTCTTGGGACTGAGAGGGACCAGACATCAATCCAGGTTCTCCCCATCTTTCTAAACAAGTCTCTCTTGTTTCAAAATTGTAAGTAAAAGCCAGGCAAGGCGTCTTAGATTTACTTTGTTTTCTCAACTTGTAAATGTACCTTTTACCAGAGTGCTTATCTTGTTTGCTATACTTTGAACCTAAGACAGAGGGGATTCCTCTGAGCTCTTTAAGTTTGATTACCCTGTAAAGTTATTTTCCATACTGATTTTGCAGAGATGATTTTTACCTTTTGCTTTAATTAAAAGCCTTCTTTTTAAGAACCTGATTGATTTCTCCTTGTTTTAAGATCCAAAGGGGGTTTGGATCTGTATTCACCAGGAGTTGGTGAAAGGAAGGAGGGGGGAAGGGTCAATCTCTCCTTGTTTAAGATCCAAGCAGTTTGGATCTGTATTCACCAGGAAATTGGTGAAAGGTTTCTCAAGGCTTCCCAGGGAGGGAATCCATCGAAAATGGTGGCAGCGGGACCAGAGCTAAGCTGGTAGATAAGCTTAGCAGTTTTCATGCAGGCCCCTACATTTGTACCCTAAAGTTCAAAGTAGGGATACAGCCTTGACATGGTGTTACAGCGGTGGGATCGTTTTAAACCCAAAAGCCAGTAAGAGATTTTTTTTTTTCCTTCTAGCTGCTTGGAGAGCAGAGCTGAAGGTAGATGCATATCTTATCTCTCCTTGCCTGAAGGCAGAGGTGTTAAGTTTTTTTAACAAGGTCCTTTGTTAAGAGAACGGTTCAATCAGTGAGCAAACTTTGATCTGGTAAAGGTAATTTACAATCTGAATTGTGTTTTTTTTCTTTTTACATCCTCGGGAGTAGCTTGTTAGAAAGTCTCTGTTAACTCAGCAGCACTCAGCAGGAGCCTGAGCTAAATACATCCCAGTTTCAGTCAACTGCAGAGGGTGAGACCCAGCACAAGAAAACCAGGAAAATGACTACCAGTGAAGCAGCTAGCAAACTAGAACTGGCCAGACTAGAAGCAGAAGAAAATGAGAAAAAACATCAGAGACTACTTCAAATTAAAAAACTTGAACAGGAGGCCCATGAAAGAGAAGAGAAAGCCAAACAGGAGGCCCATGAAAGAGAAGAAAAAGCCAAACAGGAGGCCCATGAAAGAGAAGAAAAAGCCAAACAGGAGGCCCATGAAAGAGAAGAAAAAGCCAAACAGGAGGCCCATAAAAGAGAGATGGAGCTGAAAGAAAAAGAGATGGAACTGGAAGCAGCAAGGACTAGGCAGGGTGCATCAGACCATCCTAACAACTCCTCTCCAGGTACCACTTCCCATCCCAGGAAATTCCCCACCTACAAGGCAGGCGATGATACTGAGGCCTTCTTAGAAAATTTTGAAAGGGCCTGCCTTGGATACGACATCCCTCCAACCCAGTACATGGTAGAGCTGAGGCCGCAGCTCAGTGGACCCTTAGCAGAGGTGGCGGCTGAAATGCCTAAGGAACACATGAACAGTTATGAACTTTTTAAAAACAAGGCCAGACTCAGAATGGGGCTAACACCCGAGCATGCCCGTCGGCGGTTCAGAGCCCTAAGGTGGAAACCTGATGTGTCATTTACCCGACAGGCCTACCACATTGGGAAAAATTGGGATGCCTGGATATCAGGAGCAAATGTTAAATCTACGGAAGAGTTGCCCTTCCTATTGCAAATGGAGCAGTTTTTAGAGGGTGTTCCTGAGGAAATAGAAAGGTACATCCTAGATGGGAAGCCCAAAACTGTAACCGAGGCGGGGGAGATTGGAGCCAAATGGGTGGAGGTGACAGAAAAGAAAAAAGCTAGTAGCAGTTGGAGCGAATATCAGAAGGGGCAAGCCGAAACAAAACCTTATCACCGGGGACAACCCAAGGCCCCACCCACATCCCAAGGGAAACCCCAGACGCCTTCTCACCCCACCACACCAGTCTCCAGCAACCAACATCGCCCCGGTGATACCTTAGCAGGGCGATGTTTTAAATGTAATGAACTGGGGCATATAAAGGCTCACTGCCCCAAGAACCCCAACCGATTACAGTTCATTACACCCCAATCACACCAAAGAAACCCAGACCCAGATGCCTCTCTCATACCCTCGGAGCGAAGGGAAACCTTGAGAGTGGGCGGAAAGAAGGTTATCGCTTGGAGGGACACTGGGGCACAAGTGTCAACTATTCACCAATCCCTAGTGGACCCCAAACTCATCAACCCTGAGGCTACAGTGACAATTCAACCCTTCGTGTCACAGTCTGTAACCTTGCCTACAGCCCAGTTGCATGTCCAGTACAAGGGCTGGTCAGGAATGTGGACTTTTGCAGTCTATGACAATTATCCCATTCCCATGCTGCTGGGGGAAGACTTGGCCAACCATGTGAAGCTAGCCAAGAGGGTGGGAATAGTCACCCGCAGCCAGGCTAAGCAAGCTTTCACCCCCATCCCTGTTCCTGAGCCGTCCACCAGGGCCCCGTCTGTGTTACCGGAGACCCAAACACAGGTGGTGGAACCGGATCCCCTGCCAACGACTGCAACAGCCGTAGTGGATCCAATCCCAGAGACCCAGCCAAAGCCAGTCCCAGAACCGGAACTGGCAACGCAACCAGCACCAGAACCATTGCCAGCACTGAGTCCAGCGCTGGCAACCCCGTCTACAACTCCAATGCCAGAGGGCACCAGCGAGCCTAAACTGGTGGAAGCAGCAGATAACCCTACCCAAGAGGCTCAGCCAGAGCCTGAAATACCACATAGTGCACCAGCGGACAGCGGTTCACAGTCAATGGAAAAAGCCCCAGCACCTGCATCGCTTCCAGAGGGACCAAGCCCCAGTCCACAGTCCAAGGAGGAACTGATGTCTCCAGCATCAAGGGAACAGTTCCAGGCCGAGCAGGAAGCAGATGACAGCCTTCAAAAAGCTTGGGCGGCGGCACGGAGCACCCCACCGCCTCTCACCTCTTCTAACCGATCCCGGTTTGTTGTAGAAAAAGGACTTTTATACAAGGAGACTCTTTCTGGTGGGCACCAGGAAGACTGGCATCCTCAAAGACAGTTGGTAGTTCCCACTAAGTATCGGGTAAAGCTCTTGAGCTTAGCCCATGATCATCCCAGTGGCCATTCTGGGGTGAACAGAACCAAAGACCGGTTGGGGAAGTCCTTCCACTGGGAGGGAATGGGCAAGGACGTTGCTAATTATGTCCGGTCTTGTGAGGTGTGCCAACGAGTGGGAAAGCCCCAAGATCAGGTTAAAGCCCCTCTCCAGCCACTACCCATAATTGAGGTCCCATTTCAGCGAGTAGCTGTGGATATTCTGGGTCCTTTCCCAAAGAAGACACCCAGAGGAAAGCAGTACATACTGACTTTCATGGATTTTGCTACCCGATGGCCGGAAGCTGTACCCTTAAGCAACACCAAGGCTAAAAGTGTGTGCCAGGCATTAGCAGACATTTTTGCCAGGGTAGGGTGGCCCTCCGACATACTTACAGATTCGGGAACTAATTTCCTGGCAGGGAACATGAAAAACCTGTGGAAAGCTCATGGGGTGAATCACTTGGTTGCCACCCCTCATCACCATCAAACCAATGGTCTGGTGGAGAGGTTTAATGGAACTTTGGGGGCCATGATACGTAAATTCGTAAATGAACACTCCAATGATTGGGACCTAGTGTTGCAGCAGTTGCTTTTTGCCTACAGGGCTGTACCACATCCCAGTTTAGGGTTTTCACCATTTGAACTTGTGTATGGCCGCGAGGTTAAGGGGCCATTACAGTTGGTGAAGCAGCAATGGGAGGGGTTTACGCCTTCTCCAGGAACTAACATTCTAGACTTTGTAAGCAACCTACAAAACACCCTCCGACACTCTTTAGCCCTTGCTAAAGAAAACCTAAAGGATGCTCAGGAAGAGCAAAAGGCCTGGTATGATAAACATTCCAGAGAACGGTCCTTCAAAGTAGGAGACCAAGTCATGGTCTTAAAGGCGCTCCAGGCCCATAAATTGGAAGCGTCGTGGGAAGGACCATTCACGGTCCAGGAGCGCCTAGGAGCTGTTAACTATCTCATAGCCTCCCCCACCTCCAACATAAAGCCTAAGGTATACCATGTTAATTCTCTTAAGCCCTTTTATTCTAGAGAATTAAACGTTTGCCAGTTTACAGCCCAGGAAACTGATGACGCGGAGTGGCCTGCAGGTGTCTACTATGAAGGAAAAAGGAATGGTGGCGTGGAAGAGGTGAACCTCTCCACGACCCTGGGACGTCTGCAGCGACAGCAGATAAAGGAGCTGTGCACAAGCTTTGCACCGATTTTCTCAGCCACTCCAGGACGGACCGAACGGGCATACCACTCCATTGACACAGGTAATGCTCACCCAATTAGAACCCCACCCTACCGGGAGTCACCTCATGCCCAAGCGGCTATACAAAGGGAGATCCAGGACATGCTACAGATGGGTATAATCCGCCCCTCTACCAGTGCATGGGCCTCTCCAGTGGTTCTAGTTCCCAAACCAGATGGGGAAATACGCTTTTGCGTGGACTACCGTAAGCTAAATGCTGTAACTCGTCCTGACAACTATCCAATGCCACGCACAGATGAGCTATTGGAGAAATTGGGACATGCCCAATTCATCTCTACTTTAGACTTAACCAAAGGGTACTGGCAAGTACCACTAGATGAACCCGCTAAGGAAAGGTCAGCCTTCGTCACCCAGGCAGGGGTGTATGAATTCAATGTACTCCCTTTCGGGTTGCGAAATGCACCCGCCACCTTCCAAAGACTTGTAGATGGTCTCCTAGCAGGATTGGGAGAATCTGCAGTTGCCTACCTCGATGATGTGGCCATTTTTTCTGATTCATGGACAGAACACCTGGAGCACCTGAAAAAAGTCTTCGAGCGCATCCGGCAGGCAGGACTAACTGTTAAGGCTAAAAAGTGTCAAATAGGCCAAAACAGAGTGACGTACCTGGGACACCAGGTGGGTCAAGGAACTATAAATCCCCTACAGGCCAAAGTGGATGCTATCCAAAAGTGGCCGGTTCCAAAGTCAAAGAAACAGGTCCAATCCTTTTTAGGCTTGGCCGGATATTATAGGCGATTTGTACCACACTACAGCCAAATCGCCGCCCCGCTGACAGACCTAACCAGAAAGAAACAGCCAAATGCAGTTCAGTGGACTGATAAGTGTCAAAAGGCCTTTAACCAGCTTAAGGCAACACTCATGTCTGACCCTGTGCTAAGGGCCCCAGACTTTGACGAACCGTTCCTAGTAACCACAGATGCGTCCGAGCGAGGCGTGGGAGCAGTTTTAATGCAGGAAGGACCGGATCAAGAATTCCATCCTGTCGTGTTTCTCAGCAAGAAACTGTCTGAGAGGGAAAGCCACTGGTCAATCAGCGAAAAGGAATGCTACGCCATTGTGTACGCGCTGGAAAAGCTACGCCCATATGTTTGGGGACGGCGGTTCCAACTACAAACAGACCATGCTGCGCTACAGTGGCTTCATACCGCCAAGGGAAATAACAAAAAACTTCTTCGGTGGAGTTTAGCTCTCCAAGATTTTGATTTTGAAATACAACACATTTCGGGAGCTTCTAACAAAGTGGCTGATGCACTCTCCCGGGAAAGTTTCCCAGAGTTAACTGGTTAACAATTGTTCTTGTAATGAAACATATTGTTAGTTTTTATATAATCAGTAGTATGTCTAAAGGTACATGTGTCTTGTTAACTCTGTTTTCTCCTAGAGCTCCAGGAAGAAATCACAGCCAGTGTGGAACCAAACGTCCAACACTATCTGTGATTTGGGGGGCGTGTCATAACTATAAAAGGAAGGGTAACAGCTCTCTGTGTACAGTACTAAAATCCCTCCTGGTCAGAGACTCCAAAATCCTTTTACCTGTAAAGGGTTAAGAAGCTCGGGTAACCTGGCTGACACCTGACCCAGAGGACCAATGAGGGGACAAGATACTTTCAAATCTTGGGGGGGGAAAGGCTTTTGTGTGTGTCCTTTGTTTAAGGGGTTGTTCGCTCTTGGGACCGAGAGGGACCAGACATCAATCCAGGTTCTCCCCATCTTTCTAAACAAGTCTCTCTTGTTTCAAAATTGTAAGTAAAAGCCAGGCAAGGCGTCTTAGATTTACTTTGTTTTCTCAACTTGTAAATGTACCTTTTACCAGAGTGCTTATCTTGTTTGCTATACTTTGAACCTAAGACAGAGGGGATTCCTCTGAGCTCTTTAAGTTTGATTACCCTGTAAAGTTATTTTCCATACTGATTTTGCAGAGATGATTTTTACCTTTTGCTTTAATTAAAAGCCTTCTTTTTAAGAACCTGATTGATTTCTCCTTGTTTTAAGATCCAAAGGGGGTTTGGATCTGTATTCACCAGGAGTTGGTGAAAGGAAGGAGGGGGGAAGGGTCAATCTCTCCTTGTTTAAGATCCAAGCAGTTTGGATCTGTATTCACCAGGAAATTGGTGAAAGGTTTCTCAAGGCTTCCCAGGGAGGGAATCCATCGAAAATGGTGGCAGCGGGACCAGAGCTAAGCTGGTAGATAAGCTTAGCAGTTTTCATGCAGGCCCCTACATTTGTACCCTAAAGTTCAAAGTAGGGATACAGCCTTGACACAGACTAACACGGCTACCACCGAAACCAGGTTCCCAGGAGAGATTCCCTCCATCCTGTAATTATAGCCTTACATTCTTTGCTCCTACCTAGAGGTATGACTTTCTATTAGGCCATATTGAAACCCATATTGTATGATTGTGCCCAGTTTACCGAGTGATCCAGATAACTCTGAATCAGTGACTTGTCTTTTTCTTTATCACTCACCCAATTTTTGTGTCATCTGCAACTTTGTCAGTGATGATTTTATGTTTTCTTCCAGGTTATTGATAATAATTAAGGCTAAGATTTAGTCATGGGCATTTTTAGTAAAAGTCACGGATAGGTCACAGGTAATAAACAAAAATTCATGGTCCCGTGACCTGTCCATGACTTGTACTATATACCCTTGACTAAATCTTTGGTGTTCTGAGGGGTTTCAGGGGGCACAACTGGCTGCTCTGGAGGGAGGCCTCCAGGGTGCCTGCTGGTGCTGGGGGGGCTCTGGGGTGCCCTCTGGTGCTGGGGGGGGGGCAGCACAGGACCACTGCTGCTGGTGGGGGGGGGGGGGGAGAGAAACACGGGACCGCCGCTGCTGCTGCTAGCAGGGGGCAGCCTCCCTGGCCCGGAACCGTCACCGCTGATACTGGCGCGGGACAGCCAGGGACTCCCACTGCTGCTGATGGGGGGTGGCCCAGGACCGCCGCTGTTGGGGGGGGGGGAAGGGCAGTGCAGCTGGCCCTGGGGTCAGTCACAACTGCCGGCTGCAGAAGTCCTGGAGGTCCTGGAAAGTCACAGAATCTGTGACCTCCGTGACAGACTTGCAGCCTTAATAATAATACTAAATAGCATTAGGGCCAAGAACCAGTCCGTGTAGGACCTCACTAGAAGCACACGTACTCCATAATGATTCCCCAGTTACCACTACATTTAGTAGTACTTATCAGTTTTTAATCCATTTAATGTGTGCCATGTTGATTTTGTATCATTCTAATTTCTTAATCAAAATGCCATGCAGTAAGTGTCAAATGCCTTACAGAAGTCTAAATAAGTTACAACAACACTAGTACCTTTATCAACCAAACTTGTGATCTCATAAAAAAAATATCAAATTAGCTTTCTTCCATTGCTCTGAAACTTCCCCAATGTTACAAGACATGTTAAAAATAAATATAATGGTCCAGAGGGCTTCTCAGCCAGCTCTTTTAAAATTATTGGATGCACATTATCAAGAACCAGTGATTTAAAGATGTCTAATTTTAGTACCTACTGTTTAACATCCTCCTTAGTTACCATTGAAATTGAAAATATATCATCCTCATATGATATAAGTACATTATCTGGCTTTTTCCCCATATGCAAACCAGAAATATTTATTGAACACTTCTCTGCATAATTATTGATAATTCTACTATTTCCAGCTAGTTGTGGATTAACACCATTGTAAGGGTTCCTTTTGTTCCTGATATATTTAAAATGTCTCTTTATTGTCCTTAACTCCGTTGACCATAGATTTCTCCTTGTGTTGTTTTGCTTCCCTTAGCAATTTTCTATAATTTATAGCTTCTAATTTATATTCATTGCTATCAACTTCCCCTTTCTGTCCTTTTATTTTTTTTTTATTGCAGCTTTCACTTCTCCTCTAAGACAGACAGGTATCCCAAGCTGCCTCTCCTCCTTGGTCTTATCCCTGTTTTAACTTCAATCTACCACGCCTCCCCTGGTGCAACAGGAAAGGTCAATCAAGTCCTCCAGGATTATCAAATGGGGTTATAGAGCTCTCTGACTCCCTTTAAACCCTTCTGAGCCTGTGTGGAATCTATGCACCCCATAACATCTTCTTTCTGGATTGTAGGGATGTGACTTTTTAGAACATCTAGAAAATGTTCTTAAACATTATCGTTCCCATTTATTGTCAGTTCCCAATCATCATTCACTTTTTTTCTTTTTAAGTTCTTTCTCCCAGCTGATTTGGCTTATAATTGTTTTCAGCTTTATGAAACTGTCCCTTCTAAAGCATCAGGTACATAAGTACTGGTTGGGACTGTATTGTGTTTGCATATAGCCAATGTGATCAACCAGTAACTTTCAATTCAGTGATCAGTTTCTCTTTATCTGTCAAGACAAGGTCCAATATAAAATTCTCCTTTGCTGGATGAAACACTTTTGGAGTTAGGAAGTTGTCAAATATAATGTTTAGACATTCCAAGAATTTTTTAGTACTAGTGACATGATACCTCCAGCCTATAACTCAGAGGCAGTTTTCCCCCTACATTTTATAGCTAGGTACTTAAAGAGCCAGTCATCCTCTTCTCTAGTGTGATTTGGTAGTCTGTAGCAGACACCAACTAATACTCCGTCTTGTGCTTTATCTATAGAACATTGATCTGTAAGGTTATTTGCTTCCAAGCTGTCAGTGACTTGGAAACAGAGAATGGCATTTTTGACATAGAGTTCCATTCCTCATCCTCTTTTGCCCACTCCATTCTTCTTAAATAGCTTAGTGATTTTAACATTCCAACCATGACAATCTTCCCATCAGGTTTAAGTAATACCAACAAGGTCAAATTTATGCTCATAAATAAGCAATTCCAATTCCTCTTGTTTATTACCCAGGCCCCTAGCATTAGCATATAGACAATTAAAGAATTTCTTCTCTTCATGTCCCTTGGTGCCTGGATTAATTTTGTTCTTGACATCTTGATTTTGTGCTACAAGAATGCTCATTCTGCAGAAAAGGACCTAGGGGTTACAGTGGACGAGAAGCTGGATAATAGTCGACAGTGTGCCCTTGTTGCCAAGAAGGCTAACAGCATTTTGGGCTGTATAAGTAGGGGTATTGCCAGCAGATCGAGGGACATGATCATTCCCCTCTATTCGGCATTGGTGAGGCCTCATCTGGAGTACTGTGTCCAGTTTTGGGCCCCACACTACAAGAAGGATGTGGAAAAATTGGAAAAAGTCCAGTGAAGGGCAACAAAAATGATTAGGGGGCTGCAGCACATGACTTATGAGGAGAGGCTGAGGGAACTGGGATTGTTTAGAAGAAGAGAAGAATGAGGGGGGATTTGATAGCTGCTTTCAACTACCTGAAAGGGGATTCTAAAGAGGATGGATCTAGACTGTTCTCAGTGGTAGCAGATGACAGAACAAGGAGTAATGGTCTCAAGTTACAGTGGGGGAGGTTTAGGTTGGATATTAGGAAAAACTTTTTCACTAGGAGGGTGGTGAAGCACTGGAATGGGTTACCTAGGGAGGTGGTGGAATCTCCTTCCTTAGAGGTTTTTAAGGTCAGGCTTGACAAAGCCCTGGCTGGGATGATTTAGTTGGGGATTGGTCCTGCTTTGAGCAGGGGGTTGGACTAGATGACCTCCTGAGGTCCCTTCCAACCCTGATATTCTATGATTCTATGATTTGTTCCTCCCTTTCACCTTGTCATTTTGTTGTCAAGTTTAATAGCCTCCTGTCTATTTGTGCACTAAATCATCAGAAGAGTGCGGAAGTATCCTAAATTGGACAAATCTGGAATTCATCGTCAGCTGCGCAAAAGGAGACTGGCTTCACTTAGATGCCATGGAGCTAGTAGAAGTGGAGGTATAGCTCAGCCTATTGAAAGAATGATGTGCCAGGGGCATGTCCCACTTCAGTTGTGTAAGTGACCAAGACCTTGTCAACACACAGAAGTTGAACTCATTTAACTAATAATTAGTTTAAATACACAAGCTAAACTGATCTGTGTGTGTCAACGAGGGGTTTGCTCCAGGTTTAATAAGTCATGTCAAAGATATTATGTTAAATAAGCTGGTGCCATTTCTGTATTTAGACAAGACCTAAGAGAAAGGTGTGAGATGGTAGATAAGGCAACCCTTTCCTTCTTGAACTTACACCTGCCCCTGGGGTAGTCATCTATAACATTCCCAGCACTATGAAATGCCCTCACATAGCCTCTCGCTAGTGTTGTGGAAAAGTCTTCTATCAGATGAGAATTTCAGTACTGAAAATATGGCTTTAATATTATGTAACCAGTAACTTTCCATAATGCCTACATATGTCTGGCTGTCTATTTATACCACAATCTGGGCTCCCTAGCGATACATACCGAGCATATGGGAATCATGTGCGTAGCAATGGCGTTTTGTCCTGCACCTTATGTGGTTACTTATATTTGTGCAAAGGGATGTGAAAATGCTACCATCTGGGTTTAGCTGCATTTATATCCACTTCATACTGGTGTTGATGACTGCACAAGATGCAACAGAGGCAATGGAGAATTAGTATGTACATAAATGAATATTGTCTAAAACAATTACATATATCCAAGACGTAACATTCACATACAGGTCAGCCAACCCCACCACCACCACTCAACACCCGATGACTTGGATTACTTTTGCCTACTCAGCAAAGCTGGCACTTAGGAAATGAATGATTTCCTACTACATCACCTATAGGAGAAAACATTCCATGGTAGTCCTCTTCAATTACTGGACTATTGACTGACATGAAATGAGGGAGGTCAGCAGTTTGCTCCACTTCTATTTTGACTAATTCAGCCTCATCAAGGTGGCTCAGAGCAAAAAAGAAAGCAATTCTACAGCCAGTCGTAAAAGTGACTAAGGGAAGAAGCAATTTTTGCAAGACAAACTGTAAACTATACTTCAAATTAAGCTTTGTGGCTGTAATTGGAATTTCCACAAGGGCTCTGGGAGCAGCCATTTTACTGAAACGTGACACCATTCGTGACACTAGAGTGTAGGAACCCACTATAAGAAACCATAAACCATTTTTCACATTGCTTGAATAAAATGGCCCAATCCTGTAAAAGAGCCAAGGACCTAGAACTCCTATTGAGGTCAGAGTTGAGGCTGCTCAGCATTTTGTAGGATTGGGCCCTTAATATTTACTTTTTAAGAACAATTTTCAATACCAATTTGTTTTTACAGCCATCAGGAAAGTAACATGAAAAAAGTGATTTAGATTCTCTTTCATGGGGTTGCAATAATGCCAACGTGGAAGGATGCTGTCCCTCAGTAGGATGGCCACATGGACTATGGACTGAGCAAACATAAAGAACTAGGGCTTACTTTGAACCAGTTTGATGCTGGGATTTGCTGTATGCTTTTTCACTGTGCCAAAATAAAAGAAAGCGGGGGAAGGGAACAGCTGCAAGGAATTCAGAGTTTGTACCGCAGTGCAGCTATATTGTATTAATTTGTCAGGTGACAAGCTTGAGAGCTGTATGCAACACATATCGTTGACCAGAGAGTACTACTGTGCTAAACAAGATGTAGGTAGGTTCAATGGAAAGCTAAGCCTGGTATCTGAAGTTGTTTATATTAAGACTCTTATCTGCAACATGGGCTAATGGCACAATAAGAGCATGTTGTGTTAAGATAATCATATCTATGGTACATTAAGGTCCAAGTCAGAGCTGAGTGTATCTAGCCCCTTAGGCCTATTAGGGGCCTATTTAGCAGAAATCCTGAGTACTATGCCCGTGGTGGAGGATGCTACACAGGCTCTTATGATTCAGCGGCTGCAGAGCTGATTTAAATGAGGCAAAACTGTCTTTTCCTTTCCCACGGAACTCCGAGCTTCTCTACACAGAGTAGCAATGAACGCTATGGGGAGGGAGGGAAGCGATTTCTAAAGCGCACTAGTGTGCTGCTCATTAATTGGTCTATGTAGACTCTGCTGGGGTGCACAAAAGGTTCCCTCGTGCAGTTAGCACAGTACTGTTTTGAACAGCACTCCCTTAAAGTGCACCAGGGAACTGTTAGTGCGCACCAGTAGGGCCTACATGGACCAATTAGTGTGCCATGTGTTTAGAAATCACACCCCTGTAGCGTGCTTTACCCTGCCGTAGAGACAAGCCCTCAGTCTCTGGGCTTAGAATACATTCACAGGGCTGTCACGGAGTCTTGAGAGGAAGGCTGTGTGGGCTAGTGAACCAAACACAGGGCATCTTGGGAAGAAGCTTCCAGAAGGGAGTGAAGTGGAAAAGCTTGAGGGATTTGGGAATATGGCCCTGTCCATACTAAGGGAGCTTAACAAAAAGCTTCCTCTGGGACTGCTGCCGGTTCAGCTGCTCTGCTGACAGCACTGGTGGGAGACCTGGTGAAGGCTTTATTGTTATTTATATTACAGTAGCATCTAGAGGCCACAACTGAGATCCAGACCCTGCTGTGGTAGCTGCTATGTAAACACTTGATCAGGGGTTCACTGTCTATGGCCTGATCCTGCAAACAATGACTCATGTGCTTCACTTTAAGTACATGAGTACTTCCACTGACATCACTGGAACTACTAGCATGCTTTAAGCACTTGTGTAATCGTTTGCAGGGTCAGGTCCTAAATAGACAAGGCAGATAGAGGGGGATTTGGGAGGCAGTATCCCCATTTCACTGAGGGAGAGTAGCAACAGAGTGACTTGCCCAAGATCTCACAGGAAGTCTGTGCTCAAGCCAGGAGGTCTCTTGAATCCCAGTCCCGACAAGCCCACCCTTCCTCTGGATCAGGGAGCTTGTAGAACTATTACCACTATTTCAGGTACCTGCTCTGATTTTTTGCTAAGATTCTGGTGTAGACAGTGCCTAAATCAACAGAGGGTGTATTTAAAACTTTGCTCCAGATTGCAGCAATCAGGGGAAGATACAGCTATTGCAGTTTTGTTGTGGACCCGCTTCTGGGAGTTAGTACCCTATCAAAGGATGAGAGAAGAGTTAATTGTTCACGAATCTTGGAATGCTACAGAAAGAAGAGCTGGAGGGAAAGTGACCACTTAAGGGATAGTGGTCAATTAGACACTCTAAAGTCTATGTGCATCTGAGAGCAGTGGTCAGGAATTTTAGGTCCCATTAATGCAACCCTTCTCTTGGGTAGCACCTAGTCACATGTGTTGTCCCACCAACTTCCAGAGGGACTAGTTGTGTGCTTCTAAATGTGAGGAACTATTACAGAACAGGGCTCAGCGTTACCATGAATTACAGGGGTATGCCGTATGCCATTACCTTTGCCATTGTTTAATATGAGGGCATGTAGTTCGACTTCATTCTTTTCTCAAGCCTCTCTCAGTCGGCTCTGCTAAGCATGGGCCCTTGTGAGTTAAACTCAAATTGCAGCATCAGGTACATTGCTGCAGAGCGCATGGGAGAATCAAGGCTAGAAAGTGCTCAGGACAGAAACCAATTAATGACAGTAACTGTGACCTGAAGTCCATAGTCCTGTATTTCTCACATTTAAATGTCACCATCTTCCATCATCACCTTATAACAAGTCCCCACTGAGTTGTTTCAGCATGAAGGGGTCTTTCATTACGTGAGCATCTCTGAAGATTTTGCACTGCACAAGTGCAATGCCGACAGACCCCAGTCGTCAGCGGGCGGGATTGAACCTGGGACCTCTGGAGCATAGTGTATGAGCCTCTACCACATGAGCTAAAAGCCAACTGGCTATTAGCCAAGGCTACAGAGCAAACTCAATCTCTCTAAGTGGTCTCAGTGCCACTAGATGGGACAGAACACCACACCCAGGAGGTGTGTGGGTTACACAAGCAAAGGGAATGAGAGAAGAAAGCAAGGGACCTGCTTGTCAGCTACAAAGCTAGGTTGTCCCTGGTCCCTGCTTGGGTTTTCTACAATGGCACAAGCAGGGCCGGCGCTTCCACTAGGCGACCCTGGGCGGTGGCCTAGGGCGGCAGGATTTGGGGGGTGGCATTTTGCTGCCCTCGGCGGAAATTTGGCGGCGGGGGGTCCTTTCGCTCCGGGTCTTCGGGGGAAATTTGGCGGCGGGTCCTTCACTCACTCTGGGACCCGCTGCCGAAGTGCCCCAAAGACACGGAGCGGAAGGACCCCCGCCGCCAAAGACCCCAGGCTCCCTGAATGCTCAGAGGAGGAGCACTGCTGCCTAGGGCGGCAAAAACCCTGGCGCCGCTCCTGGGCACAAGCGTCTTCTTCCATAAGCTGCTGAGCTGCAACCAGGTATGGCTCAGGCCTCTGAACTCTCCTGAGCATGGGGACTGCTCCCTTCTAGTGCCCCGCAGAGGAGCCAGCCACTCCAGAGATGTCCAGGAGGTGGTAGGGCCATGGTCCTAACCCTCTTCTGCACCAATCAGCAAAGCTAGGCCTGCAAACAGAGGGGAACATGCAGCAGCATTTTAAGGGTGTGTTCCCTCTTGTGTCTGGGAGGCCTGCATGCACCTGGAACAGAATCCCTCCCTGAGCTATCCCAAACCACTATGGCTCCATGTTGCCCCCAGTCAGGTTAAAATAAGCCCATAACATACAGCAGTGTTCAGGTGGTATTCCAGACTAGGATCGCTCTAATACTGTATCTGTCAGTATTCTAAAAGTATTTGAATCCAGCATCAGATCCTGTTTTCAAAGAACTACCTCTCTGGTCCTTCATTTGGTTTTAAGCACTGCACTTTACTGTATGGGCTGCATCAGAAAAAGATTCTAAGGGTGGAAGGTTATCACAGCATAACTGCCTGTGTTCCTCCACTCATGGATTTTCATTTGACAGTGACAAGATGGCTTAGCCTTCAAGCAGAATCTCTGTGTGCAGCTCATCTGTCAAGTGAAATTGATAACGTGGACTCATGATAACCTTCCAGTTTAGTGTGTGGGCTTAAAGACAATCTTCTGAATACTCCCCCAGAAGCCAGCATCTCAAAGACTGGTCTGGAAATATTTTCTTGGTGCTCTTTGTTAAAAGAAAATTTGTCAAATATTATTCCCGATATGGAAAAAAATTACCACATGTCAGATGCTCCTTGTACTTTTCTCCACACTGCTAGATTAGCACTGCTCCACCCTTCCTGTCTACAAAGCTAATGCAAATAGTGATAGACACGGACTGAAAAGTTCAGACCCAAGCTTTTCAAAGGGAGGGAATGTGAGATCTGGGGTTTTGGTTTGGACCTCTCTCAAATCCAACCAATGGAGGAAAAGCGTACACACATAGCATTCTTGGTCAGTGTTTTTTCTTCCATATTTCAAACAGAAGAGATTAATTTCCATTACAAGATTTCTTAAAAGCTTCAAGACATTTGTTGTATTTGGAAAAAATAATTTAAAATGATAATTTAAAGAAAAACTTCAAGACAAAAGATAGGGGCTAAACATGGACTAAAAAGTGAGAAAAGCAGAATATTAAATGTGAGAGGATCCTGTAAATTGAACTTTTCATTCAGTGGAAGTTTTACCCAGTAAAAATGAGTGTATGAAACCCTAAGAAAGGGAATAGAGGACTGTGGGAAAACAGAAGCAGTAATAGGTCAGGAATGAAGAGAGGAAAAAGGTATTAAATGGAATAATGTGGCACACTGGTTAAGTATGTGACTATGTCTCGCTTTAGTCCAACATCTAAGATAGCAACCTACTACAATTGCTAACTATTGGAGCAACTTTAGGACAGCAGAAGTGGCAAAAGTCTGTAGTTTTCACCTGAGGGTCAGAAATAAATGCAGAACCCAGAAAAGGTTCACAAAAGAATGCTGAAGTGTACTACCCATCTGTTAGCCAATACATATATGTTAGGTGTAGAATACACCACATTAATGGGTATTACATAGCATGGTATTAATATGCACATATATGTACATGTTAACTGAATGCATTATGCTCTGCCCAAAATTCTGTTCACCCATATCAAATGTCCCACAACACTTTGCAAAGCTGAAATCAGCGTTGGCTTTAGAAAATAGGAAGCCAGCCAAAGTCAAGATACATGAATGGTGTGCCCTAGCACAGGTTGGGATGTACTGCTACGTCCAGCCGGTTTGGAATGGAATATCCAAAAAAAAAGAGAAGACAAGTACTGAACAAAACAACCAGTTAAGCAACTCTTCTGAACTGGTAAGTTGGATTTTAGTGGCGTGTAAAGAGTTTTGTAACTTGCAAAATCACATTATAAATGCTAGTAGCTGAAACATGTATCTTTGAAGTACACCTTCTGTGTAAGGTAAATACACGGTGAGAATTTGCTCTCCAGAAGGAGGGTATCTATTTCTCCTTTTCTGCTTTCTCTTTACACAATACATTTAGCTAAGTTCAGTTAGTTGGTCCTTTGAACATTTTTAAGAACGGGCTGTGAGTGTAGTCTAACAATTGGCTACCCCAGGGGTTCTAAAGCTTCATTGCACTGTGACCCCCTTCTGACAACAAAAATTACTACATGACCCCAGGAGGGGGGACCGAAGTCTGGACCTGACGTAGCCCCCTGCCCCAGGTGGTGGCGGGGGGGGGGGGGGACAGGGATGGGGACGACAAAGCCAAAGCCTGAGCCCAACTGCTTCTGGTGGGAGGGCCAAAGCCAGGCAGGGGGCCTGTAACCTGAGCCCCACCGCCCAGGGCTGAAGCCCCAGGGCTTCGGCTTCATCCTCGGGCGGTGGGGTTCAGGCTTCAGCTCTGGCCCTGGGCGGTCGGGCTCCGGCTTCAGCCTCAGGCCCCAGCAAGTCTGAGCCAGCCCTAGCAACCCCATTAAAATGGGGTCACAATGAGAACTGCTAGCCTACCCCATTTAGGCAATGCCATCAAAGAGCAACTCTCTTCAATAGAGCTACCACTGCTAAGTATTGCCCAGTGGTCAGGATCTGTTTCTCCCTCTTTCACAAATGCTGGCAGGATTTGTATTCCCTCTGTCCCACTTCCAGTACATCTATTTGCATCAGTCTCTCTCTTCCCTCTCTGATGAGCAAAGACAACTAATTCATTCAGACAACATTTCTCCATTTCCCCTTTGAGAATTCTTGTTTGTTTGCTTGTTGTGGGAGGAGACACTCTTAAAGGGTGTCTCCTCCCACAACAAGCAAACAAAGAAGGATTTATAGCCAATTTCCTTTTCTGAACTGTCTGCCAAACCAACAAATGTAATACACATAGTGCCACCTAGGAGATGTTGGAAACTATTGGAGAGGCATCAAGGACTTGTATACGAATGATACAACATCAGCACCACTTAGGAAATAGCATATGACAGTCTGGTCAAGTACTATGCACACGTTCTTCAGCCAGCTACGGCAGGTTATGATCCCAGCTCTGCTTATCTTCCTCAAAAGTCTAAGCACTATTACAATATTCAGCTCTCGTCAGAATAACAAATAATCAGCCTCATTATCTATAAGCAAAGGAATGAATGGTGGATCAATGTGGATTAGCCAGAAACGACAGCTCTCTCCTACTTCCTGTATTGTAACATTTTTATTCTTGTAGTGTTGTCAGTTTTAGTTAAATAGTTGTCATGGAAAATGGCAAGATAATTTTTCAGTCTAATTCCTTATTTCATTCACCCTTCTGTCCACACGTGAGGTGCTGTAGGGCCAAACAGAATCCTGTGGTCAAAGTCTGAAACTTCATGGACTCTGACGGATCTGCACCCACTTACATCAAGGATGGATTTGCCCTGTCACATCCACCATGACATCAGCGTTATTGCTAGGGTAGAACAACCACTGAACATTACAGCAGCCTGGCTGCAAGAGAAGTGCAGTATTTTTTTTTTTTTGTATCTCTTGCAAAACACATAGCACAATATCTTTCTGTATTTGCTTACATTGGCAGACACTTCGTTTTCCTGATGGGTTCTTTGAGATGTCTGGTCTGAATTAATGAAAAAATATTGCACTTGGAGAACTGCATATTCAAAATTAGGCTAATGTAACAATAACAGTGTGATGTCTCCTTTGCCTCGGCAAATGTACTGCAGGCACTGAAATTGGTATTGCACCAGTATGAGTCTGATTCTGGAATTCATTAGTATACAGCAATTTTTATGTTAGCAACTAATAGCTGTCCAGTGGCTAAAATAATTGATTTCTATGCAGGCTTCATACTAACAAAATTAAGGGTTGAAGAGATAACTACAAGGTGTAACTACACATTTTGTGTAGTGTCAGAGTATAGACTATATACACAGCCTACAGGTTCAGGTACATAAATATCATAGAGCACTAACTTTCTTTCTTAAGGAAGAGTGGATATTATGGCCAGCAGCTAGAATTTTAATTTGATAAGTAATAGGAATTGTCACCTTTCGATCAAGCTGCATCATTGTTGCAATAACTATTTTTGTATTATTCAGTTGTCAAATACAGATGCGCATCCAGGTAGCCCGACAAAAACAGCACTAAGTAGCAAGACAGTGAGGTCCTGCAAGTTGAGCACTGATTAGGAGACAGGGGTTCTACTCCTGGCTCTGAAACTTATTGTTATGTGACCTTGGGCAACTCATTTCACCTCTGTGCATCTTGTTTATTCAGATTATAAACTCTTTGGGGTCAAGGGCTGTCTCTTATGATGTGTCTGCATAGGGCCTACAACAATGGGGCACTGTTCTCAGTAGAGGCTTCCAAATAGCAGCTAGAGTACTAGACTGCCACTTGGATCTACTCCTAACTCTGCCACTGCGCTGCTGAGTGACCTTGGGCAAATCACTTCACCTCTCTGGGCCTTGGTTTCCCATACGTAAAATCCAGATAATGTTATTTACCTCCTTTGTAAAGTACTTTGAGATCTACACATGAAAAGTGCTGTATAAAGGCTAGTTATTATTATTGACATAGATCACGGTAAGTATATAACCTTGAGTGAGGAATATTTTATGAAAAAGAAAAGATCCTTCGGGAAACCATTTAAATGCTAAGCATTAACCGTGTTTAAACGGTTTCCTTTTCCTCATTGCAGAAGACTAGCATTTTGCCCGTGGATTAGTTTAAACCTTACTGCTGCAGGGTTGAGAATGACAGGCCTCCCCAGAAGCTCATCTGTTCTCAGTTAGCGAGTGCACAGAAGAGAATCCCTGTTGAGATTCCAATGTCTGAGTAGATTACAGATAAATATGGGTTCCCCCTGGAACTTGGCTGCCTGGGGATAAAGAATGTGTCTGAAGTGTAAAATTGTTACTTACAGTGATGACACATTTTAACAAAGGAGGCGGCTGGTGTCAATCATTAGATTTCATAACAGCGCTGGTAGTTCTTTGTTTTTACATGTATATTTAGTGACAAAGAGACATTTTATACAGCACTTTGCCGTTCTTAAAATGGGAATATCCCTCAATCTGATGGGCTGGATTCTGCACTGATTTACATACCCTGCAATCCCAGGGAAATCAATGAAGGTGCATGGAATGAAAGTCCAAGTAGAATTTGTCCCTGTGTCCTTTAGAAATCTAGCATAAGTAGTAGTAGTCGTAGTTGTTTATTCATTATTATTATTGTTATTATTATTTTTACACAATCACTTTTTGGCTTATAACCATATTTTAACAAAGTTCACCTAATACATGGGAGCCGGATGATTCAGGTGAGTTATTTTAAAGGGCAATCTTGCTCACTCAGTAGATTTCCCCATCCTCAATTTCCCCCCCCCTGTATCCATAAAATCCCCACGTTAGCTGGATTTAAAGCAGGTAGTGATTTCCAAAGTTGGAGTGTGAGCCAAACTCCATTGAAATCAATGGAAGATCTTTCCATTGGCTTCAACAGGCTTTGGATGATGCATTGGCAATGGGAGAACCATCATACACAATGCCTAGCCCTGTTATTTGGATAATTTATATTCTCCCTACCTAAATTCCCCATTGTAGTTTCAAAGGCCCAGATATTCAAAGATATTTAAGTGCCTAATCCCCATTGATTTCAATGGGAGTTAGGCATCAAAATACCTTTGACGATCCATGCAAAACTGATGATGGTATTCTTCATATCCTAGTCTAAATTGTTACCTAGTGTGGTGGGGTGTGTGTGCAAAGTTTCACCCCAGAGATGGCCTTATTTCAGTGATGGGAGAAATGATTCCTTTCATATGGCCTGTAGTTTGGACAAGCAGATGGCAATGTTTCTAAGGTGCTTTGGGATCCTTTGGGAGAAAGAAAGCTATATAACTGAGGACCGCTATCAAGATGGTAACTCTTAATGGCAGCATCATTGCCTGATAATTCTATTTTCTTCAGTGGAAATGAGGTTTCTAGTATCTTGACCCAACAGGTGATCTCCACGTAACTGCCTCTGACTGTCCTCTATTCGCATTTCTGACTCTAGTGCTATTAAAAGTGATTATCTGTATAAAAGGAATAATGGAGGAATGCACTCCTGGAATGTGATCTGAATCATCCACTCAGCTCTGGGCAATTACAGATGAACAAGTCAATTATTTTCCTAGGAGACTCCAGTCATGTAAACTATTTTTTTCTCTACTAGGTCATACTGATGAAGAACAAGCTTTTCTCTACTAGGTCATACTGATGAAGAACAAGCTTCTCTTTCTACTGATATTTGTGTCTATTAGTAAGTATGAAACAATTACACCTTTCAGGGATTGTTGGGTTCCTAAATCCAACAAATTAATAAGGCTGGGAAGTGAACTGCCTGAAAACAGGGTTTCTTGTTTTCATGAGCAAGTTCCATGTGATGGCAAACAGGGCTGTGCTATTAAAAGTATCATTTTTTAATGCACAAGTGACTCTAAGGAAGAAAATATTTGCAGCAAATGGTTCTATCTACTGGCTAGCTCAGGGAGATTTGTTCCTAAGCAGAGTTTTCATGGGGACGGGCGAAGAGGGGGACTTTCTAACATGGAACATAAACCTTGGTTCCCGGCTCTTCTTAGCTCCTGACCAGCTCAAGTTACAATATTTTACATTCATTGTCATTGACTGACATTTGTCATTGACTGTTACCCCACTGGTTCAGTCACCTAAATGACCCATATCTTTCTAAATCTGCTTGCATTGTCTCCCAGTATGGACTCAATCCAGCTGTTGAAACATGCTGAATGCCACCTCCACCCCTGTACACTTTGCACTCATGTCCCAACCCCTGAGATACAATCCCTCCCTCTGGTGCTTCTCCACACCACTCCTTCCATAGGCCAGTGGCTAAATGCCACAGTTTGGCACATAATATTTTATTTTAAGCACTAGTCACCTACCTGCCCAAATCTGAGTCCATTTAAAGCAGAATGGGCCAGCGTCTGACCTCAGTGCACAGGCATAAATCTAGAGGTAATTCTATTGACATTAATGGAGTTATTCCTGATTTACACTGATGTAACTGAGATTGAAATCTAGCCCACTGCACACATGTCTATTATTGACACTGCTTATCTCTTCCTCTTTCCTGAAGCAACTCAGGGATGATCTACTGTTGTGACACACCTTAGTTCATGGCCATCTTCTTCTGTGGGCTGTGTTTGTCATGCATTACCACCAATCCACTAGCAATCAGTCTGGCAAATTAGGAACTTCAAATGCAACATCAATATAAATCCACTTGGCCTGGGATGAATCCAATTTAAATTGAGCCGCACTAAAAATTCTAGACTACATCATTTTAAGAAAGTTGAAAAACAAAAAAACCAAGCAGCCATGGCAATATAGAAAATACAATCTGAAAAGCATTAAAGAAGTCATTTTGACAAATGCACCAAATTTAGCACTGTAGTTGTGTAAGTACCACTTAATTAGCAGTTTTATTGTATTGTCACACGATAGTTCAAAATTGCATTAAAAATGGGCAGTAGAAATCATACCGATGAAAGAATTGCCAGAGATGAAGTGGTGAGATGCCATATCATCTGCATTATTATTACCTGAAATATGATAGCTTGGGCCAGTTATTTATTGATTTCAGATTGTGATGACAATAGCCTTTCCAAGAAATGAGAAACTTAGGCTGTGTCCACACCACAGCTTATGTCGGCGTAATTTATGTCGCTCAGAGGGGGTGAATAAATCACCCCCTGACTGACCCACGTTATATCGACATAAATGCCGGCGTAGACAGTGCTATGTCAGTGATATAGCTTCTGCCGCTCATGGGGCTGAAATAGTTAAGCCGACGGGATGGCTCTCGCCCGTCGGCTTAGAGCGGCTACATTAGAGAGCTCACAGCAGTGCAGCTGCATTGGTGCAGCTGTGCTATGGTAAACTCTAGTGTAGCGGTGCCTTTAGTCATTCTTACAACTGAAACGCTTTTGAGTGTCTATGAGAGAGTGAAAACCAGACAAAGAGTCCAAACCTCAGCTCTGGCCAAGCATTAGGAACACAGGAATTGCCATAGTGGGTTGGACTCAAGGTCTGCCTAGTGCAGTAGCCTGACTGAGAGTGGCCAATGGCAGGTGCTTCAGAGGAAAGTGTAAGAACTCTACAATAGGCAGATAAACCCCACCTTAGGTCTCACCCTGCTCTCCAATAGCTACAGATTTACCTAAGCCCTGCAGCACAAGTTTAATATCCCTTCCAGGATTTTTGTTGTCATTGATAATGGGAACTCTGGATGTTCTTTTTACCCATATACACATCCGATCCCTTTCTGAATCTTGTAAAATCCTCGGCTTCAACCGCGTCCTCCAGCAGTGAGTCCACAGTTTAATCACTTGTTGCGGGACAAAGTATTTCCTTTGGTCAGGTTGGAATTTCCCACCTTTTAATCTCATTGAACATTCTGTTGTTCTTGCTACAGCTGAGGAAGAGGGGGTGCATTTTGCTCTTCTGCTCCTGGTTTCTCCAGGTACTGGACAGATCTTTTTTTGTAAATTAGAGCAACCTAGGTACTGTTCTAATTTACTTTGACTGTTTATGGCTCCAGAAGGCTTTTATGCAGCCAGGAATGCCTGAGGTGGATGTATACCCCAGTCACACTCATTCTTGCACTGGCCACAGCCCAGAAGGTGTCATAGACACTCCTATGGTGAGTCTACACCATCTGAGGATCCCCCACTATGCAGAAAAAAATCTGACAGGAGGCAGCTAATTTAGGGCAGAATGGTGCAAAATGGTCAGGCCCCAAATCTTCAGAAACAGTAATATTCCACCCTGGCATTACACCTTCTGGTGGGACAGATCCTCAGCTAGTGTAAATCAGCACAGTTCCATAAGATCCAGTCCTCTGACTCTTGCACACTTCATATTCCAATAGTGGTCCAGATTCTATTCCCACTGACACCACTTCTCAGAGTGGATAAAAATTGGATTTTTTGTTTAAATCAGATTTGTAAAATTGCAATTAAATACATTTAAAAAAAAACATTTAAAATTAATTTTGAAATTGACAACCTAAGAGAAGGCCTAAACTTATTATAATCTATTAAAATCATTTAAACTAACTAACAAATAAATAAATAATAAGCTGTACATTTGCTGCCAAACTTTAAAGAAAATCAAAGTACTGAACTTGTGGAAGTTATCAGCTAAGCACCTGGAACCAGAGTTTGGTCAAGTGCTTAAGCAGTAGACTCTTCTACTGGTGCAGAGAGAATATTTTCTTAATTGCAGGTTATTCAGCTAGTTTATTTAAGTGACTAGTTCATTCAAAGTTAAGAAACCAATTAGGAGTTGAAAAACAGGAAAGCTTGTGTTCCTCTTCATATCTATGAATAAAAACTAGGTGTGAGAGGATGAGATCTACTAGTTCAAAAATCCTGGAGGATCTGGTGACCAGAAACGATTAGTTCAATTCTCTAACTGTTCAATTCAGATAACACTTCCTTTGTTTAATAAATCAGTTAATTTTAAATGGAAAATATGTTGTGATAATTTTTTTGATAAAAGCATATTCCTTATGTATCCAGCACATTTAAGGAAGTTAAAATAAAACTAAAATGCTGTTTTTGTGCATTTTAACTGAATTTGCATTTCCATCCAAATTGAGCTTTACAATAAATCACAAGTAAAAAATGTAATAATCATCTAGTAAATAAGAAATACATCATTCACCATTTTCTAACTTAATAAAAAAATGTAAAAAATTAAGAATCTGAATAAATGTAAGTTAAGCTATGTAATTGCTTAGAATGTGTACAGATATAGTGTATCCTTCTGCTTTGCAAAAAGAAGTACCAAATTTAGCGTAAAGACTATTTTTAGTTGCAAATCAATATATTTTAATGCTTACCAGTCAATAAGAATCAAACTTCCTTTTAGAAAATAACTAAAAAGTACAAATGCAAAACATAATTGAAATAAATGATCTAAATCAAGGTTTTCTTCTTGCCGATTTACATCATGATTAAAATTGGTGATTTAAGTTGTTTTGATTTAAGTCAATCCACCCTGCAACCAGCCTCCTAGTTTACCATAAAGAAGTGGGAGGAGGAAAAAGCCTGTATATTTATTTATTTAAAAAAAGTAGACATCAAAATATTTTCCATCAGTCAGTGAACTCTTTGGTTAACTCCAGTGAACTGATGTCCGTAAAAGCTCAGTATTGATTTAAAAATAAAAAAAATCCCAGTTAACCATAAAATAGATTAGTTTAAAATAACTCAAATGAAAGCATTTCCTGTGCCAGCATAACTCACATTCATTAGTATTAATGGCTCTTAATAAAATAGACTAGAGGGGCTATGACACTGTGGGCCTGCTGAGATCATCTGGTTCCTGCTGGTAAGCAGACAGGGCTGTGTGCTGAATTTTTTATAAATGATCTCAGGCAGTGATTTGCTGTTTACAGATGGATTAATCCAGAAGCCCGTAATTCCATGTCCTGTGGATGAGAAAAAAAACCAAACCGCAGAGCCCAGTGTTTCGCAGAGAGGGTATGCTACCTGTTTGATCAGACACGTCATCTAATGCTGGTGGATATTTTGACAGAATTACTTGTAAGGTTTGTTTGGAGTTACTAACACCTTCTAAGCTTTTTTTTAAAAGCATGGAGCCAAAGGATCAGAATCTGTCACGTAATAAAAAAGACTGATCCTTGCTGATCTACCCAATCTGAATAACACTGTATTTGTATATTCAGGGGGAGATAAATGACCAACGCTCACTGACTTTTAAAGGCAAAGGCCACCCAATTGGCTTTTGTGCCTTTGAAAATCTCTTGCAAAATTCATAGGGGTAAAACTCCCGTTGTACCACAGCTTATCCCAACTTGACATGCAGGGTCAGATGCACTTAGCATGCTCCGAGCACTTTGGGCTGCTCCAGCGATGCTGAGCAGCTACAATCCTAGTTAAACCAGTGGAAAATCAGTGGGATTTAAGCATGTGCTTAAAGTTAAGCATATGTTTAAGGGCTTTGCTGAATACAAATAAAAATGATTGTAATGACATGATTCTAGCTTCTGTTTGCACACATCACCAGACTGCTATACAATTAATCACACTCCAGTATGCTAGCTGTTGTGGACAGGACCAGAACTGGATTACCAGGGTGATTGATGTGCACTGGTGGATTGGTGGGAGGACATTGTACATGGCATGACCACTCTGTGTCTGCTCTTATAGAACCTGATACAAATATCATTGAAATCAAGTAAAAGACCCATTAGCTTGAAAAGGATTAGGACAGGGCCAATAGTCCCTTACTTGGTCCAATTTTCAGTGACACAAAGTAGATCCACAGTATCAGAAAATCATACAGGGAGCCCAGGTTTCAGGCATAGGCTTATAGACAGGATGTCGCAGTCTCTCAGACAGAGGCTCAAAGCAGCACTTAGGTGCATAGCCATTTTATGTGCTTAGTGGTTAATCTGAGCATCCAGTTGCACAATATGGACATCCCATTAAGGTCCTGATGTTTGAAAATTAGCCCCATCTAGTCGACTTGCCAGTCTCTCTAGAAAACTTTACTGGAACATATGACTTTTGTTTTAAATTGCACTTCTTAACAAAAATTCATACTTCAGCTCAACCAGTTAGTCAAGCCAATTTTTGCTAATGAGAGGGCATGTGCAGCAACTTCCTATGGTATATAAACAGCCTGCAATTAAGATTTACAGCAAATCTATCTCAGAAAACAAATCACTCAGAACTTTAATATGAGGTAACTGAACACTCCATTTCTGCAGGAGAAGGGCTAGCACTAGTTATTCTGCAGTAGTGTACGGTATGTAAAGTGGGGGGGCAGTTGCCATGGATGATAGTGAAGAGAATTTAAGTTTTTTTAAAACTAATCACTACTTTATCTGGGGGACACGGTCCTCTTTGGGTGAGATTCTGAACTCAGTTGCAGTGAGGTCAATCAGTTCCTTGCATCCTATCCTTGGAGAACTATAGAGGCAATGAGCCAAATTCCTCCTTGGTGTTACTTCCCTGACCTCAGTGAGTGGCACTCACACCAGGTGGGGGAGGGCTAACTCAGTGGTTTGAGCATTGGCCTACTAAACCCAGGGTTGTGAGTTCAATCCTTGAGGGGGCCATTTAGGGAACTGGGGTAAAAATCTGTCTGGGGATTAGCCTTGCTTTGACCAGGGGGTTGGACTAGATGACCTCCTGAGGTCCCTTCTAACCCTGATATTCTATGATTCAGGTCTGAGTGGGCCAAGGCTTTGAGGGGCTGGTGTGGGTGGTGAAAAGGAAGGTGTGCCTTGTTTATTCCAGATGGTGGAGGCATTGACTGGTTCAAAAGGGAACCCCAGCCACTTTGTGGGTGTACAGATGAGGTAAAGTGCAACCCAATTTTAACTGCATACTAACTAACTAGTACTAAACACACACATTGCACATGCTTTATCTTCTGGCTGATAATAATTACCTCAGATTCATAAGAGTGGCTGCTAGCTCAACAAGTCACAGAATGCCAGGGAAACTTTCCTCTGCAGGCTAATTTGATTAATTATCTCTCCTTCCTCAGAACACTTTGCAGTTCCCTTTGGAGATAACAGATGGTAATTAAGACAACACGATTTGCACATGACCTTGAAGGGCCAAGCAATGCTTCAGCTTTGCATGGAATATCTTATGATCCCCACCTGCATCCAGTTGATTTGTTAATTCTGGAGGATGGTTTAACATTGAGACCAGTGTCTACAAAAATGAAATTATTAAAATATTGAGAAGCAGGAAGGGAACAACCAGCACCAAGCAGCCTGGATTTGGCTCTGAATCTCTCTTTCTATAAGGAATAGAAACAGCTGTGCTTCCATGTGAGGTGATTATACTGTAGCCTCTTGATTTATTTGCTTTGAAGCCAAGCTTTTATACACATCAGACTTCAATAGAGATTTTGTCATTACAGAAATCAGCCACTCTCCTATCTGCCATAAACATGGTTTAATTGTAGGACCTGAGTGGAGGGAAGATAGAGCAGATTGTTGGTCCTCCAAATGTCTGATTTGAAAACACAACACAGGTGGAAAACATTAGTAAAGCTGGGACTTTGCTCTCACTAGCAGAGCATCCCCAATTGTACTCTGCCCCCAAATGATCTTTTAGTCTGCTTGTCAATCTCTCTGATATGGCAAGTTATCAGCAGGGCCAATGGTGACCTGCGGATTCCTTGCAATCTGTATCCCGAATTCCACAAAAATTTGAAAGGGGAGGGGTTCTGTCAGCAAAGGGCATCCAGGCTGTGTTCAAATGGATACTCTATATTTTTGAATGATCAAAATCATTTCACATGAGCTAGAAAGGCAAGTTAGAAAAAGTAGAACTCAGCCACAGAAGCATAAAGATGTGGAGGCAGGAGCTGTGCATCAGGTGAGGATCTGGCCTGGGATATCTAAAAATATGGGGCACAGAGGAGCAGGTAGCTCTAATTCCGGTGAGAAGTGCAGCATGAGAACCTGAAGAGAGTACCTGATTGGAGCAGCACTGTAGCTCACCAGTTTGTCTCACTTAGAGGCATGAAGGCTAGGAGGGGGTCCCAGAGGGCAGCTGCACCAAAGAGAGACATTGAGGGGACGTATGGTTATGTTGTGGCTGCTTGGGAAAGGAAGAAACCAGCTCCCACTGCCAGGGGATAAACTGAGGGACACCACATGCATTTTGCCTTCTTAAGGCAAATGACGGCTCTGAGGCTTCACATCAGATCCTCACCTGATAGATTTTTATGTGATGGGAGAATCCAGGGAAAGACCTGTGTACAAATCAAAATAGTAGGTGAGCATGTGTTTCCTGAATTGCTGTTTGTAGAATGAAGAACTCTGAAAAAGTGAGAGCACATCATCCTAAAGCAGTGGTTCCCAAACTTTAACAACCTGTGAACCCCTTTGACTAAAATGTCAAGTCTTGCGAACCCCCTCCTAAAAATTAATATTTCCAGGGATATTCTCCTTGACCTGAGTATAAATGATAAAAGCAGTGATCTTGGAAACATAAAACTTGTTTTTATGACATGCTTATTACACTCTATTTATTAATTATCACTTATCGTTACAGTATTTTTATTACATTATGAAAACGGCAACACACTTCCAAGCTCTCACTTTCATAGCTTGTGTCACTTTGAATAAGCCTGTTATAAGACAAGACTCCTAGGTTTCATCAAGGAGTATCAGATGTGAAACAGCAGGAAGGTATTTAAGAAGCCAACTCAGAGTTCCTCCTACACAAGCATTCAGGTCTTGAGCAGTCCAGGCAAACAACGCATGGTACAACAAAGCTTAAACTTGTTCTTCATAATAATTTTAAAAACAAATACTAGCTGCCTATTTAATTTTAAAAACAGCAAAAAATATCCATCTCCTTTTCCATTTCTTATAAGGAGTTTTGAAGTTTAAATCTCCTCCGTGTGATAGAGATGCTTGCTTTGATCTGCTTAGCTCTTGGAAGTCCAGGAGCTCTGGACTGCTGACCCCGTGCTGCCCAGGGTCCCTAGGGACAGCTCTGTCTGCCATTAGGGAATTTTTTCCCCTGAGACCCCCCTGTAACATTTTGCAAACCCCCAGGGGTTCACGAACCCCAGTTTGGGAACCACTGCCCTAAAGGGATCTGATTCCTACCTAATGGAGATGGAAAGGACCTGTTGGGGGATCCAGTACCACTCTCTGCTATCAATGCACCTACTACGAGAGCCCTGCACAGATACAAACATTTGGATCCGTATCTGCAATAATTAACTTGTATCTGACCCATGATTCACATTCCACCTTTTATATGTACAGTAACTCCTTGCTTAACGTTGTAGTTACGTTCCTGAAAAATTAGACTTTAAGCGAAATGATGTTAAGCGATCCAATTTCCCCATAAGAATTAATGTAAATGGGGGGGTTAGGTTCCAGGGAAACTGTTTTCACCAGACAAAAGACTATATATATATATATATATATATATATATACACACACACACACACACACACACACACAGAGTATAAGTTTTAAACAAACAATTTAATACTGTACACAGAAATGATGATTGTGAAGCTTGGTTGAGGTGGTGGAGTCAGAGGGTGGAAGAGGGTGGGATATTTCCCAGGGAATGCCTTACTGCTAAATGATGAACTAGCACTCGGCTGAGCCCTCAAGGGTTAACACATTGTTGTTAATGTAGCCTCACACTCTACAAGGCAGCATGAATGGAGGGAGGGGAGACACCATGGCAGACAGAGAGACACACCCTGTGGGTGAGAGAGCTGCGCATTGCCCCTTTAAGTACGCTGACCCCACTCTAAGTACACTGCCTTGTTAAGTAGATCAGCAAGTTGAGACAGCAGCTGCTCCCAGGAAGCTCCCTCCATCCTGAGCCCTGTCGTGTCATCACCCCCACCCCAGCACAGCAAGCAGGAGGCTCCGGGGAGCAGCTCCAAGGCAGAGGGTAGGAGCAGCACATGGCAGTGGAGGGAGGGACAGCTGAACTGCCGGCAATTGATAGCCTGCTGGGCAGCTGCTGCACAGGGAACTTAGGGGAGCTGGGAGCTGATAGGGGGGGCTGCTGATCCACCCTGGTTCCAAGCCCCCACCAGCTAGCTCCAACGGGCTGCTCTTTCTGCAAGCAGTGGACAAAGCAGGCGGCTGCCAAACAACGTTATAAGGGAGCATGGCATAACTTTAAATGAGCATGTTCTCTAATTGATCAGCAACATAACAACGAAACAACGTTAACCGGGACAACTTTAAGTGAGGAGTTACTGTATCCGCATCCAGACCTCCACCTGCATCCTATCTCACTGTTAGAGCCCTGCGCAGATCCAAAAATTGGGATCCGTACCCGATCCACAAAGATAGTGAACGATACAACCGTATCCGTGGATGCAGACATCCGTGGGTTTGCAGGGCTCTACCTACTAGTGCTTTGCCCAATCTGATTTTAAATGTCCCAGGGGTCAGGGCTTCCACCACTTCCTCTGGGATACTGCTAGAGCTGAGGGATTCCTACAGATATGGTTCACAAATACTTGCTTAAATAAAAAAAATAGCTGCAGAGGCCAAATCTGCTGTTCGTGTGTACGTGACGTGGCTGCCCAGACCCATAGGTATGAAGCTAGGCTGTGTGAAAGGTACCCAGAATACCCTTGAAATAAAGCTGAGTTCAGGTTCTGTTATGACCTATAATTCTCAGCCCTACCTTTTCCTCACTGACCCACCTTGCCAATGGTTCCAATGGTTCATCTTATCTGTTTTGCTTTTCCAAGAAAAAATTTGACTCACTTTTACTCTATATTTCTCGATAAATAGGGCCCCTCTTACAATGGCTTGTTTAATTGTGTGTTATTAGCCTAATGAGGTCTGTGCCAAAACACAAAGAATAACACTCACTATTATCAGCGTGATTCCCAGTTTCCCCATCAACACTGGTGCAGCAAACACACTATAGCTCCTTCTCTCTCTACATTGCAACTGGTGTGTGTGATTGCCGTACGTGTAGACATATCTGAGCTAGCTTTAATCTCGCTAGCACAGGTACCACTAGCAGTGGCAGCATGGGCTTCAGCACAGGCTAGCCACCCATGTGAATACTCTGGGTCCCACCCAGTGTTGTACAGCCCCCGCTGAAACACATGCTGCCAAGGCTTCACTGATATTGGTACTCATGCTCGTTAAATTAAAGCCAGGCTGGGTAGGTCTACACCTGCTACAATCGCACCTCTGACTGCAGTGTACCCAAACCTTTAGATCCCTCTGTGATTTCCCCCCAAAATACCTTTTTTGGGGTGGGGGGTCCTTCTGTGTTTCTTTTTGCAAGCTGTACCATTTTGGGAAGGATCTTCTCAACATGGTAATGAAGAGGAGGTTTGACAAATTGCTAACAAGTAATAAGCTTAATGCTCATTTGTCATACTTAAAAAATATAAGTGCATTCCACATAAAGCAGTTTGTCCAGTGTTTGAATTTTTCCATAGGTTATGAAATGGCACAGTGTCTTGACACTGTGCCATTGGGCATGCATTGTTCATGGTGTCTGATCCATTACTGAATGTAAGCAAGCCCTCTTTAGCACTGGTGGAAAATTCAGATATATTCCCCAAATGGCACATTAATGAAATCTTTCACAGGAGGATCCATGACGCAATCAGCAAAAAATTGGGTCACTTACTGTGTTTAGCAGACTGAACAAACAGCAACTTTTTTTGTTTTACTTGCATGACTCTCTCCATCATTCTGGTGTAAGTGCACAGCTGGACAATGATAGCATTGTGTGTGTATTGGCATTTTGAAGTGAAGCACACACTGGCGCAGGTCCATGCATGTGCGCACACACATTTTACACTTAGTTTGATTGCCTGGGGGCCAAAATCTGGCTTGTGAAAATAACAATATCATCCACAGCAGCCTCTCTTGAGCCCCATCCAATTCCCATTAAAGTCAAATGAGTCTTTCCATTGTTTTCAACTGGGGCTGAATCAGGCCCCTGCAAAGATTAAAGATGAAATCCTGGCTTCACTGAAGATAAAGCCAAAATGCCCATCAACTTCAGTGGGGGCAGGATTTCACTCTGGTTCTCCAAATAAGTCAATTCCCCAGATATTTTAACATGACGTCTACACTCCAGTTGTTACGTACTACTCTTTCTGAATGAAGAGATTGCCACCACTTAGTTCATTGCCAAAAATACTAATCCCTCATTGGGAAAGAATACAAAGTTCATGCCAGCAGAAAAAACACAAAGGGCCAATTTCTGCCATCAGATATTGGCAAGCAACTCTCATATCTTTACTGGGAGGTTGCACATTCCAAATGCGAGGCAGAATTAGACTTCAAGTAGTGCTGCTGCTATGTGATACAAGCAAAGCAAGAATTTCCTTTAGGGGCAAAACACTCATACAGAAGTTTAAAATAATAACAATCCCCTCTCCTACCCTGCCTGTGTATTGCCTGCTGGTTTTTCTCATCTTAATTTAGATTGTAAACTTTCTGGGGCTGGGGATCGCTCTATACACCTCGACCCGATATAACGCGACCCGATATAACATGAATTCGGATATAATGCGGTAAAGCAGTGCTCTGGGGAGGCGGGGCTGCGCACTCCGGTGGATCAAAGCAAGTTCAATATAACGCGGTTTCACCTATAAGGCGGTAATATATTTTGGCTCCCGAGGACAGCGTTATATCGAGGTAGAGGTGTATCTGTATTGTAAACTGCCTTGCACATTTATGGTTTGCTGAGTAATGAATAATAGTATGAGCTAAGTGCTGGTTTACACTGAAATCTGAGGTGGTAGCATCAGGGGTAAGTCAGTGCAGAATTTGGCACTGTGATGAATCTGCTGAGCTATGACTGCTCAGCAGATTCGTGGCTGTCTTCAGTGTTATTGTAACTGTGTTGGTCCCAGGATTTGAGAGAGACAAGGTGGCTGAGGTAATATCTTTTATTAGACCAACTTCTGTTGGTGGGAAAGAGAAGCTTTTGAGCTTACACAAAGAGCTCTGTGTGACTCAAAAGCTTGTCTCTCTCACCAACAGAAGCTGGTCCAATAAAAGATATTACCTCAGCCACCTTGCCTCTCAGCAGATTCCTCACAGTGCTTAAAAGTCTCACTTATATATTTTAAAATGGCAAAATGTGGCTTTCATGATTACCCCACTCTTTCATGTTTTGGTTCTGCAGCCTATGCAATAGGTATGACCACATGCTCTATTGTATTTACTTCATTATTCATGATGGAGAGCAAATTGCCATAGCAATATGTTCTGCTACTCTATAGACTGGTTCACTGGAGAAAATGACTACTGGAAGTGACTGGAACCTTCCGTGTTCTGATTTGGCCCATTAAAGGGAGAGGCCCAAGCTGTAAAGTTCAGAACCAGACTTTCCTCCAAAGTTTGATGGGCAGGATTTAGCTGGAGACACTTTAAAGGTTTTCTGTAGGAAGCTGACAAAACAAGCACTCATTTGTCATTTCTCTGAAATAGGCCCATAAAATCCTAAGAGTGCAGAGAAACCCTTGTGACTGCGTAGGAGTTAGAACAGAGTGGAACTCCTTTGGACCCTATAATATTGTGGTTGGGCCAATAGTGAGAACTTAGAGCACGTAAGGCTTTGGGGTTTCCTCATCTGATATCTGGGTGCCAGGGTCCCCTAATAAATATGTAGTCAAGACCCTGATTTTAATACTGTGACTGAGCTGGTGGCATTGCAGGGCCTCCCAGGAGCATGGGCTTGGTCCAACTCAAACTGAAGTGAATGCGAATCTTTTTGTTGACTTCAGTGGTGTTGGATTATGCCCCACAAATCTGCGCTCATTCATATATATTCCATGTGGGCTTGAAAAGCCAACCATAGTGGCCATAACCTGCAGAAGCAACTAAATTCTACACTCTGAAGTCATGGCAAAGGAACTTTACATTTGTCATCACTTAATATGCAAATCAAGCCATCAGTGCAATATTAGTCTTATGACACACAGCGTACAACACATTGGAGAGAATCTTGCACAATTCTGGTTCTTTAGAACTTTCCCTAGTGCTGAGAAGTAGGACCTCAGGGACACATAATGGGAAAGCTCTGGATTCCCATGGATCATTTAATGAAACCAATGCAGAGAAGAAATGTCAGTATGGTGTTGTGGGATAGGAGTGAGTTTGTTTTTGTTTTGCTCTGGGTTTTTTTGCAGTGCCACTACTGTGCTACGAGAATTGATCTGAGGGGAAAAAAAAGATACTGTGTCAGAGGAAATGTCCTGTAATGAATCTAAATATATGGAGTTCTTTCAGCTCTTTGCTGATGTCTGCAAGGGCTTTGATAGGTAGTCACCCTGAGTGCAGTTCTTCCTGCTGTGACTGTTTGAGACAGCAGCAGCGGTGGAAAAGTGCTGGCTGATGCTTGGGCCAAATAAGTAAAATAATTGAAGGATGCTGAGCAGGCTGAACTGACTGTTTTTAAGTGTTTCCTTTTCCAAGCCCACAACATCTCCTTCATCAGCTAAAAGGAAGCATTGTCCTCCCCGCTGCTAGTCACTCTAATCTATGCATCAGAATTATTTTTATTAACTCTTCCAATTAATAACTGTTGGTAAATTACTACCTTATGATCAGAAGTAGCTGCTCAATGCATTAGCAAAGAAATTATCTTTATTTCATGACTCTGACAACTAGCTGCAAGGCACTCTATCCAATCATTAATATCATCCCTTCACTGTCATGTCAAAATGACATTTCATGATCAGGGAGCCTACATTCACTAAAAGCACATTGCATATTTGTACTGGTACTCCTAAAGTATGCTCCTTAGTTGTGCAGTATGACTCCAGACCACCAGAGAATAGATGGCTACAGCAGGTATTGAATCTTTGAATTACCTTAGAAAAAACATTGGGCAAATAAAATTACTAAGATGGCCTTTAACGGTGTATTATAGTTGTAAATTTTATTTCTGGCTTGTTTCACTGTCGCCGAATTGCACTCCCTTCCATTTTCCCAACAAAATAAAATCCATAGTAACTTTCTGTAGTAGATATATTCACTCTTTATTCTTGTTAAGCATTTATTTGGGGTCATACCATTGCAAGACACTTTACAGAGATTAATAAAAAATACACTCTTGCCTCAGAGAGCTTCCAATTAAAATTGCACAAACAGAATGTGAAGGTCACAGAGAGAGGAAAAGGGTGAAGACAGCAGGGATGAGGGTTAGAGCAAATAATAATATGATATTTTATAAATCCAATTCAACAGAGACTGAGTCTGACAAGAGGGGGAGGAGAAGATAGCACCAGTGTGGAATTAATCATGAGAGTAAGTCAAAGAAAGTGGGATTGAAAGAAGAGAGTGAGAATTCTTGGCGTAGAGGAAAAGGTATGAGGTATAACAAGAGGCGCTACAAGAGCATGAGGTGCAGAGCCAATGGGAAATAAGAGGGAGGCAGGACCGGAGCTGTACCAAGCATTAAGAGCAACGTGTTATGCTGGAAGATGTTACTGGCTGCCGTCAAGTGCGTCTTTGCAATATAGACAATTACAGACCTGGTTATAGCCAATGGTTGTACTAAGTATCCTTCTTTCAGGCTAAATGTAAGGAACAATTAAATGCCCCTTTAGGTACTGAGATAGCTGAAAACAATAGAAGCTACCACCCAAGGCAATAGGCCTCATGGCAAGGCCTGAGCAAAAACTAACCCAGAGAGATTGAGGGATTTCCTTGGGACTGGTTTCAAACGCAGCGGTTAGGGGATCTTTTGGCAACAATCTGTGCATATGAGAGGCAGGAAAGACAGGAGAGAGATGAAGTCATGTACATGGCCCCAAAAGGGAGCAGACACATTGTTGCTTGGACATGGAACTCACTGAAGAGGCAGGTTTGGGGATTTCTGAGCCAGAAAACTGCCTGCTGCTGTTTGTTCCTACTGTGGTCAGGGAAACAGGATTTTGTGATTCTTTGTCAATAAACAGGATTGCACCAAAGCATGTATCTGATTGTATCATCAATTTTTCCTTCGAAAGGAAACAAACCTTGAAGGCCCCAATACTGACTAACCACTCAAGCCAAAGGGGAAAGGGAGGACAAAAAGTTTGAATTTTATGCAGAAAGGGACGGGGAGCAGGTGAAAAGGCTTGGGGAGTGAAGTGCACTTCACTCCCCAGGAATTCACAACAGTGATAGTTCTCAGGGCTCTTTGTAATGCCAGTCTATGTAGGACTGCACAGCAAAGTGCTTGCTTAACATTAAATTAAATTAATATTTCATCATGCAATTTGGTGTCTCCTGTGTTTAAACTTATATTCCAAAGGTTAATAAAAGTGAATTTTAATAGCTGCATTTATATATAAACTCAGAGAAGCAAAAGCCTAATGATTCCATTAGTTTTCCATAATGGGTTAGATATCCATTTTGTACACAAAAGATGGATTTATCTGCAGATATGACATAACATCCTCCTCATTCCTATTTTATCATCTTGTCTAGATTCAAAAAGAGAGGTGGGAGGCACTGATGTCAAATGCATTTTAGAAATTAAACAAATACTCTGCTGCTAACACTGAATTCTTAAAGTGCGGTTGTACTCTGGATAACTAGCATCTTGAGGTTCCATGTTGATTATGTCTCAATAATGTTCAGCTCAAATCTACTCAATTTACAGATAAAAAGATGTTAGTTCCTATTTACCAGCCCTGAAAACGCAAGCAGAACTCTGATAGGGTCTGATTTTCAGAGGCGTTGAGCATCAGCAATTCTTACTGAAGTCAATGGGAGCTGCAGATAAGAACATAAGAACAGCCATACAAGGTCAGACCAGTGGTTTATCTAGCCCAGTATCCTGTCTCTGGCAGTGGCAGTAGTCAGATAATCATCACCTCTTCAAATCAGGTCCTAAAAGTCAAGCTGGATAGTTTCTAATTTATGCCTCACCTGCAATAAAGACGGGAACTTAGTTAACAGGATTCATGGAACAGAATATAATCCAGCTCCCTCTCCCACAAGTGTGCTGGATTTATAAAGCGAAACAGAGAAAAGTAGTATGAACTTAATTTGGTCTGAATTTTCCAAAAACACATAAGGTTGTTAAACCATCCATCTCCCATGGAAAGTCAAAGTCAAATACAGTGTTTATATTGTATGTGAACCACAGGATGGAGTCAAGGGACAGCTCTCACTTTACGGAACTACAGAGTCCCTGTGTAAGCTGGTGACATTCCACACCCCAGGGGCATTGATGTAACCAAGACTAGTTGTGCTGGGCAACTTTAACGTTTACACAGGTGACATATCTTGAGAGTTGGCTCAGGATTTCATGGCCGTCATGACAGCCATGGGGTTATCCCAGAGGGGCATTTGCTCAGTTCATACGTACACTCATGAGCTAGCGTAGGGGTTGGGGATTGAAGGGAAATTTTGTCCCTGCCATGGACCGATCATTACCTCCTGTGGCATGAGGCGAGGATTCAGGTCTCCTGTCAGGGCAAAGCATCTGTTTGGATGGTCTGCCCTCAGAGGCTAATGGAACTAGACTAGTCTTGGTGATTCATTGGGACTGCATACCAGTCTTCTGTCTCTACTATTGATGAAGTGGCCTTAGGCATCCTCTCCCACAACTTCATCCTCAAAGGTCACCTTGGTTTACAAATGACGTTCAACAGATGAAGCTAAAGGGAAGATGCCAAGATGGCTAATCAGTACATTAACTGTGTCCTGAAACCCTGGTAGATGATAATCCATGATAAATATTATTGGCTTTCATGTGAGGGGTTTCTAACCATATTCTGAGATCTAACCGTACCATGAAATCCCAATCACATTTTTTTCCAAGGAGTCAGACTTTCAGCTAGTGTTCTCCAAGCCAGTAGAGAAAACCATGAATACATTCTCCCCATCTGTTTGGAAGTGGTTAGTGAGTTGGCAGTGAATTTGATGATTATACAGGAAGATTGGCAGGGAATTTGTGGACTAAACATAGAAAACTTATCAGGTTTAACCTGCTAGCATTACAAAATTCTGTACACTGCCATATGCCAAAAATAAGGGGACATAATATTAGTGCTCCCTTGCAATATAAAGGTTGCTGTGCAAGGCGCAACCTTGTCCGTCAAGCATTTCCCTTTCAAATGTAACAAACACAATAAAGTCATTATGTTTAGAGAGTTCTCTCAAGAAGGGAAAATGAACCACTGAAATATTTAGATAATTCCAGCCAACTGTTGAATAGTGACAATACAGCATATAGAATTGGATGCATTTGTTGTTTGCTCTGGTTGAAGTGGGGAAATATCAGGCCAATTTAGTCCATACTAGATTTACGCGGGAGGGATCTAGTTGTAATGTACATACTGTTCCAGCAAAGTTTCAGTTCAGAAATCTGCTACATAATTATAACAAAATCATCCAAATACAAGCACTTATGACAAGGAGCAATACACCAATGCAGCTATTTCCAAACTTGTAAAATGACGTAATCCAGGGCCAATAATGAAATTTTCGAGAAAACAACAGAATAAATATGTAGTTGGCATGGCAACTAGAACAGTTGGGCCTATATTTTTACAGACCATGAAATATAGCCATATTTAAAAGAAAGATGCAATAACATTACATTTGTACACTCATGAACGGACACAATTCAAATATTTCTGATAACTGTCATCTTTGGTTTTGTATCCTTTCTGAACCAAGGAAAGGAATTATTGTGCCTAACTAAATCAGTGGCACTGTATATCGACAGGCTAAATTTTGCCCACGGGACGCATGTACTATCCCACTGACTTCTGCTTGCATGAGTGAGGCATGCAGGATTTTGCCCATTAATTGTACTTGTGTATTAGTTCTGAATTTTTAAAACTCCATTACCGTGCTTACATTCTGCGTTTTTCTTTGTCCAAGTTAAAAGGTAAAAAGATTTTTTTCAATTAACGCACATTTATCCAGCACCACCCCTGACATGACACTTCACAGACTATAGCAGAGGTGGCCAAACTGTGGCTTGCGAGCCACATGCAGCTCTTTTACTGTTAAAGTACGGCTTGCAGAGCCCCCCAAGCCCTCCCCATTCTCTGCCCACCAGACTGGGGGGCGGGGGAGCTCAGCACCTCTGCCTTGCAGCAGGGTGGTGGGACAAGGGCTTCTGTCCAATGGGGAGGGGAGGGTCTCAGCAGGAGTGGGGCTGAAGCCCTAAGCCCCAGCAGGTGCCTCCCACATGGCTGAAGGCCTGTGCCCCAGCTCTCAAACTTCTGAAGACTGTTGTATGTGGCTTGGAGGCTCAGTAAGTTTGGCCATCCCTCGACTATAGAAAAGCCAGGTTCTCTCCCCAGTGCTGTCCTCTTTGCACCACTCCAGCGGGGCAAAAGGGCCATATTCTGGCTCAGCCCCACCAGTTGAGGATTAATATATGGAAATATACCTATTTCATAGAACTAGAAGGGACCTTGAAAAGTCATCAAGTCCAGTCCCCTGCCTTCACTAGCAGGACCAATTTTTTTTGCCCCAGATCCCTGAATGGCCCCCTCAAGGATTGAACTCACAACTCTGGGTTTAGGGGGGCCAATGCTCAAACCACTGAGCTATCCCTCCCTATTCTCCTGGGATAGAGGAATCTCCTGCTGGTATAAAGCTGAGGGCTGGCTCCTACTCCACACCGACAGTTTGCAATGAAGGGGATTTGCTGGGGGCCTTTCATTGAGGAAAAAAGAGCCATGACTGGAACTTGCTATGCTCTATTGAAACTGAGCAAGTAGATAGCCTCATTGGAGGATCATAGCCTGCTAGTGGAAATTAGAGCATCCCTAAGACTGCTCTAAACTATGCCAGGGCCATATACTCCTCTTTAATAAAAGCATTATGACTGATTCACAATTATTGTTGTGGTTAGTAGCCATTTCTCTATCATGTCACCTACATTCTGGCACCTTGGACTTCAATGAAGGTTTTTGTTTTTTTAATAACTGAGAACCATATGAAAACATAAGGAGGGGAAACAAACACATCACTGCCCTCTTGAGCAGAGACAGCTGTATCCACAGCTGCCACAGAGCACTGCTGTGAAAAGTATACGGTAGCTTAGCAATCTTCTCCGTAGCCTTCTTGAGCATGAAAAATGTGGGGAAAATTGTTATGGAGGGCAATGTGTCAACCAGCAAAACAGTACTGTGAGGGTGGCCTCAACAGTCAACCTTCTCACTTAAGTGACCACTTTAAAAGATCCTTAGAATTTTACAGTATCATTTTGTTCAGCTTTCACTTAAAGGCCATGTCTCTGCTAAACAATCAATTTGTGCTGGTATCTTGGTCAGTCATTTAAGGTTTCACTGTATTTCTGAAATTAGTGCAAGTGGATATTTAATCAAAGGTGGCCAGTTTGCATAGTATGCAGATCTTACTCATGCAGAAATCATATTATTTTCTTCATGCTCTGCTCTGCTCAGCTTCTGAATGGAAGAATGACCAGCTATCTTTCATGCTTAAAAATCTGCTTTTCTCACCCTGATCCATACTCCAACATGTCTATAAGGAAATTTGTTCCATAACAATTCACTTTTCTCCATTAGCCTTAAGTTTTTCCGGATTAGCCGTTAATAGCACAAAGAATAGCTTTTAAAAGACAGAGCAAGATAAGCCTCCCTCCGAACAAAAGAAAAGCCTAAGTTAAGCAAACATGCGTTGGACATCCCGAGAAGCTGGGAACATCACGTAGAGCCAAATGCAGCTCACCTCATTCACAGGAGCACACTTGCTGACTTCACTGAGGCTGCCCGCATGGGGAAGGCAAGCGGGATTTGGCCTAAAAGGCTTTTTAAAATAAATTTGTAATGCAGGATGGGAAAGAGACAATGTAATTAGACATGCTAAATAGTGTATTTTAAATACTAAAAGCATGGACTAGGCTTTACCCTTCAATCCCTATTCTAAATCGGGGCAGTTTTGAAATTTAGGGAGATTCCAAATGCAATAGAATTGGCAAACAATTGTGTTACAGATTACAGCTGCATAAAACAACGTGTATTGAATTATCACTGAAAGGGAACCAATACTGACCTTCCATGGACATTCAATTCATTTTCTTTGATTTCAGTCTCCTGCCCGTGGGTAACTCAATTAAAACTACAAGCAACACATTGCATTTAATTTGGATATTAACGTTTTTTGATTCCACCTATGGAAAAGCATGAGATCTGGTAACCAGAGACCACAGCTAGTTCAAAACTGTATCAGAAGAGACATAATTAACCTATTTAGCTCCAAATATTGCTAGTTAACTTCCTTACAGCCTAGTATATCTTATTCAACAGGATTTTTGGAGGGCAACATCTATCCACACTTCAATTTGTTCTTGTTTGAATTAAATTTTATGAGCACAGCTTTTTTATGTTGTCCTTTAGAATGTTTTTATTGTATTATGGTACAGTGTCCTTAGCACCTGGGTGGTAGGGCATTTAAAATATACAACAATCATAATTATTGTTGCTGTGTTGTTGTTGCCATGTTGTAGATGTTGGTTCCAGGATACTAGAGAGACAAGGTGGGTGAGGTAATATCTTCTATTGGACCAACTTCTCTTGGTCAAAGAGACAAGCTTTCAAGCTAAACAGAGCTCTTCTTCAGGTCACCTATCACCTTGTCTCTTTCACCAACAGAAGTTGGTCCACTAAAAGGTATTACCTCACCACTTAGTTTCTCTAATCATAATTACTGTATTTACGCACACAAATAAGTATTATGTATAAGGACCTGATCCTCTGCCCATTGACTTCTATGTCAAAACTGCTACTGACCCGAAGAACAGACTCAGATCCATAGTCTATTGATGGACATGCACACAGCCTGCTTAGATCCTCCCCACCAACCCAAAGATAATAAATCATTGTAACGCATTCAACTCATTACAGAAGTCATCCCCTAGGATACACTGTGAGCTTTACCTTCTTTACAGGAAATCAAATTGGGGGGCGGGGGAAGAAATAGGTTGACAGCAACCCTTTAAACAGGAAGAAATGTCTGATGATAGTGGAAAAAATAACCAAAGCCAATAACAAACATGTTAAACTTAGTACTGGAACAAATTCAGTCAGTAAGTATTGCACCAGTGCTCATCAGGGTCTTCTTTCATACCTGCTGAATACTGATAAATACTGAGGGCCAGATCCTCAACTGGTATAAACAGGCTCAGCCCCATTAACTTCATTGGAGTCTCACTGATCAACACCAGTGGAGGATCTGGCCCTCTATTTCAATCAGTATCAAAAGGATTGTGTACTAAGTGGCTATGTGTTACTGCTTGCTGGCATATGAATTTGATAATGTTATTAGCCCAGTCCTATGTGGCTATTGACATTAAGTATTAGCTTTTACTGTAAAACCATTCTACTTCTTAGTGCATATGACAAAAGAAGTGGTGGTAACTATCCTCCAATTAATTACGTTCATCAGCAAGGAGGCATCTTAAAATAACTAAAGAACAGTAAATCATCTAAAGTGAAGCAAGGAAGGGGAAAAGATCTTCTGTGAATAAATCTTGACACAGGGACACATGCCTTTGAAACATCCTTTTGAAGTGGTCAAATGTGAAGTCAGCTGTGATAATCAAAGCTTCTGATGGGAAAGCAAGGGGGAATCATTTGCACTGGCCTCTGTTCACAGCTATAAGTCATGTTCGCCAGAACTTCACTTGAAACCCAACTGCAGGACCTGAGGCAGCAAAAGCAATACTCCTGAAGAACTAATTAATAATAATGGGAATGCTTGTGTCTAACAGGACTGAGCTGAGCCTGAGGAAGGTGTCATGGCACAAAGCATAAACACTCTTCTGGGAACCAGCAGAGCCTTCTCTCTCCATACGCCATATTTACAAAATGCTAATCTACCTATTTTAGGTACTTACATTACAGTACTGTCTGAACGCCTTACAATCTTGAATGTATTTATCCTCAACACCTCCATCAGGTAAGGCAGTGCTATTATCCCCAGTTTACAGATAGGGAACGGAGGCACAAAAAGACAAATTGACTTGCCCAATATCACATAGGAAGTCTGTGGCAGAGCAAGAAAATGAACTTGGCTCCCCCATTTCCCAGGCTAGTCCCTTAAGCACTGCTAAGCCATCCTTCTTCTCTTAGGCCCTAAGGTCCTATTTCAGCAACATACTTAAGCACATACTTCACTTTAAGCATGTGAATAGTCCCAATTGATTTTAAGTGCACGTGCTTAAGTATCTTGCTAAACAGGGTGGAAGTGTTGATATTAGTGACTAAAAATACATGGGGGGAATATCTCTGGTTTGTCAGCATCCACGTCTGGCACCCAGCGCCGGCCATGGCAGGGAGCGGATTCATTTTGTTCAGTTTGTGTTTGATCTGTGTGTGTGTCTTGTGCTGTTTCATTTTTGATTGCTCAGTTTATTTTATTCCTTGGTCATTTTATTACCCGGCTATCTTGTTTTTGGGTGGCTGCAGTGATGGGGTTTTATCGAATGCTAACCCTAGCGTGGGTAGTTGATGTAATTTATCTTTAGATTTGTTTTTACAAAGAGCCTCACTGCCACAGTAAAGGAATAAATGTAATCTACCTTCTGAGCTGCAAGAAACTGTTTGTCCCCCAAAATATTTTCTCACATTCCAAAACAAAAGGCTTATGAAATAAAGCAGGTTATTAATGAGGGAGAAAGCTCATGGAACAAAGAACTCTGATGAGCAGTCTGGCCAACTGGGGAAACCAGGCCTGCAACTTTCCTCATCCCAGAAAACAAAGTATTTTCTGATGACCACAGCCCTGCGCAAAGTTGATAATCTGTTTAATTAATAAATAAATGGACAGCAATGCAAAAGAACAAGGGCCAAAGCAGCTGCACAGTCTTGACATTCCCAGTAATAGTGAAGAAGAAAGAAAATGACAAAACTTTTAGCGAGATGGAAAATTCAGCCCAGACCGCCTGAAAAGTCACAATTAGAAATCAGAGAGGAAAATCATGTACAGATTGCTCCCAGGGCAGGCCTGCTGCTTGCAATTAACACTAGTTCATGTTAGGAAGGGGCTAATAGAAAAAGTAACTTGTCTTTGCAGGTCCCGTCCATTGAAAGTCAGGAAATAAAAGAAAATAGAATTAAAAGTGAACATGAGCTGTGCTGTCTTGATCCTCTTCCAGTGCCCTCCCTTCCATCATGTATCTAAGGGCAGCTCTCATCCTCTCCTCAGCTTCCCTACTATCATTCCAATCATCTTCCTCTTTCTCTTTCACCAGCACCACTCCAGCCTCTCCCCACTGTCCTAGGACTTCTTACCTGATTAGTTATATAATATGGCACCTAACGCCCCAATCCAAGATCAGGGCCCTTTTGTGCTAGGCGCTGTACAAACACACAGGAAGAGACAAGAGCTTACAGTCTAACTGACAAAGGGTGGGAAGGGAAACAAGCACAGAGAGACAAAGTGAATTGCCCAAGGTTTCACAGCCAGTCAGTGGCAGAGCCAGGAACACTACCCAGGATTCACGACTACCAGTCCAGTGCCCTGTCCCCTGGACCTCACTACCTTCCCCCTTGCTACCTCTTAAGCTCTACTTTGGTCACCTCTTTTTTCACACAGACCTTCTCACTTCCCCTAGACTGGCCCTTTTTTCACCTCTGTCTATACGAGCCAAAGTTATTCCAGCTGCCCCACACCTCCACCTCTTCCCCTGGCACTTGTGCTATTCGTAATGCCTGATCTCCCTTTGGTTAATTTGCAAACTCACACTGATTCAGGTATTTACCACACTGATTTCCAAACCACACCCCTTTGACCGTTTCTGACTGGCAAGTCTATCAAACCATCTCTGATATTGCTAAAGCAGCTCGTGACTAAATGATGATTGCATCAAACTAGAAATTATTATTGTTTATAATCCGTCTTTTCCTGGGTTAACGTGTGTATATAAGCTTAGTAATTAAGAGCCTGATTCTCAGAATGGCTGAGCACCAACAAATCCAATGAGTGCTGTGGTTGCCCAGCGCTGCTGGGAAAAAAAAACCCTAATTGACTCTAGCATTTCCCTACACAAGGGCAGTCCCTGTCCCAAGTTTTTATGCTGCAAAATATAGTCCAAGGGCTGGTGTACTACATACAAACCTGTCACTGAAATTACTACACACAAAGAGGTTACCCTGGGATGCACTGATTCAGAGCCTGGTCTAACTCCCACTACAGTTACCGCTCCGAGTGCAATTTAGGATTGAATAAGGTCTGGGAATGGCTGAGCCATTACAAACATTGAATCTATCTCCCCTTGTAAGTATTCTCACACTTCTTATCAAACTGTCTGTACTGGGCTATCTTGATTATCACTTCAAAAGTTTTTTTTCACTTACTTAATTGGCCTCTCAGAGTTGGTAAGACAACTCCCACCTGTTCATGCTCTCTGTATGTGTGTATATATATCTCCTCAATATATGTTCCATTCTATATGCATCCGAAGAAGTGGGCTGTAGCCCACGAAAGCTTATGGTCTAATAAATTTGTTAGTCTCTAAGGTGCCACAAGTACTCCTGTTCTTTTTGCGGATACAGACTAACACGGCTGCTACTCTGAAACCTACAGTTACCGAGAGTCTTTCCATAGACTTCAATGGGAAATTGGAGGGCACCCCACACACGTCTTTTGAGAAGCATTGTATTACCACTAACCACCTCCAGACAGACTTTCTGCTGCGAGAGGCCTCATGTCCTGCAATATGCCAGCTGAAGCCAACATGTCCCAGAGCTGACTCAATTTCAATCTGTGTAAGCAGGATAAGGCAGACAGAGAAAAAAAAATCCGTTGTTTCTAATTAATCTAATCTTGCAGAAAATTAAACCCTATTATATCAAAGAGCTAAACACAAACAGAGAGACTATGCTCAAATAGCATTAAGTCTGGTGCCAAACACTTTGCTGTTGGGCACTGGTATTAGGGACGTTTCAGATCAGTGCATTAAGTGATGCTCTACAAGGGTCCACATGCCCTCAACACAGTGCACAGGAATTCATCTGCAAAGTGCCTATGGATACTAAGCAAAATTACACAGTGTTAAGCCACGTGCACTGCTCCAAGTCTGTACCTACCCTGAAAGCCTGGGACATGAATATGAATGAAAGATGAAGCACTGACATTTTGCTACTCTGTAACAACAACACCAATGCTCTATGCTGCAGACAGAGAAAAGAAATCCAATCACCTCATTACTGTGGTACTAGGGTGATTGCTGCGAGTCCTACAGCATTAGAATTGCGATTGTATCAGAACTGTGACCAGACATTTAGTGCTGCATAGTTTTTTCCTTTATTCTTCTTTGCTAATGTGAATTCAGTGCTGGGAATCCCACAGAACTGCAGATGGTAACCTCAGTGTATCCTCGGAAAGGATTACAGCATGGGCAGCAGCAATGGAAGCTTCCCCACACAGCCTATCTAATGCTTCAGTCCTGACCAAGAAGGTTGCAATATGTCCTTTATACTCCACATTCATTCAGCCTGTGGCTTCTCTGCTCAGATTGCCAGCAAGCAGCAAATGAATGCAGATTGTAATGTGGGGTTTTGTGATATGGACACATCTGTTCACCAGGAAGCAAACTGAGAACAACAGCCATTACCAGAGGATAATTATTTTTCTTCACTACCAACTTGGTCCATATGCTATTTAACCTTATCTTGATTTTGATACTTCACAGAGGAAGATACTCAGTTCCTAATAAACACTAGGAGGGGAAAAAATCCAACTGGATAGGTCATCTTAAAATGATTTACTGAAGATGTGTGGGTGAATCCTTCGGGTGTGAGATTTCTGTGATAGGTTCCTTTGAAGAGATGCTGATTGAGCCACAGGGCATGTCACCATTGTGAAATTTAACATAAACCTCACAGAAAAGTTAGAAATCGACATTACACAGTGAGGGGGGGACACTAAATCAGGATGTCTAGTGTGTCATGCTCCAACCAGGAATAAGATCATTCCCTGGAGGATGTTTTGCCCCAGAAACTTAAGCTGGCAGCCATTAAGCACATAAAGAAAACTCAAGGAGTTGAATGGTGCATGATGAATGAGCAGGACGAGAATGCAACCCAGGTAGTGCAAAAATGCACATTCAAAGTGCAATGCAAACACTGAATTCACAAGGGAGTCCTACAGCAAAGCAGCTTGAAAGACAGAATATTGTCTGCAGTGTACATTCTGTTCACGTGATGTCAAATTTCTCAAGCACAGGGTCGGTTGGTACATTGGCTCATAGCACCATGCCACAGTCTTTCATTTCCTTTATAATTTAAACATCTGTCAGAGGGTCCCAAGTTACACAGCTGGATAAAATGGCTGTTAGTCCTCAAAGATAAACAGCGGGTCTGATATTTAATTGAACAAAGACCTTGCCTGAAGTGAAGATTTGCCAGCTCGCAATCAAGTTCATTATGCCAGTGATTTGTTACTGTTCCACAATCACTGGCATCAGCTTCTGAGTAGGTTTCTTTTATAGGTTTATATCAGTGGAAAGCTGACACAGGAAATAGCCCTGAGAGACCATTAGCAGACTGTTGCTTTATTCTAAGAATGATCCCAAATTAGTTCTAATCCTATTGTTGACCTTGGAATTCTTATGCCACATAGGGCATAATTCTTATGCATCCGAAGAAGTGGGTTGTAGCCCACGAAAGCTTATGCTCTAATAAATTTGTTAGTCTCTAAGGTGCCACAAGTACTCCTGTTATTATAGGGGTGGTGTGTTGCTTGTAAATTATAAAGTGCAAAGGGTTACCATGACCAGAGACACAGGTAGGAATAGATCCCAGGACTTCCTACCTCCCAGCTCAATGTTCTAGGTTATGTGGCCTCTTCACCTATGCCTGACTTTTATGTGATGTAAGAATCTTATATCTTCTAGCTGCATGCTTCCTGAAACATACCTATGCCATGTGTACCTGGGGCTAGATCCAGAAAGGGACATAGGTGCCTTGCCAGCCAGACAAATCCACAGCCCTGAGTTAGGTGCCCAGGCTCCCTACGCAAGGCCTGGGGAGAGGTACCTAAGAATGTGGGCCACAAAAGCCAGCCCGCTGAGGAGAGATCCACCTAAGCTAGCCAATGGGAGATGCTGACTAGAGGGGTGTATCCAAGCTTAGGCTCAGCAGCATTCAATTTTTACTTCTTTTCCAGTCTCAGTGATTAATAGCAATTTCCATTTCGAAGATTTTTTTATTGTTAACTATTTTTATTTTTACAGTTGCTGGAAATCCAGAGTGGGTAGGGCCGGGGTTGGAATTAGTGCTGGCAGCAGTGCTGTTGATGGCCACCTATACAGCCAACAGGCCCAAGACACCAGGATGCAAATAAGTCCTGGGGTCCTGGCCGGGCAGAGCAGAGACCTCCAGCCAGGACTGCAAGGAGGACGAAACCCCGGCCGTGGAGTACTGCTGAACAGTTCCAAGCTGGAGATAGTCCCACACTCCTGGCTGGGGAGTGAGGGAAGGGGGCTGTGACAGCGGGGCTGCGACAGTGGGGCTGCAGAGGCTCCCTGCAAAGCCAAAGAGACAGTGACACCCAGTCCCTGCTGGCACAAGGTGTGGGGAAGAGTGTGGTCCCTGTGGGGCATGGCAGAACAGAGACCCCTGGTCAGGACTGTGAGGAGGAGTCCTTGGCCATGGGGAAGGCCACACCTCTGCTGAATGGCTCCATCCCTGGGCAGGTTTGATGATTACGTGCTCTCCCATAAGAGACAATCACGGTGGGGTCACAAGAAGCAGAGAGTCTTCTCAAGAGCTTTGGAGCAGCATGTGAACCTGGCAAGGCTTATCTGACTGGACCCACTATACCATTAGTGGGGCACCCAGCATAGGGCTCAGCACTTCTGAGCAGCATGTAAACATCCTGGATGCCCCAAGGCCAGAGAAGGCTGGAAGAGCAGGGTGATGTTACGGATGGCCAATCCACTTGAGATAAAGAATTAACCTGAGGCTTCATCCTGGACTCAGGCTTATCCCCAACATTTTTTTTTTTTTTTTTTTTTTTTTTGCGGTAGGAAGTAATTGATGTTTAGAGTAGACCCTGGTCCCCCACCTTTTTTTAAAAAAAATCATCCCATGTTTTTGCATTTCCTGGGTCCAGCCAAAAGATGGAGAATATTTCTGGCCCAACTAGAAGCAGCAAATCTCATAAATCTCAGAGCCTGTTCTTGATTTCTAGCTAAGTATGCCAGATCCAAGACCTGTGGGTATTTTGGATGAAGTTCAGGAAAGCACCTGACTTATGGGCATGTCACTGACCCAAACCAGCCTCTAAGCCTTTTGCTGTTCACCTATCACTAGACACCATGACATGCACAAATGAGTCCATGAGAGCAAACAAAGCTAGCAGCTCATGTTTTAGGCCTAGAGTAGCAACCTTGGCATCATGCCTGTAGCAAACTGGTTTGCTATTGCAATTTCTCTTACTTCTGAGCCCTCTTGCAGAAGGAGAGATCATTGTTTTGAAGTAAGGGATCCTGGAGTTTGGAAAGAGGGCAGGCATGGTTTGTAAAACAAAGACCCTATTAATTTTAAGGGTCGACTTTCAGCTTTGCTACCCATGCATATTTTCTTTTTTTCTCCTGGAAATGAAGATGTTAATTGGAGCTGACAGTTTTCACAGGTTTTCCCCACTAACAATATTTTTAGTAAAGTCATTCCACAGTGGGGCCCAATTCTTCCATTACTTCAAACACTTTCCCAAGCGAACTTTTTAACCTTTCTTTTGAAATGTTTGATGCCACTTGCAGGGAAAAGAGCCCTATTGATTTAACATCTATCAAGCACAGGCAGTTATGAATTCCAGGCTCTTCTTCTGAATTTACGGAGGTCTGAGGTGCTATGAATACTGGCAGGCTGCTAGTTTGTTTTATCTACCCAGCCATTAACCAACGATGAGCCTGAAGCACAAATCTGACCCTTGGGGAGGTTGGAGCCTGAACACATAACTGGATACAAATATGATGACTGGCCCTTATCACTAGAATGGTTTGAACAAAACAGGTAGATGCCATAAGCATTAAATGCTGCCATCACCATATAGAATCAAAGAAGAACTGGGAGGGGAGTGCTTTCTTCACAGAGTCTGAACTGGAAGATGGTCTTTGCCCTATTCTTGGGACTTTTTTTTTTGTCAACCCCAGCAATGAGACATCTCTATAACCTAGGTGCCACTGACCCATTTAGAGCAGTAACATTTGCTAGCAGGATATTAATTGCACATGAGAACAACACATCACAACAGGAGAGCACAGGAATAAGAAAAGGAAAACTTTGGACAATATAACAGGACTTAAAAGCACTTACCACCTGGAAGAAAGGGAAATGTAGCAAGCAACAGCCAGTTACAAAATGGACACTTTAGGGCTGCAGCTGCTTGGCTCTGCCATATTTAAAGGACCAGCCCCAGAAAGCCATGGTAGGGGCAAAACCTCCTATCAGAGAGCAACCTCCCAGTGAGGAGAGGCAGCAGACTACAAGGGGTGCAGATGCAGCTCGGGAAGGTGCTGCTTCTGTGTGTTGCATGCTCCCCTGCTATCATAAAGTATTGATTTTTTTCCCCTATAGTCTGACACTAGCAGTTGCACAACATGTATTTTTTTAAGTTATGGTGCTATAAAATACACTTACATGATCAAAAAGTGAAGATGTAGAAACACACTTAGCCACCTCACAGCTTTCCTACACACATGGCCTAGAATTCCTTCAACAGCTGCGCAGGTTCCATTTTGATTTCTATTGTCACAAACGATACCTAACGTTTAGGGGGATTTGTGGATTTGAAGTGCTGATGTTAGTGGCAAAATATTTGTACTGTGATGCAAATAGCTAAGCGGGTTCTACTTAGCATTACCAGAAATTATAACACATGGTTTGGAAAGGCCTCTGCAAAATAATTGCTCATTTGACAGTAAAGAGACAAGTGGGTGAGATTATATCTTTTACTGGACCAACTTCTGTTGGTGAGAGAGACAAGCTTTCGAGCCACACAGAGCTCTTCTTCTGGCTCAAAAGCTTGTCTCTCTCACCAACAGAAGTTGGTCCTATAAAAGATATTATCTCACCCACCTTGCCTCTCTAATATCCTGGGATAGACACAACTACAAATACACTTCATTTGATAGTGGCAGTGGGTTTAACAGGAAGCTTGTGTCACAGCTGACAGGGACACTTCTTCCTGGTGCTTCAACCCAGTTCTCCTCATATGCTCACAGCTCCCAATGACTTCATGGTTCTGCTAAGGTCAAGAGGAATTTGCTGGTGTAGGGAATTCCCTAAGCTGCTGCTCTTCAGCTAAATGACCCCTGGAACTCATAGACAGGGCGGTTGCTTAAGTATTCTATTGCCACAGATTGAGCCCCTAAGTGTTGATATTTTGCTAACTTGTTGGATCCAAGTATGGTTTGTTCCCACAGCTGTGATTACTGATTTGTATACATAATTGTATTGGTTATATATAACAGTTTCCATATCATATACAAAGAAAAGGCTCCGAACAATCATATTCATTACATAATGTACCAGCATTTAAATTCCACTCTGACTAATTCTAGAAATAAATCCAAACAAAACTTAAGCCACAGATTACTTTTAACCCATTGACATCTAGGTATAAATAAGCTATAAAGAGACTGTGTAGCCTAGTGGATAGAATACTGGACTAGGACTCAGCTGATCTGTTTTCTAGTCCTGGCTCTACTACTACTAGCCTGCTGGGTGACCTTGGGCAAGTCACTTTCCTTTTCTGTGCCTCAATTTCCTTATATATAAACTGGGGATAATAATACTGACCTCCTTTGTTTCAAGATTTACTGATGAAAAGCACTATATAATCCCTTTGTCTGTGACCTGCCTGTACTGTCCTTGTAATCATCCCAGATGTTAGCTGTACAGTCCTAAAAAAACCTCCCCATCATGTGGAAAAGAAAGGGCTAGGTAAAATAGATGAGCAAGAAAACACATCTGCTACATCAACAAAACATGGTGATCCTCTCCTCCATAGCTATTTTATTACTGATATTTTTTATTATTATTAATCTGTCAGCTAAGGTCCTTTATTCTGGAAGTTTTAACAGATTTACATATTATTGCCATGTAAATATCGGCAACAAAACAATTATTACAATAGTGAGCTTTTGTTTAGAGAAACCATATACAAAAATAGCAGATCTCTACATGGAACTAGCCCCATATGGCTCTGAATTCATGGTAATTTGGGGAACATGAAACATAACATGCCTCCATCAGCATAGTATCTGAGCTCCTATCTGAGTTTTCATGATAACACAAGATACAAAAACACAGTATTATACATGCAATATAACAGGGGAAAAGTTCATGGTGAAGCTGTACATTATAGCAGAATAGAGGGGGATCGGGAACCAGACAAAAACATGTTATTTATTGCCTCATCGCTTTACCTATTACACATCGGTTGCCTTTCCTTGCAAATGTCAAGGCCGATTAACAGTCTGGTTAAGGTAACCTGACATATGTGATATAAACGGGTATGGCTTTGATACTTTTCACGTGGCTAAGCCTGGACCAGATTCTGCTCTTGTTTGCACCAGTATAAATCCAGAGAAACTCCTGTGAAGACAATCAAGTTAGTCTAGTGTAAATGAGAGGAGAATCTGTCTCTATGAGCCAGACTACATATGCTGAGTAGCACCGTACTCCAGAAGTAACGCCAGTAAAATAGATGTGGAGTAAGATTCTACTTACCGTGAGTTAGAGCAGCAATTGGATTCATTATGAGCAGGGCTTTGCAGGCAGAAGCCGGATCATGATTTGATGCCAAGACACTATAAGCATATCCCGGCACAGAAGCCTGAACATGGCAGACTCAGTTGTGACACACAGACAGAGCCCTGCTTTAGGGGAGGTACGAAGGTGCAATAAACATCAGGAACTCTGCTAGGTGTTCTCCTTGAAGCTGCTGCCTTCAGTTCAGATCCTCAAAGGGATTTAGGCTCCTAACTTCTACTGAATTCCTCTGCGGATCTGGGTCTCTGTGCTCAGTGCAAGCTAATGCAGGGCCAGTCTTTTTGGGGACACACAATAAATAATGTGAGTGTTTGTACAATGGACATAATAAAAACATATGTCAGAAAAATGACAATTGAGAGACGTGAAGTCTGAAATACTAGAAAGTCACAATTGTCAGGAGACAAACCTAAATGAAAACGAAATGTTTATAAGACACCATGTCCATAGCCCTTTTCCAACACAGGACACCACCCCTCATTAATTGTAAAATTAGGACTTAGCTCATCCAGCCTCTACATGAACACGTTTGAACTAGATCCAAAGCCCACACTGAAGTCAATACTAATATTCCCCTAAGTTCAATGGGCTTTGGATCAGGCCTTTACTGAGGAAGGGACTCATAGGCCAGGCCTAGGTTTGGAAGGCTATGTTGGTATAACTACACTGGTATGCCATACTGGCAAAAGGCTCCTAGTATATGCACCTTATACCAGCAAAGCTCGCACTTATGCCGTATGGCTTATTTAGGGTGACCAGATGAGGGAAAGAAAATATCGGGACACATGGGGGGGTGCCCGCCGGCGGAGCAAAAAAAAAAAAAAAGCCGAGTCAGTCCTGCGCTGCCGACGGATATCGGGATAAATTGCATCCCGACTGATAAATTTTATCGGGACGTCTGGTCACCCTAGGCTTATTCTAGTCCCCTGAGTGAAATAAACTATGCCAGCAAACGCAGTTTTGCTAGTATAACTGGATCTACACGAGGAGCTTTCGCTGGCACAGGTATGTCTGTCACACATTATACCCCATCTCACCCCTGGCAGACAAACCTATGCCGCCAAAACTTTGTAGTGTAGACTTGGCCCAAGCTAATGACCTCTCCCTAACGTACAGCTACATTACACTCCCACACACGTCTTTTTCTGACTTGTCTCTGGACTCTAATTTGCTGTTGCTCCTTTTTGTTAGGAGTTTGTTCCAGGGGGAAATGTCACCACTTTGGCCTATAAACACAGTTACTTGCTGTGATCATGACAAAGTTCTCACAGGCAACACTGAGTTTTCCTGAATTGGTTCAGTTTTGCCATTTTCACAGCAAAAGAGGCTGTTTTTCATGGAGAAATAGGAGTTTACCTTTTGGAATTTCATTTTCACAAAGGCTGACTAGACACTGGAAACACCCCTTTTTCTGGTCTTGTGTATTAGTTCAGAGGATTTCCTAATGGTGAGAAGTCTTATACCTAATTATAACTATTATAATTACAAGTCTCTGAAGGGAAGGGACGACTAACAAAATTAACTGTTTAATTGATCTATTTGCCTGCTTAAATAAGTAGAGGAGACTATTCCACACCACAAGTGCTGGAGTTGAAGTCTGGCTTTAATCCATGAGAAATAAAGTTTTCAGAGGTCTGATTCGGCAATCAAAATGACAATGTGAAATGAACTCGTGTTCACCTGGGGCTTGCCTTGTCAGATACAATAATGCTTGTTCCAATCAGGTCAAATAAGCAATAACCCATTTGCCTAGTTTTTATGGGGGTCACTGCAGCTTGTCACTTCATTATTAGATACATTTGAACATAGACACTTAAATTGTTTTTTTAACTCCTGGCACTTAGAAATGTACTTTCTTTAACAAAATGAGAAGAGAGGAAAACATGCTTGTTGCTGCAAAACTGCAAGGTGCTGCAGACCATCAAGTGGGCCCCCCAGCTCTCTACCTATAGAAACAATAAGCCTAATTTACTAAAATTAATTATATATGAGCTCACAGAAGACTTTCCATTTTGGAGACAAAGTCGTCCTCTGTGGCTGTTTCATAGAACTAAAAGTAAACTCGCATGGATATTGCCTGATGCTGCAGATACAGGAGACAGAGCATGCTCTTTTAGGTGTTTTTATGAAACTGTCCTAGAAAATGTAAAAAGGTAAAATATTCAAAAGCACCTAAGTGACTTGGGTGTATAGGTGCATAACCCCCATTGATTTCAATAGGAGTCTGTCCCCTAAATACCTTTGAGGATCTGGACCTAAGATCCTTTGAAAGTCAGTGGGATTTGCGCTTGTCTATATATGGAGTTTCTCTTGATTAATTCCAGGTGTGGGCACTCCACTCAGGAACAAAAGAGCCTTCTTCCTGTTTAGCTTAATCCACTTTGAAAAAAACCAAACAGCTATTGTACATTAAATCCACACATCACCTTAATCCACATTAACTTTGAAGTGTAACCAAGCACTTGAGCCCCCATATCCTATAGATACTTTTGAAATCTTTACTTTAAGGCCCCAGTTCAGATAGGTACTTGTGCTTAAAGTTAGGTACATGCTTATGTGGAGTCCCAATGAATGGGACTCGCTGAATCAGGATTGAATCCACCAGAATGTTCTAGAAATTGAATAGGGTTTTATAGAAGTTACTTGAAAAGCTCTATAGAAATTCTTCAGGGCACGTGCCTGGAAGTCACTAGTGCATGGACTCTGTAACCAGATGGAAGGGGACACTTTTTGCCCCAAGGTTATTTGGGCATCCAATAACAGTAAGGCTGCAGAATGATTTAATGGCAGGCAGATGCCTTGCATAGTGGCAGATGTTGCGGAGGTGGCTAGTTCTTTGAAATGCTTCCCTCTTCCAACCAGCCGCACCTTAGACATGGCTGGGTTCCTCTTCAGCCAGCTGATGATGATGATTTTGATAACCAAGGGGATGGTTTTCGCAAAGCATTGAGAAAGCTGGGAGTTATGGTCCAGTAACCTCCATTCTCCCCACTGCAGCCAGTCCCGATCCAGCAGGGGAGTAAATAGGGAACTTTACTCTACTGTATGACTGAGTCAGGACTGTGACAATCTAGCCCACTGTGAAATATTTCAACAGCCACCCCATTACTTTACCCTAAAGATGCTGCAATAAGTAATTTTTGGCAACATCTACACTGCACACCACAGGCAGCGCTGTGTACCGTATGGGTAGGTACTTGGTGCAATGAAAAGCAAGCTGTGTCCACACAGCAGGATGTAGCTACACATGTCAGTGAAAGTCTCTGGGAGGAGAGGGCTGTGGGACACTACACTACTAAAAATAGCAGTGCAGATGTGGGAAGCACTGCTTGGGTGAGCTGAAAGCCAGGTAGGGTACATACCCACAGGGTTCAGGCATGTCTTTACTCTACTTGCCTAAGCAGTGCCTCACTGTTGTGACAAAGTTCCTCCTCTATCTTGGTGGATCCTGCGCTTATTTGCAGATTTTCTTGCTTCAGAGATTCACCATGTGGGTTGGGGGGAACAGCCCAGGGACCTTCCCCTCTGGAAGAACCCACAGTCCAGGTCAATTGGGAGGTTGGGGGGGAACCCAGGCCTGCCCTCTACTCCAGGTTCCAGCCCAGGGCCCTGTGGACTGCAGCTGTCTATAGTGCCTCCTGTGACAGCTGCATGACAGCTACAACTCCCTGGGCTACTTCCCCATGGCCTCCTCCAAACACCTTCCTTATTCTCACCACAGGACCTTCCTCCTGGTATCTGATAACACTTGTGCTCCTCAGTCCTCCAGCAGCACACTCTCTACTCCTTGCACCTCTTGCTCCTAGCTCCTCACACTCACACCACAAACTGAAGTGAGCTCCTTTTAAAACCCAGGTGCCCTGATTAGCCTGCCTTAATTGATTCTAGCAGCTTCTTCTTAATTGGCTCCAGGTGTCCTAATTAGCCTGCCTGCCTTAACTGGTTCTAGCAGGTTCCTGATTACTCTAGTGCAGCCCCTGCTCTGGTCACTCAGGGAACAGAAAACTACTCATCCAGTGACCAATATATTTGCCCTCTACCAGACTCCTGTACCCCACTGGTCTGGGTCTGTCACACTGTCTACACTGCTATTTATACCCATGCTGGGGGGGGAGAGGGAGGTTTGCAGTAGATGTATACTGCATGCCACTGTAAGGAGTGTGCACTGTAGACATACCCTTTAAATCCTTTCCTGCTCTTCCCCTCCCCCACATTGAGTTTGTAGTTTTGGATAGGAAGGAAAACCCTTCAGAATTAGAATGCAGTAAAGAAATGTAGTAGAAACCTCACATCTAACAAGAGAATCAGAGGGCTCGGCAGTATTAATCCCTGCAAGATGTACAGTAAGCTATGTATCTGTAATAACTGAGTAAATTCAGAACCTAATTAATGTACAAACATATTATCACTGCTTGTCATCCCGTCAGATGAACAGATACCAGATTTCACAAATCAAGGAATGAGTGTTAATTGCTTTATTACACTTGCACCATGACTCAAAGTAGAATGGAATAAGTTCTGGGTCCTCTAATTATGCCAACTCTTTAGAGATTAAATAGACGGTTGTCAAAATCCTCAGCTTTCTCTCTGGCTTTCTATGGAACATTTTCAAGGTGAATAAGACCTTGTAAATATTTCCACCATTCAGGAACTGCCAGAGGTATCCTGGTTGCCCCTAGCAGCATGAGACAGCACTTAGCCATCAAGCCAGCAATGCGTTTTGACTTTATTTTACATTAATTCATTGCAATATCATCAAAAAATATAAACAAAGGAAGCATAGAAGCTATGGGGACTCATGCAGAGTGAACTGAAACATACATTGCTCCAGCAAACTTTTCTTTTGATGGAGATATACATTTAAGAAAGGGAAAGGGAAAACAGATGCGAGAAAGATCCTACTCATCTTATGAATGTTAGACAGTAGGTGGAAGATTGTTCATTGGATACTTTCCTGTTGGGTAAAGATATGCTATTTGTAAAAGAAAACGAGCCTAATTCTCCACTATGTTACATCCTGTGCAAAGTGGGTGTATAACATTCTGTTTTGATAGCATTTTATACCCAGTTTGCACAGGGGTAAATGACTGCAATGCAGACCAGCCCTAAACAATATCATGGGTTAATTGCCAGGAAGAACCCACACATTCGTTCCCTAGATCAATGGTCGATTGCGCCTTAATTTTATTTTACCCTCTCACATTTTACTGTCAGCCTTGGAACTAGTTGGTTATATTGGTGCAAACCCAGTTTACCTTCATTGACCACAGCCTGTGCCTCAGTGTGCTATCTGTGCACTGGGCTAATACAGCCCTGCCTCACAGGTGATAATGTGTGGGTAAGATTTAGTATTAATGATTGTGAGGTGCTCAGATGCCCTGGTGATGAAATCTATTTATGTACCTGGACAGACAGAAGTACAGCTCAGCTGGTCCGGAGAATATTGTCCTTTGTTTCTTAGTCCTTGTAGCTCTTAGGGCCAAGATGTGGGGCTTGCTAGAGCTGGTAGGTTTATAGCTCTTGGAGTGAGCCTAAGTCTCCTAGTCCCAGATCCTCAAAGGCACTTAGGAACTTAACTCCCATTTATTTCAATACCTTTGAAGATCTGGGTCTTATTTCTCTCACTGAAATAAATCCGGTGCTGGTTTCATCTATCAGTATTACAGCCAGGAAATCCACAGCTCCATTTCTGTGAGGAGCAGACTAAAATGGGCTAGGGTAGGTGGGTGACTGTCAGCAGAAAGATACGAATTACCCATAATACACTACATCCCTGTGAAGAAGCCTAACTTTTAGAATGGTTAAAGTGGAAAGTAAAGTACAAAGCAGCCAAAGGCACACAAGCCACCAGATGGAGGGAATGCTTTATAAACAACCCGCAGCTCAGCACCCACAAACAGAGCCGTCAGGACATGAACTGTAGCATCTTTTTATTGCTTAAAGGCGTGTGTGTTTTGTTGAGGGGGGCAGAGACTGTGGAGGTGGGTGAGAGATGGAACAGAGGCAGGAGCTGCAGAAGCTTCCTAAAAGTGGGGGGACCCACTGGCACCTGAATAGTGGCCCCACCCCTCCCCCAAGGTCCCACCCCCACACCACCCCTTCTCCCTAAGGCCCTTCCCCCATCACTTGCACTTACAGCCAGTAAAAAGTGTGTGTGTGGGGGGGTGGCCCCCTCACCTCCCCCGTTCCGGTACCTCTGAAAAGACAGCTAAGGTAAAAACCTGCATTGTCACTTCAGGGAGTGACCAACAGGAGCTAGCAAAAGGTTTGGTTCCTGCAAGCGGCTGCGGGCTCTGAGCTCCCACTGCAGCCAGTTGGGAGAGGAGCATGTTCAGTACTGCACAGGATCAGGAGAGAGAAGAGAGTTCACTGGAAGTGATACCTCCAGCCTGTGATTTGGCTTGTACAGAGCATTCTTGAACAGCACCAAAGCAGGAGATTATTGCATGGTGAGGCTGTTATTTTGAGTACTGCTGTACATGAGCATCCAGACTGAGCCCGCTGCATTTATGTCACATACCTTTCATGCTCCTTTGAATCAAGATCCCAGGAAGAACGTGTCAGTGCTTTATATACTAAGATCCTCAATCTGCAACTCATGCTGCTTCTGTTTCGGCTGCATTGCTGCCAGAAGAATTACCTCTAGCTGTCTGGCAGCCTGTGAGCGAGTTCAGTGCTCAGAAAAGCGAGAGCTAAATAGCACTGGGGGCGGCACGGTGTGGGCAGATGCTGTACAAGCCTCCCAAGGCTGCTCTGCTACCGCACCTCAGTCCTGACCTGCGGTTAACTCGGCCAAACTGCAAGTGTGCATGCCTGAGAGCGGGGTGGAAGAGGGATAGCAACGTGTACAAATGGAGGCTGGGAAGAGACCATCAAAGTCATTCCAATTAACTGTCTAACAATTTGATCCTACTCCCATGGACAGCAGTGGCAAAAGTCTCATGGACTCAAATGGAGCAGGAAAGATCCCTAAAATAGAATTTATCCTCGGGTCTCTAGAGGTGAGAGGCTAGCTCCTACAGCCAGCTTTTTGGCTGTGACAGGGTTGCATAGCTGGTCTGAAATCAGGTGGTGTCTGACTCCATTTTCTGTCTCAGGGCCATGTGTCAGCAGTCACCTTCTGGCTGGTAGGGTGCTTTGAGCCTTTGCTAAATTGGGGATTTGGCCTCCTAGCCAGACCAATGAGGCCTCCCCTTCCCAGGGAACAAATAGAGTCTAAAACAAAACACACCTTTACCCTGCCCAGGCAGACTTCACTCCAGTTGATGAAGGGCTGTTATAACAGCTATTGACCCTCTGAATGCATCCTTCCTTCACCCTTTCCCCAGGGCAAAACAGTTCTTTGCATTGTGTTGTAGCGTCCTGCTTAAAAGCACTTGGTGGCACCATAGAAGAGCCCATACCTTCCCAATATTGCAGGCCCCTAGGATATTAAACCACGAGCAGCAATCTGCCTTAAACCAGAGACTTCCCAGGGGCACTTCCTGCTACTGTGTTCTCAGCTTTTCTGAATCATCACTCTTCTCCAGGATTACCCACGCAGTCCTGGCCCTAAACCATTTTTCAACTTTCTGGGAAGTTTCTTCTTAGTGCACCTTGTGAGGTTGCACTCCATATGTTTATGGAAATATGCTTTTGAGTGTAAATATAATGTAACTGGAATATGCTTTATGCAAAAGGTCTCTTGTAAGGTATCATTACAAAGCTTATAATCTACTGAGTGTGGTCATCCTATTTGTATGAATGTATCATTCTTGTATCTGAAAATAGGAATATGAAATATAACTCTGAGGTCCTATTGTAATTATGAAAAGTGTGGGCCATTTATGGTGGTTTGGAATCTTAATGGCTTCCATTAACTAGGACAATTGATTGTAAATGGCTCTGTTTACTTATAAGCCTTTCTGTATACGTGTGTGCCAGTGAGTGGGTAATGAAATCTTACAGTGACATGTGAACATGTCACATGATACTGGAATCCATCTTTAACCTGGTGCTTTTCCATTTCGATGGAGGGGTGGGAATCCAGAGAGAGACACAAAGGATTCCTGCCTTGTGCCAAAGCTATAAAAGGGGATGGAACAGAACAAAGGGGGTTGCCAGTCATGAGAAATCCCCTAGTTGCCACCTGAGGTGGAACTAACAAGAACTGTACCAGGGGAAAGGATTGGGCCCAGACTAGGAAGGAGTCCAGCCTGTGAAAGAAGCTTATTGGAACATCTCTAAAGGTGATATTTACCTGTATTCAGTTTCTTAATGTATTAGGCTTAGATTTACATGTTTTGTTTTATTTTGCTTGGTAACTTACTTTGTTCTGTCTGTTCTTATTTGGAACCACTTAAATCCTACTTTTTATACTTAATAAATTCACTTTTGTTTATTAATTAACCCAGAGTAAGTGATTAATACCTGGGGGAGCAAACAGCTGTGCATATCTCTCTATCAGTGTTATAGAGGGCGGACAATTTATGAGCTTTATATTTATGACAATATATAAGCTTTATACAGAGGAAAACATATTTATTTGGGGGCTGGATCCCAGTGGGAACTGGGTGTCTGGGTGCTGGAGATAGGTGACCTACTGAGCAGTTTTTGGTTAAAGGCTGCAGCTCTGGGGGCGTGGCCCAGACCTGGGTCTGTGTTTGCAGCAGGCTAGTGTGTCTGGCTCAACAAGGCAGGGTTCTGGAGTCCCAAGCTGGCAGGGAAAATGGGCTCAGAGGCAAATTCAGCACATCAGGTGACAGTCCCAAGGGGGTCCCTGTGACCGAAACCGTCACACACCTGTTTCTAGACCACCTTCCTGACGCTCTTTGTCCTTCCCTGCTACCTACCCACAGAACCCTCTCAGGTCATGCCTCATCCTTATATAGAGCACAGAGTGTGCTTTATATAGTACTGCAATCACATGATCCCCTAGTCACATGGTCCAGGACTATACCTCCCATTAGTCCCTCTGAACTAAATCTCCCCACCATAGCTTTGGTCTGAGCTGACTGGAACATGCTTGACCTATAGTCTCCCTTAAAAGGTCAGTGCACATCCTGTTAAAATGCCTACCTTTAATCATGCCAGTTAATGGGGTATTACGCATTTCAGCGCCCATTTTTCTTGTGGAGATCTCCTAAGGGAGCATTTGTAGGACATGTTCCACTGCAATTTAATACAGCATAGCAAGTTTTAGTGAATGGACATATCCCCTGAAGTTCATTATAAACGGACGTGGTTAACATTCTATATATGTCCTTGAAAAGGTAAGGCTCAAAATAAAGAGACATTATCAACTTTAAAAAAAAATAAATCTGTTTACTGCCTTTATTTATAAGCATAAAATGTTTTGATTGTTTAATATTACGAAAATCAGTTGTAGCAATGGTCTGGCCTGGAAGAGTCATCAAACAAAAATTTAGCACTTTTCTTTTATAGCACCACGCCTCTGAGGATTTCAAAGTGTTTTACAAAGCTCACAACACTCCTAAGTATTATTATCTCCATTTTATAAATGGGGAAACAGAGGCTCAAAAAGTTTAAGATGAACATCTTCAAAAGTGACCTCTAATTTTGGATGCCTCATTATTCAGCGGCCCAGCTTGAGACACCTTGGGCCTGATTTTCAGAATTGCTGAGCTGTCCTCATTGCTCCTGACTTCAGCTGGAGTTGTGGATGAAAAACGATGGCCTAAGTACCTTGCCATGATCTTTCACCATGGCTGTGAAAAAGCCAGGAACAAAACCCAGCTGTTTGCACTTTAAACCACTATACATGTGTGGAAAGCCCTATTTAAAGCTTGTTCTTTATTTGTGTCCCCTGGACTTACAGTACAGCCAGCTGCGCTCACTCAGAGCAGTTAGAGTCCAGCATGTTATGCTCTACCATTTGTACTGGTTGCACATCCACATTGAAGGACAACAGCCGGCGGGATTTGATGTAGATTCATTGTGTTCACAACACTGGGTTGGGTAAATATTTGGTTCCTCAATGCAGAGTATGAAAATAGATAAAGCAGCAATAAGCTCTTTCTTCCTCCACGTACTGATTAACAAGCTATGAACCTGAGCAGAGTTTTGCATTTAGGGGGAAATTACCTGAGATGTGAAGGTTGGATCTGAACTAACCTAAAGTTCAAGAGAATTCCAGTTTGGATCCATCTTAAAGAGGAATTTGGTTTTGGAGCTGCAGCTGACTTTCCCAAAATTTGAAGATTTGACATTCTGGATCAGTAAAATGCCATTGCAGATTTGTACTTCTCGTGTTTTGCAAAATGAACAAACACAGATTCATTGATGGCAATTCAGTTGAAGAAGGTGGACAAGATGAAGTGTCCTCTTCACAACTGCTTCTTTACCATGCTCTCCCTAAGTTTCACTCAGGAAACTGAACACTTTAGAAAAGACCATGTTTAAAATATCACAATGAAAGGTGACCTTCTCCATGAAATTATATGCACCGCGCAGTGGTAATTTCTCTTTCATGTGGGGGTTGTTTCATACACCATGAGTGAATATTTCAGTGTAGATTTCAAGTGCCTTTTTTTGGTGGTGTTATTTTTGACCAAATAATGAAACAATGTATGCTACACAACCTTAGATAACATCTATATCCATTTCAACAAGCACACCACCATGAAAACTGCTGGTACTATAAACATGCCTATTATGATTAATAAATGAACAGTGTTGTTTAGTATGAGGCAGCACTGGGCTCTAAGGACCAAGTCTAAAGGCTATTAGAGTTAATAGAAATACTTCAGTGGGCTATCAATCAGGCCCTAAACATACAAAGTCCATATCTATTCCAAAAGATAATCTCAATATTTCAATACATTTTTCCATAGATTTTAAGGGCCTGATTTTTATAGTGTCCTCAACCTGGCCTCCCTCTTTGCACTCACAATTTTGCATTTGCAAATAAATAAAATACAGTTTTGCAGATGTAGATATCTAACCTCCTGATTTGCAAATGAAATCCAGTTGTTAGACTGCTCAGTGAATTCAGTTGTCTGCAAGTGTTTTTGCCCCCAGATTGTAAGATCTCTGGGGCATTGTATTTGTTGTTGTGTTTGCACAGCTGCACAATGGCGGCTTGGTCCATGACTGAGGTTCCTAGGCCAGGGCCGGCTCCAGGCACCAGCCGACCAAGCACGTGCTTGTGGTGGCACCTTGTAAGGGGTGGCCAATCTTGGGGTGGCGGGGGGCGCTCGGGTTTTTTTTGTTGTTTTTGTTTTGGCCGGGCAGCGCTGGGGAGGGGGTTGTTTTTGTTTCGGTGGCGTGGCGCTGGTGGGGGGGTGTTTCGGCGGCGCTCGCGGGGGGTGTTTCGGCGGGGCAGCGCTGCGCTCTTTTTTTTGCTTGGGGCGGCAAAAAAGTTAGAGCCGGCCCTATTCTAGGCAATACCACAATACAAATAATAATTATTCCAGTGCAAAAACAGGGTAGCCAGGATTCATGCAACAGGCGTTAAATGTTGCATCTTCCTGTTTTTCCAACACTAAAAATGATGTAACTTGCTTTTATCATCTTTTCCTTCATGTGTTTTAGGGGCAGGAATTAAAGGCTTGTCTCATTTAACATCTGCTAAAACCCAATGGTTTCCATCTGGAGGGCAAAGATTTATGCAAGCTCAGTTTGAAATTTAACTGCAAACTTCTAATAGAGGTTGAATGTATTTACTCCGAAAAGCAATGATGTCAAGTTTCTACAACCCCCTAATGGCCTTGGGCTCATTTTATTTAATGTAATCACTCCAAAAAAGGATCAGCTTTCAAACCCTTTTTTCCACCCCATCGTGTTTCCAAGATAGTGATATCAAGAAAGACCAAGCAATTTCATTGAGATATGGACCTGAGCTTTTAATTGCCTCAGAAAGGGACTAGACGTAGGTATGTGTAAAAGTAAAGAAAGTACTCTAACTAGCAGTATCAAGCCAAGAAAAGTCATTTTTTAGATCAAGCAGAAGCAACATCACTGCCTGAAAGAAATCAAGGAGAAAATGAAGTTTATTTTTATCTAGAAATCAAACAGCTAACCAAAGAACATATGATCTATGGTACTTTATATTCCTGTGACATGTTTAGAGAAAGCAACGATGAATATTTTAATTTTACATTTTTCTTTAACAATGGAACCTTCAATATCTCTCCAGCTACACGCCAGATAAATTCCAATACTCCCAGCCCGGCTGTACACAGCAGGGCTCTGCACGCGTGTGTGAATCTGATGTCAAGGCACCCTTGTGTAGGATAGGATACATGCGCACTTCCATATGACACAGGATTTATGCTTACAGGTCTTTGCTCGTCACATTTCAAGCTCCAATAGCTTTTAGAAATCTTGTCAAGCCATTCCTGAAAGTCTGGAAACCTCTAGCTGAATAGCTCACTCAATAGATGGCCAATATGTTCAGAATAAGCTGGAGAACTATTCCTGTCCCTCTCGGGGCGGGGGGGGGAGGAATGAATGATAATGTGAAATCAAAGCTTGTGACAGTTTCCAGGTTATGTCTGGACAGTGATTCACTGAACAGGAAGCATTTCCCAGCACCGCATATGCTTCTCCACGCTGCCCTGCCAACAGGCCTCAAACCTGACCAATTCCTGGGGTGAGAGCATTTTAGTCTCTATGCCCATACAGTCCTTGGACTCTCTGAGGAGCCCACCACAGTTGCTAGCTGAGAAGTTGGGTTTGTGTATAGTGGATGCACTGTCCTGAGCAAGGATTGCGGTGTAAACTGCCCCACCGCAAGAGCAACCCCAGGAAGGATTGTGCTTCAGAGACACTCCTCCAAAGCAGAGCTGCTCTTCTGTTTACTCCTTGGTCCCATTCCCAGGGCATCAGTGATTTACTGCCAGCCTAGACAGCAGTCAATGACTAGCTGCGCCACCCAGGCTCAGTTACTCTGGCCAGCGAGCAGAGCTGGAACCAAGACGCTGATCATTCCCCACCCCTCCTTGTCAGCTGTCCAACCACCTTGCTTGCTCCTCTGAGTCCAGACTCAAGGTCTAAGTAGCCCTGGTTAGGTGTTTTAGCCTCTTGCCTAGCATGTAGTCCAACCCACAGTCTAACCCTAAACAAATACTACAGATGTATGCTTGGTTTATTACCATCTCTAGTTGTTTATTTTCACTATTTATTATTATATCATAGTGAATCAATCTCGTCAGTGGTTGATTAGAACCACTTGTTGCTCTAGTTTATTGTTTATGTTTATATTAGATAAATTTTTAGAACTGCAATAAAGTGTTTAACAAAATCATGTTATGGATTTGTTTGATCTTTTCCCTTTTCCCATCCTTATTGCCAGCCCAGAGTCTTAGGCCTGGTCTACACTACCCGCTTGAATCGGCGGGTAGAAATCGACCTCTCGGGGATCGATTTATCGCGTCCCGTCAGGACGCGACAATCGATCCCCGAATCGACGCTCTTACTCCACCAGCGAAGGTGGGAGTAAGCGCCGTCGACGGGAAGCCGCGGAGGTCGATTTTGCCGCCGTCCTCACAGCGGGGTAAGTCGGCTGCGATACGTCGAATTCAGCTACGCTATTCGCGTAGCTGAATTTGCGTATCTTAAATCGACCCCCCCCCTGTAGTGTAGATGTAGCCTTAGACAGCTTTTTCAAAGGGAGATGGAGTTGCTTGGTCTTTCTGCAGGAAACGATGCTATTTCTTAGAAACAGAAAGAATTCTGATTGATTTTCATTGGTTTGGTTGGATCAAAAGCACGCGGATAATACAAAAAACATGGTCTTGCCAGCTGAGCAAACAAAAGGTGACTTAGGGCATTTATAACTGTGTATCGTATGTCTTCGTTACTTCTTTATGATGCTCACAACGTTACTTTTGTCAGCACTGGGTTATTTTAACTTGACAATGTAACTCACATTTATCTCCTGGTCCTTTCAGCTGTGAAGCAAACTCTTCAGCATTCTAGTGTGTTTTTCTCTCTTATTCATTTGCTGTTGCTATTTCTGGAACTCACTATCGCAACCTGCAGTTGAGATAATGAAACGCAGTGATCATTCCAACTGTTTTGGCTGCTCTCAACACCTCATGGCTTTGCTGGGGTTAAAAAAAAAAAAGTCATGTTACTTTGCCAGGGTTGCAGGATAAGGGGGATGAAGATGAGGTACTGCTGCATGTAGAGGGGATTAACTTAATTCTTTCAAGTTGTTATTAATATTTTCACAATGCATAGTGCTACAAAGCCTTATCAGCATACAGTGGTGCTGGAACAGGTTTTTATAGTGGGGGTGCTGAAGGTGGAAACCATCTATTTGGATTATTATTACTAACAGCACTTGTAGTTCCGGCACCTATGGCAGTATACGCCAGGTGAAAGATTATGTCCCTGCTCCAAACAGCTTACAATTACTATCAACTGCAATCATCATTACACCCACTAGTGTTTCCAAGCTGGGCCCTTCATATCCAACCATATATATTTATGCATGTGAATAGTCCAATAGCTTCCTGGGGTAGGGTTGCCAACCCTCCAGGATTGTCCTGGAGTCCCCAGGAATTAGAGATTAATTTTTAATGAAAGATTATGTCATGTGATGAAACCTCCAGGAATACAGCCAACCAAGATTGGCAACCCTATTACTGGGACCACACTTGTGCAGAGTTAAGTACAGGCACGTATGTTTGTAGGACTAGGCTCTTAAGCAATGTCTTCACTAGAGAAGTAACTAGTTGTGAATCACTCAATTGTAAACTATTCAAGACATGGCCATTAGGCCTGATTCTGCTCTCAGGTAATAACAACTTGATTAACTATTAAAGGAAGGTAATATAATTAATGCTAATCCACATGGGTTTATGGAAAAGAGATCCTGTCAAATAATTTGATATATTTTATTGATGAGATTACAAGTTTGGTTGATAAAAAGGTAGTAGTGTTAAAGTAATATACTTAGACTTCTCTAAGGAGTTTATCTTGGTATCACACATTTTTATTAAAAAACTAGAATATAAAATTAACATGGTACACTTCAAATGGATTAAAAGATGGCTAGCTGGGTCTCAAAAATATAATCGTAAATAGGGAACCATCATCTAGTGGGTATGTTTCTCAGGGGGTCCCGCAGGATTGGCTCTTGCCTGTATGCTATTTAACATTTTTATCAATGACATGGAAGAAAACATAAAATCATCACTGACCAAGTTTGCAGATGACACAAAAATGGGGGGACTGGTAAATAATAACAAGGACAGGTCACTAATACATACATGGATCGCTTGATAAGTTGGGCACAAGCAAACAATGTGTGTCTTGATATGGCTAAATGCAGACATACATCTAGGAAGAAAGATTGTAGGTCATATTTATCGGATGGGGGACTCTATCCCTGGGAAGCAGCAACTCTGAAAAAGATTTTTTTGGTTGGTGAGGGGTGGATAGCCAGCTGAACATAGCTCCCTATACAATGCTCTGGCCAAAATCCTGGGCATTCCAGGGGAGTCTCAAAAAGGAAGAGAGGGGTTATTTTACTTTTGGCTTTGGGACTTGTACAACCACTTCTGGAATAATAGGTCCAGTTCTGGTGTCCACAAGTCAAGAAGGATGTTGCTAAATTGGAGAGGGTTCAGAGAAGAGCCACGAGAATGATTAAAGGATGATTGAAAGTCCTTGAAGACATGTTTTCTATTTAACTTAGCAAAGAGAAGCTTAAGGGATGACTTGATTACAGTCCATCAGTAGCTATATGGGGAACAAATATTTGATAATGGGCTCTTCATTTTAGCACAGAAAGTGCTCAAGAATATGGAGCCTTGCTCCTGGGTTTTGTAGGACCAATAAAAGTTATCATTTTTTTATACGGGAAATGGTTTCTGGTGTGCCACGCTTTACATGGAGCTCTTATAATGATCACTGTGTGATCTATTTTACAGGGCCACCCAGAGGATTCAGGGGGCCTGGGGCAAAGCAATTTCAGGGGCCCCTTCCATAAAAAAAAGTTTCAATACTATAGTAACATGTATTTGGAAATGTAAAAAATAACCAGTGAAACACATTCAAAATTTTTTTTAATAAATTGAAAATACATGAAATACTTTTAAAAACATTAAATGCTTTAATGGTGTGTATACATTTGCAATTACATAATGGGCTGTCGCTGGGTGATGATTGGTGCCAATGGGCTGTCGCTGCCTGGAGGTGGCGCTACTGTTGCCCAGGGCTGGGTGGGGAGCTGGGCTCTGGGTTGGGGGGTGCCCAGCTCAGAGGGGCTGTGCTCAGAGCTGGGGGTCAGGGCTGTGGGGGGATGGGGTTGGGGGGTGCCCAGCTCAGAGGGGCTGTGCTCAGAGCTGGGGGTCAGGGCTGTGGGGGGATGGGGTTGGGGGGGTGCCCGGCTCAGAGGGGCTGGGCCCAGAGCTGGAGGGTCAGGGGGGTGCCCGGCTCAGAGGGGCTGGGCTCGGAGCTGGGGGTCAGGGGGGTGCCTGGCTCAGAGGGGCTGGGCTCGGAGCTGGGGGTCAGGGCTGGGGGGGGTCAGGGGGGGTGCCCGGCTCAGAGGGGCTGGGCTCGGAGCTGGGGGTCAGGGCTGGGGGGGGTCAGGGGGGTGCCCGGCTCAGAGGGGCTTACCATGCTGCTTACTCCCCCCTCTCCTGGAGCCTCAGCGTGCCGCGGCCCTGGATAGCGCTGCAGCGGCGTGTCTGCATGGGACCTGAGCTCCCGCCACTCGGCCCAGAGCCCCGCCCCCTTACCACACGGCTCTGAGCGGGAGGAGCTCAGGCCACGCCGCTGCAGCGCTGTCTGGGGCTGCTCCTGGACGCGGCACGCTGAGGCGCCGGGGGATGGGGGAAGGCGGGGGCGGAGGGGAGCCTCCAACATTCTCGTGGGGGCCCCTGCGGGGCCTGGGGCAAATTGCCCCACTTGCCCCCACCTCTGGGCGGCCCTGCTATTTTATGTAGGTTCCTATACTCCCCTCATCACTGTAGTATCTGTGCAGCTTCCAGTCATGCATTAAGCGATGTGACTAACATCGGTCACATACAGTTCATTCTCTCACATCCTATGTTTGCCTCAAGTATCAGTAATGAAATTATCACTAATCATGGAAATATGACAGGTCATGAAAATCAGTCTCTTGTTTATCCTGAGGTGGAAGATCTAATCTAATACTAGTTTAACCTATGCAGGACATGAGATGCCTGGGAGACTGAGTGTGGGGTGAAAGCTTAAAATGCTGAAGGCCTGTTTCCTTGAGTCATGTGCCAAGTGGTTTGAAATAATGCAATAGCTCTGCACATGGGAAGACTGATCTATCTAGATGGTGATGCTCAATTTTCCACTTTCCCTGCTAATTCACCTTGGACGATTCCGCTAGTGGTTACTGCCACCCACTTCGAATCCTCATGTATCGCAATGGTCAAAAATAGAAATACAATAAAAATGGGAATAATTTCAGGTGGTTTATTTGCAAGTGAAACTGCAGCCTTGAGTAATGTTGTGCTTTGTGTGGGGCCCAGAGCAAATCTGGGGCAAGTGGGATTAAATATAAACAGGTATAAGCACTCATATCAATGCAGTTCCACTGGCGCAACTGACAGCAGAATTCAGCTCATATCACGAGTCAATGTTTAAAAGGACTCAGTGAACACAGAGCATGGGCAAAGTAGAGGTAGTCTGGATCAGTTTCAAAATATTGATATGTTTTAGAATACGCTCAAATTCCACATGGACCCAAGTTTCCTAGACTACATCGGCAAATCGCTAGCTCTACACAGACTACCATATTCCAAAATGTCTTTAAAAAGTTTGCTTCAAACTGTATGCCAAAAAAGTAACAGAACAGTCCTTAGGGGACTACATGCCTGATCCAAAGCCCAGAGTCTTTGCACTGACTTCAAAGCACTTTGGATCAGGCCCCAAAACATTAGTGTAGAAGTAACTGCTTCTAATAACTATAGACATTTTAATGTAAATAAAGACTTAACAACATGAGCATTTACCTGTCTTTATAGATAAACCTCTGGATGCTGCAGACAGCCTTGTTCTGCCTTTAGCATCCCCAGAACTGTGTTTATAGGCTGATGGGCTCACATCAGAGCACTAATAAAACATTTAATTTGTACACAGGGGAGAAGAATTTTTATACAACATAAGCCAAATTCTGCCGTTGCTCCAGCATTGTGTAGACTCACTGAAGTCAGTGGAGTGATATAGGATAGAAATCAGTCCAGAATTTGGCCCTATATTCAAAGAATTATTACTTTGGATGGTGTAACCAGGTGGCACTCACATCTCGTGAGCAAGTGCATGTGCCTGCACTTTCTCTCTGGCTTGCGGTGGGTTCTTCAGTGACTCAGCACTCCAGCGAAATCACACAGTCTGTATGAGATTAAAAACCAAACCCCTTCTGGGGTACAAGTCCAACATGGGGCCTATCTCAGCACCCTCTGTAAAGTCCCTTTATCTGCAGTCTTATCCCTAGGCTCGAGTCTCAGTCTGCCCAGCAGGGCCAATCCTAGTACCCTGGTTTGGACTGTCTCTCAGCCCTTTCTGGGTTCTCTCAAATTATCCCTGCTCTTCAAGCAGGCTTGGCCCTGGTGTGGGGCCACTTCCCCCAGGACTCCCTCCCTAGAGACTCTTTGCCGCTCTGGGCCTTTTGGGCCCCAGCTCTCCAGCCAGGGCACTAAACAGTTCAATTCCCCTTCTGGGACTGCATCAAAGTCCAGGCCACTTTGTCAGTGACTGGTGGGGAGGACCTGGACCCACCCTCTACCCCAGGTCCCAGCCCAGGAACCCTAACAATAGCAGCCATCCACTGTGCCCCTTTAACTAAGGGTACGTCTATACTTACCCGCTGGTTCGGTGGCAAGCAATCGATCTTCTGGGATCGATTTATCGTGTCTTGTCTAGACGCGATAAATCGATCCCGGAAGTGTTCGCCGTCGATGCCGGTAATCCTGCTCCGCGAGAGGAGTAGGCGGAGTCAACGGGGGAGCCTGCCTGCCACGTGTGGACCCGCGGTAAGTACCTTTAAGTTCAAACTAAGATACTTCGACTTCAGCTACGTTATTCACGTAGCTGAAGTTGCGTATCTTAGTTCGAACTGGGGGCTTAGTGTGGACCAGCCCTAAGTTGTGTTGCTGCTATGATTCCCTGAGCCACTTCCCCACAACCCCAGGACGTTCTTCACCCTTCCCTCAGGGCCTTGAACTGGTTGAGTCCCAGCCACCAGCCCAGATCACCTTCTCATGCCCACTGGTCTCTGCCAGCACTGCTCTGTCTGAGGTCCTGTCGCGCCCTCAGCCAGACACACCATTCACACTCCTCCAGCTCCAGCAAGGAACTGAACACTGCTTTGCACTGCAGCTCTTTTTATATGAGCCTGCTGAGCCTGGATTGGCTACTACCTGCAACCCCTCTGATTGGCTGGATCCCACACTGCAGCTTGGAGGACTCTCTCCGCTGCCCTTTTCTGGGGCAGGGTGTGGCAGGACCACAAGGCCTACAGCAGGGGGGCCTTGGGGCCTAGTCCACCCTGCCACAGATGGCTACTGTTTCTAGGGAGCAAGAGTAATAAAAATAAGTTATCTGTGACTTAGTTATGACCCCAACAGCGGTGTGTACCATGGACTGATCTCCTGTTATACAAAACCCAATTTCCCAAAAGACTTGTGGCATTGCCAAAGACCTTGGGAAAAAATGGGGTTGCTCAGTATCTGCATAATGGATTAGCAAGCTAATTGCACCAAGAACTCAGCAGTACAAAGCATTTCAAAGGTAAACTTAACTAAGTAGCACAAGATCACCTGGAAAATTACATCTAATGAATTACACTCCCTTCATGGAAAAAATGTTGCCAGGAAGCTATGTCTGCCGCATTGTCTTGTGTTAAGGTGAGCAGCTGTCAGATTTCTAAGAAGCATTGGAAGGCTGCCTTGTTTCCATGGATACAAGCAGAAAAAAAATTTCTGGAAGAAAGTTAACCTCAGTGGCTTGACACTCAACCATTTTTCTGAACATCAGGAGTTGCTTCCTAGTAGTTTGCAGACCGCTGCTGCACTGCAGCCAGAAATAGAGAGAGAGAGAGAGAGTGTGTGTGTGTGTGTGTGAGAGAGAGAGCGAGAGAGAGAGAGAGAGAGAGAGAGTCAGCTACATGTTATTGATTACCTATTTCAATTTTAACAGACAGAACTGATTTGGTTGAGTTTACCCTAAATTAAAAATATAATGCCACACTACTTTGAACATCTGAGCTGTGGAGGGTCATGTACTTTACAAATATCAGTTAATTAAGCCCTGCAGCACCCCATGAGGTATCAGACCCATTTTGCAGATGAGTACACTGGAGCACAGAAAGTGGCTTGCCCAGGGTTAGTAAGTGAGGTGGTGGCATCAATTAAAATATAAACCATATATCCTAACTCCCTTCCCCCTGCTTCCTCAAGACAAAGGCAAACTTCTCTATGATGAAAATTAGAGAACCATCACAGCTATTGATAAGTACACATATGAACCACATTGAAGTGCACGCATGAACCACAACACTAGATCTTGTGCTGAGAATGGATTGGATATTATGGAGCTTAGTTACTTTGCCACCTTTCTTTTCCTTGGCTCTCTTTATCCCGCTCCAGCGGTTACATTTATTTTCCTGGCCTTATTTTGAAGTTGAGATATAGTCACCAGGGCCGGCTTTAACTTTTTTGCTGCCCCAAGCAGCAAAAAAAAGCGCCGCGCCGCGCCCCGCGCCGCCCCCCCGCCGAGCCGCCGGAGCCCGGCCACCCCCCCAGCGCCGCGCCGCCGGAGCCCGCCGAGCGCCGCGCCGCCGGAGCGCCCCCCCCCCCGCGGAATGCCGCGTCGCCCCCCCCCGCCGAGCCGCCGGAGCCCGCCCCCCCCCCCCGCGGAATGCCGAGCCGCGCTCCCCCCGCCGCCCCTTACCAGGTGCCGCCCCAAGCATGTGCTTGGTTGCCTGGTGCCTGGAGCCGGCCCTGATAGTCACTCTAATCAGTGTGCCAGTTTGTACCTATCTGACTGAAATGTTCCATGGTTTTCTCCATTAAGGCCAGATTGTGACCCCTTTGCTCATAATGAGTAGCACTGTACTCCACAAATAGCTTCGCTGGCTTCAGGGGAAGAAATTTGAAATTAAAAACTGGCTTTTTCAGTTTTTGTCCCAAAAAAATGAACACTTGTCAGTTTTAAACAAAATTTTTCATTTTTTAGGGCTTTGGATTTTTTTCAAAGAAAATTTTTGACAAAACCAATTTGTTTTCATCTAATATTTTCATGGGGGGAAGCAGAAAATTCCTGACCAGCTTTGTACACCTCAGCATGAGGGACGGAATCACAGTCCAGCCCTTAGTCATGAAGCTAGTCCTCAGCCCGAAGTACTGAATCACGTTTCCTTCCACAAGGTATTGACCATTAGTGATTCTTTCTATCTGGCTGGTTTTGTAATTTGTCCCCTGGATAGAATGATTTGTTTCTTTTAATCAGTGCATCTAGTGCGATAGCATACCACTGAGCATTAAAAAGAAATACATCCCAAAGCACCAGAAGCTACAAAGCTGCACAGAATGGCCATAGACTTCACCACCTGCAGAATGAAAGGTAAATCACACTTCTCTTTTCCATGGCCTCTATCAACATAGTGTCCGAGCACCTCACTGTCTTTTGTGTATTCATCCTCACAACACCCCGTTATCCCAGTTTTACAGAGTAGAGGGAGACTTAAGTGACTTGCCCAGGGTGACACAGGATACCTGTGGCAGAACAGGGAACAGGATGCAGAGTCTCCTAAGTCCCAAGCAACCATACTAAACCCTGGACCGCTGGCAGCTTTCTTTTACTAACCATACACTCTAGCAGAACGATTCCCTTTGACTGGAAGAAGGAAGGAGAAGCAGTGTGTGAAGTGCTCACATACTACAGCTGCTTAAAGTTAAGAAGTTGCTTACATGATTGTTGGATGGAGGCCAGAGAGCTCCGCACCTTGCAGGAACCCGGTGGTTGCTGTACAATCCTGTGCAAAGGGAGCTACTGAAGCCTTAGCTGGATGAGAAGATCATTGATACTCATTCAGTTCTAGACAAATAATGACTATCACGAGACTTTGGGCAGCTGATACATGGTAGGAGATGGGGAAAGGTTTCATTTATCTGTTTCAAAGACAATATGACCTCAGATTTTGCATACAGATGACACATCTTATAAAGGTAAAATAACAAGGGACGTCCCAGAAAAATGGGGCCTCCCAGAAGAAATCTGCTACTGAGATGATTCCTCCTTTGGATAAAAATATAATTGGCTCCCTGTGTCTGATGGTATTGGCTCCAGCTAACACATCTATCACCCCACAACTCAGCTGTCCATTGACCCTACTTAATACATCATTGTAATGATTCCCTGCTGCCTTTTAAATTTAACAGGCACTCACAGTAAGGTGCCAAATGACACCGGTTCAAGACATGAAAGTTCAGAGGCACAATAGAGGCTGAGTATTTTACAGTCAATGATTTGTTTTCACCTGATGGTCAGAATGACAGATAGTATGTAGGACAGTGGCAGTGTAAAAACCCAATAGGATGAGAGGATACCTGCTGTGAATCAAACAGGCTTTATGTGAGACAAAAGGCAAAAGAATGAAACCCTGGGACAGTGTCGGGGCAGCCATCTCAAGCAAGACCTTGCAATGCTAGTTGGACCAGTTCTGGAACACACGCAGTTCTCTCTGCGTCTCTATCGCACGCGCGCGCACACACACACTCACAAACATAAAATGCCCTGAAAACTACTTAAAGTCACAGAAGTGTAGGACTGGCAGGGACCTTGAGAGGTCATCTAGTCCAGTCCCCTGCACTCAAGGCAAGTCCACCTTATGGTGCTTGAAGGATGATCCTGTGGTTACGGCATGACTCCAGAGACCTGGATTCAATTCCTTGCTGTGCCCCAGCCTTCCTGTGTGACCTTGGATGAGTCACTATGTCTCTTTGTGCCTCGGTTTCCCTTCTGTAAAATGGTGGATCTTTTCTGTCATGTCTATTTACATTGTAAACTTTTTGAGGCAAGGAGTGTAGCATAGCACCTGGCACAACATGGCCCTGATTTTAGGGCCTCAAGGTGCTATAGCGGTAAAAAATAAAAGTAGAATCATAGTGATAACTCTTTTTCTCCTGTAATGAAGCCAGTAGGAGAAGAACAGCAGGGTCAGGACCTCCCAAAGGATTAATCTGTTCCTCCTCAGCAGGAGCATCTGATGTTAGAAATGTCCCTCTTGTGAGTGCAGCTTTGAGGACAAAGGCCGCAGAACACAGAGGTGAACTGTCAGCTGAGGATGAAAAGGTGCCCGAAATCCCAAGGACGTTGCTTGGATTGACCTACATAGCAGATCCCTACCTTCCTTTGTAAAGCACATCCTTGGCATATGAATCTGCTACAGCTAGGGCTGAACTGCAAAACTCAGATCCAGAGCCTTGTTTCCCCAGAGTTTGTTGGGGAGGGGTTTTAGTTCACCCCATTGTCCTATCATGCTCACGGAAGTTTGCACCATGACTAGTATAAATAAAAACTGATACTTCCTGCCTCCTCCTTTCAGCAGTGTCTTCTCCTGTTATCCAAACAGAGCAAACTGGACCAACAGTAAGCTGTAGATATACCAGTCTCGCACCACCCATCACTGAGGTGCAAACATCTGATATCAAGAACAGCAGTGAGCAGAAACAATCTCCATCTACCTATGTAAACTAGTGTAGTACCATTGACTTTAATGGAACTATGCCAATTTATACCAGCTGAGGATCTGGCCCCAAATCTGTAAATCTACTCTTGCACCCCTTCATTCTAGGAGCCCTCTTATTCCACAGAGGAAAGAAGTGGAGACAGAGGATGTGATTTATATTAATTCATTATCCACATCTGAAAGGAGCTAACAAATTATAAAAAAGTAACAGAAGCGTACCCAGCTGCACATGGTTTTAGTCCAGTTTGTTTTGTATTTGTTAATAATAATTTCTTTTAAAAACTCTCAATTTAAAAAGAAAAATATTTCCCACTGCAATTATTTTTGCAATCCCCAGTCCAATATAATAATAAAATAATAATCTTGCTTTTTATAGTAAAACAGCAGTTACCAATTACAGAGATGTGCTTTGTATATCTCATATAGGCACCTTGTTTATTCTGACATGTAACAATTTTGTCCCCTTTTTTGCACACGTGAGAGAGAGAGAGAGAGAAACAAAAAACAAAAAAACCTGTAATCCTGAAGGAATGGTGTTAATGGAAATATTTGTTCCAATATAAAAAGTTACTGCTTTGTATACTGCATGAAAGCTTTTTTCCCCCCTTTTGATTTCTTCAACAGTCAATTGCCAAAACTGAGTATAAAAGCTGGTTTGGATTTGCACCAGTGTAAAACAACCTGTATAAGCTAATGAACACGTATATTTCAGCAGTGTTAGAAAGAAGAAGGAACTTCAGTATGCTGTTTACAATGGATTTTAGTTGTGAGAAAGCAACTTTAGCAACACATGGTATTTTGCATAATTTAGCAGAAAATGACAGTCCCTCCTAATTCCCACAGGCTAAATTATTTAGTACAGTCCCCTGTTACTTTATGATTACAGTCTGAGTGTTTGTAGTAAAATAATTCATTTCTTGTTATGGGACGGGTTGATATATTTAAAATCTAAATATGGGCTCAAATCTAGAGGTCCTTACTCAGCTTTTACTCAGGTATAACTCCCATCACATTTGGTCTGAGTAAAGAGTGAATATGACCTGAGCATGGACTTCAATATTTGGCCGAAGCTGCTTTATTTGTACAATAACGGTATAGATGTGTTAGCATCTTATTCTGAGCTCACATTGATATAAGTTATGAATAGTAATTCAATTGAAATCATCCAGTATAAGTGAAATCTGATTCAGGCTTTTAGTTTTACTTCATTCTGACATCAAAGTTCAGAAATGATGCAGAATGTGTCTTCCGTAGTAATGAACTCTAGTTTGTCACTGCAAAAGGGTTATTGTCTTGCTCCTCAGAATGCTAGAGAGATTTCCAAATCCAAGGACCAGTTAGGCAGTCCTTTGTCACACAAAACTCCCACTGAGGGCAGTAGGATTTTATGGGAATGAGGACCATAGAATCAGACTTTCTCACTGTCTTGAATTGTTTCACCTGTTTAATTATACGTATAGGTTAAGAAATCATTTTTCAGTCACAGAGGTCTGGATGGAGATGCAACACTGAAATTGTTCCTAGACCATGATAAATGTACTGGCTTGACTGTTCACCAATGCTCTTTGGTCAGCCATAGCATGGACAAAAGCAAGAGACGGGTAAGGTATTTTCTAGGTGGAGTAGCTGGCATCAGACATATAACTAGTTATTTGAGCCACTAAAATTGTCTCTGATATAAAATATGCCTTTGGTCAGACTGACTTTATTCCAGTAGTTTGGTAGGTTGACTGCTGCTGTTTGTTATTGTGGGAGCGAGCTAATCAATTGCCAGGGATGGAATCTTGCAGACAAATGGGAATTCTCTGTTGCAGCTGTTGTCATTCCATGAGCGTAAAGCTATAGAGGAGTAAGAATAAGGAGTTAGTTAAGGTTTTAAATGAAGGTGTGATCACATGATGAAGGACAAAATTCAACTCTAAGTGCCTCCATGAAGAAATGACATACAATGTATACAGAAACACCAAATTTCCTACACAAAGGAGTTTGTTTCACCCCCAAACCTTAGCTCTGAAGAAAAGTCTTGTCAAAAGATTCTGTAATACAGACACAATTCTGACAATATACTTTTGCATAGACATAAGACCATGCTGGCTAGATATAGAGACTATTACAGTCTTACCAGACCCAGCCCTGGATACAATTATTCATGCATGTATGTTGTGCTTATTCCTGTGCAGATTCCCATATGACAAGAGAAAAAGACTTATTTGTAATGCTCCTTGTCCTAGTCTACCCTTTCCTCAATCCTATTGTCTCCCTCCTCCCCCTAGTGACTGCATCTCTGCTGGTGTCTCTTTCCAATAATATATTCCTCTCATTATTTCCTTGGTCTGGAAATGTCTCAGGACTTTGTCTTCACGTACAGCGCTACAGCAACGCTTCTCCGGTCAGCGTAGTTAATCCATCTCCCCAAGAGGCGGTAGCTATGTTGAAGGGAGAAGCTTTCCTGCCAACATAGTGCTGTCTTCATGGGGGTTTAGGTAGCATAACTACATCGCTCAGGGGTGTGGATTTTTCACTCCCCTGAGCGATGTAGTTATACCGATATAGGTAGTGTAGACCTGGCTTCAGTTGACGGGGAAGCAGGCAAGCTGGTGTCTTTATACTGCCTTTGATTGATAGTTCTTTACCTCCTTGCTTCTTGGGGAGGGGCCAAATTTCCTCCTCTGCAAAAACAGTATGTTAAGATACTCACGCTGCCAGCATCTTTTTGTTATGCATAGAAAAGAGTGAGCCTGCATTTCACTGAGTTTATTTACACGTGCTTCCTGGAAAGCGTGGTGTACAGCCTGAGGCTCAACAGTGAAATACCTACCACTGTTATATCTGTACCAGATCTGTACACAGTCCTCCTCCTCTGGAATAGAGTGGATCCCATCATCTGGCTGGTTGCCATCCCAGTAGTTATAGTCATAGGAAGAACCATCTGTCCATTCAAAGTGGCCTTCCTATTAAACATCATCCGGAAATTAGGGGGGGAGAATGGAGAAGTGCCGTGATTTCAACTGAACCTCTTTGGAAGTGTGGACTTCAGGATTGGCCAACAGAATATTCTCTTCTCCCCTGTAGAGAGTGCCGTCATCAATCTGACCTCATTCCTATGTCTATATGGCAAAAACTAGGTTCATGCTGAACAAAGGCCCTTCTTCTATTGAGTTTTGCACTCTGCTAGCATATCGTTTGAGATCATAGAGTACGACTACACTGCAAAGAAAAACATGCAGCGTCGAGTCTCAGTTGATTCACCCTCATGGGGCTTGGGCTGTGGGGCTAAAAATAGCAATGTAGACATTCCCCCTTGGACTGGAGCCCAAGCTTCGAGAGCCTCCCCCTCGGCAGGTATGAGTGCCCAGGCTCCACTTCATTGGGTTTCCTTTTGTTACTGTGTAATTTTTGAAAAGAAGATTTCAAAAGTTACAGAGTAAGACAAAGAAAAATGAAAAAGTGGGTGGGTGGGGGGCTAGACATCATTTATTGTATTGCACTCAACGTGGGTGCTGAAAGCCATTGAACCAAACCGCAAACCCTGAGTAGGATGGAAGCCATGCATTCAGTTGCTATTACTTCAAGCCAGGGGATGCTGGACTCCCAGTACTCACTGTCCTTGTCCCCTACCTGTACACCCCCTTCCCCAAAAAGAGTGGAGAAAGGAGGAAAATATTTTGCATGAAATTGTTCCCCCCCCCCCTTTTAAACTTTTATTGGCTACCTCAGTAGTTGTGGAGATTGAATTATCCTCTAATGTTCATAGGTCACAGCTGAAGCATTGGAAGGGCAATGTGGATAAGCAGAAAATCTTGCTCTCCAGGGCTGTCAGTCCAGCACTTTGTATTATAGTCAGAGGGAAAAAATTGAAAGGTGTAGAGGGAAAACAGAAAATATAATTTTGCCTTTTATGTGAGTCTGATGAAACTGGCCAAGGGTTACATCTCAATGCGCTCCAGGCTGAATAGATTTCCAGTTCTTTTTATGAGAAAACCTGCTTGTATGATGGTCAAGAGGAAAAGCAGGCGGTAGCTAATGTTGTAGCGGTTTCTCACCTCTCTTAGGTCATGAAGTCCCATCCAGATATCGGTGGGTATTCCAGGCACTCGGCTGTTTACCAGGTCATATACAAAGACATTCTCTTCCCAGCTGGTAAAGTACCATAATATGAAATAGTTAGGAGGTTGGTATTAGTGAAATTAAGCAAACACTATCCCTAGGCATTCAGACTGCACTTTGGCACATGGGACCCAATCTTTGAAATTGTCCATGGAAATTTTGGATTCATTTTCTTAGGGCTGGTCCACACTAACCCCCCAGTTCGAACTAAGATACGCAACTTCAGCTACGTGAATAACGTAGCTGAAGTCGAAGTATCTTAGTTCGAACTACAAGGTACTTACCGCGGGTCCACACGCGGCAGGCAGGCTCCCCCGTCGACTCCGCGTACTCCTCTCGCGGAGCAGGAGTACCGGTGTCGACGGCGAGCACTTCCGGGATCGATTTATCGCGTCTAGACAAGACGCGATAAATCGATCCCAGAAGATCGATTGCTTACCGCCGAACCCGGAGGTAAGAATAGACGTACCCTTAGTCTGTGTAAGAGGATGGCTTAGTATGGCAAAACCCAGAGCTGGATGGAAACGCAGGGAAAAATACGTGACAGTGATTTCAAATCCCTGTCCCCTTTCAAAATTAAAAAATTCTAACTTTCAAAAATTCAAAATCATTTCACCAGCTGTAACAGCAAGCAGGAGGTGTGGTAACGTAAAGCATCTACTGCCTATGCTCTGCTGGAATGGTGTGAAATGAATTCAAGCAGGTCAATGAGCTTCCACATCTTAAACCAGTGCTCTTCACTATTTCTGAAGTGGGGCCACTTTGGCAAAAAACCTTCAATTTGAGAGCCACATCAACCCGACACAGATGGTTGAACACTCTGAGTTCTTTGTTGGTTGATATGGTAATATTACTGTTATTGGTAATATTGCTTGGGGTGAAGGGCTGGGAATGGGGGGCTGGTTCTGGGAGGGGGCTCAGGACTGGGGCAGGGGCTTGGGGTGCAGGAGAGGGTGAGGGGTGCAAGCTCTGGGAGGGTGTTTGGGTGCAGGAGGGGACTCCAGACTGGGGCAGTGTGTTCGGGTGCAGGAGGGAGTATGGGGTGCTGGCTCCAGGAGGGGGTACAGGGTGCAGGCAGGGGTATGGGGTGCGGGCTCTGGGAGGGGGTACAGGGTGCAGGCAGGGGTATGGGGTGCGAGCTCTGGGAGGGGGCTCAGGGCTGGGGCATGGGCTTGGGATGCAGGAGTGGGTATGGGGTTCTGACTCTGGGAGGGGGCTCAGGGCTCAGGCGTGGGGTGCAGGAGGGAATATGGGGGGGCTGGCTCTGGGAGGGGGCTCAGGGCTGGGGCAGAGGCTTGGAATGCAGGAGGTGGTATGGGGGGCTGACTCTGGGAGGGGGCTCAGACTTGGGGTGCAGGAGGGGATATGGGGTTCTAACTCTGTGAGGGGGCTCAGGGCTCAGGCTTGGGGTGAAGGAGGGAGTATGGGGGGCTGGCTCTGGGAGGGGGCTCAGGGCTGGGGCAGAGGCTTGGGATGCAGGAGGGTGTATGGGGGACCGGCTCTGGGAGGGGGCTCAGGGCTGGGGCAGGGGTTTGGGGGGCTGGCTCCGGGAGGCTGCAGGTTGAGTGGTAGAAGAGCTATTCAGAACCTGTCCATTGAAGGGGCGGCACTTACTTTGGGCAGCCCCGGCCCCACACCGCTTCTGGAAGGGGCCAACGTGCTCCTGTGGCCCCTGAGGGGGCACGTGGCCCTGTGTGCCGCCCCTCTCTGCAAGCACCGCCCCCACAACTCCCATTGGTCACAGTTCCCCGTTCCCAGCCAATGGGATCTGCAGGGGTGGTGCTTGCAGGCAGGAGCAACGTGTGGAGACCTTTGCTCCCCCACTTTCCCCCCGGGGCTGCGGGGGTGTGCTGGCCACTTTTGGGAGCAGCGTGGGGCCGGGGCAGGCAGGGAGCCTGCCTTAGCTGCCGCCCCACTGCCACCAGAGAGCATGATCAACAGGGAGATGCACTTAGGGTCCATTGGAGCCGCCCCTGGCTCACCGGCCTTGCAGTGAAGAACACTGTCTTAAACCATCAGGAGTGGCTGGGCCTTGGGATGGAGGAAAAAACCTGGAAACAGGACATGGCACAGTGCATAGGTGCTGACTTCCCTCTGCGCGGTGGGTGCTCGACCCCCCCCCCCCCGCCCACCCCTGCACCACCCTTGCCCCACCCCCATTCTACCCCCTTCCCCCAAGTCCCTGCCCCTGCTCTGCCTTTTCTCCGCCTCTTCCCCTGAGCGTGCTGCATCCCCGCTCCCTCCCGGAAAGTCCTAAGTGCTGCCGAACAGCTGTTTGGCGGCGGGGGTGGCGGGAAGCGCTGGGAGGAACGGGGACGCGGTGCGCTCGGTGGGGAGGAGAAGGAGGCAAGGAAGGGGGAGTTTGGCTGCCGGTGGGTGCGGAGCACATGCTAATTTTTCCCCGTGGGTGCTCCAGCCCCGGAGTACCCACGGAGTCGGCGCCTATGGCCTGGTGAATGCCCTTTCGCTCACTAGGGACCTGCTTCAGTACTCCTTGACATCAATGAAAACACTTCTGCATTACCTCTCTGGCAGTTTTCAGTATTAGCCTGTGGGGGGCGGGGGTTGGGGGGAAAGAGAGAGATTCTTGAATTTGAGATGAATTATAGATGTGCCCACGTAGCAAAGTCTTCCTCTGATACCTGGATGTTTAGATCCAGCATTTTGCTTTGGGCCCCATTTCTAATCTGGGTTTGTGAACTGTTCCATGAAACATGGAGTGGAAAACCTTTCTATTTTGAAAGTTCTGAGTCAGACAAAATTGTAACCAAAATTGTTCCCTTGAAAGCAAAGCCACCCTCCTCTGTCCAGGGACTGATTAGCATAATGGGTACAATGTGACTGCAGTTGTCAGAGTGGCGTCTGTTGTAATTGAGGGCCAAATTTTCAAAGAGTCTCCAAAAATATGACCATAAAATTGGCTCAAGCATCTGGTAGGTGGTGTGCAGTTTATATGCAAATGCATGGGGTTTGCATGCACATTCACACGGCCTTTTGAAAATGTGGCCCTTTAAGTTATTATATTGTACCACCACAGCCAAACCCAGGGTGATCCAAATAGCTTTGTTGTAACACAGAGCATAAGGTGACAATTTGTTATTTATGTTAATGTAACTAAACAGTGTTACAGACCATGGCCATTTCACAAGCGCCTCTGGACTTGACTAAGGGCTGGTCCACACTGGGGCGGGGGATCGAGCTAGGAAACGCAACTTCAGCTACGAGAATAGCGTAGCTGAAGTCGACATTTCCTATATCGAACTAAAAGTACTTACTTCGGGTCCACGCGGCGCAGGCAGGCTCCCCCGTCGACAGCGCTTCCTCCTCTTGGCGAGCAGGAGTTCCGCAGTCGACGGGGGAGCGCTTCTGGGATCGATCTATCGCGTCCAGATGAGACGCGATAAATCGATCCCAGAAGATCGATCTCTACCCGCCGAATTAGGCGGGTAGTGTGGACCAACCCTAAGAACAATAGCGATAGATCTGCTTCAGAATTATTGGTTCTACCACTTGAGCTAAAGGAGACTCTCTGATAGACATCTAATTAATACAGTTGAGGAGTTTTGATTCTGTCCATTAGAGGGCAGAGATACACATACACACTAGCTAGTGCATTTCAGTACACATACACAGAATTTACGACAGTGGTACATTTGGCTTGAATGGGTTTGTTTTCTCATAGGAAGGCTAAACTCCAGCTGAGGAATTATTTATATATTTATTTATTGCAGCAGACATCGTTTAGCTGGACTTTGACAATGTTTTAGAAACAGATTTCTTTGATTCTTACCTGTGAATCGACGCTAATTTGGCAGATTTTATGCCAATGGAAAATTCCGCACAATAGAGATCGGCTTCAGCCCATGTTTTATTGATGGGAAAGTATCTGTAACAGTACCCTTCATATTCTGTCCAAAACAGTGGGCAGGAGTAGGACTGAATTGGCTCTGGCATAGCTGGGGAGAAAGGAAAGAAAACTGGAAGTGCATTTAATACACAACAGCTGCGGGGACCCCGGAAATGGTGAATGTCTCTGTTGTTTAGGACCTGTCTCCTTGTTGGCTTTACAAAAAACAAAAACAAAAAATTCCCCCAAGGGCCTAGATTTTCACAAGCAACTGGGGACTTTGCGTGCCTCCATTCTTGGATATCTCCTCAAAATATCTGAATTTCAGAGGATGGGAGCTCAGCACTTTGGAATGTTTGAGCAGAATTTGCCATTTTTGAGTAGTCCAAGCAGGGAAGAAAAATACTTTTGGATGCTACCATAATATAAATATTTACTAACCCTATTGTACATTTTCCAAGTAGGACGGAAGTAACACTATGGAGTTCTGTAGGGGTCAGGTCTGGGCCCTTTCTCATTCACATCAATGCCTGGAAAGAGCAAACTTGTAGGAGAGGTTGTACCACCATTGCAGATAACACAGGGAGGAGGGAAAAGACTCCAATCAAAGGGACCAGGGGAAAAAAATGGGGGCAGTGGTGGGAAAGGGATACATGCAACTTAATGCAGTAAAAGCATTGAAAACAGTGTAGAAAGATGCCAAGAAACATTCTACTCTAAATGGTCACAAGATACAAGACACTGAGGGTGAAATAGTGAGCAGAACTTTAAATCCATCAGTCACATTTCTGGGAGATAGGTAAGAAGGTAAATAGGGCCCTGATTCAGCAAAATATTTAAGTACATGACTGGTCTTGCTGAAATCAATGGAATGATCTAGGTGCTTAAAGTTAGATGTGTGCTTAGGAATCCTGCTGGACTAGGGCTTTAATCACCAGGACACATCACAGAAGTTGAGAAAGCTCAGTCATCTCCATCCAGTCTATCTCCTTGCCAGTGTGGGATTGTTCCCTGCACTAAATTCATTCTTGAGTGCTGTCCTTTGTTTATTTGGTTTAAATCAATGGACTCATGGAGCACTAGTCATCCTTCACAAAGGACGAGCGAGCTCCCAGCTGGAGTGACCACTGAAGACTTGGAAAAGGTAGAGCCGAGGGCAGCAAGGATGAAATGTTTCAGGTTTTGGAAAAAGGGGGAGGAAAACGCTGCTGTTGTTCTTTAGAAAAGAGGAAGCACAACTAATGTGTATGAAATCCTGAGAGGTCCAGCGAAGGTGGATGCCACAAAACTATCCAAGCAAATAACAGGCTCAAAACCCAAAGAGTTCAAACTGAAGCTAGGAACGGATCTGGTATTCAGGGACTTCAAGGGGAATCATCTTTACAATGACCATAATTAACCTGTAGAACAAACTCTGCCAAAGGCAGCAACTGAAGCAGCAAGTATGAGCATATTAAAAAGGGGGGGGATTAGCCAAGTCCAAATCATCACAGGGTATAAATGCTAGAACTAGCTGGACTGAGCTCCTTCCTCCCCAAATGTCACTACGTGAAGCTTCCTTTGGCAGTCATTTTGCACCACATTTCTTTAGTTCCTTCCACTCAGGGCCCTCAAAGCATTTTACAAACATCAGCCGATTAAGCCTCACAGAAGCCCCCTGATATAAGCATTACACTCAGTTTTCAAATAAAGAACACCTGAGAGGCCAAGGTGCTCATTGATGATAACACAGGAAATCGGAGCCACAGCCAGCACTAGAACCCAGCTCTTTTGCTCCAAGGCCTGTCCTTTAACCATTACATCACCATTCCTGAGTACAGAACATAAAACTAGCTCTGGTTATAGATCAGCTCCCCAGAAACTGGGAGACTTGTCACAGTCTGTGGCAGAAGAATGACTCAGATACCTGGAACTGACTGTTCCCAGCATTTCAGCGCTCACAATAGCACTGTGAATCAAACAGCAGGCATTCAGGGGAACTGGAGTTCTGTGAGTCAGTCTCTCCTGCTGACCCAGGGTATTATATGCCTCCATAATGTCAAATATGCTGAGCCCAGTTATTTCAAGTACTGCAAAACAGGCGCTATTTTGTGGCTAATATAAACAGCTACTTTTTCATTGCCTTTCTCTGACAGCCCCAAGCCTCCACCAGCACTCTTCTGTCCCTTGAGCTCAGATAAAAGATAATTATTCTTCCTTTGTGGTGACCCTTCCCCTTTCCCCTCCAGAGCTCTTTAGAGGCTGTATCCTGATACAAGTGCTCTTGGAGCCAGTTCCAGTCATTATCAGCCCTGAGAAGTGCCATGCCTAGATAACTAGGGTCAGTGAGCAACTCGGATCTCAAGAACCAAGTAACATTGTAGAGATGAACGAGTTGCTTTCAGATCATTATGTCTGACTGTGTTAGTGATGGGCTATGCAAAAGAGCTCTAGTCGAAAATCAGATCGATACCTTGAAAAATGGAAGCAGCTTTTTAAAAATCGTAGCAAATTTGTATTCAGTTCATAGAATCATAGAATATCAGGGTTGGAAGGGACCTCAGGAGGTCATCTAGTCCAACCCCCTGCTCAAGGCAGGACCAATCTTGTTAACAGCAAGATGCAATGTTTATTCCCATGGGCCACATCCTGCCATTGTCTCACAGAGAAAACAGTTCTCAGGGCTACCTCACATCCTGTTACAACAAAACCCAAGCGAGAGAGGGACAGAAGTATCAAACACCAATGAACGGAAGTGAGGGATCGGCCTCCAGCCTCCACAGATCCCAGGACAGGAACCACCAAATAGCTGCAATCCACCCTGGGCTCCACCTTCCCTCACGTGTACTGAGGGGTCAGTCATGGAATATAGTTAGTGCTGCTTATAACTTCTGTGCATCTCAGCCTGGCTGTCCACAGGGTCCCTAGCCTCCCTCCTTACGTACTCCCAGAGCGCCTCAGATCCCAGGGAGGGTGGAATTGCCAGGAGAGGCCTTAGTGAGTGATAGGGAGCACGGCACACCAGCTTTGCTGGTTTATGCGGGGCTCTTCCACCCACTCATTTTACTTCTCTTTGCTCCCCATCACACCTCACTACAGGGTCCTCAGCCAGGCAAACTATTGATGTCCATAGGCATTTTAGCTTGAGGGCCAAATCCAAAGCCCTTGGAGAGCAAGAGGAAATCTCCCATTAATTTTAGTGGGTCTTGAATTAGATGTCAGTGGGCCCCATATTCTGATTTTATATATATATTTTTATGCTGCTGATGTAACTTATTACCAATTCCAGATGCAGTAACATTGGCTTGATACATGCTTCTTCCTGCTCGCTGTGGGTTCAGTACAGCAAGTGAGGACTCCTGTGGGTTGAGGACACCCCCAGCTCCTCAGGAACACTCAGCACCTGGAAGGACTCAGCCCTGCCCACCAAGCATTTAGAATGCCTTGGGGTACTTAATTATTGGCTGGGGTGACTGGAGACACTGTGAGCTTCACGGGCAGCCTAGTCATTGCTATTTTTGGAACGCTTGTTAAAAATGGCTGCGAACTCTTCACCTTTAGTTGCACGACGGCACAATGGACAAGCCAAAACCAGCAGCCGTCTCAGTGTTTCGCCTTTTCATGTGAAGCGTTATGGGCGTTTGTTGTGTGCTGGTTTGAAATTTCAATTAGGGTGGTTTTGGCTTCCCTGAAATTTCATGAGAAAATTGTTCCCCTTGATAGAAATGGTTGAAACTAAATCATCAGACCAAGGTGTTCATAGAGGCTTTTGATCTCCTACACCATTTTCCCGACTAGGTGTCATTAATTTGATTAGCTTCAGTGAACAAGAGGTGCCTGGAGGATTTTAAGGTTAAATATAGCAGAAAAGAGAACAAAGGTAGGTCAATGCTTAATTAGCATCTTTCTGTTAGGTCAATGTAGGAAGCCTTTGCACTCTCTTTAGAAGAGGGGTTATTATTCTTAAATTCACAGGAAATAACCAAGGAACCACTTTTATGCTAGAACACTTAAGTCTATTTTTATTTTCAAATCTGTCAGATATAGTATGGCAGACAAGCCCACTTCTCAGCAGGAAAACTTTAACCAAGCCCAGCCCGTCAGAAGGGTATTTACTAGTATGGAAAACAAGGGCAGTGCCATCGGGTCAGTCATATCAATTTTCTACATATGAAACTACGTCAGCAGAACACCACTGTAACCACTGTTTGACCTCCTTGGTAAAATGCTTTGAGATCTCCTGCCGCAAAGAGCTTTATAAGAGCTAATCCTTTATTATTTTTATCATCATTAACGCTTTCACTGAGAGAAGAAGGATCACCTGTGGTTAAGGCTGTGGGCTAGGACTCAGGATACTGGGGTGCAATTCCTGGCTCTTTCTGAGTGACATCGGGCAAGTCACTTAATCTCTGTACCTTGGTTCAATCCTTCCTTTGTGCTTCGGCTGAACACTCTATGAGGCAGGAATGGCCTTTTACTCTATGTATTGACAGCATCCAGCACAACAGAGGCCCAACTGTGATTGAAGCGTCTAGCTGCTCAATATTTCCAACCAATATTTTCCCATGATGCTACTGAGAAAGGAAAACCAACAACAACCTGAGCCCTACAGAAATCTGCTTCTCGAGTCATTTTTTTCATAACAGCTTCAAATTTAAGATTGGAGGATGTTTCTGTGATAAAAGTGTGTAGCTCTGCAATGTGTGTAGCCCAGGGTCTGGGGCAAGACTGACAAGTGATATCCATTCTGGTAGCATTCCTGGCACTTCAAAGCACTCTCAGAGCATCTTTTCAACAGCAGATATTAGCAGTCTTGTGCTGGAAGCAAATCATATTCTTGCTGGAGACTATTAAAGGGCTTGATTTCATCACGGGCTATGGATTTATCAGTAAGAGTCTAAACTGTAAACAAGCCATTAATGCCCTTAAAAAGACGACTTAGCAACTCAGAAAAGAGGGTTCAGCCAAAGGGAGCCCTATGGCTACCAGAATGTATGTGTAGGGCCCAACCAAATTCACGGCCATGAAAAACGCATCACGGACCGTGAAATCTGGTCTTGTGTGTGCTTTTACCCTATGCTATACAGATTTAATGGGGGAGACCAGCACTTCTCAAATTGGGGGTCCTGACCCAAAAGGGAGTTGCAGGAGGGTCGCAAGATTATTTTAGGGGGGTGACGGTATTGCCACCCTTACTTCTGCGCTGCCTTCAGAGCTGGGCTCCTGGCCAGCAGCCGCTGCTCTCCAGCTGCCCAGCTCTGAAGGTAGCACCGCCGCCAGCAGCAGCGCAGAAGTAAGGGTAGCAGTACCGCAACCCGCCCATACAATAACCTTGTGACCCCCCCCACAACTCCTTTTTGGGTCAGGACCCCTACAATTACATCACCATGAAATTTCAGATTTAAATAGCTGAAATCATGAAATTTACTATTTTCAAAATACTATGACCATGAAATTGACCAAAATGGACAATGAATTTGGTAGGGCCCTAGTTATGTGGCTTTGACTGTGCCTGCTACAGAGATTCAGAGACTTCAATAAACCGTGCTGTATTGCAAATAGCATACCTAGCCTTTATGAGATTAATGCTCTTCTGGGGCCCAATCCTCAGAGGTGCTGAGCAACGTAAACTGCACTAAACTTGCTGGGTATCAAGGGTCCCCTACCAATACTCAGGAGGCACTGAGCACCTCACAGGATTAGGGACCTAGAGTAGACTGAATGAGAGAAAACTCCCTTTACATGTAATGATCAACTAACTATCTGCTATGGAAACCATTCCTGGATCTCTGCTGGGACTAGATGCCAGCAAGTGTGTATTCTCTCTTACTTCTTGTTCATGCAGTTAGTGTTGTCAGGATCAAGGGGTAAGCACATTTTTGGGGAAAGGGATGTTAATTTTTCTTCTCTTTCCTCTAATGTAGTCCTTTTGATTTTTCATCTCATTTAGTTTACAACTTACCTTCAGCCACAGGAATACTTGTAAATACAACATGAAAGCATAGAAGGACCTGATGTTCCATCAATGCCCCTCCACTGCCATGTTCGATATATAAAGAGGGTAAAATCCTGACCCCACCGAAGTCAATGAGAGATTTGCTATCAGCTTCAGCGGGGAGAGGATTTCCCCCAGAGTATGGACAAAATCAGAGAAATGAGAATTTAAAAATGTTTGGAGTAAGGAACTGAAATGGATTTTCCAGAAGAAAATCCCAGTCCTAGAATGCTTACTCGCTGCCTTATCTGCAATGGCCTGCAGAACTGAGCCACGTACATGCTTTCGGCAATTCTCCCAATTCAAGCAACACATGAGGCATCTGTTAATTTATTTATTATTTATTTCCATTTTGGAAAGGGTTGGGGACGCAACATCACGTCTTGGTGCGATAGATGATGTTAAGCAAGATCACAGAAAATGTGCACAATTATGGAAGGTGTGAGTATGCAGGGAATGGGACACATTTTACAAGCTCCACAAAACAATTCATATGAAGACTTTGGCACCATCTTCTACAGACATAACCTAACAATAACTATACACTCCCAGTGAGGATACAGAGTGCCACCCTAAGATAGATCTGTAATACCTCACCAGAGTAACTTTTCTACATTCCCCTTACACTACACTCGTTTTAACCTCTCCCTGTTGTTGAATAAAACACACTGCCAAAGGATAAGCACCAAAAGAGGAGTTTATGATGGATAGAAAAAAAATAAGCCAATGTCATTAAGTATTACTGAGAGATTGTATGTGAATAAGGGCTGTCCTTAAATACAGACACCAAAAATTACATAGGGTGTCTTCAATATTATTATCATGCAAAATATTTAATTTGTATGATTATTTGCCCCCTTTCATTACATGACTGCTTTCAAAACAAGCAGGTCGTGACAAGGCTTTATCTTAAGTGGGTGTGTGCGCACGTATTGTACTCTGAAAGTCTCTTTGAAGCCAGCTGCTCCTCTCTTCTGCAGAACGGCAGGGCAGAGTTGGAAGGGAGTGGTGACCAATGGTGAGTGTGGAGATTATAGATTATCCAGGCAACGGACTGAAACTTTAATTGTGCTGCAAAAGTGTCACAACCTCAGACACATAAGAGAATTTTTTGTAAATATTTTTTATCAAAATGAAGTTATTTTTATGGAATAAAATTCTATGGTATTTGTATTTCAAGATGTAAAAATACTATAGTCAATTCTGTAGATCTCCTGCAGCACAGAAATACTATACGTCTAGCTGCAACCGGATAGGAAGCATCTTTGATTTTTCTCTCCTCAATTAGTTTTTGAGGAAGCTCCCATTGATTTGTTGCCTGGCACCAAAGCCAAGCTTGTGGTAATTATTTTTCTCACTAGTTCATTGAACAATACTTATTGGGTGAGAGTCTGCTCACAGTCCCATGTAAATTTAGAAGAACACTATCAAAGTGAGTGTAGTTACTCTGGAATTACACTGGTGTAAATGAACAGAATTTGGCTTATTCTATCCAAGTAAAAATGTACCGCAAACCTGGGTAATACAATGAAATCACAAAGCCAGTTAAAATTTTATTAAAATACTTCTCTCCCCTAAAAAAGTACACTTTGTGATTAACTGTAGAGAAACTCTTCAGCCAGCTGTATATGTGTTATATGATCTAATATGTAGAGGGACAGTTCTCACATATAACTTCACTTTATGTTAAAAAGGGTGAATAAAAGAAACTTTGCAAATCACTGTTCTCTGCTTTTTGCACTTCCACAGAAAGCTGAATATCCAAAGAGTCACAATCCTTTACAACTTGCAATTGCTTTATTAATTATTATTGAGTGCAATTACTAAATCAGATTAAGAGCATTGTAAACATAATGTAAACTTCTTGGCACCATTGTACAGGACCACATATTGTTTATAAGATTAAACTGAACATGCCTCCAAAACAAAGAAATAAAGTCAACAGAGAGAATGCTTCAACACACTGGAACAGAAAAGATCAGCATTACTTAATAATACATCTTCCCAAACTAAGCAGATTATTGAATTTACAAGTTTGGGTTTTATGGAGAAGTTAGCAAAACTGGTAAGGAGAATTGCATACATTACAGGATGCGTTTGTAAAAGTGCCTGATTTTAAGCCATCAATAACCTAAAGTTTACTCACCCAAACACAGTGATTTGCACTCACCTTGACTGATTTTAATATTTGTCTGTGGGAAAGCCTGGGTAGAGAGCAAAACCATTGAGAGGAGCACACAGAAATCCCATCTGATCACCATCTCTGACTGAGAACAAAATTTCATTTCCAGGTGTGCAGAGAGCCAATGACATGAAGCCTTTCCTTAGTTCGGAATCGCCTTGCTCTGTTGCTGAGATTCCTGGAGCAGATGTGAATATACTTTTTACACTGCACCCTCCCCCGAAACTCCAAACTTTCACAATGACATGCTAGGAAGGCTGGCCAAGCTCCCTCCAGTGTAATATCACACTCTACACAACAACCAAGAGCTTCCCAGCTGAGACATTACAGAGAAGCTGCTCCATCCCATTTCACTAGCAGAAGTTAGTTGCTTTAAACCATTTTTTTTTTTCAAAAGTTCTGGTGAGGTTTTAGAAAGCAGGCATGCACACCTCCTAGTCGTGAGCCTTCGAATGTTAAGTTCTCTGTTCAAGCAAACCACATCCCCTTTCTGCTTTCATGGCTGCTTCTTGAGAGATTTTGTTTGTGTCTATTGACTTATCCATGTTTTATGCCACTCTTAGCACTGCACGGCAGACGTATGAGAGGTACTTTCTGGCAATACAGTCCTACATTCTGGAGCAGCAGCACTCAGAATGGGACCTAATTGGTTAGACCTTACGGTTCGGTGCTGGAAAGATTTGTAGATTTCACACGATGTACAGAAAAGTCACAACTTCAAACAAATAATAATGGTGGGGGAAGTCTGTGTTAATATCAGCAAAAGATGTACCTGACAAGCAGCCCTGGAGTTATAGGCGTGCTAATTTAAGCCTTGACACTGCAAGTTCTCCCAAATGGGTGGACCCCGGCACTCATATGGACCCCCTCTGAAGTCCAACCCTATTAAAGTTAATGGATTTCTGCATGCGTTCAGTGGGTCTGCCTGCATGGAACAGCTTGCAGGATTGGGGCCTTATGTGGTGTATTGAATTTTTTTTTCCAATCCATTATTCCTGAATTTTATGCAACTTTTCTGAATGCTTTCAGCTCCACATAGATCGAGACGCTAGAGCCGGAACCTGTATCTGCCTGCAGCAATGCATACAGCTATGCACGAAGCCATGGGATGGCCCAACCCTCCACCTTTGTTTGACCTCCAGACTGAAAGGCTTGAGCAGTGAATGCAAGAGCCTGCTGGTTATTAAGGAATTACATTCCGAGTGAAGGGCAGGCTAAGAGCCCCAGGGGCTGTCTCTGACCCTTCTAATTGGCCATCCGCGTTGATATGGCAGCATTGCAAACTCACACTTCGAGGCCCGGGCTTCCCATCACAACATGGGTAAACACTTCAGAAGACAAGAGGGATATTTCTCCCTCTAAAATGGAGATACAGAGAGAAAACAAAAACCGATCATCAGGTCACGCTTCCTTTAATTCCATTATTTATTTATTTTTATATGGACTCTGTAAACAAAGCGGTGAGATTCATGAGCATTTGGGGCTGACGTGGCCATGTTGATAGCCAAAGAGATGAAAATGTCAGTCCATGGGGAGTTCGATTCCTAATGGGTTTTGGATCAGAACCTATATGCAGTTCGAATTCTCCTCCCGCAGCAGATTTACACCAGTGTAACTCCATTGACTTCACTGGAATTACTCATGATTTATCCGGGGTAAGTGAGAAGAAAATCAGGACCAACAACTTGGCTTTTCTTTTTGTTGTGCAATGAACATAACTGACCGAATTGGACACATACCTGAGTCGGGCTAATAAGTACCACCTCAGTATACATGGCACAAATAAATAGATCTTTATTTTCAATAAATATACACTCTCCATCAGACCAGACAATATGCCATGAAAAAATGTACAGAAGCATCCAACAGAACAGACAGCTTGATTGTAGCTAAAACTCACTCAGTGATTTGAAAAACTACCTTGTTTAGTACATAAAACACAGAAAGACCCACTGCAGCCTGCTAAGAAGGGAATTAAAACCGTGTGTTGTTTTGGGTGTTCTTATCTGCAAAAGCTCCCAAAGCAGGATCTTTTGCACAACATAAGAAAGGTCTTTAAAACTTGCCATGGCTTTTCCAGAATACACTTTATCGAAAAGGTTTATTTTGCTATATCATACTCTATCTACTTTACATACAGAGATTGCTATATTAGAGTGGCAGGGTCTCATTACTGACATAACATTAGCTCCATGTTATACATGGTTGTATGTGAGGGTCTGTGTGTGTAACACTGCACATGCACACACACAAACACATACACACACCCAGACGCACAAAGGCACACATACATACTAACAGGAGTTTAATTTTGTTGAACTAGTACAAAGACAAAACTGGAGTTAGAAGTGATTTTACCACATGTTCTATCATTTAAAAAATAAATACTCTAACCTATTTACCACATTCACCAAAGAGAACACACGAATACTTACATCTCCAATAAAATGAATCATGGATCGGTACTGTAAGGGTAGCGGAGGCAACTCAAAAAGTTTCCAGTTAACTCAGAATCTCCATGGCAGATCAGCCTATAATCTGCTCTGCAATACGTTGGAGCAGGTAAAGAACGCTTCTGCGTTAATAGTGACCTTTTGAATAGTCTCCATTATAATGTACATGGATTAAAAACAGTGGTGTGGATGCAGCAGATGATGCAAGTAGTAACAGGTCCAACAGGCCACATTAGTAGTGACCCTGCGAAAACACTGGGCACATGAACAAGTGATACATGGTTTGCATTATGAAGGTTCACTGAGGCACGTAGGCTAACGCAGCCAGTTTGTTACCAGCAGCTGTAACAGTTACTTTCAATTCCATGGAAATCACATGGGAGCGTGTGTGGGTTTGATTTTTTTCCTCAGTTGTTTGCTTGTGTTGGTGATGAAGGATCATTCTCACGTCACCTCAAGAGATGCTGGAGAGACACGATCACACTCAGCCCTGGACCGCAGGCTGTGCCATTGCTCCACGGCTGTTCGATGGGAATTGAGCATTCGACGCCAATGGTTTGACTCTGGTGAACCTGTCGAATACTGACCGATCACAATCCTTCCAACAAAGTCATTGCTGCTTTTCACGTTGTGGCCATAAACTGAAGAAACAGAAACGAAAGCGGGTCAAGATCAACACCTACAACAAACATCCCCATCGCATCTACAGAAAGCCGCCCTTCTCTCGGTTACTAACACCACATTCGGTGAGTGCAGAAATCCCACCAGGCAGCTGGGACCATTTTAAGATCCAAAGAACCGTTTCGCAGTTGGAATTGTACAGGAATGAACCCAGGTAAATTGCAGAACTTATGTACAAACCAAGAAATCCTCATATCCCCACAGCACAGCGAGGAGCAGAATAATGCAGCAAAGGAAGGGGGAATCTAGAGCAGTCAAAAAAGGAGCTCAGTAGCAAACGGTCCTCAAGAGTGAGATCCTGGCCTCACGGATTGGGAAGTTTTGCCATTGACTTCAATAGGGCCAGGATTTCATCACTAGAGAATAACATCAGAGTAATGCAGTAAGGGAACAACCCAGAGGCCACTGAAATCAATAGAAAAAGACTCCTCCAGACTTTGATGAGTTTTGGAGGAGGTCCTAAGATTAGCAGCATCTTTGGCAGAAGGGAAGAAGGAATCTTCCTGCAGTAGATGTCTGCGGTGATCAAATGTATTTTTGTATTAGACCATATGCCACATAGAGGACATGGACAGGGCATGGAATATGGTATGTAAAATTCTGGTTATTGTATAGAAAAGACTTTGCAGAAATTGTAAGCAAAATGCCTCAGCATTTTGGCCTATGAAAAAGGTTATGCAGACCTGGTTAGCTGCTTAGAAAAAATAAATGTTATTTTATAGATTAAAATAAGATTCTAATCTGAGATGGATACCTTGGTGCCAACAAATTAGAGCTTGTTACAGTGGTATTTAGAAAACAGAGAAAGTAAAGGGAAAACAACTAGCTCATACACAATTATAGTAGAATTTTTTTATGTAAAAAGAGGTTGAGATTTTGGTCCAAACACACTCTAAGGATGAAACAGGTAAATATAGTGACGGATTTTAAGTGAACGGATGCTATATATACTCCTTTCATTTTCTAGTTGCAAATGTGCTAATTAAAATTACCAGAGATCTTGATCTACAGAAAACAATCAGACATGACAAGGCTGTCCAGGGTGATGTCTATAAAGGGCCAATTTTCAGTAATTATCACTAGAGCTACTTGTTAAAAGTCCAGCTAAGCAACAAAGAGGGAGGAATAAACCTAATATCCTGTTCCTTCTATTAACCTCCCCTAGTGGAACAAATGGCCACCCACAGCAACAGAAATCATAATTATGCAATATAAAGGCATAACCCTGGAAAGCAGGGAGCACTCCCGTGAGATTGGATTGAGGGCACCCAGCAGCTTGCAGGACAAAGTCCTCCATCAGTGCAGCAGGAAGGTGGGTGAAAGGGTTTGAGAAAGCCAAAGGCTTTGTCTACACTAGCACTTTTGTCGGTCAGAGGTACACACCCCTGACCGACATCAGTTTCATCGACAAAAGCGCCGGTGTGGACAGCGCTATGTTGGTGGGAGATGCTCCCTCCTGCCGGCACAGAGCGGCTACACAGGAGACCTTATAGCGGCGCAGCTGTGCTGCCGTAAGCTCCATAGTGAAGGCACAGCCAAAGGCAGAGGGTTCCCAGGCACTAGCTAGAATCGGAAGGATCAACAAAAAATCTTTAAAACTGGATGGATTTCTAAACTTCCAGTACAAAGTGATGCAGAATGTAACTCTTCCAGGGGATTAATGGAGGCAAGTTACCAAGCACTGGATGCTCTATCCCTATTCCCTACAAGAGTCTTTTTATGATTCTATATTTGCTATTATACTAACACCACTCAGTAAATATGCTAATTAACTATGTATAATGTACTGTTCTTAGCATGCAGCAGGAATGGCCTTTGGCTTGTAAAACAATCAGTGCCTGAAGCCCTGGGCTTCCCCTTTTCTGTCCTTTTGGCTAATACATCATGCTGCCTCAGGCTGCTAACTCAGGGCCCAAGCTGGCTCCCATCAAAGTCAGTAGCAATACTGCCATTAACTTCAGCCAGTGCAGAACTGAGCCCTCTGTTCATGCCACTGTGTGGTTGGTCACATCCCATTTAGGGTTACACATTCTTAGTTTACTCCATTGGCATTATTTGCTTGTTAAAACAGGAGCAAGCAGAAGCAGGGGATTGGACTGAGGTAGTGCCAGGAAAAGGGTTGCATATACAAAGTGCCATCTGCAGAAGGGGGAAGTTTACTCAGGAATAGGGTGACCAGACGTCCCGATTTTATCAGGATTGTCCCGATATTTGCTTGTTTGTCCCGCATCGCGACCGATGTTCGGTCGGGACACTGGACAAACAAGCAATTTTGCCCTCCGCTCCTGCGGGACCCGAGCGGGACTGGGGGGCTGGGGCCTGCTGCCCCCACTCTGGGGCCGCCCGCGGGATTGCACCAGCTGGGCACCTTCCCCTACGGGGGGAGGTGGAGACGAGGCGAGCTGGTGCGGGGGGGGGGGGGGGGTTGCTCCGGCGGCTTTTTTTTTTTTTTTTTTTTTCCCCTCCGCCACCCCCTGCGTCCCGATATTTCAGTTTTGTCATCTGGTCACCCTACTCAGGAATCTTCAGACAAAATTCCTGACTCGTCATCACCTGGGGAACAGGGTTTTGCAAGGACAGGGCGTAGACCTGTCCCTCTGCACTGTTCCCTGGGGCCTTCTCCCCTCATGGCACAGCTTACATACCAGACCCTAACACCCATGGAGCAGGAGATACAGCTGCAACTATCAGCGTGAACTCCCACAGCAATTCCCAGTGGAGCTCTGCCCCAACCAGCAAGCCATTCCCTCTAAACCTGGAGCTCTCCGAATGCATGATGTTCCCTAGGGGGAAACAGACAATAATGTCTGTGTATAATGCCAGCTCCCATTTTCTCTGACACTTACGGTATATCCAGATGTACCTGATGTTCTATCAAACTATTCTGGAATATTTCTAGTTGACACTATTAAAATGCATAAAAGTTTTGTCTCTCAAATTCTTGACAGTTCCAGTTTAGAAACAGTTAACGTCATTTTGCTGAGCCTGTGCTATAAAAACAATATGAGCTCCAAACATGGAGGGCAGTGTTTGAAAATTCCACTTTAAAACTCTGAATGCCATGTGTGTCTTTAAACTACAATCAATATTTTAATTTGATTTATACCCCAAGACAGGAAGTCAGATTCTGGTCTCAGCTACACCAGTGGAGATCTGGAGTAACTCGATTCGCTCTAAGGGAGCTACTGCAAAGGAAAGGATGGTGCGATGAGAATCAGCGCTGTTTTCTGTGGAATGGCCATGCATGCAAGGCAGAATTTCAGACTATCCATCTCTTTAACTAGTACACAGCCTGTCGGAGTTATTAATGAGCTCTCATAGAAGGCAATGCATCTCAAACATACCCAGCAGGACTATGAGAAATGCCTGAAAGATCCCAAGGGGGATTTATTATCTGACAGTAAACAAACATTATGCAAAAAACAACAACAAAAAGCCCCCCAAAAAACACCCTCACCCAACTTCTATAACGGTATTTTTTTCTCTTTGTTTCAACAACGAAAGAGGAAGCAGAACCCTGAGACACAATACCATGTAATTTAAACCATCAGGGATAGGATGTTCTACACTAATTAATCACAGCACAGATTAGCAAATGCAAAGTATTCCAGGCAATAAAAGGTTCCTTAACAATCAGTTAATGTTGGGACTGTAAACTGAGTAGCTGAGTTCAAATGTGGGGATCACTTATTGTTCTGGTGATGCTAGGCAGATTGGATTGCAGTGATTTTATGTGCACTTGCCTTTTAAAAAACAGGAGTACTTGTGGCACCTTAGAGACTAACAAATTTATTAGAGCATAAGCTTTCGTGGGCTACAACCCACTTCTTCGGATGCATCCGAAGAAGTGGGTTGTAGCCCACGAAAGCTTATGCTCTAATAAATTTGTTAGTCTCTAAGGTGCCACAAGTACTCCTGTTATTTTTGCGGATACAGACTAACACGGCTGCTACTCTGAAACTTGCCTTTTAAAGTACATACATTTCAAACCATTTTCTTTAATTCCAAGAGAACTACCTGAGGGTACAGCACTCATCTCCCAGCCTAACTACCCAAAGGAGAGTTCCAGTGCTTATCTGGTAGTGTCAGATAATTAGCATATTGAATCGTTAGTATGCTAATTATACTACAGCTTACTACTATCATTATTAGTACTGCTATCATTGGTAGCACTGGTGCAGTTTCACGATTTCTGAAAAAAGGGAAAAGAAATTTCCTGGTGTTCACCTCCAGAATGGATGTTAGACTTACTTCAATCAGGTGGCATTTTAGGACTGCAACAGATAGCCCTGTCCTCTACTATAATGTCTACAAACAGTCTCAATGAATTCACATCTTGAGATAATAAAGGCTGCTGCTTGCTAAGATAAAACATCTTTGTCTGCCAAAAATTCAGCTCCATTTATCAGTCCATGAGCTCATTTTAAAATTCTAGGCAGTTCATCATTGGGAGCTAATTGTTTTATTCTACTGTTAAAACTGTCCGCATTTGCTTGGTAAACCATCTGTAATGGCTCAGAGGAACAGAACTGCTTAACAGGCACCACCAATCAGAAAGCTCTAAAGATACAGCTGTGAAATTAAGCCTCTTTTTAATCAGATCCAAGCCCTGAATTTCTTTTCCTGCTAATTTTGTTTCTTACAAGAACAGCTTGGGAAGGGAAATTTGAAGACTCCATACACAGGGGTAAGAGAAGCTCAAAATAAAAATGGGATCTTTGTAGACTGCACCAGTCGTCCAGCAGATTGTACCAGTTAGATGTGTGATAGGTTTCCCTCACTGGGTGTATTTTATAATGTGCTTCATCTCTCAACTACAGAGGAAGAAACTGTTGTTCATTACCTGCTTTAGAAGTAGAACTTCCTTTATCAGCGTGCCAATTAAGCACTGCCTGGTACATTGATAAGGGTGTGCTAGCCATTCTCTCTTCTCTACACTATTTATGCTCTCTTAGTAATTGCACACACAGAGGGTTGGTTTAAAGGGCAAACAGCACATGCTCTCCTTTCCCAAGGTGTATGTATACTCAGAGTCCTGGTGAAGACTCTCAGCTGCTTCAGACATGGTCATTGCTACGTTTGTCCCATTATACACACTTGCAGGTCTCCGATCTATTTATTCACATTAAGAGAATTATAGTTTTGCCAAGATACGACACAAGCCACAAGCAACCCTAGCTGGCACAGTGAGGGGAACAGAGTTGCCACCTCTGCAACAGGAATTATTCTGGCCAGGCAAGATTCCACAGGGAGAGATGAGAGAAGCTGACCAGCAGTAATGGGTGCATCCACTATCAGACAACTAGCAATTGCTTCTAATGGCCACATCCGCGCTAGCTGAGGAGATAGAAATGCCCCAGACACACAGACCACACATCTTTGGGAAGTTCTGAGTGAGCCAAATGCCCTGTGTACTATGCATATATCCAGCCTTCCTGCCTTCAGGCCTGGGGAAGAGGCTCCAGATGCCCTCTTTCCACCTCCCTTGTGCACCAGAGTGAAGCACATAAGCACTCGTAATTGGGATTGCTTCAGATGAGGCAGCTCTAAAAGAAGGCAGGACTCCACCCAAAGGAGGTGTCCAAGTAGTGCACATTCATTTGTTAAATAACACAAGGCTTGCTTCAGTGAGGTCACTGCAGGCCTAGAAGATGGGTTAAGTCATAGACTTTTAAGGCCAGAAGGGACCATCATGATCATCTAGTCTGATCTCCTGCACACAGTAGGCTACAGAACCTCACCCACCCACTCCTGTCACAGGCCATTAACCTCTGTCCTCAACACTTGATTTAAAGACTTCAATTAAACTGGTACTAGGTCTGCAAACCTGATAACCCGGCAGGGCTTTTTAAAGCATAAAATAAAGTACTTTTCTCATCATCTGGATTCCCCCAAACTCAGCCAAGTTCTGGTTATGACCAGGTGGACACTTATTTTCCATTTTAGTAATCTCTCTTCCTAACAGAAATTGCACAACCGGATCTCATGAGGTATTTCTGCATGATAGTAGTCATTGCTGTGACAACAGCATCCATTTCGAGGCCAAGATAGAGCAAAAAGCAATTAAAAAAGAAGAGATCAGGTGACTGGACATACTGTGCTAATCAAACTAATTCCTTCTGTATCTGCACATACCGCAGCCGGTCATTGAAGAGATCCACTCTGGAATAAAAAGGTTCCCCTTACCCTTTTAATGGAAATGTTGAAATATACATGAAAATTGGGTTCGTTTATGTGCACTAAAAGAGCTGCATTTTTAAGGATGAAGAATATGGTGCAAATAACATAATTGTATATTATCTATTTACTTGTGTTCTTCCTAAATGCTTTTTTCCTAGCTAAAGTACTGGTTGGACTTTGTGCACTGTGATGAGGTTGTCTCCAAATTCATTGTGAAGTATGGGGACCAACGGATCCAGCCACGTAACTCCTTCCTCCGACGAGCCCTCCTGTCAGTACTCCTGATGACATTGCATGAGTAAGGGGTTGCTGGATCATTTCCTTAGGCCAGTGGTTCTCAAACTTTTGTACTGGTGATCCCTTTCATGTAGCAAGCCTCTGAGTAAATTATAAATTTACTTATAAATTAAAAACACTTTTGAATATATTTAACACCATTATAAATGCTGGAGGCAAAGCGGAGTTGGGGTGGAAGTTGACAGCTCGCGACCCCCCATGTAATAAACTCGTGACCCCCTGAGGGGTCCCGACCCCCAATTTGAGAATCCCTGCCTTAGGCCCACCTCGGCCTGAGTAGCCAGGCCAGGCACTGGGCAGATGTGTGGAGAGACACTTCCTTCCAAGCCTGCAGAGTAACTGCTGAATGGCTCGAATAGGCTACTTCAGTGCTGTGCATGTTCCTAATGCAGAGCCCCATGATACTGGCCATTGGGAGATTCAAGCAGCAGCACATTCCCAGCCATGTTCCTCTCCTAGCCAGCCCACGCATTGCCCCCACCAGTCCTCTCTCTGCATGCTGCGACACAGGGGTCCCTACAAAGCTGTGTGCTGGGGAGCAGCAAGGTTAAGCACCCTCTATGTGACATCTCTTGTCCCCTGTGCATTGGAACCATACAGCTTCACTGCTAAGAAGGCCTCAGTGCATACAGGGGACAGGGCAGTGTGTTTGCCTTAGTGAATAGGAACATTTCACTAAGGTCACAACTCCATTTGGCACAGAGCATTTAATGGGACCTATGCACCCATGCCCCCCAGTGAAGTAAACTCGCTCCTGTGGCATTCTCAGACCCTGTAGGCCACATTCTCAAGAGAGCTCAGCATGACACACACACACACATGGCGCGCGCGTGTGTGTGTGGCTGAGCTCTTCTGAAAATCTGCACCTACTGTCACAATGGGAGCTGGTGGGTGCAGAACTTTCTCAGATCTGGTTTTGTGTGCCCACTGTCCTCTTCAAAGACTTCTCCATGATCTCACTGGTCTTCTAAAAAAAAACACATGCAGACAATCGTGTCTCCTGATCACTTGCAATTGCTTTTCATTTGGTAAATATTGTTAATGGTTTAAGGAGGTTTGTTTCTTACAAGGCCAGTTAGCTTGTGGGCAAAGTGACTCATTCCAGCCTCCTCTACCTACACAGATGTAACTCAAACTTGTGCATAGGCTGTGCCGGTGTAAAAGATGACTTGCAAGGCAATTTACTCAGGTTTCAAACTACAATGGTACAAAAAGAACCCAACAATGTAGGCAAGGCCTAATTGAGAAGTGCAATAAAAGGGAAGCAGTAAAACAACTCTAAGGAGAAAACCCAAATGACATATTTATAATAACAGTCCCCCAGCTAGCTGCATATAGTGCCTTTAGCTCCAATACTATTAAAATAAATGGTTGTTTAAAACACTACAGTACTTTGCTCTTCTAGAGGAGAGACGGCTCTTTTTTGGCTCACTCTCATTTTGAAAATACACCCCATGGAGTGTGCATAGTGGAAAATGAATCAACTGATGGGGTAGAAAGCAGATAGGATTAGCAAATTAACTGCTTATGCACTCCAGGCTCCCTAGAAAACCAATGGAAACGGTACATAACTCATTAGAGACCTCTTCAGTTTGCATTAACATAAAAATCAAATCCACTGGGCTCAGCATCTTTGCCACTATGTAACATTAAGCTGGCTTTTGCATCCTGAATATTTTGCCTATCCAGTACAGGTCTAAGGGCATGGTCCTGCCATTCTTGCACAGAACTTCCACTGACTTGCATGTGATATCATTTTGCTTATCAAACAAGACTTTCAATTTAAGCAAGTCTTATTGAAAAGTTGGATTGGAAAGCATCAGCAAGCACAGATTTTAATACGTTGGTATTAAAATATAGATTCCGCCTTTGAATGATCATTATAGTTATGAAATAATCTGCACAGAGGTCCTCATTCAGCAAGGTACTTAAGTATGTGCATAACTTTAAGCAAATGAGCAGTTCCACTGAAGTCAATGGGGCCATTAAAGTCAGTGGGGCTATTTACATGCTTACAGTCAGGCAGAGGCTTAAGTACCTTGTTGAGCTGGGGCTGTAAACATATAGATATCCTGAAAAATATGTCATACTGAGTTATTTAGCAATGACTGTATCAAGCTTTAGGTATAAACAAGCAGGAACTCTGCTGCCCCCTGCAGGCGAACAGGTTCAATACCCAAGTAACAAAATAATTTAAAATTAATAAATGGAAATTATTTATTAAGCGCCTGATCTCAAAAGGTGCTGAGAACCCACAACTCTTACTGAAGTCAATGAGACTTGTAGGTTCTAGTCAACTTCTCTCAGGATCAATCCCTAAATCAATTACATAAAGAGATGCTATACTAAACTGTTTAACTCCAAAGGAAAACAATAAGAGAGAAAATAATGAAATGAATGAATCCTTATGAGTTTATCATCCATGTTATAATTTCAGTAGCTTCAGGAGTCCCTCCTGGCTTCAAATGGAACATTTTCCCTCAGTTACTCTGAATTCCCCATTAATTTATCTCTACCGTACATAATTCATTTCCTATCAAATTTTACCAAAGTTTTGTTTAATGTATTTGCTTTCACATTGCATATTTTAAAAGCCTTTAAATAATTAAGCGCTGCTTTGTGCACATCACATGTATACATCTGCCACAACAAATTGCACCACAACTCTGACAATACACCCAGTATGACAATGGAGCCAGTCCAACACTGCCCTGTGGCCATTTCCTACCTACCCAAACATAGCCAAACAAACTACACGGCAAAAGGAAACCAAAACAGAGTAAGAAAACCCTGACGTTTTTCTATTTTTATCAGTACAATATAAACCTAATTTTTCCCCAAACTTTATTTAGCAAAACTCCAGTTTCATCTTTTAGTTCCCTGAGGCTGTTCTGGGTGAGACCACCTGCTGGTTATGCAAATCATTTGCTTCAAAGCTATATAAGAGTTTATTATATTTATATTATTGGTATTACAGTAGCACCTAAAGGACCCAACTGAGTTCAGGGCCCCACATGTTAGGTGTTGTACAAACACATAATAAGCGACATTCCTACCCCAAAGAGCCTACCAAAAGATGTGAGGTGATGAGTCATCCCCAAACTAGAGTCTGATCCCGTATGTGGCTGAAGTCATTCCTGTGCCAGGCTCCAGCCAGTCCACAAGTCAGGACCTGACTCACAGGGCAGGTATTTAAGCTTCACAGGAGAAACAGCAGCTCAGTCTGCCCAATGTAACTTCATGGTTTTGAACTCTCCCTTGCCTGATAGTGGTGGCAGACTCCACAGTCCTTAGGCTGCTCCAGCCCTGTCCTGTCCTGTCCGTGCTCCAGTCCAGCTCCCAGCCCTATGCTTGCTTTGTTCCCACCTGTTCTTGATTCCTTATTCCAGCTCTAACCTCTAGCTCGGATTCCCAATAAAAAATAAATTAATGGAGATATCCCATCTCCTAGAACTGGAAGGGACCTTGAAAGGTCATCGAGTCCAGCCCCCTGCCTTCACTAGCAGGACCAAGTACTGATTTTGCCCCAGATCCCTAAGTGGCCCCCTCAAGGATTGAACTCACAACCCTGGGTTTAGCAGGCCAATGCTCAAACCACTGAGCTATCCCAATTTCATCCACCACTGGCAGGCATGACCCTCCACATCTCGGTTTCTGACAGATAAGCAGACAAAGGGTGGGTTCCCCAGAAGCAGGTCAGTGCCAAGACTAGAACCCCAGTTGAGTCTCCTGACTCCCAGCTGAGTATCCTACCAGACCACGCTCCCGCTCTGAAATGGGCAGTGCTCCAGTTAGCACAGCTTCTTTAAAGCCTGCTAACATTTTCTCCTTTACGCTCCTGAGCACCTGAAACCTTAGGCTAAATAGGGATGAACTGTACTTCTGAACTGCTGACATCAATATTAAAAAGCTAGTTAGTGTAAAGAGCATAAAGTTAAGAATATACAGCCACGACGGGATACTAATGTTATGCTACTGGCAAACAATGATGAAGGTCCTAAAATAAAGAGCACCTCTCATAGTGCAATAAGCAAGATTACAGACAAAGTTGTTTTGTTTTTTAAATGGTTTATGAACATGATGTTGGACTTGGCGTGGAAAGTCCCTTGAAAACCCGCATGTGAAGATGACAAAGAAATAGTGACATTTTAAAGCCACAATGCTCTCTAACTCCTCCCCCACCCAAATAAATTAAGGGTTATGTTGATATACATATATTAAATTATGATACTGAAATATAAAGATTAAGAACTGCTAAATGGTAAAATTAAGCTCGTAATTAGTTATACTTCAATAACTTATAATTATGGACAGTAAATGAGTTTAGATGAGGTAACACTTGTCTCAGCCAATGCCTCAGCCTTACTTTGTCTGGCTTGAGTGTTATTTTGCCATTTTTTCCCTCTTACATAGATTTTCTTAAAATCTAATAATGGTTTGTTCATGGCATATGTTGTGTTTTGGGTCAAAAGCAAAGTTAATTAGCCTGATAAATATACAAACCTGTAATGCTCAAAGTCCTTTTCCTGGGAAAAATAAGGGCAAGATGACATGAATACATAATGCAATGAAAATGGTATAAACAGCAAAAGCTGTGTAAATTGATGCTTGCTCATATGTACAGTATGGTTACATAAGACAAATGCTTAATGCTAATTGGAGAAAAACTAATGAATATGTAAATGTGGAAACATATGCAAATCCAAGCAAAGGAGGGGCCCTAACTGGAGAAATAGCAGACTAGAAACTGAAGGAATGAGACAGAAGGACCAGACTGGGATTGGATGCATCAATGACCATCGTGAAGTAAAGAAGAACTTCCCAGTATCCCAGAATTCAGTGACATGGGCCCCTACCTATTCCATCTTAACTGTTTATCATCTGGCATAAATATATGTTCAGACACTACAACTGACAAGGACTCTGTCTGCATTTTATAAATAAAGATGAAAATTTAAGCCTGAATAGGGTGGACTCATGACTCAGTTTCCCACCTTACGGTGCCAACAACTGGTTCACGGATATGGAGCAAATTCTGCCTTCAGCTACACTGAGGCAACTCTATTGAAGTCAACAACTTCAGTGTAACTAGAATTCAGCCTATATCATTTATCAGAGAAAAAAGAAAATCAGAGACAAGAGGCAGTGGTTTGACATTTATGAATTTGGTCTAAGTGAGTCTGTGAACTGAATGTAAAATTCATTTCCCAGAATTTTCCTTCATTAAGCTACTCTCTGCAACATCTGCTAATGTTAAACTGCAGATGGAATTTTAATCACTATAGCTAGTTATTTAACCCTTGTGCTAATGTTGGGTTGCTGGGATTGATGGGGCAGAGAGTGCAATGCTTCTAAGCAATATGTCTCTATCATCCAGCTGCTGCCTCCCACAGGATAACAATACTAACCAACTTAAGGAAACTCTGCCTTGGCAAAATTATTTCCCGCTCCTGGTCCTGCTGCAAAGACAGCCCCATATATTGGCCTGCACAGCATCCGGACAAAAGAAAACCCAAAATATGAGATTGCACATGGGCTTCAAAAAAAAAAAAAAAAAAAAAAAAAAAAGGTTTGGCTGCTGGTGTATGAAGTTGGTCCAGTAAAAGATATTACCTCACCAGCCTTGTCTCTCTCATATCCTGGGACCAACATCACTACAACAACACTGCATATTTGGAATGTGAAATTCAGGCCTGGCCCTGGGAATTCCCTTACTGAGCCTATAAAAGTACTGCACCGGATTTTGTGGGCAACATAGACTACCATGATATTGTTATGAGCTCGGTGAAACCTTGGTATGGGTTAAGTTAAAACCCAACTGAGACTGATAGGTGTGAATTCCCCAGTCAATTAACATAACTAAGCATAAGGTTGACACAAGACTCAATTAATAAAGAAGTAGAAAGGGTAATATAATTAAAGCTAATGAACATGAGGTTATGGAAAATATCAAGTTAATTTGACAGCATATTTTTTTTGATGAGATTACAAATTTGATTGATAAAGGCAATAGTGTTGATGTAATATGTTTATACTTCTGTAAGGTATTTGACTTGTCGCCACAGGATATTTTGATTAAAAAAACTAGAACAATATAAGATTAACATGGCACAGATTAAATGGACTAAAGCTGGCTAACAGATATGTCTCAAAATATAATTGTAAATGGGGAATCATCATCGAGTGGGTGTGCTTCTAGTGGGGTTCCACAGGGATCAGTTCTTGGCCCTGTGCTATTTAACATTTTTATCAATGACCTGGGAGAAATATAAAATCATCACTGATGAAGTTTGCAGATGACACAAAAATTGAAGGAGTGGTAAATAATGAAGAGGACAGCTCACTAATACAGAGTGTGACAAAATTGGGGAATTTTGTAGTGTTTTACATAAATAGGGTGTGCACGCCTCAGTTTCCCTGTGTGCTGCGTGTTTAACAAGGTGGTGGGAGAGGGTTTGTTGCTGCAGATGACCAGGTGTGACCCTCGCCTAGCAGCTGGGTCCCCGAACAACAAGAGGCCCGGCCCAGCTTGGAAGGCAGCCAGTTCTGACCAGTGGGAGGACACTGGTCTGAGGAGAGAGGACCCCGATGACCTGACCAACCAGTTCCAGCCAAAGAGGGAACAAAAGACGGAGGAGAGAGGGCCCCAGTGACGTGACGTGGGACGGAAGACAACGGACAGGGGAGGAGCTGTTGGGGTCGGTGATATAGGATGCCTCGGCTGGAAGGAGGGGGCTGCGGGACTAGTGAGAGCAGCTGTAGCCCACCTGGATGCAGGAGAGACCTAGATGTACTGTGCTGAGGGATGCTAGGCCTGAGGGCCCCAAAAGTTTCCTGTGCTGGGTTCAGATGCTCAAGAAATCTTTCTGTTTTACACTGGCTGAGAGTCACTCCAGTCTAGAGACCAGCGATGCATTATTCCCTCTGGGGGTGGAGGCCCCGGGGGTCCAGAGTGAGTGGACTCCCTGAGGGGGCCCACGGCGAGAGACAGGTGTACTGAAGGCCATAGGCGCCGACTCCGTGGGGAAAAATTAGCAGGTGCTCTGCACCCACCGGCAGCCAAGCTTCCCCCTCCTTCTCCCCCCCAAGTGCACCGCGTCCCTGCTCCTCTCCCTCCCTCCCAGTGCTTCCCGCCCCCACCCCCGCCCCTAACAGCTGTTTGGTGGCACTTAGGACTTTCCGGGGGGGGGGGGAGGAGCAGGGATGCAGCGTGCTCAGCGGAGGAGGCGGAGAAGAGGCGGGGCAGGGGCAGGGACTTGGGGGAAGGGAGTGGAATGGGGGCAGGGCGAGGGCGGGGCAAGGACAGGAAGAGGTGGGGCAGGGGCGGGGCCAGGGGCAGACAGGGGTCGAGAACCCACCGGACAGAGGGTAAGTCGTCACCTATGCTGAAGGCTCAGAGAGGTGCGGTTCCTGGAGGTGGAGAAATCTAGGAACAAAGAACATAGGATATATTTACAGGATGGGAGACTCTATCCCTGGGAAGCAGTGACTCTGAAAAAGATTTTGGGGGGTGGAGGGTGAATAATTAGCCAAACATGAGCTCCCACCGTGATACTGTGGTCAAATGGGCTAATGTGATCCTTGGATGCATAAACAGGGGAATAGAGAGGTTATTTTACCTCTGTATTTGGCACTGGTGGAATACTGCATCCTGTTCTAGTGTCAACAATTCAAGGATGTTGAAAAATTGGAGAGGGTTCAGAGAAGAGCCACAAGAATGATTAAAGGATTGAAAACATGTTTTATAACAATAGACTCAAGGAACTCAATCTATTTAGCTTAACAAAGAGAAGGTTAAAGGGTGACTTGATTACAGTCTTTAAGTACCTATAAGGGCAACAAATATTTGATAATGGGCTCTTCAATCTAGCAGAGAAAGGTGTAACACAATCCAATGGCTGGAAGTTGAAGCTAGGCAAATTCAGACTGGAAATAAGGCGTGAATTTTTAACAGTGAGGCTAATTAACCATTGGAATAATTTACCAAGGGTTGTGATGGAGTCTCCATCAGTGGCAATTTTAAAATCAAGCTTGGATGTTTTTCTAAAAGATCAGCTCTAGGAATTATTTTGGGAAAGTTTTCTGTCCTGTGCCATATAGGAGATAAGACTAGATTATCAGAATGGTCCTTTCTGGCCTTGGAACCTATGAGAGCCCTCACCTAAGACAAAGAGTATGTGAACCCACCCAGGAGTTTTGCTGAATATTGTTTTGGGTGAGGGAGTGAGGGATGCGTAGACAAAACAGACAAAAAATCTGGGGGAAGGAGAGAGAGAAAGCGTGCGCCTGAAGGAACAGCTGAAAGCACATGGCTGACTCTGGAAGAAATATGGGGAGAGGTTTTTGAAACAGTGGTGCAGGCTGAAAAGAGTGCTCTTGGTGCTGTCAGCAAAAAACACTGTTTCCTGCTATTTGATTCCTTGTGCATTCAGAGACACAGGGTTTTGTACATTCTTTGCAAACAAATAAAATCGCACCAAAGAAATATCAGTCACAAATTTCTCTTCCTAACTGGAACAACTTACTAGACCCTGAATTTTTGCCTAGCAATTTGGGTCAAATGGGACAATAATATTCTACCTCGAAGAGGCAGCCTCTACCAGTGCAGTGATTATATTCTGGCATTTCCACCTCCAGTTCACATTGAATGTCATCTACTCATGGTAATGCTGATAATGCTACACAAACCCTAAAAGGTTCTCCTACACATATTACTGTTGCTATTATGTATTCTTGGGAGGGAGGACAAGGCACCCTATAGCACAGTGCTGGGACCCCTAAATAGCAAGAAATGTGTAAGCACAGATACCTGTCAAGAAGATCTTGAATACAGCCAGAAATTACACCACAGGAAATATGATCCCAGGATGAATCAGAACAAAATACTAGCTATACCAATGTATCATTTTTCCAATTTAAAAAAGAAGTTGGTAAAGGGAATACATGCAATTTCACATGAGAGTAGGCCCAATCATTTCCTTTTCTTACCATCTATTCCCTGCACCATTGGACCTGGGCCCAGCTAAGCACTTAAGCACGTGAGTGACTTTAAGCATATTTCTATACTTCAAAGGGATTACTCATATGTCTAAAGGTACCCATCTGCTTAAGTGCTTTTCTGGGTCAAGATCTTACTGCATATGCAGTCCACCCTCCCCACCCCACCTAGCTACCTAGGAGGCCAAACTTAAAGAACTGTTGTCTGTGGTGATGTTACTATTTGTAACCCTTGACAGAATAAAGACAGAATAAATCCATGCTAACCTTCAACTCTTTAGAAACATTGCATGCCATCAGTGTTAAGCAAATGGATGAGGACAAAATTAACAGTGAAAGATGCTTTATTTGCAGTCATTCCTGTGTGTATTACAAACAATAGAGAGGGGGGGGGGGAACTCTATGAAATGCTACTTGACACTTTCCTGTTAAGTAGCACTTCATGGCATTCACAGCAGCAAATCAATTATCCAAGAAGGGGCATTTTTTTCTCTGGGCCCTATTGTTTGTTTTCTAATCAAGCAGGCAAATAATATTGGAATTCACAGGAATTTACTTAATGACCAGAAAAACCTTTCAACTATTGGGGTTGTGCAAACATCATGCTCTGTGAGATGATCTGTTAAAACTATCCGTGCACTACAGATTAGAAACGGGATATTTGTTCCAAATACAGGTGTAGAGAACAAAGAGGCTTATATAATGTGAAATAAAAATCAAAAGGATGCACCATCAAAAGCAAAGGATGCTGTGCAGAAGAGTTTGGAATCTATTCCACTGCATTCACACGGAATTCAGCTGCTGTATCAGTTCTTTGTATTTTCTTTCCCCTCTAGTTCTAAATCCATTTGAATAAAACAGATGAGCACGACCAGATACTGATTCTCCTTTCGCTTGCACTGGTTTTATATTGGGACAAATCCACTGATTTCACCCAAGTTAGTCCTGAGTTATACAGGTGAAAGCAAGAGCAGAAACAGGGCACTTGGGATTAATCCTGAGCTGCACAGAGCTCATGTTTGCACCAGATGGACAAGGAGGCAAAGATTATTCAAAGCCACCTTTCTACCTCCCCAAATCCTAGGGGTGGTTGGGATTGAACTGGCGCTGGGCTCTTACGCCAGAGAGGATGACCAGAGCATGGAGCAGAGCAGCTCTGCTCCTTCTGCCCCCTGGAACACCTCCTCCTAGCCCAGAGTGCTCTCTACGCAGCAGGATGGAGGCACCAGGAGAGCTGGCGCAAAGGGGGCTAGCATCAGCTTTATGCTAATTGAGGATTCCCCCTGCATTGGAGCAATGCCCATTTAGGTCAGGTTTAAGGTCCCTTTGCACCATCTCGTAGGCGCAATGGGACCCTACCTGGGCTGACGATCTGGTTCTGGGTGGTTACACCTCACCTGACATTTTAAGGCCAAATCCTGCATTCCTATTTCAGGCAAAACTCCCCCTGAAGTCGTGTGAAAGAATGCAGGATCAGACCCGCGTGCTTCAGGCATCTTTGCCTGGCCTCCAAACACAACCAGTGGCTTTGTTTACAGATGTGATCTGGCTCTGAGGACCCAGCAGTAGGGCTGTATATGGTAAGCCTGAGCATGCAAACACACAGCACAGCATAGCCCCCAGCCATCTGCATGTCTAGCAGAATAAGCTAAACTTGAAGGGGCATATTTTCAGGCAGTTATGAGGCCAGGGCTTATGCCTGCATTTTGTCACCTGCACAGTGAATAGGGTTGCCAACGTTCTAATTTCTGAAAACTGGACAGTACAGCAGGAGAGCCGGAACCGACCCCCTCCCTACCTCTTCCCCCGAGGCCCTGCCCCTGCTCTACCTCATCCCCCAATCCCCTCTCAGCTCTCCCCCCTCCTGTTTCCTCCTCCCTGGATCCTGTCCACCTCCCTCCCCGCAACCAGCTGGGCTCCCTCTGCTCCGGGGCTAGGACGGGAGCCTGCCCACCCACGAGATGCAGGTAGGAGGTGGCCTCAACTAAGCAGGGGCTGGCATGGGTTGATGACCCAACAGCTCCTCCCTTGCCCTCCCTCCCTCCCCCTCCTGTGGTAACTGGACTTTTGGTGTCCGGTCAGTACATATGACTGGACACTGTACAGGTCCCCTTTGAAAACTGGACACCTGGCAACCCTAAAAGTGAATCACAGGCATCAATATGAGTAGTTACTCCTCCAACCTCTGGATTTGCAAACTCCCTTTGGGATGCCATGCCTCAGATCCACACTCATAATAGAACTGTGGCTGCATTTTTGTAGGTACAAATTGACACTGCAAAAGGAGAAGCCTCTATCTCCAAAAATTGTTCCTAGTACCAGAAAATGTCAGGGATCGCATTGAAACCCAGTTCCAGATAGAATATCTGCGCTGATTTTAAAACCGTCGCAGGAAAGGTAATTATGTTATCAATTTCACTGCAGACAGTTTTATTAGGAGAGAAGAAGCACTGAAAACAAACTAAGGAGATAAAGGAATCTGATGGGAAAGAGAAATGTAAAAGCCATATTTACATATGAAGAGTCTTGAATGTAATCCATTATTGCTTAGCCTTCCTTTGGAGGCAAATTGGATAATAGAGCGAATCCTCAATACTGTAGCGCCATTGCTATGCAGCATCTTAAAGTCAATGGTCTCTGGGTTACCGAGACAGACTCTGCCACCACATTCACATATATTATGTGACAATTATGGAAGCAAAGATAAATATCAGGTTCAATGAGAACGCTTTCCACACTCAGTATTCTAGCTACTGATACTTAGAGCGTTTTAGGGTACAGAGCATAGAACAGATACAGCCTAATAACAAACTGTAAGGAATCCTTTCACCATAACAAACAAACAAACACAAGACAGATAAGGCAAGGAGGCAGAGAGGCATGACACAGTACAAATAAATGCACTTGCAAAATTGGCTAGTAAATCAACTTGTAAATAGGAGTTTTACTAAGTTCTTTTTATTATGCCAGATTCAACAAAGGAATATTAAATATAGGTGAAAACCAGTTTATTTTATACTATGGCAAAAGTTGTATATACTCGGACACTGCACACCTTATTAACACGTTCAATTGAATTTGAGAGTCTAATTTTACCTTCTAATGAGATGATGCCACATTGACCAAGGTACTGCAACTGCGCTGCTCCACAAGGACTTCTTGTTTTCATAGGTATTAATTTTAAAGAATATTAATGTTCTTTCACTCTCTTATTTAACTTATTAAACCATTCAGCATGATATAAGGAGCCAAACTCGTCCCTGGAGTAACTCCACTTACTTCAGTGGAGTTATAGCAAGGATCCATCTGGTCAAGTTGTCTAGACCCCGACTGCCTGCTCGGCACTTAACTTCATTGGCCACATCCTGGAGTGCTTACTGAGGGCTGGATCCTGCAGGCTGCTGAGTGAAGCACAGAGAGCCACAGGGCTAGAACTCCACATCCCGGGGCTGCTCAGCACTTGTGCAGGGAGGCTTGTGCAGGGTGTGAAAAAGTGCAGGCAGAGCTCAGCAGCGTGAGCAAGCGTCTGTTGCACACGCTGGGGAGTACGGGGCTTGTGAGGGACATGCTGAGGATAGAACGAGATCAGGGCAGTCTTGTTTAGGTATAATCCAGTGAAAGCGAACAATGGGCACAGCTGCCGTTTGGGGGATTTTCAATTACTCTCATTGCCAGCCAGTAGTGGCTACTTCGATGAGACCGAGTATGGCAGAACTAAGGACCAACCGCTGTCAGAACTGCTTCCAAAGCAGTGTCACTGGCACTGCCTCTGCCTCACTGTCCCTGGGGGCCCAACAGCCAGCAGTGCCTGCTCCCCTCAGCTAACTTTCCCCATGAAGTGAGCCTCATGACCACACTCAGCCAGCTCTCTCAAGTCTCACTACCCCATGCTGCAGGGAAACAAAATTTTGACGGGGTCACCTGCTCCACACTAGCCAAAAAATCATGCCAACGTTACCTTCTGCTCTTCTCTAATGGCTTGCCAATTGCCAGCTTGAGAAGAGTGCCAGTGCTGCTAACCAGGGCCGGCTCTAGGCACCAGCAAAACAAGCTGGTGCTTGGGGCGGCACATTTTTAGGGGCAGCATGGCCGGCGCCAGAATGCCGCCCCTAAAAATGTGCCCCGGCCGCCCTAGCTCACCTCTGCTGCTGCTCGCGCGCCGCTGCTCCCCCTCCCTCCCAGGCTTGAGAGCCTGGGAGGGAGGGGGAGAAGCAGCGCCCGTGCCCCGGCCACTCGGAGTCTCCCCCTCCCTCCCAGGCTCTCAAACCTGGGAGGGAGGGGGAGATCCCGAGCGGCCGCGGTGCGCGAAACAGCCGTTTCGTGCGCCGCTGCTCCTCCTCCCTCCCTCCCTCCTAGGCTTGAGAGCCTGGGGGGAGGAGGCAGGGCTGGGGATTTGGGGAAGGGGTGGAGTTGAGGCGGGGCCAGGGGTGGGGTAATTAAAAAACGGGGGGGGGGGGCGGCCAAAATTGTTTTTGCTTTGGGCGGCAAAAATCCTAGAGCCAGCCCTGCTGCTAACACACACGAAGACTGGATTCAACAGGACGGCTTGGGGGCTGGTAACAAGAGACAGATTCTTCCTCCTCTAGGACACCGTTTCAAAATCAGTACAGAACCGTTTGTGGCTGAAAGTCAACGCTACCGGAAAGCAGTGTGGTGGGCTGCTGTACTGGTACATTACAGGAGTCAGGAAAATCAGTTAAGAACCTTGCCCTGCTACAGTACAGTCCTATGAACAGAGGATACAGCTTTGCCCTGAAAAGTGATTAAGTACCATAACGTTTAAAAAGGAAGCCCCCTGAGCAAGCATCCTTTGCTAATGCCAGATGCACTGCCGGGTGGCCGTCATGGAGAAAGTTATGCCATGAATGATAAGTCATGGGATACTGCGGTTGTTTCTCCATCATTTCAGCACTTATCCAATAGTATAATACCAGACAGGTGGACAGACTAAGAGGATTCCTTTTCAGAACACACTTTACATCCTAGAAACAAGGCTATAATTACTACGGAGCTCAACAGAAGGCAGAGTCACATCCTCATATGAAAAGCATCTCATGATCTAACTTGGGGTTTGGGAAAGAATGTTCGTTAGATTCAGATTCTATCCATGGTTTCCAAGGCATCAAGAAGGGATGTTCATTAATGGATACAGAAAAAAAACCCACATTACTTCCTGGTTCACTAACAATATACCCATTTTTGTCCAAAGGCTTCCATGGAGTCATCATTCACTAGCAAACTATGCACTTGAAAACGATTCATTAAACTCCCTTTGCACAACTGCTGCAGCTAGCTATATGCATGTGAGAAGGGTGTTCATGCCTAACAGAGATGCAGAGAGAAGGGAAAGGAACCAGGAGAGGGATATATCCTCCAGTACTGGCATGTGTAGATTTCTTTTTACTATCAATATTTGCAAACAGCATCATATGCAACTTGGAGGGTGGTTTGTATTCTGTTAATATTGATACATCCTTTACAGGAAAGTCCCAATTTGGTTATCTTTATAATTAAATCTTAGCTCAGATTTCTGGGGAGGGTTTCAGACACTGCCCCCATTCCATGCTTGGAAGCAGAGTTCAAGAGGGTGTTGCGCTGATACCGTGTAGCGCAAAGAAGACAAGCAGCATCCCAGCTCCTTGCTGGGGAACTGCCATAGGAGCGTTTCCCATCCTCTGTCTCCTGTCTGGGTCCAGCACCCAAGGGCTTCTATGATATCTGAGCTCAGTCAGTGAATGATCACTCTCATTTAAACCACAGGATCACTCAATTGCTCCTGATGTCTAGGATGAATTCACATTACACTTCTGCCATAGGTATGTCAGCACCCTGCTGGTGGAGCTTATTCATACATTCCAAGGCCAGAAAGGACCATTGTGATCATCTGGTCTGACCTCCAATCATCATCTAGCTTCTGTCTCTTCATCTGCTTTCCCATGGCTGGATGGATTTAGAAAGCTTGCCTTTTACACTTTTAGTTAAACTAGAACAAATACATTGCCTGCCACTTTGTGCTGGGCTTGGGTTTAATTAATTAATTATTAGCTATTATTTTTATAAGAAACTCTCAACTTGCAGTTTCCATTCTGCATGAATTCCTGCTAGAGGTTAAGACCATTTCCCATTTATTGTCTACGTGTCCCTGACCTACCAACACTGCGCCCCAAGGACCACTGTTCGCTTTCCCTACATGTTCTAGTAAGATCACTAGGATCACATTCTGAAGCCTCAGGGACCTGGAATAATGACCTGCCAGGAACACGGGCGGTGCTGACAGCAATTGTGTGCTCTTGTTAGACCTCCAGATCAAGGGCCATAGAGTGTGTGATGCACAAATTCATGAATGCTGAGTTAAGGGTATTTTAAAAATCCTGACATAAAAGGCCAAATCATGATCTAAATGCAACGGGTGCAAATCCTAAGTGACTTCACTTACATCAATGAAGTTTTCTTTGCCTATGATTGAACTACACAGATTTAATGGAAATCAGCTTCAGCCTTTGTGAGTCAGGTATGTAGAAGCTTTGGAGACAAGGAACCCAGATGTTTCAGAAACAGCATCCTCCACTAGACCCAGGCTACCCGTGATGAGCTAATTTAAGGGGAATGAGCCCATCAAGGTAGGGAGTTCAATAACGAAAGCCTGGGCCTGATAAAAGGCCATCAAGGGTATGTCTACACAGCAACAAAACAGCCTGAGACAAAGTCTATAAAATTGCACTGTAAACGTCAAGCTGGAGCCTGAGCTCTAAGACCCCACGAGGGCGGAAGGTTCCAAAGCCCAGGCTCCAGCCCAACCCCAAACCTCTACATTGCTCTTTTATAGCCCCACAGCCTGATCCCCATGAGCCTGATCCAGCCACCCAAGGCTGTTTTATTGCAGTGTAGACGTACACCAAGGCTCACCTCCAGGGAGGTGCTCACAGAGACGGAGTCTCTCCTAAGGGAGCAGAACTCCCAAAGTCCACAGGCCCCAAGAAGAGGAGGCTGTGCAAACCCTGAGCCAAGGGGACAGATTTCATGTCAGGTTTATTTGTGTTTACTAAAGTATAATCCCAGAAAGGGAATTTTGTCTTACACCATTTTGGACTCTATGGAGTCCTTAAGGGGTCCTGAGAGAAAAGAAACTCAGGCAAGGAGTGCCTGCAGCACCACACTAGATCTGGAGAGGAGGGGCGTGCCCTGTGACAGCACTGAAATGTAATTTTTAATGGAGGTTGCTTAGCAGCAAGATAGCTATCCCTGTCTGTAGCTAGATACTTATACAGCTCCCATCACCACAGTATCAGAACGCCTTGCAAGTATTTTAAAATAGAAATAATCTATTTTCTTATTTCCCAGCCTGGAAGAAAAATAGCTTGATTTGCTTACAGTGAGAGGGGGGTGTTTATTTTGTTTGGGTATGAAAGCAAGAGGCTCTCTGTGTGTCTAAATGCGTGAAGAAATTTTTGACAGAAAGGTACGTTGAGGAAATGAGCTATGCACATTGAACGCTGGGTCATGTTCTGGCGCCACACCTAACACAGTTTGCAACCCCTGCAAACTGGCAGTTAAAGGGGATGTTGACATTTAACTACTTAGATATTTGAAGGTCAAGTTTCCACATATTCAGGCAGCTCAAAATTCAGGTGCATCTCTGGTCATGCCTGCAGCTGAGGCCAATTTCATGCTTCAGCTAGGGTGACCAGATCACTGACATGAAATATCGGGACGCGGGGGGGTAAGGGGGTTGGCGGAGAAAAAAAAACACCAAAAAAAAAAAAAAAAAGCCGTTTTGCAGGTGCCGGGGGAATTAGCAAGCCCTGGCCGCGCTGCGGCCACGTGCGCTGCCCTCCCCGCCCCCAGGGCCCCGGGCACATGCAGCGCGTCCCGCCGCCCCCGCGGGGAAGGAGCCGCTGGAGAGCAGCCGAGTGGGAGAGGCGCGGGGCTCCAGACCCCGGCAGCGGCAGGGGAGAGCAGCTCAGGGCCGCGCGAGTGGCCTGTAAAGTTTATCGGCTCGGGGAGGACCCCAGCCAGCTCCTCGCCCTGCCCTGTAGGGGGGTAGCGTTCCCGCCCCCCGCCAGCATGTTTCGCCGGCCGCCGCAGGCCAGGTAAGGAGCCGAGTCCCCCCTCCCCCCTCGTCCTGGCTCCTCAGCTGAGCGGCATTCCTCCTCCCTCCCAGGCTTGCAGCTGTAATGCCGGCACAAGCCTGGAGGGGGTGGGTGGTGGCCGGCTTCCAGTTCCTGGAGCTGGAAGCACCGGGCGGGCAGGCAAGGGGACTGCTCCCCCAGGAGGGAGACGGGGGGCTCAGCTGAGGAGCCAGGACAAGGGGGGGGGGGGGGGACTCAGCTGCTTACCACCCCCTACAGGGGCGAGGACCGGCCGGGGTCCACCCCGAGCCGATAAACTTTACATGGCCACTCGTGCGGCCCCGAGCCGCTCTCCCCTGCCGCTGCCGGGGTCCGGAGCCCCGGAGCCCCCCCGTCTCCCTCCTGGGGGAGCAGCCCCCTTGCCCACCCGGTGCCCGTACTCACCAGCTCCAGGAACTGGAAGCCGGCCACCACCCCCTTCCTCCCAGGCTTGCCGCCATTAGCCTGGGAGGGAGGAGGAATGCCACGTGCTTGGGGAAGAGGCGGGGCCAGGGCGGGGATTTGGGGAGGGAGCCAATGGGGGAAGGAGGAGGCGGAGTCGGGGTAGGGATGGGGCGAGAGCCCTTCCGGGAGGGCAAAATTGCTTGTTTGTCCAGTGTCCCGACCGCACGTCGGTCGGGACGCGGGACAAACAAGCAAATATCGGGACAGTCCCGATAAAATCGGGACATCTGGTCACCCTAGCTTCAACATATGAAGCTAACTGAAAAATTTAAAGATTTGGCTTTAAATTACAATACCAGTGAAAAGCACCAATATCTCAGTGTCTTGATCATGTGATATATTTTTTTGCAATTAAAATACACATCGTAATCACCACTCTAATATGGCCAGAGGTACTGAAGGCAGAAGGCCTACTCCATTAACTGTGATTGCTATGAGGCAGGGACAGGACTGAGAATGATTTTCAGTCAGGTTTTGTTTTTCCAGAAATTGAACCAGCGATAGGTGTGTTTTTTAATCTAAGTCCCAAGGTTCAGATATACAGGTCTTGTTTATCAATCTGCATTTCAGTCACAGATGTGCCAAATGGGAGTGGATGCATTTGTTTTTACAAAACTTTGTGCCATTGTGGTTTTGCTTTGCAAAATAAGGAGGGTTCAGATCCATTTTCCAAAACTTTGTGCATGTCGGTCAGATAAATGGTTCTGGTTTTGGCACATACCTATTCACAATCTTTATTTGTAGATAAAGGGCCATATTCATTACTGGCATAAGCAGGCACAACTCTGTTAATGTCAATGCATTGCTCCTGCTTACACCAGCAGGGTATTTGGCCCAGCATCGTGTTCTGGTTCAGCGGTATGCTAAGCACATTTTCACTCAACTACAACAACATCAAGTAAAGCCTCACCAGTGAATATGCCCCACATAGAAAAGGTCTCTCCCTCATTCAAGAGTCCTACTATGAAGTGTGTAGAGTACAACACAGGCAAAGTAAAGCCTGTAGAATAGTCACTAATAGTCTGAGGCCGGGTTTACACTATGAGGTTAGGTCGAATTTAGCCGCGTTAGGTCAATTTTATAATGAATGCGTCTACACAACCAACCCCGTTCCACTGACCTAAAGGGCTCTCAAAATCAACTGCTGTACTCCTCTCTGATGAGGGGAGTAGCGCTAAAATCGACCTTCCTGGGTCGAATTTGGGGTAATGTAGATGCAGCGCTGTGCACTTCGATGGTATTGGCCTCCGGGAGTAGGGTGACCAGATGAGAGATGTGAAATATTGGGACGCGGGCGCCGACGGAGCAAAAAAAAAAAACAAACCCAAGAGCCGAGGGAAAAAAAAAAAAAAAAAAAAACAAGAGCCGCCGGAGCATAGGAAAAATTGGTGGGGGCTGAGCACCCACCGGCAGCTCCACGCCCCGCCCCCCTCCCCCCCGCACCAGCTTGCCTTCGCTTCGCCTCCACCTCCCCTGAGCTGGGGGCCGCGTCCTGCTTCTCCGCCCTTCCTCCAGCGCCTGCGCCGCCATACAGCTGATTAGCGCAAGCCTGGGAGGGAGGGGTGAGGAGGAGGAATGCGGCATGCTTGGGGAAGAGGTGGGTCCAAGGCAGGAATTTGGGGAGGGATCCAATGGGGGAGGGAGGGGGCAGAGTTGGGGCGGGGGGGCACGAGCCCCCTCCGCCTGTGCGCTGGAGGGCAAAATACCAGGACAATTCGCGTCCCGACCGAACATCGGTCGGGACGCGGGACAAACAAGAAAATATCGGGACAGTCCCGATAAAATCGGGACATCTGGTCACCCTATCCAGGAGCTATCCCAGAGTGCTCCAATGTGACCGCTCTGGACAGCACTTTCAACTCTGCTGCACTAGCCAGGTACACAGGAAAAACACCGGGAACTTTTGAATTGTATTTCCTGTTTGGTCAGCGTGGTGAACTCAGCAGAACAGGTGACCAGATGTAGCATAGTGATGGAATAGTGACAGATTACACTATTTCACTGTTACACTTGACTAGCCATTAGTGTCCATGTATTCTGTGTCACAAAATGGTGCCTAAAACAAGGGGTGCTGGAACAATTTTTATGGTGGGGATGCTGACAGTCATTGAACCAAACTGCAAACCCTGTATATGATGGAAACCACTTCAAGCCGCGCGGGCAGCTGCACCCTAAGCACCCAGCACCTATGCCTAAAACAAGCATCTATCACCACCACCAACAGCGACACAGAATTTCATGGAAGCGCTAGTTCTTCTCATCAAGTTGTAATGGCTTAAAAAAGGAATAGATATCCTTAAACACAAACAGAAGGAATCTTTTTCAATAATATGTGGATGTTCAAAACCAAACCAACAACAACAAAACCCAAACCAGAAATATTCTGCAAAAATTCAGATGCAATTAAATCTCCCTTGAATCTTCCTTGGGGAGGGTGGGGAAAAGAGGGGTGAAACAGGTTTGTTTTACTACTGGGCAGTGTAATTTGATTATTATTTTAGCCAAAGCAGTTTCTTTGAGCAGAAGTTAATTAGAGCCCTGGGGTAAAATGTTCAAAACCACCTAAGTGATTTAGGAGCCTACAGGCCAGGTGTCATAGGCAGTTGGGCATCTAAAGATGCAGATACAGCTAGGCACCTACTGGAGTTTTGATAAGCGCCTAGGTACCTTATTTCCATTGAAATCAGGCACCCATCTGAATCTTTATGCAGCTAAATATCTTGGAAAATCTGGCCCTAAATCCCCATTAAAAATGGGACTTGGACACTTTAAAAGCTGTACCCTCAGACTCTATTGAGAAATGGCACCATGAGAAGTGGAGCTAGCCAGACTGAAAGCTACAAACAATTTAGAAGTAAAGGATTTCACTGACTGTCACATAGACATACCAAAAGTTATCGCCAGATCCTGCAATCCGCAATTATACAGTGCCAACAAGCAAAAATGGCACAAGCTCCCTTCCTCCCTCTGCTTTACAGCACATCCCTTTAAGAGCGCTCTGCTGTATTTTACATTTTAGGGTGCAGCAAGAGGATTCCTGCTATGCCTCCATTTTAAGAGCAATCTCCCCGCTTCACCTCCTATTGTTTGTTACACAGACTCATGTTCAGAATGTAAACTCCTTGGGGCGGGGCCCATGTTTCTGTTTCTCGCTGTGCTTGCACAGTGCCTAGCACAATGCAATTACTAGCTATTATTTACATTATAACAGTGTTCTGCTGCCTCAGTCAGAAGCAGGGCCCCACTGGGCTCGGTGTTGTACAGCCATAAAGGAGAAGACGACATTTCTTGCTCCAATCGTTTACAATCTAAATAGGTATAACATGGATGTGTCAGAGGAGGAAGAGAAGTGTGACAGCAATAGGATCACATGGTTGCATATATTCCCTTACTGGAGGTATCAAAGGATTATTGTTTTATATCAGGTAAGTGAAGAAAAGATGTTAATGAGTTACTAACAGGCCATTTGCCTGGGAGGGACTAGTGCTTTGGGGGCCATCTGGACAATACTGCAATGCAAATATTATTAATATTAACAACATTAATACTTATTAACTAGCTTACAGACATGAACGACCAATTTCTTGGATTCTAAGAAGTTTCTTTCCACTTTATAATGAAGTGTCTTTTGGAAAATGATCAAAACTCAGATTAAAAAGTATAGCCCGGCAAGTTCCAGCATCGCTCTTGACTGAGGTGAGTAGGTATCTTTACACCCCCAACACTGACATCCACAAGTGCACTTGGAGGTATTAATCTCTAGGGTTTAAAGCTCCCTTTTTGCTTGCTTGTGTACTTGGCAGGCAATGATCCTATGGCTCCACTTGAAATTAACTGCCTATAATTCTGGTGTCCAGGCCAAATTCCATCTTTCCTTTAGTAAGAGACACATGACAATTAACATGTACTATTCTTTAATAGCTGCTGTGTTTGTCTGCATAGAGCCAATCCATGCTCTGTGTGGAATTAACCAGCTGATAGCACTGGGGGCTATCAAGTGCACAAAAGGCTAAGAGAATAAAAACACAGTGCATTTCTACCACGCTTTGCATATGAATGCACACCTCCTAGTCAATAGGTTTGAGGCACCAAAATAAAAAAAAATTCTCCACTAGCTATTGACATGCTATCTTTTAGTTATACGAATATTTAAGGGTAGTGGAATGTATCAGTAGTATCAACAGCTGCTATGCATATAGCACCTTTTAACCCAAAGCACTTTACAAACTACATTTTTAGAAGTTTTGACTGCCTTTCAAATGCAGCACCCAAAAATGAAGGCCTCCAGACATGTAGGCCCAGATCCACGTAGGTATTTAGGCTCCAACTGAATTGAAATTGAAATCAATGGAAGTTAGGAGCCCAAATACCTTTGTGGATCTGGGTCCTAATGCCTGGGACCGCTTCCTTCTCCCATTCCTTATCACCTCTGAAAATTAGGCACAAAATGTCTCCAGTGGCGCACATAACATATAACTGTATATTCTTATGAAAATCATTTCACCAACCACTGAAAGGGTGGAGGCAGTGTAGCAGACAGACGACCAATACACAGCACATTTCACAGAAGCAGGAGGAGGAATATTTTGGCTTGTAAATGCCAAGGATTTACATCATGGGATATATAATATTTACAAGGAGCAAATAGGATCTCAGCTTTTAAGGTCTTACTCGAAAACACCCAACACCATGAGCTACACAGAGCTCAATTTATCTGCACTACTGGGTTGCCTTTGGGTCTGTGTATGCTACTGTCGAAGGCCAGTTAAATTCACGATGGATCTCAGATAAAAGATAAAGAGCAAATATAGCATCCACTGTGGATTGCCTGGCAGTGAAGCCCAAGGTGAGTAGGACATGTGAAGACTTTTCCAAGAACAGAGGGCAGAGTTAATTGACCTACAGTTACCACATTCAATGCGGAGGCTGTTCCCCCTTTATAGAGCAGGATAATGATCCCATCCTTCCACTCCGCTAGTAACTTCCCAGGAGTCCAAGCCCAGACAAAAAGTTGGTGTAATGGTACAGTTATAGGCTCTATGGCACACCTGAGAAATTCAGGCATTATGCTGTCAGGTCCAGCAGCATGCCCGCTTCGCGGTTTCTTTAGAGTGAACCTCTTCCAATGTAGGTACATTTACAAAAGTTTGCAGGACTTCTTGGATAAAGCATGTTTTACCCTAAGCCTTGTTTGTCAGCAAAGATCCCACAAAAAGTTCATTTTTGGATTGAAGTGACTGTATAGCTTTGAATGGCTGCTGAAATTTATTAGGTCTCCTTTCCTCTTCTGACTCTTTTGTCAAGTTCTCAAAATAAGCTTCAGGGGTCACTTTTGCTTACGCTTGAAAAATACCTTGTAAACATTTCTGATCAGTGTCATCATGGTGCTGTCTATTTCTTTTGCAATATTTGAAATGTCCCACTGTACAGCTGGAGGCGTCGCTTGTAGCATTTCAGTTCTGGGATGGCATCTACTGCTGTTCAGATGATTGTGCCTATGACTGTCCAAGCTAATTCTACGTCATCCAGGAGACTGCCAAGTGTGTCTAATTTGTTTTTCCACTGAGACAGACTACTTATTAGCCAGTGCTGAATTTTCACAGATACCTTGTGCTTTATGTCTCATGAGGGGCACACTTTTATGTTAAAATAGAGGAGTAACTGGCATTTTAGCAACAAAATGATGATGGTGAGCATTTGCCAGGGCTTATGCACCTCTGTAGACCCAGTATGACCTTACTATGCTACGATTCTGATCAATATGTGGTCCAGTTTCTCCCTCATCCACCCATCGTTGAATATCCAGGTTTCCTGCCAGATATCTAAGTGCCTGAACCAACTGCCAGTGTTGGTAATGCTATGAAAAGCACAAGAGAAGAGTAATCTAACAGAGTTGTCATTTATTGTTCCAGAGGAAAATGGCCCAAGAATAGTTTTGAAGCCATTTCTGGGACAACTTGGTGTGGCGTTCATATTTACGAGTACAATAAGTTCGTCGTGCAGTGGAACAGATTGCATCACAGCTGCTAGCTGCTGATAAAATTCATCTTCATTAGCATCTGTAGCTTCCTCAATGGGAGCATAGGCTACACTGATGGACAGCTGTCCATGGCGATGTCTCAACCTGGCATATAACAGTCAATCAGAAATAGGGTGCTATGTTGTAAGTCAACCATACTAAGGTTCAAACTCATGGTTCATCTATGTATAGGTAGATCCAATGCTGTGCTTAAACAGGATGGCTACAATTCATATTTTCAGTCCAAAGCTAGAGAGAATCATATGATAGGTGGGGGGGCGGGGGAAGTGGGGTATATGCGTGGAGGGGGAATTTGCAGAAATGAGACTTGCATAAAGGGAAAGAGACCTTCATTTGTCAGCGTTGTCTGTGCAATGTTGCACACTCAACTCTCATTAAAAGTAATGGGAACTGTATGCACGTCCCACCATAGTACACTGAAAACTATGCAGTTTAAATAAATGTACACAAGAAAAATATACGCAAACGTCTTATTGCTCTAAGGCTATATCTGCACTGGAGCTGGAGTTGTAATTTCCAGTTTGGGCAGATATATCTGCGCTAGCACTGAGCAAGCTAGCACACTCGAGACAGAAGTATATCCATGGCTGCCTGGGTGGTGGGAGAGGCTAGCCACCTCGAGTACATACCTAGGGTTTCAGATGGGAGTGTATTGTGGGGGCTAGCCTGTCCTGCCACCCACAGAGCTGCAGCTATGCTGCTAATTTTAGCGGGCTAACTCAATCAAACCTAGCAGTGGTACATCCATTACACCTCCCAGCTCGAGTATAGGCGTAGCCTAAATCAAATAGTGTGTCACTTCTGAATTTATCACCAACTACACAGAGAGTGCCAGGATCCTCAGCTGGCATAAGCTGGCGTTGCTCCACTGAATTCAATGAAACTATGCCAGCTTAAGCCAGCTATGGATCTCGTCCAATATCTGAAGCCACTGACATGGTTTATTTTAAATTATTGAAGATGATCTAGCTACTGGCTGGCCTGGGTGCTTTTACAGATCTACATACCTTCATGGTATCACTAGCCACCCTTCGCAGCATGATTACTTTCCTTTTTAATTGGCTCTTTTCTCATCAGCAAATTTAATTAACTGACTTAAGGGATGCTAGCGCAAGCAAGACCTAAAAGAAAAAAAGGAGGTGGCTTTAGTTCCTGTTGTGCGTACATGCAAAATAACCAAAGGATTTGGGTTCCGCTCCTCTCGTTTTCAGACAGAAATTCAGCTCCGATAATGATAATCTGCACTTCTAGATCATCTTCCACTTGAGGATCTCAAAGCACTTCGCAAGCATGAACCAGTTAAGCCACACAATACCCCAGTGATCCAGGAAAGGCAATGTAGGGAACACTCACCCAACAGAGAAATGCAGCCACCCTTGGAGTAGTCACAGCTGCTTAACTTTATTTATTTAAAAGCACACACGGACATAACATGAAATTGGGCTAAATTTTCTACTGGTTTAAATGGATGCAACTGCACTGACGTCAATGGAGTTTTGCCAGTTTACACCAGCAAAGAATTTGGCCCAGAGCCCTTACCATCACCAAGTCCACTGGACTATGTTATTTCCATTATATTGCTTCTGGATATCTGTTCTCCACTTGCTTCTATGTGGCCATATAGGATTCCTTCTTCACCACTCTTCATAATAGGTTTTGATACCCCTTGCTAGCACGGAGTAGGACAATGGAAAGGCAGCGTAGTCTTGTGGCTAGGGGATGAGAGCAGGTTCTAATACTGGTTCCGTAACTGACCTGTGGTGTAACCTTGGGCAAGTCAGTTCACCCTCTGTACCTCTGCTTCCCCTTCCACCCTTTGTCTGTCTCATCTATAGACTGTAAACTCTGCAGGGAAGATGCCGTCTCTCACCATTGGTTCGTATAGCACAAGGGGGCCCTGATCTTGGCTGGAACCTCTAGGCATTACTGCAATATCAACAGCAACAGGGCTACTCAGAGTGATATACTACTCAACATGAGGAAGGTTATCAGAATCTGGCCCTATCGATCTCGCCAAGTACTGTGTACTCCATGACACTGTGTTTTGAAGATGCAGTAGATAATCACAGGTCCGTGATTTCAACAATGAATATTTTGTGCCCTCTGGTACAAACAACCCTGTGATGTGATCATTTCAAATATTAGCAGTTAAATCTGACTGCTACGTAACAACATGTGATAGTTTATTTTTATGAATCAGTTAGCTTCTGATTGACTCATTTAAAAAAAAAAAAATTATCCATAATAAAAGGTCAGCCATCCAACCATCTAACACCAACTTCATTTGCTCTAATGAATTGTGTTGTATTTCATTCCTTGTTCCTGATCATAGGGAGCTGGTATTTTGTAGGTAAGCACCAGAGTATTTCACTCCTGCAGAAAGAGATCACCTGGCTGAAGATTCCAGGAACAAATTCATCATTACACATGAAAGGGAACATTTAAGATGGCGTGCATGTAAAGTCATGCTTAAATATAGCCTTTTTGCTGTGGAAATTTCTGTGCATGAAGGGCAAGATTTAAAATGCTGATCAGCATCACTTTTGTTATGAAATGTTTGGAAACAAGCTAATGGATTGAATTTCAGCTGTTTATACTGACTTGACAGCCGTTTCTGCCATGTAAGAAATACAGAGTTTTACAATAATATTGTCTTTTGGGTGCAGATTCTCTTTTTAAAATGGCTCAGAAACATTGTTGGAACATTACAAAAAAAGAAAAAAAATCCTTCTCTCTTTTCCTTTAACTCATGGGAGCATAAACTCCTCTCATGGCCCTTCCTTGGCTGCAGGACTGGGGCACATCAAGTTTCAGGGTCTCTACAAGGCTGCAGAAGAGGCTGTCCACAGTGGCAGCCCCTGTGCTCCCTCAGTTCTAGGGCCTGTTCACTCCTGCGCCTCCCAGAGACCACAATGCCAAAAGGGGGGCAAGTGGGGTGAAGAGCAGATGGACTCATGGCCATGGAGGGAGCAATCAACTGCATCTCAATGTCTGGGGCAAAATGCACCCCTATACAGCACTGGGAGAGATAGTGCTCCTCCGGGGACTGTTTGGCTCCACACTGCCCTCTGCACCACAGTGGCATGAATGCTACCATCTAGCCCAGTGTAACAACTGGGACTGAATCTTATTTGCATTATAATTTTTAGCAAAGGCATTGCCACCATTCACAAAATCAAGTTAACACAGAGAATGCTTGGGGATGAATTTTGCTCTTGGTTTCCCCAGTGAAACTGCACTGGTGCAGATGAGAGCAGAATTTGTTTTTTAATGCTTCTGAGCATGGCATTAAAAAGTGGAAATGAAAGTTAAAATACAATTCAAAACATTTTTTTGTATTCTTGAATTTGATATTTTCTCCTCCTGGTAACAAAAGCATGTATTAAAATATGAACAACAGAAATGTATAAATGGTCTTTATACAACTCTGTTCTTTTCTACAACTTGTTTGCCCACAGAAATATCATTCAAACCCCTACTACTGATGGGGATCGATATGAAAATCCAGAGGTGGATAAAGAACTGGTTAAAGGGGAGACTGCAGCGGGTAGTACTGAAAGGTGAACTGTCGGGTTGGAGGGAGGTCACCAGTGGGGTTCCTCAAGGTTCGGTTTTGGGTCCGATTTTATTTAATCTATTCATTACTGACCTCGGAACCGAATGTAGGAGTGGGCTGATAAAGTTTGCGGATGACTCAAAGTTGGGAGGTATTGCCAATTCGGAGAAGGATCGGGATATTCTGCAGGGAGACTTGGATGACCTTGTAAATTGGAGTAACAATAATAGGATGAGATTTAATAGTGAGAAGTGTAAGGTGATGCATTTAGGGATGACTAACAAGAATTTTAGTTATAAGTTAGGGACGCATAGGTTGGAAGTGACGGAGGAGGAGAAGGACCTCGGAGTCCTGGTGGATCGCAGGATGACTATGAGTCGGCAATGTGACGTGGCTGTGAAAAAAGCTAATGCGATCTTGGGATGCGTTAGGCGAGGTATTTCTAGTAGGGACAGGGAGGTGCTGCTTCCGTTATACAAGGCGCTGGTGAGACCTCATTTGGAGTACTGTGTGCAGTTCTGGTCTCCTATGTTTAAAAAGGATGAACTCAAACTGGAACGGGTACAGAGAAGGGCCACTAGGATGATCCGAGGAATGGAAAACCTTTCCTATGAAAGGAGACTCGAGGAGCTCGGTTTGTTTCGCCTAACCAAAAGAAGGCTGAGGGGGGATATGATTGCTCTCTTTAAATATATCAAAGGGATTAATACCAAGGAGGGAGAGGAATTATTTCAGCTCAGTAGTAATGTGGACACGAGAACGAATGGATATAAACTGGCCGTGGGGAAGTTTAGGCTTGAAATTAGACGAAGGTTTCTAACCGTCAGAGGGGTGAAATTTTGGAACAGCCTTCCGAGGGAAACAGTGGGGGCGAAAGACCTCTCTGGCTTCAAGATTAGGCTTGATAAGTTTAGGAATGGTTTGATGGGATAACGTGATTTTAGTCAATTAGGCATTAACGTGCCATCGCGGGTAAAATGAGGGTCCGGCTGTAGAATCTTGCCTGTATGCTCGGGGTTCTACTGATCGCCATATTTGGGGTCGGGAAGGAATTTTCCTCCAGGGTAGATTGGCAGAGGCCCTGGAGGTTTTTCGCCTTCCTCCGCAGCATAGGGCAGGGGTCGCAGGCTGGAGGATTCTGTTGTGGGTGGGTCAGCTTTTGTGGCCTGCATCATGCGGGAGGTCAGACTAGATGACCATATTGGTCCCTTCTGACCTTAAAGTCTATGAGTCTATGAGTCTACTGAAAACAATTGGGAGAGTGGACTGCTCAGTAGATGAATAGTAAGCTATGCAGCCTTTCACTTCTAGGTTACTAGTTCAAATCTGACTAAGGTCAGCAGAGACCAAAATTCCCACCATCCAATGGCTGTTCAGTGGCCCACTGAAATGAGCTAGTGGTCTCTGCCTGATTCTCAGTGAACAGACGTCCATACCATAAAATCATCACAACAGGCACCGTGTCAGCTGACTTGGGCTTGTGGAGCTATAAAATTGCAGTGTAGACATCCAGGCTCAGGCTGGAGGCCCCGTTGTGGGGTCCCAGGGCTCAGGCTATAGCCCAAGCCCAGACATCTACATTACCATTTCATAGCCCCGCAGCCCAAGCCTGCGGCAGCTGACACAGGCCAGGTGGGGGTGTTTTTTTGAAGTCTAGACATACCCTTTGCTGGAAGTCTCAGCCAACAAGCCAAGGGTTGAAGAGGCAGGAAAATACAAACTACCTTCTTCATTCCTTTTGCTACAATAGAAAACCCATAAAAGCAGATGCTTCAGGTCTGGGTTAAGACACTTTGAAAGGTAGCGCATGGAAGCCTGCACTGCCACTACTTGTGCTGCATGTACTGTGCAACTACTAAGAAGGCTTCAGTTTCCAGTTACCCTGTGTCTGCTCCTAGAAACGTCTTAAATGTTTTTCCGCAATAATGCATCTTTTCCGGTGCTATCAACCAGGTAAGCCACAGCATAGACCAGAAGCAGTCATTTTTACCACTATGTTATCTAACCTTGCTCTTAGAAACTTTTCTGTGTATCAATTTCCATTGCCTGTTTCCATAACTGAAGTAAGAAAATACCAAATTCAAGAAAATTTGGTGGGTAAAAAAACCCACCAAAACGCCAAAAAGCCTGGACATTTGTCATCAATCTCTTTTCAGAGTGTTACAAAATCCAAACAGTCAACAATAAATCTCAGCACTTACTTTGGAAGCTCAGTACCTTAATAGTGTCCCTTTAAAAATACAGGCATAAACAAATCAATTTATATCACAGCAGTACAATGGGCTAGCACAAGACATGTGCACAATCCTCAAAGTAAAAATTATGTTGAGTCCCAAAATGAGTATTGTTTTAAGTCCTAGGTTGATCATCAGATACTTCTTTCCACCTGTCTCTCATTCCTCTGACTTCTCCATGAAGCACTTCAGGACCCAGTTCAATTAGCCTGCCTCTCTCCTCAGTGGAAATGCTTTCCCAGTAGCACCAATTAAGAATGAAACTGACAAGGTGAGTTCCTAGACAGTTCCATACTACAGGTGTCAACACCAGGAAAGCTTCTGTGCAGAGAAGCGTGATGCTAATTAAGCTCCTCTAGAAATGACAGAGCTGATTGTCCCATAAATGTTAACTTGCTGAAAAAGAGGAAGATACTGCGTAGGCTAAAGTGCATGCATGGGGCAGCTAATTTGTTTACCTCTGAGACAGCCAAGATAGCATCAATTCAATAGCAAGAATGCTTTTACCTGTAAATACTAAGCTGGCATTTTCCAGTTCTTCTTGTGGAACCTTGAAACTGAAGGACTCGTTGTAGAAAGGATCTATTGTACCCTTCATGCAAGAGGTTTTCTTGGTTTTGGCTAATTTTAATCCATGAACCAGCTGGATTTTCACAAAGGGATCTGAAAGAAACACAAACACAATTCCAGCTTTACAGTTGCAGCCAGTCAATGTTCCTGTCTCAGAAAGGTTCTGCACAGTTGGGACCAGAGTGTGGAGCGGCACGGTGCAGGAAAAGAGCTCTTGGGCGGGATCTGGACTCTTATCATGTCAAGGTACCAGGTGACTTGCAGTGAAGATGTACAAGTCTCAGGCAGCAGAATTCAGAATGTTTCTGTTGATTCTGCATGGAGTGCAACGAATGGCGACCTTGACAGAAGCCAGGTATGTTGGTCTCACTGACAGATGTCAATAGTCTGACATCAGCAGCAGCTGAAGTAGGGAGTCAGGGAAATATATCGTGAGGGAGAGAGAGAATCACCAGCTGCTAGAATGATGACATCGAACTTTCTCCATACTCAGGTAAAGCAGGTGAGGGGTGAGTAGACATTGTCAAAAATCACACAGCATAACAAGTTTTGCAGAATTAAACCGCCTTTATATTTAACACTCACACAACACTTTGTGTCTGCAAAGCACAGCACGAAAATTGAGAAATAATCCTAAACCACAAAAGCAGAGGCAGGGACAGCATTTGGAAATTCCTGGTTCCCAATCCTATGCTTCAACCAGTAGACTTGGACTCTCAATGTTTGATATATATATATATATATATATATATATATATATATATATATATATATATATTTTAAAAACATATATTAGAGCTATTCAAAGCCATGCATTAATTTTAATGGAACCGAGTGTCCAAATCACTTAGGTGGAATCAAAAATGGCAACCTAACTATACAGGACAACTTTAGAGCACACACAAACATGCAGGCGTGATCTGAGAAATACACTGCCCTTTACCTGAACCTTGGCTCATATCTGTCTGAAGAAGTTGTTTCGCTCGAATAATGTCTACGTTCAGTCGTCCTGCACTGGGAAGGTAATTTAGTGATAGCAGCAGCTCTCCCAACTCGACTTCATTCTACAGGGAAAAGGAAATATGAGATTATACAACTGCAAAGTCAGCTAGAGAGACAACTGCAATTCAACCAACAAAAACAGATCCCCTAATTGATTGAAATGGCAGAAAAACATTTAAAGTCACATTCCATTTTCATCATCTTCAAGAACCATTTGGGGCCTTGCACTGAATAAGGTAAAAATAAGAATACTATCCCCTGCTAGTAGGTTTGCTTCACTATATTATACTTCAATCACTGAACATGGTTCTGTTTTAAAACTGCCATCATTACTCAGTAGTGAGCCTGTGACAGAGTGCTGGGAACCAAGAGCTGAGCCAGCACTCTGGTCACTTAAACACCAATTAATTCTCCCCAGGGCCTAATTAGTGGATTACAATGGGCTGGAGGAGGAGCAATGAGGAAATTGGCCCGTTAACCCAGGAGGTATAAGAAAGCACAGGAAGGAAGTGCAAGAGGGAGAATGAGAACCAGTCTCTGGAGAGAGAATGCTCTCTCCTCAGCAGAGACCCGAGGAGGAGAAACTGAAACTGTATCGAATATGATGTATGGAACAGTAAGGTGATGGGAAGAGCAAATGTGAATAAACTGCACTGGGGTGTTTAGCAGCTGAAGGGCCCTCATCTGCATAGAGAGAGCAGAAGACAGGAACAGATTGTCACCCTGTCAGAACTGTTTCAACAGGATGCACAAGGAGGAGGAATCTCAGGAGCTGTAATTTTTCTTGCTTGCATTTGAAGTTTTTCCGTCTAGTTCTAATCTTAATAATTTAACATGACTGATCTGCTGCTAACATACAAAATACGGGCCCAATCCTGAAAAACAGCCACACGCAAAACTGCCACTGACAACTCTGGAAATTCTGGGCACGGAATGCTTAGAGAATCAGACTCTACAGGATTAAGTAGCATTTCCTTTGTGATATAAACTGACAATAGGGAGGAAATTCAGAGGTGGCATTCACTTAACGAACTTGTGCCCTTATTCCCTGATATTGCAGCATGTCATGCAGTTATCTGTGAGCCAGGCTTACCTGTGTCCTTGCTATTCAGCAGACTGTGTCCTGACCTTAGCTTTATATAAACATAGCTGTTTATCCATTAATCCCCCTTTCGTTGACTTAATTGAAACAAGTAAAAGAAAAAGTGTCTGAGAGCTGATATTACTAAAAGCTGCATAAAAGCGATGGCTTAAAATACTAATGATTGACATGCACTGCCTTTGAAGCTTCCTGATGCATGAGTGTGATTGAAATACATATCCAGTGAGCACCATTGTTGGTTTTACATTCACCTTTCCGATACCTGCAATAACCATAGTATCTTTCTATTCTCACCACCAGAGCTGAGCCCACCCCAAAAACTCCCACATCCAAGCACTGGAGAAGTTCACACCCAGGTCCAGATCTGATCTGTGTGGCCCATCTCAGCAAGGAATAGGAGAAACAATGGTACCACAATCACTACAGAAAGGGCAAGGGCACCCACAGCATGAGATGTTATAAACCACAAGTGGACACAAATGACAACAGCTCTGCATTTTGGGCTGAAATGAACCATAACACTCAGAACAAAACTCGAGCAGGAGAGCTCTCTTCAGAAGTAAATAAAGCCTCAGGATTCCTTCTAGGTTTGGGAAGGACCCTCCATTTCCTGCCACCCTCCCCCATCCTCAGCTGGGAAACTCTGATCCCCCTGTGGCCTGCAGCAGGACATCACAGAGGTGGCTGCTGCTTCTTAATACAGGCCCTTTTTTACTTCCCTCATTAAAGATCCTAGGGCACAAGATGAGTAGGAGCCATTAAATCTGGTATCCTGGTCCAATCCCAACTCTGGTAATTACATTCTGCCCACCCAGATTCCCCTGCAGTAGTTTCTCTTCTATATTGTTTTTATTGACTTTTCAGGACTACATGACAGAGATGCATTTGGTACACAGGTGAACACATGGTAGATTGAGCAAAGCTCTGCGCTTCAGATCTGAATTGAATATGGCATTCTTTTCCACTTTATGTCCTAAATTGATGTGTAGCGTCACTGTGGGTTAATTAAATAATTGTCTGGTTCCACCCTAGAGGTGGCTATATTTCAATAGTGAGTAAAATAATTCCTGTGTATTTAACCCCACATTCTCCATTCTGCTAACGCAAGCCGAGTTAGTGACCACAGTGGAAACAAGCCAGGTGTTGTGGGAGTATTTGCCTCAGCCCCCTGATTGCACAGTGACCTGTCCACTGTATGTCTGTGGGTCAAGGCTGGGAGGGGGACTGGCTGGCCTGGGAGGGAGAAGATGGGTTGATGACATCATCTCCTCTCAAACCTGCATAAACTCCTTCATGGGGGGGAAATAGTCAGTATTTGGAGCAGCAACCAACAGGAAGACTATGGTAGCAGCGCCTATGGCAGAGGGATTTTCTGGCAATGCCCACAGCCCTGCTTTATGAATAGGGTGAGGGACAAAAGGTTAACCCAGAAGATTTAGGCAGACAAAACATTACATGACCTGGCACTGCTCATTTTCATTAAACAACTAGAACATACAAAATTAACATGGCACACATGAAACAGATCAGTAACTGGCTAACTGCTGCTGGCATACTGTGGCTATTTCTTTGGTGTCCACCACTGAAGAAGGCTGTTGATAGGTTGGAGAGAGTTAGAGAAGAACCACAAGAATGTTTAAATGATTATTTTTAGTGCCTTTTAATGACAGACTCAAGGAGTTCAATCTATTTAGCCTAACACAGAAGGTTATGGGGTGACGATCACAGTCTGGGTACTTACATGGGAAGCAAACAAACATTTGATAACGGGCTCTTCAATCTAGCACACAAAGGGATAACAAGATCCAATGGCTGGAAGTCAAAGACAGACAAATTCAGTCTGGATTAAAGGTGTAAATTTTTAACACCTAAGGGTAATTAGCCAATGGAACAATTTACCAAGGGTTGTGACGGATTCTCCATCACTGGCAATTTTTAAATCAAGATTGGATTTTTTTTAAAAAAAGATCTGCTCTAGGAATTATTTTGGGGAAGTTCTAATGCCCCGTGTCACACAGGAGGTCAGGCTATGTAATTACAGTGGTCCCTTCTGACCTTGGAATCCATGCTCAAAGAAATACAAAAGGGAGTTTCCGGTCACAGAGCCTGGTTCAGTCAATGGGCTACGCAAGGTGAGTGTGCTGCACTACGTAACAGACCTAGCTAGGCAACTGGAGTTGCTGAGTGACAGTCCATCTGGGAAGACCCTGCCCATTGCATAGGCCAAGCTGATAAACTTGGGGATGGCCAAGCAGGTCAGAGAAATCAAGCAGGGGGATAAGTCAAACCTAAAATCTGAGGCGATGGAACATATCAGCCTTAATGAGTCTTCCTGAACGGATGCCCTGATCCTGAACCCTCATCATTACTTCCTTAGCCTGATTACAACAGATGGCAATATAAATAGATGCAGCACACTCACACTCCAAATTAACTATTCACCACTCTCCATTTCTTCCCACAGTAAACTTCATTCTTGTTTTACCTAAAAGAAAGATGAAGAAAGCCCCCCACCCACGCACTTCCTCTTGTCGGCCTTAAGGAATTTACACATCATAACTGTGATACTAAGCCCTGGTCTACACTGGGTGTGGGGGGGGAGGAATCGATCTAAGTTACACAACTTCAGCTACGTGAATAATGTAGCTGAAGTCGACGTACTTAGATCGACTTACTGCGGTGTCTTCACCGCGGTGAGTTGACTGCTGCCGCTCCCCCATCGACTCCACCTGCACCTCTCGCGGCGCTGGAGTACAGGAGTCAACGGGAGAGAGCTCAGGGATCAATTTATCGCATCTAGACTAGACACAATAAATCGATTCCCGCTGGATCGATCGCTGCCCGCCGATCCGGCTGGTAGTGAAGACATACCCTAAGAGACTAGCATTGTATTCTGAATCTTCATTACACAGGTAATTCCCTCTGGTCAGGAAGGCACTGCGCACGGGAGATCGAAGTCTGAAAATATACACACTGTACTCTGCACCAAGGGTAGGTCCAAACCCTACCTAAGCACACGACTGTGCTCAGTCTCAGCACTGAACAGGCAGCTGAGTGGGTGTTATGATAGAGGTGTTTAGAAAAATTAGTGGAAATGTACTGTCTTTACCAGACGATTTTTCCCAGCCAGTTTCTTATTGATATTGTGCATGTGCTCGGGGAACTACTGCCAACCATCTGTGAGATGAGCCCAAGCCCTTAATAGCTGGCTTAAGCTAGCAGAAAAGCCTTAGGCATATTATTAAGGATAGTTGATGCCTTCCTTTTGGAGAGCAACACACCATCCATGCTTCAACAAATACTGTCTAGGCCCTTGCTCAAAAAGTCATCGTTGCTTGTGGGGCACCTAGGCAATTGTAATATCCTGATCCCTAACCCTTTCCTAGTACCACAGCAACCCTTAGGGTAGCTGATTATCTACTTGCTTACACATGGCTGATGTAGACAGTAGCTTGACACTGGGTCGCTCCCAACGTGGGTCTTTACACTCTATGAAATCAGTTCTGGATTAGTCTCACAGACAGAAAAAATTTCCCAGACATCACTGCACTTCATCCGCTCACTGCACCACAAAACAGGCTGCTGCCACTCAGGACAAAGTCTATTGAACGGCTGATTCTGAATCCTGACAGACCAGTCACAGGTTGGCATGTAGGGTATAAAACAGTGGTGGGCAACCTGCGGCCCATCAGGATAATCCGCTGGTGGGCCGCGAGACAGTTTGTTTACATTTGCACGGCCACCCGCAGCTCCCAGTGGCCATGGTTTGCCCTTCCCGGCCAATGGGAACTGCGGGAAGTGGTGCGGGCTGCAGGGACGTGCTGGCCACCACTTCCCGCAGCTCCCATTGGCCAGGAACGGAGAACTGCAGCCACTGGGAGCTGTGGGCAGCCGTGCAAATGTAAACAAACTGTCTTGTGGCCTGCCAGCGGATTACCCTGACAGGCCGCATGCAGCCCCTGGGCGGCAGGATGCCCACCACTGGTGTAAAAGGTCCATACTGTCTATGAGACCATCTGCATAATTCTGAATCCTGTCACTACCAGTGATTTCATGTACAAATTTAATCTGAATCAGGTATTCTTCCATCCCTATTAACATTGTTATAACATGCCATTGGTTTAGGGTTGCCAACTTTCTACTCACACAAAACCAAACATCCTTGCCCCGCCCCTGCCTTGCCCCTTCTCCAAAGCCCCGCCCCTTCTCTAAGGTTCCACCCCCTGCTCACTCCATCCCCCCTCCCTCTGTCACTTGCTCTCCTCACCTTCACTCACTCATTTTCATCGGGCTGGCTCAGGAGGTTGGGTGCAGGAGGGGGTGAGGGCTCCAGCTGGGGGTGCGGGCTCTGGAGTAGGGCCAGGGATGAGGGGATTTGGGGCACAGGAGGGGGCTCTGGGCTGGAGCCGAGGGGTTCGCAGTATGGGAGGGGGCTCTGAGCTGAGGCAGGGGGTTGGGGTATGGGAGGGGGTACAGGCTCTAGGCTGGGGGTGTGGGTTCCATGGTGGGGCCAGAAATGAGGGGTTCAGCATGTGGGAGGGGTGCCGGGCTGGGGCAGGGAGTTGGAGTGCAGGGGTGTGAGGGCTCTGGCTGGGGGTGCGAGCTCTGGGGTGGGGATTTGGGGTGCAGGAGGGGGCTCCAGGCTGGGGCTGAGGGGTTCAGAGTGCAGGAGGGGGCTCCAGGCTGGGGCAGGGGGTTGGGGCACAGGTGGGGGCAGGGGTGCAGGCTCCAGGTGGCGCTTACCTCAAGCAGTTCCCAGAAGCAGCGGCATGTCCTCCCTCTGGCTCCTATGTTGAGACACGGCCAAGAGGCTCTGCGCACTGCCCCGTCCGCAGGCGTTGCCCCTGCAGCTCCCATTGGCCACGGTTCCCAACCAATGGAAGCTGCAGAGCCAGCATTTGGGGCAGGGGCAGCATGCAGAGCCCCCTGGCTGCCCCTACACGTAGGAGCCAGAATGGGGACTTGCCACTGATTCTGGGAACCACGTGGAGCCACGGCAGGCAGGGAGCCTGTCTTAGCCCCACTGCGCCGCTGACCAGACTTTTAACAGCCCGGTCAGCGGTGCTGACCAGAGCCACCAGGATCCCTTTTTGACCGGGCATTCCGCTCAAAAACTGGACACCTGGCACCCTACATTGGTTTGGTTTTTTTGTAACGTATCCATTCTTATTTGTCACTTGCAGTCATTGTTTAATCTGGTTCATTGCAGAGTTCAGCTTTTGCAAATTCCAGTATGTTTGGAAAACACAAATTGGAAAACTGTGTTACATAATGTAAGATACCTATAACTTTTCTCAGTAGCGTAACTAACAATTAGTAACACCACCAAACAATTCATTTTGTAAATATCCATCAAAGCATAAATATAAGATGCAGGGCAGACACTAAAACCGTGTACAGCAGTGGTTCTCCACCTATTTACCATTGTGTTATGTGGGCCACGTCCACACAATACATATACTATCCTCATGGCCCTGAGGATGTCACATGGGCTGCAGCTGTGTGCTGACTGGGCCGCAAGAGGCCTGCAGGTTGAGAACCACTGCTGTACAGAAATGCAGGGCTCTTCAAGTCACCCTAGGCTCAGGTACTAAATATCTGCACCAAGATTCAGGGGAATTACTGCTGGGTCCTGGTGGTAGGTGGACCCATTTAGTTTCAATCAGGATCTACAGGAGTTTAAAGTATCTCCTTGGCCCAAACGGAACTCTTAGGAATAGCTATCCTTATGCTGAAGTTTATGTGGTTTTATTGTTTTTGAGTCACCAGCATAGCCAGACCCCAGGAAGTGGAATGGAGAGGGCAGTGAGTTTGGGCATGGAACAGGGCCTGGCGCTCTGTCAAAGACAGGGTAGGGACTCCATGTATTCATGGTAAGCTTTAAATAAAATTAAATTTGTATATTCAAAAATGGAGCTTTTTTAAACATTGCTTCATTTTGTGCACACACAAAATTGGTGTATGAGTGTAAAGCTCAGATTTGCACACACAGATCAGGCAGTCAGGCATCTACCCACACAAATCTAGGCAAATGCAGGTTAACCAAAACACTTTTTAAATTTTTTTTAAAAACTTGGTCTATAGTGAACTACGCACAATGCTGCCTACTGAATGATCCCGGATTCGGTTAGCACAAAGATAATGTAAGGTCCTGATCTTCAGTTGTGCCCTTTTGCACATGCCTAACTTGTTCATGGGGCAAAGCCCCCGTGAAAAACTGGGTCTATATTTTACTAATAGTCTTGCATGCAATATTCAGACAGAAGGTGATGAGTTACAAACTACTGTGCGTTATGCTCCAATCCAAAGCCCATGGAATTGAACAGAAAGACTCCCATTAACTTCAGTGGGCTTGGGATCAGGCATCATCTGCCTAAATTTCCCTTGAGGCCTTTTTGTGTGTCACATTGCTTTCCAGCTTAGTGTCAGCAATGTCCAAACACCGCATGTTTCCATTAATTGCCTTGAAGGAAGTAATGTGCAATCCAACCCACAAAGACCACATCAGAATGGGTTTGCTGGAAAATGGCAAAAAGTAATAGTCTTAACTGTTTCATTGTTGAGCACAGCTGGTAATGTGCTTTCCAGAATGACAAACAGCATTTTCAAAACAAAATGCAGTTCACTGAATAGCCTACCATACCAATGACTCAGGGACTTGAAAAGGCATTTAACTTCAGCAGTGAACTATACCTGATCTTATCCATATATTTTCAGCTCAGCTGTAGGAATATGAATGCTGGATAGTCCAAATCCTGCTACAATGCAGGGAGGTGGACCAGATGACTACAATTCAGCACTGAAAAATTTTCTTTGAATTTGTTTGTAACCTTGCACTTCTCTCCTGGTGCCTTAGATTTATCAACCCATTGTTCATTAATCAGGTTCATATGCTGAACCATGCTTGCTAACTTTATTCTTGTTCTTTGGTCACCTGTCATTCACAGTCCTCAATAGCGCCACATGGAGTCCAATTAACAACCAAGTTACAAATGGATCAGTTGCTCCAGAAAAACCCTGGCAAGAGTTAAAACTTCTCAAGGTTTAGTTCCTGCCTCTCCTATACACTCTGCAAGACAAGTCCACACTGCTGAATCTGAGCATTGATATCTGACACTCTGTCTAATTAGAGCAGTGGTTCTCAACCTTTCCAGACTACTGTACCCCTTTCAAGAGTCTGATTTGTCTTGCGGACCCCAGGTTTCACCTCACTTAAAAATTACTTGCTTACAAAATCAGACATAAAAATACAAGTGGCACAGCACACTATTACTGAAAAATTGCTTACTTTCTCATTTTGTCTGTATGAAATGTTAGTTTGTGCTGACTTCGCTTGTGCTTTTTATGTAGCCTGTTGTAAAACTAGGCAAATATCTAAATGAGTTGATGTACCCCCTGGAAGACCTATCTATCCCTGGTTGAGAACCACTGAACTAGAGAAGCCAATGGAAGGGTTTGTGTCAGCGATGAAATCCCCAGCACTAGGAAGAATGGGTGCTGAATAGAGTCATTTGTTCAGCCAGCAAAATGGAGACAACTGGGGAAAGTCAGCAGTTGATGTGAGATGGCTATTTTTATTACGACAAGTCAGCTGGGAGAGCTGACCAAGTCAGATGAGATTGGTAAAGGGGTTCTTACTTAGTTTGGTGGGAAGCAAATTAGAAGCCTCAGGCCAATTCAGGTTGGCATAACTGGTTGGAGAGGAATGTTTCTCACTTCCGTGTGCCTGTCAAATTTGGGAGGGCTCCCTCTCAATGCTCTGCATAAATACGGCATGACTCTATAATCATCAGCCCTTTGGTTTCCTTGATTTTATTATATAAATATATATCATATATACTATTGAGGAAATGTTACAATATTTTTTCCCTAGTGACTCTGTGCACTTAAGCATCTTTTTGTTACAACAATGAAGCCTTTTCAGGCAGGATAGGGAAGGTTTGATAAAGACATCTCTCTCTCTCTTCCACATAAGTGCAGGGTTTGAACAAAGAAAGGGGGAAGCTTATGTATTCGGTGCCATATTTATTTTATTGGTGCTCAAGGAAGAGAAGAGTCTAAATTTTGTTTGTCGAAGACCTTTTAATGAAAAAAAATGCTGTGGGTTTTGCCTGTATAGGTCCACTTTATATTTTGCTCACAGTAGTTATGGCAAAACCTCTAATATTTCCCCACTACAGGATCCAGGGATACATTTACATCCCAAAGTTTGTAAATTTAAATGCCTAACTTGATGCATAAGGAAAAGAGATTACACCTTAAAACCACAAACAAAACCAGTATGTGGCAATCTTTACTACCCCCTTTAAGTGAATGTTCATTTTTTTCTGATACAAGGCAGGTATATCGTTCAGTATTACAGGTGGGTATGTTTCCAGTTCTGTTTAGAGATACTGTAGAATACCACAGGCCGTGAGTTTTTGAACCTATGCTGTTTGCTGTATATGTCTCCCTTTGGCACCATCATTTAAAGGCATAATTTCAGTTACAATTGTAATGCTGATGACATGATGTGTTTTGATCCCAGCTGACCCTGGGAAAGCAATTTCCTGTTAGATTAGGTAGCTAAGTGACATCCAGTCTTGGATGTCCATTATTTTCCTGAAGTTCTGATTATTGCTTCATCCTTCACAGTTCCTTCTTATGGGTGCATTATGCAGCCTGTTACTAGTCTGTAACCTTGGGGTTGTCTTTGATGCAGAACTTTCTGTAACTATCATTGGGGTGGAATCTAACCCTCACAGAAAAGGCTCGTTTTTTCTGCCATCTCTGGAACACAGCAAGGCTGTCTCGAGAGAAGCAGCGTTTAATTTTGCCATTAGCACATCTTGTTTGGAACAGTGCAGTGCACCGTTCACAGGCCTTCCGGACTGTTTGAGATCGCTACAACATGCCCAGAGTTCTACAGCTCAAAGGCTCCCTGACTCCAGAGGTACATAGTGTATTACATCAGTGTGCAGATCTATACAGTGCTTCTAATGAAGGTTCAAATTGATTTTCCTCCTCAAGGTTATCCCTGGCATTACCTGCGTGGGTATATTAGAACACTGCTGCTTTAGTACACCCTGCTCCCACAGGCTTCCTGCAGCTTCCTACAGTAAATGACTAAAGACTTTTGGAGGTCTGAGCTGCTGTATAGTATGCCTTGGCAACAATTTACCCACCTATGGTTAGGGGTACTGAGCACAAAGCCTGGTTAAAACATAGCCATGAGATCTGGGTTGTAGTCCCACTAGCTTTGCCAGTGAATCCCTCTAGAATTTGGACAAGTCACTTATTCTACCCAGCCTTACTTGGAGAGAATACTTTCCACCTTGCAGGGTTGTTGTGAGGCTAAATTCTTTCAAATTTGTCACGCACTTTGAGCGCCTGGGATAAAAGGAGCTAGTGAGCAGCACAGGATTATTCTTATATTATCAATGCACCATGCAGACCCATTCAAATTAATGGGGATCACTTGGGCAAATCCCCATGCAGCACACTGAATATTCATCCAACATGTGTAGCCCATAGAGCTAGCTTAGCCTTTTATTATATTCAGTAACTCAAGGAACCTACAGACCCATATCCTGTAAGACAATCGCTTAAGCAAGTTAGCATAAATATAGCCAAGCCTCGTAGGTCTGTGATCCTTGGGATAGATAAATGGCCTGACAGCTACCTTTAGATTTTGGGGAACTAGGAATAGCTTGCTCAATAGCAGGAGTTGGAACCTAATGGTACTAAGCAACTGCAGGAACACTGAAGTGCTACTGGGCTTGGATATTTTAGGATAGAATCATCGGCAGATATCTAACCACAAACTTGGCTGAGCAATAGGTGACATATGTAATGATGAGTTAAATGGCATTAATATGGATAAGGGCACCCCAACATGATCAGGGCAAGGAAGTCAGATTTGGACATGGAAGGCTGGGCATTAGCATGAATATTCATGATAATGCTCAGGCCCTATAATAGGGCAAACCTCCAGGTAGAGGGGGTTAGCTTTCCATCGTTCAACCCTTCAGCTCTACTGTTATCTATCGCCAATCTTAGGCATTGGGGAACTTGGACCATTGGACTCATTTGGCCAGCCAGAGGCAAGGCTGGTCCTTTGTCTCTCACCACCAGGTTCTCAAGGAAAGTTGTACAGTAAAAGCTGTGTTCTCCAGCTCTTTACCAACCGGAAAGTCTATTAACCGGCATTTCTGATATCTCCCAATACAAATCTTCAATCTAGTAACCGGGACTAGTATCCTGGCCAGGAAGTTATGCAATTGCACATTCTGCACTCTCCTTTTATGCAAAAGAGGCAGAAGACAAGCAAGCAAGCTGATATGAGGGATTTATTCAAAAAAGCAGCTTCCAAGGTGTGTCATAGGGTCATTACAGATTCAGCCCAATCTCCTACACCTTCTGCATCTACAATGATAATTGATGTTGATAATGAGGACCCTGAGGCACTGCAAGATGCTGAAGTGCCTTCTGAATCATCAAAGATTAAATTATGTTCAGTATAATTTAGTGTTAAGTGTATTTTTAGTGATCTGGGTGTACGCCATGCGCGGCCCATAGTGATATGTAGTGTCAGAAGATAACCTATTGTATAGAAAACTTTACCTGTATACACCTAAGTGCTTCAAGAAGCCAACCACTCTGCAGTGCGATACTACTACTGAATTGGTGAGTACCTGTATACTATTTTATACTTTATTCATTTTACTGTATTCTAATTCTTTGAAAATAGGTATTCCATTGGTAAGTATAACTCTTAGTTAACCGGAATATTTGAATTACCAGCACCCCCCATTTCCCCAACATGCCGGATAACAAAGCTTTTACTATATACAAGTCTAAGAGCTTATGCAAGGAATGATACCAGAGATATCCCCAATACTGTATTATTCCTCTCTGCTTATGTGGTTTGGAGCTTTTCTGCCTTTATCATTGGCTCTAATAAAAATCACCAAGGCTTTGCCTGCAGTGTGAGTGTCCTTGCCATATACCACGAGGTTCCCTACAAGATACTGAACGTGTTGGTTTTAGTTCTGTGCAGATTGATTCTGGGACAAGAACTCTATTACCCTCAGCTCATTAATTAGGATCAATTGGCAATCAATACTATCATTATTAACCATTAAATAGGATCAGGCAACACATATAACCAATATTAGACTGAAGGAGCATTTGTTCAGCTCCGCTTCCACCTCATGGGGGGACTTTCTCCCAGGTTAGCTGTATGTATATCCCTCAGGTCACACACCAACTAGCAGTGGCCCTGTGATCTTCCCTCCTTACAGAGAGTTTCAGTTACCCCCACTATCATCACAGAGAAAGTGAAGCAGCTGCTCTGTGATGCCTCCTCTTGGTCCCAGGATGGGGTTGGGAGGCCTCCTCCAGCATAGGTGGGTCAGAGTTGTACAGGAGGAAAAGTTCAGGTAGAAAGGGAGCCCACAGCTCTTCACAGGACCTTTTCTCCTACTGCAATCCACCACACTGGAACCCAATCCCCATACCACAAGACATACTGGGGCCTTGTCTCAACTACACGTATCTAATCCCATTAGCTCTGTCTTCAGAGGGCAGGCCACTTACAGCATATCCTCCCAGGAGTTAAAGTAAGGAGCAGCACTGCTAAAAGGCAGAGGAAGAACTCCCACTCCTCTCCCTCACCCTGGCTGAGGAGAGTTTAGCTAACCCCAGCATTCAATCCTCCCATCTCCTCACTGTCTAGTGAGGGAAGGACTCAGCAACAGAACCCTGGTTTCCCTCCCTTACTGGAAGTTCTGCTTCACTTGTTTAGTTCAACAGCTGCTACGGTTTGGGGCATGTTCAAAATACTGACTGGAGTCTCTGGCATGCTCAGTGGCTTTGAGCCAAGTTTGTGGAATTAGTTTCTATGCGGATGCACAAATCTCTGAACCAACTGCTGTTTCAAAACTTTTGCCAAAGAAACAACTGTCCGATGATCAGTTTTACTGGTTTTTAATTTTCTGTCCAACTTCTTTCATCTATCTGTGAAGGGCATTATGGAAACCTGCTTTTTTTTTTTTAAATGATGGATATTACAGCCAAATGCAAATGATGTGCACATTTCCACAGAATGGCACTTGCAGCTCCATAGACCCAAAACTGAAAAGTCTGGGAATTCTGCAGCCAAGAATGAATTCAGTACATTCACAAGTGAAGACTTCCAAAACAAATGACATAAACGGTGCAGAGTTCATTATAAGTTGCTAAAGAAATGCTCAGAAATGACCTATAAACTGAGTCTTTAATTTCTCTACCCCTCTTCTTTACCAATCAATATCTCTGTTAAGGTCAGAGAGGAACAATGAGGACACATATTTTGTGTTTACTCTTGAGTCAGGAATCAAAACTAGAGCTTCAGAGAGCTGTTGGAAGCTTGAATCTCTTGTAAGCAATTTCTTTAAGGCTGAGTGCAACATTCAAGCAAGAAGCCCATTAGACTCCCACTGAGCCCTGTACTTATGAACCTATGTTCCCAAAAAGTGAATGCCACTCAAGTGTACTAGCGATATGAAGGTTCAAAGGAAAGGTACAGCAAGTACCCCCCCATCTTTTATCAGACGTAGCTCCATGACAATCTCTGGGGAGGGGAAAAGGAGTTCTTATGAATTTTCACACACCAGCAAGACATGGGTTTTCACATGCAGAATAATGATCTCTCAGCTCTGATCAACACTGGTCCAAAACATTTCAACTCACCTATTCATAAACACCCTTCCCCCTCAAAAAATAATAATGTGTTGATAAAACTAGGGGTGCACCATACTCTATTTTAATCAATCTCTACAGAGAAATGTGAGACTCTGAGCATAGATATAGCAAGTACTTTCAACCTACTTTACAATAGTCAGGCAATTCCATTGTATGGAGTTATTTAAGGAGGGTAAAATATTTCTTCTTTTCTGGCTCTGGTACTATTTGAACTGGCAGATCACTGGCCCTCTTTCTGGACTCAATCTTGCAAGGTGCTGGCACTCTGGCCCCAATTCAGCTGAGCACTGAAGCACATGATCAATGTTAAGCCCCACCGAAGGTAAGCACCGGTGTAAGTGCTTCGCCGGACTGGTGCCAGAGTGCTCCACTCCTTACAGGATCAAGCCCTCTATCTTCCTTGTGAATGTAGTGTCTGTGAAAGGCACTGGTTCAACAGCCTGGCAGAATATGAAGCCCTCGATTGATCCACAGACCAGGGACGGCATATGAGGTGATGCCCTGCCAACATGCCCCAATCCTGAGCTGGAGGGATCTCTCCTATGGGCCGAGGGGACAGAACAGTGCTCATGCACTTTCAATCCTGAGCATCTCTGATAACAAAAATGTCTGCTGGGATGGTGGTTTTTGTGATGTGGACTCCTGCTCACTGGCCTGGGAACTGAGCCAAAATAATTGTACATGCTGTTGACTAACAAGCAGCCAAACGGTAAGAAATGTCGCTCACTATTGATCTGGGCTGGATCTGAACCAACTCCCTAGAAATTAAAAGCTGTATATTCCATTATGAATCTTGTGAGGGCTAAAGAGCTTGCCTGATCCAAACCCCAGTGAAAGCAGTGGAAAGACTCCCATCAGCTTCAATAGGAGATGGATCATGCCTTTAATTTAGGGAAAACATGCATTTGCTTCTATCCACCTTCTCACTTGCAACAAGATGTGTGCCCACACTCCCTTGTCTCTGCTCATTTCCAGACCCAGTTCTAAAGATGCACTCCTTTTTTAAAGGAACCATCCCTGGACTTGCTTCACCCTACACTGCCTCACAGCCGTCGGTCCTGATTCTCCATTGCCTTGCACTGTGTGTTGTCATTTACACTTGGCCACAGTAAGCACAAAGTAGTTGCCATTCTGATCTGGTAGCTTTTTACAGCCACTTTCTCTGCACTTCTAAAACCCTTGTCCTCTTTGCTTTTTCTCTCTCTCACCACTATTCACTTCTCTTCTCTGTAGCTCTTGCCATCTGGACCAGCCTTCCTGTATCTTTCCAGCTCATGAAGTTTCCGTCTATTTTTAAATGTCACCATAAAACAGACATCTTGCCTTCTATCTTTACATTCCTCGTCTATGCCTTTTCATTTTTCTCTCCTTCTGTTAATGGTCTTATGACTGACTGTTTCAGCATTTTTCACCACACAAGTTTTACCACATTCATTGCTTTCTGTCTCATACTGGGGCAGATCCTCAGCTGGTGTAAACCATCATAGCTCCACTAACTGCAACTAAGAATCCACACCCGTTTTGTATGGCTACTTAATTCTGTAAGTGTCTGCGGATACCTTTATGCAAAATCAAGTTTCACTGAATTGTAAGCAGATTTTTTTTCTCCCAATGTATTAAGATTCCTAGAATTCGTTTGGAAGATACAATTGGAGCAAATTCAATTTAAATGTAGTTAACAAGAAATTTAAAAAGGCTGACAGTGAACTTTCTTCTTCATCGATCTTACAGGAAGCTTCCTCTCGGCTTCAAACTCAGCACTTTTAAAAAATAAGATGAGTAGAAAAGGCTTCCTTAGCACAGGTATAAGCAACACTATTTTTTTTTATTTCCATTTTTGTCATCCTGCAGATGGAACTTTCTGTTTATAAAAATAATAGATACAAATTGCAAGCATACACCTTACCCTTTCACTACAAAATATTAAGACCGTACTTTAAATTAATATGAATTAATATTTTACTTATTTAAATATCTATTTTTTCCTTTGAGCATATTCTGTGGTATTTGAGCTGTCACCTACCACCCCACACGGGAACCCAGACGGGGTATCATCAGAACAACAGATGCAAAACCTGCATCTCCACTGCTTCAATGATCAACCCCGCCCCTCAAACACACCTTTCAAGTGCCTATCACAACAACATGTGGAGTACCTCATCCAGTACATGAAATGCCCCAATAACAACTATGTGGGTGAAGCCAGACAATCACTACTCTCTCGAATGAACTCACACAGGAAAATGATAAAAGACAAAAACACCCTGTCGCCTGTGGGTGAAACACTTTTCACAAAGCAATCACTTTATATCAGACCTATCAGTCCTCATCCTCAAAGGAACCCTGCACAACATTTTCAAACGACAAGCCTGGGGGCTTAAAATCATAATTTTGCTAGATACTAAAAATCATGGTTTTAATAAATGCACTGGATTTATGGCTCATTACAACAATCTTTAACCCACTAACCCCCCTTTTTGTCCTGACTACAAGAGTGTTAACAGGCCACTTCACCTTGAATGATCCTTTAGAATAGGTGCTAACTACTTATGACAGTGGTCCCCAAACTTTTTCCATCATGCCCCTCCTAGAGTGGCATGCCCCACAGTTTGGGGACCACTGACTTATGTTCAACTATCTGTTCCATCTTGTATTTAGCTGTGACAGTATAAAGACCTTTCCCAGACCCGGGGAAGAGCTCTGTGTAGCTCAAAAGCTCGTCTCTCTCACAAACAGAAGATATTACCTCACCCACCTTGTCCCTCTAATATCCTGGGACCAACACAGCTACAACAACACTGCGTGTATCCTCTATAACAGCTGTTCCCTGATCCCTCACCCTCCTCCGGTCACAAAAAGAATTCGGTGGAACTGCTAGGGCATATGGACTCTGATGGACATTATGTTTCTTGCAGGAATATTGATACCACTAAGACTTATTGAACTTAATGACTTATTGAACTTAATGATCAAAAAAAAAAATCCATGGTCTCAACTTCCCAGTGCTTTTGACAGCTCCATTCCAGCTTAGGCTGCATGTAGTATGGACCAAGTGATGTCGAAAACACATTTTAAACTGTCCTTATATTTTAATTTTTAAAGAAAACAACTCTCATTCATCAACCTGACACGCAGACACAGTAGCACTAGGACTGTCCCAGGTTTCAAAGGACTGAAAGTTCATCTGACCTGAGGATGTTTGTTCCCCCTGGGTAATGCTCTGGCTTACAATGGCTTTTTCAGGGATGCAGTGCAGCCCAGAATTTCTGGAACACTAAGTGGTATGGCTACATTCCCTCCCTCATCTGTCCACTGATGGCTAGAGTAGTGCAGGGGTTCAGTACCTCTTGGGATTTAATCCAAAATGTTCAACCTCAAGGGCCAAAGTTTTGGCTGTCCTGGGGGCCTGATTTTCAAAGGCACTGAGCACCTGGAACGCCAATTGGTCTCAGTAAGAGAAAGATTAGGCTACTGTCCTTTAAAATGAAAGCCAGGCTTGATGGAAGAAAGATGCAAAACAAAATCTACTTCCCAACTAAAAAAAAGGAATCACTCTAGCTTCAAAGGCCTCGCAAAATCCAAGCTCGAATGGCTCTCTCTGTGAAAAGCGAACTACAGAATCACAGCATGGTCTGACTGACTATCAAAGGAGAAGCATCCAGTGAAGTCAATGGGGTCGCTCAGTGGTAAATGAGGGCAGAATTTAGCCCATTAACTTCAATTTTCCATTCAGGAACACAATCAGTATTTTATTGGTCCATTGGGGCTCAAATCTTCTGGTTCAAGTACTCTTGAATTTTAAACTCAGCAGAAATTCTAGCCATAGCTTGTCTTTTAAAAGTCATATTCAGATACTGTGGGACAAATTCTCCTCTGTTACAGTGATGCAATGATAGTGTAACAGAGAGGAGAATCTGGCCCACAGGATTATGATGTAGAGTTTGGGGTGCTCTGCACCTCTGAGGATCAGGCCCTAAATTAGCAAGTGAAGAGTAAGCTGCACAAGTGCAGCTCTTCACATAACATGCATGTACCACATGACATTTCAGTTGCTACGCTAATAGAAATAGATCACTCTGCTTGTAGCTTGGTTTTTTATACCGCCTTCTGTCTGCCAACTTAAGAGATCGAATGTATCAGCAAAACTCTCCTTGTCCATTAACGTAATGATTAATTAATACATGATTATCACAGAGGTTTCGAGACACCAGGCCAAATTCTGCTCTTGCTTACATCTATGCAACCTCATTAAATTCAATTGGCCTGGTGAGAGCAGAATTGGACTGACTGACTTTAATGCAATACATGTGGACTAGAACAGTGTTTTTCAACCTTTTTTTGGGCAAAGGCACACTTGTTTCATGAAAAAAATCACGAGGCACACCACCATTAGAAAATGTTAAAAAATTTAACTCTGTGCCTATATTGACTATATATAAAGTAATTCTCTTGAATAGGAATCAAATAAACACAAAGAAAGTATTTTATAATTACTTTATTATGAAATAGTAAGTAAACAGAAATATGAAAAATTATAAAATACTTTATTCAGTGCGCAACCTGGGTTTAATATTTTTTTCCCACGGCACACCAGGCAACATCTCGCGGCACACTAGTGTGCCGCGGAACAGTGGTTGAAAAACACTGGACTAGAAGACTGTATAAAGCCAATGCTCTCTGGTAGGGAGGCAGACTGCCCCACCAGGAGCTCCGCCTGATGTAGGCACAGTGAGCCTGATTCACCATTACCCTGTACTTCGTGCTGGCACACACATCAGTGCAAAGCGGACATAAATAGCTGCCAAACCAGAACGTTGGCATTTTAGAATCACTTTGCACTAGTGAAAACAACAACATAGGGTGAATTGGGCCTAATACCTCTGGAATCCCTGGGACAGCCCAGACCAGAAGAGATCTTTCCACACTCCTGGAAGGGCAGAGGGAGGGGGGCCATGATCCCGAGCATGCCCCTCCCTACCTCACCCTCTTTTGGGCAAGACTGCATGTTGAGAGAACTAAGCTCAAGAGGTTCTCGCGCACAAGGATCAGCCATTGCCCAGGAATCCATGGGTGGAGGAGGCTCCTTCCATCATCCCCACACAAACTAGCCACATATGCATATACTGGGCTAAATTCTAATACACTGTAGTCTGAAATGCACCCAACAGCACTATGTATCTTGTAATTAATCAGAATCCATCAACTTTTCTTCACTACTGTGAAACACTTGTGGTATTGCACCATATGGGTCAGACCCTCACCTGGCATAAATTGACACAAGTCAGCTGAAGCCACTGGAGCTACACCCATTTACATCAGCAGCGGATATGATTCCATAGCATGCAGGCCAGCGTGAAGTAGATACTATTACTTCCTTATCACCAGACATGTTAGGACCAGATCCTGTAAGGGGTTTGACTTGAAGGCAGTGAACACCTTGCATACTCAGGCCCTTAACTTGCATTAACATGACACTGTTATATCGTATACATAATGGTTTCAGCATGTGCTGACAAGCATTAATCATACACAAAAAGCCAAGTTGGAAAAAAAATGCAGGGCTGCAATGGGTTTGCATGGCTATAAATGAGAACAAAATTTGGCCCTCTGCCCTCAGATACACCAATGTGATGTCCACTGCCATCAATGGGAACTGCATACATGTATGTGAGGGCATATTTGTAAATACAGACTTGGGAGAACAAGGGATAGGATGCAAGATAAGCCTTGTAAGGCTGGTTAAACGCTTACGCATTTAAACACAGAGCCCTTTAGCTGTTCTACCACCCCTCCCAATATCAGACTCTAACCAGTGGAGCTGAACACCCACATCTCATTTTCACCCATGGAGCCACTCACTTTGGTTGGTGAAAGAATTTTTCCCTATGCATTTACAAAAAGTGTTCTTGTTAATCTCATCATGCTACTAGCTTTATTATAAAAAAAACCAAACTTAGTCATCTGCATCATAATAAATAAATAATATTGAGAAATCAAGGGCCTGATTCTCCACTCCCTTGTGCATTTATAGCAGTGCAAAGTTAGAGCAAAGGGGGTGTGTAGTGAGGCAGCCTGGCTCCCAGTCGCCCCTGAGAGGGACGAGCCAGAACAGCCGCCAGAGTGGGCGGAGTCACCGCCGCCTGTCTCAGCCCCCCGGAAGTCAAGGGGCGGGACAGGAAGTATAAAGGCCTGGCCCCAGCGCTCAGTTGCCGGCCGACCGCGGGAGAGGACAGACGCTGGTGCCCGAGCTCCTGCTGGGCCGAGCCTGCCCCGAGCCCGGTATCCCGAGGAGGACTGGCCGAGCCCGGTATCCCGAGGAGGACTGGCCGAGCCTGCCCCGAGCCCGGTATCCTGAGGAGCGGACTGAACTTCCCCTCACCGAGGGTCCGGAGGAGCCGCCCAACCTACCCAGCGCTCGCTGCCCTGAGGAGCCCATGATCTGGGACATGGCGGACGAGGCTAAGGACGTACAGGTACCCATGGAGGAGGAGATGGGAAGTGGCCCGGGGATAGCAGACCCCGAACCCATGTCAGTGTGTTGCGGTCAGGATCCCCACTGACCCAGCAGCAGACGGATTGCTGCTGACAGGGCCCCGGGCTGGAACACAGTAGAGTGAGTGGGCCTGTGTTCCTCCCTGCCACCCCACGCCGGGTGGCAGTCTCTCCTCCTCCCCTACCCTCAAGCCAATTCTGAGCCCCTGAACTATTGTTTGTTTGCTCAGCCCCTGCCTGAGGGCCTGAGCCCCTGAACTGCTGTTTGTTTGCTTGCTCAGCCCCTGCCTGAGGGCCTGAGCCCCTGAACTGCTGTTTGTTTGCTTGCTCAGCCCCTGCCTGAGGGCCTGAGCCCCTGAACTGCTGTTTGTTTGCTCAGCCCCTGCCTGAGGGCCTGAGCCCCTGAACTGCTGTTTGTTTGCTCAGCCCCTGCCTGAGGGCCTGAGCCCGGGACTACTGGTTGCTTGCGGCCCCGCCCCAGGGCTCGGACCTGCGAGACGGACCTGTTCCCCAGCCTCGTGTAGTGAGGCAGCCTGGCTCCCAGTCGCCCCTGTGAGGGACGACCCCCACCCCGGACGTCTACAGGGTGCAAAACACTTTCCAACCACTTTGCACAGGTGCAGATGCCTACACAAGGTGCCAGACAATGAAAAATCAGGCCCCAAGACTTTGGGATTTTGAACATAAATACTGCCTCAATAGATTTTAATTCTGCAGCTTTCTGAACTCAAGTTATACACCTGGGCCACATTCTGCCCTCAGTTGCAACAGTGTAAAACTGGGAGTAATGCCAGTGAAATCAGTGGAATTACTTCAGATTTACACCAGCATGCCTGAGATCAGAATCTGACTAATCCCTTATCCATGGCTATATTGGCCTTCTGTGAATGTTTAGGTGCTGTTAACCACCAGAGAGAGATCAGACACAGCCTTACCCAAAACTGAAAACGTAAGACTGACAAATCACACATCACAACAAGTGACGAGAGAGAGAGAGAGATCTAAGGGTACGTCTATACTTACCTCCGGGTTCGGCGGTAAGCAATCGATCTTCTGGGATCGATTTATCGCGTCTTGTCTAGACGCGATAAATCGATCCCGGAAGTGTTCGCCGTCGACGCCAGTACTCCTGCTCCGCGAGAGGAGTACGCGGAGTCGACGGGGGAGCCTGCCTGCCACGTGTGGACCCGCGGTAAGTACTTTGTAGTTCGAAGTAAGGTACTTCGAATTCAGCTACGTTATTCACGTAGCTGAAGTTGCGTATCTTAGTTCGAACTGGGGGGTTAGTGTGGACCAGCCCTAAGTGTATTACACTAATGCTAAACAGTATAGTGTCTCTTAAGCTCAGGGCAAACTCCCACCCTTAGCATTGGCTGCTGGGCGGGGGGAGCATAGCAAAGCAGGGCAGGCTGGTTCAAGATGAAGTAGTGCAATGCACTGCCATTTGTTTCTTCTTTTACCAGAGTAGCATGTACCCTTACGCTAGTGGCTGCTGCTAGCTGCAGCATACTTGCTAACTAGCCTGGGAACTAGTCACTCCCACAAGCCAGCTTGTCATCCCATTGGGAGCCATAGTGGGGTTGGCGCACTGGCCAAGAGTTTTTCCTAACATTCTTGTGAGTAGTAAGGGGAGAGAACCTGCACTGATGTCTTGAGAGAGGATATGGGAAGACGAAGAACCCTACATCATCTTCCCCCTCAACACATCAGAGGGCAGGGGCTAGCCCAGAGAGAAGATTAGAACATTGCACATGTGCAAAGAGTCATTACAATCCAATCGAATATGCTGCACATTCAACTTCCGTCAACAGATGCAATGAAAATAAATTCACCCTCACCAATATTTGGCCACATGTTTCTAGCTAGGTCTGTACAGAAACACAAGAAGAATCCTCTGACAATTGGACTACCAAGATGTCTCAAAGAGGACCAGTCTCTTATGTATTTGCTCACAAACTAACTGTGCAGATATCAATGGCAAAACAGACACACACACCCCAAGCATCGTTCTGTTTTCATGATCATAGTACTGCTTTTCTAGCCTGGATAAACTCCCTACAGCAGTAGTGGGCAACCTACAGCCCATCAGTGTAATCCGCTGGCGGGACACAAGACAGTTTGTTTACATTTGCACAGCCACCCGCAGCTCCCAGTGGCCACGATTCGCCGTTTCCAGCCAATGGGAGCGGTGGGAAGCGGCGGCCAGCACACCCCTGCGGCCCGTGCCGCTTCCCGCCGCTCCCATTGGCCGGGAATGGCTAACTGCGGCCACTGGGAGCTGCGGGTGGCCGGGCAAATGTAAACAAACTGTCTGGCGGTCTGCCAGCGGATTACCCACCACTGCCCTACAGTGACAGCGAGCACAGCCCACTGCAGGGAAGGATTTGTTCATGAACCTGCATCTGCAAGAAAGGCTCTCCCAGAAGTTGCAGATTCACAAAGCAATTTCCAGCAGTTTCCATTATGCACAGTAGAAGGTCTTTCTAATTTCATCTCCTTTATGATGTTGTTCCTTTAAAGCCACAATGGTGGGCCTGGTTCAGGTCTGTCTTACACCAATGTAAATCAAAAAGAATGTCACTGAATTTACACCAGTGTAATACAGGTATAAGCAAGACTAGAATCAGATCCAATGCCTTTTCAATCTAGAAGGTGCTTGAATAGCCATGAATGATCATGGCTATTCAAAAACCTCTCATTAACCCCAAACAAGCAAAGGCACCACAAAAACAAAGTAGAAATATTACATAATAACCGTCTGATAAATTCCATTACCTGCGAACTGGGAACAAGGGCCTTCCACCAATGTCCACCCTTCACAAGGTCAACTTCACTTAATGGCATTGACACTTTGCCTATGACACAGTGGCGTGAGAATTTGTCAAAATCCACTATGGTTAAAAGTAGAGTTCTTCTTTGGGCTTCTAAAAATGGGATTTCAAAGGTGTATCTCTCCTCAAACACTGGGTTCTGGGTTTTGCGTTTTACTCCTGTCTGCTTGGAGTTCTTCTGATCTGGAAGGAGGCAGATCTTGACATAAGGGTTGGAATGAGCCATATCTTGTCTTGAACCATCATATGAAATTGGAGGAGGCAGATCTCTAGCCTCAATTACCCTCACTATTAGATAATTATGCAACAGATCATACTGTGTGCTAAAATGCAGCATGCCCAGTTGATACTTCGATAAGATTTCCTCGTCTGTCAAGGAGTCCATGTCATCACTATTAGAGTCAAGAGAGTAGAGTCTTGGTTCGAATTTTCTAAAATAGTCATCTGGGGTATATGTTTTTCTCAAGATAGTTGGCTGAACTATTTCTTTTTTAGCTCCTATGATTCCAAACTCAATAGGTTTAATGTCAATTAGTGGAGAACTTGGCCTTCTTGATTCTAGACCTAGGCAAAAGAAACATACAAATAGCAATGTCGGTAACTGGAAAGATCTTATTACATCCCAACTTAGTCTCTGCCCCACAGCTCTTACAGTCAGTCTTTTTGTTCTGTTCATACAAAACCCAGCACAATGAGGTCCTGGCCCATGACTGGGGCCTTAGGGGCTACTGCAACACAAATAATAAAATAAACAATAATATCATAACTAGTTAATCGTTAAGTGAAAACATCAAATAGATTTCTCTCCCCTGCCCCTGTCTAACTCTGTGATTCTGTCACATTCATCCTTTAGCAAAAATATACGTTTGGCCCCTTTCACAGTCTCTTTGTGGAACAGTTTAAGATTTTAATCAACATACCTTAGGCTTGACTTGGATCTCTCTCTAAAAGTTGGCACTAACCTAAGCTTTGGGACATTACATTAAGTTTGTATGGCTGACAGCCTTACTTGAAATCCGCCTTGTGAGGCTGTAAGTGGACCGTGATGTATCTGAAGATGATCGCCTTCTGTCAGGAGAAGAGTCTTGAGGAGTTGGAGGTGGCTCGCTGGTTGTGTTATCAGAGTCTCCGTCTTTGTCCTCATTTTGATTGCTTATCCTGTGAAAATGAAAGACCTCTGGATGTCTGAATCCAGTAAGTGTACTGTACACATAACAAACAGGATAAAAAGCCCTCTTCTCTGATACTTTAGATTGAACCCTGGATGAATATCATGGATGCTAGAGCTCATCTTCAGATCTAGCTGGAAAACAGAAGAGTGCTGAACTCTATGGTTTCAAGGCCCTACAAAGCATGGATTCTCTATCCTTTATTTTGTCTTTCAGACTTCTTAAAATGTAATGAAGCTTACTAGCAACAGCAAGGATATACACCAGTAGGCACTTTAACACACATCTATATAGATATGCTCCTGTTTCAAATACATCCATGCGATACAGACCTTGCAGCATTATTGATATATGTAGTGAAAATATTTATACCATTACTTACTGCTGTATATTTAGGGTATAGTGCTGGAATTATGGCTTTCATTACGATTGGATAGTCACACTATGAATAGCATGGGAAATAACCATGATCAATCTTCTCACATCATGTTTAATATTAATATATGGTAGTAAATGAGCCATAAAGTTTGGAAATGTGGCCCTGTAAAGCAGGATTTGTTGACATACCTTTTAAGCAGTTCCTGTCCCCTTTTTATTCACTCTTTTGCATAACTGGATAGGACAATAATTCTGCTATATCTTGTTTTATTTGTGGGAGAATTTAAATAAGCAAGAAAGGTTACACGCCCCTCACTGAAACTTTGTGAAGGTTTAAAATGCTCAAAGTGATTATGAGAATGGGATCATACAAAAGTCCACAAGCAATCCCCTTGTTACTTTATGTAGAAGATTTAAATTAAGTTCAGTGAAAATCTCAGCCTCCCACAAATTGCAGCAACTCACATTAAACAGAACAAATCAGAACCTCTTAAGTTTCCCTCAAAGAAGAGCAAGAGCAGACAGGAACAAAAATCTATAGTTCAAGATTCTGATGTCAGTTGCACTGGTGACAGTCTGGAAAAAGTCCAATGAAGTCAATGGAAGAACAATTTTATACTGACATAATTGAGATCAGAATCTCACCTTTTTTTTTTTTTTTTTAAACAGTATTTCATTCTTTGTAGTGTACCAAGATAAAATACACTTTTCTGGCTAAGCCACAAGACAAAAGAACACTCAGAAAATAGAAACTGGGCACAGCCAAAGTTCAGCATGAAATAAGCAAATCAGATAGAAGCAGTGCTTGAGTTTTGCTCCTCATTCACTCTTTCTATATTTCTGGCTATGTCAGGTATAAAATAAATATGTTGAATCATTTGCCTCACAAACCACTGATGAAACTAGGCTGTTAACGATATTCTGTAGCAAGTAGTAAACTCAAAAATCTAAAACCAAACTTAGGAATAGACTAAAAATAGAATTCCAGATCTGAAACTACCTCTCCCCCAAGTTTGGGGGAAGAAGTTCAGATCTGGATCTTGTGGTGCTTGGAGATCTGAACCCACCTGAGCTTCACAGTCCATTGATATTTAATAGATTTTTGATAGCAAATTAAAAACATACATTAAATGGACTGACAATACCCAGCTTTCAAACGCAGTTGCTTAAATCCTTCAACTGGATATAAAAATCAATACTTAGGAGCATAAAAGTCTGCTTTTCATGCCAAGACACAGATTTGAGGATTTGAACATACTTATTATGATTCACATGCCTGCAAATTAAGCCTACAGAATGGGGGCAAAGCAGGGGCAAAAAGAATCAGAAAAAAAATCATTAAGGATATTCTACACATGCTAAACATAATAGTGAATTAACTAAGTAACAAGCAGGTGACCCTTTGCAGGGAAATTGCTACTGAACCACAATAATTTTTCCTCAAATAAACTTTGGCTGTGTTTGGAATATGGCTGTGTTTGGAATAGCTCTGTTCATATTTAATCAGAACCTTTGTTAAGGAGAATTGAGCTCTAATTTCAGTTTAACCTTGCAGAACACACAGTATTTATCTTCGAGTTTTTATGTAGGAGATTTCATAATATGCAGAGCTGACAAGCACCCCAATTCCCTGCCAATTTTTTTGCTAAGGCTAGGAAGCAAACAATCATGATGAAATCACAATAAGGATTTGCCATGTGTGCAAGTCAATACAATTAGATTTGCTTCAGCAAGATAAACATACTTCTTTTAACATTGATGTTGTAGGGTGCTGTAAAAATTCAGGAAGTGTGAAAAGTCAACATCTACTGAAAGAAATTACTTAATTTCACAGCAGTTGGGCCCAATCCTGCTTCCCTAGCATACCCAGAGCTTCTACTACTGACTATGGGAATGCTGCAGATACAAAGAATGGAGGATCGACGCAGACATTAACAAGATTGCTCCCATTCATCTAGAGACCATGAGAAGGACTGAGTGGGGGGGAAAGCACACCCCATATGACAGCAATGGCCATGTCAGGTGGACAAGGAGCGGAGGATTGGATGCTCTTAGTTGTGAGCCCTTAGGCATTTTTAGATACTTTTCAGGGGGAGAAGGGGCAACTCAAGAAATTTACTTGTTCCCCAAACTCAATGCATTGAGGCAGAATGTGGATCTTTTTAAATCAGGGTGTTATACTGCTGCCCAGCACTATAGTATGGGAACATCTACCATGCAAAAACAATTAGTGTAACCAGACCTCGGAGCAGTTTTGAAATACATATACACATTAAAATAGCTCATGCACAGCCCAATTCTGCAACTCTTACTCAGGCCGAGTAGCACTTACTCACGTGATGAGTGCAGTACTGCAAACTCCAAACATTTAGAAACCTCCCCACCTCCCTGCACCCAAAACAACAACAAGACCAGGCAAAAGGCACCACTTCTCTCTTCTATCTCCTGAGGTGTCATTCTGTCCCTCTCCATTCTCCTCTCCATCTTTCCAGCCCTCCTCTCTCAGTCTCCTTACCCCCTATACATATATTCTCTCCCTTTCCCCTCAGTCACCCATATTCTCCCAGCATCTCCCCCATATTAGCATACCCCCAAATCTCCTTCCCTATGCCTGTTTTCCTTTACAGTCTATCTCTCAGCCTCCCTCCCTCCTCACCCCCTCCATATTCCTTGGATAAAGTCAGCTGCTACCACCATACATTCCCCTATCCCCTCACTATCTCTTGCCTGGGCTACATACAGGAAATAGAAGCTGCCATTTTAGCTGAGGGCATCTTGGATTCAATCATATGAAAAGTAATGGGAGACAGCAGCCATTTTGAAGCAGTTTGCTGCCCAGCTTCTAGAGACAAAAATCTTTAAGGAAACAAAACAAAACAAACCCTAAACTTGTAAGATTTGTGAAAATATCATGAGAGCTGATGACTTTGATAGTCCCTAGAGGCTGCTGGTCTGACTATATGTAACACAGCATAAGAAAGGATTGCAGAACAGGGTCCTTTAATATAACTTTTTTCACTATGATTTATTGCAAAAGTTAACCAGGAGGGATCCTAGAGGCAGCGGAACTGGTGCGGATCCAAGACGCAGGTGGAAGGGAATACTTCTGGAGCCCACAAAGGGGGTCCACATCAGCTGCACATTGCAAAGTCCAGCTCCCCAAAGGAACTGAAGAATCACCACACAGATGGGTTAGCGGGGTGGGGGGGGGGGGCAGAGAAGGAACAGAGGCCTAAAGGTGGTGATCTACCACTACACAGCCCCAGTGGCCACAGGGGAGACTCAGAGATGGTTGGAATTACTGCCTCAGGGCTAGAGTTGCCAACTTTCTAATCACACAAAACCGAACACCCTAGCCTGCCCCTTCCCCAAAGCCCCACCCCCCACTCACTACATTCCCCCTCCCTTGGTGGCTCAGTCTCTCTAACCCTCACTCACTGTCACTGGGCTGAGGCAGGGGGTTGGGGTGTGGGAGGGGGTGAGGACTCCAACTGGGGGTGCGGGCTCCAGAGTGGGGCCAGAAATGAGGGGTTCAGGGTGTGAGAGGATACTCTGGGGGGGGCAGGGGGTTAGGGTGCAGGGGAAGGTGAGGGCTCCGGCTGGGGGTACAAGCTCTGGGGTGGGGCTGGGGATGAGGGGTTTAGGGTGCAGGAGAACATAAGAATGGCCATACTGGGTCAGACCAAAGGTTCATCTAGCCCAGTATCCTGTCTTTCGACAGTGGCTAATGCCAGGTGCCCCAGAGGGAATGAACAGAACAGGTAATCATCAAATGATCCATCCCCTGTCATCCATTCCCAGCTTCCGGCAAACAGAGGCTAGAGACACCATCCCTGCCCATCCTGGCTAATAGCCATTGATGGACCTCTCCTCCATGAATTTATCTAGTTCTTTTTTCAACCCTGTTATAGTCTTGGCCTTCACAACATCCTCTGGCAAGGAGTTCCACAGGTTGACTGTGTGTTGTGTGAAGAAATACTTCCTTTTGTTTGTTTTATACCTGCTGCCTATTAATTTCATTTGGTGACCCCTAGTTCTTGTGTTATGAGAAGGAGTAAATAAAACTTCCTTATTTACTTTCTCTACAACAGTCATGATTTTATAGACCTCAATCATATCCCCCCTTAGTCATCTCTTTTCCAAGCTGAAAAGTCCCAGTCTTATTAATCTCTCCTCAAATGGCAGCCGTTCCATACCCCTAATCATTTTTGTTGCCCTTTTCTGAACCTTTTCCAAGTCCAATATATCTTTTTTGAGATGGGGCAACCACAGTATTCAAGATGTGGGAGTACCATTGATTTCTATAGAAGCAATATGATATTTTCTGTCTTATTTTCTATCCCAGTGGTTCCCAAACTTGTTCCGCCGCTTGTGCAGGGAAAGCCCCTGGCGGGCCAGGCTGGTTTGTTTACCTGCCGCGTCCGCAGGTTCGGCCGATCGCGGCTCCCAGTGGCCGCAGTTCGCTGCTCCAGGCCAATGGGAGCTGCTGGAAGCAGCAGCCAGTACGTCCCTCGGCCCACGCAGCTTCCTGCAGCCCCCATTGGCCTGGAGCAGCGAACCGCGGCCACTGGGAGCCGAGATCGCCCGAACCTGCGGATGCGGCAGGTAAACAAACCAGCCCGGCCCACCAGGGGTTTTCCCTGCACAAGTGGCGGAACAAGTTTGGGAACCACTGATCTATCCCTTTCTTAATGATTCCCAACATTCTGTTTGCTCCGGGTTTGGGGGCGGGGAGCGGGGGGCTCAGGGTTGGGGCAGGAAGTTGGGACTCGGGGTTGGGGCATGGACTTACCTCGGGCAGCTCCCAGTCAGGGGCGCAGCTGGGCTAAGGCAGGCTCCCTGCCTGTCCAGGCTCCGCACTGCACCCCGGAAGAGACCAGCAGGTCTGGCTCCTAGTCAGGGGGCCAAGAGGCTCCACACACTGCTCTCGCCCACAGGCACTGCCTCCCCAACTCCCACTGGCCGCAGTTCCCAGCCAATGGGAGTGCGGAGCCAGTGCTCGGAGTGGGGGCAGCATGCAGAGCCCCATGGCCCCCTGCCTACGAGCCGGACCTGCTGGCTGTTTCCGGGGTGCAGCGCAGTGCCAGGACATGAAGGGATTAGCCTGCCTTAGACCTGCAGCACAGCTGAACAGACTTTTAACAGCCCGTTCGGCGGTGCTGACCAGAACCACCAGGGTCCCTTTTCAACCGGGCATTCCAGTCGAAAACAGGACGCCTGGCAACCTTACTCAGGGCCTGCCACTCCACAGATCAAGTGACGATTTCTTCTACCCCACCCCTTCCTGGAGCCCCTATCAAGCCTAGCCACTTGTCCCCAAGTACTCGATCATTTCTGCAGCGTATCTTTCTAAGTCCAATAAAGCTGTCTCATCATTTTGTTCACCTGCACACGATGTTTCCTTATTTAGCATTGATTTTATTTCCAATTCCCATTAGCTGCAGATAAATGAGTTTCTAAGCATAATTCTGACCCTTAAAAAACGGCTCCCTGTTTAAGAACCACTATAAAGCTCTACTGCTAACCTCTCTGCACCTTCTTTCTACACTAATTCAAAACAATAAACAAGATGCTGTAATTCAAACAGAAAAGGATGAATTTTATATACCGTTTACACACAAACCTGATAGATCTGGCAGGAAAAAAAATGAAAGCAAGGAAGCTCCCAGGGGAGGATGATACTGATCACGTGTCTTCCTATCTATCCTCCAGCAACACAGCGAAATGTGATGCATTAGGGAAGCAATTAAGGGGGCACCTCACCTGTTGTGGTTTCAGAAACACATTGCACTTTTAACCCTTGAGTGTCAACTACTCTGCTTCTATGGGAGGCAGTGTGGCCTTGCAGATAAAGCACTGGACTGGCACTAAGGCTCCTGCTCTGCCAGCAGCCTGCTGGGTGACCTTGGATAAGTCACTTTGCCGCTCAGTGCCTCAGTTTCCCCAGCTGCAAAATGGGGATAACAATACTGGCCTCCCTTGTAAACTGCTTTGATGTTGTTGTTATTGTTGTTGTTTTAGGATCAGATTTTAAAAGCACTTAAGTGACACAGGAACACAAATCCCATTAGAAATTCAGTTTTTCTAGGGGATATGTTCTCTTAAGTCACCTTGGTGTTTTTGAAAGTTCCCCCCTTTAGCCCAGTTAAATTAGAATAACATTAATAAGTTCAATATCTATTTCTTACTCTTATAATCCTCAAAACATTCTAGTAGATATTGTTTAGTTTCACTAAGTGCTGCTTGTATGCTATCTTTCTGCCTAGAATAATATCTTACAACCAACCCTAAGCCCTCCTAAGAATACAGATTTATCCTGGAAATAGCTAAAGTTAAGGGTTATTTCAGCCATTTTCCGTGGGGCTCTGCATGGGTACAGGGATCCACCGACATGCAACAAATTGCTGAATTAGGGCCTGTGCCTGAATCCCTCTTTGTCTGAACAGTTATCTGGTGTATTGCATATGTCTATGGTTAAGGTAGATCATAAGCTCCTCTGGTAGGAACCTTGTCTGTTATGTGTTCATAAAATACAGTGCATGCTCTAAGTAATAATAATAATAATAATAAATATAGATCCTCCTACATAGTCACTTGACTGGCAGTCTGGAAAATTACAGCAATCAGAGGGCTAAAGTGCTCAAAATAACATAGTCCAATTTAGAGATTCAACAAGAATTCAAATGAAATGTATTGTTCTCAGCATGGAATACAAAGCTAGGCCAATTACCAACTTGCTGTGTTGGCTTGCAGGATAGTTTCTGACTTAAGCACTGGGATAGCTATATTTCAAAGACTACCTGAATTAGCAGGACACGTTGTTTAGCTTTACCGCAGTTATATGCACTGTTTATATAGTTATATACACTGTTTCCACTCCTAACACCGACTCTTCCCACCAATCTCTTATTGTATGTATGCCATTAGCCAGGTGTGTGGCATTTTTGGATTCTTATGGCCTCATGTTTATGCCCTCACCACAGCCAAAATAACATTACCTTTGTCACGCTGCTATACACTGGAGATAACATTTGCTTAATATGCACATCTAAACTTACAGCCAGGCTGGCGTCTGTGCAGGAAAAGGTCCCAGGATTTCAACTTCATCTTCGCTCGACTGACAACAGCTACAGTCAAAACACTTCTGACAACAATTTCTACAAGTCCATCTGCACAGCAAGAGATCCGAGAGTCTAGAGAGCAGACCCTGAGACCATTGGAAACCAAAGAATAAGATTACAACCAGTAGATCATTGGTGAGAAATAACACTCCGCTGTATTTATGTTTGTGTCTCTGCAGCAGAACATTTGGTACTCTATTTATTCCATTTATATAAACAGACAAGTGCCGTGCAGTTACTGGCACAATCTCACTGAAGCCATAACTAGGCAGGGAAATAAACATTCACTGCAGGTATTTTCTTTTATAGCATTATTATGTACGTGGGCGAGACAGCGATTTACAAAACACTATGGCATAACAATATGCTAGAGCAGAAACATGCCCATTATTTCATTCACATTAACAAACTAATATATCAACAAATGCATGGCAGAGAGAAGAAAAAACTAAAGATTAGTGAAAACCTCAATTTAATTTCACAAGTTGTTGCACAGCTGAAAAAACCTAACGCAACAATATGAATGTATTTTAATACTGTATGCATGTAACCATATGATATTCATATGCTCCATACATGCAGTATTACAGCCTCAAATTTGTCAGCAAAATGTATCAGCCTAGGTACAAAATCTTGCCTGACTCTTACTATGATAATTAATTTATTGAAAAAGCTAATGATTTTTAAAAAAAAAACATTATTTGCCCTCAGTAAGTACAGAAGTACCCTCGAGAACAGAATTTTGTATGGTGGCAGTAGTAACTATCTAACAGTGCTATTACATTTATTACATGCACACACATAATATGTAATAATGTACACAGACTAATGTATACACTTCGCCTGTGTATATTTATTATATTATATATGTTATGTTATAATGTTATAAATAAATATACACAGGCGAAGTGTATACATTTATAGCAAGGGGGAGTGCATCCCAAGAAAGGAACTGTGTCAGAAGAAGCCACAGTTCCCTTCCTTCTCTCCCTTGCTTCAAGAGGGTATAAACTTGCTGGTGTCTTATATCAACAACGAATAACTATCCCTCTAAACTCAGCTTGCTGGTGCACTGGAGAGAGAGGGGAGGAGGCATGAAGCCAGGGTTCTGCTCATTCCCCATCCATCCCTACCCACCTTTCCCAGGTAAGGGGGGGGAGAAGAAAGTGTTTGTAAGAAGGCTTGCAGAGCAGTACATAGGACACAGACACACAGATTCTAGCTATCTGTTCTCAGTGGTAGGTGAAAACCCAGAATGCATTATGAAACCCTCACAAAGTCAAAATTTGAGAATAGGCTTTTTATAATTGTACCAGAAATTCTTGAACTGTATCATATTTGCAGTGTTCAACACTGTCTGTATAGGGAGACAGTCGGCACTCATTGGGAGGCCTTCCCGGGGAGCACAGGGCTGCAGAGAAGGACAGTAGCAGATTGATAGTAAAACACATTTTTATTCCACACCTGTAAAAAAACTGAATTTTCCTGCTATTCAAAAAAATTAGTTTTTCTATAAATGAACCCCAGAAATCAGAAAAGCCACAAAGCAAGGAATCTGGCGTACCATCTATACCTACGGCATTAGAAAAGATTCAGAAAATGCAGGACAATCTCCTCTGGATGACGAGATGAGACAGAATAGGGAATGAATCATCAGATTAACTCACCTCATTTATCGGTTCCAACTGTCCTTTTAGATATCCATGATGGAGCAAAGGGGAATAAAATGAAAAAGACAAAACCAGTTTAGCAATGCTCAAATAACTCTAAATTAGCACCGGCCAGAGAACAATTTCTTTAATTTCTCAGGACATGCTATTTCCCAAGCTTGTCCTACTTAATTTTAGGGGAAGGGGAAGAATCTCCTGAGGGAGCAACAATGTCTTCTTCTCCCCTTCCCTTCCTGCTGCTCACCCTTCCCTAGGAGGATCTCACCACTCTCACCCCTGTTTACAGCAAAAGAAACGTATGTATTGCTTTTGCTACCATCCCCCTCCCAAGAGACATCATGTGCAACCACACTCTTCGTATGTCCCTAGGAAATTACTTGATTTCTACAACTATTTACTGCATCAGTAGCAAACCACATCCAGGTCATAGATACACTACAAGCTCCTGGTAATAGAGACCTTGGTCTCAATTCAGTTCTGGCAAAAATGGTTGCAACTCCAGAGATATTAAGACCAACACTTTCAGAAGTGGACACTAATTTTGAGTACTCCCATTTCTGTGTGCCCAACTCAAGACACCCGGTGCCTGATTTTTCAGAGATACTGAGCACCTTTAACTCCCGTTGTCTTTCACTGGGGTGGTGAGTCCTCAGTATTGGAACAATCAGTCCCAAGGTGTCCCAAGGAGAGTGCTCAAAACTTGAGTCACCCAAGATCACTGACCACTTTTGAAAATTTGAGCTGAAGTGACTTGCCCAAGGTCACACAAGAAGTGTGTGACAGAGCCAGGAACAGAACCCAAATCTCCCACGTTACAATCTAGTGCTTTAATCGCACCATCCTTCCACTCTTATTCACTTTGTGCTATTCCTGCTGTAACTAGCACTATTAGCACCTTTACTTTCATGAGCACTGAATTCACCAAAATTCACTAAAAAATCTCATTTAAAAAAGTTTGGATCTCTACTGTGATTGCTTTGCTATCTTTAACCCCTGCTCATATCTAGTAGTTTTCTGTCTCATGTGCCTTCCTTTAAAGATGGTTTCCTTAAGGGGCTTGCGCTCCCAAAAGTATACTGCTTCTATTGGCTAAATTCTCTATGGAAAACATAGACAATACAACTTTTTAAAAAGGAACTAGATTAGATTAGATGAAATTTAGCTCTACAATGGCTTCCATAGAAAGCATTTTAGCACAAACATCCATCGTCACGTTCTCACAGACCATTGCTTAGTGAAAATACCGCCACCTGTATGAGGTAAGGATTGCAAGGACAAAAGTGCTGTATTTTGATATGGCTACACCCCAAAAATCATTTTTAAAAACCCCAGGGTTCTGTCATCCCCCAATTTACACACTAAATTCCACCCAAAACTGGTGTGGCATATTCCAAGCCTGCACTAAAATGCCTACGCTGCATTAAGACGAGTCCATTGGATTCATGCCTTGCAGCCAAACAGCCCAGCATGTACTGTGAGAAAAGGCCATGTGGCGTAAGGGAGTGGGGTGTGGTAACTCCAGGCAGGCCTGCATCAGACAATCCTCCTGGCTAAAATGTATCAGTTGTGCAAGAGAGGCATCAAGTAAAACAACCTAGATCTGCTTTACAATAAAATAGGTCCTTGGGCAGCCAGCACCCCACGAACATGAGCAATGCTACCCACAGACTCTATCATAAAGTAAGTGGAGTTCCATCCTGTCTGTGTGCTCAATCCAGCTCCCCCAGAAACCCTAGCCAGGAACACAGGAGTGATGACAGAGACAACAGGCAGGAACTAATCACCATAGCACAGCAGAAGCAAATGAACAGCCAGTGCCATAAAATACATAAATGCACAGATCCATGAAATAAAAGCAAACACGAACAGCTGTCTGTGTCCATGCCAGTCACATGCAGCAGGGGGGCTAGTTCTGGGGGAATGACAAAGGTTTATAGAGTACAAATGATGTGATAGCCAGCAGGTGCTGGGTAAGCTCAGTTGGAGTTTAAGACCATAGACACTATAACAAACCCAGCACATATAGGCAGACTGGGTCTACCATGAGATTGGCCTACTCCACTGGGAATGCAAAAGGAATACCACTCGAGTCACTGCTGCTGAGCCTAGGCTTATTGTACCAGATCTGCAAATTCAAGATCAACTCTTCAACCCAGGAGCATAATCCATTTGGGAGTCCTGGTGCCATGAACAAATCCCCATCACAAAACAACACACAGTATGTGTATTGTGGCCTAGGGCGCCTGCATAGTCCTTGCTACTTGATGACCTGGCTGACAGCTGTTCCTTGATACCTTGGTTTCCAGGATCTGCCATACGTGGGGCTGTTTTGCTATCTTTACCGTTACACTTCCTGTGCCCCATATGCTGCTGTGCTTAGCAGTTCCCTGCATCCTCCAGATCAAGAGTTTTTTAGGTGGGTGATATTGCAGAGCCGGGGCTCGCTTTTTCTAGCATGAATATATGTACATACATGCATGTATGGGCATATACATGTCCCCTCTGCTTCTGTACACTTTGGTCACTTGGGGATGACAGGGTCCAGTTCTACACCATTGATATTACAGATATGGGGCTAAGAACATTAAGGGTGGAATTTTCAAAGGAGCCTGACTTAGGAACACAACTCCCAATGAAAGCCAATGAGCCTTGTGCTCCTAAGTCACTTATGTACTTTTGAAATAATAAATCGTAATACTTCACACACACAAAGCCTGACCTAAAGCCCACAGAAATCAATGCAAAGATCCCTACTGACTTCATTGTGGTTTGGATCATCATAGTATCTTTCATCCCAGGATCTCAAAGCACTTTTTAACTAATTTGCAGTCAGTACATCCCCGGGAAGTAGGTCACTATTGTCATTTCAGAGATGCGAAACTGAGTCACAGAGAGGATGACTTACCCAACAGCATTTTACATCCACTGTGCACAGATGTCATTGTCAGTGACTGTGCAAGGCAGTGGAGAACCAAACCGAGTCATTGTCAGAGCTCAGATAAGAAGCCAGATTTCCTGGCTAACATCTTCCAGGAATTTTTAAACCATAAAACCATGGGTATCAAAACTCATTCTGGGGAGCAGGTCAAATTACATTTTGAATTATGCACCATGGACCCAGTTTATAGCATTAGGGTCTCGTATACAACAGCCTATCCACCAAAGAGCTCCTTCTACCCTGGCACAATTACACGAGGGACAGGCCAGGCTGAGAGTAGTTATAAACCTAGGGGTTCAGGGCTCCCTGCCCATCTAGCTTTCAAGAACCCCTCAAAGTAAGGACAGCTTTAAGTGAGTGTTGTTTTCATGGCCTGGGGCAAGTTGAGTGGGCCCCTGTTTTGAAGTTCATAGTTGGTGGTAATATGTCAGTATACCACATTGGGGTGAGGGTCCCTGTGTCTGTGTCCATAGCAGGTCCCTTTATTGGTGTGAGGGGCCCCAGTTTCAATCTCTGAAGGGATTCCCATATGTGTGGAAGCCCCCATTTCTAGGCTTCCACGGTGGGGGGATGTCTCATGTAGGTGGGGTTCCGGAGCCTCCGTTCTCAAGGGTCCTCGTGACAGTGTGAGGGGCACTTCCCATCCCTGCTGGTGGTTCACAGGACTGCAGGGTGTGAGTAGCAAGGTCATCTCACACCCTGGGGGAAGCTCTGTGCCCTTTCATGACCTTCTGGCTGGCTGATTCCTGAGCCTCTCAGGCCCCTTCCAGAGGCTGCCCTGCCTAGTCCTCCTCCCTCAGCAGCAGCCACCTAAGCTCAACTCGGGAGCAGCATCCATGGTAACACCAGCTGGATGAATGGGGGAGGACTTGGTAAAGCACCCCTGGCTGCTCCTACTCCCGTCTCCCTGCCCGCTCTTGCTCCCACTCTGAATTCAGTCCTAGACACGGAACACGCAGTCAACAGCTGGATCCCTGAACGTGCAACAGAACAGCAGCAGAGGCAGCTGCAAAAACTGTTGCTCTGCTTCTCTTTGTGCCCGGTATATGCAACTCTGCACTATGGCATCACAAACCTCTCACACACACACTCACACAAGAACTCACATATATGCTGACATTTACACGCACAGACCGTGCACAATCCCATGCACACACACAAACATAAGCACGCCTACGTACAACACCCCCCCACAGACACAAACACAGTCAGTCCCATACGTACACCATCAGTCAGATGCACAAACACACACGTTCACACAAACACGCACAAAAGGGGATGTTCAGCTTCATTCTTAAGAACAAGGCGAGTTCCAATCACACATACTATTCCCCCAAACCCTTCTCCTGTAGTACTCCACAAAGTGTTTCCAACAACCCACAGTTCTGGTCTGAATCAAGATGCATTGGCTGACTGCTGCTATTAAACAAATGCAAAAAGCCGAACCACTAACGCGTCAGTTTGGGTATGTCACTTGAGAGCTTCACCTTCTCGGCAACTAACTAACTCACACACCCAAGTTTACCGTTAAGCGGGAGAGGGAATCACTAGCCTGGGCTGGATGAACATACAACTAGTAATTGAGCTGAGTGCTAACCCAGGTCAGAGCAGACCAGGTTTCCCTGTGGTCCCCGGGTCCCCACCCCGGCAAAGAGGACATTACCTCCCCAGTGCTGTTCAGACCTACCTGTATATACGCCATCTTCACTAGGTATCACATTAGTTCCCAGCACAGCCCGAGCATGGCGCCTCTCTCCCCTTTGCCCTCAACAACAACAAAAGACGTGACTTGGTTGCTAGATGAGCACTGACCATCTCCGCTCCCCCTGGCCGCTCGCTGCCGATCGGCGCCTCCCCCCCAGCGGTTCTCTAGCCCGGCGCTGTCTAGGATTTCGGGCAGGTTTTGTCTGGGTCCCCAGGCTCTCTGTGCCGCGCTGGGCGGGGAGGGATGTGCTCTGGCTGCCTGTCACCCGCTGCACCCTCCTGGGCATGGCTCGGGGTGAATTCCCCCTCCTTGGACTGCCGTAGCCGCAGCCCTCCCTCTTCCCGGGGTCGCCATTCGCCTCTCTCGGGGTAGCCTCCCTGAGCGTCGAGCCCCAACCTCAACCTCCCAGCCTGCGGCCGGGACCGTCACCCCCGCCACCCGCCGCCGCCTGCGGCCGGGACCGTCACCCCAGCCACCCGCCGCCGCCTGCGGCCAGCAACACGCGGCGCAGAACAAGACCCAGCCGGAGCCCGACGCCCTTCGCCGGGGCCGCCAGGGAGAGCAACTGGGATATAGCCCCGGCCACAGCAGCAGCGCCCCCTGCGCACTGGGCAGCTGGAGCCCAGAGGGGATCGCCCCCGCCAGGCGGCAGCGGCTGGTGCTGCCGCCCCGAGGAGCCGCCAGGGGGTGGAGGGAGGCTGCCGCGGAGGCTCCCAGTGGAGTTCGCAGAGCCCGTGGAGCCTGGGTAGGCGCTGGGCATGGTGAGACCTGTGCGTCTGGTAAACGGGGGAGGTCTTGGGTGGGGGTCAGGCCCCCAGGAGGGCCCTGTAAATCTGGGCTGTGGCTGTGCCTGCTGCACAGGATGGGAGCTCAGGGTGGAAAAGGAGTGAGGGGCTGAAGGAAGCTGATAGGGTGGGGAATAGCTCAGTGGTTTGAGCATTAGCCTACTAAACCTAGGATTGTGAGTTCAATCCTGGAGGGGGCCACTTAGGGATGGGGCAAAAGTTAGTACTTGGTCCTGCTAGTGAAGGCAGGGGACTGGACTCAATGACCTTTCAGGGTCCCTTCCAGTTCTAGGAGATAGGTGCTTAATAATAATACATGGAGATATACCTAACATGCAACAGAGCCGATGGAACTGCCTGCCACCAACATGTGCCACAGGCTGGGGACCAGTCAGCTAATGTGTGCGATGGGGGCAGGGGGGAAAGAGATGGGAATCCCCATAACATATGCACTGGTGGGACTTGTGTCACACTCCATGTGGCACCCACAGAGGGAATCCTGCCTCTAATGCCACTAGGGAACTCACCAGGAGCCTGTCACATACAGTAATAGAAAAAACACCTTGAGCCAGTGCTGCTAACTCCAGGGTTTCACACATTAGCTGACTGGTCCCCAGCCCCTCGCACATGTTGGTGGCAGGTAGTTCCATCGGCTCTGTTGCATGTTAAGTGCTGGGGGATCCCCACCCCATCACTCACCTCAGCTTCCTTCAGCCCCTCACTCCTGCTCCAGCTGCTACTCTCCTGTTAGTGCCTGAGAATCACTGCTTTCATTTTTGTTGTCTTAAAGTAAGTTTCTAGCCCTACGGCCTGTCGAGAAATGCTTGAAAATGTGACTCCTAAATGCCAGAAGGCAAATAAAAAGAACCCAACGTTTATTATATTTATAATCTCTCAATTGTCTAGGGGACCTGACTGATGATTTCTAAACACTTGGGTTAGCAATACCCATTATTGCAATGCAGAATATACTCTAGGAAATGTACACAGTGTGTAATGGGAAGGGGCATATAATTACTGAGGGAACAATCACAGTATACTCCGTTTGCAGGGGTGCCCGAATGGGAGGGTGTCTCATATGCAAGTTAGGACCCCATTTTCAGTCTCCTCTGTGTTAAGCTAGCCCTGTTTTAACCTTTGCATGGGGACCCCATGTGAGTATTTGGGCCCCTCTGTCTGTGTATCCACAAGATCCCAGTGAGTATGTGTAGACCCCTGGGTTTTGGATTCACAGAGCTCACTGAATGCATGCTGGGGTCCAGTCCTCCTTTCTGTGTTCACAGATGAAGGGGGCTACATCTAAGTGTGGTTCTCAAGGCCCCATGTGACCTCCTGAGGGGCACTTCCATGCTGGCATTTCATAGGATTGCAGGCTACGAGTCACATGGTTAGCCAACAATATCAGGAAGCTCTGCCCTTTCATGCCCTTCTGGCTGAGTCCCAGGCCCCCTCCATTTGCATCCTCGGGGCTGCTCTGCCTGGATATCCACCTGCTGTCCAGCAGCAGCAAGCTCCCCTCAGCTCAGCAATTAGAAGAAGCATCCATGGTAACACTATGGATGAGGGCTGGGGTCGTTGCTGAAGCACTCCTGGCTGCTCTGACTCCCATCTCCCAGCCTGCTCTTGCTCACATGCCAAACTCAAACCCAGAAACGGAACCCTGGAGTTAACAGACGGATCATGGCACATAGAGCAGCAACAGGAAGTGCAGCAGAGGCGTCTGTGAAAACTGTTGTTCTGTTTCACTCAGGGCACAGTTGCACACACCGTGCAATAAGGCATCAAACATTTGTCTCATCCACACACACACACACACACACATGCAGACATTCATACACATAAATAATACTTCACACAAAGATACCAACATCACACATACACAATGTCAAGTATCGGGGGTAGCCGTGTTAGTCTGTATCCACAACAACAACAAGGAGTCCAGTGGCACCTTAAAGACTAACAGATTTATTTGGGCATCTGAAGAAGTGAGGTTTTTTTACCCACGAAAGCTTATGCCCAAATAAATCTGTTAGTCTTTAAGGTGCCAACGGACTCCTTGTTGTTTTTGTACATACACAATGTGTATGTCTGAATGAATGTAAGTCTCTCATACCCACAGAATCTCACTAGCACATTCACAGACACACACACACACACACACAGTATGTTAGTTTCCTTTTGTTTTACTGATTTGTACCAACACAACCTTAAAAGAACATGCACCCAACACATAGCTAGAAGGGATGCATTCAATTTCTTTTATTTACTTTTTTTAATTAAGGTCCAGTCACAAGAACAATTTCCTCAAACTTATCTTGGAAGAGATTGTTTTGTAACCCTACTTAGTATTGTCAACCGCCAGTAAGCCACAGTTCTTGTTTCTAAATACATTAGAAGCAAATATTACTATTGAATGCAAAAATCAGAACAAATAATAATGCTACAGGTTGCATCTGTCACTAAAGAACTTAACCTTTTCTGTAACTAACACTCAAGTTTCCCATTAAGTGGGCGAGGGAATCACTAGCCTGGGCTGGATGAACATGCAGCTAGTAAATTCAGGTGAGTCTAAACCAGGTTAGAGCAGACCCAGTGTCCCTGCGGTCCCCCTCCCCAGATAAAGAGGACATTTCCTCCCCAGTGCTGTTCAGACCTACCTGTATATACGCCATCTTCACAAGGTATCACATTAGTTCCCAGCACAGCCTGAGCATGGCGCCTCTCTCCACTTTGCCCTCAACAACAACAAAAAGACATGACTTGTTTGCTAGATGAGCACTGTTCATTCCTTCTCCCCCTTGCTGCTCACTGCCTCTCCGTAATGATCAGTGTTTCCTTCACAGTATTTCTTTAGCACAGAGATGTTGATTATTTTGTTTGTTTCTAATATTTCTTGTATGGTTTTCTGGGTTCCCAGGCTCTCTGTGCTGCGTTGGGCTGGGAGGGATGTGTTCTGTCAGCCTGTCACTTGCAGCATGATTGATTTCCCTCTTTTCCTTCTTCCCTATGCTAGGCTGGTGGTGAATTTCCCCCTCTTGGGCAGCAGCTGCAGCAGCTTTTGCACTTCCAGAGATCTGGATTCCCCTCTCTCAGTGCATCTCTCCTTGGATTTGTTTTTCCAACTTAAAGCCTGAGGATGAATCCGGGGGAAGTGTCTCCTGCAAACAGCATCATCCATCTGTCTGCAACCAGATGGACAAGAGCCTTTGAAACAGCAGCATGTAGGAGGGTCCTTTTTGTCACAGAACAAGAAGCAAAACGTGTCTGAAACCTATTGGTGATGATTTTCCATCAGCAAACCAAAAACCTTGCTCTTATTTCAAATTATATGTGACCAGGTTAGATATTTATATATTGAAAGGGAATGGTGTATATACTGAAGAAAACTCTTTCATTATGAGTTTACAGAAGGACCTGCAATAAATTATATCTAGGGAACCTGCCACAATCTACAGAAAATGCACCATGTGCATTGCAAACTGTCATTTCATGTCCACAAGGAAGCTGACGTAAATATGAGTAGAGGGCACTGCAATGTAATGTACATTTTGCAGTGTAAGGTGCTGAAAGAACTATCACCTTAATAGCCATTTGATTTGCCAGCACACACCTCTCACTTCTATTTTTATAATTAAAGCTTGCATTAATTATACCTACACCTTTTCCCTCTTACAAAGGGTTAGAAAAAGTATTTCACTACAGCTGTTCTGCAATAGGGTGGTTGCATTTTTTAATTTGGGGAAAGTGGTATTGTTAATCGGTAGAGCTAATGAAAAGAATTCATTAATAAATTAAGAAGACTAGTCTGTAGCTTGTATGTGTTTGCATTACGGGGCGGGCGCAGGTTCCTTTTGAAGCGGAATGTAAGTGTCAAAACTGCAGTTGCAACAGGTCTTGTGCAAAAAGGCAGAACAGTGACATCCAGAGGACAAAATGCAAAACTTCAGGGAACTGGAAAACATTTCCCAAGCTCAGTGAATCAACTGAGAGGACACAACCCTATATCTGGATTAGACTGGCTTCATAACCCACCCATATCACATGCTGGTAGAGTTCAGTACACTACAGTGCTGGTAAAACCTTATCTAGTGCAATTAACTAGCAGGTCTTAGTAGAAGTGAAGGTAGCTAAATATGAGTTTTATATCATTAGCAGTTATCGTCATAGGTGTACTATTTCACACCAGCAACCTGCATTATTATTGCTGTACCCCCTCAAAAAACAAGGATTGAATCAACAAGTACTAAACTGTAGAATTCATTGTAACAGAAACATCCAAACCAGGCACTGTGACTGGATCTTTAAAATAACTGGATAATTTTATGAACATTAGTTCACAAGCTAAAATAAGGGTAACGAAATCTTAAAGATCACATCATATAAGGATAAGTGGAAAGGATAAGGAAGGAATTTTTAGCCATCTATAACATTGCATATAATACCTCATTAGGATTTTTTTTTACTTTTTGATGAAGACTATTGCTGGAGGCAGGATATTAGACTACGTGGACCAATGATCTGATCTATTATGGCAAGTCTGATGTTCCTAAACAGACTATAACTAACTAGAATGCAAGCCACGAAAAACAAGGGCATATGAGGTGCTCAACTAGACTTAAAACTAATTGGAATGGGAGTGGAGAAGGATAAGTCTTAACAGAGAACTCTCATTTAGTGATCAGTCTAGTCCAGTGGTGGGCAACCTGTGGCCAATCAGGGTAATCTGCTGGTGGGCCGCCAGACAGTTTGTTTACATTTGCACGGCTGCCCGCAGCTCCCAGCGGCCGCATTTCGCCGTTCCCGGCCAATGGGAGCTGCGGGAAGTGGCGCGGGCCGCAGGCTCTCATCCTGCTCCCACTGAAACCAAGGGCCAGACTTCTCTATGCCTAGCTGGGAGTAGGGTCAGTGTCTTGCAAAGAAAAGCACCTTACTTTTGCTCTCCAGGAACAAAGGAGGGAGGGTATTCTGTGCCAGATTCTGGGCTGCACTTCTTGAGTGCCACCTTTGCACATCCCAAATTATGGCCTCAGTTTAGGGAAGCTCTAATTTAAGTCTCCTGCCTGTGGTTCCCTGTGAAGCTCCAGCCGAGTCCTGGCACACCCTTACAGGAATTTGCACTGGACCCTGGACAGATCTTTGCTACTGGAACCACAATAGCAGGCAACAGGGATAGGCTGTTATTGCCCATGTACCAACCACTAGAGGAGGATGCATAACACACTGAAACAGTGGGTTACATATCCATGAGTAGACTCATTTTACAGAGCATAGATGACTACTTAGATATGGCAGATTCTGAGAGACAGTGTAGCTAATGGGATGAGATTTGGCTCTGCCATATTAGATACATGGGTCCTATTCCCAGCTAGTGTAATCTCTCAACCCTTACTCAATAAGGTTGTGAAGAGAGAGAATTATTGCCATCAGAAAGTAGAAGTAGTGACTTTAGATGGTGGTCTCCTGGTTCTTAATCCAGTGCACCTTCCTCTGCACCAAAGGGTGTTTTGAAGGGGAAGAGGAGAAAGATGATAAAACCATTTTTCCCAGTTCTTGTCCAGAATTTCAGCTGCAGGTGGCAGGTTGAAGTGATACACCAGGGTGGCCTATGTGCTGATGGAACATTGAGCTGCCCGCAAACCCGCTGAGCACAACACGGATGGGAAATAGTGATTGTCAGCTGTTTAGAACTAGGCCCAATCGGAACAGGTTTTCATGGAGACCTTAAGTGGCAACTCCCTCACCCCAGGACTATCACCCTACCACATTTCTATCTCCTGTTGCAAACTCTGGAGGAACTGGAGCTCTCCAAAGAAATGATTAAAATTCTAAGCAACATAAATATATGGGCCACTATAGCTTCCTGCATAATGAGAGAGTGTCCCTCAGGTGCAGCATTGCTATAGGAGACTTCAGCACTAGAGTTTATATTTAAGGGCTTGTTTCTGCTCTCACTGAAGTTGATGGCAACACCCTCACTGTCTACATTGGCAATGGGCCCTAGGTTTCTTTTAATAACTCTATTTCTTTTCCTCCTGAAGGCAGCTCCTGTTTTAGAAGCACAATTCCCATAGTTTAAATGTAATCACTTCTCTCTCATTCTTGTTTTGGGTGGAGCAGAGCACACAGTTAAGTTGCGGTGCATGGCATTTCTCAATTTTTACTACGTGTTTAATAGAATTTTTTATTCTACAACTAACATATTTCTAAGTCTCAGCATTTAAAATGTCAGTCTTTACTTTGAATAGCTTCACTCTTTTCATCTTGACTCACTGCCACCTTAATGGGGCTTACAATAAATGAATAGATGAAGTTTTTCCATATCGCAATACAGTAAAGAAAGGCTTACAGCTTTAAAATAGTTTTCAACTCATGAAACCATCACGCAGTGAGTCACATTAAACCAGAACACATGACATTATGTAAATGTCCCATCACATGTACTGGTGTCCTGCATTTTTATGGTATATATTTTTTTAAAGAATATAAGAATGGGGCTGGGGAAGAGGAGAGAGAGAGAGAGAGAGAGAGACATTTATAGGTAAAAGATGAGACAGTCGTATATTTTGTAAATCTGTGGGATTATTCCTCTTGCTCCTACTTAGGCAAAAGTCCCCTCAAGTGCTTTATATACTTATAAACTATAAACAGTTTGACCCCAAAAAGGGAGAGACTCCATGAAATCCATTAGGGCCTTTGCTATTGTTGTTTATTTTCTGTGGAAGGCACCCAAATGCCATGATGATGGGCAGCAGTCTAAAACCCTGAGACAAAGACACATTTCCAGTTTTAAAAAATATCCACAAGTATTTGAATCCATATTTAGGAACTTTTCACAGTGGTGACTGACTACTTAAAAAGGTTCCTATATTAGGTTCTCTCATGATATGATAGAGAAATTTTACATATGCACACAGTTATAGTCCAGAGAATAAATTGGGTTCTAAACAGTAGGCAAGTATTTATTGTAAACTTTAATTACAAGTCTGCATTTGGCTGGTATGCTGATTAAGCTCAGCTCATACAACATTCAGTATAAATAGCTCCATTTCACAGGATGACAACATAACCTTTAGACTTCCTGTGCTGCATGAAATGTGTCATACTGTATATTTTATAACATATACTCTGTACCTTCTCATGTACAGAATGTGCCTGTAATATATAGACTTGAAAATCCAGTATTTTTAACTTTTACATAAACTATGTTACGTTTCCTATTTTAAAAGTTACTTCCACACAATTGGCCATATTCTCTTCTCACTTGCATTGGTGCATATCAAGAGTACCTCCAGTTAGATCAGTGGTTCTATTGGAGTTTGACATGGACACTGATTTTCATGGAGAATCAGGCCCACAGTAAGCCACGACTGAATATCTCTGAATATGTGCTTGAGTCAGAGTTCCCATCACAACAACCCTGCTTCTAGTATAGCAACTGGTTCATATGTTAACTAGGCATATCTGACTCAGCGGTAGAGGTGTTCAAAACATGTATTTAAAACATACCAGATATTGTACTATCAAACCCAAGCTAGAAGCCAGTTTTTAGCCTGCTGCCATTAAAGCAGCACAAGTAAACCACAAAAGGTGAGTGTCAAACTGAAGGTGGCAAAGATGAGAATCAGCTGGCTACTTTGTTGGAATCTTACCAAGGGGGACTGGCAGCATTCACTGACACAGCAGTGGGCCGAGTAAGGGAGTAAAGTGTCTGTCCAAGATAAGCTGGGAGGGCTTACTCTGCTTTTCCCATACTGTTGAGCCTGCTGAAATAATCTGCTAGCACTATGTCTTAAAATAAGCATCCTATCTCTAGCTATTTTTTAAAATGGCAAACCATTGGAGATGGTGCTTGCCCACTGCTCTTGGCAGCCCTTTAAAGGGCTTGATTCTGCCACGGTGACAGGCTGTAGTGCAGTGAAGCTAGACCTATCTCCTCTAGCAATGCCAACTTTTTATTTATATCCCCTGTTCCAGAGGCTTGTTGAGTAACATGCTCTGCTGCTGGCAGGGTTTCACTGCAGCATAGTTCTCCCTCAGCTGCTCACTTGGCCTTTATGTATCCAGGTGTTTGCAGCTTCTACTTCAAGTCAGTACTAGGTATTTATATGATGCCATTACCATATTATTATTTATATGCTTCTATTACCATAGTATCTGAGCACCTCCCAGTCTTTAAAGTATTTATCTTCACAGCACCCTGTGAGTTAGGAAATACTGTTATCCCCATTTTACAGATGGGGAACTGAGGCCCAGAGATACTATGGGTACATCTATACAGGCTGCAGCAGTGAGATGCCCAGCCCAGGTCGACAAACAATGGGCATGTATACATTGCAGCTTGGGCTGGAGCTCAGGCTCTGAAGCCTAAGGAGGAAGGTGGTGTCCCGAGCTCCAGCTAGAGCTGTAACTCCAAAGCACTGTTTACACAGCTATTTTTAATGCACTAGCGCAAGCCCAAGTATGGACCCGGGCTGGGCAGCTCCCTCCTGCAGGCTGCCGCAATCTAGGCAGATGTAGCCTGTGTGACTTGCCCAAAGTTATCCAAGAAGCCTGGGCAGATCAAGGAATTTAACCTGGGACTTCAAAGTACCAGACTAATGCCCCAACCACTGTGCAATCCTTTCTCCCTAGTTCCCATCTATGAGAATGGCCATGAAGCTGACAGAATTTCCATCTGCTCACTCTCTTTGAGCAGGGAGAGGTTGCCCCCATATCCCTCAGAATGACTAGGGGATTCAGCCTCAAATCCTGAGGTTCTGCAAGAACCAGAATCCAGGGTTCTGCAAGAAGCCAAGGCAGTCCATGCTTCTACGTAGCCCCCGCAATACAGCATACTCTACACAGCCCATGCAAAGCCCTGACCTCTCTGCACTGAAACTGTGAATGGAGGTACCATGATCATTGTGATGGTGACTTTTGTGATGTCTACTGGGAACTGAACTGAAGGCAGTAGATCTGAAGTGGATGGATTTGAACAGGTGGCCTAGAGGGCAAAGACAGTATAGCCCAGTTCCACAAGTCACCTGGCCTTCTGTCTCAACAGTCTCTAAATTACTCCAATGACACTGTCTATACCCGCGAATACACACCTGAGATCCCATTTCACATGCTCCTTTGCTTATGCCCTGCAGGTAATAGCCAGCTGTTCTTTATATTTTTTTTGTCCCTGTTGTTCTTCTCTGTAATTTCCCTCAGCATTATAGTTTAATATTATCTGCCCACCCATTTCTCTTTTTTGTTGCGTCTTTTGCATCCCTCACATCCTACTTGCCTCTCTAAAACATAATAAAGAATTAGCCGCCAGACTGCCTGCTCTCCTCCTGTTCTTTTATTGTGCCCTCTAACACACTATTCTGCTTTGCTTCAGAAACAGCCTCTGCTGCTTCCACATCTTCTGCAGTGCATCTGGATTATTATCAGGCCACCTGTCAACTCCCTAATTGGCAGTATCAGTAAAAGCACATTTTTCTCTTTTCTTTAAGTCTCCAGATGAAGGGCCTAAATTTGATCTAAAAACCTCAGATCCCCACTGCCTGTCATTTATAATGTACTTGTGTGCACTGTATAATCACAATTACGCTCTTCCCCCATACACGCTTTCTATTCTGTCCTTAACATACGTTCTGTCGAGAACTGTTATTGAATGATGCTGGAGCAGAGTTTGAAAACGCAGCCAAAAGCACACAGCCCCTCCTAAACCATGTCCCTTTAGGAAGTATGTTCTGTATATTGCTTTACTGAGTACATAAAACACAAATACTTGTGAAGGAACGTGTACCTAAGAGCTGGTCTTCACTAGAAACTTAGGTTGTGTTAGAACTAGACCTTGCAGAGTCATGTTAACTAACATGTTATTGACCATAACTTAGCAATAGTCAATGTAAAGAGGGCCCGTTGTATTGAACGCAGTGTGAGCAACTGAAACCATAGGGTTAAGCCTGAGCAGCTGACAATGTTTAACACAACTTGCCCCCATCTACACTGACTGCGAAGTCATTTTTAATATGTTTGTTAACATGACTCAGAGGTCATGTTCTACCATCATCTAATTTTCTAGCAAAGCCTAAACCTGAATGACATGGGCCCTATCTACTTCCAAGACCTGCCCCCGCCTCTCTCTTCATGCCATACTGCTGCATCCATGTCAGTAGAAGAGCTCATGACAGGGCTCCACTGGATTAAGGGAGGGGGCTGCTGATGGTGCTTTCCCCAGAAGGCTCTTCCACTTTGGAACTCCCTCCTCCCCTTTTGGTCCAAAATAGCCTGAATCTGTTGACCTTGAGGGCATGCTGCAGAAGCCCATGTATTCTCACAAACTTATTTTTGATCAATTTACTTTATGATTCATTATGTTTATGGCTGATTTATTCAAGCTGTAAGGGTTGAGGATATAGGCGGCTAGATGTGTTTTTAAAGATTGTGTGTCTAATTGTTGGTAAACAATGGCCAGATGCTTTTTTTAGTATAAATCAAGAAAAATCTGAATACAATATTGTCTGCGTATCCCACACTCCATACTCAGACAAACCTCCCATGGAAGTCTGACCCATTTTTATACTACTTTCAATTGATACAGTGTTTCCCAACACACTTTACAAACATTAGTTTCTCTCTGTGAGGTAGATAAGCATTATCCTCATTTAAAGATAGGAAAACAGTCATACAGATGCCAGGTTAAGGGCTCAGACCCAGATCCTCAAAGGTATTCAGGTGCCTAACTCCCATTGATTTCCCATGGGATTTCAGCACCTAAATACTTTTGAGGATCAGATCCTCAGTCCTGCCAACTGGAGTTGAGACCATTCAGCAGTTTTCAGGATCAAACCTTGAGCAACTTTCCCACTGTCAAACAGGAAGCCTTTGGACGAAGTAGAGGCTTGTCTACACAGCACCAACAAAGTGTACAGAGGATGCGATTTGTAAAGCGATCTAATGTGCTGCACTGTTACTGCCCCATGTAGACCTTGCTGGGTCACGCTAAAGAGCGCCTAGTTTGTGTTAACATGACTACATTAAAGCAAACTAGGCAGCCTTTAGAGCATGCTAGCAGAGTCTATGAGGGGCAATTAGAATGCAGCACGTTACCGTGCTTTACAAATACACATAGGCACTGACTCTGTGGGTGCTCCAGTCCTGGAGCACCCACGGAAAAATATTAGTGGGTGCTCAGCCCCCACTGGCAGCCAAGTTCTCCTCCCTCCCCCCCACCCCAGCGCCTCCGGCTTCCCCGCAGATCAACTCCTCTCCCTCCCTCCCAGGGCCTCCTGCGGATCAGCTGTTCCGTGGCATGCAAGAGGTGCTGGGAGGGAGGGGGAGGAGCAGGGATGGGGCACGCTCAGGGGAAGGGGCAGAACTGGGCGAGAAAAGGCAGCAAAGGGGCGGGGCAGAATGGGGGCAGGAAGAGGTGGGGCGGGGGTGGGGGCTTGAGGGAAGGGGTGGAGCGGGGGCGGGGCCTGAGCAGGGGTTGAGCACCCCCGGGGAATTTGGCAGCTGGCGCTTGTGCAAATACATTAACGGAAACTAGGTTCCTTTTAGAGCATGCCAGCAAGCTACATGGGGCAGTTAGAATGCAGCACATTAGAGTGCTTCACAAATCACACCCCTCTGATCAGGGGTGGCTCCAGGCACCAGTGCAGCAAGCGCGTGCCTGGGGCGGCAAGCTGTGGAGGGCGGCCTTTGGTGGCGTGCCTGCGGGAGGTCCGCCGATCCCGCGGTTTCGGCGGCAGGTCCGCCGAAGCCGCGGGACCGGCAGATCATCCGCAGAAACGCAGCCGAATCCGCGTGACCACAGACTGCCTGCAGGCGTGCCACCGAAGGCCGCCTGACTGCCGTGCTTGGGGCGGCAAAAAACATAGAGCCATCCCTGCCTCTGATGTCCTTTGCAGCACTATGTAGACAAGCCCAAGGAACAGAATCCAGATCTCCTGACTCTCAGGCTAGCACTTTAGCCATAAAACAGACTATCCTCCAGGGCTAGGGGCTAGGATGGTGGGAGACCTGGTTCAATTCTCTGTTGTGCTACAGACTTCTTGCGTGACCTTGGGCAACTCACTCAGCCTCAGTTCCTCATCTGTAAAATGGGGATAATATTTCCCTACCTCACAGGGCATCATGAGGATAAACATATTAGAGATTGTGAAGCGCTTTGAGATCTACAGATGAAAGCACTATATAAGAGATAGGTATTATTCATCTACTCTCATTAAGGAGAGAATAGACCTGTCCGCATTGAGTTCGCTCAAGATCATCCATTTAAAGTCTGGTGGATAAACAGTAAAATAACTATGAAAAATTTTTGGTTATATATTATAGACTTACTGCTGACTCATCTTAGCAGAATATTTCTCTCCCCTAAAATACGTGAAAGGTATTTATTACAATAAGATACTCATTCTGTTTAATTCACATTCATTCCTATTTAATAAGTCTTTCTTTCAATAATTCCTTTCTAATTCATAAGAATATATAAAATCATTATTATTAAAACAGACTCAAAAAAGAGGAACAGAATAGAGAATTAATTAGCTCATACAGACTTTCTCGACTCCAACAGTGACTTAAAAATACCGGTTAGCATGAAACCGCAGGGCCTCATATGGGGCCATCACTTTATTATATGGAAAATCATGTAAAAATAAGTATAAATTATTATTTTTAAACCAACCCAGCAAAGCCTTTATAATTGGACCCCTGGACTGCACAACTATGAAACAGGGGAATTTGTCAAAAGATATTTTAAGCTGCAGAATATGAAAAAGAAATTTTATTGAGAAAAATCATTAAATGCTTGCCAAAAACAGAAGATTTAACTCCTGCTGCTCTGCAGCTTCACAAATACACCAGTTTCTGGGCATTTAACAGAATTAATCAGTTGTCAACGTCAAATCATTCTCCTATCGGAGATGCACGCAAGTTTACTTTAAAAATAAACAGATGGTAAAACGCAAGAGTAATTTATAATAAAAGATTTTTAATATTATCTCATGTCTTCCTAGCAGACTCTATTACTAGTGTCTCACTATTATCCTACCAAGCAGATGTGCAAAATAATATAAAACACAAATGCTACATTTAAAGACATAACTTTTATTATATAATATTGTACTCCAGTACATCTATGACATATAAATTGTTACTGAATATTTCTTGTACTCTATTTTTCTGAAGGACTGCAATTTTGTCAAGTATGAATTACAGATACACTGAGTATGCTCTTTTCTTTTTTACCCTGCCTCGTCTTATATGGGCCTGATGTCAAACAAATATTTGAGACCAAATCCTGCAGTTCTCACGCAATCCTTACTCAGGCAAATGTCACTAAGTTCAACAGGTAAGGAGGCTGTAAAGCCAACAAAACAAACAGAGTTAAAGGAAATTGGCCAAGTTCTTTTGGAGTACAAACTTCAGTTCATGAAGCTTATGAAACTTAACTGGAGATGGACCCAAACCAAACTCTCAGGTCTTAACACTGAACTTTTGGAAAGTTCAGATTTGGATTGACACGTTGTAGCCAACCCCATCTTCATCATGGGCTGACCAAAATCCCATATCCAAATACCTCCAAACTTTGGATCCAGAATTGAACTTTGCAGTTGAAGTTCATCTCAACTTCTAACCAACGGAACTTTTATTCTTAGATTTTTGAGCCAGGAGGGATCATTAGATCATCTAGTCGGTGGCCACAGAATTTTACCCAGGTACCCCTATATTGAGCCCAATGACTGGTGTTTGACTAAATCATGTCCCAAAAAGGCAGTCTTTATTTGAAAACATTTTATAAAATCCCCTGAGCAGCTCTCAAAGCTTCTCCTTAGTGAAGGTTGAATCTTGTTCTCCAAGTCCTCCCATACCCCTAAGCAAACTCTGTATTCCTCCTTCCAATATCCCCATCAGTGAGAAATGGGCAACTACACATACCTCACAGGGAAAAAGACTGTTAATATTAGTAAAGATCCTTCCCTGCATCTTAGCAGGGAGGGTCCCTCCAACAACCTTGCTAACAAATTGCTGGTTTAAATGAACTGTCTGAAGTGAATGCCTGATTAGACTAAGTAGAATGAAATAGAATTCCAACCCACCTCGCAACTGGGAGAAATGCATTTAATGCATCCAGGGTGCAATCATGTGGTCCATGCCTTTAGAATGCACCAGAATCCGCCAAAAGATTATCAAAGTATTTTGAAGGAAGAAGCCTATCCCCATAGCGTCCCCTCTTCACAAAGGCTTTATTCCCACTTCCGCCTCTGCACATTTATACAAAATCACTGAAAAAAAGAAAATGCACAACATAGGAGCCCCTGAAAATACACATACAGGCCACTCTCAAGCAACAAACATTCCCGTACTGCATATAACTCAACTTATTTTTCATGCTACTTTACATCCAGTCTTCAGGCTTTGATTCAAGCAACACATTATCCATCTGACATACACTTTCTGCTCCTCTACCCACAAGTCTCGCAAGCAGCATTCCACTCTCCGATCTCTGTATGTGCTGTAACCATAATGATCCCTTGAGTTCGAGGAGGCTGGGACCAGAGGTGGGAGGGAGCATGAGAAAGTGAGGGGCAGCAGTGTTCATTGCTAATGATAACAAAGACATACTCAAATAGAATATTGTCTAAGCACTTCACAAGCAGACACAAACTAGGGCTAAATACTGTGTTCACAGTGTTCTCTTTGACTTCAGGAAGAGCCCTGCACTTGTAACAAGGACCCTGTCTCTAGAAATATCACATCACCACCCTTTGAAAGGCAGCCATTTCTAGGTGGATGGTGGCAGCTGGTTAAGGGGACACACCAGCAGCTAAGGACAGGACCAGAAGAATGCTTTATCCAGTTGAAACTGCAGGGGAAGTTTCAGACAAGCAGAATATAGAACCCAGATGTGATTTATTTTTCTATGAAAGTTACAGACTCAGAATATTTCAGCCATGAAAATTTGAGTCCCCCAAATTTGCTTTTATTCTGAGACTACTCAAAAAATAAATAGAAAAGTCTATATCTAGGGCAGTTCCAATCCCATTTATAGGGGTGTAAATCTGAGACAATTTCATGGACGTCAATTGAGTTATTCCAGATTTATACCAATTTAACTGGATCAGGCGCCTTCTGTTTTTATGTTATTTCCTTCTTTACTGCCCCCCGACCCGCTTCCTTCCTTCTTTTTTTAATTCATCCACTTGTTTGTCTTGTAGTTCACATAGCAGCAAATTCTGTGCCATCTTTGGACCATCACATGTAAGGGTGTGTCTACACTGCCATCTCAGGTGTGATTGTCACAGGCCGGCATACTTCCGGTAACTTTACCCAGGCCATCGCAGCTAAAAATAGCAGTGGCGCTGCAACAGCATGGGCTTGCAATGCAAGTACATGCCCAGGGTCCCCCGCATACAGCCTGTACTGAAGCCCATCCTGCTGCACCTACACGGCTAGTTTAGCCATGATAGCACAGGCAAAGCTAGCATGAGTATGTCTATCACACCTCAGACTGCAGGGTAGACATACCCTATGACAATAAATACTTAGCTCGTATTAAGATTTGCTTGACAATAAGGCTATATGGCACTGCAACAATATCATAAAATATCAGGGTTGGAAGGGACCTCAGGAGGTCATCTAGTCCAACCCCCTGCTCAAAGCAGGGCCAATCCCCAGACAGATTTTTGCCCCAAACCCTTAAGTGGCCCCCTCCAGGATTGAACTCATAACCCTGGGTTTAGCAGGCCAAAGCTCAAACCACTGAGCTATCCCTCCCCCCTCTTTCTCACGGCAATGTAGGAGCACTGGAAATTGTTGGTCTATGTGCATTATGTATTGGAAACATTAACAAGGGTTTCATTACATTAAGAGGCATTTCAAAAAGCAAATTTCAAACCATCTAGTAGACAGGTGATTGCTAGAGCTGCACCTAATCTTTGTATTTGAGGTGACAGCACCGCGGCTAAAACGACCCACGGCGCTGAGATCCCACTGAGTTCCTCAGAGTGCTCTCTCACAAAGGAGCACTTCAGAGGAACATTCCAGCGCATGGCAGCTACGCTTATTTTTTAATAGCCTCTTCACTCCTCACATAGCCTACATGCTCTTCTACTGAAATATCAACATTTGTAGATTCATAGAGGCTGTCTATGAATGTTTGGCCTCCTGTATATCCCAGGCCATTACATTTCACCCAGTCAGCCTGACACTGAGCCCAGCGACTTGTGTTTGACTAAAGCATACCTTCCAAAAAGGCATCTGGTTTTGATCTGAAGACATCAAGAAATGGAGAATCCACCACTTCCCTTGGTAGTTTATTCCAATGGTTAATCACTCTCACTATTATAAATTTGTGCCCCATTTCTAATTGGAGTTTGTCTGGCTTCCAAGGGAATATCTACAAAATACAATAGCTAATGCCATAAAGAAGCAGCACTTCCCCTGTATTTAGGATGGGCCTCAGTAGAACAATGAATATTTTCTCCAGATGTGCCTAAAGCACTGGCTCATAACATTATATATTCCTGTTGTCCCAGGGGTGTACTGTAACACATTTCCCACTTAGAAAACAACCAGCACTGGCCAATTCAGTCAGTAGTTTGAGATGCTTCTGGATTCTTTGCCGACACTAACCTTTCAGATAGCATTACTCAAGGATGCTGCTTTCTACCCTCTCTGGTTGGCTAGGAGACTCCTCCCAACATGATGGGTAATGACCTGGCTTATTATACACACCTTCAACACCTCCCATCTGGACTACAGCAATATGAAATACCCGGGCATGAAGCCATCAGCCCTTAGGAAACTCCAACTCATACAGAATGCTGCAGTGCATCATCTCAGCGGTACAGGCAACCATGAGCACATCACCCCTGTTCTCCACTTTCCACACTAGAACGGTCACATTTTAAGGTCTTGCTCCTGCTCTTAAGGGCACTCAATGGCCTGGGTGCAGCATATCCAGAAGATCACATAAGGCTGCAGGATGGAGACCATGACTGACAACTCCTCTTCTTTGGCACAATAGCACTTTTACCATAAGGATGAAGCTGGTCTGTGCAGAAGACAGTTTTCTCAGGGGTCAGTTTGAGACTGTGGAATGAACTCCCACAGGGACTACACACCATCACAAACCTCACCATCTTCTGCTCCCGGGGCAAGGGGCACTTCTTTGACCTGCCTCCTCGAACACACAGAAAATGGTGTGTAACTTTAAAAAAAAAAAAAAAAAATCTCCCCAAAACGAAACACACACAGACAGTTGTACTCTTGGGAAGAGGAGGAGAGGAAAAAAACACACCTCACCTGACAGATGAGTCACATCACTTAATGCACTGCTGAAAGGAGCTCCGATGCTACGTTGATGAAGGCGATATAAGAACCTATATAAAATAGGGGATAGCACTGTTCTTCTCAAGGTTTTAAAATGGCTATATTATAGCTATCTTCTGAAAGCTTTTTACATTTCCGCTCCCTCCATAGTTAGCAGCTATGGAGCTGATCCTTGACCCATTGAAATATATGGAAACGCTTCCGTTAACTTTAGTGGGAGCAAGGTTTTGCTCTAAGAGCTAACAGCCTAAGAAGTTGCTCACATAAGTCACTGGGTTTTGCTACTGCTCTGACTGGCTCAGCCTAACGTGCAGTCAGGAAGAGGGCTTGCAGAATATGCCTACCCAGCTTTTTAGAGCAAGTCTCCCAGCCCCGGTTAACAGGCTTGGGGCAGTGGGGCTCCCAGAATAGCTGTACAGACAGTGCTTTGAAGTGGAGGCTCAGGCTCTGAAACCTAAGGACCTCCAACCCGAGCCCCCATTTCAAAGCACTGTCTATAAAGCTGTTTTTAGAGCACTAGTATAAGCCCTGCTACCCAAAGTCTGCTGACCCAGGCTGGAAGACTTGCTCCCGCTTGGGCCAAAATGCTGTGTAGACAACCCTCAGGGGCAGGTAGCATCGTAAGAGTAGGAGGAGGGACTTTTAGAAAGCATTAATCTTTGTCCTTGGGGATGTGCACAGGCTTTGCCCAAGGCCTCTTTCATTCCAAACCCACTGCCCCACCCCAGCCCCTAAAGAACCATAGGCTGCTGTAAGATTTATTTACAAATACATTTCCCACACCTGAAGAAGAGCGGTGTATAAGCTTGAAAGCTTGTCTCTCTCACCCACAGAAGCTGGGCCAATAAAAGAGATTACCTCACCCACCTTATCTCTAAGATTTATTGACAGGCTGCAGGGTTTAAATTTAAACTTCTCTTCTCCAATTCACGTAAACTAATTGTGTGCACAAGTGGTCCCTGAAGCAAAGGTCATGGTCAGATCCTGATCTGCTTTCTTTAGCTGCCTCTATGCCAGGGCACTGGTGAGAGGATTGGGAAGCTCCATCCCACTGCTCTATCAGGCAGTATCCTGCCCCATATAAAAAAAAAATACCATTTACAGCACCAATACTGGAGTGTGCTAGCTTAAGATGTGCTTGCTGCAACCATTTGAGTGACTGTAACTCAAATGCAAACACAGGCACCGTACTCAATATGTGTTTTTGCAGTATTCCCCCCTCCAACTCCGCCTATTAAATGGAGAAAGGGGAAATACAACTTCATGTAGCCAACCTTCCTCTTCTCTACTACAGAATGAGAAGGAATCACTAGAAATACCAGTTGTCTAATCATTGAAATAGAAATTCTAACACCCCACACATACACACACACAGTTTCATGAATGAGCATGGTCTAGTGGTTAAAGCACAAGCCTGGGAGTCAGCAGATCTGTGTTCCAGTACTATTCCTGACACACCTCAGGAAACTCCATAAAACAGTTGTCATTAAATTTAATTACCTCAGCGATGCTTACTTTGTATAGCATCTTCCATACAATTTGGATCACAAAATGTTTTAAAGAATTAAACATTAGTAATAATACTTTGCTTTTGAATAGTGTCTTCCACCTGAGGATTTCAATATGCTCCACAAGCATTAATTCCAGCCTTATATCTATAATAATATTTTGTACTTCAGTAGCACCTTTCATCCAAGGCTCTCAAAGTTCTTCGTGGATATTAATTCAGCCTAATTACAACCCTCAGTAGAAGTATTATACCCATTATGCAGAAATGGAAACTGAGGCATGGAAATCCCTGCCTAAAGTCAGTTACCTCTAGAACTGGGAAGATAAGACAGAAACTCTGACTCTCACTCCCCACTTTTAGCCTAAGTCATTTATTCATGCCTATCTCCCACCAAAATAGAATTTTACACTAACCTATGTTATCAGTTATATCACATCCATCACCACGATATCGGAGTTGTTATAGTCTTATTAGTTGCATTGTGGTAGCACTGAAGAGCCACAGTCATGGACCAGGGCCCCAGTGTGCTGGGTGTTGTTTCATTCTGTGTTCATACAACAGTCCCCAAAACAAAGCACATAAACAGTTTACGTGCCTATGAACCACCATACAGTAGTACCAGAAATATGAATGAAGAAACAGATTTAGGCTATCAACTCCTATGACAGCATACAAGAGTGAAAAGATCATTTTAAAAATTAGGAAAAATGGATTGAGAGGTTCAGCCTCCTAAATTCTGATATTCTGTGAGTCTTAGATTCATCTCTTATTCGGAACATTTCAATAGCTTTTGTAAAGCAGAAATGGCTGAGCAGCTAAAATAGTTTCTGTGAAAGTATTTACAGTCTGGGTAGAAAGATTACTTTGAGAAGCATTCATGCTTCATAATCCTTTGACTAGTTTGAGCTTCCTCTTTTCAAATCTAGAGAGACAAACGAGCCTCCAAGAGGAGATAAGATGCTCAAAATAATGCACTTTAATCTCTACTCAACAAACATACTCGATAGTATATCACTGTACTACTGGCTCTTTTTTTAATAGGAATCCATCCACCATTCAACAGGAAGGAGAGCAGAGCACTGCCTGGAGCAACCACTATCTCAAGGGAGCACCCTGAGATTGCCTCATTGTCTAAACCAAGTTTGCCTAACCTTTTTGAATCAGCCCTATTAAACAGGCACATGAAGGGCTTTCCCCCTTCTTCTATACACATATTTTTACAGGTAAATAGGGTTCTAGTAGAGGAGGAATTTAAAAGAAATGCCATAAAAAGATTCATAAATGTATTGTACAGTGCTCAGATGTTTTTTGACACAGAAATAGAGGAATGATTCATTTCCTCTATAGCTGCGGTTCCAGCGCTTACTTATACAGGAAGTGGAATGTCTATATTGGTCATGCCAACAAGAATTAAACACCTCAACATTTTAAATGTGCACAAGCCTAATGGAAATGCACAGCTCTTTATTTGTGGAGCTCGCTACATTTAAAAGGTGAATACGCTGTACTGGATAGCGTCCACCAGTCAAAATCCAAGAATGATTAATACTTCTCGTTTTCCAAACACTCCATCCAAAGACAGGTTAAAACATTTCAGAGTTTTAATTCAAAACAAGATTGGCAAGAATAAGAGCCAAGGGCTGCCCTCCCCTTACGCCCTCTGGCCCAATAAACTTTATCAACAGGATCTAGATACAACCAAACTTTCTTTGCCCAGTCTTTATCATCTTTTCCACTGCTTGAAACTAAAGAGCAAGCATGTTAAGAAATGGTTTAAATCAGCTGTCTACCTTATTTTTCCTCAACCCATAGCCTTCACTAAGTAACCATATAACCTTAGCAAGCTTGCCCATATCTTGCCACCTCCTAATCTCCCTATTAGTTACTCCCCTGGTTGCAAATTATTTATAAGCTCCTTCTGCCAGTGATCATGACTTTTTATATTGATTGGGATGCATCTACCACACTTGTGGGCACCATTAAAATACAGGCTGAAGCCCACTGTGACAATGTCAAGCTAAAGAAAGGAACTGACCCTTTTTGTAGAAGTGTTTTGTTTTAAAGTATAGGAGTCAAGAAATACATATTCAATTTCCAGGTCTGCAACAGTCCTCTTGTGAGACTCAGTGCAAATCGCTTACCTTCCTGAAGCTGTTTCCCCACCTGTTAAAGGGGGGAATTAATGATACTACTTCTCTACTTTAGGGGTAGGGTAGAAAGAAGCTTAAAGGCATCAATGTTTGTAGTGAACTTTTGACAGTCTCAGACAGAAAGCACAAAGTGTTATGTGGATATCAATCGGTCCTGCAATTTACATGCAGAGCTAAAAAACCAAATTACGTTCTACTGTATTGATAAGTTTCAGTGGAAGATTGTTGGTTTAATAGAACGTTTGGGACATATAACCAAAATAAGACATATGCTAGGCACAAACATGCTTAAATAGACATTTCCACCTATGGGCATAGGTACTGCATAAGTTAAACACTAACCGTATCTACTAGAAACATGAGTATGGAAACCCCATTCACAAACAGATCCACAGAGAGATTCAACTCTTCAGATCTTGGGGTATTAAATTACATACTCATTAGAACAGGAGTCACCAAAAGCCTTCAAATGGGTGGAGAGCTGTACCCTAGAATATCAGTGAGTACTGCAATGAATACATAGCATGATCAAACACTATTTCCTCCATTATATTTTTGAAGATCTATATATCTTGATTATTTTCATGATCTGATTGGAAACAGAGCTATTCATCTCTCACCTGTTAACTACATAAAGTTTGTGTCCTCCTTTGTGAAATTTCAGCCCCATTGTGTACCTGTCAAGTTTTCCCACGTTTAATAAGAAGGTACAGAAGGAAATAGACTAAAAGAGCAAACTGCAAACAGTCTCCTGTTTGAGTGGTTCTGAATGCATAAGAAAGTCCTTTTTCCTTCAGGCACGTGTAACTTGCATTACCAGTAGTTAATCAGCAAGTCACTGCTGAACTTGTTTGCATTACAAGGTTGATATTTTCACATGGATGAAAAGATTTTAAAACAATTTCTTCTATGGGTTGGACACAAAGACTTTTCTTTAGCACCAAGCAGGAGTGTCTTTGGGTAGGTGGAGATAAGCTTACGCACTGACCAATGTAATCACCTCAAGACATTAATTAAAAAGAAAACTAATCCAAATACTCTCCCCAAACTTTGATCACTGAATGTGCAATAAGGGCACAAGAAAACATCTTTGCTAGTGAGCTGCCAGTCAGTTCAGTCAACTGAGTAATCCAATTGGCTGAACATTCCTCAGTGCTTTATAAAATGGGTTCTTGAACTACTTGATTTTTTCTCTACAGAAACTTTTATTTGTGGGGAGGGGAAAAATACTTCAGATGAATTATCTTAAGTTTAACTTGTATTTTAATATATTAAAGGTTCAGATCTTGTTGATCCCATTCTCTAATGGAGTATATTGGCACAAGCAACAAAAATATGGTTTTAGCATCATACGTAGGATGAATGAGGGAGGATATCCTCCCATTCACCCACACACAACTGCAACTAGCTTCAGTGGAAGTTGTCCATGTGAAACAATGACAAAATAAGGCCCATGCAGTTTGTAAGTCTGAAACAGACACACACAATGCCTATACAGCTTGCACAAAGTTCTGTGCACTAGGAGTGACGTCCTAAGCCTCTGTGCAAATCCCAAGGTGGAAGGGATAGCTCAGTGGTTTGAGCATTGGCCTGTTAAACCCAGAGTTGTGAATTCAATCCTTGAGGGGCCCATTTAGGGATCTGGGGCAAAAATCTGTCAGGGATGGTACTTGGTCCTGCTGTGAAGGCAGGGGAGTGGACTCAATGACCTTTCAAGGTCCCTTCCAGTTCTATGAGATAGGTATACCTCCATATTTAAAAACGCAAGCAGACTTTGTGTGGGGACCCAATCAGAAAAACAGAACTGGCCCCCTCCCAAACCTGGTAACAGTGCAGCCAGTGCTACTACAACTTGCAGCAGCATTCTTGGCCTAGTCTGCATCCTCGTGCATGGAATTCTGGCAATGGACCCAAACAGTTTGTGGATCTATTGCCCAAACTCCAACCTCTCTCCTGGTCCTTCCACAGCATCCTTATTCATAGTCCCAAGGAGCATGCCGTCAGGACAGGTCTTCCCACAGGCAGAGGAACCTCCTGCAATCGCTAGGATTTCACCCTTAGGTAATACAGTATCGGGTTCACGGCTATTTGAGTAAATTCTACTTGATAGAGAAGTTACCTTTAGCCACAGAATCACTGAGGCACAGAGGTTTCAAAACAGCTGTTTATTAATAGACAGTGAAATATTAAAAATGAGTAACAAAAACTCCAACTTTTTGCTGAGACAATAAAAGTGCACATGTATTTGGATATTAAATAGAAGAAGAGTTTATGAACATTTGTTCCGAACAGGCTAACATTTTAAGCATATAAACACTTTCTTAAACAATAGCAGCTGAACAACACTTAGTTAAATCTTTGGTCTGATTATTAACCAGCAAAAATAATCGTACCATGAATGTCCATTTCAAACAGACATTTCGTTTCGATTGCTTTGCAAGAAGATCCAAAAGAGGAATGCTTTAGTCATTTAATTAAGGTCTCATTTAAGAAGTGTTACGAACTTAACAATTAAACACTATAATTTCTAATACATGGGGAAAATAGATATGCAGTTCCAAAAATTCATATGCACATCTCAATTTATTCTGTTTTTAGATGTAGCTTTTCCCCAAAAAAGTGACACCAGCCTTGATTATACTAAGTCCTTAAAAAATTGTTATGTAGTTAAAATACACAGTAGTGTCTAAGAAACATGTGTTTCTTTCTGTATTTCATTTTTAATTTAAATACACAAACTATCATGCTCAGTCTACATTACATTGTAACAAGTAAGGCCCCAATCCTGCAAATACATGCGTGGAACTTTACTCATGTGAGAGAGTGTGTCAATGGGTTACTCACATGGGTCAAATTCTGCATGTGCATGTTTGCAGGATAAGATCCTAAAGATAGCACCAGAAACTAGTATTCGCACCACCACATTTCATTTGGCATAGAACGACATTAATAGTCTAACAGACCCAATTTTCAATAGTCACTTTAGTCAAACATAATAAGTATATCGATGAATGTAGGCATTATAGACACAGGAAATACCAACCAATACCCCAAATGTACAGACCAGAATTGCTGTTCAATAGAGAATTTCAGTCTCTGATCCTGCATCATCTGAGTGCAAACTTAATTTTACTCATGTAAATAGCCTCATTGACTTCAAATAGGACTACTCATGTGACTGAAGTTAAAGCAGGTGCATAAGTATTTGCAGGATCAGGGCCTTGGTTTGCTCATATCACCAAGAACATAATCTCACATACACCTTATGTAGCAAAAGCTCCCATTAAAGATCAGCTTGATTTGAAGTTGTTAGTAAGCCTAAATCAATGGGAGTTTTGCAGTTGACGGGAACATGGGTGTGGAGCCCCGCCACAACTGTAGCCTTGTTTTATATACATTTTGGAAGCATGGTTTAACATGGTTAAATCACTTTTCCCCCCCACCTCAATCCAAATCTTCCATGACTCTTCTACAGGGTTCCTCCATCTGTCTCTGTGTCCTTTGGATTACCTGCACTGCTCTTTCACCAAGTGTTTCTGCTCCTCCTCATTTGTCCTTTCCCCCCAACTTTCGAGTTTCACTTTCAAACTATTTATATTCCCCAAACTCCCTTATTATGCATTTCTTGATGTAACTTTCCCTTTGTAGTATCAGCGCTTAACAGCAGTAAGAAAGTTGTATTAAATCTAATAGGTTTCCATGTATTATATAAGCCAGTAAGGAACACACACCAAAATTTACATAGTCCCTCTTGAAAAAAAAGTGTTACACACTAATGTAAACAAACAGATAGTTCTCTAAGGTAATCATGTTGCCAGAATTAACTGTTGAACTAAATGTGTATTAAGTGCTCCAGGCAACCACAATACCTTGGGCCTGATTCTCTAGCCCTTTCTCAGGCAAAACTCCTATTGACTCCAGGACTGCAGAATAGCACTCCTTGTATGTGTACCCAGGGCTGTCAATTTTCGTTGGACGTATTCCTAGAGATTTCATCACATGACAACCTTTAAATGCTGGGCACTCCAGGACAATCCTGGAGGCTTGGCAACCCTATACAAGTCTGCAAAAGAGTAAACATTTGGCCTACTAAAAACCTACCAAGGTAGGTCACTTAGGTCCGCATGATGAGCACAGTGGTCAACACTACACATAAACAAGCCATTTGTATTTGCCCAAAGAGAGAACCAACGCTCCATGTAAAAATAACCCAACTTGAGAAAGTGACACTTAGGTGCTAAATTACCTGAAAATAAGACAGCAAAGGCAGTTTAAAAACCAAATACAAGGAAACATGCATCTAAAACTGAAGAAATTTTCAGTTTAGTAAACTAGGTTTTATGAAGCTTTGTGGTTGTTTCTAAAAGTTTGCTATTTTCTATCATGTATGACTACAGATAGAGAACACCAGCATAATATATACGGAGCAATATTCTGAAATTTTAACAGTTTTAAAATTATTCCAAACATTCCCAGCTGTTCCCAATTCATTTACCGATTTAAAATTAAGCACAGCAGACTGTCCACATAGGACCCAATCCTGCAAACAATCAGGCACATGCTTAACCTTACGCACATGAAAAACTCAATTACAGGCTTGGTGCCTTAATACTTTTAATTTTCAAGGATGCGGTCTCAGAATCTGTGGAAATGTATTTTGTATTACATTAGAGTTTGGATTGCTTAGAATGTGTAATTTTGCAGACAAACTGTGATGCATTTGGTTCACTAGTTTTTAACTATTTATATCAGAAATGAAGCACACTTTTAAAGAGCATATGAAATAGAAGCTTTCTAATCCTTTTCTACATACTATAGTTTAATGCAGCAATGGCCCATAAGGTCAAATGTATTTTCTCAGCTAAAATCCAAAACTAAACTATTAATGTATACTATTCAAAGACAGTAAGCGCTTATTACAGATCAATTGAGAAGTTGTATGAGGTATTCTCAAATAATCTATCTACACATGGAAATTATCTGGCTGGTGTTTACGTTAAAGGGACACCATCAAAGTTAATAAGTACTTACTGTACCATGAATTTGTCCCAAGTTTTGGGAACTTTAAGGCACCCTGAAATATTATTTTTACAAAAAAATATTTGCTGCACTACAACTACCATCTCTCGCTTCTGGTATCTCCTGGTCTGCTGCAGACCATAGTGCTGCCACAGTTCAAGAGTTTGGTTAGCTGATCCACTAAAGGACCTTACTGACCTACCAGTGAAGAACACATGGGTGCAACAGCGAGTTTACACCTCTACATTTTTGGAGTTATTTTAAATTTCACAGTATAGCAAATAAGGTGTGGGGGAGGTTTGGTAGTTATTAAGGTACAGCAACTTTTAAGGAAGAAAAATGCTTCAGGTCTAACAACCAAGACAGAATGCTTAGAGGATTTACACATCCATCCATTTTTAATTAAAAAAATATTAATGCCTCTATGTTCACACTAAATATTTAGTGCAGCCAATTACCATAAAATGAAGGCCTTTATGGAAATAAAGTGCTATTGTTCTTCTTTCATTTGTGAGCTGTATAATTATATTTTAATCTTTCAGAGCGACCTTCATTTTAACACAAATGTACAACTAGATTCTTCATACTTTTGTCAAATAGGTTTTAATGTCACGCCTCATAATTTAATTTTATATTAATTTGCATATTATTTAGCACAGTATATTAAATCACACAGACAACCATCGATGAGTGTCTCATTGAATAAATATTTCAAACTGTGTTTAAGGATCAAGAAACACCCTTGGCTCCTCCTCCACCTCAAAAAAGTACCTTGTCACACTGACTTTTTTCCATGCCATTGATCTTTGATCCTGATTATCTTTTGCATTAAAAGAAAGCTCTGGACAGGGTCACTTTTGTGACTAAACTTTAAGATGACACTCCAAATTCATCAGTGTGAACCCCTCTATAAATCTGGTACTAAATTAGATTTACAAGTGGTTATTGTAGTGCTTTCTAATTAAGGCACTTTCCTGGAAGTTTCATAGTTTCTCCATGACTAATCATCATTACAAAGCTATTAAGATCTTAAAGCATCAGTATTCCTTAGTCTTAAATTTTGACCTTTGGATTTCCCAGATTACCAGGACTAGGGAAACAAACACAGAACCCCATTTGGTGCTGTCAGGCAGGTAGATCTCCCTTAGGAACCTCAGGTAGTTTACTAGCTAACACAGGTATGTACTTTGGCCTCACAGTGCTTGCCCCAAAGGCACTGACAAACGCCCCAGGTGATGCTCAGTTGCTTTGGGACTCTTGTCCGGTATCGGTAATGTGCTTACACAACGTGGGGCTCTTCCTCAAGTACTTTGGGCTACTGTACATTCGGATGATCTTAGGAGCCTGGTTCCAGGTGTTCAGAAGCTGGAAGGCGGCCAAGTCTAGAGTAGGGGCGTCAAAGGCAGCCAGCAGATTGACGGGGGCAGCTTCCTTCAGGAGCTTAGGCACCGGCACCGCCTCGGGGACGTTGGCGTTGCCCAAGAAGAAATGCATCAGCACCCGCTTCTGCAGGCAGTCCCTGAGGTACAGCACCAGGTCCTCCAGCCGCTCCGCCAGGAACTGCTCCTCCCAGGCTTGCCAGGGCCTCCGGAGCAACAAGGAGAAAAGCGCCGTCTTGAGGATGTAGGAGGAGAGGACGCGGCTCCACTGGGCGCCGAAGGGCTGCTCCAAGCCCCGGCCGCGCAGGTCCCGCAGCCCCTTGAGGATCTGCAGGCACTTGAGGTGGCAAGAGTTGGTCGGGGTCTGCTCCTTGAGCCAGCTCAGCAGCCGCTGCTCCTGCTTGGAGACGTTGAGCCCCCAGAGGGCCTGCAGGGGGCAGGAAGCGCCGGGCTGGGCTTTCCTGGCGCCGGGCTGCAGGGCGATGAGATAGACCGAGTCCCCCAGGGGGATGGCGGGGATGAGGCGCACGGCCATGGAGATGTGGCAGCAGACGTAGTCGGAGCGCGGCAGGATGTGCAGGGTGAGCTGGCGGCCCGGGCAGGCGGCCAGGCTGATGCGGCAGCGCTCCTGCAGCCGGTAGAGCACGGCGCCCAGGCACCGCTGCAGGTGGCCCTGGAACCAGCGCAGCACCAGGGCCGAGGACAGGTAGCGCCTGCCCTGCAGCTCCACGCAGAAGCCCTCGCTGAAGGGCCGGTAGCCCCGGGGCCAGGCGGCCCCTTGCGGGGCCTTCAGGGCGCAGGTGAAGGCGCTGCGCAGCTCCGGGGCCAGCCCCGGCTCCTCGGCGCCCAGGCAGCGGGGCTCCAGCTCCAGGCGCGGCGGCAGCCTCAGCGGCACCAGGATGTCGAAGCAGTCCGGGCTGCGGACCTTGTGCTGCTCGTAGGCGCTGCCGATCTGCACGAAGTCCCCGCGCAGGGTGGGGGTCAGGGACCCCGGCTGCAGCCCCTGCGCCTTGGCCGCCCGCACCAGCTCGCCCACGATGCGGCTCACGTGCGCCTTACTGTGGCCCAGCACGTGCGGGGAGAGGCGCAGCTGCTGCTCGTAGAACCTCTCTAGCAGGCTCCGGCGGGCGGCGCTGCTCGCCGGCGCCTCGGGGCCGCATGCGGCTCGGGGCCGTTGGCCGCACTCCCCGCCGCCGCTGCGGGAGCCGCAGTAGCGGAGCAGCAGGAAGCCCAGCAGCAGCAGCGCGGAGCCCTTGAGCAGCGGGACGGAGCCCGAGTCCGGGGCGCTGTCCGAGTCCGGGGCGCCCGCCCTGCTTCGCACGGCCTGGTAGAGGCACACGAGGGCCGTGCACAGGCAAGTCACCAGCGGCCAGAAGACGCGCAGGTTCAGGGTGTAGACGGTCATGGTGCGGCGGGAGCTCAGCCCATGGTACCGGCTGCGGCAGCGCCCCCCGGCCTCCGCATGCAGGGGGCGCCCGCCACCCCACTCACCAGCCTCCCCCAGCTCCGGGAGTCGGGACTGGCACCCCCCTGCCGGCCGGCTGCCCTAGACTCACTACCTCTGCCGCTCCCGGCGTGCCAGCTCCTCCCACCGAGTGCTCTTCCCCCACTCCCAGTTCCAGTCCCGGGACAGACAGACAGACAGCCTCCTCCGAGTCCTGTTCCAGCCCCTGGGGTGCGCCCAGCCAGCCGCCGCCTCCGTGCCCTGCTCCAGCCCCTGGGGTGCGCCCAGCCAGCCGCCGCCTCCGTGCCCTGCTCCAGCCCCTGGGGTGTGCCCAGCCAGCCGCCGCCTCCGTGCCCTGCTCCAGCCCCTGGGGTGCGCCCAGCCAGCCGCCTCCTCCGAGTCCTGCTCCCGCCCCTGGGGTGCGCCCAGCCAGCCGCCGCCTCCGTGCCCTGCTCCAGCCCCTGGGGTGCGCCCAGCCAGCCGCCTTCCCCCGCCTGCCTTCCGTCCCGGGACACGCACCCAACCCCCGTCCCCCTGCCTGCTTCGGCCTCCTGTCCCGGGACACGCACTCACCACCCCCTCGCCCCTGCTGTTGTGCTTCCTTAGTCCAGCCCGTCTCCCCCAACCGTTACTTAGCTCCGAAGCTTCCTCTTCCGAGGGGAAAAGGGGCCGCGTCATTTATTGTGTGAGCTCAGAGGAAATGCCAATGGTTTTGGCCAGAGGAAAGCGGGATCAGGCCTGGGGGTGTAGTCACAAGCCCCGGGGTTTGCCTGCCCAAAACTAGGCCACTGGGGTGGGAGAGAGGAGAGAAGGAACAGCCCCTCCCCATCCCTTCCCCTTTCCTCTCCGAAATGAAGGCGTTGTCATCAGAAGAACCCATTGACAGTTTTTGTCCAGGGGCTTCTTCATTCAAAACTTTAACGGCTGCAGTTCCTAGTTCTCAAACTTTCAACGTTGGCGTTCCCATTTCTTAAACACCGAGTGATCAAAGACCAAAACAAAAACAAGACAGCAAAAGATTCATAGTGGGAACTCTCTGTACAATAGTTTTAATGCCATTTAATCTATTTTTAAATAATTTAGTTGGGGTTTTTTTAGATAAATTTACTTTTAAAAAAAAGAAGGCATAGGTTGATAAGAGGAAGCTCAGACAGATTTGTTTAAATAATCTGTCCAGCACATACCTTGCTAATCAACTTGCTTTACTGTCATGAAGCCAACACGCCAGGCTCACTTATCAGCAAAGATGTAAGAGAAGGGCACTGTAAAAAAAAAAAAAAAAATCAGCAGGATGGTTACTTTAGAGGGCCAGATCCTCAGCTGGTGTAAATCAGCACAGTTCTATTGAAATGACAGCAATTCTTACAGAAAAATAATGGAGTTTGAGCTGCAGAATCTGGGTGAAAATCAGTACCAGGCCAGCTTAGATTTTTACAGACTATTTAAATAATATTTTAATACTGTTTTCATATTGCACATCGCATTAAGAAAAATTTAGTTAACAAAAATACAAACATTCAAAATAAATTAAAACTTGGCAAATCTATATAACTAGTGTGTCATGAACTAGGCGTGTGTGCACTGTCACTACTGCATCGTCATCACCTCAGAAGTCTTCAACTGATTATCGCAGATTCTACTGCGCTAATAGCTAACAGTGTTTCTCCTTAACTTCAGAAGTTAGAGACCCGTGCTTTTGCAAGGGAAGGCACTGAGTTCTATCCCTACTACCACTCTGAAGGTTTCAGTGATTGATGTGCAGCACAGTGACAACTGCTGTTCCTAGGTAGCTCCAGATTTATTACAATATTAATAACTGCTCCTGATAATGCCTCTTGTCACATCCTTGTTCTGTTAAATTCTCAGTCTGGGTGACACAAGACTTGCTCTCAGTTTTTACTGTGCCCAAATTGCTCACATACTGACATCCTGAAGGGAAAGGAGAGGACTTTGGGAGCAGTTATTAATTTAGTGACTAGTTCAGAATTTATATTATGAACCCTTCCTTGCCTATTGTAGGCCTGATGGCTGAGAGCAGTCAATTGCTATGACACTTGTTCCTGCAGCACAGAATTCAACAATAGCCATCTGAAAGAACCTTATGAGCTAACTCCACCTTTGATTCAGCAAAGATATATACTCAGAACTTGATACAGGAACTTGCACAAGAAGGCAGTTTGGAGCAGTCACCGAGTGTGGTGAGCACCTTGCACAGCTACTTGCAATTCAGGACTGGAATGTGTGGAATGAGAGAACCATGAAGGGTGGGGTTGATTCACCTCTCGTGGCTTCACTCTGGGAGGGCAGTGCTAAACCCAGAAGGGCCTGTCCGCACATGTCTTGAGGCACACCCCCACCACTCCAATTTGAGTATGCCAAGCCAAATAAAAAAAGTGAGACAACTGTTTAGCCTAGGGGTAGGCAACCTTTCAGAAGTGGTGTGCCGAGTCTTCATTTATTCACTTTAATTTAGGGTTTCGCATGCTGGTAATAAATTTTAACGTTTTTTAGAAGGTCTCTCTCTATAAGTCTATATTATATAACTAAACTATTGTTGTATGTAAAGTAAACAAGGTTTTCAGAATGTTTAAGAAGCTTCATTTAAATTAAATTAAAATGCTGATCTTACACTGCCAGCCTGCTCAGCCCGCTTCCAGCCTGGGGTTCTGTTCACCTAGGCCGGAAGTGGGCTGAGCAGGGCCTGTGGCCGGGACGCCAGCTGGCAAGGGGCCGGCAGCCAGGACCCCAGACCTGGGGGGTCAGGGCAGAGGGCTGTGTGGGGGGGGGGGGGTCAGGGTAGTGGGGATGTGGGGGGGTGCAGGGCAGAAGGCTGGGTGTGTGGAGAGTTCAGGGGTCAGGGCAGTGGGGGTGTGGGGGGTTCAGAGGGCTGGGGTGTGGGGGGGTGTAGGGCAGAAGGCTGGGGGTGGGGGGGAGTTCAGGGGTCAGGGCAGAGGGCTGGGGTGTGTGTGGAGGTGCAGGGCAGAAGGCTGGGGGAGGTGCAGGGCAGGGGGCTGGAAGGGATATGCCTTGTTCCACCCCCTTCCCCAAGGCCCCATCCCTACCTCTTCTCTGCCTCCTCTACGGAGCAGGGAGCATGCTGCCGCTCCGCTCCCCCTCGCAAGGGCCATCAGCTGATCGGCGCAGGGAAGGAGAGGAGGAGGGGCAGGAAAGCACCACGCTAGGGGAAGAAGTGGGGGAGGGGGGAAGCTTGGCTGCCGCAGGACCAAGCTTCTGCCTTCTGCCCCCGCAGGGGAGAGCGGTGGGTGGGGGGGCTGAGTGGGGCTGGGGGCCGGGACCCCCCACCACCACCACTCTCCCCTGTGGGGGCAGGAGGCAGAAGCTTGGTCCTGCGGCAGCCAAGCTTCCCCCCTCCCCTGCTTCTTCCCCCAGCGTGGTGCTTTCCTTCCCCTCCTCCTCCTCCTCCTCCTCCTCTTACCGGGCAGGCAGCAGCATGCCACTCAAAATCAGCTTGCATGCCGTGTTTGGCACGCGTGCCGTAGGTTGCCGACCCCGGTTTAGCCGCTCACAAAGCTATGTGGGAAAGTTGGAAGGTTGACGTAAGCACAGCACCTCACATGCAAATCCCCAGGTGCCACTAGGTACAATGAGTAGCCAGTCCCATGATACAATCCCCGAGACACACAGTCAGTATGACATGGGGCTGCACGCACTGACAAGGGAGACATTCTGCTGGCCCTTGATGCTGTGCACCATACATGTCACCCACCCAAATTTACACACTTTGCCATAATTTAATCCTGCCCTCTATCCCACGTAGCATAGGGCCTTGAAGTGAATCTTTGAATTCCCAAATGCTCTCTCAATCTTCCTCCTTATTCTCCTCTGAGCAGCCCTATATGCCACTCTCCCATAGTGGCAGAATTGGGGAATGGGGTCATCAAATACAAGTGCAGAGGACAGGCACTGTCATTTGCAGAACTGCAAGGAATAGAGTCAACATCCCTGAAAACAGACATGCACCTCACACAGGGAAGTACTAGCCATGCTGCTGATGTAACAGGACTGGTTAGAACCACTGTAAACATGTGAGACAGGACATTGCAGTTGCTAGCACAGTTGAGTAAGCTGGATCACATGCCAGAAGCAGAATGAAGTTGCTCATGCAAATACAGCAGTCAAAGATATGAGTAGCCACCAGGCAGATGTTCTCCAGTGGGCATGTAGGCCCAGAACAGCATCATGACAGCAGCACCACGCCCAGTTCCCAAACAACCCAGCAATTAACAAAGGCCGACCACACACTCCATGAATAACCATCCTTGCTCTGAGCCCCATTATGTGAGAGAAGCCTTAGGAGCAGATGATTCAAACATGTGAGGGTCATTGCTGCTTCTGGGAAGGGATGCATATGATCATGCAATTGGCGTCACAGATCACTTGCGTATTTATGCTGCAAAACACTTTTGATTGGGAAGCATGTCCACCTGACCAGAAGGCAGGATGATTGCAATAAACATGCATGCGATGAATGGCCTGATAGCAGTTGGAAAACTCACAATTGTGAGGAAAGCAATCCATATCTCCACCAGCGTGGCTGCCTCTCCATTGAACTTAGATGCAAGAACATGCTCATCATCACCTCTATGAAATCCTCAAGGGATGACACACAGCCAGCTTCAACTGGCTGTCACCCCCTGGAAAGATCTACTAGCCAGGACATGAAGGACAGCCATAGGTAGCTTCTGGAGAACAAGTATTGGCCAAGAGCTCTCTGATAAATTGTAGTGGGGGAAAGGCTGGAGAGCAAGACAGAAGGAAAGGAGACTCACTAATCATACTTGGTGGGAGAATGACACTCCTGCATATGTAATTACACTAACTCCAGCTGCCAGTGCAGAAACAATAACATAAAGAGGATGTGTGGTCTGGCAAAGATGAAGTAACAGCCTCAGGCTAAATAATATATAATGCAATTTGATACCAATAAAACCACTGTGTTCAGTTCACATATATACACAGTTTGCACTAAAAAACCCCACAGTTATAAGTAAGCTTTTAAAATCGTTTTCTCAACCTTTCTGTCCTCAGGCATGATCTACAGCAATACCCTTGGTTCTCTGGAAGAAAATCTTACCTGTAATGTTATTTCTCACAAAAGAAACTTAAGTCATTAGTGCTTAAATGCTTCTGTGATTCCTTTGTCTGATCTTCTCCCTTATGATTCTGTGGGTATCGCTGATCTCTTCAGAGCTGTATTTCTTTGTGTCACACTTTTGGCATCCTTCAATGATGGGTAAGCACCCCATGGTAGCTGGATTTCTGAGCTTGTGTTGGCAACTAAACATCTGGTGCTTCCAGCAACTCTACGTGCAGCTTATCTGACATAAGTATTTGAGAGGTATAAAGCTCACAAATGCTTGTTCTACACTTAAAAGTTACATCGGCATAGCTACATCAGTCTGGGTGTTCAAAAACCACACCTTTGACTGACATAGCTATGGCAACACAACCCCAGTGTAGATGCAGCTGTGTCAATGGAAAAATGCTTCTGTTGATGTAGCTAACGTTATTCGGGGAGGTGGTGTTCCTACACGGACAGAAAAACTTCTGTTGGTGTAGGCTGCATCAATACAAGCGGGCTATTCCGACATCTACGCTACCACGGGCTCCGTAGTGTATATATAGCCCATGTCTCCAGACTCCTGAATTATATATGTCTGCTCATATTGATGACACAGCTGTTGATTGATTGCCAAGGATTATTAACTTTCTCATAGAACTTGTTCTTTGGTCCACAGATGTGTTTTGTTTTGTTTTGAGTTTTGAACACCAAGTACTGACTGATTTCTCCTCCACCTGCATTTTTTCTCCTGCTAGCTCTGGAAATTTATGCCTGTGTCATCAATATAAAGTTCCTTACAGACATTAGTGAATTTGCCCATAGGTAGCTGAGCCGGACATTTGAATAGGCTAGCAAGCTGAGTGAACTCTGAGGAAGGCTGGGACTTGCCTATTGTAAAACTGACTGTTCTAAAACTGAATTCCTGGTTCTTTTAGGTATTGACTGCTGTTATGGTTTTGATGACTTGAGACTGAGAGGCATTTTCACCTGCTCAGAGAAAAGAGCTTAGAAGACCTGGTCTATGACTAGGGATCATAGGCCCTACAATAACACAAATAGTAAATAATAACACCTCTACCACAGCATGCTTGGAGTGGGGAAGTCAAGTGAGCGTCTCTAGCCATTAAAGTTTTAGGTCTGTGAAGATCAGAAGGTGCTGTTTCAAGACTGTAGTAAAACTCTGCCACATAGTAACTGATAAACTCAGGAACTGAGTCGGTCTGGATTTTTCCCTATGCAGAACAACAATGCTTTTTGTGCACAGAGTAGTTTCTCTGTTGCTGAGTGTTTCTCCTGACTACAGGGCTATATATTCTCTAACTTTGGGTTTGTTTGGTTTTTTTATATATAGACATTTGGTCCTTTCTATACAGGGATTTGAAAACTTGTTAGCATCTTTTTAGCAGATAGTGTTTAAACATGGTTCTTGCTAGAAATGTGCTAACTCATTCACAGATATCAGTTTAGCCAGGAACATCGTCTCCTGGCATATTCCGAGCTGCCTTCTGTTTGTTTACTGAATTTTCAGACTGCTTGCTGAAGTATAAAAAGCTTCTATTTATGGCTCTGCTTTGTGGTTTAATTCCAGAGGGTGAAGCTCTTATTGTATTATTGTGATTTAGCTGCAGTAGAGTGTTGATCTGAGGTCTTTGGCTGCACTGGCAGAGAGGAAAGATGTAGATGTTTAAAAGATGTAGGTGAGCAGACAGATTGAAAATTCAGTAAACAATCAGAAAGTCTCAGTATAAGAAGTCAGTGGGGAAAGGATTCAAAACACATAAGTACCAAAGAAAAGAAAAACATCAAGAACACCTCCAATGCACTTCTGTATAAAATAAAATCTTACTTCTAGTTAGTGAAAAAATCATATTTCACAAGGAGAGGTTTATGTTCCTTGACTGGGATACTGTAGCCCTAAACTATGCTTTTTTTAAAGCCTAGGAACACACCCACAAACAATTTTTATAGCATTATAACAAAAAAATCCCAGTAATATGCCAGTGCAGTAGAGTCAAGAGCATGTGGCCTGGCAGTTATGGTACCTTTGATGTCACAGTCCTGATCTCAAAATACGAGCAGTTCCACCACTATTGGCAGGTCTTGAAACCAAACTGGAAATGAAAAAGCATCTATGGGATTTTTTCCCCTTCTTGTTTCACATTTTCTTGCATTTCTCTACAAAGCAGCATATACAAAACAAATATCTAGGAGAGCAGAAGGATATTCTTGGATACTGTTTGATAAGAACCTGTTTCACATGTTACATCTTGTGATCACCCTCAAAAATATAAAACACAAGTCCAGAAAACTTGTGAAGCAGACTACCCACCTCAGCACATTTTCGATCTTTTTTTATCCCATTATTTGTATGATGATATTCCTTTCTCAGTGAGAGTTGTATGCATGCAGCTGACCAGATGACAGGGCAAAAGGCTACCTACAAATATACTGCATGAAACCAAATTCTGCTTTCTCTGTGACACTTTTAGAATAAAAATGTAACATGCAGAGGAGCAAACAAACATGTACGCCTCCTAACTCAGGACTCTGTGCCAAGTCTTTGGCCTGATAAGGCCCTGCTTTTTGGGAAACCCTACCTGGTCAGCACCTCTTACCAGCACACATCCAGGGCCTAGTAGCCTGCAATGACTCACCTGACACCTTGACATGTGGGCCAAGACTCCAATCACATCTTAGTTGTCAAAAACCCTCCCTCCTTCTTATCCTCCAGCCTCTGACTTCCCTCCCCCAGGGATAACATTTTGGACAGTACTGTAACATTCATTAATTATTAACACTAATTGCATGGTAAATTGACACAGCTCTTTACAAAGGTGTAGTAATAATAATCCGTGCTGCTTATTGCCTCGGCCCCCTCCCTTCAAACAGCTCCCATTGCACCAGGCCCAACAGATAGCAAAACTAATACAGCCCTAGGAAAGCAAATATACCATTGTTTGCATAGTTCCCTTGTCTGAGACTGAGCCTTTTTGGTGCTGTTTTGGATGATCCCACTTGACTGCCAGGCTATTGAGTAACTGGCCAGCTTCAGGAGCCTTTGCTCTTTCAAGAGGTAATAAAATTGTACAAAACTTGCACCCTCAAATGCAGCACATTTCATCTGGCTTAAGGTTTTGCTAGAGGCCTGAAACCTGGGCAAAGGCTCACCAAGTGGTTTGCGAACAGCGTTTCAAAGCAGCCTGGGCTGACTTTCCCTGAGAGGCTGGTCCACAACCCTTTTGCACTAATGGGAACTTTTTGGTAGACTTTACAGGAAGCCCAAAGGTGGAGAAAATTGCAGCAGCCCAGGCTAGAACTGAACAAGGTGCTGGTTGTCACTGCAGTATCTAGATCAGGGGTAGGCAACCTATGGCATGCGTGCCAAAGGCGGCACACGAGCTGATTTTCAGTGGCACTCACACTGCCTGGGTCCTGGCCACCAATCCAGGGGGCTCTGCATTTTAATTTAATTTTAAATGAAGCTTCTTAAACATTTTAAAAACTGTATTTACTTTACATACAACAATAGTTTAGTTATATATTATAGACTTATAGAAAGAGACCTTCTAAAAACATTATAATGTATTATTGGCACACAAAACCTTAAATTAGAGTGAATAAATGAAGACTCGGCACACCACTTCTGAAAGGTTGCCAACCCCTGATCTAGATTGAGGGGAAAGGCTGCTGCCTACAAGCCAGCCATAAATAAAAGGAATTATGGACCACCCCCAACGGCAGAGAATCCAGGAGCAGCAATGACTCCAATAGGGCCCCAAAGCAATGGACCATTTTGGCAAAACACACTCATGCACCCTCAACAGATGGTATAGACACTGCCCCAGTGCATTCCTCTACATGCTTCCCTTTACCAAGGACCTCCTGGTCTGTCTCATGCAGCCCGTTCATTCTCACCCAGATCCATCACAGTCAGATGCCGGAAAGGAATGGAGCTGTAGAATCGGGGTCTGATGTATCAGCATACCGTAGCCCAAAACATCTCACAGTTCCCTCTAGTGGCATTTTGTGCACATTGAACCGGTGAGAGTGACCAAATGGAACTCTGACTATGCCAGATATGTAAGAGACTTCTGGGAGAATGACCCACTGCCCAGCACTACCATCTGTGACCTCACCCAGGACCAGAGCAATCTAAGGACCACTCCATCTGCTCCTGCAGGCAACTTAACAATGCCTGATGGTAGATAGTATCAAAATTAGAGTGGTCATAGTGTTTTAAGTAAAAATCTCCATCCCTTTATTTCAGACTGCCACTTTGCCTATCTATTTTAATGGCATCATTTGATTATGTCATTCTGCAGTTATGCCTTGGGGGGTTGTTTTTAATTCATTACTTTATACAACATGATATCATACATTACCAGAACTATCTTTTATCCAAGGATCCTACTTACGTTCTATGCTAGTGGAGAAGAAAATAATCACTTCACCTCACCTTCAGTACTCAAACTCACGTTGGGGTCTGTTTTACATGTACTGGTCTAAAACAGAATTACAGTGATGTAACCCGCACCCACTCAGTGTGGTATTCTGTCTCTAGTGGTGGCACTAGCATTACCTGCAGCTCCTTGGACCTAGTCCCTCTGTAGCCTGTGAGAGTCTACTGAGACATACTCACACAACACAAACACGATTCATGACAATGTGAACAAACAGAACCTGCTATTGGTTCAGATTTGAAGCCTTTCTATTTTAATAGCTCAATCCATCTCTATCACTGCATCAGATAAGAGGACTTGGTTTACAAGAACAGCAGGTTTGCAGGAGACCATCTCTACGGAGCACTTTGTGGCCAGAGTTGAAGAGGGTCAGTGTGTTGATTGGACAGTATCACTCACAGGGGTTTGGGAGTGGAGAGGTTACTGCCATTTTTCTTTTAACCCATTCTCCTGTTTAATAAATGGTATATTCTTGCCACCCACCATAGTCTGTTTGTTCACTAGCTATCTCTGTGATGCTCCAGATTTCACTGGCCTTATAATGCTTATTCGCAAAGGCTCATGCTTGCCCATAACTGGACCTGGATTTATTCTATAAATCATGAGTAACCCAATCCAGTATTTCCTTGGTTTAAAAGCACAGACTTGATGAGCAATTCATATTCTGATCCCTTGTCCAAAGGTATCCTTACAAACTCCAACACCCTGCACAGATGAACAATGCAAACAGCAGCTGGCTCACCTCGAAGCCAGCACTTACTGTTTCACTTTAAATAAACCTTCTAGGAAACTTTTCATGGAAACTCTTGAGTAAAAAAGACTCAGCTCCTCCTACAGAGCTGAATGTGGGATATTTAATTGTTACCTATTGTTATGTTATAGTGCAGGAAGCCCTGCCCACCTGTTTCCAGCTGTCCTAAGCAATGAACTGTATAAAGGGAACAGAAACAGACAATATCTACATTAATAAAAATTGGAAACCATCTTCAAAACCCTGGGCACTGTGAAATATGATCAGTGTGGCCCTTTTAAAGCTTAAGATGCTGATATCCAGAACAAAGTTAAATGCTGCAGAAGGAGAAGGAAAAAACCCTGGGGAGCAAATACACAGCTGTCACAGAGAAAGGGGATTAACAGTAATTGCAAATGGAGGTATTTAGGGATCATGGAAACTTTTTATGAGAAATATAGAAATGCAATAGTTGGTTCAGATCATAGTTATTACTAATACTCAATTTGCAGGCACACACACTTCTGTCTAACTGAAGATTGGTTGACCATCTGTAATAGGAAATGAAGACATAATATGTAACATTTTGACAAGCCAAATTAAAAATAGGAAACAAAGTTAAAACTGAAGCCTTGTCTAAACTAGAAAAGGTAAACTGGTTTAATTAGACCAATTTAAAATTAATCTAGTTCAGTGCAAATGTAGATGCAGTTAAACCAGTTTAACCATTGCTTAAACCAGTTGATCTTCTACATCTACACTACAGGGGGGGGGTCGATTTAAGATACGCAAATTCAGCTACGCGAATAGCGTAGCTGAATTCGACGTATCGCAGCCGACTTACCCCGCTGTGAGGACGGCGGCAAAATCGACCTCCGCGGCTTCCCGTCGACGGCTCTTACTCCCACCTTCGCTGGTGGAGTAAGAGCGTCGATTTGGGGATCGATTGTCGCGTCCTGATGGGACGCGATAAATCGATCCCCGAGAGGTCGATTTCTACCCGCCGATTCCGGCGGGTAGTGTAGACCAGGCCTGAGTCCAGCAATTTGCTGGTGAAAATTGAAGCCATTTAAGTGAAGGTTAAACCAGTTTAAATGCATCTACTTTAGGAGTTTGCATTGTTTAACTAGATTGAGTTTAGTCTCAACTTCCTGCTTTTTCTGGCTTGTTGCCCAACTTCAGCATTACTAGAACATTTTAAAAAAATAGGAAAGCTATGAAAAGCATAAGAATATAAGAATGGCCATATTGGGTCAGACCAAAGGTCCATCCAGCCTGGTCTACTGACAGTGAGTGAACCTAACAGGTAATGATCAAGAGATCTCTCTCCTGCCATCCATCTCCACCCCCTGACAAACAGAGGCTAGGGACACCATTCCCAAGCAGATCTGTCAGACAAATAGAGTCCGAGTCTCCTCTCACATTGGCTTTACACCAACTCCACTGGCCTCAAGGGAGCTGCTCCTGATTTTCATGGGTACAAGTAACAGTAGAATCAGGCTCAAAGGTTGCCCAGTGTTTTGCGGGAAAGTGATGCTCTTTGGCTGAACACATACGTTCACCAGTGACCCTTGTGTACAGACTAACATGCCCCCAACTTTCTTGATAGCAACACACATTCCTCGTATACAGATATGAAAATGATTCTCTTCACCTGTCTTGAAGTAATTCAAGTATATCTAAGGCTTAGTCTACGCTAGAAAGCAGGGACATGCACAAGCAGGGGCAAGGGCCCCCCAATAAACAGCAGGGCAAGGAGAGTGACCTCCTCCAACCCCAGGGCTGCAAAAGTGGTCAAATTTAAATTCCTGCACACGCCCTTGATAGAAAGGGTTTGCCAGTATAGTTATACCAGTATAGCTATATTGGCAAAATCTTCTAGTGTAGATGCTTAAACGGGTTCCCTGGACAAAATAATCTATACTAACAAAACAGTGCTTTTGCCAGTATAACTGCATATGTACCAGGGCTTTTGCTGATATGGAAATGTCAAACAAATCACATGCCAACGGACATTACTATGCCAGGAACAGTTTTAAGTGAAGCGCTGGTTAAAGGACGAGAGCCAGTGTCTTTGAATGCCATATGTAACTGAGAGCACCAGTGGAAGTTTAATGTAGGTGAGGGAAAGGAAGAAGAAGGAAAAAAGCAAGATGCTGAAAGTTGCTACATTTGATGAGTTAAAGAGTCTAGTTCAGTCCTATGAGTTGAAATTCAAGGTTACTCCCATCCACACAGGAATATGATGCTCCCCAACTATCATGTGTTACCCCCATGCACACATGACCGTGATTCTCAGCTGACTGATCCTGCATTGCTCCTATGTGCATAGAAACCACTACTCTATTGCTGTTCTGAAATCACAAGTTATTCTTGTGCAAAAGGACCCAGGGATGACAAACACTCATATCCTTTGGGCTAGTTTGTGCTCACAGCACCATGCAGCTGTGCATTAGCCTCCCTGCTGAGAAACGGGGGAACAAGAGCGAAAAGCAGCCCTGAAATGGCTGGGAGGTTTTACTGGAAACTGTTGCCTGGGGCAGCATGAATCCACAGAGCACCAATGCCTATTCCAAGCCTGTGCATCTGGGATGCATTTGTTTTTCATCACAACTATTTCTGGCAACGCCAGTTTCCTTTCAGTTAACAATGCTGCTAATGACAGATAATTTTTTCTCTCGTTGATGTGGTTTCGGGGCCCAATCATATGAGGTGCTGTGTGACCTTCACTCAGTCCCTGTGGAGTCTGAGGAATTATAGTCACATGTCAAAGACATTCATCCATGTGTCACATTCATGAAATCAGTGGGAATGGAGGGTGCATTGTCCCTCACAGGATTGGGCCCTCTGATGTCACAGCTCTCTCATTGTCAGGAGGGATTAGTGGCCTGCCAGAATGGAAAAGAGAGGTTTGAATTTGGGGGCAGGGTTCTCGCATAGGCGGCGAGTTCCATATCCACGTGGTGCTCAGGCACCAGCAATATTCAGAGCCAGGGGCCCCGCTCCAGCAATACTTGGGGCTGGGTGTCCCCCCCCAACCCCACCTGCAGCCCCCCCATGCCTTCCCTGAGTGTCCCCTGGCCCTGACTTGCTGGCCCCGCCCCCCCGGCTCGCCTTTCACAGGCCCCCAGAGTAGTGTCCCTGTCTCTTCCATGTGCTGCCTCCTGGCAGCAACTGCTGCCACAGGGTCCTAGCACCCCCCATCTCCACTGCCAGGGCTAGGGTGACCAGACAGCAAATGTGAAAAATCGGGACGGGGGCAGGGGGTAATAGGAGCCTATATAAGAAAAAGACCCAAAAATCGGGACTTTCCCTATAAAATTGGGACATCTGGTCACCCTAGCCAGGGCAGACTGACTCTGAGCCTGCCCTTCCCCCTCAGACCCTTCCCTTTTCCAATGGGACCCTCCAGCAGCACAGGGGACCCCCTGCCCACAGTCACCGCTCCTGCCCCATGCTGGGCAAGGAGGCAGCCCCATCCCTCACCCCCAGTGAGGCTACAGTCAGGGGCAACAGCAGGGGAGGAGGCGCATGCAGCGCCCCCCGGCACCCACCACGGGGGAGGCGAGGGAGATTCCTTGACCTGAGAGGGACCCTAGGAGCACATGCAGTGACAGTGGTGTGGGTGAGTGTGCTGCGGGGGGGGGGGGGGCGGGAAAAGGGGGCTCGTCGCCCAGAGCTTGCTGCTGCCGGCAAGGAAAGAGCTGGGGGGAGTCCTCCTCTCTGGCCCCTGTCCCAGAGCAGCCTGCTGTGAAAGTAGAATGAATTATATTGTAAAAATAGAATGGATTAAAGAAATGCTATATGTACCTTTAAGCAGAAATAAGGAATGCTGAAATACAGGTGTCAGGAAAAGGAACATTAAGGCATAAACAATGAGTCCACTTAAGCTAATGGTGGAACATCAGCCGGAGATCTATAAAAGTTAGTAAGAAAATTGAATATGTATGTCTAGCCTTGGGTAAACTTGTCAGCTCTGCTTTCTTTGTCCTCTTGTTAAGTTCGCACCCTTTTTATCTGTATAAAATAAGGTAGTGTGGGTCTTGGATGGTGCTCACATTATCTGAATGTATTAGCAGAGTGCTGTGCTAATAAACAGAGTGGTCTAACAAATTGTGAGTCCTGAATCCAACTTTGACACTGCCTACACCCCAAACTCATTCCCAGCTCTGCCCCCACCCCAGAGCCCACACCCCCAGTCAGAGCTTTCACCCCCCCACCGCACCCTCAACCCTAACCCCTCCAGCACCCCAAATACCTTATCCTCAGTCCCAGCCAGAGCCCTCACTCCCCACACTCCTACTCTCACCCTGAGCCCCTCCCACACCCCAAACCCCCCATTGCCAGCCTCAGACAGAGCCCTCACCCCCTACACCCCTACTCTTGCCCTGAGCCCCCCCCACTCCAAACCCCTCATCTGCAGCCACACCCCACAGCCCTCACCCCTGCACCCCATCCCTCTGCACCCCTCCCATCCCAAAACTCCCTCCCAGAGCCTGCACCCGGCACCCCAATCCCCTGCCCCAGCCTAGGGCCTGCACCCCAGACCTCCTCCCTCACCCAAACTCCCTCCCAGAGCCTTGGGCAGGTGGGGAGCAGAGTTTGGGGGGGTGGGGGTTGGGCGGGGGCGGGTTCTGGGCACCACCAAAATTTCTACAAACATGCCACCCCTGCATGACAGTGCTATTATTTGGTATTGCAAGTGGTCAAGAATTTGTGATTTCACACAGATTAGAGAATGAATCAGTGGCAGAGTTTGGAGTAAAAGCCAAGATTCCTACTTCCCAATCCCTTTGGTCTAACCACCAGATATACGCCTTCTTCCCCAGCCTGAACTGATCCCAGGCTATTCTTCAGGAAGGATTGGTCTAAGGAGAGTCCCAGTCATCAGGGACTGGACACACACACTCTCTCTCTCTCTCTCTCTCTCTCCCCACAAGTACAATATTTACTCCAGGGCAGAGGGTCATCATTTTCACCAGCACACGTAAAAATTCAATGCACGCACACTTGTGAATTTATCTCATTCTTTTTGCAAGTCAAACAGCTCTTCAAGGAGCGTTGTCACCTTAACCACGACACAAACTGCCTTCCACTTTGAAAAACAAATTCAAGGCAAGTAGAGAAAAGCCCTCACTCTTACCACACAAACTTGGAGATGTGAGTTTTCACTGGTTTCACCAACACTGCAACCTTCTGTTAACTTCCATCTTGGCTGTAGCAGCGATGGCAGAGCAGCAGATGGTAACAGCAATAAGCTGCCTCTCATCTGCCTTGGAGGACACTCTGGTACAGAATTGGAAGCAACTAGGAGAGTGTTGCTCATTAGAATAGCTGTCTCTTTTAACTTTGCTTTGTACCATTAGACTGGCCATTAGATTTGAGCTGGAGCTTTGTGCCAGGCGAATAGACTGCAGCAGTGGACTGAAAAGATGAGACTTCATCGAAATAAAGCACACAAAGTCAGACAGAACTCACACTGCGGGGAACAAGCTGTTAGCAGTTTGTAATGCATCATAAGATGATCCCAGTTCTGCTATCATTACTAACAATTATCATCATCATTCTGGGCCAGATCACTCTCTCCCCATGGGAAAACCCCTGGGAGGGAGCCTGGGGGCAGAGGGGAAGAGAGAAATGCCAGGAAGTCATGCTCCTCGGGTGTCCTGCAAATTCTTCCATTATGCCCTCAGATCTCAAGGATGCCATTAAACCTATATAGCCCACAGGGCCTGCATGAAGGCCCTGTGCTTCCATACTGACTCCTGGCCACCTATGTCTCCATGTCTAATGACACACAAGCAAAATGGCCTTGGGAGGGAGGGCAAACAGCTGAACACAGAAATATTAAGAGCCTGGATCCAGTATTAACGTTTCCCAATATTTTTGTGAGGACTGGGGAAGGGGCATGATGTATGTTCCTCTAGCCCCATTCCTTGCCATGCACCCACCCTTTTCTTCCCCACGGAGGGATCACTGCACAGTCTGGGGCCTGTGGATGATTGTGCCACAAAAGGAGCTGAGCTCTCGCTCTCTCATGATATGCTCTGAGCATGCCCCACTCTGCTCAGTCCTGGGCAGATTGGGCAGCATGAATGTTCACATGAGCCCAGGAGGATAAGTGGCTCGTTGGTGTTATCACTAAGGGGCAAATAACCACAGTGATGGCACTAACACTGGGAATGTGACCATGTGGCTTTGGGGGGATCACCGGAGCTTCTGCATGAGGCAGTGAAATGCAAAATCCCAAACCAGTTATGCCCAGACAGGACAAAAAGAACGAGGAGTACTTGTGGCACCTTAGAGACTAACAAATTTATTTGGGCATAAGCTTTCGTGGGCTAAAACCCACTTCATCGGATGCATGAAGTGGAAAATATAGTAGGAAGATAGTGTGTGTATATATATATACACACACACACACACACACACACACACACACACCATGAAAAAAAATGGGTGTTGTCATAACAGCTGTAACAAGACTAATCAATTAAGGTGGGCTATTATCAGCTGGAGAAAAAAAAACTTTTGTAGTGATAATGAAGATGGCCCATTTCCAACAGTTGACAAGAAGGTGTGAATAACAGTAGGGGAAAAAATAGCATAGTTTTACTTCATTACACAAAGTAAAACCATTTCCCCATGTTCCCTCCACCTGCCTACGCCACTGTGTCTGCATGTAATTTGGACTTTTATGTAACTCCCACCCACCTAGTGCAGTGTTCTGTCCCCGTCTAGCGGTAGCTGGGTCACATACAGAGGTTGATGAGCCTCTACAGCCTACGACAGTGACCACCGCTGGCAGTTTAAGCTCAAGTAGTAGCCGCTCATGTTTTTACATCCAGAGTCCCTAGGTCTGATTCCTGCTGCCGATGACCCACCGGGGGGAGTGGTGTTCCCTTTACCTTGCCATGCAGATGGAGCCCCAACTTTTCCCAGATGTGTTTTAAAAAACAATGTAAAGTTATGACTGTCTATTGCCCCTTGGTCTGGTGTGGCTGTTTGCAGGGGCAAGGGGGCAGGGTCTGAGTTATGCTCAACTGTCTCAGAGGCAGCCTGCACTCATGAAAATCCCTGGGGAGAAACCAGCTCCATCACTACAGTCCAGCTGTACCCCAGGTACAGGCGGTCTGGGGTGCTTTTAACATGCCCCTTTGGAAATCCCCGAGTGCCTAGCCTATGCTTTGTGCCCATTTTTGTTCCCCAATGGGACACTTTCACCACTTTAGAAACTGTGGCCCTTAACTATATAATAATCTGCAGGATCACACGGCCTTTGGCAAAGACTTCCATCTAAATGAATCTTTACTGATAATCTGGTACAAACCAAACCTTTGATGATTTCTCATAACACCAAACATACTACACTAGAGTATACACCATTAATATCTGCTTAAATATCAAAATTATAACATCTTACATAGACATAAATAAAGGACCTCTACACAGCCATATGAATTTCACTCATTCCAGTGGAGTAGATAGCATTTAGTTTATATAAGAAACTTTCTCCCATCTGGGAAACCTCACATCACAGTGATGGCTCATGAAATCTGACTGCATAAGTAAGGGCCCAGTCCTGCAAGGTACTGCACAGCCTCAGCTCCTAACTGGAGTCAACAGGAGTTGAAGTCACTGAACTCCCTGTAAGGGGCGCTCAGCAGGATCAGGCCCTAGGAAAAAAATGTGAAACACTGTAAGTCAAAAGTGTGACCAGTCTAATGCAATGTGACTGAGCACTTACAATAAATAACCGGGTGAGTTAACAGCTAGGGAGCAATGCCTCACCAAATAAGTCATTCAATGTTAATAACAAAACTGAACTATTATAAGATTCTTCCCCAAAGGTTTTAACCATGATCCCACAGATACAAAGCACCCAACTTTAAACAAACACTGGGGTGAAACCGGAGCTTAATTTGTAATGCAAGAGGTGCTGGGGCTCAGGTAGATTTTTTTACTTTCATAACTGATGCAGCAAGTCCAGAGGTGCTAAGCCTAGCTGTCAGGCCCTGGCACAAATTAAGCACTGGGCAAAACATGCAGAGAGCCAGACCTCACCCCAAGAGCTACACACGGGTTAGCCCACTCCCAGGATTTGGTGCATTAATTTTGGTGGAATAAATGGGCCTAGAAAGTCAAAGGCATTAATGTGACCCTGGCACATACAATACTAAACAGTTAAAAGTGGCTGGGAGGTTCGAGTACCAAAATACAACAGCTTCCCCAGCTCAGAAGGGATGGGGCAGATCTGGTGAAAGGCCAGCAGCAGGGAGGGGGCTAGGCCATTATTCCCCCATCATCAAAGCCCCACAGGGAATCTGTGAGCGATCTGATGCATCTGTAATGAAGTGCCATTCTTCTCAGGAACAAGAACGAACTGGAGGAACAAAACAACAGGAGCCCAGAGCACTGACCAGCTAGAAGAGATGATGCTACAGCAATCAACAGCCATTTACAAAATGACCACTGTGGGGCTGCAGCTGGTTGGCTCGAACAAATTTAAAGGGCCAAGCTCAGAAAGGCGTGCTAGGCAGAAAGGTCTTATTAGAGGGAAATCCTGCACCGAAAAAATTTAGGAGGGATGCGAAAGTTACTGAGGAAGGAGCTTCAGTAAGCCACGACTTTATCATAGTAGCCTGTGGCTGCATTCATTTTGTTACAAAGCCCCTATGTGTTATGAGCCCACATACACTTATTGTAAGGGAGAGTTTCCAGGGCAAGTCCTGGGAGTATGGTGCCAATAAAGCTGTGCAGTCCAGACGCTGGGGTAGAGGGATAGAATGTCCAACCACCCAGAGCTAGGGTAGAGATACAAGGCTTCCATGTGGAAAGCCCTGGTGGCCTTGTGTGCATCAGCCCCACTCTGCGTAGCTCTCTCTGGGTCTGTTGGAGGAGTCCTGTGTTCATTCCGCAAGGAGGAATGACCTACTCCCTTGATTAGACAACATGGGAGAACTGAGTGAAGAAACTCTGCACAGTGTGAACGGCCTGCTTTCCTGGGCTTTCCTACAGGAGGGATCAATCTGAGAGTAATTCATCCTAATGAGTCAAAGCCCTTGAAAGCTTGGTCAATATTTTGTTCATATGCCTCATTTTATTAATAGTCTCAGCAGCAGCAAATGGAGCTAAAATGAAAACAGGAAATCAGACTTTTGTAGGTTATCATGCAAAATGAAGACTCCACTCAGCTAATTCCCCCAGTAATCTGGTGGTATTCAGTCAGAATGTAAAGGGAAGTGAATGAAGATTGTTCAACAATCATCCTTGTTTGGCCCACCCCTCAAAAAAAAAAATCCCTAAAATGTGTAGCACCCTCCAAACCGTACTGCGACTTATGTCAAATGCAGTGGGGTACAAGTGAGGCTGTGAGTTCACCTGATTGAAACAGCAGCAGTACAAGGTAAGATTGACATAAACATCAGTCATTACAACCCTAACATCCCAATATGTGCCTAAACTCTATGGAAACCCTTGACTTTTGCTCAACATCAGCATTGTTTGACACTAAGCTACAATTAACTCACATGGATGTCAAGCTTATGCATTAGCCACCATTACTGAGCATTGCCAGTTGACTGGGGCCTGATTTGAGCTCCTGAGCTTTCCTGTGGACATCAAGCCTCATCCTGAATAAAGTCTGCATGAAGTTCACTTCTTGGCCTGTGCCGTGGTCATGCAGAACTGAGCAGGTGGGGTTGCAATGAGGCCATGGACAGTTATCAATCAGATGGAAGGGACAACTTCTCATGGGGATCTTTGGGGCTTTATTGCTGTCTTGAAGGCTCTTCTCCCAGCACTGCAAGGCTCTGGCCAAAGAAATGCCCTTCACTTGAAATTCCGGCCAGTAGCTACAATATAAGAAGAGGAGGAAGATGATTACCAAAAAGTGATTAAATTGACAAATAACCCATAGAGATGGGGCTAGCTCAAGAGAGACTTCTTGTTCTGATTTTCCTTCACAGATTATTATTAAATAATTCATATCAGGGCTGGCTCTGCCTTTTTTGCCACCCCAAGCAAAAAAAAACCAAAACAAACAAACAAAAAAAACCACACACACCACACACACACCTGCGGCATGGCCGGAGCCAGGATGCAGGGGGACTCCCTGCGCTGCAGACGTGCCCCGGCTAGCGAGGGGGAGGGAGCAGGGGGAGAGATAGAGAAGGGTGGCAGCCAGGGCTTCAGCGGGGCGCTCGCCACGCTGCCCCGATCGCCGTGCCGCCTGCCGGGAGGGCTCCACGCCGCTCCAGTCAGCGGGGAGGGAAGGACACGGGCTGCCCTGACGGGCTTGCTACAGACCTGGCACCGGCTGGGGCAGATGGAGCGCGCAGCCCACTCCCAGCAGGGCGCTCCCCTCCTCCGCGCCGCCGCCCCCTACAGGGCAGCCGGATCAGCAAACAAAAAACAAGCAGCAGCCGTGCCGCCCTAGAATTGGGAATGCCGCCCCGTAGAATCTGCCGCCCCAAGCACGAGCTTGCTCGGCTGGTGCCTGGAACCAGCCCTGATTCATATTATTAGGAATATTAACTTGGGGCCCAATCCTGCAACCACAATTGGGCACAGCACTTAATACTTGAGTAGTCCCATTGTAGTATTTGGACTATAAGGGCCATAAGCACTAGCCGAGCTATAAGAATTTGCAGGATTGTAATGCATCAGCACTAATTTGTTTCATTTTGCTGAACAGCTGCAGAAATCTACCTAAGCAATGAGATTCCTGCAGGCAGCACATAAAGGGGCAGCAGGCTGAGGGGAGCGCTGAAGATATGTGTAGCCAGACAATATTTGTTAGAGTCACGCCGAGAACTAACAACATGACCTAATACTCGAAAGATGAACAGACATTTAATCCCCTTAGGTGACATCTTGTAGGGTAAGGAAATGAAGAAAGCATCTTTGCTCACCTTTTTGTAATCAGCATGTGAGACAGACATGCAGGGGCAAACACAGCTCTATGAGAAAGGGAAACACAGACAAGTGACACAAAATACCCTCTGCACATCCTAGTGAAAACATCCTTTCCTGTATTTACATAGGACTTTAAAGGGACCAGCCCACTGCCACTGACTTCTGTGAACAGGATTGTGACACCCTTGCTCACAGAGGGCTAGGTTCTCATCTGGCATAAATTGTCAGAGCTCTGTGAAACTAGGACTACATAAGAACAGCCATACTGGGTCAGACCAAAAGTCCATCTAGCCCAGTATCCTGTCTTCTGACAGTGGCCAATGCCAGGTGCCCCAGAGGGAGTGAACCTAACAGGTAATGATCAAGTGATCCATCCCCCATCGCTCATTCCCAGCTTCTGGCAAACAGAGGCTAGGGACACCATCCCAGCCCATCCTGGCTAATAGCCATTGATGGACCTATCCTCCATGAACTTATCTAATTCTTTTTTGAACCCTGAACTATTTACACTAGCTGAGGATCTGCCCCTTTGAGAAGTACCTTTTCAAGTCTTGTCTACACAGTGGGGTAATGTGCTCCAGGGGTGTGTGATTTCTAAAGCACATTAACATGTTGCGCATGAATTGGTCCATGTAGACCCTGCTGGTGTGCACTAAAGGTTCCTGTAGACGTGCCCTTCGTTGCTCACAGTACAAATTCGCTGGAGACCACTCTTTCACACACCAGTGCCCTTTTATTTCCATCTTTGCCCACCACCACCTATATACAGTTCAGTGTCAGCAGGGCCGGCTTTAGCAGGTGTGGGGCCCCACGCCAGGACACGAATTGTCTCGCGGCCCCCCCGCCCCGACTCCGCCCCCGCCTTGCCCCATTGAATCCCTCCCCAAATCCCCGCCCTGGCCCCGCATCTTCCCCAAGCACGCTGCATTCCTCCTCCTCACCCCTCCCTCCAAGGCTTGCGCTGATCAGCTATATGGCGGTGCAAGCACTGGAGGGAGGGGGGAGAAGCAGGACATGGCTTTTTTTTTTTTTTTCCCTCCTCGCTCCGCCGGCAGCCACGGACGTTGTGGGGCCCTCTTAGGCGCGGGGCCCCATTCCGGGGAATCGGCCGAATCAGCTTAAAGCCGGCCCTGAGTATCAGTCAGGTAGCCCCTTAGGGAACGGCTTGCTCTTACCGCTAGCTGGGAGCAACAGGTCCTCACTTTCCTGTTCCTCTGCTCCTACTTCCTTTCTGCTAGCTTTATAGGCCTTCCCCCATCAAGCTCACAGGTGTCTCTCTTTTAGGGCTTTAAATCAGCCACAGCCTGTCAGCTCCAATCACTTCCCCTTACTGGGAGCTGAGCTAACAGGGGCTGAGTCAGTGCCCTTTGGCCAGCACCCTGTTTCTCACACACACACGCACACGCCTTCGGCCTCTTGGCCCTTCCACCGCTCCCCTGAGGGAGGGTTCTCCGGGGAAGCCTCCCTACTCCGGGTGGGGCTCTCCCCAGCCACTACCTCAGATCTCTCCATCCCCCTCCCACAGAAGGAGCACATATCAGGGAGGGGTGGGCCCTCCATCTCTGCCTCTGCTCACAGGTCATCACACCAATCGCAGTGCAGCAGGCCCCCTATCCCCAGCTCCCCCTGCATGTCTGGCCAGGGTTCAGGGGTTATTTCGGCTTCTGGGGGGGGACCCCCCGACTCAGTTTCCCCCAGCTCTCCTTGCGGCTCAGGGCCCTCCTGCCCCACTGATGGGGGGGTCAGCGTTCATCCCACCTCGGGGCGGGACCTTCCGCGCCTCAGTTTCCCCCGTTCGTCCCAGTACATCTGGGGCTTCTTCCGCAGAGAGTGGGATCAGGGGTGTTCCCCCGTGCCCCTTCCTTCCCCGGAGGGTCCAAACCGACCAGCTCCCCCATATATATTTCCTGCAGGTCTCCCCGCTCTGGGCTTTGCTGTCTAGGAGTTCTCTCTTCATTCCCAGGACTAGGGTCATCCTCCGGCCCTGGGGCTCTCATTCTCCAGGGATCCAACCCCCCGTCTCGGGGTACCCCATTGTTTCGTGCCCAGTAGTGGGGCCCAGTCCCGGCCTAACACTACCGGACATGGTAGTTTCTCCAGGACCCCTACCCATTTCCACCTCAAGCAACCCTTTGCTTCTAGGGGTACCTGGGCTACCGGGCAGGACTTCCTGTCCCCATGTATGCATCCGAGGGCCATCGTTGCCCCCGGAATAAGCCAATATGGCTTGACCAGTGCCTTTCGCGCCAGCATGCAGTTTGAGGCAGTGTCGACCACAGCCGTTTGGAGTCTCCATCCCACCTTCACAGGCACCGTGGACACCCCCAGCCCCCGCTTCCGTCCCGCCTGTTCAGTCCAAGCACAAAAGTCCGCCCAGCCACATTCCATGTCCGGGCAGTCTTGTTTAACGTGCCCCGGCTTCCCACACCGCCGGCACGTTAGGCGGGCGGGCCTCTCGGGTGCTCTTCAGGGCTCCCCTTTTTTCTCCTTGCCTCTCCCGGGGAAGGAGTCCATGGGCTTCCGCCCCAGTTCTCTGTCTTTCCATTGCCAGTCCTCCCCCCGGGGTCCCTCAGCCTCTATATACTCCTCGGTTACCCAGACCACCTCTTCGACGGTGCCTGGCTGGTGTCTCCTCACCCAGGTGCGCACTGTCTCCGGGAGGCTTTGCAGGAACTGCTCCAGTATCAGGGAGTCCATTATCTCCTCCAGGGTATGCGTGTCAGGCCTCAACCAGCGAGTGGCCCAGTCCCTTAACCTCTGGGTGAATGCCCGTGGTTGCACAGCAGACGTCCACCGGGCCGACCGGAGCTTCTGTCTGACAAGCCTACCCTGTCCAAAATGGCTGCTCTCACGGCCTCAGTTCTGGGCAGCTTCCTCCCACAAAGCCATATAGGCCGCTTGCGCCTCGCCAGTCAAATAAGGGGCTAGTCGGAGGGCCCAGGTTGCCCTCTCCCGTCCGGCCCCCGCAGCTATCCTCTCGAAAGTTCCCAGGAAGGCGTCTGGGTCATCCATCGGGCTCATTTTACAGAGTCCCCAGCCCAGCCGGCGGGCGCCGTCCCCTGCCCCAGGACTCACCAGCCGTTGCAGGAGCTGCCCGTGGACATTGCTTTGCTCCCGGATGAAGTCCTGCAGGCTATTCTGTTGCTCAGCCTGCCAGACCAAAGCAGCCTGTCTTTCTGCTTGGTGGGCCTCCTGGAAAGTCTGCAGGGCTTGCTGGGTCTGTTTCTGTTGCTCTACGAGCCATTTCAGGGTCTCCTCCGTTGCCGGGCCACCAACCATGCTCATTGGCTTCCGATCCCGGACAAGCCCCCACATGTAGACGTGCCCTTCGTTGCTCACGGTACAAATTCGCTGGAGACCACTCTTTCACACACCAGTGCCCTTTTATTTCCATCTTTGCCCACCACCAGCTATATACAGTTCAGTATCAGTCAGGTGGCCCCTTAGGGAACAGCTTGCTCTTACCGCTAGCTGGGGGCAACAGGCCCTCGCGCCTCACTTTCCTGTTCCTCCGCTCCTACTTCCTTCCTGCTAGCTTTATAGACCTTCCCCCATCAAGCTCACAGGTGTCTCTCTTTTAGGGCTTTAATCAGCCACAGCCTGTCAGCTCCAATCACTTCCCCTTACTGGGAGCTGAGCTAGCAGGCTCTGAGCTAACGGGCTGAGTCAGTGCCTTTTGGCCAGCACCCTGTTACAGTTCCCTAGTGCACTTTAGCATAATGCTGTCTAAACAGCACTATGTTAAAGTGCACCAGAAGATCTATAGATCAATTAATGGACAACACATCAGTGCACTTTTGAAACCACACCCCCATATAATGCATTACCCCATCATGTAGACAAGCCTTATCACAAGTAGTCCAGTGGTTGTCAGGTACTATCCAGTTGTATCACAATCACACGCAAGCCCAGATTTTTAGAAAAACACATAAAATAAGATTCCAATGGAATGCTAATAGTTGATGCCCAGATTAGCTCATCTAACAAGTGTTACATTTCTGCAGGCTCAGTAATTAGCAGGAGTGTATTAGATGGTGAGCATATGTAACCTCATTTTATTTTATAAGACCAAATTCTGTCTTCAGTTGGCCCTCTATGATGGTTAACCTTTGGTATTTTATTCAACACAAAGTAGTGTAATACTGATGGGACAACACGTAATGAGTTCCTAAGTTCTCGCCCAAGGTTTTGTAGGTAGTTCCATTGATTTTCTGTTAGGAACTGACTTCCAAGATGGATATTTTCTAATTTCAGCTGTTCCTCATCGAACAGCCACTGAACCACAAAAACTGGAGCTGCAAAAGAAAGAAAGAAAGAAAGAAAGAAAGAAAGATAGAAAGGGGGGGAGGGGTAGCTCAGTGGTTTGAGCATTGGCCTGCTAAACTCAGGGTTGTGAGTTCAATCCTTGAGGGGGGGCCATTGAGGGATCTGGGGCAAAATCAGTACTTGGTCCTGCTAGTGAAGGCAGGGGGCTGGACTCAATGACCTTTCAAGGTCCCTTCCAGTTCTAGGAGATAGGATATCTCATTTAATATTATTATTATTATTATTAAAGGCACCCTAGAAAGTTGTAGATTAAGACAGTATTTGACATTAGCATACAGGGCCAGATCCTGCAGCTCCAAAAAAACCCAGCAGCTAGAGGCTAATGCTGATTACACTAGTGCCCATGAGCCCACTCATAGACCAGAATCTCATTGTTCTAGGCACTGTACAAACCCAGAACAAAAATATGGTCCCAGCCCCAAAGAGCTTCAGAAATGCTCCACTCCCAATATGCACACTGGGAGCCGCTGGATGCTGAGCACCGCTGAAAATCCTGCCCCAATTAATGTCAGTGCAGGATCAGAGCCAAACGCTGAGAGAAGATGAACTTACATTTCAAGGATGAATACAATCTATCTCCAAGGAAGCACTGCCACTCGTTAACTCTCCATTTTTCTGTAAGGATTCCATTCCACATCCTAAAAAGCCATGACCAGAAAACATGAGTGGGAAAGAAAGAGGTGTTACCTTAAACTAATATGTAAATATATATATATATAAAAATAAAAGCTACATGTCTTGTCCCAAATAAAACCAATTGTTTGTGTGAGAAGAACACAATACATCCAGCATAAGGAATTCATGGCATATTGTTCAGCCCAAGGGAAGCTCTCTTCTTCTGAACATAGCAATCCCTGTTTTCTTCCTAAAGGTGTTGTGATGGCGAGTAAAGCTGGGTAACTTTCAGTTCATGATAATGATCAGCTAGTCTATAAGACCTTCACAGAGAGGTACATTTGCAGCAGGTTATTTTCCCTTTTGGGGTTGCAAGATGCAGCTGCAAGATTTACATGCACAGTTGAATTCCAGATGCCAGTCCAAGGGCTTGTGCCCCTCGCTACCTGACCGGAGGTGCAGATCAGGTAGCCAGAGGTGCAAGAACTCATATTTGAATCATTTTATGGGCACAAATTTTGCAGGCATAGCAAAAAACACCCTAAGGTTACAACCCACAGGCTCAAGTACCTGAGTCCTTTCTTGATTGCACCCACTGGGGCACAAGAGGCAGCATCTGAACAGTCAGATTGTCTTGGATGTTTCATGTCCAGGAACCAGCCAGAGTCAACAAGTCCTCTGACCTGGACTGCCTCAGCTTCCAGCTCCTCCAGAAGGGCTGCCACCCTCTCCAGGTTCAGTAGCACACCAGTCCCACCAGCACTGAAAAGAAGAAAGACATCAGTTATCTGGGTCCCCAGATGGAGCCCTGCTTGTGCTTAAGGCACTCTTTCGGCGGCAAATACAGGAAATGGAAGCAGTGCATTGTAGTCACTTTAAAGCCCACTATCATTGTAATCCCACCTCCTGCTCACTGTTCCCACCAGAGATGGAGTTGGAACAAAGGGCTTTTGGACAGAAATATTTGAAGTTAACTGGAAAGCTAAGGGAGGTGCAGGCATTGCCTCCTTTATTCCCTCTGCTTTTATTTAGTTATTTTTGCTAAAACTGTATAGCGCTCAATAGACAGCCCTGGACATCAACACCCTTTGCTTCTCTGCAGAACTGATGCTGCCTAGGTAGCAGTGGCTCCAGCTTCCCCACATTGCCTTGTCAATGTGCTACAGACTTGGGCAAAAAGGACTATCTAAGGCTTCGTGCCCATTCACTCCATGGCCTCTCTGCAGAGACCAAGAACAGTCAGTGCCCACTGTGATGGGGTTCTAATGGCCTGAATGTGGCCTGACTCCCATTGATTTCAACAATCAGGCCCCTGGCTGGTCCAGTTTCAAGTGCCACAGCTTTTCAGTCTTTCCATCGACTTCAGTGGACTTTGGAGCAGGCCCCGAGAGCACTAACTCATTTCAATGGGGCCACTCAACACATCCCTTACACTGCAGTATGGAGCCAGTGCAGTACTCCAGAACCCGACTGCTGTTGTAAGCTGTAGTGGTTTGGAGCAATACTGTGTAATCTGTTGTCATTTTTATATGAGAAATAAGTAAAAGAAACCTTCCTCGATAGTTTCAGCTGAGGCCATGTTTGCAATGGTAGCGTGCTCAGAAAGATAGTGTTGTCCAGTGGGCAGGGCGCTGGTCCATGACTCTGGAGACTACGTTCTATTCCCACCTCTACCACTGATCTGCTGTGTGACCTCGGGCAAGTCACTTCAACTCTTTGTACCTCTGTTTCCTGTCTGTCTGGTCTATTTAGATTGTAAGCTCTTGTTTCTTACCATGTGTTTGTTCAGTGCCTAGCACAAAGGGGCCCTGATCTTGGTTAGGGCCTCTGGGTACCACTGAAGCACAAGCAGTTAATGACACCACTTAGAAGGGTTTTGAGAACTTCTCACTTTGGCACTCTCACAGCTCTAGGCCCATCCTTACCTTTCCCCAGCAAGCAGGACCACTTTAGCTTGCTTAATTCCCTTAGGAACCAGGTCTTTAATCACCTCCTGGATAATTAGCGATCCCATGAAGGCATAGTCTGCTAGAAGAAAAGTCAGAGTTAACACTGTGTCAAAGGATCTGCTAGAAGCGGGGAGCGGCATAAAGATGGCTGCCTACCTTGCCGTGACTTGGGCAAAGTTCCACTCCAGATATCACTCGAGCAGTAAGGCACAAACCTAGGCAGAGGTAGCAAAGGAAAGGCACACAGTTATGGTCATCAGAAAGTCCCTGAATAGACCGGAGAAACTCCTACTCCTTTCCCACCACATCACCTCCTCAGCATTGGGATTATCTTGGACAGAGGTTCCCAGCATGCAGTTACAAACAAGTGTGAGGGAGTCGCTACCACCTTTCCTTTCCCATGCTGCTAAATGAGAGGGGGGTCTTGGCTAGATCTTAGCTAGATGGCAGGAGGCTCCCTGTATGGAAAAGGCTGAGAACCACTGATCCACGGCTTTGCCCCATGAGTGATGTGAGATTAGGTTACATGAAAGTGAGTCACTACATATCCCCACCCTCCAGCTGTGGCAGCTGAGTTCCAACTCTCCTTACTTTAGCACCTCGTAGTCCTTTCAAGAGGAGCCACACAGTTACCCATAGAGTACAGGAGGTGTCACTCGGTGTCATTTGTAATTAACAGTCAGAGCAGTAACTGGCCAGAAGGTGCTGTGAAATGTAAGTGGTAGTACAGCGCCTGGGAAGGTCCTTATACTGCATTGGCATTCCACCAGTGAGGGCTCTCCTCCATCTGGGAAGACAAAATGCCTGTCCCTAGAGTCACAGAAACACAACACAAAAGAGACATGTTGTACTGGACACAGTCTCAGAAAACCAGACCAAGAGCAGCAGCTTTTCCAGCTTCGAGAAGCAGGCACAATCCCTGTAAGGATCTCACAGTTTCCCCTCCTGTCTCACCTTCTTCCCAGACTGTCACCCACCCATGTCACCCTCTCCCTCTAGAATCACAGACGCATAGGGCTGGAAGGGACCTCAATAGGCCATCTAGTCATCCCCCTGTGCTGAGGCAGGACCAAGTATTCCTAGGCCATCCCTCCCATTCCACATTAAGTTCAGGCTCCATCACTCTTCTCAAAACTTCTGCCTATTCCTTATGCTTCTCTCCGGCATTTCTCCTGTCTGCTCCCTTTGGCTGCGCACTGACCGGAGCCAGGAAAGCACGGAAGCATGCGCATAATACCATCTTACTGTACCTCAACAGACCCACTCACAAGCTTAAAGTGAAGCCCGTGTTGAAGTGTTTTGCCATAGTGCTCAGCAGCTGGCAGGATCAAATCCTTTGTCTCCTTCTTCCACTCAGTTTTCAGCCTTCTTGTATGCCACCGCCCTGGTGCTTGGGACATGCCCATGCCTGACCTGCTGAAAACACACTCCCTCTCCTCCTTCAAATCCTGCCTAAAACCTAACTTCTCTCATGCAGGCTTCTTCAGAGGCCTCCCCACAAGGAAGATGCTTTACCTGATTCCAATGGAAATCTAGTCCTGATGTATCACAATTATAGGAGTTACATTCTGAAATCACGGCCAGGAACATAAAGCCTGGTTTTCCTCTCTGCTCAGAATCAGCATAAACCCAGAGTAATTCCACTCACTTCAGTGGAGTCATTCCAGACTTGCACCTGTTTAGCTGAGAGCAGAATCCATCCCCTTGTCTTTTCACAGAGCCGTGTGAAAGAAAGGAATAATACAGGGTTTCTCAAACAGGGGTCGCCGCTTGTGTAGGGAAAGCCCTGGCGGGCCGGTGTGAGCCCCGTCCGCAGGTCCGGCCGACCGTGGCTCCCACTGGCTGCGGATTGCTGCTGCAGGCCAATGGGGGCTGCTGGAAGCGGCGGCCAGTCAGCCCGCGCCACTTCCAGCAGCCCCTATTGGCCAGTGGGAGCCGCGATCGGCCGGACCTGCGGACGGGGCTCACACCTGCCCGCCAGGGGCTTTCCCTACACGAGCGGCGACCCCTGTTTGAGAAACCCTGGAATAATACAACAATTGCAGCAAGTACCTTTCTTTGTTTGAGGCCACTCAGATGAGCTCATTAAGCGACGGATATTTTTATATCTGGTATCACATGTTTGTTTATTATAACAGCACCAGCCACCTGAATGGGAGCAAGAAGTTTGTCTTAAAACCTTCATATCACATCTGATTGAATTAAAATTTATTGTTGACTATACCACTCAGTCAATGTCATCTTTGATTCTTGACTCTCTTTATTCTCATCTCACACTGGTGTAAATCAGAGGTAACTCCACTGAAATCACTGGAGTTACACTGATCGATGAATGTGCGTGCAGAATCAAGCCCGACTTGTCTTCACAATACCTTGCTTCATTACTGAATTGTCATTTCTTACTGTACCTTCTAAGAATATGATCCATCTCTTGCTCCCTTTGTGCTCCCTTAAGTAATACCTGCAAATGGTGGAGAAGGAAAGTAAACACAAATCAGATTATTTTTTCCCGTTACACTGTTTGTGAAAAGCAGGCGAGTTCTGACGTGATCATTACCCAGCTGTTGTCCCATCATTGCAGGTGACCAGGGGGTTCTTCAGAAAGAAAAGTTTCATGTCCTCAGGTGCCTTCTGAGCATGCCAAGGAGTGAGTGAGGCACTTTTGAGCTGTGATGCCAAGGCATCTTCCATAGGAGGAAGAACTCCCACAAAGACATCTTCCTCAGCAGCAGTGTGCTCCCGTTCCCCACTTGGGTTAGGGCCCTTTCGATTCTGGGCAGGAGTCTTCACGTGAGCTTTGGAATTACGTTTGCTTTGAGACACCGCTTCCCCCAGGAGCAACAAAGCCACCAACGCTCCTGGGATCTTCATAGTGACTGCCTCCTCCTGACTGAACAGGCAAAGAATAAACCCGTGGTATAATAAAAGGGCAACATGAAAATCTGAAGAAAGCGAGGTTTAAGAAAGACAGTGTCGAGAAGAATTAAACCAGCAAGGAATGGACCTAGCCATGTTCACAGGCATAGACACAGGCATGTTACTACACTATAGAGATGACACCACAAAGCTGAAATAGCATCAAATACCTTAAAGAATGCTGGTCAATTGCTGATCTTCAACTGAAGCATTATAACAAGTGCAATATCACAGGGAAGGTAAGTCTCTGATGGCCAAAGAATGAAGAGCGTGGTTGGAAGCCCAAGAGGAGTTGTTACCCAGCCAGAAATAATACTTGTGCTCAGATCACAGTCCCCAGTGAACTTTATATTGTCCTCATATGGAACATATTTCTTCCCTCTTTTTTCTTTTCTTTTCTTTGAACTACCACCAAGGTTGGGCAGATGACAGGGGCTGGAGAAACGAAACCACACCCCGGGCTGAATAAGTTTCAAGATTTCCTTGCAAGCACTTTGATCTTGAAAGTTACATACTTAAAATTTCTATAATTTGATCCCCATTTTGCTTGCTGCTTTTTGGAGGATGAGGGAGGGTACAATCTGATTATATAAGCTTTGGCAATTCTCCTCTGTGGGATGATTTTTAGTTGTTTCATGCATAAGAAGTGCTAGGGGCTACATTTGAACTTGGTAAAATCTTTCAATTCGCTGTCTCATCAAACAACCTCAGCACCAGCCTTTCAGCTTTTTCAGTAAATACTGTATCTTTCCCCTTGTTCATGTTTTTGTCAGATTTATAGAGTATTGGCATGGAAATCATTAAATAGTGCTCTTAAATATATTAGAGCTAGTTGAATTATTCATTATGAATAAATTATCTGATGAAGTTATTCCCCTTTTTTAAATGAATCAGTCATGAACCAATTCAGATTTCTGCAAATGTATTTGTTATTTGTAACTATTCATCAAATACTTTGGATGAACAACTTTGAACCAATGGGTTACTTGAGTACTGATCACCTTCAATATTTGCTAGTCATTTGTTAATTGGGCTGTGTGATTGGTCACCTCTGTGACATGGTATTGCTTCAGCTCCCTGATTGGATGATTGAAAGTTTTAAAACAGAATAATGAATTATAAATAACAAAAAATGATGGATAATTTTGTATGCATGTAAATACAGATGTTTGTATGAGGAACAGCCAACCCCCAAAAATTTGTATGAAAAAACCTATTAACAAATAATTCATAATAAAGGACAGGAACACGGTCGAACAGCCACTCATAATTTGAATGAAGGTTTGCTAACACAGGTTCTACTGAATTCAGTAGAGATACACCAGTGTAAAACTGGAGTGAGATCTGAATCAAGCCATTTGGTCACAGAACTAAGAGAAAAAGAATGTCAGAACATACCCTAACCTCTGTTTTATTTCATTTTGTAAAATACAGTCTATGTTCCTTGATCAGGTGGAAAGTCATCAAGACAGAAAAGAGCGTTCAGTGTCACAGACCCAACTGGTTATAAAAATCTACATCATAAGCTAAACTTCTAGTCCGGTATAAATATTTCTTCCTCCCTTCCATTTAGTGAATTGGAAAAAGAAAGGAAAACTCTGTGCTCTTACCCTTAGCTGAGATGGAAAAAAACTTATCCCCCATGGAGCACACAGGAAATAACCATCACTGACTGGAGAGGAGATGAACATTGTGAAAGAAAACACAGTCTATTTGAAACTAGCAGACATATTTTTCAGATAGTTACAGAGTGACTCATTGGTCCCTAAAGGGAATTATGAGTGCAGCTTGCTCCCCTCACCCATCCATGAAATGCAATGCAGGCCATCCACATCCATCAAAGGGACTTGCTGGTCCAGTGCTGAGATGCTCAGCTGGAGTGATCACATCATTAATTTCTCTAGGTTGCTTTTTCCTGAGGATCCTCTCTCAGGGAGTGATGTGTCAGATGCCATATGGAGATCGATGGGGTGAAATAGTTCATGAAATTTGACTATCTCCAGAGATGAGGGTTTTCATCTGCCCACTCTGCAGTTCGGGTGAGCGTACAGCCAGCCAATAGACAGCACCATGGGGAGCTTCAACTGCATTTTTAACAACAGCTCTTTTGGCTTCAGTGAAGCTACCCTCTTGCTTAAGTGATGTGACCTGGCAATTGGTCACCAAAAAAGCTAATGAGCCAAGAAGAGACTAAAAGGCTTCAGTGTCTGGAAAGGGGCAAATGTGCCTATTTCATCTATATCTCACCACTAAAGTCCAGCCCAGGTTTGTACCAACGGGGGGGACATTTCTACCTGATGGTTGTTTTGTGGCCTCAGAGAAATGAGTTGTGCTGGGGACGGGTCAGTGCAGGTCTTGTGAACAGGTGTGAACATTACAAAATCCTCCACCACAACTGGCACAGTTTGGCTGCCTTGCTGACATCCTCAGCAGAGAAACTAAGGACTCATTAGGTGTGATTACTTCACTACTCACAGGAGTGGTCCCCACAAGGGAAGTCTGAACACAAGGCCCCCCAAATCCGCTTCATGTAGCATCACTGATGAGCCAAAGCAATCTCCCCACTCACCTTGTTCCATAAACTTTATCCCTTTACCTTCAAGCATATCTATAGCCCCTCCTCTCCAAGGAGAGGTGTCTCTCTCATAGACAACTTCTGTTGAGTTCTGATGATCAGATTGATGCCAGGACAGAATATCTTACTTGGCTTCATGCCTGGACATCTCAAAATATGGCCCTTCATTCTCCCAATATGCTAATAAGTCAATGGAACAAGCACTCCGTCCATGAGTGCAGGTTTCTCTCCTGGCACAGCAGCCACTTTCCTGAGACTCACTGAGGTTCATAAGTGGAAGTAGTATGTTAAGGGCTGAACCCAACAGCAACAGGATGTGACCTGGGCTGCCCTGTAGATTTACAGCAAGGCTGGTTCTCAGAAATGAAAGGGTGCAGGAGATCCACAGACCCAAACCTGCCTGGCTGTATTTGCATTCTATGTACTTATGAAATGTCCTCCACCTACTGCTCCATTGTCCTTGATTCTGCTGGTTTTATAGTTTCTCATATATAGTATTTCCTTCCTGATCATAACACAAGCAGCATCACTGCATTCTGCATACTAAAACCCAGGGCTTTTTACACTGCATACACTGCAGCTGCACTTCATTAACATTAAGGAACAAGGGGCAAAGGGAGGTGAGAATCCACCCTAGATCTTCTGATTTTGGCAGCATGACATTTTTACAACTCTGGTAGCAGAATGTGAACCTAGGCCTTCTAACCAATCACCTCAGCCAAAGGCAGATGTCATTTCTCTTTTGTAGAAGAAATCACCATGGTTCATTTTCTTTGCATCAGCTTAAGGGTACGTCTACACTTACCGGAGGGTCCGGGGGCAGGCAACTGATGTTCTGGGATCGATTTATCGCGTCTGGTTTAGACGCGATAAATCGATCCCGGATTGATCCCGGAAGTGCTCGCCGTCGACGCCGGTACTCCAGCTCGGCGAGAGGAGTACGCGGCATCGACGGGGGAGCCTGCCTGCCGCGTCTGGACCCGCGGTAAGTTCGGACTAAGGTACTTCGAATTCAGCTACGTTATTAACGTAGCTGAATTTGCGTACCTTAGTCCGAAGTGGGGGCTTAGTGGGGACCAGGCCTAAGTGTCATTTTAAAAACAAAGTAAAACAATCTCAACAGAAAAGCTCAGTGGGATGAGAGAGGAAGCTATGGAACATATGCAAGGGGTTAGGCATGATGTCGCACACAGATAATGAGGGAGAAAAAGATCAATCCTTAATGCTAGTCATGAGTTTTCACGCCTGTTTCACGCGTCTCTTTGGCTTGGTCTACACTAAACCCCCAAATCGAACTAAGGTACGCAACTTCAGCTATGTGAATAACGTAGCTGAAGTTCGAAGTACCTTAGTTCGAACTTACCTCGGTCCACACGCGGCAGGCAGGCTCCCCCATCGACTCCGCGGTACTCCTCTCGTCTAGCTGGAGTACCGCAGTAGACGGCGAGCACTTACTGATTCGACTTATCGCGTCCAGACAAGACGCGATAAGTCGAACCCAGAACTTCGATTGCCAGCCGCCGAACTAGCGGCTGGGTGTAGACATACCCTTTGTGTCCATGCACTGATACCTGCAAAATGTATTGTTGATGAGATGGGCACTCTCAGCATGTGCTGTTTTTTTCATTTGTTTACACAATGGGGGCCTGATGCTAATTGGGGCATCTGGACAAATGATAATAATAAAGAATTAAACATTTGTCAAGTGCGCTCCTAATTCCCCCGGAGCCTGTGCATCCCAGGATCCCCTGGCTGCAGAACTGACCTCCTGGCTGGCTGCAGAATTGCTTGGCGAGTTTGTACCCTAACATGCATTTGGCTCACTAACTTTGGGATGAAAGGCTGGTCTAAATGCTGCCACTCCAGATAACCAAGCAAAGGCCCTCCCCCGGGGCACCATGGCAGCTGGCCTATGAAGACTCCATGAGCTTCCCAGGCTCTGCAGCTGTGATGTAGACGTCTTGCTCCGTCCCAGCAGTGCTGGGGATTACATGGTTGCGGCTTTTCTGGCATAGTCACAGACTCCACTGAACACAGGGATTTTGTGAGGAGCCTGATATCTGTGGGGGAATGACATTCAGTCAGCTGGGGGAGGCTTTTAAAAAGAGGCATAACCTGACTTAGTTGCTTTCATCCTGGGAAACAGCTTTGTCCTGGTCAGCCAAGGAGAAGCAGACAGCAGCAAGTGGCCCCCTGAGGCTAAAGATTTACCTGCTCCCAAACCCAGCAGTAAATGGAGAAGGAGAGAGGGCCTGCCTAGGTCCATTGACAAAGGGGTCCCCCGTCAACAACAGCCCCCCCCTGCAACCAGACGTTGAGGAAGGGGAAAGGTGCACATTCAAATTTGACCAAACCAGCCCAGTTCCATGCGTATTGGAGCTAACTGCAATAGCTCCTGTGAGCTTGCTGCAGGCACTCACCTGCACAGCAGGGGATACCACTGAGCCCTTTTTCTGGGTATGGCTCCAAGTGCTGCTGATGTCTTTGGAGATCACTGCCTTGAATCTTATTAAGCTCTTCACCCTAGGCAGGAGTGTTTGGAGAGGAGGTTTTTCAACAGCCACGATGCATTACTCCAGGCACTCTCTGCTCTAATGTGCTGTCAGATATTAACGTCTATAACGTCCCAAATACAAATGGATTTCAAAATATCGAAGTGTTTCAAAGATTGTCTCCTTAAATAGAGAACTCACACTAAAATCACAGCATTAGACAGAGAGAGAGACATGGTCACAAAAGGATCCGAATAAAGACTGACCAATAAAAAGGTCTCCTCACAATAAAGGTGGTAAGTCTAATTCACTATTTTCCCATGAGCCAACAAATGAAAGGTCATATACAGTAGTTCTTACATAGTCCTTACTCAGACAATCCTCAATGGAAATAATAAAATAATCAAAATAGCTAGCTCTTATATAGAGCTTTCTAGCTCTAGATCGCAAAGGAGTTCAGTATCATTAGCTCCATTTTACAGATGGGGAAACTGAGGTACAGGGAGAAATGACTTGCCCAAGGTCACCTAGCAATCTAGGGGCAGAGCTAGGCAGGGCCGGCTCCAGGCACCCGCCGAGCAAGCTGGTGCTTGGGGCGGCAGCTTGTAGGAGGCGGCATTCCGCCCAATCCTAGGGCGGCACGGCCGCTTTTTTGTTGTTGTTCCGCTCCGGCCGCCCTGTAGGGGGTGGCGGCATGGAGGACGGGAGCGCCCTGCAGCAAGCCCGGCAGAGCAGCCCGCGTCCTTCCCTCCCAGCCGACCGGAGCGGTGTGGAGCCCTCCCGGCAGGGGGCATTGTGGGAGGGGCCACGTGGCAGCGCCCCGCTGAAGCCCTGGCCGCCCCCCTTCTTTCTCTTCCCCCGCTCCCTCTCCCTCCCCCTCCCCCCGCTAGCTGGGGCACATCTGCAGGGCAGGGAGTCCCCCTGCACCCTGGCTCCGGCCGCGCCGCAGGGTTTTTTGTTTTTTTTTTTGCTTTGCTGTTCTGGCCGCCGCGTTTTTGTTTTTTGTTTTTTGCTTGGGGCGGCCGGAAAGCCAGAGCCGGCCCTGGAGCTAGGAATAGATTCCCTGTCTCCTGAATCCCCAGTCTAGTGCGCTCTCTCTCTCTTCTCCCTCCCCTCAGCGTGAAATCCACTCCTGCGCAGAGTGCCTGCATCGATCCTATGAACCACATAAGCCCTACAAATGTAAATCAAAGTCATGTCATATCCATCAGTATAATATTTGAACAGGTTCTGGGGAGTTTTCCATTGGAGGGGACCCTGTTTGTCTTCCATACAGACTCTCCTCTATAGATGGCTGTGTCCTGACAATGGGGCAGTCTGATCCACAGCCCCTCATCCTTTAGCAGGGGCTCAGGGCCACACTGGAGACGATCACATCTGAACAAATCATTTCTTGAAGCACACTCACCCTAAAGCATAAACTGTATGAGACGCTTCTGTAGGTCTTATAGCTCAATCAACTCTTGTGCCTCTACTTAGGCCAGTGATTGGACAGAAAAATAAAATGTTTAATTCCGCTCCAATGCTATGTTTGAAGGGCTGCCAACTACAAACTTCACACGAGAAACTGCTCTTGGATGATGTATATTGTGTTCTGTTTAGGCACTAGAAATCAACCCATTCACCTCATTTCTAGGTTTGATCTTCTAAAACCTGAAGATAGTAGTAGGCTAATCAATCAGTTTTCTTCTGTCTTTGTATTGTCTGCATGCAACATTCCCATTTGTCTTCCTAAAACTACTGATCTGTTGTTCAGCAGATACTTCACATATCTAAGGAATGAACAAACAGCTGTAAATCCATCATCTCATTTTGCAAATGCAGCCAGAACCCCTTGTTCACAAATGTTCATACAATACCTGAAATAAAGTCACATCATTGTTTCAGTGTTTAGCGTAACTGAGTGGTTTATCTTTGAGCTGTGCAAATTTGGAGCATAAAACGACCACACTCACTACCAAGTGCATAAAACATTAAAGAAAATGGTTCTACGTTCACTAAAATGAAGACAGGACTAATTATAATTACACTAACCATAAAAAGGGTTTGGTTAAAGTCATATATTTGGGCAATTCAACAATGCAAACTTTTAGTCCCTCTTGAACTTTAGAATCTGTCTAACATATGCAAGCAAACAACACAGCCATTGTAAGGTTTCATTAATAGTTATAAGTTTCTGGATTGTCTTTTGTCAAGTTATTTGAATGATTTACTGGTCCGTGAGCGTTGCTGGATCAGCCTTTTGTTCTGTTCCATCTAGTCTGTTAAAAATGCCATGCATTTGGACAAGGTCATTCCGTGCTCAGTCCTTTGCTCACGAGGGAATTCTTCACCCTTGGGGGATTATAAGTGGCTATTTTAAAATCCAAGGCACAGTTTTATTGACTTAGCTGGACTTTTACTTAGTTCTTGTTTGCTCTGAGTCTTGTTTCTGCATGTGTTTGCTGCTCTGGAGCAACCCAGAGGGTGCTCGCATTAAGGATACTCAACAAAATGAAGGGAAGTCTTGACATTCAGGTGACCATTGAAACAGCACTCTCAGAATTGCTTGAAGCTGCATGGCAGTGAGTAGCGTGCTGCAGCATCTAACAGGAGCATTCGTCTGCCACGTGCTTTGTTCTGCTGAACATATTGCAATGTGAAACTCAAAGGCTCAGACCCTCAGCTGCACCAGAGCTCCCCCAGCACAGTCTAAGGGGAAGGTGAGAAAGGACCATGAATGGCCGGGCAAAGGCAGCTTCCAAGCTTTGCTCTTCCCTGAAGCTGAGGCTTGCTGGGTTCATCATGGCTGCTCTAAATTACAGCCAGGGCCAGCTCCAGGAACCAGCCCAGCAAACAGGTGCTTGGGGCGGCCAACGGAGAGGGGCGGCATGTCCGGCTCTTCGGCGGCGGGTCCTCAGTCCCTCTCCGAGCGAAGGACCAGCCGCCAAATTGCTACCCGAAACTGAAGCAGCGGCGGTAGAGCAGATCGCGATCGTGGCTTTTTTTTTTTTTTTTTTTTTTTGCTGCTTGGGGCGGCAAAAGCCCTGGAGCCGGCCCTGATTAGAAGCTGGCTGCAACTGCATGTAAGGGGCCTGTTATAAACACACAGCTAAGTGCTCACCTTGGTTACTCTCAAGCCTCCCCAGGAAAGGGGGTAAAAGGGCTTGGGGGGATATTTGGGGGAAACAGAAACTCCAAGTGGTCCTTTTCCTAAATCTTTGTCCAACTCACTTGGTGGTGGCAAGGACAAGGAAAAATTTGTGCCTTGGGAAAGTTTTTAACCTAAGCTGGTAGAAATAAGCTTAGGGGTCTTTCATGCGGGTCCCCACATCTGTACCCTAGAGTTCAAAGTGGGGAGGGAACCCTAACAGGGCCATTCTACAGCCAAGGCGCGTCAGAGCAGCACAGAGTCTGGAGCAAGTCAGGATCTGGCCCCATAAAGTTCACCCAAGATTCACTTGACAGGTTGTTGAACCTTAGTCGGCCTTTCACCAAAACCTGGGCTGAGTTTTGAGTCTGTAATGAAATCTGAAACCCGGCCAGTTCTCTGCTTGTGCACAGGCCAGATCTAGATTGAATGACTCCAGGAGAAATCTGAACTGGGACCTCTATCAGTGTCAGAGTGATTGATGGTGTGACTACACCAGGCCCAATTCTGCCCTGACTAGCATCCCATTCAAACCCACTGGTTCAAACAGGATCACATGGGGTATAACTCTGGGCACAAAGTGGCCTTTTTATTATGTGCTGGACTGCTGTCCATATAGGCAGTTACCCTGTGGTAAAGTCAAAGGGAAACATGCACTTGGATCAAAGTTTAGTGAAATAGTACTGTCAGTCATCATCTGTCATTGATTGCACATGGCTCTCTGTACAGTGGCATGTAATGTCATAGATTTCCTTTGTTTCTGTATAGATTCCCATATAATCCGTCATCAACTGCATGTGATCTAGTCATCTGTAATATGTCATTGATTGCCCATGGCTCTGTGTACAGTCACGTGCAATCTGTTGTAGATTGCACATGGAGCCCAACACTTCTTACATAGTAATCTTTAAGACTATACTTTAGTTTAAATAAAAAGCATATTATGCAGCTGTGGTAGAGATATATGGCATTATTTAAGAGGCACACAAACATCCAAATGATTAGTATAGATCCTTTCATCCATTTATATGTGAAAAAATCAATTGCTGCAATAATACCAGCCCTAATAATTCACTCTGTTCAGTAAAAGTCTTTAAAGTGGTTATAGAAAGAATAAAAGAACACAACCCAATATAATATCATTACAGCTGTACATGTCTGTCAACATAATCATGTTTGTTTCCCTCAGAAGCTACAGAGCACCTTCTACAGTAAAGCAAGTGATTCTTGAAGCCAAGGAAAGCAAAGTAATATGAATTCCATACAAAACTGCGCTCAACAGGTGCCTGGCAAAGTCAAAAAGAAACAGAACACATCAATGTTCCTTAGGACAACTCAAATCAAACAGCTGGAAAGCAGAGACAGTTCTAAACATTTCTGCAATGCCAATGTCTTTGCATTTTAACCAGAGGTGAGCACGAGCTGCAAAATTTGGATCCAGGTTCAAAATTTTCCAAAAGTTTAAAGGGATTTGGATCCAGGGTGTTGTTCAGATCTATCTTTAACAGTTACCAAAAGAAAACAAGCCAACATGTGTCAATCACTTCACTGAAGGCCATTAATGGAGATACATCCTGGCATATTAACTATATTAACACATTTTCAATTCAGATTGTTTGAATGGTAAATTACCATATACTGCATATATGTCTGAAACTGTGAATAAGATCTTAAATGTCAGGTAATTCATGAGTCAGAGAGTTTTGTCTGAGTAAACACTGAGCAAGATCTTCAGGATGTGGCATAATAATACATTATTAATAATAATAATTGCCAATCATAGCAAATTTCACCAGATTGCTAGTAGGTTTCTGATGTAAATAAATGTTCAGTAGAAACTGGGATGAAATGGCCACATTCAGGATTTAATCCCTGGTCTCCAGAGGTGAAAATCTAATGCATTAAGCTTTCCTCCCTTGGTGGCTTTAATGCTACCTTTCCCATACACCAGACAACTGCTCATTGATGCAATTTGTCTTTTTAATTTTTCTGGCCTGCAAAGGCAAAATGTTTTCAAAAGTGAAACAAGTTTTAGCAATAAAGCAGGAGAACAAATGTTGTAAAGTGGGTGTGGCAAATTTAATCCATTATAAAATGCTTCTACACTCACATACCAGACTGAATAATGATATTTACTAAAGAAAGAAAGAAAGAAATGGAGCTTCTGTCACAATGCCTCTTAAGAATGTAGAAATGGCATCAAATGCATTATTGACAATAAAAGGGAAAATGTACAGAGGAAAAATTGATTAGTAGATTTCCTTGTCACTAACTGAGCAATATATAAACTGTGACAAGACACTCACAATTCTCATCTCTTTTATTCCAGTGACAAACAGATATTGTAGAGGAAGAATGAGGCATTGATGGAAAGATATACTGAGGGGTCGAAAAGACCTATCACTTTTACAAGATTTTCCAAGAGCAATAACGTAAGAGTACACACTTTTATCCTAACATTTTCATAACCCTTCTATTCATGTAAGGCACGAGGTTGACCCTGATGGTTGCTTAAGCAGTTAGTAGTTGTTAGATAGCATGCAGATTGAAAACCTTTCACCTGTTCTGTTTGAAATTTTTCCATGGATTATATAACAGTTCACATGGATGCTCAAGGTTACTCATAAAACCTTGTTGACAAGACAAAATCTTGTTACAAGTTGCAATCTAAAACCTTCAATAAACATTATGGTTCATGTAGCATCTGCAGGAGAGGAACATATGTTCTGAATTCTGATGAATTAGTAGCTTGTGCACTGTGTTTTTTGTATTTATGACAAGTGACAAGCAAATACAACCAGTGTGCCTGTGAACTAATTTAGCAGGCTTTTTTATTCTTCAAGTCTCAGCTCTCCAACAAAAGAGAATTGCTTTCTGATGCATTATCCCTTTATGTTTGTTATGTTATCAGATTCTCACATTATTTATAAACAAAATTATTTTTGTCACTTAGTTTTGAAAGATAAAATAAGGCCTCCCTATGTAGCAAATACCCCGTAGAGTCTGGTTCTCTCATAAACAGAGCAGAAGGAAGCGACATGACAGTAATCGTATTGTAAAAATTACTTTCAGATCCCACAAAAGCCTGCAAGTCACCTTTCAATACCCTGCCAAGGTGAGAGTACAATAGTGGGGAGAAATTAGTGACACGAGTGTGTGTTGGGGGAGATTTATCCTCATTCATTATTAGTCATTCCATTAGTTCATTTGCACACTTTGGCCAGGGCTGTGACTTGGCTATTCAGGATGCATAAGTGAGCAGTATTCTCTCATCTCTACTGTGGTCGTTGTAGGTCCTGCAGTTCTCCTTTGGCTGTATGAGAAAATATGAGTTGTCTCAAAAGCTGTACGGTTGGAACGCCATTATCGTGTAATTGGGCTACGGTGCACCAAGTGGGGGAGCCACACAGGGAGGGGTCAGGTCTTGCCTCCAGAGCGCTGGAGGCCTAGGGTGGGGGTTGGAGAGCGAGCCCACCCTGCACTCACCCTTCAGCAGCTTCTGTCCCACAGGGCTGGGCCAGCTCCCCACCTTGGCCTGCTGACACTGGTCACAGAGTGCAGCTGGGGCCCTCCCCCAACCTTGCCCCACCCTCTTCCTAGCCCTGACTCCACCAGATCACCTTCCTGGAGTTGGGCTGTATGGGCCAAAAAGTGGTTGGGCCGTGGCCCCCCTAGCTCCACAGCCAAAGCTAGCGCAGAAGACTAGGAGTCAGGACTCACTCCTCCTGAGTTCGGTTTCCAGCTACTCCACTAACTTACTGCATGACCTTGGGCGAGGCATTTAGGCCCAGATTCAGCAAAGCACTTAAGCATATGGTTAACTTTAAGCATGCAAGTTGTCCTACTGAAGTCAGTGTAACTACTCACATGCTTATAGTCAAACATGTTGTCATAAACATACAGCTAAGGGTAGCATAAAATCCCCCTTTACCCTGTAAAGGGTTAATTCCTCTTTTACCTGTAAAGGGTTAAGCAGCTCAGATAACCTGGGTGGCACCTGACCAAAAGGACCAACAAGGGGAGAAGATACTTTCAAATCTGTGGGGGAAGGTTTTTTGTCTGTGTCTCCCGGCGTCAACAAGGAACCAGGGCAGGGAAAATACATCTCCCTAAGCCATATATAAACTAAGCATCTAATATTGCAGAAATAGTAAGTAATAGCAAAGAAATGCATTATCTTTTGTTTTAGCTTGTGAATTTTCCCTGTGTTAAGAGGGAGGTTTATCCCTGTTTTTGTAACTTTAAAGTTTTGCCTAGAGGGGAAATCCTCCGTGTTTTTGAATCTTTTGTTATTCTGTAAAGTACTTACCATCCTGATTTTACAGAGGTGATTCTTTTACCTTTTCTTTAATTAAAATTCTTCTTTTAAGAACCCGATTGATTTTTCATTGTTCTTAAGATCCAATGGTTTCGATCTATGTTCACCTGTACCAATTGGTGAGGATATTATTCTCAAGCCTTCCCCAGGAAAAGGGGTGTAGGGCTTGGGGGAATATTTTGGGGGAACAGGACTCCAAGTGGTCCTTTCCCTGATTCTTTGTCTAAATCACTTGGTGGTGGCAGCATACTGTTCAAGGCCACGTGGAATTTGTGCCTTGGGGAAAGTTTTTAAATCTACGCTGGTAATAATAAGCTTAGGGGGTCTTTCATGAGGGTCCCCACATCTGTACCCCAGAGTTCAGAGTGGGAAGGAACCTTGACACATGTGCTTAAATGTTTTGTTAGATCAAGGGCTTATACACAGCTCTTTGCCTCATTTAACCCATCTGTAAAATAAGGCGAATAATTCCCCTTCCTTCATGGGGAAGTTGTGAGACATAATTAACCCTGGTAATACAGCATTTTGAGATCCTCAGAATGAAGGGGCTATAGGAGTTCGATGTATTCATACTAGACCATCTCAACAACTCTGTGGAGGAACCAGTTGCAGCTCTAGCATTAAAGCTGAATTGTGTTTGCATTTAATCCATTTGAGCACATGGTCATAGCAACATGGTAATTATCTATTTCTGTTCTCATTCCCCCACCCAAAAAATGAAACTGGTGCTGTTCACATCATAAACCCAGCCACAATATTATGAATAATTGCAGCATAGGCCACAGATAACATTTAAAAGACCATGAGATCACATGCTTTTTCTTGCCTCTCAAGTTGGAGCTTTGCTTTGATGATGTAAACACATAGAAAAGCACTTTTTAAGTGCTCTAACAGTGCACAGTCTCTGGAGAAGTGATTTTAGTGCCATGGTTTAGTTCCATGGTCAGACTCTTAGCTCCTAAGGACCCAGTTCTGCAAGGCACTTAAGCACATGCCTAACTTTACACATGTAAACACTCACATTGACTTTAATGTGGCTTCTCACAAGCTCAAAGTTAGGCACAGGCTTACGTGCCTTGCTGAACTGAGCCCTACATGAGCCTTCCATCAGGAGTCCTATTATCCCAAGCTTCTCCACCTGCTCAGGCGCAGTGAGCAGAAAAGCTTAATTCCATGACTGCTGGCTCTAAGGCAGGAGCTCTGCATGGTGTCATAGTCCCCTTGAGCTCACATTTATAAATAAGGACTGCAGTGTGACATGAGGAGATCGATTCAGTGTCTGGTCTTTGTTTAGTCTGGAGCAGAGAAGACAGAGAGAGGACATGATAACAGTTTTCAAGTACATACAAGGTTGTTACGAGGAGGGGAAAAAATTGTTCTCATTAACCTCTGAGGATAGGACAAGAAACAATGGGCAATAGGACAAGAAGCAACAGTGTTTGGAGTTGGCACTTCTATTATTCAATAGCTGCTTGCTACTTACAGTGATTGTATAGAACTCCTTGTGCCTGGCAGCGACACACTTATTTACATGTGGTTAATCGCTATCTTCCATAGAAAAACCCACAGGAAGGGCTAAGAGGAGAACTCTAACTCTCCCTTGCTTTGTTCCCTCTGTTGAGAGGTACTTGGGGGCTGTGGATTTTGAAAGCTGCAGGAACTTCGCCTTTGTGCTGCAACAGGAACTACCCTGCAGCCATAGCTCATGGCTCTGCCAGACCCTTCATCTCTGGCAGCACAGCAGAGTACCAGCAGGAGCTGCCCTGCCATTGGGCAGAAAAAGTAATAGTAATAGCTAGGGAGAGGGAACACACCCATAACACAGCTTTATCCAGAAGGAGTAGAGGCTTGCTGCCCTGGAGAACAGCCCCTTCCCCTCAACTCTATGCCTGGCCAAGTCCCCAGCCCACCATCGAGGAGAGAGCATGCACATGCACGCACACACCAAAGGAAGGTGAGGATCCAAGCGCAGAGTGTCCCCTCCATGTGCAAATCCACCTGGGCTGATCTGGGCTTCAGTGTTTACTCAGCCATAACGCAGGGAATACAAACAAAATTAATGGACCATCAAAAACAAGGCACACGCACACACCCATAAATCAATCTGCCACCACCCCCTGTAGCTCATGAACATGGCCTACAATAGTGGACTGCGAAGGGGAGCAAATATCAAACGTTTGATTTGGGAAGAGGGGGCACTCAGCTTAGAAAACCCTGGGAATCATTTGGAGTGTAATAGATTTGGGGGTGGCACTTCTCACTTCATTTCAATTGAAACTGCTCCCTACCATAAATTATTAAGGAGTGTCTCATTGTGCACAAGTGGGGAGTTGGGCATAACAGGAGGTGTGCATTGCCTCCTGGTTTTGCTTAGACAGTTTTCCAGGCAAAGACCTTCTCTTAGTACAGTAGGCCTGGAACTGCAAAGGGATACACATCCAAGAAGTCCCACTAGATATGACGGGGCAAAATGCAGTGGTAGAGCCCTACACAGCCATATGAAGGATCAAGGCCTTAGACCTCGATCCTGCAAAGCCTCACAAACATGCTTAACTTTTAAGTATCATTAGCTTCCATGGGAATGCTCATGTGCTTAAATATATGCAGTGGTGTTGTAGCTGTGTCGGTTCCAGGATATTAGACAATGCCCCTCTCTTATGTGCTTAAAGTTAAGTATTGAGCACAAGTGTATGCAGGATCAGGGCCTTAATTTGTAAAATGAAGAGATTTAGTACTAAAAATAATATTAAGTGGTAATTAATTTAAATATTAACAACAATCAGTACTTGAATTTTACCCTGCATGTTGACTAAGTCAAAATTATGTCATGTAAGCAGGATTATTGGACATGGATACACACATTTCCTTGCTCTGCTTAGATTTTCCATGCCACCCTTGCTACTAAGACGACATGGGTCCTCTGTTGTAAGACAGTAATAGAAGGTGGAATTTTCAAAAACACCTAAGTGACTTAGAAACACAAATTCTATAGACCTCTACTGGGATTTGTGCTCCCAACTTACTTAGGCACTTTTGAAAAATCCCACCTATCGAGCCTGTTCCAACACCCAGTGGCGTCAATCAATGGACTTTGGATTGGGACCATAGTTCTAAATGCAGAACTCAAAAAATAAAAATCTCTGAAGAGCATTAAACTGACTGTCTGGTTGCTTGTGAATACAACTGCTGCTGTAAAGCTGTCAGCACTCTCTGACCCTGACTTCATACTATGGTTCTAATGCACTGCAGAGAAACTGAATTAAAGGCTCCCTTTTGCGGTTTGTTAAATGAACACCCCTCACATGTCTCTCCTTGGAACTGGTCTCTATTTTTGGCTCCTCCATTTTAGGCATTGTTGTTTACATGAACTGAAAATGCCTGAGGAATTCACGTAGGCTTGAATGCCATAGCTCTGAACCTAGTGGCAAAAAATGGTTCGCATACATTTAAAGCTCTCAGTGGCTGCCTTGCAAGGAGTTTGCGGCACCATAAAGGAGTGTAAGTAGCAGTTGCATGCTCCCTGCATGCTGGAGAGATCAGGGAGGCATGTCCTGTGCCTCTGATGGGATGGTGCAGCTCCACATGACTTGCATAAGCCCACAAAGCAACCTGTAGCAGAATCAGGATTAAAACTCAGGGCTTTCTAGGTTCCAGTCTGCAGCTCACACCGCGTCTCCTAGACCAACCCATCATATAGGGAAGTGTGTCCATTGTACATATACTGCCCTCCACAACTCCTCCTACTAGTATTACAGAAGATGCTATGTCCTAGCCTCTTTCCCATGCCCCCTTGTCCCACCAGGGAGGTGTTATCAGGGAGCAGTGCCTGCACTCAGGAGAACAATGGGGCTGTGATTATGGCTGGTCATAGTGGGAGGGTATAAGGAAGGGGAAACTCTTTGCGCTGTCCTTGTGTCTGTCACACACACACACACACACACACATATATACATTCAGGGGCCAACCACAATATGGCCCTTAAATCTCCATTGTGTTTACAAACCTTCCTTTGCCAGGACAGTAGAGGGCCCCTATACAGTTATGTATGAAAACCCCCTTCATGCACGTATCTCAGAAAAGCCAACCATGGTAACACACTATTTGGTTAATAAGCTGCAACAGGAGCACAGTGGACAGAATCTCATCTCCCAGGAAAAGTGTTTACTAGGAGATTATTTTTCTCCAACCCTTTGTGCACACTGACTACAAGTTCCAATGTATAAATGTCAGACAAACCGGAGACCCCTACTCGTCTTAACTGGCCAAGTCAAACACTAGTATCATACAAACAGTACAATAAATAAGCAATGAACTACATGGGTCAAATTTTCCTTACATTCTACCCTGACTTACATCTCACAGGAGGCTAATGGGAGTTTTGCCCATAGTCAGTGTAGAATTTGGTCCTGTAGCACATGATTTTCTAAGTACTCTGAGAAAATACAAATACATACACAAACCATAAGGCCTAGGCTTGTTAATGTTAAAACCAATGGCAAGACTCCTACTGATTGAGTTACTATGGTGATAAGCATGGGATAAATAAATTAGATATATCTACGTAAGACTGACGGAAGAACAAAAGAAAGATCACAAGAAATATAAATTAGAATGAGAGCAAGATATTCCCTAGGTGAAGCTATATAACTGTTGCCACCAACAGTGCAATAGTGTTTTAAATTACAGCTATGGAGTTTTCATCAAAGAGACTTACTAGACAAGATTTCTTTCAAGATATTTGTTGGGCACATTTTGGCCAATTTTGTGCTCAATAAGTTCGGAGGTCATTAACAGAGTGAGACACTCATTTTCTATGTATCATAAAAAAAAAAAAAGTTCTGAGTAGTTTTAATTCCTGTTTGTTAACTCTTACAAGTTCTGAGTGCTCTTTAGTAACACACAAAAATCACATCCATTTATGGAGTGTAATAAATTGAAAATAGGAGGCTGGTCTGCAGACAAAAGGCTATTGCAACGGGCATAGCTTTGCTCAGAGAGCGAGTACCTACAGCTTTGATCGTATGTGAGCAATCACCACCTTATTTTAAATATTGCACATGGTAAATTCTACCTCAGCTGGTATAAACTTCAGCTCCACTGAGGTCAAGGGAACGAAGCCAACTTACACCAGCTGAGAATTGGGCCCCTTATATATCAATCATTTTTATCTTAGATGACAAAAATCACAGACATCAAGCTAGTATCTCAAATAACCATGTTATCTTCCCAGTCTTGCATATGACAAGACAAACTACTGGACCGGGCAGCGTCCTACGGGCCCTGTACATAATGTGTTTGGATTTGCTTCTGAGGAGAGACAAGGCCCAGAAGCTGTTTTAAGTTCTTAAAAATCATCCTTCCCGATACACAATACTCAGCTCAGAATTGCCTGTTTGCTTTCCTCGGCTTGGTCTTCCTCCTGCAGCGTGAACAGCAGTGGCTGCAGCGAGGGCATATTTTGACAGCTTTGGAGCAGGACACATCAGAGTACTTGTCACCACAACAGCAACACTGGGGTCCGTAATTAGCTCCCTCACTGGTGGTACTAATTAAGCCCCTGGTTTGTGGCGCACCTTTCAAGAGTGGCGGCCAGATATCCGCTCCCAATGAGGATGGTGGAAAGCAGCAAAGGCTGGCAGAAACTGAGCTGGGAGCAGGTAAGGAGAGCAGCGGCTAAGCTGCACGAACCCATGCATGCTGTGCAGTCAAGGTTTTGTAAACTATGCCCCTTCTCCCCACTGAAGGATGAGAAACCCTTCCCATTTGAGGGGAGAATGATGATCAGGCCCTAAATTATTATGAGTGTCAAGTTGCCTTGTCCTCATGGAAACCATTTGTATTTTAAATGCAAGGGTTTGGATCCCATGGCACGTTTGGATAGGTCCTTATAATTTTATTACAAGAGCCAAAGAGGTGTATATTCTGTGACTCAAGAGACAGTTGAAAGTAGCCACATGAAGTGAAACAGTGGCCAGTCAGCCAAGCTACTTCCTAGAAACAATCCCACTCCATTTTTCAGATGTTTGTGAGGCATCTGCACTAATCCAATCCGTTTTGCTCTGTTAAACAAAAGCTGAGCCTGACCACAGAGTCCATTTGTGCATAAACGGTATAACAGGACTACACAGCACACAATGAGGGCTTAGAAATCTCTTTGCCCTCTGCCTGCCGTTGAAGGCTGAACAGCTATCAGAAATTGACTAATGCTAATGGCTGAAAAGCATAAAGAAGAAAATACCACAGCCTCATGGCATCTGTATAATCATCACAAAATCCAAGCTGAGGCACAGATCAAATTAAATGTATCTGAGTACCCCTCTACAGTGTTTCCCTTTGCACCATCCCTAACCTTTTGTACAGCCATGTTACAATGCCCCACCCAGGTTTTTAATAACAAAAGTCTAAAAATAGGATATGGTTCTTCTCTCACTTATGCTAGTGAGAATCAGAAGTCATTCCACTGAAATAAATGGGGATGCACAAGGTGTGAAAACCAGTGTGAAAGAGAGCCGAATCAGGCCCATAATATTAAATGTACTGGTGCAAATGCTCCACTCTAAAGACATGGAAGTAAGAAATCCTGCTATGGTACATAAAGCAGCAGCTATTCACCTAACACATTACATACACTCTGAGCTATGTTTACTATTCAAACTCACTGCTAGAGAAATGATTTTACTGTCTGACAACCTAGACAGGGATGTACTTTAATGCACTGTATTAAACTGAATGTAGTATATTGTTTTCAGCCATTCGTGACACTGTATTTGGTGTGAATTCTTCCACTGTTAGTACAGACATGGGCAAAGAGATTGGCTTTGCGCTGAGGTTTCCTGTCCTTTGATGTTTCCATCCCTCAGTCAACCCAAATGTGTTAAAAAAAAAGTGTTTTGTCTCTGACATGTTTTTGCTGTAAGGGTGCAGAGTGCAATGTCCTCAGAGGCCACCCACATCTCAAGCGCGACCAGAACACCAGGCTGTCTGTATAATTCAGAAGCAAATTCCATGACCACTTTATAACACAAACAGGTTCAGAGAATCTCTGTACAAACCTGTTTCTTTGAGAATATTGGTCTTAGAAAAGAATAATACCTATGAAAGCACTACACCATGCCTTGTCTAGCTTTAAGTCCTGACATAATGGCTGGGGGACCAGGAGATTGTCTGACTCAGGGGAGTTATCACTTTTATACTAATAATAAATAATAAACTTTTGTAAATTCCTAACTTTGATTGTATATTTGTCATTATTTTCCTGCAGCAATTTCTAAATAACATAAAGGCCTTAATATCCAGTATTTATAGGCTTTTAGAATAGAGCATTCAACATGGTGACCATTTTTTAAAAGTTGTTTTGTTTTCTTACATAGATAAGTAGATGCATATGTTGTGATACTATAAGTCTCTTGTTCTGGAATTCTTGAGATATGTACAGGTATGTTTTTGGTTTTACATTTTAGCAAATGTACTTTGTAATCTTATTTTATAGTGAATGATCTATTACAAGAGTGATGAAGTCACGCTTAAAATATCTTATTTTGAACAAATAATCTTTAAAAGCAAGGACAGGGCATCTTATAGTACAGTAGAGTTTTACTTCTCTCACTGATGACGTTAGCAACCATTTAGTCACATGGATCCAATCTCACTTTCCAACATTTTATTTTAATCAGTTCCTAACCCAAACTCTAGGTACATCACAATTTTAAAATAGTATTTAAAACAACTGTGACGTCGTGCAGTCTATATGGTTTTATAAAAACATGATAAGTTAATATAATGTAACTGGAATATGCTTCATGCAAAAGGTCTCTTGTAAGGGATCATTACAAAGCTTATAATCTACTGAGTGTGATCATCCTATTTGTATAAATGTACCACTCTTGTATCTAAAACTAGAAATATAAAATATAACTCTGAGGGCCTATTGTAATTATGCAAAGTGTGGGCCATTAATGGTGGTTTGGAATCTTGATGACTCCCATTAACCAGGACCATTGTCTGCAGATGGCTGTGTTTTGCCTGTGAGTCTTCCTATATATGTGTGTGCTGGCAAGTGGGCAATGAAGTCTTGCAGTGACATGTGATCATGTCACCTGAATTGGAATCCATCTTTAACCTGGTGCTTTTCCAGTGGGGCGGGGGGGTGGAAACCCAGAGGGACAAAGGGTTCCCGCCTTATGCAAAAGATATATAAAGGGGTGGAACAGAACAAAGGAGAGAGAGGAGCCATCATGAAGAATCCCCTAGCTACCACCTAAGCTGGAACAAGAGCTGTACCAGGGGAAAGAATTGTGCCCAGGCCTGGAAGGTGTCCAGTCTGAGGGAAAAACTTACTGAAGCATCTCTAAGGGTGAGATTATCTGTATTTAGTTCGATTAGACATAGATTTGCCCATTTTATTTTATTTTGCTTGGTGACTTACTCTGTTACTACTTGGAACCACTTAAATCCTACTTTCTGTATTTAATAAAATCACTTTTTACTTATTAATTAACTCAGAGTATGTATTAATACCTGGGGGAGCAAACAACTGTGCATCTCTCTCTATCAGTGTTATAGATGGCAAACAATTTATGAGTTTACCCTGTATAAGCTTTATGCAGGGTAAAACGGATTTATTTGGGTTTAGACCCCATTGGGAGTTGGGCATCTGAGTGCTAAAGACAAGCACACTTCTGTGAGCTGTTTTCAGGTAAACCTGCAGCTTTGGGGCAAGTAATTCAGAACCTGGGTCTGTGTTGGAGCAGACGGGAGTGTCTGGTTCAGCAAGACAGGGTGCTGGAGTCCTGAGCTGGCAGGGAAAATAGGAAACAGGGGTAGTCTTGGCACATCAGTTGGCAGCTCCCAAGGGGGTTTCTGTGATCCAACCCATCACAACAACCTTTTACAAGTCGATGAGAAGCTTATTGACAAGTCCCACCCACACCCAACATACCCCATCACATTAATTTGCCTCTTTCCCAAATGGCCAAGAGAAAAGATGGGCTTTGCAACACGTCCAAATGATTAAAACGTCTGGGTTTTATCAACCAGGAGGCTGTCAATTCTGAAGTTGAGGACACTTCACAACAAATGCCCTGCCAGCTGCCTCCTCTCTTTCAAGACAAGAGGGCTCCAATTCAAGGATCTTCACTGATTGTGCCTGCAGCAGTTTCACTTAGGGAGGCAGGCTGTCCCTTAGGGTAATCACATCACAAACCATGTAAACCTTTACAGGTTAAAGCCAACGGCCTCTAACTCCACCTGGAAGCTTACTGACAGCCAACATAAGTACAGTGTCCTGGTGATGTTTTCGCTGCTAACACATCTAGTAGGTGAGTGGCCAGGTTCTGCATTAGCTTCAGTAACTAGATAGTTTCACCATGTAGCCCCAGGTACAGCACATTACAATAGTCTAATCTTGAGGTGATAAATTTGTGGATAAGCCCAGCAAGGTCAGCACCAGATAAAGAAGGTCACACTCATCTCATCAAGAGCAGATAGGGGGAAAAAAACACTACATTTGCCTTAAGCACAGTCACATCATAAGACTTCAAACATTTATGACACAATTGCTGAGGCTCAGACCAAGATTTCTGTCACTTGTGCTCTAGCCACTTCCCCTCCTGCTTCACCTCTCATATGTCATTAGTAAACTAAAGTGACCTGTGAGGATGAAGCCAGAGGGAAGTGTGTTGTAATGCCATTACCAGTAGCTGAGAGCAAAAGACCATTATGAAATCCTACCAAGCTGGCAATAGTGATCAGTCAGTTGACCAACGTTCTCCCTTAAAGCTGCCTGGCAGCTCATTTTATTCCATCAATCCTTACAGAGTGAACCATCAAAACAGGATTCTTGCCCCAATAAAACAATTGGGTGGCTGGTAACCCTGCATCTGTCTAAGAATTATCCAGGTTGTGGTGTATGGTGAATCACTGCAAAGAACACTTTACAGAACAATCTTACATCTTAAAAAATATAGGGTTTTTTGTTTTTTTTTTGAATAATTAAAATCTCCTACACAACACTCTCATCTAAAAATCAACATTCCAAGCTAAAATTATAATCTCTACTCACCAGCTAAACACCAGACCCAATGTATGCCTGCCTGCCTCTGAGTAGAGCCAACTACCACAGGGCAGCCATGAAAACTGATGTGATTATCCACCACTTACAATGAACAGTGGGGCTTTCAGCTGTGAGGATCAAATTGGAGATTACTCTTGCAATGATCTTTGAAGTTTTGACAAGCAATAAAGAACTCTGCACCTATAAAAGTGACACATGCCTAGAAATAAAGAATGATACAGCTTGCTGGAGTACTAATAAGCCAATAATAATTTAACTCCTTAGCACCAAAACACCTGTTAGAACTATCTATGATGGCAAAAGGTAGATTTAACCACTACCTATACCAGATTGGGGAATATCACTGTTTCATGGACTTGCTTATAATGATCATCTAACAGCCAAAAAGGCAGTTTCTACCGCTGGTTGGGACTCTTCTATCAGAATGATTTTCCAATGGAAAAGTCACTTTCTGCTAAATCAAAAATTTCCACAAATTGCTGGGAAGCCCGGTCTTCCAGGATCTCCAAAATTAGACTTCAGAGTAGCAGCCGTGTTAGTCTGTATCCGCAAAAATAACAGGAGTACTTGTGGCACCTTAGAGACTAACAAATTTATTAGAGCATAAGCTTTCGTGGGCTACAACCCCATATATGCATCCGAAGAAGTGGGTTGTAGCCCACGAAAGCTTATGCTCTAATAAATTTGTTAGTCTCTAAGGTGCCACAAGTACTCCTGTTATTTTTGCAAAATTAGACTATTAGCCTACAGGGTTGATGTTTTTATGATGAATGATGCCTATTCATTTCACGTGTCCTAAAATCCACATGTAAGTGTTCTGCTTTGTGACTTCACAGACATCTTAAATACTAACAGGTTTCCAACTAATCAGGCTGTAATGGGGAAAGGATTATAGTGGATTAAGCTAAATCAGAAAAAAGCACTCTTATTCCAGGGCCTTACACCAAAATAACGATTCCACAATAGTTATTTCAGTAAATTTTCAAGTATAGGTAAGCCTTAGCTAAGAATCTTAAGAAAAACAACTTGATGATGTGTGCAATATTCCTGCAGAATGTGCGTGTCATGTACAGGGTACAATATGGAACATGTCAAAAACACCCATTGCCCCATGCTGCTTTACAGATCCAACAGGTCTGCCAATGAGCAAGTGTTTAAAAAAATCCTCTCCCTACTGAGCAAATGAGCACACGAAGTAAAAGGGAGGCAGAATGAGCCAGTGGATAGAGAATAGAACCAGGAGATCTAGATTCCATTGTAGGCAAACATTTACATCAAATGAATGCATTAACCAGGGAAGAGAACACCATTAGCTCAATACTAATGTAAGTCACATCTGTGCTGGTCACAGCTTCCTGGGGTTCAGCCAGGAAGTCTCTTGGAACAGTTTACTTCCTTGTACTCCCACTCCCCATCAACTCAGTGATTTAGAGGAGTTAAAGCCAATGGGTTGAGTGGGTCCAGTGGGTGAGTGAAGAGACTAAGGACTGTGACCAAATTATACTTCATTTAAACAATGTAAATGACTTCAGTGATGTCCACTTCAACTCATTAGAAGTGAATGGAGTTTCTCCAGATCCACACTGGTTAGCTGAGAACAGAATTTATCTCACTGCCTGTCCAATTAGATGGTTTTGTTGTTGCTGTTTATATAAAGAGCCATTGTGACTAGTGATAGGGAGCATACAAAAAGTTTCTATTTGAAGATCTACCTTTTTTGACCAAATTTAAGGGGGTAGGGAAATCATCCTCTTGCAGAAACCTTAAATGCCAAGTTTTAGCTAGGAATGAATTTTTACATATGCATTATAAACCGCCTGTAAAAGAGGTTTTATATTGGTAATGCTAACAACACTTCAACAATAGTGGCATGAGCAGAACCTCCAAGATACTCTGTTTCTCACCTTGTGATTCCCTCCTTTGCAAAGAAGTCACGAAAAAATGCTACCCCCCAACATTTGTGAGCCAGCTTTTCAATCACTTCTCCACCACTGTTCGGTTTGTCTGTAAGAAACAGGGCTTGATATGCTACAACTTTTAATCATGAACAACAAAATGATTCTATTTCTAATCTGGCAAACAAGCTAAATGCTCTCCATTCAACGGAAAGGATGAAAACTAGATTAGCGAACAAGAACTATGTTTAGTAGCGGGTAAGGTTGGAACAGGACACACTCCCTCCACCCAAAACCCTAACTTTTTGTTTCCATGATTTAAGAGGAAAGACTTTTAAATTCCTTGCCATCTTCATACAACACCGTTGATAGAAGTGAAAGCCTGTCTCCAATAGACAACCAAAATCAATACATATCCCAGCTTCAAACTTGCACTTTAACACAAATTTAACAGTGACCTCAAATGACTTAATAGCAATAGGTCAGCACATCTAACTGGCATACATTCCGGAAGTGATTTTGCTTAAACACTGCAGAGGTCACTGTGAAAATAATGCAAGCGTTTCAGTCTCTGCCATAAGTAGCATTAAATTGGCCTGACTCATTATTAAACTATAAAATGTTAAAAAGGAATCTGTGTGTGTGAAAAAACTGTGCCGAATTCCCTTTAAAGTTTTCTTTTTGATCACACCTTCCCTAGGAGGCAGTGACAATGGAAGAATGGGCAGGAGGTGCTTTAGGCAGAAAGAACATTGGACAGTACCTGGCCCAAGATCCCGTCCATCTCCTTTATTGTGTGAGTAGTCCCCTACTAAACAAGCTGTACCAGTCTCATCTGGAAGTGAAGCATGAGGAAATTCACATCCCAATCCTACTCTTTGGCAGCTTGAGGCCATTAACTGTCTCCATCCCAGGGCTCTAGAAAAGAGTTTTGTAAAATCTGTAGTTCTGCCGTATTAACTGGTAGTGATCCCTCCAGTTTAAGATATACCAACTGCATTATTGCACAGTGTAGTCTGTATTTCTCTGTCATCACCAGGCATTGACAGTATGCACTTCTTGTGAAAGATGCAGTCAGAATTTTGTCTGGTTTATTTCAATTGCTCTCATGCAAGGGTGCTTTTAAGAGGTTTGGGGAACCCTATTCCCTTGCACTGTGAAAGCTGGTATGTCTCTATCCAATCAATGCCATAGAAGACCTGGGAAGAGATAGGATAGGAAGAGCTAAAACTCATGAAAAGAAACACTGTTGCTAATTGCAGCTAGTATCTGTCTCCTTCTGCTTTAAATCAAGTATATAGGGCCGACTTTTTCTGTACACATTCAGGACAAAGGGAATTTTTGACTAAACTTCAGAATTAGGCCCAAGAATACAAAGTTGAAAGTCATTACAGGGGTCTATTTCATTGATATAACAGACCTTTATTTGAGACATATGAGGGAAATATTCTTACCAGAACTTGATTTACTTTCCCTGAAAATAAAACTCAGAAAATAATCCGTGCTAAATGTATTGTTTTAAATTAAATTGTAGGATTAGCTCATTTTAAAAAGTTTGTAGAAGTACAGAAGACTAATACTAAATCTATATACTATTACATAGACACACGCTTTACTGCCACCTTGTGAATACTTGCAAAAACAACAGATTTTTTTTGGTTAAAAAACAGCCTTTTAATTTAGTCAATAAGAACCCAATTCTACCATCCATACTCACATTGTAAGTATATTACTCCACATGTAGCCCCACTAATTTCAATGAAAATACCTGTTGAGCAAGATACTACTTAGCATAAGTAAGAGTGGCAGAATCAGATCCTTTATAAAAAGAAGAAAAAAAAGAGTCAGTTACTGTAAAAAATATCTATTAGTTTCACAAGTGCACTGGTTAAGTCTTAATTTAATACCATAATCTTTTATATTATTGAAAAATAGAGTGCTAAATTCGCTCTGATAAAAATATTGCAGCTTTACATCCAATTTGTATAGCAGTCTTCAAAAGTGAATAAGCTGGTGCCTATAAAAGAGAGAGATAATTAGTCATTGGATTAAGTCTTAATTAAAAAAAATAGATTTGTGGAAACAAGGCATGCATTAATTTTAAAAAAAATATGAAATATATAGATATTTGTTTTCATCTACATTAGACAAACAATATTGCTTTCTCAGAACAGGAAAAATAGCCTTTTTTTTTTTTTAAATTAAAGAGCCTTACCTTGCACTGAAATATATTGTATGTGAGAAAAATATGCCCCTTCCCTCCACATAACAGAACTCTTTCAGGTCCCCCACATAGAGGTGGGAAAATAGTAGAGGGACTACACAGAGCTCACGAGGCATTACAAGAAGGAAGAATTTGGTCCAGAGTTTCATCCTAAATCAATATGGTAAACTGTGTTTGGTATATCAAGGTGATATCTGGATTCCCAAGACTGAAAGGGATAGATTACTCTATCTGACAAAAGGCTCACTTACTAATCTGAACTTTTAAGAAAACTCAAATTAAGCCACGATTTGAAAAAACAAAAGCAGAATTGAACTAGTTAGCTAGGAACAAAGAACTAGTTTTAACAGCAGCATAACGGGATGCTACTCAGTTGCTGGAAAAAAATTCAGCATCATTTCAGATTCTGGTGAAGGCACCTTCAGTGTTATCTTATACCTGCCTCCCGAGAAAGAATAAAGAATTATTATTGCACTGTTATTTTCCCACCCACGCGCTATACATTAATTTGCGCAAAGAGAAGGAGAGACCATCACAACTGGATGCGTAGCAATGATCAACAGCAATGAATAAATGCTCTATGCCTACCAATTCTGCATTGTGGTCAAGCCCTACATCATGGTGCTCCAGCTCATCATCTCGGAACTTCTTTATTATCTTTTTAAAAGAAATGGTAGCAGATTAGTAACAGTTTTCACCTACACATCAATCATCAAGATGACAAAACTGTACATAAACCACATACTTCTGGCCACATCATCACTCGAGGGACAATATCGGAGGTCAAGACCTGCAGGAAACTGAATGCTTTTGAAAAATCCCCTCCCCACAATTTCCAGTTAGAAGAACCTATAGCTATGGTGTATGAGGAAACAACTTCTGAAATAAAAAAGCTCATGCTATGTTTTTGGAACTATAGAGAAAATAGGGCTGTCAATTAATCGCAGTTAACTCACATGATTAACTCAAAAAAATTTATCACCATTAAAAAAATTAATCACTATTAATCGCAGTTTTAATCTCACTGCTAAACAATAGAATACCAACTGAAATTTATTAAATATTTTGGATGTTTTTCTACATTTTCATATATATAGTATTATGTGTTGTAACTGAAATCAAAGTGTATATTATTTTTTATTATAAATATTTGCACTATAAAAATGATAAAAGAAATATTTTTCAATTCACCTCATACAAGTACTGTTGTGCAATCTCTTTGTCGTGAAAGTGCAACTTCCAAATGTAGATTTTTTTTTTGTTACATAACTGTACTCAGAAACAAAACGATGTAAAACTTCAGAGCCTATAAGTCCACTCAGTCCTACTTCTTGTTCAGCCAATCACTAAGACAAACAAGTTTGTTTACTTTTGCAGGCGATAATGCTGCCCTCTTCTTATTTACCATGTCACCAGAAAGTGAGAACAGGCATTTGCATGGCACTTTTGTAGCTGGCACTGCAAAGTATTTATGAGGCATATATGCTAAACATACATATGCCCCTTCATGCTTCGGCCACCATTCCGGAAGACATGCTTCCATGTTGATGATGCTTGTTAAAAAAATAATGCATTAATAAAATTTGTGACTGAACTCCTTGGGGGAGAATTGTATGTCCCCTGCTCTTGTTTTACCTGCATTCTGCCATATATTTCGTGCTATAGCAGTCTCGGATGATGACCCAGCACATGTTGTTCATTTTAAGAACACTTTCACTGCAGATTTGACAAAAGGCAAAGAAGGTACCAATGTGAGATTTCTAAAGATAGCTACAGCACTTGACCTACGGTTTAAGAAGCTGGAGTGCCTTTCAAAATCTGAGAGGGACGAGGTGTGGAGCATGCTTTCAGAAATCTTAAAAGAGCAACACTCAGATGCGGAAACTACAGAACCCAAAACACAAAAAAGAAAATCAACCTTCTGCTGGTTTCATCTGACTCAGATGATGAAAATGAACATGCATCAGTCCACACTGCTTTGGATTGTTATCGAGCAGAACCTGTCATCAGCATGGACAAATGTTCCCTGGAATGGTGGTTGGAGCATGAAGGGACATATGAATCTTCAGTGCATCTGGCATGCAAATATCTTACAACGCTGGCTACAACAGTGCCATGGGAATGCCCGTTTTCACTTTCAGGTGACATTGTGAACAAGAAGCAGGCAGCATTATCTCCTGCAAATGTAAACAAACTTCTTTGTCTGAGCAATTGGCTGAATAAGAAGTAGGACTAAGTGGACTTATAGGCTCTAGTCTAAAGTTTGACATTTTTATTTTTGAATGCAGTTATTTTTTGTACATAATTCTACATTTGTAAGTTCAACTTTCATGATAAAGAGATTGTACTACAGTACTTGTATTAGGTGAATTGAAAAATACTATTTCTTTTGTTTTTTTACAGTGCAAATACTTGTAATAAAAATAAATATAAAGTGAGCACTGTACACTTTGTATTCTGTGTGGTAATTGAAATAAAAATATTTGAAAATGTAGAAAACATCCAAAAATATTTAAATAAATTATATTCTATTTTTTTAATCGCGCAAGTCCATGAGGCTCCAGTGGATTCAAGTTTCCCCCTGTATGGAACAACTTTCAGGATCAAAGCCTAGAAGAGAAAGAACTAGGACTCAAGCTATGAGCTGAATATAAAATGCAAAATTTTCTCCTTTGTGAAGTACAGATTGCAGAAATTATTAAACCAAATACCTTCAAGCAAAACATGTGAACTAATGGTGTGAGATTTTTCTATCATACATGACAGTTTTCCTCACGTAGGGCTTTGCATAGGCTCCTCTTTTTATATTTGTATAAATAAAAAGAAAATACACTTTTGCCAAAGACGTGCTCAGGGTCTCCAGACATCAAAGTTAGAACATCTTACTCTGCTGGACAATTTGAGTTCTTGATACTCCCTCTATCCTGCTCTTGCATTCAGTGTCATTGTTTTGTCTTGTATTTTTACTGGTACACAGACCAGCTTTTTTTAACATGGTACCTTTGTGCTCACAGCTCATCTCTCACCCAGTCTTGCAGATGCTAATCAACAACAGAGTTTGGGCTACTTCAAATCCCAGTCTTGGGACTATGAGACTGGGATCTGGAGCAGCCCAACCTCCACTGCAGGTCAGCCCATGTATAACTGACTAGGCAGTAGTGGTCAATGGGTTGTTACAACTGAGTTCTTAGGCCCTGACCTTATAACAAGCTCCTCACAGGTAGACCTCCTATTGAAATCAACAGGGCTATGCACATGCACAGTTGTCTGCCCATTAAGAGCTCAATTAAGGATTGTGGCCCAAAGATATTAAATTTTAAAAGACTAGGAAAGTGGTTCCTAATCCAAGTGAAGGTGAGAGATCAGCTGCTCTCAAAGTCTGCAAGGTATCTGGAGTTGCAATGATATTGTCATACCCAGTATAACCAAAGCATGGCACATGGTACATTATAACAATTTGTTCATTTTCTTTTTCTCTAGTCCCTCCCATTAAATTAAAATATTTGGGCACCATAGGCTGCCTCTTCTATCCCCATCAAAAAACAGATTGCAACTACTAGAAATGGGCTCTGTAGCTGTGGTCTCAGATATTTACATTTAATCCAACAGCTAATTGAAACATAACACTTTTCATTTTGAGTGTTTCACTGCCTTTAGTGTTCTGAACTAGCAGTGAGAAAATAATCTGCTGCAAACCCAAATGCCATATTTATGTCATTTGAAAAATACTGTCTCAATATACTGTTCAGAGAATATGTGAAATACCTTTAAACCACATTCACATACCTGTAATAATTCTTTGTATTTTTCTGGATCCTCCTCCATTAGTGTTCTGATCTGGCTGTTATAATGATCTGATATGCTCTCTTCCACTGCCACAGTGCAAGCCATTGCACCTTCTTTTCCAAGTAAAGCAGTTCCAGCACCTGTAATTATCAAACAAATTAATTCAAACAAAACATTCCAACCTACATTATTAATAACATCAATAAGACTATGCACTCACCTAAAGCAAACCCTGCAACATTCCAAAAAGGCAATAAAACAGTAGGTCGAACTCTAAATGTGACCATTAACTCATTAAACTTTTTCAGATGGTCCTTTTCTTGATCCCACATTTGCTGCAACAGAAATAAAATTACAGAAAAAACATAATAGAAAATAAGCATTAACTATAAATGTAGAGAAAAAATTCAATGGATGTTAACTTCACTCATGCTAATTTGATTTTTAAAGGTGATCTACAAAATAAATTAAATTGGCTTGTGACTGTTTTTTCTCTGGGATACATAAACAGGGCCTGAAAGGTGCACAGGTAGGGATGGGTTGTGTCTCTTTTCCCCCTCTCTTGCTTGGTTTTACATTAGAAATTCAGGTCCTGTCTAACATAGAAAACTCTATGAGGACTGAAAAATTAGGAAATGATGACAACAGAAGAAGCAAGAATGAAAGTTGACAAATTAAGAGGAAGAGTGTTGGTCAGATTTGTTAAAACTTTACTATTAGGTTTTGTTAAAACCTATTTATAGCCAGTAATTAGTTAACATTTTGGGAAAAGGGAATATGAACAGTTATTTCACAGCTTTCCCTCATTCCTTTTTTTCATATAAAATGAGTTTTATTTTACAAGAATCTTGACACCTAAAACATAATGAAGCCTTTGTCACACCACTGCAACAACTGCATGTCTATGATTCACTCAGCAATTGGGCCCTACCAAATTCACCACCATGAAAAACATGTCACGGACCGTGAAATCTGGTCCCCTCCCGTGAAATCTGGTCTTTTGTGTGCTTTTACCCTATACTATACAGATTTCACAGGGGAGACCAGCACTTCTCAAACTGAGAGTCCTGACTCAAAAGGGGGTTGAAGAGGGGCTGCAAGTTTATTTTAGGAGAATTGTGGTATCGCCACCCTTACTTCTGCGCTGCCTTCAGAGCTGCGCGGCTGGAGAGCGGCGGCTGTTGCCTGGTTGCCCAGCTTGAAGGCAGCGCCCTACCAGCAGCAGTGCAGAAGTAAGGATGGCAATATCATACCAGAGCTGGGAGGTTGGAGAGTGGCTGCTGCTGACTGAGGGCCCAGCTCTGCAGGCAGCAGCACAGAAGTAAGGGTGACAATATCATACCATGTGATCCTAACTTCTGTGCTACTGCTGCTAGCAGCAGCTCTGCCTTCAGAGCTGGGATCCCAGCCAGCAGCTGCCACTCTCCAGTTGCCCAGCTCTGAAGGCAGCGCTGCCACCAGCAGCAGCACAGAAGTAAGGGTAGCAGTACCGCAACCCGCACATACAATAACCTTGTGACCCCCCCCACAATTCCTTTTTGGATCATTTACAACTACAATTACAACATCATGACATTTCAGATTTAAATAGCTGAAATCATGACATTTATGATTTTAAAAATCCTATGACCGTGAAATTGACCAAAATGGACCATGAATTTGGTACGACCCTACTCATCAGCCAATCCGATCACTATGTTATGTGTCATACTTATATTTTACCATAGGAAGAGCTTTTGTAAGACCAGTTGTTTTAAAGTAAATATTGCAAACCTTAAATTATAGCCTTGTAATTTATTTTATTGTACTTCAGCTAAAGAATATGTCTTTGAGTATATAAGAGGCATAAAGATAAGATGAAGTTAGACCACACATACTAACCTGAATGACTGGCCCTACTGTAGTTCTACCTAGCACAGCCATTTGCCCAGCATAAATACGATTTGCCCCATACTCCCCTGCATGATCCACCCTGATTATGCGATCTATGGTTGGCTTGTTGATGTTGTCCAAGGTCATTCCAGTACTACAAAATCTGAAAGAAGTCTGTTTTGACTGCAAACTCCATTTTCTTTCAGAACCTGTCAAACAGAGATACAACTTATGTGAGCTATAATTCTCTACCACCACTGAAAGTGAGGGAAGTCTTAATAAAATCTCCATACAAACACTTAACACGGAATGCACACACCATTTACTCAATGTTGTACCTACTTACTTACCCCTTTATGATACATGACTCCAGTGTGATGCGGGGGGAGGGATTCTGAGTCAGGAATGGAAAATGGGGAGAAGGGGAACAGATGACAGGTGACCTTAGGGTGAAAGTGGGATATGGGAGATTAGCCTCAAAGGGGCTCAGATGACCCCAGGAGTGGGGATGAAGCACAGGGGTGATGGATGACCCTGGAACGGGATGGGCTGGTGGGAGGTGACTCCAGGGTGGGGATAAGAGAGGGTGGAGATAACTGTAAACCTGCAAGGGGACAGAGTATGACAGGAAGGGGTGACCTCATAAGAATGACCATACTGGGTCAGACCAAAGGTCCATCTAGCCCAGTATCCTGTCTTCCGACAGTGGCCAATGCCAGGTGCCCCAGAGGGAATGAATAGGTAATCATCCAGTGATCCATTCCCTGTCACACATTCCCAGCTTCTGGCAAACAGAGGCTAGGCACACCATCCCTGCCCATCCTGGCTCATAACCATTGATGGACCTATCCTCCATGAATTTATCTAGTTCTTTTTTTAACCTTGTTATAGTCTTGTCCTTCACAACATCCTCTGGCAAGGAGTTCCACAGGTTGACTATGCGTTGTGTGAAAAAATGCTTCCTTTCGTTGTTTTAAACTTGCTGCCTATTAATTTCATTCGGTGACCCCAAGAAGAGGATGGACGAGTGACCCCAGAAGGCAATAACATATTGGAGGAAGGGGTGAACCCAGGGACGGGAGAGGACATGGGGGGGGCGTGACCCCAGAAAGTGGCAGAGATGGAATGACCCAGAACGTGACGGGGGAAAGGGGGTACCCCAAGGAGGGGGTGGGCGCTAGGGGCAGTGACGCGGGAAGAGGGTACCCCACTTTTGCCATGAGAGGGGAAAGTTGTGCCTGCGCGAAGCCCCCGTACCTGCCCCGTAGCGGAGACGCTGGCAACCCGCGCGCAGCCCCCTCACGGCCGGAGCCACAGCTGCCTCCATAGCCCTGACCCGAGCCTGGAACCTCCTCACCTCGGCGCGGAGTGATGACGTATCCAGAAGGCTCGCTCAAATTGGCGTACAGCCTTCCCGCCCCTGTGCCGCTCCGATTGTCTCCTCGGCCTCTATGGCTTCCTCCCCATTGGAGAGAAGTACTGTCAGTCACAGGCGAGCGTCCCTCTGGCTGCCATGACAACCAGAATGCGGGACTGTGCTGCCTGCTGCGGGGATATGCCGGGGCGGGTCTCTACCAGGGGCCTCACCCGCTCCGTGGCTCATAGACTGTAAGCGGGGGAGAGGAACGTGTGCATATGGGGAGCAGGGTGGCGGGTGCGTTGGTGAGCGGGGCTCCAGGGGGGTGGGGAGTGCAGGAGAGCGCCTGGGTATGGTGTGGGGTGGGGACATGTATATGGGGTGGGACTGGGAACAGAGCATTGCGGGTTACTATGGGCAACGCTGACAGACCCTGGTCGTCATGAGCTAAAAGCCAACTGCTTGTTAGCTCAGGCTGTAGAGCAAACTCATTAATCTCTCTCGCTAAGTGGTCTTGGCACCACTCGATGGGACAGAACACCACAGCCAGAAGCTGTGTGGGTTACACATGGATATTGCATGAGTACGGGGGGGCACATGGAGGGAGCATGAGTTTAGGGGTGTATGGTGAGTGTATCAGAATAGGGTGGTGCATAGGATAGGGCGATGAGTGGATATGGGGTTGCCCAGGGATACATGGGGATGGGATTTCAGGCATATGAGTATGATGGTTGCATTTAGGGTGAACAGACGTACCGATAAAATCGGGACTGTCCCGATATCAAGCAGTTTGTCCCGCGTCCCGACCGAAGTACGGTCGGGACGCCATTTTTCCTGATATTTTGTTTCGGGCACGGCGGCCCTTTTTTTTTTCTTTCTTTTCCTTTTTGCTTAGACGGCGGTGACAGGCAGGGGGAACGCCTTTTCAATTGTTACAGTCACCTGGCACGTCCGGGTCTTCGGCGGCATTTCGGCCGCGGGTAATAAACCTTGCCGCCAAAGAAAGAAGTGCCGCCGAAGTGCCTCCGAAGACCCAGACGTGCCGGGTGAGTGTAACAATTGAAAAGGTGCTCCCCCTGCGGTGGTCCCGATATTTTCGAGTTATCATCTGGTCACCCTAGTTGCATTATAGGCATGAGGACCGTGTGGTTACTCAGGAATGTAGGGATGCCTCGTTACAGTTGGTGCATGAGCGGTATATGGATATCTGAGGGTGTGTATTTGGATGAACAGCGTATAGGTATGGGGTTTGTGCATGAACATGGAGTACATGGGGGATGTATAGATATATATGTGACATGGGGCTTGTACTCACCGCACTGTTCCCTACTGGGTCTTCGGCGGCAGGTTCTTCACTCGCTCCGGGTGAAGGACCTGCCGCTGAAAACCTGGAGCGAGTGAAGACACCCCCCGCCGCCGAAGTGCCGCCGAGGACCCGGTAGGGAACCGATTCTTAGGATTTTGGGAGCTCATCACTATGTAAGGGAAGTGCACATGGGTGTTGTGCATGAGTATAAGGGGGACAAGTGAGTGGGAATGGGTGGTTAGTGCCTGGTAGAAGACTGACAGTGAGTGGTGACTAGGAGAGGGGTGAACAGAGATGGGGGGAGTAAATGGCTATGGATTAGTGTTAGAAATAGGTCAAATTGTCTCTAGTATTGTTCGATAGTTCGATAGTTCAGCTCAAAGTAAAATGTTACTGGGTTAACATTTTACTTAGGGAGCAGTTGAAAAGGGGAACAGAGTATAAGAATCCAATACTACTACTAACACAGCCTCTCTGTATATACTGTATATAGAGGTTCCTGTTCATGCAAGCCTAACCTTTTTGTCAGGTGCTGAGGAATCCCTTAAGGAAGTGAGTACTTAAAAACAAAAATCTAGTTTTTTTTGTTTTTAAGTTTCTAGCACAGGCTTCTTTTTTGCTAGAAAACTAGATTTTTGTTTTTAAATGGAATAACTCTTGGGGATGAAGGTGGAAAGATGAACTTAAATTAGAGTTGAAATAGTCGGATAACATGAACTAGATTTACAACTCTAAGAAATAGGCAAGAGATTCACAAGATCCCAAACTCCAAAAAGTTTGCCCATCCCACTTTCTATTTTTCTTTTACTGAACTGGAAAATATGTTTTGTCTAGAAAATATTACATTGAGGTGCAAAGAAAAGAAGATAGTTTTGATTTATCAGGAGCTAGCAGGAATGAGGCTGAAGGTTCCAGTTTCTATATGGTAAGTATTTTCTGAAATGCACATTGTTTTTAAAAGGGCTAATAGGCTCCAATTCTGCACCGCACTGTGCCTTGATGGATCCCTGAGTCCATGCAGACTCCCACTGAAGTCAACATAAGATGCAACATAACATCAGTGGGGCTCTGTGCAGACACAAGGGTCTGCCTGAGTGAATGTCAGTGCAGGATCTGCATGAACTAATGAAGCTCAAGAAATGCTGAAAAAATAAGTCTGACCTAGTTACTGTTGCTATGTTTCTTCCTTTAAAATCTGATTGAAAGCAACTGAAATTGAGGACCGTTAAGGTTACTAGAAGATGTATGCTTTTCTTTTCTCTTTTGGGTTGTGGTAGTTTATGATGGAAAAAAAATCTACCACATCATCAAATCCTTCTCCCTGCAAGACCAGAATATAGTCCCTTGCTAGAGGATATACTAGATACTGCAATTGGTGATTGATTATTTAACTCGTACACATGTGAGAGTACTGAATATTTTATTTAGCCTTAGAAATATTCACAATATTACTGAATAAGCTTAGACTGTTATTCTTAGAAAAGAGATGATTAAGGGGAGATATGATATACTGGTCTATAAAATCATGCATGGTGTGAAGAAAGTGAATAGGGAAGTGTTAATTATCCATTCACACAACACACAAACCAGGAGTCACCTAATGAAATTTAACAGGCAGCAGGGTTAAATCAAACGAAAAGAACTACTTCTTCACGCAATGCACAGTCCACCTATTAAATTTGTTACCAGGGAATGCTGTGAAGGCCAAAAGTATAACTGGTTTCATAAAAGAATTAGATACGTTCATGGAGGATAGGTCCATCAGTAGCTATTAGCCAAGATGGTCAGGGATGCAACCTTATGCTCTGGGTGTCCTTAAACCTCTGACTGCCAGAAGCTGGGACTGTATGATAGGGGATGGATTACTCAATAATTGCCCTGTTCTGTTCATTCCCCCTGAAGCATCTGGCACTGGTTGCTGTTGGATGACAGGATACTGGGTTAGATGGACCATTGGTCTGACCAGTATGGCCATTCTTATGTTCTTATAAAAACAAATAAAAAGTGGAACCTTCTTATGCACCAATTACCTATTCTTACCTAAGGTTCAGAGAGTCATGTTTTGAAGTCCTTTTAATACTAAAGACTGGGTTACATGCATCCCTAATGACTTCAGTGAAGTTGCAAGGAATCTAAATCTAAGCAGAATTTGAGCTGTAGTATGTATGTATTGTATTCTGAGGAGCAAGCATATGCTGCTTCTGGCTGTACCTGTAGAAGATATCAGACATTTGGACAGACTAAATTACCAGGGTCGTAAATTATCTGCAGATACTGTAGTAGCTCATCAAAGCTGTATGTATATCTGATATTTCAGCTATCAAGGGATCCTATACGAAATCTGGAGTTAACCAAGGTTCCGATCCAGGAAAGCACCCTGAGCATATACTTGACTTTAAGCTTGTGTTTAAGTCCCATTGGCATCACTGGAACTTAAACATGTACTTAATAGCTTTCCTTAATCAGGGCCCAAGTACTGATCCCTACCAGAAGTGGTGCATGCCTTCTTTAGCTCACCACTCAGATCATCACAATATTTATCATGTTTTATTTCCACCAGGGCAAAAAGAACATTTGTATCAGAAAATTCCTAGCTCTCCTTAGTATCAGTAATTCTGACCCCATCTCTCTGCCCCAAAGTTGGACACTTCATAACATATTTGCCTTTTCAAAAACAAAGAAACAAACACAAAGTAAATAACTTTTGTGAATAAAAGTTAAGACCAAAATAAAACCAAGACCAAATGGAAAGCATGGTATTTGCTGTTCAACAATATAAAATTCAGAAATCCCAGGTCTTGTCCACACTAACATTTTTCTTAATATTTTCTATTGCTAGCACTAGCGTAGCTCTATCAGTGGTAGCAACAGTGATTAGAATAGACAGGGTAAAGGTTGCTACTGGCATTTGAACCACCATGTCTCAGAGACCTCTGCTGAGCTGGGTAAGACAACACAGTAGCCAGTTAAAACACCAGTAGCCAGCCCCCCTCCACACCACCATTACTATCTCTGATGAAACTGCACTGCTAGTGGAACAGTTGGAAATTTTAAGGAATCCACAATTCCAGATTCGCTTTGGAAACTGAATTCCTTATTGAGAAGGTTTTTTTCCCTTTGGGTTACATCTTATGCTGCAGGTTTGCTAGGTTATATAAAACTTTTCTGAGAGTCCTTAAACAAATAGAACAACTAATCATCATAGTTTGCCAGTTTGTAAATTGATGCTACTTAGAGACCTGGTAAGTTGGAAGAACAGGTTTTTCACTGTATTTTATTTTAATGAGGAAGTGTACTTTGCACACTGAATTACTTGTTAGTTTGTCACACCCTCTCTGCTGCACAATGAGGAAATCTCTAACAAGCCAGAGGAAAAATTTATAACTTTTCCTGTGAAAATGTATAGAAATACTTTTGTAGAGTGACATTTATTTTCCCACTGCTGCATAGAAATTTACATGCACATTTTGTGTTAATGTGAATTACCTGCATTAATCTCCCATCAGCTATGCAGTAACACAAAGGCAGGCACAGATCTCGCAAACCCTTACGTTCATGGGCATGAGTATGTACACAAGTACTTCCACTGAGTGCAACAGAATGACTTGCCGATATAAAGTTACTGACATGTGAAAGTGTTCGTTTGCAGGACTGGACCCTAGATAATGCCAGGGGACAGTGATATGATGACTCAAGCATGAGTAAAAATCAGGACTATGGAATTCTATTGCCAGTTCTGCCATTGACTCACTGTTTTGCCCTTGGGAAAGTCAATTAATGAATGAATGCTTGTATAATATTTTTAAATTCTTAGATGAAAGGTTGCTGTCTAAGTAGAATGTATCTAATATTTTATGCATCATATCATCAACATGCTTTCTATACTAAGGTTTAACAAGAGCCTTTATTGTACTACTGATTTTTTTTTTAAATAGAGCAATCCTTAGTGAGTAGTTTTAGTACTAATTTTTATGATTTACCTGTCCTGCAAACACAAGTGTACAGTTTGTGTGACGGTTCAGGGGAGCATCCGTGTTCAGAAAATAACAAGCATATGTGTGTAAATATAAGGGACTGAGGTACGTAGGACTTAAGCATATACACAGTGTTAAGCATGTTATTAAGTAATTTCCTGAATCAGGAGTTTGGTGACTAAGGTATGCATTTTTGTGTGTTACTGTACCATGTAAAATGAATGTCTCTTAAATAAGTAATTATCTACATGGATTAAGATTGACTTTCCTTCTGTAAATATCCATATTTTACCCATAATTTTCTACCATTTTTATTTATTACAGCATCCTGGAAGCATTGCTGAACAAAAATATGATCAGTGTCTCAAGCATAATTTTACAGATTGTAAATTCGAAGCATCTCTTCGAATGTATACAGGAAATTCTGAAGAATGTGAAAGAAAATTACAGAGCAGCCCAGAAAGACAACAGGAAATGAAGATCATCAAAAAGAAAATGGCACAAGTAACACTTAATGTTCTTCTTTATACATATAAAGTATTTTCCTGTTCAAATACAAACATAGAAGTTTAATTTTTGCTTTTAATTTTCCCCTTCTATCAGAATTTTATGTCATTAAAGTACTTTAACGTTGCATCTAGCTGCTATGAAGATAGGCCTGCTAAAATCACTACAATAAAAAGTAATGTTATGAACAAGCACAAACGCAATTTGATAAAGAAAGTTCCTGTTTTAATATTTTAGAAAAAAAACTGAAAATAATTAGGAGAGACATGAGCCATTTTGCTGCTTTACTAAAGTCTCTCTGAAGAAGATAACAATTACAATCAGAGTTGCATTAAATAAATGCAATAATATGTTTGTTTGTTTTGAAGGATGTTGTAACTGACAGACCTTTCCCGGTCTTAGTAAGGAGTACAAAAAGGTAATGTATAAATCACAGTAAATTCTACTAAGCATTTGTCTTGTGCCAGGCCACATACATCAGCAGTGCAATATACTGCTACACAGCAGACCCAGGTATGACTCCTAAGCCACTGGAGCTTGAGTTATGGGAGTAACTGTATCTTAAGAAAGTCAGGTTGATGAGTTTCCACTCTCCAGATGGATCTCTCTCACCTATCGATGGAGTAGAAGTGCCACTGACTTATCTTCTTTGCTGGAAGAGGAATATTGTAGTGGTGGCTGTGGGGAAGTTTGAGAAGTGTATGTATGAAGGAAATGGTGGGCATAGAATAACTGGGTGGGAGAAAATCTGAAAATTGCATGGAGGAGCCTTTAGAGTGGCATTGCTTTATGGAGCATAATTCACTCATGAACCTAAACTCCAATAAACAGCCCCAAGCAGGAAGGGTGCTGGCAATCTCTGTGTAAAAGGACAGGAAGAGGAGACATGGATCATCATGTATAGAAATACAAAACAGACCTCTCTCCATAAGGATCAAATCAAGTACTGGGCTCTCCCTATCCTTTTCCCAACAGAAACAGAAACGTTAAAATAATCTCTGAAAACATAGCACAGAAATCCAGTTTATAACTTCAGGTAAAATAATCTTTTCCATGACTGTAATTCAGTTAATAAAACAGAAACGATTGAGAAGCTAGTTGATTTTATACCACAGCGTCAAAATGTCCCACATACAAAACTTTGCAGCTCATAGAATAGTGTCATAAATTTCACCATATTGACAGCAATCTGCCAGTTTTGAAATCATGGCAATTTATTTACATGCCTGACATTCACAAACACCTGTGGTACATTATATCCTATTGATATGTATAGAATTTTCTTTCAACATGGATTAAAATATATTCTTTCATGTTTAACTAGAACAAAGAAGTTGCACAGCTTCCCTTCCAGACTATCTCAATTTCCTCCTCCCCCATACACATCACAAGAAGAAGTCATGAGGCTCATTTCATCAGCTTCAAAGCTAATTGTTGCGGCGGTAAGTAATACAGGTCATGCTACTTTAATCATTAAAGAGGTAACAGAACATTTTCCACTGTTGCACTTTAACAACAAGTTCCCCATAAATTGCAATGATAAAGGATCAAATTTTGCACTCTGACTGTAAATCCACAGTAATTGCTTTGACTTTAATAGTTATTGTGGATATACAACCATGTTACTGAGAGCAGAATTTAGCCAAAGTCTTTTGCTGCTCCATAAAATCATATCACACCACCTCCAGTTGAAAATACCCACGACCTTCCGCTCTCTGCAGTGAAACAGACTAGTTGGACAGGGGCCATAAGGGGAATAAGGCATGGTCAGCTTGCATCAGAATGAAGAAATCCCCCAAAAACTTTAATATACACAGCTGCCCAGGGAGAGACTCTTTTATAGTAAATAAACCTCACCTTCCCTGATCCTCAGCTTATTTAAAAAACACTATACAATTATATCAATTCTTTTGTCTCTGTACAGTCCTTATTTCAAATAAAGTCAAGGACAACATACTGGCTTCTACATTTATACTACAACAAAAGCAAAACCACTTTTCAAACATAGGATTTGATAAAAGCCTGTTTAAATGAATCTGAGTTTTTCAGTTGATTTAACGGATTCTGGATCAGGCCAGTAAGTATGAATTTAAGTATCGAAATAAGTGACCTGATTTTCAGAGGTGCTGACATTTGAAGCCAGCACCTCATCAATCAATTCATTAATTTCATTCGTATGTGAAACTTTTGACCATAACACATGTTCCCATCAAACAGACTGACCAACACAGAATATTTTGTATATACGTAGCAGGTCACTTGCTAGGATATCTCACTTAATCATTTCCCAGCCACTGCGGGGGCCTTGGGCACTGGTGCACCATGGTCCCTCCTATTATCTGCCTGTGGCACATAGAATTATAGGACTGGAAGGATGCTCAATAGGTCATCTAGTCCAGTCCCCTGCACTCCAGGCAGGACTAAGTAATAACTAGACCACTCCAAACAGATGTTTTAACCTATTCCTAAAAACCTCCAGTGACGGAGATTCCACAGCCTCCCCAGGCAGTTTGTTCCAGTGCTTAACTACCTTGACATTTAGGAAGTTTTTCCCAATGTCCAACCTAAACCTTCCTTGCTACAATTTAAGCCCATTGCTTCTTGTCCTATCCTCAGAGTTTAAGGAGAACAATGTTTCTCCCTCCTCCTTGTAACAACCTTTTATGTAATTGAAAACTATTATCATGTTTCCCCTCAGTCTTCTCTTCTGCAGACTAAAAAAACCCAATTTTTTCAGTCTTCCCTCATAGGTCACGTTTTCTAGACCTTTCCATCATTTTTGTTGCTGTCCTCTGGACTTTCTCCAATTTGTCCACATCTTTCCTGAAATGTGGCTCCCAGAACTGGACACAATACCCCAGTTGAGGCCTTATCAGTGCGGAGTAGAGCAGAAGAATTACTTCTTGTGTCTTGCTTACAACAGTCCTGCAGATACATCCTAGAATGATGTTCACTTTTTTTGCAACAGTATTATACTGTTGATTCACATTTACTTGGTGATCCACTATGACCCCCTGACCCCTTTCCACACTACTCCTTCCTAGGCAGTCACTTCCCATTTTGTACGTGTGCAATTGATTGTTCCTTCCTAAGTGGAGTACTTTACATTTGTCCTTATTGAATTTCATCCTGTTTACTACAGACCATTTCTCCAGATCATTTTGAATTTTAATCCTATCCTCCAAAGCACTTGCAACCCCTCCCAGCTTGGTATCGTCCGCAAACTTTATAAGTGTACTCTCTATGCCATTATCTAAATCACTGATAAAGATATTGAACAGAACTGGCCCTAGAACTGATCCCTGCAGGACCCCACGTGATATGCCCTTCCAGCTTGACTGTGAACCACTCTCTGGGAACGGTTTTTCAACCAGTTATGCACCCACCTTATAGCAGCTCCTTCTAAGTTGTGTTTCCCTAATTTGTTTACAAGAAGGTAATGTGAGACAGTATCAAAAGCCTCACTAAAGTCAAGATATACAACATCTACCACTTCCCCCTATCTACAAGGCTTGTTACCCTCTCAAAAAAGGGTATTAGGTTTGTTTGACATGATTTGTTCTTGACAAATCCATGTTGACTGTTATTTATCACCTTTATTATCTTCTAGTTGTTTGCAAATTGACTGATTATTTGCTCTATTAATTTCCTGGGTTGTCCTTATTCCCCTAATAGTCTAGTCTCCTATGGGCTGTACTACATTGGTCTAATTTCAGTTGTTGGGTTTAGTGCGTGGATGGGTGGTGGTGGCCTGTGATATACAGGCAATCAGACTAGATGATATGGTGGTCCCTTCTGGCCTTAAACTCTGTCTCTATGACACTTTGCAGTACTCTGACAGTGTAAAGTGGCCTTAAAATGTAAGTGAGTGTAAATTACCTGCACCACTTTAAAGGAGACTCAAGCTTGGAATGTTAGTGTGTGGGCCTGAGCACATGCTGGGGAGCCAGGATTTCCTCAGTTCTAATCCTGGCTGTGACACAGATTCCTGCTAAGACATTAAGCAAGACATACATACTCTCTCTCTGCCTCTACAAGTTCCCCCTTGTGAAAGAGAAAATAACGCTGCCCTATCTCACAAGAATACTGTGAGGATTCAATAGATAACATGTAAGCCTTGGAAGAGGAAAAGTGGTTAAAACTATTATTGCTCGTGCTGACTACAAAATTAATGGAGAATTGTTTATGAACTAATAGCTTACCTGTAGCAAACTCAGTTTGTAAAGAATTCTGTTAATATAATGACACTTTTCTTCTTCTCAGACTTGTGAAATCTCTTCGGAGGAAATAAAGAAGCCAGACTGTGCCTCACCCCAGAAGAGGAAAGAAGCTAAAAATAGTCAAAGATTGGACCACTACTACAAGCAGCGTGCACCTCCTCTTGTGATCTCTCCAGATCCCCATGAATATGAAGCTAAGAGGTCTGAAAAAAATTCAGAGAGATTTTCAGCAGCACAGCTGAGTGAAATTAGGATAGCCTATAATGTTATACTCTGTACCTTTTGACGCTGTTTTAAACATTTACAGCACTTTCACATTTTAGAGGATCAGATTGGAAATTTGTATCAGATGTTAGAGTAGGATTTCTTTATAGCTTTCTAATTTTTAAAAAGTTAGCTGAACCTTTTCTGTTAAATTACCCTATTTGTGTTATCAGACTTATTGACATTTGTCCCACCCAAACTTTATCAAAACACTAAGAGGAAATATGTTTGGAGTATTTAATCCACAAGATATCCTATAAATAATAAAGAGGCCAGCTGTAGAAAGGCAGCATTACTGAGAGAGACTTCTCACAATCATAAGTCTTTCCAAGCATGGTAGATCATGTCAAATGTAATGTGGAGGACTGGTCTTTTATTGAAAGTTTTAGGGGCCCAGATTTTTTATATGAAATGTATGTAAGAGAATCTTTATATAGTCCCCACTGTCTCCCATTTGAAACTAGGTAACTTCTACATTAGCACATCTCATGTTTCAGAGAAGCTTTTATTAATAGAAGTTTCGAATGCTCAGTGTCTGACCCTAAGCAAAAGCAAAACAGATCTTTCCTCTTTCTAAAAGACTGTCTGACATTCTAACTTCAGATCACAAATACCAAAATAACTTGATAACAAATCACGCCCTGAGGCAGTGACCACATATTGATCAAATCCTTGTGGTTGCACACAGCACAATGGTGCACTTTAATTTACAGCAAGTCATGCAGAAAAAATGGAGGAACCTAGGCACCAGAAACAGGGTTATGATGAACTGTTTACTGTGGATGCAATTGTGGCTTTGACTGTTGCATGAAAAGTTTTTAGGTTTTATTGTGCTGGGGCATATCAACTAAAAAACTTCGGCATGGGATTAGACACCAATTGGTGTTTTAAAAGAGCTTGCTCAAGTTCTGTAGGCCCTATATTTCACATACCTTGGTATTTTAGTAGTAAATGTCCACCTATTTCCATTTCTTTTAAAAATGGTCATTACTGGTTTGATTTTCCTTTCATTTTGACCAATTGTGAACTAATGTAAATCCACGGACTTCCTTGAAACTAGGCCTGTTTTATACTGGGATAAAGAGAGGAGAAGCAGGCTGTGTAACATTAAATAATTGATATTAAACAAGTTATACTTAATATAGGTCCTATCCATACGTGGGACAAAGCTGTGCATGCCTGCTGTGATCTCATATGGTGTATGAGTGGATATGTTCATACAGTAGTTGGGATGTACAGAGATCACTGGGATTATTAAATTATTCAGTTAATCAGAAGGACATTTACTACCATAGTACAGTCAAACCTAGATTATCAAAACCCTGATTATCTGGGGAAAAATTAAAAAGGACCTTTCCCATAATGTAAAGAGTCCCTCACTGTCCAAACGCCCATTTACTGAAATACTCTCAGGTCCCCAAATAATTTGGCTAAATCGTATTTGTATGCAACTTGTGGTGTGTGGCATCTAACCTGAGTCCTATATTAGAATTCACTCTCTTTTCTCTTTGGCAGTGGCAGAGAGATGATCAATTCAACAATCACTGCTTTTCATCCTATTGTAATTCCTAGTTATATTTAGAAACCAAAGTCAGTCTAGTCTGATTGCATAAAAACAAAATCCTTAAAATTAAATGAGCTTTTGATTTTAGGAAAACAGGTTTCTTTTCAAAGCTTGCCCTTCCAACATTAAGGGACTTATTGTTCCTTTCCAGAGATTGAGAAATAATTAACATGCCAAATTGCTTATTTTTGTTATGCTGTGTATTATAGCTATCATGCAAAGCAGTAAAAGATATAAAGACTTTTCTATAAGTCATTGATTGGGAGTCAGTGTACAGTACTGTATGAGGAGAAACAATCTGATACAGAGAATAGGTACATTAGAAAAGACAGGAAAAATAATGAACAAGACTATAAATCTCATTAAGTATGACAAGTCGTCTTGATTTTGTTTTGAAACAGTTATTTTATACTTCTCATAGCATTGATGTATTCTGTTTTAAAAGTACACGGGAAACGAACAAATTAGAAGAATCAAATGCTGACTTTATCCAAGAAAATTCAAGGAATGATTATGAGAAAAGTAAGTTACATTCTTAATATACTTTTCAATCCTTTTCACCATGTCTTAGAAAACAGCTGTTGCCTGCAATGAAAAATCTCTTAAAGAATAACCAAGTAAGCCATTTGAGAATGCACGGCTGATTTCTGGATTGTTAGCAGGGCTAAATTATTGTAGCAGTTGGTCTTAGAAGGTACTGAAATTGTTTCTAAACACAATTGCAAGTTTGCAAATGATTAAGTTACATTTTACACCTTTACTGTTAAAACAATAACATTGGAGGTGCAGAATCCATCTCAGATAAGCAGGAGAGGAAATGAACTTATTTTATATTTTGGGGTGTATCTACACAGCAGCTGGGAGTGTGTTTCCCAATGCGGGTAAACACGCTAGCTCTGCTTGAGCTAGTGTGCTACGAAACAGCAATGTGGCCAGGGTGGCATGGGCAGCAACTCGGGCTAGTTACTGGAATTCAATCCTGCGCAACCCCCTGGGTACGTATTCAGGTAGCTAGCCCCAGCCTGTGCCGCTGTGGCCACACTGCTATTTTTAGGGTGCTAGCTCAACCAGAGCCAGTGTGCGTCTGACTACCCACACTGGGAAGTGCCATCCCAGCTGCTGTGTAGATATAACCTTTGTTGCCAAACTTCTAACAGACTCACACACACCTTGGTCTAACATCATATTATCCGAAGAACATATTGCAAGAGATTCTTTTCCTGGTCTGTTACTTCCTAATATGTGCTCTGCTCCTTTGTACTGCTCCCTCTTCTGATTCATTCTTTTACATCATATTTTCTTCAAATCTCTTCTGAAAGTTCATTCTCGTCTTGATTTCTCTCTGACAAACACTTTGTCCTTTCTTGTCATGACTTCTAATTAACTACTTTACAACTTGTCCTTTTCCCTCTTGACTTTTCTATTCGCTTTTAGTAGACTATATTTGTTTGATCCATTTTATTGTTGTGTTTTAAAATAATAGTAAAGTGCCAGGGGATGAGGGATTTTTTGTTAAATAAATATTAAAATTAGTCATTAAAAATATGGTGTCTACTTTAGATATGAAGAAAGGCAAGAAAGAAAAAAACATTAGAAATGTAAATGGACAGTTCAGAGTTGAGAGATCATCTAACATTTCCAGTAACTCGTCTAAACATAGGAGTGTACTTTCTAAAACTTCTACAAGAGCAACTGATTTAAATTCATTGTACTTAAGTACCATATCTCCATATGCACAAAGAACTGGCAGAAGTAAAGGTCCTAAAAAAAATGTGCTTAATGAAGGAGAGTCCTCTGCCTTGTGCAGCTCTTCAGTGATGTCTGAATGCCAAGATACAGAGCCAAGTACTGGCCGTATATCAGGCTTGACAAGTTTTGCTCACTCTCAGAAAAATGAATGCATCTCTGGGTGGCTCTGTAAGTCATCTGAATTCAAAAGGCAAAAGTCACCCCAAATGCCTAGTAGAAAGCATTCAGGCATCAGAGTTAGTAAGTCTAGCAAGCTTTCACAGAGAAGGCCAATGGAGAACTCCAGGAATATGCCACTACATCAAAAAGAAAGAAAAAATAATGAAGGAAACAGGGAATTAAATGAGAAAATAATTCATACTATTTCCACAAATGCACAAACCCCAATCATAAATGAAAACACGGGAGAACAAACAGCTTCTTTTGTGGCTCTTAAATGTGGCATTCACCACAGCCAAAATACCACATGTAACAGCCTTCATCAGAGACCTCAAAGTAACCAGCACCAAAAAAAGAAGAAAGATTTGTGTGAATTAGCTACAGGAAAAAACACCAAATCCCATAAGGTCCGTTTCCAAGGTCCATTGCAGTTTTCCAGAAATACTGAACAGAAATGTAACTGTGTAAACTTGAATAGTTGTAACATAACAAGTGACTATGGAATTCAAACCATTGCTTCAGAAAGTAAATCTTTAGGGACTGTGACACATCTTCCAGAGAATGAAAATGAAGAACACCTTTCTAGGGTCACACTTGGAGCACCTTCCTTTCTACATCAAGTTTTCCTGGAAATGGAGCAAGATGCATCACCTACTTCAACTGCATCTGAGCCTAAAGATCTGGACAGCAGTTTAGAAAACAAAAGTATACAACAATTATGTAACCAGTGTTTCATCCTTAATGAATCCACAGGAGACACGAAGGTTCAGGATACTATCAGTAAAGTACATACAAGTGACATTATTTTAACAGACCCATGTGATTGGCAAATGGCACATATCCCACAGAAGGCTCAGTGTTGTTGCACCTGTTCAGAAGAACAACGTAACTTTATAGCTGAAACATCTGATGAAGAACAAGACAGTTTCTCAGATTCATCTGTGACAGTAACAAGTATTTTAGGTGCATTAGAAAACCAACAGTCAGAAGAGGAGTTCACTATATCATCTGTATCTGATAGCCTGAGTCTTGGATCATTATATGATGTGCATGAACAGATGGTACGAGCTTGATGAAATTATGTTATTAATGTAACAAAACTCTTAAGTGCTTTTTTAAGTAGGCAGCAGTTTCTGTTTCCATCTGAAACACACTTTAAAAAAAAAAGTTGTAAATTGGCTGCTTAAATCATATTAGACCAAACGTGACATGTCAAATTAACAGCCTGGATGTAAAAACAGTCTTTAAACATCTTTGAAAATACTTAAATTAGTGAGGGATTCAGAAAAAGAGTTTCTCACACTAGTTTCTACAGCCTGTTTACACTTGCAAACTCTATAGCCTTAATTCACCACCAGTACATCCTAGGGTCAGGTGATACAATAGTAAAAACCCCTGAGTCCTATCCTCATAACAGCTTTCACTGTTGCTGCCAAGGTAGTGAATTCTGGCTACAAGGTTTCCTAGTATACACACACCATGGAGACGGGGCAAATCTCAAACAACATAATTCAGAATGAGTGGCAGTCTGCTCTAAGGGTTTAGGATTGGAATAATAGAGGTGTCACCATTCAGGACTAGAGCTTAATTGTCAAATCATGTGTGTCAAAGATTGACCAGCACCTGCCCTAATTAGTGCTCTTAGCATAAAATCCACCCAGAAAAATTGGAGGAAGTGCTCACACAGAGCAGCTTTTTTAGCCCTCACTCTTACTCTGAGTGGCAGATACTATTTCAGCAAACAGTATCTCCTGTCCAAAGAAACCAGTAACCTTATGTAGTCCCATGCACTTCTGTTGACATAGTTCAATGAAATAATATTTCATTGGCACCATAGTGCATCTAGAGGACTTACGAACTGATGTATTAAAGTAGAGGAATATATGGGCTAAAAGGTGTTAACATAACTCAGTCACTGTTCAACATTAAACAGGTTCAGGGATTGGTATACAGAGACCTCAGCCTGCTTTGTACCATGGCAAATACACCATTAAAAATCTTTTCAACCTTTTATTAAAGATATAGCAAAGAAAGAAAAGCAGTTAAAGCATTTGAAATGTAAAATATTAAATAAGGCTTTCATTTTAACAAAATTTCTTGTTCCCTTTCACTTTAGCTGGAGAACGGTTTAGAAGGAACCCCTCCCCCCCTTTTTCACAGTCTCTTAGATGGTATTAGAGATGGTAATAACTGTCCTTTTGCGTAAAAGAGAAGAAGTTAGTGGTGATGAGCTGGAGCTGCTTTTGTCAAAATCTGATCCCATTTCATCCCACGTAGTGTTTGGGATTCAGCTGGAGCCAGTAGAGGTAGCGATGGTATCAGAGTCTCTCTCTTTGGCCGTCTCTCAGGATTAGGACAAAGAAGGTTTAGGATCCCAGGAGATGGTGGAGGTGGCTGCCATATGGTAAAGCTCACTCCAGTAGCCTCTGTCTGTTCTTCCATGTTATGTTAAAGTATCTTTAAGGACCTTAATTTAGGCCTAATATCTCCCACACCAATTTTGGTTAATTAATTTCTGGTTTCACATCATCTGTTTTTACCAAGCTTGATTTTAACAGTCCTTGAATCATATCAGTAGGCCCTTTTATTCAGGCTAATTTAGTTTTTCTGTCTCCTTGTTGTACCTTTTCCCATCAACATTTATTATAGGTTATTGTGACATCTTATGAACTTTCACATAGTTTTTACAGTTGAGCTCACAGGTAGAGTAAAATGTTAGGCCCAGTTATTACAACAGAACCCAAATGATGACAATGCAACTGTCCTGGACAATGTGAAATTATAACAATTGCAATGACAGCCCATCAAGTCTAATTTAAAACAAACATTTCAAGGAGGAAAATCTTTAACAGGTATCATCCCATTTTTTTCAACCTAGGAAGAAAACATTTGTGTTGACCTAAAAGAGGAGGAAAACTCTGACTCCAGCATAGGCCATCTTTATCAAAGAGTTCTAGAGGAAATGCAGAAGATTAGCACCTCTAAGAGGCTCATTCAGACAAACTCCTTCCATTTCAGGTATTAATATTTATTCTACCTGAAAAGAACCGGAATAGGCTTTTAGTTTCCATTTCAGGGATCCACATCTTTGAGTTGGTATTAAATATTGGGGACCTGATGATGCCTTCCTTTTTATAGCACTGCAGTAGTCGCACCTGATGGTAAAATCATGGATAACAATGGGATGGTTCAAATTCACAAGAGAGAATGTAAGATCCCTCTCAAGTGCAAGATAAGAATGAGTATTACTTATTCCGCCCCAAGGCACTTACAATCTAAATTGCTATCTGGACATCCAGAAACCCCTCAGGATCCAACAAATTCCCCAACCAAACCAAGACATGCCATTAATCAAAGATACTGATATAATTTCTGCCATTTCCTCAGTTTGCTTCTCCCTCCGTATAGGCACTATCTCGGTCTTGTCTGGGCTGAATCTCAGGCCTGGTCTACACTGGGAGGGGAGAGGAAGAAGAATCAATCTAAGTTACACAACTTCAGCTATGTGAATAACATAGCTGAAGTTGACATATTTAGATCTACTTACCGCGGTGTCTTCACTGCAGCAAGTCGACGGGAGAGCGCTCGGCAGTCGATTTATCGCGTCTAGACTAGACATGATAGATCGACCCCCACTGGATCGATCGCTGCCCATCGATCCAGCGGGTAATGTAGACAAGCCCTAAGTCTGCTCAGCTCATATCGATGCATCAGTCTCTGTCAGGCAGTACTATGATGAATTAAATCTGATGTCACTGATTTTCATACAGTTCTACAGATGAAGAAGGGAGAGCAAATATGGATCATGCACTTAAGAGTGTCAATACTAGTCAAGTACTGTATTTCTGTCATTTTCCACATTACGTTAGTACATAACTTATCAGGTCAGTAGTAAACTGTTAGAATAAAAAATGCTTAAAATCAAACTTAAGATGCCAGAGCCAGAACTGATACCATATACAAATATTATGGTGTTTCCTTCTCTGTGTTAATAGGTATGTAATGGTATCTGTTGCTTTAAAGCATCACAGATTGCACTAGTTAAGGCATATTTCTCACTTTCATGACAAAAAACATGACTTCTCACAAAAAAATCATGTTTTTGATCTCCCCAGTCAGCTGCTACCAAGCAAGCCTCCATACATTTAATGGCTAGTGTAGTGGACTATGGGATTTTTAAATGTCTTTAAACCATTAAATATTACTACATTAAAAAAACAATTATTGAAAAATAAAGGATATTTGGCCTCTCAACTTCCCATAACTTCTTAATTATCACAGTGGGTGATATCCAGGTCTCATTCAAGTCAATGAAGTTTTGCCTTTGACTTCAATGGGGCCAGCATTTCTTCCTGCGTGTCATGACTTTTCCTTTTGTAAACTACTTATGATTCTTCTCACTTTTTGCCGTCATACACAACCCACCTCAGTTATGTTTAACAACTCTGTTTTGTTGCAAAACTTCATCAAGGGGCTGGTCCAGCACCAAGGGACTTTGACAGAGTTCCCATATGCCTGTTGTGACCAGAATCAAGTCCTACGTTAATTTAAAATGTAATGAATAATTGATAATGCTTTTAAAATTAAAGTGCACCACATACAGCTATGCTGATTTCTACTGAATTAAGTTACATATTGCCAGCTAAATTAGGACAACTGCAAATCATGCCAACTCCTTTTGAAAGCTATTATGATGTGCAACTAAAAACCCAGTCATGCAAGATGAGACATGTGAGCAAACCTCTGCACCCACGCAGAGCTTCACTGACTTCACTAGGGCTTTGTGCAGGTTTAAGGGTTTGCACGCTTAGCTCAGCTTACAGGACTGGGGGTCTAAATAGTATTTACTTTAAAAGTGTAGTATTTGTGATACACACACCTGCACAAAGTGTTACCCCTGAGGGAATTTTGCACCAAAAACCTAAAAATTCTGCGCACATTTTAAAATTCTGCAAATTTTATTTGTCAATAAATAAATGTGGAGGCTCCATCATGGGAGTGGAGAGCACAGGCCACTGGCTGCATCGAGGTGGGAGATGAATCTGTGTCCCGGGGGGACTGCAGGGTGAACGGTGGGGCTGCACCCAACCCTGACAAAGGGCAAGGGCCAGGCCCTGCCCCTCTGCACCAGGTGTGGGCAGGCAGGCTCAGCCTGGCAGGATCCAAGTGTGGAAGGGCTTAGTGTGGGGAGATCCAGGTGTGGGGTGAGAGGGTTCTGTGTAGGGTAACCTGGGTGCAGGCAGCTCATTGGGGGATCTGGATGCACAAAGGCTCATTGTGGGGGGAGGGGCTGGGTGCAGGGGCAATGGGATTCTGCAGGGGGGTCCAGGTGAAGGTGGTTGGAGCTTAATGGGCGGGTCCATGTGGAGGGAGGCTCAATGGGGAGGGGTCTGGGTGCTTGGGGAGTGGGGCTTGGTGGGGCGGGGATCTGGGTGCAGCTGGTTGGGGCTCAGGGTGGTCCAGGTGCAGGAGGCATTCGATGGGCCTGCTTAACAGGGGAGCCCCAGCTGCTGCCGCCGCTGCCACCAAGGGGACACCACATGCCAGGCTCTCACCTCCCCACCCCATTCTCCTTCTCTTCCCCATTCTCTCCCTTCCCCCACCCCACTGTCCCCACCTCATCCCCTCCCCACTGTCCCCTGCCTCCTTCCCCTCACTCCTACATCCCTCTCCCCCATTGCCTCTTCCTCCCACCTCTGCCATGCCCCACCACAGGCACTCCCCCTTGTACAGAAAACAGGAAGGCTCCCAACACACACAAGAGGAGCACGATCAGCACGAGGACACAGGAGGCAGCCTCCAACTGCAGAGTCAGAAGCCGGAGCTGAACCCTCCTTCAGCCAGGCAGCTCTGCGCTCACAGAAATGGGGGTTGCAGTGGCATATGACCCCACATGCTCCCTCCATCTCACCCTCCCCAAACTACGCCCACCAGAAACCACACGGGCGCATGACCACTCATGCAGATTCCCTTTGCTTCCCCATCACTTTCTGCTGAGAAGCAAAGAAATCTGCAGAGGGACCTGAATTCTGTGCCCACGCAGTGGCGCAGAATTCCCCCAGGAATAAAAGCGTATTAAAAAAAAATCAAAGTGGCACCATGATTAGGTCTGCTCCTGTGAGCCTTTCATACACAGAACTCCCATTGATTTCACTGGGAGTTCCACATTCAGAGAGCTTGCATGATTAGGCCCACAGAGCCTGAGCTTGCAAAGACCTACCTATGTGCTTAACTTTACTACCATGACTACTAGTACTAGCATACTTAACTTTGTGCATTGAATTGTCCCCTGTCTTTAGCGGGACAGCTCACACTGTGTAAAGCTAAGCAGGGCTTTGCAGGACTGTGGTCACAATTATTCATTTTTACCTTTTGTGAAATGCATTCTTTCAATGGAATTTCCTGTTTTGAAAGAAAATTAGTCAGAATTATATTACTAGTAAGTATTGTGTTGGCCTGTAAATTACTGTAAATTTATTGTCTCTTTGATCATCAGTATATTAAAAAGCCCAATATATTTGTAATTTATAATAAAAATATTTCCTACCAGTCAATTGGATTTTTTAAAGTGATAAAAGAGCTCCAAGGAAAGACTGTTATTTTTATACCACTGTGGGAAAGGGTCCAGCAGTCAGATAGGATATTTCCTAGAACCACATGAAGTGGAGATCGAATAGAAATTCAGAAATGCTCTTTGTTCTCAACTGAATATAAATATGATGATTTTTTTTTAATTTTTAGAACAGATGTCAAAGCTGTTGCTCAGTCTCAATACAGTTCGCTCTAGACAGCAATGAGGCTTCAGCAGTGCAGATTGACTTCCCTATAGATGCTAATGAAAGCCAGCCCAATGGAAGTGACACAATAACATCATGTTGCCTTAAATGTGACCCAGATTTTCAAACTTGTTACCACTAAAAGCCAAGCATTTAGTAAAAGTGTGTATCCTAAGTGAGACTCACTGAACACAAGAGTAATCCAGATCCAATTAGGCCCTGGCCCTGAAGTCTGTGGTAAAACTCACATTGCCTTTATTTGTACAGGATCAATCCTTCTGTTAGTTTCTTCAGAGCTGAAACTGACTTGGAAAGGTGATATTCAATTCTGGGAACATTTTAACATGGTTTGACTCATGCGATTCTTTTCTCACAAAGTGAACAGACATTTAAATATGGTAAAGATTTTATTTTTAGCTTTAGATTTAAAGCAGATTTGGCAAGTAAACTCTGTACTTAAGTTTTGCAGCCTTATTAGTACAATTCTGAAATGGTGAAAAAGAGCAATTCCTTATGACAAGAACAGGCAGTATTTAATATAAGCCTAAGCAGTTTAAAGAAGTGTTTTGTGAACACAACTTATTTTCAGTGTTACTTTATCATAGAAAAACAGCATTTTAAACAAGTTTTTAAAAAGTTTTAATAATTGAGTCTTTTAAAAAATAACGTTAAATACCGTGGCGCTGTTGATTATAAAAATAACTAGTAATTTAGTTTGCATCAGGACAAAACCTATTGTTACATACATTGGGGGGGATTTCATAACTAAGACTGATGGTCTCGGATGGGATCATACTCAGGTGACTAAGCCCCTCCACAGCTGTGGCTACATTGCTATTTTTAGCATGCTAGTTTGCTCAGAACTAGCATGGTTAGGTCTCCTCAAGACTAAATTTACAACTTCCAACTCCAGTGCAGACATACCCTCAGATCCTGTGAGTTTGCAGAGCCAGCCGGTAGGGAATATTTTTTTTTTAACTTCTTCACAAAATATGTAGCATATTCAGTTTATTTAAAGCAAAGTATATTTTAAAAGCTTAAGAAATAATAAAGGGACGGGATCTCAGCTGGTGTAAATTGGCCTTAAAATGTTCAATAAAATTAACTATTTTTAAAAAATGTTCATACACTATACAAGATTCAGAGTTGTTTAATGCATGTTAGTTTTTTAAAAATGAAACATTCCAAGATACACACATCATAAAGATACAGGATCTCTCATATTAAAGATTAACAGTACACCAGAGGCTTGCATAAATACTTATTGCTATTGTGTAATATATTCCAAATTATCCTCTACAGAGTTCAAGTAACACACACCTACATACATACAATGCACTATAGAAAACTCTAAGCAATGGAAGCACATTCTTCAAATAATGAAATCTGGTAGAGTATTTGGAAATTATTCTTTCATAAAAATATAGTTCAATTTTTTTTTGTTTTTGTTTTTTTTTAAAATAAGTAGTGCATTTAAGAGGTACGGGCATATAAGAGTATAAAAGTTTCCAAATGTTGTATTGCAAAGTTGCTACTTATTTGCTTTAAAATATGTACACCTGAGAGTTAAGTCAGAAAGGCACCAGAACATTCAAAACTTACTCAGATTTTGTTCTGAACAACAGTACATTACAGGCATAAAATAAGGGCCAAATCCCCAGCTGGTGTAAATTGGCTTAGCTCCATTTACTTCAGTTTCACTACACTGATTTACACCAACTGAGGATCTGTCCCCAGTGTTTGTTCAAAATTCCTTTCTTTGTATTTTGCTTCTGAAACTCTTAGGGCCAAATTTCCAGTGCATCATAGACAAGACAGACCATAATAGCTGTGTCAGACAAAAGCATTAAGTCTACATATTAAAAATATTGAGGAAATCTACTTAAATGAATACAGATTTTTTGTTCCCCCAATGCGCTAATTCAGCATAGCAACCTAGATGCCTCCAACACTTCCGTTTTAAAAGAGAAGTTAGTTGGAAAAGTGTAAAACTAGCAATTCCTATTCTCCCCCGACCCCTCTACTCCCATAGCATAATTTATAAACAGATAAACTGATATTTCAAATGGTTTCTGGGCAAAGACACTTCATGGGCACAGTTTCAGCTCAGAGCACATTTTTAGAGCAATCTAAAACCCCCTGAAAATAGGGGTTTAATGTAAACACTGACAATCTTAAACCCTAGCAGCATAAATAGTCCTACCAGAGAGTTTCTGTGCAGAGTTAATGTGATACAAACAGGTTAAGGCCACAATCCTGAAAACATCTGTGCATATTCTTAACTTTAAGCACAAGTAATCCCATTGAAGCTGTAGGATTACTTGTGTTCTTAAAATTAAGCATGCACAAAATTGTTTGAAAGATCAGGACCCTAGTTAGTGATTCAGTTTTCAAAGTCCTACAGATTGTTATGTTTGTTCCTGCTGTATCTAGTGGTTCTGTAAAGTCTCAAGAAGTCAAAACCCATCTCACACATAATTTCCTTTTGGAGGTTTTTCAACTATGCTTCTGAGCTTCTGTTAACTTTATGATTAGGAACTGTTTGTCACGACTCTCCTAAAAAGACAGTTAAAATAAAACACAATTAATATATTTGAAAACGACATTCTGTTTCTCCAATATATCTATACGTATAAGTCACACTCACTTTGTCTTCACTAGGAAAAAAGGTGGGTTGTTACCACATGGTAACTACCACATGGTATAATCCTAGTAAAGATAAGGCAATTGTAATTTTAACATGAGTTAGCACCGTTTCCTTTTCAAAAGCACGTATGTGACTTAGGAGCACAAATCCTATTAACTTTCAATGACACGTGTGCTCCTCAATCACTCGGGCTTTTGAAAATTCCACCCCCAATATACATTAACACACATGCCCTTCTCAGACACAATCAAAGTCTAAATACCAAAAGCTGGAGTCCATTCTTAAATACACACGCAGGGGCATGCGCTACAAAGTTTAATAGTCATTGACTGAAGCTCTGCTTGCACTCTCCAAGAGAAAACCTTGCTCCAATCAGGATAATGCAGATCTCCAAAGAGTGCGTTACTACAGGTACGTGTGGTTGCTATGTTCATGCTTGCAAATCCCCAAAGCTCTGGGCATGGGTTGATTCTATGTGGAATGTCTGAGCCCTACTCATCAGTAGTTTTTCAAGTTAGTTATTTTAAAACTATTCCTAGTAGAACAGGGCCTAATTTCATGCTATTGTAATACAGACACGTAATAATAATAATTAATAATATATAGGCATATGGAGCTGTATTAGTAAACACAGATTTAGAAACTCTGCTCAAAGTCAGATATCACAGTAATTTTTGCATACATAGTACTTGCAAAGAGCAGTGATATTAAATAGAATGAAATATATATATGGCAATCAGATTTATTCTCAGCTTGTGGCTAAGAAACATTCTTAGCAAGAACATTCATAAAATCCCCAAAGCAAATATTCTGCCTAAGATGGGGTCAGTCACTTGACACCTCCTATTTTTCTGTCTTAATTACTGTTTTCAGAGATTAATATTTGAAGATCAGAAGGGATCATTAGATCATCTAGTCTGATATACTGTATCACACGGGCCATAGAATTTCACCCAGTTACCCCTATATTGCACACAACACCCTGTGTCTGAGTAAAGCATCTCTGCCAGAGAGGGATTCAGTCTTGATTTGAAGACATAAAGAGATGTTAAATTTAGGGGGGGGGGGAGTTGCCTTATTTCTAATATGAATTTGTCTAGCTTCAGATTCTAGCAATTGGTTCCTATTATTCCTTTAAACTCTTGCAAGATTAAAGAGCCCTTTACCTTCACAGGGAGAAAATACAGGGTACTACTTATACACTGTTGTTCTCATTATACCTGGCTATATAAGAGAGAAATAAATCTCTGCATGCTTGATTTCTAGTGCAACACAACTGAAAAACTTGCGGGGAGGGGAGGTAGAAATGGAGACATTGTATTAGATCTTACCATAACCAATTGTTCCCTGAGTTGATCAACAACTCGTTTATGTGCTCCAGCCAAGGCAATGAAATAGAACATAACGAGGCTGCAAACAGGAAATTTGTATAATATGTTACCATCATACACATGCCAACATACACAGAGAACTATTCAGAAAAAAAGACAGTTACAGTGTACACCAAACTAAGCCGGGGGTGCTGAGATCCATTGAACCAAACTGTAAACCCTGTATAGAATAGAAACCACTTCAAGTCAGCAGCACCCCTAGTTTCAGCACCTATGAACTAAGCATTGTGATGGAAAACCCAAACTACTGAAGAATCAACATACAGCTGGGATGGGTAGGGGACAGCCATGACTGAAGCAGCCTGTGGCAAGAGAGCTGTTGAGGGATTTCTCCTGTCAGCAGGAAGAGGCACTCAGGGTGCATGGAAGGTGGGGCCTCTTGAAGCTGTTCTGAGATCTGTAGTGCTCCCCTCCCCCCGGTCTCTACACTTCTGTGTGGTTAGAGGGCCTCTGTCCCCTCCATGGACTATCAGCACCCTTCCGTGCCCTGAGGGGATGCTCCCCGAGAAGCTGAGTTTAAACAAGTAGTTCTCTAATTTCCCTCTTCTCCAGTTTTTAGCCCTTGATCTGTAGTCACATCAATTGTATATTAATTCCTGTGGGCTTACTATAGATACTGCCCTTGCAAATGACTCAGAATGAGATTCACGCTGTGAAAGGAGCAAAGGAGGTAGCAGGAAACTGGATGCTGAAACTGCTTGCCTATCTGAGAACTGAAATAAATTTTAATTATTTGGAAGAAAAACTATGACCACCACCTACTAGCAAACATGTCATAGGGAGTTAGTGACCATGTATTAAAAACATTCTATGAGTATTAAGGACATGAAAAATAAGACTTGAAGTCTTGGGGGTACAAAACTGCAGACCCAATTCAGGAAAGCTCTTAAGCATGTGCTTAAAATTAAACCTTCAAGAATCAGAGCCTGGGGTGAACATTCAAATGTACTTGGTGGTTTTAACAAGTGCACAAGCTATACAGAACCCCAGTGCACAAGCCTCTCAAGATCAATGAAACAGTGACATAAAATTAAACTCTGCTTTATGGACTGGCCTATCTGGAGACCAAGTAGCAACCCTGGGACTTCAGTTTCCTAAACTGGAAGGCCAGACGCGTTACACAGGTGATATTCTGGGGGGAAAACTGCCCTCTGCTTACAACATGCCAGTTTTCGGAATGGCTAGCAGCTAATGTTTTGGGAAGAGAGATAGAAAGCTGCGATGTTGGTCATCTGGACAACTAGGAGACGAGAGAAGAATGCAAATAATGAAAAGAGACAAAAGCTGAAGGTTCTAATACAAGATCTGAAGCCTACCGCCTCCCTAGGCAAAGAAAATTGGGTATAAAAAATGTTTCACATCCGTTTAATTAACAGAGAACTAAATCATACAACTACATGGAGGACAACAAAACTTAAAGGGCACCACCAAACTCAGCAACACTCACCAGATAACCATAAAGAAAGGCACTGCAAATGCTTCTGAAGCTATACCATTAAGGACCTTCTGCAGAGCTGTTGGAAACCCTCGTATTGTATGTGGAACAACATCCCACGAACTGTTAAAATTAACGAATGGCCCACATGCTTTAGAGGAGCGGATGCTATTGAAAAAGCAACATAAAAGAGATGTCACACAGAAAGATATAACAAGGCAACAGGGGATCCCATTCTTATTTGTTTCCATAAGTCAAAGTGCCCTTGTTTATATTAAAATGAATTATTTTAAAACAAAAAAGTTACTAGTGCACAAGTAATTAATTACTTTTTAATTCTATGCAGGTATATTTTCTTCTAACTTATATTTCCAAAATGGTTGGAGACAGGATGGTCTGGTGCTTTGTAGGATGAATATGTTCGGAGAGGTTTTGGTGATCTAGAAAACTCATTATGTTGCATGTGGTATGATTAAGTGAGTGAATGAAAGATCATCTTGTCTTCCTCCCCCCTTACACATCTTTCTTCCCTCAGCTTTATTTATTTTTATTAATGCAGCAGCAGTTCCTTTCTCACTTCCTTTTCACGATCAAATGAGCAGTAAAGAGAGTGCTGACACCGGGGAGTGGTTGGATTGTCTTAACAAGAAGTCAGAAAAGCCAGGGGGCTAATTGCCCTAGTTTAATCCTGAAAGGCCAGTGAAGCTTCTTGAGGAAAGCAGCTTCTGCGGCCAATCAGAACCAGACGAGCCAAAACATTTTTTAAAAAGCTCTCTTGTGGTTTGGAAGAAAGGGGTGTAATTCAAACACTAGAAGCTACCCGCCTCCTGAACCCAAGTTCTGGCACAGTTAAGTTTCCTGAGTTGAGGCTAAACCTTGGAGGACTGGAAGCCAGGCTGGGGAACCTGAATTTTGACTTTGGGGTATTTGTGTTTGGAATGTTTGGGTGCATGTCCTTTCCCAGCACAGGGGAGGGCAAATTAAACTTTTACTCTTCTCCTTCTCGCCCCCTCTCCCCTGGAGGGAGGGAGGGAGAGAGGGAGAGAGAGAGAGAGAGAGAGAGCAAGCAACCGTGACTTGTTTTATGAAAACCAGACCCACCACTTGAGGCATCCCTACTCGAGTTAAAAAAATCCCTTTAAATTAAAGCAAAATAATAAACTTTATAAATATTAAACCATTATTTACCGTGTCATGCTGAGTCCCAAAGGAATAAAAGCCAATATAAGCCCAATCAACAGCACCACCAGGAAGAAGAAATTAGAGCTTGATGCTCTGACAGACCTCTTTGAAGGTCTACACGTATGCATCAAACTTATCTGGAGAAGAAGAAGGGGGGGGGGGGGGGAGAAACAGATCTCAACCATTTTATTTTTCCAGTAGGTCGATGTCTATCCTAGCCTAGCCCATCCCCCTCCTCTGGTCCCAAATATTAAGGGCTCAGTCCTGCTCCCTTTGACATCAATGGGCTCCCTGAAGCTGAGGTCAGAATGTTTTACATTTCAGAAGAAGCCAAATACCATCCACCATCTTGGGTTTGCATCTTCTCAAGAGGAAGTCCCTACAGTTGCTTTTAGAGCCTTGGCCCCAATCCTATGACTGCATACAGGCCCATTGACTGCAATGGAGTTTTGTCTGTGTGGAGTATATTGCAGGATCGGGGCCTTAGGTTTTGAATCCAAAAGTCCCAACAAGTCACATAAACCTTTGCAAAATATTAAAATGTCAGCAGGGATTTGCTGCTCAAAAGGAATGAATCTAAACTGGTCTGGTCAGTTTAGATTCTTTCACAACTTCTGAGACAAAAGGCCCATAGAACTGACACTTCTTAAGCAAAGTCTTGGATTTCCATTTTGTTGATTGAACTGAATATATGCCATCTTGGCAAAATCCTTTCCTTGCTCTGAAGTCTCATTTTGGTAAATAAACCACTGACAAGAAGGTGTAAATTAACTGCATCACGAAGCAACAGTTTCTTATAAAATGGACAAATTAACTGATGAGCATGACATTTTCTAGATCCTTTCAAAGTTAAATATCTACTTTTTTTTTTTTTTTTTTAAACCACCCCAAAGAGGACACCATGTTATTTCATTTCTAGTACGCTGCACCCTTAGTAATCAAAAAATCAATACTATTTCTATCTTCTGCAAGTACAAAAGCCACAGAGAAGTACAGAATTTACTTCCGCTTACCACAAACCTTCATTACCTTTTTTATGTAAAAGACGATAAAATATTTTACAGTTGCTATAGCAGGAAGAAGTGGTGAATAAAAGGTTCCAATCCAGCAGATTGTCTGCCCGTAAACTATTTCCAGTACATTTTCAGGAATTTGAAATTTCTGCAGCCCGCACCACTGAATCGGTTTATAAGAGCAATAGGTAACTAACAACCTAAAAAACAAAACAAAACACTAGTTCTCAAGCAGTGAGACTGAATTGAACTCCACAACCTTTTAAATATATAGTCAGAGTAAAGAGAAATGTAACATTAAAAACATTAGACAAAACTTGTAACACAATGATGTCTGAAGAAACCGAATTCCATTGGCAGGCAAGTGCTAAATAAAATACCTGCTCAATTGCACAATCTGGTAATTTTATAATTGTGGTCTTATTTTAAAATGGAAAAGCTGGTGAGAAAAGTAGAGAAACAGGAGTAACGGTAAAAGGGAACATCTTAAATTGTTCTTCAAAAGCATGTTCAATGGGAGCGAATACTCACTTTCTAGGAAAGTCAACAAACAGTGCCACAGCAAAAATTATTATGAAATCAAAAATCATCAGCTTATACATCTCCTGCCCAACTCGAGTTTCCCAGCACTGAAAAAAATAAAGAGGGAAAACAGGATTAGAAGAACAAACAGCAACTACAGAAATCTGTCAGAAAACACAACTAACTTCAAAATCACTGCCATAATAGTGAACTCCTAGCCATGTTTCCAATGTTTTATTATTATTATTATTATTGCCCTATAACCCATAAACATTTTAAAGGACCAAACCTTGGTCCCATTGGTATCAAACGCAATAATGCTGTTGGGTCTGAGCCTTAGCTGGTGTTAATGTTCATGGCTCCAATGAGACAGATCTACACCAGCTGAGGATCTGTCCCACTGGCTCCAATGGAATCGCAATGTTGCCCTAAAAGGAAAACAGGCCAGACACAGATTTAAGAACTTCACTGATTTACACTGAGCAAGAATATGTAGTGCTAACTGTATCTCTCCCCCAACCCTGCACAGCAACCCAAGTCCTGATTCACAGCCCACAACTAAAGAGGAGGCAGCCGATTGTCAGCTCCCCGTAGATGCAGGAGATATATAGCAAGGAAAACTAATGCCTCTCTTGGAGGACATTAAAAATAAGCATGTCTCAAAGTGAATATCAATTCTGAGTACCTGACACGCAAGCAAAGCATGTACAAAGGTATCTTTATTTGGACGTTCCGACTGATTAAACACAAAATCTGCTTACTGGGTAGAGTTTGTAATTGTATCCACAGGCCTCACACTTTTTACTATCACATATGATTCGATTCCGCAGTGAAAACAAGAGAACACCAATGTTGGCCAGCCGCACAAAGACACACCTGGAGAAATGACAAAACCCCACGCTCTAACCCCTCAGAAAAGTCACAAGTGTAAGAGCCTGATCCAACTGGCAATGGGAGTCTATTAAGTGTAACAGGGTGTTGGATCAGGCCCTTAATACAAAAGCATTTCACACAGCTTTAACTGAAGAATAAGCCAATGAGTTAACATAGATTTTATTTCAGTTTCAATAACATTAAGTTTCTTTGACTCTTCCCCACTTTAGATTACAGTATGTCAGTGTTTTGCTTACGTTATGTCCTAGACCACAGTCATTTCAAATGTAGGCTTGGGACAGCCAGTCCTAGGGCTGCCACTCTCTAACTGCTTCAGGTCATCAACTCCCAGCTCTTTGCGTGCTTATCCTGCAGTATCTTTTGGCACAAAGTACTTAACTTCCACTTTGTGCTGGGCCTTGTCCTGCTCTAGCTCTATTAATGCAAGACAGTAACATAAGTGAAGCTAATGACTGCACACTCTGTTGCTGTCCTGTGGAATAGCTGCTGTACAGGAGGACAGTGTGAACATTTCTCCTGCACTACTGAGAACTGTGCCAAGACCGTATCTTTGTCCCACCACCAATTTATATCAGGGTGAGCCCCCAGAACCAATCCCCGCCACAGACCACCCAGCTGGGGGGGTGGGGGAGGAGGTAAGATGAGGAAATGACTACATTGTCCTTACATCCACAGACACAGTCGTGGATTGTTTCCAGAAATGAAAAAATGCAGTCATAGAAGTCCAGCAGTGGCTGCTCTCTGCTTCCTGGGCCCTCCCAAGGAAGCCAGGTTGGCTGCTGTGGGGAGCCACAACATAGCTGCTCCCTGATTTGGGATGTTGCTGCTTGCAGGGCCGGCTTTAGCCACCGCGGGGCCCGATTCGAAGGAGCTGCCGCCGAAGTCCCGCCGAAGTCCAATCGCTGCCACAGAGGAAGGACCCTCCGCCGAAATGCCGCCGAAGACAGCGGCAACAATGGAGCTGCCGCCGCCGCCAATACCGGGACTTCGGCGGCAGCTCAATCGGCTGCTGGTGCCTTCAGCGGCACTTCGGCAGAGGGACCTTCCTCCACGGCAGCAATTGAGCTGCCGCCGAAGACAGCGGCGAGACTTCGGCGGCAGCTCCTTCGGGACTTTGCGGGGCCCGATTCCGGGGAATCGGCTGAATCGCCCTAAAGCCGGCCCTGGCTGCTTGGGACCATTTTAACCTATGAAAAGAGCCCCCATGTGCCACCAGGATCAGCGCCTTAGAAAAGCTTGTGACGATAATAATAAACACACTTACCGCATAAGTGTTAACCTGATCTCAAAGGCTGGTGAATACTCTTCAAATTTGATTATATATGAAAAAAACAGAGGCGCAATAAAGTTGGCCAGGGTGATCACTATAGAAGGCAAGTATTGCACGAAGAGATTATCCTCAAACATCATCTTGCTGCTGTCCTACATAGGATGAGAGGTGAGAAGTGTAACACACAAAAACTTCTCTGTTCCTGTTCTCTGCTCAGGCTTCCCATTGGCCTCAGCTGTCCAGAACTCTGGCATCATCTTTCACTCTGATCTCTCTTTCTCTACCCACATCTCCTGGGACTACAAATTTGCCTACTGGCACCTCTGCACCACTGTCAATACACAGCATTGCCTTGTCCCCATCCCTCAGGGTCGCCCAGAGAATTCTTGGGGCTTGGGGCAAAGTGGGGGAGCTACGGCGCTTGTACTCACCTGGCGGCGGTCTGGGTCTTCGACAGCGGGGGACCCTTCAGTCACTCCGCGTCTTCGGCAGCACTGAAGGACCCACTGCCGAAATGCCAGGGCTCGCAGGGCCCCTGCGGGGCCCGGGGCAAATTGCCCTATTTGCCCCCCCCCTCTGGGCAGCCCTGCCATCCCTTCCCAAATGTGCATCCAAGCCATCATCCCTGCATACTTGGAACACTATGACTGCTCCCCCAAGGCCTCCCTAAATCCAAGTACATGCAGAATGCCACCGCCAGCTTTTATACTGATGCATAAAAAGCACAGCTGTGTCTCAGCTCGTTCCCTTCCCCTGCCTCACACGACTCCCCTGGCTTCCCAATCATTTTAGGATCCTGAACTCCTTGGGTGAAATCTTGGCTCTAATGAAGACAAAGGCAAAACTCCTAATAGAGCCAGGATTTCACCCTTTGTATTTAAAACCTTTCATGGCCTTTTGTCTATATGGTCCCTCTTTTTCCTCTTCCTGTTTGTCGAGCACTGGCCTTCTCTCTCTGTCGTGTCAAAAAAAATCTGGCCACTGTTGGTGAAAGAACCTTTTTCTTCTCCGTGGAGTGCCCACCCCTGGAACAACTTTCCTGTGTCTCCCCACATTAGTAACTGTCTCATTTGAAGACGTCGCTTTTCTCTCTTGCATATACCTCTTGATTCCGCTCCCCATTTGCTGCCAACTAATCAATGAACTGAAGAGTGCTTGGGGATCCCCTTTGTATGGAAGATGCTATACAAGAGAATGTTGCATCAGACCAAACCACTCCATTCCTTTACAATTCTTCACCTTATTTGCCAAGCATACTTCGATCATCAGCACACTACCAGGATTTATTCTCATGTCCTGTCTAAGACTTACATTGGAAATAATGTCTTGTGAGTAGATGGTTGCTCTATAGATAGAGTAAAAGCATCCTGACAAAAGTGCAAGAACAAAGATATTTAAAAATAGTCTTAGACAGTAGATGCGCAGCTTTTCTTTCGTTGTCCTGCAAGCTTTTTTTTGCCTTAGTCTTTCTTCCTCCAAGTCTGTCTATAAATCAAAGAAAATTCATATTGAAATGTACAGTCCTCTGATGCAGAGGGAAATGTGTCCATGTGTCATCAGCACCTAGAACATCTGATTAAGACAAAGAGGTATATCTTGTTCTTGAGGTGCACACATTTGCAGCCTGATCCAAAACGTATTGAAGTTTTTCCATTGACTTCAACGGGTTCTGAACGGGTCTATATCCCAATGTAAATCCCCTAACCCAGTGTTTTTCATCCTTTTCAGATTGGCAACCCCTTCTTCAAAGTCAAAAATCTTTGTGACCTTTTTACATTTATTATAAGAGTAAAATATGTACCAATGATAACAAAGATAAGCCTATATAATTTATTTCTGTGTGGGTTTCAAGAGGTTGACAAGAATACTTGACTTTTAAAAGTCAGGCTGTGTGGAGAGTGGGGGAATGAAATTCCTTGCTTTAGATTGCAATAACATTTTCAATGTCTTGTGACCCCACGTGGGGGTCCAAATCCACTGGATGTGAAACACTCATCTACACCATCTCATCAGATAATTAAATGGTAAGCTCTTTGGGGCAAGGAGCTGGGTTTTTAATTTGTTCTATGAAAACCCCTGGCAAACTTGGGCACTGCAAAAACAAACATAGTAATAATCTTAACACCGTTAATATCAATAGGAGTTATTCTCATGTACTGACTATAAAAGATAACTCACCCTAACAAGGACATTTTCATTTATACTTAATATAATATATTAAAACTCAAAGGGAATTTAAGGCAGATAACCTTAGTGAAGTTCACTTTCCATCCCCAGAACAAGTACGGCATTCACACATCATCCCATTATTGCACATCAAGGATGATCTGAAAAGGCCACCTCTAAGGGAGATGTTAATCCAGCCACCAGGCTCATTCAGCATGAGACCCAGGACATGGGAAGCAAAGGAGGGGCTGGTTCTGTTCACACTGTGTGCTCTGCTAGACTGACGGAATAATGGTAACATGCAGAGACACGTGACATTGCACCCCCATATGTTCGAGACTAGAATCAAGACTTTCATTGGAAATGACATCACCATTAGGATGAAGGAAGCTTTGATTTGTGACCTGAGTGGCAGCCATCTTATTTTCTCCACACTGGAATAAAACTAATTGAGGCCCTGGATTTATGGTAACACATTAATCTGGTCTTAAAAGAGACGAAAAAGATGGGTGTTATATTTTGTGATATACAGACAAACAATAGCTATTGTTTAATGGCATTACACACACACTGTCTCAGTATTCAAAATGGATAAGAAAGAGGAGGAGTAAGGCGATAAGTGGTAGATTTCTCTCCAAAGGTCATTTTACCACACAAATGTCAGCAGCAAATGTGTGTGGGAAGAGGGCAGAACAATACTGATTTTAATCAGAAATGCCTGATAGCCCCCAGTTGTCTGTAGAAAACCTCTTCTATTGTTGAGAACCTATTTGGAGGTTTGAATCCTATTTTCTGCACGTGTCACTGAAACACCTGATTGAAAATGGGTTGTTGTTTTTTAAAAGCAGCAGTGTCGCGGTTGGCAAATAAACTGTAAGGTGAAACTGCTGCTGCTCTTTATTCTGACCAAGCAGCTTCCTACAGTGTTGCTACCTTATAACCCCACAATCAATAGCTTTCCTGTTGGGCTAAGTAGAGACTAGCACAGGAAGAATGACTGGAATGTGAGCAAAAAGACAAGAGAAGCATGGGCTGGATGGGGAAGGCCCTGAACCTCAGTACTGATCCTGCCAGCGTTGCAACAGACCCCTATGTAGTCCGGAAGAGCATGCAATAGGATGTGGGATCTCTCTCTCACACACACACTCTCACACACACACACACGCTTCTTTAATCTTCCTAGCCCTATCCCAAATATCTGCAAAGTTATATACATGTCTTATTAGCCACCCTGAAGTGCAGCAAGGCGAAATAGTATACAAAGGAAAAAACAAAAACAGTTACTTACTTTTAGTTCATATTTTAAACTACTATGTTTTAGCCGTGAAGCATTCAGGTCTGTAATGCAGAAGTCCCAGCCTGCAAAGATTTTGTTGCAATAACTCTGAAATGGATCTTCCTCACGTACAAAGCTTTGTTTAAATCCTTCCACAGACCTAATAAAACATATTATAGACCCTTGTTCATTCATTAACAGTCTTACCAAAAACTTGAGCAACCACGATTTCTACATTTTTTCTTTCTGCCCTTTCAAAATCTATATAGCAGAAAGCAAAATCTCTACTAGTTGACACACATTAATCAGCACAAGCATCTGTTACCAATTTTTTCATCCAAGCTCTCTCAGTAAGGCCTAAGATAAGAAAAAAAAAAATCAGCTTGAAGTCATTGCAACCCATGGAAACTAAGGTTTTGTGTAGTTCAAAAATGGATTTCAGAGTCCCCTCAACTCTTAGCAGCCACATATACTTCCAGAAATACACTGAGACTCCGGTCACATAGTGTCCATGAGGTCTTCTGTTTTGCCAGTTTTCCTCCCTCTCCAACTCGCACTACCTCCGCACAAAAACTTATTTCAACTTTATTAAAAATATTAAAAATTCTTAGCTCCCAGTGCATTATATTAAAAAAAATCCTAACAGCTCAAGACTACACAGATAAGGACTTAAGACCTCCTTGTAAGATCATAAACCCAGAAGCTAGATTTATTCAGCCTAGCCAATATTCAGCTTTATTAGTTTACTTGGGTCTGCATTACAGACCTAAAGTTTTTGCTTCAGCCCCCATCAAAGGCTGAATGATCCCCTGGAAAGCAGCCAATAAAATGAATGTTTTATTCCACTTGCTCTGTATCAATACGTTTTTGGAGGAAGAAAACACCATGAGTTATCAGAAGAGATTTAGTGGATGCTACACCATTTCCATATCAATGGCAGTCCAAGAATAATTCACTGTGTTTCCTATATACTGGGATAGAAAGTGAACTGTACAATATCAAGCAGTAAATAGAAGATACCAAAACTTGTCTTTACCTTTTCACTATCCAGAGAAGACTTAATGAGAGATACACAAGTGTAGTCAGCAAGTACGCAAGTGGTACATTGTATTTAATGGCATTGAAATGTACCATATCTATTCTGTAATATCCATAAAACAAACTCGTCATTTCAAGGAAACCCTGTGACAGGATGAAATGCACATAACAATATTAATCACTCAGCTAGTAAACATGGTTTTGCAAAGAGCTTAGTACAATGAAACAAAGATTGCTATATAGGGCCCCAAACAGGCTGCAACAAGTTTGTGGTTCCCAAGGTTTTGCACAGCGTGAACCACGTTTTGTTAGAGAGATTACCTACCTCATGGACCCACTTCCCCTTCCACTCACAACACAGCCCGCTGGCAGCTTCATGTAAGGCATTGTGGCAGAAGTAATATTTTTAAAGCTTCTTTCAGTGCAAAATAGCAGCTGGCAATGAGGATAAGTGACTGCAGCATGTGACCAGCCAGGTCTCCTGACCCACCAGCAAGCAGCTGCTTGTTGCATACAAAGATTAAAACTTTATCTCCACTGGTGAATATGCAGCATCATTTTCAAAACTGATGTGAAAAATTATTCTCCTAGCAAAACCCCTTTGTATTTTACATGTGTTAACTTTGGATTTAGAAAAGTAAAACAATTCAATCTAATTACTCACGGTGCCAGAGAGCAGATCTATTATGTAAGTATAGAAGTAAACGAGTCCTTTAGTACCACTAATTGTATAAATTCTGCATTGCGGCTCTGCAAAAGGAAGACAGAATAAAAGTCACTGGGAAAGTAGTAATTTTCCACTTTACCTTGAGACCAAGCTAGTCAAACGTAACTTCTACAGGCAAACACTTATCTCCCCTTTAAAACGTTTGACATAAACAATAGTAGACTATTGTAAGGATGTTTACCTATGCCTTTTGGAGGATCTTTAACATAGCTACTGTTGAGAACTCCGTATTGAGAAATGGTGCTTGGAAGTGTTATAAAACTGAACATCAGAACAAAGATTATAAAATTTAACAGGACCAGGAAACGCAGGAAGGAGAAATAGGACTTGATACCAGTGCCAAACTTCCCTGGGAACAGAAAAAAAATATGTCACCAATCATAATGAAAAAAATCACTGTGAATATAAAACAACATTAAAGGCAAAGAGTCCAGAATCTGATCTCAGTTACACAAGGGGAAATCTGGAGGCATGCCACTGAAGCTAGTGGATTTCCAATGATGTAAATTAAATGAGAATCTGACTCAGTGTCTTTTTTCAACCAGTTTTCATCTGACATCTCTATTGATCTGTCAGGGAATTTATAAATACTAGTATATATATTTAAAAGGCTGACTAGAGACGTTACTCTATACCTTTAACTATTAACTGTGTCCACACAACACAGCAACCTGCAAAAAAAAGGGACAAACACAGATTCCCCTTTGAATTTGATTTCAAATCTAAGTACATTTAAGGGAATCTAAACTGGTGTCATTTACACATTCTTCTGGGTCAGTCAACATAAAATTACAACAATTTAGACTCTTTTCCATTCAGACTCACACCCTCTTACTGAGGTGCCATTTACATTCCCTTACATATCACTTCTGAACATGCTCTTGAGTCTGAGTGAGCATATGGAAATCTAATTTAGACTAATTTACACTCCAGGGAGCTATCTGGAGGTGTAAATAGGGTAGGGGGAACTTTAACTTATCCCAATTACTTGCTTTTCCTAGTACAACCCTAACACCTCTCTCTTCCAGTCCCTTAGCATGTAATTTACTCCCTCAAACTCAATGTGCCAAATTTAAAGGTAATGTGTGAGGGAAAGGTGCACAATAAATGACAGTAAGGGGTTGCAAGACTCAGGCAGGATAACTTATACCAAGGGGGCCAGTAGAAGGTGAAAGTTGCACCAGCTTAGACTCATGTAAGGTGCAAAGGTTTGAATGGGCATGAAGTCAAGGCTAAGAAACCTTATCAGGGCAGTGTAGGGACATTTGCACTGATGTCGACTGTGCCATGGTGTACCTATTCTGGAGACTTCAGTCTTCGGGACATGCAAACTTATTTTCTGAGCAAAACGCACACATGATCTACATACACTGATCTACATACTAACACTACTGCACACTTAATAGCAAGATAAAACAGAAAATGGAAGTATAAAAGGGGTAATACCCTCAATGTTATGAATGTCATTTCTCCAAAGTTCCAAGTAAGATGACAGCTCCTTGGTTTCATCTAGGAATTTTTTCCATGATTTATTCCTGGTCTGCTTCCACTGATCCCATCCAGATAAATATTTTACATTAGCCTCCTGGATGTCCCTAGTAAAAATATAAATTAAAATAAACTCCTAGTCATAGAGACAGTCTTTTTGGGAGTGGGTGGAGTGTGTATACACACACACACACACACACACCCTGGCACCACAATACAAATAAATAATAGTCATGTACACAGGTCCCACCTAAGCTATATTGGAACAGGTCAGGTTCCAACCAATGGCTCCGGTACTGTACCCTTCATTTAAAATATAAAACAAAAATGGCTAATAAATCTCTCCTGTTCAGCTTCAGAATAATTTGTCTCCCTTACTGTAAACTAAAAATAGAACAATCCAATGACAACTAGTGCCACCTTGTGAGACAGGGCAAATAACTGGAGTAGGAACATTCCAACAGTCCAGCAACCTCACTTCTTAATCTTTCTCATCATTAATACCACTTGGGGCCTGTCTACATTGGGGATATTTTAACCACTTTTAAAACTGGTTAGAGCCACAGTACAGACCCATTATTAGACAATTTAAGGCAGCCTATCCTGTTTTTACTAAACCGGTTTCAAAATGGTTCTGCAAAACCAGGTTAGAACACATAGGGTACATCTACACTTCAAGCCTGAGGCCTAAATTTCACCCAAAGGAGACATACCCATGCTAGCTCTGATTGACTAGGGTGCTAAAACCGGAATGTAGCCATGGCAGCATGAGGGGCTAGCTGCCCTGAGTACATGCCTAGAGTCTTAGACAGGATCATACTCAGGGCAGCTAGTCCCTCCCACTGCCACGGCTACATACTATTTTTAGCACACTAGCTCAATCAGAGCTAGTGCAAGTATGTCTCCCCAAGCTGGAATTTACACCTCCAGACTGAAGTGTAGACGTAACCCTCGTGAGGACTTAGTTTTAAGTGACCTGACCTATCTTAAATCGGAGTCAGTAAAAATGGGTCAGGCCGCTTTATATTGTTTAATAATTGGTATACACTGTGTCTCTAACCAGTCTTAAAAGCAGTTTAGCTGAAAGAGTTTTCCTAATGCAGACAGTATCAGGGCTGCCATCTGTAGCCTCTCTGTAGAAAAGAGTGCATATTCGTAATTCATCTTCTAGGACTGCATTCACCTCAAAACAATTTTAAATTAACAGTGAAATGAAAGCGCCATGAAGGAGGAATCATTTCCCAGAGTTGCGTAAACAAAGGGAGATTGCCATTTGAAGACAGCAGCTCTCTTCTGGCACCAATATTTTTAAATTTTCAGTAATGCCTGATTTAGTGACCAAGTGAGCTGGTACAGGGGGTTAATAATTCAGAGAGTCAAGTGATCTCTTTCTTACTGTCAGTAAAAGATAACGTTCTCTCCACCCCAAAGCTATTTTTGCCAAATGAAATATTCCAAAAACATTTATTTTCAATGAGATCAAAATATTTTCACTTTATCATAAATTATATAATAGTCAAAATGAAATACTTCAGTAACTTCCCACAAAAATTTGGACAAGATTGATTTCTGCCCAACATTTTGAAGTTGTCAAATTAGCATTTTCCAACAGAAAACTATTCCACTGGAAAACTGACCAGCTCTAGTTATATGCTCCAGCCCAGCATCAAAAACAAGTAGTATACACAAGCTATTCTATAACATTTAAACCTTTTTCAGAGACTCAGGATAGCTTTTGGCACCATAAGTGAAAATTTGCCGTGGCAAAACAATACCATGGCTAGCAATGGCTGGAGCATTGGGAACTCTGAGCAGCAAGAAAAACATTCTAAATTCAACGGATTGAGATATGATTTTTTTAAAAATATACATTTATATATTCACAACAACTGGCAATGAAGAAACCTAAATACAAAAAGTTAAGGCTTGGCACAAAACCCCCCCACTGAAATTCAAAAGCCTTGTATATCCTCAACCTATGCTCTCATGGAGCAAAGGCAGCATACAGCATTCACAAGGACGCTATGCAAGAGTAGCGAATAAAGGCTCTGAGCTTCCAAATATATATGCTTGTGAGTGGCTTTGTTCACAAGTAGCCCCACTGAATTACTCACAGCCTCATTTGTAGTATCAGGATCATAAGAACGGCCATGCTGGGTCAGACCAAAGGTCCATCTAGCCCAGTATCCTGTCTGCCGACAGTGGCCAATGCCAGGTGCCCCAGAGGGAGTGAACTTAACAGGTAATCACCAAGTGATCCATCCCCTGTTGCCCGTATCTAGCTTCTGGCAAACAGAGGCTAGGGACACCACCCCTTTCCATCCTGGCTAATAGCCATTGATGGTCCTATCCTCCATGAACGTATGTATTTCTTTTTTGAACCCTGTCATAGTCTTGGCCTTTACAACATACTCTGGCACGGAGTTCCACAGGTTGACTGTGCATTGTGTGAAGAAATACTGCCTTTTGTTTGTTTTAAACCTACTGCCTATTAATTTCATTTGGTGACCCCTAGTTCTTGTGTTATGAGAAAAAGTATATAAGGAAGTGTTATTTACTCCCTCCACACCAGTCATGATTTTATAGACCTCTATATATGATTTTATAGACCAAAGATAGCAACACACAGTCCCACATGTTCTGTAGTCACTACAGTTTCCTTGCTCTACGCAGCTGGAAGCTGAATTGATAGTTTGGCAGGAAACCAAGAGCTGAACCTAATTTGCATTAAATGAATAGACTACAGCTGACCTCATCTCTAACTGTGGCTCCAGCTACTCTCAAAGGACGGCAGCTTGCAGAGACTACAGGCCCCAGCAAGTAGCGTTCCAACAGGCACTCTGGAGAATGACATAGGCCACGTTTGGCCTCCATTTTAGATGGAGATAAGGCTATGCAGTTCTCAACACTATGAAAGTTTGATGTCCAGTTTTCTGGGGCACTTAACAACAGGGGCACTTAACAACAGGGCACTTAACACTTATCATTACTGAGCATCCTGGCTTGGCAGCTATTCTGCCATATCAATCACATGTAACTACAAATTGCACAAGTGCCTAGGGGGAGAACAGGAGGTCTGAACCTCAAAGAATGAGCAATTGAATCAAATGAGCGTATACAATATTATTGTACTATACCTGTCTCTCTTTTTCTTGATTAGTATCACTTAAATCTGTTCTTTATTAATAAACATTCTTAGTTTTAGTATAAATTATCTCAGTGCTGTTACGTTGCTGTATAGCGTGAGTCCTTGGTGACTGTAACAGGCTAGCATGTACACTGTCTCTTTGGAGACAGCAAACTTAATTCTGTGTGTGTCCAGTGAGAGGGACTGACCACCACAGAGAGACGTCTCTGGGTAACTCAGGAGCTGGGATGCACTGATTGTTACCTGCGAGGCAAGGTTAAGACTAGCAGAGTCTCGAGGAGTTTGCTGGTGAAATGGACAGATTGATGTGGCTGGCAGCAGACACACACTCTAAGCTCCAGCAAAGCTCACTCTTGCTAAGGCAGAGGGGTAACACTGTGGCTTATGGTTCTGAGAGCCTTGAGAAGAGCGTCACACATGCCCTTTTGTCCTTAACCCAGGCTCTCCTGCAGAGGCCTACCTACTCCCTATAGAATTACACTCCACAGGCCAAGTACCTGGGAGTCAAGGTGGACCTCTCTGCTCCCTGGGCTGCTCCCCACAGGATTACACTCTGCAGGCCAGCCACCTGAGAGTCATATCTAAACTAGGTCTAGGGACTCCTGCAGGAACCTTCCTACTCCCTGTAGCTCTCGCTGGTCTTTGTGAGGATCAGGGATCTATCAGCTGATCCCTGGTCTCCCAGCCTCAGCTGGGAAGCAGCTTATTAGTCACAGATGGGACGAGGGCGCAACTCCCCTTAAATGGCCAGCCATCTGGTGACAGTGCTTTACAAGCACAGGACAAAAAAGTGGTCCCTGACCTAAAGAGCTTACAAACTGCATAGAAAGACAAGAGACAACGGAGGTGAGGGAACACACAAGAAAACAAGAAATGATTACAAACAGCACGATAAGCAATGTCACCGCCCACCAGCTGCCAAGCTTTTTGTAGGCTTCATCACAGAGTAGAGTTTGAGGAGGGGTTTGAAGGAAGACCATGAGGTGGCTTTGCAGATGTTTATGGAGAGCTCTGTCCACGAGCACAGGGGGCAGCATGTGAGAAAGCACACAGGGGCTTATTGGACAATGTGATAAAGTGGCAATTGAGACTGATACCGTTGGCAGAGCAGAGGGGAGTCAACATCTCAACAGTGCATAAGAGATGATGGGCAGGACAGATATAAGCCATGAAGGGCCTTAAGAATGTAGAACAGTATTTTTGTGTTTGATGAGATGGAGCAGGGGGAGCCAGACTTAGCAGTAATGATCTTTAACCTGCTCTTTGATTCACCCACCCCCTTCTTTAATTCCCTGCAATTATTCCTCACCTCAGGCCAGAATGAAGTCATTGGGACGTCTCTTGTGAATAACTGCTCACCAGTGTAAGCCAGGAGTTCACAATTAGACCCATAGTGATCTTTGCAAATTTCTATTTGATAGAATGGATTTGAATATACTACATTTTGGCCAAAAAAAAAAAAAAAGGCTGGACAGCTCCTTTTTGATGCAATATTTGATATGGTGCAAGAATCTAGGAAGTGGACTTGAGTCTTACACCATTTCAGCTCTCCCTGGCACGTACACTGCACAGATTTAGAAAAAGGTAACATTTAAAAAAACAAAACAAAAAAAACAGTCTACTGATCCAACCTTAGTTTTCTCTTCTCCGGAATATTTAATGCATACTCTCTTATTGATCGAACCACAGCCTCATTTTCCACTCCTGTTCTTTCTACAAGATTTCTTTTCTCTGCAGCAGGGGGTCTCGCAAAGCCATGATTGTTTTGTCGTCTATCTTGTGTTCCTCCAGCAGAAGTTCTCTGCCTCAAAATGGACTGATAACTAGGCAATTCTTGCAGAAAGGTAACAGATGGTGATGTATAATTTGCATCAGGAAGGAAGACTTCTGCCAAAAAGAGGAAGCAAATGAACTTAAGTGTAAAATATGGTCAAAATACAACTGATGATACCAGGGGTAGGGATTTTGTATGAAACGTACAATAACCCATAGGGAGAAAGAGTACTGCTGCAAATTACAAAAATCTTTTCAGCATCATGAGGGTGGAAAGGTGTTAAATGGATGCCCTAGACAGTGAAAGTACAGCTGGCGCAAGGAGTTTGAAAAGAGCAAGGATGCTACAAATCATGCTACAGCCCTGCAAAGTCCAGCTCCACAGCAAGATTCAGCAGCATAATTTGGTCCCATCTACACTTCAAGACCAAACTGTATTTTAGCCACATCAGGACCTACTGGTCTGTAGCCTATAGATATAGGCATTTGCTAGGTAAGGCGTAAGTATAAATTAAGGAAGCAACACAATAAGCCTACAAACCTCATCGCCTGTAAAACAATAGCTTAGCAAAACTAATTGAGGCATAAGGCCCAAAAAGCCATAGCATAAGCAGCTAACTAGGAGTCTCCCTAGACCATAAGATATCATAAGCTAGAATGCTGCAATAAACAAATAGGATTAAATTGTTGACAGGACCACAAGATGCCAGCTGATATCAGCAGATGTCTGACCACAAGAATGACATGGTAACTAACTGACATATACTCTGATAAGATTGAGGTAAAAGGCCTAGTAACCTATGGGAGAAGGGCACCCCAGGGTGAGGAAATACAGATAAGGAAAAGGGGCTGAAACCCCTATTGGGTATGCATTAGGCCAGGGGTCGTTTTTAGAAGGTCTCTTTCTACAAGTCTATAATATATAACTAAACTATTGTTGTATGTGAAGTAAATAAGGTTTTTAAAATATTTAAGAAGCTTCATTTAAAATTAAATTAAAATGCAGAGCCCCCCAGACTGGCCGAGAGGCCAGGACCCGGGCAGTGTGAGTGCCACTGAAAATCAGTTCGCGTGCCACCTTTGGCACGCATGCCATAGGTTACTTACCCCTGCATTAGGCATAGTGGGAGTCAGCATAACACAATATAAAAGATGTATCCTGGCCTGCATGCTGGGGGAGATGCCAGGGTGATGACCACTGGTGGTGGTGGTGGTGATGATGAGGATGATGATGATGTAAATGATGACTAGTACTTTGGGTTTTTACATTAGGGATGGTCTGCGTAAACAAATGAATTAGATCCCAAACACCTGGACCATTCTGTATTACTTCTATCTACTTTGCTGGGTTGGAGTGTTTGTGATTTTGTTAATTGTGCTAATAAAACTATTGCTAATTAAAAAGGCCTTTCCTAAGTGTGAGTGTCTCTTCCATGCACATCAGGCTTCTCAACTAATAACTCTGGTTCTGATCTTGAGACAAGACCTTGCCAAACCACCAAATGTTAAATTAGGGATTCTAATCAATCAATCTACCAACAGACCAGGCAACAGTATTGTACTTGACTGCAACATGGTAGCTTTCCATAGGGTAGACAGTGTACCAGATATGGCAATTTCCTGCAATGTCCTTAAAAACCCTAGGTTTCAGAGTAGCAGCCGTGTTAGTCTGTATCCGCAAAAATAACAGGAGTACTTGTGGCACCTTAGAGACTAACAAATTTATTAGAGCATAAGCTTTCGTGGGCTACAACCCACTTCTTCGGATGCATCCGAAGAAGTGGGTTGTAGCCCACGAAAGCTTATGCTCTAATAAATTTGTTAGTCTCTAAGGTGCCACAAGTACTCCTGTTATTTTTTCTTAAAAACCCTAGTGTATCAATTGCAAAGTTTATATATTGTGGGCCAGGATTGTATGCAACATCTCTAGGGGGGAGATGAGATGCAAAGCCTGGAAGTTCAAAGGACTATATTAAAATGGTACTAGACAAGAGTGGGCTTTTGAAACAATAAATGTGAAGTGGATTTCCTGGGCATGTCAAGGGAGAAGTTAATGCAAATTCCCCACCTCTGGTAATGCAAAAACCCAGCCCTTTGAAGCTAAGCCCTGAGGAGAGGGTGATTGTCTGCTGATTACCTGCTCCTGGAGGCTGGAGATCACTGGCCTGAGCTGTATACAGAAACAGGCTGATCTGCCCAGTCTGGATTCTGATGGAGACAGCTATGAATTTGTAAGCCTGGGGAAAACCCAGTTGTGGGTTTTGAAGGACTGACACCTGGGGGAGGGGGAAAGGGTGATCTCCGGTAAGCTTTTTTGCATGCATTTATTGTTGTATTATGTTTTCTCTGTACTATTTTTTTCACCTTAAGAATAACGGTGTTTGCTTAGAATGAGCTGTGTGGTAACTTTCAACCGCTGGCTATTAATATGTTCATAGCCACTGGAGAGAAAGGCGACTGCAGACACTGGCTTGTTTAGGCAGTCTGGCTTCCTTGGGATAGGACACTGTAGGGCAAGGGAGCATGTAATCTGGAAATAACCCTGGCAAGAGGAGGAGAGATGCAGGTCTCTGCCCCAGAGAGGTGACAGCTAGGAGCCAGAAACGTTTAAGTGGGTGCCACTGGTAGACCAGAGAGGGAATAGAGGTGCAATTGCCCTGAACTGTGACTGTCCCCTCTTTCTTGAGGTTAAATTCTGCTCTCAGATTTACATGTGCAACTTTCATGGCAAACAACAGACAATCAGGGCTCCTTGAACACTCCCTTTTACTGAGAGTTTCCGTAAATATTCTCCATGGCGAAGAGGCACCTCCAGAGTCCTAGTGAAAGAAACAAAGGACCTGGCTCTTCCTTGCCTCCTGCAGTCCTTCACACCAGTACAACACCCAGGGGTGTAAAACACTACCATGCTGATTCATTAGTGGTTGTAGAACAGTTCCGCAGAACCTAGGAGCCCCACTCCTGGCCCAGGGCCCCGCGGTGCTAGGCGCTGTACAAACGCACCCTCCGCTACGCTTGACACCCACTTCCCTCTGCGGTACAGGTGGGAGAAGCCCCAGCCCCATTATGTTGCCCAGAATAATCCTTCTTCTCCTCCCGCCTGCCTGGCTCGGAGTCTCCCTCTTTTCAAGCTGTTTAAATGAAGAATCCGAAGCGTGAGAGACCGGAGCCGAGAGGCCGCCCGGAGCCAGCGTTAACCGGTCCACGCGTGTCCCAGCCCGGCTCTCACCCTCGCCCGTCAGGCTGAGCGTCCGCCAGGGAGCGCCCGGCCCGAGCTGTTCCCACGGCCAAGCGCAATCACCGGGCCCTGCGGCGGCGCCCGCCCCAGCCCCAGCCCCAGCCCCAGCCCCGCCGGGCCCCCGCGGCGCGGGTCTCGCAGGCTGCTCCGCAGCCAGCCTGGCGCGCCCGGGCTCGGGGCAGGCGAGGATCGGAGGCCGATGTCCCCCCAGCTCCCCTCCCAGCGCCGCAGCCGGGCACCCGCCCACCCGCCCTCGGCACCTGGCTGCGGGGCCCCTCCGCTCGGCCTGGCTCCCCCCCAGCCAACCCGCTTACCTTCATCGTCGCTGCCGCCGAGCGGCCGCCGGGCCCCCAGCCCCAGGGGCTCGCTCATGCTGGACAGGGGTTAGCCCTTCTGCCCGCCGCCGGAGAAGCAGGAGCCGCGGCCCGGGCTGGGGTTCTAATTTCCGGCCGTCACAGAGCCAATGAGACGCGCGCAGCCGAGTGCATTGTGCAGTCGGTGCGGAGGGACGGGCCCCGTCCCGCACGCCCCCGCGCCCCTCAGCAGCAGGGCACTTGCCTAGTCTACACGGGCGGCCAGGGCCCCCAGTAGGGGCTGCCCCAGCAAGGGTCCCTCTCCACAGGCAAGGCTGGAAAGAGGTACCTGTGCAGTGTAGGGGGCCCCTAGGCAGGAAGAGGAAATAAAGCTAGTCCTAGGCTTGCATTTCCCCCACCCCGTGCGCTGAGTCTCTCATTTCTGGGTCTGCACAGACCGAGGGGCGTGCTGCCCATACAGTGTGTGTCTCTCTGTAAAGCCTGAGAGGCGTCCTGCCCATGCAGTGTGTGTCCGTCTGTCTGTCTGTACAACGTGTCTGTACAGACCATGGGGCGTGCTGCCCGCACAGAGTGTGTCTGTCTGTACAGTCGGAGGGGCGTCCTGCCTATACAGTGTGTGTCTGTCTGTACAGACCGAGGGGCGTCCTGCCCAGGCAGTGTGTGTGTCTCTCTGTACAGACCGAGGGGAGTCCTGCCCGTACAACGTGTCTGTCTGTACAGACCGAGGGGCATGCTGCCAGTACAGCGTGTGTCTGTCTGTACAGACCATGGTGCGTCCTGCCTGTACGTGTCTGTCTGTACAGACCGAGGGGCGTGCTGCCCGTACAGTGTGTGTCTGTCTGTACAGCCCAAGGGGCGTCCTGCCCACGCAGTGTGTCTCTCTGTACAGCCTGAGAGGCGTCCTGCCCATACAGTGTGTGTCTGTCTGTACAGACCGAGGGGCGTGCTGCCTGTACAGTGTGTGTCTGTCTGTACAGCCCAAGGGGCGTCCTGCCCACGCAGCGTGTCTGTCTGTACAGCCTGAGGGGCATCCTGCCCATACAGTATGTGTCTGTCTGTACAGACCGAAGGGCGTCCTGTCCATGCAGTGTGTATCTGTCTGTACAGACCGAGGGGCGTGCTGCCCATACAGTGTGTGTCTGTCTGTACAGACCGAGGGGCGTGCTCATGCTGCCCAGTGTGTGTCTGTCTGTACAGCCTGAGAGGTGTCCTGCCCATACAGTCTCTGTCTGTCTGTACAGACTGAGAGGCGCCCTGCCCAATTATGAAATTCAAAACCATGTGAAAAATCAGGCTGGACTGAATTACTTCAGACCCAGAGAAAGTTCTCTCTCTCCTGCAGTGCCTTGCCTACTTGGAAGAGGTCACAAGGAAATCCCATAGTCACTGGAGCAGCAAACTGTACCTTTCCCAGCAAATTCCTATTCATTGTACCAAACATAACCTTCCTGTTTAACAGACTAGTATCTGGCACCCTTCCTTATCTTGGGATCTAAGAGTTTTGTTAGGAGTTCAGCTGGAATTGGGGATGGGTGGGAAAACAAAGTTATCTGGGTCAAAACTGAGGCTCTAATATGGACCTTTGGGACTCTTAAGGGAGCTCAGAGTGGAGGCTTTTGAAGGAAGGGAGGCGGATTAGATCTCAGCCCTTATTTCCCTTGTCCCAGAGGTCAGTAATGCCTAAATGGTCAGCATAGCACTGTCTAGTGCTAGTGGAGGAATCTTGCCTGTGTCATGAGATACTCAGCTTCCAGCATTTCATCTCCAGCTCTCTCTATTTTTCTCTTTCCTTCTGAGAATTTGGGTCTCTCTCTGGGTATATTCTCCTCCAAAGAGAAAGCCAGCTCATGCCAGCTCACATAAGGGATAGTTAGGGTGGATAGTGGGCCTTCAGCTCCTAAAACTCATCAGAGCAGGGAGTTAGAAGTCAGCAGAGTGGAGTGACCTGCCAGAAATCCAGGGGAACAACAAAGTGATAGCTGGCCCCAGGTAGCTAGCTCACTAGGGCTGCTAGCTGGACACAGCTGGAATAAACTCACTGACTCAAGCTTTGGAACATGAGAGGCTTTTCTCTGATGAGTTTTTATTAATGATTTTTGTCTTATAGGGAAATAAGGACAGTGTACCTTTAAAAAGGTGGTTTCTGGGACCTACCTAAGGTATTAAAATCCCCAGTAATGGCCAATGAAATTACATCATCCAGAGAACACATTTGTGGGGAGGGTCCAAAAAGCCTCTGGAAGGGGCTTGACCCAGCTGACTCAAGGAGTAGGTAAATGTGATTAGAGAATCCTAAGCACTGTAAGGAATTGTTTATTTTGTTACCGTTCATTTAATTTGTTATACTGGACAAAATATCTTGTTTTAAGAAGATTGCTTCTAATAGTGAAGGACACTGACAGAACAAGGAGTAATGGTCCCAAGTTGCAGTGGGGGAGGTTTAGGTTGGATATTAGGAAAAACTTTTTCACTAGGAGGGTGGTGAAGCACTGGAATGGGTTACCTAGGGACGTGGTGGAATCTCCTTCCTTAGAGGTTTTTAAGAGCAGGCTTGATAAAGCCCTGACTGGGATGATTTAGTTGGGGATTGGACTAGATGACCTCCTGAAATCCCTTCCAACCCTGATATTCTATGATTCTATGACACCTGGACTTGTATAAACAGTACCAGTGCATTAACTTTTAACAGTATAAGGAAAGAAAAAATAATGACTAAACTCTAGTGAACTATCTTGACTTCAGAATTGTTTTAAATTAACCTGGACACTGAAAAGTATTCAGGGATAGCTGCAAACTTCTGTCTTTGAAAACTTTTTGTATGTTTGTATAGCAGCAACAACCCCACAGACTGTACTTTTAAATATTAATCTGATGTAACAACTTCCTTCTTGTTCAGCTGTGCGTTTATAAAGAATGTCTAGTATTTTATAAAAAGCAACAGAGTGTTGCTGTGGCACCTTTAAGACTAACAGAAGTATTGGGAGCATAAGCTTTCGTGGGTCAGAACCTCACTTCTTCAGATGCAATTATAGTATTTTATAGGCACTAGCAAATGCTTGTGATCACTGTCTCAGTAAGGGTATACTGTACCTGATCTATTTATGCTTTCATGACTGCAAAGAAGCAGATTGTATAAACATTAAACTAAGAATAGGCCAAACAGATTTTTTAACAAAGAGCAGAAAAAAATTTCGTTCTGCAGTAGCACAACCTAACAAATACAAAGACCTAGATCCTTTGACTGTCAGTGTGGACTGCCTGTGCACCCAGACAGAATCCCAGTGAAGTCAGTGTTTTCAGTGTATTGATCTTAGGTTTTGTAAAACTTATTCTTGCAAACCCTAAATTCTAGGTCAAATTTTATCAATGAGTCCTTAATTCTGCAATTTACTCTAACCAGGTGGACCCTTTAAAGTATTCTCCTGCAGAGTTACAATGGAAACAGTGCAGCATTGGGTTTAAATAAAAGTATCTGTCTGTGAAACTGAGTGAAAACTTTATAAAACAGAAGTGAGACAGTTTTTCTGTCTCAGTTGATGGAAAGGTACAAGGAAACAAACCTTGAAAATAATATTTGATCTTTTAGCTTTAATGTAAACTAGAGTTGGTAGCAGAGGTAAGGAAATGTTTATATTATGTTTGACCTGAAAGTTTTCCTTTAATCCTGTGCGCAACTTTGCACAGAGGACTTTTTGTCTGCAATACTTCATAATTAGATTTATGAAAGTTACCTGGAAGAGGAAAAGAAAAATTATATTAATTTAAAATAAAATGAAACTTGTGCTAAATCCCGCCATATCATTTGTGAAAGAGATTCTAGTCAGAGAATTTCTAATTGTACTGACTGCATTCTAATAGCTAAACACACCTTTCTGATTGATTCTCTGTAGCAGACATGAGTGAGTCACCACTGCGTAATGCTATAGGCTTTCAGGATGATGAGGTGGTAATGAATCACAGATGGAAGGAGAAACTTCATAGATCTTTCACTTGTGATTGGTTACCTCAGCAATACCAAACACACGCTTTCAAAATGCTTTATGAACACTAACTAATCTTCAAGCTACTCTATGAAGTAGATAAGGCAATCGGTTTTCCCCTTGTCTAAAATGTGGATAACAGATAGAGATGTTAGCTAGGTGAAAAAGTATGTGAACATCCTAGTATAGTCAAAGCACGTTGTAGCATTAACACATTACCTGGTTGAGAGAAACGTGTTAATGCCTCTGCACTGGGAAAAAGAGTGTATTTTAAGTGGCCCAAGGCCACATAATAAATGTCTGTCAGAGCTGAGCTTCTGACTATATTTCGCAAGGGGCAGTTTTCTTCCTCCTCTTGGAGCTTTTTAAAGTGCATTGCACAAGTATGTGTTTTCACAGATGGAAACTTCTGGATGGAAACAACTCTTTATGTCTGTAACTACAACAGCATGGCTCTTTAGCCCCCTCTTGTGGTAGGGCAGTAGACTTCTGAGAATCTGCCTGGTGGCTCTGAGCTATCAAAGCTGTATTGAAGCTTAAGTGAGGCTCCTGCATTGAGATCTTGAGATCCTGGGTTTGATTCCTGCTGTTGACAGCACATCACCTTTCAGATGTTGAACTGTGGATAATCTCCAATCCATTTAAGGAGGTTTGAAATCACATAAAATGAAGCTTCTTATTGGTATTGTTGAAAAATGATTTCACTGCTATTGCCCAGCTCTAGTCCTAACTCCACAGTACACTAGAGAGGCAACTTGTGCCACAGTTGCCTAATAATTCATTTTTACTGTGGTTTCAGAGTAGCAGCCGTGTTAGTCTGTATCCGCAAAAATAACAGGAGTACTTGTGGCACCTTAGAGACTAACAAATTTATTAGAGCATAAGCTTTCGTGGGCTACAACCCACTTCTTCATATATGCATCCGAAGAAGTGGGTTGTAGCCCACGAAAGCTTATGCTCTAATAAATTTGTTAGTCTCTAAGGTGCCACAAGTACTCCTGTTATTTTTACTGTGGTAGAGGCTAGGAACAACCCATTGTGCTACGCATTGAGCAAACATGGAATAAGAGATGGTACCCGCCTTGAAGAGACTACAGTCTAAATAATTATTCTTCCAATGACATCCTTATCATAAAGAATTTCTTTCTATAAGTGTTACTTTTCTTAGCACTAAGAACAATTTCCTGAATGGAAGAAACAGTGCAACTGCTAATTAAAAACACCATCCTTCTGAACTTCCCAGAAAAGCATAACTTTCCACATGACACAAAATTATCAGGTTAATGCCCCTCTAAAATCATTCTTTAAATTATAGAGTTGGTTGAAAAGGAACACATTTTTAGTGGAAAATTGTCCCTTTTTATTGGAACACCTAGAAATTTTAAATGTTTTGTCCAGCTCTATACAATTATCACAGCAGCCTTCTGCCAGGTGGGAAGCCATGCATCTAAAATCACTTTAAATGATACTCCATGGATTCATAGCCTCCAAAAGCATAGGTGGTCTTGCTTTTTCCACATTATTGGTACGACACACTTTTCTCCAGTGGCTCAAGTAAAGAGGAGTTTGAATGACTGCTGACCACAGACTCTCCTGTTGCAGTGTGCTTTGTCGTCACAGGGCTGAATCTCCATCCAGTAGCAGCCACCAAATTGCAGGGGACATTCTTTCTCTGGTGGTTCTTTCACAATACAACATTTTTAAAAAACATCAAATTCTTTCAAGTGAACTTCTCAGCATAGGTCAGTCCTTCACCCTTTTTTCATCCAGTCCCGCTACTCCCTTGCTTTAGCGTGTAGTTTGGTCAGCGTGACAGCAGTTCCTAATTTGGTGGTACAACATAGCTACAGGCTAGTGCTTTACAATTATGCCAAGAATGTGGCCTTAAGAAAGGTGTATTTTTATGGCATAACTCTAAAATTTCATTCAGAAACAGTACATTTAATAAGGGCATCTAATGCAACATAAATACACCTTAACCATCTCAGAAGCTTGTAAAAGCACCAACAGGTTGGTAACCAGCCAAAATAAACCTCTGCCATCAGAATAACAAAGCTTCAGTAGCTCTTTAGAACTGCATGTCACAGAGTTTATCATGTATGTCAGGCAACCCTGTACTGACTATTCAAGGTTGCTGGTTATTCTTTCATCCAAATATTTATAGAAGTCACAATTTTCCAGTTGAGCCAAGAGCTTAGCTCTTCCTTAGACTTTCAAAAGGTACTTGTAAAAATTCTCCCTGTCCTCTGCATGTTAAAAGGGCACCTCATGCCATGCTCACATAAAGGTCTAATGGCTAGGATAATATACATAATTAATAATAGCATGTTTAAGAACAGAGACGGTGTCGTCTAGTGGATAGGACACTGAACAGGGCTCAGGGAACCTGGGTTCTACTCCTGGCTCTGTTTCTGACTTTGGACAAGTTGTTTCTCTACCTTTTGCCTTTTTTGTCTATTTTAACTATAAGCTCTTTGGGGGCAGGGTCTGTTTCACTATGTGTGTGTACAGTCCTAGCTCACTGCAGCCCTGATCTCAGCTGAGCCTCTAGCACTGCCATTATACAAATAATATGAAGAACAGAACCAGCACTACATTCTACGGGTAGGAGCCATTATTCCAAAGTAACTTTGCTGTCTGTATCTGAGTAAGCTGGAGCCTTGCAGTCAAATGTTATTGGATCATTCATTTCAAGTCAAATATGTATTTTATTCTAATTCTTTATTGAATGCTTTCAGACGCATTAATGTTCACATTTATTTATATTAACAAACAGAATTGAATCAAATACAAGTAGCTGATGCATCATAAAAGGTGTATTAAATAAACTGACCTGTAATTTTAATCTGTTTAGAAACAACATTTTCAAATCCTTGGCAGCTTAGATGAAAAGTTTTTGATTTTAATAATATTTTAAAAAGACAGCTAAAGAAGACACCTCTCAACCTACTTTGCCCCACTTCTCAGAGTTTACATTTGTGGATTTGAGTCTTAAAGGAAGAAAGGGGAAAATTTGCCCTCATTGTCTTGTTTAGCTCAGCCATCCAAATGACTACCCTGTTATAATGCATTTGTATATGGCAGAAGGCAGGATTTATTAAATTGACTCTTTTGGGTCCTGATCTTACTCTAGGGTTACCAACTTTCTAATTGCACCCCCGCCCCACCCCTTCTCTGAGGCCCCGCCCCCTGCCCACTCCATCCCCCATCCCTCTCTCGCTTGCTTATTTTCACAAGCTGGGGCAGGGGGTTGGGATGCGGGAGCGGGTGAGGGCTTCAGCACAGGCCAGGGATGAGGGATTTGGGGTGCAGGAGGGGGCTCAGGGCTGCAGGTTGGGGTGCAGGAGGGGTTTCGGGGTGCCAGATCTGGGCGACGCTCACCTCGGGTAGCTCCTCACAAGTGGCGACATGTCCCTTGGCTCCTAGGTGGAGGCGTGACCAGGCGGCTCTGTGCGCTGCCTCCACCCGCAGGCGCTGCCCCCGCAGCTCCATTGGCTGCGGTTCCCAGCCAATGGGAGCTGCAGAGCCAGAACTCGGGGCAGGGCGGGGGCAGTGCATGGAGCCCCCCTGGCCGTTCCTTCATCTAGGAGCAGCAGGGACATGTTGCTGCTTCCAGGGAGCCATGCAAAGCCAGATAGGGAGCCTGTCAGCCCCATGCCAACTGGATTTTTAATGACCTGATCAGCAGTGCTGACTGGAGCCTGCAGGGTTCCTTTTCGACCTGGCGTTCTGGTCAAAAACTGGACACCTGGCAACCCTAAGACTCACTCCCATTTAAGTCAGTGGCAATGCTCCTGTTGATGTCAGTGGCTGAGGAATGGTGGATAGAACACATTCATGAGCAGACAGAACTTGAATGAAGAGACAATTCAATCTGTTTGGATTATAATTTTTTAAAGGCAATAACTAAGTCTGCACTTTTTTGTAAAGCCCCTAGGACTTGCGTGACCTATTTTTGTGCCTGTCGTGCTATCTTTTTGCCATGCGTACAGGAATGGTCTTCAGAACTTCTGAGTTCTTTTCCTAATTCTGATCCAGACTCGCTGTATGATCTTATGCACATACAATGTTCAGTAAAGTTATGCAAGTGTGTAAGTCTTTGCAGTTTAGTAATGAGTTAGTGGCATTCTTAAGAGATATTTCAAAGGAAGAGAGAAAATAAGTCATAGCAGGGGGAGAATTGTACTATGATCCCCAACCTGCAGTGAGTTTCTTTCAGGCACAGCTGCATCCCTGCAGCATGGGGCCTCTCTTTAGCTAAACTTGATCCGTTTTTTAGTTGAATACTATGGAAAGCACCCTGGGAACAGGCACCTAACAGAAGCACTTTTTTGTATAATGTTATACATCAAAAGATATGAATATATTTCAGAAGTCTCCATGAAATACATGACATACTTGGCATCAAGCATTGGCCCTTCAGCTACAGAATCAGCCAGCAAACCTTCAGATGGTGAGAAAAGAGAACCCCACCACTGCAGAAAACAAAATACAGCCAAGATAAACCCCAGCACCAGGCATTACAAAGTGGGCCCAGCACCAAGACTGAGAGGCCTGGTCTTCAGGATAAAGGGTGTGTTCGAACATGTGTTAAGTACTGTACTTAACACCCCTGTCTGCATAGTGGCTGGGAGGTGCTTCCCAGCACCTAGACAGACAGGCCCTGGCGCCATAGCAGCTGTGTGTGGCCATGGCCACATTGGCAGCAGTTATGTCTAGCCCAGGAGTGGGCAAACTACAGCCCGGGGGCCGCATCCGGCCCTCCAGACATTTTAATCTGGCCCTTGAGCTCCCGTCGGGGAGTGGGGTCTGGGGCTTGCCCCACTCCGCACAGCTCCCAGAAGCAGCGGCATGTCCCCCCTCTGGCTCCTACGCGTAGGGACAGATAAGGGGCTCCGCACGCTGCCCCCACCCCAAGCGCCATCTCTGCAGCTCCCATTGGCCAGGAACCACAGCCAATGAGACCTGCAGGGGCAGCACCTGCAGACAGGGCAGCGCTCAGAGCCGAGGAAGGACATGCCGCTGCTTCTGGGAGCTGCTTGAGGTAAGTGCCGCCTGGAGCCTGCACCCCTGACCCCCTCCTCCACCCCAACCCCCTGCCCTAGCACTGATCCCCCTCCTGCCCTCCAAACCCCTTGGTCCCAGTCTGAAGCACCCTCCTGCACCCCCAACCCCTCATCCCCAGCCCCACCATAGAGCCCACACCCCCAGCCAGAGCCTGCACCCCTTCCTGCACCCTAACCTCCTGCCCCAGCCCTGATCCCCCTCTGAACCCCTCGGTCCCAGTCCGAAGCACCCTCCTACACCCCCAACCCCTCATCTCCAGCCCCACCCTAGAGCCCGCACCCCAGCCCCCAATTTCGTGAGCATTCATGGCCCGCCATACAATTTTCATACCCAGACCTGCCGTCGGGCCAAAAAGTTTGCTCACCCCTGGTCTAGCCCCAGACTACAGACCCGCCCGCTGCCCTGCCAGGGTACCCACTCAGCACGTGGGCACCTACATGTTAAAACAGCAACAGCCCCGTCTACACTAGGGTTCCAGCCCGTGTTAGCATTCCCCCTTCCCCCATCTAAGCTGGGTTTTGGGGAGTTACTGATTGCGCCCTAACCCTGTGCCGGGCAGCTCCGTGGGAAGGCTGAGCGCCTCTCCCTCGGCGAGAAGCACAACTCCCCGCGGCAGGAGCCAGGGCGCCCGGCTGCAGAGCGCAGCCACCCACCCGAGCAAAGGGGCAGCTTCGGATGTCCCGAGCAAAGCGCCCGCCTGCTTTGAGCGCCGCCTGGCAGCCAGCCGAGCGATTCGCCCCCCTCCCCGCCCCCGGGAGGTGCGAGCGGCCAGCAAATCCTGCTGGATTTCCGGGAGTAGCGGCTCTGCAGGTGCGTGAGAAGCGCGCGCTCTGCTCTGCCCAGCCAGCCGGGGGGCTCGGATCACCGCTGTGACTGGGCAGGCGGCGGCTCCATCCCTCCCTCTGCACGGTGCAGCCCGGAGAGCGGATCCCAGCCCACCTCCTGGGTAAGTTACAGAAGCTTCTCTCTGCCTCTCTCCTCCGCTCTCTTCCCCCAACGCCCCTCAGCTTAGTCGGGGGGGGGGGGCGCATCTGGTATTAACTGTATGGCAGTTGCATCCCCTCTGGGGATAGGTGGTGGCAGCAGAGTTGGCTCTGACCTTACTGTGTCGGGGAAGGAGACCCGCTCTAGAACGCTTGGGTGAAAGCTCTGTCCAAACTGTTAACTTTAGACTGTGTCATTCCAGTTCATGCCACACCAAGGCAACCATTTAAACGCGCTAACCTTTGGACCTATTGACCCATGAGGAAGCGAAAGGAATAAATTGGGTTGATGAGGAAAGTTCTGACCATCAGCGATAAGGAAATGTTATTGAAGAAGGGCAGGTTTATAGCGTTGGTGCCAACAACAATCAGTAAAGTTTACCAGGCTCTCAAGACCATGTAGGGATCTGAGCGCTATCTTGTGGAAAGGTGATTTCTATTGCTATTTTCAGTGGTTTAGAAGTTCATTATATTTTACACTCTCTCTCCCTCTCTATATGTCTAGAGAGGGAGGGAGAGCAGAAATTTAGAGGTCAATGTACACCAGGATATTTTACAAGTCAAATAATATGGAGTAGTACTGAGCTTCATATGAAAACGTACGTAAGTGCTATAAAGTTCATTCTCTAGTTCACAGCAAGATGTAAACACATGCAAAATATAATTTAAAAACATTGGATTAAGGCCTCCATGAAACAGGTAGGACAGATTATCTGAACTCTGTTAAATTTAAAAAGCTTCTAAACCTTGCTATTAACTTAGATGGACCAAAAAACCTCTGTATCCTATATGCTCAGTGAAATGTTCTGCCTCTTTTAGACTAGGAGCTAACATGGAAATGTAGATCCGTGCTGGTGCTGTTGGTAGCCTGTGCTATACAGGAGGTCAGACTAGATCAGGGGTTTTCAAACTTCATTCCACTGCGACCCCCTTCTGACAACAAAAATTACTACATGACTCCGGGAAGGGGGACTGAAGCCTGATCCCCAGTGCCATGAGCGGGAGGGGGAAAGCTGAAGCCCGAGCCCCACTGCCCGGGGTTGAGGGCAAAGCCAGGAGGGGGACCAAAGCCAGAGCTTGAAGGCTTCAGCCCTGGGTGGGGGGCAAAAGCCAAAGACTGAAGCCCTGGGCGGCGGGGCTTGGACTTTGGTTTCAGCCCCAGGCTCCAGCAAGTCTAACACTAGCCTCGGCGACCCTATTAAAACGGGATCACGGCCCACTTTGGGGTCCTGACCCACAGTTTAAGAACTACTGGACTAGATGATCATCAGGTGATCCCTTCTGGCCTTAAACTCTATGATTCTATTAACGACACAAAAGGTCTCCAGGGCAATGACACCACTGAGGTTTGATCCTGCTTGTATTGGAGTCAGTGGCAAGACTTCAATTGGCGCAGGATTGGGTCCTTGCTGAATAAGCTGCAGCAATTTTCCTCCCCACTGTAGATGTTAACCCTGTGACGTTGTGCAGTCTATATGGTTTTATAAAAACTTGATAATAAGTCAATATAATGTAACTGGGATAGTTTTAGAAAAATTTGACAATAAGTGAATGTAACGTAACTGGGATATGCTTCATGCAAAAGGTCTCTTGTAAGGTATCATTACAAAGCTTATAATCTACTGAGTATGATCATCTGATTTGTATAAATGTACCACTCTTGTATCTAAAACTAGAAATATAAAATGTAACTCTGAGGGCCTATTGTAATTATGTAAAGTGTGGGCCATTAATGATGGTTTGGAATCTTGATGACTCCCATTAACCAGGACCATTGTCTGCAGATGGCTGTTTACCTGTGAGTCTCCCTGTATATGTGTGTGCTGGCAAGTGAGTAATAAAGTCTTGCAGTGACATGTGATCATGTCACCTGAACTGGAATCCATCTTTAACCTGGTGCTTTTCCAGTGAGGGGGGGTGGAAACCCAGAGGGACAAAGGGTTCCCGCCTTATGCAAAAGATATATAAAGGGGTGGAACAAAAAAAAGGAAGAAAGGAGCCATCATAAAAAATCCCCTAGCTATTACGTGAGCTGCAACAAGAGCTGTACCAGGGGAAAGAATTGTGCCCAGCCTGGAAGGTGTCCAGTCTGAGAAAAACTTACTGAAGCATCTCTAAGGGTGAGATTATCTGTATTCAGTTTGATTAGGCATAGATTTGCGCATTTTATTTTATTTTGCTTGTGACTTACTTTGTTCTGTCTGTTACTACTTGGAACCACTTAAATCCTACTGTCTGTATTTAATAAAATTACTTTTTATTTAGTAATTTACTCAGAGTATGTATTAATACCTGGGGGAGCAAACAACTGTGCATATCTCTCTATCAGTGTTATAGAGGGCGAACAATTTATAAGTTTACTCTGCATAAGCTTTATGCAGGGTAAAACGGATTTATCTGGGTTTAGACCCCATTGGGAGTTGGGCATCTGAGTGCTAAAGACAAGCAAACTTCTATGAGCTGTTTTCAGGTAAACTTGCAGCTTTGGGACAAGTGATTCAGACCCTGAGTTTTTGTTAGAGCAGACTGGAGTGTCTGGCTCAGCAAGACAGGGTGCTGGAGTCCTGAGCTGGCAGGGAAAACAGAAGCAGGGGTAGTCTTGGCACATTGGGTGGCAGCTCCCAAGGGGGTTTCTGTGATCCAACCCGTCACAAACCCCTTGCTGTGCATTCAGTTTAAAATAGTCGCTCTTTGCCAGAGGATGTTGTAAAGGACAAGACTGTAACAGGGTTAAAAAAAGAACTTGATAAATTCATGAAGGATACGTCCATCAATGGCTATTAGCCAGGATGGGCAGGGATGGTGTCCCTGGCCTCTGTTTGCCAGAAGCTGGGAATGGGCGACGGGATGGATCGCTTGATGATTATTTGTTCTGTTCATTCCCTCTGGGGCACCTGGCATTCGGCACTGTTGGAAGACAGGATACTGGGCTAGATGGACCTTTGGTCTGACCCAGTATGTTCTTATGTTCTTAAGGGACAGAGTCTGATACCCTTACTGCAATACAGTAGCAGTCAACTTCAGTTAGTTCCCCTGACTTCAGTGGGACTACTTGTAGAGTGAGGTACCATTCAATGGATACAGAAATCTAGCCCCTAGTTACAGGTTAATATAGAGCAGTGTTTCTCAGCTGGTGGGTTGCAACCTCCCCCCAGAAGGTCAGAAGGCATTGAGTTTTATTACAGTAGATAGCAAAGAATATCTTGCTCTTACACACTCTTTACCCTTCAAGGTCAGGTACTCTCCATCAGCCTCACACACATACAAAAATTAGGTAGGCTTCTGATTATCACTGATACCTTTTTTAAAAAAAATATGTGTTACTCTTGCTTTAATAGTAACTATAAGGGGATTGTGCAATTTGTTGACTTTGAATAAGGGGTCACCAACCAGAGAAGGCTGAGAAACACATAAGTAGAGGATCAAATAAAAACACTCAGACTTTGGTCCGAACGCTTGGCTGCTTTAGTCTGAGAACCTTGATTCACTGGAATAGCACCTGTTCATTTGCCAAAGTTGGTTAGCCACTGCAGCCCTGTAGTTTGGCAATGACATATTTGTTACTGCAATGTGAACATCCTATACAGTGCAGTCTGACTTAATTTGTATAGAAATTTATCCTCTGCCCAGAAAGGGATTGTTAATCAAATTACCCTTGGTAGTATGATATTACAGTTACCGTATTGGATCTACAGAGCTAAAAGCACAAGCAGTTCCACCTTGAGCTATGTAGCTAAAATAACAGGAGTACTTGTGGCACCTTAGAGACTAACAAATTTATTAGAGCATAAGCTTTCGTGGCATCCGAAGAAGTGGGTTGTAGCCCACGAAAGCTTATGCTCTAATAAATTTGTTAGTCTCTAAGGTGCCACAAGTACTCCTGTTATTTTTGCGGATACAGACTAACACGGCTGCTACTCTGAAACCTATGTAGCTAAGTCTTTCTAGCTGGGGCTGTAACAGATTTGTATCCTCTGTGGACTGGGTACAGAGGGGGATGGGTAATGCACTCACCAATGTGTTACACTGTATTTTCAGTACTCATGGCTTGTTTTAAAAAGCAATTACATTTTGTTGTCTGAGAACTGGATACAAGGAAGTGGACAGAAATAGCTATGACAAGTGGATAGTTTTTCTGTTACAAAACATAGTTTTCTATGTACTGAAATCACTTCTGAACTCATTCATTACAACATACTGAAGTGTGTGTGTGTGTGTGTGTGTGTGTGTGTGTGTGTGTGTGTGTGTGTGTGTGTGTGTGTGTGTGTGTGTGTGTGTGTTTCCCCACTTGAGTCTGATGTTTTAATTTTGAAAATAAATGAACTCCCAGAGGTAGCCACACAAATAGTAGTGAGGTTACATCATTCTAAAAAGGAAGTTGGGAAAGGTATCTTTTGAAGCTTGAAGACAGTAAATGTCTTTACCATTCTTATAAAATTATAACTTCTTTAATTTACATCGGTCTTTTCAATTGGACTACTTGATGAGGCTCTTGAAACTGATACATCTCATTAAATTATAATCTGAAACTGGCAACAAAATTGGTTAGGCTTACCTTACCAGTGCAGAATAAAGAAGCTGATGCAAAACAAAAGGAACCATTCTATTAAAATTAAACATACAATAGTTAAGACTTTTTACCATATTGTTGTACTATGATGTGTCTTTCCGTGTATAGTTATAATTCCAAACTTTCATTTTCTTTTGTCCAAACCCAGTTTCTTCTAACAACAGTATTCTGTTGACTGTAGCTGTCAGTGCTGGTTAGTGTAAAGTAGGAATTGCAAGATACGAGTCTGCATTTAAAAATAAATAGTAGTTCTGTTCTGCTTCATAGAATGCATCAGTGCATAGTTTGGAATGGACTCTTACTTACATGTGATCCTAGATATAACTGTGATGGGTGCCTTGGAAATATACATAGCTGGTTTGTTCTAATTATGGGCTGGATAAAGTCTTTCGAGTTCTGTAAGTAGGGGCACAGCACAAGATTCAACTGATCTTCCTTCTGATTCTTTAGCAGAAATCTCTCCCCGCGCAGGATTCACAATTTCTTACTCATACAAATCTTTCTTTTTCTTTCTGATGCATCACCCTACCTTTCAGTTTGGCTATTTCTAATGTTAATAGATAAAACATTTTAGGACCCCTTTTTCCCAATCAGAGGAAGTTTGCACAAAATGGTGTAGCCTTTTATTTTATGTAAACTGAATTCTGTAATGTGGTGTTACACCACTGTGGGTTTGGCTCTGGCGACTACAGTTTCAAGCGTAACAGAGTGAAAGTCACCTCTGCTACTTTCTTTAGAGTGAGTTTCTAGGAGCACACAAAAACCAAGGGTAGTGACCACACATACATTCACCAGTACAAAGTCTAGTCTATTTTACAAGTTTTAATAAAGTTACAATGAAAGTTATAATTACCCAAGCATATAGAAATTCTATACAGACCTATGCACAAGTTGCAAATATAGTTATACTCCCATCCTTAACAATAGTGTTAGGGTCTGATGGGTCTCCCATGGCTTGAACATCAGTAACAGGAGGGTTCCTGTTGAAGTCTCCCATAGGGAGCTCAATTTTCCTGTTCTGGGCTTCCCCTTTTTATAATATGATTCTGTCTATACCAGGGGTCTCAAACTCAAATGACCATGAGGGCCACATGAGGACTAGTATATTGGCCCAAGGGCCGCATTTACTGACACCTCCCCCCCGCCGCCCTCGGCCCCGCTCCCACTCCACCCCTTCCATGAGGTCCTGCCCCTGCCCCACCTCTTCCCACCCCTTCCCTGCCCCCATTCCAACCCCTTCCCCGAAATCTCCACCCCAACTCCGCCCCCTCCCTGCCCCCAGGGAGTGCAGGAGGGGTGTGGGGTGTGGCGGGGGCTCAGGGCAGGGAGTTGGAGTGTGGGGTGCAGGAGGGGGTGAGGGGTGCGGCAGGGGGTCAGGGCAGGGGGTTGGGGTGCAGGGTGCGGCAGGGGACTCAGGGCAGGGGGTCGGGGTGCAGGAGGGGTGCGGGGTGCAGCACGGGGTTCAGGGCAGGGGTCGGGGTGCAGGAGGGGTGTGGGTTGCGGCAAGGGGCTCAGGGCAGGGGGTTCGGCTGCAGGATGGGTTCGGGGGGCGGGCTTCGGCCCAACGCGCACCGGGGGCAGGGCAGGCTCCCTGCCTGCCTGCCCTGCCCCCGCGCTGCTCCGGGAAGCGGCTGGAACCTGGGGAAGAAGGGGCGCAGGGGTGTGTGTGGCTGTTGCTTCAGGCACCGCCCCCAGCAGCTCCCATTGGCCGGGAATGGGGAACCGCGGCCAATGGGAGCTGCTGGGGGCAGTGCCTGAAGCAACAGCCACACAAACCCCTGCGCTCCTCCTTCCCCAGGTTCCGTCCGCTTCCCGGTGCGCGTCGGGCCAGAGCCACTCTAGGTAAATGCTGGGGGAGGGTGGGGGCCGTGAGGAGCTCACGGGCCGCAGAAAATAACCCCACGGGCCATGTGTTTGAGACATTCTGCGCATGTCCATAAAAGTGTCAACCTGTTTTTCTCTTATTGGTCTGTGTCCCCTAGAAACTTAAGGGATCCCAATTTTCTATAGGTTGTGTAAGTTCCCTTTGTTCTCACTAGCATCGACACACAACCTATATCCTGTGGTTAAGACACGTCTAAGACAGATGCGCCTTTAAACTATTTTTATGATCTAATATTAATCTTCTGGGTAATTTTGCGCAATATTACCACTTGGTACCTCTTTTCCCATAATCTTAAAGCATCGAGTTATTTTCTGGTCACTTAAGTCCTCATTTCTTGTCTCCAAAGCCTAAAATAGCTTAGCTAAAGTCTTGCAGGCATCACCCTACAGGTTCTTGGATTTCAGCTTGTCTTACTCATGTCTAATACTTGGTTCCACTCAATGCTGATCAATCTTATTCTTTTATAATCCTACAGATTCATTCTACTTAACATACAATGAATATATATGATAACATCACACAATAAATGGATAATAAACTAAAATCATTGGCTGCAATGGGTTGAGTTTTTGTAGATGCCTTATACAATAGAATCTCAGAGTTACGAACACCTCAGGAATGGAGGTTGTTCGTAACTCTGAAATGTTTGCAACTCTGAACAAAACATTATGGTTGTTCTTTCAAAAGTTTACAACAGCACATTGACTTCATACAGCTTTGAAACTTTAGTATGCAAAAGAAAAATGATGCTTTTAACCATCTCAATTTAAATGAAACAAGCACAGAAACAGTTTCCTTACCTTGTCAAATCTTTTTTTTTTAATTTATTTTTTCAGTAGTTTACGTTTAACACAGTACTGTACAGTATTTGCTTTTTTTGTTTTGTCTCTGCTGCTGCATCATTGCATACTTCCAGTTCCAAATGAGGTGTTTGGTTGACTGGTCAGGTCATACTCTGGTGTTCATAACTCTGAGGTTCTACTGGAGTTTCTTTTAAAGATGTTAGGGAATAAAAATAGCAGGTGTCACATGCTGGGTTCCACAGAGGATAAGTCCACAGAGGATAATAGTCAGAACTGGTTTAGTGGAGTTATTCCTTTGGCTTAAGTCACAGAGGCCTGTGTCTTGATGCTGAAGGTCCCAGGCACCCCTGAAAAATCACTCTATTCCCATCAAATCAGTAAACATTACTACTGTATATTTATGTTTAATAAAAGCAAAAAATAATGGGTTGCATGGACTCTGCTCTTGATCAAAGTATACCAAAAATTTGATATTTGCATACAGATAAGTTACTTTTCAATGCCATTCGGTTATATTGATATTGGGGATATTACTATGCAATGCAGGGCAAAGTAAGCATGGCAGCTAGCCGGAGTTCAAAATGGAAGAAGAAGGGGATAAACAGTCCACAGTATAGGAGAAGTTAACCATTTTACCGTCAATCCTCAGTCAGAAATGGAGTATGGAATAGACCTTAGCTCTGGACATGAAGAGGAAAAAGCAAATGCATTCCAGTGCTTTGCAAAATCTTCAAGACTTACTGCAAGAACCTCAAAATTGGGTCATGTCATGCTACTATCATGCTGCATTGGGTTCTAGCCTGGTGAGTTGGAATAGATCATATGGTATGTATTTGATTAGCTGGGCCTGTCTCATGTCATGTGACCAAGGAATCAGGCCATCTCAGTAGGAGCCCTTGCTAACTGATTGCTCAGAGAGGTTGTGTTGTGGTTGAGCTGTGATCCACTGGCCTTCTGTAATTGCCCCAGTTCAGGCCTGATGATGCAAGGTGCAGCACCTTTGGGCTATTGGGTCCTTTCCAGAGAGCACCCCACTCTGCAAACCCCATTTGAATCAAATTTGGAAAATGTCCACACATCTGGAGTGGCTGAAGTATGAGTTACGACAGTGCCTTAAAAACACGCATGTGTGCATATGTGCACACATCCTTGTGGAATGGCAAGGAAAGGACCATCTGCTCTGTTGCTACTGTACATTTTCAAATTCAGTATTACAATGATGGTTAACTCAACAGTCCCAAAACAATGAGGGAAACAACATTAGTGCATGAGATAGGACATGAGAGAGTTATATACTCTATGCTGCACCACCTCCAGGATTATCTTCTCAGACCGTGTGTGTGGTAGGTGAAGTCTGGGTAGGCATGGCAAGAAGTGGAAATAGTGGTACAGTGTCTGAATCTTGCTTCCTGTGCTTATTAAAACATAGCCATTTGCACTGTGCTTGATCTACGAAGATTGGCAGGGTGGGAGAGAAAAACGTGGCCATTGTATATCAGTCAGCTGGCTGCACTGACTTGCTCCTGCCAATCTGGAAACATGTTAAATCAAAAATTAAAGCATCAAGTAAGCAAGAGACAGATTAAAAAAGTGAAATCTATTTCTAGAAGAATCTCTAGTTTCTAGACAACTGAAAATGACTTCAAAATGTAAGTTTAGCCGTAAGAATTATAAATGTGTAGAGGCTTTACTTTTTGGGATGGGGAATCTACATGTGTGGGGGCGGAATAGGGGAAGAATATTGTGGTCTTAATGAAATTTAGTAAATTAGTTGTGAATGTTGCTTATATCCACCCCTATTCAACAAATAATTCTAAAGAACCTGTTTTAGTCCCGTAGAAGTCAGTAGGACTTAATCATATGCTTAAGGTTAACCCCATTTAAGTGCTTTTCTGAATAAGGCTTGGCTGCTGAACTGTGCTGAAATCCGGACTCACTTTCCCTCTCATGACACGTATCTCTCACTTATCACAATCAAATTGATTGCCACTAAAACTAGCTGTCCTTTGTTGTGAAGTCACTGGATCTTTCATAACATACACAATGCAGGCTCCTTCTATCTTGAAACAAGGGTCCAGTGTAACAGTGAAAATGACGTCAAGGTCTCAGATACACCCGACAGCTTAAATAAAACTAGATCCTGAGAGAAAGTCAAGTCACAGCATTTGTTGCTATGGACCTAGTCCTGTACCCACTTACGTAATTGATAAAGTTCCCACAGACATCTGTGGTCCGTGAATCAGCCTTTTTTCATGGTTATCTTGCATAACCTTCAGCTTAAGTGCTCGCCAGAGCCTGGCTTCCTCTTAGAGTTTTATCTCATGGGGTCTGACTGGTTTTGTCACTAGTTATTTTGCTTCAGAGAGAGACACTTCATTAGATACCACTGCGTTGGATCAAATAGGACTTGCCTGATCTGGTGAGTCAGCAGAAGAGCAGTGTAGAATCCTAGAACCTGATACCCTGTCACAATATTAATCTCTTTTAATATCAATTTCAGACTGACAAACTAATTAAAATGTGCTAGTCATGAGAGATCTTTCCATATGGAACTGGGTAGAGTATATTAAACAGGAAAGGAATCCATAATATAAAAACTCAGAGGGTGACAATAAAGAACGAACCAGCCGGGCCTTATGTAAACTAACGGCTACTTGTGGGAAAGAGTGTAGTTTAATCTGCTATATCAAATATTAGTGGTTCTTGGATGACTGACATTGCTTTTGTGCTTGGTTATTAAGTAAAATATACTGTAGTAGTTCCTTATAGTTCATACTACTATTGTTGGCTTTAAAAAAAAAAGATCTTCAAGTTAACTTCTAGATTGGCTTCTTTTTTTAACTTCAGGATTTGCATAACTACAATCAGACACTTTATTTGTATACTGACACTGCTAAGAGTACAATGGCAGCATTTGGTCATGCTTTAACTAATTTGTTTGAAACTTGATAAGACTGGATGTGCATGTTTACTTACACCTTCCTGTGTGATTAACATTCTAGGGGAGGATTAGTGTCTACAGAATGACAGGTTTCAGAGTAGCAGCCGTGTTAGTCTGTATCCTCAAAAATAACAGGAGTACTTGTGGCACCTTAGACTAACAAATTTATTAGAGCATAAGCTTTCGTGGGCTACAACCCACTTTGCATCCGAAGAAGTGGGTTGTAGCCCACGAAAGCTTATGCTCTAATAAATTTGTTAGTCTCTAAGGTGCCACAAGTACTCCTGTTATTTTTGTCTACAGAATGAAATCCCCATATCTGCAGAACTAGGTCCTGGAGCTGCCTTACCACATGCGTTTTAGAGGGAGGGAGGAAAATATGGCTATTCTTTTGTATCTTGACCCAGAAAAAAATGAGCCTGTTGCCTACAAAAGGCTCTGCGGTTCCTGAACTGTGTAACCCCAGAGGCTATTTACTGATCAAAAGGAAAGTGCCCACTCCCTAATGGCTGTCTATCCATCTTATATGGCCCCCATTACCATAGTATGTGAGCATCCCCCAGTCTTTAATGTATTTAGCCTTGCAATAGGTCTGCAAGGTTGGGAATTGCTATTATCCCCATTTTACTGATGAAACACTAAGGCACTGAGATACAAGTGACTTTCTGACCATCAGATAGGGAGTCTGGTGGAGAAGGGACTTGAACTCAGGTTTCTTAAATCCTAGGCTAGGGCCCTAACCACTGGACCAGCCTTCCTCACTGTGAAGCTGAGACTTCCTGAATGACTCAGGAATGCCCCTTAATCTTCCCCTCCACTCCCTTCCCCTTCCCCTTCCCTCCCCTCTCCCAAACAGTAGTTGTTCTCCTGTGAAGATTCATTCAATCAGAGAAGAATTTTCGAAGTTAGACTAGTGTAAAAATATTTAGCTCTTGCTGACTGAGAGGACCACATCAGAGGTCAAAGAGAAGGAAGGAGTCACATGGCCTGACAATAACCCCACACTTCCTCTCCAATGAACCTTGGTGAAAAGGCAATGGCCTGGGCCCCAGTCCACACCAGCTCCTCCTGGAAATTCATGGAGAGATCTTGGTACTGGTTGCACTAGTAGAACCTAAACAGAATGGAATGGAGAGCTGTGGGGCATGGGACCTGCCTTTTATGAGTTTGTCTCTCAGGGTTGCTCTGCAAGTCCTCATGGCTGAGCTTTATTTTTTAGGGGGAGCAAGAAGAAGAGGCGGTATGTGGATTTTTGTGTCTGGCTGACCTTTTCCCATGGGGAGGTAGGCGTGCTGTGAAGGAATCTTCTGTTGCCTTTCCAAGAGCATTGTATGTCTCAGAAGTAGAGTTGGTCAAAATTTTTCCAACAGAACAGTCTTTCGTTGGAAAATGCTGATTTGGTTCTCCCAAATCAAATTCTAAAAAAAAATTATTCTTCCTGTGAAAAATTACTAATTTTTGACTTTTTGTCCTGAATGAAAACAAAAGTGAGGGGTTTTTTTTTTCAAAAGTTTTAAGTTTTTTATAAAAATAACAGGAGTACTTGTGGCACCTTAGAGACTAACAAATTTATTAGAGCATAAGCTTTCGTGGGCTACAACCCACTTCTTCGGATGCATATAGAGTGAAACATATATTGAGGAGATATATATACACACATACAGAGAGCATGAACAGGTGGGAGTTGTCTTACCAAGACTGAGAGGCCAATTAAGTAAGAGAGGAGAAAAAAAAAAAAAAAAAACTTTTGAAGTGATAATCAAGATAGCCCAGTACAGACAGTTTGATAAGAAGCAAGTGTGAGAATACTTACAAGGGGAGATAGATTCAATGTTTGTAATGGCTCAGCCATTCCCAATCCCTATTTAGCCCTGAGTTGATTGTGTCTAGTTTGCATATCAATTCCAGCTCAGCAGTCTCTCGTTGGTTTTTATGCGAGGGAAATACTGTTTTCCAGCCAGCTCTCCTCAGTAGGCTGTGACTATACTGTAAACCTGGCAATTCTTTTAAACCCTAAGCTTTTAAATTGGGTGTGGGGTGAATGTGCTAATTACTAAAAAACTGGTAGACTATTTTTTTTATCTAGCACACACCAATTCTTAAAAAAACTTATTTATCGAGTGTTGTCAAAGAAAAATTCTCACTATTATATTAATAACTGGGAGTCAATCCTTCCTCAAGCAAAACCCCCATTTTGTCTGCTGCAAAGAGGAAGGATTAGGTTCTGGATTTTATATATATAGATATGTACACTTGCATAACTGATTAATTTGGTCAGCTGATTACTGGCTTAATATGTTACTTTAAGGCTCTTGCAATCTTTGGTCTATCTTGGTATGTGTGGGATTGTTACCGGAACAACATGAAAAGTTTAGCATTAAGTGCTTATGTTTATAGTCTCTTGTGGACAAATATCAGATTCCAGTCAGTAATTGTTTGCAAAGTGGGATGGGCAACTTCAGAATATATTTCAATTGCTTAATATAGCTTTTATTGCCAGGTACTCGAAGGCATTAATCTGGATATAGCTGTGTGACTAGATCATGATATAATACACAATACTAAAACACGATTGTGACGGGTTGGATCACAGAAACCCCCTTGGGAGCTGCCACCCAATGTGCAAAGACTACCCCTGCTCCTGTTTTCCCTGCCAGCTCAGGATTCCAGCACCCTGTCTTGCTGAGCGAGACACTCCAGTCTGGCTCCAACACAGACCCAGGGTCTGAATCACTTGTCCCAAAGCTGCAAGTTTACCTGAAACCAGCTCACAGGAGTGTGCTTGTCTTTAGCGAGAAAAGTCTTTTTGAGAAAAGCTTACTGAAGCATCTCTGAGGGTGAGATTATCTGTATTTAGTTTGATTAGGCATAGATTTGCGCATTTTATTTTATTTTGCTTGTGACTTACTTTGTTCTGTCTGTTACTACTTTGAACCACTTAAATCCTACTGTCTGTATTTAATAAAATCACTTTTTATTTAGTAATTTACTCAGAGTATGTATTAATACCTGGGGGAGCAAACAACTGTGCATATCTCTCTATCAGTGTTATAGAGGGCGAACAATTTATGAGTTTGCCCTGCATAAGCTTTATGCAGGGTAAAACGGATTTATCTGGGTTTAGACCCCATTGGGAGTTGGGCATCTGAGGGACTGGACACCTTCCAGGCCTGGGCACAATTCTTTCCCCTGGTACAGCTCTTGTTGCAGCTCGCGTGATAGCTAGGGGATTCTCCATGATGGCTCCTCTCTCCTCTCTGTTCTCTTCCACCCCTTTATATATCTTTTGCATAAGGCGGGAACCTTTTGTCCCTCTGGGTTTCCACACCCCCCCCCTCACTGGAAAAGCACCAGGTTAAAGATGGATTCCAGTTCAGGTGACATGATCACATGTCACTGCAAGACTTCATTACTCACTTGCCAGCACACACACATACAGGGAGACTCACAGGTAAACAGCCATCTGCAGACAATGGGAGTCATCAAGATTCCAAACCATCATTAATGGCCCACACTTTACATAATTACAATAGGCCCTCAGAGTTGCATTTTATATTTCTAGTTTTAGATACAAGAGTGGTACATTTCTACAAACAGGATGATCACACTCAGTAGATTATGAGCTTTGTAATGATACCTTACAAGAGACCTTTTGCACAAAGCATATCCCATTTGCATTATAGTCACTTATTATCAATTTTGTTTTATAAAACTATCCCAGTTACATTATATTCACTTATTATCATGTTTTTATAAAACCATGTAGACTGCACAACGTCACAATGATATAATATATTATAGTACACTTGTCTTTGTATTAATTTATTTTCACATAAACATGGATATTTTTGTGGGGTGCTATCTGCTGGGCCTTTACCCTATGTTCCTAGCATTCAATGAGTATACTCTCTCCCCTCAGGGTTGACCTCGACTAGCTACATTGAAACAAAAACTACAGTGTCTTCTCTCATTAGGATTGTACAGTGAAGGTATGTCTACACTACGGGATTAATCCAAATTTACAGAATTCGAATTTTGGAAACAGATTGTATAAAGTCAAATGTATGCGGCCACACCAAGCACATTAATTCGGCGGTGTGCGTCCATGTACCGGGGCTAGCATCGGTTTCCAGAGCGTTGCACTGTGGGTAGTTATCCCATAGCTATCCCATAGTTGCCACAGTCTCCCCCGCCCATTGGAATTCTGGGTTGAGATCCCAGTGCCTGATGGGGCAAAAAACATTGTCGCAGGTGGTTCTGGGTACAGCCTCACCCCTCCCTCCCTCCATGAAAGCAACGGCAGACAACCATTTCGCGCCTTTTTTCCTGGGTGAACACTGCAGACTCCATACCACTGCAAGCATGGAGCCCGCTCAGCTCAAGACAGCAGTCATGAACATTGTAAACACCTCGCGCATTCTCGTGCAGTTTATGCTGAACCAGGACCAGAAAAACGAGGCAAGGAGGAGGCGGCGACGGCAGCGCAGCAACAAGAGTGATGAGGACATGGACATGGACACAGAATTCTCTCAAACCACGGACCCCGGTGCTTTGGAGATCATGTTGTTAATGGGGCAGGTTCTATCCGTGGAACACCGATTCTGGGCCCGGGAAACAAGCACAGACTGGTGGGACCGCATAGTGTTGCAGGTGTGGGACGATTCCCAGTGGCTGCGAAACTTTTGCATGCGTAAGGGCACTTTCATGGAACTTTGTGACTTGCTGTCCCCTGCCCTGAAGCGCCAGAATACCAAGATGAGAGCAGCCCTCACAGTTGAGAAGCGAGTGGCGATAGCCCTGTGGAAGCTTGCAACGCCAGACAGCTACTGGTCAGTCGGGAATCAATTTGGAGTGGGCAAATCTACTGTGGGGGCTGCTGTGATGCAAGTAGCCAAAGCAATCACTGAGCTGCTGCTACGAAAGGTAGTGACTCTGGGAAATGTGCAGGTCATAGTGGATGGCTTTGCTGCAATGGGATTCCCTAACTGTGGTGGGGCGATAGATGGAACCCATATCCCTATCTTGGCACCGGAGCACCAGGGCAGCCAGTACATAAACCGCAAGGGGTACTTTTCAATGGTGCTGCAAGCACTGGTGGATCACAAGGGACGTTTCACCAACATCAACGTGGGCTGGCCGGGAAGGGTTCATGATGCTCGCGTCTTCAGGAACACTACTCTGTTTAAACGGCTGCAGCAAGGGACTTACTTCCCGGACCAGAAAATAACCATTGGGGATGTTGAAATACCAATAGTTATCCTTGGGGACCCAACCTACCCCTTAATGCCATGGCTCATGAAGCCATACACAGGCAGCCTGGACAGGAGTCAGGAGCTGTTCAACTACAGGCTGAGCAAGTGCAGAATGGTGGTGGAATGTGCATTTGGACGTTTAAAAGGTCGCTGGCGATCGTTACTGACTCGGTCAGACCTCTGCCAAACCAATATCCCCATTGTTATTGCTGCTTGCTGTGTGCTCCACAATCTCTGTGAAAGTACGGGGGAGACCTTTATGGCGGGGTGGGAGGCTGAGGCAAATCGCCTGGCTGCTGATTACACGCAGCCAGACACCAGGGCAATTAGAAGAGCACACCAGGAAGCGCTGCGCATCAGAGAAGCTTTGAAAACCAGTTTCATGACTGGCCAGGCTACAGTGTGAAATTTCTGTTTGTTTCTCCTTGATGAAAACCCGCCCCCTTTATTGACTCATTCTCTGTAAGGAACCCACCCTCCCCCTTCAATCACAGCTTGCTTTCAAAGGAAATAAAGTCACTATCATTTTAAAATCATTTATTCTTTATTAATTGATTATAAAAAGAGGGAGAGAACCCGGGTGGGGTTTGGGAGGAGGATCGGCGGGAAGGAAAAGGCCACTAAAAAAAGGTTAAAAAAATGACAGCCTTTTGCTTGGGCTGTCCACTGGGGTGGAATGGGAGGGTGCACGGAGCCTCCCCCCCCCCCCCGCGTTCTTACACGTCTGGGTGAGGAGGCTATGGAACATGGGGAGGGGGATTATACAGGGGCTGTAGCGCCAGTCTGTGATCCTGCTGCCATTCCTGAAGCTCCACCAGACACTGGAGCATGTCTGTTTGCTCACGCAGCAGCCCCAGCGTTGCATCCTGCCTCCTCTGATCTTCCTGCCGCCACCTCTCATCTCGAGCGTCCCTCCTCTCCTCACGTTGGTCCCTCATGTCCTCACATTGGTCCCTCCTGTCCTCACGTTCACTGGCATCTTTCCTATACTTTGAAACCATGTCCTTCCACTCATTCAGATGAGCTCTTTCACTGTGGGTGGATTCCATGATTTCCGTGAATATCTCGTCTCGCGTCCTCTTTTTCCGACGCCTTATCTGAGATAGCCTTCGGGACGGAGGAGGGAGGCTTGAAAAATTTGCAGCTGCTGGAGTGAGGGGAAAAAGGAGAGAATTTTTTAAAAAGATACATTTTACAGAACAATGCTTATACTCTTTCACGGTGACCAAAACTATTCACATTACATAGCACATGTGATTTCTGTGCAAGGTCGCATTTTGCCTCTTAATATTGAGTGCCTGTGGCTTTGCTGCTAGAGATCACAGACGCAGGTCCGGGCAACAGAATTCGGCTTGCATGCGGCCATGGTAAGCCATTGTCTTTCGGCTTCTGCGCCCTCCTTTCCCACATACCAAGCAAAGCCCGTTGAGTGCTGCGGTTTTCCTGTTAACCTTCAGCAGCAGAAAACAAACTAATCCCCCCGCCCCATCCAATTCTCTGGATGATCGCTTTATCCCTCCCCCCACCGCGTGTCTGGTATCAGGGAAGATCCCTTCTAGGCAAACGCGAAAAGCTCAGGGCCAATTCCCCCCCACTCTGCGCTTGGCTAACTGCAGGGAAGGATTTCGTTTCAGCCACAGGCAAACAGCCCAGTAGGAACGGCCACCTCTGTCCCCTTAATTAAATTCCCTTATTTCAACCAGGTTACCATGAGTGATATCACTCTCCTGAGGATTACACAGCAAGATAAAGAACGGATGTTGCTTGAATGCCAGCAAACACCGGGACCATACGCTGCCAGGCTTTGTCATGCAATGATACCAGATTACTTGCTACTAGCATGGCGTGGTCAAGTGTCCTACCATGGAGGACGGAATAAGGCTGCACTGCCCAGAAACCTTGTGGAAAGGCTTTTGGAGTACCTCCAGGAGAGCTTCATGGAGATGTCCCTGGAGGATTTCTGCTCCATCCCCAGACACATTAACAGACTTTTCCAGTAGCTGTACTGGCCGCGAAAGCATCCCAAGTCCTCAGGGCAAAGTAATCATTAAAAAACACTTGCTTTTAAAACAAGTTGTTTATTTTAAAAGGTAAACTCACCTGAGGTCCCTTCCATTGGGTCATGGTCTTGGATACTGGCTTGGGAGGGTACTTCTTTCAGGCTGAGAAAAAGATCCTGGCTGTTGGGGAGAACGGAGTGCTGTGTGCTCTCCGCAAGCTCGTCCTCCTCCTCCTCCTCCTCTTCCCCCTCCTCAGAATCGTCAGGTGTGGCTGATGAGATTACCCCCGCCTCAGAATCCACGGTCAGAGGTGGGGTAGTGGTGGCGGCCCCCCCCTAGAATTGCATGCAGCTCGGCGTAGAAGCAGCATGTCCGCGGCTCTGACCCAGAGCGACCGTTTGTCTCCTTTGTTTTCTGATAGGCTTGTCTGAGCTCCTTGACTTTCACGCGGCACTGATCTGAGTCCCTATTGTGGCCTCTCTCCATCATGCCCTTGGAGATTTTTTCAAAAGTTTTGGCATTTCGTCTTTTCGAATGAAGTTCTGCTAGCACTGAATCCTCTCCCCGTATAGCGATCAGATCCAGTACCTCCCGTACGGTCCATGCTGGTGCTCTTTTTCGATTATCGGCCTGCATGGTTACCTGTGCTGATGAGCTCTCTGTGGTCACCTGTGCTCTCCACGCTGGGCAAACAGGAAATAAAATTCAAATGTTCGCAGGGCTTTTCCTGTCTACCTGGCCAGTGCATCCAAGTTCAGATTGCTGTCCAGAGCGGTCACAATGGTGCACTGTGGGATAGCTCCCGGAGGCCAATACCATCGAATTGCGGCCACACTAACCCTAATTCGAAATGACAATATCGATTTTGGCGCTACTCCGCTCATCGGGGAGGAGTACAGAAATCGATTTTAAGAGCCCTTTATTTCGAAATAAATGGCTTCGTTGTGTGGATGGGTGCAGGGTTAATTCGATTTAACGCTGCTAAATTCGAATTAAACTCATAGTGTAGACCAGGCCTGAGGTAGCTATCGCGATGTAAAAAACTACCTTTTTTAAAGCAGTGAAGACATAACCAGCTATACTTAACCACCTCTCTACAAGACTCTTCAGATCTACAGATGAAAATCTCTATAGATGTGCCAATTGCAGGAGCTGGGCTCCGGTTTGAAATCAGTGAAATGTATCTAAAGAGAAACAGGATCAGTCTGTAGATCAGGGATCATTGGTTTGTTATATATCTTTAAAAAAAAACTGGTTTCTATGTTGTCAAAATGTTGGGGAAATCTTTTTACACAAAATCTTCATGCTCAAGTCTAGTGCTTTAATTTTAGATAAGGGCTTGTATTTCTACATCGTGAAATTTGCTATCTTTGTAACTACCAGTAAATACATGTTGTCCAGAGGGTAAATAGGACCCAGATGATGCTATACTCACTTGAGACTGTTCTCCATTTATACAGATCTTATTGCTTTATTCATTATTACTCCAGGAAGAATAAAGCCATTTTTTGTCTTGTTCAGATGCTGACATCTATTCTTTTTGTTCCTTGTTACTAGGCAGAAAATCTATTGGATCTAATTTTTGTCTTTTATTAGATTCAAAATGAATCACCCACTAATATAATACTGAAGCAATAAAGACTTCGGGTAAAGAAGATTTCTCACCCACAATCAAGGAATCAGATTCATCATGACTTATCACTATAATGAAGCTTTTGAAAACCCAGACTATCACTACTCAGAGACATTGGAGATTGACAGAAGGTAAGTTTGAGTAATAATTTATAAAAGTTCTGAACAATAGTACTGTTGGTAATAAAGGAAATTGAATATTTAGAACTCATGGGAGTGTGGGGGATGGAACTTGTTACCAGTTCTATTTTTGCCATTCATTTAAATCACTCCTTAGTTCTTGTCTGAGAATGTCTGTGGAGTCTGTCTTTTGCAGTGTTGTTTTAGCCAAGAAGGTCCCAGGATATGAGAGAGACAAGTTAGGTGAGGTAATATCTTTTACTGGACCAACTTCTGTTGGTGGAAGGTACAGATCTGAAGAAGAGCTCTGTGTCACTCAAAACTTGTACCTTGCACCAACAGTAGTTGGTTCAATCATACCTCAACTACTCTGTCTGTATTTTTACATTTCTACATTTGTCATAGTGGCTCTGTTATTATTTTACACTTTAAATTAATATGTTCCAGGATTTATAGTTGCAGGTACCAGGGATTTGTTGGTTTAATCAATTTTTCAGCAGATGTGCAGACAAAAAGTTTGCTGCACGCTTGGAGCCTGATTTTACAAATGCTTATGCATATACTTACTTTGAGTGGTCCTCCCACTGACTTCAGTGGGACTGAAGTTTTCGTCTCTTTAATTCAGTTCATGATTGGCACTTATGTCAGAGCTTTGATTCTAAGGATTGTATATTATGAAAATGTTTTAAAATGTGGTAAAGTAAGATGATACATAACTTATTTATATCAAAAAATTGTTTGACTACTGCGCATCTAGAAACAAAGGTAAATAGATATATCTTACCTTTCTGGTCACTGTTAGTCCCTCCTTTTTGTTTGTTTGCTCACACAGCAGAGAAAGGAATTCATCCTTTCACCAAAACCTTCCTGAGTCCTCCCTGGATGAAGACTCGTTGTATGATTCCTATGAAGGTCGCAGTGGAAGAGGACAAAGAAACCAGGATTATCCCATGGCTATACCAATGGCCTCGATGCAGCCTGGCTTCCGATACAGCCACAGCGCATCGAGGTCGGCTGGGCCCAACACAAATCCATATGGAAATCCATATAGTATGTAATTCCACATAGCAAAATCCTATGTATAACAGACAGTATTTTGGGGATCCATTCCTGAAGTTGATCCAAATACCTGCTCATCTTGATTTCTAAAGGAGCTCTACATTCAAGGCAGGATCAGGCCAGAGCGTGTTTTATAGAAGTGTCCCTTTTAGGAAACTAAAATGTAACATCTTTGTGGGCAAAATGAGAGGGAGGAAAACCCTTAGTTTTTTTTAAAAAAGAACGTTTTAGCAAGGATTATTTCCATCCTGTCACTCCAGAGTTTTATTTTTTGTTATGTTGTGCTTGGGAGGAGGAAAAACAGAACGTTAACATTAGTTACCTACATTTTAAAAAGTGATTAGTGGGTTTTGGGTGCTTTCTTTTCTGGGTGCCCAACTTGAGACGCCTTAATGAGGCCCGTTTTTTTGTTTTTGTTTTTATTTTTTTGGAGCACTTTCTGAAAATCAGGTACCTTTATGATGTCTTATGTTGAGCCTCCAAAAATTGAAACACCCACAATCACTAGCTACTCTTGAAAATGTAGGCAGCTAGCATCATTAAGTTTGCCTTTCAGTAGTCTACGGCATGGTGTAACTATACTATACAATATAATGATTGATTTTAAATGGGTGTACAGTATTAGAAGGAGGGACGAGAATAATTCAAGGATCTATTGTGCTATGCACAGTAGCACTAAGTTTATTACTATATCAACAAACCCAATCTTCTGTGAACAGTTTTAAACATTTCTTTCTGGCTTAATGCTTCTGCTTTTCCCTCTAACAGCTAATCCTTCCTTTGAGTATGAGCCAGAATTAGCATACACATCTCCCTCCACCTTTCATGCCGTGGATGGTCCTTACGTACGCAGATCTTCTGATGTGTCTGATGGAGGTAAGGCTTAAGGCGCAAAGATGGAATGGCCAATGAGAACATTGAAACTTTAATCTCCAAAGGAGGATGACAGCTTTCTTAGGCTTAAACTAACCAGACTTTATCCCTTGATAAGATATTTCATACTAATGAATGTGGAAGGTTCTTTATTTAGTTCAGGTGGCTGATTGTCCAGGAGTCCTCACTGAATCCTAGTCACCATTAAATATCAAAATATTTCTTGACAACAGAGGGTCCTGTGGCACCTTTAAGACTAACAGAAGTATTGTGCCACAGGACCCTCTGTTGCTTTTTACAGATTCAGACTAACACGGCTACCCCTCTGATTCTTGACAACACTACTTCATTGTACCAGAGCTTCCCGGAATCTTTTGATTGGACCCCATCTCATGGCAATGAAAGTAGAGGAGGTTGGGAATTTTTTGATGAATCATTTCTTTATCAAAAAATGCCAGTTTATCTAAACTGAGACTGTTCATGAAACAGGTTTTGATTTGAGGAATCTCCCAACTTGAGAAAAAAGTTGTAGGGGGGGAAATGTCAAAATGTCTTGACATTTTAAAAACAAAAACATCAGGCTTTCCAATTCAGTGACTTTTCACTTTTAAAACCTTTTAATTTAATTTCAAAGGGGATGGGGAGAGGCTGAAATTGAAACAAAAAGTTTTGATTGACCTGGGTTGGTTTTTTTTGTTTGTGAATATTTTTGAGATTTTGACTTTTCGTCACGATTCGATCTGAGAAGAAATTTTTAACTCTCAAAAATGTATGTTTGGGACATGCAAACTGTTCCCTTGCCTCACCCCACCAGCTGTAAATGAAGAGTATGGTATGAAGCAGAGTCACCTATTTGAACTTGAATTCCCTATAAGCAGCTGTACCCCTGTAAATCACTTGTGAAGTTATTCAGGGGGTTGTGGGGCAAAATTCTTTGCTATGGTGCTTCCACTGACGTCAGTGGATTTACACCAGCAGAGAATTTGGCCCATCATGTTTTTGTGTGAAGGATAGTCCTTAGTAGTACCTAAAGGGGTGGGCCTCGGGCAGAGGGGGAGGGGCGAGCCTCCCCCACGGACGCGTTCACCCACCACCCATGCAATCAAACGACATGTCCTTTGGGACTGGAATAGTGTAGGGTTGAATCTTTGACTAGATACTGGAACACAGTCAGTCTTAAAATGATGGTATTAGTGGCAATTTATTGTCTGTGCCCTGCATAACAGACTATATTGTAGATCCATCAGGTTTCAGCATCCTGTAATCCTTTTCACTGTGACATATTTGGTAACTGTTTGCTGCTTCTAGAATTCCTATAATGAAGAATTCTCTTCTAGAGTTGTTGCCTAGATACGCTGGAAAAACACCTCTCTTAGCTATCCTTAACCAACTTTAACCTTTTAGGAACATGTAAATGGATCTGGTTAACATCTGATTTGGGGGGGAAATTGGAGTCTTACTGGAAAGTAACAATTCTATTGCTTCATGGAAATGACCTGTTTCAAAATTCCACATTATAGAATATAGAGAGAGGGAGAGAAACTTAATAAATTTCTCCTTAAGACTTTTTATGCTTGGGAAATGGATATCCAGAGCAATCAACTGAAGGATAAACATCCAGACATTGAGAGTCCAGGGAGTACCTCAGAAAAAAGACAAACACATTTTCCTTTCTCTAATCCTTTTAAATGGATACAAAGAAAACTGACTCTGAGTACAAATGCTACTATCCCCATTGTTTATTCAAATCTGAAGGGAGAAATTGCTGAAGACCCACAAAGGGAGCATTTGTTAGCAGACACTTTAGACTTTCCTGGTCTTCAAACCCCAGGAAACCTAAATGCAGAAGGGGAATGCAGCTCTAAGCTGCCTGCATCTTCTTCCCAAGTGGCTGCGAGTGACCAGAAAATGGTGTTTGTAAACTTTTCTCGCTCTTCAGCTTCAACAGAGGAAGGTATAAGCATCCAGTGAACATAGAAATGTCAGTGTTTTTGAATATTGGGATAGGGGTGAGAAGATGTGTTGAACTCTGATAAGAAAACGGGAGCCTATCTCTTAGGGCCAGATTCAGATACCCTTTCTTATGCTGAATAGTATGTTATTCCAGCAATAATCTCACTGAAGTCAGTGTGAGTCCTTGTGTAGTAGGGTTTACCGTGCATGTATCCCAGTCTGGCCCTTAAAGTTCAGTTTTCAAGTCTGAAAAATTACACATCAAATGTGGGAGGATGGGTATTCTTTACTTAGCTGGACTACGTGGAAAGTGAATGCGTAATGAACAGGTCTGGCTAAGCAAATTTGGCATTACATTTCTTAGTTCACTAAAAAGTGTGTCTTGTTCAGGTAGCTTCAGTCAGAGATATAACAGAAGACAAGCTGACCTGGTCTACAGGATGCCTTCCAGCCTTCTCAGACTAGACTCAAATGCAGAAACGTATAACGAAGACAAATATAAACAAGGTAAGGTACTTAGAGAAATGGTGGGGGATTTAAATATATTCTTATCCCAGAAAAATGTGGAAGGCCTTGATAGCCAATATAGAACCACAAGAGAACTTGAAACAACTTGCCACAAATGGCAGTCTCTACGCTAGAGAAACCCAGCTGTGAAACAGTAGGGGTGTTGAGGGTTGGGCTTGCTAAATACATTAGCAAGAGTTGGGTGTAAAAGCCTGACATGGTTGTGTTTTGCAATATTTGGCCTTGTCTTCACTAGGAAAGAAGATGTATATTTGGCATGTTAGCTAACATGTTCATTAATTGTGCTAAAATCCTATCTAGATAAGGCAAGTTGTAGTTCTAACACATGTTAACTGGTTGCGGTAAACCTTAAGCTCCCCACAAGGTTTTATTGTGCCTGGCTAACATGGGTTAAAATGATAACTGTTTAATCTACACTAGAATTTTAATGTGTTAATTAACATGCTACCTGACATGTTTTTAAACTACACCATTTTTCCTAGTGTAGACATGGCTTTTATGCCCTAGCTGATGCTATTTTACATTTTTAGATTCACATTCAAGTGACTCTCTCAAACTGACAATTATTAAAACGCATAAGCCTCAAAATAACAGATCAGAGCACCATATCTAAAAAGCTTTTCAGCAAAAGTACAATTTGTTTCCATTAGCGCTAAATTTACACACTACTACTAACTAAATATTTTTTTAAAACAGAATTAATTTTCAATTCACTAGGTTTGTTTTTTATGAAAATATAGAAACCAAAACCCCACTAGAAAAAATAGCGAGTAAGAACCTTTTTGGAAAGCTTGAGTCAATGTTTTTGCTTATTTTGTATTACAGCCCATTGTACTAACAGTAAACCATCACTGGGTATGAATAATTTTTGAAAGCATTAAAAACTGTATTCTCCCAATGTCTCTGTATTACAGAAACATTCATTCCAGAAAACTAAGAATATTTAGTGCAATACCACTGCTAGCTATCACTAGCTCTCAATTTCCCATCGTTTAGCTGAGTCTTGGAAGTATATTGGATGTCTTATTTTCAGTCTTCCTCCTCTCATTCTTTGTATGAAAGTTAAGATGTTGTTATCTAAAGTTCTGGATGGATATAATTTTTTTTGTACATCCCACCTACAGAAGAAAAGTTGATCAAAAATCTTGCAAGCATGTCCAGCAGAGAGAGAGTTAAAGCAATCCAGAAGACACCAAAGACCATGAAAGAAAAGAGAGACATCAGGTAAAAGCAGAATGTTTATTACAGCTTAGTATTAATGTGAACACACATACCGTTTCTGGCATCTACTTAACAAATGCAGGTGACTGCATATTTCCTCTCTAGATTCTCGGTCAATTATGGAACAAAACAACTGGAAAATAATAACCTGTTTTAAAGTAGCATCTTACAAGGCAAATCAGCATTCAGTAAGGATGGCAGGATGTGCATTTTTATTGGATGGGAGCAACGTTTCCTCTCGTTGACAGCAATATCCTGTTCTGTTTATATAAGAAATGTCATATGAAATGTGGATTGTGATGTTTAAGAGTTTCAAAAGAGTTTTCAGCAATAAGAGTGGAGAAGAGGCCAAGCAAAAGAGGTTGAAAGTAATGGCTGATTTGTCACTATCACAGAGCCATTATAGAGGATATCCAAAGCCCATCACCAACAATAAGCAGGTGTTAGATGCGAGTAGGCTAGATTGGCACCAGATTTGTCTGTCCTGAGGCAGATTGCCAGTTAACAGAAAGACAAACAGCAAAGCGCTCTCCCTAAAGTCCACATTTTAGTAACTTTTTGGCTGCTACTGAGTAGAGCTGGCCGGGAATTTTTTGATTATCTTTTTTTCTGAAAAATGCTGCTTTGTCAAAACTAAAACCGTTTTCAAAACCCGGTTGATTTCTAGATGAATTTTCCAACCTGAAATTTTTTAAAAAAAAGTTTATAAAATGTCAAAATGATTTTTTCTGACAATTTTAATGAAAAATTCTGATTTTTTGCTCTGGTTTGAAACAACTTTCTGTTTTGAAATGTGAAACTAATTAGACTGAAAGCATTAAAAATCTTGAAATTGAAATAAAATGTTTCGATTGACCCAAACTGAAAATTATTTGTTTATTATTTGGCAGGAGGGGAGGCCTTTTTCAGCTAGCTAAATTTTTTGTGATGTTGACCTTTTGTCCAGATTTAGGATGGTAAAAATTTTTAAACTCTCAAAAGTATACGCTGGCCATATCCTGCCCAGCTGTGCTCCTGAGCACGTGCATAACATTTGTGTTTGCAGGAGTCTGTTAAACACAATGTGGTATGTTAAATGAGAAGTTCTTCATTGTTTTAATCACCCTCCTCCATGCTGTTCCACAGGAATAAAGTTCTCATGGAGAAAACAAAAAAATCTGTGAGCTCCAGTACTCGGATTAACTGTTGTACACAGTGTCTGTACAAAACAGCATTGGTAAGTGCACCCTGCCTTGTACACACAAGTTGGGTTAAACTTTTTTAAACTAAGATCTCATTGCTCACTCCAGCATTGCATAGCATATTCCCTTGTGTTCCCTTTGCTTGCCAATAGGCCAAATAACCAGTGCACTTTTATTTTATTTTATTTCATTTCATTTATTTATTAAGTTGGATTATGGTAGCATTTAAGAGCTCAAGTCAAGGAAAGGCATCCTACAAATGAGAAGAAAGTGAAGGAGGGAAAATGTTCCTAATTTAAAAATACAAATATGAGAAATGTGGGATTGTCTTGTGTGACATTAATTTGAATACTATGTAACAAGTGCAGTATCAGATTGCCTGTTAATGATCATATTTCTATCTCCTTCTAATATTAGTCCTATCGGCGATTTAAAAATGGCCTGTCAGAATATTTGCACTTATTGCAACTATGGCAGAAGACTCTGAAAGTCATCCGTGGCAAGTTTGGAACCAGTGTTCTTTCCTATTTTGTTTTTCTGAAGTGGTTACTGACTTTCAACATCTTCTCATTCCTTGTAAACTTCAGCTTCATAACAATCCCACAGCTTATAGCATCAGGACCAAATAACCTTTCGTTCAACGGTCTGGAGCTTCTGACCGGGGCTGTAAGTATGTAGAGGCGGGCCCAAACTAGTACTGTATACAAGAGAGATATTTTATAAAATCATCCTAATGTAAAAAAATAGCCACAAGCATTTTCTAGTAACAGCTCGGTGGAGTGGTGGAAGTTTTAATAGTGCTCTTATTTTCTTCTGGTCACTGTAAAATTTTTAATTTGCCTTATAGTTTCATAAGCTGCCCAGTAGCCTGTATGATATTAATTGATCTCACTCTAATTCCTAGAGCATTTGTGTCCTATTCAAAAACTGCTTGGTGCCTTTTTGGCAGCCTCTCAGCGAGCGATTGAATAGGCATGAAGACTGCATTATCCTTTAACCCCTTCTGAATTATCCTAAGACACTATCAGCAGTGAATCTTCCCATGCTATCCTGCCTCTGCAGATATGTTAAGGACTTCAGTTTCCAATGCTGGCACATTTCATAAGCACTGAATTCTTGATTTTTGCAAGGAGCTGGGCAAATCCTTGCATAGAGACGTGTTGAAGTCAGCGGGGCATTACTCGAATGGACCTTTAAATGTGTGCTGGGATCTCTACTCCATCAGGGCCTAAATACCTAAATATTTTTTGGGGGAAGAAAAACCTAAAGGAAAACATCCCAGTATCCCATACTGTGCTAATTTTACTGACACTAAGCTACTGTTTGGTTGTTTATTTGGTCAGAGAGGAGGAGCTGTTCCTTTTTTGGGGAGGTTAGTTTTTTCCACACCTGACAAGAAGGTTGCATCATTTCCACTGTACACGAGGGGGGGGGCGGGTGTCTATCTAGTGAAATAATAACCCAGACTGGTAGCTAAGACCTTCTCAATGTGAGGATGCCATGTTGTTTTTTTAAGAAGGGTAAATATGAACATTCCTGCTGGAATTCTCTTGCAATGTTGCATTTGTGCATTTCAGTTAACAGTTCTCAGTCTTCAGTTGTAAAACTGTTGTGTTCCTAAGTTTCTGGATGCAAAGTAAAAGTATAGCACAAAGGAATTAAAGTACAGTATTTACAGAGTGTGTCCTCGGAAAGGTGGCCAAATAACCTTTGATCTAATGCCAGTTGCAATAATTTTAACTAAGGTCCACTCCTTCAAGGTGTTGTGCACCTGCAGCTCCTCACGTTGATCTCTAGGAAAAGGAGGGGTGCTTCATTGGCCACAAGAAGCACTTGGCACCTGTAAAATTGTGATCAGTAGTTGGGGGGAAAGGAGGGCCTAATCCTGCAAAAACCTTACTAGCAAGAGTGATCTCATTGGGGGTGAATGGGTCTATTCCTGTCAATCAAGTTTTGCAGGATCAGACCCTTGAGTACTCCACTTTATTCAATCAACAGCATGTCTTTTGAGTGCTAACCCAATTTCCATATCATTTTAGGGTTATTTTAAAAAAACAGTGCTCTACTACGGTTTTTACACCAACTCTACAATCACGAAAACTGAGAACAAGTCCTCCTATAACATGCAGCTGGCCTATATTTTCACTATTGGGATTTATTTCATCATCTGCTTCTTTAGCTTGGTGTACAGGTACAATAACTATATATTCCTCCTGCACTTTAAAATGGATATATCTGTATGAAGACAAAAATGCTATTCACATTTTAAGAGCGTCTACTAGTAGTAGTAATAATATCCTTGGCCACTAATTTGGACATGCTGCTGTTGACGAATTCCTGTTTCTAGTTCCTGATAGTAATAAAAGAATCTGGTGAAATTAAATACGCTGTCATCAAATTTCCCCAGTTTAGGGCTACATAGTGTCCAAAGTGCTGCCAGACCCACCAGACAGGGTGTAGAATCACTGCAAAGACACCATTGACCCCCCAGAAGAATTCTGGCTTAGTCAGTTGAGTGTAATCCCATTATGAATGCTGCTGTCCATAACTTCCATGAGTGATTTGCTGCATTGAAATGGCCCTTCAGACGCAGCCATTGCTGACATGGAATAGGGGAAAAGAAGGCAGGAAGTAGCAGGGTATGTAAAGAGACCTGTTGACCTCAGTTTCTCCATCTGTAAAATGTGCATAAAGGGAAAGGGGAGTGACTGTAACTGAACTCTACATTCACTAATCAAGGAAGGTAGATTTCTGTAGTTTGCAAGACTGATTTTTTCCCCCCACCCTGTTTGAGTCTTTCCTCTCAAAGACTCCCTGCCTTTCCCTAATACTGATCTCCTGCGTGTAACTTCTACTGCAGCATGGCAAAGTCCTTCTGTAAGAACTTCATCAATCTTCAGACTTACTCTGGAAGTGCTGCCAAGCTTCTCTGCATCTGGGACTTCAATATAACCAATGAGAAAGCTGTGAAACTGAAGCAAAGCAATCTCAGTACACAAATAAAGGTACAGAATGAAATGGATCGGAAAGAAATCCTCTCCCCGTGTGAGCAGATCTAACTCTTGGTTTGAATGTATGACTTGCTCAAGAAAGTGCCATCGGATACTTCAGAGATCCAACTTCTTCCTGCCCCACTAGTTGACTATGTGAAGGTTTTCTGTTAGGAGCCATTGGCTTAACAACATATTTCTAAAGGAATTTTTTTCTAGCTCCTTCTTTTTTGTCCTGGCAGTTGAATCTCTACAACTGTGGCATGAATATTTGCCCAGCTCTATTTTTTTTTTCAGACCTGCAGCCAAACAGTGGCCTTTAGCTAGAAGGTGGGGGGAACATACTGCTCTTTGCCTGGCATTATCTAGCATACTGCTGATTTAACTGAGATTGTTTCCATATAACATGCTTCTCTCCCTCATTGTGGCATATCCTATATGGCTGTGCACATGAACGAATGGTGCCTTGCCCCTAGCTCATGTTTTTTCCTTTATTTTTGGCCTTTTTTATCATTGTGGGTTTGGTTTTCTTGGTATTGGATCACTTAGGTAGAAAGGCACTGTTGGGAGCTGTAGCCCTAACTATGAAGTATGATGAAACTTGTACAAGAGACTGCCCCAAACATAGTGAGTACAATTGTGCTGCCTGCACTAAGGGCTTGTCTTCACTACCGGGGTAAGTCGACCTAAGTTACGCTACTCCAGCTATGTGAATAATGTAGCTGGATTCGACGTAGCTTAGATCAACTTACCCCAGTGTCTTCACTGTGCTGCGTCGATGGGAGATGCTCTCCAGTCGACTTCCCTTACTCTTCTCAGAGAGATGGAGTACTGGAGTCGACTGGAGAGCGCTCTGCTGTTGATCTAGTGGGTCTTCACTTGACCCACTAAATCGATCCCTGCTGTATCCATTGCAGTAGCATCAATCTTCCTGTAGTGGAGACCAGCCCTAAGAGATCACCTGTATTCTATCCCTTGAATGGTCACTTAGGACAGGTGTGGAGAGAGCACTGGCCTGGGATTTAGGAGACCTGGTGAGACTGAGGTACTAGGGGGCCACCCTGACGTTACTCAATTAGGGCAAACTGCAAAGAATGTGGCAGACAGTCCCCAAAGCTAGTGGATGTCCCAATGCTTAGAGTTACCAAACCAACATAAAACAGCTTCCACAATACCTCACTGGTTGCACAGAAGCCAAAACACAGTTCCCTTATAGCAACCCAGCCTTGGGCTTCCACCCAGACACCCAAATCAGATATGCTGAAGATTACTGAAAATCTTATTCATCATATAAGAAAGTTCTACCAATCCTAAAGGATTTGACACATTACCTCCCAAGTTAATGAATATTTCAGATTTTACCCAAATACACGCTGACAGCCAATTCTTATTAACTAAACTGAAATTTATTAAAAAAAAGAAAAGAGAGTGAGTATTGGTTAAAAGATCAGTATTACATACAGACATGAGTACAATTCTAAGTTCAGTTTTATAGTAGAGATGGTGAGCTTTATAGTTGCAAAGAGTTCTTTCAGACTTAGTCCACAGGTTATAGTCCAATGTTCATATTCCGGGTGATCCAGGTGGGACTGCAGATCTCAGTTTTATGACTTAAGCTTCCCCTGCATAAAGCATCAGGCAGATCTGAAATGAAAGAATCAGATCCCAAGAGTCTTTTATACAGTTTTCTAGCAGCCTCTTGACCATACAGTCCTGGGTGAACAATAGGCTTTTGATGTAACCTTCTGCTTCCCAAACATGATGGGTAATTAACTACATGGATTAACATAAAGTAATTTATCCATTAAGCAGTTTATCACAAACTTTAAAGAGACATATAGACAATGAGATTATTTCACCCAAGATTCATCTAAATGTTAATATTCCCTTTTGATCTCTGAATCAGTAGCTATAGTAATAGACAGGAACTGTCTGTTTACATGGCTAACATCTAAGAAGATATAAGTAAATGCATACAATTAGTATTAGTAGCAATACAAGTTTGCATTTCAAAGTTCTAGCCTATCTAAGATGGAGTGGCCCTAATTAACATTTACATACTTTTCTAACATGTCTCTAAAGGTTGAATCTGAATCAATTAGCCTGTGAGCTGCTTAACCCTTTCTGGCCATGTGTCAAACCTGAGTTCTATTCCTGGCTTGGCCACTAGTCTGCTGGGAGACGGACATGTCACTGCCCCTCTCTATGCCTCAGTTTCCCCATCTATAAAATGTGGGTAATGATATGAACAACCTTTGTAAATCACTTTGAGATCTATTGCTCAATAGCACTAGGTAAGAGCTAGATATTATTATTGTTGTTGTTATACTATTGACTAAGGCCTATGCTTAATTAGCAAGTGTTTGATTGCAGGAATCCCTGTCTGAAGTGACCCTCAAGGTACTGAACCTTTCTCTAAAGCAGAGAATTGCTCGTATCGCTATTCATCTGGTGGTTTGGGTGGCTTCCTTGGGAATAGCAGCTGCTTGTTGTGCTGGTGTTTACTTCCTCTCAAGAAATGAACTACAGGTAAGGACAAGGTTTGGTAAACTGCTACCCTGGAAACACAGGCTTCAACATTGGTATGCTGGACTCTTGAGTGCTAATGACTATTCATGATTAAGGCTTGAAAGACAATAAGGCATCATAGGTGTTGCTTCTGCCAATAGGCTCATATAACCTTCCATAACTTAATACTAGTTTAAATAATCAAGGCCTAGACGGCAGCAGGAAGAATTCCTTAGTTTGGATTCCAGTAGCCTTATTCTGCTAGGTACTACAAAGAAAAACAATGAAAAGACAGAAAATGCTGTCTGGTGCACTCTAAGGCCCCAGTACTGCACTTGGATCTGCGAGTGCCCTCCCCTTGCCTGTGTGGGTACAGAGGTCCATCCTAGCAGGACAGGGCATATGAAAGCATGACAGCATAGGTTAAATGCAGAGCCGTGACTCTCCAAGAGAATGCAGGCAGCGCAGTGTACAAACTGTTCCACAAAGACAATTCTGAGGGGAGGCTCTCTTATGCTTTATTTTTCTTTCCCTTTAAGCTCCTGGAAGGTAACAAAAGTGAGCTGGAAAAGGAGGCTGCCACGCTAGTGCTGCCCATTGTTGTGTCTCTCCTCAACCTCCTCATCCCCTTCTGCTTCGCCTTGTTTGGACTCATAGAGAAATTCCAGTATCCCAGACATCAGCTCTACGCCACTATTATCAGGTATCCAGTGCCATCCTCTCCTAGTTAGCCGCACGAGCTGCCTGAAGCTGCTGCACTTTTTCTGTCGACGAAAGAGTACTGAAAGCAGCAGCCTGCTATGCATCAGGGCAGTCGCTCCATTCAAAGGACTTGCGACTCCACCTCTAATGCTGCCTGTTATGTACTTGGAGCTCGCTACAGTGCCACAGCATCAGTGGAGGCAAGTGTATTGTTTCCCTCTCTTTCAAGCATATCCTGATACACTGGGCTTTGCTCAGCCTGTGGTGCAGACCCCAGTGTGGGAAAGATGGAAAATGGAGGGACGGTTGGTTACAGCAATACAAAGTACCATCATCCCTGCTCCACCGAGAGTGTCTTCTAAAGCTGGCCAAGTGGAGCTGCACTGTACTTTAAAGCTGACATCCCTAGTGTAGGACAATGTGCAAATACTGCTGCCTTTCTCCCACATGGAATGTCACACATCTCACTTGCAACGTGTTTCACAGAATCAAATGCATTAGAAAGGAGTGATGTGCAACTGATGTCACATCCCTCCATGTTTGTTTAACAGGAATCAATATAGTTACTTCTTCTTTGTAGGAATGTTTGTCTGAAAATATCAATAATTGGAATCCTCTGCTACTACTGGCTTAACGATGTGGCTACATCAGAGAAAGAGGTAAAGTTCTAATCACTCATGTGTACAAATCTTTGCCATAAAACACATGGTCAGGAATTAGCTTTAAACCACTTTCATAATATTTTGTCTAAACATCAGGAAATATGTGATCAGTGGAGGAAAAGGTGTGTGAAAGGTGACAGACTGTTGGGATGAAATTTGCCCCAGTGCAGAGGGCTATATGTGGCCTCTTAAGAAAGGGAAGGAATTGTGACCTTGACATTCTTCAGCTGGATCCAGGAATCTTTGGAGAAACAACTGTTGTGGGGAAAAAATGTCAGAGTATGACATCCAGCTTAGGTCAGTACTAGCTATAGCTCACTGTATAGACAGAGACAATGATGAATTCCGTTGTACTGGATCTGAGCACATTTTTGAGCTCTATCCTCACTGGAGTTGTTTTGGGAGGCTGTCTGAGGGGGAGGGAAACTAGAGTGAACAAGGGTCTGAGCCACAGCCTCCTGAAGTTTTTCCGTTTGTCTTTCAATGAGCTTTGGATCAGGGTCCAGAAGTTCATACACTAGACAGAGACATTTGAATTAAATACACTCATTATTTTTCTCTCTTAAAAGTGCTGGGAAAGCCTAGTTGGCCAAGATATCTACCGTCTCATTGTGATTGACTTCATATTTTGCTTGCTTGGTTCTTTCTTTGGAGAATTTGTACGAAGGTGAGTGCGATTTCTAGATTACATCCTTACTGATTTGATGGCAACATTTTAAATTAATGCTCAGTTTGTACCCGTTATCTGATAGAGAAGTATTTTTACATTTAAATTTTAGCTGCTTCATCCTATATAGCATAACTCTTGGCTCAAATGAAAAATGTTCTTTGGCTTCTGTCATCCATGCAGCATATTCATGAACATCAGTATTTTGCCAAACACAGATATGTGCTTATTCTTCCATTTGCTGCCTAACTGACAAACAGTGCACACTTTTTCATAATACACCATTAATATAAATCCACATATAGTTAGTCATTGTTACTTATATGCAGGAGTTTCCTTTAAAGATTGTTGCAGTTCTATAGTTCATGATTTTGTGTCATTTTCAGAATCATTGGAACTAAATGTTGCAAAAAACTTGGAGTGCCAGAATTTGATATTGCACGAAATGTTTTAGACTTGATCTACACACAGACTTTGGCCTGGTAAGTGATGAGTTTTCATTCATACCTGCTGTAAAATATTAGTATTTATTCCTACAGAGCCACTATGAAAAACAGCCTGATGATGATGTTTGCGACAGATAAGGATATGGCAGGAAATTGCCCTGGGAGACCTCATTGAATTAAGTTTAAGTAGCGTAGGGTTCATTGTATTAAATGAATGATTGATCTATTATTGTGGGCTGGGATTGTATGTAACCTAGTCTTTTGAAGCTATACCCTGTTTCCTGATTACTCTTCCCAGAATGTCATGAGCAAAGGCCCAAGCTGTATAAAGGAAGGACTGACCTATTCCTGGCTCGGCTAGTTCTGACCTAAGGCCACTATGAACTTGTAACCACAGGAAAACCCTTTGTGGGGTTTGAAGGACTGACTTTTACCAGAGCCGTTGTTGGAGTTGGGGAATGGGGCTGATCTCTCTCTGGGGAGGGCGGAGGGTAAAGCTTATTAGCATGTGTGTAGACTCCTTTATTGTTTTTAATATGTTTTTTCTGTAATGCTTTCACCTTAAGAATAAGTGTGTTTTGCTTATAAAGAGCTGTGTGGTAACCTGTAACTGCTGGCAATAAACTGGTCATAGCTTTCAGCAAGAAAGCAAAGCACAGACTGAGGCCTGTTTAGGCAGTCTGGCTTGCTAGGAATAATACAGTGTAGGCAAAGGACTGTGCAGTCTGGATAAATGCCAGTCAGGAGGGAGAGAGACATGGGTCTCTGCCCAAGAGAGGTGACGGCTGGGAGCCCAGAGCGGGTCCCTTGGTGAACCACGGAGAGGGAATACAGATGCATTTGCCCTGAACTGTGACCACATTTACAAGTGCTTGGCTACCACAATGGTAAGAATGGTATAAAAACCTTGATAGAAAGACATTTTAACCTACCTTTTCTTAAAATTGTAACTTAAAGACACACCCATCCCCTGTTTTTTGTCATTCCCCACTCTGCAGAACATGGGTGTGGGGGGTGCTGCAGCACCCCCAGGTTTTATGCAGGGCCACTGGCCCTGCGCCCCGCTCCCCAGCCGCTGACTCTGAGCAAAAACCTGGGGGTGCTTCCTGTGCCTACGCCCTGGCCCGGCCCTCCGCCCGCACTCCGCTCCCCAACCCCTCACCTCACCTGGGGCTCGGGTCCTGTCTGCCTGCCCTACTCCCCAGCTGCTGGCCCAGCCCCCGGGGCCCCACGCCCAGCCCCACCCCCTGCTCCCAGGCCTTCGCTCCCGGGGCCTGCCTCACTCCCGGCCCCGCACCCGGGGCTCTGCTCCTGGGGCCCTGGATGCCGGCCCTGCTCCCCGGCCGCTGGTCACATGCCAAGGGCCCCGCACCTGCACCCCCGCTCCTAGGGCTCCACTCCAGGGGCCCCACACCTATCCCCACAGCTGGGGCTCTGCTCTTGGCCCTGCACATGGGGTCCTGACTGCTGGTCCCTGCCCGGGGCTCCACTCCTGGCCCCACGCCTGCCCCCAGCTGTGGCCTCGCCCCCCACCCCCCCGTCTCAGAGACACAGCTCTACTCCCAGCCTCAGTGGGGGAGGCAGGGGGAACAGGGAAGGGGGCTGGCTTTCAGCACCCCCACTACTAAAAATGTTCCAGCGCCACTGCTGCAGAATTGAAGTAAAACTAATAACAGTGATTTTATGCAGGACCTACACAAAGTAGTCTTCTTTCTGGCCACAACTGAAAACTGGGGGGTGGAAGGAGGTTGTAGGAAGGAGCATCCTGGGTCTTTGATATTATGTCTTACTTCCCTACTGAAGTAGCATCACTATCAAAGCTTTTCTAATATCAAATGGTGTTAGCAACAAGTTGGGAAGGAGACTGTCCGATGAGCGACAGAATAAGGAAGGAAATTGTTTTCCAGATTCTAAAAGAATATTGCAAATGTTTTGCTTTATTTTTAAGTATAATTTTTAAAAGGTTAATGTACCTATAACAAGTTTTACTTATTGTTACATTTAACAATATTAATATTATAATAACTTTATCCAAATATAGTCTGATATATTCTATTTTCATACCATGCAGTAAAAACCAAAGACTGAGTTTTCATATGTTTTTGGACTCTTTCTCCCCAACATTTTTTTTTTCTTGTAGGATTGGCATCTTCTTCGCACCTTTAATGCCAGCCATGCAGATTATATCATTTTTTATAATATTTTATGTAAAAAAGGTAAGGAGCTTTATATTTTCTCTTCTTCAAGAACCATGAACCCTAACTAGTCCAACATCTCAGCAAGAGCACATTCTTACCTGAGTTTTCAGGAGCAAGGTGGAAGCTTCGGCTTCTTGAAACATGGATCATTACTGTCAGGAGCCTTGAATGATACTGTATCTATGTCCTGCCTCTACAGAAAAAGTTCTTCAGGGGGCAAAAAGAGAGGTTAAGGGCAAAATTTGTCAGGTGCAGAGAATGAAGTAGTGAAATGAAAGCGTGGGTGGGTGGGTGTGACAAAACCAGAAGTCCCCCCATTGTTGTATGCATGACTGTACTATTTTCAATAATTGAACACTTAGACTGTGTCTACACTATGAGTGCTACTGCTGCAGCTGTGATGCTGTAATGTATCCTACATTGACAGAAGGGGTTTTTCTGTTGATTTGTAGCTAATCCACCTCCCCAAGCGGTAGTAGCAAGATCAATGGAAGAACTGTTCCATTGACCTAGCCACATCTATACCAGTGAGCGAGGTTAGCTTAACTATGGTGCTCAGGGGTATGAATTTTTTCACACCCCTGAGCAATGTAGCTAAATTGATCTTAATTGTAAGTACAGACCAGGCCTGAGTCTTCTGCCATAGCATATAGGAGAAGTTGACTTCTGCTGAGTTCTTCTCAAACTCAACAAATATTAAATGTTTTGTGGTCTTGAAAGAAGAATTGTACCATTGATCAAAACTCCCTTGAACTTTGGGGTTCAGGTGAATTGCCCCCTAATCTGGTTTTCAAAATCCTGACCAACAGCATCCAGTTTTGCCTCTCACTATTTGAAAGGCTGTACTTTATAATGATGTAGTATGTTTGTTGCTGGAAGTGCTGTTTGGAAACTGTTGATGAATGCTATTCCTATGAATTTGCTAGCAATTTCAACTGGATTGAGTGAAACACAGTTATTTAAGTGGCCTGTAACACAACTCCATCTGTGTGTGTGTGTGCATCTTTTTTTAAAGGTCAGTCTGATGAGGAATTGTCAACCACCTCGCAAAGTCTGGAGAGCTTCTCAGATGACAACGCTTTTCATTTTTCTGCTGTTTTTCCCTTCCTTTACTGGAGTCCTGTCTGTAATGGCGATCACTATCTGGAGGTAGGAAAAAGCATCAGCATTCAGTCTTCACTATCTCTAAACTGAATTACACCTTAATCAGAAACCAAACAGGTGGAGATATTTCAATACATACTAAAGAGAAATCTGCATTGTCTTCCACTGAAAGGTTTCCAGTGTTGCTCATAAACTGTTCAGGACTCTAAGGAACACTATTGCAAACTCATAGACTTTAAGTCAAACTCTTGAAAGCTGTGCTCAACTATTGAAAGAGAGTGGAATTGAGACTGTGCGGGTCCCCTCAAAGATCTGAGGGATGAGAAGGAAGCAGAGGAAGGGTGGTACTGGCCTGTGACATGGGTAACCCAGGTTCATTTCTTTCCTCTGCCACAGACTTCCTGTGTGATTTCAGGCAAGTCACATGGTGTCTCTTTGCCTCAGGTCCCCCATCTGTAAAATGAGACAGAGTAGAATTTCCCTGCTTCACAGCAGAGTGTGAGGATAAATGCACTAAAGACTGTGTGAGGCGCTTGGATACTATAGTAATGGGAGCCATGTAGGTATGATAGATAGAAGCTGCTATTCCTGTTTGTCCATTTTCCTTACATTCACTTCTGCTCTCTCACATGGAGGAACAAAAGGCGGCCCAAGAAACAATGCAAGATGTATGGAGGCAGAAAACTCTTATAAGAAAAATCAGATGAGTTGCAAACCTCTGTTTGGCGACTTGAGTTTGGTTATTAAATGAAACATTTGCTGTGACAGTCTGGCTCTCCCTCCTCTCTTTCTCTCAGAAGTTTCTGTGACAAACCCATTTCCTCTTCTCTCTTGCACCCAATACAGCAGCCTCGCTTGCTAGCTACCAAAAAGTGACTTAAGATCAAGGTCAGGCCCAGAAATCAGGGTTCAAGTGGGATGTTTCCTAGTAGATCTTCATAAACACTGGGAGGTTTCACTCAATTCAGATTTGCATGGCTTGGCTCCATTCCAGTCTCTGCAAACCAAACCTTCCACCTTATCACAAACAGAAACCTTTATTAACCTACCTCATGAATGCTAAGACCTTTTTATTTTTAGTCTGAAAATTACTGCTTTTGCTAGGGGCTGACTCACATCCTGTTTTTACCAAAAATCTTATCTGAATATTCTTCTACAAAACTGGGGCGGAAAAACAAGGTGGTGGTGTTGTGGTTTTTAAGCATGCATGATGCATCTATAAAAGCAATGGTTTTTTACATTCATAAGTTTACTGCAAAATCTATGTAGCCTCTACTATGGCAATTAACTTGTTATAACTAGCTAGAGATTGGCACCTGAAAGGCAGTGCTGCCTACTGCTCTACTGTGAGAGGGTCTTGTGTCCAGGGTCGGCGCAACCCATTAGGTGACCTAGGCGGTCGCCTAGGGCACTGGCATTTGGGGGGTGGCGACCGCGGCGGCCGAACATCTGGCCGCCACGGTCATCGTCGGTATTTCGGGGGCGGGACCTTCCGCTGCCTCTGTCGGGGGCGCCATTTTGGGAGCGGGGCCTTCCGCCACCTAGGGCGCCAAAAAGTCTGCCGGCGCTCCTGCTTGTGTGTCTGCTCAGATAGTCAACTGGGCCCATGCTATCGGCCAGGGACTCATCAGTGTAAAAACTTAAACACAGACATGGAGCAAGCCCTCTGTCAGTTAAGATTTGCTCAGGCAGTTACACTTCAGTGAGTTGAACTGTATGAAGTCTCCCAAGAAGACCTAGTATTCTGTGGCAACGGGTGTAACTAACCCAAGGGTGAGGGTACAGAGGCCCAGATGAAATGAACTAGCACTTTTTAAAAAATATACTTTGTCTTGTTTTTCTAGGCTGACGCCTTCTAAACAGTGTGGTCCGTTCCAAGGCTTGACCTCCATAATTCATGCCGTTTCTGGGTGGATACACATATTGGACAGCTATTCCAGCTCGAAATGGGTGGTGTGGATTTATCGTAACTTAATTGGAAGCGTGCATTTCTTCTTCATCCTCACCGTCATCGTCCTGTAAGTGTCCATAAATGAAACGGGGGGGGGGGGGGGAGAAAGTGAGGGAAACTTCTTCATGAGGCGTTCATTCTCTGTGATGAAAACGCAAAGGAAACTTTAAAGCTTCATTGGTGGAAACAATAAATATATTGGAATTTAGTGAGAATTTGTGATATGTGAATAGAGAAGCAGACAATTTGCTCCTTTTTATATGAGGTGCTCAGAGCTCTTTACAAAGCAGCCTCACACTAGCCCTATGAGAGACTGTTCTGAAAGTACACCCACTTTATTGGGTATCCAGATTTACAAAGCCTCTTCCCACTAGTGCATTTACAACTTACAAAATAAGCAAATCATCTTGGATACAACTGATAGGATAGTTTGTTCTTCCTGTTTGAAAGGTAAGCAAATCGATAAGTAAAGGGGGCAGATTTTCAAAGGCCCAAATGACAGGCCGGATCTACACTAGGAACTTTTGCCAGTATAGTAATGTTGATTAGAGGGTGATTTATTTTTGGTGACATTTTTATACCAGCAAAAACCCTAGTGTAGATGCAATTATGGGTGGCAGGGGAAGGGGGTCCTTTTGCTAGCATAGCTTCTTTTGTTTAGAGGAACTAGTATAAGCTATGCCGGTATAGACTGTCTATATATTAGGAGGGTTTGTTGGGGTAGCTGGAACCGGTAAACTTTTTCTAGGCTGTGGGCTAGCCAACACTGCAAAGCCCTTTAGCGCCAGAGATGCAGCTTATATTAACAAAAGGGGAGGGATAGCTCAGTGGTTTGAGCATTGGCCTGCTAAACCCAGGGTTGTGAGTTCAATCCTTGAGGAGGCCATTTAGGGATCTGGGGCAAAAATCTGTTAGGGGATTGGCCCTGCTTTGAGCAGGGGGTTGGACTAGATGACCTCCTGAGGTCCCTTCCAACCCTGCTATTCTATGAAAAGGAGTTCATTTGCTGATATAAGCTGATCTTCACTGGGTTTTGCTGGCAGAGCTATGTCAGTTAGGGGTGTGATTTCCCCCCCCCCCCCATCCCATCACCTCCACACGCTGTCAACCAATGTAGCTACGCCAGCAAAACTTTGTAGAGTAGACCTGGTCTACATCTACACTACAGACTTCTGCTGGTATAGCTATGTCAGTCAGGGGTGTGATTTGTGACCAGCGTAGCCTGTGCCAGAAGAAGCCCCTATTGTAGGTGCAGTTATACCAGCAACACTGTGCTTTTTACCTGAAACGCTTGGTTAACTGCTGTACCAGAACAAAGCACGGGTAGGTTGGTATAGCTGCATCGGCATTAGGAGCCCTTTGCTATTTTATACTGGCATTCCTATATACCAGCAAAGCACTTCTAGTGTAGACATGGCCCTGGTATAGACCTGGCTTTGGCATGTAATTCCCATTGGCACCTAACTGCCATTTGTGTCTTTGAAAAGCTCTCCCAAAGCAGTTATGGGTTTTGCCCAAGACTCCAGAAATCAGCAGGAAAATTGGGAATAGTAGGTGAGTCATTGCTCCCAGTCTCATAGTCCAATCACAATCCCTTCTAAGAGTCAAATCCTGATCCCATAAAAATCAATAACAAAACTCCAAGAGATTCCAGTGGAACCAGGATTTGCCTCTATGTGATAGTTATTAAGGTTCATTAATTGGCAGGGGAAGGGGAGGGACAGTGCCAACAACTGGTACAAGGTTGGTTGAAAACAATGGATTCCTGTCTAGAACTAAAAGGTGCCTTGTGGTGTTGACCTGCCTGCCTTGTATTTGTGTAAGAGCCCATACAGCTTTGGGTCTTTCCCAATAGAGCTTCTGACCCATTTAGTATTTGTCTGCCATTACTCATAAATGGGACAAGGTGGGTGAGGTAATATCTTTTATAACAACACTGCATATTACTTATAAGTAATCACTGTGTAAAATGAACAAGAGCTCTTCTTGTTTGGCAGTGATTTGGAAGAGAAGCATCACCCGAATATAAATACTCACGTGCTGAACTTTCTTTTCTTTCAGAATTATCACATATCTTTACTGGCAAATAATAGAAGGAAGAAAGATAATGGTCAGACTCCTGCATGAGCAAATTATTAATGTAAGTTTGTTTTTCAGGTTTCTATTATTTAAAAAAAGACAGCAAACATGTTAGCTCGTTTCCTCATGTCCGTTGCATATGACTCTTGCACGTAGAGAGGTTTCTGTTTTGGCACAAGTGAGAAGAGAAAAATATCCTCCTAAACACACTTGACTAATCAACCCTGTATGCAGTTTATTTTAAGATTATGCAGGGCATCACACAATTCCTCAGACGTGTTATTTGAAGCAAGGAAATGGTTTGTTTTCCACAGGTGTGGTGTCAGATGGCTAGGCGTCAAGATATGGTACTTTCAGGAACTAGTAGTCTGATCTGGCTCTGCAAACTGTGTGTCTTTGTTAGATTTGGTTTCTAAATAGACAGAAATTGAATTGGTGGGTATAGCCTTTTCAGTGCAAATACCATTCCCATTAATGCTAATGCCTAAGAGGACAGTAAAACCTGGGTGTTGTAAAAAACACCACAGAGCAGTTGCTTTATTTTCTTTGTGAAAATAAAAGTACAATTAATTTTACTTTCGTAAATATTATTTTTATGCTTTTTGCTTGGTATGTGTGAGGAGGGGTCTGAAGTTCATCATCCCAAAGGCTTTTGTGACAATAAAGACAGACTTAGAGTAGCACCTTGAGTTGTGTGAAACTTTGGGGTCATGCACCCCCATCCCTGAGACTTTTGGCTAAGCAGGATTTGGTTAGTCTGGAGAGCTGGCCAGCTTGCTAGGGAGAGGACAGGGGCTGCCAGAGCTGACTCGCTTTCTGAAGCTGGGATGTGGGGCCTATTTTCTGCATATAAAGTCTGTGTAGAAGTCATCTTGGGTGAAATTCAGCAGTTTGCGATGGTCCTGTGTATGCTCCTTGGGCGCGAGAATAAGAATTGTCGTGTGCCAGGGAGGTAGGCTCCATGCTGGCTCTGAATGTACTGATATGTGGGCACCACTGGATCTGTTCTAGTGGCCAAGACAACCCCGATGGAGGTAGAAAGAGCCAGCCTGTTGGCTAGAGTAGTGACTGCAGAGGGGCTGTACTGCAGGCTTCCTGTCTGTCTGCCTGCAGCTGGAGAAGATGATTTTATTTCTCCTCACCCTACCCTCCCGCTGCTGCCACCTCCCCTGCAGGGTAGCTACGTAGTCTGTTTAATCAGATTCCTGCAGGATTTGAGAATGTAACTACATGCATAACAACTCCCTCTTCTGCATTCTCTCAGCTGGCTTTGGGAAAGCTAGTGCTTTAGACTGCATCTCTCCCTGCCTCCTCAGTAAACCTTTGGGGTTACAGCCTGTGACGGGTTCGGTCACAGAGACCCCCTTGGGACGGTCACCTGATGTGCTGAGATTACCTCTGAGCCCATTTTCCCTGCCAGCTTGGGACTCCAGAATCCTGTCTTGTTGAGCCAGACAAACTAGCCTGCTGCAATACAGGCCCAGGTCTGGTCCATGCCCCCAAAGCTGCAGACTTTAGGTGACCTGCTTAGCAGTTTTTGGTTATCTCCAGCACCCAGACACCCAGCTCCCAATGGGATCCAAACCCCAAATAAATCCGTTTTACTCTGTATAAAGCTTATACAGGGTTAACTCATAAATTGTCCGCCCTCTATAACCCTGATAGAGAGATATACACAGCTGTTTGCTCTCCCAGGTATTAATCACTTACTCTGGGTTTATCAATAAACAAAAGTGATTTTATTATGTGTAAAAAGTAGGATTTAAGTGGTTTCAAGTAATAATAGACAGAACAAAGTAAGTTACCAAGCAAAATAAAACAAAACACGCAAATCTAAGCCTAATACATTAAGAAACTGATTACAGATAATATCTCACCCTCACATGTTCCAAAAAGCTTCTTTCAAAGACTAGACTCCTTCCTATTCTGAGCCCAATCCTTTCCCCTGGCAATGTCCTTGTCAGTTCCAGCAGACATCTTAGGTGGAAACTAGGGGTTTTCTGATGACTGGAAGCTCCCTTTGTTTGGTTCCACCCCCTTTTATATCTTTGGCACAAGGCGGGAATCTTTTGTTTCTCTGGGTCCCCACCCCTCGTTATAAATGGAAAAGCACCAGGTTTAAGATGGATTCCAGTATCAGGTGACATGGTCACATGTCATTGTGAGACCCCTTCCATTCTTCCAGGGCTGGCAGGCACATATACAGGAAGGCTTGCTGGTAAATAAACCATTTACTGCCAATTGTCCTAGTCAATGGGAGCCATCAAGATTCTAAACAACCATTAATGGCCCAACTTTGCCTAATTACAATAGGACCTCAGAGTTATACTTCATATTCCTAGCTTCAGATACAAAGATCATGCATGCATACAAATAAGAGGAATATTCAGTAGGTTATAACCTTTATACTGATACCTTACAAGAGACCTTTTGCTTGAAGCATATTCCAGTTACATCATATTTACACTCATAAGCATATTTCCATAAAACATTATGGAGTGCAACGTCACACAGCCCATCTAGAGATAAGTTTTGACTAATGGAGTTAGAATAACTTGGGTCTTATCTACTCTGGGAAATTATTCTGCTATACATATGCCAGTCAATTTCTGTTATAGCTGTGCCAGTATAACTCTCTTGTGTGGACATGATATTCTGGAATAAATGTGATTTTATTCCACAATTATTCCACTTTGATTGTAATTGCTATCCTGGTCAATTTCCCTATGTAGACAAGCCCTGCGATTGCATTAGGAATAATATGCACATTCAAGTTAATAACATTCTTTTTTTTTTATTGTAGGAAGGAAAGGATAAAATGTTTTTACTTAATAAACTACGTGCACTGCAGACATCAAAACTAGACCCACTCAAAGGAGAACAGCAAGAGGTCAGTTCAAAGGCGTGGATGTTTCTGTGTTGTTCACATTCTTTAGATAAATGATCACAAGGCCAGAAGGGAACACTATCTATGAAACAGGAAAAGATTAAGACTGAGCTCTCAAAACTGGATACTCTCATGAAAAACCAACCTTCCACACAAACTTCCTCATGGATAGACTTTACAAAAACTAGACAAGCCATTTACAACACAAACTTTGCTTATCTATGAACTGCTGATTTTATAAATCAATCACCAATTGGGGGTACATCCACTCCAGTTGTTAACACCTTTGCAAAGGCTAGTCTGGACAATGCCAATGCACTTGTAATTTACCCAGGGGATCACCAGAAGGTAAACATCTCAAGTAAAGACAACCTCCCTGTTGGTGTTTACAAAGCCAAAGGAAAACCTTCCTAACATAGACGTGGTGTGACAGTCACAAAAGGGCTCATCCATTCTCAGGCCTCCTCTAGACTAGGGGAAAAGGTGCTTTCCCCTTCACCCCCAACTGAGTTAGGTCACAGGAGCTTATTACTCCACAGAAAATCCCATTCAGCATGAATGTGGAGAGTTTTTAATACCCTTTGGCTTGAATTTAATAGGTCAAGGTTAGCCTGAAGTGGGGTTTTCAATCTTTAAATGAGCTCAACTGAGCTAATTTGACTTGAAAAAAGGACCCGTTTTTCCTAGCCTAGACAAGGCCAAGGTAAGAGTCCGTCCCTGGAGCGGATTCAGCCCGGGAGAGTTGTTCTGATGTTGATATGCTACCCTGTGTTCCGCTGGTTGTGTATTGTCACTCAGTATCCTGCTGGGATAGATGGATGGAGCTCTGAAATAAGACAGGAATATTCCTGTCTAATTTCCTTCTACCATTGTGCTGGTCTCAAGTGCTGGTTAATCACATCCTGCATTCTCCCCTGTCTTCAAAACTCTCCTCTGGGCTCTTTAATGCTAAGACCACTTGTTTCTCTGTTACAGCCATTCTGCTTTTCTTTACAGATTCCCCTCTCTTCCTACATCACCCCCCACAAAGCCACCCGAAAGAAAGGGAAGCAAGCTAAAAAAATAGTAAAAAAGGAAACAAAGGAAAAGAGCCCAAAGAGACACAGAAGAAAATAAACTCTTTTTATCTCAGGAAGCTCAGTGCATCCAAATTCTCAAGCAGCATAGACAGAGCAATTCTCAAGCCACAACTTCTAGTGCAAAAAGAACAGGAGTACTTGTGGCACCTTAGAGACTAACAAATTTATTAGAGCATAAGCTTTCGTGGGCTACAACCCACTTCTTCGGATGCATATAGAGTGAAACATATATTGAGGAGATATATATACACACATACAGAGAGCATGAACAGGTGGGAGTTGTCTTACCAACTCTGAGAGGCCAATTAAGTAAGAGAAAAATTACTTAATTGGCCTCTCAGAGTTGGTAAGACAACTCCCACCTGTTCATGCTCTCTGTATGTGTGTATATATATCTCCTCAATATATGTTTCACTCTATATGCATCCGAAGAAGTGGGTTGTAGCCCACGAAAGCTTATGCTCTAATAAATTTGTTAGTCTCTAAGGTGCCACAAGTACTCCTGTTCTTTTTGCTGATACAGACTAACACGGCTGCTACTCTGAAACTTCTAGTGCAGTTGCCCAAGCTGTGATGTCTTTCCTCTACAATGCACAATGCTCTTCTATTCCACCCAGTTATTTGTATCTAAAGCAATAAAAGATTCTTGTGGTAACCGATGAATTGTCAGTGTAACTCTAGAGGGCCAAATATGCCAATCCAGAAAACAGGAGACAGACCACCAGCATAGCATAGTGGTAAGAGCAAGGAACTGGGAGCTGAGATCTGAATTCTATTCCTAACTTGCTGGGTGGCTTTGGGCAAGTAATTTACATCCGTGCCTCGGTTTCCCCATTTGAAAATTGGGAGTTATGAGATTCACCTGCCTTTGAGATTATTTGACAAAGGGTTCTGTACAGTGCATGCCAAAAGCACTATTGTTATTTCTCAGTATCTCCACGAGATGGAGACAGGAGCCAAATAAAACTTTGTAGCACCAATTCTTGAATAAAAGGCACTAATCTGCCTAAGCAGGCCTGTTCACGTTGTCTTCCAGACAGCTGGAGATAAGCTAATGAACTCAAAGCACTTTGGAGGACAGGATTAGAGTTCAAAATGACTTTGATAAATTACAGAATGGGTTTGAAGTCAACAGATTAAATTCAGTGAAGACAAGTGCAAAGTATTACACCTAGGAAGAAAAAAATCAATTTGCCCAAGTACAAAATGGGGAATAATTGGCTAGGCAAGCAGTACTGCTCAAAAAGGATCTGAGGGTTGTAGTAGATCACAAATTGAATATGAGCCAACAATGTGATACAGCTGCAGAAAAGGCTAATATAATTCTTGGGTATATTAACAGGAGTGTCATATATGAGAGGTAATTGATCTGCTCTATTTGGCACTGGTGTGGCCTCAGCTTGAGTATTGGGTCCAGTTTTTGTCACCACACTTTAAGAAAGATGTGGACAAATTGGAAAGAGTCCAGAGAAGAGCAACAAAAATGAGAAAAGGTTTAGAAAACCTGACCTACAAGGAAAAGTTTAAAAAAACTGGGTACGTTTATTCCCGAGAAAAGAAAGCCAAGTGGGGGGGGGACCTGATAAGTCTTCAAATATGTTGAGGGCTGTTATAAAGAGGATGGTGACCGATTTGTTCTCCATGTCCACTGAAGGGAGGAGAAGAAGTAATGGCCTTAATCTGCACCAAGGGAGATTGTGGTGAGATATAGGGGAAAACTTTCTAACTATAAGGATTGTTAAATACTGGAATGGGGTATTAAGGGAGGTTGTGGAATCCCTGCCACTGGAGGGTTTTTCAGAGCAGGTTAGACAAACACCTGTTGGGGTGGTCTAAGTTTACTTGGTCCTGGCTTAGCGCAGGGGGCTGGATTAGATGACCTCTCGAGGTCCCCTTCAGTCCTGCAATTTCTATGATTCTATCAAATGTGTTGAGGGTTATTCTCTAACTTGTTATGGCAGGAAAAGCCTCGCTCAGTGCTTCACATAAGGAGATTGATTGTTTTTCTTTTCTCTCCCTAGTGCACTGTGCTCCTTGTTCCCATTAAAGTCTAATAGTGAAAATTCTACTGATTACTTTGGGGTAGGATTGAACTCTTTGTTGGGGCTGCTCTCCGCTTTCAGCATCCTATCTTTATGGATAGATTAGCGCTAATCAGAGATTGAATTCACCAAGATTGTTTTTTTTTTTTTTTTTTAGACCTACATGAACCCAGGACATGTAGAAATCTAGCAAGGGACTCTGTTAAAATCTTATGATGACAGGCTGTGAGTTAATGCTCTCTGTTTGAGAGAAATGTGTGCACTTCAGGGTTAAATGAACAATTGCAGTCAATGAGCACTGACTGGTGACAGGGCATCTGCCTACGTGAGCAGTCCTGGAGTGAGGATGTGAGCATATAGCCCTCCCTAACACCTAGAAAAATTTTAATAGCTTCCAAAATATGCATTTGCCTGCGACCTAGCTAGCCCCCTTGCAAATGTAGGTGCCAAAACACACCGCAAGTGGAGCTGGGGGGAAAAGAGCGCTGAGAAACAGGCACATTTTACCTACGTACCTGGAGCTTGGGGGTGGAGGAACAGTATCCACAGAACAGCTACAGTCATAGGTATGTACATATTGCTAATCTGACATGCTGTCTTCCAGAGGAGTTCATCTTCGTACCAGCCATCTAGACAAGCTGCTCTGCAAATGACAGCCTCCCTAGAAAGGCCATTTGGGAGAAATGGAAGAGACTTCTATGCTGAGGTATGATAAGCCAGCCAAGAAGAGGGTCCATCTACACTCTACAGGGTACTTGTATGGAAGATAGTAGTTTTCGTGTGGATGTTGTGATGATAATAGGACCTCTGCAGTTTGCAGACACCATTATCCACCCACGTCAAAAACTATTTTTAATATAAAAATGTATCAAGAAAAGCTTTCAGAACAAAACCCAACTAGTTCTTCACAAAGCCACATAAGGTTGGCAGAAGCAAAGGATACATTTGTTTAAGTGATCTAAGTTTGCTTTTAAACATAAGGCAACAGTCATATTGGTGGAAAACATGGAAGTAAATATTCTGATTTACTATGAATTTTGTTTTCAGTCCTCCTCTGCTGGGATACCAGAAAAGACTGGCCTGTCTCCTGGTAAGTAATAACTCTCAACACAGAGAAAACAACTCGCAGAAGTTCAGCTCAGTAAGATTTTGAAATGCAGTAGGTCAAAGTACCATAATGACTACAGAATTCTGTCTTCTTCCGATGAAGGGCAGGAACAAATAATCAGATTAGGCCATTAAAGCCAACATCTTCAGAAGCAGACATTGGGTTTTCATGCCTCAGTTTTTGAGTGCTCGACTATACGTCTTGGGCTCTACTAGGGTACACCCTTATCTCTACTTGATGTCAATGGGAGCTGCGTGAGCTTAGCGCCTCTGAAAATCAGGCCCAAGCTGTGTCAAACTGGGCATCCAAAATCAGTGGCTACTTTTGAAACGTGGCGGCAGACTTATGTGTATCTGAAAAGTGAATTCCTTGAAACAAATGAAACTCCATGTCCTCTTAGGGGAGTAGGCCTGGAGGGAATACTGTATCAGTAAGGGTTGTACTTCACTTTGCATTTGTTTCAAAGAGGGTTATTAAGGGTATGTCTACACTACCCGCTGAATCGGCGGGCAGCGATCGATCCAGCAGGGATCGATTTATCGCATCTAGTCTAGACGCGATAAATCGACCCCCGAGTGCTCTCCCGTAGACTCCTGTACTCCAGCGCCGAGAGAGGCGCAGGCAGAGTCAACAGGGGAGCGGCAGCAGTTGACTCACTGTGGTGAAGTCAATAACGTACGTGAATAATGTAGCTGAAGTTGACGTACTTAGATCGATTTCCCCCCCCCCCCAGTGTAGACCAGGGTTTAGCGTGTATATGGTGGCCTAGAACTTTCATACAGCTAGAAGCAAGACAGGCATGAAATCTCACACATGAGCTTGATCTGGCTTGCACACACATGTATCTTCCTTGTACTTGAGAGATGGTTTAATTTACCAGCATAGGCACTTTCTTACAAATGGAGGGCTAACATTGTTATATGTGCACTCACCAAGTCCATCTTACTTCCTTTGCTAAAAGCAGACGAAGAGGGACACCAACCAGGGATTTCTGAGACCCTGGCACTAGCTCTGAGAGCCAGACAACAGGCTGAATGGGAAATGGAGGACGACGATGACGAGGACTTTAGACCATGAACTGTACGAAGCAATTATGCATACTAATTGCTAGAAGTACTTATAGTAAACTTCACTGTTTTGCACTAATGGTTGGAAACCCATTGGAAATGACTGATTTTTTTCAAATAAGAAGCTAAGGAAAAAAATTAAAGCAAGAACACATCAGAAAATGCACTTTGTAAATTGCAGTTTAAATTTTATAATTTCATAGTAAATGCACTGTACTATTTTGTTTAAAAAAAAAAAAAAGAAATCTTGATAATAGCAGACCTCTCTAGCATCTGCTATGAAATCTCTTGCTGAAATATAGCAAATGACCACCATTCATCGGGTTAGGAAGGAATTTTTTATTGTATCGATGTAACGTGTGCCTAATGCCAAATGCAAATTACAATTCTGGAACCCTTGATGGTATTCTTATATCTGACTTGTTTTGATCTGGCTGTTCTTAGCTGTATTTTTTAAAAACAGAAATGAAGTATTAATAAAATAAAAAGGAGTCTAGCCTATTTAAAACTATTTGTTAAAGTAAATTGTGACACAGATTGGTGAATATAAAACTGTTTGTGTGAACCCTACTGCTGTCAGCCTCTCTCTCTTCACAATTAAGATTACTCATCTTTTGAACCTTTTTTGACAGAGGTTAAAGCGTCATTTTAGAATGGCTATAATGTGATAAACTCTAATCTTGTTATCAGAGTTGCGTTTTTTTGTGTATTTGTATTATGACTTCACACCACTTACACCAGCTTACCACAGAAATCCTTTTTCTTCATATTTGTGGCAATTCCAGCTGCCATCTGATACGTTAAGCTACAAGCACAAATTGTAAACAAAGGGTCAATAGCACCTAGCTACTCCAGCGTGCCTTGGAAATATGTGTTGGGGATTTTATCAACGTGATTTTGGGCTGCATGGCGCACTGCTTCTTTTGTTGCAGCAGTCTTTGCCACCTGCAGGGCCCTAGCCTGGCTATGCTGTCCATCTCAATTTGGTTCTCATTTCTTAGATACTTTTAAATGTCTACCTTTGTCCTCTAGTTTTCCAACTGCTTTCCTAATTTAAGAATTGCCCTTCAGTGGGGTTACTGTTGTAACTGTTTTTCTGGGAATTGATTTATTTCTCCTGTTGTTGTCACTGTCATTTCACGTCTCCTGCTCAGCCCCCTCTTCTCAACTCACTCCCTGGGTTACGTTTTTTGCTTTTTCTTTATATTTGTTTCCTACCTAATACAATAGCAGGAGTGTGCTTGAGGCTTCAGAAAAAAAAACAAATACCTGCCTCAAGGAGCTTACAATCTAAGCTAGCGCTGGAGAGACGCCACAGCTGAAGGTGTAGGAAGAGGATCGGGTTTACACAATGGAAGACTGAAGTATCGTGTTGCTAGTGTACATCTAGTGCTGGGGCCTGATGCATACATATTTAAGTCTAGGCTTTGTTTTGCAGTGGAGGAAGGTAACTCAGGAGGAGGGTCGGCACTTGAAGGCTATTCAAAAGAATGGGGCTTTTGAGGAGGGATGGGAAAGTATGGGCTGCATGGCACGCATGAGATTGCAAAAGTTGTTGCTAGTCTAGGGGGTGCTGGAGTTAGGGCTATGGAAGGTCACACCCTTAAGCCTAGGGGTAATGATAGAGCATAGGACATGGCTGGAGATGAACAGTAAGGGTAGAGCTTTGTCAGAAGGTACAAAGGGTAGGTGGGCAGCTGCTACAGTGTGGGATAGCAAAGGCTGCAGGTTTGAATGGCCAGGCAGATGCCATATGGTTCAAGAGAGATGAACTTAGCCAGAGAGAGAGAGGTTGCAAAAGTCCAGGTGGGAGATTACCAAAGCTGTGGAGCAAACTCAGTTCAGTTGGCCCAGCATTGTATATTTTAAATGTCTACCTTTGCCCTCTAGTTTTCCAACTGCTTTATTTTATTTTTATTCCAACTGTATATTTTTTCCTCCCTACCCTGTGCTCATAGTTCAAGCAAAAGAAAAGGTTTTCAGCAGATGGAATGCAAGGGCTCAGATCCAAGTGGCAAAACTGGTACTAGAAGGTGTGCATCAATGAGCTGCCGAGGTAGGTAAATAGCAAATTGTAACTCTGGTGGAAAATCTTGTAACTACTACTGCTGAAAAAACGTCAACGTTGTCTAGGGCAGTGGTGCTCAACCAGGGGTATGTGTACTCCTGGGGTTTACCCACAGGTCTTCCAGGGGGTACATATATTTTCCCGGTTTTAGAACAGGCTACATAAAAAGCACTAGCAAAGTCAGTACAAACTTAAATTTCATACAGACAAATACATTTCACTATATATAGCAGTATAAACAAGTAAGTACAAGATTTATATTCCAATTGATTTTATTTTATAATTATGGTTAAAATGATAAAGTAACCAATTTGTCAGTAATAGTGTGCTGTAACACTTGTATTTTTATGTCTGATTTTGTAAGCAAGTCGTTTTTAAGTGAGGTTAAATTTGGGGGTATGCAAAACAATCAGACTCCTAAAAGGGGTACAATAGTCTGGAAAGGTTGAGAGTCACTGGTCTAGGGCACAGCAGCTCCTACTCACGTCAAGTGGTCTAACTACAACTGTTTATTTGCAAAGCGCATTCAGCCCTCTTCCAACTGTCCAGAAAAGAGTTTTCTAGAACAATTGCAATTCTCACATCTGCCTCACCACAATGGAATAGGGTGGTTTTTATAATTAAAATAAAGCTGAAAGATAAAAATTCTGAGCCAAGGTATGCAGCTAGTTCTGAAGTGAGGAGTAACATGTCTCCTTCCAGAACCAAATAATAGCAGCTTGTGACACAAATGCCAAATTCATTCAAGTATATGATCTTAGTGCCCATTAGGAAAGATGCTTTTTTCTCCACCATTAACACTACAAAATTGAGTAGGCTTGCCCCATTTAAGATAACTTCACAGTAGCAAGCCTACGTGTGCTTTACTTGATCAAAGTTTAAGAAGCTTTAAGGGAAAGAACTATTTTCATTCCACTGTACGTCTTGCTCATATGGGCACAGGTCCATTTACCAAAAGATGCTCAACTCCACTCTGCCAGGGTACTGCTCTGTTAAGAGACCGTCATACAAATTATCTGCTGTCATCAACTTCTTACCTGAAGTACAGCTTCTGTAAGAAGAATGATCTTGTCCACTACAGTAATGGCATAGATAGGCAGCGTTTCAAAATACTTCTTCAGGAGGAAAGGATCAGACAACCTTAAGTGGCGCAAGCTATATTTGGAAGATCATTGTTTATAATGGCAGAAGAAAAGAAGACTAGTCTTTTTCCACTTACTGCCATTCAGCTCAATGACTTTTAATTAGAAAGTAGTGCAAGGACAGCTACCAGATGAAATAGCTCATATCAACTCACTTTACAATGATCAGATTAGTACAGATTCTTTAGTCTCAGTCTAGGAATAGTTAGTGAGGAGGCAAGTGTTACAACAGAATCCATTTAGAAGTATCTATGTGTTAGTAACTTGGATAGGGGAAAGGAAGCTTTCTGCTTAACATTAGTTTTCTACAGACCTCTGAATGAAAGACACAAGAGGACAAACTGTCTGTTACTTGAAGAGAGTATTTTATTAAAAATGGATTCAGCACATACATGTCTATACTGTTACCAGTCATGCTACTCTCCAGGAGATATCTTACCACTTCAGCCTTTGATTCATTGTGCAATGGCTGGTTTGAACAAGGACTGGGCTGAAGACAGGCTGGTAAGGCTGAGAAAGAGTAACTCTTGAAAATAAGCAACCTTTATCAGTTCATACATGTTCCTCAGCAGGGACCTGTGTTTTAAATCTATTCCCCTACCACAGATACAGTACACAATTAGTCACTATTTTCTGCTGCTAGAATGCCCACATATGAGTCTATCCTTCCTTTAATCCAGGGGTTCTCAAACTGGGGGTCGGGACCCCTCAGGGAGTCGCAAGGTCATTATGTGGGGGGTCGCGAGCTGTCAACCTCCACCCCAAACCCCGCTTGCCTCCAGCATTTATAAATGGTGTTAAATATATTAAACAGTGTATTTAACTTATTAGGGGGGGGTCGCACTCAGAGGCTTGCGATGTGAAAGGGGTCGCCAGTAAAAAAGTTTGAGACCCACTGCTTTAATCAACTTGTTAGTTCCTACATTACATGCAGATTTAATTTGAGTCAAGTGATGCTATAGAACTGTTTACACAATTAATTATTGGGCACAAAACACTGACTTTACCTAATTTATTGAGGTAGATTTTAATCCCTGATTGGTCATATGAGATATGCTATAACCTATGAAGAAAGTGATTTCACCCAACAGTGACATGTAGCATATGAGTATCAGGCATCATTTAAATACAAAACAGAATTGATCAGTTGATCCTCTTAGTTCGCTATTCTAGCTTTGACAGGGAATGCTACTCAATTCCCACCACCATAGTCTCAAGAAAGTGACTAGCCACTTGTGCAGTGCTGTATCTGAGCTGATGGGGCATAGGACAGGGAGGTGGAGCTCTAATGCAAGAGGTTAGCCTGCATGCTAAAGCATGCGATTACCCTTTTTATCTGAAAATACATAGTTACACATCTATTGGTTAAAAGTTAGCATGTTCGGCTACATCTCACTGGTCACCAACAACAGCAGGTAAACAACTGGTTTTAAGTCTCTCTACTTTTAAATGACATGGAAGTGACATTTTGTTCTGGAGGTAAGGTATAAAATTGACACTTGGTTAATTTTCACTGTGTTCTCTCTAATTTAAATCAGACCACCCTTATTTTACAGTAGTTCTATCCCCACACATGCTTCCTTGCAGAGCTGTGCCATTCAGGACTTCTCTCCTCTAGCTACAGGTTCCACCCAGGGTACAGCTACAACAGTTTGATCATTTAGTGGTACTCATAATAAGAACAATGTTAACGTAGATCTTGATCCATTAGGGAAGGTATCAAACCTACTCTTATGGATGCTACTCATAATAGATGATGCATACCTGCCATACTATAAAACTAGCCCTGAACTATCCGACTTGTTTATTACAAGTCTAAACCACTTTGATTTTTACAGAAGTGTGAACCCAGATAAGTAGGAAGAAGCCCATGGAAACAGCAGCAAGGGCTAGGACGATACAGGCCTTGGCTGCATGTTATAGGGTCCCTAGGCTGGAACCCAGTGTAGAGGGCAGGCTTGGGTTCCCCTACCAGCCACATGGCGTTGGAGCTGTTAGCTGGACAGCTGGTCCAGAAGAACTGCGATTTCTACAGAAGGGGAGGAACTTAGCGACCTGGCTGGAGGGCCAAGCCACAAACTGGAAGCTGCCACTCCGAGAGCGAGAGAGGCTACAGACTGAGAGAAGACGGGTAGAAAGAGCACTAAGGAGGACGCAGCACCTGGCAGAACTAATCCCCAGAATGGCCACGAGCGGTGAAGGAACTCCATCACAAGTGACAAGTGGCCAGGCAAAGGATCGCCCCACTACAAGGCCCTTTATCAGTAGCAACAACAACAAAAAAGTGGTTCAGCTACTGCTTAGCCTCTGGCTAACAGCAGCTCCATAGCCTCTGTTTATGAAGAATGATTCAGCTACAGTATCATCAGGTGGAAGAACCTTTCTAACCTCCCTCACCCCTTTTTAAAGTCAGGTTTAAGACTGAAGTAAAAGGAGACATTCAAGTTTACCCACCAGCCATCAAGGTTTTAGTGCAGTATTTGCCCAAACCAGAAACTGCTATAGTCTTTCTCCATACTGTAAGAATACAGAATATCCATCCTTTCCAGCCCGTAGCAGTGAAGTATATTTACTCTCTAATATTAACTGACCATATCGTATTCGAAGTTATGGTATGGGAATACACCTACCATCCGCTCTTAACATTGCGGTAGAGGTAGACCACACTACTATTTGAGGAGCAGATTGTTTAATGTACAGTTTAAAATTAGGCATTCAAAAGCTGCTGATGACTTAAAATCAAGGGTTAAATCAAGTAAAGAAACAGTTGACTTATAAGCAACCTGTCTGAACTACTAGTTACCAGATCAGTTGATCAAAACTGATCTTTTTAGACCATACAGCAATTTCCTCTGATAGCAGACGCACGCAACATTTCTCCCCAGCACTAATGCTGATTGTGGCTCAGCCTAGTAGTGTGACTGAGGGGTTTGCTGTGATTTAAGATCCAATCATACAGTACAAGCAAAAAACCCAACTTATGTATGCAGCCTCATTCTGCATCTTTGGACCCTCTGGTGCTGAACTCAGATCTGCATGAACCAGGATGGCATATTTCAGAGTCCCATACAGTGTAAGTCTAATAGTGAGGATCACAGTCCTCCACCAAGCTGTCTGTGATGTAGCTGGTCTCAAGGATGGTCTCATAGTACATTTTTTCTGTAAGTGTGTTCACCGTCCAGCCAACCACTTGAACTCCTTGTGAAGACCACTGCCTCACATACTCTCTGTAAAGAACAAAGATACTGTAAGGAGAAGACCAAGACTACCATGAACACAGGCTAAAACAAAGAGCTTTCCTATACAATATACATTCTCCACAGCAGGGGTAGTCAATTATTTTTTTGTCAAGGTCCAAATTTCTAGGTCCAAGTATAGTCAAGGTCCAGACTCCAGAGAAAATACTTATTATCGTTATTTTAAATAAAAAGACTTCTGTGTTTGTTCAAAAGCATCTGGAGGTCTGCATTTGGCCCACGGTCTGCCTATTGACTACCTGCTCCGCATTCCACCTTTCTACAATATCCCTTTACAAACAGGCAACAGCAACAAATTTCCCTCCTTTGTTTTAACTTAAGGTGTAGCACTGGGGGTAAAAATATGAATGGGGAGAACAGATATTATAAATATGAAAAAATAAATTGCATATATTATTGAATAAGAGACCTGTTTAAAACAACATACAGTACACTCACTAGAGATTCTGGTGTTCGTGTACATCATACTCTTCTAAATCATGGTCCCACCTTACCTCTTCCTCCCTATTTTATTACATGATTACTTCTGGATACATTAGCTCCTCCTGAAAATTTATGCTTTAACACTTACTGTGAAATGTAATTTTTCTGCATGAGGAAAGCTGAAACCCCACACAGGTACCACAAGAAGTTGTGCAGGCTCCAGTCCATAATGATGTCCATCATCATATACCCATAGTGCTTCCAAAAGCAATCAAAACGAGGCTTCCCATCTCCAAAATGACTAAGGCTCCAGGGCCTGTGTGTTAATGCTGTAACAACATTCCTGTCAGATTGCCTCATCTGGAAGACCAAAATGAGAAAGTTGTATTTAGCAGATGATGCCAAAATGCCAGGGCTACACTCTAGATTAGACGGACTTGCAAACAGGAACATTTGAAGATGGAGGAATAAGAGGCACTAGTTTGTGAATTTGCAGTTCTAGCAGAGTTCCTTTTCCTCCAAGTTGATGATTAACCTGGTTTTGAAACTATTTATTGTAAGTGCTTGTATTGTTTCCCTTGGTAATCCCTCTATTGAATAAGTGACACTTATGTTAAGGCTTGAATCCTGCATTGCTTGTGCACACAAGACTCCCATTTAAGTCAATGGGAGTTATGGGTGTGCAAGGAAGGTAAGGTAGGGTCCTTAGTCTCAAACTCTGGCTTGCTAGAAGTTAATGTACACTTGTCAGTATCAGCAAGTCAACCAACTTCAGTCTCTGTATAAATACAGCTTAGCGTGCTGTTTAGGAGGCTAGACAGTTTACTTCATCTAGACCAGTTTGTAAATTCTCTAAAGGTTGTTTGACCCAGTATGTTCTCACTGACTAAGCTGTGCTTAATTTAAATAGACGGAACTGTATTGAAAACCATTTCAGCAAATACCAATTTAACACTAGCAAATACAGAGTTTCAAAGAGCAGTTTCTGAAACCTAGTGTCTTCAACTTTTGTAATGACTAAGACCTACAGATTGCCATATAATTCTAACTGGTCTGTATTGTATCATTTATTTATTTTATTATACACACAGATGAAATGCAAAGCCTTAATAAATAATTTTATCTTAATATCACAAATCATTAATGGAAAGAGGTTTAATATTTCAAAATTGCCAGTGCGTTTATATTAATGCAGTTTCTCCTACACTTAGGCCTGGTCTACACTGGGGGAGGGGAGAAGGGGGGTGAAAATCGATCTAAGATATGCAACTTCAGCTACGAGAATAGCGTAGCTGAAGTCAACGTATCTTAGATCGACTTACCTCCCGTCCTCACGGCGCGAGATCGACGGCCGCGGCTCCCCCATCAACTCCGCTTCCGCCTCTCGCCCTGGTGGAGTTCCGGAGTCGACGGGGAGCGCGTTCGGGGATCGATTTATCATGTCTAGACGAGACGTGATAAATCGATCCTCGATAGATCGATTGCTACCCGCCGATCCGGCGGGTAGTGTGGACGTATCCTTAGTAAACAGCCTGTTTCAGGTAATAACTTGTGATGTCACCAACAGTTACGGGGCAATCCTGCAACCCTAAACTGAGGCCTCACAAGTAAACAGAGGAAACTGAGTTTCAGCTATTTAACTTGAGGCTCTGCTCTTGATTGCTATTAAGTAGCATAAGCCCAACATTGATGTTTTTTTATAAGACCCAAGAGAAGTGTTTTCATGCTATTTAAATAAAAAATGAAATGCATGTTTAGAGCTGGACATTCCCTTGCAGGGCTTACATCCCAAACATTGGAGTATCCTGCTAGTGCAGGAGTTAGTATGTGAACAAATCTATCTTCACTAGCCAAGCTTAATGAAGCATGCAAAATAACAAACAGCATAAATGGAAAATGATGAGTTAGAATTAACTATTTTTAACTCTAATAAGGTATTAATACAAATAGAAAGTTACTAAAATCTTAATTAAAAAAAAAAAAAAAAAAGACACTGACCCTCATACTTCACACAGGTCCCCATCGTTACCAATCTCTTAGCCAGGGACTTATGCATCAGTGCAGGCATGTTTAATTTCAGCTCCACCCCATTCTGTTGCAAAGCAAGCAGTAAAATGAAATGAACAAAACACAAAGCAGTACTAGTATCTTGCTTCAAGTGTGTTGTTAATTTCACTTTACCACTGAGCTTGAAGCAGAAGAATGGATGGAAGGGCAGTAAAACAACAAGGGATTGGGAAGGGGAAGTAGCGGAGAAAACAAGACAAGAGGGAGGAAAGAAGAGAGGAGATAGCAAAGGAAGAAGCAAGGAAAGTAGGAAAAGATGAAACAAAAGGGACTCAAAGGAGGAGGACAAAACTAGAGAAACAAATTCAGGAATGCCTATGATTCTGTAAGGTGGGAAGGGAAATAGACAGTTGAGCAAGGGAACCATGCACATGGAGGAAGGGGTTGACAAATAATGGGAATTAGGAGACCATTTATTTGAATGTATTCTAAACTTCCATAATAATCTGACACGGGTGTAATGTGTTAATAGATACCTTGGCACCTCAGTGTCAATATCACTTAGTGTCAATTTTAAGCTAATGAACCTTTATCAGTGTAATTCTGGGGGGTAGAGGGGGGAGTTATTCAAGATTTATCTAATCAGTATGGAAGGGTCTGACAAGGTTGCAATGGTGAGTGGGGGTATATGAGGATTGAGAGTCGAATACCCCAGTCCTCCTCTCATTTTGACACCTACTTTTACATGTGTTCTTAATTACTTAAGAATGATCCCCATGTACTCTGGAGTTACACTTCTCCACAAGAGTATACTCATCATATTACAGTGATTGTGACGTGGTGTACATAAAACTAAAAAAATCAAAATAAGCCTTTAGGAAGTTTTACCTTATAGACGATCTCTGGTATGAAAGAGCAGACAATGCTACTGTTGTACAAACGAGGATATTCCAGATAGAGGAGTTTTAGGGCACCAACTGCCTGTCAAAGAAAGATAAATACACAGAATGTACGTTGTAGTCATAGGTAAAATTTAAAGAGTTCATTAGGATACAGAAAGACCCCACTTTAGTGTGTTTTTTTTCTTGGGGGGGTTGGAATTAGAAAGGGGAAGGAGGAAAGCAGCATTTAAATTTGTCTACAGCTCAAGGGCTGTAGACGTTGTTTGTTATGCAACATTCACAGATTGCAGCATAAAAGGATGTACAGTATTTATCATACTGTGCATGCCTCATGCAGAATGCTTTCAATAGCCAGGAAGTGCACTAAGAGCTAAAAGATACATAACCCCTGACGAGGTCTATTGCTATAAAACATTTGCAGCATTAAGTGTGGTTTGGTTTTGAAAGAAAACATTTTTTCTATATATCACGTCAGAGAAAAGCTATACAGTTTATGAACAAGCAAACCATTACCTACCAAAAGTACCCCATGTCATGGTGCTAACAACTACAGACAAGCAGGATAGCCCATCATGATTTCTCTTCTTCCACACAAATAGGTGGCAGGGAGGACCCAGTTAGTCATTCACTTAGATGCAGTGCATGCTTGTGACATTACCAGAGCCCAACATGTCAGTGAGCCACGTTCTAATTATGGTTGTCAGCGTCTTTGTGCAATGGAATGGAAAGAATGAAGCATGAAAAAGTTGTCTGTTTTATAAAACCAAACTTTACTTTCTGCAAAAACAGGCCCAAGACCTCTCTCACTGAAGTTAAAGGGAGTAGTGCTAGAGACTTCAATGGGAGCAATCCAATGAAATGGTGAGAGAAGCACTCTTAGCAAGAATACCTGATTTGCATGGCCTTTGACATCGAAGTAGATTATGAGGTTATAATGCATACATTCCATAACGGCTTCTTTCAAAGTTGGTACTTTTTCACCCCGGAAATCTCTCCTACAGAAAGGTATAAAGAGTTCAGTGGAATGCATCCAATCCAGGAGAACTCCAAGAACAAAGAGGAAGGAAGGATTCTATTTGAACTGTGCCAAGGTGTAGAGTATATTAAATTAAAAACACCAAATGTATAACCTAATGGAGCTCCCTCTTAAAAAAAATAAATAGATCATTCACAGTAACATTTTAGGAGACTTATTCTTGTAAATATTCCAGCAAGTGTATATATTTATTTGCCTACATATTGTGAGAATGGAGATAATTAACGCCCAATGTCAAGATCAAAGGTCTTATCTGAGACCTTCTTAGAACTCCAAGTAATTCCTTTCCAACAGTATAACCCTTATGTTTTAGATAAAATGAGTCATCCCACCATTCATACAAAGATACACATGATCATTTAAATAAACTAATCTAATTAAGAGATGTGTCAATAAAATTCACTTTAGAAATAGCTACCCCAGCAAGCTTTGAGAAGTAGCAATAGTCCCAACATATGAAGTGTTTTTCAGACCAAACCCTGTCCTAAAAAGCATTTGGTCAAGATTAAGTTGAGGTTAACGCTGCTTATGCATTAGATGTTGGAGAATCTCATCCTTAAAATCAAAATCACTCAGTTCTGCTTCGTGGTTCCCACTCCAAGAAGGGGTAAGGAGACAGATTCTGATCTGCCTCCAACATAGAACAAGGGGCACCACATGCATGTCGGAAAGTTTTAAGCGGTTTTTAAGTCACGGATGGGTCAAAATCAATTTTATTTATGATGGATGTTTTGGTACTGTAGAAACATTTTCAAAAATGAGTAGAAGTATTAGTAGACTGTTGCTGATCATTTACCATAGTCTATGTTTTGCAGATGGATTAAGCTTCCTAATTTCTTCAAACGTAAAATCACGTAAACTCCCAGACCCATCAGTTGTCCTTTCTACTGTATCATCATGCATTAGAATGGGAATGCCATCTGCAGTGAATTCAAGGTCCAGCTCCACGCCTGTGGCTCCATTCTCAGCTGCCTTTAAAACAAAAAAGAAAGACAAAAGCTTTTTAAATATAAAGATGGGTGCTACAATGCTTACTTTGTATTCTAATACAGTTGCCAGGCTACTAATATTCTCTAAGATTTGTCAGCCCACAGAACTCAGTGGCCTTTAGCTAAATTCTTATGAGTCCTGTATTTATAGATCTAATACGAAGATTGTCCTATACTCCAAATGGTAAATTGCTGAGCAAAAGTACATGTGAAGGGAAGGAACTCAACTCTATATCTACCCCACAGCCAGCGGGTGATGTCCTGGTTACCCATGGCCTAGCCACAGTAAATAGATTTATCCTATCTAATTTATCAGGATAAATTAATCAGGGCAATGGATCTTAATTGGGAAGCAGTCCAGACTTGTGGGAATTTGGCTGAGTTAAGGTGGAAACCAGTTATCTTGGGCCAAGTAACCAAGACATGTAATGGAAGAGACTTTGGCAGCTTACTTTTCCACCATGCATGACATGGGGCAATTGTTATTAACAGCACAGGAAAAGGATCCCTCACTGTGGCTTTTTTTCTCCCCTGAAAAAAAATGCCTAGTCCATCAAATACCAGGTATTTTAAATATAGACTTCATACAATATTTCTTTCTCTGATGATATAGACTGAATTAATCCCTTTATCCAATACAGTATTTGAGATCTTAGACATTTCTATTGTAAAATTAAAGTGGAAGAAACTCCCATTCTCCCTCCTTGGGAGGAAAAAAACAACGTTGTGAACAAGCTTAATAGCAGCTGGTAATTTTTACTTGAATTTGAAATAAATTACATAATTTCAGTTTCAAGATAGTGGTGGCAAGGGCATTCTGATTTACATGAAAACAAAGACAAATGTAACATTCCCTGGTTCCCACTTGATTTTATGAAAACAAGAGAATAAAAGTGAGAGTCTAACACAGTAGTCCAAAACAGAAGAAGGAATGGAGACTTCAGATAATCATATCTGCAAAAAAATTATTTTAATTTGAGACAAGATCAAAACTAGAAAACCGGGACACTGTTTTCAAGATGGACTACTAGATTACAAGTTTTAGCTGCCTGCAGGTAAGTGATCGGAATTTGTACCCTTCTCCACCATACTGGGAGATAGTGGGATCAGTTTCTATTGTACACTTGCAAGTTCATAAAATCAGAGAGCTACCTTGATCTTAATGTTAACTGTACACATACAACTTTTATACAACAGCCACCAAGGAGACGAGGCAAGATTATGATTAAGCAGGAAGATGGTCCACACGATGAAAAGTTTGAATACCCTTGATCTAGAATGATCCTGTTTTATCTCTTTGTTTTATAGTACTTGCCCAATCTTAGGACAGCCCTTAAAGCGTTAGAGAACGACTAGCCCAAGACACCCTAAGACTGAATTTTACAATACAGAGGATGGAATGCATGCATAGTTGTTGCTCGACTAGTCCATCTTCCCTTCTTTTGCTCATCCCTTCTCTTCCCCATTCCCAGAAAGATATGCCTTTTGTACACATCTCCAGTTTTCAGCACTTAAATGTTGCTGGGCTTATATTTACAGGATATGGTAGCTCAGTCACAGAGATGTTTTGAGATATTTAGCAAGAAGAGTTTGACTACTGACATTTCCAGAATTTCCTTCCCTTTATCTCCCTGGGGAGAAGTGTAGCCTGAGTAGCTGAACAACACTGACGTTAGAATAGTAAATAGCATCTACCTTGTAATTTCCAAATTCATTCTGTCGTGTACCAAGTTGCTCCGGATTGTCTTGGGCAACAGATGGTTACTATATTTACACTTAATGATTCACAAGTATGTGTATAATAACTCCCCTGTTGTCTCTGTTTCGTTTTAGCTGCTCTACTTAATCCCTATGGTTTGTTGATTAGTTTGCACTAATCACTCCCATCTGTAAAGCTTGTAGTCTTTTATTTGTTTATCACACCTTTAACTGCAATTTTTCGCTTGATTCCAGGCAACAATTTGTTTATGGTTTTTAAAAATGGATAACAGTAAGTGCTGAAATGTTGGTTGTTGTGGAATTTAACTGCTATGATTTGATTTCTGGTGATGTGTATTCCCTGCAGATATTCCTATAAATAAAATTTGCTATTAAAATTTTAAAACAAAAATATAGTCAGTCATACAGTGTAAGGCCAGAAGGAACCACTAGATCATCTAGTCTGACCACCTGTATATCACAGGCCATCAGCAGCACCCATGCATGAAATCCAGCAATGGAAATGAGACCAAGTAAATGAGACCCACAGGAGATTAAACTATTCTGTGCCACAGGCTGAGGATAGGAGGGACTGAGGTGCATCAGTGCTTGAGGCCACTGCAGTGGCACAGAAATGATTAAATGAAGTATATCCAGATAATCTCAGCAAGTGACCCACATGTTGCAGAGGAAAGCAAAAACACTGCAAGGTCACTGCAGATTTGACCTGGTGGAAAATTCCTTCCTAATCCCACATATGCCCATCAATTAGACCTGGGGCATCTGAGCAAGAACCAGCCAGCTATGGAGCTGAAAGAGACAGAATACTCAGTGCCAGGTCAGAGCCCTGGCCCATCCTGCCCAGTGTCCCATCTCCAGCTGTGTCCATCCCTGATGCTTCAGAAGGAGGAGATAAATCTCCCAGAATACACTGGGAGGGAAAAATCCCATCCTCACCCCTGGGGGGTTGCTGGCTGAAACCCCAAAGCATGAGTTTTAGGAACATCAGATGTGCCCACCACCACCACTTTCCTCCCTTTCATAATTTGATAAGTGAAGGTATTCTATACCAAACAGGTTAATAAATTTTATAAAATTACCATTAAAATTGTTGGCATCTCTTTGTTAGAATGTTTTGTCACATCCAATTCAAAATAAAAGTTGAATTATTCTGTTGGCTACTATGCCAAACTGATTTAAAAGCAAAAAGAGTAATACAAAGTATTTACCACATACCTATTTCTGCTGCTCATAGCTTTCTCAAAGAACAGCAAAGTGAAAACAGACCACTCTTTCAGTTTCTATTATTCCGACCTCTGAGGGAGGCAGTGAAACTGACAGGAATTTGGTCCAGTTTAATTTGCTGCTGCTTTGAAAGCAGAGGATGGAAGTAGAGCTATTTATTCCAAATACGACCCAAAATTGGAGTTGTGGGAGTGGCAGAAAGCCTGCCCCGGTACCATCCTGGCAGCAGCTGGGATAGCCCTGCATCTGTTAATGTCATATTGTCCATAATTGTCTGTCCCTCCCCACCAGTGACTATTTCAAGTTGGGAGGCACCTCCAGCTGAGAGGACCCCTAGAACAGTGATGCCCAAAGGGTGGGTCATCACCAAGTGAGTTGCGGAAAAGTTCCAGATGGGTCACAGGGACCTAGGCAAACATACACTTCTCCCAGCCCAGTACGAAGGTGAGGGAAGAGATTGGAGAATAAGCCCATTATGCACTCACCCCATAATGGGGGCTCCTGTCATGCAACACTGGGCCCAGCTCCCCACTCTGGGCATTGCAACCTGGTACATGGAGTGGCAGTGCCACTCCTGTTTGGCTGACTGCCCTGCCAAATACGAGGCGCACTAGGCCACAATGTCACTCACTCAAATTTGGTCCACTGCTCCTCCTGAATGGCGCTGTGACCCCATGTGCCAGGTCACCAAGCCGGGGAGCAGGGCCCAGTCCCATGGGACAGGAATTGCCACCACTTCACTCTCCAACCCCCTCCTCTCCCAGGGCCTCCCCCCAACCAGGCTGGGATTAGGGTTGCAGTGCCAGGGTAGAGGGTGCATGTACGTATGGGTGGGTGGCAAAATGCAGCGGGGGGGTGGCGTTAGTAAAGAGTTTGGGAACCATGGCCCTGGCAGGTAGGTACGGCTCTCAGAGGAAGGGGGGGGGGGGCAGGAAAGCCAAGGATAGAGGGAAAGTAGATGGTCCAGGGGGTGAAGAACAGTAACCCTTAGCACCCAAAAGGACGGGGCTCCGGTGGGTCCCAGAGATTAAGGCAGAGGCATCGGTGTCAGTTGGGTGTGCCTGGTGACTCCTGGAAGGGGTGGGCTCTCCCAAAGGTCGGGGTCCCCACGGAGCAATACCTCTGGGGGTGGGGATCACTCCTGGGGGCAGGCAGAGGGTGGGGTGCACCAGGCTCAGTAAGGAGGAGGTGGGGGTGTACTAGCAGGGGGAGGGGCTCGAGGGGGGCATCCCGGAGGTCCCTGGGGAAGGGCAGCCCCGGGAGGGGGGTCCCAGAGGCCCGCGAGGGGACTTGGGAGGGGGGGTTCCCCGGTGGCTGACCTGTCTGATGGCCGCCAGCGTGTTCTCGGGCGCGTCGTGCCCGCCGCCGCGGTGGGCGATGCGGGCGGCGGAGCCGCGGGGCTGCACAATGTGCTGGGCCCGCTGCAGGGAGACCGGCTCCAGGCTGAAGAGCCGCAGCGCCAGGTACAGGCCGCCCGTGAGCAGGCAGGAGAACATCGGGCTGCGGCTCAGCACCAGCAGCGCCCCCAGCAGCATCGTGAAGGCGCCCAGCAGCATTGCGGCGGGGGGGTAACGGGGAACCCCCCCCAGCTGCCGTGCCGAGCCAGGGCCTTTACACCGTGATCACACAATGACCCTCACTGATACCCACCAGCCAATCAGCATCCGGCAGTCGATTTCCAACCACCAATCAACCTCCAACGGATCTCTGCCATCAGCCAGTCAACAGCAGCCACTGGCAATCGCCAGCCAATCACCATCCAGCGCTCGCTACGCCTATATCCGTCAGCCAATCCTCAAACTCAGTCTGACAGAATCTGAGGGAGCGACTTTGCACTGCCTGGTGGCTGTTTGTCTGGTCGCGCCAGCGCTGGCAGAGCGTGAGTCTGCTTAGACTCTCCTGGAAGTGTCTAGAGCGGGATGTTCAAAGGTGCATCTTGCAGCCAACTCCTAATGTTCAATAAACAATAAGTCAAGCATGCAAAAAGAAAATACCAGAACAGCTTAAAATCGTGATTAAAAAATGCACTTTGGGTTCTTTTTGTCTTCTGTTTCCTGCATCTGTAGGGGGGCACCCTGTTCATGTTTCCAAGCTTTCCTCTGCAATTGTGAGGGCTAGAAACTTACTTTTTATACTCAAAAACTGAGATTATCATACAATCATTTGACTCCCGCAGGTGTGGCTTTAAGAGAAACAACAAACTTGAGAGGTGGAATAATTCCTATTTGAAAATCTCCCCTTTGTTGCCATAGAGCATGGAGAGAGTCATGATTGATAAAATTCCATTTAATTAGCCAGCTATGTATGTCTGGCTGTTATTCTCAGGGTTTGGCCATCAATTTAGTTTATTCTAGGCTAAATATATTGTGGCTGGTACTACTTGGACTTTGTAACTTTGGCAATGCCAGGGCCTATAATAATTCTGCATTTGGTAACCAGGGTGATGGAAGTGTTTTGCAGTGATGCTGCAGACAATGGTACAGTTTTTCTTGGATTATAACTGATTTGTCATGAGTTTTCATCTTCTCCTGCATCAACAAATGTTGGGAATAGCTCAGGTATTAGTTCAAGTAATGCCTGGCTCACTGAAGCCAAAACGTAATCAGCCTAGAGTTGGTCATAATGCTGGCTGTATCCTGAGAAAACCAGCCAGACACATATAGGACTGAAATAATGTATAATGATTAATTAAGTGGCTCAGAAAAGTATTTAAAGATCTTTTTATAAGTTCTGTGTTATTTAAAGATTTAAAAAAGCAGCCCCTGAGAATTTAAAGTGGTAATTGATGTAAGGATCTTGCTACTAATGATAACTATTAGCCTCTATGCTTGCGCCCCCCCCGCCCCGAAACTAAATGTTTCTACAAACCTAAACAGACTTAGCCTGAGCTAGAGCAGCAGCTGTGTCTTTTTCAAACCCACCTGCCCTGCCTCATGCCGGCTTGCTAAACACTTTAGCAGCTGGTTGTACCCAGGGCTGCAGAACAGACAGAAGTGATGCCATTTTAGAGAAAGTCTGAGGGCTTGATGACTTGTGTGAAAGCATAAAGCTGGAGTGTGAGTGATGCCTCTGTCTGAAGGCTGCATTGACATGTTATCACCCTGTCTATCAAAATATCATCACCTCTCAAATGCAGTGTGGTGACACCCCACTAGAACATTACTGTGATGCTGTGAAGGATGGTGATGATTTCAGGGCCCTTGAAGTGTTATTAGGACCTGTGCACAGATTCCACTGAAAATGAGCCCAGGGGTGCTGGAACAATTTGTATAGTGGGGGTGCTGAGAACCATTGACCCAAACTGCAAACCCTGTATATGATGGAACTTCAAGCCAGGTGGTGCGGTGGCATGCCCCACACCCCTGTTCCAGCAACAATGAATCAGGGTGATTCTAGGAATAACAGCAAGTGAAGCAAAAACAACAAGGAGTCTGGTGGCATCTTAAAGACTAACAGATTTATTTGGGCATAAGCTTTTGTGGGTAAAAACCTCACTCCATACACCTGACATAAAATAGAAGTCACCTTCACATTTAAGTGGGAAGCGCAGTACAGCCTCCACCCCACCCCAAACTACAGAACCTTGCAGGCAATACTCCATATTGAGGCAAGCAGCCTAGGGCCCAACAAAACTACCATTCCCAGCATGCAACCCTCTGTGTCAAATTGCGTGAGGAAGTGGGCGCGGGGAAGCATTGCATGCTGGGATTTGTAGTATCCGTCTCGGGTCACTCAGCTGAAGAGCTCGGTTAGTCACCTCCACCCGGAAGCTCTGGCAGGGTGGTGGGAAAGCTGGGGAGAGGGGCGGAGTGCGGCGAGGTTTGCGGTTGCCAGGAGCCCGCTGCTCTCTGGCGGGGAGCGCCGCGGCGCGCTCTGTGCAGGGAACCTGGGTGCGCTGGGCCCGCCAGCAACGTATCCACGCTCCTTGGGGGCCTCGTAGCAGGTACCAGGCTGTGGGCGGAGCCTGTCCTGACGGGGGGTCGGGGACACCTTTCCGAGGTGTGTGCCGGGGCCCTGCGGCTGAGGGGTGCGACTGATTCCGGGCCTCCTCAGTTCTCCCCCAACCTGAACCTGAGGGGCCGCCACCTCCGTAAGGGGGACCTGCCAGAACGGGGGAGGGGCAGCCCGAGTGAGGGGGGGTGGGTTTGGCGCGGGGGATCGTCACCCCTGGTTTAAAATGCTCTAGCGTTATGTGGTGGGGGCGGGGGCTCTGCCCCCAGGGGTCATGGCCTGACAGCTCCGCTTGTAGCGCCGGCGCGTGTGGGGCGCTGCTGTCTCCGCACCCCGAGGAGGAGGCGAAAACTGACGCGATTCTCTCCCCACCTCAGCCGCTGAATGCTGCCCCCTTGTGTGACTTGGTGTCAGAGCTGGTTATGTGCTCGGCGCTGTATAAGATGAAGAGTCTCAGTCCCACGGAGCTTGCTTTCTAAAAGGCAGTTGTAGCTGAGACAAGGTTCAGTGGGAAAGTTTTAGTTGAGAAGGGGGTGAGTGTTGTTCTGTTGGGGGTGGGTGGAGAAGGCATTTGACTAGGGTGACCAGATGTCCCGATTTTATAGGGACAGTCCCAATATTTGGGACTTTTTCTTATATAGGCTCCTATTACCCCCCCCCCCACACACACACTCCCTGTCCCGATTTTTCACACTTGCTGTCTGGTCGCCCTACATTTGACTCATGTGGGTTAGTGCTGGTGGACTTCACAGAAAGAGCAATTCTTTTAGGAGGCGTTTGGATGAAGAGGGGATAGGGGCTGTGAGGAAATTAGGAGGCAGTTTGAAACTTAAGGGAGGGGCATCTTGGAAGAAGGCAGGAAGGAGAGGGAGAAAAACACTAAGGCATGCTAGTCCTGCCTCTCCTTTTGAGTTTCTGCTTGGCTGTGAATTTTTAATCTGGATGGGGGCTGCCACCATATCAGCATTGTTGGTGCTGGTTTTGAATGGAACCAGTTTTATAATTTGTGGGGAATTTCCAGTTTCCATTCAATTTGGAAGAGAGCCTGAAATTTAACATAGGGCATTGGGGTTCTGCCATAATGAGACCTGATCAGGTAGAAGGGAGATGAGGTGACAGACAGCTGGCCCCAAATAACTTTCTGACCCCAACAATCCTGAAAACAAATAACACACAAGACCAGTTACCAGCTGAGAATTTTTTTTTTCTTGGCTGAGCAGTTTTTAGCACAAGTAGAATGGTTGCTTTTGTATTCTCCATAACAGATTCAGTGACTCAAATCTTAATTTCTTCTTTGCACACTTAATAATTTGAGGGCTTTGGTTGAAAAGCCCACATACTTCAGACTGGGTTTTTTTATATCAGTGCTTCAATCACTTAGTACAGAAGTGCAGTGAATTTTATATTGTGGAAGAAAGGGAGTTCTGTAAAGATAGGGAACAAGCAATTTTGGTAGTTGTAGCAGAATTTTCTTCTTTTCCTTGGTTCTGAGCTCATGGACTCAAGCAGAGCAGGTTAATAACGTATCAACCCAAGAATGTATTTTCCCCTTATATATGTAGTTGTAGGTGGTTTGCATCATAAGTAACTCACAGTAATATGACATACTACTTTTGCCCACAGCTTCCAGACTTCCCTCCTTGCAGTCTCAGAATTGCACAAATTGTTGTATAGAAGATCTAACAAAACACTTAATGATTTGTACCCTGCCCTCTGTAGTAAAACTGTAATCCCAGCAGTGATTCTAATAGCATTACCATTAGAAAACGGCAGTAACGTGTACATGTTGGTTATAATTCCATTTTAGGATTCTAGTAATCTGTAGGGATTTTGTAATAACCATATTTTATATTTGTGAGAACATAAATCATACAAATGTAATCATGAAGTGGGAGGGGATTCTAAGGAGGATTTTGTGCATTGGTGGAGAGATGGGGTAAAGAGATAAGAATGGGGGCAATATGTCTTTGATTTATTTGTTTAACCATGTGCTTTGTTAAATAAGGTACATAGATTTAAAACTTGCAAAAACCTGTCATGGGATTCAGGTGATGTACAAATCCTTCAGGCTCTAATTTTCATGGCTTTATGATGTCCTCAGGGTTCACCAATGGAATAACTGTACCGGTTCAGTATGTACATGTCAGGGCACATACCGTAATTAATTATTTTCCTTTCGGTTCTCACTAATGCTTCTCAATCACTTGTATTGGAAATAGTTGTTTCAGGTGTTGATTAATTACAGCACCTGCAAACATATGTGTTTGCCTTCTATTGTTAACTTAAGTGGTTTATTTATAACAGTGCGTTCCGTATTGCAAATCTCTATTATGGTACATCATAATCGAAGGGAACCATCTATTCTTGTGATTACATCATGAACATTTATATTGAGCTGCCTATTTCTTTCCTCACCCAAAAAAAGCATTCAAGGGAGGATGAACTTTTTGTAAAACAATACAACTGCATTAATCTTAGACGCATTGAGGGCACAAACAATATAGTTTTGTTTATTTTCTAAACTATTAGTTTTAAACAAACTTACCTTCCTATAGCAAAGTTTGAGCCTAAACATGTTTACAGTGTTAATTTGTTTTCCCAGCTTACTCTCAATCAAATTTTTAGTACTGGTTTTTCTGATGTTTCACTGCCAAGGTTGTAAAGAATGGCTCTGTCGAGGCAGAACTGTATAGAGTAACAAGGGTTACAAGTGACTTGGTACCTCAAAAAAGTAACAGAGGGTCCTGTGGCACCTTTAAGACTAACAGAAGAATTGGGAGCATAAGCTTTCGTGGGTAAGAACCTCACTTCTTCAGATGCAAGACTGAAGAAGTGAGGTTCTTCACTTCCAAGCTTATGCTCCCAATACTTCTGTTAGTCTTAAAGGTGCCACAGGACCCTCTGTTACTTTTTACAGATTCAGACTAACACGGCTACCCCTCTGATACTTGGTACCTCAAAGCCTTTTTCTTTAGCAACTTAAGGTCCCAGTCCTGCTCCCACTGAAATCAATAGGAGTTTTGCCATTGATTTCAAGGAGAATCAAGCCCTTTTTGAGACAGGAGTCTCTTAGGGACAATTTAATTTGGGGTTGACAATAGCACAGATTAAAGAAGAATAAGTATTGGTTCTTTTTTGTTTCTGGTGGGAGAGACAGAAACATAACACATTTTAGAGAATTTATTTTCTAATTTTGTAAGCCAAGATTGTCATGTATATTGCTGTATTTCGTATTCTTGGTCGTAATATTTCCTCTATGTGCAGCACAATATTAAGATGGAGGACTATGAGAAGTTCTGTGAAAAGCATCTTGCAAGGATCCAAGGAGAGTCAATTCAAAGGGAAACCTCTTCATCTGCTCAGAAGAATATCTCACTTATTAAATTCCATGGCATTCCTGTGCTTTCACCTCTGGTAAGATTCCCTTGCCAATTAGGCATTTGTACTCAAAAAGAAGAGGACAACCATTTTTGTTAACATATGACCAACCTTGAGTAGTACAGGAGACAAGTACTTGTCTGTAATGTTGAGGTTCAAAACCAAAATGAGGGTGGTGGGATAGGGGGATTGTCATGCAATGTAGTACAAGAGGATTTTGTCATTTGAACAAATTAGATTGTGGTGCCTTTGACGTGGGCAATGCCTGCTGGGTGGACTCTTTTTCTTCCCTTCCTGCTATACCCAGTGGTCTTTCTTCTCTAAAGGCTGCCCTTCCCCACTCAATAATACCCTCTTTTCTACACTGTTCCACTCCCGCTATACTTATCTTGCACCACATCTACCCTAGTGTATTTCATAGACAGAATTCTAATGGGTAGCAGTGGTGTAAGTTATAGTGTAAAAAGGGCATAGGTATTCTTTACCGCTATCATTTAACTGATCCTTGACACTACAGCTACTACTGGTGGAGCTGGATCAGTAGGAAATTACAGCTATAAAACTGACTAGCATAAACAAAGACAAACTTGCAACACAGCTATATATGTTCTCTAGCAGGGCGCCTCCAAGGCTTTTTCTATACAGAAGGTTTTCTGAAATCTTCTCATTGATGCTTCTAGTATCAACAAAGCTACACTAGTTCAATGATGTGAGGATCTGAGAAAAGTGTCAGAGGAGATGCAGCTCCCTTTAAATTGTTTCCTACTCTGTTGTAGGACTCTGAGTACTCCAGGTTCTGATTTCACAAAATAAACAGGGTAACTTTTACTTTCAAGCCTTTTATTCCTACTAACTACATTTCCTTACTCTTTTTTTAGATTATGTATGTATGTTTGTGTATATTTATCATGTGGAAAACCAGATAAATATTACTACTGAACACTTTCTTTTCAGTTGAAAAAAATGCTGATTTACCAGTTATTTAACATTATTTGGGCTTGTTTAAAATAGTACTGGATAACAAGAAATAACACTGGGAAAACACATGGGGTGATTAAAGAGAATTTAGCTTTGTAACTTCTTTTATTTCAGCAAATGCTGTTTCTAGGACAAAGAAGGGAGCTAGAAGAAAGTAAACTAGAGCAGGAAGAGTGATTTATAAGGCCTTGGAAGGGACTTCTATGTTTGGGTCTGAAATTCACCTATGGTATGAAGGGTCAGTGTGAAGATCCCACATCCCAGCAATTAGACAAGGTTTATGGGTAGGAAACTGGGGTGAGAGTGGTCATTTGGGTGCTTGTGCACTCTGTATACACCATTCAAAAGATCTCTTTACCAGCTCTGCATAGTCTGGTGTGGAAGGCCATCCAGTGAGAGGGTCCACATGATCAACTGTTGAGTAGATCCTGTAAAGCTAAATCTCTCTGCACTTCATACGCATATGCTCCAATTCTTGGGCTTTATGTGGGCTGAGTAAATTTTCCCTGTCTTGCCAAAAAATGTTTATGGTTAAAAAGAGGCTAATCTTCAAACTGCGTAAAATCTCAACAAACGTGCTCTCCCATCACATATCAATTTTTAAAAAATATTTCTTATTTAATTTTGCTTTTTGATAAAGAAAAGAAGTCACTGATACTTTGTTTTGCAGCTGAGTCTTGAGAGAAAAAAGGAAATGCAGCAGGATAAACAAAAAGCACTTGATGTAGAGATCTGGAAACAGAATTCCAGGAAAAGAGCTTTACTGAATCGTGTTCAGGAGATCCTGGAAAATGTGCAGGCAAGTTTGATGCAAGGTTTTTTAATTAGCTGTTGTATGAAAATGTCTTCTCTGCACATTCCAAGGGTCACTGAAGGCTAGTAAGATCCCTAATATAAACTTGCAGTTACTAGCAGTTTACTCTCTTTAGACCAACATTTGCTAGTAATTTATATTGTATGACCTGGTGAACAATTACAGTGAATACATGTAATAGTTTTAAATAATGTTGTTAAGTTTTCAGTTGTGGTCCGTGCTCAATTTAGCTGATTTCTACAAATACCAGTTTTTGTGGTATGGCTATTGTTTTCATAACACCATTTAAAATAGCTAGATAGATTTCCTTCAGACTGGTCACTACTATAAAAACTGTTAACTAGTGACAGTACCGCTTTTTCCCCCTGAAACTAAACTTTGCAAAATAAATAACAGTGCTGGTGTATGCTTTGAAATTTATATTGTAATTATTTTTTCTTGTGCAATGATGGGACTGTTCTTAGGGGTTAGACAGGCAGATACTTTAAATTAGTAGTTTTCAACGAGGGGTCCGGGGCCCCCTGGGGGGCCATGAACAGGTTTCAGGGGGGCCACCAAGAAGGGCTGGCATTAGACTTGTTGGGGCCAAAGGCAGAAAGCCAAAGCCCCACTGCATGGGGCTGAAGCCTGGTGACCCAAGCCCCACCACCCAGGGCTGAAGCCGAAGCCTGAGCAACTTAGCTTCGTAGGGTTCCCTGTGGCATGGAGCCCTTGGCAACTGCCCTGCTTGCTACCCTCTAATGCTGGCCCAAAAACCAGTAGTTGTGGGCCGTGGAGTTTTTATAACATGTTGGGGGGGGCCTTAGAAAGAAAAAGGTTGAGAACCCCTGCTTTAAATTATTATTTTTTCCTAAATAGGCTTCTTAAAACAGTGTAGTTTGGGTTTTTTAGTAGGATGTAATAAAGCCCTTGAACTAACCCACCAGCTAACTGAACACAGTTTGCATTGGGCTTAAGTTTTATTACTGAGGTGGCAAATGTAATCTATTGAGCTTCTTGTTTTGTTTACTAGTGTGTGCATGGAAACCATCACCTGACTTGGGATTTGAAAGGCAGACCAGGAGCATATGTTGAGAATACAAAAATAATGGTTTGCTTTCTTCTAGACCTCCTGTGGTTAATGGGCACTTAGGTTGATACAACTCTGACAACCTTTTATCCTTCAGTTTAAATGCCCCTATTGTCAATAGCTGCACTGTTACCTATACCTAAAGAGGACTATGAATTTATACAAAGGGGCAGATAATACTGAATGGTCTGTGCTCTTTTTTTTTTTTTTTTTTTTTTGTGTCAGTTGCTTTCCACAGAAGCAAGCTCTGGTTACATAATAATGAAAACCAAAAAGGTTTTCTTGTATGTCCATAAATTTCATTGAGAATTATGTATGTACTCTTTTGCATAATGCTTCTCTTAATTGGCAATGGGTTAGTCTGAGTTGAAGTATATTTAATGTTATTGCTGAAGTTATTTGAATTACATGTCTGAATAAACGCCAATGATACATTTATGTAACATCCTATTGTCCTGAACATTGTTCTTTAATTGGCAGCCATAATATTACTTAAAGAATATATGTTCAAATATCTGTTTTTCTTTTAATATAATTTTATCATAGGTGGTTGGTCTGATGATAAAAACTTCTGACTAAACCAAATATTAAAATATATCTGTTGCATTCTCCTCAAATTACCTTTGCCAGTTGGAAAGGTCATCTTCTGCATCGTAGACTAGTGTGGTTGCCATAGTTCCATTCAAGTTGGAAAATTCATGTTGCATTAAAGTGACAGCAATCTAACTTTATAGATCAGAAGGCATATGTACTTAATCTTAATTTGAAAACAGTAGGGCTTTATTACACTGAATTGACATAATAATTTTCAGTTTTTCTTTGCAGGTCAGAAAGGTGTCTAGTATGAGCGATTTGGATCAGTGGGAGCATGAGAGTGGTCACTCTAATTCAGAATCAAAAGCCTCAAATGGCTTCACAATGCTATCAAACATCAATTTGCCAAGTTCTATTGCATGCTATGGTACTACAGACCTTGAAAAAACATTGGAAATTATGCCAGCAGATACTGTTATCCAGGTTACATCAAGTGGAATAGACTCAGTTAGAGGCACAGAAGAACCTATTCCTCCTGAACAAAGTGAGAGCAACCTCTCAGAAATCATTGCTTGCCCAAAGGTTACATCTCCTGATAAAACACAAAATATGACTACTTCAAATGCACATGTAAACCAAGAGCATATGGAGGTGCCACCAGCTGATCCTTATGTAATGAGTCTTCAAAACCTTCTGAAAAAGTCTAGGGAGTACATAGAGAGAGAGCAAACCAGACGTAGCATAAGAAGTAATTCAAAAAGAAGTGTTAATGAAAGTCATTCTGATAAAGAAAATGACGCAGTTAAAACAAATGTGTCTGGGAAAGAGAGAGCGAGGTTTACAGGCAGGAGTTGTACTCCTCTGACACTTGATAAACCAAGTCTTAATAAATCAAATATTCTTCTCCAAGGTGCCTCTGCCCAAATAAATAGTGTGAGTACATCAGCTTCACCCAGTTTTTCTAAAGTGGATATACCTACCAGAGCTGGAACACCCCCAGTTTTGGATTCGGATTCAGATGAAGAATTTAAAAATATCTCTACCTTTGATCACGATAGTAGTATTGTCAGAAGCCTTACAGGTTCTTATGCCAAATTACCCAGCCCAGAGCCAAGTATGAGCCCTAAAATGCACCGAAGACGTCCAAGACCTTCATCAATGGGACACATAGTTATCAATAACCCTGTGAATGCCTATGAATTAAGCCCTATAAACAAGGGAAGAGCAATTGACTTGATCATACAAGATGTCACTGACCAAACCAATGCATCTGAACCTGTGCCAAAATTCACTGCTGACATCACTGCAGTTTGTTCTAGCAAAGCTCATGTCAACAAGAATTCTTCAGAGACGTCAAATCACATGTGTCAGCATTCCATTAGTCAACTAGAGAGCAAAGGAATGATGGTGTCTTCCATAATGGAGGGAAAACTGGATAGTAGAAGGCCATACAAAATGGACAGTACTACTTGTACTGCAACTCCAAAATTGCATGAGTCGTATGCAGTCAGTCAGTCGATGGTGACTCAAAAGCTCGTAACTATGAATGGAATCAAGCCAGATAGTTTATTAGAAAAGACCAAAAGTAATTCACCCGTGGAACTCAATAAATCTTATGATGTAGAAAATCCATCTCCATTACTGATGCAAAGCCAGAATAAGCATCAGCAAATGGATACTCCAAATGTTTCTTCTGGAAATGAACATTTTGTAGAAAATGGTTTCGAAAAAGTGAAACGTAGGCTTGATTTGGATATTGATAGCTCACAGAAAGAGAACAACCCATATGTTTTAACAGATGGAACAGAAGAACAAGAGAAGTGGAGGTTGCAAGAGCGAAGATGCCCCATAGGATCTGTTTATGGTAACAAGAATGAAACCTCAGGCAGTAGTACCAACGGTGAGATAACGTTTTCTGTAGTCAGCCTTTTTCCAAGTTGGAAAGTTATCTTTAGTTAGAAATTTCATTTTTAGAAAATAGGCCACTGTCTTTCATCTGCACCTTAGTTTTTTGAGTATTCCCCTAGCTTGTGCATCATTTATGATAAAATGACACGATACATTTCTGTATTTTTAATCCACTAAACATTAAGTAAGGCCCTGTAGTAAACCAAGTTTTTCTGAAAGTCTTCTGAAAGCTGCTATTGAATGACCAAAATGATCTTCTGTATATGAAAGTTGCCTCGTTAGAGGCAAAGCCTTGTACCTCCTACTTGATAATGAATGATACAGGAGCATGTGCTTAGACATTTTCATATAGCATATACCAGAAAAGGTATTCGTTTTCTTGTTATATAAAACATATTTTTATCTGATCTGCTTGCTTAAAATCACCATTTGCTGCCTTAACTGGAGTCTTTCCTCTTTGTATTGTAAAGTTTTTTGATATTGTTCTGTTGAAAATTGTTGTATATAATTAGATTAGAGAGATTTAAAAAAAGAAAAATGAAAGGCCACTGAACAGAAATTAAACAATCATGCCAATAAAGGTGCTTGCTATATCCTGGTGGAACATAAAAATGAAAGGAGGAAAACTCAACTGAAAAATAATCCAAAGAACATTTCACAAGAGCATGCATGGGTTTGTGGGATGTGTTTTAAATATTCACCCTGTTTTAATCTGAAACCTCCAAGGAGACTGGAGAGATTCTAGCAGCACAGACTCATTGTGCATGTACGGGGACACTTGTGAAATGTTTAATAACAGAAAGAAAATCTAAGTGAATTCTTGTGTGCCAGGGAAAGGTCAATAGGGCACCTAGCATGAGTATGGTGAGCAGGACTATGGTAGAGCAGTTTTTTGAGTTCTTAAAATGTAAGAAAACAGATGCACACTGCAAATAAAAACATACTTGTATTAAAATATCAGCTGCAAGTAACTTCAATATTACCAGGATTGGTGTTCTTCCAATTCAAGAATAAAAATGTTATGTGTATGTTTGTAAAGGAAGCTATCAAAACTGAGTGGAATAAATGTTTTGTTCACTCAAGCAAGTAGTCATATTCTTTTCAGAGCTAGTCTCTGCATGTGACCTCTTGAATCTGGGATTGGTCAGTGCCATTTATACTGTCCCATCCATGGATATGCTGATCTCAGAAACGTGAATATGAAATAAAAGAAAAATATTCTACTTCATGTTTTTGTGGATATACCAACGGTGCTGTATAACACCCAATGGAAAAATGTATTGAAAATGTAGAGATCTGTTTATCTAGCTTGCAGAACACTTAGAAAATGTAAGACTATATGATTAATGCTTTATGATGCATGTATTTTTTTTTCTTTTCAGAAGAAGAGATTTTGAAAAATAAACTCTTGGCTTTTGAAGAAATGAGAGAGAGACTTGAAGAGCAGCATGCACAACAACTATCAGTACTGATAGCTGAACAAGAGAGAGAACAGGAGAGATTGCAGAAGGTGAGGGAACAAGATAGGAAAATGCTAAAATGAGGTCTTTAGGGTTAACTGCTCAACTTGCTATTTTAGTATAAGGGACTGAAACAATATATTCTTTCTCTGCATATCATACTCAAGATGGATATTTAATAAATCTGTCTGAATTTGTGGGAGCTCTTTGAAGAATATGATTGTGTGAAACCTTCGCTGAGCTTCCATTTTGGTCTGGCTAGCAGCATTTGGAGCATTGAGAAAACTCATGCAGCAAAAACAGGAGGTTTAGGATTATTCTCTGTTTTAGTATAGAGATGAAAGGGTATTCCCAGGAGAGAGATGTGTCATAACTATAAAGGGAAGGGTAACAGTTCTCCTGTATACAATACTATAAAACCCCTCCTGCCCAGAGACACCAAAATCCTTTTACCTGTAAAGGGTTAAGAAGCTCAGGTAACCTGGCTGACACCTGACCCAAAGGACCAATAAGGGAACAAGATACTTTCAAATCTTGGGGAGGGGGAAGGCTTTTGTGTATGTGCCCTTTGTTTTGGGGGTTGTTTGCTCTTGGGACTAAGAGGGACCGGACATCAATCCATGCTCTCCAAATCTTTCTGAACAAGTCTCTCATATTTCAAACTTATAGGTAACAGCCAGGCAAGGCATGTTAGTTTTATCTTTATTTTCTCAACTTGTAAATGTTCCTTTTGCTAGAGGGTTTACCTCTGTTTGCTGTAACTTTGAACCTAAGGCTAGAGGGGGTTCCTCTGGGCTCTTTGAATCTGATTACCCTGTAAAGTTATTTTCCATCCTGATTTTACAGAGATGATTTTTACCTTTTCTTTAATTAAAATTCTTTTAAGAACCTGATTGATGTTTTCATTGTTTTAAGATCCAAGGGTTTTGAATCTGTGTTCACCAGGACTAATTGGTGAGGGAAAAGGGGTGTAAGGACTTGGGCGGGGGGAGGAATTAGTCTCAAATCTGCCCAGGAAAGGGGGTGTTAGAGACTTGGGAAATATTTGGGGAAAGGCAGAGTTCCAAGTGGCTCTTCCCTAAGATTTGGAACACACTTGGTGGTGGCAGCTTACTGATAACCTAAGCTGGTAAATAAGCTTAGGGGGCTTTCATGCGGGTCCCCATATCTGTACCCTAGAGTTCAGAGTGGGGAAGGAACCTTGACAAGATGTATAATTGATGAATGCTTTCGTATCAAACTGCAAAAGGCAAGAGATGCAATGGGGACTTGGATATCCTGGAAAAGCCAGACAATTACTGCAGTCAGGTATTGGCTTGCATAACATCTTCATGATCTATTAAAATAGCCAAAAGGGATAGGAAGCCAGGTGTTTATATTTGGGAAAGGCTGAGCTGCTGGATTTCTTGCAGTATATTTATTCAGCACATCTGTTTTAAGTGCAATTATATCATTTGTTACATGGAGGTTAGTGGAAATTAAGATGTCTTTATATCGGTGATTTTCAACCTGTGGTCTGTGGACCCCTGGGGGTCCACAGACTATATCTAAGATTTCCAAAAGGGTCTGCACCTCGATTCGAAAATTTTTAGGGGTCCGCAAATGGGGAAAAAAGTATTTGTTAAACTGCCTATGTTGTATTGAAGCTTATGCCAGGATACAATTGCTTGCTCAAAATGTATTTAAATTCCATTATGTAGAATCAAAGATCTGGTTTTATTTCAGACTTTTAATCTGCAGGAGATAGAAGAGCAGGAGAGAAGGTTAAAAGGAAAGAAGAGTGCTACAGCAGACATAGAAATACCCAAAATGACCATTAGCAGTGGGATGGAACTGCAGTGGAGAAAAATAAGCGAAAGTGGCTTGTTGGAAACAATGCTGACTCAAGTGGAGACAATCCATAACACAAACTCGAACAGCACTGGTAAAAGTAGGGGGCAAATAATTATTAAAAGTTTTACTGGGCACTTTAAAGCAGAATATACCAAATGTACTGGCTGGTTCATGGTATTGGTGATGGTAGCATCTCTGCTTCTTCCGTGGTTGGAATCCAGTCTAGGCAGGAAGTACTGAAAGTTAGCACCTTACAGCTGCTGTTTAGCAGTCTATGTAAAATTTATTAGTGGTCTTAGCAAGCTTATGTCCATTTTGCAGGATCAGAAACTACTACTGTAATAAAATTCTGAAAGTACCTTCCTTGGTCATATGCCTTTTGGATAAGATCTGGTATCATTTTATTATCTGACACGCTATCTACTGGGGACTTTTTCACACACTAGCATAGTGGTGGACCTTTTCCCACTTTGATTATGATATTTCTACATTTTGAACAAGCATAGGTGACATAAGAATATAGTGCATACAACACAAGGGAAAATGCTGGCAGCAATTTTAGTCCAATATATATCCCGATGTAAAGTAAATTCAAGAAAGATTTGGTTTTAATATAGAATGTTAGCTGTTATCTCTGTACATTTAAAAAAACCCAACATTGCAGATGTCATAAAACTAGATTTGTGTGTGTAACTGGTGCATGACGTGTAAGTATTTGAACAGTAGTTTGTGTGCACAGGCTTCCTGTTTAGTACTCATTTGTTTAATCATACATTCTGCTTTCATATAGGTTTTGCCAACACTACCATGCCCAGTAGTTTTGGTTCAACAAATGAAGCTCCATTCTACCTCTGGGGACCATCTGGTAGTGGAATGTCAAAAATATCAGCATCCAGGCTTATTAGGGCCAAAACCAGGTGGTCTCAGGTGTGAAAATAAATTGACTTAAGCTTTTCTCTTATTTTATTTTATTTTTTTTTTGCTTAACCATCTAATTCTTTCAGGACAACTGCTACTGCAGGTACGCATTAATAACTTCCAATCCAAAACTACTAATTGATCCACAGTTCTTAGATGGATTTGTACTAGCAGACACAAGAAGAGAGCAGAACAATATTTTTCTCATTACAGTACAGACAAACTAATCGTGTAACCACATCTTTATTCTGTTAACCAAATTAATACTGGGGAGTTCTGGCTAGCCAAAGTGTATTTGGCAAAATTTAATACCTGGCTGTTAATACAAGATAGCTGTACAGACATTTTTGTTAAACAAGTAGCAATCAATTTAACTTAATTTATTTTGAGAAATTAAAATTCAGAACTTTCGTTGGATTTGATATTAAAGCATAGAAAATCTTTTAATTTTAATCTTTTTTTTTTTTCTCTTCTCTTAAAAGGCCTTCAATCCAGAGATGCAAGTGAAGTTCAGTAAGATCACTGCCTTGGCAAAGGGATTTCTGACTCGTAGGCTCATGCAAACAGAAAAATTGAAATATCTTAGGCAAACTGTAAAAGTAAGGAGATAACTGTAAAGATGCTTGCTTTATGCATTTTTTCCACCTTCCTCCTGTTGGTTTCTGCCACTCCCTTTCAGCTGACAAATAAGATCTAGACTTTTCACCAGAGCACAAAATTCATTTTACTTTGAGAATTAACTAATGAAGTTTACTACATAAGTAATATAGCTCTATCCCTTTTAGAGAATGAATTAACTACCCAAAACGTAGTTGTGTTAATTATTGCATGCTGTGTGCATACCACTTTTTATAGTGTCCCAACAGTACCTTTTCCTGTGCTTTTTTGAAGTGACCTATAAAACCATTCTAATACAGACTGAAGTTGAATAATTGTTTCTTAGATATATTCTTAATTATCTAGCATGCAAACTTTCAGTTGAAATGAACCTTGCATAGCAGAATATTCCTTATTCCAACTTTCATATCTGCTGTCTTAAAACTTTTTTTAATTGAACTGTATTTTTCCTGGATCCTGAGTTAGTATGGAGGTTTCCTGTGTCAAACTTATGCTGTGATTTTGCAGCTTTCTAAATATTCAAATAGTTAGATGCTAAAATTAGAGGCATCATCTAAGGTATTCTATTAATGTCTTCAATCTGCCCCTCTGTCCCTGATTGATTTAATATGAGGAGAGGAAGCTAAGGACAAGGGAGTGGAGAAGGGAAAAGAGAGATGAGTGATTTACCCCGTCACTCCTGTTGCTCGGCAAGGCAGCAGTAGGGAAAGATGGTGAAATGGAACATCATCTCCATTAATCTGAATATTTCTTGGGTCTAAGGTGGTATATTTAGTATTAGTTGCTCCTGTACAGCACAAGTGTGGAGAATGGTGTGTGTGTGTGTAGGTACAAAGTAAAAGATGTTAGACAGGATACGGCATATAGGGGAACCCAATCTTGCAATAGTGAGAATGCTAAGTTACTTCTGCTTGGTTACAGGAGTAAGGCCAAGGAGGAGATTGTCTAAGTGCCCCATTTTTTTTAGAGAATCACGGTTAAATCCATGTCTGTTTAGCTACCCCCAGTCTCTGCCTACACCAGGGATCGGCAACCTTTGGCACGCAGCCCGCCAGGGTAAGCCCCCGAGGGATGTGCTGGCCGCTGCTTCCCGCAGTCCCCATTGGCCTGGAGTGGTGAACCGCAGCCACTGGGAGCTGCGATCGGCTGACCCTGTGGACCCGGCAAGTAAACAAACTGGCCCGGCCCACCAGGGGGCTTACCCTGGTGGACTGCGTGCCAAAGGTTGCCGATCCCTGGCCCACACTATCCTTTTCCTCTGAACTTTTGAGATTAAGGGAGCAGATGTATAAATGGCTTGAGATTTACTTCCACTCAGTGTGAAAGATTAAGCGTAGTACATAATTTTTTTATTTTTTTAGGATACTATGGAGTTCATAAAAAATTTTCAGTCTGAAGCTCCCTTAAAGAGAGGAACTGTTTCGGCGCAAGATGCATCCCTACAAGAAAGAGTGATGGCTCAAGTAATGTATATTCAAAGCTTTTCTTTTATAATTACTTCATCATTGTAAAAGAGAGAAATTATTTTATTTTTGACAGAAATATCTGAAGACTTCAGAGGGTCAATATTTGAAATGAAATTTTAACTATGGGCATTTTGTGCTGACACAGGGGTTTTTAAAATGTAGTTTCACCAAGAAAGCTTCATGAAAGCTTTGATTTATTTCAGCTGCGAGCTGCGCTGTATGACATCCATGATATATTCTTTATAATGGAAATATCTGAAAGAATGAATATTCTGCGTCATGATCGTGAAGTTCGCAAAGAGAAAATGCTGAGGCAAATGGTATGTTCCAAGTTTGTATCCAGTAAGAAACACTTTAAAACTAGGAAAACGTATATTTTTGTCACTAGTTAAGTATCCGTTGTTAGTGATTGGAGTAAGATAGATTTTTTTTTTCCTGACCCAGTAAGAAATATAAAACCTTAGCTTTTGAAAACAATCTTCCTGATAATTGTGTGGCTTTAGCTGTGGTGCTCCAGTAGTTAAACTTGTTCAGAAAGACTCCAGTCTACAGTAGGGACTTCGTGCCTGGATGCTTCCAAAGTGTGTGTGTGTGTCTGTCTGTCTCAGAGAGAGAGGAGAGAAATGATGGAGTTATTTTGATAGCAAGAGAAAAGGTGCACATAACTTTTTTGTTGTTGTTGTTGGTTTTGTTATTTTAAATTAAAGTTTGGAATGTAAAAAAAAGCTACATCACCATGTAAACTAAAGAGTTGCATTAAATCTTTTAAAGCAGATTTTATAATGAAAAGTGCCAATCTTTTAATTAAGGTGGATCAGATGCGGCAACTGTAATAAAAGTAGTAACAAATATTAGTATCCACTTCTGTGTTTTTGTAGGCTAAAATAAAGACTCCACGAGAGAGGGTGACACTTTCAACAGCTACACAGAAGTCTCTGGATAGGAAGAAGTACATGAAGTATGTATGTATTTAATATTTTTTTGGTCGAGAGAATTGGAAGGAAGGGAGTTGTTGTTGTTTGAATACAGCTGAATCTTTTAGCAAAATAGTTTCGTACGGATTCTCATATTTGCTAGAAAGTCTTTATATGTAAGATTCCTTTTTCCATAAGTGTATTGAATTCTATTTCTTTATAATGGCATTTTTTATATAGACATTCAATATATATTTGTTCCCATGCTGAAAACAAGATAAACACTCCTCATCTTGTTCTCTGTACCTACTGGCTGTTATCTAATTTTCTCTGAAGTCTGATCACAGAATCATGGTTTACATTTATCATTGTCCAAATACCCTCTGTATTTGCTGTAACAACTCAAGTGAATCACATTACTGCAGTTAATAGTGTTGGTGACATTATCAGGTGACATTCCTGCTGAGTTAGCAGTAATGACCCAATGCCACACCATGGCTGTAGGGGACTCTCTCCCATCTGAGATGCCATCCTTTGGATAAGATAAAATTTGCTTGCTTGTAACCAATAAAATCCAAACAGCTTTTGGAAAGATTAGTGGTTGCCCCACTACCATGACTATATTGAATTTAGGTAGCTGCATCCTGCCTACAAAAATTTCCTCTAGTTCTCAATTGATATAATATTCTTCACTCTGTCCTGAGCTGTGTGTAATGTCGCTGTGTGCTGTTAAGATGCTGTTTCAGTGATGAATGAAGTGACTCCTGTGTGACTAGTCTGTAGTTGGTTTGCAAAGCGTGAGTGCTGTATTTTTATGTTGTTTTCATGGCTTTCTCCAAAATTAGCTGTGTATGATAAGAGATGCATGCATGTTGGTTGGAGTGCCTTATGGCATAATGGAGACAATTGCTTCTGTTTGTGTTGCAGTTGGAAAGTGTAGTCTGTACTGTACATAATTTTGCCAAAAGAGTGGCAATAATACTGTTTAGGTGGCTTCCTTTTATTTTTATAGCTTCTTGTCTGACAATTTTTATAATTTTTTCTTAAATGTTTTAAAAGTATTTGGATACTTACACTTTTTTTGTTTCGTTAGGGCTGCAGAAATGGGAATGCCAAATAAAAAATTAATCATAAAACAAAATACTCCTGAAGCAAGGTCAGTGAAAATTACTTTTTTGTAATTTACACTAAAATGTTCTTAACTGTTTTTTATAATGCTAGGTCTATTGACTGCTTGCTTGCCATCAGCTAGTCACCTGTCGTCATTGCCCCTGGGTAATGAAGAATGCACAGGGCTAAACTATTATGAAAAGTTATTAACTTGCCTACAGTTAATAAATAGTACTTTTCCAGCTTCAGTTTCTCAAGATTAATATCCTCAAACATGACCTTTCTTGTCTGTTTGTGTTTATTTCACTCACTCCGTCCAGTTCCCAAGTTTCTCAAGTGTTAGATGCAGTGGTAGCATCTAACTTTAAGCAAATGCTTGATGCTATTTTTAAAACAGTATGATATTATTCTCTCCACTTCCCCAGACATGAACTTTCATGTAGCGAGCTGTAGAAACTTCTTAAAATGGGGGTTATTTAAAGAGATCCTCAAGCTTCAGTAGCATTCTTGCCTCTAGATCGTAAAGAGAGAGAGGTTCATGTCTTGCACCTGGCCACTATCTTATACTCTGTGTTAATAAACTAGTACTGAACTGTTAGAGGTGCTGCCTTCCAGATGAGGTCTGTCTACACTAGAGAATATTGGCTAATACCAGTTCAGATGCTTAGAATGCTTGTAAAATAGCATGCATACATCCGTGCACAAAACATTTCACAGGTATGCCCTCTACTGGTATGATTGCATCATCTCTGAGCAAATCTTAAAAATAGCTTTGCCCACTTAATTTCAAACTGTGTGTCAGTGCTAGTTTGATAAGAAACCTGAAGCACTGCAGCTGTACCGTTTCAGTGGGGCCTCCCAGGACAATCCCATGACAACAGCTAAGAGCCACTGGCCATGTCATTCCCAAACAAACATAGTTATACAAAAAAATTAATTAAAAAAATTACAAAAATAATAAAAGCAAGATCTGTCTTCCCAAGAACCAACGTATGAAGTTGTTGATGCTATTTATTGTGAACCGCAGGACAGTCTGTCGAGCAGCAGGGGCACGTTATGGCCTCTGCCATGGCACGTGTGTAGTTCTGCCCCCACAATGTGTGAGTGTTGATCTACAAGCAGAACCAAATAATTCAAATAAATCACTGGGCGGGGGAAGGGGGGGGCAGGAGGGCAGCATCATAGTAATCGGTGAAAATATTTATTACTCGTATGAACCTGCTCCAGGTTTCTTATCGGAAGCCTTGTGATAAGTACCACAACTCAGAGCCACAGCAAATGTTGGAGCAGGTGCTGTGTGTGGGTCTGCTATACCAGGGTAATAAGTGTATGCACACAGAACTGTTGCAATAACAATTGGTGCTAGAAATGCGTAGCTGCTATGTTTCTAAATTGAAACAGTTCAGTCCTTTAGTATAGACACTTGTAAAATCGATTCCTTCTTTCTGTCTCTGAAGGCTATTTCAGTGCTTTTCTTGAGTTTTAATGGTTGCCACGCATAACTGGATGCTCTCTGCATTAGCAACATGTAACCAAACACTGTGTTGGCTTCTTTGAGATACTTGGAATATGGAAGGCAATATATAAAAATCAAACTTATTTAGAAACAAAATAAACAAAACTAATACAGATTTTGTTTTTAACAGAGTACTTCAGCCAAATCAAGGACAAAATACTCCAATTCATAGGCTTCTTTGCAGGCAAGGGTAAGAGTACTGTATGTGTTTTAATGCACAACTTAAAGGTTGAAAGCAAATGCAATATCTGAGTCAAATAATTTCCAAGTAAGATCTACATGCATCAATGCAAATATTGTTCAAATGCAAAATGGCTAACTTACAATTCATGGTGAGACAGTTCTTAAAGTTCCTAGCTTTTATTTTTCTTATACTGTAAGGGAAAAAATGCAGTGGTCTCATTCTGTTTTTCATTTACACTGTGTTCTGACATCTGTATTTGTAACATTCATTCCATTAAGTTTTGCTTCCACTTACTAAAAATGAAATATGATTTTATAAGAAACACATACCTCCTAAATAATGCAACATGTACTCATTAGATCGGTTTCTTGAATAAAGTAGTAAGAAAAAAAGTGTGCATGGAGAGTTTCTCCTATTAAGGTATATGCATAATTCCTAGTAATGTTAATAGGAGTTTCACATGTGCACATTCTGGAAGAGACTCTACTGTATCACTTACAGACGTTTTCATACCAAGAACAGTTTGATAGCGTTTTTCTTTATTGGATACAATCTTTGGATTTTAATGCAAGTGACTTATTAACTCTTTTATATTTAATTAGAACCCCTAAGACCTCAATGAAGGGGGTTGAGCAAAATAGAAAGAAGTCCTCAGAGAGCAGAGTGCCTAACAAGGCAACTTCAGGTGTGTAGAAAATGGGTTCTTGGATCTCTTTTAAAATGAAGATATGAGTGAGTTACTAGTATCAAGAAAATTTAAATGGGATATCTTGTTTTCCTTTTCTTGCTGCAGTAGCTTTGCTATAATACACTTTGACTAAATCAACCATCTTTCTATATATGTTTATAAAAACAAAAAATGTGGGTAACTTAATAGTACATTTTCAAATTCTATAAAAGACATATACAGTTTAAGATAACTGCTTAAATTCCTTCTCTCACCAAATGCCTGATCGCCAAAAATACGCAATTTTTAGTAGTATATGTAAAAACACGCTAATAATTAGAGACCTGCAGAACTAGAGTAGATAGATCTAGACTCTGACCCAGATATTTATATTTTTATGCCATTTATTCCTATTTCTTAATCTATGTAAGACTTGTCCTCAGAAAGAAAAACTCAGAGGACATGACATGGATTTTCAGAAAATTTACCAGCAGGAATATTATATGAATTCCTCACTTTAAAACATCTTGTAGAATGCTATTCTGTATATTAGATATTAACAAAGAAGATTTATGATCCTTTTTCCTCTGATATACCCAATGCTGTGCATGTCAGTTTTAGATGAGGGGTAGTCCAAGTTCCAGATATGGAGTTTAGAAGTTGGTTGGTTGATTTTTAATAAAAAGGGGTTTGGACAGAATGCCTAGCTATTCATAGATGTGGTTTTGTCCATTCCATGCCTTAACAAAACATTAGTTGAAGCAAACATTTTCTGATACTTTTCCACTTTAAAACTTGAATGTAAACAGTTGTGATTGATTAAAACAAAGTAAAAGCTTTTTACTCAATTGGTCTTTGTCATCAACTACAGAAATATGATTTAGGAACTTAATTCATGTAACTCCTAAAATTAATGCATTTATATGGTTGGGTACCTATTAAAAATTAGGAACATCTGGGATCCTATTCAGGAAGGAAAACCATAATTTTTTGGGATGCAACAAGTGAGCCATAGAACTCTGTATGATTTTTCTATCCAATCTTGTTGCATATAGGGGGAAAATTCAAATTCAAACTCCCCACCCACTGCTCGGATACTAACTATTTAGCTAACAAGAGCTGACAAAAACACAGGTCAAGGTAGTCAGGAATTGTTCAGACTTGTAAGGTCACTCAATTAAAATTACAGAAACCATGCTCTGAGGAGTCAATATTCTGGCCTGCTTGCTTTAGCTAGTCGTAACTTTCTCATGACTTGGATATCATGACATTTTGATAGTCCGCAGTGAAAATAATCCCATTTATGACAATGGCTCCAAATTTTGTCTGGCCTGCCTTCAAGGCCCTTTGATGAATTGCTGTAAAATTACTGAATGTCTCATAATAGCCATCTGACAGTTGTTTCTAACTGGCTATATGGAGGTGTGGTTTTAGTTATGTAGTATAACTATCTCCTAATTTCATCTAGAGTGTTTGAGCATCAATGTTTCCATGACATTTGTAGTATCAGCACTTCCATGTTCTTCCAAATACAAATAATAAATCAGGCAATATCCATCTGTACTAAATTAACAGCAGTGCATTGTGAGATCATTATCTGGAAGAAGCCCTAACAAGTGTAAAAGAAATAATCTGAATATTTGTGCAGTATTAAAAAAGCTTAAACTTGAATTAATACATGTAAATAAAACTTGAATTATGTACATATTTGAACTAAATTGAATAGTTTATCAAATTATTACCAGAATCATTAATTCAGTTATTTTTAAAAAAACCCACCCTGAGTTTGGAAAATAATACTATTTTCAAAAGATGCACTGTAAACTGTTTAATGTGGGTGAGGCAACAAATTGTTTCCAGGGAGTGGTCATGCCCAAATAAACTAAAATCTTTATAAAAAAATTTAAATTATACTGAAAGCTAAACAAATTCATGTATGTTCTTGTACTTTATCTTACATTTGTGAGTGTGCTCCTGAAAATGAAGACTCAGCACTGGCTTGCTCTAGGCAGAGGATAGGCATATTTCTTCCTGTAACTCTGCTAGTGCATGTCAGTACTGACCTACAACATCCCTGCTGTTTTAGTTTTTGACATTCCTTAAGCACAGACTGAAAATGATGTGGTGGCTTTGTTGGGGCTAGGATGTGGCAATCAGACTTAATCTTACTTCTGACCCAATCAGAACTTGAATGCATATCACTAGAAATGAACTGCTCATGTACCAGCCCATCTACTCTTTCCTCCTCTGTGTGTGTGTGTGTGTGTGTGTGTGTGTGAGAGAGAGAGAGAGAGACTTTCATTTGAAATTCCATCTCCAAAGCTTGGTCTTCCTCTCTTAATTACAACCATTGATTGAATATCTTCTCCCCTCTAGTACACACAATAATTTTTCATTTAGGACCACTAATTGAACCCTTCTGTTTTTGCTGTGTCCTTCTTTTGCCTTTAATATTGAGCTTTGGAACAAAACTCAATTTCAAATTAAGTGCCTATGCCTTTTGGTAGTGAGTTTAACTCCTCTAATTCTGGATCTACGTGCCCACTTCTATCTTGGTTAAGAGAAAGGGTTGGGGTTTTTTGTTTTGTTTTGTTTTTTAAACTGGAACATCTAAACATACGGGGCATGTTTTGAAATCTAGAGTTGCACTTCTGCTGAACATGGCTGGTACACTTGACAGCAGAGAAACAATAAATAGCTTTCTACTTTTTTCATCAAGTATGTAGGTTGGGAGTATAGACTAAAAGCCAAAACCTTAAGGAAATGTCCTAGAGAAATTACTAGAAAAGGAGAAACTTTTTATAGTTTTGTTTTTGCAGTTCTCTAACTATCACATACACAGACGTTAATATAGAATTGTATCTCTTATATATATCCCTTGAATTCTATACAGGGTTAAACTATAAAAAGATGAATTTGTAATAAATGTCTGTGGACTCGTACTAAATTTCTATATAGCCCTATTGGTTTCATTCTTACTGAATTCTGTAATCCTTTTCCACAAGGATAAGTAAAATCTTTCTATATACTCTGTTTCTCTCTCACATACACTCATGGCTATTAATTGTTGTGTAAATTGATTTTAATGGGAAATAAGACTGCTTTTTGTTTTTTAAAGGTAAAATCCAGATCATTGGTGAATATAGTCAAAACTGTCAGTTTATTTCCTGAATGTAGGCTTTGATCCATGTAGTGTGCACATGAGGGTTGAGAGAGTAGTGTTGAGACACTGATAAGGCACCATGCTCATCAGCCCTGTTACTTCATCTTATTGGACCATGGGTAAGCTGAGGGGTGCAGGTATTGCATGTTGCTGGGTCGGCAAGAACATTTTTGTGACAAGGTACTGATGTGGTAAGACCTTTAGAATTTCCGAAGCTGCCTTGCTCTGTTTCTTCTAAGTGCAGTTCTTAAGCACCTATAAGTACCCACTTCTCCTGGCTGCCAGTCGGAGTAACAGAACATACTAAAAATGGCATCTACTCACATCATCCTATACAGTGGATTGCGTGCAAGTACCTAAGACCTGGCCTTTCTCCACTCCCCTTCCCACCTTTTCAGCTCATTGCTGAGCACTGTGCATATTTTGCTACACAGATGTCTGGAAAATGTTGAGGTCTAGCCCTTTGCCCAGCAGCTTGCAACAACTGAGCCGTTAATCTTGAAACATGCTTGTTCCCAGCATGATGGAATTCTTCCAGATTCACGGAATTGAGATATCTCCCTTTGCAGAGGCATAAGCCAAAATGTGACTCAGATCCTTAGTGTAAGAAGGACTCTGTTTGATGGCTTTTTGTCAGGGTTCCCGCCCCACTCTGAACTCTGGGGTACAGATGTGGAGACCCGCATGAAAGACCCCCTAAGCTTATATTCTACCATCTTAGGTTAAAAACTTCCCCAAGGCACAAATTCCTTTCCTTGTCCTTGGATGGTATTGCTACCACCACCAAGTGATTTAAACTAACATTCAGGGAGGGGCCACTTGGAGCCCTATCCCCCCAAGCCCCTTCACCCCCTTTCCTGGGGAGGCTTGAGAATAATATACCAACCAGATAGGTTAACAAAGTGAGCATAGACCAGACCCTTGGGTTTTTAGGACACTAAAAACCAATCAGGTTCTTAAAAGAAGAACTTTACTTTTTTATAATAAAAGAAGCACCTCTGTAAAATCAGGATGGAAGGTAATTTTACACGGTAATAAAAAGACTTAAAACACAGAAGATTCCCCTCTAGGCTTAACTTTAAAGTTACAAAACAAGAATAAACCTCCCTCTTAGCATAGGGAAAATTCACAAGCTAAAACAAAAGCTTAATCTAATGCATTTCCTTGCTATTACTTACAATTTCTGTAATTTTAGATGTATCATTTCAGTAGGAGTTGGATTACCTGCATGGTCTCTCTCTTTTGTCTCAAGAGGGAACACACAGAAAGCACAAAGCTTTCCCCCCCCCCCCCCCCCCCCGGTTTGAAAGTATCTTCTTTCCCCATTGGTCCTTCTGGTCAGGTGCCAATTAGGTTATTTGAGCTTCTTAACCCCTTACAGGTAAAGGAGGGATTTTATGTTACCCTTAGCTGTATCTTTAGAGATAGATAGATAGATATAGAGAGAGAGAGAGGAAAAAAAAAAAAAAAAAAAACAAGAACATGAGAACTTAAAATTCTGGTTGCGAATTTCACCTCAGAGACCTGTAATAAATTATCTCCTGAAAGACAGTTCAGTTTTATTAGGATTTGAGTATTCTCTGACTTGTATATTTTCCCTATCTTTGTTCTAGTCTGTTTAGGTCTATAGCCTCCTTCTTGACATGGATGTACCATCTCAGGTAGTTTTGCTAGATACACTAGAGCTAAAGGGAAAACATACCCTCTTAGTGTATTTCCACCTCACCTGTTCCTATAGTAAAACCTGTTAGAGGAGCTTTGGGGAGGAAATCTCCAAGAGGATCTCCTCAGAGTTCCTTCTCTTGTTTTGGTGGCGGAGAGAGGAGGGTTTGCGTCCTCACCCCCTTGAAATAAACTGGATGATGTTGCAGGAAGCCAGGGCCATGTTCATGAAGGTGCTCTATTTTTCCATCCCCTCCCTCATCTCCATTGGAGCTGTGCTACCAGGATGACAACTCGTCCGCAGCTGTCTTAGTGAAAGTGGGGTTGAAGGGAGAGTTGATTTGTGGAAACTAAAATAGAGCCATTGGGAGAAGAATGTGCACCTTGCTCCTGGTCTACCAGCTGCTTCCCTCTGACCTGCTCAGGCTTCACTCCTCACCCTGTGTGGACTCCATGGGGTGGGGTGAAAGGGATGCTGTGGAGGGGCTGAACTCCTGTTCCCTTTTACATGCAGAGGGTTTCCTCTGTGCATGGATATTTGGGGGTGGGGGAGATCAGGCCCATAAATAACTTACTGAAATACTACAATTAAAATTTAAAACGCTAATGTATTTAGGTTGTGTATTTATGCTTTGCATTGTTCTTGCTCAGTCTGTCTTTCTTGGGTGGTTCTTAAGATTCTTCTGCCTTTGAGGGTGGGAGTTGGGGTGGTGAGGAGGAATGAGTTTCTTTTATATTTGCCTTATAGGGATGTAATGTATTAAAATGATGGTAGATATTCATTGTATAATAGTGAAGAGTTAGGCAGTTTAGAATAGTTAAATGATCCATAGTAGCTTAAAATGCTTAACTAATTTTATGTAATTAAGTGTTATAGTACAATATAGAAACCATCATCATTTCAAGTTTTCTAATCTTTTAAAAATTTATATATTGCAGTTATAGGTGTTTTGGAGTAGCAGGAAAGCAAGGGGAACACTTACTGAGGAAGAAAATGCTATAATGTATAGTTATTTACAAGCCTTTTTACAACTCGAATAACCTGTTTTATTCATACATTTTAAGGTATTTGAGATATAGAATAAATTATGAAAATATTAATTTTTAAATACATCTATTTAAAAGCATATTTGAACAAGTTTGTGTATTCCTGTCCTTAAAATTTTTGGTTTTTATTGGACAATTCTTTTATAAAAAGAACAGTCACAATCACAGAATGTTAACTTTTTGTTTCTGCTTTATTTTTAGGAGTATATGCAGGAAGAATCCAAAGAAAGAAGCCAAATGTTGTGACAATTTAAGACGACAGCACTCGCTCGGATAAAAAAAAAGGCTATTTTAATGCATTGGTCTCTTCAGCATTGGTTCAGAGCTTGCATCTCCTATATGTATGCTGTGAATTGACAAATGTACACATTTAACATATTTTGCATATTTTAAGGACATACAGTAGGTTTTTATGGAATGATGTTAAAGTAATGGAGAGGGCTACAAATAAGTTCAGTTCTTATACTCATGAAAACAAATTGCATGTTACAAACCTGTTAGGTATTCAGATTACTGCATACATATGTCCACATTCAAAATGCTCTGCTGTAGAGAAGAATATAGTGCAACATTGTTTATTTGTATCTTTTTGCCATCTCTGACTTATTCTTGTATATGTCATGCACTTTTTTGTACTATAGGAAATATATTTACAATTGCAGTTCATACACATTAGTCTGTATAACTGATTTCCTATGTGTACATATTTTAGCCTTTTACCCTAAAATTAGAGAAGTAGAAAAGATAATTTATTCAACTGTAACAATACTGTGCGTTTTTCCTCTGTGTATTTGTTTGAGAGCAGCATCGCTGGGTGTATCATTATATATGAGTGTGCTAACCTCTCAATTTAAATACTAATGACTGATATTGTTACACTCATTTCTGTTGACTGTTTGCAGACATGGATCTGAGTTAATTGCTGGCATAAATGTGCAATTCTATTTACATGAATGAAGTCGCACCTGTTCTCACGGGTGGTGAATTTAGGCCACTATGATGAAACATTCCAGGCAATTTTTCCTCTATACTGTTCACTGCATTTTCTAATTCCAAACTACATTTTGATCAAGATGAAGTATAATTAAGATGTAGCAATTCTATGACACTGTACAAGAGTTCCAGAAGGAAAGACTTTAATTGTCCTCAGCAATCATACAGATGACTGTTTCACACTATTATGTGTCTTAAGGTTTTATTTTTGACATTCCTAGAACTACTTTACTGTCTAAACAAGTAACTTGGAACAGTTTTGTATAAAAAATAATACTGTCATCAGTAATAGATCCAAGCACTGAAGCCATGCTTCCATGTTCTGAGTCCCTAAAACTTTGCAAGAGTTAACCTCCAAAACACATGCTCCTGTTTGCCCCTGTCTTTTTGGCTATTTCAGCCATTATGTATGAATATGCTTCTTTAAAAAGAGGCTGCTTAGTAATTTTAATCTTGATAATGAGCTTCTTTGAATCTTTCCTTGGTTTTCAAATAAAATAGAGAAAATCTTACCCCTGTGTATATCCATCCTTAAAGGCAGGTATTATTCAGTCAATAGCATACTTCTGTATCCCCACAGCTTTAAGGGTGGTAGAGAGGAGGACTGTTTAAACAAAATAAAGGGTACGTATTTAATGAAAATGTCAAATTTTACTGTTTCACTAGTATAAATTTGCTATAACTCTTAACTTTGGTGGAGTTAATCCAGGTGGACATTGGAATAACAGCAGACTTGACCCAAAATATTATCAATATTCATTAAATATCTCAATATAAAAATTAAATAGGTGGAAGGAAAAATGCCTTAATGGAAAAATGCATGTATGAATTAACAGAACTTGTTTGGGGATGGCCTTAAACCTACAAGTTATGGTTTGCATCTACAAATCAGTACCTTATCCTGTACCTTTTGTTGCATTATTATAAGCAAATGTTACTTATCATGCAGTATTTTAACCTGAGCCAGACATGTACTTGAAAAAGAGGCAATACTAATATGAAGAAATATTTAGAGGAGTAACAGAGTACTCAGTGGTTGTGTACTGTGGTCCTATTTGAAGGCTCTGAGGCAGATCCTCAGCTGGTGTTAATTTACACCAGCTGAAGACCTGCACTTCTCTGTTTAAACACTATTATTCTTTAGTTTCCCACCATAATACAAAGATTTATTATGATGATCTGAATTTCTTGGATTCCTAGTCATTTTCAAAACTTTATTTTTGTTCTTAAATTTTGCATTACTCTACTGTTAGTCTTTTAGAGGAAAACATTTCAGGAATAACAACGTTAGAATGACAAGTGAAATGCATCATATTTTATTAAGAATTCTAGACTACCTTGCAGGTGGTAACGTTAGACTGGCTTACTTCCTGTTGTATGTTAGTGCTAAAATTGATTGTAGATGTTTTCTGTACTGTTAATTGGCATTTGAGGCAATACGTAAAAAGTAGGTTTAGTCTAAATATTTAAAAAATGAATGTTCAACTTTTGTTCAGGTTTCTTAACTAAACCTTTTTTACTTTAAGAATGTTTCAAAGTTTGTGTACTAAAATATCATAGCAAAATTTTTTTAACTTTCATAAGGCCTTCTTGACAAGTGCCAGAATTTTTTTGTAATTTGATATATTTTGTATTTATTTATACATATTTAATTTTCAATTCACTTTATTTTTGTGGAATGTAATGTCATTATTATGAAGTGTATTTATTTTTTGTACTTTATTTCATTTTCACCAGTCTTGCCCCTTTCGTTAAATATACTGCAAAATAAACTTTTTTAAATCTTTAAATATTTGCATTTTTCTGGATTAAATAAACGCGTGAGAGAAATTCAGGAGAAAGCGGACTTGAAATATTTCAATACAGGGCCAAGGGCATCCAAATTATTTTTAAATCAAAGAGTTGAAATTTAAGAAGCAGCAACATTATAGCTTCACCAATTTGATACGACACTGCTTCCACCCAGTCCTGCATTCCTTTTGCACTTAACTCCTGTGACTTCAGAGAGGATTCTGGTTGTTTAAAGAAAGCAGGATTGGACCCTTCAATTGCTGCTTGTTCTGAATGATTAATTACAAAATGTGGGAGAACGATGCAATATGAACAATATATATTTTATACTTAAAGCCAGAGACAAAACTTGCCTAGCTGTGTGGTATTCACGGTGAGCTTATGGGTCAGAGCCTCATCTAATGTAAATTGGTGTAGTTCCACTTATGCAAGTGAAGCTGTGTTGATTTATACCAGCTGAGAATTAATCTGTGTAAATTCAGTTGCAGAAGATGATTGCAAAAATACTCCTTTACAATTAAAATGGGAATTGATGGGCAATTACTGTGTTGATTGAATACAAATGACAGTTCCATATATGGCATTGTCTTCACTGGCAAGTTTCTTCGCAGTAAAGCAGTTTTCTGCGTTGTAACTCCTGAGGTGTACACACTGCCAAGCCACTTAGTGTGCAAAAACTGCGCAGTTGCAGCACTGTAAAAAACCCACCCTGACGAGAGGTGTACAGCTTTCTGCGCCGGAGGTACAGCACTACGGTGCCAGTGTAGACACCATGGTCAATTACAGCGCTGTATTTGGCCTCTGGGAGGTGTCCCACAATGCCTGTTCTTGCCTCTCTGGTCATTGGTTTGAACTCTACTGCCTGGCCCTCAGGTGACCAACCGTCATCCCCACTCCGTAAATTCCTTTGGAATTTTGAAAGTCCCCTTCCTGTTTGCTCAGTGATGCGTACAGTGGTCTCAGCACATCTTTCCAGGTAGCCATGCCTGTTCCACGCACCAAGCGATCCCCAGCTTGGAGCAATGCCGAGCTGCTGGACCTCATCAGCATTTGGGGAGAGGAGGCTGTCCAGTCCCAGCTGTGCTCCAGCCATAGGAATTATGATACCTACGGACAGATTTCACAATGCATGACAGAAAGGGGCCATGACCAGGACACTGCAGTGCAGGGTCAAAGTGAAGGAGCTACTGAACGCCTACCACAAGGTGCGGGAGTCAAACTGCCACTCCGGTGCTGTGCCCACGAGCTGCCGGTTCTACAAAGAGCTGGACGCAATACTCAGTGGTGACCCCACCTCCACTGCAAAGGCCACTGTGGATACTTCGATGGCTCGTGTGCCAGTCGAGAGTGGACCAAGCCAGGAGGAGGAAATCTTGGATGCGGATGTGAAGGGGGAAGAAGAGGGGGACCCAGAGGCAGAGTACGACTCGGAGGTCAGAGATGCATGCAGCCAGGAGCTCTTTTCTACCCTGGAGGAGGGTAGCCAGTCACAGCTGTTGGATCTTGGCGAAGCATAAACAGGAGAGGAGGCCCTTGTAAGTGGATTTGATTTTGGGAATCTCTGAAGTGAGTTGTTGGGGGCAGGAGGGTTGCATAAAGCAGGCTTGTGTCTGTATGATGTGCGAACCACCACATGCTTAGTCTGAGCAGCGGAACAGGCTGATTGACTGATTCCCTCACTTCACAGGAATCTGCCTCAGAAATCTCCAGGAAACTCTAATGGAGATACTGGGCAATCCACTGCTGCAGGTCCTTTGGCAGAGCTGCTTTGTTTCTTGCCCCATTAACGGTAACTTTCCCGTGCCACTCTGCCATTATCGGGGAGCGGTGGGACCCTTGCTGCACACAGGCGAGCCACATAAGGGCCAGGGCAGAAGCCACAGTCTTGGAGAAGACCCTCTCTTGATTCCCTGCTCACCCTCAGCAGTGAGATATCTTCCATAATAAACACAGCCTGTGGAAAATGTGGGGACAGGAATAATTATCAGGCCCCCACTACAGTATTGGCTCTCCCCAAGAGCCACATGCCCAGTGGACAGTAGGGTCTAGGAACACTGATTTACCCTGCCCCTGTGGCTAGTCACCATTTTGGGGGTCTTGTGGCTCATGTGTGCTTGCCTGGGGACAGCCAGTTAGTGGCCAGTATGTGAATACTGGCTGTGGTTTAAATCACTGAATCTGTGTGCTGCAAACACACATTCTGTAAAATGTGGTTTTGGCTTCAGATATGACCTTGGGAGCCCAGCCTCCCTCTTTAATGCCGGCTGAATGGCTGTGCAGAATTAGAAAGTGGCCACGAAGAACTAAGGAGGACTTTCTGCGTGAGGTTATGATGCACTCCGTGGCCGAAAAACAGGAATTGAAGGAGTGGCTGGGCAGCGAGAAGAGGGACCTAAAGAGAATGCGGTGTGCCAGAATGAAGCCTCGGAGCAGCTCTTAAACGTTATGGAGCACCAAGCAGACACACTCCAGGCGATACTAGCTCTTCAAACCGAGCAGCTCTGTGCGCGCCCTCCCCTATAGCCGCTGTCGCAAAACTCTTTCCCATGCACCCCAGACACCGCCAACACACTCTTATCAACCTCCTGGCTCCAGTCTGTACCCGAGGCATTCCACTCCTCACCTGTCACAGTCCAGCACTGCGGACTCCAGTACCCACTGCACACAACACCCATCCCTCTGCAGTTTAGCCCTGCTGAAGTAGAGTACCCGCTGCACTGTACTCCAAAGGAGAAGGTTGGATATGATCCCTGGACATACCCAAATCGTTAATCATCCTGAGACACCACCTCCTCCTGTGACCTTCCCTTTCCCCATCCCCCTCAGTGCTGATGGGTTGTTTTTTTTCGTCTCTCTCCTCCAGTTGTTGTTTTTAATAAAAGAATTGTGTTGGGTTGCAAGCAATCTTTATTCATTAATTAGTAATCTTTCATGTAGGTTTTTACTATGGGGAAAAAAACGTTGTCATTGTGAAGCTTAAACAAATGTAAGAGCAAAGAGTAAATCACAGAATTACAAAAGAGTAATTGATCAATATCTTTGCTCTATTGGGAGTTATTATATCATTGAGGAAAAATCAGATTTGAAACATAGATTAAAACAATTTAGCATGAAGGATTTTTTTCTCTTCTCCTGCTGTCCTAAATATACAGTATTGTTTAAGTGTAATATGTGGGATCCTGCAAACCTTTATGTATGTGAATAAAGTTACTTGTGTGTAAGTGTTTAGCTGTGTGTGTATTGCTCTGAAACATTAGGGATTAAATAGTTTTGCTTGTAGAATGCTGTTTTTGATGGACCAAAATACTAATCTAATATTGCAAACTCTTTATTCCTATAGAATGGAGTGTCCTATAGCTCCTACGTAAAAGGGAGGTGGGATCTAAATATACCTTTATCTCTGAATCTATGATTAGTCAGATTTAGAGGAGAAGCAGTTGTTCCAGACAAATCTTAGGGGGAAAAAAGTCCACCATTTCATAATCAGAAAATATATTAAAGTACACCTCTACCTCGATATAACACTGTCCTTGGGAGCCAAAAAATCTTACCGCGTTATATTGAACTTGCTTTGATCCGCCGGAGTGCGCAACCCTGCTCTCCCCCCCCCCCCCCGAGCACTGCTTTACCACGTTATATCAGAATTCACGTTCTATCAGGTCGCGTTATATCGAGGTAGAGGTGTATGTCCCCCCCCACTATAAATACACAAATTACAAAAAGCCCCAGGACACTTGTCATCCATGAACCCAATAAAACATGCTAAATAAGGACTTCTGATTAACTTTGATGGATATTACTCAATGATTTAAACATCAAAGCAAATAACCAGTTCTTTGTTTAAATTATTGGTGTGAAGTTTAAATGAAAATGGCTTTAATTGTATGAGTCTTTAAAAGACTTGATGAAAAAGTCAAGGACTGAACCTTGAAGTCCAGTAAAGAAAACAATATTGAAGGAACAGAAGATTGTGCTGGCGCATGTTAGTGGAATTTCTGTTCTAAGTAGGGAGAATTTTTAATAGTTAGAAGAGGGGTATTACGGTCTTGCAGTAGTGAGACCACAGTTAGGGTGCATCAGAATTTTCTGTTTTACATTGCATCTCAGTGTCTCATCTTTTTTTCTGAACCCTTTTTTGGAAACATGCCATGGGGAATTTGAACCAAATTTCAGCCACTAATTAATGTGTGGAATGATCTCCAATGTGTGTTTTCTATTTGCATGTTGTTGGAGTTTGAGGAAACTAGAACACCAGAAAAGCCTGATTTCCCCCCCCCCCCCCACTGCACATTTGCTGCTGTCTGAGCCCTAGCAGTGACTTCAGAGACAATGAGCCACTCATTATTCCTCCCTCTACTTTATTCATATACTTGATGAGAATCACTGTTGCCTTGATTGTCATGGCAATGGCTGCCTTGGATAACTGATTTACCTCAGACTCCCATAACATTAATACAAAAAGATTCCCAGGAGGAGTTGGAAGGAAAGCAAACTGTTTGCATGAGCTCCTTTGGGTTTGTATAGAGGTAAGTCACACTGTTTCTTTTCAAAGGGTAACTGTTACTTTCCTTAAGAAAAAAGAAAGTTACATGAAAATAAGATACAAAATTCCATCTCCATTTCATGGTTTACATTTTTTCACAAACTGGAGGCTATCACTTTCTGAATATTTACCTTTTTTAAAAAAGAGAGAGATTAGAGTTGAGTCCCTAGCTAGAAGCTGCAGTAAATCTTATTTTTCGACTGCTGTGAAAACATAACACATTAAATAAATGTTTGATTTAAATAGCACATATTAAAAAAATTTTCTATGAAAAAAATAAAGAAACTTACAGCCAAAATCTTTGTTTAATGTTAGTTAAGTTTGCTCTCATCAATAAACTAAACCATAAAAAATTAGAAAATACAAAATTAAGAACGGAAAAAGGATTAAAAAATTGCCAAGTCAGGCTGTAGTCAAACTGTAGCAGAAAAGTCAAGGTTAGAGTATTCTGCATATACACAAGGGGGCTGAAATAAAGTTGCACAGGTACCATTCATTCTGGCATTTTTTTAGTGTTTGACTTAGCAACCTTTTAATCCTTACCTTTGTATTTCTTAACTTTTTTATGGTTTAGTTTATTGGTGAAGACAACCTTAAGTAACATTAAACAATGTTTTTTGTTTAGGAATAGATATAATAGGATGCCAGGGTTCCTTTCCAGCTTCTACGACTGGTTTGCCTGTCATGTTGGGCAAGTCGCTTAACCACCCTATCCTGGCTTAGTTTATGTATCCTAATAGTAAAAAATGAAGCATTTTATAATAATCATTGAGAGGTGCTATACAAGTGTAAAGTAGTATTAGACGTATTTTTGCACATCAGAAAATATAAATAAAAAAAAATCTTACCATTCCCTATTACTAAGTTAGAAACACTTAAAAGAGACAGAGTCAGTGATACCTGAATTTGTCTGGTTCATCTTAGATGATGACAGTTTTAAACATTTTTGTTTTTGATGTCATTAAAAAAATATTTTAAGCAGTAGCTATAACAACTGAGGCCTGAGAATACCTTTTTTTAAAGCATTGCAAATGGTGTATTGAGCTGTATTCACCATTTCAGTTGGTGTCAGTGAGAGCTGCATATGTGGATCAAAAGCAGTACTCTCTAAAATCTTATTTCACCCTCCACAGAAATACAACCACTTCTGTGGCTGGGTGCTGCAGCTGTCTATGAGCACACACTAACTACACAATAGTTTTGGATATGTGAAATAGACTGAGCCTAATTAAAACTACAGTACAGGGTTAATTTTAAGAAGGCAGATCAAAATTATCCAAATTACACAGTGACATCTGATTACTGCCCTATATTTGCCATGAGGGGGCTTCTATCATGCTCCTGGTCAAGAGCCGTGAGAAATGAGATGTGCCTCTGTACTCAGACCTCTTCAACCACCTGCCAGTTCATGTGTCTTCTAGATGTCCTTTATGGTCACTTATGCCACCACAGGACATGTCAGTGGAATTTGCTTGGTGTAATGACAACAGCTAAGACAGTTTTTAATCACTCTCTTGTCACCGATCCAACTATCTGTCCACCAGGTTTTGACCTGCCAGGGCACCTGTGGTCATCCCTGAATCGGTTTCAAACAGGACAGAGCAATTGTGTGTCCAATCTATTCAAATGGGGTTTCTCTAACAACCTGCAATGTAGATGAGGTTCATTTCAGACTATGTCACATATCCTTTGAGTGCCCGCTGACTTACTTTGACAGTGGGCTTCCAGCTCTTCACCTGGATGATGACAATGCTATCAAATGGCTGGAAACACTGAGCATACACTGAGGAATTACACAGTGAGAACAAAATTCTGCTTTCAGTTCTGCATGGTGGATCTTGACTAATATTCTGATCTTTCTATATGTATGCAACTCCTGACATCTGAATATCAGAGTTGGGATCTTGCTTTGGTGTGGAGAAATAAAAGTTTTATCCTAACAGCAAAGGACAGCAATGAGGGGTGGCATGTAATCTAATAAACCCCAAGGGAAATGATTGCAATTAGCTGAATAAATGGGAGTCAGTGAGTCTTCAGAATTTGGGAGACTGGGGCTATCAGTATATATGCACAGACCAGTGGTTCTGTACAGTATTCTCTGATTAATCCATTGCTAACTAAATGGTCCATATTCACTGACATGAGAGCTATTTGACCTGACCAAAGCAGTGATCTGACCTGTTGCACCAGGTTTCACTGACTGCCTGTGAGAGAGACTACTTGCGAGGTCAAGGTTTCCCCATCACTGGGGAGGGGAACAACTTCATTCACATTCTCCCTTCTTGTGAGAGATCTCACCCATCTAGAGCCTCCCCACACCTCAATATGGGTGTGGAGGGGAGACCCCATCACTGCCTGTGTGAGAATGAGACCCTTTGTGTGTATTTATGCCTAGCAGGGCAAGGTGCCATTTCCTCAGGATGGGGAGTGTGAGATCCCTGCAGTGCATAGGGGATGTGTGAGGCCACTTCATTGTGGAGAGGCTGAAGGAGGCTCACTCTGTATTGACCCCTAGTTGCATGGAAAGCTGCCTCAATGTGCATGTGTGGGCTCCAAAAAGACCCCTTCAGGGTGTCTAGGAAGGGATGCCCGCAGTGGGCCTGGGAGACATCTTCCTCCCTGAGGTGAGGCCAGTGCTTACTTTGTGCAGGGCTGAGTCCTGGCACAAAACTGCCTCTAGGCTTGGCAGTTCATAGCCCTGGCACCTCTGCTTACAATGTCAGTTATGAAAGTAAAAAAATTGCTTGAGCCCTTGGCACCTCTTTCATTACAAATCAAACAGTGGGTTAGCCCCCTCCGTGTGTGAGGCAGGGAGAGGAGCCTTTCCCAAGGGGTTAGCCCCCCCCCCCGTGTGTGGGGTTCAGGGGAGGAGCCTTTCCCAAGGGGTTAGCCTCCCATGTGTGGGGTCAGGGGGAGGAGCCTTTCCCAAGGGGTTAGCCCCCCGTGTGTGGGGCAGAGGGAGGAGGGTTTCCCATGGGGTTATCCCCCCGTGTGTGGGGCGGGGGGAGGAGCCTTTCCCATGGGGTTACCAGGCTCCCCCAAGGCTCAGCGAGAGCCATCCGCCGCCGTCGCGTGGGGCCTGCATCTACCCTTTCCGGTTGCCCCGCACAATCATGGCAGCCTTGGCGGCGGGGCGGGGCGTAGCGAGCGGGGAGAGGACGGTGAAAGACCCGGCCCTGGGGGGAAGGGGGTCATGTGACAAGGAGGCAAGATGGCTGCCTTCCCGTGGTAAGGCCGGGAGAAGTACGGGTAGAGGTGCCGGGGAGGGGCTGGGCTGAGTGGGGAGGGAGCCGCGCTGGGCGGGCGTTGGTTCCTGGGGAAGGGTCCCTGATATTCCCCTATCTGGAGCCAGCGGGGCCAAAGCAGAGCCCGGCTACAGACTCCCGAGCAGGGTGGGCTGGGGACTTCCCTGTCCCCCAGCTTAAAGAAAAGAGGGTGAAAGGCGCCTCCGCTCTGTCAGCCTGCCTAGTCTGTTCCTGTTCCCCCGTTAACTCAGTCCGAAAGCACAGGGCAAAACTGCAGTGTCCCCTCTTCCCCCCGCCCAGGGTGCGAAGCTCACCTGTTTCGGAGGTGCATGCAGTGGAGCTGTTGTAAAGTTTAATTCCCTCCTTTCCTACAGTCTGTACCAGTAGCCCTGACCAAAGCTTTCTGTGCTGTAAGGGACTTCCACAGTAACACAAATATCAAGAACAACACCAATAACTTCCTCCTTGCTTCAGGACTGCTGCTTTGGAATGGGTCTAAAAGGAAGCCTGAAGCCTAAATGAAATAGCAGTAAGCTATTTAATTGTGACAGTATTTTATCCAAATTAGAAATGAACTTTCTACATACATACATGTTCCTTCAGAGACAGTGCTTCTTTCAAATGCCCCCATGAAAAGACCCTTGAATTTATGTTATCACAAGCCTGCAGCTGAGACTATCTGAAAGAAGTTAAAAAAACATACTTGAATATCACAGTAAAATCTTTCCTCTGAAGAAGGGGAGATACATTCAGATCTGTTTTAATAATGTGGGACTGGTGTTACTTATTTGCATTTTTGTGACCAGGTGGGATAACCCCAAAGGAGTTGCTGTAGTTGACTCTGTGATTCATATATGCTTCCTCCTCCTCTCCCCCCCCCCCCCCCCGCCATGTAACCCTGTATTTGTTTTTTTCTTTGATGTCTTACAAAGTACCAAATCACAGCAGTAGCATGGAGGTGCCTGGAAGGCACTGCATTGAAACATTTTTTAAAAATTACTGAAAAAAACACATCCACGTGTGTAGCTTTGCACCAGTGTAGATGCAGGCATGTCAATGGAAGAATGCATCTGTTGATGTAGCTACAATCAGCTGGTGTTTCTACACTGACAGAAAAACCCTTCTCTCAGTGTAGGCGGCATCTGTACGATGGGGTTATATGCTGGCCGTATAGCCTCAACAGTCTGGACTAACTAAATAAGAGACAACAGATGGATGCAGACAGACGGGAGTACTAGGAAACAGTGAGCCTGTGTTGGTCAGCATGATAGGCAGTGGTATCAGTACGTTGGCAGCCTAACCATTATCAATTTATTATTTTTTTGGTAGGCATCAGGGCAAAATAGAGTTTTGAGGAGGGATTTGAAGATGGATAATAGGTAGCTTTGAGGATGTACAAGTCTTCACAGGAGCGTGATAGAGATGTCCTGTGAACAGACTTTATGTACTTTGTCTTTAAAAATAAGTAAGAACTGTACTTCAGAACAATCTAGAGCAGTCTGAATTTGGATCTAATTTGATTGTGTTGGATTTTATGATGTCTTTTTTTGGAAAGAGAGGGATGGGAGGAGAAGAAAGAAGCCAGATTAAAATTCTGTTCCTCTTATAGTCCAGTGGATGTCCCTGTTGGTTCATGTTAGGATACAAATTCTGCTTCTGTAGTACAGGTCTGTCACATCTTACGCGCATTTAACATGTGCGATGTCAGGTTTACTCGGTCGGAAAAATAAAAAAAAAACAAAAAAAGAGAGAAAAATAACAATTTTAATACTGTACCTGTAGTGTGGGCGATTCTGCCCGCCATTGAACTCAATGTAATTTTGACTATACGCGGTTTTCGCTTTACATGCTAATCGCGGAATGGAACCCTGCGTAAGATGAGACTCGCCTGTAATATGAAATGTTTCTTTACTTCTGGAAAACTGAATGCAGAACTGAAGAAAATACTTAGGAAATAAGCTACATAGTACAATTTCTGTTAGAGCAAGCAACACAAGGAAATGATGAAATATTTTTTCTTTTGACAAGATAAAGAAAAATATTTGCAATAATTGTTTCCCTGCTTCATAAAGTTCATGGCTGCTTGTAAATAAACTAATTCCTGTTTTTGAAAGATTTGCTTTCCTGAAGCTTTTGTTCCTTTAAATAATAAACCTACTGGAGGTGATGGAAAACCTTCTTTTCCCAACCTCAGAATCCATACAGAAAGTTACAAAAGTGAATTATGTGGCTCACCAGCTTATACAGGTGGGCTGCCAAAAAGTGCCTTTCATATCTATCAAATCTATCTAACTGCAAATCAGCTTGTTTACCCCACATGGTGCTAATTCATGAGCAAACCTGAATTTTTATCATAGTACAAATTTGTTTAGGAATTTTAAAAGGTCGGTGTTAACTATCAAGGAAACCCATATTACCACAGTTTTTTAGATAATTTCATAATAAGAGTACTCAGTGTTTTAAAACTTTTTATATTTATAAATAAATATTTCCCAGAAATACATAAATACTACAAGTTTTGGGAGTGAAGGAAAGCTGTAATAGATACGTCTGTGGTTATACTGTTTTTTGTTTTGCAAATACATGGAGATCTAAACATTGCCAATTCAGTCTTGTTATATTACTCTTATATGGACTCTCAATATCTGATTAGTGACACTGTTGAGACTAAAAGGGCCACTATAAGTACTGCCTTAGGACTTCTAACAAAACCTCGAATGCACAGAAGGATCGGGGGTATTCAGTGCAGTTATGAAGATAAATGGTGTCAAATGTATTTGTTGGCAGTCTTAGAAGTTCTTACTGCAATAATGGTTAAGACAGACACACTGAACATAATATAGGGGTAGCCACAAATACACACTCCTCCTCCCCCTCCCCCCATCTAATCTGGCAATAAGATGTTGTGAACCTACAGGGATCAGAGTAGTTTTTTGGAATTTAGATTAAAGCCCAAATAATGGAATTTAATATCAAGATATAAAACTGGTCCTTGAAAATGAAAAGCTCAGTAGGTAATTTGGAAATTGTAGAACTTAGATAATTGTAGATAAATGTAGTTTCTCCTGGTGAAAGGAATCAGTGTGTAACATGGAATGATAGGATGACACAGAGAGAGACTGGGAGATCTGGAGAAGAAAAATCTGTGAACATCACAGCTTGCTATGCAAATAACCAAGAAAGCTATTGTATTACAAGAGAAAAAAAATAGAATATAAAAGAGGTAGTATACTGTAGTTGGTGTGTAGGTGCTGGCTGTATTTCTTTAAGCATTGTTACTGTACTTAGTTAATGTTAAAATGATAAGTTGGGGATGAAGTTGAAACCAGCTATACACTTAACAAATTTCAGTCTATACAGAAAAATTAAATGTAGCCTATCTTCATGGGACGAAAAGGAGCTTGCATTAAAATGAAACATTTAGGTTCTAAATGTGGTTGATATAAATAAAAAAACATTATATTTGAATAAAACTGCAGAAACCAAGGGAATTGAAAATTAAGGCTGTCATTCCTTAACTCACCTCCATGTGGCTTTTCTCTGCTTTTTATTTTTGGTTTTTCTGTGTTACATGTTTGGTAAATAGTTATAATAGTTATTTGGATTTCATATTTGTCATTTTAACATAAAAACGATCTTCATTATACTCGTATATATTATGAATACTGTGACAAAGTCACACTGGACAGCTGTAAGGGAGTGGTCCTATTGAAAATTCCAGGGGAAGTGGGCGGGCATAAGCCTGCCAGTGGCTAAAGGACCCTCCCCCAGCCTTCAGGGAGTATCCACTGAGCCGGGGAACTCAACTGATTACTGGGAACAACTAAAAAGAAAACAAGGGCAGGTATGAAGGTCAAAGTGGAAGGCAGGTATATGAGCCCTAGAATGATAAAGGCCCTTTTCTCCATAAGCTGAAAAGGGGTTACCTCAGGTCAAGTAGAGACACCCAAGTCCAATTAAGGGCTGCCTGAGGCCTTTATAAACCCCTTCTCTGGTGAAAGGAGGGAAAGGGGAGACAAGGTGGTGCAGGGCTAGTGGTATCAGGGAGAAAGTCTGCTCCAGGGTGGAGGGCTGTTTAACAGACTGTCTGTTTAGGGAAAGGACTGGCACCCTAGGGCCAATAACAAGGCCTCACACCTTCAGCGTGTGTGCGTGTGTAGGAAAAGGTATTCCCGTTTGTTTTGGGTTGGAACTGTGTTTTTTGTTGGGTGGAGGGGTGCTCCTTGGGCTGGCCCTGAGGCCTGCCAGAAAAGTATTGGGAAATAACTCCCCAAGTGGGAGAATAAACACTGTCCAGAGTGGGGCTGACTTATTCCAGGCCCCCACCACCAGAGGGGGAAACGCTGTACCTGCCGAGATGGAGGAGGTGCCTTGCCGCAATACATATATAAATCCATTCCAATAAAAGGGATGCCTTCCCAATGGACATGGCTGCTGCTTTTCTTCCCTCATTGCCCTTCTAAGTGCCAGACTCAGGTAGAGCAAGGCAACCTGCCTGTTATAGGGTAAAGCCTGCATGTGGACATGCACCTTACAGTTGCCCAGAAGACTGGATCAGTCAGTCTGATTTCTGATGGAAGCTGGCTCCATAGCCATGAGTTTTCACCAAGAATGAAGGTTTACCCTTCTCTCTCCCCTTACTCAGTGAATAAATAGAAGATAATATCAAACCAATCGTGCACTCCCCCGCATATTAATTACCTTACAAGCGGTCTTGATCACTTAAACACATTGATTCTGTACGCATTTTTTAAACCTTACATTTACAAACAGCTCACTCCATGTACATGCATCCACAGAGCAAATGATGTCTTAAAATTTAGTTATAATACAGTTGCCTTTTGGCTGAGGCTGTCATGCCAAGCTTCAGCTGTCAAGACCTTTTTTTTTTTTTACTACTGATTTAGAAACCCCTATAAATGAGATATAATGGAAATGCTGACAAAACTGTAAGTATAACAGGGTAATAGAAATGTTATAATTAGGAGCCAGGAAAGAGAGTGGGGTACATATTTTCATACAAATTCTAATAAACCCATGAAGCAAATGAACAAGGAGAGTCACTGAAGCATGGAACAATAGTAAATTCAAGAAAATGCTCATGTATAGTGAAAGCAGGAAATTGGAGATAAAGAAAACAAAAGGAACAGGCATGTGGGTTTCACTGGACTCTTGTTCTTGCTCTGCTTGTATCTAATTAGGCTTCAAAGCTTCTCCATTGATCAGCACAGCTATGACTTTGTTCTGATTTCTTGTTACAGAATTGCAATAGCAAGAGCGCCACAAAGGTCTACCAGTTAAATAATAATTACGTAGTCTGTTTCCTTTTTCACTTTGAAAAGATTACCAGCAAAGTTGGGGGGAAGAAGGGAAGAGGCAAGGAGAAATTTGGGTGTTTGCCCTTTTTAAATATTTTGTTTCTTTCCGCTACTTTTTTACACTAAGAAATTCAGATCCCTTTTAGGCTAGAACACACAATAATGACTGGAAAACGAGTGAAATGGTGATATCGCAAGATCCCAGAAAGTGAAAGTTGAGGGGGGAAATGAATTTTTAGACACTGGTAGGATTTTCAAATGAGCTCAGTTCCTATTTAGGCACATTGTCCCCAATGGAAGCTGATGACACTGAGTACTTGGTGCCTGAATGGAAGCTTAGCTCTTTTGAAAATCTGGCCTTTGTGTTTATTTTGTTTTTGTTGTTTTTAGCTTCAAGGACTAGCGTTTTTGATAAAGTAAGCCTTTGTTCATTCAGTACCCTTGCTTGTTCAATTAAGGCACCAGAGCTCCAGTAAACATCCTTGCGCTCTCCCAAAAGTCCTTCAGTAATAAAACAGGGAAGGCAAATTGGGCATTCCTAATATTTCTAAAATTAAAAAACAGTCAGGAAAATGTTCCAGGTGGAGTGGGCAGAGGGAAAGAAAACCTTTTCAAACCAGGTCTTGCTGATTGTTGCCATGATCCCTAACTACACTAGCTCTATTGCTGTTGCTCTACTGTTGGAGCCGAATGTCTGGAACCAGTGGTGGAAAATGTTTGCTGAAATGCAGAGTATAGATGCTTCTAAGTCTCCTGACACTTCCGTGAGCTGAGTAGAACTATACTCACTTTGCATGTATGGAAACTGTCTTGTCCCCAAAGAAACAGTAACAGAGCTGGGAACTTAAACCAGGAATCTTTACTCCCAGTTCCATGCATGACCACTAGATCGTGCTAGTTAAAGGGTTTTCATTTGATGTATTACTGAATTTAAGGATATATTTTTGAGTATTTTTAAATATAACTCTTAGCTCTCCTTCATAGATCTGTCCAGTCCTGGGTATGGAAACTCCAGTTTTATTCCTCTCCCCCATTTTAATGGCACACCTCAAAGATGAATTGCATTTCTAATTGTAGTGAACGATTAATAGAAACTGGGATTAATAGTAAAATAGAATGGAGGAAAAACTATAAAGCTGTGACTGGAGTAAATGTCTGCTGCTCAGCCTTGGAGTGCATTATCTATGTTGTTCTTTAAGTGCAAATCTTTTTCTGTTAGGGAAGAAAGCCTGGTTTTGTCAACAGGCTAAGAAGAAAAACTGTAAAATATGAGTTTGATGTAAGTTATTTCTCCTAATAAAATATTTTCAGTAAGAATGGAAGCCTTTAGTACAATGTCTTGTTTCTCGTTCTTGCATTGCTGGTTATGTTCTTCCTTCCTCTTGTCAGCTGGCCACTGCAACTTTTAATTGTGAATACTGCGGAACAGCTGGATATTGATTCCCTTAGTAAATTACCTAAGGGTAAATTATTTGCTGATTCTGATCCTTTTGATGATTAAATTCAATGGTATGGAGGCAAATCCAACTGCTGTACTTTAAATACAGAACAGTAAGTGGCAGCTACCTCCCTTCACAAACGCACTGCTCAGTTTTTATTTAGAGTATAAGAGAGCAAAGTAGTCAAGTCAGTTTACATATTAGCTACCCATGCAAAGGGAAACCTTACATCATACAATTTGATTTACTTTCCAAAATACTGCCTGGCGTATAAACATGTCTGCACCTATACAAGTGTGACAGATGCACCTATAAAACTTTTTCTTTATTCTTGCTTTTTAAGGCATCCAAGGTCTAGAAATTACACATCAGAGTTTGACTCATGCAGACTGGAGGCTGTACCTGTGGAATTTGGGGACTACCATCCACTGAAACCCATTATAGTAAGTTTCTTTTTGTGCCTTTGCAAATAACATCACTGTAAAGTGAAAACTACTGTTTCATGCTGGCAACTAGAGGCAGTTCTGATTTCCTGTTGAATTTATTAGAAGAAAAGTTTTGGTTTTAAAGTCACTGGCAATACCAGTGAAGTACATTTGGGATGCTCCAGCAGCTTGCAGCTCCCACCATTTCTATAGTACTAGGGGTTTATGCTGCTGTTTACACAGTACTGAATGTCTTGATGTTATGTGCCAGAAAACGTCTCTTACTATTCAGAACAGCTCAAATCCTGCACAGCTTCTTGGTTATTTATGAAATGTTTCATCATATATAAAAAGACAGATTAGGACCAACTCATCACATTACCAGTAACCTGCCTAACTGCTTGATGTAAAACTTGTTGGTTTTGGGTTACCTCTAAACCAGCTGTGGTTTTAAAAAACACTCTATGAAATATTGCAAGCGTGCATGGGGCTCTACAAAACACATAAGAGGCAAGGTCCCTGCTTCAAAGAGGTTAGTTTAACTCTGGTGACTATGATACATGGGCAGCAGTTCAGACTCTGGAAGCAGGGCCGGCTCTGGCTTTTTTGCCGCCCCAGGCAAAAAAGCCTCCGGCCGCCCCCCCCCCGCGGGGGGGGGGGGCGGAGCCGGGGGGGCGGCGAGCCCCGGCGGGGGCTCCGCTCTCCCCCCGGCGGCCGGGGGCAGGGCGCGGGGGGGGGGGGGGGGAGGGCGGCCGGAGCCCTGGGAGGAGGGCAGCGAGCCCCAGCGGGGGCTCGGCTCCCCCCCCGCGGCCAGAGCGCCGGGGGCAGGGCGGCGAGCCCCGGCGGGGGCAGGGCGGCGAGCCCCGGCGGGGGCAGGGCGGCGAGCCCCGGCGGGGGCTCGGCTCTCCCCCCGGCGGCCGGGGGGAGGGCGCCAGAGGGGAGGACGGCCGGAGCCCTGGGAGGAGGGCGGCGAGCCCCGGCGGGGGCTCCGCTCTCCCCCCGGCGGCCGGGGGCAGGGCGCGGGGGGGAGGGCGGCGAGCCCCAGCGGGGGCTCCGCTCTCCCCCCGGCGGCCGGGGGGAGGGCGCCGGAGGGGAGGGCGGCCGGAGCCCTGGGAGGAGGGCGGCGAGCCCCGGCTGGGGCTCGGCTCTCCCCCCGGTGGCCCGAGCGCCGCGCCGCCCCTCTCCAGGTGCCGCCCCAAGCACCAGCTTGGTTGCCTGGTGCTTGGAGCCGGCCCTGTCTGGAAGGTCAGTAGGGAGATCTGCACAGAAAGGAGCAGTCTTTAAGGGTGGATTTGAAAGACAAAAGGAAGGGTAGTTGGTACACAGGAAGTGGTAGGCTGTTTGAAGCTAAAGGAGCTTCATGAAAGAAGGGATAAAAACAAGAGTGGGAGGAGGAAGCAACTGGGAGGGAGGCAAGGGGGAGAAAGAGTGCCTTTTGCTGCAGAGAACAGAAACAAAAATGGTAAAAGAACCTCTAAGTACCAGTACTACAGCTGAGGCACTCCTAGCGGAGAGGAAAATTGTGCTATTTGGAGAATCTGTGCTTTAGTAAGTTATTAAAGTGGAAGTAGATCTTTTCATTTTACAGTTGAACTTCTCCTTCAGGTTACTGAATCCAAGACCAAGAAAATGGGTCGGAAAGGAAGTACTTCCTCTACCTCCTCCTCTTCTTCCAGTTCAATGATAGACCCATTAAGCAGTGTGTTGGATGGCACTGATCCCTTGTCATTGTTCGCAGCAACAGCAGATCCAGTGACTACTGCAGCTAACACGGTAAAGCTCAAGGTTACTTATCTCAAGTAGATTGAACAAAATAGACCTGCATAGAACTGATTCTTTGTGCTCTTGCAAGAGCTGTTTCAATACAGAAAGTACCATATTAACTAATCAGAGAATTTCATTTACTGGTTTTCTTTTGCTTTAGCAGTTTTGGTAACGTTTACGTTTTTTAATGTTGTACATCTGTGGAAGGGTCAGTAACACATGAAACATAGTAGGTCTTAACATGTCTGGTCACCTTTCTTAGTCTGCCTGGTATACATGAACACCTTGTTTGTGTTCCTCCTAGGATACTACAAGAAAGAAACGTGATAAAGACGACAGCTTGGTTGTAGGAAGTGACTTTGAACCATGGTCAAGCAAACGTGGTGAAATCCTTGCTAGATACACGACGACTGAAAAACTCTCCATTGTAAGTGCGCTTCTTAATGATTTTGTGCAAGAACCTTAATAGACTACGGGTACTGAGAGACTACAGTAATTGAATACCTTGTGACTATTCCTTTTCTACGTAAACAAATTCAGTAAATTTAATTTGCAATGAAGTGGAAAACCATCCCAGCAGCTCTAGCTTTTAAATATTCATAAAGAAGACTGGCTGATCTTTGGCCTATTGTACTCGATTATTTTTAGAGAGAGTCCAAAAGAGTGCTAGCCACTTCCCAGAACACAAATAGAGACATGGTCCAGGCCACGAAAAGCTTACAATCACACTTTATATCTCCATTAATTTATAGAATAAATATCAGCACTGAAAATAATCAATTCACTTTCTTAAATCGTTTGTAAATAAGTTAATAGTTTGTAAATACATGCTTTCTAAAATGCTGTTGTTTCTCTGCAGAATCTGTATATGAGTTCTGAAAAAGGTGAGTAGTTTCTCTATATCAAATGGCATGGGACTATTATTTTAAAGAGAGAACAAATGACAGACCTTTGGTGCAAACATGCATTCAAATTGAAGCTTTCTTTCTCCAACTATGAGCTGATTCACTGCTATTGCTCATGAGAGTCCCACTGGATTTTTGCAAATGCGAGAAAAATAAAATTTATCTTGCTCCATCTAGTGGCTGCTGAGCACATTATTATGTGTAATTGAAAGAAACTAGAACTCCTGTAATTTACATTGTGGCTTTAAAAAACATCTGGACTGTTACTATCCCTCCAAATCTCCCAAAATTGCAAGGTTATTTTGGTATTTGGCTTGTCTTTATTAATTTTCCCGCTTGCTTGAAGGGAACAGGAGGGGAAATAGAAGGAAGTGCTTTGCATAGCTGTTCAACAATTCTCTGCCTGGCTGAGAGAGAAGCATTGAAGGAGCCAATTCCAGTATTATACTGGCTGTTTAGTATGACACCAAAATCTTAATTTTTAATGCAATGTTTTAATTGTATTGTTAATGGGAAAAGCTGTTAAGAATGGGAGGCTAAGTAGTAAAGAACCTTCCATAGCAAGTAGAATCTTGGAATGAGTAAATATACAGGGCTCCAGCTTCTTAGCAGAAGAACCTGAATAAAAAATCTAGAGCCTGCTTTTTGTTTTGTTTTGTTTTTTTTAAATCTTTATGTATTTATTTTTTCAAATCAGGCTTCACTTTTTGCAGTTGCTATTCTGTACCCACTACGAATTGTTGGGAGAAAAAGGTGAATGAATCGTTGGCAACATTCATTGTGTGCCTGCAGGAATGGAGGTCTTGTTTGAAAATCAGGCTCGCAGTCTCTCATGCTAGCAGCTGAATAGCTGCCTTAGGTTGTTGAACCACCATTTTGATCTTGGATACCGTTAGCTTGTTTAAATCTGTCTCTTCCCCTCAAGTCTTTTTTTTTTTATAGTTTAAGAATTTGAAAATTTTAAAGAACTCAAAGATGTAATTACCTACAGGAAAAGCTACAACGCCTGGCTCAGCAGTTTCTGAGAAGGTGCGAACAAGGCTAGAGGAGCTGGATGACCTTGAAGAGGTGAGCAAACTGTCCAGGAAACATTTTAAGAGAAAAAAGATTAGTTGTGTGAGATAAAACTATTTAAGAAACTTTCTGACTTATCCCTAAAGCCCTGATTCTGCAAACACTTATGCAGTTGATTAACTTCATGTACTTGAATAGTCCCATTGAAAGTGTGTGTGTCTGTGTAGAATTGGGGCCTAAATTTTTAGCTCATTGACAAACAGTACCCCAAAAGGAGAGTCACTGGGCTGACATTGTATCATTTATCTCCTGTAGTTGCTGTATTTAAGCTTCCTGGTGTCTGGTAGGCTCTGTCTCTTGTTGCAGAGACTGACATCTCTCCTAAGTAAGGCACTGATTCAGTCAGGCACTTAATATACATATGTTTAAATACTTTAGTCCCATTGAAATCAGTAAGGCCACTGACATGCTTGAGTACCTTACTGAATTGGTGCCGATTCTGCTTCAGGGCCTCCATGTCTTATGGCTAGCTTCAACGTGGATCTCATGATTAACACAGTATTCATTTTATAAATTCAGCATGATGTGAGAGTGTGTCAAAAGTAACATCTACTTAAATATCTGCATATTAGATTCTATTAGTGGAAGGATAAGTGTATCTCAATAATATATGATGTATTCACTACTGAGACTGAATTGCCTAGCCTCACTCACAAAATAGTGGTTGCTTCTGCACTTCATCCCTCCATTTGTCGATTTATTTTCCTGGTAGTCATTCCTGATACGTAATCCTTTACAGGGACCTGCTGTAGTTCTGACATGACAGTACTTGAGTCTTGCTCTTTATTTTTCACAAATGAGTAGCTGGGAGCTTTACAATAACTTTTTGCCCTAGGTCTGCACACCGTTCTGCAACACACTTTGGTTGTTCATAAATAGCCGTACGATGAAAAGGAATTGGAGGGTTAGAGGAACTCGGGCCCGTTTTTGTACTTGACCTGAAAGTAACCAAAGGACGTTTTATTTCTGCTGCTGCTACAATTTAATAGCAGTCAAAGACAAAACCTCATAAAAATTTAAAGGAATAAAGAATTTCATTAGAGCAGAGGTTCTCAAACTGTGGTCCGTGGGAGCTCCGTACGGCTTCATGAGCTGGGGAGCAGAGGGTAGACCCAGTCCCCCAGGATCACTATTGGCATTTCAACATTGCCAGTGGTAATCTGCCAGTCTGGAAAGAAAGTCCCTGCTGGTAACTTTCTGAATAGTCCTGTGTTCTTAAAGATGTGAGCATCATGCACCTTCTCTGACCAGCCAACACTGATGTTAGTGAAGCATCCCCATGATCCACCAACGCTTGCATAACCACAGAATATTAGCCATTTCTGTTGCTATATTCTGTGGCAAGATGGTCTGGTGCCAGAAATATATATATGAGTGCTGTCTATTGCCCCACTGCAGTTGAGGAAGCCCATTGCTGCAGATCTATCCATTATGTCCTGCACATTGCCAAGAGTCACAGTCCTGCATAGCACGAGACAATGGCCCTGCATACTTGTATGACAGTGGCCCCAGGGTTAATTTTCCAACTCCAAAATGATTTCCCACTGACTGGTAGCAATCTGGCATTGCAAGTTGCCAGAGCACTATCACCCATCACTTCTCCAGTGTCAGTGCAGCTCTCATTTTGGTGACCCTGCCCTGGAGGACTGGGGTGAGCTCAGCACACAGATCCGGGAATGCTCTCCTTCTCATCTGAAAGTATTGCAGCCCCTACTCATCATCCCAAGCCTGCATTACAGTGCAATCCCATCAATCGGTGCTCGTTTCTTGGGCCCAGATTCAGCCCTCTGCTACCTGCAGCTGCTCCGTGAATACCACCAGCAACCTTGAATTGGTCCTTGTTTTGTTCCACAGCAATCTATCCTCCAAGAAATTGTCATGCTCCTTGCTGATTCGGTTCTTTTTCCAGCTTTGCAGATACCTGAGGATAGCGCATCCTATGCTTGCAACTCTCATGACAATAGGTCATAGCTATGCAGGCTCCATGCTTCTGTCAGAGATGGCGGACAGAGAGGAGGGCTGTGTGGGTTCGTGGGATTTTTTTAAAAAGGCATGAAAATGTTGGGATATACATGATGTTATGGGATGGGGAAAGTTGCATCCTGGGAAGTTGACCCCTTGCTCCTAGTCACCTTTGTGTGACTTGTTTCTGCTCCATTATGCATTGCCAAAACTTCTTAAGAGACAGTGCACTGGCCGGTGGTGAGTTGCACACTGGCATACCTACCCCTGATTCACCGCACTGTGCTTTGACACAAGCACTCCAGGTGCATATGTGCAGAACTGATGCAAGGAATCAAGTAGGCAAGTGCACAAGTGATATACCAACTGCGGCAGCTTTATGCCGATGTAACTTGTGTGGTCAAAAGTTTGTAGCGTAGATGGCATGTTAGCTCAAGTGGCAGAGCATGTGCAGTGGATCTTAAGGTTCCAGCCTTGCTGATGAGCCTCAAGTACTCAACCTTAAACCTAACATTTCCTAATTTTTAATAGATTGGCTAACTAATAGGTATCTTCTTTTTGTTGGTTGCCTCTTTATTAAATGCTGCTGTTTTTTCTTGTCAGGGCTCACAAAAAGAGCTGTTGAATTTGACTCAGCAGGATTACATGAATCGGATTGAAGACCTCAATCAGTCACTGAAGGATGCCTGGGCCTCTGATCAGAAAGTAAAAGCTCTAAAAATAGTTATCCAGGTCAGTTTATAGTGAATAGTGCCTCTCAAATTGTACTTAAAGTTAAGCATAGACTCAAATACTTTGGTGGATCAGGGTTTAAGTCTCTCGAAGGCAGCAGTGAAAACCCCATAACTGAGAACACTTAAAGTTAGACTGGACAAAACACAAGAAAATATGCTGTATGGAATAATCTTAATTAGAAAGGGGGATGCATTATATGATAGGTCTTTTAGATCTCTCATATTTATAACGCTATAAAGATTTAAATTGCTGTAAAGTTATTGGTGATCACATGCATCTTCCTCTTACATCTGGTCTTTTTATTTTTATTTTTCCTAATACTGTGCTTATATGATGATATGGGAAAAAAATATTCAAATCAACATAATTGATACAAAAAATTGGGACTTTGAAAATGCTTTTATGTTGTACATTTTAGTGCCATTGGTAATTTGACATTTTTACCTTTGTGACTATATTTTTTCTAAATGCTAAGGTGCAAAGATAAGTGGGGGGGTGAGAGGGAGTGATGAAGAAATATATGCAGAATAGGCTGGATCTCTTAACTGTTTATTTCTAGACATTCTATCGTTTTGTTTTCTTTTTTTAATCAGTTTTTGTAAAGGAAATACATAGTTCACTGGTCTCCATTGAAACTCACTTAGCTCTTTTGTAAAAGCTGATGTTTTGTGACTAAGATATTACTAAGAGTTTAGTTTCTCACCATTATTGTTTTTGTTTTTGTTTTGTTTTGTTTTACTATGAACTGATAACCTCTTTGAAGTTGTTCAAGTATTAAAGAGATGAAAAATTGCCCAATTGGTTTGAAATACTGGATAATAAAATTAGGCTCCTTGAGGAAATCAAAATACTTAGATGATCTATGAATGCTTAAGATATTCTCTCTGATACACATGCTTGGTGTTAATAATTTAGAAACAATAGCTCAGTATCTTTAAGATGCTCATCACGTTAAATATTTACAAAAAATACACATTTATGATTGTTTCACTGCTCTGGCAAAAAAGTACAAGCTGTAAGCTCATTTAGTGGAAGTGAACATGCTTATTTCCCACTCTGTTCATTTGAAAGTAGCTGCAAAGGGAGCCTGCAATTCATTGCACCAGATATCTGGAGATGCATCAAGTAGAGTCCCAGTGTAAATTTTTTTTTCATATGAGGTGGTAAACTGCTGCTAGCTTCCTTTCAAGGACTGTTTATTGGCTTACAATGTAAACATTATTCAAAGAAGTTGATATATTCCAAAAACATGTGTTGTGAGCTGCTTGCAGTGTAGATCATATGTGGAAACTATTTGTAACAGCAAGTGTTTTCATCTAAATATTTGTCTTGGCAGTAATTCTGCTTAGATTAATTTATTAACACTGTTCTGATGCAATGAAAGTTTTTTAACTTTTTTTTTTTTTTAGTTTTTGATTCATCTATCTTCAAATAAAATAAAGCCTGTAGGACCTCCTATTAGTCAAAAAACAGTTGAAGTAAAACCTCTATCTAGGGCCTCATCATTGTAGTATCATATTGGATATATTCTACACACATTATGTACTATCATCTACAAATAATAAATGGCTTGGAGGGCAGTAGCTAGGAAACCTTACCCTAGAATAAAAATAGTTCCTGAGATTGTGCATATTGCCTGAAGCTAACATCACAACTGAAGGGACTATTGATTACCAGGTTTCTTTTATCCTTGCCCATCTTGATTCATTTCTGGGTACGGACCTGAGACTACTAATATTGTTAGTAGCTGATCTCCTTATAATGTATGGTGCCCATGCTGATTACATTAGATCCTTCAGCATTTCTTGTCACCACTGACCACAAGTATTGTTTCACTGCAAGGACCTTGCAAGAGTGAATGGGAGAATCTCTGCAGTTTCTGTGCTGCTGCTTAATAAAGTCACAGTGGGTAGTGCTGCATAGCTGCTCATCTTCCCTGAAGGGTGGTCTTCTCGCAGGAGATGAGCCTCTTGGAGTGAAGTGGAGTAGAAAGCTGTCATGCTGAGTGCTCAGTGATGCCAATGATGCCAAATGTAGACTACTGTCCACCTCTGGCAATAACAGCCAGCTGTTGGCCATGTCATCAGTTTCTAGGTAGATTTTTTTTTTCTTTAAAGTTGATATCCATTTGGTTTGGATACCTAATAATTCAGAGGCAACAAAGGAGTGAAAAATACCTTTACTTTGCAAATCTTCCGTACAGTCAGGAAAAATGAATGAACATTTAGATGGAAAACTTGTTTCAGCAGGTTTCACTGGATCAAGTCACAGTTAAATTTTGCCGTCTGCCTGCCTGGACTGAAAATGTAATAAATTAACAGTACTGCTTCTCCTAGACTGATTTTTCCATTGTTTTGTTTTAAAATATTATTTGTACTAGGGTAGCACTTAGAGGCCCCACCAGGTCTGGTTGCCATTGTGCTAGGCTCTGTACCGACATATAGCAAGAGATAGGCTAAGCCTCAGCCAGCTTACAGTCTTGCAGGCAAGATGCAACAGGCTGATGTGACAAATAGGATATGGAGAGAGGACAGGGAAGCCCTTAATACAATCATGTTTAGATTAGGCTGGCTGAGTGCACAATTCGTATGTGCAATAAGATAATCAGTAGTAGTAATCACGGCTTGGAAGTGAGTCTTACACACGATAAGGTGGTGTTTTTAGGGATTTTGATTGGGGAGGAAAAGGGGGTTCCTAGGTATAAGGGGTAACATGGGAGAAAGTAAAGGTGCTTGTGGGAGAAGTAGATGAAAGACTGATAAAGGCTGTTAAACGGCACAATAGAGTCAGTAAAACCAATTTCTTTAAATTTTTATTGGCCAGTGATTTTTTTTCCCCAACAAAATAATGGAAGGATGGCTAGCATAAGCTGCTGTTTTCTGCCTATCCTGGTTTAGTAAAGTAATTGAATAATCTGATTTAGCACAGAAACAGTTCAGAGGTTCTCTACTGATGATGCACAGTGTTCAATTGTATTAATTTGTAAATTACTCTTTTTTTGGGAGGGGAGAGGGGAGATGGCATGTGTGTTAAACAGTAGGACAACTGAATGTTAAAATTTGTATGAATTGGCCTTTAGATGAGGCCAGAGGCAGAGTGTGGTGAAGCTGCAGCAACCTTAGAAACTGAGAGACTGATGTAATGTTAATAGTCATCAGGAAAGGTTACATAAAGTCAGGATTGTTTTTCCAGCAGTGGATCCCCTTTGGAAAGCTGTTTAAGTTGGAAATGCTAGTAAAGGTTACAAAGGAAATGAACCATAAATCAGGAATGAATAGAGTTCAGAAAATGCTCTTTGAGTTTGGATGATTATGTCTTTTTGTAGCACCAGGGAATTAGCAATATTATTAAAAAAACAAATTGCCATGAAAAGTGTGGTGACCTAATAGTATTTTATCACAAGAAAATACAATACTATATTACAACGCCTTTGTTGAGAGGAAAACACAGAATATAAATGTAGTACCTATGGGATTGCTGAGTCAAAGGAAGATCCTAAGACATGGTTCTGTCAGACCATGTTTCCTGGAAACATCATTCTATCTTGTGATTTACTTAACCCTCCTACCCCCAAAAATCAACACCCTCAGTGGTCCCTGAGTAGTGTCATAGGAAAAGCATAACTACTTCTCACCCATAGGAACCCTCCTTCTACATGAAAATTTTGTTGCAGACAAATCCCTGCCTGATTCTAGGCCTGGGCATTAATTACATCTATATTTCAGTTACTGAAATATTATACCAATTCCTGTGGTAAGGGATGGAGGAAACAGAATGGCAATAAATTGGTGTTTAGAAAAGAGTGTGAATGAGGGAACACCTTTACTGGAGCTTCACTATTGCTGGATTACTCTGAATTTGAGATACTATTAAACATATTACTATTCCCAAACAGTTTCCTAACAGGAGTACAACATTATGAGCATACTAAAGGGCGGGAGCATACTTTATTCCCAGAATTAAACATTTGTCAATAGGGGGCAAAAACCCAGCCGCATCACAACACTAGAAGTAGCTTGGTTTAGGGCCAGATTGTGAGAGAACCTTGTTAGGGGAATGGAAAAGTACAGACAGAACTTTGCCTTCCACACTTCCATGCAACAGCTTGTACAGTAGCAGTACACCTCTACCTTGATATAACGCTGTCCTCGGGAGCCAAAAAATCTTACCGCATTATAGGTGAAACTGCGTTATATCGAACTTGCTTTGATCCGCTGGAGTGCACAGCCCCGCCCCCCCGCGGAGCACTGCTTTACCGCGTTGTATCCGAATTTGTGTTATATCGGGGTAGCGGTGTACTTGCTTCGAGGGAGTATCCTGTGTGCCCCTGGGGGGTGCGCAGTGCCCCAAAATGAGTAAAGGGAAGAAGGTCCGTGCTCATGGGTTCATTGCTGGGCATGTGAGTGTGTGGTGTGATAGTTTTTGTTTTCAGTACATATAGAAGGGATAACAAAGAATTACTGGGAAAGTAACTATGTACTGTTCACAAAACTCTCTTGGGAATATAAGGCAAATGAGATATATGATAAATTTAAAAGATTGCAGGAAACTTTCAGGTTTGACCTTGACAGAGTTAGAGACACATGATTATTGTGGAAAATTCCAGCCCCATCCTACTAATAATTTTAGATTCAGAGCAAATGCTGGTCTGAGTGAGAATTAGAAATCTTGGGGGCAGTTGTGTGTCTGTCTTTAAAGCTTTCTGTTCTCCACTAGACGTGTCAACATATTTAGTAGTTTGTTTTCTTGGTATGATAGTGGAAAGTCAGAACATATGGAAACTAATGTTCTCTTTGGGTACGTCTACACTGCAATAGAAGACCTGTGGCATGGCTGGAGCTGGCCCAGCATAAGCTGTCTTGGGCTGGAGGGCTAAAAATTGCAGTGTAGATGTTTGGGCTCAGGCTGGCGCCTGGGCTCTGAAACCTTCCCCCCTCATGGGTTCTCAGAGCCCCGGCTCCATCCTGAGCCCAAAAATCTATGCTGCAATTTTTAGCCCTGCAAACCCGAGACAACTGACCCGGGCTCTGAGACTTGGTGCCACAGGTTTTTATTGCAATGTAGACGTACTCTCATTATCAATTAGGTGAACCCATCTCACAATAAGAACAGGAGTACTTGTGGCACCTTAGAGACTAACAAATCTCACAATGAATATATTAAAATATACAAATTGAAGAGAGAATGCACAAATATTTTAATAGCGCTTTAATGTTGTCATCCTTAGATTAAGTGAACAAAGGTGTGTTGTGTGGTGGCTGCCCACAATGCGCTTGGATGCCCATAATGTGCTTGGATGTATCTGTTACCTGAGGGGAGAACTACGTACATACTTAACAGGCAACAGTGGAGATAGTTCTCTTGGGTCACAGGAGTGAAGAGTCTGGCTTTTCTTTCTTGTGAACTCTCTAGATCCTCTCTTGGTGAATAAAGCAGTGAGGCTGAAAGCACTATCCCACTTACGCTTGTTCTGTGTATTGTTCCAGTATGGTGATGCTTCAGCAGGTCGCTTCCTGAATGTTGGGAATAGAGTAGAAATTTTATTTTTAGACAGTTTTTCCCCCCTCTTAAACTGTATTCATTCCATTCAGTTGAAGACTGTCTCCTGATTGCAGGGGAAGGGCCATCCTGCAGCAGAAGGGACCTGGGAGGGTTTTCTACTGCTCCTCTTGGGGACATGGAGAATAGAGAGATTTCTTGTGCAGCTTTAGGGGTTTTTTGGTTTTTCAAGCGAGTGTATTGGAGAGGCAGACTTGTCCCTTTACTCCTCTCTTCCCACCCCCAAGCCTGCTTTTCTTCTGCAGTGGGAGCTGACTATCAGTAAACTTCTCCCAAAGATTTCTGCTCCAGCAGAGCTTATTGCTGTGTCCTACCATATATGTACCATATCTTGTATATTTTCTAAGTTGGTCACCATGTCATTTGATTCATATGCTGCTCCAGTAAAATGATATTTCACTTTTTGGCCCTATCTAAACTAGGAAATAGGCTGTGTTTAAACTATTAGCAAACGTGCCTTTAAACATGACTTTACACCTACCATTGACTCAGTTTAGCTCTTTAGTGTCCACCACTGTGTGTTTGTGTGTCTGTGATGTGGTTGACCACAGGTTTCCCTTTTATGGTTACCATGACCAGCAGACATGTTTTAAAAGGTCTTAAATTATGTTCTACTAGATGCAAGGTTGTGTTTAAAAATATGGTCGCTAGTATGTTTTTAACCATAACCTATTTCCTAGTTTAGATATGCGCTGTGCATATGCTGGGTATAGGTGCTCGGAAGACAGATTGTGATTAGCACCGTAGAAATGCTTTTAAATAAATATTTTTTTAAATAGGTGGCATTTTCCTTGTATTCCTCACTATCCTCTATCAGAGATCATTTGTCTTGCCTGAGTGAATGCAGAAGTCTTCCAAGGCCAACTGAAATGCTGCGCTGTGGATTTCTTAGCATGAGGGGAGACTGACTGATGGTGCTGCTGCTGACTCTCCTGAAATGGAGAATATCATGCTGATATTCTGCAGAGCCAAGTATCACAGTTTCAGGGTAACTGCACCTGTATTCCCCCTCCATGGTCCACTCCAGGAGTGCCCAGTGAGGTCTTGAGTCCCCAGCCATTGCTTGTCTCAGGGCAGGGACCCACGTCCCACTCCCTTCTGAATGGGGGGCTAACGGCTGCACAGCCACTGTCTGACACTGTGATATCCCCAGCAGGCCAGTCTGCCTAATGGCCAGCGTTGTGCTTTGCTTTCTCTCTGAGGGCTATGGCCAGTGTAGTGCCAGCAGTTACAAGTTACCACACAACTCTTTTTAAGCAACCACACTTATTCTTAAGGTACAAGCATTATAAAGAAAGCAGTTTTTAAAAAAGCAAGCCCCAGAACAGATTGAAATGCACACTAAACATACCAGCAGTCACCCAGCAGTCTTATAGGGTCATAGTAGGCCAAAGTCTTTCCAACCCTTCTGCAATGGTTGGGGTCTCCCTTGGAGGGAAGGTCCTGTCCATTTGCTGAATCAGAAAGAAGGCCCTGTATTAGTTTAAACTCATCTCCTTTTATACCAAAGCCCTTTCATTACCAGCTGGTCTTTGGAAAACCCAGTCTGAACCAGTATATGCAAACCTTCCGAGGGGATGGTACCCCGCTGCAGGTGTGCCTGAATGATTCACCTTAATCTCCCCTTCTGCCCCACTGTTTTTAGTTCCTGGAGGAGCTGTGGTAACCCACCCCTGCTGAGTTGCATGCAATCACTGACCCACAATGATACATAAGCCATTCAAAAACTTAATACAGTGTGGTCCTCAAAGATGCTGCATGTGATTGCAATATCTGTCACAGCAGGCATCATGCAGTGTTCTGTCAAATGATTCCAAAGTCTCTAGGCCTTTTTGTATGGCACTTCCCTTTGCTGATTCCATCACTGACTACCTTTAAATTGGGTAAACACAATTTTGTATCCTCCTGGTAAAGCTTTGTTCCTTTTTCTTTCTTTTCTAGTGTTCTAAACTTCTTTCGGACACAACAGTAATCCAGTTTTATCCAAGTAAATTTGTTCTAATTACAGATATACTTGATACATTTGGTAAGTACTTACAATGGACCTATGATGGATCCATTTTTATTAATTTTTTGTAATATTACAAAATATTCTAGAAATAGAACCTGTAAAGAGTTTTAAGGAGTTAACATCAACTGCTTTAAGGATTTAACTTTTACAAAAAATGTAGATAGTTTTACACAGTGTTCCCTGTCTGATCAGTCAAAGATATTAAGTACAAACCAACACATCCTGGAGAGAGAGAGAGAGAGAGAGAGAGAGAGAGAGACATGGATAGACATGTTTCTTTGGACTGTCCTCTCTCCCTTTGCTAGGCTTTACGTGATTTCTGGTCAGGTTATTGTATCTTTGGTTCCTTGAGATCCACTCTCTCTAGCTGTGTCCATTTTGGCTATTTAAAGATAGTGGTGCGGTTGTGATACTATTAAGAGGGATTTTCAGATCGTCTGTTAGCCAGCCATCTTCAAAATACGCAAAGATCTACCTGTCTCCTCAGTCATCCTTTGCTGCTGGAGCACTTACTAATTGCCCTCACTCTCAGACCATCTCAGACTTTCACTTTTTTCAGCTCCAGGTGCACCTCCGCTCTAGTGAGTTCCTAGATAGGTTTCAGGTTGGATTCCGGCTGCTTCTAGGCTTGAAACCTATTGATTAGGGGCACAAATAAACTCATGCTAGATATTGTTGGGGTCAGTTGGCTATCTTGGTGATGCTGGTCTTCTCAGCAGCCTTTAATATGATTGACTGTGGATGGTTGCTTTGGCAATTGAAGGATATACCTTTTGTGTCAGGAATTGTTCTCCATTAGTTCCTTAGCTATGGGAGTCAATTGCTGGTGATGGATAATGCAGAGTTCTTGCAGGATTTGTCTTATCTGCAAGTTCCTTAGCTTATGTCCAAAGCTTCTTAGCAAAGTCAAAGTATCATAAGTATAATGATATTCTGCACATCTTGTCCAGGGGCCTTACTGACTTCTGGTCTGGAGAGATGCTTAGATGACATTGCTGGCTGGACATGTCAGATCTTTCTCATCCTTAACTCATGGTAGGCGGAAGTGTTGCTAGGTATTAAGAATTGTTATGAGGAGTTTCTTCCCTTCCTTGATGCCTTTACTTACTGACTGAACATGTTTTAAAGTAGTGAACCAGGTGAAGAGCTCTAGTTTTATTTTTGTTTTTATCTTGCAGCAGCAACATAAGCCTTTGTAATCATAGGCTGTGTCAACTAAAGTAATTTCTTAGGATTGCTTCCAGCAGTTCTTCTCCCTCACTTACAGATAGTACAGAATGTACCAGCATGTCTGGTCACTGGATTGAGCAGCTGTGCATGGTGAACTGGTGATATCATTTTTAAGCTGGTCCTCTTGGGTTTTAAAACTTCTAATGAGGAGGAGCCTGGCAGTATTTTAGAGATTCTCCCTTAGTCTTGTCCTGGTGGGTTTCTGCTTTCTGACACTGTCCACTCCTTTAGGATTGGCGACCTCCTTAGGTCAGTGGGTGATTGAACCTTAGTGGTAGCATCCCCTGTGAATCTCTTTCCTCTCTGGGCAGTGTTGTTGTTTTTTTTTTATCCTCCCTACCTAATTTTGAAAACTGCCTCAAAACTTAATTTGGGTTATCTAATAACCATACAGTCTTGTTTCAATTCCATTCTACCTCTGTATAAGACTCCCTTGAGGCATCCCTAATGTGCCCATCACCATGGCATCTAAGTGTCTGGCTCAAAATTGGGACGCACTAAATCTATCCATAAAATACTCTACTCTCCACCCTCCCTTTATTTATCTGCTAACATTCAAATTACTAGATCTGTTTTTATCATCTGTCTATGAGAGTGCTGTACTTTAGTCCTTGTTTGGTGAAGGAAGGCTTATGCAAAAAATTGGGTCTTGAAATGTGTTCTGAAACCAAAATGATAGCATGTTGTTTTTTATTGTATTTGGCTTTGTATTGTCCATATTATGTTTGTCACTGTTTGCTTGGAGCAGTACCTTAAGTCTCTTTGCCAGGGTATGCAAAACACTATATGCTACGTTTGATTAATGATGTTTATATTTTCATTAACTGATTCTTCAGATTTTCATGTGGTTCTCTTATTTATAACAATTTTAAGTAATATCAAATATTTAACCTAAAATAGTTGACTGTCCCTTTAATGCTGTGTTTGGGCTCAGAATATTTTTCTGTTTTGTGTTTCTATATTACTAATAAACATGTTTAATTTAGATTCCTAACAAAAATAAGTAAGTACATTACTTTGCGGCTTGTTTTAGAAATGTATTAGTAATCAAAGTAACTTCTGAAAGCCAACAATCAGTTCTGTTGCAGGATAATATATTGTTTCACAGAATAACCTTGAAAGATGAATAATCATAAATACATACAATGTGCCATAATACAATGAGTACCACTAAAGTAAAGTCATGAGATAAACATCATTTGTTATGGCTGTATGAATTACCAGTTGTAGAAAACTAAGGACTCTAGGGAGGAAAATAATTGAGATGATTAAATAGTTGGCTATGTTTTATTATTACATAAACAATTGTCTCAGTTGGCTGTCTTCTCCTAGGGAGAGTACATTCACAACAAATACAAGATTAATTCTGTGGAGTTTCAATACTCATTTTGCCTTATAGGTAGATGCTCACACAAATGCAAAAGAAAGAAATATAATTTCAAGGATAACTGGAGATGATGCATCTCTCTGGGTCAGATCGCTAGGTAGTCTCTTGCCATCAGTAAAGCATTTTAAATCAAGTAAATCTATTGATATGGCAGCTATATTAGATTTGGTTTTTGTGAATTATCAACATGATGAAACATTCATCAGCCACACTAAAGTCTGTGGAAATGCCTTACAGATTGCCACTAGCCTGGTCTCGACATGTAAGTCTAAGCAAGCAGGAAAAGAACTGGAAAATATTGTTGTCTGGACACAGTTGCTTTTTAAATCCTTATTTGATAATATAAATGTTTTATGCTTAAAACTTCCTGATTCTCTATTGAGGTATAAATAATAATCCTCTCTTAAAGCTCTTGGAGGGAGGTGGAGGTGGTTTGCTTAATGACCATAACAGTAAGCAAATTTAGGATGAGTTGGAAAATGTAAAGTTGTAATTTCACTAACTTTAAATTGTTATATTCCCAGTCAGATCCAGTGCTTGGATTTGCAGATAATAGCAGCATATTGCTCTTGTCAGTGGCTTATGCCCTGTCTCCCTTCTGGAGCCATCTCATTTGACCCTGTTCTTAGTTGGCAGGAAATCGAATTAGGGCTCAGTATTTAAACACAGTTCCAGTTAAGCCAGCTTCTAATGCGGTATGGATGGGCATTTCTAAGTTTGAACATGATTTGACTCCATCAGCTCACTGACTGGCTAAACTATGTGAAACTGGCTTAGCTGGGACAAAGTTCAAACACAGTTCGTAGCTCCATTGTAGATGGGGGAGCCGCCTTTGACACAGGGCAGATGGGAAGCTCTTAATTTTCCCGTACTATATTTTCATATTCTTTTAATTCACGAAGAAACCTGACTCCTGAGGTCAAGAAGGAGATTCTCATTAATTAAATTAGGTGCTCTGTTTATCCACTCCATAAGTAGTATGTAGGACTCCAAAAGTAGACGAGTTAAACATAGGGTGACCAGAGAGCAAGCGTGAAAAATCGGGACAGGGGCTGGGGGGTAATAGGCACCCATAGAAGACAAAGCCTCAAATATCAGGACTGTCCCTATAAAATCGGGACATCTGGTCACCCTAGTTAAACATTTAGGCAAACAATAATACAGACAGATTAGATTAGGTACATCATTCTTCAAACAATGCTTCAATGGAAGTGTTTTATTTAAAAAAAAATCTAAACACATTTCTTTCAATCTCCAAAAGGAAAAAGGTGCACTTTCTTTGTGTGTTTAACAATGAGAGGCTAAAACAAAACTATGGGAAAGGTCAAGATCTCTAAACTTGGAAATCTAAAACTATATCTTAGGTTAAAATAGTGTGTTACGTAATGTTTCAGGAAATTATCACTCCATCACCTAACGGCTTCCTAAACCTTAACAGTATTTCATTCCATCTCTTCCTGTATGTGGAAGAGTTGAACTATAAAAGCTTTCTTTAATTGGATATAGACTATGAAATGATCAAAATGTTTTTGCTGAATTATTTAATCTAATTGATTAAAAATTATTAATAAAAATAATCTTGGATTTCTTTAATAGTGTGGAACTGATTTATTACAGCCTTTAAACTTGAAACGTATTGTTGGTGTTTAACAGGATGTGCTGTGACACAGATGCAGTTGTTTTTCCAGGTTTTATTTCTCCTTTGTGTCCTTTTCTACTTATTGACAGTTGCTAACAATAATACAGGATCCCTGCTCAGTGAAGAGGGGGGCACCAAAAGTTATTTCCTGGTCAACAGGAGATGGTTGGAGTAATCTGACCTATCTACTGCCTCTGCTCTTAGTGGAACTAAGCCAAAGAAATTACAGCATGCAAAATCAGTGCAGACCTTCAAATCTCTCAGATTCACTAGATGGCAGCATAATATAATGGAGTTCAAGGAAGTCTTTGCAGATGAGATTCCTGGGCCCTGTAGAAAACCATCATTATTTCACAATTTGCATTTTGCAATTTGCTAAAGATTAACTTCTTATTTTCTTGGCAGGAAAACTAGTATATGAAAGAATTTTATCCATGTGTCTGGATAATCGTGTCTCTTTACCAGGTAACTTTGTGCCTGCCTTGTGCTGCTATTCTTGTAGAAATGTGTAAATTTACCATGTTTACCAAGCTAGGTTTGGGATTGTGAGGAATTTCAACAATACGTATCCTGAAACAAATTCAGTTTTGCTTCCAAGCTTTATAAAAGAAAAACACATGGGAAGACTTTAGTGCATACCTCGATTCCTATGGGGGAGAACTAGAGTTTTTAAATGGGGCCAAGCCAATGGTGGAGTAGAAAAATATGACCTGGTTAATGTCCTCTGAAAAGAAATTAGTCTGCTTGTGTTTGCTGAGTTTGGATTTAGTTGCTGTTCCTAGTTTTTAAACAAGGGAAAATGTCCATAACAGGTTACTTTAATCACTCCCATAACTTTACATAAGTTTACTTCCTAACTATAGATAACCCAACATAAAACTTGTCACAGTAAAATGTACTCGTTTCCAGTTTTAATGGTTCTGAACATTAGCAGGGTCTGTTTGTGGGGCAGGGGAGGGTGCGTAACTTCTAGGGCAGGAGGAAGTGGAAGACAACAGTTGGGAGACAGCTAGGGTGGGACTACTATTCCCACTAACTCCAATTCTAAAACAAGGAAAAAAACCTGTGTCCTCTTCCCTCCTCACACTCTCGTATGCTGAGCTGCTTCCTACAGTTTTTCAGCATGCTTATAACATGATTTTATCTGTCTGCACAGATAAAAAATAAACCATATTACCACACTGTTTGGCCACAACCATGTTTAAATATGGTTATTTTCATGTTGTAGATGAGCCCCTCCAAATTTCGTTATAAAATAAAAGTATTTACCTTTTGATTTCATCACAAACAGCTTGCAATACTAAACCAGTAGCATCGTGAGAAACAAGTCAGTAATAATATTTTCTTTGGTGAGCTTTCTTTTTTCTCATTGCTATTTAACACTCCACCCCCTAAGAACAGCTCTCTCTGGGTGAAGCAAGAGTCAAAATATCTTGGAAAGAAATCTTTACCAGCAATGATATCAGGAATGAAATTTTCCGGTAACATACACACACACACACACACACACTCACAATTTCTTATGCAGAACCCTGCCTTGAGCAGCTGTATGAAATGAGAACAAAGTCATTGGTATTTGTACTCATTCTTTCTGTTCCAATAAGGTTAGAACTTCTGATTTAGCACCAGAGTTCTCTGCCTCCAGGAAACCAAACTACAGTGTAGCTCTTGCTCATTGAAGGATACCTGAGTTATGTTTATCTGTGAGGGCACAATTGCAATGCTTTTGTGCAATGAATTTAATTTGTTCAGCATTTGCTAATGAAACCAATATATTATAGAAAAGAACCTGTCAACAAAGCTGATTTTCCTTTAAGTGGTAATCATTGCCTTTACTTTAAGCAGATGATCAAAGTGTATTTCCAGTATGTTCAAGATCACTAATTCTGTGATGACTTTTTGCTATAGTTTGAGGGATTAGCATTTTGAGGGTTGTGTTAATATCAACTATGTTCGGGTTAGCACTATTCTTAACTGACTTGGCAGTTACAGCACACTTGAAATAAAGACGTCACATTCCCATAGTGCTGTGTTATGTAAAAAGCCTCTAGCTGTGGGGGGTGGGGAATTGCACTGTTTCTCTAAAATTTCGACACAGGCTTAGTGTTCTGAGGAACAACAACAAGCACAGCAGCAGAATAATAAGTAGAAATGGAAAAGAAAATTCTGCTTCCAGTCAATTTCATTAAAATGCTTTTGCTTGTACATATATTTCCTGGTTCCTGACAGAAGGGCATGCAGATTATGGATAGAACTTTGTTCCTTCACCGTTGTTACTAAAATTGTAAGTCCAGTGGACAAAATTGGGGGAAGAAAAAGCAAAGGTCAACCACTGCTTGCTTAATATTGACTAATACATACCTTGGAGTGAGAAATATCTGTCTAAAGCTGTGTAGATAGAGAAGAGCCCTTTGAAATACTTTGCATATACTGCAAAAAGCTGATTCATCAAAAGGTGTAAGTTACAAAGATTGAAATATAAACAGACACAGAACAGAGAAATGAAGTCTTCTCCCCTGAGAGGACTGTGCCTGTGCTTTTTAAGATTACTAGGTTGGTGAAGATGCCACTTTTTTAATGGTTTACTGTGAAACATCAGGGTGCAAATTAAACAGACAGCAAGCTCCAAATGGGGTGGTTGTGCAAATAAAGGTTCCAGTCTTACTGCAAATTACTGTTAAGATTGCTTTGAACTAATGGTAGCAGGGACAGACTCATAGTCTTCAAGGGTGGTCACAATCTTGCAAATATCTTGGGACCCAGTGGAAGATCTGCACTGAGGACTTCTGGGTTTGGGGCCCTTTACCTGGTAAAGTCCCAGCTCAGTGCCAAAGATTCTCCTTCCTCCTCCTCCCCCCACTTTTTAAGCAGGATGATTCTGGGAGGAGATAGGAAGGCCAGAGAGAGAGGCTGGATAATACTGCAACATAGAAATTATAGAGATGTAGGGCTGGAAGGGACCACAAGAGATGTCTAGTCCATCCCCCCCCATGTCGAGGCAGGATTAAGTATGCCTATCCCATCCCTGACAGAAATTTGTCTAACCTTTTCTTAATAATCTCCAGTGACAGAGATTCCACAACCTCCACACTTAACCTGTTCCAGTGCTTAACTATACTTAAAGTTAGAAAGATTTTTCTTAATATCTAACCTAAATATCCTTTGCTACAAATTAAGCAGATTACTTCTTGTCCTCCCCTTAGTGCACACAGAAAACAATTGATCACTGTCCTCTATATAACAGCCCTTAACAGATTTTGAGTATTTTTATCAGATCCCTACTCATTCCTCTGTTCTGTAGGCTAAACATGCCAGTTCTTTCAACCTTTCCTCAGAGGTCAGGTTTTCTAAACCTCTTATCATTTTTGTTGCTCTCCTCTGGACTCTCTCTAGTTTTTTCACATCTTTCTTAAAGTGTGGCACCCAAAATTGGATACAATGCTCCAGCTGAGGCCTCACCCATGCTGAATAGAGCAGAACTATTACCTCCCATGTCTTAAATGTGACACTGCTATTAACACCTCCCAGAATATTTGCCTTTTTTGCAACAGAATCACATTGTTGACTTACATTCAGTGCCCATATAGCTATGTCTGTTGCCACTTTCTGTATCCAAGATTTGTTGGGAGGGAAGTGGAGGGTATTCATCTTGTATAAGCACAAGTATAGGTATCAGCAAAAGGATGGGTCTGGAATTATCCATCACTAGTTAGCATTTCCCATGAAGCTGAATTTGATTAAGGATTTTGCACTTTTGTTACAGCTCTCAAATTTAACAGTGGCGGTATTATGAGGCTTCCATTTCTAGATTATTAAACACTCCATTGGCATATAGACATTTCCTTGTCAGCATTATTATTCAACGTGTGTCAAAGAGTACCTTTCCTTGAAATGTGGAGTATTCCACCAATATTTGGCAATGCAGCTGCCACACAGAGCAAGTCTGCCTTTTTTTTAACTTTATGTCAGTAATGATGAAACTGTTTGAAAGTATTGTGTGCCAATGGTGTAAAACCAGCAGGGTTTGGGGGTACTTTAAAAATTAAACTATAGGGAATCTTACAAGTAAATTTGTAAGACTTCAGACAGAGACCTCAGTCTGTGTCAGGAACACTGCATATTCATTGTAATGTGTTCGTAGATCTTGGTCCTTAAGTGTTAGGTTTGCTTGTTGGTTCAGAACTTTGACTCTGGGTGTTTGCTTCTGGTAATGTTGGTTGATGTCTCGCAAATTATTTTTTTTATACACCTGAAGTAAGCTAGGCAACATCTTTGTTAGATGAGTAAATTGAGACACAGAAGTTCAGTGGCTTGTCTGAAGTCACACACTGGGCTCATGTCCTATCTGGTAATAGAGCTCAGGAGTTGTGACTGCCAGTCACAGTTTTTAACCACTGAACTAGACCCCATTCCCTCCCTAATGACTTGAGAGAGTTTAATTTTAACCAACAGGATTTCAGTATGCAGGTTAAGAAAGTTTGGGGTGTAGCCCAGTGGGCTAGCTTGCCTTTATTATATTAACTGCTTTGCATTCTATTCTGCTTTTATTATATTCAAAAGTAATTCAAGGAACCTACAGGCCTGTATCCTGTAAGACAGGAGTGGGGAACCTTTTTTCTATCAGGGGCCACTGACCCACAGAAAAAATCAGTCGCGGACCCCACACAGCCCGTGGGGGGGCACGGAGGCTCAGGGCTTCCCCCCCACAGCAGGGTGAACCAGCACTCATGGCTCCAGCCCTGTGGTGGGGTGGGTGGGGTGTGGAGGCGCGGGGCTTTCCCTAGGCTCCAGGGTGGGGCCAGAAATGAGGGGTTCAGGGTGTGGGAGGGGGCTCCAGGCTGGGACATGGGGTTGGGGTGTGGGAGGGGACGAGGGCTCCTGCTAAGGGTGTGGGCTCTGGGGTGGGCCTGGGGATGAGGGGCTTGGGGTGCTGGAGGGGGCTCCGGGCGGGGGCCAAGGGATTTGGAGTGTGGGAGCTGACTCAGGGTTGAGATTGGGGTGCAGGAGGAGGTTCAGGGTGTGGGGTCTGTGAGGGAGTTTGAGTGTGGGAGGGGATTCTGACCTGGGGCAGGGGGTTCAGGGTGCGAGCTCTGTCCGGCGCTTACCTCAGGCGCCTCCTGGTCGGTCGCGCAACGGTGCTAAGGCAGGCGCCCTGCCTGCCCTGGCTCTGTGCTGTTCCCAGAAGTGGCCCCCATGTCCAGTCCCTAGGCGGAGGGGCCAGGTGACGCTGTGTGGTGCACGCTGCCTGTGCCTGCAGGCGCTGCCCCCACAGCTCCCATCAGCCATGGTTCCCGGCGGATGGGAGCTGCGGAGCCAGCACTGGGGGTGGGGGCAGTGCGCAGAGCTTCCCTGATCGCCCCAGCTCCTAGGGGCTGCAGAGACGTGTGTCGTTTCTGGGAGCTGCATGGAGCTGACTGGACTTTTAATGGCCTGGCAACCCCAGCTTCCCCCTGCAGCAAGGCGAGCCGGCACTCATGGCTCTAACCCTGCAGGGGTGCGCCGAGACCTGGGGCTTCCGGCCCACAGTGCGGAGACTTGCCATGGCCCGGATGAAATGAAGAAGCAGGCTGGCAAGTTAGCATAAGGCTTGAGGCCTATGAACTTTGACAGATAAGTGGCCCAACTGAAACTCCAAGTATTGAGGGGTGACAGGTTCTTGTCCCAAAATCAGGCCCAGTATTATTCAAATTATTGTATAGTTGGGAACCCCAATGTGCACAGTTGCAACATTCACACTATAGGAACTCCTCTATATTTACAAATAGTTTATTACTATATTTACCACAGTCACAAACACCCAACTCAGTAAGATAGATAAAGTTGCTGCAGAATGTACATCTGCACATCCATATACTCACACCATCCCTTGTAGAGTGACCTGAAATGTTAGCCATCATCTTCCTCATCACCATCACCTTCCCCCTCATTACCAGTGGCCATCATTCTGGCACCTCCCAAAGACTACATCTCCTTCCGCTTCTAGGCTGCGATGCGACTTTTATATGTTATGCTGATGCCACTATGTTTGATGCATATTCAGTAGGAGATTTTTTCCCCTTTTTCCTTATTTGTATATCCTCACCTTACTAATGTTGGAGTGTCCTCCGAACGGTTAGTATATCAGTGATCTCAATTTATTATTACACCTCTACCTCGATATAATGCTGTCCTTGGGAGCCAAAAAATCTTACCGCGTTATAGGTGAAACCGTGTAATATTGAACTTGCTTTGCTCCACCGGAGTGCGCAGCCCCGCCCCCCCGGAGCACTGCTTTACCGCGTTATATCCAAATTCGTGTTCTCTCGGGTGGCGTTATATCAAAGTAGCGGTGTATATACATCAATTCGTTACCATGGCCCTCTTGTGGTTAGGTATCTGCGGATATAGCACATGTACCTGTTATTAATCAGTTGAGAAAAGTACTAGTGTACTAGAGACAAAGAAACAGCTGAGGAAAAAGAGGAAGTCCCTGGTGAGTTGCAGTGTTTCTGACTAGCATCAAATTCTGACTGAGAGATTAGTTAAATTAGTTCCTATCCCGGGTAGGGAGATTGTTCCCGTGCGCCCATCGGGGTCCCATCTGTGGGGGCTAATCTGTAGCCCGATCTATAGATTTATGTATTAATTGTATTAATTTCTTAAGAATCCCCAGTTATCTCTTTGAGGGTTGACGGGGGCAACACTTCTTGTTCTAGTCACAATCCCACTACTCAAAAAGTGAGATTTTTAGGCTTCTACAGGGGAGGAGGTTAGGGGTTGCCAGGTGTCCGATTTTTTTTGACCAGGAAGCCCGGCTGAAAAGGGACCCTGGCGGCTCTGGTCAACACTGCTGACCAGGCCATTAAAAGTCCGGTTGTCGGCGCAGGTAGGCCCCATACCCAGCTCCACGCGACTCCTGGGAAGCTGCTGGCATCTCCCTCTGGCTCCTAGGTGGAGGGGCGATGACGGGGGCTCTGCGCACTGCCCCAGCACCAGCTCAGCAGCTCCCATTGGCCAGGAACTGTGGCCAGTGGGAGCTGAGGGGCCGATGCCTGTATGCATGGGCAGAGCCATGTGGTCGCGCCTCCGCTTAGGAGCCGGATGGAGATGTTGCTGCTTCCGGGGAGCCCGCATCCCAAACCCCCTCCTGCGCACCAACCTCCTGTCCCAGCCCTGAGCCCCTCTCCTGAACCCCAAACCCTGGCCCCAGCCCAGAGCCTGCACCCCCAGCCGGAGCCCTCACCCCCCACACTCCAACCCTCTGCCCCAGAGCACTCTCCTCCACCCCAAGCCCCTAATCTCCAGCCCAGAGTCCGCACCACCTCCTGCACCCCAACTCCCTGCCTCAGCCCAGAGCCCCCTCCTGCACCCTAAACCCCTCATCCTTCTGCACCACCCCAGAGCCCGCACTCGGAGCCCTCACCCCCGTCGTACCCCAGCCCAGTGAAAATGAGTGAGTGAGCGAGGGTGGGGGAGAGCGAGCGACGGGGGTGTGTGTGTGGAGTGAGAGGGGGTGGGGTCTTGGAGAAAGGATGGGGCAGGGGGTGGGGCAAGTTGGCAACCCTAGAGGAGGTGAGAGTAAGGAGCAGGAGGGTGCGAGAGGACAAAAGCAGAGAGGACAATAAAGAGCAGTATTTCTCAGCTCTTCTGTATGAGAATTTCATAGAAGTTACGTTTCTAGCTCTAAAATAACAACATATATTATGAGCTATTGGGTTGACATCAGGAATTAGACCAAATGAAATAAATCAATATTACTATAAAATAGAAGTGGAGCTCTGGTTACCCAGCATTGCTGCTCACTCTGGGTTTGCAGTCAAGCAGTCGTCCGTATTGCTGGAAAGAAGATCCTAGAATTACATTGTCCAGTTCATTACCGTATGTTTAACTTCTTTTTAAAAGGAAATACTCAATGTGCCCTTTTAAATAAATGTAACTAATGTAATTTAATTCAGACCTAAATGTAATATGCTTGGCTCTGGCTTTGTTTTTACAGATAATTTTACTCCAGAAAGTGTTAATGATACTGCCAAAGAAACCTGTTTAAACTGGTTCTTCAAGATTGCTTCAATCAGAGAGCTCATTCCCAGATTGTATCCTTTTCAAATGAGTTTGACTGTCAAAATGGTACACTATTATGCCTGAAGTTTTGAAAGGAATTAAAGTAATATGAGAACGCAGTGAAGTTTATGTTGAAAATCTAAACAATGATTATCACCTCAGGTTTTAGTCTGAAAATATCTGTCTATCTTACGTACTTACATGCCCCCCATCACAACAGTATTTAAATACCTCTCAATCTTTAATGTATTTATCTTCACCAACACCCCGGTGAGGTAGTGAAGTACTGTTATTACCATCTTTTTAACAGATGGGGAACTAACTGAGGCACAGAGAGGCTAGGTGACTTGACCCAGGTCATACAGTCAGATTGTGATGGAGCAGGAAATTGAACCTCAGTCTCCCAAGACATAGGCTAGTACCCTAACAGCTGGACCATTTTTCTCTTCAAAATAGGAAGGCAAATGGAGCTCACAATTGTTTTATTATAATTGTACAATTTTTGTTACTATAGTGTCTGTCCAGGACCCCATTGTGCTGGGCACTATAGAAACAGAACAAGACAGTCCCTGCCCCAGGTTTTGCATTGAGAGTGAATTCCAACTTGGACTAAATCTTAATTGTGTAGTAGTTGAATCAGAAATCCAAGTGTCTATAGGGTTTTAATGGTAACACAAAAACAACAAGGAGTCTGGTGTCACCTTAAAGACTAACAGATTTATTTGGGCAAAAGCTTTCGTGAGTAAAAACCTCACTTTTTCAGATGCATAGAGTGAAAGTTACAGATGCAAGCATTATATACTGACACATGGAGAGCAGGGAGTTACTTCGCAAATGGAGAACCAGTGTTGACAGGGCCAATTCAATCAGGGTGGATGTAGTCCACTCCCAATAATAGATGAGGAGGTGTCAATTCCAGGAGAGGAAAAGCTGCTTCTGTAATGAGCCAGCCACTCCCAGTCCCTATTCAAGCCCAGATTAATGGTGTTAAATTTGCAAATGAATTTTAGTTCTGCTGTTTCTCTTTGAAGTCTGTTTCTGAAGTTTTTTTGTTCAATGATAGTGACTTTTAAATCTGTAATAGAATGACCAGGGAGATTGAAGTGTTCACTTACTGGCTTTTGTATGTTACCATTCCTGATGTCCGATTTGTGTCCATTTATTCTTTTGCGGAGGGACTGTCCGGTTTGGCCAATGTACATGGCAGAGGGGCATTGCTGGCACATGATGGCATATATAACATTAGTGGATGTGCAGGTGAATGAGCCCTTGGTGGTGTGGCTGATGTGGTTGGGTCCTCTGATGGTGTCGCCAGAGTAGATATGGGGACTGAGTAGGCAACGAGGTTTGCTACAGGGATTGGTTCCTGGGTTGGTGTTTCTGTGGTGTGGTGTGTAGTTGCTGGTGAGTATTTGCTTCAGATTGGGGGGTTGTCTGTAAGCGAGGACTGGCCTGCCTCCCAAGGTCCGTGAGAGTGAGGGATCATTTTCCAGGATAGGTTGTAGATCGTGGATAATGCTCTGGAGAGGTTTTAGCTGGGGGCTGTATGTGATGGCCAGTGGTGTTCTGTTATTGTCCTTGTTGGGCCTGTCCTGTAGTAGGTGATTTCTGGGTACCCGTCTTGCTCTGTCAATCTGTTTCCTCACTTCCCCAGGTGACTTCCAAAATTTCTGGTAACCCCATATTGATCTTCTCCTCCCAGCCCTTTCTTCTCCCTTTTTATATTGACCCCTTTAGTTTAGTTTTGTTTGGATTCTGAGCTTTGAAGTGTTTTCGAATTCTTTGAATCATGTGGTACTGAGTGCCGTGGTGGTGCGGGGCGTGGCAGCACATGATGATGATGATTGTTTATTAAGTTGAGTTTACATGCTATAAACTGGACATATTTGAAAACTAAATGGGAAAGCTATAAAAGCCACAAAACAAGTAGTGCAGTTAACGATATTAGGTGTTAGAATACCCTTACCATGTGGTGCCCAAGAGAAATTCATTTCATAGCCAGGGAGTTGTCACAGTTCAGGGCAACTGTACTTGTATTTCCCCTCAGTGGTTTAGCAAGGGCACCCACTCTTGGCCTTCAGCTCCCCAGCTGTTTCCTCTCTTGGGTGGAGACTCGTGTGTGTCTGTCTGTCTGTCTGTCTGTCTCTCTCTCTCTCTCTCTCTCTCTCTCTTCTGACTGGGATAGTCTCAGATTGCACAGTTCCCCTGCCTTCACTGTGTAATTCCAGCACAGAGAGGTTGCACAAGGGTACCTGCTTGCTCTCTCTTCAGAGATGGATAACAATGTAATTGTTAGAGAAGTTACCATGCAGCTCTTTCTAAGCAAGCCTACTTTATTCTTAAGATATGAAGCATTACAGAGCAATCATATTAAAAACAATAAAAGAATTTACACGCACACTAATAAGCTTACCAGTGTTCATCCCAGCTCTCACATGGACTCTGGCAAGTCCAGTCTTTTAATACCCCATCCAAGGGTCATCCTTATGGTTACAAGTTCATCAGAGCATCCCGACTCAGAACAAGCCCCCAGTCTTATGAGGCCTCATAGGCCAAGTCTTTCCAATCCTCCCCTAAGGACTGAGGCCCTGCGTGGACCAGGAGTCCTTTTGTTGGAGCAGGAAGAAGGCTGGAGACAGGTTAACCCCTCCCCAGACTTTTATCCAAAAGTATTTCCTTTGTCTGTTAGTCTCTGGAGATTCCAATCTGAACCAGTATATGCATCTCTCTCCAGGGGCTGACTTCAAAGGGTTGACAATGGAGGAAGTACATTAGCATTCCTCCTCCCTACTAGAAAAGGTACATACACTGCCACATAGGGTTGCCAACTTTCTACTTGCACAAAACCGAACACCCCTGCCCGACCCCTCCTCTGAGCCCCACCCCTTCTCCGAGGCTCCACCCCCACTCCCTCCCTCTGTCGCTCACTCTCCCCACCCTCACTCGCTTACTCATTTTCACAGGGCTGGCTCAGGGGGTGTTGGTGTGTGGGAGGGGGTGAGGGCTCTGGTGGGCTAGGCATGTGGGATTTGGGGCGTAGGAGGGGGCTGAGGGGTTTGAAGTGTGGGAGGGAGCTCTGGGTTGGGGCAGGGGGATGGGATGTGTGAGGGCTCTGGATGGGGGTGCAGACTCTGGGGTGGGGCTGGGGATGAGGGGTTGGGGTATAGGAGGGTGCTGTGGGCTGGGACCGAGGGGTTCGGATGATGGCAGGGGTTTGGGGTGCGGGAGGAGGTCAGGGGTGCAGGCTCTGGGCGGTGCTTACCTCAAGCAGCTCCTGGAAGCTGTGGCATGTCCTCCCTCTGGCTCCTACGCGGAGGTGCGGCCTGGTGGCTCTGAGTGCTGCCCCGTCCACAGACGCTGCCCCCACAGCTCCCATTGGCTGTGGTTCCCGGCCAATGGGAGCTGTAGAGCTGGCGCTTGGGGTAGGGGCAGCATACAGAGGTGTAGGTGCTGGAGGGGGGACATGCCGCTGCTTCTGGAAGCCATGTGAAGCCTGCCTTAGCTCCATTGCCCTGCTGACCGGACTTTTAACGGCCTGGTCAGCAGTGCTGGCTGGAGCCGCCAAGGTCCCTTTTCGACCGGGTGTTCTGGTCGAAAACTGAACACCTGGCAACCCTACTGTCACAACAACACATTTAATGTACATACAGTGTACCCCAAATGGGGTTAAATTAAACCTTATTGAATTAGGGCTATCTTAATTCCATAAGGTTTGCTCAGTATATTACAGGATATTTTCAGTCTGTCACAGGAGTAGTTTTGTTTTTCTTACAAGGAGTACATCTTGGAATTTTTTTCCTTAACTTGGTTTTGTTGTAGCTATGTGGAAGCAGCAATATTGAAATGCAACAAGTTTCTGTCCAAAACGTAAGGCTAACATGCAGTTAATAAATATGGATAGCCAACGAATGTGTACATGTTAAAGTAGTATGTAGAGAATTAAGTATGCAAGTTCCATTATCAATAATGGCAGGAAGCTTCTGTGCTTTTGGAGGGGGCAATATTGATTGCTTTGGGCTCCTGATAGGAATCCCATCAAGGTAGAATATTAGCACAGCTGATGACATACTGATGCATCCACTTTAGAGCACTTGCATAACTGTAGTCTGAATGGAAGGTCAAGCATTTTGGGGGGAGGAGGAGGGGTTTACAAAACTGAAAGGAAAGCAAAATTGATGGGAGGTGGCTGAAGGTAAAGGAGAGGGTAACACAGCGAGAGAAATAGGTAGGTCAGTAACCAGGCTAAAAGCAAGGTGGGGAAAAAAGGCAGAGGCAATGAGCCTGGAAAGCAGCTGGGGAATAGGCTCCAAGCAGAACGGAATCGATATTGTTTTAAAAATAGCCCTTCAAGACTAATGGGCCTTTTCAGTTAATTGCTAAAATGAATACTATAATCTCAATGGCTCTACAATGACAGCTTGATTATTTTTGGGCCTCCCAGAATGGGCCTGATCACACTTTTGCCAGTGCAGGTGTGTGCTGGAGGGGCAGGAGGAGTATTAGCAGCCCACACCACGTGCATGCAACAGCTCTGTGGTGAGTCCCTCCTTATAACCATAGCAGGTGAAATTGGGAGTGAAGTGGGGCCAGTGGATCTGTGACTGACTAGGAGATTCCCTGGCTATCATAGATCCACTGCCTCTGAGGCTTTTGGGCTGCTGCATCCCTGAGACTGCATTGCAACCAGAGAGAAGCTCCAGCTTCTCCAGTCTAGAGGAAAGGCTTCTTTCCTTCCATCAGTCCCCCAGCTCTTTGCAACTCTCCAGTACATAGCCTGGGTGCTCCTAAGGGTAAGTAGCATAATTCATGTCTAATATGTTACTTAGAGGACTAGTGAAATTTTACTTCTAAATTAGACTTCGTGCTAATATGACTTTCCTTGGTTCCTCGAATTCTTGCTCAGATGTAAATTTAATAATGCAGCCTTTCAAGTTATAGTATGTGTTGTGGTGCTCTGATCAATTCTTAAACTTCAACATTTAATTTTTAAAAAATCTTAACAGGGGAATTTCAGAATGTCTCCCGCGACTAACGGCTATGATTAGAGGAATTGGAGATCCACTGGTTGCAGTCTATGCAAGAGCGTACCTGTGCAGGGTAGGCTACCATTTAACATTATTTAAAGTGAGCTTATATCAATGGTATATTTCTCTCGTACTGCAGCCTCACCTGCCACTAAAGGAAGATTTTAATTAGTGGCAGCTTTTCTCTGACCCAAAAAGCGTTCCTGTTCCTCCTCTTAAAAAATTGCAAGACAGGATAACTTTTCCATTATAATCACAATTTGAAAACCTGCTGCATAATTGCCTATAATAATCATAGTAATTAAAAACTAATTTTCCAAGCTTGTCCTGCCAGTACTCCCTCCTGAGGGAAGAGGAAAATTGGGGACTGAGTCATAAAGAAAGCTTGTAGCTTTGTGGTATTACAGACTGTTATATGAGTGCTAAGCATGGCTTTTCAGAGGTACCGTACAAGCTTTCCTTCTACTTGAATTCATTGTCTCCCTGTTCATGCCATGGGAGCATCTGCTTTTGGAGGATGGCTTGATGAGCTTCATCATGAAAAAGTGTTAATTTGATGTCATGTTTTAAAAACTAGGGGGTTGCACACTTTGTATCTTGTGTAGGTCAAGCTTATTACATGCACTACTAGAGGCTCCTTGGTTTCCCCTATAGGCTCCCTGTGTGCCACTCTCCCTTCCTCTTCTATTTCAGGAACTTGCTGCAACTCCCTCCAATCGCCCCGTCAGGGCTTCTGTGTGCACCCCAAATCCCCCTCCTCCCATACCATGGTCCCCCATTCCTCCCTCCATGTTAGGTGCTCTGTGTGTCCCTCCTTCCCTCATATAAGGTCCTTCCAATTTTCCAATAAGGGAGTTCTGTGTTCCCCCATTCCAGGATCCCCATTCTTCCCCCAATGGCAGTGGTTCCTAGACTGGGGTTCGTGAAATGTTACAGGGGGTTCTGGGAAAAAATTCCCTAATGGCAGACAGAGCTGTCCCTAGAACCCCAGGCAGCACAGGGCCAGCAGCCTGTAGCCCCTGGACGTCCAAGAGCTAAGCAGATCAAAGCAAGCATATCTATCACACTGAGGAGATTTTAAACTTCAAGACTCCTTATAAGAAATGGAAAGGGAGGTGGATATTTTTTGCTGTTTTTAAACTTAAATAGGCAGCTAGTATTGTTTTTAAAATTATTATGAAGAACAAGTTTAAGCTTTGTTGTAACATGCGTTGTTTGCCTGGACTGCTCAAGACCTGAATGCTTGTATAGGAGGAACTCTTTGAGTTGGCTTCTTAAATACCTTCATGGTGCTTCACATCTGATGCTCCTTGATGAGATATAGGAGCCTTGTCTTATAACAGGCTTAGTCAAAGTGATACAAGCTACGAAAGTGAGGTCTTGGAAGAGTGTTGCTGTTTTAATAATGTAATAAAAATACTGTGATGATAAATAATAATTAATAATAAATAGTGTGTAATAAGCATGTCATAAAAACACATTTTATATTTCCAAGATCACTGCTTTTATAATTTACACTTGGGTAAAGGAGAAAATCCCTGGAAATATTCATTTTAGGAGGGGGTTCGTGAGACTTGACATTTTAGTGAAAGGGGTTCACAGGTTGTTAAAGTTTGGGAACCACTGCCCTATGGTAAGGGCTCTTTGTGCATCCCCATCCCCCCTCTCCTCACAGCAGGGTCCCCCATTCTTCTCCCGATGCCAGAGTCTCTGTCTGCCCTGCCCCCAGTTGCTCCCCAAGGAGTTCTGTGTGTCCCATTCTAACCTCCCCCTATGCCAGGTGTGTGCGCCCCCGGACCCTCCCCAGAGCAGAGGTGAGATGGGGGTTCCTGTTGTGCTGGAAGGTATTAATTGTTGCCATCATCCACTTGTTTGATCAACAGACAGTTGCATAGGTGCTGAAAGCTGTGGCTGTGCTAGTCAGATGGCAGCAGCTACATATATCCCCTTTTCCCCCCTTTCAGTTTCCCAGTTTTCCCCAAAATCAGTGGGGTTCTGACAACTGATGTCTAGACAGTCCCTGAAATTTTGGAATAAATAATGAAGCTGTAGTGCAGACACAAATAATATCTTTAAAGCAGCAGCATCGCTGTATAGAGGTATCTCTGCTGTTGAATTGAATCAAAGAACCAGCTCTCTCTATGGAAAGTTAATAGGGCAATGTATTTTTCTAAAGCTTATATGACTCAAATAGAAACAAAATATAAAGGCTAGAGATGCTTGGTCTGGGCGAGTGCTGGGTACCTGCAGCTCCTGACAAAGTCAGTCAGAGTGGCAGGCGCCTCTCATGATCAGGCCTTGGGTGAGCAAAGTGATAGGAGAGGAGTCTTAGAAGCTGGGTTTTTTTGTTTTGTTTTTGTTTTTTAACATAACTGACTTATTGCTTTTTCATGAGTCATTTGTGTTCCAGTTTCTCTTCTCTTACACTTGCACATAACAATTTTTTTTTACCTTTTTTCTTTTCTAAAAAAAAATTATAGTAAAGAAATTATAGTAAAAAAATACAACAACCCTGCATTAAAAAATCATTATTTAGGTTGCAAAATCAAGCACTCAAGAATTAGGAAAGGCCAGACTTAAAATTGCCTGTGACCCCTTAATTCACCCCCCTACATGTTTATGCATTACAATAGTCTTTAATTACCCGGTCCTGTACTGTTTTTTTCCACGGGACCCCTACTTCATTCAGTGCAAAGAATGGATGCACCAAAGGGCAGCCTTAAATCTGGCTTTTCCTAACATTATAATGCTAGGTTTTTTAAATTTATTTTTGTAGTGCTCTTACTGGTCATGAACACCATACTAGGACCTGTTCTCAACAACCTCGTTTAAACATAGTAGTAGCTAGCAAAGTTCTGGTCTCAGTGGACGGGGCCATAATATCACTTCCTAGTGAGGCAGGGATAACGATGGGCAAAAAGCACTCTGTTCAGTACTCTGCTGTAGTATCTTCATCTTATTGATATGTGTGTGAATATACTTATTCCCTGGAGAATAACTCTATTTCGTAGCTGGAGGAGGCTGGTAAGTGGTACAGATACAATTTTTCTCTTTCTTTGAATCTAGGTTGGGATGGAAGTGGCTCCTCATCTTAAAGAAAGCCTTAACAAGAATTTTTTTGACTTCCTTCTAACATTTAAGCAAGTAAGCAAATATGTTTGTATTGCCTGAGTGATGAAATAAGGACGTTCCTTGAGTAACCTATGATGAAAATGTTTTTTACAAATCCCTTTAAAAGTGCTTGAATCTAGAGTTGTAAATATTTTTGTAACTGTAAATCTGAAAAAAATATAATTTCACCATCTAACAGATGTCACCAGCAAAATTGATGTTTACTAGACTGCATTATTTACCTTTACTCTGGTATTTCCTATATTTAGAATGGGAAATACTGCACATATTGTGGTAAATTTATCTACTGAACATGGTGTATGCCCAAATTTTAAATAGTGCCCATTGTATATTCCGAATTCAGGAAAATATGCAGAATACTTGTAGAGCATATTGTGTAATTCAGTGACCCTGGTCTCTCAAAGCTTTCAGTTAACCTATAACTTGAAGTTTTGTTTACAGTTTCTCATAGCCCCAGCCAGACACGTTTTCCCCCATGATGGCAGCTCTTTCATCTTTTACTTCCTTTACAGATGCATGGAGATACTGTTCAGAATCAGCTGGTAGTGCAGTGTGTGGAGATTCCATTGTATTTGACTCTCTACTCTCCTGCTATAGATTGGATTTTACAGTGTATTGCGTACCGTGCTCCCGAGGTAAAATGACATATTCACCATGTAAATAAATGCTTGATAGTTAACTGGAACAAAGAACATATACAATATCTGATTTTTAAAAGATATTCTAGATTCCTATGGTAATTGTTCACTGCTAGGCTATTTAGTACATATTGATGCAGGACCTAGGATGCTATATTCAAACTTGAATTGAAAAATGACCAAAGCTTATGTGAGTGATATTATTAACAGATATAGTGCTGTATATATACACGGGGCTTTATATAGCTAGCTAAGATACATGCAATGCTCTGAAGTGCCTACATTCTAAGTAACCATCAATTCTACATTCTAAGTAACCATAAATAGTTTCCAGTGAGAGTGCTTAAAAAGGCCAATGTGAAAGGACTAGTAAGTGTAAAAACAAAACCATAGTGAAGGAGGCATAAGTGGGTTCATAATTATTTTTAGTTGTAGATATTAAGTTTAAAATTATAAGGCAAAGTTAAAGGATAAATGTAATATTACACAACGGACTAAAATAAGTCAACTTCATTATTCCACAAAGCTGATGAAAACTTGGAAGTTTCTTATAAAAACTAAGTTCTAGATTTCCCTTTCATATAGTTTTAATATAAACAGAGGTGCAGAAACAGAACTGTGGGTATAAGTAAATAAAAAGCAGGCAACTTCTTCTCTGTCCAATATGACTCTTGGGATAAAAATATAGTACTAGCGGTAATCAAAATTTGCACCAGAACAAGTGATTGGGAAATTTTATCTCAACCACAATAATAATAATAAACCGTATTTTCTAAGGTTGGTCAACGTACAAGTAATGGGCAAAGTACAAGTAATGCAAATCAAGGGCAGCATAGGGGTAATAAGTGTATGTATGAAAGAAGTGCTAACAAGCCTTAACAATAATCAAATGAGTAGAGTCAATATAAAGCCATTCTTGTTGTAGTACATGTTTAAAGATTGTGTAGAATCTAAATAGTATAAATGCTTTTAAATAATGAAGATGCTAAAGACATTTTAAAGGTGAAACCTCACCCACACCAAAATGCACATCTGATTGCTTTGTACAGGACTCTGCATAACATGTCTCCTGGGACCAATCTAGAGATCTTTGATTTTGCATCAGAATCCCATGATGCTGTTCTTCGCACTGCTTTATCAACTTAGCGATGCAAATTGCACCTTTTTTTATTTATAAACATGATCAACATAATGTTATAATCAGTCTAAAAATAGTCTGAAACAGAAATTAATTTCGAAGGAGACGTTACAACACTTCATCATTTGAGAGGAAAGTTGAAGGAAGTCCAGTCATGGGGAGAACTTAAATTTGCTGTGATTGCCTCCTTGTTTAAAGGCTTGTTTAAAAATTATCTTCTTAGAAATCAGCTTTTTCTCATATTTAGAGACGAATAGACTAAACCTCAATAGATCTAAGCACAGTGGTGAGCTGGAGCCGGTTCGCGGGAACCGGTTGTTAAATTTAGAAGCCCTTTTAGAGCCGGTTGTCCCGCATGGGACAACTGGTTCTAAAAGGGCTTTTAAATTTAACAACCAGTAAAGCTCCGGCAGCTCCCCGCCCCCGGCCCCAGCTCTCCTCTGCTCCGCCTCCGCCCCTGAACGCTCCGCCCCGCTTCTCCTCCCCACCCCTGCTTCCCACGAATCAGCTGTTCGCGCGGGAAGCCTGGGAGGGCTGAGAAGCAAGCGGTGGCTTCGCGCTGAGGCCCAGGGAGACGGAGCGGAGGTGAGCTGGGGCGGGGGGTGCGAGGAGGGCCACGCGCCGCGGCAGGTAACCCCCTACTCCCGCCCCTAGCTAAGCTACCCTGCCCCTAGAAGCCAGAGGGACCTGCCGGATGCTTCCCGGGAGCCGCCCCAGGTAAGCACTGCTGGGACTCCCCACCTCGCCCCCCGGCAGGTCCCTCTGTCTCTTAGGGGCGGGGCGGGGCGGGCACCCACTACGGTGGCCCACGAGACCCTCCTGCCCGGCCCCTGAGCTCCCAGCCGGGGAGGCTAGTCCCTGGCTGTTCCCCCTCCCCGGCAGCTTCAGCTTGCCCCGCCGCCGGCGCATGCTCTGGGCGGCGGGCTGCGAGCTCGGCCTGACCCAGCCTGGCTCCAGCCGCGCTGCGCGGCTGTAGCGCCGCCAGCCATCAGGAATGAGAGGAGGGGTTGGATGGAGTGGCGGGGGGCAGTCAGGGGACAGGGAAGGGGGGTAGATGGGGCAGGAGTCCCGGGGGGGGTGTCAAGGAACACGGGGGGTTGGATGTGGCAGGAGTCCCGGGGGGCGGGCCACGACCCCCTCGTGGGGTGAGGAGGGAACCGGTTGTTAAGTTTTTGGCAGCTCATCACTGTCTAAGCATACATTTTTAAATTCTTGTATACAGGAAAAATATATGTATATTGGAAATAATAATAAGCAATTATATTAAAGCGCAATTGAGAACATTTAAATTTATAGTCAATACTGCGTTTTCTTACTGTCCTGTTGGCTGGTATCATCTTGCTTTCTTGATCTTCTGATTCTATTTAGTTTCTTCTGTCATGCTGATATAAGCTAGTGAGGAAAAATTTGGTAAGCTGTGGGCTTTGTAATTGCTTAACATGACCAACAAGCTACTTAAAACTTCAATCAGTGTGTCTGCATTCTGCAGTAAAGAGCTAGTGGTATTCCCCTCTCTTGCCAGAGGTAATTGACCTTGTCATTTTTCAGAGAGAGAACCTTTTCCGGACATGACTAAAGACCTGGAAACTTGACTTTTATAAAATAAAGTAGCAAGTCAGATTAAAATGTCACTATACTCATGCAATATATTTGTTTTATATTGCACCACCAAAAATATTTTCTTTTGACTAAATGTAGTGTTAAATAAGATTATTGGAATATAGTTGCTAGGTAATGAAATTCACCTCTAGTTAATGTACAGTTTACCAAAAGCTGTGAGGATGTTTTATTTGTGTGGTCCACACTTTTTAATTTGAATGAAATCACTGTTATAGATTCTGCTTACCGAGATGATGGAGAGATGCAAGAAACTGGGGAACAAGTAAGTATTGCATGGTCAACAGACCATGAGTCAGAAATCTAAATCTTGTGTTACACTCTTATAATCCAGTTCTTTGTATAATGTTTCTCATTTTATTTTTTGCAGGAGTACTTTATTAAACTATTAAAACTGAGATGTAGTATCTGTGCTCCCTGAATTTTTTTTTTTCACCCAAAATTCCAATGGGTTTGGCTGTGGCAAAAAAGTTAGTTGACCCAATTGTCAGATGAGCCAGAGTTCAGCTAGGATTAAACCCCATGATACTTTGTGCTCCCAGTCATTTCCTTTGGGAACTACACATGCGACATTTTCTTCTGTTCCTCTTTTTACTTTTGCCAATTGACCAGTATGTGTATACTGTGAGAGGGAGGTTGCAGAGCAGGTGACTGAACAGTGCCATTTTAAGGCTAAGAATAGTCTTCCAAGCCTGTCTCAGGAAGGATGTGCATTCATTTCTAGTTAATTTAGTCCCTGTCTGAACTAGAAAAATGAGCAGAAAATGGATTTCAAATACAATTCATCCCATCTCCATACATTAATCTGAACTGGAATGTGGTTTGGCCTGGTTTGCACAGGCTTACCTGTATTTAGTGACTGATTAAGAAAGGTTACTTGCTAGTCTTGAATCCTCTTTCTGAATTGTGTGAGCATGGTTTGGCCCAAGTTATACTGGCTGGTTTCAGTTTGGTTTATTAGGGGGGCAGGGCGAAGATATGTGAAAATTGTTTGCAAACATGATGAATTTTTCTACTGCACGCTGAGCTAGTGTAATCTGCTTTGAGCAGGGCCGCCGGGGGGAGGGGGGACAGTGGGGCAATTTGCCCCAGGCCCTGGGCCCCACAGGGGCCCCCACGAGAATATAGTATTCTATAGTATTGCAACTTTTTTTTGTGGAAGGGGCCCCCAAAATTGCTTTGCCCCAGGCCCCCTGAATCCTCTGGGTGGCCCTGGCTTTGAGTGAAGAGGTGGAAATGCATTACCCTTTTAACCAAAAGAAAGATATTGTAACACCAAACATGTGACTGAGTTAAGGAGTGGAGAAGTTTGACTCAAAATCAGGGGTAAGGACACTCTTACATCGCTTTAATGGGGGCAAAAATCATGCTTTTAAGACTCCACTGTATTAAGTGCTGTCTAAAGATTTTTGGTCCATTCTACAGCATTTGTCTTTAAATTAAATAGTTTCTAGTATTTTGGGTTGTGAAGACAGATTTTCTGCTTAGTCTGTGCACAGCTCTCTTGTTTGCTTTGCAGCAAGGCAAATTTCACAATGTAGCACCAAGAGAGCTGAGAAATTTCCTGTGTGTTTTAATGGAGTGTTAATTTCAGTCTTTTTTTGACCTTTTAAATGCTTACACAATGTAGCTAATTGGAAATTGAATAACCCAGCTCTGACCATTGTTTTGTAGGTTAACAACATGATAGGCAAATTTCTGCCCTCTTACGTGCACCTCGTTGAATGATATTTTAGATTTTATGTAGTGATTTTCATTGCTAAATTATGAATCCATGGGCTCTTCACAAACTAGATACATGCAGTATCACTAAAATTCAGCCATCTCTGGGTAAAAGGTAGCAGCAAACTTGTGCAACATGCTGTGGACAACAGCTGGTGGCATGAAAATGTGTGGACAAGGCCAAGGGCAAATTCCTACTAAGTGCTATGTGATCACTGTAATCCTATTCACTTTTGTTCTGCAAAAGACCCACACACAGTAAATTGCACAGTATTCACTTTATTGACTTCAAAGGAATGAAGGACGGAGTGTCAACTCTGCTGGGGTTACTAGTCAACATGGAAGGTGTGCAATTTAGCCCTGAATGTTTCTTTTTAATTGCTGTTTCAAATTGAGTTACTTTTTCTGAAGTGCAGTACACTGGATTGCCTCTTCAACAGCTAATTTACGATATAAATTTTAGGTTTCAATTATTACATCTGTAGACAATAATAATCACCTTTACTATAATCGTATGGATTTATTTCTGTTCTACCAGCTCGTTTAGTAGAAATCAGCCTTGCAACAACAGCTTAGTTAATGCAACAAAGCTTCAATAGAGGTTGTCGCCATACCAAAAGATACTTTCAATTGTAGGGACTTCAGACAGAAGAAGAAAATAGAAATAGTTCAGCAAATGTACAAAGACTATCCCAATATTACTGTTTCTTTTTACTGAATAGCCAATGGTCTCCAGCTTGGTGAGTGATGTGCCAGTGTTATAAGGAAATCTTCTCTCAGCTAGTGATAGTTTGGAAGAAAGTTGATCCTTATGTAAGAAATCTAATGTAAAATTTATTTTAAAGACAATTAAATGATGTTTTCCTTGGAGTTAAGCAAAGGAAGTACAGGCTGAGGTTTTCTACATATCCTGCAGTTAAGTGCGGCATTGCCAAACTTAATATTTTCTTGTTTTGCCAACTCTTGATCAACCCATCACCCAAAAAAGTAGAAATGGAGTGGTATTTAATCATTCTTTGAAGTTCAGATTAATGTGAACTAGACAATGAAAAGTGCCTTAATTTATGGTGATCTGCGCTGATTTGTGTCCTGTTCCTTTTAGTGCCTTGCTGTTGAATTCAGTGATGTCAGCATTCAGAGCGGAGTTTATTGCTGCAAGGTCTATGGATTTTATTGGCATGATTAAAGAGTGCGATGAATCTGGATTCCCCAAGGTAAGTTTTTTGCAATTTAAAGCACTCCTTATTCATTATCTTGCTGAGTGCTTTATACTTTTAGCTAGCTGTCTAGATAGTTCACACAGGATTAAAAAATGGGAACTCTATGCTGTGTAGAATAAGGTGATTTAAGATCTAGAACATAAAGTGATTTCTATTCCTGTTTCATTCCTGGGTCCTGAATCCTTTACAAGTGGGAGGGGTCCAATGCGAATAGAGACAAGAACTCTCTCTTCTGCAGCAGCAGTGAATGGATCAGAAAGAGGCCTGTTGCAGTTTATTTGTAATAAGGAAGGGGCCCTTATTAGCCAGTCAATCCCAGTGCTGGAAAGAAGTGCTGGGAATTAACTAATTAATTGTGGCTTCATTCATACAGCATGTGACTCTACTCCCCACACTTACTTGTACTGTTTTAAGGGGCTTAATCCTGCCCCATTGAAGCCAATGGGAGTTTTGCTGTTGACTTCAATGGGAGCAGAATCTGATTTCTGGGTGTGCTAGTTTAGAGCCTTTCTTCAGGAATCTGCCAAATATAGGGTTACCATATTTCAGCAAGCAAAAAAGAGGACGGGAGGAGCCCCGCCCTAGCCCCGCCCCTGCCCCTCCCACTTCCCGCCCCCCTCAGAACCCCCAACCCTCCCCCCGTTCCTTGTCCCCTGACTGCCCCCTCCTGGGACCCCTGCCCCTAACTGCCCCCAACTGCCCCCCAGGACTCCACCCCCTACCTAAGCCTCCCTGCCTCTTGTCCCCTGACTGCCCCCTCCTGAGACCCTCCCCCCATCCTAACTGGCCCCCTAGGACCCTACCCCCTACCTGTACCCTGATTGCCCCAACCCTTATCCACACCCCCATCCCCAGACAGACCCCTGGGACTCCCACGCCCCATCCAACCACTCCACGCCCCCTGACAGCCCCCCCCAGAACTCCCGACCCATCTAAACCCCTCTGCTCCCTGTCCCCTGACTGCTCCGATCCCTCTCCCCACTCCTGCCCCCTGACAGCCCCGCCCCCAGAACTCCCAACCCCCCCCCCCCCGCTCCTTGTCCCCTGACTGCCCCCTCCTGGGACCCCTGCTCCTAACTGCCCTCCAGAACCCCACCCCCTACCTAAGCCTCCCTGTTCCTTGTCCCCTAACTGCCCCCTCCTAAGACCCTCCCCCACCCTAACTGCCCCCCAGGACCCTACCCCCTATCTGTACCCTGACTGCCCAAAACCTTCTCCACCCCCCCCAAAAGCCCCCCCCCGAACTCCCGACCCCCCCCCCGTCTCTTGACTGCCCCCTCCAAAATCTCCCTGCCCCTTCTCCTGCCCCCTGGCCCCCTTACCCTGCCGCTCAGAACATGGTGTTGGGCTCTGTGCGGAGCCGGACACGTGGCTGCGCTCCCCAGCGCAACACACAACCCGGTCCCTGCCCCCGCACAGTGCTGCCGGAGCGGGGTGCTGGGCAGCAGGGGAGGAGGAGCTGCCGAGGCCCGATGCAAACAGCCCGGCAGGCCAGCCGGCTCAGAATGCGGGGGGGGGGCGGGGAGGAGGAGCTTTACAGCTGCTCCGGAATCCAGCCTGGCAAGCTGCGGGGGAAGGGCTCTGGCTGAATTTCCTGCAGCCCTCCCAGCCGCGCCTCACTCTGCATGGGGGGGAAATCCCGGACATTTTTAGTGATTTACAAATTCCCCCCCGGACGCTATTTTTAACACAAAAAGCAGGACATGTCCGGGTAAATCCGGACGAATGGTAACCCTACCAAATAAGTATGCATGTTAAACAGCTGTATTTCATTTCAATTTATACGCTCTGATGAGTTGCTAATTAAATGTAACCGCTTATAGTTCTCCAACAAAAGTGCATTACAGTTCAGTCTTTGAGCCAGAAAGTATATGATCTTTGAGTGACTTACCCAACTAGATAGTTTTGTAACCAGTAGTATTTTGAAGTATGATCTGTTTCATAGAGAATCTTTAATTGATAGGATGATCTGATCTTTCCTCAGCATCTTCTCTTTCGCTCTTTGGGGTTAAACTTGGCCATGGCTGATCCTCCTGAATGTGATCGCCTTCAGATATTAAATGAAGCCTGGAAGGTTATCACAAAATTGAAGAACCCACAGGTGGGTCATTGATAGGAGATGAGTTCTGGGGTAAGTTGGAACTGACTTGCCAATTTCAGACACAGTTGTAGCCAGTTCAAAATGATTAAAAAAAAAAAAAATCACAAATTACACATGAGTTTTTAATACACACTGAGCATAGAATTGTCTAGTTCATCATTCCTAGACACTCAATAATTGCCTTGTCAATAAGCATACCGGTCATATGTTTCATACATACTTAGTTGTACTCAGTTTGGGTACAGCAGGGCCCCATTCTGAAATTTGTAACCATGAAGGTAGGTCCTTGTGCCTGCTTGGATCCAAGTGCCAGACAAGTGCCTAAGTAATTACTTAAGCAGACTGTGGGAAGAGAAATATATACTCTGAAACTTGATACAGATTTTGAAGGTGATGCATTCTTTTGACCATAACATATATATCTATTTCTAGGATTATATTAACTGTGCAGAAGTGTGGGTGGAGTATACCTGCAGACACTTTACGGTATGTAGGAATTTCTATAAGGATTTTTTTTTCTAATTTTAACTATATGGAGACAGTAAGTAGCTGTATAGCAGTTTACAATGTGAAAAACAATAAACCAGATTATCTCCTAATGTGAGAGTTGAATAGATACAAATTAGAGGCTTAAAAGGAGTCCTTTTGATCATTCATAAATATATTTCTAACCTGTATTTGGAACATAATTGGGGAAATAGGCAGTGTTACAGTAAGTGTCTGTTTGTAACCAGATAATTCTTATTTAAGGTTCAACTACAACCATGTAGAAAATTCATTTTTTTGTAAATGGCAATAAATTCTCAACCTTAACTTAGTACTAACCAAGTATTTTAGTAATTTGATTTCTGCACCATTTTTAATGCTGAGTTGTGACATTTAATTTTCACTACATAGAAGCGTGAGGTCAATACTGTTTTGGCAGATGTTATCAAACACATGACTCCAGATCGTGCATTCGAAGATGCCTATCCACAGGTAAGAGACTGTTTTGATTTACCAACTCTATAAATAACTAATTTTGTTCCAAGAAAATGCACAGAGGGTTCTAAAGTCTCTTACCTTACAGTGTATTTTAAAAGGCCTTTTGTAACTCAGGAAGCTCTTTAGAATAAAGCGAAGCTGTGGTATAGTGTTCCAGATTTATTCATGGAGGTCAATTTTTAAATCTAGAATAATTTACAACAAAATAATTTGTGTATGTGTATATATAGCTATATATATATAGAGAGAGAGAGAGAGAGAGAGCTGTGTGTGTATATATGTGTGTGTTTTTAGAATTGTTTTCTACGTGTTAACTGGAGAAAAATAACCTATACATTGGATGATTTAGAGATAGATCTGCACCGGTGTCATCATTATGTACATTAACATGCAATTTGTAATGTATTGAGTTGTTTTTCTTCTTTTCCTAGCTTCACTCAATTATTCAGAAAATTATCACCTATTTCCATGACTTTTCTGTACTTTTTTCAGCGGTAAGTCATACCTTTGCATTGTTTTCTAGAACTTGAGTGTAGATTGTTTTCATAAGGAAAGCTAACCTAATTTTCTTATCTGTCATCTGAAAGCTCACATGGTGAGAAGCACTTTTTGTCAAGTATAAAATTGTTAAAACACCATGGGAAGTCTTCTCTTGTTACTTTCTTAAAAAATCCATTATTTGCATTCCAGCCTATCACACTGTTTTCTTCCTAGGTTATAGAATTCTCTAATACTATTTAATTCTCTAATATCTTTGTTTTAATGCAGCAGTAACAACCAGCCAGCCAGCAAAGGGAGGTCAGATTAACTAATACAGCTTATTTGTGTTCTGTGCTGATAACTACATAATGAGTATTTCAGTATAATGCATACATATAATGTGTCATAGCAAAGAATTCAGAGTCAACTGTTCTGGTACTGACTGAGGTACAAACGAAAGAATAGGGAGGCCAATGGGTAGGTTTGTGTTGCAAAGTCTGCTTAAACTACTGAAGCTTGATTAAGGGCAAACTTTTCAAATATACGTAGATGATTTAAGAGCCAAATTTCCATTTTCAGCGACTTAGGCACCTAACGCTCACTGAAAGTCAATGGGTATCAGGCTCCTAAGTCACTTGGGCACTTTGAAAATTTTACCATCCATATATTTTGGGGATGGTACAGAAACTAATTCTCTAGATTCTCAAATTCAGCATCTTTAAATGACATCCGAACATTCTAAAGCTTCAAAAGTAGCCCTGGAAAAATCCAAAATGGTGGCAGGAATTTGACAGATTTTTTGGGACTGTAATACCCTATGACTTGTTCCTGGAGTCCTCAGACTTTCCAGTGATCATCACTTCTGTATCTGTGCTGCTTCAAGCATATTATTGCTTTTATTACACATTTTCCATATTTTTTTGAGACACGTGGCTAAATGAGCTCTGACCTGTTCCATGTTTATACTGGATACGCTGAGCCAATAAGCTAGCTGTTTTGTCAGCCAATAGGATTTCTCCATTCATACCACCCTGCTATAATCTCACATAGGGTGACCAGACAGCAAGTGTTAAAAATCAGGACAGGGGGTGGGGGGTAATAGGAGCCTATATAAGAAAAAGCCCCCAAAATAGGGACTGTACCTATAAAATCGGGACATCTGGTCACACTAATCTCACAGTACCTAATCTCTGATCCTCCAGGAAGAATAACTTTCTTCAAAAGAAGTAAAAACTGGTCTATTACACTCATACATGCATAGCTGAGATTATTTTAAATATTTCTAAAATATTTATACTTATTGGTTCTTTAGGCAGATTTTCATCTTCAGCACAGAGATCAAAAGCTTTTGTGTGTAAAATACCTTAATATACCTGTTGTTTTTTTAATTTGTATTTTTAGGAGAAATTCTTACCATTCCTGGATATGTTCCAGAAAGAAAGTGTGAGAGTGGAGGTTTGCAAGTGCATTATGGAAGCTTTTATTAAGTAAGTAGAAAATATTCTGATTAAGGGCATGCTAGAGGATCTGGGCAATCTATTGAAAAGTTGTTAGGGGAGATAGAATGAATCTGTTTGTAGTCCATTCGGCATGTATAAGGTATTCCAGGCTCCAAGAAGAAAATATAAACATATAATTTTGTATTAGTCTTCTTTATTCATCAGTTGCTTATTAATTGTTTTTCAGTGAAAATCAGAGTATCTGAATAGTCTTGTCAACTCTGTGTCTGATAGAAATAACAGATAGCGTTGTAGCCATGTTGGTCTTAGGATATTAGAGAGACAAGAGCTGAAGAAGAGCTTTGTGTTAGAGCTCGTCTCTCTCATAAACAGAAGTTGGTCCAATAAAGATATTACCTCACCCACCTTATCTCAGAAATATAACTTGACTTTCCTCGTAATAAACAGTTAGATTTATTGTTGCTGATTCCAGATTAATTGTTGTTTGTGCTTGCTTCAATTTCCATTACTTGACTTGGTTTACATGATAAAATGCTGTATATTCCTAGCCTTGGCTGACATCAGCAATGATCTTGGCATATGAATAAGGAAAGGAACAAATAGACATGTTTGTTGCAGTAAAATGAATGTTTCCTGAATGGAAAACGATATCAGAAGATGAGATTTCATGTTCAAACTTTTCAGAGTCCAGAATAGTTATTTTCATTAAAACAAAAGATTTTTTTGAAACATTACTTTCTTTTATCTTTTTCTTTTAAATGCTCAAATTGGAGAGCAGTAGTACATAACTTAAAAGTGATATCTGAGTTTCAATTAGATTTCTTCCAATCAGAAATATTAAGTGCTGATAATTCAGGCATGAAAAAATAAATAGTGAAAGGCTGGCTAGAGCAACTTCCACTGGTCTGTTACAAAGAGCAGACTGTTATGATTTCTTGATTGCATAGTTGAGAAACATTGATAGCCATTCAGATTCTGCCTAATGTGTATGTACTGCATTATGTCATTTGTATATTCCAAGGGGACTGTATATAACAGATTGTGCAGTTGATGGTGCCAGGTTTGGAGTCTTTTGTTACTAGTTCTAAATTTTTCAAAAATGTAGTCCGTTGTAGTTGGCAGAAGCCTGCAAATGGTTTTTGACCATGACGAAAATGCACTTTGGATACATTTAAAAACCAAACCAAAACCCAGAAAACTTTATTTGAAGTCCATTAGAAATATTGTTGTAAATACAGAAGGTCACTGACCCCTTCCATCAACTTCTAAGGCCTGGTCTACACTAACCCCCAAATTCGAACTAAGGTACGCAACTTCAGCTACGTGAATAACGTAGCTGAAGTCGACATACCTTAGTTCGAACTTACCGCGGTTCAGACGCGGTCCACACGTGGCAGGCAGGCTCCCCGTCGACTCCGCGGTACTCCTCTCGCCGAGCTGGAGTACCGCAGTCGACGGCGAGCGCTTCCGGGATCGATTTATCTTGTCCAGACCAGACGCGATAAATCGAACCCGGAAGTTCGATTCCCAGCTGTCGAACTACCGCGGTAGTGTAGACCTGGCCTAAGTGTCCCTGTGCTGCCCTGGTAACCACTTGAAGCGAATGGAACACTTATTAATGAAGTTTCCAGGCTTATCTCCACTTAAAACAGAGCTGGGGGGGGTGTGTGATAAATATTTCCTATTCTATTCCACTTACAGTGAGATGGACCTACTCCTGATATATGTAGAGCATTCTTTTGGTAATGCCCTTTTGTTAGGCAATATCTTAAGGGGAGAGCTTTTAATACTACATAGACAAAGAACACTTAACTATACGTTCATTTACTATATACTATTTATCACTAGGCATTTGTACAGCAGAAAAAAACATATTCAGTACAAATAGAATGAACAATTAATTGCCCTAATAATATTTACTAGTAGACTATAAGATCTGGAATGCAGGGCTCTTCAGCTGTATCACTCTAAACCAAGGTGCTTAATCTCTGTATTCATATCTAGAGTAATTACTGCTAATCAGATTGGAAGGTGGTTCTAGATGGCTCCTCCCATCATATAGAGGGAGTGGGTGTGTCTTTTTGGGCAATTAGGAAATGAGGTAGAGGGGGCCCTGGAGAGGCAGCTTAGGCTGAAGTTTATGCTTCAGCGTTTTTGAGTTGTCAATGAAGCCATACCTCAGGAAGGAGATGCAATTAAATGCCAGCATCACAGTGGTTTGCTGTATTGAGGATACAGTGGGGCTTGGTCTGTTCACAGGGGCTATTCTGAATGTTCTGTTACAGTAAAAGATACAGTGGTTATAAGTTAATACAGTATAGAGCATTCATTGCTCATCAGGGTTAGATGTCTCTGCCCTTTATCTCTTTCAGGCTGCCTTGTTTTATTGCATACTGAGTGTTACACTTCTTTGTTCTTGGCAGTTGATTGACTGTGCTAGTTTTGAGGCACTTTTGCTCTCCTTCTTTGGAGCTCAGAGTACAGGAGAGCAAATGGTTTCTTTCAAAATATCTGTTGAAAATGGCATTGGAGATACTATCCAGGAAATAGAGTGGCATTTCTCATTCCTCTGGTAACTCAGGAATTCTGGTTTTTGGCTTCAGTATTTATCTGTGGCATGATTAATACCTCAAGGTGATGCAACTTCACGATATATACTTGGTCGTCTAATTAGTCCTTGCATGCCTAGACAGGGCACATCACCCATTCTGTGCTATCTGACATTAACCAAGAAACTAGATTCCTATCTGAGATTTCTTTACTGGTTTTGCTTTCAAGTTCTTAGCTGGACATTTCTGGGCAATCTTCTACACTCTCACCATCCATAAGACTTAAGCTGTCTGTGACTTTGTAATAATACCGCCAGATAGTTATGAAATAAGTCCCACTGTCCTGTTTATTTTTTAACTGTGTATTAACTGCGAAGGTATAAATATACTTTAAGTATTTTTGTAAAAAGAAAGATACCCTGGGATGTTGCACAATGCAAGGTGTTCTTTGGAGGTTATTTCACAGACAGAGATCACGTTTTCACCATTGCGATTCTCTGCTCATAAGAGTATATAAAGGCTGCCTATGCAAAATTAGCATTAAATGAATTTTAAGTTTTCCACTGTTGTGTCTTGGAGAAACTGCAGTATTTTTATCAGTATTTTCCAAAAATGTTTTTTAGACATCAACAAGACGCTACTAAAGACCCTGTCATACTCAATGCTCTTCTACACGTGTGCAAGACCATGCATGATTCTGTGAAGTAAGATGAAATTTACATGTATTATAATACAGAATATGTGTAAATGGTGGATGTTCTGATGTATAGTTTTACTTTTAGGGGGGTTAATATTTCAGGGTGAATTTATGCATGGCCCTCTCTTTTGCATTAATGGGAGCTGTGCAGTGAAATCACAACACAAATTATTTACTCTTTAATCATTGCTTTGTTAGAGTCTTTGTTTCAGCATTCAAACTGGAAAATGGCAATAACTTAATAGATTTTTTTTCTAGTGTGGAGGGAGGCAGCAAGGATACTTTTTGAGAATAAAAAACATAAACAAAGTAGCAGATGCTGTTAAGAGAAATGATGCCAGTTTGGGCCCTTTTCAGTTTTTGTGAGGATAAAAAGCAGCTAGAATCTTCCAGGAACTACAGTGAACAATAGAGTATTTAGAGGCTTTCAATACATACTTCGCTATTAAAAACTCAGCTCCCAAAATTGAGTTGCACTCCAGCCACTTTCAGTTATTTGACCTGCACAAAGCAGCCCTAATCTGGCAGAAATAACAAGATCTCTCTCGAGTAGGGGGATTGCTGGGTGGTAGAGAAAGTCCTATCAAACTCCCACCCTGTGGCTGTGCAGGAAATGAGGATCCCTGGCTGTCATAATGGCTCTCAGGGGCTGTTGGCAGTTGGAACAGTTAAGAACAGCCTTCCTTTTTCCATGCAACCCCCCTGAACCTTAACTGGGAGCCTTGGAAAACCCCTAATTAGCAATTCTTTTAGTATAGGCAAAGTTAATTTACATCATTCCTTTGATTCTGTTATGTCAGCTCTTACAATGACCATTTTACATAGCATTCTAATAAGTTAAAACTACTGCCACTTTTCACAAACTTTGGTACAGCAAAGCTTCAACCCACGGTCTAGATCTTAGCACAACATAGGCCACTTGAACAGCTGTTGAGTGGTAACAACTTTAGGCCCTGGTACCAAGCTGGGTCAGATTTGAACTGGCAACCTATATAATTGACCTGTAGATCTCATTAAAAATCTCCTGAGCCGTCCAGATCACCCTAGTTCTTTCTTTTGACGGAGGTTTTCCTTCCTTCTTTACTGGATAAAACTATTGTCCTGTTTCCATCTGGTGTCAGCTCTAGGAAAATGGTAAAATGATACACAGGAGGTCAAATCTGGAGACGAGTACGTAACGGTAAAAGGATTAAATAGGATTTGTTAATTGTAATTTAAATTTCTGTATATCCATTTTCATCCAAACAGATCTAGCTTATTGGATTTCTATGTGATGTAAATTTATCTCATATTGGATTTGGGTTATGCTTTCAGAAAGATCAGATATATTTGTGGTAATTTTGGAAGTAAATGTATCATTGTAGTACTATTTGTGACAGCAAAACTTCTAGAGAACACTATAATGAGACAGTGGTAATAGTAACAGAGTTAAAAGTTCACAGTTGAGTAATCATAGCTTAAAACAAAAACCTTCTTATAAATATCACCTTAGAGAATTAAAACTGAAAGAATGTTAAATATCACATTTAAGGGGTTTTTTTAAATTGTTTGTATTTCTCTCAAGTAGGAACATGAATTTAGATTAGCTAATCTAATTTGTTTATAATTAGTTTATAGTCAATTTCTCATCCATGTTTTCATGCTGTAGTTCAATGCTGCACCGCTGAATTGCTGTTTGAGAATATTAGTCTGGATAAAGGCTATATCTTTTTTTCACTGGGATTCAAAGTATTTCATAGAAACATTTCTGTTGGTCTCTAAATTTTATAAAATCTTATTTTACAGAATTTACATACTAGGCAAAACTTGTCCTGGTAATATCCCTTTAAGAGTATTATTAAAAATAGCTGACAATCATAAATACAGTGTGATTTTAAGTTAGTTTAAAAATTAAGGGTATAAAAATGAGTATAAGGCCTTGGCTACACTGGCAATTCACAGCGCTGCACTTGCTGCGCTCAGGGGTGTGAAAAAACACCCCCCCTGAGCGCAGCGAGTGCAGCGCTGTTAAGCGCCAGTGTAATCAGCGCCTGCAGCGCTGCACGCTCGCTCGCAGCGCTGCAAGCTATTCCCCTCGGAGAGACTACACTCGCGCTCACCGCGCTGTGAATCCGCGAGTGTAGCCAAGGCCTAAGATTAATGTGTCCTTAAAATGAGTGAATTAGATACTGTGAGCATAAAAGAAATTTTAAGAATTTGTAAAATACGTATATAGTTGAAACTTATTTGTTTTTTGAAGATGGCTTATCTTATGTTGACTATGTAAACTTACTGTTGTAGTGCACTAACACTTGAAGATGAAAAGAGAATGTTAGCATCTTTGATAAATGGATTTATAAAAATGGTGAGTATTTAGTATTCATGATTGCCTGGGAAAACTTTTTGTGAGAGAGATACGGTGTGGGAAATAGGCACTCCAATACCACTGAAATTCAATGGGACTTGAGCATCCAACTTGCTCAGGATATGTTAAAAATCCCACCCAGTATATTTAGCGAAGGAAATATGCAGATGTTTTGAAGAAATGTCATACAACTTGGTATCACAGGCCTAGTTTAAAGTGTAGGTATCACTGCATGCATCAAAATCTTCTGTTAAATGTTTTTAAATATCTTGTAAAACCTATACGTGTTTTTAAAGTTGAATATTAATGAATGTCTTGCCTGTCGTGACAGTCTGAAAGGTCACAGGTCACTAGCAAGTGAACAGTAACATTAGCAGATGTAATTCCACCGCCCACACCTGAGGGGGATCAACACAAAATTAAAAACAAAAAACATTTTTTTAAAAATCAGTTTTTTGAGCCCTCCAGCATTCCAAAATTGAGACGGACTTAAAAAATAACTTAAAAAACAAAAACAAATGCCCACTCTTCAAAAAACAGTTTGTGTTGGGTGCATAATAAACTAGTGTCAATAAAAAGGTTTATTCATTAATTTGTTTGTAGAGTGATGATGTGGGTTTTCTGTTAAGCTGCTTTTATTTATTTGTTTATTTTTTAAATGCAAACCTCACCAAACCCCCACTTCCTATAAACCTCACGTTAGGAATTCTGTTAGCTATCAGATCCCTTTCCAGAAGTCTGGAAGCTGATAAGTATGCTTGAGAAATATTCAGGCTGTAAATCAGAGACCATATATTGTTTTAATAATAATAAAAACAAAACAAGAAAAACTTGCAGATTTCCCTAGAAGCTAAATTATGAAAGGTGAACAGTTGAAGGAGAATCTCTTCTATCGCTAATATAGCTGTGAGCAAGTTACTTTGAAATTATTCAACTTAACCTCAGTTGAGGATCTTCATTCCAACCCTTTTGGAACAAACAAAAGAGAGAAAGAGACAGAGCACCTTAATTCAACACACATTATAGAAAGATCAAATAGCTGTGTGCTGCAGACATGTCATAAGTGTGGCTTTTTGTATCTTCCCAATCCCAGGTATCATTTGGCCGGGACTTTGAGCAGCAGCTGAGTTTTTATGTTGAAGCTAGGTCAATGTTTTGCAATCTGGAGCCTGTTCTTGTCCAGCTGGTTCATGTAAGCAAAAAATTTAACTGCAGATGTTGTTTCAATCAGTGGGTTCCCCTCTCCCCCCTTTCTCCCCCCCGATTGCCATTCCTTATATTTACTGTGTTAAGGTTTATTTCGCTAGGTATTCAGGAGTAGACTTTGTTTTTGCCTTTCTTTTCTCACTAAATTTTTCTTCAATTGTGTGCTTTCCCCCCATACTTAGTACCATTTAATGATGCAAATTAGCTGTTTCATTAGATTCATTGGTTTATGGAACAAACAATACTACAAGGTCCTCCTATATATTCAGAAATTGGAGGCTGATAGTCACAGGAGGAATCATGTGAGTGGTCTCAAGGAGAGGGTCTGTCTCTGGAACAAACTTCCAGATGAAATTAGACAAATTCCAGAGTCAGGCCACCTTTGTCAAACTCTGCAAAATTTTCCTATTTAATCAAGTTTTTGCACCAGAAGCAGAAGGACATGCATAACATCAACTCTTCCCCCTCCCCCCGCAACCCCCGTCAAAAGTAGACCTTTCTATAGCTGTATAAAGGGTAAGAGCCAGAGACTTCATAAATTCCACTGGGACTTGGCTGTTTGCATATGAAAGGTGTTGAAATACCACAGTGATTGGTGGCAGTATAAAATTCTTCCATAGATACCTTCTGCACATTTCTTCTGAAAAATGTAGTGGTGTTCTAACTGGATTATGAATTGGGTATTAGTAGAAATGGGATATCTTTCATATTTAAATTATTTTCTTTTGTGTTAATTTTTAAATGATTATTATACACAAGATGGAAACAGTATTTCACAAAAATAAATAATTAAAAGTCAAAGACTTTGGTGGAGTTATGGAATCCAGGAGCACAAATAAGAACCCACCCTATAAGGTATATGAAAAGAGTCTACGTTTCAGGCTTATGTATTTGTTCTAACTTCCTATGTTTAGAAATCAGTTTGACAGAATGATATCGAGATATGCTGAGTTCATATGACTAGATCAGTGTAGGGAAGTTTTTTTGTAATTAGAAATTTTCCCATTCTTGCTTAGTTCAAGCAACCAAGAAAAAATAGGAATGGAAAAGGTTGAAATGCCAGGTCAGCAATTCACTGTATAATTTACAAGTGCTGGTTAGCCTTTGCATGCATCCCCCATAACAAACTGTGGAAGCATAATTTCATATTTTTAAATTTAAAACTGTTGGGTAACTGAAAAATAATAGCAACATAATAATCAGGATGACTATTTTGGTGTTTGGTGGTAATAGGACAGGGAGAATTAATCCATTGCTACTAATTAGATTGGTTTATAAAGTGGGAGTTACAGACAGATACTGATTGACTCACTTACTCAATCTTCCTAATTTACAGTTCGCTATCTCCTATAGCAGCCTTGGGTGGAAATTCAACCAATTGTCTTTTTTTATTTTTATTCTTGTTTTTATGTAACAAATAATTTTACAAAAGCACTAATACACTCAAAGTGCAGGTATGATAAATACTTCACTACTTGGAGGTTAGACCTAGGCTAAATACTGCACCTAAGGCATATCAGTATCTTGTGTAACAGCACACATTGTCCAGCCACATCGGAAGAAAGACAGGAGGCAATGGATGTGGTTTAGTTAGGCCACAATAAAAACAAAATCACTTAAAATATCTGGGAGTACATGGCAATAAATTGTATATTGCGGATCATCATAGTTTCCTAATCATTTCCATATAATCCCCAACGTGGTCCTGGCCATCCAGTTGCTGGGACCCTATCCCCTCTCCTCTTGCATGAGGTAAAAGGGGGCTAGAAAAGGAGGAAGGGGTCAGCTGCTCACTGTTCCAGATGTAGGAGCCCCAAACCTCCCCTTCCTCAGCTTTTGCAAGATGTTTTCTCTCTAATCCTTTTCCATACCCGTCCATACCCAGCATCTGCACTGGACATCTGCCATGAGTTTTACCTACTAAGTTGTGGCATTATAACCGAACACCGCTCCTCAACCCTACAGGGTCCCAGACTTGCTTTGGGAAAGATGGAAAAAACCCACCCCATCTCGCCGAGTCTTGCAGTGAGGGAAAAATTCTTTCCCAGTCCCCAAGGAAAAAGGGGCAACAGCAGATCATGAAGGAAGCTGGTTCTTTCTCAGATTTCATGGGTGGGAGGGTGGTGCTGCCAGCCCGATCCAGGTAAAAGAGGGCTTCTCCTGGATTGCATGGGGTCTAAATTACCCCCCTTCTCTCCCTCCCCTCTTCCAGTCAGCAGGAAGGGCAGTACCCCCTCCAGACCTGACCTAGCTGCTTCCTGCTCTTCTGTGTTCTGTCTGTCCATGTAAACTTTCCCCTTCTGCCCCATTTGCAGAGGGGAGCCCGTAAAGGGACCACAACTCCTTTCTTTCTGGCCAGCCAGACAAGGACTCTCCAAATATAGTTGTGGTGAACACGTTATCCCTTTGGCTACTTCTGTTTCCCATATGTTTAACTTGACAGAATGGTAAGAGTTGGGTGTTTATTTGCAGACCTGGTAAATCTATTCATTTCTATTAGTGCCTTATCTTTCTTTTTTTATACATAGTCTGTGAACCAACTGGCAATGGAAACGAGAAAAGTGATGAAGGGAAATCATTCCAGAAAGACAGCTGCATTTGTCCGGGTAGGTGCAAAAGTCAAATATATTTCTAGATTCTTCATCCCATGTGCACAGATGTTACGATGGGTGGAGTCTAAGGTTGTAATTTATACAGAAGAAATACATTTGTGGTTTCCATATTACTTATCAACTCACTTTCCCTTATGGGCACTGATATTTACTCACTAACAGCCAGTTGCTGCCATCCTCATTAGACAAAACTCCTGCAGAGTCCAATGAGTTTGCCTAAGTAAGGGTGATAAGATTCGGTCCCTAAGTGAGGTTTTTTAAGCCCTCCTTTAAGGAAATTTCATTTTTCCAAATTGTCATTGTATGCAAGCCAGTTATATAAAGGGGAGAAAAGAGCTGCTGCAAGCTAAATGGCATGACAATGTGTATCATAATCAAAAAGTCAAAGTGGATACTTATATCTAAAATAATATATTCTCATAGTGCAGGTGTGTCTTTACACCAGAACTATATGATTCATATATATCAGCGTGCCAGTTTTTCCCTGAAGGATCCCACCTTCTTAGAAAGTGTAGATCTTGCTGGGGAAGGATTAAGTGGATTGTGTTGACTCACAGTCAAGTGACTCATGGTACCTGGATATACAGGAAGTGGGATTGACTTTCTGGAGAGAGAGAGAGGATCTAGGGTGTGGGTTGATCACTCCTGAGGGAGGAACCCTAGGAGCAAGAAAGCCTTCAAAGAAGTTCTAAGCTAATCTTTATTTTATTGTTTTCACTGTTAATAAAGGGAAACCCCAAGAATTGGGTCAGTTTGAACTTCACATACTTGGTGGGCCGTGTTTTGTAGAAGAAGGTGGGAAAGATACCTACTCATGTTATATTTTTAAGCTTTTGCTTGAGCATATACAACAGTAGTTAACAAACATAGTCCTCAAATTGCTATACCTCTGATTTAAGAAATTATTTGAGTCATGTTTTAATACATTTTCTTCTTTTCTTAGGCTTGTGTTGCCTTCTGCTTCATTACAATTCCATCTCTGACTAGTATCTTTGCACGTCTTAATTTGTACCTGAACTCTGGACAGGTTGCCCTGGCAAATCAGTGCCTTTCACAAGGTAAGACAGGTGCTTGTTTCAATTGCATGATAATCCTTTCTTGCCAGAAAACAGAATATTACTAGTTGTGGATAATATTGATTCAGTTTGAAACTGAAGTTAACTCTTTCACTCCTTATTCTTACACACCTTGCTGTAGTCACAAAGTAAAATAATTCTAAAATGTATTTTTCTAAATTATAGCATATTTAAAATATAGGAATTATTGTAGAAAAGAGAGATCTGCTATTCAGGTATTTATTCAACTATTCCTTATTTTAGCCTCAGCTATGATTTTTTTAAATGGCATATCTTCAGAGAAAGCAGTGCTGTTTTAAATAAGGGACTTGAACTTGTGTGCAAATAATGTGCTTTAAATACATTTTTCTTGAGGAGGAGGAGGAAACTTAGACCAGCTAAATGATTATGCATGGAGATTGATATTCCTGTAAAAACTGTTGGCGAAGAATTAAAGGTCTAAGTACTTCAGTCAGGTAGCCCTAATCATTGATTGTGGTGCTGCATTTTGTTGTGGTACTGGAAGATAGATGTCAAAGCACAGAAGGAATATGCCATGAAGAAAATACTTTGCTATTAAAAATGTGTCACGTGTTCCAGAGAAACTAGTATTGAAACTAGAAACTCGCTCTCCTCCACCCTCGCTCAATACTTACTTTCACTGGGCTGGGGCAGGGGGTTGGGATGCAGGATGGGGTGAGGCTCCGGCTGGGAGTGCAGGTTCTGGGGTGGGGCTGGGGATGAGGGGTTTGGGGTGCAGGAGGGGACTCCCGGCTGTGGTTGGGGCTGAGGGGTTCGGCATGAGGGAGGGGGCTCTAGGCTGGAGTGGGGGTTGGGGTGTGGGAGAGGGTACGGGCTCCGGGCTGGGGCAGGGGGTTTGGGTGTGGGGGGGTGAAGGCTCCAGCTGGGGGTGCGGACTCTGGGGTGGGGCCAGGGATGATGGGTTTGGGGTGCAGTATGGGGCTCTGAGATGGGATGGGACAGGGGTTTGGGGTGCAGGAGGGGGTGCAGGGTGCTGGCTCCGGCAGGAAGTTTGGGTGTGGGAGGGGGTTCCGAGCTGGGGTAGGGGGTTGGGACACGAGGGGGTTCGGGGTGAGGGCTCCGGGTGACGCTGACCTCATGCAGCTCCTGGGAAGCAGAATCATGTCCCTCCGGCTCCTAGGCAGAGGGGCAGCCAGGGGGGTCCGCATGCTGCCCCCACCCGCAGGCACTGCCCCCACAGCTTCCATTGGCCACGGTTCCTGGCCAATGGGAGCTGTGGAGCTGGTGCTTGGGACAGTGCCTGCGGGCGGGGGCAGGGTGCGGAGCCTCCCGGCTGCCCCTCCACTTAGGAGCCAGAGGGACATGCCAGCTGCTTCCTGGGAGCTGTGCGGAGCCGGGCAAGCAGCCTGTTTGCCCCATTGGCGCTGCGGCCAATCGTAGAATCATAGAATATTAGGGTTGGAAGAGACCTCAGGATGTCATCTAGTTCAATCCCCTGCTCAAACCAGGACCAACACCAACTAAATCATCACTGCCAGGGCTTTGTCAAGCCAGACCTTAAAAACCTCTAAGGATGGAGATTCCACCACCTCCCTAGGTAACCCATTCCAGTGCTTCACCACCCTCCTAGTGAAATAGTGTTTCCTAATATCCAACTGTGACAGACCCAGACCAGTGGGGTACAGGAGTCTGGTAGAGGGCAAATATACTGGTCACTGGATGAGTAGTTTTCTGTTCCCTGAGTGACCAGAGCAGGGGCTGCACTAGAGTAATCAGGAACCTGCTAGAACCAGTTAAGGCAGGCAGGCTAATTAGGACACCTGGAGCCAATTAAGAAGCTGCTGCTAGAATCAATTAAGGCTGGCTAATCAGGGCACCTGGGTTTTAAAAGGAACTCACTTCAGTTTGTGGTGCGAGTGTGAGGAGCTGGGAGCGACAGGCGCAAGGAGCTGAGAGTGAGAGGGTGTGCTCCTGGAGGACTGAGGAGCACAAGCGTTATCAGACACCAGGAGGAAGGTCCTGTGGTGAGAATAAGGAAGGTGTTTGGAGGAGGCCATGGGGAAGTAGCCCAGGGAGTTGTAGCTGTCATGCGGCTGTTACAGGAGGCACTATAGACAGCTGCAGTCCACAGGGCCCTGGGCTGGAACCCGGAGTAGAGGGCGGGCCCGGGTTCCCCCCAAACCTCCCAATTGACCTGGACTGTGGGTTCTTCCAGAGGGGAAGGTCTCTGGGCTGTTCCCCAACCCACATGGTGAATCTCTGAGGGAAGAAAATCTGCCAATAAGCGCAGGACCCACCAAGATAGAGGAGGAACTTTGTCACACAACCTAGACCTCCCTCACTGCAACTTGAGACCATTGCTTCTTGTTCTGTCATCTGCCACCACTGAGAACAGCCTAGCTCCATCTTCTTTGGAACCCCCTTCAGGTAGTTGAAGGCTGCTATCAAATCCCCCCTCACTCTTCTCTTCTGCAGACTAAATAACCCCAGTTCCCTTAGCCTCTTCTCGTAAGTCATGTGCCCCAGCCCCCTAATTATTTTCGTTGCCAACTGGACTTTAGTGGCTCGGTCAGCTGTGCTGGCCTGAGCCGCCAGGGTTCCTTTTCGACCGGGTGTTCGGGTCGAAAACTGGACGCCTGGCAACCTTAATTGACTAGTATCGAGAAATGCGAGGAATCAAAATATGTGCTCATTTGATCTGAATTATTATCAAACTAATGCCTGAACATGGTGTTCAGTCAGGGGCTCTGTTTTACTAGATGTCTTAGATAAGATGTAAAACAGAAGTTCTGATCACTTGTGGTTTAAAAAAAATATCCCATGGCAAGAGTTATGAGTGTTAGCCCTGGTGTCCTGTTCAAATTCCAGCTTGAGCATACTTGCCTAAAAGCAGCTTCCTCTACTTCACCTGGATACAGTGTCCTTCATTCCCTGTCTTAAGCTGTTACGCAGTTTTACTATGCGCCCGTAAATTGTTGTGATCTTTAGCCTCAGAGATTACTGTGTTTCATTGCTGGGTGAAGGGCTTCCTAAATGCTGTATATGGTTTGCATAATGCTTGGGGATTTTTCATGGTCTTCTCTTTATCTTTAATCATGTCTTGTATGTTAAACATTGTTTTTCCCTATACTTTTTTGTGCACTTCTGTAGTGAAAGCCATAAATTGCATTACTATGAAAACATCTTCTTGTGGTGGCTGTTATCTCTGATTTTAGCTTTGTGTATGTATATAGAAGAATTAATGAAGCTCATGTTGTAACATTTTAACCAGTACTTGTTATGTATGGAAGAGGATCCCATATTTGGCTCATATTGCTGTCACTGCCACCATAACTTACTATGAAATATCAAGGGGTGTTTGGGTGGGGTGGGGAGAGGGCGGACGACAACTGATGGAATCGGGGTGGGTTTTGCATGTAAGTTGACAAATCAAATAAAACTTATTTTTAACAACATGAACTTGGCTTGAAGGGTGCAGGCACTTGTGTCTAAAATTTACACTTCTCTTGCTGGGTGCAGTGTTGTTGTTGTAGCTGTGTCAGTCCCAGGACATTTACTCCTGGGGGAATTCTGTGTCACTGTGTGCATAATTAATGAGACATGCATATTTTTAATTTTTTGCACAGAAGAAAGCTTCTGCTGGAAAGTTGCTGCAGTTCTGCCTTTTGCCCAACAGAGGGCACTATGGCACTAGAACAGAGCAACAGCTCCTGGGCAGCTAAGGGAAGGGAAAGAGCCTGCCTTCTTCACAGGGCCTGTCAGGCCAGGTCAGGAGACCAGGGCTATGGGGAGACAGACAGCATGGGGCTGCTGGGCGGTCACAGACAGGGACTCATAAGGGCTGTTGGGACAGGGGTTGAATGGGAGTGGATCTGCAGGGCCACATGGAGACAGGGGGTGGCTGAGTGGGGGCACAGAAACACATGGGAACGGGGAGGGGTGCAGGGCCACATGGGGATGGGGGAAGTGGGGGTGGAGGGACACATGGGCAGGGGGTGCAAGGACACATGGGGGTGCAGGAACACATGGAGACAGGGGCAGATGTGCCTGACTGAATGGGAGAGGCTAGGGGTCAGCCAGAGTCTGCATGGGGGAAGCTCCCTAACAATCCCTGCCTGGCCCCCAAATAAACCTGTTCCATAATTTTCCCACCCATTCCCAACAACCCTCCAAATTCACACCCAACCTCCTTCCCAGCAATTTACTTCCCTCTCCCTCAGCTCCAACTCCTCGAAGCCTTTGCACTGCTTCTGTGGGGGGTGGGAAATATGGTTCTGTATTGTAGTTTAAATGAATTACTACTCAGAGTTCTGTATTAATGTGCCTAGTAAGGAATCTATTTGTTAAAAAACATTTCCTGAATCTTTTTTGTTGTCTGTATTTTTACAGACATACTTGCTGACAGCTATTCTGAAATAAATGACTAAAAATAATTGAAACTGGTGTGATTATATTGTGTTATTTTGACAAATAAAATACGCAGAATTTTGCAGAATTTGAAAATATTGTGCGCAGAATTTTTATTTTTTTGGTGCAGAATTCTCCTAGGAGTATATGATATTAGAAAGAGAAGGTGGGTGAGGTATCTTTTATTGGCCCAACTTCTGGTAATGAGAGAGACAAGCTTTTGAGCTGCACACAGCTCTTCCTTGTCTTGCTAACAGTCTGTGCCAGAATGTTACTTTGCAGCCTATGTCTGACTTCCCACCTAATAACAGGCTGTTATACTGTGGGAGGAAAGGGCTGTCATGCATATTTATTTTGAAGGCCAGTAGGAGATAAGGGTGAAGTGAGGGTGTTTAAATGTCAGTAGCTAAACAAATGCAAAGTTTTAGCCTTACAGGTATACTGTAACTTTTGTAATTGAACTTGTAGCCTAACTTTAAAAAAACAAGCACAAATAAGTCATTTGCTTGTGTGACTGTTAAAGGAGGGGTCTCGTATTAAAAGCTTTCAAGAAATTTCAGGTGTTAACACCAAGAAATAGTTTCAGGTGGGAAAAACTGTCCGATGAGATCATCTATTGGACTGTGAAGTAGACTTCCAGTAGAAGTGGTGGAAACCTTATTACTAGTCATTTAAAACTGCAGTAGGGAACAATCCTTCACTTGCATGGAGATAGGCTATATGTTGCGTTCTATCTCTGATTTCTGTGAGTCCATATATAAATGTAGGGAAGAATAACTTACACCTTGTCTTCCTGTTTCAGTTGATAATGTTGCCAAAGCTGTGCATTCACTAGTAAGTTCCAGCTGCACTCACAAACATGCTGCGTAGGAAGCTGACTAAGGTGTTTAGTACAAGACCACTGTTAGATTTTTTTTTTTTTGTCTGAACATGATGTTGCACATATAATCAGGGCAGAGGGATTTAGAGAAAAGCTGGCTGTTATATCCAAGTATGTTGTAAAAACAAAAGAGTTGCAAAGTCAGATGTGCAATTGAGTTTATGCAGCTTGTTTGTAGACAAACTATTCACAGACCCAAAAATGAAGTCATTTTTTCCCGCTAGTGTTTTATTGTTAATTCATTAGCTGTCCCCTTATTTTGTATATTCTTTGTTGTTGCTTAGTACTGGATCTTTTGTTAGAAATAAAATCTGTTCAATACCTGGTTTATCTTGTCTCTAAGGGCTATACTCTACACTAGCAGGGGCTGACTCGTTTATCTAATTGCCTTTTCCATCTCTGAATGACAGGATCCTAACTCTTCCACTTCATCTTCATGATCCATCTCCTTCCTTCTCACGGCACCCCAGCAAATGTCCAAATTTCTGATGTGAGAACTTGGACGACAGGAGATGGATCACTTGATGATTACCTGTTCTATTATTTCCCTCTGACGCACCTGGCATTGGCCACTGTTGGAAAACTAGATGGACCTTTGATCTGACCCAGTATGACTGTTCTTATGTAAATGAGTACTCTTATCATTTGACCCACATGTATAAACACAGTGTAATCACTAGTCTAGGGGTGGGCAAACTTTTTGGCCACATTGGAGTTGCAAAACTGTATGGAGGGCCAGGTAGGGAAGGCTGTGCCTCCCCAAACTGCCTGACCCCCACCCCCATCCGACCCCTCCCACTTCCCGCCCCCTGACTGCCCCACTCAGAACCTCTGAGCCATCCAACCCAGTCCCACTCCCCCGACCCGAGCGCCGGGTGGAACGTGGCAAGCCCCGGGTCCCGCTTCCCCGTCTGGAGCACGGCAAGTCCCTGGTCCTGCTCCCCGGCTGGAGCTCAAGGGCTGGATATAGACGTCCCGCGGGCCACAGTTTGCCCACCCCTGCACTAGACAATTAATATGAATTCCCACACAGAACTCTTTGGTAATGTTGCAGGTACATCTCAGTGTTTGAGTGCATATTACTTTTCATGACTGTTGAGATGTTAAAACCAAAATCTCCTTGAATCTAAGACCCAGAAAATGTAGAATTATAGTTCGACTACCTTAATTCTGCTCCTGTGGTGTCTTCCCTTCTTTACATACTTAGTATTGGAAATGTGTTGCAGACCACTTGGTTTGACACAGTGTTCCAAACAGTGTTCCAAATGAGGTTTTACCAGTGCCTTGTATAAAGGCAATAACACTTCCCTGTCCCTACTGGAAATGCATCCTAGGGTTACATTAGCCTTTTTCACAGCTGCATCACATTGGTGCCTTATGATCTTCTTGTGATTGACCAATACACCCAGGTCTTTCTCTTCCTCTGTCACTTCCAATTGATCTTGTAGCAAAAATTCTTGTTATTAGTCCCTAAGTGCATGACTTTGCACTATTACATTTAATCTCATTTCTATTACTCCAGTTTTCAAGGTTCTCCAGATCAAATAAAACCAAGCTGTATATTATCCAATTACTGTTTACCTCTATGTCCTTAACTACTTTCTCTTTCAAAATTTGTTCCAAGACCTTGCATACAATTGAGTTCAAACTAACGGGCCGGTAGTTTCCAGGATCATTTTTCCCCCTTTCTTAAAAATAGCTATTATATTTAGGCAATTCTCTAGTCATAGGGTATGACCCCCGAGTTTACGGATTCATTAAAAATCCCTGTTATTGGGCTTGCAATTTCATGTGCCAGTTCCTTTAATATTGTTGGATGGAGATTTTCCAGGCCTCCTGATTTGGTCCCATTAAGCTGTTTGAGTTTGACTTCCACCTCGGTTGTGGTAATTTCTACTTCCCTATCGTTGATTCTATTCGCTCCCCTGCCACTATCTCTAAGCTCCTCATTACTTTTATTAAAAACTGAGGCAAAGTATTCATTTAGGTTTTGGGCCATTCCTAGATTATCTTTAATCTCCACCCCATTCTCAGTGCTTAGTGGTTTCACTTCTTCTTTCCTTGTTTTCTTTTTATTTATATGATTATAGAACCTTTTACTGTTGGTTTTAATTTCCTTTGCAATGTCCGACTCTGCTTGGCTTTTGGCAGTTCTCACTTTTTCCCTACACTTTCTGACCTCCAAGAGGTAGCTTTCCTTACTGATCCTTTCCATCTTCCATTACTTTTAGGCTTTATGCTTTCTCAGTATGCTATTTCAGCCAGCTACTTTGTCTCTTGCCGGATAATGCTTCCCATGAAGTAAATATTGGTGATGCTGATTTCAACAGGGGCAGGATTGGAGCAGGATATAAAATAAATAAATAAATAAATAAATGGAGATATCCCATCTCCTAGAACTGGAAGGGACCTTGAAAGGTCATCAAGTCCAGCCCCCTGCCTTCACTAGCAGGGCCAAGTACTGATTTTGCCCCAGATCCCTAAGTAGTCCCCTTAAGGATTGAACTCACAACCCTGGGTTTAGCAGGCCAATGCTCAAACCACTGAGCTATCCCTCCCCCCCCTACATATGTATCTGTATGAGATGTGTATCTCAAGAGAAAGCATAGCAAGCTCAAATATATACACAACTAGTACTGATTGATGCATAGCAACAAATTTAAAGCTAGTTCCTTAATTGAATCAATGCCAGATTGATGCTGATTCACTCAAATAACTGACACTGCATGGAATACTGTATGTGTTAATAAAATACACTTAGTGGTAACTCTGAGCTCAGAGTGAAATCTTGCAGCATTGTATATCTGCAATTTAGCTCTTGCTGATTTGGTTTGGCTTGACATAGTTGGAGGGGGAGACATAGCTCTAGGATAACATGTTATTGATCTGATAGACCACATGTTGATGCTACAGATGCAGGCATTTTAAAGACTCCATGTGTTTTTCTGAAGGTTGAGGATTTTTTTAATGTCTTTGCATGAAAATGGAATTTAGCTGTTACCTGATTGTACAATTAAATGCAAGTGCCAATCAAATTGATAGTTGCTGGATTTATTTTTATCAGCCACTGGAAAGCATCTGATTTCTGTAAACTGTGAATTACCATGTATACTCGTTCATAAGCCCAATATTTTTGGTAAAAAAGTGACACATCAAAGAGTGGGGGTCGGCTTATAAATGGGTTTACACCAAAATTTGATGATTTTAAACTCTATGGAATCATTGAATTGAATATCTAATACATTGTCGTTTTGTTTACCTGGAGCGTCTGAAGGCATGGAGCCCCTCAGCTCCCTGTGGCCGCGGCTCGCTGTTCCCAGCCAATGGACTCCCATTGGCTGGGAATGGCGAACCGCGGCCACAGGGAGCTGAGGGGCTCCATGCCTGCAGATGCTCCAGGTAAACAAAACGTCCCAACCCGCCAGCGGCTTACCCTGACAGCCGGGAGCCGAAGTTTGCCAACCCCTGAAATTTAGGGTCGACTTATGAAAGGGTCGTACAGTTTTTGCTATTTTTACCTAACCATCTTGGGGCGTCAGCTTATAAATGAACGGGCTAATGAATGAGTATATACGGTAATATGAAATTTTTACTCCTTTCTCCAAATTAACTTAATCTTCTTTTTGATAGTCTCCTTCAATACTCCTGGCAACACTTCACTGCTTAGCTAAGTTATTCAGAACTGGCAAGTTGAACTTACTTTGCCTATGAAGGTGCAGTTTGCAGCTGCCTTCATCCTCGGTGTTGAGATGCAGAACCAAGAAGTCTACTGGTCCCAGCGTGAAATTACTCCACTTTGATCTGTGTAACTGCTGCTTGCATCAAGATAGAGCAGGAGTGGGCAAACTTTTTGGCCCGAGGGCCACGTTGGGGAATAGAAATTGTATGGCGAGCCATGAATGCCCACAAAATTGGGGTTGGGGTGTGAGATGGGGTGCAGGCTATGGGGTAGGGCTGGGAATGAGGAACTTGGGGTATAGGAGGGGGCTCCGGGCTGGGATTGAGGGGTTTGGAGAGCGGGAGGGGGATCAGGGCTGCGGCAGGGGGTTGGGGCGTGGGGAGAGGCTAAGGGGGTGCAGGCTCCGAGTGGCGCCTACCTCAAACGGCTCCCGGAAGCAGTGGCATGTCCCTTCTTTGGCTCCTACACGGAGGCACGGCCAGGCAGCTCCCACTAGAGCGGGGCCGTGCTGTGACTTCCAGGAGCCACGTGGTGTGGCCCTGGCTGGAGTGGGGCCGAGCCGTGTGGTGCGGCTCGCGGGCCGGCTTAAAACGGCTCGTGGGCCGGCTCCAACCTGTGGGCCATAGTCTGCCCACCCCTGAGAGAGAGCATTGCCTGCTGGGACCTGAAGTCTCCTGATAAGCCAGTGCCTCACTAATGAAGGCGAGTAAGGGCTGCACTGTTGAACTCCATCTGCATTTGACATGCCTGCAGCTTCGTCATCCATGTGTGATCACCCATGTGGTCGTTTCTTGGCATATTTACACTGAGCTGTAATGGTTATTTTTGAAAATATATGGCCTGCTTGTCCTTAGATTACACTGCTCGGTGTTGTCCAGGAGAATGCTAATGGGTCAAATTGGCGCAAAGAATTCTTGTGGCCAAGTTATAAAAGGCAGTTTTCAGAAACTAATTCAGTAAATACCGTGTGGATGTTTAGATTTTTTATTCAGAGTTTTTTGTACATTGGATTCAGAGCAGTGGCGAATCTGGAGTGATGAAATTCCCTGGGTCCCTTGGAGAATGGAAGTACGAGCTGCTTGAGAGTCGTTAAATCTTAATGTGTGTTGGAATTTCGTTTACTTTCCACCAAATGTGCTGCAGTTACTGTTATGCAGAGGAAGTGCTGCAGACAGTGTTTCTACTGCAGACTGCACATGGAGACGACTAGACAATCATGCAGTCTGTAAGCAAATAGGCATTATCACTACCATTGCAATGTCCATTAATGCTTCACTTGTGGGCCTTTTTCTGCATTGATAGAGGCAGCTAAAGTTATTGGGGTGGGCTGGGCAAAGGCCACTGTTTCCGTGCTTAGAAGTATCTGCCTCCATAGTAGCAATGCGAGGCAGCCTCTGAGCGCCAGTGTTTATCAATAGCTATTTCTTTCAGGAAATTCCAGCATTTCTTCCTATTGAGCCTTCCTTATGCTTTTACTTCTACTGCTCTTCTCCTGCTTTCTACAGCACGGAGATCTGGAGCCAAAGTCTAGAAGGTGCTGTGTAGCAAGTGGCTATATGGTGAAAAAAGAAGACTCCCACCAGTACAACAGTTGAAGGTTAGCCTTCTAACACCCACTGAAGCCCTCAAGGTGAAGGTTTTCTGGTTTCAGGACCTGACATGGATCTTCTTGAGTTGATGAGAAAGAGATCTGTGGATTAGCCAATTTCCATCCAAAGCTCACAAAGGCCTGAGCTAAAAAAGTTACATCTCTTGCTGACCGAGGCCCCAGGAACACAACAGTCTGTGTGGAAGGAGAAGCACAAGAAGTTCAGCCAAACAGGGTATGGCTGAGCACACCATTCATTCTATTTAGGAGCTTATAATCCTCCCAACCTTCTTTGGCCTGTGCAATCTACCAAGTATGTAGATAGTACCCCAATGTCCCCCTGGAGGGTACTCAAATGGAATAGGTACTTTAATTAAACTCTGCACCAAGAAGAAGATCATCTAAATACCTATAATACATTTACTGTGGAGCCTCTGGATGTCACCTTAGTAAGCAGATACTGACTCGGGGGGGGGGGGGGGTGTACATACCCCAGTTACCGTAACTGACTGACTGACACACACTTCTCCATAGTGGCACTTTGCCAAAACTGAATAACAAATCCTTATCAGACATGCTGCTTGTCATGGGTAGTGCTTTGGACCAAACTGAGATTAAATGCACACTCCATTATGTCACTTTTCCGGGGTTTAAAATTCTGGGTAAGATTTTAATTACACATTCTTCTCCTCTCCCCCATGGAGATGATGCTGTAGCCACCTGAAAAATGGACAGCATGATTCTTAACCATAGGTCTCTTACCATTCAGTGAGTGGGTGATGATGAAACAACTTTCAGACAGTATAGGGCTGAGTGACATTTTTATCCCTAAAGCTGCTAAATCCTTGTTTAGCTTTAGGCATAATATGTGTGAATTGAGCAATCCAACCAATTCAAGCTGTTATGTATGACTAATTTCACTACGGGATTGAGAAAAGTGGAAATTGCATGTGGTGGTGGTGGGGAGGTCTTCCAATTTTACTCAAAGTTCTTAATTTTGTTAGGCACATCTAAATCAAGAGTTCAAAAGTGCATATTGCCAAGGTTGATCTAAAAGGTCTGGTTTTCTGCAGTTTAAATTGAGATAGAAACATTAAAAAGCAGTTTCCCTAGTGAACTGCAAAGTTTTCAAGCTCACCGCAGTTCAGATAAATGGAGGCTGTGAAGTGCCCTAAACTGATAACATTTTTTTTCCTTAGAGAAAGTTGCTTCTGCATCAATATTTTATAGCCTAGCCAAGCCAAGCAGTAAATGTGCCCAGGTGTGAAACTGTTTTAATTATAAGTAGCTTTGTTGAAAAGACTTTATGGCCTGAAGTATTTTTCCCCTGTAGCATTAAAATAGGCTTTCTTATTAAGAGTAATAATTAATTAGCACTTACAGCTTTTTAGATCTTCCACGGCATTTGGAGATGTGGGATGAATATGTATTCTCCCCAATTCCCATATGAAGAAGCTGAAGCAGAGAGTTTGGGGGCGTAAGGCCATCAGGGAAGTTAAAGTTAGGATTAAAACTTGGGGCTCCCTGTCCTTTGATTCCCCTCTTCTCTTTCTAAGCACTGTTGTCCCAATAGGGTGACAAAGCATGTGTGACAGAATCTGAACGAAGAGGATTACTGATAAACAAGGTTTAGAATATGACTCTTTACTTGGAGAAAAATTACTGTTGTGATGGTGGTGGAGTATTACCATTAACTGAAGTCTCTAGAGGTGGATATTCCTCCTGATCATTGGACTTTTTTCCTGTTCTTTCAAGGATCACAGTTAGTGGTTTTTCAGTACCTCTTGGGCAATTGCGCTTTTTCTCTCTCTCTGCCTGTGCCTTTATAAGCATGCCGAAGCTGGTATTTCTGCTCCACTGTATGTCATGACCAGTTTAGAGACTATGCAACATCCAGCTAGTCAGGCTGAATCCTGTAGTGAGTTTCAACTAATTATAAAGGTTTAAAAATCTGGCAACCTGGAAATGGCCTGTATTGTTCTTGGTAGGAGTAAGTTCCAGGATCTTCCTCATGATTCAGTGCATCTTCCCCTTACACCTGTCTGAGCTTTTTGTTTTGTAGTTTCAAGTCCTTGTTAGAAACCCAGATTTATAATCAAATTCCTTGTATAAGTAGCATCGAAACAGGCTTCATCCACATTATTACATTTTTACCTAAATATAATTCCCATTATATGTTCCAGTTTACCAAATATTCAGTTTTTCCATCCTCCACCCTGTCATTTCAAAGAGCTCTTTGTAATTCTTAGACACAAAACTACATTAAGATGAAGTTAAGGAGCAGAGTGTGAAAGAGTAACGTAAAGGTAAAACACATTACAGAGGTGTAATGTTCAGGGAGGTTACAAAACCTTCCTGGTGTCCTCAGCTGTGTTAAAGGAGCTTAACTTCCCTCATACTTAAAGCGTATGATAGTCAGATGTGCCAATATGCTGATGCAAGAGCGTGTGAGGTTGCTGTTAAACTTTTACATTAGAGCAGAAGGTTGATAAAGTTGAGGAATGTATTGCTTTTCAATATCCATTGGAGATGAAAGCAAAAGCCTTTGAGGTGTTGGAGTGTGTTATTGACAGTGTTGTAGGAAAAATTAAGGTGGCAAAAATGCAGGAGTCTTTTAACTACTGATTCCCCTGCTTTTATGATTTTGGGTGGATGCCTGTGTGTCCTGATGCAATCTTAATGATCACTAAATATAGTTTATATTTGTTAATATATCACTAGATAGGCAAACCTCATACTCTCACTCTCTCCTTGGATGTGTCTTTTGAGTTGTGAATTATTTTCTCATCTCCAGTGGCCTCAATTCTCCTACTGTTTTTGGCCAGCCTGAGATTTTATATCCAGGCAATTTAAGAAATAGAAGTGAAAATTGGATGGAAACTCAGACTGTCACAATTACTTTACACACCCTTACAAATTACAAGCTTTTTTACCATCACACTGATATTGTTAAAAGAAAACATCCACAAAGGAATTTCGCTTGCTTTTCTGTAGTGAAATATTGTCAAAAGTACTCAATCTTAGAGCAGGCCATTAGTTCTTTTCAGCCTGAAGGTCGCCACATATGTGCAGGGGGAAGGATTTATAGATTGTGGTCAATTGGAATGAAGGAGCTGCTGTGGAAGGATAAATTCAGTGAAGCATGAAATACGTTGTGTTCGGTGCAGTGCACAAGATATTAACTACAGCCTAGGAAGACTTCATCATGATGATTTGTTGCAATGAGAACTCTGCTGTACCCTCATCCACCCTTACAGTGGCTCACTTTAGGAGCAGAATTAAACACTTGGTCATGTGAGAAATATTTTCAAACAGAAGGAGCTTCTGCATATTTTTATTAACAGGGTTGGAGCAAACAGGATCAGAATAGAAGCTAAGAAACTGATCTTGCATGGAACAGAGCAGTATGGAGCCCATTTCCTCTAAACTGGAGCACACATTCTTCTCATTGTGCCTTCCTGCACATCTGTCATAAGCCAGAGGGGTTGCTGCATCCCTTAAGCCAGTGGTTTTCAAACTGCGGGTTGCGACCCAGTACTGGGTCGCGGAATGTAAGGCACTGGGTCCCAGCGGCTCTGGTCAGCACCGCCAACCGGGCCATTAAAAGTCCTGTCAGCGGTGCTGCCCAGCTAACGCAGGCTACTTCCTACCTGTTCTGACACCGCGCTGTGCCCCGGAAGTGGCCAGCAGCAGGTCCAGCTCCTAGGCAGGGGGCCCATGAGGCTTTGCGTGCTGCCCCGGCCCTGAGCCCTCCCTCCCCCCCCCCCCCCGAACCCGGAGCCCCTCCTGAACGCCAAACCCCTCATCCCCAGCCCCACCCAAGAGCCTGCACCCCCAGCCCAGAGCCCTGACTCCCTCCCGCAGCCCAGCCCTGAGCCCCCCAAACCCAGAGCCCCCTTCTACACCCCAAACCCCTCATCTCCGGCCCCACCCCAGAGCCCACACCCCCAACCCAGAGCCCTGACCCCCTCCTGGACCCCAAACCCCTGCCCCAGCCCAGAGCCCCCTCCCACACCCTGAACCCCTCATTCCTGGCTCCACCCTGCAGCCCTCACCCCCACACCCTAACCCTCTGCCTGAGCCCTGAGCCCCTCCCACACCCCAAACCCCTCATCTCCAGCTCCATTGGGTCATAGGCATCAACAATTTTCTTCAACTGGGTTGCCAGAAAAAAAGTTTGAAAACCACTACCTTAAACTGTACTTTGAAGCAATTGCACAATAAGATGCTTTATAAATTAGCTGTAAAGATGAGGCTTGTCCGATTATATAGCTTCATAATTATGGTAATTTATATCCAAATATACATATTGACACTTATTTCATGCTTAAGAGAATAATTAGCATTTCCATGATATCATATATTGTTTACCCTAATCTTACTCCAAACTGAACACTCAAGGAGTGTTCCTTTCTTAAAACTCATATAGTTTAACTATCTCTTGATAAAGGGGAAAAAAGGCAGAGTAGTTTTGAGAACAATTGATTTTCTGAAGACTTTTATTTTTTTCCTGCAATAATGGGAATATTCTGTGTCTCAACTGATTTGATTTCATAAATTGCACCTTCTTAAGATGTTCTAGAGTCTAGACAATGGTTTAATTCCTGCTCCCTGTAAAGCATATTTGCCTTGGATAAGTGTAAACTTAGTGTTCAAGTTAAACAACCATTTTATTGTTCGTAATATGGACAGACCAGTTTAGGAACAGATGGTCACAAATGATGCCCTCTCACCTGTCTCTGTGCTGAGGCTGAGAGCAGCAGAAATAAAATATTGTACAAGTCTCTTTTAAAATAGGGATATGATGGAAGGGCTGAATGTAGTTGGAGCTTTGTGGCTGGGAGATGGGAAATGGAGGAAACTGCTTCCCCTCCCTCCCACCCTTCTCATTCCTCCTTCCCCAACAAAAAACAAACAAATAACCCAAACTGTTTGAGCACTTCCCTAAAAATGTTGAGCCAGTAATGAACATAGGATTTTTAAACATGGCCAAGCAAATTGCACAAGAAAAAAGGAAGCCAACTCTATATTCTGTATTAATCATGTAGTTCAGCCCTTCCATAGCTGTTTTCTATTTTTAGAAACATTGTCCTATCATTTTTGTCTTTAAACAAAGACCATTCGTTCTGCAAAGAAGAGCTCGGGTGGGACAGGGATTAAATAGCATATTGTCACTCTAAGGAATATCTTTCTGAGACTGGAGATGGGCTTCCTGTCCTTACCAGACACTCCAGTAAGACAATCAGTATCTAAAGAGTTACCTAGGAAACTTAACCAGGAGATAGTTGCTTGTTATGGCCATTCTATAGGGAGAAGGCTCTTATTCTCTGAAATAGTAGAACATTGAGTGTAAATCCACTCAAACTGCAGCTATCCAGGGTCAGAGTGGTGAGGTGTGTATTTTGGTGCTAGTACAAAATATTGTTTGGGAAGATTTGCTCCCATACCATTTTTTCTTCCTAAAAGAAAGGAGAGAGTAAACCAAGCAGACTTGGTCTGCAAGATTTCTATTTTATTTGTTGGGGTTAGAGAAATACTACACAGATTCTCACTATACCATTTGATTATGTGGTAATGTGGGGCATGTGCATTTTTTTTAGGGACAGGACAACTACGGAAATGAGCAATTCATCTGTTTGTTCTAGAATGAATATCTGCTCCTGCTTTCTGTCTCTTTCAATAACATTCTGAGAGAGATTACTTATCTCCTATTGGGCCAACTGTGTGAATTAATATATCTTCAAAACAAATAAAAACATCCCCTTGAAATAGATATGCAAGCTAAAAAGGAAGCATGTGGTCTGAACAATGAAAAGGTTGGAAGGTCACACAAGTGTATGCTGGAAAGAAACGAGTCATAAGAACAAAATTTTTTCGAAAGCAAATGTTTCACTGGTATTTCTCACAAACTTAGGCCTTGTCTACACCCAGCCGCTAGTTCGGCGGCTGGGAATCGAAGTTCCGGGTTCGATTTATCGCGTCTGGTCTGGACGCGATAAATCAATCCCGGAAGCGCTCGCCGTCGACTGCGGTACTCCAGCTCGGCGAGAGGAGTACCGCGGAGTCGACGGGGAGCCTGCCTGCCGCGTGTGGACCGCGTCTGAACCGCGGTAAGTTCGAACTAAGGTATGTCGACTTCAGCTACGTTATTCACGTAGCTGAAGTTGCGTACCTTAGTTCGAAGTTGGGGGTTAGTGTAGACCAGGCCTTAGTTTTGATATCATGTGGTTCTATATTTAGCAAATTTGCTTAGAGCCTCGTGTCCAAGTTAATTTTTCTGGAGCAAGTTTCTATCCTGGAAACAACAATACATGATATCAGTGACATCTCTGGGATATGAAATTTTTCCATCCTTTCTCCCTGAGTATCCACTCTTCTCCTTCTCTAGGAATCAATAGACCTGGTTTCGGATTCTCACTCTGCTGTTGATTGTCTTTCTGGCCTAGCATAAGTCACTACGGCTCAGGTTTTTAAAGATATTTAGGAATTGCTGTGCACTGCATTGCAATGCCTAACTGATTTAGAAGCCTAAATCTCATTTTCAGAAGGGGTTTAGGCACTTAGAAGCCTCAGTTTCCCCATCTATAAAATCGAGACGTGGATAGCACCAATTTTGAAAAGTGCTTTGAGGTCCTTGGATAATTGACTTCAGTGGGACTTAAACATGGGGGCTTAACTACTTTGGGGCCAAAAAGATGGTGTGAGGTCATTACTGCTTGGTAGAACACCCCAGCAAACACTGTTACAAAAGAACTTCAGGGTGGAAGTTAGGAATACTGTCTTGTCAGTACTTTTTAGAAACGTAATTGAAGAGTAGAAATTCTAGTTGATTTTGTTTGGGGTTACAGTGCAATTTATTCCTAGCTGTGCTTTACTATACCATTAATGGGTCCATCTTCAAACTTGTGGAAACAAACAGAAGAAAATCTAAAGCGTTCCTGTAGTATGATTATTCAGATGAGTCCTCAGATCTTGGTAGCTGGCAGCACCTCTGGTACTACTTTTCCTTTCATAATCCTGTTTTAATTAAAGAATGTAAACATTTAAGCATATTATAACAACTGCATTTACCACCTCTGATTTTCATTGGCCTCTATAAATCACACAAGTTAGAGATGGAAAGAACTTCTTATTAGATCATTCATTCCACTTATCTCTGGGCTAAAACAGCATTGAATATAAAGGAAGGCTGAAAATATTTATAAATTATGTACTGTATTATGGCTGGATTTGAACTGGAGAGTCTATCCTTTTTAATCCGGTACTCTGCTAGTTTAGGTAAAGTGGAAACTAAGGATAACATTTAAAAGCCTCTTAGGCTCTTTTGGAAAATCACTTGGGTGTTTTTGAAAATTTTACTTAAGAACAACTGAGACATTTAATTACATATAGTGTTGTTGTAGCCATGTTGGTCCCAGGGTATTAGAGAGACAAGGTGAGTGAAGTAATATCTTTTATTGGACCAGCTTCTGTTTGTGTGAGAGAGAGAGAGAGAAGCTTTCGAGCTACACAGAGCTCTTCCTCAGGACTGGGAAAGGTATCCAGAGGAAGAGGCCCTCAGGAAGAGCCCTGTGTAGCTCGAAAGCTTGTCTGTCTCCCCAGTAGAAGGATTTTACTTCACTCCCCTTGTGACATTTAATTATAACAAACAATTATAATTGTTTTTGTAGTTTTTGTGGATACAGACTAACACGGCTACCCCTCTGATACTTAATTATAATAGATACTCTAAACAGTCTTTAGATCACAGGCATGTTTGTAAGTTCAACTGCTATGGTGATATTGTAACTATTTTAATGTTTTTTTTTGTAGCTGATGCTTTTTTCAAAGCTGCAGTGAGCCTTGTTCCTGAAGTGCCAAAGATGATCAATATAGATGGGAAGATGCGGCCCTCTGAACCATTCCTCCTGGAATTCTTCTGTAATTTCTTTTCCACTTTATTAATTGTGCCTGTAAGTAACTTTAGCGTGAATTGAAGTATGGAGCATTTAATCCCTAACGCTCAAGGTGGCTATTGATATTTTAGCTTGTCTGCTTATAGACCAGACCTTGTTTTAAATTGAGTATTTCTTACATGTTTTATTATAAACACTGTGTCCATTATTTATTTTTAAATTAAGATAAAAAATACTTCTGTTTTTATATATCAAAGCACATGAACGGTAGTTGAAACACAGTGTCCAAAGTTACTTGAGCACAGTCAGCGTAAAACCCTAATCCTGTAGTTTCATCGTAACGCACCCCATTCTTCAAAAGGCAAAAACCTGTGAACAGACTCTGACTCAATCAGATTGACAGTGGAAGTGAATTTGAATCGGAGACTAATGAAACTGTCCTGCCAGAAACTCCCAGACATTCAGATCTGGGGACAGCTAGCTTGAATGCCCAGCTGATCTTAACTGAGAGAGGAGAGGTTTTTCAGATAGTTAGGATCCAGAGTGTGTAAGTGTGTGCAGATCACTATCACCCCCTTGAATTGTATCTGGAATTGAACAATGAGCCACTGGAGTCTTTGGTGCGCTGGTAAAATATGCTCTCTGCTGATAAAGGTGCTAAGCAGATGCACTGCTGCGTTCTGTGCCTGTCGTTTGAGTGGACTTCAAAGGTGGGTGGTGTGACGGGTTGAATCACAGAAACCCTCTTGGTGTTGCCGACTGATGTGCCAAGACTACTACTGCCCCTGCTTTCCTGCCCTGCCAGTCTGGGACTTCAGTGCCCTGCCTGGTTTGAGCCAGACTCACTAGCCTGCTGCAAACCCAGACCCAGGGTCTGAACCACGTCACCTAACAGCTGTAGGCTTACCTGAAAGCAGCTTACAGAAGTGTTTTTGTTTCTAACACTTAGATGCCCAACTTCCAATGGGGTCTAAAACCCAAATACATTCGTTTTACCCTGTATAAAGCTTATACAGGGTAAACTCATAAATTGTTTGCCCTCTATAACACTGATAGAGAGATATGCACAGCTGTTTGCCCCCCCCTCCCCCAGTATTAATACATACTCTGGGTTAATTAATAAGTAAAAAGTGATTTTATTAAATACAGAAAGTAGGATTTAAGTGGTTTCAAGTAGTAACAGACAGAACAAAGTGAATTACCAAGTAAAATAAAATAAAACACACAAGTCTATGTTTAATCAAACTGAATACAGATAGAATCCTCACCAGTTCCAGAATGCTTCCTTTTACAGACTAATTTTTTTTTTTAGTCTGGGTTCAGCAATCACTTACACCCCTTGCAGTTATTGTTCTTTGTTTCCGTTTTTTTCAGGTATCTTTGGGGGTGGGGAGGCTTTTTTTTTTTTTTAGCCAGCTGAAGACCAAATGGAGGGGTCTCCCAGGGGCTTAAATAGACTTTCTCTTGTGGGTGGAGACCCCCTTCTCTCCCCTTTGCAAAGTCCAGCTACAAAATGGAGTTCTGAAGTTAACCTGGGCAAGTCACATGTCCATGCATGACTCATAGTTTTTACAGGCAGAAGCCATTGCCCACATGGTATGTTGAATGTTTTCATAGTTTTAGATACAAGAGTGATACATTTCTAGAAATAGGATGAACACACTCAGTAGATTATACGCTTTGTAATGATACCTTACAAGAGACCTTTTGCATGAAGCATATTCCAGTTATGTTATATATATTCATAAGCATATTTTCATAAAGCCTTATGGGGGGCACCGACCATCACAGGTGGGTAAAGTGATCTAATCGGGAAGTGACACAGCCATGGATAATGGAGTCATGGCCCATGTCTGAATCAGTATAATCAGAGAAAAATAGCTGTGAACCTCCTACCTAGAGCAAGTAGATAAGGAGGGGGCGGCAGGAGGTACTTCATGCCGCATGAGCCACTTGAAACTCTAGAAACAAGGAAGGATCCAGAAGTACCCCTAGATGGTGAACCTCTTTGGGACAGGTATGTGCACTTCATCAATACGAGGGAGGGGTCAGATAACTAACCTTGCCATGTCCTCTGGTTGTTTCTCCCAGCCGGCTGAAACAATCTTTATCTGGACTGAGTCTCAACCTACTCAGCATCATCCAGCCAGGAACTTGGGAAAATATGGACAGTATACTCTCTCTTGATTCAGTGTCAAGGATGCATTAAGCTGAGTGTCATCTGCATATAGATGGTACTGCCTCCCAAACTACATTTCTCTCACCCCCCCGATGGTGTCACATCCGATGGTGTACTGAGCAGGAGGAATGAGAATAGAGCACTGCTGCATCCTGCATTAAAAGAGCCCATTGTGTGGATAAGCAATTGCCCAATACCACTCTCTTCAATCTCTCTAAAAGGAAGGCTTGGGGCCACTTTAACCCTTAAAGATCTTCTTTACTCATGGATACAGTACCCATGTGCTTGATTTATGCCAGCTATGAAGAATGAGGAACCAGGACCTCCGTGAGTGAAACTGATCCTGAACTGATAGGGTGTCAATCCAGTCTGAATTTCCACCATCTGTTACCTTTGTTAGACGGTCTTGGCTTTACTCATGAAGCTGGAGTGGGGGAAGATGGACATGAAAGGTTTTGCCTGTAGAAAGGCTGTTACAGTTATTGGTGGTGCTACAGAGAAGTATATTGACTCTTTGAGTTTAGATGTCCTTCATGGGTTCAAAACAGAATATCTATCACATTTGAAAGGTCTCTGAAGAGAATCCTCAGTGCTCTCCTAGTGCATGTTTCCACACAGTACTGGCATGGCACTTTTTCTCAGCCTAAGGGATTTACAGAACATTCCTTATTAAGCAATAAAAGGACTTGAGCTATTGCGAACATCAGTGAGTATAAATAAATAAGTAAAAAGGGACCTTCTATAGCACAGTTAGAAATATGAGCAGAAAATAAACTGAGATTCAATTTGGGGAAACTGCAAACTAATACCGTATATATGCTTATTAGATTTTTTCCCCAGTGCACAGTAGAAAGGGGAAACTTGAAAAGCAGTAATAATACCTAATTTTGTCTATCCTGATGGTTAAACATCTGTATTACAGAACCCTCACACTTAATTTAACAGACAGTGGGTAGGATTTATGTAGATGACTGTCTCCAGATTAATTGCATTCTGTTTTACATCCACCATTTTAAAGGCTAGTCAGCTGCTTAATAGTTGGCATTATGGGTGAATCATTGAGTCTGTGCCATTAATTCCTTGGCACTGATAGTTCAGTGGTCCTGATGCTAAAAGCTGATGAATTTTGCCTCAAAAACTCTTGCCTCCTGGTGCCAAGAGGTTAGTGAAAAATAAGTGTGTATATATTAAGTCATTCATGATTCAGGAATTAAGCAAATTTTTAACATACATGAGTTTGTAAACTCATGAAGGTGTCATATTTACCATGTGGCTTCAGCTATTCAGGATTACGTGATGAAAACAGGATTCACTTTTTAATTTTAAATCTGTTGATGTGTGGATTGCAAAGGAAGGCTTTCATACTATAGCAGGCTGGAAATTGTCTACATGTGCTTGGGGCGGCAGCTTGTAGGAGGCGGCATTCTGCCCAATCCTAGGGCGGCACGGCTGCTTTTTTTTGTTTGTTTGGGTTTTTTGGTGGTGTTTCGCTCCGGCCGCCCCGTAGGGGGTGGCGGCGCGGAGGACGGGAGCGCCCTGCAGCAAGCCCGGCAGGGCAGTCCGCGTCCTTCCCTCCCAGCCGACCGGAGCAGTGCAGAGCCCTCCCGGCAGGCAGCGGGGCCGCGTGGCAGCTCCCCGCTGAAGCCCTGGCCGCCCCCCTTCTCTCTCTCTCCCCCCCGCTCTCTCCCCCTCCCCCCGCTAGCCGGGGCACATCTGCAGCGCAGGGAGTCCCCCTGCACCCTGGCTCCGGCCGCGCCGCAGGGTTGTTGTTTTTTTTTTTTGCTTTGCCATTCTGGCTGTCCCCGTTTTTTTGTTTTTTTTTTGCTTGGGGTGGCCAAAAAGCCAGAGGCGGCCCTGGGTGCAAAGGTTAGTAGGTTGCCAGAAAAGATTGTTTCGCTACTAAACATAATGTAGATTTGAAGAAGAGCTCTGTGTAAGCTCCAAAGCTTGTCTCTTTCACCAACAGAAGTTCGTCCAATGAAAGCTATTACCTCACCCATGTTGTCTCTGTAATGTAGATCAACATTTTTGTAAGATCCGGATGTACACCAACAACAGAAAAACAATGCAGAGCTTTGACTATTATTTACTACTGTCCATTGTTATGAATGAGTTTAACCTTAGAGGTAGTATCATTTTTAACTGGTGGTGTTTTCAAGTTGGGGATAATAATTAGGAACTGCCCGTGGTCATAATTTTCCTTTTTGAAGAAGTAGACAGATTTTTACAAAACATTACAATTGCATTCCTTTCCAAGTTTTAACCCAGAGGCGTATTTTACATGCAGATATAAGAAAGTTCCTTCTGAACATTAGCAATTATTACTGAAAGATAAGAAACAATCTTAAATTAATGATAAAGATCTAACGATGAAACCTAAGTGAACAAATGCAGAAGTTCCATTTTTACTATGAAAATGATAGCACTTTAAACACTGATAGAAACCACCCATGTTATAACCAGGATAAAAAACCCATTTACTAAGCAAGTCTCCCTTGGGACCCATACCTAACTTACCACTTCTGAGGCTGACATTCCTTCGTTTGGGTTAAAATTGTGCTCCGAGTGGAAACTCAGTTGCAACCTTAAATGTGGGCCACCTACTATCATGTCATGACTTTTGTCTTACTGTTTTTTTGGCCCTTCTCTCCCTTTATTGTCTTAAAAAAAATGTCTTTCCCTCCACAATGGAACAGGTTTTTTTCTCCCACTTTTTCCGCTGCCCTCATTCCCCCTTCCCACTCTACCCACATGTGCAGCAATATCACACAGTGTTGTTGGCCAAGATGCTTTCTTTGTTTGCTCCTTGTGCTCTGCCAGAAGCCATGGTGTCTCCCTGCTCGAGCCATGTATTTGAGGGAGTGCAATGTATTGAATATGGAATGAGAGAGAGAAGTGGCTAGCCAGTAGTTTGTTGTGCCTCCGTTGTGCAGATGCGGCACTGAAGAGAGGTAACTTCAGAATTAAATTCTCACTTGGGAAAATGGTCAGGAAGGAGCATGAAGTGTCCTGGCCTATGGCAGTAATTGGCAATGAAGGGAGGGCAGGTCCCGCCTTTAGATCTGCCTGTGCTGAAAGGTTTCTTCAGTGAGAGGCAGGGATTCCAGGGACTATCGTTTTCCCTGCTTCCATCCCCCAATGCCTCTATCCTGTCCCTGCTGTCCTCTCCTCTCCACTCACTCCATGGAGGAACTCTCCTATTACCATGTGGCTGTCCTAGAGGTGCTGATTGTTGTTAGTAGCTACTGGTGTGGTGCTCTGCTCTTGTTCGATGATGATGATGATGATGATGATAACAGTCGGCTGCGTGCGTGTTCCCTCTGTGTGCTGCCCCGGCTCTGCGCAGATAGCTGACATAGCAAACCCCAAGAGAACCCCCAAAGACCACAGACTCTAGTAAGGTATGAAGGAACCCGAGCCAGGTTTATTGTCAAACGAAGCACAGTAATAGTTTCCTATAGACTCTACAGGACATACTACGAATTTGTGCCCCCTGGCAATGGACACAGCTCAGTCAGTGGCGGGACACTCCACTGCCCACTAGGCTGGACAAAGATGCGCTCTCCGGGACCTACTTTTATACAGTTACAGGACAGATTACTCATCCCTACTGACGTATTGAAGTACAGCCCCTTGGCTCATTAGGGTGCTGTCTCCCCTTTGATCATGTTGGTTCAAACAAACAGATCTATCCATCATGCTGTCCTTTTGACCCTGTCTTTAAGATGCACCTGCCTGTTCCTTGTTATGTCTGTGGAGTGTTCTGATGTCATCTTGGCACAAGTTCCTCTTATTAGCACTTATATGTGAATGCACCTGCTTCTAACAACCCTCTTCTCGCCAACTTCTGTGAGTGAGGCCTGCCTCTGGCTCACAGCCCAGCTTTTGCTTAACAATGCCTGGAAGTACTTTGGTTCAAGCTTCAGGCCTCAGACTGGGCCTCTGACACAAGAGTTTGTTTCAGGGCCTCATCTTACTACACTGATATGTAACACCACCACATCCCAGCTCATTTTGAGGTTGGAGCAGTGTTGAAACTACTCTTAAGAAGAATGAACTGTTTCTAAAAGTTGCTGTGCTTCTAATTATTTCTTTTAATATTAAAAGGCCATTGCCATTCTGTAGCTTTGGTGCCTTCCCAATGTATATTTTCTTCTAAGACGCATAATTACATGAGTAATATACTTGTTTTTGTAGTTTACTGAAATAATAAGAGTTAAAACAAAAATCTAACTAGAGTGTGTAATTTTGGAAGTTCAGCTGTTAAGAAGTTGACAGCTAATTTTGTTTGCCTCCCCCTCAGATTAGAAAGCAAAGGATTTCAAAGCTTGTCTGCTGCGGCTGCCTAGACCAGGTGGATTATTATGGGTCAAAAAGATGTTATAATTTTCTCTTCGAATATGTTTTAAATGGGTTTGCTAGAAAGCACACTTCAGAGAAGTCATTGACGGCTTTAATTATATTGTATTTTGCTGTCACAGAGATGTTGCTGCACTTTAAAAACCAAAAACTCAAACCTCTCGCTGATTATTAGTCTGTCTCTTGTTTGTTCTTTAGGACCATCCAGAACAGGGAGTGTTGTTTCTGGTGCGAGGACTGCTCAATGTGATCCAGGATTATACATGGGAGGATAATAGTGATGACAAAGTTCGGATTTACACCAATGTTTTGCATCTACTCTCTGCAATGACTCAGGAGACCTATATCTACCACATAGACAAAGGTAAACTGTGAGGGTTTTTGTGGGTTCTATACTCTACAGCATTATATCTATACAGTTCCCCTATTGCATTGTATCAGTGACTTGCCAGTGTAAATGCTAGCTGATTAAAATTGAAGCAATAAGCTTATACAATGGATTATTCTCCTGCACATATCTGTGTGCTACAGTCTAGTATGACCATAAGAGATCATTTGGGTTGCTAAGCAGGTATCCAGGCCATACTTAAAATAAAACAATATTCCACAAAGAGCATTTATACTTAATCTACTTGTTTCAAGCTTTATTTGTGCAAATCCTGGGACTCCAAACTGGCTTTCTTCAATGGGCCTTGTCAAACATTTTGTTAAGAGTCCTCCGTGTATTTGTTTTAAATAATAGTATCTTATTGCAACCCACTTGTCAGAGAGTGGTACGTCCTCCTCTGTGCTCATAAGAACATAAGACTCCACAGATGATGCAAGTCTGATTCAGCTCACAGTTGGAGAGTCTGGATCTTTGAAGCAAGCTGTAGAGACTCATCCTTTTAGCTCTAGAAGTCCGTGGTTCAGTCCCCAGTGTCTGCTAAGACAGTGGCTGTTACATTAGTACAGGGATGATCCAACTCTGTAAGATCTCATACCAGTTCAGAAGTTCTTCAAAATGTTCTCACTGTCTTCCCTCTTTTCTCTCACCCCAAAGGATCATAGTTAAGGCTAAGATTTAGTCATGGGTATTTTTAGTAAAAGTCACGGACAGGTTATGAGCAATAAATAAAAATTCACAGCCCACGACCTGTCCATGACTTTTACTCTAAATACCCCTGACTAAAACTTAGCAGCTCCTGGGGCCCGGGGGTGCTGCTGCACTGGGGGCCCCTGGGACACCACTGCTCTGGGTGGGTTCCAGGGGCTGATGGCTAGTCCCTGCACTGACGGCGGGGGCTGACTGTCCCCAGCCGCCCGCTGCTCTGAGGCCCCAGGGACCTATGCTCCGAAGGCCTCCAGGGCAGTCCCTGGGACTGCTGCTGCTCCGGCAGCCCCTGAGGCCAGCTGCACCAGCAGCTGCAGAAGTCACGGAGGTCCCAGAAAGTCACAGAATCTGTGACCTCAGTGACAGACTCGCAGCCTTAATCATTATTGTTTATTTTTATCCTCACTATCTATTTCACCAATAGATTCCTTAATTGTTGAATTTGTGCAATAGATATGTTGTCATACATGACCCTCACATACCTTACCAAAGAGGTTAACATAATTTGTTTTCTATTTAAGTTCATCAGGTACATTAAGTGGGATTCCAGTGTTTACAAAAAGGCTGAAATAGCACCTAAAAGGGCCAAGAATCCAACTTTGGGGTCTATTCCATTGTGAAAGGACTGTGTTATAACTAACTGACCTGTCTCAGGAAAAATATAGACCATAATCAGTTACCTTTTGAGCTATAAACTCAACCCAGCACACCTTATCATTGTGAAAGGAGGTGCTCTTAGCATAAGAAGAGTGTCTCTAGCACACTTCTCTCTAACTATTATAACTGCTGAGGAAGGCTTTATGTTATCCCTCATCTTTTGCTATGAGGAGCCTCAAGGCTTTATCTTTGACCCTCTACTCTTCTCTGTTTTTATTTTGCTGAGACACCTCCTGGCTAGCTTCAACCTTGGATGTTACCTCTGTGCTTTTGTAACTCCACTCCATATCCCCGGGTCTTGCATTCTGATCCCTCTTATCTCCAATTTGTTGGCCTGTCTGTTCTGTGGGCTCCATAACTTCCTAGTGCTATGCCCGAAAGACTGTGTGCTGCTAGTGCTGGTGTAAGCCTACTGTAGTGTGAATTCCACACACTGCTGCAGTAAAAGCAGGAGAGAGAGGTTGCTAAGATAGGCTTGTTTGTTTAAAATCCAGACGTGAACTTGAGCATAGCTGGGTATGCGTAGGTGAAGAATTTTGTTTTGTGGACGCACTTTCCCACAGCTTGGGGATTTCCTGCCAGCTGCCTTTGTGAAGGCTTTCTCTGCAGACTGTCCATACCTCCAGGATTACTGCATTGTGGCAATGTGGAGATGGAAGAAGAAAATGACTTTTACCAATATGCCACTTATTATTTGACAGGACACAGCATCAACCACCCAATAGGAGCATCCGCTGGTCACTTCTGTTAAACTTCCCACTCTCCCTCTACTGGAATAGCCTTTTGGGTTCTGTTAGCTTTGGATTTTAGCTTTTTAGCATTTATGCTTCATCTTTTATTTTTTGAAGATCATCCTGAGGGCTGAATTCTGTTTGGTTTTGTACTTTAAGAACTTACAACTCATTAGAAAAATTAAACCTTTCTTGTAGTTAATCCTGATTAATTCTATGATATATAGTGAAGGAGACAAAAAGGAGAAAGTGAGACAAGTGGCCCATCTTTTTAAGATCAAAGAACAAGTTTATAAGAACAGCAATAATATTTTCTTTTTCTTTTCAAAGAAAATTTTTAGATGGGTGAATCAGCCTGAATAATTATACAACTGACTAGTTAGAGCAGTTCCCAGTAGAAGTAAATAGAATTTTTCAGATGAATCTCTATCAAAACTTTTAGAATTTGTTAAAACTATTTGCATTTATATGTTTAGAGGGTCTTTCTTGTTGTCTGAACTGTCAACATAGCTTAGGCTTATCAACACTTTGCATGCATATATTATTTAACAGCTCTAAACCTCAGACTTTAAAGCTCAGTCCTGCTCTAAAATTCAAGCATGTGGGGGACACATCTGATAAAATAATCTATTATGCAAACACTGTTGCCAGTTTTACAGGAGAGAGACTCAAATCCATATATTTATGAAAGCAGGTTCAAGTGGTAGTATCTGTTGTGGGAATCACCATTTAAAAACTACCGATGTATCTTGAGATTTCATAGTGGCAAACCTCAGATTATTCTAATTATAACAAATAACCAAAAAGGTCTGTTAACATTGATCAACATGTTGAATGTATCAAGTAGTGCCACTGTCAGCACTAAGGAAAAACATGTCCCATATGGAGATACTTGCCCTAAAAATGAAGTAAGTTTTGTTCTGACTCTGTTTTAAGCAGTAAGTCTTTTAGCCCCTGCAGTGCACCAAAGACTGTGTGCATTGCATACTTCAACACAGTTAAAATTTTGTGGTTGCATCAACTACACAATAGTTCTTTCAGATGTTCTCCAACTTTTGTCTCATCCTGCTAAATTCCTTGTATCATGCTAATCTTGCAAGATGTAGAAACAGAGGGAGGCTGCCCCACACCCAGTTGCTTGGAGTAGGCTGGTTTGGCTGAAGTTATCTCTTTTTAAGGTGGGGAAAATGTGTGAGGGGTTGCTCACAGCCATCTTTAACTGAGGCTTTAGCTCTTTGTGATCATGATGGGACCAGTTCTATTCCAGTTGAACGGATGGAATTTTACCATTGACCTCATTGGAAGCAGGATGAGGCCTTTATGGCCATCCCTTTGTTGGAGAGGCCCTGCTTATTCTTTTCATATGGGCTACTCTGACAGTCTAACCATAAACAGATGGTGGGTTAGAAGCTCATTGTCATTTTGTGGGATATAGAAACAAATATTCCCCTACTAGAATCTGAATCATTATAGTGGAGACATAATGCTGGAGGAGAAGGGAAGAAAGTCGTATTTTCCAGGCATTTAAAAACAAAACATATTTTTTGTAAATGCAGCTGTGTTTGGATGTGGTAATTCTATCTTCTTAAATCATAACAGGGAAGGTGGAACAGCTAGCAAAAAAACCTTTCCATGCATTGGATGAGTTCCAGTCATTGGACTTGCAGGTCTCTGACTCTGACACTTTGGACAACACTGAGGCATAATAGACTTTCAGTAAAGAGGAGAGATGCAGTTAGTGACAGCAAAGTTGAAATCCTATTTCAGGATCCATGCAAAGGAAAAGAGAGGCCCAGTTTCCCCTTTCAGCGATATCTGCACTGGTTTTCTGTTTCTAAATACCCATTTAGGAAGGGTTGACTTCTCCGAAGGAAAATTTTAAAAGTTGTGATCAGTTATAAAAATTCTGATTCTGACAGCGATAAAAAAGATGCTGCAAATGTAGTGTGCTGCAGAAAAAGGCTAAAATATAGGCAGAGAAGAGTGTCCTTTGTGGATTGTAATTGTTTGTGGTTTTTACACCTAAACTCTAAGATCTCACTCTGGCAGTTATATATTTATTTATTTTTTCATTGTATAGCTGGAACCATGAAAGTGAGGCACAGAGTGATTAAAATGTTTGAAAGTGTGGTGGTGAGTTTGTAGCAGAACTTGGAATAGAACCCAGATAGCTTGACTTTTGGTCCCCTGCTCTAAGGCTGTGCTTCCTTCTGATGATATGCTGATTTTCAAACAAAGGCAGATCTAAAATAAATACTTGAGTTCTTCTGGTGGATGGGCTACCTAGATAAAGTCACCATCCATGACCAGATGTAGCAGCCTAGCAGGAAGTTTACAGTTGAGCCAATATGGAACACCAGACTGTAGTGAAGATCTTCCTAGTCTCTTTTAGACTCCCTAAGAAAGTGAATTTATAAAAGAGTCAGAATAACACATACCTATCTCTTGGGGATGTTCTGAAATTTAAATGTTTGTAAAGTCCTATGATATCATCAAATGAAAAATGCTACGTGAAGTAGTTATTTTCCCTCTTCCCCTGGGGCAACATTTCTGTTTCTAGACAGCAGCACCATGGTTATATGGATTTCTTGGAGTGCTTGTACAAAGAAACAGAACTGGGGCTCAGAAGCTGTCGGAATGATTGTGAAGGATGTCTGGGGGACATTAGATTTTTTTTAATTCTCTTGGAGATTTGATTTATTAGAAATACCTAGATTTTGCTGAGGAAGAAAATTAAAATCAACAATGGCAGCAGTTCATTATTCTCTCAGTACAGCTTTCCATGCCTTCTTTCCTGCAGATTGTAAATAAGTGCATACAGATTATTATGTAGTCAGTAGAGAATTGTGACATGAAAGAGGATGATGCTGGATATACACAGCCAAAGAGGACTGGCCAAGACTTGCTGAGAATCTTTAATCTCATTCTACATCAACAAACATGGGACTATCCTCTTGCAGCTGCTTTTTTGTTGCATTAAAGATGCTGGTGGATTTCTGAAATGAGTTCAGCTTGCAGTGAAATAGCTTTCATGCTTGACTGGGTGCAAATACCATTCAAATGGAAGCAGTAGCAAGTACAATGAATATGGAATCTTTCATCTGGACTTAGTGGATTTTCTTCAGCCATTCATCTACTACTAAATGAAATTGTCATAAGATCCAGGGCCCTAGTGCACTGGCAATTAAGAGTTTCCGGTGCCTGTGATGCAAAATGGTGGGCACTTGAGTATTAACTCAATGGGGAGTACTGACTTCATGTGCTGGAACAGTTTTCCTGGCATCTGCAAGAAGCACATAGCATAAAATGTATCCAGGTGTTAAAATGTGTTTATACCAAATAGGCCTATATTCTGGTTTAGATAATCACACATTAGAACCTGTTAATGCTAGTATTTACCTAGCATGCTTCTTCCAATACAGAATGTTTTTTGGCAATTTATCAATTCACCGCTTCAGAATCTGAGCCCTGTGATTCCCATTGTTCTTGGCTGTGGAATTTGCCACACATACACCTCATGCCACTGAGGAATTGTGCTGGAGAATCTAGGTTTTCTTGATATTTGCAAAGTTTGTACCAAACATGAACTGAATGTAAATCAATACAGTATTACTTTCCTGCATGCAAACAAGCAGCCTGACACAATAGCTTGAAGAGATGTGAAATCACAAGGGTATCAATGTGTTAATTCTGAAACCTAGTAATGGCAATTTAAATATCAGTATTAACTATTTGGCTGCTGCTCACTTCAGCTTATAACTGAAATATCCAGCTAATGCACCGTAGCCATCATTGAATGTACTGGTAAATACTAGTGGGTAGATAATTAGAGGCACTAGTTGCTTATCGCTAAGGCTACGATTCTATCACAGAATCCATGACTTCCAGAGACTTCCGTGATATTTTTTGCTTCAGCCCTGGGGCTGTGTGGCTGGAGCTGTCCGCCAGTGGGGGCCCCAGAGCTCTCAGCTGCCGCAGGTGGCGGGGCCCCCCACAGCTGCCAGCCCCAGAGCTCTGAGCCGTGGCAGGGCCCCCTGGAGCTGCAGCAGCCATGAGTGCTGGATCCCCCCGCAACTCCCCATTTTGTCATGATTATTTTTAGTAAAAGTCAGGTCACGGGCTTCCATGAATTTTTGTTTATTGCCTGTGACCTGTCCGTGACTTACTAATAATAATCCTGCCAAAATCTTAGCCTTACTTATCGCAGATTGCTGAGGTATGGAATTAGAAGTCCAGGTCTTCCAGTCTTCCCAAAACTATTGTTTTTCAAGTCACCTGTACCTGTCCCACAACAAAGGAAGAAAGAAGAGAGGTTTCCTATTTGCATTTAAAACAAATCCCCCACCTCTGGTATATTCTAGTGTCTCAAAAGCTACAACTGTCCTTTTCCCAATTGCAAAGTTCCTTTTTCATCCTTAGCAATTTCTACAGTGCAGTTTTCAAAATCCGTGGCACGTTCAAAGATGTAAATTTTGGTGATAGTAAAAAATTATATGTAATATCAAAATACATAGCATCAAAAACTTGCTATCTGAATTTATTTAAAATAACCAAGTTTTTTGAATTTATTTGCTGCTGCAGAATTTCCAGTTTTTGCAGACATCCAGGGCCGATGCTGCAGAGTTAAGGCCTAGATCATAATTTAAACAACCCAACAAAATAAACATCTATAGAAATAAGACAAACTGCTTTTCGTCAGCAAAGTGAAATAACGTGTCTTCTGCCATATTGACTGATTGCATACATTGTATGACTAGGGTTGCCAGGTGTCTGGTTTTTGACTGGAATGCCTGGTTGAAAAGGGACCCTGGCGGTTCCGGTCAGCACTGCTAACCGGGCCATTAAAAGTCTGGTCGGTGGTGCAGCGGGACTAAGGCAGGCTCCCTGGCTCTGTGTGGCTCCTGGAAGCGGCTGGCATGTCCGGTTCCTAGGTGCAGGGGTGGCCACGGGAGCTCCACGTGCTGCCCCGGCCCCGAGCACCGGCTCCATAGCTCCCATTGGCCGGAAAACGCGGCCAACGGGAGCTACAGGGGTGGCACCTGGGGACGGGGCAGCACGCAGAGCCGCCTGGCCACGCCTCTCCGTAGGAGCCGGAGGGACGACGTGCCGTTGCTTCCAGGTGCCACCTAAGGTACGCACTGCCCGGAGTCTGCACCCGATCCCTTCCGGTGCCACAACCCCTGATCCCCTTCCCGCCCTCTGAACCCCTCGATCCCAGCCTGAAGCCCCTTCCTGCACCCCAAATCCCTCATCCCCAACCCCACCCCAGAGCCAGCACCCCCAGCCAGAGCCCTCACCTCCCCCCGCTCCCCAATCCCCATCCCTGATCCCCCTCCTGCCCTCTGAACCCCTCAGTCCGAGCCCAGAGCACCCTTCTGCACCCCAAACCCCTCATCTCCAGCCCCAGCTGGAGCCCTCACCCCGTCCCGCAACCCAACCCCCTGAGCCAGGCCGGTGAAAATGAATGAGTGAGGGTGGGGAGAGTGAGCGACGGGGGGGTGGAGTGGGTGGAGTGAGCAGGGGGTGAGGCCTCAGAGGAGAGGCGGCGCAAGGGTGCTCGGTTTTGTGCGAATAGAAAGTTGGCAACCCTAACCCCCTCCCGTACCCTAACTCCCTCCCAGAGCCCACACCCCAACCCCCAGCCCTGAGCCCCCTTCTGCACCCCAAAACCCTCATCCCTGGCCCCAACCCAGAGCCCACACCCCGCAGTCGGAGTCCTCACCCTCTCCCGCACCCCAACTCCCTGCCCCAGCCTGGTGAAAGTGAGAGAGGGTGGGGAAGAGCAAGCAACGGAGGGAGGGGATGGAGTGAGCGGAGGGAGGGTCCTCGGAGAAGGGCTGGGGGCGGAGCCTCAGGGAAGGGGGTGGGGCAAGGGTGTTCCGTTTTGTGCGATTAGAAAGTGGGCAACCCTATGTATGACAAATGACTGAATCAGATCTCCTTGATCTGTAGTCAGCTTATGTAGGTTTCTAGTGTACACTCTGTAGTGCAGTGGCTGTGTGTGTACGTCCATACTGCACCTCACAGAATGGAGCCTTGATTTCAGGTAGGGCCGGCACATACTGCACGTAGCACCATGGGGCCTTGATTTCAGATGAGGCCTGCTGGCATTACTGATAAAATAGATATTTGCCGTGGAACAAAAGCCACAGGATTTAAAAAAGGGCTAGTTTTTTGTATCAAGTCTGTGGCTGCGTAAAATGTTTGAACCCATGAGCTCTAAAATTACGTCGCTTGTGGTTTTGCTCAGCATGTATTTACTTTTCACTGCAATATTTAAAAAATAAAAATAAAACTGCAATTAATAACGGTTAAAAGCTTCTCTAGCACCAATTGAATATGGTGCATCAGTAGTGACCAGACTGACTGTTTATTCTAAGCTTTCATTTCTCGTGTTGTTTTGTCAGTATGCAAGGAAAGTAGTTTCCAAAGAGTAATAAAATAAAATAATAAAACAAAACCTTTTAAATAGATGAGTTCTCTGAGGACTGGGGATGATCTTCCTCTCCCACTCCCTGATTTCTCTAGAATATGTTTGTATTTGAAAATTCTTCTTGTAATGTATTCTCTTTAAAATGAATGTTGCTTAAAGTGGCTAGGTGAAAGAAGGCTATGTAGTTGGTATAAAACAATAGACTAATTTGAAAATTCCTGCTATTATCTGAATTTAGTCAGTATTGCTTAACTGAAAGTCATGGGCAACTTTTATTTTAGAATGCCTTACTATTTTTTAAGTATACAAATAAATATAAACCTGGTGTAAGCAACATGCATATATAATTCCAGAGTCACCTGGATAGTTGCACATATGCCTGATTTCCTTATACTTATGGGACTAGGTTTCAGAGGTATACAGGGAGCATCAGCTAGAGGGGTTAAGCATTGAAGAGAAACTGGTGTCACTTGTCCCAGTAACACATTTTATAATATTTAATGATCTGGAAAATTGGGGTGGCAATGTCAATAAGCCACATTTTTGTCCAGATTGTCAGCCTTGCATTCATGTAGTAAGTTACAAACAAAGGTATGGAACAGCTAAGTGAAAAATTTAAATGTACAGTGTACGAGGTATGTGCTACAAAATGGGCACAAGCCTTTCAGTTTTAACCAATTTTTCTGAAATTCTCTTTCCATGAACCCTATTGCTCTGACAGAGACAAGTAGCTTTTCTGCAGTTGTAAAGCGGTATGGTAATACATGAGGGCTCCAGGTTTGTGGTTGCTGGAACACTCTGCAAAACTATATGTTGGTGCTTGTATTGGATAAAGCCTAAATTGTTCATCCACTTAATCAATCCCTCTCCTATTGAAGTCAATGGCAAAACCTGTCTAACTTCAGTGGAAGCAAGGGATCTGCCTATATGGAAGATTCGTATGTTGTGCTGTATGTTGCTTTATGTTGCAGTGTGCAATTAAGATCAGCCAATGGTGGTAAAAACACAGGTGTCAAGTCTTTATGAAAGATTTCCTATGCAGGTGGGGTCATTTTTACAGCTTTAAAAACAATCTGTTTTAAATATCCAGTATTGTTTTGCAGCAAACACACTTAGATAATTATCCAAATTAAACTTAGATTTATTTATGCTTGTTTCTGCAGTTGATTCCAATGACACCCTCTATGGTGGAGACTCCAAGTTCCTGATTGAAATTAACAAGCTGTGTGAGGCGGTGATCGCTCAGATCCTGGACCATCTGAAGACCCTTGGACAGGAGGAGGTATGACTTTTCTTGTCTTATTACTGTATAATGCAACACCAAATCACTTGCAGAGACCAATAAATGAGCCTTTCCAATTGATACTCCTGGGGGAATTCTACGCCAAAAATTAAAAAATTCTGCGCACAATATTTTAAAATTCTGCAAAAGTTCTGCATATTTTATTTGTCAAAATAACGCAATATAATCACACTGGTTTCAATTATTTCAGTAATTTATTTAAATTACAATACAATGGATGGAGAATGGGAGTGGGGAGCATACAATATGCAGCCATATGCTCAGTGTTATATCATAGACAACTGAAGAGCAAGTGAGGGCTGGGGAATCAAACTCACAATTTATATTGGCTACTGACCATCTCCAGAAAGATCAGTAGCAAACAGTTCATAGAGCACATTTTGATAGGAAATTTTTTCAGTCCAGAAAGTTAGACCGGTTCTAATCACTAAAGCACCATAAGTATTTATAAGGCCATACTGTCCTTTACACCTCTCTGGCAATGTAAAGGAGTCTTAAAACTTTTACACCTGTTTTGTACTCCTGGGGGAATTCACAAAGACAATGGGAACAATTCACAAAGCAGGCAGGCTTCTACATTCTGCTCTGCCCATGCCTACCTCCTCAGAAACACCCTGAAGCCCTGCCCCTCCATGCCGAATGTGCTGCAATAGCAAGCGAGAGGGACAGAGTATCTCTTTCTCACATGCACGACTCCCCAGCCCACTCACCGCAGTGGTGATTTACATGTCTACCGGCTGCTCTGGGCACCCGAACCAATCTGCCTGCGCTGCTGGGGAGGGGTGTGTGACCGTCCTTGTGGCTTCCCTTTGCTTCCTTGTCAGAAGTCATTTTTCTGTGGGGAAGCAAAGAAATCTGTGGGGGACATGAATTCTGTGTGCACACAGTGATGCAGAATTCCCCCGGAGTAAATAATTGACAGTGCAGTATAGTGTGCTGCTGCTTTTCGAAAGCCCTGTGAATGTTTACAAAGCTGGAGAGGATTGTATGGTGTTACTTTGGTTAAAAAAAATAAACTGACATCATGTAGGCAACAGTGGGGTGAAGAGATTCAGTAATATTTATAACCCCACTATTTGTTGTTGTACTCTTTAAGAGATGGATTGTTTAGCTGCATTCTGTGCATGACATGGACAGTCAGTTGTACCAGACAGAATTGTTTTTTGCTAGGCAGTGAAAGCTGCTCTGGTGCCAACTTTGGTCCTGCTGCTTTTCTCAAGGTGTAATAATCTCTTCAGCTCCCTTCTGTTCCCATTCCCTCCCAGCTGTCACTTCACTCCTGACCTAAACCAAAGTCTCTACTTTCTCCCTAGTCCCAGTTGCTATTTTTCTCACCAGCCTAACCAGACTTCTGAAATAGGCTAATGGACAAAATGAGAATTAACCCATTAGTCTGTTCTGAGCTAAATACAGTGGAAGTTTATTTGTAAAAGCTCTGCATCCCAGAGGGTGATTAAGAATTATTTGCTTAGTTGTAGGGAGTACTTTCACTTTTACGCTATTTTGAATAATGGTTACACTAGTTAAAACAAAGCAAAAACCTTGTCGACTTACTGGATTCCTTGATTTTGGGTTTATACAGTATGTGAGATCAAAAACAGCTCTATGGGCTCATCTGTTATGGGGTAATGACTGGCATTCTCCATGTTACTGAACTCATCACCTCTGCATGAGAACAGACTATGCCCTGGTAACATGTCTGTTTCTGAGCTTCAATTCCCACAGCAACAGCTTTTTATTTATTTATTTATTTATTATTTATTTATTTATTTTTAACTATCTCTATTAGACTATTGTCTCATGTCTTATAGCCTGAAATACAGGGCAAAGTGAGTCTTTGATGGAAAGAAAATAGAGCCGAGGTCCTTCTCTTATGTCATCTTACTTGGCTTCTCGCCAAATAGGTTTCTTTTTATTTTCTCCCACTTCTGCTGGGATTACATTTTAGAAATTCTTCTAAAGAGAGAGAGAGATCCTTAAGGTTTGCCTCCAAGAATTCATTAAGCAACACACACTTGAGAGCCCAGCTACTGCTGTTAGAGTAGTATTTCCTCTGCCTTTGATATCAAATACTTTCTCATAAAACAACTGTAGAGATTCAAAATTAATAAATCCCACATTTTTACAGTGGCATATTCCAACGTACAGCATAAACTGTGTGTGTACAGTACCACAATGAAACACAGCTCTCTTTGGATGCAACAGCAAACCAGCACCCTGGGCAATGGCAAGGACATCAAAGCAACTTCTGCTCTTACGAATAGTGCCATGGGATCTTTTCAATGTGCTCACAGAACACATAGGACTGGGTTTTAAGATACTCTGTGAAATACCAAACACAGTAAACTGTCACTGTATTTACCTCACACAGGCTGAGCCTGTCCTGCTGGCGTTGAGACTTGTATTTCCAGGAAGTCTAGCTTTACAAACCTGATGCTTAGACTACTAAGAGAGTCCCTCTAGCTAATTCACTGAAGCAGGAGGTATTGTGGTCCAGTAGATAGAGGGACACTGGACTGAGAGTAAAGGGACATGAATTCTGATCCTAGCTCTGTTATTGGCAAGCTGTGTGATCTTGGACAAGTCTCGTCACTTCTGTGCCTCAGTTTCCCCAGTTGTAAAATGGGGGGATATTTGCCTTCCTTTACGAAGTGCTTTCAGATCTGTGGATGAAGAGCACTACATAGGAGCCAAGTATTTCTCTTTTTTCTTTTTTGGGAGGATAGGGGGTGTAGGGGTTGATGAGGATGATGATGATTAAAGTCACATCCTTCAGCTCTAAAGCAGTACTTGGCAGAAAATCGTCTCAGATTTTATTTTGATTACTTCAGTGTTGGCGACCTTTTATTATTTGGCTGCTCATTTACATGAACAAGCCTCTGCTGATATTGGTTTTCCTTGGTTCATTTCATTTGAAACCCATAAAAGGGAATTGATTTTCATGTAATAAAATGATTTTACCAAACTGCAATTTGAAGGAAGAGAAGTGAATCTGATGTTAACACAGTATGCTCCTCCTTTCTTCCTATATTACTTTAAAATATCTTTTAAAAATGCTGCTTCTTTTGTGAGATGTTAGTGTTTGAACTGAAATGTACAGTCCCAAATTACCCTATACAAATACAAACCATCTGTGGTCATGGGAGTGTGCCACCACACTGTTCCCTGCTTTGCATTTTTATTGCATTTTGGGTGCAATAAATGTTAAAATCCTGCCTGCTGCAGTTGGACTGAGTTGTGAACAGTCAAATGTGTGCATGTTTCATGCAGAGCCATTTGCTTTTGATCCAAATCCAAAGTGTTACAGTAGGTCTGCTGTAGGTCATTCTTGTCTTGATAGCCTCTTGTTAGGGTGTTTCTGTTCCTGTATAGACATTTGACTATTTACAGTAAGTCTCAGGGAATGATGGAAATTGGTTCCTCCAAAGCCACTTGGTATTGCTCCATTCAACCAGGAAGTGTCGCTAGAAAGTGCGTTTTCTCCCACTTCAAAAAACTGAGCGTGGGTTCACCATGTGTTGAGTAACATATAGAGCGCCAGATTAGTCAGAATTCCCCGGAACCAATGGCTCCTCAGGCTGATGCAGTTAAGGCAGTTTCATAGCCAATGTAACACCAGGAAGTGAGGTGGCCAGCGTCATGTCCGACCACCTTTGACTGCCCTAACCTGATGGATCAGGTATGCATTTTGCACCTGGGTGATAACTGGTGATGGCCTTTCAGGGCGAGATCAAGCAAGACTTGAACTCTCAACCTTTAGGATTGTAGTAAAGCTCCTTAATCTTTCAGCCACTGTACCTATTTACCTGATTAGCTCACCTAATTTTTATTTTAAAGATGTTAAAGATTTAAAGTTCTTCCTGAAACAATTCTCTATTATTGGCACTCCAGTATTGTTACTAAAGCCTTCAAACAGTAATGGCTTTGTTAGCTCCTTGGAGCAGGGAGTATGCTTCCTCCACTGTTGGGAAAGTATCTGTAAGCTATAGGAGTTGCCAGAAACAAATACCTGCAATTCTGTTTCTCCCACAGTTCCAGTTATCAAAAGTGCAAACTTCATCCTGCTCCTCATTCAAATCATACATCTCAAAGACAAGGTGAACTTACAGTGCTTTCAGAATTTCCAGCAACTTGATTAGTCTACAACCAGTTAAAATTCTTCATTCCAACATCTCATCTTGCTTCCATATCCAAAAGGTATTGAGTGGTCTCATGAGTACAGTAGTGATATGTCTAGAAAAGCAACTACTTTTTATTAAGTTGTCAGTCTGAGAAATCTAGCCAGGCCAAAGTTGTAGCTTACAGTTTTCTTGGAAGGCTTGCTCAGCGGGAAGTGTCTTGTACTGCTCTTTAATAGTGGCAAGAGTGGGAACCATCCTGATCTCCACTGACAAGGATTTCTCTGGACAAGGGCTTTCAACAAAAGTGCTTCTGAGAGTATTGCCTTGGGCTCCATCATCCATGAACCCCATGTGGCAATAGAGAGACAAATAGCTGAGTTGCTCAGCTCTCCTTTAATGAAGACTTTAAAAATTAGGGCCATGGTCTTGAAGTGTATCCTGAATCTGATCGGTAGCCAATATAGGGCTTGGATCACTGGAGTAGTATGTTCTCATTGGTCTAACCAGGAAAGGAAGCTCCTGCATGCCAAACCAGCTGGAGTTCCCATGTAGAGTGTGTTGGAGTACTCCTAGAGTGAGACTGACAAATCACAGAGTGCTGTTTCAAGGTCTGTATCCACAAGAAAGGATTTAGTCATCTGGCCATCTGAAGAAGGAATTTCTGTTTGCTGTTACTATTGAGGAGTGCAGGAGCAATGATGAGTCCAAGAGGACCCTAAGACTGTGTCCATACTACCTTAGTAAACAGGGGACTTGCACTTACAACAGTTGGCGAGTTCAGAGCTGCTGCTGGGTTATTAGTGTTTCCTCTGTTCCAATCAGCATCACCTCTTACTCAGGCTGAACTTGAGTCAGTTGTCTTATATCGAGGGGCTTTATTATCCCAAAGGGAGGATAACTGTGTAATGGCACTGTGGATTAAGTTCTGAGAGCTTGATGTTGTCTGCCTATACCATCTTATGATCTTCCCTAATTGACTAATGTGTATGATCAGGCCCCTGAGGGACTCTTGAGGAGAGGAGAAGCTGCCCATTGTGACCTCCTGAGAGGAAGGAGCACATCTAAATCCCCAAATGCCTTGTTCCTCACAGCATGAAGCTCTAAGCGAGCAGATTTCAAAAGAAGACTGGAGTGAATGCTCGGAAGCAGGGTTGCTATTGTAAGCAGTGCTAAAATGGATAATAAGACTGAAGACCAGCAAGATCACATTTTTCTCCATCGTGCCATATTAAATTAAGATATTACTCTACTCTTTGCTGGAGGGGATAGGACATGAGTGACATAAGAGGCTATGTGTTCTGCGGTTGTGTAGTTCTTTCTTTATTCCAATGTCATCTACACTGTTTCAAAGATTATGAAAAATGCCTACCAAGTGGGTACTCTCTGCTCTCTTTGGTGTGGGAACTATTAGGCTACGTCTTCACTACAGGGGGGGGTCGATTTAAGATACGCAAATTCAGCTACGCGAATAGCGTAGCTGAATTCGACGTATCGCAGCCGACTTACCCCGCTGTATGGACGGTGGCAAAATCGACCTCTGCGGCTTCCTGTCGACGGCGCTTACTCCCACCTTCGCTGGTGGAGTAAGAGCGTCGATTCGGGGATCGATTGTTGGGACGCGATAAATCGATCCCCGAGAGGTCGATTTCTACCCGCCGATTCAGGCGGGTAGTGTAGACCTAGCCTGAGTCTCATGATTTATGTGACTGCCAGAAACTTGATCTATTCCTTTCTGTTTGCTGCCCATAAATACATCCTCGTGAGTTGGAACGCCCTCCACAATTCAGTCTTGGTTATGTCTGTGGAGTTGGCAGCATGTTGACATGGATTTCTCACTCAGATTTGAGGTCAGTGCCATGTTACACAAATATTCTTGTTGATCATAATGCAGAGTGTTGCATGCCTCTCGGTTTTGTTCCTTTTTATATAGTGGCCTTTACTTCATCTTCTCTGGAGCCTGTGCATCTCTTAACTTTGCAACTTCTAACATATGATTGGATCCCCATCTCCTACTTGTACCTGTGTGCTTACCTCAAAATACTGTGAATAATGTACATCCCTTTCTTCTGACTCTGTCTTCAATGTGTTGCATCCTTTTTGAAGTGTGCTGTATGTTACCAAGTTTTTTAAAATGTTAAACAGAGTGTGGGCATGTACACATGCATATATATTGTATAGAAATACAATGTGGTGGGGATATCCAGGGGAGAGACCTTTGACCACCTCTCCTGCTCTCTGCTCAATAATCTAGCTCCACTAGGATTATTACTATCGTAAACCTGCAGGCAGTTTCAAACAGTCTCGCTTTATGTTTGGATTCAAGCAAAAATATATAGGCACAAGTGGTTAACCTAAGGTGGAAGGGGAAAATAGTCCAGATAATTTAAATACTCTAAACATTTCTGAAGTAGTTCTTTAAAATCTACAAGTACAAAATACATGGTGGAGTGGCAAAAAGGCTTTGCATCGCATTATTCTACCATCTCAAACGCATGCGGACATGCCACATCATCACATATTCTTTCTTTTTTTTTCATTTTGCCCAAAGGTGTTGGTCCTAGTGCAGTGTCCTGGCTTTATCTCAACTCTGATAGTTACTTTCTAACTACTCATAGTTTCCCGATAGTTTACTAGATATGTTGCTGCGCTTCCTGTTAGAATAGTGTTGCTGGGGCAGACTGATGGACCATGTCTGTGTCCAGAGGTGGCTACATTTCAATAGTGGATGAAATGATGCTTGAATCTAAGGCCTGGTCTACACTGGGCGGCGGTGGCGGGGGGCGGGAATCGATCTAAGTTATGCAACTTCAGCTACGTGAATAATGTAGCTGAAGTCGACGTACTTAGATCTACTCACTGCGGTGAGTCGACTGCTGACGCTCCCCCATTGACTCCGCCTGTGCCTCTCGCTCCAGTGGAGTATCGGAGTCGATGGGAGAGTGCTTGGGGGTCGATTTATCGCGTCTAGATTAGACGCGATAAATCGACCCCTGATGGATCGATCGCTGCCTGCCGAGCCGGCGGGTAGTATAGACATACCATAAGGCTGTAAAGAGCTTTGGGAGCCACTGGGATGAAAGGTGCTACAGTATATAAATGTAACTGGAAGCATTTCCTCCGTGACTGCTGCACATTACTCCCATTAACGCTAGTGGGGATTTATATACTCATTGAGTGACCCATAATTTTTGTAATAAAAGTTTTTAAGAAAGGGGTTTTCAATCTACTATTCTAAGCACCACCTCAGAATATAAAAGTAATAATCTATTGAAAAGTAGCCACTTGTACTATGTGATGACTTTAAATATTCAACCGTGTGATAGTTAAATACCCTAATGCTGCATGACCTTGCCAATTTGTTTTTTTTTTTTTTTTTGTCAGTTCTGTAAAATATCTTCCTATGTATGTAGCAGCTGAACATGCTAAATAAAGAACAGAATCGGTATGTGCAGAGCTTACATTCTAAAGGCACTTATGAATAAAATGCAGTGGCCCAAACCACACAATGACTTGTTGTCTTCATAGTTAGATGCTTCACTGACAGACCCGTTGTCCAAAGTTTTCTAAGGTAGTTTGGCATATGTTAGGTTTGGGAGAGCCTCCCAAACTAAGGAGCACCATGAATAAAAGACACAGTCACAAGTGGGAGAAAAATAGATAAAATAGTGAAGGTCTGATCCTACATTTTATTAACATGTTTGCTAGTACTTGTTACCATGAGTAATCTCACTGATTTGAAAGAGTTGGAGTGTTTGTAGGTTGGTCGCTAAATGCTTAATGATCAAGTGCTACTGCCCCCAGTGGGGGTGGGTATCTTCTCTTGTCCTTATTTAGCTGCTCAGTCCATGCCATCTCCTTTTTGATAGCGTGCATATGCAATTAGTTCTGCTGGCCGTGATAGGAAACGTTAATTTCGTTTCACTGCCACAGCAATACTGCATACTGGCCATAGAATTTACTGGCTGAATTTAGAGAGGGCTCAAGTGAAGTATGAAATTTGTTAATTAATGTGGGGGGTTGACCATGATTGTGCACTTGCTTCTAACTGCTCTTCAATTGATTCAATTACTGTAGTAGATGAGGCTCTGCCTTTTAATCAACGGTCTCTTTTCCAAGTGAGCCGAACACAAAGCACAGCTCTAGAAAAGCAATGGTAAATAAATACCTCCTCTCGGACGTGGCCTTTGATAATAGCAGTGCCTAGCAGCACAGGCATAAATAACAGTGCAAGTGGTGTCAGCATTTCCATTATGCATGCCCCCTGCTGGTGGTGATGCTAAGAGGTCTGTAGTATAGCTGTGTAAAGTTGTTCTATAAGAGACCTGATACGTTTTTGCAATTAATTTTTTAAAAAACTTGTCAGGGGGTTCTTCCCCGCTGCCTTCTGGAGCAAGGAAGCCCTCTCCCCTTTTTCTGTATCTCTTGGGAAGAGACTTAGACTTAGAATCTCCTGCACAACCCATTCTTTCCATTGCTGTCTATCCAGACCAAGATGTGACTCCATCATAAGTTGTCTCCATGATGGTAATATCCTTTTCAATTATCCTGCGATAGGTCATTCTTTGTCTTACATGACTTCTTTTTTCTCTGGGTGGAGTCCAGTCTGAAATACCTTGAGCTTCTGCTATGGGTAGGCTGCTGACAAAGCAATCTCTATCTAATTATTGAGTCCACAGTCTGGGGACCTGTGCAGCACAACACTTTCTCATTGGTTACACAATTTCTCCAATGAATTCTCAAGATTCTTCTTAAACAATGGTGGTGAAATGTATACAACTTCCTGTCATGTATTTCCACTATCTGCTACTCCTGGTGGAATGCTGCACCAAAAAGCTAAAAATTCTGCGCACAATATTTTAAAATTCTGCATATTTTATTTGTCAAAATAAGACAATATAATCATGCCAGTTTCAATTATTTTGGTAACTTATTTAAAAATACCTGTCAGTAAGTATGTCTGTAACAATACAGACAACAAAAAAGATTCAGGAAATGTTTTTTTTTTGACAAATAGATTTCTTACTAGGCATATTACTACAGAACTTTGAGTAATTCATTTAAACTACAATACAGAAACGTATTTCCCGCATGCCTCAGAAGCAGTGCAAAGGTTTGGAGAGTCAGGGGTAATGGAGAAGCTGAGGGAGAAGGAAGTAATTGCTCGGAAGGAGCCTGGGAGTGAACCAGGTGGATTGTTGGGTGTGGGTGGGAGAAGTATGGAACAGGTTTTTTTGGGGGTGGAGGGATTGTTAGGGAGTTGGGGAGCATCCCCCATGCAGACCCTGGCTAACCCCTAGCCTCTTCCAATCCGTCAGGCACATCAGGCCCTATCCCCATGTGTCCCTGCACCCGCACTCAGCCACCCCTCTCTCCTGTCCCCGTGTCCCTGCACCCCCACTTCCATTCAGCCCCTGCTCCAGTTTGTCCCCCCCACTAGCTTCTGAACTATGTGACTCCCCCCCGCAATAACTCCCTCGCTCCATCTGTCTTTTTTTCCCCACCCCCATATCCCATGCCTCCTCACCTGATCCGAGGAGTAATCTGTCATGTTTCCAGGGCTAACAATAATGTTGGGAGGACAATAGCAGTCTCATCTTCTCACTCCTCCAAATGTTTGACAGACAGGAAAATGATCTACTGCCTTTACCATTCTTGCTTTGACTTTCTTAGTGAGCTGGCCACTAGCATATATTGTACTTCCAAGATAGACAAAGTTGCCAACTCTTGTACTCTGCTCCACCAATCTCACCTCTGCCAGCATTCTCTCCTGTCTCTTGGTCTTCTGCATACTGATACAGAGTCCCACTTTGAAAGCTTTTGGGAGGAGAGGGTCAGAGGCAGTTGGGCCACAGTTCTGTAGCATATCTTACTTGCCTCTGCCTTTTATTCCCTAAAACACAATTTGACTGCTATTGCAGCCACTAGTAAGCTAAGCAGCATGGCCAGTAGCACTCCATAAGGTTTAGTGCATGGTTGCCTATGTTCCAAAGATCCTTTGTAGGATTTCCCTGACTATAAAAAGTGGGGGAAACCTCCTGGCCTCAAGAGACAGCAAGCAACTGTGGGGAGGACCTCTGGGAGGATGGTGCTGAGATCCCTGTGGAAGCTGCCATTAGGTGTGAGGGGCTAAAAGGAAGGTCAGCCTATATCCATATCACCCCAAGTCTGCTGGACTCTTATAAATATTCACAGTCCTAATATTATCTTAAAGGCACCCTGATCTCAGGTAAGTTCAGGGTTCTAGTAGAACCTTTCAAACAGCCCTGCCAGTGTGGTGGCAGAAGAGGTGCCCACGTTCAGTACTGCGAGTATGCAGTAGTGGTGGTGTTTACAGCTACAACCGTTCAGGTATCCAGAACACACAATATTACAAAAATGTACCAAGTCATTGAGCTAAACTGACACCTGATGTAGGAGCTTCTGTAACTCACACTGCTTTGGAATGGGGCTGAATGAGTAGACAGGTGGGTTTTTTTTATTTGTCCTATTTTGAGGACAAATGCATGGAGGACTAGCCCCAAAGTCCTTGCTGATATTGATAATGCTAGGCCTGTTTGTTACGGAGCATATATCTAGCTGTTGGTAAAATTCTCTAGACTGTGTGTATAATTTACAGGATATCTATATTTTGATGATCTATCAGAACTTCAGGATGGCTGTAGAATAATTGTTTGTTGTTTGTTTTGTTTTTTAATGGTAGACTCTGAAGCGCCAAAGCCAGCTGGCTCTTTACTTCTTTAATAGTATTTTAGCTCATGGAGATCTACGGAACAACAAACTAAACCAGCTTTCAGTCAATCTCTGGAACCTGGCACAGAAGCATGGCTTTGCTGACACCAAGACCATGGTAAGAATAACATGGACTGAAATGGAGTGTGCTATCTTTGGCATTAGTTCTAAGTGCCCTTCCTTTTACTCCTACTTGTGGAAAGGGTCAGTGTGACTGGGGTCCTAGTGGGGAGCCAGCTGTGGTCACTCAATTAGGGTGAACTGCAAAGAACGGGGCAGCCAAACTCCAAAAAACTGGTGGATATTCCAATACTTAGATTCACCAAGCCAGCATAAAACAGCTTCTTTATTACCTTACTGGTTACTCAGAAGTCCAAACAACACAGTTCCCTTAAAGTGATCCAGCCTCAGGCCTCCATCCAGGTACCCACGTCAAATATGATGAAAATTTCTGTAAATCTTACTTCATCATATAAAAGAAAAGGTTCTACCAATCCCAAAGGATCGGACACATTACCTCCCAGATTAATGAATGTTTCAGATCTTACCCAAATACACGCTACAGCCAATTCTTATTAACTAAACTAAAATTTTATTTAAAAAAACGAAAGAGAGAGAGTATGGTTAAAAGATCAATATACATACAGACATGAGTTCAATTCATTTAGGTGTAGATTCATGGCAGAGATGGTGAGCTTTGTGATTGCAAAGAGTTTCTTTAGAATTCAGTTCATAGGTCATAGTCCGATGTCCAAATCTCATATTCAGGGCGTACCAGCCTAACTGGGACCTCAGTCTTGCGACTCAAACTTCCCCTGACGAAGCCTAAGCAGATCTGAGATGACAGAATCAGGACCCAAGGATCTTTTATACAATTTCATGTCCTCTTTGACAAGTTGGAATTTCCTCGGGGAACAAAAGGTAATTAGGATGACTTTGAAGGAAGTCCATCACCGGTACTTAGCTATAGGAATTAACATAAGGCCATTTGCCTTTTCCTCCACCATTCACAGTACATTTCAAAGAGAGATGAATACTGAGAGATCCCGTATTTATAATTCATTTAAATGATATCAGAATACAACATAGACAGGGACTGTTGATTACATTGTCGACCCTACTCATACATATGAAAATACACACCAACACAAATATTATCTCCGCACATGTCTTCTGTGAGTTATTTATTTTGCAGGATGTTTAACCCTTTCTAGCCATGCGTCACATCCCAACGTGAGACTGGTGTGGAAGGGCAAAATTAGAGCTCCTGGATACCCCTTAACAACCTTCCAACATTGATATGAGCTGTGTTTATACTGAATTCTTTGTGAGGCCAAATTATTGATGCATGCTTTGGCCCCAGCCAAAAACTTTATCCATACTTTGTGAAACACTTTACTGATTCCAGGGTTTGGTCTATCTGTTAACTTAACATAGCCATTAATGTTTTTCAAAGAGCACTTACTCTGGCATTCAGTCATGAAAGCTGTGAGGTGTTGTACCTCAGTTTCCCCTTTTGCACAACAGTTCAAGCTTGTGGTAGTTTTTCTGCTGTGTACTGTTTCAAGATTAGATACAGGCACTAACTGTGAAATATCAGGATCTCCAGGCCTTTTAACATAAAGTGTGTTGTCATGTAATGAAACAGTATAACCATGAAGGCTTTTACAACATAATGAGTTCTTATGTATCACCCCCAACATGTTCAAGGGTTTTTCAAAAAAACCCCTGCACAATGTACATTTTTACAGTTTTTGGTATCGGCAACAAGTTAGTTACAATCATTAGCAATAACATTAGTTTTATCACAAGTGTACATTTACAATTATTTTTGTCATGCCAAGCCTTTGGTTTAGACAAATCATTCTTTAGGTCAACTTGTTCAATATCTATTTTGAATCTTTGTAGCTTTTTCTTGACCTCAGGGTCTTCCTTAACATAGGCTTTACTTCCTTGGGTTTTGGTATTTTAGGGTTAACCTGTGGCTTTTATTTGCAAGGTTTAATCCTTCCCTTCCTCCCTGTCCAGTAGGGTCAAAATCTGAACTCTTTTGTGTAACAGAATCTATTGGCTGGCTGGGTGCGTCCTCTTTGCTAATGGCTATGGGCAAGTCTTTCTCCCCCCAGTCAGTCAGGTAATTTGCATCAACACAGACACTAGCTTGTTTACTAGTTTTCAAATCCTCAACCTTTACCAATTCCCAGTCTGGACTCTGTCTTAAAGAGATACCATCCATTTTCACTAGCATGTTAGACTCAAGGTTTTTTTGTTCTTCCCTTACCAACCTCTGCTTCCACATGGAATCAGATGTCAAGTACACTAAGAGACTACAAGACATATCCAAAATATCTAGAGATGAGTTTGCCTGCTCTCCCCTGCATCCTTGTAACCCAGTAACCCGATCTTTCCTCAGTACCTGAGTCACAGACTGCTTACTTAAAGAATCAACATGGAGACGTTCATGTTCCAACAACATTGTCTCCCCAACAAGCTGATTAAGCTTATAGGGCTGTTTAAATTCCCTAACAATTTTTATTTCATTTGAAACCTTTTCAAAGCTATCCACACTAGGGTGACCAGACGTCCCGATTTTATCGGGACTGTCCCGATATTTGCTTCTTTGTCCCGCGTCCCGACCAATGTTTGGTCGGGACACTGGACAAAAAAGAAATTTTGCCCTCCGCTCTGGCGCTCGTGCCCCCCCCCCGCCCCGGCTCCGCCCCCTTCTCCCCCCATTGGCTCCCTCCCCAAATCCCCGCCCTGGCCCCGCCTCTTCCCCAACCACGCAGCATTCCTCCTCCCTCCCAGGCTTGCAGCATGGCGGCGCAAGCCTGGAGGGAGGGGGTGGCGGCGGTGCCTGGAGTCAGCTCTGGCACCCGGGCACCGGGTGGGCAAAGGGGGGCTGGCAAGGGAGAGAGACGGGGGGCTCAGCTGTGAACCCCCCCGCTGCGCCAGAGGGCTCCTGCCCGGGCCGCTGCACCCAGGGCCGGGAGCGCAGCCTGGAGGCTGCTGCAGCCCACGGGGCAGCGCGGTGGGTCCAGTCGGGGGCAGTGCGGAGCAGGCAGGGGCCAGGTGGGCGGCGCGGGGGCGGGGGCCGAATCCCTGCTGCTGCCAGGGAGCCCCGCGCCTCTCCCTCCCGCTCGCGGCTGCGGCTCCTTCCCGGCGGGACGCGCCCCCCGGCCTGCCCTGCGCACATGCGGCGCGCGTCCAGCTGCTCCTTCCCGGCGGGAGGGAGACTAGGCACGGGGGACGCGCGCCGCATGTGGCCGGGGCAGCGGGAGGCGCGTCCCACCGGGAAGGAGCCACAGCCGCGAGCGGGAGGGAGAGGCGCGGGGCTCCCTGGCAGCAGTGGGGATTCGGCCCCTGCCGCCCACCCGGCTCCTGCCCACTCCGCGCTGCCCCCGCCCGGACCCACCGTGCCCCGCATATGCCCGTGGCGGGCCGGGGGGCGGGAGGCTCCTCTGGGAGGGCAACGCGCGGGGCCGGGGCCTGCTAATGCCCCAGGCCCCTTTAAAACTCTTTTTTTTTTTTTTTGCTCCGCCCCCCCCTTTTTTTTGCTCCGCCCCCTCCCCTTTTTTTTGCTCCGCCCCTGTCCCGATATTTTATACTACTAATCTGGTCACCCTAATCCACACTGGGTCTTTCTAAAGCAAAGTCAGTGGATCTATATACCTCAGAAAGACTATGGCAGTTAGGAACTGGAACAAGTCTCCCAGACAAACTGCTGCTTTCTCTATAGTGATTCACCCTGAGTTAACTCAATCAAATCACTTCCACACCCATCAGTTGCAGCAAACTGCTTGCAAAAACTACCCTGAAGATTTTTTTCTTCAGGAATCTTTCTAAGCAACAACCCATTTTTCACAGAAATTCTGCCCTTGTCCTTTTCACCTAGGGCTTCCTCTAAAGGAACATTTTCCTAAGCAACAACAGACTCTTTCTGGATTTCACTTAAATCCAGAATCACCTGTCCCATCAGGAGGATTTTCACAAAACCCCCTTTCAGGTAAACTGCTAGACTTCATAGTCACAAGATTAAAAGCATTCTCTTCCTTATTACAAGTTTCCACACTGTCAGTGGGTAACATAGTCAAATCACCTTCATGTTTTCCTTGTGCCCTGGCTATGATATCGCCCTGATCAGACAAGGTTGTCATATCTTTACACAGCAACATACTAGCAACAGGCAAAATAGATTTCAGAGTGGTAGCGGTGTTAGTCTGTATCAGCAAAAACAACAAGGAGTTCTTGTGGCATCTTAGAGACTAACACGTTTATTTGGGCATAAGCTTTCGTGGGCTAAAACCCACTTCATCAGATGCATGGAGTGGAACATACTGTAGGGAGGTATGTTCCACTCCATGCATCTGATGAAGTGGGTTTTAGCCCATGAAAGCTTATGCCCAAATAAATGTGTTAGTCTCTAAGGTGCCACAAGGCAAAATAGAAGCACCAGAATCGCTTGGTCTCTAGGAGCTATTTATGACATTAACTGGATGCAACCTAGTTACAATGTCATCATCCCTAGCAGACACAAATTCAGGACCACTTCCTCCCTGGGCTTTAGTTGTATCCAGAATCAGCTCTGGGTCAACTGATACATTTTCAACCATCATAGGCTGACAGGCTTCTTCTGTCTGCTTTACAGACAGAAAAGAGCTGGAGAAACATTCCCCTTTAACAGACAGACAGCTTGGGATATCCTTTCCTTTGTCCCAGCACATATGGCTGTTCATGGACAATTGCTTGGAGATTGGGGTAGCTCCCTTCATAGGCAAGTCATTACCCCTAACAAACACAGGAATATTTCCTTCACTGTCACAGTTCTCCACACTGGTACCAGGTAAGGTATAGGGATACTCGTGTTCCACTAATCTTGCCTTCCCAAACTGTTAATTAGACAAAGCTATCCGCTCAGAAGGCTGCCTACGCCATCTAAACTTTCTTTGTCTTTTCCTCCCTTAACAGAGAAACTGCTGTTTTCCACAAATAGTGTCTAATGTTTTCACCCCTCAGCTCACACTAAGCTTCTTTAAGCACATCACTTTTACCTGGGTCAGGCTTACTTTCCCAAGCTTTACTAGCCAACATTCCATCACCCATAAAAAAGGTACCCTTTTCTTCCTCAATCAGGGCTTTAACCTGATCACCAACTTTAATTTGCTCTAGAGAAACATCTTCCTGAGCCTTATCTAATGCAGACAATTAGGAATTTTTTCCACATATGCACTGCTTCTTTGCACAGATGAACCACTATCTTCCTCCTACAAACATTTGGAAAACCCTCCATAGGCAAATCCTTGCCCCTAGTAGACACAGGTTCAGGATTTCTTTCCTGTGACTGGTTTATGTCATCAACTTGACTGAACTAAGTTTTAATATCATCCCCAATCAAAAGATCCTTAGGCAATAACTTCCTTACACCAGCTATAACTTCATGTTTAACACCATTCCATTCAAGATGGATTCTGATTAAAGGCACACTTACAGTAAACTCAGAGGATTACAATATTCACACTCTGATTTGGTAAATAAATCTTCCTCTTTGACAAGATCTGTTTTAACAAGAGGGATGTTAGAAGCTATAATTTGCCCTGAACAGCTTTTACCATTGACTTTTACATTCTCTGCACAAGTTATGGGGTTACCTTCACTTGAGCTCACAGTAAAAGCATTTACATAAAAGGTGGCAGTGTTGGGGTAAATTTGGTTACACACAGACAACTGCTTAGAGTGAGACAACATAGCAACATTGTTACAAACTCGATAGATTCTATCCCCATCTTTGTTGTTGAGAGGAACTGGTTTTTCAGTATGATATAGTTTCTGTTGTTCCTTTATTCTCTTGTTCTTCTAGTTCTTCTAGCTTCTAGTTCCTGTAATTGAATATATGCCATTTTTTGTTCATGTTCAAAACACAGGCGTTCTCTTTTAGCGGCTTCTCCTTCCATATCAGCTATTTTTTGCTTTTGTTTAATTTCTAGCTGCTGATTTCTCACTGCAAGCATTTTCGTTGGGTCTGCTTCCTTATCACTGGCAATTAACAGATTTTTCAGTTCCTGCTCTGGGGCCTTTTGCTTAAAATACAACCCTCTCTGTAAGCACAATTCTTCCAGACTTTTCTGTCAGGATCTTGATCGTGGGTCACTCACTGTAACTGATTTTTAACCCTTAAACTCTCCAATATCAAAATTAAAATTTGACAAGCATGTGGTTCTGATCCAAAAACCTAATTAACCTGTGGTAATGTGTATCCAAGCACGACTATGCCACTGTGACCAGGGTCCTAGCGGGGAGCCAGCTATGGTCACTCAATTAGGGTGAACTGCAAAGAATGGGGCAGCCAAACACCAAAAAGCTGGTGGATATTCCAATACTTAGATTCACTGAGCCAGCATAAAACAGCTTCTTTATTACCTTACTGGTTACTCAGACGTCCAAACAACACAGTTCCCTTAAAGCCTCAGGCCTCCATTCAGGTACCCACGTCAAACATGATAAGATTTACAGAAATTCATTTCATCATATAAAAGAAAAGGTTCTACCAATCCCAAAGGATCAGACACATTACCTCCCAGGTTAATGAATGTATCCGATCTTACCCAAATACATGCTACAGCCAATTCTTATTAACTGAACTAAAATTTATTTAAAAAGATCAATATACATACAGACATGAGTTCAATTCATTTAGGTGTAGATTCATGGCAGAGATGGTGAGCTTTGTGGTTGCAGAGAGTTCCTTTAAAATTCAGTTCATAGGTCATAGTCCAATGTCCAAATATCACATTCAGGGTGTACCAGCCTAACTGGGACCTCAGTCTTGCGACTCAGACTTCCCCCAACGAAACTTAAGCAGATCTGAGATGACAGAATCAGGACCCAAGGATCTTTTATACAATTTCATGTCCTCTTTGACAAGTTGGAATTTCCTCTGGGAACAAAAGGTAATTAGGATGACTTTGAAGGAGGTCCATCACCGGTACTTAGCTATACGAATTAACATAAGGCCATTTGCCTTTTCCTCCACCATTCACAGTACATTTCAAAGAGAGATGAATACTGAGACATCCCGTGTTTACAATTCATTTAAATGATATCGGAATACAGCATAGACAGGGACTGTTGATTACATTGTTGACCCTACTCATACATATGTAAATACACACCAACACAAATATTATCTCCCCACATGTCTTCTGTGAGTTATTTATTTTGCAGGATGTTTAACCCTTTTTAGCCATGCATCAGTCATTTTATTAGATTTATTTCCTTACAACAAAAACATGTTCATTTAAATCTTTTAAAATTGTTTTGAATTGAAAAAATAACATGTTCTGTGTATCTGAATCCTAACAACTTACTGTCAATTTTATATGAGAGCACATAACATAAATGCCAACTTTGAATCAACATCTGCTCAAAACAGAAATTGGAGGTAGCCTTTCACTTGTGTCCTGGGCCCATGGCTGACGGGTTATAAGTAAAATGGAGTGTGATTTTAGTCTCTTTTGCTATGACCAGTGGTCCACTTTACAAAACTAGCACCCAGCCAGGAACAGTAGGCAGCATCGGCTCACAGGATGCTGAATAGCCGGCCTTTTATACTTAGGCTGCCTTGGCAACTTTCTCAGCATTTTTTATAAGTATGTCATGCATTTGCTAAATTGAAGAGCACTGAAAACGCTGGTGCTAGGAACAATTGTACTCCAAATGAAACTGCCTTTCTGGTTAGTGGAGAAGCAGCATGGTCCAGACCTGAAAAATAACACTTGTTGAGCAACACCTGTGGCTGCCAGCTCTGGGGTCAGGTGTGTGTGGTGTTTATGCCTGGATTGGACTGCAGTATTGAAACCAAGTGAAAATCAGAGAAGTTCTTTACTAAAACTTTCATATGGCTGTCAAGAAATCTGATTCAAGAAAAAGTACAAAGATTTGTATATCTCTTTCCTCTGTAGGTGAAAACATTGGAATACATCAAGAGGCAAAGCAAACAACCTGAAATGAGTCATTTTACAGAGCTGGCACTAAGACTCCCTCTGCAGTCCAGGACCTGATGAATATTACCCTTTCCAAAGTCATCTGTAACGAAGGGCATGTTGCCAAGTCCATAAAATAGAAGCTTTATCCTGAGCTTTTATTAGAGTTCAATGTATTTTCATTTTTAAGTTTCACTTAAAACTTTTGATTTGGACAAGGTAAAGCTGTTCTAACAAAGTGCAATAATTTGAACTAAGTTTGGTTCCAATGGTGTCATTAAACAGAATCTGATTGAAATGTTTAGGTTCAGTAAAGTGTATCTGAAAATTTCTGATGGCAAATAACATTCCAGACCTGAATTTGACATGACTTAAACAACATAGGAAGAAAATGATCCACATAATCATATTCAGGAGTTCCCCCTTCCCCCATCTTCATTCCATTTAGGACATATTATTTTCTCCTGTGTGCAAGCAATATGTTGATGTACCATCCTACTTCATGATCAGCAGTAGTTCTAGATGAGAATTATGCCTGACTTCTTTGTAGACAGGGTTGTTTCCAATATTCATGTGGCCAGTTCCAATACAACAGGAATATGGCTGAGATGTTACTGTTTTCTGGATTTGAAAAATCATTTTTGTAATACACTTTCACCAACATGTTTATGCTTTTCATTTTAGTCTAAAAATGTTTTGTAAAATGGAAGGAAACTCTACATTTAATCTGGCAATCAGTGGGAAGATTTCAGAGGAAAATGCAAATGTATTTCGAGTCCTCTGGGTTTTCAGTCCAAATGCACAGTATCATCAAATAAAAACTGTTAATGTGCAGTTTAGTTCATCTGTTTATTCCTTATTACATGTCTCCACAGTCATCACCTGACTGAACATCCTGTGATTATTAGTTACATTTGCTATTATACTGCTTAACAAATTCCACTCTGCCACTTCTAGCCAGTGGCAAGGAGCCAGGATGTGAGGTTGCTGCTACTGCCATAGGGGCCCTAGTTTTGATTGAGTTTAGACAATTTACTGAGTTAATCTCTACAATAACCATGGATGACTAAAATACTCTAGCCAAATTTTGAGCAAAAAGTTGTCTTTTTGTTGAGGGTGAAAATTCCATTTGTGTGAATGAAATTCTGTAATAAAATAGCTGTGCTCTGTGGTAGAAGGTGTACCCCTTAATGCGTGTGGAATGGTGGTGTCAAAACATTCTCCATCATGCTGAGACTGATGACTGCCTCATTAATTAAAACGAGGAGTAATGTCCCCAAAAACTAGTTTAGCTGGAGAGCAGAAGTGTTAATCAGTCGATGATTGCAGCTTTTTATTGTTTTTGCAGGTGGTGTGTTAAGAAATGCAGGTGTCCATTACTTGTGCATCATCACACATGCTGGGGTTTAAAATGGATGCAGCTTAACTGCTCTTTTAAAAAAAAAAAAAAAAAAAAAAAAAAACTGACTGTAGTGATAGGCCAGTTGAGGTGAATAACTGCTCTGGTTGCCAGGCAACAACTGATTTTTCTGCAACATATTTTGAGTCTATGGTGATTATATCAAAGGGTCCACTTGTCAATGGACACTCCCTACCTCATTTGCTGTTTGTAATTTATTTGAGTATGCGCAGCTTGCAGCAGAAGCTTAGGAATATGTTTTCATTCAGAGGGGTTGAATGATATTGGATGCTTGTTAATACTATTTTTAAAATTTAGATTGGAAATAAGGTTTTTCAAAAGTAATCGTGTAGGGTCTATAACCATAAGAACAAGTGTATCATAGCTATGCAATATGGAATGGGGCATCTATTTGACTGTTTCCATTCTTTGCTCATATGCTGTTAATTGTCAGTGCAGAGTCTGGGGAGAACCAGAATTACAGGTGGTCAGTGAGAGGGGAGTGGTGCTAATTTAGTAGATTAAAGGTTTTTTAAAAATTAACCTGATGGTGTGCAAGTGCTAAACCATTCTCAGCTTCCTTCGCACCCCCCGAGTGTGTTTACTCACGTTACAGCCACTTTGTCTTGCTGTGTTTCACCCATGGTTCAATTCCTTTGGAAGCCTGGGAGTTCTCTAGCTAGATGTCTGCTCTACCCGTTTAGTGGTAGTGTTGGCTGGTTTGGTGTGCCCATGTATGGGGTAATGATGATCTACAAATCTGCAGTGTAGAAAATGCATGCAAGGACTCTAATCCTGCTAGTTGTACAGCTACTGTGGCTTTCTGTGATATATGGACGTGCAGAATACCAGGATCCTTTCACAGAAGGTAATATACAAATGTCACAGAAGATAGAGATATTGAACAGCTCTGCAACCTATTTTATGATCAAACAGAAGTCTGAGGCCTCTGAGCCTCAATTTTTCTTAACCAATAGCTTTTAAATTGTCCATAGCATTTTACACATTTTCAAGGTTACTTAGTTTGGCAGTTGATTTAAGCCAGGTCCACAAACCCTGCCATTATATACCCTGATGCAATGCACCAAAAATTATTATTCTTTCCTTGCTCCTTGCCCTGATTTTCTCTTAGATGTTAATGAGCGAAAACCCAAGAAATATAACTAGTGATCAGGTTGTAGCTAAGTGAATTGAAGTAGGACCCTGTGAAGGCTATATATAGGGGGAAAGAAAAAGTTGTAGGAACACTACGTAACATTTATGAAGTGAGGATGGTGTCTCAGCTTGTCATACAGTTATCCTAACCCTGTTACCAGGTTGTAATTTGCCTGTAAGGAATTATGTCAAATACCCAAGCATGGTAAAATAATGGCATTAGTACATCCATTTGTACACTGAACTATATGGACCCATATGTTTCCTCATTGGCCATTTAAGATTTTCACCATATTGTTCCATTTTTTTACTTGTGTGTTCTTCCACACCCATGTAGCTGTACAGTGACAGACAAGGCGCCTTTGCTAAGAACAAAGATCTAATTGGGAAATAAATGAACATACCCAGTCTCATTAAAAACCATTGCTTAATTTCAAAGCTACAGTAAAATGAAGTTTAGGTACAAAGAATAAAATGTTTTCATTATAAATATATACAAATCTCTTAAAACATTACAGCTGCTAAATGCAAAGGAAAGATTGAGGAATGTGCAAGTTACATATAGCTAGCGCAGGGGCTGAAGTAGGGCTCCTCACAGAACAAGACTATCAATGTTCAAATCCTGCCCTCTTTTTTAATATACAAGTCTGAAAAGCACTGAGGGGAGTAATTCTACACACCCCACATGCTGAAACAAGCCTCAGTAAACGAGAAAGGAAGGTGCATATTGTGACTCTATATTGAAAGTGACTAAAAATGGTCTCCATGCTCAGCAGTGCTCCTCCTGCTGCTCTGCAGAACCAGCCCAAATAGGGGAGAGTGAACTGGACTCATCATTCTGATTCACATCACAGCATTATGTTCCAATGGCAAAGCAACCTGTGAAACTCCTCAGTTGATACTCTTGGTTACACGCCTGAGAGTAAGGCCTCAGTTGATGACACAGGTTTAAGAGTAATAGAGCCTGCAGCATCTTTGTTGTAGAGATGTGCTACCTGCGTCAAACCAGCTTGACTTTCAGATCCCAGGCTAACCTTGCTGTGGCTCACGGTGCAGATGTTGGTTTCCCGCCTCCACTCCTACGCTGACCAAATCACCAGCCAAGATTTTTCCCACTCCTTCCTCTGCTTCTCCAATTTGACTCTTGCCTTGCTCAGAGCAAAACAAAGGAAGGTGTCTCCAGCAGCACAGCTGGCACTCTTCATGTCTTGGCAAGAGAAGGTTGAAGTTAGAATGTGGGTCTAGCGGTAGCATTCTACAGACCTTGACGTTTCTGTTTAGTGAGAAACCTCTGCTGCCTGAGAAGAGCGAGGCCGGAGCTAAAGCCAATTGCAGGGCTGTGACAGGCAAGCCAGCCACTTGGCTGGAGGGGGGAGAATTCCAATGTGAGGGTAGAGGCTCTGCCTGAGGTAGTCCAGGGCTGTAACTGACGTAGCAAGGGGAGGAGTTTGACCTGAGGCAGCCTCAGACCCTGCAGAAGAAAGGATTCAACATTTCAATGAGGGAAGGGAGGTCACCACGCCCCCTTTTCCTTGTCTGAGGTACTGGAGTAGATTAGTGGGGGCTTCCTACTCATCAGGTGGCTTTAATCTCCCTTTATAGGAGTTACCTAAAAAGCCATTGGATGACTCCTGGGGGTTTTTGTGTACACAGACCAGACTTTGCAAAGAAACTTGCCCTCTCAAGGGGGTACAGAAGAGCAGGCTAACACTTGTTTCAGAGCAATGGCTGGAGAAGCAGAGGAGGGAGGCCTAGCAAATGGGAAAACCTGGGTGGACATCATCCTGCCTGTTGGAGAGCGATGAGAAACAACTGAGCATCTGCAAAACAGTAAGTAAGTGGGGAAAATAATTTGCCTTTTACCTTGTAAACTGAGCCATATTGCTGTGGAAATGCTGGACCCAGGAAGTGGCCACACTGCCATTTTTAGAGTCACTTTACAGCTATGCTAACACTTGTGAAGACCATCTCCTCCCCGCCCCCATATCCCAGTAACCAGTGGCAGGACACTAAGTGAAAGTATTAAACCAGTTAATACACACAGCTTTTCAGAGTTTCAAGGAGACAATGCCACCCTTACTGATTCAGGCTCTCTGGAGTTCCAAATCTGCATAGATTGAGTAAATATACAATTGCATTTATACAGTTCATGCTCTCTTGTACACAGCCAGTGAAAATGTGACTGTGCAACATTACATGTAGGAGTTAATCCAAAGGTTAAGAAACAGGAATTTCATTCATGCAGGTCTATGATGGACCTTCATGTGGGTTGTGCAGTTCTGAGAAATAGTCTTGGCCACACTAGCCCCTGGGAATTCTGCCAGTTTACTAGGACCAGGATTTGGCCCTCAAAGCAAAGCTACCAAAACAGATTAACACAAATAATGAACAATGTTAGTTAGCAAGGAAGAAGTAGAAATTAAGCGTGGCGCAGTGACTCATTGAAAGTTACTATCCATATCTTGCCATGCTTAACTGGTGCATAGAAATTATAACCAAGATTCATTGGCACAGCTACCTTATAGATAGTCACTAACTGGATTTTTGATGTTGAAATAAAATGTTGCTCGTGAGAGCTTGGGAAGTAAAAATGATTTGGCTTGTGGCATTTTTGAAAAGGAAAAAGCTAGAGACCATTAAAAAAACCATGAAATTTGCAAACAAAAAGTAGCCTGTTGATCAAATTCTAGACTTACCTATAGTGTTTCTTTCAGTGCAAAAGGCCATAATTTGGCACCACACTAGCAGAAAAATGTATGTGAGGAGTTTACATGATGGACTGTAAAACCGCAAAGGAACCATTATGTTCCCTTGAGTCACTAAAATGTATTAAAAAGGGTTTATACATTCTGCATTCTAAGAGTCTAAATAAATATTTACAAGATTTAAACGGCCACAGGCTACAGCTGCAGGTCTCAAACCTTTGCTGAAGGAGATTTTCTCCCCATTGCTAAAGAACATACTGGCAGACCTTCAAGATACATTGGGATTTGTCATTCAGCTGTGGTTAGAACTCAGTTCCATGTGCACTGAGATTTCTAGTCACATCACCACTTGGTGGCAAACTGGGTGTTGAACTTGGTTTCATCCCAAGAAAAAAATGTAGAAAGCAAGTCTGAATGGTTTTTCATCCCCCTCACGTTGCTGCAATGAAGTTTAGTCCTCAAATTTAATAGATTTAGAAACATATTTATCGATGTACACTTTTTTGTTGGCAATAGGCTGGAATCCAAGGCCAATTCCTCTATGTTGCTTCAAGTTTACTGCTTTCTCAAACTCCAGTTGCAGGGTCTGCTTTAAGGTTTCCTCACCTTTCCTGTTCAGAGCCATGTTTGGTTTTTCTGTGGTTCCTGGTGGATCCTGGCTTGAGGCAGAACCCTTTTTAAAACCGCCCATCAGTTTAAGGAATTTTGTTTTTTGGTCTGAACTTTCAAAAGTAGCTGTGCTCCACTGGCCAAACTTTATATCCTGCTGAATAAAACAAGATGATTAGGAAGTTCTACCTGAACTATATCTATTATCCATAAACTCATAGAATCACAACATTAAATGACACCAGCTTTAAGGGTTGCAACCACCAGTAGGCTATAAAGCTTGTGACAAAGACACAAAAACCGTAGTGGGGTCCTAGCACACCTTGGGAGTAAGCTAAGGCAAGGGAAGGAGAAATTGTTCTCTTCCTACTTCTGCCTCCCATCTCTCTGCCTGCTCCATGCTCTACTTCAGGGAAGCACATGGTAAGGAACTCTGGAGCAGAGTGAGGTGGAGGTTTGAATGGGGTAACCCTCAGGATCCAAGCGCACCAAGCCATGTTCACTACCCACCATCAGAAACAACACCATGAACCCAATCCCACTGGCATTTGCAGCCACTAAAAACTACAAGTCTTGAAGCAACCAAAGGGGAGACATTTTAAGCAGCTTTGAACAAGGCATGTACACTGCCTAAAGAGGAGATAGGAATTGCATGGAAAGACACCCGTGAACAGATCCACCTACTATATTTCTTTCAAAAACTGTTCAGTATTTGCGACAGGGAGTTTTGAACCCTTCTCCATCTAACCTAGAGGCAGGCTTGAGTGGTTTCATCGTGCTGGCATAGCCAATCATAACTGCTTCTGTTAATGAAGTAGTACGGAGGGGCTTTGCTGCTGCACTAGCATTCAGCAATGCTGAGTACAAATGTAGGCCCCCTATCTGTAAGGTGCTGAACAGCCTCAACCCCACACAGCACTGTACATGATCTGGCCCATGATGAGCTAAAGGAGAAGGAAACAGAAGGTGCAACTACATATTAGAACAGCTAGGCATTAATAGGTGCCCAGGACTGACTCCAGAGTACTTCCTACTGTTTGTCTGTCTCAGATTACTAAAATTATCACAACTGTGTTTTGCACAATTACAATCACTGCCCACTATTTTCAGAACTTCTGAAGGGTGGAATAAAAGCTACAGCCTAAATTACTTAGGCTTTGTTTAGTGTTAAAATAAGTGCTTCAACTCCTGTCTAGAACTAATACAGCACAGTTTACCACATACTCATTTCAAAATATTGCACCCTTGCTTTGCCTCAATGTAGTAAATATAAACTAAGGGTATGTCTATACTACCCGCCGGATCGGCGGGCAGCGATCGATCCAGCAGGGGTCGATTTATCGGGTCTAGTCTAGACGTGATAAATCGATCCCCGAGCGCTCTTCTGTTGACTCCAGTACTCTTCCACCGCGACAGGCACAGGCGGAGTCGACAGGGGAGCAGCAGCAGTCGACTCACTGCAGTGAAGACACCACGGTAAGTCGATCTAAGTACGTCGACTTCAGCTACATTATTCACGTAGCTGAAGTTACATAAATTAGATCGATTTCCCCCTAGCCCCCCAGTGTAGACCAGGCCAGAGGATAAGCCATGTATGTACAATTACAGCATTTACTTCCCAATTATGTAATGGGACAGTGTGTAGTCTGTCAGATTATGGACTGATGCTCCAGCGAACCTTCAGAGATGAGCCAAAGAATGTTCAATGACTGTTTTCAAAGCCGTGGTAACCAATAAAGAGAGGGTTGCTGTGTCAGATGGGTTGCAAATGGTACAAAAGGTGCATCATGATCCATTTTAAGATCACAGTGACAATAGACTGCATCCAGCAGGACATCCATATAGCTGAATATGCAGTCACGGCACCATGTTCATTCCTGTTTTGTCTCCAGTATCTCTTTCCCCTTTATCTTTCGGCATCCAACTTCTCTGCCATCTGGGCTCTTCTCTGATAAATTCCCAAAGACATAAAAAGCCTTCTCTAGCCACACTTTAGTTATTCTAATGAGTTGGCTGCTTGGCTTTTCTAGAAAAGGTTTCAGACCTGTCCTCTATTTTCATTTTCCTTATGCAGAGGTAGGTATTAACAACCTCAGCAACTGTTTCTAATAAAAAGTTAACTATGAAGACACAACCAAATCTGGCCCGTAGGTTCTAAGCACTAATTTCTCTCCCCACTAGTTAACTATCCTCTACAGGCACAACATTAAAAACACACACTCAACCCATAGGACCACTGGCAACTGCTGTAGTTTGTCATTCTTATCTCTAGCCTTCCATACTTCAGCTGCTAACAAAAGCAGGAGGGAAGGAGTTCTGCTCCAGTGGTAGGAGCATTCACGGGTGTCAAACAATGGAGCTCCACATCAGCCAGAGTCACCTCCTTTATATATAGTTAAGTTGTATGTAGCCCACTCTTCTTAAACCACCATCTTCACCACACAGCCAAGATGATAGACAGCGCACCATACACACTGCAACAATTGCAATAGTGGCAGCAATCTGGGAAGGGTTTTGTACATGATACATAGCCAGTGGCCGTAGAGTCTTTTAATTCAACATAGACTAGGCTGTCTGCTTTTAAAAGCAGACTTTCCACCTTACTGAGGAGTTTCACTTTGAACAGGATACAAACCACCTCATTGATATTTCAGCTTTTGTAGAAGTTTCGTAATTTTGTCGTACAGCTGCTGTAAGTCAGTGTCTGTGACACCAACATTCTTTCTGGGAGGTGGAGGATACATATCAGCACAGATGCAGAAATAATTACACCTTTTCAAACCCTATAATTTTTTAAGTTAACTGCTGGCAATTACTACACATTGCTTTTACTGCAGCATTTCCAGCTTGCTCTTTGTGAAGCTCACTAATTAGTCTTCATAGCTTCTATTCTGTCATGTGCTAATAACCACTCATAGTTCAGCATCAAAGGACTGGGGTTCCCTGCCAACATGTCATTTTCTGAATGACGTCAGAGCCCTTTAGATAGTTTCAAGGCATACCTTGAAATAAAAGCAGAGTTCTCTTCCCAATCCCCTCCCCTATGCAAAAAGTTACACGTTTTATAGATTTCAGCCATTTGATTCATGTACGTTCATACTTCACTAGAACTGTGGCAGTCTTCTCGTGCAGATCAGACAGCGGAGATAATTTGGGATACTAATAAGGCCCCCTCCCCTTTCTGAATCCCACCACCCCGACTAAAGGCCAGCAATTACAGCAGCTGACAGACGTTCCACTCTAAATCTGCCAGGGAGCAGAAGTGGCAAAGACAAAGAACCAAGACAAGCTCTACAGAGACATAGGTGTGAGCTGCAGAAGGTGAAAACTTGACTGACAGGGGAAGGGGGCATCTGCACTATATTTTCTTAGTCCCCTTTTGGCCTTCCCACTCCCACTCACATACTTGAGCTGAGGTACCAGGTTACATTATTTGTTTATAGGAGACAGCAAGCTTTTCAAATGGATTTGTCAGTTTCTCCATTCCCTCGCCCCAAGTGAACTTCCTTCCCAGAAGAAGTGCTTCTGCCCCTTGACATGCACAGCAAGCCACCTACTTGTGAATGACCAAAGTGTCTACCAAGTCATCATGGAGACTATAAAACAAGCTGGCTGGGTTTGATGCTGCTCAGTAATTTGGGACTAGCTCCCTGCTCTCCATTTCTACCAGCAAACTATGTGCTAACTCTAGTCCCAGTGACAACTATATGCAGGGGTTAGTGTTATTTATATTCCACAATAAATAGAAAATGATTTTGCAGCAAATTCATCTTGGCTAATTTTCCAGAGGGAGCAGGGAAAATACTACTTTTCAGGACTAGTGATGGGAATTAGAGCTCTGTACAATCCCACTGCTATTGGAGTTGGCTAGTCTGCTCCCAGTGCCTCTTGGGATTGGACTAATTTGTTCTGCAGTATGACCTCAAATTTGCAATCAGAAGAGAGGGTTGTGTGCCAAGTGGCATACATGACTAGCATACAGAGAAGGATGTGGTGCATTTTCACAAGCGGTGCTGTGGACACATTATCCCATCAGATCAAGCTCTAGGCTCATACGTACAGATTCCACTTTGTTTCTGAAAACCTTCGTTTTGCCAGATTCTCTATCAATCTCTTCTTGCAGAGCTTGCCGTCTAACCTAAAAGGAAGAAAAATAAAACGCACAAGATACTGGTTTGTGGGTGAAATTTTGGTTAACTGAATTCATGACATAAGAATGAGATGACAAGAAAAAGTGACTGGTTGAAAACCTGCCTTGTAACTTAACTAAAAGTTAGCATTCTAGCCTTTTGCACACTCGATTTCAGAAGATAAAGCCATTATTAATTTCCAACATTAGCATTTCTTACAAATAACTGGAAAATAAACTCTGGTACTTATCAAATGTATTAATTAGAGCTGTTGATTAATCGCAGTTAACTCACACGATTAACTAAAAAAATTAATCACGATTAATCACACTGTTAAACAATAGAATACCAATTGAAATTTATTAAATATTTTGGATGTTTTTCTACATTTTCAAATATATAGATTTCTATTACAACACAGAATACAAAGTTTACAGTGCTCACTTTACTTTACTTTACTTTAAATTTGTGACTGAACTCATTGGGGGGGGGAAATTATATATCCCCTGTTCTGTTTTACCCGCATTCTGCCATAGATTTCATGTTATAGCAGTCTTGGATGATGACCCAGCCCACGTTCATTTTAAGAACACTTTCACAACAGATTTGACAAAATGCAAAGAAGGTACCAATGTGAGATTTCTAAATCAATAGCTACAGCACTCGACCCAAGGTTTAAGAATCTGAAGTGCAGTCCAAAATCTGAGAGGGAAGAGGTGTGGAGAGTGCTTTCAAAAGTCTTAAAAGAGCAACACTCCGATACAGAAACTACAGAACCCGAACCACCAAAAAAGAAAATCAACCTTCTGCTGGTGGCATCTGACTCAGATGATGAAAATGAGTATGTTTGCTCTGCTTTGGATTGTTATCGAGCAGAACCCGTCATCAACATGGATTCATGTCCTCTGGAATGATGATTGAAGCATGAAGGGACATATGAATCTTTAGCGCATTTGGCATGTAAATATACCTTGTGACGCCGGCTACAACAGTGCCATGCGAACATCTGTTCTCGCTTTAAGGTGACATTGTAAACAAGAAGCGGGCAGCATTATCTCCTGCAAATTGTATCCAATCTTGTCTGAGCAATTGGCTGAAGTAGGATTGAGTGGATTTGTAGGCTCTAAAGTTTTACGTGTGTGTGTGTGTGTGTGTGTGTGTGAGAGAGAGAGAGAGAGAGAGAGAGAGAGAATGAATGCAGGTTTTTTAACATAATTCTACATTTTTAAGTTCAACTTTCACGATAAAGAGATTGCACTACAGTAATTGTATTAGGTGAATTGAAAAATATTATCTTTTGTTTTTACAGTGCAAATATTTGTAATAAATATAAAGTGAGCCCTGTACACTTTGTATTCTGTGTTGTAATTGAAATCAATATATTTGAAAATGTAGAAAACATCCAAAACTATTTAAATAAATGGGATTCTATTATTGTTTAACAGCACTTTTAATCACTTGACAGCCCTATATTAATCCTTCCAACTGGGACTGAATTTTCTTGGCACAAAGTCCACAGGCAGGTAACAAATACACAAATTGCCAGCATGGATGAGACATTGACAAGTGAGCATTAAATCTGATCATCTACTTCAAACCCTTTGGCATCCACTGCAGCACCATGCCCCAGATTTTACCCTGCCTTGGCTCATGGAAGATGCAGCATATTCCATCTGGTAAGTAGTAAAATCTCTCGCATGTGTGCGCACAGTACCAATCATTGCTAGATCCAGACACACCTACTACTAGGGTTTGACTTTACACAAATCTACACAGGATATAGAAATGAGTCTATACCTTGTCTATATTTATTTCATCGCAGTTGCCTTTCCTTTCCTCTACCACTGTTACATCATCCTTACATTCCTGCAAAACAAAGATATAAACCTGAATAGAAGTATGAATATCTACTCGTTTAACTGCAATTTACATAGTGGCAGTGACAAATTTCAGAACATTGCCTAATAGACACAGTGCAGTGTTGCAAAGTCAGGTAAATGGAAACAGTCAAATTCTAAACTGAAAGTGACAATTGGGCCTGTGCATGTCCTTGTGGAGAGATTTCCATCAACGGGGAGATACATCTGCCAAAGCTTTGCACAACGGACTCTCTGAAAAAGCGGAGTTATCAGGGACACCCAAGACCTTTGTAAAAGGGATGGGGAACATACAATTATCTGTTGCACAGAAGATGGAGACAGAGGCATTTCAGATTCAACAGTTTGGTAAAAAATCAGAGTTACCGTATTTTGAATCTGCAAATAAAAGGGATGGGTTACCAGCATCAAATCTGTGACACAAACATAACCAACATTGAGAACACACAGAAACTCGCTCCCTAAGGTAAGCAGGCCCCACTGTAAGGACAACTTTGAAAAATCAGTTCCAAAAATGAGATTAATGGGCAGCCAATGTGTTGGGTAAGTAATGGAGAGGCTAGGATAGGAAAATTAACTGGGCCACAATGGTTTGACTAGCTGAGAGAAGGTGTCCAGAGGAAAGATTCATTGAGAAAATTAGATAATTCAAGCATGAAATAATGAAGGAATGCTAGGACAAGGAGAAGATTTGTAAGAGACTTATGCTCACAGAGATTGCTATTTCTGTTGAGGGTTTTTTTCCCAACCAACCCATGGATAATTTAACTCATTTTCCATATCTACCTTTTTATACACTGAATTCAAATACACACAAATACGTCTAACCCTAACAGAAGAAAGAAATGCTTTCCACAATAAGGAGAGCTCATTCTCTGAACAAAAATGAAGTATCCAGTTTACTTCTACGTGGCCTAGTACTGTCTCTTCAGATTTCTTTAAAACAAAAGGGAAAACAGTGCTGACAGCAACAAACCAAGTTCAGCAAACAGAGTTGCAGTGATTTTAGTCTGAAGGGTAGGTGGCAGGCAAGAAAGGGAGAACTGTGTGCATCTACCCTTACTAATTCCCAATGATTGGTTGACCCAATGTGGGTTACTGACCATTGAGAAGTAGCAGGATCAGGCCTATATTTAGGGTGTCCCAATCTGAAGTTCTCCTGGACATGATGGAAGCTGAGAGTGGTTCGCACTTCATAAAATTAGGTCACAAGTAAACATCATATAAAAGAAGCAAACATATTTCTTCAGTACAGGATAGTCTTGGTTTATTTTGCTCAGGGCTATTAATTGTGACTGGACTCCATCAGTGTAATGAAGTCTCATTCACATAAGGCACTGCAGACTCTGCTGTGGTATCTTTGCTGCAAAATGAAAAGAGGGCTGGTTTTGTGAGATTGAGTGAGAATGTGCATATGTGAGGTTTATGCATGTATAACACACAGTGCCTGCCGTTAAAAAGGCCAGGTGAGTGAGAGAATATCTTTTACTAGACCAACTTCTTCTGTTGGTGAGAGAGACAAGCTTATCTTGGGACCAACGAGGCTACAACTACACTGCATGCATTTTGGCATTCGTGGTAACTATTGTTACCATAGTTATTTCCAGTTGAAAGTGTACAGAAAAACTGTGGGTACCTCAGAGCCCTATTCTACTCTCACTGACACCAAGAGCAAAACTCATTCAAGCAGAACAGGATTGGAGCTTCCTGGTAACCACTGGCATGTGCTCTCTTACACACATGCCCTTTTAGGCATTCATTTGGCCGGCAGCATGGAATATACCAGTGTTTTAAAGGTCAGTGCAGTCAGACCCTCAAAAAGAGGGAGTACTAGGAATGGCTCAACTCCCTGCAAGAAATATAGGTTTTAGAGGCTCTGAGTTTCAGCTTCTATTTCTGGACCACAATGAAGGAGCTGGAATGTCCTCTACAGATCCAAAGTGGTGGTTCATATTGCTCACAGACATGATGTATAAGAGCTAACATTAGTAAAGACTTGTTGCCAACCAAGCCAAATTTGTTATAAGTAACTTCATTCAGGGAGACAAATGTGAATCTCAGCTACAACTTGGATACTGCTGTGTATAGTCTTCAAAAAGCTTGCTATGGGGCTTGCATGCACAAGCAAAGCAGTGGGTTTTCTGAGCGATGCAGTGGTGTGTGACATGCATTAGAGATTAGAAACTGGTCCAGAACTGTAATGCAGTTAAACCAGGGACCAGCACCACCATCATCTATTACAGCAGTGTAACAATAACTAAATTTCTTCAGACCAGAACTACCCTGCCATCTAAACTTTTGGAGGAATTTCTTTATTAATTTACAGAGGACTGAACATGAATAGTAAGAATAGTAATCAGTTGCTTGGAAGGCACTTTGCTGTGCTTTCCATCTTCCTTGCCCAGTACCATCATGCTACTGCATTTGTCACTGTAAAGCTTATCTTGCCTGTGCACACGTGTGAGCAGCTGCATAAATCCAAATAATGTCTAATCGTCTCATCAGGACAATGCCAATTTAATTAGAAAATTTATCACAGCAATAAAACCATCTTGTCCTTCTAAAGGTCAAAAGGAAAAACCTAATAAAGAAGGCTACAGCTCCAACTGTCCTACTCACAATGATAAATGTACATGTACTCACACACATGTACCCTTGTGACCAAAAAAAAGCCCATTTCCATGCTGCCGTGTCAGCTGAAGACTCCATTTGTACACTGCAATCTACGGATGATTGAAAGTGTTGGTCGTTGGAAGGCTCTGCAGGATTCCACAGAACACAAATAAACGTATATGGCGATACACCAAAGCAGAGCACACCAGATTTACTGAGTGCTTTGTCTCAGAAGTGCGTTAAATGGAGACGGTGTCCAAAGCAACCCCAAAGACCATCATGAATCTAACATACGGACAGTGTTTAAAAAAATACGAGGTAGTAACTCTAATACTCTCCAAACAATTGCTGGAGCATGCTGAGTGCTAACTACCACTGCGGCAGAGCGAAGCCTGAGCCAGGAAGGATGCTAATTTTACAGATTTAAGTAGTGGAATGAGAATTAGTGGTTAGAGCACAAACTAAGGAGGCAGTGAGTTATATTCCCTGCTCTGCTGACTCACAGTGTGGCTTTGGGTATGTTCTATCTTATCTGTGCCTAAGTTTTCCCTGCTGTAAAGCAGTTGGAGTAGTAATTACTTCTAAGGGTCGTTGAGACATAATGTATGTAAAGCTCTTGTAGAGCCTTAGATAAGAGGCTCTGTGGAAGTGCAGAGTATCATACAGTAATATCATCATCTAGGGTCTCAGTTTTAGAGGTGCTGAAAACATGCAGCTCCCATGGACTTCAACAGGACTTATGGGTTCTCAGCCCCTTTGCTTATATGGGGTAAGGAGAGAAAGTGATAAAATGATCATATAAATAGTAACTCGCTATCACTACTGTTAAACAGAGTTGAACATTTTGAAAACCTTCAGAGAAAAAAACATTCAATTGAAAATGTTCAATTTGAGGATTGTTTGTAGAAGTACATCAGATAAGTGTTTCTATTCATCCCAGCCCTCGTTATCTTATGAACAAGACCATTTCTCCATGTACGTTCCACCCCACAGCAAGTTCATTTGGCTATTCAATTGGCACCACAATTTAAGAATTCCTAATAGGATTTCCGTAAGAAATAGTCAATCAGCTGGAGTTCTGCTCCAACTAACTTGAGTCACAGACTTCTAGAGCTTTAGATTACCCATCTCTTAAATGCCCATTTCTTTTGTTTAGTCTTTGGTGGATTGTTTTGATTTAGGGTTTATTGTGTTTAATTAACAAGTGAGGTTTGATTTTGGTTTAGGTTTCATCCTAACATTTGGACTACCAGGGTTTGCAGATCAATATTTGAGGTCTTGCACACATCTGGGATTTTCTGAAAAGCCTTGTCCACATAAGGCATTTTTTCCCCTTAAATTTCTCCCGGAGTTGCTACCAGTAGTATAGGTAGCTCCTCCAGCAGTGTCAACAATAGGATAACCTTAAGGGGGGGGAAAGGCCTAGCACAGACAAGGTGCTGGTGGACACTAGCATTTTACCATCATGTCATGGAGACACAGGTCTAGATGGCATGGTGATAAAAACACTGGTACCCCACTCTACACTAGGGCTGCTACTATCAATAGTGGAATAGGTCTGAGAAAGTTCAGAGCATAGACACAGCCTTTGGTTTTGTGTCAACTCCTCCAGGTAGTTACATAAGTAATTTGTGCATTTTGCATTTTTGTAGTTAGAGCACTAAGTGGCTATAGCAACAGGCATTAAAAAAATAAAATACTTCTCTGCCTCCCAGGACTGGTGTCAGGCTTATATCATTCAACTCTGATCCTGCTGGCTGTTCCTCAGTTTGACCCTGCACCTGACTGCAGCCCCAATGATATAAATGTGGCCCTGCACAGTCCATCCATGCGGAACAGCTTGCAAGATTGGACTCTTCCCGTGTACATAAAAAGCTTTGAGCGCCTCAGTGAGAAGATGGAAAGATGATTATATTTAGAGCTTACCATTTCCTCATTTTCTGTTTTTACTGTAACCTTTTTCTTTTTCAATCTTGGCTCTTCGGCACAGTTCTGCGATCCCTGTTTATTTCTTTTCTTACCCTTATTGTCACAGTGCACATTATTATTTTCACGAAGTCCCTCATCTATATTATCCACTGCAAGGTCTTCCGTTGGTTTGGATTTCTTTTTTTTGTTCTTTCTATTGCTTTTAATTGGTGTCATCTTTTCACCTTCAGATATTTCCCCATCTTCATCCACAAGGTTTACAGGCTCAGTTACTTCCTTCTCTTCCTTCTGAATCTTTTTCTTTTTCTTCTTGGTTACTTCACTGTCATCTTCAGAATACTCTCTGTGTTTTTTACCAGCGAGTGCTTTTTCCTGGGACTTGGCTTTTTGTTTTCTTGGAAGGTGTTTATTAGAAACTCCATGACTTTGGTCCTGATTATCCTCACATGTTAAGGAAGAAAAATCTTTGTTTTTTTTCTTCCTCTTGGTTACTTCTCTTTCAGAGTTCTGGACGATGTTCTCTTTTTGTTTTTTTCTTATGAATGTGTTTTCCTGGGAATTGGTTTCTTGATTTTTTCTGAAGTCTCGTGTTAAAAGGTTCTCCTCAGAAACACCGTGATTGTTGTGCTGATTACCTGCCAGTGTTAAGGAGTCATGTTTGTCTTTCTTTTTTTTCTTCTTCTTCTTTATATCACTCTCTTCTGCAGAGTTCTGGACAATATCCTTTCTGTGTTTTTTACCAGCAAGTGCTTTTTCCTGTAAAGTGGTTTTATTTATTTTTTTAAGGTTTTTATTAGAAATGTCATGGTCACTGTCTAGAATTTCTATCACTGTTAAGGAAGAAATGTCTCTCTCTTTCTTTTTCTTCTTTTTCTTGGTTACTTCATTGTCACCCTCCGAGTACTGGGAGATACTCTCTCTGTGTTTTTTACCAATGACTGTATTTTCCTGAGAACGAACTGTGTATTTCTTTGGAAGGTATTGATCACTGTCCTGATTATTCTCCAATGGTAACAAGGAAAGACCTTGGCCTTTCTTGGACTTCTTTTTGAAAACTTTAGATTCCGCCTTTATTTCTTTTACCGACTCAGACTCTGAATTGCTTTCTATTGTCACAGGGCTGTCAGAATATGCTCTTTTTTTTAATTTGGAGCCAACTTTTTTCTTCTTTTTACTAAGATTTAACTGATCTGAATCCTCTTCTGCTAAGAATTTCTTTTTCTTCACCTTCGTTTTTGCTTGTGTGTCAGATTGGAGGTCGTCTTCAATTTTGATGACAGTTTGCCTCCCAGTGCTCTTCAATTTTTTCTTTTTCTTTTTCTGTGTTGTCTCCTCATAAACACTCCTTCCCTCTTCATTTATTACCATTCTGAAAAACAAACTACAGGTTAGGGCCCAGCTTTCGTATTGCAACACAGAGCTTTTCTGCTTAGTGCTTCACACTCTTATAAAGTGTTATTTCTACTTGAACTATGGAGGGGGGGGGGGGAAGAGAAACTACTGGTCTGATTTTCTGACATGCTCAGAACCCACAGCTCCCTTAGCCTAATCTAAAAGTCCGAGGAACAGCTCTGAAGATCAGATTATAAATATTTCTTACAAGTTTAAATCCATCAGCTATTTCTCTAGATGAAGGCTCTGTCCACGCTCAAATCAGAACTATGCTAACTACAAACACATTGAAAGCCTGCTGGGGCTAGCATGATTTTCCTGAGTATTGTCAATACGGATTCTTTTCTGAGCTATGCTAACCCTACCATGACAGGCAACTTTCTGTAATAGGAGGACAGACTCTGTGCCCTGCATAGGCAAACAAGGAACTTCAGATTCAGGTGCTCACAATGAACATGAAGGTGCAGGCAATCACTAACAGATGGATTCAATTCTCTCCAACCACAACATAAGAAGGGAGAGAAGGCACGAATGAGTCCTTGCAACAGTCATGCTTGGAGGAAAAGATTAAGCTTATGTTTGAGTTGCCCACTTCCTGAGGTGAGTTTTATCAGTAAGTTTGGACTACATACAGTATCTGTACACTCTGATTGGAGCAGGGTGGGAATACCACTTCCTTTGCTACCTCCCCACCACTGTTTGTCTATCATATGGGACTCTGACAGAACCACACTAGTCAGGGAAAGAGCTGGTTGACTACAATCACATTTAATTTATCCCACCCTGTGGTTAATGTGGTGCTTGCTGTTCCCAGTGTGAACAAGGCATGGAAGATTACACTGTTTCAGCTTCAGTTCTGAACAATAACATTTAAGAAAGGAATGAAGTGAGAGGGTTGAACCTTATTACCACACCAACTGTCCCTTTTTCAAATATATTATACTTGAGCTTCCATGGCACAGATGTTTATGGATCTGAATTCTGCCACCAGTCAAAGTATTAAGGAGGCAACTCAGGTGGTGGAATTTAGTATGTCCAGATGCCTCCCACAGACTGCAGCATAAAATGAGTTCCTAGTAGGTTTTTTCCCCCTTTCTCCTGGCAGGCAGCTATCCTCCCTGAACAGGCCCCAAAATATGCAGCCAAAGCAACTTTTTAAAAACTTTGTTAGCTCAGCTCTGAGCTGTAGTGATAGGTCATACTCTAAATGTAGGCAGAAATGCAGAATTGGCAGCTCTGTCGGGGTTCTCCATTTATCAGAGTGGGTCCTTTACAAAATAATACTTTGAGCTATATCCTCACGAGCAGGAGACAGGAAACCCTCATTTGCTAGTTTTCCTACACATTATTCCATCGGGGGGTATGGTTCATGTGGATCCTCAACAAAGCCAGCAGGAATGTTGGCCTCCCCCAAACCAGAAAATCCCTCAAGGTCCCAGACGTAGAAGCCATTTGCAAGGAGGCCCTGTCAGTTTTCCACCAGCTCTCCCTGTCTGCACAACTCCAGAACTCCCATCTGCTGCTGCAACTGAGACCCACCCAGAGAGGGCTTCACAGCAGAGACAGAAAAGTGGGTAAACTAATGTAACGAAATCAGCCAGGGTAGAGCTTCGGTTGAGCTGAAGGGAACACTGCCATGGAGATGTGACCTGCACTTCCATGCTTGGAATAATGATCTCTGCACTCACTGCTTGTACAAACCTACAGTACTAAACAGCTCCAAAGATGCACCTGTACTAGAAAAAACAGGAACTATAATCCCCAACTGATGCAGCTCCACCAAAGGAGGCTGTAGCATAGGGTTAGACAACACAGTGGCTACACCACCTTGAACCCATCCATGCTACAGCCTCTGCCAGCACTACAACTGGTGGAGCTTCACTGGTCAGCAGTTGTGGGCTCTAGTTCATCCCAGGGCTGACACGGCTTCAGTGAGGATCCGTTCTTGGGAGGCTGTGGGGTGGTTTTGTTACGTGAAACAGACCAGATTTTGACTTTCATGCTCCATCTGATAAGTTCCTGGTTTACTGACATGTTCGATAGATCTCCATGGTTTTAAGATGATGGCAACTATACATTTATTGGCATTAGCTGCAATTCAGTCCCCTGCCCCCACCAGCCAGCCGCCTCCTGCGCCCCCTCCCCCGCGACCAGCCAACCGCCTCCTGCCCCCCCGGAGTGCTCCCGCTTCCACCCCCACCCCAGAGGCAGCACCAGCTTCCGGCCCCGCGCTCGCTCGGCCGCCAGCACCGGGAGGCCTCTTACCTGCTGACCCCACGTGCAACGCCTCCCCTCCCCCCCTCCGCGTGTTCGCCGAGCCCGGGTGGCTCTGACCCGGAAGCGGAAAGCAGCGCCTGGCGCGGGCTCCTCTGGGTAATCTCCGCCTGCGGCTTGGGGGTTGCTTGGTAACCGCGCCCCTCCATGGCTGTAGCTCAGGGACCAAAGACGCTCTGGGAGCAAATCTGTGCTGGTGAGAGAGAATCTCCCCCGCCCCCTGTCTCCCCTCGGGCGGGGCTCCCCAAGCCCCCCTTTCTGGGGCAGGGGATAAGTGGAGACTCCCCCAAGCCTCCCTCACTGGGTTGGGGGGACTCCCCCCTTCGGAGCTGCTCCGAGCCTCCATCAGTGAGCTAGGGAGGCGGGTTCGCTGTAAGTCCGTTTCTCTCCCTGTGGGGCTGGAGGCTTTTGTCTGTCAATTTCAGTAATTGAAACTGTCTCGCTCCTGGTTTTTTGCATTCAAATCCCTCTCCTGGGGAGAATCTGGTTCAGCAGGGTTGCAAAGAACTAGACATTGGGGTGTCCCTTTGAAATATAAACATTAGACTGACCCAGCTCAAAACACTGCCACTGGTTCAGAAATCTAAAAGAAAATACATTGTTCACAAATGCAGGCCGAAAGGTTAAAATATATGTACTAAAATGTGTATATTGCTCTTGTGATTTAAATTGTCACCAGGCACTCCGATTAGAAATATAGACTTGTATCATGCGCTGGTGAAGGTTTTATTTATTACACCCTTAATGAAGTGCTAATATCATTGCCTTTTGTATGAGAGTAATCTGCTTCCCAATTGAATCCAGCCTTCTGGTTTATCACAAGGGAATCAGTTTATTGCCTCATAAAAGCAGATAGGCAATGATATTGCAAGTGTAATTAACACAAAATTAATAAGCCTTGTTTTCAATTTCAACAATAGAAGCCTTTGTCTTGGTCATTCCCCAGCATCTGCAGTGGCAGCTGTGGCTACTAGGAATATTCAGGAAGTTGAGGAGCCCACACCACCAGTCATTTGATTGTACCTAACGTGATCTATTTATTTATTTAGTATTTATAGTGCCCTACAGTGTGATAAGTGCTTTATATTAAATGGCCATTTTTAATCCTAGAATAAAATGCCACCTACCTTAACTTGACTGAATCAGTGGGTGCATACCATGGATGGAGGCCATAATGCCAGTTAAGGCACATGACTATAAAAATGGTAGGTTGGGTGGTTGCAGGCATATTTTGCATCTAAGGCCTTCATCTTGAATTGTGTAGTGTGAGGGAAGATTGCAGCTTCTTCCCATAGTCCCCTTCAAAGTTAGTGGGGCTCTGCAGGGACACCTAGTTCCTAAAGAATGCTGGATCAGGGTTTAAGTCTACAATTCCATTTTGGGTTTCTGGTGATGTCGACTAACTGCTTAAGCATTAGTTTTAATGTCAAGATACCACCCCGAACCATGTATTTACAATTGTAATGTAAACTTGGATACTGAAGATATAATGCCAAATATTTTATTAAGATCATATTCTGAAAGATTTCAGTTTTGCTTCTCAGATCCATATATTCCTACTGTATGAGTAAAATAAACTTGTGGAAAGATTTGAATGGTTCATGTGTAGAAATCCTGAGATTTGTCAGAACTTTCCAGTTAGAGAACCATTGAAATCCCTTACTGGGGCCCTTTATTCTCTATTTTTAAATTTAATTTCATAAGGAGCAAAATTTCTTCTTGGTGGATCTTAACTACACTCTGTTGCTCTCCATGTGGCAGATCCAAGACCAATGAAGTTAACTGAAGTATTCCGTTTTATTTCAGAGGGAGTTGGGTCCAGCCCCATACCTTTGCAAATCTATCATTGACATCAGTAGGAGATCTGTACATATAGTGAGAGCAGAACACCTGAGTGGGTTTCTGCCTTTGATATGTATTAGGAACATTTTGCACTTGGGGTAAGTGGAACTGTTGTCTAATGGTCAGCACATACGGCCAGGATTCAGGACTTCTGGGTTCAGTTTTTTACTGATTCACTGAATAGTTTGCAAAGATCACATAACCTCTCTGCACTTCCATGTTTTCCTTTATAAACTGTAGATGATAATAGTTAGCTACCTCACAGGAGTTTAATTGTTTAAGGGGGTCCCCGGTATACATCGGGGTTGTGGTCTTGTAAAGGGCAACGGATACTGAAATGACAAATACTGGGGAATTTTTCCCCATAAAAAATAATGGCCTGCCCTGCCTCTTCCTGCCTCCCCTCTACTCCCACCCCGCCTCTTCCCGCCCAGTTCCACCCCCTGCTCCGAGTGTACCCCAACCCCCTCGCTCCCAGCACCTCTTGAACGCTGGGGGAAGCACCCAAAGAAAACCACGCAAAAAGTGAAGCGACAGATATGCGGATCGGGACCAATGTGAACTGGAACACGTTCCCCTATTGATAAGCGACGGTTACGCAAAACGACTGATAAGAGGACCCCCTGTATAAAGAGCCTCATTTGAAAAGCACTATTGCATATAAGTGAAAAGTATTCTTAATTTCATGCAAGCATCCTCATTTTATTTAACAAACATTTTATAGTCTTAAACTATGCCAAATTGCTTACTTAGTACAAAAAGCCTATTTTCAAGAAAGGCTTCCTGTATCACTGAAAATATTGACCTTGATTCAGGACAAGTGACTCAGAAGTTCTCTCATTTTAATAAATTAGATTTTGTGTTAAGTATTTGCTTATCATACATGGTTTATAATTTTCGCAAATGAAAGTAGCTTTTAATAAGTAATATTTGTTTGTATGTTTTCAGAAAAATAGTTATAAAGTCCTTTTGACATTTGGTGTGGTGCTGGGTTTTGTCTTGTTTTAGAGTACGAAGCAGAGCAGCCTCCATTTCCGTATAGTCCTGAATTAAAACAAGATTCTGTGAGTACATTTCAAGCAAAAAATCTGTATAGGGTATGTCTGAAAATGTGCATCTATTTCTAAAGGGGAAGATTAGGTATCCAAAATATCTCCAGATTCATTCGATGAATATGTGACCGTGTATTTAAAATTTCTCTTAAGTGTCAAATGCAATATTCCAGAAATCACTGCTGTTCTTTAAAGATATTTTGGTAAGGCTGCTATGCCTAAATTTAGATTACCAGCTGTGTTTTGGTTTGCACATTGCGCTGTCCCTCTGCTCTGCCTGTCTGCTTCCTTCTTATGAATAGGCAGGATATTGAAATACGCAAGCATCTTGTTCACTGGATTCCTGCATATTTCAATACTCTCCCTGATCGCAAGAATGAGGCAAGTAGGCAGAGTAGAAGACTGGTGCTCTGTTTTCACACGTGTCATTATTGCCTTACTCAAACTCTTGCTATTGCAAAGACACACAGATCCTCACATTTATTGTTGGTGTATCACCTGGTGGTGAGTTTGGAATTTCATGCTGAATCCCTCAGTTTGGGAAGCTGTTTTTTGTTTTCCCCTTCCATATTTAAAAAAAAAAAAAGTTACAAAAAAGTGGACCAGATTCAGGCCTACTACCATAGAACCTCAGAGTTACGAACAGCTTGGGAATGGAGGTTGTTCCGAAGTCTGCAATGTTTGTAACTCTGAACAAAGCGTTACGGTTGTTCTTTCAAAAGTTTACAACTGAACATTGACTTAATACAGCTTTGAAACTTTACTATGTAGAAGAAAAATGCTGCTTTTAACAGCCTTAATTTAAATGAAACAAACACAGAAAGTTTTTTTTAACTTAGTCTCTTTTTTAAAACTTTGCCTTTATTGTTTTTGTAGTTTATGTTTAACACGGTACTGTACAGTATTTGAGTTTTTTGTTGTTTCTGCTGCCTGATTGCTTACTTCCAGTTCCAAATGAGGTGTGTGGTTGATCAGTCAGTTTATAACTCTGTTGTTCGTAACTGAGGTTCTACTATATAAGATGGGCATCTTTGCCTGGTCTGTATTTGGCTAAGTATTTTTATTGTAGGAAAACTTTGGGCCTGTTGATGTCAACAGTGTTCATAAAACTTTTCAAAAAAAAACTTTGAGCCCTTGTCTCAAAAAGAACTGCATGAGCAGGGAGATAAATCATCACAGACTCAAATACAAAACTCATTGTGTAAAGCACCAAATTACCCCTACAAAATGATCTAAAAACCAAAGTTTGATCAGCCTATTTTGGATGTTTTCATTTAAACTAGGCATCTCATAGCTATATTTTAGCCTACTATACATAAGTTAGCTTACAATATTAACATTTTATATGAATATTTACATATTCTAATTCTGTGCTAAGCTGTCTAGGATATCCTGTTGCCCTAAGTGAAAATAACACCATTATAGTATATTAATTTATGTAAAAAGAATAGCAAATTCTGATGACTGTGTCATTAGCTTGGGAATAATATATCTGTTTCCCTGCAATTGTATCAAAAACATAGTGCAATGACGTGCATTTATATATTAATGAAGTTCTGTTAATTCCTTAATAGGATTTGTTTATGAACCTTGCGTGTATTAAAAAGAAGCCTACTCATGCCTGTTTTATCGATACGCAATGTATTAGGGGCCTGATCCTACTAATATTTTGTTCAGTAGAGCAGGAGCATGTTCATAAACCCATCTGAGTTCTAATATGCAACAGTTTATTATGCCAAATTTTGATAGCAAATTATGACAGTGATGCAATAGTGTTGGTATGAGGTGTTTGCCTTCCTCTTTCTAAACATTAGGGATAGGTCACTGTCTGATAGAGTGATATTCTTGTCCACTATAATCGTATCTGTGTTCCTAGAAACACAGATCAAACTTTGGGCCTTCAGTCTTGTTAGTCTCACTGTTTTGTCCGATTATGATTTTTCACAAGCTGTGTAACTGCAATTTTTTTCATGCGAGAAAAATTCAGACTTGGGTTTACATCAGCTTTGAATTTGCCTCTCTGTATTTTGTTTAAAAACACACACATTTCAATCTTTTTTTATTTCTTAAACAACAAAAATAATTCCAGGATACAAAGGCAAGTAGTGTATGCAAGCAATTGAATGGAAAAAATGTTAGTAAGGAAAATATTTCAATTTTAGTTTCCAAAGGGGTATTATTTATTGACAGTGAGTAAAATACATTTTTAAATTGTGAAAATCCCTTGACAGTGCCCTTTTTAAGACAACTGTCCTAGCCTTTCATATGCATAGCCTCCTACATTTGGATATTTTTAGTGCAGCCTAGATTCCCCCCCCCGCCCCAACAGAATTCTCTCTGTTTAAAGTATTCATGAAGATAGAAACTGTCCAGCCCAAATATTGAAATCAGTTAATATTTTACTTATTGTAAATTCCTTTTTTACAAAACTTGTATTTCCTCTCACACTCAATTTACCTGAAATATATTTATGAAGGGAAACTAATCTGGATGAGATATTTGTCAAGTATGTTTATTTTTAACAGGTTTCTTTGGATACAGGAATTTTGCAGCCTTTACATACAAAACAATTATACTCAACTTCTACTGAATGTTCCATTGCCCAAAAAATATCTTCCTTACCCGCGCTCGCACCGCTTCCAGCAGCACCTAATCCAAAAACATGTAAGTAATGGTCTGAAAGAATATATTTACTTGATAAGGAACAGAAAGGATGTAAAGAAGGTCTTGTGAGTACAGGCAACCTGTGCATGGTACAGAGGATAAGGTCTCTTGATACAGTACATCGGGGTGGGCACAGAGCTATATATGGCTAATATTACTGACCACAGACAAAGACCTGAAAAAGAATGTCTGGATTTATATGAAAGGGGTCCTCCTGGGCCAAAAAATAATTTAGCATGTACTCTGCCTTCCATACCACTTTGTAAGTTCTAGCAAGTTTCTGCACAGAAGACCTGAAATAAGACATGACCCACAGTATGTTGGGCTATCCTGACAAGCTATCCTACCTTTGAAAGAGTGCATATACTAGCATATTAGGGTACACCCTGCTGTGATTATTTAAAAGTATAAATTAAGAATTTCCACACGTTTTTTTTATTTGAGATTCTCATGACTGGTCCCCAGTACTTCAACCATATCCCCCACTTTGGGCCCATGTGTCCTTGCAGAGTCATATTGATATACTCTGCAGGCATTAGAAATCTATAACAATGCATTTGTTTGTAGGATTAAGGGCTTAATGTATAGTTGTACAAATCTATTGAGGACAATTTTCCAACCCTGAATAGTGACTTTTTACTCAGCTGTTTATATTACAACTAGGGCTGTCGCGCAGTTAATTGCACTCTTAAACAATAATAGAATACTATTTATTTAAATAGTTTTGGATATTTTCTACATTTTCCAATATTGATTTCAGTTACAACATAGACAACAAAGTGTATAGTGCTCACTTTATATTTTTGATTACAAATATTTGCACTGTAAAAAACAAGTGATAGTATTTTTCAGTTCACCTCATACAAGTACTGTAGTGCAATCTCTTTATCATGAAAGTTGAACATACAAATGTAGAATTATGTACAAAAAATAACTGCATTCAAAAACAAAACCATGAAAACTTTAGAGCCTACAAGTCCACTCAGTCCTACTTCTTGTTCGTCTGAGCGATTGGCTGAACAAGTTTGTTTACATTTGCAGGAGATAACGCTGCCCGCTTCTTGTTTACAATATCACCTGAAAGTGAGAACAAGCATTCTCATGGCATTGTTGTAGTCGGCATTGCAAGACATTTATGCACCAGATGCACTAAAGATTCATATGTCCCTTCATGCTTCAACCATCATTCCAGAGGACACGCATCCATGCTGATAACGGGTTCTGCTCGATAACCAAAGCAATCCAAAGCAATGCAGACCGACGCATGTTCATTTTCATCATCTGAGTCAGATGCCACCAGCAGAAGATTGATTTTCTTTTTTGGTGGTTCGGGTTCTGTAGTTTCCGCATCAGAGTGTTGATCTTTTAAGACTTCTGAAAGCATGCTCAGTCTACACCTCATCCTTCTCAGGTTTTTGGACAGCACTTCGGATTCTTAAACTTTGGGTTGAGTGATGTAGCTATCTTTAGAAATCTCACATTGGTACCTTCTTTGCGTTTTGTCAAATCTGCTGTGAAAGTGTTCTTAAAACAAACGTGCTGTGTCATCATCCAAGACTGCTATAACATGAAATGTATGGCAGAATTCAGGTAAAACAGAACAGGAGGCATACAATTCTCCCCCAATGAGTTCAGTCACAAATTTAATTAACACATTATTTTTTTAACAAGCATCATCAGATGGAAGCGTGGCTGAAGCATGAAGAGACATACAAATGTTTAGCACATCTGGCACGTAAATACTTGGCACTTTTGTAGCCAGCATTGCAATGAGAACGCCTGTTCTCACTTTCAGGTGACGTAAATAAGAAGCAGGCAGCAGTATCTCCCGTAAATATAAACAAACTTGTTTGTCTTAGAGATTGACTGAACAAGAAGTAGGACTGAGTGGATTTGTAGGCTCTGAAGTTTTACATTTAGTTTTTGAGTGCAGTTACGTAACAAAAAGCTCTACATTTGTAAGTTTCACTTTCACCATAAAGAGATTGCACTACAGTACTTGTATGAGGTGAACTGAAAAATACTATTTCTTTTATCATTTTTACAGTGCAAATATTTGTAAGAAAAAAATATAAAGTGAGCACTCTCTACTTTGTATACTGTGTTGTAATTGAAATTAATATATTTGAAAATGTAGAAAAATATCCAAAAATAGTTAATAAATTTCAATTGGTATTCTATTGTTTAACAGCGCAATTAAAACTGCAATTAATCGTGATTAATGTTTTTGAGTTAACTGCGATTAATCGACAGCTCTAATTACAACAGAAGAAAGGCAAGTATTTTTCCCTTCTAATCTTAAGGTCAAATTAGTTTCAGTAAGATAACGATATAATTGAGTCTGAAAATTCCTTTCAAAATATAGTCCTTTGCGCATCAGTTTCTTTTCCATCTGTGTTCAGACTCTGAATCTTTCTTCTTCCATTTTTATCAGTCTGGTTTCAACTTTCTGAAATTCACAGAATCTGTAACAATGTTTTCCTTTAGATGTTCTGCACTTTAGCCTTTATATTGTCTTTCAACCCATCACCTTTCTTCACCTCCTTTTCTAAGTTTCTTCTCTTTCTTCTGTTCATTGTTTTCCATTGCTGGCAGTGAGAAGCAGTAATATAGGTTTTTATATAAGGTGCCCTTCCAATTAGGAACATTTTCAAGCGGTGTCTGAACTGGATTAAGGATGTGAAGCAATGAACAAAGCCTTTGCTCCAGATATACATTGCCAGGAGACCACCCTTTTAATAATTAATCTGTATTTGCCACATTAAGACAGGAATATTTACTGCAACAGCAGCTGAGCTCTCGACTGAGGACAGCACTTCAGCTGGTTAGGGCACCTCCCCCACCCCCAAAAAAAGTTCTGTGCTGATTTCTGAATCACTCTGATCTGATGACTAATAAAAATTGTTCCACACCTGATGTAAATTTATTTTATAATGTACAGTGCTCCATAATACTTCTTCTTAAGGCTTTAGTACAGACAAATTTGAATCTTGAAAAGAGTTCACTTTTCTCAGTGACTTCGGTGTCTAGATTATGATTTTCAAAGAAGCAAAAGAGTTAAATGCCCAAATCTCATTGAAACTCAGTGTCATTTGGACACACAAAGCCTTAGGCACATTTAAAACTCCAGCCTTTGGAATTTGGAATGTATTTGGTTCCATTTCCAAGATTGGCGTAAAAGGTACCCAATTTGTGTCTAGTTTGGCTGCATATTTTATGGACAATTAAGACTATTACCACCACCATGGCTAAACAAACAGGACACACTTAAATTATTAAAATAATTATTACTATCAAGCATGGGATAAGAGTAAAACTTGTTTAGTTGTTATGTCGTTAATCAGGATTTTTTGTGTGTGAAATTAGCTACATACATTGTACTGAAATGCTTCTTAGAAATGGCTTTCTTGTTTGATTTAATTTATCTAACTTTGAGATCATAAAAGTCAGAAGAAAAAGTGGATCATATTCTGCTCTTGGCTAAACCAGTGTAAATCTGGAGTAATTCCAATGAAGGCGATGGAATTACAGTGGCATAAATCCAGAGTAATCCAGGGCAGAAATTCACCTGATTTAAACAAATGTCTGTGCATTTACATACACTGGACCATGTAATTTGAAAGGTAATCATTTTGGTCTTTTGAGTTAATTTTTTTTAACCTTAAAGACTGAAGTTTATATTTTCAAAAGTACCTGTCATAGGCCTAACTCTGTGCTCATTGAAGTTAATGGGATCTTTACCATTGACTTCACTGAGAGCAGAGTTAGATCAACACTGCATGCTTTTGAAAATTTCACTCTTAAAATTCTCTCCTATATTTAAACATGCTTTCTGTTTCAAGGAGCACAACCATGAACTGGCTTTGTTGTCTAAAGCTAAGTGTTATGTCTACCAAGCTGGAAATCAAAGTCCAAATCCCATTTCAGTCTCTCGCTTCTAAGGCCACAGGACTGGCAATCTAGGTGAGAAGCAAAACTTCAGAACACCTAGCAGTTCTGCCTGCTGACAGATCAGGAGCCACACATTGATGGAGCTCTGATGGCAATTCTGTTTGTTCCTCTTGTTCCTGGAGGGGTTTATTCATGATGACAAAGCCTGTGAAAAGTAGGTGGGTAAGAGAGGGAAATCTATGTGCCACAAAGTGAAGATTTGACCAGGCCCTCCTCCTGATGCCTAGGAGTTGAATTTTGTGATTGACTACAGTTACTCCAGTTTCTAAGGGAAAGCAAACCAATAATGGGTGGATATCCTTCACGGGGAGGGGCGGAGAAAGCACTCAGTTTGAAACTTATTCAAGTTGATGTATTCTTTGTGACTTAAGAGGAGTGAAATCTGTGACTATCTAAATTGAAAGAATCTGTGTTTTAGAACAAGCTGAGATGATACTGATTAAAATTAAGGCTATTTGATTTATTTCAGATGAATGTTCCTCTTTCTCCAGACTAAGTTCAATCTGTTAATGGGGGAAAAAAATATTGTTTTGTCCAGGTTCTCCTCGAGAATATTTGGAATATTACATATTTCCAATACTTCTGCCGGGAATGGCTGAACTTCTGCATCAAGCAAAGAAGGAAAAGTGTTTTGAGGTCAGTTCTTAGTTTTCAAGATGCTGTTTCAGGATTCTAAAGGGTTTTTTTTAATCCACTATCTACATTTCATTATTTTGTCTTTTACAAACTGACTATAATAAAATAAAATAATGTATTGTATGCCATTTTTAAACTAAGTTAGTTTTGAGTAGTGTACTTCATAAACTCGATCAATATGACAAGTCCTACATTATGCCTTTTCCCATAAAACTCTTTCTGAAATTTCCAATTGTATCTAGCCCAGCTAGCTATCAAGCTTCAGGGGGAGGGGTCACCTTTCTAATTAACACCAAGGGGCACTCAGTTGAAGAAAGAGAGAAGATTATAGACCAGAGCAGCTGCAGATAAGGAATTTACATTTAATCTACTACAATAGTTACGAAAATTCAACACACTGCTCGATCATTGTAACTCTGTTGGAATATTGTCTTGATGATTTTTTTTTTTTTTGGCATGTTGGCCTTTTGAAGTTTTGTGAAAAATACTACTTATGTACACTATACAATTAAAGTATTTGGTTTCTCTTATAAAGACTGGGCATTGTGGCAAGATTTATTTGCCACATATACAGTTTTATAAATGCTTCCATACATTTTTGTAAAATTGTTGTTCTTAATTCAAGTCAATTTAGTTATAGCAATCCAAATTCTGCCTTTAGTCACACTCTAAAATTAATATTTGCTATGTTCTTCTGTCTGATTAATTGTTAATGTGCCTTTCATCAAACTTTTTCTCCCTTATGTGTAACTGATTTGTCTGATTTATTCACACAACTTCAAAGGTGGCAAAATCATATAAAAATACATTAAGATTTTCTGTTGAAAGATACATACCAAATGTGTTAAATCCGTGTTTCTCAACTGGGGGTTACAGGATGGGTTAAGGGGGGGTGGGCAGCAAGCAGGGCCAGTGTTAGGGGGTTGGAAACAGGGCAATTGTCTGCAGCCCCATGCCACACAGGGCCCCACAATGCTAATGTACATAAAGCCTGGAGCCAGGAGCCCCAAGCAGGGCTGAAGCCCAAGCCCGGTGGAGCTGAGGGTAAGAGATCACAATTTTTTCTAGTGGGGCTGGGGGTCATGATATTTTTTTAAGTCCAGAGGAGGTCGCCAGCACAAAAAGGCTGAGAAACACTGTTTTAAATTAATAATCTGGAAACAAACCAGGGGAGTGTTAAATATTCAGACCCTAGATAGCAAAACATGCAGTTCAGACAGTTTTGCTATCCAAGCTACTGACACAGACTTCGTATTAAATATATATATGTGCCAGATAACAGACACAGTGAAACAGCTTTAAAAATGTTTGGCATGCAATTACATATGTAGAATTAACCATTGACATATGCACACTTTTGATGCAGCCAAAAATACATTACACTTACCACACTTGGCTGCTCCTCCCAAATTTGTCTTCCATGTTCAGATCTTGTTCTTCTGTGTAAATAGCTTGCTTCAGTTTTCACTAAGACTTCACAAGGTTTGAGTGTAGTTCTAAAATCATCACTTTTTAATAAGTGAGCAGGTTTATATCACCTGCAATTGACACTCTTGATGGAAATGGAAAATTGTTTTACTGCATGTCAAAATACTTTGTGAGCACTATACATTCGTGCCACGATATTTATAGTGTCTAGCTTAGAAATCTATTGATATATACAGTATTCATCACATCATATACAAGACCAGTATTGAGGTTTTTTAAAGAAAGGAAATCGAGACCACTTCATAATATGAAAGAATTAAATATTTTTAGGACAGTTGAGCAGTTAATGTTCACAGTTGCATAGCTTAGGTCTGGGTTTTTGGTGTCGGTGGGGGTGGCTTGGTTTTTTAGTTGAGACATGTTGGAAAGATTCAGTGTTGAATGGTCCTCCAATCCATATTTCTACTAATGATATGGTATTTTAGTATGAGGGCAGAAGATTGTAACCGAAAGTGTAGGAATACTGGCAGTTTTAAAATCCACTGATGCTTTTTCTTAACAATTTATGCTACTCTATTAAAATGTGGTTAAATGCATTTTAAAGACCTCGTTAATGTAACAGTAAGAGCAAATAGAAGTCACTTAAAGATTAAGATAAGCACTGAGAGAACCCCACACTGTAACAAAGATATAGTTATTATGAGGTATGTAATAATGAGCTCCTTTGAGTCAATAATAAATTAATCCCAATGATTAAATATGTGGTTTTTAGTAACAAGCAAAATAAAGTATCCGTGTAGGTAAAGTTGGTTTATGTTTTCTATAGGAATGTTTACAAGAAAGTAACAAAAAATACAAATACAAACTGTAAGTTATATTTGTCTGTAATGCACCTTTTTACTTGCTATATTAGGAGTTGTTTTGGTTTTTTGTTTTGCCTTCTTTCTCACAAAAATTAGCACACTATCAAAGATAAACTAGGTTATTTTGGTTGTAAAAGGGAGTAACGTCATGTTGGTGGGGAGGGAAAGTTAGGAAAGCATGGGTGTGTCATATGACAGTTGTCCTCTGGGACATCATTTTTTGCTCTTTTGGAATAATGTTAGCAAAACAATAGCTCTTGGTAACCATATGCATGAATACTAGTGTTACTTTCCATTGCTGACCAAATGCTTAATACGTGGACAGTCTATTTTCATATCTAACTTGAATGCATGAATTCTAACTGAACCTTGCCTACTTCAGCTAGCATTCACATAGCCAAAGCATTATTCTTTGTTAATTACAAGCAAAGTCTACTGCGTAACTTGCATAAAAATGTTTTAAATGATAACTAGAACCCCTTTCTAATATTCAGAGAGCAATGCAATCATTTTCTTGAAACAAATTCAGTGCCTTACTTCTGCTTTACCTTTATTACACAGATCCTCTTGTGGATTTTTATACATTTGTGGTATTGTGATTTAAATATAACATGCACAAGTTGAATGAAATTATTCTTGATATAACAATTGAGGACCCAATTTTCAGCATTTCACAAATGTGCCTGGAAAAATGTGCAGCTACAAACATATTTACATATGTAAATTGACATTCTTGCTTATAGTAACTTACTTTGCATATACAATGAGGTCTTGTGTGTGATTATACATGAGGCCCACTGAAAATGTGGTCACAATTCACACATTATCACAATGTACTGTAGGTGTCTGGCTATGCTGGAAAAAGGCAGGGACCTACTGGATGTGGTTTAATTAGGCTGAAACTTTATTCCTAAAAGTCTGGGGATACTCGGCAGATACAATTGTAAAGGACAGGTAATTACATAATCATTTACATATATCCCAGGGACTGCTGTGAGCCCTCCTGCTTTCCCATCCTGGTCCCCAGCCAACGCACTGCTGGGACCTCACTATTCCCCAAATGAGGGTTAAGGAGGATTACAAAGGGGTGGGGATTGGCTCTCTGCCGTATCAGTCATAGGAGTCCTAAACCCACCCTGTTTCCTCTTCTTTAAAGAATACCTCTAAATCTTTTCCACATCCGTTTTATCTGATCACCGTATCCATTCCCTATGGAGTACCTGCACTGGTCAGCCAGCACAAGGAGACACCAGCATTTAGCTTGGCTGTCTTCCCCACCCCCACATACCTAGATGGGTTCCCAGACATCTGATGCGCTCTTTAACATTGGCCAAAAATGTATCAGCTCCCACGTCAGACAGGTGGACCCTATTCTGCCTGAATAACTCTGGTGCCGTGTATGCTATGTCCAGATGGAAAAATTAGCAACCCCCGTAGGCTACCTATGAATTTAGCCACCTCCCTGTTTGCATATCTCCTAACCTTCTCTACCCATGGGAGCTTCACTGTTCTCTGCTACACCCTTCATAGCAACATGTCTGACCACATAATTTTTACTCCTGGAAAAAGTTCCAGGATCTGCCCCAAGTCTCTCTTAGCTCTGACCATTAAATCTACCATTATACACATTCCCAAACCATTTCCCCACAAGATGAAGCACAGTCATATCTGATGCCTGCTCCCGGGCCATCATGGTGTACAGCAGGGGCATCAGCTGGTCCCATACCATGTCCCTCATGCCATGCCAGCTCAGGACTGCTTCATCCCCAAGGACCAGCTGCGAATCTCCAGGCAACCTGGAAGCCCACCTATGTGCCCAGTAAACAATACTGTGCCACAGATCCATGTGGTCTGCTGGCCCATCTGCAAGTGCAAACAAAAAGGAAAATTAACACTGATTCCCTACCACCAGTGGGGGTCTCGTATACATATGGTAGCTTCAGAATGCCAACGCTGAATTGTCCCATTCCCCAGAACAAGCTGGGCTGCTGCTGTTGCTGCCCCAATCCTGACTGAGTGGGAACCAAATTCATGTGCTGGAAACCGCAGCCTCATCAGTCCCTGTCTTAAAATTGTAACAAACCGGTATGCTGTGAGGGAACTCTCATCACTGTGAATAAAGAGAGACCTATCCCTCCCTGGTCTTATTGCCATGTATGCCCTCACAGCACCCACAGGGCAGATCCCAGGCTTGTCCCCTTTCTGGAAAATAATGAATTCTTTCTGACCTCTTTGATCCATCTTTGACCTCCTCAAGGTTAATATCACCTCTCCAAATGTATATCCATCAATTCCAAACCCCTTCAGGACTCAGGCACTAGCTTGCTGATCCTAAAAGATCCAAAAAAAAAACCCCAAAACACTACCAGGAATGCAGCGCTGAACAAGGCCACCTCTTGTCCACAATGACATATGGAATCTAGGAGCCACACCACATCCCTGAACATATTAACAGTGATTGAACAACATGGATCCTCCCAAGGGCTGGTGCTTCGAGACCACCCTGCTAGAAACCTCTGAACTAAAAACCCGCTACCAGGATCTGGGTCACCGTTCAGCCTACTGACAAACGTAAAGCCCAATAAGCGAGTGGAGATGGTTCATGATGCAATTGCCAGGTTACTAACAACACGATGTACTGCAGCACCAGGTCCTCTGTAAATGGTCATGTAGTTGGCAGCCCTCCAACTCCTGAAATTGCACAAAATCATTACAACATCTCTCATAGCTCCAAAATGTTCATGGAACCACCGATCTCTGTGCTACACTGAAAGCCATCATACTCCAAGGTTCCACCAGGCAAGCAGCATCCATTTGGGTTCCTTGCTGGCTGTAGTGCCAGCTCCTGAAATCTGTCCATCTGAAAATGAGACAATGCATCTGCTACGTCTTTCTCAACCCCCACACATGTTTGAAAAAGAAAGAGATGTTAAAGCTTAAACATTGTACAATAGCTCTCACCAGCCTCATAACTCTGTGTGATCTGGAGGACTGGTGGTTGATAACATGTACCACCGCCTTGCTGTCACACCGGAAACACATCCTGTTATTAGCAAACTCCATTCCCCAAATGATCACTGCCATCAAAATTGGAAAAAGTTCCAGGAACGTTATATCCTGCACTATCCCTAATGGTATCCAGGTGGAGGGCCATTTCTGGGCACACCACCTGTCTTGGTAAAATACTTCAAAACCTGTACTTCCTGAAGCATCTTAGTGGATCTTTAAATCAGCCTTGAGTATCTAGTCCTCTCTCTAGAATGGCACTCCATTAAAATGGCTCAGAAACTTTCTCCATACCCCCACATCCTCCTTCATTTCTTTAGTTACTCTTATAATATGGTGAGGTCTTGATATGCCTGCAGTGGGGTCTGCAAGCCAGAAACCAGATGCCTGCCCCAGGGCTACCACTCAGCAAGCAAAGTTAAGATGTCCAATAATAGATTGCAGCTCATGGGGGTGTAACTTTCTTTGCCACTCTAGCCCTACTAATTAAGCCCTACTAATTAAGCCCTACACCTTCTGAAGCTTAACCTGAGGGTGTCAAAATATACCCACCAGTGTATCTTGCTTTGTCCCCAGATAGGTCAACATAGTAGAAGGTCTTTCCATTTTATCCTCCACCAGTTGTACCCTCAATTTTTTAGACAGAGCCTGAAAGGCATCCATCAGGCTTACACACTTATCTGAATTCACCTTGCCCATGAACAAAAAAGTTATCTAAATAATGCACTACCTGCTGTAAACCAGCTTCCTGCACCACTGCCCCATGTAGCACAGTACTAAATTTCTCAAATGCAGAACAGGATATTGCACATCCCACAGACGTAGCTTTATCAAAATAAAACTCTTCTTCTAAAGAGAAACCCAAAAGGTTAGTGTCAGAAGAATGCACTGGAAGCTGTCAAAAAGCAGACTTGAGATCACGCGTGGCCATCACCGCCCCTGGGCTACAAGGCCTACTCATGCTCACAGCCTCATCAGTGGAGGAACAGTGAACAGAACACAAGGCTGGGTCTAGTCCATCATTAACTGAGCTACTCCATGGGTATGACAGGTGGAGAATTAAGCAATACTTGCCCAGAGCCTTCTTAGGAACCAAACCTAGGGGAGAAACCAGCAAGTTCTATATAGGTAGGTGCTTGAATGTCCTGCTACCCTCTTCTTTAATTTTAGGAGTAATCTTTTTCTTTATAATATGACCCCTTCCCACTAAGGACTTTAGTTTTTGGACATTACATGACTTCTTTCCCCTCTAAATCCTGAAGTAAACACATCCTGCAAATATGCCCCAGCTGTCTTGTTAGGGAAATGCCAAAGGAGAACCCTTAACACCTCAAGTTTAATGAGAGATAGTGCCCTTGTCCAGCCCCCATTATCAGCTCATCCCCCACCTGTTATTGCCCCTTGGCCCTCAAATCTTGCACCCACGGGTCTGCAGGTGGCACTTGACTTACCCCCCATTTTGTTTCCATACTGTGGCCTTCCCTGACTGCTGTAGCAGTTGTGGGCTGCATGGGCCCCAAAGCACATTTTGCAAGCATGCCTAACTTTGCAGATGCTCCAAAAACATCCACTTTCAATAAATGCCGAGCAAATGTCATTACGCGCCTCGGGCATCTGGTGAACTTGTGGTGGAACAAACAGGCCACTGTCAGTGTGAAAATCAGGCCCCCATAGTATCATCCCCTTTAACCACAGCATATGTTGCAATGTGTCCCACTGGATCCCTGTTTATGTTGCAGCCCTCAATCTAAACTGTTGGTCATAGTTAAACCAAGCCATGCCCCTAAACATATTATATGCCCACCTGATTATATTCATATATTTGAATAATACTGGGCTTCTGTCTGGGTAAATCTCTGCAATAATGCCCGCATATATTAAGAAGGTGGCTTCCCCAATTTTCCTATGTTCTAGCCACCCTTGGCCATGTCATGGCCCTGCTTGCTCTGCCCTGGCTTACTTTCTGTCAGCACCTCCCTGTGCAGCAATGATAATATGTCTATATATTCACCTTTCAAAATGTTATCTTTAGTAGTACCAAGCAGGTGAACTCCTATCGAGTCAGCCACCCCAGCTTAACCATACTTGCAACTGACCATTGGGGCACCTTAGTGTCCTGTTGCCCCCGGTCAGCAGTTTCTATCTCAGAAATTCACATTCCTATCAGTGGGTGAGTTAAAGGGTGCTCAACAACCTCCCTCTCCCTGCTATGGGCTTCCACCCCCTGGTGAGGGTCCTGCCCTGCCTGACTATTGTCTGTCCCCCAAACTCGAGCCCATGTTGGGTGTTCAGTACTGCCACCTCCAGACCCCCTCCCCCACCCATGAAAGCTCCCAGCTGCTGCAATACCTGAAGGTTAGCTTCTTACAGTTGTGTAATGCCATTAGTCTCTATAGATGATGTGTATAACCCAGACATTCCTGACACAATTCCTAAGACATCAGATCCCTCCCATAACCTACTGGCTAGTTCTGTTACACCACTAATTTTGGTGTCTCCTGCCCTCCAGGGAGAGAGGGGAAAGTGGCCACCTTCCCCTTCCCCGTTTAGGTCCTCTATGTGGAGAATTGTGCAAGTTCCCTGAACCCCCAGTGAGGTACCTGTTACAGTTACACATTGCTGCATTGCAGGGAAGGGAATCACTTTCAAACACTGCTCCTGCAACCTTCTTCTGGGGTTGATTACACTCACCACTGCCAGTCATGTGCTCCCCTGTTCTGAAATCAGTTTGTTCAAATGTCCTGGCTCTGGGCGACCCTCTACACACTGTAAGCCTTGTAGTGCAGCCTGTTGTCAAGGGTCAAGAAGGATGAGGATGGAGTGCTGGTTCTCAGCTTTGGTTAAGATGAGGTCATTAGAGAGTTTGGCAAGAGTGGTTTGACTGGAGTGCGAGGGGTGAAGGTAGCACTGGAGAGAGTCTACGATGGAACTGAAGGAGAACTCCAGACAGATTATAAACCATTCGTTCAATGAGCTTAGAGACAGAAGGGAGATGGGATAGTAGCTGGAGCAAGTGGGGTAAAGGATGATATTTTTTTTTAAATGGGAGAGAGACTAAAGCATGCTTGTATTGTCAGGGGAAAGAGCCAGAGGATAGTGAGAGGTGAAGGAGAAGGGTAAGGGAAGGATGAGGATTGGTTTGAGATAGATCAGGAGATGGGATGGAAGGGGATCACTGGGGCAAGTGGTGGCATTAGAGGAAAGTAAATGAGAAACTTCTGCATCTGTGACAAGGAAGGAGGAGGAAAGAGTTGTAGGAAAGTCATGTTGTATTTTGTCACTTTTCTCTCGAAAGAAATTGGTGAGATCCAGTGCAGAGAGAGAAGTGGAACAGGAGTTTAAAATTTTAAAATAGGCTGTTGCACTATAAAGTCCAAATAAATAATAGGAAATTCAACAACATTAGTATTAAGAATAACCAACTGATGGGTGTATTCTCAGACTTCATGCTGATATGAAAAATAGGTTGCAAAAAACGACATTTTTAGATTAGAGATGAAAGAGACCATTATGTCACCCAGGGTCTCCCCCTGCTGAAGCAGGATTTTTCCCTATGGTATGTTTTCTCGTGCTTTGTCCACTCTGCTTTCTGTTGTTGCCAGTGTAGGGACTTTTTCCACCTCTTCTCACTTGAGAATTGAGTAATGCATTCATTTTTCAGAATAAAAATTTAACAAAGTTTAAACATTTTTATTACCATTATTCTGACATTCCTTTCAGGTTGTATACAAATAGCCACAGAAAAGGGAGGTTGGAGCTGGACCTCTGACAAAATATATTACATTAAAAAAGTACAGTATATACAGGAAAGTGAATGGAATTGTGGTCATAATGAATTCATCTAGACATTAACAATATTTTTGTCCTTAACACACAACGTGTAAGATAAAGAATGGAAAATGATTCCCGTGTATAAATAGTTTATAAACACATCAGCAGGTTAACAATACACATTGTGCAGACGTTTCCTGTGTTTGTCCTGATCAGTGCAGCATAGGAGGAATGTGCCAGGAGCAGGTCAATTTATGTCACTTTTTTCCTTCTAAAGTCAGGCTGCTGTACAATCACCAATTTCACTGATTAACAGTGATAACAGTTGCATATTGCAGTGGTTTTCAAACTTTTTTTCTGGGGACCCAGTTGAAAAAAGTTGTTGATGCCTGCAACCCAATGGAGCTGGGGATGAGGGGTTTGGGGTGGGGGAGGGGCTCAGGGCTGGGGCAAAGGGTTGGCGTGCAGGGGTGAAGGCTGAGGGTTGGGGCCGGGAATGAGGGGTTCAGGGTGTGGGAGAGGGCTCTGGGCTGGGGCAGGGGTGTGGGAGGGGGTCAGGGCTCTGGACTAGGGGTGCAGGCTCTGGGGTGGGGCCAGGGATGAGGGGTTCAGGGTGTGGGAGAGGGCTCTGGGCTGGGACAGGGGTGTGGGAGGGGGTCAGGGCTCTGGACTAGGGGTGCAGGCTCTGGGGTGGGGCCAGAGATGAGGGGTTTGGGGTGGGCTCAGGGCAGGGGCAGGGGGTTGGGGTGCGGGAGGGGGTCAGGGCTCTGGGCTGGGGCCGGGGATGAGGGGGTTGGGGTGCAGGAAGGGGGGGCTCAGGGCTGGGGCAGGGGATTGGGGCACGGTGTTAGGGTGCGGACTTGCCTCCGGCTGCTCCCGGTCAGCAGTGCAGCTGGGGTGCACCACGGACCGCGCTGCATCCCGGAAACGGCCAGCAGCGGGTCTGGCTCCTAGGCAGAGGCGCGCAAACAGCTCTGTGCGACTCTCGCCCGCAGGCACCATCCCCCCAGTTTCCATTGGTCGGTTGACAGCCAATGGGAGTGCGGAGCTGGTGCTCAGGGTGGGGGCAGCACGCGGAGCCACGTGCCCCTCCTCTCTCTCTCCCCCCCCCCCAGAAGCCAGACCTGCTGCTGGCCGCTTCCAGGGGATAGCGCAGTGTTGGAAACGGTAGGCACTAGCCTGCCTTAGCTGGGCAGCACCGCTGACCGGACTTTTAACACCCCGGTCGGCAGTGCTGACCAGAGCGAGGTGACCTAGCGCCTGACATGCCGCGACCCAGTACCGAGTCATGACCCACAGTTTGAAAAACACTGGCATAGCGTATAAAAACCTTATAATGGGCCAAATTCATCCCTGGTATAAGTCCACTAACTTTAATAGAGATACACCAATGATGAATTTGGCTGATTGTTTTCAATGGTGACTGCACCACTGTTTTGATTAGTTACTCTTATAGTATTCATTGCAGAGGAAAGAGTAAATTACTTCAAACAGAGTGAACGCTAGATCATTAGTACCTTCCTGTCAACGAAATACAGATTTTACTTTATTCTAAAACAATTCACTGTCTGATGGGTCCATTAAATAGTGTCTAGTTTAATACTATGACTTAGAAAAACCATAGTATAAAGAGATCAAGCCAAAGTCTGCCGGTTAGTTTTAGGTATAATCAAGGTCAGGACTTGGCCCTCTAGATAAGATGTTAATTCTTGATGACCTAACAGAAAGCTCTCTTGTGAAGGAGCTGGCCTTTTAGAGCTCAGAACTACAGTGTTCTCATGTTCTAGGAACCGCATCTGGTATTGTCATGACAAGCCCAGGAAAACTCCTCTGGGAGAATTCTTTGTTTCTGCACATCCAGATGCTGGAATGGAAATTAGCTGTACGTGAACTCTGAGAATTTTGCTGTGAAGCAGCTCTGGCCTGATAACGTTTTACCATTATGTCTTCCCCCCCACCAGTTTTCTAAAATATTGTTCAAACTTTCCTCTCTCCCAGGGCCATATCTGTGTGTCAGCATATATGCTTTTTATGCTGTGATTCCTGTGTCAGGTAAAGACCATGGCATGGGCCACATCATACCTTCCTATGGGAGGGGAAGACTTACCAGGAAAACATACTTGGAATTTCCAAGGTATCATCCCTTTCAGTTGCGGCTCTAGCTTTTAACCTCAGATCTGTGGCCGCTTAGCCATATGGATGCCCTGAGTCTTTCACTTCGGAGAACTAGCCCTTCACTGCTGCTCCTGATCCCCTCTCTTCCATTGGAACATTCCACTGGTCCCCAGTTCATCTCTTTGCACTAATCCCCTACCCTTTAGGAGAAGCATATTATGTACAACAGCTTTTTCTCCGTCTGCCCACACCCTCTAACGCCTGTGGCAGCTCAGTTGCATCATATTCATGCAGAGGAAGGGAATCCATGGATTTGGGATAAAGGGATAATATGGCAAGTAGGCTCCACTCTTTCAACTACAAAATCTTCAGATACATATCTATTGTATTTTCCCAGGCAGAAGGCGGAAGCACCTTCCTTTGGTTCACTTAAAACTAGACTTGAAAAAGCAACAAACACTCTGGGAGCCTCCTGGCTCTACATCCCTGGATTGGGTGGATTCTGAAAGAACACTTTCTCCTTGCTGAGAGTCCTTTCTTTGTTTAGGGTTATGGTGGAGCTTAGCTGGAGATTCTCTTTTTCAGCTGGCATGCTGAATAGCTTTTCCAAGGTGGGGAAGGCTGTCTGCCTTATTCCCTTTGAATGGAGGTAAGCCCTTTCCTTCTTGATTGTGTATGGAGTCTTAGTGTGGGTTATGTACACATCATAGATTTCACCTACTCCCTTCTCCCAAAGACCCCAAGCCCCTGAGTGCACCAAGCAAAAGCTACACCTTACACCTCCCCCAACACACACACATCCCTTTGCAGGACAGAAATGGCATAATGTGGCACCATCCCTGTTCTGTTGCATCTTGAAAGACTTAAGGTAGCAAGGACAGATACCACTTCATGCACCAGGCATATAGGAATTTCAGAGGGACAGGGTCTGTGACCAGTGTGAAGTGGTTCCCTAAGTCATAGCGGAGGGCCTCAATCAGCTTGACAGCTAAACTCTCCTCCTTACTTGAAGAGTAGGCTTTACCTCAAGGAAACCGCGTTCTACTTTGATAGGCACTGAGTGCCTCTGTCCCTTAGAGTCTTCTGAAGCTCCCCCTGGGTACTGCAGATCTTTACGACACCTAATGCAGGGCAGTACCTAATTCGCACCATCAGGCTCTAAGTCTGTGCTTTAAAAGCAAATATGATCCACCATCCATGAACATTCATTTATGCTGTAGACTACAGGTGCTCTGTTTTATAATTATTGTTTAGGGCCCCTAGAATCAATTATTCAGGTGAAAAACGCAGTATCATTATAAATATAAAATCACCTCTATTTAAAGTTGTTTGTGTTCATTTTATTTTTTTAATTCATAAAATGTACCTATTACCACCTGTAGGTACATCTACATAAATTATAAGATTGCATAAATTGAAGCAATATACTAACACAATGCTAACTGGGGAACGCAAAATGCCCCCTCCGCAAAAGAAAATGTAAAGCCCATCTCTAGCACCCCTTAGACAAAAATGAGGTCAGTTTTGAAGGTAAGCAAACTCAAGCTCTATCAGATCAACAGGGCCTCAAATTCCAGAACTGAGAACTGCCCAACGGAGAACACCCAGTCTGCAAACCTTGGACGTTCAAGTTTGTGAACTTTTAGAAAGAGCACCTCTGCTTCTCTCCACTGTTAGGTTGGAGCACAGAGAGACAATCGCTAGGAAAATGAGGATCCCAGTCAAAACCCATGCTTTGAATTTCACTTGGAAGCGTACACTGTGCAGCATTGTGTAGTGTAAGTAAACAGCCACATTCTGCACAAGTCTTTAAGGCTAGTCCCAGGCAGAGCACTCTACAAAATCCTGTCTGTTGGTAACTGTGGGGCGGTCTGCATTCAACAGTGAATGTCACCACTTTTTCCCCAAGCAAAATTTAAAAATTGTGCTCTTGACAACTTCTGCTCCCTCTGAATCCAAGAGCACCTCAGGATGCCAAGCCAGCTGAAAGGTGGACTAATTCAACAGGCAGCCTTCATTGGCAAAGTTCCTATTAGTCCTGGGATGAATTTCAAAAGCTGTTGTACACTTGATCAATAGTACACCACTGCTCCTATGAAGTTTACAAGGTGAGTTTAAGGGGGTGCAAACTCAGCTCCCTCTGCCCTAAAAGATTTACAGTCCTGGCCCTTTAAAATTCTTCCTGTGCTGCCAAGGAATGTCTGGGAAAACCAATCTGTCAATTTTCTGGTTCACAAGCAAAGAATAACTTAGATTGTAACCTCTTTGGAGCAGGGACTGTTTTTTTGTTCTGTGTTTGTACTGTGCCTAGCACAACAGGGACCTAGTCCATGACTAGCGTGGTAATGCTGATAATAGCATTGCTGATTAGAGGAGGAAGTCATGACATTAGCTGTCTGCAGCAATTTGCTCTTTTGAGGGCAGAGGAAGAGAAGGGGAGCTCACAGAAGGTGTCTTTTCAGGAATAGCTGCAAATGCATTAGGAACTGCAAGTGCATTAGTCCTTTTTCGTAAGTCCAGTGCATCTGTCTGCTGCTCCCAAGGCCTGGCACAGAATTCTGCCAATTGGTCCCGAATGCTGCTTGCTGCATTTGGCCCCGAGTCATTAATTCTGCCCTATGTTCTCAGTTCCAGCTATGAAATCCTGGCACTAGTCCCCTAATGCTGGCTGCTGCTTGTAATCTTGATTCCTGAATCATTCCTGCTGCTTCTACAGCTAGGTAGAATTCCTAGCTGTAGAAGCAGGTATTCCTGGCTAGTGGTGCTCTTAGAGCCAAATTGCTGTACATTTATAGGCCATGGGAGTTTTGCGGTTGACTTCAACTAGATCATTATTTGATCCCTAGTCCTTAATCTTGCATTGCTTCTGGTTCTGTGTCCTTCACCCTAGCAGTGTTCACTTGATCTTTATCTCCAAATGTCGCTTTTGAGCGTTTTTGTGCATTTAGTTTGGGAGGTTGCACCGCACATAGGGCTTTATCCTTGAATGTTAGTAATGTGCAGTGTATTTGTGGACCCGGATGTGCGCGTGCTTTGCGAAGGTCACACAAAGTTTCCACGTCCCTCTCTGGACCACCTAACAGATAATGCTTTTAGCTGAGCAATGGCACAATACTTTGACTGTTCTGTGTGCGCCTGGGTATGCACAACACGTCCACGCTGGCCCCAAACAAAAGAACAGCAACATTTCTTCCATTTTTTTCTCTGCTTCAGAAGTGATTCAGTCTCTCAGCGTGCCCCTTGCAGATGAGGTTGCTTGCCCATTTTAATAGTAGTTCTGGCAGTACTTGCTAACTGTATGGAATGAAACTTCAAAACAAAATAGCGCTGTAAATACCATTAGAAACAATGCATCTGCTGTGAAAAGAAAAGAAATGTTGTCATTATGCAGTTTATTTATGGTTAGCTAATTTAAATGATTTTCAGAGCATTTACTTAAGATGCCTGCTTTCATTTCCCCACAGTTATATTTTAGTGTTTTCATAATGCTGTCTTTTAGAAAGCTACAATGTGTTTGAATTGAATAGTAAGGTATAATTGAAGAGAAAATAAACTTTCATTTTACTATTGTGTATGGCAACAACGGAACAGCTTGTTTATTAGTGTCTAGTGCAAGTGCAATAGAGCCAGCCAGTATCTTGAGTAGAAAAGTGGTGTGTTAATTGCATAATATTTGATTGCATTAAACATATAAAAGCAAAAGTTTCAATTATGTATCCTTTTTATAAGTACAGAAGTCACCTTTGTGCATGCATATCAGTTTTGGTATGATCTTTAATGTTGCCAAACAATCTAAAATTATCCTGGCCTAAAAACATTTTTAATGGAGTCACCCAGGGCCCTGGATTTCAGATTATACTAATGTTTGTTTTTATAATGCTAAATTGAATGTTTAAATATATACATTTTTGCTTGGTTTGGGGTTTTTTGAACATTATTACAAAAGTTAAAAGGGTAATTTCCAGTAATGTCAACCCCAGGTATTCAAAAGTCATACATAAGTCAGACCCCCCAGAAATCATAAGATTGGCTGAAAAAATGAGTTTTTCAAACTCAAAAAAATGTTGAGTTCTTTTTATTTACCTTCTGTTTTATTTTTAAGCACTTAAGGCTCAGAATTTTCAAGCTTTTCCCCTCCCCCAACCATAAGGGCTAGAAACGTATTTACTTGTTAAATGAAAGTTGAGATTCTCACATGATCACTTGTCTCCAGGAGTTGGGGCTTCTAAGAAAAACACCAACTATTGCGAGACTCTCAGAAAAACCCTTGAAAGTTGGCAACTCCTATTTCAACGATACTTTACCTGGGGGACTGAAGATATAGGACCAGAATGTCCCTGGCCATAGTGCTGTTGCTTCTTCCTCCAGACACCACAGACAAGGGCTAGAGACAATCACAGTCTCTATGCTCCTTCTGTTTTCCTATGGATGCACAAATTTCCCCAAAGTGGGGTATGGGCCTGCTCCCCTTCACACCTGCCTGCCTATTGAATTGGTCAGGTGCACTGGGGAAAGTAGGGTGACCAGACAGAAAATGTGAAAAATCGGGACGGGGGTGAGGGGTAATAGGAGCCTATATAAGAAAAAGACCCCAAAATCGGGACTGTCCCTATAAAATTGGGACATCTGGTCACCCTAGGGGCAAGCAGCTTGCATGATTTAAGCACAATGCCTCCTTCAGCTCCATTAGATTGATGAAGGTTCACACTATCTCCTACATACAGCTGTGGTTCAATGCTATTATCTTGTCCATAATAGGGGTCCAATTAAAAAAAAGAGAGGCTGGAGTCTTGTGTATCTACTGGTAAGGTTTTGTATGGAAAAGATTATTAAGTTTTCTATACACAACAGCCAACATTACTTTACAGATTAGATTACTTTTATTTTAGATTAAGGAAAATAACAACAAAGTGTGGACTAGATCATGGGATATTCTGGATGCCCTCAACTTCTACTGATTTCAATGGGAATTGAGGGTGCTCAGTATATTGCAGGAACAGGCTTGTGTGGCTGAATGCTGCCATCAGATACATAGATGTAGCTTCCTGTGTCCTCAGTGGAGCTGTGCTTGATTATACTGGTGCTGAACTTGGCCTCTTAATTTTAAGAACAAGGCCATGAATTCTGCCAGGCATACTTGCCAGCTAGGTTCTTGGGACCTAGCACATTCTGCTTACCATCCTTCCGGTCCTCCCTTGCCTCAACAATGTCAGATTCTAATGAGCACATTGGAGTTCATAATATACGTATCTTGTCTCCTGTTATAAGTGAATGGTAGTGCATTTTGTTCCAGAATTGGGTAGTGTGTTTCTGAATCCGTTCTTTGTGTGTGTTGCAATCATTTGAACACTTTGATGTGCCATGTTAATCAAAAGTGAGAAAGTATTTATATCAAAGTGAAATTCTATGATGATGATGAAAAATGTCAGTCATAAGTAGGTTAAGGAGACTTTGTAAGAATGAGATAACACCTTTGAATACAATGTACAGTAATATACAGCAGTTTCTTACATCAAATCCATTAATTCCTTCAATCAAAGAAACCACCATTTGGAAGGAATGATACTGGGAAGGAATTTGTTATAACTACAGTGCAACAAGCATTAAGATCCTAGTGTAAATGTAAAAATGGAAAAATTTCCTTTACAGTAACTCCTCACTTAAAGTCGTCCCGGTTAATGTTGTTTCGTTGTTATGTTGCTGATCAATTAGGGAACATGCTCGTTTAAAGTTGTGCAATGCTCCCTTCCAACGTCATTTGGCAGCCGTCTGCTTTGTCTACTGCTTGCAGGAAGAGCAGCCTGTTGCAGCTAGCTGGTGGGGGCTTCGAACCAGGGTGGACCAGCAGCCCCCTATCAGCTCCCCACTCCCCTAAGTTCCCTGTGCAGCAGCTGCCTGCAGTTCAGCTGTCCCCCTGCTCCTGCACCCCGCTTACCCCATCTTCCATAGAGCAGGGGGGACACACCAGGGCTCAGGACTGAGGGACCTTGCAGCAGCTGCGGTCTCAGCAAGCTGATCTAATTAACAAGGCAGTGTACTTAAAGGGGAAATGCGCATATCTCTCTCACACACATACTGTGTGTGTCTCTGTCTGCGATGTCTCCCCTCCCTCCATTCCTGCTGCCTTGTAGAGTGTGAGAGTTAACCCTTGAGGGCTCAGCCAATTGCTAGTTCATCATTTAGCAGTAAGGGAAATATCCCACCCTCTGACTCCTCCACCTCAACCAAGCTTCACAATCATCATCACTGTGTACCAGTATTAAATTGTTTGTTTAAAACTTATACTCTGTGTGTGTGTGTGTGTGTGTGTGTGAGTGTGTGTGTGTGTGTGTGTATATATATATATATATATATATATATATATATATATATATATATATATATATATATAGTCTTTTGTCTGGTGAAAAAAATTTCCCTGGAACCTAACCCCTTCATTTACATTAATTCTTATGGGGAAATTGGATTCGCTTAACATCGTTTCGCTTAAAGTCGAATTTTTCAGGAACAGAACTACAATGTTAAGTGAGGAGTTACTGTACTCATATTTAGACTTGGCTTGAAAAGTGGTTCCACAAATGAAATTTCTACAGCTTTGGCTAAACCATAGATGCTTGGCAATTGCAAAATTAAAATAGACACAATAATGTACTGTATATTTTATTCAACAATGGCAAGCAACTTAGCTGCAGTTCCTCAGCACTAGTTAAAATGTGTGACCAGTCCAAAGGTAATAAATAATTTGAAACTATCTTCTATCTTTAGAGAAAAAGGACCAAATTTATCGCCTGTGATTTTCTGACTGAGTGGTTGTACAAGTAAGTTAATTCTGTTTCTAAATATTAACTTTGTCCAATGATTCAGCAACATAAATTTACAAATAGAATAACAACAATTGAGATGAATGTTGTTGTTTTCTTGTTAACTGTATTTTAAAAAATATATATGGTATAATTATCAGCCAGAATCCAAAGAGGAAAGATGAGCCATTCACAGAATTCTTCTCCATCCCTTTTGTGAAGGACTGGCTAAAGGACCAGTAAGTATTATGCAATATTCAAATAGTATTCTTTTTTTTTCTCATCTCCTCCCACCCCCAAATAACAGAGCTTAAATGTGTTAAAATTGTCCCCTTTGGAGTGTCCTTCACTATTCTTGCATAACAAAGGGTCTTTGTGGAGCTTATTAATTTGGTAGTTATAAGATATTTTGTGCCAGGATCATTTGCACAGAAAGTGTTGTGGGAATGCTAAACATTTCATTATTCTGAAGTGCAGGGAATTTCAAATTGCCTGATGGTATTATTAAAATCCTTATACTAATGAACAAATAACCCTGGTTTTAAATACTGCTTGCTAATGCGATGATTAGGAACCTCTTTGAAGTTTAGAAATTTGTTCCTCCAGAGTGTGACCAGCTTGTTTAAAAATCCCTGTAGTAATACTTGGCAGGGAAATGCATTTCTTCTGCATATTATTCATGATTTTGTATCTAAGGGCTGGTCTACACGGGGGGGGGGATCGATCTAAGATACGCAACTTCAGCTATGCGAATAGCGTAGCTGAAGTCGAAGTATCTTGGATCGAATTACCTGGGGTCCACATGGTGCGGGATCGACGGCCGCGGCTCCCCCGTCGACTGCGCTACCGCCGCTCGCTCTGGTGGAGTTCCGGAGTCAATGGTGAGCGCGTTTGGGGATCGATATATCACGTCTTAACGAGACGCGATATATCGATCCCGGATAAATCGATTGCTACCCGCCGATATGGCGGGTAGTGAAGACGTACCCTAAGAGATGACACTTTCTGTTTCTAGAGTAAAGTGTGAATTGTCTCCCTCTACAGCTTTCCCCATTACTCCTCCAATACAGGGCTGTGTCATAGTTTTGGAGGAATCTTTTTCTTCTTGGTTGCATGACTTGTCCAGCAATGGAGCTGTTGCTTGACAAGAGAATAGGGGGGAAATAACAGCCCACAATGAAGGAGTAATGAAATTCTATGGGCCAGATTTTCAAGAGAATTCCCATTTAAGCACCTTTAATGATGTGGCCAGATTTGTTACCAGTGGAAGCTTTTGGGTGCTGAGGACTTTTGAAAATCTGTCCATTTCATTAAGATGCCAAAATGGGAGCTGAGCTTTCTTGAAAATCTTGCTATAGGGTTCCACTTGGAAAAATCTAAAACTCGGAGTCACTGCCTCAGAGAGAGAATAGCTTCTTGACATTCATAGGCCTTTGAAGAGAGCAGGGTAAATGAGAAGTGGACCCTCAAGCCTGGTCTATACTACACAGTTAGATTGATGTAAGGCAACTTCCGTCGACCTAATTATGTCAGTGTACACACTACAACCTTGTCCCACCCATGTAAGTGCTGTACTACACCGACATCATAACTCCACCTCCACGAGAGGCGCAGGGCTTATGTCGGTGTAGTTAGGAACATGCAGTGTCTGTGTAGACACTGTGTTACTTACATCACAGCCCGGCTGCCTCCATCTCTCCCCCCCACACACACTCAGGCGGGCTGTGCCTGCCTGATTCTCCACGCCCAGCCCAGCTGTGCCTGCCCAATTCCCCGCTACCCATTCAGGGAGTCGAGAAGCACGGGCAGCTGCTCCCCACTCCCAGAGTGGAGGCAAGAAGCTCAGGCAGTGTCCCCCCCACTCCCGGCGGGGAACAGGGAGGCGAGAAGCCCAGATGGCTACCCCCTGCTTCCCGTTGGGAGCAAGGAGCCGAGAGCCCGGGGGGCAGCTGGGCTACCGGTGGGGAGGCACGCAGAGCTGTGAACCCTGGCTCTCAGCCCCCCACACTGCCCTTCTTCAATCAGTAGAAGTGCTCCCGTTGAGGATGTGCACCACCGGCAGAAGGAGGGCAGTAGCTGTAAGTCGACCTAACATAGGTCAACTTAAGTCTGTAGTGTAGACATGCCCTCAGACACCTAATACAGAAATAACAAGTTTCCTCACACTTCCCTGCCAATGTGGCTCAAGTCTACCTTGGATGGACAACTTCTAGGGACTAATAGATTTCATTCTCCATGCCCATTAGCTGCTTAATATCTCAACCAACAAGATTGCCAGTTAAAGTGGCAATTTTTGTGATTTGGATGCTTGCTTTAAACTGGAGTGAGACCGTCATACTAATTTCATAGATAGTATCATACCAGATAGTATCATATTTCTGTTATTACTGACCTGGGAGTTGAAATTTTTGAAGGTGACTAAGGTCTGGTCTACACTATAGAGTTAGGTCGACTCAAGGCAGCTTACGTTGACCTAACTCTGTAAACGTCTACACTAAAATGTTGCTCCCACCAATGAAATTCGTCCGCTATGGTGACTTAATAACTCCATCTCCGCGAGAGGCGTAGTGCTTAGGTTAACGTAGTTAGGTCAACGCAGTGTCAGTATAGATACTGTTTTACTTATGTCGATTTTAGTGGCCTCCAGGAGGTGCCCCATAGTGCCCCAACCTGCCCGCTCTGGTCACCATTTTGAACTCTGCTGCCTGGAGGGCAGGTACACGGATACACACATCTCCCCTTTAAAAGCCTCGCGAATTTTTGAAATTCCATTTCCTGTTTGCTTGGTGTGGAGAGCTCACCTAGCAACTACCCAGCTGACCATGCTGGCTCCATGCTGCCTGGAGTACACAGGAGGTGGTGGATCACCTGGGTCTGTGGGGAGAAGAGGCTGTGCAGGCACAGCTCCAATCCAACCATAGAAACATCATTGTCTATGAGCAGATTGCTCAGGGCATGGGAAGAAGGGCTACAAGATGGACCGCAGCAGTGCTGCATGAAAGCCAATGTTCTGCCACAAGCATATCAAAAGGCAAGGGAGGCTAACAGTCGCTCTGGTGCAGAGTGCAGACATGCCGCTTTTATAAAGAGCTACATGCCACCCTCTACCCCGCTACCACTGCCAAGAGCCCCGTGGATACCTCATAGAATCATAGAACTGGAAGGGACCTCGAGAGGTCATCTAGTCGAGTCCCCTGCACTCATGGCAAGACTAAGTATTATCTAGACCAGGGGTGGGCAAACTTTTTGGCCTGAGGGCCACATCAGGGTTCCGAAACTATATGGAGGGCCAGGTAGGGAAGGCTGTGCCTCTTATCCGCCCCCTCCCACTTCCCGCCCCCTGACTGCCCCCCTCAGAACCTCCGACCCATCCAAACCCCCCTGTTCCTTGTCCGCTGACTGCCCCCTCCCGGGACCCACTGCCCCTAACTGCCCCCCGGGACCGCACCCCCATCCAACCCCCCCCCACTCCCTGTCCCCTGACTGCCCCGACCCCTATCCACACCCCCGCCCCCTGACAGGCCCCCCGGGACTCCCACGCCTATCCAACCGCCCCCTGCTCCCTGTCCCCTGACTGCCCTCCGGGGCCCCCTGCCCCTTATCCAACCCCCCCCTCCCCGCTCCCCGCCCCCTTACCATGCCACTCAGAGCACCAGGACTGGCAGCTGTGCCACCTGGCTGGAGCCAGCCATGCCGTGGCACACTCTAGAGCACCGGAGCAGGCTGGCGGCTCTTGCAGCCGCGCTGCCCAGAGAACTGGTAGCACAGCGAGCTGAGGCTGCGGGGGAGGGAGGACAGTAGGGGAGAGGCCGGGAGCTCAAGGGCCGGGCAGGACGGTCCCGTGGGCCGGATGTGGCCTGGGGGTCATAGTTTGCCCACCCCTGATCTAGACCATCCCTGACAGGTGTTTGTCTAACCTGCTTTTAAAAATCTCCAATGATGGAGACTCCACAGCCTCCCTAGGCAATTTATTCCAGTGCTTCACCACCCTGACAGTTAGAAAGTTTTTCCTAATGTCCACCCTAAACCATCCTTGCTGCAATTTAACCCCCATTGCGACTTCGGGGGAGTGGAGTCACAGGTTCCCAGAGTGAACAGTGAGGAGAAGGTGTTGGATGAGGAAGAGAAGGAGGAGGAGTATGGGGGACAGGCGACTAGGGGAGCCAGTGGTGCAGCGAGTCAGGAACAGTTGAGCCAGTCCCTACAGTTCAGTACTGGCAAGCCTGCTGCAGGGGAAGTAACCTCTGGTAAGTATGCAGTTTGCTTTGATATCGTAGGGACACGTGTTCATTTACTCTTTTTTAATCATGCTAGAAGAGGTAGTGAAATAACCAGTAGAGGTAGAGTTGCTATCTGCTTCTCATTCTCCTGTACTGTAAGACAGAGGGGGCCCTGCAGAACCTGTTTGTGCACCAGGATATCTCATGAATCCTCCATAGAGATCTCGAGGAAACTTTCCTGAAGGTAGTCTGCAATCCTCTGACAAAAAATTCTGGGGAGGGCTGCCTTATTTCGTCCACCGCGGTAAGACACTTTCCCATGCCATTCAGCAATTACTTCAGCAGGCACCATTTGCAAGCTAGCAGCATATGGACCCGGTCTGCAGCTGGACTCATGCAGCAGCTTTTCCCTTTTAGCCTCCATTACCCTCATGAGTGAGATATCAGCTAAAATCACCACTGCCTGTGGAAAACGGTGCCAGTGTTCAGTTCAATTGCCCTATCTGCATATACTCATGCCTGTGAGCTACTCCCTCCCCCCCGTTATTGTCCCAATTCGCCCTCTCCTCCTCCGGGCCGCACCATGAATCCCAAGGAGGAGGAGCCTGGAGGATCTCTACATCCACAACAGTGGAGCGGCTCAGCCAGATAAGGAGGAGAAGGAAGAGCATGTGGGATGACATGTTCCAAGAGATCCTGCACGCCTCTGGTGCTTTGGATACTGAGCACATGGCTTGGAGGATCACCCTTGCAGACAGAATGGACAGGGATAGGTTGGAGAGGAGAAAAGCACAGGAAAAGGAGAGAGACGTGCAGCAAGAGATGTTAGTACTTCTCAAGGAGCAAACAGACATGCTGGGGACTCTTGTTGACCTTCAGGTTCAACAGAACCATTCTCACCTCCCTCTGCAGCCCATAGAGAACCGCATTCTGGCCCCTCCCTACCAGGGCCGTCCCTACCGATATGCAAAGTACGCAGCTGCGTAGGGCACCAGGAAATTTGGGGCACCAAATTTCCTGGTGCCCTGCCCAGCTGCATGCTGCTCCAGCCCCAGCCCCGCCTCTTCCCCATGGCCCCCGCCCTTGCTCCGCCTCAGCCCTGCCCCGACTCCACCCCCTCCCCAAAGCCCCTGCCCTGCTCCGCCCTCGCCCTGCCCCTGCTCTGCCCCAGCCCCGCCCCCAATCCCCTGAGGACTGCAGCAGGGCCGGGCCTGCACTCACCGGCGGCGGGAAGTGCAGCGACCTGGCCCCAGCCACGTCACCGGTGAGTGCTGGGGGGTGGTTCCCCCCTGCCCTCCAAGCCAGTCCCCCCCCCCCACAGAGGTTTGCCCCTCCCCGCCACCCCCCATGGGCGGGCTGAGTAGGGCCCCAGAATAGTGAGGGACGGCCCTGCTCCTTACACACACCGTCACGCACATTCCATGTGCCATCTGGAGCTGCTGCACTACCCCTACCATTCCACCCTCCGGGGGAGAGTTCAGGCAATCACAGTCACACATACACTGGCCTGTGAGAGAGATGGTTGGTGTGTGTGTTTGTGAAATGAAAATGACTGTTCTCTCCCCTTCAAAGGTTCTTTTCCCTGTATTTATAAAGTTTCATTCAGTTATAAATATGACTGTTTGCATGTGTTTGAAATAAAAGTCTATTTGTGGAAACTTAATTAATCTTTATTAGCTCACAACATATGCTGGCTGGGGCTGACATCATTCACAGATAATAGCAATATTTAACAACTCTTCATCCCCAAAATAATTTATTTTTAACAAGACAGTTAGCAAAGCTAGCACACCAAAAGTAAAAATTGAAGTGACCTGCATATAAGCATAACACGTCAAAACTTTCCTTAATAATGTGTCCAAACATATGATTAGATACTATTAGTAATATATATGTATATGTAAACTCTAACTGTGTGATTTGGCAATCTAGTTATATATTTTAACTTTATTATTTCCATATAATCACACCATAAGAAGTATAGTTTAATTATGAAAAGGGATAGAAAAAATTCCCATGAGAATACTGTAGTAAACAATAATTTAGAAAAAAGACTTAAACACAATCCCCGTAAAAGATTTTACATGCCATTTATGCTTCCTTTCCTTAATCCCCACCCTCTTTTAATCCACAATCTTAGTCATAACAATATCAAATAGGACTTTGAACATATGTAAGAGACACAATATTAAACTCTCAGGGTCAAATTTTGATGTGTTGTTTTGTTGTTTAAATCTTTAAAATCTTCTTTTTATATATGATAAAGAAACAAAAAAGGAAAAGCACATCCTCTTCCCCCCGCCTTAGGGGGAAAAAACCCTATGTTGCATTTGTCAAGTATGTGGTCCAGATTCAAAAAGCGATTTACTTTGATGGTTCTTTTAGCAGTACATTTCAACACTCTTCTAAAGCAGAATTTTTCTTATTAAAACACAGAATTCTGAATACTTAAACTTAATCCTCCTTTGAAATTTTTTTTCTTTTTTCTTCTGGTAGCATTTCAATGACTTAGAAGTTTCTTCCACTCCAGCTTGTTTTTAATATGCTCAAAATTTGAAGGTTACCTCTACTAGCTATTCTCCAGTGCCTCCAATTTCTTACTCAAAACTAAATTTTCTTTAACTAAATTCAAAGACACAGTTTTATGAGCTTAGGCGTAGGTTAACTTCTGGCGGGGCCGGGGGGAGCTACAGTCAGGCCAATGAGGGGAGGCAAATGTCATGCCTGTTTGAGGCTTGCAGTTTGTGGGGACAAGCTCCTCCTCCCTGCCCAAACTAGGCCCATGCTTATGAATCTTATTTTTGGTATAATGTGTTTCTAAATGGGACTGTCTAAATTTTGTCAGAATAAGAACCAAAAGCTGTATCCAGTTTCACAAGTTTTGATGAATACATTTTAGCTTTAATTCTAGAGAGCTTGCCACAGATGAAGCTTCACAATTGTTACCATCTGTAAGATGTACAGCCAAGGAATCTGTAGGTAAATTCTTTGGGGCAGATACCGTGTCTCCAACTGGATTTTGTAAAGCACCAAGCGAACTGACAAATAAATATTTTATCATTAGGTATTGAGACCATGGTTACTAAAGCAGTTTTAAAAAGTAAAGACGTGTCTGGCTGAGGAACATTCCCTCAGTTAAAACAAGCAAAAAACATTATTTTAGAAATGTAGAAGGTTCCCCTTAACAGATTGCTACAGTTAAAGCCTTGGACGGTGAGGTGTATACTCTTTCCATACATATGCAATAAGAGCAATGCAGTTGCCTTTTGCTTACATTTTCTCAGCAATATTTCCAGCTGAACTACCCTGATCCCCAAGCACAAGTAATCACATTATATAAAATTCAGGGGTGATGGGTGCCCATGTCATGTCGTGATCCCACTGGCGTTTTGATTTTTAGTAGGGATGCAATTAAGGCTATACCTGTTCATCATTTGTTTGTCTGGCTTTCCAACCCGCTAAAGCAGATTAGATAAATGTGTGGAAAAGAGCAATAGGATAAATCTGTAATGTTGCAGTGCTGTGAAAAATGCTAATATGATGAGATTCTCGTGTAATATTAATTTAGAAATACTACAGGTTCATTCTAGTTTACCTTCAACATTGCCTGAGAATGAAAGGCAATAGCATGCAGTTCTGTGTTTGCGACTAAACCTGTGTAGTTTCCTCTGCCCTCTGCCCAAGGTCAGCTCATGCATGGGTATCTGACTGGGGTTACAAGAGCTATACAGTTTCTTTGTGAATCAACAGTAATATGCAGAACATTGAAACTATCTGCATTTTTGCTTAGGTTCCAACATAGAGATTTGGGGGAAATAAATGATCATAACCTTTATCATACTGAAATATTTAGCTAAGATATACTGGTACATAAATGATTGCTAATGCAATGCTAGTTGCTTTATGTAGAACATAGATATCTATCTGTGTTTGTATATACAGATTATTCTTTTTCCCTCCTCCTCCTTTTAATATTCTAATTAGGGAAAGTCTGCTGGTCTCAGCTGCCTTTACAGTTGACTTCATTGTCAGTTCTCAGCTGGCCAATAGGGGTAATTTTGCATGGGTGGCTGACTTCTTTCTTTCCATAATATGCCCAGTTCCCACAGGTTTTGCTTCATGCACACTGCAATATTTCATCGCTCTGTCACTAAATCAGTCACGCTCTGCAACTTTCAGTATACATTTCATTTGCACTACATGTGTCTTTCTTATAGCTTGTGCTTTATTATGTTGGTAGAATAAGCAACACCTTTACTAAGAAAAAGCAAACAAACAACTCAATATGGATCCTATCCTGTATGAGTCCAGCCACACAGTTCTGATTACAGGAATGTAGCAGGGTTAATGTTGCTGTAGGAAGCTTAACTTTTTCATTTCATGATATTTTTTTTTCTTTTTTCACTTTAAACTGTGCAACATTAACATTGCATTGACATAGTATTTTTGCATTTAGTTTATATATAAAATATTTACACTGTGATATAAGTTTTTGTGACTGAAAATTCTGATTTACACGAGAGATTGTCAAAACTACTGTGGGGAAAATGGAAAAATATTAATGCTATACTTTGGCTTCCTAATAGGTTATATCAAAGATTACTACCATTACTGCTAATCCTTCATGCTTACAGAATATAGGGTCTGATCCAAAGCACATTGAAGTCAATGGAAAGATTCCCATTGACTTCTGTGGGCTTTGGATAAGGTTCATGTGCCTTTGAAGAATCTCCTTCCATCTAAGGCTGAAAACATCCCTGTGAAATAGATAAGTGTTATTGGCCTCATTTTTGTACAAATGAGCAAACTAAGGCATAGAACTATGGGGACTTGAACAATGTCATACAACATGTCTGTTGTTCCAGTAATAGGGCTTAGATCTCCTGACTCCCAGTCTCATGCTGTAACCACAAATTCACCATTAAAATCTCAGAGTTCCACATCAGAAGCAGACACAGAGTGTTGTAAGGGGAAAATCACTATTTCGTAGTTTGCAGACTGAAAACACTGACCTAGGACAAAGGTACATGGCACTATTTGTAATGTAATGACATAGGTAGGCATACAGATAAATATAAAATCAGGGCATTTTAGTTCCCACACACACTCGACCTAGAGACACCCATGGGGAACAACAGCTGTAGCAGGAAGGAACTTGCATGGACCTGGTTATGGAATCTGTTTCTAGATCTGTAAGACTCCTTCCCCAGAGCATCCAATGGCACCATATGAGCTGAAGGCACACAATGTAAATCAGGGCTATCCAGCCTCCCCATTCTCAGCAAGATTGAAAGGGACCTGTCTAGGGCACCAGGCCTATCCACATTCTCTTTCTCCCCCTCTATGAGGGGAGCAACAGCTGCAGCTGAGAGGAACCTCCACACCCTGACATCATTCACTCAATTCTGAAAGTTGGTCTCTGGATTTTGTTTTTCCCCATTTGCTCTTCGATTACTGTTGGTTGCTGGTCTCCCTTCATTCAAACCCTCTTGTACTCTTGCTACAATTCAGCTGTCCTGCCTCACTCTCTTGCCCGTTGTGCTTCTCTCCCTCCTTCTCTAGATCTCCCGACTTTCTAACATTTAGTCCCACACTCCTCTTCCCTTCTCACCCCTATGGCCACTTTGCTTGTACATTATATACCTGTCCTCCACCCAATGTCTGTTTCTTGTCTTGTAAGCTCTTCTGGGCAAGTACTTTGTCTTCCTATATATCGGTACAATGCCTAGCATATTTTCTTTGCTACCACTATATAAATAACAATAATAAAGGGGGGGAAATTCTTCCTCAACTTGCCCCCTTTGGGAACAGCCAAACAAGTCTCTCCTATATCATGAATGAAACTACGTGCAGTAAGCATGCTATTTTGGCAAATACATTGGAATTGCAATAACTGCAGGGCTAAACTGTTAAGTTGTCAGACACTGTAGATGTCAAAAAATGCTCTGAAAATCTGGCCTAGATAAATGCCTGTGTTCTACACGTGTATATTTGTACTTCAGTTTATATCTAGAAAACACCTGAATGAGATAAGACTGAAATTTGCATTTTGATTCTTTCCCCTTAAAGGTTTCCTACCTAAAATGCAAAGGAAGCAGCTGTTTTAAAAAATGAAACACTCTCCTCCTTCACTGCCTAGGAGCTTTGCACTTGGCTGTATTCGGATGGATACAAAAGCTCAGGCCAATGAATCCTTGAAAAAAGCAATAGGCAAAAAAAGGGGATTACAATATTTGATCATTTCCATCCTAGTTGTCAGCTATAGGAAGGAAAAAGTGATAGACAGGAGAAGATTTTGTGAAGCTTTACTCCTGACAACTGTCTAAGGGCATGTCTACACTTACCTCCGGAGCGATCAATCCAGCAGGGGTTGATTTATGACATCTAGTGAAGACGTGATAAATTGACCGCCTAGTGCTCTCCCGTTGACTCCGGTACTCCACCGGAGCAAGAAGCGTAGGCGGAGTTGACAGGGGAGCATCAGCAGTCGACCTACCACAGTGAAGACACCGCAGTAAGTAGCTCTAAGGCACCCACCCACCCCCAGTGTAGACCAGGCCTACGGCTGCTGGTTTGTATCTCCTTCTTCAGAAGGCCAAGCATGGCTGTTCCAACATTCAGAGTCTTTCAGAGGAGAAATACCTTTCATAAAATGGATGAGGAGTGGGTCCTTAGCTTTTTATATTGTGAGGTATTTTTCAAATCACTTCTTCTCAATCTGGTGTATTGGTGTTGCTCCAAAAGACAACTAATATTCAGTAGTGTTTCTGCAAACTGTTGAATGTATTGTGACCTGTTACAAAGAAACTGTCTTGTAAGGTCTTTGTGCCCATTCCACCAGGTCTGTGGAAGTGCCCAAGGGATATTTCATCAAGTCTCTGTGTAAATCCATCCCTTTAAAACTGTGTAGTCTTCATGTAGTGTTGAGTGTATTATGTAGTTAGTGTTGTTGTCTGAATTTAAAGGTTAGTCACATAAATCAGTGCTGCAGTCTCTTTTGGATTAAGTGATCCTCGCTCTTCTTTTGGGATAAATAATGCTTAATAAAATCCATTAACAGAGATTTCTGGAGACATTTCATTAAAAAAATACTTTTTAATTTTCCAAGCCTCTGCATTTCTGAATTCTGGATAGGAACATTAGCAAAGCACCTACACAGGGAGCTGGCAGCAGGAAATACTAGAATGTCATGAGAAATGATTTTTTTTTAAAATATTTCTGAACTTTTGAGTGCTCATGAACTTTTTTAAGCAAAATTGTGTCTGTCCCGGATTTATTTGTGTGTCTGTTAACCTTTTGTCCGTTCCTGTGTCTTTTAGAGCATATGCTTTCCAGTGCAAGGACTGTCTCTTTTTATATGTGTTTGTATAGTGCTCAGCCCACAATTTGGGGCTTTATGCACTATTATAATATAAATATTCAAATTTAATAACCATGACAATCAATCTGATGACAATATATGTTGGTCTCCTTTATATAGCTGTGGACACCATGTTAAGACACAATCCTAATTAAGGTCAAATTGCTTTTTAATGTGGAAATCCCTAAAGCTTCAAGAGTTTAGCTATATGGAGGCAATAAGGCCCTTATCCAGAAATTGAATGTATATTGACATTCCACTGTATCTGCACACAGTGCCATTATTGTCAATGGGAGTCTGCACACAGCTGGAATTTCCTCCTAAGATCTCTTTCCACTCAGCTTCCCAAGAAATCAGTTTGACTCCAGATTTTGTCACTCAGGTATTTTTATTTGGCATTCAGCAAAGTTACACTGAATTGATCAGACTCAAGCGTAGAGGTGGGTATAGGGCATACCACATGCAAAATCACACTGAAAACCTCTTTCTTTATATACGTTTCCAGATTACCTTGCACTTACTATACATTGCATCACACGTTTTGGGATTGGCTTGGTTCCTTTGTAGGAACCAAGTCCTGTACAGCATTCTCTGTCCATGCACTGTCCATCTACGACTTACTCTTTGCCTCATCTTATGTTCCAGCTTATTTTGTCCATTGTAAATGGTCCTCTGGGTGTTCTGCCTCTTAGCTTACTGAGCCATTTACCTATTTTAGCACAGACAGTCTGTTTCCAGCCTACTGATCCATTTACGTCCCTAATCCTGTCTCCCAAGAAATGAGACCTTACCCATGTCTAATTACTCATGTCTAGCCAGGCCTACACACATGTGCTTCAGTGTACCTGCATACAATCAGTGTAAGACTGGGACCTAAATTTGGAGATTCTCAGTTGCTGTTAAGTAATGCATTGGATTTGAGTGCAAAGAGCAATTAACAAATGTTGAATTATACATGGTGAAAATTCTGCATGATAATAAAAGCAAATAAAAGAGGAGAGAAAAATAAAATGACTGTTAGATTGTAAATAGCTCAAAGAAAGGACCAGGTCTGATGTTGATACAGCAGAATGGGGTCTTAAACCTGATTGGAACCTCTGCACATTACAGTAATACAAATATTGGGTACCTACAGTATATGTCAATGTGCTTACCAACCACCACACACATCCCACTATGCTAACATGGATGCTGTTCCCCCCGCCCCCTTTTTAAGAACAGGATTGACATTATGAAAGCCAACTTCTGAGTTCATTATAGAAATCACAGATATAAAACGGGGGGCTTCGATAAGAACCCTTTGCGATATTTCATACACTTTTCTAACACAAGTGTACAGTATTTCTTCTGGATACTGAATTACATCTGCATAATGTTATGAAAATAGATATCTCATTATCAGGATCCTTACAAGCCTGATTCCTCAGAAAGCAAAGCACGTCCTTCCTGACATTAAAGATTCTTCTGGTCAATGCCTGCTTTATTCTGGTAAAATTTGAAAAACAATTGGTAAAATTTGGTAAAATGTGAAAAACAGTGATAATCACTAACACATTATTCAGAAAGATTATTCTACTGAAGCCATTTTGAATGCAAAACATATTCTACATAGTGTATTACGAATTGGCTTTTAAGATTCTACATGATTTGAGGCTCTTTTATTTTGAAATAAACAGAATACATTTACCGTACATTTGGTTGTCATTTCAAATCTTCTTGGACTGTTACAGCTGTCTTCTGCCACAAATGACATATTCCCTCTTCCCCGGTTCACTGTTGATGGGTGGCTGCCTCTGCTCATATTCTATTTTTATTTGACCTGAAGCCAATTGCATATATTCCAGTGGACAGAAATGGACCTCGCATGACTTTCATTCCTGTTCCTTCAAGCTGGTCTGCTGAAATGATTGATATTTCCCAATGACTACCACACTGAAGATTAAGTCCTTTCCACTTTGCTTGATTTACACTGGCTTTCTCAGATTTGGTCTTGGATTGCAAACCAGACAGATCCCCATTATTTAATAACTAAAGCAGTGGAGTGGCTAGAGGTACTGTTGCAAGACTACATCCTGCTTTTTGGAGATGCCATTCTGATGCAAAGGAGTCTAATGGTTCATTACCAGTGAAAGCCCATTGTTTTCCTGGTATACCTGCTGTATTTTAAAATGTATAGGTTGGTGGCCTCATTTGCACTGTTTAAAAGGATAGAAACCTTTTCAGCTTTTCAAAAAGATAAATCCTAGAACAACAGGCAGGAGTCCATCAGCAAAAACAGCACAGTCTACATTCATAGATGAACACATTACAAAGGAGAGAGAGACAAAGTGGGTGAGGTAATATCGTATCTTTTATGGGCTCAACTTCTGTTGGTGAGAGAGGCAAGCTTTCCAGCTTACACAGAGCTCTTCTTCAGGTCTGGGAAATGTATTCAGTGTTACAGCTGAATACAGGGTGGAACAGATTGTTTAGCATAAGTAATTAACACACATTTCAAAGGACCAGTCAAGGTGAAGTGGCCTATTAACACCTCTGCAGTCATGGGGGCAGGAGGGGCAGGAAAGCTGGGGGGGGGGGTGTCTTATGGATTATACATTGTTGTAATGAGCCATACACCAGGTGTCACTATTCAGTCCATGATTTTTAGTGTCCAGCAAAGTTATGAATTTAAGCTCCCAGGCTCATCTTTTGAAGGTGTTGTGCAGGTTTCCTTTGAGGATGAGGACTGAGAAGTCAAATTGTTTACCAACAGGTGATATGGTGTTTCTGTCTTCTATCATTTTGCTGTATGAGTTAATCTGAGCGTGTAATGATTGTCTGGTTTCACCCACATAGTTTTTATTGGGGCAGTTAGTGCACTGGATGAGGTACATGACATGTCATGATAGGCATGTGTAGGACCCAGGGATCTTGAAAGGTGTGTTGTGAGCGGTGTTGATCATGGTAGAAGTGGAGGTTTGTGTGCAGGTTTTGCATCTGTTGTTCTGGCAGGATCTTCCGTAAGAGTGCCATGGCCAGATATGATGGGTTTGCCTGGGTTCCCTTGTTTGTGTATTTTGGGAAGTGTAGAAGCTCCCTGGGGTGGCTTCATGGGGAATGAGATTGTAGAGTTTCTCTTGGAGTTGTTTTGGGAAGGATTTGATGATATCCTTAAATTCCTAAGTAAATTGTGGTGTGGTGTCTTCTTTGAGTTCTTTATAATAGATGGTGTGGCAGAGTTGTTGGTTGGCTTCATTAACATAGTCATCATGGTTGAGGACTATGATGGCACCTCTTTTGTCTACTGGTTTCATTCCGATCTGGTGGTTGGATTTCAGGGACTGTTTAGCTGTCCTCTCAGCAGTGAAGAGATTGTGGAGGATCTGATGTTTGTTAAGGATTTCACAGTCAATTTTTTTCCAGAAAGCAATCAATGTAATGATCAGAGCATGGTTTCATCTGCTGTGGAGTGTCCATTCAGATGGTTGTTTTTTCTTCTGACTGTTGGTGAGGACTTTGTAATTGTGGACAGTGTCATCAACTCAAAAGCTTGTCTCTCTCACCAACAGAAGTTGGTCCAGTAAAAGATATTACTTCACCCACCTGGGACCCCTAATGTCCTGGGACCAACACAGCTACAACAACACTGAATACAACTTATTACAAATAGCATTTTGCTCAGGCATCTTGGTTGTCCAGCCTTATGATTTCTCTCAAGCAATAGGCATGCAAATGCCCATAGAGTTATTACCATATGGTTTAATGGAAATAGCACTTTCTGCTATTGTCTGCATTTCTGATTTCCCAGACACAGATTGAGATTTTTTTCATATAAAATAAATAAAGGCAAAAATCTCAATCGACAGGATGTTGAGCATAATTTGTTCCTGTGTACACTGACTGCAGAGTCAAGGTCAGCTTTGTATTAGTTGATAATTAGGGTCATGCATGGGCGGCGCATATCGTAGGCTGGGGAAGGCTATGCCAGGCTATGCTGGGCGCTGCCACCTGCCTGCCCAGTGCCCTGGGGCTGGGGGACGCACGCTGCCCACCTAGCACTCCAGGGCTGGGTGTGCTCGGGCTTCAGCGGGGGAAGGAGGGTGGGAGGGACAGGGCCTCAGGCAGAAGGGGCAGGCCAGGCTGGGGGCTAGTTTCCCTGAACCCATAGTTCACCCACCACCAGTGAGGCCATGTTCTAACTCGATATACTTCTCCAGTGAAGACAAGCCCTAAAACAAAGGTCTCAAAAGGTAAAGAAAACTTACCAAGGCAGAGACAAATATAAATGAAACTAAGCAAAGAAAAATGTTGCTGAATATATGGGAAAACCTCCTAATATGAGATCTATTATGTTGTAGAATAGTCTTCCAAAGAAAATGGTGGAATGACCAGTCTTTTGGTCAATTAAAGTTGGACTAGATAAAGCATTTGGGGACAGACTGTAAGGAACAAATCCGCACTGGAAAGAGTCTAGGGTTACCATACGTCTGGATTTTCCTGGACATGTCCGGCTTTTTGGGCCTCAAATCTCCGTCCGGGAGGAAATCCCAAAAAGCTGGACATGTAGGGAAAATAGGGAGGGAGGGGTCGTGGGGCTTGGGTCCGGGCCGGAGCCGCTGGGGCCGGCGGTGCTCGGCCGGGGCTGCTGGGGCCACCGGGGCCAGGGCGGGCCGGAGCCGCTCGGCCGGAACCAGGGCCGGCGCCCCAGGGCCCGAGCCGAGCCGGGCGGGAGACGCCGGGGCCAGAGCCTCTTGGCCTGGGCCGGCCGGCCGCCAGAGGGAGCCGCTCGGCCGGGGGGACCAGACTGGGCCGCGCCGCGCCCCGCCCCAGCCCCAGCCCCAACCCCAGCTTACCTGCTGCCTCCCTGTTTCAGGCTTCCCGCGAACATTTGATTCAGAGCAGAGCGTTCAGGGGAGGGGGCAGAGTTGGGGCGGGGACTTTGGGGAAGGGGCGGAGTTGGGGCGGGGGGCGGAGTTGGGGCGGGGCCCCTTGGAGTGTCCTCCTTTTTTAAAATTAAAATATGGTAACCCTAGTGTTGCCTTATCAGTTGCTTCCATCTCTTATTTCTGTGAAAAAGAAACAATGGGATTCTGTTCTAAGGACTGATTTGGGCAAACACTTGTTTATGTCCAAGTGATCACCCGCATCATCCAGATTCATAAAACTTTGAACTTCCCAAATCAAACTTGTGCGCAGAAGCTGAATCTGTGACTATTTTAAGGACAGAGCACATTCTAATAGGTATTCCAGTGTCATGGGAAGTCAGCTGTTTATAATGGGCACTCTCATGAGTTGTAACATTTATCTGCAGCCCAGTGGCTTTAAAAAAAAAAAAAAAAGTGGGGTGTGTGACATTTTCTTACCTTTGAAAAAATCAAAGAAATCCAAAGAAATTAGTTTCAGTCTGATCCTTTCAACTGGCTGCTTGTTGATCACTATAAATGAGAGCTAAACACATCAACAAGCATGGTGAAAAGGCTTTTGTAAAGCTGATTTGATACACTGATCTGAATGGTCACTAAAACCTAATTACACCGTAAAGTGATTCTCATTAGTATTGGTAGCAGAATTTACTGTAAGTGCTTTCAAATCACCATCAATTTATGCTAAAAATTAATTATTGAGTTCTTTTCCTTTGTATTAATCTGGCCCCTTACAATGCAAAGTTTGTCTGACTATTTCAAAGGTAAAATTGCCACATTTATTTGACGACCCTGTTAAGACACGTCTGTGCAACTTCTTGTACATGGTTATGGTAACAGTAATCCTTTCAGAACAAAACAATTCCATCTAAACAGAACATATAATGTAATTCAAATGGTTTTATGGAATAAAATGTATTTGAGTGGCATATCTACACTGCATATAAAGATCCTGTGTGAGTCGTACACTCCATTACTGCAGCCATGCCCTTCAGTGTTTATAAAATGGTAAAAAATAACCGAATAATAAAAATGCAGGAATGAAAAACACTTGAAGGATAATTCAAAACAGTACAGTCCTTGATATATTATTTACATTATGGTGTTTGCAGAGAAGAAACAATTTGTATAATACTGTATCTGTATTAGTGTTTTAAAAGGGCACATTATTTAAGTAATACTTTTTTATTTTGGAGTATTAAGAAATTGTATCTTAGAGATATAGAACAACCTTTCTCTTTTGTGGGTGATATATTGTAAAGGAGGAAGAACATTTTTTAAAGGCTGAACAATTTTATTTTTTTTCTTTTAGCCCTAGACCACCAATTCCTCTGTCTCTCCTATTATCAGAAGAAGAAGCATGCAAAATAATTCAATCATTCTGGAGAGGTTATCGGGTAAGAGTCAGCTATAATTATTTTGCATGATGCTGAATCTGTGTGACTGTGAAGGCCCTGGAGACAACCCTTACATAAATTTTAAGTAGCAGAGACTATAAATAACTTTTAAGACCACTATGGTTCACTGGCGTTGGATATGCTTGTATGTAAGTTGTTTAGTGGCTCAGATCTTTTCACAGGAGTTATGGCAATGCACTCTGCTTTGTTTTCTTCACAAAGAAGTTTACTAGGGCTGTCAAGTGATTAAAAAAATTAATCGTGATTAATTGCACGATTAATTGCACTGTTAAACAATAATAGAAAACCATTTATTTAAATATTTTTGGATGTTTTCCACATTTTCAAATATTTTTATTTCAATTACAACACAGAATACGAAGTGGACAGGGCTCACTTTATATTTATTTTTATTACAAATATTTGCATTGTAAAAAACAAAAGAAATACACCTCTACTCGATATAATGCGGCCCGATATAACATGAATTTGGATATAACGCAGTAAAGCAGCGCTCCGGGGGTAGGGGGGGCTGCGCACTCCGGTGGATCAAAGCAAGTTCAATATAATGCCATTTCACCTATAACGCGGTAAGATTTTTTGGCTCCCAAGGACAGCGTTATATCGAGGTAGAGGTGCAGTATTTTTCAATTCACCTAATACAAGTACTGTAGTGCAATCTCTTTATCATGAAAGTTGAACTTACAAATGTAGAATTATGTAAAAAAAAACCAAAAAACTACATTCAAAAATAAAACAATGTAAAACTTTAGAGTTTAGAAAGTCCACTCAGTCCTACTTCTTGTACAGCCAGTCGCTCAGACAAACAAGTTTGTTTACATTTGCAGGAGATAATGCTGCCCACTTCTTGTTTACAATGTCACCTGAAAGTGAGAACGGGGGCGTTGCAAAATATTTACGTGCCAGATAAAGATTCATATATCCCTTCATGCTTCAAGCAACATTCCAGAGGACGTGCGTCCATGCTGATGGCAGGTTTTGCTAGATAACAATCCAAAGCAGTGCGGACTGACACATGTTCAGATGCCACCAGCAGAAGGTTGATTTTCCTTTTTGATGGTTTGGGTTCTGTGGTTTCTGCATCAGAGTGTTGCACTTTTAAGACTTCTGAAAGCATGCTCCACACTTTGTCCCTCTCAGATTTTGGAAGGCACTTCAGATTCTTAAACCTTGGGTCGAGTGCTGTAGCTATCTTTAGAAATTTCACATTGGTATCTTCTTTGCATTTTGTCAAAGCTGCAGTGAAAGTGTTCTTAAAATGAACAACATGTGCTGGGTCATCATCTGAGACTGCTATAACATGAAATATATGGCAGAATGTGAGTAAAACAGCAGGAAACATACAATTCTTCCCCAAGGAGTTCAGTCATAAATGTAATGAATGCATTGTTTTTTGAATGGGCGTCGTCAGCATGGAAGCATGTCCTCTGGAATAGTGGCCAAAGCATGAAGAGGCATACGAATGTTTAGAATATCTGGCATAGAAATACCTTGCAATGCCAGCTACAAAAGTGGCATGTGAATGCCTGCTCTCACTTTCAGGTGACGTAAATAAAAAGTGGACAACATTATCTCCCGTAAATGTAAACAAACTTATTTCTTTTAGTGATTGAACAAGAAGTAGGACAGTGGATTTGTAGGCTCTAAAGTTTAACATTGTTTTGTTTTTTAATGCAGTTATGTAACAAAAAAAATCTACATTTGTAAATTGCAGTTTCACGATAGAGAGTATACTACAGTACTTGTATGAGGTGAATTGAAAAATACTATTTCTTTTGTTTATCATTTTTACAGTGCAAATATTTGTAATAAAAAATAATAGTATAAAGTGAGTACTCTACACTTTGTATTCTGTGTTGTAATTGAAATCAATATATTTGAAAATGTGGAAACATATCCAAAAATATTTAATAGATCTCAATTGGTATTCTACTGTTTAACAGTGCGATTAAAACTGAGATTAATTTTTTTAATTGTGATTAATTTTTTTGAGTTAATTGTGTGAGTTAACTGCGATTAATCGACAGCCCTAAAGTTTACAGAAAATTTTATTTTAGAAATAGAGTTTTCCCTTGGGAGCCCTCCAAGTTTTATTTCAGCCTTTAACTAGTAGGTGTGGAAAATTTCCAAATTGTATGTGTGGGTGTGGAGGTGGACATGAGAAAGATTGATGGGGAAAGTAAAGAAAAAAAAGTGTAGTATAGAGAGCGGGAGAGAGAAATGAGACATAGAAGGAGACAGAATATATTTAGGAAAGGTAGAGGGCACAATGTAAGGAGAGAGAGAGCAGGAAAAAGTGGAAACAGACATTGAAGACAACTTAGGAAAAGATATACCATGATCTCTTATAGGAAATAAACATAGAGCAAATCCAAGAAGGGCAAAAGAAAGTAAAACCAATAAGGGGTGTAGTAAGTAGTACTGGGTAAATTTCTTATTTGACAGTTTTCAACAGAGTTTGCTCTATAGTTGGCTTACATACGATTTGTTGAATAATAGAAGATGAATATTTTTCTGTTATTCACCAAGTCTACTAGTAAATTTATATATATAAAAAATTTATTAAATAGAAAGTTGATTGACAATGTTACAGTTAAATACACCAAATAGTGAATAGTACACAACTGGTTACTTCCTTTAAATTGAAGGGAGCATAGGTTTGGGAGGAGGGGCATGACCTGTGAGGAGTGGTGGTACACTACCCTGGCTAGTTATACTCTTAATTAACATACCAATTTTTCAAAGCCATTGCTCTTAAAGTGCTTTAGAAAGAAGGTTAAATAACATGATCTCCATTTCATGATGAAAAAAATGAGGCACAGAGAATATATATGCAGAATATTTAATTGTGTTTATAGGCAGGACTGGTAGCATGCCCAATACTTCCCATTTTAAGAATCTGTTTTTCAGTGGCTACTGACTTCGCTAAACTTTTACCATTTGGGCTGAAATCTTCCGAACAGTTCGGCCATTTCCAAGATGGAGGCTAGGGAAACATACATTGTTTTGCCAGTGTTAAAAAATTCTGGCAACCTTTTCTTTGAAAAACTCTAGCATGCCCATATTTTGGAGCAGCATTTGAAATTTGGCAGAGTGGAGGCCTTTGTATCAAAAATGTGCTGTTTGCTGTCCTCATAAAAATCTGCCCAAATATGCCAAGTCAAATTTAGTCTTTGAAAAATCATAATTTGCACATGATCAATAGAGACTCTATAGATTTTAGCATCTAATGTCCCTGAAGATTCTGTCTGCACAGGGCATGCACCAGCCCAGGACTGAGCAGCACCTGGAATTGCATCTCTGCAGGCTGTATCAGGTCTGGGTCCAGGCACCTGTGCTCTGAATGACCCCTGTGCTAGGCTCAGGTAGCGTGAAGGAGGAAGCTGCCTGATTCAAAAGCAGAGGGGACAAGAGCTAGACCTACAGTGGGGCCTGGGAGTGAGTGGACTGGGGCAAGGAGCCTGGAGTGAAGGGAGAGATGGAAACTGGGACTGGGAGTTGGGGTAGGTGAGACTGAGACTGGCTAGTCAAGGAGATTGGGACTGGGAGTCAGTTGGCCTGGGGAACATGCTGGGGAGTGGGGTGGCTGTAGGCCATGATGCAGGAGAGAGAGATGGATCAGATGAGGAGTTGGGGTGGCAGAAACTTAGACTAGCTGGGCAAGGAGCTTGGAGAGAAGGATTTCGAGGCCTGGGAAAGAACTGTGAATGTCTGGCCAATGAAGCTGGGCTTGAAAGTCGGGGGAGAGTGGGATGCAGATGGGGAGTCCAGAGGAGTCAGACTAGGACTTGCTGGACATGGAAACTGGAGTGAGAAGCCTGAGGCGTGGAAACTGGGACTCGCTGGGTGAGGAGACTGGAACTTGGGATAAGGATCCAGAGGTGAGAAAAAGACAGGAGTGGGACAGACACATGTTGGAAGCAATGGGGCAGACTAGGCCATACTTAAGGGGGAATAGGCAGAAGAGTCCGTACCTACTAGAGCACTCTCCTCTCCAGAGCCTGGAATGGAGCCCAAGCTTTCTGTCTCACCATTTGTCTATTATCAACAAGTATTTGTGAAATAGACAGGCAAAATGTCCCATCCCCCTCTATTGCTAGTCTCTACTGAGGATGACAATCTGCTATCACTAACTCCATTAGCTCAAGTAGCAGAGGTCAGTATGAATGATCTAAAGCAGGGGTCGGCAACCTTTCAGAAGTGGTGTGCCGAGTCTTCATTTATTCACTCTAATGTAAGGTTTTGCTTGCCAGTAATACATTTAAATGTTTTTAGAAGGTCTCTTTCTATAAGTCTTTAATATATAACTAAACTATTGTTGTATGTAAAGTAAATAAGGTTTGTAAAATGTTTAAGAAGCTTCATTTAAAATTAAATTAAAATGCAGAGCCCCCCAGACCGGTGGCCAGGACCCGGGCAGTGTGAGTGCCACTGAAAATCAGCTTGTGTGCCGCCTTTGGCACGTGTGTCATAGGTTGCCTACCCCTGATCTAAAGGCTCCAACCTTGCTAATGACCCATGTGGATGTCAGTATAATGCCTCATGATGGAATTTCTGTTCTTTCAATTTGTTTTTTTTCAAAACCTATGAAATCACACACAAAAAACTATGTTAAAAGGTTATTATTAAGGTTGTAAAATCAAGCACTCAAAAGTTAGGAAATGCCGGAATTAATGTTGTCTGTGCAACCTTAGTTCAACCGTTTTGTACATATGCATTACGTTACAATCTTTAATTACATACTATTTTTTCCACAGGACCCCTGCCTCATTCGTTGCTAAAACACATTATAACTCCGACTGACTTCAATGATGGCAGTCAAAACCCCCATTGACTTTAGTGGGGCTAGTTTTGATGCCCTTTCAGTAGCTGAACAATTTCCTCAGGACTAACCACTAATGTTGGTTCATAGATCAGCAAAAGAGGCCTTATACTCGTGGTACGATCTGTGGCCTCTCCCACTTGCACGCTATACTAGCCCCAAAGTAAAGCACCTCAGCCAGGCAGGATAGGGAAGAGACCTCTAATGACTTTGAAATCCAGATGTCCTGTTATACCATTTGTAGCTTCATCAATACATCACAGGCCAACTTTGATCAAAAGAATTAACAGAAATGTTAGCAAATGTGTAAATTAATCTGTAGCATTTTCCAATTATTTTGGCTAGTGCTTCATAGGTCACTCCAGTTTACATCCAGCATTCCTCCTGACAGCTATTCCATCTGATAATGTACTTTAACAAAGTGATACTGAAGTTTCTTTATTTAAATTTTAAAAATAAAACAAGGGATGAGGAAGCAGTATAACCGTGACATAACACATTATTTTATTCATCATGAGTGAGGTTTCTTTTTGGAAGATGTGAATAACCTCTAGACTAGTGGTCCCAACGTGGTGCCCGCGGGTGCCATGGCACCCGCCAGGGCATTTATGTGCGCCCACCTAGTGCCCAGCAGGGGAGAGAAGCCGCGGCCCAGTGCCTGACGGGGACAGAGAACTCAGGCTGTGGGTGCGGTGTTCTCTGTTTCCGGCACAGGGCCGGCTCTAGACACCAGCGCTACAAGCATGTGCTTGGGGCGGCTCTTTCCAAGGGGCGGCACTCCCGCGCCCCCCCCCCTTTTTTTTTTTGCTTGGGGTGGCAAAAAGCCAGGAGCCTGCCCTGGCCAGAGCCCTGCCGCTGGAGAGCCAGAGCATCGTCCCCTGGAGCTGAACCCGGGCTGCGGCGGCGAGAGGGGCTCCAGGAGTGTGTGAGGAGCCGAGGAGTGAGGGAAGCGGGGCCCGGGATGCAGGAGGAGGGGTACTGCTGCCGCCACCGCTGCTGCTCTGAGTCTCCCCAGGACAGCGCAGCGTTTCCCCACCCGAGTGGGCTGGGCAGGGGGCGTGGATCCCGGCTCGCGTGCTGATGGGGCGAGTGGCTGGGCAGCCCGAGCTGCCCCCTCCTGCCCCCGGACCCAGCCCGCCGCACACCTCCTCCGCCTCAGCCCCGCGCTGCTTGCCCCGGGCCCCCACAGCACCGGGGCGGGGAGAGGCAGAGCCCGGCTCCAAGCGGGGCAGCGGGGTATACTGCCCCGCCAGGGGACCCCCGCAGCTCGGGCACCTGGGGGTCAGTGTCCGTCCTCTCGGCTCTGCCTGCAAGGGGCTGGGGAAGCAGCAGTCATCGCCTGCCCCTCTCAGCCCTTGCACCTGCCATCCCGCTCGCAGCCTCTTCACTTGTACCTCCCCCCATCGCTCCTTCGCTGCACCCCTTCCCCTTGTACTCTCCCTTCACCCACATCTCTCCCCGTGTACCCTCCCCCAGCCCTCTCCTCCCCCACCGCCCCCTTCCCCTGCACCTCTTCTCCCACAACCCTCCTCCGTGAGTACATCACACCCCGCTTCTCTGCCAGTGTAGAGCCCCCAAGCACTCCCACACCCGCTTCTGTGCCTGAACCCTCTTTACTAGATCCCCATCCCTTTCCGGGTACAAGGTTTAAGGGTTAGTCCCTATGCCTTCGGAGCACTAAAGATGGGGTTGCAGGGGACGGGGGGGTGGGGTTTATACTAAAGTGAAATAAAAATAGGAGAAACTGTTTGATCCCCATTGCAAGTGTAAACAGGGATTGCTGTGGTGAATGAGGATGTCACGTTTGGGGGGGGAGCCCAGGGCTGGGGCAGCAAGGGGTGCGGGGGGGGGGGGAAGAGAGAGCCCAGAGCTGGGGCGGCAGGGGGTGAGGGTGGGGGGCAGCCAAAATTTTTTTTTGCTTGGGGCGGCAAAAAACCTAGAGCCGACCCTGCCCCGGCAGGCGCGGGGCCCGCCTAGTGCCCAGCAGGGGGAGAGAAGCCAGGGCCCCGCACCTGCTGGGGACAGAGTACTTTGGGGCTGCGAGCGCTGGTGTTATCTGTCCTCACGGCTTCTCTCTCCTGTCTGGATTCATATATTATGTAATATTAAATATGATGTTTTTCGTATTATTTAATGTACAAATACAAAATAAGCCTTGAAAAATTGTTGGCGCCCGCCCCACTCTTCTGAAAACATGAATGTGCTACTGGCCACAAAAAGGTTGGGGACCACTGCTCTAGACTTTGAACCTACTTTGCTTCACTGCACAGGGAGTTAGACTTCTGTTTCTGTAAATATAGCGTGTTTTCTAAATAATCAATATAGAAACTCTCTGTGCTGCTTATAAACAGACTTCAGTATATGAGAGTACTTGTAAGAATCTTCCATGAACATGGGAACATGCTTTGAATGTTTTATGCTGTGTCTTTTTGTTTTCCCTGATTTTCTTTTTTAATCTATCTGACTTTGATTCCCACAGTAACATTAATTAGCACTGACAATACCACTGCAGGCATCCTCACAGTAAAATATTGCAAAGCCAATCATTATCCAATAATGTTTGTATGTTGGATTAACACCACAAGGTTGCTCAGATACCTTGTGTTTGGGGGCAAAGGTTCTGAAAGGCAATGTCTTTGCCCTCTACATTAACATTTAATTTAAAGGAGTATTGTTTGTAGACCTAAACCAACCTGTTAGAAAAGAAATGCAGAGTCCTAAAGAACAGTCAATTGCAATGATTAACTCTGACTATCAAACTGTGAAATATTTTTGTTTGTTTGTTGGATGCAGAAGAAGGCAGAGTTTTGTTGTTTAAGAGTTACAAGCTGAAATTAAAGAGACAAGATGGGTGATGTAATATGTTTTATTGGACCAAGCTTTCAAGCTAACACAGATCTATCTGTTAATAACAAGCTACAGTACAGTAAATCTAGGATGGTGTATTTTTATATATGCTGGTTGTCAGGGTTCCTTCCCCACTCTGAACTCTGGGGTACAGATGTGGGGACCCACATGCACATGAAGGACCCCCTAACCTTATTTTTACTAGTTTAGGTTAAAAACTTCCCAAGGCACAAATTCCTTTCTAGCCTTAGTATCGATGCCACCACCAAGTGATTTAAACAAACTTTTAGGGAGGGCCACTTGGAGCCCTATCTTCCCCAAATATCCCCCCAAACCCCTACACCCCCTTTCCTGGGGAGGCTTGAGAATCCTCAATCCTCACCAATTGGTACAGGTGAACACAGACCCAAACTCTTGGATCTTAAGAACAATGAAAAATCAATCAGGTTCGTAAAAGAATCACCTCTGTAAAATCAGGATGGTAAGTACTTTACAGAATAACAAAAGACTCAAGAACACAGAGGATTTCTGTTCTAGGCAAAACCTTAAAGTTACAAAAATAGGGATAAACCTCTTAGCACAGGGAAAATTCACAAGCTAAAACAAAAGGTAATCTAACGCATTTCTTTTCTGCTATTACTTACTATTTCTGCAAGACTAGATGCTTAGTTCAGATATCCTCCCACCCAAGGATATTTTAGATCATTGTTTGGAAAACTCATTTTTTATTTCAACAAGATACAAAAAGGTTTTATCAAGTAGTGATTTTAAACTTTTCATATAGACATTGTTCACTGAACTTAATTATATAATTCATACAATCTGTAATTCTAAAATACCCTATTATTACAATGCACACCTTCTGGTAATATTGACTATAAATACAAAGGTCTGCCCTCATATCAGATCATACAGTGCACTGTGAAAAAGGAAGGTCTTTACTTCCACTGGACTTCTCAAGTTACAATTTCAAGGACATGAAATCACACACCACACACATTCAAGGGTAGAGGGGAAAATATTCTGGACAGGTTGTTGGATTTCTCAAGAAGTAAATAACTAAGAAATTTAATAAAATAGAAGATGAAAAGATAGCTCCATGTGTAACAATAACATTCCAGAATGTGAGGATATAAATTTGAATCCTTGTATTTCTTTATTTGTGAAGCTACATCATCTCAGATGGAAGAAACCACAGCAAACCCTGTTACATTATTTTAAAACTTTCCTCAAACAGATGTTTTGTGTACCTCTTCAACTGTTCTTCAGGACATTCATTGTCAAACATACTGAGGCATATATCGATGTAGAGAGTGAAATGCCCTCATTTGTAAAATTAACTGAGCTTTTCAAGTGTATTCATGATGCTTCCCTTGTTTTTATCACACATGCCTGAGTGAATATACACAGGGTGAAAAACTCAGGCAGATCAATAGCAACGTGTCGTCCAATAAAAAAAGTCTTTGCACCAAAAGCTGCAGAGCAGAATTTTAACACTGAAGCACAGGGCATGGCTACACTTGCAGATGTAGAGCTCTGTGAGTTAAACCTGCCTTCGGAGAGCACAGTAGGGAAAGCGCTGCAGTGTGTTCACACTGTCAGCTGCTTGCGCACTGGCATGGCCCCATTTGCAGCAGCATTGGGAGCAGTGCATTATGGGCAGCTATCCCAGCATGCAAGTGACTGCAATGTGCTTTTCAAATGGGGGTGGAGGGTGTGGAATGAGGCAGGGAGTGTGTTGTGTGTATGTGGGGGGAGAGTGGGTTTTTGGGGGGCTGAGAGCATGTCAGCATGCTACCTTGTAAGTTCAGACAGCAGAGGATCTCCCCTCCCCCCACCCCGCCTCTCTCTCTCTCTCTCTCTCTCTCTCTCACACAGCATTCCACAGTAATGGCTTGCATGCCGGCTATCAGAAACGAAGCTTTGAAGGGGCATTTCCGCATTCCTACAGGAGTTCAAAACAATGACAAGAGTGGCCTCTTGACTTAAGGGGATTATGGGACGTTTCCGGAGGCCGATCAGAGCGCAGTAACGCAACACCTTGTTCACACTGACGCCCGTGCGTTGTAGCCAAGGTGCAGCAAACGTTATTCCACTCGCCGAGGTGGAGTACCAGCAGCGCTATAGCCGTGGAGTCAGAGCGCTCTACGTGCCTTGCCAGTGTGGACGGGGAGTGAGCTAGGGCACCCGGGGCTCCTTTATTGCATTGTAACTCGCAAGTGTAGCCAAGCCCACAGGCTAGCAATAAGACATAAGGAACCAGTGTGTTCAGCTCCACCTTGAGCCAATTTCAGAAGAATGTGGTTGTTATATTGGAAGTTGATAATGGCTTCCATCAAGTGAGTCTTTGATCCAAAGAATCTCAGTTCTGGTTGTTCTAAGCACCCTCCTTTCAGGCTAAATGGAAGGTGAAGCTGTGTGCAGTGAGCGGGAAGCAAAAGAAGCTACTACCCAAGACAAAGGGCTGTCTGGTGAGACCTCAGAAAAACTAATCCAGGTAGATTTAAAGGGTTTGCCTGACTGAAAGTCAGGGGCTAAGTATTGGATTTGCAGGCTGGGGAGTCAGAGGCAGAAAAAGCCAGAAGAAAGTGAGAGAAGCAGTTGTGAGCATGACCCTGAGTGGAAGCAGGGAGACAGAGCTTCTTGCGCACAGAAATCACTGGATAGGAAGGTTTGGGCATTTCTAAGCAAAGAAACTTCCTGGGGTTGGTTGTTGCTAGTCTGTTCAGGGAAACAAGACTTTGTACATTCTTTGTAAATAAACAGGATTGCACTAAAGAAAGTACCTGACTCATCATCAGTTTCTCCTCCTAACGGAAACAACCCTGCAAGTCCCCAAATATTGGCTAATCACTCAGGCCAAAGGGGCAACATTATTATCATTTATCTGTACTTGGTGCTTTACACACGTGTAAAGATAAAATCTCACCCCCTTCCATGAAGAGGGCAAAAGTCTTTCATGATTTTGAAGTTGTATCTAGGAGAGAAGCAGGAACACCCAAGGTCTATGGTAGCTCTTGCACAAGAATTCTTTCCTTTACCTTCAACATTCATCTTCCCTTAGTGAACTTATGCACACCCATCATGTTCCAAAGGAGCATCCTGAGATATGTTGAAAAAAGTTGCTTGGCAAATGTCAATTTCAGTTACATCAGTTGAGAGAATTTAATTCCTTTCTCTTTCCATTTTAATTTCTGTAAAATCTGATCTTATTTGAGGCTTAAATACATTGGCTTAAACCATCCTCTCCTGAACTAAAACCGTGTGTGGATTCCTTCCTGGGGATAGTCTCTCTCTCCCGTTTTCCCCCTTCTTTCACACCCACACATGCATGCGCACATGCACTCTCGTGCCATAAGGCAGACCGGTATTTGTCCCTATGAAAAATCCTGTGGGACCTGTCCCCAACCCCAGGACCACCTGCACTGAGCCCCTTTGCCATCACACAGGTTCTTGCCCGACCATCTTCCCCCATTTCCATGCACCTTAGTTATCTATGTTGCCCCTCATTTGAGTCTGAACCTGAAAGTTGCTGAGTGCCTCCTGTGACACTGTATGGAATATGGATGACCATTGATATTATTAATACCAATGTTATAAAATTGAAATGAATCATACCAGATATACCGTGTGAGGTATCCGCAAAAATGTCACAATTTGCCAAGTATGATAATCTTGTTTATATGTTTGTATTAACTTTGTATTATGAGTTATAGCTATCACGGCCGGCTCCAGGGTTTTTGCCGCCCCAAGCAGCCAAAAAAAAAAAAAAAAAGCCGTGATCGCAATCTGAGGCATTTCGGCGGCAATTGGGCGGGAGGTCCTTCACTCCGAGCGGGAGTGAGGGACCCTCCGCCGAATTGCCGCCGAATAGCTGGACGTGCCGCCCCTCTCCGGGTGTATGTAGGGTATATCTGTATTTCAAACTTGTGCTGTGCATCTGGGTCACATCCCCAGACAGATTGGCATCAGCATTGCCTAGTCTCTTTGAAGGGCCATCAACTGTACAATGAACCCATTGAAAGGAACCAGGGAAGACACCTTGAGTCAGCAAGGCATGTGGATGGCTATGGGCAGAGAACTCTAGGGCTATGTCTACACTACACAGCTTTTAGCGACACACCTGTGCCACTGCAGCCGTGCCGCTAAAATGCGCACAGTGTAGCTGCTGTTTGTCGGCAGGAGAGAACTCTCCTGCCAATAAAAAGACATCCCCAATGAATGGTGTTAGCGTTGTTGGCAGGAGAACGCCAACACCAGCACTTGTCTTTGACAAAACTTCTGTCTTTCAGGATGTGTGTGTGTGTGTGTTTTCAACACCTCTGAATGACAAAAGTTTTGTCTTTCACTTGCCAGTGTAGACAAAGCCTAAGGCTTCCATGTCATGTGCTGGGCAGCTTTGAGTTGGAACAAAGGAAGTGTAAACCGCATAGCAAAAGACTATAAAAGGCAGCTGCATCTTCTCCATTTTGTCTTCAGTCCTGCTTCTTGCCTCTGGAAGAACTTTTCTGCAAACGAAGCTCTGAACAAAGGACTGAATGACTCATCCAAGCTGTGGATGTGTTCCAGATGGACTTTCAAGCCAGCAAACTCACCAGTAGTGCTAAGAACCTGATATATGGACTTTGAAGTCTTTGTATGTATGTAACTGCTTTATCATTTAACAACTCTCTTCTTGTTCTTTCTTCTTTCTTTGTAATAAACCTTTGGTTTTAGACACTAAAGGATTGGCTGGCAGCATGGTATTTTGGGTAAGATCCAGCCTAATATTGACCTGGCAATGTGGCTTGCCCTTTGTGGTTGAGAGGAACATTTTGTATTGTGAGCAGAGTTTTAAAATAACTTCTCACTGTACTGGACCTAGGTGCTGATTGGGAGCCAGAGAACTGGAATGCAATAAGGGGGCTGTGTGATTTTTTTTTTTTTTTTTTTTGCACGCTTCTTGATAAGCGGTGTGGGGATCAGAAGCACAGTTTGTGACTGGTTGGGAGTTTAACTTCAGTGTTACCCACCAGTCTTCGGATTATCTGCTCTCCTTTTTGCAGCCTGCCCTGACCTTGGCATTTCCAGTGAGGGCTACCCTAAGCACCCTGTGTCACGCCTCCTACCAAGCTGCTAAGCACTTTCTAGGTCAGTGGAAGCTTAACTTTTGGTAGATTCTGAGCACCCTCCTATTGAAGTCAATGGACATTGAGGGCACTCAGTACCCTGTGGGATCAAGCCCAGAAATGCTTTTTTTCAGCCCTAAGGTTTATCTTCATCTTATCTTTGGTCCAATGCTACAAAGATGGGCCTTGAAGAGAGGTCAGAGAGAAATGTGAAGGAATGGGAAGAAAGAATTTTGTTGTCAATGTCGTCCATGTCAAACATCCAGGGAGGAAGAACTAAGAAATTAGGGCCTCACTCTTTTCTTTTTGAGCTTTTCCCTACATTTTGAAAGAATCTGTGTCTGGAAGCATCTGTATCTTTCCCAGGTCTTGATAAGTATATGGAACATTCTTGTGGGGAGTGAAAGGAGCTGTTAGAGTTGATAAGTTAATGTATTTTCCAAAGTCACAGGAGGAGAAATACTAGGCTGGGGTAAGATGGCCAGTTCTGGTTGCTCTGGTGTTAGGAGAAAAGTTTTGGAGTAAGGCCTGTTCAAATGGATATAATTGAAGTCCAAAAGGGAAAACAACAGTGCCCCATTTTCCCCTCTAGTTCTTCCCGGTAACATACTTTCACTTTCTGGGGAAAATGTCAGATAGAGCCTCAAAGACCATCAGAGTGTTGAAACAGAAGTCTCCTACAGAAGCAGGGTTGATTAACTTTTGGAGGAGGTGTGTCATTTTTATAGAAATATTCTTGGACACAGATATCCTGCATCCTCAGAGTTTTAGTCACTAGTTTTGGCTGGAGAACCTTGTTCTTTATGGTACTCAACTAGAACATGCTCCCCATGAGCAAAGGTAAAAGGAAGAGCACTGTGCCTCACTCAGAAGCACAATGAAGAGACTCAATTTTCTTCTTTAAAAGAAGAATTCCACTGTTTTAATATTCTCTGGTTTAACTTTCTTGATAAACATTCATAAACTGATGGGAGAAACAAAAAAACAAAAACCCCTCTCTCCCCAAATCTTGCTTTCTTCTTATTTTCTTTTGTGTGCTGAAAAGCATGATCAGAGGTAGAAAGTTTAAAGACTGGTTCCAAAGGGAGTTGAAGTAGTAGTGGAAATCTGAGATACTACCAACAACTAATCTAGAAGTCTGAACCTTATCACAGATGGGTAAAGAAGAAGCTGTGAGATCAAACAGCATTTGAAAACCTACAATATTCAAAGTATTAACTGTATTATAAAATATAGCAATGAACATTTTATTACCATTTTTCTACTACTTCTTGTGTGGCTTGTTAAAATGAAGGAATAAAATACAAAATTGTTAATTAAAATATATAATTAATCATCATAAAAGATAGTGATTTACACCTTTGTGTGCTGCTACCCTTTAGCCTGATCCTGAGTAGGGCGGACTTCAGTGGGAATAGAGGGCACTCTTTACCTTGCAAGATCAAGCTCTTACTGATGAAGAAAGATTAAGCAAACATGGTAGCTTACTTATGCTATAGGAGATGCAAGCATTTGTGACAAAGTTCCTCCTCTATCTTGGTGGGTCCTGCACTTATTGGCGGATTTTCTTGCCTCAGAGATTCACCATGTGGGTTGGGGAACAGCCCAGAGACCTTCCCCTCTGGAAGAACCCACAGTCCAGGTCAATTGGGAGGTTTGGGGGGAACCCAGGCCCGCCCTCTACTCCAGGTTCCAGCCCAGGGCCCTGTGGACTGCAGCTGTCTATAGTGCCTCCTGTAACAGCTGCATGACAGCTACAACTCCCTGGGCTACTTCCCCATGGCCTCCTCCAAACACCTTCCTTATTCTCACCACAGGACCTTCCTCCTGGTGTGTGATAACACTTGTGCTCCTCAGTCCTCCAACAGCACACCCTCTCACTCTCAGCTCCTTGCGCCTCTTGCTCCCAGCTCCTCACACTCCCACCACAAACTGAAGTGAGCTCCTTTTTAAAACCCAGGTGCCCTGATTAGCCTGCCTTAATTGATTCTAGCAGCTTCTTCTTAATTGGCTCCAGGTGTCCTAATTGGCCTGCCTGCCTTAAGTGGTTCTAGCAGATTCCTGATTACTCTAGTGCAGCCCCTACTCTGGTCACTCAGGGAACAGAAAACTACTCATCCAGTGACCAATATATTTGCCCTCTACCAGACTCCTGTACCCCACTGGTCTGGGTCTGTCACACATTATACATGTGAAAAGTGAAATAAAGCTTAGTTCATGAATAAGAAGAAACGAGGGAGCAATCAGTGGTTCTTCGACATACTGCTTAACAAATGTAGTTTGCATTGCAGTAGGTACTTAGAATGCCCAAACCCAGAAAATGTATTTAAAATATTTCTTTTTGAGACTTGTACTCAAAAATTATTTTATTAAGTAAATCTATATTTTCATAAGAGAATTCCCTGTCCCTTTATATTCCTGGGCAGAAACATGGGTGGAATTGTTAACATCTATATTGGGAGGTTAGAAAGGATTAATTTAAAAATGTATTTCAGTTATGACAGGTTTGTATGTAAGGATGTTTTCATCAGGCACAAGTGTGATTGTTGGGAGGTGTTTAAGTAACCTAACCTCTGCCAAATATGCACATTAGTTAAATTTAACACCACTCAGGGCCTTATATTAGAGACAAGATCACAAAATGTTTAGCAATGTATAATTTTATAATAGATAGTATAGATTCATTAGAGCTAGGAAGGTCAAAAGAAGGCTACGGGGAGATATGATTGCTCTCTATAAATATATCAGAGGAATAAATACCAGGGAGGGAGAGGAATTATTTAAGCTCAGTTCCAATGTGGACACAAGAACAAATGATATAAACTGGCTATCAGGAAGTTTAGACTTGAAATTAGACAAAGGTTCTAACTATCAGAGGAGTGAAGTTCTGGAACAGCCTTCCAAGGGGAGTAGTGGGGGCAAAAGACATATCTGGCTTCAAGACTAAGCTTGATAAGTTTATGGAGGGGATGGTATAATGGGATAGCCTAATTTTGGCAATTAATTCGTCTTTGACTACTAGCGGTAAATATGCCCAATGGCTTGTGATGAGATGTTAGATGGGGTGGGATCTGAGTTACTACAGAGAATTCCTTCCTGGGTGTCTGGCTGGTGAGTCTTGCCCACATACTCAGGGTTTAGCTGATCGCCATATTTGGGGTCAGGAAGGAATTTTCCTCCAGGGCAGATTGGCAGAAGCCCTGGGGGGTTTCGCCTTCCTCTGCAGCATGGAGCACAGGTCACTTGCTGGAAGATTCTCTGCACCTTGAAGTCTTTAAACCATGATTTGAGGACTTCAATGGCTCAGACACAGGTTTGATATAGGAGTGGGTGGGTGAGATTCTGTGGCCTGCATTGTGCAGGAGGTCAGACTAGATGATCATAATGGTCCTTTCTGACCTTAAAGTCTATAAAGTCATTCTATAAAGTCTATAAAGTCATGCTGGATGTATCTACTGGAATTCTTGTGTATCCTTCCAAGTAAATGGTCTGAAGTGATTGGCTGAATGCATATTGTCTGCATTTCAAAAAAATGTGATAACGCACCATGCATTAGATTGGTCTTTGAAGTCAGAGAGCATGGCATACAGGGGGAAACTGTTAACAGAGTAATGTTAATGATCTTGACTCCTCTACTCATTTTTTGGCTTTGCCATGGGCCTTAAAAAGAAAGCTTATGCACGTTTTGCTTGATGCAGCATTCTGCAAATGTACATGGATGAAAGCTCTTCTCATAAAAATATAAACTGTGTGAATTGTATTGGAAACAGCTTTTGCTTAAATTGGCATTTCTGAATCTCTAGCTGGTGACCACCATTTTTCTGAAAAGTGACATCATTTGTGACACCAACAATATTGGAACCTTGATCAGCGAGTACAAAGCGATCTCTACTGTGTAATTACTGTGATGTTGTAAATTTAAACTCAGCTGTTCAAATAAAAGTTGAGGGTGGCTTAGTATCTTAAGCCTTAGGTTTAGCATACCTAGACTCTGTAGCACCATAGATTCAAAACCCAGTGGTGGTAGACCTATTCCATTATTCCTTTAATGTAGAATTGAGTTTTATACAATTTGTTTTATGTTGGTCTTCTGAAAGAGACATGAAAAGCAGGTCCTGTCCACGCTGCAGGGCCATTATACACCCCAGGACATATTTTAATGAGTAGATATTTCTCTAGTGTCTTTGAGCAAAAATGGTTTTATCTCCCCCCCATTATGCAGTGTGCTGTGCCGAAGTTGGTGTCTAACCCAGACCTGAATGCATTTCATTGCTGCTATGTGTAGATATGACCCAAAAGTTACTGTATTGAGAGTATTAGATGAGGCAGGATTGTAGTATCACGTCTATAATTTGTAAAGTGTTTTGTGATTCCTTGGGATCAAAAGCATTATGTAAATATCAAATGTCATTATTTATTTTGTATGTATTCTGATTGTTTAAACTAGAATTAAATCAGAATAGAAATGATTTACCTTTATCTCTGACAAGTTGTTCTTATACTTCTGCTGTCATCAGTGATGTCCCTTTTCACAAGATACAGCCTCTGCCAAAAGGCTCAGAATAAATGAGTGTGACCCAGGCAATCAATAGAATGTTTGCTGCATTTACAGCAAATATAGATTCATTCTAAGACGTTTGAGTTTTTTAAAAGAAAAGCTGCACTCTTACTTCAAAACTGGACTTGTTCAATGCTTCACATCTTAGTGGTCTTCAGTGGGACAAAGACATGGATTCATCCCCATACCTTGATTACTTGCAAAAAGATTTGCCTGCTGGCTGTTTTGCAGGTTATTGTCTGGTTAGAATTATATTGTGTTTATAAAGCAGAACTAATTTCCTGGTGTATTGCCAAAGATATATTAAAATAATTTGCTGAATTATTAAAAAGTTGATATACTGTAATTGGAATTGACTCTTAAATTCATACCAACTCCTTTACTGAAGGTGTGACACATGTATTCCATTCTTTTTTTCTCTCATTTCTATATAAAATTGCATTGTTCTAGGAGCATGTGTTCATTTTTTGCTTTTAATATTGGACCCCCAAATATACGGAGTCTCCTTTCTGACCCTGTCTCAAAGTTCTTATCTTTGCTGAAGTTTGATTTTTCATTCTGTGACCAACATTTTGTGTCTAGCAGTCACTTTGTGGTGGATGTGTGAAATGTTCCATTTTACTCAGATATCTGATAGGTTTCAGAGTAGCAGCCGTGTTAGTCTGTATCCGCAAAAAGAACAGGAGTACTTGTGGCATCTTAGGCCTTGTCTACACTACGAGAGTACTTCGATTTTAGTTAATTCGACTATGTGGAATCGATATTACTAAGTCGAACGTGTATGTCCACACTAAGGACAGTAATTCGACTTTGTGAGACTTTGTGAGTCCACACTAACGGGGCAAGCGTCGACATTGGAAGCGGTGCACTGTGGGCAGCTATCCCACAGTTCCCGCAGTCCCCCCTGCCCATTGGAATTCTGGGTCGAGCCCCAAATGCCTTCTGGGTAAAAAAATGTGTCGAGGGTGCTTTTGGGCGCCTGTCGTCATCCGTCCGTCACTCAAGCCCTCCCTCCCTCCCTCCCTGAAAGCGCCGGCGGGAAATCAGTTCGCGCGCTTTTCTGATTACTGACAGCGCGGACGCCACAGCATTGCGAGCATGGATCCCGCTGCGACCATCGTTGCAGTTGTGGCAGTTCTCAACGCCTCGCAGCTTCTCCTCCACCTGTACCAGAGGCAGCTGCAGATCAATCATGAGAGGAGGCTACGGCACTACCGTGACGGCATGAAGTCGGACACTAGCTCTGACCTCTCTGAGAACATGAGACCCAGCGCCCAGGACATCTCGCTGTCACTGGGTCTTGTTGATACTGTTGAACGGCGATTCTGGGCCCGTGAAACCAGCACGGAATGGTGGGACCGCATAGTGCTGCAGGTCTGGGATGAATCCCAGTGGCTGCGCAACTTTCGCATGCGGAAGGGGACTTTCCTCGAACTGTGTGAGTTGCTGTCCCCTGCCCTGAAGCGAAAGGACACCCGGATGCGGGCAGCCCTGACTGTCCAGAAGCGAGTGGCCATAGCCCTCTGGAAGCTCGCAACGCCAGACAGCTACCGGTCCGTCGCTAACCAGTTTGGCGTGGGCAAGTCTACCGTGGGGGTTGCTGTTATGCAAGTAGCCAGGGCAATCGTCAAGCTACTGCTATCTAAGGTAGTGACCCTGGGAAACGTTGAGCTCATCAGAGATGGCTTTGCCGAGATGGGATTCCCAAACTGCGGTGGGGCTATAGATGGGACTCACATCCCTATCCTGGGACCGGACCACCAGGCCAGCCAGTACATAAACAGAAAGGGATACTTTTCCATGGTGCTGCAAGCACTGGTGGACCATCGGGGACGTTTTACCAATATCTACGTTGGATGGCCTGGCAAGGTTCATGACGCTAGGGTGTTCAGGAACTCTGGTCTGTGTAGACGGCTGCAGGAAGGTATTTACTTCCCGGACCACAAAGTAACTGTTGGGGATGTGGAGATGCCTACAGTCATCCTCGGGGACCCTGCATACCCGCTAATGCCCTGGCTCATGAAGCCCTACACTGGCGCACTGGACTCAGGGAAAGAACTATTCAACTACCGGCTCAGCAAGTGCAGAATGGTGGTGGAGTGTGCTTTTGGCCGTCTCAAGGGCAGATGGAGAAGCCTACTCACTCGCTGTGATCTCAGCGAGACCAATATCCCGATTGTGATAGCTGCTTGCTGTGTGCTCCACAATTTGTGTGAGAGCAAGGGGGAGACCTTTATGGCGGGGTGGGAGCTTGAGGCAAATAGCCTGGCTTCTGATTACGTCCAGCCAGACAGCAGGGCGATTAGAAGATCACAGCGGGATGCACTGTGCATCAGGGAGGCTTTGAAAGCCAGGTTCCTGACTGAACAGGGTCTCCAGTGACTTTTTACTTTGTGGACACAGATGCTGAACCTGCCCCCGTTTCTTTACCCAGTTACTGTTGACTATCCTTCCAAGTTACATACCCCCTTCCCCACCTTCCCAACAAATAAAATCTGTTCTGTTCTGTTAATGAACAAGGTTCTCTTTTTTACTGTTTTCGCGGGAATGTTTTAAACCGGGGACGCAGACTGTGGCGGGGGGCGGGCTTACTGTTTTGATGCAAATGATGCTTCTAAAGTCCGGGAATGACAGGCTCCGCAGTGCTGCATTGGTTGTTTCAACGCAGCCTGCCAGCAGTCCTGGGCGGGACTGGATGTATGTGCCGGCCAAGTGACTTTCTGGCAGGGGGCGGAGGGTAACAGATCCCCTGCTGCGTGGCTCTGTGATCCAGGATAAGGACCGCGGCATAGGATCTCTAACTGCCCTCCCCCGACACAAAGTCACAGATCAACCCCCTCGCACCCCAGAACAAGAAAACCGCCTCCCGGACTGACCAGGGTAACTGGTGACTGTGCTGTGTATGTGTCCTGATGCTGGACCTGCCCCCGCCTCTGTAGCCTGCTACAGGTGACTGTCCTGTCCAAGTAACAAACCCCTTCCCCCCCTTCAGACAGAATCCCCTCCAAAAGACACTCTCGGAAACAGTACTTAACAGAAACCGATGTTTTATTACGAACCGCACATGAGAAGGGGGGGGGGGGAAGGAAACTTGGACATGGGCTAGTGTGAGATGGGTAGGAAAGGACTTTTCAAACTTTGGAACGAGAGCCTTCCATTGCTGCAGCAGTGTGCAGTGGCCGACTGACAGTTTTAACGGCCCTTGCCGCCCCTCCTTCTTTGTACTTTTGGTGAGGGGGGTGTGGGACTTGGTGGCGGGGGAGGGCGGTTAGAGATAGACAGCAGCAGTGCTCTGTCCTCCTGCCTCCGGTCTTGCAGAACATCCACTAGGCGCCGGAGCGTCTCCGTTTGCTCCCTCATTAGTCCAAGCAGGGTTTGAGTAGCCTGCTGGTCCTCCTGGCGCCACCTCTCCTCCCGTTCCATGACTGCTCTGTGCATTTGTGACAAGTTCTCCCTCCACTGTGTCGTCTGGGCTGCCTGCTCTCGTGAGCACTCCATAAGTTCATAAAACATGTCTTCACGAGTTTTTCTCTTCCTTCTTCTAATCTGCGCTAGCCTCTGGGAGTGTGATGCCAGGCTGGGTTGGGAGACAGTCGCAGATGTGTCTGTTGGAATGGGAAAAAGGGAGTAAATTCCTGAGACAGATAAATGAAGTTGCTAACAAAGAGCATAGTCTTTCTCTGTGAACAACACCATGCACTGCACCTTTCACATGCGCACTCAGGACAAGGTCGAATTTTCGGCCCTCGCCTTATGTGTCTGGGGTCCTGCAGTTGCGATCAGAGAAGCGTTGCAGGACACCTCTACTTCTGCTGCGGGAAAACATGGTAAGCCGTAGACTTGTGGCAGCTTAAACATGTAATAGTAGCACTGGGCTCCTTTCGCACTGAATGCAAGGCCACTCTCTGCTGGCAGCAATCAGGGAAGCATGAGCTCTGCCCCTGTCCCACCACCTCGCGGCTGTCCCCGGGAAAGATCCCTGTATGCTGCCCCTCTGCCGCCTCCACCGCGTGGCTGTAAAGCAGTCCAAATACTAACATTCCCCTCCCTAATTTAAAGCAGGGCGTCATGTGTGACATAACCCTCATGAGGATCTCGGAGACCGAGAGGGGAAGGATGCTGCGTGAATGCATGCAGAGGCCTGGGCCATATGCCGCCATGCTGTGCCGCGCACTGATCCCCGACTACCTCATGGACTCATGGCGTGGGAACGTGTGCTACCACGGGGGACCAAACAAGATTGCCCTGCCGTTGAACCTCGTGTGCATGCTGGAGCGGTACCTCCAGGAGAGCTATGCGGAGCTATCACAGGAGGACTGTCTGTCCATTCCCGGGCACATTGACCGCCTTTTCCTTTAAGTAGAGCATAACGGACTACAGAGTGGAGGGGCCGTGTTGTGGACTAATCATGAATATCCGGACAGTACTTGATTTTCTATACATAGTTAGTAGAAAAAAGTTTACTAAGCCAACTAAATCATGAACAACAAATTACTGATATAGTTATTATTCCTGTTTTGTTATTAATAAAAGTTTCTATGTTTAACTGAGTGACTGAAAAGCCCATTCTTAACAATATAAATATTCCACTTATGTTAAAATGAAATGTTTAGATGTTTAAAGCACTCACTGCTTGATCCTTCCCCTGATTCGGTGTCCGGGGTAAGGGCTGTGGACGGTTGGTAGGGGATCTCGGTAAGGGTGATGAAGAGCTCCTGGCTGTCGTTGAAATCAGCGGTGCAAGCGCTGTCGACTGCCTCGTCCTCCTCATCTCCTTCCTCATCTTCCCCGTCACCTAACATTTCCGAGGAGGAACCGGCCGTGGACAATATCCCATCCTCGGAGTCCACGGTCACTGGTGGGGTAGTGGTGGCGGCCGCACCTAGGATGGAATGCAGTGCCTCGTAGAAACGTGATGTGTGGGGCTGGGATCCGGAGCGTCGGTTTGCCTCTTTGGTTTTTTGGTAGCCTTGTCTCAGCTCCTTGATTTTCACGCGGCACTGTGTTGCATCCCGGCTGTATCCTCTCTCTGCCATGGCTTTAGAGATCTTCTCATAGATCTTTGCATTCCTTCTTTTGGAGCGCAGCTCTGAAAGCACGGACTCATCGCCCCACACAGCGATGAGATCCAAGACCTCCCGATCAGTCCATGCTGGGGCCCTCTTTCTATTAGATTGCACGGCCAACTCTGCTGGAGAGCTCTGCATCGTTGCCAGTGCTGCTGAGCTCTCCACGCTGTCCAAACAGAAAATGAGATTCAAACTGGCCAGACAGGAAAAGGAATTCAAATTTTCCCGGGGCTTTTCCTGTGTGGCTGGTCAGAGCATCCGAGCTCAGACTGCTGTCCAGAGCGTCAACAGAGTGGTGCACTGTGGGATAGCTCCCGGAGCTATTACCGTCGATTTCCATCCACACCTAGCCTAATTCGATATTGCCATTTCGAATTTAGCGCTACTCCTCTCGTTTTCGAGGATTACAGAAGTCGAATTTAAAAGAGCTCTATTTCGAACTAAGTAGCTTCCTGGTGTGGACGGGTGCAGGGTTAATTCGATGTAACGGCGCTAAATTCGATATAAGCTCCTAGTGTAGACCAGGCCTTAGAGACTAACAAATTTATTTGAGCAAAAGCTACAGTCTAATTCATCGGATGCATGTAGTGGAAAATACATAGATATTTACACAGGAAGATATATATATATATATATATATATATATATATATATATATATGCATATATATATATATATATGCACAGAGAACATGAAACAATAGGTGTTACTATACACACTATAAGGAGAGTGATCAGTTAAGTTGAGCTTTTATCAGCAGGAGAGAAAAAAAAACTGTTTGTAGTTGTAATGAAAATGGCCCATTTCCAGCAATTGACAAGGAGATATGAGGAACTGTAAGGGGGGCGGGGGGGAATAAGCATGGGGAAATAGTTTTACTTTGTGTAATGGCCCATCCACTCCCAGTCTTTGTTCAAGCCTAATTTAATGGTGTCCAATTTGCAAATTAATTCCAATTCAGCAGTCTGTCCTTGGAGTCTGTTTTTAAAGATTTTTGTTGTAATATTGCGACTTTTAGGTCTGTAATTGAGTGGTAATCCACAAAAAACTGGTATAGGTTCAGCTACACAGGAGAATCAGCTTAATTGTCATTCGCCATCCTGATAAACAGTTTATAGCCTGTTCCTGCTCCCATTGAAGTAAGTGGGGCTGTATCTATACTTTGGATATTCTGAAATTCTCCCAGAGTTGCTCTAGCATTGGTGCTAGGAATGGTGGGAATGCTAGGATAGACCAGCTGCAGGCATGTTTACCACAAAGTCATCTTACCCTGCTTTCAGCAGGTCAGGATGAGACAATGGTAAAAAAAGTGAGGTGGGTCTAACCAATGGGAGCGGCACCACTGCTAGACCAAGGGTTAGAGCATTTCATAAAATTTTAAATGTAGACATGGCCTGGGAGTGTTGTCATTATCTTCAATGGGAGCAGGCCCTTCATATGGATGATTGACAAAGAATAGATGTCATGAATGCATTTCAATTACTCTAAATAATGGATTAATGGCATGCCTCTTTGTGAAAGTCTATTTAAATTGTAGGACTGGGGTTGTCTGCAAGCCTATTTGCAACTGTTAGCAGGTGGGAACTGGTTTCTTAGCATTAATTTCCTGCTGCATGGCTCTTTGTTTGCTTCATGTTCCCCTCCTGCGCTATTATGGCTGCTCAGTGGGTTGGTAAAGGCCTTAATGCTTTTAAGTACAATGCTTAATTTTTTTAACAATTTAGGAAATATGTAACTGTGTGCCATTACATAGCATTCAGAAGAGTCCCTGCTAGCCATAACTGGCATCTGTTTTCAACAGGGTATGTCAATTATGTGGATTTTGCTTCTGTATAGACTGAATTTTTTAAGCCCTTGGGGTTAGATTGTGCATTTACATTTGGCCCTCTATAATGAGCAGCCCAGGGAAAAAATTGTGCCTCAGAATGTCTTATCTGCTTTTCTTGAAACCATATGTCATTGTGACTTACTCTACACCTATGTAATTCCATTAACTTTTGTAGTTACTCCTGATTTCCTGATAAAACAAAACATTCTGCTTTAGTTACATAGCTTTGTTATAGTAAAAACATTGATAATTCATTTAGGGAGGACACAGGTACATTTCTTACAAGAGCGTGTTTTTGCTTTCCCAGGTCCGCTGTGACACTGAGGTACAAGAACTGCGGCAATGGCAAAAGCAATTGAGAGAGGACAAGAACATTATTAAAAGAGTGCAAGAGTTCTGGACTAAACAGGAAAACAAAGGTAGGTTGCCCAAACCAGGGATTAAAGACTTTGTAATTTAAATGCTAAACATTTTACATGGACTCAGATGTATGTACCACAATGATAAACCGATCACAAAGGACAATCCAGGCAAGGCATAGGTTTTACTGAAATACTTTACTGCTCCTTCAGAATTCCTAGTTGCGTTTGTAACTTGATATGCTAATGCAAAATACAGTACTGGGCTAGATTCTCAGCTGGTGTAACTTGTCATAGTTCCATTGGCTTCAATGAAGCTATGACAAGTTACACCAGCTGAGGATATGACCCAGTATCTCTTAGGGCCCACTGGGCTCAGACTTCTCTACTAGATACCACCACATTTAAATACTGATGTTGCTAGCAGGGTTCTAACATGGTTGTCCTGAACTTGAGGACTTTTCTGTCTGAGAACCATTATACTGGTGTTATTCAAATTTTATCCTTTGTTCAGTGTAGTTTATTTGTAGTAGAGATTGGCTGGCACAGTTCTCAAGAAAAGAACAGGGAAATTTTTTTCCAGGGAAATCATGTTAGAATGCTGCTGCTGATAATAACTGTATAACCAACTGTTTGATCCCACGGTGGACAGGACTTTAAATAGGGTCAAAGTCTACCCTCCGTTTGTCTTCATATGTGCAAGCACATTCATAGAAATTAGAGAGCGATTAGATGGATCATGATCCCTGTGATCTACTGTAAAGTACAGATACTTTAGAACTGTTCATTTAGGACTTGTCTACACAGCACCATTGTAGAGCGTTCTAATGTGTTGTGCTCTAACTGTCCCATATCGACCCTGCTGGCGTGAACTGAAAGAGACCTGGTTCACATTAATGTAGTTCTGTTTGAAGCAGGACTACATCGGTGTGAACAAGGTACCTTTTTATTCATGCCAGCAGGGTGTACATGGGGCAGTTAAAGTGCAACATGTTCGAGTGCTCTACAATTCACACCTCCGTAGTCTGGACTGCAGTGACATGCAGACAACTGATGGTGAAAAAATGTGTTGGGAGCCCTGAGTTGTTTGTTGGTTAATTTAACTTTTCTCATTCCAATTCATGGAACATGCTTACATGGAGTTCTTTTTAACACAAGAAGTGAATGAAATAGCTAGAAATTCTGAACACAAGTTCCCCCGGATAAATTCGGGTAACTACTGGTATGTTGAAATGGAGATTTTTGAAGTCTGACCGTTTCACAATTAGTAACAGGGAAAAAAGTTCTGTTAGTTTCATTGTTTTATATTTAGCTGTTCTTTTTAATTAAATAGAGTTTATCATACTAATGTGCTTATTTGAAAACATAATGAGTTCTGGAATAAAAAGCTTGTTATTCTCAAGAAGTATCCCGCATTAGATATGACATTTAAAAACATCTGAATTTAAAGAGCATTTAATAATTTTATTACCCATAGAACTTAGATTCTACTGTAAATGATTAACCACATGCAATTCCTACAATAACTGATATGAAACTGATATTGTCAAAGACCTTCTATAGCTATTGCTAATTCCAGAACAGTTCTGTTTTCCATAATACAACACATGCTATTCTATGAAGTTGTTTAATTATAAAGTAATCTGTGCTTTGTAAGTGGAATTTATAACAGCCAGGTCATTAATTTAATGTGCTGCAATTATTTTTTCACTGATGTTTACTCTGCATCCAATTTTTGTCCCTCAGTCATGAGCTTACTATCCTAGATGGATAGCATGAAAATTCCTTGCATTTTCTTCCTTGTGCTTGCCGCCTGTGCCCTGAGATTTCACCTGTTTGTATCTTAAAATCCTTCCATGGGAACTTTAGCCTGAGGATGAATACTTGTGACAGGAAAATGTTCCTCAGAACATTGTCTTCTAAGAAGGCCAGCTCCATTCTCAGCTGTAAATGTCCATTACTAATGATTATCATTGTGACCATTGTGGTTACAATATCATTGTCATAAGCCCTTTGGTTCCAACTTTGCAGTTTAGTTATTTTCCTTAGTTATTTTCTTTGCATAATGCCATTAGTGTACTATGCATTCAGGCTCTGATCATGCAGGATTTTCCCATATGCTGCACCTCTGCACTTGGGTAGAACCCCACTGATTTCAGTTGGGCTCCATGTGGGCTCCTCTGTGGGATTTGTTGCAGGCTTAATGCCTTTATCATTTTTATAATGATGCTGAATATAAAAAAGTGATTGCATATATTGAAGAGTTCCTCATGTAACCGTATCTAGATTCCCTAAACTCCCCTCTCCCCCTCACCCTCGGAAGACTATTAAGTGTGTAATTGACCTTCTTAAAAATTGAGCTTCCTAAAAACGTGTGAATGTATAGAATTGCTTCCTATTTTTAACTACATATGTGCATGCATTGAATGGTAGTCTTGAAAAGATACAGTAAAGGTGACATTGTAATTATACTTTTGTAGTGAAGCATTCTGATAATGTATGTTAAACACCTGCTAGAACTGCAGTCAGAACTGGAACAGACTACCAGTAAAAGACAATCAAAGTGTACCAAATGATTTTTTCCACTAGATTTATTTTAACACATACATAGTTATATGCATACAATATGGATGTGTGTATAAGTATCTTATTAAATAGTGCCGTTGTAATTAGATTTCATCTTCCTCTCTTCAGTATTCCTGGTGAAACCAGGAACATATGAACTCATTTTATGCAACAACCATGCAGCCAACTCCACCCAAGGGTTCTGGGTGAGGATATTTTCAGGTGTTGTATTGGATTTGTGGCATAATACAGACTTTCTCACATTACACTGAGTCAAGCTCTTCTAGGACAGATACAGTGTTAAATTGCCATAGCTGCATCCGTTTGTTTGTTGATTCATTCACTCTGAATAATATATTTTAAAACCTTGTGATAAGAATTGCAAAAAAAAATATTGAACAAAGTCCAGCCTGTAGGAGGTTGCTAGCATATTGTTTACTTCAACAAAATGTGCTAATTTGTAAACTTACTTTGCAGTTAGAAGCTGTATTTTTTGATTTGGTGATAATCATCCTATCACATGATTTTATCAGGACACATGCACCCAGGATATATATAGCATGTGCTTATGTCCCATTGACTTCAAAACAGAACTTCAGTGGAACTTAAGTAATTCATAGGCTTTCTGTCACCCCACTGTATAGGGGACAAAGTTCACATTTTATGAATGAGGCTCTATTTTTAACATTGAGGCAAAATGTGATTATAATTTGTAGCTGGATATTTCAGGACTTGGTGCTGGTGTCTCTTCCTCCAGTTGTCCACCACACACATTCCTATCATGTATTCAGTAATAAGACACATATATTGGAATATATTTTCCTTGTAGTACTTGAAGAGCTAAATTCACAGCACTTGTTAGCATCAAGAATTTTCACCCAAAGAATCACCAGGCTCCACTGACCAGGTGCATCAAATAGTAGCAGGTAGCGTTGGGTACATTTGTAACTAGATAGTTTAGGAGACAGGCTCATGACTACAATTAACAAAAACAATGATGAATGGCAGCCACTGCAGCAGTTGTAGACATCTACATGAAACACAGAAATTGACTGTAAACAGCAATACCAGTAGGTTGCATTTGACAATGAAAGGCAGGTTTGAGTCTGAGGTCAGTCAATGGAAGTTCACTGTTTTTTCTTCCACAATATAAGTAGAATTTTTTGAGAACACCAGGATGGAAATCACAGAGGCTGTGAAGCACCAATTAAGGATGAATTGGATGCATACAACTCAGTAAAAAAAAACCTTGAAAATTAGAGCCATCATAACTACTAAACATTCTTTCAATAGAATTTTCCAAAATATTTCTGATATGAATTCTTTCAAACCTTCCAGTGTTATGTCAAGGACTGCTCTGGATCTAAAGATGACTGTGTATGTGCGGGTATATATACATACTATTGTGTTGTTATTGGATGTGAGGTATCATGAGCTGCTAAATTCAACTAGAAATAGGCATGGTACTCTACATTTAGGACATGTTGCGGGCAGAAGTGGAGTTTGCATCATTGAAGTACACATTTCAATATCACTACTGGGTCCAGGGTAGTTCTGTGATCTCTTTTGACGAAGTCTTCAGTCATGTCAAATTATGGCAATTTGTTATAAAGGCTGTACAGATTCACCATATATGCATTAATATTTATACTGCAGTCTTACACAGAAAAGGTCAGGGTTTTGTTTGCCAGCCTACACAGCTGCCTCAAGGATATTTTATAGCTGTGCACGCTTCATTTTGCAGTGTAAAATAACACAATGCATCAGGAAAATTTATATTTACATATATAATATGCATGTGTATCTGTGCAATAGTGCAGTAGAGTTCTTGTTTTAATAGCTGAAGGGAAGGGGATTAGAGGAAATGTTCAATAACTGTATACGTAAAAATTAAAAAATAAATCCATCACAGATACATTCTCCTCTTCCAGCAGGCTTAGCTGAGATCTAAGGAAAACTTTGGCAAAACCTGCTGCGATTTTCTTCTAGCACCTATGGAATTCCATAGACTATTAGTCATGGTTTTAAAATGGTTCAGTTTTTATCTGCTTTTTTTGTACATCTGCATTTGTGAAGAACACAAATATGGATCATTCTGGAATATCTGAGAATTGTGGCTCCAAAAATGGCATTAGAATCTATAAGCAACCCACATAATGTGATGTATTTCAAATGTTTCTTAATAAATTCACCTGTATTATAGATTAACAAAATATAGGGCCAACTTCTGCCCTCAATAACACCCGTGTAATTCCATTTATGTCAATTGCCCAGAATTTACATTTCTGAAGGGAACATTAGAATTTGATCCAGCATGTTTGCTAATCCATTTTAAATGACTTAAGCTGAGTGTTTGTGTTCTGGGCACATTTTTCAGTGTGTTAGCATTTATATTATCTCATCAAAGCATGGAAGCTTTTTACATGGCTAACTCCCATGGATATCAATGAGAGTTACGCATATATGTCTCCTGCTTATTGATGGAAAAACAAGCCCCTAAATTAGGATCATACTAGTCAGAGAGAGAAAACAGTTATTCAATTTATCAAGACCATCCTACTACATATTTATGATATAGTCCCCTGAAACAGGACATATTTGATATTAAACTGATACTACACTTAAGGGCTTGTCTACACATTGTTACTCCTGAGGGAATTCTGTGCCAAAAAATTAAAAATTTGGTGCCAAAAAATAATAATAATGTGCACAATATTTTAAAATTCTGCAAAATTCTGCAAATTTTATTTGTCAATAAATAAATGTGACTCCTGCATGGCAGTGGGGAGCACAGGCCACTGGCTGCATTGAGGTGGGAGATCACCCTTAAGCCCCCACCTCTCCCAATACAGGGACTCGGCAGTGAGGCTGCACAGTCTCAGCCTTGACACAGTGCAAGGGCTGGGCCTGCCCCTCTGCGCCAGGTGCACCAGGTGTGGGTGGGCAGGCTTAACCTGGCATGATCCAAGTGTGGAGGGGCTCGGTGTGGGGTGAGAGGTTTTTGTGTGGGGGAATCTGGGTGCAGGCAGCTCAGTGGGAGATCTGCACAGGGGCTCATTGGGGGGTTCCAGGTGCAGGAGCAATAGGACTCTGCAGGGGGTCCAGGTGAAGGTGGTTGGAGCTCAGTGGGGGGATCTGGGTAGGGAGATGGGGCTCGGCGGGGGGGGGAGTCTGGGTGTGGGAGGCTCAGTGGGGTGGTTCAGGTGTAGGGGGGTAGGGCTTGTCAGTGTGAGGGTTCGATGGGCCTGCTTAATTGGGGAGCCCCAGCTACTGTTGAGGGGATGCTGCATGCTGGGCTCCCGCTTCCCCCTGCGATTCCCCTATCCCCTTTTCTTCCCCATTTCATCCCCCTCCACCACTGCCCCATGCCCTATCCCCTCACTCCAGGGGTGCTGGAACAATGTGTATAGTGAGGGTGCTGAGAGCCATTGAACCAAACTGTAAACCCTGGATATGATGGAAACCTCCTCAAGCCAGGGGGTGTGGCAGCACCCCCCGCAGTCCTAGTTCCAGTACCTATGCCTCACTCCCACATTCCCCTCCCCCTGGCCTCTTCCCCCCCCCCCCCTTCCCTCATTTCCCCCGCTCCCCCTTACCCAGCTCCACCACGGGCACTCACTGTTGCACAGAAAACAGGAAGGCTCCCAGCACACAGAACGGGGGCACGATAGGTCCCAGGAGGCGGCATTCAGCTGCAGAGTCAGCAGAGCCAAGATGCAGCCTCCTTCAGCTGGGCAACTCTGTGCTTGCAGAAATTGGGGGGGGGGATGGCACGTAACCCCTTGTGCTCCCCATGCCTCACCTCTGTTGGGGAGGAAATCCCCCCCAAAAACTGCGCCCATGGTCGTCCCCGGAGAACCCCTCCGCAGCACGGCTTCCCAGGAATTCGGGGTGGGGGGGGGGAGTGTTTTCTGCATGCAGTCCTGCAGAATTCCCCCATGAGTAACACACACAGCACTGCAATGGCACAGCTGCCCTGATGCACCTTTGCCACCGTAGCACTTAGTGAAGACACTCCCTACACTGACAGGAGAGCTTCTCCTGTCAGCCTAGGTACTCCACTTGCCCAAGAGGTGGTAGCTATGTCGACATAGCACTGTCTACACCAGGGGTGGGGTCAGTATAACTGCATTGCTCAGGGTGTGGCTTTTCCACTCCCCTGAGCGACATAATTATACCAACGTACGTCTGTCATGTAGACCCAGCCTTAATCTTTCAAAGTTAATATACTGTAAAGACAAAAACAGAAGGCTGGTATGTCAATATCACAGCATGCTACCATGTAACATACTCCTTTGCTTCCTAGGCCAGTGGGGACTGAGAATATGGCAAAAAGAGTGTGATCAGCCCCTAGGGAGGAAATACTTTATGGTTCTCTTGGGTGAGGCCTCTGTCAGTTAGGAGCTCTGGTATTAATGGGCATGTTCAGCTGTCCTTTTAGGTCACTGTGAAATGAGGTCTTTGGAAAGGGGAGAATCTTAAGAATCACAAAAACAATGAGGAGTCCTTGTGGCACCTTAGAGTCTAACAAATGTATTTGGGCATAAGCTTTCGTGAGCTAGAACCCACTTCATCAGATGCATGGAGTGGAAAATACAGGAGCAGGTATAAATACATGAACAGATGTGAGTTGCCTTACCAAGTGTGAGGTCAGTCCAACGAGACAATTCAATTGACAGCAGGATATCAAGGGAGGAAAAATAACTTTTGAAGTGGTAATGAAAGTGGCCCATTTCAGACAGTTGACAAGAAGGTGTGAGTAACAGTAGGGGGAAATTAGTATTGGGAAATTAGGTTTAGGTTTTGTAATGACAGACAACCTTGCATCCTCAGTCAGACGAATAAGAGAAAACTTCCTACGCGATTGAAACTGTTCTACCCAACTGCCTTGCTAGCAATACATCATGACAACATTGTTTGAGGACCACATTTTCAAAAGCAACCCATAAAATGGTGCCCATTATTTGTCACCTTTTGATTTTCATGCATATAAAACCATGGAGTTGTGAATGCAGCCTGTATTTGCACATGCAAATAGCATAGCTACCAGTTTATACCGTGTCTACCCAGTTTATATGCACGACCATAGGCTGCATGCAGAAGTCAAAGTTTCAGGCATGCAAAATCTTAGACGTGAAAAAGTAGAGATGAAAATTTCAGAGGCCAAGATGAGGACTCTGAAAATATGGACCTGAAGCAGGGGTGCTGGAAGAATTTTTATAGTGATGGCCATTGAACCAAATTGTAAACCCTGTATATAATGGAAACCATTTCAAGCCGGGGGTGCAGCAGCACCCCTAGTTCCAGCACCTATGACCTGAAGGGTTGTATACAATGAAAAGTAAGAGAACTGGATTGCATGCTGTGGCAATTAGATTCAATCAAAGAGCTGCTTTCATACTGAAGAAGTGGAAACATTTCCGTTATCTATATTTAAACTAATTTGGGGTAGATATGGAGAGAAGTTTTCCTTTGCACTCTGCCAATTATTTCAGGATGAAAAGTTTTCTCCTTTATTCCTTTTATCACCTTCACCCATCTTTCCACATATTGAATTCATTATATTTAGGTTAAGGAAATCACAGGCCAGGTCTACACACAATAGTTGCACTGGTTTAACTAAAGCTGTGATTTTGCACTGATTTACTTAAACTGGTGCAACTTTGTGTGTGAACAGTCTTTTATCGATTGAAACCTGACTTACATCAGTTTAGCTTGCCCAGGTTATTTAATTGCACCTGCAAGTACTTAACAGGGCCAGTTAAACCAATATATCCATGTACAAGCACAAAGGTGTACTCGTTTAACTAAATCATTGCAACATCACCACTTATTTAAACCAGTGCACTTTGTGTGTAGACCAGGACACGGCATTTGTAGTGACAAAAACTTTGATGGCACAAATAAAGGATTGCATTTCACAATAAGAAAAAAACCCAACTTTAATATTCTATAACTACATTTAAATTCATAATAAATGTTTATTTGCTACATTACAATAAAGATTCATTGAAATATTGTATTTTTAACCTTGTTATTTATTTAGTGTTGCAAACAGTGTTGAAACTAATGATAAAGAAAATAGCTTTTAAAACTGCAAGCTGTAGAATAGCTTTTAGAAATGCTAACTCAGGCAGTAATGTGATTCGGTTGACACTACTAGAATGATCAGCATACTTTCCATCAAAATATCTGCCAAATAATCTGTAGTGTGAGCTAAACATCAGATTTTGTTGTGTAGTATCTATCAGTACATGCAATATAAACTTGATTTCAGGAGGACCCATTGGACAAATATTTACATTTACAAGCTATATTTATGTTTTCTTGGCATCTGTCCCAATGAATGTATCAAAAAAGTAAGCACGGGGTTATGAATTTAACCATTTGTATAATTTAACATAATTTAACATTTTAAAATGTGTTCTTATTTATTCTGTTTTCAAAGGAAATAGAGTTATGGAAATTAAAGGAAGATTTCAGGGAAATCTTTTAAAACACATTAATTATTATTTGGCCAAATACTGAAGTTCTTTTTATTCAGTCCTTACTGGGGCAAAACACCAGTGAGAGTTTGCCTGAGTAAGGAAGGAGGCCTGGATCCATAAAGGGAATTAGACATTGCAACACTGAGTGTTGTTTTACTTCTAGGCCCTAGTAAATCACTGGAACAACAATGAGATCCACAAAGCCTGGATTAAGCACTAGGCTCCGTATATAATGAATGAGGAGAGATAGGCACCTAACAATGGGATCCACAAAAGCTAGCACGCTAGCCAATGGGAGATGCCAATGAGAGGGCTGTGTCCTAAGCCTCACACCTCTCTCCGAGTTCAGGTCCTAAGAGCTTGTCTACAAGATCAGCACAGCTGTGCCTCTGTAGCACTTGTGTGGACACTACCTACACCAGGGGTTCTCAAACTGGGGGTTGGGACCCCTCGGGGTTGCGAGGTTATTACATGGGGGGGTCACGAACTGTCAGCCTCCACCCCAAACCCCGCTGTGCCTCCAGCATTTATAATGGTATTAAATATATAAACAAGTGTTTTTAATTTACAAGGGGGGTCGCACTCAGAGGCTTGCTGTGTGAAAGGGGTCACCAGTACAATAGTTTGAGAACCACTGACCTACACCAGCGGGAGGGATTCCCCTGTCGGCATAGGTAATCCATCTCCCCAAGAGGCAGTAGCTAGGTTGACAGAAGAATTCTTCTGTCAGCCTAGCACTGTCAACATGGGATTTATGTCAGCTTAACTATGCTGCTCAGGGGTATGGATTTTTCACACCCCTGAGCAATGTAATTATGATGACCTAATTTACCCAGTGTAGACCAGGCCTTAGTCTGGGTTTATCTACTTGCACTCCACAGCTGGACCTCTTGCAATCCCCATTCCTGGAATCAGGTGGCTTAGGCACCTAAATAGTTCTTATAGGAAACGCTGGCAAATGAGGAGTAGGTGCCACCTCCCTTATAACTTCTAGCCCAGTGGTTAGGATACTTACTTGGGATGTGGAAGACCCAAGCTCAATTTCCCCCTCTGCTGAGGGGGGGATGGATTTGAACAGTGGTCTCCCACTTCTTGAGAGTGCCCTAACCACTGGGCTTTGAGATAGTCTGATATGGGGCTCCATCAATGGCTCTGCTGTTGAAACTGTCACATTTTGGATAAATAGTTGAGGAGTGATTAGATCGGGGGACTGGACCTTGGGTCTCTCACATCCCCAGTGGGCACCCTAACCCCCTGGCTAGAGAGTTGATCTCACTGTCTGGCCCAGTGACATTTAAGTGTTTATCCAAGGTGGAACAGCTTCAACAGGTGAGATTGAGGGAGCCCACATGAGACTATTTTGTAGCCCCAATAATTAGGTCACTCACTCCCCTGAGAGGTGGGAGAAACCCCCTGTTCAAATCCTTTCTCCCCATCAAACAGAAGGGGGAATTGGACCTGGCTCTCCCATCTCCCAGATGAGTGCTCTAACCACTGGGTTAAAAGTTATAAGGGACGTGGTTCCTCCTCTGGGTAGATTTTGAATGGGGCCCAGTTTGGTGGGTGATCAGAGCATGCCTACTGGATTGGGCCCTCAGACGAGATAGGCATGACCCCCGCAATCTTCCCCTGGTTTGAGGAGTGCACTGGGGCTTAGACTTGAAATAGGCATCTGATTACCTGGAGTGAGGCAGCAGTGTGCATGGCCAGAGGCAGGAACTTCTACAGCAAAATTTAGGCACCTACAGAATTGAGCAGCAGCTGAGAGCAGGTTTTGTGGACCACAGTGATGTCTAAATCTGGAATTTAGGCATCTGTATCTGGGGTTTAGGTGCCAGCCCTTGCCCTGAAGTCTATGGTAGCTTTTTCATTGGCTACAGCGGGAGCAGAATCAATCCCTGAGAAAGGATTTCAGGTTTGTCCCTGGCTTTTCATGTACTGCAAGTTCCACCTCCAAATTATTCTTCTTTATTGTAAAAACTCTAAATGGGCTTGCTCCAGCCTATCTCATGCCTTTGGGATAAATCTAGAGCAGGGGTAGGCAACCTATGGCACGCGTGCCAAAGGTGGCACGCAAGCTGATTTTCAGTGGCACTCACACTGCCCGGGTCCTGGCCACCGGTCCGGGGGGCTCTGCATTTTAATTTAATTTTAAATGAAGCTTCTTAAACATTTTAAAAACCTTATTAACTTAACATACAGCAATAGTTTAGTTATATATTATAGGCTTATAGAAAGAGACCTTCTAAAAATGTTAAAATGTATTACTGTCACGCAAAACTTTAAATTAGAGTGAATAAATGAAGACTTGGCACACCACTTCTGAAAGGTTGCCGACCCCTGATCTAGAGGAAACTAAATTGGCATAATTTACCAATTCCCAGTCTTGGATTAAGGCAGTCTGCTCCCTCCCTACTCTTGGGCTCCATCCCAACACTGTCTACCCACACTTGGACTGTAGGTGCTTTGTCCCATCCCAGAGACAGTGATTTCCTGAGCTATCGTTTCAGGCTGTCTGCAGACTCAGGAAGTTGTCACTGCATTAATTATACTCAGTTAATGTTTTCAAGCTTTTCTTCACAACCGCAAGGGCTAGAAACTCAGGGTGTTTTTTTTTAATTAAAGCGTAGATTATGATGTAATCACTTGATTCCAGGGGTAGGTGCAATCTGACCCCTTAATTCCCCACTCCGTGGTTCTTCCTAGAGTGCTTATGTGTTAATCCAGCCCTGCCATCTCTTCTTTCCCCCACCACACATGTATGGTTTTACCAGGATAGAATTCCTTGACTCCCCCAGACTTACTTTTTTAGTTACACCCACTCACACCCACACCCACTTTCCAATGGTAACTTGCATCCCCTTACAAATGACCTCTGAAATTGGCCCACTAAATCTAAAGGAGTCAACATGAATATAACTCACGTGCTGAGGAGCCAAAAGAAAGGCATGTAGCAGTTATCAGGAGGGCATAAGGATGCAAATGTTAAATTAAGCCTACTTTAACATATGTGTCCATATACCTTACTCTCACACTTTTACTCACAGATTGGTAAATGGGTGCGAGTGAGTCTAATATGCACTTACTTTACACATCACCTCTGAATTTTGCTCCTTGTTTCCGCCCGCTCTGCTCCCTGTTACCTCTACTGATCTAGTGCCAGCTTCCTTGCTGACCTTTCATACAATCTCTTTGCTTTGAGTCCAAAAGCTTTCTCTGCAGCTCCTGCCATCTGGAACAATCATCCCATATTTCTCCACTGACTCTCCATCTATTTCAAATCTCATTAGAAAACATCTCTTTTCTTCCTTGTCTGTACCGTTTTAATTTCTCTCTCCCTCAGTTTTATTTTGACTTGCTCTCTGTTTCTGTTATTTAACTCTGCAAAGTGTTTTGGGATGCAGTTAGTATGAAAGCATTGCATGAAAGTGACTGTAGAAAATAGTGGTGTTTCACTGGATTGAGGATTATCGTGAGGGGTGTATGCTGTACTGTCATGCTACAGTGCCCTCACAATCCAAGGTAGGGACTTGAATAAACTTCAGTTGGTCTTTAATTCTGAGACACTATTTTCCTTCTAAAATGCTGGGTATAGAGAACTTCCCTAGTGGTCAAGAGGACAACCTGATAGCTCCTTGTGGAGAACAAAGTGTCACTTTGTTAGTGAAAATTACTGTAAATACTTTAATTTTGTACAACACCTAGCCCAATAGCACCCTGGTCTCTAGGTGCTACAATAATATAAATAATAATAAATTAGAGGGGGCCACAGAGTTGCATTCAAGTCTGGATTAGGAGTAGACTAGGATATGGGTTTGAGTCTTGAGGGTGAATCAGGGGTAGGATTTGAATTCAGATTAGAACTAGTCAACATTTTTCCATATCTGTTTTTGTGACAAAAATTTGGTTTCTCAGCCCCCCCCCAAAAAAATGGTTTCTGAAATCCAAAAATATTTCAGTTTTGGAATGACAACCCCAAAAATTTCAAATAAATGATTCAATATAAAATGAAGGAAAAAAAAGGGTGACATTTTTCAAAGGAAAAAGCCCTTGACCAACCAACTTTTGTTTATCTGCAACACCCCTGAAGTCTGGAGATGTGTTTTGGGGAGATTTTTGATTACTTTCTATTTAGCAAAACATAAAAGTCTCCTGAGAGGATGGGATAGCAGCAGCTGGGCTTCTGCTTCATTTGAAAACATTGTCCCCCACTGACTTCATTACTCAGATAGCTGAAATTCATTTAATTGGAGCCTAGTTAAACAGGTGTACTAAATCTATAGCTGCCTTCATGTTATCTGTGATTAAAACTGGTGGGATGTGACACAGAGACAACACCATCCTTTGTGATTTCCTTTTTCCGCAGCATGCCTTCCTGGGGCTAGCCCTTTCCATTTTGCCAGAGCCAAACAACTGTAGCCATTAGGTAGCCATTTTACAACTGGCTATGGTTTGCTGCATCTTCCTGTTTTCTACCTGGTAAGTGCTCTTAGTTCCTGTCATGTTTTTTATATCCAAGGGATAATGTTCTTTCATACAGGTCCTGAGATTTGGTTGAGGACCAGATTGTATTTTTAAAGCCCAGATCTTCATTGCGGTGGTACAGAGCTGCTCTGGACCAGTTTGAGTTCTAGTGGCAGGGGAAGAGGTTGGAAGTGCAGGGACTGCAGCTGGGGCTGGCTCCTATGCAAGAATGTCCAAGAGATTAAAGTTCCTTATCTGTTGCCCTCTTGTGCACCTATGCCAGGGCTAGGAACAAGCTGATCCTGAGCCAGAAAACCTGAGCAATGTACTGAGAAGGAGCAGCATAGCTGTGACAGTATTGGAAATGAACAAGTATGTGTGGTGCAATGTAAGGATTTTAAAAACATTTGGTCTTTATTTTTGGAACTGTCTAAAGCCTTTATTAATCACTTGCATATGCAATATACCATGCTGACATTCTTGTCTGTTATTCTGGTTCTCTTTGTGCTGGTGTGCTTTTGGAAAAACAACTGGTTCTCTGTACCAGGTGTAGCAATTTGTATCTTAAACGTCTTTCTTGTTTTTCCACTTGCTCTCTTTCCTTCCTCCTCTTCTTGATTTGTAAAATATCACAAAAAAGCATTTTTCTTGGGGGGGGGGGAAATATTAGAAGAAATAATATATTTATTTCATCTGCGAACATTTTGTAATCAGCTATGAAACCAGCAGCTAAAACAAATGAATCAAATATGTTAGCTATGTGTGAGAACTTTATATGATGATGCCTCTCAATGTGTGACAAAGCAACCTGCACAGCAGGTAATTTCCTGCTTTCTAGACACAGAACAGAATGTTCCTTTATGTGCAACTTGGTTTCATGTGTATTTCTCTTTGGAGAGTGCAGCTGCATTAATATCACCAGAAATAGTTTCTTTCTTCTGCCTCGTTACTCTTCTGTATTGAGATATTTTAAAAGAAATGTCTTTAAGGCGACTATCGGGAAACAGAGGATAATAGGATACGCTGCAGTTTACCATTGGGAGGAAATATCTCTCATGGTACTTCAGGGACTGGTGATTGTGATCTTAATTAATTCATTAATGATCTGGAAGATGTGGTTAACAGCACAGCAATGAAATGCACAGGTGATATTAAATTGGCATGAACTGCAAACACCAATGGGAACAGACAAATAATACAAAGGGACCTAGGGAGGTTAGAAACTTGGGCAGAAAATAATAAAATGAAATTCTTGGGAAAATGCAAGCTACACCATTTGTTGTTGGTGGGATACTAGGAATACAGACATTCCAGGGAAGGGAGAAACCTTGAAAGTAGCGAACCTGACTGAGCCCTAGTTTGGGGTGATAGGCAGCAAATTAGATGTTTGCCCCAGGATGTGGCAATAGCAAAGAGCACCGTCATTTGAATCTGCATTATGTCACAGAGCAGAGAAGTAATCGTCACTCTTTACACAGCTCTGGTGCAGCTGCACTGAATTATGAGGAGAGATTTGCAAAATTAAATATATCTGCAGATGCTAAGACAAGTAAGGAGGACATATGTCTGCACATGTTTGAAGGGTGTAAATACAAAGGATAGAGAAGGTTTGCTGAGTGTGGTATGTGGGTGGGTGGGGGTAAGAGAAATCAGTGAAATTAGGAAAGGGAAAATAATTTATGCTGAAAAAACTTCCAGACTCCCAAAGCTGCACACAAGTAGGAATATGAGCTTATTCATGTGCCTAGATTGATCAGTGTTAACGGCGCCATTTACACCATGTTTGCAGGATTGGATCATTACACTGGGGAATAGTGGAAGGGCGGCATACTTTGGGACACTTTAAACCAGACTGAATACATTAAAATGTGTAGATAACAGTCCTGCATTGGCAAAAGAGAGAGCCTGGATGACCCTTGATTTTTAAAATACAGTATTTACAGATAATCTGATTTCTAAATTTTTCCTAAAACAAAAGCGTCTGTATTCAGAATTGTTTAAAATGGGCTTCATAAAAACAATCATTTGCAATGAAAAAATAAGCAAAATTTGCAAGCTTTTACATTAGACCAAAAAAGCCTTACAAACCTCTTTGACACACAAGAATAATCCAAGAACAAAGCAGTGTTGATCGCTGTGTATGTGGTGTTTACATCAAGCTAATTCAAAATGCTTGAGATGGTTAGAAAGTTTAATCTTGGCAGTAACAGCTGAGAATGTGATAAAAGTCATAAGACTCCTGATGTGTATTCTGCTGGATTGGTCCACACCCCTGAGTCAGATGTCTTTGGAAAGCTAAACCCCTTGCAAGTTTACATTTTTCATGGCTGAAAAAATTAAAGGTGATAGTTTAGATAGACGACAGCTAGACATGTGATCCCCTGAGTACAGTAGTATAGAGTCAGAGTAATATTGCAGTTACTGAGTGCACGAAGTAGCTGTCCGATACAAACATTCTATTTTTTCCCCAGTGTCTTTGCTTGAGGCTACGTGTCATTCTGCAACCTTGGCAGTGTTCCTTGATGGTTTCTTAATGTTGACCTGCAAAGGGAAAGAAGAGCTTGTGCCTTTTTGTGATGCAGAGAAAAGGCTGAAATAAATACAACTTAAAAAAAAAAAAAAAAAAAAAAAAAAAAAAGGTGGGGGGGAGGGTGCTAGTGGTGAGGGAGTGTTCTCATTTTTTACGTTTTCTCTGGAAGACTAGTGACCAGAACACTAGTGAAATTGCAACATGATGAAAATACAAGCAGAACAGTTGAAAGGGAAAGAGGTGTGTGGGGTTTTTTTTTTTTTTTTATAACTCTTTGGGATTTTTTTGATCATTTAGGGGTTTTGCTTTATCTCCTTTTTGTTAACCTCGCTCCAGTGTATATAAACACTTGGGGGGAAAGGCTGAACACCCCTGCCCCTTCAGTTAAGGTGTAAGGGCCCACAGTAGTAATTTAATACCTCCACCAAAGCCTTCAACAAAACCAGACTTGACACTCCTGATATTTGAACAGTAAAAAAACAAGCAGGAAAATAAAATAAAACTACCAGCACCACCCTTTATGGCCACCTTCATAAATGATAAGGAAGCAAAAAAGTGCAAATTACCAATTAAAAAAATTCTTCAGTACTTTCCTGGACTCCACAAGCAGTAAATGGTTTTACAACACTGAATCCTGTTTTACAAAATGTAAACCAATTAAAAAAAAACCAAAATCAAAGATTTCCTTTTGATTCAATAAATAGTTGAAATATTCCAATGTGCATTTCCAGAACTCTTCTTAATGTGTTTGGCAGGATGTAAAACGTGGGTGGGAAGAAGGGATAACGTAGTGATTATCAAATACAGAGCTTTGGTACTGTTCATGCTTCGACAGGCCACAAACTACTGTAGAGCTTTGCCATGTTATTTATAGAGTAGCAGCGATGTGCATGGTGCATTACAGAGAATACATATTGCTAGCTGCTAAATTCCACTTGGTGCTAGGGCCCACATTTTGCACTGTGGTTAATGAGCAGTGGGTGATGCTTGTGCCTGCTCATGTATCTTGTGCCTGAGAGTATAAATAGGGACTGGAGAGGGACTGGCATATTTTCTATGTAGTAGAAATTTCAGCAGTATGGTTGTCTCATAGGTGTAAATGCAGTTTCCGTGAAACCTCATCAGCAGACCTGGTAAAGGGACACTCCTGTGTTCTGCCCAAGTTGGCTCCCTTCCATTCTCTCCAGTTGCAGAAGTCCCCCTCCTGGGCCAGCTCTCTTGCACCATTTATTGTAGTAGCACACCCCATTTCCCCCACCCCTTCCCAATTCTGTCCAGCTCTCCCTTGCTGGCCTGCATCCCTCCCTTTTCACCTCTCCTCCATTTCCAGACTCTCTCCTGTTTTTCCTTCCCCATTTTATAGACACAACCGATCTATGGTGCTCAGACTGCCTTTGTTCTGGATTTTTCTTCTCTCTGTCCAGTCTCCTCTTTGCCTAGATTTTCATCCTATCTGTTTAGGTTTGTGTTTTGGCCATTGCGTGTTAGTTTTCCAGAAACAAATCTATTCTCTTGCTGTGGGTTTCTTTCTGAGCAGTAGGGAGTGCTGATCTCAGGTCACCAATTCCTCTGTGTGTTGCTTAAAGGAATGAAGGCCCAGGGCAAGCGTGATGCATAGGAATGGAATGGAATTCCAGAAACATTCGGAGTAAATCTAGTTGCCTTAAAACAGACTGGGCTGCAAACTGCTTTTAAATAATGATTCTACCTGTGCAAATGGTGTGCGGGAGTCCTGTGAGGTGCCAAGTACCCCACTCCCATTGCTGTCACAGGCCATTGAGGGTACTCAGCACCTAGCATGGTTGGTCAGGCCCTGTATTAGCCTAAACCAGTTTCTATGTCACTACACTACAGTCTGTGTCGGCATAATTTATGTCACTCAGGGGTGTGTGAAAAAACCACCCCCCTCAGCAACATAAGCCCTTATCTGCACAGTGCTACGTTGGCATGAGAAAATCTTCAGCCGACATAGCTTTTTCAGCTTGTGGAGGTGGTTTTATGCAGACGGGAGAGCTGCGTACACATAGATATAAGACTAAACAGTTTTTAAGCCAAGTATAAGCACTTTACAAACTCTTTTACTGGCTCAGAGAAGAGTCAGCACAAAGATTCATCATCCTACTACTCCTTTTACATATATGTTGTGTTGAATCATCGCCGTTGGAGTGCTCAACAGGAGGTGCTGCTTTGGATTCATAAATAAGTGGCATATCTGTGGGCCTAACTTCTAGCTTATAGAATGTTTCCTTCACAGTATCAGTTTCCTATCACTGTTGGTTGAGGATCTCTTGAAGCGAAAGGTTTTACCAGTAGTAGGCTAGCTGGAGACTTCTAAGAGCAAGGAGCTAAAAAATAAACATTTAAAAAAGTCACTGTCTCTTTAAAAACCAAGTCTTGTTCCAGCATGACTGCTAGCAGCTCCAATTTCATGTTCAGGCTGGCATTTCCCTCGGATGCTAGGATGATATTCCGTTCTATATATATTTTATACTAAGCCCCTGCTAATAAGCTAGACCAAACAGCTTTTCTTTAATGGGACTTAATTTTCTTATAGTCTTATTGTACCACAGTCTGTCAAATCTGTGGCATTTTTCATTATCACTTTCAAATGTTTCAATTGTTAACTGTAATTCACTGATTCCCTATGATTTACAAAAAAATCAAGGGTATGGGTGTGCAAACCTTTTGTATTCCTAGGATATTGTCAAACACCAGTTATACTGTGAAGTAATGTATGAAGTAGGTCAAACCTTGTTCATGGTTTTGCTGAAACAACCAAATCTTCAATCAGAACATTTCAGTCTTGACTCAGAATTTGTGTGCTAGGATTGCCCATGAAAAACGACCTCCTTTGTCTCCTATAGGTGGTAAAGTTGTATGAACTTAATGCATAACTAAATAGGGCACAAATGTTAATAGTAACCCTGAAGTTTTAACCATGCAGTTCTCAGAGTTTTGCAGCTACAAAACTCCACTGAGTGCTTTGAATTTCCCCCTTTGGCTTTACATGTTTCAGTGGGCACCTAACAAATTCAAAGTCAGTCCTTCCCTTACCATCTGTGTGTAAGTATTGCAGCACATAAGTGGTACAGTATGTAAAATGACCCACAGTTCTAAGAACATAACAGTAGCCATACTGATACATAACCATGTTTATTATGTAGCTCAGTACCAAGTACTGCTAAACCTGCTCATTCAAAGCCTGCTTCTGCTCCCATCCAAGTCAATTGCAGAATTCCTAACTGACTTCCATTACTGGTGGAGCAGGATTGCATGAATTAGACAATGCCTTAGTACTGTGGGGATTAAAGAGGTTCTGATATATATATTTTAAAATACAGGCCTTTATTAATCAGTAAAAAGATAGAAATCCAGTTCTGACAACTCAAAAATGTCATAACAATTTAAAACTGTAACAAATGTGATTTTGAAATATTGAAGATATGAAACCCTTAAAAAATGGGAGTAAATATTGAACGGTATTATACCAGTGCTACCAACCCCAAACACTCAAAAATCACAAGTCAAGCCTTAAAAAATTGAGATTGTCTTAATTATGAAATTTTATTTTTAAGATTTGAGATTTTATTTGTCCGCTGCAGTCTGAGCCTTTAGATTACATTCATGTCACATTTTCAAGCTCTCCTTTTCAACCATGATGGCTAGAAACTTACTTAAGAATAAGAATCTTAGGTTTCCTTTTTTTATTTATTACTTGTATTATGGTAGCCCCAGTCAGGGACTAGGAAACCATTATGTACAAACACAGAACACAAAAAGGATCCCTGTCTCAGAAGTAAGATTTCACTAGTGTTGGTGTAACTACATTTCTTAAACTAGCTGCTGTATGTTTCCGAGGCTGCCTTTCACACCTCCTGTGGCACTGAAGCCTTTTGGAGTTGTGTTATTGCCTTTAGTTGGAGCCCGTTCCACGAGGGTCGGCTTTGTGGGTGGTACCTCAGACTTTTGCAATATATATTTAATTTTTTTCATTGCCTGTTTGAACACAGCTGGGCAACTCCATTTTCTCATTCCTTTTGTTTTTCCAGACATAATGAGTGACATCTGTGCACAGCCATCATAGCCACTACAGAACTGGCATTCTCTTGCAGTTTACCCTGGGGAAATATGTCCAGAACTTCCCCCTTCCCTCCCCTGCAATTCCCAAAAAAACCTCTCCAGTGAGCAACCTGCTCTCTCCAACACAATAGAATTGCAGATCTGTGATGTCTGTGAACTAGGGTGACCATATTTCCCTATGCTGAATACAGGACACCTGGTAAAATTACTCGTTTTCAAGTGAGTTCAATGGTAATCAATGAGAACTATGCAGTACGAACGTTCAAATTAACATCAAGTTGACTAAACCCCTGTTAAAAAGAAATACTGCTAGTTGGATTCTTTTTTTTTTTTTTTTTTTTTAACCTTCTTATCTTAAAGGCCAGGTCTACACTAACCCCCCACTTCGGACTAAGGTACGCAAATTCAGCTACGTTAATAACGTAGCTGAATTCGAAGTACCTTAGTCCGAAGTTACCGCGGTCCAGACGCGGCAGGAAGGCTCCCCCGTCGATGCTGCGTACTCCGCTCGCCGAGCTGGAGTACCAGCGTCGAAGGCGAGCACTTCCGGGATCGATCCGGGGCACTTCCGGGATCGATCCGGGATCGATTTATCGCGTCTTAACCAGACGCGATAAATCGAACTCAGAAAACCGATTGCTTACATCCGGACCCGGATGTAAGTGAAGACGTACCCTAAGGCTTTAGGGTTCACACAGGGAGGGGTGACACACACTCACTCCCGTACACCTCTCTCACATGGGGGGGGAAGGGGGGTGACTGACCAACCTCATCCTTCCTGGCCGGTGCTCTCCACCCTCCATGCCTGGCTGGGCCCCTGGGACGGAACCACCTCTCCTAGTACCTGGCGCCGCCTCGTCTGCTCCCCCTCCCCCCCCCCCCGCTTTCTACCAGGGTTCACACCAGAATGTGGCCAGCAGCAGCCTTTCAGCACTGGGTGGGATGGGAGCCGCAGGGGGAGGGATGATCAGGCCGTTTTTCCAGAGTTCATCTCTTCTCCTCCCCCGCCCCTCCCCCCCCTTCCCCCCCCATGACTGGAAGCAGCTTGTTCCTGCCTGCCTGCAGTGTCAAAAGGTAGCTAACATCTCTAGGCAGCTGGGTTATGCCTCCTGTCAGTGCGGGCAGGAAGGGGTTAAGCCCTAAGGATTTGTTGTTATCCAGGGCCCAGGGAACCTGACTATAGGGGCTTCAAGGGCAGCCTGGCCAGAGAGGTGGCGCAGCAGGGGAGGGTGCCTAGGGGATCGAGCAGCCCTGCGCTCCCTGGGGGAAGGACCCAGGGTGGGGGGGTGACGATGGTGCTAAGCCCTTGCCCTGAGGGCTGCTATGGAGCCTGCACGTTCAGGGCATGCACAGGCTGGAAATCGCTTCCTCCTCCCCCGCCAGTGTGGGGCTTTGGCATATGCAGGTCTGAGCACCTCCTGGCCAGCACCCTGAGCTGGAGGGTCTTGGACTTTCCCAGGGTGCCCCAGCCAGAGGCAGTGGGGGAAGGAAGGAGCCTGCTGGCGAGCTGAGTACTCCGACCAGGGGCTGGTTCTCCACACAGCGCTGGGAGCGGGACATGCCCTGTCGGGGGGGATATGGAGGCGCAATGGGGCTGGGAGAGGACAGTGAGAGGGGAAGCACATAAAGGGCTGATGGGTAGACAACAGATGCGACACATGGCCAGCCGCTGCCTGGCACCTGCTCACACACACCAGCCACTGCAGCTTGCAGCGCACAGCCAGTGCCAGCCAGAAATGGGATGGGGGGGCCCGAAAGCAGGCACTCAGCAGGGGCTGCACTGATGGACCAGCAAGGGGAGCGGCCAGCCCCGCATGCTGCATCTTTGCCCCGCCACCAGCCTTGCACCCCCACCTCCATGGTCAGCCACTGGACACCCCCCCCCCTCCACTGCTGGTGGGAGGGTGGCTGGTGAACAGGGATCTGGCCAGCAGCAGGACCCAGCACCAATACTGATGGCGATCAGATAGAAAATACGGGACAATTTGCATATTTTAAAGAAAAAGTTGGGACACCTGCCCAAGAGCTTAAATACTGGATTGTCCCTTTAAAAATGGGACATCTGGTCACCCTACTGTGAATGCGTTCCAGCATCATTACATTGTGAAGCAGATGGACCAAATGGACCTGTACAACTGAAGTACAACTTGTTTTTAAAACAATTTGTAAAAAAGCTAGAAAACAGATAAGGGGGCTCAACATGCTCCCACTGAATGCAATGGCAAGCCTCCCATTGACTTCAGTGGGAGCAGGATCCTGCACATAATTAGTATGCTTGTAAGCAGTTCATGTTCACATGATGTATTTCCTTTAAATATCTTGGTTGTCTGGGAACAATGGGCTGGATCCTCAGCTAGTGTAAATCATTGTTGCTCTACTCCACTTGCTCTACAAGAGCGCTATGGTGATTTACACCAGCCAAGGAGCTGGCCTACTATTTTCAAAATATTAATTGTTGTTAGTGCAGTTTGAGGACTAGCTGTCTGAAAAATATATTTTTCCAAATTGTTTCCAGTGAAGAGGCTTAACAAAAGAGATTTTTCCCAATCTTCCCATACATCTGAAACCCAAGGAAAGCTTCCATTTTTGCCCATCTTAGAAGCAAGAGAATGTCTAAAGCTATTGAAATAACTCTTTGAAATCCAAATTCAGGCTGACAACCTGTGCTCTGTGTTTTAGTGTGATGAGCTTTGAAAATGTCATGCCTAAACAGCGTGGTCTGTGATAGAACACCACGGCACTGCTACTGGGCACCTCTAAAATACCTGTTTACCCAGCCTGTTTCACTTGAATGTTGAACAATATGTGGAAGGTTCTGAGTCTTAGGAAACACTTGTAAAGAGTAACCTCATAGTATTCTGGGAATATTAAATGTTCATTAGTGAATATTCCATACATGGTGCAAAACTGTTACATTCATCACAGTAACTTGGAATACATTTTTAATCAGTTTAATTTTTCTACTTAGCATCCACTAAGACAAGTGATGTATCAAAAGAAAGTCTTGTACCAACCAGGCATTGCACATGTACCAACATTGTCTTTTCCACTGTGGGGCCTGTGGTGTACCTTGCAATCTCAGCCATATTTGGGTTTCTTAGAAAACTTATTTTTGAGTGTAACGCTACCAAGTGCTGAGTTTCCTCACCTCCAAAAGTTTTCTGGTATGTTTGCCCACAAGCTGAGATCTTCCAGGCTGGGGAAACTTAGTCAGGAAGTTTAAATTAGAACATGGACCCATTGTGCCCAGACCTATCTGTATATGTAAGAGGGTTGGGTTTTTTTTTTTTTTTTTTTGCACCTCTCACTGGAGTAGTTAAGCTATACTGGACCGTTTCCTTTCCTTTCCTGCATACAGGCTTCCCAACATAACTGTCCTCTGGCTGGAAGAGCTGAACTCTGCAGCCCCCTTCTGAAGTGCAGGCAATGGATAGTATAAAAAGTCTGTTAAGTTTTCTTTAAGAACAGCACAATATAGACATTGGATATCTCAGAACTTGGCTGATTGCTTGTCTCAACAGAGAAAATTATTACAATAATCTGCATTATAGCACTTAGAGCTTTGAAAAGGAGCTTTCACTACAGGGTGGAGCTTTTTACTATTATTTGGGGGGGGGGGGGTAAGAGGGGAAGGGATTGTTCACTTAGGATTGTTTACTCCAGCAAGCAACCCTGTGCTCGTTGTTTGGCTGATTTTTTTTTCCCCTCCCCCCCCCCCCTCCAATTTGGCAGACCGTTCTATATCACATGGATCACATTCTTGTTTGCACTGTGACACCGAGGAAACTATTTTTTATTGACCTTGCTGTTGTCCCTAGTAATTGAAAACAACAGATAAATTTGGTGAGCAGGAAGACTTGATCTGTCATTTGAGTTTCTTGACTTTGAAGAATTTTTAAATAAAAGCTAGAGTATGTCTACACAGCAAATAAAAACCTGTGGCTGGCCCGTACCAGCTGAATCGGGCTCACGGGGTTCAGGCTAAGGGTCTGTTTAATGTAGACGTTTTTGCTGAGGCCAGCTTTGGGACCCACCCACCTCGCAGGGTCCTAGAGATCAGGCTGCAACCTGAGCCCAAATGTCTCTGGCACAGTTAAACAGCCCCTTAGCCCAAGCCTTGCGAGCTGGAGTCAGCTGGCACTGGCCAGCCACAGGTTTTTATTTTAACTGCAGTGTGGACATACCCTCAACTGCTTTTACTTTATTTGACTCCCCAGTGAACAATCCTGATGACTTCTAATTAGAAGAAAAATTCTGCCTTGTCCCTATGTAACTGTCCCAGTTACATAGGGACAATGCCCATGAATGTCAGTGAGGATTGTGTACGAGGATCTGAGGACAGAATTTTTTCAGGGAAAGATGCTATGCATTTCTAAAAATGATGATTGTTTGGTTACTCGTTTATGATGCAGGTAGTGTGCTTACAATAGAAATGTAGAAATGACTTCCGTTCCTGTGTGTGTTGCAGAAAGTTAAACATTTAATATTTTTGTTTTTATATGGTTGCAGTGGGAAGCAAATTAGACGCAGAAGAACCTACACCAGATCGTTCTGGAGTTTCGATTTTGTTTGTTTCACCAACACCGCAAAATACAGAGCTCATGGACTGAGTTTCTTGTATGGTTGGTTATCTGATTTGGAAATTCTCCTAGAGTTACATGCTTGCTTTAATATGTGAAGTGTTGTACATCAAGATGGGCCACATAAGGACCTGGTTCTGCAGTCATTCAGCACACCATGGGCAAAAATTCAGCCCTGGCATAAGTGAACACTATGAAATCAGTGGAATTGTGCCCACTTATAACAAGAGCTGAGTTTGGCCAAAGGCTTCATGCCCAGTCCTAAACACTCAGGCAAAAGTTTCCAGCTAGATAGAAAACTCCCATTGAAATAAATGGCAGTTCTGCCCATACAAGATCTGGGTGTAAATGAAAGGGCAGATTCTCAGCTGCTGTAAATGGGCATAGCTCCCTTGGCTTCAGTGGAGCTATAATAATTTACACCAGCTAAGAATCTACCCCAAGGGCCCAAACTGTCAGATACGCTGTGCATCCACAACTCCAGCTGAAGTCAGCGAGAGCTATGGTTGCTCAACACTCCTTAAAAACAGTCTGAGGGCCTTGTGTTGTCACTTGTCTGTGCCAAGGGAGTATGATTAGAGCAAAATGGTAGCAGTTTAGACCCATTTTTGCATAGGTATAGGTAACTACAGAAGGTACAAGGCAGTGAGCATGCAGACCCTTAAAGGGCCTCACAGTTTGCCCCACTATCTATTTAGTTTCCCTAGTGGATACGTCATCGGTGGGCCTTTTGCACCAGATTGAACGTCACATTTAGAAAAGCTATTTACAGAGTTGACAAATTTTAAGTCTGACAAATCTCATTGACTTAAATGGTGCTTGATAAGATGTATAGTCAAAACTAATATTGGTACCATTTCACCTAATATCACCAACTTGGTGGGATACTCCACAGGCTAATTCTGTCTCTAATATCAATAGGCTATGGGGTATTTAAAGATTAAGGTAAACTATAACTCCAAGTTACCACAAACCTTGTAAGTAAATAGTAATGCCTTTATTTTTTGTTAAGAACAGCATTTTGAAAATAAAACATTTGCCCATGCTTTACAACCTTTTTAATTTTGTATACTTCTATACAGTCATTATGGTACACATTGATTGTCTTGAAAATCCTTCAGAGGTGTACTTAAGATATCAGTATGCAACAACCAGCGGAAAAAAAGGTACGTTATAAAACACACATTAATACATTTAATAAATATATATTATCTATCAAAAATGAGCATTAGCTCTCCTCAATTAATAAAAAGCACCTGCTGGGTAATCTTGTAAGCTGGTAGAATAGTCCAATTGTTTAATTATAAAAGTTACAGTGCTCCCTTTTGCACAGCCTTTGGTTAGACCCAAGGCATCAAACTCAAACATAGCCAACCATGATACCTGTCTGATACGAAATACAAACTAGCAAGCTCTGCAACAGTTGACATCTACCTTATTTATCGAAACAACTGTGTGCACTTAGGGCTCCATCCTATAAGGTGCTATACTTCTCCTGGGAGGTGGTAAGCACCCTCAACTCCCACTGCAGTTGGGACTGGGTCTTAATGTATGGCTGTGAACTGCTTTCTAGCCATTGAATAGAAGCCACTTCCTACAGAAATGTTTTCTGTAACAAAGTTTTAAAATGTTTTAGGATTTTATTTTTCTGTCTAGGTAAGAGCCAGAAGGAAATAACCATTATTAATTTTAAAAGGGACAACATAGTAGCTTTTATAGTATAAAAGCTAATTATAACAATCCTGAAAGATTTGTGTTTACAGTTACGTAGTACTTTGATCACAGATGCTCTACATTCTAAAAGGCAGAAGTAAACAACTTGTTTACATTAATAAAAATAAATTAAAACAAAGGTGCCTTCAGTCACACGTTATTTGGAGCATTTGGCATTAACTATCAAATGGCAAAAATAAGTTGCTTATTCTAGTTGTGTGAAGCTGGAAAATGAATAAACTCCTTCTTCTAATCAGTTAACACACCTCCGCCACTCCAAATTGCAGACCCAATCCTGCATGCTATTACTAATGTGAACAGTCCTAACTCACATGACCACTCAATGGAACTGAGGCTTTCTCTACACTACCAAGTTTTGTCGCCAAAAACTGCCTTTTGGCAACAAAACAGAGAGAGCCTACACACTGCAATGCGACTTTTTTTCGGGAAAAACGTCCGGTTTCGGTGACACAAATCTTCCACCCCTACGAGAGATGTTTTTTCTTTTCCCCTTCCTTTATTGTCGAAGAGCCAGTGTAGAAACTGCTGTTTGTTTTGTCGGCAGAACTGGTTTCCGCCAGTATCCCACAATGCCTGCCCTGATCGCTCTGCTCAGTGTTTTGATCTCTGCTGCCCTGCAAGCATGCGCCCCTTCCCTTTCCAAGTTGCGGGAAGTGTGCTGCTCCCTGTGGGGAACAAAGAGCAAATCATTGGACTACGCCTGTTCTGCCCTGCACTAGGAACACAGGGGCAGGCAGACTGCTGTCACAGGGAGGGGGAGAGGAAAGACTGCTGCACTGCTTTGACATTCCTCAGCATGGAGAGCTCACAGAACTACTCATGATGCGGCTCCCGGCTGCTGAGGGAGAACTCAGAGGGAATCCTCCCATGATGTGCAGCAATCCGTTCCATCTTTCCACAACACTGTGCATTGCTCACACTGTCGATGATGGTGCCCACAATGTGGACATGATCTGTCGACAGAGGGAGCAAGTGTGAACATCCTTTGGCGATTTTTGTTTTGTCGACTTTTGAGTGTTGACATAAATTTTGTCAACAAAACTTGGTAGTGTAGACAAAGCCTAATTTAGGGTTGCCAACTCTGAAGCTATTCCGGGAGATTTCCCTCTTTCCCCCCCCATGATGTGATGTCACTTTCTTAAAATATCCTGTTAAAATCTCCTGGATTGCTTTCAATAATCACCTGGAGATTGATGCCAATTCCGGGAGACTCCAGGCCAATCCTGGAGGGTTGTCAACCCTAGACTAATTATGTGAGCAAAGGTTTGCAGGATCTGGCCTGGTCTGCGCTTAGGGCCTCAAACTCCTACTGACTTCCTTCGGAGCAGGACTAGGCCCTTACTTTGTTAATCCATTCCCATCTAGAAAACTGAACACCACGTAAATGTTTACAAAATAACTATCCTGGAAAGAATTTATCCAAGGTCTATAAAATGTGTATAGTACTGAATGTATACTTCTCAGCTGTAGCATGATAAATCTTTTAAAAGAAAGCTGCCCTCCCATTTATGCCATGGTCATCTTATACATTTTTACAATAAAGACCTTTTCAGAGAATTTAACATTTTTTAAATTGACGGTTTAAAATGAAACTTTTGCAGACACACATCACCACTAGGTTTTATATTACTAGAAATTATGCAGTTTCTGGGATAGTAACCATTAATTATCAAAAATATCATTTTATCTGATCACGACTTTAACAGCTAGAGGTACTTCTAGATTACTGGATAGCATGCAATATCCACCTCTAGTCTACTCAGTTTCTTAGACAATCTAGTTACCTAAACAAGAGACTAAAACCATTTTTTTTCTCTCTTAAAAGCAAGCACATGCTTCCACTTTGCCTCTATTGGAAACATCAGACATGGATCTAACATGTTCCTTTAATCATGCATGACAGAAAAGTATGGTTCCTGAACCAGAAGGGCTGTTAGAAATAAAACCCTATAAGGTGATCATGGCAAGAATGGCAAAATATATCTTGTGTGTAATGCTTAGGGCCAGATCCTGCAGCCCTTACACCTGTGAGTAGACCTATTGATGTCAATGGGGCCTACTCATGTGAGTACAAGACTACAGGATTAGGTCTGTTTACTGTAGAAATGAGGTACATGAAGAAACAGGGAGCCTTTTAAAAAAATAAACACTTATTTTTCTTTTTGCAGTATGCAGCAAATAGTATCCTTCTGTGAAGCTACTGAGCTATTCAGTTTTCTTTGTATATTATAATTTTATTTTTCATTTGAAAATAGAATATATATATATATTTATTACAACATATGCAAAATTTTTACCCTTATACGTAACCCACACCCTCATGTAAAAACAATTGCTTTTAGTATCTAGGAAAGCTAGGAGTAATGTTGACCAAACAATGAGGATACAATGATGCTTTCAATGTTTGATATGTATTAAATGCTAAATAATAAAGGAATGATTCGCTTTAAAGTAACGAAAACCATGGCAAGAATAATGGGCAGTAAGAACTTGTTACATAGCCTAGATAAGCCTTGGTAAAGAGTCTACCTTATCCCAACTCCAAAACACAAAAAACCCTGAACCTCCAGAGTGGAGACTCTACTAGCTATGCATTAAAAGACACAAATACATTAAGATGCACAAACAATTGCAGTCAATAGGGCTACTCCCATGAGCAGGGGTTTCGGCACCAGTTCCAACAGTAGGAAGAGAGGGTCCAATCCCGCAAGTTACCAAGCTCCTCCTGGAAGGTGATCGATACCTTCCCATCCCCTTGAGTTTTTGCTTGGCACCTTACAGGATCAGCCATCAGAACACAAACCGAGTTCTGTGTAATATTATGGGACTCCTTTTGGCAACCCCAAGCCACATTCTCTCCTCAGCTAAGAGCCTTTGCTGAAGCTTGTCCCTCCATAATTTGACTTAGTGCCCCCAAGTGTACATACGTTAAAAAAAATTCTCAAGGGTTTGAGAACACGTGGTTCTGTTTGTACTCTGGAGTGAGACAGCATCTTGAACTGCAGTGTCTGATTCTACATTGCTGAGGTGATCTGCCTCTACCTTCACTCTTCACAAATGTTGTTTGACAAAGTTGCATGAAGCATACACAGTCATTTCCTTTCACCACAACCAAATCGGATACTTTTTTCCCCCCCTTAAGTGGATCATGTCTCATTGTTGAGAAATGGTAATTTAGTTGCCACAGACTGATGATGCTTGACCCTAAATGACATTCACATAAAGATGGATAATGGAGCAACCAAGACACTTCACAACACTTGAAATGAAGAGAGAAAAAAAGAAAGTAGGAAGAAACCCTGCATACTTTCACACTGTAATGGCAATCTCTTATGGCAGCATGGATTAAGTTGGTAAGGGCGGGAGAGGGGGTTGTTTTTTTTGCAAACAGCTGGAAACCAACCAAAATCAGGCTTGCCTCGCACACTAGTTACAGACAGATTATATCTCACATTTAAGAATGCATATTGTCCTCTCTTCCATTTCAAAGTGTGCCTATTTCTATTTTAAATTAAATTCATCCTGAATTTTGCAGAGTTTTGTTTTTGTGATTTAGCTTATCAGTTTAACAGTATTCACATTTACATAAAATCCTCTCAAGGATTCCAAAGCTCCTGGATGTCTGGCTGCTTTGTTGTGGTATTATTGATTCCTCCCTTAGAAAGACATTGCCAGGGAATAATATTTGTAACAAAGATTCTTATCTGTAGAACCTATAGCCTTTCACCAGAGGTGTCTTCCAGTGTAACTTGGCGGAGCAGTTGGTATCTGGAAATAAGGATAATAAACCCATAACTAAGAGTTCCAGACTATTCAGAAATCAGTGTTAACATATGCTACATTACATGTCTAGTAGTCATAGCATTATCAGTTCTACAACAAAAGGTACAGCAAAGCTTATCTTCAGTTTGTACAATACATGTACCTCACCACAAGAAAAAGGGATGAATATGTATATATTAGTCTATTTTGCTTTACTGTCTAAGGTAATCATCTTTAACTACTGTATGTGCAATTATTCTCCAGGAACAAGCTTTGTGTCTACCCCCAGAAAATCTCTCTAGCTCTTCATCCTTAAGCTGCCTCTTCTCTGAGCTGCTTATTCTGGTATAAGGGAATATAGGGATGGATTAATGCCGGCACCCAAAAGTATGGTGCTCATTATGGGCCCTGTAAATTATTCTGAGAGCAAGGAATGAGCGTATTTACATCACTTTTGAATGATGTATCACTCAATGTACTACCCAGGAAAGGAAAATCCTGAGATCTAATAACTCTTGTTCCCTATAATAAATTCAAACTCTACTTACTTAACAAAAAAAACCTTCAGTCAGATCAGCTTCCTTGTGGTTTTTTTTAATGTGCAGGTTGAGTTATGGAATCAGCTCATGATTTAAAATAATGAAATCCCAACTTACATGAGTGTAAACCAGCCCATGAGTAAATTTTTAAGAAGCATGTAGGTATGCATGAAAATGTGGGAATGAAAATTCTCCTTTTCTTAACGAGAGGAGAGAGCTATATGCAATTCCTCAAGTGCAAATTATACACACAATGGGAATGAAATTTAGAGAGGCTTTTTGGCATCAGATCTCTAAGCCATTCTTGCAATGACCTTGAATAACAGTATATCTATCAAATAATAGCATGCCAAACCATTGTTTGAGAGGAAAATTAATTCACATTAGACAAGATATTTTACATGCCCCTCTTATATATTTCTTTCCAAGGGTAGTACACCTCAATTGGTGTTCACCATATAGTAAAAAATATAGATTTTACAAGGAAAGTGAAATTGTGATATCAGCTATCTGCAGCAAAGATTCTTATGCCAAAGAATATACTGGACTGTAACCAAAAGTGTAACTTGCAGAATGTTGCAGAAATCAGACTGTTATTAACTGTCACTTTGTTACATTTGTCCAAAGGAGGTACTGGATATGGATAGTCAGCAGAAAACTTGGTTCATTCAATCTAAACTGAATGGCCAAGTAAAGAAGTCCAAATTTTTTTTAATTGAATAATCTCAAGAGGGGAATGGAAGCATTACATGCATACTCGCTGCTAGAGATTTCATTTATAGTGTTTTCTTGCATATGAACAAGCAGTCTAACCTCAGAAGTTCATTCAATAAGTAGCGGTTGCACATTCCCCACTATATACCCAAGACTCGTACATTATCACATTTTTATACTTACAGTCCCACCATTTAGCACAACTGCCATCTCAGTTGGCTGATAAACATTGCTTCTAAAGGGAGCACTAGGTCGGCTTCCCAAGCTGCCATTGCGAAATCCTGCCGTTCTTAAAGCTGTGTTTAGAACAAGAGACAGTTTTATTCTCATGCAAACAAATCAAACCCTTCTTTTCATGTGTCAGAATAATACATATTTTTAAAAGTTACAAGAGTGATCTAGGGTGAAATCCGGATTCCGCTGAAGTCAGAGGTAGTTTTGCCATTGACTTAAAGCCATGATTTCGTCCCTCAGTTTTATTCTACCTCTGTCGTTATATTTATACATTTTGGGTTGCATCTTTGAGTTTACTTTTAAATTAAAGAAACTGCTTGGCACAGGAAAAGAAGAAATAACTGGAGCTAAATTCTAACTGCTGATGTGTTTTTCATTAGTGTTTCCCATCAGGTATCCTTCAGTCTAAGCGGTAAAGTAAAACAACATTTCTGCATCTTTTCATATTCAGAAAAAAGACATGCAAAATATTGTTTGAGCCATGAACACAACCCCCTGAGCATTATTTCAGAATGCCTAGTGCATAATGATTTTCCAAATATCTCCTATAGTTACTTTGAGAAACTAGAAATATTACACGAATATTGCTTTTGAATAGGTTGATCATGAAGATGTCTTGAAGCAAAAGATAAAATGCTGTTTATATCAGTAATATCTGGTAGTCTATCCATTATGACAGTCATGAATTTTAATGCATCATTTTTCTTCTTTTAATATATACATGTTAAATGAGAGATGAAGTTAAGAGGTGTGGCTATTTACCTCTGAGCCAGTCAGGCAGCAGAGATTTGCATATGCTATCTGATTAGTTCAGAGGTGAACAATAGGCTTCACTGAACTCAGCTGCAGCCGGACAATATGCCTTCATTTGTATATGCAAACTGTGTCATTACAGTTGTTCTACACCTCAATATTATTATTGATAGGTATGAGGTTGTAGATCAAAACATGCCTGTTTCAGCCGCTCATGAACTAGAATTTCTCTCTTACATTTAATTCACGTTACAGTTCTAGAGTCAGTGGGTAAGATCCTGGCCCCAGTGAAGTCAATGGGAGTTTTGCCATTGACTTCGCTGGAGCTAGAATTTCACCCCATGTGTACAGCAAGACTTAAAATTGATCATAATTCATAGGGCTGTATACTGCCCTCAGTCTACTGCTCAGGGTGACCAGATGTCCCAATTTTATGGGGACAGTTCTGATTTTTGGGCCTTTTTCTTATATAGGTTCCTATTACCCCCCACCCCCGTCCCGATTTTTCACACTTGCTGTCTGGTCACCCTACTACTGCTACTCCTATCAATAGGAGTTGTGCACAGAGATGAAGATCAATATTGATCTTTTACCTTACAATAGTTTATTACACATAATTTTAGGCCCTGGCCCTGCAAACACACACATGTGAAATTTAGTTTTTAATGATACTTACCTCCTCTGGAAAGCACTTTAAAAAGGATGGATGAAAAGCACTATTTAAATACTATGTATTATTATGTTACTCACAGGTCAATATTTAAACATGTCCATCTCACAATCAGTAATACATCTTTTTTAATATATAAATTGGCCTCCTCTCAATGTTTTAGCATAAATGGTTACACTGGCATTTACTATGCACTAAGAAATAGTTTCAGATGATTACAGTGTACCATTTGAAATTAAGGTATTACGTATCTATTTTACTGTCTATATACATCTCTACCCCGATATAACGCTGTCCTCGGGAGCCAAAAAAATCTTACCGCGTTATAGGTGAAACCGCGTTATATCGAACTTGCTTTGATCCGCCAGAGCGCGCAGCCCCCCCTTCCCCCCAGAGCACTGTTTTACCGCGTTATATCCGAATTCGTGTTATATTGGGTCGCGTTATACGAGGTAGAGGTGTAATTCACATATCTATTTGCAAATAAATCTTAACAGGAAAATGTCAAATTAAATTTCATGTTGCTGGCTGAATTTTTTTAAACACCTATTACTGCAAGTAATTCCTAAATTACTATAACATTTACAGTTTGCTTTGTGCATTTGTCTAATCATTCGGTCTGTATGTCTTTAACACAATAGAGGAGAAACTTTAAAAACAATAAGCAAGTTGTAGATTTAAAAACCTAAAATTGTCTGGGAAACTTGGGTAAGAACCAAATCCTGTGTGCCTTATAGGAGTAGCTCAGTTCCCATACATTTCACTTGCTGGAAGTGTTGGGAGTTCATCAACATTGTCTGTTTTGTGTAAATTCTAAGTATTTTACCAACATTCTCACAACACACATGTATGCAAGATACTCTTCCAAGGTGACCCTTAGGCCAGGCCTACACTAAAAAGGATAGCTGTCACCCCTCCCCTCACTGTAGTGAGTGTCTACACTGAAGCAATGCAGCTACTATGTTTCTAGTGAAGACATAGCTTTACCTCCACAGGGCACAAACAAACATTTGTTTTTCATCATAACAACTAATACCAGAGATATCAGATGGGAAAATCTAGTTACCTCCCTAACAAGATTGTATTGCAAATACAATGCCAAATTTTAAAACACCACTGTGCAACTTAGGCTATAGTAAATAATGCAATTTAATGATTCTAGGGAGAAAAAATGATGCATATAACTATTTTACTAAGGAAACACACAGTCCAAAGCAGATTGCAACAATCTCCATTAAAAAATATCAAGCATGGATAAGAATAAAAAACTATTTAGAAATAGGGATCAGCTTGGCTGAGCTACGTTAGAATCTCTAAACAGAGATAAAGGGCCCATTTTAAAAGTATATATATTTGGAAGATTTAAAAAAGTTTACAAATCCTCACCATGTAAATATCAGAGACAAATCAATCATTACAACAGTGGGCTTTTGTTTAGAGAATCATAATACAGTAATATCATCATCTCTCTATTTAAAACAGCCCAATTCTGTGTTCTTTTATGTCTACATTAGTCTCTAACAACTCCACTGAAGTAATTCTAGTTACCACAGTATAAAATGGGCTGAGTGGGGGTGGGGGGTGGGAATCAGGTCCAAAATGCTTAGTGGCTTTAACAATAGGGAAACCTAAGAACAGCGATGATGCTTTCTGCTGCTGGTTCCTTAAAAATATACAACCCACTTCTTACCCAGCTAGAAGGAAAACTGCGCTAAGGACCTCCATCAGGCAGCTCTCTGCCATAAGCAGCCACATAAGTATCCCTGTGTCCTTTCCACTAGAATGTTGTTCCGGTTTTAGCTACTGATTGTCTCTGCTAGACAACCAACTTTTGCTGGCCCCTTGAACAGTCAGTTAAGGCCAATTTCACTGTGATTTCAATTGGATCTATTATTCTTCATTTCCTGTCACCTAAAATGTTGCATTAGTGGTGTTGTTCACGTTACACAGTTGCCATATTTCACCCCAGTTGCACTTTGTGACAAACAAAGCAACTCCTTCATACATCGCGAGTACAGTTTGTAGAGCATCCATTCAGCTGCTTTTCATCCTTTGTCTACATATTTTCTATCCAGAATGTAAACATTGCAGGACAGAACCTTTGTCTTTATACTTGTTTGTAAAGCACCAGGCACATTATTTATATAGTCTCAGAAAAGCACTTTGGGACCCATTTCTGTGACAGAAGGTATACATTTAATATATGATCAGTTATTTTGTGGCCCAAGAATGCTGAGCACTCCATGAACTCAGCCCTTGCTAATCATGTGTTTTTGACACGAGCAAAGAAAGTTTTTTTTTTTTTATCTCAATAGAGTTACTACTTATTTACACTGGTATAAATGAGAAAAAATTCAGGCTGAGTGAACAAGAAGCATGAATAAATTCAATTTTCTCTTGTGAACTTCAGGTCATATTATTAGGGAAATATTTTACTTGTAGCTTAATCTTTACAATTAGAGCTAATTACAGATTTTCTACTGAAATTTTTTTCAGCAGAAAGTGGCCTTTTTCTTTCCAAATGAAAACGGAATATTTGCCTTTCATTTGAATCTTCCTTAAAAACTAAAATAATTTATTTCAAACAAAGGCCACCATTAAAATAACAAACAAAAAAACCACACACACATTTCTGGAATTTTTCAGTTTACAGTTTTTGAAACACCTCAAAATATTTAAGTTTCATGGGAAATTGTGAAAAAAACAAAAACTGTGTGTGTGTGGGGGGGGAGGGAATTGGCATTTTGAATGAGCTCTATCACAAACCAAATACACTAGAACAAATATCTTTGAGCAAATGTATACATTTTCTTATCTTTCTTACTATAAGACAGTATGGGTCCTTTATACAGTAAAATCTTACCTGCATTATGTTCATCCATTGAAAAGGCTTTGTTTTCCATGTAGCTCCGAGGAAGTTGTATATCTTCCTCAAAAGCAGTTTCACGCATTCTTGGTTGCGAAGTATCAAAATAATTGGGTGTGTTTTCTTGCTGTGATGGAAGAATGGTGCAATGAACTTCTGGGATAGCGTGAAAAATAACGAACACCCAACCACTGGACACCAGTGCAATGGCAAGAGTGGGGTCATTCCATTTGTCTTTTTTCCTCAGTTCAGTATTGCCAAACAGATACATCGTTATCCAAGCTACCCAAATTAGAATCGAGAAAAAAATCGTTATAATGAGGCATCCTCCATTTTTCTTCCACTTCTTAAACTTTCCACACAGGGTGAACAGAGAGACTCCCATGGTAACCATCATCAAGAACATAATATAAATCAAAGCCATAACAAAATCCACTGGCTCATAATTGCAGGCCAGCTTCTTATCTCTCACAACTGTCAGTATTAGCCACTCCGTTGCAATAATGACCTGGACCAGCATAAGACAGATTGCCATGCCAGCTAGATGCCAGCCAGATGGACTTTTACCATGTCGAACTAGTCTACGTAATCTCCAGGCTTGAGCTAGCAAACAGGAGAAGCACAACGCAAAGATAACGCCCCACAGAAACCTTCGAGTGGAACATACTGTTTCATCTTCCTGTATGATGAATGCAAAAGTCAGCCCAAACAGTCCTAGTGTCCCAAAGAGAAAGAGGAAATGCATTCCCAATGAGCTCTTCTTCTCTTTGTCCTTGATGAATGGCAACCTCACTAGCAAAATCAGCATCAACAGCAATGTCGTCAGCACTCCTGCTCCAGCAACTGCCTCCACTACTATTCCCCAAATGGCATCCAGGTCACACAGATAAATATACTGGGGGAGAAGATCCAGTCCACACCCTCTGGACGTACTTGAGTTTTCAGAAGAGCCATAACTGATGACGAAGAGGAGGAGGAAAACAATGGCTGGGTGGGTTTTCATTTTTCTGTCTGAGACAATAAGATAAAGTGACAAAATAATTGTTTATTTTAGCTGACTGTGCTTAAGCTGTTCCTTAGAAAACATAATTTACTACACAGTACCTTTCGAGATCTCATTTTAACTGGAAGCATAGCTTGCACACTATGGGAAGTAGTTTGTTCCAATTGTTCATGTCAAGGAACATGTTTACTTTTATTTGCACTGGATTTTCAGCTTCACCTGCTTCCCTAAGCCATAAAAGCTATTGTTGTCCTGTTGGATTCAGAATTTAAAATGATTCCCTTTTGTTTTTACATAATGTAAAGACATTTCCAAATGCAGGACTTGGATTCAACCTCAAATACAACCTTTATTATTGCCTAAACAAATTATTTATGAAGCAATGAATGATAAAGTACCTGTGTTTATTTAGTAATCAAATGTAATAGAGAAGATGAGAATGAAATGTGTATAAATTAAACTGCCTGTTAAATAAACACAGGGCCTGATTTCAATATCAATATAAGTGATACCAGAATCAGGCCACTGATTTTACACCTGTGTAAGACCATTACCTTCCATGGAATTACCCCCATTTCAGAGGGGGTCTAAGGTAAAATCAGATCCAGTCATTTGCTCTCTCGTTACTGTTTATACAAGGAACATAAAGTTTGCATTTAAAACAAAATACTTTTTTTTCATGTTTGTCTGTGTTGTGTTAAAATTTCATTCTGCTCAGTTTGCATCGCCTCACACACTATTCCTTCCCCTGCCTTCCCATCCTGAGATCTTCTGCATTTACTGCAGGGAATGCTTAACTACAAAAGTTATCTGTGGCAGAAGTACATTGCACACATGCAGCATTATTAATCAACTGAACAAAGAATGAGTCATTGTCCTTAGCAAATATAAAGCCACCCAAAAAGAGAAACAACAAAAATGGAATATCATGGTCTCTGCATCCTCAAAGTAAACAACTTTAAATTCTCTAGGAAGACAACATATCCAGTCATATTACACGCAAATGCAGCAGCAAAACCAAAGGTTTCTGACTAATTCCCTTTAGTTACATGCTGGCTCCCTAAATTCTCCCTGTAGTTTTAGAGAAATAGTGGTCTTCATTTTCATGCCTTCTTAAAGCAAAAGAATTGCTTTTAAAAAGTCTTTATATGTCACTTTTAAAACATGCATTCCATCCCAGTGATGGCCATACTTCAATGGCTGGGTAAAATGTGTCCAATGTGGATCATATATGAAGCCAGATTCCCTCACAGGAATAGCCTTATTGATTTCAGTGGCATTATTAATGTGATAAGGGCTATTCACATGACCAAGCATTTGAAGGATAAGCCCATAGTATTTTGAGATCCTTTGATATAAAAGTACTACATAAATGTAAGCTATTACATTACTTGTGCACCAGCATATCACCATGTGGCATATTGAACATGTACATCAAGGGAAAAAAGAAGCTATTGATAAAGACAGATTTCCTAAGAATCAGGTAAACAGCCCCAAACTGGCAAATTTGTACAGATACTTTGCAGATCAGAAATACAGCTCGTTGAAGACCTGAAAATAAGTTGACATGACTTGGAAAAGGACTAATGTAACTATAAAGTGTTATAACTTTGATCATTATGTTCAATTTGATATTTTTTTAATTCTACTACTGCAATAACTATATTTATATTATCAGACTACAACAGCGTGTGATTACTAAAGGTAAGAGCTGTGATTTCTCTGTTTATATTATGCTACTGTAATGATCAAAGCTGTAAGCGTGGACATATCAAGCAGTTTTAAAAACTAACGTTGTTTGTTCCACTACCCTGTGTCATTAACAATGTTCATTTTAGGTCTCTGCTAAGATCAAAGATTTTGAACAACAACATTTTCTATTTCATTTACCAGGAGAGTAAATATACTAATACAGAAGCACAATGCTTTTTCTATTCATCTGTACTATAAATAAGAAATACTTAATGTAAAAAATTAATTTGAAACAGTAATATGGTTACAATTAAGTAATATGATTTGGACAAACAAAACAAAGTGTACAACTATCTTGACATGCTCATTGGAATAACAGGTTACCTCCATCATTCTGTGATGCGTTCCTAACCTGCCGTTATCACACAAATGGGCTTAACTTGAGTAATGATGTATTGAAACACCACCAGGGCTAATGATTATTTTTCAACCAAACTGTGTGTGGTTTTTTTTTAATTGATTGATAGAAAGAGTAGAAAGAGTTTGTTTTTTATAATGTTTGAGTCCCCTATCCCAGTCACTTGACCAGTCAAGTCCTTACCAAGGGGAATTTAGTCTCCAATAAACTAGGTTTACTTTTAAATTGAACAGTTGTTATACTGAATACATTCACTGGAGTATGAAAATGGAATTAATCAAAAAGGGACCTATTCTGAATTACAGTCTTACAATCCCTTACACACATGAGCAGTCCGTACAATAAAGTCTCATTGACTTCAATGGGACTATTCACGTGAGTAAGCACTACTCACAGGAGTAAGTTTGCTGGATCAGGCATCTGGTTGGGCTTTTCTAAATATCCAAACGCACCCGGCAAAGAACACTACTAAACTCATACTGCAGAGAATGAAATACAGGGGCAGGGAGGAAATCTTTACAGACACTGTGGGGTATTTCATGCCTATAATCCATTAGTGCCAGTGTACCTTGTTGGTCTTGAGAATTCAGTTTAGTCTCAAACCATGCTTTTAGAAGCAAGCCATGTTGGAAGGTGAATAGCTGGCACTAACAAATGTAGGCCAGATACAACTCCATTTGAGAGATGTAGGCTCAGTCCCTGAACAATTGTGATCGCACATTGACTACTCTAGGTTGCTGAGTAGTCTTGAATCACAGTCTAGAATGTACATGTGTTTAATGATCATGTCCTCAGTGGTACAAGAGTGAGAAAGAAACACATTTTGGGGTTCACCGCACTCTGTTGAAAAATAGAACTAAAAAACCACTTAATTACAAGTTTAAATTCAGCAGGCATAAGTATCAAAGGCAGGGTTACCAATCAGGATTTGAAAATAGATCAATAGCAAATCAGAGGCTTCCATATCTACAGTTGAGGAGGCATTAATACAATCCAGGGTGTAATTAAAGATTCATATGGAATAATGAATAAACAGTGAAACACAGAAAACATACTACTGTAATTAACTTTGCCAGAAGCCAAAAGTCAGTCACTTGGTTAACATGTTTTGAGAGACAGTTCTTAAAGGGCCTGATTCTGAGAAGTGCTGAGCCCCCTCAACTCCCATTTACAATAAAGTGAGCAAATCCACTTGTAAAGGATTCAGTGCAATATTGGAAACCACAGGAACTAAATTCAAGCAATGGATCATCGTTCAGATTTCACTCTACGTTGAAGTCTGCTGGGTTTGGAAAAAATATGATAAACTGCCCTTTAAATTAAGATCACTTTAAATTTGCATTATCCCAGTGCATCCAAATTAGAATAGAAATATACTAAATTGGTTTCAATTCTAGCTTTGTTGATTAGTTGCTCTCCAAAGACCTGAGGGTAATGAATTAAATACAAGTATTTCCAATTCTGAGATATTTTCCAGTTCTGGCTACTTTATTCATGTCATGTAATCCTCATGTGATTGAGCTATTCTAGGACAGTCTGTTTCCATGGAGATTGTGCTCCATGGGTAATCAGTCATATTGTCAGTCTATCATTTATTTCCTGTTCCTATTTGGATATTCTTATCTCCCATACAGGAAGGGGTAGGTTTCTTTGGAGAGGGAAGCCTCCAGCAAAATCAAACTCAGAAAAAGCCAGTCTCATCAAACTCTACTGGGAGTTTTTTCAAGTAGTGACTTTTGGGAGAGCTGTGTACTGTAATTTGGAGATATTTATTTCTTCTCTTTAGAAAGCTCCATAATATCTACAACAGCAACTAGGGAAACGTTTGGGATTGCTCCTGGGAGTTTTTTTCATGTCAAGTTTCAGTATTGTAGCATCATAGAAATGTAGGACTAGAAGGGATCTGGAGAGGTCATCTAGTCCAGCCCCCTAAGCTGAGCCAGGACCAAGTACTCCTAACATCATTCTTCTCAAAAGCCTCCAATGACCGATTCCACAACCTCTTTTGGAAGCCTATTCCAGGCTTTAGCTATCCTAGTTAGAAAGCATTTCCTAATATCTAGCCTAAATCTCCCTTGCTGCAGATTAAGTTGATTATTTCTTGTCCTGTCTTCAGTGGATATGGAGACCAATTGATCACTGTCCTCTTTGTAACAGTCCTTAACATATTTGAAGACTTATCACGTCCGCCATTCAGTCTTCTTTTCACAAGACTAAACATGCCCAGTTTTTTGAAGTTTTCCTCATAGGTTAGGTTTTCTAAACATTTTAGTTGCTCTCCTCTGGAGTCTTTCCAATTAGTCCACATCTTTCCTAAAGTGTAGCACCCAAAAATTGGCAAATACTCCAGCTGAGGCCTCACCAGTGCCAAGTAGAATGGGACAATTATCTCCTGTGTCTTACATATAACACTTGTTAATGCACCCCAGAATATTTGCCTGTTTTGCAAATGCATCACATTGTTGGCTCATGTTCAATTTGTGATCCACTATAACCTCCAGATCCATTTCAGCAGTACTACTACCTAACCAGTTATTCTCCATTTTGTAGTTGTGCATTAGTGTATGGTATTATTGAGTCCTATCATTGGTCCTGTCCACACTGGGTCTTGTAACAGTGTCTAAAAGCACTCCCAAACATGCTTCTAGCCAAAGGACTTGTCTATCCTGTAAGCACAATCATGCAATTTAACCCAGTGGTTCTCACACTTTTGTACTGGTGATGCCTTTCACATAGCAAGCCACTGAGTGCGACCCCCCCTTGTAAATTAAAAACACTTTTTTATATATTTAACACCATTATAAATGCTGGAGGCAAAGTGGGGTTTGAGGTGGAGGCTGACAGCTCGCTGTAATAACCTCACGACCCCCTAAGGGGTCCTGACCCCTCATTTGAGAACCCCTGATTTAACCTGTTTACAACACACTTGGCCCCTAACTTGGTTACAATTTGAAGTGTAGAATGGACCTTAACTGCATTTCATAATCAGTCTGAAACCACAGCTAAAATGTTGTCCCTGACACTGTTACAGAGTTCTGCCAGACAAGAAAAAGTCATGTTATAGCATAGGGACATGGCAGAATCCTAGCCTGTTTTCTTTTGTAGTTTAAATGGGTCCATATGGGAAGTCTAAAACATGTTTTTTGGCAAGAGGGTGTTTTGGAAGGAGCAAAAACCATGTCCACACTGGATAAACCAAACCAACCTGTGTTACAACCATGCAGTAGTGGGCAGACTCAGAGGCCTTGTCTACACTGGACTTTTGGAGGGAAATCTTCCACTCTTGCACTACCACCAGTGTAGACCTGCTCTGAGCAGGATTATAGGAGCCCAAGGTTTTTTTTTAAAAAAAAAGGCACTATCTACATTAGTGCTCCCACCATTGCTACCACTGAGCGAACTGCATCAGAAATTATGCAATATTGGGAGATTTCAAAAAGACATCCAATATAGACACAGGCAGTGTCAGAGTATCCAACACAGTTGGAGTAGCCTGAGGAAAAACAGTTTTGAATGGGGCAGTTATAGCACAGAAGCAAACCTATAATAGAATTATTTTTAACAGACCCTTCCCAAAATTAAATTTCATGCCATTAGTCTAACCCAGCATGGAACCCTGGGCACCTGAAAAAGAAATATGTACACTATATTTTAGACTCTTCAATAAATATATTTCCAATACCTCTCCGAGAGAGTAACTGCAACCCAACGCAAACAAAATCAGAGTGGCTTGAATATCCAGAAATACAAGCTCAAATTTTGATCTCAGTTACACCAGCCCACATCCAAACTAACTCTATTGTTTTTAACTGAGAGTAGAGTCTGGCCTCAGTATATGATTCACAGGAGGAATGGTGGACACCAAGCCACTCCAGCAATTACAAAGCACAATTATAAACAACTAAAAGGAGACTGAAGGCCTAAAAGCTATCTTCCAAAAGTTGTCACGTTTAAGAATCTTACAATAATGCTTCTGTCAGGCTGACCTTCCACAGCTAAAGTAGCTGAGCCAGATCCTTAGCTGATGTAAATCTGCACAGCTCCACTGACTTCAGCTGAGCATCTGGCCAATCTAGCTCACATAAAGATACCATGGTGCTCTGCACTTTTTAAAAATAAAACTTGCATCAACACTTCTCAACCCGAATAAAGTTTTTCTGCTATATTCAATGGTTATATAATGTATCATTATTAAACTGTTTAAACTTCTAAAAATCAATGCATTTTACATGTGAGGATACCCTTGTAAAAACATCCACTTGTCTAAATTTGAACAGGAAGAAGAGTCCTATATAAAAGCATTAGTGGTACAGCTACCAATCCTGTTCTGTCTAACATGGTGTGATGGGGTATCCACCCCACACAGGATGGAAGAGGTAAATGGAGGCCAGATGGGCCAATTAACCTAGTTGAGAGGAGGTGGAGAAGAAAGCCATAACTAGAGGAACAGGCTCACCTGTTCAGGAACAGGCAGGACCTATATCCAGCCAGGTAGCAGCCTGCAGAGAGGGGTGGCTGTTGCTGGGAAAGGCTGCTGCTGAACTAGGACAGTTACTCCTTGGGAAGAGGGAGGAGTGTAAAGGGGCTGGGGACAGGGGTGTGTAGGGAAGTAGACTGCAGTGACTCCCTGAGTGGAGGGAGTCTGAGGCTGGCAAACCCAGAGAGGGTAGGAACCAGGGATGTAGGAAGCCCAAGGAAACAGCAGCAAGGGATAGGATTGCACAGGGACTGTGCCTGCTTGTTATAGGATCCCTGGGCTGGAATCCAGTATAGAGAGTGGTCTTTAGTTTCTCTACCAGCCACTGGGAAGTCGTGCAGGATGTTGGAGATGCCAGCCAGACAGCTGGTCTGGAAGGATTGTGATTTCCCTGGAAGGGGAGGACTTTAATGACCTGGCTGGAGGGCCAAGCCACGAAGGGGAGACTGCAGATCTGGGAGTGAGCAGGGCTGCAGACTGAGAGGTCCTCACCAGAGGGAGAGCATGAGCAGGCAGAGCTAATCCCCAGAATGGCCAGCAGGAGGTCCTGCAAGAGGTGAGTGTGCCCCATGACACATGAGTTGATTTCCTCACTATTCATTTTAGTCACGGATACTTGCCACAAAGAAAATGCTTCCACCACCATGAAGCATTGTGTAGAGATGCTTATGAGTTAGAAATTAATCATAACATAGGATTTGTACCCAGTCCTCTTATCAGATCTCAGGAATAAGCTTCAGGACTGATAACACTGCAGCAACAGCTAAGCTGAGATCAGACTGCTGAAGAGATGTATTTCCAGAATAATAATTAATAATGAGATTCTGCGTTGTATGCAAAAACGAGGCTGTGATTTAGTCTTACTCTGCATAATAACACAATGCTTTTTAGAGCTCAGCACCTCAGCTGCTATAGAATTTGTGACTCCATTCACAAATGGGATATGTAGAATAACTATTGCTGTATCTTAAAAATACCTTGCAGTGCTGAATATAACTGAAATTCATTCTAATATTCTAGATGTTCTGAATTCCTTTTAGTTGTGTTCTTCACAGCATCCATCCATGTCTAGATATGTGCAATTATAAGGTCTAAGGAGCATTGGGTTTTGCATTAAAGTGATTATGCACTTGATCACTTCTCTTGCTGGCTTTTACTTCTAGGAATGTCCTTATTCATGTAAGAACTTAAATCATGGACTCTCTCTCTCCACTCTGTTACAAAAAGATTAATTGCAATTTCTTCTGATGTAGTGGGGAGAATCCCTCAACATGCAAATACAGTACATCACAGCCAACTTACATGTAAAATACCATGCATACAGGAATAGAGATTGCAGAAATGTTTACAGTCTAAGAGCTTTGACATAAGAAATCCTGTTATCTTTGGGATAAACATTAGATCAGGTGTAAACAAAAGCTTCAAAGAAGTACTAAGTCCCTGTCCCTATTTGGCTGTTTAAGGGCATGATGTTTATAAGAATTTTCTGTTAACTAGACAACAAATCACCCAACCCCTGCCCTAGGCCAGTGGTTCTCAACCATGGGCATATGTACCTCTGCTGGTAGGCAGAGGTCTTCCAGGCGGTACATCATCTCATCTAGATATTTGCCTAGTTTTACAACAGGCTACATAAAAAGCACTAGTAAAGTCAGTACAAACTAAAATTTCATACAGACAGTGACTTATTTATACTGCTCTATACTCTGAAATGTAAGTGCAATATTTATATTCCAATTGATTTTTTAATATAGTAAAAATAAGATAGTAAGCCATTTTTCAGTAATTTGCTGTGATACTTGTGTTTTTATGTCTGATGTTGTAAGCAAATAATTTTTGAAGTGAGGTGAAATATGGGGGCGGGGTACACAAGACAAATCAGACTCCTGAAGGAAGTACGGTGGTCTGGAAAGGTTGAGAGCCACTGCCCTAGACTGTAATATGCACAAGGTACCAGCTTCCCTACAATTAGCTGCACCAGTTGAGCAGGGCTCCCACCATCCAAACAAATACTGCTGAGCCCTAACAAAGGCAGTGGTGGGGATGGGCCAACAAAGAGCTTTTCTCCATTCAACCCAGATCCCTTATGATTATCCTCCAGCTCCCATCGGGAGGCAAGCCACAGAGCAGTGGGAAGATTTTCTGGCTCTGGTGTGGCATCCAAAGTGCTTGGGTCACAAACAGAATGGAGCCCTAAAGAGGAGCCAAGCAGCCCAGTCCTCCTAGTCTTATAGGCAGCTGCCTGCTCCCCAGTTTCCCCTTAATCCTGTCTGCAGCCGCCTGCTTTTTCTGTCCTAGATCCTGCCTCTTTTCCTTTGTCCCCCAACCCCAAGTGTGACAGACTCTTGCACTATTTCCCCCTAGTTCAGGCTCCAGCCTCCTTCCCCGCCTCCTCCGGAGCTGCACACAGCCCCCCTCCCTGTCCTATATCCAGCCTAATCCCCCTCGTAGTCCTATCTCCAGCCTGCTGTCAGCCACCAGGCTAATTCCGCGGGAGCTGCAGAGGCGCGGAAGAGGAAAGCAGGGGCTGCAGTTCTGTCGCGTTTGCCTCCTACAATCACGAGTGTTTGGGGTCTACCCGGGCTGCGGGTGGGGCGAGCCGCTCGCTTGTGAAATATCTTCCCGTGTAAACGCTAAATCAACACACAGTGAGCAACGTCTTCCCGAGGTTCAGGCACCTCCAAACAAGGAGCCTGAGCGTACCCCCAAAGGCTCCACTGTACCAAGCACCAGCGAGCCTGGGTCCCCGGGCCCTTCAGCTCCTATGTCTCTAGCCATGCTTGAACTAGGGGTAGCGGGCTGCTTTCCATCATGTACAGGGTTTGCAGTTTGGTTCAATGGCTCTTTGTACCCCCGCTATACACATTGTTCCAGCACCCCTGGGTGGAGAGCGAGACAGATTCCCCCCAGAAATACTGTCTGGCTCCCCAACCCACCCACTAATCCAGCTGTTCTCCCCGACTCAGGTGCACTGGGGCCCCTCGCTTGCAGCAGGACGCGGGATGGTGGTTCCCCCCCATTACCAAGGCTCCGTTGCTCCGGCCCCAGGGTAGCTCCGTTATGTCCCCTGCTGTTTTGCACAGAACAGCGGACGCCCCTACCTACGCCGGGGGGCGGAATCCCGGGGACGAAGCCCCTAGTGAGTCCCCCCGTTCCTGTGAGGAGCGGGAGCACTGGAGCTGGGCAGCCGGAGCGGGAGATTTGCCTTCCACCAACATTTCCCCCCCCCCCCCCCACGCTGACAACTTGTGTCCCGCGCCAAAGGCGGCGGGGGGCTACAAAGCACAGCCCAGAAAGCAGCCTGGGTATTAGCAGCAGCTCCCGGCGAAATGAGCTGCAACGGCGCGGGGGGTGTTTCCTTTGCAAATGAATGCAAATAGGATTGAAATATTCTAACCCCCCCCCCCCCCAACACACAAACAACCCAACAAACCAGGAGCCCAGCAGGGAGGGCGCAGGACTGATCAGGGCTGTGCTGCCCCGGCCAGGGAGGGCTGGATTGGGAATGCGCCACCATGCAGGGGCTGCTCTGTCCCTCTGGCTGCCCCCCACGCCTCATTGCTCAGCCCCCGTCTGTGCCTTCCTCCCCCGAGTCCGTGCGCCGTCCCTTCGGCCCCCTGCTCCCTCCCTCAGCGTTCACCCCCTCCGCTTTCCCCGCTCTCCTGCCCCAGGGCTCGCCCGGTTCCCGCGCCCCCCGCCCCAGTCCCAATGCTCGCTCGCCCCCGATTCCCTCGCTCCCCGCCCCAGCTCATCTCCGGTTCCCGGCCCCCCACCCCCGTGCAAGGCTCGCCCTCCTTGCCCCAGCCGGGCCGTGGCGGGGAGCTGCCCGCATTCACTCACTCGCTCGCTCGCTGGTCGCTCGCCGGCGGTCGGTGGCCCGGGGCGGCGGGGGACTGTCTCCTTCACAGCCCGCAGGCAAGTCCCATGTCTGCCCCGGGACGGGGTGTGGAGCCCAGCGCCGAGACCCGCCGTGCACAGGGCGCAGCAGCGCCCGCCCCGGCAGTGCGCACTGTGCGAGGCTCGGCGCGCTCTGGGCAGAGCTGACAGCTCCGCTGCGGTACTGCCGGGGCTGACAGCTCCCCTCCCACCGGCGGCTGCCCCGCCCCGGCCGAGCCCCCTCCCCGCGCGCCCTGCTAGAGCTCGCCCGAGCCCCGCTGTGCCCGCCAGAGGGAAGTCGTCGCCCCCGGCGCCTTCCTGCTCCTGGGAGCGGGAGCCGCGCTAGGCACATGGGCAGCGGGACAGGACACACGCTACACGTGTGTAACACACATGCATTTGTGGAGTGACACACATACCCGCATCTAGTACACAGATACACAGGTGTGACCCAGGCAGAACGGGACGTGCCCATTCCCACACACAGAACCCATGTGCAAGGCATCCCAGACACTTGACATACACAAACGCACAACACACACATGCAGGGTGAGCGACACACAGGGACAACACACGCACTGATACGCATGCACTTATTCACAGACACACATCATCGTGTAACAAAGAGGTACTTCATGCAGACCTGCACGTCACACAGAATATACACATGTGCAGATGCTGCACTGATGAGTGCAGTATAAATTCAGATAGAATAAATTAGCTACACATGTATAGTGTGCAAATATACACACACAAATGCACATCCCAATGCATACTGTTACATATGCATAATGTACATGTGTAGTCTAGACATATACACATCTGAAAACATATAATATTTAGAAGAAAGACTCTTGTACAGCACAGGCTGGCCGGCCACAAAATCTTAGTGGCATAGAGTCTTCTCAAATGCAATTGCACAGCAGCCACCAGCTTTGAAGGCAGCTAAACATTAAGGGCAGAAAAATGTTTAGAGACTGTTTTGTGTGGGTGATATTTACTAGTTTGCCCAGGGCAGCAAAAACTCAAGAGCCAGGCCTGTATAGTCAAAAGAGATTTTAGGAAGTCTTCAGAATTTGCCTCCTACCTCTGGAACAAGCAGCCTAATCAGCTATATTCTGCCGCTCTCCTTGGTTTCCACTCTAACAGAGTTGTAATCCATTTGAAGGTGGATTTGGTTAGTAGTGGCGCACTGCATGTTCATATGCGTGGGACCGAGCGCCTGCTTCACTAGGAATCATGCCCTCCAGAGAAACACAGAAATCTTCAATGATAATATGTTATTCCAGGAGACTATATTAAACAGAAACTATGTTCCCTTTTAAACTAGTTGAAAAGTATGATTCAGTAAAGCCCCTATAAATGGCAACCACTCTATATTGTGGGGGATTTTTGTTTGTTTGTTTATGGTTTGACTCCAATTGCTGGCAAGGCGCCACTCTCATGCAATTAGAAATCATCTCATCAGCATGGACCGATCAGTGCCCATCTTGGATGTGAGGAAGCACCCTCCCCACCTGTCTCTCTCCCCCCCCCCCCCCCAGCTTTTTCCACACAGTTCTTTTTAAAGAAAAAGTTCTGTTTTGAAATGTACTTTCTTCGCTAACGGTACTACCTCAAACAATCCAGAATTAACCTTAATCTTTAGTCTCAGAATATGTGGGCTTGCTTGCATGTTGCTACTTTTGCCCTTAGGGTAGCTGAACTGCTCAGCTTGGCTGATACAGTATAAACACAATTGTGTGGTTGGGGTGTGATTTCTTTTATTTAAATGACCTGAGAAAAGCCATCAGATACAGTATAAACACAATTGTGTGGTTGGGGTGTGATTTCTTTTATTTAAATGACCTGAGAAAAGCCATCAGTCAAGTTTGTCACACCTCAGATGATTTGGTAGAGTGATGGAAGAGATGTTGCTGAACCTCCAAGTGGACTATTTGCACTGATTCTGGGAGGTACCAAGGGTCCTCAACTCCCACAGCACCTCATAGGACTGGCCCGTGAAGAGGGCTAGAACAGCGTGTGCTGCATGTGAACGCAGCTCTGAGAAGGAGCCTGGAACAAAGGGGTGGAAAATATAAACCCAAACAGGGGTTAGCCAAGATGGTAGTCCCAGTGAGGGTCTGTGACGTTATTGACATAAACTGGGACCATATAGATCATTGTTGCAACCAAGGTCCTGTAGTGGCACCCAAATCTTGTATAAAGGGGGTCAAATGGGGTGTCTAAGACAAGGTTATGGTTTACTGGTTATGATTATGCTGTCTATATGTGTGTATCAGTTTTGTAGTTGAAGTTATGAATATTGGCTCTATACTGTCTGTATGGCAAACTTATGCTATGCTTCTGGGTGACATCCCAGACAAACTGGGATTAGCTCTGCCTAGCCTGCTTGATGGCCCATTAAGGACCATCAGCTATACAATGGACCCATTGAAAGAAGGCAAATATGCCTTCAGACTCAGCAAAGTATGCAGGGACTGGCCCATGTGACTCCAGGCTCCATTTTGCTGTAATTTTCCACAGTAAGAACAAAGAGGTGTTCTTACACCTGGAAAAAATTATATAAGGCTGATGCCTAGGGTTACCATACGTCCGGTTTTTCCCGGATATGTCCGGCTTTTCGGCAATCAAACCCCCGTCCGGGGGGAATTGCCAAAAAGCCGAACATGTCCGGGAAAATGCCGGCCGGGCACTTCCCCTCCCGCGGCTGCTCTGCTCCTCCCCTGACTCTTCGGCTCTGTTTAAGAGCTGAGCTGCCCGAGCGCTATGGGCTTCAGGCAGCCCCCTTGCCTCCGGACCCCAGCCGCCGGCCGGGCATTTCCCCTCCCGGGCTCCGGCGGCGCAGGGTCCGGAGGCATGGGGGCTGCCTGAAGCCCGGAGCGCTCGGCTCTTAAACAGAGCCGAAGAGTCAGGGGAGGAGCAGAGCCGCCGCGGCCGGAGGCTCTGCTCCTCCCCTGACTCTTCGGCTCTGTTTAAGAGCCAAGCGCTACGGGCTTCAGGCAGCCCCCATGCCTCCGGACCCTGCGCCGCCGGAGCCCGGGAGGGGAAGTGCCCGGCCGGGGGCGCAGGGTCCGGAGGCATGGGGGCTGCCCGAAGCCCGAGCGCTACCGGCTTCATGGTTTGCCGGGCAGCCTCCAGACCCTGCGCCCCCGGCTGGGCGCTTCCCCTCCCGGGCTCCAGCTGCGCTGGGGAAGCGCCGGCCAGGGGCGCAGGGTCTGGGGGCTGCCCGGCAAACCATGAAGCCGGTAGCGCTCGGGCAGCCCTTTTCGCGTGGCTGGGAGTGGGAGGGAGGAGGGGGCGGGGTTGGGGCGGGGAAGGGGCGGAGTTGGGGCGGGGCTGGGGGTGGGAAATGGGCGTGGCCAGGGCCCCGTGAAGGGTCCTCTTTTTTTATTTGTTAAATATGGTAACCCTACTGATGCCTCATCTCCATTTTGTCTTCAGTCCTGCTTCTTACCTCTGGAAGGACTTTGCTACAAGCTGAAACTTTGAACAAAGGACTGAGGACCCATCCCAGCAGGGGATGTATTCCAGAGACTTGATTTGAACCTGCAGTTTATTCTATCACTGCTGCAAGCCTGAACCAAGAACTTTGCCATTACTGTATGTAATTGATTCCATTTAACCAATTCTAACTCTCATCTCTATCTTTTTCTTTTATCAATAAACCTTTAGATTTTAGATTCTAAAGGATTGGCAACAGCGCGATTTGTGGGTAAGATCTGATTTGTATGTTGACCTGGGTCTGGGACTTGGTCCTTTGGGATCGAGAGAACCTTTTTTCTTTTACTGGGGTATTGGTTTTCATAACCATTTGTCCCCATAACGAGTGGTACTGGTGGTGATACTGGGAAACTGGAGTGTCTAAGAAAATTGCTTGTGAGACTTGCGGTTAGCCAGTGGGGTGAGACTGAAGTCCTCTTAGTCTGGCTGGTTTGGTTTGCTTTAGAGGTGGAAGAACCCCAGCCTTGGGCTGTAACTGCCCTGTTTGAGCAATTTTTCCTGAGTTGGCACTCTCAGCTGGGTTCCGCCAGAACCGCTTCGTCACAGGGTCTATGGATCCAAAGTGATGGGATTAATAGATTCAGGGTGCAGTCAGACCCTCGTAAGGGAAAAGCTGGTTGAGGCCCATGGGACACCAACTGCTACCATTTTCCTTCAGTGTATACACAGAGATGTGCACCTGTCCTCCATGAAGGTGATACATCTTACAGCGGGGAACCACACTGAGTCTCTCTGTGTGGGGTTGGCGGCCTCCCTCACTTACCCGGTGGTCTTGGGCTGTGACTGGAAGTACTTCCATGAGGTCTTGCAGGTATGGGAGAGGGACCCGGTCAGGGGGAATGACCACACCGCTGAGGTTGGAAAAGAGGCTGGATCTGCAGAGCTGGCTGATGCAGGAGTGTGAGAAAACCCAGGGAAGGAACTTCACAACCTGCAGAGAGTGTCCCTGAGGGACCAGCAAACTCAAAACCATTTGAATACGGAATGGGTGACTCAGAACAGGGTTTTCATAGGGGAACAGAAATAAAACCCCAGCTTGTGTCGGGCACACGAACAGCTGGCTACCGTCAATGGGGAGGTAATCGACTGACAATGAAACCAAAAAATAGCCACACCTCGGGTTGAGAGAGGAACAACTCTACTGGTTGGTACATGACTACCAGACAACAAGTTCCGGGCCAACTTCTGGTACCCCATCCCTTTGGGAGGGAGCTACTTCAGCTTGTGCACTGGGTTCCATATTCTGGTCACCTATGGAGAGAGTAAACCCTTGAGAGAACCAACAGCAGATTCTATTGGCTAGACATCTACAAAGAGGTAAGTGTTTACTGCATGTTCTGTCCCAAGTGTCAGTTGGCAGGACCAAGAGCACTCCAAGGACCCCCTTTATCCTGATGGCAGTAGTAGACACCCCCTTTGAGAGGATTGGCATGGATTTGATAGGATTGCTAGAGAAGAGCACAAGTGGACACCAACTGATAATTGTGGATGATGTAACCCAGTACCCCAAGGCTATTCTGCTTCACACGACTAACACAGTGACCCTAACAACGGAACTCAGGTCTTTGTGAGGGTGGGGATCCCCAAAGAAATAATAATGGACCAGGGTATGAACTAATTTCATGTCACGACTGATGAAGAACTTGTGCGAGCTACTGAAAATCACATCTCTGAGAACATCTGTTTACCACACCCAAACTGAATGGCTAGTTGAATGCTTCAACAGTACCCCGAAGGGGATGCTGAGAAAATGTGTGGCTGAAGACCCTTGCCTCTAGGACTGCTTGTTACCACCCCTCCGATTTGCAGTGTGTGAGGTTACCTAGGCCTCAATGGCATTCTCACCCTTCAAATTGTTATACGGGAGACAACCCTGGGGGATCCTGGAATCCGTTTGTAAAACCTGGGAGGAGCAAGAGCCCAGGGTAGTATGTCCTCCAGCTCCAGCTACAAGAGAAGCTGAAGACAGTAGGGGCCATCACAAAGGAAAACCTCTTATAGGCTTGCTCTCGATACTCTTGGGCCTTTAATAGGGGCACCCACCAGCCTGGTGACAGGGTACTGCTGTTGTTGCCCAGCTCAGAATCAAAATTAATGGCTAAGTAGTAAGAGCCCTTTGAGGTGGTTTGCCAGGTAGGAGCAGTGGATTAGCAGATCTGAGAAGAAAGAGAGACAGATTTATTGCATAAACCTTCTGAAGACCTGGCAAGACCAGGAGAGCTTATTCATAAAGTCCTCCTCTGCCCCCTCCGTCCCCCGATCCAAAACTGGGCCCCCAAGCTCCTTTATTCAGACATGATTCCCTTGGGGGAAGGGCTCCAGCCATCCCAATGGGCTCAGATATTGCAGGTGGTCCGATCTTTCCCATCTCTATTCTCATCATGACTTGGACAAATCCAGCTGATTTGTCACCTCATCACAATGCAGCCCAGCTGGAAAATCTGTGAGAGCTGTCCCCGTGTATGAAGAGGTGGAACACTGTATATTGGGAGCTGCAGGTGATGTTGGTCCTTGGGGTGGTAGAAGAATCCCACAGTGGGTGGTGGAACCCAGTTGTCTTGGTGCACAAGGTGAATGCAACAACCTGGATTTGCATCGACTTTAGAAAAGTGAATGCCATATCCACATTTGATGCATATCCTATGCCACGAGTTGATGAATTGTTGGAGAGATTGGAGGGCCACAAAGTATATCTTGACTGTGGATCTGACCAATGGCTAATGGCAGATCCTCCTAACAAAGGGATCTTGAGAGAAAATTACCATTGCAACTCCTTTCGGCCTGTACCATTTCAAGACCATGCCATTCGGCCTTCATAGGGCCACAGCCACCTTCCAACGTCTGATGGATGCATTCCTGAATAAAAATGCTTTTGACGTGGGGCTAGGGCTGCTGACAAGAAGTTTTGGACATGGGGCTATGGGCAGGCTAAGATTTTGATTGAGAAGAACATCCAATATCAGCAGGAAACTATTTCTCTGAGAGAAGGCCTACTTGACTATAGAAGAAGAGGCCTTGGCGATGAAGTGGGCCATAGAAGCATTGCAGTATTACCTGCTGGGAACACCTTTCTTTTCATAACTGACCATGCACCCCTCACTGGCTAAAGTTCATAAAAGACACCAACCCCTAGATTATGAGGCAGTATTTGGCCTTACAAACCTATGCCTTCCATGCGGTCCCCAGGCTGGAGACAGGGCCGGCTCCAGACACCAGCCGACCAAGCACGTGCTTGGGGAGGCACCTTGGGGCAGGGCGGCACTCGGGTTTTTATTTATTTATTTATTTATTGGTTCGTTGGGGCAGCGCTGGAGGGGTTTTTTTTTTGTTTCCGCGTTGCGGCGCTCAGGGTGGTGGGGCTTCGGGCGGCACGGCGCTCGGAGGGGGGTGGGGGCTTGGCGCTCGGACGGGGGCGGGGGCTTGGCGTGGCACTGGGGGGGCAGGGGCTGGCGCGGCGCTTGGAGGGGGCGGGGGCTTCGGACGGCACGGCGCTTGGAGGGGGCGGGGGCTTCGGACGGCGTGGTGCTTAGGGGCGGGGATTTTGGCGGCGCTGGGGCGGGGGTATGGCGGTGCAGCGCTCGCGGGGGGGGGGGCGGCGCCCCCTCTTTTTTGCCTGGGGCAGCAAAAAAGTTAGAGCCGGCCCTGGCTGGAGAACAAACACCAGAATACAGATTTATTTTCCTGGGATAGGGTACTGCAAGACTTGGACTCAGAAATGCCAACACCAAAGTTAAGAGGAAGGTGTGTGTGTTGGGGTAGACAAACCCCACACTGGAGAGATGAGATGCAGGAACAACTCAGGGCCTGGGAAGCCCCACCCCAGCAGGCCTGCTGGGCATGCTCTAGTTGGAGAGGGGCTTAAACGGGATTCCCTTCAGAACAGCAGAGATGGTGGGCGGAGAGAGACGGACCTGCATGCACTGCCACGGGGAGGTTACGCTAGGAGAGTATTCCCAGGAGGAAGACTGCTGCATGAAACTGGGGCTCCCCAGCCTGCAGAGGCCTGTGGACCATGTTGCAAGGGAACGAGACGCAGGGAAGGTGGCAACTGGACCACAGGTAGCAGACTTCTTCCGTAAGGCACGCAAGTAGGGCTCTTGGGTCAGGGCCTGATGGAGTGGGAGGGTCCAGGTTCCCCTACCCCTTACTGTTAGGTGGTGCTGCCATCACAAACTCTTAACACTAGGCGGGGACCTGCCCCTGTTCACACCGTATCTCTGGTAGGTGTACATTCAGTACTCTTTCTCAACATATATCTATGCATATAATATAGGTTCAAGTTGGGCTTTACTGAAAAAAAAAACCGCCAAGCAATTAGATAAATGGATTATCCTTTGCTTTTGAGTTGTCTTACTCTTCCTGTTGACCTTCCCCACACACGTCCTCACTGTCAGTTCATTTTTCTTAGCCTCTCTTCAGTACTTGGTCTCCGACTACTCCCTTCTGAACCCCCTGCAAGCAGTGAGCCTATATGATGTTATTTAGAAGCATATCTGTAATTTGTCTCTTCTGCAACAATGCCCTTAGCAAAATTCCATAGCAGTGAGAGTGCCATGTCGCAGCAGTGCTGGAGTGGAGACCATTGACCTATCAGCGAATGCCAGCTCTGTAGTGCCACAAAATGTCATACTAATTTCAAAATTTCCTCTGCCTGCTTACCTGATGCACACACCTCACCCCACCCCACCTCACCCCATCCTCCTGGTTTTCTTTCCCAAAGCCCTGAGTGTGTCACTCTTACTGCAGGGACAGAAAGAAAAGCTTTCATACAATAGATCACAAATAGAATTTTACACTGGATTGTGGCTCCTGGAGAGCCCTTTACTCTCGCTATACTGCTCATGTGGGTTTACTGGCTGTGTGGTGTTGTGTTTGCTCCAATTCTATTTAAACTAGTGGTTTTAAAGAGATCAGTACAAAGCATATGAAAATAACTGTAATAATTCCAGCCGCAGTATTAATGATTGTTACTGTTTATATTACGATACCACTTAGAGGCCATCGCTGAATTTAGGGGGACAGTAAGAGACCACCCCCACCTGAAGATTCATAGATTCCAAGGCCAGAAGGGATCCCTGTGATCATCTAGTCTGACTTCCTGTATATCACAGGCCATACAATATCCCCCAAACAATTCCTGGTTGAGCTAGAGCATAACACAAATCCAATCAATTTTAAAATCGACAGTGGTGGAAAATCTACCTCAACCCTTGGTTGTACCAGGAGTTAACTACCCTCACTATTAAAAATATACGTCTTTTTTCCAGTCTGAATTTGTTTAGCTTCAGCTTCTGCCATTTTGTCGTGTTACCTTTGTGTGCTAGACTGAAGAGCCTATTATCAAATATTTGTTTCTCATGTCTGTACTGTGACTGTGAGCTCTATAGATTTTACAGTCTATACAGACAAGACACACAAAGTGTTGGAGGAAGGGTGTATTATCATCCATCCTCATTTTACAGCTGGGGAACTAAGGCCGAGAGAGTTCAGATGAGTTATCCAAAGTGACGCAGGGAGTCATGGCAAAACCAGGAGGGAACCCAGTTTTGCTGATGAGTTCCAATCTGGGGCATTGACCACCAGACCACCCTTCATCAGGGATCGTTAAGAGAATATCCTGTTATCAGCTGTGCAAGTTTGCAGCTTATTTGCAGACTGATTACAAGGCTCTGATTTCACCTCATTGTTTCACAGCTGCTCCCACACCAGGATGGTGACATAGTATGAAAGGCTAGCTAGGCAGACAATAGTATTCCAAGAATTTCCTGTTATACAGAAATGGAATTGCCTCAAACAATAGAGTGCAGAGAGGCTGTGCAGTTACTGACCCATAACTGCACTGTTATATTTCATTATGCAAATCCATGCAGCTTGATTGGTGGGGGAGGACTGCTTTGCATAACAATTGCACTCAGTAACCCTACAAATGGAAATCCCTGTGCTCTGATTGGCTGAGAGCCATTAGTACCCAAAGAGAGGGCATGGATATGCATAGCAGTTGTAAGGATATTTCACAGTGTGTAGAATATGCACATCCCACTGCTCCTTGCAGTGAGAAAGGTAGAATCCAGTATCTGCACATTTCAAATACCCTTCCCTCCTCCAGATATTCAATAACTGAGTGGGATATTCTTTTTCAGTGGCAGCAGAAGGAAAGAAGTGTAGGAAAGAAAGAGTATTAAACAAAATCAATATAAGGCAAAGGGAAGAAGGGAGTGGAGAAGTACAGGGATGGGGGGCAGCGGGGGAGGACTGGATTTGGAGGAGGGAGAGCCCATATCAGCAGAGGGGTTGTAACTTGAGAATCCTCTTTAATTGTTTGGTAATCCCTGTATTTTGGGCTGATGAGCACCCCAGCCATCATCTTCTGTATTTTCTCAGCACGATATTGCTATTGTCTCATAAACAGGGAGAACTCTCTAGTAATCATCCTGGACCAATCATTTCAATTTAATCACCAATAAATGAGAGAAACAGAGTGCAGGTGAGATTTACAGCACAGTCAGGATTATATTCATTCCTTTTCTCAACATTCTTATTTACTGCCCATCAGCAATGCACAAACACATCACATTACACCGCAGAGATCCATGGACAGATTAAGATTTAATGCAGTTGCTAGTGCTCAATTAATATATGGTTAAATTTCAGATATATGAATTCTGAATCAAGAAATTCTGTAGCGCCAGGCGCATGTGATTAAAACTCCCCACAGCTTTGTGCACTTTGAGATCTTTATTACACACTGGAAAGATATCTGGACTAGTTTAAATCAGTTGGTTTAATTCACTGTAACTCAGTTCACTTTCATGGAGCTAGGATGTTTTACACCATCTGAGGATCAGATATCTCCAAAATGGGACCAAATCGAAATAAAACAGTACAGGCCTCTGATGTATATAACCTGGCCCGATATCAGCAGATCTCAGGGTAAAGTGTGGACATATAGGCCCCAGACGTGCACCACTGAATCCATGGGAGTTTTGCAAATGGTTTCGGTAGGGCAGAGGCAGACTCATAATGCTTATGCTCCACTTTCAGTGCAGTGGTTACTGCGAGACTTTTTACCTGCCAAGAATTGAGCTGAGGGTGCAGCAGTTCTAACTCAACAGTTGTAGACACTGCTAACACCTAAAATGCTTACTTAGATTCCCAGCACTCTGTGTCATTCTCTAGCTGTTAAGGACATCAACAGATGTAACAGACCACTCACAGAAGTCTGAACTCGGGTTTAGCTAGATCTAGATTGATTTTTCAAATATTTCTTTTAAAATGCCTTTATTGATATATTTCAACTCCACATATAGCTTATATTCATCATCTGGGACCTTAAACAGATTTTCTTTTTATGCATCTAAAAACATCAGTCCCATTTGAGCATAATATCTACATTTGTAATGTAGAGTAGAGTCCAGGAAATTATACCCATGCATTATACCCTTTTTCCTCTCTGCTGGCATTTCTGATGAACAATGTTGTCCCCATAAAATGAATATAAGTCTAGAAGCAAAATAGTCATCCTTTAAATCCAAACAGAATATTTTATGATTGCTGGGGACAAATCACTCTCTTCCAGCAAAGAGCCTGGTGTGTTTTCTATTGATTACAATGACACCTACTGGTCAAGGAGCAGCTAATCATCTCATTGTGAACCAAATCAAAGAGGCTTTCATAAATTAAGCATCCATCTTTGCTTTTAAAAATAACAAAATCCTTATGATACAGGTTTATCTCACTGTTCTATAAAAAGAGGGAAATGAAGAATCCAAAAAATGTTCTGTACTTACAAACACCATGGTGCCATGGCTTTAAAGCTACGAAAACCAAGCTCTCTCTCACGATTACTGCCATTGGAGGCCTGAGGTGAAATCCTGGCCTCACTGAGGTTAATGAGATTTTTGCCATTGATTTCAATGGGGTCAGGTTTTCACTCTGGATTTTAAAGTAAGCATAACCAAAGCCTGGTCATGCACACCAGGCCACAACAAAAGGACTATATGTTGTATCCTAGGTGGACTCACAGTGTGTCAGAGCATGCACTCAACTGGCAAAGGGCTGGAGCGTCAACCCGTGTAATCAATACAGTCCCCCTGAAGTCAATGGGACTACGCCAGTTTACTCCAGCTGAAGATCTGGAGTATAGTTCTTACCTTTCCAGAGAAGGAAGAAGAAAAGCCTCTAAAAATGGTCTTTCAGTTTTCTTTTTGTTGCAATTTTCCTCACATTATTCATGTTGGTAGCTTTCAACATGCCATTTTCCACCACTCTCTGCGCCAGATCCTAACCTGGAGTAAATTAGGATAGTCCTGTTGACTTCAGTGGAGCTATTCCATCCCTCTTCAGGGCCTGAGCGAAGGTGAACACCCACCTTTCCAAGCTTTGCATGGTCTTTTTTTCTGTTTCTCAAACACACAAATTGTTTTACTAAATGATTGAATAAGTAGTCCTGAATTGGAAAATTGCACCATTACCATGTATTTCGAGTGACAGCCACTCAGTATATTTCTCTTTGAAATCTATCTATTTTTCTTAAATGTAATTGAGATTTGTCATTGATATGCTTTATGCTGCACAATTACAGCTGGGGAAGGAAAGCCAGTGCCACAGAAAGATATTTTCATGACAACTGTCCTCAGTTCACTCAATGTTACACAAGGATTTTTGCTGCCTGAAAGCACTTCTAAAATACCCTTCAAGCTTACTCTGGAGGTTGTACTGAAACCTTTGAAGAATAAAGACTTTTTTTTTCCTGGAGATCTTTCAAGTGCCTCTTGGTTTACCTCTTTTAAAAAGCATATTTCACATACACCTCTACCCCAATATAACGCTGTCCTTGAGAGCCAAAAAATCTTACCGCGTTATAGGTGAAACCGCGTTATATTGAACTTGCTTTGATCCGCTGGAGCGTGCAGCCCCGCCCCCCTGGAGCGCTGCTTTACCACGTTATATCCGAATTCGTGTTCTATCAGGTCGCGTTATATTGGGGTAGAGGTGTACTTTAGAAATATTTTTAGGATCAGACTTAGGGCCAAATTCTGACATTGGAGTTATGCAAAATTGGCCACATTATTATTTTTTCATGGGGATTCGTGCAGCATTTCCCCCCATTTAATCTTGTGTGATTTCACGTTTCTAAAATTTCTATTTTGGGGAAAATCTTGGGAGACTGGTTATTTTTCTCAATGATGTGTGTGACAAATCAGAGAGACTCCCAGTGTGTGTGTTTAAGAAGGTTGGCAGCCAGATCCAAAGCCCCTTGAAATCAGTGGAAAGGTTGATTTCAATGAGATCGGGAGCAGAACTTTGGAGGAGAGATGCTCTGGTCTAGTAGATTTCCCCAGCTGTATAATGGGGATATTTACCTACCTCACAGGGGTGTTGTGAGGCCTAACGTGCTATTGCGAATTGCTAGAGCAATACACAACAGTTCTTAGGCCACTCAGTGGCACGAGTGGGGAGAGAACTCAGGAGTTCCTGCCTCCCAGTCCTGTGCTCAATCAAGTGAACCAGGTTGCCTCACGGGGACATACATCTGTTGACATTTCCACAAACATCCAAACAACGGAAAATGCACCAGGCCCAACTTCATCAAAAATGCTGCATTTTCAGGAAAGATTTGTGAATTCAAACCCAGGACAATCCCCTTTCTCTCCCACTGACCCACATTTCTCTACAGTTTGCTTGGCTCAACCTGGGATCCTTTCTTAGGCAACATTCTCATTGATTTTTGGAGTGTTGTCTCAGAGAGTCCTGGGTAAAGTCGGTAGGATTTTACCCTTAAGGGATTTGGGCATCTTTCAATGCACAATATTTATTTCCAGTCCACTGCGTTCCTTAACAGCTGGATTCTCTCATCATAGGGAAAACTTTACTTTAAAAATAGCACTTATGTATATTGGTGCAAAGTAAATCTATTGGTGAAACAGTATGTTGTGTTTTACAGGATAAATAAAGGAGCTGTAAAGATTCCAGTCCAGAAAATATATTCTAGGAACTTTATTTTTATGTTGCATGTCCTTTTTAATAGTCCACACGGTATTTTATTGAAGGCTGAGTCATAGATCGCTCTGACTGCTTTGGAGGGAAGGAAATGGAGCTTGGCCAAAAGTATGGTCATCTCAAATGAAACCAGCAAACGGTGACTTTGCTCAGGTTGTGAAAATGCAATAATGTGTCCCAGCAGAGGGGAGAATTGAAGGTCACAGAGAAATTCCACTTGCTGTGTTATGTTCTTGTCACCTGAAACTTACCTCTAGAATCAGCAGAGCTCATGCTGATAGGGCCATTGCTGGTAGGAAAGGTCACAGGCATTTCAGATCAGCCCTGGAGAAACATAGCCCCGGATCCTGCACTCTGCTCCACCCTCTGGCATGGAGCCCCCATTTAGTTAATGGAGCTCCATGTGTTTCATATGGTGGCATCAGGGCTACTATAATCATTTGCCAGAGTAGCACAAACAGCCTCTTCTTGTTGATTTATTCAGAGTTGTCACAGAGTTGGTTGGTCATTGGTGAATTGGGGCGAGGGAGAGAAAGTCTGGCTTTGTGTGGCATGTTAGTGACTACTCTGCAGTGGACTTGATGATAAAGCCTCTGCAGATGTCCTTAAGAGTGTGGGAGGAGGAGAGTAAATATGTTAGTGAGGGAGAGTTAAATGACCTTTTATTAATTCCACTGGCCTCTACTCTCACAACTAGTACACAGGCAGCAGGCTGCCATGTTTGGGAGAATCTCTCTACGAGATATAGCCATTCACACAAGTCCCCAGCAGTGTCCTGGGAATGTTCCCTGCATGTTCCTGACCAGGACTCTGAAGCAATCAGAGACTAAGCCAGAGTTTCCTTCCCAGGTTTTACCCTGAGCCCAGTGAATGCTGGGACAGGACTTTGGGAGTTTAGCCAGTGCACAGCAGAGATAGTCAAGAAAGCTGAGGAGTCTAAGGCCCCAGTTGGTCTGTTCATCTGTGCAGAGCCTAGTGAGTGCAGGGAATGGGAAATGGTTTGTTCTCGCCTGAGCTTGGCTAGCAGGAGTTGGTTTAGTCAGCCCCAAAAGCTGCTACAGTGTGCTCATGGGCTTTGTGGTTGCTGAAGAGTAGCTGGGATGCAGGATTGCCCAGGTCACACCCCCTCCCACCTCCAGAAGGCCCACCTGTGCCCTGGAACACTTCCCACAGTGTGGGTTTGTGGCGGGAGAAGTGCAGAGGCTCAGTGCATCTGGGGTATTCCATGCTTTGTAGTCACTATGCTGTGAATTGGGCCCTCACTGCCTGGGCTTCAGGAGCACCCCGTCCCCTGGGATGCACCACCTCTATTTTGTGGGGCGGAGGTTCCAAGCCTAAAAGCCCAGGCTGCAGGGAACTAGATGAACTGGAGACCAGCTGAGGGACATTCCTACTCCTCCAGCAGTCACTTGTGGAGCCGCTAGGGACGGCAATAAGGGTGAGTTTATTAATTTATTTAAAAATGAATTGTGGGGGGGGAAACCCGTAAAAAGCAGCTCCTCCCTATTGGCTGACTGTTATTTGGAGATGGTATGTGGTCAGCCCAGGAGTTTGGGGTGGGATAAGAATCATCCTCCCTGTTAACGCCAGTATTTAAAAGGTGGCCCTGGGAGCATCTGAGCACACAGTGCTAGAGGGCCACAGGGGTTTTTCCTTTTCCTTTTCCTTCAGTGACTGGTGTCCCTTCTCTAGGTCTCATATCAAAATTGGGAGGAGACAAAATCTTTTAACTGGAGTGCCTGGCAGTGCTTTCAGCATCATCTAAGGATCCTTAATTTACTTTAATGACAAGCCTTTTGTTATCTTAATCACCCTGCCTCTGTTTATAACCAAACTCCCTGCCCCAAAGGCTGTGCTCAGTTTCCGAACTCATCACATATCACACTCAAGCTGGTGCAGTTAAGAGCTCCATCTGGGGCCAGGGTGACCTCCTGTACAAAACTCAGGAGGAGGGCTAGAGCCCTTCCCTACCCCCCACCCCAAATGGTGCCCCTGTCATTGGTGGAGCCACCTTCATTGAGGCCTTGGCTACACTTGCAAGTTACAGCGCTGTAAAGCCTCCCCCAGCGCTGTAACTCGCTCCCCGTCCACACTGGCAGGGCACTTGCAGCGCTGTATCTCCCTGGGTACACCGCTGCAGGTACTCCACATCTCCGAGAGGAATAACAGCTGCAGCGGAGTGGCTACGACTCACGGGTGTGAGTGTAAACGCTTGCAGCGCTGTACTAATCACCTTGTCAAGTGGCCAATCCTCTCCATTGTTGTGACGGGCTGCAGAAATGCGGAAGTGCCGGTTTCAAAGCTTGTACCACAGAGAAAGGCAAACAGTTTGTAGCTTGCTTTGAGTGAGTAAATGAATGAGCAGCTGGGAGTTCGGAACTTGCAAAATAGAGAGCTGACATGCTCCAAAAAGCACTCTCTCTCCCCCCACACTCCCTGTCACAATCCACCCCCCCCCCCAGTTTTGAAAAGCATGTTGCAGCCACATGAATGCTGGGATAGCTGCCCATAATGCACCGCTCCCAACACAGCTGCAAATGTTGCAAGTGTGGCCACACCACTGCGCTGGCAGCTGTCAGTGTGGACAGACTGCAGCGCTTTTCCCTACTCAGCTGTACGAAGACAGGTTTACCTCACAGCGCTGTACAGCTGCAAGTGTAGCCAAAGCCAGGCTTGTTGGCTTGAAAAGGTGCTACACGCGCACGCCTAAAGGCCTCCAGGAGGCAGTTGCCCCATGTACTCTCTAACAGCTCTGACAATGTGCACAGGTGAGTGCAGGATTGTGGTCAAAGACCCAGGGCCTGCATTGTGCTCTGTACAGACAGACCCTTTTGGTCCACATATAACAAGCTGCAGGATCAGGGACTAAACTTTCTTTTGTTAATTATTTTTTCGCCCGTCTAAGGTATTTCTTAAAGTTTCCTTTACAGCATCAGAAGGGGAAAGATCGCTAGGTAACAGCATACAGTGACTTTTCGTTATAATTTCAATTTTTATATCTGGCTGGAGAAAATGGTGCAGTAACAATGCAAATCCACTGTAAATATCTTGTTTATCTGCAGCGATGGCTGCTGTGTCCTGCTACAAGCTGTTCTGTTGACCTGCCATCGTTTTACTTTACCGGAAGCCTGGAAGGGGACAAACAAACAATGCTGTGGAAGATTTCAAAAATAACCCACTTTGGCTTTACAAAAGAGCAGTTACGTAAAGCAATAGAATGCCTTAATCGAAGGGTATTGATTACAGAAGAAACCAAAGAGGAAGGCAAGGGGAACAATTAATATTAAATTTTGTTGCAGTTTGTTTTGTTTGCTACTTTGGTGTTGTATTTTAAGGGGCACTCAGACATGAAAATGAGGCTAACTAGTAGCATTAGGGCTTGGCCATACTCACATTTCAGCCAATGGCAAAACTGGAATTGATGTCAATGGAGCAGGATTGGCTCCATAATGTCAGAAGGGTTTCAGGGAAAGAAACCAATTTTACAGTGAAGTCAACTGATTCTTTCCAGTCGGTGTTTTGGATGATAACATCCAACATTCAAGGATTCTTAAGAATGAATGCAGCGAGGGGCTACCTTGGGCCATGGGCTGTATTGTAGCATTGCTTCTAAAGCAGAATTGTCCATTCATTTCTATAGGATGATCTGATTAATCAACAGCCCCAAATGGCCCCAAGTCGTTATTAAACAGAATATATAAAAAAAGAAAGTGTGTGTGTACAAAATAGAAGAGCTATAACCACCTACCTGAATGTTTGGAATATAAGCTCCACAATAAGGTGTGGTCAATAAGTGTGTACTTAACTTTTTTTTTTTTTTTTTTTTTTTTTTTTTTAATGGAAGTGTTTTGCTTCTTCCAAATTTTGGTATTGAAGGATGGTCCAGTGGCTAGTGTCTTAGCCTGGGACTCTGAAAATTCAGATTCAATTCCCTGCTCCTCCACAGACTTCCTTGAGCAAGTCACTTAGGCCTGGTCTACACTACGACTTTAATTCGGATTTAGTAGCGTTAAATCGAATTAACCCTGCACCCGTCCACACAACGGAGCCATTTAGTTCGAAATAAAGGGCGCTTAAAATCGATTTCTGTACTCCACCCCGACGAGCGGAGTAGCGCCAAAATCAATTTTGTCATTTCGAATTAGGGGTAGTGTGGCCGCAATTCGATGGTATTGGCCTCCGGGAGCTATCCCACAGTGCACCATTGTGACCGCTCTGGACAGCAATCTGACCTCGGATGCACTGGCCAGGTAGACAGGAAAAGCCCCGCGAACATTTGAATTTCATTTCCTGTTTGCCCAGCGTGGAGAGCACAGGTGACCACAGATAGCTCATCAGCACAGGTAACCATGCAGGCCGATAATCGAAAAAGAGCACCAGCATGGACTGTACGGGAGGTACTGGATCTGATTGCTATATGGGGAGAGGATTCAGTGCTAGCAGAACTTCGTTCAAAGAGACGAAATGCCAAAACTTTTGAAAAAATCTCCAAGGGCATGATGGAGAGAGGCCACAATAGGGACTCAGATCAGTGCCGCGTGAAAGTCAAGGAGCTCAGACAAGCCTATCAAAAAACAAAGGAGGCAAACGGTCGCTCCGGGTCAGAGCCGCGGACATGCCGCTTCTACACCGAGCTGCATGCAATTCTAGGGGGGGCCGCCACCTCTGACCGTGGATTCCGAGGCGGGGATAATCTCATCAGCTACACCTGAGGATTCTGCAGAGTGGGAAGAGGAGGAGGAGGACGAGCTTGCGGAGAGCACCCAGCACTCCGTTCTCCCCAACAGCCAGGATCTTTTTCTCAGCCTGACTGAAGTACCCTCCCAACCCTCCCAAGCCAGTATCCAAGACCACGACCCCATGGAAGGGACCTCAGGTGAGTTTACCTTTTAAAATATAAAACTTGTTTTAAAAGCAAGGTTTTTTAATGATTACTTTGCCCTGAGGACTTGGGATGCATTCGCAGCCAGTACAGCTACTGGAAAAGTCTGTTAACGTGTCTGGGGATGGAGCGGAAATCCTCCAGGGACATCTCCATGAAGCTCTCCTGGAGGTACTCCAAAAGCCTTGCCACAAGGTTTCTGGGCAGTGCAGCCTTATTCCGTCCTCCATGGTAGGACACTTGACCGCGCCATGCTTGCAGCAAGTAATCTGGTATCATTGCATGACAAAGCCTGGCAGCGTATGGTCCCGGTGTTTGCTGGCATTCAAGCAACATCCGTTCTTTATCTTGCTGTGTAATCCTCAGGAGAGTGATATCGCTCATGGTAACCTGGTTGAAATACGGGAATTTAATTAAGGGGACAGAGGTGGCCGTTCCTACTGGGCTGTTTGCCTGTGGCTGAAAAGAAATCCTTCCCTGCAGTTAGGCGAGCGCGGGGGTGAGGGGGGATTGGCCCAGAGCTTTTCGCGTTTGGCTAGCAGGGATCTTCCCTGATACCAGCCACGCGGTGGGGGGAGGGGTAAAGCGATCATCCCAGAGAATTCATGGCGGGGTGGGGGGTGTTAGTTTGGTTCCTGCAGGGATCTTCCCTGATACCAGCCACGCGGTGGGGGGAGGGATAAAGCGATCATCCCAGAGAATTCATGGCGGGGTGGGGGGTGTTAGTTTGGTTCCTGCAGGGATCTTCCCTGATACCAGCCACGCGGTGGGGGGAGGGATAAAGCGATCATCCAGAGAATTGGATGGGGGGGGGGGGGTAGTTTGTTTTCTGCTGCTGAAGGTTAACAGGAAAACCGCAGCACTCAATGGGCTTTGCTTGGTATGTGGGAAAGGAGGGCGCAGAAGCCAAAAGACAATGGCTTACCATGGCTGCATGCAAGCTGAATTCTGTTGCCCGGACCTGCGTCTGTGATCTCTAGCAGCAAAGCCACAGGCACTCAATATTAAGATGGAAAATGCGACCTTGCACAGAAATCACATGTGCTATGTAATGTGAATAGTGTTGGTCACCGTGAAAGAGTATAAGCATTGTTCTGCAAAATGTATCTTTTTAAAAAATTCTCTCCTTTTTTCCCTCCCTCCAGCAGCTGCAAATTCTTCAAGCCTCCCTCCTCCATCCCGAAGGCTATCACAGATAAGGCGTCGGAAGAAGAAGACGTGAGACGACATGTTCGCAGAAATCATGGAATCCATCCGCAGTGACAGAGCTCATCTGAATGAGTGGAAGGACACGGTTTCAAAGTATAGGAAAGAAGCCAGTGAACGTGAGGACAGGAGGGACCAACGTGAGGACATGAGGGACCAACGTGAGGAGAGGAGAGACGCTCGAGATGAGAGGTGGCATCAGGAAGATCAGAGGAGGCAGGATGCAACGCTGGGGCTGCTGCGTGAGCAAACAGACATGCTCCGGCGTCTGGTGGAGCTTCAGGAACGGCAGCAGGATAACAGAGTGCCGCTACAGCCCCTGTATAACCTCCCTCCCCCCTCCCCATGTTCCATAGCCTCCTCACCCAGACGTGTAAGAACGCGGGGGTGGGGGGGGAGGCTCCGTACACCTTCCCATTCCACCCCAGTGGACAGGCCAAGCAAAAGGCTGTCATTTTTTAAACCATTTTTTAATGGCCTTTTCCTTCCCTCCTCCCAAACCCAACCCGGGTTCCCACCCTCTTTTTATAATCTATGAATAAAGAATAAATGATTTTTAAACGATAGTGACTTTATTTGGTTTGAAAGCAAGCTGGGGGAAGGGGGAGGGTGGGTTCCTTACAGAGAATGAGTCAATAAAGGGGGCGGGTTTTCATGAAGGGAGAAACAAACAGAAATTTCACACTCTAGCCTGGCCAGTCATGAAACTGGTTTTCAAAGCTTCTCTGATGCACAGCGCTTCCTGGTGTGCTCTTCTAATCGCCCTGGTGTCTGGCTGCGCGTAATCAGCAGCCAGGCGATTTGCCTCAGCCTCCCACCCTGCCATAAAGGTCTCCCCCTTACTTTCACAGAGATTGTGGAGCACACAGCAAGCAGAAATAACAATGGGGAGATTTCTTTGGCTGAGGTCAGAGCGAGTCAGTAGCGATCGCCAGCGACCTTTTAAACGGCCAAATGCACATTTTACCACCATTCTGCACTTGCTCAGCCTGTAGTTAAACAGCTCCTGACTCCTGTCCAGGCTGCCTGTGTATGGCTTCATGAGCCATGGCATTAAGGGGTAGGCTGGGTCCCCAAGAATAACTATTGGCATTTCAACATCCCCAACGGTTATTTTCTGGTCCAGGAATTAAGTCCCTTGATGCAGCCCTTTAAACAGAATAGTGTTCCTGAAAACGCGAGCATCATGAACCCTTCCCGGCCAGCCCGCGTTGATGTTGGTGAAACGTCCCTTGTGATCCACAAGTGCTTGCAGCACCATTGAAAAGTACCCCTTGCGGTTTATGTACTGGGTACCCTGGTGCTCCGGTGCCAAGATAGGGATGTGGGTTCCATCTATCGCCCCACCACAGTTAGGGAATCCCATTGCAGCAAAGCCATCCACTATGACCTGCACATTTCCCAGAGTCACTACCTTTCGTAGCAGCACCTCAATGATTGCTTTGGCTACTTGCATCACAGCAGCCCCCACAGTAGATTTGCCCACTCCAAATTGATTCCCGACTGACCGGTAGCTGTCTGGCGTTGCAAGCTTCCACAGGGCTATCGCCACTCGCTTCTCAACTGTGAGGGCTGCTCTCATCTTGGTTTTCTGGTGCTTCAGGGCAGGGGACAGCAAGTCACAAAGTTCCATGAAAGTGCCCTTACGCATGCGAAAGTTCCGCAGCCACTGGGAATCATCCCACACCTGCAACACTATGCGGTCCCACCAGTCTGTGCTTGTTTCCCTTGCCCAGAATCGGCGTTCCATGGATAGAACCTGCCCCATTAACAACATGATCTCCAAAGCACCGGGGCCCGCGGTTTGAGAGAATTCTGTGTCCGTGTCCATGTCCATGTCCATGTCCTCATCACGCTTGTCGCTGCGCTCGCGCCGCCGCCGCCTCCTCGCCTCGTTTTTCTGCTCCTGGCTCAGCATAAACTCCACGAAAACGCGCGAGGTGTTTACAATGTTCATGACTGCTGTCTGGAGCTGAGCGGGCTCCATGCTTGCCGTGGTATGGAGTCTGCAGTGTTCACCCAGGAAAAAAGGCGCAAAATGGTTGTCTGCCGTCCGTTGCTTTCATGCAGGGAGGGAGGGAGGGGTGAGGCTGTACCCAGAACCACCTGCGACAATGTTTTTTGTCCCATCAGGCACTGGGATCTCAACCCAGAATTCCAATGGGCGGGGGAGACTGCGGGAACTATGGGATAGCTATGGGATAGCTACCCACAGTTCAACGCTCCAGAAATCGACGCTAGCCCCGGTACATGGACGCACACCGCCGAATTAATGTGCTTAGTGTGGCCGCATACATTCGACTTTATACAATCTGTTTCCCAAATTCGAATTATATAAATTCGGATTAATCCCGTAGTGTAGACGTACCCTTAGTCTCTCTGTGCCTCAGTTCTCTGTCTGTAGATGGGGATAATAAAACTGCCCTACCTTACATGAGGATAAATACATTAAAGATTGGGAGGTTTTGAGAGACTATGGTAATGGTGGTCATATAAGAACCCTAGATAGATTAGCATTTTGCTCCATGAGTAATAAATCTGGATCTGTATTAAAGATACAGTGCCAATATTGGCATTGTAAGCACAACCTCAAATTTACTGAAAAGGTAAGGAAGTCCTCCTGGGAAGAGAACCAGGGATGCTGGTTTAAAAGAAATAAGTACAAAGGGCCTGTTGGTGTAGTTCCTTGTAATTCAGACAAAAGTCTCTTGTCCAAGTAGGGACTCCAGGATCTGGTTCAAAGCCTGTGTTCATTTTACAAAGTAGACAAATTTTGCTCGTTGTACTGAATAACACCCTGTGGATACTTGTTTTCAGGTATAGGAGTGACTTTTTTCAGTTTAGCTTAAATCCATTCCCAACTGACATAAGATAAACTGAGGGGGGGGGGGGCTGTTTTATACTGGAATAAAAGTGTGCACTTAGGGGAGGTGATACCACTTGAAATTCACACCTTTGCTTGTATAAAAAACCCTTTTCTGGTATAGACAAAGCCTAAATGATTATAATACTGGAATAACCATTCATTCTTACTGGTGTAGGATCCTCTGTCTGAGAGTGTCCAAGTTTATAAACATCATTGAATTAAGCCTTATGACACATCTGTGAGGTAAGGGATGATCTCTCCATTTTTTCCAATAGGTAATATGAGACACTGGCCATGGCCACCTTAGGGGAAAAGGTGTATTTTTAACAAGCATAAGCTGGTTGTGGTCAGGGCCGGCTCCAGGGTTTTTGCTGCCCCAAGCAGCGAAGGGGAAAAAAAAAAAAAAAAAAAGCCGCGATCACGATCGGCGGCAGCTCCACCGCATCGCTTTCTTCTTCGGCAGCAATTCGGCTGCAGGTCCTTCCCTCCGAGAGGGACAGGGACCCTCCGCCGAATTGCCACCGAAGAACCCAACGTGCCGCCCCTTCCCCTTGGCCGCCCCAAGCACCTGCTTGCTCAGCTTGTGCCTGGAGCCAGCCCTGGTTGTGGTAACTCTTGTGGGAAAGCCTAGGGTTTACCTCAACCAGGTAACACTTGTAAAACTACAGCTTGCCTTGTCTACATTAGATTTTTAACATGGGTTAACTAACACAACGGAAACACACCTTTTTTTCTAGCGAAGACAAGGACGTGGTGAGTTTAATTGATTTGTCGAATACTGCACAGCAGATCTGTGGCACAGCCAGGGTCAGAACCTGCGAGCGTGATCCTTGTCTCGTTTGTCGGTCGCCAGTAGAAAGCCTGCTGCTGAAGAGCTGTGATGCTGAGCGAGGCTGCCTACGCATGTCAATGTTTATGTGATTCAGGGCTCCTTGGTGCAGATAAACAACACTGCCTAACTGTTCTAAGGCTGACAGCAGATAGAGTGGGCTTTTTGGGAGGGCAGTAGGGACACCTGTGATAAAGGATGTACAAAAGTTGGGCGATTCATTGGATTGATGTGGCTATGTTTACAGTGCACCCCACTGGTGGGAGAGTGTAGGGTATGTGTTGCTACCCACCACAGCAAAAGCAGGCTGTGTCCACACTGCGATGGGTAGCTACACATGGCAGTGAAAGGCTCGGGTATGGGGGGCAGCAGTGGAGTGCTGCCAGAGCCTTTTCCCACTGCCTCTCCCCTGCCAGCGCCTTTCCCTGCTGCTGAAGCGGGAAAGGCTCCAACAGTGGGAGGCAACGGGACACGACGCAGCGAAAAATAGCAGTGTAGATGGAGGAGGTCCTGCTTGGATATGTAGCGAGCCATGTAGGGTACATACCCCAAGGGATCTGGCATGTCTTTACTTGCCTAAGCCATGACTCATCGCCTACACTGCTGTTTATACCTGTGCTAAGAGGGCAAGCACTGCACGTACCCTACACACAGCCATAAGGAGTGTGTATTGTAGAGTACCCTGTGAGGCAATAGTGAGCTGATGGTGTTGGGGATGCTGTGCTGCTGGAGGGCTGTTTTCTGATGAAATGTTGAACCCAGGATCACAACGCTTGATATTTTTCACAAAAGGGGGTGTTAACTTTGTTGTCCTGGCCGCCTTCAATGTCCATTCATTGCATTCTGGCCGTCTACGTTGTCTCAGCAGTTACAATTGGATACAAAGGGCCAGATTCTCCTCATGATTATGCTGGAGTAAATCCAGAGTGACTCTATTGATGTCAGTGAGTTATTTCTGGTTTACCCAGTGGTGACTGGGAACAGAAGTTACCTCAGCATATTTTGACACTTCTTGCTATAAACGATTGTATTGTGCTGCTGTGTGCTGTTAAACTGCTGTTGTGTTCCACCCTAGGAATGACTGCATTTCAGTGGGGAGGGAAGTGATCCATGCAACACTCTTACCTCACATAGTGTATGAGAGGCTTAATTATTTAATACCTGCAAAGGGCACTGAGGTCTTCAGATTAGAAATGAATTAAAAAAAAATAGATATCAAGAGTTCCTTACTGTTCATTAGAACTGGCTGGGAATTTACCATCAAAATGTTTTTGACAGAAAATACATTTTCTGCAAAACCCTAATTTTCTGCAGGAAAATATTGATTTTTGCCAAAATTTGATTTTGTGTTGAGGAAATTTAAATTAAATATTTTGTGTTGGTTCTACCCAAATCAAAACACTTCCGTTTGTTGAACCAAATTGAAACATTTTGTTTTGGAACAGTTTGAGTTAATCTGTGCCCATCTGAGCTGCCACAGTGTCCTGTGGGAGTTGTAGTTCAAGTGCTTCATTCCCCATTCTGTTGTATGGGCTGGCTTCAGCTGCCTGGCTGGACTGTCTCTCCCATGATGCACTGCAGTCTCACCATTGGTTGAACGGCTATGGTGCATCAGGGGACTGAGGTCGCTCTAACTCAGCTGTTCTCAAGTTTCATTGCCTCGCGACCTCCTTCTGACAACAAAAATTACTACACAATGCCAGGGGGGGGGACCGAAATCTGAGCCCACCCTAGCCGTGCCGCTCCAGGTGAATGGGCCAAAGCCCGAGCCCTGCCACCCCAGGCAGGGGATCAAAGAGGAAGAGAAGACTGAGAGGGGACATAACAGTTTTCAAGTACATAAAAGGTTGTTACAAGGAGGAAGGAGAAAAATTGTTTTTCTTAACCTCTGAGGATAGGACAAGAAGCAATGGACTTAAATTGCAGTAAGGACGGTTTAGGTTGGACATTAGGAAAAACTTCCTAACTGTCAGAGTGGTTAAGCACTGGAATAAATTGCCTAGGGAGGTTGTGGAATCTCCAACATTGGGGATTTTTAAGAGCAGGTTGGACAAACACTTGCCAGGGATGGTCTAGAGATAATACTTAGTATTGCCTTGAGTGCATGGGACTGGACTAGATAACCTCTCGAGGTCCCTTCCAGTTCTATGATTCTAAGGGTATGTCTACACTACCCGCCACATCGGCGGGCAGCGATTGATCCAGCGGGGATCGATTTATTGCATCTAGTCTAGTCTAGACGCGATAAATCGACTCCCGAGCCCTCTCCCGTCGACTCTTGTACTCCAGCGCTGCGAGAGGTGCAAGCAGAGTCGACGGGGGAGCGGCAGCAGTCGACTCACCACGGTGAAGATACCACGGTAAGTCGATCTAAGGAGGTTGACTTCAGCTACGTGATTCACGTAGCTGAAGTTGTGTAACTTAGATCGATTCTCCCGCCCCCCCAGTGTAGACCAGGGCTATGATTCAGCCCTGGGGGAGGGGGGGTGAGCTGTAACCTGAGCCTCACCACCCAGGGGTCCCATTAAAAAGGGGTCCCAACCCACAATTTGAGAACCGCTGCTAATTTACAGCAGAGGCTGGGCAGGTCCACAGCGGTACTAGAATAAGGGGAACAGAAAGCCACTTTGCACGCCTATCCCCTCCATTCCTGTGCTCAGTGCAGTATGGAGCAACAGAACCGGGCCTGAGGAATGCAAACATTTGCTTTAAGGGAGCAGGTACACAAGCAGCCTTCAGTGTAAGCTCAGTAACTGAGCCTGTAATGCCATTCGCTTAATTGGCCTCTTTTAATTGGGGATTCTGTGGTCACCAATAAAATTAACACAGTCGATGGCAACAGATCAAGGGGAAAGTAAAGATATTTCCTACCAAAAAGGCCCTTGTTGGCTAGGCTGATATCAGCAGAGGCTCACAATTCACAGACTTTGACAGCACCCCGTAAATTAAGAGGATTTTCAAGCCAGGCAAACAGTTAAGCTGTCAACGTGGGCATTAAAAATGGCTGCTGCGATGACCCTTGTAAAATAAAAATGCTGATTATAAGAGGGGAAACAGCTGTCTGGCTTCAGCTCCCCATCACATGAGCGAGCGCCCTGGCTTGGATGATCTGTTTTAGATAAAATAGGCTAACTTGGGGACACGATCAACCCCCAATTCATCTTACTATTTAAACAACAAAATAGCTACAGGTGCTTGCTCCATTGTAACCACTGCTGAGGGTGGGAAGAGGAGCATGGTGAGGAAACTGGTAAACAGATATAAGTAACTGAGAGTGAAGGCTGACGGGAGAAAAGCAGCGCTGTCAGACTTGAGCTATTAATTTGTAATGAATAATTTATTATATGAATGATCTGTCTTCCTCTGTTCTGCTAACAGATCTCGATTTTCCTCATTTAGGCCCTGATCTTGCTCCCACTGAAGTCAGTGGCAGAAATCTGATTGCAGTGGTGATGCAGGATCAAACCCTTATTCTCTCTGGGTGAAATTCACCCCTGTGCAGAGGAAGAGGATCAGTGCTGGGCCAGTGCACCACTTCAGACCTCAATATAGGGCTTAAGTGGTGGAAAGGACATCTGCTGGCACTCTGCGCAGAGGTGAATTTCACCCTATAGGAAGTTATTCCCCAAAGAGAATAAAGTCTTGGGGCCCACTCTTGCAAATTTTCAGATTTACTTCGGCTTTGGCTACGCTGGCGCTGTACAGCGCTGCAACTTGCTGCGCTCAGGGGTGTGAAAAAACAGTGTGTAATCAGTGCCTGCAGCGCTGCACGCTCGCTCACAGCGCTGCAAGTTACTCCCCTCAGAGAGGTGGAGTACATACAGCTCTCTGGCGGCGCGACTACACTCACTTATCACTTATCACTTTTCATAGCCTCCCATGTAGCTACTAAGTGTGCTGTGATATTAACAAACATACAAATATCACTTTTCACAGATAGCTAATAAGTCTGCTTTGAAAAGTGATACTTGCATCTTTGTTAATATCACTTTTCTCAGCAAGCCCCAGGACCCATTAAGCGCTGGATGTGGGGGGGAGTGAAGGGGGAGGCAGCAGGGGCCAGAGGCGATGGTGAGATGGATGCAGAGCCAGGGGAGGCATCAGGGGCCCGGGGCAATGGGCGGGGGGAGGGGGGGAATGGATGTGAGCACAGGAAGGCAGCAGGGACCAGGGGTGATAGGGGTGGGTGATGAGGGTGATGAGCCCCACTGTTACGTGGCCAGAGCCAGGGCCTAGTGTCTGCTGCCATTTGGTTAGGGCTGGGGCTTAGTGCTCACAGCCAGAACCCGGAGCTGGGGACAGGAACTGCGCGGCTGGAGCCAGGGATCGGAGCCCGCTGCCACACAGCGCCCAGGGCTCGTGCCTGCCGCCGCATGGCCAGAGCTGGGTGCCAGAGCCAGGAGTCAGCGCCCGCTGCTGCGTGGCTGGAGCCAGCACTCGCTGCTGCGTGGCCAGGGCCAGGGGTCGGCACCCGGGGCCAGCTCCCGCCACTGCGTGGCCGGAGCCCGGGAACAGAGCTGGGGGTTGGCGCCTGCTACTGTGCAGCTGGGCCAGGGGATGACCAGCAGGGGCTAGCGCCCGCCACCGCATGGCCGGAACTGGGGGCCAGAGACCGACTGAAGCTCCGTGGCCGGAGCAAGGGGTCAGCACTGCTGCCCTGCAGCCAGAACCAGGGGTTGGCACCCAAAGCCCCGTGCTTGGAGCCCGCTGCCGTGCGGCTGGGGCTCGGGGTCAGCGCCTGTGGCCAGCACCTGCCACTGTGTGGCTGGAGCCTGGGACTGGAGCCAGGAGCCAGCGCCTGCTGCCACCCAGCTGGAACCAGGGGCCGGAGGCTGAAGCCCTGCAGCTGGAGGCCAGGGCCGCGTGGTCAGAGCCGGGAGCGTCAGTACTCCCTGCCCTGCGGTCGGAGCCTGGAGCTGCATGGCCAGGTTCCTGAAGTCCCAGCGCTTGAGCCTGCCGCCCAACCCCCAACCCCACAACGTGGATCAAGAACTCATCTTGCTTCTGCAGTGTTGCGCCCTATTTCTCTCTAGAGGCGGAGCAGGGCAGCGCATCCAGGAGCAACAAGGAGGGAGGGGCCGATGCTTGGCCCCCCCTCCTCCATCACTGCCCAGGAGGCTGTCGTGGATGCACGAAAAGCCCCTGGTGGCCGCATTTGAGAAACATTGTTCCATGATATGATTTTTTTATTTGATATTACTATAGTGTGTAAGAGCTTAGTCACGGGCCAGGACCCCATTGTTCAGGGCACTGTACAAACACAGAAAACAAGACAGGCCCTGCCCCCAAAAGCTTACAATCGAGGTATAAGATAAGTGACAATGAATGGATTCAGACAGACATTTGGAGGAGTACGAGGAAGGGACAAGATAGTATTGGTCAACATGGTAGGCAGTGGTCTCAGCAGCCTAACTGTTAAGGATGGGTTTTTTTGTAGGCATCATGGCACAGGACAGTGTTAAGGAAGGAGGATGAGTTAGTTTTGTGGGTGTTTACCGGACGCAGCTCCCAAAAGTGTGGGGATGCATGGGAGAAAGCACAAAGGGGCTTGTTTGAAAAATGAATAAGTGGACAAAGGAGGATGGCATCATGGGCCGATCAGCAGGAATGATAGTGAATGAGAGATGATGGGTAGAGGCGGGATAAGCCCTGAAGTGTTTCGAAAGTGGCTTATGTCTGATGTGATGGAGACGAAGCAGCTACTGGAGGGATGCAAAGAGAGGGATGACATAGTCCAAGTGATGGGTTAGGAAAATGATCTTTGCAGCAGCATTCTGCATAGATATGAGTGGGGCAAAGTGGTGTTTGTCAAAGCCAGAGGAAAGGATATTGCAGTAATTGAGACATGAAAGGAGGAGAGGCTGGACGAACGTTTTAGCTGTGTGGCCCAAGGAACTTTTAATGCCAACTGGCAAAGGGGTTACAGGAATATCTTGATTCTGGTCTGTACGTTCTGACTCACCAAAGACTGTCATGTGACTCAAGTCTGAAATGAAAGCTGGGGTCACACGGGTCACTAATATCGTGAAATGTATATAAACATACGAGGTAGGGAGTTAAGCATAAAGCATCTGTACGAAAAATATGTTTTTAATGTCCGTATCCAGGCATTAGTCACTAGCAGAGGTGAAAAACAAGCTTTTCCTCCCTCCAGGAGGTAATAAATAAATCTCTCTCTGTCAAGATGTAAATTAAACATTGTAAGCTAATGCAATGGATGCCCATTTACATATGAAATCGGATGTTAATGAAGAGATGTGAACAGGGAAGCAGCACACAGGAAAAACAAGCCACAAGGTGGTTATCTTGTCTCTGAGGACAGACAATGAACTTTGGGGGTATATGTAGGAGGCATAGAAGACACCCCCCTCCTCCTGCACCTAGGAAGTGAAGGCAGGATGGTGATCGTGTCTCCATGGATCAAGAAAGGAGGTAGCGAGGGAAAGTTGGCGGTTGGGGGTGGGGAGGTGATTAAGAGCTTTGCGTTAGCCATGCTGAGCTTGAGTTGACAGCGAGAGATCCACAGGGACATGTCAGAGAGACAGACTGAGATTTTAGTTTGAACAGCAGGAGACTGGTCTGCAGCAGAGATGTAGATCTGTGAGTCATCAGCACAGAGGTGGTGGTTGAATTTGTGTTTGCAGGTGAGAGTACCCAGAAATTCAATTCAATAAACTTGCTCACTAGAATATTTGCAAAAGACAAATGCAGAAGGGAGCGAACATGGGCAGAGCCACTAATTTATTTTTCAACGGAATATTCTAGCTTTCCTATTTTTCATACATTTGTTTTGTAAATATAAAGAGAATGTTCATGAGCTCACTGAAAAAATCAAAACCAAAATCAATGTGCAAATAACAGACTGGCAGAAGAGATCTGCTTTGGTGCAGATCGGGGTCGGCAACGTTTGGCATGCGGCTCGCCAGGGTAAGTACCCTGGCGGGCCGGGCCGGTTTATTTACTTGCTGACATGGCAGGTTCGGCCGATCGCGGCCCCCATTGGCCGCGGTTCGCCGTCCCGGGCCAATGGGGGTGGCGGGAAGCCGCGGCCAGCACATCCCTCGCCTGCGCCGCTTCTCGCCGCCCCCATTGGCCCGGGACGGCGAACCGCGGCCAGTGGGGGCCGCGATCGGCCGAACCTGCCGCGTCAGCAGGTAAATAAACTGGCCCGGCCCGCCAGGGTGCTTACCCTGGCGAGCCGCGTGCCAAACGTTGCCGACCCCTGGTGCAGATGTAAGGGGCCTGTTATCCCCTTACTAACATTCAGTGGGGGTGTTTTGGTTGGCTAGCTCCCAGTACTAAAAGGGGAAGGGTCGATGGCAAATCAGGACCCTGAGACTGACAGTCCCCAGGGGCAATGGAGAGAGGCCAATGCTCCAGGTCAGCCTGATTGACAGGGCGGGCAGGCTAATCAGAGAGTCAGGAGGCCACGGGGGTCCCGTCCTCCCTGTGAGCTGGAATTGCCTGGGTCAGACAGAGTGGGGCTGAGCTAAGGAGAGAGCAGGGGTCCAAGCTAAGTTGCTGGAAGCAGAGCTGCAGCCCCAAAGCCAGAGCACAGCCCAGAGAGAGCAGACCTGCCCTGGGAGCAGAGCTGCAGCAACCAGAGCCAGAGGGGCCAGACAAGCAGCCGGGAAGCAGGTCAGAGCTGGGAGCAGAGTCGCAGAAGCAGCCTGCAGAGCAGACCTGTCCTGGGGGCAGAGCTGCAGCAACCAGAGCCAGAGGGGCCAGAGAAGCAGCCCAGGGAGCTGGAGGCAGAGCAGCAGCCCCCCAGGAATCCTGGGCCCAGCCTTGTCGGGGTTACGAGGACTCTGCCAGACAGGAGAGAGCAAGGGGAGTCCTCGAGGGCAGGGAGGCCTCTGGGTAAAGGAAGTGGGAGTGAGGACTCAGATCCTCCCGCTAGCCCATTTCACTGGGGTAGTGCAGAAGCCAGGAAAGTTCCCCACAATAGTGGGACCGTTCCCCCGCTTACACAGAGCATCGTGAATTTATGATTTGGAAAGTGTTTTCCTTATTTTTAATACTTCTGGATAAGGGTTGAGCCCAGTCATGTGCAAAATATTGCAATTGACAGACAGCTGAGGCATCCATGTGTTTGAAGATGTGTGCCTGAGGTGGCTGTGGTTATGTAAGGGCTCTTTTGATACAGCCAATTACATAAAATAATAATACTTAGAATGCAAGGGACTATAGAGAGAGACAAAAGGAAACGTGTCTGGAGAAATATATCCTGTGCAAAGCAGGTAATGGGAATGACTTTGAAGTACAGGCAATGAAAGGAGAGTGAAACACAGAGGGTGGCTGTCTGCTGCTCTGGCCCCCTGTATGCCACAATGATGGCACATATAAGCCATTAACAACCCTTGAGGGGGTATGTGAGAATTTCCCTGGGACAGGCACTGGGTTGGACTGCCATAGGCAGCCCTATGCTGACTCCCACCCTTGCAGAGAGGTGGGGCTATTGTGCATTCTGCTACAGCCCATCTGGCTTATGCCTCAAGCAGTAGGCCTTGCCAAGGATGCTGCTATAAGGGAGAGCAGGTACCAGGGCTGCCTAAGTTACATTGTGGGTTGTTTCAGTCCTCTGGGTAGCTCAAAATCGGGAGGGTGCAAAGGTGACTTAAAGCCACTGAGCCTTTCCCTTGGGCTGCCCATGCTCGAAGTGCAGCACAGAGTTTGACACCGAGTGCTCAGAAGTGCACATGGAAGTAGCTTTTTCCTTATTTCAAGAACGCTGGTGGAAAACACGTGCTGGCTGTTGTTCAGACATGGCCTCAGAGTCAGCACTGGGCTTGTTTCACTAAGATGGAATGGACACGGGAATGACAGTTAATATGGCAAGTGACTCAACCTGTGTGAGGTGGTGGGAGGAAAAATACGGGATTCGTAATGTTTCCACGAATGTGTGTGCAACACAGGACGAGTTGTTCCTCTCAGTGCTGAGTTTTCAGTACCTGTCCACGGTCCTGAAATTCCTCAAGTGTAACCATGTCCAATGAACTTGAGGGGGCATGGCATGATCCACTTTGCCACCAAAGTGACCGGACATGAAATAATCATCACAATAATAATGCTGCTTAACAATGCTCACAGGGCCGTGACGCAGACAGTACCTGCTTACATGGAAATTCCCATTTCTGTGGGCTTTACTCAGTGATGGCAAGAACCATGGCTCTGAAATCAGATTGTCCATCAGAACGGGGCAAGAAGTATTGGTATAACTATTTTGGTTAGAGGTGTGACTTTTTTTTTAACCGTTATAGTACTATTGGTACAATCCCAAGCATGGACACAGTTAGTTCGATATAAAAGATACTCCTGGGGGCATTCTGTGCCAAAAAATTCTGCACACAATATTTTAAAGTTCTGCTAATTGTATTTGTCAGAAGAACACTACAGGTGAGTCTCATCTTACGCGGGGGTTCCTTTCTGCGGTTAGTGCGTAAAGCGAAAACCGTGCATAGTCAAAATTACATTGAGTTCAATGGCGGGCGGAATCGCCCGCACTACAGGTACAGTATTAAAATTGTTATTTTTCTCTTCTTTTTTTTTTGCCGACTGCGTAAAGCTGAAGTCGCACATGTTAAATGCGCGTAAGATGCGACAGACCTGTACATAATCATGCCAGTTTCAATTATTTTGGTAATTTATTTCAAAATACCTGTCAGCAAGTATTTCAGTAAAAATACAAACACCCACAAAAATTCCCCCCGGACTAAAGAGTTAAAGAAACCCCTATGACAACCCAGTTCCTGTTTCTCTGCCCCCTGCCCCCCCCTCCCCAGAGCCCAGCTGGGGGGCCAGACACCCACAACCCCTCCCCCCCAGAGCCCAGATACCCACACCCCATCCCTGGCCAGAGCCCAGCCATGGACCCCTAAGCCCAGTTACCTGCACCCCCTCCTCTCCCCTCCAGAGCTGAGTACGGGGCCCCTCTGGCCCAGATTCCCGCACCCCCTCCCCTCTAGAGCCCAGTCATGGGTCCTCCCCTTGCCCAGATACCCGCACCTCCCCTCCTTCCCCGCTCTGAGCCCAGGAGTCCAGAGGGGGAAACAGCCTGATGCTCAGTCCTAGGCTTGCATGGAGTTTCCTGCGCGCCGCCCTCTCCTTCCTCCGGGCATGCTGGGAACTGCAGCTGCCAGGAACCCTCTAGCTCAGGGGTGGGCAAACTTACATCTGGGTATGGAAATTGTATGGCAGGCCATGAATGCTCATGAAATTGGGGCGCGGGAGGGGGTGAGGGCTCCGGCTGGGGGTGTGGGCTCTGGGGTGGGGCCAGAAATGAGGAGTTCAGGGTGCAGGAGGGGGCTCCGGGCTGGGGCAGAGAGTTGGGGTATGGGGGGGATGAGGGCTCCAGAGGGGGGGTGCTGGCTCTGGGGTGGGGCTGGGGATGAGGGGTTTGGGGAGGAAGGGGCTCTGGGCTGGGACTGAAGGGTTCGGAGGGCAGGAGGGGGATCAGGGCTGGAGCAGGGGGTTGGGGCGCAGGAAGAGGTCAGGGGTGCATGCTCCAGGCGGCGCTTACCTCAAGCAGCTCTCGGAACCAGCAGCATGTTCCTTCTCTGGCTCCTATGCGGAGGCGCGGCCAGGCAGCTGTGCGCGCTGCCCCCGCAGTTCCTATTGGCCGTGGTTCCCGGCCAATGGGAGCTGTGGGGGCGGCGCTTGGGGTGGGGGCAGTGTGTGGAGCCCCCTGGCTCCCCCTGTGCATAGGAGCCTGAGAGGGGATATGCCACTGCTTCCAGGAGCCATGCAAAGCCACGGCACGCGTGGAGCGGGGCGAGCCCCAGACCTTGCTCCCCGGCTGGAGTGCCGGAGTGCGGCAAGCCCCAGACCCCGCTCCCCAGTGAGAGCTCGAGGGCCGGATTCAAACGTCTGATGGACTGGACGCGGCCCGCGGGCCGTAGTTTGCCTACCCCTGCTCTAGCTCCCTCTCCCTCCCATCGGCAGTGTCTTCTATGTGCAAGCTGGGCTCTGCAGAGTCCAGTGGCCCCTAGTGGTGGCTAGCAGCACTACAGCCCATTTCTGTGGGGGAAAGGAAATTCTGCATGCACAACGTTAATTTCTGCAAAAATCTGCATTGCGCAGTGGTGCAGAATTCCCCCAGGAGGAAAAAGAGACTTACAGCAGAATAGCCTATTCCCATGCAGGAAGGGGTGAAAGCTATCTCTGGTATAAACATTTTTACAGTGGTATAACTGCATTCACATTGGGAGGGGGGGAGTTGTACTGCTTTAACAATACCAGTTTAGTTAGAGCAGTACAACTTTTGTACATGGACAGGGCCTGAGACAAGAGGTCAGAGGATCCCCATTTGGATGGCAGCAGACCGAGTATATCGACACTTGATGTGTTTTAAACACAGTAGCTAACACAGCTGAAAATTCCGGTGTAGACAGGATGCAAACATTTAACCCTAGGCAGCAACATCCTGAAGGAAACATTCTGTCATGTTTGCTCTAGAATTTCCAGTGCGCTGCACCTTCAGAGCCATGTTCAGCATGCAACCCGGCCTAGTGTCATTATGGTCCTACGGAGTCCTTGCATGGCTCCGCTTGTGTATTGCAATCCTTGCTTTGTAGGATCATCATTGGGGTGAACAGGTGTGTGTCTGGCTCCACATCCACGCAGGCCTTGACCTCTCACAGCTGAGAGAACCAATTAGTAGCAGATGTGAAAGGGATTTCGGTGGATCCACAGAACCTAGCATGAATTTACCACCTCCCTTCACATAGGCCAGTGGCCTGCTGGCTGGTGGCAGCTTTTGATTGCTACTATTCTAGGCAGGTTGGTGAGAGGCTTCTGTTCTAAACGGCACAAGGGAAAGTTCTTATGCCAGTGAATCAGCTTTTTGCTGAATTCATGCCTCAGTGTCAATCCTGACCATCACAGTGAATTGGATTGTTGTAGCAAAACACAAACTAACAATAAACTGCCATCCTGTGGGCACGTTTGCTAGTTCTAGGTTTCTTCCAATAGATGGTGCTATAATGCAGCCAAAAGCAAGTACATAAATACATTCTTTGGGTATGTCTATACTACGGGATTAATCTGAATTTATATAATTCGAATTTGGAAAACAGATTGTATAAAGTCGAATGTATGCAGCCACACTAAGCACATTAATTCGGCGGTGTGCGTCCATGTACCGGGGCTAGCGTCGATTTCTGGAGCGTTGCACTGTGGGTAGCTATCCCATAGCTATCCCATAGTTCCCGCAGTCTCCTCCGCCCATTGGAATTCTGGGTTGAGATCCCAATGCCTGATGGGGCCAAAAACATTGTCGCGGGTGGTTCTGGGTATATCCTCCCCCCTCTCCAGGAAGCAACGGCAGACAACCGTTTCGCGCCTTTTTCCTGGGTGAACAGTGCAGACGCCATACCACGGCAAGCATGGAGCCCGCTCAGCTCAAGACAGCAGTCATGAACATTGTAAATACCTCGCGCGTTCTCGTGCAGTTTATGCTGAACAAGAACCTGGAAAACCAGGCGACAAGGAGCAGGCTACAGCAGCGCGGCGACGAGAGTGATGAGGATATAGACATGGAATTCTATCGAACCGCGGGACCCGGTGCTTTGGAGATCATGCTGTTAATGGGGCAGGTTATAGCCGTAGAACGCCGATTCTGGGCCCGGGAAACAAGCACAGACTGGTGGGACCGCATAGTGTTGCAGGTGTGGGACGATTCCCAGTGGCTGCGAAACTTTCGCATGCGTAAGGGCACTTTCTTGGAACTTTGTGACTTGCTTTCCCCTGCCCTGAAGCGCCAGAATACCAAGATGAGAGCAGCCCTCACAGTTGAGAAGCGAGCGGCAATAGCCCTGTGGAAGCTTGCAACGCCAGACAGCTACCGGTCAGTCGCGAATCAGTTTGGAGTGGGCAAATCTACTGTGGGGGCTGCTGTGATGCAAGTAGCCAAAGCAATCACTGAGGTGCTGTTACAAAAGCTAGTGACTCTGGGAGATGTGCAGGTCATAGTGGATGGCTTTGCTGCAATGGGATTCCCTAACTGTGGTGGGGCGATAGATGGAACCCACATCCCTATCTTGGCACCGGAGCACCAGGGTACCCAGTACATAAACCGCAAGGGGTACTTTTCAATGGTGCTGCAAGCACTTGTGGATCACAAGGGACGTTTCACCAACATCAATGCGGGCTGGCCGGGAAGGGTTCATGATGCTCGCGTCTTCAGGAACACTATTCTGTTTAAAGGGCTGCAGCAAGGGACTTACTTCCCGGACCAGAAAATGACCGTTGGGGATGTTGAAATGCCAATAGTTATTCTTGGAGACCCAGCCTACCCCTTAATGCCATGGCTCATGAAGCCATACACAGGCAGCCTGGACAGGAGTCAGGAGCTGTTTAACTACAGGCTGAGCAAGTGCAGAATGGTGGTAGAATGTGCATTTGGCCGTTTAAAAGGTTGCTGGCGATCGCTACTGACTCGCTCTGACCTCAGCCAAAGAAATCTCCCCATTGTTATTTCTGCTTGCTGTGTGCTCCACAATCTCTGTGAAAGTAAGGGGGAGACCTTTATGGCAGGGTGGGAGGCTGAGGCAAATCGCCTGGCTGCTGATTACGCGCAGCCAGACACCAGAGCGATTAGAAGAGCACACCAGGAAGCGCTGTGCATCAGAGAAGCTTTGAAAACCAGTTTCATGACTGGCCAGGCTACAGTGTGAAATTTCTGTTTGTTTCTCCCTTCATGAAAACCAGCCCCCTTTATTGACTCATTCATTCTCTGTAAGGAACCCACCCTCCCCGTTCCCCCAGCTTTCTTTCAAAGGAAATAAAGTCACTATCGTTTAAAAATAATGTATTCTTTATTAAGTGATTATAAACATAGGGAGAGAACCAAGAAGGTAATCTGGGTGAGGTTTGGGAGGAGGATAGGAGGGAAGTAAAAGGCCACTGAACAAATTCAATATAATGACAGCCTTTTGGTTGGGCTGTCCACTGGGGTGGAGTGGGAGGGTGCACGGAGCCTCCCCCCCCGCGTTCTTACACGTCTGGGTGAGGAGGATATGGAACATGGTGATGGGGGAGGGAGGTTATACAGCGGCTGCAGCGGCACTCTGTCATCCTGCTGCCGTTCCTGAAGTTCCACCAGACGCCGGTGCATGTCCGTTTGCTCACGCAGCAGCCCCAGCGTTGCAGCCTGCCACCTCTCATCTCGAGCGTCCCTCAAGACCTCACGTTCACTGGCATCTTTCCTAAATTTAGATACAGTGTCCTTCCACTCATTCAAATGAGCTCTTTCATTGCGGGTGGATTCCATTATTTCTGTGAACATGTCGTCTCGCGTCCTCTTTCTACGCCGCCTTATCTGAGATAGCCTTCGGGATAGAGGAGGGAGGCTTGAAAAATTTGCAGCTGCTGGAGGGAGGGTTGAAAAGAAGGAGAGAAGTTTTTAAAATGATACATTTTACAGAACAATGCTTATACTCTTTCATGGTGAAAAACACTATTCACATTACATAGCACATGTGATTTCAGTACAAGGTTGCATTTTCCATCTTAATATTGAGTGCCTGTGGCTTTGGTGTTAGAGATCACAGACGCAGGTCCGGGCAACAGAATTCAGCTTGCAGGCAGCCATGGTAAGCCATTGTCTTTCGGCTTCTGCGCCCTCCTTTCCCACATACCAAGCAAAGCCTGTTGACTGCTGCGGTTTTCCTGTTAACCTTCAGCAGCAGAAAACAAACTACCCCCCCCATCCAATTCTCTGGGATGATCGCTTTATCCCTCCCCCCACCGCGTGGCAGGTATCAGGGAAGATCCCTGCAGAAACCAAACTAACCCCCCCGCTCCCCCCTCCCACCATGAATTCCCTGGGATGATCAATGTACCCCTCCCCTGACCGCGTGGCTGGTAACAGGGAAGATCCCTGCTAGCCAAACGCGAAAAGCTCAGGGCCAATTCCCCCCCCTGTGCTTGGCTAACTGCAGGGAAGGATTTCTTTTCAGCCACAGGCAAACAGCCCAGTAGGAACGGCCACCTCTGTCCCCTTAATTAAGTTCCCGTATTTCAACCAGGTTACCATGAGCGATATCACTCTCCTGAGGATTACACAGCAAGATAAAGAACGGATGTTGCTTGAATGCCAGCAAACACCGGGACCATACGCTGCCAGGCTTCGTCAGGCAATGATACCAGATTACTTGCTGCAAGCATGGCGTGGTCAAGTGTCCTACCATGGAGGACGGAATAAGGCTGCACTGCCCAGAAACCTTGTGGCAAGGCTTTTGGAGTACCTCCAGGAGAGCTTCATGGAGATGTCCCTGGAGGATTTCCGCTCCATCCCCAGACACGTTAACAGACTTTTCCAGTAGCTGTACTGGCCGCGAATGCATCCCAAGTCCTCAGGGCAAATTAATCATTAAAAAACGCTTGCTTTTAAACCATGTTTTATATTTTAAAAGGTAAACTCACCTGAGGTCCCTTCCATGGGGTCATGGTCTTGGCTACTGGCTTGGGAGGGTTGGGAGGGTACTTCAGTCAGGCTGAGAAAAAGTTCCTGGCTGTTGGGGAGAACGGAGTGCTGGGTGCTCTCCGCAAGCTCGTCCTCCTCCTCCTCCTCCTCCTCTTCCCCATCCACAGAATCCTCAGGTGTAGCTGATGAGACTATCCCCGACCCGGAATCCACGCTCACAGGTGGGGTAGTGGTGGCGGCCCCCCCTAGAATTGCATGCAGCTCGGCGTAGAAGCGGCATGTCCACGGCTCTGACCCGAAGTGACCGTTTGCCTCCTTTGTTTTTTGATAGGCTTGTCTGAGCTCCTTGACTTTCACGCGACACTGATGAGAGTCCCTATTGTGGCCTCTCTCCATCATGCCCTTGGAGATTTTTTCAAAAGTTTTGGCATTTCGTCTTTTCGAACGAAGTTCTGCTAGCACTGAATCCTCTCCCCATATAGCGATCAGATCCAGTACCTCCCGTACGGTCCATGCTGGTGCTCTTTTTCGATTATCAGCCTGCATGGTTACCTGTGCTGATGAGCTGAGCTATCTGTGGTCACCTGTGCTCTCCACACTGGGCAAACAGGAAATGAAATTCAAATTTTCCTGGGGCTTTTCCTGTCTACCTGGCCAGTGCATGCGAGTTCAGATTGCTGTCCAGAGCGGTCACAATGGTGCACTCTGGGACAGCTCCCGGAGGCCAATACCATCGAATTGCGGCCACACTAACCCTAATTCGAAATGACAAAATCAATTTTGGCGCTACTCCGCTCGTCGGGGTGGAGTACAGAAATCGATTTTAAGAGCCCTTTATTTTGAAATAAATGGCTCCGTTGTGTGGACGGGTGCAGGGTTAATTCGATTTAACGCTGCTAAATCCGAATTAAAGTCATAGTGTAGACCAGGCCTTTGTGTGAAGGTCGTTAGTTGTACTCTTGGTATTTTTTTTTTTTAAATCTTCCTCAGAATAACCAGCTACCTGCACACTTCCCCTTACTCTAGCATTTAATCTGTCAGCAAGCATTTGGATGTCATTACATGAGATCTGTTATCCAAAACCAAGCCCTGAAGGTAGATGTAGTGCAGAACAGAAGCTGCGTACAAAGGGCTGCAGACCTGTCACTGTTGCCACTTGTGCAAGAACTCTGCCTAGTTAACTTGTGACCTAGATGTGACCAATCCCAGACTTGGGGGAAATTTGGCTCTGGGCCCATCCATACTCTCATGTTTCTCTCTTAAATAGCCCCACCTGTAAGCACCGAAGGGGATATAATGATTCCCAACTGTGCCTCCTTGCCTAGACTAGGTCTGTAAGTCACTGCCACTGGTGCTGATATGAGTATTAGGGAAAGGCCTTCATGAGTGGTGGTTTGGTTGTTCAGCATGTGAATTTGACCCTCTGTCCATTCACCAGCTGTGCTATATGGATTGCAGGATCATAGATGGTAAAGATGGAAGAGCCCAAGGTGACCTTCTGGGCAGTGCAGGATTGTTCTCTGCAGTACTCCCTCTAGCTTTTGTCCAGTTAAACATACACCAAGGCAATTCATGTTGCACCATTCTCATTGGCTATGGATGCCTTCGATACAGACATTGCCCTGGGCTAACACTTCATTATCATGATTAGATTCCTCTCTTTCTTTGAGCTGTGGTGGAAGTTTAAAATATTCAAGGAGGCTATGGATATGTCAACACAAACGGCCATTAGAGAACTAGAAGCTGTGATGAAAACGTTCACATTACATGGGTTATCTTTGCTTAGATGCGTGGAGACATGCCTTTCATAGCCCAGTCTCCCCACCGACTTAGCCTCTCAGTCATCTCTGCCTGTCTCCACTATCAACCAGTCTTCCCACCGCAGACCTTTCCCTCCAAATCTCTGCAGCTAGGAGTCACACATACTGTTCATATTCTCTTGGCTGTTGTCCTTGGTCTCTCTTTCTTTCCCACTGCCTGGATTTGCTCAACTAGTTCGGTGCCTTGGCCCGTGCAGACATTACAATCAGATCCTCTGCAGGGTGGAACCCATTTATATCAGGAGAAGGTTCTTTGACTTGCCTAATACTCAGGTAATTTGACAGTGAGAACATCACTGTGAATCCTGAGAGCAATCACCTCAATATTATATGGTGCACCCTTCTTTGGGGCTGGTCTGCGCTGAAAGCCAACCAGGAACGAAGTCTGTTTAGTAATTTAGGATCATTCCATCTGCTGTATTTTGAATGCCTTAGCACCTCTTTGTTATCAATCATTCACTTCTGACTGCCCTTCTCTCCTGTACCTGTTTGCTGCTGTTGGTGTTTTTTCTCATCACCTGATGTTTAAAAGAGAAACCACTAATCTGCAGCTGCTACTGCTTCTGTGTAATCCTGATTTTAGTACCTTCATCTATTTCCAATGAGCAGCATCATGTACGGGAGACTTGACTTAAATCCACCCACCTCTGTTAGACTACATTGGGAGTTGGTTTGGGACCTTACTTTTCTGCCCATTAGCCACCAGTACATGGGCTCTGATTGTTCCAGTTGCTTGAGAGGTGCATTACTCTGCTCCTGTTTATGATCACACCTGCACTTCCATGGTGGCACTGGTAGAAGATATTTGTCTGTCATTTTCAGAGTTCTTGGACTTGCTTAGAATGGCCACTAGCAACTATTGGACCAGGGTGGGATCTATAACTTTTAGAATCCAAATGGAGGCATGACTTTAGCTCAGGATCAAAACCCATTTGTACTAAAATAGGAAGGTGTCGGAGGCCAAGCATGTGCAGATACGTGATGCAACATCAATTATTTAGCATCTACTGAGACCAAGAGATCTAAGCTCTCTTCCTCTTGCCTTCTTTGCATCTTACTTGCCTGAGTGTTTAAAATGAGAGAATAGACGCACACACATATGAGCTGTATTTACCTTCAAAGTGCTTCACAAACTAGCTAGTTAATTCTCAGGATAGCACTGGTCAATAGACACATTTTATCCCATTTGGTAGATGGAGACACTGAAGCAATGACACTGACTTGTTCAAAGAGGGAATTGGGGTAAGGGCTAGTGAAGCTCTGCTTCTCCACTGATTTCAGAGGATGAGATTGGCCCCTGTGCAGAGGGCCAGCTAGGTATGTTTGTAACTAGAAGAAGTCCCACGCAGCAGGCAGAAACACCCCCTAACAATAGGTGGTTGGACTGGTGGACCCAAAGGCTATGTCTACACAGCAGAGAAAAATCCATGGCTGACCTGTGCCAGCTGACTCGGGCTTATGGGGCTCAGGCTGTTTCATTGCTATGTAGATTTCCAGGCTTGGGCTGGAGCCTGAACTATGGGAACCTCCCACGTCGCAGGGTCCTAGAGCCCAGGCTCCAGCAATGAAATAGCCCCGCGAACCTCAGTCAGCTGGCACGGGCAAACCACAGGTGACTAATTGCTGGGTAGACATAGCCAAAGAGGCTCTAAACTTATGACTTTTGTCCTCCTTAAAATGTATTCTCTTGCGTTAGCCTCCCACATGATGGGAGTATTTGGATGCCGGTGACGGTTAAGAGGAGCCATTTGTCACCTGGAGTGTACATTTGTGTGTGTGGCTTGCTGAAACAGTTCTGGGCTCTGTCCTTTGCCTTTTCACAGCCCTGTGCCAGGAACCTGCCCTCATCCATTCAGGGACAAAACATTCACACATCCTGTCTTCAAGACAATCATTGCCAAATATTACCTAATAGGGAACTAAAACAATGAAGGGGGAGAGAGCGAAGGCCATACAGGGAAAAAGACAGGGGTCCGGATCAATTCCTACCTTTTCCAAGGGCCCTGAAAAGAACTGGGAGTTACTCCGATTTTTATGTCTCTCTTCCTTCCTCAGCCTGTTCCTCACCCCAGGGGTGCTCAGAGCATACCTCCTGTTCCCTGTTCCAGAACACAAACACATCCCTTCTGCTTGTGGCCATCCCTTCTGTGCAGACGTCAAGTATTCCAGAGAACATAATGTACAAAGAGAGCCAGCCCTCCGCTCCGAAGAGAAACATCCTACTCAGACAAGCAAAGACTAGTTTACTCTGGGGGAGCAAAGAAGTGATTTCACTTACATGAAAACACTGCAGCTTGCGAACACCAGGATGAGGGAGAAGGGGAATGTAAGATCTTTATTCCTCCTGAGTCATGCAAGTTCTTGCTGCACCCCCTCTCCCAAACTACATTAAAATGTGATTGGAAAAATACTGAACCGCCCACAGCAAATGCTAGCTTCTGCCACAGCTCTTCACTTAGTATGCACTCAACCCCTGTCTTTCAGATCTTCTAGACAGAGCCCTATCTATAACTAAGACTTACAAATCTGTTCAGCTACAGGGAATCGCATTTAGTTGAGGTTAAAGGTCTGACTTTTAAACCTACAACTTCATAATTAAGACTGGAAATGAAGCGAACTCTCTTCTTCAGTCAGTGGCAGCGTGGTCCAGTGGGTAGGGCATCAGACTGCGAGCGTATGACCTTGGCCAAGCCACTACCTCTCTCTCCATCAATAAATGGGGATGATATTTCCCTGCTTTATTAGTGTTTATAGTGTAGTAGTGCCTTGAAGCTCTACTCAGTGATTACCACCCCGCTGGAAACAGAACTGGACTGGAATTCAATAGACCTTGGCTCTATTACTGGCCTGCTGGGTGACCTTGGCCACATCACGTCCCCTCTCTGTGCCTCAGTTTCCCTTTCTGTAAAATGGAGATAATGATACTGACCTCCATCAGAAAGTACTTTGAGATCTAATGTTGTAAAGCACTAAATGAGAGCTAGGTATTAATTATTGTTGTGGGCACTGAACAAACAGGTGAAATAAAGACAGTCCTTGCCCCAGAGAGGTCAGTGTAGGATCATGGCAAGCTGTAACAAGTGGATACACCGACAGATGGGATGGGGATGCATTGGGATACAAGGCAACATTAAAGAATTTGATCTTTCTAACGTGCTTTGAGATGTCTGGATAAAACGTGCTATTTCAGAGCTAAGAATGAATTGTTATTTCTTTAGGATGTGCACAAAGGAACAGAATGGATTGAATCAACTACAGGTTTTTGCACCTGCATAACCTTTTTTATGACTGATGAAAGATAATACATTTAACACACATTTTTATAAACTGTGGGTGAAACCGTGGCCTCGTTGAAATCAACAGGAGTTTTGCAATTGACTTCAATGGAGCTAGGATATTACCCATCTCTATTGTAAAAGATACCGCAAAGGACCCAATTCCTTTTATTTATTGGAGTAAATCCTTTAACCATTTATCTGATTTGTGGCAAACTTGATCAGGTTATGCTAACAATAAATGGCATGGGGCTTTTAGCTCTCTGTTTTAAAATGCCTTATGACTTAAGTGTAAGTAAATGAGAGCATTTTCCTCTGCAGTCCTGGAGCAGGAGCAGTCTGTGTATACATGGGCAAATACACATAGATAAGCGTCACTGCAGGGTTAAGAAGTATAGCTGCAAAAACATGTGGTACCCTCCCAGATTGCTAGCCACAGTGATGGCTCTGTGGCTCCAGTTGAAGAGGGGCCTTTGGAGCATGCCCTCTAGAGGTTAGGGGAAGTATTGGTGTTGTGGGGGAGAGGCTGTATTTAGCACAGGTTTCTGGTGTGCACCAACACAAGGAATGCATTGGGCAAGGTGGGTACTTACACAAAGACTATGAAAATCAGATGATTAAAAGTGAGTTTTTGAAATCTAAGGACAGCTTTGCCTCCTCGGAGCTTTGCAGCTACGAGATGTCACAGATTTCAAGGAGCACAGCTCACACCGTGAAAGGCAGTGTGCTTTTGACCTGCTGTGGAATACTGGCCCCAGTGAAGTCAATGGGAGTGTTGCCATATTTCATCTCCGGTGTGTGCTGCTGTGGGTGTCTGCCTAGTGCCATCTAGTGGCATGTGTGGTATTTTTCAATTTGGGTTTCTGTGACCAACTCCTTTCCATGCTTAGTTCCAGTGCTGTGCTGAGAACATTAAGCGTATACCTGGCATGCCCCTCTTTCTTGCCCTCTGCAGCCTACCTTTGGTGCATTTCACTGATGACTTACTCTTGTGCTAGTGCCAGCTACTACAGAGCAGGTTGTAATCATGTCACTCATGGTGAGGTCGGAGGTACATGGCAGCCACTGATGACTTGGAGTCAGGGCTGGCTCCAGGCACCAGCTTACCAAGCAGGTGCTTGGGGCGGCCACTTCGGAGAGGGGCGGCACGTCCAGCTGTTCGGCGGCAATTCGGCAGACGGTCCCTCACTCCTGCTCGGAGCGAAGGACCTCCCGCTGAATTGCCGCCGCAGATCGCGATTGCGATCGCGGCTTTTTTGTTTGTTTGTTTGTTTGTTTGGCTGCTTGGGGCAGCCAAAACCCTGGAGCCGGCCCTGCTTGGAGTAAACCTGTCCAGTCAAAACAGAGTTGTGGTGTTAGCAAGGCATTTAGAAGTGCACAGTGAGGCCTAAGCACTTCAGACTGTCACTCCCAGCTACTGTACCCAGGTCAGAATTCTTAGGGCTGCCATCACGGGATGTATCAGAGGGGTAGCTGTGTTAGTCTGTATCACTGGATGTCTGTCATTTCATTATATGCTGTTATTGTTTGGCATGGAGGAGGCAGGGTTTCCTGCATACAGTATCTTGTGCTACAATTTAAGAGGAGGTTTATTTCAGATCATAGCGCCAAAGGCAAGGTATGTTATGCCTGAGGGCTCGGACCCAGATCCACCATCACCACAGACCATATACAGCAGGAACCAAAGCCTATGAATTGCACTAGGTCTAGGAGGAGGGCAGGGGTAATATCTGCCACAGAGTAGCCTGTGTATTCCATGCACCATGTGCTGGATAGCAGAGAGGATATGAACATGTGGCAGAGTGAGTTCTGTGAGCCTGACGGGGTCCGGAGGTGGTGGCCCGAGGACCCGTGTGGAACATTGCATGCTGACTACAGTGACATTGGGACATCCGATTGTTCCTAGGAGGGCTTCTGTTCTTTCAGGAGGTGAGTGTTCTTATGGCTTGGTTTGCACACATTTGGGAATGCTTGTCTGGTCTCACTGTAGTGTGGACTCAAATGATGGTGACATATTGCCCTATGTTCCCAAAGAATGGACTACCCAGAGACTACAGCACTGGCATCATGGAGGGAGCAGAGATGTTCGAAAGGGGAATGGCCTGGAGGCCTTGGGCAGAACTACAGCTACTGCCTGGCTATGTCGGCACTAGTGCAGGTTGCTAGTAGCCTGACTGCAGAATCATGCAGACACATCTAGGCAGTGCAGTGCTTTGTACACTCACTGCTCGCTCATACACTGGCTTTACCTTGGCAGCAGAGACTCAGGCTCTTGGTATCTATTCATCACAGGGTGAGTGTGCCCTATTTGCACTATAATAGTATTTCAAGGAGTCAGTAGGCAAAGCTACTCAAGTAATAACAGGTAACCTAAATAAATGAATCATCCAGTAAAATTCACTCCTTTACTGCTTACTCTGTCACTGTCCAACCATCCAATCCATACCATAAGAAACAGTTTGGCTCTTGTCATAAGCAAACATAGTTGGAACTGGGATGTACAGAGCTAGAGCCCAGCATTGCCTCTTACAAGGATCAATTATTCCCAGATTATTCAAAGATCTCCAAAAGCATCTCCATGCCCTGATCTCAGCATAACACTGCACTTGCTGTTCAGTGCGTTGATCTGAATGATCACCTCATCTCCCTTGCAGGATGTTCTTTTGAGACCACATTCAGTTCTGGGGAAGTTGCTAGAGTTGCACTCTCTTAGCCGAGACTCAGTTTGGCCCCTTGTGTCTGAGAATTACCAACTGAAACTATTCCTTTTCTCAAGCTTAGTGTGACTCTGAAAAGAATCCGGTCCGCTCACTCTGCAAACAGATTTATTCTTTATTTCTTAAACCTGTAGATCCCGCTGATAAATGATTATTACCAATTTCTCTAATTAATACTGACTGTAAAACTTTAGCCACCCATATGGAGAATATGATGCCAAATTTAATGTATCCTTAATGAAACAGAGTTAATTAATATATATATGTACACTAGTGTTTCACAATACTAAAAATTTCTTGGCTTAATTGATTCCCGCATGTAAATTCCACTGTGGATGCAATCTCATTGAATGCAGAAGAGGTTTTGTGAGGGCATAGTGCTGTGATAGCTGGGACCCATATTTATTTATCTTTAATTGCCTGGGCTGAAGTGCCATCCTGAATTGTTAAAATAACAGGAGTACTTGTGGCACCTTAGAGACTAACAAATTTATTAGAGCATAAGCTTTCGTGGGCTACAACCCACTTCTTCGGATGCATATAGAGTGAACCATATATTGAGGAGATATATATACACACACATACAGAGAGCATGAACAGGTGGGAGTTGTCTTACCAACTCTGAGAGGCCAATTAAGTAAGAGAAAAAAAACTTTTGAAGTGATAATCAAGATGGTTCAGTACAGACAGTTTGATAAGAAGCAAGTGTGAAAATACTTACAAGGGGAGATAGATTCAATGTTTGTAATGGCTCAGCCATTCCCAATCCCTATTTAGCCCTGAGTTGATTGTGTCTAGTTTGCATATCAATTCCAGCTCAGCAGTCTCTCGTTGGAGTCTGTTTTTGAAGTTTTTCTGTTTTAAGATAGCCACCCGCAGGTCTGTCATAGAATGGCCAGACAGGTTAAAGTGTTCTCCCACTGGTTTTTGAGTATTATGATTCCTGATGTCAGATTTGTGTCCATTAATTCTTTTGCGTAGAGACTGTCCGGTTTGGCCAATGTACATGGCAGAGGGGCATTGCTGGCACATGATGGCATATATCACATTGGTAGATGTGCAGGTGAACGAGCCACTGATGGTATAGCTGATGTGATTAGGCCCTATGATGGTGTCACTTGAATAGATATGTGGACAGAGTTGGCATCGGGCTTTGTTACAAGGATAGGTTCCTGGGTCAGTGTTTTTGTTCAGTGATGTGTGGTTGCTGGTGAGTATTTGCTTTAGGTTGGGGGGTTGTCTGTAAGCGAGGACAGGTCTGTCTCCCAAGATCTGTGAGAGTAAAGGATCATCTTTCAGGATAGGTTGTAGATCTCTGATGATGCGCTGGAGAGGTTTTAGTTGGGGGCTGAAGGTGACAGCTAGTGGTGTTCTGTTATTTTCTTTGTTGGCCCTGTCTTGTAGGAGGTGACTTCTGGGTACTCGTCTGGCTCTGTCAATCTGTTTTTTCACTTCAGCAGGTGGGTATTGTAGTTTTAAGAATGCTTGATAGAGATCTTGTAGGTGCTTGTCTCTATCTGAGGGATTGGAGCAAATGCGGTTATATCTTAGAGCTTGGCTGTAGACAATGGATCGTGTGGTGTGTCCTGGATGGAAGCTGGAGGCATGTAGGTAAGTGTAGCGGTCAGTAGGTTTCCGGTACAGGGTGGTATTTATGTGACCATCGCTTATTAGCACAGTAGTGTCCAGGAAATGGACCGCTTGTGTGGATTGATCTAGGCTGAGGTTGATGGTGGGATGGAAATTATTGAAATCATGGTGGAATTCCTCAAGGGCTTCTTTTCCATGGGTCCAGATGATGAAGATGTCATCAATGTAGCGCAAGTAGAGTAGGGGCGTTAGGGGGCGAGAGCTAAGGAAGCGTTGTTCTAAGTCAGCCATAAAAATGTTGGCATACTGCGGGGCCATGCGGGTACCCATAGCAGTGCCGCTGACTTGAAGGTATATATTGTCCCCAAATGTGAAATAGTTGTGGGTGAGGACAAAGTCACAGAGTTCAGCCACTAGGTTAGCTGTGACATTATCGGGGATACTGTTCCTGATAGCTTGTAGTCCATCTGTGTGTGGAATATTGGTGTAGAGGGCTTCTACGTCCATAGTGGCCAGGATGGTGTTTTCTGGAAGATCACCGATGGATTCTAGTTTCCTCAGGAAGTCAGTAGTATCTCGAAGATAGCTAGGAGTGCTGGTAGCGTAGGGTCTGAGGAGAGAGTCCACATAACCAGACAAGCCTGATGTTAGGGTGCCAATGCCTGAGATGATGGGGCGTCCAGGATTTCCAGGTTTATGGATCTTGGGTAGCAAATAGAATGTCCCTGGTCGGGGTTCTAGGCATGTGTCTGTACAGATTTGTTCCTGTGCTTTGTCAGGGAGTTTTTTTAGCAGATGGTGTAGTTTCTTTAGGTAATCCTCAGTGGGATCAGAGGATAATGGCCTGTAGAATGTGGTGTTAGAGAGCTGTCTAGCAGCCTCTTGGTCATATTCCAATTTATTCATGATGACGACAGCACCTCCTTTGTCAGCCTTTTTGATAATGATGTCAGGGTTGTTTCTGAGGCTGTAGATGGCGTTGTGTTCAGCATGGCTGAGGTTATGGGGCAAGTGATGTTGCTTATCCACAATTTCAGCCTTTGCACGTTGACGGAAGCAATCTATGTAGAAATCCAGTCTGTTGTTTCGACCGTCCGGAGGAGTCCACGCAGAATCCTTTTGTTTGTAGTGCTGGTAGGGGGGATTCTGTGGGTTAGTATGCTGTTCAGAGGTATGTTGGAAATATTCTTTGAGTCGGAGACGTCGAAAGTAGGATTCTAGGTCACCGCAGAACTGTATCATGTTCGTGGGTCTGGAGGGACAAAAGGAGAGGCCCCGAGATAGGACAGACTCTTCTGCTGGGCTAAGAGTATAGCTGGAAAGGTTAACAATATTGCTGGGTGGGTTAAGGGAACTACTGTTGTGGCTCCTTGTGGCATGTAGCAGTTTAGATAGTTTAGTGTCCTTTTTCCTTTGTAGAGAGGCAAAGTTTGTCTTGTAAATGGCTTGTCTAGTTTTTGTAAAGTCTATCCATGAGGAAGTTTGTGTGGAAGGTTGGTTTCTTATGAGAGTATCCAGTTTTGAGAGCTCATTCTTAATCTTTCCCTGTTTGTTGTATAGGATGCTGATCAGGTGGTTTCGCAGTTTCTTTGAGAGTGTGTGACACAGTCTCTCAGCATAGTCTGTGTGATATGTAGATTGTAATGGATTTTTTACCTTTAGTCCTTTTGGTATGATGTCCATCTGCTTGCATTTGGAAAGGAAGATGATGTCTGTCTATATCTGTACGAGTTTTTTCATGAAGTTGATGGATTTCCACTCCATACGGCTAAATGCAGTGCCTTGCATAATGACAGGTTTCAGAGTAGCAGCCGTGTTAGTCTGTATCCGCAAAAATAACAGGAGTACTTGTGGCACCTTAGAGACTAACAAATTTATTAGAGCATAAGCTTTCGTGGGCTACAACCCACTTCTTCGGATGCATATAGAGTGAACCATATATTGAGGAGATATATATACACACACATACAGGCCATCTACAGCCTCAGAAACAACCCTGACATCATTATCAAAAAGGCTGACAAAGGAGGTGCTGTCGTCATCATGAATAAATTGGAATATGACCAAGAGGCTGCTAGACAGCTCTCTAACACCACATTCTACAGGCCATTATCCTCTGATCCCACTGAGGATTACCTAAAGAAACTACACCATCTGCTAAAAAAACTCCCTGACAAAGCACAGGAACAAATCTGTACAGACACATGCCTAGAACCCCGACCAGGGACATTCTATTTGCTACCCAAGATCCATAAACCTGGAAATCCTGGACGCCCCATCATCTCAGGCATTGGCACCCTAACATCAGGCTTGTCTGGTTATGTGGACTCTCTCCTCAGACCCTACGCTACCAGCACTCCTAGCTATCTTCGAGATACTACTGACTTCCTGAGGAAACTAGAATCCATCGGTGATCTTCCAGAAAACACCATCCTGGCCACTATGGACGTAGAAGCCCTCTACACCAATATTCCACACACAGATGGACTACAAGCTATCAGGAACAGTATCCCCGATAATGTCACAGCTAACCTAGTGGCTGAACTCTGTGACTTTGTCCTCACCCACAACTATTTCACATTTGGGGACAATATATACCTTCAAGTCAGCGGCACTGCTATGGGTACCCGCATGGCCCCGCAGTATGCCAACATTTTTATGGCTGACTTAGAACAACGCTTCCTTAGCTCTCGTCCCCTAACGCCCCTACTCTACTTGCGCTACATTGATGACATCTTCATCATCTGGACCCATGGAAAAGAAGCCCTTGAGGAATTCCACCATGATTTCAATAATTTCCATCCCACCATCAACCTCAGCCTAGATCAATCCACACAAGCGGTCCATTTCCTGGACACTACTGTGCTAATAAGCGATGGTCACATAAATACCACCCTGTACCGGAAACCTACTGACCGCTACACTTACCTACATGCCTCCAGCTTCCATCCAGGACACACCACACGATCCATTGTCTACAGCCAAGCTCTAAGATATAACCGCATTTGCTCCAATCCCTCAGATAGAGACAAGCACCTACAAGATCTCTATCAAGCATTCTTAAAACTACAATACCCACCTGCTGAAGTGAAAAAACAGATTGACAGAGCCAGACGAGTACCCAGAAGTCACCTCCTACAAGACAGGGCCAACAAAGAAAATAACAGAACACCACTAGCTGTCACCTTCAGCCCCCAACTAAAACCTCTCCAGCGCATCATCAGAGATCTACAACCTATCCTGAAAGATGATCCTTTACTCTCACAGATCTTGGGAGACAGACCTGTCCTCGCTTACAGACAACCCCCCAACCTAAAGCAAATACTCACCAGCAACCACACATCACTGAACAAAAACACTGACCCAGGAACCTATCCTTGTAACAAAGCCCGATGCCAACTCTGTCCACATATCTATTCAAGTGACACCATCATAGGGCCTAATCACATCAGCTATACCATCAGTGGCTCGTTCACCTGCACATCTACCAATGTGATATATGCCATCATGTGCCAGCAATGCCCCTCTGCCATGTACATTGGCCAAACCGGACAGTCTCTACGCAAAAGAATTAATGGACACAAATCTGACATCAGGAATCATAATACTCAAAAACCAGTGGGAGAACACTTTAACCTGTCTGGCCATTCTATGACAGACCTGCGGGTGGCTATCTTAAAACAGAAAAACTTCAAAAACAGACTCCAACGAGAGACTGCTGAGCTGGAATTGATATGCAAACTAGACACAATCAACTCAGGGCTAAATAGGGATTGGGAATGGCTGAGCCATTACAAACATTGAATCTATCTCCCCTTGTAAGTATTTTCACACTTGCTTCTTATCAAACTGTCTGTACTGAACCATCTTGATTATCACTTCAAAAGTTTTTTTTCTCTTACTTAATTGGCCTCTCAGAGTTGGTAAGACAACTCCCACCTGTTCATGCTCTCTGTATGTGTGTGTATATATATCTCCTCAATATATGGTTCACTCTATATGCATCCGAAGAAGTGGGTTGTAGCCCACGAAAGCTTATGCTCTAATAAATTTGTTAGTCTCTAAGGTGCCACAAGTACTCCTGTTATTTTTGCGGATACAGACTAACACGGCTGCTACTCTGAATCCTGAATTGTTGTCAGTCGGGGCTTTATTGTGCCTTCACTTATAGTAGGTGAAGAAGTTCATTAAGGTAACCAACCTCCTTGCTCTTGCTCCTTTGGATTTGGCTTTTGAACCTCAAACTATTGTTACAACATCAGAAAATATCTATGCAATCGGACATAAAGAACATCCTTTGCTTAATACTTATATAGACAGCCCTTTAACATTCACTGTACACTGGAGCTCTCAGGAGAGCTGCAGAACCAGTCTGAACTCACGTGCTACAGAGCGCATAAATGAACCCTGCTTCTTATAATCTGCTGTACGGGTGAACCATGGGGCCCCATTGTCAGGACTTCACCCTAAATGTCTGCTGGTTTCCCTGATCTGGGCATTGGTCTGGCACAGGGGCAGGGTTGCACTGACGTTAGTGGGTCTCTCCACAGGCACAGGGACCTGCTCACAGAACCCTTACTGAAATCTGCAGGGCTCCTCATGGACAGGGGGTCAGCCCACCTGGAGCTGTGGGCAGGCTTGGGGGGACTTAATGGCTGGGCCACTGGGAATTAGTTTGGCCATATTTGCTAAATTAGATCTAAAATGTATAATTCAGAATCTTGGAGAATTCAGAGTGTATTGCTGCTGCTTCTAATCCTGAAGCAGCAATGGCATTACTCATACAGTTTATCTGTAGTCATCTGAGCGGGGGACAGAGTCTGTCTGTCACATTCAGAACTCCCACAGATAAACTATCGGCTCTATCAGATAGTTTATCCACTGCTGGAGCTAGTCTGACACCACCTCCTCCCCGTCAAAAGTGCTTTAGCATGGCTCCAAAATTCCAGCCCGGCAACCCCTTTTGAAGACATTAAACACTTCGTTTATTCAGAGAGGTCTGATGACTAAATTACACACTGTAGTTTTTAGAGTCCTCATCTGTAATTTCAGGTACACTCTAACTGAAACTCTCCCAGAGGGTCAGATCCTGCTGGCTGGATTCCCTTATATGGTTGGGGTGCTGGAAGGGGCGGTGGGTCTGTGCACCTCACAGAGACAATTTGCCTGAGTTATAATGAAAGGAGACCACACTCGTTAGCATATTGCATGTTGGTCTTTAGAGGAAATATCATCAAACTAAATGCCAAACAGTCTATGCAGGTTCAAAGCTGAGTCATCTCTAACCTATAGTATCCTCATGTTAAGCAGAAATGCAGGCCTTCACTACACCTTTCAAGTACAAGCAGCCATTTAAAAATGGGCCATTGAAGTTTAATGGGAGTTTTGCCGGTGATTATTTCTTTGCTTACGTCAGTGGGTTATTGTTTGACTGCAGCTTTTTTACTCAGCAAAATGGTGCTGTCTGATAAATCACTTTTGGAAAGGAGGCATTAGGAATTGTTTCCTCTGTGTCTTTGTTGTGAGAATAGATATCTGAGTTTTGTACCAGAGTGCAAATAAAAAAAGTTGACTTACTATATGTAGGCAAAATACTATCCTGTACTTACAAATACTGTAGTGTAATACACCAGAGCCTAGTGGGCACTAGATGGCACTATTGATCTAAGAGTAGTAGAGGCTGGACTCTAGCAAGGTGCCACCCTATCAAGCAAGCTTGTTTATGCTTCTAGGGCACATGAAAACAGAGAGAGCTTGTCCAGAGAGAACCAGCTAGTCCATCCCCTGCCTTATGCCAGCTGTCACTATAATCCCTCAGTAGGTTCAGCCAATTCTGTTATTTCTTGCTCAATGACAAACCATCATTTTGAGGAGGCTCCGTCTCATGATTAGATCAGGTGACTTGGGGTTAGGAGACCTGGGTTTCATCTCCAGCTCCCTCCCTTGACAAGTGACTTTTCCTCTCTTTACTCATCTCTATGATGGGGCTAATAAGACCCACCTTTGCAAAGAGATTTAAGATGCTCTGATTAAAGGTGCAAGATAAGTGCCAAATATTAGTACCTCCTTTTCCGTTTGCCTCCCCTCCTCCCTTGTTTGGCACTTTATCACTGCTGTTGATGGCTGTCTATGACAGGAGGAGAAACCATTTGCATTCATTCTCCTTTCACTCCTGAGCTTGTTTCATACCTTTGGTGTTACAGGTCTTTTGCTATAAAATTATGGCTTTTCTAAAAATCCACCTATACCCAGAAAACTTACTGCAGCATATTTACACTTCAACTTTAGTTTGTGAAGAAATGTAATGGGAGTCAGGAAACTATTCCTAGATCTGCCACTGACCTGCTGCATGAACCTGGGCAAGTCACTTGCTCTCTCGCTGCCAATTTCCCCCTCCACCATTTGTCTCTCTTATCTGTTCAGATTGTAAACTCTTCACGACTCTTTGTTCTTGTTTGTGCAGTGTTTAGCACAATGTGTCCGTGATCCTTGCTGGGGCCTCTGGACAATACAGTAGCTCAAATACTAATAATTAGAGCTAGTTGGGAAATAGTTTTATTCCCCATGGGAAATTTTGATAAAAACAGCAAAGATTTTGTTCAACTTTTCATTGGAAAATTTCAACTTTTATCAAAAAAAAAAAAAAAAAAAAAAAAAAAAACTGAAAAAGTTCAGACAGAAACCAAAAGATTTTGGTTTTTTGGCTGGCAAGTTTTTTGATAAAAATGTGAAAATTTCCACACAAAGCAGACACTTCTCATGGAAAACCTTCTTTTGCAAAAAGCAAACCCAATTTTCCATCAGAAAACAGTTTTTTGAGTGAAAATGTTTGACCATCCTATTAATAAAGAAGGGAAGTTAAGTTTTTCCCTGTGGCCAATGATAGCAAATTCAATGCATAAATCTGAGAGTTAAATATAACCTAAAGAAGACATTTCTAAGGGTGATGGAACTAGCTAGGCTATTTAACTAAAATGGGATGTTATAATTGTAATAGATTAAAATTTACTTACTGTTATTTTTCCAGCCATATTTTACTCATGAGGACAAATGTACTTAATAGATCATGGTCAATTATTTTTCTTGTGATCATACAATTACATTACCCTCCAGCTGAGAAGGATACAGCAGAGATGAGGAAAAATACTCTGTGGTTGTTTGCTGTATTTCAGTGCATATTCCTATGTCAATAAGGCTCTTGTTTTGTATGTAGCTTTAACTACATGTTCTGATTAGGCACCTACAGTAAAAAGAATCATGCCACATTGTTGTACTAATGAGAGAGAAGGATGCAAGGCTTGTGCATGAGTAACAGCAGGTGCTTCAGATCTCCCTCTGCTGATTCATCTCTTGTTGCAGGATCCACTTGCAGGTGGCTATGAATATACATATGTCTTTGCCTGGCAGTTTTAGGAGAGAGAGCACCTAATCACTGATGTGCTCCAGCCCTGTGGGAATAAAGGGAGCTGAGCAAGTGCACATGCACAGAGGAGAAAAGTGCACATGCACCCAGCCACGTTGGTCCGATTCTGAAGGGACTCCCCTCCGCCACTCCTGTCAAGCTTCCTGAGAATGACCCTATTAGGGAAGCAGAAATAAGCTTTTGTGTGTTTTTTAAAGTTTAATTCCCCACCCATCACTTTTAATGTTTTTCCTTGAACCATTTCCTGTCCGAAGCTGTTCTCCTTCTCTTGCCAGCCTGCTGTGTGTAGGCCTGCATAGGGTAATTAACTGAGCTCTTTGAGTGAGTCACTAGAGTACATCTTCCACTGGCTCAAGGCCTGAGATCCTCTAACTTGATTCTCCTTTAACTCACCCTTGTGCAAATCATCAGGAGTAACATAACTGAGATGAATAGAATTGTACCCAAGCAAAATTGGCGTGAGAGGAGAATCAGGCTCTCATTTTCAGTGAACTTTGGTATAGGAATTAGGTGGTAGCCTTTTAAGTAGTTACTCAAGAGCTGCCTTATTGGGTCTGACCATGGATCATCTTGCCAAGAATTCTGTCTATGACAGTGGCCTCACAGTTGTGAGCCCTCTTGTGGCACCCGCCGTGTTGTGTTCTAGAAGCTGCCAGAAACCAGTCAGAGGAGCAGTGTGTATGTAGCTAGGCCTTGCATTTTTGTGTATCGTTAGTAAACACTGTTATTTGGGACCCAGCTGTGGCTTCTCCATGTTCTTCATGTTGTGTAAAGAGCAAAAGACACATCTGGCATTTTAAAATGAAATGTTTACTTTGCCCCTGATCCTGCAAGGGATCTATCCACATGTCTCTTTGCACCTATCAGTCAGTCAGTGGGCCTCTTTCTCCTCTGACTCACATTGGTATCAATCAGGAGTAACTCCACTGAAATTTTTCACTGGTGTAAGCAAAAGGAAAATCCACTCCTCTGAGTTTAGTCAGACATTGCTAGCCCTCTTGGAAGTGAGAAATAGAAAATTCAGACTCCTGGAACAAGGAGGGAACTGTGAAATTGTAGCAGATACAGGAATGAGCTGCCAACTTTGCATCTGAGCTTATCTGAAGATCTGGGGTGTATGAACTCAGACTTCTGGTGGAGCCCCAAATCTCAATTTAATATGAGTTACTCTGTTCCAATGACTATTTTGATTAGATTTCTATGGATCTCTCTTTACCTTCACTGGCCACCAACTGGAATATGGTGTCTGATACAATACACTACATCTCCCTAAATAAATGTAGTATCTCAGACGTTGTTAGGTGGTTACCACTGCTAATCTTTTGAGGGTTTTTTTAGGGTGAAGACTGTGTTTATCTGAACATATATGAGGCAGACTCACAGGTTTGTCCACTGTAATATAATATATATCCATAGCAGCCTTTAGAGATGTGATGTTTGAGGCAGGTTGTGTTAAATTCATAAATGTCAGGAAACTCATTTCAGAGAACTGTGTGCCAGACTGTAAAATCTTTGGGATAGGGACTACGCAGGGGTTGGTGCATTTTAAAAAAACGTTATCCACAAACAGAAACCTCAATTTTCAGAATCATCCTACATGAATATACCGTAAAGGCAAAATTCATTCCTTCAGTCAAAACTCGGTGATTAATGGTGACAACGGCTGGGAATAAGGTGCATATTGAATACTGATACAAGTAGAGTGCTGGCCTGAATATTCATAAAGGCCAGGGTTTATAGAGAGTAGTAGGGGACTGGCCTCAGAATATGGTAAGTGGAAATATTGTGCTGTAGATGGGGAAGAGGATAGATACTGAAGGAGTCAAAATTATGACACTCCAGTTGCTTCTCAGTGTGTCTGGTATGAAGGTCCCTTGTAAAGAGCCATTGCTTACCCCCAATAACAGACAGTGATATCCAAGATCATACAGCTGTCGGTACTGTTATTCAAAATCCAGGGTTTTCCTATGTGCATCAGATTCAAGCTTCGTCCTCCTCCTGAAAGTCCTTCACAATTCTGTCTGTTCTGATCTGTTGTAGCATTGCCCTCAGACCTGCCCTACCCATGACACTAGCCTTGAATGAATCCTATCTTGAAATCCTATTTCCATTAGGAAACATAGGTGCATAAAATCAAATTTACTGTCCCACTTCCGCCAACAGATATACAGTACGGATGATTTACACTAGTTGTTGTTGCTGTTGTTGATGTCTGTCTGACTAATTCTATTAAAGTGTGTTTAACATTTTGACTCCCCTTTCTGAAAATGTCCAGCTGAGAATATTAATAGATGAGTAGGCATCATTTTTTGTTAGCTATAATTAAAGTTGCTGACTGATGAGATTTAACATTGGGAGCTTTTTTATATTCTCTCTAATGCTATAAAACGTTACTTAATGCATCCAATAGATTGTCATATAGGGTATCAGAACCATTATTAAGCAGTTTCCCAGCCCACACTGGTCAGCAGAAAAGAAATGCTCTCAGCATCTATTTCTAGATAGTGCACTGACAGTTTCATTTAGGAGCGAGGCGGATTAAGTTTTGCTAATTAAAGGAGGGGGATTAGAGAAACCAAGCACCAGGAGAGGTAGAAAGTAACGTTTTTGGGTGGGGAACTGCAAGGGGCAGATTTAAAGAAAAGAGAGAATGAAAGCAGGATTTTAAAAAAAGAAATGGGAACCCACGTTTCTTTTCTCTTCCTGTTTTACTTCTGCCCTACAGCATAATCTACTGGACACTGCTGCCCCATCTTGGTACCAAAAGGCAAATAATGAAAATGCCAAATGCAAACTATAGATGGGCATGATTCCCCGCCCCTGCTGCTTTGCACCTTGTGTAATCATTTATTCTCCTGGAATGTATGTGCACAGTGCTCCCAAATCCAAACTCTCTGCTTGCTCACTCATGCCAGGAGCAGTGTTGAACACTCCCTTTGAGCTGGTGTGAATGGCCAGGTGCAAGGCAATGGGACATCAAGTCCTACGTATCTAGTTAGGATGGTATGATCCAGACTTCAAGGTGAATTTTAGCTTGGCTGGTTGCCTCCATTTCTGAGGTTGACTGAACTTTCCTGTTTAGTTTCTCTTTTCTTTGCAAATATTCTATTGGGTACAAGGCTGAACATCCTTTAGAAGTTTGAGTCTCATTGCATCCAGGTAACCATGTTTTCACAAGAGATGCAACCGTTCATGGGAACGAAGCTGTCGCCTAGGCGTGTTTTCTTGTTACAAACTGTACTATTTGAAACGTGAAAGGATTTGGTGAGCTTATCCAAGGAACAGCATAGCATCCCCATCCACTACTGCAAATGTCCAGAGCTTTTCACAGTGTGGCAATGAAGAGTTCCTAGGATGCCATGAATTGATCAGCTTCTAAGTGGAGCATCTGAGTCACGAATTGCCAGTTAAGCTAACCTCATCAGGATGTTACACAGCATGCATGTTCTAATAATCCAGGGTTAAAAAGCAAGAATTAATGGTCTGTCAAGGCTATTGGATCAGAACTATCCAATCTTTCACTTAGGCTCTTTGATGCAGTGTGATAGATAGTTCAGCCGGCACCTTGATCTGCCCAGAAACAATCTGTGCCACTGAAAGCCCATCAAGATCTCTTAATAAGCAAATGTTCTGTGTTCTCCTCCTCAGAGATGTATTACAGGAGCTCTCCTATTTTTTCTTCCCTTTTGAATAGTGTCTGTTCCCACAGTAGGAGGATGAGAAACAATCCTATGATTGGGGAGGGATAGCTCAGTGGTGTGAGCATTGGCCTGCTAAACCCAGGGTATGTCTACACTACAGGATTAATTCGAATTTATATAATTCGAATTTAGGAAACCGATTTTATAAATTCGAATGTATTCGGCCACACTAGGCACCATTAATTCGGTGGTGTGCGTCCAAGCTACCATAGTAGCATCGATTTCCAGAGCGTTGCATTGTGGGTAGCTTTTACATAGCTATCCCATAGTTCCCGCAGTCTCCACCCCCCTTGGAATTCTGGGTTGAGACCCCAGTGCATGATGGGGCAAAAAACATTGTCGCAGGTAGTTCTGGGTACAGCCTCCCCCTCCCTCCCTGAAAGCAACGGCAGACAACCATTTCGCGCCTTTTTTCCTGAGTGAACTCTGCAGACTCCATTCTGCATCAAGCATGGATCCCGTTGTGCTCCAGAACGCAGTCTTGAACATTATAAACACCTCGCGCTTTCTCGTGGAGTTTATGCTTACACAGGACCAGAAAAAAGAGGCGAGGAGGAGGAGGAGGCGGCGATTGCAGCGCAGCGACCAGCGTGATGAGGACATGGACACGGACACAGAATTCTCTGAGACCGCGGGCCCCGGTGCTTTGGAGATTATGATGTTAATGGGCCAGGTTATAGGCTTTGAACGCCGATTCTGGGCCCGGGAAACAAGCACAGACTGGTGGGACCGCATAGTGTTGCAGGTGTGGGACGATTCCCAGTGGCTGAGAAACTTTCGCATGCGTAAGGGCACTTTCATGGAACTTTGTGACTTGCTTTCCCCTGCCCTGAAGCGCCAGAATACCAAGATGAGAGCAGCCCTCACAGTTGAGAAGCGAGTGGCGATAGCCCTGTGGAAGCTTGCAACGCCAGACAGCTACCGGTCAGTCGGGAATCAATTTGGAGTGGGCAAATCTACTGTGGGGGCTGCTGTGATGCAAGTAGCCAAAGCAATCACGGAGGTGCTGCTACGAAAGGTAGTGACTCTGGGAAATGTGCAGGTCATAGTGGATGGCTTTGCTGCAATGGGATTCCCTAACTGTGGTGGGGCAATAGATGGAACCCATATTCCTATCTTGGCACCGGAGCACCAGGGTACCCAGTACATAAACCGCAAGGGGTACTTCTCAATGGTGCTGCAAGCACTTGTGGATCACAAGGGACGTTTCACCAACATCCATGTGGGCTGGCCGGGAAGGGTTCATGACGCTCGCGTCTTCAGGAACACCAATCTGTTTAAACGGCTGCAGCAAGGGACTTACTTTCCGGACCAGAAAATAACCGTGGGGGATGTTGAAATGCCAATTGTTATTCTTGGGGACCCAGCCTACCCCTTAATGCCATGGCTCATGAAGCCATACACAGGCAGCCTGGACAGGAGTCAGGAGTTGTTCAACTACAGGCTGAGCAAGTGCAGAATGGTGGTAGAATGTGCATTTGGCCGTTTAAAAGGTCGCTGGCGATCCTTATTGACTCGCTCAGACCTCAGCCAAACCAATATCCCCATTGTTATTACTGCTTGCTGTGTGCTTCACAATCTCTGTGAGAGCAAGGGGGAGACCTTTATGGCAGGGTGGGAGGCTGAGGCAAATCGCCTGGCTGCTGATTACTCGCAGCCAGACACCAGGGCGATTAGAAGAGCACACGATGAAGCGCTGCGCATTAGGGAAGCTTTGAAAACCAGTTTCATGACTGGCCAGGCTACAGTGTGAAATTTATGTTTGTTTATCCTTCCTGAAAACCCGCCCCCTTTATTGACTCATTCTCTGTAAGGAACCCACCCTCCCCCTTCCCCCAGCTTGCTTTCAAAGGAAATAAAGTCACCATTGTTTAAAAATCATTTATTCTTTATGAATTGATTATAAAAAGAGGGAGAGAACCTGAGTGGGGTTTGGGAGGAGGATCAGCGGGAAGGAAAAGCCCAGTAAAAAAAGGTTAAGAAAATGGCAGCCTTTTGCTTGGGCTGTCCACTGGGGTGGAATGGGAGGGTGTACGGAGCCTCCCCCCCCGTGTTCTTACACATCTGGGTGGGGAGGCTATGGAAAATGGTGAGGAGGTAGGGGGGTTATACAGGGGCTGTAGCGGCACAGAACCTGAGTGGGGTTTGGGAGGAGGATCAGCGGGAAGGAAAAGCCCAGTAAAAAAAGGTTAAAAAAATGGCAGCCTTTTGCTTGGGCTGTCCACTGGGGTGGAATGGGAGGGTGTATGGAGCCTCCCCCCCCGTGTTCTTACACGTCTGGGTGTGGAGGCTATGGAACATGGTGAGGAGGTAGGGGGGTTATACAGGGGCTGTAGCGGCACTCGGTTCTCCAGCAGCCGTTCCTGAAGCTCCACCAGACGCCGGAGCATGTCTGTTTGCTCACGCAGCAGCCCCAGCGTTGCTTCCCGACTCCTCTGATCTTCCTGCCGCCACCTCTCATCTCGAGCGTCTCTCCTCTCCTCACGTTGGTCCCTTCTGTCCTCACGTTGGTCCCTCATGTCCTCACGTTGGTCCCTCATGTCCTCACGTTGGTCCCTCCTGTCCTCACGGTCACTGGCTTCTTTCCTATACTTGCAAACCGTCTCCTTCCACTCATTCAGATGAGCTCTTTCATTCCTGGTGGATTGCATGATTTCGGAAAACATCTCTTCTCTCGTTTTTTTTTTACGACGCCTTATCTGGGATAGCCTTCGGGAAGGAGGAGGGAGGCTTGAAACATTTGCACCTGCTGGAGGGAGTGAAAAAAGGAGAGAATTTTTTTAAAAGATACATTTTTCAGAACAATGCTTATACTCTTTCACGGTGTATACTATTCACATTACATAGCACATGTGATTTCTGTGCAAGGTCGCATTTTGCCTCTTAATATTGAGTGCCTGTGGCTTTGCTGCTAGAGATCACAGACGCAGGTCGGGGCAACAGAATTCACCTTGCATGCTGCCATGGTAAGCCACTGTCTTTAGGCTTCTGCGCCCTGCTTTCCCACATACCAAGCAAAGCCCGTTGTGCTGCAGTTTTCCTGTTAGCTTGTTTTCTGCTGCTGAAGGTTAACACCCCCCCCCCCCATCCAATTCTCTGGGATGAGTGCTTTATCCCTCCCCCCACCGCCTGGCTGGTATCAGGGAAGATCCCAGCAGGAACCAAACTAACACCCCCCCCACACCCGCCATGAATTCTCTGGGATGAGTGCTTTATCCCTCCCCCCACCGCGTGGCTGGTATCAGGGAAGATCCCTGCAGGAACCAAACTAACACCCCCCCCCCCACCCGCCATGAATTCTCTGGGATGAGTGCTTTATCCCTCCCCCCACCGCGTGGCTGGTATCAGGGAACATCCCTGCAGGAACCAAACTAACACCCCCCCCCCCCACCCGCCATGAATTCTCTGGGATGAGTGCTTTCTCCCTCCCCCCACCGCGTGGCTGGTATCAGGGAAGATCCCTGCAGGAACCAAACTAACACCCCCCCCCCACCCGCCATGAATTCTCTGGGATGAGTGCTTTATCCCTCCCCCCACCGCCTGGCTGGTATCAGGGAAGATCCCTGCTAGCAAAACGCGAAAAGCTCTGGGCCAATCCTCCCCCCCACCCTTGCACTTGGCTAAATGCAGGGAAGGATTTCTTTTCAGCCACAGGCAAACAGCCCAGTAGGAACGGCCACCTCAGTCCCCTTAATTAAATTCCCTTATTTCAACCAGGTTACCCTAAGCGATATCACTCTCCTGAGGATTACACAGCAAGATAAAGAACGGATGTTGCTTGAATGCCAGCAAACACCGGGACCATACGCTGCCAGGCTCTGTCAGGCAATGATACCAGATTACTTGCTACTAGCATGGCGTGGTCAAGTGTCCTACCATGGAGGACGGAATAAGGCTGCACTGCCCAGAAACCTTGTGGCAAGGCTTTTGGAGTACCTCCAGGAGAGCTTCATGGAGATGTCCCTGGAGGATTTCCGCTCCATCCCCAGACATGTTAACAGACTTTTCCAGTAGCTGTACTGGCTGCGAATGCATCCCAAGTGCTCAGGGCAAATTAATCATTAAAAATGCTTGCTTTTAAACCATGTTTTATATTTTAAAAGGTAAACTCACCTGAGGTCCCTTCCATGGGGTCATGGTCTTGGGTGCTGGCTTGGGAGGCTTGGGAGGGTACTTCAGTCAGGGTGAGAAACAGTTCCTGGCTGTTGGGGAGAACGGAGAGCTGGGTGCTCTCTGCCAGCTCGTCCTCCTCCTCCTCCTCTTCCCCTTCCGCGGAATCATCAGGTGTCCCTGATGAGATTATCCCCAGCTCGGAATCCACAGTCAGAGGTGGGGTAGTGGTGGCGGCCCCCCCTAGAAATGCATTTAGCTCAGCGTAGAAGCGGCATGTCCGCGGCTCTGACCCGGAGCGACCGTTTGCCTCCTTTGCTTTTTGATAGGCTTGTCTGAGCTCCTTGACTTTCACGCGGCACTGATCTGTGTCCCTATTGTGGCCTCTCTCCATCATGCCCTTGGAAATTTTTTCATAAGTTTTGGCATTTCGTCTTTTCGAACGCAGTTCAGCTAGCACTGAATCCTCTCCCCATATAGAGATCAAATCCAGTACCTCCTGTACGGTCCATGCTGGTGCTCTTTTTCGATTATCAGCCTGCATGGTTACCTGTGCTGATGAGCTCTCTGTGGTCACCTGTGCTCTCCACGCTGTGCAAACAGGAAATGAAATTCAAATGTTCCCGGGGCTTTTCCTGTCCACCTGGCCAGTGCATGCGAGTTCAGATTGCTGGCCAGAGCGGTCACAATGGTGCACTGTGGGATAGCTCCTGGAGGCCAATAACATCGAATTGCGGCCACACTAACGCTAATTCGAATTGACAAATTCGATTTTGGCGCTACTCCGCTCGTCGGGGTGGAGTACAGAAATCGAATTAAAGGGCCCTTTAATTCGAATTAAATGGCTTCGTTGTGTGGACGGTTCCAGAGTTCATTCGAATTAAAGCCACTAAATCCGAATTAAAGGTGTAGTGTAGACCAGGCCCCAGGGTTGTGAGTTCAATCCTTGAGGGGGCCATTTAGGGAACTGGGGTAAAAATCTGTCTGGGGATTGGTCCTGCTTTGAGCAGGGGGTTGGACTAGATGACCTCCTGAGGTTCCTTCCAATCCTGATGATCTATGATATCACAAGATGTCTAAAACTTCAGATGAGAGCTTTCGGGCATAGAGTCTAATCTAGACTGATCCAGGTGCAGTTGACATGAAAACCAGGCTGTAAGTCTTGAGGAATCCAGTTCAGGGAGAGAGCGAGCACCTATTTCAGTTTTATTTCTTGTAGTTCCCAGAATGATCCTTTTTCCTCTCACTAGGTTAGACATTCGGACAATTGTGCTAGCTGATTGCCTGCTAGCTAGCTATCTGCCCCTGTATTATCCCTCTACTGTTATGGCATCTTTCCTCTGATTTTCTTGATCATATTCTTCATAACACATTGCAACTAGGGAGGGATTTTCAGAAATGCTTCGTTTTAGCCTAAGCTCTGCTCCCATTGAAATCAGTGGGAGTTTTACCATTGACGCAAGCTAGTTAATTTACCAAGGAAATATTCTAGCTGCAGGCTATTATTGATACTACTGGGGTTTGATTCTGGCAAAGATGACAACTCCCCTCCCCAAACCTCTATACATTTTTCTGTGATGACTCTGGGCCAGATTTTTAGCTGGTGTAACTTGGCATAGACATGTATACTTCAGTAGAGGTGTGCCAGTTTTTTTACCATCGAATGTTCTGGCCAATTTCCTTAGCTCCTCTGGAGCAACCCAGTGTGCCACACAACCGCTGTACCAAAGGCTTTCAGAGAATGAATGCTGGGTAACAGCCTGGCAAGCCCTTCCTTCTGCTGAGAGTGTTTTGTCAGGGACTCTGAATCAAGCTTCTGTCAGTGCCCCTGTGGATATGGAGGATTAATTCTCCATGCCAGTTCCCATTGCATAGCCTGGGGCCGTGAGCTGGGCTCACCCACAGGTAGATGAGGGGAAGTGAGTGACTCAGGACTAGTAATAGAGTCTGAATGCCCCTTACTCCAAAGTCACCAGTTCCAATCCAGCGCAAGTCAGTCTCAATGTAAAGTTGTTAGCATCTGACAACTGCTCAGCAATCAGTGTTTAAAGGGAGAGCGGGTTAAGTCAGACAGATGGACAGTGGGGAGATGCTCCCATTACAAAATCACCACCACCACTGTAACTCACTATCATCCGTGCTGGCAGACTTGGCAGCAGATAGCCTGAAGACTGAATGGGCCATGGAAATTCTATTACCCTCTCACTGCTGGGGTTGGTCCCTCCAGGTCAGAGGCACATGGATGAGGTGGGCTGAAGGAAGCTTGTACTACAGCTGCCTGCACTGTACCTGTCCTATGGACACATGGAGGTCTTCTGCCTCCAGAACAGTCCAGCCAGTCCTCTTCACAATTAAATACTGGTCCGTTTCTTCATGTATTACCTTCTAGCAGCCACTAAGCTGCCCCCTTTTTTTTAGCTATTTTCTCTTTATTAACGACAGGTCCTGACTGGCAGAGCTCAGATCCAAGTAGCCCCAGAGCTCAGGCATGGGATTCTGGTCTGAGCCCATCTCTGCTATTGACCTGGTTATTTCAGTGTGAAGAATAAAGGACACTCTCACTCCCCACTTCTAGCCCCCTCCCACTCCTGCCTCCAGCTGCTGTCTAATGTGGATGCAGTGTATTTGAGACCCGCTCCTTCCTGTGGGGTCTATTTTCATCAAAGTCTAGCTCTGTCTGCCTCAGCTCTTTGAATTCCACATCGCAGCTTTACAGCATGGTTAACACAGATTACCAGGTATTTAAAGTGGTTTTGGTGGCAGTGGAGTTGCTGTTCGTTTATGCTCTGACAGGAGCCGTGTTTATACCACCTGGCCCCTGGAAGCAGCTTGCATTGCCAAAATGAACAGTGTAAAGATATCTTGCAGCTCTGACAGCCTCCTGCCCCCAAATGCTGCAATGAGCTCCCCTGCTAGCTCTGCCTCTTTCTCTATTCATTTTGTGGAGCTGAATCACAAAGGCAACAGGAAAGCGGTGCCCTCTGTGAAAGTGGCCCACAAGGCCAGGCCACCTGAGGTGTCTAAGTGCAGTTGATAAGGGGCCTAACCTTTAGATAGCAGGGTAGAGCTTTATTAAAACAGCTGGAGCTGTTCTGACAGCTGACTCCCCTGGGCACTGGAGACAGATGAAACCAATATGTGCTGCTAATTGCAGATGCTCATCTTGCAGCAAGAACCAATATCTTTTAAGGGATCAAGCCACCCCACTGCCTTCAACAATGGGCAGAGCATTGCAGGCCACCAGCAGCACAGAGACACAATTAACCAGAATGTTTATGGCTTCATATTCTCCTTGCTGAGCAGACAGAGTCAGACAGCCATTGATTCTAGTGGGTAGATTGTGGTTTGCTTTTTGTTGTAGAAAAGAGGAGTTTGTGACATTCTCCAGGGTTTAGTCTGGAATGTTGGACAGCTGTGTCCCCTCGGTTCTCCAGCCTGGGGTGCCTTTACACTGCTTTGCTGTGAGAGCGACCACTCCTGGCCTGCTCACACACAGCCTCCAGCACGTGAATTATCCCCAGCTATACTGCAAGAGTGCTTCTGCCAGCCAGCCACCCTTGAATTATACTGCAGAGTGACACCAGCAAATTCCCAGTCCCAGGCTTCCCCCCAGAAATGTGCTTCTTGTCTTACTGGCTGGATGCCATTCAGCCAGGACCCCTTCCCCAGTCCAATGCTCCTTTCCTTGTCCTTCAGGCATTGTGGATCTCTTGGGCAGAGAGAAAGGGAGGAGAGAGGTGATTTGGGGTCTCTGATCCTCATTTTTTATATCTCTTTCTCCTCTTTGAGAATCATCTCCTGCTGGGGTTCGAGAGACAGCAGGTCTGGGGAGATGGGAACTTCCAGCTGTTCCATTGCCAAGATGTAAATTCCTCACTCACACTCTTCTTTCTAACAAAGCATGGCCGCTTAACTAGGTGATAGTCCATTTGAATATATTGACACCTGGCTGAGGTCTCAGTTTGCCTTTTGTCTCTGAGGAACTGGTTTGTGCCTGCTTTTCTAAACTTGGAACATGTCTTATACAGTAGAATTTCATAACTTTACATACAATGTTGCCACACGTATTTTACCAGGACAATAATGTTCAGCAGATTACAATGTTTCAAATGATACCTCACAAGGCATACGTTTGTATAAAACTTATCATAGTCTTGTAAAAAGGGTGAACATACAGGTACAGACTGTCACAGAGTTCAAGGCTCTTCTTCAGCAGGACTGAATGCTCTCACATTAGGATCACTGGAAAAAGGTACCTCCCTGACCCTCCTGTAACAATTATGCCAGCAAGACACTCAGATCCATGAATCAGTGATGCTGGTGAAACATAGGAGAACTTTAGGAGGAGTTTGATTTCTCTATGTCATGGAGGATGGTGTTCTAAACAGGGCTTGTTATGTTGTTGTATGTAGCCTGATGGGCTGGGGAAGAGAGAATTGAGAGCCCCAAAACTCCATGAAGAATTAATGGAAGCTATGTGTGGCTCTTCATTTGTATTCTCTGGTGGGTTTATTTTGCTTGGACTGAACATGGCAAATGCTGAAATTTAAAAACTCATCCTTATTCCCCAGAAGAGACTCTTCCCACTAAATCATCCTTCTTTAATAGAAACCCCATTCCTCTAATTAATTAGGAAGGAACTAGATCATCGCTTTTATATATTCTTCATACTACTTGCCTTTTAACTAACAGCGTTGTCTTTGGGTTTGTGCCAACTTCAATTTAAGCCCTTTAGAGGACTCTCTAATCTGCACAACACGGAGCAGCCAATTATTTCTCTTGCTAAACATTAAATATCCATTGAACATACATCTCTTTTGTTCATGAAGCTTCTAAAATGACAACAAAATATGGGGGAAAATTGAATATGTTGATAAAACCTCAGGATCCTAGGAATACACTCATCAGAACAGTTAGACCAGATGGATGTATAGTGTCCAGATCACAGGTTATAAATAGAGATTGGTTCTGGATTGTACTCCTCCATCTGACCAGGTCAGATGCTATGTGTTATCCCCATGCTGCAGCGGAAGCAGAGTCCTGGTGACTTGCCCAGAGGTGGTATTGTCAGAGCCGGAAGTTGCTAACTCTGCTCCCTGTGATCAGACCGTGCTCCTCAAGAGATATTCATCGCCATCATCCTAGGCAGAACTGCCAGCAAGAGCTGCCTAATGTTTGCTGTTACAACTCTTTGGCTTTAAGTAGCCTGTAACTTTGCCAAACGTTAACTATTCAGCTGATAATTTCCATGCTCAGCCTGTCTCAGGCTGAATTGTTTTAGAAAGCGTGAGTGAAAAGTATACTAATCCTATTACATGGAGGAAAAAGAACTAGGGATTATAGTAAAATCAAGGAAGGCCCCATAGTGAACATGGGCTCAGCTGAGCACATGGCATGTTTTTTAGCTATGGAAAATGGCACTGTTATAGTTCCAAATGAGCTAGTGTTTAAAAATCGTTATTCTTCTAGCTGAAGAAGCATGTTTTGACTTTCTTGCACCCTAACATAACCAGGCTCCTCGTTATATGTCACTATGTAGCAATTCATATTATACTGTATTAATTGCTGTGGTGCGGGCATGTGCCAGAACAAGATGTTGCCTGGGAGGCAGGTGCACATAGATAAGGAACATTAAAGGATGGAAGGCGCATAGAGGAAAGAGCAGCATGAAACCAGAGCACTGACCTAAGTAAAGATAGTTTGAAATCAGACATGTCTGTATTTACAGCCTTTCTTTCACTCATGGGTGAGACACAATGATCTTGCAGATAGAACAGCACGCTCCAATATTGGGACCCGAGACCATTTCTTCAAGTAAAGGCTTGTTAAATTGAATGACTTCCTTATCCCACTGGGACAACCAATACATGGTCCAGACCTTCCTAAATTGCTTTTCCTTCCTAGATGTAATGGGAAGTAAAGCAAAAAAAAAAAAAAAAAAAAAGTCAATCCCAATGATTGCAATTTGATAACTTTATCTCTTATTTTTAAAAAAAATCACAAAAACTGTGATGCTAAAGAAAAAGTCTCTGACTTATCTACCTGTCTGCAGACTATGTCTGCTAGAGCATGCTTGTTTAATTCTGCCACAGGACCATGACTTTCCACCTTAGGACAGTGTCCATCAATGCTTTTTATTAAAGGAGATCTATAACTCTAGTTACCTTGACAGCCAACGAAGTCCAAAGCAATATGGTCTCCCCAAGGCAATACGTAAAATTAAAGTGAACAAACAGGATAAGGATAGTTAGTTCCCTGTCCTAGTGCTTTGTGCTAAATGAAGGATCGACAATATGAACTAGAACAATGAGTCTAAATAGTGAAAGGCAATCAAGAAAGGGTATTGTCAAGGAGGTGTGTGTGGCGGGAACCGGGGGGGGGGGGGGGGTGAGGGGAAGGAGGAGATGCTGAAGAGGTTAAAATGTCAAGTATATTGTTATCTCAAGGATTTTGCATTTGCATTGGGCCTTTGTTATCAACATAGGTGGTTGCTGACTTGTAATACAAACTAGAGGTCAGTGTCTTGAGTGACTAGGAGCTTCTTAAATCAGGCAGGGAAACTCAATAGCGAGATACATAACTATAAGCTTCCCTGTTGACAGTTCAGAAGACAATAATTAACAAGGTGACTTTAGTAGTAGATTTCAGAAATAGATCATTTGAAAATGCTTTTAAGGTCCTAAAAAGACTTATGTCATGTTTGGGCATTGGGTGGAAGATGGGACCCTGTGTGGAAAGGGGAAATGGAAAGTGCAATGCAGGATGGTTGTTATCTAGCTGTTACTGATTCTCTTAAGTGTTTAAAGGTTTGTAGAGATCCGGGCTTTTCATTTGATTAGAACATTGGACAGATTGTTAACCACGGAAATGAGAACCCCATGATGCTTTTAAATAAACAATGCATGCAATGTAATGTTTGCGGTTTGTAAGCTCTACGAGTTTTGTTACTGTCTTTAGAGCATGGAGATGTGATTTATAGATCAGCATTCAATGCTGCTTTTAACTCACCATGGGCCTTGAGATGATGAAATCTGTGTGTACCTCAAGCATGAGGACTGATATAATTGGGGACGAACTGCTCTACTGGCCTTCTGACTTTATAAAAACTCTGCATAAGTAGCACTATGGAAAAAGCCAGAAAAAGCCAGGCTTCTAATACAAAGGGTCCCTGTGAATCTAGTTACTTGCATTTTCATAAAGATCTGCATGTGTGTGTGTGTGAGAGAGAGAGTGAGCGAGTGAAAACACACACGAACCTCATCTGGACAGCAGTCTGCTTCTTATATTATGCATAATAAAGACAATTAAGATGTGTCTATTTTACACATGGCAGATTAATTTTTCGAATATAATTTGTCAAATTAAGATGTCTGTATTTTACTTGTGCATGCCATCCATGTCATTTTATGTGGTGTATTGGTTATATGTATGTACTATAAATATCTGATCAGTACATCTTGTATGTAATGAAGGATAAGAAAACTGTACAAAAAGACTGATTAAATAACCCTGTCACAAAGAAGCTAATGTAAAACTTTGAGGTACAGCCTGCTCTCCACTGAATAGGTCCCCTTTGGAGCAAGGCAAACTCCCCACACATGATATGTGACAGACAGGGCTCCTGACCGCCTGCTTACAAACAACTCTGTCTTGCTACAAATGCGGGCTAGCTTGTCAACAGTGGAGTCCATTGGCACAGGCAAGAGGCTCCAGTGATGTGATAAGAGCAAGGGAGATGCACTGAGTTTTGTGTGTGAGAGTGAGGTTGTGGGATCTAGTCTAAATCATGGCAGAAGTCTAGCTAGATCCACTTGCAATTTCTGTCCTCCTCAATGAGAGTTGGAATTCAGGTGCTTTTGAGGAGGGCAGTATCAGGCCATGTTTCTGTCCTGGTAAAAGGTCTCTTTTCTCTTGGTCTTCAGCAGATCTTGTCCCAGAGTCACTGTTGCAAGTGAGGCTGTCTTTTCACAAATACCCTCAGGCTCTTCAGGGAGAGACAGGTAGGACTCGCAGGCATGTGATAACCCCCACAGGGCTTGCTCACACACACACACACACACACACACACACACGACAGTATGAAAGGAGGATCTAGGTGATTGATGAAGTTTCCATACATTGGGCTTGATTCACATCACTATTCATAGACTTTAAGGCCAGAAGGGACAATCATGAGCTTCTAGTTTGACCTTCTGTATAAAATGCTATCTACTTCACCCAGTGATTCCTGCCTCTAGTCTGACAACCTGTAGTTGAACTGCAGCATCTCTCTTATAGAAAATCTGCTAATTTTGATTTCAAGGCTCCAGATGGTGGAGTATTTACCACATCCTGTGGTAAGCCTTCCCAATAGTTAATTACCCCCATTGTTAAAAATTTGCATCTTCTTTCCAGTTTGAACTTGGCTGTTCTACTTTTGATGTCCCTGGTTCATTTTCCCACCAATAGCACATTTTTTCTCACAAACCAAAGAGTATGCTGTAGATGGGTTGGATACCAAGTGGATTTATTTCAAGTAATAGTTGTAAAATGAGTAAATCCTCTGAAGTTGGTCGGAAAAGAGAATCTGGCCCTTCCTGTATCACTGCATGGGTTGATCATTAGGCAATTACTGCAAAAATACAACCTACCCCTACTTCATCTGCAATTTTATACTGAATAGCAGAGTTTTTGGCCTTGTGCCCCACAATATCTTTTACCTGTGTTGCTGATATCACTTGGCTGTGTGGTTTGTTTTTTTATAGTAAATAATAGACTCAAAGGACAGAACAGGTGAAAATATTCCACCAGCATGTTGAGTTTTCCCAGAAGAAGAGCGGGAATAGGTATTGGATGAGCCGTGCTGCCCCCCTGCAGATGCCAGCTGTGAGGGTCAGAGTGGTAGCTCCCCATACTCCCTTCGTGATGGGGCAGGGAGAAGGTGAGGGTGATAGACCCATTTCCACGTGAAACTGGACTTAAGCCAGAAACACGCCACACCTATGCCTCCGAATGAAATCCAATTTTAGTCACCACCAACCTGGTTCTGGATTTAAGCTAGGAGTTGAGGGGTAAAGTTTTCTATATCCTTTCACCAATCCCTCAGACAAGCTTGCTCTCCCCAGCTCCCCACACTCCTCACTTCCAGTGCTCCTGGGAGTAAACAAGGGCAGAGAAATCACATTTACAGCTTGCAATCCTGGTACCAAAAACCTTCCACCTTTCCTATTTTTTCTCCTTCTGTTTTCAGCCACTTGCTGCTGCTACTAACACACAGGCTGTCAAAGCATCTAACAGAGGCAGGAGTGGCATTCATTTATTTCCAGAATTGCTTTACAAGTGTAGTTTGTTTTATTCCCCATGAATGTAAGTTTTATTTGGTAAAGAGGACACGTTAATTATGATTTGGGGTAGGAGAGGCCTAGCAAGACAATAGCCTGGCCTTTCCTGTGAATAATAACTAGGTTTGCCTGGTGTTGGGTTTTCGACCGGAACACCTGGTTGAAAAGGGACCCTAGTGGCTCCAGTCAGCATTGCTGACCGGGCCACTAAAAGTCTGGTCGACGGTACAGTGGGGCTAAGGCAGGCTCCCTGGCTCTGCGCAGCTCCCAGAAGTAGCCGGCATGTCTGGCTCCTAGGTGCAGGGGCGGGAAGGCAGCTCCGTGTGCTGCCCCCATCCAAGTGCTGGCTCCACAGCTCCCATTAGCTAGGAACCGTGGACAATGGGAGCTGCGGGGGCAGTGTCTGCGGGCGCGGGCAGCGCTTAGAGCCCCCTGGCCCCTCTGCCTAGGAGCTGGACATGCTGGCCACTTCCGGGAGCCGCGTGGAGCGGAGACAGGCAGCGAGCCTGCCTTAGGCCCGCTGTGCCATGGACTGGGAGCCACCTGAGGTAAGCACCGCCTGCCCAGAGCACACACCCCAAGCCCCCTCCCGCACCCCAACCCCCTGCCCCAGGTTGGACCCCCTCCTACACCCTAACTCTCTCCCAGAGCCCACACCCCTTCGTACACTCCAACCTCCTGCCCCAGCCTGGAGCCCCCTCCTGCACCCCAACCACCTCATCCCTGGCCTAACCCCAGAGCCTGCACCCCAGCTGGAGCCCTCATCCTCTCCTGCACCCCAACCCCCTCACCCAGCCCAGAGCTCCCTCATGCACCCTGAACTCCTCATTTATGGAGCCCTCACCCCCAGCCGGAGCCCTCACCCCCAGCCGGAGCCCTCACCCCTGCCCCAGGTGAAAGTGAGTGAAGGTGGGGGAGAGTGAGTGATAGAGGTAGGGGGGATGGAGTGGGCGGGGCCTCAGAAGGGACAGAGCGGGATGGAGCCTCAGCAAAGGGGCAGGGCAGGGGGCGAGCAAGGGTGTTCGGATTTGTGGGGTTAGAAAGTTGGCAACCCTAGTAATATCAAGCAGTAAATGACCACACTTGCTATATTCTCTCTGCTGTGCTGGTACAAGACAAGCTGTAAGTCTCAGCTCTCCCCATGTTACCTCATTCCCTAGCCTAGATATATCAAATCAGTAAGTCTTCTCTCAGGCTAGTTTCCATTGATCTAGTATTTTTTCCATTAGAATTTGTGTTGAATGAGATGAGCCTGGAGAACTTTAAAACTCCCTCTTTAAAACAATGCAGCCAATTTTCCACATTGTGCACAGCCCTGCTTGCAAGAAAGAGGTAGCGTGTAGGAAAGGGGCACTCCTGCTGGCCTGTCAGAAAGATGTCTCCTTATCCATGCTACAGCATGAGCTTCAGATGTCTAAGGACACATGTAGAGCTGATGGATTTGCTCAGGACCATGTGCACTGTAGAAGGGGAAGTTTTAACATTGTACTTGAAAACAGCAAAGTACTTCACCTTAGCAATAGCAGGGCAGAGTTTTTCAAGCAACTTGCAGAGGTAGTCAGACAAGTGATTGCAGTAAATCTTTTGTATAATATAGAAATAAGTAGGCAGACGGCTCCACTAAACCTGAAGCACACACTCATGCATTAAGTTATCATTTTTTTCCTCACTCCTTATCAGATAAAACTCTTCCATCAAACTGTCTGGTCCTGTCTTATTCAATTATATTTGTAATCCAATTTGACCCATGCATTTCATCTTCCTAGAAATCTGATAGAAGTCCACACAAATTATAAATTGGGAGCATATGACTGAATAAGCTTCCTGAGCAAAATCAACTAGATTAGTTTTCATCCTAAAGTGCTTTTTACAGTAAGCTAGAATTTTGGTGTAAACTAGACTGGTTCCCAGATTGAATCTAAGAGTAAAATTGCTGCTGCATTAATAAAGAAAATGCTTCCAGAAAGTTTTTAAAAAGTTCTTTAATAATAATTAATGGTAGAACATTAAAATCATTTTAATAACCCTTTGCATCTGTTCTGAAGTTTTAATTATATTCAGGAAATGAAAGCTTGATTCAATATTCATTCCAGTATATGTGGACATGCCAAATGGTATATGCATACAAGGTGGGTTTGGGACTGTAACCCTTTCCATAACTTTTGAAATGAAAAATTCATAGAATGAGTGTTTAATGTCAGAAGGGAACATTATGATCATCTAGTTGGACCACCTTTATAACACAGGCAAGAGAATTTCATCCAGTAATTCCTGCATCAGGCCCATAACTTGTTTCAGCCGTAGTATATCTTGAAGAAATACTTGAATACAGAGTGTTGTAATTGGCTGTTAAGATTCAGGTTCTGCAGACATGGTCCAATTCACCAAGGTTTTCAGTATGTACTGTTCCCCTTGGAAAGGGTGAGCATCTGAAGAGAGACCTGAGTCAGGAGTTGGCCTCGCCACCTGAAAGTAACTAGGAACAAAACTGAGAGATCCACCAATGGACCCAAACGTGGCCATGGTTTATATAATATCGAAACCGAGAATATTGAATCTATAGCTACCAATCACATTAACTGGTGATGAACAGTAAATAGTGGAGTGAAGTTATTTGAAAGTCACTCTGCATTATCGCAAAATGAAGTTCCAGTTAAATTGACAACAGTGGTCACAATCAATGTATCCACATCTGCCCAGTGTATAGCAGAACATATGTGATTCAGATGAGACTGCTGTCATGAACCGATTCATAAGCCATAAAACCTGTGTTCTGCAGTCACAAAGCAACACAAACATCAAGGTGCTGGTTGTGATTGTTATTGCTGAGTACCATAAACTTAGACATATTTCCAAATGGATGGGTAAGATCATGCTCTTAGTAGTCTGGAAGAAAACACCAAACACAAACAAAAAAAATCTATTGCTTTCATTGCCAGAATCAGTCCATATTCCCATGAAGAATATTAGATGTGCTTAAACTGTAGTTGTTTGAACAGTGAGTGGAAATTCTGAAAGTTTTAACACAAATCTTAATGCTCTCTGCCTCAGTCAGCAGCGATTAATGTGAAACTTGGCAATAGAAACCTAACCAAGAAGCAGCAAAAGTCATTTAACAAAGTTTAACCAAGGAGGAAACAAGCTAAATCTTCAATACAAGCATTAGAAGTTCTGGCACTGAACCCCTTTGAGAAGTGAGAAATACCCTGCTGGTTCCAAAATATGGGCTTGATTCTCAGCATCCTTTGGAATCAGTAGAAATCTTTCCATTGACTTCAGTGGGCACTGGATCAGGTCCTATCTCATGTTATAGTAGTACACATATGTGTAATTATATTCTCAAATATATCTGCTGTAATTATTAAATCTCTGTACCTTTATTGAAATAAAAACACCTTAGGTAAATATAAGGAATTGGGTCTTTGAGATATCATGCAGTTATGCGTGTGAGTAATTTTACTTCTGTGAGTAATGCCCTTATAGTTGATGGGACCATTCATATGTCTTTGCAGGAGCAGTGCCTTGGAGATACACTGCATGGTTATTTTATATAATTCCTGCTTCAACCTACAGGTGCACTCCAAATGCTTAGGTTACATTGGGCCAGTGTGTGGTTAGGAAGAACTGTACATAGTTCAGAAAGCAGCACAGCTGGGAATAAATGAATCCAGCTTTGAAGACTCCTCCCCAAAAGCAACATTAAGTAGTTCTGAGCAACAACTCATCTCCGTCCCCCCAATTACTGCAAATATTAATTTGAATTTTTAAATGAATTTAGTTTGACTATGTTCACACCGTTTTGGTATTTCTTCTTTTCATGGTCTGTGAAGGCAGCAAACTGCAAATGATAATTGAAGAATATTAGCAGACAGTGAATTTAGATTTTGTAAATGCAAACATTCATCCCAGAAACGGAATCTTAGTGTTTATGCTTATACAGTCAGGGAACAAACATATTGTGTGACATAAGTTTCAAATCCAAACTAAACAGCACAGATTTGAATCTGCAATGAACTGCTTATAAACAAATTACAGATAAAGAATTAGTCACCAAAAATATTGTGACTGATTTCAAACAACAAGTAAATTCTGGAAAAAAATTATGATCTGCTCAGATAATTTGCAAGCAGAAAAATTAGTCTAAATATTATTTAGACTTATTCCCCAAGTTTTATTCTTGAGGAATGTTATTATCCTAGCAGGTGGTTGGGAATAGTGCAACATTCCATAATTGGAAATATGTAGTGGTGCTGTAGCCAAGTTGATCCCAGGATATTAGAGAGAAGAGGTGGGTGAGGTAATATCTTTTAATGGACCAACTTGTGTTGATATGAGAGAGAAGCTTTTGAGCTTACACAGAGCTCTTCTTAAGGTCTGGCTCTGTGTAAGCTCATAAGCTTGTCTTTCTCACCAACAGAAGTTGGTCCATTAAAAGATATTACCTCATCCACCTTGTCTCTATAATTGGAAATAGACAACTTCAGTTTGTTTGTGTGATCTACCACCAGATGGTTTTGAAAACTGAATACAGATAAACTATAGTTCTTTTGGATCAGAACTTGCTTTCTAATTTATCAGTAAAATCAATAATCAAAGCTCATCATTGTAAAAATCAGAGATAGTTCAGGAGTATCAAGGTAGACATGCTAAACCTTGGGGTCATTCCAACTTTGTCATCTGTGATTTATTTCAGTATGGCACACACAAAACTATGTTAAAAGAACATTCAAGTTGCAAAGTCAATCACTCAGAAGTTAGGAAATGACAGAATTAAATGTTGCCTGTGTATCCATAATTCATCCCCGTGGGTATGTATGTATTATGATACGGTTTTTAATTACATGGTCACAGGCTAAAACAAAATGTAGCCTCAGGCAGACACCTGACATAAAATTTCAGCATAAACAGTTAAAGTGAGGCAGAGATAAACAGGGTCTTAGAATGGGAAGAACCAAGCAACCTTAATAACAGGCAGTGGCACTACCAGCCCCACCTATCAATGATTCTTGAATAGCCATTTTCCCATCAGAGGCATATACAGCACTATAGTCTTGTAGCAAGTTGGAAATCAACAGCATTTTCCCAAGATAGGGTCCAACTTTAATTAAGACAAGTAATCTATATTCATATCAATTCAGTGGATCTATTCTTAAGGGTTGCAGGATCTGTCTGTGTCTTAGTAAGAACAGACCAGTCTTTGATGGGGGGCATATATTAATGTAACTTTCCCCCTCAAATTTGTTTCCAGCCTCAAGAAATCCAACATCAGGATGTGTCTAATTTCTGTTGCTTGTCTTCTCCGTGGGGCAGAATTAGACAAGGATAACTTTCCTTAGCTGCAGAATGTACTCTACTTTGTAGAAAAAATTTCAGAAAGATTTCCCCCATTGTTAATGCTTTGGGCTAGACTATGATTTTAATTGCATGTATCAATGGAATTATTTCAGGATTATTCCTGTGTAAACGAGAGCAGAATTTGGTTATCAGATTTATAATTGACCATATCTGGCTCTTAGACGTCTGTAATGCTTGCTGATGATCCAAACTCTAAAATATTCTACCTAAGATGTCCTAAATTCAGAATGAATCAGAACATCTGAGGGACTAGATTTTCAAAGGCACAAAGGGGAGTTAGTTCTCAGACTTCTGTTGTTGTTAAGAGGCTGCACAGATAGTTTTCAACTTCTTTACTAGGAGATATGTGACAGCCTTCTTACCTCATGAACTTTGAGTTCAGTTTATAGCCTCTCTTTGCTTTTTGGAAATCATTAATTATTCTGTGCTGCACTCTGAGACCCCATTTAAAGGTTGGATTGGATGAAACAAATCCTACATAATGTGTCTCAATTGTCAACAAAGAAGTTGAAGAACATTAGTGTTTGCAGAATTATGCCTTTCCAGTGGCATGTTTGTTACTTGGCAACAGGATCTCTCCAAATGCACTCGAGGGACATTGTTGGCAATAGCCAAAGTGGCTTATAATACCACTTTCCTTGTAACGTATCAGCAGTAAGAAAACAATAATTTATTGACAGAGGGCACTTTTCAAATACTCTTCTTGCTTCTTTATTGCTCATTACAATTCTGTTTAACAAGTAGCTCGCTAGATCTTCTGTGGACAGTATATTCATAATGGTTAATTGGATTTCTTTTCAAAGACTGTGTAACTCATGATATTTCTGAGTAGCCACTCAGCAGTCAGGAGTCCCAGGACTCAGGTTGCTCTTAGCAAACTCTGAGACTTATCCTGTGCAGCTCTGGTTGGCAGGTCAGTTTTTCTCCTGGTAGAACAGTCTGTTACCCATATCTATTATGTATGCTTGTACATACTTCTTGGCTTTAGCTTGTTCTACTGGTTCCTCCACTTTTATGGCAACAAACTATTGTAAATAGACTATATAATCAACAGTGCCTTCCCTATAGACATTGGGTAGGGAGTCTTAATTTGCTGATTGTCTTGGATAACTAAATATTTCTTAGTGTCAGAGGGATAGCCGTGTTAGTCTGGATCTGTAAAAAGCAACAAAGAGTCCTGTGGCACCTTATAGACTAACAGACGTATTGGAGCATAAGCTTTCGTGAGTGAATACCCACTTCGTCAGACGCATGTGGTGGAAATTTCCAGAGGGAGGTATAAATATGCAGGCCAGAATCAGTCTGGAGATAACAAGGTCAGTTCAACCAGGGAGGATGAGGCCCTTTTCTAGCAGTTGAGGTGTGAAAACCAAGGGAGGAGAAACTGCTTTTGTAGTTGGCTAGCCATTCACAGTCTTTGTTTAATCCTGAGCTGATGGTGTCAAATTTGCAAATGAACTGAAGTTCAGCAGTTTCTCTTTGGAGCCTGGTCCTGAAGTTTTTTTTGCTGCAGGATGGCTACCTTTAAATCTGCTATTGTGTGTCCAGGGAGGTTGAAGTGTTCTCCTACAGGTTTTTGTATATTGCCATTCCTAATATCTGAAATATCTAAATATTTCTTGGTGCTGACCTCAGTATTTGTATGATTCAAAGCATAGCCTATAGTAAGTATAAGGAAGTACCATGAAATACTGTAGATGCTGAGGTAATTCTTTATCTTGAGTAAAATCAGCATACCACTGTTAGAGGTATAGTTAGAGATAAAATGAATGTATATAGATACAATAGTCACATGAGGATGGCTTCTGGAAGAATGATAATTGTGAATAAAGATATTTCACCTACCACCGCAATGCAGCTACATTTGGAGTGGAACATAACAATTGTTTAAAAGCACTCAGCAACAACACAACAATTTGGGGAAGGAAGTGAAGAAAATTTGTGTATCCAGTTTAAACTGCAGAGGGAATTCAAGTTAGTAGACTGACAGCAAGTGTTGGAATTTGTGCAGGACACTAGGGTCAACACCTCTACTCTTATGAAAAGCACCATAGGCTCTTCAAGTCAATTGAGACCTTCTTTAAAAGATGACAACTCTGGCAACAGAGGACCACCATATTGGGGCCATAGTTCAATTCAGATTTGGAGGAAAGACTGCCAACACCACTTCCTGAAGCACCGGCACATTCCTTGGAAATCTCCTATCCAAGTCCTGATGCAGTTCCACTTGACTCAGCTGGAGAACTCTGACAAACACAGCACAGAAGAGCCCTGAATAGAGAATTACTAGACTGGTAAAAACCTGCCTGAAGAACAAGTACACAATCTGTCCGTTTTCTGCCAAATCTGGAGAGAGTTTAAATAAATTTAAGTGGGAGAGGTAATAAGCGCTCGCTGTAGATTTGTTTTGGGTTCCCAGTGTCTGCTCTTGGTGGAATTAGATACAAATAAAACTACTGACCTTCCAAGCAGAAATATATATTGCACTTGGGGTTGTTGTTCCATCTTGAGCTCTTAGGAAGTGAACAGGTAATGAATGTATGACCTTTTCCAAGTGAACTCAGTAGAATTTGTTCAGGAATTCATCTCTCTGATGAACAGCTCACTTTAGCACTAGACACAACATGGAAAATATCAGAACAAAACTGAGGATGTCCTCCTGAGACACTGAGGATGTCCTCCTAATGAGCTGCCTGGAGACCAATCCCAGATACAACTCTACCAACGGAGGAGTGATCATTTGGTATGAAATTGGGCTAGTGAATTCCAACTTGCTAACAATATTAGTAGGCAGCATGTAAAATACTTGAGTCAAATTGAATTGTTAATGTGTTGAATTTATTTGACAAAACTGACATTTTTGGTTTTTAAAGGTTCTGTTGTAGATAGTAGTGTCAGATCTTTTTGGCAGAACAGAGCGTGGATGTACAGAAAACTAAACTCAGGGGGAATGGAGGAAGTTAGAAAGAAGTTAGTGAGCAGAATTCTCTTTTCAGAAAGAAAAAAAGGGCATTACGTTTGTGCAGTCTGAATCAAGAATTATTTTTTAACCCTCAGTTGTCCAGAAAGTTTTATTTCAGCACTGGCTGCTTCAGCTAAACTGTTAGTCGAAGATGGGATCTTTGAAAATTCTGATTGATAGAATTTAAAACAGATATGACACTAGCCTTATGTAGAAATCTGCTATATTTTTAAATTTAATGCATTAACAAAGATGATTTTGAAAGGAAAATGTAATGAATTATTCACAAACCTCCTGTGCTTTTGAAATGCTAACAGGTCAAATCCTTTGAAGGACTGCTTGAGTAGATTACAGCCTACATACAGGCATTCTAATTGTTTGTATCCAACCCTGAGATATCAGATTTACTAGTTTGGCCAAACTAATTTAAAGTAATATATATATATTTTTTTCTTTTCAAGTCACTAGCAATTCTGGGTTTCTCAGTTTTGGGAACTCCCAATATGAGACATTTTTTAAAGGGGCCTGATTTTCTGAGAGTGGACACTCAGCACTTTCTGAAAATTGAGCTCCTTTCGGTGTCTTATGTGAGGCACCCAAAATCACTTGATAACTGAAAATCTTGGCTGCGAGTGTTCACATAGCTCTCATTAATTTCACATAATTGATATAAACAAGACAGGAGAAATCTTCTGCTCAGATTGCTGAGAGAATTAGGTCATCCAGCAAATTAGAAACCAAAAGTTTGTTACCATTCAGAGGTGTCATTTGGGGGTAGATTCTCGAATGTGCTTTCTTAAAATTCAGGTTTGTAACTCTTCCTGAAAATGGCCCTAAACCAGCAAAATACTGAAATGCGTGTTTAAGCACTTCGCTGAATAGGGATGATTTTGCCAAATTGTGGCTGATAATAGAAATTGCAAACCTCCTTGTGTACTATACTGACTGTACCTTCTCCCAGGCAAGAGGTTCAGGGTGGAACTACAAAGCAAACTCCTAGAACAATGTTTGGATGAAAACCAAATGTCATGCTGACTCTCAAGGCAAATCAGCGGGAACATGTTTCTCATCTGGTTTGGCTTTAAATAGGAATGTTACTTAGGTCCCCCAGCATGTATTTCCACTGGGAAATTTGCAGGGACTTGAGAGGAATGTGCCGTATAAGTGGCTATTCCCAAACTCTTCCATCTTCCTGTACCCCCAAACTTGCTTCAGGAGCTCACGTCATGGCAGTGGTGGGGGAGGGGCAGGTGAAAGCATGTCATGGAGGCAGGGCTCCTTGCGTTCTTTAGCTTTAGGATCCTTTCCACTTCACATAACTCTGTTTTGCCCCCTCCATGCCTATGCTCCAACATCCACGTGACAGAGAGGGGCAGAACATCTAGGCTTATTTGAATTAGAACAGCTGTGGAAGAGGAGAATTCCCAGAGGTGTCTTTACTCCTGATGGATGCTTCGCGTGTAGGTGGGTGGTTCAGCTCAGATGGATGGTCTGACTTTCTTACTCAGCCTGTTGTGGCAGCCGTATTCTCCCACACGTTCACATTCCCTACAGCAACCCTTCCACAAATCCTCATTCCTGCCATTGAGATCAGTAAGGAGATTGAGAAGCAGAATCACACTCCTCTCCGATCTGTGAGAAGCAAACTGATTAGTTCTTCTGTTGCCCGGAGGAAACTCTGCATTTGAAGGGGTGTGAATGTTGGCGCTCAGCAGACTTTCCATCTCTGACAAGGTGCCTTTTACAGCTGTCACTGTCCTCCCAAGGGTCTGTGCATCTCTGAGAGGAAAGCTTTAATTATTACTCTCCTTTCAAAAGCAAATAGCAAAGAACATTGCTGATGAACCTCTTGGAAGCATTTGAAGACTCTTGATGGGATCCTCCGGCTGGCTCTATGTGTGGAGAAATAATAAGGGTTTGAAAAATAAAAGCATTCGCCTTTGAAAATGTACTTTTCAGTGCTTGACCTGTGCTGATTGATAATACATCTGCCGAATGAACAAATTCTTCTTTACCAGCCTCAGCAATACCAATGCCAACTGCGTTTGTTATTCAGGAGCACTTGACACTGACCAGCACTCTTATCTCATTGCTCAGTGAAGGGGAAGAGCGCATGAATCTGAATCACCTTTATGGATGGTAAATGTGCAGAGACAGAACACAAAAACTAGGGAGGAATTCTGTCCATCTCTGTCTACCTTAGCTAGCTATCCTGCAAGGGGACCGAGTTCAGATAACCTGCTAAATCTTTCCTGCCTCTGATTTCTAGGAAGCAGGGAAGAGAAACAGTGCTAAATAATATAGTTATGATGGAAACACGAGGCCCAGCGTGCCCCCACCATCCTCCTGCTGTATTTGATCATAGCTGGTAGTTTGAACTGTAAATAAAGCTCCATTTGTACTGATTGCAGAAAATGTAAACAAAATAACATTCGGATGAAAACATAAGATGCTTGGGTGGGATTTGCGAAGAGGTCTAGGAGTGTTAGGAGTCCAAATCCCACTGAATGTTAATAGGCATTTTGGTACCTCCCTCCTGTAGGCTCCCTTGAAAATCCCAGCCCTAAGGAATAAGATGCCAGCAGGAAACTGAGTGTGAAATTCACCCCTGTGTAGAAGGTCAGCATGAGGCCTGTACATCACTTGAGCCCTATTTTGAGGGTGTAAGTGACATTCAGATGCTGCATGAAATTCATGTTTATCTGCTCTAGAAGGCCTACCATCCTTGACAAAGGAGGCAAGCCAAATTACCTCCAAGACACCAGTCCCCCACACAGTTTTAGAGACTGTCTCCCTCCCACTAGAAATGCATCTTTAGTAGGTCCTAGGATTTGAAGATGCATTTTTTCGCTTGGCTCGGGGTTAGAATCTTTGGGTTGGATTCTGATTGGTGCAAATCAGGAGTAGTAGATAGGTGTAGGTGAAGAGATCTGACTGTTGATGAGTCCCAGCCAGTCACAAGGACAACACCACTGAACGCTAAAAAGAGAAGCAATATGAACAAAGGCAACAGTACAAAATATATGTATAAATCTCTGGAGGCTGAGCTCTGCAAAGAGATGGCGCTGAACAACATGATGAACTAACAGACTGTGCTGAAACAGACTAATGCATAACAAGACAGCTAGAAAGACAGGAGCAGCAAACAGTGAAACCAAAGACAGGTTAGGATGCTAAAGGCAAATATTGTGACAAGAGCACTAAATAAGTACAGTGAGTACTTTGGCACAATCTGAGTCTAACAATAAATGCATACCAATAGCAGAATATATAAAACAGGGTCTGTGACACCTCTTAATATTTTTGAGGCAATGCAGTGTGAAATAACGGATATTACTTAGACAAATACAGAATAAAAGTACAGTTCATTGGTATTAGATGGGTTTGTTTGGGGAGAATTTACTACACTCAAGTTTTATACTGGCTGTGTTTGCATCCTGCACTGTCGCACACTTCTACTTGAATTAATGCAATAAATCAGAACTCAGTCACTGACTCAGCAAAGCACTTAAGATTGTGCTTAACTCTAAGCAAGTGAATAGTCCCATTGACTTAATCAAGACCTTAGTCCACATAGGAACAAATGATGCCTCAGGCACAACCAGGCAACCACTTTCATTTCATACTAAAGATTTGTGTTGGCATAATTGAGGACTGGGCACTGTGTCTGTTTCTTGGGTCAGTGCAGCTCTGGTTCAAAGCCAAATACCACGCAGCCTCGGCTTCTCCTCTTCTCCAATTTCTGCATTTTATCAAAAAAAAATTCAGTTACTCTTAAAAATTATGATTCTTAATATGGACATATAAGAAAGCAGGATAGTAGGAGAGACAAAAGCAGGAAGAATGGGCTCATTTGGATACAGCTTGTTACAGCTATTGCTCAAGACAAGTTGGTCCCCTGATCTTCAAAGGCTGATACAGTGAAAAGCTGGCTATCCTCAATGAATGGCCGGCAGGTAGTTAAACAACTGGCAGATGTTTAATATTTCTTTGGATTCTGTTCTTTTAACTTAATTAATAATCTGCCTGCATGCAAACCTACACTGGAGAATACAGCTCCTCTCTCAAGTGCAGAGCTGTTCTCCATGATGAGTGCTCAAATTTAAGAATATTACCTTAGCTAGATGGATGTGTAAGTGAATATGACACTTGAGAAAGGTACCAGCTTGACTCTTCTGAAGGCCAAATATGTTTTTATCTCAGAATAGGCACAGCATGGAGAGCACCAGGGCCAGCTTCCCTACAATGCTCCACCACGGTGCCTCAACACTGGCCTGGAGGGACCATCTCTAGAAATGTGAATGCATTTGTTGGCCTCTCTACTGAGAATGTCAACAGGGCTGTCAGTCAGAGCCTATTATAATGGTAACTTTTGTGATGTGAATGCCAGGCTATTTGGGAGCAGGATTTAATCCACCAGTTTATTTTGCACAGGGTCCAGAACAGCCATGTCATTATAAGACTTTGGGTCATTATCAGCATGGACCACATTCAAACTAGTGACCTAGAGGGGAAAGGCTCCATATCCCACTATCAATCGTATAAGCCAACCTGTTCCTCTTGTACTGAATTTCTGAAATCCTACACGCATTTTTGCTGGCACCCCTGCTGTATTCATATTTGAGTGTATCAATGCATTTGATTCCAGCTTTTATTTCTAGGCTCAAGAAGGCTCTCCAAAATGGAACTGAAAGGTTCATCCAAGGTGGCTGGCAAAGAATCTAAGTGACATAGTGGCCATTTAAACTGCAGAGACCTCGGTTCAAATCTTTCCATGCTGTCGGTCAACAGTAAAATAGGTTTAGTTGTTTTAACTTTGTCTGGAGCAGCCCTTTAATTTGCTAACATTAAACTCCTTCCCCAGTTTGCAATGGTAGTCTCAGTTCTAAATGGGTCCTGCACTGGAATAGCAGAGCAGCTGGAGATAGGGAGTAAGATGGAGCTGTGGGTGGAGAAGCTTGCACAGCACCTGACTGCACATTGCTGGATAATATCTGGAGCTACTGGTCAATATGGGAGTTATGCCATTGACTTCAGTGGGATTTGGATCAGGCCCTTTGTCTTTCTTTTTCAGTGGCAGCAAATAATTCTCCATATGTTCTAGTTTGGTCCAGGTGTGAATAGCTTTCACAAGTGTGTTTGGCTTACATGTTCTGGTCTTTCCCATAGTCTTCTTATCCATCCAAAATGAAGCAGCTGCCGTCAAGGCCATTTCCTGCATTAGTGACTCTAGCTAGCATGCCAGTTTTAAAAAGAATTAAACACATCAAATCTGCCAACAGAAGCTCACAAATCCTAAGGCTGTTTCATCCTGTCTCCAAAGAGCTGTAAATTTTATAGAGAACTGCCATGGAGAAATGATATACATATTCACAGATTGAAGCCGGATATGCCAAGGTCCAAATCACTGGAAAGTGTCCTTGCAGAGACTGGGAAGGGCTCTGTGCTGTCTGGCCATGATAACCACTGAAAGGCAATGCTCCTGCCAACAGAAAGAAGGCCTATTCCTCTCCGAAAGTTGCCTTCAGGTCGTTTTAATCTTTCCATCCAACTTCACAAAGGCTCAGAGTATTTCTAGAAGAGACTTTGTTTTCCAAGGAAGTTTTATCTTTCAAACAAGTGCTACCTGATTTCTCTATGTAATATCACCAAGCCCATTCTAAAGTACAGCAAGTTCAAGAAACATTGATATAAAATATCTACCTCTTTATCTAAACAATTAATAAGTTGATGTGAAGATTTTTTTTTTTTTAAGTGTATATCCAGGCTTCAGAACACCAGCAAAAACTTTAGCTGTCTTCTGTTTTTACAACCTATCACCCGTATCTTTCTGCAGGGATTAGGTTATTAAAGCATATTTTAAATATCATGTTCTATTGAGGGAAATGCTGTATTAAAATGGAGGCTCCTCCCCCCCCCCCCCCCCCAAAGCCTCATGCTTATACATGACTCATTCTGTGCACTTTTCTGAAGTATATTTTAAGGGTGGTGAGAACTTTTTATCAAGTTTTTTTCTGCCTTTGACACCTGTACATGTGACAAGGGTTAGATTAAGCCCATTGACTTGGGCCTTGATGCAGCAAAGTTCCCAAGCATGTGCTTTAAGCATGCCAGTAGTCCTACTTCAATAGGATTACTGGCATGCTGAAAGTAAGGCATGTGCTTGGGAATCTTGCTGAATGGGGGCCTTATACTCTGATTCAAAGCCCACTCAAGTCAATGTGAGTCTTTCCATTGACTTAAATGGGCTTTGGACCAGGCCCATATATATTAGGTACAAGGTGCTGGGCACTCTGGCTCTTATTAAAGCACTTAAACACATGCTTAACAACTCTAAGCCTCATGGAAATCAACAGGACTATTCATGTTTAAAACTAAGAATGTGCTTAAGTACTTTGTTGAAGTAGGGTTAGATGACCTGGTGAGAAGAATGCCTGAGCTCTTTTCATGCTACAGCTTTCACCACTTGTTATCTCAGATGGAGCTGACCTGTGGGGAATGATGGATCCTAATCTTCCTAATACAAAGAACATCTGGGTTTTTAGTGTTTGTTTTGTTCTTTTCCCTGTATCCTTTTGTCCCACGCCCAGTTTTTCCTATTTTTCTGTTCTTTTTAAGAGCAATTTCTTCAGGTTCTGGCATCCCGCAGTGGTTGGTTTAAGGTTTTTTTTCCCTTTCTCACAATAATGTCTAATTTGATTCCACCTTCAGACAGTAATTTTCCCTTGTGTGGGAATCTATATTATTGATCTTATATGATCTGTTTCACTCTGGCAAACGTTTGTATTCCAGTTCCTCTTGGATTGACTTTGGTTTACTGCCTAATTTGAGAACTAACATACCCATAAGTAGCTCCTGATGTCTACGTAAAGTCCCTCATGGTAGACAAGAGACAGGACTTGGCTGTAATGAAAATAAAGGGGATTGTTTAATGAAGCCATTGGACACGACATGCACAGGACCTTGTTCTCCCTGGCTTTCTAGGCATTGCTTAATTTCACACACAAGGTCTTCTACGACCTAGCCTAGACTAAGGAATTATTTAGGATTAAAACATGTGGAGGGAGGGGAGGAAGTATTACTGAAATGAAGAGTTTAGGCTAAATATGAGCATAACCTTCCTTGCAGTGAGATGTAGTAAGTTGTGAAATATTCTCTCAAGGAAATGGTGGAAACCTCATCACATGGCACTTATATTTATTGGATCATTAGTAATGTGCATGAACTTTCCATACAAGTATTAACAAATCTTATTCATAATCTATATTTTAAAAAACACATTTGGGTTTGGCCCAATCTATTATCATGCTCTGTGTAATTATTTGGTTCAAATTCCAAAAAATGGTACTCGTATCATAAAATCAACTTGATCCTGATATAAGACATTTTTTCCATTGAAAAGATTTCCCATACTTATTTCTCCATGTCCAGGTTTCCGTTCTTATCCAGAAACGAGCTACCACGCATCTGGCTGCTAGTCATTGTGTTACCACTGGGTCCTTCCCTGGATCATTTGGCACTTTTAAAATGAGTTTGGACAAAATATTAGCCTACATACAGTTGGGAAGAATCCTGCATTGGCAAGGAGATGGCTTTGGATGACCTATTGGGTCTTTTCCAATTCTAATTTTTTTGACTTCCAGGGAGTACTTGACTTTTCAGCAGCCAGGATTTCCACTTACTGTAGATTAAATAACAATATATTCCGATTTCAGTGCGTGTCCCACTTGGGATTTAGTCGCTGTAAAAAATAACTTTGTTTCTGTGTCTTGAGCATATTAAATGGAAACTGCATCCAATCAACATCATCCCTAAGAAGTTGTGACTTAGATCCATTGAACTGCTCTATCTGTATTTTTCCATGGGAAGTGTCAAGATCAAAGTCCCAGAAAACCATTTGATCTTCTAGTTCTAAACAAGTACTAAAAGAGAACATGTGTGATATTTAATTATTACTGGATGAAGCACTCATATCTAAACAGGGAAAAGTTGGGGAGGGAAAAGTCTCTAGACATGCACAAAATAAGATCAATGATGAAAGTGGCAGAGTCCATGGAAACTCATTAAAATGAAAAACACATAGATCACAGAAAATATCTGAATGCAGGTGTAATGACCACTTTGCCCTGTATCATTAATAGGTCATTTGATATTTAGCCTATTCTGATTTACTCTAATTTCTGATTTATTCTTAGAAGTCTAAGTAGGAAATACGTGCTAACATGCTCTTTATTCTCTACAGAATAACCCTGCCAACTCTCACACCTCATATTTTGTATACAAAATCCAGCTGTCTCTCTCTCTCTCTACTTCCCAGCAAAGGTTAAATAGCTGAATGCTATTTAGTCAAATTTTATAACAAATAATTAAAACTAAACTGTGCTTGCCAAATTAAGGAACAATGTGGATTTGGGCCCTGATCCAAATCCCACTGAAATCAATGGGAGCCTTTTCAGTAGGAATTGGGTTGGGCCCTGCTTGAGGCATTATCTTTGCTTTACTGTTCGTTCACTCACTAAAGCCTCAATCCGGAAAAACACTTAAGCATGTATTGAACTCTAAGCATATCAGTGGTTCCACTGACTTCAGCGGGGCTGCTCACACCCTTAAAATTCAGCATATGTTTAAGTGTTTTGCTGGAGCAAGGCTTAAACGGCAAAATTCAGTAATTAGCAGGGGGTCTCCCAATCATTAATATGATTCTACTGTAATGAGACGTAATTATCTACATTGTGTTAAAAAGTTGATTAATTGGAGAGCGAAACTGATTAATCTTAAATATTAGCTGTTCAATAGTTGGAAGCATTGAAACCGTGTTGCTAAGTAAATTAAAGTCTGAAACTGTGAACATGCTTAACTTTCTCATGTGAATAGTCCCAGTCAGTTACGGTTCTGAGTAAAGCACATGGCTCAGTGGTTGCAGGATCAGGACTTGGACTTGTACCTGCCTGAGCAGAAAGGAGCCATCAATCACTTGATATTTCTGAAAAAAGATTTTAAACAGTTGGACTCAATTTCCCCTCTGCCCAGCCCCCGCCTGCCAGAGGCTTGCTAGATAGGAGTTTATTTGAAAACAATGATGCATAGCCATGAAACTGTTTTGCCCTTTATCACAGCAGCCTGGAAGAAATTCAGCTGAACAGACCCCACTTATTCATTTTGCAGGAAAAAAAATTAAAAGGCTTCTGTGTATTGTGGTAATGTAATTCCTAATCAATGGCAGTGTGTGTGTAACAGAGATTTATGCTTTTTAACTTCTAAGATTAATGTGCTACATACATTGTTGCTGTCAAAATGACAGCATCGTGGTCACGTACTTCATGGAACAGATAGGGACCTCATGCCAGACACATCCTTAAGGAAATGCAATTATTGCTGCCCATTTTACAGAGCTTAACTTTATTTTTTCTTGATAAGTGACAACAGAAAGGGATCTGAGGATAAAATGAATTTTACTAGATTAGCCACTAACCCTTTAGGATCAGCAGCTAGTTTTATTAGCTCAAAGCTGCGTGCTATTTTACGACAAGGCCATGTCTTATCTTACTGACCAGTGCCAGAATACTATCTGGGTGCATCCTCTAGAGAATTAATCTCTAAAGGCTGTATGGTACGAGCAAATGTGAACTGTACCCATCTCATCTTTGACATCATTCATGTCTCTAGGGCCTGACGATAGCTCTTGCATCACACATTGGCTTTCCTGGCATAATGGCATTCCACTGAAAAGAGCAGATCTCCAGAGCTACATGCCATCTGTGTAGATTGCCCTAGAGCAGGGGTCGGCAACCTCTGTCACGCGGCTCACCAGGGTAAGCACCCTGGCGGGCCGGGCCAGTTTGTTTACCTGCCGTGTCCACAGGTTCGGCCAATCGCGGCTCCCACTGGCCGCGGTTTGCCGCTCCAGGCCAATGGGGGCTGCGGGAAGTGGCGCGGGCCGAGGGATGTGCTGGCCGACCCCTGCGCTAGAACCTTCCCAAATTCTGTGTGTATGCATGTGCGTGCATGTAATGGGGCAGAAACCAGTGGGGAAAGTCAAAAGTGGGTGGTATAAGCTGAAACCTTCAGTAAGCGGTATTATGCCATATATACAAATGGACAGATGGTTAGCAAATATCGTGGGTAGAAGCAAACATCAATGTTAGCTGCAGTTAATTGTGCTCTTTTTGCATCTGTATATGTGTAATTATTAGGCAATCACCTGGCTGCTTATGCTCTGCAAGCCTCCTCATCGACCAAGCCTTACAAAGCCAACATTTGCACGTTGCCGATAGTCAGATACACCCATGGAAAGTGGTCCTTGTCTCTGGCTTTTGCCCTGTAAAATTGAATCGATTTCCTACCAAGCTCAAGACCATTTTCCACTGTATCCTGAGAGACACTAGAGATGGTCAAAAATTTTCTGCTGAAAATGGCTTTTTGTCAAAACCGAAATGTTTGTGAAAGAAGGATCTCTCGGGCAGGTACATCTCAAGACATTTGGGATTTTATGAATTAAATTCTGCCCAGAGACTAACAGGTAGCCAGTGCAGATTCCAGAGCATTGGTGTCATAGGCTCCCAGTGAAATACACAAGTTAATTGCACCGGCTTTAGCTTCTGAGTTGATATGACTCTTTTACTGTTTATTTGATCTCTGTATGCTTTAGTTGTATCTCCATTATTTGGCTCTGCAGAATGTTTTAGGATAAATTATTCTAATTTATTCTGTGGATTTATCGCTGTGAGCCTAATCCAACTGGTGTAGTCTGTGGAAAGATTCCCATTGAGTTCAATGGACTTTGGATCAGGCCCTAGTTCTACTAGATAATAGTCTGATAACTTCATTTAAGCAACAGATGCGTAGTTAAAAATAGGATTGGGGTTTAACAGGAGAAGAATTTTCTAGATGCAGAAACATCTGTAAAAGCAAATGAATATTTAAAAATACCTACCATGCTTTCCATCATCTGATTACCCCGGTTTGGAGTCAGATATCTGCTCTCTATGTAGCATGTGGTTGATCTAAACATTACACTTGTGAGGAATTCCGATGTGAGAAAGCACAGACGGGAATGATTGTGATGAGGAGTAACACAAGAGTTCCGAAAGGGACACTAAGAAGGAGTATAGCTAAGCCATTTGCATTCCAATTATTCATTCAAATTAATTACCAATGTGTTTGCAAATCTCTGTTAGGTTGATCTAATTAAAAACAATTAAGGGGGGAAGAGGTTTAAGAGATTATGTGGTATTGTTGAACCACAGAGGGAGTGGAAAATTTTCAAATTCAGTTTAGTGAGTTTGAAAAGTGTGTGTGGTGCTGCCAGACTCTTCCAAAATGGAAGCGCTAAGCCTGCTTTCCCCCAGATCCATGAGTTTGTTACACTAGCAAACTTTGTAGCTGCAATTCACCATCGGTACAGTTCTGGTGGAGGAGGTAGTGTATACAGAATAGGATGTAGGGTAGGCTTAGACAACACAATGGTAATAATGCTCAAGTCCTATCTACACGGTCTGTCAAAGGCATTCATGGCCCTCACTACGATAATATCTGAATACCTCACAATCTTTCATGTATTTATCGTCACACTACCCCTGTGAGGCGGGGCAGTACTATTATCTCCATTTTACAGATGGGGAACTAAGGCAGAGAGGGACTAAGTGATTTGCCCAAGGTCACACAGAAAGTCTATGGCAAAGCAGGGAACTTGGATCTCCAGAGGCACAGGCTGGTACCCTAACCACTGGACCATTCATCCTCTCTCAGATAGCCTCATCTGTATAGGGAATTTGCCCCAGTTCCAGCAATTGATGGCCAGTAAAGTCAACCCCTGTGAATCATGGTTTTCTTTGTCAACACTAGATGTTTACACTAGTGCAGCCAAATGGTACCTGACCATCAATTGCAGGAATGAGGGAAATTCCCATTGCACACAAAGATAGAGATTTTCCAAAGATAAAAATGGGAGCTAGGTGTCTAATTGCCATTGATTGTTAATGGGAGATGGGCATATAACTTCCTGTAGCGAGGCGGTGTGGTTCCCTGCCGCCCCGGAGAGGGACGAGCCTTTCCGGACACCAAAGTGCGCAGAGCCAGTGAATCCTGTGCCCGCCCCCCAGAGGTCAAGGCGCAGGACAGGAAGTATAAAAGCCCAAACCCAGAGCTCACTAGAGGAACCGCCGCCGGAGAGGCCAGTTGCCTGTGGCCTAGCTCCCGGTTGGGAGACCCCGGCAATCGGCGGCCGACCTGAAGACTGGCCGGACCAGCTGATGCGTGATGCCGACCAGAGCCCAGAGAAGCTGCCAAGCCTACCGCTCGCCAGTTACCCAGAGGAGCCCATGGTGCTTGACCCCTTGGAGGACACCGTCCAGACCCAGGTACCTCTAAAGGGGGAGTTAGGAAGTAGTCCGGGGGCAGCCGATCCGAGTCTGGCTGCAGCACTGCCAGAGCCTATGTCAGTGTGTTGCAGCCAGGATCCCCACTGACACAGCAGCAGGCCTTCTGCGGCTGGTAGGGCCCCGGGCTGGGACGCAATGGAGTGGGTGGGCCTGCATCCCCCCTGCCACCCAACTTGTGGGTGGCAGTCTCCCCCTCTCGCAGGCCCTTCGGAGCCAGGAGCTTGGGCCTGTTGTATAACTGTTTGCTCAGCCCCTGCCTGAGGGCCTGAGCCACTGACTCTTTGTTGCCCCGCCCCACCCCAGGGCCGGGGCCTGCTCGTTATACAGCAGTTGCTCAGCTCCTGTCTGAGGACCGGAGCCCAGGACTCGCTACTGCCCGCCAACCGGGTGTGAGTAACTGTTTTGTTTTGCCTCTACTGCTGCCGCGGCACGAGACGCCCGCGGCCAGGCTAGTTCCCCGACACAACTGAAAGGAAGTAGCGAGGTGGTGTGGTTCCCCTCCACCCCGGAGCTGGATTCAGGCTCTTCAGTTTTCATTGTCTAAAACACCAAGCTTTGTAGAAACTATTTTTGTTTCAACTATTGTAGCAACTTGGGATCCCCAAGGAAAGCCATGCAAGACAGCCAAGCGATTGACTTGTGCATGCCAGTTCCAAAACCCTTCTTGGTGCAGTATGCCACATCCCAGCCTCTCTTGACTTTTAGAATCTTTGCTGTAGCCAATTGTATCATTTAATCGAGGATTTATTGTGGTGGTGAAGTACAATTAATTAATGTGCGATGGATTGTTTTAACTAGGATAAGATCATAGGAGTATAAGGTTGACAAGCATTTATGAGTGATAACTGTGTATTAGGTATGTAAGCAAAGTAAGGCTGTAATGCAAGGCCTACTGGCTGAGGCCTGTAAGATTTCAGCTTAGCCAGGGCTTACATTCTGGAAATACAACATAGATTGGGCTACTATACGGTGGGTGCATAACTGGTTGAAAAACCATTCCCAGTGGTTCACAGTCAAGCTGGAAGGGCATATCAAGTGGGGTCCTGCAGGGATCAGTTCTGGGTCCGGTACTGTTCAATATCGTCATCAATGATCAGGGCCGGCTCTAGGATTTTTGCCGCCCAAAGCAAAAACAATTTTGGCCACCCCCCCCCGTTTTTTAATTACCCCACCCCCGCCCCGCCTCAACTCCGCCCCTTCCCTGCCTCCTCCCCCCAGGCTCTCAAGCCTAGGAGGGAGGGGGAGAAGCGGCACCCGCGCCGCGGCTGCTCGGGATGTCCCCCTCCCTCCCAGGTTTGAGAGCCAGGGAGGGAGGGGGAGACTCCGAGTGGCCGCGGCGCAGGCGCCGCTTCTCCCCCTCCCTCCCAGGCTTGAGAGCCTGGGAGGGAGGGGGAGCAGCGACGCGCGAAACAGCTGTTTCGCGTGCCGTGGCCGCTCGGGATCTCCCCCTCCCTCCCAGGTTTGAGAGCCTGGGAGGGAGGGCGAGTAGCGGTGCGCGAGCGGCAGCAGCAGCGGAGGTGAGCTAGGGCGGCCGGGGCACATTTTTAGGGGCGGCATTCTGGCGCCGGCCATGCCGCCCCTAAAAATGTGCCGCCCCAAGCACCAGCTTGTTTTGCTGTCAATGATTTAGATAATGGCATACAGAGTATACTTATAAAGTTTGAGGACAATACCAAGCTGGGAGGGGTTGCAAGTACTTTGGAGGATAGGATTAAAGTTCAAAATGATCTGGACAAACTGGAGAAATGGTCTGAAGTAAATAGCATGAAATTCAATAAGGACAAATGCAAAGTACTTCACTTAGGGAGGAACAATCAGTTGCACACATGCAAAATTGGAAATGATTGCCTAGGAAGGAGTACTGAGAAAGGGATCTGGAGGTTATAGTGGATCACAAGCTAAATATGAGTCAACAGTGTAACACTGTTGCAAAAAAAGCAAACATCATTCTGGGATGTATTAGCAGGAGCGCTGTAAGCAAGATACAAGAAGTAATTCTTCTGTTCTACTCTGTACTGATTAGGCCTCAACTGGAGTATTGTGTACAGTTCTGGGCACCACCTTTCAGGAAAGATATGGACAAATTCAAGAAAGTCCAGAGTAGGGCTGTCAAGCGATTTAAAAAAATTAATTGCGATTAATCGTGCTGTTAAACAATAATAGAATACTATTTATTTAAATATTTTTGATGTTTTCTACATTTTGAAATATAACAATTTCAATTACAGCACAGAATACAAAGTGTACAGTGCTCACTTAGTATTTATTGTTGATTACAAATATTTGCGCTGTAAAAAACAATAGAAATAGTATTTTTCAATTCACCTCATACAAGTGCTGTAGTGCAATCTCTTTAATCGAAGTTGAACTTACAAATGTAGAATTAGGTACAAAAAATAACTGCATTCAAAAATAAAACAATGTAAAACTTTAGAGCCTACAAGTCTCATCTCTGTCCTACTTTTTGTTCTGCCAATTGCACAGACAAACGAGTTTGTTTATATTTGCAGGAGATAATGCTGCCCGCTTCTTGTTTACAATGTCACCTGAAAGTGAGAATAGGCATTAACATGGCACTGTTGTAGCCGGTGTTGTAAGATATTTACATGCCAGATGCACTAAGATTTGTATGTCCCTTCATGCTTCAACCACCATTCCAGAGGACATGCATCCATGCTGATGATGGGTTCTACTCGATAATGATCCAAAGCAGTGTGTACCAATGCATGTTCACTTTCATCATCTGAGTCAGATGCCATTAGCAGAAGTTTGATTTTCTTTTTTGGTGGTTCGGGTTCTGTAGTTTCCGCATTGGAGTGTTGCTCTTTTAAGACTTCTGAAAGCATGCTCTACACCTCATCCCTCTCAGGTTTTGGAAGGCACTTCAGATTCTTAAACCTTGGGTCAAGTGCTGTAGCTAGCTTTAGAAATCTCACATTGGTATCTTCTTTGCGTTTTGTCAAATCTGCAGTGAAAGTGCCCCCCCGTTCCAACTCCTGCTCGTCTAGACGTCACGCCAGAGGCTCCCCTCGATGGAGCGTCCCAGGCTCCATCGGCCTCCTCCGGCCGCCCACAGGACAAGTCGGCGGGTCACGAGTCGGCAGACCCGCGCCGGGACTCTGACCTCGGTCTCGACGCCCCGGTACTGACCGAGGCGCCCAGTTCCGTGCGGGCCCTCTCTCCGGCACCGGACGACACCATAGTGGACGACACCACCATCGGTCCCGCAGGAGGACTTCAAAGTGCACCAGGACCTGCTAAAGCGGGTGGCATCCAACCTCCAGCTGCAGGCCGAGGAGATGGAGGGTCCGTCTGATTCCCTCTTTAACGTCCTGTCTCCCTCGGTGCTGAGCCGCGTGGCCCTGCCTCTGCACCAGGGTATTGCCGGCATCTCAAACTCCCTGTGGCAAACTCCCGCCTCCTTGGCCCCAATCTCAAAAAAGGCCGAGAGGAAATACTTTGTGCCGGCGAAGGACCATGAATACCTGTATTCTCACCCGGCACCCAACTCGCTTGTTGTGGAATCGGTAAACCACAGAGAGCGTCAGGACCAGCCCGCGCCCACCCCCAAAAACAAAGACGCCAGGAGATTGGACTCCTTTGGCAGAAAATTTTATTCGTTGGCTAATTTCCAGCTTCGCGTAGCCAACCACAAGGCCTTACTGAGCAGGTACGACTTCAAACTGTGGGAGTCCCTGCCTAAATTTGAGCCCCTCCTCCCGGACCGGGACAGGAAGGACTTTAAGGCTCTGGTAGAAGAGGGGTCGGCGGCGGCTAAAGCGGCCCTGCAAGTGGCGTCCGATGCTGCTGACACAGCGGCCCGCTTGATGGCTTCCGCCATCGCCATGCGCAGGGCGTCGTGGCTCCTGTTGTCTGGGCTGTCGACGGAGGCCCAATCTCTGATGCAGGACTTCCCGTTCGATGGCAAGGCACTCTTTGCGGACCAGACGGACGTCAGGCTGCATGGGATGAAAGATTCCCACACCACCTTGCAGACCTTGGGCCTCTACGTCCCCCCGGCTAAGGACAAGGCCAAATCGCTTCTGGCGGCTCAACCTGCGAGAACCAGATATGAGCCCCCGTACAAAAGACCCAGAGACCAGAAGCGTCGGTCTCAGCGGCAGTCCCGCTCTGCCCCGCAGCCTGGACCCTCTAAGGGAAAGAGGCGGTTTTGACTATCTGCAGGGGGGCACCGGGCCTGTTGCCAGGGAGACCCCCCGATTAATAAAGTTTGTGTTCTGCAACTGATTGTCTGCCTTCCTCAGGGCGTGGTGCTGCATAACTTCAGACCAATTGGTCCTCAGTACCATTTCCAAAGGCTACGTGTTGCAGTTCACCTCACCCCCGCCAAATCACCTGGCCTCTATTATCCCCTCCCTGGACCCAGGGGACTGGTACGCGGCCCTGGATCTTCAGGACGCGTACTTTCACGTCCATATTTTCGAGGGGCACAGACACTTCCTCCAATTCATGGTAGGGATGGACCACTACCAATTTGCGGTCCTCCCCTTTGGCCTATCCACGGCTCCCAGGGTTTTCACGAAATGTATGACCGTGGTGGCGGCCTACCTCAGGCGGGAGGGCGTACAAATTTTCCCCTACCTGGATGACTGGCTCCTCAAGGGGGAGTCTCGTTTTGAAGTGGAGTCCCATGTGGAGCTGCTCCTGTCGACATGCACCGATCTAGGCCTTGTCGTGAACGAGACCAAATCAACATTAGTGCCCATTCAGTGCATAGAGTTCATTGGGGCCCTGCTGGACTCCTCCAGGGCCACAGCCTCTCTCCCCCTGGACAGGTTTGAGACCCTAAGGGATCTCATCGCCTCGGTCACGGCCTTCCTGGTAACCACGGCGAGGGCGTGTCTTCGGCTTCTGGGACACATAGCGGCGTGCACTTACGTGGTCCGCCATGCCAGGCTCCGTATGAGGCCCCTCCAGATATGGCTGGCCTCCCAGTTCTCCCAAGCTCGGGATGGTCTGGACAGGGTTCTCACGGTTACGTCCCCGATACGGGGTTCCCTCCTATGGTGGTCCTGCCCGAGCAGTATGTTGCAAGGAGTTCCCTTCAGGGAGGCCAACCCGTCCATAGACCTGATGTCCGATGCTTCGGACCTTGGCTGGGGAGCCCACACGGGGGACATGCAAACCCAGGGAATGTGGTCGGCCCTGGACTCGCCCCTTCACATAAACGTCAAGGAGCTCAGAGTGGTACGGTTGGCGTGGGTTGCTTTCCTCACGCACCTCCACGGCAAGGTGGTCAGAGTCCTCACGGACAACACTGCCGCCTCACTCCCAGCTCTCTGCCAGGAAGCCCTGAACCTATGGAGTTCTGTATAGCCCACGATATCTCCCTGAAGGCAGCTCACCTCCCAGGCGTCCGCAATATGCAAGCGGACTGCCTCAGCAGGGTCTTCTCCCCCCAGTACGAGTGGTCGCTCCACTTGGAGGTCGCTCACCGGCTCTTCCAAGAGTGGGGAGCTCCCCAGATCGAACTGTTTGCAACTCATCAGAACCAGCGTTGTCCCCGGTTCTGCTCCAGGGGAGGGGTGGGGGAAGGCGCGATCTGCGACGCGTTCCTCCTGAGCTGGTCGGGCCAGCTCCTATATGCCTTTCCCCCATTCCCCCTCATCACCAAGGTCCTTCAGAAGGTGAAGGCGAACAAGGCGAAAGTCATTCTCATAGCCCCTGTGTGGGCCTGCCAGCACTGGTACGGGCCCCTCCTACGCCTCTTAGCAGCCCCCCCGAGGGCGCTACCGCTCCGCCTGGACCTCCTCTCCCAGGACGGGGGGCGCCTCCTCCATCCCAATCTGGCCGTGCTTCACCTGACAGCGTGGCTGCTCCGTGGCTGAATGAGGAGGAGAACAGGTGTTCAGAGGAGGTAAGGCGAGTCCTCCTGGAAAGCAGGAAGCCATCCACGCGTCGGACGTACGTGGCGAAGTGGTCCAGGTTCGCCAGGTGGGCGAGTGAGCGTGGGGTTTCCCCCTCCGCCGCACCTCTCCAGTTTATCCTGGACTACCTTTTATCCCTTAGGGCCCAGGGTCTGGCTCCTGCCTCAGTTAGGGTGCACCTCGCGGCCATATCAGCCTTTCACCTGGCGGTGCAGGGGCGCTCGGTCTTCTCCCACTCGATGATCTCCCGTTTCCTGAAGGGCCTTGACCGTTCGTTCCCGTATGCTAGGCCCCACGTGCTGCAATGGGACCTTAACCTGGTCTTGTCCTGTCTCACGGGGCCCCCCTTCGAATCCCTGGCCACGTGTTCCTGGTCGCACCTCTCGTGGAAGGTGGCCTTCCTAGTGGTGATCACGTCGGCCCGACGTGTCTCAGAACTCAGGGCCTTAACCTCAGAACCCCCCATACGGTTTTCCATAGGGATAAAGTCCAGCTCCGCCCACACCCGGCATTCCTCCCGAAGGTGGTCTCCGCCTTCCATATGGAGCAGAGCAACTTTCTCCCCGTGCTCTGTCCTAAGTCCCACTCCTCTAACGAGGAACGTCGCCTCCACACGCTCGATGTGCTTAGGGTGTTGGCTTTTTATCTGGATCAGACTAAGCCGTTCCGGAAATCCTCTCAACTCTTTATTGCCTCGGCCGAGCGGGCAAAGGGGCCACCTATCTCCACCCAGCGGCTTTCCCGCTGGATCACCTTGTGCATATGCATGTGCTATGACCTGGCAGGGATTCCCCCGCCACTGATCATCAGGGCACACTCTACGAGGGCTCAGGCCTCATCAGCTGCCTACGTCGCCCATATCCCCATCCAGGACATCTGTAGGGCGGCCACGTGGGCCTCAGTTCAGACATTTACTTCGCATTACGCGATCGTCTCCTAGTGTAGGGATGACGCCGGGTTCGGCAGGGTGGTACTTCATCCCGAAGTATTGTGAACTCCTACCCACCTCCAACAGGTATTGCTTGGAATCACCTACTGTGGAATACACAGGAGCAATCCCTCGAAGAAGAAAGGACAGTTACCTGTTCCTGGCATTCTTCGAGATGTGTTGCTCCTGTCTATTCCACACCCCGCCCTCCTTGCCCTCTATCAGAGTTGTCCGGCAAGAAGGAACCCCCCATACGGTTTTCCATAGGGATAAAGTCCAGCTCCGCCCACACCCGGCATTCCTCCCGAAGGTGGTCTCCGCCTTCCATATGGCGTGGGGGGAGCCTGTGGCTCCCCTTATAGTGCGATATACAGGCGCCACTCCAGGGGTGCTCCCCCAGTACGGTGCTCCCCCAGTACGGCTACTGCTAAGGGAAAAACGTCCGGCACTGGTGCACGTGGCGAGCACACACACCTACTGTGGAATAGACAGGAGCAACACATCTTGAAGAACACCAGTTACGGAACAGATAACTGTCCTATACTATTTCTTTTGTTTATATTATTATTTTTATTACAAAGATTTGTATTGTAAAAACAATAAAGTGAGCACTATACACTTTATATTCTGTGTTGTAATTGAAATCAATACATTAGAAAATGTAGAAAAACATCCAAAAATATTGAATGAATTTCCATTGGTATTCTATTGTTTAACAGTCTGGTTAAAACTGCGATGACTCGCAATTAATTTTATTAATCACGATTAATTTTTTTAAGTTAATCACGTGAGTTAACTGAGATTAATCGACAGCCCTAGTCTAGAGGAGAGCAACAAAAATGACGAAAGGTCTAGAAAACATGATCTATGAGGGAAGATTGAAAAAATTGAGTTTGTTTAGTCTGGAGAAGAGAAGACTGAGGGGAGACATGATAACAGTTTTCAAGTACATAAAAGTTTGTTACAAGGAGGAGGGAGAAAAATTGTTCTCCTTAACCTCTGAGGATAGGACAAGAAGCAATGGGCTTAAATTGCAGCAAGGGTGGTTTAGGTTGGACATTAGGAAAAACTTTGTAACTGCCAGGGTGGTTTAAGCGTGGAATAAATTGCCTTGGGAGGTTGTGAAATCTCTGTCATTGGAGATTTTTAAGAGCAGGTTAGACAAACACCTGTCAGGGATTGCCTAGATAATACTTAGTCCTGCCTTGAGTGCAGGGGACTGGACTAGAAGACCTCTCGAGGTACCTTCCAGTCCTACAATTCCATGATTCTCACAGAGTATTTCTCATGGCCCCGGGGCTCGGGTTTTCTGCCCTGATGGGGGTACTGGGGCTCGGGTCTTCTGCCCCACTGGGGGTGCCGGGGCTCAGGTCTTCTGCCCCATGGAGGGCACCAAGGCCCGGGGCTTCTGTCCTGCAGGTTTAAAAATATTTACTGGAGCTCTGCTCCGGACAGCTCTGGCTGACTTTTCACTATCTCTTTATCTGCTATTGTATTTTAGTATTTGTGGGATGTTTATTTGGTTAATGAATTTGTTAATAAAAGAACTTGTAAAAAACTGGAATTGTTTCTCATGTGTTCCTAGGGTTTCTTAATACTAATAATATTCCTGATGCTGAAGCCCTCGGGGGACCAAATCTTTAACCAATGCAGTTTAAGGAATTAATCAGTAATCAATGCATCCATTCATCAATAAGGCTACATAGCTCATTATTTCTCAGACAGTGTTGACAGAGACATTTGCTCTATTGATGATTGATTTCCATTTTCCTTTGTGCTTTATTACATCATAATTAGCACCTGCATCAGCCTATATCACCTTTGTATTATTTAAAATGTATTCAGTGCCGTAAATATAGCACATGGCTCTTGGACTCTTCCTGTTGTTGGCCTGGTTTGTTATGTACTTGTGGTCCCAAGTGCTCTAGAGCTGCATTTTCATTATGGAACAAAAAACCTGTATGTGGTGTTTCACATTCCCAAGGGCAACGTGACCTGAATGTGTGACCTGGATGTCAACATGTGCATTTCACTGAGAGTATGCAGATTTGTTTGCTCCTGTTTTCCTAGAGCATTGAAAACACAGCTTCTTTCATCCATAATCAAACACTATAAAATGTATGAGAGACAGGATAAAAGGACCAACTCTAGGGCAACAAAAACTGGTTGCCTAGGAGAGTTGGGACCAAATTCAATCCTTGCACAACTTCAGTGTGTGCTGATCTTGACTTCAGTGCAGTTGCATCTGTTTACAGTGGCAGTGAGAATTTTCCCATGGTCTTTAACTAAAAGGCAAACAAAATTGTACTGGAAACTGTGTGGTTACTTTAAAGTTGTCATGGATCCGTTTTTAGCAGTGATCCTTACTACAGGCTTCAGTGTCTATGTAACTTTCAAAGGGCAGTACCCCTAAAAAGTCAAGGCAGTGCCCCTAGTGAGTAGCTAGTTGCATGGGGAGCAACCACTCATCCTACCCAAAAGCCTCAGAGCAAAGCCCCATGAGTAAAGGTAACTAGAGGCTGCCATATTGGTTCAGCTGCACTTTTTGAGACACCTTTCTTAAAGGAGCCTAATGGTTGTGGAAAGAGCGGAGCACCCACCCTCTAAATATCAGTGCCTTTAGATGTCTCACAATGGGCACCCAAAATACTGTCACTTTCGAAAGTCAGAGAGCAAGTACCAAGCTTAGGAGTTCAGCATGTTGACACTGAATTCCATATAAATTTCCAAGTAGCTTACATCGTGGCAGGATAACTGTTTCCTAAATGATCTTGTAGCCAGGACAGAATGGTTGTTGCTCATGGGACTTCTGACTACACGGCACTTCTCAAAATAAGGCCCTGAAAACCCTTCACTGTTTCTTAAAAGAATCGTGAAAGTTTTCCTGAACTTTTTGGCAAATAGAAGCTGGCCAGATAACCCCTGAGAAGAAATATTAGACATTAATTTAATGTTCACTGAGATAAGCAGTTGCTCATCAGGAAAAGGATCTGTATTTGTCTTTGTAGACCATGAACTTGCTGATGGACCAACTCTAACTCATACACTTGGATGCAAAGAGAATGCATGGTGAGCAGTAGCAGGTGCATTGTGAGTGCAATATAGTTGTGGATGAAATATATGGCTAGCTAGTTGTGGAGGGATGCCTGGCAGGAAATACATGTGTGGAAGGAATGCATGATGGAAATTAAGACATTCACTAAGCACAGTAGAGAAAGGGATGCATGGTATGTTGGAAGCTTTTTGAATATAAAATAGAAGGAATTTGCATGAGTTTATTTTCCAGAAAATCACAAAGATATAAATGTGTGCTATAAGTTTTACATATTAGCTGCTCATGACCATATAAAGAACTTGCAAAATGCTAATGAAGAGTTTTACTGCATTAATTCAGCAGTTAACATTTTTATCACCTGAAACATTTAAAGATACACAGCATGTATTATAATGCATTGGAAGGGCTAAAAAAAAAAGAATAAAAAATGCTTTAATCTATTGTGACAGACCCAGATCAGTTGGTTGCAGGAGTCTGGTAGAAGGCAAATATACTGGGCACTGGATGAATAGTTTTCTGTTCCCTGAGTGACCAGAGCCGGGGCTGCCCTAGAACAACCAGGAACCTGCTAGAACCAATTAAGACAGGCAAGCTAATTAAGACACCTGGAGCCAATTAAGAACTTACTAGAATCAGTTATGGCAGGCTAATCAGGACACCTGGTTTAAAAAGGACCTCCCATCAGTTAGTGGGGGGCACACAAGGAGCAGGGAGTGAGAAGGCGTGCTGCTGGAGGACTGAGGAGTACAAGTGTTATCAGGCTTCAGGGGGAAGATCCTGTGGTGAGGATAAAGAAGGTGCTGGGGGGAGGCCATGGGGAAGTAGCCCAGGGAATTGTAGCTGTCACGCAGCTGATACAGGAGATGTTGTAGACACCTGCTATCCACAGGGCTCTGGGCTGGAACCCAGTGTAGAGGGCAGGCCCGAGTTCCCCCCAACTCCCTATCTGACACAGGAGGAGTTGACCTGGTCTGTTAGACACACCAGAGGGGAAGGTCTAATTTGGAAAGGGATCTAGCCTGTCCCTGACCCACTAGGTGGGACAACAGAGACTGCGGAGATTGTTCTCCATTTCCCCTATGCTGGCCAGTGTTGAGGTTAGTAACCATGTTGAGGTTAGCTTTTGAGCCTCTAGCAAAAGCGGCCAAACTGAGGGCTGCTGTGAACCTCTGAGGCGAGCAAATCCTCCAGAAAGCGCAGGACCCACCAAGGCAGAGGAGGAACTTTGTCACACTATGTACTTCATTGTGAGACCACCATGCAATTACATCTTTTAAAAAAAATCGTAGTCACATGGACTATATTCAACATAGAAGTGGGGAAGGATTTTTCCTAATGAGCATTTCATCCAGGAGGCTCTCCCCACCTTGAACCCAGCACCTCAGCAGCATCATTAAAAAAAGCGGTGGTGAAAACATTGCACAAAGCATTTTACTGGGCCTCCTTAACTTATTGTAATGGATGAATAATCTAAACTTCTATCTGCATGATTTTGTCTTGTCTCCCGTTAAGTTTAGTTGCTCCCTTCATTACATTCCTCAAACCAGAGGATTTTTTCAAATAGGTCTCTGTCCATGGTGCTGAATGCCTATTAAACTATCCACTAGAACAGTGGTTCCCAAACTGGGGTTCGTGAACCCTTGGGGGTTCACGAAGTGTTACAGGGGGTTCTTGGGAAAAAAATCCCTAATGGCGGACAGAGCTGTCCCTAGGGACCCCGGGCAAGCGGCCCAGAGCCTCTAGACTTCCAAGAGCATATCTATCACACTGAGGAGATTTAAACTTCTAAACTCCTTATAAGCAGGGCCGGCTCCAGGCACCAGCTTGGCAAGCAGGTACTTGGGGCGGCCGCTCCGGAGAGGGGCGGCACGTCCAGCTATTCGGCGGCAATTCGGTGGACGGTCCCTCACTCCCGCTCGGAGTGAAGGACCTTCCGCCGAATTGCCGCCGCAGATCGCGATTGCGATCGCGGCTTTTTGTTTTGTTTTGTTTTGGGTTTTTTTGGCTGCTTGGGGCGGCCAAAACCCCTGGAGCCAGCCCTGCTTATAAGAAATGGAAAGGGAGGTGGATTTTTTTTTGCTGTTTTTAAAATAAATAAGCAGCTAGTATTGTTTTTAAAATTATTATGAAGAACTAGTTTGAGCTTTGTTGTAACGTGCGTTGTCTGCCTGGACTGCTCAAGACCTGAATGCTTGTGTAGGAGGAACTCTTTGAGTTGGCTTCTTAAATACCTTCATGCTGTTTCACATCTGATACTCTTGGATGAAACATAGGAGCCTTGTCTTATAACAGGCTTATTCAAAGTGATACAAGCTATGAAAGTGAGATCTTGGAAGAGTGTTGACATTTTCATAATGTAATAAAAATACTGTAATGATAAATAATAATTCATAATAAATAGTGTGTAATAAGCATGTCATAAAAACACATTTTATATTTCCAAGATCACTTCTTTTTATAATTTATACTCAGGTAAAGGAGAAAATCCCTGGAAATATTCATTTTTAGGAGGGGGTTCGTGAGACTTGACATTTTAGTGAAAGGGGTTCACAGGTTGTTAAAGTTTGGGAACCACTGCACTAGAACCATACAATATATATGTATATATATATTTATGCACTGTGGGGCAATGATCAGGACTGGGACTGTGTCATGTTATAGGCTGCACAACACAGGCCCCAAATTCTGCAACTGACAGCATGTGAGCACCAGCACATAGCCCTGTTGAGTCGATTCATAGGGGTAGAGACTATCCCTGCTATGAGGATCTTAAAATCTGAGATAAGCAAAGTAGGCTGGCAGGAGAGAGAATCCATTATATACAGTTCATTCTCTCTCTCTCTCTCATAATAAAAGATCAATATTAAAATTTCCCAACTCCTCCTAGTCATTCTATGCTGGCTGATTTCTTGCAGGCATTTCAGCATAAGTGGGTCTGGAGAAGCAATTTCCCTTCATAGTTAGGTCTGTGAATTTTTTAAAATATGAATGCGGTGTAATGAAACCCAGAATCTCAAGGCAAAGCTCAGTTGAATCAAAAGAGTTTCTTCTGTTTTCATTTTGAAGCCATGTGGGCTGTGAATTTTATCCAATTTTGATGCAAAACCAACAATAGGCCATGCTTATCAAAAGTTGTGTGAATGTCCATGAGTCTTTTTTGTGGAAAATGATCTGAATTTTCAGTTTGTAATAGAATCTGAAAGTCAGATGATTTTCCTATGGTCCCAGCTTTTGTGGTGAATATTAAATGCGGTGCTGGTAACCAGTGGCACTCCTGTCTGCACAATGAGCGTAAAACACTTCCTTGGGAAAACATCACAATGATCTTTATTATTAATTGAAATGCCATGATCCTGCAAAATGTTGAGGATGAGATTTTCAAAAGTGTTCAGATCTGGTCTAGTTCTGGTCCCATTCAAGTCAGTGGGAGTTTTACCATTGATTACAGTGGGAGCAGATTTCGGCGAATGCTCATAGCTTTTGAAAATCCCACCCCAAGTTTCTCCAGTAAGGTATTGAGTTGTCTCAGCTCTGCTGCATAATTGAACCAATGGTGTTCAGCACCTTGTGGTGTTGGGCTCGTTATAAAGATGCTTATCTACAGTGTTTCCAACTTTCCAGAATGCCTTTCTCTCTCTGTGATACAAATCAAAACACTTTCAAAGTGGATGTGGCTTTGAATTAGCCCTTATGCAGCATTGCAAACATAATTTACCCCTTATGTCTAACTCAAACTCTCTGAGATAAGGGAAAGGTGATAAACCAAGCTGTAAAATGAAACCCTAGTTTGGTGTCTATCCTTGCTGCTTGATGGAATTTAAAGATGATTAGTGCAGAAATCTGAATAGTGAATGCCTTTATTATCACCTTCCACTTAGACTACTTCAGTAGCCTTGATAAATTGTCATCTTTGATACACCTCTACCCCGCTATAACGCAACCCGATATAACATGAATTCGGATATAACGTGGTAAAGCAGTGCTCCGGCGGGTGGGGCTACGCACTCTGGTGGATCAAAGCAAGTTCGATATAACGCGGTTTCACCTATAATGCGGTAAGATTTTTTGGCTCCCGAGGACAGCGTTATATCGGGGTAGAGGTGTATTGCATTTAACCATCAGACTATGGCAGGATCAGTGCTCTGGGGATAGAACCAGTTTGGCACATCACACCTTTTTTAAAAAAAAAAAAAACAATAACTCCTACAGACTGTCTTTGTCTATATCCTTTTTGCTGTAGCCTTAACAAATCTAGAGGGGTCATGGCTGGCTAGAATGAGATCTGATGATTCTCTTTATTAAGTGAGTTGATTGATGTCTTTGATTGTAGCCAGACTTTTAAAATTAATGTCAAAACGTGCTTTTTGCATAAAAACAGAATACTAAATTGTGGCCCCTGCTTTGCATATTTTTGGGAGGAAGGAAGGATGAACAGAGCTGCAGTGCCCCAGCAGGAGCTCTGGAGGCACTTGTACCCAATGTCTTCTGGGGTTCTTAGGGAAGGCCGCTACTGTTCCACACCTGAAGAAGGTGCAGTGTGTGCCTCCTCCCACAGCCAGACAGATCTGCTCACTGTTGCATACGGAAGGATGAGACATGGTCCCACCTCTTCTCCTAGTCCTTTACTGAAGCTAGAATTGAACAACACTACTTTGTGAAGCAATTGTATTACCTTAATGCAGGACTTATTGTTCCCTCTGGGAAGGAGCTCTAGGATGTGTGAGTGTCAACGAATAGAGTCTCTATCACTTTGGCACACCTCCCCCAATGCACTGGGTTAGTATAAAAAAATCACACCCCCTTCCTGGCATTTTCCTTTATTAAGAACAACAAAACCAAAACCTTAGCTTGAGCATCCACCTGAACTCCATGTTACAATGAGGGGTTTGCTGTGAGATTTCCTTTCTCAGCTCCAAGTCTCTCTGATTTAAAGACACCCACAAACATCTCTGGGCTAGAGCTAATGAGATCCAGCTAGTCTGGGTGGTAGGCTGAGTCAGTAAAAGAGCCTTGCATCTTTATCTTGGTCCTAGACCTGATGTCCTCTCAGAGACAGAAAGAAGCTCTTGACACCCTTTCCTACCTCCAGCCCCTTCTGTGCCTGTATAGACACTGGGTACCATTTGGCCCCCACACAACCCTTTTTGCATGTGTTTTATTAAAAAACATTAATTTGAGGAAATGAGAATAATAAAAGAGTGAAAAGCGAGAAAGGAAGGGACTGCTGTGGTAGTGTATGCACTGAGTGCCTCAGAGCACTGTTTTCTAGGGATGTTGCTGAATATGCCTACTCTAAGGCCTCCTGCTGTGGTGTATGTGTTACAAGGACTGCCTTGTGGCTAACAGACAGCTATGTACTGAACTGTTTTGGCTGACTGGGGTGAGTAAGGGTCCAGGGAAGTTCTGCATCACTGTTCTCAGCACTGCTGGAGTGGATCTGAGACTTACGAGAATTTTAGGCCGATCTCTTGCTGCTGGTGTAATAATGGGGCAGCTTCATCAGCTTCATCAGTGGGAGCACCAATGTAAGCAGGGTATAAACATTGTGTTTCTATCACCAGAGCCTTCCCAGAGCGGGGCCAGGTCACAAAGCAGTAAAAATGGCTGGCCTGTGTTAATGCTCCCACTGTTGTGTAGCTATCCGCATGACAGCCCAACAGTGAACGAACTGTCTACAATTCTCAGTGTAGACGTGGTTCTAACCTGCAGTAATGCTGGAAAGGACCTGCTCAGGAGCTATTGGACTGAAATTATGCTGATCACACTTAATTTATCATCACTTAGTGGATAAAACTGACTGTGGCCTTTTCTTCATTGTTAAGAAAAGGTGTGTTTTTACCTCAGGGTTACTAATGTGCATGAGCTGTCCTGAGGTAAAAACACAGCGGAGACCATGTACTTCAGTTTTATTGTGAGGTAAATTAGGTGAGGACAACCCTAGGCAGAGGTGATCTCGCCTAGTTTACCTCACAGTAAAACTAAAGTACCTTGTCTTCCCTGTGTTTTTACCTTGGAATAGCTCATTTGTATCAGTTATACCAAAATACCCCCCACCACCACACACACACACTTTTTTTTTTACCAGTAAAGACAAGGCCTGTGTGACAGGACTGGACTCCTTTGGAACTTCTGTTGTCCAGTCTCTTTGCAGCTTTTGTGACATCACTGGAACCAAGACTTTGGTGCATCTAGTTATTTGTATGGGTCTAATGTGCTCTCTTCTCCCCCTCGAAAGGCTCCAGTTTGGGAGACTCGGGTAGGGGCTTCAGTTTAGAACCACACCCATTTGGATGAAGGATTGCTTAATAAAGGTAATGTTGCATCATGTGGCTTAAGTGTGGGGGAGCTGATTAATGTAAAATAGCAAATCTGAAGTTGTGGAAATATTAAAAAAAAAAATAGAGCAGGAAACCCAAATGACCACTATAAGCCCAGTAAAATGGAGAGCATGAAATATGGAAGCCATACAAACATATATAAGGGTATTCGTATTAGTAGCAAGTGAAAAACATTTTTAATGCTGTCCAGACCTGAGCCTTTCTGTGTTGACGCTGTTCTCCCCTGTGTGGACTGGTCCAGATAGGAAAGAAGTAGGTGAACGTGGAACAAGTGAGAATAAAATGAACCAGAAGGCTTGCTTTCGTAGGCACCTAAAGGAACAACAGTAGAAAATCCCAGACTGCAATCTCGGGACTGTCTTGTTAACTCCAGCAGTTGTATTCATTATAATTATGCCTATTGATTCTTCGACTCATTCATTGCTATAGCTACCAAACAGTGGTAACTTAGGTAACTGCCACTTTGAAACCTCTGCATTGGCTTTTCCAGCGAGAGTCCAGCTGAGTGAGGTGGCTGTCCAGAGACTGGAAGCATTCTGCATGCAGAGGGACAGAGGCAGGTAGAATGCCTCTGGGGTGCTATGTGAGCATGCTCAGAAGTGGCCCATAGTCCTTTATAGAGCAGCAGTCCAAGATCCCTTTACTGCTGGCCTCTGAGGAGCCTTATTCCCTGCATAAGAGAGAGGGGATTTGGATTGTGGCTGCACCTCTGCCATTCCCAGCCCAGCCATGCCCCCTTGAGGTGTGGAGTGCTTCTTCCCCCTGATTCACCTCATAGATGTGCAAAAAGGCACCTTAGTTCATCCAGACCATGTGCTTGGCATTGCATGCTTGTTCCCTGCATAGTACACTTTCTAGTGTTTGTTTCAGTCTAGTTTTATATAGCCCAACCGAAGGGGCTTCCATCACTTTCCTCAGCCTCTTCCACAGTTCCCATCGTCACAAGATTTCCCCCTTACTAGAGGTTTAAATCCCCACCCCCTTCTTCTATCCAAAATAATTCCTCTCCCTGCTTGGTGAGTTTGCTCATCAAATACAGTAGTATACTGTATGTAGGTTGTTATCATGTCCCTGCCCTTTGTCATTTCTTAGCCACAATAGACTTGTGTAGGTCCTCTAGTCTTTCCATTTAATTCACTGTCTTCAGAGTCCTGTATCTTTTCTCTGGCTCTTCTCTAAACTCCCTTCAATTTGTCACTATCTTTTTGGTACCAAGAGCAGAATGCAGCATTAATGGTATGCTTGCATGAGAGCCATGCAAAGAGAGGCTATTATTACCTCTCTGCTTTCCTGATGGGATCCCTCTGCATGTGTCCCAAAGTTACACTGGCCCTTTGTCCAGGCCATACAGGAAGAGAGAGAAGGTGTAATTTAATTAGGCTGCAACTTTGTTAACGCATCTAGAAACTACTCCTCAATAAATTGTACTGGACAGGTCTTCTCTTTCCTTAATCATTTAACACAGGTGTAGAAAATTATTTTTTGTCAAGTTCCAAATTTCTTGGTCAAGGTATAGTCCAGGTTCAGACTCCAGAGAAAATAATAAGAAAAAAAACAATAATGACAATAATAAGTAAATAAGAAGATTTTGGGTCTGTTCAAAAGTGCCTGGCGGTCCGGAGTTGGACCATTATCCGTCTATTGACTACCCCTGGTTTAGCCCTATTTGGGGAGAGCTGCATCAGTTCTGCCCAGTCTAACGCTGGCTCCCACCCATTGCTGCAATCCACTGCCCGCTGTATGTTGGTTAAGGAGAACCTGGGGAAAAGGGGGTTGTGTCCCTGATGTACCATATGTTAGGAACCCCAGCTTCCTTAGACATGCCTTCTGCCAAGTCCACTTCCAACTCCAGGGAACTGGGCCGTCTGTGGACAGTAGACTTGCTCTGAAAACCTGCCACCTGCTAAGTTGTGACATCTTGAACCTTATCTCCTGACCTGCCCCCACAAAGTTCCTGACCTGCTGTGGAGAAGGCAACTCCCCTCCCAATCTGGTGATGAGGGAAACATTCCTTCCCAGCCCCCGCCCCGCAATATGACTAGTGCAGTGCCCATAGCAGACCATAAAACTTGGTCCTATTCTGACCCCAAATGTGGGAGAGTGGGTGCTGCTGCTCCAAGATGAAAGGGGGCACTGTCTGGTGAGAATGGGGTATAAAACTCCCTTCCCCAGGTGCTCCATGTGCGAGTGGCCAACCTGAGCCACTTCTGGTCCATATCAGGTCAGGTGATATTTTCCCTCCCCCAATGCCCATCCCTCTTAACTGAAAGGAAGGGGGCATTTTAAAGGACCCTTTTTCTCTCCCCTGGCCAGACAGCCCCCACACATTCAACCAGCTCTTCCCCCCACAAGGAACACATTTTGTTGCTATACCTCATTGCAAACTCACGTCTGATTTGCTATTATCATCAGGCCTCTCTTTCATTAGTGATTCCTGGGTTTCTCCCTCACACTGAATTGAATATCTGTGTTCCAGATTGTTTTCCCTGATGTATGAGCTTGCATCTTACCAGAGTGAATTGCGGGCTGCTGTTTTCTGCCATAGGTTCACGTGTGCTACTTCTGTTTCTGCTCCACTGTTGACAGCTCTGCTCATTTAGAGATATCTGCAGGTTTCATACATATACTATTTACGCCACTCTCCAGATCACCGGTGAAGTTGTTCACATGTAGCATGTTATTCTCACATGTTAAGCATGTCTTTTCTTCCTCAATGGAACTCCATATCCTTACCCTCTGAATATTGCTGTCATCTTTATACCCACTCCTTCAAACAGAGCCCCAGGCCCATCAGCTGGAGCATAACAGGACCTATTAAGAGACTGCTATAGTTTGAGATAAACGTCAGACTTCCCACATATGTCTGCTGAGCTATAATGCTGTTGATTGCCATAGTTTACACACACACACTTTTAGAAAAGGTCACATCAGTATGGTAATGGCTTAAATGAGAATTGCTTTATTATTACAGTTATGTCTGTAACTGCAGCCAGCTGATTAGCCAGCCAGCTGTGGCCAGATACCTCTTGCAGATCCTGTCTGATAAATGCATCTTTAAAAGATTTTGGGATGAACTTTAGCTGTGCTTGTTTGTTGGTTCAGTTTGACTTGGATTACTTTTTAATGCACTGACAGGGAGCATTTATCAATAACGCCACCAGGATGAATGCTTGTCATTCAGACCTTATCTGGTTGAGCACCAAATGGAAAGAAACTACCTTCGTGTTTCATTTGTCTGAGTGCCACAGTGTATGGGCTGTGGGAAATGCTCAAGAAATGGTGTCTTTTGATAGATTTTTATCTTTCCTTCTGTGCATATGTCAGCAACAAGATCCTACTGTGTATGAGACACTCGGCCTACTTTGATTCTGCTTTACTTGATTTTTATCAAGTCTATTGTTAATGGATCAAAGTTTGAGCTATAAAGCAGCTTGTTCTGCTACCAAAAAGCGGCATTACTTTTTTTTCAAGTGACCAGCATTTTATATCAATTAATACATGTAATAAATAATAATGAATACCACTTTGAGAGACTATTTGATTGGAAAGATGCAGATGAGAGGATTTTTCTGGCAATAGAAGCTCCAGTGAGATGACATTTCACTGCCATATAACTCCAATAAAAAGTTAGCATTTCCTGTTTTGGTTCGTTTCTGCTGAGTCAGCAATTCCTCTGGGATTTTTGTTTGGGGTTTTGAGTTTATAATTTCAAGGAACTCCTCCTCCCCCAGCATCCCACCAATCTGTTAGGATTCCTCAACATTTTGAAAAGGATGCATTTAGAAAAACATAAGCTCCCTCCTATGAGTTGCTGAGCACCCTTAACTTTCATTGATGGGATGGGAATCCCAGACAGGCCAGCTCCAGTGGACATTATGATGATGATGTACTATTTGTAACTGTAACACGCAGAAGCCCCAGGCTCGGTACTGTACAAACACACAGGAAGGGACAATCTTTCCCCCCAGATTGCCTACAGTCTAAAAAGGCAACAAACAAACAAACAAACGGGGTGGAGGGTGGGAAGGATACAGCTTATGACCAAGAGGTCAGGGTGAGGAGTGGCAGATATATTGTTCATTCCAAGGGACTTTTTTGGTGGGGGGGAGATGGGGGAGTTGAAAAGTGGGGTAGAAAGGGAATGAGGTTGATGAGGTACAGAGGGGAGATAGGAGAATAGGCATTATGAGGAGGAAGTGGGGGGGCTGGGCACAAGGGCCAGGCATCTGGTTGGAACAGAGTTTGTAGTTCAAAGAAATCCCAGGGTAGATGGTCATTATGGTGTGCGGAGGCTGCTCCTCCCCTACACCTGGTGGTACTATGTTCTTTGTGTTACAGAACAAAAGCACAATGCGGGGTCAATCCTCGGCTTCACCTATGCCATGATTAGTAGTGAAAACATTAGCAGCCATGTGCTGTTGCTGTGATGTGGTGGCATTGGGCTAAGGTTTCTCAGCCAGGGTGGAGGGGCCTAGTGTGCTGCAGATAGGAAAGAGATTCCAGTGGAGGAGTTGCTGGTGAAAGGGAAGCAATGCAAATGTTCCAGCTGGACTGGAAAGTGGAAAGCTGCGTTTGTCATCCCTGTCCCCCGTGAACAGGACTTACTCACCCTGGGCCTGATTCTCTAGCACCCTGCACCTCATGCAGTCATTTACACCAGTGCAAAGTGGCTGTGAAATGCCGCCCAATCAGAATGGTGGCACTTGCGCTTACTGTGCATTGGGGTAAGTGACTGCACAAGAGGCAGGGCAATGGAGAACCAAGCCTAGAATAGCCTGCTTCTCTGCACCACTTGTTTATCTTCCAATGGGGGAACAACTGCCTTAAGATCCCCAGCGGAAGGGACAGGAATATATTTTAGCTGAGCCACCTACTGATATAATCCAAAATGGGGGAGATTTGAGCACTCTCTTTCTTTGGCTAATTATACATTGTTCAGCTTAATTGTCTGTCTCCAGAAACAGCCTTCAATTCAATTAGACGAAGACTTTTGTTGAAATGCTCTGTACTAAAAAAACTGGGGAAGAAAAAAGACATTAGACAATTCGGTTCTTACCTTTTTTTTATCCAGCTGTACATAGTGGAGGAAGGTGCCCTTTATTAAAGGCCATTTTAAACAATATTCACTGACGTGTGTAATTTGCTTTGGATAAATTGTCCTTGGGCTTTGGGGGTCATTTATGTTCCTAAATATCTGTAACCGTTTTTGATTTGCAGGTAAATTTGTGGCAATTAGTCAAAGTTTCTGACAGTTCCCTATACACTCAGCACCTCGGTTTGCGTTTCATTTATTTTCTATCCTAGAAACAGAACAGCACTGCTGAAGAGTAATACCACTGGGATATTATAAAGTCATGATTACCTAGTTCAGTTGCATTAATTAAAAAAAAAGATTGAACTTAATGGTGGGCTAAGTGCTGCTGAAATCTACTATGTACATGATCTATTTGCACACACTCCCTTACAGCTACTTTTAAAATTCTAGAGCCTGGGTTCCCTTAATTCCCATTGGAATCACTGGGAATTCTGGACTTTCAGCCAGCCCAAGAACAGACTGCAACATCAGACTAGCTGGACTCTGCAAACTTGTTACCATTTTGTAATGGGTGAGGAAAAACAAATCTGTGGGTTGTTTTGTTTTTGTTTTAAATCTCTGCAGAATCTAAAGCCCTTCCTGAAAGGGATTAATTTGGTCTTTATCAGTGGAATGAACACAACATACAGGTGCCAAGTTATCAGTCCTTTAAATTTAGTAAACAAAACCCGGAATGAAATAAGAAAGGGGAAGCAGCACACAATAATCCACTCCCATGACTGTAAGAGGATTAAAATCTTGCTGTCCCCCGGCACTTGACAACTTGTTTTGATGACACTGTGGTGACAGCCTGCCTCTGGAGTACAAGCACATACCATAGATTGTATTATTTGTATTGTGATAGCTCCCAGAATCACTAGGCAGGACCAGGGCCCCATTGTGCTAGGAGTTTGTATCACCAGTCCTCTTAGTCTAGTGTCTGGTAGGAACAGTCCTTGCCCCAAAGGTGAGTCCTAATTGCCCTTTTAGCAATGAACATACAGCTGGATGGTGAAATTTTCAAGGTGGACAGTGGGGAAGCAAATTCCTCCCCAAGGCTTCCTTCACGGAGTTTCTTCCTTCCTTATTGGTGTGTAGGAAGAGTTGCCTCTCCCATGGCACAATCCACACAGGATTGCCCCAGGGGTGGTTCCTTTCCCCGGGGATGGGGTGGGAGGCCCTGGAGTGATTGCAGAATCCACTCCCTGCACTCACCCCACAGTGGCAGCTCCTGCGACTTCAGTCCCATAGGGGTGTCTGGGCTCAGCTCCCTGATTTGGGTGTTGTAATCTCCAGGGTCATTGGGTGAATCAGTTAATCGCCCTGTGCTTTTGTTTCCCATATGTAAAATGGAAATAATACTTCCTTTCTGCCATCCTCTGTCTGTCTTGGCTGCTTGGACAGTAAAGTCCTCAGGACAGGGACTGTGTCTTACTATGTGTTTGTATAGTGTCTGGCACCATGGGCTCCAACCTCGGTTAGGGCTTTTAGGTGCTACTGTGCCACACTGAATTAATCTTGTGACTATAATTAATAACATGCTTTTCTGAACACTGTGGAGAGGGCCTAGCTGAGTAAATGAAAAGGAAGAACTTCAGGTGTCAGAAAGCAAATTAAGTTGTCTGGTACAAATATACATAGTGGATTCTCTCTTCTGTCTACAAGGCAGAAACTCAAAAGCCTGCACCTTTAATTTTTCTGATTATAATAACTATTTACTTGATCAATAATGACAGTCTAATTGTAAATTCATTTGCAATATACAATGGACTGGAGCTTTTGAACCTCCTTGTTGTGTCTGGCAACTACAGGGGATTAATTGCATGTTGTCATAATGGCAGAGCTGTCAAATTCAGCCGGAGTGCTAATAGCAGGATTATTATTTAACAGATCAGTCTCTGTGAGGTCGCGTTTTATTCTGCTTCACTTGGTGGGTTTAAAGTGTTTTTAAGAATTCAACACCTAAAACAAAAGTCATTGTGAGTTCAACATGGAATGCATTAGAGGTGCACTCTTCCACCCCAGCCCCGTCTGCAATTTGAAATAATTGTTTCCAAATTAATAGTGGAAGATGCTGAATGCATGAATCATTTTCACAAGTAAACAGCTAATGGATTTATAAACTCTTTGTGGTATCTTGCCTGATGCCAGTCCAAGACTGGTGATCAAAATTGGAACCCGCCTAGCATAGCTGAGTTGTGACCTGCACTGTGTGGTCTAGATGGAACCTTAACCCATATTCTGTAACTAGGAAAAAGCGCTGCATAGTCTAGCTCAATTCCTGTCTATGCTTCACACTGGTGGAAGCAAGCTATAAATGGGTCATTGGACAACTGTTTTTGGGTCTCCTAGGCCAGCAGAGGCTTTATAGTGCTGCAAATTCAAGACAGCACAGACCATGTCATTGAGCCTCACCATTATGTGTAAATGCCGGCCCATTTTCCTTTTTTATTATTTCCCTATCAGTTTCCTTTCTTTGCACTTACGCTACAGTAACTGTCAGAAATATGAAACTGTATTCCACACGTGGCCATGAAGAATTTATGGGAAGAATCATCTGTTTAACATAATGGCTAGACATGAGCCCCAACCAATCCCCCCCAGATCAAACACGCTCAAGCATTGACCCCAGATCTGAGTTTGGGCTGAAGCAGCCGAGCTGAAGGGGAAAAGCTATTAAAAAAATGTTGACATTCAGCTCATGGAGTTGGTGCCATATGTTCATCTCAAATGGGGTGTGGCATGCAGCCAAGCAGACAGAGAAAGGGAGATGGTTTACAAAACATGCAGATCCGAAGCTTCTAAGGGTAAAGCAGATCATGGGCAATTCCGAAGAATGGCCTCCACTTCCCACTCCCCACCTCCATGTGCTCCTATTTCAGCCACGTTGTCCCTGGCAACTTCCCCCATGATGACTGAACAGTCGACACTCCTCTTCAGAGAGAAGTTAATGCTGCTAATTCTGCAACTGACCTACTTTGTGGCCTTGGTCAAAACTAGCCAACTTAACCTCTCCATACCAGACTCTGCATCTCACTGCACCAGTTTTAAGCCTACTGGACTTTACTGAAGTCAGTGGGAGCAGTGAGCCTGATTCTCTGCTGCTTTGCATCTTTTATCATCGTTTACATCACTCAGAATTGGTAGGGTTTCATGCCCACTGTGCACAGACGTAAACGGGCCAAACTCTCTGCTAGCATAAATGGGCACAGACCCATTAACTTCAATGAAGTTTTGCACATTTAAAGCAGCTGAGAATTTGGTCCACAAGGTAGTGGAGAATCAGGCCCAATAATTACATATGTACATGATGGATGTTTTGAAGATTCATTATTTACTGAATGGGGCTGATTCCACCACTTATACTCAATGGGCAGTCACTTGAGTATGGATTGCAAGGATGGCCCTACACACTAACTGTCATAAACATCTACAAAATAAATATCACGACTCCAAACATTACAATAAAAGAGTTTTTATGCACCAGCTCAGAATTTATTATAATACAAACAAGTTTGTCAAACACAATATATTCTCTAGTTATGAAAATATCAATGTTTATAATTCAAATAGGTGATAGGTCTCATTATTATAATTTTATATACTCAACGTTGTGTTTAAAAATGACTTTGTTCATAGCTGTGATTTTTCAAGGACATAAGCCTGCAAGTAATTGTCAGACTCTCTCTTCACAGCTTTTTTTTCTTTTTCTAATTGTAGGTATCTGAAATATAAGTTAAATCAAGTAAGAAATCCCCTCTCTGCAACCAAGATACTTCTGTCTCCAGAATATTTTATTTTCCTAAACAGTGAGACAGCAAGTGCTTAGTTAAGTTTTTACTATAGGAAAATTAGGAGGTACAAAGAATACAGCAAGACATTGGCTAGTTAACAACAGTCATTGCAAGATGCTTCACAAAACCAAAAAAGGCAAGGATCATCAACAGCAGCTCTCATATGGTGGACTAAAAAGTCAAGGCTTTATTTCCCAAACTGTCCCCCCCCCACAAAAAAGGCTTCAGAATGTTTATTGTTAATAAGTTATGACCTAATCAAAACCCCATTGAAGCCAGTGGGAGGTTTTTTGTTGACTTCAATGGGGCTTTGAATCAAGCCCTTAAAGCCCCAAAATCATTGGAAATGAACTGGTTGATTAAATACCTATGAAAATAATACCATGTTATTTCAAAGACTGATATGAAAAAGGTAGTGAGGTTTTTAAAAAAAAGAAGATTACAGTAACCTGGTGGAATATCTTTAGTTCAGAAATGACATCTTCACACTAAGAGTTTTAAAATTTTAAATATGGCCATTTATTAAAATTAAAAATATAAGTAGGGAAAAAAAGAGAGATTACACTGCTAGTTTGCAGGACCAACATCATGTTAAGAAAAGTTAACAAATCACACAATGTATATGGCAGATTATTCCATATACTGAATTGAAATATATGCATTTTTTAAAAAACCTAAACATTCAGTTACTTATGTAAGGTTATTAATATATTAAGTAGAATAGTGAAATGTTCATATAAATACATTTTGTTTTCAATATTAGATACGTTCTCAAAAATGAATAGCTTACTCTATATAGGTATATTGCACTTTGACTTATTCACATGTAACTCAGACTAGCATTATTCTTCATAACAAATTTAAAATAAAAAAGAGATCAATACAGTGTCTTTCCCAAAATTAAATAGCTAGTACCTTTTTTAAAAAGGTAAACTTTGGTTAATATCAATTTACACAGAAGGAGAATAAAGAGAGAGCTTGGGGAATGGAGGGGAAAAGGACAAAGACTAATAAATAAATAAGTAAATCAGTAGTAAAGAAGCTAATAATTTTACCCTTATTTAGTTGTCGGTAATGACACATTTAGAGGCCTAGCGTTTCCTTATGCTTTATTATTGCAATTACTGTTTTGCATACATCATGTTTTGTCAAGATTAGTGTGAAAAGATCACAGGGTAGGTTTTAGTACTGAGCACCCTGGACTCACACTGAAGTCAGTGGAGCTGAGGATCTGACCATAATGGACCCAATTCCACAAATCCTTACTTGCTTGAGTAGTCTCATTCTTTCCCAAATAAGCCCTACTCCCATGTAAGTAAAGATCTGTCGGACCAGATAGATTGGACTTCATCATTTACTGTTTTGTATCTTGTGTGCTCAAAAACTTGTCTCTCTCACCAATAGATGTTGGTCCAATAAAATATGTGACCTCACCCACCTGATCTCTCATGTGCCTTGTGCTGTCATTTATGCGTGTGCACAGTGCATTCTTATTTGGTTGCTGTATACATCCACTTTGCACTCACTTTACACAGGAGTAAATGGCTACACGAGGAGCAAGGCAGTGGGGAATCATGCCCTTGGGACTCATGGGTACTCAGCATTTCTTAAAACATAGTAAGACCTCAAAGTATGGCAGACTGTTCAATATCTACAGATTTTTATTGAGCCTAGTTCTAGGAGGTGCTGAGTGCCCTCTATTCCCCCTCTAGGAGGATCTCAGGATGTCACAGCATTGGGTCTTTTGTGAGCTTCCTGCTCACAATGAGGCACATACACTGACACCTTGCAAACCCTGAGCTTCTCTCTTCTTTGCAGTTATCAGTTGAGAAGCCCCTATGCTCACTGACAAAGCTGTGCCCGTGTTTACCAGGCAAGGAAACAATCTTACACTCTTTATTAAGGCCTGTGTTAAGTGCTCCACAAGTAATTTACGTGTTATGATGCATGCTTTGTGAGACCACGTACCAACAACAAAGAGGGATAATAGCAAATGAAATGCCTCTCAGTAGCCTGATGTAGCTATCTTCTTCCTGTGTCTTCTACCACTGTTGCTGATATGCTTCTTATGGGTGTGGAGGAAGAGAATTTAAATATTTATCCTAGTTAAAGTACCTTAAAATTCACTGTCCAGGTATTTTGGGTAGTCTTTGTTTTTACTGTTGTGGAGTCTTTAATATGTTGAATCCACACACAGATTTTTGACTATTAAACTAAACAACTAAATGGTAAATCTGTGATAGCATAGCCCAAACAGGTTCTAATATTTAATTTTTGTATGTATATTTTCTAAAGACCCAATCATGTGGGGTGCTGAGTAGTTTCATTGGCTCCAAAGGGAGTTGTGGTGTCCATATTTCTCATTAAACGCATAGCCAGGCTCACTAAGTCTCCTAGCATGTCAGGGAGACTCCCATTTATAACCAAAAATTCCAGCTCCTGATTTCATGGTGTTATCTCCTGCAGTGTGGGAGCGGGATGTTGGGGCTGGCAATCCAGCAGTGCACGGGCCGCGGAGGGGGTGTGTGCACATCACAAGGGGAGGACTCCATCTACATGTTGGGGCTAGAGAGCCAACGGGCAGGAGCTGGGACTCCAGGAGCCAGGTCAGCCCCAGGAGACAGGAGTTGACACTCTGGGGTAACTGCAGAGCAGGGTCACACACCTGAGGGCCTCCCAACCCAAATCTCTCTGAAATTAATTTCAAAACATTGGTCAGTGTACATGCAGCACCTCACAGAATCGGGCCCCATGGGATCGCTGTACCTTGCAGGATTGGGCCCCAAACTTATGAGCCTTTGGAGAGTCTAATTAAAGTCACTGGAGAAATATTCTACTTTTGTTCTTGGCTGAAGAAACCTCTTTCCCCCTCCCTTCAAACCCCTCCCCTCTGGCCTCTGTCTTAGATAAAACAACTTAAAGCATATAAATATTGGCAGCTAGCAGGATTGCTTTTCATGTCAAGGCTATAACAGGTGAAATATCCATCCTTGAGCCTTGAGTTGAAGCCTGGAGTTCAAGTGAGCCTGGAAGGGCTTGTCACAGTTCAAATGTCTTACAGATTGCTCACTGCAGAAAGTCCTCAATAGCAGGGACTGCATGTAGCGATATTTCATGTTAGAAATGACACATCGTTTTAGGCAAGCGCACGCAGTGCAAATGATACCTTCCACAGTACATAAAGCATTCACTTTGTCAATAGTGAAGACAACTAGATGGTCACAGAAGTTCTTTTATGGTTGCAATTAAACACCTTTGGCGTGGCTTTTCCCCCAACAACTGTACGGCACCAATGCTTGCACGTGGACACATGATAGCAATTGAACATAAAGACTCGTACTCCAAAGCATATTCAAAATGCTATGTAACAGGAAAGAGACATTTTGCCTTCTCATTCCGACACCCAAAATGAAGTACTCCCATTCTCTGCTAACAGTCTGATCTACCTTTAGTCTGTCAGGGAAATGAAATCAGCTGACCACTTTTAAAAATAGCCACGTCAGCAGTTTACATTCTGGAGATGTAACCACTTGAAAAGAAGATGCATCCAGAGACACTAACAATCCTCCTTTCATGGTGATATTTTTATAGGTTTTCCATTTTTATCATACTGGTAAACAAGCATTTTGATGCAGTGAGAATTGGCAGGGGAAATCCAAGGGCTGCTAGTTATTGAAAAGTTATGGTTTGTATAGAACTGAACTGGTTGTTTCTGACACCTAAAGAAAGCCTTTAGTGTCGCAGCTGCCATTGTGCGAAATCTCTTGCTAATGAAACAGTAGAGGAAGAAATTAATTGCAGTGTTCAACAGTGCTAGCATATTGGCAATATCCGACACGATATGTACCAACCAAGTGTTGTTTAAAGGTGATACATAGAGGTGATACAGTATCATGATTATTCTTGGTGCCCAAAGTATGGCAAAAATAGAAGTTATAGTAAACAAAATGGCTGTCGTTTTCCCTGTGGAATATCCTCTCAGTCGGAAATTGCATTTTCGTCTGAGCTTGTACACAATGATTGAATTCAGAATGAAGAAAATGGAACACGGTACCAAGTAAACAGTAAAACAGTGGATCCAGATAAGGACATGATGTATAGATGTGCTTATGTAGTCTTCAATCCAAATATTGGGCCACCAGTAATAGGGGATGCTGGTCAAAAAGCAGGTGATATAAACACACACAATGACTTTTCGAGTACGAGCTGGGTAGGAGACTGTGTGATATTTAAGCGGATGACATACTGCTATGTACCTATCAATTGTTAATGGCACGGTAATCCAAATGGACGTATGTATGGAAGAAAATTCCAATACCTCAATTATTTTGTCAAGTATCTGAGGCATCTGCTTATTCAAGATGAAGTCCTCCAGCAAAAAGTCAACAAAGACAATGAAAAAAAGTACCAGTATGTCAGCAGCAGCTAGTGCTAAAAGATAGTTGTACGAGGACTTCTGCCTGCGAACCACCAGCTGCGATAGGATAATGACTGTCAGGATGTTTGCTGTGGAGACAGAAAAGTTCAGTTAGTTTCACAGGAGGTAGAGTTAACCTTATTTCAATGTTTGATTGAGCTGTAGCTACATTTCAGGCATGCTGTAGCAGAACTATCTTCATTAAAGTTCAAGAAATCAAAGAGTGAACTCCTATGTTGGCTGTGCCTAATTCAATCTAGTCAGTCTGTCAATTCAGTCCAGCCCTGTACCACTGTGTTTAGCCAGGTTTAGCTGTTCTGTTTAGAAGAGGCAGTGACTGTTGTTTGGAGTTGGTCAAAATATTCTGTTCAAAAATTTTTTTGATGAAAAATGTATCCGTTCCCCCGCCTCCCCCCCCCCTTTTTTTTTTTTTACAAAAATATATATTTTGGTGTGGAAAATATTCATTTTTTCCCCCAAAAAATTTGTTGTGTGTTTTTCTTTTTACTAAAAAAACCCTTTTTTGGTTTGGTTTCCAGTTTGTTCCCCTCCCCACTTTTGTTTTCCTTTTCTTTTCCCCAGCCTTTTCCTCTCCCTTTTTAGTGACAGAAAGGAAAAAAAGAAGGTATAAAAGGGACTCTGTTACAGCTCACTTGATTCCCCTGAGAGAGAGAGAGAGAGAGAGAGAGAGAGAGTGTGTGTGTGTGTGTGTGTGTGTTCGAAACCTAGGGAAAAGGATTGGAAATCAAACTGCCCTTGATAGGTCATCTTAATTTGACCATTTGGGGGCTCAATCCTGTGAAGTGCTGAGTGTCTCCTGAGAAATGAGTGCCTTCAATTCTCACTTGAGCAGGGTGAGGCACTCAGAACCATGCCTGAGGCTCTCAGCACTTCACAGGCCTTTTCTATCATGATAGTTTTGCTAGCTCTTCATTCAGGATCCATATCGACCTTAATGCCACCAGATTCATCTGCTCCCCAAACAGTTCCTTGCTTAGCCAGAGATACTCCTTAAGAATACATCTCTGACTGTGAGGCCTTGTATCTGTTGCTGCTACTGGAGTATTCCTGAGCCATTAAGGGGAAAAATGCAGTTCAAATTAAACCTTTATACTTGAGTAAAACTCTTTGAATTATGTATGATTTCACTCAACACCACTGAAGAAATCCCGTACACTTCCTCTTTGGCTCAGACAGGATTTTGCCTGCAGCCCCATGGCCACTGTCCAGTATGCCCATCACACAAGCTATGCCTAAAAGAAGGGTTACATGCTGCTTAAATAGCACAGCAATAAGGTGCCAACATATCACAGAGCTTACATTACATTAGGTCCAATCGTGCAGTCTTGTCTCAGGCAAAACTCCTATTGCTACCATTGGCAGTTTCATCAGAGTAAGGTATGCTAGACTGGTCCCATCCAAAGATTGATTAAATTGGCTAGAGTGGCCACAGTAGTGCTTTAAACAAAGATGGAGATTTGGGTTACTGACAGTACGGCTTGCCAAATATTTGTGTTTGACATTTTCATAAGTGCTGTAATTACCTCTCCCTCTTCTACAGATTGCTCTCCCAAGGCAAATCAAGAGAAATTATGAGGATTTCTTGAAATCAGAAAGAGCAGAAATTATGTAAGTAAAAGTAATGATGCCCTTGTACGTGTGTCCTAAAACTGAAACGAGAATGCATATTATTTAACTATCACTTGGCAATTACGACAACTCTTGACTTTAGAAGGCCTCCCGAGCCTGCTTTCTCAAAGCAGGTTTTTAGCTACTGGAGAAAAGGGTCCCACAAATGAATGACAGGAGTAACCACCATCAACATCTCAATTCTGGAATTAACCAAAATTCAAGAGAATGATTAAAATCACATCCTGGAACAAAGCAAACTCTTGTAGAATGGCTAAACCAAACAGTACGTGATCAAGGTGCCAGAACCATATATATGAAATGTAAAGTAGAATCTTGCCCAGAATATTATTTTAAGACTCTCTTTCAAATTAGTTTTTCTGTCATTAAGGACTATACCAGGCCTGACTCTCCTTCTCTGTTACACTAATCTTACATGGGTGTAACTCCATTGATTTCAATTTAGAGCAGCATCAGGGGGCTGTGGTAGGCAGAGTGCTCCATTTCCTTGTTTTTCAAGAAAACCTTGGTCTCTCAATAGGATCTGCTATATGGCAATCGGATATAGAATGAACAACATACAGTAACGAAAATCCTGGACTCAGAAAACTTACTGTGACTGAGAAATTACTGTAGGATTTGGCCAGCCATGTTTCATGGCCTGGCATCTTGTAACTTGAATATACAGTGTATCCATCTCCTTTGCAGGAGCGTAGCTAGGGGGGTTCAAGGGAAGCAGACGCTTCCCCTCAGCACATTTTTCAAAAGTGGCGCCTGCCAGGCCGGCGCTTGGCTCCTGCAGGCAAGGGGGGGGCCGGACAGCACGGCCGGACTCCGGAGGAGCCATTGGGGGGGGGCGGCGGGCGCGGCCAGAGGAACGAAGGGGCCGGCTCCTCGGCCATCGCGCCCCACGCTCAGCGCGGCCCCAACATCGCCGCGGCCGCCTCCTGCGGCGGCTCAGGGCTCGGCGGCCGAGCGCTCCGCAGCTGGCGAGATCCCCTCTCCCCAGCAGCTTCCTGCTTCCCTCGGCCCGGGCAGCCCAGTATTAGCAAGGGGCGGGGTATTGCTAATGCTGGGCTGCCTGGGCCGAGGGAAGCAGGAAGCTGCGGGCTGCCCGGGCTGAGGGAAGCAGGAAGCTGCCAGGGAGAGGGAATCTGCCCGCCAGCTGCGGAGCGCTCGGCCGCCGAGCCCTGAGCCGCCGCAGGAGGCGGCCGCAGTGATGTTGGGGCCGCGCTGAGCGTGGGGCGCGATGGCTGAGGAGCCGGCCCCTTCGTTCCTCCGGCCGCGCCCGCTGCCCTCCCCAATGGCTCCTCCGGAGTCCGGCCGTGCTGCCCGCCCCCCCTTGCCTGCCGGAGTCCAGCGCCGGCCCGGCAGGCACCGCTTTTGAAAAAAAATGCTGGGCTGCCCGGGCCGAGGGAAGCAGGGAGCTGCCGGGGAGAGGGGATCTCGCCAGCTGCTGCCCGCCCCACTGCTCCGCTCCCCTCAGCCCCCGGGAGAAGCGAGCAGCGCCTGCCCGCCACCCCTTCCCCGCGTCCGGACCGAGCCCCTCCGAGGGGGGGGCGCAGCATGGCCGGAGGAACCAAGTGTGGGGGGGAGTGCAGTGTGGCGCGGCTGGAGGAGCCAGCCAAGGGGCGGGGGTGTGGAGCAGCCGGAGGAGGAGCCAAGGGGGGGTGCCTTTTTTATGTTTGCTCCCCCTGCACTTAGAACCTGGCTACGCCACTGCTCCTTTGAGATTACTGTAAACTTGAGTCACCCGTACCCTGCTGCAGTGAGGGAGGCTGTGTCTGTGAGGAAATTTGCCCCTGCCAGAGGTTCTGGTTGGAATTTCATAAGAGCTTCAACAATGAAGCTAGATATGCACATCTTTCAGGTTCCCTAGCCGTGCTCCCTCCCCATCTATTCCTCCTGCCTGCTTTGTGGGAGGTGTTGATTAGTTCTAGGCCCCCACAGTTGAATGGATTTATGGGCAGCTTCTGCCTCTGTGCTCCTCCATCACCAAGGCCAGCAGTAACAGTGTATACCAAGGTGCCAGCTAGCTTTGCCCTCTGAGCTGGATTAGAAAATTGATCTGACAAAGTACAGGGAAGCGCTATCCAATTTTTCTGCAAGGGTTACAGTATCTTGTATTGGAAAAACTTTCCTTGGAATCACATTAGTGGTTATGCTGGCTGGGTGATATGAAATACAATAATATCATTTACTTAGTGAGAACAGATATAAACGCCATTACTGAGGTTCAGCAGAAAACTGCCAGCATGATAATGCCTCAGCAGAGAGTTCAGGAATAGCCTTCATTGCTCTGTAAAGTATGGAGAGAGGCATATTAGACTTCATGAGACTTATTAATTTGTAGTCACTTTGTCCATCTCCCTGGCAATGTAGAATTCTTCTCTGTGGTATTCCTGAGCCCTCTCCAGGACTAGTGCTTGGTGAAACTGGGGAGAATGCTGTTCAGCCAGTGGACCATACCATAATGACAATAATATATTGCCCTCTGCAATTGTCATGGTGGTTCCCAGATATCTGCTCTTTTTGCCATGTCCTGACAGGTCACTTTTATGCATTCTAGTGGTGGTAAAGATAAAAAAATGTCCTCCTCCACCATAGCATGTGCAGAGATCCGATTGCTGGGTCTGTTAGGTGTAGTGAGCACATGGGTGAATTCAGGTTGGCTTGACTTGGACACTGTGGTGCATGTTTCTTGCTGGACATTTTTTGGCCACTTGTGGATAAGATCATTCATAGAATCATAGAATATTAGCTTTGGAAGAGACCTCGGGAGGTCATCTAGTCCAATCCCCTGCTCAAAGCAGGACCAACACCAACTAAATCATCCCAGCCAGGGCTTTGTCAAGCCAGGCCTTAAAAACCTCTAAGGATGGAGATTCCACCACCTCCTTAGGTAACCCATTCCAGTGCTTCACCACCCTCCTAGTGAAATAGTGTTTCCAGTGATTTGGAATGGATTGGTCACTGCTGTGGGAGCTGATTAGGGGGGTGACAAATGTGAGTTTAGGCTGGCGTTGCTCACTGCAGTGCAGGACTTTGGCTTTCCTAACATCTATCAGAGACCCAAGGATGGAGGCTGCAAGAGATGAGACTAGTGGGTTGGGGCGGAGAAACTGTTCAATGTATCCCCTTCAATAGAGGGGATCTATCTGCCTCTTGCCCTAACAATATATTATCTGGGGGTCTCTAGTATCCAGGTAGCAACAGTGTCCAGGAGAGCTTTGTTCCTTCTTGCATGGCTGTTCCTTCCACCGCAGTTATCCAAATTGGAATAATGCAGTGCACTCAATAGGGAGCTGCACCCAAACATCATTCAGAAACCTCAGCTAGGGCAGCACATGGCTGCCTGCTTACTCAGCCAGGCTTTATGCAAGGAGACAATTTCATCTGTCCTCCAAAGTCTGCTTGACTTTGTGTGTTTCAATGTGCAATTCAGAGCATTGGCATTGACCTCTACAGCCCTATGTGTTTGGGGTTCTTGGCATCTAAGAGAGATCGTCTGTCAGGGAAAAGCCTGAAGTGAGAGATGGTCCTCAGTTGCCTTTACTTCTGGTGTTAAATCCCAGTGGACTTTACAGCAAGGGATTGTCTTCATGAGCACTTAGTTTGCTGCAAGCTGGGTGTAAATCTGCCCTACACTAGCCTGCTGATCACTAAATGTCTGTGAGGACCCTGCTGCTGCACACTAACAGTTCTCTGATGCATTTTAATCTACTCCTGTTCCACACCCCAGCTTGCCGTCAACTAAATATTCGTGTAAACAAGCTCCAAGTAAAAACTCCTCCAAGCTCTGCTTACCATGTCAAAGGTGATCCTTTCTTACAGTGTTTCCTATAAAGCCTGAGCACATCAGGTTTAGGAATTTCAGCAACAAACATTGCGTTCAGCCCCTGTGGGGGTGCAAAAGGGGGTAGGGTCTGGGCCCATGGAGTTCAGTGCACAAGGATTGTGCAATGCAAAGCGAGCACCACTGGGACCTTGACAGATATGGAGGGAGTAGAGGGGTGCCCATCTGGTCAGGTGCACAAGCAGTTAGATTCTGTACCCTCGGAGAAGATTGTGCAGTGCTCATCCTCTCTCCCACTCCCCCAGGGTTCTGGGTGATGAGGGTGTTTGTCAGGCACCTTGCCTCCTGGAGCGCTTTCTGTACCTTCCTCAAGTGTTGTCTGTGCCTGAAAGGCACAATATATCCTTTAGTTTCCTTGCTTTTGTGGATTATAGTCATACCTCAAATATTATCTGTCTTTATGGGGGAATTATAGAAATACTTCAATTGCCTATTATCATAGCTTGTGAGCTTAAAGAATAGCAGTTGAGTGTCTCTAAGCAGGAAACAGAAACACTCGTTACTTTTGAGGAATATATTCTGTGCATAACAAACAGACTCTGCATGCAGTGAAATCTCCTTTATATTTTAAGTGGATAGCAGGGTTATGACACTGTGTGGTTTGGTAGTTCAGTATCATAAACTAGCTAAATAAAGTTACTATGGCTGTTGCTTACTGGGTGACAAACAATCCATAAGGTCATATAAGGGTAGGGTTGCCAGGTGTCCGGTTTTTGACTGGAATGCCCAGCCGAAAAGGGACCCCAAGTGCTGGCTCTACAGCTCCTATTGGCTAGGAACCGCGGCCAATGGGAGCTGCAGGGGCGGCGCCTGCAGAAGGGGCAGTGTGCAGAGCCGCCTGGCCGCACCTCCACGTAGGAGCCGGAGGGAGGACATGCTGCTGCTTCCGGGAGCTGCCTGAGGTAAGCGCCATCCAGACCCGTGACCCCTCCCGTGCCCCAACCCCTTGGTCCCAGCCCAGAGCACCTTCCTACACCCCAACCCCCTCATCCCCAGCCCCACTCCAGAGTCTGCACCCCCAGCTGAGCCCTCACACCCCCCATACCCCAACCCCTTGCCTCAGCCCAGAGCCCCGCCCCTGCACTCCGAACCCCTAATTTCTGGCCCACCCCGGAACCCACACCCCCAGCCCAGAGCCCTCACCCCTCTCGCATCCCAACCTACTGCTTCAGCCCGGAGCCTCCTCCCGCACCCTGAACTCCTCATTTCTGGCTCCACCCCAGAGCCCGCACTCCCAGCCGCAGCCCACACCCCTTCCCGTATCCCAACCCCCTGAGCCACCCCGGTGAAAATGAGCGAGCGAGTGACGATGGGGAGAGCGAGCGACAGAGGGAGGGGGGATGGAGTGAGCAGGGGGCGGGGCCTTGGAGAAGGGGTGGGGCAAGGGTGTTCGGTATTGTGTGAGTAGAAAGTTGGCAACCCTATATAAGGGATGCCTTTTACTGAATAAGATTGTTGCTAAAGAGAGACAGAGAGAGAGAGAGTGTGCGTGTGTGTGTGTGTAAAATTATTCTGTAGGTCAAATATTACAACTTCCTGCATTTCACATGAAGATATTGTTATACAATTTTAAATGTAATCTCATTTTTTTAACTTTTCAAATAATGATTTCCTTTCACTATATTGACAGGCCCTTTATATATGAAAAGAAATCCTGAATATTTAAATTCAAAGTACTAGAAAATATACAACGAGGAACAAAGATGCTTGATAGGGCTAGATGATGTATTGTAAAACAGTAGACAACATTAAAAACTAGACATTTACCGTTCTCAGTAGTTAAATGTTAGTGTGATTGCCAGTACAGAATAAAATGGCAACATTTACCACATTTGAGATTACCATAGTTTTTATCTTCTACTTTGTAAGGAGAGTGGTTTTCAACCTGTGGTCTGCAGACCCCCTGGGGGTCTACAGACTATGTCTAAGATTTCCAAAGGGATCCGCACTTCCATTCAAAATTCTTTGTGGTCCGCAAATGAAAAAAGGTTGAAAACCACTGGTATGGAGATCTCAGTGGTGACTGTGTTGTAACCATTGCCAAGGTGTGACTTTTGCTACTGACTATAAAGGAGAAGCCATTTTGGAAAATAAATATTGTAGTAAACATTCATTTATTAATAGTGCCTGCTGTAGCAGGCTAGAATTTTTGTTTAATTAATATGTCCAAGAACAACTTAGATCGAATTTATCAAAGACGAAGATAAGGTGGCCCCAATATTTTCTACAAATTCAGTGCTACATTGTAAATGATGATCTGTCCTAAAGCAATATGAGCCAAATTCAGTGAACGTACACCTGCTTAGGGGAGCAAAATTCGCCTGTGACCATATGGTGGCGTGTGGTCAAGAGCTTTGTTAAACAGTGCAGGGCTTGCCAGGTGACCCACTCATTTGATACTTTAAGGCTGCAACTGATACAGCACATCTTCCTTCCATTTCCTTAGAGGATACCTGTGAGAAGTGATTTAAAAGGCTGATTTATTTATTGTCATATTGTCTGGGAACCAAAGAATGGGACGTGCTCACCCACGCATCCCTGCGGGGAAAGACGAGTCAAGTGAAACCATTTCTCTGTGTGTCTCATCTCTCACCAGGCACAATGGCAAAGAGTGTCATTCTGCAGCGCAAGCAGTAGTGGGAGATGGCAAAGTCCAGAGCAGAATTGCAGGGAAGGTGTGAAGAGGGTCCATGCTGAAGGAGAAGCAGGGCAGCACAAAGGCTACGGTATAATTGTATGTCGTAGGGCTCCTCAAGAAAAAGCTCTAATGTGACTCATCCTTAAAAATCCTGGGTTCGTTGACTGACCATCCCCTCAAACTGGAGGGTGAAAATGAAACTGGAAATAGCAAAGACTTACTAGGCTGCCTGGGAAAAATACTACCCTATTATTCAGCTGCTCAGGTCACTCAAAACTCCACTCTATGTAGGTGAAACTGAATTAGTGACTGCAGACATGCACTTAAAAAATTCTGGGTGCGCTGATTGATCAATGCCTCAGACTTGAGTCTGACAATGAAAACTGGCCTTCCACCTCCTTTTCCTGGTACATGGTACTGATTAGCCATTGCACCTTGCTCTGGTGAAGAGCACTATGTATTCTGTACCCTTCCCAAAGTGTAGTACTGGGTGTTACTGGCTGGTCAGAACCAGAGAGAGATTTTAACAAAATAGAAGGTTTTGTGAGCAAATGATCCATTTCTTCAGCTCTTCAAGGGCATTTACAAGGTAACTGTGTTGAGGGCCACTGGCCAGTATTCATTTTCAGCCTAGTCAGCCAGTCAGCGCACCCAGGGTTTTTAAGTGCAGGTCTATACGGTAACTTGTCTGGCAGACAGTGAGTAATTCATTTCACTTGCACAGCATGGGCCTTTGGGTTTTCCTAGGCTGCTGGACTAGGATTTTTGTAGCCTGACTGATGGAGCAGACCTAATGGTACAACTCTAGGACTAATGCACTATCCCGAAGGAAGGTGTGTGTGATATAATACAGGCCTCATTTTCCTCGCACTTACCACATCCTAATTCTCATCAGTGTGAGGCATTTTAGGCCCTTGTGTTAACGCACCTGATCTGTTGTGGGCTGGATTGTGGCTTTTTATGCCGTGGCCCTAAGTAGGGGGCAGTGGGGAGCAGCACCTTAAGCCTGTACTCAGACAGGCACAATCTCTCCAAGGCTGCTCTTTGTGCATGCAGGGTGAACGTTCTGCTCCATCCTTGCCTCCTCCCTGTCCATGGGATCCACAGAGCACAGGAAGTGCAAGGAATGCATAGGAGCCACTGAGAATCTAGGCCCGTGTGTGTACGTCCGTACCTCTATAGATGTGTACATATATATAGTGTGAGTGCATCTTTTTATGTGTATGTTATAATAGACAGCATGGGCAGTGGATATAATAGGCAACACCTGGGCTGTGGTGCCCCCCTCTCCCACTCCCGCCTCCTCCCCTCTCTGCTCTGACCCTGACTCGAGGCTCCCAGAACTTGCTGCTGCTGCCTGGGGTGAATCTTCCTCCTCTCCTCTCCTCCACCCCATCCCCCTGCCCCCTTGGAGGTCCCCACAGCTGCCGGCCGCGTCTCTCCTCACTCCCCACTCCCCGCGGTGTGTGTGTGTGTGTGAGAGAGAGAGAGAGAGAGAGAATGTGAGTGGGGAGTCAGTGGCAGACATGAGGAGGCAAGCTGAGGTGATCCATGAGTAAGGGCAGGTCTACACTACAGCCGGGATCGACGCTCTGAGATCGATCCACAGGCGGTCGATTTAGCGGGTCTGTAATCTACCCCCGACGAGAAGAGTAAGGTAAGTCGACAGGAGAGTTTCTCCCGTCAACCCCCCATGGTGTAGACCCCGTGGTAACTCGACCTCAGGTACGTCGACTCCCGCTACATGATTCATGTAGCTGGCGTTGCGTAGTAGGGTAGGTCGACTTACTGCAGTAGGGTAGACATAGCCTAACTTTACACGGTGAAAAAGCTTTGCAGAGATCACTGAAACTGTTAAAGAGCCATTGAAGTGGTAATGAAGCCCTTTAACAGGTATTTGCCAACGCCCAGGAAGCCTTTGGCCACATTCAGCTGGCTTTTATATTGTAGGAAAATGTGTTATTGGGGTTAAAAACAGTTTCCAAATGACGAGTCTTCCGTTATTCTCTGTACCCAGAAGTAACTGCTAACCTGGCTCAAGGAAGAGCTGACATAGCCAGTGAGTCTATTTCTTGATCTAGTCATTTTATTCAAATCCAGTTTAAGTAAACGAATCTGGCAGGGAATTCTGTATAAGAAAGGTGATTAAACTACCGCCTAAATGCAGGCTGTCACTGACAAGCACTTTTTCAAAAGGAGAGATTAGGCTTCAGGTTGGCGCAGGTAGCCTGGCTTTTCGTCTCTCTCTATACAGCATACACCGAACTCCCTGCCACGCAGAGAAGAATCTATCTGGCAATTGAGCCTGTTCAGTTCCCTTGGGGAATGTTACTAGTGCTTTAAGGTGAAAAGCGGAGAGGGTGTCACGGGGGGCTGGGGGGGTGGAAGGAGGGAACAGCAGCAGGGTGAGGAGGTGAGCCAGCTGCACAGCAGGTGGTGGAGGGGGTCTTGTGGCAGGAGAGGAAAGGGTCTGGTGGGGGCGGGGTGAGGAGGCAAGCAGCAGGTGGGCAGGGGAGGAGGTGAGCAGAGGGAGGGATCTCGGGGGTGTGTGTGTGTGAAAAGGTGAGTGGCAAGTCAGCGGTGGGTGGGGCCTGGGGCAGAGCAGGGGTGCAGTGTGGGTGGGGCTGTGGGCAGAAGAGGCAGGACAAGGAGCTTGCCTCATCCAGGGGACGTTTCACCCACTGCCGACGATAGACAGGGAGATAAAACACTACACCTAAGTCTCCCATCTCCTTCCCCCACCTACTGGCAGTATTGTGAAGAAGGCTGCACTGTAACAACACGGGTACTGGTCCTACAAGATCCTATGTGCCCTCCGCTCCCACTGAAGGCTGATTTGCTTCTCGCTTACATCAGTTTTATGCTACTGCAGCTCCATCGACTTCAATGGAGTTACTCCTGATTTACACTGGAGTAAGTGACAGGAGAATCAGGCCCAATGACTTCAGTAGCAATTGAGGGCACATTAGTACTCAGGGAGGCGCTCAGCACCTCAGAGGATCAGGCCCATTATTACAGTTGACCACACTGAAAAAGCTCAAAGCAGGTTGCAGAAACACTTTTGGGTATTGGGGAGGGCAGAGGTTAAGAATATTTGTTTTTAAATCTGTAACAATAAGCACCTTTCTCGTTATGCACCTCACCAATACCTCGCAAATTATATTTGTGTCCATTATTTTAATGAGCTGGGTTTTAATGTATCTTAAAAGCAAGCACACAAAAGTGGAAGGAAATGAGCCTCATAGGTGTACTGTCCTCAAGCATTTTTATGGTCTCCTGATCAAAACTGAAATAGAATGGATGGTGATACACCACTTCTTCAATTATAACTGCAATGCAGAAGTGCTTTGGGGGAGAATGGCAGGGAGCACTTTAAGGCATGTAAACAAGTGTGTGTGTGGGGGGGGATAAAAAATTCCCAAACTCAGCTTCTCAAGATCTGGGCTGCTGTCTTCCTACCAGAGTGGTATGGTTCCCTAATGGATACCCGTATTAAATGAAGACAAAGAATGCTTAACAAAATAGTGCCAAGAATATGCAAGGGTTTTAGTTTTTGGTTCAAAATATTTGGACAAGTCACTTTGGGCAAAGGGAGACCTAAATTTTTAAAAGTGATTCTAGATGCCTCAAATTTTGGCTGCCCAATTTGAGGGGACTTAAAGGGGCCTGATTTTCAAAGGTGGGTTCTCGGTGCTAGTCTGAATATCAAGCTGCCCTTAAGGTGTCTCAAGCTGAGCAGTCAAAATGGAGACACAAAATCATTAGACTCTTTTGTAAATTTAGGCCCCAATGCTTATACAAATCTGAACAGTGCAAGATGGAAATCAAGGGCGGAGATGGTGCAGAATTTCATTGTGGGCCATATCCTGAAGTCCTTACTAAGTAATAACAGAGAGGCTTTAGCTCTGTATTAACTTAAGTCCTGTTCCTGTAGAGAGATCCACAAGTACAGGCCTTTTGGGCTTCCTAACATGTCATCCAATTCAGTGGGAGTCCACGCTTTCAGATCTCGGGGCCAGCTTTGCTCACACTAGAATGGGTCTTCTGCCTGAAGGAGTGAGTTAAAAACTTGTCTACATGGTGGGGTAATGCGCTGTATGGGGGTATGATTTCTACAGTGCACTAACCTATTGCACATTAAAGGTTCTCTAGTGCATTTTAAAGCAGCATTGTGCTAAAGTGAACGAAGGAACCTTTAGTGTCCACACAGACCAATTATTGCACAGCACAACAGTGCACTTTAGAAATCACACCTCCATAGAGTGCATTTCCCCACAGTGTAGACAAGCCCTTAGTAAGGCCCTCAGGATTTGGCTGTGTTTTAGCAATGGAGGGTATATTGACACTAGAGATTTTTGGCTTGCGATAGCTAACACATTTGTATGTGCTAGTCTGGGTACTCCACAATCATTTGTACTAAAACAAACGTTTGTGGAGTCTCACCACTTGCAAGTACAAACATGTTAGCTCCCTCAAATTAATTGGCAATCAATTAATTAATTTGAGTGGAACTCAAGTTTTTTTAAAAATCCCCACCCCTCTAAAGGAAACATACCCTTAGTTACCAGACTGAGTTGTCTTTTACCAAGGAGGGAGAAGAAGTTAAACAGGTGTTATCTGAGGGCCTGGGGTGTGTTAGGAGGGCCCCATGCAGTGCTGAACAATTCTGGTGAAGCAAACTATAAATAACACTTTATTTTAGAGGCCCCTGCTTGATGCTAACATAGATGTGTGACTCCTTTGGGTCTCCCTAAATATTGCTAGTCCCAGGCTTGCAGCATGGCTTCTGCTTTGTTCTCTACTGTCTCCTCTGAACAGTCCCACCTGCCCTATAAGCAGAGTAGGACGTAGCCAGATGGGATTAATGAAAATGATATGGTGCTGTCCTAAAGATGCTCTATCTACAGTCCCCTCCATCCAGGTCACCATTAGAGAAGCAGACACAGCACACCCTGAATTTGGACATTTAACTGTTTTATTCATGTACTAATTCAGGGGAAGGAGACTGTGATAGAGTGCAGGGGCACTGCAGGGTCCCCAGTAGACAAGGGGTTAACTCCAGCTTCACTTTCCCCTTCTCTTGCGGGAGAAAATGACTGTGGGTAGGGAGGGGCTTTGTACCAGGTGCTGAATGCAGGGTGAGCTCCAGGTTGGGGAATCTTCCTGTTCTGTTTCTTTTGCATAGGGTAAGTTGTTTTGATTTATGTTGTGAAGGACATGCTCCTGCTGACTTAGTTCTGCTGAGTCACGCCCCCTATTTTCTTGAGGCGAGCAGAAAGAAAAGAGGAGAGGGAGCATTAAAAAGCTGAGCGGTAGATGGGTGGGGGAAGGAGGAGAGGATAGCAGGACTGTGTGATAAGGATACCTAATGTTTTTCAAAGATCCTCCGCTCTTAGAACAGCTCCTGGGGGCTCTGCAAATATTTGCCTGCTCAACATGAAAATTGACTCTGCTCTATATTTTGTACGACTGTCATTTCCAGGAAAAACCTCCGCTCGAATGTTTCTTCCCAGATAAACGAATTTTAGTAATTTCCCCTCCACACGTCTTTGTATTTTGCAGCCTGCTAAGCTTTCCATGTATTGCACATTGTCTCAGCACGAACACCACTGCTTCCCACTCAGTCCTTGACCTGGCAAAAAAACACACAATACCCCTTCTTTTCATATGTCCAGAAATTTGCAGTTGTGTTCTGTACTGTACTACATCTGATTCACAATGATGTCCCCTTCTGAAATAACATGGATGCTGCCTTTCATTCCAGTGACCTTGTATTCCAACTGGGGACAGTTTAGCAGACACTTCCCCAGACATATTGACCAGACTAAAGGTCTCTAATACACACTCCTTCCTGTCACCCTTTTTTGTGCAGGATGATTGCTATGGATCTGTTTTTTTCTCAGCATCCATCATTCTTTAAAAAACAGACAATCATTTTGCCATTGAAAGTAACTCATTTCAAGCGCTTATGCAGCAGTTCTGCCCGTCTCTATGCACTAGCCCTACCTAATGTAGTATAACATCTCTCAGCATCTCTTTGTTGGCTAAGCTACCGGATCAGTCACTTATTCTTACTGTCTTAGTCTCATACCAGTCAGAAGTGCTGCCAAATCAACTCTCTGCCCCTGCTTAAACAGGGTACCATACACACGCTTTGGGCCCCATCCAGTGCTCATTAAAGTCAATGGAAAGATTCCCGTTGACTAAAATGGGTGCTGGAGAATTTAGTGCCCATTTATTGTGTGAACTCCATTTAATGAACAATGGTTGAACTGAGTTCTTTCTTCCAGTTTGGAACACAGCATAGATCCATTCCCACATTTGCATTTGCAAATCTTCCTGTAGTATTACTGTCTTGCAGTTACGTTGATATGATTCCTGTCTTGCCCACATACTGAGGGTCTAACTGATCACCATATTTGGGATTGGGAAGGTATTTTCCACAGGGTCAGATTGGCAGAGACCCTAGGGTTTTTTTGCCTTCCTCTGCAGTATGGGGCATGGGTCACTTGCAGATTTAAACTAGTGTAAATGGTGAATTCTCTGTAACTTGCGATCTTTAAACCAGGATTTGAGGACTTCAGTAACTCAGCCAGAGGTTAGGGGCCTATTTTAAGAACACACTGTAAAAACACTGCTGAGGTTCTGTGGCCTGCAATGTGCAGGAGTTCAGACTAGATCAGCAGTTCTCAAACTGTGGGTCGTGACCCCGTTTTAATGGAGCCACCAGGGCTGGCGTTAGACTGGCTTGAAGCTGGGGTCAAAGCTGAAGCCTGAGCCTCACTGCCCAGGCCCACAGCCTGAGCCCCACCACCTGGTTATAGCTCCCTGCCCGGGGATGACGCCCTGGGGCTTTGGCCCCCCTTCTTGAGGTGGTGGGGCTCAGGCTTTGGTTTTGCCTCCAACCCCCAGAGCAGCAGGGCTCGGGTGGGCTCAGGCTTTGGTCCCCCCTCCTGGGGTTGTGCAGTAATTTTTGTTGTCAGAAGGGGGTCATGGTGCAATGAAGTTTGAGACCCCCTAGACTAGATCAGGGGTCGGCAACCTTTCAGAAGTGGTGTGTCGAGTCTTCATTTATTCACTCTAATTTAAGGTTTCGCGTGCCAGTCATACATTTTAATGTTTTTAGAAGGTCTCTTTCTATAAGTCTATAATATATAACTAAACTATTGTTGTATGTAAAGTAAATAAGGTTTTTAAAATGTTTAAGAAGCTTCATTTAAAATTAAATTAAAATGTAGAGCCCCCCGGACTGGTGGCCAGGACCCGGGCAGTGTGAGTGCCACCGAAAATCAGCTCATGTGCCGCCTTCGGCACGCGTGCCATAGGTTGCCTACCCCTGGACTAGATGATCACGATGGTCCCTTCTCACCTTAAAATCTATGAGTCTATAACAGAGGTGGGCAAACTATGGACCGCGGGCCAGATGTGGCCCGCGGGACCATCCTGCCCGGCCTTTGAGCTCCCAGCTAGAGAGGCTAACCCCCGGCCCCTCCCCCGCTCTGCCCCCTCCCCCACAGCCTCAGCTCGCTGTGCCGCCAGCGCTCTGAGCGGCGGGGCTGCGAGCTCCTGCCGGGCAGCGCAGCTGCCAGTCATGGTGCTCTGAGCGGCATGGTAAGGGGGTGGGGAGCGGGGGGGTTGGATAAGGGACAGGGGGGCAGTCAGGGGACAGGGAGTGGTTGGATAGGCGTGAGAGTCCCGGGAGACCTGTCAGGGGGCTGGGGTGTGGATAGGGGTCGGGACAGTCAGGGGACAGGGTGCAGGGGGGGTTGGATAGAGGGTGGGGTCCCGGGAGGTAGTTAGGGGCGGGGGGTCCCAGGAGGGGGCGGTCAGGGGACAAGGAGCTGGGGGGGTTGGATGGGTCGGAGGTTCTGAGGGGGGCAGTCAGGGGGCGTGAAGTGGAAGGGGGCGGATAGCGGGCGGGGACCAGGCTGTTTGGGGAGGCACAGCCTTCCCTACCCAGCCCTCCATACAGTTTCAGAACCCCGATGTGGCCCTCAGGCCAAAAAGTTTGCCCACCCCTGGTCTATAAGATACAAAAGGATCCAATGCACTTAACTCAGTTGCCTGGAAACAGGAATACTATGTGGTGATTGCTGAATAACATGCAGTGGAGTTTGCATGTCCCTCATACTTCTAGTGGCCAGCAAACAGTTCTCATTATCTGTTCTCTGAGATTTTCTGTGTCTGAAGAGGATTTAATTTACCAGATGCAGAGAATCCAGAATGGATGGGGCAAATTTGTCCTCATGGTTCAAACGCACTTTTTAAGGACTATGCTAAACATACATCTACCCACTGCCCACTTCAGTATTTACTGTGTATTCCTTGTGAATGACACTGACAAAACTACAGCCTCCTTGTGTGCCCTCCTCCCCACGCCATTGGCACTATGCTGCCTGTCATGCTAACTGTGTCGCACCCTTTAGCATTTAGGTAGGTAAAAAAACTACACCTGTCCAAGTCTCCTCTTTCCATTCCAGAAGTGTATTGCAAGGAAGGCTACACTATAAAGACATTGAGCTTGATCCCTCCAGGTGCTAGGTGCCTCAACTCCCATTGAAATAATTGGGCCTGATTTGCCTCTCATTATACTAGTTAAGATGATTTGCCTCTCATTATACTAGTTAAGATCCCTCCCTTCCTCTTTTTTTTTTTTTTTACACCACATCATAAGATTTCTTGTGCTCATCTTCAAGACCCTGGACAGCTCTTCCCTTTGTGATGTGTCCACCCCTCCTACACCATCCCTTCCCTTCTCTACTTGGCCAATGCCAGTAGCCTTGACTGCAAGCAGACTTCGAACGGTTGCAGCAACCCAGACGTTCTCTGACAAATAGGTCTTGCTGCCTCCTGCATGAAGTCCATGTTTCGCTTACGGACGCAAAAACATCTTTATCCTGAGACTAAAGGTCAGAATCTATCAAACCTGGGTACTACTTGTATTGCTATACGGGTCAGAAACCCGGACCGGTTAACAGGCAAACTTGCAGCAGCTCAAGGCATTCCATATGCACTGTCAGCACCAAATCCTGAGCATAAAGTGGTTTGACTTTGTGCACAATGTCACAATCTCACAAAGTTCTGGCCTTCTTTCACTCACGCATTATATTCAAAAGCAGCATTGCATGTTCTTTGGCCAGGTTGCCAGGATGGGCCAACACACCCCAGCACACCATGTTCTCAAACTCTCCATCGACACACACACGGGTACACGCCCTGACCATACTTGGCGCTGCCCCAGAGATTCGTGGATTTGCAGGATTGAGCCCTATCTGGGAACTTCACTACACAACCCCTCATGTAACACCATCAACTGTGGTCACTGAGGCCGGTGCAATGGCCTTAGGAGACTATGATGTTTGATGATGAACTGCCTTGACAGACTACCTGATCTCTCCTCCCACAATCATCTCTGTGCCCTCTTTCATGCAGCCCCCCATCTGCATAGATTACCCTCACTGAACTGACCTGTCAGGCTGTTACCCTCTCCTCCTTCAAATTCCTCCTAGAAATCAGCCAGCCAATAATGGATAGGCTATTGGGTGGTGGCCGCAGCTGATTTGCATGCATTTAATTTTTTTAATGTATTGTAACTTTTTCCCCAATCCTTCAGCTGTTGCTTGTTTTATTAGATTATAGGTGCTTCCAGACAGGGATATTGGCTGCTCTCTGTGCATGGACATTGGGCTTAGTGCATTGTGTGTATTGGAAGGATGAATAATAATGCCATACCACTTCAGTATGTCACTCTAAAAATGTGGAACATCCTTAGCTCCCGTGGCTCTTATGCACCAAAGTCAAAGCATCTCACTACAGGTTCCCCATTTTGGAATTGCTCCATCTGCAAAGCATGTCCAAAGCCGCTTCCTGAGGTTAAAAAGGCCCCATTTTGCAGTTTAATCCATGTATATTGTTTGAGCAATGAACCCAAAAAGCATGTAGAGCTGGAGAAATGAATGTGCAGACTTTGTTTCTGAAAGCAGCCAGTCCAGGATGGCAGTTTCCATGGGAGTCTGCATAACCCTGCTCTTTGTCCCAGGATGCTGTAACACGGCTGGACAGGTCCTTTGAAGGTACCTTTAACAGAAGTGCTCTACTAAAGCACTTGTTAGAGGAGGTAATTGAAACTTAGCACAGTCTATCCCTAGTAGCTACAGTGTAAGCAATGGTACATTCTGGAGCTCAGTGATGTTATTGGATATCTTGCACATAACAGGGCCAAATTTTGCTCACGTTCTCAGTGTAAACGAGAGTAGCAATTGCAGCATACGCTCCAAAAGCACACTCTACCACTGGATAAGGGGAAAGCTTACACATAGATAAGGGGAAAGCTGTTGCTGCTGCCTTCTCCATTCTAGTTGTGGTACTGTATACAACCAATTGGAATAGGTGATTGCATCTAACCCTACCATGCTGCTGCTGTACTCTCCAATGAAGCAGAAATTGGAGTAATCGCCAAACATCCTCAAGAGATAGTGCTGCATTTGTGCCTGACTCTCCTAGCAGTGTTTTGGGGGCATTTGGGGGCAAGTGTCTTTAGTTGCAGCTATCTTGTCTAGCTCTCTTACTAGAGAAGAGACTAGTTTGGTAGCTTGGTTGTTCTTTGTTTCTTCACCCATCAGCCCCAATTTTGACTGATTCAAAGCAATTCTTCCCTCTCCTTTCTGCCCCGTAAACCTAACGCCTCTTCTCTACTGATGTTTTCTAGCTTACCCCACCCCCCCTTAGGCTCTCACACCAAATCGAGAAAAAAGTCCGTTAGCCCCACCCCTGCAGCCCTCACTAAACCCACCAGCCCACCAAAGAGAAACTCTAGAAACCGTCCCCTTACCCACAGAAAACACTAACCATGGCAACAACATTGTAGGGGGACTGTCCCTTGAAACCACTGCACTTTCTAGCCATTGAACTACTGAAATACCTACATTTCCAACAGCCTTTGTGCACTCTGCTCCTACCAGACACACATTTTCTTTTTTTCTGCATTGAGAGGCTGGATTCTGCAGATCAAGGGCCTGATTCTGTAGCCTTGCTCCTGTCACACAGGCTAATTACTCACGTGAGAAGATGTTACCTAGTGCGAATGAGGGTCTGTAGCATCTATCCCCAAGTGAATATCCCACAAAAGTATATTGCAGGAAGCATAACTTAACCTTTGGCCATCCATGTTTAGACAGGTTTCCTCTTCCCTCAGGGCTCATCTATGCCTCTAAGGCACAAATCTGCATTTGGGTGGTGTGGAACCACCCTGCATTGGGGTACCTCCAGGAGGGATGGCTCTCCGGCATTCAGGAGCAGCACATCTGTTGCCATACCTCTTTATGGGGGTGCAGCATAGCTCATTCCTCCTAGTGTGCCAGTTACTCTCCACAGGCCCATCGGAGGGAGTGACAGTATGGTGAGGTCATATCCCTGTTCTCCCTCCCTCTTTGGAGCTCTCCGAGCCCCTAGAAGGATAGGGAGGGAGCAATCCCTGTGCTGTCCTGACAGCAGGGGCAGCAATTATGCCTGGGCCATACGAGTGAGGGGATAGGGCTTCTTGCACCCTCACTGCACGCTGCGTGCATCCATGTTGCACAATGCAGCTTCCACGCAAAGCCGTTGAGCTGAAGAAATGTCCTTTTTACAGTAGGACAAAAAATCCAAACAATAATAAAATGATTTTATCACACCTTTAAAAACAGCGGCAAAGAGTTAACCTTTTGCATTTCAACGAGGTATTGCACAGACACTATGTCTGTGTGTGAGGCCAGGACCTAAATCTTCCTCTCTTTCAAGTTCTCAGAATTACAAAAAAACAAACTAGCTCAAACCAGGGAACCTCAGGGTCTTTATCATTTAGACAAGGAGACTCAAATACCCCTACAATATTTTGTAAAAGCAGCAGTGCAATACCAGAATGAAATCCATGAATTTCTTATGCACTCAGCATGCCGTATATGTACAGTTCTCTTGGATGTTAATGCCAGTATTATCTTCAGATAACATACATTGAATAAGGTAAGCCAAATGTATCCCTGATACAACTCCTCTGAACTCACTGGAGTTACATCAGGCATCATTTTGGCTCATAGTATCAAGCAGTTTTTTGGTGTGTTTTTTTTAACTATTATCAGTGCCATTTTTCCTAATCAAATGGATGTATGTTCCAGGAAATATTCACATCACCCTTGCTAATTTGTGTCATGCACCAACTCTAGCTGTACATTCCTGGGTGGATCATGGTAGGTTCGTAATTAGAATGTATTGTACATCTGCAGTTGTGTAAGTATAGGCAGAACATTCATTAATGGATTTCCTAGTGTCTGCATGAAGGATCTTCCCAATTTCAGGTAGATGTAGCACCTCATTGCTTCCTAATAACCTACTACTCGTATATTCTTAAGGTGGTCTTGGTCACTTCCTATTGGGCAGGTGTCAGTATCAGAGTCCACGATGGCATCATTGTTGACTGCCATGGCCCAGAGGCCAAGCATGGAAACTGTACCTTTTCTCCCCAGCTGGTGGAGTCCCTTCAAGTCAGGGATGAGGCACAGCGTGGCTGCACAGTGGAGAGGCTTGCCTGTGCTTTACATGCTTTGTGGCTAAATACAGGACTTAACTTTCCAGTTCTCTATGATTTGCCAGGCATCAAAATTTAATTACAGAGGAGAAAAAAAGGCACAGTGAATATCAATTCATGTGCTGGGTACCAATTTCATATGTACTGTAGCCACTGTTCAGACACAGGGCTGTCACTGTCTGATTCAAAAAAATGTATGAACTAATGGCTTGAAGAATAATTTTCTAAACAAAAGTAGCTAAGGTGAAAAAAAGCATTTAGAAATCAGTTAACATCTTATCAGTGCTGCTTGCCATTTACAAGATGTTTTAAATACAACCGGGTATGTATATAACTATATATTGCATTATCAAAAATATTGATTCATCTTGACAAAAAAAGTTCTAACATTTCCCTCTATTCTTGCTTGTCAAGAGGAATCATTATTAAAGATATTTTTAAACAGTAATTTTTAAACCATGGTTTTTTTCTGGACGTAGTGCTGGGTTGGCAGTCCTGGATACTGAAGCCTTTTGTTTAGCCATAGAACTGGTATAGCACAGACTGTCTTCCCTACCAAGATGTCTGAGTGTTGACCTGACGTGACCACTTCTAGGAGTGAGAAAGTTCAGTCTCCACAGCTTACTCAGTGCTTGTCCTGTGCTGGGACAAACATACCAATCCGAATCAATTGTGGCAGAGGTGGGTTTTGTGCTGTCTAATGGCAGTGCAAGCTCCAGGCATACTGACACTCTAGAGGCAGACTGTTCTACCTTTCCTGGTAAGCCAAGGAGCCCCTCCTCTCTTTCCCTTCTCCTGTTGTCACTTCTCATCTTTCCCCCTTTTCTGTGGGAGAACTTGTTTTCTGGCTAGCCAGCCTCTTGTCTATATTCTTGGGATGAGCTTTTGATGCTCACTACTGCACTCATAGGAAATCAGTGGAGTACTGCCATTGACTTCAGTGGGTGAGGGATCAGACCCCTGGAGCAGTGGGTCATGTGGGCCTGACTAGATTCTTTAACTAGCTGCCCAGGCTATAGGAATGGGCTCTTGGAGCATGCTGGTTTTCTAGCTGACCAGCTACTTTCTGCACTGGAATTCTGTGGAGTCACAGTTTCTTGCTCACGTGTGGAATCTGAGATACCTTGTTCCTAAAGCTACCCTTGTCCACTGGGAGCTGGTCTGAGATAAGCCAGCAGCAATCTGACAATAACAATTTTTAATTAATCCTCACATGGGCAGGCAACATACAGATACACGACTTCATGTCCCAACGCCAATCTCCTGAATCCTCCAGTCCTCAATACCATTTTACTTGAAATGGCCAAATTAATTATTTTGGAAACTTGATTAAGAACTGAGACGATGTACGTCAGGTTCTGAACCAGAGAGCACTTGGACAGGTGCATTATAAGCAACTGGAACTGTTTGCTAACCCCTCCTTCTCCCCCCTCATTAAAGAGAAGAGAAAAAACATTACCTATATGTGTAAAATACATGTCCTAATAAGTATATCATAAGAAATGTCTCATGTTAATCCACATAGTTTAATAAAACACGCTTCCCATGTATTTAAAATTTAAAAGTTCCACACTCATCACATATTACAACATTTAACTTTAATTAGAAATTCACCACCTCTTTTTTTAAAGATAATGCCTGGAGTTTTTCTAAAGTTTTAGCAACAATGTTAGGAAGAGACTGTTATTTGTCTGGACAGAGAGAAGGTTTGCCTAATGATGTAAAACAAGCAACTAACCAGAAATACCATCCAAAAGCAGAATTATTGTCTTGTAGATTTGGATCTGTAGAGATTCCTGTCCTTAATATAAATGTATTCACAGCAGAACAATGCCTTGCTCCTCTACACACACATGTATCTGTGAGAATATGTACCATTTTACTGTACCAATGAAAGTGAGCCAATAAGAAAGTACTCCTGTATTGCAAACAACCAAAGTCTCTGAACATTAGAATTTTCTTGGAGCTCTGTGCAGTAGCTGGACCTTGGATATGTCATTAAAAAAAAGGATCTCAGTGAACATACACTGCAAACAGGACTTGATTTTGGATGAGTCTTTTTCTAACCGTTGACCTATAACTATATGCACGTGCAACACCCGCCCCTCTCTCCCACAACTGTCCTCCAGCGTAAGTGGCTCCAAGACTGTTTGCTTTTTATTCTAAAATGATTTGGAGACAGAATAATTCCGCTCCATCCCTCGGAATCTTTCCTTAAAGACTAAAAACTTTCTCCACTTGCTGGCTGAGTTCAGATGTCAGGACAAGTCGATTGCTCCTAAACAAAAGGTCACGGCTCTGCTTTTAAAATATACCGAGGCAAACCTCATCTCTTAAGGGCGATCCTCTGGGGCCTGGCAGAGCCTTTGGGGGTGCCGCTGGAGAGCCGGGCAGAGGGTGGCACTCACCTGGCAGCCCGAGGCAGAGCAGCAAGCTGTAGTAGATGACAGGTACATATCCCAAGCCACAGCCATACTTGTGGTGAGCCAGGAGGGAGCCGTTGTGGACGTGGATGTGATTGTACTCCATTGAGTTGTCCTTCTCCTGCTGCTGTTCCGTCAGCACATGGAGGGGCAGCGATGCTCAGCCTCCTCTCGCCCAGCATCAGCGACTGTGTGTCTTCCGCGCCCCCGCGGGCTCCCCCGCCCTCCCGCACCTGCTGCGCCCGGGATTGTCATCGGGAGCAAGCGCGCCCGGCCGCCTGCAGCACATGGTGCGCACACATGGCTGCTCCCAGCAATGCAGCGAGAGGGGGGGCGGCGGCACTGCTGCAAGGCTGCTGCTCGCCAGCCCGGGCTCACCGCGGGGTTCACGTGCACAGCGCCGGGGGTGCATTGCAAGTGCCGCTTGGCGCCTGCCTCCCCCTCTCCTGACTGTGCGGCCCCGGGCCGGGTCCCCGCCCTCCTAGGGCCGGGACTGGGCGTGCACCAGGCTCCCCCCCTTCAAACAAAAGCGAACAATAGCCCCCGCTCGTTGCTCTCACACCGGGAGCCGCGCGCCTGCAGCTCGGCAGCGGGAGCCCGGCCGGCAAGGGGCTGGCGGCGGGTCCCGGGCGTGTAGCGGGAGGCATGGCTCAGCCTGCAGGGAGGGTGTCGCTGGGGTGCCCGAGTCCGATCGCTGCTTTCCCGGTCAGGGCAGGCTGGTGAAACAGCGTCGCTTTCCCGCAGGGAGCCCCCCCCCTCCATTGGCGGGGAGACCCGCTCCAGGCACTGGCCCTGCTGCGGGTTAATGGGTTTTTTTTTTTGTCATCAGGCAGCGTCCTGGTGGGTTTACATTAAACCCGCACAAAGGCGTTGTATCATCCCAGTGTAGCGGAGCCTCCCCGGGACCCAGCGCTAGTGACCAAGGACCGGGTCTCTTACGGGAGTTAGGCGCCTGAATACTTGGAGGAGCTGAGCCCGACGACCTGATCCAGCAGCCATTGAAGTCATTGGACCTCTACAAGCTCGTTTAAACTGGAGCGATTATTTGCACTATGGTTTGAAGGCCACCAGATTGGGTCAGTTGTTGGGCCCAGAAGCAGGGTCCTAGAGTGAGAATATTCTGCCACTCATCCCGGAGAGCTGTTCTCCAAAAGCCAACAGCATGTGAAAGAGACCCCAGCTTGGCCTTCCTAGTGAAAGGGGAACAGATTGCCATAGGAGGGGGCATGAAAGGGGGAGGCTTTTGTTTTCAAACTTGCCAAACAAGTCAATTACATTTAAAGAAAAGGTGTGGGTGTGGGTGTGGGTGTGGGGGGGGGAAAGAAAGCAAACAGGATTTACTACTGCTCTGCCTGTCTGTTAAGTCGCAGCCCTGAGTTATGAATTGAAACAAGCCCTGGATGAGGTGATAAATGCAAAAAATCAGGGTTTACTCCTGTAAAATGGAAACACCAACTCAATATTAATTATAGTGTCGGCACTGTCCCCACACTGCTGGAATATGGGCTACATAGGTCGGCAGGGATGGAATAAGTAATTTACTCCTATGAGTTAGGGATGTGCCACATAACACATGTGGAAGAGCAAAGTGGAGCTCATCCCAAGCACTTGAAAAATTAACTGTACCAATCCCCTTATGTTGTGTGCTCAGTTGATACCACACTTGACTTTCTCTATATACAGAACAATGAATAGTACATGGTATGTTTAATTAGGAAAGCATTTAGCCATATTTGTAATAGATAAGCTAGGTGGAGTTCAATGCGTTGTGGAAAAGCTAGGTATGGCTATATGTGAGTAGGTCAGATGATGGTATACTGGGGCATTTATGGAGATAGAGGTTAAGTAAGATGGTTACCTGATTGTATGGCATTCTTTCTTCATGCAGAGAATGAGGCCTTGATCCACCAAAGCATTTAGGACTCAATCTACTGCCCATCAAAGTCAATGGAAAGAATTCCATAGATTTCAACGGGCATTGGATCAGGCCTAAGAACATGCTCAGTATTAAGCATATGAATATTCCTGTTAAAGTCGATAGGACTACTCCGATGGATAAAATTAAGCCTGTGCTTTGAGGGTTCTGGGCCTGAAAGACCATTCAGAAGCATTGCTTGTCCTACATGCTGAGCATCTCACAGAATCAGATTGTAACTGTGTAAACAAAAGCTGTGTTTTGGTGATTGCCCAAGTGTGGCAGCTAACATTTTCACACTGAATTCTAAAGCATACCTATTGTAGGCTTATACCATGGCTAAATGAATGAAATAGTATTGTTATTAGTAGGTGCACAGAAGTATGCTGGGTGATTTACAGAACCAAAGATACAGTCTGCCCAAAAGACCCGATAATGTAGATTTAGATATAAGATAGTGAAGGAAATAAACTATAGTTGGGGAGAGGAGGGGTAGGGCAATAGTAAGATCTTGTGGTTATTCAATAAAGACATGCATATCATGATGGTTCCATCCGTTTTTTTAAAATGTGCTTTAATTTACTTCTGCTTGATAGCACAAACAGCAAGGGGAAATTGCCCTGGTCCTAACTCACTTACACATGTGAGTTACTTTACAGCTGTGACTAGTTTTAGTAATTTCAATGGGATTGCTCATGTGTGTATATATACTCATGTGCTTACGTTTTTAATGGACTGGGACCCCTCTGACTACACACCCACACAGTTCTGTCAAGTGTCACAAATTAAACAAACTGGAAAAAACAGAGGGACTCTTTCCCCCAATATACTCTTTCAGCTAGTGTCATCCTAAATGTAATTTTAAATGAAAGTAGGGTAACATTTTCCAGTACGATTTTTAAATTGTGTCCCTTTAAAAAGGGACCTTTGGAAATGGCTCGCCCAAATGCCATCAAAAGTACACACACAAAATAGTGTAATGTATGAGGACATAAAATCCACAGCCTTGTTGATACATCTCTGCCTTGTTTTTCCACATCTTGCATTTGAATTTTTTATAGTCTAATTTTCTTCTTGCGCTACAGCAATAGGACTAATGAGGAGACATATCTCTCATTAGGTGCAGAAAGAGAAGAGGTGGTTCCTGGAATCTTCCCTGTAGGAATAATACATCAAAAGGGACTGAAAAGTATGACTCACCATTTCAAATATAATCTAGGTTTATCTGCAAAGAAACATACAAAAGGAGATGACAAAGGCGCAGTGTCTTGGCAATGCTGCTGTGGTAGAGTCATAGAGCCCGACACACTGTGTTGACACTTATCTGACTCCATTGACTTTTAATTTACAAGTGTGAGATCCATAGAATCAAGAGGCTGAGAAAACTTGTGTGTCCTTCTGTTTCCTATTGCTCATTTCCATTGTTTTGTCTAGCCTACTTTTAAATGTTCTAAATAATGGGGCTTCCCTTGAGAGACTATACTGATGCTTGCATTAGTTTCTTTGGAACTAATGCAGTCCCAGTGCACAAGCCTAATAGATGGCTGTGTTCTAGGGAGAGCTGTGGGAGGACAGAAGAGGAAATAATCATCTGCAATCACTACACCTCTCCCATGGCTGCTGCTACAGCCTTAAAGCTGTAATAGAGTCTGTATGGGCGGCGTAATCAGAATATCTGCATCGCGTCAGTTCCACTGGCCTTTCCCCGGCCTACCCTTCCCCATCTACAAATGTGCTCCAAATGCTATGGGACAGGAAGTCCCTGAACAGTTCACATGGCTCCCTCTATGGGTTCCCAGAATCCTGCCCCTTCCTCAGAGAGGTGCCCTGATACTACAGTGTTGATTGTGGTATAAAAATCTATATGGAATTCCTCACCAGCTCATAGCAGTGCAGCAGCCATCAGGTCCATCAACAGCCTGAATTTGCGCACAGAATTGTTCCCTCTGACTCAGTGCTTGGCCACTGTTGCTGTGCTCTGTTCATTGCCTCATTTCACCACAGAGGCAGCTGCGTTTTATGGTGGGCAAAGAGCACCCTAGATATAATGGGACAGGCTCTGAACTGGTGCAAATTGAGACCGCTCCACTGAAGTCAAGTACAGAACATTAAATGCTTTGGGATATATCAGGATGAAAGGCCCTGCCTAAGTGTAAAGTTTATTCTTACCTTCACTGTGTACAAGAGTAATCTGAGATTTTTGTTTTCAAACCTACTTTTTGGCACAAACTAAAGGAGGGTTGTTACCTCACCTTGACACTGCTTTATTTGTCTTAGTCTTACAGATGCCTCATAGCACAATCTGGAGATGAACATATGTCCTCATGATACACATTGGCAATACTCGAAAACAACCATGTGTCTCTCTGTGATGGAGGATGTTTATTTATTCCCTTACAAGTTCACAGTCTGTTTCCAAAGGGACAGCATCTGAGTGGATCAGAAAGCCTACGATCAGAGGAGCCTTTATCAGTATTGCATCCCTTCACTTCAGGCTATATTCCAATGCCTTTGGAGTTGATCTCATGGTGCTTGCTGCATCTAGAATCATACAATTATTGCTTATAAACAGCCACGTGCTCAGACATTGAATGACATTTATTGATCTTTCCCAAAGGACGTTTTGTTCTTTATATGACATGTTAAATAAGAGATGGATGGACTTAGCTTTTAAAATTCCAAAGCCACTGGAGATTTGTGAGGTTTCAGTTTTTCAAAAGAACTGAGCCTTACCCTTCAGTTGACAACCACCAGTCTTGGGTGGGAGTGAAGATTTCAATAACAATTTAGTCACACGTTCCTTCAGCCAATCAGGATGTAGAGTGAAAGCAATGACGGCATCAAGAGGAAAGAGCAACTGAGTCTTTGAAGCTAGCAAGAGCTAAACAGGCAGTGGCATGAGTAAGGAGATTGTAAGGGAGGGGGTGTGACTGGAAGACTAATCCTCTGGATAGATGTGAGAGGCAGAGAGAATATTGAGAGCAGGAGGAAGAGTCTGACAGATGAAGACAGATCTTGTGGCAAAGAGAAAAGGAGGCTAGCAATTGTGAGAGGCAGGTGGCCTGGAGGTAGGAGAACAGGAATACAGTCTGATGGAAAAACAACTGCCTACGAACATAAAAGAGCAGCCAGAGGGATCCAGCTCCGATGAGCTGCACAGAAGATGACAGCTGCAAATCTGACCTTTCTTAGATTATATTTTCCTTCCTTTTATCAGACTGTTGGATATCGTCTCTCTGCAGTGAAACCTGTACACTCTTGTTAGGCAGTCTCTCATCTGAAGAGGCCTTCCCCCTCAGTTACCCCCAAACCACGGAGTGCATTTCTACTTCACCTGTATGAAAAGGCCACCTATGTCACGCAGATTTCTCTTGGTCCTTTAAGGCAGGTTTTACCAGCTAGGAAAAAGGGGCTTTCCTTGTGTTCTTGTAAAAATCATTCACAAGAAGACAGGGTTTTAAAAGTTCTTTACTGAAGCTCCTGTTAAGGCCTCTGAATGGTCAAGTTCCATGTTTAAAGAGAGCAGAGGCAAGATTTAGTTCTTTTTAATGTGTGGAACTGGGGCCATGCTACTGGCTGGCTATGAGGGAAGGCTGCTGACACGGAGGCCTGTTTGTCATGGCTCTCCCAGCTTGTGCAGTGCGTGTTCACAATTGGACCAGGAATGGTTCATGTGGCTCAGACTAGGTTTTGGGGGTTATGTTGTTGTTGTTATTGTTGCCTTCTCTTTGGAAACATTATGAAGATTATAACGTTGCAACTTACACTAACTGAAGATCTAGCTCAAAGCTTTTAAATGCATTTTTTTGGTTAAAATTTAATGCTTGATTCTTTTCTGATTCCTTATTTCTGACGTATCCTCTTGGTTCCAATTGAAAAAATGGCTTGTACTTCATTTGAGAAGCATTTAAAGAACACTTTCCATGGGAACCGAAAACAGATGTGATAAACCTCCAAACATGAGATTTAGCCTAACATCTGTTGTTTAATGAAATGTTACAAAACAAGTGTGTGAGTGTGTGTGGGAGGGTAATCCTGTGTTTGTGTTATCCGAAAGGTGACACACCTGACTTTCTGAATATTATTTTTCAGGAGACACTGAAAACGTGCAGTAAAAATGCGTGCTGGGATAAACAAACCTGACCCTGCCAATTACCACTGGGAGTAGGTTTGTGAGGTTCTTGTAACATGTCAGCACATCCGGGTACTCTGTGTAAGGGGATTATAGTTTACAACAGAAGTGAGAGATTTCTGGGGGAGGGAGGGGAAGAGATGCAATTATGAAGGGAATACTGTAGTGTAAGGTCCTGATCCAGCAAAACACTTAAGCATAGTGCTTAACTTTAAGCACGTGAATTGCCCTACTGAAGTAAATGAGACTGCCCATATGCTTAAAACTAAGCAGATTTAATTGCCTTGCTGGACTTCGGCCTACGTAAATTATTAGGGTTAAAATGAAACTGTACACCAAATATTTCAAATGATCTGGATTAAATTCTTCCCTGTGTATGTTTCATTCACACCAAAATGAATGGAAACACCATCAGTTTCCATTCACAGAGATATTTTGTAATTCTTCTCTCAGGATTTTTTGTCTAATAATAAAATATTTGTCTGATTTAAAAAAAATTAAAAAAGGATATGTGTTGTACAATACAGCCAAAAAGTGAAACCACCTAGAAACTATGATTGGCTGGAAAACAAGAGTTCTGTTTTGCAAACAATTTTGAGGTTGCAAAATTAGTTTTCATGGGGAGAGGAAGAGCATGTCTAGTGGTTAGGACACTCACCTGCAATGTGGGAGACCCAAATGCAAGTCCCTGCTCTGCCTAATTGAGAGTGCGGATTTGAACCTACATCCCAGGTGAGTGCCTTAACTAGCAGGCTATAATCAGTCTTTCTCTTACTCAATTCTCCTACTGGAGCTGTTCCGCTTTGTAGGACTAATTAAATATTATTTAGGCCAGAGAGAGAGTTTTGTTGAAACAAATATGTTTCCACGAAAAGTTTTGGTTTTGATGAATCAGCATTTTCCACTGACAAAATTCATGACCAACTCTACTTCTATAAATAAAAATGAAACTGTGACAAGTTTAATTTCATTGTCTGAGATACGTGAAATCCAACCAGTGAACATCAAGATTTTTTCTCTTCTAATAAATTTAGTAATTTATTATAAACATCAATAAGGATATTTGTTCTTAAGAAATATTTGATTTTTAACTTGACAATATCCTTTGAGGACTACAGTGCAAAACCTCGATATTGCTCACAGGTTAGTAAGTTATTTTTAATAACCTGCCTTTTAAATGAAGTAGTTTCATAGGCTAACTTTCTCCAGAGAAGGCAGTGGAATGCAATCTGATAAGTTAAAACCTTCAATCTCTTGTCTATACTTTAATGTAAAAGAAGCTTCAAATCAAAAGCTAGCAATTAACAACATAGCAAAATGTACATGTAACTTCATGCTAACCAACCATTTCAATCCCCACCTCAGCACCAATTTACAAAGTTACATACTTTATTTTTGGTGTAGGGTTTTTCATGCTAACAAAATGATCAGTCTTTTTATTTAAAGTCCTGTTTGTGTGTCAGAAAATATGATGAATTTAAATAATTGTGTGTGTGGGGGGGTTAGATCTCCTCTTCACTTTAGGAAGATGTAAAATCCTGCCCTTTCTCTACTTGTTGATTTCTTTGCATTACTGCGAGGTGATCAGTAAAGAAGTAAGTGAAATCAATGTGCCCCATGAATGGTTTCTGTATGAAGGTAGTGGTCATCTACTGGCAATGACACTTCTACAGAGAGGGTCTTGTCAGCAGCTTTGACTCTGCCATTTGGGTGTTTGTCACTAACATGCGCAGATATGATCTTAGCAGCTGCAAAAGCGTGAGTGCTGTAGGCAGCTTCTCCACCAAGCGTGTGAATCATTTAGTTCTGGGGGCATACTGGAATTGAAAGTATGTATCCCAGTAATAGCTTAATTTTCAGTATGCAGGGCCAGATTCTCCGCTGGTGTAAAATGGCATAGCTCTATTGAAATCAATGGACTATGCTGATTTTGGGTCTGATCTTGCACACATTTAAATCAATACTAAAGCCCCGATTGACTTAAATGGGCACAGAATCAGACCCTTATACCAGCTGAGGATCTGGCCTGGAGAGAATAAGATCCTTTTTCCATTTAAAATAAGGTGTTACGCTCCATGTTAATTAACTTAATAAAAGGCCCTGACTGCCCAGTTTCCTTTTGTGGTCTTTAATACACTTAGCTAGAATTAAATGGTTACCACAATAAAACAAAAATCTGGAGCAAAATACTTATAAATTCCTTCTCTCTCTCCTCACTTCTCAGCATACACAATCAAGAAATCTTTTAGAGGATGGGTATTTTAACCTAATAAAAATACAGAGTCCATCTGGCTCTCCCCCTCCCCACCCCTGGTTGTAAAAAAGTATTTTCTACAGTTTTATGGAAGAAAAGTCTGACTCTTGATACTGAAGCACATTCCCAATATGGATCCACTGTTTCTTTTTTGGTAGCTGTTGACAGAAAAAATGGTACTTGCTTGAAACACAATGGGGGTGATTCTGATTTCATTTGAAACCGTTTCACATTGGTGCAGTTCCACTGAGTTTGCTGATATTACTCCTGATTTACACGTGAGAACAGACTCAGGCCCAATTTAGCCAGAATTTCTCTGTATTATACAAGGAGTGCAACAGGAAACCAACAACAGGGGAATTTGGTGCAATCAGAAACCAAATAATGCAGACTCTGTGTATCCCCAGCTAGTCATTTTCAGGTAGTACTAAACATCTGTCTAAGCATCCATTGCAGGCAGAACAAGCAGTTGCCTAGGGGAAGTGCAGCAAGACCAGTAATGTATATAAGCCATGAGACCAGAAATATTTTTGATTGAATTCAGGTCACTTTACAGACAGCTATGGTCTGATCGCCTTATGTTTATTCCAGAGGTCATCTATCTCTGTCTTCAGCAGGAGGAAAGGATAGACCAAGTTGGAAATCAGGAGGAGAGGGTACAAAAAAGTTAAAATTGAATTTGTCAATATCGCCAGGAAAATGGTGCAATGTCAGAGTAGCTGACCATATACAATAGTCAAACAACGACCCATGTCTCCAGACAGGGCCAGCTCCAGGCACCAGCGGAGGAAGGCACGTTCGGGTCTTCGGCGGCAATTCGGCGGTGGGTCCCTCAGTCCCTCTCTTCCTCTTTGAGCTGCCGCCGAAGAGGAAGAGAGGGAGCGAAGGACCCGTCGCCGAATTGCCGCCGAAGAAAGAAGCTGTGCGATCTAGCTGCCGCTGAAGTGCCGCCGATTGGCTTTATTTTATTTTTTTCCCGCTTCGCCACTTGGGGTGGCAATAAAGCTGGAGCCGGCCCTGTCTCCAGAAAATAGTAGAGCTGCATTCTGCCTGTCTTACTCATAGTAGCAATCTCATTGGCTTCAATGGATGAGTGAGGAGAGCAGGATTTGCCACTTAAGCAACTGCAGATAATTTTGTTGCAGGCATCTCACATTTTATTTTCACCCAATTACTTCAGTCAAGTCTGTAAAATCCCTGCAGTTTTGAATGAAGAATTATTTACTCTTTCCTAGAGGCTGACAACTGTTCCTCCTACAGTCAGCTATTGCCTTGCAGGAAAGATTTGGTTTCCCTGTTGGTCATACTGTGATTGTCTAGGGCGGCATATATCTAAGGCAGAATTTGATGCCAACATTCTTTTTAAAAAGGTCTCATGGTTTGTCTGACTTGTATAAGTCCACAAGGGCACTTGATGATATATGGAGTGTGGTAAGATTACGTGACAAAAGTGGTTGCTCTTGATAATATTGGTGCATTGGGCACAGTGTAGACAAGGACGTATGGTAGTGATTTTCCTACCTTGAACTTGAAAGAAAAAGTCATGATTTAATTTTACGTCATCACCCAGAGGCTCTTTATTTCTTGCTTTTGCTCTTTATTGCTCCCACAACACCACGATATAAACATACACTAAACTGCAGCCTTCAGTAATACAGTCTGTGGATTTTCCAGATGTAAGGTCATACCGTGTTCAGTAGTGGTCCCTGCAGACCTTCAGCACTGCTTTAAAAGCCGGGGAATGCTACTGACTCTTCTCTCCTCCACTACTGCTCTTCACTACCTGACAAATAATAATAGGATTTAGCACTCAAGTTACTGATCCATATTCTTAACCTTAACTCACATTTAGCAGTTTTTGGCCTAGGAATACTAGAACGCTTCCACTGATACACAGTTTTTCTTCCAGATACCTGACAAAGAGGCCAACATTTTCAAGAGTGTCCACTGGTTTTGGGTGCCTCAATGTCAGCATGTTGTACCTGATTTTCATAAGTAATGAGCACCCACAAATCCAGTGGAAATCAGTGGCTGCTGCAGGTGATCAGTATGTCTAACATCAGGCCTGAAGTTAATAGAGAGCCTTGCTCTGAGTCCTGAAGGTTAACAAGCACGGGCTTTTTTGGACCAATGGTGGAACTAAATTCCAGAGGCTATGGTGTCCAACCACCCTCAGCTATCTAATTAAGGGACTTTTGTTGGGAAAGTACCAGCTGATGACAATTTGAGGTGGGGGTGGGTGGGTTCCTAAGGCAGCCAGGAATACAAAAGTTCCCCCGGGTTCTAATGTTTTTATGGCAATGTACCTTTTTCAAACAGGGGGAAGCAGGTATTTCCCCTAGGTGTTTTCCTGAAGTTGCCAGCATATCCTCCATTTTACTTAGATTGAGCTTCTGCAAATTTTCCTCATCCAAGTCACCATCTTGGCGTGGCAATGGGAAAGCAGAGGTACAACATGGTTCAGGTGTGAGGAAAAGAAATCATAGTTATGAGTGGCTTCTACCTATTGATGATGCTGCAGACCAGACAATATCTCCCTGTCTCCCCCAGCTGCCTCACATAAATATTGAATAACAAGGGTGACACTACAGAAATCTGAAAATTACGAAAGGCCAGATCTAAAGCTTAAAGTTATTGGGAGGCTTTACATTGACTTCCATGGGCATTGCATCAGGGGCTCGGGGAATATGGGCAAAAACTGAGTTCTCTGAGGAGAGAAGGATCTGTTAAGCTATAGCATCTTCTAGCCTTTAAAAGAGTGAATGAAAATATTTTGGGGGCTCTTCTTCTCTTGTATGATATTGATGGTGAATATGAAAGTGAGCCTTGTATTAGCTGCTGAAATATGTCACCATCTGCAGGATTCTGTTTTGTTTGTGACACTGGGGTATATGTCATGATAGATGGAATTGAGCACTTGTTTTCTTTTAGGTTTGAGGGAGCTGCTAGTTGATGGATTTCAAAGCCATTTGCTTTTGTAATTTTGTGCCTAATTGTTTTACCGCTGTAATTGTGTATTGTCAGTTTTCAGGATTTAATCTAACTTGGGCATTCACTGGCAGTTAGGTCACTGCAGATTCTGTGCACTCTGAGAGTGACTTTCTGGTAAATTGCAATCAAGTCTTCAGGGAAGCAGTCGGAAAAGACAGAGACTAGGGGAAGGTTATTTTCATCAGCATGTTCCACTTAAAATGTAGCTTTAAACCTGCGTTGGAAAAATCACACCCCAATCTCAAAAAAGCTGGTAGAATGTATCATTTTATCTAGCTGATCATTTGAAACTGCTAGGCATCTGACTCATGAAATGAGCTGTACATGAGTCAAGTCACCTATCCTGTTTTACAAATGCAATTTTTGCATTGATTAGCATCAGTTTAATAGTGTGTATTATACTTGCTTTTTGAAAACTCTTTATTTGATTCAGGAGGGCCTGTGGAACGGTTCATGTGGGTCGGCACCATACCAGTATCCAGTTTCTGTAAATATTGATTTCTCTTTAAAGAGGTTGACTCTAACTTGTTTTTAATTAGCAATGGCAGATGTTCAGCTGGAAGAACGTCTTAAGAATCATTATTCTAATAATGTCCTATTAGCTTTTAAATCTTCCTCTTCATGTAAATCTGTAATTAGTGTGTTCTGTCTGTCAGCCATATTCTACTACAAATTTGAGCTGTGAACATATAAACCAGGGCGTGCTAAAAGCTGCGGATGTTCTAAAATGAATCTTATGTCTCTGCTCTTCCTGTAACTGTACTGTAAGGATGACAATGCAGCTCTACTATGTTGTTCTGCTGCATGATCCCCCATCTCCTCTGAGCCCACTGAAGACCTTCTCCAGGGGGTGATGGGGCTGTATGTTCGGAGGGGCCACACTGATGGCAGGGAGGGACTAGAAAAGTTAAGCATTTTCCCCACAGACACAGAGCAATATTCAAACGCAAAAAGGGATTCAGGTTGATTGTGGTGTTCCTCATGGAGGAGTCTGAAATGAATAGCCACAATAGGAGGGTCAGTGGTAGCTTGTCTGCCCCAAAGTCATTTTGTTGGGTCGGGAGGGTCATTCCCTCTGACCTTGTGACTGGAGTGAGCCTTTTGTGACGCAACAGGAAGCGGGGCAGATTTGACCTGGGAATGTTACAGGGAAGTTACATTGGAGATGGGGGACTTCCCTTGAAGGAAGATACCTGAGCTGTAACCTGAGCCAGGAGGGGGGTTGGGAGAAGTGACACCTTGTGGCCAGGAGACTGGACAAAGGAGAGGAGGAGCTGGGGGGAGGGGGAAGAGAGCTGCTGGAGGGGTTTTGGTTTTCAGTTTTGTGCTGGGTGGTGGAACGCAGGGAACCTCAAGGCTGGGGTCTAAGCTCCCTGCCCCCCAGAAGGACTTGACTGAGAGGTCCTGGTTTCACCTACAGGCTCTGTTTTAGACTGCGTTCCTATTGTCCAATAAACCTTCAATTTTACTGGCTGGCTGAGAGTCACGGTGAATCCCAGGAAGAGGGGTGCAGGGCCCTGACTCCCCCACACCTTTAAACTGTGCTTCTTGTGGATCTCTGGCTTTTTCCAGGGAGGCTGCCATCCCACAAAAGAGATGGATGATGTGATGGACACAGCAGTTAGATACACGTGATGGGTAGCCCAGGAGAGTATTTTTTCTGTTGGAGGGATGGTGAGGTCTCATGTTCCCAGCCATCTTGGTTGAACCTCCTCTTTTTTGTTGTTGTTTTATTGTACTTATATTAAAACTATGATTTCCCTCCTAAATCCTTGTTTATCTGCCTGATAAATATATTCATTGCTGGATTCCCAGAGTAAGGGGCTGACTCAACACTGAATTATTCTGGTTTGACACCAGTGCAACTTCATGGACTTTCATGGACTCTCACTGGTGTCAAACTGGCAGTGTTTGACCCAGGCCCACGGTGAATATTTGTTTTTTAATTCAAATTGTTTTGTTGTGTCATCCATTTAACTCAGTGAGTCAGGGTATGTCTATACTGCAATGCTGGAGTGTGATTACAGCTCATGTAGATGTACTGAGCTGGCTTTAATCTAGCTAGCTCGAGTACTGGAGCAGTGAAGCACTGGCAGCTTTGGCTCCAGTGTGGGCTAGCCAACTGAGCAATTTCCCAGGGTTCTAGGTGGCCTTGTGCAGCCTGCGCTGAAGCCCATGCCAGTGAAGCTTTGCTGCTCTGGTACCCAAGCTTGCTTTAATCTAGCTAGCTGCAGTCACACCCCCTGATTGCAATGTAGACATAGCCTCCGTGTCTGAGTCAAGAGTAAAACACAGGTTCCCTGCTCCCACCCCAGTTAACAGGAAAACAGTCGCCCTTTCTACACTTTAAAGATCTTCTACCACGTTTAGCTGAATGGTCGGCCGTAGCGATCGTTTGCCATTGGGCCTGTTCCTGTGCAGCTGCAAAGGCTTGATGGGCTGAAAGTCCAACCTCAGAACAGACTTGTTGCACCATGTAATAGGGGGTCTGCCTCTGGGCCGCCTCCAGCCCTTGGTTGGTGGGATTTTATTCTGGATGTGACAAGCCACCTGGAGAATGGCATTCACTGGAACGTCTTGTGGCATTCTGGCGACGTCTGAAAAGCGTGAGACGCTGGCTGTGGACAATGGCTCTAGTAGTCTACAGACTACTGGAGCAATCGTAAACATCTGCATTATGAATGAAATCGTTCCACTTTATGCCCAATATAGGACATTGGCATTTTGTGTGGAAAGCCTCCAGCTTTGCCCAATCTGAGCAGAATAGTGTCCACGTTTTGCAACCATACAGAAGTACAGAGAGGATACTGCTCGAATAGAGTCTGAACTTGGTGGCCATGCTGAGAAGATGTTGATTCCATATTCATTGTAAACGACCCATGGCAGACGCTCCAATACCAATCTGGCGAAGAACCTCCATATGAGAGTTGGAGGAACTGGTGAGTATAGAACCCAAATAGCAAAAGCTGGAGACTGCTTCAACGGTTTCATTGTTCTTAAAGATTGGAGTCGCAGGTGGTTTTGCAGCTTTGTCTTTGACCACGAAACATGGAGGCCGACCTCGGCCCATGACTCCATTTGCTGGAGTGCCTCGCAAAACCTGTCGGGGCTCTGTACTAGAAGAACTGTCCCTCCAGAGTCTGACCTGTACCTCATTGTGATGGAGTGGTGTAACATCTGAAGTAGGGGATTGCTCGTTGGAGCTTGCCGTCAGCGATGAAGGCTGGTCTGAAATAGTGCATTGGTCATTATGCGAGGTGGACACGTCCGAGAATCTGAAAATGATGGCTAACACAAATGACAAAGACACAGGGCAGCAGCTGTGCCTAGCTACTGGAGGTGAAGGAAGTTGCTAAGAAAGACTCAACAGCTTGGGTCGCACAGCACTGGTAGACCAGGAAAAGGTTTGCATTACTGCACCTCTATCTCATCCCAGTGGGACGAGGTATTCTTTGGGACAACCATTTGCTCTTGCTTTTGATCAACATGAATAACAGTGCTCAGCACCAGGAGTTAAAGCCCCTGCCCTACTCTCAGCTGCCGATGTCCTGCCAGTGCCGTCTTCCCCTGGCACAAATGTGATGGGTTCATACCAAAGCCCCCCTGGGGACAGGCGTCCTCTGATGTCGTGCGTCTGCAGTATATCGTGACAATGTATTCAATCATAGCTGGGATCTCTGCCAATCCATCAAAATTGCAACCTGGAATGTTGCAACTCTTTACAGTCGTGATAATCAGGTCACTGTCTCACACAAAATGGACAGTCTTGGCATATTAATCACCAGCCTAATGGAAGCCAGGCTGATAGATCACAGGTGCCATGAGGTTGAAAATTCATTATTCTACAATTTAAAGATGCTTTTCAATATTTTATTTTTGAGATAATGCAGGTGACCCAATTCCCATTTTTTTCACAATAGAAAATGTTCATTTGTGTCATCAAATATAAGGGCACTTGTGATCATGTCCGTGTAGTTAATATTTCACTAGAGAATGTCATGTTGTTTAACTTCTTTGGTATTCAGGCTTAAACATGCACACATGGAAATGAAATTACCAGTTCTAAAAGCTCACTCTATAACTCTCTAAAGAGCCAGAGCTGGAGTTGGGTAAATCTGAAGTTTTCTTTGTAAAAGCCTTATATCTAGCCTGGTAGTTTCTTAACTTCCCATGACTCCTGATTCACAAGGATTTCCTGCCTTGCTGTCTTCCCATCATAGTGCTTCATTTAAAATTTTTTTTGTTTTGCTGAGGAGATAATTTATACTTATTGGGTTGATCTCAACAAATAAAAAAGGGTCTATTTTTGATGTGGCCAATAATCTCTTCCACAGACCACTCTGAGTTTTAGTGGTCCCTCCACATACATCTTGGAATGTTAATCACAGAGAATTTATGGGCCTGATTCTCTCTCGTTTTACACTGGAGTAAATCAGGAGTAGCTCCATTGAAATCAATTGGCCAGATACTCAGCTGCTATAAATTGGCATCACTCCAGTGTCATCAATAAAGCAATGCCTATTTACAACAGCTGAAGGTCCAATGGATTTACTTATACCAGCTTTTACACTGGTGTAAGAGAAGAATCTGTGATTTGTGAGTCTGTGATTTGTCCCTCTTTTGCAGGAAGATGACAGTTAGTACTTTTTGAATCTAAAATACATGTTGATGGTGATACTCTATAAATGCCCAGAATAACATAGAATCATAGAAATGTAGGGCTGGAACAGACCTCAGTAGGTCTCTAATTCAGTCTCCTGCACTGAACCAGGGCAAGTATACCTAGACCATCCCAGACAGGTGTTTGTCTCACCTGTTCTTAAAAGCATCCAGTGATGGGGATTCCACAATCTCCATAGGAAGCCTAATCCAGTGCTCAACAATCTTTACAGTTCAGAAAGTTTTTCCTAATATCCAACCTAAATCTCCCTTGTTGCAGAGTGACCCAATTACTTCTTGTCCTTCAGTGGACATGGAGAATAATCAATCATCACCCTCTTTGTAACAACCCTTAACATATTTGAAGACTGTTATCAGGTCCCCACTAAGTCTTCTTTTCTCCAGAGTAAATGTGCCCAGTTTTTTAGCCTTTCTTCATAGGTCATGTTTTCTAAACTTTATGTCATTTTTGTTTCTCTCTTCTGGACTTTATCTAATTTCCCCACATCCTTCTTAATGTGTGCTGCTCAGAACTGGACACAGTACTCAGTTGAGGCCTCACCAGTGCTAGTAGAGAGGGACAGTTACTTCCTATGTCTTACAGATGACAGTTCTGTTAATATGCGCCTGAATGATATTAGCCTTTTTTGCAACTGCATCACATTATTGCCTCATATTCAGTTTCTGATGCATTATAACCTCCAGATCCTTTTCAGCGGTACTACTGCCTAGCCAGTTATTCTCCATTTTGTAGTTGAGCATTTGATTTTTAATTCATAAGGATAGTACTTTGGACTTTGTTGTGGTCAAAGACCCCCACGCAGTCATTTTAGTTCAAAGACTCAAGCCTGAGGCCAGTTTATTGACATACATACCAGTGCACTGGGGTGCAGTCCGAAGACTGACACCCCGAGCAGCAGCTTGCAGGCTGCTTTATTTCGTCAAACCGCAAGCAAAGTACAAACAATAGTCATGAGTTAAGAAATTAGGGTTGGGGTCAGTCATGAGTTGAGGAACTGGGGTTGGGGTTAGTCATGAGTCTGTCATGAGTTAAGAAACTGGGGTTGGGGTCAGCCCCCCCCCCCCCCGGCACCTTCCTCATCATTTTCTGAGAAGTGGGTGTTTATTTCGGTGGAGGGGCGCTTGGCGGTTTTCCTCAGGGGTGGCGCTTGGCACCAGTTTGGGTACATTTCTCAAGACACATTTTCCGGGGGGTTTCGGTGAAGGGTTAAGGCGGGTTACCATGGGACGCTTAAAGAAGATCTATGATTGGCTATTTTTGCAGATAGCTGGAATCACGGAGTGGGTCACAGATCACCTATAGGAGAAGCTGCATGAGTTAAGAAATTGCATTTAGCTAAAGTTACCTATTGCTTCACACAAGTGGTTATTATATTTCATTAGTCATGAACATATTTCATTAGTGCTGCTGCTGGGGCTTTTTATTCTTTCCCTCCTTGCCCCTCCCCCCTCCTCAGGACATGACACTTGACCGAGTTTGGCAGAAAACTGTGTTTTTTAGTCTAGTTCAGGCCCTGGCCTAGGCCCTGCTTTGTGTAAGGGTAGTTAGCATAACAGATCTCTGTTGGAGGGTATTATTTAGGGGCCCACAGATTCAAAGCTCTGGCTATCAAAAAGAAGGCCCTCCCTGCTCTATTTCCCCACAACTTGTTTGTACTGAATTTCATCTTGTTCATTTTAGACCAATTATCCAATTTGTCAAGGTGGTTTTGAATTCTAATCCTGTCCTCCCAAGTGTTAGTAGCGACCCCTCCTAGCTTGGAGTCATCCACAAATCTTATAAGCACATTTTCCACTCCATTATCCAAGTCACTGATGAAGATATTGAATAGTACCAGACCTGGGACAGACCCTTGCAGGAGCCCACTAGATACTGTCCCCCCAGTTTGATACTGACCCATTGATAACTATCTTTGAGTTCAGTCTTTCAACATGTTGTACACCCACCTTATAGTAAATTCATCTAGACCACATTTCCCTAGTTTTTCTTATGAGAATGTCACATAGGACTGTGTCAAAAGCCTCAGCAAAATCAAGGCACATCATGTCTACAGCTTCCCCCATCCATTAGGCCAGTAACCCTGTCAAAGAAGGAAATTAGGTTGGTTTGGCATGATTTGTTCTTGACAAATTAATGCTGATTATTACTTATAACCTCGTTATCCAGATGCTTACAAATTAATTCTTTAATAATTTGTTCCATTATCTTTCCAGGTAGTGAAGTTAGGCTGCCAGGTTTATAATCCCCCAGGTCCTCTTAGTCCCTTTTGTAAAGATGGGTACTATGTTTGCTCTTTTCCAGTCCTCTGGGACCTTACCCTTCCTCCTGGAGTTCTCAAAGATAATTATTAATGGTTCCAAGATTGCATCAGCTAAATACCTTAGGATGAATTTCATCAGGCCCTGCTGACTTGAATACATCTAACATCAAAATATTCTTTAACCTGTTCTTTCCCTATTTTGGCTTGTGTTCCTTCCCCCTTGTTGTTAATATTAATGATGTTGAGTATCTAATCACAATTTACCTCTTTAGTGAAAACTGAAGTAAAAGAGGCATTAAACATTCCAGCCTTCTTGATGTTGTCCATTACTAGCTCTCCTTACCTGCTAAGTAGAAGAGCTACATTTTTCTTCATCTTTCTCTTGCTTCTAATGTATTTATAGAACCTCTTCTTATTCCATTTTATGGCCCTTGCAAGGTTTAACTCATTTTGTGCCTTAGCCTATCTGATTTTGTCCCTACATGCTTGTGCTATTCGTTTGTACTCCTCCTTAGCAATTTGTTCATGTTTCCACTTTTTGTAGGATTCCCTTTTGATTTTTCAGATCATTAAAGAACTCTTGGTGGAGCCATATTGGCCTCTTACTTTTATTTGTATCTTTTCTTCACATCAGGATAGTTTGATATCTCTGCTTTATAATAAATCTGCCCAATTTTATTAATTTAATCTCAGACTCTATCCTCCCCTCCCCCGCAGAATAGCAACATGTAGTGCTATTGTTAGACTGGCCCATTGTTGTCCCTCAGTATTTTAAGAGAATAAATTATTAAGATTTTTCTCAGTTACTTTTCATTTTTCCGTGTTTAACTTTATTCTTTAAGTCAAGCTGTGCTTGAAGCATATCCTGTCTGATGTGACTAAGCTGTTGACTCATTTCTTTTATGGCTCTAATAAAACAAGATCTAATGAATAGCAGTTGGAAATCAACCACCACCTGCACCTGCAAAATCCAGATAGTTCTTTCCTAAGGTCTGGTTTCTTGTATATAGCGTGAATAGACTTTAAAATATCCAATGAGCATGCCTCAGTTGTAGTTGAAATTGTATTTTCTTCTGTGCTAGAGATTTTCTGCTTAGTTTTAGTATTGCACCCAAACTCTTCAGTTCAGAAAATGTTACATAGCATCCTTCTGAAATTTGTCTCAGTAAACATTAACTCTGGTAATTGCATTGAAAGATCTAATGTGGACAATTAGCTTTGTATCGAACACCAGGGATTTGCTTTGACTCTAGTGGGGATTTCATAACTTTAGGGATTAGCATTTCAACCTACTTTTGCCATCATTTTATTATAATTTGGTTGTTTCTCTTTTGCTATAGTCATCAGCTTTGGGTCCAGATTCTTTTCTGAGATCCAGCCCAATTGCACCACTCAAGTGGCATAAAAGGACTGCAAATTGGCAGCAGAGAATTTCCCTGGCATAAGGGAACTCCCTGCTGGTGAATCTGAGCTGGGTTAAGCCCCTGCAACTGTGTCTGCCTCCTTCCCAAGTATACAGCACATATCAGATAAAATATGGGGTGTAACAGAGATCTGTTCCACTATAACGATCCATTAAGGACACCAGTTGACAGCTCTGAGCATCATTAGGACTGAGGATCAGGCAGATGGAATTGGCTCCCTGGCACACCCCACCCTCCTGTGCGCCAAGGAAAGCCCCATAATTAGGTCTGAATATAGCCCTTACACTGGCAAAATAGCCATTGAAATCCAGTGGGATTTTTGCCAACACAAAGACTAGAAATCTAGGCCCTCGGTTGTTTGTGAACTAATGCTTTTTTCGCCCGTCCCTTTAAGGAACAGATCCCAGCAGCCATTTAATTGGTGGTATGCTGTTTTGTTGCAGGGGTCAGGATAGAGGTGAGTAAAGGAACGTTCCACACCTTTGCTGCTTGTTGGAGTGGCAAAACATTACAGGGATCCCGTGGCCAACAAGGGGTGACATCTGCTTCCCAGGAAAGTCAGCTGTTGGAAAGGATATGGAATTGAGTTAGATTTGGGGGTTTAGCCCTATGGGATTTGCAGTTGCAGGGTGGCTAACTCTTGTGATTTTATCGTCAGTCTCACAATATTTGGTGTTTTTCTTAAAGCCTCAGTGCTGGAGTCCTAAAATTACAGGAGATTCTCAGCTTTGGCTTTAAAAAATGGTTTCTAGCTCTTATGGCTGCTGCTATTAGTTAGAAAACGTGACCCGAGTTCACCCTAAAAGCTCAGAAACCAGAAGGCAAAGGAAAAGATTCCAACATTTATTATTTTTAAAAATCTCGTGATTTTTAAGGCAATCTCATGACATTTTGGAGTCTGGCTCATGATTTTTGAATAGTTGGGCTTGACAGTACTGCCTCTGAGGGAGTTAAATCAGACTGGACCTTAAAAACGCAGAGCTAAATTTTGACCTCATTTCCACTTGTATAAAGCTGAAGTTTCTCTGCTGAAGCCAGTAAAGTTATTCCAGATTCACCCTAGTGTAAATGATGTCAGAATCTGGCCCACGCTCCCTACTTAAAATTGATGAGGTTGCGATGAGGTAGAAGAGTATTCGTGATATAAGTGTGCAAATGAGCTTTGCATACATCTCCCTTTGCTTTAGCTTTCCCGTATCATGTCCTGACACAAGCAGTAACTTATTCTGACCATGCATTTAACTCTGTTATGTGTGGTCAGCATTACATAGGAATCTAGACATAAGCTCCAGTTCATGTATTTAAGTGCGTTGCTGAATCTGGGTCTCATTGAGAACTTCTCTTCCAAGTGTTTCTTCTCTGGACAGTTTTCAACTGTCTCAAACTGAAATATAACTATAGCTCATTTAGGATAATAGCAATAATAACCGAAGATAGACCGTTAATGGTACAACATACAAACAATTCCATATAACCCGTTTCCCTATCCTTTGTCTGTCTTGCCTAATTTGATTGTAAACTCTTTGGGGCAGGCCCTGATCTTGGTGGATCCCTGGCATTACTGTAATAAACTTGCTTATTATCAATAATGATAAATAAATAGGTAAGCTAGCAGTACCGGTATGTATTGTTTTACCCAGTAGTCCAGGCTTTCAGGAAGTTTGATGCAAGAGGAAGCTCTACCCATGCTCAGCTGATTTTGAAAATGATCCTGATCTCTAACTGCATTATTTCATGTGAAGCTGTATTTATGAGATGCATTAAAGCATAGAAATGCCTTAAAGAAAAACAAGCTCATTAAAGTAGTGTGAAACAGAGCGGTGCACTTTCTTCGGGCATACACAATTAAAAATTCTTTACTGGAAGATTTAGGGCCTAATTCTGCATTCTTTGTACATCCAAAGCACCCTTTGACTTCCATGGATGTGCAGAGAATGCAGGATCAGGGCCCTCTATTGGTTTTCTGAAAGACATTCTAGTCAGGATTGTACAGTAGAAACAGAGCTTTTCTCCTGAAGGTGAATAGCTATAGAGCTGAATCCTCAGTCCTTGAATGCAATTCTGTTGAAAACATAAGGGCAACTTCGTAGCTTAATACTTGGGATTTTTACTCTTACAGAGTCTGTGTATCTTGAAGAAATGTGCAACTTACAGTGCAGGTCAGTGAGGAGATTTATACACAAGCTACAAAGCAAGCATAGGCTTTTAATAAGTGGCTAAGTGGTTTTAAACAATAAAAAATTAAAACAGTCACTCAATTAAATGCATGCAGGTGCCCTGAAATGAACCACTGTGGCTAACTTTACAGTTTAATTGATGAGGCTTGGAATTATTTGATCATTCTTTATTTCATGACTCTCTGTCAGTAATATCATTTTTATTGCTGAGGGTTGTTTTTTTAAAAGATATAAATTTTTGCAGTAGTGAGACATTTTCCAAAAAAGGGAACCCTTCAGAAACTGATTATTATTTATTCATAATAAATTGGGCCAAATACTGAGGTTCTTTCACAGTTTTTAGTAAGGGACAGATTTTTACATGTATTTAGGCACCTAAAGATGCAGCTAGGCACCTGATAGGTTTTTCAAAAGTGCCTAGGTGGCTAACTCCACTAAATACCTTTACTGATCTGGCCCTTAGTCCATGTACAGGAAAAACTCCCATTCACTCAACAGTTGCACTCCCTGGGCTGTTTTGAGGGACCCCTAGGGAGTAGCATGGCTCATATATTTTATTCAAAACCTTTTTTGGACAACAAATGTCCCTTTCCCCGTTTTTTTTAAAAATTTCTGGAACCAGAAACCAGAAATTTCACTTTTAATTTTTTTCCCCTTTTTTCCTTTTTGCCACTGACCACAGTAGAATAAATGCTGCCTAGGGTTATTTACTCTTTCATTTTTCTTTTTTCTTTTTACATTTATCAACTCTGTAACTTTTCCAAGTCCTTCTCCTTGGAAAAATTAAAGAGTAGCTAAAAGAAAAATGGAGAAACAAAACAAGCCTGGACATAGTTCATTTTATTGCTCTTGGTTGCAGAAGGGAGGGAAGTGAGAGGAAAACCAAAAAAAATTGAAATTTTGAAAATTCAAACATTTTCAAAAACATGTTTTGAAAAAAGAATCTATACCATGAAAAATTGTTCCCTTTTGAACCTTGTGAAGTGGAACCAACTTCAAAGTCTGGACTTTTTTGTGATTTTTAATCCCCCCCCCCCATTTTAATCCTCTTTACTAGAGACCCACACTAACTTCCATAATGATCAGCAGAGCAGCCCAGCTGCAGAGGGAAGTACCTGCTACATCTCCTCTGGGCTATAGAGCGCTGGGATTAATTGTGCCTGCTTTCCTGAGTTTCTCTGGGTTAGTGCAGCTCTGTACCACCCCAGTATGGTCTGGCCTTAAAAACTTCGGACATCAACCTATTCTACCTAGGAAAATGCTTTCCACACCTCACCTCATGCAGGCTGCCTAAGGTATTCATGTCGAGTTCAAAGCATAAAATACCCCCAAAATGTATTGGACATAAAATCCCAGGGATCAGAGAGCATCCAGTAGGCCTCATGATAGAGCCAAAGCTAAATAAAAATAGGGCAACATTTCTGAGAAGTAAACTGAGGGTAACCGCTCTCTAGTCACTGAATGTTACCCTCAGTTTGCTGCTGGCCTATTCAGTTCACAGCTAAGGTGTCATTTTGACCAGAGTTACATTATTTTTCTTTTGGTGCACATTGTATTATATCTCCTGTAGTTATGAATACACCATGCAATAGTAGATTGAAGATTCACAAATTGAAGTAGCAGTTATGGTTGCTGGAAAGCCAGCAGAGTGCAACTAATGGCTCCCCTGGAAAGGTGAAGAATAGTTTACCTCATTAAAGTAAACTAATTAAAGCTGTACTCAAATCTCATCCTTAGAGCTGCACATTGATACCTAGTAATAAGACCATTAAGTACACGTAAATCAATAGGAAATACCAGGCCCATTTCTAATAAATGTAACAGTGTGAGCTTTATACTCTACCTCAGGTTTCCAGTAGTGGATATATATTAACCATTTATTGGAAAATGTTTTTCTATTGGACCTGAACTTTAATGCTAGTGCACAGTGGTGTGAAGTTAGGAAGGACACACACAATTCTGGACAAGCCTTTAGTCTTCTAGTGACATAATCTGTGAACCGATTGCCTACAGAAGAGAAATTCTGTCTTTGCTTCTGTTTTATGCTATCCCACTAAAAATAGGCTGGACTTTTTCGCTGAACTAAGTTATTTCTAGGGCCCTGTTCTCTCCTTGATTATTGCATACTCGATTCTCATTAGAATGGAAGAGAGTTACTGTACAGGTGCATATTGAGGACAGAAGAGACTCCAAAATCTCCTCCTTCTCGCCACACTTTCTTTCCCCAGGCCCAGTACACTCACAGTGATGCTTCAACAAAGATGTAGCTGTGTTCTAGGAAGAAACTTCCTGCATTACACTTTGCTTATGTCTTTCTCCTCTGCATCTTTGCCCTAGTTTTTCCCTTTCTGCCCTCAATATCTAAGCAAATGTGAAAGGGATGGGGAGGAAGGTATAAAAGGGAGGCACTTTCATGCAGAAGGGATTGGTACACAAGTGGCCTCCAGCATTTACACTCTACTTTATTGCTGTTGTCTACGCAGACACAGTTCATGTTGCAGCCCAGTCCTTATATTTACCTTGTGCCCAAGGTGCTATATCTGGGGGAAAGGAAGAGCATCAAATGCAAGATTTTGTTGTCTTGACCACAAAAGATCTAAAAGATCCTAGGCAGAGAACAGCAAGTGCAGCAGGTTTGTGTCTCAGCTCTGACTAAATGTCTACACACTGGTGACCTGGCGGGAAATAAAACAAGAGGGACAGGTAGTAAGGAGCTAGAGATTAGAGTGAGACAAAACGTATTTGGGACTGAATCTATATAGAGAGGGTTTGTCAGGTTGCAGACATATGATAAAGGGCCAAATTCACCCTTGAAAGGTGAATGACTCCATAGGTTTGAGTGCAGTTGCACCTACCTATACCAGTCTTTGACCAAGGGCTTGTCTTCACTATGGGGGTAAATTGACCTAGATTATGCTACTCTAGCTACATGAATAACATAGCTAGAGTCGACGTAGCTTAGGTCGACTTACCCCAGTGTCTTCACTGCACTGCATCGATGGGAGACGTTCTCTGGTCGACTTACTTTAATCTTCTTGGGAAGCTGGAGTACCGGGGTCGATCAGAGAGCACTCTGCCATTGATTTAGCGGGTCTTCACTAGACCCACTAAACTGATCCCTGCTGCATCGATTGCAGCAGCGTTGATCTCCCCGTAGTGAAAACCAGTCAAGTCTCTAACTATCTATGAGGCTATGTCTACACTACCGTGGTAAGTGGACCTAAGTTATGCAACTCCAGCTACGTTATTCACATAGCTGGAGTCGACGTAGCTTAAGTTGGCTTACTGTGGTGTGTACATTGCGCTGGGCCAACGGGAGACACTCTCCCGTTGACTTACCTTACTCTTCTCATTCTGGGTGGAGTACCGGGGTGGATGGGAGAATGCTCTGCCGTTGATTTAACGGGTCTTCACTAGACCTACTAAATCGACTCCCGCTGCATTGATTGCCAGAGTGTCGATCCGGCGGTAGTGTAGACATAGCCTAAGTGACTACACTGCTTTGGTTCTAAGGGACAGGGTTTGTGGATTCAGAACCCACCACTTATCTAAGGATGTAAAGGGATGCTATGAACTGGGAAACAGTTGTTCATTATTCAGCAATGATAACACTAGTGATAACTCACCAGTCTGTCCAAGTATAAGTGAACAAAGGGGTTGTGAATATTAGCAATGCCAGTCAGCTGCTTAGTTTTGTGAGAATACCAGTGAATACTTTTTGGCAGATTGAGCTGAGCTCTAGTCAGAGCAAATGTGTAGCAATCAAAAAAAGAGCAGCTTGAGAAGCTCTTGCATTCCCAAAAGTGTCATTTTTAAAACTACTGCTGATTTAACTGACTTCTGTAGCCGTGGCACTGCTTAGCAAGTGCACATTACAATGTTCAAAAACTCAGTGTTAGCTAGAAAGTTAGTTCAAAAACTCAGTGTTAGCTAGGAAGAGGAGAAGCAGTCAGAGAGGAGAGTTTGCAACAAGAAACACCAGTGCCAACTCCAAAATCCTACAGCGAGGCTCATGTGCAGTACTCTAGTCATCAAGGGCCAAACCATTAGCCAGGCAGCCAGCTCTAGGAGCTAAGATGGGTGCTTGGCAGCTGCATGAAGATGGAAGAGGGGAGTCCTCTCACTCCTTAGGCTATGGAACAACTGCAGAGCTAGTCCATGGAGGCTGTAGCACTTTGGTAATTCCTAACTGGTATATGTTCCCTTGGGGACTGTTACCAGATGGCTTAGGTTACAGCAGCCCCAGGGCCTTTCTAAGCTACGACAGGGATGGTGCAAATCAGCCCAGAGAATCAGGGAGCCATAACCAGATCTCAGCACAGGAGAATATCAGGGTCCATGGGCTTATGTGGGACTGAAGTAGTGCATAGGCCTTGTGTTAATTTTTGTACAAAGGAGACTGTCACCCTCAATTTACTCTGCAAAGATTAATTAACCCTCACAAAACTCCTGTAAGATCGGTAATTATACACACAGATAAGTTAAGCCAAAGCCTGGCATGGTGGCTGAGTAAGGAACTTAGTTCTGATGCCCAGTCCCCTGCTATAACCACTAGACTACACTCCCAGGAGACCTGTGCACACAGATAATTCTTTTGTTAACCCTTCTCATACAAACAGCTTTTAAAAATAATAAAGACACTGCGGAAGAGACCAGGTAAATCTGTATTGAATGGAGCCCTGAGGATGTATGTTTGAGGAATCCTATGGAAATAGTTCTTTATACCAGCTAGGGCCTGATCCTCCAAGGAGCTGGGCATCTGCTCTAAGGGGGAGGGATAGCTCAGTGGTTTGAGCATTGGCCTGCTAAACCCAGGATTGTGAGTTCAATCTTTGAGGGGGCCATTTAGGGAACTGGGGTAAAAATCTGTCTGGCGATTAGTCCTGCTTTGAGCAGGGGGTTGGACTAGATGACCTCCTGAGGTCCCTTCCAACCCTGATATTCTATGATAAGGTGAAGTCAGTGGGAATAGAGGATGCTTATCATGTTACAGATTTACTGAGGGCCAGAAAATGGAATTTCTATCCCAGGGGAAATTCTGACATTTCAAAATTTGTTTTAGTCCTCAACTGGGACAAAAAGTTGAAATTTTGAATGGAATGGAAATTGTGAACAAAACCTTGATTCAGAAACATTAACGCACCCTGAATGAAATGTTTCATTCAGATAATGTAAAAACATAATATAACGTATAAAAAAGTGAAAACTCAATGAGAAAGTTGAAATGAAATACCCCATTTCAATTTAAAATTGTTCCAAAATGTTTCCATTAATAATTTCCTCAAAATCAACACATTCTTGTGAAACACATTTATTTTGACCAAACAGCATTTTTCAGTGGAAACCAGTTCTGTTGAAAAGTTTTTGACAAGCTCTAGTAGGGATGCTTCTAGGAGTAGGTGCTGTCTGAGCAACCTATAGCATCATAATCTCAACTAAATGGCACAATCTGATTCAAATTTTGCAAACCTGACAGGATTAAGAGGTTATATATCAGTGCCTCCAATTTTATAGGGTAGTAAAAGCTTTTACAAAATATAGTTCAAGGTATTTTCTCTAGGGTTTTCAAATTTGAAGAGCTGTATATTAAGTTGAAGAAGATTTGCTGAATTTATTTTGAAGAAAATGTACCAGGAAAAATGAGCAAAGCATTTAAGATACAATAAGAGAGGTGGCAATTTACTTTGCCTTCATACAAACAAAGCTTAACTGTAGAAACAATAACAACAAACCAGGAACCAGTAAGTAAGAGAAGATGTCATGAACTGTATCAAAGATAAATAGGAAGCTTTTACAAGGTATGCTTTAAAGGAATATTTGTCAAATGACAGATGATGAAAAGTTAAGGCAAATAAAGTGAGCATCCCAGAGTGCACAAAATGTAAGCCAACATTGTTTCACAAGTACATACACTCTAGTTAAATAACCATAAGAAATGATCAGCTATCAGATGTTGAGAGAGTAGACTTTGAAGAGGGTAAAAGCTGAATTATCATCAAATGATTATAGACCACAGGGTGGACTTAAAGCCAAGTCTAGGCTTCCAAGCACAGGGGCATTGGATTGGAAAGTGTGCCTTTAAATGGCATATTTTGGTGGTGAATCATACTAACATTCCACTTATGGGAATTTTAGTTCTAATTTCCATGTTCAACATAGAATAAATCCTACAAAATCCTTTAAAAATGAAGGAATGGTTAGAAGCTTATTCTTGCAGCAGCACAGAAGCAATTTCCACCGCTAAAAAGGGGGTCAATGTTAAAAGGGCGTATCCTGCTTAAGTCAATGGGAGTTTTTCCATTGATTTCTGTGGTAGCAGAATCAAGCCCAAGGGACTAGATGTTCAGCTGGTGTAAACCGAAGTCAGTGGAGCTTCAGTCAGTGGAGCTAGAGCAATTTGCACTGGCTGAGGATCAAGCTCAAGAGTTTTAAATGGCTTACTGCAAAAGAAATGCCTCAACGCTTCTGTGGCATGACAAGTTAGATACCATGCTATTGAGCAAAGTATACAAACTTAGAAAGAACATGGTCTAGTCTGGATATTGCCACTTGTGGTGCCTTAGACATTCCACATCCTCAGCTTTCAATGCACCTGCAAAAGCATGGATGCCAGGACAATGGACATATTCTAAAGGTCAAATTCAGAAGCGCCGTGTAAAGGGCTGGGGTAATTTTCCTATCAGTAACTGGGTAAAAGGGAGTCTAAATTAGTGTTGTCACAGGCAGAAGAGTCAGATAGCCCATGTTACATTAACACAGACTTCCTTGACCCTATGTCTCTGTTTGTTAAAATAAGGAAAATCAATATTCATTTGAAAGTGATGGACGTACCAGTACTAAAGATCCCTAGATGCTGCCAGTTGACTGGAAAGAGATTTCTTAAAAGAAAGCTAAGAATATGAGCTACCAAAGAAGGAGAAAATATTCTAGTGGCTTGTTCAGTTAGATCAGAGCAAGATTCCAAATCTTTCTCTCCTCTATCTCTATGATTAATTATATGTCTTCTCTAGTTAACCGGAGTAACAAAGAGACATTATGTTTAATTCTGGTGAGCACAAGTGCAAGGTGAAATGATCTCTGTGTACTTATTGAGTCTAATAGTTTACATCTCATTGAATCCAATCACTTTAGCAATTTATCACATTAAAGTTGCATTAAACTGATTGTATCCAGGTTTGCTAATTTATCACCAAAAGGGACCCTACAGTTGAGTCTTTTGGTTTATTTTTAAATACCAAGAGTGAAAGTTGAGGGTAATATTTTGCATGTTACCTCTGGAGTATATAGAACAAACTACCTTGGACTAACTAGCTTGATTTGTTCAATGCACTATTAGCCAGTGCTATTTGGAAGCTGTGAAACCCAAAGGAATCAGTAGTCTTGATTCTCCTCTTGTTTTCACTGAGTATATGTGATAACTCCCCTGAATTCAGTTGTTACTCCTGATTTTCAGCAGGATAAGTGAGGTCAGAATCAGGTCCATTATGTATAAATACATACATAAATAAATCTGTATAAATAAATAAATAGTTATTTATTGTTGTTGCCAGATGGATAGGTAGGTAGATAAAATGTCAGATGTACCATGTCACTGTTGTATGACATATTGGGGAAATGGATTGATATACACAGCACCAGGGTATTTTGAAATTGAAAACCTCACACTGACCAATTGCAACCAGAAAAGAAGAAAACAAAGTATCCGGTTTCAAAGAAATTAAGAAATTGCAAACTGGTTAAAGATTAAATGTACAGCAAGAGTAAGGGACAGAATTGATTTAAGCATTGATGAGAAACAGAAGTTAGTAAAAATAAGATTTTATGTACAGTAAAGTTACAATTCACCTGATTCCTAAGTATTCTTTTCACTAGATCTTGTTTTTAGAGATGTCACGCACACAGCCCTGTTAGAGGTCCCCTCTGCCTGGACACTCACCAGGCTGTTCTTTAAGCCTCCAGAGTCTGAGCACAGTCCAGGCACTGTTGCTGCCTGGGATCTTTAGGAACACTCTCAGGGTGCAGAGCTTCTGTCTGGCATCTCCTCCTGAGAGCTGGGACCCACAGTCAAACTGCCTAGCCTCTGGAACAAGTGCTGAACCCTCAAGCTCCCCTGTAGCTCAAGCTCAAGCAGAACTCCAGCCATGTGGGCACTCTGGGTTTATAGTTCAACTCTTCAGGGGCACGTGATGGTGAAAGCAAACAGACCCACCAATAGACTTTGCGCAGGGTTCTAAACTCAATAGCGTTTTACTTAGCATGAGAGATACGCAGCTCTAGACAAAATAGTAAACACACCTCTATGTATTTTCCTGCCTCAGTTTCCTCACCACTCTGGAGAGTTCTTTGGGCTTGAGAAGAGTCCCCTTGGGTGTCCAGGGTCCTTCCCCTGCTGCTCATGACATCTTTTCAGAATCATGGAGCCTCTCTACATCAGCTAGAGGTTTAACAACTGACTGTTGTCCCTCATTTGGCAGTAATTCCACATCCATATGGAGGCATTCCATAGTACAACAATTTCATAACAACTTCATAACATCAGACAGAACTCATAAGTTGTACATAAGCAGATTCTCCAAATTGTCACAAGAGGCAACACAAAACATTTATTCTCTCTTTCTCATCCTTTATGTAAAAGTCCTATACAATGTAGTTGGCATGAAAGCAATGAGGTTCTACAGAAATTACTCAGAAACCTATAGAATTTAATAGAGAATTATATCCCAGCTATAGAATTCTGTTAGTTGGTTTTAAAATTCTATAGAGAGGTGATCACTCTTCATTAAATCCTCTTGAACTTTTCATAAGAGACAGAACAAGTGCATAACTCCCCTGGTGCCAAGGTGAGTTTCATACAATCACAGAAATATAGGGCTGGAAGGCATCTCAAGAGGATCATCTAGTCCAGCCGTTGCACACTGAAACAGGATTAGCATACCTAGGCATGTGGAGGGGGTGTGTGTGTCAAAGATTAGAGGCCTAAGCATCCTCTACCGCAATTTAAAGGATACCCTATATCTGCCTTGTCTGTTTAGATTGTAAACTCTTTAGGCCAGAGACTGTCTACTGGTTTGTGTTTGTACAACAGCTAGCACAATGGGGCCTCATTAATGGTTGGCACCTGGGCACTGCTGTAATGAATATAATTAGTAATAATAAATATAAATCAGAGTGGAGCTGAGCTGCACAATTCAGATCCAAGCTGCTCCAAAATACAAAGATGATTTAGATGTCTTGTTCCATTTCAGGCCCATCTCTTTCTTAAATATACACCCCATATTACTCAGGGCTTGTCTACACATACAGTGCAGCAGCAGTACCACTGTAGCACTTAGTGAAGACGCTACCTATGCCGATGAAGAGTTTCTCCCATCAGTGTAGGTACTCCACCTCCCTGAGAGGCAGTAGATATGTTGATGCAAGAAGCCCTCCTGTCAACATAGCGCTGTCTACACCTGGGGCTAGGTGGGTATAACAGCGTTGCTCAGGGTGTGGATTTTTCACACCCCTGAGTGAGACAGTTATACCGGCATAAGTCTGTAGTGTAGACCAAGCCTCAGGAAGAAGAAATGCATTTCAAAAGAGACAAGTTTGCTCAAACAGCTGCAATCTGCAAGTTTCAGCTCCAAAGGAAAAAATTGGATCAAGAAGATAGTATCAGGAAGCCATGGAATAAAGCTTACAGGTCTGAAGACAGGCAGGACTGAAGAGAAATGTTTTAATTTGAAATGTACTTTTAAATCCCTTTTGTCTTGATTTACAGCTACTTGTCAATTAATATCATAAAGTCTCTACTGCTAGCAGAGCACCTCACCCTCCCTGATTGAACTAACCTCGTTATCTCCATACTGATTTATACCTGCCTCTGGAGATTTCCATTACTTGCATCTGAAGAAGTGAGGTTCTTACCCACGAAAGCTTATGCTCCCAATACTTCTGTTAGTCTTAAAGGTGCCACAGGACCCTCTGTTGCTTTTTACAGATTCAGACTAACACGGCTACCCCTCTGATACTTGACACCATGCAAGGCACTGCATTTAGCCGTATGGAATGGAAATCTATCAACCTCATGAAGAAACTTGCACAAATACAGACAGATATCATCTTCCTTTCCAAATGCAAACGGATGGACATCATACCAAATGGACTGAAGGTGAAAAATCCATTGCTATCTACATACTGCACAGACCACAGTGAGAGATTATGCCATACACTATCAAAGAAACTGAGGAACCACCTGATCAGCATCCTATACAGCAAACAGATAAGCATCAAGAAAGAGCTCTCCAACCTGGAGACTTTCATAAATAACCAACCCTCCACACAAATGGACTTTACTAAAATAAGACAGGAGATCTACATTACACACTTCACCTCTCTACAAAGGAAAAAGGACCGTAAAATGTCTAAAATCCTACCTGGCACATGGGGCCACAACAGGGGTACCCCTAACTCACCCAGCAATATCGTCAATTTATCCAGCTACACACTCAACCCAGCAGAAGAGTCTGTCCTATCTCGGGGACTCTCTTTTTGCCCCAGCACCCCCACGAACATGATACAGTTCTGCGGTGATCTGGAAGCCTACTTTCGCCGCCTCCGACTCAAAGAATACTTTCAAGATAACACTGAACAGCGCACTGATACACAGCTACCCTCCCACCAACAACACAGGAAGAAGAACTCCACATGGACTCCTCCTGAGGGCCGAAATGACAGTCTGGACCTATACATAGAATGCTTCCGCCGACGTGCACAGGCAGAAATTGTGGAAAAACAACATCGCTTGCCTCATAACCTAAGTCGTGCAGAACGCAATGCCATCCACAGCCTCAGAAACCACCCTGACATTATCATCAAAGAGGCTGATAAAGGAGGTGTTGTTGTCATCATGAACAGGTCTGACTACCAGAAGGAGGCTGCCAGACAACTCTCCAATACCAAATTCTACAGGCCACTTTCCTCAGATCCCACTGAGGAATACACTAAGAAACTGCACCATCTACTCAGGACACTCCCTACACTAACACAGGAACAAATCAACATACCCTTAGAGCCCCGACCGGGGTTATTCTATCTCAGGCCTGCACAACTCATAAAGCGGCGAGGGCCATATTACTCCAAAGAAAACAGCTGAGGGCCGAAACCTCCCGGCCCCGCGGAAACACCCCCCCCCCCAGCACCGCCCAGCCCCGCGGAAACAAACCCTCCTTCCCCAGCACCGCACCGCCGAAACAGCTAAGGTTTGCGGGGGAGGGTGTGTGATACTTTATCAATTAAATCAAACAATTTTTTAAATTCTTTTAATTTTTTTTATTAATCATGGAAAAATTAAAAACATCTGTTCCGTTGAAAGAAAACATTTGTACTTTTCATAATTACCTTGCAAATTTAATGAGAAATATTACATCTCTTCTCGGCAACAAGCTTGTCGCATTTGGGGGTCATATTTGAAGTGGATATTTTCATAATGTCTTCCAAATGGTCGTCAGTCAGAGAAGAACGTTGCTTGTTTTTATTCATGTTCATGATGGAAAATGTTTGTTCACATATGTAAGTGCGTCCAAAAATGCTGAACGTTTTCAGTGCAACTTCATTGTCCAGACTTTTGTAGAAGTCCCGCAAGCTGCTTTCTCTGTGCTTATTTCGGTAAACTGCTGAACACTGAAGTTCAATAACCTCCAACTGCAAATCTAGTGGCACTTCCTCTGGATCCACAGAAAAGGGATCTTCAATCAGCTTCAACTGGACGTCTTCTTCTTTAGACAAAGTAAGTCTTCTGTCAAATTCTTCAATCAAAAGAATGATGTGCTTTGCGTATTTTTCTCCCAACTCGGCGTGTTTGTGCTGAGGGATACGCTGTGCACAAGTGGGAAAGTGACACATTTCACCTTTTGACAGCTGACTTCTGAAAAGTTTCAATTTCATTTTGAAAGCTTTCACTGCTGCACACATTTGAAATATAAGTTGATTTTCCCTGAAGTTGAATGTTGAGATCATTCAGGTGTGCTCTAATATCACAAAAGAAAAAGAGATCTTGATTCCAGGACTCATTTTCAAGCTCTGGGAATTTTATTGGCCCATTTTCTAGGAATTTTGCTACCTCCTCTTTCAAAGCAACAAAACGCTGGAGCACTCTTCCTCGACTCAACCATCTCACTTCTGTATGGTAGATTAAGTCATTGCACTCGGTGTCTACCCCTTCAAGAAAGGCTCGAAATGTCCTATGTTTTAGTCCTCTAGAACGGATGTAGTTTACAATGGAAACTACCACTGACATTACATGCTCAAATTTTAAGACTTTGCTACACAAAACCTGCTGATGCATAATGAAGTGATGTTTGGTTATTTCTCTCCCGATAAATTCTTCAAGAAGAGTAACTGCTCCAACATTTTTTTGGCACATAGCTGGAGCACCATCAGTACAAATGGCCACCAAGTTTGTGAAATCTAATCCCGACTTATCATTCGTGCACTTTATCACTTCACTGGAAATTTCTTTTCCGGTTGTGTGACCCGTCATGGAGCACATGCCAGCAAGTTCTTCAGTAAGTTTTTATCAATACCTCTAATAAAAATAAGAAGTTGGGCGGTGTCTTTTAAATCGGTGCTTTCATCCATAGCTAGGGAGTAAAAGCAAAATTCACTGACTCTCTGCTTTAACTGATCACTTAAATTGGTAGAAATGTCAGCTATTCTTCTCCGTACAGTCATGTGTGATAGACTGACATTCTCAAATATTCCCCTCTTTTCTGGACATAACTCAGATACAGCAATCAACATACACTTTTTTAATAACTCGCCTTCTGTCAAGCATTTCCCAGCAGCAGCAATTTCCTTAGAAATTTTAAAGCTTACTTTAGTAACTGTATCGTTCTCAGTGCTCACTTTCTTGAAAATTTGCTGTTCTCTACTAAGGTTTTTCGCTAAACTGCCTGCTTTAATTATTTTTTCATTTGGGCTCAATTTGGCGAGATTGGGATGCTTAGTTTCAAAGTGCCACCGAAGGTTGTATTCTTTCGGAACGGCTAACGTTTCGCGACACACGAGGCACAGTATTTTGTCTTTGGAAATAGTATATAAGTATTTATTCGTCCATTCAGTGTTGAAAACTCTGTGCTCTGATTCTATTTTTCTCTTTTTCTTTTCACTCATGGTATCCATTATGAAGCTCAAGATTTTGTTGAATAAATTCACACACAAGGGAAACACTCACAGTCACACACAAAGAGAAGAGATATCTCACGGCGCATGGCACACTATCAAGGCACTGACGGTGTGTGGAAGCCTGTAGGTCCAGGGGTCACTATATTACTGCACACAGCAGTCAATCAATGCAGTTGTAGATAAATCTCTGCATTATGCATTTTTGTATAACTTTTATATGACTTTGTATTGAACCTTGGTACTATGTTATAGCGGGCTCCTAAGATAGTATAATTAAGGTAAAAGAAAAATTTCTTCTGTGCAAATTTTTGAAGCAGAGTTCAAATTTGTGTGCCATGAGGCAAATGCGCCCAAGTGAGTAAAATGCTTATACATTTAAAAAGTTTTAATTTGCAATTTGTGTCAATTTATATGGGTTTTCAGATAGACATCATAAGTAAAAAAAGAAAAACAAAAGTTTGTGTTTTAAATTGAAAATTTTCCTAAAAAATATCAATAAATGATTATCAGCCAAGAATAAGATATGTAATTACAAATGCATTTTAATGTCCTTATTGGTCGAAATGTCAAAGACGGCTAAACTAACCTTACTGTTTTTCCCTGCGATCTTTTTCATTTGCCCATTCAATATAAACTCTGTCCAGATCTATCAGTCCTCAATCCAGCTGGTAACTCTTAATACACATCAGCACCCCACATAGAACCCCCCACTCGCTAGTTTCCCAATACACACAGATTTCTCCTCCCTCCCTCCCAGTGCCCTTCCCCAAAGCCCCACCACCACAACTAAACAATGCCCCACACAGACCCCCAGTGCCCTGACACACACAGATCTCCCTCACTGCCCAGCACCCCCCAACAGGCCCCCACTGCCTAGCACCCCAAAACACACAAACCTCCCCCACTGCCCAGCGCCCTCCACACCCTCACAGCCCAGCACCCCCCGCACATCTCCCAGACACTCACTCCACCACACCCTTCCCCCTTCCCTGGCCGTACTCACCAGCCCTGCTTGGGAGGTCTCTGGCTCCTAGGGTGAGAGCGGCAAGGGGAGTCTCCAGTGGTGAGCGGGAGCCGGTTCGCGGGAACCAGTTGTTAAATTTAGAAGCCCTTTTAGAACCAGTTGTCCTGCGCGGGACAACCGGTTCTAAAAGGGCTTCTAAATTTAACAACTGGTAAGTTGAAGTGACCAGGACCGTAGCTGGGGGGAAGCAGAGGGAGCGGCTGCTCCCCCTGAGCACATTATCCAAAAGTGGCGCCTTAGGAGCCGACCCCATCGGTGCTCCAGCTCTCCGTCCCGCTCCCCAGCCCCAGCTCACCTCCGCTCCGCCTCTGCCTCTGAACACTCTGCCCCGCTTCTCCCCATCCCCCCCCCCCCCGCTTCCCGCGAATCAGCTGTTCGCGCGGGAAGCCTGGGAGGGCAGAGAAGCAAGCGGTGGCTTCGCGCTCAAGCCCAGGGAGCCGGAGCGGAGGTGAGCTGGGGTGGGGGGAGCCGCCCGCGCCACAGCAGGTAACCCGGGGGGAGGGGCGCGGAGGGGAACCGCTCCCCACCCCAGCTCACCTCTGCTCCGCCTCCCTGGGCCTGAGCGCGAAGCCGCCGCTTGCTTCTCAGCCCTCCCAGGCTTCCTGCGTGAACAGCTGATTCGCGGGAAGCAGGGGGGCTGCAAGCTCAGCCTGACCTGGTGCTCCTGGCATTGCACGGTGGCGGCGTGGCCCGGCTCCAGCCGAGCGGCGTGGCTGTAGCGCCGCCAGCCACCTCCAGGCAGCGCGGTAAGGGAGCAGGGAGGGGGTGTTGGATAGAGGGCAGGGGAGTTCAGGGGGTGGGGTGGGGGGGTGGATAGGGGTCGGGGCAGTCAGATGGCAGGGAACAGGGGGATTGAATGGGGGCAAGGGTCCCAGGGGGCAGTCAGGAAGGAGCAGGGGTTGGATGGGGCGGTGGGAGGCAGTCAGGGGCAGGGGTTCCAAGGGTGGTCAGGGGACAGGGAGAAGGGGTGGTTGGATAGGGAATCAGGAGAGGAGTTGGATGGGGCGGCGGAGGGCAGTCAGGGGACAGGGAAGGGGGTGGATGGGGCAGGGGTCCCGGGGGGGGCATCAAGGAACGCGGGGGGGTGGATGGGGCAGGAGTCCCGGGGGGGGTGGGCCAAAAAGCGCTCAGGACGGGGGCGGTGGCTGAGCCCCGTGTCCCTGCTGCGGGGGGGGGCGAGGGCTCCGTGCCCGTGTCCCGCTTGGGGCAGTGGGGAGGGGCAGCGGCGCGCGAGGGCTCCCTGTCCTGCTTGAGGCCTGTGGGGTGCGGCGCCGCGCGCGGGCTCCGTGTCCCACTTGGGGCGGGGGGTGGAGGCGCGGCAGCGCGCGAGGGCTCCCTGCCCGTGTCCCGCTTGGGGCGGGGGGGGGGGGCGGCAGCGCGCGAGGGCTCCCTGCCCGTGTCCCGCTTGGGGCAGGGGGGCCGGTTTCGCGCGCCGCGGCCGCTCGGGATCTCCCCCCCCTCCCTCCCAGGTTTGAGAGCCTGGGAGGGAGGGGGAGAAGCGGCACCCGCGCCGCGGCCGCTCGGGGTCTCCCCCTCCCTCCCAGGCTCTCAAACCTGGGAGGGAGGGGGAGATCCCGAGCGGCCGCAGCGCGTGAAACAGCTGATTCGCGCGCCGCTGCTCCCCCTCCCTCCCAGGCTTGAGAGTGAGCCCCCGCGGGCCGCACAGTGAGCCCCCGCGGGCCGCATGCGGCCCGCGGGCCGTATGTTGTGCAGGCCTGTTCTATCTACTACCCAAGATCCACAAACCTGGAAATCCTGGACGCCCCATCATCTCGGGCATTGGCACTCTCACTGAAGGACTGTCTGGATATGTGGACTCCCTACTCAGACCCTACGCCACCAGCACTCCCAGCTATCTCCGTGACACCACAGATTTCCTGAGAAAACTACAATGCATTGGTGACCTCCCAGAAAACGCCATCCTTGCCACCATGGATGTAGAGGCTCTCTACACAAACATCCCACACACAGATGGAATACAAGCTGTCAGGAACAGTATCCCTGATGATGACACAGCACAACTTATTGCTGAGCTCTGTGACTTTATCCTCACGCACAATTATTTCAAATTTGGTGACAATATATACCTCCAGACCAGTGGCACCGCTATGGGCACCCGCATGGCCCCACAATATGCCAACATCTTTATGGCTGACCTGGAACAACGCTTCCTCAGCTCTCGTCCACTCACGCCCCTTCTCTACCTACGCTACATTGATGACATCTTCATCATCTGGACCCATGGGAAGGAGACCCTGGAAGAATTCCACCATGATTTCAACAGCTTCCACCCCACCATCAACCTCAGCCTGGACCAATCTACACGGGAGGTCCACTTCCTGGACACCACAGTACAAATAAGCAATGGCCCCGTTAACACCACCCTATACCGAAAACCCACCGACCGCTATGCCTACCTTCATGCCTCCAGCTTCCACCCCGGACACACCACACGATCCATCGTCTACAGCCAAGCACTGAGGTACAACCGCATCTGCTCCAACCCCTCAGACAGAGACCAACACCTACAAGATCTTCACCAAGCATTCTCAAAACTACGATACCCACACAAGGAAATAAAGGAACAAATCAACAGAGCCAGATGTGTACCCAGAAGCCTCCTGTTACAAGACAGGCCCAAAAAAGAAACCAACAGAACTCCACTGGCCATCACCTACAGCCCTCAGCTTAAACCTCTCCAACGCATCATCAGTGCTCTACAACCCATCCTGGACAATGATCCCTCACTTTCACAGACCTTGGGAGGCAGGCCAGTCCTCGCCCACAGACAACCCGCCAACCTTAAGCATATTCTCACCAGCAACCATGCACCGCACCATAACAACTCTAACTCAGGAACCAACCCATGCAACAAACCTCGATGCCAACTCTGCCCACATATCTACACCAGCAGCGCTATCACAGGACCTAACCAGATCAGCTACAACATCACCGGCTCATTCACCTGCACGTCCACCAATGTTATATATGCCATCATGTGCCAGCAATGCCCCTCTGCTATGTACATTGGCCAAACTGGACAGTCACTACGCAAGAGGATAAATGGACACAAGTCAGATATCAGGAATGGCAATATACAAAAACCTGTAGGAGAACACTTCAACCTCCCTGGCCACACAATAGCAGATGTAAAGGTAGCCATTTTACAGCAAAAAAACTTCAGGACCAGACTCTAAAGAGAAACTGCTGAGCTCCAGTTCATTTGCAAATTTGACACCATCAGATCAGGATTAAACAAAGACTGTGAATGGCTATCCAACTACAGAAGCAGTTTCTCCTCCCTTGGTGTTCACACCTCTACTGCTAGCAGAGCACCTCACCCTCCCTGATTGAACTAACCTCGTTATCTCCATACTGATTTATACCTGCCTCTAGAGATTTCCATTACTTGCATCTGAAGAGGTGAGGTTCTTACCCACGAAAGCTTATGCTCCCAATACTTCTGTTAGTCTTAAAGGTGCCACAGGACCCTCTGTTGCATCATAAAGTCTGTTGGTCCAATTCTCCATTTTCTCTCTGCTCTGCAGTTGTCTTACTGCTTCTGCATGCCACGCACATTCTGCTGAATAGTGTGCAATTTTTTTTAAATAGCTTGGGGGCAACTGGTTTGAGATTACAAGTATCTTGTAAATTGGTTGTCATTATTTAAACATCAAAATGGCATTTTGCCTCAGGGCTGGAACAAATAAATATGTTTTTGCTTGAGAATGTTCTTCCTAATAATTTGAAAAGCCCTCAACTTACTGTGCGTGTCTCATTAGACCTAGTCCAGTGGAACAGCATGGGGATTATATGGATGATAGCTCAATCTTTAACAAAGATTTTGCTGTTGTTTTTCTTAGGGCTGCCAGTGGCTGTGAATGGATTGGTTTTGTGTTGGTCTGGGCTTGATAAAATAAAAAGAGAGACAATAGGAATTAAACACCTAGGAGTTATTAAAATGATACTTTGGGGGTTATTTGAAAGAGACATTGAAATATATATTGTATTTTCAAGAGAATTTTTTTTCCAGGGGGATGAATTAGATTTAGTCATCACCAATTCAGGTACTGGAAATATTTTAAGTCAGTGCAGTTGCACTCACTTACACCCTGTCTGCATTTGGCCACTGTGAGTAACTATGAAACACCCAACATTGGACCTCTTCCCCTAGAACTCTGCTCACATTTGGATTACTGCTCATATCTCAGTGAGATCAGAAATCTTTAAGCTATCAGGGTTTTGTTTTTTCTAAATTATAATCAGATGAAACCCTTCGAGACCTGTGTTCTTTATGGAAATTTGGAATTCCACCTTTCAGGTTTTCTGAACCTTAGTTTAACCAGATATTGGCCCAGATCCTGGCTGCACTGCAGAAAGAACATTTGTTGAAGCCCAGCAGGTTTAGCAGAGGTGGGTTTGAACTACCATTATGCTCCCCTAGTTCTAGTGCTTGTGAGCTCTAGATTCATCCTATAAGGGCAACTTGGCCATAACCCCTTTCCTTGGACACTCCCCCACGTTGGCAATCAAGAGTATTACACTGATGGTATGGGCATCACATACTACCCAATGATCTTATACCCAAGAAGAGAGAAGCCTTGAATGGTAAGATCCACCCTGCCATTTTTAAGACTGCCTTGCACCAGGGGAAACATCACAAAACAGACTTAATGTTCCAGAGAAGGCAGCCCATGATGAGACAGGGACCTATATATGGGACAGGGACCATATTTTAGATTGGTGTTTGTACAGTGCCTTGCACAGTGGTCTATGAGTAGGGCTCCTAGACCCTACAGTAATACAAATAATAAATAAAGGTTTTCAGAAATCATCATGTAGATAATGCTGCTTTGACTCTAATTTTATTTTTATTTTATGCACTAATAAACACAATTAATTTAGTGGTCATCCTCCAAAGGTATCCCCCATAGTGAAATAACGAAACATGCTTGAAATTATCCCAAAAAATTACATTCTCTTGCAGAGGAGTTAAAAAAGGCTGCCATGTCTGAGCTAGAGGGAAAATCCAATTTCCAGGGCTGGGAAAATACATTTTAAAAAAATCAGTCTTATTTATTAAACATGAAAAAGTTAATGGGTACAACAAAAAACCCACAAGATCTGAGGGAGGATTGACAAGATTTTCAGCTCCTTTGAATTCCTTTCCCTGAGTGGTTTTACCAATCACTGCCTCACAATAGGGTAGTGTAGGGAGCCAGGGTGGCTGCCCTCTGAACCTGAGGGTAAAGGGCCTTTCTCTCAGCCTGAGTGGGCGGGGCCAGCCCAAGCTCGCTCCACCCCCCGGAAGGGGAGGGGTGGAACAGGAAGTATAAAGGGCGGGGCCCTTAGCTCAGTTAGAGCAGCACCAGGGAGGGAGGCAGACGCAGACCGCGGGCTGCTCCCTTCAGACCCTGCTGCCACGCCAGGGGAGGCCCTGGACCAGTGGAAACCTCACCTGGAGGACGGACTGGGGCTGCCAGGACTGCCCACTGCTGAGTACCCAGAGGAACTGGAGGAGCTGGAGGTGGAGCTGGAGCTGCCAGCAGCCAAGGACCGGGAGGAGCTGGAGGAGCCTGAGGGGGAGCTGGAGCTGCCAACAGCGGACTACCCCGACGCACTGGCGGGACCAGAGGGATTCGGATGAGCAATCGGGTAGGAAGTAGCCCAGGGACAGAGCTGCACAGTGGTGAGTCTGTATCGCGGAAGGACCCCGCTGATCCAGTGGCGGGACCCTCGTCCTGCCACTGTCAGGGCCCTGGGCTGGAACGCAGTGGTGTAGGGTGGACCTGCGTTCCCCTCCCCGGCCGAGCCACGCCGGGACCCGTGCCAGCGCTCCCCTGCCTGAGGGGCGCGCTATTGACCTGTGCCGGTACTCCCCTGCCTGAGGGGCGCGCTATTGACCTGTGCCGGTGCTCCCCTGCCTGAGGGGCGCGCTATTGACCTGTGCCGGCGCTCCCCTGCCTGAGGGGCGCGCTACACACTCTGGCTGGCAGCCTTCCCGCTGCTAATTCCCCGCTGGCGGAGGCGTGACCCAGGCCGGCCAGTGACGTCGTAGCTCCCCACTGCCCCCTAGTGGGTAGGTGGACCGACACCGATCACAGGTAGTGTGGAGGAAAACATTGTTATTGAAGAAAGCACGTAAGCACATGCTTGAGTCCCACTGACTTAGAGTTAGGCATGTGTTTGGGGGCTATCCTGAATCACGACCTTCAAATGCAGGATGGGATTTTCAGAAATGCCCAGGGCTGGCCTAACCTGGCTCCCCCTGAAGGCTAAAATTTCAATTGCTTCAACGGGAGCAGAATTAGGTCAGTGCTGTGTACTTTGGAAAACCCTACCCTCAGAGTATTATTAAAATAAGTCAGTGAAAATATTGAGAATAGAACTCAAAGCCTCCCGGTTGTTGGTCATCGCTCATGCCTCTAGGGAGAAGCCTGTTCTGTAACTCAGAATAGGATTAAATCAAAATGTACAGTGCATCATGCAATTCAGAACCTTTCAGAAAACATTTGTCTAAGCCTGAAACTTTCTTTTGTCGCAGGAGATTCCATGTTCCCGATCAAACCAGTGGTGTTCAAGGTACAATCAAACAAGGCCAACTCCCGCCAGTTGAATGCAGCAAAAAGATAATCGTTTACTTGTTATTTATTCTGACTCTCAAAGTATAAAGTGTTCTGTTTTATGGTCTTGTTTATAGCACTCTGTAGTTGTAGATTTAGCAAATGACCCAAAAGACTAACCCTGCAGCTGAGCTTCGAGATGCACGGTGTCCGAGCAGCAGTACTGGGGGGAGGGGGGAAAAGGATAGAAACGATAAAGAAGAGCCATTGAAACCAATGAATGACATAGCAATTCAAAGTTCAGTGCTGGCACAGTCACAGCACTACCTTAGGCTGTATATAAAACCACAAGCGCAGCTGTAGCCCAGCACAGGTGTATAGGTAAAAAATGATCAATAGTAACTGGGTTTAAAAAAAAAAATAGAAACCAACATCATTAGCTCTGTGGTAAATTTCAGTACAAAGTAATAGCCAGCTGAACCCTGACAGGTGCTGAGTATCTGCTGAAAACTCTCATAGGAATCAATGAGAATTGCAAGTGCTCTACAACTGTGCGTTGGCAACTGTAATGTTGACACCAGGAGGCTAGTAGTATTGTTGACAGACCAATTGGCTGGTCTGCCTGCGGTAGCTACTTTATCCTGCACTGAAATATATCTACTTTATCCTGCACTGAAATACTAATACAGTATTAGATATTGCAATTGCTGCCCTCCTATAATGCACATGGACATGGCTCAGGTGACTAGAAGGAAACCAGGCTATGTCACAAGCTCTGTATTGTTGTGGTTGGATGAAACATCGTTGAGGCTGGTAGGTGAGCGCCGTTGCCTGGGAGACAGGCTCCTTTACAGTAGCTCCCACCAACCCACCCCCAAATTAGTACCGTGTGGGTGGAGGGCTTTGCTGGGTATTGTTTGATCGGGGGGGGGGGTGTGTGTAAGAGAAGCAGGAGACATGGCCCAGAGAGAGGGACTGAGGACTTGTCTACCCAGAGCTGCAGTGAACACCACAGGGGTGTGATTTTTAAAACACATTGACATGCTGCGCATTAGTTGGTCCACGTAGACCCTGCTGGTGCGCACTAAAGGTTTCTTTGGGCACTTTAATGTGGTGCTGTTTGAACCAGCACTGCATTCAAGTATGCCACTGGGGTCTACATGGACCAATTAATGAGCAACATGTTGGTATGCTTTAGAAATCACACGCCCATAGGGCGCTTCTCCCCACCATGTAGACACGCCCGGAGAGAAGCAGAAAGCAAGCCGAGCAGATGCAGCCTGGAAACATGGCATGTGGCCCTTGGAGAAGCCTGAAGATAGGTTTTGGTTTGTGCTGCTGGCTGAAAGAGGATTGGACCTGTGAGCAAGGATAGTGTCTCCTGTTGTTTGGTTCGTCCTGTGTTCAGGAAAACAGGGCTTTGTACATTCATTGTAAATAAACAAGACTGCATCATAGAACCACCTGACTCTCACCAATTTCTCTTCCTAATTGAGACAACCTACAAGACCCTGAATTTTTGGCTAGTTTCCTGGGTGGAAAGGGGTAACAGTGTTATTCTCTTCTAAAGGAGAGGGGAAAGCTTTCTTCTTTTCTTTTCTTAAATCAAAATTCCCTTTAGAGAGAATTAAAAGGGGAAACTTTCTCTTCTGTTGCAGAGTTGAAAGAAAAAGAAGAAAATTATATTGAGGAGTGTCACAAGAAGTGGGGGCTGGGTGTATTTAATGACCATGTGGCTGAGCTGTAGAAGAAGAGTTGATGGACTCCTTGGGGACAGCTGGCGTACAGCCTGGAACATCCCTTAGGGCTCAACTGAGAGCCCAGCTGTGTATCCATGCAAGGTAGCAATAGGGTATAAGGAGTCATCTTACTTCCCTACACAGATTACCCACATTGCCAGATCATGCATCAGAGGGAGAGAAACTGCTGCTGGGCCACTCGTCCCCCTCCTGCATCGATGGGAAGGAGTGGGCTAGCTGCACAGCTAGATCTGGGCAGAGGAAGAAGTAACTTGCTTCAGCAAAAGGCCTTGTGTAGCTTGCTTACTATTGGAGAAGGTGGATACAGGGACTGGATTGTGACTCTCAGATTCTGTCTGGTCTCTGCTCCTGAGATAGCCCAGCTATTGACCACCCCTTATTTAGACTGGATTGCAAGGTGCCACCCCAGTCCTTAAGCATATATGTTCCGTACAAAGATGCCTTTGTTCATTTGCAATTTAGGTCATCATATATAAATCCCCTATGGGACTCTAGTGGTAAAGAAAAAGAATGAGCCTCCTTCCAACACCATAAATCACTGGGCGCCTGCTCTTGGCACTTGGCAGCCTGTTATTCTCTAACCCATAAATTGTTTAGGAGCTGCTACTATAGATAACACTCCATTGTTTTGCATACAGAGTGAGCTATATTTTTGCAAAAGGGAAGGTCCTTTAAGTGTGATGCTCAGATTTTGTTTTTCTAGACACTATTAGTTTTCTATAGAAGAGCATTTTTCTGTAATTAATGATTTCATGAACTTTTAATCCCCCCCACACTTTCAACCTCAACTATTTTAATTTTTGATTTTCAACATGTGTGTGTTAATGCACCCTATCAGAGTTTGCGCGCGCGCTCGCACAGACACACACACACACACACACACACACACACACACACACACACACAGAGTGCTCTGCATCACTCCGGTTTTATGTTGAAATCAATGGAGTTGCAACAAGGGAATAACTCAGTAGTGAAACATGCTCCCTGTGCATCCTATGTGTTTGTACAGCACCTAGCACAATGGAGCCCTGGTCCATGACTGGATATCCTAGGCTACCGCAATACAAATGGTAAAGATAAGAGTGTGATACCCTTTCTTTGAGTAGTGCCTTACTACATCAGCAGTGTATTGATTTCAGTGGGACCACTCATGGAGTAAGGTGCAACTCAGTGTGATGAAAGGTATCAGAAATTGGTCCTAGCTGGCTCACCACACTCTGAGGTCTTTTGACGGCAGGGAAATTGAAGATTTCATCCTTTCCATAAATCACGTGGCTCTACCTCAGATTTTGGTATTGGTACACCTCTACCTCGATATAACGCTACCCGATATAACACGAATTCGGATATAACGCGGTAAAGCAGTGCACTGGGGGGGGGGAGGGCTGCGCACTCCAGTGGATCAAAGCAAGTTCAATATAACGCGGTTTCACCTATAACACGGTAAGATTTTTTGGCTCCCAAGGACAGCGTTATATCGAGGTAGAGGTTTATTTGGTATAAAGTGGTTATGACTTCTGGAAATGTCATAGGTACCACTAATCAGTGTAAGCTCTCCATGGCCCTGCACAACTAGTATTTGGAGTGGGGGTTAATCTGGTATGCCAGGCTAACTAAAGTATTTTCAAATTTCTTGCTGTTACTGGTGATGTACCATTATAGGCTTATTCTTATGACAAACCTTTTTATCATTATTCTTGAAATAGAGACCAAAATAATTTATGTAGTGTCAAACAAGAGATAACTACTCACTTGCTGGCAGGGTGATTATCTTGCTACCCACAGTTCTTTGTACTTGAATATTCTACTGGGAAAGGGAATGTGTAATATTAACTGCGATAATTATGGAGTCCTTGTACAAGGTGCTGTATATTTCTTGGTAAACAGCTCTCTTTGGTATTCATTTGTTCACTATGTACCTTATACTGTGAGGGCTTCTGTAACAAGAAATATCACAGTATATTAGGAAAACAAAGGAGAAGGTGCACAAAGAAAACTATTGAAAGGCACAATATACCTGCATGTTAATCACAATGTGGTGCTGTAGTATTTTAGATTTTAAAAATATAATTATTTTCATGAAGAAAGTGTTATGCTGTCTGAGTCTTGGGATTCTTTCTCACCCATTTCTTTTATTTATTTAATTATTTAATTAACGTATTTATTTATTTAGTAGTGCCCAGGAGTACCTGTAAGGATTATTATAAGTTTATGATGGTGATATATGTGGGAATGACAGATGATATTCTATTACAGGAGATTGTGAAAATGTGTTGTAATAGCTGGAGAGCAAGGAAAGGGGACTTGGTTTTATAATGCATGTACAAATGCCATGGGAGAGAACAGAACCAGCTGAAAAGCTAGTTAAAAAAAACAGGATTTGTTTTTACATTTCTTTACTTGCTCTTCAAAATTTCATCAAAATGTTTCGACTGCTGAAAATTTTCAACCAGCTCTGTGGCTGGGCAATAACCCCAAAATGTTCAATGAAAATTGTCATTGAAAAGGTTTTTATGTTTTTTCTTACCCATCAAAAATCAAGTTTCCAATGAAAAATGTCATCAAGATATAGGAAAATTTGACTGGCCCTAATAGAATATTTGTTGAAAGTGTCCAGTGGTTGGGATGAAGATAGCATGTTTGGTTTTGAATGGAAGGGAGGAAGTCTGAGTGGTTGTTGGGAGATAAGGTGTATAAGTGTCGTGTGTGCCATATCTGTACTGTGATTCCCATTGTTTTTATTCTTTTGTATTGATACAATATTAATTTGAGCAACATTAACTGTAAGCTAAGCAACTATGGCCTGGTAAGGAAAATTTCTCAGGTTCTTTAATAAATATGTATCAATGCTGATATAAATGATGTTATTGGATGGATATCTATCAACATTGATTATACTTTCTTCCTTGTGCTCATCTCAGAGATCTCTATCCATAGTGCTGTATGTAGCAGGACCCAAAGTCATTGTTGGTGTGACAACATTTAAGTCAGTAGAGTTACATCCAAGATGAATTTGGTCCACATTTGAATATGATTTGGTGAGAAGTAGATATAGGACAGCGGTTCTCAAACTGGGGGTCGGGACACCTCAGGGGGTCACAAGGTTCTTACATGGGGGGTCGCGAGCTGTCAGCCTCCACCCCAAACCCCGCTTTGCCTCCAGCATTTATTAAATATATTAAAAGTGTTTTTAATTTATAAGACGGGGTCACACTGAGAGGCTTTCTATGTGAAAAGGTTCACCAGTACAGAAGTTTGAAAATCACTTATAGGATAATCACACATTCACTTGAGTCTATTGGGCATGCAAGGAATTCAGGATCAGGTCCAGAAGCCTTCCGAAACAGTGCTGTTTTTCATGTTTCTTATATATTTATTCCAATTAACTTTGATTCAGTGCTTGAAAGTCTATATATTCTTTGTGAGCTACCTGCACTATATAATGTGTCAGAAGCCTGGATTTCCTTAATGCTTTTGCTGTGTCAGGATAAAATTGAATCAACCCAGAAATTTCCAAAGTTTTGCTTAATTATCCAAGTCACTTTGTAATAAATGAGGAAGTTGTTTTGATTTTTTAAATATGTTAATTTGCATTACACTCCTTTTCAACCCATCAAACTATCTTTCTTGTTTAAGTTTTTGATGTAATTTTTCATCACCATAAAGATGATGGAATTTAAAGTGATGATTAAAAGAACAAACAAACCCAGGATCTCGTTTGCTTTCAAGAACTCCAAAAATATAAGAGGCTTTGTTTAGATTTGGTGATGAAGATAAAGTTGTTATGACTTCTGGAAATGTTACAGGCACCATTAATCAGTGTAAGCTCTTCATGGCCCTGCACAACTAGTATTTGGATTTATTGCCAACTTAAATGTGCATACAACAGAGTCCTTGTTAGGTAGGTGTAAACCCGTTGGGAGACTGATATTAATAGCCTAGGCAACAAGAGGCCTGAAAAATGCTAGTGTGCCTTCAGGAAAGAGCTATTATGTTCTAAACCCCTTTCCTCCCCCATGCAACAGGTCACATATTGATATTCTGCTTAGGAGGATTGGTTGGTGCTCTTTGGAAACTGTCTGGAAAAAAGCCCTCTCCTTTGTACCTCCGCAGTGGGCTCATCCATGGAGATAGAGAGTGAGGTTCATGTTTCAAGTAAGCTCCTGTTGCAGGGCTGAAAAGGCCTAATTTTTTTTCATCTTTGTCGTTCATGTCATTGTAATACTCAAATCCAACTAGATAACCAAATACATAGGTAAACAGATAAATAAAACATTAATGTAATTCAGACATGCTGTGCTTTTGAAGAATTAAAGTAAACTATTAATGCTTCTATGAATAACAGTATAAATTATAGAGCAGCCAATTATACCATGTGTCTGAGTGAAATAATAGAGTAAAACTAAATGAAAATAAACCAGACATGGATAGACGAGGGTAAATTTAAAAATCTGTATTAGGTTTAGGCTAGGGTCCTGGGGATAGACCTGATGCAAACTACGTCAAAAGGTTCAGTTTTGACAGTGCCAACCTCCCATGAAATTTTTGTTATCTGCGGCCTTATGTGAATCAGCCCTGAAGAACAGGTCCTCATGGTCTTGGACCAGATCCAGAGTTGTAGGAATAGATTTGAATCCAGGAGTTTGAACCCCAAACCTGCATCCCTGGAAAATTTTGGAGAAGAGCTGTCAGTTTTACATTTCTTCTTCAAGCCCAATGGTTTCAATAGAATTACACCTGACAGGAATTTGGCTTATTGTAAAAACGGTTGGGGTGCGAATCTACTTGTACATCAGTGATAAAAAATGTGTGCCAAATTCTTCCCTGACCTGTACCCAGTGCAACAAATTTGAGTTCATTAGGGTTGTAGTGGTGACATCAAGAAACATTTTTTAAAACTATGTGAAACTTTCTAGTCTGGTCTGCATGAAATGCAGAGGGGAGGAAAATTAAGCCATGTTATGACAACTTTGTTTGGAACGACATGTCTGATTATTCATCTTTTCCTATCTCTGTAGAGGGTCATAGTGATGTCATTGTCCCCTTTACACCAGGTTGCCCTGGAGAGGAAGATGTGTAATAGTGGGAAATGCTGAAGCACAAAAGAGTCTATGATTTTGGCAGGCTGCCAGTTTCTATTAGGTTTGGGATTTTCAGTAGTTCCCCATTTGCAAAGCAGTAAACAAAAAGGGGAAGAAGAGGTATAGGTGTATTGTACACACAAATCAAATTATTTTGTTTGCATTTAGATGTGATACCCAACTGGTGATGGCATATTTTCCTTGCCCAATCTTTATACAAATGCTAGTGCTCTTGGAGTAGAAATACAGGAGGTGAATCCAAGTTAACAGCTATGCTACTGTGACTGTTACTGATAGGAGCGATTTTTCTTTATCCAGAATGGAAAAAGTGACAAGATTTTATAACTCTTTTCATGAGCATAAAGCATATTTCCAGGCTACTTATAAAAGAAGATATTAAAGGCAAAATAGCTGATCTAAATTATATGGGGAAATAAAGGAATGCCATCAGGTAAGATCCAATATAGATTGTGTAAAAATAAGCTTTTACACACCTAACAGCAGTAGAAATTTGAGTTTCTAAAAAAAAAAAAAAAAAAAAAGGGTCATGTAAAAACTTTTTTATTAAAACAACATCATTAATCAGTAGTATTTGCAACCAGCATGATAGCCTTGTGCTTGTGTGCAAGACTCATGAAGTATAAGAGATTAGAAACAAAAGTGAAAACGATCAGTGAATTTTCATTGTTCAGGATGAGGGAAATGTAAAAAGTAAACAAACAGCATAGACAGCAAATACTAAAAGATTTTTTTTAACATTCGTTCCATTTTAATAATTCAAGATCTTGTTTACCCAGATAAAAACTACATTAAACTAAAGTTAAGGTTAAGTACATATCAGCAACTTAAGAGGAAAAACTTTACAGCGATGTTGTAATTACCCCCAAAACAAACATTTGAAACTCAGGAAATTCAGAGTTAAGGTTAAACTTAAAAGAAATTAAACCATATTAAGGTTAAAGTTAATGCATCTAAGGCACCCAGCACTGTGTTGATAGGAAGGCTGGCCCAGTGCTTGGGGAGGTAGCCTAGGATTTAGGCAAGACCTGGGTTCAATTCCCTTCTGTGTGGTCTTGGGTGAGTTAGTTATCCTCTGGTGCCTATCTGTAAAAGGGAGATAATCTCACTTTCCCTACCTCACAGGGGTGTTGGGAGGAAAAATACATGGAAGAATGTGAGGTGCTCAGATACTATGATGATGGAGACCACTGAAGTACCTCAGATAGAGATACATTTATAATCCTATATTAAACTGATTTTTGAAGACATATTAGGTTTTTCCCCTCATGGTGTCACTATAGGTGGAATGTAAAGAGGCACAGCTGGACCCCTCTTGCTTCTGCCCCTGCTGCCCTCACAAAACCAATCAAGGACACCTCAGGTTGATGCAATCACCCATGTATTTTATTTATAGTTCTTTCCCACCACCAGCTTATTATTTATGTACAGGGTTTTACAGCCAGACTTCACCAGGAACAGCGGTGGAGGAAGGGCAGTCCCTCTCAGCCTCTGACCTTTCTCTTCCCCCCCTTCTGGCTTCCTTCATCCCAGCCTTTATAGCCCCTGACTAATTAGGCTGGCAGGTGTTTCTAGTTGCCAAGCAAGCAGGGCTATTCAGCCAGCCCCAATCCATTCTCCTTGATTGGGGCTGGCGTGGCAGGGGGCTGATTAAGCACTTCATGGCCCGCACCCTGTCACACAGAGAAATAATAAAATGATTGCTGGGAGCAGTTTTGAAAGAGGGCATCTTTGCTTAAGGGCTACATTAACCTCACTCTCATTGACAACAACAGGAGATGGCAGCCATTTTGAAAGAAGGCAGTTCTTCATGGAATTGTTGTCTGCAGAAGAACATTATTCATCAGTCCCTGCTGAAGAAGGAACTTTCAGTTATGGAGAATAACAGGGAAAAAATTACCATTTATCCTAAAATAATCCTTCAAATATAGTCAGAGCATGAGATTTCAGTGAGGTTTAACTGAATAGGAAGTTTTAAAAGTGTGCATTACTCCATGACTGAGATAATTTGGGACAAAAGGGGTGTGTTACAAGCTGCCAAATTTCTTTAAGGGCCTGTTTTAAAATTAATTTAAACCCAAAGTAATTAATGGATTTATGTGTATATTCTCAGAAAATTCATTCTGTATTCAGAGAGCAAGTACTGGAATTTGTAGGATGATATGCTGTACGCTTCATATGTACCAAAGTGGTTGAATCCCACTTTAAATGCAAAACTCAGCTCAACCTTAAGCATGGTACCAGAAGCAGTACTTCTAAAATAACACAGGCAAGGAAACTAGCAATATAGTGTTTATAATATAATATAATTTAATTAATAATATTTATGTATTGCCTGTATGTGTCCCTTTAAAAAAGCAAATTGCCTCTCAGGGAGCACTTTAGAAAATCTACTCTCGTACTTCAAGAGAAGCACATGCTTAAGAACCTTCCCAAATCACAGCCATGTCACCTATTATTCAAAATACCTGAGAGAAAAGGTAGGTGTTGGAATATGCCCAGAAAGTTAACAAATCTAGGCTCTGGCAGTCCAAGGAAGGAAGTGCTTTCCAAAGATGAAGAGTCCTCACACCCTCTTGGTTATATTGAGACCACTCCAACATGAGATTATCCACTGATCTCAATTGCAGCATTATGAGTATGGTCTAAAGCCTACTAAAATCTGAGTCTTTCTGTTGACTTCAATGGGCTTTAGATAAGGTCTTTATGGCCCTGGGAGAGAGGTGGTATCTCAAATATATAGGTCGGAAACCATTTGGGCTACAGCACATGGATTCTCATTACACTAGATGTGGTATGATTCCGGTGGCCAGGATGAATGAGTACTCTATCCTAATATACAAGGAATTTCCTTGAACCAATTGAGCTCATCTCTTCTAAGAATGTCCTGAGCTAACCAGCACTTTGTGCTTTAAATAATATGTGAGTAATTGGCACTAATGAGTTTGTCTGCAAGATGTAGTTGGAACTAAAAAAGCTGAAATAATCGGTTTTAGTTGACTCTGCTTTCAAACACGGATTCAACCATTTTGTTACAGATGACAAATACAGCATATCCACCCACAAATTCACAAGATCCAATTGTTAGGTTTTTGTAAGCTGCCTTCAAAATCTAGACCTATGTCTAGAAATGCTCCATTGTCTCCTCTTTCTTCCCAAGGTAAGATTTTATACATCTGTTGGATTAGGAAGAACAATAATATGCTTTTTAAAATGTTTAATTACTTTGATGCAGTGATGAGAGTAAACTGAATTAGAAATTAATGCACTTATGAGAATGCTAATGCAATATTTTGGTAACGGATTAGGAATTTGCACTCCATGATGACTAATGGGATCATGTGACATTACTCAGAATAATAGTTTTAAATGATTTGAGTTTTCTAGAGTAAATAGATATAGAAATAGTTGCAATTCCATCTGCTTGGAATGCAACACTTACTGAAGAAATCACTAATATCCAGTAGGGGACAATGGCCTCATCCAGATAAAAATCAGCAGCCCTGGGTATCACAAATGAACAAAGGAAATCTACATAGAACCAACATATTGTAGACATACATTTAGATGAATACATTAACTTGATTTATATCATCTTCCTCTACTCCAACACCCATTTTTATTGGTTCTTGCAGGTAGTCATATGCTTGAGTTTGCTTTTGCTAAGAGGGAAAAATAATGAAAGATGAACCTGCAAGTGTTTTGATTGTTTATGGCTCTCATAAATCTTTGCAAGGTGAAAATGTTTAATGGGAAAGCCTAGCTACAGAACAACACTATCTACAGCATGTGAAGTGCTTTTCCAAAGAACATAATAAATAGAACTGTCACATTCCAAAAAGTCTATGTTATCAAGAACATAATACGGTGCTATAAATATTTTAGTATTAAGAATCTAATTGCTCTAAAATTCATCCCACATAGTCTTGCTAATTTACCTTGGAACCATTAGAAATATTTGAGAATACATGGGAACTCTTTCTCCAGAATCTTTTAACCAGGATTTTTACATCCATAAGCATCAACAATGGGTTGGATCTTCAGCTGCTATAGAATGGCATAGCTCCATTGACTTCAGTTACACTATTCAGTTTTACGGCAGCTGATGCTGTGGCCCAATTATTTGTAGAGCTGTGTTCTTGACCTGCTGCTTGTAGATTTGTGTGTAACTCGTCATATATTAATCTTTAATGAGTAACTTAGCAGAGGTTCTTATTTACATCTTCATAATGTTCTGTATATTAATATTTTCACCTTTGAATGCAGGATGAGGGGTGTTCTATAGCTGCAAATTACTATGACATAACAAGCCATATTTTTTTCATCAAATTTGCATAAACGTAAAATTTAATAAATCAAGTTGTTGAAATGGAGAGATTCTCCTACCCCTTAACAAGGCACTAAATTTAAACTGACTGAAAAGCAGATATAAATAAAGAACCCTAAAGATGGTGGTGGTTTATTATGATGGTGATTATATTGTGGTAGTACCAAGAAGCTGCAGTCAGAATCGGGGAATGTTGTACTACAAACACGGCGGTGTTTATTGTGTATGCTCTTGTGTATTGTTGCATTTTGAAGGTCAATCACTTAAAGAGTGAAAAAAATATGAACCAGACACTTATAAACAAGAATGCTTATCACTTTGTTACAAACGTTAATTTATCCTCACATCACCATGTGAGGAGGATCACCAGCACCAGATTCACATGACTGTGATGTAGCCATGTTGGTGCGAAGAATGAACTTCCTCTTTAACAGTCCCTTGCAAGTCATCTTCCTTTGGCAAGAGTCAGTATGGGAAGATTTAGGATTCTTAAATCCCTCAAAATTACATCTTTCACCCTCATTCATGGTTGGCCTCATGCTGTACTTCCTTCAGCCTCAGCTCTATAAACCTCCTGTAAAAGCGTATCTTCTTCTGCACATTGGCTATAACCCCATCATTGCTGTTGTCTTGTTCTCAAGTGATGCAAGACTGCAACTTGCTGGGATCATTCCGTGAAGTAGTATCATATCCATTTTACCCCGAGGGAAGCTGAAGCCCACAGAAACTGGATGACTTGGTTTCTAGCCTCATGCTCAACCAATGTGTATCAGATTGCTTTAAGGTTCATCCTAGTGTTCAGATTTGTCTATGAGAGACTGTGATCATCACCAGAAAATGTCATTGTGATCAGAATGGCTAGACAGCATAAAGATAGGTTGTTGGTTGTCCTGAGAACCTGGTCAGTCAACCTTCATGGTCCAATGATAAAGCCACACTTTACAAATGAGTAGGTTCTGTTGACTGGGAAACCAGATATCCCTGAGCTTACATCTGAGGATACTATATGCTCCTGTTGGTCCCCAAGACTGAGTGCTATTTACATGTGAATGGGATGACAGCAGTTTTTGGATGATGTATGCTATTCACTGAAGAGCCAGAATTGTAAGTGGCATGCAGCCACTACTTTATACTCAAGTTCTGCACGATAAACAGATAAGCACGTAAGGTCACACTGGTAAGGCCACGTCAGGCTATGCTTGCTGTGGCTGAGGATTAGTATGTTTGCTAATAAAGAAAAAGATGAAACAAGAGGAGAAACACATTTTCAAATTGGAGAATTTCTGGCTAAAAAACAATTATTCTACATGGTTTTAGAGAAGTAACTCCCTAAAGGATGTATTTTTTTCAAAATAGGCTTTGCATGACTTTGGACCACTGAGGGACTGCAGGCTTCCATGGCTCTGTGCTTGTAGAGAATATGTTATCTTCTTCGATTTATAATGCACAGACTATAGCACTCCACTTGTGCTACACAATACAACACTTGAAAGTACACGCAGTCACATCTGACAAACATACGAACAGGCTGACGGTGGTACTGTTTGTGGGGACTTCCTTTCATCCTTTTCTACCTCACACATCTTGAATCACAGTCAAACTGTGACCAGCTTCCCCAAAGACCATAATCTGATTAACTGGCCATTAATGATTAAGGGCCATGTATTCTATTTGAGTTAGACTGTTGAGCTCTTTTAGACCATATATGGTGTGAAGGACAGGAGAATGCGTGTTTTATTTTCTGAATATTATGTGTTCCATGTGTAGGTTTGATTAGGGTTGCCAACTCTGACTGAAGCTATCCCAGGAGATTCCCCCCCCCCCCCCCCCCAACATGACATAATGTCATTTTCTTAAAATATCCTACTAAAATTTCCCGGATTGCTTTCAGTAGTCACCAGGAGATCGATGCCAATTCCAGGAGACTCCAGGCCAATCCTGGAGGGTTGGCAACCCTAGGTTTGCTTGTTATTGTGATTAAAAGGGCTTGATTCAAGCAGAGGTTATTTACATGCACAATTTTACCTCAGACTGTGTGGAGTTGTGTAGTCTGGCTTGTAACTACAGGAAGGGGATCCAGGCAGGAGAAACTGGAACAAAGAACTTTGTGGTGGCTAAGTTCCTGGAGGAAAGGACAAAGAGTGAGAGTCGGAGACTGCTGGGGAGCAGACTGACCCCCAGCATGCAGAGGTTTGGGTGTCTGGGATAAACTGGGCCTACCTAAGCGTACAGGTAAGATGGGTGTGTGGACAGACCTTTGAATGTGTTAAAAAGCCTTTCTCTTGTTATGCTATGTTCCTGCTGTTGTTATTAAGCAATACTTTGTTTTGAAAAGGCAGTTTTGGGTCACTGTATTCACCACTGGTCCCAGCTCCCAAAGGGAAAACTTGCAGGCACCAAACCCAGTCAGGCCTTCAGAGCAATCACAGTTGGTGCACAGGACATTGTAGCCCAGGGGGTCAGCTGAAGAGTGGGGAAACAGTGGGATTCTACCCAGGGAAAGCTGAAGACACAGAGCCTGTCACCTGTGTAGGTGACCCCACTCTGGTCTCTCCGAGTGCAAAGGTGCAACTAGCCCTGAATCATGACATATGGGTGTATGTTTTAAGAACATTTAGGGCCTGATCTAGTCAGGGACTCTGTCCATTGACTTAAAGAGACTTTGGATCACACCCTTATATAGCTATGTGCCTAATCGATACCTATGTATGCAAGTAAAGGACCACATTACAATGGAGTCAAGATTAGGTTGGACCACATTAAAACCACCAGATGACTAACTCAAAGGCAGCCTAACTCATTCAGGGCTCTAAATCTTGGAGACTGACGTTGAATTCCAACTGATGATTTCTCCCCCTTTTTATTGCTCCCTCATTCTCAGAAATCTGTGTTTATTCGTCAGGTTACACTTAGCTGAAAAAGCTCTATATCACATGGCTTCCCTTTGCTACTATCATTTTTCTCGGAGATTGTACACTCCCAAGTGTTCATGTAGAGAAGGCTGGTCGTAATTTAGCTCCTTCTTTGAGAGAGGGCAAACTGAAGTTCATGGAGATTTTAAGATCACCGCTAAACCTTAAACATAACTAAAAGTCGGTAGCATATTTTGGTTATAATGGGGAGTATAGTGATTAGAGGAAACCGGAATCTGACGCTTTTGTTTAACTGATGCATCAGCTACTCAGTGAATGAGACCAGATTCAGTGTCATACTGGGAGAACTCCTGAACTCTGTCTCTTGCCATATCTCTCTAGCCTACTGTTGAGTCTTTTGTTCATTATACAACAAACATAACATTGAGGAACCTCACAGGCTTTGCAGGGTCCAAATAACCATGTTTGCTAAATATATAAAACATGCAAGAGCAGGCTACCTATACACTGCCCTGACTGGTTTCTGGTGGCTTCTAAAAGCACAGGACACAATAAGTGCCACTAGAGGGCTCACAAATTATTTAAAGAAGTGGTTTTCTTTAGGCTGCATACCCCTTTCCAAATAATGTAGTCTATCACATACCCCCATCTGAGATAGGGTCATAATATACCTATGATTAGATTGCCAAGTCTTACTAAATAAAATGTGTTGTCTGCCATTACAGGATTTTTTTCATGTACCCCCTAATGAGAACTCACCTACCCGTAGGGGTACACATACCCCAGTTTGAAAACCACTGATTTAATGGGACACTACCCTATAGGAATACGCTATACCTACTTCCTGTTAAGTATCTGTAGGGCCCACAAGATGGACTATGCCACAGAGAGTATCATATTGTATTTTGACCCAAAGGATGGCTTTTTTTATAACCTAATCTTCTAGATATGGTGCGAGTGTAGATAAATGTTCCCCTCCATGGAAATCTTTAGTAAAAGGTGAAAGATTTATACGATCTGAAGAGACTACAAAGTGGCTGAATCTTTGCAATAGGAGGTTAATCTCCCTGGAGGAAAGCTGGGCAGGTGGGAACCTGTTAGAAAACTCTCTCCTCAGGAGAAGAAGGGAGAAGTAGTTTAAACATCGGCCATCTTCTGTGGAAGAGCATGCTATATTGTTCCATTCCTATATATCAATCTAGCACACAGCACAAGAGTAAGAGGATTCTGCATTTGGTATCGAGGACCATCTTCTAGTATTTTAACTGTTTTATTGTTGGTCATGAGGAAGAATGAAACGGAGAAAGAGAGATTAACACTCATGATGTGAAGTACATGCCTAACATAAATACTCACTAAAGCTAAAATGAAATATGATGGCATTGGAAGCAGAGAACAATTGCCTTTATGAAGTGTCACCTAAATAAAAGACTGCATTTCACACAGGGTACTAATCTGCTCAGTGATTGTATTTAGTCTGCCAAATCATAGTTTAAAAACAAAACAAAACAAAACTAGAGAGGCTAAAGAATTTTCAAACTGAAAGAGCAGTGCTGCAGATGTGACTTGTAATTATCTTGTTGTTATGTATTCTGCTGGAATTTCACTGCATTGAAATGTATTTCTAAAGATCTGAAAGGGTTGCAATCACATCTGGATGTTATTTTGTTGGCATAATGGATTAGTAAATAGTATTACTGAAGATGAGAAATGATGCTCTGCATATCTTTTATCTGTACATCCCATACTTGGGGTAGTGTGAAAAACAATGTTACCTGATTAGTGATCATCCAGGTTCTTATATCAGATTTAGAGTAAAGTTCTGAAGCCAACAGTGAGGGTAGGACTTTCAAGATGTATGAATATTATCCAATCTTTGTTCTATAATGTTTTGTAAATTAAAGATAAGTTGAGCTGATGGAAACCCATCTAGTTAGTGAGCAAGAATAATTCTTGTTTTGAAAGATGTTTTGTAGCCTGTGTAGTCACATAATTAAAAACAATGGAGACTCTGTAAACAAGAGCAAAGCTGAGAAGAAAGAAATATGGAAATATTAGGTTAGCGGAAACCTTTCCTGTAGAAGTGTCAATGTATCCAGGCCAAACATCATTGACTCAAGAGATGGGAAATATAATGCACGAACTGCAGTGAGTCAGTTGCCTAAACACCTAGGGCCAAATCCTCAGATGGTGTAAATCAGCACAGTTCCACTGGAGCTACGCCTACTGAGAATCTGGCCCCCTATACTTTAGCAGGTCATAGAGATTTAATCTTACTTGCAGAAATACCAAAAATATGGCACCACAATATTGTACTGTATTACCTCCAGTCCTTGGTGCACCTAATTAATGAAAAATAATAGAAGTGCTGGCCATTTATGACACCTTTGTTGTTCCATTCATGGGTGAGCTTCGTTTTCAGAAATGAGATCAGAGATGGAGGAAGTAGGTAGTTTCACCATTGTGACCAAAAAAACTCCCAGTGTTTGGGATATTGTCATTGTAATGTTTATCCGCACCTCTCCCTCACAACATGACAATACCCATAGCTACCAGTGCAAAGATATACTGTTGTGTCCAAAACTGAAAGGCAAGCACCCTTCATAATACTCCGTAACATTCATTTCTTTAACTTCCTATTGTCAGAAATCAGTTTGAAAAGAGGGTTGCCTCCAGGATTGTCCTGGAGTGCCCAGGAATTAAAGATGAATCTTTAATTAAAGATTATGTCATGTGCTGAATCCTCCAGGAATACATCCAACCAAAATTGGCAACCCTAGTTGGAAGAGTTTGTTCCAGTCTTTGCCTGCTGTAATTTATAACTAATGAGGGTGGTACAGGCTATACAGAAACTTAGAGAAATTAGAGAAAAGCAAAAATACAGCAATCTGTTAAAAAGCAAAGTGTCAAGCGCAGCCTTGGCTAAAGCAGGAGAAACTCCATTGGCTTCAGTTAATTCCATCCCATATTTTTTATTTCTTTACTGTTATTTTACCACACAGTTGGAAGGTTGACATTCTTCTCTCTATCTACCAGGTAGCTCTTGGCTCTCACATACTTCTTTTCTATGCTGTCTAAACTTCCATTGCGAGAGCAGAATAGCAGAGTTCAGGTTCATCATATGGATCTGAGAGGAGAATTTTGCTCTCATTTTTTCACCAGCACGCCTTGAAGATCAATACTGACATAGAAGCAAAGGGCACAGCAATTCTTGCAGATATTGTAAATCGTAGGGATATTCAGTGTAATGAATATATGACCTTTTCACAAACACGTCTTGGCTCTGGAGAGGTGTCATGTCTGCAGCATGCACAGGGAGTCTTGGTCTAGACATGTGTTACAAGCAACAGATCTACAAAAATCGTCCTAATTGACCATGTTGAAAAATGAGATTTTTGGAAGGAAGGGGAGAAAAGGTTGATCAGGATGATGGAAAAAGAAAGGGCAGGAACAGAATACTGATTTAGCAAAAATGTCTGTACAATATGAAACGTACACACTTTAAAAAAATTTATATAACTCAAATCCTGAGGTAGCTAAGGTAATCTAATAATAATGACACCTAGCTCGTATATAGCTCTTTTCATCAATACATCTCAAAGTTCTTTACATATAGGCCAAGATTCTATATAAATATTTTTAAGTATGAGTCCTTAAAGAGACTGGTTATGTATTCTGATTCTAATGCAGAAGCAGACACCATCAGTGGAAACTCTGTGCATACGTCATTAGCGAGCCCATCAGGTAAATTTTATGCAAACAAAATAACTGTTTGCATGACTCAGTAGCTGGTGTTCTTGCTATCGCCTTCCAACATTTATTCAGAACCCACTTTCAGTGCAGCTGAGAATATACCAGATACTGAGGCATGCAAACAAGTCCTTTGTTTATATAAAATCGAACTTGTTGGCCAATTGGTTTCATGTGACCAGGGTATTCATTGACGGTGTTGACATGTGTATTAGTATTAAAATAAAAATATATAGCAAGTCTGACTGACAATTGATTCTGAATTATGAGAATGCCAGTGACTACTCTTACAGGTAAACACGGAGATATTTCATTCAGAAGGCAGAGGTTTTGCTGAAGCTATCCAGGCTGATATAGCTGCTGTGTCACTGATAGTGAGGAATAATCTGTTATATCAGTTCCAGGACTACAACACATCACTGAAAAGGAATCCTCTCATCTTGTCCCTAGTAATGTCTAATAGCCCTGACTTTCTTGAAAGGCAAATGGCTAAACAAAAAATCAGGTATGGCTTCAATTTATTGACAGTGTTATGTCTGGAAAAAAAAACAGTCTGCTCTTCATAGTGCTAAGGTCCACAGCTCGGTTACAGTGAGTGCTTCAACCTGCTTGCAGTTTGGGGGCAGAGCCAGACCAGCTCAGTCACTGTTAGCTGGGCAATGCCACACCTTGTGAAGTTCCCTGCAGTTTTTTCTGTCTCCCGAACAGCCACGGCCTCCCTGGTAGCTTTTCCGAGGCAAATTCCAGACTTTATTTCAAATTTATGACTAACATTTTGGTGCAATAATGTGTCCCGTTTGAAACGGGACTACATTAATGTGAACTTGGTACCTCTGAGTTTGTGCCAGCAGGGTCTACACTGGGCAGTCAGAGTTCAACACATTAGAGTATGGGTCTGTGAATTGTGGAGTAGTCTGGACTGCGGCACCGTATAGACAAGCCCCTGGTCGTAGCTTTCCTACTGATTTACTCTCTGGCCTTTAGCAAGCTGCCTAGCTTTTCTGTGCCTCAGTTTCTCCATCAGTAGAATGGGGATAATAACGTACTTTGAGGGCTAGATGCAGAAAGCTCTATATAAGTAATAAGTATTAAGTGTCTTTATTATTATTCTCAGAGGCTAATGGCTAAGTTCAGGGCCCACTGAGACCAATGGGATTTTGCTATTAATTTCAAAAGGTTCAGTGTTTGGCTCCTAATGTTTGTCATTAGTGTACATTGATCTTCCTAAATTCTAACTAGCTAGTGAAAAGCATGCTTTGTCATGTGTGTCAAGCCTAGACAGTTTTCATCCATTTATCATCTTGTAAAAACCTAAAGTCTCCTGCAGTCTCACTCAGTAGCATGTTATTTACTACACTTCCACCCAGTCGTCTCATTTGTGGGCAGATGGGATTTCTCTGATTTGTGTTGTTTTTATTATTTGACAAATGTTTTGGGGTGTAAATTTGCAACCTGCGTCTACTAACCATGGGGCTGGAAAACTCTAGCAATGCTGAAGGGGAGGCCAGGATGATATAGAGCATTGATCTCCCTGATCCCACTGATAAAATCCTACAGCCCTGGAAGCAGGTTATCAACTTTAACTCAGCAGGAACATTTCAGTTATTTGGTGGCGATAAAGGGTCATGATGGCTGAGGTTTCACTAGTATTTCACTATAGAGAGCAAGAAAGGTCTGAAAGCATTTGTTTTATAACAGCCACTGTGACAGAGGCAGCAGTGTTAGTGTTTCACAGCAGCAGACTAGAACCTGCCATTCTTGGTTTCAGGTGCCAAATCTATTACTGACTCACTGTGTGACATAGGCAAGTTATTTAACCTCTCTATACCTCAGTTCACCAACGTGAGAAATGAGTAAAATAATTCTTACTATCTTATGGATAATGCAGATAACTTGTTTTAATGTTTATATGTCTCAGAACTTCTTGGTCGTGGAAGCGCTACAATACAGTGAGTTCTGGTTGTTTTGATGACCAGAGGTGTTGATGGTTTGGATAAGCATGTGAATGTCTCCGTGTTTGGCTAAACTTTAGAAGTAGGAGAACAAACTTGCAGTAGTAGTGGCAGGGACTAAATGCCCCAATTGGACTTTTCCAACTTTCGGGCCTTATTCTGATCTTTGAAGCCTCCAGGGGCTTGGTGTATATGTAGAAAAACCAACCATTATTTGAGCTTTGCCCATCACTAGTTTGAATACTCAGTGGCATTTCTGAGAAATGATCTTGTCAACCTTCCTTTGGGTTTATGCAACACTTACTAAACTGTAAAATGTGTTAGAAGGTAAAACTGAATCAGTGAGTGGGTCAGGTACTAGTTTTGTATATTGTTGTTCATGTGCTCTCCAAACCATTTTGCAGGAATGCGTGAGTCTGCACAAAGGCTGATGTAATCTTCTGTCAGGCCAGGATTCTAGATGAGAGTTGTTTCTTCCTGCTTTTGAGATGAGCATGCTTCTTAAACCTTGGAGTAGGCCTTTCCATTGCAAGATAATGTAAATGAATTGAATTGGGTATGCATCAAGGCATAAAGCACATAAAAGTAACTCGGACTCTATGTAGTTCAACTCACATTACCTCAGATATTAACTAACCGGAATGAAGAAGTGGTTTTACATCACATGTATTGGTAGGCGTGCTTTGAAACCCATTGACTTTGGATGTTGAATGTTTCATTTTAGAAAATAGTTTCAACAGTATATTATGATACTATTTGTACAAAATGTGCTTGTGCTTAATGTTTCCCCATTTTTGAACTGCTAGTTTTATATTCAATAAAGGGCAAACTGCCATCAAATATATTTCCAGCTCATATAATCTGGGTCTTAAAACTGTAATGACTCAAAAGCTAACACATAAGTGACATGGTTCAAAATGAATGAATTAACAAATACAGCTAGAACAGTTAAACAACTTTGTGGCAATGTGAATTAATAGGCAGAAATGTGAGCAGCACATTTTGACACATTTACTGACTTTTTTTAAATGCACAGTTAAATGCGACGGCCATTTTTGTGTGTGGCAGTCAGTGGGTCAAATTCTGAAGGTGAGCTAGTGTAAATTAGCCCTTGATATACTCAGAATCCCTTATTTATAAATTTACAAAATGGAGACTTCTTTATCTTACACCTTCATAAATGTTCTTCTTTCTCCTCGGGCTGTGTGATACACCAATGTAGATATCGTTACACACCACCAGTATGGATGTCAGTAAATCTGAGGAATTTAACCGAACCCTGGCTTTCTACTACCTTACTATTCTTCTCTCTGCCACTTCTAATCTATATATCTAGGTTGCTTTCCGTGATTAAATGTTCTTTTGATCAGAAGTAGCATCATGTATAAATACAGCTAGGACAGAGCTAGCCATTAAATCCATACCCAGAATGAGTATAAGTGAATAAGGACTTCTACATAGTTTTGACATCTCAAACAAATATACTGGGCCACTGAATGATTGAGATGCTAAAGGAGCACTCAAGGACAATAAGGCCATTGTGGAGAAACTAAATGAATTCTTTGCATCAATCTTCATGGCTGAGGATGTGAGGGAGATTCCCAAACCTGAGCCATTCTTTTTAGGTGACAAATCTGAGGAACTGTCCCAAATTGAAGTATCATTAGAGGAGGTTTTGGAACAAATTGATAAATTAAACAGTAATAAGTCACCAGAACCAGATGATATTCACCCAAGAGTTCTGAAGGAACTCAAATGTGAAATTGCAAGAACTAATAACTGTAGTCTGCCACCTATCATTTAAATCAGCTTCTGTACCGAATGACAGGAGGATAGCTAATGTGATGCCAATTTTTAAAAAGGGCTCCAGAGGTGATCCAGGCAATTACAGGCTGGTAAGCCTGACTTCAGAACTGGGCAAACTGGTTGAAACTATAGTCAAGAACAAAATTGTCCGACACATAGATGAACATAATTTGTTGGGGAAGAGTCAACATGGTTTTTGTAAAGGGAAATCATGCCTCACCAATCTACTAGAATTCTTTGAGGGGGTCAACAAGCATGTGGACAAGGGGGATCCACTGGATATAGTGTACTTAGATTTTCAGAAAGCCTTTGACAAGGTCCCTCACCAAAGGCTCTTAAGCAAAGTAGGCTGTCATGGGATAGAAGGGAAGGTCCTCTCTGTGACGGGTTGGATCACAGAAACCCCCTTGGGAGCTGCCACCCGATGTGCAAAGACTACCCCTGCTTCTGTTTTCCCTGCCAGCTCAGGACTCCAGCACCCTGTCTTGCTGAGCCAGACACTCCAGTCCGCTCTAACAAAGACTCAGGGTCTGAATCACTTGTCCCAAAGCTGCAAGTTTACCTGAAAACAGCTCTCAGTAGTGTGCTTGTCTTTAGCACTCAGATGCCCAACTCCCAATGGGGTCTAAACCCAGATAAATCCGTTTTACCCTGCATAAAGCTTATGCAGGGCAAACTCATAAATTGTTCGCCCTCTATAACACTGATAGAGAGATATGCACAGTTGTTTGCTCCCCCAGGTATTAATACATACTCTGAGTAAATTACTAAATAAAAAGTGATTTTATTAAATATAGACAGTAGGATTTAAGTAGTTCAAAGTAGTAACAGACAGAACAAAGTAAGTCACCCAGTAAAATAAAATGTGCAAATCTATGTCTAATCAAACTAAATACAGATAAGTTCCTCACCAGTTCCAGAATGCTCCCTTTTACAGGCTAATCTCCTTTTAGCCTGGGTCCAGCAATCTCTCACAACCCCTGTAGTTACTGTCCTTTGTTTCAGTTTCCTCCAAGTATCCTGGGGGGGTGGAGGGGCTCCTTCTTTAGCCAGCTGAAGACAAGATGGAGGGGTCTCCCCCAGGTTTAAATAGACTCTCTCTTGTGGGAGGAGACCTCCCTCCTATGCAAAGTCCAGCTCCAAGATGGAGTTCTGGAGTCACCTGGACAAGTCACATGTCCCTGCATGACTCAGTCTTTACAGGCTGAAGCCATTGTCCACATGGTATCTTGTATGTCTCCAGGAAGACTTCTTATGTGGATTGGAGCATTCCAAGATGCATTGTTCCCCAAGTGTTTCCTGATCAGGTACTTAACCTGGCGAATTCCTTCCTAAAGAAGCTGACCAAATGCCTCCCAAAGCTTACTTAGAAACCAAGCAAGCATACAGCCCATATTCTTAACCTCAAGTAGAAAATGATATATATATGTACAAATAGGATGAATAGATATAGTAGATCATAACCTTTACGGAGATATGTTACCTGGCACAGGCAGCACAAAACATATTCCAGTTATGTCATACATACATTTATAAGCACCCCCTCCCCATAAAGCCTTATGGGGTACACTGTCACACTCTCATGGATTGGTAACTGGTTAAAAGATAGGAAACAAAGGGTAGGAATAAATGGTCAGTTTGCAGTATGGAGAGAGGTAAATAGTGGTGTCCTGCAGGGGTCTGTACTGGGACCAGTCCTATTCAACATATTCATAAATGATATGGAAAAGGAGTAAACAGTGAGGTGGCAAAATTTGCCGATGATACAAAACTATTCAAGATAGTTAAGTCCCAGGCAGACGGCGAAGAGCTACAAAAGGATATCTCAAAACTAGGAGACTGGGCAACAAAATGGCAGATGACATTCCATGTTGATAAATGCAAAGTAATCACATTGGAAAACCTAATCCCAACTATACACTTAAAATGATGGGATCTAAATTAGCTGCTACCACTCAAGAAAGAGATCTTGGAGTCATTGTGGATAGTTCTGAAAACATCCACTCAATGTGCAGTAGCAGTCAAAAAAGCGAACAGAATGTTGGGCATCATTAAGAAAGGGATAGATAATAAGACAGAAAATATCGTATTGCCTCTATATAAATCCATGGTACAACCACATCTTGAATACTGCGTGCAGATGTGGTCGCCCCATCTCAGAAAAGATATATTGGAACTGGAAAAGGTTCAGAAAAGGGCAACAAAAATTATTAGGGGTATTGAATGGCTTCCGTATGATGAGAGATTAATAAGACTGGGACTTTTCAGCTTGGAAAAGAGACGACTAAGAGGGGATATGATTGAGGTCTATAAAATCATGACTGGTGTGGAGAAAGTAAATAAGGAAGTGTTATTTACTCCTTCTCATAACACAAGAACTAGGGGTCACCAAATGAAATTAATAGGCAGGAGGTTTAAAACAAAAGGAAGTATTTCTTCATACAACGCACAGTCAACCTGTGGAACTCTTTGCCAGAGGATGTTGTGAAGGCCAAGACTATAACAGGGTTCAAAAAATAACTAGATAAATTCATGGAGGATAGGTCCATCAATGGCTATTAGCCAGGATGGGCAGGGATGGTGTCCCTAGCCTTTGTTTGCCAGAAACTGGGAATGAATGACAGGGAATGGATCACTTGATATTACCTGTTCTGTTCATTCCCTCTGGGGTACCTGGCATTGACCGCTGTCAGAAGACTGGATACTGGGCTAGATGGAGCTTTGGTCTTACCCAGTATGGCCGTTCTTATGTTCTTCTGTTACCTAATCTGTCCATTTTTTTTCTGGCCTTCTGTATAGAATAGGTAAACGTTTTAAACAGTTTTTAAAAGATATATGCCCCATGTATCTTCACAATTTAGAAACAGGAGGGGAAATCATGGCTCCATTTAAGTCAATGAGAGTTTTGCCATTGACTTCAGTAAGGCCGGGATTTCACCCTCAACTTTTTCCCACCAAATATAACTTTCCCTGCTTTCTTCTCCCATTTGGGTTTTAAGTGTATTAATGCAGATTAGTAACATGTTTTTAGGGAGAAATTGCCAAAGGCACAAATGGAAGTAAGACACCCAAATTCCATTGACTTGTAATGTAAGTTGGGCAAGTAACTTGCCTTTTGGCCTTTAAGAATATATAGTCCTTGCTTGACAAGCCCTAAATCGATTCTTTTAAGTTGTATGGACATGTAGGTCACTTCTGCATCAAATCAGGAGGATTTTTATATGCAATTGCAACCATAAATAAGGCATTAATTAATCAGATCTGGCTAGAACACGTAAGCAAAGGAAAAGACAAGCTTGAGAAATTAAGTTTTATAAACTGTTTTGTACACAAAGGACTTCCTCTTTAGAGCTGTGCCTGCTCACATTAGCTGAGCATCTAGCCCATAACCCACAGTAATCAAATATTAATGAATGTTTCTCATCTCCAATGAACTACCCTCTAATGAAAGGTCAATCTTCTATAAACTGAATTCACGTTTAAAAAATAGTTAATGTACAGTAGGTCATCTTGAACAGACAAACTTGAAGAAAAAATGAACATTTCCTTCTGTGCAGGAAATATTAGAGCAATTATCCTTTTATGTCATATTGAACCTCTAGAAAGGAGCTGAGGCAAGAAAAAATAATGGCCAGAGATTATGGCTAGAGTTATATTGTGTCATTTAGTAGATGGTGAAAACCAAAATGTTCATAATCAAATAACTAAAAAAACCGGTAATGTTTTAATGAACTGTAAAGCATTTTGTGAGACTCTGTAAGACGGATTCTGTTTGCAAAGGCAATGAGAATACCATTTACTCTTAGTTCAGATATTCTACAGACTGCTAGATTTTGATAAATTTTAGCAAATTACTATTAAATTTCCATTTATCACTTAGGATCTGATCCCTGCATGGAATTATGTAGGCACTAAGAGCACTTTTCAAAAATGTGTAAATAGCATTATCTTCATTTTGGGAACCTGAGACACCGAGATTTTAATTGACTTGTCCAAGATCATGCAGGCAAAGCCATAATAATGGGAGACTTTCCTGAAGGAGTGCAGGATTAGGCCTTGAGGGCCAACTTTTCCAAAAACCTGTATTACCGGAGAGCTGCAGAAAATGAATATACACCTATTGTAGCTCTAATTTCAGGATCTTTTGTTACATCCACTTCAACCTCTTAAATCGCACACAGTGCAAGGTAGTTCTCAGACACTAAAGTCAATGCTTCTGCACGGAGAGACCATCTTGTTGGACAGAGGACTGGGATGCCTGGTGATGTACTTAACACTTCATAATTTATGTTCTGAAACATAGTATCTCACGTAGGTGATTTTAAAATTAATTTTGTGATGTTGGAAAGAGGTTCAAGAATATGTCTTAGGATGGTATTGTTTGTAACAGTATCCTGGCATGCCAAATTCAATGCATACCCTTAGCAATGAGTATATGTAGCTTGTGGTTCCTCCTGTTACAATCTGGTTGCTATACCTGATACTAAACCTGCCATATTAGTGTCACCATCATAGCATTGTCTGCGAAAGTTGTTGATCCTCAGAATAAGGCACAACAATTTTTCTTTACTTACTGATTTGATTACCTTTGCCCATATACCGGCTATATAGTACAATCCAAGGAACTCTTCATGAACATTCATGTCCTCATCCAAATATCGCAGGCATAAAACCACTTGATCTTTGTTGGAGAAGTCTGTTGTTTCATTTGCCATAATTGTATGCCACTTTTCCAAAATCTTTTCAGAAATATCCCTAATTATTTTAAGACTTATGATTTCCATCATCTCATTTTAAATAACTGAACTTGTGAGTTTGCCTTGACTATTTTTCAGCCACTTTGGAATATCAAGATCATATTCTGCCTGCTAAGGGCATGTTTTCAGCTTGTTCAGAACAATGGCCTCAAAGTGCAAGATAACATACGCTACTTTGTATTTTCTTTCTTCTGAGAGTACTGAAAACTTAGCATGTCACCAACATTCTTACTGATCTTCCGAAGAATATTAACGGTTTAGTGGTGACACAGAGAAGCTTGGTTCCTCTCAAATTTGTCTCAAGCTTTTTCCCAATTCCCTGCCCCACATCAGTGTCCCTTTGTAAGATGAGGCTAGTGTGGTTGAGGAGGGGGTCCTCAGTCATTTCAGGCTCAGTACTCACAGCCCTGGAGAGCACCTAGTCCAGTTCATTGCAGCATGAACATGTGCAAGGTTCCCTCCTGGAGTGACTATTTGAGTCCTTCACCCTCTCGTACAAGAGCTGCGGGAGCCTCAGGTGCTTCGTGCACTCTGGTGAATGCCTGCCTCCTCCAGCCTCCTTGAAATCTCCCAGTAGAGGTGTATGTTCCTCCCTCTCAGGGCGAAGTCGTGGAGGATGGCATACTCTGACCACACATTGATCAGCACCTGGCTGTGCTCCAGAGATGAAGCGATAGCTCTTGGAACATGATCCATGGTCACCAGTACTGATCAGAACCGGAAAACTGTTCTGAAGTGCTCAGCGCAGGCTGCTATTACCACGGGCAATGGGGGTGGGGGGAACGGTCAGGCCGCAAAGTGTTCAATGCATTGTGGGAATGGCCCTGGAGGGCTATCAATACTCATGATCTGGTGTACACCCCTTGCTCCTGTCTGCACCACACTGTAGAATGGGTATGGGGCCATATCACAGTGGAGGCATGTACGTACCTGCATTCCTCATGCATACTAGCATTCTTGCTGGGCAATCCCCTTCAGGAATGTGCTTCAGATGTGGACAATAGGGGGCGTTATGGCACAACAATGCACATGTAACAATGTACAGTCACAAATATAGATGTAAACTAAGATGGTTGCTGGAGGCTCTTTGACCCACCCAGGCATGATGGGACTGGGGTCAGAGGCTGCAAAATGGCAGCCAAAGAATCAGGGGCTTCATGATGTCTGGCATTCCCGCTCCTTTTGTGAAAAGAGCACATGGACGCATGGAGGCGGGGCGGGGGGGGGGGGAGAGGCAAAGAAGAAAAGAGCCTATCAGGATGCTCTGGGTGTCAGTCCCAGTGGAGTAGCAACTGGCTGGACATATCCCAGGTATTCCTAGAGAGAGGGTATCAGAAGTCCTTATGCAGAGAGAGAAAGAGGTAAACAGACAGTCTGTCTGTTTAAAGTGGGAGAAGCACAGAGAGGTGAACCTCAACCAGGTTCACTAAATTCCCCTTTACAAGACCCTGTGGAGCCATTTCCTAGCCAGGGAAGAAAGGAGCCAGAGCCTGCTGCAGGAGAGACCTTCAGCTTAGCCCCAGCTACCAGGCCAGATAGACAGTCACTGTCTCAGCAAGCATTTTGCATCTCAACACCAAAAATTAAAAAACAAAAAACCCAATGACTTCTTAAGGTTTGGCTTAAGGCATGGCCCCTGCAGTGCGACGTACAGGGGTGTGAACTGCAGTATGCACTCAAGTGTTGTGCCGTAACTGCCCTGCATGGTCCCTGCAAGCGTGAACTAAGAGGTACCTAGTTCACACTGATGCAGTCCTGTTTCAAACAGGGCTAAGCTAACACGAACTAGCTACCTTTTAGTTCACGCTAGCAGGGTCTACATGGGGCAGTCAGAGTCCAACAGTTTAGTGCGCGCTGCACGTCACAACTCTGTAGTCTGCACTGTGGGGCAACATAGACAAGCCCTTAGATGATGTAAAGCTTAGTTCCTACAAGCTTAGAGTGCCTCAGTGAGTCACTTTATTAAATCTCACAATTAACATTGGGTATAAGGATAATGGAGCCATATGAAAGACTGCCATAATATATCTATTTAACAAAACCTGGGTGAAATCCTGACCTCGCTGAAGTCAATGGCCAAATTTCCATTGACTTCAATGGAATAAGGATTTCATCCATCCCTTACAATTGACTTTATGCTTCTGTTTCGAGTTATTGCATTATCTGCGAGGGCCTCCTAAGTGTTTTCAAGGGAACTGAACTGTTCCTCTAGTTTTAACAGTTTTGTAATATTCTTTTATTAATCTGGCAGTCTACAAAAGGAATTCTATCAACATTTGCTTTAATTTTTCTGTCTTGCATAATGTTTCCATATTTTTTAATGAGCAAAGATCAAGTTATTTAAAAATCCGTAGCCTGATAATAGTGCAAACGACCACAACACTGTTAAGTATTTCCTCAGTGATAAATGAATTTTTTCATCAGCAGATGGTACAGCTGACATCTGAAAAAGCAGTAGGTGTAGTTGGATTATATTTCAGGTTACCGAAAGCAACCACAACTAGTATGTGTCACCTGTTTTGACTACATAATGCATCCTTCTCTAAGAACAAGATGCTTTCCCTGTCCATGCAAAATGACCATATAATTCCTATTTATAACAAAAAACATACATAAGACCCCAATGAAAAAGGCCCCCTACTGACCTATGCAGTATAAAGAGGTGAGAGAAATATACATAGCAAAATGCAAAAATACCAGCATTAAAGGGTTTTTGCATTATGTTGCTAACTTGAAATTAGACCCATTTTCATGGAAAATTTTGTTAATCTGAAAATAATGCATAATATTTTGACGACAACACCCATTAATTTTTCAGTTGAAATGGGCCAGTCAAGAATGGGTTCGTTTTTATGCGATGATGGCGTTTGCATTTTACCCAAACTGTGATAAAGCAACATTTGGGGGTGGCGAGCTACACAGGGTGAAAAGACAAAGAAAGAAAACACCAAAAACCAATGAGCAAAGACCTTGAAACAAAAAATGGTGAAATATATACAGCCCTAACTGTATTCTTTCTAGCTTCGCTCTCCAAAATTGCTGAAAACACCTTTTTATAACTCTATTCTGATTCAGACTATGCTGAGCAGTACCCAGTCTGGATCTCACCCAAGGTATTCGACCTCCATGGCATTATTTGAATGTGCTGATCAAACAGACAATATTACAGATAAGGGACATCTGTGGAGAATAACATTCTTGAATGTAGAACAAACATTTGATGCTATCAGATGCTTGCCCATTATTTGCATTCAGAAAGGCTGAAAACGTAAATCAATGTTTTCCTGAAAGCACACTCCAAATAATGCTTTGTTTTTTGAAGGCATCAGGATAGGCACTATTAGAAAAATATGTAGCATGCCTACTGGAACACCCCAAAGTTCAATTTCACCTCTTTATTTATATTAAATTAAAGACATGCTGAATGTGTGCTCTCAATCAGGGACATTTCTGCATGCTGATGATAATGCTTTCTGGCTCATGGGGGTCAGCTACGGTGGAACAAAATGCTTTCTGATAAATTGGTCAGAATTACTTAACGTAGCCCCTTTATCAAAAGCCAGCTCTCTTTAAAACTAGGGAACGCAAAATCTGTTTGGTTTGATTCAGGCTAGAAACTCCAGAGAAAAAGGTCACACGTGTTAATGGCATCCTGTCCTTTGAATGGAAAACAATATCTGAGGTGGAAATGTCTTTTGCCCACCTACAAAATAAATCTCCAGTTTTAACTCTTGAAATTGCAGTCCAGCACTGAAATATTCATGCTTTGAGCGCATTCTGCTTTGGTAATACCGTCTTTTGTAGTCTCCCTGATGTGGCTCTTTAACTCCTTAAAAGCACTGTGGCACTGTAGCATTCTTGACAATATTCAGGTGGGTTGGGGGATCGTAAGACATGTCAATTAACATTAGCAAGAAAATCTGCTCCTGCTTTCTGCATATGGATAGTCCAAACTGAGTAAATCCCATCCATATCTTCTTATAATATGTGATTATAAATAGTATTAACTCCTCAGAGGGTAATACTGTACCATTAGAAAGATGATTCACTGCACTGGAGGGAGAGGGGCTCACCTTGCTCACACAGGCTGAAGGTTAGAACAGCATGACAGAGAGTGAGTATTAAACAAAATGTTTAATGAATGACATAGAAATATTTCAATAAGGCCCCTATGGAAAAATTCCAAGGCCAAGATTTTAAAAAGTAATTAGTGATTTTGGGTGCATCCCCCCCCTAAAAATCAGACCCCTTTCAGGTGATTTAAATTGGGCACCCAAAATCATTAGTCATTTTGGAAAATCACAGCCCCAGTGCCTCTTCTCCATTTTTACTGGTTATCAGAACAAGACCTCTGTGGTCAGAGCTTTGGGGAAACAGGATAGGAGCACAGTGGATCTTCACATGGTAAAATAAGAAGAAACCAGCCCAGTGTCCTCTATCCCAAAAGAACATGAAATTACTGTGGGAGAGGAACAATAAGAAATACCAAGGAGGTCTCAAAACAATTATGAACCTAATTTGGGAAGCCGTACTTATGCAAGCAGCCCCAGGGACTTCTTCATTAGTCTGTGACTCATTGCTGCAGTGAATGGGATTGCGAACATGAGTAAGAAAAGAAGGAAGGGTTCCAGAATCAGGCCCTGTACGATTATAGAAGAAGAACCTGTATTCGTAGCTGTCACAAGAACAGTTAAAGGGCTGAACGCATAAGGAGTCTGTGGCACTTAGTGCAGCAGAGAGTACCTTTCCACTGCAATCAGAGGTGTGATGGCAGCATGTGTAGACATACCCAAGACGGCTTTGATATAGCTAGCTCGAATAACAGCAGCAGTGAAGCCGTAGTAGCATGGGAGGCAGCATGAGGCAGCCGCTGGAGTAGAGACGCAGGGTGCCACGAGGGGTTATACGGCCCGTCCTGCTCCTCATGCTGTCATGACTTCACTGGTATTGCTTGTTGAGCTAGCCAGATCAAAGTAGTTTGGATATGCCTATGTGGGCTGCAGTCACACCTCTGATTGCAGTGGAGACATACCTTGAGTGGGCTCTAGTTGTACTATTTGACTGCTCAGTTGGTTGGGGAACATTTTAAACAATGGGGCTGTCTGGCCCTTTTACAGAAGAATTGCCCTTTTATGAAGATAATGGACTATTGTCACCAGATAGCTCCCAGATGTGTCAGATGGGTGTCAGAGCAGGAAGCAATAAACATGCAGATTAATAACATCATTATTAAAACCATGGTTTAGTCTCTCTTTGAGCAGTCTTCAGGTCCCCTTTCCTGTCCTTTCATTAATCTCTTCTTACAGCAAGCCCATACCTTGTGCTAGGGAGTATGTTGTTTTAAAAGACTGCCATCTCTCATTTGGGGAAGAGGATTAACGGTCAGAGTAACCAGCTAGGGCAATGCTACCAGACCTAGAGTTGGTTTAGCAATAAACATTATGTATCATCTGTGTTTGTGCTGTTTAAAAGAGTGTCTTTTTCATGTCCATCTTTTTATTTGCTCACTTTAGCAACAACACAGCAAGTAGGGCTGGTTGAAAATTTTCCATAACATTTTTGATGGAAAACAGCTTTTTGACAAAAATATGAAAAATTTCAAAGAAAAATTTAGTATTTGTCAAACAATTTTACTTGGAAAAGAATAATATCCTGCTAAAGGTGGAGAGGCTGCTGCTCATTAAAAGGTATCTTCCTCGCAGATGGAGTTTTCTGTATTGGGGTGAAAGGCATTGCAGGAAGATACATACTAAGTACCTGCAAATTGAATTGAAGTCAATGGCAGCTGTGGATGTTCAGCACCTTTGAAAAGGGAGAGGGGTCAGGGTCCCCTACAGCCCTCCATGAACTAGCCAATGGAGCTCTGCCTTGTAAGAGGAAGTGCAAATTGTACCATCATATACTTCCCCTACACCTCCAGACAAATTCGGACTGAGTCATGCAGAATTCCCCAGAGCACCCCTGCTGCATTTCCCCTACTCCCTCCCCTACAGTGTGGCCATGGCAAAAATACCACAGTGTAGTCCACTGTAAGAGGCACACTGTCTGAGAGTAGGATATTCATAATAAATGCATTTGGTGTAAGAAAAAACATAGGTGTCGACCAAAGCCAGGTATGGCTTTTGATAAAGGAAAGCAATGGCGATTATATGCGTGGCAGAGCTTTTCATTATGAAAATTGAGATCTGCTTAATGCTGTCAAAATTAGAGAGACCCAAGATGACCTGCTAAGCGCTGGTTACAAAAGTTAATGTTGTCTTGTGGCAGTTTTAATGGAGGCAGCCAATTTAAAACAAAACAAAACACACATTTCAAAACAATTTGGACCTGCCCCTGCTTCTACTGAAGTCACTGGCAAGATCTCATTGATTTAAATGGTAGCAAGAGCAGGACCTTTGAAGAAAATGGGCCGTATTCATCCCTGATGCAAGTCTGCTGACTTCCGTGGAGTTACGCCACAAATCTGTTTGGTCCTATATGGCTAATCTGCTCCTTTCCCAGATAGAGACAAGGTCCATTGGATAGAGCATGGGACTGGGACTCCAGGATTCTGGACCAGCTTTGTCATTGACCAGCTATGCGACTTTGGCATCTTGATCTGTCTTGTTGCATCCTCAATTGCAAAATTAAGATAACGATACTTATCTACCTTTGTAAAATGCTTTAATGTCGACAGATGGAAAATGCTGTCAGAGCTAAGAAGTATTATTTGGAAATGTGTAGCTCACTTGACGCACCTGGAAAGTTCCTCCTCGGCTGTTAATTGTTATATTATCTGATTTGAGATACCAGTATATCCTATAATGCTACAAGGGTAAATGAGCCCTTAAATTCAATGCTGGATCACTTAACTCAGAGTATATACCATGTCTGTTCAATGAGGCCTACTGTGACCAGCATTAAGTAAGATGTGGAGGTGTTTTGCTGACAGCTTTCCTTTTTGTGAGATTTTATTGCTATTCAAAAGTTCTGGGTTGATAAATAAAGCCATTCATCTGTGGCAGATTTGTCAAAATGTAAAAATATTGATTTTGGAAGATACTTAACTGTAATGTAAAAAGTAAGGCAAAGTTAAAATCAATAGGTATAAATTAGAACTTCTCTATGCTATATAAGTGCTACAATCACAGAGCTTTTAAGCACATAAAAATAGTTTAAATTTACTTTTTATTGCAATTTCAAAAGACAGTGTAAAACGTCAATTAAATGTCATCCTAAAGTTTGAAAAGCACAGGATATTATTCTTCCAGAAACCGAGTGCACTATCGGCGTTCATTATTCTCATGATCTCTGTCAGTTTCTGCTTGATCAGTCTACTCCTGCACAACTACTTTCCCAAGTCCTGAGTTGTCTGCATCCAAGCTAGTACCAGGAATTTAGAATCACCACCCAAAATAGTCGTTTGGTCTGTCAAAATTAGAATCCACTTTATGACTATTTATGAACTCCATCAACCTGCCTGTTAGTCATTAAGCCAAATTCTGCCCTCACATTCAGCACACATTAGTCCCACCGGTTGTAGTGGGAGTTTTTAGTGCACAGAATCCAGCTCTTATACTGAGCTGTTTAGTTTCTTATCTACAGTGATTTCCATTGTAACTTTTTTTTGTTTTGGCTGCTTTAGTGATGTGGTAATTCTATTCCATGCCTTCTCACTGAATTATATATGCCATTGTTTCCCCCACTCTCTCCAGGCATCATGGGATGTTGTTCTTCAATTACATCTTTCTGAGCCTGTGTCTTATACTATGCTTAGCTCCTATTTTGATTTCTTCCATCTGATTTTTCTGTGACTTTAGAAGCTGCCCAGCAAAGATTTTTTTTTTCTCCTCCTTGTTCAGTCATGTTGTTTCTCTGTTTTTCTCCCAAATACATAAGCTTACTCTCATTGTTTCACCACTGGAAACTGGTTAAGGTTGAGTCAGCAGGTGAAGAAGGCAGTTGTCCTAAAATTCACTCAGTGTTTCTAAAATTCATTCAGTCCAAATGGCTGTGATGAACAACATGCCTCCCCAATATTTTGGGACCAGCTCACTCTTTGTATGCTTCAAGACTTATTGTAGTCTATGACAAAAAGCAGGAACTAGGAAATGGGTATCCACTTGTGGGCTGCACATATTGGGGGTTCTTTATTACCAAGTTAACTACAACAGCTGACTGTAGATCCAACTGTTTAAAGGGAATATGTATGGTGAGCTAAGGCTAGGTTGGAAAGAAGAAAAAGAATGCCTTGGAGAATAGTGAGAACAGGGGATTGGGAGTCAAGAGACCTAAGCTATTTTTCTGACCTTACCACTGGCTTCCTGTGTGACCTTGGGCAAATCACTCAATCTCTCTGTGCCTCTGGTCCCCAAAGTGAGGATAATAGTACTTAACCACTTTTGAAAAGTGCTCTTAGTTCCTACATAAGTTTACATTATTATTAGTGAAATGAAAGATATTTTGTTAGGTATAAAATTCTGATAATGAATTTGGCAAATACTACATGCAATCATGAAACATAGTTCATGTGGTTGCCAAAACTGAACAAGTACCAGATAAACATGATATATGCTTGAGAGTTTTCGAGTGACTAATATGGGTGTAGTTTGCATGCCAGGGAAAAGAGGGAACAGAAATCTAGAGTGTTCATTTTCCAAGTGGCTGGAGGACTTATTGGCAACTACACATGAGGCCAGATCTTGTTCTCTTCTCTGCTGCTAGGAGATCAGTAACTACTACCTATAGGACTGTGCAGAGTGGAAGGGTTGGTTTTAAATACTTGTGACAATATTTCAGTCTACACATTTTTAAGAGCAGCCATGCAGCCAAATAAATTGGAGAATGGAGAGGTTCATACATGTTTGCCTAGATTATACTTTCAGCTGTATACAAGCAGGAAGGGGTTTTCCAACTGTAGAGAGAAGAAAGATTTCCATGATGGGAGTCCAAATGTTGAGGTACTTTATTCCTGACTAGGGTGCAATCCTAGTCATGCATTTCTTTCACACTCCAGAAGTTTTTGGCAAAACTGCTTGCAGAAGATGTGGCCTCCAATACAGTGTGTTAGGTAGACTGAATGGGCCAGATCCTTAGCTAGTGTAAATGAGGAAAGCTCCTTTGACTTCAATACAGCAAGACGGATTTACACCTGCAGAGACTCAGGCCCAATATGTTTTAAACTTGGAGTCTGCAATTATAGTTTTGAATATAGCTTAATGGCTCATGCCTTTATTCCATTTAAGTATTGTATACGATCCTATCTCCATGAGCTGTGATAATTGGATATTATACCATTATAATAGCTTTGGTTCCTTTGTGTTTTCTCTTCTGGAAGTGGAAGTGTGCAGGCACTAGCATGCAAATAGAATGTTTTTAGAGCTTATGAGTCAATGAAATTTTTATAATAGCTTTGCTGCATCAGCTCCTGCGGGTTCTTAGGGTCTAGAATATGAAACTCTCTCTGGTACACGCTCATGGCCATTAATGGTTCTCGCACTCAAAGGAGTGAAGGCCTGACTGTCTCATGTCACAGGAGATTTGTAAAAAATATGTCTATGGGCCTGAGCTGCGTAACCCGCAAATGGATAATCATGGATTGTAGCAGGGTGTTGTCCGCTCCTGCCTCTTTCCAAACAAACGTACTATTTGCAGACCTTCTTCAGGTAAAACACCCAATAATTTATTTATAACGTTAATTCCCACTACCTTTAAAGCTGCTGCGCAATCTGCAAAGGCATCCTGGCACTCTAAATTTCCTAAACCCTGCAGGGGAGAGACCTCCTGTGGCCTTGGCTCTAACAGCTTACAGCTCTTTCACTTGCTCGCCCTTTCACCCTTCCTTCCTGTGTCTTTGTACCTTCTGAGTTAATGAGGTAATTAGGTTTTAACTCTCTCCAGATTATCCTCAATCTATCAGTTTGGCACAGTTCCTATATTCAGGTGTGCCCAGGGCACCTATTGGAAGTTTCAGTGATCAGAATGCTGGATCAGCTGCTGTTCTCCAGCACTATATCACATGGATGCAAAACATGTGATCTCAGTCATGTATGCAATTTGCAAACAGCCTTCTCTTATGTAGCGGAGAAGAACAATTTGTTCCCTTGCAGGAATTACTCGATGAAATTCTATGGCCTGTGTTATATAGCAGGTGAAATCACAGGATCATAGTGGTCCCTTCTGACCTTAAAGACTAGGAATCTCCACAGTTGCTGTTACAGTGCCTGGTCCTTGCCCAGCTCTGAATGCATATATGGTATTTGCACATGAAAATATCCACTTGTACATGCAAGCCCATGCACAAATTACATGCTCAGTGGTGTGCCCATTTTTGCAGTTGAAATTGTGCACATAGAGTTGTGAATATCAGGCCAATAATGACCTGGTTTGCATGAACAATGAACCTGAATTGCACATGCAAACATCACTGATAGCGCAAATGAGAGATTGGAAAACGGCATGTTCTTTCTGGTATTGAGCTGGGTCAGTAAGACCTAAACATGGTAGACAATACGTCTAAAACTCTTCAAAGGCTCAATATTTCAGCAACATAAGGCCAGTCACTTATGAAAATGACACTTAAATCACTTCAGTCCATTTGATCAGATGAAAGCTACAATTTGTTCTGAGAGCAAATCTACCAGAAGTGTTTAAAGTTGGAAATAGTCTGAATACCTGAGCTTCCAAGGGAGAGAAAAGTTCCCAAGAAAATGCAAATAGGAACAGGTGAACCCATCCACCCAAATTCAGCAAGGGAATTTTATAGGTACATCTATTTCAAAGTAATTGATTTTACCATATCCAATATTCAATCAAGATTTGAACATGAACACTACAAAATTATTCAAAATCTTGCAACTCTCATTACAACTCCAAGCACAAGTTCAATTCATGCTTCATGTGTATGGTTCTGATTTCAGCCATGATTGACTGATTATTCAGCTTCCTCTGTTGCAAGCCATCTGCAAGCTTTACAGAAAGATCATTGAAATCAATTCAGAAATCTATTTGCTTAGCCAAATGAAATGTCAGTTGTTTCCCAAAATGATGTAGTTTATGCAAATTATTTTGGTGGTACTTGCAGCTAATGCTGTAAGCAATCATAGTTTCAGTGCTCTTCATTTTTTTAAAACATTGCTTTGATCCACAGTGGGACAATCGTTGTTTAACTGGTGTACGATTTTACATATGTGCAAGGACAAAACTGATGACTGACTTTTTCCAGCTGTTGTAGAAGAATTCATTTCAAGAACTCAAGGTGAAGATCATTCTTTGGAACTCTTTCATAATTCTAATTCATTAGGGCTGTTGATTAATTGCAGTTAACTCACGCAATTAACTCAAAAAAATGAATCGCAATTAAAAAATGAATCGCAATTAATTGCAGTTTTAATCGCACTGTTAAACAATAGAATACCAATTGAAATTTATTAAATATTTTGTATGTTTTTCTACGTTTTCAAATATACTGATTTCAATTATAACACAGAATACAAAGTGTACACTTTATATTATGTTCATTACAAATATTTGCATTGTAAAAATGATAAAAGAGACAGTATTTTTCAATTCAACTCGTACAAGTACTGCAATCTCTTTATCGGGAAAGCGTAATTTACAAATGTAGATTTTTTTTTTTTGTTACATAACTGCACTCAAAAACAATGTAAAACTTTAGTGCCTACAAGTCAACTCAGTCCTACTACTTGTTCAGCCAATTGCTCAGACAAACAAGTTTGTTTACATTTAAACTTGCAGGAGATAATGCTGCCCGCTTCTTATTTACAATGTCTCCTGAAAGTGAGAACAGGTGTTTCTATGGCACTTTTGTAGCTGGCATTGCAAGGTATTTACATGCCAGATATACTAAACATTCATATACTCCTTCATGCTTTGGCCACCATTCCAGAGTACATGCTTTAATGCTGACGATACTCATTAAAAGACGTTAATTAAATTTGTGACTGAACTCTTCGGGGGAGAATTGTATGTCCCTGCTGTTTTACCTGCATTCTGCCATATATTGCATGTTATAGCAGTCTCAGATGATGATCCAACATGTTGTTCATTTTAAGAAAACTTTCACAGCAGATTTGACAAAACACAAAGAAGGTACCAGTGTGAGATTTCTAAAGATAGCTATAGCACTCGACCCAAGATATAAGAATCTGAAGTGCCTTCCAAAATCTGAGAGGGACAAGGTGTGGAGCATGCTTTCAGGAGTCTTAAAAGAGCAACACTCCGACGCGGAAACTACAGAACTCAAACCACCAAAAAAGAAAATCAGCCATCTGCTGGTGACATCTAACTCGGATGACAAAAATGAACATGCTTTGGTCTGCACTGCTTCGGATTGTTATTGAGCAGAACCTGTCATCAGCATGGATGCATGTCCTCTGGAATGGTTGTTGAACTATGAAGGGACATCTTTAGTGCATCTGTCATGTAAATGTCTTGCAACGCCAGCTACAACAGTGCCATGAGAACACCTGTTCTCACTTTCAGGTGACATTGTAAACAAGAAGCGGGCAGCAGCATCCCCTGCAAATGTAAACAAACTTGTTTGTCTGAGCGATTGGCTGAACAAAAAGTAGGACTGAGTGGACTTCCAAGCTCTAAAGTTTTACATTGTTTTATCTTTGAATGCAATTATTTTTTGTAACTCTACATTTGTAAATTCAATTTTCATGATAAAGAGATTGCATTATAGTACTTAGTATTTTTCAATTCACTTAATATATTTCTTTTATTTTTACAGTGCAAAAATTTATAATAAAAATAAATATAAAGTGAGCACTGTACACTTCTTATTCTGTGTTGTAATTGAAATCAGTATATTTGAAAATGTGGAAAATATTTATATAAATGGTATTCTATTATTGCTTAACAGCGCAATTAATCGTGATTAATTTTTTAATCACTTGACAGCCCTATAATTCATTCTTTTTAGTCGTGTTTAAAAAAAAAAAACTTTAATGAGTAGTTTTGTACCTGACTAAATGTGTTTCCTTTTAACAACGTGAGATACATGTGTTTCTGTTTAAAACTCAGTGTTTTCTTTATTTATTAATGCAATCCCTAAATTTTCTGTGGGAGCTAACACTCAAAGTATATTGTAATGATGTAGCTGACATGCAGTGTACGGTGTATGCCTAACAGAATCAGAACTTCTCAGCTGTGTATTGTAGGCCCTTGATTACTAACAGCTAACTGAAGTGGGAAGGGACTGACTATGCTTTTGGAACAGAATGATCTGAGTTATGTCTTTACAGTTGCCACTATGCTTCGTGGTGGCGACGAAGTCCCAGATGGACATGGATTTGTTATAGTATTTTCATTAATAAATACCAGGACTAAATGTAGACGGGCCACTTTGCTTCACATGGATGTGTTTGTGCAAAATTTTCTATTGATTTCAGTCTGTGTAGTCTGAAAGAGTCATAGGTTAGAACAAATTGCAAAATTTAAAGTAAAACCCAATAGAAATGACTCATTCTGGCCATTTTTCTTGTCCAAGGCATGCAAATTCTCTATGCAAAACAATAATTGGCCCCATGCTCACTGGAAAATGGCTCCATATTTGCTCAAACCTGGGCTCTGGTTCACTTAAAACATTTGCACTTTTCTTAGGGAGTCCACTCTGAGTTTCATGTTATAATGAGCCCCAAAAGTAGGTGCATTTCTTGTGACTGTGGGTGTCATTAGTCGTATTGCATGAAAAAAAATAAGTGAAAACATTATCTCAAGAATCTAGATTCATTGAGGAGGATGAATCTTCTAGACCTGATCCCTTGAGTCAATCAATTTAGGACCTATTTGTTCTTCATTGGAAAGAGGTAGTGTTATTGGGATATTGACTTTGTTTCTAAATTTATGGCAACACATTTGCTATACAGAGACATTCACCACGTAGAGGAAGGTTTCTTAATTGTTCAGACTATGTCTTAGCAGTCCTATTGAGGGATGCTGTTAAATATTTAATTATCAAGCCACTTCTGGGCCAAAGCCCGCTCTGACTTTTGCTGGTGTAGGACTAGAGTAACTCTCTTGACTTCCATGGATTTACACCAGTGTAAATGAGAGCCAGAATCTCATCCTTTGTATTGTGGCATAGACTAATGGTTTTAAATCCACTAGAACACCTAAGGGCTCTGAGGAATGTTTAATGCAGTTTGGGAGGGTGGTCTCACTTTGCTTTTTGAGTGTAGTGGTCAGATACTTGCCAGGAGAAGTAAAATTTCTGAGCTAAATTATCTGGTCAGCAGTTGTCAGTTTTCAGATTATAGGTAGGGCAGTTCAGATGCTGCTGTTCCATGATAACAGCTTGAACTGGAATTGATTTGTTTTCTTTCTCCTTCGGAAAGTAGGACATTTAAGCCTGGACAGGTGTTTATGACTACTGTCTGCAATCGTATTATAAAAGCATTGTAAATACAAAAAGTAGGTGCACAAAGATCCGTAGCTCTCTGAGCAAGTCTGCTATTTTTCAAATCTTTCCATTTGTCAGGTTTTTTTAGCAACAATGCCCTGGGCTTTGCTTTGATCAAAGCTGGAGCAACTACCCTGGTACATTTGCTTGATTACTAGTATATTGAAGGTTCTTCTAAACACAAACATTGGCAGAGGAAGATAGAATTAAATCTCGGTGCTTTTTCAGGCATGCCCAGTGTTTTTAACTGCTGATGGCTGTCAAAACAGAACGAAAAAATATGAGTATTTGAATGTAAATAGGGAAATGATCAAATGTTGTATGAAGCAGGTGAGAATGTAAAAATATTTATTTTTTGAAAATGCCACTTTCCAATATCCATAAAATGGGCTATATAGAGTATGGTGGTGCTAGAGCTCATTAAAAAAGTCTCCAAATTTTTTTAACATGGACAAAACTATGTATTTTTCTTTAGCCTCATTCTTGGAAATAGCTGGACTCCTTTGACTAAAATTTTCCAAAAATAAAATTCAGCCTGAGGCAGGCAAAATTTCAGCCCAAACAGTTAAAAGTTTGGCAAAGTTATAAGCAACTGAAAACAAAGTCTTGTTCTGGGAAGTGTTGAGCAACCTTAATAATAGATGGCGCTACCAGCCCCACCCATAATATTAAACAAAGCTGTGTTGTTTCTCCTCTGTTGTGCCCCAGACTTCCTGGGTGACCTGTGGCAGGTCTTAGGGTATGTCTGCACTGCAGTTAGACACCTGCAGCTGGCCCATGCCATCTGACTCGGGCTCATGGGGCTCGGGCTCAGGGACTGTTTAGTTATGGTGTAGACATTCTGGCTCAGGCTGCAGCCTGAGCTCTGGGACCCTCCCACCTTTCAGGATCCTAGAGCCCGGGCTGCAGCCTGACCCGAACATCTACACCGCAATTAAATAGCTCCGTAGCCTTACCCCCATGAGCCTGAGTCAGATGGCACGGGCCAGCCGCAGGTTTTTAATTGCAGTGTAGATGTACCTTTATTCTTTCTGTGCCTCAGTTTTCCCATCTGTAAAATGGAGATGATACTTTGTGCTGTAATGTTTGTGAGGCACTCAGATATTATGGTAATGAGCATCACAGAAATACTTATAAACAAAATTAAAATTACAACTTCTCTACTGAGGCAATAATCAAAGCCAATGAGTGAAATCACAGCCTTATATTGATTTTATGTTCTATTCATGATCCGTTTGGGGTTCCTTTGGGATTAGATAAATTTGCTGACACAGAGCTATGGGATAGGCTCCTATATTTCTTCCTCACAGCTGTCAGCCACTATTGACTTGCACATTGTTACGATGCTGCATTAAAATTCAATACCCGTGTCTCTCTCTCTTTCTGCTTTGTTTTAAATAAGACGAGAGAGAGCAGATTGGCCTGGTAATCCCAATAAAAGAAAACCCATTCAAATGAGTGATTTTCTAAAACTACCAAGCACTCGTGCTGAATATGAAGTGAATCTTCATGCTATTAACTGTGGCTATATCAGAGCTAGTTTAACTTTGATTATTCAAGTCACTGTGAAACAATACACCTAGCATTAAAATACTGCTTGTAAGCAATGCAGAAGGGAGAGTGACCCTTTTGTTGTATATATGTGAGGGGGGGGGAAATCTTTCAATAAAAAGGAGAAAAATATATATCTAAATTTGAAGCAAAAAATTATCTAGGAAACTGAAGATTAACATTTGAGCTCTGACTATGTAAAGTGGTTTTATACCAGAATAGCATATAACAATTGTTATGTAATGATTGAAATACATAGAAGCATGAAAGGATGTCAGTAGACTGAGGTAACCCAGAAACCTGAAGGCAGGCAGATTTACTCAATTCACTGAGGACAGAACCTGCATCAAGCACTCTCGGCTGCCAGGGCCAGCTCCAGGCACCAGCGGAGGAAGCACGTGCCTGGGGCGGCACATGCTAAGGGGCAGCATTCCGTCCATTCTTGGGGCGGCACAGTCCGGGCGGCTTTTTTGGTTTTTTTTGCTTGGTGCGGTAAAAATGGTAGAGCCGGCCCTGATGGCTGCACTCAGCCCTGTTTGAGTGTCAAGGAGAGGTAGATAGGAAGACCCAAGTGGGCTGCTGAGGTACATTTTCAAAAGCATTTGAGAATTGATTTGAAAGGAAAGTCTCATTGCTAAAATTCGGCTGTGATAATTCAGGGCTTAACATTATAGCTCCAGATCCCCATGTACAGATGGCAGGAATTGTAAAATTATTTGTAAAGTATACACAGCCCTCAGAATTTGCTTGGGTAGTGGTTCTGAAGTGGTCTTCTGCTAATCAATGAAATGATTTCTCCCATGCTGTAATTCATCATTTTAGCACAGTACGCAGTTTAGCAATTTGGTCATGCTAATTATGACAAGACCCAGAACAATTCCAAGCACAATTCTGGGATTATTCACAGATTTAAAAGAGATGCTAGATTCTTGAGGGAAACCCTGAAATACAGTGGTAGACTTACAGTGGTAAACCCTTAAAATATGTCTGTTTTACCTAAGTTTAATAGATATAGTTATCTGAATATTTGCCATATTACCTAAATTTGCTATGCTTACCATAAGGATGCCACGAGCACTGCAAATATGGAGGAAAAATTAATTAGACCTCAAAGATATTATTTTCAATTGGCAAGTTCTCAAGAGTGAGCCTGTATATAATGATGCTTGACAAGAGAAGGGTTTTCACATCTTTAAATTCTATCTTCTCCTAGTCATGGGCAAGCAAAGTAAAAAATATAAGGTATTAGAGGTGTGAACAGACAACTTTGCACAGATTTTTGTAGCATTGTACACATGAATGTAAGGAGGACTGGATCTCTGGTGAACACTGAACGATTACTCACTGCATAGTTACTTGTGTGCAAAAAGCAACATGAGAGGGCATGTGGTCTGTGAGAGGCAGTGTAGTCTAGTGGATAGGGAACTGGACTGAGAATTGGGATACCAGGGTTTTATTTTCGGCTCTGCCAATAATCTTCTGTTTGACACTGCACAAGTCAGCGACGCTCTCTGTGGCTCCATTTTCCTCTCCGACCTTATGTCTGTCTTGTCTGTCTATACTGTAAACTCTTCAGGGCTGGGAATGCTGCTAGTGCATTCTGCAGGCCACAATGCAGGAACATCAAAGAAGGGAGATGAAGTAACAGTTTTTAAAAATCCAAAACTTCCTAACTGAGATTTGGATTTTGTTTTATGAGTATGGATCACATGTTCAGCCCATCCTAGTCAAGCTAATGTCATACATACGATGGATCTTCTAAGCAGGGTACTATAACTCCCATCAGCCTCTTTCCCACGGCACATCCCTTTTCTCCTGGCCAGGCAAGGAGAAATGTCTTGAACCACTGGTGGCCGGGCTCTGTTTGGGGAAGCAGTGCCGCTTGGTAAGCTGGGAGCTGCGTGGAAGCTGGAGAGGCAGATTCCCCAGAACCATATGCAGAGCTGCGTGTGGACCAGGCTGTGACTGCTGGACATTACAGCTGGGTGCAGCTCTGTGTGGGACTTATGGGGGAGTAGCAGTGGCTGGGCAGAGAGCCAGTTCAGAGGGGCCAATGAGAGACATTAACTGAGGTTGGACTGGAAACCTGCAAGTATCGATTTGTATCAAATAGAGATTGGACTGGAGACACACCCCACCCCCAACCCCCGGCACTAGGCCTGACTTTCAGCTGGACTGTCGTGGGGGGTGCAAACAAGAACTGCTATTGTTCACTTGAACGGTAACTGTTAAACTTCTTTAGCAGGGTATTTGCAACTTTCCCTTTCCAGCTAGCCCTAATAAAATAACCTTTCCCTTAACCATGTGTCTGAGTGGTTATTGGATCCCACCAGGGTAGTGTCTACCAGGCATAGCTGCTGAAGAACCTGCTTGACTCTAAGTCATAGTACACCTGGCATGCCACTGGAACCCTAAAAGTTTGGTGTACTGAGCAGCCCCAGCAATTACATATGGTATATTGTTCAGAGGGATCATTAGTGACACGTATCTATCCAACCTTGAAAAGTTGCACAGATGCTTCAGCTGTGGTTTTCAATCTAGACAGCTGTCTTGGGGTGAGCATGAGTGTTTGATTGTACCCATGTGAATATTAGTATTAGTAGTCTTTCACATACACACAAAGAAAGATGGGTTGCCCATGAGTTCTAGTAATTATTATAACACTTCTATGATAGCTCTGTCCCTCAGCTTTCCCTCCCATTAGACTGAGTTGATGTGGGGATCACAGTGATGGGGAGGAGCAATGGATGGCAGGCTATTGATATTCTCTGGATACAGCAACATGGTTTTTAGGTTGGCAAGGTTCAATAGTGAGTCATTTCTGATGATGGAGGATGGCATTCATGAGAATGTGGGCTTTGGTAGATCACTCTTCTCCCTTCTGTCTATTCATTGTGTTACCATGTAAACAACAGTGTTTGTTAGATAAATATACTTCAAATTATTTTTACACTGACATTAATGGACTGCAGAATTCTGCCTTTATGTATTCTCACCCAGCTACCACTAAAATCAAGAAGAGCTGGGCAGACATTGCTGAGGGCAGAATTTGGCCAGAAGATCTTTCAGCCTATTGTTATGCAGTTGCTTTAGCTAAAGCCCTGAAGGTAATGCTTGAAATTATAGCCTGTCATAGAACAGTAGCTTTCAAACTCCATCATAATTGCTCTCTTAGAAGTAGCAGAGGAGAGTTTCCCGACAAAGCCATTACTGCTTAAAGGACAAAAGGAGGGTAGTTAGTTGACTGTGCTCAGAACTAGGTTATCAAATTAGCTTCAGACACTTTCAATTACAGAACCTCACAGTTTTGAAATGAGTTCTGCACGAGGGGACATCATTCGTTTTTCACGATGAGCAAAAAAACATCATCATTATTTAACAAGGAGCCGGCAGTATCTAACTCTAGCATAAGATTTCTCCAAAAGAAAACAGGATCTGATTGGCACTAGCAAGGAACAAGATTACCCAGTAGCTTGGCTTCCGTGGATTTCACAGCCTGCTGCTATGGAAGTAACCTTGAGACTCATCCAGGAGGAATTTACTCCTAAAACTATTCTGAGCCACTTGCTAATGAAACATAAATAACCAAAAAATTAGAGTAGTGGGAATTGACCACTTCATATATCATTTTAGCTGTAGCCTAGGGCATCTCCAGGAAGAAGAATGCTAGCCAACTATAGCATTGCCAGAGAAGAACGGAGAACTAGCTGCTCTGTGGGGAGGAGACAAGGTGCTGGCCACCCAGTAGAGACAGTGCTCTCCCTTCCACCTGGGTCCCCCGTCCATCGAGGTCAAGAATCTGTAACAGGAGGAGAGGAGTAGACCCCAATGCCTGAGGAAGAGGAGCCACTTGCCCCCAAGGCTGGGAGACTCATGGCTGTCACACCCAAGAGGAGGAGATGTAGGGTGGTTGTGGTCAGGGACTTGATCTTCATGAAATCTAAGACATACAGGAATAAGTCACAAGTCCCTTCAAAGGGACAATTTACAGGACAGTGAGTAAGAGCACAAAGAAAGGTGAATTGGTGTCCACCCACTGGATTTTATATTACACATTAAATACAAATAAGCAAAGGGCAGATGAGAGACCAAAATATACTACTAATGTGCATTGGTGTACTTGGCCCAAACATCTGAGGTGAAATTCTGACTCTATTGAAGTCAATGGGGATTTTGTCATTGACTTCAGTGGGGACAGAGTGTCACTTCTTGTTGTTGTTGGTTGTTTGCTTTATTTTAATTATTTTTTTTTCACTCCTTTTCTCAGTCAACATAGGCACAAAAAAAGCAAAAAGCACACACACACAATCACCAGAAAGAGATATTTTCCCACTGCTCTAATTAATTTCCCAGTTCTTTCTCTAAATATTAATTTCATTTTCAACAGAAATCTATTCTAGACATTTTACTTGAAAAATGAATGTCTGGGGAAATTTCATGCTATTTCACACTAGATTTGTTGTTACGGATGTGCAAGGAGAGTTGGGTCTCTGACTTTATTATTTTCTTTATGGGTTTGTTCTGTATACTAATGGATCTATTTTGAGAATGTGCTGTTAGCTACAGCTACTGCGACTCCATGTATACTTTTCCAGGTAATATAAAATATAATCAATATTATGGATGAAATTGAATTGGCAGAAAGAATGGGAATGCCAGTTCCTATTAGCCATGTAATAACAGATCTCACCATCAAGAGGTGCAAAATATCCCTTTAATGGTAGTGTTGCCAGAGGAACTACAGTATTTGTCCCAATTTGATGTTCATACTGTTAAAGAGAAGGAGAGAAACAACAGAGAAGCTGAGAGAGACGGAACCACCAGTTGCAGCCTGAAGATGCATTGGGAATGTGGCCCTGAGAAAAGTCTACAGAGAGAGTTTTTGGGCTGAGTGCTGTCTGAAAGAGGCCTGGAGCTGTGATCAAAGAAACTGTTGCCTGCTGTTTGATTACTCCTCTGCTTAGGGAAACATGACTTTGTACAATCTTTGTAAATAAACCGGATTATATCAAAGATCCCTGACTCTATCAGATTCTCCTCCTAATGGAGACAACTTTCAGGCCCCTGAGCTTTGATGAACTGCCCAGGCCAAAAAGGGGATAGTAATATTCTGAATACTCAGGGATAGAGAAGAGCTCCCTTCTGCTCAGCAAACTGGGGAGAGCAACAGGTATTTTGGGAATATCTTAATATAAATGTGGAGTGTGCCCTAAAGTTGTATAGAGAGGAAGTGTGGTTAAGGCACAGAGGTCTGGGTTTAATTCCCAGATCTGCCACCAAGTTCCTGTGTGAAGTTTTACTTTACCTCTCTGTGCCTCAGTTTCTCACCCATGAAATGGAGATAATTCTTTCTGTCTCGTCTATTTACAGTGTAAATTCTTTGGGGCAGGCACCTCTGTGGATACAATGAACAAAAAGGGGGAGCATAAGGTAACAGTGAGAGATTTAAGTTTGCCGCAGTAAGCAGCAGTTGTGGCCTTCTAGTGGCCTAAGCTGTCTGATTCCACGCTACATGGGGGATATGGGTTTTCGGAAAGGTGAAATCCTGTTGTAAGGAGCAACTTGGGTAATCCCCTTTTTGCTTCTTATATCAGAATGATCACAACAGCTACATGCATAGAACAACGATCTCACCAAATCAAACCACTTGCATAAAAGCAAAATCTCCATCCTGCAAGGACAGCATGTACGCCACCAAACTCTCCACTCAAAAGGCAGCTCAATCAGGTAATATAATTGGCACTCCCACAAGCTTTTTATCTTTGTCTGAGTGGCACTCAAAAAGGAGTGAAGTTCTTTCCTGCTCTTGAAAATATTGATGGAAATCAAGGAAATTGCTTACTGCTGACTGTCCCACTGCTGGCAGGAGTGAAGGGCGAGAACTAAGAGGAACATGAGAACTAAGAGGAAATGGCTTGTGGAAAGTCCGATTTGGTCCATAGAGCCAAATAATCATTTTTAATTATGCAAGTAAATATCCCTGGGCCAGACTGTGAGCTGCTTACTCACCCTGGTGAGCAGTTACTCATATAAGTAGGTTTCAGAGTAGCAGCCGTGTTAGTCTGTATCCGTAAAAATAACAGGAGTACTTGTGGCACCTTAGAGACTAACAAATTTATTAGAGCATAAGCTTTCGTGGGCTACAACCCACATATGCATCCGAAGAAGTGGGTTGTAGCCCACGAAAGCTTATGCTCTAATAAATTTGTTAGTCTCTAAGGTGCCACAAGTACTCCTGTTATTTTTTCATATAAGTAGGCCTATTGAAGTTAATGGGATTACCCAGGTAAGTAACTGCTCACCAATGTGAGTAAGGAGTTTCACAATTTGACCCACCATATTTCTGATTTATTAGGACAAATCAACCATTGCTGTAACTCTATAGACCTCAGTAGTTATACCAGCTCCAGTATCTTTAGCTGCTGAGTACTATAATGTACTTCAGTGTTGCGCAGTATGAGACAAATGAGAATGCTTTTGTGAGCACAATTTTCAAGGACAGAACAGAATTATTCTATAATGTCTATCAAGAAAGGCAGTGATAAGAAGATGACCCCTCCATTAGCAGTAGTGGCCAGCAAAACCTTGGCAGCCCATGTGTCCATAGGCAGCATATAAATAGATTGAGGGAGACAGTCCTAAGCAGAGTTGTGGTGTTGAGCCAATCTCCTTTTTTCAGGTTTTGGAGGCAGCTGCAGTGTGCTGAGACTTGGGATTGGTGGTTGAAGTTAGGGGGTTTCCCTCTTACATTACTGGTTTGGGGATGTGGCTGCTCATTCAGTTCAAATGTAATGGCAGGGGGGCTTCAGGAATTCAGAGCAAAATAAAAAGTGTGTGTGTGAGAGAGAGGAGTGGTACTTATGAAAATGAGAGAGACAGAGGGAGAAACAGGAAGAGGGAGAAAAACACAGACAAGATCCTGGAAGCAGAAATTTTCTAGACCTGTAATTTAGCTCTTTTCATCTTTTCTCCATAACCCAGACCCATTGGCTCCTTGTTAATTTTTTTGTTGCTCTTTTCTGAACTTCCTGCAGCTTAGAGGCATTTCTGGGCTCCTGAAAACCAGAATGATATCAACAGGTTGAAAGGAATTCTTTGGGAGAAGGGCAACAAAAGAAATTCAGGAGCTGAAAGGGGAGATTTGAGGAAATATTCAAAGAATTAAACTTGGCTAACAGCAACTAGGGAGGGCTAGGGGTATAGAAATCTCTGTAATCGATAGAATTACACCCTAACTGCTATCGGACTGCAGAATAATGGACCAAAAGGACTATATCTTACAATCGCATTACTGCTGCATCTTGGTTTGATTATTAATGTAGAATACTTTGATATTTTGTAGGGCTGTTATGGGAGAGCTATATTTGGCCCAATAGCTCTAAAAGGTGTTATCTGCCCTATTCATTTTAAATTAAGTGTTGACTCTGGAGCCTAATGCTGGAAAATTAAGGGCCAGCATTGTTTTTAATTACTCTGACAATCATATTAGCAGAAACATCCAACTACTCTGGGCTTCTTGGTTCAAAATGAGTAACATTCTTTTATTTGCCAACATGGCCCCTGAGCATGAGGAATCATCAATATGCAAACCCTACAGGCTATTTTGTTTCTTATGTTTCCCAATTATCTGTGTTTGGTGCTGTGACAAGGTGTGCTGGCCCTTTAATGACAGGCCCAGGCCCAGCACTTCTGTTACTGTCTCAGCCCTTTGAGGCCTGCTATTCTGGGGGTTGTAGTTCCCAGAGGATGGATGAGAACTATAGGTTAGAAGCAGTGCATGCTGAGGAAGGGGACAGAGATATAAACGAGCTCCTTTCTGCTCAGTGCAGTGGGAGAAGCTTAGAGGAAAATTGCTGTTTGGGTGCTCCAGTAACTGAGTTCCAGGCCAAAATTGGGTCTGAGGCTCGTAGCAGAGAAGGAACTAGGAAAGGAGCCCAGGAGGAGCTGTGCTGAAGAGGACTCAGCAGGGTGCCAGGGAAGAAAGCTAGGAGGCAAACCTAGACAGGCAAAAGTAGGAGGTGGCCCTGTGTGGAAAGTGAAGTGAAGATAGTTGATTTTGGGAGCAGGCAGCTGCTTCACTGTTTAGGTAGCAGGAGAGCATAGGGTTTACTGGAGTGCTGCCTACAGATAGTCTGGATATTCCTCTGCAACCAAGGGGAAGCAACCAAAGGAAATACTCAGTGAAGCACTGTTATCCCTGGAGAGCGGAGAAGATGGACAGGCCCTGCGAAGAAGATTGTCACCCAGTAAAGATAGTGGATGAATTCTTGGATCTTCATTTCATCGGGACATTTGTTTGGGACTTGGGAAGGGAGGACTCTTTGGTCTAGCCTGGTGGCTAAACCTACTACTTGGAGAATGGGGAAACTGAGGCACAGCTACATTCAGATGGCAGAGAAGGTAAGACTCCCCCTATCCTCCCACAGAGGTACATTTACTCTAATCCATTATGTCTTATTCATTGTCTTAGATGACATAAAATGATGTTTAATCAATTTAAATCTTCACATATGCTCAGTTCACTATCTCTTACTAAATTCTGAAACACTTGTCAATGACTGGAAAGCATGGTAACTAGTATTCTATATACAGTGTTTTCTGTCTTCCTACTTTATGTACTTTAGGGGAAAACCACAGTAAAACTTGTTCCACAAATGAATAGCTTTCCTTCTGACATATGTTCTCCAGGGGATTGTTATCCGCAGTCAGATCCCTATCATGAAATGGGTGGATGATGGACTGCTGACACACGGCAGAGAGGCAGTTTCTGGTGACAGATCCCTAATCGTAGCTTTTCTTTGTTTTACATCTAAAAAAGGTCACAGATGGTTATCAATTCTCAGGAGAGAGACTGTAGCTATCCTTCAAGTATTAAAAATGTGTGCAGCACTCAGCTGTTCTATTCTATACAGCATCACTATGTCCAATGGTATTTTTATGCTTTCATCACCCCAAATAGAAAAGGGAGCTATGAACCCTTTAGTTGGTTTAACTTTTTTATATAAAAGTTTTCAATTTATGTTTGGAATTTGATAGCACTGCTATGTAGCTGCCATTTTATTTCAAGCAGCTAGTTGGGCTAAAATTCAAAATTTTGATTTTAACTTTGTATTTGTGTAAATTCTCGCTTCAGAGTATTTTTTAATTATGTGAATGGGGATTCTACGTAGGTTCTTGGACCTTGCTCATCACATAGTATCTGAGCACCGTCCAGTGGCACATAAAACAGTGTGACTACATATCTATCACGTTTGTTCTCTCGTGCTCTCCCCATTGGAGTGTCTTGTTTTGATAGTGTTTTAGGTTTATTAGGGGAAAGGGGTACACTTTAACATACAGGCAATTATGTCCTTTAAGGGACTGCATGAGATTGCTGAAAATGTAGAAGACCCTCGCTATGACTTAACTATTAAATACAATGGAGATCATGATATAATCAAGTTCTGCCAAATATTCAAAGTGATGCTACAGAGAAGGGATAAATGCATTAAACTCAGTTCTAAGTATACTCTTAGGGAGAGTGTTGCAAACCAGAGGACCACTCTGCTTATGGTCTAGTTGGAATACTGTGATCATCTGTTGTCTTGGAGCCTATGAATAGGGGCAAGGAACTTGTGCTCACTTTCTTTACTACTTTCCTTTGTAAGGGTTGGTTTCGTTGTTCCCAGCTAGTCACTAAGTCACAGTAAGACCAACATGTCTGTGATGTTTAATACTCCAAAAAAGGTGAAAATCACTGTCCCCCGTGAAATTCAAACGAACAGGGCAGTGTGTAATGTCTTGGCAGTTCTTTCCTCCAACACCTACTACATTTGTATTCGTAACTAACCGAAATGGGCAATTTCCAAAGTGATTAGAACATTCATTCTCTCTAAATGAAAAGAAGCAAAATCTAGGTGGGCGGGGCTTAACTCTGCTCTTATACATGTGTAATTTGATTGAAGGTACTGGAATTACTGCAGATCTACACTGGTGTAAGTGAGAGCAGAATCTGATCTATAATTCTGCTGATGTATTAAATGCATATCATATCCCTTAACTTCACAGACTGGGGAAAAATCTCATTTTCTTCAGCCACTTTTCATACCAATGAGCCATTTTGTGCCATCAATTTAAAGCAGACCACCACATAGACTCTAACTGAGGTGTCTTAAAACTTGATGGCTTATTATGGCCCAATGTTCTTCTGAATAGCCTGTTGCATCTCTTCCGCCTGCCCTCCCCCACCCCCACCCCAGCCAGACTCTGGGGAGAAAAACATGTTTCCATTGTTCTCCTGTCAGTATTTCCATACACTAGCTCCTTCAGTGACAATATTCTCTACAGTTCCCAAAAAAACTCTGTATATACTAACCTCCTCAAATAGGTAAAGCCTTTGCCTGTAAGACTGAGCACAAACTTTTTAACATTTTTTGCCCTTCAGTTCTGATGTGATTCTCTCTCTCTCTCTCTCTCTCTCTCCCGTCCATTTTTTGGCTTGGTGTTTGAAGATTGCATCCTTATTAGTGGAAATGAATAATCTTTAGTGTTCAGCTTTTATCTCTTCAAGTATATTCTCTTTTCTTCAATGTTACACAGGTCTGTCTTTCTCCTGAATTCTCTTTCTAGCTGTATTTCTAACTTTATTGTTACTCTTTTCATTTATTGTTTTTCCAGTTCAAACTCTCTTTTGATAACTTGAATGCAACAGCATATTTTCTTTCTATCATCACTTTCCTTGCTTGACATCTTTCTTACATTGCCATAGCCTTTGGTAGCACATATTACGTTTGAATTCTCTGCAGTCCAATTTGTACACTGTTGTCCTCAATACTGTGTCTGAGAAAAGATATAGGAGGGCAACAGCTTTATTTATAGCTTTGGTGGATTTATTACTAGGTACCATGGAATTGTGTATGTATTGAACTACTTCAGCTTTATTCCTATCAAGCAGTTTTTATAATAGTTCATCCGCTCGCTCAGTATCTTCATACCACAAGTTCATTGTTTTACAAGTTGCCTCAATACCATTTTAAATAAAAATGAAGAATTGTCTTTGTTTTCCTGCACTAGATGCAAATGAAGTGAATGCGTTTTTTAACTAAATCCCATTATTGTAGAAAAATGAAATAGCGTTATGTCCCTTCTTTGCAGCAAAGTAAGCAGATTTGCTTCTGTATATTAGTGTAAAATCATATTGTATCAGACATTATATGCATAAATTACAGCACTGGCAAACATTTACAGAGGCTATTCCAAGGCTCACAAATATCAGCACTGCTGCAATAACTTTTTTGCTTTCACCTAGAATATTAAAGTCAAATTTGTTACATTAGTCTATAGCCCAGCTTTCTTGTTGAAGAACTAAAACTCTACTGGGGAAATGACTGCATTACTAATGACTTCTTCCACCTCTGTCTTAGAAAGTGAGCTCAGTTAATTAAGACTTGGCAGTGAAAAAGTGGCAAAAATTTGAGTGCAGAATCATCAGAGAAGAAGAGCCTTTTCATGAAGACACAATATATTGCCTGTAGCCCAAGTAAATACTAAAACCCTTATCTTGCAAACCCTACTGAACATAAGTCCCTAGTCATAGGACAGCACCTAAAACCTATTGCCTTCAATGGGACTCTGGTGCGTGCTGAGCTTTAAGCATATACCTAAGTGCTGTGCTCTGAATAGGGATGGACTAAACTTAAAACATGTGTTTAAATACGTTGCTAAATCAGGATCCAAGACCAATAGTATTTATAAGAATGAGGCCCTATATTTTGTATACTTTATATTCTTTGCTATGTTTTTAGCAGTCTGAACTCCTAGTTCTTCAAATTATTTGAACAGCTAACTAATATTATTGGTCCAGATTCTAATAACCTTGCTCACATTGAGTAGTACATTATTACAGATATAGTCCCCCTGAAATCAGTGGGGGTGCCTGTGGTGCATGGTCCTTCGCTAAGTGAGTAAGCATACCAGAATGTGGCCCATTATTAATAGTCTTTGACAACCAATGGGATTTCTGAATGTCTAACCACCATTCACGGCTACCGGTTAAAAATATACTAGTTTTGCAACAAGCTGGATAAGGCTTATTGGTGGCCAGGACTGGGGAGATATGATGACTTATAGCAGACCAGATTAGACTGAGTGGAGAAACAAGTCATTCACGGGTGCTTGTGATATGTCCAAATTCTTCCTGCAGGTGCCCAGGCAGATCTCACATGGACTTTATTGAATTCCTGCTGTATTTTGTTAACTGTGGCCAAATCTGTCTCCTACTCGTGGATTTCCTCTTCCTAAAGTGTGTCTAGCCAGAATGAGACTCGCATATACGGAGATTCCCAAAAATATTATTTTGTTGTGCCTAGATCCATAGCTTCATAGTCTTTCCATTTAGTTTTTGAAAAATGTTACTGTAGCTATGCGAACTTCTGCTCCCTCTGGAAATTCATCATATGACTACATTTTTCTACCAGCTCCTAAAAACTCAAGCACTTACAGCAAGTACCAGTTTCTTGGTAGCCGTATGAGTTACCTAAACTCTTCACATATCTATCCCTCTGCATTCAAGGCCAGAGTACTGCAAAGAAATATCAGACAACACAATGCAGCATTTGAAATGTATATAAATAGATCATGTAATAAAAACCAGTAACAAATATTCCTTTGCATAAACATAATAGTCCAAATTCTTTGCTGGTGTTATTGTTGGCTAAGGTGGAGGATATATCAAAGATGAGTTTGAACTACTGTAACATATGCAACAGAAACTGCATGACTACTGAGGGGAACTCTCCTATCTCACTGCTGTTATGCCATCAGAAGACTGTGTATTTCATCTACACTCACAGCCATGATGTACAATGTTTATAAAGGCAACCTCTACTGTACTCATATTGGTTAAAATGCTGTATGTAAATCAACAAAGGGCAATTAATTATAATAATTACCCTAAAGTAGAATGTACACATGACTAAGTGCTTCTAGATGTACCGGTATTTAGATCTACTTTGATTTCTATACTGTAGGTGCATTTTTTTGAAAGCTGAACAAAGAGTGAAAAGAGACTTACCCACTAATGCAACAATCTTTATAAATATAAGCTGTCTACACTCTGTGACATATGACCTGATTCAGAACTGGTGGAACTCAATGGAAAGACTTGCATTAATTTCACTGGGTTCTGGATCAGGGCCCTAAGGAACAAAAGGAAACAGAGAAACATCATGACTCTTTTGATTTTTCTCATTCTTGCTCCCTTGGGAAATACCTGTAACACATGGCTGCGAGCATTAGTCACGAGAATGCTATAATGTAGGTCATGGCAACAAGTCACATTGTAACACACCCACTGAGGCTTTTTTATTTTTTAAGTGGAAGGGTCTTTTGTTGTTGTTTTTACAACTGGATTCCATGTTTTAGGAGAGAAGCCTATTTTGAAGATTTATGTTTCTACAAAACTGGTGTTCCAAATGCAAATGTCAGTGAGGAACCGGTAGCTAGACTGCAAAAGCAAGGGTTTCTGTTATCCAGATAGATTTGCCCTAGCTGATTCTATGGTAACACAATCCTATTGTGAATTCAAGCACCTGCTGAGAAATTCCCCACAGAAATAAAAGGCTTTGCTTTGAGATACCTGGCCCACTTCTAGCCGCAAAAGCCTGACATCAATATTTCATGATGGGATTTATCTGGAGTGTAACACAGTGTGGCACCAGCAATTATTCTGGGAGGTAAATAGAAATTTAAATCTTGTAATTCTGGGGGGTGGGTGGGGGAACAAATAATTCTAATACATTTACCAGAGAGAGATGTAGGGCAATAGTCTGGCATCTCCAGTACAGGGAGCCCTGACCTGCCATCCACCATCCTACTCCTTGGACTTGCCAATATCCCAGTTTTCAGGTGCTATTGAGCTGTGCATGGCTCAGGACCCAAAAGGGTCTTTAGGATAAGAGCCCGGGAGCTACATATGCCTGGCTGTGTATGGCCTAAGGGGCTGTTCTGACTATTCTCAATTACTGGCATGCTGAGAGATTCTGCGCACACCCCTAACTGGGGCCATGAGTGGTATGTGAAAGAACCACTGGGTCAGCTCTGGGCCACGTAGGGAGATCCCCTACACTAGGGGAGTTCATGGTAGCTGGTTAAACTGGCTTTACAGCCCCTTTGTGCTGGCAGAGCAGTGCAGCAAAACCATATCCTAACAGAGCTGGGCCTTTTGAGTGCAAGGTCGGTGGGTGGAAGAGTGACAGGCAGTAGGTACCCAAAAGGGCGTGGACAATGACCTGCCTCTCTCGTCTGTTATTACTTTGCACATTCTGGCTTCTGGAGAGAGCAGGGCTGCAGCCTTTGTAGGTTGTAGTAGTTGCCCGCTTTGTGTTTTCCCCAAGCACCTACAGAGACACTTTGCCTGGCTATGTTCTCTGCCCCTTCTTCAGTGCCCTTCTGCAGCCTGGGAAGATGGCAGTTGCCTCAGTTGCCACAATCTGTATGTAGACTGGAAAAATGAGAGTGCAAGCTATAATTGGAAAAACAGCATACCATATAAGAACGAGGGGCCACCAAATGAAATTAATGGGCAGCAGGTTTAAAACAAATAAAAGGAAGTTCTTCTTCACACAGCGCACAGTCAACCTGTGGAACTCCTTGCCTGAGGAGGTTGTGAAGGCTAGGACTATAACAGGGTTTAAAAGAGAACCTCCATGAATTTATCTAGTTAAGTCCATTAATGGCTATTAGCTAGGATGGGTAAGGAGTGGTGTCCCTAGCCTCTGTCAGAGAGTGGAGATGGATGGCAGGAGAGAGATCACTTGATCATTACCTGTTAGGTTCACTCCCTCTGGGGCACCTGGCATTGCCACTGGCGGTAGACAGGATACTGGGCTGGATGGACCTTTGGTCTGACCCAGTATGGCCGTTCTTATGTTCTTTGAAACTAGGCAAGTGGCATCCTTGTCCCAGACTTTCAAAAGCAAGAATTAGTGCCATTTCTCTGGATTGACACCAGCTTTCTAGATTGTTCTGGGCTATATAAACATAGATCATGTGGAAGAGGCCTTCCTAGTTCAAGATGTATTTTTCAAGCATATTTTAAAAAGGGACTTCCTAACAGATTGTAAACTCGTTAGGGCAGAGCCCGTCTCTTTCTCCTTTGTACAGTGCATAGCACACTAGGGTCCTGGTCCAGCACTGAGGCTCCCAAGTACTACCACAGTACAAATAAATACTACTACTACTATCAACACTTATGTCTCTTTTCAGCGACACGTAGATAGAGCCAGTGCTGTACCTGGATGCAGGCGCACGACCAGAATGAATTACTTTTCATTGCACAATTACATAATTCCAATGTATGCTAAAATACAACTTATAGAAATGCACGGACATATTCATTAATTTTTTCACAAATTTTATAAAACTTTGCAAAAGCATAACACATAATGAAAAGATGATGTGCTATGAATAGGCAATTATTGGTATTTACACTAATTATATAATTAGAGGAAGTTCTTTACTTGAGTACAATCTAAATGAGTAAACATAGCTAAGAAAAACAAGGAAACACACACAACAAAACTACATTAAGGGAAAATTATGTGTGGGAAAGAAATAAACAGAATTATAGTCCCAATCCTGCAAACTCTTACTGATGTGAGTATTCTTTACAGCCCATGAGCAGCCTGGTATAGATGGATCTTGGGATGTACACACAAGGGAATAATGGGCAACAAATAATGTATTTAGCCTCTTTCAGCCCATTAGTTGATCAAGATTTCCCCATTTACATACTACTTGACTTTAGCCAGTGACTATCTCTTTGAATTTGTTATCAGTATGGGGGGATCATAGCTATTTAAAATTCAGGCCATGCTGCTGAATTGTGATTGCTCAGGTAAATCCTAGCGTACTGTTTGAAAGAATGCCCAGTCCTGCCTGCTGCTAGAATACTTCCACATGTAACACTGAGATTCACTTTCTGCTGACATTTTTGCCAGCAAAACGTGATCTCCCAGAGGTTCACAGTAAGTGACCAGAAAGAGGGCAAAGACATAGCCAATGGTAATTTATTTAAAATGTGAATATTCGCACAAATATTCTGCATTATTCACCCAGCTCTCTATATAACGCTCATAACTGCTAGCAGGAGGATGAATCCCACGCTGCACATATTACACGTACATTTAAAAGCTAACTTCAGCAATAATTTATATATAGGTATACTTAATTCTGCGTCAGTGCGGAGATGGCTAGATAACTTCTTGAGGTCCCTTCCAGCCTTACATTGCTGTGATTCTGTAGATAAATATGGCAATCAGCTTGTTCAGTATTTTAATTTACTTACCACACGATACCTCTGTATGTTCTAACACGATTTAATCTTTTGTACATATTTATTGGTAAATTCTGAGTCATATATTCTCTGGCTATGAGAGGAGTGTGTGCATATATGCACACGTCTTCATGTGTGAATGTTCCGGTCTCATGTGGGATTTTTATATTGCATGCTGGGATGTGGGAGAAAGAAAGAATAAGGGACAGTTATATGATTACATGCCATTCTGTATGAGCATACAGGCACATGTATATGTAGAATATTATCAGTGGTAGTTATATAAAGGAAAGGAAAAAAAGGAACTATAATAAATAATGAAGGAAGAATTAGCTGCAGGTAACCTAATTAAAAACCTGTACAAAATTCCTTTTATTAGTTGGCAAGATAATCTAACGCAACATTTGGATCTTGAAAGATTAAGTGCTCTACTGTTAATGAAAATAAAAGGCAAAATTTTTTACAACGATCATTTTAAAAAGGTATATCTTCTAATTCTTCACCTTCTTCACAAAAGATTAGAAGTGTTGGCTTTGAACAGACCCTTAATTAAGGTTAGAGCTCATTGATGTTTTATTTAATCAGTCACATAGTACATCAAGCAAAGTTAATACATCTGAGTCTTTGGAAGTAAAATCAGTAGATGCAGCTTGTGATGTACTTTTTTTTTTATTTTAATTTGGTGGCACATCGGGTTTTTCTTTAAATTCATACGGCAAAAAATTAAGTTTTGTTTATACACTTTGAGTGTTAAATCTGAGTGATTCACACTGTGCAGCTTATAAAATGCAAAATATTCATATATATGTTTTCCTTTTGAATTCTACTCTCAGTACAAAATTTCTAAATATATTGATCCCTTTAGATAAAACCTACTTGTACGTTCATCTTTGTTTTCCAACTATATCAGGTGATTGGCCATCTCATAACCTTTCTAAGACTCTCAAAAACAGATTTTAAATTATTGTTTTTATTATTTGTGTTATGGCAGTATCTAATAGCTCCAATCCAAAATCGGGGCCCTGTTGTGCTGGGATCTGTACGAATGATAGTCCCTGCTCTAAAGATCTTACAATCTAGGTTACAGTGGGTGGATGAAACAAAACACATGGAGAGGGAGGTGGCGGACAAGATAACAGTAAAACTATATTCTAGTATAATGAGCATTAGCCTTTTCTGACCACCAGGCTAATTTTGTCAGCTGGCATTAAAAGATCGTTATGAGTTTGAGGGCAGTAATATGGGTTTTAGTAGCTGTGAATGAATGAACAGTTTAGTAATTTTCATTACAGGTGAAATTCACAAACACTGTAACCCCCTCATGAACAAAGCTTGAGTATCTGCACTTGTATGGGAAACTACAGTATATAAGTGTTGGGGAGACTAAATTCAACCCCCAACCTGTGGGCAGGCTGTCGCAAAGCCTCTCCTTGGCCACTTTTCCATGCCTGGGGTGTTGACCCCTATTCCTTTGCATGTGCTATGTAGTGGCTTTAGATTTGGATCTGGTGGCCCCTCCACTGGGCTGTCCTCAAGTCCCTTGTCTGTGGTGTCCTGTTTGCATTGGGTGTTGAGCCCCATTGTGATGGGGTGTCCACCCCACACAGGACTGAAAGGCGTTAAAATGACCAGGTAGGCCTATTAACTCCACAGGCTGCACCTGGAGGAAGAGCCAGGGAGCAGGGAAGAGATTGCAAGCAGGTTCAGCTGGGCAGGAACAGGCAGGGCCTATAAAGCCAGGAAGCTGACAATAGACAAAGGCTGCTGCTGGGAAAGGGCAGTCACTCCCTGGGAAGAGGGAGGAGTGTTTGGAAGGGAACCAGGAGTGGTAGGAAGCAGTCCAGAGAAGGAGTAATGAGGGCTAGGAGAGTAAAGCCCAGAACTGCTGGGTTGAGGGTTCCTGGACTGGAACCCAGAGTAGAGGGTGGGTCAGGGTTCTCCTACCAGCCACTGAAGGAGTGACATCTGAGGCAGTGGATGGGAAGACTGCCTAGGACTGCTGAAGGAAAGACTTTGATATACCCCGGAAGGGGGGAATGCTGAGTGACCTGGCTGGAGGGCTGAGTCAGGGAGAGGATGCTGCGGTTCCTGGAGTGAGAGAGGGACTGCAGACCAGAGAGAGCGACACAGTGACAGTGTGCGACCATGGGAAGGAGCTTCGGCCTCGAGAGCTAATCACCAGCATGTCCAGGAGGAGGCGCCAGACAAGAGGTGAGTGGTGCACCCTGTGATGCCCATCCATGGCAAACTGTGGAAGCAGATGCCCTCCCTATGGAGCCCGCCCCCCACTGAGCAATAGTGGTGTGCAGCATCTTATGTGCATTTTGCCATGAGTATTTCAATCTCTAATATTGATGGCATTCTGAGCTCAACAATCACACTTTGGACTAGGAGGTGAGTAAGAGCCAAGGAGTGGCAGAAGTCGATTGCAGGGATTGATGAAGATTCTGAGAGTGCTGTTCTCCCACTGGAAAAAGATGAGTCTGTAAATAAATATTTATTTGTACCCCTCTTGAATATATCCAGCAGGTAACAAGTGAGTGCAAGGGTCTGCTCCTTCAGCCCTTACGTATGCATAACTCCAGTGGGAAGTCAATAGGAGTTTTGTATGTCTAGCTATCCATTTGTATCTACCAGTATGTATCTCAGATATTTCTAAGGTGCCTATCACTATGGTAAAAATATGGATTATAGGATGAATCCCTTTTTTATGATTCAACAGGTTGGATCCTCAGCTGGTATAAACTGGCAAAGCTCGACTAAAGTTACTGAAGCTCCATTAGTTTATGCCAGCGGAGGATCTGGCACCCGTATATTTTTCTATGCCTTAGAAAGGGGCTGTAATTGCAACTGTTTCTTAATGTATTTTACATTTGGTGTTTCTTGAATAAACTTTATTTATAATGTCTGTGTAGGGGGGATGGGAGAGGCGAAAGATAACTAGCTTCTATGTAGCAAGAGGGCATACCAGGTCCTCTTGAATTATTAAACTTAATTAGTTTCATTTCTTATTCCTGCAGGCTACAATATCTATATTAAATGTCAATATAAATTGTGGTATGTTTGATTTAGTAGGAACATAGATTTGGTAATATACTGCAATGCCACTCAGTTTCCACAGAAACCAGTGACTCTGCTGTGCTTTTTATTCCATTATTGTTTGTGTAGTTTCATAAAATGCTGGAAGAAAATAAGACCAACTTAAAATGTTAACATCATTGTGAAATACATAAATAGTCTGAATGTTTTAACCTGTAAGTTATTTAGGCCCTGATCCTGCAAATACTTAAACATGTGCATAACTTCGTTCACAGATTGGTGATGCCTTGTGCAGAGGGCTAGTACAAGACCTAGGAGTATGGCTGAAGTCCCACATAAGCCGTCAATCTTTGTAAGGAGGGGGCATTGGACACATGGCATGCCCATGCATGTCCTCTGAGTAGGGTGACCAGACAGCAAGTGTGAAAAATCAGGACAGGGGATGGGGGGGTAATCGGTGCCTATATAAGAAAAAGACCCCAAAATCGGGACTGTCCCTATAAAATCGGGACATCTGGTCACCCTACCTCTGAGTTGGTGGTGAACAGAACAGGGGGCAACTACTCTGTTCCTGTAGCTAAACAGCACAATTTCTGAAAGTTAATGCTGCTCTTTAACTTCCAGACTGTTACCTTTAGCCCCTCGGGTGAGTGCTTTGTGACCATGGATAAGACTGCGATTCTTTCACGGAGGTCACGGAAGTCACGGATTCCATGACTTTCTGCGACCTCTGTCACTTCTGTAGCGGCTGGTGCAGCTGACTTCAGGGCCAGCTGCACCGGCCGCTGCTGGAGCGACCCGGGGCCAGCTGCTTGGGCGGTCCCCAGGGCCTGCTGCACCAGCTGCTACTCAAGAAGCCCCAGGCAGCTGGCTCTGGGGACCACCTGAGCAGTGGCTAGTGCGGCTGATCCCGGGGACCGCCCAAGCAGCGGTCCTGGGGGCTGCCCCAGGACCAGCCACACCGGCCGCTGCTTGGGCTCCGGGGACCGCCAGAACAGTGGCTGGTGTGGCTGGCTCCAGGGGGCACCCGAGCAGTGGTCTTGGGGGTACCCTGGGGATCACCCGAGCAGCAGCGGTCCCAGGATGGCTGAAGCAATGGTCCGGGGTGCCCAGAGGCTATCTGGAGAGCAATCTCTGGGAGCAGCGGACAGGGGGCAGTCAACCCCCAACACTGGAGCAGGGCCCCCCAGAGCCGCAGGGCCCCTGAAGTAGAGATTTAGTCACAGGTATTTTTGGTAAAAGTTATGGACAGGTCGCAGGCCGTGATTTTTTTATTTATTGCCTGTGACCTGTCCATGACTTTTACCAAAAATACCTGTGACTAAATCTTAGCCTTAACCATGGATAACACAGCTATTGCTTGGGGTCAGGAAAGCCTTCCATGAATTTTTCCTTTTAAGTGGGTAGATTGTCCCCCGTCCTCATTATCTACACTACCTGGAACCACTAAAGCAGAAAATTTTCTTCTGTGATGCTCTACTCCATGTAAGGAACTCCAGTGTGAGTCTGCCAATTGTAGCAAAGTGGAGAATTCTGCCTGAAATGATTTGGGGTGTGTGTGCGCAATCCTGTTATTGCCATGTTGGTTTCAGGATATTAGAGACAAGGTGGGTAAGGTAATATCTTTGATTGGATTAACTTCTGTTGGTGAAAGAGACAAGCTTACACAGATCTGAAGAAGAGCTCTGTGTAAGCTAGAAAACCGGTTTTTCTCTCTCTCTCACCGACAGAAGTTTGTCCAACCAAAGATATTACCTCATCCACCTTGTTTTGTTTTTTGGAAAGGAAGAGAGACCAGATTGGCCTAAGTCATTCACTCTCTTTCAAAAGATTATCACTGCATTAGCTAACACTGTGGCTTGCAGTCACCTTGGACACAGTTGAGGTTTTGAGCTAACATGGTCATTGTGGATGTCAAGTCTAAAATACCATCTCCAAGATATTGTCAAGCTTGCAAGTACTGTAATGGTCCAGCAGTGCTATAAACATTTCATTAAACATTCTTGGAGTGCAAAATGAGTTATATAACCAATATAGGCAGGTACTTGAATAAATACTTAACTAGTTGAATGTGACGCTGTAGGGGATTTTAATTAATTGGTTTGTTTTAACAACACTTCTTTAACTACTGACAATCATATTTAGTAGCAGGCTGCACCTGGCCATCAATGAGTTATCAAAAACCTCAATTCCCAAGCCTTTCCCTTTTATTTCATTCCAGCTCACAGTGAAGCTGTCTTATAAGTAAGAACCGCACAAGCTGAGCAAGGCACACACCCATGCCGTGCGCAGGGCCGGCTCCAGGCACCAGCCGAGCAAGCTGGTGTTTGGGGCGGCAGCTTGTAGGAGGCGGCATTCCGCCCAATCCTAGGGCGGCACGGCCATTTTTTTTTTTTGTGGGTGTGGTGGTGTTCCGCTCCGGCCGCCCTGTAGGGGCGGCGGCGCGGAGGACGGGAGCGCCCTGCAGCAAGCCCGGCAGGGCAGCCCGCATCCTTCCCTCCCAGTTGACCGGAGCAGCGCAGAGCCCTCCCGGCAGGTGGCGTGGCCGCGTGGCTGCCTCCATTTTCTCTCTCTTCCCCCCGCTCCCTCCCCCTCCCCCCGCTAGCTGGTGCACATCTGCAGCGCAGGGAGTCCCCCTGCACCCTGGCTCCGGCCGCACTGCAGGTTTTTTTTTTTTTCCTTTGCCATTCTGGCTGCCCCGTTTTTGTTTTTGTTTTTGTTTTTGTTTTTTTTGCTTGGGGCGGCCAAAAAGCCAGGCCATTCGTAACACAATACCCAAGCCTGCTACTTCAGGAGTTTGAGTTACAATATTCATCTTCTGGCAGAGGCTCACAAAATCTGTCCCCATTTAGGTGAAAGGCTTTTTGGAGACCCGCAGGATAAAATCCAATCTAGCTGTGAATAAATTAAAATGGGAAGAGTTCGCTCTCAGGCAGCAGTTTGAGCATGCAAACTACAGTATATCAATGTATAGGGGTACATGTGGGTGCCAAAGATCTAACCTCCTTCTTCTGCAAAGAAAGACACTGAGCCCTTTTGGTTTGCAGGGATTTGTATGAACCATTCTTAGGGGATTGATTTTATTTGTATTTTTATTTATTTATTTTATTTATTTTAGCGGATCGCCTGCCCCATTCCCTCATTTGTCATTTTGTGGTACCCTCAAAACTCAGTCTGTTGAAACTGCCAAACGTTATCCAGGTTTTTTTTAACTCCTCTGTATTTTATTTTTTTGGTTTTTTATCTAATAAATGACTCTAGCCATTTCTACTTTGTGATTTTAAAAAAATATTGTGAAAATTGTGCAGTCCAGGCATGAGTTAATAGAGGGAAAAACGAGAGGTTGAGCAACAGTGTTGGGGAGGGGAGCAGAAATGCAGAATAAATGAGAAAAGTAGAGATGAGCTATGTCTATTAATTTCTTAGTAAGGGCCTGATTCTACTACCTTGGGCTGTTCTCTACAAGGGGGCTTTACCCTGATTATAGCCATTGAAAGTCAGGCATTAGTACAGCTGAACTGGTGTAAGCCCCTAGTGCAGACAGAAACAACCACTCTGAATTGTACCAGTGCAGTTTATCTGGTGAAAATTGCTGTTTACAACTGTTGTCCTTGTCTACACTAGGAGTTAGCACTGGTGCAGATATATACCAGTACCTGGCCACCAGTGGCTGAGATAGGGTCTTATTCCCTATCGAGTTATACCTTAAGCTATAAGTAGTCCTGTTGAAATGAAAGGTATTGCTCAGCATGAGCAAGAGTGCCAGAATCTGGCTCTAAAGATGGCGGCGGTGACAGCCCTACATTTTACAAAAGATGAAGAATTTACAATACCCAGGAGTTCCTGCCATTACTCTGTCCTCTCCCTTCATACCAGGGTCACAAATAACACTGAAGCCTCACTTTCTAAAGGAGTGACAGTGGAACAGCATAGAGTCTCTGCCAACTGCAGGGTTTCTGGTACCTTCCTCTGAAGCATCTGTTGATGACCGCTGTTGGGGACAGAATATAGGACCAGGTGGACTTCAGCTCTGATTCAGTAAACTCCTGTGTATCTAGAGCGGTCCTTGGAGGTTGCTGGTGTGAGGCCCCAACATGTGCAGGCAAGTGATGATGGGACGGGGAGCCATATTGTCCCCTTTTCCACTCTGCTGCTGGAGTGGGCCTAGAGCTACTGGATCTATGGCATGACTATGTTCCTTTGCGGAAAGGCCCACTCTGTGCCAGAACAGCATCAGACCTGTTTCTTCCCAGTTATACTAGAACACTGGGAGGGTGGCAGGATTCCCTTGTGCACTGCTAGCTGAAATGAAACTGTTGGTTCCGATGGAATGTGGCTGCTGTCAGGTATAAAGCTCTCCTGCTTCAAGCATTTATTCCAGATAACATTCTCAGAGTGGCTGAGTACTACCATGTACTACCAAGGAGTATCTGTGTAGATTGATTTCTATCAGGTGGCTCTGAATACACAAGTGCTGCTGCAAATACAGGTGTGAACTCAGACACTGGTGATACAGTGAGCCAAACTCATCCCTGGAGTGACTCCACTGATTTTTAACATCTTCCACCATGGATGAATTTGACGCATTGTCAGTTTTAACATACTGACAAGGACTCCCTTTGTTTTCTGCAATACCTGTACTTAGAAGCTATCATATTGCCTATGGACAAGAATAGCTAAGTGGTTTGATGTGAGTGTGATTTCCCCGCCCCCCACCCCCCGCTGTCTATGTTCCTTTGTCACAAATAGTGTCATTTAGTGAAATACTGGCACAGCGTGGACATCACAAGACTGCAAAGATTGGTTCATATGGGTTTTCCCTTCCTCCATGGTGTCAAATGAACTGATCTTTCGTAGAGGTTTGGGACTGGGTGTGTGACGGGGCAGAGCAGCCCCGCACTGGCGCAGCAGGGGTTAATCCTTCCTTCCTGGCAGAGGAAGCCCTGCCCAGGAAGCCCTGCTGGGCATGCTCCAACTGGAGGCTAGGTATAAAAGCCTGCAAAGCTGCTCAGTTGGGGATGACCACTGGAGGAGAAGGACGCACACAGCCAGCTCCCGAGGAGGAACAGCCCACGTTCCAGGCTCCAGGAGCCAGCCTAGCCAGCCCGAATCCTGCATCTCAGACAGAGGACCCGCCAGAGGGGAACGGACTGGAACACACGTCTCCGGAGGAGACCGCGACATTGAGGGTAGGAAGTGACCCAGGGGAACTTTAGGGACGAGCCGCGTTAGAGCAACACTGACGTTCGGTGTGCTGCGGCCGGATCCCCGCCGAGCCAACGGCAAGGGGAATCCCGCCATTAGGAGAGCCCTGGGTCGGGACCTGGTGGAGAGGGAGGGCCCGGGTCCCCCTACGCCTCTGGCCGTTGGGCCGCACTACCCCGCTACTGAGGGGAGTTATATGGACTCTGGTCGTTGGGCCGCACTACCCCGCTACTGAGGGGAGTTGTATGGACTCTGGCCGTTGGGCCGCACTACCCTGCTACTGAGGGAGAGACGACGGACGGGACACCACCAGGAGGGGGCGCTTCGCTGGACAGAGCTAATTCCAAGAAACAACCAGTAGGAGGCACCAGGTGGTGAGTCCCAACCCCGTTACAGGGTTACCTAGGGATCATTACATAACACCTAGCAACCCAAGTGTAAATTGCCATGTCCTATATTTTTACATCTCATTTTAGGGGGAAGGGAGCCTGATCCAAAACCCATTATAGTCAGGATTCACATTGACATCAGTGAGTTTTGGATCAGACCCCTAAAGAATGAGGTAATCATTTTGTGACACTATGACCGATATTCTTCATCGAGCTATATTGTGATATGATTATGGCATAACTATGATGTGCTTTATGCAAGATCATGGTCATGTGAGATATCATTGAAAAGGTTATGATTTACTGAATACGATTATCCTATTTGGTATCTGAAGTTAGATATATTGTCTATGCATCTATTACAAATGTGTTTACACCTGTAGAATGCCCATTAGGCAGAAGGCAATCAGTCTAGATGACTGGCTGGGAAGGGCCATTAGGGAGAACAATAGGTCTTAGAAAATACTAATCTCCCACTGGGGAGCCTTCCTGAGGACGCTACAAACAGCCTCTGAGTTATGGCTGCTATGACACTACAAGGGTATGTGACCAGATCACCTGGTACTGGACTCCATCTTGGAATACCAGTGTTTTTCCACTGACAGGTGTGGGAATCAAACTGGGAGACAGGGTTCCCACCATATGCAAAAACTATTTAAGGCAGTGACATCATCGTGGCGGTTCTTCACTGACTTCCCGCCCAAGATGACTGCTGGAAACACCTAAGAAATCAGGACTGAACTAGGGGAGACAGCTTGAACCCAGCTTAGAAAAATTTCTAGTCTGTGAAAGGAATACCTGGAGTTTTAAGCTGCAAGCAAGTGCAGCTTGCCCTCAAGAATCTCTGCAAACTGTCTAAACTAACAATTAGGGTGAGAATTTGCTAGTCATATCTGAGTTCTTTAGCATATTAAGCTTAGACTGCATTTTTGTTTATTTGCTAGGTAATCTGCTTTGATCTGTTTGCTGTCCCTTATAATCACTTGAAATCTATCTTTTGTCGTTAATAAACGTGTTTTGTTTTGTCTAAAACCAGTGTGTGGAAATCCTAACTGGGGGGGGAAAGCTGTTGCATATCCCACATTGAGGGAGAGGACGAATTTCGTGAGCTTACACTGTACAGTTCTCTGTGCAGCACAGATGGTATAATTTTGGGTTTACCCTCCGGGGGGGGGGGGGGGGCATGCCTTAGGAACTGGGAAGTGCCTTAGCTGAGCTTTCCCATGCAGAGCTGATCTCTATAGTAGATCAGTGTAGCTGCAGCTGGGCAGGAGCGCCGCCAGCTTTTCTGCTGCCCTAGGCAGCGGAAGGTCCCGCCCTGAAATGCTGCCCCCCACAGAGGTGGTGGAAGGTCCCGCCGCTGAAATGCTGCCCCCCACAGAGGTGGTGGAAGGTCCCGCCGCTGAAATGCTGCCCCCCACAGAGGTGGTGGAAGGTCCCGCCGTTGAAATGTCGCCGCCCCCCAAATTGTAGTGCCCTAGGCGACCGCCTAGGTCGCCTAATGGGTTGCGCCGGCCCTGCAGCTGGGTGTGTCCCTACCTGTGTGAGTGTGAGACCGGGAGCGTGTCTGCAGCTTGCTGATGGGTTGGGGAGCTCAGTGCAGTTTCAGGCTGCACCCTGAGGGAAGGGAACCTGTCACACATTTGTCATAAGGGGGGAAATTCTGTGCTGACTTACATATTTGTACAGTACCTACAGTCTACCTTACAGCACTGTTCCACTCTGAAAATTATCTCTTCAAAAATGGTATTGTGGGGCTCCGTGACCTCAGATGAAAACTGCTTAGTTCACAAATAAACATGATTTCCCCACCCCCCACCCCCTTTCTTTTGGAAAACTCAACCTGGGATCTGAGAGTCAAGCTATTTCTGGCTCATTCTTCACTAACAATAAAGATTCTGCTATCAGAAATTGTTTAACAATTCATCATGCTACACAAGCCAGAAGAGAATCCAGCTCACTCACTGTCTGTTAGGTGTGTTGCTTTTGCAGTGTAACAAAAATAATAAAATTAATCTATAGTTTGCAAAGTGTGCTGATCTGACTCTAAATACACAGTAGGAGCAGATCTGTTGAGGAAGAAGCTTTATTTTATATATATAAATAGTCACTTTTTTAGAGCAGAGCCACACTTAAAAGACTTACCATGAGCATTAACTCTCTATTTCAAACAGACAGTAAAACATACCCAAAGAAGTGAGTGGAGGTCAGTACAAATCTGTCTTTTTCTTCCATACTTATGTATTTAAGCATGCCCAGTTCACTCATTCTAGTATTCATTCAAGCCTATGATGATTTGATTTGCAATGGTACGAAACCTTCCAATTCGTCTGACATTTTAGCAAGTTATCTTCCTCTTGTGACTCAACTGGGATTTTTCTAACCTTGACAAAATGGCTAAAGTGACTCTTTAGTTGGGGTTCTTGCTACTGACCAAGTGCAAAACACAGTATTGTATCTTTGTAGAGCTAATGTTTTTGGCACTGTAGTAGTGAGTTGGCATCTGTGAGTCTGACATAAGATATGGCAAGGCTAATTAAAGTTGATCTAAATCACACACCAAACGCGGGCTGCATTGTTTTGATTGTAGTAATCTTCACTATTGTTCTGTTGCCTGCCAGAGTTTGGCTGGCTGGCAAGCTGGCTCTCACTACATCATCACTTTATAGCAGTTATAAATTATTCTCGCCTCCGTTTGGATTTAGTATTAAAATCAGTGAAGAGTAGAAATGGGTCTCTAACCAAAGAGCTAGACTGAGGCTACGTCCTCACTACGGGGGGGGGGGGGGGTGTCGATTTAAGATAAGCGAATAGTGTAGCTGAATTCGACGTATCCGAGCGACTTACCCCGCTGTGAGGATGGCGGCAAATCGACCTCCGCGGCTCCCCCGTCGATGGCGCTTACTCCTACCTGCGCTGGTGGAGTACAAGCGTCGATTCAGGGATCGATTGTCGCGTCCCAACAAGACGCGATAATTCGATCCCCGAGAGATCGATTTCTACCCGCCGATTCAGGCGGGTAGTGAAGACATAGCCTCAGTTGAAACATATAGAACTGAGGCTAATAGACATCTGACTTTTAACCAAAACATGAAGTAGGCTTAGAGGGCTTGTGGGTGTTGATGTTTTTGTTTTTTCTGCTACTGTCCAATATCTCAGCTGTGCATCTCAACACAGTTTATAGCCCCAGCCCCACATGCCCAGTGCTGCTGTAGATGTTGTGATCCCCCAGCATCCATATCAGCTGGAATTTAAATTCTACTCACACAGTACAGGGATTTTGAAGTTCCCTTGTGACTATTAGAATAACATTGTAGTTGGCTATTAATTACAATGTCATACCTCTTCAATCATGTGACCCTGACTTAACATTAGACTTAGTTGCTCTTCTCTCTTAATTATCAATTACCACTGATGTATGGTTCCCTATTGATTTTGTTTTCTGATCATTATTGGTGTATGCCAAGTGCTTATCAGCAGGCTATTTTAGTAATAGATTTAGCCTTGAAACCAAGAGAGAGAAGGTGGGAGAATGAATGAGCATCAGTGGCTTACAAGAGAATCCAAACACAGAGTGACTCTTTACTGACAATCGCATATTTTATTCTTTTCAGGTTTCTGCCTCATGAATCATGTATGCTGGGTCATAAGTAAAGACTGTCTCTCCAGGAGATGAATTAGGAAAAAGAGTAGTGATGCTTTCCTAAGCTCCACCCACAAACCAAACCTGTTCCAAATGGGACATCAAAACAAGACTCCACTCATTGTGACTGTTCATATGATCCTTCCTTTCCTTTCTTGCTTGCTTTGATCAGCAGTGAGATAGTGAACGACGCTGTTATTTGTAAACATCATCATTAGACTTCAGGGTTAACTTGTTCAAATAAATGGTCCAGTTTGCATGTCGTTCCAGGCTATCTGCAGGCTCAGGAATACATCAATGCAATCATGGTAACGCTGAGTTCACGTTTTGAAGATTTTCTTCACAACCATCAAGGCTAGAGACTCTTTAAACAGAAGCTTAGCTTTTGGAACACACACTTGCTAAACCATTGTGAACCAGCTCAATTCAATCCCTGAATGTCAAATTCTGATAATGCAATTCTTGTATTGATTAGGATATTTCAGTGAGTTGTTGTAATGGGGTGGACTAGGCCCAAAGGCCCCCTGCTGGAGCCCTCAGGGTTCTGCCACACCCATCCCAGGAAAGGAGCAGTGGTGAGATCCTCCAAGTAGCCTAGAGTGGTTGTGAGGAAGCAACCAATCAGAGAGCATCTGGAACGGCCAATCAGTGGCCAGTAGGTCCATATAAAAGGAGCTGCAGAACCAAACAGCACTTAGTTGCTGTTTGGAGTTGGAGAAGAAAAGGACTGTGTACCTATCTGGAAGAGCAGCAGGACCAAAGATAGTCTGCTGGCAGGGAGTGGGGGAGTGAGAGGTTCTTGGCTGGCTGCTAGGACTGAGCCAAAGACAATTTGCTAGTAGGCACTGAGGAAGCAATGAAGGAGCTCCTGGCCCACTGCTGGGACTGAGTAGGGATTGAGCCCGGGGAGAGCTGCAGGAAGATAGTGTCTCTAGGGGGGGAAGCCCTGGGGATTCAGCCCCATACCAGGGCCGGGACTGCTTAAAGACTGAGCCCAGGGAGGGTTAGGGAGACACCACCAGAGGGGCACTGAGAGGCCCCTGAGGGACTGTATACCCCAGAAGGGGTCTGTTCTGGCTCACATGCAGATAGAGTGTGTGACTCAGCCAGAGGGCTGAGCTATTAAAAAAACCACCTGAGAAACCACTGGGAGGGGTCACCAGAACTGAAAGAATGCAGACACACCCAACCAGAGGGGGCGCTTATGAGAGGTGGGTGCCAGCCCAGTTACAGTTCTATAGTAAGTTATAGTTATCTATCACATATCCAAACTAAAATGCTATATTTCCTAGAGCTACCTTCAAAGTCTGTGCCTCCTCACCCCCCACCTCTCAATAATTTTACTCAAAGTGAGCAGCTTTCAGATACTTACCACAAGGAAAGTATGTGCCTTATGTCAACCTAACTGTGTAGCGTAGAGCAGGCCTAAGACTTAGGCCTGGTCTACACTGGGGGGGGGGGGGGGGTGTCGACCTAAGATACGCAACTTCAGCTACGAGAATAGCGTAGCTGAAGTTGACATATCTTAAGTCGACTTACCTCGTGTCCTCACAGCGCTGTGTTGACTGCCACCACTCCCCCATCGACTCTGCTTCCGCCTCTCGCCGCGGTGGAGTACAGGAGTCGACGGCAGAGCAATCGGGGATCGATTTATTGCGTTTACACTAGATGCAATAAATCGATCCCCGATAGATCGATCACTACCCGCCGATCCAGCAGGTAGTGTAGACGTACCCTTGGAGTGAGGAGTACAGGAAGAGACATAGAGGTGGAGTGGATGTAAATAACTTTGTGTGTTAAGGTGGAGCAAATCCCTGGAACAGTTTGAAAGCTACAAGGACAATTTTGAATGGGTTTGGAGCTATGAAGCCAGTGAAGGTTAGAGATGATGGGAAAACACAATCAAGTGAGGTTGAAAATTTTCCATTAAACATGATGCATGCAGGGTTCAGCCAAGTGATTTCTAATAATGCTAATGAGTTGCACAGCTAAATCCCTGATAATCATGCTGAAAATTTACTCCAGGGATTTAATTTGTATCTTCATGAAAAAATGAATTCTGTGATGAAGCTGCTACATTTGTTCTTAATTAACTTTATTACACTCTTAGGGTATCACATAACATATGTGCTGGAAAACCTACAGTGTCCTAAGTCCCCTGCTATAACTTGGCACAATGTGATGCGATACTAGAGGGCGTGCTCCTGCTCTCATTTAAGTAATGGCAAAACTCATGAGTGCTAATGCTGTATTGGCACTAGGATGCTCATGGAAAAAGCCACTCAACACTACAGAGTTAATGCTGAATGCCTTGATGGTTTTTACATTTAGCTGAGAGCCAACTAGGGGAAAATCCTGAAATGTGCTGAGTGCCTGTAACCTCTATCAATATCTCTTATGGGGCTGACCTAATTCTCCTGGAAGTCAGAAGAAAGGCTCCCCTTGACTTCAGTGGGAATTGGATCCAACACTTGGAGTTGTGTGTTTAGTAGGTGCATGGCACCTGTCAGGATTTGACTTCTAATATTTAATGCAGAATATCATATTTCAATTACCCTGAATTCATCTGTGAAATTTTTCTGGTTTAGATGATTTCCCATACACTTTAGCTGTTGCATTAAAAAAAAAAAAATCCCACTTTGTAACCCATCTGAAAATGCGCTTTAAAATATAGCTGCTGTATCAATCAGTACTCCTCTCCAAAATAAAATTTAGACTGGCTACAAAAAAAAGCGCCTTCACCATATATCTGGTGAATTATCATTCAAAAATCCAGGTAGAAAGCTAGCCTTTACTGGGACTGATGTAATGTTACCCAAGTTTATTTCAATAATCAGAAATACAACAACTGCACCTAAGCAGTTACAAGAAAACAGAATGATGCATTTTTGGTTTTGACCTAAATAAAAAAAAATAAATTAGCCCACACATTTAAAAATATTATTGTTTGTCAAAATGAATACAAAGAATGTCTAAGAATGATTCTCCATTCCCACCACACTCTTTGGGGCAAAATATTGCTCTCCAGTGATGAAAATTGAGTTAAGTCCCAGGAGCCCCAGTCGTGAGCCAGGATCTTTGTGCTATGTGCTGCATAAACACAGAACAAAAAGATTTACAACTGCATAATTGAAAGTAGAGTTTTGTCAGCTATTAAAAAAAGAGAGAAGAGCCCCTCCCCCCAATCATATAGATACATAGGAATGTCAAAAGGGCGGGGGTTCAGCCTTCCTTTTGTGGATGCACTTTGCTTCTGCAAATTTGTAATTCATAAAACAAATGGTGCGTGCAACGCTGAGTACTTGCCATCTCTTCCTATCACTTCAAAAGTTTTTTTTCTCTTACTTAATTGGCCTCTCAGAGTTGGTAAGACAACTCCCACCTGTTCATGCTCTCTGTATGTGTGTATATATATCTCCTCAATATATGTTTCACTCTATATGCATCCGAAGAAGTGGGTTGTAGCCCACGAAAGCTTATGCTCTAATAAATTTGTTAGTCTCTAAGGTGCCACAAGTACTCCTGTTCTTTTTGCGGATACAGACTAACACGGCTGCTACTCTGAAACCTGTCATCTCTTCCTATGTGACCTGCACACAAAGCCAGGCTCAAGTACTTGGGCTTGTGTTTCCAGTTGAAATGGGGCACAAATTGAACCTGGATAAGGTAGGCCATCATCTTGGAAAACAGGACTGTCATCAGCTGATAGAGCTGCTGTTTTTTTCCTGGAAGGTTTAGATTTGCCATTGTTCCTTGCAGAGAGGACAGGTTGGGAAAAAGGCTGGCATGGACGGTGACCGTTTTGCTCACAGGGATCTGATAATAGTTGTTTATAATTCTTTATTAAAGGTAATGAGTGTGTATGAGAAATGAGCCGCTCATGGGCATAAATGTTCAGGAAGGAGTAGAGGGGGGAGCCCACAGCTGGTCCTTCTGCCACAAAACAGAAGGAAGGTACCATCTACATATTCAGATTATAAAATCAACACCTGGGTTGTTGTGGGGTGGTTTTTTTTTTTTTTTTTTATTGAAGTGCAAAACAGCTTTCCTGCATTTCTCATTTGACCAAGCACATCAATATGCTGCTTCATTTCAGCAGATGCAAATGGAATAATAAATGGTGGACTCAGTTGACTGATATACTGGCGTGAAAGAAGAATACACTAATCTCCTCAAATGCTCTGCAGCAGTTTTCAGAATCCCATAGGAAGGGGGTTTGCAGCCCTGTTCCTATGTGATTTGTTTCTTTGTTTCCAAAGCAGATTCAGTTAACAAGAAAAACTGTTGTATGGAGTACATAAGATTAAGAACAGTGAGAAAAAATCAGTCTTATAAGTTGTTTTAAATTAATACATAGGCAGTCCAATTTTAGTTGTTCGTTGCAGTGCAGTTCTCTTTAGAATATGTGCACAAGTACGGCTGGTTCCCTGTCAGTTTCCTTGCATCGATATATCTTGTAGGCAGCAGCTCTGTACCAAGAAAAGTATTGCATGGTGTCAAAAACTTTCCATGTGTCTGTAGTTAAGATGCCTTTATCTATATTGTTAGGGACCTAGAAGATGCCCTCAAGAACTTAATTGATAAACAGTCAGGAATGTTTCTCTCCTGAACTTCCCCCTTTGGGTTTCCTAGTGCATCACATCTTCATGAGTATATTTCATAGCCCTGATTCTGAAAACTGCTCCATGCAGGTGGACCCCTGCACCCATCTTGACTTCTGTTGAAGTCAGTGGGGCTACACATGGATACAGGGGTCAGCATGTGCGGAATGCTTGAAGTATGAGTGCCATGGCCTGTAAACTCTTCATGGCAGACACTGCCTTCATTTCTGCCTCTTGTACAGCACTGGGAAAATTGATTGCTTAGCAAAAATTAACAGTGGGAATAATGGATGCACAGGGTATTTGCCTAGGAATTTCTTATTACAGACATTGGGAGTTACCTCCATCCATGCCTGCTGTCTGAAGAAGGAATTGAATGCACAGAGCATTTTTGTGGGTGTCTGAGAATAAGCCCTTATGCATGTTCATAATTGTCTCGGATACTATTTAGGTGAGGACCTTGAAAATCCCGCCTGGCGAGCCAGCTACCTAGTTTTTAAATTTAAAGCTGTGCAAGCATCTGTGAAGAGCTTATCTAATGTCAATGGAGAAATCACCATGCATGCAAAAAAGTTAATTAAGCACTCAGAAGTGCTATTTTTGATCCAAGCTTAGCATGTTTCTCAGGAATGGACTGGTCTGACTGCAGGATGGAATAAGTGAATCAAACAGCCTTCAGACATGCTTTTCTTTATCTTGGCCTAACAAACGAAACAGGTGGACTTTGCCAGCTTTCACAAGCATGCTTAGAAGAGTTTGTGCACCAGAGTTCTAGGGCCTGATTTATCAGAGGTGCTAAGCATCCACAACTCCACCTGAAGTTGATGGAAATTATGAATCCTCAGCACCTCTGAAAATCAGTCCCTATTGATGTCTCATTTCAGGTTTGGGGCTTTCTGAATTAAGCAAAAACTTTATGCACATAAGACGTTCTGTTGACACCACATATTCACTTTCAAAACGCTATGTGATCAAACTCTGCAACATTCTAAAAATTGAACTAAATGGATCATTGGAGCATTGAAAAAAAAATCTGAACTTCCTGTCTTCTCTTCCCCTCCGTCACCCCAGTTCACCTAATAGTTTACAGTGTTTGCTCTCAGTCAGCATGCTACATTTTAAAACAGTTAAACCACAATTCCCAGTATGTCACTGGAAATACACACTTTAGTCACTTAGAAAGCTAACAAGTGTTAATGATTTCGCAGGAGAAAACTTAGCTAGCTTTGGTGGCTCACTACAAATGCATGGCTCCGCTTGTGATCGATACTACCTCTTAGTCCTGAATTCACACTGCAGTGAATGGTTCAGTCTGTCTGCTGAAGAGATCATATTTGGGACAATGGAAAGGTAATGTGGGGGTGGGGTGGGCTTTTTGCAATTACGTGGAAGTCCCGTGCAATAAAGCCACCACTGACATAGGCTCAGCCACAGGTTTAAACTCAAAGATTTGAAACAATAAATTCCCTAGCACTGCATATTTTCACTGTTCACTATGAAATACTGGTGTGTGCACCCCACTCAAGTCACTAAGTGGTTAAAACAAGGAACTGGGAACCTTGACTGATGGGCTCTGCTCTGAGCTAGGAGTGGGATGAGTTGGACTGGCTAGATTGAGTGCTGGGGAGAACTAATTCAGTTGGAAATGAGGGTGTGGATGAATTAGTGCAGTGTGTGTGTGGGAGGGGATAGGAAGGGAGATGAGCTAGATTTAGGGGACAAGGGTTGGGACTAGGGGAGAGCAGTGAGGGGCTTGAAGAGGGATAAATACAGGCCTTTTTTGTTCCAATGCTGCTACTTACTTTAAAGTGTCCCAGTTATTCGTCTAGAACAGGGGAGGGATGAGGAGAGAACATGCTTCTTTCTTCTCACTTCCCAACAAGCCTCCTGTTTTCCTCCAGCAGAATGCTTCCCAGCACCCCCCTAACCACAGTGTTCACAGCCATTCTACTCCAAGTACGATTGTCTGGTAAGAGCTTAGCAGGGAGGGGGGGCAGCTTGTGACCTTCAACCTCACCAAATTATGGGCACCAGCCACCACTGGTTCTATCACTCACTTGTTGTGTGACCATAGGCAAGTCACTCAACCTCTCCGCTGATAGCATTCGGGTACGTTGCAAAGCCAACGATCCTCAGCTGGGAGAGACTAGCACAGGACTCAGCGGAGGACCTGCCCCCGCCCCCCCAGACCAGTCTAGTGTAGAATATTGTTCTCAGAGTGGTGAGGACCAGATCCAGCACATTCGGCACAAGAATCCCCCAAACAGACAGAAATGCAGTAGCTTGCCCATAGGGAAAATTTCTTCCTAGCTCCCTCAGTTACTGGTTAGCTTATTTCCTGAAGTTTGAGGGTGTATCTCTCTTATTAGCTTGTATCCTGTTTTCAACAAGACCTGCATTAAATCCAAAAATAAAAATGTAAGTATTGCTTAACAAAAAAAGGCTTGGTATTTAAGACCCAATCCGGTGCCCACTGAAGTCAATGGGAGTCTTTCCATTACTTTGATGGGTTTGGCTCAAGCCCTAAAACCCTTCTGATCTTCCATGCAATATGTGTCAGGTGCCTGCAGAATAAGGTATTTCCTAGGATGGTTAGGAAATGTAAAGGTATTGGTGCTTGCACAACTTTTCTTTTTGCTACAAAAAATATAACTAAGTCTATGTCTGCTCTACAAGTTGGGGTTGTTCACATACACATACTCATGTTAACTCTCAGAGATAGGGCCCTACCAAATGCACAGCCGTGAAAAATGTGTCACAGACCATGAAATCTGATCTTTTGTGTACTTTTACACTATACTATACATATTTCACGGGGGAGACCAGCGTTTCTTACATTGGGGGTCCTGACCCAAAAAGGGGAGGCGGGGGAGTCACAAGGTTATTGTGTGTGTGGGGTGTCACAGTATTGCTACTCTTACTTCTGCGCTGCCTTCAGAGCTGGACAGCCGAAGAACAGCAGCTGCTGGCCGGGATCCCAGCTCTGAAGGCAGCGCCGCCGCCAGCAGCAGCGCAGAAGTAAGGATGGCATGGTATGGTATTGCCACCCTTACTTCTGTACAGCTGCCTTCAGAGCTGGGCGGCCGGAGAGTGGCAGTTGCTGGCCGAGGGCCCCGCTCTGAAGGCAGAACAGCAGTGCAGAAGTAAGGGTGGCAATACTGTGATCTTCTTACAATAACCTTGCAACTCCCCCACAAATCCCCCTTTGAGTCAGGACACCTACAGTTACACCAGCAGGAAATTTCAGATTTAAATAGCTGAAATCATGAAATTTACGATTTTTAAAATCCTGTGACCATGAAATTAACCAAAATGGACCCTGAATTTGGTAGGGCCCTACTCATTGAGCTAGCACACGTATAAATAGCAGTGTGGCCACAGTCGCACAGGCCCCAGCAGTAGCAGAGGCAGGGCTTAGCTGTGCCAAGTACAAACCCGGATGAAACTGCTAGGTACATCCCCTCTCATGTATGAGATACTAACTAGTGCAATTATGTATAGACAAGGAGGGACTCGAACCCCTAGCTTGTAGTGTAGATGTAGTCTCAGAGTGTAATTATGAAGGTGACACATAGCTGCACTTTCCCTAATGTTACTATGATATTTTGTTGATCCATTGAAGAAGTCTCCAGTTGGCCATAATCACTTGTGGTGCAATTGCTGTTGTTTACCGCATTTCCTGGAACTGTTTTTTGTAAGGCAGGAGGCTTCCTGCTAGACTTGGCACTGTGGTTTAACAGCTGTCACCTGCAAAAACATGTCAGCCTTCAATGCTAAAAGTATTCTTAGCAATTGCTTTTGTAATTGCCCTGTCGTTCCACTAGCAGATGTGCAGATTAGAACTATCCGAAAGCCTTTTAAAAATAAGGTCAGGAAAATCACAACCAAAGAAATAGACTCAGAACCACAGTGAATATTTTAAAAAATATTGTGACTTTTGGTTAATTAGGGACCAAATTCTCAGTGGGTGTGAAATGGCAAAATTCCAACTCCAATGGAGCTGTGCTAATTAACATCAGTAGACAATTGGGGACTATAATAGTATTATTCACCTTTAATTTTCACTTGTTTTTCAATATTCTGTTGTGTTGTAACTGGCTACATGAGCTAGCCGGGTTGGAGATAAATGCAGTGCTGTTTATAAAAACTTTATATTGGTGATTCTACCTCTGGGATCTACTCTGCCCAGAACTCCCATTCACATTAATGGGAGACTTGCTTGTCTGAAAACTGCAAGATGGATGGAATTCGTATTACTTTGCAAAAGGAACCTTCAGATTTACTTTTGCTCTGGGGGAGGAGATGGCTACTGGAGCACTGCAGAGATCGATATTAGGTCTGCCTTTAATGAGCATCTTAGGGCTAGAATCTGCCTAGTTCCTAGGCAGGTGAGCAGCTCTGGGTAATTGAGATCATTCCAACCCTGCATTAGATGGTCTGAATACCTACATGGATAGCTTGGGTAACTGATGAGAAAAAATATGAAAAGTGTATGAGTGGCAAATAGATTTATATTTCAGTCTCTAAGACATTTGCACAGTGATTTATACATTTTACAAAGCTCTCCCAGCTCTAGTATCGATATCTCATCTCCTATATAGGAAAGTCACTACACACAATCTGTTACAGGCTTGCAAATCACCATATGACAATATTCTAAATTATGCTACTGTTTCTTTACCTCCTTTACCTCAGGAAACCTCTAAAGTACGTCCTTAGACAGACAGTAAATATTTAAAACAACAACCACCACCCAAACTTTTCATTTTATTGAAATGCCTACTTGTCTGAGGCCTCGATGGAGTCTGTAGTCCCTCTGGTCATAAACCAAGTAAAGATTTAGAGGTACAGAATGGCTTCTGGGCAGATGTTGTGTATGCATGAAATTTTAGTATAGGGATTCATTCTTTGTTGAACATTTTGAGGCTTGAGTATAATTCCTCAAATGTAGAAAATGCACGCTGTTCTCAAGATCACTGAAAGGGACTTTCAGACCACAGTGCAGAGGTGTTGGCTATCATATTGTCCCATTTGCAGCTGTGTTTAAAAAAACAAACAAACTAGCTTTGTTCTTCTTAAAACTATTGCATGAAAATAAATGAGCCATTATTTTTAATGCCTGCCGCTTTCTGTAAATGGTGATGGGAGACAGAGTGAGCTTGACCTTTTCAAGCTGCTAACAACATTGCATGTTTCAGCACCCTGGAAGTCCAGAAACATAACGTAATGGGAATGTCACCTCTTGTTCCCATCTCCAACATGACTCCGAGGGTTTGAATCTTGTCCTTAATCTTTTTGGTCTTCAGAATGCAAGTCCTTTTGTGGGGTGCAGCTGGATGTACAAGGTTACTGCCCAGCTCTGGAAGTACAAGCAGAAACTATGTATGAATGAAAGGAAAGTTCAATACCAGGTGTAGTTCCCCTATTGATTAGTCACTGATCATTTGAGTCCTTTGGGCACCCAACGTCTTAATTGCAAATATGCAGGGGGAAAGGGTGGGCGTAGGTGGAAAACGAATATAGCTAAGAAGACAAATCCCCAGCTGCTGCAAATCAATGCAACTTCATCTGAGGAGCTGGCCCGGGGGTTAAGCATAATATTGAGCGTGCGAATAAAAATGCTTAGTTATCCTGAAGTGACTTTTTACTAGACAAGAGTCATTTGGTCCCATGGAATAGAACCACTCATTAATGCAGTATTGGTTTACCTGCGCTCCCAGTCCTGTCCATCAACTTAAACCTTGCACTTATAGGTGCAACACTCTCCATCTGTGCTATGCAAGTTCAAGCCCTTAATGGGGAGCTATTGGGTTGTGAAAGAAGATAATCCATGTACCTACAGAGAGATTTGAATTCCTGGTGACCTTCCAGTGCATTTCTGCAAATGGCTGATATTTAGCTTCAAAGCACATAAAAAATTTAAAGAATCACTAAACACTAAGCAAAAAACGGGGGAAAAAAGAGTTCTCTGCACTCAGTGAAATTATTGAAGCAATAAAGAATAATGTTTTTGCAGATGAGGCTCCAGACTGAGCAGTGCAGAGCAAATCAATAATGTCATACTTCTTGCCAGGATCAAAATACTTGAGGAAATAGCTTCAGAGTAAAAGGGGGAAAGGTTCCTTTCAATCAGTCATTGCGCTGTATAATGCAGTATTGCAGGACAGACTATCAGTCTTGCTAGGGAGTTGAAAAGCTTGGAAAGCATTTAATCAACATTTTGAGCCATTGTTTATCCTGAAGGATAATTATGAAACTGAATACAAGATGGAGACAGGGGAGGGAGTCTGACAAGTGACGGGTTCCATCAACTCTTCCAAAAATTGACTTCTTCCTTGTGCAGCTCCCTGTGAAACGGGAGAGTTCAGAAGATTCCCAAGGGCCAGGTAGCAAATGCGTCACTGGTATTTGTGTGATAGCCTGTTTTGAGTGCAGAGATTGCATTAGGCACTCTACCAGTAAGTGTCATTGACATAGCGGGGGATGGGGGACATTCAGGTGATCCAGATGTACAAGGTGGGAGATGGGAAAGGAAGTAGTTTGGAACATTGTTATTGCAATAGGTCTGGGAGCCCCAGCTGTGAGTGGGGCCCAGTTGTGTTAGGTGCTGTAGGTACACAAAAGGAAAGCAGTCCCTGTCCCAGCGTGTATTCCATCTACATAGAACAGATAAAGGGTGTAAGAAAGCAAGTATTATTCCAGTATACAGATGAGAAACTGAGTAACTATGTGACTCCAAGGTCACCCAGGAAGCTTGTAGCAGAGTCAGAAACTGAACACAGATCTCCTGGATGTGTGTCCAATGCCTTAGCCATAAGGCCATCCTTCCTAGGGAGATGAGCATAGTGAGTTTGGATTAAACTTCATTTTAATACTACTGTATGAAGTTGGGCTTTTTTAACACAACATTGGCTAATGTTGTTCAGAATTTTATTTTTAAATCACCTATCTTGGAAGTGTCTGCAGAACCTAAAAGTTATTTACCTGAAGCCCAGTAAATTCAGTTTCCTAGTGGTTTTGGCATTGGCCATTGTTAGAAAATGTGAAGGATTGACTTTTAAAACACAATCATCTCCTAGCGTCAATTACATGTCCATGGTATAAGAGCTCTCTAAGGAAACCTGAAGAGACTAAGGAGATGTGGTGTTTTCCCTACTATGTGGTGTCAGAATTAGAGCTGCCTGGAGGAGGACAGCACCGTTTCCTGGCAACTTTCAAGGTTGTTTTGAAGTTTGTTTGTTTTTAAACAAAACCAAAACCTTTGAGCGTTTCTAAACAGAATTGTGTTGAGTCAAAATGCCTGTTAACAAAACTGGTGTGTGTGGTTAGGCCACTGGCCCGAGAGAGCCAGGTTCAAGGTCCTATTCTGACTGAGTCAGAGCATTGCTTTTCATCCCAGATCATGGAGAGCAGATTTGCATTTAGGTCTCCCACATCGCAGGGCAATGCCCTAGACACCCTGCTATAGATTGTGCCCTCCCAAAATATTCATCAAAATGTTTTGGCTTTGGAAAAATTTTATTGAGTCAAAAATGTTCCAAACCAACTCTAGTCAGAATGCCTGCCATTCTCCTGAAGGTCATTGACAAGCCAGAAGCCTTTGAAATCACAGCAAATGAAAGCGGAATTGATATCTGAAGTTAAGAGATCAAAGACATCAGCAAAATGCTCTATTGAGGAGTAATTGCTTTTTGAAGATATTATTAAGTTGTAAAATTAAAGCCTAAGTTTGGAACCGTACTCAAGAGTCATGCAGTCAGATTGGAACATGGGCTCAGGGACTAGTCCAGATTCTGCTTTTACAGCAATAAAATTCCAAAGCAAGAATATTCCCCTCAGGGGAGTTACACTAGTGAATAGCTGGAGTGAGTGAGATCAGAGTAAATGCCTCTTTCTGGTCTAAAGAAGCAATAGGTTTATCTGGAGTTGAAGCTTCCATGTTTAGTTGGCAGCCAGTATCAACTGGAGGGTCGGTCCTGGGGCCAGTTTTGTTCAATATCTTTATTAATGATCTGGAGGATGGCGTGGATTGCACCCTCAGCAAGTTTGCAGATGGCACTAAACTGGGAGGAGTGGTAGATACACTGGAGGGTAGGGATAGCATAGAATAACCTAGACAAATTAGAAGATTGGGCCAAAAGAAATCTGATGAGGTTCAACCAGGACAAGTGCAGAGTCCTGCACTTAGGAAGGAAGAATCCCATGCACTGCTACAGACTAGGGACCGAGTGGCTAGGCAGCAGTTCTGCAGAAAAGGACCTAGGGGTTATGATGGACGAGAAGCTGTATATGAGTCAACAGGGTGCTCTTGTTGCCAAGAAGGCTAAGGGCATTTTGGGCTGTATAAGTAGGAACATTGCCAGCAGATCGAGGGACGTGATCATTCCCCTCTATTCGGCATTGGTGAGGCCTCATATGGAGTACCGTGTCCAGTTTTGGGCCCCACACTACAAGAAGAATGTGGAAAAAATGGAAAGAATCCAGCAGAGGGCAACAAAAATGATTAGGGGGCTGGAGCACATGACTTATGAGGAGAGGCTGAGGGAATGTGGATTATTTAGTCTGCAGAAGAAAAGAATGAGGGGGGATTTGATAGCTGCTTTCAACTACCTGAAAGGGGGTTCCAAAGAGGATGGGTCTAGACCAGGGGTCGGCAACGTTTGGCACGCGGCTCGCCAGGGTAAGCACCCTGGCGGGCCGGGCCAGTTTATTTACCTGCTGACGCGGCAGGTTCGGCCGATCGCGGCCCCCACTGGCTGCGGTTCACCGTCCCGGGCCAATGGGGGTGGCGAGAAGCTGCGGCCAGCACATCGCTCGCCCGCGCCGCTTCCCGCCGCCCCCATTGGCCCGGGATGCCGAACCGCAGCCAGTGGGGGCCGCGATCGGCTGAACCTGCCACGTCAGCAGGTAAATAAAACTGGCCCGGCCCGCCAGGGTGCTTACCCTGGCGAGCTGCATGCCAAACGTTGCCGACCCCTGGTCTAGACTGTTCTCAGTGGTACCAGATGATAGAACAAGGAGTAATGGTCTCAAGTTGCAGTGGGGGAGGTTTAGGTTGGATATTAGGAAAAACTTTTTCACTAGGCGGGTGGTGAAGCACTGGAATGGGTTGCCTAGGGAGGTGGTGGAATCTCCTTCCTTAGAGGTTTTTAAGGTCAGGCTTGACAAAGCCCTGGCTGGGATGATTTAGTTGGGGATTGGTCATGCTTTGAGCAGGGGGTTGAACTAGGTGACCTCCTGAGGTCCCTTCCAACCCTGATATTCTATGATTCCTTTTCTTTGAACCTGACTGACAGCAGCAGAAATAACTGATTATAGTTTAACTGATTCAGTTCTTCTTACTCTTTATTTCCAAATTTGGAAAAAGTTGCACAAAATGGATTCTGTTCTGTGATTATTAAACAAAAAGCGGGTGCAAATCCAGTCTCGATGGGTTCCAAAAACATTCAGAAAGAGCCAATCTCTTCTTAACTGCCAAAGAATCAAGTCTACTGTACCATTTGCAGCATCATTTCACAGCAATCAATAGCAGAACTAAAGACCACCTTCCCAGATCACATCTGATCATCATAACATAATATTCATTTGGAAAAATGAGCTGCTGACCTTGTCTGAAACACAGAAAATAAAAAGGAAGATGGGAAATTTACCAGCTTGTCTCTCCTACAAATGTAATCTTATACCTAAGGAAAACAATGTATTGAAGATTTATTTTCTCCCTTGCATATTCTGAATTTACCATTGAAAGGGAATTAACTGGGAGTGTTTAAATCAAAAGGGAATACACACAATTGTTAGCATTGTGAGACATCCTGTCAATAGCCTAAAATACCAATGTCATAAGGACAAGAGAAAGATTGGATGGACTCAGCTTTGGCCAAGTGCTCCCCCACTCCTTTTTCTCGCTTTTTTTTTTTTAAATGATCTGTGTTTGCTTTTTTCCAAAACAATTCCATATTTCTGGAATGGGTGGAGTGGGGAAAGAACTGGTAAATGGTAAAAGACCAGCATTTGTGAGTAACCTTATGGCACCAAATTAATGTGCACTGGTAACAGAGAGGGGGAAATGGTAGTAAGAAATGCAGTACAGTTCCACACTTCTACAGGATTTTTCCAAATTTGTGAATTTTTATAACCACTGTATGAAAAATACTCTGTCCCCATCTGACTCCTTCACAGCTGATGTTCCTCGCCTTAACTTACAGTGATGTAAAAAAGAGCTACAGCAATGTGACATTTATGGTGCTGCTGCTCTCTAGATGAGCTTTCCTACAGGAATGTGTTCCTAATGGAGATCAAGATCAATGGATGCTGTATTCCTAATATAAATTTGTACTTTCATCTCCTTGACTCCCCAGTGTAGATTGGCTGGCTGGCTGGCTGGCTGGCTGGCTTTTGAATTCATTGCGTGGCAAAGCAGATTTTGCTGATACACTATCATGGTACATTGTAGAAAACTGAAGATTTAAATATGCAGGGTTTTTTGGTTTTGTTTTGGGGCTGGAGAACATAAGTCACTAGGTTTGCAGCCATAGCTTCAGTCTTCCCTTCAGTTCAAATCACCATTAGACCAAATCATGTTGCCTTTACTGAGGGTGAGATCCCTAGCTACAGCACATTATAGCAGGGAAAATGCAATGGTGGTGGAAAGCGCATCTTTATGTAACCCACACACCTCCTGGGTGTGGTGTTCTGTCCCATCTAGTGGCACCAAGACCACTTAGAGCGAGCAATTAATGATTCTGCTCTACGGCCTTAGTTCACAGCCATATGGCTTTTAGCTCATGCAGTAGAGGCTCATCCATTTAGCTCCCAAGATTCCATCCCACCTGCCAACTTGTAACACCGACAGACCCTGATCGTCGGTGGGCGGGATCGAACCCGGAGCCTCTGGAGCTCAGTGCATGAGCCTCAACTGCATGAGCTAAAAGGCATATGGCAGTTAGCTCAGGCTGTAGAGCAGACTCATTAATCTCTCTCTAAGTGGTCTCGGTGCCACTAGATGGGACAGAACACCACAGCCAGAAGGTGTGTGTGGGCAGGGGTGAAAGTAACGTAAAAGTCTTACTGGTACGGGGGCCTGGCTCCAGGCCCCTGGAAAAGGCGGGGCTTCAAGTGGAAGGTGCGGGGCTAGGGATCAGCTTCCCCCAGTCAGCCCTTCAGCGCCGCCCAGACTGCGCTGCCTGGGGCTCCAGTGGCGATTTAAAGGGCTCGGTGCTCCGCGGTAGCAGCAGCCAGGAGCCCCACGCCCTTTTAAATCGCCGGGCCCTGGAGCAGATGCCCCTTTTGCCACCCCGTCTCGGCGGCCCTGGGGGGACAAAAGGGGCAGCGATGTTAAAGCACTTTAACGTCGGCTGTGTACGGGCCCGTACCGGCGGCCACTTCTTACCGGTATGTCGTACCGGCCTGTACCGGCCCACTTTCACCTCTGTGTGTGGGTTACATTTACACTCACCAAATCCTGGTCCTGTCTGCCAGCATCTGTTACAGCAGCCTGAACCTGGGCCTTGGAAGTAACTTAGCCAACATTTTCAACCCTATCACTTGGTTTAATGCAGACTGGCAGATGCAATTGGCCTAGGCACTATCTTTTGCCCAGTTCACAAAACTCGGGATATTCCTCACTCAGGAAACCTAAAAAATCACTTGCTCTTCGGTGCATTTCTCCAGGGAGCTCTCCCTGGCTCTGCTTGTGTTAGGCCACGGATCCATGTCTTTAGAAGGTATGTTCCATAGCAGGATGTGTGGCTGGCTACCATACATGTGCATATTCCCCATACTGTATAAATAATTAATCTGTTTATTGTAGTATTTTTGGCATTCTTTTGCAACTTGAGGACTTGATTCAGCAAAGCACTTAAGCCTGTTTAAATCCCATTGACTTCAATAGGGCTTAAACACATGCTTAGTTTTAAGCACATGCTTAAGTGACCTTCCGGAATAGGGTAGCTTTCCTGAATTGAGGCCTGGGTTTGTTCTGCCTTGTTTCTCCCTACTATATATCTTGGTGTTGACTTGGCTTTTGTAAATAACCAATGAACTAGATACAAATGGTAATAGTTTCATGATAAAGCTCTGCAGGTATGCCTTATTTTTAATAACTGATATTCCATCATTTGGAACAGTTAGCAAGACAGTTATGAACAATCTATAATACCACCAAGTTATTTTGTTTGGAAATGTGATTTACCAGCAGCAGCCTGGCTGGGTCTGGAAAGCAGCAAAAGGGCCGTCTCTAACCATTCCAACGAAAGAGGCACTTAAGCAGCAGAAGAAGGAAAATGGAGCATTAGTTCAAGCCTTTGCCCAAGATAGTTAGAATGTGAAACCTCTTTATATAATGGTTTGATTAGGGAATTCGTTGGGGATGCATCTTTTGAATTGGTGCCCTTTATGGGGATGTCACTGCATACAGCCACTTGTTGGGCTCATGCTTATTGGCAGTGTGCTGTAGGGATCCTAACTTCCTCCCCTTTGTACAGCAGGGATAACAGGGGTATCAATCTGTTCCAGTTGTCCTAAATCTATCAGGTGAATGCAAGGAGGCAGCCAAAGTCGCAGCAATACCCCATCCCCCCAAGCTTGAAGTCCCTCATCCAAATGGCATCTAACAGGGACTGAGGATTTGAAGTTGTGGCTGGGGAGGCATTCGCTCTATGCAGCATTGTTCTTTAAGATGTAGGAAAATTCCAGTGGGTGTTAATGCTAACCATGGTCTTTCCTTGCCCTAGGGTGACCAGATGTCCCGATTTTTATAGGGACAGTCCCGATTTTTGGGTCTTTTTCTTATATATAAGCTCCTATTACCCCCCCCCCCCCGTCCCAATTTTTCACATTTGCTGTCTGGTCACCCTACCTTTCCCCTGCTCAATTTGGGGCATCTTGCACCCAAAGGGAAGCATGGAGGGACCATCCCTTGTGGTCGAGGGAAGACCAGCACAGTAACTGTGCTGAATTTGTGGACAGAGGTGCAAGGTGTAGGTGAATCCATGTCCCCTCCCCCAGCCTTGCACACACACTGTACCAGAGCAGTCTGGCCCAGAGGAGGTCAGTAGAAGCATTGATTTGTTGGGTATAATATGGAAATGCATAGACGATATATATATATATTTTTTACATGACCTTGCCATTACTTGACCAGTATCCTACCTATAACTGCCTATCCTAGCCAGTGCTGTGACTCTCTCCCGCAGCTATCACATGGAATTGAAATCCTTTCCCCACAGAAGCTGCTAGGCATGTTAATAGAAATCCTCCTGCCAGCCCATCTGGCTGCAGATAACACATTATTTTGATCCAGACCACTGTTAACAGGCTGGTAACAGAAAATCCCCCGAGGGAATGAGATTTGAATAAGGGAAAGTGAAATCTTGATTTAGAAAGGTCTGATGGTGTATTAACCCGCCAGATTAGGAGGTCCCCATCCCACTGTGAATATAAAAATGCTCTTAATGAGAGCACAGGACCTGTCAAGGCCCATTTATAAATAAAAAGTGATTCTTCCCAAGCATTAATTATCTATTAAATTGTAGGATTAGCATCTGAGGTGATACAGCAGGGAAAACCAGAGTCCTCTGTGTCTAGGAATGTCATGATTTGGGGAATAAAGGGGGTTATTTGTTTGTTACCGCTTAATCTGTATGATGTATGTTCTCCTGGGTGTTTATTTAGTGTCAGAAAAGAGCTATCTGGGTTGTAAATGAGATACAAAGCTATTGGCGATGGTCTATATTTGCCTACGGCCATTTCACTCAAGTCCCCTCAGGTTGCCGGAGGCGTGTCTAAGGCAGAAGATCCTGCATAGCTGTCTCCTTATCCATTGACTGGGACAAAACTGTCCCACAATATTTTTACTCACTGCAGATCAGAGGATGGGATAACATTCTCTCTTGAAGCATCAGGCCATATCTTCCCAAATAGCTTAACTAAAGCTGACACTTGGTGTTTCCCCTAACCTGTGGGCTACACCAGAGACAACCAACAGGAAGTAAAAACAACGAGGAGTCCTTGTGGCACCTTAGAGACTAACAAATTTATTTGGGCATAAGCTGTCATGGGCTAAAACCCACTTCATCAGATGCATGGAGTGAAAAATACAGTAAGCAGTATATATATTACAGCACATGAAAAGATGGGAGTTGCCTTACCAAGTGGGGGGGTCAGTGCTAACGAGGCCAGTTCAATCGGGAGTGAGGGTATGAAGGTGACCTCTGCACTCCCCCAAAGCTAGGGTCATTTGTGTGTCACACCACCTCTCCAGCGTAGAACAGAGCATCACTTTACAAGCATTAACTCACTAATCCTCCCAGCACCCCAGTGAGATAGTTGTGTAAGTATCAGCATCCTGATTTCACAGGTGGAGAAACTGAGGCAAGGGTGTGCAGTGATTTGCTGGACACCACAAAGTGAATTTGCAGCAGAGGTGGGATTAGAAGCCAGGACCACCTGACTCTCAACCCTGTGTTTTTTCTTCTGCTCATCCTGTGACAGAGTCCTAGGCAATAACAGCTGAGCCAGCAGTCTGGTCACTTCAGCTCCAATCAAACAAGGCAGAACTGACCTGGCTAAACACAGATGTGCCTAATTGGTGGGTGGAGGAAAGCTGGAAGGCTAATTAAGCCATTAGGCTGAGGCTACAAGTAGGCACAGGAAGGAAGGGGGAGGGGGCAGGCTCTTCCTTGCTTGCTGTAGGAGCTGTGGGCTCCCTAGGACTGCTGAAGCAATGCTGTATATTGTACAAAGGTACTGGGAACCCACATTTTAAATAAACTGCACAGAGTGTTTGACCAGCACAAAGGTCTCTGTACAGTTTGTGGACCAGAGCAGAGGCAGGAGTGAGGGGACCCTGCCACACTGCCAAAAAAAAAAAACAAAAAAAAAACCTTGCTCCACATAATATCTGAGACTTCCCACTTACCTTTTTGAAGATACTGCCTGATTCAAGGGGGATCACTTAGAGACACATTATCTCTGACCCCACACCACTCTGTTTTCCTTTATCTGTTTGCTTAGCAGGGGGTCTGCTATTAATGTGTTAATCTGCCAATATGCAGCCTGCTGCAGTGTGTCAAGTACCTTTCAATTAATCTGCATGGTTTTAAAGAAATTGCTCAGTACCCTTTATTTCTAAATCCTCTTCTAACATTGATTGCTCCCCTCCACAAGGTCACTTATTTAATCTCCAGTTTGTGTGACATGCTTAGCATAACTTGTAAACTTCACTCTGTCTTGAGGGTGATTCTTCTCTGGTTAGTTTGTCTCCCATAAGCAGAAACAGCAGGGGATTGGACTAGATGACCTCCTGAAGACAGAATAAATTATGAAATATCTGAGTATTGCAGCATCAAGAAAGAGGCTGCACCTTGGTGTACACATCTCCACAACTATTCAACATATATGTAGAAGGCATAACGAGGGAAAGTTTAGAAGACACCAACCATGGTGTACAGGTCAATAGCATGTGCATGAACAACATAAGATATGCCAATGATCTAGTTTGTATTACTTCAACTAGGGAAGAGCTCCAGACATATTTAGTGCTATGAACAAGGCCAACAAAAATAAAAAATGACTATCAACATTAGGGAGGCACAAATTATGATAAGCAAACACAGTAATTCACAAGGTAGGAAACACCTAAATAAAAAAATAATAAATTAATGGAGATATCCTATCTCTTAGAACTGGAAGGGACCTTGAAAGGGACCTATACCTCAATGGTCAAGTTGTGGAACAAGTGAATAGTTTTCCCTGCTTAGGAAGTCCTAATAACATCAGCTGGAAGATATGACACAGAAACCAAGAGAAGGATACATCTTGCAAAAATGTATTTCAGAATGGCCAAAAACTTCTGTGTTGTCAAAAGTTAAAACTGCACATCTGCACTAGATTGTGAGATCTGGACTCTTTAAAAGGATACTGAGAGATGACTCGGAGCATTTGAGTTTTGGTGTTACAGACAAATGTTAAAAAATTAGCTGGATAACCAAAGCTATAAACAATGAGGTAATTTTTAGGACACCATAAAAGCCCTGAACCATCAACCCTTCCCTTAACTGAACCCCAGCTTTTCTCCAAGGCTTGCTTTGGTTGAGGAGTCCCTTTTTCATCCTCCGTTTCTCTACTTTCATCACTTCTAACCCTCAACCAAGATTACAGCCCCATTGCACTAGGCACTACAAACATATAGTGAGAGAGTCCCTACCCAGAAGAGCTTATAATCTAGCCCAGACAGAGGTTGGGAGGAGGGAAAAGTTATCTGCATTTTACTGATGGGAACTGAGGCGAGTGCCTTTAACAAGACCATCATTCCTTTCTTAAGCTGAACTTCTCCTTAATTTTGCCTCCAGTTCCTTCAGCATGATTCCCTCTTTTGCCCTGCGGCAATCAGGTTTGACTGATCTCCCCGGCCTTGATTCAGTGACATCTCTTGTCCATCTCTCCATGAACCCTTTTTCCTTCTCTTAGCCTCTCCCTGATCTCCACTTTCTTTTCTTTCCCCTTATTGACTCCCTAGTCTGGCTAGTTTTTTCCTCTCTCTATTTCTAGTGCTGGATGCGAGGTGTCCCAGAATATCCTGTGTGCAGCTGATAACACTGGTCTACAATTTTTGAGAAGTCGTCTGCTTCAGAGATTAAAATGTGCTATTTATTATGTATTTTGATGTGCTGAATTCAAATATGACAATTAAAAGAACTGATTGGCTACTGTTTCTAAGATATTTAAGTTTTTACATTTTATGTCTATGTATATTGTGTAGATAGTAGAGTTTTAATCATAAATTGTAAACCTAGGTCTTTTCATGTGTTTATGGTTGCTTTACATGATAATATTTCACCTGTCCTGTTTATGTAACACTTTAAAAATCAACAAAAGGGTTATATAAATAAAATTTATTATGAAACAAAAGGCAAAAAACTATTCTGTACATAGTTTAGTCCTATTCAGTGTCTACTCGGCGCTTCTTGGCTTGTCTCTTGTATTCATTAAATGGAGCATCTCTTGTCACTGTCCAGCAATAGTCTGCAAGCATTGATGGGCTCCATTTGCCCTGATAGCGTTTCTCCATTGTTGCAATGTCCTGGTGAAATCGCTCGCCGTGCTCGTCGCTCACTGCTCCGCGGTTCGGTTTTCCACCGAACCGCGGAGCAGTGAGCGACTAGATGAGAGTGCAAAAAATGTATCTTTAGTGACATGTTGCAACCAAGGCTTTTGTATGCCTTGAGGAGGTTTTCCACCAACAACCTGTAGTTGTCTGCCTTGTTGTTTCCGAGAAAATGTATTGCCACTAACTGGAAGGCTTTCCATGCCGTCTTTTCCTTGCCACGCAGTGCATGGTCAAATGCATCATCTCGAAGAAGTTCACGAATCTGAGGACCAACAAAGACACCTTCCTTTATCTTAGCTTCACTTAACCTTGGAAATTTTCCACAGAGGTACTTGAAAGCTGCTTGTGTTTTGTCAATGGCCTTGACAAAGTTCTTCATCAGACCCAGCTTGATGTGTAAGGGTGGTAACAAAATCTTCCTTGATTCAACAAGTGGTGGATGCTGAACACTTTTCCTCCCAGGCTCCAATGACTGTCGGAGTGGCCAATCTTTCTTGATGTAGTGGGAATCTCTTGCACGACTATCCCATTCGCAGAGAAAACAGCAGTACTTTGTGTATCCAGTCTGCAGACCAAGCAAGAGAGCAACAACCTTCAAATCGCCACAAAGCTGCCACTGATGTTGGTCATAGTTTATGCACCTCAAAAGTTGTTTCATGTTGTCATAGGTTTCCTTCATATGGACTGCATGACCAACTGGAATTGATGGCAAAACATTGCCATTATGCAGTAAAACAGCTTTAAGACTCGTCTTCGCTGAATCAATGAACAGTCTCCACTCATCTGGATCGTGAACGATGTTGAGGGCTGCCATCACAGCATCGATGTTGTTGCAGGCTACAAGATCACCTTCCATGAAGAAGAATGGGACAAGATCCTTTTGACGGTCACGGAACATGGAAACCCTAACCTCACCTGCCAGGAGATTCCACTGCTGTAGTCTGGAGCCCAACAGCTCTGCCTTACTCTTGGGTAGTTCCAAATCCCTGACAAGGTCATTCAGTTCACTTTGTGTTATGAGGTGTGGTTCAGAGGAGGAGGATGGGAGAAAATGTGGGTCCTGTGACATTGATGGTTCAGGACCAGAAGTTTCATCCTCTTCCTCTTCCTCGTCTGACTCAAGTGAGAATGATTTTGGTGTATCAGGAACCGGCAGTCCTTCTCCGTGGGGTACTGGGCGTATAGCTGATGGAATGTTTGGATAATGCACAGTCCACTTTTTCTTCTTTGACACACCTTTCCCAACTGGAGGCACCATGCAGAAGTAACAATTGCTGGTTTGATCTGTTGGCTCTCTCCAAATCATTGGCACTGCAAAAGGCATAGATTTCCTTTTCCTGTTCAACCACTGGCCAAGATTTGTTGCACAAGTGTTGCAGCATATGTGTGGGGCCCACCTCTTGTCCTGATCTCCAATTTTGCAGCCAAAATAAAGGTGATAGGCTTTCTTAACCATAGTGGTTATACTGCGCTTTTGTGATGCAAAAGTCACTTCACCACAAACATAGCAGAAGTTATCTGCACTGTTCACACAAGTACGAGGCATCTCTGCTCACTTTGGCTAAACAGAAATGTGACCCTTTGCAAAATCAAACACTGACAAATAAGAGAGCACGACACTGTATGATTTCTAGAGCTGAAATACGGCAATTTGTTCAGCAGAGTGATGTAAGCTTCGTTATGATTGCATCATCCATGACTTCTAGGAATAACATGATGCAATTCATATCATGTATGACGCAATACCAGCTTCAGATTGCATCATTCATTGTTTTGCCTAAAAAGCAAGTACTGTCCAAACCCAGTCATAGATTTATTCATAGATCCAGTCAAAGATGTATTTTAGTCATTTCTGGTTTAAATTGAGATCCCTTCCCTTTATAGCTCACTTATCCTCCGCCATTCCCAAGTCAAGGGTCGTATATACTGACCCAATAGCATATCTTGAAAACTAGAGCCAATCAACAATTTTAAGCATCATTTTCGTTCTCAGTGACCCAGAATTAGTAAAGTTTGACTACATTTATTTCAGAAGCATTTTGGCTGTAGAGCAGTGTAACAGGAATGCTTCTGTGAGTACCAAAGTTTAACATGGCACTTGGCTTGATAGAGATTGCCACACAGATCTGCAGAGACTCCACAATGGGCTTTGTAGCATAGCAGGAATGGCTGAGGAGTCTAGTAGAACAAGAACACACTTGGCCCAAATCTCAATCCAAACATTTATAGTTGGTTCAAGGATTGGGTGGTTCTTGTATCTTTCTAATCACCTCCCAATCCCAGCTACTGAGGGCCGAGCACATGGGGATACTGATGGAAGTTGAAAAATGTTGAAGTCCCTAAAATTGCAGTGTGACGTTGTTGTAAAAACTACCAAAACCTTTCTGGCCCATAAGCTTAAGATTTATTTACTGCTCCAATAAACAGTGCCACGTTATCTACCATGCCCATCTTTCGTGAAGGGCTAATGTGGCCCCTCTAACAGTGAAAGACCTAGGTTTTCCTGCTGTTCAGCATGTCTTTTAACATTAGAGCTATGAGTGTTTTTCCAAAACTTATTTGTATTAAATACCAGTGGCATTCTCCATCGAAGAGCCTAGATACTCAAACATAACTTCTTGCATTTTATTCCTCTGCTCAAAAATGACATTTCCCCTGTATATCAAGGTAATATCACACCCACAGACTTTTCAGAAATTATAACTGCTGTAGCCTGCATGCCCCAGGAGGCAATTTCTCTAAATTGGCAGTGTTGCCTCTCAGTAAATCTTCTGCCAACTTGTGGAGTTCATGCGGTTCATTCTTTATACTAACAATCTCTTTAAATTTAAACACACACATGCACAACAACGCCATCCTCCAAGTGAGGTTTTTATCGTAACTCATAAAAGCACTGCAGTTTTCCTTGCTGTTACCTTCTACATTAAAATGAAAACTGGGGCTCCATTATATATTAGATTATGGACAGCAGTGACACATGTTATCTAATCAGTCCCTGCACTGGGTCATGTGACTTTTGCCCTCCATCTCACATTGGTGCTTGGTAACCACAAGTAGTTGGTTCCTTAAGAAATAACAGAAACTATAAGTGACAACCCGTGTGAGTAACTGAAATGTAATTATCCTGTTTTCTCTCTCTAACACAGAGGGGAATGAATTGCAGTCACTATTCTACAGCCTGCGTGGACCAAAAACTGGCATAACTTGTGTGTGAATGCTAGATAAGTAGCATTTGTTTCGTGTAGTGTATTGGATTTATGAAAGCCCATCCTAAGAAAAAGGGCAAGGCTTGTGCATGCAAGGATCATTCATAGATGACTCAACTATTTACAATCCTGGCTTTTTCCTCACTTTAAATATTGAATAAATGATCCTTTTATAGCTTCATCATGATCCTTGCTTTTTTGACAGTATTGGAGGTCAGTTATTGACCTATATATGGGTAACTGGACCCTATGGTCCACACATGTAACATATATAATGCAAATAACTTTCTACCTAGGTATGCTAAACACAAACATGCTTTCAAGAATGGGCATCTGCTTAAGGAATCCAGAAGATTTTTTTTATATGGGTTCTTGTGAAACCTGATGGATGTATGGAGCCAGAGTAGATTTCAGTGGCCTGAATTTATGCTAACGCTGTTGCTGACCTCTCTACACCCTGGTTGGAATACCTCCATAATTTACCCACCTGCCTTCAGGGGGGGAATATTTCCCCTTCCACTCTAGTCTGTTTCCCTAAGGCCAAATGATGCTCTGACTCCCACCCCACCCAGTCGTTGGGGTTGCACAGAGTCTAGGGGAGAATTTAGCCATTGTTTTGAGCAGAATGTAATGAAAATTTAACTTGCTCACCTAAACCAGGAAAGCGCTCTCCCTGTTGCTATGGAAACCTCTCCATTCCACCGCCCCTGATCACAGCCCATTGCTATTGCCTTGCTCTTCCTTCCTGCTGCAGTGCCTTGGACCAGCCACTGTCTTATGCTGCTTCACCGAAACAAAAGAACAGCCTTAAGCACATGGGACTGGGTTCATTCCAGGTGTAGTGCCACTCAAGTCCTTGGCCCTAGAGACTGACTAGAGAGAAAATGAAAACAGAATTGCTTATTTGAAAGTGCAGGGTCTTGTTCTGATCAAGTAACCCACTGAGTCACTACACTTGTGCTGATTTCAGTGCTGCAGCTTGCTCTGTGCTCCGTCCTCTGATGTAATAAATTCCCCAGTTCTTTTCACTTCTGTCTTTCCCCACAGAAGCTGCTAGGCTTTTTAAGAGTCCAGATCTCACAATCTAGTGCAGATGTGCAGTTTTAACTTTTGACAGCCGTTCTCATCATAAGTCGTTATAGTAACAGCTCCATTTCTACATTATAAACTCACTCACCAATTTGTACTCATCATTTCGGGGCCCACTGGGCTGGGGAAACGAACTTGCTGCTTTAGCTGGGTGAGTGGCTCGAGGGAGATTTTTTGGTGCTGATTTAATGCTGATAATTCACTGACATAGTTGCTTGCTTTTTCGCCTCTGAACCGTCAATTTGTTGAGTCAAGTGGCTTAGCTTGGGTCCTCTCTGACAGGGATTTGGTGAGCCAAATAGCCCAATTAAGGGCCCTAATGGTGAAGAATTTGTTTCAGAAAGCAAGTTGGCTATAGATCTGAGGAACTGTGTTGTCATGAGGAGGATTGACTAGAGGCCTAGACCTTCATGAGGAGAGAGGCCTGTTCCCTCACAATTACCAGATATGTCATGGGGTATGTCTACACTACGAAATTAGGTTGAATTTATAGAAGCCGGTTTTATAGATACCAGTTTTATACAGTCGATTGTGTGTGTACCCACATAAAATGCTCTAAGTGCATTAAGTCGGCAGACCGCGTCCACAGTACCGAGGCTAGCGTCGACTTCCGGAGCATTGCACTATGGGTAGCTATCCCACAGTTCCCGCAGTCTCCGCCGCCCATTGGAATTCTGGGTTGAGATCCCAATGCCTGATGATGCAAAAACAGTGTCGCGGGGGGTTCTGGGTACATGTCGTCAGGCCCCTCCCCCTCCGTCAGAGCAACGGCAGACAATCGATTTGCGTCTTTTTACCTGGGTTACCTGTGCAGACAACATACCACGGCAAGTATGGAGCCCGCTCAGCTCAGCTCACCGTCACCATATGTCATCTGGGTGCCGGCAGACGTGGTACTGCATTGCTACACAGCAGCAGCTCCTTGCCTTTTGGCAGTGGATGGTGTATTACGATTGATATCCGTCATCGTCATATTCCTCAGTGAGTTCAATCAGAGGCACCCGGGAAACTTCTTCAGCAGATTCCTCTAAGAAATACTGAACCAAACTTTCCACTCTGGGCATCTGATTCTTCATTTTGTCTCCTGGAGACCCAGCAGTCCTATTGAACTGTCTTGACGATGATGGCTAGCAGTCGTAGTACATCATTTTCTGCCTAGCACCCAGAAGATGCCGATGGCTATCAGTCATGCTGCACCGTCTGCTGCCAGCTTAAGATGTAAAAAATAGATGTACCACATTTGTTCTGTATTCATTTGCTTCCCCCTCCCTCCGTGAAATCAACGGCCTGCTAAACCCAGGGTTTTGAGTTCAATCTTTGGGGGGGCCATTCTGTGTGACAGTTGTTTGTGTTTCTCCCTGATGCACAGCCACCTTTGTTGATTTTAATTCCCTGTACCTGTACGCCATGTCACTCGCCCCTCCCTCCCTCCGTCAGACACTAGTTTTGTGCCTTTTTTCAGACCAGACGCCTTAGCACTGGGATCATGGAGCCCGCTCAGATCACCGCGGCAATTATGAGTACTATGAACACCACGCGCATTGTCCTGGAGTATATGCAGAGTCAGGACATGCCAAAGCAAAACCAGGACCAGCCGAGGAGGCGATTGCAGTGCGGCGACGAGAGTGATGAGGAAATTGACATGGACATAGACCTCTCACAAAGTACAGGCCCCAGCAATGTGCAAATCATGGTGTTACTGGGGCAGGTTCATGCCGTGGAACGCCGATTCTGGGCCCAGGAAACAAGCACAGACTGGTGGGACCGCATCGTGTTGCAGGTGTGGGACGATTCCCAGTCACTGCGAAACTTTCGCATGCGTAAGGGCACTTTCATGGAACTTTGACTTGCTTTCCCCTGCCCTGAAGCGCCAGAATACCAGGATGAGAGCAGCCCTCACAGTTGAGAAGCGAGTGGCGATAGCCCTGTGGAAGCTTGCAACGCCAGACAGCTACCGATCAGTCGGGAATCAATTTGGAGTGGGCAAATCTACTGTGGGGGCTGCTGTGATCCAAGTTGCCAGGGCAATCAAAGACCTGGTGATATCAAGGGTAGTGACTCTGGGAAACGTGCAGGTCATAGTGGATGGCTTTGCTGCAATGGGATTCCCAAACTGTGGTGGGGCGATAGACGGAACCCATATCCCTATCTTGTCACCGGAGCACCAAGCCACCGAGTACATAAACCGCAAGGGGTACTTTTCAATGCTGCTGCAAGCACTGGTGGATCACAAGGGGTTTCACCAACATCAACGTGGGATGGCCGGGAAAGATACATGATGCTCGCGTCTTCAGGCACTCTGGTCTGTTTCGAAAGCTGGAGGAAGGGACTTTCTTCCCGGACCAGAAAATAACCATTGGGGATGTTGAAATGCCTATCTTTAAAACTTTAACACTTATTGAAGGCCAGCCTTCTGATGCTCGGGCAATCATCTGGGGTGGAGTGACTGGGTGGCCGGAGGCCCCCCCCACCGTGTTCTTGGGCGTCTGGGTGAGGAGGCAATGGGACTTGGGGAGGAGGGCTGTTGGTTACACAGGGGCTGTAGCAGTCTCTGCTCCTGCTACCTTTCCTGCAGCTCAACCATACGCTGGAGCATATCAGTTTGATGCTCCAGCAGCCGGAGCATCGACTCTTGCCTTCTGTCTGCAAGCTGACGCCACCTATCATCTTCAGCCCGCCACTTGCTCTGTTCAGCCCGCGATTCAGCCCACCACCTCTCCTCTTGTTCATATTGTGCTTTTTTGCACTCTGACATTGACTGCCTCCACGCATTCTGCTGTGCTCTTTCAGCGTGGGAGGACATCTGGAGCTCCAAGAACATATCATCCCGAGTCCGCTGTTTTCTCCTTCTAATCTTCGCTAGCCTCTGCGAAGGAGAAACATTTGCAGCTGGTGGAGGAGAAGGGAGAGGTGGTTAAAAAAGACACATTTTAGAGAACAGTGGGTACACTCTCTTTCACGTTAAATTTTGCTGTTCACATTACACAGCACATGTGCTTTCGTTACAAGGTCGCATTTTTCCTCTTATATTGAGGGCCTGCCGGTTTGGTGTGAGAGATCACTCACGCAGTGCCAGGCAACAGAATTCGGCTTGCAGGCAGCCATGGTAAGCCACAGTCTTTTGGCTTCATAACATGTGGGAATGGTTTCAAACAGCAGCGCCCTCATTTCCCATACCAAGGACCCGTTGGGTTGGCCATTTAAAATGGGTTTGCAATGTAAAAGGAGGGGCTGCGGTTTCCGGGTTAACATGCAGCACAAACCCAATTACCCCGCTCTGCGTGGTCACCTGTGCTCTCCACGCTGGGCAAACAGGAAATGAAATTCAAAAGTTCGCGGGGCTTTTCCTGTCTACCTGGTCAGTGCATCTGAGTTGAGAGCGCTGTCCAGAGCGGTCACAATGAAGCACTGTGGGATAGCTCCCGGAGGCCAATAACGTCGAATTCCATCCACACTACCCCAAATCCAACCCGCAAAGGCCGATTTTAGCGCTAATCCCCTCGTCGGAGGTGGAGTAAAGAAACCGGTTTAAAGGGCCCTTTAAGTCAAAAAAAGGGCTTCGTCGTGTGGACGTGTCCAGGCTTAATTCGATTTAACACTGCTAAAGTCGACCTAAACTCGTAGTGTAGACCAGGCCATGTTCCTAGAAGCTCAATCCATAAACTCATTGAAGTAGCCGTGAATAAAAAAGAGATCTGGTGTGAACTGGCATAGCTCCATTGAGGATCTGGCCCATGAAGCTAAAGCTTCAGTTAAGTAGCTGGTAAGATCTTCAGTGCAGCGATATTGGTCCTGATTCTCCTCCAACTTTTATAATAGTGCAACTCAATTGACTTTGTAGCTACTTCTGATTTTCACAGGCATAAGTGGAAAAATTCAGGCTCTTTGTTCTGTCTGCGTGTCCAACACCTAATTCATGTTGCTCAGTAGAATAATTAACACACTCTAATACAAGGTTAGGCACATCCTTTACACACTAAAGTAACAATAGCTGTTTCTAGAAACACCACTGCCTTGGACATGTTACTTAAAGATCAGATTCCCTTTTGGTTACATGGGTTCCCTTGCCTGGAGGAGGAATAACGTTCTATTCAGAAGCTGGAGTTGATGTCACTCAGACATTGTCAGAGTTGGTGCTTGCTGATATGTTGTCTCAATGGTCAGGAAAGGGAGCATTAGAAGACATAAATTGTTAGTCTATGAACTGATAGAGTAAATTAAAGCTAGAAACAGGAAATGTCACCAGTAGACAGTTCAAACCGATCTTCATGGCTGTGCAGCTATTACACATTGGCTTCAATTGCTGATCCCCCAGGTTCAGGTGTGTTAATTATCTGCCACCTAGTGACGTAGCATGGAACTGAAAATTTCATTGCTCTCCTACATGGGATGTGAGTAGTAGGGGAGAAAGCAACAGATTCAGACTAACACGGCTACCCCTCTGATAGTAGGGGAGAGGCAGAGAGGTAGCAGCTGGTTGCTGAGGCATACTACAATGCAGAATTGTATTAGGTAAAGTTTCTTACTGCTTCTCCAGAAAGGAGTGGCGTGAACTCTCCCAGCACAGGTTGCTGGATGGCAGCATATGTGTACGGAATTGGAATGTGGGACCGTGGAAGACCAGTAGTGTGTTAGCCTCCCAGCCTTGTCCTTGTTCCTGCAGTCCCTACATTCCCCTGATCACAGCAGCACAAGGCAGGGCAGATATCTTATTCTAGAAGAATCTTTAGTGAGGGGTATGTTTTTATGTTTATGCACGGGTATTGTCACATGTAATTGCAAGATCCTGCATTGTTCCCTATATATAACTGGAAACACTGATCATTACCCAGTGCAAAGTGGGTAATTACACTTACTTGCTTGAACTCACACACTGGTGATTTTTAGAATGTGAATGAGGAATATGCTCCCACTCCTGGATTGGTGCAACCGATGACTCAAACATATACCTTACCTGTCATAGCCTGAAACAAGGGAAATGCAGTAATGATATTTACTAATCTCTTAGCTACAGCTGATCTGTTTCTTGGCAATACTGAAAATGACAAAAATACTCTCTCGTAAAATGGTGTAGTACATCCACTATGCACACTGCATTCTTTTCTTATGGAACCCCTAAATCAGGAGGATTTTAGGCACGTGGGTTTTTTGCTTTCTTGGCAGTTTGCATTTTTTTGATTAGCTGGGTTACTGTTCCCTTTCCAGCAATCTTGTGTATTACAATAAAATCACACTGAAATTGTTTTGCTAAAGCCCAGAATTCATAAATCAAAGGCAAATAATTCCATATTGAACTCCCAAGCAGAGATCTACCTTTGGAGGTGTAGGGCTCTTTTCAAACCATAACAGAGCAGGAGATTTGCGATGAAAGTTGATTCTCCATCTATAACCTGTTCTGTATTTAGTACTGTAGGGGCTTCCTATGTTGGGGTGACCTTTCAATCTGAGTCGCTGTGTATGCAATGCCAATGGCCAATCTACCCACAGATATGCGTGTTTATAGGAGCTCCTTGTTTGGGGAGCTTTCTTCAAGAGAACTGTAATGTGACATGAGGTGGGGCTCAGCCATTGACAGGCAGGATAAGCAGGCAAAATTCCTGATTTCCTCATGATTCTTCTGTGTTAAAGCTGCATTGTTTGTGGAGATGAGGGCCCTCCAATTCCTAGGATGACCAGGGCTGGCTGGAGTGATACTCCTCTCTGGCAATCCCCAGATGGCCTAATTCAGAGTACCCCCCCACCCCAAGCTGCTCTTCATTATGCATATGGTCAACTTGGCCCCCAGATTGACACATGATTAGCCCCAGACTGCCCTTCTTCCTCACCCCTGGTCGTGTTCTGGGTGGAGCTTGGCAAGACCCAAGGATTAGGGACCAGGAGTTCACACCCTAGCCTCCTTTTTCTCTGTGCACCAAAGTTCCCAGGCTCTTTCTCTCCACTTCAGTCTCCAGCCCTCTTGTGGTTCATGTTCTTCTCATGATACTTCTGCTGCTCCCTTCTATCTATTTCAGTGCTCCAAAGCCTTCTAAGGTCTCTTCTGTGCCCAGTGGCTTGCTTTTCTCTGCCACCAGCACCCTGATGTCTCTTCCCTTCTCAAATCACCATCACATCTTCCTGATCTTCTTTGCCATCCCCTCTGAGGCAGGCCCTGCTTTTCCATGGTGCTGAGGATGAGTAAGATGAATGATGATGACACAATAATATTTTTTTTTCAACAGCAGTGCTTGGGAATGATTCAGAAAAGAAGCATCAGCAAAAGGAGTGGCATGCATAGAACTTGAGCCTTTCAAATTGTCCTATCCTATGACTCATGCTGGAAACCCATAAACCTCAAGTGTGCTGGAGATTTTTAATCAAACTCCTTGTTTCATCACTATAAACAAATAATTGTTAGCGTTAAGCTTTGGGGAATGATGGATTCTCCTGAACAAGATGCTGACTGGTTTATTCTGAAGCCTGATCCTACTCCTAATGTTACATTCACAGTCAGCTAAATATAGCTAATTTCTGTGATATTCAGAACTGAAGAAAGGGTAATTAGTGGTGTTTGTGTATTTGGAAAAAGCTGATTCTTGCAGGAAAACATGAACTCTGACTCCTACAAAGACCTTTAAATGGCAGACCCCACATGAAGAGCTGTATCCACCCCTCCATGTAGAGGAAGGAAGGAGCAGAAAAACTACTACTACTTTGGCCAAAACTGTGTCCACGGGAGTTGGGAAAGGTTGAGCCAACACGATATAGCAAGTGCATTTTCAACAAGTCAGCAGAGTCTCTGGCCATGAATGTCTGGTCCTTTCACTTGTGAGGAGCCTTGAAGATATAAATAAACAAATAAAATGAGAGTAAATAAATCAATAGGATGGAAAGAATAAAAAGCTGGGCACCACTTCTGCTGCTGGAAGCTCAGGGCAACCTGATGAAGTAACATGCTTCTTATGTAAAATGATTCCATTTGGAAGGTGTATCCCAAGATTTCTCTTTCAATGTCCCATACCCCCAAAATCCTTAGAGCTGCCAAATGTACAGTGGGGTGAGATTGGTTGAAAGAAATCTGTTAGTGAAGGGGGGGGCAGGGGAATAACACAAAAATGAGTTTGCAAGCCTGCCAGATAATGCAAAGTTTGGCTCTGATTGTGAGGGATCTGAAGATGCCAATATTGCATCCATATTGTACTCATCCAAGGATGTGATTCCTCTAAACTGTAATTAGGTTTTTTTATTTAGCATAGTTTTGAGATAAACAGTAGAGCATCCATATCCAAATAACAACAAGATAAAAAACAAACATGGAGCTAAGAGGTGGCCTAGAATGGGTTAACAAGAACCACTTATGAGTCCATGGTTGAATGTACAAGAAAGAACAGGGTAAAAAATGGATTAGAACTCTAAGTGCAGGGGGAAAGAGTGACAGAACTATCTCATTGTTTTCCAGACGATTGCACAGTCAGTTGATTCCTGTCTATTCTGTAATGAAAACATGTATGCACTGAGGATTTGTAAGGAGTGTTCAATACCAGAAATAAACACAATGGTGAAATGACTCAAGAATTTCATTGTACGAACAAGGCCATCTTTAGCCATAGCAAATCACATTTTTACTAGTCTCTCCTGTCATAAGCAGTTAGAGTACAGTTTACCCTGTGCAGAGGACCAGCACAAAAGCCTATGTGCCACTTAAGCTGTCAAAATAAGGCGCTTAGTGAGATTTTAAATGGTGGCATAAGCCTTTGTGCTGACCCTCTACACAGAGGTGAATGTTGCCCTTAAAGAATTTGCCTAGAAACTTCACCGTTTCTCCTAGATGATGACTAAAAGAAAATATATAGCGATGTGAGTTCTGTGTCAGGCATGGCCCCACATGCAGCTCTTTTACAGTTTAAGTGTGGGTCACGAGCCCCCATGTACCCTTATTCTCTGCCTACCAGACTGGGCAGGGAACAGGACTAGGGGCTTCTGTCCTGAAGGGATGGGGGTTTAAGGGTTTAGCTTTGGGGGGGCAGGGGTTTTGAGGCAGAAGCCCTGGACCCCAGTAGGCGCCGCCCCACGGGGCAGGATGTGCGTGTCTTGTGGCTCTCGACCTTCTGAAGATTATTGCATGTGGCTTGGAGGGTCAGTAAGTTTGGCCTGTTATCTGTGATGTGTTGTTTTTTAACAATCCAAGACTGAGATAAATGTTTCCATATTTTTAACTTCCAGTGCAATTGGGGGGAGAAGAGAAGGGAAACAGAGAGGTGTGTGGGGTTGTGTGTGTGTGTGGTTGAATTCAAATATTTCTCTACACATTTGCAACCCAAACATTACAGCACAATGCTAGTGCCTGGCATCCAGAAAGTGAAATGGTTGAGAAACAAACTAAAAAAACCTAACTCTTCTATTTTCATTGTCCTGACTCCAAGCAGAGCAAAATGTCAAAAGGAAACAACTGTAGATAGTACTAAGTAAATTATATTTTTAAAATTCATTAAACTTTTCTATTTTTAATAGATGATGATTAAGCAGAGGCTGTTCTAAATATTTTTTGGCTGAATTATGCTGAGCATAAAATGGCTGTAAATCTTTTTCCTTGACAGATCATCATATCCAACTGTTCTTGAGTGTCACTCTAAAATGACAACTTTTTGAAGGGAAGTCCCATCCTTGACACTGACCATGCAAGTAGATGTAACACTCTCTCTATCAATCAAATAGTCAATTGAGAACAAATTCACATTTACAATGTCAACCTGCCTCTGAGAATTGCAGATACACTGAAATCAATAATTAGTTATTTCACTGGTTGGACTCAATAATCCCCATATAGACAAAGTTCTCCTACAGAGTAGTAATAATTGGTAATTAAAGTTCTGCATCTCAAAAAAGTACCTTAATTTATCTCTAGCACTAGCCAATGTGATCGTCCTGGGCCATGTCTACACTAGCACTTATGTCAACAAAACACCCCCCATACCAATATAAGTTTTGCCAACATAAGCACTTGTGCACAGCTCTATGTTGGTGGGAGACGCTCTCCCACCACCATAGCTACTGCAGCTCGTTGAGCTGGTTTTATTATGTCGATGGGAGAGCTCTCTCCCATCGGCATAACGTGGTTACACGAAAATAACAGGAGTACTTGTGGCACCTTAGAGACTAACAAATTTATTAGAGCATAAGCTTTCGTGGGCTACAACCCACTTCTTCGGATGCATATAGAGTGAAACATACGCACAGCTGTATCGTTACAGCTGTGCCAGTGTAAGCTTGTAAGTATAGACATGGCCTTACTTTCTCCAAAAATCGCCTTCTTGTAGGCCCAAACCCATAATCTTTCAGAAATCTCTGAATAAACTTCAGGGCGGGGGGAGAGGATGAAGCTGAGTGTGATTCATTCGCTGGTCTGTATTAGCCAGGAAGTCAAACTAGATTATCACAATGGTTCCCTTCTGATCTTGCAATTTCTGAATCTGTAAGAGAGAGTTGGGAGGGACAAAGAAGCATCAAGAAGAGTCAGGGAATGTTTTAAGAGATAATTGCAGACAAGGAAAGGAGGGGGTAGCAATCGGTGGAGTCTGGGGAGCATCTGGGAAGGGCACATGTGGGGGGGATCCAGCAAACAAGGGGAATGCTGAAGAGTCAGAATTACAGTGCTGAATGGCTGGATATCTGGATTTCTAACATCAAATGGAAGCTGAACATGAAGGAAGGATCTGTACATACCTTTCAGAGTCTCTTTGTAGGTTCTTTCATGGCTAGAAGCCATCTCAGGTTACCTTAGTCCTGAGTTTACGCTGTAAAGACATTGCTGACAGGCCTAGGCAGACTTAAATGCCCAATGTTGAATTGAAGTGTTATGTCATATCTATGCTAGGATCTGTGTTTAGATTGGTGTCTCCCTTTGTCTATGTGGTACATAGTACTTGCTGTGTATGAGGTTTTTGCCTGCAAAAATTAGAGCTGCTTGGTCCAATACACATTGAAAGGTGGGTGGGTGTTTGCGTGAGTTTAATAACTAATCTTACTGCTGGTTGAACATTTTTTGCAGAACAAAAAATGGTGGTTTCATCAGAATAGAAATTTTCTGTGGGTAAATGTAAATTTCAATGAAAACTTTTGATCTTTTTCTGCTTGGGAGAATTAAAGCAACAATTTCATTTTGAATCAACATTTCTAAATGATACCATACTTTTCCCAAACAGATAACTTCTTCACTTTACTGGTGCCTATAAATTGACTGTAGATCCCTGGTTACAATGTGCTATTCCAAAGTTTATGCAAAGCTTGCAAGGAATTACACACAAAACTAGACCTTTCATCAATTTACCAGCAGGTGGCATTAACAGAGCAGTGAAAGAAATTTTAGACCATTACCACTGAAACTAGTTGAATAGGTTGCAATGAACATTTTTAGTAAATATATTTCTGTTAACATTATCTGCCAACATGTTTCAGTTTTTACAGATCTGATCTTTGTTTGAAATTATCTGACAAATGTTTTAGGCAAAAAATTGTTTGCCTGAAACATCACTTGCAAACCATTCACTGAGATGGTTGCCTCGAGTCTTTGTTATTTATAGTTCTACTATTTGTGCTATGTGATTGGGTACCTAAGAAACTGGGTATTGTTTCTGCTCCTTGACTGGATGACTGAAATGTTTATAAAAAGGAGGAGGGGGCTTGAAAAAAATCACTAAAGTTGTGACTATTTGCACAAAGATCTTATGAATATCTGCGACACTTTCAGAATAAATACATATTTTCATTATGGTTTGGATACTCATTCCAAAAGCACTCTTGTAAACAAACCTCTCATGCGAATGTTTGCGGAGAGCGGATAGAAGATGAAGGTCACAAAAGCTGTCAAAGCAAATTCACTTTATTTTTTATTCAAATGAATATTGTTTTTATTGTTGTTTTAAGCATTTGCTCATCTCTAACTGCCACTCACTCTTGCTTATAACTGTTTCAGTATAAACTGACTTCCTTGTTATTTATCAAGTTCTTTATCTGAGGGAGCACATCCATCCAGATAGATCCACTCTTCTGTCTCTGAAATTTTCAGATGACTTGTGATCCGTTTGTAAATGGACCTGTAAACTAAAGCCTCAGTGCCAAAGGTCACAACTCACCAGTGAAACTGAGGAAATGCAGGGAGGAGCATGCAAATCAAATTAATAAAGGAACTTTGGAGGTCTTTTCCGTGAAACAAATTGTTTTAGTAAAGGATTCCCCAGGCAAAGGGAGGGAGTGGATTAAGGTGTATATTCTGGACCAGTAATATTTATTTAAAGTGAGTGGGAAGGTAGCTACCTGACACTTTTGCTGTCATAAAGGCTATAATTGCCACCCATAAATCTTAAGCTTTCCCAGAGTTAGCCAGTACTGGCTGTACAACCAGCTGTAAAACTGTATGATATGATGGACTTTGCTAAGAGGACTCCGCCACCACTGGAAACAGAAAATTCATGGGTGAATTCCTGGATCCATTGAAGTCAATGGCAAAACTCCCATTGACTTCAGCAGAGCCAGGGTTTCACCCCATATATTTGTATGAACAAGTTTCTATTTCAGCAAGGGAAATATAAATATGCATATATGTGTAAAATCGGTCTTGGAATATGTACACACCATGAAAATGTTTGAAATCTTTGGCTTGCTGTCTGGTAGTGATTAGAATGCCAACGTATTGCTATACGCTCCATAATTTGTTGACAAATACGTGTTCAATATAGGATGCAGGAAGTGAAAAGAATGTGTGTCAAATGCTGGCAGTGGCAATATAAGTAGCACAAGAGAAAACAGGATAGCTTTGAGCAAGGCAGATCCTCCTTTTCAAACCAAGTAAGGGTAACTGATTTCTAAACAATTAAGGAACAAGAACACCCAAGATGTGTTGCTTGAAGCCATAATAAAAGAGATAATGGTTTGTATAGGTTCCTTATATTACTAGTGCTAGAGACCCATGTAATATGATCATGGGGAAAATTGCTTTCACAGAGGCACTGATTCTACTCAGTACCAGTGTCTGCGTCCAGTCTATAATTCCAGTGGTGTATTTTGTTTCGTAGAACAACCAACCAACACCTGTTTAGAACATGACATGAAAGGGCTTTTAAATTCTAGATGTAATTCCCAAATTGTGCCAGTTTTCAAAGCAGCCCCTTAATATAGGCTTATGCTTCAGAAATGATGTTTGAACATACAAATTCTATTGTCTCTGCTGACTAATTATGATGATACCTGTGTTGTTCTTTGCCAAGCAATCAGAATTTATTCATAGGTACTTTTGCCAGCTGTGCTTTGGAAAATGCTTTCCAATAAGGCTCCACTTTTTATGCTTTATTAATATTTATTGCTTACTGGATGCAGTTGTATGTTTATCTATTTGCCTAAAAGAGCTTGAACAAAATGCAGCAAAAGGTTTTCAGTAGAAAAAAAAAAAGAAATGGCTGACTATAGATTGTGCTTATTATGCAGTTGTTCATGGCATGTTAACTAGATCTCAGTTATACACCAGACTGACTTTCCCCACTTTTAGTATAAGTACTAAGTTCTGATGCAAATTATAACCATGCACAGACAACTAAGGCCCTGATTCAGCAAAGCGCTGACCCACACACTTAACTTTTGTTAGGTATATCTCCATATATTTATATTATATTACATATCTCATAGAACTGGAAGGGACCCTGAAAGGTCATCAAGTCCAGCCCCCTGCCTTCACTAGCCGGACCAAGTACTGATTTTGCCCAAGATCTCTAAGTAGCCCCTTCAAGGATTGAACTCACAACCCTGGGTTTAGCAGGCCAGTGCTCAAACCACTGAGCTTGTTACATAAGAAGTCCCATGTACTGTGCTGTGCAGAGGTGCCAACTCCATGGCTGGAGCACCCACGGAAAAAAAATAGTGGGTGCTCAGCAATCACCGACAGCCTCGCTGATCAGCTCCTCCCCTTCCCCCCCCACCTCCCGCCCACCAGGAAGCCCTGCCGATCAGCTCCTCCCTCTCCCCCCCTCCAGTGCCTCCTGCCCGCTGGTGATCAGCTGTTCAGCAGCATGCAGGAGGTTCTGGGGAGGGGAGGGGTGGAGTGGGATCGAACACCCCCAAGGAACTCAGAAAGTCGGCGCCACTGCTGCTGGGTCAAGGCCAAATTCCTGAAAGGAACTGGAAATCTGAAGAGAATATTCCTATAAGTATAGCAACTGTAACTGTTGTTACACTCATCATTCATTACAAGAAAATGTAAACTATGGTTACACTGAGGGTATGACACCTTATTTCAGAGGCAGGGTGGGTGAAGTAATATATTTTTTTATTGAACCAAGTTCTGTTGGTGAGAGAGACCCCCTTGTCTATGCAGAAGAAATGTCTTCTATGAGGCCATTGGAAAAGACAATATTAGATGTAGATATGATACATGAGCAATCTAAATCCATCTGGACACCTTTAAGTCAGTAAAAAAATATGTATGAAAACTACTAATTGCTGGTGCATAATTCTGACACACTAATAACATGGCCACAAGTTCAGTGGATAGAGTCATTTAGAATTTATTGCATTGCCATAAAACAGAATTTAAAATTATGAACTTCTCCCCGTCATATCAGCAAACTGTTATAATCAATCGTGTTCTTCATACTTTATTAGCTTTTAAAACAATTTGCGCTTTGGGCCAAATTTCACTCCATGTTACACTGCACAACCCCATTGACTTCACTGAGTTGCACAGTTGTAACAGAAAGAAGGATCCGTTCTCTTTTATCAAAGTTCCTAAACTGCATACTTACAACTTACAGGCCAAATCCTCTCATCTTATTGGCATGTGTAGTCAAGTGGGTAAGGCAAGCAGGAGTTAGACTTTATTCATATAGGCTGGGGTTGTCTACATCAGTGGTTGATGACTTCCAATTCCAAAGCAAGACTATTGAGAGCAAATCTGCTCCTTTAGCAAGATTACAATGCAATATTTATTATAACAATGTAAAAATGTCCCTGCATCAGTGAGCTACAATTTCTAATTCTCATAAATACACTTAATGGCTTGCATGCTTCAGCGCTAGCATCAGAGACTAATTTTGCAGTGTAGGTAAACAAGATTGTGACTTCCAACAGACCATTTGAAGGGAAAATTGTCCTTGAGCTGAGACGCCATTTTCTACTGGGGTTACAGTAGACTCTTGTGTGCTTAGACAGCTGTAAAAGCCACATTGATTGATTGATATACTGTTCTCCAATGACAATTCAGATGTCAAACTATTAAGGGCTGAATTTTGATTATGGCTGTTGGGACACTACCGTATACATAGCATGTAATGAGACTTGTTTGCTAAATTCACCAGATGTTGGCATAGTTTGGAAAATGGGTTACTTTAACATAGTTAAGCAACTTTAAACTGTGTTAAGTTAAAACATTTCAGTACTGGTTTCAACCCTTAGGGAAGTAGCCAGCTCCCAAGGGCAGGTCATCTGGGAGCTAGCTAATTTCTTAAGTGTAACATGCTACTACTGGAGGGTGTTATGCAGAGAGAAAGCGGCTGTCTGGCGGTTAGGAAATGGAGCTAGGTAGGGATTCATAGGGTGCAGCATGTCCTGTTCCATCCCGTCTCTTTCCCTGTCCTGTTCTACTGATGTGATCCTGCTGTTGGTCACTGACTCCTTTCTCCCCATGCCAAGCCAGAGATAGGAAGGGACCAATATAAAGCCTACAGTGCTTCACTTTGGGAAAGCAACCAAGCAGAATCTGGTGGCCATCAACTGACCAGGGCACTCAGGTGCTTGGAGATGAGGAAGGGCAAGAGTCGTAGAAGAGACTGACTGACTTTCAATCAGACATAGGCACCTGTTGGTGTCACTAGGCATAGCTACCAGGTAACTCGGGAGAGTGGAAGGCCATACGTGCCGATGAAGCCCTTCTGCTCTGGGTCTAAGTGAGCCACGGTGACTCCATTTTGTGAACTTTCACCTACTTCTATGCTAACTGCTTACATGTTGAAGCAGAAATGTACTGGTCAGCTTTTCTCTAGCAGACAGCTGCTGTTTTGCTCGCACTAACAGAAATGTAGTGATAAGACGGGGGAAGACTGCTGCACAGGCCTTGCAAGGTCAAAGATAAGCATGCTAATGGGAAAGTTTCTAACATGCACAATGTGTACCTGCTGTAACTGTTGTCTGGAAGGGAGGGGTAGGAGGGGTAAGAGGGAGTAACAGAACAAAGGCTTACACAGAAACTGCTTGGAATATAAAAGGGAACATTTGCTGGTATGTGCTGCGCTTGATTTGAGACATGTTGGTCTCCTAGTGCCTATTCAGAGCTCTTGAATAAAGTGGGTTTTGCTTCTCCACACCTGGTGTGATTATTGGCGTGAAGCACACCGGGCAACGAACCCCGCTGTTTGCCTCCTCAGGCCCTTTTGGGCTGGCAACACACCTAATTCACTTTTGAAAATGGGCCTTATGCTACTGAGTCACTTAGGCACTTTAATTTTTTTTGCCACTAATCTCTTAAAGCCACCTTGGAGCCCATGCAGAGAAAGAATTGAGATTCTTATAGTATGGGAGAGCAAAGGTGAGGTAGCTGTCTCTGCTACCGCAATGCAACATCATTTGTGTTTTAAGGGTGTATTTGACACAGACGCAATAGCGATGGGCACACTAGAAATGCCTAACATAGAACTTTGCCCTGACCTGGATAGGAATCTAACTCCCCTCCTTACCCTTGGTAACATGATTATGTGCCGCAGATGAAAGGTAAGATTCTTTGCAAGTAATTCTCTAATCCATACCCATCTTTAATTATCAAATATTTTTTTAGGATCGGTAGCATTTGTGATAGGCATAACAGCTCTTCATCAGCAAGACAAACTGGGATATATCCCCACCATCAAATGTTATACCAATCCACAACATGGCCTCTATTGCTAATACTGCTGCTGATCTCTCTAAGGTGAAGTGTAATTTTGATCACTATAGACAACCATTTTAACTGTGAGCATCTTGATACCGCCAACGCAGACATTTAGTGAACTAAAGTAACAATTCTATTTAGATTATATTGATATGTCAACTTCTGGGGCAAGAAAGTACATCCTGTATCTAAGGAAACCTACAATTTACAGATGTGCATTTTATTACTCAAACTCATAATGTGTAATCTTTCTTTTAGCACTAAGTAAAGCTTGAAGTTTCACTATGCAAACTCAATGCTTTCTTGTTTTGTATTGCCATAGAACTTAAGAGTTGCCAATCAAGAGGCTACCAGCTAGGGTGACTGGATGGCCCGATTTTATAGGGATAGTCCCAATATTTGGGACTTTTTTCTTATATGGGCGCCTGTTACCCCCCATCCCCATCCCGATTTTTCACACTTTCTATCCGGTCACCTTATTACCAGCAGCGAGTTTGGCCCCAGGCACAAGTTAGAGCAGCTACAGGGCTCAGCTGGAGTGGCCTCCTGGGTTATTTTGCTGGTCCTGAATTCCTGAAGGGTAGTGCATTCTGGCCACGCCCACTCCCACCATTGCAGCACCCTTCCACCAGGAGAGGGGAAGGGCAGGAGCAGATGGTGCAGCATTATTTAGGGTGGCTTTTCACTAGCGGAGGTTTCCCCACGCAAGGAATCCTCAGCTGGCTCTTTAAAGACGCTTTCCATCCCCTTTGTGTCACCAGAGCAGTGCAGAGGGTACAGAATGGGAGCCTGGACTTGGACCCTTGCCTTGGCACCCAAGATATTAGCTCTAATAGGCACTAACGTGTCATTTATCGAGATGAATCATTTTTCATTAATCCTGTACCTTTATAATGGGCTCGATAACTGTTTCAAGACTGATTTTCATATCCAGTGGGAAGGAGCAGTAAAAATTAATTTTTATTTTATCTTGAATGATAATCCCATCTTCCAATAAAGAGTATTGCTATAGGTGGCATGTGTCTCATTTTTCTATGGGGAAAAGAATGAAACCATTATAGCTTCTGGATTTGGTAGATTTATATGGTACAGTACCTGCACGTACTGCCATTCAAATTTCATCTTGTTGCAAGTATTACGAATTGCCTGCCTGGGTTTTTTTCCCCTCTCGCTGAGGCAATCAAATAATCTTATCTCCTCATTCTTCTGTTTTAATCTATTCTCTCAGAACCTCAAATGATAGGTTCTCTGTTTGTAATAAAAATATGTTGTTATTATTATTGAGTGTTTAGAATCTCCAACCTAGATGAGAGCCCCTTTGTGCTAGGCACTATACATGCATCTAGAGATTGGTCCTGTCCCAAAGAACTTACAATCTAAATAGACAAGACAGTCAATGGGTGGGACAGAAAACATAGGCACTGGGACGGAAAAAAGAGGCCAATATCCTGCCAATATCTTAAAACATATTAGGAGCGTTAGACAGTGCTTGGCACTAAATACCAATGGTTAGATTGATTTTAGTTCTGGGCTGCAAAGGAGCAGGCTGGATCTGGGTTCTCCAATCCATCATCCATATGCTTTAAGACCTTTACACCAGAGTTTCCAGCAATAAGGTCCACTAGCTTTATTTGGAGAGCTGAGAAATCAAGTACAGAGCTCACTTTTCATGAAGAAAGGAAACTTTTTTTTCCTGAATGTCAAATTCCTTTCCCATTCAATAGGTAAATAGTGGTACAGAATGTCAGGTTGAAAGTTGTGTTGAACCACATTTTAAAAGAACACATTTCACAGGAGTTAATAGTGGGGTTTTTTAGCGTACAAGTGAGCAAATAATTATCCTTTAAAATCATAGTTGTTGCTTTAAACCACCTCTGTGTTGTACTGTCTGTGTGTGAACTTTGGCTAACTCTTTATGCAAATCTTTGTATTTCAGTAGAACATAGTAATCAGATTCAGCCTTAGAGTTAGGAACAGGTGATTGTGTTTGGATAAAATAAGAAATAACTAACTCCTTGACCAAAACTGGAATCATCCCTGAACCTTTGTAGATGTACAATAAAGTGCATTTCATATTTTTGAACCCTGATTAATTTATTTTTAATTGCTGTGCTCCTCTACATTTCCTGCTTCCAGCCAGGACAGGAAGCAAAAACGCCAAAATCCTACAAAAAATTGTTCTGATTCAGGGCACAGGGTCAATTTTTTAAAGGTCTCTAGGTGCCTACGAGTGTACATAGCTACCTAATGGAATTTTCAAAAGTGCCTAACCCCCATAGACTTGTGCTTAGCTGCACATACTTATTTTTAAAATAATCCAGGTATTTGTTCTAATTTTGGCTCCATTCCCATGGCATGAATTCCCCCTTCTCTTGAAGACATGAGGGTTGCATTGGTGCAGCAGGGAACAACTGATTGAATGTGCCTCCTGCAGGTTTCATTCAAAAAGGATAGTATGCTGAATGATCTTTGTCCTGTTTTCTGCAGGGCCTTAACCCTTTCCCTTGTGACACTATTTACTAATTAACTCATTTGCCCAGAAAGTAGAAAAGGCACAGGAAAGCAGTGCCAGGGGAAGAGAGATTCAGAGAAGCAAACTCTCAGTTAGTCCCAAGAGAGATCTCCCACCTCTCCTACCCTTGATCTAAGGGGCTGAGGGTTATGTGCTGTTGTAGATAAGGTGCTGTGCAACACCGTAAAGGTGACAGGGGAAACGTAAATAAACTACAGGTGGTGCTCACAATCAGAGTGTCTCCGAGTAGGCTGTGTGCACAGAAACAGACAGGAGTGGAGGGCGCGCCCTGACAATAAAAAAAATTTGAGGCAAAATGAAAGATTACTTTAAGAACTGAGACATTGATTCCAGGTTGGGGGAAAACACCAGTAAAGTCATTCCAAAGAGTAATGATGCACAGCCAGACAGTGACGTCATATTCTCTCTTTATTTTCTTTTGTTTTTTTGATGCATCCTTATATTCTCATGATGCGATCAAAGTTCTCATAGCATCCTCATCTTCAGGATATCCTCCTATGGAATCTTTCCCCTTCAATGGAGTTAAAGTTCTTCTTTCTGTTTTATGACCGTCTCTTCCTCAGTGAGATCCTCTTTGCTTTCTCCAGAAGGAGGCTTTAAAAAATAAAATACACCAATGATGTTCCACGTTATAGCTTCTCAAGATAAGAGAATCGCTTTAGTGAGTGTTTGTTCTCTGAAAAATGTGTTTTAAAAATATTATAAGAACTTTAGATGATTTTTCTCTTTTACATCTTAATGAGATCAGAGCTACTGCTGCTGTGACCAAAAAATGAGATCTCGCACCCACACATCAGCCCCTGGGCAAAGCTTAGATGAGATGCCCTTTGTGTGAAATTCTGATAAACTCTTGAAAAACCAGTCACTCTCACTATGTAATGCATGGGCAGATCTAAAAATCCTGTAGAGATAATGCTCTGTCTTTTCTAATGCAACCTCAAAAGAGCTGCCCTTTGCTTTTGCTATTTGTAACCTCCCCAGTAATGGAACAAAAAGTATTACTCCAACAGGGGATTTTCACATCAAGCAGTGCACTGTGCAAAAAACCTAGTGTATCCTGCAGTACTATGCTGGACAAATTTGGATGTCCTTCAATAAGGACAGCAAATATAAGCAGGTGGGCTAATGCCAACCGTTCCCCCTCGAGCAGTGCAAAGCACATCTTGGATGGGGTTTCAGACTGGCTGTAGAATTACTCTGCAGGCCTTATACAGTGGAATAAGGCACCAAGAGAGAAATGGCAGAATGCACATAGCAATGTAGTACAGCACAGAGAAGAGTGAGTGAATGTGACTCCTAACCCTCCTTCAAACACGTGACTGGAGAACCTTCACCACAGCCGCAGCCCCTTCATGTGTACAGCAGGAGAAGAACCTCTGCTTCCCAAAACCAGCTGCTTAGTCATCGATCCATCAGTAAGCCCTGAGAATGAGCCTGAGTGAAGGGTGAATCACATTCCTCAGTATTTCTCCATCCACCATCTCATTGCTTCCCCGCACCTTTAAAGGACAATTTCAGTGGCATCCTCAGTGCATCCGGGGCACCTGCCTTCTCACTCCTTTTGGCAGAATAGGCCCTGGATTCCAGTGAAAGGCAGATTATGCACCAAGTTGTCCTTGCATGTCCTTTCTCAGCAGAAGTTAGGTGTGAGGACTCTGCCATCACTTTTCTAAGGGTTTTCTACATGTAGCTTGAGTCTCAGGTTGTTAAACTATATTATTTGTCATTAACTCTTTCATAATGAAATATGTGTAAATATGCAACTGAGTCAATATGGAGCATCTCGTGCATACATAGTGTGCTCTGCAGCAGATGAAGCCCAGTCTTCTGGAGACAGGTTGAGTCAAGGGCACCAAAACTTGTGGTTGGTGATCCAGGCTATAGTCCAATCCAGATCACAAAAAGGAAAGGAAAACATTGCAGTTACTTCTGCCACAGTGCTTAGAAAGGAGAGAAGCCCCACTGAACTTAACGGGAGTGGAAAAAATAGGAGCTAGATGTGAACCTTTCCAATTTTCATCCAAACCAACTTTGGCTGAGGCTTTGATTTGTAAAATCAAAACCCAGTCAAAGTACAGTTCTTTCTTGCCCAAATGGCAATTGCTTCCTGCTACAATTGCTTCCTTCTAGTGTGTGGTTACACTAGCTTCTTGGCTCAGAGACCTGTAACATGAGCATCAAAGAAGGATCGTGTGTTGTAAACCCGGGTGTGACAGAGTGGAAAGTCAAATCCTTTACCTTTTTGGTTGCTTCTGCTTTTGGCTTGCTTTGTTTTTCTAAGAATTCAGCAAAAGCCTCCAGGGTATATTCCCCATCATATACCACAACCTGAAAAGAATAGAAGGGTAAAGAGTTATTCTATGCATAAAATGCCTGAAATCAGACCACAGTACACAGGGATTTCTGAGTTATGCAGGCGTATCAGACTCTGGACTCTTGCATTTAGTTTAGAAAGCCATGGAGGAGACTCAACAAATTATAAAGTATAATTGGGTATCCGGAATGGGGAAGGAGATAGATACAAATACCTGTGAGAAGAAAGGAGGGAATCCTACACAAACCAGACAAAGTCCCTTACCTTATTATACTAGGCCTGGATCCTGCCAACTAACTATTGACATCTCATGCATATAGTTAAGCAGATGCATGCATTTTTTTTGCAGCATAGAGACCATAAAGAGTATGGGTGAGCTTTTCAAAGCTGCCTAAAGGATTTTAATTGGAATTGGACATCGAAAACTATTAGATGGCTTTGAAATCCTCCACCTAGGATGATTAAACTAGAACAAGAGGAGGATGAAATAAAGTAAATTTGCCTATACTTAACAGCTGTGTAGAATACTTCATGTGTTGAGGCAGAATGCATTGCTGAATGTTTGTTTAGGGAGTTTGGAAGAAAGATCATTTCACACTGAGAGCTTTAGAATTCTCCAACAATCACTGAATACAGCACCGTTTTAGAGGCTTTTTCAAAACGTGTTGTGTGGGAGCTTAAGGAAGATTGTAAATGTGTTTAACCATAATGTAGTGCAAGGTTGTATTTGCTTAACACAAAAGTGTCCACTTGTGATCTGAGCAAATTTAAACATCCTCAGGCAATGTAAACTGGTCTATCTGCACTGAAATAAATTGGACTATGCTGATTTACCCCAAAGGAGGATCTGCCCTGTTTGAATTCAAAATACTGTGTGCAAAATTCCTCCATTCCCTTGTGATTTCAGTAGACTTACACCAGGTATTAATTTTGTCCAGGCATTAAAATAGTTTGAATATGATAAGAAACTATACAGCTGTCTTATGTGATGTTTTCTTAAAAGTGCTCATGGTTTTTTAAGTTTCTTGTCAAAACAACTGTTTTGTTCTCCTTCAGAGAAGATAAATGTTCTCCAAAAAATCTTGAGCCTGTCTGACCTCTGATGAGGTAATCAATGATAGCTAAAGCAGCAGGGTCTCAGAAGGTTGTCAAAGTGAGCTAAACCACCCTCTTAAGCTGTTCTTGGGGTTTGCAACCAGGGAGAATTTTCAACATCTCTCAGAGCATTCAGTTCTCAAGAGGATATAAATGTGTATGTCTCACTTAGTGCCAAGAAACAAAAACAAATGTCAGCCTTAAACGCCATCTGAAAAATTGCTAATTTATATTTTATTTGCACACAGCAAACAGGGAGACAGTCTACTTCATCAAAAGATCTCAAATAGTGCATGGCAGACTCAACCACTCCTGAGGGTGTTAGCAGATGAAATATCTCCATGTTCCTTCAGCTCTGATGGTAACTGTCCCCATCAGATAGTTAAATGCCGACTATATTTTTTCAACTCCACATTTACCTAGGGGATTTAAGAGTTTTCTGATTCAGTATGGTGGCTGATTGCTTTTGACAACAAAGTGTCCTCTTTATGTCAATGGTCACTATTCACTTGTTAGAATAAACAAATCTTTATTAAGGCCAAGACTTCAAAAAACAGACCCTTGAGCACTTCTGAAAATCAGGCTGTTTACACAGGTATCCAAATGTGGACTTAAGAGCTGAGCCCCCACCAGCTTTCTAGTTACTCATTTAGAACCCTAGCCAGGCTCCTAGTTTTGAAAATCTTGTTCACGGGCCGAATCCTGCTCCCACTGAAATCGGTGGGAGTTTTGCCAGTGCTGTCAATGAAAGCAGAATCCAGTCTTAAATGGCCAAAATCTAAAGGCCTGGTTTGAATGAGGGACAGCTGACGCCGCTGAGAAAAAATGGGTATTCCATAAAACCACCTTTGTATTGTGAGAAAGTGTCTGATTGCACATCAGTCAACTGAATAGGCCCGGGGCAGAGCATGCAGTAATGTTTAGTTTCCTGATGGCTTTATCACAGTCCTTTCAGGACAGCCTGAGGGAGATTATAGTGGTCGGAAGTCATGACATCCTCCCTACCTTAGTCCTAGAAAACAAGGACCTGATCTTGCTCCTATTGATGTCGATGGCAAAAACTCCCATTGATTTAATGAGAGTAGGATCTAGCACTCAGATGTAAGGGGGTTTTGGTATTTACCTGGGGAAGGGGGAAATCTTATCTCAAGGGTTTTACTCTCCAAGCTTTTTTCACAATGTGAGGTTAAAGTGACATCCAGAAAGTTACCACTATCTTCATCCAGCATAGAGCTCTTCCTATCTGTAATTCTTTAACAGTGAAAGGTGTTGGATAGAGTAGACACTGATACAGAACCACCAACCCTCTGACAACAACAGAATCCCCATCTTGGGAGTCGGGCATTCCATGAAGCATTGTAATTACTATCCCATTTGTTGAAAGCTGACAATCATCTTGGTGCTGTACAAATATACAGAGATGTGGCTGCTGCCTCAAGGAAGTTATGCTCAAGACGGGACACAGCGACAACAGTTCAGACTATGTGTCCCCTATGTGCTGGCATGATTTTCACCTGGTGTGTTAGAACCATACAGTCTGAAAGACTGTGAGGGAGAAATAGGTTCTGGGAAGAGATTGGTAGGAGATCATTTGGTGCATGAGAAGACCGAGACTAACCCATGCAGAAGGGTCAGACTGGAAGAAGATGCAAAGATCAGAATGGGAGAGGCTTACACAGAGGGGAAATGCACAATCTTCATTGACCTTTGTCACACTAGCATTTAGTTCCCATCCCTAACAAGAGAGAGGGATAAACACCACAGAAGTATTACAAGGAGCAAATATTTGTAATTGTGCTGTGTATTTCCTGCTCCTCTCTCTCTCTCTCTCTCTCTCTCTCTCTCTCTCTCTCTGTCCATCTTTTTAGCATCTGGGCACCAAACTCCAGTCTAAGGCAGGAATGTGGTAGGAGAGATTATAAGCTCTTCGGGGCAGGGCCTATCTTTGTATTATGCATGTACAGTGCCTAGCACAATGAAACTCTGATCCCTGACTGGGGCCTCAGAACACTACCACAATTTAGATAATTAGTAATAAAATTCAGCGACAGCCTGGTGTGCCAACTTTTCATTAATTTTTTTTAGAAAACAAAAGGTCATTAATATGTTTTTTAAAAGTATTGAGTGGAAAACTGCTAAGTGAGAAGGATGTAGAATGTAGACATTAAGGCCAGACCCAGTAGGGATGTGCGGGGCTGCTGTTCAGTTCATTAGAAATTGTGCATGCACGTCCAAGGGAAGAATCTCTCCCTAAGAGATTAAATGAGGACAAGTACAAATGTCTTAGAATTTAATTTACGTGTGGGCCATGAGGAGAAAAATGAAAAGCTGAGTAATGTTTTAATTATAACAGTATCATAGAATTGAATTTCTTTGATCCAGAGCTGGCGTTTTCTCTTCAATTAAATTATCCATGTGGATGGAGGATTATGACTATGTGGTTAATATATTTCTATTTCTTCTGTCCTTTCTTGCAGTAATACTTTCAGAACATTATGCAACATGATGGTACATTACATAGCATATTCTAGAGATAATCAGCAATAGCAACAGCTCTTTATTTTTTTTTATTAAGAGGCACTTGAATTTGCTGCTACTGTGGTTTGTGATATTGGCAGAGCTGTCTGGCAAAGAGTTTCTGAAAAGCTCAGAGGACATGGCCTCTAAGACAATGTAAACGTGTTTTCATAAGCCAAACTGCTACAGAAACAATTCAAGCAGGTAACATGAATAGAGCACTGGGGTGAATAAGTCCTGAGTTGTGTTGTTTTTTGTTGTTGTTTTTTTAAACGAGTGTTACACTAAGCAGCCCCTGCAGAATCCATTCTCAGAGGCTAGCACAGGACCATGGCTGTCGGTATTTTAGAGGTTAGGGTTCTACAAACACCCCTGAAAGTCCAGGACCACTGGAACCTGGGACAGTACAGGGATTGACTCAGGTCACCAGTGACTATGACTGTATAAACTTCATCAGTCCAGGTCTGTTAAAAGTCTAGTATGGTCTCATACAAGAACCCGATACTTGTGAGTGAGGGCTGTAGGCAAATATTTTGCCCTTTAAACTCAGATTCCTGGCAGAAGTGGGTACATGTTGCTCCATAAGAAATATGTGAATAGATGAGGACCAACATTTTATTCTCACTTTCATGGCACCTTTCTCACATGCTCCCTCATTCTGACATACGCACACACACACATTGAATTCTTCTCACCTGGTTATTGGATCCAACAGGAAAGAATCTAAAGAATGGATAGCGGTCTAGCATAACTAACTGGATATCATTTGCTGTGAAGTCTATTTTGGCAATTACTATATTTTCATGATGTTCATATTTCTTGCCCAGCTCATCCCAAATTGGTAAGAGTTTCCTACAATCATGGGACCAAGGTGCATCTGTAATTTTAAAAACAAAAATAGATGTTCACAAATCAAGCCTATGAACTTACTCCACTGCTTTCACAGGAATACAGAAAATTGATAGGTGCCAGAGCTGAAATGGGCATTACTCACTTATTGAAACAATGGGGCAAACCAAGAAGCACAATGAAGACAGTAGGAGTTTTTCAGAGTAAGAACTGAGCAAAATCTGAGTAAAAACCAGATGTTGTGGCCTAACAAACACCTTTTCTTCTGGTACCACTTTTGGGTGGCAGGAAGGCTTGCAGCTCAAGTAGGTCCCAGCACCTCCATCCTTGTTACATAGCAATGCTTTACCGTCCTGAATTTAGGAGGGAGATGGATTATAGCCATAATCCAAATATGGATCGGTTTTGTGTGACTGATCCTTTTCTCTATTCTATATCAAACCAAAACTCCAGAAGTGAAATCCTGGCCCCACTGAGATCAATGGGAGTTTTATTATTGACTTTAGTGTGCCTAGGATATCGCCCCAGATTTGAATACCCCACATTTTGGGGGTGAAAGGTTCAAATTCCAGATCCAAATTTTCAGGTTGGGCCCCTCTCTCCTTAAGGTTTGGGGAGGGAGAGGAATCAGAATAAGCACTCAGAACGGCAGATGCATCTCTGAGCCTGCAGAATCCGGTATTAAATCTTTGGAGAAATGGCTTTCTCATGAACTTCCTGTTTCTGCATCAGTCAGGCCAGAAATACCATCATTTTGGCACTTCCATTTCGGATCTTGGGTGCAACCAAGAAGGGAATAAGCAAGCTAAAATGTTACAGAAATAGAAAGGAGGGAAGTTATTTTAACTCTTCTGCACCTCCATCTAGAATGGCAGAAACCTTGCAAGATCAGTTAATTGTGTAAAATTTCCATCAGCAAGGGTTGACTTTTCTTGCATTAGAAATGGAATCTGAAGGGCCCTTTCAGCTTCAGATCCAAAACAGAATCTAAATGATCTAGCTCCAAGTGTTGACTGTGAAACCATGAAATTCACGGCGGTTTGGATTCAAGGTTCCATTTTCGGCTTTTCTCTATTTTTATTTGAAAACCATTTGCCCCTCCCTCATTTCATGCCCTACACCAACAGTTCACTAGCAATTGCCAAACATCTCTTGAATGCATTTGTATATAGCAAAACTGCTGATCCTAATAGTACAGAATTAAATCCTTCATAATAAAAATAAACACACAAAGTCCTAGCAGGTCATCACATGACTTCACTAGAGAGGATTCCACGGTTGACCAAGACCATCAACCCAAATAAATCTTTCATCAGTTCAACAATGCAGTCTTTGTTACAAAGTATCTCTTGAAACAGCAAAATGTCAAGTACACACACAAATGATACGGAAAGCCAGTGTATCACAGGCGATGGATTATGCAATGCTTCATGTATTTGTCTTGCTTTCAAACTAATGTCACTCACATAAATCAGAGAGAGTTGCATGGAAGGAAGTATTTTGTGTATCAACTAAAAGTCACAACAGTTATTTATATATCAGGGAGGACAATCCAAAGGGCATGGAAGGATAGCAGAGCAGAGAATCCTAGGAATCTGATACGACTCTTGATGTATTGCGACTTAAAAATGCCCCTTGTTTGAAGTCCTTCGTCAATGGATCAGTGTCCATATTCAGGTCAATTTCAATAGGGTTTCTCTTTTTGGGTGTGTGGATGTGTGTGGGGGGGGGGGGGGGGGAGGGGTGATTTCAGGAAACAAAATCAAGATCTCATACTGTAGCCTTTCTAATTCCAGTGTCTTGTGTTCAGTGCCTGACTAGGGCACAAATACATGCTTTGTTCACAACACCAAACCAGGTAACAATAATTACTATGAATGAAATGGTCACAGATCAAAGCTGATGATTCCAGGACAGTACTAGTCTCTGGTAGAGCAGGGGTGGCCAACCTGAGCCTGAGAAGGAGCCATAATTTACCAATGTACATTTCCAAAGAGCCACAGTAATACATCAGCTGCCCCTCATCAGCACCCCCCCAGCTCCAAGTGCCTCCCACCCATCGGCAGCCTCCCCCTCCCTCCCCACACCTTCCGATCAGCTGTTTCATGGCATGCAGGAGGCTCGGGGGGGGGGGGAGGGCGGGCAAGGGAAGGCCGGCTCAAGGGAGGGGGCGGGAAGGGGTGGAGTGGGGGCAGGGCCTGTGGTAGAGCCAGGGGTTGAGCAGTGAGCACCCCCCGGCACATTGGAAAGTTGGCGCCTTTAACTCCAGCCCCGGAGTCAGTGCCTATACAAGGAGCTGCATATTAACTTCTGAAGAGCCACATATGGCTCCGGAGCCACAGGTTGGCCACCCCTGCTGGTAGAGTGTTGGAACTTCAGGATGAGTGTTGTACAGCTATTTGTGGGTATATTTCTGTGTTTCTTACATGTGGTTTCTTTAATGAAATAAGCAAACATATCCCAGTTGAAATGTAAAACTGGGGTCCTGAACATTTTGTGCAGGTATGGTTGTCCTGGTCAAGTTCCAATTTGCTAATGCAATTCTGCCCACCTAAATTCCCATGCATTTTCAACTCAAAGGTATTCATCACTTTTCTTTCCTAAACCTCAGTGGTGCCGTCTTGGGCCCTTAAACATTTTCCACATTCCTCTCTGGTGCTGCTGTAATTCAGCAATGGATGAAGGGGATCCTACAGATAGTTTGCAACCAGCTTTGGGATCCTAATTGAGTAAGAAGATTATTATCAAGATTCAGTTATTAGTATGTCCATTGGCATTTTTCTGTGGGAGATTATTTGATTGCTTAGAAGTCCAATTAATGCCTTTCTCCTCCCTGTCGCCTTGGAAAAATAAAAATTATTGTGAAAAATAGTTCTATGGCTCAGATTAGGTCAAAAGGTCCAAGGTTCAGAGAGAAACAGCAGCAGGAACAAGACTGTTAGAGGAGTGGTTTGGGTATCTTGTTTCATATGGAGGCAACTAAAAGGAAAATGAGGAGGCTGCATCAGTAGCATGATTGCAATGCAGTTTTCTCCACCATCCTTCTTACAAACTGTACTTCAAAAGTGTGGTGATAATCTAAGTACAGGCACATCTTTCTTTATGTTAATTATATTTGTTTCCCTAAGGCCCACCTTTTCCCAGTGGTGTTCATCAGAACACCAGCAAGCTTGGAACCATGTTCACAAAAGCCTAAAATTGGCATTATAGGGCTAGGTTTGGTCTTGGGTTATGCACCCAGGCAGAGGCACAATGGGGAGTCAGAACTCCTGGGATACTTGGCTTGTGGGTCTGGGTGCACAGAGTTACTCTGCACCTGCGATTCCCACCCTGGAGCAGGTGGATGGGCAGATGTGGGAAATAGGCAGAGCTGCTCTGGTGGTTGCAGGAAGGGAGAGTGATCTCCTGCTATTTAGGTCAGCAGGAAACTACTTCCCCTCGGAGCTAAGGGAAGCAGCAAAGAAATTGTGGCTCCTTTTCTGGGGCACTCCTAGTAAGATGTCCTCCATTTACCTTGAGATGTGTCCGTGGGACACAGTCTAGTTCCTATAGTATGGCACATTTGAATGTTACATTGTGCAATAAAATGCCAGGATAGCTTTGTCTTTCATCATCAAGATTTCACACTGCCTTGGAAAGTATTGGCTTTAGGGATCCCTATACAGAGCAATCTTAGGTCAGTACATGAACCACACTGTTTCCTTATGATATGGCACAAATCTTCCTATAATGCTTTGAGCAGACAGCAAAAGTATAGTAATGATGTAATGTATAGTGCTTCGTTTGATACAGAACAAATGCATTTGCATTTTCACATCAAAGTGATCATGTTAAAACAATCTAGAATGATACTCACAGAACATTACAAACACATTCTTGGTCTTATTAAAGGTGACCCTGTTGAAGTTCTTTCCAACAAGCACCTTAACAGGATTCTTGTCCCAGTCCTCTGGAATTTCTTCACTAGATACATGGGGCTAATCAGAAAGAGAAACAGGGATATGAAAGTGATATCAGGAAACCATATTCCGGTTCAGGTTTAAGTCAGTCCAACTGGACAATACTCACCCAATGCCCTTACTTACTATACTTAGCTTTTTAAAATATTGTGAGTTATGTCAAACTATAAATAGGTTACTTGAACCTACACGATCCAGTTGTCCTACAAAACCTGGCTGAATAAGAATCAAAAGCTAGAGAACTATAGAGCTTGTTTATTGTGGAAGAGGAGTGAGGTGGCTATATAACATAAATGCCACTGCCTAGATTTCTCCATCCCCTCCACATGATTCCTTCCTTCCTCTTAATGGAAGCTGTTAAATATGAAGGTAAATCATGCTTCAGAACATTGCAAACACAATACAGTTTACAATGTATCTGTCTTGGAACGTATGTGGCATGAACATTCTGATATCTCATTGCGATGACAAAATATTGTAATGAGAATAGAGAAAAGTGATCCAGCAGGAAATAATTCTATTGAAAAGGGTTATAAGGAGTCACAAAAATGAGGAAACCCCAATGGTGCAGGCAAATAGTATTATCCCTACTATACAGATGGGGAAAACGAAACTCAGAGAGGTTTCATGGTCTTATTTTCAGAGTTGTTCACCCTAAATGCCAGTTGAAGTTAATGAAATTTAGAGGTTCTCATCACCTTTAAAATTCAGGCCATAAGTGACTTGCCTAAATTCTCAGAGAGTTCTTGGCAGAATCCTGTGGTCCGTCTCAGTTATCCAAAATAAGGGAGTAGACCAGTATGCACTGAAAACGGAGCACATGACAGCAACAAGAACAAGCTTGTAAAATCAGAATCAGGCTAGTACACGTGGTAGATTAGGAACTTAAATGACATTTTCACTTTATTTTTGCAAATGTGCTAGAATCTTCAGGTGGTGTCAAATGGACGTCTGACTCTGTCTCTTCAGAGAGGCATACCTTTGCTTTCCCACCTAGGTAGCTGTGACAGAAGCTTCTTAGATTCTCCACGGTCACCTCATCTGCAGGCATTTTGTACTTTGCATCACTTGTCAGGTTTAAGATTCGCACTGCAGGGACGTCTATCTCAGTGATGCGAAAATACTCAAAAACGCGCCCGTTTCTGGTTTCATTCGTGTCCACCAAGATGAACATTATCTGGAAAGGAAAAACAGCAGCATGCTGGATATCCAGCTTCATAGCAGCCCATTACATCCTAAAAGCAGAAGTCTATTACCTTAGAAATAGCTGTGTAGTTGTTCACACAAATCAACATCTTTTGGATTCCTCCACAAGGACCTGCATCAACCAGCTCCATCTTTCACTTTGAATTTTAGGTTAAAAGAAATTAGATTCTGGACATGAAACTCAGTTAAAAGCTACTGAATCTGAAGATGAGTTTGGATATGAAATTTCCCCCTGTGTACGGGAATTCAGTCCAAGGGCTTTGGCTTAATCCATAGCAATACAGGCCAGATTTGAAGTTTAGATCCAGAAATGAACCTCCCAAAATTTGGCATTGTTCGGATCCAGGCTTATCTGCCGCTGGAACTCTGAAAAACCATATACTGAGCGTGATTCACCCAGCAGTTTTATAAACTTTTCTGTGCCCTAGCTCTGAGATAGTAACAACATTCTAAACCAAGTAAGTTTGGGCTTTTACTGAATCTACTTGATACTGCTGTACTACACAGCTGCAGCACACTAATATTTAGATTTATTTCGCAGTCTGGTAAATTATATTGCTCTCTCCCACACAACCAAAGCTATGCTTATGCCCTGGTAAGTTCTTATTGCTTCTCATAGCCCTGCATTACATGACAAAACTTAATAGTACAAAAATCTGAAATATTTATAATCCAGGTGTCTTTACCAATAGTAAAGTAAAATGATTGGTGGTGGTTTTACTACCAGATGAATTCTCATTCTGTAGCACTTAGTGTGTTTGGAGCAATAGCAACAAAATTGAATAACTGACAGTGGAGACTGCTAGAAAGTGCTGTTTTTTACTTACTCTCCCTCTCCTTTGCTGCAACACCCCTACCCCCCCCCCCCCCCACACACACACACTTTGCTGCATGAAACAGTGTCATACAGATTCTTTGCAAAACCAGTTAAGGTAGAACTGCTGGTTTCAACTGTGGCCAGCAGCAACTCATTGAAATTCCCAGAATGGCATTTCCAGACTACATCATAGACTAGATGCTGAGCCTACAAAAGCACTACTAAACGTTTCATTGCTGGAAGTTCCTCTTAGTAAGGGGCATATGTAAGATCAGAAATAGGTTTGTTGTGCATGACACAGTTAGAATCATATTTTTAAAGCATCACTCTCCCTTTGGGGTTACTTCTAATTTGATTTCCCCAGACCATTTTGCTTAAGGACCCATGCTAGAAAAATGGTTCTGAGAACTATTGGAAGTGGTTTGATAGCAGACAAACTGACAGCAATATATTCCTATCAGTAACATTGGAGGGTGTTTTTCAACTGATCTTCGACATCTGACATTTGCAAAGCAGGACTCTAAAGTAAACTACATCACAAACCTTTCCTCTAAATTCCACAGCAGCAGACTTGTAATCTTCATAAGTCTTGTTGAATGTCTCTGAGTTCTTAGGGGTGAACAGCAGGATGTGATTTTCAACAGGGACATCAAAAATCTTCACAGATGTCTGCAAAACAAAAGGCTCAACATCTGTTCCACTCTCTGTAAGCAGAACAGTGAATCACATGCTCGAAGTATCAATGCCATTCAGTTCTGGGTTTGCATATTTTACTTTGCAAGACTCATATAGTTCCCCATCATTTTCATAACCCTGGGATTTTGCATTGTTTTAAAGAAGATAAAGTGAGAGAAGATTAGCAGCTGCTAAGTGGGTTTCCTGCTCAAGGAAAACCTCAGCATTATTCATAGATTGAGACCAGAATGGACCATTATGATCATCTAGTATGACCGCCTGTATAACAGGCACAGAATTAATGCTGGCTGTAGTTCTCTAAGTAAAAGATAGTGTTGTCGATAAAAACTATTAGGATCAGCTCACTGAAAAGCAACCAAACACTTGGCAGCTGCATAGCCACCCTTAGTCTGAGATTTGGAATATGATATTAACCTTTACAACTCTCTGATCCTGTTTTCAGCTATTTACAAAACTGGTAGGGTGAGTCCTTAGAGCTAGTAGATGTGTTTGTCTGGTCAGTAGTCATGGTCAACAGGAATGAATAACCGATTGGCCATCAATTCAGAATAGATCCGCTTTGTTGAACGAGGATGCAATTTCAAATAAGGTTTTCCTGTGTGGTTTAACAGATGATAGAACTCCACCATGATGGAGTTTCATAGTCTGAGTTCTCCAGGAAAGAAGTCAATAGGGGAATATTGAGGGATGATTTTACTGTGCTCTCAAAAGTGGAGAAAAACGTCTTAGTGGGATTATAGCCCTATAAAACATTTGCTGTTCTGGTGTAGGTAGCTGTATCACTGTTATGACCGTTTTCTGCACGAGTCCCTCTGCGCATCTGCTGGAGTGGTCAGTGCGGCAAGCTAGTTTGTTGAGATCAGCTGTTAGTAGTGACAGAGACACACAGGGTTCTCAAGGAGATTTTACATTTGTTCTTCCTTTGCTGCTTTTATTAATCTAACATAGAAGTCAATTGGAGTGGAACCGTATGGTGTACGGGAAATGTGTACGGGAAACAGACCAGCTAAGTAAACTGGATTCCCACTCTAAATTCTGATGAGCTTCATTGACCAGCTCAACATAGCCCCATGTTGGTTCTGGAATTCCAGGAGCCTAGGAGCAACATATTAAAGAGATGATGATGATTTTTCACAGGAATTCCCTTCTGCTTTAGCTCTATTTAATTCCATACAGTGAACATACCTCGAGATTATACTCTGTGACCAAATCCATGGTAAAAGTTTTAATTAATCTGGTAAGATCCACTTTGTTCTGCTTGCCATCTTCAGCCACTTCGTTATGTACAGGTTTTCCCTTGAGTAATAATAAAGCAAAGTTTTTAAAGCAGCCAGCTTTATCCTTGACTGTAGCAAGCATGCTGTCATTAATTAAACATATTGTTGTTTTCAAATTTACTTTTTCTTGTCAATAGCAACTAAAATTTCATAACTCTTCTATAATAAATGGCACCGCCAGGTTAGTAACATGGTTGCAGCTGAGTGTCAAGATAAAGCGGACATATTTAATTTACTCCATGCCAAAAATCCTAATACACTGTGTATGCACTCTAAATTATAATGCAAGACCCTTTCAGTGTCTAGGCACAATGAAATGGCAAGTGAACCTTTGCTTTAACAATGTCATGGTCTGATTTGTTTTGTAGCCTAATTGTCAATGTTACTTCCGTATAGTTTTGTAGTTGTCATTTTGTTTGCAGAGCGCTTCTTCCCAGTGCCATTTGGGGAAAAGGAAAAAGATCCCTCCCCAAAAGTGACGTGCTACAGAAGCACTGAGCATCCACAACAGTCCAGCAGAAGTTGTAAGTGCTCAGTGAATTTGAAAATTGAGCCACTGTTCTTTAAGTGACTAAATATGGCTTCAGAAGCCAGAATGCAGCCCCCAGGTTTCCATCGTGCGCACCTTCTTGAACACAGCAATGGCGTTCTCTCGGATGCCATAGCTCATAAAAACCTCCTCGCTGGCTGTCACTCCGAAAGGCAGCTCTGGCACGTCTCTCGCAGTCTCATAGAAAACTTCCACTGCTCCACCGTGAAGTTCCTGTAGAACAAAAGCAGTGATTTATAATCACCGGCACCCTGTACGGTGCTGGCATGGATGGGAGTTAGGAGCAGACTGAGGCTGGCCTCATGCAGGTCTCTGAGGTGTAGAGGAGGGAGTAAACACTCACACTAGCAGGGCTGGCTGCATGACCTTTTCCAGATAGTGTCTGCTGGGCTGGTGTGGGGCTGATATGGCATTCCCTGATCTCAACGTCTATCCTACCCCATTCAGCATGGACCTGCCTATTCCTCTGCTCCACCATTGCCCCAGGCAAGTCCTGGCCTTGAGAGGGGCTGTCCAAGAGGGGAAGGAATCATGGCAGCATGAGATCCTGACACCACTTCTTCACCCCTTCCACACAGGAACAGTGAAAGTCACACAAAGAGAGTCCCTTCTGTGCAGTAGATCAGACAGGAAGGATCTCTACTTGATTGAGGACCTATCTATTGACGTGTCTGAATTGTTTTGCCTATGTCTGATGCTTAGATAGGAGATTCTTCAAGGCAGAAGCCTTGTCTCCTAAGCCTGTAGAATAGACAGCATGCTGTAAGCCCCCAATTAATAGTAAATAACAATGATGGAAGGCAACAGTTCCTGCAGCTTCCATTTAATTAGACAATTATTTCATGCTAAATGAATAGTAATTTATATGCTGAGATCTTCTGACACATTCTGGCACTCGCATTCGGTGAGCAATCTGTGACTAATAGAAGGCCAAATCCGTCTCTTTATTTCTTTTGACAGTGCTTTATTCTATTGGCTTCCACCTGCTGTATTTCTGACATGTCCTAGTGCATGCTGATGATAATCTATAGCCATTTCATTCTCCAAATGAATTCACAAATTCCAATCAAAGAAGTCTGCAGGCACTAACTATCAGCTCAGTCCAGTAACACTATTATACTAGGCCGGATGGTGAGTCCTTTTGTGAGTTGCACCTTAGTTCATGAATGATTTCAATGGGGCTACTTGTGGAGCAAAACTCTAGTTAGAGTGAGCATTTTCCCAACTGGCCATTGTTTTCAATGCATACCCTGCCTCTCCCCCTAAGGTGCTACGGCAGCAACATACTTCAATTGCCCCAACAAGTTGCCCCATCAATAAAAGTTGGAGTATACGTTAGGCAGTGGTTCTCAAACTAGGGCCCCCGCTTATTCAGGGAAAGCCCCTGGCGGGCCGGGCCGGTTTGTTTACCTGCCACATCCGCAGGTTCGGCCGATTGCGGCTCCCACTGGCCGCGGTTCGCCGCTCCAGGCCAATGGGGGCTGCAGGAAGGGCGGCCCGCGCTCCTTCCTTCAGCCCCCATTGGCCTGGAGCGGCGAACCGCGGCCAGTGGGAGCCGCAATCGGCCGAACCTGCAGACCAGGGCCAGCTCCAGGCACCAGCCCACCAAGCTTGTGCTTGGGGCGGCACCTGGAGGGGGGCGGCGCAGCGCTCCGGCCACCGGGGAGAGCGGAGCCCCGGCCGGGCTCGCCGCCCTCCTCCCAGGGCTCCGGCCGCCCTCCCCCCCGGTGCCCTCCCCCCGGCCGCCGGGGGGAGAGCGGAGCCCCCGCCGGGGCTCGCCGCCCTTCCCCCCCCCCGTCCCCCCCGCAGGGGGGGCGGCGGCCGGAGGCTTTTTTGCCTGGGGCGGCAAAAAAGCCAGAGACGGCCCTGCTGCAGACGCGGCAGGTAAACAAACCAGTCCGGCCCACAGGGGCTTTCCCTGAACAAGCGGTGGCCCTAGTTTGAGAACCACTGCATTAGAGCACATTATAGTAATGGCACTTTAGACTTGATAAGATTAAGAATGTGCTCAGACACCATCGTGATAGGTGAGTTCAAAATACCTGGACAAACAGAAGAATAAATACCTGCTTAGTTAGAAAAAATATGAATACAGATTTAATTATATTAAAGGTACAGAGAGTACCATGAAAAAGTAGGAAAATTCAATACTGTTCTACTGGCTTTAGATTGCATACCACCACAACTTTTACAGAGTCGCAGTGCTTAATATTTTTCATCCCTAAGTCCTTCAGTCTTTCTTCAGTGCTTGAAACCAATGGCAGTTTGCCTGAGTAGAGAGTACAGGATTTGGCCCATGTGCAGTACAATATTTTATTAATTCTGAACTAGGAAATTGCGATAGCAGATTTTCCAGCTGTCAGCAGCTAAAAGTCTGCAGTTTGTGAGAACTTTACAGTAATCTGATTCCAAACACACTGAGACATTTCCCTCCTTTAAAGGAAGTTGTTCAACTAAAAATGTATCCCAGTGCAATAGATTATATTTGCTGGTTTTCAGTAAAGCTAAATAAGGATCAATTTTTCACTAGTGCCTCAAAAACTGAGCCCATAATTGTTCATGTCTATGGATTTACAAGTGCAAGAACTCAGATCTTTGCATGAAAATCAGTTAATTAGAATGCTGGTTCTCTACCTGAGATTAGAATATGCCTAGCCCTGCTTGAGTGCAGTCACAAGCCTGGCCCCAGAGCGCCAACAATGCCATAAGCCTCTCAAAGGAGAAAGAGAAGGGGATGGAATGATGGCAAGTCTATTGCCCTGTTCTATACCAGCCAGTAGTGCTGGGATGTTCAGCAGGGAGCACTCTCCAAGGGCATAACAAGAGCTACTTTGGCATGGGCTGTACCAGCACTGCTCCAGGACTACCGTCAGGCACTCCTGCTGAGGCCAAAGACCTCTATGCATATACATACAGAGAAAATACCATGGGAGTGAGGCTTTACAGCTACAGTCTAGCCCTACATAAACCCAAGTATTTGCAAGTGTAAAAATGTATACAGGAATAAGTGCATGGTTTATAAAAAAAAAAAATTAAAAAAACCCCTAACAAACGGTAGGCCTAGTTTCTGAGGCCAACTTTAGGCATCTTTGGAAATATGGTCCTCGGTGACGATGGCAAAAAATGTGGGTCCTGGTCATAGGCAAAACGGCCTTTGACTTTCCATTGAGTTACCTTAAAAAAGCCAATCACTGCCAAATCTTCAGAGTTGATGATAGCTTCAGCTTGGTCAGTGCTGTTGATAACTACAGTGCTGGGTCCTATTCGTCTTCTCACCCAGGTAATAAATGCAGAGGCCTCTCTGACTCCTTTGGAACAAGGAAAGAATTAAAAGGACTGTCAAAGAGAATTACAAAAAGACATTAGTTTTCTGAACAACCAAGATGACAAGAAGTGCACAAGGTTGTTGAGTCTAAGTTCATTTGAACTCCAGGCACCCCTGAACTCTCAGCTATTGGATAATTAAAGGTTTCAGAGTAGCAGCAAATTCAAATTCAGATCCCAATCACTTGAACAGGTTCAGGGTATCACAATACAATGTTTGTGGTTGTCATTCTACTTTCTGGGTTCTCTACAAACAACAATTGGGCATGTTGCCAATCAACTGTTCAGTCACAGATTTTATGGGTGTTTTGAGGCCCGGGCTCTCAGACAAGTAGGAAAGCACGGAGCACAAAGATTCATGTGGCAGGCGTGTGACTGTACGGCACCCATGAGCTATACAGAAATATCAACCTGTGGTTTAATCCGACATGACTTCAGAGCAATTCCACAGTTTGTTGAGCTAGCTATTGAGTTGAAGTAGGTGTTAGATTTGTACCTCTTGCACAGCAGAAGAGATGGGATAGGTGCTGAGGCATATTAAAATGCTGCTTCAATGTTAGAGCTCAGCTTTTTTGGTTTACAGGTAAGAATTAAGGCCCAAATGGTCAAGTCCTTTAATTCTCAATGCTCCCAGCTTTTAGCTACTGGACTCAGTATTGCTAACTCTCACAATTTTATCACAAATATTATGATATATGATGATTTTTTTTCCCCTTAAAGCCCCAGCTCCTTTGGTCAAGAATCTCCGCTTTCACTTAAAAATAAAGTTTCTATCCCTCATGTTTGCAAAAAAAAGTTTAGAAACATGACTCCTAAAGGCTCAAAGGGGGCTTAGGGAGCTGAAAAGCCCAGCCTAAAAGAATGCCCCTTTATCTTTTTCAGTATAACCTTCTTTAAGAAGAGGCGCAGATGTACACGAGGGGTCCAGCAAGGAGTAAATCAGAATTGTATATGAAAAAGAGCACTGATATAGTGCCAGCCTGTATGTACTGTGCTATGGTGTAGTCATGCTACATATAATAATATTATTTGTATCTATTTTTAATGAAGCAAAAGCTCTAATCAAGTCTGGATTTCCAGGGATTGTGCATATTCTGAACTAGGGAATGCACAGGCCAAACACTATAGTCTATTTAATATATCTTAATGTACTTTACCTGCAATCTTTAAAATGATTCCATTGCATTACTGGGCTTTGTGAGCTCCCTCTGGTGGGTAATTTCCCAGCTTCAAAATTCCTTCTTAGGTTATAGAATCATATATATACACTGTGTGTGTGTGTGTGTGTGTGTGTGTGTGTGTGTGTGTGTGTGTGTGTGTGTGTGTGTGTGTGTACACACACATTCAAAACAGACCAGGTTATTGTTAAAACAGTCCTCTCCAAACCACAGTGCAATTTGTACTTGGAATCCTGTGGGTAGTACAAATGCAAAATAAAAAGTAATTGGGCCACATTCTCAGCAAGTGTAACTCCATTGTATTCAGGCTTATTGTAGTCAATGGGCATGCATGGTAGTTCACTGTAGTCAATGGAGTTATGCCAGCAGAGAATTTGGCTGCTAACTGCATTGATGGTCAAAGAAGAGGATTTAAATCCTAACTTTGGAAAGCAAGTTCAAATCCTAGTTTGTCTTTATTAAATGCACACAAGTACACACAGATATGTCTGCATATCTAGCTAAATATACATATAATGTCAAGGGCAGAATCCCTTTACTATCTAATACATTCACTGTCTGAGCATGATATTCTGTCCAGTCAATAATGTAATAAGTCTTTTTTCCATCTGTAATACAATGGATATTATGCACTTCCATCAATCCAAACAACAGTTTACCTTTGCAATCTATAGGATTTTTCCTATTACCATCCACAAAGAACTTCACAGTCGGAAACTCTTGAATGTTAAATTCTTTTTTCAGATCTTTTTGGTCTGTGATATCAACTTTGCCAAATCTGATACCAGGAGCTTCTTTTTTAAGCTGCCCCGCAGCTTTGGCAAATTCTTCAGCCAGAATCTGAGATGGTCCAGATAAAGAAATGTCTGAAAGGGATCAACAAAGAGAAAACCAATCATGTAGTCATGAGTGTTAAGTCTCAAACTCAAAGCCATTAAATCGGGCAATATTTTAAAGGGATAAACAGGGCTGTTGATGAGACACAAGACAATGGAAACCTATCCCATCCAATGAGCCTAAAACAAGAGAGACCTTTTTGATCTATTTTGTTCATTACGAATGATCAATCTCTGCATGTTTATATGTATTTTTGTGTTTGTACCTGTGCATGTGTAGCAAGAAATGTCATTTAAAAGCTCCGATGGGGGGCTAATTTGGGGGGGGGGGGCGGACAAAATGGAGTCATCTGTGATTGAATATTCTGGCCAGAGTTTTAAAAAAGGGAGCCTAAGGGTAGGGTCATTTAATTCATATAAAGTCACTTAAGTCAGCTGATTTTCAAAGCTGCTGAGTACCCAACAGCTCCCACCAACACAGGTTTTTGTAACACAGTTTGTATGTTGGAGCTGTGGGAAGCGGGTTCTAGTCAGCACTCTGCAGGTGTATGTTGTGTTATTATGGAGAAGGGGACAAGAAATGAATTGCCTGTATCCAGCTGCTTCGAACTCAAAGGTATGTATCAGATAAATGCTAAGAGTTCTCAAGTTTTGCAACTTGTGGAAAGGACTTTTAAAAGCAAGTTAGTTTAACTTTCTACTGATAAAACTGAGATATGTTATCACCTCATTTGGCTTGCTTTACTATTTAACCTAAAGAGGGGAGTGAAAACTTGAAATACTGATTTCCTTTCAATCCCTGACAGAAACATTTTAGTTTTATCAATATACCTTTCAAGCAGGGACAGATAGTCTGGGTTATTTATAAACCAAATTGTAAATCCAATGGCATGACTGTTTTTTTTTAATCTAATGTCTCTTGTACTACCATAGAACTGGAAATAAATACAAGTCTCTACAATTTTCCTAATCAAGACACTGCCTTATATAATAGTACCAAAAAGTGAGTGATCATTTTCATTAGAGCTCTCATAAATGAATAGCAGATAAAACGTTTAATCTAGCTCAGTGATCAGTTACATTTCCCTGCATGATTCATCATCATCGTCATAGTTCTGAGTCCCCACCGTAAATCATTCCTCCATACAACCAGTGCAATCAGGATCATGAATAGTAATACCCAACAACTTCTTTTTATTATTAGTTATTTGACCTGTACGTGGATTCAGTCCTGTAAGAAAGCTTTGGAATCAATGGCACAAAGCAGTTTATCAGCTGAGGGTCTGGTTACTTGTTTTTATGTGATCTAATGGAGCTCAGGAAAGGCAGTGCTGGTACTCCTAGATTTTAATCCCACCAACGTGCTGTGTTACCTTACCTCATGTCATTCAGCAAAATATTAAAGTATGTGCTTAACTTTAAACATATGCTTACGTCTCACTGAAGTAAGTTGGAGTGTCTGTTGTTGCAAATGGGAGATGCATCAGGCCATTAATTTCTGTGTATCTTGGTTCTCCCAAGTGTAAAATGAGTGTGATATCACCTACCTTCTTTCCGGGGTCAGTCTGGAATGTGCTTTGTTGGGGGTGTGCATGTGCTGATTTCATTCTTCTTTTTAACAATAGTTTTCTAAGTGAGTTTATAAGACCTCCTAGAAGTGTAAGGATCAGACAGTCAACAGTGCTGGCTCCTTCTGAGTCGTAACAGAAAATATTGGGTGACATCTTGGCTTCACCAAAATCAATGAAAACTTTGCCATTGACTTCAGTAGGTCAGGTTTTCACCCAGTGAGTTTATGGCAGGGATGGGCAAACTTTTTGGCCCGAGGACCACATCTGGGAATAGAAATTGTATGGCGGGCCATGAATGCTCACAAAATTGGGGTTGGGGTGCAGGAGGGGGTGAGGGCACCGGCTGGGGGTACGGGCTCTAGGGTGGGGCTGGGGATGAGGAGTTTGGGGTATAGGAGGGTGCTCCGGGCTGGGACCGAGGGGTTTGGAGGGTGGGAGGGGGATCAGGGCTGGGGCAGGGGGTTGGGGTGCAGGAAGGGGTGCAGGCTCCTGCTGGGGGTGTGGGCTCTGGGGTGGGGTTGGGGATGAGGGATTTGGGGTGCAGGAGGGTGCTCTGGGCTGGGATCAAGGGGTTCGGAGGGCGGGGGGGATCAGGGCTGGGGCAGAGAGTTGGGGCGCGGGGAGAGGCTCAGGGGTGCAGGCTCTGGGCAGCGCTTACCTCAAGTGGCTCCCGGAAGCAGCGGCATGCCCCTTCTCCAGCTCCTATATGGAAGCGCGGCCAGGCGGCTCTGCGCGCTGCCCTGTCTACAGGCACCACCCCTGCAGCTCCCATTGGCTGCAGTTCCCAGCCAACGAGAGCTGCTGGGGCAGCACTTGGGGCGGGGGCAGCGTGCGGAGCGGAGCCCCCTGGCAGCCCCTACGCATAGGAGCCGGAGAGGAGCCATGCTGCTGCTTCCGCGAGCTGTGTGGAGTGGCACCCGACCCTGCTCCCCAGCTCGAGTGCCGGAGCGGGGCAAGCCCCAGAGCCCGTTCCCCATTGGGAGCTGGAGGGCTGGATTAAAACAGTTGGCGGGCCGAAGTTTGCTCACCCCTGGTTTGTTAAAAATGCTGACTTACAATTCTATTTTCTCAAAACATTAACCTGTTAGATTCTACTAACTTGTTTCTCATGTAAACTATTTTTAACTCAAAGATTCAGAAGCTGTTACAAGCCCATCCATCAGAGCAGCTGCTCCAGGTGCAAATATGCCAAATGAAATTCTTGTCAGGGAAAAAAAAAAAAGTTAGTGGGGCCTAGGTTACCATGGTGGTGAATGCCACAGAACTTTCTAGATGGACGGGACGTCTCTACATAAAATAAATCGGACTAAAAGCAGCAGTGGATCAAACTGTGATCTAATTACCTGTAGAGTTACAGTTTCATCAAATAAAGTAATTTTGATTTTACAGGAGGATAAAATCTATCAGAAAATTCTAACTTTAATTGCTCTCTCTTTGCTAACTATAAAAATGGTCCTACCAACCTTCCACCCCTCCAAATTTTGTAAAATATTTGCCCTCCAAATTAAACTTTGTATGTAGAGTGCCAATCCAAGCACATTTGTTATATTCTAGCTGTAAACTACTGTAAATACGAGTATTTGATAGAAAATCTGACTTACCATGTACATAAATGGCACATCCAAAGTATAAAAAACTTTAGAACAGATGAGGCAATGTTTGCCAAGCACAGGTAGGTTATGCTTTAAAATAGGCACAGAGAAAATTGGTGCATTTTTAGTAACACAGGCTGTGGTAGACATGGAGCTGCTATGTAATCATCTAAGAACCATCTATGAATAATGTATTCTGGGCAGTGTGGTGCAGTTACTGGGTAGCTACACTGGGTTATTAGAATGTCCTGTATGAATGTGTTGGTCTAGCTTAATAGGGCGCTATTGGAAAAAGAAGCAGGAAAGCAATACAGTAGCAAGTATTAAGCATGCGAGTAGTCCCACTGACCTCAAGACAAGCACATGCTTAAGTTCTTTGCTGAATTGAGGCTTTAATGCTTAAATTAAGGAAGAAAATGCTTTTAAATTTAACTTTTAACCAAATTTTTGATACTCTCCCACCGACATAGCGCTGTGCACACCGGCGCTTATGTCCATGTAACTATGTTGCTCAGGGGGTGGTTTATTCACACCCCTGAGTGACATAAATTCTGCCGACATAAGATGTAGCGTAGACATAGCCTGAGGCTAGAACAACTACACAGATTCCAACGTCAATGGGATTAGGACATGTGCAGAACACAGGGGTAGATGCAGTTGGACAGCCAGTCTGTTGGCATAGAGCTTAAGACAGGGTTGGCAAAGGTCACCATTGAAAAACTTCTGGTTGGGGTGACAAGACTGGTAACTACACTACAAATACCATCTCTATTGCTTATCAACTTATTGAATCAAACACAGCTGTCAGAAAACGAATGACCCTTAAAATGTCATCAGACCAATCATTAGATTTTATTTGGCAGGGGGTGGTCTTCAGCTAAATGTCAATACTTTATTTATTTATTTTTTAATTAAAAAACAGTATTTGGGGATTTTAAAGGACTGACTTTTACTGACTTGTCTCCTAAATTCCCACTCACCCAGTCTCATCACTGGTTTGTGAGGAGTTCTTCTGATGATCTTTTTAAAATGGACCTGAATCTAAAACACAGCCCTTATCAGTGCAAGTGGATTGTGACAAATTGAGCATGGGCACAGCAGACAGCGGAAATAAAATATCCGGCATCTGAAGCTGAAGACAATTCAGGTTACTTAGTTCAGGTACAGGAAGAGGAAACAATAGGACATAAAGATACAGTTGTTAAAAGAATCTCTTTTCCTCTTGCTATTCTCATTATTTTCCTGCTGTTCTCTTTTCATGTTGCTAGTCTCATTCTTTCTGACTTTCAGTAAAAATCAAGCATCAATGAGTGACTTTTAAATTGCTTATTTTTACCAAGGGGAACCTTTCAGATGCTTATGCAATGTTATGAATCATTTCTTTGTGTGAGGAAAGTGCCTGCAAAGAAGGACAGTGGTCACTCTTCTTACCGGTTCAGCTGATTTCCAAAGTTTCTGTCGCTTTAGGAGCTACAGTAAGAACACGGAGATTTCTGAAGTATCCTCATCTTTAGAGCAAATCACACACACACACACACACACACACGTGCGCGCGCGGTTTGGGGGGTGGTTGCTTGTTTGTTGTGTTTTGCCTGGTTTTGCTTCTTTCCAATCCAATGTACAGAAAAGGCCTGAACATTTTTTTTAAAGTATTTAATTCCTGCTTTTCTACATTATAAATTCAAGTCTTGTCGATGTTGTTTTCCTGGGCAGACTCAACTGGAGAACTAGTATGCTTATGACATTGCAGATGTCATGAAAGTAAAACCAGATGAATTGAGAGGGAAACTGATTTTGAATCAAACTGTTTAAAAGTTGGATTTTTGCTTGCCCCTATTATTTATAGATTTGTATTCCAGGAGCACCTAAAGGGCCCAACTGTGATGAAGGCCCATTGTGCTAGGTGCTGTACAAACACGTAGTGAGACATAGGCCCTGCCCTGAAGAGTTTATATCCTGAATAAATAAGATGGACAAACGGTAAGAGGGAGAAATACTATTGTCACCATTTTACAGGTGGGACTCTGAGGCATGGAGAAGATCATGCCCAAGTCATATAGAAAGCTTACGATGGAATTGGGAATTGGAATCGAGAGCTCTTGAGTCCTATCAGACCAGCCTTCTTAAACATAGCGACATCACGAATGAGCCACTGATTTTTGTTTTGTTTTGTTTAAGAATGCAACTTATTAGACTAAGATATATTGAAATGTGATCATTAGGGATGAGATTAGCCAATACAAAAATAGTGTATTTAATGGCCCTACAGCATCCTTTAAATGAGTCTACATGGAAGCACAGCAGTTGTCTCCATCTTTACCTAATTGTCATCTGCCTCCAGTTTCACTCTGCAGTCTTTATTGATGGTCCTGGTGATTACTGTAGTAGCAGTGAGCCTGCCTGTTGTCAGGCTAAGTACTGATTTCCTAGCACTTAGCTGACCGTGCCAGAATCTCAGCAGGCCCACTCTGCATCTTTCGGTGAGTAGGCTGCTTATTCCATTTCTCCGCAGACATATAATTTTCCCTGTAGAAAACTCTTGAGGGGGCCTGGAAGTCAGAAGGGCTTTGTTTTAGTCCTGTCTCTGCTGCAAACTTTCCTGTGAACTTGAGCAAGTCATTTAAAGCCTGATCCTACTGACACTGAGATCAATGGGAAACCCCCCCCTGATTTAAAAACAAAACAAAACGAGGAGTCCTTGTGGCACCTTAGAAACTAACAAATTTATTTGGGCATAAGCTTTCGTGGGCTAGAACCCACTTCATCAGATGTATGAAGTAAAAAATACAAAAGCAGGTATAAATACATAAAAGGATAGGGGTGCTTTACCAAGTGTTAGGTCAGTCTAACAAGATAAATCAATTAACAGCAGGAAACCAAGGGAGGAAAAGTTACTTTTGAAGTGGTAAGAGAGGCCCATTACAGACAGTTGACAAGAAGGTGTGAGTAACAGTAGGGAGAAATTAGTATTGGGGAAATTAAGTTTAGGTTTTGTAATGACCCAACCACTCCCAGTCTTTATTCAGGCCTAATCTGATGGTATCTAGTTTGCAAATTAATTCCAGTTCTGCAGCTTCACATTGGAGTCTGTTTTTGAAGTTTTTTTTTGTTGAAGAATTGCCACTTTGAGGTCTGTTATTGAGTGACCAGAGAGATTGAAGTGTTCTCCTACTGGTTTTTGAATGTTATGATTCCTGATGTCAGATTTGTGTCCATTTATTCTTGTTTGTAGAGACTGTCCGGTTTGGCCAATGTACATGGCAGAGGGGCATTGCTGGCACATGATGGCATATATCACATTGGTAGATGTGCAGGTGAACGAGCCCTGGCTGGTGTGGTTAGGTCCTGTGATGGTGTCCCTTGAATAGATATGTGGACAGAGTTGGCACTGGGGTTTGTAGCAGAGTTTGGTTTCTGGGTTGGTGGTTTTGTTGTGTGGTGTGTAGTTGCTGGTGAGTATTTGCTTCAAGTTGTGGGGCTGTCTGTAAGCGAGGACTGGCCTGTCTGCAAAATGTGGCCCATAATCTCTGGGGTCAGTTTCTGTGCTAAATTGAACAGGAGTACTTGTGGCACCTTAGAGACTAACAAATTTATTAGAGCATAAGCTTTCGTGGGCTACAACCCACTTCTTTGGATGAAACATATATTGAGGAGATATATATACACACACATACAGAGAGTGAACATATATTGAGGAGATATATATACACACACATACAGAGAGCATGAACAGGTGGGAGTTGTCTTACCAACTCTGAGAGGCCAATTAAGTAAGAGAAAGAAAAAAAAACTTTTGAAGTGATAATCAAGATGGCTCAGTACAGACAGTTTGATAAGAAGCAAGTGTGAAAATACTTACAAGGGGAGATAGATTCAATGTTTGTAATGGCTCAGCCATTCCCAGTCTTTATTTAATCCTGTGTTGATTGTGTCTAGTTTGCATATCAATTCCAGCTCAGCAGTCTCTCCTTGGAGTCTGTTTTTGAAGTTTTTCTGTTTTAAGATAGCCACCCGCAGGTCTGTCATAGAATGGCCAGACAGGTTAAAGTGTTCTCCCACTGGTTTTTGAGTATTATGATTCCTGATGTCAGATTTGTGTCCATTAATTCTTTTGCGTAGAGACTGTCCGGTTTGGCCAATGTACAAGGCAGAGGGGCATTGCTGGCACATGATGGCATATATCACATTGGTAGATGTGCAGGTGAACGAGCCCCTGATGGTATGGCTGATGTGATTAGGCCCTATGATGATGTCACTTGAATAGATATGTGGACAGAGTTGGCATCGGGCTTTGTTACAAGGATAATATAACTGTGACGTTATATGATTAAAATATGACCATGTAGGTCATTGTTAAGGCTAAGATTTTGTCACGGTTATTTTTAGTAAAAATCATGAACAGGTCATGGGCAATAAACAAAAATTCATGGAGCCTGTGAATTGTCCGTGACTTTACTAAAAATAAGCAGGGGGCAGGGCTATGTAAGGGGGAGGATTGGAGTCCCATGGGACGGGGGGGACTGACAGGCCACAGCTGCGGGACAGGGGTGCGCAGCCACTGCAGCCCCCTCCAAGCTACAACCAGGGGGGAGCGTGCATGGTCCTGGGAAGCTGCAAGGGGGGCGTGCGGCCCCGGCTGCAGTCCCCGCCAAACCCAGGACGCTGTGGGGCTAGGGCACACGGCTCTGGCTGCAGCCCCTGGCGGAAGCTGCGGGGCTGAGGCACATGGCCATGGCTGCAGCCCCCACCAAGCCCAGGACACCGCAGGGCTAGGGCTCACACCCCAGCTGCAGCCCCTGGTGGAAGCCGCTGGGCATAGGGTGACCAGACAGCAAATGTGAAAAATCGGGACAGGGGGTGGAGGGGGTAATAGGAGCCTATATAAGAAAAAGACCCAAAAATCGGGACTGTCCCTACCCTAGCGGGGCAGGGGTGCATGGCCCTGGCAGAAGCCGGGGGGTTAGGGCTGCAGGGTCCTGGTTCTAGCCAGTCCCAGTTGCAGGGCAGGGGTGCACAGCCCACCTCCGCCTCCTGAAGCATAGAAGTCATGGAGGTCTGGTAAAATCACAGAATCCGTGACTGCCATGACCTTAGTAGCCTTAGTCATTGTTGCTACCACTGTTATATAATCACAGCAAATCTTCTACAAAGTGTGACATGTAAGGCGTCTATGGAAAAGTTATAATTTGCGGAATATGATTATCCTTTTTGTATGCATGTATCATTTTTGTATTTGAAGTTATGAACATTGACTATGTACCTGTATTTCAAATGTGTTTGCTCCTGTGGTAACTCCCACAAGGCAATTTACATCCAGTCTAGCCAGCACATTGTGAAGGGAATATTTAAGTTGACAGCCCCTCAGCTAATACAGTGGACCATGGAGGAAGCCTATCCACATCTGATGGACTTTCCTGAGGACATTCTAGCTAGAGCAGGGGTCAGCAACCTTTCAGAAGCGGTGTGCCAAGTCTTCATTTATTCACTCTAATTTAAGATTTCGTGTGCCAGGAATACATTTTAACGTTTTTAGAAGGTCTCTTTCTATAAGTCTATAATATATAACTAAACTATTGTTGTATGTAAAGTAAATAAGGTTTTTAAAATGTTTAAGAAGCTTCATTTAAAATTAAATTAAAATGCAGAGTCCCCCGGACCAGTGGCCAGGACCCGGGCAGTGTGAGTGCCACTGAAAATCCGTGCGCGTGCCGCCTTTGGCACGCGTGCCATAGGTTGCCTACCCCTGAGCTAGAGTATAGGTAATGGCTGCCATGACTCATCAAAGCATGCTAGGGCATGAACTCCATCTTGTGTGCCTGTACTTTTCCACAAACGATGCCAAGGGCTTTGTTTGGGATAATGATATTTCCCTCCACATGGCATAAGCTATAAAAGGTCCTGGAAACATCTCCATTTTGCCTCTTTCCTTCTCACACCTCCGGACTATGGATTTATACTAATGGGAGCATTCTAACCAAGGGACTGAGGACCTTCCAATCATTTTGGGGGCAACCAGAGACTTAACCAGTTAGCAGTTTATGCCATCACTGCTTCAAGCCTGATCCAAGAACTTTGCAAATATTGTATGTATTTGATTCCTTTAACCAATTTTAACTCTCTCACCTCTTTCTTTCTTTCTTTCTTTCTTTCTTTCTTTCTTTTTATAAATAAACCTTTAGATATTAGATACTCAAGGATTGTCTATAAGCGCGTATTTGGGTAAGATCTGAAATATTCATTAACTTGGTGGGTAATGTATCCAATCTATTGGGATTGGTAGAACTTTTTATATGATGAACAAGATTTTTAGTAATCCTCATCATATTTGACTTGGCTGTCTGGGTGGAAGCCCAAGGCTGGGTTGCTTTAAGGAAACTGTTTTTGGCTTCTGGGTAACCAGTAAGGCATTGTGGAAACTGTTTTGTTGCTAGCTTGTTGGATCTAAGTATTGGAATAACCACCAGTTTGGGGGATTGTCTGCCTCATTCTTTGCAGTTTGCCCTAATTAAGCAATCTCAGTGTGGCTCCCCTGGGACCTTGGTCACAATAAACTTGCTCACATGGGTGTTGTGAGGCTTAAGTCACTAATGTTTATAACATGATTTGAGATCCTCCAATAGACGGTATTATACAAATGCAAGAATTATTTTAGATCTTGGGGACTTGTAATCAGTGTGTCTCAGACAAACTTCAAAACGTTCAATAAAATCAACATGCTCTATTCACATCCATAATGTATGTGTATGAACAGCATTGGCAAAGGGGTATTAGAGCATCACGGTACCTATTTTACATTCCCAAATGTATGTGTCCCTTGGCCTGCTCCCCCATGGGCTTGCCTATGGTACAGAACAATTTGTGACCATTTTCAGGAAACTTGGCCTTAAGGAGTAAGACTAGTGTTTTCAGGGCAGCCTAAAGTACTTAGGTACCCAAATGGCATTGACTTCCCAACCCTTAGGCTCCTTTGAAAACCCCAGCGGTAGATGTCTTTGTTCGTCATATACCCTAACTACTTTGAGAGGCATGTACTTTAAAAGAGATACACTATCAGCTTTCACTGCTGGAGTCCATTTTGGATGTTGGCTTTATGATTAAAAAATTAGATTCCCATACTCTTTTTTTCCTAAGAAAACCCCATTTTGATTAACAATTCATAGGGACTGGAGGAATTTCCAAGTGAGGGGAGTGTTTTTGATAGAAATACATCTTTCTGTTCCCTGTATTTAATTCATCCTGGTATGTCTCGTATACTGAGATGTTTGGAGGTTCTCTGTACAGATGTATTTCTTTCCCACTGATAGACTCATAGACTCATAGAATCATAGACTTTAAGGTCAGAAGGGACCAAGATGGTCATCTAGTCTGACCTCCCGCATGATGCAGGCCACAAAAGCTGACCCACCCACAACAGAATCTTCCAGCCTGCGACCCCTGCCCTATGCTGCGGAGGAAGGCGAAAAACCTCCAGGGCCTCTGCCAATCTACCCTGGAGGAAAATTCCTTCCCGACCCCAAATATGGCGATCAGTAGAACCCCGAGCATACAGGCAAGATTCTACAGCCGGACCCTCATTTTACCCGCGATGGCACGTTAATGCCTAATTGACTAAAATCACGTTATCCCATCAAACCATTCCCTCCATAAACTTATCAAGCCTAATCTTGAAGCCAGAGAGGTCTTTCGCCCCCACCGTTTCCCTCGGAAGGCTGTTCCAAAATTTCACCCCTCTGACGGTTAGAAACCTTCGTCTAATTTCAAGCCTAAACTTCCCCACGGCCAGTTTATATCCATTCGTTCTCGTGTCCACATTAGTACTGAGCTGAAATAATTCCTCTCCCTCCTTGGTATTAATCCCTTTGATATATTTAAAGAGAGCAATCATATCCCCCCTCAGCCTTCTTTTGGTTAGGCTAAACAAACCGAGCTCCTCGAGTCTCCTTTCATAGGAAAGGTTTTCCATTCCTCGGATCATCCTAGTGGCCCTTCTCTGTACCCGTTCCAGTTTGAGTTCATCCTTTTTAAACATAGGAGACCAGAACTGCACACAGTACTCCAAATGAGGTCTCACCAGCGCCTTGTATAACGGAAGCAGCACCTCCCTGTCCCTACTAGAAATACCTCGCCTAACGCATCCCAAGATCGCATTAGCTTTTTTCACAGCCACGTCACATTGCCGACTCATAGTCATCCTGCGATCAACCAGGACTCCGAGGTCCTTCTCCTCCTCCGTCACTTCCAACCTATGCGTCCCTAACTTATAACTAAAATTCTTGTTAGTCATCCCTAAATGCATCACCTTACACTTCTCACTATTAAATCTCATCCTATTATTGTTACTCCAATTTACAAGGTCATCCAAGTCTCCCTGCAGAATATCCCTATCCTTCTCCGAATTGGTAATACCTCCCAACTTTGTGTCATCAGCAAACTTTATCAGCCCACTCCTACATTCGGTTCCGAGGTCAGTAATGAATAGATTAAATAAAATAAAATAAAATAAATAAAATCTGATGCGGGATAGTGTTCTCTAGTATTGCTATAATGTCATTATTGCCTTTAAAAAGTCATCGTTTGCCAACAGTTACCTCAGTTTTTATCTGAGACACCACAGATTTCCTTTGTGCTTAGAAGGAGAAATCATTCTGGCAACTGTACGGTATTAGTTGACTTTTTTTTAATGGCAATCACTGTATTTGTTGTTGTTCTGTGTCCAGAGCCTAAGGAATGCCATTAACTTGTTACACTTCTTTCCTGCCAACTGAATGTAGTACCCTTGTAATGTGCTAGACTGAAAGCACTAGGAAACAATTTCTGTCTATCCACTGAACAGGTACCCTGGAATAAGAGTGTCCATGTGGAGAGTTATACTGGTATTATCACATTTGGTTTAAATTCACACCTTTGCTTGTACTGATATAACCTTCCTGTGTAAAGAAGCCTGTAAAGTCTGAGTGGGTCAGCTACTGTTACTGGAGCTCTGTCAGAATGCAATGGAAACAAATCTCCCAACTGGCTTGTCTTAGAGGCAGGGGAGCAGCTATTCACCTACCCCACCAACTTCCTAATATCAGAATGGTTCTCTGCTAGGCCAGCCAAAGGACTCAGCAACTGGACCTTCCTCTCCACAGCCCTCCTGCTAGGGTATCCATGGAGACAGGCTCTTGAAGCATCAGTTTCCCCCAGAATATGCTGTGAATTCCACGCATGCCTATAGCCCGCCCTGGCACACAGTACTATATAGATTCAGATACAACACCCATAACACTCCTGTGCTGGAGGTGTAACATAATCCCTCAGCCAACATCTATCACTGGCAGAACTGTTTAACTCTGCAAGTTACATATTCAGGAAAACCCCAAAGGGAGGCAGTATGGCCTAGTGGATGGAGCACTGACTGGGCCTCGGAACTCTTGGGTTCTATTCCCAGCTTGGCTACTGGCCTGCTGTGTGACCTGAATAAGCCTTTCACCTCTCTCTGCTTCAGTTTCCCTGTCTGCAAATTGGGGATAATTATCCTGACCTCCTTTGTAAAGTACTTGAAGATCTACTTATGAAAAGCACTGCATAAGAACTAGGTAATAGTAAAATTGCTGCTGACTACATGCTAATGTCACTGTCCTCTCCAGGTTAGAGCTTTACAGGAAAGGACAAAAGGACATTCATAATTATTTAACTCTCCAAAGCTTTAAGAATATCAGCTTTTTTGTGCTAGGTTTAAATCCGTTGGTAAATACAGGGAACCACCACCAGAACATACACCATCTGGGCATGTGTTTTAAGCCTGAGCTGCTGTTTTGTATTCGGAGAGCTTCCCCTGACATAAAAAACAATGATTATCTGAGCTAGTGCAAGGTTTGGGTATAAACCGGGTAGGATCCAGGGGCAGCCTGTGGGAATCCTGCAATTTGCTGAAATTACTGACAATCCTGGCTGGAAACTGGCGTGAGTGGGGCTGCTGCCACCCTGGAAGGCATACCCATCTTTTATTTTCAAGGTATATGAAACCTGAAGGGGGCTATGTTCGTAATACAAAAATTGCTGCCATTCTACAAAATCCATACTGCCTTGACTCCCGTAAACCTTCCCTTCTGACTTCCCCCCTCGTTACTGTATTTCAGTCATTTTCCCAAACCCACAAACACTTACTGTACTGCAGAATATTTCCAAAGTATGGCCAAACCCACCCCTAAATGTCATCAGAATATAAATATTACAGCTGCTAATCTGAGCAGCTGAAGATTTATGGACACCTTTTAACACCTTGGGGTAGTTCCTCTGAGGACAGCGAGGAGGCACATCAATGGCAGACTACACAGGCTTCTTTACACAGGAAGGTTATATCAGTACAAGCAAAAGTGTGAATTTAAAGCAGTGTGATAATACCATTATAACTCCCCACATGGACACTCTTATTCCAGGGCACGAGGGCCTTTTTTAGTTTAACTTATTTCTCTTTGGAATAAAACTGTCCACACAAGGAGTTACACCATTTTAACTATATCAGTTGTGACAGACCCAGACCAGTGGGGTACAGGAGTCTGGTAGAGGGCAAATATACTGGTCACTGGATGAGTAGTTTTCTGTTCCCTGAGTGACCAGAGAAGGGGCTGCACTAGAGTAATCAGGAACCTGCTAGAACCAGTTAAGGCAGGCAGGCTAATTAGGACACCTGGAGCCAATTAAGAAGAAGCTGCTAGAATCAATTAAGGCAGGCTAATCAGGGCACCTGGGTTTTAAAAGGAGCTCACTTCAGTTTGTAGTGTGAGAGTGTGAGGAGCTGGGAGCAAGAGGTGCAAGGAGCTGAGAGTGAGAGGGTGTGCTGCTGGAGGACTGAGGAGCACAAGCGTTATCAGACACCAGGAGGAAGGTCCTGTGGTGAGAATAAGGAAGGTGTTTGGAGGAGGCCATGGGGAAGTAGCCCAGGGAGTTGTAGCTGTCATGCAGCTGTTACAGGAGGCACTATAGACAGCTGCAGTCCACAGGGTCCTGGGCTGGAACCCGGAGTAGAGGGCGGGCCCGGGTTCACCCCAAACCTCCCAATTGACCTGGACTGTGGGTTCTTCCAGAGGGGAAGGTCTCTGGGCTGTTCCCCAACCCACATGGTGAATCTCTGCAGCAAGAAAATCCGCCAATAAGCGCAGGACCCACCGAGATAGAGGAAGAACTTTGTCTCACAGTATAAGTATACAAGTACAACTGGTAAAACTTTCCCATGTAGACCAGCTCTAAGCAGGGGGTTCCTCCTGCCTGTAGTAAGTACTCTCTTTCCTCCATCCTAATGGAAATTCAAAAGAATATTGTTATGCTGGAGGGTGTTGGTAGACACCAACCAGTGTGTGTTTGATCTGTGAGCAATCACAGACCTCACTGAAGCCAACACCAAACCCTTTCCCTTAGCCTGAATGAGGGAGCAAATAAATGCTCCTTTGTTTTCTGATAGCTGAAACAATAGAAACTACTCCCCAAACATGGACCAGCATAACAAGGCTGGACTAGAACTGAGCCATGGGGGCTGAGAAGTTTCCATTGCAAATGCAGGAGCTGAAATGGGTTGGATTGCAGCAGTATGTGTGTCTGTGAGAGGGAGAAGCAGAAGGACCTCAGGAAATCAGCTAGGAAAGCCAAGAGAGGGCCAGAGAAGCACTGGCAGTGTGGTGATGAGAGGAACAGGAAGCCAAGAGAGAGTACTTCTTTTAGGCAGAATGCTGGCCGCAGCAGGCTTGGAATTGTGAACAAGGATGGAAATTGCCTCCTGTTGTTTGTTCCTACAGTGCATGGGAAAGAGGAATTTGTGTACACTCTTTGGTGCAATCCTGTTTATTTACAAAGAAATACTAGACTTGTATCATCAATTTCTGCTCATAAAACAAACAACCCAGAAAGGCCTTGAATATTGGCTAACCACTCAGGCCAAAAGGGACAATAATATTCCCAGCTCTCTACTGTTGGTTGACACACCAGAGCACAGATAGCAGTCAGACCATTCCGGTGGGGTCAGTCAGTGCCACCTGAGGTCACACGCACAGTGCACAAATGGTATGTGGCTAAGACAGCCATGTCGTGTCTACTAGCCTCCCTTGAAATACAGGAAAGAAGGTGGTGGCAAATTTGAGTGCCATGGCATTATTTCCAAACTGCATTCCCTAGTTATGATTAACTCTCTGCTCTTTTGCAAAAATGAAAGAGAAATTTGAATTTCTACTCCCTGCATCCTCTCAATATTGCCTCTCTCCTCATTTTCTTACTGCAGAGCACAACCTATTACAGAGAATGAGCTAGTGAAGAGGACAGAAAGGAGATAGATTTCGGAGTCCTCGCTTCATGCAATACTGGGACTTTGCCCTGTTTGCTTTGCACTGCGCATTTGACTGGCCCAGTGCTGCCAGACAGAAGTCAGTGGCTTTTCTTTTTTGCAAACTTTGAGAGAAAACGGGCCCTGGACATTGTGCTGAGCTGACTGACACCAGAAGATTTGGGCAGTCTCTGGAGGGGAAGCACTAAAACAGGACTGTCCTGTTGAATACTGTGGGGCTGGTAAGTATGTAATGAGATGCAATGGGGAAAGGGTTGGGGAATTAACCCCACATGTGGACCTTGTATTCACAGCTAGGTTTGGAGTAGAGTTTGCAGCTCAAACCCCAATCTGTAATGGACCAAAGCCAAAGAACCCAAACTTTGCAGAATTTTGTGTTCCGTCTCATTCTCTGTCCATCCTTCCACAATCAGAGATGGGCCCAAGAAATGAAGGATGATCCTGTGCTGACTCAGCAGGTCTAAAATTAACTCCTGGCTGCCCCACAAGCTTCCTGTGTGACCTGGGGCAAGTCGCTTCATCTCTCTGTCTCAGTTTCCCATCTGTGAAATGGTGATAACAATTAGAGCTGTGCGAAAATTTTTTTGAAAACCCTCGTTTTGGATCAAACTGACAATGAAATTTTACAGACTGTTTGGTGAATCAAAAATTTGGAAAAAAAATTGTTTCTGGTTGAACTAAAAATTTCATTTTGATACTGACCATTTTGAATCTTTCTGATTTGTTGTTTAATAACATTAAAGGATTTCTTTTAAATGAAAAGTCGTTTCAAATGGAAAAATCAAAATGTTTTGCTTCAAAAACGTTTAAAACCAAACACTATGATTTTTTCAGATTTTTGCTTTTGTTTGTTTTTTTCAATCAGAACAATTTGGCAAAAGTGACACAAATTATCAAAAATGTTTCAGTGTCACCAGATCCTCATTTTTTTTGGCCAGAAAAAAGTTTCAGATGAAAGATTTCACTCCACTCTAATAATAAGTCTTCCTTTCTCCGACCACCTTGTCTGACTTCTCTATTTAGATTGAAATCTCCTCAGAGCAGAGAATGTTTCTTATCCTGTGTGTGTGTGTGTGTGTGTGTGTGTGTGTGTGTGTGTAGTGCCTAGTGCAATTGAGCTCTGGGTTCAGCTGAGGCCCCTACATGCTACTTAATACAAATAATAATGAACGTTTGGCTACAAACACTCCAAAGTCCACAGGCACTTGGATCTGATGCTTTAGTTCAGCTCACTGTAAAGCTGGGAGCCTTCTGTGAAATTTGGATTCTGGTTCGATTTCAAACATCCCATCGCCAAGTTCAGAATGTTGCATTCTGGGCTTTTAATTGGGGCCCCTCTCTAACGACACCCCCAAATTAAGGCTGAATTAGATTAAAAAACTCTGACTAGCTGAACCTGTTCTGCAAACTACCTGTTTACTGAGCACTCCGAGTATGGTACAGTCGATAGAGCGGCAGCCCAAGGTTAAGCCCTAGGAACAGAGCTTTGGGGCTTTCGCTGTCCTAGGCAGACTAAAAACTGCGTCACCCATAGTGCTTAGTCACCCCCATAATAAACCTGTCACAAGACATTTTCCTGCCTCAAGCAACCTCCCTTTCTGCTTGTTTGGCAGAACTGGCTCTGCCTGGAAGTTTGCATCATCTTCTGGCTATAGTGCGCTCTCATATCTATATAAGACACATATAGGATTCCCTCATCTCTACAGTTACACCTACCTCCTCTCCATATAGTCTCTTGAGCTACTGTGCAGTGTTAAGTCTCTGTGCACTTGGGGCTCGATCCTGCAACATATGCTGAGCAACCTGTCCTGATCCACCAACGCACTAAGTGTGGGCTTAATGTGCCCAAAGTCAATGGAGCTAGTCCCAGGGCCGGCTCCAGGGTTTTGGCCACCCCAAGCAGCCAAACACACACACACAAAAAAGCCGCGATTGCGATCTGCGGTGGCAATTCGGCGGGAGGTCCTTTGCTCCGAGCAGGAGTGAGGGACCGTCCGCCGAATTGCCACCGAACAGCTGGATATGCCGCCCCTCTCCGAAGTGGCCACCCCAAGCACCTGCTTGGTAAGCTGGTGCCTGGAGCCGGCCCTGGCTAGTCCCTACTTAGAAGTTCAGTGTGTCTCAAATGATTTGCTGGCTCAGAACAGAGTGAGCAGCCCTGTGCAAGATTGAGCCCTTAGAGAAGATGGCATGTGGAAAAAAGGCTGAAAACAATTGCTTTGAGGGGATTTCAAAACAAAACCAACATGATCATTGTTTTATCATCACTATTTGCCACGACCTTTTAGGAAGAAAATGTTCTGCAGTAAAATGTCTGCCTGAATTAGAGACTGGCGAGACAAGGTAATCTCTTTTATTGGACCAACTTCTGTTGAAGAGCCAACTTCTGTTGGTGATTAGAGCAGAGGCAACACATAACTGTTGTTCGGCGGGGGGGGGGGGGGGGGGGAGAGGAATGTATTTTGAACCCACTCCCTGCAAAAAAAAACCCACCCCTGGCAGAAATCGGGGGGGGGGGGCCTGGAGGGGCACATGACCCCATGTGTCCATTCTCCCCATGCATCACCTCTGGATTAGAGAATGACAGATTGGTTTCAGTAACTCAGAATTCTAATTTTTCTATGCTTGTTGGGGTTATGATGTAAATCCGGGGTCAGCAACCTTTGAGAAGTGGTGTGCCAAGTCTTCATTAATTTAAGGTTTCACGAGCCAGTAAAAGGTTTCACATGCCAGACCAGCAGCGTGGGCAGCAGACGGAACCCCAGACCGGCAGTGGGCTGAGCGGCTCATCCCGCTGCCGGTCTGGGGTTCCATCCGCCGGCCCCTGTCAGCCAGGGTCCCAGCCGCCGGCCCCGCTCAGCCTGCTGCCAGCCCAGGTTCCATCCATCCAGGCCGGCAGCGGGCTGAGCGGGGCCATCGGCCGGGACCCCGGCTGGCAAGGGGCCGGCGACCGGAACCCCAGCCCGACTCATCCCGCTGCTGGTCTGGGGTTCCATAATCCAGGCCAGCAGCGGGCTGAGCCGGGCTGGCGGCCGGGACCCCGGCTGGCAGCAGCGTGCCACTAAAAATCAGCCTGCGTGCCGCCTTTGGCACACATGCCGCAGGTTGCCGACCCCTGGTGTAAATGATTCTGGACTAACACTTGCTCACAAATGAGCTAGACTAAAAAGACCACATGGGGCTTATGACTATCAGTGCTACAGGAGATGGCTCTCAAATGGCTTTAGAGGACTAGATCTGCTCTCTGAATTTATCTGACCTTTTTGGATCAGATTGTGCTGGCAGGCTCATGCCCAGAGGCTTTCCCCATCCCTAATCATGCTGGCTGTGTTTTTATTTGTGTGCAGCTTTTCTGTTGGGATGCTTCTCCGCAGTTACAGCCAAAGGTCCGTGCTGGAAGAGTTCATTCATTCAGACGTGTTCTATGACTTTCATTTGCTTAAACATATATCTCTATATGGGTAAAACTGTGCAAACGCTTCTGGCTGTAAAATATTGGATTCTGCGGTGCCAACCTCCTCTGCTTAGGTGAGCAGAAGGGACCTAAAGCAGCTACAGCTTCCCCTGGCCCTATGGAAAGTGGGGGTGTCACTTCTGCAGCACCAGCCCTCACCAAAACCCCACTCTGCCGGGATGCCTCTCTGTGGGAGTCAGTGCTGCAGGGTTGTAGAGGAATATCAGGGGCAGGAGAGCATCAAACATATGGCCAGCTACTTTACCCAGCATCAACCCCTGCTCAGCCCAGGTATTTTGGCACAAAAATCATCCTAAAATCTATTGTGTCCTGTCTGTAGCCGGTGCTGAGCAGCCAGTGGGGGGATGCAGTGAACAGCAGCGGGGTCAAACCTCTATGGCCAAGTCCTGCCCTGCAGGGTAACAGGGGGCTGTTTCCCATACTGCCCTCTATATCTTGCGGAAGTGGATGTGATTGGGCTACACGTGTGGTGCCATATGTTGGGGCTGAAGCTTTTCTCCCTCGGTCGTATGACACTAGAGCATATTTTCCTGTGTCTGGGGTTTATTCATCTGGGTTTTCTGCTCTCGCCCAGAAATTGGCTCTTATTTTCTGAAACACCCTGGACTGATTCTCTGAGTTTCCACAAACCGAGACCGAGGGGTTTTAACACTTGGATACAATCCGAGTCATCTACAGCAGTTCAGTTTTTAAAGAAAAAAAGCAGCGAAAAGCCTTTAGACTGAGGCCCTGAATAGGAGTTAATTGTGGCTGTACATGGCTACCATGGGAAAAGTTTACTTTAGCAATAGGAGCCCGCTATGGCTTCCTAGTGTATCACGGTAATCCTAAAGCAATGGCAAACAGTGTCATTGAACACTGCCTCAAAATACATGGGGTAGAGCGGGGTCCACTCTGTTTAGATTTTATTTCTATTTTAACTTATATGTGGTTGTGATGGTTTTGTTTTTTATCTTCTCAGCTACCGAAAGGCATCACCCAACCCAACACTCTAATACTGTAAGCCATTCACTATATGTCTCTTATTTTCCCCAATGAGACTGCAGCACATATGATACAAAAAGAAAAGCCACAGGCATGCCCACAACAATGATCCCCATCTAAGCGAATTTTAATGTCAGCTCTTGCAACCTAATATAAATAGAGTCTCACACCCAACTGTTGCAAAGAACCATCCCCAGAAGCCTAAAGACTTATAAAAGAGGAGCTACCACTTGCGATGAACCTTGCACAAGAAACTAAAGGAGTGAAGAGAATGTAATAAGAGTGATTAAGGGAGCAGCAGATAAAGTCATTCAGGGACATGCAAGTGGCCTCTCATTTTGTGCACATACAGGGTTTGCATACACAATTGCTGCAAAATATATCCTTGGAAAATTAGACCGAGACCATGGAAGCTGAGGGCATTCAGTCAACATTGTGCAGGATGCAGCCTGAAGCTCTCACAGTCCCATCTCAGTATCACTGTCCCTATTGTTATACTATTGTAGCATCATGGCCCCATTAGACAGGCACTGTACTAACACATGTTAAAATACAGCCCCTCTACCAAAGAGGTTACAATCTAAGTTACGACAAAAAATGCATGTGGACAAAACAAACAAAAGGGAGCTGGTGGAGGACAAGGTAACAATAAAGCAAACATATCTTAAACGCCATGACTATTAGTTGTGGAGCCACCAATATAGTACGCAGCCTTCATTCATACTCACAGAACTCCACCAGCAGATACTTAGTTTCCTTCAGTGCTCTGTCAAAGTTGCTCTTTTTCAGCACCAGAATGTTGTTCTCCTCTTTGATTTTGGGGAGTCTGGCTTTCTTTGGCTTTGTTTCCTTTGGGCCTATGCCATCCTCTGCTCCAAGACTCGAGAGAAATGGTAAAATGAGGAATGAAAGCCACGGTGTCTTCATCCTGCACCTACTGCACTTCACAGGCACAGAGTGAGAAAAAGGGACTAAGAGCTGAATGTTTGCTGTTAAAATGGCCTTTACCTTATCAGCAGACCAAGTGGCTAATTCCCACATGATAACATTGATAACAAAGCCTGCCATGAGTGGAGCCAACCTTGCTCCTCCACAGGAAAGTCAGAGCTGTTAACTCATACGATCACTTTTTAGCAATTCTTGGAAAACCAATTCCTGGGCAGTTAAGGGGGAAAGGTTCTCATGAGCATTGTAATCAATGAGAACAATATCTGGAGAGGGAGAGAGGAAATACTGAATAAAGCTTGGCTATAGAAATGTGAGTTGAGTTAATAATGTACCTATAATTAAGAACATCAGCTATGTTATTAACTTTACCCAGAATTGATTTAGAGATGACACGGATGTCCCCACTGGAACTTAGGTGCCTATGAACGTAAGAGGGCCTTGATAACTGCTCTTAAGGATAATATTTGGTCATCTGTTATACTAATGGGACTGCTTACTGAAGGTCTGATCCAAACCCCACTGACATTAGTAGAAAGACTCCCATTGATTTACAAGGGTGTTGGATCATATCCCAAATAAGGTAAAATTCAGTGGGTGAAATCTTGGCTTCACTGAAATGAGTGGGAGTTTTGTCACTGGCTTCATTGGAGGCAGGATTTCACCTACTTTGAGAAATGGTAGCAGCATCTAGCCCATAGTAATTCGCTAATGTCTCCATAGACCTTTGAAGGTGCAAAGCACTCTGTAAATCCAAAGCAGTATTACTATAAACTTAGAATTCTATACAGGGCATATGTGGGTACCCTTTTCAGAGCATGTTGAAGAATATCCTTACAGAGAGATGGTGCATTACAGGAATAACAGATGATTTATTTCCCGAAATATTTGCCACATGGTAACTAAAAAAGAAACAGCCTTGTACATTCCTAACGTCCTTTTCTTAGATTATTGACTGGAGTGCAGTGTAGCGTACGGGCCAAAGGTAAAGCTTCTGCAGAGGAGACCAAATGATCTGTTGTGAATCTTCACAATCGCTTGCTTTCCTTTGACATCTCACTGAACCTCTTCTTTACGGACATTTCCAGGGTGTAGATGGCCATTTCTTTCCTGGGAAAGTATTGAACGGTGTCTTCACCATTATAATTTTTTTTTCTTAAAGTAGTCATTCAAAGAGTCAGGATGATACCATTTCTGAGAAAGTTAGGAAACCTGTTCTAGGAGGTCCACTTACTCATGGCTATAGAAGCATCTGGTTTTTGAGAAGAAGAAAGGGAGAACATGAAAATATTTGATAGGGTCTTGGAGAAGGAAGGTGTGGTCCAGTGGCTAGGCCTTGTTTCCAGTTTCAACTCTGCTATTGTTCTGATCTGTGACCTTGGACAAGTCACTTTGCACCTCTGTACCTTAGCTTCTCCATCTATACAATGGCGGTAATACTACTACCTTCCTTTGTGGAACACCTGGAGATATAAAAACGAGGAGTCCGGTGGCACCTTAAAGACTAACAGATTTATTTGGGCATAAGATTTTGTGGCTAAAAAAACCCTTCTTCAGATGCATGGTGTGACAGGTTTGATCAAGTGCCAAGACTACCTTTGCTCCTGCTTTCCCCGCCAGCTCGGAACACCAGCACCCTGTCTTGCTGAGCCAGACATGCTAGTCTGCTCCAACACAGACCCAGGGTCTGAATTACTTGCCCCAAAGCTGCAGGCTTAACTGAAAGCAGCTTACAGAAGTGTTCTTGTCTTTAACACTCAGATGCCCAACTCCCAATGGGGTCTAAACCCAAATAAATCTGTTTTACCCTGTATAAAGCTTATACAGGGTAAACTCATAAATTGTTCGCCCTCTATAACACTGATAGAGAGAGATGCACAGCTGTTTGCGCCCCCCTCCCCCCAGGTATTAATACATACTCTGGGTTAATTAATAAGTAAAAAGTGATTTTATTAAATACTGAAAGTAAGATTTAAGTGGTTCCAAGTAGTAACAGACAGAACAAAGTGAATTACCAAGTAAAATAAAATAGAACACGCAAGTCTATGTCTAATACAGTAAGAAACTGAATACAGATAAGATCTCACCCTGAAAGATGTTTCAATAAGTCTCTTTCACAGATTAGATGCCTTCCTAGTCTGGGCACAATCCTTTCCCCTGGTACAGCCCTTGTTCTAGCTCAGGTGGTAGCTAGGGGATTTCTCATGATGGCTCCACTCTTTCTTCTGTTAAACCCATTTATATATCTTTTGCATAAGGCGGGAACCCTTTGTCCCTCTGGGTTTCCACCCCCCCTCACTGGAAAAGCACCAGGTTAAAGATGGATTCCAGTTCAGGTGACATGATCACATGTCACTGCAAGACTTCATTACCCACTTGCCAGCACACACGTATACAGGAAGACTTACAGGTGAAACAGAGCCATCTGCAGTCACTTGTCCTGATTAATGGGAGTCATCAAGATTCCAAACCACCATTAAGGGCCCACACTTTGCATAATTACAGTAGGCCCTCAGAGTTATATTTCATATTTCTAGTTTCAGATACAAGAGTGGTTCTGGGGACGGTCAGGGAACGGGGGCATTGGACAGGGCGTGGGAGTCCCGGGGGGGCCTGTCAGGGGGTGGGGGTGTGGATAGGGGTTGGGGCAGTCGGGGGTAGGGGGGTGCGGTCCTGGGGGCGATTAGAGACGGGGAGGTTTCTGGAGGGGGCAGTCAGGGGACAAGGAGCAGCGGGGCTTAGATAAGGGTGGGATCTTGGTAGGGGTGGTTAGGGGCGGGGGGGTCTCTGGAGGGGGTAGTCAAGGGACAAGGAGCGGGGAGGGATTGGATGGGTCGGGCGTTCTGAGGGGTCAGTCAGGGGGCGGGAAGTAGGTAGGGGTCGGATGGGGGCGGGGCCAGGCTGTTTCGGGAGGCACAGCCTTCCCTACCCGGCCCTCCATACAATTTTGAACCCCAATGTGGCCCTCGGGCCAAAAAATTTGCCCACCTGCATTAGGCGTTCTCATCTCTCCCACCTATTTTAATCTTGTTTCTAAATTGTGTGCAGTATAGACTAAGCTTAAGTTGTCTCCCTAGTTGTATTTTGGAAACATTGTAACTCTGCGCTGACATTTTCTAAACAATTTAAAAAAAAATTGTTTGCATTAATACAGTATTAAAATACCATTGACGTGATAGCAAGTAGTTCACAGCCACAGAAATGAAAGGCATGGACAGTCAAAGAAAAATTGGAAGCTTTGGACAGACTGAAATCAGGAATGAGCCAAGCGAAGGTCTCAAAAAAACTAGGAGTGGGGGAAATCAACATTAAGAGGGTGGATCAAAGATGAGGAAAAATTATGATCAGTGCTAGTTGAACTGGATGCAAGTGAAGGCCTGGAAAGGAAGTGCCTAAAAACTGCCCAGGATAACCAACTAAATAGAGCAGTATTTACGTGGTTTACCCAAGAACGCTCCGAAGGCATGCCAATTTCCGGTGACATTATAAGGAAACAAGCGGAGAAATTGAAGAAGGATCTCGATTTTAGACACTCGGGCGAGGACACTTCTGCACATCAAGGTAACGAATTTAAAGCTAGCAGTGGATGGCTTAATCGTTTTTAAAAATGTCATGGCATTCGGCAAGTTACAATTTCAGGAGAGATGCGCTCCGCAGATATAAAAGCTTGCGACGAATACCCGCTAAAGTTATAAGAGATCATCATCGAGGGTGGCTATGCTCCGGAGCAAATCTATAATGCTGATGAAACCGGCTTATGTTACCGTATGCTGACGAATAGAACACTTGCTTCTAGGACTGAAGAACAAAAGGCCGAAGGTTTTAAGGTGATAAAAGAGAGAGTGACAATACTTTTCTGCGTGAATAAAACCGGTTCACATAAACTTAAACCTCTGTGCATAGGCAAATCCAGGTCACCTAGGGCTTTCCACCATAAGAACATGGATTCGCAGACAAAACCTAGAGCCAAAGGCCTTGCTCCTACTTGACAACTGTCCCACCCACCCCCCAGTTGAGACCTTCACCAGCAAAGACGGGAAGATAAAGATGAGCTACCTTCTTAAGAACACGACGTCCAAAATACAGCCCCTCGATCAAGGCATTATAGCCACATTTTAAATGTGGCTATCGTAAAGCCTTAGTAAAGAAAATTGTTGAGGACAACTGTAGCATAACGGATGTAATCAAGAAATTGAATTTGCTGGATGTATTTAACTTAGGCGAGACAGCCTGGCTAGGAATCACTCCATCAGTGATAGAGAAATGTTGGCATCGTGGTCTCAAAAGTGCTTTTGTCATTGAAAGCAACGACAACCAAGATGAGGAAGAAGACAAAAATGAGAACAACTTTGAAGGTTTTACAGAAGAAGAGGCCATGGAGGCAGAATGAGTCTACAGGGAACTTATGGCTCAAAGTGGGATAGCTGATGTTCAAGAGTGGATGGAGATAGATGCTATGTGTCCAACCTATGAACGACTTACAGATGTAGATATAATTCATAATGTTGCCCCTCAACCACCTGGTGCCTCAGAAAATGTGTCTAACCCTGAGGATAGTGACAAAGAACCCTCGCAGCCACTGCCCAAAGCTGCTGATGTGGTAGTAGGGTTAGAGATTGGTCTTAAGTGGCTAGAAAGCCAGGATGTGGATAGACTGCAAATACTTTAAATAAATTAAAAATAAATAAATTAAATTAATGGAGATATCCTATCTCCTAGAGCTGGAAGGGACCTTGAAAGGTCATTGAGTCCAGCCCCCTGCCTTCACTATCAGGACCAAGTACTGATTTTGCCCCAGATCCCTAAGTGGCCCCCTCAAGGATTGAACTCACAACCCTGGGTTTAGCTGGCCAATGCTCAAACCACTGAGCTATCCCTCCCCCCCCAATTAAATTTTTAAATTAAAAAAATTTTAAATTTTCCTAAGCATTACACACAGACCAAATAATTGATGTATGATGAAACCTAGCTCACATGATTGCATTTAGCAGTGTTTAGTACCTGTGTTGTTAATATACTGTATCTTTTAAGTAAGCTTATAAAATAATTGTTGTAATTAAAGAAAGGAGATACAATTTAACCACTGTAGAATTTATTTACTGCATACACCGTGTTAGTTCTAACAAAAATGATTTGCTGACTATTAATAATGGAAATGCTCCAGGCCAAGCAAGTTCGATATAACGCGGTTTCACCTATAACGCGGTAAGATTTTTTGGCTCCCGAGGACAACGTTATATTGGGGTAGAAGTGTATGTATATTTATGCCTGTATCTGTAATTTTCACTCCATGCATCTGAAGAAGGGTGGTTTTTTTTACCCACGAAAGCTTATGCTCAAATAAATCTGTTAGTCTTTAAGGTGCTACAGGACTTCTCGTTGTTTTTGTGGCTACAGACTAACACGGCTACCCCTCTGATACTTGACACCTGGAGATATAGGGATGAAAAACACTGTATAAAGGGGTGTTACTTGTTCAAAGCACAAACCAAAACTGTTAATTACAAGCTATTAATTACCAGTTGTCATAAATATACACAGGGCAGCTGTACTGAATTGCCTAACCTGTAAGGGGTTAATCAGTTCAGTTAACCTAGTTGGCACCTGACCAGAAGGACCAATGGGGAAAGAAGATACTTTAAAATCTGGTTGGGGAGGTTTTTGTTTGGGCTCTCTTTGTTTGTTTTCCCTCCGACAGAGAGAGAGAGACCAGGGCAGGAAAAAACATCTGCTAAAATCATACCTGAAATGAGCATCTAAGATTACAAAAATTGTAAGTAAAGCAAAGAAATGCATTAGATTATCTTTTGTTTTAGCTTGTGAATTTTCCCTATGCTAAAAGGTAATTTTATTCCTGTTTTGTAACTAGGAAGCAGAGTCAGAGTGGAATCCTCTGTGTTTTAAATCTTTTTATTTACCCTGTAAAGTTACCTTCCATCCTGATTTTGCAGGTGTGATTCTTTTACTTTTTTTAAAATAAAATTCTTCTTTTAAAAACCTGATTGATTTTCAGTGTCCTAAAAACTAGGGGTTTGGTCTGTGCTCACATTGTAACCAATTGTTAGTATATTATTCTCAAGCCTCCCCAGAAAAGGAGGCTTGGGGGGATATTTTGGGGGGACAGGGCTCCAAGTGGCCCCTCCCTGAATGTTTTTTTAAAACACTTGGTGGTGGCAGCAATACCGTCCAAGGACAAGGAAAGGAATTTGTGCGTTGGGGAAGTTTTTAACCTAAGCAGGTGGAATGTAAGCTTAGGGGGTCTTTCATGTGGCTGCCCACATCTGTACCCCAGAGTTCAGAGTGGGGAGGGAACCCTGATACCTGTCTACAAAGAAAGGTGATAGTGTGCCTGTAAATGGTGATACAGATGTTAGTAACTTATTCAGATCAATAACAATATAAAATAAAAGTTCTTGAGGAACTAGTTCGAATTTTTTTAAATCCTGCCTGAGATTATATCCGCCATTTTAGCAAATGATAAAATAGAAATGATAGATTATGCTGTAGCTGTATTTTCTCTTTCAGGCATTGTTGTAGTAGGGCCTGATTCTAAGCCACTGAAGTCTGTGGAGAGATTCCATTGACTTCAGTGGGCTTTGGATCAGGCTCATAATGCGGCTGGAACCATATTCTCTTATCATGCACATAGGACTCGTAATGAAGTAACTGGGAGCTGTGTACATAACTTGAGGGCAAGATATGACCCTATATAAACACTGTTGCTAAATCAACAAATGCAAAAGGATTTTGTAAGAACAACTGACAAAAACTAAAAAGAGATTGATTTGACTTTGGTTGTATTTTTTCCATAATCCACTCTTTTCAAAGTTCTTTTATAAGTGACATCCAGGGAATGAAAAAGTATCTAAGAATGTGAAGCGGCCTGCATGGGCTATCTCAGATGAACATCCTTTCAGTAGTTATCTCAGAACACAGCCTAAGCCTCCTAAGTAATAAACCTACAATGACAAGGGCATTTGTTCAAGTGGTTACTTTTCACTGTCTGCCACTGAAACAAGTAATAAGTAACCTAAATCCTTCATGAAGACCCCTTATCAGTGAATACCCAGTATATTGGGAAAGGTTGTTGACCTCAAAGTGATGGAAAGAGGTTAGAGGGAAGCAGGGTAGTTTAGGAAGCAGGCCTGCTGGGGCCAGTTGGCAGTGGGGAAGAGAATCTGTTTGCTGAATTGTGCAGAAAATTGAAAATTCAAGGGTGTAAAAATCATTCACAACAAAATAGCAAAAATGGTCAGTACTTTTGCACAGCCCTGGTTATAGGAAATAGTGCTTTATGTCTTTAGAGAGCTGTGGAAATAGTAAATGCTGCAGAACTGGAATGTTAGCTGACAATTAATGTTATATGCAGTGTTGTAGCCATGTCAGTTGGGTGAGGTAAAATAAAAAGTTAATGTTATATACATATACTTCTTGGTAAGCGTTCTTTTTAAATGGCCGTTCACATTAAAATGTGATACCCTTATTGGGATATGAGTCAAATGCAACATGCAGACATTTGGGCCCCATCTGTATCCACCTGCCTCCATTGCCCCATATATTTTGATATTTTAAAAATTCCTTTGAAACCAAATTCAAATAAAGAGGTTTTAAAGTGATTTAATGTATTTTATTATTATTACTCTTATTGATACTTTTGGTAAACACTTTGCCCTGAGTTATCACCTTCCATCTAAGGCTTGCAACACACGTACAAACATCAGTTTATTTAGCCTCACGGTAGTTTTGTGAGGTAGATAAATATTATTACCCATTTTATCAAGTCCAACTCCATTAAAATCAATGGGAAGGTTCCCACTGACTTCAATGGAGTTGAGTCAGTCCCTAAGCGATTTGCCCACGTTCAGAAAGGAAGTCTGTGGCAAAGCCATGACTAGAACCTGGGTGTCTTGACATCTGAAGCTGAGTTTTAATAACCTCATCATCATTCTCTCTGTACTATATGTTCTTATGCATTATTCAGATCAGAGGACAGGGAGGGTGATGTAGAGTTAAAAATTGTTTTGTTTAAATATAAAATACACCTTACAACTTGTATCTCTGCAAAGTTATCCTCCCAATCTGAACTCAAAGGAGTGCAGATGTCTTTAAAATCCCATCTTCAGCCTCCTTCTGTTACTTCAGCAGAGATGGGTACAGCATGGATTCATTGTGTCTCTTAACTGTGAAAAATAAAGACATCTGAAGAAGTTGTTCAAAGAAATAATGGGCAAACTTTAAAAGAGCAATATAAAACCTTTTAAAATGTGTCATGCAGTCCTCTCTAAAATGGAAAGATGTATTAACTTCCCACCCTCTACAGAAAATAGACCTGGAAAGAAAGTACAATATACAAATATAAAAAGGTTTGTCAGCATGGTGTTCAGTGTGGCGAATCGCCATCTAGTGTATGTTGGGGGGAATAACAAAGTCATATAGGCTACTTTTAGTGTGATGGTGTAATTAGAATGTAGAGCTATGGTAAGGACTTGTGGCTCCCACAATGTCACTGTCCAAGTGCTATGAGCTCAACACACTTTCCAACTGATGGCACTGTACAGTTTTGTTAGCACTTTTCCATAAGCAGCTAAATCTCATCCAAGATTGACAAGATTAGGTCTGTTTTGCCTCTTTCACCAGTGTAAATCAGGAGTCACTCCACTGAAGTCAATGGAATTCCACTGGTATAAAACTGATGTGAATGCAGAATCAGGCCAGAAAAAATGGACTAGAAAGTGAAGTGTTTGTTGTACTCCCCCACTTGATAATGCTGATGATAAATATGCTAATGAAAAATGTTACTGTAATTATTTACAAGCTCACAATAATAATTAAGGTAGAAAATTTCAGTTTAAAATAACAAAGTCCAGTGTGGGCACAGATTATCCACAGTTTGTATTCTGTTTGCATTAACTTATCCAACTGTGCTTATTAGACAGCTTTCAGGATGTGGCTGTTGGTTTTTGTTATTTGTTTTTCCATTGCAGGTGAATGATCCACCACGAATATTCATTGACTTTTTCACATAGTTGGATAAGTCAGCATCATGAAGACTTTATTTAAATTACGAATTCTCCAGTCCGTGTGGACTCCCCAGTCACCTTCTAGATTATTCCACAAAGATAACAAGCGTCTTGTGTCTCAGATGGTTTCACACTATGAATCTATAAACCGGTGTGAACAGGAACTGCCAGAACACTTCAACTTTGCAAGTGATGTCCTAGACAAATGGTCTCAGCTGGAAAAGGTAGCAGTTCTTTTACATCACAGATATTGGGCCAGATCTTCAGGTGGTGTAAATCAACTATAGAAGAGATATGCTGATTTACACCTGCTGAAGAACTGATCCTTTATTTTCTTTTCTGTCTAAGAAATCTTTGTATCTTTAAGGCATCAGCTACAAAAGATAATTCACCTTTTAATGTTAGATACACCGTGATCTCGCTATCTCTCTGTAACAATAAGGGATCAGCCCACTAGTTATGTGTGGTCCTTGTTCTTGTGCTTTCTTAGTGTCAGACTAAATAATCCTAATGGTCCCTTCTGGCCTTAAAATGGATGAATCTATGTAGGGTGACACTAGGGGCCAGACGCTGGGTCTGGCTGAAATGCACAAAGTACAGGCTGGGGTGGGTACAAAGGTGGTGTAAAGCTCATCCTTAGATTCTCCTGATTTTTGTGCCATTCTGGGCAGCTCTGGTCTCCTGCTCTGAGTCAGAACAGCACAAGTGAATGCAGACTGGCTGCCTGATGCCACTGGTGTTGTCTAGCAGTTGTACCTTCCATTGGCTATTACATGAGTATGGAAGCAAACCCATCTGAGACTAAAATGATGCCATATTAGTTATAAAGATTATGGAACAGAAAACTGTGTGTGACATATACACGAGGGGTTAGACTGGATCTCCATAGTGAACTCCCAGATATACATGAAATGATCAGAATTGAACCTTTGGGTTATAACATTACATTAAACCATTTCATATTTCGTTGCTTATTTTAACTTCTTGAGTTTTCTGCTAGGATGGGAAAAGACCTGCGACTGCAGCTTTCTGGTGGATAAATGATAAGGGAGATGAGGTGAAGTGGAGCTTTGAGGAGCTGGGATTTCTGTCCAGAAAAGCAGCCAATGTGCTCTCTGACCCATGTGGATTGCAAAGAGGAGACCGAGTAATAGTGATTCTACCTCGGATACCAGAGTGGTGGATACTGAATGTGGCTTGTATGCGAACAGGTTAGTAAAAATATTTGGATATTACTGAATGTGGTGGAGAATCTGAAAATCACCAAGTTAATTTGAAGTGTATGTAAATTAATGAATTGCTAAGCCAATGTGCCTAATTAGTAGTAGTAGTATTGTTCCTTTGTACTGCAGTAGTGCCTCAGAACCTCAGCCATAGACCAAGACCCCACTGTGATAGAAGCTGTACAAATATGGAGCCCTCTGTTACAACCATGCCACCCCCAGTGGCTTCAATTAAAGGCCAGGTTTGGCCAATCGTATTATAACTGAAAGCAGAATATATTAATTTGATATAACCAAACAGTTAAACAATTTGGGCTAACACGTTGCTGTTATAATTTTGCAAATTTTTTGTCATCTGCAAATTTTATAAGCATGCTGTCCACTCCATCATCCAATTCATTAATGAATGTATTGAATGGTACCAGTCTGTCCTGGGTCCAGTACTCGTCAATAGTTTCATTAATGATTTGGATAATGGAGTGGACAGTATGCTTATCAAATTTGTGGATGACACCAAGCTGAGAGGGGTTGCAAGCACTTTGGACGACAAGATTAGAATTCAAAAGGACTTTGATAAATTGAGAATGGGTTTGAATCAACAAGATGAAATTCAGAAAAGACAAGAGCAAAGGTAGGGAAAAACCAAATGCATAAATACAAAATGGGGAATCACTGGCTAGGCAGTAGTACTGCTGAAAAAGATCTGGGCATTATGGTGGATCACAAATGAGTCAACAATGTGATTCAGTTGAACAAAGGCTGATATAATTCTGGAGTGTATGAACAGGACTGTTGTATGTAATACAGAGGAGGTAATCTTTTAAATCTTTGCCAGAAGCTGGGAATGAGTAACAGGGAATAGATCACTTGCTGATTACCTAGTCATTCCCTCTGGGGCACCTGGCATTGGCCACTGTCGGAAGACAGGATACTGGGCTAGATGGACCTTTGGTCTGACCCAGTATGGCCGTTCTTATGTTCTTAAATGGGCTGCATCAAACCCCAGCTCTAATCATTTTCAACTTTGGTGTATTCAAGATCTTGACTGAGAGTTGGTAACTTGGGCCATCTCTACTCATGATCTAAAATAATTGCTTGTTCATTCTTAACGTGGACTTTGCCATCATATAATAAATATGACCTTCATGTGTGTTCTTTACGGGGTGGGCTCTTTATAAGTGACTCCATTTCTCTGCGGCTGGTGTGCCTACTGTCACCTCACTAAAAACATTTTAAAAATTCATCCCCAATTTAGAAAAATAACATTGTTGCTCTTTTCTAGGAATTGTCTTTATTCCAGGAACATCCCAATTAAGGGCCAAAGACATTTTCTATAGACTCCAGGCTTCGAAGGCCAAGTGCATCATTACCAATGACACACTGGCACCTGCAGTGGATTCTGTCTTGCCTGACTGCCAGTTTCTGAAAAGCAAGCTAGTTGTTTCTGAAGGCAGCAAGGATGGGTGGCTGAACTTCCAAGAGCTACTCAAGTAGGTATCAGCTGTTTTAGCAATGTCACTTTGAGATTAAACAAAAGCAAGGTGTATCAGTTAGATACTGATGAGGAATCCATTTCTAGCATAGACTCATAGACTTTAAGGTCAGAAGGGACTATCATGATCATCTAGTCCAGCAGTTCTCGAACTGTGGGTCGGGACCCAAAGTGGGTCCCGACCCCATTTTAATGGGGTCACCAGGGCCAGCATTAGGCTTGCTGGGACGCAGAAGCTGAAGCCCAAGCTCCACCCTCACCCAGGGCAGCGGAGCTTGGGCTGCAGCCTCCTCTTCCTCCCCCACACACCCCGGGGCAGCAGGGCTCAGGCTCCGCCGGGCCCCCCCCCTCCCCCCGGTCATGTAGTCATTTTATTGTCAGAAGTGGGTTGTGGTGCAATGAAGTTTGAGAACCCCTGATCTAGTCTGACCTCCTGCACATTGCAGGCCACAGAACCTCACCCACCCCCTCCCGTAATAGACCCCTAACCTCTGGCTGAATTACTGAAGTCCTCAAATCATGATTTAAAGACTTCAAGATACAGAGAATCCACCATTTACCACTAGTTTAAACCCGCAAATGACCCATGCGCCATGCTGCAGAGGAAGGTGAAAAACCTCCAGGGTCTCAGCCAATCTGACCCCGGGGGAAAATTTCCTCCCAACCCCAAATATGGTGATCAGTTAGACCCCGAGCATGTGGGCAAGCCCCACCAGCCAACACCTGGGAAAGAATTCTCTGTAGTAACTCGGAGCCCTCCCCATCTAGCATCCCATCACCAGCCATTGGAGATATTGCTTCTAGCAGTCACAGATCAGCTACATGCCATTGTAGGCAGTCTCATCAGACCATCCCCTCCATAAACTTACCAAGCTCAGTCTTGAGTTAGGTTTTTTGCCCCCGCTGCTCCCCTTGGAAGATTTGAATGAAAAGCTTTGCCATCCCTCCACTCACTCACTCTAGTTACTGTATTAACTTTAATTTCTCCTCCTTGCCCTCAGGGCCCTGAAGAGCTCTCTCCTGGCCTGTGCCTTAGAGCTTCTGTCTTTGCATTTTCCCCCAGGCTCCATTCTGTCAATACCACCAGCCACAAAGCCCCAATCATTTCCCTCTCCCATTCCACACCTTTGTCCCGGTTGCCTCATGTGTGTGCAGCAACTTACCCACCTTCTTGTCAGACCATCGCCTTCTCACAGCTTGCTACTGTTTCTACAATGCCCACAGAAGAGCAATTTACAACCCCGAAGCCTCCCTTTGCAACTTATCTTTTCTGTGCCTGTCTTTTAGAGCCCAATCCAAAGCCCACTGAAGTCAGTGGAAAAATCCCCTTGACTTCACTGGACTTTGGACTTCACTGTGAGTTCTGTGGGGCTGTGACTGTTTTTCCTTGTGAGTTCTGTTCAGCTTTGAGCCCCTGGACCTCTCTGAGTAAGTAATTATAGAAAAAGCCACTAGAATATGCCGTTGGTTCTCATATCTTAGATTGCATGAGCTCACACATGGAAGCACGGTGTCTGTGAATAGCAGAATCCCTGGAGTTAGTCTGTATTGCTGTATTCTACAGAGTCATACCTGGTGCAGCTGGTTATTTTGTAAGACTAGTAACCGAGCCCAGCATTGCTCTGTTACTGTCTGAACTGTAGCAGATATTGTGAGCTCTTGTAGAAAAGAGTGCATATAGTCACTGTTAGGAATTATGTGTTCCACAGGGTGGCACCGGCTGACCATAACTGCGTCAAGACAAAGAGTCGAGACCCAATGCTCATCTATTTTACCAGTGGAAGCACAGGACCTCCAAAAATGGTTGAACATTCCCACAGTAGTTACGGCATAGGATTTACAGTCAGTGGCAGGTATAACCCCTAACTGCTCCCAAGAGTCTGACTTAGTGACAAGATCCCTTGTTGAAGGGAAAGGAGGCAGTGACAGTAAAAGCCTTATAAAATTAGATATTTCAGTAGCAAAGAAACTTGCTTTCCCCTCCCCCTTAAAACCACAATGAAAAGCTTTTTGCAGCAAAATATTGCAATTCAGATCATCAGCAATAATCATTTGTCACCCAAGGGAGAGGGTAAGTGGGCTATTCCACTTGCAGAAAAACAGGATAAAGCTCAATTTTTTAATAGCACATGAGCATTTCCTTAAAACTAAAGTTTCCTGGGCCAGATCCTCAACTGGTATAAATCGTCATAGCTTGGTTGAAACCAATGGCTCTGTGCCGATTTACACCAACTAAGGATCTTGCCTCTTGATTTTTGCTTCCTGGGGAGGGTGAAATTTCATGAAAATTTTAAAAAATCTCTCAAATCGCAGGCAAAATGTCACCCCAAATTATCCACCTCTTGAGTGAAGAAGAGATATTGGCCCGTTTCTTTCTTTCTTCTGTTTATATCTGTATTACCTTTATTTCTAGCTATTGTGCATTATTGGAATATTCTTTTAATTGAAATAAGAAGTGACACACATGTCAGACAATACAAGAAGAAAACATGGTCCTGTGCAGAGGTCTTCAAAAGTGTGGAGTGCTCAGGTCCTAATGATGTCATTGAGAGCACCTCTGGAAATCAGGCTATATCTGTTACCCAAAAGAACGTTGGTGCTGAACGTCAAGTATGGGGAATACTAGAGTCACTGTGCAAAACACTGGGGTTGAGTCTCAAATACACTTGGGATCAGCCATGTTTGGAGTGTAACCTGTACTTGAGAAGCTTGAATGAAAACTTCTTATGTGCTCTGGTCCTGATCCAAAGGTGAAACACTCCTATGAACTTCAGTGAGCTTTGAAGCAGCCCTGCCTGGTTATCTATCATTCTGAGGCTTCCCATTGTATTTTGAGTTTCAACCTTATTGATAACCATGTGACTGAGAGAGTCATTAGAAGCCATTTCCTTCAGGTTCGTAGAGAAAGAGCCTGTGGTTTAGCTGCTCTCTCTGATCTGAGGGCGGGGGGAATCTCCAAATGGAGCTGGATGCAGGCTTTGTGGCTCGAGCCCACTGCTGTAAATAACACATTCTAGAAGAAAACAGTAAATCTGAAACATGAAAAGAGAGATAGAAAGAAAAGAGGAGGGAGCCCAAGAGAGGAGGGGGGAAGGATCTTTACGATCACATTTCATTTCTTATGAACTTTGTGCTGTTCGGTGAACATGGCTTGCTGACACCACATCTTCTAAATGAGGCCTCCAGCCCCTTTTCCTTATTATCTTGTAACCTGTATTCCACTCTCTCGTGCTGCACGCAACAGCCTCTGACAGTAGATAAATTCTTTCCTTCTGCATTATCAGGTACTGGCTGAATCTGACTCCCTCAGATATATTCTGGAACACGTCAGACACAGGCTGGGTCAAGTCAGTCTGGAGCAGCGTTTTTTCTCCCTGGAGTAGCGGATCATGTGTCTTTATACACAACATGCCACAGTTTGAACCAGCAACTGTCGCGAATGTAAGAATAACAGTTCACACTGCGGATTTTATTTCTATTTTGCATAAGTGAAGCAGACCCAGATAATTCAGAATCAAGTACACACTGACCCTCATAAATACCACTCTCCCCCTCCTCCCCCCAACAGCACCAGGCTCCCTTATTTTTAGTGCCTTCTGAGGAAAGGGGCAGGCAATGTCCTATATGTACTCTCTCTCACCCTGGATTTTCAAACAGTGGCTGATGGGCCCACTTCTCCCTGTTGTGTGTCAAGGAGCCAGCCACAGAGCCCACTCCCCTCCACATCAGCATCTTCTGTACACTAGACAGCCTGTTTTGCCAAGTACATGGCTGGGAAAGGCTCATCCAGTGATCAGGGCTTTTCCTTGAATCTGGAACATAGTAGTCCTGGGTAGTAGTTAGCAGCCCTGACATTAGAAACACCAGCTATTCAGTGTGATCATTAACCTCCTCGTGACTGTCTGAGGGTGAATACTTTTAACTGCTACAGCAACAGGACTGAATGATACAGACCCTGAGACATCACTGGCTTTCCTTACTGAAGTTGAGGGCCAAATTCTTCCCCACTGTGAATTTGGCCACTACATTTAGAATTTTAGGCACTCCAGTTCCACAGTGGTAGGTGCGGTATAGGAACCTGAATGGAACAGAATAAATCAGAATAGGATGGTGTTTTCTAGGACACTCATAGCCCCATTAGCCACTCACATATTTGCAGGATCAGGCCCCAATCCATCCTTTCTGTTCAGTATGGTAACTTTCCAATTTTTAATTTTTCCAGACTCTCTCAAGGTATCCCATAACCACTTTCTGCACAGCACCAACTGCCTACTGCATGCTTGTGCAGCATGGGCTTACCAGGTACCATACATCTGCTTACTGGTAATGGTAAATAGAAAGAGACACATTTTTAGTGATAGGACAGGGCTCGTTGTTTGGTTCACTACATTGTTTTTGTTTTATTTTCTGCTTTAAATGGCACCTTGTTATGGGGTCATTCTAACAAGAGAAAATGTTGTGCTGGAATCCTAGAGCCAATAAAAACCCTATGAATTCAGTTCCTGTGCAATATGGGAGCAAATCTTTGGAAAGACAATAAGGATGAACCAAGCCAGTTTGGGCAAGTGCAGCTACCTTCAAACATGAGATTGTTTTAAGGCCCAGAGGTAGCTTGAGGCAAGATATGGCCAACTTTTAGGCAAGACTGGATGAGAGTTATACCTGTGTATGGCAGAATTTGTCCCATACATTTGAAAGTAAAATGAGCAGTTAAATTGGCCACTCACAAATTGATATTTATTTGGAAGTTGTATCCAGTGATATGCTATTCTCTAGAAATATTCAGCTCAAATGGATGTGGTACATACGTGTTCCTAGCAGTTGTTACACACTGGATAATATATGCAGTTTGTTCAGAGATGATCCTGGCCTTCTGGGGTCTTGTAGCCAGAAGAGCAGGACTTGCATATATGTTTTAGTCCTGCCACAGTTGACTCTTGTCTTGCAAGTGAATCGAAGTTCTGCGCTGCCAACAGCAGTCTCTTCAAACTTCCCTTTGTTTTTAGGAAATCAATATTGTTGGCACTTCTTTGGCCACCAGCATGTAGAACAAACCACACAATGGTGTGAGAGATCTTGGTACCAGCAGGTTACTTTTCTGAACACAGCCATACAAACCCTCTGCTCTTCTCCACTGTCGTAGTATGCTTGTTCAGTGGCATAAGTTAGCTGAGATCTCCTGTGTTTTCTTGAATTAGCTCTTCCAAGAAACAGCTGCTCTTTCTTTTCTGTTGACCTCCATAAACGTTTCATTTGCAAGGGTTCCCCATCCTGGTACCATTGAAGCAAATGGAAGCTTTGCATTGACTTCATTGGAAACTGGATCAGGACCTAAGATGATCTAAGAGTCAAAGTACAACCTTCTACGGCATGATAATTATTTAAATTTTCCACAATGGCACTTGAGGTTGGAGGCATGTGTCAACAGTTTAAAGTTGAGGGAGGTTGGCCAGCTAAAACCATTTGCAGTGCTTTGAAAACTGTAGGGTTATTGATTCTTATTGTTTTCTGTTCCTCTCGAGTTACAAATTCATGAGTCTGCGTTACTGTGTGACTGGAGGGGAGCCGCTCAATCCAGAAGTGATGAAGCAATGGAAAACCCAAACAGGTCTGGATATCTATGAAGGCTATGGCCAGACGGAAACAGTACGTCTGCACTAATTATCACATGGTAACCTCTAACAATGTAACTTTACGTGGGCACAATGCATCTGGAAAGGGCAGGAATTTACTTAGTTCAAGGTTGTTAAGGAAGCTATAGGTGAATTAGGTATTGAGTTTTATATAATCAACATAACAATTAGACTTATAGATTTTAAAGCCTGAATGATCCATTATGATTATCACATCTGACCCCTTGCATAACACAGGCCACAGAATTTCACCTAATGAACAGGAGCAACACTTTGAGAAAGAGAAACTAGAAGTAATTAGCTACAAAAATTCACATGCCATGTTTTGAATTGCAATAGAAAACAGAAAACCAACTTCATAGCAAGATTTGTGTATATAGAAATTTAGTGTCTGAACATAACAAAAATACCTAGGGCCAAATTCAGCCCTTCTTTAATTTTATCTTCAAAGTTGACACACAGTAATGCTGCAAGACCAGGGTCCCTTTACATCCCTTTTCTGGAAAGTTGAGGTGTGTCCACAGAACCACCCACACAGCTAGCCAGGTACACAAGCAATCTCAGCAGGGGAGATGCATAGTGGAGGTGGGAAACATGCACTGAAATGTGTGGACGATGCCTCTTGACAGCGACACTGCGCCATCAACTGGTTTCTCTTGCTGGGAGTGGGTTTGTGGAAACAGAAAAGTTGTGTGCCACTTGGCAATTTTGTCTTCTCCTCATACAAATACTCAGAAGCGGTGACATGGAGTTGGCCCTCAAAAGTTATCACATGTGAACATTGTCGGCTAGATTAAAATCACTAAGAACCCTACTATGTTGCACAAATAAAAAACCATGTATTATACAGGTAACAATATGTGCCAACGTGAAAGGAATGAAAATTAAACCAGGCTCTATGGGAAAGGCATCTCCACCTTACGATGTTCAGGTATGTTGATACATTTTCCTGGCTGAACTCTATCTAAAATATGAGAGGAAAATAGTTCTCATCCTTGTCTCCCCCTATTATAGTTGTGGATTGTAAAGAAATTACATTGGGCCGGTCAAAACAATCATGTTTTTCTTCCTGCAGGTTGTAGATGACCAGGGTGATATTTTGCCTCGAGGAGAAGAAGGAAACATTGCCATCCGAATCAAACCTACAAGGCCATTTTGTCTTTTCTCTCAGTATTTAGTAAGGAGACTTTTTATTGTATTCAGAAAAGTTTCATGCCACTTGCCAGACATATTGAGAAGTCGATAGGTAAAATCTTGGCTCTATTGAAATCAATGGCAAAATTTCCTTTGACTTGAATGGGGCCAGGATTTCACCCCAAAAGTTCACAAGGTTTCTTAGGGTATGTCTATGCTGCAATTAAACACCCACAGCTGGCCCTTGTCAGCTGACTCAGGTTCCCTGAGCCCAGGGAACAGGGCTGTTTAATTGTGGTGTAGATGCCTAGGCTCTGGGACCCTGCAAGGGGGAAGGGTCCCAGAGCCCAGGCTCCAACCTGACCCCAAACATCTACACTGTAATTTTATAGCCCCATAGTCTGAGCCCTACATGACATGAGCCAGTTGCAGGTGTTTTATTGCAGTGTAGACATACCCCAAGAGTCCCAGTCTGCCTCAGTTTCCTCCTTGCTATGAGGTGGGGCAGGCAGTACGCTATTCTAGATCTCTGTCTAGCACAGCATACATCCCCTGACACCCCAACATAGCTTTGTTGGTCTGTATGCTCAGTGCTCCACCAATTCCCACTCCTTCCATTCGCCTGCAGGGGTGGAGAATGATGTAGCAGCCCTGCAGAAGCTGCTCTGCCTCCCACACAGCTACCCAGGGACATTAAGAGATGTCATATTCCCCTGCACCTATGCAAGCCATCCAAGATTTTGGCCCTTTGAGTCTACGTTCTGCTGAAGAATATAGCGCACATGTTCCGGCTATATCCTGCATGTGTGGTCTTTTTGTCCTGCTCTCTGTTGGAGACATCATCACACCTGATGAAGCGTGTGTGATCTTAGCTAAATATTAGTATACAAACCACAGTACTGAAATCTCAAAGCGTGGGTGATCATTTTGTTTTTTAAATAGTGATGGCATATACACCCTAACATGACTACACAAATGGAAATGTTTCATAGGTTAGTGCTAGTGTAACAGGCTTGTAAAGTGTGTGTCCTGTTGTCTTCCTCAGTGGATAGTCCTCATGGATGGTAACTACTCCTGTAGCTGGTGGACGTACTCCTTGAGATAAAGTGGTAGAGAGGTGTGTTTTGCTACTGAAACTCTAAGCTCAAAACCTCCCCATACCCCTTGCTGGGGGTCATTGCACTAGTAAATAATAATTTCTCTCTTGAGAAGGAAGGTTGTATATTTGAATAATTCGTTCTGCTGAGGGGAATTTCTGACGGAACACATCTTTCCCTTCTCCCTCTAATGCACAGTGCTAATCAGTGTGGCTATATTTTTAAATTCAGATCATAATATTATGTGGAATACTCTGGACTTGGAAATATATGATACTGTCCTGAGCATGTTTTATTTTTGTGCACTGTAGCAAGATGGATGGATTACACTGCACTAAAGATAGTTAAGGTGTGTGAAATGTTGTTTGATTGTTGTCAGGATAACCCAGAAAAAACTGCCTCCACAGAGCATGGGAATTTTTATATCACTGGGGACAGAGGGATTATGGATGAAGAAGGATACTTTTGGTTTGTTGGAAGGTCTGACGATATCATTAATTCTTCAGGGTAGGTCCATTACTATTGGGTTTGCAGGTTTCTCTTACAATGTTGCTTCGTAGTATCACAAAATACAATTAAAAAAACCTTTTTCATGAAAAGATCAATAGTTTCATGCCAATGCTCTCTCTTAGATATCGTATCGGACCATTTGAAGTAGAAAGTGCCTTGATACAGCACCCAGCAGTCGCAGAATCAGCTGTTGCCAGCAGCCCAGATCCTATCAGAGGAGAGGTAAAAGGGCTGATATAGAAAGACGTACTCTTTCAGTGAAATGTAGAGTTCCTGCTGTACACTGTATACTTGCTTGGAATGAGTTGCAGATGCTGGAAAAAAACCCTTGGAATATAGTTTTAGGTGTCATTATTAGAAAAGATCAAACAATTTTATGAAGAAATTTGGAATTTCAACTTTGTTTCCATATTGCAGAATTTGACATGGAACAATATTTTGTTTGGTCAAAAAAAATGTGAAATATTTTTTTCAACAAAATTGATTTTTTAAATTGTCTGTTTATCCTTTTCTCCCTTTTTTGTCACAGAGAGCAGTAAAATTAATTAAATCCAATGGCTTTCTTTTTTTTCTGCTTCCTGCTCTGTAACTTTTCAAAATGTTCCCATCTTTAGGAAAGTGTCAGAGTTACAGTTTCTTTTTGCAACTGTCACTTTTCAAAACTTCCTCCACTTTGGAAAAGTTAGAGTGGGGGAAAAAAAGAAAGAAAAAGTAAAATAAAGAACCATCCTGGACATGATTAATTCTGTTGCATTCAGTGGCAAACAGGAAAAGCGAGGGAGAAAAAGGAAAAATAAAATTCTAAATTTTGAAATTCTCCATTTTGATTAAACACTGGATTTTAAAAAAACTGAAATTTTTCCGTTTAAAAATATATCACTTTTCATTTTAAAGTTTCAGATGAAAATTTTTGACTGGCTCTAGACGTTATCTAGTTTTCTTTTTTTAAGTGAATGAGCATGTGAAAAAGTATTGTAGAAATAGTGCCTCTCACAATGTAGTATATAGAGAGACAAGGTGGGTGAGGTAATATCTTTAATTGGACGAGCCTCTGTTGATGAAAGAGACAAGCTTTTGAGCTACATAGAGCTCTTCTTCAGGTCTGTGTAGCTTGAAAGCATGGCTTTTTCACCAACAGAAATTGGTCCAATAAAAGGTATTATCTCCCCCTCCTTGTCTCTCTAATATCCTGGGACCAACAACGCTGTAAACAAAATATAACGTATAGACTAATAAAGAGATACTATAGGTAAGGATCAGAGCCTTAGCTGTTGCAAAGTGGCATAGCACTCCTGAAGTCATAATCTATTGATTTCAATGTAGCTATACTACTTTATCTCAAATCAAGATCTGGCCCAGGGATTTTAGCGTCTCAGTATGATTGCTAAATTGCACCAGGCTTTTTTAGTCTTATGGAACTAGATTATCTGACATTTGAAAGGCCCCAAAAGGCCTCAAAGGAAGTGAAATGTGGTTGTATTGGTATTGTACAATATGGTTGTATTGTCCAGTAGAGATTCTGACAGGCCATGGAGAGTTGCACTGCACTCTCTGCAGCATTAGAAGGGGCAGCGTGGGTGCGGGATGGGAGCTAGGCAGGCCATTCATCCAGTTTTAACCAGACAGGCAGGCTTTTCTGAGGTTCGTCCCCCATCCAGTACTGAGAGAAAACTGGACATGGTTTTGTCCAGTATCGGATGGGGGACACCATTTTGAAGTGTGTGCCGCTCCACCCCTGCTGCCGTGACCTCGCACGCACAGTGCATATAAGGTCCCACTAGCAGGGACAGGGTCATGCAGTGTGGGGGTGGACCCACACCGTTCTCAGAAGTACCGGAAGATCCAGTGTTCCAAGAATGCATGAGTGGCCACTCTAGGGGAAGCATGGCCAGTACGTCCATTCCTATGTGGATCCATAGGCCCAACCACGCAAAGCAGGTGCGCAGTGGGCTATAATCACTGCTGCAGCCCAGAAGCTGCCATTGTAGCTATGCAGGCAATCCACACTTTGCCCTTTGGCTAAGAACGGGGAGGATTTTATCCCTGCACCTCTCTGCCACATAGATCTGCTTAAATCATGCTTATTTTTATGATGCTCCAGTCAGCTACATAGCTGTCATCCTCCACCCCAGAAGTGGCTGCACTTCACGCTGGGGTGCTGTTTGTAAAGCATTTTTGGATACTTTGGAATGAAAGACACTATGTAAAAGTAAGATTATTATTCCACCAACTGATATTCAAACTCACACCTTAGGCAAAGATTTTCAAAATTGGGTACTCAAAATCTGAATTAATCGAAACCACTGGCAACACTGAACCTTAGAAAATCAGGGCACTTATTTAAGTGCTATAGTATGGAATAAGGTGTCTAATTTCATACCCAAATTACAGTCTTTTGGATTTGGGCTTTTTCATGCTCGCATTTTTCAGCCTTGATTGTTTGTTGAAGACTAAACACACCCATTTATTTTCATTGTAACTGTTATTGCACAGGTGGTAAAAGCTTTTGTTGTCCTGGCTCCTGCTTTTCTATCACATGACCCAGAAAAATTAGCTCTGGAGCTGCAGGAGCATGTGAAAAAGGTTACTGCTCCCTACAAATATCCCAGAAAGGCAAGTACCCACCCCCTGCTAAATAAAAGGGGTATATTCGAAGCACAGCTTTTCTAAGTGTTTCAGAAATCAAGCCATGTTTATGACAAAGTACACCGATTCCTTTACAGTCTATTAAAAGCATTGTCTGTATCGTGCTCTGAACGCAATTCATTATGATGGAGTCACTCAACAGAAGCGGTGTGCACACACACGCTCACTCACACCCTGAATAAAACTCAAGTAAACTGGGCAATGCTGCAAGGATTGAGAAGAAATGGAACCCATCCCTCACTACAAAAACATGATCTCGTAACTCCCTCCCACAGCTTTAGCCCACTAAACACCAACCTGTTCAGGATTGTAGTAAAAACCCCTTCTGCACTGCCCTGTGCACAAGTGTGAGTAAGGGGTTCACAGTCAAGCTCAAAGCTGTACCAACAGTACTGACTCCCAGTCTCCTGTCCTAACCACTGGGCAGCAGTTTATTTTGCACATTTATTTGGGGGTTCTTTGTTCTTCCCGAGGGCTCACAAGGAACTACATCCCCAAATCAGAAAGGACCTGCCCTAAATGTGCTATTTTTTCCCCACACAGGTGGAGTTTGTTCAAGAGCTGCCAAAAACAGTTGCTGGGAAAATCCAAAGGAAGGTATTAAGGAACAAAGAGTGGGGAAGAGCATAGCGTCGTGTGGACAGTCGAGAACAAAGCGTCTTTCACTTCCACAATCATATGTCTCATGTTTTCACTTTTCTCTATTGGTCCGGTGGTCTAATATTGTGAACAAAGAGCATTAGCAGCATGGATGGGACTATTAACTACAAAAAGAAGAGGAGATAAACTTTCTTATAGAGTGCATAATCGTTCCCACAAGATTTTAAAATAGAGATCATTTATTTAGGGCCAGGAGCTCTCATTGTTTTAAAAGGCTTTGAATCAGGCCATTTAGGAAAAGAGTGGATATGACTAACAAAAGAGAAGGAGGATGCCGGAATGCAAAAGGAAGATATGAGAATTTGGGAATCTATAGGGGAGGATGGGATGGGAAACAACTTTCTTATCCCTGGAAAATTTTCAAGATTTCAAAAATATTTCCCATCCCACATCAGGACAAAAAGTCAAAATATCAAAAAATTTCACAGACAATCCAAAAAATTTTTGTCTGGGTCAGTGGAAACATTTTGTTTCAACATTTTCTAAATGTTTCATTTTGATTTTGCCTTTTTTTTACAATAATTAATTTAAATTTCAAAATGAAAAGTCATTTAGAACCAAAAAATTGAATTTTTCATTTCAAAAATGTCCCATTTTGACAATTTCAAAATGTCTTTTTCCCAATATTTTTTTTTCTAAACAAGAAATTTGTCAAAACTGATGCTAACAGTTTTGGTTTTAATGAATTAGCATTTTCCAATGGAAAAATGTTTAGTCAAAATATTCACAACTAGCACTACTTGTGGATGTATTATCAGCTGGAAGAATTAGATTTTGGAAGCTTTCTAGCCCTGCTATTTTATTTGTCTTGTTGAGTTCATTAGATAGTTAACTCTTTAAAATGGGGAAAGAAGGGAAGAGACAAAGTGCTCTGGGTTAAGGGACAAATCAGATATACTTTACAGCAATGTCTAGATATAGGCAATTCATTTCTTGTCCCTTCTCCAGAATAACACAAAATACACCTGCAGAGTGCCGACTAGAACCTGCTTCCCACAGCTCCAACACACACAAACTGTTATAAAAACCTGTGTTGGTGGGAGCTGTTGGGTACTCAGCAGCTTTGAAAATCAGGTGACTTAAGTGACTTTACAGCAATGTAAATGATTACAAGATAACTATCACTGCACAGGAGATAAACATCAAATTGCCTGCTCTGTTATACATTATGCACTGTTTGCATCTCTTCAGTAAATGAGAACTGTAAAAATAAAGATGGCATCAGACTAAACACTGTTGATTAAGAGGGTTTGTGTCCTGGGTATGTGTATCCAAATAAAAACTAATATCTACAGTGCCTCTTCTGGAGAGGGACACATACCCTGACAGCTGAAAGAACCAGTGGAGAAGGTTTACCTCGTTCAGCTTTCTTAGTGTTCCCGTGTCCAGCCTGTCACTTTACCACATCGAACAGGTCAGTAGAATGTGTTGGTTTGCCTGTGTCTTCAACTTCACTAGATTTATACAACTCTTCAAAGGACCCAACACTATTGGGTGAGATTTTTCTTTTCCCTTATTTAATTTCTTGAATTCATTTTCTGCTGTAACTGAACTGGAGAAAGTGTCAGAATCTGCTGTAATTTCTTTTATGGAGAAAGATTTTTGCTCATCTGGAAAATCCCAATTTGGAAAAGTTTTCCCTTAACGTTTTGACATATAATTTTAAAAGAATAAGGCAAATGCTTCTTAGCATCTTCTGTTCTCTTTAGTAGTTTGCTTGTAATTTTCACCATTACAACACACTGTTGAAGAAATTTTAAAAATCAATTTATGGAAAGGAGTTGCTACCATACAGCCAGAGCCAGTCAAAAAACAGAAAAATAATTGGGAAAACATTCAAAATTTTGAAATTGGTTCTGTTTTTCAGGGGTAAAAATGAACCCATTTTTCACCTTTTGTGGAATTTTCCATGATATTTTTGATTGAAATCATCACTGACACTGTTGAAGAAATTTTTCATTTACTCAAAACCGTCAATTTTTTACTACAAACTGCGTCTTCAATAAATTACTTTTTTTTAAATGAAAATAATGTCCATTTTGGGTGGGAAAATTTTTTTTGGGGACGGGGGACGGGGGACGGACGGATTAAGTTCATTTTTCACCAATAAAACTTAATTTGAAAAATTTCAACCAGATCTCTGGATAAGGGATACTTACAATTGCAAATGTCAGGTTCAATTTAAATCCTTCATTTTATAACGTATAAATCCAAATTCTGGAGTGGACTGGAGTGATTTCTGATCGCTCTGCATTCTCCTGTCCCCTACAAAGCAGGCCCGGCTGCAATCTGAATTGATATCTTGTGGTTCAGTAATTTCTGAGCAAGACCATCCTTATCAATAGTTGCTAAGGGGCCTAACCCTCTTTCTCAAAGGGTATGTCTACACTACGAGAGTAGTTCGATTTTAGTTAAATCGAATATGTGGAATCGATATTACAAAGTCGAACGTGTGTGTCCACACTAAGGACAGTAATTCGACTTTGTCAGTCCACACTAACGGGGCAAGCGTCGACATTGGAAGCGGTGCACTGTGGGCAGCTATCCCACAGTTCCCGCAGTCCCCGCTGCCCATTGGAATTCTGGGTCGAGCCGCCATTGCCTTCTGGGTAAAAAAATTTGTCGAGGGTGCTTCTGGGTAACTGTCCTCATCCGTCCGTCACTACCGCCCTCCCTCCCTCCCTGAAAGCGCCGGCGGGAAATCAGTTCGCGCACTTTTCTGGTCAGTGACAGCGCGGACGCCACAGCACTGCAAGCATGGATCCCGCTGCGACCATCGCTGCAGTTGTGGCCGTTGTCAACGCATCGCAGCTCATCATCGACCTTTCACTGAGGCAGATAGAGAGAAATCAGGCGAGGAGGCTACGGCAGCGGGGTGAGGACCTGAACTCCGAGAGTAGCACACGCCTGTCTGAAACCACGACACCCAGTGTCGAGGACATCACGGTGGCAATGGGGCATATGGATGTTGTTGAACGGCGATTCTGGGCCCGTGAAACAAGCACGGACTGGTGGGACCGCATAGTGCTTCAGGTCTGGGATGAATCCCAGTGGCTGCGAAACTTTCGCATGCGGAAGGGGACTTTCCTCGAACTTTGTGAGTTGCTGTCCCCTGCCCTGAAGCGCAAGGACACCCGGATGCGAGCAGCCCTGACTGTCCAGAAGCGAGTGGCCATAGCCCTCTGGAAGCTTGCAACGCCGGACAGCTACCGGTCAGTCGCGAACCAGTTTGGCGTGGGCAAATCTACCGTGGGGGTTGTTGTCATGCAAGAAGCCAAGGCAATCATGAAGGTACTGCTGTCAAAGGTAGTGACCCTGGGAAACGCGCAGGCCATCGTAGATGGCTTCGCCGCGATGGGATTCCCAAACTGCGGTGGGGCTATAGATGGGACTCACATCCCTATCCTGGGACCGGACCACCAGGCCAGCCAGTACATCAAGCGAAAGGGCTACTTTTCAATGGTGCTGCAAGCACTGGTGGACCATAAGGGACGTTTTACTAACATCAACGTTGGATAGCCGGGCAAGGTTCATGACGCTCGCGTGTTCAGGAACTCTGGTCTGTTTAGATGGCTGCAGGAAGGTATTTACTTCCCGGACCACAAAATAACTCTTGGGGATGTGGAGATGCCTACAGTGATCCTCGGGGACCCAGCATACCCGCTAATGCCCTGGCTCATGAAGCCCTATACTGGCGCCCTGGACACAGAAAAAGAACTGTTCAACTACCGGCTGAGCAAGTGCAGAATGGTGGTGGAGTGTGCTTTTGGCCGTCTCAAGGGGAGATGGAGAAGCTTACTGACTCGCTGTGATCTCAGCGAAACCAATATCCCCATTGTTATAGCAGCTTGCTGTGTGCTCCACAATCTCTGTGAGAGCAAGGGGGAGACCTTTATGGCGGGGTGGGAGGTTGAGGCAAATCGCCTGGCTGCTGATTACTCCCAGCCAGACAGCCGGGAGATTAGAAGAGCCCAGCGGGACGCACTGTGCATCCGGGAGGCTTTGAAAGACAGTTTCCAGACTGAGCAGGGTCACCAGTGATTTTTAAGTTTGTGGACACAGAAGCTGAACTTGCCACCGTTTCTTTACCCAGTTACCGTTGACTATCCTCTCCAGTTACATACCCCCTTCACCCCCTTCCCAAAAAATAAAATCTGTTCTGTTTTGTTAATGAACACCGTTGTCTTTATTACTGTTTTCGCGGGAATGTTTTAAACCTGGGACGCAGACTGTGGCGGGGTGCGGGTTTAGTGTTGTGATGCAAATGATGCTTCTAAACTCCAGGAATGACAGGCTCCGCAGTGGTGGACTGGTTGTTTCAACAGAGCCTGCCAGCCCTCCTGGGCGGGACAGCGTGTATGTGTCGGCTATGTGACTGTCTGGCAGGGGGAGGAGGGTTACAGCTCCCCTGCTGCACGGCTCTGTGATGCATTAGATCTGTAACTGCCCTCCCCCGCCACAAAGTCACAGAGCAACCCCCCCCCCCCAGAACATGAAAACCACCTCCCAGATTGACCAGGATCACTAGTCACTGCACTGGGTATGTGTCCTGATGCTGGACCTGACCCCGCCTCTGTACCCTGCTAAAGGTGACTGTCCTGTCCAATTACCAAGCCCCTTCCCCTCCTTCAGACAGACTCTCCTCCAAAAGAAAATCATGGAAACAGTAATTAACAGAAACGAATATTTTATTATGAACCACACATGAAACGTGGGGGTTGAAACTTGCACGGGGGCTTCTGTGAGGTGTGTAGGAAAGGACTTTTAAAATTTTGGGGAATGAGAGCCTTCTAGTGCTAGAGCAGTCTGCAGGGGTTGACTGAAAGTTTTAACGGCCCTTGCCGCCCCTCCTTCTTTGTACTTTGGGTGAGGGGGGTGTGGGACTTGGTGGCGGGGGAGGGCGGTTAGAGAGAGACTGCAGCGGGGCTCTGTCCTCCTGCCTCCGGTCTTGCAGAACATCCACAAGGCGCCGGAGCGTGTCCGTTTGCTCCCTCATTAGTCCAAGCAGCTTTTCAGTAGCCTGCTGGTCCTCCTGACGCCACCTCTCCTCCCGTTCCATGACTGCTCGGTGCATTTGTGACAAGTTCTCCCTCCACTGTGTCTGCTGGGCTGCCTGGGCTCGGGAGCAGCTCATTAGTTCTGAGAACATGTCCTCCCGCGTCTTCTTCTTCCTCCGCCTAATCTGCGCTAGCCTCTGGGAGTGTGCTGACAGGCTGGGTTGGGAGACAGTCGCAGATGTGTCTGTGTGAATGGGAAAAATGGAGTGAATTCCTGAGACAGATAAATGAAGTTGTGTACAAAGAACCTAGTCTTTCTCTGTGAACAAGACCATGCACTGCACCTCTCACATGCGCACTCAGGACAAGGTCGAATTTTTGGCCCTCGCCTTCAGTGCCTGGGGTCTTGCAGTGGTCTTGCAGTTATCTGAGAAGCGTGGCAGGACACCTGAACTTCTGTAGCGTGCAATCATGGTAAGCCGTAGACTTCTGGCTGCTTAAAACTGTACTAGTAGCACTGGCCTCCTTTCACATTGAAAGCAATGCCAGTCTCTGCTGCCAGCAATCAGGACAGCATGAACTATGCCCCTGTCCCACCCCCTCGCGGCTGTCCCAGGGAAAGATCCCTGTATGCTGCCCCTCTCCCTCCACCGCGTGGCTGTAAAGCAGTCCCAATACTAACATTCCCCTCCCTAATTCAAAGCAGGGCGTCATGAGCGACATCACCCTGCTGAGGATCTCGGAGTCCCAGAGGGAAAGGATGCTTCGAGAAAGCCTTCAGAAACCAGGGCCGTTTGCCGCCATGCTCTGCAGGGCAATGATACCAGAGTACCTGATGGTGTCGTGGCGCGGAAACGTGTCCTACCACGGAGGGCCCAATAAGATCGCCCTACCCAGGAACCTGATGAACAGGCTGGAAATGTACCTTCATGAGACCTACGAGGAGTTCTCCTATGAGGATTTCGCCTCTATCCCCGGCCATATTGACCGGATTTTCGCGTAGGTGCACTGGGACTAAAGAGTGGAGCGTCTTGGGCAGCAGAATCATGACTTACCGGACATTGTAAAAAAAAATTTAAATACTTGGGACTAAATTGTGAAGAGCCTAAGGCAGACAAATCATGAAAAACCCTTTGTTACTATTGTAAATATTCCAGTTTTTTTGCAGATAATTGTTTACATGTTTAAGCACTTTAGGAAAAAGCCATTGTTAATATTATAAATATTTCAGTTCTTGTAAAAATAAATGTTTAGATATTTAAAGCACTTACTGCTTGATCCTTCCCCTGATTCTGTCTCCGGGGTAAGGGATGGGGACGGTTGGTAGGGGATCTCGGTAAGGGTGATGAAGAGCTCCTGGCTGTCGGGGAAATCAGCGGTGCCAGCGCTGTCGACTGCCTCGTCCTCCTCATCTCCTTCTTCATCTTCCCCGTCCGCTACCATGTCCGACGAGGAACCTGCCGCGGACAATATCCCATCCTCAGAGTCCACGGTCAGTGGTGGGGTAGTGGTGGCGGACGCACCTAGGATGGAATGCAGTGCCTCGTAGAAACGGGATGTGTGGGGATGGGATCCGGAGCGTCCGTTTGCCTCTTTGGTTTTTTGGTAGCCTTGTCTCAGCTCCTTGATTTTCACGCGGCACTGCGTTGCATCCCGGCTGTATCCTCTCTCTGCCATGGCTTTAGAGATCTTCTCGTAGATCTTTGCATTCCGTCTTTTGGAGCGCAGCTCTGAAAGCACGGACTCATCGCCCCACACAGCGATAAGATCCAAGACTTCCCTATCAGTCCATGCTGGGGCCCTCCTTCTATTAGATTGCACGGCCATCTCTGCTGGAGAGCTCTGCATCGTTGCCAGTGCTGCTGAGCTCGCCACGATGTCCAAACAGGAACTGAGATTCAAACTGCCCAGACAGGAAAAGGAATTCAAATTTTCCCGGGGCTTTTCCTGTGTGGCTGGTCAGAGCATCCGAGCGCGGACTGCTGTCCAGAGCGTCAACAGAGTGGTGCACTTTGGGATAGCTCCCGGAGCTATTACCGTCGATTTCCATCCACACCTAGCCTAATTCGATATGGCCATTTTGAATTTAGCGCTACTCCTCTCGTTGGGGAGGAGTACAGAAGTCGAATTTAAGAGAGCTCTATGTCGAACTAAATAGCTTCGTGGTGTGGACGGGTGCAGGGTTAATTCGATGTAACGGCGCTAAATTCGACATAAAAGCCTAGTGTAGACCAGGCCAAAGAAACAAATCCTGCTCCTTTCTGAGTGTGGTTCCATTGATTTCAATGGGGCTGCTCTCACAAATGAGGTATGATTTAGTCCTATTTCATTATAGAAAAAGAGAAACAAATCAAACCAATTGCTCACTTTTTAGAGCTCAGGGCTACCATTCTTGCTCACTGGGCTCAGTGGGAGTATTGCCCAAGTAAGAACGACTGGATCAGCAATATCATTTTAAACACAGTTAGTTACAGTTTGCCTATTGACAGCCCTTCAAATCAATGGGGTCTGAAAAGTGGGATTGAGGGCGGGAGGGTGAAACAACTGGGGAAAGTCAAAATCCAAGTTTATAATAATGAGAAGCTAGGTACAACCTTAACTATGTAACAGGTTTCAGAGTAGCAGCCGTGTTAGTCTGTATCCACAAAAAGAAGAGGAGTACTTGTGGCACCTTAGAGACTAACAAATTTATTTGAGCATAAGTGGATTGCCATACCAATTCTATTAATAGCTCATCTTAATTAATTAGCTCTTAGAATTGGTATGGCAACTTCCACCTTTTCATGTTCTCTGTTTGTATGTATATCTTCTTAATATATGTTCCATTCTATGCATCTGATGAAGTGGGCTGTAGCCCACGAAAGCTTATGCTCAAATAAATTTGTTAGTCTCTAAGGTGCCACAAGTACTCCTTAACTATGTAGTGACACTAATAGCATCATTATCCAGACACTGGGTCAGGTATATAAACCAGATTGATCATGTCACACTTTTAATTAGCAGGAATTAGACTCGGTAAACAATATGACTGACTCTGTTAATTTTAAGTTAGTTTAACAAAAAATAAGGTCTAACTTAATACTCTTAAACAGTAATCAGTGAACGATTTAACTTAAGCAGTGAAATATTTGTAAAATGGTAACAAATTTTGCTTTGGGTTTTTATTTAACTTTACATACCAGCAAGATATGAGAACAGCATAAAACGTACTAGTAAGGTAACTTTATCTAGACGTCGTAATACAGAATCTACTATAGCTGTCTGTAGTCTCAGGGATGTTTCAAACTTGAGAAGAATAAGGTAAAAATACAACTTTCAGTGTACCAACAGATCTAAAATTTAGTAACCCTAGTGCTAAGCACTCTACACATCATTCATAAAGCAAAAAGTGTCAGTAATAAACACAGCAAAAAATATCTCTAGGCCAATTAACCATCACACAAGGAAAATATATCGATATTTCTTCTGGGTATTTCCTGCACTAATACTTCCTGATGATGATGATGATTATTGTATTCATCTGGGGGGTCCCAGCGTTACTGTAATACAATCAGGACTGGAACCCCACTGTGCTAGGTTTTGTGCAAATACAAAGTAAAAAATGACCCCCTCCATGAAGAATGTCCAATAATTAGCATTTTTTTATTGCGAATGATACAAATACCTCTTACTAGGTTTCAATGCCTCTACACAGGTCATTAAATCTCACAGGATAAATGTCAATCCAGTGTCAGGCCCACAAAATTTCCTTTGATGCAGTCACACATCACTGGAAAGATCAGTGTGTTAGAGGTTCATTTGGTACCTTCTCCTGATACACAGGTTAAACATTGGTGAGTCAGCTCCTGCTGAGGAACAAGGAAAAGAGTCCAGCTGTTAAATAGTTATTTTGCCTTTGGGAATAAAGGTCTGAACAAACCCGAGATCAATTTTTCAGTGGGAGCTACAGCAAATAGTGTGCGGGAAGCAAAACTGGTTCTAAAAAGAATAGATGCTGTGAAAAGGAGACCAAGCATAGGGTCTAGGAAACACACATCCGTGAGTTTTAAAAGACTTGATCAAGGAAATCCATGAACCCTGACTAACAGTTTCATTAGGGTGAGATTCCTAAAGACTGCAAGGTTGGAAATAAAGTGTTGAAGGACTCAAGGGACAAACTAGAAACTACAAAGCAGTGAATTAAACTGCATTAACGAAGGGAACCCTTGGAAAGTATCTTGAGGGATGTGGTTGGAGAAGACCTTGTTTTGCTGAACAGTAGCTAACATGGAGTCATGCAGGAAGGGGGCCAAACTCACCTAACTTGCTGATGTGCTTTGATGATACTACTGCTATGGTAGGGGATATTCTGAGGATAAATAGTACTAGGATAGTCTATGAGCTTTTGAGAAAGTTCCATATCAGATTAGAGAAAGAGTTAAGCTAAGGTTAGAAACTGGAGGTGGAGTAAATATGGCGCTGAATAGAAAACCGGGACAAAGGGAAAAACTCACTCAGTGGGACTTCATATAGTTACACATGGAATGAACTTGTTCCAGAGCATAACTATAAATGATTTTTTTTTCTATTTAATTCATAGATTTTTAAGGCCATAAGGGACCATTCGTTCATCTTGTCTGATCTTCTGAGTAACACAGGCCATAGAACTTCACCCAGTTACTTTTGTACTGAGTCTAATAACTTACGTTTCATTAAAGCGTATCTTCCAGAAACTTGAAAAGCGTTAATGAATGGGACGGGTGGGGAGACAGAAAACAATTTTCATACCTTGATAGGCCTTTAGGTCACCACTGGTAAATGTTCTGACTGCAAGCTCTGCAGGGCAGGGACTGTGTTTTATTCCAGGACATGGAATGCTCCAGGTACACTTGCAGCACTCGCTAAGAGTACATCTACGCTGCAGGTAGGAACCTGCTTCCCAGCTTAGGTAGACAAACACATGCTAGCTCTGCTTGAGCTAGCATGCTAAAAATAGCAGTCTAGCCAGGGATAGCTCTGGCTAGCCACCCAAGGATATACGCAGAGTGTCTGGGTGGGGTTGCACTCAGGTGGCTATCCCAAGCTGGTGCCTTTACTCCCCCCAGCTACACTGCTATTTGTAGTGTGCTAACTTGAGCAGAGCTAGTATGTGTCCATCTACCCGAGCTGGGAGCACGTAAATGTATCCCGAATGTTCACTATGTGCATACAATTTGGCAAAAGGACTGAAGCCGAGATCTCTACGTTTGTGATAATACTAAAGAGAGAAAGATAGAAGGCACAGATATCAAGGAAGAATGTAAATGGACTCCAAAGCGTTTGGGATCATTACTGTGTATTCAGATGGGAGATGTAAGACAAATGTAGACCTATCTTGTAGCAAAGAACCAAATTGGGGAATGTGGCTCTAATCTAGCAAAGTGTTTAAGCATGTGTTTACTTTAAGAACCTGAGTAGTCCTGTTGAAATCAACAGTAATACACATGCTTAATGTTATGTACATGCTTATGTGCTTTGCTGGATTGGGATCTATGTGATGAATGAGGTAGTCTTCTAGCACATTGACAGGGCCGGCTCCAGGCACCAGCTAAGGAAGCAGGTGCTTTGGGCGGGAATTCGGCGGCCGGTCCCTCAGTCCCTCTCTTCCTCTTTGAGCTGCTGCCGAAGTGCCACCAAAGAGGAAGAGATGGAGTGAAGGACCTACCGCCGAACTGCCACCGAAGAGAGTGGCTTCCGTGGCTTTTTTTTCTTTTCTTTTTTCACTGTTTGGGGTGGCAGAGAACCTGGAGCCGACCCTGCACATTGATCAGGGAAAGTCTGTGAGGATTGTTGTGGAAACCTCTTGGAAAACATCAGCTAAGTACATGCTACACACAGGAAAGTTAAAGAAATCAGGGTAGTTTTAGCAGATGGAGACTACAAAGTGTCACCATTCTTGGATACGGACATCAGTGTGTGTTAAATGACACTGATTGACTTCAATAAGAATTGTGAGTGATTAGCACCTCTAAGGAGCAGTACACTAGTCAGCCATGAAGCTGCAAATAAGATCCAAGATTAATGCTGCAGACAGCTAAATTCTTAAGGACTTGGTGGTGCAAGTTATAAATAAGCCAAATAAATGGATGGTTTTTCCAAACAGTGTGATCCACTTTACTGACATTATATTAAAAACTACAGATTGACCATGCTTATTATAAAAGATTTGTACTGATTAATACACCAAACCAGAATTAGACCCTCTATCTTTGCTTGTTTGTCAGACAACATTCAGGATGATGATAACTGTTGTTTTTGTCTTTTCTTTTGTTTCAGGATCCACAACAACTATTTTATTTATTTTCTTACATGGTCTAAAACAACCTGACAAATCCTCTGCTACCATGAAGACTTTGCTTAAATTACAGATTCTCAAATCCTTGTGGATTTCCAAATCAAGTTGTAGGCTTTTCCATAAACAGCCCAGGCTGCTTGCCCCAGAGCTATTTTCACATGACGAATCTATCAGGCAGGGTGAACAGCAAGTGCCCGAATACTTTAACTTTGCAAGTGATGTGCTGGACAAATGGTCTCAGATGGAAAAGGTAAAATCTCTGTCATTGGGCAGATTAGAGATTTTATTTCTTTTTGAATAACTATTTTTGTCATTTATTTAAAGGACAAATCAGTTTCTGAAGATAATTTGCATTTGAAATTATCATGCTTCTCGTGCTTTATCATTAGACGGGCTGGGTTCCTTGGGCTAAATCTTGTTCACTTTTCTCCCATCAAAGTCCTATTGGGACTCCTTGCATAGGTACAGCAGAAAGGTTAAGCAGGGCCGGCCCACAACATTTTGGCACCTGAGGCGGGGAGCTCAAATGATGCCCCCATACCCCCTCACTTGGGCCAAAACTTTGAAAGGTCTCAATTCTGCCTTCTTCCTGTTCTATTCCTCTCATGGTACTGCTCTGCTACCTACCCCAATAAAGGAGAACTTAACAACTTAAAATACCTTGTTCAAAAATTTTAAGTAACACTTAACTTTCAAATGCCTGAACAGCAAATGTAACTTTTCTTATCTGCATAGTAAACACTGGAATTTTTATCTGTTTGAATAATCAAAGTGGTGCTTTCCGTGCCTTCTTGGTTGCATAGATTTGAACTGCTTCCTGCTGAAGGTCCACAGTCTGGGCCAGCTCATGCTCTATTGAGATGGTTGCAAGGCCGACCAGCCTCTCCTGTGTCATTGTGGAGCGTAGATGTGGTTTTATTAACTTCAGCTTGGAGAAGCTCCACTGGCAACTGTTACAGGAAGTGTTAGAAGTATGCGCAGAGCAACAAAAGCATTTGAAAAGAGGGTGGTCAACTTATTTGTGCACATATATTCCAGAACAGCCTTTGGAGTTGACCCCGCTGAAATGTATCTTGAAAGGGCTTTCAGTTCATCACCTAAATCACTCGCATCAATATTGCGCATGTCATCATGTGTCAACACTACCTCTAGTGCCCTGCATTGCTGGTGTAGGTCTTCTTTAGATATAGTGAGGAGTTTTGGAATATCATACAACATCCCAAATAAACTGCTGTGTTCCTTGAGCTGCATGAAACGTTCAACTGACTGTATTGCACAATCTAGCACCTGGTTAAAGAATTCAACTTTGAATTGTTGTTTGGGGTCTCTTATGGGATTATCCCGTGCCTCGTAAACAAAATGTCGTCTTCTTCGGTGACGCTTGTATTCTTGAATGGGTGGCAAAATAGCTTTAGTGTGAAGGAAGGATTCCTCTACCAACTTCTGTGCACTCTTCAGAACATTTTGAAATCCCTCATCTGACCGGTAAGACTGTAGGTATGACTTTGCTTTGTCCAGTTGTTCCATTGCTCCAGATATATCAAGATCAACACCTTGGAGTCTCTTGCTTACAACATTTATTTCAAACAGTATGTCATGCCACAACACTAAGCCACACAGAAATTTGAAGTTATGAATGTTTCTGGTGATTCCAATTCCCTCTGCCACTGTTCTCCCACGAACAGTTCCTGTCATAGCATTATCCTCCATAATGGCAACTATGGCATCATCTATCTTCCCAATTTGGTGTTTGATAGGCTTTATCGCCTCCACTCAACTTTCCCATCGTGTGGCACTCAGTGGTTTCAGCGTCAGAGAGGATGTTCCTTCAAAATTTGCCATCGATGAGTTGATGCAGAGAAAAATACATAGATGCTTTGAATTACGTTAAAAAATTCAGCAGCCTCACTAGAAGCTGATGCTGCATCACTGACCACCAAGTTCAATGAATGAGAACTGCATGGGACAAAAAAAAGCTCGAGGGTTTAACTCTCGGATCCGTGTCTGCACTCCTCTGTTCTTTCCTCTCATGTTGGCACCATTATCATAGCCCTGACTTCTCATGTCAGCTATCGCAATTCCCGTATCTTCCAGCTTTTTAAGAAGCACATTTGTCATACCAGCTCCTGTAGTATCATCAATGTCAATAAATTCTAGAAAATGGCTCTCTGACAGTCACCATTGCAGTGACATTTTCATTAGGTTTTGTTGTTGTTACAAAACGCACCATTAATGTCATTTGTTCCATATGGCTGAAGTCAGGTGTGCAGTCCAGAATAACAGAGTAATATCTTGCTGTCTTCATATCTGCCACAATCTTCTGTTTGACTTTTGTTGCCAGTAACGGTATGATCTCATTTTGAATTGTTTTTCCAAGGTAGTGGTGTGTGTACATTTCTTGGGTGGTGACTCTTCTTAGATGCTCCTGGAGTACAGCATCAAACTCAGCCATCAGCGCCACAATTTTAAGGAAGTTTCCATTGTTCGGCACATACAGCTGATCTGAAGTGCCATGCAGTGCTAGGTTTTGGGTAGCAACATTCTCACAATGGCAATGAGCCTTTTCAGAACATTTTGCCAATAAAGAGACTCTGATGCAATCTTCTCTTGATGCTGATCATCTATGGTGGCCTTTAACCTTAGTCTCATCCACCTGTGGAATGCTCTCTGGTGATGCCAGATTTCTAGCCAGATTTTTTCAGTCCTTTGTTCCTGTAGAACCTAAGGTGGCTGGAACGTTAGACTGGAAGAGTTTGCAACAAAAACTGTATGCAGCATTCTGGGTTTTTGAGTACCTAAGCTATCGCCTCTCCACTTTGTCACCATTGGGGATTTCACGCCAGTAATGTGTTGGGTGGAAACTTCTATTTTCATTGTCTTTGGGGAACATGAAGTTTTTCACTTGCTGTGGCCCATGCTGTACAAGGAAGTCCCTCAGGCTACTGCTCAAGTGGGTCCACAGTCCTGGATCATCTAGACTTAAGGAACTAAACTCAGCAGCAACTGTTTCTTGTGCCTCCACCACTCTCTTCTCTGATCTACACTTTTTTTCCGGAATGTGCATGGTTACATCCATTTGAGATGGAGATATGGATGCTGCAGTAGCTGTCAGGTCACCTGCACTCTGTCTGACTAACTGGAAGATCAGGCATCTCCTCACCACTAACATCCTCCCTGGGGCTGGAAGGCTCACCGTGAACATTTGTGTCTATGTATCTCAGGAGAGCTTCTTCCTGCTTAGATATAAAAGCTTCCTTTGCTTGCTTGCTTTTTCTGAATGCTGCCCCAGAGGGGCGTTTTCTTCTTTCACTCATGACTGCTGTTCTGTGCCAGCTATAGTGGCTCTCAACACTCAATTGAAGGGGACAAATAAGCAGGCTGGTAGCAGGGCCTGAGTGAGGGAAGATATCAGTGGCTTAAGGGCCTAACTGGCTCCTACTACTTCAGTTGACTGCCTGTTCTCCTCAACTGGGTTCAGAGAAGCAGCAGGAAACAGGAAGCTCCCTGAGAAGTTGGTGTTAATGAGTCCAGGCTCCTGGGGGTGTTAGAGAGGTACATAAGAGGCTCCTCCTCCTCCTCTCTCTCCCTGCAGCTCCTGCTGCTTTCTGTTATTCCCTCTCATCTTTTCTCCTGCCTGCCTGTTATGTCTCTTGTGCCCTCCTTCCTCCAGCACAGCACTCCACCATCTCTGTCCATCTAGAGCAGAGAGAATACATATGCACCAGCCGCGGACACAATTTTCTACACTCTGGGTCTTAGTGGCGCCTTTCCCCCCCCCAAGTCTGGCACCTGAGGCGGCCGCCTCAGTTCGCCTCATGGTAAGGCCAGCCCTGAGTTAAACCCTTTATTTACATAAAGTGAAATAATAAAGTCAAGGTGCTGTACAAAGTGACCGCACTTGACTGAGGGGAAATCTTTCCCCAAGGCACAGCTATCTCTCTCCAGAATAGATTCTAATACTGCACAGATCATCATGAGGAAATCCTTATCATCAATCAGCTCCATTGCTCCTTTTTGTTCTGAGTCCATCATGCAGGAGACAGAATTGTTCCTCAGCATTCTCATGTCATTTCATTTCACCCTGTCGGTGTTACCATCATTTAATAGATTCCCCTGACTCTGTGCCCAGAAAAGGAGGCGTAACAGGTGAAGCGTTTCATATCATCTGATATCTCATACGAGTGTTAATGCTGAGCATTAGAGACTTCAGGTGAAAGTCCGGACAGGCCTTCAGACTAGAGACAGTTGATCTGTTAAACTCTGAGGGCTCAGAAAAAGTAAAACATTACTGGAAATAATTGGGGCTGATGCAAAGCTATGTGAGGTCAACAAGAGTTTTTCCAATGACTTCAATTGGCTTTGGATGATTCCCAATGTGCACGCCATGGGATATACAGATCCACAGCAATAAATGCGCATCACAAGTTTGATTGGCATTTGAAATGATCCTTTTTCTTTTAACCCTTGTGCTGTTTTGTAGGATGGAAAGAGATCATCAAACCCAGCCTTCTGGTGGGTAAATGGAAGAGGAAATGAAGTGAGGTGGAGCTTTGAGGAGCTGGGATTCCACTCCAGAAAAGTGGCCAATGTCCTCTCTGATATATGTGGTCTGCAGAAGGGAGACAGAGTTATGCTGATTCTGCCCCGGATACCGGAATGGTGGCTGGTGAATGTGGCTTGTATGAGAACAGGTCAGTTTCAGATTGCTGAACTTGATAGATAGCTGAAAAATGTTAAGAACAGAAGTTTTAGTTTTTTTTCATAAAGAAGAAAACTATATACATTAATTAACTACTAAACAGTTTTTGCCAACCAATATAGATCCAAATTCATTTTTGGTATAAGTTGGGGAATAATTTTTGGGTATGTTCCCACACAGAAAATGATCAAATTAAAAATGTCCTCTTAAAAAGTAACCTTATTGCTCTTCCAGGAATCGTCCTCATGGTAGGGACCTCCCAATTAACAGCGAAAGACATTTTGTATAGACTCCAGGCTTCTAAGGCCAAGTGTATCATTACCAATGATATGGTGGCATCCACAGTGGACGCAGTTGCATCTGATTGCCAGTTTCTGAAAACCAAGTTAATTGTATCCGAAGGCAGAAGAGCTGGGTGGCTGAACTTTAATGAACTATACAAGTAAGTAGGCATTAGCAGTGCTACAATAACAGGATAGAAAATGAGGGTTTCTCAAAAGTACATTGTATCCATTAGACACAGAGTCAGGCATTAATGGAGTTTTTTGCAACAGCCTTGCTGATGTTTCCAAATCAGAGTTGCTTTTCTAACAGCAGTCTCTTTCCAGGTGGGTCCCATCCTATCCTTACTTAATGGGCGTTCTGTACATGAAATAGGGGCAGGAACTAGACCTAAGTTGTTTTTATCTAATTTGGTCAAACATGTCTATGGAATGATTGGCCCTTGGTGCTCATGTGGACATCTCCAAATCTCTTCCTTTTGAAAACTAGACTGGAAGTCTCACTGCAGAATTTATTGAGTATTCCTGTCCTTCCAAATTCTAGCCTGGTCAGCTAGATCACAAGAATAACATTTCTAATAGTTCTTTGGAATCTCTGCTCCGATGTGGACCCAGGAAATAGACGCAATGTGATATTTTCTTTAAAGTTAATCCATTTTTTAAAATCTCAACATGTTTGGATTCAGTTTAGATCACATTTTGAACTTTTTTTTCTGAATGTGTTCTTCCATAGGTAGCTGCCTGATTTATACCCCAATTCCTCACCTCCTTCTTAGCTTTCTCAGATCCACTGAAGTGCAAGTGATGATGTGGTATCCACATCTCCCTTCTTGATTGTCCCACCAATATATCAATTTTTGCTTCCTACATGAAGCTTCCCTGGTGTCTTCCTTCTCTTTCTCCTTTAAGAAGAATCTACCATGCTGATTTCTCACTAACTTTTCTGTTTAATTATATTAACTGGATAGGATTTAATGCTGGATGAGAAATGAGACTAGAGTAAGGCAGGCTATCTGAAAGAAAGTCAGTGCTCTCATCCAGGGAGATGTAATATCCAAAGGACACAAGAGGAGCTTAATCTGGGATGGGAAAGAGGGCAGTTGCAACACCTAATCCACATTTGCATGCCAAAACCTCAGTAGATTGCACCTGTATCCACTTTAGCCACCATTATATTCTATATTTTAAAGAGCACAACCTGCTGATCACATCTGCGTTAAAACAAAGATTCAAGACCCAATGGTTATCTACTTTACCAGTGGAACCACAGGTTCTCCAAAGATGGTTGAACACTCCCAGGGCAGTCTTGGTTTCAGACCTGTCATAAGTGAAAGGTAAGGACTGTAGCTCTGGTAGTTTTATAACATGGATCCAAACTGAGTGTGAAGTGGAAAGCATGAGTCTGGTTGACCAAGATAACTGAGATACTCCAAAGGTCTGATTAAGAAGCATTGGGTAAGAAATATGCAATGTGTGGCTTCAATCCTGCTCCCTAATAATGTCACTGGCAAAACTCCCCCTGTCTACAAGGGAAGTGAGATCAGACCTCATCTTTCCATTTTGAATTAAGGAATGACTCCCAGCATTTCTTGAGAGGGATTCAGGTGACAACCTACAACTGGAGATAACTCCAGAAGCACAGCTCCTATAGATACCATGTGCTTGGGGCTGCAGAGCATCTTGGGATTGGACAGCTGTGCAAAAGCAAGAGAACTCCATGACACAGATCACCTTTGCCCCCAGCACAACCACTGAGATCCATGAATTTAAAGAGTGGAATTCCCAGCCTCCTCCATAGAATCCTCCACTTCTTCCTCTACCACCTTACTTCTCCCCCCCCCCCCCCCCGCCAATGCAACAATGGAAGAACACAAAGGAAATTCACCCTGATTACATTCAGAGTCTCCACCTCCCCAGCTCTCCCAGATGGGTTATTCCTGCAAAGAGAATGGAGCCCACAAGCTCGTCATGAGGCAATACCACTGTTAATGCTTATTGTGTATACACCTAGTTAAAGTTCTTGATTTCTAGTTCCATTGTCTATTTAAAAAAAAAAAAAACTTTTCCGTAACCACTCTTTTCTCTTCATATCAGATACTGGCTGGATTTGACTCCTGAAGACATGATGTGGTGCTTATCAGATACAGGCTGGATAATAGCTTCGCTGGGGTCTGTTCTTGATCCATGGGTTTTCGGGTCATGTGTCTTTGTACACAGCCTTCCACGGGTTGAATCAACAACTCTCCTAAATGTAAGAAAAAAGTCATCCTGTAGGTTTGCTGAAGTTTCCCCATGTGCAAGGTAGACCTCAAAACAAATCTTGAATTAACTGAGCAGCTCCTATTAGGTTTTTTCACTTCAGGTCAATCAAAATGTTTTGTTTAAATTTTGACCTTTCCTCAACTTCTTTTTTAAGTCAGGAAATTCATCGAATGCGACACAGGTTCAGTTTAGACAAATCAGTATTTTTGACAAAATAATGATTAGTTGAAAAACTAACTCTAATCCTGAGGTCATTACTTACTCTTTATTCATAGCATTCCAGAACATGAATGTAAAGTAACACTCAACAGCTGTAGTAACTAGTGACATTTCAGGGGGGAAACACAAAAGAGAGCCAGAATGTTGGTACAGTTGATGTAGAGATAGTTTTTGATAATATCAGTGTGTGACGTTGTGCAGTCTATATGGTTTTATAAAAACATGATAATAAGTGAATATAATGTAACTGGGATAGTTTTATAAAAATTTGATAATAAGTGACTATAATGCAAATGGGATATGCTTCGTGCAAAAGGTCTCTTGTAAGGTATTATTACAAAGCTCATAATCTCATCCTATTTGTAGAAATGTACCACTCTTGTATCTAAAACTAGAAATATAAAACATAACTCTGAGGGCCTATTGTAATTATGTAAAGTGTGGGCCATTAATGATGGTTTGGAATCTTGATGACTCCCATTAACAGGACCATTATCCGCAGATGACTGTGTTTACCTGTGAGTCTTCCTGTATATGTGTGTGCTGGCAAGTGAGTAATGAAGTCTTGCAGTGACATGTGATCATGTCACCTGAACTGGAATCCATCTTTAACCTGGTGCTTTTCCAGTGAGGGGGGGGTGGAAACCGAGAGGGACAAAGGGTTCCCGCCTTATGCAAAAGATATATAAAGGGGTGGAAGAGAACAGAGGGGGAGAGGAGCCATCATGAAGAATCCCCTAGCTATCACCTGAGCTGCAACAAGAGCTGTACCAGGGGAAAGAATTGTGCCCAGGCCTGGAAGGTGTCCAGTCTGAGAAAAAGCTTACTGAAGCATCTCTGAGGGTGAGATTACCTGTATTCAGTTTGATTAGGCATAGATTTGCGCATTTTATTTTATTTTGCTTGTGACTTACTTTGTTCTGTCTGTTACTACTTGGAACCACTTAAATCCTACTGTCTGTATTTAATAAAATCACTTTTTATTTAGTAATTTACTCAGAGTATGTATTAATACCTGGGGGAGCAAACAACTGTGCATATCTCTCTATCAGTGTTATAGGGGGCGAACAATTTATGAGTTTGCCCTGCATATGCTTTATGCAGGGTAAAACGGATTTATTTGGGTTTAGACCCCATTGGGAGTTGGGCATCTGAGTGCTAAAGACAAGCACACTACTGTGAGCTGTTTTCAGGTAAACTTGCAGCTTTGGGACAAGTGATCCAGACCCTGGGTCCGTGTTAGAGCAGACTGGAGTGTCTGGCTCAACAAGACAGGGTGCTGGAGTCTTGAGCTGGCAGGGAAAACAGGAGCAGAAGTAGTCTTGGTACATTGGGTGGCAGCTCCCAAGGGGGTTTCTGTGATCCAACCCGTCACACAGTGATTACAGTTGTTTGAAACTGGAAAAGGAGCTCTCTCTACACTGGCTAAGGAGGAGGGTGAGATTGGGGAGTGGACTTCCCCTCTGTTTTTAGCAGAGAAGGGGGAACTTTCTCCCCCACACACTCTCCCGTACTCCCTTAGCTAATGTAATCTTTGCTGCAGTTCACACATAAACTTTGTTCATCTTGTTGTTTTATTTCACTAGACTATCTCCAGATTTCCCATCACCACTATCTTTGGTGCTCCGACTTTGTTCCGCATGCTGGTGCAGCATGATCTTACCAGGTACTTCAGGAGAGAGATGACTTACTAACAATACTCACCTGAATAAATTTTAATGAAATCACAGCTCTAGGTGCTTGGCACAATATATTGAGTTTCATCAGTATAACCAGCATCTTCTGAAAAGATAGTTATGAGAAATGCATGGGGTTTGCATAATTTCATTATGAAAGATGGAGGAAACACAGCATTTTCAACTGTTTCTCTCCAAAATTTGGGGGGGTCACTCAAAGCTGACATTCTTAGCAAAACTCGAAGGGGCTGAAGCCAAGTGCATCAAACCCAGAAACAATGTTCTCATGAACCCATGTAGAGGTGCTCCGATTCCATGGTGATGGGTGACCTTCTGAAAACTTAAGTAGACCTAGCTGGTGTGTCAAGTTTTACACGGTGTCAGAAACACTAGTTAGTGCGATGACTTCAGTGCTGGAAATACAACCCTCCAAAGATGGTCCTTCTGCACATGACGTAGTTTAATCATGAGGTGGCAGGACTCACAAGAAATCTTTTGTACTGAATTTTGCTGAATACTAGCAAAATTCTCTACCATAAATTTCAGTTACCAAAGGATTTTGTTTTTCATACCTTAGCGATGTGTTTTTCATAATGGCCCATTCATGTGACTGTAACTGAGTAGAAATGTGAGCTGACTTCAGTGGGACTACTGTACAAAGTTTAGCATAGGCATATGTCCTTGCAGAATCAGGAGCTAAAGTAGCTGAAATCTCTTCCTCTGATTTCTGTACTCGAGTGAAGATAACTCTTTCAACTAAGAGCTTTCCATTATTGTTTGTTGACATTTGCAAGCCCTTTAGCTGCTGTGCTTATCACCAATAGCCACTGGAATCCAGCGACAGGCCCCTTTGCCCTCAATGGCCTTTCAGTGACTCTCATGATTTTTTAAATCCCTATTAAGTTACAAGTTCATGAGTCTGCAGCACTGTGTGAGTGGAGGGGAGCAACTCAACCCAGAAGTGATCGAGCAGTGGAAAAGGAAGACTGGCCTGACTATCTATGAAATATATGGACAAACAGAAACAGTATGTTCAAATGGGTTAATAATGTGTTAATTAGTTTTAATTTCTTTTGCTTTTTTGAGTTGCATGGTTAAAAAAGCCAAAAGGAAACCATTTGTTACTTACTTGAAATGTCAAGGAAGAGTCCATTAAAATACAGTAACTTATAAATTTATGTTGATTTGGAAACATGGCTATCTTGTAGAGCTCAGGGAAAAGGTGGAGTTTTTTGTGCTTTCATTTTTCCATAAAGATTTCTGAGAAAATCCTGAGTGAAGTGATAGGGAAGAAGGAGGATGTTGTTGCTAAGATATAGGACTTGGGGTCAAGATACCTGGACTCTTTTACAGGTTGTTTCACAGACTTGCTGTGTGACCTCATGCAAGTTACTCCACTGTCCCAGTCTTTAAAATACTTGCCTAGCCCACAGGGTTTTTGTAACACTTAATTCATAGCAGTTTGGAATTGAAGTGGAAAATTAATGAATGTAGAACCTGACTGAATCTATGTAATATTTCTGCAGAAATAAAACTCTCTTTTTACAGGGACTAGTTTGTTCCGTTTTCAAAGGGATGAAGATTAAACCCGGATCAATGGGAAAGGCAGTTCCCCTTTATGATGTTCAGGTTTGTTAATACAACTTCCTGTCTTATATCAGTTTAAGTTATTTGCTTTACTGAAGTATGTTTTTCTTCTTCTAGATCATCGATGAGAATGCTAATGTTCTGCCTCCTGGACAAGAAGGGGAAATTGCCATCAGAATCAAACCTAAAAGGCCACTTGGTCTTTTCTCTAAGTACATAGTAAGGAACCTGTTTTACCACCATAGGAAATCCCTATAATTCCATACTAGATACAAAGACCCAGATTTTCATCAGATTTTATGCCTACTCACCAATCTCAAGATCATGCACTGTACTAACAGACCTCCCAACTAAGGAGACTCTGAAGGAACTCTCTTCAAAGTAGAGATGGGACCCAAGATAAAAGAATCTAGATCCAGATTTCAATCATCTCAACATTTTGAGGTGTTTGGATCCAGGGTTTTGGTTCATTACCTTTTAAAACTGGGCTCTGAAAGTCAAGCTGAAGTTCCATCTAGCACATCCTCACCAATGACCCTGACTGCACTGAGTATTATATGTGTAATGTGCATTATTTGTGCACTTATAATGCACCTCCTTGTGGATATAAATCTAAAGTTTTGAGCAGGTGATGAGGACATCTAGAAACCTAGACTTCCTTTCCTGACTGTGCCACCACCTTGCTGTGTGACCTAGATAAATAAAAATATGTAAATAAAGGCTGTAGCAGAGCATGCCTCCCTATGTGTCCTGGAGAATTCAAGGAGGAATTTGGAAGCAGAATGCCCCCTGGGTCTCCTCCTTTACTATGGACTATATCTATATCTAATTCTGAACCTCTGTCTGAACCTTTCCCCGTCAAAGAGGTGGAGTTTAGAATACCCACTTTTGTACAACTCTTTGAGATTCTGTTACCAAAGGTGCTATTTAAAGACAAAGGATTATTATTTATTTGTCTTTCATTGCTATACATTAATATGCTATACAGGGCTGATCCCTTTACAGTTGTGTGTAAAACAGCAGAATTTATGATTAAACTACGCTAAAGATTTTAATTGTCATTTGTGAAATGTTATCAGGATAACCCTGAGAAAACCGCTTCATCAGAACGTGGAAATTTTTTTGTCACGGGGGACAGAGCGACTATGGATGAAGAAGGATATTTCTGGTTTCTTGGAAGATCTGATGATGTCATCAATTCTTCAGGGTTAGTTTGTTTTACTGGTTTTGCAAGCTTTCTGTATAGTTCTATCATCATATAACATTTATAAGAGAGGAACTGGTGATGAGTTTCTTGGCAGGAAGGAACTTACAAGGGGACTTACAAATGAATCAGACATAGTCTTATTCCGGTAGCATGGTTCAGTGACTAGTGCATTGGACTAGGACTCAGGAGAGCTGGATTCTATCCTTGGCTCTGCCGCTGCCCTGCTGTGTAACCTTGGTGAAGTCAGTTCCTGCCTCTGTTTCTCCTGCCACCCTTTGTCTGTCTGTTTAGATTGTAAGCTCTTGGAGGAGGGAGTTTTTGCAGCACGCCTAGCACAACGTGGGTCTGATTTTGGTTGGGGCCTTAGGCAATAATCAGTTCTTTCTTACCCCAGTACTGGTTAAAAGACATATTCACACCAGATCAGTATAATTAAATACCTCATTTTCCTCTCCTAGGTATCGTATTGGACCATTTGAAGTAGAGAATGCCTTGATAGAGCACCCCGCTGTAGTAGAATCTGCTGCTGTCAGCAGCCCAGACCCCCTCAGAGGCGAGGTAATGAGGTTGAGAGTGATGAGGAAAATATTTCAAGGAGGCAAAACGGTTTGTGATTCACTGTACAAAGTGCAGCTGTTGCACAGCATCACGTCAGTGTGACTAGTCCTTTACCAGGGTGATAAACAGAACCCTATGTACATTCCTTTGCTCTATTTATTCATCTCCACAGTCTCTCCCCAAGAGATAATTATGATGACAGACACTTTCCCATCAATAGACCTTCCTGCTGTTAAGGACTTGTCAACACACACAAGTTGTAACTTTTTACAGTACTGGTATAGTTAGAACAGTACAGCACCCTTTGTGTGGATGCAGTTACTGGTAGAAATGTGCTGATATCGGTACAGCTATTCCCATACTGGAAGGGGAATAAGCTATACTGGTACAGGGCAAATTTATATTGGTATAATTGTATCCATACTAGTGGTTACATTGGGGGAAAAAAATCACACCCCGCATCAGCATAGTTATACCAGGACAAAAACTGTGTGCAGACAAGGCGTAAGAGTGCCTTGAAAGCACAGTCCTGCCATTGTGGAGTGGAACTGTACTGCCTCAGTGTGAGTTGTGTGACCAATGCATGCTCAGTGCTTCAGAAAAATCAAAGCTTCCTGAAGCTCCCGCAGAGCACAGTCACTGCAATCCCCCTTCCATGTGCTCCTTCCTAAGCCCGACCAGCTCTCCTGCTTAGTGTGTGTGATGGGGGAAGCGAGGCCATGGCCATGCTTCCTACCTGGCGTGGCCAGCTTTGGAGACGGTGGGAGCATGAGCCAGGAGCAACCATTGTGATTGTGAGAACTACAATTGCATGTGAACCCTGCACTGCTGTGAAGGGCAGAGGGGACAGTCCTTGCACCCCTCCTCTCACTTACCTGCCTACACACACGCTGATCACAGGCTGGCACTCAATTTTAGAGACAGATTGGCTTCTTCACACATCTCTTAACTCTCTCGTGGTCTGGGAGGGATATTGCTAACTGGGAACTAAATCTAACAATATTTATTTATAAATTGCTGGTGTCAGTTTGGTACTATTGATTTTTACCCTGTAGGTGGTGAAAGCTTTTGTGGTCTTGTCACCTGCCTTTTCCTCGTGTGACCTGGAAAAATTAACGCTTGAGTTGCAGGAGCATGTCAAGAAAGTTACCGCTCCATACAAATATCCCAGAAAGGCAAGTACTCCCAAGGGGTGATTTTTAACATGGGACATGTCTCCTTCTTAAGTCTCTCCAGAATGAACCATTCTGGGTTTACTTAGAACGACAGAAATTCCTTCACTCATCTAAAAGAGAGAGATCAAGATTTAGAGAGACCATTTGGTTCAGGGAAACTTTTCTAAATCTCATTTATTTTCTCTTTCATAAGTTTTTAATAAAATTGTTTGTTAATAAATGTACCCCTGTACCTTTAAAAATATTCCTGGGCCAGGTAGAATGTCCTAGTTAGATACTCCCCATATTCCAAACCAGGGGTAAAATCATCGGCTTTTTACTTAGCTTTTACTTACTCCTTACTCAGGAACACTCCAGTGATGTCAGTGGAAATTTGCCTGATTGAAAATTGATGAACGATTTGTCCCTTTGGCTTTGGAGTAAACATATTAGCGACAGCCCCAGAAGTATCCATCTTAGGTTTCTTACGAAACCCAGTGCATCTTGGGAAACTGTACATGCAATCAATTAGGGTACCTCTACATGTACAAAACTGCAGCGGCACAGCTGTACCTATGCAGGCAGCTGTGCCACTGCAGCGCATTAAGTGAAGACGCTCTATGCTGACAGGAAAGAGCTCTCCCATCGGCATAATAAAAACACCTCCATGAATGGCAGAAGCTATGTCGGTGGGAAGAGCTCTCCTGCCAACATAACGCTGTGCACACGAGCGCTTGTCGGTTTAACTTATGTCACTCAGGAGGTGGTTTATTCACACCTCTGAGTGACATAAGTTATGCCGACAAGCTGTAGTGTAGACATAGTCTTAGTTAGTGCCTGATTCTGGAAACTGTCAGGCAAGTAGCCCTGACTCATGTGAGTCCTCCCATTCTTCCACATGGGGTCAGAGCCACCATTGCAAAAAAATCCCAAAACATCACTGGGAAGCATACTAAGTTGTTTTGTGTTTTTTATTAGATGGAATTTGTCCAACAGCTACCGAAGACAATCACCGGGAAAATCAAGAGGAACGAGTTAAGGAACAAAGAATGGGGAAAAAATGTAACATTGTTGGGAGTTTAACATAGCTTCTTTCACTCCAGTGATGCCATGCAAGCTGTAACAGTTCTCAGAGTGCCCCGAACTGTGTTACCTTGTTCTCCCCCTCTTCCCCGCCCCCATACCGCCAGCGAGAGAGAGACTTGCTGGTGCTTAACCAGTTTTAGTCACCCAAACAATCTCCTCAAGGCAATGCAGATTAACAATAGGTGCACCCTAGTCCCCGAACCACCTTTGAAGTGTTCCCCTGTGATAGCCAGGCTGACCGCAATGGTCTCTAGATAATACTTAGTGCTGCCACGCGTGCAAGGGACTGGATTAGATGACCTCTCAAGGTCCCTTCTAGTGTTACGATTTTATGATTCTGAGCTGCTGTTACAGAAATAGTGAACCATTTGCTAGTTGGCATTGAGAGGTTCTTAGGGTGTCACAAGCGTCTCTGTGTTATAATTGCCTTTTTTCTGTTGGATTTTTCCAATATCATGAGCACCTAGATTACCTGGAAAATTGAACAGAAGGACCCAGGCTGCAAAATTGAATCCTATGATGAACCCAAGCTGCAAAGTTCAGATCTGGTTGCAAAACTAAACTTTCCCAAATGTGGTTTCAATTTCAAGCATTTTATTGATAGGGGCCAGCAGCAGAGTTCTGATCTAAACCTGAACTTTCCCAAAATCAATTGTGTTCAGATCCAGGATTTGGCTGTGTTGCATCTATGTTCTGGAAAGTATCTGAGATCAGTGAGACAGTGTTGCAAGTTGCAGAAAGATACAGAGATGTCCATTAGAAGTTAAAATGATTTACCTTATCCAAACTATAGACCAGGGCCGAGGGATGTACGGGCCACTGTTTCCAGCAGCGCCCATTGGCTTGGAGCAGCGAAACACGGCCAGTGGGAGCCGCGATCGGCCGAACCTGCAGACACAGCAGGTAAACAAACCAGCCCGGCCCACCAGGGGCTTTCCCTACACAAGCGGCTTCCCAAGTTTGGGAAACACTGCTATAGACCAATACATCCAGCCATGTGAAAACAGAAAGGCCTTCGACTGATAACACCTCCAGACACCACACTTTAATATACGCACAACTGACAATGGGGGCCATCTGATACCATGGCCACGCTTTATCAACAAGCACTACCCAATACAGAGGCAATCAGCCTAGGTTTGGCTTCCCAGCCTCACTTCTAATTTTGGTCAGGAGTAGAGAAAATACTTGTATCACCTCTGCAAGTCACTGAGAAAGAGGTCTGAACTGCTTGTTGTTGGACAAGTGAAACCCAGTCAGGTTGAACAAACCCAGGTTCTCTGCCATTTTACCTACATGTGGCAGGACAAGCCCACCCCTGGGCTCTTTAATGTAATAGTCATCTAGATCATATTACTGGTCAATGACCAGACTTTCTGAATGTCCTACATGGCTTACTATGTGGGATTATGTCTCCCTTTAGCACCTAGCCCCATGGTCCTATAATGTTGTGGCTGTGGGCATATGGTCACAGTTTGTTACAGTAGCATGTGCTGTAGAGTGCTGAGTTCTAAGTACGTACCAATTCTTAACTCTTCATCACCAAGTGTTGCACTTTGCCCACTCAAGAAAGCTTAATTTTCTGGCATGTGATCTTTCTGTAGAGCTCAAAACGTCTTTGACAGTCAGCTGTCCTCCTCCATTCACTAAACAGCAAGACATTTTTAGAGAGCAGCACCTTCTTGGGGGCTGAGAGAAAAGCTTTTACACTCAGCATCCCTAGAAGTGTGTGTGTCACCCCTCTGCAGCTGGATTTTTATTGTGATTATAAAACAAGATTTGGAATGGACTATTTAGAGCAATGAAAAACATTTATTTGCTAGGAATAAACACTTGTCTGTGCCAATGAAATAATTTCTGTGCTAAAGACTGCTGCAATGAATGCAAGAGAAGTTCAATAAACACAATATTTACTTTGCCCCCCGTTTTTGGTGATGGTTTATTTTTTAAATGTATATCAGTGTGTCAAAGATTTTAAAATACTTTTCAGTTATCTTCCTCCAATAGCATTTCAGATACATATGTTACAGCCAGTCAAACTAATCATTCCTCAACTACCCAGTTGTCTTCCTTTTCTTTTTCTCCAGGTGCCTTGAATGCCTCAAACTCCCTTCTCTACTCCCAGCTGAATCCCCTTGAATCTAGCTTCTGAGGCTTGCGTACTCCCAGAACATCTTTAACCGAGGTCACCTTCTCCTGGCCAAGTCCAAGGACTCCTCCTTGATCTCTCTGCCACTTTCAACACAACTGATCACTCCCTCCTGAATTCTAGCTTCTCTTTCTCTCCTTACTGATGCAAAGCCTCCTTCAGCATTTTCAATGGTTCCACCTCCTTCCCTCTGTTTGACATCTTGCAAATCTCTCCACTCAGTTCTCTTCTCCTTTTCTCTGACACTATCTCTGGGTGACATCATCTGCACTCATGCTTGATGACTCCCAAACCTACCTCTCAATACTCCTTTCCTCCTCTGTGCAATCTCTCATCTATCTCCATTTGACTTTCCAGCAGGTCAGCCTGGCTGTCAGAGTTGCAGTTCAAACTAAGGCTAGATCTACATAGCAGCTGAGAGAGTGCTTCCCAGAGCATGTAGACAAGACATGCACTAGCTCTGCTCGAGCTAGAATGCTAAAAATAGCAGCATGGCAGTGGCAGCAGCTCAAGCTAGCTGCCCTAGTATGTACCTACAGGGTCAGGCAAGATTGTACTTGAGGGAGGCTAGCTCAAACCACCGCCCGTGCCACTGTGGCCAATGCTATTTTTAGTGCACTAACTCAGTCAGAGCTATCAGATGTCTGTCTATGAGTGCGGGGAAGCACCCTCCCAGCTAGTATGTAGATATACCCTCTACCTGCCAAAATCAATCTCCCCATCTTCCCCTTCAAACTGGCTCCTCTCCTTCCAGTCTCCATTACCACAATAAACTCCACCAGTCTCCTCCTCAGTTTTTATCTTTGGTGCTGCAGTCAGGAGGGGTCACTCTCTCTCAATTCCAGGGATATTCTAGGAGCCAGCCCCTTGTACCCCACAATATGTGCACGCACACAGAGCGGTAGGAGTAGGAAACATTCTCTTTCCCATTGCAATGGCTCTGCACTAAGCTGCAATGAGCTATTGTGCTAGGCCCCATGAGGCCCTGCTCAACATGCCTGCTGACAACACAATGGCTTCTCTTCTCCCCTCCTCCCCCAATCCCATGGGTCTTCTGGGAGCACCAGCTGGCTGTTCTCCTCCATTTTGTTCTGTCAGGGGGCATGCTGAGACAGGCTACTACCCTCTCCAATATCAAGGGCAGGAATTCTGAACACTTGAGTTCTATTCATGGCTCTGCCATTCAGCTGTTATATGGCAAAGTAACTCAAGCCACATTTTCAAAATTTGGCACAAAATTCAGCACCTGCATCCAGATTCGGGCTCCTAAATAAGATTAAGATAGGAACTTGACAGAGTTAGGGTGAAATTCTGCCCCACTGACATCAATGGGAGTTTTGCAGTCAACTTCAGTGGAGCCAGGATTCATTTAGTTTGCTGATTATCCAGACTCTAATCCAGTCTGTTAAATATAAAGAGCTATCATTTTATTTTTTGCAAGCTTGAACTATGGAACTGCCCCCACTGTTACCCTGCAAGAGTGCAGACTCAACCCTGCAGCACCTCCTGCTGGTCATCCATGGGAATTAGCTCTGCCAGCCTTGGAGCACCCTCTGCAGGCCGGTGATCCGCCTCACCACTTAGCCCCCCCATGTCCCTCCCAGACCCGGTGCCCCTTTATCTGGGGGCTACCCCCTGGCAGTAACCCCTTTCTCTTGGGGTCTCCCCTCCCCAGGGAACCCCCACCCACTAACCCCACCTTGCCTCAGTGTAAGGCTACTGCCAGTCACCATCTAGCCCCACTCCCCGGGGCAGACTGCAGTATAAGCCGCTCATCGTAGGCAAGGTTGGGTCTAGACCTGCTGCCCCTCTCTCTGGAACCCAGTGCCTCTCTGGCCCCTTGGACAAGGCCCTGCAGCCTGGGGAGTTGCCAGCCTGGAGCTCCCCAGCCCTGCCTCACTCTAGGCACCCTGAGCTTCCCAGCAGCCAGGCCCTTCTCTCTATGAAGGCAGAGAGACTGCTGAGCTCCTGGCTCACTGCCTCTTATAGGGGCCTGATTGGGGCTTGGCCACAGCTGAGCCTACCTTCCCTAATCAGCCCAGGCTTCTTGCCCCAGTCACAGCCCTCCCCTAGGCTGTTTTAAGCCCCGAAGGGCAGGAGCAGGGTAACCACCCCGCTACATACCCCACCTCAAGAACCCCTCCACCAGGGATGGGGGTGTTCTACCAGCCCAGCTTTCTCCTCAGCTGGGCCTGCAGGGAATCCCTCTCTGCTTGCAGGCTCTCCATCTTCTGGAGCCACCCACATCCCACTTCTAGGGTCTGGGTTCCCATCATAGACCGCTCTGGTCCTATGTGGGTTCCCCCTTCAGTTTGGGTCCCCACATTGGCCCTCCTGGCTCTCTTGTGGGCTCCCAGGTTTGTCTGGGGCCTCCGTGCCCCTGACAATCCCCTCTTTTGGGCCCTGGTCATCACTACCCCCTCCTTCGGGACAGTCTCAGACCTGGCCTGGTCCTCCGGCCTCCCCGTCCTTCTCTGGGAGCCAGGCCGCTTTTCCTGGCGCCCCTTGTGGCAGGGGAGGCACAGCCAGTGCCCACCCCTGACCACCTCAGGGCTAGCCTGGGCCCTGCGAGTCCACCAAGGGCACTCCCTCTTCCTGTGCCCCAGTTCCCTACAGGCTCAACACATTTGGAGCCCCACTGTTAGCTTCACAGGGGCACTCTAGTCTGTCCACCATTTATCCCTGGCGTAGCCTTTCCTTCAGGGCTCATCTGGGCCCTGCGAGTTCCATGGGGGCACTCCCTCGTCATGTGTCCTGGTTCCCCACAGGCCCAACAGTTCCTCAGCCTTGGCACCGGCCTCCTGCCCAAGGTGCCTGGCCCCCAATGAGATCCATGTGCCTTCCCCCATAGCAGCTGAAGCAGCCCCGCTTGCTGCTCTATTATCTATTATCGACCACCTGACCAGGACAGTAATAGTGATGAAATGCTAAGGGAAATTAGAGAGGCTATCAAAATTAAGAACCCAATAATAGTGGGGGATTTCAATTATCCCCATATTGACTGGGAACATTTCACTTCAGGACGAAATGCAGAGATAAAATTTCTCGATACTTTAAATGACTGCTTCATGGAGCAGCTGGTACGGGAACCCACAAGGGGAGAGGCGACTCTAGATTTAATCCTGAGTGGAGCGCAGGAGCTGGTCCAAGAGGTAACTATAGCGGGACCGCTTGGAAATAGTGACCATAATACAATAGCATTCAACATCCCTGTGGTGGGAAGAACACCTCAACTGCCCAACACTGTGGCCTTTAATTTCAAAAGGGGGAACTATACAAAAATGAGGGGGTTAGTTAGACAAAAGTTAAAAGGTACAGTGACTAAAGTGAAATCCCTGCAAGTTGCGTGGGCCCTTTTTAAAGACACCATAATAGAGGCTCAACTTCAATGTATACCCCAAATTAAGAAAAACAGTAAAAGAACTAAAAAAGAGCCACCGTGGCTTAACAACCATGTAAAAGAAGCAGTGAGAGATAAAAAGACTTCCTTTAAAAAGTGGAAGTCAAATCCTAGTGAGGCAAATAGAAAGGAGCACAAACACTGCCAACTTAAGTGCAAGAGTGTAATAAGAAAAGCCAAAGAGGAGTTTGAAGAACGGCTAGCCAAAAACTCCAAAGGTAATAACAAAATGTTTTTTAAGTACATCAGAAGCAGGAAGCCTACTAAACAACCAGTGGGGCCCCTTGACGATGAAAATACAAAAGGAGCGCTTAAAGATGATAAAGTCATTGCGGAGAAACTAAATGGATTCTTCGCTTCAGTCTTCACGGCTGAGGATGTTAGGGAGATTCCCAAACCTGAGCTGGCTTTTGTAGGTGACAAATCTGAGGAACTGTCACAGATTGAAGTATCACTAGAGGAGGTTTTGGAATTAATTGATAAACTCAACATTAACAAGTCACCGGGACCAGATGGCATTCACCCAAGAGTTCTGAAAGAACTCAAATGTGAAGTTGCGGAACTATTAACTAAGGTTTGTAACCTGTCCTTTAAATCGGCTTCGGTACCCAATGACTGGAAGTTAGCTAATGTAACACCAATATTTAAAAAGGGCTCTAGGGGTGATCCCGGCAATTACAGACCGGTAAGTCTAACGTCGGTACCGGGCAAATTAGTTGAAACAATAGTAAAGAACAAAATTGTCAGACACATAGAAAAACAAACTCTTGAGCAATAGTCAACATGGTTTCTGTAAAGGGAAATCGTGTCTTACTAATCTATTAGAGTTCTTTGAAGGGGTCAACAAACAAGTGGACAAGGGGGATCCGGTGGACATAGTGTACTTAGATTTCCAGAAAGCCTTTGACAAGGTCCCTCACCAAAGGCTCTTACGTAAATTAAGCTGTCATGGGATAAAAGGGAAGGTCCTTTCATGGATTGAGAACTGGTTAAAGGACAGGGAACAAAGGGTAGGAATTAATGGTAAATTCTCAGAATGGAGAGGGGTAACTAGTGGTGTTCCCCAAGGGTCAGTCCTAGGACCTATCCTATTCAATTTATTCATAAATGATCTGGAGAAAGGGGTAAACAGTGAGGTGGCAAAGTTTGCAGATGATACTAAACTACTCAAGATAGTTAAGACCAAAGCAGATTGTGAAGAACTTCAAAAAGATCTCACAAAACTAAGTGATTGGGCAACAAAATGGCAAATGAAATTTAATGTGGATAAATGTAAAGTAATGCACATTGGAAAAAATAACCCCAACTATACATACAACATGATGGGGGCTAATTTAGCTACAACGAGTCAGGAAAAAGATCTTGGCGTCATCGTGGATAGTTCTCTAAAGATGTCCACGCAGTGTGCAGAGGCGGTCAAAAAAGCAAACAGGATGTTAGGAATCATTAAAAAGGGGATAGAGAATAAGACTGAGAATATATTATTGCCCTTATATAAATCCATGGTTCGCCCACATCTCGAATACTGTGTACAGATGTGGTCTCCTCACCTCAAAAAAGATATTCTAGCACTAGAAAAGGTTCAGAAAAGAGCAACTAAAATGATTAAGGGTTTAGAGAGGGTCCCATATGAGGAAAGATTAAAGAGGCTAGGACTCTTCAGTTTGGAAAAGAGAAGACTAAGGGGGGGACATGATAGAGGTATATAAAATCATGAGTGATGTTGAGAAAGTGGATAAGGAAAAGTTATTTACTTATTCCCATAATACAAGAACTAGGGGTCACCAAATGAAATTAATAGGCAGCAGGTTTAAAACAAATAAAAGGAAGTTCTTCTTCACGCAGCGCACAGTCAACTTGTGGAACTCCTTACCTGAGGAGGTTGTGAAGGCTAGGACTATAACAATGTTTAAAAGGGGACTGGATAAATTCATGGTGGCTAAGTCCATAAATGGCTATTAGCCAGGATGGGTAAGAATGGTGTCCCTAGCCTCTGTTCGTCAGAGGATGGAGATGGATGGCAGGAGAGAGATCACTTGATCATTGCCTGTTAGGTTCACTCCCTCTGGGGCACCTGGCATTGGCCACTGTCGGTAGACAGATACTGGGCTAGATGGACCTTTGGTCTGACCCAGTACGGCCTTTCTTATGTTCTTATGCTCGGTAAGCTGGGCCACACAGGCTCTCCCATAATAGTCCTTCATTTCTCCACCTTCTGTTTGCTCAAGTCACGGGTTCGGGCAACAGTCCATGCCCTGCCCCTCGTATCAGGGGTGGACCGCTTGTGCCTGCATTCTCCACCACTATGTAAGAGTGCGGACTCACCCCTGTGGCGCCTCCTGCTGGTCATCTATGGGAATTAGCTCTGCCAGCCTTAGAGCACCCTCTGCAGGCCAGTGATCCACCTCACCACTTGGTCCCCATGTCCCTCCCAGACCCGGTGCCCCTTTATCTGGGGGCTGCCCCCTAGCAGTATCCCCTTTCTCTTTGGGTCCCCCCTCCCCAGGGAACCCCCACCCACTAACCCCACCTTGCCTCAGTGTAAGGCTACTGCCAGTCACCATCTAGCCCCACTCCCTGGGGCAGACTGCAGTATAAACCACTCATCATAGGCAAGGTTGGGTCTGGACTGCTGTCCCCCTCTCTCTGGATCCCAGTGCCTCTCTGGGGCCTTGGACAAGGCCCTGGAGCTCCCCAGCCCCTCTGGCCTTGCCCCAGCCCTGCCTCACTCTAGGCACCCTGAGCTTCCCAGCAGCCAGGCCCTTCTCTCTCTGAAGGCAGAAAGAGACTGCTGAGCTCCTGGCTCACTGCCTCTTATAGGGGCCAGCTGGGCCTGACTGGGGCTTGGCCACAGCTGAGCCTACCTTCCCTAATCAGCCCAGGCTTCTTGCCCCAGCCACAGCCCTCCTCTGGGGCAAGAAGCCTGGGCTGATTAGGGAAGGTAGGCTCAGCTGTGGCCAAGCCCCAGTCAGGCTTCTTGCCCCAACCACCTCACTACATACCCCTCGTCAAACTAGCCACAGAAGATGCACCACGTGATTTTCCCTTTAGCTCCTGCTCTTTGTACCTTCAGCCAACTCAGCTGAAAAAGTGGGTAAAAGTCAAGAGACCTGTCCCCATGATTCATTCTACATCAGAACACAGGATCATTCTCCTTGCTCACTGTCCTTGTGTGGAATCCTGCATTAGACTACACCATCTCCTTAATGTTATTGTTTACAACAAACTCGTGCCTAATGTTCAAGATGGATGACTCATTAATTCAAAACTGTAAATTCTTCCCCTCTCCCCAAGTTCAAAGTATTGATGATGATTGCTGTCCGCTCCATTTGGAATCATTTCTGAAATACACAGTAGCACCTACAAGTATTTGGAAGCAAAATATGATCCTCAAGCTCAACTTTCTTTCTGAGCAATAAAGATGAAACTTGGTTAAATGTAACCCTATCATAAAAAACAAAAAGCATCATTTTGAATACAATAACCTTGAGTTCCCCTTTCCCCCCATCTGGCCCCAAAGTCATTTTAATATTATTCTCAGAGGCAACAGGAAATCAATTATGGTAATAGATAGAAATGTTTATATCAAAGGTAATTTAAAAAAAAAAATGTTTCCTGTGAACGTAAGGTTTGACCTGAAGCCAGTGCAGTTTCATTTGCTGTTCTCCTGTGTGTGAGAAACAGAGAGAGATTTTTCTAAAATAATGGACCATTATTACATTGGGGGTTGCAAAAGTAGTAAAACCTTGCAGATGTCAATTGTGTTAAGGAAAACATGTAGCTGCACTAACCTTTCTACAAAAACTGCATTCTGCCCTCCCCATATTTGTGAGGCATTAATGCTTGCAGGGCTTTGTATAAATGGAAAGGAGCAAGAGGAGGCTGGGTGGAGGGAGATGGTCCTCACAGACCTCTATAGCTAGTACTGGGTTTACAATGGCACCAGTGGGGCTGTGGCGCTGTACCCACACTGGGAAGGGGCTCATTATGGATCCGGCTAACCCATCCACACAGCCAGGTCTGGCCTCTAGCCCAGGCAGTCCAGCACCCAGGCCTTGCTGTGTGAGTGGTTCCCAGCCAGCAGGTCCCACTCGCCTGTAGGGGGCTCGCTGCCCTACAGCTGGGCTCTGCCATGTGAGCTGGGCTGGGTTGCTGGCCATGGTGTTATACTTATAAGAAGCACACAGGATCTTTATAGGGGAGAAGGCAAAAAACGCCGCATTTATTGAGAATACAGCAGTTAGCGTATGCATTTTAGTTACACACACATACACACACACCATGCACCCAGTCCTGCCAGTTGATGTTTATAGTTATGTAAGGGGACTGTTGCCCCCTTACTAACATTCAGTGGGGGTGTTTTGGTTGGCTAGCTCCCAGCACTAAAAGGGGAAGGGTCGATGGCAAATCAGGAGCCTGAGACTGACAGTCCCCAGGAACAATGGGGAGAGGCCAATGCTCCAGGTCAGCCTGATTGACAGGGCGGGCAGGCTAATCAGAGAATCAGGAGGCCGGGGGTCCTGTCCTCCGTGTGAGCTGGAATTGCCTGGGTCAGACAGAGTGGGGCCCAGCTAAGCTGCTGGAAGCAGAGCTGCAGCCCCAAAGCCAGAGCACAGCCCAGAGAGAGCAGACCTGCCCTGGGAGGAGAGCTGCGGCCACCAGAGCCAGAGAAGCAGCCCAGGGAGCTGAAGGCAGAGCAGCAGCAGCAGCCGTGCTGAGGCAGAGTGGAGCCGGGGCTGGAGCCGGGGCTGGAGCAGTCTGGAGCTGGGTGCGGTGAGCAGCTGGGGAGAGGAGGGGGACCCTGGGCAGCGGGCCCAGCGCAGGGAGACGCCTCAGCCAAGAGGCTCTGCAGGCCAGACTTGGAGGGGGATCATAACCCCGATCGGGCAGGGGCGATGCTGGAAAAAAGGGTCCTGAGAAGGCCACCTAGAGCCTGAGAGCGTGTGGCCACCGCCAGAGCAAGTGTCCAACCCACAGCGTCTCTGCAGCACAGCCAGGGCCTGAGAAGGAGCCTGGGACCTACAAGGAACAGACTGTGAACTGCCCTGACGTTCCAGAGACACTGTTTGTAATGTTCCCTGCCACAGAGCGGGGTGATGTGTTTTCCTTTAACCTTTCCCATTTTTCCTTATTCTTTTTTAAAATTAATTGTTAATTAAACAACTTGTATTTGCTTTAAATTGTATGAAATGATCAGTGGGTCAGGGAAGTGCCCAGTGCAAAGAGAGTAACCCGGAGTGGGGACACCCTAGCCCCTGTCCTGGGTGACCACAGCAGGGTTGGGGGTCGAGCCCCCCAGGAATCCTGGGCCCAGCGAGGACTCTGCCAGACAGGAGAGTGGAAGGGGAGTCCTCAAGGGCAGGGAGGCCTCTGGGTAAAGGAAGTGGGAGTGAGGACTCAGATCCTTTCGCTAGCCCACTTCACCGGGGTAGTGCAGAAGCCAGGAAAGTTCCCCACAATAGCGGGACCATTCCCCCGCTTACAGTTACCAGTCCAGAGTCTGGAACAATCTAGTGGCCAGCCAGATTGGTTGCAGAGAGGAGCCAGGCTCTGTCGGTCGCGATCCGATGCTCCTGGAATGTGGCAAGACGAACCCAAAGTCCCATGGCAAAGCACCCTGTTCTTATAGTCTTTTTTTGTTGCTGAAGTTTATGGATTTTGCTGTGTTAGTCTCTGTTATCTTCTGATGTAAATATTCCACTACACCTCCGAGACGGTCATCCTGTTCTGGTTTTGATTCAGTTAATTTGTTTAGTCCTTAGGGGTGCCAGCCTTACCTCAGGGTCATCAATCTGCCCTTCCTTCATTGTGGATGCGCGTTGATGATTGGTGTTGTTAAGTCCCTTCTTCCTTGACCATTTGGCTATAACAATGGCCTTCACACCTTATCTTTTCCTGATGCATACATTCCTCATTTACACAAACAATTTTTTACAGAGACCATTAAAGGTATACAGCAGTTTTTATGTTGAGCAAGAAAAGGCATTGTAAATTAAGCCTTCCTAAATCTTATAATCAAAACAATTTACATTGGGGCCCAGGCCTTCAACATTCCTCTAATCTCCTTAACATAGACACAATACAAGATCCTGTCTTTTACTTTCTAAACCTTAAAACAAAGAAATGTATATTTAATTAGAGTGCCTAATTTGTAATACATGTAGGAAACCATAGTAGACATTATAACTTATCCTAAAACAAAAGGGTGACCATAATCAGTCATAAGGATTGTTCTGGTCTGTCATTCCTTTCTGCTATTCAAAAAGGGTAGCTGGCAGGATGAAATCAAATCATACATTAATTCTCATAGTACAATTATAAAATCCTGCTCCTACACGGGGCTGCCCCCGCTGCCATGTTTGAGGGAGGGATAGCTCAGTGGTTTGAGCATTGGCCTCCTAAACCCAGGGTTGTGAGTTCAATCCTTGAGGGGGCCATTTAGGGATCTGTCTGGGGATTGGTCCTGGTTTAAGCAGGGGGTTGGACTAGATGACCTCCTGAGGTCCCTTCCAACCCTGGTATTCTATGATTGCCCACGGCCAGCCCCTTGCTCTGGGAATCTCCCCCTGCACCATGCCCCATTGCTCCCATGGGGACCCATAAAAAGTTAATCTGGTCCTGTCTATAGCCTTGCTACCTGGGCATCAGCAAGTAATTAGCTCATTGTCTCTGTGTTGTATAAAACAGGTGGCAGCTGCCCTGAACATTTTCCTCAAGGAACTTGCCTGAGGAAATTGGACAGTTTCAATAGCTGTAGTGCTCTTGTGGGGTATTTGAATGTATTAAGAAGTAAACCCTAATATCAGAATTAATCATTAGAAAAGACCATAATATTTAGAGGTGTGTGGGGCTGTTGGCCCCTTACTGAAGCTTAGTAGGGGCAGGGGGTTGGTTGACCCTCTCCCAGGACCAGGAAAAAATGAGATGGGCCACAGAGGATCCTGAGACTGATAGGTCCCCAGGGCCAATGGGGAGAGGCCAACACACCATTCAGCCAGATTGACAGGCAGGCAGACCAATGAGAGAGTCAAGAACCCAGGGCCCATCCTCCGTGTGAGCTGGGGCTGCCAGGGCAGAGTATGGGCAGCAGGTGAAGCTGAACTGGGGTGAGAGTAGCAGCAGGCCGGAACCAGAGCAGGAGCCGGGAGCTGGAACAGCGGAGACCAGACAGGCTGACAGTGAACCAGGGCTGAGCTACAGGGGGCGCCACAGGGTCAGAGCCGGGATAGTGGATGGTAGCCAGGCCTCAAGTAGTACTGGAACCAAGAGAGACGGGGGAGAGCAAGGGGCCTGGGCGGAGAGCGCCCAGCAGAGGGAGCCATTGCCAGAGAAGAGGGCCTCGTAGGCCGGACTCTGAGGGGTGGACATGACCCCAACGGGAGGCCTGATGCTGGGAAGAAGGGTCCTGCCAGACAGCCTGAGGGTATGAAGCCACCACCAGAGTGAGCGTCTTTCCTGCAGTATCACTGCAGCAAAGCCAGGGCCTGGGAAGGATGCCTAGGCAGTGTAAGGAATAGACTGTGAATTTTCTTGAGTCCCAGAGACTGTTGTTTGTGGTGTCCCTGTGCCCATCGGGCGGGATTCCTGGATCCTTTAACTTTTTCCATTTTCCCCTTATTTGTGTACAGTTGTCATTTAATAAATTGCATGTGGTTGTAGCAATCAGTGGGTCAGGGAAGTGGCCGGTGAGACGAGAGTATGTCGGAGTGGGGACATTCTAGCCCCTGTCCCCAGTGACCCACAATAAGACTGGGGGTTAAGCCCCCAGGGATCCTGGGACCAGTCTTATCAGGGTTACTAGGACTCTGCTGCAGGGGAGAGTGGAAGCGAAGTCCTCAAGGTCAGGCAGGCATCTAGGTAAAAGGAGTTGTGGCAGGGACTTAGATCCTTTCACCAGTCAATTCCACCAGGGTAGTATAGAAGCCAGGAAAATTTCTCACAGTAGCGGGACCATTTCCCCACATACAGAGGCATTACAAAGTGAGAAAAAACATAAAAGGAACAAAAACATTCTTACATTTTAACTTTAACTTGCATTTTACAATTTACAATTTTTCAGGGCTTCTTCAGACAGTAGACTAATAACCGGCACCACCTTCATCTGGTCATCTGGGTACAAGGATGGCCTCATCAGGAACAGCAAGCGGCACTGATTGATAAACCCTCAGAACTTGTGGCAGTCTGCATCAAACCGTTCTGGCAAGGTGATTTCTGGACCACATTCCTGCTATTGGAGGGAGGCATTCTCTAGCTGCAGTTGGACAATTTGGTTCTGGAGGGTCTAGTACAGGGACTCTGTCTCGGGGAGGAAGAGGGGTGTGCAGCACTCAAGTGCTCCATCAAGGCCCTGCGGTACAGTACAGTGGAGTCTATGCAAACTGTCAGGCGCTGACTCCCAATAGTTAGGCCTGGTGGTTGGAGTGGAGATCAAAGTCAGATGTAGGATCAGGATTGGGCTGAGGGTATGCTGGAACCAAGATCCGGGGACAGGCTTGGGTCAGAACTGAGATCAGAGTCTGTAAACAAGCCAAAAGCAGTACTGTAGCTAGAATCCAAGTGCAGGCCAAAGGTCAAATCTTCATGGTCAGAGTCTGAGGAGGGCAGGAGGCAGAGGCAAGACTGATGCACGGTTCATTAACAACATTGGAGCAAAGTCAGACTAGGGCAAGGACAAGACTGGAACAGGTCTCAGGCAAGGCTGGGGAAGGAACAGGCACTAGATCAGGAGCAGCTTGGGAGTCTATAAAGTCTAATACACTGCGAGGCAGCAGGAGGTTTCCTGGTTGGGTAATGCTGTTGCACAGGCTGATCTACATCTCTGGTGGGGTGGGGGAAATACCTGACCCTGGGGATCATCTAATCCAGGGATAGGCTACTGCTGCATGCCGGAAGGCTGAGTCATTGCAGCCTCTGAGAAAAGGGTAAATACGTGCAGTGAGATGTTGCTGCAAGCCTGAGTGGTGATTCACAGTGGCTCTGTAAGAGGGGCAGCTGAGAGAGTAGCCCTGGTTTGGCTGCAGGTTTGTCTCACATATATCAAGAAAGCCACCAAAACCAAAGCAGTATTGATGGAGGCAGTTGCTGGGTTTGGCTACAAATGTCGGCATTGCTTTAGTCTTGTCATGCCCATAATAGGTGCAACTGACCAAGACAACGAGAATCAAAACCATTAATCCACCACCTTTCAGCCTTCCTCAGCACCCACATTTCACTGTTTTGAATGCATGTTGCTAATCCTCCAAGGAGTCCCAAGCAGGGAAATTCCCAAAACAAAGTCAAGAAGAAAAATGATTTTTTAAAATTGTGAGGCAGTTTTGTACATTATAAAGGAAAAGTAAAGTACACAAACAAAATATTTACTTGCTGGTATTTGTCAGATGAAATCCAGAGGATTAAGTCAAACTCATAACATTCATATTTATTCAACAATATAGATAAACACACAGGACCAGGTTTTCTGTTGGTGCAATCCAGTTAAAGTGAATGGAGTGAGAGCAGCAGTTAATTTGGCTCAAAAAAGCTCTAAATGAGATCTAAACACAAAATGATATTCAAGATCCTAATCTGTATTATCAGCAATATTTCCTCTGTCTGCTCCCACATAAGGTGAGAGAAAAATATATGTAAAGAACTTTTTTATCTGCTTTAGAACACTGAGAAATGCCCTGTTTACCTATTTAAAAACAGCATTTAGAACAAACTTTATTTTAGCAAATAAAGTCTGTGTGTTTCAGAGTGAAAGTTAATATTTACAGTAGACTAATAACCGGCACCACCTTCATCTGGTCATCTGGGTACAAGGATGGCCTCATCAGGAACAGCAAGCGGCACTGATTGATAAACCCTCAGAACTTGTGGCAGTCTGCATCAAACCGTTCTGGCAAGGTGATATCATGCCCATAATAGGTGCAACTGACCAAGACAACGAGAATCAAAACCATTAATCCACCACCTTTCAGCCTTCCTCAGCACCCACATTTCACTGTTTTGAATGCATGTTGCTAATCCTCCAAGGAGTCCCAAGCAGGGAAATTCCCAAAACAAAGTCAAGAAGAAAAATGATTTTTTAAAATTGTGAGGCAGTTTTGTACATTATAAAGGAAAAGTAAAGTACACAAACAAAATATTTACTTGCTGGTATTTGTCAGATGAAATCCAGAGGATTAAGTCAAACTCATAACGTTCATATTTATTAAACACTATTCAACAATATAGGTAAACACACAGGACCAGGTTTTCTGTTGGTGCAATCCAGTTAAAGTGAATGGAGTGAGAGCAGCAGTTAATTTGGCTCAAAAAAGCTCTAAATGAGATCTAAACACAAAATGATATTCAAGATCCTAATCTGTATTATCAGCAATATTTCCTCTGTCTGCTCCCACATAAGGTGAGAGAAAAATATATGTAAAGAACTTTTTTATCTGCTTTAGAACACTGAGAAATGCCCTGTTTACCTATTTAAAAACAGCATTTAGAACAAACTTTATTTTAGCAAATAAAGTCTGTGTGTTTCAGAGTGAAAGTTAATATTTACTTCTATGTTCTGAAATCCTTAAGAGGTCCTGCAAGGAGCTCTCCGTGACTTTCTGTTCTCCCCAGTGTGTTACAGTTCAGCCTGTGGAATGTGAGTAGCTGGCAATTGACCTGCAAATTCAACATCTTTCCTAAATTCCAGAAAATCTGAAAAAAGATATTACAAAACTGGAGTCACCATTAGGTGAGTTTTTGGTTGCTTGCTCAGTTGGTTGCTTTTTTTTTATTTGTTTATAAAACTTTTAAAATCATTGAACCTAAACACTGGACATAAAATAGATAGACTACTATGCTGATATCTAAATTGAGCCTAATTCGTTCACCCAGGGCCGGCTCCAGGCACCAGACAAGAAAGCACATGCCTGGGGCGGCACATTGTAAGGGGCGGCATTCCGGCCAATCTTGGGGCGGCCAGCCCAGCCCTGAAGGGGCACGGACCCCAACCGGGGGGGCAGGAACTAGTGATCCCCGCTGCTCATCGTGCCGCCGGGCTCCCCGGGACGCGCCACTCCCTGCCGCCTGCACCGGCCTCCGCCTCCCGCGCCGCTCTGAGCCCGGCCCGGCCGAGCCGCCTTTAAAGGAGCGGCTGAGCCAGCACCTCCTGCAGCCCCCGGGCACTGGAAGGAGGGAGAGTTCTGCGGAGGCAGGGACGGTTCTGCGGTGGCCCGGCGGGCAGCGGAGGGGCGGGCCCCACTGATCCCGGCGCCGTTTGCACTGTGCCGAGCCCCGCTGCAATGCCGGCCCCACGCGGAGGTCGCAGACCCCAGCCAGCGCTGCCTGTGTCGGCCCCCTTGGAGCCTGCCCGGCCGGGAGAGGCACCCCAAGGCCGGAGGGGGGAGCCCCTCTCACCTGGCTGCAAGCGGACTGCAGCGCCTGGCAGCCCACGGGCGGAGGGAGTGGGCGGGTGCCGCCCTTCACCCCCCTGCAAGCCGCCTTGACCGCCCTCCACGCGCTCCCTGCGGCTGCCGTTTGTTTTTTTGCTTTGGCAGTCTGGCCGCCTTTTTTTTTTTTTTTTTTTGCCTGGGGCAGCAAAAAAGCTAGAGCCAGCCCTGCGTTCACCTATAAAATAAGTTTTTAAAAAAGACAATTCAATCTTACAAAACAGGAAAGCTATAAGTAAACCCATGTTAGAAGGGTTTCATTATTGAGATGATCAGTTGGAGAAGAGACAGATGGGGATGGGAGAACCTGGTTTGCCAAATTTAGACCTCACTTGTAGCTTGTGGGTCCTAGATTTAGAACAGGGGTAGGCAACCTATGGCACACGTGCCGAAGGCGGCACACAAGCTGATTTTCAGTGGCACTCACACTGCCCGGGTCCTGGCCACCGGTCCGGGGGGCTCTGCATTTTAATTTAATTTTAAATGAAGCTTCTTAAACATTTTAAAAACCTTATTTACTTTACATACAACAATAGTTTACCGTATATACTCGTCCATAGGCCGAATATTTTTAGTAAAAAAGGGAAGCACCAGAGACGGGGGTCGGCTTATGAACGGGTATAGAGAGGGAGAGGTGGGACACAGCCCCTCCCCCCAACAGAGGGAGCAAGGAGAGGCACCACAGCCAGAAGGGACGAGGCGGGGCCAGAGTCTCTCCGCTTCTGGCCACTCTGCTCTCCCCCCAGCCTCCGAAGCAGCTGCAGCTCCGGGGCTGGCAGGCTGCAGCTGTGCCGCTCACAGGGCCAGCTCCAGGCACCAGCTTAGCAAGCAGGTGCTGGGGGCGGCCACTCCAGAGGGGGGCGGTATGTCCAGCTATTCGGCGGCAATTCGGCGGAGGGTCCCTCACTCCCGCTCGGAGTGAAGGACCTCCCGCCGAATTGCCGCCGAAGTGCCACAGATCGCGATCGCAGCTTTTTTTTTGGGGGGGGGGGGGGGCACTGCTTGGGGCGGCAAAAACCCTGGAGCCAGCCCTGGCCGCTCGGCCCTGCCCCCCAGAGCAGGCTGTGGCCACACCGCCGGAGCACGCTGCGGCCGTGCCACCTGGCCCAGCCTGCTGGAACATGCTGCGGCCATGCCGCCTGGGCTGGCCCACCGGAGCAGGCTGCGGCCACGCTGCCCAGCCTGCCGGAGCAGCTCCAGCCAGGTCAGAGTCATCCTCCCCTGGCCTTCCCCAGATAAGGTGGGAAGGGATGGGATGGGGAGAGTGTAGGGGTCCCAGGCTAGGGATGGGGTCATGTGGGGGGTGGTCACAGGGGTTACTCCCCTGACTCCCAGCTTCTCCCCCCCAAAAAAATTTCCCCACCAGTTGCTGTCCCGGCCCGTCAGGGTAAGCAGCTGGTGCGCCCGAACACTTTGTTTACTTAGGTTTACCTCTGTGCCTGCGGACCCTCGAGCTAAACAAACCATCTCGGCCTGCCAGCGGCTTATCCTGATGGCCCGGGAGCCAAAGTTTGCTGCCCCTGAATTATAAGGTCGGCTCATGAACGGGTTATAAAAATTTTCCATTTTTACTTATCCATATTGGGGGGGTTGGCTTATAAACAAACCGGCTTATGATCGAGTATATGCATAGTTATATATTATAAACATATAGAAAGAGACCTTCTAAAAACGTTAAAATGTATTACTGGCACGCGAAACCAAATTAGAGTGCATAAATGAAGACTCGGCACACCACTTCTGAAAGGTTGCCGACCCCTGATTTAGAACAAAAGTTGAAACTCTAGCATCTTAGTTTCTTTTGGCACCAGCAGAACAAATTCCAAGCTTCTGAATATTTTTTCTTTGATTCTGCTATTGTCCTAGATCAGGGGTGAGCAAACTTTTTGGCCCAATGGCCACATCTGAGTGTAGAAATTGTATGGCAGGCCATGAATGCTCACGAAATTGGGGTTAGGGTGCGGGAGGGGGTGAGAGCTCTGGCTGGGGGTTCGGGCTCTGGAGTGGGGCCAGAAATGAGGAGTTCAGGGTGTGGAAGTGGGCTCCGGCTGGGGGTGCAGGCTCGGGTGGGGCTGAGGATGAGGGGTTTGGGGTGCAGGAGGGTGCTCCAGGCTGGGACCGAGGGGTTCGGAGGGCAGGAGGGGGATCAGGGCTGGGGCAGGAGGTTGGGGCACGGGGGGGTGGCTCAGGGGTGCAGGCTCCTATGAGGAGGCGTGGCCAATGGGAGCTGTGGGGGCGGTGCTTGGGGTGGGGAAGTATGCGGATCGGAGCCCCCTTGCTGCCCCACACGTAGGAGCCGGAGGGGGGACATGCCGCTGCTTCTGGGAGAGGCGTGGCGCAGTTCCCAACCCTGATCCCGCTCCCCAGCAGGGCGAGCCCCAGATCCTGCTCCCCAGCAGGAGCTTGAGGGCCGGATTAAAACAGCTGGCGGGCCGGATGCAGCCCGCGGGACATAGTTTGCCCACCCCTGTTATAGATGGAGAGAGAGAATAACCTTCAAAGAAGAAGAGTAGCTGATTATATATCACAGACATCCTGTTAGTTAGAATGCCATTTCTTCGAAATCTAAATGCCCCATATGAGCAAGGAGAATTAACATGACTGTTATCCATAATACTTGTGTTATCAAAAAGCTTCTTTGGGGCAAATCCTTCCTCTGCCTTATAGGTGTTCTGCAGAGGAACTTGTGCAGTTCCAAGGTATAGGGTGAGGAATGGGGGATTTGGAGAGCCCACAAAGGGGCGCTTAGCCCCCGTGCACTGTGGTTTCCTGTTTTGCAAGGTCTCATTGATTGGTGTTGTTAAGTCCCTTCTTCCTTGACCATTTGGCTATAACAATGGCCTTCACACCTTATCTTTTCCTGATGCATACATTCCTCATTTACACAAACAATTTTTTACAGAGACCATTAAAGGTATACAGCAGTTTTTATGTTGAGCAAGAAAAGGCATTGTAAATTAAGCCTTCCTAAATCTTATAATCAAAACAATTTACATTGGGGCCCAGGCCTTCAACATTCCTCTAATCTCCTTAACATAGACACAATACAAGATCCTGTCTTTTACTTTCTAAACCTAAAAACAAAGAAATGTATATTTAATTAGAGTGCCTAATTTGTAATACATGTAGGAAACCATAGTAGACATTATAACTTATCCTAAAACAAAAGGGTGACCATAATCAGTCATAAGGATTGTTCTGGTCTGTCATTCCTTTCTGCTATTCAAAAAGGGTAGCTGGCAGGATGAAATCAAATCATACATTAATTCTCATAGTACAATTATAAAATCCTGCTCCTACACGGGGCTGCCCCCGCTGCCATGTTGAGGGAGGGATAGCTCAGTGGTTTGAGCATTGGCCTCCTAAACCCAGGGTTGTGAGTTCAATCCTTGAGGGGGCCATTTAGGGATCTGTCTGGGGATTGGTCCTGGTTTAAGCAGGGGGTTGGACTAGATGACCTCCTGAGGTCCCTTCCAACCCTGGTATTCTATGATTGCCCACGGCCAGCCCCTTGCTCTGGGAATCTCCCCCTGCACCATGCCCCATTGCTCCCATGGGGACCCATAAAAAGTTAATATGGTCCTGTCTATAGCCTTGCTACCTGGGCATCAGCAAGTAATTAGCTCATTGTCTCTGTGTTGTATAAAACAGGTGGCAGCTGCCCTGAATATTTTCCTCAAGGAACTTGCCTGAGCAAATTGGACAGTTTCAATAGCTGTAGTGCTCTTGTGGGATATTTGAATGTATTAAGAAGTAAAACCCTAATATCAGAATTAATCATTAGAAAAGACCATTATATTTAGAGGTGTGTGGGGCTGTTGGCCCCTTACTGAAGCTTAGTAGGGGCGGGGGGTTGGTTGACCCCCTCCCAGGACCAGGAAAAAATGAGATGGGCCACAGAGGATCCTGAGACTGATAGGTCCCCAGGGCCAATGGGGAGAGGCCAACACACCATTCAGCCAGATTGACAGGCAGGCAGACCAATGAGAGAGTCAAGAACCCAGGGCCCATCCTCCGTGTGAGCTGGGGCTGCCAGGGCAGAGTATGGGCAGCAGGTGAAGCTGAACTGGGGTGAGAGTAGCAGCAGGCCGGAACCAGAGCAGGAGCCGGGAGCTGGAACAGCAGAGACCAGACAGGCTGACAGTGAACCAGGGCTGAGCTACAGGGGGCGCCACAGGGTCAGAGCCGGGATAGTGGATGGTAGCCAGGCCTCAAGTAGTACTGGAACCAAGAGAGACGGGGGAGAGCAAGGGGCCTGGGCGGAGAGCGCCCAGCAGAGGGAGCCATTGCCAGAGAAGAGGGCCTCGTAGGCCGGACTCTGGGGGGTGGACATGACCCCAACGGGAGGCTTGATGCTGGGAAGAAGGGTCCTGCCAGACAGCCTGAGGGTATGAAGCCACCACCAGAGTGAGCGTCTTTCCTGCAGTATCACTGCAGCAAAGCCAGGGCCTGGGAAGGATGCCTAGGCAGTGTAAGGAATAGACTGTGAATTTTCTTGAGTCCCAGAGACTGTTGTTTGTGGTGTCCCTGTGCCCATCGGGCGGGATTCCTGGATCCTTTAACTTTTTCCATTTTCCCCTTATTTGTGTACAGTTGTCATTTAATAAATTGCATGTGGTTGTAGCAATCAGTGGGTCAGGGAAGTGGCCGGTGAGACGAGAGTATGTCGGAGTGGGGACATTCTAGCCCCTGTCCCCAGTGACCCACAATAAGACTGGGGGTTAAGCCCCCAGCGATCCTGGGACCAGTCTTATCAGGGTTACTAGGACTCTGCTGCAGGGGAGAGTGGAAGCGAAGTCCTCAAGGTCAGGCAGGCATCTAGGTAAAAGGAGTTGTGGCAGGGACTTAGATCCTTTCACCAGTCAATTCCACCAGGGTAGTATAGAAGCCAGGAAAATTTCTCACAGTAGCGGGACCATTTCCCCACATACAGAGGCATTACAAAGTGAGAAAAAACATAAAAGGAACAAAAAAATTCTTACATTTTAACTTTAACTTGCATTTTACAATTTACAATTTTTCAGGGCTTCTTCAGACAGTAGACTTAATAACCAGCACCACCTTCATCTGGTCATCTGGGTACAAGGATGGCCTCATCAGGAACAGCAAGCGGCACTGATTGGTAAACCCTCAGAACTTGTGGCAGTCTGCATCAAACCGTTCTGGCAAGGTGATTTCTGGACCACATTCCTGCTATTGGAGGGAGGCATTCTCTAGCTGCAGTTGGACAATTTGGTTCTGGAGGGTCTAGTACAGGGACTCTGTCTCGGGGAGGAAGAGGGGTGTGCAGCACTCAAGTGCTCCATCAAGGCCCTGCGGTACAGTACAGTGGAGTCTATGCAAACTGTCAGGCGCTGACTCCCAATAGTTAGGCCTGGTGGTTGGAGTGGAGATCAAAGTCAGATGTAGGATCAGGATTGGGCTGAGGGTATGCTGGAACCAAGATCCGGGGACAGGCTTGGGTCAGAACTGAGATCAGAGTCTGTAAACAAGCCAAAAGCAGTACTGTAGCTAGAATCCAAGTGCAGGCCAAAGGTCAAATCTTCATGGTCAGAGTCTGAGGAGGGCAGGAGGCAGAGGCAAGACTGATGCACGGTTCATTAACAACATTGGAGCAAAGTCAGACTAGGGCAAGGACAAGACTGGAACAGGTCTCAGGCAAGGCTGGGGAAGGAACAGGCACTAGATCAGGAGCAGCTTGGGAGTCTATAAAGTCTAATACACTGCGAGGCAGCAGGAGGTTTCCTGGTTGGGTAATGCTGTTGCACAGGCTGATCTACATCTCTGGTGGGGTGGGGGAAATACCTGACCCTGGGGATCATCTAATCCAGGGATAGGCTACTGCTGCATGCCGGAAGGCTGAGTCATTGCAGCCTCTGAGAAAAGGGTAAATATGTGCAGTGAGATGTTGCTGCAAGCCTGAGTGGTGATTCACAGTGGCTCTGTAAGAGGGGCAGCTGAGAGAGTAGCCCTGGTTTGGCTGCAGGTTTGTCTCACATATATCAAGAAAGCCACCAAAACCAAAGCAGTATTGATGGAGGCAGTTGCTGGGTTTGGCTACAAATGTCGGCATTGCTTTAGTCTTGTCATGCCCATAATAGGTGCAACTGACCAAGACAACGAGAATCAAAACCATTAATCCACCACCTTTCAGCCTTCCTCAGCACCCACATTTCACTGTTTTGAATGCATGTTGCTAATCCTCCAAGGAGTCCCAAGCAGGGAAATTCCCAAAACAAAGTCAAGAAGAAAAATGATTTTTTAAAATTGTGAGGCAGTTTTGTACATTATAAAGGAAAAGTAAAGTACACAAACAAAATATTTACTTGCTGGTATTTGTCAGATGAAATCCAGAGGATTAAGTCAAACTCATAACGTTCATATTTATTAAACACTATTCAACAATATAGGTAAACACACAGGACCAGGTTTTCTGTTGGTGCAATCCAGTTAAAGTGAATGGAGTGAGAGCAGCAGTTAATTTGGCTCAAAAAAGCTCTAAATGAGATCTAAACACAAAATGATATTCAAGATCCTAATCTGTATTATCAGCAATATTTCCTCTGTCTGCTCCCACATAAGGTGAGAGAAAAATATATGTAAAGAACTTTTTTATCTGCTTTAGAACACTGAGAAATGCCCTGTTTACCTATTTAAAAACAGCATTTAGAACAAACTTTATTTTAGCAAATAAAGTCTGTGTGTTTCAGAGTGAAAGTTAATATTTACTTCTATGTTCTGAAATCCTTAAGAGGTCCTGCAAGGAGCTCTCCGTGACTTTCTGTTCTCCCCAGTGTGTTACAGTTCAGCCTGTGGAATGTGAGTAGCTGGCAATTGACCTGCAAATTCAACATCTTTCCTAAATTCCAGAAAATCTGAAAAAAGATATTACAAAACTGGAGTCACCATTAGGTGAGTTTTTGGTTGCTTGCTCAGTTGGTTGCTTTTTTTTTATTTGTTTATAAAACTTTTAAAATCATTGAACCTAAACACTGGACATAAAATAGATAGACTACTATGCTGATATCTAAATTGAGCCTAATTCGTTCACCCAGGGCCGGCTCCAGGCACCAGACAAGAAAGCACATGCCTGGGGCGGCACATTGTAAGGGGCGGCATTCCGGCCAATCTTGGGGCGGCCAGCCCAGCCCTGAAGGGGCACGGACCCCAACCGGGGGGGCAGGAACTAGTGATCCCCGCTGCTCATCGTGCCGCCGGGCTCCCCGGGACGCGCCACTCCCTGCCGCCTGCACCGGCCTCCGCCTCCCGCGCCGCTCTGAGCCCGGCCCGGCCGAGCCGCCTTTAAAGGAGCGGCTGAGCCAGCACCTCCTGCAGCCCCCGGGCACTGGAAGGAGGGAGAGTTCTGCGGAGGCAGGGACGGTTCTGCGGTGGCCCGGCGGGCAGCGGAGGGGCGGGCCCCACTGATCCCGGCGCCGTTTGCACTGTGCCGAGCCCCGCTGCAATGCCGGCCCCACGCGGAGGTCGCAGACCCCAGCCAGCGCTGCCTGTGTCGGCCCCCTTGGAGCCTGCCCGGCCGGGAGAGGCACCCCAAGGCCGGAGGGGGGAGCCCCTCTCACCTGGCTGCAAGCGGACTGCAGCGCCTGGCAGCCCACGGGCGGAGGGAGTGGGCGGGTGCCGCCCTTCACCCCCCTGCAAGCCGCCTTGACCGCCCTCCACGCGCTCCCTGCGGCTGCCGTTTGTTTTTTTGCTTTGGCAGTCTGGCCGCCTTTTTTTTTTTTTTTTTTTGCCTGGGGCAGCAAAAAAGCTAGAGCCAGCCCTGCGTTCACCTATAAAATAAGTTTTTAAAAAAGACAATTCAATCTTACAAAACAGGAAAGCTATAAGTAAACCCATGTTAGAAGGGTTTCATTATTGAGATGATCAGTTGGAGAAGAGACAGATGGGGATGGGAGAACCTGGTTTGCCAAATTTAGACCTCACTTGTAGCTTGTGGGTCCTAGATTTAGAACAGGGGTAGGCAACCTATGGCACACGTGCCGAAGGCGGCACACAAGCTGATTTTCAGTGGCACTCACACTGCCCGGGTCCTGGCCACCGGTCCGGGGGGCTCTGCATTTTAATTTAATTTTAAATGAAGCTTCTTAAACATTTTAAAAACCTTATTTACTTTACATACAACAATAGTTTACCGTATATACTCGTCCATAGGCCGAATATTTTTAGTAAAAAAGGGAAGCACCAGAGACGGGGGTCGGCTTATGAACGGGTATAGAGAGGGAGAGGTGGGACACAGCCCCTCCCCCCAACAGAGGGAGCAAGGAGAGGCACCACAGCCAGCAGAGACAGAAGGGACGAGGCGGGGCCAGAGTCTCTCCGCTTCTGGCCACGCTGCTCTCCCCCCAGCCTCCGAAGCAGCTGCAGCTCCGGGGCTGGCAGGCTGCAGCTGTGCCGCTCACAGGGCCAGCTCCAGGCACCAGCTTAGCAAGCAGGTGCTTGGGGCGGCCACTCCAGAGAGGGGCGGCATGTCCAGCTATTCGGCGGCAATTCGGCGGAGGGTCCCTCACTCCCGCTCGGAGTGAAGGACCTCCCGCCGAATTGCCGTCGAAGTGCCACAGATCGCGATCGCAGCTTTTGGGGGGAGGAGGGGCACTGCTTGGGGCGGCAAAAACCCTGGAGCCAGCCCTGGCCGCTCGGCCCTGCCCCCCAGAGCAGGCTGTGGCCACGCCGCCGGAGCACGCTGCGGCTGTGCCACCTGGCCCAGCCTGCTGGAACATGCTGCGGCCATGCCGCCTGGGCTGGCCCACCGGAGCAGGCTGCGGCCACGCTGCCCAGCCTGCCGGAGCAGCTCCAGCCAGGTCAGAGTCATCCTCCCCTGGCCTTCCCCAGATAAGGTGGGAAGGGATGGGATGGGGAGAGTGTGGGGGTCCCAGGCTAGGGGTGGGGTCATGTGGGGGGTGGTCACAGGGGTTACTCCCCTGACTCCCAGCTTCTCCCCCCCAAAAAAATTTCCCCACCAGTTGCTGTCCCGGCCCGTCAGGGTAAGCAGCTGGTGCGCCCGAACACTTTGTTTACTTAGGTTTACCTCTGTGCCTGCGGACCCTCGAGCTAAACAAACCATCTCGGCCTGCCAGCGGCTTATCCTGATGGCCCGGGAGCCAAAGTTTGCTGCCCCTGAATTATAAGGTCGGCTCATGAACGGGTTATAAAAATTTTCCATTTTTACTTATCCATATTGGGGGGGTTGGCTTATAAACAAACCGGCTTATGATCGAGTATATGCATAGTTATATATTATAAACGTATAGAAAGAGACCTTCTAAAAACGTTAAAGTGTATTACTGGCACGCGAAACCAAATTAGAGTGCATAAATGAAGACTCGGCACACCACTTCTGAAAGGTTGCCGACCCCTGATTTAGAACAAAAGTTGAAACTCTAGCATCTTAGTTTCTTTTGGCACCAGCAGAACAAATTCCAAGCTTCTGAATATTTTTTCTCTGATTCTGCTATTGTCCTAGATCAGGGGTGAGCAAACTTTTTGGCCCAATGGCCACATCTGAGTGTAGAAATTGTATGGCAGGCCATGAATGCTCACGAAATTGGGGTTAGGGTGCGGGAGGGGGTGAGAGCTCTGGCTGGGGGTTCGGGCTCTGGAGTGGGGCCAGAAATGAGGAGTTCAGGGTGCGGAAGTGGGCTCCGGCTGGGGGTGCAGGCTCGGGTGGGGCTGAGGATGAGGGGTTTGGGGTGCAGGAGGGTGCTCCAGGCTGGGACCGAGGGGTTCGGAGGGCAGGAGGGGGATCAGGGCTGGGGCAGGAGGTTGGGGCACGGGGGGGGGTGGCTCAGGGGTGCAGGCTCCTATGAGGAGGCGTGGCCAATGGGAGCTGTGGGGGCGGTGCTTGGGGTGGGGAAGTATGCGGAGCGGAGCCCCCTTGCTGCCCCACACGTAGGAGCCGGAGGGGGGACATGCCGCTGCTTCTGGGAGAGGCGTGGCGCAGTTCCCAACCCTGATCCCTCTCCCCAGCAGGACGAGCCCCAGATCCTGCTCCCCAGCAGGAGCTTGAGGGCCGGATTAAAACAGCTGGCGGGCCGGATGCAGCCCGCGGGACATAGTTTGCCCACCCCGTTATAGATGGAGAGAGAGAATAACCTTCAAAGAAGAAGAGTAGCTGATTATATATCACAGACATCCTGTTAGTTAGAATGCCATTTCTTCGAAATCTAAATGCCCCATATGAGCAAGGAGAATTGTTTAACATGACTGTTATCCATAATACTTGTGTTATCAAAAAGCTTCTTTGGGGAAAATCCTTCCTCTGCATTATAGGTGTTCTGCAGAGGAACTTGTGCAGTTCCAAGGTATAGGGTGAGGAATGGGGGATTTGGAGAGCCCACAAAGGGGCGCTTAGCCCCCGTGCACTGTGGTTTCCTGTTTTGCAAGGTCTCATTGATTGGTGTTGTTAAGTCCCTTCTTCCTTGACCATTTGGCTATAACAATGGCCTTCACACCTTATCTTTTCCTGATGCATACATTCCTCATTTACACAAACAATTTTTTACAGAGACCATTAAAGGTATACAGCAGTTTTTATGTTGAGCAAGAAAAGGCATTGTAAATTAAGCCTTCCTAAATCTTATAATCAAAACAATTTACATTGGGGTCCAGGCCTTCAACATTCCTCTAATCTCCTTAACATAGACACAATACAAGATCCTGTCTTTTACTTTCTAAACCTTAAAACAAAGAAATGTATATTTAATTAGAGTGCCTAATTTGTAATACATATAGGAAACCATAGTAGACATTATAACTTATCCTAAAACAAAAGGGTGACCATAATCAGTCATAAGGATTGTTCTGGTCTGTCATTCCTTTCTGCTATTCAAAAAGGGTAGCTGGCAGGATGAAATCAAATCATACATTAATTCTCATAGTACAATTATAAAATCCTGCTCCTACACGGGGCTGCCCCCGCTGCCATGTTTGAGGGAGGGATAGCTCAGTGGTTTGAGCATTGGCCTCCTAAACCCAGGGTTGTGAGTTCAATCCTTGAGGGGGCCATTTAGGGATCTGTCTGGGGATTGGTCCTGGTTTAAGCAGGGGGTTGGACTAGATGACCTCCTGAGGTCCCTTCCAACCCTGGTATTCTATGGCTATGTCTACACTACAAAATTAGGTCGGATTTATAGAAGCCGGTTTTATAGAAACCGGTTGTATGCAGCCGATTGTGTGTGTCCCCACATAAAATGCTCTAAGTGCATGAAGTCGGCGGACCGCGTCCACAGTACCGAGGCTAGCGTCGACTTCCGGCGCATTGCACTATGGGTACCTATCCCACAGTTCCCGCAGTCTCCGGCGCCCATTGGAATTATGGGTTGAGATCGCAATGCCCGAATGATGCAAAACAGTGCCGTGGGGGGTTCTGGGTACATTGCGTCAGGCCCCTCCCCCGCCTTCACAGCAACGGCAGACAATAGATTCGCGCCTTTTTACCTGGGTTACCTGTGCAGACAACATACCACGCCAAGCATGGAGCCCGCTCAGCTCAGCTCACCGTCACCATATGTCTTCCGGGTGCCGGCAGACGTGGGACTGCATTGCTACACAGCAGCAGCAGATAACTGCCTTTTGGCAGTAGACGGTGCAGCATGAGTGGTAGCCTTCATCGGCGATCGGGATGCTGGTAGCTGTGGGGCTGGCAGCCGTAGGGCTGCATTGCACCAGCCCCTTGCCTTTTGGCAGTAGATGGTTTATTACGACTGGTAACCGTCCTCGTCGGACAATCATGGATATCAGTCATAGTATATTATTTTCTGCCAAGTATTGTCTGCTGAGCACCCAGAAGAGGCCGAGGGCGATCTGGGTGCTGGCAGACATATGGCTGGCACACGTGGGGCTACATTGCTACACAGCAGCAACCCCTTGCCTTTAACCGTCCTCGTTGGACAATGATGGCTACCAGTCATAGTATACTATTTTCTGCCAAGTATTGTCTGCTAAGCACCCAGAAAAGGCCGATGGCGATCTGGGTGCTGGCAGAGATGTGGCTGGCACACGTAGGGTTACATTGCTACACAGCAGCAACCCCTTGCCTTTTGGCAATAAATAGTATATTATGATTGGTATCCATCATCGTCATACTGGTACGCGCCCAGTATTTGCTGCCAAGCGCCCAGAAAATGCCGAGGGCTATCAGTCATGCTGCACTGTCGTCTTAAGATGTAAAAAATAGATTTGTTCTGTATTCATTTCCTTCCCCCCTCCCTCCGTCAAATCAACGGCCCGCTAAACCCAGACGTAGGAGTTCAATCTCTGGGGGGTGCATTCTGTGTGACAGTTGTTTGTATTTCTCCCTGATGCACAGCCACCTTTCTTGATTTTAATTCCCTGTACCTGTACGCCATGTCGTCACTCGCCCCTCCCTCCCTCCCTCCCTCCCTTCTTCCCCTGGTCTTTAGATACTAGTTTCGCGCCTTTTTTCAAACCAGACGCCATAGCTATCACTGGGATCATGGATCCCGCTCAGATCACCGCGGCAATTATGAGCACTATGAACACCACGCGCATTGTCCTGGAGTATATGCAGAGCCTGGACATGCCAAAGCAAAACCAGGACCAGCTGAGGAGGAGGCGCTTGCAGCGCGGCGACGATAGTGATGAGGAAATTGACATGGACCTCTCACAAGGCACAGGCCCCAGCAATGTGGAAATCATGGTGTTACTGGGGCAGGTTCATGCCGTGGAACGCCGATTCTGGGCCCGGGAAACAAGCACCGACTGGTGGGACCGCATCGTGTTGCAGGTCTGGGACGATGCCCAGTGGCTGCGAAACTTTCGCATGCGTAAGGGCACTTTCATGGAACTTTGTGACTTGCTTTCCCCTGCCCTGAAGCGCCAGAATACCAGGATGAGAGCAGCCCTCACAGTTGAGAAGCGAGTGGCGATAGCCCTGTGGAAGCTTGCAACGCCAGACAGCTACCGGTCAGTCGGGAATCAATTTGGAGTGGGCAAATCTACTGTGGGGGCTGCTGTGATCCAAGTTGCCAGGGCAATGAGAGACCTGGTGATATCAAGGGTAGTGACTCTGGGAAACGTGCAGGACATAGTGGATGGCTTTGCTGCAATGGGATTCCCAAACTGTGGTGGGGCGATAGACGGAACCCATATCCCTATCTTGGCACCGGCGCACCAAGCCACCGAGTACATAAACCGCAAGGGGTACTTTTCAATGCTGCTGCAAGCCCTGGTGGATCACAAGGGACGTTTCACCGACATCAACGTGGGCTGGCCGGGAAGGGTACATGATGCTCGCGTCTTCAGGCACTCTGTTCTGTTTCGAAAGCTGGAGGAAGGGACTTTCTTCCCGGACCAGAAAATAACCGTTGGGGATGTTGAAATGCCTATCGTGATCCTTGGGGACCCAGCCTACCCCTTAATGCCATGGCTCATGAAGCCGTACACAGGCAGCCTGGACAGGAGTCAGGACCTGTTCAACTACAGGCTGAGCAAGTGCCGAATGGTGGTGGAATGTGCATTTGGGCGTTTAAAAGCGCGCTGGCGCAGCTTACTGACTCGCTCAGACCTTAGCGAAAAGAATATCCCCATTGTTATTGCTGCTTGCTGTGCGCTCCACAATATCTGTGAGAGTAAGGGGGAGACATTTATGGCGGGGTGGGAGGTAGAGGCAAATCGCCTGGCCGCTGATTACGCGCAGCCAGACACCAGATCGGTTAGAGCAGCAGGGCGCGGTGCACATCAGAGAAGCTTTGAAAACTAGTTTTGTGACTGGCCAGGCTACGGTGTGAAACTTCTGTTTGTTTCTCCTTGATGAAATCGCCAACCCCTCACCCACCTGGTTAACTCTACTTCCCTGTAAACCAAGCACCCCACCCTCCCCTACCCTCCCCTCTTCAAGCACCACTTGCAGAGGCAATAAAGTCATTGTTACTTCACATTCATGCATTCTTTATTAATTCAGCACACAAGTAGGGGGATAATTGCAAAGGTAGCCCGGGATGGGTGGGGGAGGAGGGAAGGAAAAGGACACACTGCACTTTAAAACTTTAAAACTTATTGCTGTGGAAATCATCTAGGGTGGAGTGATTGGGTGGCCGGAGGCCCCCCCACCGTGTTCTTGGGCGTCTGGGTGAGGAGGCAATGGGACTTGGGGAGGAGGGCTGTTGGTTACAGAGGGGCTGTAGCGGCGGTCTCTGCTCCTGCTGCCTTTCCTGCAGCTCAACCATACGCAGGAGCATATCACTTTGATGCTCCAGCAGCCGGAGCATCGACTCTTGCTTTCTGAGTACAAGCTGACGCCACTTCTCCTCTTCAGCCCGCGTTTCAGCACGCAACCTCTCCTCTTCAGCCCGCGATTCAGCACGCCACCTCTCCTCTCGCTCATATTGGGCTTTTTTAAAATCAGTCATTGACTGCCTCCACGCATTCTGCTGTGCTCTGTCAGCGTGGGAGGCAGTCTGTAGTTCAGTGAACATTTCGTCACGCGTCCTTCGCTTCCTTCTTTGAATATTCACTAGCCTCTGTGAAGGTGAAACATTTGCAGCTGGTGGAGTAGAAGGGAGAGGTGGTTAAAAAAGATACATTTTAGAGAACAATGGGTACACTCTTTCACGTTAGATTTTCCTGTTCACATCACACAGCACATGTGCTTTCGTTACAAGGTCGCATTTTTCCTCTTATATTGAGGGCCTGCCGGTTTGGTGTGAGAGATCACTCACGCAGTGCCAGGCCACAGATTTCAGCTTGCAGGCAGCCATGGTAAGACACAGTCTTTTGGCTTTTTTAACCTTGTTAACAAGTGGGGATGGTTTAAAACAGTACTGCTCTCATTAACCATACCAAGCACCCGTTGGGTTGGCCATTTAAAATGGGTTTGCAATGTAAAAGGAGGGGCTGCGGTTTCAGGTTTAACATGCAGCACAAACCCAACTAACTCCCCTCCCCCACACACCCAATTCTCTGGGATGGTCACTTCACCCCTCCCCCCCCCCACCGCGTGGTTAACAGCGGGGAATATTTCTGTTCAGCAGAGCAGGAAGGGGCACCTCTGAATGTCCCCTTAATGAAATCGCCCCATTTCAACCAGGTGACCGCGAATGATATCACTCTCCTGAGGATAACAAAGAGCGATAAGGAATGGATGTTGTCTGCATGCCAGCAAACACCGGGACCATACGCTGCCATGCTTTGTTATGCAATGATTCCAGACTACGTGCTACTGGCCTGGCGTGGTAAAGTGTCCTACCATGGCGGACGGGATAAGGCAGCCCTCCCCAGAAACCTTTTGCAAAGGCTTTGGGAGTACATGAAGGAGAGCTTTCTGGAGATGTCCCTGGAGGATTTCCGCTCCATCCACATACATGTTAACAGACTTTTCCAGTAGCTGTACTGGCCGCGATTGCCAGGGCAAATTAATCATTAATCATTAAACACGCTTGTTTTTAAACCATGTGTAATATTTACAAAGGTACACTCACCAGAGGTCCCCTGTGTGCCCACAGGGTCTTGGGTGAGTTCGGGGGTTACTGGTTCCAGGTCCAGGGTGATAAACATATCCTGGCTGTTGGGGAAACCGGTTTCTCCGCTTCCTTGCTGCTGTGAGCTATCTATGTTACTCATAGACTCATAGACTTTAAGGTCAGAAGGGACCAATATGGTCATCTAGTCTGACCTCCCGCTTGATGCAGGCCACAAAAGCTGACCCACCCACAACAGAATCTTCCAGCCTGCGACTCCTGCCCTATGCTGCGGAGGAAGGCGAAAAACCTCCAGGGCCTCTGCCAATCTACCCTGGAGGAAAATTCCTTCCCGACCCCAAATATGGCGATCAGCAGTACCCCGAGCATACAGGCAAGATTCTACAGCCGGACCCTCATTTTACCCGCGATGGCACGTTAATGACTAATTGACTAAAATCACATAATCCCTTCAAACCATTCCCTCCATAAACTTATCAAGCCTAATCTTGAAGCCAGAAAGGTCTTTCGCCCCCACCGTTTCCCTCGGAAGGCTGTTCCAAAATTTCACCCCTCTGACGGTTAGAAACCTTCTTCTAATTTCAAGCCTAAACTTCCCCACGGCCAGTTTATATCCATTCGTTCTCGTGTCCACATTACTACTCAGCTGAAATAATTCCTCTCCCTCCTTGGTATTAATCCCTTTGATATATTTAAAGAGAGCAATCATATCCCCCCTCAGCCTTCTTTTGGTTAGGCTAAACAAACCGAGCTCCTCGAGTCTCCTTTCATAGGAAAGGTTTTCCATTCCTCGGATCATCCTAGTGGCCCTTCTCTGTACCCGTTCCAGTTTCAGTTCATCCTTTTTAAACATAGGAGACCAGAACTGCACACAGTACTCCAAATGAGGTCTCACCAGCGCCTTGTATAACGGAAGCAGCACCTCCCTGTCCCTACTAGAAATACCTCGCCTAACGCATCCCAAAATCGCATTAGCTTTTTTCACAGCCACGTCGCATTGCCGACTCATAGTCATCCTACGATCAACCAGGACTCCGAGGTCCTTCTCCTCCTCCGTCACTTCCAACCTATGCGTCCCTAACTTATAACTAAAATTCTTATTAGTCATCCCTAAATGCATCACCTTACACTTCTCACTATTAAATCTCATCCTATTATTTTTACTCCAATTTACAAGGTCATCCAAGTCTCCCTGCAGAATATCCCTATCCTTCTCCGAATTGGCAATACCTCCCAACTTTGTGTCATCCGCAAACTTTATCAGCCCACTCCTACATTCGGTTCCGAGGTCAGTAACGAATAGATTGAATAAAATCGGACCCAAAACCGAACCTTGAGGAACCCCACTGGTGACCTCCGTCCAACCCGACAGTTCACCTTTCAGTACTACCCGCTGCAGTCTCCCCTTTAACCAGTTTTCTATCCACCTCTGGAATTTAATATCGATCCCCATCTTTTCCAATTTAACCAATAATTCCTCGTGTGGGACAGTATCAAACGCTTTACTAAAATCAAGGTAAATTAGATCCACCGCATTTCCTTTATCTAGAAGGTCTGTTACTTTCTCAAAGAAGGAGATCAAGTTGGTTTGGCACGATCTGCCTTTCGTAAACCCATGTTGTAATTTGTCCCAATTGCCATTCACCTCAAGGTCCTTAACTACTTTTTCCTTCAAAATTTTTTCCAAGACCTTGCATACTACAGAAGTTAAACTAACAGGTCTGTAGTTACCCGGGTCACTTTTTTTCCCCTTCTTAAAAATAGGAACCACATTAGCTATTTTCCAGTCCATCGGTACCACCCCCGAGTTTACAGATTTATTAAAAATTATCGCCAAGGGGCTTGCAATTTCTCGCGCCAGCTCCTTCAATATTCTAGGATGGAGATCATCCGGTCCGCCCGATTTAGTCCCATTTAGCTGGTCAAGTTTGGCTTCCACCTCTGATACTGTAATGTCAATCGCCCCTCCTTTATTCCCCTCTATCCCGCTCCCTCTATTCCTAAGCCCTTCATTAGCCTTATTAAATACCGACGCAAAATATTCATTTAGATATTGTGCCATGCCTAGATTATCCTTAATCTCCACTCCATTTACATGCTTCAGCGGTCCCACTTCCTCTTTCTTTGTTTTCTTCCTATTTATATGGCTATAAAACCTCTTACTATTGGATTTAATTCCCCTCGCGAGGTCCAACTCTACACGGCTTTTGGCCTTTCTCACCGCATCCCTACATGCTCTGACCTCAATAAGGTAGGTTTCCTTACCGATCAGCCCCCTCTTCCATTCTTTGTACGCTTTCTGTTTTTTCTTAATCGCCCCTTTGAGACGCCCGCTCATCCAGCTGGGTCTAATTCTCCTGCCCACTAACCGTTTCCCCTTTCTCGGGATACAGGCCTCGGACAGCTCGTGCAACTTCAGCTTGAAATAATCCCAGGCCTCATCTGCCTTTAGCTCTCTAAGTATGTTAGCCCAATCTATTTCCCTAAGTAGTTGCCTTAATTTATTAAAGTTGGCCTTTTTGAAATCGTAGACCATAGTCACAGTTTTATTTCTGTTAATCCTTCCATTTAGTTTAAACCGAATTAGCTCATGGTCACTCGAGCCAAGGTTGTCCCCTACTATCATTTCCTCAACTAGGTCCTCACTACTCACCAGCACCAAATCTAAAATGGCATCCCCCCTCGTCGGTTCAGCTACTACTTGCTGAAGGAATTCATCTGCTAGCACGTCTAGGAACATCTGAGCCCTATTATTGTTACTAGCATTTGTTCCCCAATCTATGTCTGGGAAGTTAAAGTCCCCCATGATCACACAGCTCTTATTAGTTTTTACTTCCTTAAAAACATTAAATAGTTCTCTGTCCGCATCCAGGCTAGATCCCGGCGGTCTATAGCACACCCCAAGCAGTATCTCAGGGGAGGCTCTAGTAGTTCTTTTACCCAGTGTAATCATTGCCCAGACAGATGTTCTCTCCATCCTCATCTTCCTCGTCCGCCGAACCCGCTTCCCTGTGTCTTTCTCCAGTGAGGGACTCATAGCACACGCTTGGGGTAGTGGTGGCTGCACCCCCTAGAATGGCATGCAGCTCCGCGTAGAAGCGGCATGTTTGCGGCTCAGCCCCGGACCTTCCGTTTGCTTCTCTGGATTTGTGGTAGGCTTGCCTTAGCTCCTTAATTTTCACGCGGCACTGCTGTGCGTCCCTGTTATGGCCTCTGTCCTTCATGGCCTTGGAGACCTTTTCTAATATTTTGCCATTTCTTTTACTGCTTCGGAGTTGGGCCAGCACTGATTCCTCTCCCCAGATGGCGAGCAGATCCCGTACCTCCCGTTCGGTCCAGGCTGGAGCTCTTTTGCGATCCTGGGACTGGGACTGGGACTGGGACTCCATCACGGTTACCTGTGCTGATGAGCTCTGCATGGTCACCTGTGCTCTCCACGCTGAGCAAACAGGAAATGAAATTCAAACGTTCGCGGGGCTTTTCCTGTCTACCTGGCCAGTGCATCTGAGTTGAGAGTGCTGTCCAGAGCGGTCACAATGAAGCACTGTGGGATAGCTCCCGGAGGCCAATAAAGTCGAATTCCGTCCACACTAACCCAATTCCGACCCCCTAAGGCCGATTTTATCGCTAATCCCCTCATCAGAGGTGGTGTAAAGAAACCGGTTTAAAGGGCCCTTTAAGTCGAAAGAAAGGGCTTCGTTGTGTAAACGTGTCCAGGCTTAATTCGATTTAACGCGGCTAAAGTCGACCTAACCTCATAGTGTAGACCAGGCCTCAGATTGCCCACGGCCAGCCCCTTGCTCTGGGAATCTCCCCCTGCACCATGCCCCATTGCTCCCGTGGGGACCAGCTGTCTATAGCCTTGCTACCTGGGCATCAGCAAGTAATTAGCTCATTGTCTCTGTGTTGTATAAAACAGGTGGCAGCTGCCCTGAACATTTTCCTCAAGGAACTTGCCTGAGGAAATTGGACAGTTTCAATAGCTGTAGTGCTCTTGTGGGGTATTTGAATGTATTAAGAAGTAAACCCTAATATCAGAATTAATCATTAGAAAAGGCCATTATATTTAGAGGTGTGGGGGGCTGTTGGCCCCTTACTGAAGCTTAGTAGGGGCGGGGGGTTGGTTGACCCCCTCCCAGGACCAGGAAAAAATGAGATGGGCCACAGAGGATCCTGAGACTGATAGGTCCCCAGGGCCAATGGGGAGAGGCCAACACACCATTCAGCCAGATTGACAGGCAGGCAGACCAATGAGAGAGTCAAGAACCCAGGGCCCATCCTCCGTGTGAGCTGGGGCTGCCAGGGCAGAGTATGGGCAGCAGGTGAAGCTGAACTGGGGTGAGAGTAGCAGCAGGCCGGAACCAGAGCAGGAGCCGGGAGCTGGAACAGCGGAGACCAGACAGGCTGACAGTGAACCAGGGCTGAGCTACAGGGGGCGCCACAGGGTCAGAGCCGGGATAGTGGATGGTAGCCAGGCCTCAAGTAGTACTGGAACCAAGAGAGACGGGGAAGAGCAAGGGGCCTGGGCGGAGAGCGCCCAGCAGAGGGAGCCATTGCCAGAGAAGAGGGCCTCGTAGGCCGGACTCTGAGGGGTGGACATGACCCCAACGGGAGGCCTGATGCTGGGAAGAAGGGTCCTGCCAGACAGCCTGAGGGTATGAAGCCACCACCAGAGTGAGCGTCTTTCCTGCAGTATCACTGCAGCAAAGCCAGGGCCTGGGAAGGATGCCTAGGCAGTGTAAGGAATAGACTGTGAATTTTCTTGAGTCCCAGAGACTGTTGTTTGTGGTGTCCCTGTGCCCATCGGGCGGGATTCCTGGATCCTTTAACTTTTTCCATTTTCCCCTTATTTGTGTACAGTTGTCATTTAATAAATTGCATGTGGTTGTAGCAATCAGTGGGTCAGGGAAGTGGCCGGTGAGACGAGAGTATGTCGGAGTGGGGACATTCTAGCCCCTGTCCCCAGTGACCCACAATAAGACTGGGGGTTAAGCCCCCAGGGATCCTGGGACCAGTCTTATCAGGGTTACTAGGACTCTGCTGCAGGGGAGAGTGGAAGCGAAGTCCTCAAGGTCAGGCAGGCATCTAGGTAAAAGGAGTTGTGGCAGGGACTTAGATCCTTTCACCAGTCAATTCCACCAGGGTAGTATAGAAGCCAGGAAAATTTCTCACGGTAGCGGGACCATTTCCCCACATACAGAGGCATTACAAAGTGAGAAAAAACATAAAAGGAACAAAAAAATTCTTACATTTTAACTTTAACTTGCATTTTACAATTTACAATTTTTCAGGGCTTCTTCAGACAGTAGACTAATAACCGGCACCACCTTCATCTGGTCATCTGGGTACAAGGATGGCCTCATCAGGAACAGCAAGCGGCACTGATTGGTAAACCCTCAGAACTTGTGGCAGTCTGCATCAAACCGTTCTGGCAAGGTGATTTCTGGACCACATTCCTGCTATTGGAGGGAGGCATTCTCTAGCTGCAGTTGGACAATTTGGTTCTGGAGGGTCTAGTACAGGGACTCTGTCTCGGGGAGGAAGAGGGGTGTGCAGCACTCAAGTGCTCCATCAAGGCCCTGCAGTACAGTACAGTGGAGTCTATGCAAACTGTCAGGCGCTGACTCCCAATAGTTAGGCCTGGTGGTTGGAGTGGAGATCAAAGTCAGATGTAGGATCAGGATTGGGCTGAGGGTATGCTGGAACCAAGATCCGGGGACAGGCTTGGGTCAGAACTGAGATCAGAGTCTGTAAACAAGCCAAAAGCAGTACTGTAGCTAGAATCCAAGTGCAGGCCAAAGGTCAAATCTTCATGGTCAGAGTCTGAGGAGGGCAGGAGGCAGAGGCAAGACTGATGCACGGTTCATTAACAACATTGGAGCAAAGTCAGACTAGGGCAAGGACAAGACTGGAACAGGTCTCAGGCAAGGCTGGGGAAGGAACAGGCACTAGATCAGGAGCAGCTTGGGAGTCTATAAAGTCTAATACACTGCGAGGCAGCAGGAGGTTTCCTGGTTGGGTAATGCTGTTGCACAGGCTGATCTACATCTCTGGTGGGGTGGGGGAAATACCTGACCCTGGGGATCATCTAATCCAGGGATAGGCTACTGCTGCATGCCGGAAGGCTGAGTCATTGCAGCCTCTGAGAAAACGGTAAATACGTGCAGTGAGATGTTGCTGCAAGCCTGAGTGGTGATTCACAGTGGCTCTGTAAGAGGGGCAGCTGAGAGAGTAGCCCTGGTTTGGCTGCAGGTTTGTCTCACATATATCAAGAAAGCCACCAAAACCAAAGCAGTATTGATGGAGGCAGTTGCTGGGTTTGGCTACAAATGTCGGCATTGCTTTAGTCTTGTCATGCCCATAATAGGTGCAACTGACCAAGACAACGAGAATCAAAACCATTAATCCACCACCTTTCAGCCTTCCTCAGCACCCACATTTCACTGTTTTGAATGCATGTTGCTAATCCTCCAAGGAGTCCCAAGCAGGGAAATTCCCAAAACAAAGTCAAGAAGAAAAATGATTTTTTAAAATTGTGAGGCAGTTTTGTACATTATAAAGGAAAAGTAAAGTACACAAACAAAATATTTACTTGCTGGTATTTGTCAGATGAAATCCAGAGGATTAAGTCAGACTCATAACATTCATATTTATTAAACACTATTCAACAGTATAGATAAACACACAGGACCAGGTTTTCTGTTGGTGCAATCCAGTTAAAGTGAATGGAGTGAGAGCAGCAGTTAATTTGGCTCAAAAAAGCTCTAAATGAGATCTAAACACAAAATGATATTCAAGATCCTAATCTGTATTATCAGCAATATTTCCTCTGTCTGATACCCACATAAGGTGAGAGAAAAATATATGTAAAGAACTTTTTAATCTGCTTTAGAACACTGAGAAATGCCCTGTTTACCTATTTAAAAACAGCATTTAGAACAAACTTTAGTTTAGCAAATAAAGTCTGTGTGTGTTTCAGAGTGAAAGTTAATATTTACTTCTATGTTCTGAAATCTGAAATTTCCTGTTTTGCAAGGTCTCATTGTGCACTGATGCTGCAAAGTGGCTTTATAGGTGGGGCTGTGAATCTGCCCTTTTATAAATTTGTTAATATTCACATTGGGGTGGCATTGACATCATAGAGGATAGACCACCCCTGACTCTGGAGCAGTGACAAAGGGTTTTCCTGCTACTCCACCACTTGGGGATGGATACCTTCCTCCAACACCCTGAGGAAGTTCCCCAGTGCCCATCCTGGCTGCCCAGGCTTTCCTCTGGGGCCAGGATTTGGGTCTGTGGGAAACATCATGGTGTTAAGCACACTCCTCCTTCTTCTTTTGCCACGTACTCCAGTGAGATAAAGATCAGACCTTTGGCATAGATCGTGTAACTGATTTGTATTACTTTGGACCATTGTTTGTATTACTTTGGACCATTGTTTTTTCAGACAGCTCTCAGTATAAATTTTTATGTAAATAATTTCATTGCAGGTCAAAAGCCCTTCACAGAATATTCTTCTTCAATGTTTATATAATCTAAACCAAGAACTCTGACAAGGTTTTTTTGCCATGAAGTTTTTATTTAAACTCCAGATTTTTAACTCTGTTTGGACCCCGAAGTCACCTTGTAGATTCTTCAGCAAACATTGCCGAGGATTTGCCCCTCAAAATATCTCTGGCTATGAATCCCCGATCCTCTATAAAGAGTTGCCAGAGCACTTTAATTTTGCAAGTGACGTTTTGGACAAATGGAGTCAAATGGAAAAGGTAACATATTTTGTCTCCTTGGTTCCAATATTTTCTTTCATTTTTGTCTGGTGTTATATCATGTTATAGATACCAGTTCCAAAACATGTGATCTCTGTAATGATCCTTTCATAGTAGATGATAACTATTTTGCTGCTATAGGATACTTTCAAGGGTGTCACATAAATAACTGAACTGTTTGGAAAAACTTTTGTCCCAAGTTTTCCATCTGAAAAATGTGCTTTGATTAAACAAAAAAATTGCACAAAATCATATCAATTTTGATGAAATTCCCATTAAAATTAAAATAAAAAGTTTCATTTTGGAAAATTAAATTTTGATTTTATGCAGTCTAGTTGTAGCTGTGTCAGTCCCACAGCGTTAGAGAGGCAAGGTGGGTAAGGTAAGATCTTTTATTGGACCAGCTTCTGTTTGTGGGAGAGAAAGCTTGTCTCTCTCAAAAAATGAAGTTGGTCCAATAAAAGATCTTATCTCACCCACCTTGTCTCTCTTTGTTGTTTTTGTCATTTTATATGACATTTATTAATTTTACATTAATACACAGCATCTTATATTATGCACTACTACTGCTCACATGCTGTTATTCAGAATGAAAACAAATTACAAAATGTTGAAATGTACTATGAAATGGAAATTCCAAATTTCAACTAGCTCTAGTGAATAGTCAAAATGCCATTAAGAGTATTTGCTGCTTCACATGCCAACATATGATCATATTTAGGATCAGGGCATAAGTAGAAAAGACTGAGAAGGGAAATATTATTAGTCCCATTTTATTGATAGGGAACTAAGACACAGAGAGATTAAATGACTTGCCCAAGGTCACAACAGAAGTTTGTTGCAGAGCTGGGAAATAAACCTACATTATCTCCTTCATCCCAATCCTCTGATTTAACCACAAGCCTAGCCTTCTGCTCCTGGGCCCTGCTTCAGGAAAGCATCTCTATTCAGGAAAGCACTTACATCCCATTTAAGTCAAATGGCTGAAAATTAAGCATGTATTTAAGAGCTTTCCTGAATTCGTGCCTTACCCCCTGATTCTGCCAACATTGACATATGTGCTTAACTTTACACACGGTAGGTAGTGAAATCAGTGGGACTATCATGTTCTTAAAGTTATGCACATGCCTAAGTGTTTTTCAGGATCATGGTCAATAATTGGAATCAATTAAAGCATTCAGAAAATGTCTCAATTCAGTATTTTTATCAGGAGATAATATTTAAGAGAAGTAATATATTTAGCTATTTTGCATAAAAATAGATACACGGGGAACTTAGGTTTAAAAATGTCAAAAGAATAAATAATTGTATGTTTTCAATAAGATGGGATAAAACCATCATAATTTATGTTAGAAACTTTTTTTGTGCTCTCACAAAGCCTAATCCTGCAGTCATGGACAGTCTTATCTTCACAGGGAGTCCGTGATTGGGGCTGCTGTACATTTTCACCTGCGTATGTTACTTGTAATGGTACTTGTATGTTAAAGAATGGTTATGTTTCTCATTAACTTCTCAATGCAATTTTATATGATGATCATTTCTTGTTTACCAATAGGAGAACTATGGGCTCATCCCACCGCTGTGCTGAGTACAGTAGTTCTAAGCACTACTGTAATAGAAATAACAATCATCTTCATTATGTGTTCTGGACCATGTTTAAAGGAAGCAGGTTAAGGATCTTGTACACTTGGAGTTATACTAATAACATAAAGAGCTCGACAGTTCTTTTCCCATAACCATGATTGTAATCTATGGCAAAACATGTCCAGAGGTAAACCTTCCCACAGGCTGGCCTAAACCTGCACATTTCATATGGTAACAAGGCATCGTTTTGCATAGCTTGGGCAGCTCAGAAGATGAGAAGCAAATTCTCCAATGTACTTGATTAACAAGCACATATTAGATTTGGGATATAAGCCCACAAGCCTATAAATTCTTACACACATGCTTACCTTTAACCACAGGGTTAGTCCTGCTGAAGTCAAGGAGACTGCGCCTCTGCTTGAAGTTAAGCAATTGTGTGTTTGAAGCATTGGGTCTCCTCTTGATTGTTGCATTACACCTCTACCCCGATAAAACGCTGTCCTCGGGAGCCAAAAAATCTTACCACTTTATAGGTGAAACCACGTTATATCGAACTTGCTTTGATCTGCCGGAGTGCGCAGCCCCCCCCCTCCCCCCCCCGGAGCGCTGCTTTACCGCGTTATATCCAAAAACAACAAGGAGTCTGGTGGCACCTTAAAGACTAACAGATTTATTTGGGCATAAGCTTTCGTGGGTAAAAACCTCACTTCTTCGGATGCATAGAGTGAAAGTTACAGATGCAGGCATTATATACTGACACATGGAGAGCAGGGAGTTACTTCACAAGTGGAGAACCAGTGTTGACAGGGCCAATTCAATCAGGGTGGATGTAGTCCACTCCCAATAATAGGTGAGGAGGTGTCAATTCCAGGAGAGGAAAAGCTGCTTCTGTAATGAGCCAGCCACTCCCAGTCCCTATTCAAGCCCAGATTAATGGTGTTAAATTTGCAAATGAATGTTAGTTCTGCTGTTTCTCTTTGAAGTCTGTTTCTGAAGTTTCTTTGTTCAATGATAGTGACTTTTAAATCTGTAATAGAATGACCAGGGAGATTGAAGTGTTCACTTACTGGCTTATGTATGTTACCATTCCTGATGTCCGATTTGTGTCCATTTATTCTTTTGCGGAGGGACTGTCCGGTTTGGCCAATGTACATGGCAGAGGGGCATTGCTGGCACATGATGGCATATATAACATTAGTCGATGTGCAGGTGAATGAGCCCTTGATGGTGTGACTGATGTGGTTGGGTCCTCTGATGGTGTCGCCAGAGAAGATATGGGGACAGAGTAGGCAACGAGGTTTGCTACAGGGATTGGTTCCTGGGTTGGTGTTTCTGTGGTGTGGTGTGTAGTTGCTGGTGAGTATTTGCTTCAGGTTGGGGGGTTGTCTGTAAGCGAGGACTGGCCTGCCTCCCAAGGTCTGTGAGAATGAAGGATCATTTTCCAGGATAGGTTGTAGATCGTGGATAATGCGCTGGAGAGGTTTTAGCTGGGGGCTGTATGTGATAGCCAGTGGTGTTCTGTTATTGTCCTTGTTGGGCCTGTCCTGTAGTAGGTGATTTCTGGGTACCCGTCTTGCTCTGTCAATCTGTTTCCTCACTTCCCCAGGTGGGTATTGTAGTTTTACGAATGCTTGATAAAGATCTTGTAGGTGTTTGTCTCTGTCTGAGGGGTTGGAGCAAATTCGGTTGTATCTTAGGGCTTGGCTGTAGACAATGGATCGTGTGATGTGTCTTGGATGGAAGCTGGAGGCATGTAGGTACGTATAGCGGTCAGTAGGTTTCCGGTATAGGGTGGTGTTTATGTGACCATCGCTTATTTGCACTGTAGTGTCCAGGAAGTGGATCTCTTGTGTGGACTGGTCCAGGCTGAGGTTGATGGTGGGGTGGAAATTGTTGAAGTCCAGGTGGAATTCTTCAAAGGCCTCCTTTCCATGGGTCCATATGATGAAGATGTCATCAATGTAGCGCAAGTAGAGGAGCGGCACTAGGGGACGAGAGCTGAGGAAGCGTTGTTCTAAGTCAGCCATAAAAATGTTGGCATACTGTGGGGCCATGTGGGTACCCATAGCAGTGCCGCTGACTTGAAGGTATAAGTTGTCCCCAAATCTGAAGTGGTTGTGGGTGAGGACAAAGTCACAAAGCTCAGCCGCCAGGCGTGCTGTGGCCTCATCAGGGATACTGTTCCTGACAGCTTGTAGTCCATCCTCATGTGGAATATTGGTGTAAAGTGCTTCTACATCCATGGTGGCCAGGATGGTGTTTTCAGGAAGAACACCAATGCATTGTAGTTTCCTCAGGAAGTCGGTGGTGTCTCGAAGATAGCTGGGAGTGCTGGTAGCGTAGGGTCTGAGGAGAGAGTCCAAATAGCCAGATAATCCTGCTGTAAGAGTGCCAATGCCTGAGATGATGGGGCGTCCAGGGTTTCCGGGTTTATGGATCTTGGGTAGCAGATAGAATACCCCTGGTCGGGGTTCTGGGGGTGTGTCCATGTAGATTTGTTCCCGTACTGTAGCTGGGAATTTCTTGAGCAGATGGTGTAGTTTCTTTTGGTATTCCTCAGTGGGATCAGAGGATAGTGGCCTGTAGAATGTGGTCTTGGAGAGTTGCCTGGCAGCCTCCTGTTCATAATCTGACCTGTTCATTATGACTACAGCACCTCCTTTGTCAACCCCTTTGATGATAATGTCAGAGTTGTTTCTGAGGCTGTGGATGGCATTGCGTTCTGTACGGCTGAGGTTATGGGACAAGTGATGTTGTTTGTCCACAATTTCAGCCTGTGCACGTCTGCGGAAGCACTCTATGTAGAGGTCCAGTCTGTCATTTCGACCGTCAGGAGGAGTCCACGCAGAGTTCTTCTTCTTGTAGTGTTGGTAGGAGGGTTCCTGTGGGTCAGTGCACTGTTCAGTGGTGCGTTGAAAATATTCCTTGAGTCGGAGACGCCGAAAGTAGGCTTCCAGATCACCGCAGAACTGTATCGTGTTCGTGGGGATGGTTCGCGTTATATCCGAATTCATGTTATATCAGGTCGCGTTATATCGGGGTAGAGGTGTATTTACACATTTTCCTAATTTCTTGTCTTTGCCAGAATGGAGAGAGAGCCTCCTCAATCCCAGCCCTCTGGTGGGTAGGTGATCAAGGCAATGAAGTAAGGTGGGGTTTTGAGGAGTTGGGATTTCTAACCAGGAAAGCAGCCAATGTACTCTCTGATGCATGTGGTCTGAAAAAGGGAGACAGAGTTATAGTGATGCTACCCCGGATACCAGAATGGTGGTCGATAACAGTGGGCTGCATAAGAACAGGTCAGTACAAAGAATAATAAGTGACTGAATTTATTTGTATTTCAGTAATGCTTATAGACCCCAACTGAATTCCAGGCCCCATTAAACTAGGCACTGTACCAACAGAGCAGGCAACAGTCCCTGTCCTGAGGAGATTAGTCTAAGGCCCCAGTACTTCAAAGATTTCTGCGCTTAATTTTGCACACTGTGACCTGTCCCATTGAAGCCAAAGGGAATGCTTAGAGTGTGTAAAGTTGAGCATGTGAGTAAGATTTTGCTGGATCAGGGTCGGAGTAGAAAAGACTGACAAAGGAAATATTGCAGTGTTGTAGCAGGGTTGGTCCCAGGATATTAGAGAGACAAGGTGGGTGAATGTGACAGGGTACAATCTGGGCTGTTGAACTGCTGTGTCCCCTAAATTCTCTAGCCTGGGGTGTCTTTTACATTGCTTTGCTGTGAGAACATCCACTTCTGGCCTGTTCATACAGCCTTCAGCATCTAAAATCACTCCCAGCTAAGTTACATGAATGCTCTGGCCAGCCACTCATGAATTAAATACAGACAACATCCACAAATTCCCAGTCCCAGCCTTGTCCCCCAGAAATGTGCGTCTTGTACTGCTCAAACTGAACAATGCAAGCTCATATAAAGTCTGTCATTTCATCAATGGAAAATAATATGCACCATCTTTGTTATCCCAAATGGAGTTCCCACACACTTTAATCCAAGCACACAGTTAAGATAAAACAAGAAGATAAGTTTATTAACTACAGAAAGATAGATTTTAAGTAATTACAAGTAATAATGCATAAAAGTCATGATTGGTTACAAAAGAAATAAAGAAGTAAAATGCAAGCTAATACCTCACTTAACAAGCTAAGTGAACTTAAAAACAAAAAAGTTATGTCTCACCGTATGTTTATAGCAGTCTGTACTGGCTGATAAGCCCCCTTTCAGTCAGGAGCACCCCTCCCCCAGTTCAATGATGCTTTCTTTGACTTTCGAGCATTGTAGCTGCTGTGAGGAGAGATGGGGGTAGAGAGAAGTGAAATGTATTGTGCGTGTCCTCCATTCTTATACCTTTCTCCCCTCTTTGAGGATTATCTCCAGCGGGGGTTCAGGCAACAGTAGGGTTACCATACGTCCGGTTTTTCCCGGACATGTCCGGCTTTTCGGCAATCAAACCCCCGTCCGGGGGAAATTGCCAAAAAGCCGAATATGTCCGGGAAAAATACCGGCCGGGCACTTCCTCTCCCGCGGCTGCTCTGCTCCTCCCCTGACTCAGACTTCGGCTCTGTTTAAGAGCCAAGCTGCCCGAGCCAGCGCTACCGGCTTCGGGCAGCCCCCTTGCCTCCGGACCCCAGCCGCCGGAGCAGAGCAGCTGGAGCCGGGGAGGAGAAGTGCCCGGCCAGTGGCTGGGGTCCGGAGGCAAGGGGGCTGCCCGAAGCCGGTAGCGCTGGCTCGGGCAGCTTGGCTCTTAAACAGAGCCGAAGTCTGAGTCCGGGGAGGAGCAGAGCAGCTGGAGCCGGGGAGGAGAAGTGCCCGGCCGGGGGCGCAGGGTCCGGAGGCATAGGGGCTGCCCGAAGCCCGAGCGCTACCGGCTTCATGGTTTGCTGGGCAGCCTCCAGACCCTGCGCCCCCGGCTGGGCGCTTCCCCTCCCGGGCTCCAGCTGCGCTGGGGAAGCGCCGGCCGGAGGCGCAGGGTCTGGAGGCTGCCCGGCAAACCGTAAAGCCAGTAACGCTCGGGCAGCCCTTTTTGTGTGTCTGGGAGGGAGGAGGGGGAGTTAGGGCGGGGACTTTGGGGAAGGGGCGGGGAAAGGGCGGAGTTGGGGCGGGGCTGGGGGTGGGAAAGCGGCGGGGCTGGGGTGGGAAAGGGGCGGGGCCAGGGCCCGTGGAGTGTCCTCTTTTTTTATTTTTTAAATATGGTAACCCTAGGCAACAGCCAGTCTGTTTACATGGAAACTCCAGCCATTTTCATTGCCAATATGTAAAGTTCTCACTCACGCCCTTGTTCTTGCCAAAGAATAATCACTTAACTAAGTGATAGCCACTTGACTTTGTTGATAGCTGGCTGAGGTGACAGTATGTCTTTGTCTCTGAAAAACTGGTTTTGGCCTGCTTTTCTGACTCTGGAGCATGTTACAGCAATGCTATACAGTAGAATCTTATAACTTTATATACAATATTGATACACATATTTTACCGGGACAATAATGTTCAGCAGATTATGACATTTCAAATGATACCTCACAAGGCATACTTTGTACAAAATGTATCACAGTCTTGTAAAAGTGGTGACTATAATAGTATAGATCGTCACAGTGAGGTAATATCTTTTATTGAGCCATCTTCTGCTGGTGAGAGAGACAAGCTTTCAAGTTTACCCATAGCTGAAGAAGAGCTCTGTGTAAGCTCAGAAACTTGTCTCTTTTGCCAACAGAAGTTGATCCATACAAGATACTATCACACCCACCTTGTCACTCTAAAGGAAGTGTTATTATTTCCATTTTACAGATAGGGATCTAAGGCACAGAGAGATTAAGTGACTTGTCCAGGGTCACACTGGGAGTTTCTGGTAGAGCTGGGAATTGAACCTAGATCATCTCCTTTTCTTTTTGAAATGACTTTTCATTTAGAAATTTCCTTCAATTTTTTTAAATTAAAAACATAAAAAATGCTTGAAATCAAAACAAGAGTTTTGTTTTGAATTGAATTAAATGTTTCATTTGATGTGAAGCAATTTTTTTCCATCTTTATGATATACCGAAATTTTGAAAATTTTCGATTTTGGTTTGATCCTAAACAATCTTTTTCAGTTTTTCAAATTCTCAGCAAACTGAAAAATCCATTATTCACACAGCTCTGCTTTCCTGAATCTCTGCCTTAGCCCCTGATCCTGCAAACATTTACACACATTCTTAGTCAGTCCCAGTGAAATCAATGGGACTATTCACGTGCTTAAAGTTAAGCACAGCTTAAATGCTTTCAGGATCAGGGTCAATAACTGACATCAATTACACTGCTCTACAGCCAAAATGCTTCTGAAATAAATGTAGTCAAACTTTACTAATTCTGGGTCACTGAGAACGAAAATGATGCTTAAAATTGTTGATTGGCTCTATTTTCAAGATATGCTATTGGGTCAGTATATACGACCCTTGACTTGGGAATGGCGGAGGTTAAGTGAGTTATAAAGGGAAGGGATCTCAATTTAAACCAGAAATGACTAAAATACATCTTTGACTGGATCTATGAATAAATCTATGACTGGGTTTGGACAGTACTTGCTTTTTAGGCAAAACAATGAGTGATGCAATCTGAAGCTGGTATTGCGTCATACATGATATGAATTGCATCATGTTATTCCTAGAAGTCATGGATGATGCAATCATAACGAAGCTTACATCACTCTGCTGAACAAATTGCCCTATATCAGCTCTAGAAATCATACAGTGTCATGTTCTCTTATTTGTCAGTGTTTAATTTTGCAAAGGGACACATTTCTGTTTAGCCAAAGTGAGCAGAGATGCCTCGTACTTGTGTGAACAGTGCAGATAACTTCTGCTATGTTTGTGGTGAAGTGACTTTTGCATCACAAAAGCGCAGTAAAACCACTATGGTTAAGAAAACCTATCACCTTTATTTTGGCTGCAAAATTGGAGATCAGGACAAGAGGTGGGCCCCACACATATGCTGCAAGACTTGTGCAACAAATCTTCGCCAGTGGTTGAACAGGAAAAGGAAATCTATGCCTTTTGCAGTGCCAATGATTTGGAGAGAGCCAATAGATCATACCAGCAATTGTTACTTCTGCATGGTGCCTCCAGTTGGGAAAGGTGTGTCAAAGAAGAAAAAGTGGACTGTGCATTATCCAAATATTCCATCGGCTATACGCCCAGTACCCCACGGAGAAGGACTGCTGGTTCCTGATGCATCAGAAACATTCTCACTTGAGTCAGATGAGGAAGAGGAAGAGGATGAAACTTCTGGTCCTGAACCATCAATGTGACAGGACCCACATTTTCTCCCATCCTCCTCCTCTGAACCACACCTCATAACACAAGGTGAACTGAATGACCTTGTCAGGGATTTGGAACTACCCAAGAGTAAGGCAGAGCTGTTGGGCTCCAGACTACAGCAGTGGAATCTCCTGGCAGGTGATGTTAGGGTTTCCATGTTCCGTGACCGTCCAAAGGATCTTGTCCCATTCTTCTTCATGGAAGGTGATCTTGTAGCCTGCAACAACATCGATGGTGTGATGGCAGCCCTCAACATCGTTCACGATCCAGATGAGTGGAGACTGTTCATTGATTCATCGAAGACGAGTCTTAAAGCTGTTTTACTGCATAATGGCAATGTTTTGCCATCAATTCCAGTTGGTCATGCAGTCCATATGAAGGAAACCTATGACAACATGAAACAACTTTTGAGGTGCATAAACTATGACCAACATCAGTGGCAGCTTTGTGGCGATTTGAAGGTTGTTGCTCTCTTGCTTGGTCTGCAGACTGGATACACAAAGTACTGCTGTTTTCTCTGCGAATGGGATAGTCGTGCAAGAGATTCCCACTACATCAAGAAAGATTGGCCACTCCGACAGTCATTGGAGCCTGGGAGGAAAAGTGTTCAGCATCCACCACTTGTTGAATCAAGGAAGATTTTGTTACCACCCTTACACATCAAGCTGAGTCTGATGAAGAACTTTGTCAAGGCCATTGACAAAACACAAGCAGCTTTCAAGTACCTCCGTGGAAAATTTCCAAGGTTAAGTGAAGCTAAGATAAAGGAAGGTGTCTTTGTTGGTCCTCAGATTCGTGAACTTCTTCGAGATGATGCATTTGACCATGCACTGCGTGGCAAGGAAAAGACGGCATGGAAAGCCTTCCAGTTAGTGGCAATACATTTTCTTGGAAACAACAAGGCAGACAACTACAGGTTGTTGGTGGAAAACCTCCTCAAGGCATGCAAAAGCCTTGGTTGCAACATGTCACTAAAGATACATTTTTTTGCACTCTCATCTAGATTTTTTTCCACCGAACTGCGGAGCAGTGACCGACGAGCACAGCGAGTGATTTCACCAGGACATTGCAACAATGGAGAAACGCTATCAGGGCAAATGGAGCCCATCAATGCTTGCAGACTTTTGCTGGACAGTGACAAGAGATGCTCTATTTAATGAATACAAGAGACAAGCCAAGAAGCGCCGAGTAGACACTGAATAGGACTAAACTATGTACATAATAGTTTTTTGCCTTTTGTTTCATAATAAATTTTATTTATATAACCCTTTTGCTGATTTTTAAAGTGTTACATAAACAGGACAGGTGAAATATTATCATGTAAAGCAACCATAAACATATGAAAAGACCTAGGTTTACAATTTATGATTAAAACTCTACTATCTACACAATATACATAGACATAAAATGTAAAAACTTAAATATCTTAGAAACAGTAGCCAATCAGTTGTTTTAATTGTCATATTTGAATTCAGCACATCAAAATACATAATAAATAGCACATTTTATCTCTGAAGCAGACGACTTCTCAAAAATTGTAGACCAGTGTTGTTAAAGCATTCAAACAATTTCCAAACTCAGTATTTTTATCAGGAGATAATATTTCAGAGAAGTAGTATATTTAGCCATTTTGCATAAAAAGATGTTTTGACATTTAAATATTGTATTGATTGTATATTTTTTAAAGAAATTCATGACAAAATATTAATATAACAGAGCCCATTTTACAAAGGAGAAAGCTGAGGCACATAGTTTAAATGATGTGTGAGCCTCATGGGGCTACAGGAGGGGGCATCCCCCAGACAACGTGGCCTTAGTATTGGCAGCAAAATAACGTTCTCCCAGAAGATTCTTCTGCAAAGATAAAAAAGGAAGAACCTAGGGTGAAGGATTAGGTTGGGATTTCTGATTCACAATGATGCTCTACTTCAGTCTGATGTAGCTTAACTCTACTCCAGGTCATAGGCTACCACTAGGAATAAGTCTGAAGAGGCAATTGCATGGGAATTAATTCTCAAAGGCTATGGTAGATACAGGGCCGGCTCCAGGCACCAGCCAAGGAAGCCGGTGCTTGGGGCGGCCAATACAAAGGGGCGGCACGTCCGGGTCTTCGGTGGGAATTCGGCGGCGGGTCCCTCAGTCCCTCTCTTCCTCTTTGAGCTGCCGCCGAAGAGGAAGAGAGGGAGTGAAGGATCCGCCATGGAACTGCTGCCGAAGAATGGAGCGGCGCGATTGAGCTGCCGCAGAAGCGCCGCCAATCGTTCCCCCCCCCCCCCCCCCCCGCCACTTGGAGCGGCAGAAAACCTGGAGCCAGCCCTGGTAGATAACAGCAGCAGAAGGCATAGCACAGAAGGATAAGTACAAGGGGCCAGATGTCCAACTAATGTAAATTGGCACAGCTCTGTTGAAGCCAATGAACTTACACTGGCTAGAATCTGGCCCAAGTATTTTTAAATGTTCAGCTACTTTTAAACTTCCATTTATTGCACTTCTAGGAATTATCTATATTCCAGCAACAACCCAGCTGACAGCTAATGACATTTTCTATAGACTCCAGGCTTCTAAGGCCAAATGCATCATTACCAATGATACACTGGCACCTGCAGTGGACTCAGTTGTGTCCAAGTGCCAGTTTCTAAAAATCAGGCTAATGGTATCCGAAGGCAGGAGGGATGGATGGCTGGACTTCAAGGAACTACTCAAGTGAGTATGTCTTGCCTCAGTGAGCTAATCATCCAAATGGAAATTCAGGTGTTTCCCGCTTTGTACTGTACCCCTCCTTGTTTAAAAAGCAGTTTCAGAACTGAGATAACTCATATATTCCATGTGTTTGGGGGGAGCCAGCTCTTCCCTCATTTACCTGACAAGTCTGCATTCCAACACTAAATTAAATACAAGTATAAAAAGTTAACAGGGATGGGAGAGGAGATATGCAAATACATTTGGCTTTAAATATATAGAGGGCGAGGGAGAAGCATTAATGACAACAAAAACAGGGTCATTCTGCTGAAAAAGTGTGCTGAACTCTAGCTTCAGATACACACATAGGGCCATTGAAGTCAACAGAAGTCTTTCCATTGATTTCAATGAGCACTGGATCAGGCCCTTAGCTCTCATTGAATGCAAAGGGAGTTTTGTGTGTATTTCCAAGGCCAGAATTTGGCCTAATAAATCTTACTGGCCAGTGACCATTAAGAATGAGACCATAGGCAGTTTAATTTGGAAAGAGAAAAGAAATGCCTGCACTTAAGTTGTAAACTAGATAGGGATTGAAGTTTCCTTTGTTGGATAGCTTATCCACTCTGATGTACTCTTGTCTTTATTTTGAAGAGCTGCACGTGGTGATCATGACCCTGTTAAGACAAAGAGTCAAGAAGCAATGACTATCTACTTTACTAGTGGAACCACAGGTTACCCCAAAATGGTGGAACATTCTCACAGTAGTTTTGGTATTGGAATGACCTCGACTGGAAGGTATGTACTGAAAATACTTTGTTGCTCTGATAATCCATGGTCACAAAATGAATATGTAAAAAATACTGAATATATGATTATTTGTCTGAAAATTCATACCAGGGATGGATTGATCAATGGATTGTAGAGATGATCAAACCACAGAATTTCTGTTTTGTGGGAAATTCTGATATCTTGACATTTGTTTTCCTCCTAAATTGGATGAAAAGTCAAAATATCTAAACTTTTTGTGGGACAAAGTTCCAAAATAATTTGATTTGGCAATTTCTCAATGTTTCATTTTTTCACATTTTCAATTGAAAAAAATGTTTCAACATTCTCAAATCAATATATTTAATGTTGGAGGACATTAATCTCTCCATCTGCCTTCACCGCCAGAGTGCCACATGGGAATGTAGTTTCAGGTCTTTCATGTCCCCATTCTTCCCTAGATGAACTACACCTTCCATGATGCACCACAGCCCCTCCCTGTGGTTGAGGTGCTGCAGCATATCATGGGACTCCCAAATAAAAATATTTAATTTTGTTTTCCTGATGGAAAATTCAGCCAAAATAGATTCTGCCAAAATAGATCCCTACAGAAAATTTTTATTTTGATGAAACTCCTTTTTCTGATGAGAAATGTTTCTTTCAAAAAATGTTGACCAGCCTATTCACTATGTCTAGTTACTTTTTAAACAGGAGAATAAGAAATATCTGTTCTCCCATCAAGAAGCTGAAACAAAACCATGTGACTTAGGTGAGCAATCACACAAGTATAAAGAATAATGAATAGATTATTTGAACAGTTGGCAAACATCTCACAGGGATGTTAGCATTCAACTACTCACAGTATAATTCTGACTAATGAATCCACTCATAGGAATCAGGATTAGTTCATGAACAGAAAAAAGAGCCATGTTCATTCACAACGAATAATTCCATCCACTCCCCATTTGTACATTCACTTTTGTTTTTCTATTCAGTGTTTTTCCATTATGATTTTTTTTGTCATTACCACCAGGTTTTGGTTGGATTTAAATCCCTCTGACATATTGTGGGGCCTGTCTGACCCAGGCTGGGTAAAATTTGCCTATGGCTGTTTCTTTTCTCCATGGATTCTGGGAGCGTGTATCTTTACACACAGCATGCTGCAGTTTGAGGCAACAACCGTCCTGAATGTAAGAATAAAAACATCATGATGTGGTTTCAGCCATAACTGATATGTGCAAAACAGATGGTAAAAAAGGATAATATCTGAAGTAACTTTAAAATAACATAAAAATCATGAGACTATGAGGGGAGGCAATGTTGTCTAGTAGTGTCATCCCCGGTAGGCTGCCTCTTTTGTACACCCCTTTCAAGTGACAGGCCTGTGCCTCCACTCCTCTTTGGGAGTGGGACCCCACGATCCAACTAGTCTCTACTGGGTCGCTGGGTTACATCCCCCTGGATGTCAACCGAGATACATAGCAGGCCCAACAGGCTTGGCACCTGAAAGAGTTTCCCTTCAGGAGCCTGGGGTGGTAATAGTATGAAGCAGCTTCTTCAATATATAGTATAACTTATTTACCAAAAGGTGCACAGCACTCAGAAAAATTGATTTAAAATAACAGAGATCTATGCGCATACTGTCTTACCTACACTTAGGAGTCCGATGGCACCTTAAAGACTGACACATTTATTTGGGCATAAGCTTTCGTGGGTAAAAAACCACTGCTTCAGATGCATGGAGTGAAAATTACAGATGTAGGCATTCTATTATTGACACATGAAGAGAAGGGAGTTACCTCACAAGTGGAGAACCAGCGTTGACAGGGCCAATTCAATCAGGGTGGATGTAGTCCACTCCCAATAATTGATGAGCAGGTGTCAATTCCAGGAGAGACAAAGCGGCTTTTGTAGTGAGCCAGCCACTCCATCCCTATTCAAGCCCAAATTAATGGTGTTAAATTTGCAAATGAATTTTAGTTCTGCAGTTTCTCTTTGAAGTCTGTTTCTGAAGTTTTTTTGTTCAAGTACGGCTACTTTTAAATCTGTTAGAGAATGTCCAGGAAGATTGAAGTGTTCTCCTACTGGCTTTTGTATGTTATCATTACTGATGTCCGATTTGTGTCCATTTATTCTTTTATGTAGAGACTGTCCGGTTTGGCCAATGTACATGGCAGAGGGGCATTGCTGGCACATGATGTCATATATAACATTAATAGATGTGCGGGTGAATGAGTCCCTGATGATGTGGCTGATGTGGTTGGGTCCTCTGATGGTGTCGCTAGTGTAGATATGGGGACAGAGTAGGCAACGAGGGTTGTTACAGGGATTGGTTCCTGGGTTAGTGTTTCTGTGGTGTGGTAGCAAGTTACCCATCATAAACAAACATACAAAAGCATGCACCATATTCACTGTCATAACTATAAAGGGAAGGGTAACAGCCCTCCTGTGTACAATACTATAAAATCCCTCCCGGCCAGAGACTCCAAAATCCTTTTACCTGTAAAGGGTTAAGAAGCTCAGGTAACCTGGCTGACACCTGACCCAAAGGACCAATAAGGGGACAAGATACTTTCAAATCTTGGTGGGGGGAAGGCTTTTGTTTGTGCTCTTTGTTTTGGGGGGAGTTCGCTCTTGGGACTAAGAGGGACCAGACATCAATCCAAATCTTTCTGAACAAGTCTCTCATATTTCAAACTTGTAAGTACAGCCAGGCTAGGCGTGTTAGTTTTATCTTTGTTTTCTCAACTTGTAAATGTACCTTTTGCTAGGGTGTTTACCTCTGTTTGCTGTAACTTTGAACCTAAGGCTAGAGGGGGGTCCTCTGGGCTCTTTAAGTTTGATTACCCTGTAAAGTTATTTTCCATCCTGATTTTACAGAGATGATTTTTACCTTTTTCTTTAATTAAAAGCCTTTTTTAATAACCTGATTGATTTTTCCTTGTTTTTAGATCCAAGGGGGTTGGATCTGGATCCACCAGGAGTTGGTGGGAGAAAGGAGGGGGGATGGTTAATTTCTCCTTGTTTTAAGATCCAAGGGGTTGGATCTGTGTTCACCAGGGAGTTGGTGGAAGAGTCTCTCAAGGCTACCCAGGGAAGGGAGTTAGCCCATTGGGAGTGGTGGCAGCGGACCAGATCTAAGCTGGTAGTTAAGCTTAGAAGTTTTCATGCAGGCCCCCACATCTGTACCCTAAAGTTCAGAGTGGGGAAGGAGCCTTGACATTCACAAAAAGTAATACAGCTATTTCCCAGTTCTCTACATAAGGGCAGTGGACTGGGAGTCAGGAAACATAGTTCTGCTCTCAGCTCTATCACTGAGCTTCTGGGTGACCTCAAGCAAGTCACATCATCTTCCTATCCCACAGTTTCCCCATCTGCAAAGGGACGATAATCAAACTTTACCCTCTTTTGTAAAGTGTATTGAGATCTCTGAGTAGAAAGTGCTAAAGAAGTGTTAAGTATTTTTATTACTTTCTCTTCACTTGTGCCTATCACTGTGGGAGGAAAATGGTTAACTCCAAAACATAAGCAAGTTAACTTTCAAATAAATATAGATAAAAAAGAAAGGAACAAGAACTCTTAATAGCCGTGCCAGACCTAGCCCAAGACATCATTTTAGCCCTGTGCCTTTTTAGTATAATGTATTCACTTTATTTATTGTTTGTATTGTGATGGTGCCTAGGGCCCATATCATAGACCAGAGCCCAAATGTGCTTGGCACTGTACAACAACCAAAAGACTGTGCCCCAAGGAACTAACAATGTAAATAACTTTTCTTTTCTTTCATTCATAGTGTCTGTCCAGGTTTCCTATAACCTCTTTCTGTGGTACACCAACTGTTTATCGCATGCTGGTGCAGCATGATCTTACCAGGTACATCTAGATTGCTTACTAACCATCTCAACTAAACCATGTTCTAGCAGAATCACAGCCCTAGATTTTTCCTTTGCCAGGTTGTATTCTAACAAAATAACCATTTCAGAGGTTGAAATTCTAGTTGAACTTACTCTGTAAGTTCTTTACCAGTTACAGCTGCAGTGAATGAAGCCCAGAACCGAACCATGCCAAAGTCTCTATAGTAATGCGCTTTAGTCATCCTAATCATTGTTTTAAACACTTATTAAGCTACAAGTTCAAGAGCCTGAAGCACTGCCTAAGTGGGGGTGAGCCACTCAACCCTGAAGTGATGGAGAAATGGAAAAGCAAAACAGGGATGGATATCTATGAAGGATACGGCCAGACTGAAACAGTACGTTTGCATTCAATCACACACCGAATAAGCTTAATTCTAACTCAAGCTCATGAGGAAAGATATCAAATCCACATGGTAGGTTTCTTGCTTTATCCAGGAAAACAGGCCCCAAATTTTCAAATATAGGCAACTAACATCAGGCTACTAAATCCATATGTAGGCCCCTGAATAAAAGTAGTCTGATTTTCAAAGGTGTTAAGCACCTGCAGCCCCAATGACTTCATTTGGAGTTTTGGGTTCTCAGCATCTCTGAAAATCAGGCTATATTTATTCAGGAGCCTAAACATAGATTTAGGTGTCTAAGTTTGAACATTTTGGCCTAGGAATTTAATTAGGCAGCATGTTTTCCTTCAGCCAAACATCTCAGCAGCAGATTTTAAAGGGGCCATTAGCTATGCAATTAACTCATTAAATGTGTTCCAAAAACACAATAAGGGTGTATCTTGCCACTGAGTGCAGGGGACCCAAAGTGGCCAATCTGGCTGGAGGGAGGGGGCACTAAGGAGGGCATTCTGGCTACACAGCAACATTCCCTTCTTCCTCCAACCCTGTGCAAACTCAGCTGGGAGGGAACAAACCAGGCCAGGTCTGGGAGATAATCATTTTGTGTGACATCATTCCCTCTTAACTCTAGGGGGTTTCAGGTGTAGATAAATGCTGATCCTGACAGTGTTATGCTTCGTCCCTCACCTCACAGTGAACCCCACTCCACAGGTGGGGATGCAATGAGCCAGCCCTATGGGCTGGGCTGGGGCATGAGGAAACAGTACAGAGGCACACAGCTTCTGCACTGATGGTCCTGGCTTCAGGTGTGTATTCAGAGATCCATGAGTTTCCAGGGATGAGTCCCAGTCAGTTCTCTGTGGTAGATAATCCTATCTTCCTAATGGAACAACCGGCAGAAAGTTCCATGTGCCTAATTCTGACCTCACACCAGGTTGTTTTTTTTTACAGTTACTTAACTCTGTTGATATTAGTGGAGTCACTTCAGATCTACACAGGTTTAAGTGAGAGGACACCTAAGCCCCATGTGTCTAAACTTGTAGAATAGGGTGACCAGATGTCCCGATTTTATAGGGACAGTCCCGATTTTGGGGGCTTTGTCGTATATAGGCGCCTATTACCCCCCACCCTCTGTCCCGATTTTTCATACTTGCTGTCTGGTCAGCCTATTGTAGAATCACCAGCACCCTTGTAGGAAAAATCTGTGCAAGGGAAGATTTGGACATACAGGAATAAAGTCTCCAATTGTACATGTTGACAATCATTATAATGTAGCCAATAGTAAATATCAGCTGCTGGGCCAAATTCTTCTCTCAGGCTGATATTTCTTTGAAGTTAATGGATACTTCTCTCACACAGACATACTTCTTTGTAATTAATGGAGTTAAAGTGGTGTAAAACAAATGCAAATGCGAGGAGGTTGAGTTCCAAGGGATTTAATCTGGATTTTTTCACTAGTATAGTTGAGAGCAGACTTTATCCCACTGAGCCAGATCTTCAGTTGGTGTAAGTCAGGGTAACTCCATTGACTTCTTTGGAGCGATGTTGATTTACACCAACTGAAGATCAGGCCTATTGTGTTTAAAATCACAATTTTTCATTTTTCAAATGAACATTTCTACAAAAATTTTACTAGTAAAATAGATCATGCAAAATGTTTTCAGTTACAAATGTTCATATCTAAATAAAACATCAAGCACTGTATTTTGTTGCACACATACAATTTTATTTTACAGGTTTTGATATTATCAGTTTGCAAAGGGATGAAAATTAAACCTGGTGCTATGGGAAAGGCATCTCCTCCTTATGATGTTCAGGTATTTTGATACTCCTGGTCACTTTCAATCTGAAGTAAGATAAAGTTCCCACACAACACCAGAGTGTCTCAACATTTAATTCAGTACATCTCTCTGTTTAACAGAAAAACATTAAATCATTCAGGAGGGGTTTTCTCTCATTCTAGGTAATAGATGAAAATGCTAATATTCTGCCTCTTGGGGAAGAAGGAGATATTGCCATCAGAATCAAACCAACAAGGCCATTTTGTCTTTTCTCTCACTACGTGGTAAGGAAACTTTGTATGAAATTAATCAGACTTTGAGGCCACATCTTAAATACACTGATAACTTTTTAAAGTATCTTGCTGTGGGTGTCTATATCCTTCCAAAGACAATAGCTCATGTGTCTCATAAACAGGACTTCCACTGGTGCAACCAGAGGCAGAAAGTGTACTTGTGGGTTGAGACAGAAAGCCTCTGCAATATTCCCTCCCCTGGGGGACTAAGGATATGTCTCTACAGCAATCATCCAGTATGATTGTAGCCCAAGTATACATATCTGAGCTAGCTTTAATATAGCTATCTCGGGTCCCAGAGCAATGAAGCCGGGGCAGCATGAGCTTCAGCGCAGGTTGTACAAACCTGTCTGAAACCCTGGGTAATTACTTGAGGGTCTAGCCCATGCTGAAACCAGTGCTGACACAGCTTCACACTTCCAGGACCTGAGCGAACTAGATTAAAGCTAGCTTCGGTATGGTGGCTCGAGCTGCAGTCACACTCAGTGACTGCATTCTAGCCATACCCTAAGAAACAGGTGACTGTGGCCAGGGATGCATTGACCCAACTCAGCCTCAGCTGATAGGGCTCCTGTGGAACACCTGGCGGATTTTTAATACTCCCTCCCCCCTTGAGCTATCCTAGGGGAGGTCACACTGCAGGACTGCTGCCTGCCCTTCCTCCGGTGCATATCCTTGGAGGGGGGCGGGGCAGGCTGGCCCTGGAAAGTGTCACTAAAAGCGAGCGTGGCCCAGAGTTCAATGTTTTTAATGGTTCGTTGCAAGGAGGTGGTTTTAATGAAGAACACAGTTCTCTCATTCTTTGTCTCCTCCTCCACCCCAGTCTTCCAACTTGATTTTCTAATCATGCTATTAATGAAGGTGGATTTAAGGGCTAGCTTTTCAAAGGAGCAGACGGTGGGAGTGCCCACAAAAATATACATGGCCCTTTTGCACCTGCAAAAGCTGGCTAAAAGGGTAGGTAATGTGTAAAGATATATGCCAGATGTGTTTAACTGACTTTCTTGCACGCGTGACTTCCGCCTTCTGACTTGCCTCATGTAGCCTGTCCCAATGAACCAGGCTTGAAATGGAAAGAGACTATGAACAAGTGCCTGGACAAGCCTGTGGGCACCTAGCTGGAGCAAAAAGATATTTGCAAAATGCTTCTGTTAGCAAATGGCAAAGACACATCACTACTGGTTCACAGCCAGTTTAGACACATGTTAGGGCTGCGTGACAGTACTTCTGCAGCTCAAGTGTAATCATTCGCACAGCTCTAATACAAAGTCACTTGATCTCAGAAATACAGAATGTATTCATAGTAGATCAGATCATGCTAGACTTATATAGGCTACAGCAAGACTGAAAAGGTTCAAAATAAGAACAGTTATGAAAAGTTTTGTAAGTTTTAAAAAAACTTGTATAAAGATAAGTGAGTTCTCATGAAACCTTTCCTGACGGAGTAACTATGGCCTTCTTCTGTTCAGTAACAATTTATGGTAAAACACCACTGAGGTCCTGATCTGTCTCCCATTGAAGTCCATTGGGATTTTTTCCATTGACTTCAGTGGGAGTTGGATTGGATCCTAAGGGTTCATTACCATTTGTGAGATTTCCTTTGTTGTTGTCAGGATGAACCAGAGAAAACTGCTGCATCAGAACGTGGGGATTTTTATATCACAGGAGACAGGGGCATTATGGATGAAGATGGATACTTCTGGTTTGTTGGAAGAGCTGACGACGTCATTTTATCTTCTGGGTAAGTTTGTTTTTATGGGGTTTCCATACTAAGCCACGAGACATTGATACAGTTTGTAAATACCAAGCTCTTATTTCCTCTCCTAGGTATCGTATTGGACCATTTGAAGTAGAAAATGCCTTGATGGAGCACCCGGCAGTAGCAGAAGCAGCTGTTGTCAGCAGCCCAGATCCCATCAGAGGAGAGGTAATGAGGTTGATATTAGTGGTTATGCAAAAACACCTACTGTATATACTTGTTTAGAAATAAACTATAGCTGTCAAGGAAATCTAGGAATGCTAAAGGCCAGATTTTCAAATGTATTTAACCACTTAAAAATGCAGAGAGATGCCTAGTGGGATTTTCAAAGAGCCTAAGCAAGTTAGGTGCCTAACTCCCATTGATTTCAAAGGGAGTTAGGTGCCTACACAGATTAGGTGCTTTGAAAAAGCTGACCCTACGTTCTAGGGAAAACTGACTAGTGTTATTTTATTTGTTTTGCTGTTTAAAAATATATTGATTAATTCTACTCCTACATACAACCAAGCAACCACAGTGACTTCGGTGAATTCCAGTGGGTTCCACCGGTGAAACTGAGAGCAGACCCACTGACTTTAATGGGATATTTTACAAAACAGGCCCTTAGTTGAAAACTATGCTTGATGTTTATGCATAGGCATATACTTATATATAGATAGGGCTCAATCCTTAGGCATGCTGCAGGCTGCAGCACAACTAAAAGCAGCCACAGGGCTGCTCTAAGTTCCACTAACTTGAAACAGTGCCCTAGAGCTGTTGTGCTAGCCAGGAACCATTGAAGAGCAGTGTGCTCAAGCCACATCCCTCCTACCTCCACCTCCTGTGCTGCGTGTTAAGAAGAGGTGGTAAAAAGCTGGCATAGTTGACTGTATGCTAGTTGAGGATTCCCACACACTGGATGAATCCTCAGATGCCTACATGGGGCAGTTTAAAGGCCCTGAATGGCACAAAGAGCCTTACTTTATGCCAGCATCTGGCCCATAATCTTACACTCCTCTCTTGAAAGCAATTTTAATGTTGCAAATTATAGTTTTCAGTTTTCATCATTGTAAATGTGATTAAATATTAGATGTTGCCTACATCTGACTGTGTCTTGTAGGTGGTGAAAGCCTTTGTTATTCTGTCTCTTGACTTTGCATCACGTGATCCAGAAAAATTAACTAAGGAGCTGCAAGAGCATGTCAAAAAAGTTACTGCACCATACAAGTATCCCAGAAAGGCAAGTACCTCCAAGTGCTGAATGTAAGGGTAACTACTGACAATGCTCCCCAAAATTAAAACTGTTCTGATCAAAACTAGAGATCAGATTAGAAATGTAAACAGATTTTACTTTTTAGTAAACAAATATTTTCCTCTTTATACATACCAATACTAAGCTTGGTATGTATAAATTGCTTCCACCCACTGTTCACAGGGCTCTTAGTCCAAACACTGGGCCTGATTCACTACTGTGTTACTTGAGTTTAGACTTGTGTCATTACATTGATATCAGCTGTTAGACCTGCATAAAACTGGACAGCAGTGCATCAAGCTCACAGTTTATAACCGAAGGGCTTTACATTTCCATTTGGTGTTTGAGTGGGTACTCCAACATCGGGTGGCTCGTCAGTAGCACTTGGTTTAGCTGTTATAGCCATATAGACACCCACCGAAGGCAGGGCACAGGGTCGGCTCCATGCACCAGCTTGCCAAGCAGGTGCTTGGGGCGGCCACTCTGGAGAGGGGCGGCACGTCCAGCTATTCGGCGGCAATTCGGCGGACGGTCCCTCACTCCCACTTGGAGCGAAGGACCTTCCGCCGAATTGCCGCCGCAGATCGCGATCGCGGCTTTTTTTTTTTTTTTTTTCGCCGCTTGGGGCGGCAAAAACCCTGGAGCCGGCCCTGGCAGGGCAGAGTCTCATTGAAGTCCTAGTGGACGGAAAAGTCTGTACTATCAAATCCTGTTGCAGGATCAGGGCCGTAACTGGGAAATCTCTCTCTCTCTCAGATATTCGATTAGTATGTGCTCTGAAAAAGAAACCTCACTTCAGTGGATTACAGGTCCTGTCCTGCTCCCATTGAAGTTAATGGCAAAATTCCCTAGCTTTCAATGGAGCAGGACTGTTCCTGGAAAAGTTGAGGAATTACTGTGTGAGCAGCTGGCTGGTCCATTTCCCGAGCAAGAAGCTCGTTCTTTTATGAACGCTGGTGGACTTTCTCCATGGTTTATCCTGAAGGAATCCCTAACCTTTACAATAGAAGTTTTGTTCCAGAAAGCAAGACAGCACCAAACCACATTTAATTTGCTATTTTTCATTATTATTTTTATTTTTTTATAAATTAGGTGGAATTTGTTCAACAGCTACCAAAGACAATCTCTGGGAAAATCCGAAGGAAGGATTTAAGGAACAAAGAGTGGGGGAGAACTTAGCTTTGTTGTGGAATTAAGAGCATAAATTTTCATTTCTGCTATAATCATTCATTGCTTCTTCAGGCTATGACCTGTTCTCTGTTGACATCAGAAGGAGCTAGATAGTATTTGTGATGAGGAATAGACATTGTCACTGTTTGCTGTAATTTGCAATGTTCCGGGGCCTTGGGATGGTTATGAAACTCAGTGGATTTGATTCTCCTACCTTTTACACTGATGTAAATCAAGAGAAACTTCATTCAAGGCAATACTGTGAGAGGAGAATCAGACCCTAAACTCCTCTTTATCTTTCTGTTTGATTATTTTCCATCTATGCCTTATCATTCAATACTGACTGTTACACTGCTGGCAGGTATGTGTCAAATGTTGTTTTGTGAAAATATTGTGTAATTATTTTTAATGGTCAGATTAGCTTTATAGAATACTAGATAACTTTGAGGTGGTAATTATTGCTAAATTGTCTTCTATCAGCCACCATCCTTTTGTGCATGTTAGTTTAAAAAAAATAAAAGATTTCCTGGGTTGTGAAATTGTTAGGTCACAAAATGTTGCTGTGACAACCAAATTTTCCTCTCCAGTATTCAAGCAATGATCTACGTCAGTGTCTTCATTAGGCATTATTAGGAGTCTGGGCCCAGTGCTTGCAGCCATTAATATTATCCTACTGAGTTCCACGGTAGTAGGCACTATTCTTGTTCACAGCATCAGGTCTCACTGCTTCCCTGACATGGTACAAATAACCACCTTTGAGGTCAATGTTACTTGTGCTCTGTGGGGGGATACTCTGACTCCAGGATTGCACAGTACTGTATATTAAGAGTAAACCCACATGCTGAAGACACTGTGATATGCTTTTTATTACTCTTTTAAAAGAACATGAAAGACAACTGAGCTTTGTGACTAAAGCAGGTTACTTTTAGAGGTAATATAAAAACACTGGTAAACCAGTAAGTACAAGAAAAGTGTTATTTTATCTCAGAATCTCTGGTTCTGCTGTGAACTCGCTCTAATTAAGGCTCCATGTCTGTCACGGAGGTCACAGAAGTCACAGATTCCATGACTTTCTGTGACCTCTGTGACTTCTGCAGCGGCCGGTGTGGCTGGCTCCGGGGCTGCCCGAGCAGATCAGGCAGCCCTGCCTGGGCCAGTCGCAACGGCTGCTTCTGGGGCAGTTTAGGTGGGGGAAGGGGCTCAGGGCTGGGGGTTGGGGTGCAGGGCGGTGTTTACCTCGGGGGAGAGGGACTCCCTGAAAACAGCGGGCTCGTCCCTGCAGCTCCTAGGCAGAAGGGTCTGGGGGCTCTGCACACTACCCCTGCCTGGAGGCACCGCCCCGCAGCTCCCATTGGCTGCAGTTCTTGGCCAATGGAAGCTGTGCAGCCAATGGGATCTGCGGACCCAGAGTTCGAGCTCGTGGCGGGGGTAGCACGTGGAGTCCCCCTGGCCTTCCCCCCCCACCCCCCAGGAGCTACAGGGACATACCGGCTACTTCTGGGGAGCTGCGCGCAGCCCAGTAGGGAGCCTGCCAGCCCCACCAACTTTCCTCCTTCTCCCCCCCCCCCAGCACCAGCAGGGGTCCCAGGACACACACCGCCCCTCCCCGCCCCACCTCCCAGCACCAGAGGGGGTCCTGGACCACCCCCCACAGCACTTGCGGCACCTCTGGACCACCTCCCCAGAGCACCCGTGGCCCAGCCCAAGTTTTAGTCAGGGGTATATAGTACAAGTCATGCACAGGTCACAGGCCATGAATTTTTGTTTACTGCCCATGACCTGTCCATGACTTTTACTAAAAATACCCGTGACTAAAACGTAGCCTTAGCTATAATATGGCACTCATGAGCACATCTGTTGTAGTGCTGAGGGCCTGGGAAAATAGCAAATGTTTTATGTAAAGCTGTGGATTACCTTTCAGTAGAATTAATTCAGTTACTAATTGGCAAACAAACACAGGTCCCAGCAGAGTCTGTGCCAAGAGGTTTTCTGCAGGTGAATCCAACCACTTAAACATCCTCAGGCTTTCAAATGTATATTGCTTTGCTTTAAAACTACTCAGTACTTAATTACCACTGGTGGAATACAAAGGACTATTCTCCCCCTCACTATATCGGTGTAGATATACACTCTAATGAAGGCCCTGATGCTGCATGATTGAAGCCAATGAGAGTTTTAACATTAACTTCAATGGGAGCAAAATCAGACAGCACATGAAGACAGACTTGCAAAATATTTACATGCTGTAATCACTACATTTGTTACAGAAATGGGGGTGAAGCATTTCTGGCAGTGACTAACTGGCAAGGAAAGGGGGCTTTCTTTATTAATGAGTCCCTTGGGGTTGTTACATACTTCCCAGATAAGGTGTGTGCTGCCTAGCCTGCCACTTATCCAAAGACACTGTATTTTAAGTAAGCAACACAAATGACAGATTTGGAAGCTTCAGCTGCATGGGGATGAAACATGCACTCAATAGCAGCCTTGCAAAATCCTACTTACCAAGGTCAATAATTATGTTTCAGTGAGCAAATTAAAAAACTGTTTCATTATCACAATCATGTCAATAGAGTCTGTGCATGTGCCAGCAAATATTGATGGCAGTTTTACAAAGCTGATGTAGAACGCTCAGTCCAACACCAGGATCATGTTTTTGGTTTTAACTACAAACTCTTTGGAACAGTGACTGTCTCTTCCTATATGTGTCTGCAGCACATAGCACATTTTGCACCATTGTACTAGTCAGTGAATAAGCATTAATAATATTTCCAAAATGTCACAGCTGTGGTGTGTCTCTCAAAATTTACTTGTCCAATGAAGTGAGGGTCACACAGGGTCTGGTCAATGGACCTTCATGCAACCCCCTGAAAATTATTATAAATCTAACCTATGCCACTCTGGGGACGGAGGCAGGGCAAAGACATAGCTGCCTAAATCCATACACACTCATGATTTTCAAACACTCCAAGCTGGTTTTGATTCCTGATTTCCACACTATTGCATTTTTATATGTTTCAAGTGGCATGTGAGTATTTGTGTTACACAGCTCAGAATCCACTTAAAGCAGCCACTGGAAAGACCAACTGCAACACACAGTGTGTAGTCTGAAGCAAGTAGGGGACAGAAGAACACGAACATATGTTTACCCTTTTATGCGGGCATGCAATCCCAGGGGAAGTTTCTCTGCCACAAATCCCTACTTTATTGTATTGAGCTAGCCCCTTGAGATCAGCTCCATCTGGATCTCAGAGCACCCTCTCCTAATCCAGGCAGGAAACAGTCTTTGCATTTAAAGAGCTGCTGATCATACAATATATTCTTCCAGGCTTTAATTGAATCACCCGAGATCATCATCTAATATATTTTAATTTCTTTGATGTCTATGCCCAAGGTCCTCTAAGCACCTTAACCAAAGTGCTAAAACATAATTAACCTAACTAGGCATCTTGCCTGAATAATGTCAAGAGAGGAAGCAGAACCAATAAAATACACCAGTCAAGCCAACCAATGGGATAATTCACCTTTCCCTTATGCCAGTTTAACACCAATGTAACTCCAGTGATGCAGCAGAAGTGATTGTGATTTGCACCGGTTTAAGTGAGAGGAGAGTCAGATCTGATATCTTTAGATATGATGAGTCTATAGTTTACTGTAATATTGTATGTACTGAGTTCTCATAATAAGGGAATAGGTATGTCTCATTGGTACTGGCTTTGTGATGAGTTAAAGGGCGTAGGAAGAGTCCAGGCTTCCAGGAGTCATGCCTTACTTGTGCTGGTCCAAGTCACTTACCTCCTGACATTTTTCAGGTAACATTGTCAAAGGCTTTGATGCCCAAGTCACATTTTCAAGTGATTTAAGCACTTGGCTTACAAGGAAACTGAGGCTCCTACATGCCTACATCATGTTTAAAAATGAGACTTAGGCTCCTTAGGGGCTTTTCAGATTTTTTACCTAGGATCCTTTCAACTCACTTTTGAATGAGCCAGTCATCCAGTGTCTAGATGCTGGTTCTCACAAGAACTAGTTAATATATTTGGTTTTCCTAGGGAAATACAGCACTAACGGCAAATAGCAAGCGATTTCAGTGACTGCTAATCTTATTGTGAGCACAACTGCAGCTATGTGCCAGTCATACTGAGTGGCTAGAGCAACATTATCTTTACTCAGGTAGTTTACAGTGTAAGATAGACAATGCAAGATGTGGCTGTAAGAAAGTCAATCTTATGTCATGAGTCTTGCATTCTCAGTCAGCTCGTGTTAATATATCTGAAACTCAAAACTGATCAAACTCAAGGGGCTGGTTCTTGGGTAAGAATAATCACATTAATCTGTAAATCTCAGACATTTACTGCTACTACTGGAAGGATCATAATTATCTTGGTGCCTGCTTTTCAGGTGAGACAGATCCCCTTAAGAATTAACCAAAGCTTGTGCCTCATATTCACAAACTCCCTTAGAATTACAGTACAATGAGGCCGCCGGGCTCACCAGATTAGTCACTGAAAGGCTTTTGGTATCTTAAAACTGTACCTAAGTTGTCTTGATGAGTAGCATATTATTAAATTGTTGTTCTGTTGTAAAGTAAGATGTCCCTGACAAATAGCAACTTACAGTACACTGGCACCCATCATGGTATATCCGTACGAGAAAAGACACGCCCTCCGTTTGGCACCCATTTGCATAATCCTCAGAATCTGAATGCAGTCTCTTGCAAAGTAAACTGAATGCAAACAGGCTCCAGCTCTGCAAAGCATTTAAGCATATCCTTGAATTAAACATCTGCAAAAGTGCTATGTTGAGCTGGTTTGCTGACTCATGACCACAGAGAAGAAGTCAGAATATTAAATAATGGAGCAATATTTTTAAGGTTAATATACAAACAATAGGCCAGGTTCTGATCTCACTTCCACCAGTGTAAATCTCATGCTGCTGAGGCATATGCTGCCTACAGAAATCCCACACATCATGTGGCACATCCAACACCTCATTCAGGGCCTCTGTATGAATATAGGCCATTGATATCTTGTGTTGCTGTACCTATGTCCTCTAAATTCATATCCAGCTGATTCTTAACACCGGTCTGCAAATTTCTGTCCCTCCAACCTCTCCCCTGCCCCCAGGATCATTACACGATCGTGCCTTTCTCACTTACTATACTGAATGGGTTTATGGTTGCATCTACAATAAATTGCTCACTCACGTTCTACAAAACTTGGGTGATTTAATAGTTTTGTTTCTTATATTGTTTAAATTGCCTGTCGCCTTCATGTTGCCATCTTCCAGACCATGTATATCTTCTGGGATCAGATGCAGTACTAGGCCCCTGTGCATGTAAGATGGTGTACCAGTTGTGTCAACAGCAGTGGTTCTCTAGCTTGAGTTCTCATTACTCTCCTCAAGGCTGGGGAGTCAGGTTTGGTCATGTCTGAACTGTTTACATTTTCTCCTCCAAATAGAATAGGTGAGATTTATTTGCACTGTGATTCCTGACATTTTTAATTACATTTATCATGCTGTGTCTCATAGAGTGTTTGCCTTGAGGATCTGATAAACTCCTTCAACTCCACTCTTGTGGTACTACAGGATGAAATTATAGATTAAGGCATTGTGGATTATCTAGTCTCCTGAAGTAGTGAACCAGAAACAAGATAGTTCAGACAGTTCTCTTTCCATCTTCTCTCACCCTTCTTAAGTCGCCATACCTTTAATCGGCGAATAATTGGAGAAATGAAAACTGGCTTCCCATCAGGGACTAATCCTTACCACTGAACACAATACACAGTACTAATAAAGGGCAACAACTGCTTAAAAAGACAAGTTAAATTAAATTAAAGGAGATATCCTATCTCCTAGAACTGGAAGGGACCTTGAAAGGTCATTGAGTCCAACCCCCTGCCTTCACTAGCAGGACCAAGTACTGATTTTGCCCCAGATCCCTAAGTGGCCCCCTCAAGGATTGAACTCACAACCCTGGGTTTAGCAGGCCAATGCTCACCCCCCCCCCCAAAAAAAAAAATAAGTGAGAAGGGATAGCTGGGAAGAGGATGTTATTGATAATGATCATGCTAGACACATGTGGATGAGTTAAAAGAAGTCTTACCTGATGATAAAATATCATCTGCAGGTAAGGGCAACGTCTTTTATGATATACTTAAAACACCTAGAGAAATGAGCGCTTTTGGAATAATTGTTAGATTATTTAAGCTTCTCTGGAGTGAAAGAGCACTTCTTGCCTTCTGGTAACATACAAAAAATTACCCTATAGCAACCATCCCTATCGTTCCCCTTCCTTATGGTGACTTGGCACATTTATGAAGGATTTGGGGGTACGGGGGAGACGCTGTAGTTTTATGTTTGATGGACAATAGAACACAAGTGACTTCTCTACAGGTTAATCTATTCTATGATGTGATGCTCAGATCAATAGATGAGGTTAAAAAAATCAATTTTTAATGAGAATTTATGGTGTGGTCTGGACGTGAGTTTTGCTGCCTGACTTGTGTGGAACTGAAATAAGAAGCAATATGTTAAGCTGATCACACGATTACAAAAACAAAAAAAAATCTATCCTTTAACATCTAAGGCTGAATGCATAATGTCTCCCATGCTTTCCACTGCTCTAATTCAATTCATTCTTTGCAAACTGCTTTGAGGAGAACTTGTATATGAAAGATGACTTATGAAATCAAATTCACCTGTATATTTAGTGCTAAATGCAGATGTGGCAAAAGCACTAATTCCGTAAGCAAAGAGAAGAAATGGAAAAACACCCAAGAGTTATTCATGATACCTTGTCATTGGACTCATAAAATAAGGCAAGCATTCGAGGGTCACAGCCTTTTCTTCGGGCCGTGCAAAAACAGTGCCAGGGGAAAACATGAACTTCTAAATACATTCCCAATTATAACATAATTCAGCTTTATAAATGATGCCAGTAAGAATAATTATAATAAATATAATTTAAATGAATCTTATTATTTCTATTGCTGTAGTGCCCAAAGGCCCCCAGTCAGGCTCAGGGCTCTATTGTACAAAACACTGTACCAACACATAAGATCCAGTCCTTGTCCTGAAGAGTATGCCACCTAATTAAAGACAAGAGACAATAAAGTAAGTGTAACAAACAATGGGAGGAGATGGGGTCTGGGAGGCGTGGGAACAGTAACAAGACTATGGGGTTTCTCAGGCTAGCTAAGGCCTGGTCTACACCTAAAACTTAGGCTGACCTAGCTACATTGCCCAGGGCAATGAATAATTCTGCACCTTGTGTGATGTGATTAGGTCGACCTAACCACCACTGTAGAGACAGCTTGGTCACTAGAAGAAATCTTGCCTCGACCCACCTATGGCCTCGCGGAGAGGTGGATTACCTATGTCAATGGGAAAACTCCTTCCCTCAATGTGGGATGTGTCTACACTACGGTGCTATGGTGGCACCGCTGCAGTGCTGTAGCCGTGCCACTGTAGCTGCTGTAATGTAGACAGCCCCTAAGTTCACAGCTAGATGGTTCCAGATCAATTGAACATTTTTTTCCTCTTATGAATAAACAAATAGTTTGGGGGCAGTGACCATTTTTTGTTCTCTCTTGGTACAGCACCTAGCACACTGAGGGCCAGTCCATGACTGGGGCTCCTAGGTGCTACCACAATACAAATAATAAATACTAAATTAATAACAAAACGATACCAGCTCTTCTCACTGATGCTCAATCTAGCTGCAGTTGGCTGGCTACTTTTTTTGCAGCCATTACAAAAGCAGTGGGCTAGGTGGAGACATTTGAAGCAAGAGAGGGCAGTATCTGTACAGATGAGCTCAGAGAAGGCATTCATGCCTAAGGGGCAGCATGAGAGGAAGCACTGGAACATTTGTGGAGGAAGCAGACAGATGTGAAAGCATTGTACAAACACTAGTAATTATCTTCACAACCCTTCTGGGAAGCAGGTAAATATTATTATCTGTATTTTACAAATGGGGAAACTGAGACAGATTAATTGCCCTGATCTTGTGCATGTGCTTAATTTTATGCATGTGATGTCAGGGGGCCCACTCACATGTAAAATTAACATTTCAATGCGTGTTTGTGCACTCAGGGCCTAAGCGAAATGTTCGAGTCAGTTAACAGAGGCAGGTCTGGGACGCTGAACTCTGGGCTCTCAATCCTGTGTCTTTAACACAATTGCCTCCTTCCTCCTCTCAAATCTTTGGAGGGACAGTCCTTGTGGAAGCAGATTGCTCTAAGAATCTTAAAAATAACAGGAGTACTTGTGGCACCTTAGAGACTAACAAATTTTTTCATGAAGTTGATGGATTTCCACTCCATACGGCTAAATGCAGTGCCTTGCATAATGACAGGTTTCAGAGTAGCAGCCGTGTTCTCTAAGGTGCCACAAGTACTCCTGTTATTTTTGCGGATACAGACTAACACGGCTGCTACTCTGAAACCTAAGAATCTTAGTTTTCTGTGCAGGGATTTGAAGCATTACTGCCCATAACAAATTAAGTTTCGTCAGCTTGAAGTGAAAAGTTGCAGCCCTCGAATGTGCTGAGCTGTATTGTACTTCATAGGGGTGCCTGCAATTTAAACGAGGGATAATGGCAATTTTGCCAATGCATGTCATCCTCCTTTTGTGGGAAGTGAATACTGTACAAAGTTTTCAGGAGAAGTTTATTACCTAGTTGGACTGCAAATCTTTCATTTAAATCTCCTCCTTATTTATAACCTGAAAGCAAATAATAATGAACAGCTGGACTTGTCTCTAAGCTGCAGGCTTAGCTATTGGAATAACTGTTTTGTTAAACCTCAAAGAGGGAGGAAAGAAAAGTTCATGCTTTATTGATGTGTTGTTCCTTCTGTTTTGGACTTAGTGGTTTGGTACCAATCTTCTATACAAAGATTGATTATTTAGTAGTACTAGGAAGAGTGAAGTGGTTCCTTTATTAAAAACCCGTCCTGCAAACACTTACATACCTGCTTTACTTTATGCACTATGAGTAGTTCAAGGGGATTACTCACATGCTTAAAGTTAAGCACATTTGAAATCTTTGCAATAGCAGTATTTTGACAGCTGCATCGTGTTAAGGCCTTGATCCTGCAATCCTAACTGATCACAAATATCATACAGCTCATCTGGTTCTTCTGACAAGGGATGGCCTTTATTTTATACCCAAACGTACCTGTACCATAGAGAGAGTCTATTTTTCCTCTCTGTAAATGTAAATTATTAATGTTTTAAGTGATTAATTAGGAAAATAAGGATACATTCCAAACCAAGAGCCTGATTCTGCAATCCTTACATTCAGTAGTATGGGCTATTTGTAAGTGCCTTTAAAATATGGACTGTACAATGGGGCACAATTAGGAATCTTTCCATTTACTTCAATGGGCTTTGAATCAGGCCCCAAGTTAGCTTCTCTTTATATTCTGCAATTCATTAACTCAAATTCTGGACCTTTAATTCTGAGAGCCAAAGTTCTACAAAAGCATAAAACAACAAGGAAGAAGGAGAGTATAAGGGTTATGGATGGGACTGCTCAAAGTGATTGAAAATATTCCCTGAGAAAAATCTAAGAGTTTCTTTCAGAGTAATTTCAACTAAAAGACCATAACATGTTTAATAGAAAATACATGCAGTCAATGTGGTACGTGGAGTTTCTGTTCTCATTATCTGTAGGAGCATTCACAGAAATCAGAGGATCTAAGGGGCTGACAGGCCGATTGGAACAGAACTGTATTTAAGTTTAAATTGTTAACTCTTGCCCTTAACCCATGGAACTGGGATTTCTCAACACGGACAGAAAATTAGAGGTGCAAACAACAGAAATCCAAAGCATAAACCCAATCCAAAACCACCAACTCTTATTTAATAGCCATAGAAATATTCATCGTTTTACCTAATCCTGTCTTTTTATGCTTCATTCTGTCTCGGGTAGCCAAGTTATTGAGACTTTTGCACCAATTCTCAGTTTTCTGTATAAGGGAAGATTGCCACTTCTGGGCTATCCTTGTATGAGTAAGGGGAGCAGCTTTGGCCATTTATTATCTGATCTTTTTTAAATAGGAAAATTTAACACACAACCTGTGGAACTCATTGCCACAAGGTATCATTGAATTTCGTAGGATTCAACAAGGAATTACCCATTTATATGGATAATAAGGACATACATTAGATCATTACATAGAACTTAAACCATTTTTCCCTTAAGAAATTATTTATAATCCTTTACACTTCAGGGCATAAATCTATCACTACCAGGTGTATATTAGGAAAAAGTTTCCCTATGGGCAAGTTATTTCATAATTGTCCGTGACTTTATTTCTTCCACCTTTCTCTGAAGCATCAGAGACAGGACACTGGTCTGATCTGGGGTTGGCTGCTCCTGTGTTGCTATTAGTGCTGTGGGTACTTTGGTGTTTTTGTTTTTTCACTTTTCAACTGCTGTTAGTACAGATTCCAACAGACTTTCAGGATGAGCTGTATAGAATTGAAAGGTCATTGGGGAATCAGAACACTTGTATTTCAATGGCTGTGTACAAATTGGCCTTAAAGCTTAACCATATATTAGGACAACTTTCTTAAGATTTTTAATGCACGTCTGAATCATACGATCAGTTTTCTTCATGTGTAGCTCTCTTTTAGAACAGTCTCCATCTGCTATTACATTGTATCGTAAAACAAGACATCAAAAGTAGCTCTAGAAATTAAAACTTTGTCTCTTGAGTACCTGACTCGAACCCTGCTGCATACCATCATAACCTTTAAAGTGTGCCCACTCACTATCAGCAGTTACCAGTCGCCCATGCGTGTGAATGAGTGCTGTAAGAGAAGAGAAAAGGGCCAGTAGGAGCGAGGAATAAGATGGAAGAAGATCAACAGAAGTGCTGAGATGTATCTGGGTAATGAGTTGAAGGATGCCATGTGGGAGAAGAAAAAAATACAGAGGAAGTATAGGTACAGCGAAGAAGAGGAAGATGCAAGAAGTAAAAGTCTTTGCAAATCATAGGCACCAACTCCATGGGTGCTCCAGGGGGAAAAAATGGTAGGTGCTCAGCATCCACCGGAAGCCCAGCAGATCAGTGCCTTCCCCTCCCCCCACTGCCCAGCAGCCCTGCCAATCAGCTCCTCCCTCTCCCTCCCAGCACCTCCAGCCCACCGCAGATCTGCTGTTTAGCAGCGTGCAGGAGGCGCTGGTGGGGAGGGGGAGGAGCAAGGGCAGGGCGCATGCGGGGGAGGGGGTGGAACTGGGAAAAGGCAGGGCAGGGGCTTGTGGGAAGGGGTGGAGTGGGGGTGGGGCCTGGGGCGGAGCGGAGGGTTGAGTACCCCCCCGGGAGTGCAGGAACTTGGCGCCTATGTTGCAAATAATGTAGATTTGTAGAACAAATACAGAGCAAAATCTTAGGAAGTGAGGTTTAATCAGAAGTTTTAGGTGATAAGGACCAAGAAAAAGATGGGATGGAGAAAATGGATAACGATGAAAAGCTTATGTGAATTATCAGAATACAATGTAGAGTTGACATAGTGACCACTTGACTGCCATGAGTTTATCCTTGAAACAGCAAAAAAGTAGCAAAATTCAAATGCACAGGTGCAAAGTTTATTAACATTCTTAACTTCAAAAATCTAAACTAACATTCTTTAAACTCTAGCTTGTGTTCGTAAGTCTCAGTGTAATCTACAAAACAAGCCAAATTTGAATCTACTAGTTCAAGTTATTTTTGAATAATCCAACTGCAATATTACCAATCAAAATATTTGTGAAGTGCCCTTGTTTGGTGAAGGTGGTTTTCAGTGTGTGAAGATGTACAGCCCAGACTTTCTCCTCAGAGCATAGATATCCAGGGCTTAAATTCTCAAAGAGTATTTCCTGGAGCTGTTGGATTTGGAGCTTCAACCCTACGGGGAGCGCCAGGGCCCAGGGCTTCTTCCCCACGGGTTTGAAAATATTTACTGGAGTTCTGGTCCAGACCGTTCAGGCTGAATTTAAGCCCTGATGATATCTGAGCGTCTAGCTGTAGCTAACAAATATCTTGGTGTGTTTGGGGTGGTTACTGGATTAAGGTAGGTGTAGTGATCTGTGGATTTCTTGTATACAACTATATATATATATATATATAGTGATGGGGCAAGGCCAGATGGCTACAGTAAAGTAGTGAGGAACAGGTATGTTAGCCCCAGGCTATGTACCATGGTAACCAAATGGCAGTTGCTCCAGGTTAATCAAGACACCTGGGGCCAATTAAGATCCTTCTAGAAGGCAGTGGAGATAGCTAGATTGATTGGGACACCTGAAGCCAATCAAGGACTGGCTGGAACTAGTTAAAAGCCTCCCAGTTAGTCAGTGAGGGGTGGGTGTCAGGAGCTATAGGAGGGAGCTGTGCTGTGCTGTTGGAGGAATGAAGCAGTACAAATCTATATCAGGTGTAAGGAAGGAGGCCCTGAGGTAATTGTGAAGAAGATATTGAGTGGGGGCTGCTGTGGGGAAGTGGCCCAGGGAATTGTACATGTCCTATTTCCAAAAAGTCAGCTTCCATAGCTGCTAATTTTAGGGTCCCTGGGCTGGATCCTGGAGTAGAGGGTGGGCCCGGGCTCCCCTGTCCCCTCCCTGATTAATCACTGATACTGGGAGACAACAGAGACTGTGCGAGGGAGGGTTGCTTCTCCTCACCTCCCTTGCTGGCTTATGATGAAAATGGCTCAGTAGACTGTGACCCTTGCCTCTAGAGAGAGAAGGGCTATGTGGAGAGTCACAGTGAGCCTCTGACGCTAGCAAAATCCGTCAGGAAACGCAGGACCCACGGAGTCAAGGACAGAACTTTGTCACAACTGGTGTCAATAGTGGGATCATCATTCACAGCGTGGTGGAAGAAAGTGGTTAAAAAAAAGTGCACTGGGGTTTTGGATTTTTGTTTTTGTTTTTTTGGTTTGCTTTGTATCACAATGGAGGAGGTGGTAAGAGCTCTAGTACAAGCCACTGCAGCCCAGCAGGAGGCCACCGGGTTCAGGCAATGGTGCAACAGGAGTCTATGCGGCTACAGCAAGAAACCAATCAATTATTAATGGGCCAGGCAACCCAAGATCGTGCCCTCTTGTGAGAGGTAGTGGACCAGCTGAAGATCCTCACCACCCAGGCCCGGGGGTCAGATGGGACACGAACCCTGAGGGCCACTGGTCGTCTGCCAAAGATGATGTCAGAAGATGACGTAGAGGCATAGCTCCTCTCATTCGAAAGGACTGCTCAGCGTGAGACGTGGCCCCAGGAGCAGTGGGCCAGCATTCTCGCCCCTTTTTTGTGCGGAGAGGCCCAGAAGGCCTACTTTGACTTGCCTGCCACGGACGCCACTGACTATACCCGACTGAAGGCAGAGATCCTAGCACGATCAGGGGTGACGGCAGCGGTACGGGCCCAGAGGTTCATGGAGTGGAAGTATCAGGAGAACAAACCCCTAAGGTCCCAGCTATTCGACCTCATACATCTCGCGCGGAAGTGGTTACAGCCCAAGGTGTGCAGCCCGGAGGAGGTTTTGGAAACCCTGGTCATGGACCATTACATGCGAGGACATGCAAGAGGAAAAACACTACTTTATGAATGGCTGAAAGCAGCTCTGTGATGGGCCACTAAGTTTCTATTACATAGTTTTGCCGGATCTCTAATTTCACCTCCCCTTTAGAGTTTTAATTTTTGGCTTGTTTTTAATTGGTACACCAAGGGCTAAGTCCACAAAGGGACTTAAGCATAGCAATGCTTAACTGTTAGTCACCCTGCTGCCTATTGGAATTCACAGTCCAAACTTTCCTATACAACAGGGAGAGTTAGGTCCCTAAGAATGAGATTCTCAAAAGCCAGCAAGCTGCGCAGAGAGTCGCCTACACTGGCCAGTAGGAAATACTTGGGAGAGGGTCAGGGCCTTAGCCAGATCAGCCGGTTGTCATGAAAAAACAGAGAGAAAGCCCACTAACTCCATTATAGCCAATAGCTCAGCCGTTAGGAAACTTATCACCTGGGATGTGGGCCGCCGGTTTTCAAATCCCTGCTCTGCGTCCTTTGGAGCCAGGACTTGAAGCCAGGTCTCCTAACTCCCAGGTGAGTGCCATAACTACTGGACTACTGGGGGACATCGCCCCCAAAATGCTCACCTCCTGCTGTCTTTTGTGTGAGTTAGGCATGCCTACTGGAACGGGCATGAGAGAGGTGGGGAATGCCCAGTTGGCAGATCCTGCCAGGGCTTAGGTGTGAGCTAAGCAGCTCAGCATCATCAGGACTTGGGCAATTTTGTGCATGTCCACTGGCAGAAACGTACATGCCGAAGGAATTTAGCACCGACAGTGTTAGGTTCAGCTGAGCAGGGGTGTGAGCATCTCACTGGCATGTTGGACTTATGTGCCTAAATTGGCAGCTAGGCCCCTAAGGCCCTTTGTGGAACTAGCCCTAAGTGCTTGACCTTGCAAGCATGTACATGGAACACAGCAGGGCGCACAAGGATTTTGTACCCGAGCACAAGAGTGAGCCGATATTACCTATCGGTACAAGCAGGGTGAAGAGATAGCCATAGTTCTTCTCCGCCCTACCTGGAAGTAAATCCTCACTTCCTAATTTGCTAGTGGACTGGGTAAAAGATGGATGGGAAAAGGCTGGAGAATGGGCACACATAAGAAAACACAAGCTCGGCTGAGATCCTTATTTTGCTTATGAGGAACTGAACTGTGCACTCCCTTCTGTAGCTTTACTAGACAGCTACAGAGCAGCGCACTCAGTAATATAGGACCAGGTTCCTTACACTCGCTGTTCTGCTCATCACCTAGTGCTCACGTACATCCAACACTCTGCTCTCCTGGTGCAGTAGCAAGCCCTTAATAGATATAATTGAGAGAATTGCAGGTATTTCTGTGGAGGCATTCAGAATGTATGTAATAACAATCCATATAGGACCAAAGAAAATATTGACTTAAGCAAGGTGTTAGCCAGTCAATGACAATAAAGCTCTGCATTCAATTAACATGAAGTTATTACAGCTTAAATTTTCAAAAGCAGCCTCTAATTTTGGGTATCTCCATTTTTGGGTGCCCAGTTTTAGTTTTCTGTGGTAAAATTCTGGCCCCACAAAAGTCAATAACAAAACTCCAATTGACTTAAATACGGCCAGGATTTCATCTCTGGAGACTGACTTCATGTGTCAGTGAATGTCATGACATATTGGCTCTTGTCTGACTGACATTTCACTAGTCAGTGTATTACCTCTTGTGCTAATGTGCCCAGTAATTCAATGATCTCCGTTACCCCACTGAAAATTTAACATAACATAACTATAATAACTTCACTACAGGTACCTCAATCCTATTGACTGTATGAACAAAATTCTACTTCCATAAAAGTGCCCAGACAGATGTTTTGCTCATTAGTAATGAGCTCTACCAATGACACCATATTGCAAGTTTAGACCACTGCAATGGGAAACAATGTGCTGGAAGAAGTGAACCATGAAAATGCGCAGCACATTCAGTTAATAGTCAGCAGGGTGTAACAAAGCGAGTGCAAATTCCACCCTGGTTACTGCCTGCTGCTCTGCAGCTGAGAGTGACTTTTGACCTGAAACATTAAAAAGGACAGTAAACAACGAGGGGAAAATTCTCTTAGCTTTGTAGGGCTCCCACTGATGTAAGTGGGTCAGGTGTTTTTGATAAAATTGGAACTGATCGGAATCCCTACTGAAAAATTCAACCAGGACCTGAACCGAACCCTTGGTAATGTATCAAAATGTTTGGTTAACGTTTTTAAGTCATTTTCACTTTAGCAATTGGCTGCAGCTTTGGATGTGCTGAGACATAGCAGAGAAGGCAGTTCTTGTAGTATTACCAGGCCGAACCCAAGCAGGAAGCACTGAGGACGTGGGTTCATTAGACTAATGTCCCTTTACAGCATGCTGGCAATGTAAAGGGCTCTTAGTGTAACTGCAAATGAGGCTCTAGGGAAAAAGCCATATCTCAAGAGTTCAACCATTTTGCAAAACTAAGAAATTTGCACGATCAAAAAGTCCTCCAGAATCAGGGCCGTCCCTAGGGGGGTGCGAGGCCTGGGACAAATCAGCCTGTATGGGGCCCCCTTAACATTTTTTATAAAGGTGAAATCTGGTGTGGGGAGGGGACACCAGTGCTGGAGGGCGAGGGATGATGGAGAATCACAAGGTGGCACCTGTGCTAGGGGCGAGGGGGTGCCCTGTGCTGGGGGGTCCTGGAAAAGAAAGGGGTCCGGGGTGGAAGGGCAATGGATGGGGTCAGCCTGGCACTGGCGTGTTCCAGCGGCACTAGGACACTGGCGACCGGTGTGACGGCAGACGAGCAAGAAAAAGAAATACAACGCACGCTTCCCGCTGGTGAGAGCAGGCCTGACCACCACTGCTGGCGCCAGGTCCCCCACTAACCCCCCAGGCCAGCCTGGCCCCCCAAACCACTAACTCCACCCCCCCCCCGGGCCAGCCTGGCCACCCAGGCACCCCTAACCCCACCTGCCCTGGGCCAGCCTAGCGCCCCCCGCATGACACATGCACACTGAAGCATGGGGGGCCCCCAAAGCACAGGGCCTAGAGCAGTCACCCCGATTCGCCATACCCAAGGGACGACTCTGTCCAGACTGTTAGGTGCATATCTGAACTGAGCTGTTTGGGTCCATCCCTCTTTAGTAAATGTGAGCAGAAAAAAAACTCTGCACTCACCTCCCCTGCTTTTGTTGGCTCCTCGGAGATGTCTTCCAAAAAGCAGTTCCACTCTTCTTCCTTGGTATGGATGTAATATGAGAATGCAGGGGCCAAATTCTGCACATAGTCCCAGTGATGTCAATGGGCTTGTTATACAAGTGCAACTCTCCCGGACTTTACTGACTTTACGTGTGTATGCCGTGGCAGGGCTTTGAAGTGCAAGTGTGGTCGCGCATGAGAGAGCTCTCCCAGCGCTCCTGGTAATCCATCTCCACGAGGGGATTAGCGCCCAGTGCTCGGAGCCCGTCTACACTAGCGCTTTAAAGCGCTCAGACTTGCTGCGCTCAGGGGGGTGATTTTTCACCCCCCTGAGCCAGCAAGTTAGAGCGCTATAAAATGTAAGTGTAAACAAGCCCCTAGATTGCAATTTTGTTTAATTTCCTAGGTAACCTGCTTTGATCTGTTTTCTATCACTTAAAATGTAGCGGCCTGTAGTTAATAAACTTGTTTTATGTTTGATCTTAACCAGTGTGTTATTGAGTGACACGTTAGAGAATCTTAGCTCTGGTAACAAAGGCTGTTGTATGTCTTCCCCACATCGAGGGGGGAGCAGACTATTGAACGAGCTTGAAGCATACAGACCCCCGTGCAGTGCCCGGTGGTATAATTCTGGGTTTATACTCCAGTAGGGGTGCAAGGCTGAGGAGCTGGGAAATTGGCTGGTGTCGGTGTCGCTACTGTTGGTCCATGAGTGATTGAGGTAAAGCACCTAGGCGACTCAGTTGGGTATGTGGCGGCACCTGCTGTTGGAGGCTGGCTGTGAGATGCCATCAGAGCAGTGTGTGAGAGGCAGGGCCGGCTCTAACTTTTTTGCCGCCTCAGGCAAAAAAGAAGAGCTTCACCCCGCCGTAACACCACCCCCCCCAGTGCTGCGCCGTCGACACCCCCCCACCCCCAGCGCCGCGCCGCCCAAACCCTTCTCCCCCTCCCCCCAGCGCCGCGCTGCGCTGCCCAAATCCCTGGAGCGCCGCGCCGGGCCGCCCACACCCCCGCCCCCCCGGAAAGCCGCGCCAGGCCGGCCAAACCCCCCCCCCCACGCCACGCCGAAGCCCCCGCCCCCCCAGCACCGTGCCGCCGAAACACCCCCGCGCTGCCCGGCCGAAACAAAAACAAAAAAAAACCCTCGAGCGCCCGCCCGCCACCCCAAGATTGGCCGTCCCTTCTGAGGTGCCGCCCCAAGCACGTGCTTGGTCGGCTGGTGCCTAGAGCCGGCCCTGGTGAGAGGCCAGCCCAGCTGAAGGGTTTGGGGCAGTGGTTCCCAAACTGGGGTTCACGAAATGTTACAGTGGGTTCTTGGGAAAAAATTCCCTAATTGCAGACAGAGCTGTCCCTAGGGACCGCGGGCAGCACGAGGCCAGCAGCCTGGAGCCCCTGGACTTCCAAGAGATAAGCAGATCAAAGCAAGATATCAAGCACACTGAGGAGATTTAAACTTCAAGAAATATAAGAAATGGAAAAGGAGGTGGATTTTTTTGCTGTTTTTAAAATTAAATAGGCAGTTAGTATTGTTTTTAAAATTATTATGAACAAGAAGTTTAAGCTTTGTTGTAACGTGCGTTGTTTGCCTGGACTGCTCAAGACCTGAATGCTTGTATAGGAGGAACTCTTTGAGTTGGCTTCTTAAATACCTTCATGCTGTTTCACATCTGATGCTCCTTGATGAAACATGGGAGCCTTGTCTTATAACAAGCTTATTCAAAGCGATACAAGCTACGAACGTGAGATCTTGGAAGAGTATTGCTGTTTTCATAATGTAATAAAAATACTGTAATGATAAATAATTATTAATAATAGTGTGTAATAAGCATGTCATAAAAACAAATTTCCAAGATCATTGCTTTTATAATTTATATTCAGGTAAGGAGAAAATCCCTGGAAATATTCATTTTTAGGAGGGGGTTTGTGAGGCTTGATATTTTAGTGAAAGGGGTTCACAGGTTGTTAAAGTTTGGGAACCACTGGTTTGGGGGCACAGCGGTTCCAATGGCTTCCAGGCTTCACTCCGGGGGTGACAACCTGTCACAATCTGCATGGATCATTTGCTGGCTTAATCTAGTGTAAATGGTGGTTTCTCTGTAACCTGAAGTCTTTAAATCATGATTTGAGGACTTCAGTAACTCTGCTAGAGGTTATGGATCTATTACAGAAGTGGGTGGGGAGGTTCTGGTGCTTGCCATGCCCAAGTGGTCGGATTAGATGCTCACAATGGTCCCTTCTGGCCTTAAAATTAATGCGTCTAAGATAATGAAGCAGCTGATACAGGATTCAGTTAAAGGAGTGTAATATAATTAATTCTAATCAACATGGATTTCTGCAAAATATATCCTGTCAAACTAATTTGATTTTTTTAATAAGATTACAAATTTGGTTGATAAAGGTAATCTCGTTGATATAATATACTTTGACTTTGTACTATGACATTTTGATTAAAAAAACTAGAATATATAATCAACGTGGCACACATTTAAGTGGATTAAAAACTGGCTAACTGATAGGTATCATATTGTAAATGTCAACAGTGAATGAGTGTCAAGTGGGTGTGTTTCTAGCGAGGGTCCCACAGGGATCCCTTCTTAGCCCTATGCTATTCAACAGTTTTATCAATGACCTGGAAGGAAACAAAATCATTACTAATAAAGTTCACAGCTGACACAAAAACTGGGGAAGTGGTAAAGAAGAGGGAGAAGTTACTAATACAGAGCCATCTGGATCACTTGGTAAACTGAGTGTAAGCAATGTGTATTTTAGTACAGTTAAATGTATATTTATAGTAACAAAGCATGTAGAGCAGGCTAACAGGATGGAGGGGGAGGCTCTATTCTGGAAAGCAGCAATTCTAGAAAAAGACTTTGGGGTGGAGGGGACGACACATAGATAATCAGCCTAACATGAGCTCCCAGTGGGAAACTGTGGTCAAAAGGACTAATGTGATCCATATATGCATAAATTGGGGAATCTTAAGTAGGAGGGGAGAGGTTATTTTACCTCTCTATTTGGTAGATACAGAGGTAAAATAACTGCTGTAACTGCTGCTGGAATACTGTGTCCCATTCTGGTGTCATAGAATATCACGGTTGGAAGGGACCTCAGGAGGTCATCTAGTCCAATCCCCAACTAAATCATCCCAGCCAGGGCTTTGTCAAGCTTGACCTTAAAAACCTCTAAGGAGATTCCACCACGTCCCTAGGTAACCCATTCCAGTGCTTCACCACCCTCCTAGTGAAAAAGTTTTCCCTAATATCCAACCTAAACCTCCCCCACTGCAACTTGAGACCATTACTCCTTGTTCTGTCATCTGCTACCACTGAGAACAGTCTAGATCCATCTTCTTTGGAACCCCCTTTCAGGTAGTTGAAAGCAGCTATCAAATCCCCCCTCATTCTTCTCTTCTGCAGACTAAATAATCCCAGTTCCCTCAGCCTCTCCTCATAAGTCATGTGCTCCAGCCCCCTAATGATTTTTGTTGCCCTCTGCAACAAGGTCTGGGAGCTGACCTTGTTTGTGAAGACAGAGGCAAAAAAAGCATTGAATACATTAGCTTTCTCCACATCCTCTGTCACTAGGTTGCCTCCCCCATTCAGTAAGGGGCCCACTTTCCTTGACCACCTTCTTGTTGCTAACATACCTGAAGAAACCCTTCTTGTTACTCTTAACATCCCTTGCTAGCTGCAACTCCAAGTGTGATTTGGCCTTCCTAATTTCAGTCCTGCATGCCTGAGCAATGTTTTTATACTCCTCCCTGGTCATTTGTCCAATCTTCCACTTCTTGTAAGCTTCTTTTTTGTGTTTAAGATCAGCAAGGATTTCACTGTTAAGCCAAGCTGGTCGCCTGCCATATTTACTATTCTTTCTACACATTGGGATGGTTTGTTCCTGCAACCTCAATAAGGATTAAGAACATAAGAACAGCCATACTGGGTCAGACCAAAGGTCCATCCAGCCCAGTATCCTGTCTGCCGACAGTTGCCAATGCCAGGTGCCCCAGAGGGAGTGATGATCAAGTGATCAAGTGATGATCAAGATGATCACAGGTAATGATCAAGTGATCTCTCTCCTGTCATCCATCTCCACCCTCTGACAAACAGAGGCTACCCATCCTTACCAATAGCCATTAATGGACTTAACCTCCATGAATTTATCTAGTTCTCTTTTAAACCCTGTTATAGTTCTAGCCTTCACAACCTCCTCAAGCAAGGAGTTCCACAGGTTGACTGTGCGCTGTATGAAGAACTTCCTTTTATTTGTTTTAAACCTGCTGCCCATTAATTTCATTTGGTGGCCCCTAGTTCTTATATTATAGGAACAAGTAAATAACTTTTCCTTATTCACTTTCTCCACACCACTCATGATTTTATATACCTCTATCATGTCCCCCCCCCCTCCTCTTTTCCAAGCTGAAAAGTCCTAGCCTCTTTAATCTCCCCTCATATGGGACCCGTTTCAAACCCCTAATCATTTTAGCTGCTCTTCTCTGAACCTTTTCAGATTTCTTTAAAATACAGCCAGCTCTCCTGGACTCCTTTCCCCCTCATGTTATTCTCTCAGGGGATCCTGCCCATCAGTTCTCTGAGCGAGTCAGTCTGCTTTTCTGAAGTCCAGGGTCCGTATTCTGCTGTTCTCCTTTCTTCCTTGTGTCAGGATCCTGAACTTGACCATCTCATGGTCACTGCCTCCCAGGTTCCCATCCACTTGTGCTTCCCCTACTAATTCTTCCCTGTTTGTGAGCAGAAGGTCAAGAGCTCTGCCCCTAGTTGGTTCCTCCAGCACTTGCACCAGGAAATTGTCCCCTACACTTTCCAAAAACTTCCTGGATTGTCTGTGCCCTGCTGTATTGCTCGCCTAGCAGATATCGGGGTGATTGAAGTCCCCCATGAGAACCAGGGCCTGTGATCTAGTAACTTCTGTTAGTTGCCTGAAGAAAGCCTCGTCTACCTCATCCCCCTGGTCTGGTGGTCTGTAGCAGACTCCCACCACGACATCACCCTTGTTGCTCACACTTCTAAACTTAATCCAGAGAGACACAGGTTTTTCTGCAGTTTTTATGCACTAAGTCATACTGGAGCTCTGAGCAGTCATACTGCTCTCTTACAATGCAACTCCCCCACCTGCCTGTCCTTCCTGAAGAGTTTATATCCATCCATGACAGTACTCCAGTCATGTGAGTTATCCCACCAAGTCTCTGTTATTCCAATCACATCATAATTCCTTGACTGTCCAGGACTTCCAGTTCTCCCTGCTTGTTTCCCAGGCTTCTTGCATCTGTCCACAATTCAAGAAGGATTTTGATAAACTGGAGAGAGTTGTGCCACAAAAATGATTGAAGGTTTAGAAAACATGCCTTGTAGTGATAGACTCAAGGAGCTCACTCTACGTAGCAAAGAAAAGATTAAGGGGTGACTTGACTGAAGTCTCTAAGTATCTAAATTGGGAACAAATATTTAATAATGGGCCTCCCACAATAAAACAATCCCCATTCAATCCATCAAAGAAAGGTATAACACAATTCAATGGCTAGAAGTTGAAGCTAAACAGATTCAGACTGGAAATAAGGCATACAATTTGCAAAGTGAGAGCAATTAACCACTGGAACAATTTACCAAGAGTTATGGTAGGTTCTCCACCATGTTAAATTTTTAAATCAAGATTGGATGTTTCTCTAAAAGATTTGCTCTAGGAATTATTTTGGGGAAGTTCTATGGCCTGTTATACAGGACGTCAGACTGGATGATCACAATGGTCCCTTCAGGCCTTGGAATCTATATTCACATATCAGAAGAACAGCACTGGCTGTAAGAAAGCAGAGCTTAAGTCAGTCAGGATGAGGGGGGGGAAAGAAACACAGGCGTAGGGAAGGATTTTTTTTAATTTTCAAACTTAAAACAGTTTTACAAACACCAGAGATCATAAAACAAAACTCGTAAGAGGCTCAACCATGTCCTTTTCATTAAATCACGATCAAGCCAGCTGGTGTTATTTGGAGCAAATGCTTTTCGATTAGTGACACCAATAGGTTTAAGTTGTAAGTGTATCACAAAACACCTAAGCCATACACTTGTACAAAAAGTGTACAGCAACAATACTATTGGAAAACAAGCTATAGCCGCACTATATTAAAATAGGTTCTCTTTTTAATCTGGGTTTCTAGTCTTTGTAAAAATGACACTGTAACTTATCAATGATAAGTTAAATGTTATAGGAAGAGGAAAAATTCAGATGCTATTTTCAAACTGAGGCAAAACACTCATTTTGTAAAACTGAAACCACACAAAGTTAAACTTTTTCTACTAGATGCTGTGTAATACAGAGAGCTGCTTTCACATCAAGAAGTTTAAAGAAGGAGGTTTAACTCAAACATGAGCACAGCTAGTAGAAAAATAAAACCAATGAATGAGACTATTTAATAAAAACATCAAACTTAAATAAAGGAGTGCCACTGGCATCTGTCTGTTCTAGAAAATTACAGGAATTTGAGGGAGAGGTTTGCTCATAATACGGAGTTATTTTGATGGTGGCAATTCCTCTTCTCCACCCAACATATTTCAAAGACATGTTAATGTGTTCTAAACTAGTCTTTGTAGACATCTGAACAACATACAGAAAGTCAGGTGCTTATGGCTCGTTCTGTATTTAATAAGACGAGGTTTACATAGTATGCAAAGTCATGTCACCAAAACAAAATGGCACTGTATTTTCAAATAAATCCCCTTGCAAGATCCTGTCCTTTTCCAGACCTCTCAATCCTGCCTCTGCCACTGGCTTCTCAGAATGTCTAGAAGCAAAGGGGTTGAGTCAGCCCGGCACCCTATGGTAGTTATTTACATGTGGTAAGTGGGTGTAAAATGCTACCAGATCAAACTGGTAACAATTTACATACACATTGCACAGATATATGACCACACAAGATGGAAGGTGTTGGAGAATCAGGCTGAAGAGTGTAAGTGATAAATATCACCCTTCTCTGACACGGTGTGCTGCAACATTGGCTCCAATAGCAAAGACAGGATGGAGCATGACTTTTTTTTTTTTTTTTTTAAATACTTGGATATTTTAAAAAGCAAATTTAAAATAAAAAATTAAGCTCCCCTTTAAATGTCCATTTCAAAACTCTAAGCCAATCTATTTTACAGTGATCTTTAGTGTTTGTCTTCCCCTTCCATCACATTCTCTATGCCTGCTGACTGTCGCTCTCATTGGGCTTAGATTCCTCTTCACTCTGACCTTTGTCTTCTGGTTTCACTTCTTTAGAGTCCTCTTCTGCCAGTTTTATTTCTTTCAACTTCTCCTCTTGTGAAGCACTCAACAGGTTTTGCTGCACCGGTTCCTCCTTGTTGCTCTTCACCACCTCTTGTAGATTATATTTTCTGAACAAAACATAGTCTTTCACCACGCTCAAGCAACAGACGTTTTTTATTATTTCTACCACAATGGTATACTGGGGGTTATTAAGATCCACTTTGTTTTCTGGATTTAGGCTGCCCACTATTCCTACAAAATAAAAGGAAACGGTCTTAGAATCAGTGGGGAAACCGGAGGAATGTTTTTCATAGAGAAGAGTGTAAATGAGGTGTTATGTTCATCAGTTGAGCCCTCACTTAAAGTGCGAGGACTTTTAATCAGACTAGTTCTAAAAAAAAACCAGACAGAGGGGATAAACTTACTGCCAAACAACGAGAGAAACCTGCTGTTGTAGCAACAAGCCAAAATAAGCACCAATTTCACAAGAAAACGGTTTCCACAGATATTCTGAACACTGGGTTCTGGAACTAAAATCTCAGAGCACAAACTGCACCACAAAGCTGGGGAAAACAAGGCACCTCACTTTAGCTATGGCACCTGCAATCAAGAATTTTCAGTCACTGAATTGGTCAAAATAGCAGGACAGATTGGGACTCTTAGAAACACTCTCTCGAACCAAAGAACTATTCCACAGCAACTATCAAGGAGAAAGCTGCCAAGTGAATTTAGCTGCCTTAGTTATTTCATTAAGGCCACGTCTACACTACAACATTAAGTTGACCTGATTTACGTTGGCATACAGCTGCCACCGTAATTACATCTCTTGTACATGTCTACACTTCGCTCCTTGTTTTGGTGGCACGTGTCCTTAACAGGTGTGCTTGTATCGATTGTACTGTCAGTTTGAGGCATTGTAGGACACCTCCTGAAAGCCAGTAACAGTCAACATAAGCAAAGCAGTGTCTACACTGACACTGCGTCCACCTAACTACATCAACCTTGACTCTGCATTGCTTATGGAGGTGCAGTTATTATGTCAGTGTAGTGGGGCAGTTACCTTAACAGGAGTGAAATTCAAGTGTAGGCATTTCCATAGTTAGGCAGACTTAAGCAGTCTTGCGTTGACCTAACTGTAGTGTAGACCAGACCTAAGTCATAGTCTAGGGAAACATCGACAAGCCATTTCCCAATATAATGTTCAGTATTCAAAGAATTTTTAATACAATCCTGGACGTTTGCAGGAATGGTATTGTCAAGTGAGTTATATCCAACAAAGCTGGACCGCACACCCTTCTGGTTTATGATTTGTTAAGATGAAAACCTCTGATATCAAAAAGGAGTGTTGTTAATGTCAGGTTACTTTCACAGAGCTTAAGGAAAAAAACGTGAAAGACTTTCCTAATTCAATATGCTTGAGTTTGCTATAACGCAACATTTATGTCTACTAAAAAATTTTTGCTTGAATAATTTGACCTGTTACACATGCAGTCTTAGGTAGCTTATACACTTGTCTACAATCATGCTATGTCAGATAAGTACATACCTGCCAATTCTTTGATTACTTCTTCTCTACTCATGTGACTGTTATTACGAGCTTTGTAAACAATCTGAAAAGTACCCTTATTAGGGGCTTTAAACCAAGGCTCAAAGAAGGTCTCTGAATACTTTTTCATATCTTCCACAAAAGCCTTGCAGGTTCCAGAAATGGGCAACATGCGCAGAATAACTCTTGTTTTCTTCTTTTTAGTAGTGTGCAAGTCCTTTAATATATGATGCACGAGCTTCTCGGGTTCTACAAGAGAAGACAACAGAGTAAGAGCAACAAATGGAAAGGATTTCCTTTTAAAAAGCAATACAGCATCAAATCTTACTTGCTTACAAGTACAAAGAAACAATCATCAAATTCTACAGCACCCTACTAAATTCGATAGGGTTCTTACAAAAGGGTAGGGAGTTTGAAAGTATGGAGAGATTATTTCCACAATTCTGGCTTGTGAAGCACAAGAGAGAGTACCCAACAAGGTGCAACACTGGAGGACTACTTCTGCAGTTTTTTACTCAGGCAACAGTTTTACCTGAGCAAGGACTGAAAGATCAGACCATACACATGTCTATTGGATTGTCAATACACTGGCTGTTCTTCCAGCTTGTATTTGTTATTTCACAACAAGGCTGAGGATCTGGGAACATCAGCCTTTTTGCATGCTTTCTGGGTTCAGCAAAATATCAAGCCCTTTTATGTTTACAAGGGTCAGATAGTTATTTTGCCCAAGCAGAACCAATCTGGCTGTAGTCACTAGAGTGTTCAATGGTAAAGCAAAAGGGAAAGAGGAAGGCTGCACGAACATTCAGCATGCTTCACTTCTTTGGCAGTCACACCATGAAACAGTCTAATAAACTGCAAAGCAGCTTGTGTGTGTTGCGAAATGCAGCAGTTATTTCACTACACACCTACACCCAGCGTTCTAATAAAGACCACATTGTTAGCTCCACTCTCCACTGACTGGAATCTTCTCAGCTTCTGTTCAGTCGAAGTGCGAATCTGATCAACTTCTTTCTTTAAGGCAGCTTCAACATCATCTTCCTCCTCTTCACTTCCTGACAACCTGCCATCTTGATCTGTAAACTGTTGAAACAAGAGGATGCATCTTAAATGAGATGTTAGCGAAGGGTTAAGAAATCACATCTAATGCTCAATGAAAGTCACAACCACCACTATACCCATGGCCTAAAAAAGCCAGAATTCAAGCAGTGATACTGTAGACCGTTAATAAGCAGTGAGACATTTTAGGAGTAGGCACACTGGGTTAAGACAAGCACCAGAAGTTATTGCAGCGGGAATCATCATTTCATTTTCTCTATCTCTGTGGTGATTTAATCTTAAAGCACGTTACATAAAATTTGTCTCTTGCACCATTAGGTAACAGGTGGATGATCAATCATCTTTAAAAAAAACAACAACCCCAAACTCATCACCAGTTTGGAAAGCAAACTTTTCAAGATTATTACCCGTAGCAATTTATAAATGGGAGCTGCGAGTAATAGGCAAATCTTAGGCCTGGTCTATACTAGGAAATTAGGTTGGTATAACTACATCACTCAGGGGTCAAACTGACCTAAACCCCAGTGTAGACAGCTCTAAGTCAATGGGAAAATTCTCCCATCAACCCATCTACCACCTCTCAAGGAGGTGGAGTACCTACACCAACAGGAGAAGCTCTCCTGTTGGCATAGGTAGCATCTTCAGTGAAGCATTAAGTGTAGACAAGCCCTTAGTCTGTAGGCAAAAACTTAGAGAGATAAACAGGCCAGTTATGTTAACCAGAAGGAGTTATTAAACCAAGTGTGTATCCATCACTGCAAGAAACACTTATACTAATTTGTAGAGCGCTTTTAAAGAGAGTGTTCTCCTGTGGCACTTTAACAACAACAAAACATTTAGATGGCCTGTTTAACATTAATTCACTTCTTGCTCTAAAATATCCACACACCAGAACATTAACATGCTGCCTTTTTTTTGTTGCCTAACATTATTATTTTGGACAAAAGAGATGCCCAAATTATCCAGCACTGCCATTCTTGGGCATCCTTTAAAGACGCCAGATCTCAGCAGTGTCCGAGACGCCAGCAGAGCGCAGGAACCCCAGGCCTCTGCTGGTATGGGGTTCACTTTGGTGCTGCCACAAATAAACTGCTTACAGATGACTCTGCCACCACAGGAGACTGTAAGCTCCTCGGGGCAGGGACTAGCTTTTTGGTGTGTGCCCAGGTATCTAGGAGGGGGGTCCCGAAGTACCATGCTAATAATCTGGCCCCCTGATGCAGCAGCAGCACAAAAGCGCGACCCCAATGGAGGGGACCATGCGAGGCCCCCTGCAGAACGCACAGGGCAGCAGAGCCAGGCCAGCGGCACCCAGCCCCGCCAGAGGGCCTTGCTGGCCGCACGCACCTTCTCGGGCCCGTAGAGCAGGTCCCCGTACTCGTTGAGCAGGCTGTAGGCCTCCCCCACGCACTTGCGCTCGTTCATGTTGCAGGTGATGAGGATGCCCTGCATGCCGAGCTCCAGCTTCCGCGGCCCGCCGTCGCCCCGGGGCCGCTTGGCCTGCTGCCCCGGCACGTACTGCGCCTTGTGCCGCCGCTTCATCGCCGCAGTCGGCTGCTCCGAGGCGGCCATGGAGGCAGCTGAGCCACGAGTCTGGACTCCGCGCGGGCGCCAAAACCACGCGTTACCTCGCCGACGTGCGGCGCGAGGGGATGACGCCACAGCAGCGCGACGGAAAGGGGGCTCTTCCCAATAAGTCCTAAGGGCTTTCCGGGTCCTAAAGCCCGCCGAATACAGCGGCTCTCCCGGGTCCTAAAGTCACGCTCGTGCGCATGCTGCCTGTCCCCGTAGCACCGCGCTGCTCGTGAGCTCGTGCAACGAGCCAGCCAGCTTCGGGAGAGGCGCGACCCAGGAGCTGGGTGTGCTACCGCCTTGGCTCTCGCGGGCCGGGCCCTGCGTGCGTGGGACTGGGGCGAAATCCCAGTTTGTAGCCGATGCTCCAGTGTGTTGTAATGTTTGGCAAAGAACGGCCATTGGGGTAAAGAGAGAGCCGTGGAGTTAGCCACAGCCACACAGTGGTGAGCCAGAGCTGGCTGTGTTCCCACTAGTGTCTTTACCAGCCCTTATTTATCTGTTGTACTAAAACTTTACCCCCACCCAAGCAAAGCAGGTAGACGAGAGTGTCAGTTTGGTTTATCCTACAACTTTAGGTGACTTTGGGTCAGGGACTGTGCGTTTCATTATTATATAGAGGGATAATTGCCAACTCCCACTACATTCAGAAATCGTGTCAGGCCTCAAAAATCCTGAGAGTAATTCAAAAATCCTGATTCGCCCCCCCCCCCCCCAATAATATTTTTGGGGGAAGGGGTGCAATGCTCCCCAGGGTACACAGGCTTGTGAAGAACCGCATCACCATGTGGGGGGAGCAGCAGCAGCCGCCGCCGCCGCGGGGGAATCCGCCTGCAGCTCCCCCCCAGACACCTCAGCTCTGTGCAGCTGAAGAGCCAAGCTGCCCGAGCGCTACCGGCTTCACGGTTTGCCGGGCAGTCCCCAGACCTCCAGACCCTGCACCCCCGGCTGGGCGCTTCCCCTCCCGGGCTCCGGCTGCACTGGGGAAGCGCCCGGCCGGGGGCGCAGGGTCTGGAAGTCTGGGGGCTGCCCGGCAAACCGTGAAGCCGGTAGCGCTCAGGCAGCTGTTTCATGTGGCTGGGAGGGAGGAGGGGGAATGCGGGGTGCTCAGGGGAGGGGGCGGAGTTGGGGCGGGGACTTTGGGGAAGGGGCGGAGTTGGGGCAGGGAATGGGCGGGGCCAGGGCCCCGTGGAGTGTCCTCCTTTTTTAATGTTTAAATATGGTAACCCTACGCTATACCGGAAACCTACTGACCGCTATACTTACCTACATGCTTCCAGCTTTCATCCAGAACACACCACACGATCCATTGTCTATAGCCAAGCTCTAAGATACAACCACATTTGCTCCAATCCCTCAGACAGAGACTAATACCTACACGATCTCTATCAAGCGTTCTTAAAACTACAATACCCACCTGCTGAAGTGAAGAAACAGATTGACAGAGCCAGAAGAATACCCAGAAGTCACCTACTCCAGGACAGGCCCAGCAAAGAAAATAACAGAACGCCACTAGTCGTCACCTTCAGCCCCCAACTAAAACCTCTCCAGCGCATCATCAAGGATCTACAACCTATCCTGAAGGACAATCCCTCACTCTCATAGATCTTGGGAGACGGGCCAGTCCTCGCTTACAGACAGCCCCCCCAACCTGAAGCAAATACTCACCAGCAACCACACACCACACAACAAAACCACTAACCCAGGAACCTATCCTTGCAACAAAGCCCGTTGCCAACTCTGTCCACATATCTATTCAAGTGACATCATCATAGGACCTAATCACATCAGCCATGCCATCAGGGGCTCGTTCACCTGCACATCTACCAAAGTGATATATGCCATCATGTGCCAGCAATGCCCCTCTGCCATGTACATTGGCCAAACCGGACAGTCTTCGCAAAAGAATAAATGGACACAAATCAACGTCAAGAATTATAACATTCAAAAACCAGTCGGAGAACACTTCAACCTCCCTGGTCACTCAGTTACAGACCTAAAAGTTGCAATTCTTCAACAAAAAAACTTCAAAAACAGACTCCAACGAGAAACTGCAGAACTGGAATTAATTTGCAAACTGGACACCATTCAATTAGGCTTGAATAAAGACCGGGAGTGGATGGGTCATTACACAAAGTAAAAACTATTTCCCCATGCTAATTTTCCCCCTACTGTTACTCACACCTTCTTGTCAACTGTTTTGAAATGGGCCATCCTGATTATCACTACAAAAGGTTTTTTTAATCCTGCTGATAATAGCCCACCTTAATTGATTAGTCCCAGTAGAGTTGGTGTGGCAACACCCATTTTTTCATGTTCTCTGTGTATATATATATCTTCCTACTGTATTTTCCACTGCATGCATCCAATGAAGTGGGTTTTAGCCCACAAAAGTTTATGCCCAAATACATTTGTTAGTCTCTAAGGTGCCACAAGTACTCCTCGTTCTTTTTGCTGATACAGACTAACACGGCTACCACTCTGAAATCTTACAGAACAGTGAACCCTTTGGCAGTTGGTATCGAGGAGTTCTTAAGGTAACAGGAAGGATTTGCCTTCTGGTTTCTGAGCCTTTAGGGTGCATGCATGTCACATTTTCAAGCTTTTCTCTGCCACCATGGAGGCTAGAAACTTACTTTAAAAAAAAAAGCTGAGATTCTGACGTAATCACTAGACTACAAGAGCTAGGACTTTCAGAAAAATATTAAATATCAAGATGCTCACAATACATCTGTGGCAGTTGGTAATACTGCCTATCAGTAGCGTGTCTAGCACAATGAAGCCATGCTCCTTGACTGGAGCCTGTATACACTGTAGTAGCACAAATAGTAAATAACAATAATAATTAATAATAGACCTGGCTTCTCTAGGCTTTAGGCTAAACTTATACACCTCTATCCCGATATAACGCGGCCCAATATAACATGAATTTGGATATAACGCGGTAAAGCAGCGCTCCGGGGGGGCGGGGCTGCGCACTCCAGTGGATCAAAGCAAGTTAGATATAACGCGGTTTCACCTATAACGCGGTAAGATTTTTTGGCTCCCGAGGACAGCATTATATCGAGGTAGAGGTGTATACACAAGCAAGCATCTGTTGTAAAAAAAACCAAGAACCTTTCTCTTATTGATATGGAAAGTATTAGGAGAGAAATTGGTCTTTAAAATAGTGATTGATCCAAACTGTTAATAGCTCGGTCTGAATGTAAAATACTTTATCCTGCTACGGTGATCTGAACACAAAGTGAATTGGAGTTTTGATAGATTAGAATCTTGTTGATTTATGCTTTTGTAGAACTTTGGCTCTCAGAATTAAAGGTCCAGAATTTGAGTTAATGAATTGCAGAATATAAAGAGAAGCTAACTTGGGGCCTGATCCAAAGCCCATTGAAGTAAATGGAAAGATTCCTAATTGTGCCCCATTGTACGGTCCGTATTTTAAAGGCACTTACAAATAGCCCCAGACTACTCAATGTAAGGATTGCAGAATCAGCTCTTGGTTTGGAATGTATCCTTATTTTCCTAATTAATCACTTAAAACATTAATAATTTACATTTACAGAGAGGAAAAATAGACTCTCTCTATGGTACAGGTACTTTTATAAATAGACTCTTTATGGTACAGGTATAAAATAAAGGCCATCCCTTGTCAGAAGAACCAGATGAGCTGTATGATATTTCTGATCGGTTAGGATTGCAGGATCAAGGCCTTAACATGATGCAGCTGTCAAAATACTGCTATTGCAAAGATTTCAAATGTGCTTAACTTTAAGCATGTGAGTAATCCCCTTGAAGGCAACCAGACTACTCATAGTGCATAAAGTAAAGCAGGTATGTAAGTGTTTGCAGGACGGGTTTTTAATAAAGGAACCACTTCACTCTGTATCGAAATGCAGCAGCCTCTGGAGAGAATGATGATAGATGTCTTCTTAGAGCACATAGTAACATTACAAAACAATTGAAAAACACGAAGCAAAGAGTAATTTCTCCAGATGATGCTGCTTGGTGAGTTTTAGGTAGGCAGAATTTAATTAGCCAATCTGAATTTAACTAGGACACTGGGATTCAGGGCCCTACTCTTGTGAAAAGTGCCATGAGATTTCTAAATGACAACATGTAGCCCGGAAACCAGCTTTATGCCTCATCTAAAAGAATGATGCACAGAAACAATTTGAAAGAGATTAGGTTGTCACGGAGAGTATCATTTTATTCCTGAACCATAAAAGCTTCTCATCCAAGTGTTCTCAGCACATTTGCTGACCATGTTGTCAAAAAAACAAAAAAGAGTTTCTCCATCATTTTCTATTAACTTTCATGCATCCTTTGTGGCAATTTAATCTTTCATTTGAGGCTTCCTTAGGACGAAACTTCTATGCCTCCTCTGTTGAAGGATTTTTCCGGGTATATTTCAAAGAAACATTTAAAATCTCACTCATGCAGACCTGCTGCATGTCTCACTAACTGTTAGGGAGAGAGCAACTCCCTTATTTGGGGGAATCTTTCTAGAGCCGTTTCTTTTAGACACTGTGGAGGTTTCCCTGCGACAGTTAACATCTATTCTCCCCTGATGCAGGTAGCCCCAGTCTGGCATGGTCAAAAAGCTCCCAACAGGGCAGCCGATAGTTCTTGTAGAGAAAGCACACGACATAAATGCTAAAATGCATAATAGCGGCGACATCGGTTTCTTTCCGTGTATCCTGCAACCACAGAATCAGACGATCCAAATATTTCTGATGAGTGTTTCTTCAAATTCCCTGCTGGCCCCAGAGCCACCGCTTGGGGGCTGAGGGTTGATCGTCCAGCAGCAGCAGCAGCAGGAGGAGTTTACAAACACTGTATACTTCCTGGGGCTGGAGCGAGAGGCTGTGAGTGCTCCAAGCAGATCAGAGAGGGTGTGCCTTGGCTCTTAGCTGTGCTTTATCAGTGCACAGCCGGAGTCCCTCGGGAGTTGTTGGGTGGGAGGGAACAGGATATCCTGCACTTTCCACCTCGCTTCGGAGTTGTGCAGAAAAACATCAGCTTCTTTCCTGTGTGTGCAGGATTTGGCAGCCCTTCGTGTGAGTCTGGAGCATTCGTGCCACGTTAAGTGTTAGCAGCGCGCAGTTATCTGTGTGTCTCTGAGGGACATGGTGCGTAGCAGGGACCCCAAACAAGGGGCACTAGGCACAGTAACACAGTAGGACACTGTGTGGGATGTTGTGGGAGTCATTACTTTAGCACAGTCAATGTGGTCTATTACATTAAATCTAGTTAAGGGCTGATATGGTCTAGTTAAGGTTTCTGATGGAGATCAGCTAGGACAACTCTGAGAGGCCCCTCCAACTGTGCGAGGCAGTGGGGCATTTGGGTCTGAAACGACAGGTATCTCTTATAATGAGGATGATTGAAAGAGGTGCAGATCAGGTTTGGTTCTGGGGATGGCAAAGGGGGACTGAACCCCGGGGAGCTGCCAGGGATATTTTTGGTGTAGTGCCAGTATTAGTTTTCCTCTCATCTGTGTTTCTCTGCCTTGTTCATGTCGGTCCTCTTTCTCTTGCTTTCCCACTCTTTTACATAGGTGAGTCTCTCCTGTGTCTCTTTGTAGCTCATGTGCAGATTGAACGGCACAGATCAGTTTTGTCCCAAACCGCCTCCTTTTCCTTAGTTGGTGCTTGTTTATTCAGTACAAACATCATTGAACAAACTTGGCATTGCATACTGTGTTTAACCGTTGGGTAAATATTTATCCAAGTAGAAGCTTCCAACGTTTCTAGATTTATTGCTAGGTTTTGCTCTTTGGATATTGGCAAGTCCTTCACTTTGGATCGATTATCAGGAAGTTTTTAAAACTTCTCCCTCTTGTGAGGATGAATTTTGCTGCATGTGTTTCAAGGAGATGTTTAAAATCTCGTTGCTTGACATCTCTGCTGGCCTCATTGAGGAGTTGTGTCCATCAGAAGCATGGCCAAAGGTTATTATGCTGCGCCTGGCAAACGGGACAATGCTGCTCCTTGCAGAATACAGTCAAGTTACTAAACATATTGCTGTACCAGGTAATGTTCTGGCTAGGCGTTAACTCACACAAGACTGTTGTTGCACTCTGTAGAACAATGTGTTCCCTGCTGTTTTTCAATCTCTTACATTCTGGCTTTGCATTGTCTATTGTTTATTCAGATTACACTCAACCAAAAGGCACGGTTAATGTGACTGGACTGTAAAGTATGTTCATGTATTTGCAAGAGCATAACAATAGCAGTGCCTCCCAATTATACATTGCAATTGAAATATTAGCAGCTGGAGTATGTTTTTTTAAATGTGAATATTAATACCCATGAATGGTGCGACATTGACAGCTCTGGAGACTAGAGTTTCAGTGCTCAAGGGATGCAGAATCAGGTCCTCAACTGCAAATTCACCAATGAGTATAAATGACTCCTAGACAGTTTTGTATCCAAGGTTTAAACACGTGGTTGTTTCAGATTTTTCATGCTGATATTTTCCTTCTGTCTCTGTATACTGGTCTTTATTGGTCTCTCTGTGATGGTGCCCCCTGGGTCCAGGATTTACAAGGCACTGCTGTAGCAATCCCAAGGGTGGAGCATGACTATCTCCAGGCTGTCCAGCAGACATAAATGCATTAAAAAGTGCATCCTCTGTGGCTAGCCCCCTCTCCCCATTCTAATTCCTTCCTTCTACCCGGTGGTAGAATCGTTTTCATGTGCACGTTGAATCCCCTAATCTATTGCTAGGCATTTTTATTGTGGTTTTCAATTCTAAAGCAGAACCAGAGTCTGCTCTTATCACCACTTTTCATTCCAAGTGCAGGGCTTCAAATATATAGACACCTAGCACAGTCTAGGGGCAGAGAGAAAGAATGACCACAGGTGACAGAGGGTAGTAACGTTGCTTACTGCAATACTGGAAGGTGCACTTAGCTACTACAGTGATGAGGGCAGTATATGAACCTGTTTAGAATTGATTTGTTACTTAGTTCTGCTTTCCATGAATAGCTACTTCAGCTTGAGAAATACTAAAAAGAACAATCATTATAGCAAGTATGCATTGATCTTTTTGAGTCATTCCACCTCTAGACACAGGCTGGGGACTGAACACTGATCACATTTACCCTGGAAAGAAGATAGTATTCCAAAATCTTCCCCACTCTGCCTGATTTTGTGCTCACTTACATGAGTTTTCCAACAGTGCAGTTACTCATGTACCCTGGTGTGAGATGAAACAGTCCCTCTGTTGCTAAAACCTCTTACAAGTGCCATCTTTGCTTGAGGTGCCGCTGCCTATACATCTGGGGTTTTGCCATAACCATATATTCTTCTTGACTCTGAAATACCTATGAATACATGGTTCATTGAGGGGCTACAGGGGTTGTTTTATACAGGTGGCAATGGTTTAATCCCTGCTTTGGTGACTAATGCAGAATGCTAGTTTATGAGTCTTCTCCTGCTAAACACTGACACACTTTTTAAGCAAAACCAGTGAGGTAGGGGGTGGCAGTTATCAGGGACAGCTGGAGCCTGTGATAGGTGCTCTTCAGTCCTACTTGTTTTCTGGTTGGAGTGAAGCAGAACAATTGCAGTAAGAGACCCTCATAGCACAACCAGCTTATACATTTGTCACAATATTTTAACAGTTCAAAGTGAGGGGCACATGCTAATCCAGGGGGTTTTTTTATTAAGAAAGTGCATTATAATGTTCAATTATTTCATAGTTGACCTATAAGGACATTTTAATTCTATTTTGAAACCACATGGCAATTGTTTATTTTGTGTGTCTTTCAGATAGATGGTCCACAAAGACTCTCCTGAATACAGAATAACCTGAAAGGACCCATTATGGCTTGTGCTGTCGTGCAGTTTTTACTGAAAACCCAAAGCTTTAGGTTCCGGTGGACTCCCTTGACCGCATCCTTCCGATTCTCTAAAAAAGGCTACAGGGTATTGGCCCCTCAGAATTTTTTAAACTATGAATCCTTAAAACAACAGTACAAACCAGAGGTGCCAGAGTACTTCAATTTTGCAACCGATGTGCTGGACAAATGGACTGAAATGGAAAAGGTAACATTCCTTTAACTTCCTTATGCTAAGATTTTCGTGTTAGGTATCAGAGGAAAAACATAGTTGCAGAAGCAAGTGATATTACTTCCTGGCTACAGATTGGTAACCCTCTCAGTTCAGAGAGGCAATGCCGTTGGAGTATAGGACTAACAGCCAGGAATTCCCAAGTTATAGATGCTCCACTGCTTTTGGGCTCACTCTTATAGCTCTTGCTTACTTGAATAGCCTCCCTGAGTGCAATGAGACTGTGAGCATGAGTAACAGAGGAAAGAGGGTCTTGTGATTGAGACGCTGCCCTGAGACTCAGAAGATCTGAGCTCTGCCACTGTCTTCCTGTGTGAGTTTGAGTAAATCACAGAGGGCTTGTCGACACTTACAGTTCTGCGCCAGGGCAGCTGCACCGCGGTAGCACTTAGTGAAGATGCTACCTACACCGATGGGATTGCTTCTCCTGTTGGCGTAGGCACTCCACCTCCCTGAGAGGCGGTAGCTATGTCGACGGGAGAAGACCTCCTGTCAACATAGTGCTGTCCACATCATGGGATAGGTCGGTATAACTGCATCGCTCAGGAATCCACACCCCTGAGCGACATAGTTATACTAATATAAGTTGGTAGTGTAGACCAAGCCCTAACCTTTCTGTGCCTCAATTCCCTTCTGCAAATTTCACTTGCTACCCTTCATCTGTCGTATCTACTTAGAATGTAAACTCTTCAAGTCAGGAATTAGCTCTGTGTGTATGTACAAATCCTAGCACACAAGGACCTCAGTCTGGATTGGGGACATGACTATAATATAAATACTAGTAATAGGTAGAAGAGATGCCGGATTAGACCCATAGACAAATCACAAATTCTCTGTGTCTCAGTCTTTCTGTCGGAAAAATGGGGATGATAAAATTTATGGGGGTGAATCATCACTATTGCATAATATGAGGTTATCATTCTTGGGAAGTAAAGACAACTTTTCACAGGAAGCAAGCAAAATTTTTCAAGAATCAACATCTGAAGAAAAGGTCTGTGGCCAAGGAAGGAGGTGCAGGATTTCTCCTTAAAATGCACAAATAAAAATCTACTCACCTTGTACCAATGCCTGACAATTACACATTATATTACTTTAAATGGAACTTGTTCTTAGTATGTACAGATCTCTGCCACACCAGTGAAGATCTCAGCTAGCACGCTAGGCATTACCTATACTCTATTCATACATAACACTTGGTCCCTCGATAGCAAGTTTTAGCCAAGGATTTCAATGCACCTTACAAGCATCAGTTAATTTATCCACACAACACCGCAACACACACAGTAACCTCTGCTGACAAATGGAGAATCAGACTCAGAGAGGTTTAGATCTGCATTTTCAAAAGGAGTTTATGATTTTGGGTGTTTAGATTTTTGGACCTTTGGTCTAATTTAAAGAAGTGCTGAGCACCCCCCACTGCAGTTGAAGTCAGTATGAGCTGTGGGTATTCCACCCGTCTGAAACCCAGGCTGTAGGTATCTATCTGGGTACAACCCCCCAAACATTGAGGCATCCAAAATTACAGGCCACTTTGGAAAATATAGGCATGGCCAGAGCTAAAGTGACCCTCCGTTTTCTGCGCTAGCCATTGTGCAGCATTTTCTCATTAGCTAATGTGTTAGCTTCAGGAAAGGAACTTGACATCTATAGACTATTCTAAATCTGGGGTGAAATCCCAGCTCCATTGAAGTCAATGGCAAAACTCTACAGATTTCAGTGGGGTGAGGATTTCTGCCTTTGTGTATAAGAAATGAACATTCCTCTGTCTTGGAAAGTTGGACTTGAGGGACGGTTACATGCATATCAAGCTAAGCACTTACAACATGCCGTGTCGTTCATTAGGAAGGAAAGAGGCCTACAAGGCTAGCCCTGTGGTGGGTAAACGATAAAGGCGATGAGGTGAGGTGGAGCTTTGAGGAGCTTGGATTCCGCTCCAGAAAAGTGGCCAATGTCCTCTCTGAGGTATGTGGTCTGCAGAAGAGAGACAGAGTTATGCTGATTCTACCCCGGATACCAGAATGGTGGCTAGTAAATGTGGCTTGTATGCGAACAGGTTAGTAAAAATAATAGGAGTTATGAATGAAATCATCAATAATCAGTAATTAATGAGGTCAAAACTACAAACACATCCATGATGAGAAACACCAATGTTGTACGGCTAAAAAATGCTTGTAACATCAAGATCTGTCTTCATTTGTACTATTGGATTTTCAGGCATACTTTACTTCTCCCATTAACAAAAACTTACTATCCTATGTGCCTGTATCACTGTCCTCCTCCACTGCTCATGACAAACTGCAAATGTACCCGTCATCTGCTCGCAAGAGCAATAGCACACATTTATATTTGTTTGTCTGGCCAAGTTTTTGCCGCAGGATTTGTTAAATATTTAGGCTTTTCTAAGTCTGAATATTTAATAAAACCCAAAGTATCTCAGTGCCACATGGACATTAATAACTTATCCTCACAACACCCCTGTGAGGCAGAGGAGTATTATCCATATTTTACAGATGGGGAAGTGAGACACAGAGAGTTTAATTATTTCAGCGGGAGGCATGGGTGCTCAGAAAATCAGGCCCTAAGTGACTTGCCTAAGGTCACAGAGGAAATCTGTGCTAGAACTGAGGCCTTGTCTACACTACAGGGGAAATTCAATTTAAGTTACGCAATTTGAGTTATGTGAATAGTGTAACTTCGTCTGCAGTTGATTTAGCAGGTCTTCACTAGACCCGCTAAATCAACCGCCGATGCATTGATTGCCACTCGTTGATCCCCCGGTAAGTGTAGACAAGCCCGTCGGCTCTCCTGAGTCCAAGCCCAGACCATTATCCACAAGTCCGTCCTCCCTCTCTAGTATAACCAATCATATATCTAATAATCTGTATATATATATATGTGCATATAGACACAGGCTGCTGGTAGAATAGGGTCTTTTATATAGGGCTTTTCTCTATGTTGCTAATTGGCTCCCATAGTAAAACATATGAGATATATGATGAAGAGTAGGAATGGAAGGAAGATACTGTTTGAAGGAAGAAGGTGAAGCTATCAAAATCCTAAGAGACATTAACCCATCGACTCTTATTAATAAATATTCAACCCATCCAGGGGTGAAAGTAACTTAAAGGACTTACCGGTACTCTGGAGTCCTGAGCAGGGGGCATGGCCTCAACCGGAAGAGACGTGGCCTCAACCAGAAGAGGCGGGGCCTTTAAATTCCCGGGGCCCTTTAAATCAAGATTTAAAGACTCCGGGGCTCCGGCTGCAGCTGAGTCTTTAAATCACCCCCGGAGCTCCCAGATGCAGAGGCGGCTGGCAGCCCCGGGGCTCAGGGGTGATTTAAAGGGCCCGGGGCTCCTGCCACTACCACAGGGTAGCTCCGGGCCCTTTAAATCACCATGGGAACCCTGCCGTCACTACCCCAGGGCTCCGGCAGCGGGGCTCGGGCGGTGCTTTAAAGGGCCCAGGGTTCCTCGCAGGGGCTGGAGCCCCTGGCCCTTTAAATCACCGCCTGAGCCGTGGCGCCGCTATCCCGGGGCTCCGGCAACGGGGCTCGGGCGGTGCTTTAAAGGGCCTGGGGCTCCGCCGCTGCAGGGAGCCCCAGGCCCTTTAAAGCGCTGCCCGAGTCCTGCTGCCAGAGCTCCGGGGTAGCAGTGGCAGGGCTCGGGCGGTGATTTGAAGGGCCTGGGCTCCCCGCAGCGGCAGAACCCCTGGCCCTTTAGGGTGCCGCCCGAGCCCCGCTGCGCCACCAAGGCTCCTGCGATGATTTAAAGGGCCCAGGGCTCCCCGCAGCGGCCGGAGCCCTGGGCCCTTTAAATCACCGCTGTAGCCCTGCCACCGCTACCCCAGGGCTCTGGCAGCGGGGCTCAGGAGGCAATTTAAAGGGCCCAGAGCTCCAGCCGCTGCTGGGAGCCCTGGGCCCTTTAAATCACCAGCCGGTCTGGTCCGGCACTGCGTACTGGCTCTTGCCGGTACGCCGTACCGGGCCGTACCAGCTTACTTTCACCTCTGAACCCATCATTCTTACAAGTATATCACTTCCATAGGAGGGAAATCTTTCTATTACTAGTTTCTCTTATCCCACTACGCTAAAGACATTTTGTGTGATAGTACTTGCTAATTTATATTGATCCTAATTTATAATTCAGTCTGTGAAAAAGCAATATATGTACAAACACAGAACCAAATCCTATTCACAGACATAACTTCTGAAGCTAGTGGATCTATTAGTAAGAGTGAGGTGGGAAGAATTTAGTTAATAGATTTGTACAATCCTATTATTAAATTTTAAAGCTGGCTCCTCCTTTAGGAACTATCCTTATTCCTGGGACAACACAGTTGACAGCAAAAGATATTCTCCATAGAGTACAAACATCAAAGGCAAAGTGTATTATCACTGATGATGTTTTGGCACCAGCTGTAGATTGCATTGTGTCCGAATGCCAGTCTTTGAAATTCAAGCTAATTGTGTCAGAGGACCAGAGGGAAGGATGGCTGAACTTTAAAGACCTATTTACGTGAGTAGCTGCCACTGTCAAAGTGCTGCAGTAACATGAAAGAAAAGCCTGGTGGCTGGTTTGTTAATGTTGAATATGGTGAAATATTTTCATCTCTTTAGAAGGAGGAGAAATGAACTTTGGAAAAAAATACCAATGAGCATGTAATTCTATTGACTGTTAGGAACCTGAAATAGGCCAGTGCCCGTTTTGTTTGTATTTAGTGTGTACGAACTAGTATTTAACCACAAAATACATGTTCAGGCAGCATTTCCCCAGGGGTGGAGCACCCCCCATGGAGGATGCAAGGGACTAGCTGGGGGTTGTTGGCAAAGAACATTGGCAATGCTAGTTTTCCCCATGCTGCCCTGCTAACATAGTGGGGCTAAAATGGGGGCACGATTGGTTCTATTTTCCTAAAAGCAGGAGCACCGCCAGCTTTTTTGCCGCCCTAGGCGGTGGAAGGTCCCGCCCCCGAAATGCCGCCCCCGACAGAGGCAGCGGAAGGTCCCGCCCCCGAAATACCGCCAACGACTGGGGCGGCCGAAGATCCGGCCGCCGCGGTCACTGCCCCCCAAATGTTAGCGCCCTAGGCAACCGCCTAGGTCGCCTAATGGGTTGCACTGGCCCTGCCTAAAAGGGTGGGGATCAGTTATTAAAGGCTTGGGACATGCTGTATTCAGATAATAACATTGATTCCATGGTCCCAGTTCACAAAGGTGTGAACATACTGATCAAAGGCTCACACTCAGTTCTTCATAATTAGGCTAACGCTTTCCCTGGTATAACTCACTGCCCCAGCTCAGCTGTGCTTACTGGTGTTGTGGGTGGGTGGAGCCAAGGTACTCTCCCACTTATTTCCTTGGCATATGGCCAGGCTCACTACTGGGTGTGTGATCCCCAGCTTGAGGACACATAATTGCGCTAGCTTTCATCAAGCTAGAGTGCTAAAAATAGAACGCAGCCACTGAGGCACAAGCGGTGAGATGGGCTAGCTATCCCAAATAAGTGCCCATCAGAAACCTTAGACACATACTCAGGGGCAGGGCAGCTAGCCTAAAATTCTATTTTTAATGCACAGAGCTGGGAATCACACCCCTAATTCCAAATGTAGACATCCCTTTTAGTTGATTACTATCACAAGATTTTCTTTTAATGTAAAATTTTAAATGCAGATGGTGAGAGAAAGAAAAAAAGGGGAAAATTGAAATGTAAAGTTTGCAGTTTTTTAAGCCAGATCTCATGCCATCTGACCTGTTAATAGGCCGCCAAGTTCTGCGCATTATCCTTGATATGTAGTCACACTTCTCTAAAGATAAACCTGGGAAAAAGCTACTCCCTTCAGTGCAGATAAGCACCATCTCTTGTAACTCTGCAAGAGTTGTTTTATTTGAACATCATCTGGGATCCATAAGTTATATTTTTTTACTTACTTTATTCACCATCTTGTATTTTTTAAAGAAACGCTAATGCTGATCATAGCTGTGTGACCACGAAGAATCAAGATCCAATGACCATCTTTTTTACCAGTGGAACAACAGGGTCTCCAAAAATGACTGAACATTCCCACAGTAGTTATGGCATTGGACTGACTGTAAATGGAAGGTATGGATCATAACTGCTTTAAACCACATGGGTATTTCTTCAAAATGGTCACACGGTAGAAGTGAAGGAAGCATAGCACTTCACTAATATCTCTCTGTTTCAATAGCTTAGAAAATATCAAAGTTCCATTTAATTCATGACAAGATTATTGTTCCAGGAGACAAGAATTAATTTGAGTAATTCCACTAGCCAGTTATGGTTACCTTGAATCAGAGCACTGGTATGTAGTTGCTTTTCTTATCTTAAAAAAAAAAATCCAACACTATCTATTAAGAAGGGAACCAACCTCTCCTACTGGATCTTCAAAGAAGATCAGGTGATTTATAAACCATCTGCAAGGACCTTTATAAAGAGAGAAAGTTTGTGGTTTTATAAGGTTTATAAAGGCATGGGTTTATCACAGCATATGAGAAATGCACTGAACATCTCCCACAAAAACAAAATAACTTTATGAAAGCTCAGATTTGCAAATGGGATATTTTACCTTGGAAAATAACATTGATACTGTAGTACATTCCACTATGACTGGCAAGTAATCATAGATAAGAGAACACCAAATAAAAGTAAAGTAAAATGAGAAACTCTTACCCCCTGAAAAACAAACTGAACAAAATCCCCTACAAATTCACAAATATGCATTCAAGATGCTCTGTTTTGAGACATCATAAGCCTTTGTACTGGTGCAATATTTTAATGAAAAAATGCAAAGCTAATCTATAATAATGACACAGTGGCCATGTTTGGTGTCTTACTTTTGTTTGGGGTTTCAGCTGTTCGCTAATCTCAATTAAGACAAGATAGTGACTGTTTGTCCCAGTAACATTTTTGCTGTTATCATTTTTATATTTATTCTGTTTAAAAAAATTGTTCACAGATTTTTCTTTACCAGGTACTGGCTGGATTTAACCTCCTCCGACATACTCTGGAATACATCAGACACAGGCTGGGCAAAGTCAGCTTGGAGTAGCATTTTTGCACCATGGATTCAGGGGGCATGTGTGTTTGTACATAGCATGCCACGTTTTGACCCAACCACTGTCCTAGATGTAAGTTACAAGAACAATGGCATTTTCCTAACAGCATGGTTTTCCTCCCTTGCTGCTCTTGCCCAGATGTTCACCTCTCCCACTGCACAGCAGACAACATGCTCCTTGGCTACAGCTCTTCACCGAAGAGGTCACCAATCACATTTTAGAAGTGATATATATTTATATAGGTCCTGATTCAACAAATTGCTTAAGCACCCGTTTACCTTCAATTAGGTGCTTGAATCACATTGGCATCAAAGGTAAGCATGTGCGTAAGTGCTTTGCTGAGCAGACCTTATAGTTAGGGCTTCTGATTTGAGGTTTTCACCAATAAACAGATAAAACACCCCCAATTTAAAAATAAAAGAAAGAACAAGATATCAGTGTTTATCCAGTAAACACCAGAAAAACCCTGGAAATGCTTACTTGTAACTAAGCGCTTATCTAATTGGAGCAGTCATGTGACAATGGGGATGTGATTTCTAAAGCACGCCAACATATTGTGCAAACACCTGTCACGGATGGTCTAGATAATACTTAGTCCTGCCTTGAGTGCAGGAGACTGGACTAGATGACCTCTCGAGGTCCCTTCCAATTCTATGATTCTATGATTAATTGGTCTGTATAGACCCTGCTGGTGCACACTAAAGGTTCCTTAGTGCATGTTAATGTAGTGCCGTTTGAAACAGTACTATGTTAAAGTGCATTAGGGAACATTACAAAGAGATTACTCATTACGGTCTATACCGCTATACTGAGCAGAGCCCATGACATTATTTTAATTTTTTTATCATTTTTTGTTTTATTTTTGGGGGATTTTATTTTCTTTTGTTTGATTATGGGAGGCCTGGGAGGGGTGGGGGGCTGGGTCCTCCCTCTGGGATGGGAGGTCCAGGCGGTGTCAGATCTTTCCCCCAGGGGGTCGGAGGCTGTGAGGGGTGTTGCAGAGAGAACTCACCCTGCAGTAGGAGCCTCTCTCCCACAGGCCTGGGCCCAGCTCCCTGCTCTGTGCATTGCAAGCTGGTGCACAGAGGGTTACAGCCCCACTCAGGTTTGGCTCAGACACCTCTTTGTCATGACAGGGAGACTGCCAGCCAAATTTGAGAAAGGGGTGCTGCAATCCAACATGCCAGGTCACAATGCCACTTACTCAAATTTGGCCTGTCTCCCCCATGTCATGTTGGAAGGGCAAATGGGCCAAACCTGAGTGGTGCTGTGACCCTGTGCTCCAGGTTGCAATGCTCAAAGCAGGGAGCTAGGCCCAGCCCCATGGACAGAAGTCGCAGGAGTAAGTACAGTATGCTGTTTTTAAAAATTTTGTTATTTTACATTTGAAAAAATATGGGGCTCTAACACTGAGTAATGTACATAACATACATTACTCATTACAATATATACAAAGAGAAAGCCTCAAGACCCCTGATTTTTGAATATCTACAGAAAACTCAAAAATTGCTAAAAATAAACCCTGAAAAATGAAATAAATAATCCCCCAAAACAAAACCCTAGTTACAGTGCATGATTCTGCAAACATTTACTGTTCGTCATAAAGTGAAGCTTACACACACAAGCATTTGCAGGACTGGAACCATAGTTTGTAAAGCACTTTAGGATCCTCTGCAGTTTTATTATTACACAGTGAACAACAGTAGTGGATACATGAGCATCTTGTATGGCATTTCAATCATGAACTGTAAATATTTCAACACTGAAGAGTGGAGATGATACAAGACTGAGTTTTTTAACCTTATAAATTGGCATTGGTATTATATTTTATAATATCCTTCACATACAACTTTGGATGCTATGAGAAACAGCCAAGCATCATTCACTTCATGTGGGATATTCCACATCCCTACTACTATGGTCTCCTTACTGAAGCTACACTTATAAGGTAGTGTCCTTAACATTGCATATCCTTTTGTTAATCTGATTGCTGGAAAACACTAGCTAGTGTCAGAATATTTGGGGAATGTTTTACAGATGATACTTTTGGTTCCAACTGTTTTCTGAGTAATAAGAGCTGTAACTGTAAGGAAATGCTTTGAGAATGCAAACCCTTCTGTGACAAGACACTGGGAATGTGATGCTAACTATAAAAGCTATTTAAAGATGAAAAAGTATTTATGACTTCAACACTTGCTGTATTTTCAAGGCTAGTCAACATAATGTTCATGTGTTTCATAAATTGGTTGGAGCTATTACATTCATAAATGCATAAATATCTTACATTTAGGTTTCCTTGGGAGTAAAATAACTGTGGGAAGCATTGTTATTTTTGGTTGCAACATTTAGACAGTTTTTATTTTAAATTCTTTAGACTCTGTCCAGATTTCCCATCACAACCTTCTGTTCTGCTCCAACTGCTTATCGACTGCTTGTGCAGCATAATCTGACTAGGTAAACAATGATCAAAATATTTTATCATATTAGATCATCGTATTTTACCAAAACAGTAGCCAAATTCTGCTTTTAGTTTGGTTAAGTTACTCAAGGTTTACAATGGTACAACAGAAATTGTGCTGTGTATTTCTCGATGTCTTGAATTTTATGTATTAGAAATAAAGTCAGAGTACCATAATATGAGACATGGGGATAAATATAACTCCCACAAATTTAGCAAGTTACAGTGAAATGGAGTAAGACTTTGAAAAGCAGTTTAGCAGCACTGACAGTACTTTGAGTTTTAGTATTGGAAATATACTTTTATAATCAGATCTTAAGCTTTGTTTTATAGTCCGAGTTTACAGGAAGACCACTTTGATAGGGCAATCAAAATATTTTCCCCCATTACTGGTGTTCCTGGAATACAATAACTACAAGGGTATGTTTGTATCAAATTGGTTTGACTGAAATGTACAAGGATTGGTGATTATGACAATGCTACTATGGCATGAAGAAGCTTTTGATAAAATCATTAGGGCTCAGTGCCAATACTCTTCTGTATTTTAAGATCCTACTGAAAGCTTAGAGTAAGAGACTATTTTACCTTTAACATCTTGTAAAATATGGAACTTGCAGTTTTACGTGCATTCTTTCACAATGTGCCAAATTTATCTTCAGTTTAACTTCATGCAATTACATTAAAATGAACTGGGCTCAATAAATATTTTATGTATATTCTGTAGGAAGGAGACATGATAAAGGGATACAATAGTGAATGGACAAAGAAGGTAGATCAGCCAATTCTAGTCACTCTTTCTAGAAATACAAGATCAAGAAGCCATTTCATGAAATTGGAAGGCAGCAAATTGAGATTCTGATCATGTCGGTGATTCCACACAGGTGCTGCACCGACATGGAGCCCTACTGACTTCAGAAGAGCTGTGTGTGGGTACAGGGGTCTGCGTACACAGAGCTCCAGTGAAGTCAGTGTGGCTCTGCATAGGCATAGGAGTCTGCTCATGTGGAGTCACTTGCAGGTCTGGACCATTAAAACTAACAACAGGAACTACTTTTCATGCAGTGAACAATTAGCCTGTGGAACTCATTGCCACAAGGTATCATTGAGGCCAAGCGATGAAAAAAAGACTTTATATTGCTATGGATATGAGAGGCTCCACAGCTACAGTAGTGAGGATTTAAAACACACACACAAACAAAAAGCAAGAGTTCTGGAAGGATATAAACCCTCATGCTTCAGGGCATAAGCCAACTCAGCAACTCATGTCATTTAAGATCTGATTATCCACCCCCCTTAATTCCTCTACAGAATCAACTTCTTTTGACACATTTCTACTAAAAGAAGACACACAAAGAATCTAATCTGCCTTTTATATGTATTTCCTTACTGTGGCAGTTTTAACCCCTTTAAAACTCTGATAATCCTTTTTCTCTTTCATACAAAGCTATAAATTCAAGAGCCTGCAGCACTGTGTGAGTGCAGGGGAGCCAATCAACCCGGAAGTGATGGAGCAGTGGAAAAGGCAAACCGGGCTGGATATCTATGAAGGTTATGGCCAGACAGAAACGGTACAGTCAGATGCTTTAAAAAAAACAGAAGTAAATTCCATTCAGACTGCTAAGAAAATACGTTTGAAAAAATAATATACAGTCATGTCATCTTTCAGAGGGAAAAATCAATTGTAATATTAAATGATGATGGAAAAATCTAGTTTTAATAAGTCACCCAGAAAATTAAGGCCTTTATCAGAAGCCCAGTTAAGTCAGTGGAAGAACTCCCACTCCAGTGGGCTTTCGATTGGGACTTAATACTTCTGTGTTTTTTAAAGCATATTCCTCTTTATCACAGGTGAAATTCTGCCTTTGTTAAAGATTTACATTCACAACTCACATTCACTTCAATTGGAGCTATAAGCACAATTCTGAGGGCAGAATTTGGTCCCTAGAAGTTTACTCAGTGAATGTATGATTATAATGAAGCATTCATTGTTGTTTCTCAGAGAGGTTGCTATATACTGTAACTTTATTTGCCAGACTAGTTGAGTATATTAAATATAAATTAAAAACTGAATACATGAGATTGCAGAGTTTACTTTTAAAAACCTTTTGGTGTAGGTGCTGGTTTGCGGAACTTTCAAGGGAATGAAAATTAAACCAGGTTCAATGGGAATGCCATCTCCAGCATATGACGTTAAGGTATTGTGCAGCAGATCTGTAAGCCCTAGGGACCTTTTTCTCCAAGCAAGAAGGTACTGATTTCTCCTCAGGGAGGCTCAAGCAAGTTTAGGGTAGACAAAGAGAGGATTTCCCCCCCGCTGAATCATTTTCAGTTTAGCTCTCCAGAAAGTCAGATTCCTCTTATGTTATACAAATTTTCATTAGATAGTTTGTGAAATTTCTTGCTGGGTCCCAGGTAGAGATAAGCCAATCAGTAGGGGAAACAAAAACAAGCCCAAGCTGCATTCAGTAGTTACACCATAGGGAAGGATGATATGACAATGAATGAGAAACTCTCTAGAAAAATGCATATGATGATACATTGAACTATATATATATGTTATCTGAGTGATTGCACTACATCCATACACCAGTGGTTCTCAACTAGGGGTATGCACCCCTGGAGGTACGCAGAGGTCTTCTAGTGGATACATCAACTCATCTAGATATTTGCCTAGTTTTACAACAGGCTACATAAAGGCACTAGCAAGGTTAGTACAAACTAAAGTTTCATACAATGACTTGTTTATACTGCTCTATATACTACACACTGAAATGTAAGTACAATATTTATATTCCAGTTGATTTATTTTATAGTTATATGGTAGAAATGAGAAAGTAAGGAATTTTTCAGTAAACAAAAGAAAAATCAGACTCCTGAAAGGGGACTACACCAGTAGTCTGGAAAGGTTGAGAGTCACTGCCCTACACCAGTCTCAGTGGAAGAGTTAGTTAGAGGATATTGGAAATCAGTATTGTCTACTCCTGACTTGCTAATGCAGGCAAATCTTTGGGCAACTTTTTGCACTTCAATTTTCCCGACCGCTCAATTGCTATATACCTTTTTGCTCAGTTGGGTGTTACTAAGCTTAATTAATGTTTGTATAGTGCTTTGGAATCTTCAGGTGAAAATTTATTTTTCTGTTTCATTTAGGAGGGGAAGCTTCTCTTGCTGGTTACAGTCACTTCTATTTTTGACTTTTTAAACTCAGTATTTCCAAATAAATATGCAGGTTTTATTAGTTTAATGAAAATTATGGCTTAAATTAAACGCCAAGATAACACCACTGTGTATTTTGTTGGGGTTTAGATTATAGATGAACACGGCAATGCTCTGCCTCCTGGAGAAGAAGGAGATATCGCCATCAAAGCAAAACCTACGAGACCTTTTTGTCTTTTCACTCAATATATAGTAAGGAACTTCACAAATTTAAATTTCACACTTGTTAAATTCCTTATTTTTATATATGTGTAAAACACACAAAAATTATAAAATTCATTTACTATTCAGCCACTGAAACTAAACATTATTATTTGTATTGTGGTAACACCTAGAGATTCCATCCCCATTATGCATGGTGCTGTAATAACACATAACAGAACGATGATCCCCACCTCAAGGAGTTTACAATCTAAGTGTCTGCAAAGTCTCTTTAGCACAGACTATACCCCACAAGTTTACAAAGCTAGATACAACTAAATGGATAAATAATAGCAAAAGATGGAAACTAAGATGAATTGGCAAGGGAGATTTGTTTTCAGACCAGATTTTCACTAACGTGAAAAGTTACAGAAAGGCTGTTACAGATGGCAGGTGCTGCAAAGGTGAAGGCTGTCACACTAACAGAGCCCGCTCTCTAGAAAAAGTGAATATGATACATTACATGGTTGAAAGGAAAGTAATACTAGATAAGAAGCAATGTACATGTACTTCCTCTTTACTACTATTGCAGACTAAATTAAAGCTAACAAGACTTTTCATTTATTAAAACCAACTGTGACCATGCCATCCCAACAGTGCAATGAGGGAGGGACAGGAAATATCAATGTTTAAATTACCCCCTCTAACCAATCCAGGAGTCAGTTTAGTTAGCTTTAGAGGGAGCTACATACACCCCCTTTCTTAGCTAGGATTGGTCAACCTAAAACACATTTTTTTTGACAACTAGGGGGTGGAGGGAAAGGGAGGAGCAGAGACAAAAAGGAAAATAAGAGCTGGGAAATCTTCCCCCAAATAAACTTAATACTACATAACAGACATCTCAGCCCATAATCCTCAAAGGTTCCTAATATGGTGGGCCAAGATGCATATTTTGGGTAGTTCATTATGATTAAAAACACAAGTCTAAAACCTAGTCAAAGACATAACCCACAACAATTATATATTAACTCCACATCTGTTGAGTTTTGCTCTGTTTATGTCATACATTATAGGCTTTGTATTCAATCCACAATTATGAATATGAACAATGTTTGAAAAATGTTTTCCATTCATGTTGTTCATATCTGCTGGTATTTTAATACGTATCACTATGATATGGACTACTCAGCAAGGCTGAATTTTTGCATGCTAAATTATGTTGTAATATAAATTAAATGCTGGAATAAAATGAGATCAGTTTCTTGCATACATTAGAGTATAATTTCTTTTATTTGCAGAAAGGTTAATGTTTGTCAAATATAATTTAATGTTTACTAGGATGATCCAGAGAGAACTGACTCAACATTACAAGGGAATTTCTATATCACTGGGGACAGGGGGATTGTAGATGAAGATGGATACTTCTGGTTTGTTGGAAGAGATGATGATGTCATCAATTCTGCTGGGTAAGAATTCGTGTGTGCATTCATTACAATGTTAGGACTCAAATAATGCAGATGATGCCAACACACAGTTGTTTTATATGCAAACTTCACCAACTAATAAATGTATATAACAATAAAAGACTTTTCTTCATTTTAAAGATATCGTATTGGACCATTTGAAGTAGAAAGTGCACTGATAGAGCACCCAGCAGTAGTAGAATCAGCTGTTGTCAGCAGCCCAGATCCCATCAGAGGAGAGGTAAAGGACTTAAGATATCTTATGTGCTTGGATTTTTTATAGAAATATGTATTTTTAAAAAAGCCTTAAACAGAATCCTGAGGCAGCTGGCTACTCCAAACAATTGTTGAAACGTTTCATTCACATCAAAGCCCTCAGCAAATTCTTAATGTTCATCTAGACATAGGGGTGGCTGAAGTGGGGCCATCGCTGCATTGCAAAGTAACTGCAATCTTCGCTACAATGAATATAGAGGTGCAGCCCACAGAAGCCCCACATTCCAACATGCCATATCTTCATTTGAGCAGCCATATTGCTTATATAGTTTCTCATACTGGGACTTGTAGTCCCTATAGGTTGAAATTGCAAATTAAAGATAAGGATGGCTGCAATTTATTCCACTTCCTGCATATTACACATATAAGCAGCTGCTGGACTCAAATTGTTAATGGGGCATTCACCTTGGTAAAGTTTTTTGTACCTGCACTGTAAATTAGTTACTTTGTAATGTGTCAGCAAGTGAATTTTGTTAAACATTAAGACCTTGTACTGTATTATGTGCATTTTGTTTCATCAACATTTAATCTTTTAAGGTGGTGAAAGCCTTTGTTGTTTTGGCATCTGACTATGTTTCACATGAGCCAGAAAAACTGATTGAAGAGCTACAGAACCACGTTAAAAAGGTCACTGCTCCATACAAGTATCCTAGAAAGGTAAGTGCTTAACCAGAAGTATTTTAGATAATTACATTACATTTAGTCAACAAGTGGCATAAGAGAACTTCCATGTACAAAAGCTTTATTATACCCCCCCTCCTCCATACAAATCATAAGCAGGCTTGACAGGTTTAGATTTCTATCAGTAAATGTCAGTAAACATTGATTTTACCGTATACATAAACCAAACAAAAAACATTTCCATTGAAAATAATCTAAATTTAAAGACCGGCAAAGAAAGAAAAATGCTGCTTGAGAACGAGTTTGATTTAAGCATATTTACTTTGTATATTTTGACATGTGGTGTTGACAGTTTGTTTTTAACAGTTATAAAGCTTTAACTTTTTGAATCTCAACATCTACTGTCATTAAATATTGTCCAACCCCCCCATAATTTCCCACAGCTGTGAAAAATGTAAAAATAAAAATAAAAAGTTTAAAATCGATACTCTTCTGCCCTGTGAAAACTGAAATTGATAAACATTGAAAAAATGCTTAAAACTAAGCATTGATATATCAAAATGATAAAAATCACAAATCAAATTCTGCCATGATTAATCATAAGAATCTAACAGAGGACAGGTGAGTAAATATAATTATTCTAACATCTCCCATTTTCAATGTTTATTTTTAGCAAACATATGATATACCCTTTGTAGATGTTCATATACCAGAGTGACAAGGATAGTATAGAAATCCAGAAAAATGGATAGGAGAAAAGGGGAATTGAGAGCAGTAGGACACACAATCTGGAAAAAAATACACACTTACTTGGGAGCTGTGGTTCTAGTGTTGCCTGAGAATGGATTCCTATCTTAAATAGGTTCTCTTAAAATTATCCTTTCGTCTTCTCCAGACTCACAGGATTTCATTTTAGCTCTACTGTAAGGGCCAATGGATATTTGAAATAGAAATCCTCGCTCTTTGCCCTCTCTGCTACATTTAATAGCAGGTCAACAGCAAATATGTTTGTTTGAATTTCATAACTCTACCTATCTCCACTTTATATTAAAGAATTTATAGCAATGCTAAATTTGATTCTATGGTATAGAAATAGTGCAGAGAAACCCTGTGCTGCAGACTCTAGAGTGTCTATAATAGGCTCTGGGGGAATATTTGCCATTCATATTAATCCTCTAATCCAGGGGTCGGCAACCTTTCAGAAGTGGTGTGCCGAGTCTTCATTTATTCACTCTGATTTAAAGTTTTGCATGTAGGGTGACCAGATGACAAAGATGAAATATCGGAATGCGGGGGGGAGGGGGGGGAGCAAAAAAAAAAAAAAAAGCTGGTGTGCCCCCCCCCGCCAGGCGGCAGTGGCACAGCCCCGTCTCCACCCAACTCTCGGCTCCGACCCCCGATACACCCCCAGCTCCCCCATCCCCTCGCTCCCGGGCCCAGCCTGGGCTCCGAGCTGTGCAGCCAAGCCGCGCTCCGGGCCCCTCCTGCAGCTCCCGGCTCAGCCACTCCCAGGCTCCATCGCCCCGGCCCCACAGGAGAGGCTGCTCCGCTCCGCCCCACCTGGGACACTCGCCCCCGCAGCCCCTCTCCGGCCGCGGGAAGCTTGGGGACCCACCCGGGCAGGGGCGAACCAGGCAGCCGGGCCTGGCCCCTCCCGGCAGGAGCGTGTCCTTCCCACGCATGTCTCCCCCCCCTGCCCGGGCCCTGCCCGTCCCGCGCTGCCCCCGGACCCACCGCGCTGCCCAGGGGGCTGCAGGGCAGGAGCAGCCTCCGCACTGCACTCCCGGCCCCAGCCCGTGTGCAAGCCTGGGAGGGAGGAGAAATGCCGCATGGTTGGGGAAAGAGGCGGGGCCAGGGCGGGGATTTGAGGAGGGATCCAATGGGGGAAGGAGGGGGTGGGGCTGGGCATTTGGGGAGGGATCCAATGGAGGAAGGAGGGGGCGGAGTCAGGGGGGGGGCGAGAGCCCCTCCGGGCTCCACCTGTGAGCCGGAGCGGAGGGCAAAATTGCTTGTTTGTCCTGTGTCCCGACCGAACATCAGTCGGGACGCGGGACAAACAAGCAAATATCGGGACAGTCCCGATAAAATCGGGACGTCTGGTCACCCTATTCGTGTGCCAGTCATACATTTTAACGTTTTTAGAAGGTCTCTTTCTAGAAGTCTATAATATATAATTAAACTATTGTTGCATGTAAAGTAAATAAGGTTTTAAAAATGTTTAAGAAGCTTCATTTAAAATTGAATTAAAATGCAGAGCCCCCCGGACCGGTGGCTAGGACCCGGGCAGTGTGAGTGCCACTGAAAATCAGCTCGCGTGCTGCCTTCGGCACGCGTGCCATAGTTTGCCTACCTCTGCTCTAATCCATTTAGCCCACATGCATGTATTTTGATGTTTGCACTGAACGAATCTTACTTTTCCTGCAGGGTGCATAAGGCTCATCCTTTAGCGTTTCTGTTGCATGGCAGGGGCAGAACACTGAAAGCCAACATAGATTTGCAAAGATTCCTGGGTGGTGGCATTGCGTGATCTGTCATAATACAGACTCCCCAACCACAGATCACCCTCAGGATAAGGAGGGCAGAAAAGCTGCAGAGGTTACTGAAACCTGAGGCTGAAAAGCAGCTACAGAATGACCACACTAACACTCAGTGACTTGCAGTGGCTAGAAGGAGATCCTGTCCCAAAGAGCTTCCCAACACAAGGTTTAGTTATTCTGGCTGGGTACAAGGAACAAAAGTTGCTCCTCAAAGAGCAAATTACTAAACAAGGAACATTTATAGTAACAGTGTCAGAAAGATGCATAAACTAATTATTTCAAGATGCATTGAAATATAACCGGTTGATGTTTTATAAATATAAAGTCTACCACCTGTTAATCCAGTTTTGGAATTTCTTCAAAATTTTACGCAAACTATACATTTTATTATGGTGGAGAACCATCTAGGAAAATGTTTCCAGCATAAAGAATATGACATTGAGAAACTGAGGAACAGAATCTTTAAGAGTTTGACACTAAAGTTTCAGTACATCATGAACATCAGTTTATTTCTCATAGTGATGGGCCTACAACAGATTTTTAAAAGATAAAGTCAAAGATTTTTAATAATCCAAAAATAATCTATTATTTATCCAAAAAGAATCTATTTTTCCTTTGCTAAACTTTCTGTTGCTGATACTTTTATCCATTTAAACTCCTTACAATAGATCTCATGGAAAATGTCTTCCTTTTCCATAACTGGATCGATTTAATGTCTTCCATGTCTGTACAAGAGAGCAAATATTGTACACACATAGAGCAGATTATTTATCTCTTACTATATATTGTATTAGTTGTAATTTCTTCTCTTTTCCAATAGGTGGAGTTTGTTCAACAGTTGCCAAAGACAGTCAGTGGGAAGATCAGAAGAAATGAATTGCGCAAGCAGGAGTGGGGAAAAGCTTAGAATTATCTAGTGTTTATTTTCCATAATTTGTTCTTCCAAAAATATGATATATTGCAATTTTTTGTTCTCTTGACCTATTATACATATTACAAATTTAGAGCATCATCGTGCATTGTATGCACAACTAAAACTTCACTGACTGTAGTGAAAATTTTGTCTATGCAAGCAATGCAGGGTTAGATCCTTGGTGAGCATTCTTTCCCATTTGTTCTAGGCAGAAAAAGCCTAAAAGCACTTTGTCTCAGTTAAAAAAACTTAGTTTTGTTATTCTCACTCCAGTTGTCTAGTTATAAAAGCACACAGGAAAACAGTGTACATAGTAGTAAGCCCCAAACCCATGTTTCCAAAACTCAAACCGTAGCACTACTATGAAGTAGCTATTAACTAGAAAAGCATGCTGGGAAATAGACATGCAAACAAAACCACCACTTTTTATTTCTATAGCATCTTCCAACTCAAAGTGCTTATTAAACACTGAAACTTGCTATTCAAGATAGTCCACATTTCCAGGCCAGGTCACTAAACATGCTGTTAAGTTCTGACAGGATACCAGGATCCATGATTGCATGTCTGGCCTAAATCCTACTCCTGTTTAAAAATTACTATCTGTGGTAGTGGCTGGATATAAGAATTTAATAGCAAAGTTTGTGTGTTCTTGTGCATTTCAATATCCAAGATGCTCTTCCAGCTCAGTTATTCAACAGCGTTCATGTCCAAGCTCCTGGAGCAAACAAATTTGAGTGTACTTGCCTGCATTCAGTTCCTCCTGTGTTCTGGGCAATCAAGTTGCAAGGCTTTCCTCAGTTTAAGTGTTAATATATTTATTAAAACAAAAATTTGTAAAGACGATTAACCCGCATAAGCAGTTTTCCATATCTGTTAGTTTTAAATAATACACATGCAATAAGCATCTGTACTCACTGCTTGCATACTCCTGGTTCACAGCTCTCAGATATTTTTGGTTAATCCTTTCTACTACAACCGTTTCTCGTTCTATCATACATTTTTAATGCACCCATAAACCTGGTAAATTGGTAATCTAGGGCTTACGCATAAATTTTCAAGTCAATGACTATGCTTTTGCTTCTCAGCATTCATATTTATGTTCACAGTAAGCTGTGGTTGGAACTGATATATAAAAATATTTTCCCTAAAATTTCCTTTTAGGGTAGGAAAATCTTCCCAAAATTGAGTTTTCACTTATGATAATCCTGGAATTTAAGTATTCATTTAGTGAAAGTGGGTGGATTTACAAGGTAGTCTCTGTTATTAAGTAAAGTACAGGTATCTAAATATCTGCCTTGACACAACATTTGACTGTCCCAGACACTGTGTAACGAGCATGGTGTGAGAATAGAGATAGACTGATAGAAAAATAAATGTTACATCAACTGAAGGGTTAACATTTTTGCTATGGTACTTTTAAGTTTATTTTCTCAAAATGTCACAGGAATTTACGTTTATCTTTATTTCATTTCAGTAATAAAGACTATATAAAATAATTTTAAAACCATCATTACTGCTTCAAGTATCATTTCTTAGACAGAAAGAGTTAAAGATATATGCATACATTGTAAAGAGTTATTTATATACAGATGTATTTTTAGGAAAATGTAGTCACAAACAAAATTTGTATCACTAACACTAATATTTAAGGATTGGGCTGGTAAAAAAAATCTAAAATACCTGATAAGAGAATAAAAATATTAAAACTTGGGATACCAACTGCTTATACTTTCATGTTAGTCACGCTAACCTCCTCAAATTTTCTCAAGTTATTAATGTTTGACTGTCTCCACTTATGCTTCACGAGTTCCATTTTGATCTGAAGTAAGCCCAGCAATGTCACTTATGCCCAATCCTCATAAAATTGAAATCTGTGGCATCATTTGCTTTTTTTTTTTTTGTAGTATGAGTGAACACTTAGCATATGTTAAGATTTGGACAAAAATTAATTAACATTCAAGTTCTCATAGAAGGTCTGAGACCTGGATATTTCCTGTGAGAATTTCCTGAAGAATCTGAGTTTATGCCAGGAGATATTAAACCAGCTGCAGTGGGGGAAAGAGTAGAAATAGCATTAGTGGATTTTTCCTTTAGAAGTACATGCTCCCACTTGAAATATCCACAGCCTCTCTTCTTCCCTTCCTGTTTTCCAACAGGACAACTGTAGAATACTTTGCCATGATTTGGACCAGCACTGGACACATTTAGTCTTTTAGCCCTTCGACCACAGTTACATAAGGGTGGAGTCAGTTTGTCACTTTTTACAGCTTTTAAAGATTGGTTCAGGCGGATTGTGGAGTTTAAGAGAACAGTAGGCACTTTGTATGAACTTGAATTTCTCAAAGATAGGGGCTGATCAGAAGATGCAGCTTCATCTTCATGTACAGTGAATGACTGTTTTTTTGATGGAGGTAAAGTTTTCGGACTAGATGGTTTCCTTTTAGGAGTCTGAGAGAAAGGGGTGGAATGATTTCCAGTTAATACTGTACCTGATAAAGTAGCATTTACCTTCGCAGATGGTAACTTAAAAGCAGAACAATTTAAGGCTTGCCTTTGGGCTAATCCTACATCATAGATAGTAGTATTAGGACTTTTGTACACAATAGACTTAGAAGCCTCCAAATGTTCATTACTTTGCCCCAAACATTCAAAGTCTGAATTCTTCATAGCTGGTTCTTTCAAAACCATCCCTTCACCAGAGACTGATGAAGTCTTTGCATCTGGGTCATCTTTAAGCTTCACAGAGTCTGTATTTTCTTCATGCTGTGATTCTGGTATTAAAGCTACATCTTCCCAATCAGCCAACATAGATAAACAATCAGAACTAGTACTTATATCTACATTAGAGATATTAACAGAGGAAATAGTAGTGGAGACAAGCACTAGCCCTGAACCAAGTACTGAAGAGCTATACTTGGAAGTAGAAATAAGATGTCCATTATTTAATCCATTCTGGATGCCCGTCAGTAAATTACAATGAGAAGCCTGTAGTTGTCCAAAGGGAACAGGAAGTCTGCCAATATGTGGAGGTAAGCAGCTTTGGGTTTGACCACATCCATCAATCTTTGTACTGATTCTAGATCCAACATGGACATTTGCAGAGGAACTTGTAGAACTGGACTCTTGCTGGTCTTTTCCCTTTACATTGGAGTTTATAACCATTTTATCAACTTTATTATGTTCATTCTCAGCTAGACAACTGCTGTTGCAAATTCTATCTTTAGCTGAAGTTTCAGCACCATCATCACTTCCCAGTGGATTCTCTTCAGTGGGGTTCACATTCAAAGATCTGGACACTGAATTCTTCTTTGGATGTACCTAGGGATTCCATAAGCAAATCCAAGATTTTGAAAATTGGATGTCAACAGGTTTCAGAAATCAATGTATGAGACAAATGAGAGAGTCTGCGAAGGATGCTTTAACTCAAATTCAAGTTTAAAGTGTTTGTTTTGTTTTTTCAGTGAACTCACCTTTTGTCTGCACTCTGGGACTTGAGGCAAGAAGAAAGGAAGATATGAAGAAGTCACTAACCTTATCCAAAGATTTAGTAATTTTCATCACACATCCATCACAGATCATCCTCCAAGCAAGACGGGCAGTATTCCGAGAATCATCCAACCCTTCAGAAGACATGTTATCATAAACTCTGTTATTTTAATGTACTACTGGCAATAGTAATGATAAGTAGCCTAATGACTTACTTAGGGGAGAGTTAAGAGAATGTAGTGCTTGTTAAAAGGGATACAGACAACAATGAAAAATATTCATCCACAGTACAGGTACAGGATGGGCTGTAGCAGTTCAAGCTCCTCTACGTGACACTATGAGAGTTACAATCTGTGTGGGTGGAAACTTCCATGATTATTCAAATCTTTGGGGATCTCTCCATTTATCATGATCATCAAACAATGCTAATAGTTTTTGTGATGTGTATTAACTGCTACCAGATGGCACCAACTTTTGGTCCTTTTTTGCACTAGTAACTTAGAGCCCAATCTTACAAGTCCTCTACACAAAGCACTGCGATTGACTTCAGTGAAAGTTCTGTGCCTGGAGACCTTGCAGAATCAGATCTTAGAAATGAAAAGCCCAGTGTCCTGAATCATCCAGTCCCTCTTATTCAGATTTTTTTTTTGTAATGCAGAACATTACATAACATGGAAATAATTAGGGTTATAATTGCTGTATTTTGATCAGCTTCATGAAACAGATTCTCTAACAAGAACTGTCATGTTGTTCTCACCAGAATGTTCCCGTCCTGCAAATTCTATCCCCAGATCCTGTAAAGCACCATTTAGTCCTTTTGGCTTTCTAGTGTAGAAGAGCTAAGAAAAAGAAAAACATTTCTAAAATGTTATACTATATTAACCAATTCACTGTTGCTGCCTTACCCTGTCAAATTCTTCAGTTACATATGTACAGTTTGCATCTAAGACAGAAGTAACTGAATAGCCTATTGGGAATACAACTATAAATTGCATCAGTCTGTTCATTTAAATTGTAGTATGTGGTGTAAATTCCTTTTAAATGGAACACAGAGAAAGTATTCCAAGAAACACCTAATATTTCTTGTTTGCTGAGAAGCACAGAATATGCATTTTGCTATGGTAAATGAAAAGTGACTCTATTCAAATAATTTTAGACCAGTCAAGAGTATTTTATTGTCATTCATTTTTACAATACCAGTCGTGCTATTTAGAATGCACTAACTGGGAAAACCCCAATTCTTGTGCTAAATTCAGAAGTGCTATCTAAGCAGAAGAAGCTTACTGTGTTTTAGCCAAGGAGGGAAAGCAGTAATGGAAACATGACAGACCAGAAAGGGAAGAAAGCAGGAAGAGCAAGAGATGGCAGGAAAGTCAAAACAGCTGGAAAATTTCTCATAGGCCTACTGACAGTATAACAAGTGATACAGATTTTGTCTGTAAAATCAAGCCTTCTAGAATTAACATGTGTATAGTTCTGAAGGATACATTGTTCTTTTCTATTGATCAATAAAATGTGTGTGCATGCATACAAGGAACAAATAGGTAACCCTAGTTACTTGTACCTTCACTATCTATTCTTAATCCTTTGAGGTGGAGGTGAAACATTTTTACCCATATAATCTATTGATTCTCTCACCTTGTATGTTGCTCTGAGATCAATCCAAGAGTTTAAAATATCAGGTTTTCGCAGCTGCTTCCTTTTGCACTCATACTGCAAACAAACCCCCAGATCCCAGTCTGCACGAGAGAAAAACAACAAACTTTTCACTCTTTATTTTCATGATTACTAAGTATGTGTATTGATCAAATCTGAATAAACTAGAATTTGATAAAAACACTTAATAGATCAGCAAAATAAACTAACCACAATGGTTTACAAAATAACCACTGCAGGCAGAATGCTTCGCTTTCCTTATACGGGGAACTGATTGGCCAAGTAATTGAAGGCACTAAATCAGGGGTGAGCAACCTTTTTGGCCCAAGGGCCACATCTGGGAATAGAAATTGTATGGAGGGCCATGAATGTTCACAAAATTGGGGTTGGGGTACAGGAGGGGGCGAGGGCTCTGGTTGGGAGTGTGGGCTCTGGGGTGGGTCCAGAAATGAGGAGTTCAGGGAGCGGGACGGGGCTCCGGGCTGTGGGATGAGGCTGGGGATGAGGAGTTTGGGGTGTAGGAGGGTGCTCCAGGCTGGGACCGAGGGGTTCGGAGGGTGGGAGGGGTATCAGGGCTGGGGCAGGGGGTTGGAGTGCAGGGGGAAGCTCAGGGATACTGGCTCCAGGCAGCGCTTACCTCAAGCGGCTCCCGGAAGCAGCGTCATGTCCCTTCTCTGGCTCCTACGTGGAGGCGCAGCCAGGCGGCTCTGCATGCTGCCCCGTCCGCAGGCACTGCCCCTGCAGCTCCGATTAGCCGCAGTTCCCGGCCAATGGGAGCTGCGGGGGTGGCACTTGGGGCGGGAGCAGCATGCAGAGCGGAGTCCCCTGGCTGCCCCTACACATAGGAGCCGGAGAGGGGGCCATGCTGCTGCTTCCGGGAGCCATGTGGAGCGGCCCCCAACCCTAGTCCCAGGCCGTAGTTTGCCTACCCCTACACTAAATATATCTGTCGAGAACTCGCTTCAAAGTTGGCTTAAATCATATGTAAATAGGACAGAACACTGGCCTGTTAGTAGTGTCCAGCAGTCCCATGAAAGAAATACAAACTAAATTGTTAATCTGTAGTCTTGTTTTTAGTCCAAAGTATTAGGATTGCTGCAACTTGGCATCAGAGAAAACAAGTGATGTATGTCACTTCACAATGACCTGATTAAAGAATCATGTTGGATAGGTTCTGAAGGACCTCCCAGCCAGTTGTCTTAACCTAGAAGTATGGTGACATGCCATGGTGACTATAAAGCAAAGGAAATGTGGAATGAACCTCAGAGCCTGGAAACAAAGACACAGGGAGCATCTCAGGATAAATAATCACAAATTAAATGTATTTTTTTGGTCTAGTCCCAATATATATTGTCATCATAGACACACATCAACGGGGTACAGATCAGAAATATATGCTCCCAGAGACTGTATAGAGACAGCAGGGATGATGTAGGACTGAGGCCTGAAGTTAGGACTGTGACACACTGCAGAGCTGTGGTACAAAAGTTTGCATTTACACCTGCCTATACTATGCCAGAGTCTAACCCACACCATCAGTGTTTCACTTTTATGAACACTAAATTCGAGCAAAAAAACAAACAAAGAAAAACTGTTCTTTACCTGACCAAGTAACAAAGGTACTTGATTTTGCTTCAGAAACAGAATGGCTTGAAACATCTGAATTGAAAATAATTTTCTTCTCCCTTTGTATCTTTTGAATCCACTTAGAAAATTGTGATAAGCAAATATTAAGAGGAACCCCTTCATCAACTTGATTCTTGATAGGATAGAACAAAAGGCACATATAAACATCTGTTAGTGTGCTCATCTCATGTTTAAACAATATATGCACTTTTAGACTGTCAGAAAAAATATCTTTCTGCACAGCTGTAAACAGGACTGTTTCCAAAATTAAGATCCTAAAATTTTTTAACTAAATTATAAGCCTCCTGTAATGTATAGTATAAAGACTTTACCTGCTTTATGCCAGTTAGTTCAGTACAAAATTCAGAAAGAATTGGATGTTCCTCAGGCTGGACGTACATGTGGAATTCAGATTCAATCTCTCCAGTTGAAGTGTTTAACAAAACTGCTGGAAATTCAACTAGATTTAAAAAAAGGTTATTTGTATAAATGATTCAAGTTGCTTTATATTAGGATTTAAATTAAATGACTGTTAAGCAAACGTAGATACCATACATAAGGCAGAATGTGCCCCCAGATAGTGATTTTATATTAATGGAAAATTTCTCCATTTCGTATGTATCATAATATATACAATTCTGAATAATACTTATTTCAATATATCAGAGCACGAATGTTATTTCAGAGCAAACAAAGTGTATTCTAGCAGAGTGTTAAATTAAACTATTATATCAAAGAACGCTTACTTATAGAAACATAAGATTAAATTATTTAATTTGCAAACTAATATCAGTGCAATTGATGGCCCTATCTAATTTTAATGCAACTGGCTATATATATATATAGCATTACATGATATAGCATGACATTTAATAATCTATATTTCAAGTTGCAAAAGGCTGATAGTTTGGATATACAGTTTCTGACACTTCATAAAGTGAATGACACTTCTTTCCTGTTTTCCTTTTAAAAGAAAAACTCTGCACTTAAATTATTCCTATTTTACTTTTAACTAAATAAGCCAAACTTTTTTTAGATGCAACTGCTATCAGACATTATTACATTTCCACTTACTTATTTCCTGGCTGTAATGACGTTTACCATCTTTCCAACATGTAGACTCAAAGTCAATAATAATTAAATAGTCAAACGACTGCCCTGCAACACATAAAAGCACCTTGTAAATCTGTATCACTGTTTATAAAATTAAAAGATTTACATTAAGAAGGAAACATACCACTTACTTGACTTGGTTCTAGTCTGATTCTTGCCATTTGAGGAAGTTATGGAACTTTTTCTAATTAATCCAAGTTGCCTTAAAAACAAAGAGAATCATGAATAAATTAGCTATTACAATTGAATCCAACAATGTACAAGATCAACTGTTTCAACTGATGAACTATCCATCAGTTGGTGGGACTGGAATCTCTAATCACACTGGAGTACAAAGAGTTTTTCTTTTAAGGGCTGATCTCCTTGGGATTTCTCTCCCTGTCAAGGTACACCAAAATGTATGTATTAGAGTAACAAAAACATGCACCCATTTACTTAAGCTTCTGGGTACATTTGCAAACCAAAACCACAAAAACTAACTGTATTGGCAGCCTCAATTAATCTCTATGTTGGCTGCATCTCAAAAATCTTTAGGGACAGTCTCAAGAATGCATTTCCATTGTAATCTTAGCTGTATACTGTTACTACATTTATTTCCTCACTCACCCCCCTCCCCGACCGCTTCCAGGTGGCAGGCTGACAGGGGGTATTAGTGGTTTAGCTCAGTTACCAAGAATATAACATCTTGCATTGTTTACATGTTTTTGTTTTATATGTATTTTGTTAACAGCTTTGGGGACACAAAACAATGAAGTCATAGTGGTGAATGTACCATTTTCAGTTACAGTCTAATCGGCGTACGGAACAATTTGCCCCAATCAAACCATGGCAAATCATAATGAGCTTCTCAAACAGAAGCGTTTAAAAATTGGGCTCAATAAAGTGGACCCCTCTCTGCCCCCTTACCTATCCACACCCCTCCACACACAGTCCCCCTCATTTCCCTTCACACATAGGTGCTGGGGGGGCTGCCGCACCCCCTGGCTTCCATCATACACAGGGTTTACAGTTTGGTTCAATGGCTCTCAGCACCCCCACTATACACATTGTTCCAGCACCCCTGCCCTGCCCCCCTCAACCCCCTCCATTCCTCCCCCAACCGCCCTCCATTCCGTCCCCAGCGCCTTCCTCGTCCCCCGTTTCTCTACCCACCTCCCCCCACCATTGGTCCGCACCGGGCCAGCTGCTTGGTCGCCATCTCCGCCCTCAGCACCTGGGCGGAAGGAGCCGCCTACCCCGGCCGCTCCGGGGCGCGGAGCAGCCCGAGCGCTTCCGGCCATTTCAAACCTCCCTCCGCCTCCCAAGAAGAGCCGTTACCGCCCCCATTGATGCTATCGGCGAATCTACTGCTCCGGTCTGGCTCCGAAGTCGCAGTTGCCCACCCCTGGGGAGCCGGGCCGTTCCGCTAGGGCCCAGGAAGAACGAGTCGATAGCCGAGGAAACGGTTGAGGGAGCAGCCGACACCGGCTGAACTGGGTGAGACCTTGGGGCAGCTGTGGGAGGCCTCCTTCCTCCCCGGCGGCCACGGAGGGGGCATCCTGGGGAACTCCCCCCCCCTCCGCCAGTGGGGCACTGTGGGGGCATCCTGGGGAACCCTCTCCAGTGGGGGCCGGGGGGAATCCCTCCCCTCCCGTGGGGCACATGGGCGGGCATCGTGGGGAATCCTCCCCTCCAGCATGGCATCCCCTCGAGAAAGGCCATGTTTTTACCCATTATGGTTGCCAAGGTGTAAACCTGTTCTCTTTTCCTGAGTCTGCAGCCAGATGGTACCAGTGCCTCTGCTGCTGCTCAGGGCTTTGCCACACTGTATCTGAGTAAAATTAACACAACCTCAGTTTCGCAACTGCTCTTCATAACCTTATTGGCAGCAGTGAGAGTGCCAAAAATAATCCCATTTTCATTCTGCTGCTGCTTGGGAAGCAGCTGTAACTATTACAGGAGAAGGGAATTTAACAAAACAAAGTATGAGGTTGGAGTAGTGGAAACACCCCCATGTCCTCCAGCAGGCAGGAGGCTGTGATGGAATCCTCCCTTAAAAACCAGGAGGCTTTGCTGTGGAAGCTTCAAAGAAAGAAGCCAGATACAGATGGTGAGAGAGAAGGCTTCATGTTTTTCTGACTCACTGGCTGATAGAAAAGATGGAGCCTCTGAGTGGAGTCTAAGCAGGGCCGGCTCTAGGTTTTTTGCCACCCCAAGCTCCAAGAGTGCAACTGCCCAAGCAAAAAAAAAAAAAAAAAAAGACCGGTATGCCACCCCTGGAATTGTGCCACCCCAAGCACATGCTTGGTTTGCTGGTGCCTAGAGCCGGTCCTGAGTCTTAAGAACAAAGCTGTAGAAGAAATTCCACAAACTGAAGCAGGCTGGTATGGGTGGCCCATATCACACAGACCAGGGCCTCCCCAAACAACCCAGCATGGTCCCGCCCACACTCCACCCCCAGACCGCCTCCTGCCTGTTTCCAATTCCCACTCTTCCCCCATGGCCTGGGCTGGGGCTGGCAGGCCTGCAGCTGGAACTTGGGGCAGCTGTGGCCGGTGCTCACTTCTGCCCAGCATTCCGGTGCTGAGGTCACCTGCCTGGTGCTCCAGCGGAGGAGAGGGGGCGGAAAGGGTGGAGGATTGGCAGGGTCTCAGGCAGAAGGGGGGTGGGTGGGATTGGCCTCCCCCCAGCAGGAGGTTCATGTGCCGCCCATGGGCTGGCATTTCACCAGACTGTTGCCCTCTGACCTCACTCATCTTTTGATCTCTGGGCAGTAGTAGTCTGGTAAAGTTTCCAAGCCTGGAGGTAATCCTGCACTGGGAGGAGGAGGGTGGACTAGATCAGTGGTTCTCAACCAGGGGTACATGTAGTCCTGGGGGTACGCAGAGGTCTTCCAGCGGGTACATCAACTCGTCTAGATATTTGCCTAGTTTTACAACAGGCTTACATAAAAAGCACTAGTGAAGTCAGTATAAACTAAAATTTCATACAATGACTTGCTTATACTGCTCTATATACTATACATTAAAATGTAAATATAATATTTATATTCCAGTTGATTTATAATTATCTGGTAAAAATGAGAAAGTAAGCAATTTTTTAGTAACAGTGTTCTGTGACACTTCTGTATTTTTATGTCTGATTTTGTAAGCAAGTCGTTTTTAAGTGAGGTGAAACTTGGGGGTACTCAAGACAAATCAGACTCCTGAAAGGTGTAGTAGTCTGGAAAGGTTGAAAGCTACTGGACTAGATGGTATAGCAAAGTTATTGTTTTTTATATATTCTAATTTTTGCAGTTCACCTCTTCTGTGCAATAGCTGGAGGAAAATCACTAAACAAGAGCAGCAGGGTTATGTGACTGGAGTACTGACAGGCAAAGTTTAGTACCATCACCAGTTAAAAGGTAAGGAACAAGCTCCTGCACCCTGAGATGCTGTGTGAGGTTGTGACGGGATCCCCGGGGTGCAGCCTATTACACTGGGCAACATCTAGATTAAGCAGTTTTTCTCACCCCACTGGATATTGCAGTTCTTAATGTACAGGTTTGTCCCTTAAACTGGGCCAGTCCCCTCTGTTGGGGTCTTCAGTCTTCTGAGTGTTTTTGTTGCTTGCAGCATAGGTGGGGGCAGGAGAAAGTGGCCACATGCTGGGCCTGTGTTCTGTTTTATACCCTTGGCCTTAGTCCATGTCTGGTGGGCATTACTGAGTCCCTAGGCAAGGTTGAGCAATTCCCCTGGTGTGGCCTTATGCAGGTGAGTCATTGAATTGTAGCTCCCTTGCTGGACAATGGCTGTTAATGGTGGTTTGACACCCGCCCGGACATTAGTTACTTTCCTTGGCATTGTCTCTGGAGAGCTAGTATTTGGGCGCTTCCCAAACCCACAGCATATTTTAGTGACAACCATACAACACAATTCTTATAACTTCATATGCATTAATGATATGCATATTTCGATAGAACAGTGACTTTCAGCAGATCATAACCTTTCTCCTGATACCTCACATGGCCTGCTTTATCACAATTATATATAAATGAGGAATATGGGGGTTACCGGGTGCTCCCCCAAGGTATAGAATGTCACAGAGGTCAGTACAGGAGTTTAAATAGAAGTTAGGGTTTTCAGAAAGGTGGAATAAGAAACCATTTCTGTTTGACAGCTTTCAGAGTAGCAGCCGTGTTAGTCTGTATCCGCAAAAAGAACAGGAGTACTTGTGGCACCTTAGAGACTAACAAATTTCTGTTTGAGTTCATCATCATAGCTTGTCCATCCAAAATTGCAGGCAAGACCTGGTGTTGTCACTTACCTTTAATAGTTCCTCAGGAGTACAGGATGTGTTTGCCTATGCTCTCAACAATCACATTTGGGTTCATTCTTCAGCTTCCACTTGGTCACATTGTCACCAGTCTTTGCCACTCTAGCTCTCTCTCCATTTAGAGCACATCAGTATTGTCATTTGAGGCCAGTGCCTGGGGGAGTTGTTCTGAAGAAACCGGATTCTCCAAGATCATCGGCATTTCCTGCCATTTTGTTACACTATAGCCTTCCACAGTAGTATTTTGAAGTAAGGGACTTTGAGAGGCAAAGCTCTTTCTGGACTTCAGCCTCTTGCATGGTGGAATGTGTCCATGCAGTATATGTCTCGGGGAGACAACCAGGTGCATGATTCTTTTTACTGAAGGCATCCCACTTCACAGATGGTGGTGCAGTCCCTGCAAGATAGTATAGCGACAGTGTGGGAGTTGGTTTCAAAGTTCCTGTGTTAATCCTACAGGATTAATTGAGTTGAGTATCAATTTGGTGTGCATGGTTTGAGTGTAACTAGACTGGGGCACAGTACTCTGCATTTGAGTAACAGAGGGTGAAACAGATTGCTCGGAGTGTGTTGTGATCAGCTCCCCATTTTATGTTGGCTAGTTTCTGGAGAATACAATTTCGGGAGTTCACTTTCTTTTTCTTGATGTGCTCTTTGAATGTCAGCATTTGGTCTAAGGCAGTGGTTCTCAGCCCATGGGCTGCTTGCAGCCCAATCAGCACACAACTGCAGCCTATGTGACAACCTCAGGGCCATATAGGGAGTATATACATTGTGTGAATGCAGCCCACATAACACAGAGAGAGCTCCATATGTGGCCACAATGGTAAATAGGTTGAGAACCACTGGTCTAATGTGACCCCAAGATACACCGGATGTTCATAGTGCTCAAGGATTGTACCATCCCACAATATCTGGAGTTTTTGTTCGGCTTGATGGTGTTTCGGGTGAAAGGTGCACAATTGTGTCTTGCTAGGGTTGGCATTCAAGAACCATGTGCAATAGTATTTTTCAGTGGAGGCAATTAGAATGAGTTCAGTGTCCTCAAATCTTTCCATTTGGGTAGCGATACAAAGATCATCTGCATAAGTAAATCTTTGCATGTTGGGGAATTCTAGCTGGTCATTTGTGTAGACATTTAACAGCAAGAATGATAGCACTGAACCTTGGGGCAATCCATTCCGTTGAGTACACCATCGACTTTTCTGCCATCCATCTTGACAAGAACATCAGTTCGAGAGTAAGGAGGAGATGACTATACTATCTTGTTATTTCTCAGAATTCTTGCCAATTCAGTAGAAGTGCATAACGGTTCCTAGTGTCATAAGCAGGTGATAGCTCAACAAACACAGCCCCTGTAATTTTGCAGATTTTGAAGCCATTTTAGAAGTATTGAATTAGGTTTGCCACTTGGCCGCAGCATGAACGTCCTGGGTAGAAACTGGCTTAGTCTTCAGTCAGTTACCCTTCCACTATTGGTGCTATTCTACCCATCATCATCAGCTCCTATAGCTTGTAGGTTGAGCAGAGTAAGGATATTGGGAGGTAACTCTTTGCAGAGCTAGGGTCTTTATGTAGTTTAAGTAGTGCAACCACTTTGGCCTGTCTCCACACCCTGTGTATATGCATTATCTCCATCCAAGAGTTAAACTGAAGCAGCCATTTCTGTACTCTCGTCCTGAGGTGCATGTAGTAATAATAGTTCATTAGCTATACCATCGAGTCCAGCTCTCTTTCTACATTTCAGGGTTTTCATGACTATTGTCAGCTCCTCAGTGTTGAGCTGCTCATTGTGGACTTTGCTGTCTCCAAGGAGCAAGCAAAGTTCCTGCTTAACTTGTTTCATTCTGCACTTTACTTTGTGGCCTGGTGTGCCACTTAGCTGGGAGAGACTGTGGCGATGTGCTTTGCTTGTTGTCCATCAGGGTTCAGCTAGCAAATGGTGGCCTATGCTTTTTAGCTATTATGTCACAGGTTTGTTATTTCACTCCGTTCCCTCCAGCGGTTGCGTCGCTTCTCTCTAATCTCGCTCGTAAGCATTTCCCCAAGCCCAGGGGTTTCTTCACCATTCTGAATATTTCTTATATTGTTGACTTGTCTTTATATGTACCTGGGCTTTCAGAAATGTCCAACGTCCCCTAGGGGTGTGCCTTTGGGCAGTCTTCCGCATCAGGGGGACAAATTTTCCATGGTGCTCGTGTGCTGGAGTAACATTACAGATGGCTTCATCCAATTCAGAGAGAAAACCTTCCCAGTCAGCCTTTCTGAAGTTGAATCTCGGCAGATACTCTGTTCAAGTTGAAGAAGCAAGAGTCACGATGGACTGGACAAAACCTCTCCATTAGTAGCAGCAGTGCAATGAAATTGAGTTTTGAAAATCAGGCTGCTGTACAGTTGACTCCTTGCTGATCCAATCCATTGTTGTGCTTAACCCAAGAAATATCAATGTTTAAATGGGAACCAAGGCGTGCTGAAAACAGTGCTATACTTTGTGACGGTTTTTGGGGTATCCAGAACTGTGAGTTACCTTTTTCCCCCCGCCCCCTGTGTGAGGGGAACTTGCTTGTGCTTAGTTGAGTGTCAGCTCCCTGCATCCAGCAGCCTGTTAGCCACCCAAGCATTCGCCTCTGGGCAATGCTAGCCCTTATTTTGCTTTGCAGGTTAATAATAGTTACTCCCCAGTCCTTGAGTCCCTTTGGGCTGGTCTACACTGGGGGGGGATTGATCTAAGATCTGCAACTTCAGCTACATGAATAGCGTAGCTGAAGTCGAAGTATCTTAGATCAATTTACCTAGGGTCCACACGGCGCGGGATCGACGGCCTCGGCTCCCCCGTCGACTCCGCTACCGCCGCTCGCTCCGGTGGAGTTCCGGAGTTGACGGGGAGCGCGTTCGGGGATCAATATATTGCCTCTTAATGAGACGCGATATATTGATTCCCGATAAATCGATCGCTACCCGCCGATACGCTGGGTAGTCTGGACGTACCCTTTGAAGCATTCCCCTGTAGTGCCCAGCCCCTTATCCACTGAACACGCACAGAAATACCAGATCTGCTGTCCCCAAAGGAACAGTGTATGCACCAGCTTGTATGATTCAGCTCAGGATTAGTACCTAACTTAATACTACAGCACTGAGATAAAGTGAAACCAAGGATAAGTTTATTACCAAAGATTCAAGGGGTAGTTAATAAGAATATTGGAAACAAATGGGTACATATAAAACAAAATCATAACACGCTTTCTAGAGGCTAAATTTAGCTAACAGTTTAACGTCCTGTCTAAAGAAATTTATCTCACCCTGAAGTCCTCGGCAGCACTTCAAGCAAGGTTGGCTGAGATTTCATATTCATGCATGTAAACACACTGCCTGTTTAATTCTTAGGTACTGAATAAGGGGATGTCTTCTTTGCCTTTTACTTATACTCCCCAAAGTTCATTGTCTGAACTCACAGAAAGGATAACCACCCGTGGCTTATTTTTCCTGCGTGCTGCTTCCCTATTGACTACACCTCTCTTTTTTGACCTTTGTATATACATAGGTTTCCACTGTGTTAGCTTACAATGCTTAATTTACATCCTGACAGAGAGACAAGTGAATAAATGTCTCTTGTCTGACACAAACCTGTTTTGTTCACCTCTGCTGGTGTCTCATACTTTGATACAGACACGAAGAACATATTATCAGTATATATATATACATAACTCCCTACCTAGTAGCTACACATACATTGCACAATGATTTTAATGACCATTGTGATCCTGGCTTTCATTTAAAAACCTTATTGAACAGCTGTATTATAGCTGTTCACACGATGTTCTTTGGTGAACCAGAATGTATGTACCAGAATCAGGACATTCCAGCTGGCATTAACAAGTTCTTGGGTCACACAGCTAAATTCACATCATATTACAAATGAAATTATGACTGGACTTGTTTTTAAATGTAAAACCCATTACCAAGAGTATGACTGATTTCTAGTGTTTTAAATGTAGGTACAGTCTGTTCTAAGCAATGTTTGCAAATGAAATGGCTGAGGCAACCTGCATAATTGGACACAAAAGGCCCCATGAATGTAATGAAGAAGTGGAAGAAGCCCAGAAAACTAAAAAGAAAAGGAAAGTAGATGAAGACACTTGCCAAAACCAGCACCAACGTAAGGTAATCAGTGTAGTCAATAATTTGTTATATTACACATGTATGTAGGTGGAGATCCATCATAGTTATATCTATTAGCTCATTTTCAATTCATGATCACGTCCTTCTGAAGAGGTATTTTTGCTCTTATTCCTCATGAATGGTGTGGCAAAAGTCAAACTCCCTGCTATTATATATTCCATTTTATATATGACTCTGTACAGACTTTTTTTACAATTACTAGTCCAGCATGTATAATTCCTCTCTACTTTCCTGCTCATGGTTTCTCTCAGGATGAGCCTGCAGATGAGACCTTTGAAAGTGTAGGGGGAGGAGGGATAAGAAGATTTAAGGATTTAGGAGAAAAAAGCACCCAGCTCTCTAGGGCCGGCTCCAGGGTTTTTGCCGCCCAAGCGGCGCAAAAACAAACAAACAAACAAAAAAAAGGCCGCGATCGTGATCTGTGGCGGCAATTCGACGGGAGGTCCTTCGCTCCGAGCGGGAGTGAGGGACCATCCGCCAAATTGCCGCCGAATAGCTGGACATGCCGCCCCACTCTGGAGTGGCCGCCCCAAGCACCTGCTTGGCAAGCTGGTGCCTGGAGCCGGCCCTGCAGCTCTCCTCCCCCCTTAAAAAAACCTATCCTGTTTTCTTTTCAAGAGTCACATCCATTTTCTCCTAAGATGTTGCATGTTCTTTTCCCTTCTCACCCAGCTGCTTTAGGTGGCCTGATCTGCAGGCTCAGGCCTTGGCTACACTGGCGCTGTACAGCGCTGCAACTTGCTGCGCTCAGGGGTGTGAAAAAACACCCCCCTGAGCGCAGCGAGTACAGCGCTGTAAAGCGCCAGTATAATCAGTGCCTGCAGCGCTGCACGCTCACTCGCAACGCTGCAAGCTACTCCCCTCGGAGAGGTGGAGTACATACAGCGCTGCGAGAGCTCTCTTGCAGCGCTGGCAGCGCGACTACACTCGCGCTTCACAGCACTGCCGCGGCAGCGCTGTGAAGTCCCAAGTGTAGCCAAGGCCTCAGTTTGAGAGAACCCAGGAGTAGGCCAGGTGGCTCTAGCCAAGGCCTCAACCCAGCCAAAACTCATATCTCCGTGTCAGTCAGTCAGTCACATCTGCATCTCTCAGCCTTTTCTCAGCACATGCACAATATATGCTGAACTCATGGAAAGTTTGAATTCCACATTTTTCAGGGAGATTTGTAATTTTTCACATCTGTGCCAGCTGTGAAATAACACAGCTGTTCAAAAGTTATGAGTTTTTGAAGAGGGTTGAGGGTTTGTTTTGTAGAATGATGATATGATAGATGTAGGCGGCTGGCTGTTTGAAATGATTATTTTAATGCTGCTGAGATTTTATTGTATTACTAATTTCTTGTTAGGGCACCTCGAGCCTTGTATAGGTATTTTAGTAGTAGTAAGAATTAACTATAATAATAATAAAGTATGTGTTGTATATTATTAGTTGTAGATGTAATAATAAATTTTGTTCCTGCTGCAAAAACTTGAAACCTTGAATCTCCACTTTAAAATCTTCTGCTAGAAAATACTAATGTTTTTAAGAAAGTTTCATAAAAATAAACATGATCCACACCGAACAACTACATGCTTTTTAAAGAAAAGTACATCTTTGAGCAGCGTTGCATCAGATTACATCAGTAAATCTACATCTGATGGAACATAGCACAAGGTCATATGACACAAGTCAGCCCAAAGCAATTATTGCACAATACATTAGATACCTGAGTTAAAATTAGTGTGGTATCTACTCTGGGGAAATTATAAGCATATCAAACATGTGAACTGAGTCTTATTTGCACCTGATTAGAGACTGAAGTGTCTAGATACCTGCTAGTTGCCAGGTAGACTTTGTTAATGGAAACTGCTGCTGGACTATTTTGTAGCTCTTTCATTAGGGTTCATTAAAAGTGTCGTTACATATTTGTTCAACCTAGCATGATAGATGAGAAACTATTATTATGAGCCATTGTGTTTAAGAATTACCTTAGTAAAAATACTTGGACCTAACAAAATTGGGACCTTGTTTTAGACTTTTCTTATCTGATTTTATGACTTCAATATGTGCACTAGCTCAATTTTATATTAGCAGATTATTAAATACAATTTAACAAAGGGCATGCTAATGTAATGAGAGAACCCTTAACGGTACCTGCTAGGTACCCTTAACGGTACCTACATTTTACCACATGGCATTTTGTGTCATGACTATCAATCAGAATGTATCAGAATCGCATCCACAATATATGGTAGGGGAAATATTTTCAGTGTGTGGAATAACGCTATATATGATGAAAAAAGGTCCCATCCTGCAAGGTGCTGATCTCTCCCTCAACTCCCACTGAAGTGAGTGGGAGTTGAGGGCACTCAGCACCTTGCAGGAGTCTCACAGTGCCTCCTATATTTGGATCCATATGCTCTTTCTATTTTCCTTGTCCTGTGTGCTTGTGTGGCAGAGTTCTCCATACTTTCAGTAGGCATTCAAGGCATGATTATTGCTCACCACACTCTATTCCATAGCTACTTTTCTCCTCTATATAGTACAGTTCCACAGCCTCCCTTTCATTTTAGCAACTGCAGCCATGGCACCTTTCCCCTACCTGCGTATAATGTAGAAATATCTTATAAAATTGCAATGGATCGTACAATCTCCATTGGAACTGGTTTTATTGCCTATGAAGGTCCCCAAAACTTTTTTTTTGCTCCCTTCTAGCAAAGTAAGAGACACCTGCAGGCTCCATAAACTGCTAAACTGAATTTTGTATGTTGAGTTCTTCATTTCGACTCTAATAAAGTGATCTCTGTGACTTTTCCTGCTGCTGTTTTCCTTTGATTGTGCTGATTTTTCTGCAAGTGGACAGCAAACCCATCTGCCCAGAACAGATAGGATAGTGTAAACTGAGTAGAAAGGTTTAAACAAGTAAACCTGCATGAAAGGGACACAGATTTAGCCCTGGTTTAAATGGGCACAACTCTACTGATGGCAATGGGAGGTGTGTACGGAGGGCAGAATACCACAGCTGAGTTAACCTAGATTGTGAGCTCTATAGAGCAGTGAAAGTTTCTTTATTGTATATTTGTCCAGCGCTAGACAGCAGAGTCCCTGACTGGGCACCTAAGCTACTGTAACTAGTAATTATTAATAATACCATGTGATCGGAAAGGAGAATGTTGCCTAATGATTGAGGGAAACCTAGCAATAGGAAATAGTGTTTTAAATGTTCTTGGTCCTATCACACCAATAGCATTAAGATGCCCTTTTGCAATACAATCCCCTTCATTTTTTCCACTGAACCCCTACATTATTTACTTAGTTGGGCATGTAAATGGTTCTTTGCTTGCACTCACTTTTTGTAGGAGAAGAAATCCCGCTTGTCAGCTGAGTTGTTTGGTGAGGATTGTGAAATCAGCCATGAACAGGTATATGAGTTCCTAAAGTACGCAGCTTTGGGAAAACGTCACAATGCAGCGCAACCCAGGTATAGTATATGTTTATATTCTAGACACAATCACATCCCATGCCACTGTACATATGCTAACCTACCTAAAGGCACATAAGTACTGTTTTTAAATATCCTCTGATTATTTTTGCAACATTGTCACCATATCGGCCATCTATTATATAGATGAGTCATAGCTAGATTTTGATTGTGTACTCATTTTGATGAACATGTACATGAGGCAAGTTATGGGGATGAATACTACAGTAAAGCTCAGAGCTCTGTCTTCCCCATGTACGTTGTTTACATGATGATGTGCTTGTATGGACCAATATGTAAGATAAAGGGCTAGATTCTGTTCTTACTGAAGTCAGTGAGAGCTTTGCCAGTGACTTACATGAGAACAGAACTGGTCCTATGTTTGTTTAATTTTAAAGTATTGATAACTGTATTGCTTTGATTTCTAATGCAGCTGGTGCCGTATTTATCACCAAAGACACCTGGCTAAGGTTGTGGTTATTGTTCTTCAGGAAGTCAGCCAGCTCTATTTCTACAGGTTCTATTTGCAGTTCAAACATCTCAGAAGGGCATTTCAACATGTAAGTTCCCAAACTGTGTTTCTATCAAGTAAGCTTTTTCAGCCAACAATGCCCAAGTGGTTTAACTGCTACAGTGAAATTATTCTCCTCCCACTGGGAAGTGGACATCTCTGAATCCCAAGGGGCAATATGAGAGAATCCCCCTCCCTTCCTACCTGCTGTTAGCCCAGGACAAAGGATCAAGCTCTGATATTAGCCCAGGACAAAGGATCAAGCTCTGATATTAGAAGCAGAGTGATTAAAGATTTGTAGTTTTTGAAGTCATAAAATGTTAAATAAAATACATCAACAGTTCCACACTACATGTATAATATTTTCTGCATCTTCAAGAGGGTGAGGATATTCTAAATATATCTCAGTAGACTTAGGACTTGTTTTCAGTGGGTATAAATTGGGAGAGGTTCACCAGCTGAGGATCTGTCCCATAGTGTTTGCAGACCATGCTGTGTTTTATGGTAACAATTCCTCCTGTTCCTTGAAGAGATTATTGCTGAGGCAGGATGTAGTAAAGTTCTTTTAATTTGCCCAGCTACATTTAATCCCCTTTATATGTCTTATTTATTTTAACAGTGTGCTTTGAATCAGTAAAATCTTAGGAAATTCTCCCTTAGCTGCAGCAAACATATGTTTCTAATTTAGAGCAGTTTCCTAACTTTCCAGGAACAAGGAACCATCAGTTCTGCTTCTGCCAATGAGATGCTGCACTGAGCCTGATTGCCTCTGGAAAGCCAAGGCTATAATATGATAATTGAGTAGCTACAAAAGAGTCCTGTATTATTCAGCTAAATCATTGTGATGTTCCCTTGAAAATGTATTGTTCTTTATAAATGATGGGCGAAGCCCAGAAATAAGTGAATAATGAGACAGCAGTATTTCTCGGCAGTAGAGGGAAAGGGGTGGTCCATCTGGAACAGAGGTGGAAGCTTGTGACAGGAAGATGGGGGGGACCAGGCAGCTGCAAAGCTAATTATGATTATATTTTTTTAATAAAGGTCACTTTAGTTTTCACTGCTGCTTGTTCCTTAACTCTTACCGCTGTAACAATTAACAGCATTTTACTTAAGAATATGGTGTGCAGATTGTGGATTTATGGAGCATCATGTCATGAGCAAAAACAACAAGGAGTCTTTGTAGCACCTTAGAGACTAACAAATTTCTCTAAGGTGCCACATGGACTAACACGGCTACCCCTCTGAAACATGTCATGAGCAGTTTCTCAAGAAGTTAGTTGCAAATCATACTCACTTAAACACAAAAAATTGCACTGAACCACTGAGGACATCTGTCTCTAACTTAAGTTAGTCTTGTATACAGGGCCGGCTCTAACTTTTTTGCTGCCCCAAGCAGCAAAAAAAAGCGCCGAACCCCCCGCCGAGCGCCGCGCCGCCGGACACCCCCCCGCCCCGCCGAGCACCACACCGCGCCGCCGGAACCCCCCCCCCAGCGCCGCGACCCGCGCCGCCCCCCCGCCGAGTGCCGCGCCACCGGATTCCCCCCCCCCCCGAGCACCGCGCCCCGCGCCGCCCCCCCCGCCGAGCGCCGTGCCGCCGGAGCCCGCCACCCCCCGCCGAGCGCCGCGCCGCCGGAGCGCCCCCCCCCCACGGAATGCCGCGCCGTGCTGCCACCCGCCACCCCAAGATTGGCCGCCCCTTACCAGGTGCCGCCCCAAGCATGTGCTTGGTTGCCTGGTGCCTGGAGCCGGCCCTGCTTGTATACTTACCCTTCTTTGACCTCAGTGGAATTACACTAGTGGCAAATTTGGCATGGGGAAAGATAAAGTGTCAGAATTTCCATAGTAGTAAGAGTACTGTTCCTTACTTGTTAATTTAATTTTGAAATATTTTACTTTTGTTTGTGCAGCAAAGTCCTTTAACATGTTTTCTTTTTTGTTCGATAACAGAGATTCAGTTTACCGCCTACTTCAGCTAATTTTATAGCTAGTGTGTGTGGAGAAGGAATAAGTATGAAACATCAGAACAGCATACAAGGTACCTCGCTTTGCACTGTCAGTTTCAACAATTGTTTACCCATTTCAGAGGATGTTTTGAATCTGTTTGTATCCTATGCAATCAATTTTAAACTAAATATAGTTTATGCAGGATTACAAAATACAACTGGTTTAACTCTGAAATAAATATCTCTAGCTAATTTCTATTAGTCTGTTTTGCTTATTACCAAAAGTAAATGTGAAGGAAGTTTACAACAACAAAATTGTAAAAGGGATATTAAAGCTGCAAATTTTTCTCTTATGAAGCTGTTGTAAGTATTTACACTATCATTCTAAAATGTATTTTATAAGAGAAAGATCTCTGAAATAGATTCAGGCTTGTTAGGTATTCATTTCTTGACTTCTGCATTAGTCTCAGTAATAATTCTTTGTTATGCTGAACAGTGAACTAGGTAAACTACAGTGTGGTGACAGCTGGCTTCTCATTATTTATATTCCTTGTGATCCTAACTGTAATTTTAGGGATCGGTCTTACACTCTTTGCACACTCAAAACTCCACTTAAAGTCAGTGGAAATTCTCAGTGCAAAGAATACTGAATCGGGCCCTGAACGGATGAATTAGCAAGTTTTACTTTGTAATGTTTTCATAGATAAAGTTTTCTAAAATCTGGACAATAAGCTACAGTCACAGATTGGAGTTTCAGATAAGTTTTTCCTGAAGTTATGCTTCTTTATGTGACTTCAAACATAACGGTAGAAAGGCTTGTTTAGTCTGGTGATCTGGGGACTGGACGGGGCGTCAGGAGACCTAGGTTTAGTTCCTAATTTACAGGCTTCCTCTGTGACCTTGGGTAAGTCATTTAACCTACCCTGTACCTCCATTCCCCTTTAAAAGGGGGCAAATACCGCCTTATTTCCCAAGGGGATTGTGTGGATAAAATCCATTCTGTTTGTCACGTACTATGACAATGGTTAAAAAATAACTTGGATAGTTCAATAAACACTGTAACAAACACCTTTGCTAGAACTTGTATTTTCCTAGTGTAACACATATCCTTAGTATCACCTAGTGGAGTGATCCCCAAACTGGGGTGCAGAGGAACTTTGGGGGAAGGGGGAGAGGTGGCAGGGCCGGGGCCAGCCCCCTCAGGGGTGGGAAGGGACCACCACGTTTCCAGCCTCAGTCCTCCCCAAAACCTGTTCATCCTCCCAGTCCTGCTCTGCCCTCACTCCTTCTCCGCCCCCCAGACCAGCTCCGGTCCCAGTTGCAGCTCCACTCTACCCCTTGCCTGGCTCCGCCCTCATTCCTTCTCTATCTCTAGCCCCAGTTCCACCTTCAGCACAAGCTCCGCTGCTGAGGAAGCCTTGGCTGTGCACTAATGGAGGAGCAAGGGCAACTGAAACAGTTTGAGCACCACTGACTTAGTGGAAAGATCTCTCTTTCTGCTTGCTTTGAGGAGTTAATAGCAACAACAGATAAGATGAAATTTTAAATAATTATAATACTTAGCATGTATCAAAGCAGGGCAGTATCATTATCCCTATGTTAGAGATGGTAAACTGATGCAGAGATAGATGAAGCGACTTGCCTAAGGTTACCTAGCAAGTCAGTGGCAGAGCCATGAATAGAACCCAGGTCATCTGAGTCCAGTCCATTGCTCTGTCTGCTAGTCAACTCTGCCACCACTCAAAGTGAAATGCGATAATGTGCATGTTAAGTACAGTAGTTTATCCACTCTTAAGAAATACTGTATGAACTTGTTGGCAGCTTTTAAAAGTGTAATTTCTTATTATAGGTTCAGCTTCTGCCTCTAGTGGACGTATTTCTAAGAACTCAGACCTGCAAAAAGACCCGATCATTGAGAAATACGGCAAGGAAAAGCATGGTCTGACCAGCTATATTCTAACCTTGGAAGAGATGAGAAAATACGATTATCCTTTAGAAGGTCAGGCCATATACATTTTGGTAAAAATCCCAGCCTAATATATTTAAATAAATCCCATTGGTTTTCACTGGGAGTTTTAGTTGCACAAGGAGTGCAGGCTCTTTAGCAAAGTCATCTCAGGCTTTCATTCTCCTCATCTATACCTGATGAGTTACATGAGACAGATTTCTTCTTCTTGTTCTCAGATCTCTTATTTTTCTTTCTAGGATCCCCTGGGTGTGAGAATTATGTCCACACACAGTGCGAGAGCCCGAGGACAGACAGCAGCCCCCTCTTTGGGCTGGATTGTGAAATGGTATAAAAATACTTCTTGTCTTAAAGAATGATAAGAAATTAGTTGTACAACCTCCGCTGGCTCCAAAAATAAAGTCAGCCATCCTCTGCGTGTTCTAGAGCATTTCTACCAAAAAAACACAGTTGTAAAGACACTATCTGCCCATCTGCACCAGCAATTCTTCTGTCAGTAGCACGAGGGCAGCCTCCCCAGTGAGAGAGTTCTCAAAAAAAAAAATGCAGCATAGCCAAGACGTATGCGTTAATGCTCCCACCATAACACTCAGCTCCACAGTGGTTCCCCACATACCATGCAGGAGGCAGGACAGACAGATCCACTGCTATGCAGACTGTCCCTCTCTCTGCAGAATGGACATGAGGAGGATCATGGGGGCTGTTGCAGCCTTTGCACACTAGAGATGGGGAAGTGGGAGAATTCCTTCTCCTTATGCATTTCCCCAGCGCCAACACAGTTGTTCAGGCTCTGTGCTGCGCTGAGGATTGCCCCTTCATGCACTTTGGTCCTGGAAGAAGAGCCTTGTTTTGGCATCACCTGCGCCCTTTTTAAATAGGTGGGCCCATCTCTTGCTTTAGCACTTCTTGGCAGAGCAGTTGCAAAATTCAATCAGTTGTGGCACTCTGGGTGTAAAGTATGAAGTTATTCTGTGATCAGTTCTTCCTCTTAAAGAGTAACTGCGTGTTACAATTTCATGTGCACCTGCTACATTTGTAATGGGCGTCAAAGATTAATCAGAACTGTTTGCACTATTGAAAACTAGTACACCGCTACCTCGATATAACGCCACCCGATATAAGACGAATTTGGATATAACGCGGTAAAGCAGTGCTCTGGGGAGGCGGGGCTGCGCACTCCGGTGGATCAAAGCAAGTTCAATAGAACACGGTTTCACCTATAACGCGGTAAGATTTTTTTGGCTCCCAAGGACAGCGTTATATCGAGGTAGAGGTGTAATAGAAGGTAAATCTTCCAGGTTAGTAACTTTTTTAGTGGTGATAGCAATTATTGCAATCAAAGCAGATTTTAATCTGCTGGTATTCTTGAGACAACTGATTGGCAATAAACCCAGTGCTGATTTCTGATCTGACTTTTTTCTTTTTATTTCTGCTAGTGCCTCACTGAGAAGGGGAATGAAGTAACTCGAGTCTCACTGGTGGATGCAGAGGGTCGGTGCATCATGGATGAGCTTATAAAACCTGAAACCCAGATACTGAACTACCTCACCAGGTATCCGGTATATAAACTTCCTCCGTGCTTCTCCTGTAAAAGTGAGAGCCAGTCAGACTGAGTCTGGTCCATGTGGCCTTTCAAGAATGTCTGATGCACTTAGCTTTCTGCACTGTTCCAAGAAAAGCCTGGATTACAGGTTAATGATTCAGCACAGATTACTCTTTTACTATCCAGTACAGGTTACTCTTTTACTGCTAGTTATAGCAGACATGGTAGAGCATGAGATAGCAATCCAGGCCTGTGCTCTATAAAATGAGTATATTATTTCACTAACTTTCAGAGGTACCAAGAGCTGAGCTGTGTGGAACTTTCATAATGAAACCAGGCAAAATTCAAGCTACATTTCATCCCCAAAATTTTAAGATTGGGCCTAATTTCACGCTTTTGCACATCTGGAAAATCCCTTCTGCTACTTTCAGCAGCCTTCCTTCACCCAACAGGCCCCAAAACATTTCCTTACCAGTTTAATAAATCCCCCTGTGCTATGTCCTCGTCACACTAGAATAATTTATACAGGAAGCCACAGTTATAAATCTGACATGGTCACATTTGTAATCTATGTATTTTATGTGTCTTGCTTGAAATAATCTCTAGTAAATGAAGTTGCTAATACGTTGGTTTATATTTGCCATTTTTGTTTTGAAGATACTCAGGAATCACAAGAAAGATTCTTCTTCCAGTGAAAACAAAACTGCCAGAGATTCATGACAAACTAAAGAAATTGCTTCCCCGTGATGCGGTATTAGTGGGTCACTCTTTAAATGTTGACCTCCACGCTTTACAAGTGAGCAAGCTCTTACGAGGATTTCCCCCAGCCCTGTTGGACCTGTTTTGTCTGGTGCTTTTCATACTTGAACCAAAATAATTCTGGTTTAGAGCTGTAATCACTTATTTACCAGGCTTTTGTTAAGATGGCCTACGGGTGTAAAAATGTATAAGTTTAAAACATGAGGACTTCTAAAAAACACAGAAGTCAAGAAGTAAGAAAGCTGTAAAAGTCTTCACCAGCAGCCTTAGCTCTATATCCTCGTTTCCCTTCAGTCATTGCTAGATACACCTAATTGTATTGTGGTAAAGACAAATCTTTCGTATGGTAAATTTAAATGACCATAATATATCATCCTACAACTGAAGAGCATAATCTGTGCCCATTTTGCCAGTTTATATATTAAGTAGAGGGGGATTTCAGACCCCGTCTTGTGGTAATGTGTAGGGTATTTTGTTGGGCACCTATGGCCTGTATGTACATGATGAACATGCAAAAAGTTGACCTCTTTTTATGTCTGGAATCTGGGCCAATAGTCAGAGGGTCTGTGGGAAACAATTGGGGAACCCAGCCCATAGGAGGACTTATCTCTGCATTTGCAACCTCTTCTCCTTGTATTTCACCACATGGAATTCTGTCAATTCTTCCTTATCCCCCAGGGAACATAAGAGGCTATCACAAGGTTAAGAATGGGCTTATAATGGAAAGCCCGTCACAGTGTTAACTGTGGAGTTACTACCACAATTCCATAATACTGATGTTCTTTTACTCATATTGTTGGTGACATTCTCTCTTCTCCAGATGATACACCCCAGTGTTATTGACACCTCATTGCTTTTTGTCAGACACAAAGGTCGACGGTTCAAGCTAAAATTCTTAGCAAAAGCTGTTTTAGGGTACGTTTTTTTACTGTGTTGTCATAGTTTATGCCAACGGATAACCAGTATTACTATGTAATATTTTACCAATCACAATTATTACACCAGGTGCATGAGTGTTTATCTAAAACTTAATATGTTTAGAAAAATCAGATTATATAATGTACATGAAATAACACATGTAATGTGAATTATACTAGTACACTTCTACCCCGATATACATGTAATGTGAATTATACTAGTACACTTCTACCCCGATGTAACGCGACCCGATATAACACGAATTCGGATATAACGCGGTAAAGCAGTGCTCCGGGGGGGTAGGGCTGCACACTCCGGCGGATCAAAGCAAGTTCAATATAACGTGGTTTCACCTATAACACGGTAAGATTTTTTGGCTCCCGAGGACAGCATTATATCGGGGTAGAGGTGTAGTAGGCGATGTATGTATTCACAGTAAAGGTATGTCTACACTGCACACTCCTTATGGCAGTGTGTTGAGTACAGACATTACAAGCCCCCCAAGCACAGGTATAGATAGCAGTGTAGATGGTGAGGCACTGCTTAGGCGAGTCGAGCATATCGTACCCTATATGGCTCTCTACACACCCAAGCAGCGCCTGCTGCTATTTTAGCAGTGTAGTGACCCACTGCCTCCCTGCTGCTGGAGCCTCTCTCTGGTGTGGAGAAAGGCTCTGGCAGAGGGGAGGCAGTGGGGAAAGACTCCACATACCCTCCATGTTGCTGCCAGTGAGTGTACAGTGTAGACTTACCTTAAGAGTCCTGCCCTGAACATTAAACAGTTGAAGTGGACATGGCAAAGAAAGGATTACTATCTCCATGTTACAGGTAGGAAATGGAGGTAGAGAGGTTAAGTGACTTGCCTAAATCATACAGTGACTATGTAGGAGAGCTAGAATTGAACCGAGATCTCCTAACTCCCAGTCCAGTGCCTCAACTACAAGACCATGCTTCCTCTAATTCTGTTAATTGTGAGCTGCTGAATCTTACATCTAAGAGGCCAGGATACTCTTTTTCAACACTTTGGCTTGAATGTGTCTAATTCACACACATGACTAGGAGACTCATTTCAAATTAGCAAGAAAGTGAATACAGCAAGCAAGGGTAATGTTTCAGGAATTGTGCTTTGACAAGTTTATTTTGAGTTTTTAATGATATTCCATAGCGTGCCAGCAAACATTCTATAGTATGTTTTGTAGACATAATGTATTCTTTAGTAGTAATGGTTTGGTGAGATGAGAGGAGAGACTGCTGTACTACATGCAAATTATGAGATGGGGAAACTAGCAGAGTGTAGCTGGTTGAAGATAAAGATAGCTAAGGTCTGTCAAAGCACAATATAGTCCAAGGCATCTATGAAATCTTTAACAGTGGTAAGCAATATTGAACATTGCAAAAATTCTTTATATATTTCAATGGCTTTTGGAACATTTCAGAAGAACACGGTTTCAAAGATAATTGAAATACAACAGTCTTTGAGCACAGGAATAAATATACCACCTGAAAAGAACAAGCTATGGGCTTCTGAAAAACTAAATACTATATCATTTAGGGTGTGAAAACTGCTAACCTTTCTGTATGTTTTACTTTGACATTTTAGGAAGGAAATTCAATGTGAAAATAAAGTTGGTCACGATCCAACAGAAGATGCTGAAGCTGCACTTGAATTGCTTCAATACTTTATTGACCAGGGACCCAGAAAGGTATGTAACTTTGTAGGATATTAAAAAATAACTTTAAAAGCTCAATAGATATAGTTTGTAGCCCTCCTAAAGAAAAAGAAAAAGTTGATTGTTTCATGGTTTCTTTTTGTTAGGATAATTGTGCACTTGGACCCTGATCCAGGAAGATAATTATGCTTTAAACATGCAAGCATCCTATTGACTTTAGTGGGACCATTGATGTGCTTAGAGTCAGGCACATGTTAACGTGCTTTGCTGAATCAGGACTGCTATCATCATCTCTGGGAGCAGCATTCCCCACTTGTGGAATGTACAGGGACACTCTATCAGTCTTGGTAGAAATTGGCTGATCTTCAGGAATGCTCCAAAATATATCCTGGTTTTTTTTTTTTAAATCCCTCTAGTCTCTCCATTATGCTCATGTTATTGGTCTTTTCCCTGTTTTCAATATTACCCATTTTGGTTCCAGTTCTTTTTCCATGTCTTTTGCTAATTTAAGGCACTTGTACACTTTCACAGTTGCAAGGGATTGGCTGTTATGCACAACTCTATCTCCCAAATCCTTGGCTTCCAATTCTAAATCAGAGATGACTTTATGGAGACACATTGCTGGATTGATGCCCGTGAATGCTGTGTGCTTGAAAAGTACCTTGAAAAGGAATTAGTGTGTTTTTGTCTTTCTAGGTAGTAGAACTAAATTTGGAGACAGTGCTGTCAGCCCCAAATCTGATGGAGTCGTCACAGCAAAAATCTGCATTACAACTGCAACAGAATGGAGTCCAGAAGCAGTCAAGTGAACCTCCAGGCATACTCAAACCATGGTAGTAGGACTTCCAATGCATACACAGCCAGTTCATTGGCGTCAGTTCTTTGTGAAATCATATTAATACATTGTTTTACCTCAAAATGATATTACTCTCTTCCTCTCAAAATATATTACTTGCTATTGAGTTACACTAATCTAACCATTTTTAAAAATTAAAAGGCTTAGATTACTTCATAACAGTGAATTTTATGTGATTCTCATTTTTTTAATATATTCAGGACACAAGATGATTATTTTCAGGCAGTGGGAAGTTTAAGTTAGTTTTAAAAATTCTCTTTCAAGGAGAACTAGCATTTTTTTTAACAAATACTTTCTCAAAGGTTTCTAATTCAGTCTAAACTAAGAGTTAGTTTTAAAGATGAGTTGATATTTACCATGACTCTGTTAGTTTTTTAGACCATTTGAATGCTACTGGCCAAAAAACTCTCCTTTTGAGCAGAAAGGAACTAGCCTCTTCTGGCTTGTGTCAGAACAGTCTGAGCACTTTGAATAAACAGGTAAGTGAACTTAGAACAGATTGTTCTAAATATGTATCTAAGAAATAGAAGTTCTACACATTCTTGTGTTTTTTGGGTTTTTTTTTTTTTTGCATTTAAAAAAGTTGAGTAACCTAAAATGGTAAATGTCAGCAACAGTCTTAATGCTTCCTTGGGTGAATCAATTTTGTCATCTTTGAAAATACATTTTGATCCTGTATTGTCCTGAAATATGCCCATTTTATGGGCAAGTAAATAGGAACTACAAATAGGTGAAGTGACTTGCCCAAGGTCACCTACAGAACGAGAGGCAAAGTTGGGAATTAGAAGCTAAAAGTTCTCATTTGCAGGCCCCTGCTTTAATCACTTGACTGCATACCCTGACCATCATTACTGTGTGAATTTTTTCCCCCTGTAGATACTTAAAAGAGCTATACAAGAAGTTCCTCTGTCCTCATTCAGTGTCATTCAGTTCGCTTTGCGTTCAGAGCATGTTGCACCAGACCTTGTTGCTGAAGTTTGTGAAAAGGTAACAAAGCTATATCTTAGAATATTCTTTAAAGCTGAGCTTGGAGAGGGACCCAGCACTTTTCAGATTCTTTGTTTTGTAAAATCCCTGCATTAACTTGTATTCCTATAGATGAGAATCCAGCTAGCTGACATGCTGACTGTCTATGCGGGTCCATTTGATAAAGACTTTTGCCTGAAGTCTTTAAGGAGAGAATTTAAGAAGTGTGGTCCTATCCAATCACTTACTGTGCTCACTGAAACACACCAGGTGAATAACAGAGAGAATCCTTTTAACTATGTTAACTTGCTGACATACAAAGTCACTGTTTAGTTTTACTAAGAGATGTGGCTCAGTGGAGGGGTGGAGATGGTACAACTTAAACACTGATTGGTCTGCTTGTTTGGCAGTGTGGTCAGCACCACCAAGAACTCATTGTGGAAAAGCTATTGTAAACAGCCAGTATGGTTTAACTCCACCTTTGTTGTGCTACTAGCTCAAACAGTGGTCTTTCAAAGAAACTGTAGCATAAGAGTCCAGGATACTGGGGCGATGGAAATTTTCTCTCCTTAGTGGAGGGAAGAGCATTAAGGCCCTTAATGGCAAAACAATGGGTTGTGAGTTAAGTTAAAGCAATGAAAAATCCTATTTAATGCTGTGTCTTTAATGTATTACATATAGAATATAAAAGGCTTCTTAGGATATCTTCCAACAACCTGTTAAACACTTATTTGTGAAAGGAGAGGGATACTGTAATTGAAGACTCAGCGTAATATTCTTCCTTTTAAAAGCCCCACATCTGTATCCAGTATGAAGTATTAGAAGCTGCTCAACTTGCTATGGAAAGTCTGAATGGAGCTGATGTTGCAGGGTCCTATATTAAGGTATATAAGCATGTGCTAAAAGCCTGAATTATATTCAACGTAGGACTACATTAAAATATGGACATGAAGTATTTTTATAGCCTCTTTCATCAGAGGATCTCAAAGAACATTACCAGCATTAATGAACTAGGCCTCACAACACCTGTAAAGTTTACAGAAGTAATTAAAACCATTTTACAGATGAAGAGATTTGGTTACAGAAAGGTTGTGACTTCCCCCAGATCGTACAGCAAGTCAATGTAAGAACCAGGAATCCTGGCTCCCAGTCTTATGTTCTGAATGTAAACCCTCCTTAGGGTTCAAGTTGCTAGATGTCCTCAATGACTGTATTAGTTAAGGTTGCCATGGCACCCTGGTCTCAATCTTGCTATGTCTCGATCTGATCATCTATCAAAATGGTATATAGTCAGTAATTCTTTGTACTAGATTCTTACCATCTAATTATAAGTGATGTATTTAAGATTATCTGCCCATCATGGGGTCCACTCACTGCTAAGGATGACGCCTCCTGGCTGCTCTGGGGGATTAGCTCCTTCCAGATGCTATGTGCTGCTTTGGTGGTCGCTCAACCTGTCTCTGCAACATTAGCTGCTCCTTCTTCATAATGTGGACCTCTGGCAAGATCACTATGCATGTTTCCCCCTTCTGGGGTATCAAAATCTTCAGCACAAACTGTTCCAGGCAGTCTGCTCTCCACTGCCTGGTCTGTGCCACTTCCCCAGTGACTGGTAGGGGGACCTAGGCCCGCTCTCTACTCTGGATTCCAGTCCCAGGGCCCTCTCAGCAGCAGCCAAGATCTGCCCTAACCTATAGCCTTTCCTACCTTTCTATGGCTCTCTCCCCTTCTCCAGCCCAAACTCCCTCCTCCCAGGGAGTAACTGTGCACTACCCTCTATAGTGCCAAACACCCCCTCCCCCCCTTCTCCCAGGGGTTGACTGTATTCTACTTCTCTGCAGCTCTTGAGCTTTGTACAGGCCTTTCTGTTCCCATCCAGCTGAGCCTCATCTAATTAATCCCTGCTACCTGGCTGCTCCTCCAGGTGCAGCCTGGGGAGTTAATTGGCTCAGCTAGCCACCTTAACCCCTCCAGGCGGATGTACATAACCCAAGGAATGTTTAGAGAGCTGCAGACACACTCATTTTCTTTAGACAAACTTGTTTGTCAGACTTCTGGGGAAAAATGTAATTTGTAAATAGAAGGTAGAATTCCTGAGACCCATAGTCCCTAAAACAGCTCAGACTGGCACGTTACATGTATTTCCATTTGATACGCCCAGGTTCAGAGACCCGTCACTGTGATGATGCTAGACTGTGACATGCTGATAAAAGAGCTAGAAATGGATATTGAAAACGAAGGTGTGATTTATGTGACGGGGCTGAAGAAAACCCTAACTGAGACAGACTTGCAAGAGAAATTCAGTCATTTGAAAGACCTGCAAGCTCTTTTCTGGCCTAGGGATCTCAAAAGTGGGAAGCACAGAAATTACTGTTTCCTGAGTAAGTAAATGTCACACACAACACCCAATAGGCCTAATTTTGCAGACACTCCTCACCTGGGCCTCCCATTGAAGTTAGTGGAGACTATACTCCCTGTAGCTCAGAGTAAGGTGACACTATGCATTGCCATTGGATCATTTCTAGCCAGCTGCCTAATCCCTGTCACCCATGTAGCTACATTTTGCTTTAAACTTACAGGAGTTTTTAAAAAATTAATACTACTTTAGATATTAATAGCTCCTGCATCTAGGGGAGTTCCGAAGTGCTTCACAAACTATATACCCACTCCAGCACTGAAATTCCTCGGGGGGGGGAAGATGGCTGCCATGCAGCTTGCAATCTGACAAGTGCCATGGCTTGTTTGTCAGGAACTCGGTTTATGGTCTTATCTAAAAAGACATCCAGCCAGTAAGCTGTGTAGAATTCAGCTGACCTACCCAGGGATGGCTGAAACGCTGAACAAACTCCACTGGAATTTGGATCTGTGGCTCTACAGAGTCCGATGCTTAGACTGAAGCAGAAGACGATGCTCCCCTTGTGAGACTGTGCTACAACAGTGACTCTAGGCCTAGTCTCCCATAGGCCACAGCTTTGCCCTCTGGGTGCTGAGAACTACGACTACTGACCTAGGGTACTTGTGTTTTGTTTTTTCTTTTAAGAGTTTCAAACCTCAGAAAGTGCCCTAGAGGCTCTTCAAGATATAAACGGGCAAGGAGCTGAAGGCAGCCGACTGCAAAGTAGGAAAGCTCTCACTCCTAGCCACCTCCACAGATGGATTTGTCATATGGACCATAATGATGGGAAGCCTAGTCAGCTGGCACATCACATCCTACATGTGAAAAAGGAACAACTATCTACCTCTGTGAGTTAAATACCTTTGTCATAGTAAATCATAAGGCAAGGTAGAGTGGAATGAATACAGCTCTGGGAGCTGGGAAACCAGACTTTCCAATCATAGGTCAGACACTGACCTTCTATGGCTTTGGATAAAATTTTTAACTTCAGCTTCCTGTCTATAGAATGGGTTTACCTTATTCTGGGGGCAGAGGGGTGTTTAAGAATGAATTAATATTTGTAAAGCAGCTTGAAGATGTAATGTGTTACATATTTTAGTGTAGAATCTGTTAGACAATTTCAAAAGACCAGTGCAACTGGTTTCAGTAGAATACAATGCTACACAGGAATCCGAGACCTACATTTTTCAAAAGCAAAAAGACCCGGTGTTAAAATAAAATATATGGGGAGAAACATGAAAAAGAGGGGGTCATATGCAATGGGGATGGCTGTTAATAAAGAGTATAGATTGATGGGGATCTCCATGGTTGAGTACCTCAAAGGAAAGAACAAATAATCTTTACTGGCTAAAATTGCAAATCAGTTTGCAACAGTCCTGTGATTCCCTGCAGCTCCCCAGTCACCATGCTTCAACTCCAGCCTGGAGAGACCACCTAGGAATGACAAGATAAGGTACCAACCATCTATCCATGGCCATTCAGACCCTGGTCACAGAGACTGCCAACAAAAGATTGCTAGTCTTCATGTTGTACATTCACATCCAGTAGGAACTGTAGTGAGTCCAACTGCTTTTAAGGCAGCAGTCAAACTTGGATTGCTGATGAAACCTAGGACAATAGGATCTAATACTAATACCATTTTGTTCCTGTTCTACCCAGGAGCAAGACCTAAGGAAAAAGCTGAAGAAGTTAGACCGCAGTATCAAAAAGCTTTATAGAAGTCTGGAGAATAATACACTTTGTGTCGTTCTGTTGCCAGGTGTGAACAGGTAATATTTACAAATAGTTTTCAAAGTGGCCAGAGAACAACGTATTGCCAAGCAAGTTAGTATTTCCTGCATTACAATGAAATTTAACACTGGAAATGGGGGGTGAAAGGGATTCTTCATAGAATCATAGCTTGTAAGGCCAGAAGGGACTATGAGGATCATCTAGTTTGACTTCTTGCATAACATGCATGCTAAATAAAATTTTATCCAGTAAATACTGCATCAGGCCTATAACTTCTAGTTGAGCCAGAGCATTGAAATCAATTGTGATATGATGGAGGCTCAGATTAGGCCTCCATACCTCAATTTGCTAAACTGCCAAGGAAATTCTTCTCATTTCAGTTGTCACCCTTCACTTGCCTTCCTGTCTTTGATAAAGGTTTCTTCCCACACCCCCTCCTATTTTAAATGAATGTAGTTTCATGCCCTCCGGTCTTGCTAGTAATGAGTTTCAAGCACTCACATAAAGGGGCAGGTTGGCACCTCTGGAAACTGTAGTCCTGAATTTATACATATAACAGCTACAGACCAGGCAGCAGGTGTGCGCACTTCCTTACACAGTCCTTACTTATATGCTTCATCTTTGACTTGGGACCACATCTAGTGAGAAGAGGAGGGTGATAAATTGTTCTCCTTAACCACTATGGATAGGACAAGAAGCAACTTAAATTGCAGCAAGGAAGATTTAGGTCAGAGTAGACATTAGGAAAAACATACTAATTAAGCACTGGAACAAATTACCTATGGAGGCTGTGGAATCTCCATCACTGGAGACTTTTAAGAACAGGTTAGACAAACTCCTGTCAGGGATGGTTTAGATAAAATGTCCCTGCCTCAGAGAAGGGGACTGCACTAGATGACATAAGGTCCCTTCCAGTACATTTCTATGATTTTATAACCAGTGTATTCTTCCTAAGCCATTGAATACCCATCGAGTGGTAACGGGACTTACTGGACTTGAAAGGCTCCATGTGTTCTCAAAGCCAGTTTTTTGGATGCTGTTAGATGATGGATTTTTCAGTATTCTAAACAGGCTATGTAATTTCAAACTACTTAGAATGGTAACTTGATATTATGAATTAGAAAAATTCAAGTGCATTCAAACTTCACTTTTGTTAGCCAGAGACCTTGTCCTTGGCTATGTACTTATTTCAGTTAAATCTTCCCTCTACTCCAGAGCTAATTCAGCATCCCCCTATTCCATTCAGATAGAGATTGGACCATTTTGTTCAGTTATATTCTTGGCTTTCGTTCATCTTCAATAGAAAAGGCATGATTATTTCATGGAGATGCAGAGAACATTTACTATTTACCTTTCTTGTATACGAAAAAAGGGCATACTGTGAAATTAAATGGGTCAGAGGCTTCTCTGAATGAGCTCTTGCCTGTTTGACCATGCGTGCTCTTTACCATCTGTGAAAGGGGTTTTGAAAGTAAAGAGATCGGTGTGCTGTCAATGAGGTGTTTGCACCATCTTCCATACCAAACAGAGCTGTCCCTGAAGGTTATTCTCTGCCAGAGCGAGACTGGGACAAATACATACTTGGGTTTAACTTGGACTTCAGATGAATGAATTTAGATCAGGGCTGCACATAGTTGCAGCCTAAGGTACTTTTATGGCCCCCATCACCACAGTATCTGAGTGACAATCTTTATCTTCACATCACCACTGGGAGGATTATCTCCATTTTACAGATAGAGAGGCCAAGTGACTTGCCTGAGGTCCCACAGGAACTCTGGGGGAGCAAGGAGTTGAACCCCTTGTCTCCCAAATTCTAAGATAGTGCTCTAACCCCTGAATATCCTCACTTGCCTGAGCATCTTATGCAGCTTATGGATTGCAGTTCTGCTGGTGTTTGCTGGCTCCACTGACACTTAATGCAGGGTAAAAGAGAACATATTACAACAGTATCAAAAAGTTACTCTTGCTTCTGTTGACTCTGGTTACTTGAGTCAGGACGGATCACATGGGTCCTGTTGACATTGCTGCTCTATCTCGAGTAATCTGTTGATTCTAATCAGGTTCTTAACCAGAAGCACAGATGCAATTTACTTCAGTCCATCCAAATTTGGTATGGCCCTTTGCTCAAGTCAGGACTAGGTGGGCATTAAGCTAAGTGGCTTATCCTGTCATATAAATTGACTAATAATATATTGGTTGTTCATTCAGCTACATGGTAACAGTAAGGAGGCTGGCTAGCGCCAATTATACCTTCTTTTAGTTTAGAAGCTCGGTTTATTGCGTGCAGATATCCTGCATCACCTTGCTGTAACATCAGGAGTTATTTTTCAATTGCTTATCAGCCACTTTGTGTACTAAATAGACTGGTTTGGCTGTTCAGAGCTCCAGCAAGGGATTCACAGTGCAGTCTTTCTTTCAACCTGCTACAGCAGTTGGTATATGCAGTCTAGTGCAAGTGTATTTTTTGCTAAGCTCCACCTGGAAGACTGCCTTACCTAATCAGCCCTGGGGGAAGCCTGAACTCTGGGATAAGCTGCTGTAGGCTTTTTTGAATTCTCTTCTCTGTCCTTTGAACATAAGCCCTGGGTGTAGAATCATGTTTGAAGGGGGTTTTATGGGTATATGCATTTTGCTGCAGATAAGCCTGAGATTGTAGAGAGCAGCTGTGAATTAATTGCTGTATTTTCCCCTACATGTGATTTGCCAATGAAGACCTCATCTTTTTTCCCTAATTACTCATCAGAGCTCAAGTGGAAGAGTGTAGAAAAGGGCTCTTTGTGCATGGCCCCCCTGAGAAACCCACTATAGAGTCCAGACTCGAGGTTGGATTCACTCTCCCCGTCACATTTCCCCTCGTAATCCTGCACATAACAGTAATCTCACCACTTCCAAACTGTTAGTTCCTGCTGGGTCCCATGCACAGCGAAGGGGGAGGCAACCAGTGGACCTGAACAAGGGTGCCTGCTGCAAGGATCAGACCAATTGGCAGAACAGTCTGTGGGAGGTAGCTGCACCAGCAGGGACCGCATGGCAGCCTTAGACCATGACTGTCAGCGTATCCCCTGGCTCAGGAGAATGGAGTCACTGTCCCGTCTTGGGAGAAGTTTCCTCTCATACCAAGAAACAAGGAGTATTGACCCTCCTGTGGCTTTCCCACCTAAGGGAGAAGCTAGTCCCAGATACATTTTATTGTTATAATGAATACACTCTAGTCTTTCTTGGGTAAATCCGCCTACCTCCCTACAAGACCATAGCCTAGTTCTTCAGCCTCTTGAAGCTGGATGGTGTCACCATGATGAATGTTGATTAGCTGCTAACTTACTGCAACTGACCATTTGCTCGGAAGAATGGAAGTAACAGATTTCTCTTCTTTATGTTGCAGTGTTTATGGATCATTCTCTGGCCTTGGTCTGATGGGAATAAAGGAAGAAAGCAGGAGTAGTGCCTGTTAGACTGCCAGGTTTTAGAAAAGTCTTTTAAGATTTTTTTTAAAAATTAATTCTATACCCCAAGAACAAGAGGCTCTGCCAGTGTACTTTAACATTTAAAAATAAAAACAATTCAAAACTGTTAATGCAGCAACCCCTTCTTCTATTAACACTTCTAGCTTTGGTGCTTTTGGCTGGCTAGTAGCCAGCTCAGTGCTTAGGGAGCTGTGTGTGTGCAGATACTGCCAAGGCAAAACCAGTAAGCTAGGATGGTCAATTTTTCTAGAAGCTGAATGGTCCCTATCTCGAGGGGGTTTAAGTCTGTCAGCTGGGCTGTTTTCACTTGGCCGATCCTCGACAGACACACTATGCAAAATTAACGGACATCTGTCCCCCAAAAAAGCTGCTTTGAGGTTGCAGGAGCTCTACACCAGTGTTGTGGAGCCTGCTGGAAATTGGGCCTCAATTAACATTTCATGTAAAGTCTATTATAGATGGTGTGTTATGCTTTTCAGTGTAGCTGTGCACTTCATAGAAAAGCACTTTACTTTGCCCTGGGGAAGATGGAATTGTGATTCACATCTTGGGCCATTTCCACTTTTTTTCCTCATAAGAGGAAAAATTACAACTCAAGCTGCAGCAAGAGCAAAGAAAAAGTACCTAACAGGTGAAATTCACATAGGCATAATGATGAGGTTGCACTGGGCATAAGATAGGAAACCAGGACCCCACACCTACTTAAAGAGCAGCAGACTTCCCTAGGCAGGAGGAGCAGCATTGTAACCTTTTGGGTTAGGCCTAGTTTTGGAGGTAGGTTTCACAGCCGAGAGCAGAGGATGGTGGTGTCTTTAGCAGGATACAAATAATTTGCCTCATCCCCTGCCCCCCATCAGGGCTTGCTTTATGTCCTCACAGGTTAACTAGTTGCTGCTAACTGTTAGTAAATCAGGACCCCCAAAAAACTAAACAAGCTCTCATTTGATAGTGAGACAGTAATGCTCCAGTTGAGAAAGAGGAACATTTTTTCCTGTAAGAGAAAGCAGTTCTAGAAAGAGGAGAATTAATCAGACTGAATTATCTCGCAGTCCTGAGAAGAGGCATTCAGTTGTAAAGCAATGATTAAGGACAGGCCAAAATAATCAGTGGAGATATTAGAACACCCCCCACCACATCCCACTGACCATTTTCCCACAGGGATAAAGGAATTAAAGTTACTCATCTGGTGAGTTACACTCTGCCTTGATCCATCCAAGGAAGTTCCCAACAAAAACAACGAATGGAGCCATTGTCTGTGCTAAGAGGGATAAAAAAAAGCAAGATTCCTACTGTCCATTAAGCAGCTTAGTCCCCTTCTGGATATGCAGTGCTTTTACTGGTGGAACTCCTGTGGGTCAGCAGAAAGCATTCATACCTTAGAACTATAAATGAAGATACCTGGGACGTCAGACATACAGACAGTATTTGTTGAAGGAAGGAAAGAAAGAGCAGTGGCCTAAAGGGGAAGCAATACTGAATGTGACAAAGGTATCAAATAAACAGCAACAAGTTTAATTACGACATAAAGACTGTACTGTCCTCAGTCTCTATTGCAAAGCTCTCACTAATGTCAGTGGGAGATCTGTGGATTGAAGGGACTATGAACTCCTGAAATATATCCCAGCCCAAGGACCATAACTGAACATGGAACGCATCCCTCCCCTCCAAATGAGTTGGAGCCCCAGGCTGCCAACACACAGAGTTACACCAGGGCAGCGGCAGCATGAGAATCAGATGGCTGGAACTGGCTCCATGCCTGGGATCCCATCCCCCACTCCAAGCAGACCTTGGCCCAGCTTCTCTGCTGCATCATATTTTAATATAGGAGGGGAAGAAGATGCTAGGTGACTAATTTATGAACGACTGATCCAGCTCCCACTGAGGTCAATAGCAAGATTCTGACTTCAACGGGAGTTGGACTGAACTCTTTGGAAGTGGAGGCCCCACTGATGGCTGGCTGTACCCAGCACACCTCCTTGCTTTGGTGTATGTCGACGCTGCAGCTAGGATAGTGCTTCCTAGCACAGGTAGACATATACACATTAGCTCTCCTCCAGCCGGTGCACTAAAAATAGTGTGGCCACAGTGAACGAGCAGCAGCTCAGACTAGCTGCCCGAGTACAAACCGGCCCAACCCATTGGGTACGTACTCTGGCAGCTAGCCTGAGCCCCTATCGGTCCCACTGAGGTTTTAGCTCTGCTCGAGCTAGCATGCTAATGCATGGTCTTGCTGCTTGCGCTGGAAAGTGCCCCCCCAGCTGCAGTGTGGACATAGCCTTTGATTCCTGCACTGCAAAGTAAAAGGCTTGTTTCCCCATCATGCGATTAAGTGAAGCAGTCACTGCATTGCAAGCAGTGAAGACCATGTTTAGTTGGTAAACATACAGGATCCTGTTTGAAAAGTTATGGAGATGACAAATAATGCTGGCAACAATCCTATTTATAATCATTAAAAAAATAATTAAAGTTTCCCCTTTTAATTGAAAATGTATGTAAAAAGGACTTCAGCTTTAAATAAGACATTTGTACAAAGCTTTAACACAAAACAGTGAACACCAACCAAAATGTGCATTATGTAAACACCAAAATGTTCTTCATTTGTTCAGTAATGCACAGAACAATGCTGCAAATTCCCTTTCCAGTGGATTGAATTTCTGTAGCTATCCCCCCCACAAATCTTACTGGAATACAGGAAATCCAGAAGCTTTGAAACATTTACAGAGCTACAGTAGTCAAAATACATTGTGACGAAAGGATTTTTTAAGGGATAGTTTAAATACAGAAATATTTTTACAATCTCACAGGTAAATGAAAGGCAGATCAGATTAGAAAAAAGCACCAAAATATTTAATATACATCTGGCACAAAGTCTACAAGAAGTCGGTAATGGACAAACCAATCCCTTGCTTTTTAGAGAAAGGAAAAACCAGACTGCATTTAATACTCTTATTTAGTAAGGGACACAGCTTAAAAAACAAACAAATCACACCCAAGACTACTATAACCAAATAGAATCTCTTAGTTTGTTTGCTTTGTGCTTTTGACAGCACTTCGAAGAGCACATTCACTGTTTCCACTCTGTGGGACTTTCACACAGTAACAACTGGTGAGAAAAAGTGTAACCGTAAAACCACAAATATTGGCAAGGGGACTCAAAGCAGCAGGTATAGTACCTGGAACTAATATTATAAAAAGTTTCAAATTGGCTCTATCCCTTTAAAAAAAAAAAAAGGGGAACAGGATGCACCCCAACCAATTTCAAGCATTGAAATTGCAGAGCACATCTGATACTGTTACATATATAAGAGAAAGCATGGCCCTGTAGACACCCGACACATTAGTATTTTCCAACACTGAAGACTGTTGGATGAGGTATTGGGCATCTTTTAGGTAAATCCAAAAGGCAAAACATGAATCCTATGACTATTCCCAGCTATGCAACTATGTTGGAGTGTTCTCCTCTGACAAGGTTTTTCTCTCTCCCTGCCCCCAGCTGGTTTTAAGCAGGAATGCCTCTTAAGAGAATCAAGTGCACTGACTTGTTACATAGATACTGGACAATATTAAACCAATTGTGTTCACATATGATTGAGTGAAAGCCACATGAAGTTGTCCAAAGCTGAACAGATCTAGGTTAGCTTTAGTTATTTCTCTGGGGATATATAAGCTATATAAAAATGATTCCTCCTGTCATGGGCAAATTGAGGCTAGGTCTACACTACGGGGGGGTGGGAGGGGGTTGACCTAAGATACGCAACTTCAGCTACACGAATAGCGTAGCTGAAGTTGTGTATATTAGGTCGACTTACCTGGCTGTGAGGACGGCGGCGAGTCGACCGCTGCTGCTCCCCCGTCAACTCCGCTTCCGCCTCTCGCTGCGGTGGAGTTCCGGAGTCGACGGTAGAGCGATCAGGGATCGATTTTATCACAATAAATCGATCCCCGATCGATCGATCGCTACCTGCCGATCCGGCGGGTAGTGAAGATGTGCCCTAAGACTAAGCCGGGCTCAGATCCATCCAAATATTAAGTGTTACAAGAACAAACCTTGCTCTCTTCAAACTATTTTACTCTCAGCAGTCCACTTCTAGACAATATTCCTTGATCTTGCCCTCACACTCAGTGACTCACTGCTGCTACAGCCCCTCACGCCAGCCATCATGGATCCCAAATATCCAGCCTTAGGAGTCAATCCTGCAAGCTGCAGCAACTTCTCCAGGACCTGAATCGCCAGCAACAAGCAGGATTAGGTCCTTAATCTGCTCCTGCCTCCCTTTTTCCCTTTCATTCATCATCTGATCTTTAAAATATCCTTTAAAGAGCAAACACGCTTTTCAGATCACTGTTTACAGACACGCTAGAAACTGTAGCCTTAAAATATTAAGCACTATGCTGTAAAGTCCTCTAATGCTAGTACTGTATTCCCGTAAGTGTAACAGCAGCCAGCCTTGAGCTCCGCTGGAATTTCATGCAGATCTGTCATTTCTGTCATGCATGACTTGTCCTGTTTAGTAAACCAGGGACAGCAAAACAAGTTTCACTGCTGGTTCTGCATAAATGGCAATATTCAAGTAAACATGTATTCCACAGCAGGTAACCTTCAGCTCCAAAAGTATAATTTAAGGAAAAATAAAGTTATAGCATAAACAAAGACAAAATGCTTTTCTGCCGGTGTATAGAGCTATCTCCAAATATCCAGAGGGGGCTTATTTGAAGAGAGTACGACTATGCAAAGGTAGGAGCTTAAAAATTGTACAACCTCCAAAAAACAGTTAGGCTTATATAAAACTAAGACAGAGAGGTTGATTACTATACCAGAGAGGAACTGCTATAAATTCCATAGATCATTTAAGGCAAGCTGTTTGCAGAACTAGTCTGTTCAAGCCTGTTGCTTCACAAATTCCCAATTTTGTATTTTATTTTGCTTCTGCACAGATAGTGCAGGAGGTCAAATGAATGACATACTCACTAGCGGGAAAAAACACACAACAGCTCTGAGTTTGGAAGAATGGTCTTACAGCTGCACTGGCTGCTGTGTAGCATATACATCAGGCTTAGACAGACAGTAATTTTGCTGTGCATTTTGAATGGGAGGGAAGAAGTGGCACGTGAAGACAACACCCAAACGGATTAAAAGAAAGCAAGAGTTAAACTAGCATGCCATCATCTCTAACAATTTAAGAACTTCTTAGCTTTTCTTGAACATAAAGTTACACGTTGATCTTGAGAGGCAGGAGAGAATGGACACAGCTACTGAAGCTGAATTGGTCCAAACAAATGGAAGGTACAAAACTGATTAAAATGCTACAGTTACAGCCTAACATGGAAGGAGGGCAATGAAACATACAAACATTTCTCATGGTACTTACTGCATTGGGTGGGTTCTTAATACATTCTAAGAAACAAATTGAATAGGCCACCCTGTTCACAATTAAGGAATGGCTTTTTGATCTCCAAGGGAAGGTCTGTTTGTTACTGATATACTCTAGCCCAAATGGAGGGGGGGCGGGGAGGAGAAGAGGAACCCCCAACACCACAAGAGTGACTTTGTATTTCTCCTACATTGTAGGATGGCTAACATCCTGAATGACCTAAACTTGTTCAGCAGTTTGACATGGTTCTGGGTTTTTTAGATACATGGGAATGGCCCATTATAAGATTCAATGAAGCTGCATGCACATTATTAGCCGTACTTTGAAGACTGCAGTGAATTTAAGGAGACAGATAATATAATGAAGTAGATAGTTATCAAGATATAAAATCCTGGAAGGAGAGAATGGTGACACTTAACCACTCAGTAAATCTAAGAACAGATCAACAACCAGATATTACATGGTGAATGAATTAAAGCCTTCTTTCTTACAGTGTGATGTGTTTTATTGCGGTTATAGAGTGAAATTTGAATTCTGGATTTATATAGTCAATAGTTTGGAGAGAGAAAGATTATTACATACACGCATGTGTGTGCGCCTGACTATAACAAAATTAAGCAGACACCTAACTTTAAACATATACAGCAATTTAGAGTACATATTCTTCAGTATGTGTGTGTGTTTGGTCTTTTAATGAAATACTAAACTGAAGAATTTTTTTAAGACACTTTAGGTAGTATCTGAGATTCATTTTTAAACATGAAGGGCTAAATTCTGCCCTCAGACATGCACACCTTTCCATGAAACTCAGCCCAAGAGTAGAATCTGGTACCCAATTAATTAAGGCTGTCTGTGACATCATACTGTAGAACACACAGCTGCAAGACCTGGAAATTTACAAGGCTATGCCATGAATGAGGATATAATTTCAGCTGCCAACCATGATATCAGAGCTGAAGTTACTTTAATCACCAGAGACTAGAGATGGAGTTTCCTTATTCAACACTGTTTCATAAATTGTTTATAAACTAAGAGGTTAGTTTTATTTATATTATATAAATAAAATGAAAGGGATATTCATATTGAGACCGTCTCATGTCAATACCAAGGACTATTCTCTTGGGGTTATATCCATTTCCCAGAACGTGTGTGATAAGCTGAATTGTTGATAGTTTTATTTTCCTGTGGTTTGTGTAGTAGAATTGCACAATATTAAAGCTGTAATTTTCCATTTAGAATAGCACCTGCAGCAAATGGATTCACATATTCAACATCTAGTCTCATTTAATGTATTCTCAGTCACGTTTAACTACCATCCAATGTGCGTGATCCTGCAAAGGATCCTTGACTTGCGAGACTAGTCCTATTTGACCTCAATGGCAGTACTCACACGAATAAGGAGTTTGCAGGATGGAGCTCCAATTAATCTGGGATACTAAATTTTAAAAGTGTTGTGAGCCACAATACTACATAGCTGTCGAACACTCTGTGTTTTCACATGAGTCACATTCTTTAGGTGTAGAAAGGAAGGCAATAAAATGACACGAAGCTTGGATATCAGACCATTTTCCCAGTAGATGACAAACGGTTGCAATGCATTTCTACAGCTACTTACCCCAAGATGTAGCAGTTTCATTCACTACATCATCAAGTTTTAGCTATACTTCTTTAAAAATCAGCAACACAAAAAAATTCTGATGGTTTCAAGAATCTCATCAGCATCATGCCCATTTATAATCTCTTGATCTACACTTATATATAAAATCTTTAATTTATTAAAAATGTGAATATATTTGGCCTATTCTGTGGAAGTTCACAGTTCAACCATTAAATAAGGACTTCTCAGAGGCTCAGGGATTAATAAAGGTTTCCCAGAAACATGTACAAACTCCAAGCCCATGACCAATATAGTGAGCATTAAAAAGCAAGCTATATTTGATGTTTAGGATCATCAAAATATCAGGCAATCCAGAATAAGTACTGTGACTGTCTGCCACTCACATTGTTCTGAAAAGTTGCACAACTCAAGCAAAGAACAGATTGTTAGACTTTGTAGTCCCTGGTTTGTATCAATTTTAAAATCACAAACTTGACTTTTTGTATTGTTTCTCTTCTGTAATCCAAAAGTGACATTTAGTATAGAACAAAAATAAATGGCTTTTTTTCAAGATAGATTTGGCTAGCATTATAAGTGTTTGGTATCCAATAGGCTGGAATGATTCCTGCTAGAGTAAATAACGATAGAACAGGGCTTTCCTTTTGTTACAACAGCATGGCACCAAGCCACCCAGGTTTGCATTTTTTTCAACCGGAATTTCCCCTCTTTCACACAACTACCGCCACCATCCTGCCTTGGCAAACCACCCTGAATTACACCTAATGGCTAACCCTTTGTGCTGTAGAATTTTCCTCTGTACCCCAATCCATATTCAGATCAGACCTTAAAAACACTCTTCAGTTTCTAGGCCATAATCCTTTGTAGCCATTAAGTAATGACTGTACAATTTAGTACTTATGTGCATGCAATAAGTATACATAGAGCAACCAATTTTCAAACTTTGGGCATTTTAAATTCTTTTTAGGAGAAAGTGAAGTGATTTAACAAAACAAAACAAAAAATACAAGATACTAGAACATTACCAGAATACATATGTAGCCTTAAAGTTATAAATAAAGAGCCTCTCCATTTATGCTCTGGCCAAATCTACACTTAACGGTTTTGCTGGCATAGAAATGTTGGTTTGAGGTGCGATTTCTCACATCACCAGCCCCAACCATAGCGGTGTGTTACCAAAGGGCCTAATATAGATAACAGCTTTACTGTCAAAAAAAGTACTCTTGCTTAATTTGCTTACCAAACCAGAATGCTTATACCAGCAAAAGCACCTGTTTACTGGTATAACTGTCTACACTAAGATGGTTTTGCCAGTATACAGACAAAATGTACACAAAGCTTCAGCATATATTTAATTACCAGGAACCAAGTCCTAAATTTTGTGTTTCTCCTGCAAGTTGACAACCTTTTTTATACTTGAAACGGGAGCAACATTAGTTTTCCATAATTTTTACACATCCCTAATGCACGCAGAACATTGACCTCTCATCATGGTGAGAAGATGTAATTTGAGAACATCTTCTTAAACAGATACGTACTTTAGTTTAATTACACAAGCATTGTTAATGATTCAGGATCTCAAAACTCAGATCTTGGCGTTGGATTTGCTAGCATGCAGTGACCATTGTGAGAGTCCGCCGGGGCATCTGCCTGGCCACTGGGATGCAAGGTAGCAATTTACAATTTGCTTTAAAGAGTCCTACCGCACAAGAACCATTGGCCAATAGGAACTAATTGCTCACCAGTTTCATTTTTAAATTTAAGCCATTTTATGATCCTGAATTACAACTCGGAAAATAAAGTTGTATAATAGAAATGTATCAAATATGGAGCCAATGCTTAGCTTAATAGAAAGCCTCAACAGTTATCCCTTTTACCAAGAAGTATAAAAAAGCTGATATACTAAAATTAAAAAAGGTAGCATCAATAACCAAAAAAATTTCAACCAGTGTTAATAAAACTCCCTTTTTAGGTCACAACAGGCAAATAATCCCAGTACAGGTAATTTAAAACAATAAAATGAGTCCTATTTAAACATTATTAAATCAGCCTAAAAATGAATCGTCTACAGTGTTGTCATTAAGAACACATTGAAGAACGCACTTTTTCATTGGGTGCCAATGTTGTTGCTGCCCCAGAAAATTTGGAGGGATGTAACTATGCTTTAGCAATTAAGTATAGGTTAAAAAATTGGTTTGTCAACATTAATGCAAGAGATCATCCCTACACAGGTGTACTGCACTTGCCAGACAAATAAGTTGATAATACTTAAGAACAGATCAAGTGTAAATTAAAGCAGATTTACATACCCCAGTTTCCCTCGAAAGCAGCTTTTTTGCTTCTGTTAATGTTTACCAGCCATAAGATGCAGAACCTTTGGCTCCAAAGTATTTTCACGTAGCCATAAAAATATGAATGACTTCTTCAGCAGAAAGGAAAATTAATCAAGGAAGTCTACTTCCAGTAAAACTGAGGTAGCACTGCTCTTTTGCATGTGATGCTTAAGTAATTTAGATACAAAGTGTTAACTACAATTCAGTTGACTGACAGGTACAGTATGTTTTCATAAATAAAAACCAACATTTAGTTCAACACTCCAAAAAAAGAATGACCTGAACTCATGTTTTTTGAGAGTTAGCTTAAAATGGGATTTAGCCATATTACAAAAAGCAGTCGCTTACATTGTTTTTAGAGGGAATTAATGCATTTGTAGTTAGCAGTTAACACTGCTATTCATATTGGTATAAAACCTTAAAATTAATATAACCTAAAATTTCAACAATGTAAACAGCACTACACACAGTACAGACCTGCCCCGATAGGTGTAGGATACAAAACTTGAATCTGGCACTGTATAATTTAGCAATGTTAATTTAAACCTAACAAAAAGATCTACATTGTGCAAGAAATGTCAGATTTATACTAATCTGAAATCTTTTAAAAAAAAAAAAAAAAAACAATAACTGTTTTTAACTTGTAGCCAGGGTCAAATATTTCAGGGCAAGAGTTGAAGGTATAACCAAAATTAAGAAAGTGCCTAAACCATGATACAGCATTTTAGAGCCCTTTCAAATACAAGGCAGAGAAAGGTGTAAAGTAGAAAAATCTGGAGCCTCAGTAATTTCCAGAAAGGTCCAGAGTTTACATTTAATGAAGGGCAACAGGTTATTTCTGTCTCTGCTGCTTAAATGCTGTTAAGTCTGTTCTTCTATACACGGACCTTCTGTGTCTGAACATGTAATACATTTGGTTTCCTCTTCTTTTTTCCTTCGTTCCATTTCCCATTCCACAAAGGTATCAAAGAGACTAGGCCAGGCCTCATCTTCACTGTAGTTGCTAAGGTCTGGTCCAATCACCTGAGTAAAATTTAGAAACATGTTCCATGTGTCCCGGGAGATTCCCTTAATTCCTGAGGGGTTCTCAATTAGGAAGTTTAACCACTCGTCCAATATAGGGGGGTTATTTTGGGTGAAAACTAACTTCCAAAGGGCAATGGCTATTTCCCGATGTAGAGACCTCTGTCCTTCTTCAGAGTCCAGGCCAAACTGAAAGGTGAAACGATAGAGATCCTTGAATTTATCTTCTTGTTTGGCTTCATTTAAGAGGCTGGGGAACCTAGAACAAATGCCATCAATGCTGTCCGCATTTATTGCTTTGCAGCCCTCAAAGAACTCCTTCCTATTAGCAAAAGAAAAACCATCTGTTAGTACCTTCACACACAAACTATAAAACCCTATCTGAATATAGCCACTTAGAGCCAAAAATGTACCTCCTTTGATAAGACTAGTAAGGCCAAGTACTGCAAAAATCAGCACACCCTCCCCTTTCATCTGAAGTATTTACATGTCAGCTGTGAGAGCTGCTAAGTAGCCTATTCAGGATGAAATCTGAATTTTAAAAGTTTGTAATTACTTTTGAATCCAAGTTTGCAGCACTGTTAAATTACACTACTGGGGTGCCATTAACATTTGAAAGGGATTATTCTGTGTGGCCTGAATGGGCAATGCTTCGTGTTCCTCTTATCTTTACTTTTAAGTGAATTTAACACTGGAGAGATGCCAGATTGGCAGGCTTGAAGGCTCCCTCTTTTTTCCCCCACCAAAGCATAGTACAGGTAACATCAATGCAAGCTACCCTGGGTGCCTGTCCCAAATAATGCTTTGGAGACAGGGTTCTGGTTGTGATAGTCAATGATCAGGCACCTGCTCACCAGACACTGATCAGAGATCACCAACTCAATTTACATAGGCTACTGAACAGTTATATACAAATGGTCTTTAGTTCCTACAATCTAGGGACATTTTTAACCTGACAATCTACAGGTAGAAAGCTCTGTTCTACTACTAGCTCCATGGCCCATCCAGTTCCCATGGTTAGATTTCATATGATAATAAGCACATTGTGGACTTTTCTCTGTTTAGAGAAAAAATAGAAGTTGTACTTTGAGAAACAATCTGTCCAATGCAAGCCAGACTGCCTGAAACCTACTGCTACATATGATAGCTATTCTACTGGTGAAAGGATGTCACTCTGACAGTCTGCAGCAGGAAGAGCATTATATTGGTGCTGAATGGAGCCAGTCTAATAGTTGGGCAGTACCATGCACAAGACTTGATATACCAACTCCTTTATTTCCCAGCGGACATGGCTAGTAGGCATGAGGCAACCGCACAGAAACAGAAAAGTTAATAAAAATTGGGCATTGGAACTTCCTAGGACAAAGTGCAATAATCCTGGAGACTCTTGTTGGTAGTATAGTACTGGAAAGCCCAACCTCCAGCATCTAATGTGAGGCCACCCATTAGTGTGCTATGCAAATAGTTTTCTTAAATCTTTTGAAATTATGGCCACTAGCTATTTGATTAGAGCTACTACAAATCTAAATATTCGGAAGAGAGGATCTGTCTTCTTTGACTGGGCATTGAAAAACTCAGGATTTTGGTTGGCTTGGTTTTTGTTAAGTATACTTGTGGGGAAATTCTGCACCACTGCATGGGCACAGAATTCACATCTGTAGATTTCTTTGCTTCCCCACAGAAAAATGACTTTTTCCCTAAGCAAAGGGAAGTTGCAAGAGTGGTCATGTGCCCCACCCCCAGCAGTGCTTGTGCATGGTTTTGGGTGCCCAGAGCAGCGGGCGCAGAGGTAAATCAAAGGGGGGAGGGAGCTGGGGATGCCCTAGCCTGTGCCGGTCAGACCCACCCCACATCCGCCCAACCCCCATGCATCCAGACACCTTATACCCAGACCCCCCCCCATACTCAGACCCCCCCACTGAGCCTCACCCCTCTCACTCCCAGAATCCCCCATACCCCCAAAATGCCCCTGCCAAGCTCCCCCAGCCCCACCTGGGGCTGGAGACGCCCCAGCTTGTGGCTCCTACCCTGCGCCGGGCTCACCTGCTGCTCCCGGCTGGGCTGAGGGTTGGGTGGGAGAGGAGCACACTTCCCCCACATAGAGTGGCCAGGGCCAGGTCTGACCCACCCCCAGAAACCTTCCCCGGCTCCACACCCTGCCCCACTTCCTGCACCCATCGCTCCTCAGCCGTGGGGGGAGAGGTCGCCCATCAGCCCAACCCCATGCATCCAGACTCCCCCACACCCAGACCCCCCTGCTGAGCTCCCCCACTCCACCACCCAGAACCCCCCCAAACTCCCACCCCACCGAGCACCAGTCCCCCACCTATGGGGCCCTGATGAGCCCCTCCCTCCTACATCTGTACCCTCACTCCTGCACTGAGACCATCACCCACAGAGCAACCCACACTCGAACCCCCACCCCGAGCCCCACCCCTTATGCGCCTTGACCACCCCACTGAGCTCCCTGCACCTGGACCCCCACCCCACCAAGCCCCAACCAGCTGCACCTGGACCCCCACCCCACCAAGCCCCATTCCCCCCGGCTGACCCCCAACCACTTTCACCTGGACCCTCCTGCAAAGCCCCATTTCCCTCCCCCCCACGAGCCCCTGTGCATCCAGATCCCCCCCCCACACACACACACACACCCCCACCCCCAACTGAGCCACCCGCACCCAGATTGCCTCACACAGAACCCTCTCACACCACACCTCGGTCCCCCCAAACGAAGCCCCTCCACATTTGGATCCTGCTGAGCTGAGTTGCCTGCCCACACCTGGTGCAGAGAGGCAGGGCCCCAGGGTGTTTCTGGGGCAAGCCTGCCCCTTGCACTGCGTCAGGTTTGGGTGCAGCCTCAATGCCGAGTCTGTGTCCGGGCCGGGGGGAAGGGGTGAGGGAGAGGAGACTGCAGGGTGATCTTCCACCTCTGTGCAGCCAGCCTCCACATTTTACTGACAAATAAAATTTGCAGAATTTTAAAATATTGTGCACAGAATTTTTTTTGGTGCAGAATTCCCTCAGGAGTATAATTAGGAGTTTCCCTTCTCCCCAGTACTGTGAAATGTGCTAAAAGGCAACTGGTTGCCACCCTCCACCTCAGAGAAAGCTACATTTCAGTGGTGCTGTAAATATATAGTGTTTAAAAGCATTGCTGCTGACCAGTGTGAAAGACACTATACAAAAATGTAAAAACAAGGAAAAACATTTTGGCCTCTAGTTCCTAGAATGCACAAATGCCACGTCCAACACTGGCAGTCTGGGAACCTTGTACAGGAGATGAATTTTCTTAGTAGGCTGTTTTATCAGAATGGTAATGGAAAGTAAGTGCAGTGGATTACACAGATATTAGTAGCTAACTTTACGTTACATTTCTCTTATTTGCATTAAAGTAGAAATCAGTTTCAGCAGTATCTAACATTACTATCAAGTTGGTACTCGAGAGGATAAGACTGACTATGATATGTCAGCGTTATACTGAAGTTCAGAGATTGCTAATGCACTTTTCACCATAGGCAGTATAATTTCTGAAGTGTGCCTTCAAGCGCAGAAGACTGATGTGTTGCAGAAAATGAACGGTGTTTCCTTTCATAACTAATTTTTTTTGCTGAAGTTCAATCAAATTATATGAAAAAGGAATGAGCATGCAAAGTTAACAGGGCTTCTCACCGGCGTATAGAAGATAGAATATATTCGAACATATAAAATATTTACAAGTGCTGTAGGAACTAACCTTGTAAATTTGCACATGGTAGCTGCCTGGAATTTCCAAGCCAAGACTAGCACTTTAAATTCAGTGGGGTCAACACAGAGGTCATTACAAAAACGTTCCATGCCTTCTTCCAGTATGGCATCTTCTCGTTCGTCCTTGTATCTCCTAAACAATTCCCCAATCCTTTGAAGTGACGATTCCTCGGTGCCGGAAACAGGCTCTTTCTTTGCATCCCCAGAGAAAGTTGGAGGTTGACTAGAATCTAAAGCAGTATCCGTTTTCTTTGTCCCATTGACAAGTATGTCGCCAGAGGATTTTGCACATACTGAGGTATGTTCTTCTTTGTGAACTGCACTTCTTTTGCCATGAGACTTGCTGCTAGGTTCTCTATCTCCATTTTTGCTGCCAAGGGTGGAAGAAGGATTCTTGCACTTAGTGACACACTGGCCCATGTTGTTGCAAGCCCAGCTTTTAGAGCAGTCCCCTTCTGATCCGACGCCCTCTCAGCTGCTGTTCAATGAACTTCAACATGCCATCAGTGGGAGTCGACTAACCTGGAAATAAGGTTTAAAATCAAATCACTGTTTTCCCACGGAGACCATATTAAGTAGTTAAGTAACATTCACAGAAAAATAAACAAGAGACTAACTTCAGGAGTTTAAGCTTTGCTTACTGAAGAGGAATAATGTACAGAAAGCTAGTGTATGCCATAAATACAGGCAATTTCAACTAAGGTCTGTTGCTTTACCTAGAAATCAATGCAGCTCACTCAGCAGCTGCAGTATACTAACGGGTCCTAATAAAGGAAATTCCTAAAATTCTTACTGTAACATAGGTTACAAAGAGGTTGATTCATGTGCAGAATTCATCAAGGCAGACTACTCCAACCCAGAAATATTTTAGAGGAAATCATTTAAAAAACCATGATACACTTAACATATAGAATACAAGACTGTGAAACAAAGCAACATAAGCCAAGGACACTATGTTCTGTCAGAAACCCCAGCATTAACTTTGGCTTTTTGTTGGCTTTGGTCAGTTTCTGACCAACATCTGAAATCTAGTTTTTTGTTTTCATGTATGTATGCATGCTGCATGTTTACAGAGGGGGGAGGTGGTTAAAAAGGGACACGCATCTTTCCTGGAAGATTATAATATGTATTTAATAGAAGGGCTATTCATGGTTTCAAGTACCTATCCCAGTCCCTTGGGAGAGAAGGAGTATGAGGGGCTGCAGGGGGATTTTCCAATGAAAGTTTCACACACACATACTAAGGAGTTAATACTCCCAATTTCAGTTTATAAATTTAAACCAAAAACCATAATTTCTTTTGTAGCCATTTCATTCTAATCAAATTATGAAAGTTATACGCTCTATAAAAAAGTTGTTTTACCCATGCAAAAAGATTCAGATTAAAAACTAAAAGAAATCCTTTGACAACTATCATGCCAAGGGGCAGCAGTTTTAGGGCTTAAACGTTTAGGAAAATCAGAGTAACTCAAAGTACAAATTTGTATATCTTATTTCTCCTCCTCAAGTCCACCAGTCATAACTATTGGCTTGTATCTTGCCTCTGTCAATTAAGCAACAGCCTCCAATGAGAAACTGGACTTTTAGTGCCTTTTCATTACAGCTTCCCTGTTACTTTACTTCCACAACCTGGAACCAGTGAGAGATGAGAAAAGGAAGAGTAAGTAACCAAGGTAAAATACAAAAAAGGCAAATAGATAAAGATGCGTTATTCCTTCCTGCCCTTTGTCTGTTCAGGTTGTAAGTGCTTCAGGACTTGGATCTGTAATTCAAGGCAGTTGCCAGTTACCATTACCAGAAGTGGTACCAAGGGCAAATGATTGCTTCAGAAACTAAGGGTATGTTTACTCTGCAATCAGAGGTGTGACTGCAGCACATTAGTTATACTGGAGCTAGCTTTAGTCTAGCTAGCACAGGTACCAATAGCAGTGACGCACAAACGGCAGTGCTTGCTAGCTGCCCAAATACATACCCAGCGTATCAGGCAGGCTTGTACAGCCTGGACAGAAGCCTGTGCTGCTGCTGCTGCTTCATTGTTCTAGGTACCGGCACTAACTAGATTAAAGCTAGCTAGGGTATGTCTACATGTACTGCAATCAATCACACACACCCTGTCCCCCCAATGCAGTGGAGGCATACCCTTAGATCCTCTTCCTCTAGGAGTCTTTAATAGTGAATGAATATAAAAAATTCCAGAAAACTAATTCAACAGAGGTGGCCATTTTGAGTCCTCAAGTAAGCAACAGCAATTTAATCAATATATTTTCTCTCATCCCACAAGCAATAAATTCATATATGTTTATCTTGTTTTGACCATTTGTTCCGATGGTGGTAGGTAAGGCTGTTAGTTTCACAGTTCACACAATATACTGTAACTCAGCCATTATGGCTCTGTTTTTCCCCCCTCTAAAAACCAAAACAACTTTTTCCTCATTATCCCATTCAGTTTGCTAGAATCTAGAGATGGAAGAGACTTCTTAGAGAATTTTTTCACTTCAAGGTCCCTGAAACAAAGGCAAGGTTTTCATCTCGAGGCCAAAAGACCAAAACATCAAGACACTTGATCACGGCCTTGGATAGACCAAGAGACTACCTACACTTGACCAGAGCTCATGACACCAAATCCTTGACATCTTTTAGGTAATCTGCATCGTTTGACATACCATTTGTATATGGGGGCAAGTATTCATTTAATGTTTGTAAAGCTCTGATTTAACAGTGCTATCTATATTAGTTTATATTTTAAGGGTTCGCTTAATTGTTTTTATTTCCCCCCAATTATTATAAAAAGGGCTGCTTGTTTAAAAAGCCAAATGCTACTTGACATGACTGTTATAGCTCTTTGATAATTAAATATGCAATCTGCCTGCAGGTCCACTTTGCCACTTTCCCCAGCAGTTTGCATCACAGTAATTTCACTCTACTGAAAGTCAATCAATTGTGAATGGAACACTACTGTATTGAATGCAAATTCCAGGATACCAACTCCCTCCTGGATTTACTTAAATTGATCTGAGTCTGAATCCCAATTGACTTGTGAATGGATGGCTAATAGCTCTATCACCTTCCAGAAGTAATACGCAGTACTTAGGTAACTGAATAATGTAGCTACCACAGATTAAGTTTTTGTTTTTAAGTAAAGCATGCAAGAGAAACTGAGTAAAATGAAAATCCAGCGTTATAGCAAATATTTTTTAGAAAGGTAGGCATCTGGCAGGGTATAAACCATCATGCATATGGGTGTAAGAAAACCTCTAGCTGTTGGGGGTTAGGAAAACTTTCCCTCTGGGCAGGATATCCCATAACTGCCTACTAGTGCAGGATTTAGTGCAGGTACTGGCCCAAGCCAGAGGCAGGATACTGGATGGATCACTACATGGGTCACTGATCTTATCCAATATGGCAATTCTTATGTTCCTATATATCTAGAAAGAAGAGAAGAAAGTTCACATTGCATGATTGTGATTTACATAATCAAGCTTCAGAGTAGCAGCCGTGTTAGTCTGTATCCGCAAAAAGAACAGGAGTACTTGTGGCACCTTAGAGACTAACAAATTTATTTGAGCATAAGCTTTCGTGGGCTACAGCCCACTTCATCGGATGCATGTAGTGGAAAATACAGCAGGAAGATATATATATACACACACACACACACACACACACACACAGAGAACATGAAACAATGGGTGTTACCATATACACTATAAGGAGAGTGATCAGTTAAGGTGAGCTTTTATCAGCAGGAGAGAAAAAGCTGTACGTGTGATTTTTGTTCTCCTGCTTCCTAAGTAACGATTGGTTTCACCACAGAAAAAGATTTCTGATATTTTTAAGTCTGGTCATGTCATTTTTTACAATATGACAATGTTGATCTCATTACTACTTTTCCTAATGACAGTGATTATATTACATAGCATGAAAGTCTCAGTCAGTCAATGTTATCAACAGACGCTGTAGGTGAGAAGATCTTATCGTCATGGTAGTTTCAGAAAATGCTGTCAGAAGTTAGTTTTAGGTTAACCTATATTGTGCAACTTAACCAAGTCTATTGTTTCAAATAAATGCCTGCCCACGCACCTCTCCCCTTCAGAAAAGATTTTCCTATATTCCAATCCATCTGTCTTTTATTATGAGACTAGCTGTCTGTTAGCAGTGCTTTACTAATAATAGCACAACACCCACACCAGCAGAGCCCAGACAGTGTCAGCTATTTGTCCAGAAATGGAACATCTCCCTTCCCTCTACTGAGTAGCTGTTCCAAAACGTAATCCTACCTACTACAAGCAGACATCAAAAGAGATTTAAAGTACCACTGTTGTAATTGCTCACTTCTCTTGTAGTATAGGAAACCTGAGGCAACGTTCCAATTCTTTTAAGTACTCTTGCTCCAAAAATAGCAAAACCAGCTAAAACAAAAACAAAAACAAAAAAAAGTGTCCAGCTACCTCCACAGTCAATTTCTCCACATACCTTGTTCTGCAACTTTCTGGTTGTTTTCCAGTGTTGCTTCAGTGTGGGAATGCTGTTCTCACACTGCTGGATCCACTCCGCTTGCTTGCTAGTCTTTTTTGCTTCCCATTCCACTAGTGTTTCAAAAGTGAGAGATGCAACAGCATGGGATGGAGAAAAGAAAATTGTGCACATGGGGAATTATATTTCTTATTGGGAGAGATGGGGGAGAAGAGATCCAATTGCAGCATCAGGAGCTATGGTGAGAGTTCAGACTTTAGAGGGGATCAGAAAAAAAACTGCTTCTGATTATAAAATGAGTATAGGAAATAAGCAACATGATCTCGATCATCTAGTATGACCAAGCAAGCACAACTGAAACTTGAGGAGATGATTCTCAGTTAGAATGTTAATATGAATGGGTAAGTTCAGATGTATCCAAATATTAAGATCTTTGTATTAGAAGGCAGTGTAATTGCCAGAAGCCGTAAGGACAGAGTAAAAAAATATACACTAAACATATTTATAAATAAGTGAGTTGCAATTTGATAAAAACATCAGGACAAGTAAATAATGATAAAAACTAGAGGAAAAAGCTGCAGGTACCACTAGTTAGACTCTACTACTGCTAGAGAATAAAATCTGGGACCAAAATCTGAGGAAATCAAAGCCACAGGATACTGTACTCCTGAAGGATTTTGACTACTCAGCCAGCTGTTGAGCAAAAATGTACAGCTAAGCATGAATCATCTAGAGATGTCTATGTTATGTGGAAGACAGGCTCATGAACCAGAAAGTGGAGAATCCAGAGCACCATTGTGAATCTACTTTTTCCAACCAGAAGGAAGCAACTGAGAACCCAGCAGCTAGTAGTCACCACCACTAAGAATAAGATTTGCAGACCTCAATATTACACATGAAATAAAATTAAAGAGGTAGAAACCATTAGGAAGATCTTATTAATACAGCCATTAATTTTAAAACGTGGGTAAGAAAGTAATTGGGGGGAAAAAGTGGGTAAGAAAGTAACTGAAGGGAATAAAACTGACTCCTTCATAGCAATTATTTTTGAAGTCAAAGAAATAGGAACATTCCATAAGAATGGCAAAAAGCCAGCAGGTTTGGGGTTTTTGTTGGGGGTTGGAGGGTTCAGTTAGGCAATACCTTAAGTTTAACTGCAACCAGTAATATAATGGAACCAAGAGTGAGACAAGAATCCGTTAATACCTGAAGAATAATGAAGTCATAAGCAATAAACAGCATGTGGTTTATAGAAGAAAAATAGCACCAGAATTTTTTAAATTAAAACTTACAAAATTGAAAGGAGAGCAATAGGACAAAATGTCAGGAGGTGTCGGGGGAAACCCAAAACAGATCTCCCTTCGTTGCATGACAGAAACGAAAAGTTTAGGGATTTCCACTACAAATGGAAGTTCCGCCACGCTAATTAGTATACCCCCTTCCATCGTAACCCAGGGAGCATACTCCATGGTGACAGCATGGCTGAAGTTCTGCAGGATATCCTCACTGTCTCAGCATCTCCCAGCAAATCCATACAAAGTTTCCAACAGAAATTAATCCAGACTCCTACAGAATCCTGGATGTATGGCATGACAACATAGTATCCAGAGGAGCAGAGGCTGAGGAGAGGCTATTGGGAGTAGCATGGATGTTCCAGCTCTGTTCAGATGCTCCAGAATGCGTAGTATTTCTTAGGATACATGTAAGAGGGTATTACACTGCTACCTCTTCAGGCTCTTTCACTTTTCCTCCTATCCATCCAAGATTTCCACCTTGGAAACTTTACAGATGTCAACTCTAGTTATCTTACTCTGAGAGGGGAACGGTCAGGCTGCTCTAATAGCAGTTTTACCTTCTCAAATGTCTATTAAGCGTCACAAAAAGTTTAATACTTACATAATCTCAAATCCACGGGGGATCATTTCTTTTTTTAAGTTTCCTTCAGACTTCCAGGTCTCCACATGGAATGCTGTAAAACAAGAGGACTACTCAGAAATCTTTACACTTTAAAAGCAGACTGCAATAACTGTAAAATGCATCTTTAAAAATACAACCAACTACTACTATACATGAGAACACCTGATGAATTTGCAATTTTTTTACACAACTGAAATCTATTTGTTGTAATAGTAACATTCTACAAACTATGTAGCCTTTCAATTAGTCAGTGATTAGAGCGATATTAGCCAGCATTAGCTCAGTTTCAGAGATAATTAGCATCAGATTACTACATTGTTATTTGTACCCAGAATATAATTAAGGTATTGGATACAGCAACACTATTTTATCTCAATGGAAGTTTCAACTTACAGCCATTTCAGTAGACTGTGCTTTTATGACTTTTAGCAAGGTGCTTCATTTCTTGCATTCAAGACAAGTTAGAGTGCATACTCTAGTATCAAGTATCAGGGGGTAGCCGTGTTAGTCTGTATCTACAAAAACAACAAGGAAAATGATCCCTTACTCTCACAGACCTTGGGAGGCAGGCCAGTCCTCGCTTACAGACAACCCCCCAACCCGAAGCAAATACTCACCAGCAACTACACACCACACCACAGAAACACCAACCCAGAAACCAATCCTGGTAGCAAACCTCGTTGCCTACTCTGTCCCCATATCTACTCTGGTGACACCATCAGAGGACCCAACCACATTAGCCACACCATCAAGGGCTCATTCACCTGCACATCCACTAATGTTATATATGCCATCATGTGCCAGCAATGCCCCTCTGCCATGTACATTGGCCAAACCGGACAGTCCCTCCGCAAAAGAATAAATGGACACAAATCGGACATCAGGAATGGTAACATACATAAGCCAGTAAATGAACACTTCAATCTCCCTGGTCATTCTATTACAGATTTAAAAGTCACTATAATTGAACAAAAAAAACTTCAGAAACAGACTTCAAAGAGAAACAGCAGAACTAAAATTCATTTGCAAATTTAACACCATTAATCTGGGCTTGAATAGGGACTGGGAGTGGCTGGCTCATTACAGAAGCAGCTTTTCCTCTCCTGGAATTGACACCTCCTCATCTATTATTGGGAGTGGACTACATCCACCCTGATTGAATTGGCCCTGTCAACACTGGTTCTCCACTTGCGAAGTAACTCCCTGCTCTCCATGTGTCAGTATATAATGCCTGCATCTGTAACTTTCACTCTATGCATCTGAAGAAGTGAGGTTTTTACCCACGAAAGCTTATGCCCAAATAAATCTGTTAGTCTTTAAGGTGCCACCAGACCCCTTGTTGTTTTTATACTCTAGTATATGCACCAACCAGCAATTAGTAGCGAGTAAGGGGACATCCAATCCCTAGGAGAACCAAATAAATACCACTTTCAGTGTAGCTCTACTCTGAAAAGGGACCGCCCCCCCACCCCCAAAAAAGAGCATTGTAAGGTTCCACGTTTATTGTGCCTCATGGACGTCCAGATAAAACACAGGCAGGGTATGTCTAGACTAGAGCTGAAAAGTGTGAATTGCTGCTGGAAGCAACATACACACACTAGTTCAGAGTTAAAATAGAAAATACAAAAAACACAAAAATAGAAGTATAGCCGCAACAGTGCAAGCGGCAGGAGGCACTAGAAGATGATGCCCTGAGTAAGATCCTGTCCAAGACCACAGGTACTTACTCGGTGTGGTTAGCCTCTCCCGCCAGTCGCGCTGCCACAGTTACACTCACGCTGCCATTTTTGGTGCATTAGTTCTGATCAAGCTTGTGCAGGTATGTCTCCCTGAGCTGGAATTTACACCTTCCAGCTCTAGTGCAGACATAACTATCTTTCTTGGCAAACAGAGGGCTTCTTAACTCCCAGCCCTGCAAATTCAACCCCAAATCTGAAAAACAGGCTGGGTTCTCTCCGGCTTATGCAACAGAAGTTCTGATTGCAGAACCTACTCAACAACTGTGTTCATGCACAAGTTAGAAAAGAATCTCAGCTCACTCTTCTGGAGCTGCATTGGCTCTGCAGTACTAATAAGAGTAGTAAAGAAGCACATATGGCTCAATACATTCAAGGAGCAGAATCAGTTGATTGAGAGGTGCCACTTCTTTGCTCACTGTTTAAATTGGAACGGCTTGTTAAGAAGCAAGCTGGAGACTTGCTCATACCCATAGAGCTTTTCCAATGGAAAGCAGTAGGGAGTGGATGGGGAATGACAGTCCATGTTTCCTTGAACTGCTTTTGACCCCCATATCCATGCTGCTCCAAGTACACCAAAAAGAACCAGTTCAGGGTAAAGCAGCTTCAAATGACAGTGTGAGTTCAAGGAATTGGGCATCTGGGAGCATCTAAAAAAAAAAAAAAATCTCTGAAGTTGTCAGGAAGTGCTTTTACCCATCCTCGGGGAAAAACAGCACAGAGACAACATTTTAACAGATTTTATATATTCCACGTTTATGACAAACTATGCTTTAAGCAATTTGATGGGGGAGGGGGAAGACTGCTTTTTCAGGGAAGGGCTACACCGTTCAATACTTATCTGAAAATATCATGAGTCTGGACCATCAAATCTGTGTCTCCAGTTAATTACAGTACAAAATGCAAAGAGTAAATTTAGTTCTGGAGATACCAAAGACTGACATAATTCAGGCCTAGCTAGTGAAAGCCAAACGTTTTCCAGGGTATCGTGAAGTAGTTTCCACCTTGGCTGACCTGTGGATACGTACTATATAGTGCCAGATGCCAGCAATTTTAACATCTGTTAAAACAGTCAGCTCCAACCTTTCCCTAGTTATTTTTAATTCAGTTGTGTTGCACATTGCTGGGTTCAAACTGTACAGTAAGTACCCTGACGCTTGTATCAATCTCTAAATAGCTCCAAACATCAAGAGATAGTTGGTTTCAAAGCTGGTATTTTTTTAACGTAAGTTCTTACCACTGGTTTGCTAAACTTGTAAGGTTAGACTTACCCACACCTCACAACATGTGGGATTCAAAATAAAGAATAAGTTTGAGCTAGCAGTTAGGGAAGTCCTAGCTACTCAAGTATATATTTAAAGGTCCTCCAGAAGATCAGAGGGGAGGGCCAACGTACACTTTAATTAGGTCCCCGGGTCATGGCTACAAAGTTATCGTGGCCATGTGCTACTGTCAGTTCATAACGTCTTCCTCACTGGTGTCAACAGAAATTTTTGGTGTCAAGGCAATTTAGAAGATGGCCCTTAACTTTTTAGTTGTTTAGTACTCTGTGGAAAAAAGATTATGCAAAAAGTCATCAAGAGCACCATATCTTCCCTCACTTTTCCTCCCCTTCTGCTGGATATCATGCAGTGGTTTTAAGACTTTTTGGCATCTCCTTCTGGCTTCCTATGCTTCCCCATTTTGGTGCTTTGGCACTCTTGATCTCTGCAAGAAAGGCATCGTTTTAATATGGAAAGGCTGTAAAGGCAGAATAACTAGTGTTCTAGTCGCTTTCCTTCCAGGTGTAAGAGCTTCTGCAGTTGAGAAGGAAACAGTTATCTTTGCGAGGAAAACAACAGTAGTATGATCATACTCTTTTTGCCCTCTTCAGCAGGCTTTATATACAAACAGAGGGAGGTGGATAGAAATGGACTTGGGCCACGTTTCCACTTGGAAGGCTTTGCCAGTACAGGTATACTGGCAAAGTACTGTGGACAAAGCTTATACTTGCAAAGCTTATACTTGCAAAGGTGCACTTTTGTCAGCATAGCGTATCCAGCCCCAGTCCTCCTCTCTCCTCCCATGAAGCGAAATAAGCTAAACTGGCAGTATAATGCATCTATACTAGGGGCTTTTGCCAGCTCAGCTATATTGGTCAGGGATCACACGTCTTCACATCCCTGCCGGACATAGCTATGCCTAAAAAAGTTTGTTGTGTACAACTGGCTTTAGTCCCATCCACTGCAGAAGTAAATCTGTGTGAAATATTTCACAAGGAAGCCTGAAAAAAAAAGGAAAGGTTTTCCAGGTTTTGTGGTAATTGAGGAGCTCTAATCAGGTATGCTGAGGTTCAAGAACCTTTCAGTGAACCCGAGAAGTTTTATAAATATGAGTGAAACCACTCAAGTTCTGGTTTTGCACAAATTCAAACCAAACAAAATGAAGCAAAATTCTAATGTCAGATGAATTTTGCTTTGCTTTGAGTTTTGGGTCCAAACCCAAGGGATGTGAACTCAGATGAATCAAAACTGGAAAAAGTTTGCACAAACTTCTGCAAACAGAATATTTTATTTTAGGGTGCGGGATTAATACACACATCCTGTGCATGAGACCTATTAAAAGAGAAAAGTGATTAGGATCACACAAACCTCCCTAGTTTGTCTTTGCAGCCAGCTCTGTATGAAAGTGACGGAGTACAATTTTGGCTGCTGCTACTTGTGGGCGAAATTATAGTGAAATCAAGCGATGGAAGAGCTGAACACCACATTGCTCAATCAGCAGGCGAGTTGGAATTTTGAAGCCTACAAACTGTTAGGATCCGCTGATGTGAAGCTCTCTCTCAAGGGAATCCTTAATTTAAGTAAGAAAAGTCAGTTTAAAGTTGAGCTAGATAGGGAAAGGAAGTGTGGAATCAGGGGACAAACCCCCCACCTTTGAAATGTCATCCTATATTTCTAGAAGCCAGTTTACAGCAGATCCAGAAACTCACTACAACTGCAGCCAATGTTTTTGGGCCAATTAGCTATGCCAAGAATCAGAATTGCAGACACTTCGTAGTAGCATGAACTGCGACCGTCTTCCAACATCCATAGCTACCCTGCAACGAGTCCCATAATAGCTGGGAAGTAGTTAAGAATTTGTTAAACGATCATGTCTAGACATTGTGTTAGCAAAAGTAGTAGTCTAGGAATGTACCATTAAAGTAAGTTTTCCTTCCATGCACTCTGCACAGAAGACACCTATTCTGCTATGTTCTTTATCCAAATGCATACTATGAAAGGGAAAGAGCAATAGTATAAAACGTCAAATGCTTCCAAATTGCAATAAATACAGTCTAAAAAAATTACAAGTAGGTGTTTCAGCCCATCATGCTGTGTTAATTTTAGAACAAGGCTAGCTGAAGAAAATAGACTGAAGAACAAAGTGAAAGATGATAGGAGAAGTCATATCTAAAAGACTGACACATTCTGTACCTTGGGGGAGCATCCTGTAACCCCTGATATTCCTCATCTGTATATAATTGTGATATTACATATAAAGCATGCCTTATAAGGTATCAGGGGAAAGTTTAGGATCTGCTGAAAGTGATTTCTCTATCCATATATGTATATCATTAATGCATAGGAAGTTATGAGAATTGTGTTGTATGGTTGTCACTAAAACATGCTGTAAGTTGGGGAATCAGCCACATATTAGCTCCCCAGAGGCAACAGCAAGGAAAGTAACCAAAACCTGGGCGGGGTGTCAAACAACCCATCAACAGCCATTGTCCAGCAAGGGAGCTACAATTCAATGACTCACCTGCATGAGACCACACCAGGGGAATTGCTCAACCTTGTCTGGAGACTCAGCAATGCCCCCAGACATGCCTGGACTTGTACTCCCCAAGCACATGGGACTGAGGATATAAAACAGACACAGTGGCCACATGCTGGGCCTTTCTCCTTCACCCACCTATGCTGCAAGTAACAAGGACACTCTGAAACTCTAACTGAGGGGACTGGCCCAGATTTCAAGGATGAAATCTGTTACTATGAACTGCAATATCCAGTGGGGTGAGAAAAACTACTTACTCTAGTTCAGGGGTCGGCAATGTTTGGCACACGGCTCACCAGGGTAAGCACCCTAGCGGGCCGGGCCAGTTTATTTACCTGCTGACGTGGCAGGTTTAGCCGATCGCGGCCCCCACTGGCCGCAGTTTACCGTCCCGGGCCAATGGGGGCGGCAGGAAGCCGCAGCCAGCACATCCCTCACCCGCGCCGCTTCCCGCCGCCCCTACTGGCCCGGGACAGCGAACCACGGCCAGTGCGGGCCGTGATCGGCCGAACCTGCCGCGTCAGCAGGTAAATAAACTGGCCCGGCCCGCTAGGGTGCTTACCCTGGCGAGCCGCATGCCAAACGTTGCCGACCCCTGGTCTAGTTGTTGCCCAGTCTAATCGGGTTGAGAGTTTAGACTACATGTTTATATTTTATTTTTTTTGGTAACTAACTAACTTTTTCCTATCACTTAATATCACTTAAAATCTATCTTTTGTAGTCAATAAATTTGTTTTACTGTTTATCTTCATCAGTGAGTTTGCCTGAAATGTGTGGTAAATCTGCTCAGGTTTTGCAAAGGCTGGTATATACCCACTTTCCATTGATGAAGGGGTGAACCAATTAATAAATCTGCATTGCTCATCTTGAGCAGTGCGAGACGGTATATTCCTGAGGTTTACGGCTGGGAGCGGGGGGAATTTGGGCTCCGGTGCCTTTCTCTGTGAGATTCATGAGTGGCTCTGGGAGCATTCATGCAATATAGCTGGGTGTGGGGTCTCCACATGCGGTCGTGCTGAGTGATAACAGCACCTGGAGGGGTTTGCTGCTGGTCACTAGCAAGGCATTGTGAGAGCCAGCCCAGGCTGGAGAGAGTTCAGGGGGCACAGCGGTCCCACAGTCCCAGGCTGCATCCTGGGGATCCCGTCACAGGTACTCACAACTAGTTTTGTTCTTTAGAAGACCCATTGCTTGAAGTTGCTTTTGGATCCCTTTGCTTTTTCAGCAAAGGTAGCCCGTCACACTGTCCTTGCATTGTTTCTTGGATGTTTTCCTTCTTCCAAACCTCTATCTTTTATGGCCAGAACCACAAAGTAACCGCAGAGTTTGTTACTTTTCATTTTCTATTTCTATTGAACATCATTTTTTAAAAGTTTATAAATCCTTTAGACACAGGTACAATATCATGGGCTATATCCTGCACTTGTAGATGGTGAGCTGATGATTTCTTTGGTCTTCTCCATACAAGCTATAATCCTAAGAAGCCCGTCATGCAAACCCAGAAGCCTGCTTAGCACACTAGCTTTTCTTATTATGTATACTACAGTTGCCCCCAGAGGCTCCATCTGAGACTGCTAGGCTCAGTACAATCACATAGTGTGAAACAGACTGTGCTTTGAAGAGTTTATGGACAATGGGTGGAGGGGAACCAAGCCACAGCCAGATGAAGTGACCACTCAAAGGTATGGAGTCAGTTAGTGGCAAAGCGTGAACCAGAACCCGAGTCTCCTGCCTCCCAGTCCAGTTCCTATCCTCTAGATACTTTTAAATGACAACATTTTAACAAGTAAATGAATATTTCTTTCACTGCATGATACTCAGATTTGTTCCTCTTTGCTTCAGAAGCAAAGATGTTTTTACTGATAGCACTAGTCATCTCCAGCTATTTAAAGATTAAAGGTCTAATTTTCATAATTCCTTATTGACTTCACTGGCAACTCTGGATCCTTAGCCACTCTGAAAAGTCAAGCCGTAAGCTTACTGATTTTTTAAAGGCTAAAATACTAATAGCCAAGCATGTTATTTCCAGAGTTCATTATAGGCTTTAGCATAACTTCATTGTTACTTGAGGTTTCTAATACAGAAGTTATGAATAACCAAAGTAGCACACCAGCACAACCACTAGCAAAATTAGCAAGTATGCTAAGCTGTGATGCCATCATATTGCACAAGCTAAGGGCAATAAGGCTGCAGGGTAAATGACAAATGTAAGGTATGATAGTAAAGTTTTTGACACTGATGTGCAGAATCCTAGATTCATAGATTCTAAGGCCAGAAGGTACCACTCTGATCATCTAGTCTGACCTCCTGTATAAAAAAAGGCCAGGGAACTTCCCCCAAAAAATTCCTACAGGAGATTTTAGAAAAACATTATTGTAATTTAAAAATCTCCAGTGATGGAAGATCCACACATTTTGGTAACTAGTTCCAATGGTTAATAACCCTCACTTGAAAATTTTTTACCCCTATTTCCAGTCTGAATTTGTCCTGCTTCAACTTCCAGCCGATGTGTTTGGAAGTAGCTGGCCTGCAAGCACTTATCTAGGGTTACCATTCGTCCGGATTCTGCCGGACATGTCCGGCTTTTTTGAGTTAAAAATAGCGTCCGGGGGGAATTTGTAAATGTCCGGATTTCCCCCCAATGCAGAGAGCTTGTGGCTGACAGGGCAGCCGGCCGGATCCTGCCACTCACACGGGGCTTTGACAGCCAGAGCCCCTTCTCCACTTCCCCCTCCTCTCCCCTGCAACTTGAGACCACTCCCCTCCTCTCTCTCCCTCCCTCCCACTCCCTGCATTCGCAGATCACCGGCCGGCCGTTCGCCTCGGGCCTCCGGCAGTCTGGAGCTCCTCCCCCTGCTCCCCCCTCCCCTGCTGCCGAGCGTGCTGCTCTGCAGCACTCTCTTCTGAGCGGCACGGTAAGGGGGCCAGGGGGCCGGAGAAGGGGCAGGGAGGTTCTGGGGGGGGGGGTAGTTAAGAGACAGGGAGCAGGGTTGGATGGGTCGGGAGTTCGGGGGGGGCTGTCTGGGGTTTGGGGGTGTAAGGTTTTGGGCAGTCAGGGTACAGGTAGGGGGTAGGGTCCTGGGGGGCAGTTAGGGTGGGGGATCTCAGGAGGGGGCAGTCAGGGGACAGGGAGCAGAGGGGTTTAGATGGGTCGGGAGTTCTGGGGGGGGCTGTCAGGGGGTGGGGAGTGGTTGGATGGGGCGTGGGAGTCCCTGGTGTCTGTCTGGGGGTGGGGGTGTGATAAGGGTTGGGGCAGTCAGGGGACAGGTAGGGGGTAGGGTCCTAGGGGGCCAGTTAGGATGGGGGGAAGGTCTCAGGAGGGGGCAGTCAGGGGACAAGGAGCAGGGAGGCTTAGGTAGGGGGTGGAGTCCTGGGGGGCAGTTAGGGGCAGGGGTCCCAGGAGGGGGCAGTCAGGGGAGAAGGAGTGGGGGGGAGGGTTGGGGGTTCTGAGGAGGGCGGGAAGTGGGAGGGAGTGGAAGGGGCAGGGGCGGGGCTAGGGCAGGACGGGGGCGGGGCTCCTCCTGTCCTCTTTTTTGATCGTTGAAATATGGTAACCCTAACTTATCTCATTGAACATTATCGATTTGCTCAGGACAAAATAGAATCTGTAGAAAACTCTGCCCAGACTACAGTCAAATCAGCTTGAGTAGGAGACATCAACTCCCTCACTCCCAGCAATAAGCAAATGTAGTTGTAAGACTAATGTTTTAGAGTGCAGTATGAATTAAACATGTTTGTGGGACTTAACCTGTCTTACTTTCCTTAAGAATTCTTAGAAGTTGTGAGACTGCTTCCATTTTATAAGAAAATTAAATCTAGTTTTGGTCAAAGCCAAGTAGGTCTGTCAATGTAAATATACTTAATTGATTCCTATATGTAGAAAATAAGAGTACTGGAAAGCAAACAACTGCCGAGTAATGTATAAAATTGAACTTTTCTCCCCAAAAGCAGATTCCCTGCTTCAGATGATTAATGGTGTTATGACACAGGTTCAGTGCATGGTGGGACATTTTGGCATGAGTGGGAAAGACCCAAACTGTAGGTAGTAACTTTGGCAACTTGTTGGACAAGTTGTAAAAGTCTAAAAAGAGGAAGATGCCAAAATACCTAATGAAGTCAGGTTTTAGAATTCAGATGCTCATAGAAAGTTTACAAAAACTTTGCTATCCACCTTAATATTTTCATTATTATATTGTAATTTACATGTTAGCGCCACACAAGAATTATTTGTTCTGAGCACAGTCAACTCCCAAGGAAATTCCTTCACTGGCCTGGGGGCAGTATTTAATTTCTGTATTTAAATAAAATCTTAAGGTAAATGGACGTGATTAAGAATAAAAATGTAACAAGAATATATTTGGACTTCTATACAGTTTGTTTATTTTTAAAACAGAACCTAAGAACCGCCATACTGGGTCAGACCAAAGGTCCATCTAGCCCAGTATCCTGTCTTCCGACAGTGGCCAATGCCAGATGCCCCAGAGGGAATGAACAGAACAGGTAAGCATCAAGTGATCCATCCGCTGTCGCCCATTCCCAGCTTCTGGCAAACAGAGGCTAGGGATACCCTCCCTGCCCATCCCAGCTAATAGCCATTGATGGACCTATCCTCCATGAATTTATCTAGTTCTGTTTTGGTAAGTAAAGGAGAAGCTAATATTAAACTACCTGCAAAGGCCTGATTTCCAAGTTCTGCTTTCTGTATTACTGTTAGCAGCATAAGGAATGCAACCTCTGATTCGGTTTAGAAGTTAGCAAAATCACCATCAATAGCTACACCAGAAATATAGAACCCTTGAGTGCTTGAACTCAGGTTATAACCAATAACAAAGCCTTTTAGTTCTCCTTTAGAAGGTTTTGTTTGGTTGGTTGTTTTTTGTGTGTTTTTTAATAGCTTGAGCCAACACACGCATTCTGATAATAGCTTGGCACTTAAAAAAAAATAAAGGCAGCTTTCACTTCACCTTTGAATTCATTAGATGATTGTTCACTTTTTAAAAATTAAAATGTACCAACCATAATAGCTACAGTTTTTATTAATGCACAGAAGGCATAACATACAACTTCAGATACAGAGAGTTATATATGAAGCTTGGATACTTTATGCACTTTATCTTCAGCATTTCTGAAGTGTCTATTACATTGGTATCTAAATATTGAACAAGCGTACCGTGAGGCCTTCCTATATTGAAAATTCTGTAATGCAAACATTTAATATTCAGCTTGGGAATAGTACCACTGCCCCATATACAGATACCCACAAACTAAAGGAGGTTTGGATTCAAACTTGTTTGCTTGAACCCATCTCTAGAAGACAAACACACACTCTTGATTTTTTTATAGTAATCTCTAATGTTTGTCTGAAGAGACTGGCCTTTTCCCCTCCCCATAAGGCTAACAAAGGGTCAGACTGAGGCTTAGATACATGAAAGCAAAAAGAAATTAGATTGTAAAAGCTAGGAAATCCAGAGTAAAAATTGCTGCTCATCCACTTTTGTGCACAAATAAAAGAACAGAATCTGTGTATCACACACTCTTGTTGAGATCTGTTTAATATTTATGCCCAATGACACATTAACAGCAGCATGACAGCCTTGGCTATCAATTTGCTCACTTTTTCAGCTTAACTTTTCGGCTATAATGGAAAAACTGACAGAAGTTCAATAGTAGCACTACTGGTTACTAAAAAGTTTGCCTGCTCTAAAGCACATATTACAGAAGTAATGGTGCTATTTAGAACTATTCTGTGAAATGTCGGTAAAGTATCATAGCTAGGGCCCTACCAAATTCAGGGTCCATTTTGGTCAATTTCACAGTCATAGAATTTTAAAAATAGTAAATGTCATGATTTCACCTATTTAAATCTGAAATTTCACGGTGTTGTAATTGTAGGGGTCCTGAGCCAAAAAAGGAGCTGTGAGGGGGTCACAAGGTTATTGTAGGGGGGCTGCGGTACTGGTACCCTTACTTCTTCCCTGCTGCTGGAGAGCAGTGGCTGCTGGCTGGGAGCCCATCTCTGAAGGCAGAGCTGCCCCCAGAAGCAGCACAGAAGTAAGGATGGCATGGTATGATATTGCCACCCTTACTTCTGCGCTGCTGCCTGCAGAGCTGGGCCCTCAGTCAGCAGCTACCACTCTAGGGCTCCCTAGCTCTGAAGGCAGCAGCGCAGAAGTAAGGATGGCATGGTATGGTATTGACACCTTACTTCTGCACTGCTACTGGCGGAGCACTTCCTTCAAAGCTGGGCACCCAGCCAACAGACGCCGCTTTCTGACCACCCAGCTCTGAAGGCAGCGCAGAAGTAAGAGTGGCAATACTATGACCCCCCCCTGTGACTCCCTTTTGGGTTAGGACCCCCAATTTGAGAAACACTGGTTTCCCTTGTGAAATCTGTATAGTATAGGGTAAAAGCACACAAAAGACCAGATTTCACGGTCCATTATGCCACCGTCATGGCCTTGAATTTGGTAGGGCTCTAATCATAGTCCATGCTTTAATCTAGTCTGACCTCCCTACATTTTGTTCAGTTCTCTGCAGTATTCCTACAAATGACCAAAGAGTTCTTGACTATATCGGAGCAATAGTGCCTCAAGCACCATTCTTCCACTGCCCAAATGCTCCCATTAAAGAACACTTTTCTAATATCTACCCTAATTTTTTCCTTCAAGGTATCAGTTCTTCTTCCATCACTTCCACAAATTATTAAATAAATCTCTAAATAATTCCCATTCGTATATCTATCTTGAAGGTATTTATAGACAACATGAGTATGTTGGATTCTCTATTCTACAGAAGCGTAGCTCCCTCAGACTCTCTTCAGGTCTTAGCCTCCAGTTCTTGGATCACTTTTATTGCCCTGGTTTGTAATTCTTCTATCATATTTGAACTGTGAAGTTCAGAACCTCACACAGAATGTGAAGCGAGAGGTACATAAGGCTATACAACTACCTCACCTGTTCTACAGGTGATCCCCTTTATGTAGGTATAAACAACACATACTGATTATATTTGCCATGGCATCAGAGCTGCAATTTCATATTTGGTTTTCCAACTACCATCATCCCTAGGGCTCTCAGACTCTCTGAATAACAAAGTTGCCTCTGCTAAGCAGTTCCCAAGACGCTATGTCATGGCAGCATGAAGTTACAGTAGATGTCAGCTAAAGGATTATAGTTAGCACTCTTGGGTTTACTGACCTTAATTTGTAACTACTTAACATTCCAGCTTATAAATATTTGACTCTTATGAGACTTCTAGACAAGATAAGAAGACTCTTGCCTGCCAAGATAACTCAGTTGTATAGAAGGCTGCCTAGCATTTGTACACACTCTTCAAGAGAACTAGTATATTCAGTTTACTAGGATCTGTTTACAGAGGGTAAATTGCAGTTGGCTCTTTACCAGAAGACAACACATGCTAACGTAAGTTACTATGCAATTACCATTGTTTCAAGTTGAGTTACTATGTCATTACTGCAGAATAACCTACAGTCAAGTATACAATTAATCCATGTCACCAGTGAAGATAATCCACAAAACATTGAAGCCATTTAAGATAGTGTTTGAAAAAATTGCTAGACACCCAACAGCCAGAGAACAAAGCCTGCCAGTCGGGGCAAATAAAGATGAAGGAGACCGAAAGATAAGAGGCAACCCCTTAATGAGAAACCCAGCTGCATGGAAGAAGGCAGGTTTTGGGATTCCTAGCAGGGTTGCTACAGGGCTCCTTTGTATCCACTGGCTAGTAAGCCTCTAATATTTCTAAAGTGTATTCCGTCATCCCATCAGGATCCAGGATAGGAAAGATCTTTCCTCAGCCTTAGTTTTGGGAGTGGGAAGAATCTCCATTACTCTAACAATTCCCAGCATCCACTTTTGGTGTCCTTCCATCCCAGCCAACAAAAATGTACTTAAATATTTCTAGAATACTCATTACTACAGTACCAAAATGCCTAATGGAACAGCTCAATTGTTTCTGCTGTTTGTACCTTTTACAAACACAGCAGAATGAAAGTGTGTCAGTTTCACCACTACCCACAGGGTTTTCAATAATAGTAGTGACACTAACCAATACCTCCCACATCGACAACAGCGAAAACCACCAAGACTGCTGGAATGTGGGGCAACAGAGGCACTGACATTGTTTGCAGAGTCCAGAAGACAGCACTGGACCAGTTTATACTGGATTCACTTTTGGAATGTTATATTCACAGCTATAGAGGCTAAGATTCTTTTTTAAATGATAGCTCAGAATATTCCTTTCCCATCTATCCTCCCAGTCCATACACATATTCATGGAACACAAGGTACAGGATTCTATCTATCTCCTACATAGGGCTGCAAGGAAGAAGCAGGCAGAGTTCTCTTCATTACCCTCATTGACATATATAGAAAAGAGGTCAGAACGTGGTCCTTTGAATTTGAAGCCTGTCAGATAGTCTGGCAGCCTCTATCCTTTGGACAGTGCTCCTCCCAGTAATCTTTTTTTCCAGGCTTACAGAAGAAGCTGCCCTAGATTTTGTTGCCCAAATCACCCTTTCATCCCGTTATTATTGATACTGTTGCCCTTCTTCGTGTTAAATGCTTAAGATCATAGCACCAAAGTGCTATTACAAAAATTTATAAAACCCAGTGAGTTATAGAAACTACTGCTATGATCACAGACTGAACACATCAGACAAGTTTATCAGGAACAAGACAACACTTATCTAAGAGCTAAAGCAAATCACTGCATTCTGAAGGCCACCAAACCCCATTTCTGGGATCTAGTGGCAAATTAGCGATCATACAGGTTATCAAGTCTCAAGACTAAAGGAATCACAAGCGCATCAAGTTGAGCTGTCAAAGAGTATTACTGCTACAAGTACACCCTTAGTACCTCAGAAATCTTTAAACAAATTTATGAATGCTGAGCTCTAGCTCATCATTAGCTATTATGAAATAATTCGAATAAAAAAATACTGTATATCCCGAACTTTCCAACAAGTTTCTAACACCAGTTGCACTGGAATTAAATCTAGTTTATCAACACAAATCAAGTACTCTACGGCCTCTGCAGCTCTTTTCCTTCCACCTGTGCTAATACTGATACTTAGTTGCATACTGCATGTTGCCTTTCATCTGAGGAGCTATAGAAGCTCTTCACAGACCATTAATTAAGCCTTACAGCACACTTGTGAGGCAATTTTTTTTAACAAATAAGAAAACAGAGCCAAGAACAGATCTCATGACTCCCAGCCCTATGTTTTAGCCAAGAGACCATCCTTCTGCTCCTGATAAGTACCTGGAAAGTGAGTGATCAGAGACCCAGCAAAGTCTTTATTTGAGTTCAGGCACACTCAAGAAGCACAAATGTTCAACATTACTTCTTTCCACTGTTAGTCCAAGTCAAATATTAACAACAACTACTAGCCATGTATTATGTTTAACTAGATACTAGAAATTTGTATTTAGAAAAAGATATCTTCTGACCATTCTAGTCAACTGCTTCCCCAAATTTAGAGACAGAATAATTAGTTTACGCTGGAACAATCCTGAGTATTGGGAGCCTTCAGAAAATATAGTACTAGCTTAACCTGAAGTTCTTCCTTAAGAGCCAAATATCAAGTATTGGAATGTAGTACTCTCTAGCAATTGTGAGGTTAAAAAAAACAAAAAAACAAAAACAACAACAACAAAATTGTTGTTACAACCCATACCACAGCCTAAAGGGTGGAATAATTAATTTAGAAAAATGTTCTGAAAAACAGGCAAATTGCCACAGAAATCAAAAGGTATCCATGTATTTTATAAAACATAGCATCAATCGTTTTAGCTATGCTGAATAAAGAAATCCAAGTATTCCTTTCAATAATCGTAGTAGAAAAAAAATAGTCTTTCAAATTAATGTTTGCTTCAACATTGTTTACACAAGTTACTCCCAAATTGTTATTAATATTACTTATAATAATGTCTATATAACCTAAACAATAGAAGTGATTAGGGCACATTTGCAGCTTCCATGGTCAATATAAATACATACATGATGTATATGGAACTCTAAAAACCTGGCTGGGTAAGGTCAGCATTTTCAAATAATGGAAACAAGAATAACTTCACCCACACATACTTTCTGAAACATACTATGAACGTGTATATCTACACACACATCATTTAGCATTAGATTATTGCTAAATATTTTTAAAAGAATACCTTTGTGGAGTGTGTTTATGAGCCAGCTGGTGGCCACCCTTCACCCTAAAGGTGGTTGTATTTCAATAACGATGTTGATAATTTATAGAAAGACATTTTAGCATTCTTGTATATAGCACCACAAACAAAATATGATCATCACTTCAACAGATACTATGAGTTAATCACTAATCCCCTTGGGGCCAGGGAACTATACTTCTCTTAAGCTACTTAAATGGCCTTCAAGTAGGAAGATCATATAAATAAAAGAGGTGAAAAAAAAAAACACTGGACTGGAACGTTAGATCACAGCACCACATTTCCTAGGTATGGAACAAAACTAAATCCTCCCACCCTTTACTTAACATACATTAATACCGTGGGGTTTTCTCCATCACCCCTAGTCCTGATAACCTCCAATAGCTCCAGAGGAAGAATCTGTTTCTGTTTAAGGTCTAACCCTGAAACCGCTGTACCCTATACCTCTAAGAGGGGTACGTGGTGGGTAGAAGGAGATAGGCAGAGGAACTATTTGTTATCAGAGCGCTAACGTTCGTTATTGTTGCAGGGGCTTTCGGATACAAGACCCTAGAAACCGCCCCCATTCAGATGGCAAAGGGATGGACACAGACGCCCCCACCGCGGTCCATCGTTAAGAGATGCGGATACACCCCCCCCACACACACAACCCTGTAAGAGGAACAGAGAGCCCACAACTTCCCCCCACTCTCCCACTCGGGCGGCAGAGACCCCACAGCCCCCCCCCACCACCACCACCACGTTTGGGGACAGAGCAATGGGCAAAGACCCTCCCCCACACAGGGGGCTGGAGAGCCTGGTTCCTGAACTGGGGCACTTAGGGATGATTCCGGTGGATGATGCTTCTTCCCAGCCCTATTATCTCCTTCCCCCGACCCCATACATCCCACCTACCCCTCCCGGCCCCCACAGCCCAGCACAGGCAAAGCCTCCCTAAAACGGACGGGAAGAGATAGGGTCCAATTCACTCACCCTCGACAGCTCCCAGCCAGACTCAGCTTCGACCCCCTCCCTCCCCTGCATCACTTCCGGGGGTGAAGCGTCAGCTGGCTGCGTGCGGCGGCAACACGCAGCAGAGCGTCCTAACGCTGCACGTACAGTGAGGGAAAGAGAGCAAAAAACCTACTCCACCCCCGGCCGCGGTGAGTGGGGAACTCTATGCTGGAGCGAACCACTGCGTGAGGAAGGGGGGAATTGTGAGGAGGAGGGCTATAGGGCGTTTGGTCCTGAAGGTAAATAATGAAGGGACGATAGAGGGGAAAGAGACCGATGCTGGGATGAAGAGAAGGCCTAAATTGGTATTTTGTGAACAGGTGTTGCCAACTCCCCCCCAGCCTCTTACATTGGTACAGTCCAGCCTGAAGGCGCCTGGGGGAGTAACCAGTGGGGTGCTGCCCTGTACGTCTCGGGGCGCTGAGGGGGACCCGGGAACGGCTCCCTGCGGCCTGGGGGAGGGATTGGCGCAGAGCAGGAGAAGGGGGCTGGGGGACGTTGGGCGCTGCCTCTTTGCTAGTGTCACAGAAAGGGCCCGCTCTGGCCCTGCTGGGGCGGGTAAAGCAGTGGTGCTTAGCCAGGGGGCCGGGACCCCCTGAGGGGCTACCAGCAGGTTTCAGGGGGGCACCAAGCCGGGCCAGCGTTAGCCTCGCTGGGGCTCAGGGCAGAAAGCTGAAGCCCGGGTCCCTGAGCCCTGCCACCCGGGGCTGAAGCCAAAGCCTGAGCAACTTAGCTTTGTGGGGGCCCCTGTGGCATGGGGGCCCAGGCAATTGCCCTGCTTCTTACCCCGAATGCCGGCCCAGGCTTTTATATGCAGAAAACCAGTTGTTGTGGCACAGCTGGGCCATAGAGTTTTTATAGCATGTTGGGGGGAGGGGGGCTCATAACATAAGAAAGGCCGTACCGGGTCAGACCAAAGGTCCATCTAGCCCAGTATCCTGTCTACCGACAGTGGCCAATGCCAGGTGTCCCAGAAGGAGTGAACCTAACAGGCAATGATCAAGTGATCTCTCTCCTGCCATCCATCTCCATCCTCTGACAAACAGAGGCTAGGGACACCATTCCTTACCCATCCTGGCTAATAGCCATTAATGGACTTAACCACCATGAATTTATCCAGTTCTCTTTTAAACGCTGTTATAGTCCTATCCTTCACAACCTCCTCAGGTAAGGAGTTCCACAAGTTGTGACTGTGTGCTGCGTGAAGAACTACTTCCTTGTATTTGTTTTAAACCTGCTGCCTATTAATTTCATTTGATGACCCCCTAGTTCTTGTATTATGGGAATAAGTAAATAACTTTTCCTTATCCACATCACTCATGATTTTATATACCGCTATCATATCCCCCCTTAGTCTCCTCTTTTCCAAGCTGAAGAGTCCTAGCCTTTTTAATCTTTCCTCATATGGGACCCGTTCCAAACCCCTAATCATTTTAGTTGCCCTTCTCTGAACCTTTTCTAGTGCCAGTATATCTTTTTTGAGATGAGGAGACCACATCTGTATGCAGTATTCGAGATGAGGGCATACCATCAATTTATATAAAGGCAATAATATATTCTCTGTCTTATTCTCTATCCTCTTTTTAATGATTCCTAACATCCTGTTTGCTTTTTTGACCACCTCTGCACGCTGCGTGGACATCTTCAGAGAACTATCCACGATGACTCCAAGATTTTTTCCTGACTTGTAGCTAAATTAGCCCCCATCATATTGTATGTATAGTTGGGGTTATTTTTTCCAATGTGAATTACTTTACATTTATCCACATTAAATTTCATTTGCCATTTTGTTGCCCAATCACTTAGTTTACTCAGAAAGTAAAAGGTTAAGAGCCCCTGGTGTAAAGGCCCCCACGCTCTCCTGCACCCAGCGGCCTCTCTAGCTCCAGGCAAGCTGGGCAGCTTCCCAGGGTGGCCGCTTTGGCCCGACTTCCCCTCAGTCCTGGCAGAACTTGGGCCGGGCCAGCTCCAAGCAGTGCTGTGCCCATGTGCACCAGGTCCAATGCCACTCATTCAAATGTAGGGTTGCCAACCCTCCAGGATTGTCCTGGAGTCTCCAGGAATTAAAGATTGATTTTAAATTAAAGATGTCATGTGATGAAGTCTCCAGGAATTCATCCAACCAAAGTTGGCAACCCTAATCAAATTACCTCCTGTCATAGCAAAGTAGGCCCTCACCTGCCTACGGGTCTCCGTGCAGACAGGGTAATGGGTACCCCTGGTGCCTAGAGAGACTCCCATCATAGAGAAGCATCCAAGAACCGGCTTCCTGCAAACTTAAAAAATGGGGATTCCTCATCTTGTCCTGAGCCCAGGGGCTCATGGTTCGGCCCTGTGGACCTTGCTGCTTGCACTGGTGGAGGGTCCCTGTGCAGGGCCTCCTTTTCCTGTTTTCTCCAGGTTGGGGACCATAAGGCTAGCAGATTCCCGATTCCCTAGAAACAGAGGTTCTTGCAACCTCCCCGCGTGGATAAAATTACACCCACTTGAAGTCCTACTTCCACTGTGGGTCCCAAGAACTATTTCGTGGGCCAGCTCTGAAGAGTTCAGTATAAATGAAAGTGAGGACTTTTTTTTTTGGAAACATTAAAACTGAATGCATATATTTAAGCTTTTAAAACATTCTCTAGTGCTGTGGTTCTCTTATTGTGGCCCATGAGCCAACAGTAGTCTGCAGAGCACATCCTGGAAACATTTTGAGAACCAAGCACTGGGGGGATGAGAGGGGAGGTAGTGTATGAAAGAAGCTCACTTATTAAATGAGCCACAGAATAAAAAAGTCAGAATCATTACTCTATGGCAGGGGTCGGCAACCTTTCAGAAGTGGTGTGCCGAGACTTCATTTATTCACTCTAATTTAAGGTTTTGCGTGCCAGTAATACATTTTAACGTTTTTAGAAGGTCTCTTTCTATGAGTCTATAATATATAACTATTGTTGTATGTAAAGTAAATAAGGTTTTTAAAATGTTTAAGAAGCTCCATTTACAATTAAATTAAAATGCAGAGCCCCCCGGACTGGTGGCCAGGACCTGGGCAGTGTGAGTGCTACTGAAAATCAGCTTGCGTGCCGCCTTTGGCACGCATGCCATAGGTTGCCTACCCCTGCTCTATGGCATTAATATTTAAACCTATTCTTATGTTTGGGAACTGTTCCAGTGTTAGGAAATGTACTTATTTCTCTTCATGCATTCAGTTGCCTTCGGCTTAGAGCCAAGAAGCGAATAAGGTGCATAAATCTATACTTTACTTCATGTTCACATTCTCATATTTTATATGCCTCTATTATATAAGTAAGGTCATACAAGGATACTTAAGATTTTATTCCCTGGGCTAAATTTGCCACATAGCATTAAAACTCTCTTCTCTGATTGTGATAATTATTAAGAACCAAACAAACTAGGAGGGGGTGGGGAACGTTAAAAGCCAAGAAAACAAGCCCATGCCATTTTTGAATTGGTAGCAAAGTTAAATCGATATTGCCCTTGACTGCTTATGACCACTGTGTGTTTTCAGTGTCAGGAGAGGTTTAAAAATATTTGAAGCAATAAAATTCCTTCCCCTATAATAGCCTGAATAAGGATTTTTCTCTTCAGTGTTTCACTTTTATTAGAAAATACAGGGTAGGATGCAGGATCCACATGTGCTAGTTAGACTGGACAAACCATCAACAATTCTGAAGTGTCAAACTCAAAATTATTTGATTTTATAGGATCAGTCCTGGATTAGATCTTTTCCATTTATTCACATGTAGTGCTGCATCAGTGCTATATTATAGTGTGGCTACTGCTACATGTTGTGGAGAATCAATTCTTGGTTCTTTCCATTTGGGTGAACTTATATAGAAAGCCAGTGATAAAATCTAGGCCATTGATTTACTATTTGAGTTGCATTCTTCTTGCTTTCAGTGTTCCTTATGCTTTCTGGTCAAGGGATTATTCAATACTTAGTGAAAGTTTAAAGCAACCACAGTTTGATCTCAAAGGGCTCAATACTGCATGTGGCCCCTCTTCACTTCCCCTTTTAGAATTCCCACTAAAGTCAATGGGAGTTCCAAGTGCAGAGAAGTGTTGAGTAACACTTGGGTCACATCTGTTTTAAAGCTGAAACTTCTAAAACAGAATTCAAAACCAGGCGAAACTTCCCGTGTTCCAGTTTTCATTACAAACTGGTCACTTAGGCCATTTTCACAAAAAAAGTACACAAATTTATTATTGTAGATGGAAACAATGAGAAACTTTTGGGTCAAATTCATCCTTAGAGTAACCCCACTGAAGTCAACAGGGACCATTGATAAAGTCAATGGGGTTACACTAGGGGTGGATTTAGGCCTCTGGTTTTGTTTGGCTTTCACCCAGCACTAGGCAGAACTTGGTGGCTTTGAATTTTGCTATAAATTTGGAGACTGGCTGAAAACAAAAAAAATTGAAGGAGTGAGACCTTTCAAAAGTGAAAACCCATCTGAGTTGCCAGCTGAATGCATTGTTTTTACCCAGCTGATGCAGCCACTTACAGTGTAGCTATTCTACAATGTTTGTAATGCAAAAGATTAGATGGGAGAACCTAAATCAGTTTGATTTTTATGAGAAGAAAGATAGGAAGTGAATGCTGGATTTTGAGATTTTAATATTATTGGGGAATGCCATCTCCTCAGTCATCCCAAGAATCCTTGATCTCTCCTCTTCTCACAGACTCACAGGAGCTAACTGTTACAGCTGTTGTCCCTTTTGGAAATTATGAGCCCAATTCGACCCTTGTGTAAATCCAGGGGCTTTACTTCAATATGCTTACACCAGGGATTAATTTGTTTTAGTGACTTAGTTTCCATGGATAGCTGTGAAATGGAGTGAATGATTGCATGTCACATCTACCAGCTGGAGAGAAATTGTGGGTTGCCACTTAGCTAAGTGTTATCACTGAGCTCTAAAATAAAAAGCTTGATTCACAGTTCTTGCATTTTTTAAATGAACAATAGCCCAAGAGTAGTATTAAAAATACAATGGTACAAGAAGCCATCACGTTCAACCTGGATAGAAACAATGTTGTATAGGTTGTTGAAATAAATTATTTATTTCCATTATAGACATCTGATCAATTTTGATCCAATAGACTATCAAATAATTTGTCATCATATTCAGAACTTCTTGCCAGTAGCAAACACTCAAATAGCTGATGACGTGAAAGAGAAGCTATGCTGCTCTTAAATGTAAACATTATATTTGACAATATCAAAGCTGCTGTTTAAACTGTTTCCTATAGAGTTATACTTTTCCCCCAAATAAATATAGTGTCAGCACCAAATCAAGTGTTTGTGCAATATTAATGAGCATCCAGGTTAAAAGGATGTAGAAGAAGAGATCCATTGTTAAAGTTTCTATTTCCTCTTATTAAAATACTACTTAACACCTTTCCTTTCTTAAAATCCTAGGTACATGCGGATAGATTTGATACTTAAAGTCAGTGGATGATATTTGACTTGATAAGGATGGACAGAAGTAAACAGATTTACAGCTAAATTATGGCTGTCTTAACACAGGTGCATTGTGGGGAGTAGGAAGATGCAGAGCATCTTCTCCCTCCAAGCATGTTACCCAGGAGGCCTTTGTAATTTGGCTGCTTGCATTTGAGAGGCCTCGCTCATCACTGCACCTCTTCCCTAGCCCCTAGTGTGGCTCAGGCTCTTTGCAATAGGGGCAATACAAAGACAGGGTTTTTACATGTATTTATGTAAAACACTTCATCTAAATTCCATGGCATTCTACACATGGCAAAACATTGAAGGTTTCACTATGTTATTTAATGTTGGACCTTAGGGTCAACTGTACTAAACCCTCAAAGGAATCTGTATTTGTTTTTGAAAGATATATTCTTAGGTTTTAAGATCTACAAGATTATTTGTTTTAATTGTCAACAAAAAAGTTTACATTTTCAGCATCCAGTAATTCATTAACTACTCAAGGTTTCTTTGCAGTTTTGGTTTCAGAGTGGTAGCCGTGTTAGTCTGTATCAGCAAAAACAATGAGGAGTCCTTGTGGCACCTTAGAGACTAACAAATTTATTTGGGCATAAGCTTTCATGGGCTAAAACCCACTTCATCAGATGCATGGAGTGAAAAATACAGTAAGTAGTATGTGTGTATATATATATATACACACACACACACAGCACATGAAAAGATGGGAGTTGCAGTTTTGGATACAATGGACCATCTCATGCCCCTGATCTGCCCGCTGATAACAATGGAAGTTTGCATACTGATCAAAGGCATGATATGGCCCAATATCTCTGTCTTACAAGATTGTTTTCAAAACTGCTAGTCACAGCACCCAACAAACACTTTCTTGAAACTGCAGGCTGACACATTTAGTGCATCTCCAAAGACACAGAATAACACAGAATCAGATCAGGTCTGGCCTGCAACTCAACATTTCACTAGTGATTTTTATATACGTACATATATACACACCTTTGACCTTTTCCTGGTTCTTTTTTTGTGAACACCACCTGAGATTTGTATTGCTATTATAAAGTTCAGCCAAAACAATAAGGGGCCAAAAACTTTGAAAACACATGCCTGTAGTTAACCTTTATAGGCCACATTCTGCAAAGAAATAAATGGTGTGTAAGTTAAACAGTGGTTGTAACTATCCCAAAAGGTGTGTTAGTGGTACAGTGGTGTTACCTCCTTCCACTTGGCATACAGTGGGTGTGCAAAACACTTCTGACTTACACACCAAGGAGACAAGTAGCAGTTAAGTAGCAACTAACAAACAGGAAGTGTAAGATAAGGTAGGGTCCCCTTACCTCACCCACCTAGTCAGAGTAAGCTGTTACATGACCTTTTATTGGACCAACTTCTGTTGGTAAAAGAGACAAGCTCATGTTCAGCTATGTGTAGCTGGAAAGCTTGTCTCTTTTACCAACAGAAGTTGGTCCAATAAAAGATATTACCTCACCCACCTTGCCTCTCTAATATCCTGGAATCAACATGGTTATAACAACACTACAAACAATTATATTACACTCTCCTGTTAGTGGCAGAGGGTCCTGTGGCACCTTTAAGACTAACAGAAGTATTGGGAGCATAAGCTTTCGTGGGTAAGATGCAAGTAATGGAAATCTCCAGAGGCAGGTATAAATCAGTATGGAGATAACGAGATTAGTTCAATCAGGGAGGGTGAGGTGCTCTGCTAGCAGTTGAGGTGTGAACACCAAGGGAGGAGAAACTGCTTCTGTAGTTGGATAGCCATTCACAGTCTTTGTTTAATCCTGATCTGATGGTGTCAAATTTGCAAATGAACTGGAGCTCAGCAGTTTCTCTTTGGAGTCTGGTCCTGAAGTTTTTTTGCTGTAAAATGGCTACCTTTACATCTGCTATTGTGTGGCCAGGGAGGTTGAAGTGTTCTCCTATATGGACACAAGTCAGATATCAGGAATGGCAATATACAAAAACCTGTAGGAGAACACTTCAACCTCCCTGGCCACACAATAGCAGATGTAAAGAAGATGAAGATGTACCCTTAGTATAGTATCTACTTCCTCTTTTGTGCATCTCTGCAGGAGCTGGGTACAATCTGCCTGTTACTGTTAGAAACTGTTGCTTAAGATGAACAGTGGGAGCTGCTGGTTAATGACCATTTTTTAAAATCTGGCCAGTGACTTTTACAGGACACCCATATTACTACCTTCCTCTGCCTGCTTCGTTGCATATGTCAACACGCAGCCTACTTCTACTCCAACAATGCATAAACAAGGAAATCAGTAGAACAGTGTTAACTCCAACTCCATGGGAAACAGAAAGGAGAAAAAATTCAGTGTTTGTTAAATGAAAAAAGTTAGAATCAGTGGGAAGAGAAATTAGTTTGTAAACAGCTAAGAGATTTCCAAACTTGGGAGTACACTCCCAAGTGTACAATGTGCAAAAAAATAGCTGGCAGGGCCAGATTATAGCATATGTACTAAAGGTACATGCCTACGTCCCAGCTTCTGGAGTCACATGATGAAATTAGACAACTTCTCCCTCCTCCTCCCTGCCTCCACCCACCGCCCCTCCTCCCTCTCCTTCCCTCCAAAAAAGTACGTTTCTAGCCCTCATGCTAACAAAGATACACTCGGATCAGGTTGTCAGAGGTTATCTATTACAATGATAGGCCTCCACAGCCTGCCAATAGCTCTTGCATGGGTGCCCCCTGCAGCTACCTACAAGCAGAGATGAGGCCATGGGGCCACAGCACAGGGGCTCCCATCTAGGATGAGCCTGTGGCTCTGGATTGCCTTAATGCACTATGGGTAACTGGTCTTTTCATGTTCTATGTAAACTAATACAAACTACAGTACAAGAACGGCCATACTGGGTCAGACCAAAGGTCCATCTAGCCCAGTATCCTGTCTTCTGACAGTGGCCAGTGCCAGGTGCCCCAGAGGGAATGAACAGAACAGGTAATCAGCAAGTGATTCATCCCCTGTTGCCCATTTCCAGCTTCTGGCAAACAGAGGCTAGGGACACCGTCAGTGCTTCCATTAACTGAAATGGAACTATTTATGTGCATAAAGCTAAGCATGTATGCAAGTGTTTGCAGAATTGAGGCCTATATTCTCTGTGTTCTTGCGGATGTTTGTTTTCTAGAATCCGCATAAACACATATTTAGCGAGACCTTATATGAAAAACTTTTAGTTATGCACAAAGAATCATTTTTCTCTCTAACCAAAGAGAATGACTAGTTAAACATTTTACATCTGTTCCTTCCAAATAAATAAATACATAAAAAGTAGTATTATCTAGTAAGAGCAAGAACATTAGAAAGACTGCATTATGTCTGTATTCCTGAGACTCCCCGACGAGTCATGAAACAAAAAAGTTAGTCTTTAGTTCACAGAAATTGTTAGCATAAAAAGAAAGCACTGGGCAACAGTATCCGAGGGTGAAATTCTGCTTTCTGATTAATGTGTGCAGCTCCCATTGATTTCAGTGAGAGAGTGCTCAGTAAGTGCGTGTTTGAGGGCACAATTTGGCTGTACTGGAAAATTGTTGATAAAGGCTAGTTGACAGTGTAGCTAATATTCATGTGGAGAGCTCAACTACTTCAGATCTCATAGGCAAGTGAAAGTAATTCAGAATATCCTCATGCTCTCCAAAATACCAGTCATTGTCACACATGCTGGGAACATACTCACCAGAGTGTAGGTCTGTGACTTCAGGGTAGAGTCAGTCACAGAAACTAGAGCTACCTAGTCGTCAAATGTATCCCGAGATGCTAACAGTTAATGTCTCCCCACTGATAGTGGTTTTTCCATGTATTCATCAGAAGCCTTTGCTTTCACATACTAATTTCGTAGTGTTGCAGCATTTTACGTTTTTTGGACAGTAAAGTGTCTTTGACAGTTTTGCAACTCAGAGGTTTGGAATTCCTGAAGCTGCAGTCTTATTACTGAAGATCTGATCAGCAGTGGATTTGGCTCAGGGAGGTTAATGGCTTGGGGTGAAATGTTGGCCCTGTTCAAGTCAATGGCAAAACTCCCATTGACCTCAGCAGGGCTAGGAATTCAGCCCTGATTTCTAACAGTCCTGAACAGCTGCACATTCTATTCAGTTCAATGGGCAGCATGGCTGCTTAGCCATTTGAAAATCAGGTCATAATTGACTTGTCAGAGTCCACAGAGGGAGCTGTGGTAGAGCCAGGATTAAAACACAGAAGTTTCTAGCTTTTAGTCCAGTGCTCACGCCATGCTACCTCTGTTATCTTTAATTATTGCCACACTGTAATACATCATCAGAAATGGTGTTATGAACATGAGAAACATCTTGCCTTCCACAATATCAATACTTTTTCATGTGTAGCCTCAAGATGCTTTGCAAAGGTGGGTAAGCATTATTATACCCATTTTACAGAGAGGACTTGGATGAGAGTTTAAGTGACTTGTCCAAAGTAAGACGCAAGAATAGAACCCAGGTGTCCTGGATCCAAGACCCTGATTTAGCAAAGCACTTAGGCAAGTGCTTAACTTTAAGCACATGTATAAATTCTGTTGATGTCAATGAGAGTTAAGCATGTGCTTAAGCTCTTTGCTGAATAGGGATAGGCTTAAATACATATTTAAATGCTCTGCTGGATTGGGACCTTAGAGAGTAGGCATTTTTCCTTTCTTATGTAGCGTGTGAATGTTCCCAGGGGTTGGCAGGTAACCATTGTTTACAGCTATTCCACTTTATTTCACATTACTCAGCAGATCTCAGAGAGGAAATATTTGTAAAACTAATTAAAGATTGTGTGAAAAATGTACATATGTTTGGTGGCCTTTTATAAACCCAAATGTTTACGCATAGGTTTCTTTTCTGTTTTTTTCTTAAGATGACACCAGTTGCACGACAAGAAGTTCTTGGCCTTTACCGCAGGATATTCAGAATAGCCAAAAAATGGCAGTCTGCATCAGGACAGATGGAAGACACTATTAAAGAGAAACAGTACATTATAAATGAAGCCAAAACTGTATTTCAAAAAAACAAAGATGTAAGTGCATCTCTGTCTGGCTTTCAGAGTTAGTCCGTGATTCATTCTTTGCACCCTGTTTTGTTTCAATGGTTGGAAAAACGTTCACGAGAGAGTTGAGTTCCCAAAATTGTCTCCAGTTTGGAAATTTATAGAAATGTAGGGCTGGAAGGACTGTCGCAGATTTAGGGTTAACTGCACCTTTGACCCCTGCCCTGGTCCTCTTTAAGGACACCCAGTTAAGGTTTCAGGCTCCCAGCAGTCACCTCTCTCAGGCAGAGAGAACATATAAAAAACAAGCTCCTATACACATGCTAAAAGCTTACCAGAGGTCACCCATCAGTCTTATGGGGTCCTGATAAGTCCTTCCAACCCTTCTGTAAAGGTTGGGAACCCCCCTTGACACAGGGTCCTGTCCACTTACTGAATCAAAAGAAGGCCCAGTGACAATTTATACTCAGCCTTTTTATACAAAAAGGCCTTTCTTTGTCTGTCGGTCTCTGAAAACCCAGTCTGAACCAGTATGTGCAAGCCTCCCCAAGGGTGGTACCTCTGGAGGTATTTACAACCTGAGTGATGCACCTTAATCCTCCCACCCCCATTTTTATTTCTTGGAGGAGCTGTGGTAGCCTTCCCCCCAACAACTTAATACAATATGGTCCCCTAGATATTGCATGCAGTGTCAATATTCATCACAAGGACCTTCAGAGGTCATCTAATCGAGCCCCCTGCAGGACTAGATGCACACCTAGACCATCCCTGTCAGGTGTTTGTCTAACCTGTTCTTAAAAGCCTCCAGTGATGGGGATTCCACAACTCCCTTGATAATCTATTCCACTACTTAACTATCTATATAGTTAGAAAATGTTTCCTGATATCTAACCTAAATCCCTCCTGCTGTAGAGTAAGCCAGTTACTTCTTGTCCTTCAGTGGACATGCAGGTCAGTTCACTCTCCTCTTTATAACAGCCCCTAACATATTTGAAGAGAGTTATCAGGTCCCCCCACCCCAGTCTTCTATCAAGACTGAACATACCCAGGTTTTTTTAACCTTTCCTTGTAGATGAGGATTTCTAAACCTTTTAACCTTTTTGTAACTCTCCTCTGGACTCTCCAGTTTGTCCACATCTTTCCTAAAGTGTGGTACCCGAAACTCAACACCGTACTCCATCTGAGGTCACACCAGTGCCAAGCAGAACAATTACCTCCTATGTCTTACATATGGCACTCCAGTTAATACAACCCAGAATGATATTAGCCTTTTTTGCACTGTTGGCTTATATACAATTTGTGATCTTCTGTAACCCCCAGATCCTCTTTTGCAGTACTGCTGCATAGCCAGTATTCTCCATTTTGTAGCTGTGCATTTGATTTTGCCTTCCAAAGTGTAGTACTTTGCACTCGTCTTTGTTGAATTTCATCATGCAAGATCTTCAACTCCTTATCTGGATATAATGTAATTTAAACCTCCCCAAAGAAGAAATCTTGAATCTTGAATCCTTCTAGTTTTCTTCATTAGTTACTTTAGGAGGTTAGAAGGATCTAGAGACCTTATAAGAAATTGCCAAGGAGGAGGAAAAAAGTTAGCTGCAAATATACTGCCTGTGGAATTGTTGTCTGAAGCAGTTTTGGATCTTTACTGATGCTTTTGTCTAGCTTTCTGAACTGCTTTGATGGCATGTAGAATTCTGTAGCTCCTTCACCTGCTGATTTTGCTGATAATACAGTAATTTTTGGCACTTTCTTTAAAAGGTTTTTTTCTATAGAAAGTGTGCACAAAGTTTTTAAGCAATACAGTATTTAGAATTTAAAACCTCTCCTTCCTTGCACAGAGAGCACAAACATGCGGACTTCAGTGGTTAGCAATGATGCTTTTTTGCCTTCAACATATTAGAGTCCCATTTTTATATGGGAATTGATACCACTTGCATTCACTTTCTAGATCTTGTTTAGGACTATATTTTACTATTGAACTTTTTACACAACACCTTTATTGGCTTCAGAGGAAGTTGTACTCATGGAATGACGGCAGGCCATGGCCTAAATGTTTTATATTTTTCTCCAGCTCCTGTATAGATATATGTAAATGGCTCAATTTATTTTTGACCACTAGTGTTCTTTCCATAAGTGTATTAATTTACATGTGCCTCTTCTTTCTACAGATGATACTTAATTAACGTGTTAGAGTAAAAATCTCCTCAGATCCTCACAATAAATCTAAGCTCTGATATCTTGCTCTTCCTCAAGGCTCCTAGCTCTCAACAGTATGAGTTAAACTGCTGGATGGATCTGAGTGGAATTTTACCTTTAATGACTTCTCTGGACATGAAGATAAGTCAATGCACGCACTGGCTTTCCCAAATTGTTGGGATTGTCCCATGATCTCTGGGAATGGTATGACATGGCAATGAACTGGAGAATCATTCTAGCTATTTTGCTAGGGACAAGGAAATCCCTGTCCTACTTTTAAAAATAAAACAAAACAAAAAAGTAAATCATGTAGATGTGCATCATTTACACCTGAATTCACAAGTACTAATTTCTACACTTTCCCTTAGTTAACAGATCCAGAGCTGATTAAACAGTGTATAGAAGAATGCAAGGCAAGAGTAGAAATCGGACTTCACTATCACATTCCCTACCCAAGACCTGTGAGTGTGAATCCAGACACAATGTCTACAACAGTGTGTATTTAGTCCCTTATTCAGCAAGCAGTGGGTGTTTTAGTTAAGGCAATTTTAACTTCCAGATGAGTGTTCATAAAGCTGGTAATGACAACAAATCTAGTGTGTGCAGTGTAGTTGTAGCCATGTCAGCCCCAGGACATGAGAGACAAGGTGGGTGAGGTAATATATTTTATTGGAACCACAGAGGGCTCTTCTACATGTCTGGGAAAGGTACTCTGTGTGTCACAACTAAATGCAAGGAAAAGACAAGCCTGGGAGGTTACATTCATAACTCTGCTAGACACGAAAAATCGTGGACTGAATAGAGACACTGGATTTATGGCTTATTACAACAATCAGTAATCCACTAATCTCCTTTTGTCTTATGACTGCAGAGGTGTTAACGGGCCATTCTGCCTTGAATGGTCCCTTAGAATGTGCACTAAACAATCTGTTCCACCTTGTGACCCTCACAGTACCTTTCCTAGACTGGTGGAAGAGCTCTGTGTGGTTCAAAAGCTTGTCTCTCTCACTAACAGAAGTTGGTCCAATAAGAGATATTACCTCACCCATCTTGTCTGTCTAACAAATCTAGTGGTTCAAATTGTTTCCAGATGAGAGATTAGAAATAGTTGGCCTGTCAACTTTTGAGCAAATGCATAATCATCATCATAGGGTTTTTGTTTGTTTGTTTGTTTGTTTTTGTAGCCTACACTGTGAATCCTAGTTATATTAGATCAAGTCTGGTTTTGGGGAAGTGGGGGGGTGTATCTGTGGGTCCTTTTCCACTCCTCCCACTGTTCTGGAAATGATTAATTAATGAAAGTGACTTCTTTAAACATTGAGGTTGCTTGTTGACTTGCTTAAACATAGGCGTTGTAGCAGGGTCCTGTGTTTTGTTTCCCTGTCTAATGCTGTTTCATTTATTTCAGGTGTGCTGGCCTTCCTTCTTTCCTTTGTCATCCATAGAGACTTCCCCTCTATTCCTATTCATTACATTTCACCTACATAGGTCTCTTTCCTTTCAAGCAGATCCTAATAGAACCCTTTTTAGCTGAACCTTGGGAGGGTTTTGAAATTTATATTCTCTAGGGGATCAAACACCTTGCAGGATCCAGCACTAGAAAAGCTGATACATATAGATTAGTGGATCTTTAGAGTGTGTTTAAATTTTAAGAATATTGCTGCTTCACTGAGTGATTTTACTAGTATTTGCATTTTAATAGCTATCTTTAAATCTTTCATCCTCTGAGACAAGAATGTCTGGCTATTTACACCTACCTCTTCCAATCAATATGGGGGCAGGGGATTAGCTGTATGGTTCCCACTAACAATTTTATACTTACCTATGAGGTACAAAGACTTTCAAAACTAAAAGCTTGTCACCCATTTCTCTGTAGACTCAGGGACTAATTGGGCTTTTCATATGGTGCATATTATCACTATAGCCCGTATCAGCAATAAGGCAGTAAGTAGACTTTGAGTATGTACCGCTTGGGGTTGGTTTGTTGCTTGCTACGTGGTTAGTAACAAAACATAGCCACCTTTATTGTTTTTACTCAGGAATTTATGGTATATCTTACTTCCTTCTCTATTGGTTTGTGATCTTATACTTTGGTCCCAACTCTTCTGATAAAACTGTAAATCTGGATCCTGTAAAACCATTTTACTGGAATATCCTATTCAATACTATTTCAGCAAATGATGTATCATTATAGTTTGATGTTAAACTATAAAACACAATGCTACAAAAGGCTGTAATTTAAAGGACTGGGTTGGGTACACAGCTATTGTATACATAGGGTCCTACCAAATTCTCAGCCATGAAAAATGCATCATAGACAGTGAAATCGAGTCTCCCCTCCCCGTGAAACCTGGTCTTGTGTGTGCTTTTACCCTATGCCATATAGATTTAATGAGGGAGACCAGCACTTCTCAAATTAGGGGTCCTGACCCAAAAGGGAGTTGCAGGGGGATCGCAAGGTTATTTTAGGGGGGTTGTGGTATTGCCACCCTTACTTCTGCACTGCCTTCAGAGCTGGGTGGCCACTGAACGGCAGCTGTTGGCCAAGCACCCAGCTCTGAAGGGAGCACCCTGCCAGCAGCAGTGCAGAAGTAAGGGTGGCAATTCCATACCATACAACCCTTACTTCTACGCTGCTGGCGGCAGCTCTGTCTTCAGAGCTGGGGGGGGGGTCAGAGAGTGGCGGCTGCTGACTGAGGGCCCAACTCTGCAGGCAGCAATGCAGAAGTAAGGATGGCAATATCATCCCATGCCATCCTTACTTCTGCGCTGCTTCTGGTGATAGCTCTGCCTTCAGACTTGGGCTCCCGGCCTGCAGCAGGTGCCCAGCTCTGAAGGTAGCGCCGCCGCCAGCAGCAGCGCAGAAGGAAGGGTAGCAGTACCACAACCCCTCTTACAATAACTTTGCAACCCCCGCAACAACTCCTTTTTGGGTCAGGATCCCTACAATTACAACACCCTGAAATTTCAGAATTAAATAGCTGAAATCATGAAATTTATGATTTTTTAAAATCGTATGACCATGAAATTGACCAAAATAGACCGTGAAATGTGTAAGGCCCTATGTATACAATAAACACGTAGGGCTTGAAAGTTAAATGTAATTGTAATCAACTGGGAAATAGGCTCTTCAAATAGAAATATAAGTAAGTAACCTGGTGGGTAGGTATCTATTCTCTCCAACGTGGGAGGAAATGGTTTCCAAGTGTGAGTGAAAACATTGCAAGAGTCCCGCTATCAGAATGTCTCCTGATCTCTGAGTGGGGGTCAGTTTATCAGCCTGCACAAGAACTTTTAGCTTTATTTTTGTGTGTGTAGATTCATCTGCCTCCTCTGGGTCTCGCCCCACAACGTGGTCGTGCATTTCGAAACCAAGAAAAGCTGAGGAAGCTTTCCAAGCCGGCCTACTTGAGATCCTACGACGAAATTTCATAACACACTGTCAAAGTGTGGTGCATATTATCACGAACTGCAAGGCAGACGTGTCTTGTGTATGCAACTGTGAATGAAACTGTGTGCTTGATAGTCACTTACACTCTTCCTGACACCACAAGCCTAGCTGATTCAGCATGTACGGTCAATAGGGATGTATGGAAACTGTCTTGTATTTAAGATTCAACCACTGACATCAATAAAAATAACAGCTTTTAAGGAGTGAGATCCGACATGAAGATTACTTTGTGAAGTCAGGACGAAGCATGGCAGTTCTTAAATTGTATGTGAATTCGTAATGGGGTATAATGGAGATTGGCAGGCGGATTATAAATGCTTAGTTGCATTTTTAAATCACTACCCTGCACCAGGGTCATCCCAGGAGAATCAGGCAGGCACAATGTCTCTTGAATACAGAGGGAGCTTGGCCACCACACCATCCTGTGTTAGGATGCAGCATGCACTATTTCCAGCACCTGGCTAGGACTGGTGGATGGTCTGGCCCTGCTCTCCCCACCCCCTCCGGAGAGACTAGCGGCACAGTAGGTGCAAGCCTTATGCCATCCTTGCGCTCAAGCAGCCCAGGGCTTGTCATTGCATTGGGTTGCTACATCCTGGGGGAGGGGGGAGGAGGGGAAGAGACCTTTTGCCTTCTCCCCACCTTCCCTTTACAAAATGCACAGTAGCTGAACACCATATGGCCCATCACCTGGTTCATTATATCCTATTTCTGCAGTGACTGTGGGGCTGTCCAATGGCTGGCATTTACTCTGAGTTATGGAAAACATTCTAGTGTCTGTGCTTCCTGCTGAAATTAAATTGTTGCTTATAGAGGGGAAAAAACAAAACCACAGTTCTTTTTTTCCCCAGAGCCTCACTACAGGGGCAGAGTGAAGGTCGTTTGGGTTTAATTTAATTTTAATTTAATTGGGCATTTTCATGCTTTCAAACATTTGAGTCTCTTCCGTTTACTTTCATTCTACATTTCCTGGGCTGCTAATGCATGTTTTCCCAATCATTACTACATTCTTGCAGTGTAGTTAACTCTTAACATACAGCTGAGGGTGCAGATCAGTAACTATCTTGAGAGCTTTTCGTCTGGGAATTTAATTTTGGCTTGTTTTTTGCCTCTTGGGAATATTTATGCCCCATGCAGGAGGGAAGGAGTTCTTCATTCCCTGGGATGTTCTCTCCTCCCCCCACCCCGTGTGCCTTCTTGGCTCTTCAAACTTATGTCTTGCTATTCAGAGGACTGAAGAGTTAGAGGTGTGGAGGCAAATAAGTGGAATCAGAGGCCAGGGAACAGGGGAAGGCAGGATTAGCAGAAGGTTCAGCCCTCAAGCCCCACTTCATCCTCCCTTTGCCCAACCAAGTTCTCCTCATCAACCCTGCATTATCATTCCTCCTTTCCCGGCTCCTGAAGGGCTACTATAGTAGCAACAGACAGGGCACTTCTCAGGATAATGAAACTGGCTTGGATAGCCTGATTCCTTCCTACTCTCTCTGGCTCTAGTCCATAAGGACAGTTATTCCTCAGTAATTATTAGCTGGGAAATGCCCCACAGCTGGTGCCAAGTATGTAAAAAGCCATCTGCTGCTGGGAACATGTGGGGTGAAAACCTATGACACACAGGGACAGGGGGCAGAACATTACAGAAATGAATCAGAGAACAGACTGAAATAACATTGTGGGATGGGTTTGTTTCTGAATTTCATCCAACAAAGTCAGATTCACATCGATGAGTGTAGCAAAATGCACTGTCCTGAAGTGCCCCTTCATGATGCAGTGGGGTGTGGCGGCAGTTCTGCCTCAATTTCCCCTTAGTGTTTCGCAACGCCACCTAGCCACCAGTGCCGAACAGGCTGCTGCAGTGACTTGGCCTTATGCCTAAGTCCACCCCTTTTGGGAGGGGTATTGCTCCTGTCTTCCCTCCTGCTTCAAGTGCTCTTCTGCTCTCCCTGTGGGCTCAGCTTTTGCCCTTCCCAGGCTCTTTTTCATCTCTCCCCTCAGCAGTGACAGATTAGCCACTGGGCCGACGGGGCCCAGGCCAATTGGTGACCCTGGAAAAATGGGTACCCGCATTCCCCGACCCCCAGCAGGAGCACCAGGTGGGGAGGACGGGTGCCGGGCAGGGAAACCCCCCGTGCCCCAACCCTGGTCCCTGGCACGAGTGTTGGGTGGGGAAAGTCCCTGCACCCCAACTCCGGTCCTGGCAGAAGTGCAGGGTGTGGGGGAAGTCCCAACACCTGGACCCCAGCTACGGCCCTGGGACTGGAGGAGCTCTAGCTCCCTGCTGTGACCTCAGGGCTGAGGGAGCTCTCCCCCGCATCCTGCTGCCATGGCCAAGGGCCACATCAGGGAGTGAAACAGGGCTGCTCCAGTCTTGGGGCCGCAGTGGGTGGGGGCAGAAAGAAGCAAACGAGTTGCAGGGTGGCAGTGGGGGGGGGTGGAATGGGGCAGACCATGGGAGGAACAGGGGCGGGGTCATGGGGGAATGGGTAGAATGGAGTGGGGCCGCAGGCAGAAGGGGTGGGGAGGGGCCCCCCACTTGCTCTGGCCCAGGACCCCACAAAACCTTGTGCTCTCCTCTCCAGTCAGCCCTTCCCTGCTGGACTTCCTTCCTCTTAGGTCAACCCTGTACAGGCATAGTGAGGGCAGACTAAGCGCCAAAGGCCTTTGGTGCTTAAAGGGGTAGAACACTCTGTTACAAGGGGGAAAACAAATATGTAAAACTGGTTATGTGGAACAAAGTAATATTGATGACAATCCAACTCATTTGACTGAAAGTCCCATAATGCAAACTGAATTATGATCATGAAGTCATTCAGATGTGTTTTAAGATGCTAAATGGTTATGAACTTGGTATTTCCTTTCCAAATACCTAGTGAGAGCTAAATCCCCTCTCACAGTCAGCATTGTGGCTGGTGTCAGCCTGACCCATATGGCATCACTCTGGTTGGGAGGTGAAACTAGCAAACTTCAGTCCAATTGGGAAATTCTAGAATTTCCTTACTGCGATTTTCTCCCTTGGGTAGAGGCAGGCTCTCTATAGCCTCAGGTTTTTAGCTCTTTCCACTTCACTCTGGTCTCAACAGTATCTACCAAGGTCTGATCCAATTCCCATTACAGTCAATGGAATGACTCCCATTGACTTGAACAGTAGCTGGATGACACTCTTGAACAGAAACAGCTAGATTCATCCCTGACAACTCCTTCAAAGGCAGCATAAGTAGATTTACACCAGGGATAAATTGGTCTCAAGTCTCCAGGTTTGTCGTTTTCCCCTGTATCATAATGATGCCACAGTATTTCTAGCACCGTGATCCCTCACCCAGTTCTCTCAGTTGGCATGTTGAGACAGCATGAATATGATCTCATTAAAAGAGCTCCAGCCACCCACATTGTATTAATACTGCCAGTTACTGAGAACTTATGTTTTCAATAAAGTGCTTTTCAAAACTTGGGTGGTTTGCTGTGTGTCATTTCCCAGGTGCATTTCCCACTCGCTCTGTGGGAGTTTATCAGCCCCCTTTTCCCAGGAGCAGATTTTGTTACTAGAACAGTCTTGCAAGGTGTTGCGTGACCTCAGCTCCCATCAGGCCAATTGTCCTCTCCAGATTGGACACATATTTTGTAGTTCTAAAGCCCAGAGTTTTCTTTCAAAGTACAATATAGAGTTCTTTGACAAGACATGCATAGACTGGTACAATGTTATTCCTATATAGTGGTGGTTTTCAGCCTGTGGTCTGCAGACCTCTTGGGGTCCACAAACTATGTCTAAGGGGTCTGTGAAAGGTTGTTGTTACCATAGTGGTTTTCAACTTGTGGTCCATGGGCCCCTGGGGGTCTGTAAAGTATGGCTAAGATTTCCCAAGGGATCTGCATCTCCATTAGAAAATTTTTAGGGGTCCACAAATGAAAAAAGGTTGAAAAATCACTGCTATAGTCTGTCTCCCTTGGACAGCTTCTTCATAAGTTTAATTAAAGCATCCTGAGTTTTCAATAGAGTTTGCACTGCACTGGACACAGCCAATCAGCACACATTGCTTCCTTAATTTTCTGTGACTTCCTTCAAGTAAAGCCTGATGCTTTTCAGTTGATCACTTTCAGTTGATAACTTACCTTCGGGAGATAAATTAGAATAGAAAAGCCCCTGCCAGAGTAATTTGACACTCTTTCAAACAAGGACCTGAATCAGCTGCCTGAATACACTGATGAGTTAACTTGTGGGCACTGCAGTGGCAATTTGTTTGCATGACATTTGCCCTTGAATGTCCAGTAACATCCTCTACACTAGTCATTCCTTTAACTCCATCACTCCTAGGGCTATAACTTACGACATATGAAACCAAATTCATTCCTTTTGTAAGTGGGTGCTACACCATATAAGCAGATGGTCTTGCACCCACTTACAGTATATGGCCAGTTACATTTTTATGGATGAAGAACTATTAAGCTTCAGTAACGGCCTAATCTGTTCCAGGGAGAGAGTCATAGGTCTGGTCTACACTAACAAGGTAAGTTGATCTAAGTTACACTAGTAAAGTTACGTAAGATATGTAACTTAAGTCGAAATAGCTTATATCGACTTACAGCAGTGTCCACACCCCGCTATATCAATGGGAGATGCTCTCCCATCAGCCTGTCGCGTCTTCACAGACCAACTAAATCAATGCCTGCTGCATCAATCACAGCAGCGCCGATTTAGCCCACAGTGAAGACAAGCCCATAGCAATAAGAGATGGAAATGACTTATTAGGTCATCTGATCTATCCTCCTGCTAATGAAAAAGAGTGTTCCCCAAACTACCTTTGTAGAATCAGGGGAAATAAAGGTGATTTCAACACTCCTCTCTGGGACATATTTTTAAAATTAAACTCAACCTAAACTCTAAGTTTGTACTCTCAAATTTTTGGGCACACATTTTTGTAAAACTTGGATCTGCATAAGGAGATTGGGCAATTTCAAATCACATACCTCATCTTTGTGACATGCATAAAACTAATGAAGACTTGAACTAAATGCCAGTGGGACAATCTGCTATGCACAAACTGAAAGTTTACTTTATTTCCCTATACCTGTGATTTCACCTGCAAGAATGTTAATGACAGGATTCACTAGCCAAAGACTCCAGCATATTATCCATAGACAGAAGCACCCCATGGAAAGCCAGCCCCATGCAATTTAACATTAGGCACTTCACTTCAGAAAGAACCTCCATTACATTTTCACTTTTGTGCATGGGAATTTAGTCTTTTAGCAGCCCAATAAACAGTTTGGAGAGCAACAATGATGGCAGTTCGTTTCGGAAATGGCCTTTTATACCAATTAGAAACTGGTAGGTTAGTTTTCAGCTGCTGGCCCTGCCTGGCTTTCAGGAACACTAGCTTGGAAATCATCTCTGCCATTTCTGGTGAAGGCATAGCTACTCCTTGAGTTTTTGATAGTGTGCTTCTCATTTAATTTTCAGCAGCTTTGAAATGCAGCCAAGAACCATCACTGGGGCTGGGCATCTGTGTTTTGCAGTAATTACAGGCATTTCTTTGTGGTTTGTTTACTGTGAGTCTGACTGAGAAATGGAAGATCTGGATGTGGTTTGAGGAGTAGTCCCAACACCAAACACATTAGTATTAATCATTAATATTACGAGGAACATGATATACCTGCAGATATTTCTTGTCCTGGCTTAACCACAGAAGTAAATCCTGCCTGACTAACAGTGGTGTTATTTACATTTGCCAAGAAGCCATGCCAAACTGTCATTCTCAATGCAGCTCTAGATAGTGCTGACATAGATAAGTCACAGCTCACAAAAGAAGGATGCAAAGCAGAATTTCAGAATACCGTAGAAAATGTCTCACAGGCAGATATCCCCCCAAGGGGCATTTCATCACCTCCTCCCTAACAGGAAGAGAAACCCAGTGTAAAGTCATCACACGCTTCTTTAGTAACCTAGTAATCACCAACAAAATTAACTCAGCCATTCCCAATCTCTGGTGAAGGGAATGTTGCAAGGGACACAGTCACACACACATACCCCTTTAGGGAGTTACTACATAGCCAAACATTTTGGTCACACTTGTATAAAAGTTTACAGAAAACTTTGAAATACATCTCGTTCAAAACCAAGTTTAATCTTTTCTAGGAGAGGCCTCCTCCCCCAGATCAACTAAGATCACTATCTATTTAGAATATTAATAGCAGGAAGGAAGTTGTTCACAAGAAATAGCAGCAAAGAAATGTTAGAGCTCACAAGAGAGCTCTCTATAATTACACTATGGTTAAATTAAATGTATATTAAAAATTGGATACACAAACACTAAACAAGAAACCTCAAAGAGGAAAGCGAACTGCAATGCTTGTAATGATTTGAAGATTTGTGTTATCAGCCTTAAATCACATATTTAATTTTAACCTTTAAGAACAGATTCACTACTACACTAGAACATTGGAAAGCAGGCAGAGCATACTGACCAGTTAAGCTGGGTTGAGTTACTTTGCATCTCCAAAGAAGGAGAAAGTATCTGAAGCATACTGGCGAATCTGGCTCTTAGTCTGCAATGGACTTACTGATTTGGGTTGTGTTAATGAGACTGGCCCTATCTAAAGGGGGCTGGGGAAGCCCAGTCATTGGGTCCCAATGTCTGTGTTTTAAGGGTTCTTGCTGTATTCCATCCAGCCTCATTTCCCCTGGCAGTGCTGCCTTGCTATGCACTGAAGTCACTGCAGTTGTGCCACAGGAAGCATTTCGAGCCCCACAGAGCAGGCAACTACAGAATCTAAAGCACAGTGACAGCTGAGCCAACTAATCCATAAATGAGAATTCTCAACACATGGGTCCAGTTTCCCTCATGCTACTGACTTATTACAACCCATAGAATTGTTGCTTGCAAATTACTGTAGAGGAAGGGTGGTGACTGGTTATGTTACCTCTGATATCACAATGTCCCACTAAGTGTTACCTGAGCGATTGACTTAATAGCGTTTGTGGCATATAATCATAACAATTAGGTTATTAATAATAATTATTTTATCTAATAGCAACCTAATTTTTCAAACAACAAGGAGTCTGGTGGCACTTTAAAGACTAACAGATTTATTTGGGCATAAGCTTTCGTGGGTAAAAACTTCACTTCTTCAGATGCATAGAGTGAAAGTTACAGATGCAGGCATTATATACTGACACATGGAGAGCAGGGAGTTACTTCGCAAGTGGAGAACCAGTGTTGACAGGGCCAATTCCATCAGGGTAGATGTAGTCCACTCCCAATAATAGATGTCCACTTGCGAAGTAACTCCCTGCTCTCCATGTGTCAGTATATAATGCCTGCATCTGTATCATTTCACTCTATGCATCTGAAGAAGTGATGTTTTTACCCACGAAAGCTTATGCCCAAATAAATCTGTTAGTCTTTAAAGTGCCACCAGACTCCTTGTTGTTTTTGTAGATACAGACTAACACGGCTACCCCCTGATACTTGACACTAATTTATTCAAATATAGTCTGTGCACAAAATTTCAGTTAATTTTAACTATATGAACAGTTCAAAGAGTCTGTGTTATTCCATTATTAAGCTCATCTAGGACAAAGAGAAGACTGATACAGATAGTAAGTTTCTTAAAGGACCCAGGTTTTAGTTAAAGTCATATCAATTCATTGCTTTATTTATAATCCTCAGAAATTTAGTTCTGTACACAAAGAATGTGTGTGTGTGTTAAGTTTCAAAAATACAGTGCATCTTCCCCACCCTGCCTCAAGTGCAAAATTGAACTCCAGTCTTAACTATGAAGTCATGACCAGTGCCTCCATAATACTGAATAAAAAGCACTTGCATCAACTACCCATGTTTAGGGCCCTACCAAATTCACGACCATGAAAAACACGTTACAGACCGTGAAATCTGTTCTCCCTCCATGAAATCTGGTCTTTTGTGTGCTTTAACCCTCTACTATACAAATTTCACATGGGAGACCAGCACTTCTCAAATTGGGGGTCCTGAGCCAAAAGGGAGTTGCAGGGGGGTCACAAGGTTATTTTAGGGGGGTCGCAGTATTGACACCCTCACTTCTATGCTGCCTTCAGAGCTGGGCGGCCGGCGAGCAGTGGCTGTTGGCCGGGTGCCCAGCTCTGAAGGCCGCGCACCCCCCAGCAGCAACACAGAAGTAAGGTGGCAATACCATACCATGCCACCCTTACTTCTGCACTGCTGCCTTCAGAGCTGGGGGGCCAGAGAGTGGCAGCTGCTGACTGCGGGCCCAGCTCTGCAGGCAGCAGCGCAGATGTAAGGATGGCAATACCATACCATGCCATCCTTACGTCTGTGCTTCTGCTGGCAGCTGCTCTGCCTTCAGAGCTGGGCTTCCAGTCAGCAGCCACTCCTCTCCAGCTGCCCAGCTCTGAAGGCAGTGCTGTAGCTAGCAGCAGCACAGAAGTAAGGGTAGCAGTACTGCAACCCCCCTGCAATAACCTTGCGACCCCCCCGGTGACGTCGTGCAGTCTATATGGTTTTATAAAAACATGATAATAAGTGAATATAATGTAACTGGGATAGTTTTAGAAAAATATGGTAAAAAGTGAATATAACGTAACTGGGATATGCTTCAAGCAAAAGGTCTCTTGTAAGGTATCATTACAAAGCTTATAATCTACTGAGTGTGATCATCCAATTTGTATAAATGTACCACTCTTGTATCTAAACTAGAAATATGAAATATAACTCTGAGAGCCTATTGTAATTATGTAAAGTGTGGGCCATTAATGATGGTTTGGAATCTTGATGACTCCCATTAACAAGGACCATTGTCTGCAGATGGCTGTGTTTACCTGTTAGTCTTCCTGTATATGTGTGTGCTGGCAAGGGCAATAAAGTCTTGCAGTGACATGTGATCATGTCACCTGAACTGGAATCCATCTTTAACCTGGTGCTTTTCCAGTGGGGGGGTGTGGAAACCCAGAGGGACAAAGGGTTCCCGCCTTATGCAAAAGATTTATAAAGGGGTGGAAGAGAGAGAGAGGAGCCATCATGAAGAATCCCCTAGCTATCACCTGAGCTGGAACAAGAGCTGTACCAGGGGAAAGAATTGTGCCCAGGCCTGGAAGGTGTCCAGTCTGAGAAAAACTTACTGAAGCATCTCTGAGGGTGAGATTATCTGTATTTAGTTTGATTAGACATAGATTTGCGCATTTTATTTTATTTTGCTTGGTGACTTACTTTGTTCTGTCTGTTACTACTTGGAACCACTTAAATCCTACTGTCTGTATTTAATAAAATCACTTTTTATTTAGTAATTTACTCAGAGTATGTATTAATACCTGGGGGAGCAAACAACTGTGCATATCTCTCTATCAGTGTTATAGAGGGCAAACAATTTATGAGTTTGCCCTGCATAAGCTTTATGCAGGGTAAAATGGATTTATTTGGGTTTAGACTCCATTGGGAGTTGGACATCTGAGTGCTAAAGACAAGCACACTTCTGTGAGCTGTTTTCAGGTAAACTTGCAGCTTTGGGACAAGTGATTCAGACCCTGGGTCTGTGTTGCAGCAGACGGGAGTGTCTGGCTCAGCAAGACAGGGTGCTGGAGTCCTGAGCTGGCAGGGAAAACAGGAGCAGAGGTAGTCTTTTGCACATCAGGTGGCAGCTCCCAAGGGGGTTTCTGTGATCTAACCCGTCACACCCCCCTCCAACTTCTTTTTGGGTCAAGACCCCTACAATTACAACACCGTGAAACTTCAGATTTAAATAGCTGAAATCATGAAATTTACGATTTAAAAAATTCTATGACCATGAAATTCACCAAAATGGACCGTGAATTTGGTAATGCCCTACCCATGTTCCTACTTGTGGATCTATCAACATGTAATAATAATGTACCAAATACCTGTATGCTATACTGTATATAATGCATCAAATACTTGGGTATAATGATACTGCATCAAGTACCTGTGGCTATTTTTATAGAGAACAATATTATACGAAGTGCCCGTTACTCACTTCACTTACCTGTATATATCATATCACACTTAAAATATGTGCATTTTACATCCAAATATTCCTATAACAGTTAATAAAATGATAGTGGGCAATGTTTTATGCTGTTTGCTATACTCTCTAGGCACAATGGACAAAGTCTTGTGATAAGACGTGGTGAGACTTAATTAGCCAAGACAGCATCATTTAATGATTAGGGCATGAAACTAGGAGCTAGGAACATCTGAGTTATAGCTCCAGTTCTGACATTAACTCACTACCTGGCCTCAATTAAGTCATTTAGGTGCCAAAAGTAGGGCAGCCAAAAAATTAAGAGTCAGAAAATTAGCAAATGCCTTTGAGAATATTAGCTCTGCTCTCTGACTTCTGTTTCCCCTAAGTCTAATCCGAGCCTCATGATCTGTAAGCATACAACTCACCAGTCAGCACACCCTCGGGGGGCTGGGCATGGCATATCCGGAGCTCCTCCCTTAGCACTTCCTGCCAAACAGCAGTTCTGGCCCAGTGGTGTTGCTTGTTGTGACTCAGCCCTCCAGCCAGGTCACAGAGCCCCACACATATGGGGTACACTACTGGGGTACCAGTAGTCCTACAAATAATAATCTGTCAATTTCACATGGAACCATCAGTCCAAGTCTGGACTCATTAGTTCTTACCCCTGTAGTATAGTGGTGGTGGGGGGAGGGGTTACAGTAGTCCTTACTCCTTGTCAGCAGGGGTTTCTGCTCCTCCTTCCTCAGCAGTCTGGCAGAGGAACTCAGGTCCTCCCTCTCTACTGGGTTCCAGACCACAGACCCTTGAATAGGGAGACAAGGCCCAACTGCACAAGGGCTGCCCCCTCAGACCACTTCCTTGCTCTACCTTGGGCTTTTGCCTCAGTCTCTTCATGGGTTCTCAGCATGTCAGTTCCAAAACATACCTTCCTTTAGAGAGGCTCCATCTCCCAGCTATCCCGCTCAGCTCTCTGACTCCCCCAGGCTTCTCCCACTGAGCGAGAACCAGCAATCTGCTCTCCTTCCTGAGTAGGGCCTAACTGAGCCAGGCTCAGGCCTTTTCACTCCTTCCTCCAGGCTTAACACCTACTGCAGGCTGATTGCGCCCACAGGCCCTCATTAACCCCTTCTGGCCCAGTGTGGGGTTGGTACATACCCATCACAGATCCCCCATCTATCTCAGCAGGGTGTTGTGGGGAGTAATTAGTTAATGACTGTGTAGCTCTATGAAGATGTACAGCACTATTTTATTTTTAATTAGTTTGCAAAGTACTTTGAGTTCCTTTGATGAGAGGCTCTAAAAAAACACCATAGATAATCAGGTTATGAATTAAACATATGAGAGGGTGGGCTGAGGAGGTAAGGCCTAGCTGGCACGGGGAGAAACTCTGCTGCCTTTCTCTCAGGCACACAGACTGTGTATGGTCGGGTAAGACAAAGAGAAAATGGAACAGCACTCTTAATGATACTTATAAATTATATTGAAACAGAAAATGTAAACATGCTGAAGCAAGCATATGCCTCGGGCATGCTGAAAACCATGCACATGCTGTCTCGGAGACACAGAGGCTTGTTCTGAAATTCTGGGGCCTATCATCATCTGGTGTAAATGATCATAGTTCCACAATGCAGCTATGACAATTTACACCACCGGAGGGCCTGTTCTGTTTGTTTGGGGGCAGACTCTAGCCCTGTCTCTTCTCTCCCCAACCTCCGCATTCCTAGGGCATACAAGGACATGCATGCAAAGGGAAGACAGGCTATAGGGAGCCCACACAGCAGTAGGCAGATCCAGTAAGGCCTATTTTCACAAGTAATGGTTGCTGGAGGAGAGCATCCAAATCTCTTTCAGATTAAGCAGCCACCTAGGCCCCGATCCTGCTCTCGTTTCAAATCAATGGCAAAACCCCATTCGGCAGGTCTGGGCCCCTAGTTCATAAGTTGGGAATGGGGCTGCCAATTTTGGTTGAATGTATTCCTGGAGGTTTCATCACATCACATCCTCTTTTATTAAAGATTTACTTTTAAATACCTGGAGACTCCAGGACAATCCTGGAGGGTTGGCAACCCTAGTAGGGGGAAACTAGGCAAACTGCATGAGGGTTTGTGTTTATCAGGATTTCACAAGGTCAGAATGATGTGGATTGTACAGTGAGTATTCTCTCTGGGAATTCTGCCCACTTTGATCTACAGAAGCCCAAGTCTTTGTAACAGGGTTTTGTTTTAATCAGTCCTCCCCCTACTAATGCAAAATGGCTGAAAAGCGAAAGAAATAGGAAGCAGAAATGTTTAAAAATCAGCAATAAATGCTGATGTAAAAAAGAAGTGCAGCTACAGGAGCGTGAAGTATGTCTTTTAATTATAAAATGCAGGTATCTTGACGTACATAAAGTTAATCATCTAACTGGCATAGTGCTGCCACACCACGATTTATCCAGTGTTTCTGTGGCTGGTCTGAAGGGAGCTCTATTGGGAGAACATAGTTAGTTGAATGGCCTGTAGTGGACAAGGTACCTCTTCTTGCACTTGTCTTGTAAACAGGGCATGAGTAAATGTTCTCATGCAGAAATGCTGAACTTTCTCCAGGTTTCAGCCAAATTACAGGCATAGAATCATAAAGGATTTTTGGAAGTGATTCCCCAATCTGCATGGTTTCTCTGTCCCAACGGGCACCTTCTAAAAACAGTCCTTTCACATATGCCCCATCTTCTGGCATTTTCTCCATGCTGTGTTCCTGTCTTGTCACCTGGAATGATTAAATAATTGGCTTTGGTCTCCTCTTATATCCAGAATATATTTACTCGTGGAATCATAATATCTGCAGTGCTCAGATAGCTGATTAAGGGCCTGATCCAAAGCCCAGTGAAGTCAATGGGAGGTTTTCTTTGGCTTCAATGGATTTAGGATCAAGCCCTACATGCTTCTTTGGTGTCCCCGTCCTGCAGTTCTTAAGGAGACCCAATCTATCTTTTGTTCATACTACTGGCAAATATGCTTAAATAAAATCGTATGTATTATTGAGTTCTCCATCATTTTAGTGGCATATGTATAGTTGTATGCATAGGGAGTGAACTTCACCTTTGTATAGAGGACTGCACACTAGTTAAATACCACTTAAGCCCTCAGAATAGGACTTAAGTGCTGCATAGGTCTTGTGCTGGCTCTCTGCAGAGGGATGAATTTTACTCAGAAATCTTATGATAAGAATGAATTAATTAAACAAAAAGATGCCTTGGTGATCACACAATTAAGATACCAAAGGAAAATTAACAAAATATAAAAGAAGAAATTAATGGCACTTAACCCAAACAGGGCCCAGGCTAAATACTCCTGCAACAAAAGTAGGGAGGCACACAGCAAAAAAAACCAGTACACTCAATCTTGTGCATCCTCTGCTACTAAAGGGAGTTCCTTCAACCACTGGTGGCTACTTTCCTCATATGGAAGTGATTGTAATAAATCCCCGATGCTGCACACAAGATATGTGACTGATACATCTTCTCATTTGTGCTTCCATTGGTTTGTTTTCAGAGCACTCACCAAGATGGTTTTTAAGACCATTTTTCTAGCATGTGGCAAGTCTCATAAACACAGGCCTTGATCGTGTACCATTGCAGTCAAGGGGAGCTCTGCCAACTGACTTCAGTGAGCGTAGTAGTATCAAAACAATGGAGAATCCACAACAATACTTCTAAAGATAATGTATTTTTCCATGCCCTAGTGTTTCACAGTCTGCTCATTATGGTATATAAGTGTTTAATGTTCTTTGGACACATTATTAAGGGGGGAGGGACAGCTCAGTGGTTTGAGCATTGGCTTGCTAAACCCAGGGTTGTGAGTTCAATCCTTGAGGGGGCCACTTAGCAATTTGGGGCAAAATCAGTACTTGGTCCTGCTAGTGAAGGCAGGGGGCTGGACTCAATGACCTTTCAGCATCCATTCCATGAGATAGGTATATCTCTTTCTGTGCAATCCCAATAGCCCTGAATCCCTCACTTAAACTATTACCAGTTTATCTCTCCAAGATCCTGTTTTTCCCATTCAGCATTCATTTTTCTCACTAGTTCTCTAATATTTTTCAGACTAGTGTCTCCTAGCCAAGGGATCAATTAAGTAGAAAAATAGCCTCTGGCACTTCTAGCCTCTAAAAGCTCTGTAGGGACCCCGGTCTCTGCAGCCTCAGAATCTATTTCTGATTGTTCAGGAAAAGCGTCCCCTCTTCAACAAGAACCCAGTTCCACTGTAGCATTCCACATCAGTTTCCGACTCCCCAGACAAAAGTCTCCTACTCCAGCCAGTATGGTCACAGAGCTGATGCTGACAGCAGTAAGAATGGGGCCCTCAGGCTGTAAGCTCTCCAGAGCTGAGATGCTGGGCCAGGAGCAGCGGCACAGGAGCCAGCAAACAGAACTGGAAACAGGGGAGTTTGAATAGGTGTTTGTAAGAGAAGTTTGGGGAAGGGAGGAGAATGGTGTTCTGGATTTTTGTGGGGGTGGTGGTGGTTCTTTTTTTCTTGAGAGGAGCTTAGGCAGGAATTCTATGACAGCTACTGAGGCAGCAGTGGTAGTGACCCAAGGAATGGAAGAGACAATGAAGATGACTGGATGTGGAAGCTGCAGGATGTACATTATCCTGGAGCGGGTACATGAAAAGTGCTTCGTTTGAATGAAGTGCCACAGCTGATGGAAGAGAAGATCCAGGGTTTGGAGATGCAAGTAGAAACTAAGGTTGAGTTTCAAAGGGGATTCGAACGATGATGGAGGGAAGGTGAGAAGAGGCTCAAGGGAAAACTCAAGACTTGCAGACAAGTTATTTAAGTTAAGCGCCAATGTTGACACAAGAAAAAAATGGCTAACTGGCCATCAGCAAGTTTAGGCTTGAAATTAGACAAAGGTTTCCAAAAATCAGAGGAGTGAAGTTCTGGAACAGTCTTTCAAGGGGAGCAAAAAAACCTAACTGGCTTCAAGACTGAGCTTGATAAATTTATGGAGGGGACGGTATGATCAGATTGCTACAATGATATGTGGTTCATCTGCAACTGCTAGTAGCAAAAATCCCCAACAGGTGGAGATGGGGCACTAGATGGGGAGGGCTCTGAGTTACTACAGAGAATTCTTTCCTAGGTGGTCTTGCTGATGTGCTCAGGGTTCAACCGATCGCCATACTTGGGATTGGTAAGGAATTTTGCTCCAGGTCAGATTGGCTGAGACCCCTGGGTATTTTTGCCATCCTCTAAAGCATGAGTCACGTGTCACTTGCTGGTTTAAACTAGAATAAATGGTGGATTCTCTGTAACTTGAAGTCTTTAAATCATGATTTGAGGACTTCAGTAACTCAGACAGAGGTTATGGGTCTAATGCTGGAGGGGCTGGGTGAGGTTGTGGCCTGCAATGTGTAGGCGGTCAGACTAGATGATCACGATGGTCCCTTCTGGCCTTAAAGTCTATGAGTCTATGAGATTCCAATTTCTGTTACACTGGTGTAAATCTAGAGTGACTCAGGTTCACACTGACACCCTAACATGTCCCCATTGTCTTGTCTGTAAAGTGCTAGTTTGTTTTTGTTCTTTTCGTACAACACATGAAAATGGTTTGTATAAATGAAATTCCTCCACATATTTTTACCTCAAATTCAAATCCAATATGATCAATTGGGATGGTGTATTTTCTAGCATAGTTCTGTGAAACCCCTGTTAAGAAGGACTGAGTAAAGTAGAATCCCGATATCCAAAATACGTTGGGTGGCCCTTCGTTGATCCACTCCTGAATATGAAAAAAACCCCAATATATTTATTAGCAAAACCCAAAACATGTATTTCTTTAGATTGTAAAAACTCTTCAACCCTATCTTGCTGCTGAACACAATGTAAAACATTTCTCCTTACCGAAAAGTCTGAAGTAAAAAGCTGGAAACTTTACATTGTCGCTACAGAGTAAAGACCAGATTGTGAAGTCCTAACTCAAACTTTTGAGCAGTTACTCACATGGATAATCCCAAGAGGACTGCTCATGAGTAACTGCTTGTGAATGTGTGTAAGAAGTTCACAAACTGGCTCTATTTGGGAATTATACGTGACCCTAACTGAAGTAAATCCTCTCGTTCAGCTTTCACACATTGGTCCCTGAGATGGATCCAAACCAGTTTTAGTATACCTGGAAGAAGGCCAAACGTGTAAGAAGATCAGACACATAGCTGCCCAGGGGTTTCAGCGATGGATAGGATTTGGCCGCCCACATTGGTGGTACTTTGCCTCCGAGCATGCTGTTGAAAACATCCTCAAGTTCAGACGACATCAACACTTGACCTTTGATAGCTTTGCCTAAATTGACAAGACTGCTCCGAACAACTTCTGTAAGCCTGCAGATAAAGGGGAGATTGCCATTTCATTACTCACTAAACCTCTGGTCCAAAGCCAACTGAATTCTATGGACTGACTGCCATTGACTGAAAGCCCTGGAGAGTATTGAGAAATTTCTCACTGTATCTGTAAATACCAAAACCATTCTTTGGCTATTAACTTCTAGTAAAAACTTACAATAGACCAAGGAAATTAATTAACAATAGCTTTAAACTTTAGATACGTGTTGAAATATTGTCATATGCTGGGAATATAGGGGACTGAATGACTCAGAGGATTCGTAATAGGATATGTAGTCTTTCACCTCATCATCACTCGTTCACATCTGGTCCAGGTTAGCAGTGACTAAATGTTGTTACTATCAGATAACTGACCATCAGGATTCAGGGAGTCATTTGCTGCAGCTTTCAAGTATTTTGAATCTGCTCTCAAACAGCTTTTGTAAAAGAAGTTTATTATAAAATGCTTGCAATTGTCTAAAGCTTGTGACCTGGTGCTGATCATGAACACAAACATTTTAGCATCTTTCAGGTTTTGTAAAGTTAAAGAAAACAGGCTGCCCCACCTGTTGAATCTGATAAGTTCTTGCCTAAGAACTGTATTCATGGACTCCTCATAAAGCACTGGGTATTTCTTCATTACCGCTTCCAGGTTAAAATCATTTGGTAATTTGGACAGGATGTCCCGTGCCAAATCTTCAACAGTTTCCTGAAATCAAGAATGTGCAGAGAATGGGGAATTTTTTCAAATGGCCTTTTTTGGGGGCCCTGTTCCCCACATTATTGGGGAGCTATGAGCTGGCCTGACTGATCTGAGGGACTATCGGCACAGAGCAGAAGAGGGTGTGAAAGGGGCTCCCTGGCTCCTCCATGATCATGGCCTGTGGAGCTGGAGAAAGGGGTGGGGAGCGGATGAAATGACTCATCTTCCCCAAGCTGGCCTTCTGTGGATTTTGGCCCCTGTATCTTCACCACAGAAGTCACCCAGGCTACTGCAGCCCTGAGACTGCAGCAACTCCTATGGAGCAGCCAAAGGGAAGCACAGCTGACAATCTGTATCCTAGCAGTTAAGAACCTTGAGGACAGCCATGTGTGTGTGTTGAGGGGAGGATGTGGGGAGAGGAAAGGCCTGCTACAACCTCTTGATTTCTGGGGGAAGGAGACCTTTGGCCCTAATGGGCCTATGTTGCCTGACTGACCGTCCTTGAGGTGACTTCCCAGAACCGTGGACTCTGTGCCCAGGGCAAGTCTGAGCAGAGATCCTGCTGAAGGAGATCTGACTAATGCTGTGTGGGTGAGGAGCCCAGGTCAGAGCACAAACCTCCAGGATTAGTATTTGCTCAATGAAATTAAATTCCATATTTTGAAACTGCCTTGGAATCTGAATCCAGGAGCATAATCAATTGTATGTTTCAATTATCACTGTCACAGTTGCAATGTGGTGATGATTGAATCCACAAGGAGTCACTCAAACCCACTCCCGGCCCAGAAGTCATAGGTGGAGTTGGCTAACTCCTCTAAACTATAAGGGATGATGCACTAAGAATGCCTCTCTAAGACGCTTCCTTGACAGGGGATTGTTTGGATCCCCACTCCCCATTACCTGTGGGGACTTGCCACCTCCACCCACTTGTCTAGGCAGAGTCAAAAGCACTCCACTGAAAAGCTGGTTGGTCTCCTGATTATCTTTAGTGATGTCTGCATTCTCATGAAGCCCAAACACTTCAGGATGTGTTGTAATTGGTAAGCTTCTTAAGTAGTCAATGTAAGACTGCAAGGAAAACATGTAGTTACCAAAAATGTGTATTTAATAGCTTTAATGGAACATAATGAGAATGTAATACACAGTTGGTCATGTTCAAACACATGAATTCCCAACTAAAAAATCATTGCTTTACGTAATCCAAGCACACAAATACAAAAGCTTTGAAGATTTCAGAAACTAATTTAGGACCTGATCTTGCAGTCCTCATGTAAGTATTGAGTTTATCTAATTTTCTATACTAGCTAATAAACTCCGCAGCCTTACGCAATTATGCTGTTAAAATCAGGAGCCAGATGCAATATTTTCAAATATTAAAAGAGCTAGACCTGGGCAAACCATGCTGTCATGGTAAAAAGGGCCTGCGGGAGCTGTAGAGTCCCCCTGCATAATTTCTCTGCAGCCTGACCCTTCCCAGCTTTGCAGCACCATAATGGTCCTGAAGTAGAAAACCTGCACAGATGGGGCATCAGTTTTACTCATAGGAAACAGAACATTGTAAGATCATCGCATCTCTCATCAAGTTGCATCAGAACATTAAGTAGAAAAGCAGCATCACTTGCCCCATAACCTCAGCCACGCTGAACACAACACCATCAACAGCCTCAGGAACAACTCTGACATCATAATCAAAAAGGCTGACAAAGGAGGTGCTGTCGTCATCATGAATAAATTGGAATATGAACAAGAGGCTGCTAGACAGCTCTCTAACACCACGTTCTACAGGCCATTATCCTCTGATCCCACTGTGGATTACCAAAAGAAACTAAACCATCTGCTCAAGAAACTCCCTGAAAAAGCACAGGAACAGATCTGTACAGACACATGCCTAAAACCCTGACCAGGGGTATTCTATTTGCTAGCCAAGATCCATAAACCTGGAAATCCTGGATGCCCCATCATCTCAGGCATTGGCACCCTAACAGCAGGATTGTCTGGCTATATGGACTCTCTCCTCAGGCCCTACGCTACCAGCACTCCCAGCTAACTTCGAGACACCACTGACTTCCTGAGGAAACTACAATCCATCGGTGATCTTCCAGAAAACACCATCCTGGCCACGATGGATGTAGAAGCCCTCTACACCAACATTCCACACAAAGGGCTGGTCTACACTGGGGGGGGATCGATCCAAGATACGCAACTTCAGCTACGCGAATAGCGTAGCTGAAGTCGAAGTATCTTGGATCGAATTACCTGGGGTCCACACGGCGTGGGATCGACGGCCGCGGCTCCCCCATCGACTGCGCTACCGCCGCTCGCTCTGGTGGAGTTCCGGAGTCGACGGTGAGCGCGTTCGGGGATCGATATATCGCGTCTTAACGAGACGCGATATATCGATCCCGGATAAATCGATTGTTACCCGCCGATACGGCGGGTAGTGAAGACGTACCCAAAGATGGACTACAAGCTATCAGGAACAGTATCCCTGATAATGTCACGGCAAACCTGGTGGCTGAACTTTGTGACTTTGTCCTCACCCACAACTATTTCACATTTGGGGACAATATATACCTTCAAGTCAGCGGCACTGCTATGGGTACCCGCATGGCCGCACAGTATGCCAACATTTTTATGGCTGACTTAGAACAACGCTTCCTTAGCTCTCGTCCCCTAAAGCCCCTACTCTACTTGCGCTACACTGATGACATCTTCATCATCTGGACCCATGGAAAAGAAGCCCTTGAGGAATTCCACCATGATTTCAACAATTTCCATCCCACCATCAACCTCAGCGTAGACCAATCCACACAAGGAGTCCATTTCCTGGACACTACTGTGCTAATAAGCGATGGTCACATAAATACCACCCTATACCGGAAACCTACTGACCACTATACTTACCTACATGCCTCCAGCTTCCATCCAGGACACACCACACGATCCATTGTCTACAGCCAAGCTCTAAGATATAACCGCATTTGCTCCAATCCCTCAGACAGAGACAAGCACCTACAAGATCTCTATCAAGCATTCTTAAAACTACAATAGCCACCTGCTGAAGTGAAAAAACAGATTGACAGAGCCAGAAGAGTACCCAGAAGTCACCTACTCCAGGACAGGCCCAACAAAGAAAATAACAGAACGCCACTAGTCGTCACCTTCAGCCCCCAACTAAAACCTCTCCAGCGCATCATCAAAGATCTACAACCTATCCTGAAAGATGTTCCCTCACTCTCACAGATCTTGGGGGACAGACCCGTCCTCGCTTACAGACAGCCCCCCAACCTGAAGCAAATACTCACCAGCAACCACACACCAGAGAACAAAACCACTAACCCAGGAACCTATCCTTGCAACAAAGCCCGATGCCAACTCTGTCCACATATCTATTCAAGTGACATCATCATAGGACCTAATCACATCAGCCATGCCATCAGGGGCTCGTTCACCTGCACATCTACCAATGTGATATATGCCATCATGTGCCAGCAATGCCCCTCTGCCATGTACATTGGCCAAACCGGACAGTCTCTATGCAAAAGAATAAATGGACACAAATATGACATCAGGAATCATAACATTCAAAAACCAGTAGGAGAACACTTCAACCTTTCTGGTCACTCAGTAACAGACTTAAAAGTGGCAATCTTGCAACAGAAAAGCTTCAAAAACAGACTCCAGTGAGAAACTGCTGAACTTGTATTAATATGCAAACTAGATACCATCAATTTAGGCTTGAATAGAGACTGGGAATTGCTGAGCCACTACACACATTGAATCTATTTCCCCATGTTAAGTATCCTCACACCTTCTTGTCTTTATCACTACAAAAGTTTTTTTTTCTCCTGCTAATAATTGCTCATCTTAATTAATTAGCCTCTTAGAGTTGGTAAGGCAACTCCCACCTTTTCATGTTCTCTGTATGTGTATATATATCTCCTTACTATATGTTCCATTCTAGGTATCCGATGAAGTGGGCTGTAGCCCACAAAAGCTTATGCTCAAATAAATTTGTTAGTCTCTAAGGTGCCACAAGTACTCCTGTTCTTTTTGCGGATACAGACTAACATGGCTGCTACTCTGAAACCAGTTCAAGACTGGTGAGTCTGTATTCTGTGCATACAGAGATACATTCTGACACTCTTTATGATCTTACATTTTTTTTGTTTCTTGGACACAGTAATACACAGCAGTGTACTCTGAGAATATTATTCTTAAAAGTTCACATATAAACTCAATGACTTATTAGAAGGAATTTCTGTCCTTTATTTCCCTACCTGGTATGGTCCATGTGGTGGTATATAGTAGTCATCCCCAGGTGAAAGTTTATACTTCTCCTGTTCTATATCTTTATTATAGACTATGGAAAGAAGTGACAGAAGAAGACGCCTGTCTTTGTCATCTGTTACTCTCCCACCATAGTTACATTCCCCTGGGAAATTAAACAGAAAACAAGGCTGAAAGATTGAATGGTTATTTATAAAGACATAATAAAAATGGCTTACATTCAAGAATTCCTCTGGTAAGCTGAAAACCATGACAGGAACTAACTAACCCAGTGTTGCTCAAGCTGTGATCTCTTGGCCATAAATGGTGTGGGGGGCACTTCCAGCTGGTCTGGGAAACTCCTTCCCTCACAATGATGAATCATGTCATGCTTCAAGCAGCAATGCTTCCTGCTAACTGAAATCCCTCTTTGGGGCTCTTTTGGCCCTTCCATTTTCCAGAGGCTTTATCTGACCAGCTAAACTCCAAAAACTAAACACTTCTCTAAGCCCTATATAACTCCTTCCTGTCTTTGGTATAAACTCAACCCTAACTCTATTTGTGCACGATGACAAAACTGTAGAGACATAAACAAGCAAGAAGACAGAACCACTCTGCAAAAGGACCTGGAGAGATTAGAACAGTGGGAGCTGCAGGCAATGAAGAGAGATTTGGTTCTAAGAGAATAGAAACTTTTATACCAGGGAAGAGGAAATAACAGCCTAGGTACAAAGTGGGGAGACAGACAAGCAGTCACACCTGTTACATTAAACAAGTTTATTTTCATATCTTCTCTCCATAATACTATCCCAATATTACTTTTCATGTAACTACATTCTCTATTCACTGCAAAGAAGCATGAAATCATGTTTTGGAGGTTGGGAGGTGTCCATGAGCAGGCCTCTAGCTGAAGAATGAGCAATGTCTAGGTGACTGACTACCACGAAATATTATATTAACTATTCACAAGGCACAGGGCAATCCCCAATACCTTACAAGGAGCGGGGATTATCACACTCCCTGGCAAATCTCCAGCTCTGAATATGTCATGCTTTGATGTATTGGTCAGCCAAGGTGACAGAGATGCCATTGATGCTTTTGTTTGACAAATGTTAATCAAAGCCCAGGAGTTTTTCTGGACCACGAGTAACCTTTCTAGCTATGCAAACTACAACAATGATCTAGTTACTCAAATCTTATGCCTGGGGGTATAAGCTGCTTGGCTGGGGGGAGGGAGGAGGGCAAGAAAGAATAACTAAATGGAATCTATCCTATTTATCAAGGACCATCATTGTAGTTATGATGTTATTATTCATCACCTGAAGTTATTTTTATATAATACCCACCAGTCTATATACATTACAGAGTGCAACTTCTATACCTGTTAGATAGGTCAGAGCTTCAAATGGGATTTCTTCATACTCATTCAGAAACATCTGGATCTGTCGCATACTGATTCTAAGATCAGATTCATTGAATTCATATGGAATATTCCAACCTGTTCAATTAAAAAAAGACATGTGATGCAGTGGTATATTGTCCTGATAACTATGCTTAGGAAATAATGACATTGGTATGAAGTCATCATTACAGAATAACAGTCTCCTGCCACTAGATAACTACGCAGTGAAGCTCAGGCATCTGCCTGAGTGTTTACTGCCCAAGTTCGAGATCCTTAACAACATCCTATCCCAGTGCAACATTATATACTTACTGCATTCCAAATAAAATTAAAGATGTGCCCATAGGTCCTGACATTTTGACATTGCTCACAACTGAAAAGCTGTATTCTAATAGATGTACAGTGCATTAGCTGATCTGAAATCAGCTGGTTAGCAAGACCATAGGAATTCTGACTGATTTCAATTTTTTAACCTTTGTGACTGACTGAACTTATACTTTTTACTTTTTATCAATAAACAAATATCCTCCTTCTAGCAATCTAACTGCTGTGCATTTAAATAGGTTCAGTGGTTGCTACTAAAAAGATAATGTTTAACAAGAATTACTACATATCACATAGTGGTATCAAAGATATGGAAGTTATTTCATATCCTAAGTATAGGGAAATGGTAACATGTAAGATAAACTCTTGGCAGATGTTGTCTTTTTAATGGTGATCATTTTGAATAATTCTGATCTGAATAAAACATAGTCAATATGTCACTATATATCAAACCAACCTTGCAAAACTGTACCCGCTTAGTCATCCAGGACAGGTATCTTTCTCTGACAGACAAGTCAAATATTTTTCTTTTATCATCAGCTGCATGATCAGGTGGGTGAGTAGATTGTGTGTATAGAATGATTAATTTGTATGATAAGTTAGCAATGCTGTGTTAAGCATACAACGTGCATGCCAAGTTCAGACTTGGTGTAAGCGGGCAGAACTCCATGTAAGTCAATGGAGTATATGACATCTGAGTTTGTCCCTAAATATTTTTAAAAACAACTTTTAATTCCACACCATATTTGTTGGTCATGTAAGACTTATTTACAAAAAATGAAACACAAATCAAATTCTTATATATGTTATGCTTTTGGAAATTTTCATTGTATGGCCAATTAACTGCAGCTAAATAAATTCAAATGCTACACTAAAGGAACACGTGTACTAGCTTTGCTCGATAAAAAAAGTAAAAAAAATAATTGAATAAAATTCAATTTTTATTAATCAAAAAGGTAAATCATTTAAAATTAAAACTTGAATAGGAGTTGTTTTTGACAAACAAATAGTTTTTATGTAGAAATGTAATAAAATAATAATAACAACAATAACAGCAATTTATGACAACATAAATACATACTATGTTTACTTTGCAAGCTCCCAGTGACTTCCATAGCAGTTTTGTCTGAATAAGAACATCAGGAGTCAAACCTGTGTGTATTTATACAGCCCAAAACCTCAAAATAGCTTTTCAATGTTGCTTCACTATATTCTATGCAATGCTGACACACATAAAAATTCCCAGCCATCATCAGATAACATGACCATCCTCTTGTCACAATGCTGGAGGTAATGCTTCTGGCTGGCGTTCTGGAGGCAAGACTGAAGTAACATATTGCAAAACTGCTAATGCTTTTTAGAAAATCTGCAAAATGATCCAAATCTTACCCAATGGGCCAAAATTTTTCCTTTCTTGAACCAGGGCATGGAAAAAGCAAAGTCCAAAGAGCAATTTTTGCCACATTTCTTGTTTTTGGCAACTAGTAAAGAATGCAGGATCAGACACTGGGTCATTGAGGTATGATCGTAGGAGGTTTGCTCTAACCCCTTTAGGAGGTTCATTGGTCATTTTGATGCCATTCTGGAGAATACTGACAGGAAACTTTTCTGATGGATAACTGGTTAACCATAATCTGAACAGGGTAAAGACAGAAACATATTTGATTACATATCCTCAGTCTTGAACTGCATCAGTTTTAAACTTTATTAATATGAGTCAATTGCAATCTAAATATATTTTTAGAAACAGGTGTTTAGATAAATTGAATATCTACATAGAAAAGATGGGTTTCAGAGTAGCAGCCGTGTTAGTCTGTATCTGCAAAAAGAACAGGAGTACTTGTGGCACCTTAGAGACTAACAAATTTATTTGAGCATAAGCTCATGCATCTGATGAAGTGGGCTGTAGCCCACGAAAGCTTATGCTCAAATAAATTTGTTAGTCTCTAAGGTGCCACAAGTACTCCTGTTCTTTTTATAGAAAATATGGTGTCTCGATTACATATTGCTATTTTCTCAATGATCTTTAAATATTCTAATGTGATAATTATTCATATAACCTTTTTATTCCTTTTTACTAGCAGTCCTAATTTATATTGGAAGTAATCCCACAGAAAATGGAAGAATATTAAAGTTTCTACCTGAATTTTTCATGGGTATTCTCAGGCACTATCATTTCTTCACAGATTTTCTCCAAAGCAGGCATCCAGCTGGTTGCAAGATGGCAGTTTTGTAACACTACCCAAGTTCCATCAATGATAGCCTGACATATCATTTTTGCTGCTATTGGACCCTGGCCCTGGCCAAGTGAAATAGTCTGAATGCTTGTACCTCCCATGCCAAGATCATCAGCAAACTTTAGCAAACCTTTTATAGAAAATATAACGCACACAAAAGCTTTTAGCAAATAGATCCATGTTGCGTATGTCATTTATATAATCAGAAACACGATTAAAGGTACAAATGTTAATCTGCATTCTAGTCAATTAAAAAAGAAAGAAAGGTAAAAGTAGTCAGGTGGTATATGTGACTGAATCTCCCAGACAGTTGCTGTTTTTAGACGTAAATTACTCCCAATTTAAAGAGTGGTGTAAAAGGGCCTTAGTATAAATGAGAATCTGGCTTGGAATCTAAATCTTGTTAAACCCCTGAAGATCGGAGATTTATTCATTTAATCAGCATTATAATTATAATTTATTTTCCCCATTTTCTGCCCCTATTTTGGTGTGTTTTCATGAGGTGTTTTTACAAGATAAAGGACACGTGGAAGGATAAGAATGTTTGAAATTCAAAGCTACTACTACTACAATTAATTTACTGTACTATAAAGGGACTATTTAAATGAAGGAGCCCACATGTTATCATGCAAAGATTTCAATTTAAAATCTTTTTTTAACCTCACCTGCCATAGGATCAGCACCTGGTGATAATACAAAAATCAAAGGTGCACAGCAATTGGAATCATTGTAACTTCCCGCAAGGTCAAAGGTGGGTGGTTCTATATAAGTTCTTCCCATATTTTCTGTGATGAAATCCTGCATTGCTGGAATGATTTTATCAGGTCTTAAACACCTTAGAATGATCATACGATCTAGCCCTACTAATGTCTTCCATACATCTGGGAATGCCTCTTCCTGGGGCTTTGCAGAGTCATAAATCATTTTCCACTTTGAAACATTCTCCCTTACATGATCCATCAGTCCATGAAGGTTTTTTAGACTAGATGCACGTACAATCTCAGCCCATGATTTGTCAGTCAACCACTCTGGGGCTGGGTTGAGGTAAGGGTTATCAAGAGCAACACCTCCTGTCAATAGGAACCGCCAAACCTCATCATCTATTTTATCTTCTCCTTTCATTATTCCTATAGTCAGGAGGAGGGAGAATAGCAGTTTATCCTTCTCAAACAGTGAACGGCAGACGTTATTGTAGATGCTTACTGTGAAATGTTCAATTATATTCTCAATTCTCTCCTTTAGATCATCACTCTTTTTGCTATTAGCAATGGATTGAATGTACAAGTTAATGAACCAAATTAATGAATACTGGTACATAGGTTCAATGTTTGCCAGATCAGAAATGCAGAAGAAGAGAGTTGCTGAATGAACAGCTACGGGCTTGTAACCCATTCGAGTAGCATCTATCTGCATTTCAGTTACAGATGCAATTTCCTGCTTTTCAGAGATTTCTTCAGATAGCTCTTTGGATGAAGACAAAACCTTAATTGCTGTTTCATCTTCTAAGATGTTTCCTTCTGACTTGGAAAGAACCTCAAGGATTTTATCTTCTATCTCCTTCAGCTGTTTCTTGTTGGCCGCACTTTCTATGATCAGTTTATTTTTCTTTTCTTCCAGCTCAGGCTTTTCCTTTGCAGCTACAATTCCAAGAAGTTGGTCCTGAAGACCTAGTGGTGTAATCATGAAGTTGAGTAGACAAACTTTCACAGCCACTTCAGGAAAATAATGAGGATTCCTTAAGCGAGTTGTCATGTAAAACTTGAAGTCTCTTGAGTATTCAATTATATTTTCACCTAACCTCATGTATTCCACACCTTGTTGCTTGAATGTTAGCTTTAGCAATATAGGCTCTATGAAAGCATCTAGTTCTTCACCAATATTTTCAAGCAAGACTGGTGTTCCAAACTGGATAGCATTTTCCAGTATCCTCACATAGTTCGTATCAGACAGTTTGATAACTGAAAGCTTATTAGCTTTCTCCATATTTTTTATCCACTTGTTGGCTTGCCTTTGAGGATCAATCATTAAAGCCCATCTTCTTGAGTTAGAAACAATTATACCATTATCAATTGAAAATGAATCAATTGGCAATCCAGCAATCTGCCAGGCACGGATTTTGACAGGATCCCCTAAAGTATTACTGAGGCTAAAATCATTGGAACATGGTACATGCTTCTCCTTGCATAGGGCCTGCCATTGCTTTTGGCATTCAAGGCGATAGTCTACAGTAAAGGCTCCCAAATAAGCCACTGTTCCTGAAGATAACAAAACATCACCAGTAAGATCTGTGTATCGGATTCCCAACAATCGTGCAGCTTCTGTCCACCTATCTTTCTCTCCTCCAAGTCCACTAATCAGCTTTTCAGCTCTTACCAGCTTTTGTGAACAGATTTCAATGTTGTTTTCTAATTCTTTCTTCCGGTTATTCATGCTTTCAAATTCATCGTTCAAAGCTTGGAGACGGTCCATTACATCCTTAAGTTCTGCACGCTTTGTATTTAGCTTTTTCATTTGAATTTCAAGTAAACCTTCCGCCTCCTTAAGACGCTCACGTTTTGGAGCAACCACTTTAGCTACACGGTCATACACCTCCATGGCTCTCACCCATTTGCATAAGCCTTCACAGGCTGATGACACATTTTTTATGACAGCCGGCTGAAAATCTGGATGCTCAATAAACCTCTCTCTGATCCTCTTCATTACAGCAGGAGGAATATTATCCTTGTCGTATGTCTTTAAGCTTTCAAGGAATTTCAGATCTCCTAGAAGCTTTCTAGAGATTCCCCAATAGTCTTCTATCATTTTACCTGTATTGCACATAAATCAAATCAGGCTTAAATCAGAGGTATTCAAAATTAAAATACTTTAAACACTGATACGAAAAAGCTAATACTAATTATCTTGCTGTAGGTTTGTGCCATACAGATGCAGTTAACAAATTTTAGAAAAATGCTTACATATTAAAATTCAAATAAGGACACAGCATCATTAATCTGTGTTGAACTGAAATTTAGTAGGCATGTACATTAACGATACAACAATTTTAATTTTAATCTGCCAAAAGCAAAGGGAGAGAGAAACAAATGGTTATAAAAGTTTTTCGTGGTTGACTTTTATTAAATAAATCCTATTCTGAGGATTTCCTTCCTAATTTACATAATAAAAGCAATATTTATAACTATTAATTCCTAATTATTAAGGGATAAATTGTGGGTGCACTAGATAGGGGAGAAGGTGGTAAAAGGCATCTCTTCCCCTCTTCCATCCAGTATGCTTATGTGTGACACAATACTAATCCTATTAATCCCCCTGTGCAAAAGGCTGGCTAGCATGACTAGTGATGCTCCACAGGTCCAACAGGAGTGGTTATCTAGAAATATGGCATAGCCTGGATTCTGCCTCCCCTACATGCTTGGTAGTGTTTGGCAGGTGGCGCTGGAGGGGAGCATGCAGGTGTAAGGTACAATATCAGAGGGGTAGCCGTGTTAGTCTGAATCTGTAAAAAGCAACAGAGGGTCCTGTGGCACCTTTAAGACTAACAGAAGTATTGGGAGCATAAGCTTTCGTGGGTAAGAACCTCACTTCTTCAGATGCAAGTAATGGAAATCTCCAGAGGCAGGTATAAATCAGTCTGGAGATAACGAGGTTAGTTCAATCAGGGAGGGTGAGGTGCTCTGCTAGCAGTTGAGGTGTGAACACCAAGGGAGGAGAAACTGCTTCTGGTACAATAGTGCAGCATGCTCCACCAGAGCTCTCTGAGGCATCCTTCCTGCATCTGCAAATCTTAGCTCGGTGTGAATGTAAAGCAGAATAGGTGACTGTGTCTCAGCTAGGACACAGATGACACAAACAGTCCCTAAGCTTTCACAATGGTATTATTACCGCTGCCACTTGGATCAGGCTTTCTCTCTGGTTTCATTCCTTTCATTACACAGATACTCTCCATAACAAGCTTGACAGGGCCTGGTGGATTCTGCATGGCTTTGACAAGCGAGATGTCTGAGGGGTTCAGGGTATCAAGAGCTGACAGTGCAGCCTCTAGAGCTGGCATGGCCTCTGCAAGGTCCCCTTCACACTCTTCCTGCAAATACATTGAACAGAATACTTTAACCCTTTGAGTTGCACAGTCTATTGTAAACTGACTGACATGAGCTGAGAGATGCTAATGTGGCATTAGTGAACCATTTGCAGTTATAATTAACTAGGAAAAATGTACATAGCAGTACATTTCAAGCAGAAATAACTATTTTAATAATCTGTCCTGACAGTTTAGTGTATTACTCTATACACAGTCATTTTAACTGCATCTCACCACCATGTTCCTTTTTACAGTTGAAGGCCCAAGGGATATCTCCATTTCACTATTTAAACATCTTCAACAGACTTCTGCTGACTTGTTGCAGGTACTGAGAAATGGGGGTGAAGGGTGGTGAAGCGTAACAGATTCATGGGACATCAGAAGTGTGCTGAGCAGCTCATTTCTTTTACCATGTGCATGTTACTATTACAGCAGAATGCAGCATAGAGCAATAACTTCAGAGAGAACCCCAGGTACCAGCAGTTGTATATGTTTTGCATTTCTGCAATAGTTGAGACAGTGCTGGAGAGTCTCACAATCTCTCATGGAGGTCTTTGTGCCACCGACATCTGGTCATGGAGATATTCCCTCTGAGGATGTTTGGTCCTGGCCCATGACTGAGGCTCCTGGGTTACTATCATAATATAAATAATAATAATTTTTTCATGACCATCTCATTCCCCAGTAGTATGGATACAGGGTTCTGGATTAATGACTTGCAAGTCCTGGCCTATATACAAGAATGTCACACACAAAGCACTGCAGGACAGTTTCCAACAGGATGATGGGATACTATGTTGGGACACCTCATCTCCTATTGTCCAAGACTTAATCTCATCCTTGTAAAGCACACATCTTGCTTTTCTGCTACATTCATTAGAGTGAATGGAACATTAGGCTCGCTGGGCAACATTGTAACAAGACAACATGTTTTGTGGGCCTGTCTGCTAGCACCAAGGGTATGTCTATACCGCAATTAAAAAGCCGCGGCTGGCCCGAGTCAGCTGACTTGGGCTTGTCGTGCTCGGGCTAAGGGGCTGTTTAATTGCAGTGTAGATGTTTGTGCTCGGGCTGGAGCCTGGGCTCTACGATCCTGTGAGGTCCCAGAGTTCAGGCTGCAGCCCGAGCCCGAACATCTACACCACAATTAAACAGCCTCATACCGCAAGCCATGTGAGCCTGAGTCAGTGGGCACCGGTCAGCTGCGGGTGTCTAACTGCATTGTAGACATAGTCAAGAGACTAAGGGTGAAACTCTAGGGTCTGTAGAAGGCCCCAGTGCTTTGGAGCTACTGCAGTCCCAGTGCATGGGAAATGGAGGTCTGAGAAGCTACTCCTACATGCTGTAGAATCCAGAAACACTAGCACAGAGTGGGGCTATGGATTGGCTGACAGAGTGACATGGCATAGTTATGTGTCCACAAACTGAAAATACCATAAGCCCCACATAAAGCGGTGGGCTTGGCATATCATAACCTGCTGCTCCAGCTTAGAGGCTATGGCTCCTGTCTGCATATAGCAGCCACAGAGTAACTGCACTATGCCCCACATAAACTGTGGGGAAGAGATTTCTCCGTCCCCCCAAAACCTTTATAGGGCCTCTATATAAAACCTGTTTACTGGGGCTTTAGGCAGAAGATGAGACTTATTCCAGATAAATAACAATCCTGGAAACATACCCCGCCCATGTAATTAGGTCCATCTCTTTCTTTACTCAGCTGCGTAAGGGGACTAACTTTCTCTTTCAGGAAGATCTGAGATGCACCTTGAATTATGTGTGCAAGATGCATGTTAAAGTCAGGACTGGAAAAAGGAATTCTGGGAGCACTGTAGAATTAGTATCTGGCCATCACTAAATACAGCCAGGGTAACATTTGTTAACATTATTAACATCTCAATCATCATCTCTCATGTTTTTGTTTTTTTTAATTGCATTGTTAGGAACTTGGGCCTCACCTGTAAAGTACTTTGCATCTATCTCCTCAGCCTCCATTTACTTTGAGGGAGTTGAGACAGATTCAGTACCTCACAGGGACAGGCCCTTGTAAACTACCTTAATAGCTTTGGAAACAGCTGCAGCATCATTAGCCTCCTTTTCATCTGCAGATACTAGCTCCTTCTTTGCATCTACTTCAATCGTTTCTTTTTCTATCTGGATCATCATTTTCTCTGTTTCTGCAGAGGTTTGAATTAGTTCAGGCTGAAGGGCAGTCAGCTCCTTCTGCATTTCTGCAACCTAATGAAGATATCAAATGAGAGAAATCCTGGTAATTTTCATGTGTATTTCCTGTCTCAATGTGATAGGTAGAAAATGGTAAAGATGTTATGACACATAGTACAATTTAAAAAAGGACACTCAGCATACAAATCACATTTTAAAAAGTAGCCTTCTCGCCTATTTTACTGAGATCTCCTCCTGTTAAAACTGAAGCAGATTTTAAAAATCTAATGTTTTTTTTCATATTTGTAGTGTCTTTACTTTTTGCAATTCACTCAGCCTGGACACTGAAAATAAACTGATCAGTTTTGCTTTTCTTATAGTCAGCTGGTGTACCCCAATGCTTCCCTCCATTTACATGCATGGATGAGAATGAAATCCAGCATAAACCAGGCAAGGGATACAGAAGTGGGAATAGCAGCAGATCCTTGGGGTGCTCTCCTCTACTAGGGAAATGCCCAGAAGTAGGAAGCTCCTTTGTTTTGCCAGGGTCTGTTCCAGGAGTAGCAGGAAGAAGAGCTGGGAAGCTGTAGAGTTGGGGGCTTGGTGGATTTCCTAGTGCAAATCTCCTCAAAAGGTAATGCTCATTCATGCAACAGTAACTCCCTTTCTGCATCTTCTTCCCATTTTGAAAGGAGGAATAGGCACAGGCATGCACAGCCAACGTCACGAAAGCTCTTGAAGAAACTATGCTGCCAGTGATTCTTCAACTGGGGCTCTGAGAAAACTATAATGTTACTTGAACTTAACAAAATTTTTCCAACATGTTTGGTTAAGTAGCATTTACTCCATTCAATCTTAGATTAGGAGATCTACTCTGAAGTTACATGCCACAGTTTCTTAAAATAGCTAAGCAAGAATCTCAGATTTGCTGGTGGCTTTTAAGAGGAAAACTATTAACACAACTGTGAACAGAGAATTAAGCTTGCAACTCTTATTAGCGTTAGTGGACGCGGTGTGCTAAATTAACCATATGCTATGTTAAAAAATATTCTTCAAGTTTTCTGTCTAAACTTACTTGTGAAGATGCAAATTCAAGTTTTTGAAGACCCACAAGATAACGATTTCTCATCATGTCAACTTCTTGCCTCTTGCTATTTAGTAGAGCCTTAAAGGTGAGAATCAGTTCCAGATAAGATGTTGGTGTTACATAGTTGTGTCTTCGCAGTGTGCTGTAATAGCTGACAGAGAGCTCTCTCACACTTTCTTGGAAATATTTGCACATTGACACAACCCTATGGAAAATCTTACATATTAATATGAATGAAAATATCTCTCTATATTAATCCTGGCAATTTTGTGTCCTACTAACTGTTTGGTTATTTCTATTAGCATCTAAAACAATGGAGTCAAAGTCTGCTCTTGGTTACTCCAATGTAAATCCAAAATAACTACACAGAAGTCAATGAAATTATATTGGTGTTACTGAGAGAAAAATTTAGCCCATTATTTAAAATATATTGAGCTAAATTCTCGTCTCAGAGAGGATTTTCAGAGGTACTGAATATACATAGTTCACACTAAAGTTAAAGGGAGCTTCAGGTATTGAGACCAATAAAAATTGGGCCATAAACCCACACAGACCCAAGCTGACTATTGTCCTAGGGTGGCTCCCAACTGGGGTGTCCACCAGCGTCTGGCAGCAGCATCACTGGTGTGCCTGCCCCAGTTTCCCCTTCATTAGTTCCCAGAAATAGTCTAAGCAGTCTTTCTGAATAAATATAGTACTTGCAGGGTTAAGTTATTACAAAATAAAGCCCTGTATGTATAAATCATAATAAACCGAGTCCCCAACAATCTATCAGCGTCCCACCTCATCTCAGTGTCTCCCATCATGGTTACCTCTCAGGTATTGCTCTGGCATCTCTCAGCAGACCTCACCCTAGCCCTCAACCCTCTCTGGCCCCGGCTCTCTGGCTCAGGAAGGTCAACAAAGTCTGCTGGGTTCCAGGCATGCCTCCCGCTGCAGATTTCCCACAGGCAATTCTCTGGCATAGGTGCCGACTTTCTAATTTTACCGGGGGTGCTCGACCCCTGCTTGCCCCAGGCCCCACCCCCACTCCACCCCTTCCCCCAAGCTCCACCACTGGCTCTTCCCACCCTCGCCCCATCTCTTCCCATGGCCGCCCTGCCTCTTCCCACCCTGTTCCGCCCCCTTCCCCAAGCGCATCCTGCCCTCGCTCCGCCCCTCCCCCTGGCACCTCCTGCATGCCACCGAACAGCTGATCTGCAGTGGGCAAGAGATGCTGGGAGGGAGCGGGAGGACTGACTGACTCCATCTGCACTCTAAGGCAGTTCTGACTCACCAGGTCTATCCCCCCTTGGCTCTAGAGCCCAGGTGTCCTCTTTTAAGCCCCATCTATGGGTGAAATGACCAGTCTTACAGGGCCAGTGTCACCCTGTAAAAACATCAATGGAGTTGCACTCTTGTAACTAAGGGTATGTTGACATTTTGAGCTGAAGCTGATAACCACATCTTCAGCTGAAGCATCACATAGCTGTGATGTTATCCTTATATGATGCTTCAGCTGGAGATGTGATTATCAGCTTCAGAACCCTCTTGACAAATAAACACATACGCTTTTCTAATTTCATCTTCGAGTTCGACATCCTCCAAAAACTTGTTTGCAACCATTTCCAAAGCATCAGTGGGCCAGGTCTGGAACCAGTCAATGGTGCAGCAGTTTATCAGTGAAGGGAACATTCGTAGTCGATTCCGGAATGCATCTCCAATTGGACTCATTGCTGGAAAGAATGCATATTGTTCTTAAGTCCACCAACAGTTAAGAGGCAGAAAGATTTAGAATAAGACATTGTGCGTTATATACAGACCTAAGACGATATGTAAATTTTTCTTCACTCTTTCAATAAAGAAGTTGTACATAGCAAGTGGAGTGGCCTCGATTTTCCTGCCTTCCGTCCTTGCTGCAGCCTGCATTTTCTCAACAATGTCAGCCTTCTCATCTGCTGCGAAGATATTAGGCACATCACCTGTATTTAAAAGCATGTTAACATCCTCCACAAATGACTCGTCCTTTATTTGATTGTCACAGAACAAAAAAGACACATTTTTGTTACTGACGCCAGTCTGCAGCATGATTCGTTTCACATCCTCCTTCCATTCGTTGTTGCCATAGGACTTCGTGATTTCAATCTGAAAAAGCTCAAAAGCATTCATGAAGGTGGCCAGCTTGGTAGCACTTTGTCGCCCACTCCCACCAATTCCCACCAAAAGCAAATGACCATTGTCCTGTTTCAGTACTCTGCATATCCTTGAGATATGCTCGATGGCAAACTTAAACATGACCAAGGACATTGGAGCCTTGCTGATATTGTTGTACTCATCAAGGTAATATTCCATCACGGTTGTCAGTTGCTTTAAGTCTGTGATTTCATCATAGGCTTTTACATCACTGTCTGGTTTAAAGTAGTCTCCAAAGAAGAGGCTGCGGATATTATTATCGGTGATCTTGCCAGTAGGTGACAGATGACTCAGTACCTATGCAAAAGACAAGATTCAACTGATAATTCAGACTCTATTTTTTCTCTAAAGAAATACTCATCCATATCCACACAGTAGTAGGTCCTACTGCTGTGGAAATGGTATCTTCCAGCTGTTCCAGTATATTATTTTAGACCAAAAAAACCAAAACAATGTATGCTGAAATGTTTTTCAGATATGCATACCTCAAAATATGGGCATTCTGATTTCACTGTCCAGTATATGTCCAAGTTTCCAAAAAGCCTAATAATATACCCACAGCATATATGGACCCTTCCAAATATGCACAAATCAAATAACAGCATGGCTGACTACCTCCGCCCCAGTCCTGCCAGTTACTCATTCCAGGTGATCTCCTGCCCCTGGAGAGAGCCCCACTCAAGTCAGGAGTCCACCTGCAAAGAGTAATTTGCAGGATGAGATCCCTAACTTGCATATTGAGGGTGCACCAATGGAGACGGTTCAAATTATTTTCTAATATTGCTACAGTATATCTGAAGTATTGAATTAGTTTTGTAAATTTGTCAGTCCCATCTACCTGTCCAAACTGTTCTCAGTGTATAAGCCAGTGTACCTTATCAACGCTCTGCTTGAAGTTGTTTGATGTTGTTTCTTTTACCATCTTAAAGAACATCTCCCTGTCATCATTGTCAATTAAGCGGTCATAGAAAACTCGATAAACTTCATGGATCCAAAGTCTGATCAGCTTATCCCCATCCTGTAAAAGCAGATATAAATGAATAGATCAACATTTAACGGGCAGGACTTGTTTCATAACAAAGTAGTCAGATCTCCATTTGAGGCCTGATCCACCTCTCACTAAAGTCAATGGGAGTCTTTCAGTTGTGAGAGTGCAAGCAAATGGGTCAACTGGCTTCCTCAATACGTAATGATTGTGTCATATCTTTCCTGCCAATACAGTCTTGGCCTCTGCTCACAAAGCACTTAACTATTGTTACATCAAGGGTGTTTATCTTTGGGGGACTTTATGATGATTTTTCATATTTTAGAATAATACCAGTGGCAATGAACAAAGGACATGTGACTCATGACACGGGTGTTTAGGAGCAATCCTTCCATAGAGCAATAAACAATTGGGGTGAAATCCATGTCTCTCTGAAAGCAGTTTAGTCTGGAGTACATTCTCATCTCAAGGAATAAGGATTAACATGCATAACTCCCACCCCTGTAGTAACATTAACAAAGGTCCCCACCCTGACACACCCCTCCTGCCCCAATAGTGCCCCCTGCAGGCCCGCTATATCAAAGCTGGCACAGAGATCCTTAGAGGACAGCTGCAACTGTCTTTCTCAGTTCCTGCACCAGAAGAATTCTCCCCTGGCTAGATCAAGGGTTTTTATGGCCACTTGTAATAGGGCAGCGACTGCGCTCCTAGAGAAAAGGCTAGGCTGATTGGGGAAGCAGCCACAGCTGGGGCCACACCCCAATCAGGCCACAGCTAGCCCTATAAAAGGGCTGTGAGCCAGGAGCTAAGGCAATCTCTCTCTAGTTGTAGAGAGAGAAGGGGACCTGAGTAGTATAGTGCTGGGGAATAGGGCAAAGGAGCTGGAGAGCTCCAACCTGGCAATTCCCCAGGCTGCAGGCCCTGTGCAAGGCCTACAGAGGTGTAGCCTGGGGTTAGGCAAAGGCAGCAGGTCCAAACCCCCTCTGTCAGTGATGAGTGGTTTACAGACTGCAGTCTGCCCCAGTGAGCGGGGGCTAGGTGGTGACTGGCAGTAGCCACTGAGGCAAGGTGGGGATAGGAGGTTGGGGGTTCCCCTGGGAGGGGAGACCCAGAGCAGGGTTACTATGGAGGGCAGAACCCCAGGGAAAGGGGCCCTAGGAGGGACACGAGGCCAGCGGCAGGCGAGACACTGGCCTGCAGCGGGTGCTCCGGGCTGGAAAAGAGCTAATTCCCAGGACGACCAGCAGGAGGTGCCGCTGGTGGTGAGTCTCGCTTCGCTACACCACTTTATGCCACTCTCGCCTTTTTACCCAGTGTAAAGGGATGAGAATGTTCCCTAACTTGCTTAATAGCTTTGTTTGGCTTTTTTATATTACACAGAAACTTCCATCATCAGCTAATAGCAAGATATGTTTTTGGGGGCCAAGCTATTCAACCTCTTTATGTATCAGTTCCCTCATCTGTAAAATGGGGATAATAATCCTTCTCTTCTCTCTTCTTCCTTTGTCTTGTCTAGTTAGGTAACAAGTTCAGGGGTAGGGACTGTCTCCTACTATGGATATTACAGGGCCAAACACATCAGGGCCCTGATCTAACAGTTACTGTAATACAAGCAAATTAATAATATCTGAATGTTTTTCTTAATCAAGAGGAAGGAGGAAAGTGCACAGCAAAATATTCAGGCCCAATCCTGCTCTCAGTTATATGCATGCAAACCTATTAAAATTACAGTGCATGTTAGTGAAGAGAATTTAGCTTTAATACTTTATTTTTTTAACTATCGTTTTATGAACAGTTAAACAGCAGCCTACTTGTAAATGGGTGTGTGGACATAACAGCACTCCTCTAACAACACGGGAGAAATCACGCAGATTAAAGACATAATGGGATTTTGAAGGAGTTGGAAGAAAATTCTCGACAGCCATTTTATAAATAGCCATTGTCGCTTGGATTATCATCTTGCCAAGCCTTAAAAAATAAATAAAAAGAAGAGAGAGGTGAATTTAATTGTGAGGCACGCAAATGAAAGATCTGAGACAATATGTTCTCTGTAAAATAGTCTCAGGAAACATATCACCATTACCTTGTAAATACAGCTTCAAATCCTTTGCTGAAATGCCAGTCAACAATTGAAGAGAAAATCTTGGTTAAAACGTCATCATCAAAAGCATTGATGGAAATAATATTCAAGTGTCGTGTGAAACGCCCTGTAATACACAGTGAATGACACAGTCATGTCCAGTACTGCACAACTTTCTTTCCACCTTACACCTACCATTTGTCTAGCAGTGACCATCTTATTAGCGATAAAATCAAGCTTCAAAATTTGGATCTGGATCTGGTTCCAGGGTTTTCTTTCAGGCACATTTCTACACCTTAATAAAATGACGCTACATGCCTTGAAGTTCAGAGGTGAGGAACCAGAGGAGAATGGTCAGAGTGTCTGCTAATTAAGAACTCAGGGAGGACGTATTTGGGGAGACTCAGGACTTGAAAGGGCTGTTCGTGTCACCCTGTAAAGAGTAACTGGATTGGTCAGAGCCAGGATGAGACCTTGTGCTTTTGGGATCTGAACCATAGCCACACAGCACCAAGACCAGGCAAGGTTACAGGGCAGATGATGCCAGAACCCCTTGCTGGTCTGGGTGGACCCCAAAACAGCACAAAGGCATGTTCTTACCTCATGGTAACTAAGGGTATACCTACACTTTGATCTGGGGATGTGATTCCCAGCTCAAGTAGACATACTTGCGCTAGCTCTAATAGAGTTAGTGTGCTAAAAATAGAAGTATAGTAGTAGTAGCAGGAGTGGCGAGAAGGGCTAGCTTCCCTCAGTACAAACCCAACATCTCTACTGGGCACACACTCAAGGCTGTTAGTCCTCTCACTGTTTGCGCTGCCATGGCTACATTCTACTTCTAGTGCATTAGCTCAGTGAGGAGCTAGCACAAGTATGTCTACCCGAGCTGGGAATCATACCCCCAACTCGAACTGTGGACATACCCTGAGATGAGCTAAAATTCTGGTGAATGCAAGACAATCTGTAGTTTTCACACAAGTTAGCAAATTAAGATAAACCTTAGATTCACCCTAGTTTTCACCTTGACCTGGTAACATGTGCAAAAGCTACAAACTGCCTTGTCTACATTAGGATTTTACTGTGTTAGTCAGCATTTGTTATCTAACATGTGATAAGAACATACCTGTTCCTAAGTGTTTGGTATTATTTTCAGGCTTTGTATTTTCTGTTGATTATTAAACCCACCCGGAGGAAACAGACATGGATTAAACTTGAGTCATCATCAATCATCATCATCATCATCATTCTTCCCATACCATCAGGTGAGGCAGAAGTCAGACAAAGCCAATCATCCTTATCCTGGGCTCATTTTTCCAGCTCCTTTATATTCAGATGTAATAATAAATGTGTGTATGTGGGCTTTATTTGGAATGGCCCAGCTGGTGAATCTGCCCACTGGCTTACAATTTGTATACAAACAGAGCACTTGCCTACACAAAGATTTAGTTTGTGGAAAGCTAAGGTGTGAATCTACCCCATGCTAGCCTGCCACAGACTAACTGTCCATGTGGACAGTTCATTAATGCATTTTGATCTAGTCCCATTTCAAAGAGGACTAAATCAAAGCACATTGACAAACTGTTAATGCGCATGATCAGGGTCCACATGAACAGTTATCCTGCAGCATGCTAGTGCAGGGTAGACTCACACCCCAGCTTGCCGCAAACTAATTATTCATGTAGACAAGCTCATAGTCTTCTATTTGAATAACATTAGGTAAGCCAGGCTTCCCTCTATAACCTCAGTCAACTAGACAATGGGTTGTCATAGTGAGGTATTTCTATATTATATTATATTAAATTATATTATATTTATTTCCTACCTGTAATATCATTCCTTCCTCCACCAGGAGGGCCCATTGCTGAAACAAGTAAGACATCTATGATATCAAGCCTGGATGTATCCTTCTTGTCATACCAGTGACCATGATCAATCCACTGTCTAAGAAGCTCAATAGGTGGCTGGGCTCCGTACACCTCCTTTGCAGGCATGTTTAGATCATCTAAAAAGAACGTTCATGTCTTAAGAAATAAATCAAAGCCCAGATACCTATTATCTCTCTTAACAAGGAAAAGGTTACCTTTCATTATTATTATTTCTCTTTGATGCAACAACTGAATCTAATGTAATTATACCATGCAGGGGTAATTTTTTTGTAGTTAAAGATATTGGTTTAATTTTGTTTGGCTGATGGGCTGTTCATTTGTTTTGTGTTTACTTAAGATCACAAATTGCAACATAAGGTACCAAACTGCACAGATTTAAAGTAAGTGAGCGAACCATCTTAAAGACAAGCACCACTTCAATGCAGTGGCACTGGACCACTTTTTACAGTGGGGGGTGCTGAAAGCAAGAGGTCCCCAAACTTTTTACCTCGCACCCTCTCTGTCTGTGCTCCCTCTCCCCAGAGCTGGGGCCAGGACCGGAGGTAGGGGGGCTCCGGGAGGTAGGGGGGATGTGGACAGGGGTAAGGGGGCTGAGGCTGGGACCACAGCTGTGGGAGGGAGCAGAGTCCCGGGTGGGGGGCCAGCAGCCAGATCCCTGCATGCAGGGCCTGGAGCAAAACCCTGGCGCGGGTCCTGCAGCCGGGACCCTGGGTGTGGGGCCAGGAGCAGAGCCCCAGACACAGGTCCTGCATCTGGGACCCTGGGTGCGGGACCAGGAGCGGATTCCTGGGCGCGGGGCCAGCAGCAGCGAGACCCTGGGTGCTGGGCCAGCGGCCGGGACCTCATGCAAAACATGGGGGTGCTGCAACACCCCCCCACCCCTAGTTTTCATGCCTGTGCTTCAATGTATGTAAATTTTCCAGCAGGGGACAGTCCTAATCCTTTCACAGATGCCTTAAAAAAAAAAAAAGCAAGTAGCGTGGCAGTGTATAATTACCAGACCAATGAAGCACTTAGTTCTCCTGAAGCTTGAATTTACATGAAGAAATAAGAACACACAAGTTGTCTTACCTACAAATATTATAGCTTTTTTCCCCACGGGAGGTCCAAATAGTCCCTTTCTTCTTCTGTCCAGCTTTGACATAATAATATCCTGGGTTTGGTTAGCTGAAGTTCTTGCAGAGAAGTTGATGCAGTTAGGGACGTATTTAAGCTTTGGAAGTTGCAGCAGAAAGCTGTTGGTAATAGCGGATTTTCCTGTGCCAGTGGGGCCCACAAACAGCAAAGGGATGTTATGTTCCACATATGTTTTTAGAAAAAAAGATTGCCTGGCTGTTTCCATTGTTGGAATTATAAGCTCGGACACCTATTATATGGAAAATTAAAATACCATGTGGAAAACAAATATCTAACACTAATCACTGAGGTTTGAAATCAACTTATTGCAGTGAGTTTATTGCCCAAAAAAGGAGTTTTTAAAAATTACTTCTATATGTAAATAAAGGCTATTACAAGTTTCTTGTAGATACTGTAAATGGTAAGTAAGGAGCTGCTTTTGTTCTGTGTTTGTACAGCACCTAGCACAATGGAGCCCGATCCATGACTAGGGCTCCTAGGCATTGTGACAATTCAAAGCAAAAATGGGAGCATTGGATAATTCCTAATTTGGGGCTCAATTCTGCCCTTCACTGTGCAAAGGGAAGGGGTAAAATGTCACAGGGAGTCTCTTCTCCCCCCACATCAGTGGGGCAGCTATGTGCTGTGTACTTAAAAGTTATTTTTAAATGATGAAATAAAGATTCAGCCTTCTTCTTTCCACATATGTCATGTAGATGCTAGCTGTACTGATATCTAGCATGTCAATGAGGAATAGTGGTAATGAGGCAATGGTTAACAACATTTTGAACTTCTTAAAGATTTCTACAACCATTAATGAATTTAACCCCACATCACACCTGCAAGCCAGGTGTAACAGTGTGGCTCACCCCTTAAGGGCTGGGACTAGCCAACCCTGATTATACAATGAGCCACTCTATAAAGAGCAGCAGGAGGCTGCAGTGAAAGAGGGAATGCCCAGGGATTAGAGACTGCTAGGAGAGTGAGCAGGTTCTAGCAGAGAGTCCTGGGAGTTAGGACTGAGACTCTGACCAGGCAGGGCCTGGGAGTGGCCTGCCAAAGCAGAAAAGATGCCAGGCAGGAAGGCCTGGGAGGAGGAAGAGAAACCTTTGCCTTGTGTGGGCTTTTGGATGGAAAGAGGGGAAAGTGAGGCAGACTGCCTGTGGTATGACCTTAGGCCATGAGGGGGGACGTGGGAGATAGTCAGCCCTGATACAATTGGGAAGTATCATTAACCTCACTTTGCAGATGGGGAAACCAAGGCACAGACAGATTAAGTTCAAAGCTTGCCATCAAAATGTGGATGCCTCTGTTCTGGGTTGTTCTCCAGTGTTCAGGCTTCTTGGACCCCCTAAGTTGGCCTCCCCATCCTAAGGAAGCTGTGAGTCAATTCATGTAGAAGTGCTGATTAATTCATGTTATATTACACTAGGTCTCAGCCTGAACACCCAAAAACAGGCACCAAAAATCAGAGGCTGCTTCTTGGTTAAGTGACTTGCCCAAGGTCATACAAGGATTCTGTAACACAGCCAGGAATTGAGCCCAGATCTTTCACCACAAGATCACCCTTATGCTCCATATTTACCTTTTGTACTGAGATTTAAATATAGGTCTGACATCAGAACCAAGGTTTAAGCGGGGGAGAGCCCATACAGCTTAAGACATTACACAGTAAGCAGAAAGAAGTCATATATAAATTAATCATAGCTACCAAATGTAACTGACTTGTAGCTCTGTCATTTCATAACACTGTTTTCATCACTGAGTTCTTTTCTATAATGAAAAAAAAAAGGTTAACCTTTGCACCAGCAGGGATATTTTGCTCCTCCCTAGTGATGTAATCAGTCCATATGTTCCATTGTCCACTGGCTTGCTTGTGAAAATAGAAGTCATACACACTCCCTGTTAAACAAAACACAGAATATAGGAAAACTGACTGAACAGACGGTCAAAATAATGTCATGTCACTTTAGCATCTACAGTATTTCCCCCTAGTCCTTTCTAGTACAAGGGTAGAAATGATCAAATGAAAGAATTTTCCTGATTTGTCAGTTCTTCACATGGCCTGTGTGGCGATGAATGCCTCCTAAATAGCACTGAATATCCTCCTCTCCCATTGAACCTCACTGTCAGGAAGTTGTTAGCTGCAACAGATTTCACCGTTTAGGTCAATCTGGGGCACATGCTCCTCTTGTTTAGAGCAACAAAAAAGAGCTCCCCACAGTGTATCCTTCAGGCCTGGCTGCAGGATCTCCGCAGCAAAGGAAAAGTGCCAGGCACCCCAGTCTGCCCGGCAGTGCTAGACAGGATTTGGCAGGGTTTGTAAAGCAAGACTAAGCAATATAAATACAGTTATATAGAAACACCTTTTTCTGGAAAGATGTTGTTTTTGGTGAGCTTCAGGCTTTTGGGGCGCGGGTTCTCATCATCCATTCCCATGAGCAAGTTGCGGAAAAACAGATCAAATTTCTTTCTGCTGTCTGCATTGATGGTCCCACCGATTGTCCAAACCAATGCGAAAAGGAAAAGCCCCTGTAGCCATAAGATGATCTGCTGACTAGACATGGTTTCACCTTCTTCTTCACCCGATTTCCTTATTTCATCTAAAAAATGCATTCAAATCTTGGTTAAATGATCAAAATCTGCTTTCGTAAAAAAATCATTCTAAGCCAGATCCTCAGCATTGCCTTCAATGGCGCTATGTCAATTTTCACCAGGTGAGACTCTGGCCCTGTTTTGATGGTGCAATATATTGTTTTCAATTAAAAATGAATGAGTGGGAAATATTTAAAGGAGTTCTAAATATTTCATTAGGATGCTAGCAAACAGCATGCTAAACATCTGGGGCCATGCCCACAGGGCCTTACTCAGGCCTGTAAAGTACTCTCAGATCCTGAGTTGAGAGGTGCTATACAAGGCGCAAAGGACTGCTGTTATTACTAGGTCAGTGAAAAAGACCTATGGCATATGATCCACACCCCCAAAGCACTTGCTTCATTCAAAATGAAGTCTTCTAGCATTAACTTGTCTCTAGTGACCTGGATTTTCTATTGTTATGACATATCAGGAAAAAATAAGAGGCTGAAGCATTAAAAGATACTGACCGAGCAGACAGGTATAGAGTTTCATCATGCTATAGGTTAGATGGATAGCGGATGTCTGTACTATGATTTTGCAATGAAGGCGAACAAATTCCAAGCAAGGCTGGACTAGCCACATAAACATGTCATCAATCTGCAAGCGGAACAGGAAACAGTTTTAAAACAGTGTAGGAGTGGCATTATTTTCCTTACTTACCTAGACCTGTATCAAAGGTTTATTTGACTTAGCTGTTCAATAAAAGTGGATCCTTAAGGCACCAATAATTCTGCCTGGGTTGGTGGAGGGGGAGATTGGGGAGTGGCATTGACAAGGCACTATGGGAGTTGCCACAGAGCCTGACAGTGGAAAGAAGCTGCTTTTGTCACAGGCAAATAAATGGTTTGGAATAGGAAGTTTGTTCTCCTCTTATTAATCCAGACAGCAGAAGGACCTTTCCACCTTGGAGAGCTGTTACTCCACCCAGGCACAGGGACTAAATATGGGAAGACCGCATTTCACTGAGGTTTACTGGATAATCTGAGAGAGTAAATCCAAGGTCTAGTAAGCATACAGCAGAAGGAACAAAGACCAGGGTTCCATCAGACCATTAAGGGCACTGGGGGTAGTGCATAGTCACCTCATCCCATTATGAAATGCCTTCTAGAGCTCCCCAGTATGCAGGGAGAGTGTGACTGTGATGTTGTGCAGTCTATATGGTTTTATAAAAACATGATAATAAGTGAATATAATGTAACTGGGATAGTTTTAGAAAAATATGGTAATAAGTGAATATAACGTAACTGGGATATGCTTCATGCAAAAGGTCTCTTGTAAGGTATCATTACAAAGCTTATAATCTACTGAGTGTGATCATCCAATTTGTATAAATGTACCACTCTTGTATCTAAAACTAGAAATATAAAATATAACTCTGAGGGCCTATTGTAATTATGTAAAGTGTGGGCCATTAATGATGGTTTGGAATCTTGATGACTCCCATTGTCTGCAGATTGCTGTGTTTACCTGTGAGTCTTCCTGTATATGTGTGTGCTGGCAAGTGGGTAATGAAGTCTTGCAGAGACATGTGATCATGTCACCTGAACTGGAATCCATCTTTAACCTGGTGCTTTTCCAGTGAGGGGGGGTGGAAACCCAGAGGGACAAAGGGTTCCCGCCTTATGCAAAAGATATATAAAGGGGTGGAACAGAACAAAGAGGGGAGAGGAGCCATCATGAAGAATCCCCTAGCTATCACCTGAGCTGCAACAAGAGCTGTACCAGGGGAAAGAATTGTGCCCAGGCCTGGAAGGTGTCCAGTCTGAGAAAAAGCTTACTGAAGCATCTCTGAGGGTAGAGTGACCAGACGTCCCGATTTTATCGGGACTGTCCCGATATTTCCTTGTTTGTCCCGCGTCCCGACCAACGTTAGGTCGGGACACTGGACAAACAAGCAAATACTCCAGAGCCCGGAAGTGCTTGCGCGCCCCCCCCCCCGGCCCCGCCCTTACTCCGCCCCCTCCTTCCCCCATTGGCTCCCTCCCCGAATCCCCGCCTCTTCCCCAGGCTCGCCATTCCTCCTCCCTCCGGCGCTTGTGGAGGGAGGCCCGGGAGACGCAGGGGAAGCGCAGGGCCGGGGTGAGTGAGAGTCCGGCCTGGCCCCGAGCAGGCAGGACTCAGTCACGCGGTTGGGAGAGTAGGGGGGCGGCCCGCGGGGCCAGGTGGCGGCTGTTCTCCCCCCCCGGGCAGCGGGACTCGGGAGCAGCCGCTGCTGCAGCTCCCACTGCCGCGGGGGGAGGAAGTGGCCGATGGCCAAGCTCGGCGGCTGCGGCTCTGGCGCCCGAACCCCCCGAGCTCCCTGAGCCTGGGCCTGCTGCGGGGACCCAGCAGCGCGCACGCTGCGCCCAGCCCCTGGCCAGTCGCGTCTGGGCTGCTGCCCAGCTGGTGCTATCCCGCGGTGGCCCCAAGGCGGAGGCATCGGCAGCCCAGCCCCGTTCGTTCCCCTGCGGGACCCGAGCGGGACGGGGGGGCTGTGGCCTGCTGCCCCCACTCCGGGGCCGCCGCGGGATAGCACCAGCTGGGCAGCAGCCCAGATGCGACTGGCCAGGGGCTGGGCGCAGCGTGCACGCTGCTGGGTCCCCGCAGCAGGCCCAGGCTCAGGGGGCTCGGGGGGTTCGGGCGCCAGAGCCGCAGCCGCCGAGCTTGGCCATCGGCCGCTTCCTCCCCCCGCGGCAGTGGGAGCTGCAGCAGCGGCTGCTCCCGAGTCCCGCTGCCCGGGGGGGAGAACAGCCGCCGCCTGGCCCCGCGGGCCACCCCCCTACTCTCCCTACCGCCCGACTGAGTCCTGCCTGCTCGGGGCCAGGCCGGACTCTCACTCACCCTGGCCCCGTGCTTCCCCTGCGTCTCCCGGACCTCCCTCCAGCGCTTGTGAAGGAAGGGCGGGGGGTTTTTTGCCCTGCCCCCTCCCGCCACGTCCCCCCCCCCCCCCCCCCCGCATCCCGATATTTGACTTGGGTGATCTGGTCACCCTATCTGAGGGTGAGATTATCTGCATTCAGTTTGATTAGACATAGATTTGCGCATTTTATTTTATTTTGCTTGGTGACTTACTTTGTTCTGTCTATTACTGCTTGGAACCACTTAAATTCTATTTTCTGTATTTAATAAAATCACTTTTTCCCTTATTAATTAACTCAGAGTATGTATTAATACCTGGGGGACCAAACAACTGTGCATATCTCTCTATCAGTGTTATAGAGGGCGAACAATTTATGAGTTTGCCCTGCATAAGCTTTATACAGGGTAAAATGGATTTATTTGGGTTTAGACCCCATTGGGAGTTGGGCATCTGAGTGCTAAAGACAAGCACACTTCTGTGAGCTGTTTTCAGGTAAACTTGCAGCTTTGGGACAAGTGATTCAGACCCTGGGTCTGTATTGGAGCAGACGGGAGTGTCTGGCTCAGCAAGACAGGGTGCTGGAGTCCTGAGCTGGCAGGGAAAACAGGAGCAGAGGTAGTCTTTGCACATCAGGTGGCAGCTCCCAAGGGGGTTTCTGTGATCCAACCCGTCACAGTGACCACTGCCGTAAGTGAAGCATCATCGCTTACCCTCTACAGCAAGCCAGCTCTGCTGACTTATGCAGGGTGCAGGAAGTCATGGCCCAACCTCCCCTCTGCCTCTATCTTGGCCTTTTCCAAGGGTATTTCAGATAGTTTATAAAGGGACAGGGATTGCTTCTTAACCAACATCAGGCAGCATTTCCCCATCCCTAAGCACTTTTCTGAATTTGGTCCCAACTCCTGTTTGCTCTTCCATTGAACAGTGAAGAAGGGGGCTGGCAGATCACAGAAAACTATGGCTTCATCCAGCTCTAGGCCCAACACAGAAAAGTTTGTTTGGCCTTTTAATGCCTGATCCTCCCCCACTGAACTCAATGTTTAATGCTTAGATAACCTTCAGAACCTATTCCTGCAAATCCTCAGTCTCATTTGTAAGTGCACTACATGAACATGAGCATCACTGATCCATCTGAGTTGTTCTACTCAGTAAGAACTACTGTAGTCAGTAAGGGTTTGCAAAAGCAGACCCAGAATGATAAGAATGTTATTAATATATGCATTTCTCATGCTAGTATCTGACTGCCCCAAACAGGTGAAGGTGCATTTTTAATGCACATTTCTCACCCCCCTTCTCCTGGACCTGGCTCACATAATCTCCATCTATCATGCACTAGGACTCTGTTAGTGAAGTCTCACACATCACTAAACCCCATGTAATATTGGATATAATTTTCAAAAGTGGAAAGGAGCCCAGGGATTAGAGACTGCTAGGAGAGTGAGCAGGTTCTAGCAGAGAGTCCTGGGAGTTAGGACTGAGACTCTGACCAGGCAGGGCCTGGGAGTGGCCTGCCAAAGCAGAAAAGATGCCAGGCAGGAAGGCCTGGGAGGAGGAAGAGAAACCTTTGCCTTGTGTGGGCTTTTGGATGGAAAGAGGGGAAAGTGAGGCAGACTGCCTGTGGTATGACCTTAGGCCATGAGGGGGGACGTGGGAGATAGTCAGCCCTGATACAATTGGGATGGAAAGAGGGGAAAGTGGGGAAAGTGAGGCAAACTGCCTGTGGAGCCCCTTGGGATTCAGGGTATGTCTTCATTGCGATCAGAGGTGTGACTGAAGCACATGTAGACGTACCCGAACTAGCTTTGTTCTATTGCAGCGAAGCCATGGCAGTAGAGGTGGCAGCATAGAAGGTACAAGCCCATCTGGGATGCTAGGCATGTACTTGGCCAGCTAGCCTGTGCTGCCTCCCATGCTACCACAGCTTCACTGGTATAGTTATTCAAGCTAGCTACAGCAAAGCTAGTGTGGTTATGTCTACATGTGCTGCAGTCTGATTGCAATGTAGACATACCCTTTGTGTCCTGATTCACTGAGGCGCTTTTAAAAACATTACCCAATGTGCCTACTTGGAAGCCCATAGGACATACTAGGACATAGTGGGCAGATTACCTTTAAAGTAAAAGTTATAAGGGTGACACATAAAAAAAAAAGGTTCGCACCAGTTCTCTGTGCTCCTGTTGCAGATTTGGGGGCAGCGTGTCCATGTAGGAATCCTTCAGAGGCTTCCAACCTAACTGATTAGGATCCATATAGATCATACCACACCTGGAAAAATAAGTAGTCATGGTGCAGTAAGGTATCTGAAATGCATCAGGTACATTGTGTGAGATAGTTCAGACTTTGGGTGGGTTACTGTTACCTGCTGACAGTTGCTGGAGACGCCTCCTCCAAGTCAGCTGGCTCGAAGATTAAACTCATTTTGGAACTCATCTGAATTATTTCCCCGCTCATTAAACACAGCTGGAAAGCAAACATGGCTTAATCATATCATAGCTGAACATTCACTTATAGCAGTGCTTATCATAAAATCACTGAAGAGCCATCCCATTTAGTGTCAGTTCTTATTCATTCATTCAGGTTCCCGTAGTATGTGATATTTATAGAATTCTGTCTTAGAGAGCTCTCCATTTGTTATTGCCAAGTCTTGCAGACTTGGGAGAAAAAGAGAAAATGAAGCATTAGCCAGCTCTTTATATATTCCACAATAAAAAGCAATCCTTTTTCTTTTAGCAGTTTAAGATAATTATTATTTTGTGAATAAACAAATCTCCAGCTAGAATTTCCAGTTAGAAAGATGAATTCATGTATTTCAATTTACTTAAAAGGGTCAGATCACTAACTGCAATAACCAAACAACTGCAATTAATTATGTGCATTCACACGCTAAAGTAACAGGCAAAAATGATGGCTACCTTCTTATTATCATCTAGCACAGTGTTCATGTTCTCTATCCAAACTGCATCCACTGGTCCATCAAATATAATCCACTTCCTGTCATCTGTGGTTGAAGATGCTTGTTGTCTGAAGGTGTTTGCAAGGACTCCATCTGTCCACTCATGGCTCACGGGGTCAAAACACCCATACAGCTGTCCCATTGTAATAGCTTTGGGATTAATAATTCTGTACTCAACAGCAAACTCATCCATGGAATTTGCTAGGTAGGAATTAAAAATAGATTACATTGATTAGCTAGATAGAAGACAAAAGTTCTTTAAAAATATTTTTAATTAATGAAGTTTAGAAGTGGAACATTCCTGATAGAATCCCAGTGAAGCCACCCAATAGACCTTACATGTGGAAGCTACCTAGCAGTAAGTAATGACTTCCTTTACTTACACATAGAGTTTATTGCTGCACAAGGCAGGTCCAGAGTGTTGTGTGCAAAAGCACAAGGTAAAAAATGAGGAACAGGACAGAAGCAGAATGGAAACTGATTGTGCATTAATGAGAGAGCTTCACAAAATCTCTCCCAGGGAATAGATCTGTTGAGCAAAGAGGTGCCATTTTTGCAGTCATTTTCCAGAGAAGTACCATACATTAAGAGATTTGTTTGATGAGGCTATTGCTGCTAGTTTTGCATGACTACTGTGCACAAATATACTGCTTAACAAAATGTGTAACTGACTTTTCAGCATATTCGTGTGATCAGAAAGAAGAATATTTCTGACTGAGGTTTTCCAATCTTATTCCTGCATATCCAAATTCTCTTCTATTCTGCAACCCATTAACAGCAGAATTAGCAACCTGAACGTATCTTTGTACAGCAAATTCATTGGTCATAGAATTAATTTTTTATGAGAAGTCTTCGGTAGGCTTTTTATTTTTACCTGTGTACAAATCACCAAGGGCTGCGGCTAGCACTTTGTAAGCACAGGTCTTTCCACCCAAAGCATCTCCAACAATCATGTATCCATGGCGCACCAGCATCATTTCATAAATCTGTATTGATGACATGAGTTTTATACTTAAATATATTAAAGAACTGAATGTAACGTGTGTGAAACTACGTCTCTCTTGCACTCCTACATTGTGTGAAAGAGCAGATCAGCCAATCTAGACACAAACACTGACATTCCTGCCCTTAAGGATCCTAAGGCCAAACTCAGAGGTGAGTCTAAGACAGCATAATTACACTTCCTGCCTCCTCAGAGTGTAAATTACTCCAACTCAGGCCTTGTTTTCATTAGAAATTTGCACTGGTTTAACTTAAATTTGTTTTAAAACTGATTTAAACTAGTGCAAACCCCTGGTAGACATTATTATTTTAGTTTAAGAGTGCCTTTTTTCAGTTTAGCTTAATCCAATTGCTAACTGACCCAAGCTACACCAAAATAAGTCTGGTTTAAACCAGAACAAGAGTGTCCACCTGTTTGTATCTGTTTAACTAACTTGGTTTCAAATCAGGAAAAGCAACTAATAAAACGGTGAAAGTTAAAGCAGTGGGTGTAATAAAGGCACAACACATGAGTGGTGGTAATAACAGTACCGAGATCTCAAAACACTTTACAAAGACAGTCAGTATCATTATTGCCATTTTACAGATGGGGAAAAGACGGTTACTTACCTTCTGTAACTGTTGTTCTTCGAGATGTGTTGTTCACGTCCATTCCACATTAGGTGTACGCGCGCCACGTGCACGAACGTCGGAAACTTTTTCCCTCAGCGGCTCCCGTCGGGCCCGCAGGGTCTCCCTTCCCGCCAGAGCGGCGCCCCGCCCTAGCGTATATATATCCCTGCCGGCCCGACCCTCCCTCAGTTCCTTCTTGCCGGTGACTCTGACAGAGGGGAAGGAGGGTGGGAAGTGTAATGGACGTGAACAACACATCTCGAAGAACAACAGTTACAGAAGGTAAGTAACCGTCTTTTCTTCTTCGAGTGCTTGTTCACGTCCATTCCACATTAGGTGACTCACAAGCTTACCATTGGAGGAGGGTAGGAGTCAAGGAATAACTGATTGAAGCACCGCTCTGCCGACCATCGCGTCATCTCTGGTCTGATGGTGGACCGCGTAGTGGGCTGTGAAGGTATGCACCGACGACCAGGTGGCTGCCTTGCAAATCTCCTGGAGCGGGACCTGTGCCAAGAAGGCCGTCGAGGACGCTTGGGCCCTAGTGGAGTGAGCCCTGATCTGAGGTGCAGGCATGTTGGCGAGCTCATAGCACGTACGTATGCAAAGCACGATCCATGCCGACAGGCGTTGCGTCGAAATAGGCTGGCCCCTCATCCGTTCCGCAACGGCCACAAACAGCTGAGTCGATTCACGGAAAGGCCTGGTACGGTCCAGATAAAAAGCCAAGGCCCGCCGAACATCCAGGGTGTGTAGGCTGCGATGGCTTGGGTCCGTATGGGGCTTGGGGAAGAACACCGGTAAACAAATGTCCTGCCCCATGTGAAAATTCGTGACCACCTTTGGGAGGAATGTAGGGTGAGGCCTAAGCTGCACCTTATCTCTATAAAAGACGGTATAAGGAGGCTCCGAGGTGAGGGCCCTCAATTCCGATACCCTCCTAGCTGATGTGATGGCCACGAGAAACGCGACCTTCCATGAAAGGTGCATGAGGGAGCAAGAGGCCAGGGGTTCAAAGGGCGGCCCCATGAGCTTAGTGAGGACCAGATTGAGGTTCCACGGGGGTATTGGAGGGCGCGAGTAGGGGAACACCCTCTCCAGCCCCTTGAGGAATCGGACTACAGTGGGATTGGAGAACACGGATCTCCCCGATTCCCCAGGGTGGAACGCCGATATGGCGGCCAGATGCACCTTAATAGAAGCGGGGGCGAGGCCTTGACGCTTGAGGTGCAGCAAGTAGTCCAGAACCAGTGGAATCGAGGCCTGCAAGGGCTGGAAGTGCTGAGGCTCACACCACAGGGAGAAGCGCTTCCACTTGGCAAGGTAGGTTGCCCTTGTGGAGGGTTTCCTACTACCAAGGAGGATTTGCTGGACCTCCTGAGAGCACCTGTGCTCCACATCACTTAGCCAGAGAGAAGCCATGCCGTGAGATGTAGCGATGGCAGGTTCGGGTGGAGCAGGCGACCCCGGTCTCGGGTGATGAGGTCGTGATGGAGGGGGAGGGCTATCGGAGTGGTCACGGACAGTTCCAACAGAGTTGTGAACCAGTGTTGGCGTGGCCATGCCGGGGCGATGAGAATGACTGTCGCCTTGTCCCTGCGGGTTTTCAGGAGGACCCTGTGGATGAGTGGGAATGGGGGGAAGGCATACCTCAGGCTCCCGCCCCACGGGATTGCAAAGGCGTCCGCCATTGAGCCCGGACTGCGGTTCTGGAATGAGCAAAACTGCGGGCACTGGCTGTTGTCCTTGGTGGCAAACAGATCCACCTGGGGAAACCCCCACCTCAGGAAGATTGAACGGAGGATGTCCCGCCTCAGCCTCCACTCGTGCATGAGATAGGACCGGCTGAGACGGTCCGCCAGCCCGTTTTGGACCCCGGGGAGATATGCAGCCCGAAGGTGCACTGAATGGGCTATGCAGAAGTCCCAGAGGAGGAGTGCCTCGTGACAGAGGGGAGAGGACCGGGACCCGCCCTGCTTGTTTATGTAAAACATAGCGGTAGTGTTGTCCGTCAGAACCGACACGCTGTGTTCTCTTATGGTAGCGTGAAAAGTCTGGCAGGCGAGGCGAACCGCTCTCAGCTCCTTCAGGTTGATGTGAAGCAACTGTTCCTCCTTGGACCACAAGCCCTGAGTGCGCTGGTTCCCTAGGTGCGCCCCCCCAACCCAGGTCCGACGCGTCTGTCACTAACGTCAGAACTGGTTGTGGGGCGGCGAACGGGACCCCCGCACAAACCTGCTGTTGATCGAGCCACCAACAGAGGGCGCTCGATACTCGAGCTGGGATCGTGACGACCATGTCCAATGGGTCTCTGTTGGGGCGATACACCTGGGCCAACCACAGCTGCAGAGGCCGGAGTCTGAGACAGGCGAGCCCGACTACATGTGTGCATGCCGCCATGTGCCCCAAGAGTTGTAAGCAACATCTGGCCGTGGTCGTGGGGAATCGCTGAATGGAGGTCACGGCCTCCTGGATAGCCAGGAATCGCGATACGGGAAGACTCGCCCGTGCCGCCACCGAGTCCAGGGCTGCCCCTATGAAGTCCAGCCTCTGTGTGGGGACTAGTGAAGACTTGGGCACATTGACTAACAGGCCGAGTTCTCGGAATACTTGTAGCGCCAGTGCCACGTGGGTGCGAACCTCCGCCTCCGACCGGCCCGTCAGGAGCCAATCGTCCAGGTACGGGTAAACGCGCATCCGCCTTTGTCGAAGAAAGGCTGCTACCACGGACATGCACTTCGTGAAGACACGTGGGGCTGTTGCCAGACCGAAGGGCAAGACCGTAAACTGGAAATGACGCTGCTGGATAGTGAAGCGCAGGAACCGCCGGTGGGCCGGGCGAATGGCGATGTGAAAGTAGGCGTCTTTCATATCGAGGGCAGCGTACCAATCCCCCGGATCCAGGGAAGGAATGATGGTACCAAGGGAGACCATACGGAAACGTGGTTTTTGCAAATACTTGTTTAGCTTGCGAAGGTCCAGGATAGGACGGAGGCCCCCTTTTGCTTTGGGAATGAGGAAGTATCTGGAATAGAACCCTTTTCCTCTGAGGTCCAGAGGAACCTCTTCCACCGCCCCCACAGCGAGGAGGGTCTGTACCTCCTGCATGAGGAGTTGCTCGTGAGAGGGGTCCCTGAAGAGGGACGGGGGTGGTGGGTGGGAGGGAGGGGGCGAGGAGAACTGAAGGGCGTAACCTGACTCTACCGTGCGCAGGACCCAGCGGTCCGATGTTATATGAGACCAAGCACGGAAAAAGTGGGACAGGCGGTCCCTGAAATACAGGGGGGGATCCGGGGAGGAGATGGGTACGCTGTCCTCGATCGCAGCTTCAAAATCCTTGTTTATTTCCCGGCTGCGGCTTGTTGTGGCCCTGGTTTTGGCCTTGGTTAGGCGTATTGTTGCGCCTACGCCTATTGTCCCTGCCCCGCCTACGGTATGGTTCCTGCCGAGGGCGAGGATGGTATTGCCTCTGTGGAGGCTGTGGTTTGAAAGGCTTCCTCTGCGTTACAGGGGTGTGCATCCCCAAGGACTTGAGGGTAGCCCGAGAGTCCTTGAGGTTATGGAGCCTGGCATCCGTTTGCTCCGAAAACAACCCCGAACCCTCAAACGGGAGGTCTTGGAGGGTGTTTTGCACCTCAGGGGGAAGGCCAGAAGCCTGCAGCCACGCTGAGCGCCTCATCACCACGCCTGACGCGATAGTCCTAGCGGCCGCATCAGCCGAGTCGAGTGAGGCCTGTAATGAGGTTTTGGCCACCGCCTTTCCTTCGTCCACTATGGCCGCAAACTCAGGTTGCGATCCCTGAGGCAAGGCATCCTTAAATTTCGACACTGATGCCCAGAAATTAAAATTATGCCTATTGAGGATCGCTTGCTGGTTCGCGATCCGCAATTGGAGGCCTCCGGACGAGTAGACCTTTCTGCCAAACAAGTCCAATCGCTTCGCCTCCTTGGCCTTGGGGGCTGGGGCCTGCTGGCCGTGCCGCTCCCTCTCGTTGACCGCCGAAACGACCAGCGAACATGGGGTCGGGTGGGAGAACAGGAAGTCAAACCCCTTGGATGGGGCGAAGTACTTTCTCTCGACGCCCTTTGCAGTAGGCGCAGAGGAGGCTGGTGTCTGCCATACAGTCTTATAGTTCGTCTGTACCATCTTTATAAGCGGAAGTGCGATCCTGGAGGGACCCTCCGGGCAGAGAATGTCCACCATCGGGTCCTCCTGCTCAACAGTCTCCTCTGCCTGCAACCCCAAATTGAGGGCTACCCGGCGGAGCAGGTCCTGGTGTGCCCGATGGTCAATCGGGGGAGGGCCGGACACTGTTGTGCCCGCCACGGCTTCATCCGGTGAGGAGGAGGAGGTCATGGCCTTCTGCACGCCCTCGTCCTCCTGCAACTCCTCCTCAGCGGGGTGGCCCTCCGGGGTGCGTCCCCTGCCCTGGGTCAGGGACGGTGCCGGGCTCGGTGCCGAGTCCGTCCTATCCCTGTCGGGCGGTCTGGAGACTGTGGCCTCCACACGGGAGGCATGGCGGCACCGTGGGGAGCGGGACCGGTGTCCTGAGGGGCCCGATCTCGAGGTTCTGGACGGAGGGCCTTGCTGATGATAGGCCCACGGGGTCCAGAATGGCCATTGTCCAGGATGGCTCCAATGTGGTTGCCAAGAGGCCTCGTGCTCTCTAGCGGCGTGCACTCTGCGGCCATATCTGCTGGAAAGGCCCGAGCCCTCTTCCGATGCTAGGGACGGCGATCTAGAGGGCCACGGCGGTGCCGTTGCGCGGTGCCGTTCCGGAGTCGGGGAGCGGTGCCTTCGGGAACGGGACCGTGAGAGGCGTCGTGCAGACCTGGACCTGGACCGGTACCGTCGACCCCGGGACCGGGAACGGCTGCGGGAGGGCGGTCTCGGGAACCTTGTGACCGACGCGTCCCGGTGCCTGCTCGAGCCGGGCTGCTGGGACGGTGCCTCGCTCGCGTTGGGGCCTGACTGTTTGGTGGCCCGTTGCGTGGCGGGAAGCCGGGAGTCCACCGAGGCGGAGCTCGACCGGGACCGGCGCCGTGAACGGTGCCGAGATGGCGACCGCGATGGGCACATCATCGCCGGCTTGCCCTTGGATGGCAGTCGCGGCGGAATGCCTTTAGCGCGGAGGGTGCTTTCGGAGGACAATTCAATGAGGTCCTTTACTGCCTCAAATGTGTCCGGGGTGGAGGGCTGTTCCAACAGTTCCTCCAGCCCTTCCTCCTCACTCGACGCGCTTATCCCGGGGCTCGACGGGCCTTTCGGCGCCGGAGCCACTGGTACCGGGACCTGTATCGGGGCCGTAACGGCCTTGGCAGCACTCGCGGTCTTCGCCGGTGCCGACTTCTTGTGCGGGGAACGTCCCCGGGCCTCGGGCTGGCCCTTCGGCCTGGCCGGCGAAGAAGAACGGTGCCGGGTGTGTTCCCGCCGAGGCGGCACCGTGGGCTTAGGCTGTCCTGCCGGCGTCGGGTCGCGGACCGATGCCGGGGCACTCCGCACCGAGGTCGACGGTGCCGCGGAAGAGGAGGGCTGCAACGCCGCCTCCATGAGGAGCTGTTTCAGGCGAAAGTCTCTCTCTTTTTTAGTCCTGGGCTTAAAAGCCTTACAAATCTTACAGCGTTCCTTTTGGTGAGCTTCCCCCAGGCAACGGAGGCACGAGTCGTGCGGGTCGCTCAATGGCATAGGCCTGCGGCACGTGGCACAAGCCTTGAAGCCTTGGGCGTGCGGCATGCCCCGCCGCCCAGGGCCGGTGCCGGGGTTGCCAAACACCTATCACAAAGAGATTTTAGGTCTTTGTGAGGGACTAATTAACTGCTATTTAACACTAGGCTCTAAACACTTAACTATAAGGAACTGATAACTATCACTAAACACTTATGCTAAGGGACACTCTCTGACAAGAGGTAGAGTTGTTCCAACGTCGCCACGGGCGGTAAGAAGGAACTGAGGGAGGGTCGGGCCGGCAGGGATATATATACGCTAGGGCGGGGCGCCGCTCTGGCGGGAAGGGAGACCCTGCGGGCCCGACGGGAGCCGCTGAGGGAAAAAGTTTCCGACGTTCGTGCACGCGGCGCGCGTACACCTAATGTGGAATGGACGTGAACAAGCACTCGAAGAAGAAACTAAGGTATAGAGCGATGAACTGACTTGCTCAAGGTCACCCAGCAGGCCAGTAGCAGAGCCAGGAAAAAACATAGGTCTTATGAGTCTTAGTCCAGTGCTCTCAATGCTAAGGCACATTGGCTCCCTTAGTAAGACTGAATTTCATTTGCTGGCTCCAGTCATATGACCTGAGACATGGGTGCAAATATGAGTACCCTTGCCACATGGAAGGGGGCAATATCTACTGACCAACTCGTACTTACTGTTATAGAGGGTGGAGTTTTTTTCTGGCATATCAATGTCTGTACATTTTGTGGTTTTCACTTTGTATAGATAAGCTTTCTGTAATGCTCTGCTAGCTACTAATTTAGGCCCTGATTCAGCCAGGTACTTTAATAGTTTATACATAAATTATCTTTTTTCAGATGTGATGAATATTTTCTTTAAATACCTGAATAATTTTTCCAATAAACCAAGGAACTGGTTGAAGATTCATTTTTGTAATATTGTCACTCAGTGCCTGCACAAACAGCTCATAGTCTGGTTTAGGAAGAACCACTCCAGGAAACAGGTCAGATATGATACCCTGTTAATGAAAAAAACAGGACACTATTGAAAGCAGACTAACAAAAACAAAGGCAGAACTTCTGAGTGTTAAGAAATACGTAGAAAATGGTAGGAAATAGGACTTTAAGGGGGAATGTATTCAGCTGGACTGAGTCCTAATTTACAGGCACTAATTGCACCCACATTTTTGGACCTGCAAATTTAACTGCAGGTGCAAACCTCAGCAGTTGTGCCTTTAATTGACTCACTTGTACCGACAATCAGATAGAGGTGAAGGCACTCTGTTTTGCACTCACAAATGAATGAATGTCACAAATGATACAGGCATGAATTGCTCCTGCAAAACTGCTGAAAATCTGCCTTTAAATGTATTGGGGGAGTGGAGAGATTAAATGACTAATGGGGAGATATATGTTCTCTTATTTCACAGAAGTGACTTTTTTCAAAAGTCCAGATCTTAGGTCTTTATAATTAATACGGATGGCTTTATAATTAATACGGATGGCTTTGAAGCCTGAAACATTGATTATCCTCCTTCTATGGAAGCATAACATTAGCAATAACACCATGGTTTTCACTCTGACTTCCAAACAAAATATTTTCTATTGCTTGCTGTCAGGGTTACTTCCCCACTCTGAACTCTAGGGTACAGATGTGGGGACCCGCATGAAAGCCCTCTAAGCTTATTTCTACCAGCTTAGGTTAAAATCTGGTACTCTGCCACCACCAAGTGCTTTAACAAGAAAAAGGGAAAGGACCACTTGGAGTTCCTCTTCCCCCAAAATATCCCCCCAAGCCCTTACACCCCCTTTCCTGGGGAGGCTTGAGAATAATATCCTAACCAATTGGTTACAAAGTGATCAAAGAACCAAACCCCTGGATCTTTGGACAATGGAAAAATCAGTCAGGTTCTTAAAAGAAGGATTTTATTAAAAAGAAAAGGTAAAAATTATCTCTGTAAAATCAGGATGGAAAATAACTTTACAGGGTAATCAGATTCAAAGAGCCCAGAGGAAACCCCTCTAGCCTTAGTTTCAAAGTTACAGCAAAACAGGGGTAAACCTCCCTCTAGCAAAGGAACATTCACAAGTTGAGAAAAACAAAGATAAACTAATACGCCTTGCCCAGTGGCGTATTATCGCCTAGGCCAACAAGGCCTAGGCCTAGGGCGGCAAATTTGCAGGGGCGGCAAATTTGCTCTTGCCCCCTCCCCAACTCCGCCCCTTCCCCAAATCCTCGGCCCGCTTCCTCCCCCAGGCACGCCGCGCTTCCCTCCTTCCACCTCCCTCCCAGGCTTGCCGCTCTGGGAGGGAGGGAGAAGTGAGTTGCAGCGCGCTCGGAGGAGGCGGAGCAGAGGTGAGCTAGGGCCCGCGGGCGCGGTGAGTAACGGGGGGCCGGGAACCGCTCCCCGGCCCGCCCCAGCTCACCTCTGCTCCACCGCCGCAGCCATCCCCCGAGCGCCGCAACTCCCCTTCTCCCCCCTCCCTCCCAGGCTTGCCGCGCGAAAGCGCTGGGAGGGAGGGAGGGAGGGAGGAGAAGCGAGTAGCGGCGCGTACGGGGGATAGCGGAGGTGAGCTGGGGCCGGCGGGCACGGGGAGTAACTCTTGGGGGGGGGGGGGACAGGGAACCACTCCCTGCCCCAGCTCACCCCTGCTCCACTGCCGCCATCCCCCGAGCGCCACAACTCCCCTTCTCCCCCCTCCCTCCCCGGCTTGCCACGGGGGAGCGGAGGTGAGCTGGCGGGGGTGGGGGGGGGAAGGGCGGCAATTTTTTGACGGCCTAGGGGCGGCAAATTTGTTAATCCGCCCCTGGCCTTGCCTGGCTATTACTTACAAGTTTGAAATATGAGAGACTTGTTCAGAAAGATTTGGAGAGCATGGATTGGTGTCCGGTCCAGTCCTCCTCCTCCCCCCCCCCAAGATTTGAAAGTATCTTGTCCCCTTATTGGTCCTTTGGGTTAGGTGTCAGCCAGGTTACCTGAGCTTCTTAACCCTTTACAGGTAAAAGGATTTTGGTGTCTCTGGCCAGGAGGGATTTTATAGTATTGTACACAGGAGGGTTGTTACCCTTCCCTTTATAGTTATGACACTTGCAATTTAAGTTTCCCCACCTCCTTCACAATACAAAGCTAAGGCCTGGCCTACACTTAAAAGTTAGGTCGATGTAGCTACATTGGTCAGTGGTGTGAAAAATCCACACCCCCGAGTGCCACAGCCATGTTGACTTAACCCCCAGCATAGATGCAACTATATTGATGGAAGAATGCTTCCGTCAACATAGCTACTGTACCTAAGGAAGGTGGTGTTCCTACAGTGGTGAAAAAAAACCTTCCATTGGTGTAGACTGCGTCTACACTACAAGGTTATGCTGACATAGCTACAGAAACTTAGCAATGCCAATAGAGTCTCCATAGTGTAGACCAGGGGTCGGCAACCTTTCAGAAGTGGTGTGCTGAGTCTTCATTTATTCATCTAATTTAAGGTTTTGCATGCCAGTAATACATTTTAACGTTTTTAGAAGGTCTCTTTCTATAAGTCTATAATATATAACAAAACTATTGTTGTATGTAAAGTAAATAAGGTTTTTAAAATGTTTAAGAAGCTTCATTTAAAATTAAATTAAAAGGCAGAGCCCCCCTGGACCGGTGGCCATGACCCGGGCAGTGTGAGTGCCACTGAAAATCAGCTCGCGTGCTGCCTTCGGCACACGTGCCATAGGTTGCCTACCCCTGATGTAGACACATCCTTATATACAAAATTAGCAAAGAATGGTTTTCATTGGCATGAGTTAATGGAGTTACAAGAGATCATGTCAATGGCATGCAACATATCATAAGGTAACTCAAAAGGTAACTCCTGTCATTGCTATAAGTTAATTTTCAAAACAATACTAAGAGCCAAATTGTGCCCACAATTAGATTGGTGCAACCCCACTGACTTCAGTAGTAATGATGAAAGAATTTGGGCAAAACTGTTTTAAATTAAAGCAATGATCTGTTTTCTTAGTTTATCAGGGCAGTCCCATCTATCTGTCTTTCTAGGTTCTTATAACTTAGTATTTGAATGCATCTACCTGTTATCTTACCTGAAAGAGAGGAACATCTTGTGCCAAGAATTTGGCTAAGTTAACATCCAGCAAAGCTCGAAGTAACAATACACTTTCATCTTCTTCTGGGTACTTTAGTTTTAAGTTTCCTGCTGCTGTCAGGACAGATTTAACAGCACGCATTCCATAGTCATAGTGATGCTGAGATGATAACTGCTCAGAGCAAAGACGGTATGTGGCAACAATTTTCTGGGCAAGACTGTGGATGTTAAAATATGGTGTGTGAAATGCAAATATAATGCCAAATATATCAAATATTTGCATATTTAAAGCCCAGATCTTTGAAGTAAATGGAATGATGTCAGTTTACACCCGAGGACATGCCCCAAAATGTATAGAAATCTAAATGACAGATTTCTCCATTGTTTTGGGTTTTGTAAAACAGTAACAGCTGAAATGCTGTTTCCCCTGTTCACGTGCCTCAAAAATACATAAAACTTCATTCGCACAGAGTGACAATTCACCTCTGTGCCAAGTTCCAGAAGAAGGTTTACACACTACTTATAGAGGCTTAAGTAAGCCTTAAGTAAAGTGTAACCTTGTGCTGGCCTCCACCTAGGGGTACATTTCACCGATGGTAGCCAAGGTACATATCAAAGGTTTGTTGTGTGCTTTTGTTGTTTTACAGACTTGAATCAATTAATATCATGCAGGTCTTTTGAGATGGATTATCAGGAAATACCTATTAAGGTGTTCATTTTCAAAGCAATGCATATGGATTTAATCACGTGATTTTAATTGAACAGAACAGTTGCCTGGATAAATATTTACACAACACTTGGAAAATTTAGGCCAAATTATCAGTAGAAACAACACCACACACACATACTCCCAACCCTCCACCCCAAACACAGAGTGGTTAGCCTCCTGAGGAATTTCAGAGCCAGCTGTAAGTGGAAAATTGAATATGACTCACCTTCTAGAATCAAGAAATCCCATTGAATAAAGTGAAATTTCACCAATCAAAGCATAATCTGGAACCATCATGGCAACTGTTCGGAATAATGCCTATGGGAGAAAAAATTAACAGCTAAAAAAACATAGACCCCAGAATAGAGAATAAAGAAATAACTTGAATTAGTTTTATAGGTGTAGTGTTCCTCTGTAAATTCACAGACTTTTGTCATTTGCCTTCCATGCATATGACTTTAGGAATCAAACTGAGGTCAGGGGGAGTCCATTATTATCGTTATTCTTGATTATTTGCATTATGGTATTGCCAAGAGGCTTCATTCAACCAAGACCGGGTCTCCATTTTGCTAGGCACCATACAGACACAGCAAGAGACATTCACTACTCTGAAAATTTCATGATCTAAATAGATAAGACAAAGGAAGTATTATTATCCCATTTTACATATGGGCAAACTGACACAGGGAGGAGAGATTGTATGCTGTGTAGTTGTAGCTGTGTCGTGAGCAGGGCCGGTGTAACCAGTAGGAGAACTAGGCGGCCGCCTAGGGCGCCAAGATTTGGGGGTGCCAAAAAGCGGTGTCCCCAATTTTTTTTTTACACAACAGTGGAGTCACATCTTACGCGCGGGTTAGGTTCTAAGGTCAGCGCGTAAGAGGAAAATCGCATATAGTGAAAATAACCATAAAGTACAGTACACACAGTACACACAGTATACACTATATACACTAGAACAGGGGTCCGCAACCTACAGCACGCGTGCCAAAGGTGGCACGCGAGCCGATTTTTTTTTTAATGGCAGGCTGTGGGTCCCGGCCGCTGCTGAGCCCGTTGCCGGCCTGGGGTTCCGTTCACTCAGCCGGCAGCGGGCTGAGCGGGGCCAGCAGTGGGCTTAGTGGGCCGGCGGACGGGACCCCGGCTGGCAGGAACAGGTGGACGGAACCCCCCACAGACCAGCAGCAGGCTCAGCCCAATGCCAGTCTGGGGTTCCATCCGCCGGCTCCTGCCAGCCGGGGTCCCAGCCGCCGGCCCCGCTCAGCCCACTGCCAGCCGGGGTCCCAGCCAGCGGCTCCGCTCAGCCTCCTGCTGGCCTGGGTGAACAGTCTGGGGTTCCGTTCACCCAGGGTTCCATCCACCGGCCTGGGGTTCCATTCACTCAGGCCGGCAGGAGGCTGAGCGGAGCCGGCGGCCGGGACCCCGACTGGCAGCGGGCTGAGGTCCCAGCCGCCGCCCCGCTCAGCCCGCTGCAGGTCTGTCTGGGGTTCCGGCTGCCGGCCCTTTGCCAGTCGGGGTCTCAGTCGCCGGCCCCGCTCAGCCTCTTGCCAGCATGGATTAACGGAACCCCAGACCGTAGGCGGGCTGAGCGGGGCCGGCAGTCTGGGGTTCCGTCCACCGGTTGCTGGCAGCCGGGATCCTGGCTGCCGGCCCTGCTTAGCCCTCTGCTGGCCCCGCTCAGCCCACTGCCGGCTGAATGAACGGAACCCCAGGCTGGCAACGGGCTCAGCGGTGGCCAGGACCCACAGCCTGCCATTAAAAAAAAATCGGCTCGCGTGCCACCTTTGGCATGCGTGCCGTAGGTTGAGGACCCCTGTTCCAGTGTATACAGTGTATACTGTGTGTACTGTACTTTATGGTAATTTTCACTATACGCGATTTTCCTCTTACGCGCTGACCTTAGAACCTAACCCCCGCGTAAGATGTGACTCCACTGTATTCATTTTTGAAAGTTTATAATAAGCGATGCTCCGGAGGGAGTGGAGGGGAATGGGGGGCGCAAGGTGGAAGTTTCGCCTAGGGCGCAAAATATCCTTGCACCGGCCCTGGTCGTGAGATTATATTACTTGACCAAGGTCACACAGGGAATCTATGGCAAAGCTGGGAATTGAACTCAGATCCCCTGGGTCCCAGTCCAGTGCCTACAACTATTTTCCTTACTGATACAGGAACATTTGTTATACTTTGAGGCTGAGATTTGCAAAGCTGTTTAGGGGATTTTAATTACAATTAATTTTAATGAGAATTGGGCATCCAAATCCCTCAGGTAGTCTGAAGACTGCAACCTGAATTGTCACTGTACTCCACAATAGAAGGTTTTAAGCAGGCAGTTTATCTGTGACAGGTGGAATCTGACTCTCAGTGGATTTTGTAGTTTTAACTAAATATTTCAAATATTAAATAACCTACAGGTAAAATGAATTTCACAACTTTTTTATTCCCAAAACCCAAGTCAAAAGCTCTGCATTTCTCCTGTAACAGCTGCCATCATTTGCACCCATAACAGACCAAGAAACTACATTTCTTGTGCTGTTTATGGTTTTAGGTTTCAGAGTGGTAGCCATGTTAGGGTATGTCTACACTACGAAATTAGCAGCTAATTGTCTTTTGGCAGTAGATGGTGCAGTATGACTGGTAGCCGTCATCGGCTATCTGGGTGCTGGCAGACTTGGGACTGCATTGCTATACAGCAGCAGCTCCTTGCCTTTTGGCAGCAGATGCTGTATTACGACTGGTATCCATCGTCGTCGTACTCCTCAGTGAGTTCGGTCAGAGGCGCCTGGGCAGACATGTTTTGTCTCCTGGAGACTCAGTCCTGCCGGCAGTCCTATTGCACCGTCTTCACGATGACGGCTAGCAGTCGTAATGCACCATTTTCTGCCAAGCACCCAGAAGATGCCGATGGATATCAGTCATGCTGCACCGTCTGCTGCCAGACTAAGATGTAAAAGATAGATGGACCAGATTTGTTCTGTATTCATTTGCTTCCCCCTCCCTCCGTGAAATCAACGGCCTGCTAAACCCAGGGTTTTGAGTTCAGTTTTTGGGGGGGCCATTCTGTGTGACAGTTGTTTGTGTTTCTCCCTGAATCACAGCCACCTTTGTTGATTTTAATTCCCTGTAAGCCATGTCGTCACTCGCCCCTCCCTCCCTCCGTCAGACAATAGTTTCGCGCCTTTTTTCAGCCCAGACGCCATAGCACTGGGATCATGGAGCCCGCTCAGATCACCGCGGCAATTATGAGCACTATGAACACCACGCACATTGTCCTGGAGTATATGCAGAGCCAGAACATGCCAAAGCAAAAACAGGCGAGGAGGCGATTGCAGTGCGGTGAGGAGAGTGATGAAGAAATTGACATGGACATAGACCTCTCCCAAAGTACGGGCCCCAGCAATGTGCAAATCATGGTGTTACTGGGGCAGGTTCATGCCGTGGAACACCGATTCTGGGCCCGGGAAACAAGCACAGACTGGTGGGACTGCATCGTGTTGCAGGTATGGGATGATTCCCAGTGGCTGCGAAACTTTCGCATGCGTAAGGGCACTTTCATGGAACTTTGTGACTTGCCTTCCCCTGCCCTGAAGCGCCAGAATACCAGGATGAGAGCAGCCCTCACAGTTGAGAAGCGAGTGGCGATAGCCCTGTGGAAGCTTGCAACGCCAGACAGCTACCGGTCAGTCAGGAATCAATTTGGAGTGGGCAAATCTACTGTGGGGCTGCTGTGATCCAAGTAGCCAACGCAATCAAAGACCTGGTGATATCAAGGGTAGTGACTCTGGGAAACGTGCAGGTCATAGTGGATGGCTTTGCTGCAATGGGATTCCCTAACTGTGGTGGGGCGATAGACGGAACCCATATCCCTATCTTGTCACCGGAGCACCAAGCCACTGAGTACATAAACTGAAAAGGGTACTTTTCAATGCTGCTGCAAGCCCTGGTGGATCACAAGGGACGTTTCACTAACATCAACGTGGGATGGCCGGGAAAGGTACATGATGCTCGCGTCTTCAGGAACTCTGGTCTGTTTCAAAAGCTGGAGGAAGGGACTTTCTTCCCGGATCAGAAATTAACCATTGGGGATGTTGAAATGCCTATAGTTATCCTTGGGGACCCAGCCTACCCCTTAATGCCCTGGCTCATGAAGCCGTACACAGGCAGCCTGGACAGTAGTCAGGACCTGTTCAACTATAGGCTGAGCAAGTGCAGAATGGTGGTAGAATGTGCATTTGGACATTTAAAAGTGCGCTGGCGCAGTTTACTGACTCGGATAGACCTCAGCGAAACCAATATCCCCATTGTTATTGCTGCTTGCTGTGCGCTCCACAATATCTGTGAGAGTAAGGGGGAGACATTTATGGCGGGGTGGGAGGTTGAGGCAAATCGCCTGGCCACTGATTACGCGCAGCCAGAGACCAGGGCGGTTAGAAGAGTACAGCAGGGCGTGGTGCGCATCAGAGAAGCTTTGAAAACCAGTTTTGTGACTGGCCAAGCTATGGTGTGAAACTTCTGTTTGTTTCTCCTTGATGACCCCCCCCCCAGTTCACTCTACTTCCCTGTAAGCTAACCACCCTCCCCTCCCCCCTTCGAGCACCACTTGCAGAGGCAATAAAGTCATTGTTACTTCATATTCATGCATTCTTTATTAATTCATCACACAACTAGGGGGATAACTGCCAAGGTAGCCCGGGAGGGGTGGGGAAGAAGTGAAGGACAAGGACACACTGCAGTTTAAAACTTTAAAACTTTAACTCTTATTGAAGGCCAGCCTTCCGATGCTTGAGCAATCATCTGGGGTGGAGTGGCTGGGCGGCCAGAGGCCCCCCCACCGTGTTCTTGGGCGTCCGGGTGAGGAGGCTATGGAACTTGGGGAGGAGGGCTGTTGGTTACACAGGGGCTGTAGTGGCAGTCTCTGCTCCTGCTGCCTTTCCTGCAGCTCAACCATACGCTGGAGCATATCAGTTTGATGCTCCAGCAGCCGGAGCATCGACTCTTGCCTTCTGTCAGCAAGCTGACACCACCTATCCTCTTCAGCCCGCCACTTGCTCTCTTCATCCCGCGATTCAGCCCGCCACCTCTCCTCTCGTTCATATTGTGCTTTTCTGCACTCTGACATTGACTGCCTCCACGCATTCTGCTGTGCTCTGTCAGCGTGGGAGGACATCTGGAGCTCCGAGAACATATCATCCCGAGTCCGCCGTTTTCTCCTTCTAATCTTCACTAGCCTCTGCGAAGGAGAAACATTTGCAGCTGGTGGAGGAGAAGGGAGAGGTGGTTAAAAAAGACACATTTTAGAGAACAATGGGTACACTCTTTCACGCTAAATTTTGCTGTTCACGTTACACAGCACATGTGCTTTCGTTACAAGGTCGCATTTTTCCTCTTATATTGAGGGCCTGCCGGTTTGGTGTGAGAGATCACTCACGCAGTGCCAGGCAACAGAATTCGGCTTGCAGACAGCCATGGTAAGCCACAGTCTTTTGGCTTTTTTAACCTTCATAACATGTGGGAATGGTTTCAAACAGCAGCGCCCTCATTTCCCATACCAAGCACCCGTTGGGTTGGCCATTTAAAATGGGTTTGCAATGTAAAAGGAGGGGCTGCGGTTTCCGGGTTAACATGCAGCACAAACCCAACTAACGCCCCTCCCCCCCCCCACACCCAATTCTCTGGGATGATCACTTCACCCCTCCCCCCCACCGCGTGGCTAACAGCGGGGAATATTTCTGTTCAGCCGAGCAGGAACGGGCACCTCTGAATGTCCCCTTAATAAAATCACCCCATTTCAACCAGGTGACCGTGAATGATATCACTCTCCTGAGGATAACAAAGAGAGATAAGGAATGGATGTTGTCTGCATGCCAGCAAACATCGGGACCATACACTGCCATGCTTTGTTATGCAATGATTCCAGACTACGTGCTACTGGCCTGGCGTGGTAAAGTGTCCTACCATGGCGGACGGGATAAGGCAGCCCTCCCCAGAAACCTTTTGCAAAGGCTTTGGGAGTACATCAAGGAGAGCTTTCTGGAGATGTCCCTGGAGGATTTCCGCTCCATCCCCATACACGTTAACAGACTTTTCCAGTAGCTGTACTGGCCGCGATTGCCAGGGCAAATTAATCATTAATCATTAAACACTCTTGCTTTTAAATCATGTGTAATATTTACAAAGGTACACTCACCAGAGGTCCCTTGTGCGCCCTCAGGGTCTGGGAGCACGCCTTGGATGAGTTCGGGGGTTACTGGTTCCAGGTCCAGGGTGATAAACATATCCTGGCTGTTGGGGAAACCGGTTTCTCCTCTTTCTTGCTGTGAGCTATCTTCATTGTCTTCATCATCATCTTCCTCGTACCCCGAACCCGCTTCCCTGTTGCGTGATTCTCCATTGATGGAGTCAAAGCACAGGGTTGGGGTAGTGGTGGCTGCACCCCCTAGCATGGCATGCAGCTCCACGTAGAAGCGGCATGTCTGCGGCTCTGCCCCGGACCTTCCGTTTGCCTCTCTGGCTTTGTGGTAGGCTTGCCTTAGCTCCTTAATTTTCACGCGGCACTGCTGTGCGTCCCTGTTATGGCCTCTGTCCTTCATGGCCTTTGAAACTTTTTCTAATATTTTGCCATTTCGTTTACTGCTACAGAGTTCAGCTAGCACTGATTCGTCTCCCCATATGGCGAGCAGATCCCATACCTCCCGTTCGGTCCATGATGGAGCTCTTTTGCGATCCTGGGACTCCATCATGGTTACCTGTGCTGATGAGCTCTGCGTGGTCACCTGTGCTCTCCACGCTGGGCAAACAGGAAATGAAATTCAAAAGTTCGCGGGAATTTTCCTGTCTACCTGGTCAGTGCATCTGAGTTGAGAGTGCTGGCCAGAGCAGTCACAATGAAGCACTCTGGGATAGCTCCCGGAGGCCAATACCGTTGAATTCCATCCACACTACCCCAAATCCGACCCGGAAAGGCCGATTTCAGCGCTAATCCCCTCGTCGGAGGTGGAGTAAAGAAACCGGTTTAAAGGGCCCTTTAAGTCGAAAAAAAGGGCTTCGTCGTGTGGACGTGTCCAGGCTTAATTCAATTTAACGCTGCTAAATTCAACCTAAACTCGTAGTGTAGACCAGGCCTTAGTCTGTATCAGCAAAAACAACGAGGAGTCCTTATGGCACCTTAGAGACTAACACATTTATTTGGTCATAAGCTTTAGTGAGATGCCTGTGACCATAGGCCGTGGATATAATAGCCCAGGGAAGGCTTAGCCTTCCCTGGCGCTGCCGCTGACCCGCCGCCAGACACCTGGGCTGCGGTGGCCCCGTCCCTTCCCCGAGGCCCCCACTGTCTGCTCCTGCTGCCTGCCTGCCATGTCTCCTCTACTCCATCCCCACTCCAAAGGTCCCTGCTGCTTGTCGTGTCCCTCCTCCTCGGGGATGGGGGAGTGAGGAGGGATGCAGAGAGCCAGCAGCGGGTGGGGGAGTGAGGAGGCTTGGCCAGGCACTGGGGCTGGCGGCTGAGCCTTCAGGGGCGGGAGGGTCCGGAGCTCGGGGGGCTGGCCCAGCACTGGCGGTGGGGGCCAGTGGCTCGGCCAGGAGAGGGCCTTCAGGGGTTGGAGGGCCGGCAGCTCAGCTGGGGGGGCCGTTGGGGGTATGGTGGCTCGGCCTGGTGCTGGGGCTGGCCTGGCACCTGGGGGGAGCCAGTGGCTTGGACCAGCGCTGGCCAGGGTAGGGGGCGGTGACTTCGCTGGTGGGCCCATAAGGGGCGGGGGGGCTGGCAGCTCGGCCCGGTGTGGCTGGGACGGGCTGGTCGGGGCTCCTCAGGTCACGGGGGAGCCCCACAGGGCTTCTCCTGTTACCGGGGGGGAGGGGCTTGGGGCTCCGGCGTGCAGGAGGGGCAGGGCCTTGGGCAGAAGGGGAAGGGTCGGTGAGCTAGCCTCCCCAAAGTGGGGGTTCACCCACCGCCCATGTCTGTGACACATATTGCAACAACATGCAGTATCTTTGGGGACTATATTGTACTGCGTTTATTAATGTTTTATCTATCATTGTGGGCAGGGGACTGTGTGCAACTCCAAGGAGGGAAAATTACTAGGGGGTGATTACTATAGTCCCTGGTTTAAGGCGGTCCCGGAGGAGAGGCAAGGAACTGAGAAAGAACTTGGGATATAAAAGGCTGAGTTTAAACAGACTCAGGGCCTTTCTTTTGATTCAGCAAACAGACAGGACCATTGATCTTAGGGGGCCCCCAACACTTGCTGTAGTGTTGGAAGGCTTTTGGCTTAGCAGGGCCCCATAGGACTGGTGGATGATGTTTGGAGTGTTTAGCAAGCATGTAGAACCTTTTATTGTTTTTTATATGTTTCCTCTGTATGCACTTTATCCTGAATAATGCACTCTGCTGAGAAAGAGCTGCATGGTGACGTGTTACTGCTGGCATACACTGTTCATAGCTCTTGGAGAGAAAGCAAAGCATAGGCGCTGGCCTTTAGACAGACTAGCTTGCTGGGGATATCACAGTGAATTCTAGGGAGCTACAACCTAAAAGGGAGAAGGGAGTAGCACACAGGTCCCTACCCACAGAGAGGTGAAGGCCAGAGGCCTTAAACCTCAGAGGCATTCCTGAAGTGGACCATGGACGGGGGTTAAAGGTGTGGTTACCCTGAAACTGTGACAATGCCATCACATATTACAAGAGAAGCACAGACCCCTAAACTCTGGTCTTGGCTGATAAAAGCAAAAGGAAATTACCTTCAATTTAAACACAAATGCATTGATTTGTTGTGTAAGTGTATAGATGTGAGACCAAATTCTGCACCGACCTACACCCTGTGCAATTCTATTGATTTCAACAGGATTACTGGGATAGTAAATCAGCATAGAATAAGGCCCATATTATTTTAATGATTAAGGATCTTAAACAATGTTATTTATTGAAGTCAATGGGATTCCATGTGGGCGTACCTGTACAGTGGATGAACTTAATATGTTTTTTCCATTTTGATATATTCTAGCAGTTTCAGAGAGATTCTCTTTACACACAACGGGGATTGTCACTGGAGCAGACAGAAACTGTCAAAACAGCAACAACGCCCCTGGTTTGCCCAAGAATAGCATACTAGTGAGTATAATAGTGAGTCTCTAGAGCCTGATCCTGCAAATGCGGATTAATGTTAGCATTCCTTACTCATATCAGTACTCCCATTGACTACCACAAGACCACTCACAAAAATAGGGATTCAGAGGACAGGGCCTGATTCCAGGCTCACTTACACCAGTGTAATTCAGGAGTAACTCAATGGACGTCAATAGTGTTGACTAGTGTAAAACTGGTGTAAATGAGATCAGATTCAGGCCTATTGTCTATTCATTTTGTGCACCACTAAACACATTATTAAAGCTTAACCACTAATGAACACAGAATGAGAACACCTAAATGGAATTATGCCCTTATATTACACAGTTGCTTTTGCACTATCCATACTACATTGGAATCAAAACTGTAAATTGTGTTTCATTCCTACTAGAAATCAGAACTCCAGAATTACCTTTAGATTATCAGGAAGTTCTGCCCGTCCAGCATACCCAGGATTCATAGTGATGAAGACAGCGCAGGTTGGATTAAGAGAGATCTCTGTGCCTTCAAAGAGGAATGTTTTCAGATTTCGCACAGTAGCCTGCTGTATACTGAGTATCTGTTGTGCAACTACAGACAACACTTCAACCTAATAATAAAGAAACAGATTAGAAAACATCCCATACATGGAACCAACATAAAAGCAGCATTTCTGGCCTAAAGAGGGGGGTTTAAAAAAATATATATCTTAATGGGTTTATGTTGAAGTCCTAGAGATGGAAATTGCCTTGAAGTACCAGAATAAAAGAATTTTAGAAAATTAAAATGCTGGCTTTCAACTTCACTGGGGTACAGGCTAACAAAATCTAATGTAGTGGAACAATGAATGTGATAGAATAGACTATAAAGAATACACAAAATACTATAATATACAGAACAGACAGATTATGGATGGGATTTTCAAAAGTATTTAGCATTGGCCTAATTTTGCTTCCAGTGAAGTCAGTGGTGAAAGTCACAGGAGGAGAGTTAGGCCAATGGTGAGTGCATTTAAAAATCCCATGTATTGGAAGAAGAGAAGGTACAGAGAGACTATGTGTCAATAGCTCTTAAAACTAAAAATGTAGGACCCAGATGTTCACAGCTAATAATACCTAGTCTTATCCAGTATCAGTAGATGTAAAAGTGCTTTACAGGGAGGTGAGTATCATTATCCCCATTTTACAGATGCGGAAACTGAGACACAGAGAGGCAAAGTGACTTGCCCAAGGTCACCCAACAGGCTAGTGGCAGAGCCAGGGTTTGAACCCACTCCAGAGTTCCAATGCTCTATCTACCCAGACCACACTGTCCCTGTCAAAATGTGTGCATGCACTATGGCAGCCGTGTATGCATGTAATTATGAAAACCTGGGCCTAGGTTACAAGCTGTGCTAAAAGTAGGAAATTAATGGTACTACATATTCATGTCTACTTTTAAAGCTATTCTTTGCATTTTTTAACTACATTTTTGTTGTTTTAAATACTTTGGTTAAAAAGTTACCTCAATTCTGTTGAACTCATCAAAGCAGGCCCAAGCTCCAGATTGTGCCAGTCCCTTAAAGAATTTACCCATGGCTTTGTAATCAAGACCATCGGAGCAATTAAAGACAACACACTATATTAAAAACAAACAAACACAACAGCATTCAGTGTTAAAATGTATTACAAAAATGCTGGCATCTATAAACAGAAGGGGATTATTATTGCCATGGTAACTGGTAAATTAGAAGACTATATATATCTAAATATCTAGTTAATGGATCTAGTCATGATATTAACATGTTGGTAGTGAAGTACCTGTCGAGTATTTACTCACTACAAGGATTCAGATTAGTTTTATGTGACATAACACACTACTGTACATTGGATGTGTGGAGACTTCTCAAAGATTTTGCAAGCCTGAAAAATTCAAAACAATACTCGTTTATCACTTGGCTTAGTTGAAAATGTATATTAAGTTAAATTAAAGATCACATTTCAGCATTTTCCTAAGCTGCTTGTCAAAAAAGAAAATCTCTGGTAAAGGAATACTTCCTAAAAGGCAAATCCTACTTCCTTCTTCTGGATGTGTAAGTGTCCAAACACAACTGAAATATCATGTTTCTACTACACAGTTGAGACCCATACAAAGAGAACCTGCCCCCACACTGAGTCATTAACCAAGCTCTGTGAAAGCTTCCTATACACAGGAACATGGAAAGGGGATTTTAGGTGGGCCAGAATGCAGCATGGCAGTCAGCAGTGGGCCAGGCCTATTAATTGCTCCGGTACCCTGAAGGAGCAGCTGCAGTTTAGGTACATACTGGCTACTGCAGATTGGAGCTGAGGATTCCATTATTCATCCCCATACCTATTGGAAACATTTCATGGAATGCACACAGCCTGTTCACTCAGGCTGTGTGCTTTTTGCCAGGATTTTGTCCTAATTATGAGCTTTCCATTAGCAATCTCCATGAATGGATAATAGGTGAAGGGCACCAACACTTTCGTGAGAAAGAACTCCAGAGAAGACCTGCATCTCCAAACATAAAACAATGTGTTGCAACAATGCACTGCAACATTTCATTAATTTTGGTACCTGCTTAGCCAGTGCTTTTGCTAGATCTTTTGTTGTTTCGGTTTTGCCAGTCCCCGCAGGTCCTTCTGGAGCACCACCAAGATTTAGTTTCAAAGCCCCCATTAATGTTCTACATAATGAAAAAGAAATAACATATGACTCATAGGCCAGGTCATCAGCAGCTGTAAGTTAGCACAGACCCATAGGCACAGCAACGATTTACACTTGCTAAGGGATCTGGCCCTGCATTGTTATCAGGAATTCATTTTTTAATTGGTTGGCCATCTCCACCCATCAAACTGGCATATCCTCAGCATGGACTCCTGGAGTTGGAAGCTATTTCAAACATCCAAAATAAAGGCCCAAATCCAGACATGGTGAAAGTAGGTGCAATATCATTTACTTCATTGTCTGACCTTGGTTTACTATATGTGCTTGTACCTGAGCGCATGCATTCAGCGCCTATGTCCTCATGTGGGGGACTCAAGTGTCATGAACAAGTCAGGACAGTTGTAAGCATAAGCCCAAGGCAGAACAGTTAGTAGATGCTAAACCTTTTGATAGGTAGGCTGGAACTGTATCCATTCAGAGCCACAATGTCAACTGCAGCAGCTAGAAAACTGGAGTTGGCTTGATGGGAACCTTGATAAAGAAAATTAATCTAGGAAGTGCTTAAAGAGGATGGAGATTGTTCCTAAAAACCTGAGAATCACCTATCTTCCTTCTATGGGGAATAGCTTGGCAGTGTTCATACTAATATGTTGCTGCCCCTTAAAGAGTAGGTCCATCAAGCACCTTATCTTAGAAGTTCTGAGTCCATGAAGGCCCCCCGAAGTCTTCTCTCCACTAGGAAAACAACGTGTTGTGAACTGTTTTTTTTTTAAATGTTGCTAAGCATGGTTTGTCCTGCTCTATACTTGCAATTAAATAGTGTTCGGCACCAGTCAAGATATACCCAGTCAGGAGTGGGTAATTTCCCTCATGTCAGCAGGGCCTATGAGTGACACATGCAGCCATGTTTATAGCTACTACATCAGCCACATGGGTTTATTCTGCTCCGCCGCAAGACCCATAGACTTTAAGGTCAGAAGGGACCATCATGATCATCTAGTCTGACCTCCTGCACATTACAGGACACTCAACCTCACCCGCCCACTCCTGAAATAGACTCCTAACCTCTGGCTGAGTTACTGAAGTCCTGAAATCATGGTTTAAAGACTTCAAGTTACAGAGAATTCACCATTTTCACTAGTTTAAACCTGCAAGGGACCCGTGACCCATGCCCCATGCTGCAGAGGAAGGTGAAAAACCACCAGGGTTTCAGCCAATCTGACTCAGGGGAAAATTCCTTCCCGACCCCAAATATGGTGATCAATTAGACCCTGAGCATGTGGGCAAGACCCACCAGGCAGATACCTGGGAAAGAATTTTCTGTAGTAATTCAGAGCCCTCCCCATCTAGTGTCCCATCTCCAACAGTTGGGGATATTTGCTACTGGCAGTCACAGATGGGCCACATGCCATCGTAGGCAGTCCCATCATGTCATCAACTTATTAAGCTCAGTCTTGAAGCTAGTTAGGTTTTTTGCCCCCACCACTCCCCTGGGAAGGCTGTTCCAGAACTTTCTGGTGGTTAGAAACATTCACCTAATTTCAAGCCTAAACTAGTTGATGGCCAGTTTATAACCATTTGTTCTTGTGTCCACATTGGCACTTAACTTAAATAACTCCTCTCCTCCCTAGTGTTAATCCTTCTGATGTATTTATAGAGAGCAATCATATCTCCTCTTAGCCTTTGTTGGGTTAGGCTAGACAAGCCAAGCTCTTTGAGTCTCCTCTCATAAGGTAAGTTTTCCATTCCTCGGATCATCCTAGTAGCCCTTCTCTGCATCTGTTCCAGTTTGAATTCATCTTTCTTAAACATGGGAGATCAGAATTGCACACAGTATGCAAGATGAGGTTTCACCAGTGCCTTGTATAATGGTACTAATACTTCCGTCTCTACTGGAAATACCTCGCCTGATGCATCCTAGGACTGCATTAACCTTTTTCACAGCTGCACGACACTGATGGCTCATAGTCATCCTGTGATCAACCAATATACGCAGGTCTTTCTCCTCCTCTATCTCTTCCAACTGATAAGTCCCCATTTTATAGCAAAAATTCTTGTTGTTAGTCCCTTGCACTTTGCACTATTAAATTTCATCCCATTTCTATTACTTCAGTTTTCAAGGTCTTCCGGATCTTCTTGTATGATATTCCTGTCCTCCTCCATATTGACAATACCTCACAACTTTATGTCATCTGCAAATTTTATTAGCACATTCTGACTTTTTGTGCCAAGGTCATGAATGAAAATGTTAAATCCCTGAGGAACTCCATTAGTAACTCCCCTCCAGCCTGACAGTTCACCTTTCAGTATGAACCACTGTAGTCTCCCCTTTAACCAATCCCTTACCCACCTTTCAAGTCTCATCTTAATCCCCATCTTCTCCAATTTAAATAATAATTTCCCATGTGGAACTGTATCAAATGCCTTACTGAAATCCAGGCAGATTAGATCTTCTACATTTCCTTTGTCTAAAAAATCAGTTAGCTTCTCAAAGAAGGAGATCAGGTTGGTCTAGCACGATCTACCTTTTGTAAAACCATGTTGTATTTTATCCCAATTACCATTCACCTCTATGTCCTTAACTACTTTCTCTTTCAATTTTTTCCCCAAGACCTTGCAAACAACTGAGGTGAAACTAACAGGCCTGTACTTTCCTGGATCACTTTCCCCCCCTTTCTTAAAAATAGGAACTATATTAGCAATAGGAACTAAAATAAATAGGAACTAATTTAGCAATCCCCAAGTTTACAGATTCATTAAAAATCCTTGCTATTGGGCTTGCATTTTCATGTGTTCCATTAATACTCTTGGATGGAGATTATCTGGGCATCCTGATTTAGTCTCATTAAACTGTTTGCGTTTGCCTTCCACTTCGGATGAGGTAATTTCAACCTTCATATCCTCTACCACTAAGCTCTTCAATAGCTTCATTAAAAACTGAGGTAAAGTATTTGTTTAGGTGTTCGGCAATGCCTAGATTATCTTTAATCTCCACCCCCATCCTCAGTGTTTATTGGTCCCACTTCTTCTTTCATTGTTTTCTTCTTTTTTATATGGCTATCAAACTTTTTACTATTGGTTTTAATTCCCTTTGCAAGGTCCAATTCTGCTTGGCTTTTGGCAGTTCTTACTTTATCCCTGCACTTTCTGACCTCCAAGAGGTAGCTTTCCTTGCTGTTCCCTCACATCTTCCATTCCTTGTAGGCTTTCAGCTTTCTCTTAATCACCCGTTTGAGATGCTTGCTCATCCAATTTGGTCTACAACCCTTCCCTACAATTTTCCCCCCTTGCTTGGGATGCAGGCTTCAGCTAGTTTCTGCAACTTTGTCTTAAAAGTAATTCCAAGCTCCCTCCACATTCAGATCCTGGAGTTCTTCAATCCAGTCCACTTCCCTAACTAATTCTCTTAATTTTTTTAAGTTAGCTCTTTTGAAATCAAGGACCCTTGTGGCAGATCTATTTTTGTTAATCCTTCCATTTAGTTTAAAATGAATTAACTTATCATCACTCGAACCAAAGCTGTCCTTTACAACTAGTTCTTCTATGAGATCCCCACTACTCACCAATAACAAATCTAAAATGGCATCACCTCTTGTTGGTTCACCAACTAATTGGTGAAGAAATCTGTCAGCTATCACATATAGGAAAATCTAGGCCCTACTATTATTAGTAGCACTTATTCTCCAATCTATATCTGGGAAATTAAATTCTCCCTTAATCACACAATTCCCAGTAGTATTTATTTCATTAAAAACATGAAAGAGGTCTCTATCCATATCCAAATCGGATTCTGGTGGTCTGTAGTATAACCCAAGCACCATATCAGGAGAACCTCTAATAGCTTTCTTCCCCAAAGTGATTTTGGCCCAAACAGACTCTGTCTTATGGATTTCATCACTTCTAATTTCTTTACAGTCTAATTAATCATTAATATACAATGCTACTCCACCACCTTTGCCTTTATTTCTGTCTTTCCTGAACAGCACATACCCTTCTATACCTCTACTCCTGGGATGACTACTATTCCAGACGAGTACCCAGAAGTCACCTCCTACAAGACAGGCCCAACAAAGAAAATAACAGAACACCACTAGCTGTCACCTTCAGCCCCCAACTAAAACCTCTCCAGCGCATCATCAGAGATCTACAACCTATCCTGAAAGATGATCCTTTACTCTCACAGATCTTGGGAGACAGACCTGTCCTCGCTTACAGACAACCCCCCAACCTAAAGCAAATACTCACCAGCAACCACACATCACTGAACAAAAACACTGACCCAGGAACCTATCCTTGTAACAAAGCCCGATGCCAACTCTGTCCACATATCTATTCAAGTGACATCATCATAGGGCCTAATCACATCAGCCATACCATCAGGGGCTCATTCACCTGCACATCTACCAATGTGATATATGCCATCATGTGCCAGCAATGCCCCTCTGCCATGTACATTGGCCAAACCGGACAGTCTCTACGCAAAAGAATTAATGGACACAAATCTGACATCAGGAATCATAATACTCAAAAACCAGTGGGAGAACACTTTAACCTGTCTGGCCATTCAATGACAGACCTGCGGGTGGCTATCTTACAACAGAAAAACTTCAAAAACAGACTCCAACGAGAGACTGCTGAGCTGGAATTGATATGCAAACTAGACACAATCAACTCAGGATTGAATAAGGACTGGGAATGGCTGAGCCATTACAAACATTGAATCTATCTCCCCTTGTAAGTATTCTCACACTTCTTATCAAACTGTCTGTACTGAGCTATCTTGATTATCACTTCAAAAGTTTGTTTTCTCTTACTTAATTGGCCTCTCAGAGTTGGTAAGACAACTCCCACCTGTTCATGCTCTCTGTATGTGTGTATATATATCTCCTCAATATATGTTTCACTCTATATGCATCCGAAGAAGTGGGCTGTAGCCCACGAAAGCTTATGCTCTAATAAATTTGTTAGTCTCTAAGGTGCCACAAGTACTCCTGTTCTTTTTACTATTCCACCATGTTTCTGTTATCCCTATTATATCTAATTTCACTTCCTGCACTACTAGTTCCTCCATGTTGTTACTCAGACTCCTTGCATAGATGTACAAACATCTTAGCCATTGCTCCTTGGCTTTGCCCACATTTCTCGCCCGGTTGGGTACAGTCACCTATCTGGCTGGTGTCAGCACTATCTTAATGTCTATTCACCTACCCACTGCTGTTCCTTTCTCCATTGCTGTATCCAATTCACAGCTGAAGAGGAAGCATTTGTAGCTATCGATAATGGAAGAACTTGATTATAACACAAAGGTGACTGTGAATTCATAACTCCATAGCACATGAAGCAAATTTTACCTCCTCTCTTACCTCCTCACTGGTCGAGCCTTGTGGACTATAAATTTGTCCAGAGGAATTCTAGGGAAAGCTCTTTAACCTACAGACCTAAAATTAACTGCTGAGATGGCTTCTGGCTCCTGGGCAAGCTAGAAGCGAAATACCAAATCCCCCTGGAGTATTTCCATTTCAGCCTCTTGCAAGCAAGTAGAGGAATTAGAAGCTAACTGCAGTCAGACATCTGTGAATGGCTCCATAATTGCCTCATTTATTTAAAAGCCAGATACACCCTACATATATATTTTATTTCAAAGAAATTAATTCAACTACACACAGTCTTCCACAATTCCATTAAATGGAGCTGCTAAGTTTTTTTTTTTTAGAAGCACATTCTTGGATGCAGAAGAAGAAATTACAGTAGAGGCCTAGGAATCTGCACATTGTAAATATTCTACCATGTCTGGGCATAAATACATCTAAGAGCTGATCTACACTTAAAAATTAGAGGGATCTAGCTATGTCACTCAGGGCTGTGAAAGATTACATGCCCTGAGCTCTGTAGTTAGGTTGACCTAACACCTGGTGTAGATATGGCTAGGTCGATGGAGGAATTCTTCCATCGCCCTAGCTCTGGCCTCTCAGAGAGGTGGCTTAACTACATTGATGGAAAAACCCCTTCCAACACTACAGAAAATGTCCACACTGTGGCACTACAGCGGAACATAAAAAACCAGGGAGAGGAGGAAAGAAAATTAATAACTGAGGCTCTTTTCATTAGCAACTGTTACAATATGTATTAAATACAAGTCAGCTGGAAAGTGAATGCTACAGTCATAAAGAATATGAATTTTACCTATAGCATCGATCAGTCAGTGGAGTTATAACCAGACGTAGAGAATTGCCAAGGTACTCATAGCCATATTTGGCTTCTGTCGTAATCATTCGCACCATTACATCTCCTTTTTCCCAGTAATATCTCAACTGAGAAATCCACTGGAAATCATTCTGATCTGTGATTTTGTCCTCAACCAATTTTGCAACCACATCACGAGCTGCAGGAACAGAAACAGTTCATAAAATAAACAGTAAGCTAACATTTACAGCTGTAGCTCAGCTTTCATTTTTCAAAAGGAAACTGCATCCATTTTGCTTAATGAACCATCTTTATTCAATTGGGCAAAATTCTAGACCCCAGTGCCCAACATGAGTAGCCAGGCCAGGTGCTGGGGAGCTCTGCAGGGGTGGAGGAGTACAATCACTCTACAAAGGCCATTTAAGACCAGTGGCTGAATAAACCTATATAGGACACTTGCATCCCCCATACCCAGGAAATATGCAAGGATCTGTGCAGTGACAGGTCTCTTTCACCCCTCCCCCAGTTCACCCATGCCTTTCTGCCCCCTGTAAATGAGAATGCTTGCTCACAGCAGGGCTCTGTACCACACAGGAGACGTACACCTGCTCCACAGCTCCCCATTCTCCAGCCCCCATTTTTTGCACAACAGAATGCCACTGTGGCCCTCTATGGCCACAAAGGAGGAGGCTAGATTTGCCCCTGGATAGAAAGCTCTTCCTTTGTTGGCATGTTATCCACAAATTCAAAAAGAGTCAACTATATCTGAAAATAAAGGATCTTGTAAACTCCACTCAATCTGCACTTGGAACTCCTACTGGCATCACATATTATTACATATATACTATCACTAGGTTTCCTTACATTTCTGGGTCTCTGCTAGCAACTCTACTGCTGAAAAGCAACATTGTGTGTCACATAGTCTACTTGCAGAGCAATATCAGGAACTGTAAACTGGTTTTTACCTAGCTTTGCCTAGGGTTAGCAATCAGAAGCACAGACAGAATCCTAGAAATGTACAATTGGAAGGGACATTGAGAGGTCATCTAGTCCAGCCCCTTGCATTAAGGCAGGACTAAATAAACCAAGACCATCCCTGACAAGTATCTGTCTAATCTGTTTTTAAAAACCTCCAATGATGGGGATTCCACAACCTCCTTTGGAAGCCTATTCCACTGCTTAATTATCCATATAGTTTGAAATTTTTCCCTAAGATCTAACCTAAATTTCCCTTGCTGCATATTACTGATTACTTCCTGTCCTACCTTCAGTGGATATGGAGAAAAATTGATCACCATCCTCTTTATAACAGCCCTTAACATATTAGAAGACTGTTATGAGGTCCCTCCTCAGTCTTCTTTTCCCAAGACTAAAGATACCCAGTTTTTTTAACTTTCCCTTATAAGTCAGGTTTTCTAAACCTTTTATCATTTTTGTTTGATTTCCTCTGGACTCTCTCCGATTTGTCCATATCTTTCTAAAAGTGGGGCGCTCAAAACTGGACATAATACTCCAGCTGAGGCCTTACCAGTGCCAAGTAAAGCAGGACAATTACCTCCTGTGTCTTAGATATGACACTCCTGACAATACACCACAGAATGACACTCACCTTTTTTACAACTGCATCACATTGTTGACTCAAATTTAATTTATGATCCACTATAACCCGGATCCTTTACTGCAGTATTACTGCCTAGCCAGTTATCCCCCATTTTGTAGTTGTGAATTTAATTTTTGCTTCCTAGGTGTTTTTGCTGAATTTCATCTTGTTAATTTCAGACCAATTCTCCAATTTGCCAAGGTCATTTTGAAGTCTAATCCTGTCTTCCAAAGGGCTTGCAGCCTCTCCTAGTTTCGTGTCATCCACAGATTTTATAAGCATACTCTCCTCTCCATTATCCAAGTCATTAATGAAAATATTAAATAGTACTAGACCCAGGACAGACCCCTGCGGAACCCCATTAGATACATCCCTCCATACATCCCCCCCAGGTTGATAGCAAACCACTGATAACTACCCTTTGAGTATACTCTTTCAATCAGTTGTATACCGACTTTATAGTAATTTCATCTAGACCAAACTTCCCCAGTTTGCTTATGAAAATGTCATGTGGACCTGTGTCAAAAGCCTTACTAAAATCAAGATATTTTATATCTACAGCTTTCCTCGCTATCCAGTAGGCTTGTAACCCTGTCAAAGAAGAAAATTAGGTTGGTTTGGGATGATTTGTGCTTGATAAATCCATGCTGGCTATTCCTTCTAAGCCTATAATCCTCTAGGTGCTTGCAAATTGATTGTTTAATAATTTGTTCCAGTATCTGTCCAGATATTGACATTAGGTAGACTGGTCTATAATTCCCTGGGTCCTCTTTGTTCCCCTTTTTAAAGATAGCGTGCCCTTCGCTAGTCCTCTGGGACTTCACCCATTCTCTGAGTTCTCAAAAATAATTGCTCACAGTTCTAAGAATGCCTCAGTTAGTTCCTTATGTATCCTAGGGTGAATTTCATCAGGCCGTGCCAACTTGAATATATCTAAATTATCTAAATACTCTTTAACCTGGACTTCCCTATTTTGGCTTGCGTCCCTTCCCCCTAGTTGTTACATTAATTGTTATGCATCTAGCCATAATTAACCTCCTTAGTGATACTGAAGCAAAATAGGCATTAAACACCGCACCCTTCTTGATGTTTGTTATTAGTTCTTCTTCCTCCACTAAGTAGAGAACCTATGCTTTCTCTCATCTTTCTCTTGATCCTAATGTATTTATAGAACCTCTTCTTATTCTTTTTTATGTCCCTTGCTAGATGTAACTCATTTGGTGCCTCAGGTTTCTGATTTTGTCCCTACATGCTTGTGTTATTCTATGATGAAACCAGGTGGGCATGAGTATTGTAAAGTCACACCAAAAGCAGTGCCCGAGGTTACATGCAAGATGTTAGGGTCAAAATCCTGACTAAAGGCTGATTCCTGCTGTGACCTATAAGCCAGGCAAGTCCGGAATTTTTCCCTAAAAGTATGGGGATGTTATAAACTGGCAGAGTTCCATTAGCTTTGGTGTTTAAATAGTAATTTTAAGAACCTGATTCTTGTTGCTCTCCATTTCCTTGTATGTTGCAATAACACAATAAACAAGTTTAGTAGGTCAAAGTTGCATTGAGCTGAGTAATTGAAGAGAATTTCAGCAGAGGTTGCAAGCATCCAAGAATAAAGGTGCTTAGTTTTTTTCCAACACAATGTAGTCTTAACATTATTTGTTAATTTAAAAAGTGACGTGATTGCTATTTTACTCTAGGAGATGGTCTAGCAACATAAACAGAAATTTTATGGGGTTAAAAGAATATTTTTATGGAAGGACATATAACACAGAATTGGGCTGCAATCTTTTTCAGTTACAGCTGTAATATCACATTTAGCAATACTATATTTCTCAATAGCTGTGCTGCATTTCTTTCTTGGAATCCAGTTCAAATTTATCCTTGGTCAAACAGAAAAAAGAAGAATTAGTGCCAGCGTTTAGGCCAGAATCTCAAAATGGAAAAGAAAAAAAAAAAAAGTAAAAAACTGGACAGGCACCATATTGTAGAGTTGGTAGACTGAACAGTGAAATAGCAACCAATGATTAACAGCTAACCCAAGCCACACCTTACTGTTGAACCATGCATGTCGTCACCAGGGATCCTAGTCTTCTGTGATAAAAAAACCAAAATCCTCCAATAAAAAAACATGAAAATCCACGTTTTTCCGCAATTAAAATGAAATGCTGAAATTTAGTTTCCCTAGCCACAATATAAAACTAAAGATGTATTTCTGGGATCCCTGGTCATCACTATAATACTTGTTTATACATATCTAGCAATGTATTTATAACTGTAACATTTTACTGGGACCAGCCTTACCCTTTCTGGGTCCCCTGGGCCAGAGCTCCACTTAGTACAGAAGTGAGGATAGGAGCCATCAGGGAGCCAGTTGCAGCTCCCTTATTCTGCACTACCTAAGGAGATGCTCTGACATATGCTGGTGAAGGATGGGTGTAGCAGAGTTCTACTCTAGCATACCCTCTCCCAGCCCCCACTGGGCCACCTCCTTTTCCCTACACCAGAGGTAGGAGGGCAACTAGTACAGAAGACAGCTATGCTGCTCCCGCCAGTCTGACACCAGTGGAGAATTCCCACATGCAAAGAGAATTCTCAACTGGACACCTCCGGACAGAATACAACCACTCTGCCGCACTTGAATAGTGCATGGTAGCACACTGGACTGGAAAATCCAGCCCACTGTTCCCCCTGAAGCTGAGTTGCCTCCCCCATCAGTTCTGCTGTTGGAAGGGGAAAGGAGATTGGTCTAAGAAACAGGGACGCCATTTGGGGGGGCATGGAAGGGCTCTAGCCTCCCCCCCCCCCCGAGTTTCTTAGGGGAGGTCTACTCATCCTAGCCCTAGACCTATGTGATGAGTTCAGAAGCTGGGAGCAGCACAGCCTTTGTGGCAGGGAGTTTGTTTATAAACAGAGGCAAGGTGATTAAGATAACAAAAGGCTGATAATTAAAGTAAATTAAGGATCATTAGATGATCCTGAAAGCACTGCCAGGCACTTCAGTTAAAAAACAGGAAACAAAGGGTAGAAATAAAAGGTGAGAATGGAGAGAGGTAAATAGTGGTGTCCCTCAGGGGTCTGTTCTGGGACCAGTCCTATTCCACATATTCATATATGATCTGAAAAAAGGGGTACTCAGTGATGTGGTAAAATTTGCAGATAATACAAAATTACTCAAGATAGTTAAGTCCAAAGCAGACTCCGAAGAATTACAAAGGGATCTCACAAAACTGGGTGAGTGGGCAACAAAATGGCAGAAGAAATTCAAAGTTGATAAATGCAAAGTAATGCACTTGGCAAAATATAATCCCAACTACACATAAAATTATGGGGTCTAAATTAGCTGAACCCATCAATAAAGAGATCTTGGAGTCATTGTGAATAGTTCTCTGAAAACATCTGCTCAATGTGCAGTTGCAATTTAAAAAATCAAATCAAATATTGGAAATCATTAGGAAAGGGACAGATAATAAGAGAAAAAGATCATATTACCTCTACATCAATCCACGATACGCCAACATATTGAATAGAGCGTGAAGATTTGGTCACCCCATCTCAAAAAAGATATATTGGATTTGAAAAGGTACAGAGAAGGGCAACAGAAATGATTAGGGGTATAGAAACACCTTCTGTATGAGGAGAGATTAAAAAGACTGGGACTTTTCAGCTTGGAAAAGAGATGACTAAGGGGGAATATGATAGAGGGCTATAAAATCACAAATGGTGTGAAAAAAATGAAGAAGGAAATGTTATTTACTCCTTCACATAACACAAGAACTAGGGGTCACCAAATGAAATTAATAGGCAGCAGATTTAAAACAAACAAAAAAAAGTATTTCTTCACAGTCAACATGTGGAACTCTTTGCCAGGGGATGTTGTTAAGGCCAAAACTATAACAGGGTTCCAATAACAACTAGATAAGTTCATGGAGCATAGGTCCAGCAATGGCTATTAGGCAGGGTGGGCAGGGATCCAACACCATGTTCTGCATGTCCCTCGCCTCTGTTTTCCAGAAGCTGGGAGTGGGCAACAGGGCAACTTGATGATTACCTGTTTTGTTCATTTCCCCCGGGGCACCTGGCATTGGCCACTGCTGGAAGATCAAATACTGGACTAGATGGACCATTGGTCTTACCCAGTATGGTCATTCTGATGTTCTTATATAGAACCCAGATGTATCTGCTCCCCGTTGTTTCCCACTAGATCAGTGGGTCTCAAACTTTTTTACTGGTGACCCCTTTCACACAGCAAGCCTCTGAGTGGGACCCCCCTAATAAATTAAACACTCTTTTTAATATATTTAACACCATTCTAAATGCTGAAGGCAAGCTGGGCTTGGGGTGGAGGTTGAGAGCTTGCGACCCCCCATGTAATAACCTCACGACCCCCTCAGGGGTCCCGACCCCCAGTTTGAGAACCCTTGCACTAGACCCCGCTCTCCTCTCAGAGCTGAGATAGAACCCAGCAATCCTGATGGGGTCTCTCTCTCCAAAGAGTTAGTAATAAAGTAAGAATATACATTAACATTTTAAACCTAACCAACGTCCCTTAAGTGACTTGCCACAAGATGTCAGAACATGTTATTAGAGCTGAGTGGGTCTAATATTTATTTAATTTTCTTTCTCTTATAAAGGAATTAGATACAGGGCTCCTGTCAGCTAATTGCTAAGTTATCTGCCAAAAAACTAGAGTTTTCAAGTGCCTAAGTAGCTCCAGGAAATACGGTTAAAGTTACACCTCGCTACCAAAATCTGAAATGGCGACCACTGCTAAGAGGCGCTGAAATTAGGCATCCCATAAAGTTTGCTCTGAATTGCTCAGGCTACATGCTCAAACCATTAGTTATCTTGCTCATGCCTAAGGCTGGCATTTACAACTAGCTTTTGTCTCATGTGAATTAGCAAATGAAAATAATTAATATAATCCTTTAACTAATTCTCCAGGACTTAACTTTAGCTTGGGGAAGCATCCCAGCTGCCTGTTGCAGATAATTTGCCTCAGTTAATGGTAGCAGTTCTGCCTGGAATGTAATGAGAGAGGTAATAATCATGCATTTACCGTGCACATCAATGACAGTGAGAGCCCCAAGAGTCAGACGGGCACCGCTGGACAGCTTTCCTCTCACTAACTGAACAATTTCTCCAATTTGTAGGTTGCTCTTCTCCAAGAATTCCTGTTACGGAAAGAAAATGTGAGTAATAATGGCAAGCTGTAGCAAATAGCTCCTAAACTCCCAGAGCAGTCATTAGAACAAACTCTTCCAACAAAATGAGGCAGTTCAGTAATGTCTTCCTGGCACTATGCAAACATTTAAGAGTCTCCTTCATATACTGCTGTTTTATTTCATCATAACTACTCAGAAGGGTTTTGCAGTCTGAAATGGAAGCCTTTTATTTCTCCCTAAATCAAATGCGAGGTCTCTATACCAGGAGAAATGCATGCTCTCTCTATTGTCTAAAGCTGGATGACATTTTTTGTAATAAATAGTTATTCAGCAAATGTAATATTTTTCTGAATTTACTCTTTATTTTCAATTATTTTTTCCCAAGTTGCTACTAATAATTTTGGTCCATGGATCACTGATGATGATTTTTTTGCAAGCATTTTAAACTCAGCCTGTTTTGACTGGGCACATGGGTTCAGATCCTCAGCTGCAATAAATCAGCATAGCTTAATTGAAGCCAAGGTACTTTCTGTGTCCTGAATGGATGAGTACAAGCATCGGAATCTGGTCTCTGCTGCAGTAACTATTTAAAAATTCTCTGTTTTCACGAAAATCCCTACCATTTGCTAGAGCAGCTCCAGAAAGTGAACAAAGAAGGGGCACACAGTCGAAGCAAATTCCTTTAAAAATTCATGTAAATAATCACAGGGAAAAAAATGTTGTAGTATTCACCCAACTCTACTAGGGTCCAATCAAAAGCCCACTGAAGTCAACAGGAGGTCTTTCCATTATTTAGTGTGCTTTAGATCAGTCCCCAATGGGGACAAGACCATGGGATGATGGATGAATTGCAAACACTTGTGGGAAGAATAACATTCAACTACCAAACCTAGCTGATGCATCTTTATTCTACAGAGAAGCTAGCAGCCACAAGAGCTGTGTAATCACCTGATCCTGCAAACAGCTACTCCTGCGTGTAGTTCCCATGAGACTAGGGGGGTAAGCATACATAGAGGAGTAACTATTTATAAGATCTGGTCATAGTTTTCAACTTTTGTTTTATTCTTCTTTTCACAATTGCAAAGTTCTATGACACAAGAATAAGAGTCCACAACTTGCTTCAGTGGAGTTACTCCTGATTTACAGCAGGGTAAGTGAAATCAAAATCAGTGTCCATAATGATAGAGAAATAGTTGCTGCTGAGACGTAAGACAAATATACAACATGACTGAATGCAAAGTAAAAAGAGAAAACAAAGCAGACGAATGACAAAAGTGAATAGCAAGAAAAGTGGAAATTGCAAAGCACTCTGAGTTAAAGGATATTCTGCCACGATTTAACTTAAGTAGAAAAGTCAGAATGTATGCTTTCAGAAATGCATGTCACTTTGTTAGAGTACTTCGTAATATCATAATTTAGTCTTTGGTTAATTGAAAGAATTTACAAGAAAACCTTACAAGTAAAGTTCCTGATTGCATAGCTTCAGACACTTCCTTTGTCCAGTAGATGGATGAAACACAAATAACCACCTGTCCAGGCCACTGAAGTACCCACTTATTTCGGGGAACCTTTAAAAAAAAATCACACTTGAGATAGAAAAAATGATGTGTATGCACTAGGCTTTGTCAATAATAAAATCTATTTTCCCTAATGCTTTTAAATCTGATTTATAAAATAAACGGCACTCAACACTGAGAACGTCATTAATTTTCTTTCAAGGAAATTAGATGAGACTTTTAATGGATGCTGCTGAATTGGCACAACAGGATTCTACTTAGTTTAAAACCTAACATCGTGGTAAAGGAGAGTTTGAGCCCTGTACATGTGCAGGTTACTTTATGTTAATTACTTTATGCTGTAATTTATTGATACAGAAGAGATGAGTAATTACTTGAACATATCCTCCAATGCCATCTTGAATAACTTGTCTTATGCTGGCCAACATCATTTCCTCTACTTGCAAAAGCCATTTCTCTACCATGCCCTTAAAACAAGAAAAAGAGAGAAGAGTGAAAATACACCAAATAAAATTTGTGATTAAATGGCATTTAAAGAGCAAATTTCACACTGGAGTAAACCTTTGACTATATTAGGCTTAAAGCATGAAGGCTGACTCATGCCTTTTTCTGCTCTGGTGGGTAAGGAAGAAAATGGGTGGACAGCCTCCAAATAGATGCACAAGCACTGGTGTACACAATGAAGGCATGACTGCAGCACAACAGTGCATACAGACAAATAAGCCATGTGAACTGCATGAGCAGTGCATCTGAAGGGGCAGCATGGTGTCCATACATCCAGGTAGTGTAAATGCAGCTCTGGGAGGTCAATGCAACATGGCCATAACATCAGTGAACACATTGTTCCTGAAAGATGTGGTTAAAAGGTTGCTAAATAGAATATCCCCTATCTTTCACCCCCCACCTTTTACCCCTGTTCATGGCTGCCACATAGGAATTCAGCTCCATACAGTTTAGTGGGGCATGGCCGAGGAGAGGCAGAAGAATCAGCCACTCATTATGGCAAGTTTCTACAAAACCTACAGATTCATAGATTGTAAGGCCAGAAGAGACCATTAGATCATCTAGTCCTACCTCCAGCCCTGGATAACACAGGTCAGGGAATTTCATCCATCTAATTCATATTATAACAGCACGCCTTATTACATATATATAGTGTAAGTTACTGTTGCTCTTAGCAACAGCAGTAACTCCTCTCAGTCTATCACCTCCCGCCATCCCCAAAGGGGCTGTGGCCACACACGGGGATGAGGAGAGCAGCTAATGACAAGGCATCTGTTTGAGCCACGCTGCTATTGTTGTGGGGAAGGCACAGCGATGATGAAGGATAGTCTGAGATCCACAAGGCCTTCCCTGTGTTTTCATGCCATTCTCCACACTGGCCATGCCTCTCTCCTGTTTCACTTAGCCTTTGGCCACTCCTAACCCCCAAGGGACAATGCAGCAGAGCAGCAGTGTGCTCTGTACTCTGGCCTCATGTGTGGCTTCCTGCCCTGAGGAAGGCAGAGTGCTTCTTCAACTTGTTACATGCTGCTACCTCCACTGTGCCACCTTTTGACCACAAGGCTAGGCTGTAATCCTATACTGGTACCTTTAATATTTTCATTCATTCCTTGTTACAGCTGTGATGTGGTATCTTAGTTATGTTCTAAGGGCCAAATTTTTAAAGGTATTTAGATGCTTGAAGATGCAGATAGGCACCTACAGAATTTTCAACACCGCCCAAGTGCCTAACTCCTTTTTAAAACTCCCAGTAGGCACCTATCTGCATTTTTAGATAACTAAATACCTTTAAAAATCTGGTCTTGGTATTTTAAAGCTCATTTCCCCAAAAGCACATCCTTTACCACCAGCTATTCATGTAATGTCATAAAAGAAAAAAAATTACTTTTGCTTTCACTGGGTAGATTTTCTGTATGAAAGGAACAGTTTCTTTCTCTGAACTGATCATTCCTGTGATCTCCAGATCTTCTGTAAACTCTAATTTAGAGATTCCCTCAAAACACTTCTTTAAATGTGGCTGTACTCGAAGGGGATCTTTGGTTTCTGACAAAATCTCAAGCAGCTCATCATTAGACAGGAAAAAGAACCTATTGAAAAGACAATGCACATACAGTTTTCAGACATGAAACTCATCATCTGAGAAGCTATTATATGCCAGGAGTGTGGATTTGCTCTAACTCTTAAAGTAAGAAAGACTTATCACAAAAGGGAAGTTACCTGCTCTGATTTGAGGAATGCACTATTCTCAAGAACTTCTGGGTTCATGTGAGTCTTTGATCTTTGGACTTATGGAGCAGTTTTAAAAGTTATAAAACTATTACAGCTTTTTACATGCCGGTTGTCACATTCATCCCCTTATGGAAAACGGAGGGGAGAAAGAAGTCTAATCAGGTTTGGGGGACAGCCATGCACACTGTAAAGGTAGCACACAGCCTGTTCTCCACCATCACCTAGTCATCTTTAGACCCTCTGGGGCAATTACATGGGACTTCACCTCTGTGCAGCTGAGTAGGGCATGGCTTAGGGAGTGATAGGTGGGGGTGCAATCAACTGCTGAAGATGGCATGTTCCCCTGAAAATACACTGTAACTGATGATGTATTTTCCATTGCAAGTTCCTGCTGCACTAAGACACCTTTGCCTCCCTGCCCCCTCAAATCTTGGGCCAAGCATAGCTCAGCTGGATCAGGGAATCTGGGCTACATTTCTAGAAAGGGAAATAGGTTGTCATTTTTTGTTGCATAGAACTGTGTTCTGTGACAACTACAAGTCACCCAACTCAGTACAAATTATTTCAAACAAAGAGAGCCTTAGAATCTTTTTATGGTTCTTGCTGCTCTAAGTTGAACCTGTTAATCAATTTACCGTGAGAAAAATAATCTTTTCTTCTCCAAATAAGTATTCAGCCCCTTCTGGATATCATCTAAGAGAACATTTGCTTCCTGAAGCCTCTCCAACATCCTGGGTTGCTCAGTTGCTACAAGTACCCTGGTGTCTTTCACCTTTATAAAAAGAAACACAGTGTAGAAACTGCTAAAAAGTTCACATTTGGTTTGTCAGTTTGTTTTATTTTTATTTCATGATAACGAAGGCTACAGAATATGTTACAGAGCATGGAAAGTTAGAAACTGTTTTGTTGAATGTCCTCACATGAGGAAAATATATATGCAGTATTTGACAGTTATTGCTGTTTAAGACCATTGCTTTGTCCAGATTAAACAGTACCAACAATATTGTAACCCGTGAAAAAATTTGCAGGATCACATCCATAGGTATTAGTATCTTTTCAAATATATACTGATTTGGAGAGCAAATTGCTATTTGTATGCACATTCACCTGTGCCTTGGGCTTGCAGCACTCACAGATTCATAGACATTAAGGTCAGAAGAGACCATTGTGATCATCTAGTCTGACCTCCTGCACATTGCAGGCCACAAAACCTCACTCACTCCTGAAACAGACCCCTAGCCTCCGGCTGCGTTACTGAAGTCCTCAAATCATGGTTTAAAGACTTCAAGTTACAGAAAATTCACCATTTACAGTACAAGTGACACGTGCCCCACGCTGCAGAGGAAGGTGAAAAATTCCCAGGGTCTCAGCCAATCTGACCTGGGGAAAATTCCTTCCTGACCCCAAATATGGCGATTAGTTAGACCCTGAGCATGTGGGCAAGACACACCAGGCAGATACCTTGGAAAGAATTCTCTGTAGTAACTCAGAGTCCTCCCCATCTAGTGTCTCATCTCCAGCAGTTGCAGATTTTTGCTACTGACAGTTGCCAATGGACCATATGCCATCGTAGGCAGTCCCATCATACCATCCCCTCCGTAAACTTATCAAGCTCAGTCTTGAGGTCAGTTAGGTTTTTTTGCCCCCACTGTTTCCCTTGGAAGGCTGTTTCAGAACTTCACTCCTCTGATGGTTAGAAACCTTTGTCTAAGACCTGGTCTACACTAGGCGTTTATGTCGAATTTAGCGCCGTTACATCGAATTAACCCTGCACCCGTCCACACCACGAGGCTATTTAGTTCGACATAGAGGTCTCTTAAATTAGACTTCTGTACTCCTCCCCAACGAGGGGAGTAGCGCTAAATTCGACATGGCCATATCGAATTAGGCTTGGTGTGGATGGAAATCGACGCTAATAGCTCCGGGAGCTATCCCACAGTGCACCACTCTGTTGACGCTCTGGACAGCAGTCCGAGCTCGGATGCTCTGACCAGCCACACAGGAAAAGCCCCGGGAAAATTTGAATTCCTTTTCCTGTCTGGGCAGTTTGAATCTCATTTCCTGTTTGGACATCGTGGCGAGCTCAGCAGCACTGGCAACGATGCAGAGCTCTCCAGCAGAGATGGCCGTGCAATCCCAGAATAGAAAGAGGGCCCCAGGATGGACTGATCGGGAAGTCTTGGATCTGATTGCTGTGTGGGGCGATGAGTCCGTGCTTTCCGAGCTGCCCTCCAAAAGACGGAACGCAAAGATCTATGAGAAGATCTCTAAAGCCATGGCAGAGAGAGGATACACCCGGGATGCAACGCAGTGCCGCGTGAAAATCAAGGAGCTGAGACAAGGCTACCAGAAGACCAAAGAGGCAAACAGACGATCCGGATCCCAGCCCCACACATCCCGTTTCTACGAGGCACTGCATTCCATCCTAGGTGCGGCCGCCACCACTACCCCACCACTGACCGTGGACTCTGAGGATGGGATATTGTCGACGGCCGCTTCCTCGGACATGTTAGCGGACGGGGAAGATGAGGAAGGAGATGAGGAGGACGAGGCAGTCGACAGCGCTTACCAAGCTGATTTCCCCGACAGCCAGGAGCTCTTCATCACCCTTACAGAGATCCCCTACCAACCCTCCCCAGCATTTAACCCGGACACAGATTCAGGGGAAGGATCAAGCAGTAAGTGTTTTAAACATCTAAACATTTATTTTTAACAAAACTGGAATATTAAGAATAAGAACAATGTGTTCTTCATGATTTCTTTACCCTGGGCGCTTAAGTATTCAGTTCCAACTATTTAAAAAAAAATCTAACAGTGTCCGGTTGTGCATGATTCTGCTGCCCAAGCTGCTCCACTCTTTAGTCTCTGCCACTGCAGCTATATTAAAATGCGGTCTATATGTCCGGGGATAGAGCTGAAATCCTCCATGGACATCTCGAGGAAGCTCTCCTGGAGGTAATGGGAAAGCCTGTTCATCAGGTTCCTGGGGAGAGCGGCCTTATTGGGTCCTCCGAAGTAGGAGACGTTCCCGCGCCAGGAGATCCTCAAGTACTCCGGGATCATTGCCTTGCACAGCATGGCGGCATAGGGCCCTGGTCTTTGCAGGCTTTCCCGAAGCATCCTTTCCTTATCGCTGTCCGAGATCCTCATTATTGTTATGTCGCTCATGATGACCTGCTTTGAATTAGGTAGGGGACTGTTAGTATTGGGACTGCTTGCAAGTTCCTTTACAGAACTGTAACCGCTGGTTTACAGCCACACGGTGGAGGCGGGAGAGGGGCAGCATACAGGGATCTTTCCCTGGGACATCCGCGAGGGGGTGGGACAGGGCCAGAGTTCATGCTTGGCCGATTGCTGGCAGCAGAGACTGGCATTGCTTTCAATGTGAATGGAGGCCAGTGGTACTACTAAAGTTTTAAGCAGCCACAAGTCTACGGCTTACCATGTCTGCCTGCTACAGAAATTCCGGTGTCCTGCCCCGCTTCCCAGATCGGCAGTGCAAGACCCCAGGCACTGAAGGCGAGGTCCGAAAATTCGACCTTGTCCTGAGTGCGCATGTGATAGGTGCGGTGCATGGTCTTGTTCACAGAGAAAGACTATGTTCTTTGTTCACAACTACATTTATGTTTCGGAGGAATTCACTACCTTTTTCTCATTCCCACAGCCACATCTGCGACTGTCTCCCAACCCAGCCTGGCATCACACTCCCAGAGGCTAGCGCACATTAGGCGGAGGAAGAAGAAGACGCGAGAGGACATGTTCTCAGAACTAATAGGCTGCTCCCGAGCCCAGGCAGCACAGCAGAACCATTGGAGGGAGAATTTGTCCCAAATGCACCGGACACACATGGAACGTGAGGAGAGGTGGCGGCAGGAAGACCAGCAGGCGACTCAAACGCTGCTTGGACTTCTGAGGGAGCAAACGGACACGCTCCGGCGCCTTGTTGATGTTCTGCAGGAACGGAGGCAGGAGAACAGAGCCCCGCTGCAGTCTATCAGTAACCGCACTCCCCCGCCACCAAGTCCCATACCCCCCTCGCCCAAAGTCCAAAGAAGGAGGGGCGGCAGAGTCCGTGAAAACTCTCACTCGACCCCTGCAGACTGCTCAAGCACCAGAAGGCTGTCATTCCCCAAAATTTGAAAAGTCCTTTCCTGCCCGCCTCACCCAAGCCCCCGTCCAAGTTTCACCCCCCAGTTTCATGTGTGGTTGTTAATAAAAATACGTTTCTGTTCATTACTGTTTCAATCATGTTCTTTTGTGGGAGAGTCTGTCTGAAGGGGGGGAAGGGGCTTGGTAATTGGACAGGACAGTCACCTTTAGCAGGGTACAGAGGCGGGGGCAGGTCCAGCAGCAGGGCACATACACAGTGCAGTGACTAGTTACCCTGGTCAGTCTGGGAGGTTTTTTTCATGTTCTGTGCATGGGGGGGGGGGGTTGCTCTGTGACTTTGTGGCGGGGGAGGGCAGTTACAGATCTTATGCAGCGGTCCTTGTCCTGGATCACAGAGCCACGCAGCAGGGGATCTGTAACCCTCCTCCCCCTGCCATAAAGTCACATAGCCCCCACATACATGCAGTCCCGCTCAGGAGGGCTGGCAGGCTCCGTTGAAACAACCAGTCCGCCACTGCGAATCCTGTCATTCCTGGAGTTTAGAAGGATCATTTGCATCAGTACACTACACCCGCTCCCCACCACAGTCTGCGTCCCAGGTTTAAAACATTCCCGCGAAAACAGTAATAAAGACAACGGTGTTCATTAACAAAATAAAACTGATTTTATTTTTTTGGAAGGGGGTGGAGGGGGTCTGTAACTGGAGAGGATAGTCAACATTACCTGGGTAAAGAAACGGGGGCAGGTTCAGCTTCTCTGTACAGAAACTTAAAAGTCACTGGTTACCCTGCTCACTGTGGAACCTAGCTTTCAAAGCCTCCCGGATGCACAACGCGTCCCGCTGGGCTCTTCTAATCGCCCGGCTGTCTGGCTGGGCGTAATCAGATGCCAGGCTATTTGCCTCAACCTCCCACCCCGCCATAAAGGTCTCCCCCTTGCTCTCACACAGATTGTGGAGCACACAGCAAGCTGCTATAACAATGGGGATATTGGTTTCGCTGAGATCACAGCGAGTCAGTAAGCTTCTCCATCTCCCCTTGAGACGGCCAAAAGCACACTCCACCACCATTCTGCACTTGCTCAGCCGGTAGTTGAACAGTTCTTTTTCAGTGTCCAGGGCGCCAGTATAGGGCTTCATGAGCCAGGGCATTAGCGGGTAGGCTGGGTCCCCAAGGATCACTGTAGGCATCTCCACATCCCCAAGACTTATTTTGTGGTCCGGGAAGTAAATACCTTCCTGCAGCCGTCTAAACAGACCAGAGTTCCTGAACACGCGAGCGTCATGAACCTTGCCCGGCCATCCGACGTTGATGTTTGTAAAACGTCCCCGATGGTCCACCAGTGCTTGCAGCACCATTGAAAAGTAGCCCTTTCTGTTAATGTACTGGCTGGCCTGGTGGTCCGGTCCCAGGATAGGGATGTGAGTTCCATCTATAGCCCCACCGCATTTTGGGAATCCCATCGCGGCGAAGCCATCTATGATGACCTCCACGTTTCCCAGGGTCACTACCTTTGAGAGCAGTACCTTAACGATTGCGTTGGCTACTTGCATCACAACAACCCCCACGGTAGATTTGCCCACGCCAAAGTGGTTCGCGACAGACCGGTAGCTGTCTGGCGTTGCAAGCTTCCAGAGGGCTATGGCCACTCGCTTCTGGACAGTCAGGGCTGCTCGCATCCGAGTGTCATTGCGCTTCAGGGCAGGGGACAGCAACTCACAAAGTTCAAGGAAAGTCCCCTTCCGCATGCGAAAGTTTCGCAGCCACTGGGATTCGTCCCAGACCTGCAGCACTATGCGGTCCCACCAGTCCGTGCTTGTTTCCCGTGCCCAGAATCGCCGTTCCACAACATCCACATGACCCATTGTCACCGTGATGTCCTCGGCGCTGGGTCCCGTGCTTTCTGACAGGCCTGTGCTACTCTCAGACTTCAGGCCCTCACCGCGGTGCCATAGCCTCCTCGCCTGGTTTATCTGCATCTGCCTCTGGTAAAGGTGGATGATAACCTGCGAGGCGTTGACAACGGCCACAACTGCAGCGATGGTCGCAGCGGGATCCATGCTCGCAGTGCTGTGGCGTCCGCGCTGGCACTGACCGGAAAATTGCGTGAACTGATTTCCCGCCGGCGCTTTCAGGGAGGGAGGGAGGGAGGGCGGTAGTGACGGACGGATGACGACAATTACCCAAAAGCACCCTCGACCCTTTTTTTTTACCCAGAAGGCATTGGCGGCTCGACCCAGAATTCCAATGGGCAGCGGGGACTGTGGGAACTGTGGGATAGCTGCCCACAGTGCACCGCTTCCAATGTCGACGCTTTCCCCGTTAGTGTGGACTCACAAAGTCGAATTACTGTCCTTAGTGTGGACACACACGTTCGACTTTGCAATATCGATTCTACATTTTCGATTTAAGAGAAATCGAACTACCCTCGTAGTGTAGACATACCCTAATTTCAAGCCTAAGGATAGCCAGTTTATAGTCATTTGTTCATTCACAAACAGGAGTGCAAGTCCTATGAAATGCACCTGTAGCACCCTACATTTATCTTCTTCTGTGCTTGTCCTCAGAGTTGTGTTTGCTCTCTGTTATTACACTCCTTTTAATGTGAAAAGATCAGCTGTAATTTATTCTGTGATGTCTAGATTCTACAGAAATCTCAAAAGGGTAGGTAATCTTACCTACAATTTTTGCTAAAAGACAAGGCATTAACGGTGTTTTGGACTCTGTGTTCTATGTTCCAATGACCGAAATCTGAGTCTCTGACTCTGGATAAGCAGACAAATTAACTTACTTAAAACTAATTTGATGAAATATAAATAAATATATTTTTCACTTTATTAAATGCAAATACTTACTGTTTGTGCCATGATGTCTTTCCAGTAAGCGTCTACTATTCCAAACTTTCTGCCCTCTTCTGGCATTTGAGCTATAATGTCTTCTGAACTAAAAATTGGTTCCAGGTAAAGCCATGTTGCCTGACATTTTAACCAGCTATCTAAAATATCTTGCATTGAAACAAGCTTCTCTTCCCATGCCTGTAAACAGAACATTTAACACATATGGTCTGCAAACAATGGTTTTAAACTGTACATTGAGTAGCAGAATAAACAGAGGGTAAAATATCAGATAATTACTTATTTTAATGCAACATTTTCTCTGTTACAGTTCTTTGTTATCAGTATATGTGAGATTGAAAACAAGCCACCCTAAGAGCTTTTCCTATAATATTATACTCTTGTCTGAAAGAACTACTTTTTAAAAAAAACAAACCATGGACTGATCATGTATCTTTCACTCATGTGTTTATTACTTATTCATATGAGCAGTCCCACTGTCACTACTTGTGTGAAGGACTACTCATGTAAGTAAGGTCACAAGATTGGACTTTTTGTCTCTATGACTGTAAATTAGTTCATTTCAGGAGATAAACACCACCGTTTTAAAGCTCTCAATTAAAGTATTGTTCTTAGTCATGAGTGACTGCCTCTGGACGTGTTCAGAGATACTCTCTATAAATGGACTCTTTTTGGTTTGTACAACATACCTCTGTTTTTACTCTTATTAGGCAGCCAAGTTAAAGTTTAGTCAAATCCTTTAAGTAGCAAATACCGTACATTTACAAAAAGAACTCAACAGCCACATCAAAGGAGGCATATGAGTTTTCCAGGGCAATCTTTAGAATACTGTATTTCCAATAAAAGATGGTCCAGTAAAAGATACTATTTCACCCACCTTGTTTCCCTCATATCCTGGGACCAGCATGGCTATGACAACATCACAAAATACAATGAAATTGTAACTTAAGGACTAAAATCCCTTTGTTGCGAAAATAATCAGTCTCTTGCATCAGATAAACCCCCCTGAAATAATTTTGACAATGAAATGACACAAGCCGTGTGGGCAGAGTAGCACATTATTTTACACCCTCAAAATTAGTCTTTATCAAAAAAACAATGATGTGATTTAAAAAGAATGGAGAAACACAGAGATCTTCTGAATTTTGCTCCAGACACACAATAAATATCTGAATATTCATTAACATTGACCCAATATTACACTGCTGACAGCCAAATTGTTCACTGAAGTCAATGGGTGCATTGCCTGAGTAAGATGAGGAGGACTGGGCCCTCTTTCCTTGCCAAACCCTCTGACAAATCCCATTGTAAGGGGTATGCCAGGAATGTATTATGGGAAGAGGTGTAGCCAGACTGTATTGTGTTTCAGCAATCGCCACCTGCCATACAGCCCTTTGGGGACTGTTACAGGTGGCTATAAATTAAAATAGCATTTGCTCCCACTGCCCTCAGCTCTTGCTAGGATCAGGGCCAAGGTCCTAATGGATGGAATTAAGGGTTTAGAAGTGTTGACAAGTCATGAGAATTAGGTTAGAAAAGCCTTCAAATTATCATCAAATATTGATGGGAAAAGTCTGTTTTCTGTGGAAGCTTCCTTTAGGGAAATCATTATATTTAACTCCTCTTTCCATCAATGAATTACTTGTAGGAGGGCTTTGTTTCATCAAAACAACAAGGAGTCCGGTGGCACCTTAAAGACTAACAGATTTATTTGGGCATACCCAAATAAATCTGTTAGTCTTTAAGATGCCACCGGACTCCTTGTTGTTTTTGTGGATACAGACTAACACGGCTACCTCCTGATATTTGTTTCATCAGCTTACCAATAAATCATATTTGTATGGAGTGGCGGACCAACAGCTAGAATGACTTTGAAAATCTTATGGTAATGCCAAAAGATTACAAATATATTATTTCTCACAAATGACAGAGCTGCATCTCATTACACAACTTAGCAGAATTTGTTTAAAGCAACTGACCTATTCCCAAAATATAAAACAACTAAAAAAACATGCATAAAATGGCTTGTCTATGCAATTACAGTTTCCTTCAGCGTACTGGCAAGCTTTGCATATGCTTCTTTGGAAACCAGTAGCTCAGTGCTCTTTGAAAATACAATATGAATATTTGAATTCTTTAGAAACAGCTCAAGCTTATATTTTAACATCTTCTCATGCCAAAATACCACAAAGCACTTGAGAAAAGCATATTATGAGAGCTGTATTAACTCAATCGAACCAGCTTCCTCTTACCCGGCATTCAGTTTCTATCGGTTTGATGAACGGAGAGCCACACATTGTCTGTGTTTTAACAATGTGATCATCAAGCAAAAGCTGGATATCATCAATTGCTGACAGGATACTGGTATTCTGTAAATATATCAGACTTTGTTAAGGCAAATGACAGTTGTTCTGATTCATTGATCTTAAACTATTTTACTCCTAAAAATTTAGCCTGTAATTCCCTGTCTCTCTAAGGTGTGGATGGAAGCAAATGAGTGCCTGTAACATATCAGAAGAGATGGAATGTATCTCTGCTGTATGCCCCCATTTCCAAAATGTCCATGGAGACTCTATCTTAGTTGGGAAAGAAGGATGGTCCAGTGGTTGGGGTGCTAGCCTGGGACTCGGAAAGAGTCGGATTCAGTTCCCTGCTCTACCACAGACTTCCTTTGCATCCTTGAGCAAGTCACTTAATCTTTCTTTGCCTCAGTTCCCCATCTGTAAAATAGGGATAACACCACTTCCCTACCTCCTAAGGATTCTGTGAGGATAAATATGCCAAAGACTATGAAATGCTCAGATACTATGATATTGGAGGTCATATAAGTACCTAAAATAGCTAGTCTGGTAACTTCACATGGTCTGTTGGGCCTGATTCTCCTCCTCTTAGTTAGTTATACCACTGTAAATCAGGAATAATTCCACTATTTTGCTGAATCAGTGTGAGGCAGACTCAGCCCCATTCTCCGTAACAACACATTTGTTAGTTTGATGTATACTCACAGTGTCCCTGTACTTCACAAAATTGAAGCTTATATTGGCCCATTCCGATTTCATTTTGTCCATGGATTTCTCTAGGGAATATTCTTTACTGGCTGCTGCTCCAATAGGCTCTAGTCTAGATTAAAATGAAATTTGGTTTAGCTACATTGCAAAAAAACCTCAACACTCTAAAGAGAAAAAGGAAAAGATTTTGAATAAATAAATATCATTTAGAGCAGTGATACTCAGACTGAAACTCATGAGCTACAAGTGGCTCATTAATGTGTCTCCTGTGGCTCTTTGCAGCACATGATATTAAACACTTTGTGATTTAATTATTAACTAATCTAAGTTATTAACCAATCAGGATGCTTTTACTATGTTATTAACCAAGTGTATGTTATTAACCAATTATTGATAAAATAATGCTTGGTCAATCATTTTGCTGTGAATGAAACAATGAATTCACACTCCTGTGGCTCTTTTGGGTAATGTTGATCGCTAACTTTACTCCTGAACCACTGAGGTCTGAGTTTTAGAGTAAGATGCAGATCTGTAAAACAGCAGTGGCTTTTGTTTTTTTGTATGGCTCTGAAACCTGGGCCATCACAGAGAATCGCAATGCACCAGCTGGATGCTTTCAACATGAAAGAGCAATGACGTATTGAAGGCATATGATAGTTTTATCGCATTACGAATGAGGATGTCAGGCACCAGACCAACAAGCCTCTAGTGTCTTCCAATCCCAAGTGATTCAATAATGGCTCAGATAGCTTAGCTATCTGCTCCATATGCCATACGTGTTTGATCCAACACAAGCTGGAAGGGGAAGACATTGTGGACGGCTTTGCCGAAACGCTGGAGGGATGTCATGGCTTCTGACCTCACCTGCCTCAGCCTTAACACAGAGCAAGCTGCAACATTGGCAGGAAACTGGGCTCTCTGGAGACGGGGGTTACAAAGTGTGTACTCTACACTCCACAAGCAGGAGAATGAATGAATGAATGAATGAATGAATGAGAGTAATCTTCCAATGCAGGAAGGAAAAAGGCAATTAGGTGAGAAAACATGTGAGAAAAATTACAGACTTTCACATACCATTGAAGTGTCTGGGCATTACAGCCCAATATTTGCATACAAAAGTGGTCAGTTAAATGCATGTTTCACATATATTTGTTAACTCATAATAAAACATATCATATATATTATGGTAGTGCCTAAAGACCAGGATCCCATTGTGCTAGGGATTATACAAACACAGAAGAAAAACACAGCCCCTGCCCAAAAGAGCCTACAATCTAAGTTAAATTAAGCATATACCCAATTTTGGTAACTGCATGCTTATCATTCTAGAAAACAGGCCCATAATTCCTGAAAGATGGATACTGGGTATCAAGGTACCTGACTTCAGAGATACAGAATGAAATAAAAAATAGTACCAAAAATATGTTTTAAAACTGTCTAAAACAGTTTTACTGTAAAATATGTGGCAAAGACAAATACATGACAGTGTGGTGAATGTTTTATTGTCTCTTCTTAGGGATTACCTGCATAATTCACTCATAGCCTACAAGTTTTCTGGCCATTCCAAAATCACTGCTCCATCTGCTGTTCCTCTACAGTGCATATGCATATATTTCAAGGATTTTTTATTTATATTTTCAAACTAATCAAGTTATTGCTGATAAGCACTATGATATAATGCTGCTGCTTGGTTGTAAATTAAAGCTTTGTAGAGATTGGGTGGGGGTTGGGAAGTGAAGTTAAGTAATTTAAATACATAAATCCCATTGTTTTTCAGTGGGGCTTGTGCTCTTTATGCACTTTTGAAAGTGCCATCCTTAGTGGATAAAGTTCAGCAGTGAAAATTTGAAAGGCCTTGTAAACTCTAAAATAATAATAATAATTAATAATCCAATAAGCTTCAATGCACTAGAATTTGGTATCTGATTATGAAAGCATATAAAAGATATTGGTTGCTTTTAAGGACTTAGATTTAGGATGTATTTCTTACTTTTCAATGTATTTTGATAATCCATATTCCAACATGTTTAGAAGGCAAGTAGTTTCATCAGGTCTTATTTCATACCCTACTATTTCACTGATCTGAAAATAAGTGAAAAAATAAGCACCATCATCACATAAATTTGTAACCAAGGTTTATCAAGTAGCTGGTAAGATATAAAAATTAAAGAAATACCAACATAATTTCCCCCAGTTCTGTAGTTTTACCCGCAGGCCAAACTCCCACTTTGTGACAGGGAGTTTTGCCTGCACCCTTAAGGATTTCAATATTAGACCATCATGTGGTAAATTTTGAGTGGATTTCCTTATTGTGGTAGAATGTTTTCATTGTTTAAAATGTATTTCTATGGCACCTGCTCCCAATGTCTGTCCTTCATTCCACGATTGCAGGCAATAGACAGGATGGGAATATGCTGCTTAAACTTGTCAAGTTTAAATTTCACATTTTCTGCTAAGCGTCTAGGTCCAGGCAGGTCTGCAAAAGTCTTAGTTAGTTTATACATTGTCCTCCACATATTTCCAATTTCCTCAGTAATTTCTTCAGAATTCAAGTCCTGGAGAGATCCTGCATGTATAATTAGAAAAGAGCAGCAAGAAGATCTCAGTGCCAAGTTATTACTAAAAAGATTCATTTATAGGCATTTGTTACCATTCTCCTTTAAGGAAAATGTGCAAACAAATTAAATTCCTGAAAACTACCTTAAAATAACACCAGGTCCAGGCCCACAATTATACTTGCACTTATATACAGTGCTTTACCTCTTCAAAATGTTTTACACACAGCCACTAATTAATCTTTGCAATATCTGCATGAGCTCAGTAAGTAAGTAATAGCATTCTCATTTTATAGATAGGGACATGGAGATACAGAGCACTTAAGTGACTTGCCTAGACCACACAGCAAATCAGTATCGCAAACAGATTCAATCTCAGGAACTTGGGGACTTGGTCCCAACTACTTCTCAAGACATCGCTGGCTGTAATTCTATAGAATTCTACAGAAGTTCAGCCAACTCAAATATGGTAAATTTCATCATATAAACTTTTTGTGAGAAATATTTCATCCAGCTCTTGTCCTCACCATTCATCCATTCCTCAGACTTAGTATGGAAATTGTAAGCTGTTACCCAAAGTTGCTCAAAGGGTTGTTTATTTACAATTATAGTTTGCAGTAGAGGAAACTGGCTCTTCTCCCGCTCAAGTAACTCCTCTTCTTTATTAATAGCCTTTAAGAAAAAAAAATGTCCATTAAGAAGTCCAATTGTTATGTAAGAATCCTATTATGGAACACTGAGTAACATTTTCAATAGGGCTTAAGTGTCAGATATTTAAAGGTATTTAGATACCTAAAGGGAGTTAGGCACCAAGGGACTTTTGAAAATCCCATTAGGCAACTATCAGCATCTTTAGGTGCCTAAATACATTTGAAAAATCTGACTTTAAATCCCATTTTCAAAAATGACGTAGACATTTAGGATCCCAAGTATCATTGGCTTTCAATGAGAGACGGGAGCCTAACTCCCATTTTCAGAAGTGACATGGATACTTAGGACCCTATGTCACTTAAGCACGTTGGTAAATTTTATCCATTATGATTATTATTTTCATTAATTTGCATTACAATAGCACTCAAAGTCTCCAAGCAAGACCAGATGGTAGGTGCTGTACATGTACATAGTAAGAGACCATAAACTTGCCCCAAAGAGCTTACAATCAACATAAACAAGAGAGAGAAAGGCTGGGAGAAAATAAGTACTGTTATCTCCATTTTATAGATGGGGGAACTGAAGCACAAGGAGATTAAATGCCTTACTCAAGGTCACACAGGAAGTCTGTGGCAGAGCCAGAAACTAAACCTAGAACTTTTGAGTCCCAGCCCTGAGCTTTAGAGGCCATGTTCAGAGATAAGAGCCATCTCTGCACATGTTTCTCCCCCTATTCCTAGACATTGAGGAACCCTGTCTTCACAAGGACCCAGATTTGTGAGCAGAGAGGATGATGCAGGTATAGAAAAAAATTAAAATTCTAAATTTTGACAAAAAAAAACAAAAGAAATTAATTTCTGATGAATTTTTTTGTCGAGTGTCCAGTTTTTCAAACCAACTTTAACAAACAACAATAGTAATGGAAATGGCAGGATATTGGCAACAGATATCTGAGAACTTGGGAAAATTATTCAAAGCCAACTCCAATATATGTGCCCATAACCGTGAAAAAACAGGAAATGAACCTAAGCACCTATCTTACCTAACACACATTACAAATAAACTTTTCACTTAAGCCAGGTGATAATTACTTGCCTCGAATTCCACTAGTGCATTATCCAGATTCTTAACCAACTCATTAAATTTCTCAACATTATTCTTCATTTCGTCCATGGTCATGACATCCCGTTTCTTGTAACTTTCTACTTCTTTGAAATAACTTTCAAGTAATGCGTCAAACTGGGCGCACCTAATTAGAGTCAAAGACAGCTCAGTAATATTACATTTTTCAGGGTTTTGGTTATTTTTTAAATTACAAAGGGCATCATCAAGTGAAATCTAACCTCAACATTTAGGATTTGTAAGTAAAGATGCCCCTGCAAACATACATTAATTAATTATTTAATTAATCCTTACAACAGCCCTATGAGGTTCCCATTTCACAGATGAGGAAACTGAGACACAAAGGTTAATTAATTTGCCCATATCCATACAGTAAATTAGTGCTAGAGACAGTATTAGAACTCAGGACTCATTTTAAAACTTAGTCCCATACTCAGTCAACTAGTCCTTGCTGCCTTTTACAGATGTGTGAAAGGTACAAACAACAAGGAGAGAACATAAGATTTTAGCATAGTATATGGGGGTGTAATGAGGAATAATGGGATGAAATTATGAAAATCCTAGCACCATCCTTCCTTCCATCCTTTTAGACCTATTCAGGGATAGGGGAAAAAATCTAGCCCATCCTGCTTAGTGATATTTTTCTGAAACATGGTTTAAAACCCCACAGTACTAGAAGACAGATTTTCCTCTCACTAGCAGTTCCATTGACTTGACAATACCTCCCTTTTTGTTGGTCCCAAGCCTTTTCATTTCACTTGCTTAATTAAGTTTAAACACCTAGTTCAAGGATATGTCCTAGTTTAATAGCATACCTTTTAACCAGAGAAACCTCTGCATGATCTCTCCTGCTAAACAACTGGGCTCTGCTATTTTCAAAGATTATCTCAATCTGTTCCGGCCAGTGAAAAACAGTACTATTCAGCTTTATGTCCTCAGCTACAATTAAAAAAAAAAACATTTTGGAAATTATCCTTTGAGCAGTGATGTAGATGTAGTCATTATAAAGAGTAAGCAGAACAGTTCAGACTACATTTAGGAAAAAGTGACACATCTTTAAAAAAGTGGCATCCATATTTTTGTGAGTGGAATGCTGCAAGCACAAATAATCTGGGGTGTCATTTTGCATTTGCAATTGTTTTCACTTGTAATTTTGTGGGAATAAAACTGCAGACCAAGTTGGTCTCAAAATCAGGCCTAGCATGATCCTCATGCAGAGGTGAAAGTAAGCCGGTCCGGTCCGGCGTACTGGCAAGAGCCGGTACGTCGTGCTGGACCAAACCGGCTTCCCCAGGCTGGCGCTTTAAAGGGCCCGGGGCTCCCTGCAGCGGCTGGAGCCCCAGGCCCTTTAAATCGCCTCCCAAGCCCCGGGACTCTTACCTTTAAAGTGCCGCCCCAGCCCAGCCGCCTACCCCGGGGCTCAGACAGCGGGGCTCGGGCAGCGCTTTAAAGAGCGCGGGGCTCCTGCCACTGCGGGGAACCCTGGCCCTTTAAAGCGCTGCCAGAGCCCTGCCACCGCTACACCGAGACTCAGGCAGCCGGGCTCGGGTGGCGCTTTAAAGGGCCAGGGGCTCCTGCCACTGTGGGGAGCCCTTTAAAGCGCCACTGGAGCCCTGCCACCTACCCTGGGGCTCAGGCAGCGGGGCTCGGGCGGCGCTATAAAGGGCCCGGGGATCCTGCCACTGCAGGGAGCCACGGCCCTTTAAAGCGCTGCCCGAGCCCTGCTGCCAGAGCCCCGGGGTAGCAGCGGCAGGGCTCCATCGGCGATTTAAAGGGCCCGGAGCTCCGCTGCGTAGGGTGACCAGACGTCCCGATTTTATCGGGACTGTCCCGATATTTCCTTGTTTGTCCTGCGTCCCGACCGATGTGCAGTCGGGACACTGGACAAACAAGGAAATGCTCCGGAGCCCGGAAGTGCTCGCGCCCCCCCCGCCCCGACTCTGCCCCCTCCTCCCTCCATTGGCTCCCTCCCCAAATCCCCGCCTCTTCCCCAGGCTCGCCATTCCTCCTCCCTCCACAAGCTCTGGAGGGAGGCCCCAGAGACGCAGGGGAAGCGCGGTGCCAGGGTGAGTGAGAGTCCGGCCTGGCCCCAGTGCAGGCAGGACTCAGTCGGGCAGTAGGGAGAGTAGGGGGGCGGCCCGCGGGGCCAGGCGGCGGCTGTTCTCCCCCGCTGGGCAGCGGGACTCGGGAGCAGCCACTGCTGCAGCTCCCACTGCCGCGGGGGGAGGAAGCGGCCGATGGCCAAGCTCGGCGGCTGCGGCTCGGATGCCCGGGCCCGAACCCCCCGAGCCTGGGCCTGCTGCGGGGATCTAGCAGCGCGCACGCTGCGCCCAGCCCCTGGCCAGTCGCGTCTGGGCTGCTGCCCAGCTGGTGCTATCCCGCGGCGGCCCCGGAGTGGGGGCAGCAGGCCCCAGCCCCCCCGTCCCGCTCGGGTCCCACAGGGGAACTAACGGGCCTGGGCTGCCGATGCCTCCGCCCCGGGGCCGCCGCGGGATTGCACCAGCTGGGCAGCAGCCCAGACGCGACTGGCCAGGGGCTGGGCGCAGCGTGCGCGCTGCTGGGTCCCCGCAACAGGCCCGGGCTCGGGGGGTTCGGGCCCAGGCGCTAGAGCCACAGCCGCAGCCGCTGAGCTTGGCCATCGGCCGCTTCCTCCCCCAGCGGCAGTGGGAGCTGCAGCAGCGGCTGCTCCCGAGTCCCGCTGCCCAGGGGGGGAGAACAGCCGCCGCCTGGCCCCGCGGGCTGCCCCCCTACTCTCCCTACCGCCTGACTGAGTCCTGCCTGCTCGGGGAAGGCTGGACTCTCACTCACCCTGGCCCCGCGCTCCCCCTGCGTCTCCGGGGCCTCCCTCCAGAGCTTGTGGAGGAAGGGTGTTTTGTTTTTTTTACCCCGCCCCCCTGCCACGCCCCCCCCGCCACGCCCCCGCGTCCCGATATTTGACTTGGGTGATCTGGTCACCCTACCGCTGCGGTAGCGGCGGCCAGAGCCCTGGGCCCTTTAAATCGCCCCTTAGCCCCAGGGCTCCCAGCCGCCTCTGCAGCCACAGCTGGAGCGGGGCCTTTAAATCTTGATTTAAAGATCCTGCCTCTTCTGGTTGAGGCCACGCCTCTTACAGTTGAGGCCACGCCCCCGCTCAGGACTCCGGCATACCGGTAAGTCCTTTAAGTTACTTTCATCCCTGTCCTCATGTAAAATTATTATAGTTGGTTGACAAACTGTGAGTCTGTTTCTACCTTCGTTTATGCCAGTGCTACCCCAATTTGCTCTTCTGCATTCCAAAAGAGACAGATAATTTGAAAAGGATAAAATTCAAATACGGCAAAACCAAAAACAAAACCAAATCCAGTATCATCAAAATGTGAGCCAGTGCTACTCAGTTTTTATTCAACCCTCCGTTGGAAATTTTTCCTGAGTAAGGGTTATATAAAAGATAAGTACCGGTAAGTACCTCAGATATGGCCTATTAAAAGATGTGGCCTGGGAAGTTCAAGGGTACTTAACTCTCCTAGATACCTTTGAACATCCCAGATGTGGATTTGGCTGTTTAGCTTTGTTTCCTTAAATAGTTTAATGTGATGACAAAATACTGACATCAGCTCAGAAATATTGCATTATCTGCATGAAGCCTTGACTACGGGGGTGAAATTGACCAGCATAGCTATTCCAAATAACAATTCTGCTATAGCTATTCGGTATAATTTAGCTAAGTGGAATAAGCTAAATCAGAGAAAGGTATTCTTATCCCCGAATAAGAGTGTCCTAAATGTCCAGGCATAGACAAGCCCTTAGAGGTGCACTGATTTTCATTTCTAAACTATTTTCAGAATACCCTCAAAACCCTTGCAGCAATTTATTAAACTGACAGAAATATCTTTAATAAATAACACGCCAGGCTACTTGATTTTGCCAATACAGTGGTGAAGAATGTTAGTTGAATTATTGCACATACTATAAAAATTCTCGGAAAGAGTTCTCAGTTCATAGATCTCTCAGAGAGAGATCATAGAGAAGGAAGAATGTGTGGGCAGGGCAGAGGAGAGGGAAATCTTCCTGCATTTACACATCTTTTCCCTCTAGAGAATCGTTTTGTCTTGCCTCTTTTTGAAACCTTTCATTAGCATAGTAGAAGTTGTACAGTTTATCTAGCTTCCTTTGATAAATAATAAATAGAAGCCCTAATTTTTATATATATATATTTATATATTGTGACAGACCCAGACCAGTGGGGTACAGGAGTCTGGTAGAGGGCAAATATACTGGTCACTGGATGAGTAGTTTTCTGTTCCCTGAGTGACCAGAGCAGGGGCTGCACTAGAGTAATCAGGAACCTGCTAGAACCAGTTAAGGCAGGCAGGCTAATTAGGACACCTGGAGCCAATTAAGAAGAAGCTGCTAGAATCAATTAAGGCAGGCTAATCAGGGCACCTGGGTTTTAAAAAGGAGCTCACTTCAGTTTGTGGTGTGAGTGTGAGGAGCTGGAAGCAAGAGGCGCAAGGAGCTGAGAGGGAGAGGGTGAGGGTGTACTGCTGGAGGACTGAGGAGCACAAGAGTTATCAGACACCAGGAGGAAGGTCCTGTGGTGAGAATAAGGAAGGTGTTTGGAGGAGGTTATGGGGAAGTAGCCCAGGGAGTTGTAGCTGTCATGCAGCTGTTACAGGAGGCACTATAGACAGCTGCAGTCCACAGGGCCCTGGGCTGGAACCCGGAGTAGAGGGTGGGCCCGGGTTCCCCCCAAACCTCCCAATTGACCTGGACTGTGGGTTCTTCCAGAGGGGAAGGTCTCTGGGCTGTTCCCCAACCCACATGGTGAATCTCTGAGGCAAGAAAATCCGACAATAAGCGCAGGACCCACCAAGATAGAGGAGGAACTTTGTCACAATATACGTGTGTGTGTGTGTGCGTATACAGACACATACATATACACATTTTTGCCAGGAACACTTTTCTATACCATATTTTTAAACATACAAGGCAGATCAGCATAGTCCATCAAGAATTCCAGTCTGTAGGCTGCTTCAGAGATCTCACGTCTCAGTTTAAAAACAGTAACTTCACTGGCTTTTTTTAAGTATGCCGTAAGCTCTACCAGCTCTTCAGTGTTCAAAGGCACCTCACTGACTTTGTCTGCAATTATGTTGTATTGATTGCAAATGCTACAACAAAAAAGTAAGCAGACACATAATTATGATGATGATTATTATTAATGAAGAGTGGTGTAGGATCTCATTAATGCAGATTGCGTGTCAAAGGATACTAATGCATCTTTACAAACAAGATATTCTCATTAATACACATAACAGACATGGAATAATTAAGGGCATTCAATTCCAACATCCTACCACTCTTTCAAGGACTGAAGTATCCATACAGTAGAATGCTTGTTAAATTGGCATTAAATTGCCACTGCTAACACACTAAGTTAACTGCTCCCTCCCACACATTTAGAATGTTCTGTTTCAAGAGCTGAACTCTTACATACAGAGGCATCCTTAAGTGCAGAAATCAGCAGCTCATTTATTCTCCTGACATCTACAGAACTAAGCATCCTGCATGAAATTTAGGCAAAAAGATAACATTTACCCAGAGAGTCTCAAACTACCCCTCCCAAAAAAATGAACATGGACAAAAATGGAAAAAATATAGAAGCAAAAAAGACACCCATTACATATCATTTCCCAGCAATGTGTTTTCTTGTTTCAGGTTTGGACTAAGCACTTTTGTTATCCATACATGCACAGTACTCAAGACAGCTCAAGTACAACCCAATTTCAAGAGTAACCATCCATATTTACTCACGAGAAAAGGGATTTATTTCAAGTGAAGCACAATTATGCCAGTAGATTAAAGCTAAATTCATTGTAAAGTAAACTTTCCGCTGGCTAAAACTGGAGTTCAGGGCCTGTGTCTTTCTTGCAAAAGACATCTCGGACATCTCGATATGCAGAACAGGGAACTGTGATCCTTACCCTGCTTTAGGTGGGCATTAGTTCTTGCAAGGGAAACACAGAACCCTCAACTTAACTTCTAGCAAATCAGTAAAAAAGGAAATAATTGTCAAATATTTTCATTGTGATTTTCAGATCTATCCAGGTAGAACCTAACTCAGGAACTTTTAAAAAAAAATTATTTATTTAAAGAACATTTCAGGTCAACTTTACATACACAACATGGAGTCCTTGCAAACCAGTGAAATGTTGTGTTAATTTACAGAAGCCTGTGGATATACCTGTACAAATCCAGCAGATGAATAAAATTTATCTCAGGAATGTACACAGGCACTAATATACAGCATCAACGCACAAATCTAGTGATAGCCATGCATTCTCACATATGTGTACCTCTTATTTAACTCCCTGTTTTCATCCACTTCAAACTCAATCAGCTTATTTTTAAGTGTTTGGGCCCGATTGCAAAGCTCCTCATTCAGCTTTAAAGCATCCAGGCAGAACATGGCGAGAGGGACAGTGACATGCATGGAGGCTATTTCTTTTTTCAGTTTTGTTAAACTGTCAATCTTCTACAAAAGGGAAAAGAATAATCCTATTAGTTTCCTTAGACTCTACAGATGGGAAATGCTACATGAGGGCAAAGAATTATCTGTCAGCCACCAGGTGGATAATATATTTTAAACAGAAATAACAATCCATGTTTACCCATTTAGGGCTCAAATCACTCTCAACCCCAGAACTCAGCGGGAGTCCCCCAATAATGAAAAGTCCACATTGGATGCCATGGCACAAGTTGTCTGCAAAAACTGCACTCAGCCAGGGCCCCAGCCCAGCAGGAGCAGCATAGAAAGCGGGTGGGCTTGGCTAAGAGGAGGGGAGCAGAGGGATAAAGAGAGGATGTGCTGATCAGCACACATTCTGGACAGCCTCCTCTAGTGGGGCTCTGCATGGAACATAGTTTTGCCCTCCCCAGCATAACCTGGCACAGCTGCCCTACAGGCAAGGGGGGATGTAAATTGTCCCCACTCCTCTTTACCTACAAGGGTGAATCATGCCCTTAGACTAGAAAGCATGGGGTGGAAAACTTGTAGTGATCTGTGTCTGTAAACTGCCATGTAAATGTTGACTGTTGTATGAGTGATTAGTAATAATAATACTGTTAGATGTTACCTTAGTGAAATCATCTAGAGAATGGCTTTCCTTCAAAAAATCAGTAATGTCTTGTTCTGCACTGTTGTTCAAAAGATCACTGTATTTCTTGTACACATTTAAGTACCTTAAACACAGAAGAACGTAAATCAAACACACGATCCCAAAATTAGATTTCATGGCAATGGGAAGTAAACATGCAAAAATGACACTGACGCTGCCTTAACATGTTGGTGGATCCAGATAAGCATCAAAGTTAAAAGCAAAAACTTACTTCTGTGGACCAACCATGTTGCTGTCAAATATCCTGGCAGTTTTGTTCACATATTCTGAAACCAAAGATTCATCCACTTTCACTGTACGAAGAGTGGGGTCATCTTTTTTTAATTCTGGAAAGAGTTGCATTTCTACCTAGAAGGAACCCCACAACACAAATACAGCATACTACAGGAAAAGCAAGGGCATTTCACACCATGGCTAGAAGTGTAGAATTCTACCTATCTAGTGATCTGGCAGAAACAGCATCCTGCACTACACTGGCCCTGCTTCAGCAAAGCAACTAAACATGCACTTTAGGAATATGTTTGATGCTTTGCTGAAACAGGACCATAGTCAGGAGTAAGCTCAAAATACTAACTGGGCCACTGGAGTTCAAATATCACATATTTAGACACTTGAGCAGGCATTCAGTGGCATCCAATATGCTTTTAGGCATTGGCATTTGCATTCCTAAATACTGATTTGAGCACTCAAATGCAAGATTCTGATGCTCTGTTGGAGCCTATGTTTAAAAACTGGGCCGACTTTAGGAACATTTTATTTAGGAACATTAAAGAATCCCAGAAGACACTTTTATATAATAGAATGGAATAAATGGGAAAACATAATCAGATCATTTGCACTTTTCCAACTGTCATGAAAGCTAAAGTGTTCCCACTTAGAATAGTTGTAGAAAAATCTGTTATTGTAAGAAAAGTAGCAGAGAGAAGAGGTAATAATTATTTGTACTGTTGGAATAGCTTTCACTTGACAACACATATTCCTTGTTTGTGAACAGTACGTGAGATCAAACCAAAGCAATAAAGCAGCTTGGATGTGAGCAGGAATCCTTTCTATGTTCTCTACTATAATCACTAAGGCTTCCCCAGCTACTGATACATAACTCTATTTGTCTTCTGTATCGGAGTTTTTATACCACACTCAGCACTTTATTAGCTGAAGGCTGACTTATAGGTTTCATTCTGCATGCAGCATTCTCTGCACAATACAGCCCATCTCCCTTCTTTTACCCTGTACCTTCGGAAGTCCCTCCGAACTCTGAAGGATCTCCATGAAGCAGTGGTAGATTAAATTCCAACAATCTTTCCAAAGTGGCTGAAACACAATTTTGGGTTCCTCCACATTGAGTTTGATTATTAGTATTTGAGGGACAAAGAACTGCATTTCTTGATATGGTTCTCCAAAGTCATTCCCATCCTCAAGGGGAAAAAGCACAAAAACAATAAATGCTGAACTAATTGAGTATAACATGCACAACTCAAAAGTCATTTAAAATGACTTAAAATCCCATATATAAACTGAGAACTTTTTAATACACTGCACCATGAATATCTTCATCCCGAGCTGGAGCCTGATCTCTCAAGGTACTGAGCACCCTCAGTCCTCACTGATTCAATGGAAGTAGAGCCCTGACCACCTCACAGAATCAAACCCCTAATGAGTGATAATCATTTTTAATTATTTAGTTTTTAATTATTTTGTTTGCATCCCAATTGTTTGCACAGAACTTGGCCCAATGTCTGGGGGCCTGATCTAGGAGCTACCGCAGAACAAATCATAAATCATCATCATCCAGATGCAGCACTTAGCACAAGGCGGGTGCAGCTCTACACTTTGTCAATATGCTTCTGTGGCTGTTTGCCACAATCCAGCCAAATTTGTGCTACTTACAAATGTTTTGCGTAACGGATTATAGCAGATCCTGGGTGATACTTAACTATTGACACAACCATGTTACTGAAGGGAAGAAATGATAGGCACTCATGTGCTGGAGTCATAGCACCACGTATATTAATAAGTAGTTATCGCCTGTACACATACATGATTTTATGGGACAGAATTAGCAAAGCACTTAAGCACTTTTGACTTCAATGGGACTACTTACATGCTTAAAGTTAAACATGTGCTGAAGTACTTTGCTAGACCAGGGCCTATCTAAACAGCCACACTACAGCAATTCATATCAATAGCTGAAAACTTTTAGAACTAGCTAATTATGGTCCTGATCCTGCAGACTCGTACACAAGTGAATAGCTCTTGATCACACAAGAAGTCCTACTGAATACCGGCAAGGGTTTACAGAATCAGGCCATAAGTTTGGAAGGCAGGAGGAATCCTGGGCATTTACCCCTGAAAAGGTATTTGTTTTGAAGAATGTATAGATTCCTATTTCTACATCACAATGAAAAGAAACGGTAGCAGCCCACTTCATTCCATATACCTTGTGTATCATAAAAAATGCCAGGAGGTCTTCCAAAGAGTTAATAACCATCTCGCGTAGCTGTAATGACATGAGATTTGCAACAGAAGCAAAATACTCTTCAATTTGCTTAGGGGAATCATAGTCAGTCTGGGGTGCCAAATGAAGCCACCTCTCCTTCTGATCAATAAAGAGGGATGCACAAGTTGGAATCCACCTACAATAAAACAAAAAGCACATTTAAAAACCCTATAGACTTAATGTGCTGTATGTAATGAAACCTGCACTAAGCAGTCACCCAAGGGACCAGCAAAACTCAGCTGTGTAGAAGAGACTGGTCTTTAACTAAAGATCAAAGTTGGACCAAAAACCTTGAAGATATTGATTGCTTGAGTTGGGGATGCCTACTTGGGGGGGGGGGGGGGGTTCCATAGTGCTGGCTTCAACATATAATAATAGTGCTTAGTCTATCAACACAAAACCAAATAACTAGAGTTTGGTCTAGCATGACAATTTTCAGTGTGATACAGTTTTCAATCCTCTCAGCTGGATTTTTATAAATATTATATTATTTGTAGAGTATCCAAAAAGCAAATTTAATTTAAACACATAAAAACCATGATGGCAAATTCATGGCACTCCTGTGTGACATGGCTCTTGACACCAGTTCCACTGGCCTATGCCTGGAGCCTCAGTGGAGATGGGGGAGCTGATACAGGTGTCTGTGACATGACACATCCCAAGGGATGGGAGGACTTTTTTGGGTGACTGCAGTAGAATAGGAACAGAGGAGGCAGTCTGAAAGGGAGATGAATAGGGAGCTAAGGAATGAAAGAGACAGAACAAAGGGGAAGGAAGACAGATAGAAAGGGAAGAGAATGTGGGAAAGAAGAGGCAGGATATGGCTCTGTCTTCAGCTGAATTTACACCAGTGTTTGACAACAGGTATCAAGACTCAGGTCCCTCTACCTCTTCCCTTGGGTCTTGATTCAAATTTCAGGGGGCTGCACATGTAGTTAAAGTTAAGCACCTGCTCAAGTGCTGTGCTGGATCTGGAGCTTTACCAGTGCTGAACGTGGTGGTCCTGTGGGTGTGGTCAGGGTCATCCAAGTTTAACACTTGTTGTTAATAAGCAGCCCAGACCCTCTATAATTTTTAAAAAAATTTAATGAATTTAAAAACCTCAAACACTGGAGGCTCTGGGACTTGTGGAGTACCACGTCCCTGAGCCTGAGCTGCTCAATATCTTTCCTGTGAACTTTTTGAAAAGTACAGGGCTCAAGCAGGATTTGTAGAGAACTGAAGATAGAAATAAGCAGTTTTCAAAGAAAGACATTTCTATTCTATTCACAGCCAGCTCTGCGTTCAGACTCCTCTGTGAGCAGAATAAAACCTTCAGTCCAAGCCCTGCTGATTTCAAACGCTTCACATAGGGGAGGCCAAATGGCTTAGGCTAATGCTACCAGTTTCAGAAAAAAGTTCTGAAGCTCAGAGGAGACACCTGAAGATCCCAGGGTCTCCAAGATTTATTTCTTTAATTCATTCTGAATGGATTGAAGTAAACAAGATTATCAGCCTGCTTTAAAAAACAAACAAAACAAAAAAACAAAAAAAAAACAAAAAACCATTCCTGGATGAAAAGCTCTAGAAGAGACTGATGCAGCCAACAAATCCTGTTAGGATGAATGCCCCACATTCCTAAAGGTTGGAAACTTTCATCAGTCAGATGGCTTCCTTTCTCTAGGTTAGTTTGTGAACGCTTACAGTACTACAGGTTTAAAACATAACAGGCATAGTAAGAGAGCCTTGCCACACAATCAATGTCACTTGATAAATGCCTTGGCTCTGTCTCAACGTTTTCCATATAGCAAATACCACAGGATGTAGGGCCTGATCCAAAACCCACTGAAGCCCATGGGAGGTATTCCACTGATGACATGGGCTTTGGATAAGACCTTTAGGGACTAACTGTGCACCTCTGAAGTCAATGGGAATTAAGCCATTCATTGATTCATTTCACTGACATCAGGATTGGGCCCTTATGTAGCAACTGGGGATCATTATTCTGCAACTAAATTCTGTATCATGGACTTTGCATCTGAAATCTGGCCCCTCTGAAATCAATGGGGGCAGGATTTCAACTGTCTTTTAAAAATTAAATATTTTACGTATTATACTCTAATAACAGCACATGAGTATTACAGGACAAAATTCAGCAGTGCTCCCTCCTTCACTACACAATTTGGCCTATCAAGTTTAGCTTAGGATGATCAACTAAAACAGCACCAGTTTGTAAATACTACTAATATCAAAACTAATACAAATATGATAATGTACAAGGCTTCATTCTGGATTTTAGGGTCAATTTTTCAAATGTGGGCACAGTTGCAAGTGTGCGCACATACCTTCTGGATAAGTAAAAACCCCATAAATTGTGCATCAAACTATTCTTCTGTGCATGCAGCTAGTGATAATAATATAATTATGGATAATATAATAATGGGCCACATAATGCTGTCCTTACTCTAGCAAAATTACCATAGCTTTCCTGGAGTTTTTCATTTAAAAAAAAAAATAACAATTTTGTTTGCATGAAGACAGAAGGATATGGGTCAGTGATAATACTTAGCACTTATATAATTACACATGCAAACATTGAGTTTTGTAGGAACAACTGAAGATTCACATTTTTGTGCATTCCCGCATTGCAGTTACCTTTACAAATCTACTCTAAGAATATTCTATTCATCTAGTATTCTTATATACAGTACTGACTTGTTCTGAAGAATGTCATGTGCTTCCATACAATGTCTTCGAACTAAATCTTCAAATTCACTGGGCAGCAGTGGCAGGTCACCTGACAGCATTTCTTTTGTACGAACAAATCTTAGGTCACTAAACCTTTGGAAAATAAAACATAACTCAGATAGCTGTGATTAATTTAATTTAAAGTAAAATTAATGGGATACAATCAGGAGGCTCTTATAAGTAGTTAAAAATGTGAATACTCTTTTTCACTGATGCAACTTGTTTCTTTCCTAAGTTACCCTACATATTTCTGATTCATTTTTACTATCAGCAAACTTTCATGGCTGAGTGAATTTCATTTTGTATTTGCCTTTTTCATATCACAATTGCTTTTTCCTAAAATGATTTGGTTCATTTCATTGTCAGATTCATTATTCCACTCAGCCAAAGATGAACATGCAGAGTGACAGAGTTTCTTCTCTTCCTATGCTCAGTAACAGAAGTAGATATAAGTGTCCATTTTGGCTACACTGTGGGAAGAAAAAGTCAAAATCTGGTCAGCTTTTGCACACTGAGGTTTAGTGCCTAACATGATACACATCCCAGTTTGCAATGTTCTGTAAGTCACAAATCAACAGGTTAGATTCCTGACCACAAAGTGCAATGTTACTTAAATACAAATAACAAAGCTGCAATAGCATACAAATCTGACATAACCCCACAAGGGGGCCCATGATTTTCAGAAGTGGCTAGTGATTTTGCATCACCAACCTGAGACATCTTAAAAGGGGTCTGATTTTTCAAAAGAGTGGAGTGTCCACTCTCTGCAAATCAGGCCCCTTCAGGTGTCAAGTTGAGAACCCAAAAATTTAAGCACCAAAATCACTAGTCACTTTTGAAAATCTTGACTAGGAGTTCTAAGTTAAGGGTGGAGTGTTTTACCATAGGGACTGATCGAGCTAGCATGCTAAAAAGAGAAGTGTAGCTGCAGCAACCCCACCAGCAGGAAGGATTAACCACCCAAGCATGTACCTAGGGTCTCAAATGGTGTCTTACAATGAAAAGAAACAATAAGTTTCTTGCTGATTCAATGTTTCTTGCTTTTAATGAAATGTCTTGTGTCCAGATGACACAGCAATGCAAGAACTAAAAAATCATTACAATAAATCATGGTACGAAGAATTACTCTAACCAATGTACAGTAAGCAAGACATCTTACTCAGTAAACCAGAGGTGTTGTAACATAAGCATCATTGGATTCACTGTGAACAGATGGTTTTCAATCCAGCTTTTTATTTCTTGGTAAACACTATGCCATGGGACTGGTGCACGAATCACTCTCTGAGGAAAAGAGTGTGGGATATTTCCAATAAAGAGTCTCTCTCTCTCAGCTGGATCCATCAAGATGTAATCAACTACAACAAATCATATAAATGCTTGTAAGACTGAATGCATTGCTAATAACCACACATGTAGATTACAGCACACTGGTGCCAGACCAAACACGTGTCATTACACAATATAATTTGGTTACTCTTACATGTCTTTAAAATTAAATTAACATAACACGGTAATAAAATTTTATCTGAGACTATTATTAACTAACTATGTCAGCAAACTAAGAGAAGAATGATGGTCCTCCGGTGGGTAAGGCCCTAGGCCTGGGACTCAGATGCTCTGGGTTCTGTTCTTAGCTCTTCCACAGACTACCTGTAGACAGTTTGTGAATCCATCTCCACAGGCAATCCTTCTGGGTTGTGCTTTGTAAGGGGGCACTGTGGTCTGTGTACACTGTGCTTTCTGTACCTACTAAATAGGGGCGATAGGCCTTGAGAGCCTCCACAATAGTCAGACACTCCAGTACTGCAGCTGAATACTTGGTTTCCCTCTCATTTATCTTGCAACCTCTACAGGCCACCAGTCTGCACCTACCAAACTTGTCAATTTGTTCACAAGCATGTCCAACAGCAACCTTTGAGGCATCACAGGATACTGTGAATGGATGAGATGGATAACAAAGGATCTGGGAATTTAAACACAGCATGGATTAGAAGTCCTTCCTTCAGCGACTCAAAGACTTTTTGACGTTCCTCCATCCAGAAAAAGTTGCTTTCACATAGCTGATGTAATGGCGCTGCCTGAGCTGTGAATTTTTTTTACAAATCTCCCATAGAATCTGCAGAGGCCTACAAACTGCTGCATCTCCTCCAGGTTTGTAGGAACCTTCCAGTCCTTTATAAGGTTCAGTTTCTGAGGTTGGGGCTCCAACCCATTCTCACTGACTACATGTCCTAAGAAGGTGATGCAACTCCTTGCAAACTGATATTTATTTCCCACACGTTTAGAATCCTTTCCACTCCTCCCAGATATTCCTCCCATGTTTTATGGAAACAAATGAAGTCATCTAAATATGTGAAGATGTGTTCAGTTCTCAAAATGTGGGTTAGATCATTTAATACCCTTTGAAACATCCCTGGTGCATGCAGGAGTCTTAAAAGCATTCTGAGGAATTGAAACAGCATCTTTTTCACTGCAACCTCATATACCAAGGGAATCTGACATGGGGGCTGCCTCACAGGAGCTCTCCTTGGCTTAAACACAATCTGACATTGCACCCAATCATATCGCCCAAGTTCTTCATTATTTCTGGAGAACACACTAGCATATCATAAGATCAGCTGTTCTAATCACTTTCTTTCATTTCCTTCCACAGCTGCTTCTGTCAAGACAACGCCTAGCTCTTTGCCTGACTGGGCTACTTCACAGCTCTTGATCTCTGCCCCTGTGAGAGGCTTTGAGACACCAGCTACGTCACTGTCCCCATCAACTTCTTTTTCACTAGCTGCACTTCCTGGTCAGTCAGATTAATTGCTCTTGGCCAGAACTCCCCGTTTGGTGCAGCTGGAAACAGAAGTCTGCTAAACAACAATCATGACTGGATATTGGTAGCTTCAAACACTCCTACAGGTTCACTGAAGCTGTGGGTATTATTGAATGATGACCTGACTTCACCACAACTTTATTTGGGGAGCAGTTCATCTCTGTCCCACTATAGGCATGGTAGAGACATTGCTAAGGCTTCAAGAGTTGCTCCACATTCAGCAGGGACATCTGAATATTGTCCATGGACAAGTCTGTTCTATTAACACCCCAAGAGTTCCCGTGATGCCCTCAGGTTAAATCTACTCCCTATATAACAGTCCTAGAAATACTGGTGACCACAAGAAAAGTCTACTTAGTATTCAGACCCAAGTTCAGCGCGAGCTGGGTTTCTCCTGTTTGCAGTAGCTGATGGTTAATAGTCACCAATTCAACTCCTGAAAAATAAATTTTCTTCCATTTCAGCACTGGCTGTTCATCATGGATCAGATTTATTACAGACCCTGAGTCCAACAGCATTGTGATTTTCTAGGCAGTGATGTCTCCAGACATATAGTAACAGGTATCTGGGCAGCTCTTCAGATGGGCCATTCTAATAGTTACTAGTCTTACTGCATCCTTAACTTTTTGTTTCCCTTATTGTGGCTTCTCTCTGCTTAGGCAATTCCATCTCCAGTGGCCTTTGCTTTCACAATTCCTGCAAATGTCACCTGGTCTGAGACCCACTTGGGAAAGAGTGTCTCTTCTGACCCCTGGGACACTTGTGAATGGCTTGCACTTGGGTCTCCTCCAATTTTTTAGCCATTTAGCTAGCAATCATTTCTTGAAGTGCTGCATCAGTATAAAGGTGTCACCCTGAGGCTGGGAATTAACAGCCGATACCTTTAAGGAAACACCAATTTCTTCTTCCAGATTTTGAACTCTGTATATAATCTGGTCCATAGGTTATCCAGTATGTTATCCTCCTTCACCAGCAGATTATGAAATTTCCCTGTTAAACCATTTATAAACTGACTTTTCACATATGATCCTCCCATAGCGTGCCACTGGGTATATGCCCTTCTGCATTGCCAGTTCCAGATGAGGTGCAGTAGGTTCCACTTCACTTGAGCCATCTCCCAGATGCAGGGAAAGCCCTATCGAACAGTCTCCTTAGTGCGCACATATAACTATGTAGGGCAGGAGTAGGCAACCTATGGCACACGTGCCGAAGGCAGCACGTGAGCTGATTTTCAGTGGCACTCACACTGCCCGGGTCCTGGCCACTGGTCTGGGGGGGCTCTGCATTTTAATTTAATTTTAAATGAAGCTTCTTAAACATTTTTAAAACCTTATTTACTTTACATACAACAATAGTTTAGTTATATATTATAGATTTATAGAAAGAGACCTTCTAAAACGTTAAAATGTATTACTGGCACACGAAACCTTAAATTAGAGTGAATAAATGAAGACTCGGCACACCACTTCTGAAAGGTTGCTGAGCCCTGATGTAGGGGTTCCCCTTCCAGCCTCCTCCTGGCTTGCCATTCCTTTCTATATTTCAAAAGAGCCAATCCCCCTTCACAGTGGTTGTATATCTGATTGTATGACTGTCTCTAAGATCCACGATCCGCACTGGGAAGCTGCCAAAGTATTTACCAGCACCACCATCCAAAAACACTGCTAGGTACTATGCTGCTCCCTCCTCAGTACACTCATTCACAGAGAGCAACATCTCAAAGTCTGTCAAGTACTAGGGTGACCAGATCACCCAAGTCAAATATCGGGATGCGGGGGCGGGGCGTGTGGCGGGAGGGGGCAGGGCAAAACAAAACAAAACACCCCCCCCTTCCTCCACAAGCGCTGGAGGGAGGCCCGGGAGATGCAGGGGAAGCGCGGGGCTGGGGTCAGTGAGATTCCGGCCTGGCCCCGAGCAGGCAGGACTCAGTCGGGCGGTAGGGAGAGTAGGGGGGCGGCCCGCGGGGCCAGGCGGCGGCTGTTCTCCCCCCCGGGCAGCGGGACTCGGGAGCAGCCGCTGCTGCAGCTCCCACTGCCGCGGGGGGAGGAAGCGGCCGATGGCCTACGGCTCTGGTGCCCCCAAACCCTCCGAGCCTGGGCCTGCTGGGGGGACCCAGCAGCGCGCATGCTGCGCCCAGCCCCTGGCCACTCATGTCTGGACTGCTGCCCAGCTGGTGCTATCCCGCGGCGGCCCCGGAGTGGGGGCAGCAGGCCCCAGCCCCCCCGTCCCGCTCGGGTCCCGCAGGGAAACGAACGGGGCTGGGCTGCCGATGCCTCCACCCTGGGGCCGCCGCGGGATAGCACCAGCTGGGCAGCAGCCCAGACGCGACTGGCCAGGGGCTGGGCGCAGCGTGCGCGCTGCTGGGTCCCCGCAGCAGGCCCAGGCTCGGGGGGTTCGGGGGCGCCAGAGCCACAGCCGCCGAGCTTGGCCGTCGGCCGCTTCCTCCCCCCGCGGCAGTGGGAGCTGCAGCAGCGGCTGCTCCCGAGTCCCGCTGCCCAGGGGGGGAGAACAGCCGCCGCCTGGCCCCGCGGGCCGCCCCCCTACTCTCCCTACCGCCCGACAGAGTCCTGCCTGCGCTCGGGGCCAGGCCGGACTCTCACTAACCCCGGCCCCGCGCTCCCCCTGCGTCTCCGGGGCCTCCCTCCAGCGCTTGTGGAGGGAGGAGGAATGGTGAGCCTGGGGAAGAGGCGGGGATTCAGGGAGGGAGCCAATGGGGGAAGGAGGGGGCGGAGTCGGGGCGGGGGGGGGGGGGCGCGAGCACTTCCGGGCTCCAGAGCATTTGCTTGTTTGTCCAGTGTCCCGACCTAACATTGGTCGGGACGCGGAACAAACAAGCAAATATCGGGACAGTCCCGATAAAATCGGGACGTCTGGTCACCCTAGTCAAGTACTCACAGAGTCCAGTCTTCTCTGCATGATCAGTAAATTTCTTCTTTTGCCATCTTGAAGCCACCATTTGTAATACTTGCTTATAGAATCAGAGATGTATTGGGACAATGCAAGTACCAACTCTAGTCACACAGGCAGGACTGAACTTTGTGCTAGCTCCCCACCTCCTGGTCAGATCAACAACATCATAACATACACAACAACACTAAGATACAGTACCCATCGGCTGTTGAGATGGAGTCTACACTAATCGTTACAGGTCACTGAATCGTCGTCCAATCTAGCATCAAAGTCAGATTATCACATCAATTTTATACTTCAGTGGAGTTACTTCTGAGATTATCAAGTATCAGAGGGGTAGCCGTGTTAGTCTGGATCTGTAAAAAGCAACAAAGAGTCCTGTGGCACCTTATAGACTAACAGAGGTATTAGAGCATAAGCTTTCGTGGGTGAATACCCACTTCGTCAGACGCAGTGGGTATTCTGCGTCTGACGAAGTGGGTATTCACCCACGAAAGCTTATGCTCTAATACCTCTGTTAGTCTATAAGGTGCCACAGGACTCTTTGTGGCTTTCTGAGCTTATGTCTACAGTTAAACAGTTACAATGGCACAGCTGCAGTGCTGAAACTGTGCTGCTGTAGCACTTCAGTGTAGACACTCACTACAGCCATGGGAGGGGTTCCCCTGTCACTGTAGTGAATCCACCTCCCTGAGAGGCAGTAGCTAGATCAACAGAAGAACTGTTAGGTCAGCTGAACTACGTTGCTCAATGGTGTGGATTTTTCACAGCTCTGAGTGCCGTAGCAGAGTCAACTTAACTTTTTAGTATAGACCTGGCTTGATTTACAACCACGTAAATTTACAACTAGGTTCAAAAGCCTTCAGGCTAGAGTTTAATTCTCCCAGTTCCCCTGAACAGGGAGCAGTTTTTGTTGCACTCTGTAACTCAAGCTGTATCTACACTGCCACTTATGTCGGTAAAACTTATGTCGTTCAGAGGTGTGAATAAGCCACTCCGCTGAGTAACATAAGTTACACTGACCTAAGCGTCGGTGTGGACAGAGCTATGTTGACGGAAGAGCTTCTCCCATAGACATAGCTGGCACCACTCATTGGGAGTGGATTAATTAAGTCGATGGGAGAGCTCTCTTCCGTTAGCTTAGAGTGGCTACAATAGAGAACTTACAGCGGCGCAGCTGCGCCAATGTAAGCTCTCTAGTGTAGCCATAGCCTCAAATACTTTCTTTCAACTTCCCATACTGCAGCCCTTGGCATCCCATACTGAGCACTGAGGCTCAGGTAAATCAAACTGATTAAGTTGCCCCATTTCCCCTTTTAAAATGGATTTTCTCCCTTGAAAGAGATCTTTCAATTACGAGGTGCTCCATACTGGGGAACACCCATCATGCCAATATCCCAAACTGCGGAGTCATTCCTGCTGCACCGTATGCAAACCAGCCATGCTGCTCACACTGCTTGATCTATTGGTTAGTAATGCAGGTTCTCACTGCTCTTCCTTGAGGGAGCACAGAAAGGGATAAGTACTTATTTCAATTTATCTAAATTCTGTAATGACAATCTGGTTCCGATTCATACACAGATATAAGCTCCTTCCCAGCCATCCCCTTAGTAATTCATAAAAACATGTGTGCATACCTATCTCATAAAAGGTATTTCAGCCCTGGCACAACACCAGCATTTCTGTGCCAGAACTAGATCTGTGATGGTGGAGCAAATGCTCTACTGACAGTTCGGTTCCCAGACCTGTTTGAAGGGAGTAAGCAATTGGTTCAGTACCTTTAGAATTACAGAAAGAGTGTGAAGGCTTGTCCACATGGGAGATTTTTCCAGTTATACTGGTTTAATTATACAGGTATAATTCCAATTGTGAATCCTCTTATTCTGGAATAAGACTGCCTTTTTTTTTTTTTTTTTTGGTTTAGCTTTAACCACCACCAAAGCCACATAAGCTAAACCAGAGAAAGGCACTCTTATTCCTGAATAAAATTGTCCACTCCAGGGGTTATTCTGGATAACTATAGTGGTTTAAAGTGGTATTGCTATAATATTCTCATGTGACAAGCCCTTAAATTGGGATATGCTGGCCATCATTGAGATTGGAAAAGAAACATAAGTAAACATAGTATTTAGTGACATAGATAGCTGAAAGACGGGAAGATCTCTGTCCTGGAGAACTTACAATGTAACTTATTCAAATAACAGTAATTAACATTAGCAAAATACAGAATGTAAGGAAAGCCCGAGTGGAAATTCCAGTTGAATATTTTGAACTGATCCCCACTCAGCAGCTACATTTGGAAAAGAGCAATAAGTCTATTGGCTCTTGGGGCTACCAACCAAAGTCTAGCTGGAAAATTATAATGAATCTACTGGAAAAAAAGAGAAGGGAAGAGAAAGCTACACTTGAGAGGTCATTGTTTTATCAGAATCATTTCCCTCACACTCAATCTCCTGGAACTGAACATTAGTGAATTTCAATACTTCTAATCTTCTTCTGTATTAGCTCTTTCATTTTCCTATTTGTCGAACATGCTCAAATGTAAAAGTACCTTAACCCTATAATTATTTCCTATTTCAGTTCCATGTGTTCCATTCTCATTAATCCTGTAATGATTTAAATGAAAACCTTTAACTCATGACATTTATGGATCCTGGTGTAACAGCATTGGAATTCAGTGGAGCCATGTAAGAGATGAATTTGTCTCATTGAATGATATTGTCAGGTTATGCAGAACTATGCTTTCTTAATATGATTTGAGCCTGCATTAGGAATGGGAAACTGCATGTGAAGGGTGTGCCCAGAGACTACTGGTCTACCGAAGTTGACTCTATATTAATTGAAGTCTTATGGTGCTTAGTAAATAAGGATACTTGATGAAACTGGAATTAAATGTTGCATTATCATGGATTGTATCTTCACGGAAATATAGAGTGATTCCACTGACCTCAAAGGAGTAAGTCATGTGGAGCTGAAAGAAAAATGAGGCCCTTTATTTTTGGACTGCAAAATCACTGCATCTGCCAAAACTACTGAGAGGTTTGCCCTCTTACCAATGTTTTTCATGAGGCTGATGTGGTAGTCATCCTGAATCTCTTCTGTTAAACTATGAAGCAATGTCTCCAGATTTGGGTTGGTAAGAAAATGATTTGGAATTTGCTTTAAAATCATGTCTTTCACTTCTTTATCCTGGGGCGCCAGCATGTCTTTCCGTATTCCATTATGTATGTAATAACAATATCTCTGTAAAAATAAAAATATCCTTATTATATTGACTTTTAAGACAGACAATTGACCATGATTAAATACTTTCCAGGTTTGTTTGGTTTTTTTAATCTCCTCAACTCTTTTCACAGGTAGAAGGCACTTGGACTATCATGTGCCTTGGTTATTTCAAACTTGAGATCCTTTTAAACCAGTACAAATTTCTGATGTAATTTTTTTAAGTAGTTCCATCTGCTTAGATATATTGTTCTGGGCTGGACCAACTAAAATTTAGTAAAATGCTGCTATTTGAAGTGCGAGGCAATAATATGAGCGGTTATGAATTTGGTTAGATGCGCTTAGATGCAACCCACTGGCCTGGAGAACAGACTGAGGAGTCAGAAACTATTAAAAGAAAAAGGAAACAATTGGGAAGGAAATGGAGGCAGATTAGGGTTAAAGAAAGAGTTAAACACGGTTTGTTGTATTTAGTTTTTATACATGCTGTAGCAGGGTGAACGCCCGCTCCAGCCCTGAAGGGATTGGAAAAGCCCTGCAGAGGGCTGGGGCTGGGTAAAAGGGAGCAAAACCCTGGCTGATTGGGGAAGTGGCTGCAGCTGGGGCCACGCCCCAAACTGAGCCACTCAGCCTGATAAGGCGGCCAGGGCAAGCAGAAGCTGAGCAGTCTCTCTCTGACAGGAGAGAGAGACAGGCCTGGCTGCAGGGAGCTTACCTGGGGACCTAGAGTGAGGCAGGGCTGGGGAAAGGCCTTGGGGGCTGGGAAGCCCTAGGCCAGCAACTCCCCAGGCTGCAGGGCCTGGACTTAGGCCATATAGGTATTGGGGTTGCAAAGGGGCAGCCTGAGGGTGGGTAAAGGCAGCCAGTCCAAACCCCTTGTTGCTGGTGATGATTGGCTGATAGACTGCAGTCTGCCCCAGGGTGTGGGGGCTAGATGGTGACTGGCAGTAGCCATGACTGAGGCAACATTGGGATAAGGGGTGGGGGTTCCCCTGGGTGGGGAGACCCAGAGGGAAAGAGTGGGGTACTGCCAGGGGGGCAGCACCTAAGCCAAGGGCACCGGGGTCTGGGAGGGACACGGGGGCCAACGACAGGTGGATCACCGGCCCGCAGAGGGCGCTCCAGAGGCTGGTGAGCTAATTCCCTGGATGACCAGCAGGAGGCGCCGCAGGGGTGAGTCCACGCCTGATTACATGTGCGTTGTCTGGTGCATAGAAATTTTTTTCTTTTCCCAATTTAAGTGGGCATAACTGTACATATTCATACTCCTGATTATGATTATCATCACTTTTCTCAACTTAAAAAAGTGAAGTTAATACCTCTATATCACTTTCCGAAGGTGACTCTTCTTGTTTATGTATCTCCTCCTCGTGTTGGAGCATGACAACAAACTGTTCTTCTGGAGTCAATGGTTGGGTGTCTGAATAATATATGATGCCTAATTCTGGACTATGTCTATCTGAATATAATGAATTTGAATCTATACTGTACAGTTGGGTTGGTGTGGTTCTGAAACAAAAGGGCACCAGTTTAGTATACTTACAACCAGAGATGCATTCTCATAACATTCTGGACAAATTCATGCCCTGTTTTCCAGTGGTATTATGCTGAGGATGAACATGGCCTATTCTACAGTACTCAGCTATTCGTGAAGATGTAGTAAAGCCATACACCAAATTGCTTCATTATAAACAATATACATGCTGCCTTATATTGTAATATGAAAACTAGCCAGTACATTACAGGTAATGGCAATGTATTTTACAATATATATACACAATCCCCCAGTTTGAAATAGTCCAAATTTGGTGACCTTCTGGGCATGCGCAAAAGACATCTGTTTGATAGGGCGTTCAGAGAGGGCTGGCTGATCATTTTAATGCTGCAGACTTTTAAATTGCATTGTTAATGTGTGTTGGGGCACCTAGTGTCTTGGATAGGCATCTTTTAAGTTATTTTTAAATCAAAATAAACGAAACATAAAAATATGTATGGGTAATTATGACAAAGGTGGGTAATGTTATTATAGGAAAACTGGTAGCACCACCTATTATTAAGGTTGACTGACATTTTACATCAGATCCATTTTCAGTTGTGTATAATTTTGCCAAACTTTAACCATTTAGGCTGAAATTTTCCATGCCAGGTGTCTACCTGAGGTTGAATACCTGTGGATAATTACAGTCAAAGTGGTTCAGCCATTTCGGAGAATGAGACTAGAGAAAAATATGTTTTGTGGGTTTTTTTACTCATGTTACAATCTGGTAATCTTTTCTTTGAACAGCTCTAGTGCCCCCAGGCATGGAGCAGGGTTTGAAATGTGGTACAGGGTGGCCTTTGTGTCAGATGTCCCCTTTTTGCTGTCCCCATTAAAATCTGCCTACATTTAGCCAAGTTATAAGCCACTGAAAAATTGCAGTTTGCACATAGGCAGTAAACTTCTTAGATTTTAGAAGATAAATTCCACAAAGATTCCATCCGCCTTGGGCATGTTCCAGCCAGGGGCTGAGTAGAAATTTCCCTGCAATTGCAGCTCTGGGCTCCTGATGGCCATGATGGTCCGTCCAGGCACCTGAACTGAGAACAGGGAGTCTATCTCTCTTGTTCTCTCAATGACGTCCCCAACCCCCACACACACTTGCAGGAGCCTGTACTGAATGCAGAGGGAAGATCTGTGGGGGGAGGGGAGGGAGAAGATGGAGAGAGTAGACTGGGGACAAGGGTCCCAGATGAGGAAGACTGAGACTGGGCCTGGAGGCTAGCAGCAGGGGAATGGAGAGGAAAACTGGAACTGGATGGGCAAGGAGACTGGGACAAGGAGCCAGGGAAGGAGATTGTGATTGGGAGCCAGCAGGGACAGGGAACATGGGCAAAGGGTTGGGAGAAACGGGATCCCACTGGAGGCCAGGGCATGGGAGATAGATCAGATGAGGAGTCAGGGGAAGGTGGGAATAGGTAATGTCTGGGCATGGAGATGAATTGGGAGAAAAGAAACCATTATTTTCCCACTATCCAAAAGTACTGTATCTCTGAAAAACTGATAGTGTAATTAGAGCATATTTCTAGTTGTCTTGTGACTACTGCCTGTGACTATATCATCTATCTATGCACACCCCAGGGAAATGGCTCAGTATCACAATTCATTAAATGTGCCATCTTATATGCTAGAAGTGAAATTCATCCCTCTGCAAAGGACCAGCAAAAAGTGCTACATGAGCTTTCTGCTGGCCCTCTCTGCTCAGGCAGGAATTTCACAAACAGATTTTATAAAAAACATAAAATTTTATTGTAACTACATCCAAACTAAGAGAAAAATTAAAGCACCAGGATATTGTAAGTGTGTCAAACTGCAGAGCTCTAATTCTGAGACTGATTTCAGCACTCCATATCTTTATGATCAACTATGGTACATTACCTATCAGAGTCGCATTTACTTCTTTGTGCAAGTCTGAGCCTCTTCTCAGAAGGTGCAAATTCTTTTGAAGCTATAAGTATCAGTCAAGAAAATAATTTGTAATAACCTTATTACAAATTATTACAAAGCAGAGATACATGAATTAACTACAACAGACAGTGAAATAACAGAAAAATATAATCTGCACATAGAGGGCTAGGGTCCTGATTCAGCAAGTTACTTAAACACATGCTGAAGTACCTTGCTGACCTGAGGTTCAGAAAAGCCTTCAGCGTGTGCTTAACCTTAAACATGTGCTTAAGTTCCAATGACGTCAATGTTTAAGTGTTTTCCTCAATAGGCATGCTTAAGTGAAATAGAACTTATATTTCTAACTTTTACATATAGGTAGTGCAATGTAATATCTAAAGGTAGTGCGATAAAATATGAAGTTCTAACAAATTCACTATATATGACTAATTTGTGGACAAGAGGCTGTTATGACAGGCTTTTCAGACATAAATAATCAATCGCCATATAATGCCTTTTCTCCAAGGAAACAGACCCTGATTATGACTGCATTCCATTTCACATACCTTTATTCATTTGAAATGCATGTGAATCCAAGAAAACAGGTGAAGAAACAATGGTAAGAGGCTTAGTGACCCAAAACAAAGCCTACTTAAGTAGTGTGCAAGAGAACAAAGTGGACACTAAAACTCTTTTGTCAAATTCCCAATCATTTGCCAAGATGAAAAGAGAGGAAGCAACGGCCTGGATTAACAGACAACAGCTTTAGACAAATAAAGTAATGGGAAGTTGGCATACTACATTATAGCAATCTTTCACCAATAGCAGTGGTTTATGATGAGATGCTAGAATCCTCAGAAGAAAGTTCACAAATTAAAAAGTAGATTTTAAATTGTTGTGACCTTGTGTTTGCATACCATACAAGGCTCTTCACTAGAAGGAGAGCTTATGTGAATGTAAGGATTCTGTTGCCCCTGCACATTATAAAAGAATCAGTCTACTGTTGATACTGACTACGACTTGCTGGAAAATAAGAATTTTGGTCTGTGAAAAATGTTGACGTTTTTAAATTTGATTTCGGTCCACACTAAAATGAAAACAAGACATTCAGAATTTTTGTGTGACAAAACATACCATCCTGCCTCAGAATAACCAAGAGACTGGTGATTAGGATTCAGGACATGGAGGTTCAAGGCCCAGTGTCTGAACGTGGGTCTCTGACATCCCAGATAAGTGCCCTAACCACAGAGCTATTAGCTAATCTGGCATGGGTCTCTTTCTTGCTCAAGTTGTATGGGCTAAACCTCTGGCCATTTTATAACCAAACTTCACCCAAGAAAGATTAACAGGAGAGAATGGTCAGGATTACAGTGACTGCAGATTTGTACTGCTAATTAAATATGCAGAGATCAAATGAACCATTAGACAACTTGCTAATATATGCAAGTATGGATACGCGGTGAGACTGCTCTCTGCTTCGCTGAACCCAATGTTGCTCTCGCCATTGCAGGGGGCACCATTTTATGCAGATCTTTCAGTTTTAGATCACGTGCAGTAAGCGTGTAGTTATTAGCTATGGAATCACTCGGGCTTCGGTAATAACGCTGTTCTTTAAATGGAACTGCCAAAGTCCATGACGCTCTTTGCATCAAAGGAGGATAATAGCTGTTCTTAAGGACAAGCTGAAATTGAAAAATAGTAATATTATTAAGTCATTGGGCTATCTAAGAAGTGTCTTCCTGTAGCTAGCACAAGAAAGAATAATTGCTATTTCTTAGCCTGAAGTCAGCCTAAAACTCTTGGCTCTACCACATCACAAACACCAGTTCACATTTTGCACTGACTGCTATTTTAAAAAAAAATCTGTATGTTTATATAACGCTCATGAAAAGTTCCAGATTGACAGGCCTGAAGAATGAAGTTAGAGACGAGCGACAGCACAGGCAGTAGCACTGCAAGCTTCCCCACATAGCCCTACCAGCGAGCCTCACCCTTGAGCAGGAAAAAACAAGGGCACGTCACTCTCCACAACCACATGATCCTTGGCCATTCTGCTGAACCAGTCACCCAGAGAGTTGGTCAGTGTCGGTTCCAGTGGTGTTTCTTGTGATGTGGATGTTTTGTCGCTGAGAAACACTAAACTTATTTCATGCAGGTCACTGAATTGCCATCAAGTTTTGGTAATTACCATCCTAAGCTGTAGTAACCACCAGCCTAGAGGTGAGCAAGGGTGAGGTGAGTGGGTGAGCAAACCACTGAGCCATTTGGTCCCTCCCATAAAACAGTTGGATTCAATTGTATCCTGTTGTAACTTCAGTGGACTTAGGTTAAGTTCACTATTTTGATTTTTTTTACAACATGCTCAAGTTCATATGCAATACACAAATGAGCAGTAAACTAAAAACAAATATTTATTTTTAAAGACAACATTAATATCACAGTTAGTTAATTTTTTTTGATGAAATAGTTTTCCATTTGAAAATGTAGTTGTCAAAATCAAAACGTTTTGCATGAATATACAAAATGTCAATGAAAATGTCAATGCAAACATGGTGAAACTCTTCAAAAGGGAGAATTTTGTTTCTACTTTATCATTTTGTTTCATTCCGACTTTATTGTTTTGTTTCAACCTTTAATTTTTTGAATTTTAACTTTTATTTTAATATCTATAATATTTAATATTATATACGAATGTTTTGGCATTATCAAAATGTTTCAAGAAGGTTCTTTTAATGTATCTGAATCAAAATATTTCAGAATTTCCATTCCACAAAATGTTTTGAGATTTCAACTTGCCCTGATTCAGGATGAAAACAAATTTTGAAATATTGCAATTTCCTGTGAGGGAGAAATTTCATTTTCAGACCAGCACTAGTTACGATGTTTATACTCTGGAATCATTTTACTGGTAAAATTCACACAAACCTGAGATGAAAATACCATAACCAATATTTTCTCTAGTTTCTCCAGTTTAAAGAATAACCCATGTTAAAAATACATCTAGTTGATGTTCATCTTCAAGTATATATTTTATATCCTCATTGGTTTGATTTATAGCCGGTATAGTGATGCTCTTACATTTATTCAGCTTAGTTATAGGGGGGAGGGATAGCTAAATGGTTTGAGCATTGGCCTGCTAAACCCAGGGTTGTGAGTTCAATCCTTGAGGTGGGGATTTAGTTGAGAATTGGTCCTGCTTTGAGCAGGGGGTTGGACTAGATAACCTCCTGAGGTCCCTTCCAACCCTGATATTCTATGAAGAAGGTGAATATCTTTTGTCTTGATGTATAATATATTCTAACAGTGGCAATTTAGAATGAACAGCTCACTTGTCATATGACCATATATGGTAATATTCTTGAAAAAGAATGGTGTTCTTAACTTATTTCAGTCATTATTGGAACTTCATTGAATAATTTGAAAATGTGTCTGAAATGTAGACTGTTGTGGAAAAAAATAAATAATGTCGGGCTTTCGGCAGCAGAAAAAAACCTCTACAGCTTGTGTCCCCCGAAGAACTGACTACTGGCCTTCTGAGCTACTGTATCAGACACGAAAGCTGTGCTTTACTTAGAGGAAGAAACAGTCCCCCTGCTGGCAGCTAGGAAATGCCACATTAGACATCATGTAGCTATATCTAGCTGCCCCCTTCTGAGGAACACCATCTGTCACTTCACACAGCCTGACTAGCATATATGGCAAATAAGCCAATCTGGCTCATGGGAATGACAGTGGGGGACAGAGGTGGTGACTTATTTTTCCCAGTGAGTGCTCCACCCTCGCTCTGCCCTGAGGCCACACCTGAGCTCTGCCTCTCCCCGCCCTCTCCCCCGAGACCCCACCCTCTCCACCTCTTCCCGCCCCTGCTCCGCCCCCTCTCCCAAGGCCCAGCCCTCGGTCTGCCTCTTCCTGCCCCCACTCCAGTCCCTCCCCAAAGCCCCCCACCTGCCTGCTGCTCGCTGCTTTCCACCCTTCTCTGAACACCTCCGCCAGCTGCCAAACAGCTGATCGGTGGCCCCCACCGAACAGCTGTGGCTGGTGAGTGCTGAGCACCACCTATTTATTTTTTTTATTTTTTTATTTTTTTTCCCCCCGTGGGTGCTTGAACCCTGGAGCACCCACAGAGTCGGCGCTTATGGTTGGGGAGACATTATCTCTTCCTCTCATAACATCCTTCTGATCCTGTATCACTCTTAGAGCCTGAACCTGCGTACACTTACACATGAGTAACTTTACATGTCTTCAATGGGGTCTTATCAATCAATATATGTATCGACAAATTATTTAATAGTTTTTAATCTTACCCCATCTCCATTTCATTTCTTCTCTTCTTTCCTACATTTTTGTAACTTTGAATTTTTCCTCATCCTCCCCACTTCTCTATCCCTTCAAGCCCTCTTCAAGCAGTGCTATAAAGGGATCTACTCTGTTAATCAGCTGAAAGAAGAGGAAATGTTTGCAACACTTATGCCTAAATGCGTGTGTAACACCGAAAGACCCCAGTTGTCAGCGGGGGGGATCAAACCTCTGTTAAACTTATGTCCTGTAGTCCCAACTTTAATGGGACAGCTCACATATATAGAGGCTGTGGGATGGGATCAGGTAGTAGATTCCTTACAGAAATATTTTCATACCCAGAGCGAGGAAATGCACATGCCTATCCAGCATGAATGTTCTTCAGATCATGGTTTCTGTAGCTCCCATTTTAAATGCATATTCCACTTTCTTCTCACATTTCATCCCACTTAACCTTTCCTCACCTAATAAAATAATGCAATGAAAACATAGCTACTTGCTTTTTCACCTCTTTGTGTAACATCATTACTAGCATCAAGTTTTTAATCATTTAAAATAGCTTTCTTTAATAGGTTATTGACATCCTGCCTTCCATTCCCCCACTTCTTTCCATTCCCTCGAGAGCTGCAATTAAACGTGTCTGCTCAGCTGGCCATCACCATATGACCTCTGGAAAGGCAGAGTATTAAGACATGAAATAACTTCCTTCCATTTGTGTTACTGATGCAACTTTTTTTTCTTCCCCAGTCTATCATGAGCTTTAGTAAAAATATGATAATGATACAGTTGGCCAATTTAAAATAGATGATAAAACCAGATTACAACGCCTGCTGTGGGTTTTTCTTATGATCGATGTGGCTAATCTTATCAGTAAGGAAACAGGCATTCATACTGCTGTTAAAGTGCACTCATACTCCCTAAAGTCACTTTTGAAAGTTCATAGGCTCTATTCTGTTCAGTTTCTTATACCTTGCCCATCACCATGGTATCTGAGAGCTTTCCAAAAGAGTTTTCAGTAATGTAACTAGCATAGGTAACTAGGCTCTTGTATAATTCTATAATATTTGGAAAGGGGGAGAGTTAGATAAATCTAAAACCTGATTAGCAGCCTAAGCTGCCCTTTACCTCATCATCTGCTTAAAACCTGAAAATATCCAATGCCTGCAGGCATTCCAGTACTCTACTTAAAAGTTGTATATCGGAGAAAAGATGACACATACCTGATACAGTTCTGAGGGTTCTGTTGTGGTTGCAGCCGGCAGAGGTGGTAACTCTGGTATCCCTTTGGAATGACTCATATTATACACAGAATTATTTTGGGACTAGAGAGAATAAAAATGTGTTTTACAAAAAGATTTTGAACTGCATTGCTTGACAAAGGACTTCATTAATGAAGGATGGAGTCACTTGTTTTTCTTAGAAGAATAGTATGTTGCAACTGTTCTAACATAAGAGAGAACTGATATTCTTACTCAGAGCAAATCAGGTTTTCTGGCAGCACTGTCATCTTTGACCTCTTCACAGCCCAAGGACAAATGTGTCTATTTCAAAGAAAAACCTGACTTTGGAGGCATCTTTCACTTGTGGATAAAAACTCTGGAGCAAAAGCTGATATTCCAAAATTTAGGTTTAATAAAAAGTGTTCATGTTAGGAAAAAAAAAATTAAAGTGTTTATCAAAGTCTGCCTCAAGACACAGATGGCTCACACAGTTAGGTGTAGCCAACAGGACCACAAGGAAGTAACGTCCAACGTGCCCAGCATGACTTCCAACCTCTATTGATTTCCCTGTGCATCAGAAACCCATTTTGTAGCTAGGTGAACTGTAAGCAGCATTTCACTGTAAGATCAAACAAGACTCAAACCCACACCCTTCAGGATCAAGCACCTCAACCAGTCAGTCACCACACCTGTTTTACTTTAAATATTTGCTCTAGCAGGTTTGGAAGGAATTAAATATTGCAGCATTGTAACAGTGAATACATACCAGAAAGTGAAACTGACTAATCCTTGTTTAAGCTGAGTAAATGCAAAAAGTAAATACAGGGCTTTTACTGGGCAAAGGAAATTAGAGTTTAAAAATTGTTTCAATTTCAATTCAGGGAGTCAAGAACTTTACAGCTCCAAAGGAAGCTGTGCTGCCAGGATGGAGGAGAACAGCAAACAGAGTAGAGGGATGGGCTCTTCACATGTGCACTAAATCCCATAGGATTTCAATGTAGATGTCAGAACATCTATCAAGTCACAGAAACATGCCCTCAGCAGCCCCTTTGAGGGGCTGATGTGCTGAGATAGCTTTCTGGGATTCTATGTGGAGTTTTCTCAATACATTTCCCCCTCTTATAATTTCTTCCTTGTGTGTAGGGTTCAGGAGGTGCCCAAGGAAATTATATTAAGTGACACTAGCAGCAAAGAATGGTGGACTTGCAGACTCTAAAATTTTACATTGTTTTATTTTTGAATGCAGTTTTTTTACATAATTCTACATTTGTAAGTTCAACTTTCATGATAGAGATTGCACTATAGTACTTGTATTTGGTAAATTGAAAAATACTTTTTTGTTTTTTTACAGTGCAAATACTTGTAATAAAAAAATAAATATAAAGTGAGCACTGTGCACTTTGTATTCTGTGTTGTAATTGAAATCAATATATTTGAAAATGTAGAAAATATCCAAAATATTTAAATAAATGGGATTCTATTATTGTTTAACAATGCGATTAATCACGATTAATTTTTTTTAATCGCTTGACAGCCCTAAAATATATAAAAAAAAAAAAAAAAACAGGTAACATTTCATATGGAGCTAGGAAGCACATTAAAGGATCACAGAAAGCTATAGTACCATACTGCAACAACTATTGTTTGGATTCCTCCAAGTCTATATCCCAGAGGTGGGTAAACTACGGCCCGTGGGCCCATCCGGCCCGCGGGACCGTCCTGCCCGGCCCCCAAGCTCCTGGCCCGGGAGGCTCGCCCCTGCTGTCCCTCCTCCCCTGCAGCCTCAGTTCGCTCGCGCCGCTGCAATGCTCGAGTGTGGGCAGCAGGGCTGTGAGCTCCTGGGGCAGCGCAGCTGCAGAGCCCAGCCTGACCCAGTGCTCTGTGCACTATTTATAGTGCAGTGGCAGCGGCGGCGTGGCCCGGCTCCAGCCACCAGTGCTCCAGGCAGCATGGTAAGGAGGCAGGGAGCGGGGGGGTTGGATAGAGGGCAGGGGAGTTCGGGGTGGTGGGCAGGGGGCGGGGGTGTGGCTAGGGCCCAGGAGTCTCGTCAGGAAGGAGGGGGGGTTGGATGGGGCGGTGGGATCTGGGGGCAGTCGGGACAGGGAGAAGGGGTGGTTAGATGGGGCAGGAGTCCCAGGGGGGCCGTCAGGAATGAGAGGAGGGGTTGGATGGGGCAGCAGGGGGCAGACAGGGGACAGGGAGAAGGGGTGGTTGGATGGGGCAGGAGTTCCAGGGGGCCAGTCAGGAATGAGAGGAGGGGTTGGGTGGAGTGGTGGGAGTCCGGGGGCAGTCAGGGGACAGGGAATGGGGGTGTGTGGATGGGGCAGGAGTCCCAAAGGGGCCATCAGGGAACAGGGGGGTTGGCTGGGGCAGGAGTCCAGGAGGGGGGGCAGATAAGAGGTGGGGGCCGGGCCACGACCCCCTCACCTAACCGGCCCCTGCTATATCCCTTAATAGAGCCATAAATCCCAATTACAGCAGATGGGTAAGTGATAGCAGAAATGTGTAACATTCAAGTACACAGTATTTGGAGGCCAGTGCATTAAATCACCATCAAAAGGGCAGGTATTATCAGTTGTAATTACACTTCCAGAATGTATTCTTATTTCTATAGGATGTTTCTTTGATACATTTTGTAGCAAGAGGCTATAGACTCTTGATCCATGTGGCTATACTAGAGAACACTGTCCAAACTGTATACAGCCAATCAAATTCCTTCTTTTTTGATACCCAGTGAAGAGCTCATTTATAAATGGGATTTATAAAAGAAGGAATCTGACCTCCATAGACTATTCTCCAGCACACTAATATACAAGATAAATCATAGTTTTGGGCCACACTCCATGGTCCTTAATCAAGCAAAACTCCACTGAAGTCATCAGGAATTTCACTTGATTAAAGACTGCAAAATTTATTGGCATTTTTTGTTTGTTTGTTTTTGAAGTGAACAAACAATAGAGTTTATTAGGAGTTTGTTCTACCTGAAAGTTTCAGGAGTTGGTAGGAAAGTGAATATTCCTGCTAAGGCAGCTCTTGACATGCCATAAAAGCCTTTCCAAAAATTAATATCCTTTTAACTTAGCGTGCTTGAGCTATATTACCTTTTCAGAGGGAATACTTTACAGAGGCTAACGTGTGATTAATATTTAACTACCTGGAGCTTCTTTGAACACTCTGATCTGTAAACCAGCAGTAAGGATCATGAAGAATCCTTAATGATAAAGTGCCAATTGTGTTCAAGGTTTTCAAATTTCATTGTGAATACTTCATAGAGCCCCAACAATAAATCACTCACTTACCCTCAGGAGCCTTGGAGTCTGTGTTGGCTTCATTGTAAACTTTGGTCAAATTGTTTCTTGTTTGTTAAAATGTATAGATTAGGTCAATGTTTTTCTTAAAATAAATAAGCTCGTATTAGCTACCTGCATACAGAAAATTAGGGAAATAGTTTCAGGACATAGTTTCCATTCAGGAAACTAGAGAAAGTGTTATAATAGATGCCTCTGCCTTCCGGACACCCCGGGAGCTGGAAGGAAACAGTTCTCTTCAAACTCCCTCCACCTGTCTCTTCCTCTAGTTGTCTTCTCCCTCTCCCATGCTGCCCACACTAAGATCTCTTCTCCCTGCTACACAAGCTCTCTTCCTTTTCTACCCCACTTCAAGCTCACTTTTTCCCTGCACCTCATCTCAAACTCTCTTCTATCCCCCTCCCAAGCTTTCTTCCAGACACCTCCTTCCCCAAGCTCTCTAGCTTCCTTTGCTCCCACCCCCAGCTCCCTTCTCTGCTTCCTTCCATGCTCCTTTCTCCCCCCCCCCACCCCATATTCCCTTCCCTTCCCCACTGCCTCCCACCTACTCCTTTTCGAATGCCCCAAATTTGTGGTTTTAAGTAAACAATTTCACACACACTTATTGCTGTGAAAAGTGAACAAACATCAGAGTGTGAAGGAGACAGACAGACAATGCCCACTAAGCCTCTTCCTAATGTAGTTTATTGGGGCCGGGGGCAGGGGAGATTTGCTACCTGCTGCTGCCCTTCTTAACCACCTCCTTGCCTGGCTGCAGCTCCTAGCGCAAGTGAACTTCACTGACACTCTGCCCTTCACTTCTCAGCCTGGTAGCCAAGGTGACAGCATTTTCGTTGCTAGGAGACATAAGAATGACTCCTTTTCCCCCTCCTCCACAATGGCTGAAGAAAAACTCCTCCCAGTGTAATCTTATGTTAGGGTAACCAGATGTCCCGATTTTATAGGGACAGTCCTGATTTTTGGGTCTTTTTCTTATATAGGCTCCTATTACCCCCCACCTCCTGTCCTGATTTTTCACATTTGCTGTCTGGTCAACCTATCTTCTGTACTGCTGTAGCCAGGGAAGAATTGTTCAGGAATGAGTCCGTCATTGCTATGGGCTTGTTTACTATTATGCTGCTGAAAATTACAGGGATGTTTTGGGACAGATTATGGTTACCTGGGGTAGGGCTGGGGGAGCCACCCATCCAGCAGAGGAGAGGCAAATCAAAAACCTCAGATCTGAAAGGGAAAAAACACACGGATTCAAATCCCTGAATCCAAACTGCTCCAGGCACTTTTGGTTCTGGTTCTGAACCAAAACCCATGGGGTCCCAGAAGTTTAGGTTCAGATGTGGGTGCTTGAAACCCCATGCTGCCCCAGCAGATTCATCCTGCTCCCCTCAGATCCACCTGCCATCCACTTGTCTTTCACCATCTTCAGAGAGAGAATCCTGGTATCCTGACTCTTTTCACCATCCAAGTTATTCAGAGGCTCCAGGGTGGCCACTACCCCACCCTGAGCCTGGTACCTCTCCTCTCGCAACTCCCTCAAGAGGGCTCTGGCAACTACACGCCTCCCAATGGGTCTTCTGAAAATGATAAAAGACAAAAACACCACATCACCTGTGGGTGAACATTTTTCACAAAGCATTCCCTCTATGTGCGACCTCTCAGTCCTCATCCTCAAAGGAAACCTGCACACCTTCAAAAGACAAGCCTGGATGTTTAAATTCATAACTTTGCTAGACAGTAAATATCATGGAATGAATACAGTCACTGAATTTATTACAATAATCTACAACCTCTCCCTCCCCCATGACTGGAGAGATGTTAACAGGCCACTTCACCTTGAATGATCCCTTGAAATATGTGTTAACTACTTACATTAAACAATCTGTTCCACCTTGTATTTAGCTGTGACGTTTCCCAGACCTGAAAAAGAGCTCCGAGTAAGCTCGAAAGCTTGTCTCGCTCACCAACAGAATTTGGTCCAATAAATGATATTAGCTGCTGACCCACCTTGTATCTCTAATATTCTGGAGAACTAACATGGCTCCAACAACACTGCATACCCTTCAATAATGTCAGATATGAATATTTTTAGTAGTCTTAGAAAAACCCTCTTACCTTTCTCTCTCTCTCTCTCTCTCACTCCAGTCTTTGAGTATTTCTTTTTTGCTGTGCATCTTTGAGTCCAGAGCCTAATATAGGCAGTGGAGCAAATTTTGAGCTGATTTAGGCCTCCATCCTTCAATTTAATAAATGGACAGATCCTTACACCTGTACAGTACGACTGAAGTCAATAGGTCTCTTCAAGGGCACAGGGTTCCATTGAGTCTGTTAAAGTAGCTCATTCATAAAACTTCATTTTACTTTAACAAGACTGTTGCAGAATTTATACAGAATATGCAAGGGAACTTGGAAGGATTCCCCCCCCCCATATAGAGTGCATGTTAAAAGGGCAGTATATGGTCATATATCTTTTTTTTTTAAGTTTTCATCTATGTTACTAACCACCTTTGATTACTAAAGCCCCAATCCTCTGTGAAGCTCCTTGCAGTATCAGGGTGCAAAATAGAAAGAATTTTAAAAATCTAATTTACTTTTCACAAGCTGGGGTATTTACTTTTTTCATTTCACTTAACTGAGACAGCTAAACTAAATTGGTCAGTTTCACTCTCATGAGCAATCAGTTTCATTGTCAGGTTCCCATGCCCTAAACAGAACTCTGCGATGTTTTGGTTACATACACTATGGAAGAATTTTTAAATCTAATAAAAAAAAAATCTATTTTCATTGACAATTTTTAAAAAAATAGTGAAACCAATTATTTTCAGTTTTGTAACAGTCTTAATGATGACAAAAAGTACTAATCAGAAACTTGAATATTTTGCACGTTTCTGAACATACTTAGCATTAAAACTTCTATACAGCAAAAAGAACTAATAAAGTAAAATTGGGGCATTCAGATCCTGCATCTGCCACCAGTGTAATGAATCCATAACCACCCAGCAACTTCCATTTCACTATACTTCATACTAAACTACTTAGAAATTCACAGCAGCATTGGGAAAACCCTCAGCTACTCCTACTCTGAAGGCAGGATTAGTGATACATAGTTCAACAGTTCCAAGAGCATCCAGTAGTAGGCAGTGGTCCATCCTTATGCTATCCCGTTCATTACAACACCCTACCAAGTTCCTTACCAAAATTCTTCCCACTGTATACCGTCTTTTGCCAACTTGCACGATTTTATCAGGAGTCTCATGATGTTTGGCGACCTTCTTAAAGCCCCAGTTCCTGGAGTAAAGAGAGATTACATGAGAAGCTCAGCGTTTATTTATTATTTTTAAGTAACATTATATCTCTAATTTTTTTTTATTGAAAATGTAACCAAAGTGTATTGAAAGGCTCACAAATCAAAAAGCAAATAAAATAAACCCTAGTTTTTAAAAAAATCATGATTTTTAGAAAACTCTGATTTTTTTTTAAAGGATCTGACATGGTTTTTGAATGCTTGGGCACTGTACTGTACACTTCTGTTATGGAGTGTGCTGTCTGTCATTGTCTAACAGGCTGCTACCGTCCACCCCAGAGTTTCCTTTATTTCAGGAGTGAAGCTGTATCCCACATTAGGGATCTTTCCCTACTTCTCTGCAAACCAAATCTCATCTACTGCAAGCTTGCCACAGCTTGTCCTCCTCCGCACTTGCTGCCTGGGCTATATTGCTCCAGCCTATTATGCCATCTGCTCAGATTTCCAAATGAAACTTACATTTTTCAGTGTGCCAACACCCAAAACATAATGTGGCTGGATAGGATGAGGCGGGCATTTTACAAATGCAGTAGTTTACACAAAGTAAAATAACAAGGAACACTTTTGATTGATTGGAGAGATCTGAGCTGCTGTCATGAGCTAAAAATCTTTCATAAAGCCACATGCCTCCTATCAACATGTGAAAGCTAAAAACAGGAACATTTAGGGGGGACAGAACAGGAGACACTGTCAGTACTGATCTAACATGCACACATACAAGGCATTTACATGGGCCTGGCACGTTCCACATGTGTGGGCACACCAGTGCCACATATGTGCACTGGGGTATCCCTATAGATAGCACTGGAAAGGGCTTGGTATGCTGTCATACATGGCACTGGTGTGCTCCATATCTGACATTGTCATGGGCTTGATATGTTTAATTCCACACATGGCACTGGCATGGGCTCGGCAAGACGTTTGCATTTTGTGTATCCGATTTGCCCCTCCCCACCCCCTCTGATCCTGCCATCAGTGTGCAGCCCCCACCCCGCCCCTTCCCATACTGTGGCAGGCAATGTTCTGTGGAGACACACCAGTGCCACATGTGTGGGTGCAACAGCGCCATGTTGTATGTGAACATGCCAGGCCCATGGAAATGCCTTGTACGTGATGAGCCTGCTAGACCAGCACCCACAGTGTCTCCTCAAGTCCTGTGCCGCCCCGCCCCGCCCCCATGTCCTTATTCTAGCTTTCACGCATAGGCAGGAGGCATGTTCCACATGACAGCAGCTCTGCTTCCCAACCCAGCAGGGGGAAGCGGCGGCAGCAGCAGCAGCCCAGCCCCGGCCCAGCCCCAGCCGGCTGCTGCCTGCAGGCCCGGGCAGGTTGCTGTCCCAGTCCCAGCATCCGCCAGCCAGGCCGAGCCGGGCGGAGGCTGGAGGGAGCGCGGAGGCGGCTGCCCGTCGTGGAATGGGGAGTCAGGCTCTGAGGTAAGGGGATCAGCGCCGTCTCGGCCGCGCGCCGCTGGCTGGGGGCTTCGCGTGGAGCCTCCTCGCCCGGAGGCGGGGATCCGCCCGGCCTGGCATCAGGCGGCGGCGGGGGGGACCCCCCCGCGCCCGCAGAGCCGCTGGGAGAGGCCGGCCCGCCTGGTCCCCAGGAAGAGGCTTGTCCCACGGTGAGTCCCCTCCCCGCCCATCTTGGGGCCCAGCCCAGCTCCCTCGTCTCTGCTCCAAGCTCCGGGGAACTCCCCCTCCCTGGCGCCCCTCCTCGGCGGGGCAGAGCGCTCAGGCTGCCCTGCGGAGAAGGGGGAGGGGGTGTCTGGGTTTTGCGCCCAGAGCCATGCTGCCTACGCCCGCCGCACTGCTCGTCCCCAGCGGGGCCTCCTGTCTTGGTCTGTTCCAGTCTCTTCTGCTGGAACACCCCCCCTCCAGCAGTGTAGTCCCCCTAGGAATCAGCCCACGCTGCCCACTAAGCTTGATCTACACTTAAAAGTTAGGTCATTACAGCTACGGTATTTAGGGGGGTGAAAAATCCACAGCCGAGTGCCACAGCTATGCCAATCAAAGCCTGGGATTTGTAGACTTGCTGACCAAACCCACACTGTATATACAGGTCAATCAAAGAATGCTTTCCCTAGACCTAGCGCTGTTACTCAAGGAGGTGGTGTTCAGGGGTGCTGGAACAATGGGTATAGTGAGGGTGCTCCCGGTGCTGAGAGCCATTGAACTAAACTGTAAACCCTGGATATGATGGAAACCTCTTCAAGTCAGCAACCTTAGTTCCAGCACATATGGTTGTGGTCCTACAGCAGAAAAACCCGTGTCTGTGCTACAGTGTTAGGCTTTGTCTACACTGGCAACTGAACGACAAAACTTTTGTCTTTCAGAGGTGTTAAAAAAACACCACACCCCGAAAGACAAACGTTTTGCCGATGACAAGCGCTCTCCTGCCAACAAAGCAAATGCCACTCGGGGGCAAACGTTTTTTGTCGGCAGAAGAGCTCTCTCCTGCGGACAAACCCTTTTAGCGGCACATCTGTAGTGACACAGCCATGTCGCTAAAAGGTGCATAGTGTAGACATAGCCTTAGCTGGGGCACCATAGCTATGCCACTATAGTCACTGTAGTGTAGACATGGCTTAACTTGAATGCTGAAATAGAGATAAATCTCCTCCTACAGACCATATTAATACACACATCTTGGAGCTTCTCATCACTACTATATTTTGTTCAAACTACAGATCATTAGTTTCATCCTAGATAGAATAAGTCTCAGACAATACTTAATAAGGATTATTTGTCAGGGCTTGTAGGCAGTGTTTGTAATAGTACCTGGTAGGTTTCCCCTCTTACCATTAACAACTAGGATAATAGAATTTAGATTCACACGTCTACTAATTATTGAATATGTAATTTTGTAACTTCCCATTTTAACTGCATCTGCCCTGATAATATTTTTGAACTCATGATTTGTCAGTAAAAATAATATTGTACTTTGCTTTTAAATTTCAAAGGAAACATGATTTTGGAAGACACTGACTATATTTTAAATTTAATTAACTGGTAAACCCCATTTGAAACCTCACTTGAAACAGCACTAATTGTGTAATTTAAAAAAAGTGAACATGCAAGGAGATACAGTCAATTTTAAATCTAGTCAATTCAAAGATTAAAAGTAGTTTCATGTACTACACCCTCCCTTGAGTCCCTCTGTCAAGTTTTACATCTTCCACTTTACAATTTTTTCCCCTTGTTGCTGTGTGAAAGGCTTATACAAACAAGAGGAAACTGATTATGGTGAAATTGATTATAGACAGTGATGTAAAATTACAAGGTAAACTTTCAGAAAACTAAAGGTAAAATGTTTTCTAAACTTTCAATTATAGTGTTCCTTGCAGCAATAATAGGATAAACTTTCAGATAAGCAATTTTAAGTTGATGCTGCCCCTTTAAGTTTCAGGAGCATATAATGTATGTTCAAACTGTTTGAAAGCAGCTTACCTCTGCTCTATACATTGATTTGTAATGTTGAACAGTGTTTGATTTTAGCTATAGATATGCGTCCATATACAGGTGCATATAACCTTATTAATGTAACCTTTGGAAATTATTGGCTGTTCAGGCAGAAATGAATGTGGTATAATACCTAAATAGGTAGAACTGAGTTCCTACTGGGTATTTGGGTACATTGTTACTGTTAAGTACAGGATTTATGCTATAAATTAAGAAGGTCAGAGACATTTTATATTTGTGATACTTGAACAATGAGAAATAATCTTTCTGGACTTGGGGATGTCTCAGGAGAGTTGTGAGTAATTTAGACTACTACATTAAATTTTATATGTTTTACATGTAACATTAACATCTATAATCAACTAAATATTTCTGTTTCAAACAAGAGAAATTTTCACATAATCATGCCCAAGCCTGTCAGTAATTCTATCTTAACTTTTAAATAGGGTGGATGGCTAAAAAAGCATTAATTCTCCAGAAGAGGATTCAAGATCAACACTGAAAGCTCCAAAATGTCAAAAGAAATGCAAGAACTACAGAAACAATGGCACTCCATGATGCAAACCATCCACACCAACTCCAATGTGGGTTTTGGATTATTTTATAATTTTACAGAGCATTATTTATAGAATACTTCTCCTTTCATCATTGCTGGAACATCATGCCCAATTTTATTTTATGGTTGTATGATAATGAAATTTAATTATAAAACTAATATTGAATTTCCAAAGAGAAAATGAGTTCTTTCTTTTAATAAGAGGACTCAAAAGGAACTTTAAAAAAATTAGGGGCATTTCTGTGGTACTCATTACTGTAGCATCTGAATGCCTCACAAATAGTAAGGTTCACAACAGCTCAGTAAAGTAGGTGGCAAATATTATCGCCATTTTACAGATAAGGAAACTGGAGCATAGATTAAGTGATCTGGAACCCAGATTTTCTTATTCTTAATAGTATGCCATTACCTCTCTGGTGCGTTCACACCAAAACACAGCATAAAGAAATTGATGTTCTACCTAAAGAAATTGATCTTCTCCCAGCTGCTGGTAGATGGAGGTTGCACAATGGTAGGAAACACATGGACCATTTTTTGTGTAAGCATTAATTTTAGAAACCACCTTTATTTTATATTTAATTTTTGCATAGACTCCTCACAGGTATTGCATATGCATTACCCCATGATTTAACAGAGAGAGGGACTAATTCTGGGCCTTTGGAAGTCAGTGGCAAAACTTTTATTGGCTTCCAGGAGAGCAGGATTGGGCCCTGGTCAGTTTTGGGCAGCAGATCTATTTTGTTGTGATCCACCAACACAGTATTTTTTCCCATTGATTTTTCAGTGTTGGAGGAGTAAAACATAAATGTGCTAAAAAAATAGTTATCTTTATAAGGTTTAATTATTTTGAAGGGGGTAATTGTGCAAGCTTCAAATGACAGTAACCTTTCTGGGCACAGTCAGAGCTTTAAAAACACTTAGTGCATATCTTTTTCCAGGTACAACAGGGCTGTCATCTCCCTTTCATGCTGTCTGGCTACAGGGAGTTCCCTCCTCCCACATCTTCAGCCATGAAAGAGGGAGAGCTCCTTTAAAGCTTTACTGGTATAACTGTTTTCACTGGGGATGTGTTTAGGTTTTTTTTAAACCAGTATAGTTATACTTGTAAAAAACCTAGTGTGGACACAGTTACACCAATATAAAAGTGACTTATGTGGTATAGTTATTCCTTCCCTTATATGGGAAAAGACCTACTAGTATAAAGCATCTTTATACCGATATAACTGCATCCACACTAAGGCTACATCTACACTACAGGGGGGGGTCGATTTAAGATACGCAAATTCAGCTACGCGAATAGCGTAGCTGAATTCGACGTATCAGATCCGACTTACCCTGTTGTGAGGATGGCGGCAAAATTGACTGCCGCGGCTCCCAGTCGACGGCGCTTACTCCCACCTCCGCTGGTGGAGTAAGCGCATCGATTCGGGGATCGATTGTCGCGTCCTGACGAGACGCGATAAGTCGATCCCCAAGAGATCGATTTCTACCCACCGATTCAGGCCTAAGGCTACATCTACACTACAGGGGGGGGGTCGATTTAAGATACGCAAATTCAGCTACGCGAATAGCGTAGCTGAATTCGACGTATCGCAGCCGACTTACCCCGCTGTGAGGACGGCGGCAAAATCGACTTCCGCGGCTTCCCGTCGACGGCTCTTACTCCCACCTTCGCTGGTGGAGTAAGAGCGTCGATTCGGGGATCGATTGTCGCGTCCTGACGGGACGCGATAAATCGATCCCCGAGAGGTCGATTTCTACCCGCCGATTCCGGCGGGTAGTGTAGACCAGGCCTAAGAGGGCTATACCTTTTTAACTATACTGGTATAATTAAAGCAGTACAACTTTCTAATGTAGATGAGCTTGCAGTGTCCTTACATATAGAGGAGGGGAAGTTTGCAAGTTTATAGGTGAGGCAGGATCCCTGAAAGGAAAATGTATGCCCCTTAATTTAGAAGCTTTGAAAAAATGTCGTCTAGATACTCGTCCTATTAACAGGATTTTCAGATTTTTAAACAAATATAGCTCATTGGAAGCTGGTAAAACGCCACTGAAATCAGTTGTGTTATACCGTGGACCTGCATGTTTTATTTGCCATTTTGACTTTTGATACTTATTTTATTATGCACATGTTGAAGTTTGTCAGTATCACAATGAACAGGATACCCCTTGTAAATTATTTTAAGCTATTGCTGAGGAATCTTCACCTCCTACTGATCTCTCTTCATTGTTTTCACTTTACTGTCAAGTTTTTAAAGATGCTAAAATACATGGTCTGCCTTGCTAAATCCATTGTGATCTCTGCCTTTGTTTCAACATGTGTTTGAGAAACTTTTCTTTGATGTGTTCACTATAGAATTTTTGAAGCATTCAGACATGATGTTGTTGAGTGCCCTAAAAGTACCTAGACAGACGGATGCTCATACTTTTGAAACAGAATGGCCACTGCCTCTGACATTAATTCATCAGCTTATGTACTTATAAAATGTTTGTACCCAAAATGTCACTAAAATGGTTTTGACCCCTTTCTCAGGTAATACAGACTTCAAAAAATTTAAAATTAAAATCTGATCTAATTCTACTTTTCTTCTTTCAATCGTTTACAGGTTGTTTCTTTTATGAACTCTCGAGTTGGCCAGTACTTAGATGATCATCCTTTTGTCGCCCTGTCACTGTTGGTGTTTATTGCAGTATCTGCTATTCCTGTTGCATTCTTTCTGATATTTGTGATTTCAACAACCATAGTGGCCTGTATGGGGGTTATCGTCATTGAAGGTATTTTCTTTATCTATTTCCTTACTACAAAGATCAGTAACGTTTAGGACAAAGTTAGTTATTTAAAGGATTTTCCTTTCTCTTATCTCTGACCTGCAGAAGTTCTTGGTGCAAGCAAATTGTAATGATCTTTTTGTGCATGTCTCTACTTTCAGAAACAGCAACAGTCTTTTAATACCAGAATAGTATTCTAATTAAAAAGGGAGAAAGGATTTTCCTGTCTTGGGTGCAGATAATCCCAATGCTGTACACTGTTAATCCATTTATCCTTGCCATGGATAACTTTCATCTCTGGCCTTCAAAGAGATTTAGCAAGAGCACATTTAGAAGAGCAAATAGTTTTGTTTTTTCTTCTGGACTGTAACAAATGTCATGTATTAAAATTACTTTCCTCAAGCATACTTCCAGATCTCCTGTCCACCACCAAATAAACTTTGGGCCTGATTATTCCTCTCCAAGGCTCCCCCATGGAAAGCTCTCTGTGAGCCAGCGGATTGACTTGGGGCAGGATGCACATTGTTTGCTAATCAGCCCTGTGGAGCTCAGAGCGGGAAGATGATGTATTATCTTTCTGTGGTGGGGGAACCTCTGTAAAGACAGCCGTTAGGGGAGGTCATGGCAGTGTAGCCCCAGTGGAGTTATTCTCCATAGCCAAATTGTGGCCAGAGCTGCTGGGGTGGCACAGAGCTTCTGTGCAGAAGATCCTAGCCCCCCACATCTCCCAATCCTTTCGGATCTGCATGGAGCCTAGAAGATGAGTGAAATTTGGGGGCTGGCCCCACAGGCTACTCCACAGGGAGATAAGCATCACCCTATGAGAATCATCAGGGGAAAACTCTGCAAGGAGAACCTCATGGAGATTTCCTCCCCTTTAGCCCACAGGATTTCCTGTGGATGGGGACTATCAGGCCTTCAACTACTACACTGTGAACAGATCAGCTAGTTGTTGTGCTACACCATTTTCACTGATAGTTTGAATTTGGGACGGCAGTAGATCTCCTGGACCTGGTGTGTATACTTGTATATGTATTTGTGCAAATAAACTAATTCTCTCTTACTAGGTGTTGTCATATCAGTAGGTGGCATAGCCCTTCTTTGTGTGCTGAGTGGCCTGGGCCTCCTTTCATTGGCAGTTTCTGGAGTCCTGAGTATTTGCTACATAGCTCTTTCAACTCTCATCAACTACTGGCATACTCCAAAGTAAGCATTAACATAGTGATCTGTACTGTAATGTCAAACTGCAGCTGTGGCTCGTCATTGGTTACCCTTTGGTTAACTTAGGATAATAAACTCGTCATTCTTGGTCAGTATAGCATGTTACTCTGACCATTAATATGCAGCAGATATCTGTCCAGCCACTAATATTAATGTATATTTTAATAGGAATTAATATAAGGACCTCTGGCTCTATTTTCTACTTACGGAAGAGGAGAAAGAAATAGTTATATGCAATTATACAAAGCACTTTTGATATTAATGTAGCCTCATGTCAAACAGGTAAAATTATTCAACTTTTAAAACACAGCAACAAATTAACAGGGTTATGTGGCTGCTTTAAATATTAAGGGCTTGAACGTACCAAATAGAAAGGATTAAGCCACTGTAAAGAAACACATGGTCTGAGAATGCTTTTAAAAATCCTGACTGTTCAGTTCATGCTTTTCATCTTTTCCCTCCCCTTTATTAAATGAAGCTCTTGTAGAACTTTAGGCATGGTTTGGGTTTCAGTCATTTGATTCCAGTGGTATTCTTGATCATTATGTAACTGTTAGTAATTCTTTAGATTACTAAATTGAAAGAACTTTAACAGTTTTATTTCCTCTTACTATGCACTGTGTGTGTTTACTTCTCGACTTAGAAGAAGAAAATAGAATAATTTTACTTTTATAGCCATTTTCTAGTCAATTTACTTTCTGGTTCTCCTGCATTACCACAATTATGCAATGCTTTTGTAGCAACCATTGCAAATAAATATCTATTTTAAAAGCAAAACAAGAAAACCTTTTAAAAAATTGTGGAAATATTTCTGTTAGTGTTAGGTTTTGTAAAAGCTTGTTTTATGAAACCTGTAACTTATGCTTTGGTCAGTTTTGACACGACAGTGTTCTTTTTAATTACACAACCACCTTTCTCTAAGGGCAGGTCTAAACTTAAAAACGCTGTATCGGCACGGCTGTATCACTGTAGCACTTTAATGAAGACGCTCTAAGACAACGGGAGAGAGCTTCTCCCATCATCTTAGTTAATCCATCTACGTGTGAGAGGCAGTAGCTATGTCAGCAGGAGAAGCTCGCCCACTGACATAGCGTTGTCTACACTGGCACTTCGGTTGATATAACTATGTCGCTCGGGTGTCAATTATTCACATCCCTGAATGACATCGTTATACCAAAGTAATTCTGTAGTGTAGACCAGGGCTAAGATGCAAGAAGTCTTGGGGCTCCTCTACAAATGCAACTAAGTCAGGACACCTGGTTACAATACTGTTCCATCTTGTAGTGCAGACGGGACCTTGACTGTGTTCCATAACTGAGCTAAAGCCTTGTCCACTCTGCAGAACACAGTTAAGGTCCTGTCTATATTAGAGATTGGAAGCATGTTTTAACTGGGTCAGGGACAACTGTATTATAAATGGTCCAGCAGACTAGAATGTATTTGTATTGTAAATGACGGCTTAAGTCACACTGTTACACGTGCATTCTGTCTTAGTGAGTGTAAAAGGAGCTAAAGAGGGTTAAGCTGGAGTGCCACCTATAGCCTGCTTCTGTTACTACTAGGGACTAGCTCTATCCACGTAGTACTACTTTCTAGGGTCCAAATCACCCGTCCAGCAGAAGGCAGACCTGTAGGGAATAAAACTGAGGGTTCCATTGGAGGATTTTTCTCAGATTTTGCATCTGCAGGGCAGTGTCCCTTCCATATCCAAGGACAAACAGAACCACCTGTGGATCCTAAGGGATTTGCCAAAACATAGGATTATCAGGCAGAAGCCCTGTCTTTGCGCTGGCTCCAAAGCTCCCTGCCACTCCTGCTCTCCAGCAGCATGGTTTCAGTGGAATCGTTCTGCTAGGTCTTTTAGATCACCTGATGCTCCCAAAAATTTCCCCTCCTTCCTCCACATCAGTGTTGTTCCACATTATACAGCCAAAGCTAAAAAAAATTCATCATATTCATTGCAGATCTTTGAGGGTAAGTGGACAACATGCATCAAGCCCATCCCCATACATGGATCCCTGGCTCCAGTGAGATAATCGCTGGGAGAGCACCCAGATAATTCAATAATAGTTGCTCTAGAAATGCTAGATAATAGGTTTGTCAACCCCCATACTGCTCAACTTTCTTTGTGTTGGGTAAGATCTCAACAATCTCCCGTGAAAGCAAAACCCAGTAAATTCTTCTCATTATACAGCAGCCTGGTAAAGAAGCAAGAAGCTAATGGAAACAGTTTGCTACAGAGTAGTCCTCCTGTCTTGGACCCTTCTAACAAGAACACGAAGAGCGAATGAACAGGACTTTCCCGGTTTCCTGTCTTCCTTGATATGCACTTACTTGTACTGTTCTGAATTGTAACTTTGTGTTTACCTGTCAAATACTCAAGCTTTGTGCGTTGTTTATGGAAATTGAGACTCAATATGCCTCTTTGGTTGTTGCTGTAAAAATGCATAGGAACAGTATCTTAACCTGTAGTCAATTCAGTGTCATACTAAGTGTACAGGGCATGGTGAGAAATCTTCCAAATACACTACAGCGTCCAATCCTGTTGCTATAAAAGCAGTAATTTCCAATAAAATTGGGGCAGTTTTGTGCATTTGTATGTTTGAGATTATAATTTGGGGTTAGAATTCTAATCTTAGATGGGGAATCAAAGTGGAACAACCTGACTGCTGCAGTTGGATGTTTTTGCACTTGGGAAATGGCAAAGCACAGCAACACAAGGTAACACCTGTTTGAATACTGGAAAAATATTTTTAAGCCTTAACAGTGGTTAACAAAATATCTGTGTGGTAAAGAACTAAGCCTGCACCATGTTAAATATATATGTTGTTGGAAAAACAAGATAAAGGAAATTTTACTATGTATAATATTTAATAGCCTAAACCAGTGGTCCCCAAACTGTGGGGCGGACCCCTTAAGGGGGTGGGGAGGAACGTTCAGGGGGGTGCGACAGGCCTGGGCCAGCCCCCATGGGGGGGCAGGGAGGGAGCACCACCTAGCTCTGCTCCTGGCCCCAACCACATCCCCAGCTGCAGCACTGGCTTCACTCCTGACCATGGTGCCCAGCCCGAGCTCTGGCCCTGCTCCCGGCCCCAGCTCCCCACTGCGGCTCCCAGGGTGGGTGGATGGGGTTTGTGGATCAGATAAGGGGGAGGGGGTGAGCAAAAAAGCTTGGGGACCACTTGTCTAAACTCTTGCATGTTCTGATAAGTTATTGAGAAGGGATACCTTCCATCCCACAAGAGGTGCGGGTTAGGGGCTTAGTGTTTTGCCTTATGTGTTTGAATGTTTTTGAAAGTCTATTTTGCTTACCAATTTTCACTCTTTGAATATGTAACTTCTGTGAACTTTTTCTGGCAGAGGGCAAATACTAACTAGCTTAGCTTAAGTAGTAACCTCGTGTATCTCAAAGATATTTAGTTTAATAAAGTGCTATTTGTTTATCTGGGTTGTCTTTTTGCTGTTACCCTGTTTATCCTTGCTAAAGTAACAAAAACAAGTTTTCAAAACTTAAACCATAATGAACATTACTTAGAACTAGATTTCAGTTTTTTTACAAGCTCTCTCTTCGTTTTTTATTAACCCAAACACGTCACCTTGTGAGTTATTGCTAAATAAATTTCACAGCCACAAGCTGTCGCCAGTTTGGCATTATTTGGGGATATTCAGCCCTCCTTGTCTTTAAATGGGCAGCAGCATTCTTGGTCCTCAGCTGGTATAATGTTGCAACATTGCATGAACTGGTACACTGTTTGTCTCTAAACTGAAGTTATATTTCAAATTATCCCTCAAAACAAATATGCCCCTTAGTGTAGACCCAAATTTACTCCTGTCTCGCACAAACCTGCTGTGTGACTGTAACTTAAATCAGGAATGCTCTAACCTAAAACTAAAAGATTTGGCTTTAAACACCTCCACAGAGACTTTTCTGTTAAATGAACTTAAGGTAATATACCTCTTCTGTTCTTTGAGTCCCTCCTTTCCAAATCTTTCACATTTCAAATTTTATTTAAGCCATGACAAGTTCAGAGTATTGGCTGCAGTCTTTACTAGTTGATGTCCACACTTTTTCAGATGAATCTATTCTGCTTAATGAAACTGCAGTCCAAGACACAAAGTTCACTTTAATTTTTCACTGTGCTGGTAAGTTTGTCACATGCATATGTGCAGTGAGACCCATCTTTGGCTGTGTACTATATTACATACATACATACATACATTAGGGTTCCATCCTGCAATGTGCTCAGTGCGCTGGTCCTTTCAATAAAGCACTTTCACACTTAACTCTAGTTAAGAGAAGTGTGAAGTGTTTGCCTCTGGATAGAACATTATGAAGAGAATTTCCTCATTATGGACCCCAATCCTGCAAAGAGTGTTTCCTCCCCCACATTTCATAACATGGTCAAATCAAAACATACAACTTTTTACCTCCTGTCATTTGAGCTAAAGAGCTGTTTTAAAGTTTAAAATGGGCATTTTTTTCCTCCACGTTCCACATACTGGGGGGGGGGTGGGGGGTGGGGGAAACAGTGGAAATTATAGTATTTTGCTTAAACAAAAAAAAACCCACCTTAATCTTTGGACTGAGCGAAAGCCTACAACATTTCATCCCAAAAGGTGAAATAACGATCTTACACTGGAAGTGTTTATGTAACTTTAACAATTGTTGCTACTCCCAGTTTTGGACCACATCCTCAGCTGGTGTAAATCACCACAGCTCCACAACGGAGCTATGTCGATCTTAATCAGCCAAGGATTTGTATGGAAAAACATTGTAACATTGCTGCAGAATGCTGCACTTTTATTCATGTTCAGTGCTAACCAAGAAGAATTCACATCACAGCTGTAGTTAGTACAGCCCATCGGCAAGTTATTACATACGCTTCTGCCATCTGTGTGAGTAGTCTTACCTGCCAGCTTCCAAAAGGAAAGTGCGTTGTTGAGTGAAGCTTTCAGCAGTGGCTGTTATATCTACAAGTGTGCTGGCTTTCAATTGTTGCAATAAAACAAACACTTCCCTTTGCACCTAGAAGAATTGCAGACCCAAAGTAAGGCAAGAGCATTGTAATGAAAATATTGATAAGCAGTAATTGCTTTGCACTTGTGTGTGAAGAAACTCATGTAATTGCAGTTACGGTGACTCCGATTTTTAAGTGTAGTGTGTTTCTTCATACATTTCCCTTGTTGCCATTGATGCTAATGGCACAAACTTGTGCATAACAATTTTCCTCTTATCTCAAAAGCAAGAGAGGAGATGGTTAAGTCCTATTTTCTGAAACAAGTATAAAAGCATGCCCCAAGAAAGGAAGCAAGGAAAAATTTGGAATGACTGGGAGTCAACTCTTAATACTTTTCCTTTCAACCAGCCTTATTTCCCTGTGCAGATACCAGAATGGACCAGAACTGCAATGACCCAGTTGAGAATGCAGTTTGCAAATTAAAGAGACTCCTGAGGGGCAGTGTGACCCAAAGAGTTGTGATGCTGAAAGCATCCTGCCCTATCTGGTAAATGAAATGAATTTTTCCCTGTGCTGTTAGACCTTAAAATGGTCACTGGTCGATGAACCACCAGGATAGAAATTATTGCTAAGTACTAGGAATCCCTGTGGTTAGCAAGAAATGGGACTTGAAATCACATCACTCTGATTATCAGCCTGCCTTTCCTTGCATTACTGCCTACTATCCACTCTCACTAGAACTATTATCCCTAGTATGTAATCTCATCTTCCAACGTGACTAATATCAATGAGACTACAGTTCATGAGTGCATTGACTGCTAAGATTATGTTGTAATTTAAGTTGTGGGAGAAGCAAGACAGTCATTTAAATGAAAGCCTGGGTCCCACCTCATTTATTCAGTTTTTCCAATATTGTATTTATTACATGTAAATTCTATAAAACTTCAACAGTTTCACACAAACCTTGAAAAGAAATCTGATTGGTTCCCCACCTCTCCAAGCAGTGCCTGCCTGTGTTGACCATAAGCAGTCCTGGCTTCCATATTCCAGAGATGCTTCAATGGTCCACTGGAGTAAAATGGGGGAAATATTGGGGAAGGGGGAGAGAGAAAGATGAGGTCCTTCATTGTGCTGCACCTCAGCAAGTTTATCAGAAAATATGATAGCTCCCAATATATTTACCCATCCAGCCCTTATTTTCAGCCACTAGTAGCTCATATTGTTTGAGTTAAAAGCGAATGGAAATTAGCATATACAACTGAAGTTTAATTGTTGGCTCTTCAGATTAACTCTTTTCAGGCTGATAGTGTTATTGACTTGCTTATATGAGTCCTGAAAGCTATAGGTGCCCTATATGTTGAATGCATGTGTTTGTGCATGTGTGTAATGTATTTCAATTTACTTAGCGCAAGTCCCAATGTCTTTTTATAGAACATTGGTGGACTGAGAAATAAACCTATGGATCCCAGTCGCTGCCTTATGCACTACATAAATGAGCTCTGCTTCTCTGTTCTCTCTCCCAGTGTGTTAAGAGGCATTCGGCTGACAGCCTGCTGATAGGCACTTTGCTTCTTACATTCTGATGTCAGTTTCACCTGGCATTGGTGCAGGAGCAGGGGAGTCAGAGCTTTACAACAGCTGCTTTTTAACCAACACAGCAGCCGCTCCTGATTGTCAAAGCGGCAGGTTTGAGCATCATCACAGGATCGCCCAGGAACTAGCCACCTTTCTTCTACATTAAACATCAGCACCGCGACATCTTCAAACTATTGATCAAATCCAATTACTGCCGAGGGATGGATTTTAAAACAAATCATACGGAGAGCTTGAACAGCTGCACTGCTAACATCACCAAGGCTGTGCAAAACTTTTCCCTGCCTGGTAAGTAAATGAGTAGGTAAAAATATATATTTGTGTATACTGTCAGGAGGTCTTATATTCAGGGATAATTGCTGATCACTTTTCTCAAAGCTAAAAGTGATGGGACTGGGGCTATTATGAGTCTACTATATAACTAAGGAGTATGTGCATTATATATACACACACGTGTATTTATATATGCATACATCTGGTGTGTGAGCAGATACACAGACTCCTACATACATAGATACACACACGTACATATATTGTACACAAGGTGATACATGCGTGTGTATACACAAACACAGATATGCTGTATCCAAACAAACCTAGATGTGCATATTCATGTGTATACTGTATCTATATGTATGTTTGAGTGTGTGTATACACAAGTGCATATGTATGTATAACTAAGTTTGCTGTATATAGCATATATCACTGTACATGTACACATGTGTACACACAGATACACATACACCTCTATGTCTGTCTATATGTGTGAGTGTAAATAGATTTGTACATGTGTGTATAGGCATGTGTATTATATTAACACACCCGCCACCTTATGTCTGTGCGGAAAATACATTATGCTTATGTTCCTATAAGCATATTATCATTGTTTTATTAGAAACCAGGAGGTCGAGTCTGTAAAGCCCCCATCTTCCCCTGCACCCCTGCTCACGGCACACATGCCCTGATGTTTCTCTGCCTATGCTCTGTCTCTGCAGGTGAGCCCAGCACGGTAAGCTATACTGGCTTCATCATGCCTACCCTGTTTGGCATCATCTTCTTCCTAGGCATCATTGGTAACAGCCTGGTGATCTGCACAGTCTTTAAGAAATCCAGCCCCAGGAGCAGCGTCCCAGATATCTTCATCATCAGCCTCTCCATGGTAGACCTGCTCTTCCTCCTGGGCATGCCCTTCCTCATTCACCAGCTGCTGGGCAATGGAGCCTGGCACTTTGGGGAAACCATGTGCACCATTATCACTGCTCTGGATGCCAATAGCCAATTCACTAGCACCTACATCCTCACTGCCATGTCCATTGACCGCTACCTGGCCACCGTGTACCCTTTCACCTCCACTCGCTTCAGGAAGCCATTTGCGGCCATCCTGGTGATCTGCATGCTCTGGGCCCTCTCTTTCCTCAGCATCACCCCGGTGTGGATGTATGCCCGGCTCATCCCTCTGCCTGGGGGGCTGCTGGGCTGTGGGATTCGGCTGCCAGACCCACAGAATGACATCTACTGGTATACTCTCTATCAGTTCTTCCTCGTCTTTGCCATCCCCTTTATCCTCATCACTGTGGCCTACAGGAGGATCCTGATCAGGATGGCCAAGTCCTCAGAGGCACTTACTGGCCAGAGGTGCACCAGGACCTGCACCAAGAAAGTGACGCGCGTGGCCATTGCCATCTGCCTGGCCTTTTTCATCTGCTGGGCGCCTTACCATGTGCTACAGCTGGTGCAGTTAACCATGCACCACCCCACCCTGCCCTTCTACTATGCCTACAATGTGGCCATCAGCATGGGCTATGCCAATAGCTGCCTCAACCCCTTCATCTACATCCTGCTAGGGAAGACCGTCCGCAGGAGGCTGGTGGTTTCCGTCAGGCCGGCTGCTGCAGGGGAAGAGGCTTCCCAGAACGGGGGCAACAGCGCACAGGGGGACCCCAGCGAGTCAGGACAACCAGTGCTGCACCTGGTGTCTGTCTCTGGCAGGTAAAGAGATCGGCAGCAGGTGGGAGATTCCCACACAGCCGAGAAAAGCCCTGGTGGTCTCATTTACTAACTATAGACATTCCCCACCAACGCACACACAGATGTTTGGCTGAGTACCAATGGCTGTCTGTGGGGGGAGTGGTTCCTCTGCCCAGCTGATCTCTTGTAGCAGGAAACAGATTTCTGCAGCGTCAACATTTGGGCTGGGTTCTGTCTGGCACTGAGCCAGTTCACGTTTGTCCTCTAAATTCTTCCTGACTAGACGTGAATTACTTTCCCCCCTGGCATGTGAAAGACTTTTTCACTCTTCATACATTCTCACTGGAAGGGCCCAGGCACCAAACATTTTAGTGTTGGCGTTAAATTCCATACAAGCAATGAGCCACGGCTTGGCTGAGAGGCACTGCCATTGGATCACACCTGGCATGAGTTTCAACTTGTTTTAAGTGTGTGAAGAATGAAGATGCCTTAAGACGAGCTCTGATCCTTCTCCCCCGGGGGCAGATCAGGAATCTAATACATTTTAAAGCAATTCAACAATAGCATTTTCACTTCTCTATTTATATCGTTCCATGTGCATGCAATCATTAACCATGGCCAATATTGTAATCATTTTCTAGTGATCAAAGCCAGCTTTCTGCCAGCAACATCAGCTGTCCCAGAGCCAGAAGAATAATTTCAAATGCATTTAAAATTAAATCTATGGATTGAAAATAGCCAAAGAACGACTGTTCTGAACTGTATTATTATAGTACACCCACCAACATAACTTGAATGATTAGCTGTCACCAGATCATCAAACCATTTCACAGTGGAAAATAATGATTGGACTCTATGCACATCATTATACAGAAGTGTTTGCTGACACTGGCAGCACATCATGTCCACATTCCTATCACCATAAAATTTCTCCAGCAGCAGGTAGCAATCCTTTGATGAACATAGGTTTCCAAAGCATTAGGCCCAGGACTTTCAAACATTCTTTTGGGTGACTCTGGTTTTGGGTGCCCAATGTGAGACACCTTAAAGGAACCCAATTTTTAGAAACCTCTAAAAAAAGATCAGGCCTCTTAGGCATCTCATGTTGGGCACCCAGAATCACTAGTTTTGTTTTAATAGTGGCCATTTTTATTATTAAAGCAGTAATGAGTGTCTATGTCCATAGATATATGAGTGAATGGAAAAGACAGTAGTAACAGCAAAGTTTCCATAACACTCATTATTCCTATCATTTATCATCAGAAGACAGCTTTTCATAGTTTAAAAAAGTCTTTGCTTTTTAAAAAAAATATGGTGGTGGGTCCATAAACTCAGTACAAGGCAAAATAATTTACTTTAAAGAAGCACACACTAAATCAGAATTTATCATCATGTTTTATTAAGAAGAACTTTAAAGCATACACGATCCTGTCATGCTCCATAGCTCTTTATTTTAAAATGAACAACTACGATTTCTTATTTGTCTATATTGTGTTCTATTCAGGTTCCTAAATAGTGCCCTGGACCATGGTATTCAAGTACCTACGTGCTAACTGAAAAAAATGTGTTGCCTGTTATTTTATATGTACTGTGTAACTCTGAGTTTCCCAACCTTTTACTCTAATCTGTTGGTCTTTAAGCCTCTTAGTCTATGAGCTGTTCATTTAGCCACCTGTATGCTGAATGAATACACCATGTAACTGCTCACTGGAGACATGCTACCAGGAACTCCCCCAGGCTGTGGCTGTTTCTGGAAGCCCCAAGAGGGAGCTCCACAGATGAGATACTAAAACCCTCAGTCAGTATTCTCTTCTTAAAGTGAACCTCCAAGAGGCTGGAGAGGATATTTGTCTCCACCCTGCATGGACATGAGACCCATATAGAGTCCCCAAAAGAAGTGTGGAGCACTGCCACAGCAGCTGGTATGCACACGCACACACACTTCTGCATGGGAAGGGGGAGATCTGGACGCATGGAGAGTACCCTCCGAGTCCATTTTAAAGCCCACTGAAGTCAATGGAAAGATTCCCATTGGTTTCACTAGGCTTTGATCAGGGCTCTTGCGCAAACTTGAAGGGGTGATCTGGCTCCAGGAGTCTATTCTTTTCCTATATACTCTGGGGTTTACATGCCTCCATTTGTCTGCACTGTTGAATGTTCAGCATTTACTCTCTGTTATACTTTCACCTTCTCTTCCTCCACAGAAACGATTAACTGGATCATGTCATTTAAGACTTTGTCACTCAACTTTGACAGCTGCTAAAACAGTGGTCAGACTGCTTTCTCCAAAAACAACGCGTGGGTATATTCCACACCTGCACAGAACCTCGCACATCATGATCCCACACATCACATGGCAGAGGGCACTATTAGAAATAAAAAAGGTTTACTCTTTCCTCTGAACTTTCCCTTCAAGGTCCTGAAGCTCAGCTAGTGTAGCTCCACTGAAGTCAATTTCCATTGAAGCCAATGAAGCTATGCTGATTTATATCAGCTGGGGATCTGGCCCTAAATGATCTATTTACTTGTGCCTTTTAAACTGATTTTTCATGCTGAATACTTGATGTGAGTCAAAATAATGAGCTTTAACTTCGACTGCAGGTGCTAACCAGACATGGATTAATTTCACTCTAACATTCTTATGATTCTGGCCTCTGACAATTCATTAGAGCCACTATCATTTTAAAACTCCCTGCTGTGTTTGTTTGTTTTTTGTTAAATGTCCCTATTTTCAGCACTGTATCATCACTAAGATTAACATAGTGTCTGACCTGGGAAATTTAGAGTGCTGATGGCTGGTACAGCTCAGGCCAGGAGTGCCTTGATTATTACTAGAAAGTCTAATCCTTCAGATTGCTCTATGATAGAGTTCAGTAAGTAAAACAAATACCCTTTTGTTACAGAAAAGAACACTGCTATTTGAATGTTGCACTATTTGTGAGACTAGATGATCACAATGGTCCCTTCTGCCATGAAATCTCTGAAAACCAACTCATGGCCATATCAGACACTGTTTTCAAAGGTCGGATTGTTTTAAAGCACTTGGAGTATTTACCGTATCTGTCCTATTTCAGTGGCATTAGAGTGGTTCAATTAATAGACCAGGTGTACAGTCACATAGCCGTTACTTGTAACAAGTGAAAGTAGGTGGCTATATGGGAGAGCGGGGGGAGAGGCACATTCTTGCAAGTAGACATCAGTGACTGTCCAATTGCATGTTTATAAAATGTTCAAAAGTGACTTTGCCATCCAGATTATCCAGTCTTTACTCTCCCCTCCATGACAGCTCTTTTGTGGTACAGCACACAGTTAAACAGCAAGATGATGGCTATATCCTTCACCACGTAATACAAGGAGCAGCATTATGAACATCAGCTTCTCTGCACTGCTTTCCCAAAGTCTGTTCGGTGAGAGAATTCCTTGGGGGAGGAAGTGTCCCACCATGCCCATGAAAGGCAGAATCAGAGACCACAGTAGGTGTATCCCTACACTGCAGAGTGTGACTCACGTCCAGGCTTGCGTGCATGCGAACCCAAGTGAGCATCCACAGTGCAGAGCTACACACAACCTATACCTGTGCAACCATGTCCATGCTGGCGCTACAGTTACATGGGGGCTAGGGTTTCTGGGGGAGCATATCCCAGGATGCTGAGTGCTTCACTAACTGGAACCATTCTAGGAATTGGTTTGCAATGTATTGTGGGAGAAGTTGTCTGTCCTTCCCAGGTCTCTGTGCAGAAGTGTTCTTAGCTCTCCTTGTTTCTGTCCATTCCAGCTGGAACCACACTGTGGATTTAGCACCAGTGGGTGAGACGTTATTGCAGACAGAGGCATGGAACAGTGGGAGGATATTTCAGTAGCAGTTTCTGACTCTTGGAAGGTGGTGGCTGATCTCAGGAGAGTTCATTTATGACACACTGGAGACACCTGTTATATGCTGCAGTAGCTCAGGATTGCCCATGTGTAGCTCAGCATTTCTGGTGTAGGGCAGCTAGCACAGCATGGTGGGGTCACATGGTCATGCAGAGCTGGGATGACTAGCAATGGCTCCAGACCTTCATGGAGTGGTGTGAAGAGCTTGCACCTACTTCTCGCTGTTAGGACACGCACAGGAGGGAGGCTGTACCAGTACAGAAGCAGGTTGCTATTTCCATCTGGAAAATGGCTGTGACAGGATCCCCGTGGTGCAGCCTGGGACTGTGGGACCGCTGTGTCCCCTTAACTCTCCAGCCGGGGTTGTCTCTCACAATGCCCTGCTAGTGACCAGCAGCAAATCCCTCCAGGTGTTGTCGTCACTCAGCACAACCGCATATGGAGCCCCATATCCAGCTATATTGCATGAATGCTCCCAGATCCACTCATGAATCACACTGAGAAAGGCACCAGCCAAATCCCCCCAGGTCCCAGCCTTGTACCTCAGGAATATACCGTCTTGCACTGCTCAAGATGAGCCATGCATATTTATTGATTGGTTCACCACTTCATCGATGTAAAGCGGATATACACTAGCCTTTGCAAACCTGAGCAAACACCCTTACCAAACACTTCAGGCAAACTCACTGGTAAAGATAAACAGTTAAACAAATGTATTGACTACAAAAGATAGATTTTAAGTGATTATAAACTTAAACGGCAGAAAGGGATCTAGTGGTTATTGTGGACCACAAGCTAAATATGAGTCAACAGTGTGATGCTGTTGCAAAAAAAGCAAACATGATTCTGGGATGTATTAACAGGTGTGTTGTGAGCAAGACACGAGAAGTCATTCTTCCGCTCTACTCTGCTCTGGTTAGGCCTCAGCTGGAGTATTGTGTCCAGTTCTGGGCACCGCATTTCAAGAAAGATGTGGAGAAATTGGAAAGGGTCCAGAGAAGAGCAACAAGAATGATTAAAGGTCTTGAGAACATGACCTATGAAGGAAGGCTGAAAGAATTGGGTTTGTTTAGTTTGGAAAAGAGAAGACTGAGAGGGGACATGATAGCAGTTTTCAGGTATCTAAAAGGGTGTCATAAGGAGGAGGGAGAAAACTTGTTCACCTTAGCCTCTGAGGATAGAACAAGAAGCAATGGGCTTAAACTGCAGCAAGGGAGGTCTAGGTTGGACATTAGGAAAAAGTTCCTAACTGTCAGGGTGGTTAAACACTGGAATAAATTGCCTAGGGAGGTTGTGGAATCTCCATCTCTGGAGATATTTAAGAGTAGGTTAGATAAATGTCTATCAGGGATGGTCTAGACAGTATTTGGTCCTGCCATGCGGGCAGGGGACTGGACTCGATGACCTCTCGAGGTCCCTTCCAGTCCTAGAATCTATGAATCTATGAATAAGGGATAGGGAAAAAGTCAGAGTTAGCTACCAAAATAAAATAAAATATAAGCACACAGTCTAAACCCTATTAGACTATGCAACAACTAGATTAAGCAGTTTTTCCTCACTTACTGGATGTTCCAGGCCTTAATATACGGGTTTGTCCCTTAAACCTGGGCCAGTCTCCTCTGTTGGAGTCTTCTGTGTCCTTGTTGCTTGCAGCGTAGGTGGGGGAAGGAGAAAGGCCTGGCATGTGGCCACTGTGTTCTGTTTTATACCCTTAGTCCATGTGCTTGAAGAACACAAGTCCAGGCATGCCTGCTGGGCATTGCTGAGTCACAAGGTGAAGCAATACCCCCAGTGTGTCTCCTGAGAGAGAGTCATTGAATTGTAACTCCTCTGCTGGACAATGGCTGGTGATGTCTGTTCAGCACCCACCCAGGCGTTGGTTACCTCACTTGTCATTGTCTCTGGAGAGCTAGTATCTGGGCACTTCCGCAACCCACCGCATATTTTAGTGACAGCCATACAACACAATTCTCACAATTTCATATGCCCTACAGGCAGCCCTTGATTGACCACAAAGGCAGGTTCGTGAACAACAGCATGAGGTACTAGAAAGGTGCACATCATGCTACAGTGCTCAGAAGATCTGGCATTTACCTGTTTGGACAAGCAGGGACCTTATTCCCTCCAAATAACACAGTTATCAATGTGGTGTCTGTGTCCACTGTCGTTTTAGGGGACCCTGCTTACCCCCTACTGGTCTGACTCATGAAACTGTACCCTGATCACAGAGCACATAGCAGAAGAAGGTGTAATTTACACAGTTAGACTTTTCTCCGAAGGATCTTCCTAAACCCCAGCATCATGTATCAACTGGGAGGCACTTTTTACACCACTACTTTATCTTCAGCTTTGGAATGCTGTCTGCAAAGACCTAAATGAATATAGCGTTTGATTCCTCAACTGTGCAGCTGCAGCACAGCGAGAAGGCAGACACTTTTAACAGCAGCCACTGGGGAAGCTGCCCGCACAGGAGGCACTGATGTAAGTTTTTTAAAACGTAATTGACTGGACATGTATTTGCAAATAAAGGTATTTGACATTAATTTAGAGTAGGAAACCCCACGCACACTCTGACAGGAACAACACTACTGTTGAGAAATTAAACCCAGAAAGTCAAGAAATTCAATTCTGGTTCCAACAGCCACCCTTCCTCCCCAGCCTTAGTCACATGTATGCAGATAGCGGTTTAGTAGCCTATAGTGATGTGACAAACATGACCAGACACCTGGACAGACTTCCCTGTGAGGAGGTGAATGAGAGTGAACATGATAAAGTTAAATAGTGAATGGTACAGAAATGCTATCCTGCGCCTTCCTATTTGCCCTTTCATAGTGTAAGAACAATAGGACAGGCAATGAAATTGAAAGGCTACGAGTACAACATGAATTCAATTAAATACTGTTTTTTTACACAATGCACAGTTAGCCCGTGGAACTCATTGCCACAAAAGCCAAGAGATTAGTAGGATTGAAAACAGATTAGACATTTCTATAGAAAAACAAAAGCATCCACAAGTACATTAGATGGGCTATATCAATCATTTTTAAAGAAGGGTTAAGCCCAAGCTCTCATGTTTCAGGGCCTCCAATGGTCAAACATTAACTGGGAAGCAGTGTGGCCCAGTGGATAAAACTCAAACCTGGGACTCAGGAAAAATTTGGGTTTATTCCCAGTTCTATCTCTGGTTTGGTGGGTGACCATGGGCAAGCACCGTTACCACTATGTGCTGCAGTTTCCCCAGCTGTTGGATGCAAACCTCTTTCATAGCACACATGGAGATTTACAGATGATGAGGGCTATAAAAGAGCTAGATGGGATTAGTAGTAGTACTAACTGAGAAGCTTGAAAAGAAACTTCCCCTATGGGCATATTATTACACGTGTGTCCATTATCTGGAGTCAGTGCACTAAAGTCAATATTATTCACAGGCTGTGTAACTGGGAGCAGAGTCTGCTCTATTGGGTTTGGTTTCATGATCAATTATTGTAATAATCTCAAGTAAGAGACTGCTATTGGTCTATGAGAAAATAGCAAAAACTAAGCACATACAGCAGTGATCCTCTAATATGCTACCAGTGACAGTAGATCTGTGAACCTCAGGGCCAGAACTCCAGAGACAGATGATGACCAAACAACAGATACAGCTAATAACCAGAGAAGAAAAGAAGGTAGTGATGGATTATATGGCACATTTCCAGAATGAAATACTTAGTTCAACATGGACAGTAACTGATGATTAACTAATTAAAGACAAAGTTGGACTTTTGATATTCAGTATTAGATCAGAGCATTACAAGCTACGGGATGCATAAAAAAACTATTCAAATATATCAAACAAGATGCACGTGAAATAAACAGTATACATTACTTATTCTCTGCTCTCCATGGGAAAACCACTGCTCAGGAGCAGAGTTCACCTCCCACATCCATATCCCTCAACCTTTTTGTTATTCTGCTCTGATCCTGCCTTAATTAGATAATAAACTACTCAGGGCAAGGACTGTGGGGTTTTTAAATGCTTACAAGGCATCTTACAAATCTACTGCAACTGAGGAAAGAGTAATCATAATAACATAATTGTTCCCTGCATTTAACTCTTCTTCTAGTCATTCATCTTTACCTACCAGATACTTGTTTTACCATTATACCTTTCTCAAGTATACCGAAAAAGAGGTTTTTCAGCACATATTCACTAACATTGAGTCACACATATCTGATTAGATATTTTAAAGGCATTTTAAAAGTGCTTAGTTGTAATGGGACTTGGGCATTCAAATCCCATAGGCAGCTTTGAAAATCTCAGCCTTTTTGTCTAGAGGAAGCACAGGGCTGGAATCCAGGAACTCCTCAGCTGTAGCTGAACAGGCAAAGCACAACTTCTCTGCCTCAGTTTCCTCATCTGTAAAATGAGGACAATCATAGTACATCGTTACTTACCTCAGAGGGGTGTTAGAAGGATTAGCTCCTGTTTGCACAGTACTCTGAAAATGGAAAGTGCTATAAGAGCTAAGTATTATTTACGCCCATTATTACTTCTGAGGGTTGCAGGGGGATATGGATACAGATTTGATATGGATTTCTCAATTCTCAGAAAGCTAAGGGTTCAGCTAAGCAACCAGGGGAGGCACTCTCCTCCCCCAACAACCTCCCCTTCCCCATGAGACACCTCCACTTTCCTGCAGCTGCCATCTTAGGGGAGGTGCACTATCCTGTACTCCCTACCCAGCATCTAGCAGGCCCATTCCTCTCTCTGTATCTTCAGGGGGATTCTTCCACCCTCTGTCCATTAAGATTGGCCAGCATGGGGGATCTCCCGCACTCTCTTTCCACCAAGGGGCTTCCAGTTTTCTCTCCCATTTGTCCCTCTCCTGAAAGCTGGGAGAGATTTAGGGTTTTTTCCATCTCTTTAGAGTCCCTGCTGTGCATCCCCCAACCCAGATAAATCACTTTCCCTCCCCCCAGTGCATTTGTTCTCCTCCTGGTCTTCAGTCAAATCCTCCATCAAAGTTCAGGCCAGGCAAACTAACTCCACTTCATCCTGCACATGACCAGCAATCTCCAGCTTCCCCAGAGGAAGAGGGACTGCCCCTACATCCCTGAGAGCAGGGATGCCTCTTTTGTCCTGTTCCCAGGCTTACTAGCACCATCTTGGGGGAGGTGGGGAAGAGGAGAGTATCTTGGGACACTTCCCACTCCAGCAGGCTTGAGTGTGCAATGGAGACCAGGGTGGCCCACGCCCTGCTGTGCACAACGCTGCAATGGTGGGAGCTGGCCCTGCACAGACCCTGGCATACTGGCCAAGTCTGTGGCCGCCCAGGAGGAGTTTGCAAAGCCTGGAACAGTTCTGGTCTGATTGTGACTGTTGGCAGCTGTGTATGCAGTGGAGTCATATAGGTACATAAATAACCTTAATGTGAACAGTCTCCAGATAGCAAAGCAAACTGCAATTCCAGATTAGTAATAGGGACTGGGAATAAGAGTTCCACCAACCTTAATAATGTCAAGAGAAGAATAGTGTGTGGTTTAATGGTGAATTGGAGGCCCTAATAGCTCAGGTCTGGTCAATGTGACCAGTAGCACTGTGGGTAAAACAGAGAACATTTTTTAAGGGTGCTCTTCTATCATTGAGTGAAAATGTTTTCAAGACTACTTCTGTTCATGCAGGACATAGATAAAACAGGACATATCCCACCACAGATATTTCAGCACAATACCACATCAATTCCACCAGGGAATGATGCTTAAAAATCAATGGCCTGATATAGCCCAATATTTGATGCTCTCTGCTCTTATACAGCCAGCAGAGGGAGCACACGTTTCCTAGCAGACAACTCCCAGAGCAGGGGCGGGTGCCAACAAGAAAGTCTGCGAAAAAGTCTCATTAATTTTAAGATCCACTAAAAACATTGGGTAGCTGGGGGAAGGGAGGATTACATGTATGCCAATGGAAAAGGGCATAGTTATTACGGAAGGCAATTTTGTGTTTTCTTAGAGTAGTTTAGAAATAATGGAGAATAAACTAAAGCTACTAAAAACATTTGCCATTTAAAAAAATGTCTATTTTGTTGTCATTACCATGCAATCCTGAGATCATTCTGCTGACTGGAATATTAAGTGCAGCTCTACTTGGAAAAGCGACTCTGTAAAAATGGCACATGTTTAACTCTCAATAATCCCTACAGTAAATGTGCTTGGTTTACAAGTACAAAGATTTTTTTTTCTAACTTCTAGGCCTGTAAACTCAACTTGTAAATGAAATGTAGTCTGGGTTCTTTCCTTTCCATGCAGCACCACCTGTACTAAAGGTTCCATGGTTCAAATCCTGCCCTCGGTAACATCTGGACAAGCCCATCGACTTCAGATTCTGCTGTCAATGCACAATGCCTTCCTGGGTTGGAAACAATGTAACTGATTGGCCCTGTAATTGGAACTTAATGATGAGACACAAGGAAGAACAAAGTCCAGCTTACTCTCCCATAGCTGTGTTGGCCCTGCATGGCTAACAGGAACTAAAAATTGTAAAAACATAGATATCTGCTCATTTCAGTGTCAATCTGGTGACACACAAGGAGCAGATCCACAGACTAAGAAAGGACTGTTTTTACAGAGTCACTTTTCAGAATAGTCCTGAATCTTAAAGGCAGTTTTAGGGGTGCTGGATGAGTTGGAATTACTAGTTAACATTAAGAAATGGATTGCAGTAACTATTCTAGTGGCCAAAAGAGTTATTTTGAGAAAATGGAAATCTGCAATTCCTCTCTCATACAGACTGAGTTCTTACTACTGCATTAATAGACGTGCTTAGAAAAAATACCAGGAAGTCTGGTCACACATGAAACTATTGTATACCTTTGCAGTTTATTATATATTAGTCCCTGATACTCATAGACTATGTTCTCACTTATATATCTATTTAGTCACTTCAATAAGTAATGCCCTACATGACCTTTACAGGTTCAGGGGGGTTTTGCTAATAATGAACATTGAACTTCATTATTTATATGCATTTCCTCCTCATGTATTTTAATGTTTTGTTTATACTTATATTTTATATAAAAACAAAGTTAAAAGGGCAGTTTTAGATGCCTATTCTAATCACCATTCTTGACTTTTAGATGTATAATGCTCACATGTTAAGGAAATACCTCTTAGAAGATGTCACCTTGTACTACTGCAAGCAAGAGCTTTCTACCTGGTGAGGACTAATGTATCAAAAGCCCAAAATGAGGAACACAAGACCAAATGATAGAAGAGGGAGCTGGATGTTATGTGGGATTAATTTCTTTGATATGCATAAAGTTTACGTCACCTCAGTGTCATGATTCAGTATTTCCAAATCCAGTAATTTATTGTAATAATCTAGGAGTATATGAGGGTCAAATGTGATCCCTCAAAACATATAACTGTCACTTTCTTGTATAATCCTGGGCAGGACAAAGTTGGTCAGATGCAGTGTTTATTGCTGGTAAACAATCAACTCAATTCACCTGTCAACATACATTTTGGAGCAAACATCATAGCTTGGTGCAGTCATTCTTGTTTTTAAATATTTTTGTAGGCAAGTTAGAAGTAGGCTCGAGGCTCCTGACAATTTCCCCCTGGTCACGAAAGCTAGGCACCCTGTAATAACTCATGAGATAATGCTATGAATGTGTATAGAACAGGGGGAAATGTGGATGTTGAATGAACAATGTACCATATAATGCTGTGCAGACAATAGGTATGAAACATCCAGTGCTTTTGGCTGGCCATATCAGAGCAGTAGCCATGTTTGCTTTTCAGCATTGCCAGCTTGTGGGAGCCTACTCACTCGTCTTCTAAATGTGAACTTTGCCATCTTGAGGCTGAACTAATGTAATACACTCTAGCTGGGGCCATAGGTGCTGGAATTAGGGGTGCTGTAGCACCTCCTGGCTTGAGGTGGTTTCCATTATATACAGGGTTTACAGTTTGGTTCAATGGCTCTCAGCACCCCCACTATACAAATGGTTTCAGTACTCCACAGGGCTCCCATCTGTTACCAGCTGTTAAGGTGTTGTTTTGATCTACAATGCCTTAAAGAGTTAGGTCCTGAATACCTCATAGTCTAGTATCCTGTCCCTGACAGTGGGAAGAATCCATGTGATGGACTGTTCTGGCATAATTTGCCCATAGGTGAAGTTTTTTCCTAACCTTGGGCAGTCAGTGGTTGGCTTATGCCCTCAATCATGAGGGTTTGTATTCCTTCCAAAAATGTGATCTATCCTCTCTAATGTAACAGATGTTCTCATTACCCACAGAACTGCTCAATCCTTTTCCAACTGCTACTAGTCTTTTGGCCTCACTGATATCTTGTAGCACTGAGTTCCACAAGTTAATTATGAACTGTGTAAAAAAAGGCATTTACTTTTTTTCAGTTTTAAACTTGTTGCTTTTCAGTTTCACTGAATATCCTCATCTCCCTCTATTAGAGGGAAGGGGGAATAGCAGTAACTGATTTACCTTCTCTATACCACGAGTTATTGTGTAGTTGCTCTAGCACGTCTTTTCTCTAAGCAATCCCAGCTTTTTCCAGTCTCCCCTCCTTGCCTCTAAAATTGTGAGATCACCTATCAAAGGCAACCAAATTACCATCCAGCTGGTTTCATCACAAGGGGACTGAAGTCAGGACATTTCTGGTGAGCAGCTCTTCAACTATGCTGGGGCTGAGAGGAGGGCTCTGCTGAAATAAGAAGAAAGTGCATACCAGAGGCCTGAAGAACATTTTCAAATATTCTTAATAGTTATGTGCTTGCATTGCACTTTCATGCCTCATCTCAAACTTTGTCCTAAACCTCCCCTTTTAGAAGATACACAGGTTGTGAAAAATGAGCTTGAGGCAGGTACTAGTGGTAATAGACTGCTTTTTCCTCTAGTCTTTAGAAGGGTAGGCTCTAGTACACTGGAAATTGATTACAGTAACTCCCTCCCCCCCTTTGTCAGTGCCCTAAATCCAACAAATATCAGTTGGCCAATCAAGAACTTGAAACATTTCAAGTTCTTGATTTCAATTTGTGTAATACTGGCATTTTTCTTTCCTGGTGTATAAAAAGTTAAAACAAAACAAGCCTAAAACCTCAAATGACTGTCAGTTGTAGATAATCTTTGTTTTGCTTCAAAATGAAACCTCATCCCTCAGCTGCTTATAGCCCATATGCTATGATATGAAAGTTATGTGCCAGAACTCAGTGGTTTAGAGAAGATTCTGATCACATCTTAGTTTCACAGAAACAAGAATAAACTAAAGTTAATGCTGAATATTAAAAACTTACTGATTTGAATTTAAGAAATTCCTTATTCAAACATAAGCTATTTGATCCTAATAAATTAGCACTGCTTGGGTTTGGAGCCTACTTATTTTTATTCTCATTTTTTAGTTTGACATGCTGTTTTATACTTTATTACTGGTACACAGCATGCCAGAAGTAGTAATACAGTATTGATTTAATGCTAGAATATTCATGTTGGCAAAATAATTTTGTATTCCTCCAGCTTCACTATTGTGATTGTGATTTATTTCTATAGTAACACTGTTACTGATTGCCCCACTTCTTGTAAGTAGAATAAATTTTGTCTACTGGTATTAGGAAAGTAACCGATAAAGGATTTTTTAAGCTCAAACACAGGACTGTCAATTCTAGTGCAGAATACTAGACAGTCGTACAGGACCTCAGCAAATAAATGGAGTGTTTTTGGCATGTAGAAAGCAATGGAAAGGTGAAAGTCTTTTCAATGTTCTTGTTTTATATTATAAACATGACAATATAAAAGTTTAAATAGTATGACTAATATAAAAAGTCAAGTTGATAGAAGTCAAGGTTGCAGTAAAGTATTGATTTTTCTGAAATAAGATTCAATTTTTTTGTTCAAAATTGAACCATTTAAAAAAGTCAAACTTCCGTAGGTAATTCCAAGCAGCTCAAGTTAATTGGCCTCCTTGTACTATTTCCATTTTGAAAAGTACTAAAGATACAGGGGGTTTACTGTGTTCCTGGTTTTACCCATCTTGACTTTAACTAGTACATCACTCTTAAAGTGACAGTATGGAACTGGAAAAGATGACATCTAATACTAGTAGCATAAGTCAAGCAGAAATAAGTCTAATCAGAAAAAAGCTTTAGAGACAAACAGTGGTAGCCTTCACTAGATCAATGTGATCACAGCTAGGCAGTGACCAAGGCCTGGCTCTGACTTCACTTAGGGCAGCCTGCTTCTCAAGGTGCTAGGAGTATTCTCAGTCCAATGGGTTTCTGTAGGAATGCTCACTGCTTTACAAGATTTGGCCTCTATGCCAGCATAACACCAATGTTATGTTGACAGCAATGGGCGTTACATCCCTGTGAGTAGTAGTCCCAAAGATGCTCAAGATTTCCATGAGTCTGTATGGCAACAGAAGGCAATTCTTGAAGCCATGATCTTTGCTCCTTTTGTGTTCCTTGCTTCTGTCTAGAGTTGCTCTTTTGTACATTATATAAACACTGTGTAACCCTAACTAGAACAGTCCAGTACAAGTGTGTAATCTCTACCTAGCCTGATCTGCATTGCTGGATGCACATGTAAACAGACTGTACACTTATAGATGGAGCTATAGTTGGCTTGTCATAATCCACTTCCATCTATACCCTGTCCATTAGAGCACATTGAATCAAACACTACATGGCAGCCTACTGCTGGTCTTCTAGAGGCAACCTCATGTGCCAAGACCAATGGCAGGGCCACTTCTGTTATTAACTGCAAAAGAGTACTACTGCACAAGAGTAGCACCTGCAGTATGGTTGGAATCCAGCAAGGCTATTAACATTAGTCTTTCACCATTATCACTTAAAATAGCAGGGCCTCTTAAAGGCTAGTTGAGCACTGATCAGGGCTGCTTGCTTGCTACCATCTCTTCTTTCCACCCTCCCCCTGCACTGCTATAGGCCACAGGTGGATAATACAGAGTAACAGCATTTAGGACCAGCTGCTGTGATTCTTTTGAAAAAAAAAAAAGTTTGGCCAAGTGGGGGCCTGGGGGAGAAAAAACCCACCACAGTGGAAGCCCCATCATTTTGCCAGCAGACTAGCTTCTACGGGAAGAGTCTGGGCTATCTATATGAAGCCAAGGAGTGAGGAAAGAGTAGGAGAAAAGGTAAGTGAAATCTTAATGTAGAGGCAGAGTCAGGGCTTGTCACCATGTTAAATTGGCATGTTACAATCCAGTGTAGGAATTGGATTTGGATTTCAGTATAGCAAAACATCTAGTCAGTTAGCTACAGCTTGACCTAACATGGTAAACAGTGGATGCCTCCATGCCACTTAATCAGATAGTAGGGTGCAAGAGTAAATACCTATGACAATTAAGGAGTGTCATGGGGACAGTTACTATTCTCATGCAGCATGGTCCTGAGAGATTTTACTGCCTGGGCTAGGACCTTTCCCCCCCCAATCCAGGCTTTAGATGCTCATGGCTGATTTCAGTTGGAGGATCAGGATCTGAAAATTACTTTTTTCTAATAAAATTCCACCATGAACTAATGCATGTAGCAGTTTATTTCATCACAAGTCATTTACAGTCTCAGTTTACCATTACTGCTTTTGTCCTCTTCAGATTAAGGAGAGCCACTGACACCAATGAAGTGGCCATCAGGCAAAGGATCACAGTAGCTGCTGTTGCAACAGTGGTCCATGCTTCTCTCAGTTGAATCTCTTCTATAGAGAGAGAGGGTAGAACCACAAGTTAGTGACCAGAATATTTTTCAATAAACTTGAATTAGCACCAACATGCAGTTAAATAAGGGAGAGGAACATTTGTTTCCTACCTTGGGTTGAAGGCCATTCATCTGCTACAATGATAACAGGACCAGGTAAGCTTGCTACACCCGAGTTCTTTGCTTCCTTCACAACATCTGCAAGAGGTCAGTCACCAAAGAGGAGTCTTGAGTAATGATTTCCATGTACTAAGCTAACTGTCTATACTCAAGTTCTGGCCAGAGGAGACCAGAAATTAAAGGCCTACAAAATGTGACTGACAAAATAAAATACTGGGTTTAGTCAGGGGGCAAGACAACTGAGGGGGTACAGAACAGGACAGCCTTATACAACTTTAAGACTTAGTGTCTAGAGAGACCAATAGGTCATGGGCTTCAATTTAAGCCTGGAATTTTTAAATTAGACATTAGGAAAAGGACTCCCCAATAAGGCTCGTTAAGCATTGAAACTAGTTACCTAGAGGGTTTGCAGAATCGGTCCCTGGTGGCTTAAGGATGATGGTCAAGATAATACTTTGTCCTGCCTCAGTACAGGGGACTGGACTAGATGGCCTATTGAGGTCCCCTCCAATGCTACCTTTTGTAATTGTGATTGTTATAGTACATCACCATGGTCAGTGAGACATTCTAGTTGTCGGTGATTAGATCCTACCTCGTTTGTTTCTAGCTGACAGAGGACATCTTGGTGAACACAGAGGGGAGTCCAGATGAAGTTTGTCACAGAGTAGAGCACTGCAGTGGAAGTACACCTAGAGCAAAGATACGGAGAGACATTTAGCACACAGGAAGCCCTAGCATTTAGCTACTGCAAGAGGGACTGCACTTACTAGGCTAGTGAGAGCCTTGTCACCAGCTACAAAGGCAAAGGTCTTCACTTCAAATCTCTGGCGATAGTTGGGATAGCTGACTGCAAGGCCCACTGGATGAAATGCAGTTCTGTAGTTGTCCAGTTCATAGTCACACCTACAGAAGATACATGTAGAAAGTCATGGGGGAGGTCAGAGTTGAAGTCAGGTAGAGGCTAGACTCTTGACCGTTAATGAAGCAAACCTTCCAAGTTTAATATTTAGTCCATTGCCTGAGAGAGCTCCTCTGTACTGTTTCAGAGAGATCTGCCTGAACTTGCAAGCCTGCATTAGGACAGCAACTAATTCCTAGTCAAGACATTTAGAGGGTTTGAGTCACTCAGTTGTGAGCCATTATTTGAGCTACATTTGGAATTTTCACTTTAGTCATTGAGCATGCACTCACTCAAATGCAGCATTAGGTCAAGCTAGACAATGACCTACACTTTTCTAATCAGATCTTAGCTAGACAGCAACGCTTCGCGCCTAGGTCCATGTGAGGAGCCTGCCAGTACAAGTCACATTGCTCTCATAGCTCCAACAAGCCTTTGCATGGTATTTCAGGGAAACACATTTCTTCCCAGCACACTGCAGTAAGGCTGGCCTGCCCATGTTCCTACAGCAGTTGTATTATACCTACCCATCCACAACAATGTTCCACCGGGGCAGAGAGCTTGGATCTTGTGATGTTGTTGCCCAACAGTCATCCAATACCAGTTTGATGTTGGGGTCATTGCGGTTCAGAACTTGCACTTCCAAGAAGATTGGTTGCTGCAGATATTTCACAATAGGATACTGGTCATCACTGTAGGGCTGCAAGTAGGAGTCATCTGAAAAAACAAGTATGGTAGAGTTAGACAGCCCAGTACACAAGAGGTAGTAGTTCTTGCAGGAATAAGCCAGCTATGCATACACCAGACTTCCTTACATAGAAGGACACAGCTAGTGAGTGGAGTGATTTAGTTGAACTCCTTGCAGAGAGAGGAGTAAGCCTCCTAAACTTGACTAGATAGGACCACTAGATTCCTCTATAGAAAGAGGACCTATTAAACCCAGTCTGCCAGGTCTATGTCACATACCAGCAGTGAAGGATTCATGCCACCCCCAGGAGACTTGCTATCCAGGTCTACTTCTTTGGATACTAGGGACTGAAGAGCTCCTTTGACTGTGGAGGGAGTCACTTCATTCTGCCCTGGCCATAATTTGCAGCTAGATGCAAGCTTTACCTGGATAGATCAGCAGGATCAAGGAGAGAGGACCCTGGTTTATTGAAGAAACTGGAGGAGGGAGACTGCTTATCCTTACGCTCAGGGACGCATCACCACTTTTGTAGGTGCACACTACGGTCAGCCTGAAAGGTAGAATGCTCAGCATGAGGTTAGCTAGCAATTTGAACAGTCACTTTGCTTAGTGTTGTGACCGGCTCACTGGCAGAGTTGTGGACTGACCTGAATTCACTGTCCCTAGAAATCCTGCGTGGTGGTAGATCTGCCCACAAAGCACGAACTTCATTCTCATAAATTATCCTCTCGCCTTCAAACTACAGGGGATACAGGAGTGTTAGTGACTGCCCTGCCACTGGAGCTCCTTTAGCAGTCACTGTCCTGGACACTTACCCTCTGCCTTGTTCCACACATGTTCAGTGGGACATGAAACCGAACCATGTCATTTGAGGGAGACTTGAAGACTGGTTTGCATGTAGGATCTCTTAGCCTGATGGTATCCAAGTCTAGGGCTGGTTTTGTCCTGTCACTGAGTACTTCAAAGTCCATGTAGCCATCCTGAGTGCACACAGCAGCTGAAACATTCAAGGAGGTTAGCATGGGTTGCTGTAAGGTGACTCCACTACATGGCACTGTGGCAGCTCCTGGCTCAGTTCAGTGAGGGACTAGAGTCTTTTAGCTGAGCTGTGTGTGCAGGGGCCCTAACTACCCTAGGAGGAGTTGTCCTGAGCCTACTGGATTGTTCCTGGTCTCCATTTTGTATAGCATGGCCTGGAGGGCAAGGTTCCTGCAACAGCTCATGCCAGGAAGCTCAAGGACCTAGAGTTGCCAGCAAGTAGTGCTCCATGGCTTGCATGAGTGGGAACCAAAAACATCCCATTAGGAGTTGTTTGGGGCAGGCCAGGTAGGAGAAGCTAGTATGGTGCCAGGTCAAGATTAGTGGCCTGGTAGGTCAGAGGGACAGCTGGTGAAGTCTCTTCCTCAGGAGAGAGCTAGCAGCTGCTGGGGAGCCAGGAACTATGGGAAAAGCTTCTGAGATGTTCAGTTGTATGTGGGGCTGCCTGCCTGCCATTTTGCAGGGGGAGGGGTGGTGGAGGAGGAAAGCTGTTCTAAGTTCGTGTGTTCCCTGCAACATGATCAGAATTGAAGACTCCCTCCCACTTCCAAGCAGTAGATATGAAGAATACCTAGATATGTAACCAAAGACATAGGCCTGAGACTCCACCAGCTAGGGAGGGGCATCCATTTTAGATAGAATTAGTGTGACTTAGCAACTTTATGCCATTAGTTGCTGAGAACTACCCTACATGGTAATTTTTGCTTGCCAGCTATTACGAGTTTACACCAAATATAGCTACACTTTTAGCTGTATGTTAGCTCAAGATGGTGGTGTGCTTCAGTGTTTTGGTGTCCAACTCATGTTCTCCTGTAATGAAGTGGATGACAACCATCTTCAGTATTTTACACACCAAGCATTGGATTCCTATGATGAAGTCTCATTTGTAGGCCAATACTTCAGGGATAGCTGAACCACCACAGAATGAGTTGAAAGAAGTACATGTCTTACCTATTGGTGCATGTTGCTCACAGGGACACTCTGGATAAGTCACCATTGACAGCATTTCTCCACGGAAGTTGAAAGTTAGCCTTAGAGATGCCATGTATGACTGAAGTCCTAAGCAGTTCTCATACAGCTGGAAGAGAGGGAGGCAGGCCACAACATTTGTCAACTGTCTTAGATAAAAGTCTGTAAAGGTAATTTTAGTTATGTTTGCCATTATGTCACCTTACAGGCAAAAGTAGCCTTTTGCTTCAGATTGGACAGTCATTTAGACTGGACCAGTCTAGCCAGAAATATTTTGCCTTGATTATCTAATCTCCTGGAGTAAGAAGTGAGTAGGCTGGTTTAGAAGTAGGAATTTGTAAATTTTAAATCAGTAACTGATTTAGAGTGTCATCTTTAGGAAGTTGATATTTAGACCTTGTCCAAAACTCAGTCTTTAAGTATATTTGGCTCTGCAGACCCAGACTAAGTATCCAGCAGCCTGGGTTCTCAACTTTAACTGACTTATTTGTAAGCTTCAGAATACAGCATGCTAGGTTCTGTCCTCACAGAGCCATCCCTGACCCAGAGATCTTACATAAGCAGCAAGATATAAAGGAGACTGAATACTACCACCATCTAGGTATATTAGACCAAACTCCTCTCGTTCTATCTATTGGGATATGCCAATTTCTTGGGAAGAGCAGTAGCTTTACAGATCATTCCAGGGATAATCGCTACTCCCACAATACTCCATGCTGGCAGACAAGTTGTCTGTCCAGGCTAACTTAATGGCAGAGCTGGTGTCATGTCACAAGACAAGAGAAGGGCCAGAACAAGTAGCCCAAGGGGTAGTTTGTCAGGAAACATTGCTTAAATGGTAAGCAAGGAAGGTTTTTTTTTTTTTTTAAAAAGCAGAGACATTTAGAAAGGGCCGATAGAGAGGAGGCTTATATTGCAGTAATGGAGATCAGATGAGTGCCTGAAAAAAGTTTAATGGTCTCATATGAAGGTTACTCTGAATATTTGGAGATGGCCTGGTTGAGAGAGTTAAAGGAAAAGAATCAGATGGCAGCCAAACAATGGCAGCACAGAAGGTACAGATGCCTACAGTCTAGTCCTATGGCTTGGAATGGAATCTGCTGATAGGACAGCAAACCTGCTTTTGTAGTTAAGCCCTTTCTATTGCATCTATGGTTTGCATTTCAGTTACAATTATGACTATGCCTAAAAGGAGTCAGATCTCACTACAAACTAGTAGTCTTACTCTGGACTTCAGGGTTCTTCTGTTGATGTGCAGCTTCACTCCCCTTCTTGCATCTAGAAGAATTCCATTTGCTTGGAGTTGGTTCATGGGAATGTTTCTATTTTCTACACTCACAGCTGAGAGGATCCCTGGGAAAGCTGGGATGGCAACAGTCATGTGTGTTGAGTTACAGGTTGCTGGGCCTACAAGAATAGCTCTGTTAGTTTCCATAGAAGTTTTAAGGTACAAGTCCCTCTAATGTCAGAGGGGCCAGCTTCCTCTGTGAAGGGAGGAAGTTTTACCTGGTGCACAGATCATTCTTGATTCTACAGTTAGTCGCTGGTCAGGAGGCCCATATGAAAGCTTGAGTGCCACAGTATACAGCATCTGGTTGTCTTGCTGCAGAGGACAGACATTGTTGAGAACAGCAGGTTATTCACAGTGAGGTTCCCAGTGCCAGGTATATTAAAAATATCAATAAAACTAGGCTGTACTTCTGAAGAGACTTCAGAGGTTATGAGAAGTCTTGCAGGGCACATTAGCCATTTAAATTGCTGTTGAGGCAGAAAGCCACTGGAGTAGTACACTAGCCATTTCATGATATGCTACACAGAGGAGTTCTTGGGAAGGGTGTACAAACTCCATTCTAGGGCCTCATGTACCACATGGTGTCATAGCCAGAAATCAAGCTGCAGCTGTTGTGAGTAGGCATTTGATATCTCACCACACATTCCCATTTTCAGATGGTATGATGGACTGCATGTAGAGTCAGACTAATCATTCTCCCAATAGCTCAAGACTAGTGAGCCTCAGAAGTGCCAGACTTCTTAGCACCATTTCTATTTATAACCATTTGCCTATGGCAAGTTTTGCCTTTTGGCCTCCAGAATGGATCTTGTGCACCTACCTTGTAAGAGGTGACTCCAGTAGCACCAAAAGAAACCTGGAAGATTAGGTTATTGCTGTCAGCTAGGAATGTGTATCCTTGCTGCATGGCTTGCCGAAGGCTTAGCCTGTGTGTTCTTGTTCCATCATCTATGGACAGTATCCAGGCCATCTGAGACTCTATAGTCTGCAATTTGAGACTTCTGGTTAGTCAGACATAAGGTTTTTCATTATAGAGCAAGGGGGGTATTGTTCTTATCTTTAAGAAGTGTTAAGACTGCTGTGACAGGCAGCTTGGCAAACCAACCCTAGAGATATACATAAGGGTCCAGCTTGCTACTTTAGCAAGCATCACCAAAGTTGCAGTTTCTACACGCAGCCGTTTAGAGGCATGTTACTTTGAACACCCAGCCCCCATTTTGACAGACATTCCATACCGTGTGTTCATCAGCAAAACTGGGAAGGAGTCTTGGAAATACAACCTGAAAGAGAATGGGACAGCAGCTGAATGCAAAGCACACAGTTCAATGAGATTAGGATACCAAGAAAGCTTTCCATGGTGAATGTTACAAGGAGCCTCTGACTGATTACAGGAATGGAAGCTTTAGGAGAGTCTTCTGAGGAAGTGTGCTGCAGTGGCTAGAGGCCTGGCTTGTTTCTGGAGGGACAAGGGGGGGGAAGCAGCCAATGCTGTTTTCCCCCCATAGTTTAGGGCACCTGTGCCCAGGTTGACAACTACAGTAACTCCTCACTTAACATTGTAGTTATGTTCCTGAAAAATGTGACTAAGTGAGATGATGTTAAACAAATCCAATTTCCTTGTAAGAATTAATGTAAATGGGAGGGGTTAGGTTCCAGGGAATTTTTTCTTCTGCCAGACAAAAGACTATTATGTACATGTGGACACACTAAGTTTTAAACAAAAAATTTAATACTGGTACACAGTGATGATGATTGTGAAGCTTGGTTGAGGTGGAGGAGTCAGAGGGTGGGATACTTCCCAGGGAATGCCTTGTGGCTGAATGATGAACTAGCAATTTGCTGAGCCCTCAAGGGTTAACTCACTCTACAAGGCAGCAGGAATGGAGGGAGGTGAGACCGCATCAGACAGACACACTGTGAGATGTGCATTTCCCCTTTAATTACACTGCCTTGTTAATTGGATCAGCTTGCTGAGACCACAGCTGCTGCTGCCAGCTCCCTCAGTCCTGAGCCCTGTTGTGTGTCCCCCCTGCTCTATAGAAGATGGGGGTAAGCAGGGTGCAGCAGCAGGGGGACACCCTGACATTAGCCCCCTTCTTCCTGCCCCCCCTTGCACAGCAAGCAGGAGTCTTGGGGAGTAGCTCCAAGGCAGAGGGCAGGAGCAGCACATGGCAGTGGGGGGGAGGAACAGCTGCAATTGCTAGCTTGCTGGGCAGCCACTGCACAGGGAACTTAGGGGAGCTGATATGGGGGCTGCCAGTCCATCCTGGTCCCAAGCCCCCACCAGCTAGCTGCAACAGGTTGCTCTTCCTGCAAGCAGTGGACAGAGCAGGCGGCTGCCAAACGACATTAGAAGGAAGCATTGCACAAATTTAAATGAGCATGTTCCCTAATTGATCAGCAACATAACAATGTTAACAGGGACAACTTTAAGTGAGGAGTTACTGTACTGATCATTAGCCAATAGAGGGTCTATATAATTCAGTAAGCTGTGCCGAGCCCAGCCAGGGAAGCCACTAGAAGTGCACAAAGGATGAGGTAAAGGTAACTGGCAAGAGGTTTCACAAATAAGACTAGACTAGTTTTCACAGATTCACAGATTCTAGGACTGGAAGGGACCTCGAGAGGTCATCGAGTCCAGTCCCCTGCCCGCATGGCAGGACCAAATACGGTCTAGACCATCCCTGATAGACATTTATCTAACCTACTCTTAAATATCTCCAGAGATGGAGATTCCACAACCTCCCTAGGCAATTTATTCCAGTGCTTAACCACCCTGACAGTTAGGAAGTTTTTCCTAATGTCCAACCTAAACTGCCCTTGCTGCAGTTTAAGCCCATTGCTTCTTGTTCTATCCTCAGAGGCTAAGAACAAGTTTTCTCCCTCCTCCTTATGACACCCTTTTAGATACCTGAAAACTGCTATCATGTCCCCTCTCAGTCTTCTCTTTTCCAAACTAAAGAAACCCAATTCTTTCAGCCTTCCTTCATAGGTCATGTTCTCAAGACCTTTAATCATTCTTGTTGCTCTTCTCTGGACCCTTTCCAATTTCTCCACATCTTTCTTGAAATGCAGTGCCCAGAACTGGACACAATACTCCAGCTGAGGCCTAACCAGAGCAGAGTAGAGCGGAAGAATGACTTCTCGTGTCTTGCTCACAACACACCTGTTAATGCATCCCAGAATCATGTTTGCTTTTTTTGCAACATCATCACACTGTTGACTCATATTTAGCTTGTGGTCCACTATAACCCCTAGATCCCCTTCTGCCGTACTCCTTCCTACAGAGTCTCTTCCCATTCTGTATGTGTGAAACAGATTTTTTCCTTCTTAAGTGGAGCACTTTGCATTTCGTCTTTGTTAAACTTCATCCTGTTTAACTCAGACCATTTCTCCAATTTGTCCAGATCATTTTGAATTATGACCCTGTCCTCCAAAGCAGTTGCAATCCCTCCCAGTTTGTTATCATCTGCAAACTTAATAAGCGTACTTTCTATGCCAATATCCAAGTCGTTAATGAAGATATTGACCAGAGCCGGTCCCAAAACAGACCCCTGCGGAACCCCACTCGTTATGCCTTTCCAGCAGGATTGGGAACCATTAATAACAACTCTCTGAGTACAGTTATCCAGCCAGTTATGCACCCACCTTCAATCTAAGTCTTCCCAGACATCAGGAATGGGAAGATCCGCCATCACCCTGCTAGTCAGTTTTATTTCCTGACACCCACCACCCAAAGAAGAGAGTCTGAAGATACATCTAAGATTTGAGCGGAGATGCCATTGAGTTGTCAAACTCATATCTACAGCTGAGCTTCCAAGGGATTGTTGAACTGCCCCACTTACTGCCATGAAGTCTTTAGTACAGTTTGTAGCTCCTGTAAAAATAGTAGGGACAACTTCATCTGCTGGAAGAGCATCACAGCCAATACTGTAGGTTACATTCTTGTCCCCTGCAATGGTCCTGTTGAGCAGCAGCAGCTCTATTCTCAGCTGGTGTTGGTCATGCTATAGCAACAGAACACATTGGTCAGAGTAAGATATAGTGGCAGTTTTACATTACTAGATTTTTGCCTCAGATTAGCAAATACAGCCAGCCTTCACAGAGGCCACATGTTCAAGTTGAAAATTTGCTTCAGCTGAAGTTAGCTGTCTATAGAAGTTGCAGGGTTAGTTTTTAAAAAGTTACTGTATTTGCCTCCTTACTCAAGGAAGGAATTGGATTAGTTGGGAGCCATTTTGATTAGTTATTATACAAAAACCAACTCAGTGGGTGCTCTGGGGCTGGAACACACATTGGGGGGGGGGGGAAGAATGAAATGGAGGGGGTCAGGAAAGAAAGTCTCCTAGGAAAGATAGATGGTACATTATGTACCCAACTACAGCATTGCATCACTTCATTTTCTGAGTACACTGTACTGGTAATAGCGGTCACTTTAGAGCCTATATCAAGTGTATATGTTCCCAAAGCAGAGGGACAGTTTTACCTCTAGTCTAGTGCAGTTCACATACAGAGCAGTTAGAGTCAGCCTCTCATGATCCACCATGTAGTCACAGTCTACAATCTCTTCACCACTTGCATCTAGAAAGAGGAAACTGGTCAGCTATGCTGCTAGATGTTGCCCTGAAAAATCCAGCTAGACATGCAGCAATACATACCAACTACATGGACCTGCCAGGAGTTGCTTCCAAGCTCTCTGGGAAACCCAATCAACATTTTGTCATTGTGACAAGACACTGTCCCTACAAGAGGAAACGCACAGTCAGATATCAACTCCTTGCAACACAGACTAGTAGACAGTATACAGACCATTAGTATTATAAAAACCCCTCACAGCAGCAAATGGAGAGGAGTCGTTAGTTCTGAGCACACCCCAGGGTCATTAAAACTATCTGATCAGCCTAGAGACAAATCAACCACCCCCACCATGTTTAGGAGAATGCCCTGGTTACCTGGGAAGTCTAGAGCCATGGAGCTAGTAGCACCAGCTGTCAAGGGCACTATAAGGCAACCAAGCAAAAGAAGCAGCCTGCAAACAAGAGAGAAGATGCTCAGAAGCCAGCACAGCAAACACAACCCTCCCCATACACAACCCTAACCCCCCTTACCACATGCTGCAAAAGGACCAGCCTGGCTGCAATAGAGGCAATCTCATGGCTGAGATACCAACCACCCACATGAAGACACCAGAACAACTTACCTCATACTGAGATGCAGGGGTTATATAGGAGGAGCTGCAGCCCCAGCACAGGAGCAGCTCTGGGAAAACACCTGGGGTGCTTTCCTCATTACCTGCTAGCAGCTGACTCTGAGGCTGATGGTTTACACCTGGCCCTGTTCTGTGCTGCAGTCAGTGAGGAGGGGGCAGGTTAGGGACAAAGCTCCTCTTTCAAGGGGATTTTATGCCCCTTTGCACAATTTGCTGTTTCCCTTCACTTTTAACATTATTTTGATATCCACTTTTCCTTTCACCCTGTTCTTCCACTGCCTTTCTCCCTTTGCTGGAAGATGGGGCAAAATAGCTGATGAGCTAGAAACAGATGAACACTTTGTGTTGCAGCCTTAAGCTCCCCTTGCCCTTTGCCCCTTACCAAGGAGAACACTTAGTATTGCTGGGCTCTTCTGCCCACTAAAACAGCCTTGTGCTCAGCCAGGGGGTTTGTAGGGCATCCCACAATTGGGAACTATCCTCAGTAGCCCCTGCTTGGGAAATCTTCATTGCCAGGGTAGTTCTCTTCAGGAGGGACAGTTTGCCCAATATCTAGTTTGCCATAACTGTTACCAATGTGAATGAATCCTCCCAACTCTCGGGGATGTAGAGGAATGGTTGTAGGATGGAATGGCCTAGAAACACATTGTTAAACCCCATTCTAGAGATGGGGAAAAGTGAGACACAAAGAGATCAAGTGATTTGCCCAAAGCGACTTATTAATTAGCATTTGCTTTATGGTAGCACTTTGTCCCCCCCCCCGTGATCAGGGCCCCATTGTGCTAGGTGCGGTTGAATGCAGTGAGAAACAGTCCTTGCCCAAAGACTTCACAGTCTAAATAGACAACACAGAAGAAGGGTGGGAGAAAGGAAGGATTATTATCCCCATTTATATGGGCAGGGATCTATGTTACAGCGTGATTAATGCTAAGGTCACCAAGAAGCTGAGAGAAGAGCTAGTACCTGAACCCAGGTACTTTACTTGATGGATTGGGCCACAAGTCAGTGGCAGAGTCACCGAGGTATCCAGGGTCCTGTTATCTAGTTACCTCCACTGACCACTAGACCAATATTGAATGCAGTCCCAGTTCTACAATTATTATTTGTTTGTATTACCATAGTGCCTTGAAGCCCTCATCAGGGACTGGGACCCCACTGTGCTAAGCACTGTACAAACAGAACAAAAAGACACCTCCTGTCCCAGAAAGCTGACAGCCTAAGTATAAGACAGGAGACAACAGAAAGGCTCAGACAGGTGAATACAAGGAAACAGTATTGCCCAGCATGGCAGGCCGTGGTCTCAGCACTCCTGCGGCCTAAGTGTAGTCGAGTCTTTTATAGGCATCACAGCAAAGGAGACTTTGAGGAGGAATTTGAAGGTGAATAATGAGGTGACTTTGTGATGTTTATGGGGAGCTCCTCCCAGGTGTGAGGGGCAGCATGGGAGAAATCACAAAGGTTCTTGTTTCAAAATGTAGCAGGTAGACAATGGAAGCACATTTTGATAGTGAACTCCATAAAGCAGCTCCAACACCAGTTTGACAAGGTATATCTCTGCTCCAAAACTAACATAGAGAATGTAGGAAAATTCAAAGTTAAGGCTGGCATCTCTTTCGCAAGGCAGGATGGCCCAGAACCTCAAAGGTAATTTAAAGAATGGGAGTTAAACACCTAAATATCTTTGAGGATCTGGGCCTCTCTCTCTATCTTAGCTTTGAATGTCATGACTTTGTTTCCAAAGAAGAAAAAGAAAAAGGATTTGTAAGGAAATGCCAACAGACCTTTAACTGCCGTGGTAGGAACAATGCAGCTATAGAAATCCTTCAAATATCCATCTTCCTAAAAGGTAGCTTTGAAAATGTGCAACTTCTAGTGCCTCATTTTTATACAGAAACCAATGAGTCCAGATAGACTGTGTTTAATTCTGCTGCTAATAGTGCATTCATTGTCCAAGCCACTTCCCTACAGAAATGAATTATGTGACTAGCTGCTCCCATGATGTTCTTCACCAAGGGACAGGCCCTGCAACTTGCTGCCACCCCTTAGCAGTTACTGGCTTTATCAGGCATTGAGGGTACTCGGTTACTTGCAGAGCTGGTTCCTAGAGTGCCTGTACTGCTTATTAATCACATAGAGCAGCACTTTTCAACCTGTGGTCCATGGACCCCTGGGGGTCTGCAGACTATGTCTAAGGGGTCCAGGAAAGGTGACAATGAAAAGTTTCAGATCCCAGAAAAGGCATTCTGTTTTTCTGATTAATCAAAAGTATGCAAATACATCTGCCTACAAGTCAAAACCTGGAAGTGTTGTCATTACCACAGATGCCCACAGTTTAGTGCCCTTTCTCATGCTGTGCTGAGCATGTGCAACAATTATAGCTAAGACTTCTATGGTAGAGGTCCACAGACCACAGGGTGAATTTCATTCACCTCCATTTGAAAAAGGTTAGGGGTCCACAAATGAAAAAAACACTGAGCTATAGGAAATGAAGCTTTACTAGTAAGGGCAGTAGTGAAGGGGATTAGAGAATTCCTCCACTAGCTGTGCAGCTGTTTACAAGATATGCATTTGCAGTTTTGGAGATGGACATTGGGCTGGATTAATGCTCTAGCAGGGGAGAAAAGCTAAAGGGGAAACACAAGGAGATTGTTAGCTTTCATTGCTCCCCATGCATTTCCTTTTGACTGAGGTGCAGTCCCCTAAAGTATGCTGGTTTATTTCCCACTGGGGAAAATGCCCATGACAATTTAGTTGTTTCTACAGCACAGGAATAGATGAGCCACTGTGCAGGCAGAGGGCCCCACCCGCTTCTTCCAGAATTTTTTTTCCCCTTTGGTTGCTCACTAGAACAGGCCCTGTGGGGCTGAACCTGTATTCACACTCCCCCCTGCATAAGTCACATGGGGCAGTTGTAGAATCCTGTCATTTGTACCAATGTGGGCACCACTCCTCCCCCACCCACATCCAAAGCAGTCCTGCTAAGAACTATCATGTTATACAGTACTGATTGCTTGGGTACTGTATAAAGAAAACCCAGCAATGAACTCATCCATTCACACACATGGTAAGGCTAGTTGGAAGCCATGCAGATTGGTTTTGGCCAGGTACTAGGCGAATCACCTGAAGGGTGCCAGCCTCTTCAGCTCCCACATGCCTTCCTTCCTTCCACTACACCTGACAGCAGGATCCTACCATTCCCTCCCCACTTTTTACAGTATTGGAATGGCACATTGACATCCTTGCCCGAACTCCTACTGCCAAGTGCTTTGGCTAACAGAGATGGCTGTGCTTGTTTATGTAGCTTCCATACAACTGTAGGCAGAGCTGTTGTTTATATGGACAGACTGCCTTGAGGGAAGAAAGGGCTGTGTTGATTCCCCAGTTTGCATTGGGTTTAACACTACACCAGTAGAATAGCAGAGGGTATGCTGATTTTAGAGGTGGTTGCTTTCATATACCAAGAACACTAGCAAGGCTAGGTCTGGTCATTATCTGTCTAATAGTACTCTTTGCAAGCATAATGCATACACTGCAATTGAAATTTGGCTATATGAGACTAGTATTAGTCTCCTTTCCCCCATGCTATTTCAAGTGATATGCTAAAGCTTTGAAAAGTGCATTTGCTCACTGTCATCTCTTTGCACCCCTTGCACAGTGTGGACAATACAGAGAACTACATATAGGAGCAGGCCTCCTACTGCAGTTCTTAGAGGAAGGAAGGGGATTTGCCCAGAGAGGTACTGTAGGGGGAAAAAAGTCTCAGTGGAAGCCCCCTCAGATTCTGCCAGCACTCTAACAGTGCTTCCTCACTGCTATTACTTGAGCTTCCCTTGATATACAACAAACATGAGAAATGAGTAGGGTTAGGTGACAGGAATAGTCACTCATGCCAACAAAGATCTTCAAAACAGCAAGAGGAACAGTCTCTAGCTACCTTAGGAGGAGAAGAGCATAGTGATGCTAAAGGATTGTGTGAGGGGAGGAAAGCAGGAAGCAGTGAGATATTTACAGTTATTCATGCAGGGGGGGGGGGGGGGGGAGAACCACAATTCAGACAGTTTATCCAATTAAATTCTCATTTATTAGGAGAAAGCAGTCAGGAATGTTTTTTTGGAGTAAGATGTATTAAGGGGTACTTCCATGGAACTAGATATCTTAGCAGTTTTGCACATATAGGAAAGCAGGAGCTGTGAAGAATACAATCACCTTAGAATTAGATGCTAGTATAGTTATATCTGACACCAGGATTAAGCTACTGTCCAGCCCCAGAGGAGAGGACCCTCAAGTTAATGCTGCAATTCTCAGGTTTGGTTTGGTTTTCAGGTGGCTTAAAAACAAAAGTCAGTCTTTTGACAGCCAGGCAAGTTACTCAGCCTTGAATGGGGTGAAGATAGCCTGATGAAGAGTTCACTTTAAGGAAATCTAATTATGGTAGCTGCTAGTAAGAAGCTGGCTATTCTTTATGGAGGTATCTTCACTGATTTTATGCTTGAAGGTCTAAGGCTAGGGCTAGAGTAAATAGGTATCTTTAAATTTCAGTTAGAGGTATGCTTTGCCACTGTTTACCACATGAAAGTTAGCAAATAAGCACCTGACTTTCACAATAAGCCAAAAATCAAGCTAATCCCATTTCAAAACAAGCCAATCCCTAAGAACCCCAACACTATGATTAGATCCCCCTGGTGTGCAGTCTGGGACTGTGGCAGGCCTGCTGTGTACCCCTGACTCTTCCCCCACCCCACATGCCAGGAGCTGATAAAAAGCAACAACAAGCCCCCCCCCCAAAAAAAACCCACAAACACACCCCACCAGCCCAAATGTCTCCCTTCATTTGGCATGAAGCTGCACATTCCTGATCAATTGCCACTTTTACTGTGGATACCTGAGCCTGTGTGTAGTTGTCAAAGACTAAGGTAGAGAAGTGATAGGGTTAATTTTAGCAACATCTTGTGTTGGAGGAGTCTACTTGTCTAGGTCCATTGCCAGTCACTGACTGCGGTGTGGCTCTCTGTTTAGTTTAGGGCTATTATTTCCAACATTGGAATCTGGACTACAGTTTGTTCTCTGCTGCTGCATGTTTGGAAGCTTGTGTTCACAGAAGGCCACAGCTATGGATGACAGATTTATGAAATCCATATTGCTGGCCTAAGTTTAAGCCTACCTCTAGTGACTAGTATCTGCAAGAGTCACCACCACTACACCATGACACTTGAGCTACACAGTGTAGCTCTAGACCCAAGCCATGCAACTGCTTGGGTAAGCTAGAAGAGTAGCAGAGAAGGTTTACAGACAGAACATTTACTAGGAGGTGTTTTTTTTTTAATTAAAAAGCCAGTGTCTAGTGCAGAGTCCATTTGCTTTTGTAATATGCACTATGATCTGTTAGTTTCACTAGTGATAGACATGATGCTGTTGGGATAAAGAACACAAAATCTCCTAAAATTTAGTGCTAGTACTCAGACTCTTGCAGGTCTGCCCTGCTGCTACTACTTACGTGGTCATGAGCACTAACTTCTAGTAGTGGAGTTATGGATGGGATTAGAGGAAACATGGAGCTCTTACGCTTAAGACCAAGTCCCAGGGTTGTCACCTTAATTATGACACAAGTCACTGTAGGTTAGTTTTCTTTGAGATTGCACCAAGGAGAGATTGGGCTCATTTTAGATTCTTTTTCCTGTAGGAAAGGCTGGCAACAATACAAGTGCCTTTACCCTAGTACATTAACTAAGCAGTAAGGAGCAGCTGTATAGTAGAATAGGTATTTATGACAATTAAGCAATAAGGTTAGGACAGTTGTCAGGCTAGTGCAGTTATGCTAGTTAAAATTTTGTACCATGGGACCTGCTGGTTGTTTTGTCTGGACTAGAGAGGAGCCAAGTCTGACTTGCTTCTGTTAATACCAAACTTCTAGTTTTGTATTGAAACGAGCCACTTCTGAAATAAGGAGAGTCCACCATGAACTAGTGTATCCAGCAGTTTATTTTGTCACAAGTCACTTAGTGTCTCACTTTACCATTACAGCTTTTGTCTTCTTCAGATTTTTTAAAGAGCCACTGACACCAGTGCAGTGACCATCAGACCAAGGATCACAGTAGCTGCTGCTACAGTGGTCCATGCCCCATCTCTCAGTTGAGTTTCTTCTGTAGGGAGAAAAGGTAGAACCACAAATTAGTGACCACATTATGCAATAAACTTGAATTAGCAACAACATGCATCAGCTAGGTAAAGGAGAAGAGCATTTGTTCCATACCTTGGGTTGAAGGCCATTCATCTGCTATGAAGATAACAGGACCAGGTAAGCTTGCTACACCAGAGTTCTCTGCTTGCATCACAACATCTGCAAGAGATCAGTCACCACATGATTGATTAACTGAAGTCATGGAAATCCACTAATCTAGCAAGCTAACTGGCTATATTCTAGTTCTGTCCAGAGAACAGAACAGAAGTGATTCGAGGGCTAGAAAGCCATGTCCTACAAAAAGGTTGTAAAGTGGGTTTAGTCCAGAAAAGACAACTGAGGGGTACCTTACTTTTACATACTTTAGACCTCCCTACTGATAATAGGGCTGGGTCACTTTTATTTAAAAAAAAAAAAAAAAAAAAGACTAAATCAGAGGCTTCAATCACAGCAAGGGATGTTTAGGTTAGACATTAGGCAAGCTTTAACTGTAAGGGTAGTTAGGCACTGGAACAAGTTACCTAGATGGTTTGCAGAATCTGTCACTGGTGGTAGTTCAAGAAAGTCAGAGGTAGATTAGATAGTACTGCACTGAACCAGGACTAAGGAGACTGGCCTAGAAGACCTAGCAAGTTCCCTTCCACACCTACGTTTTATGATTCTGCTGTGGTATGACAGGATGTTTACTGTGACATTCTAGTTGCCAGCAGTGATTAGATCCTACCTCGTTTGTTTCTGGCTGACTGAGGACATCTTGGTGAACACAGAGGGGAATCCAGATGAAGTCTGTCACAGAGTAGAGCACTGCAGTGGAAGTACACCTAGAGCAAAGATAAGGGAGAGACATTTGGTGCCTAGGAAGCCCCTAGCATTTAGCTACTGCAAGAGGGACTGCACTTACTAGGCTAGTGAGAGCCTTGTCATCTGAGACAAAGGCAAAGGTTTTCACTTCAAATCTTTGGCGATAGTTGGGATAGCTGACTGCTAGGCCCACTGGATGAAATACAGTTCTGTAGTTGTCCAGTTCATAGTCACACCTACAGGAGATACATGTTGAAAGTCATGGGGGAGGGGAAGAGAGGAAGGCAGTTTCTTAGATAGGTCAGAGTTGAAATCAGATAGGAGAGTCTTGGAATGGTTGCTTCATTAAAATTAAAGTTTAATATTTAGTCCATTGCCCACAAGAGACCCTCAATACTGTTTCCAAGAGGTCTGCCAGAGCTTGCAGGTCTGCATTTGGCCAGCAATTCACTGAGGGTTTGATTCACTCAGTTGTGAACTATTATTTGAGTTCCAGTTGGAATTTGCAGTTGAGCATGTGCACTCAAGTGTCTAAAGGACTAGCTTGACCGAATGCTACAATGACCTATGCTTTTGTGATCAGATCTTAACCAGACAGCAACCCTTTGCTCCTACATTCATGTGAGGAGCCTGACAGTACAAGTCACATTGCTCTCACAGCTCCAACAAGCTTTTGCATGGTATTTCAGGGAAACCCTTAGGGGAGGCTGGCCTGCTCATGTTCCTGCAGCAGTTGTATTATACCTACCCATCCACAACAATGTTCCACCGGGGCAGAGAGCTTGGATCTTGTGATGTTGTTGCCCAACAGTCATCCAATACCAGTTTGATGTTGGGGTCATTGCGGTTCAGAACTTGCACTTCCAAGAAGATTGGTTGCCGCAGATATTTCACAATAGGATACTGGTCATCACTGTAGGGCTGCAAGTAGGAGTCATCTGAAAAACCAAGTATGGTAGAGTTAGACAGCCCAGTACACAAGAGGTAGTAATTCTTGCAGGAATCTCAATCTAGAGACAGGAATAAGCCAACTATGTAAGAAGTCTGATACTGTATGTGCATAGAAGGACACAGCTAGTGGGTGCTTTAGTTGAACTCCTTACATAGAGAGAACAGTAAGCCTCCTAAAGCTGACATCCCCACTGGATTCCCCCATAGCAAGAGGCTCTATAAAAACAACAAATGTAGTCTGCCAGGTCTAGGTCACAGACCAGCTGTGAAGGATTCATGCCACCCCCAGATACATTTTGCTCTCCAGGTCTACTTCTTTGGATACTAGGGACTGAAGAGTTCCTTTGACTATGGAGGGAGTCACTTCATTTCTGCCCTGGCCATGATTTGCAGCTAGATGCAAGCTTTACCTGGATAGATCAGCAGGATCAAGGAGAGAGGACCCTGGTTTATTGAAGAAACTGGAGGAGGGAGACTGCTTATCCTTATGCTCAGGGACGCATCACCACTTTTGTAGGTGCACACTACTGTCAGCCTGAAAGAGAATGCTCAGCATCTCAGCACAAGGTTGGACTGTTCAAATTGCTGGCTCTTTGCTTAGTGTTGTGACCGGCTCTCACCAGCAGAGTTGTGGACTGACCTGAATTCACTGTCCCTAGAAATCCTGCGTGGTGGTAGATCTGCCCACAAAGCACGAACTTCATTCTCATAAATTATCCTCTCGCCTTCAAACTACAGGGGATACAGGAGTGTTAGTGACTGCCCTGCCACTGGAGCTCCTTTAGCAGTCACTGTCCTGGACACTTACCCTCTGCCTTGTTCCACACATGTTCAGTGGGACATGAAACCGAACCATGTCATTTGAGGGAGACTTGAAGACTGGTTTGCATGTAGGATCTCTTAGCCTGATGGTATCCAAGTCTAGGGCTGGTTTTGTCCTGTCACGGAGTACTTCAAAGTCCATGTAGCCATCCTGAGTGCACACAGCAGCTGAAACATTCAAGGAGGTTGGCATGGGTTGCTGTAGGGTGACTCCACTACATGGCACTGTGGCAGCTCCTGGCTCAGTTCAGTGAGGGACTAGAGTCTTTTAGCTGAGCTGTGTGTGCAGGGGCCCTGACTACCCTAAGTTGTTCTGCACCTAACTGGATTGTTCCTGGTCTCCATTTTGTATAGCATGATCTGGAGGGCAAGGATCCTGCAACAGCTCATGTCAGGAAGCTCAACGACCCAGAACTGCTCACAAAGCAGTGCTCTATGGCTCACTGAGGAAGAATCAGATTGGGTGGGCTGGAGTCCACCCATTAGCCTGCCCTAATGGGCTCAGACCGGGGAACCTGTCTATTACCTACCCCATAGGGCAGGTAAACAATGGCTCTGGTGCTGAGACACCCAGCCCATTCTTAAGGGAGTATAAGGGGGCGGGGGGGAGAAGAGGGGAGGGGATGAGCAGGGCAGAACAAAGCCCTCTAGTAGCTGCTGACAGGCTGAACAATGCGGGGGGAGAAAAAGGGGGAAGTCCTCAGAAATGGAGTTGTGATCGGTTTGCTCCTTTTCATGGGGATGGCAGAAGGCACGTCATTACTATGTGGACTGTCAGGGGAGCTAGGTGATCACCAAGCAGTGGGTCATGTCCAGATCACCCAAATATCAACTGAAGAAACTGTCCTTACCAGCAAAGAAAGGGCATCTATATAGACCCAGGAAACGACCTCAACTAAATGGGCTCCAAGACAAAGGTGCAGAGTCCCTACATAGGACATTTTGCTTGCCAGCTACTAGGAGTTTGCACCAGACATATCTGCACTTTTAGCCGTAGGTGAGCTCAACTATTATGTTCCTATCAAAGATAGAAGCCCCAGATTCAGAGAGTAATATGCTGTGAGGTTACTCAGTCTCCTGCATTAAGGAAATTCATCTCAGGGAGCCACTGACTTGCAACACTGTCAATCTGTAGATCAGTACTTCAGGGACAGCTAGAACTGCACTGCTACAGGAAGAATGGGCTATCTTACCTATTGGTGCATGTTGGTCACAGGGACACTCTGGATAAGTCACCATTGACACCATTTCTCCATGGAAGTTGAAAGTTAGCCTTAGAGATGCCATGTATGACTGAAGTCCTAAGCAGCTCTCCTCATACAGCTGGAAGAGAAGGAGGCCATGACATTTCATATCTGAGTAGTTGTGTTTGCAGCAAAGTTAACACTTTGCCTCTGAATCTGACAGTCATTTCAACTGGACTAATCTAGCCAGCAATATTACGGTTTCAGAAAGATACTTCTCAGCTGTTTAATACATCTCCTGGATCAAGTAGTAGGGATTTGGAGAGTTTGAATCAGTAAGACTAGATCCAAAGTGTCTGTTCATGGAACTATGCATGTTAGACCTAGATTGAAGTTCCAAGTGAGCCATTCAAGTGTACTTTTGACCCTGCAGAATGTGGTCCATTTTCTTTCAACTTGAACTCTTACTTAGGGGGCATCAGATTGCAGCATGCTATATTCTGTCCACACAACCATTCCTGACCCAAAACTGACAAGATCAGCAGAACACAGAATGGTATTCCCTCCCCTTCATATCTAAGGATATTAGACCAGCTTCCTCTTGTCCTTGCCTCTCATCTTATACATTAGGGATGATCTCGATCCTTATGGAGAATTTCAGGAGGGTGCTTCATGATTAGCATGTAGCAGACATGAAGCCTCTCCTGGTGAGCACAGAGGTTGAGCTACTGGCATAAGAAAGACAAGGGAAGGATCAGAACTATTGATGCTAGAACAAGCAGCCTGAATTTGATGCGGTAGCAAGGGGTAGTCTGACAGGAGGCATTGCTAGAATGGTCAGCAAGGGAGATTTTTAGCAGATGTATCTGGGGAGGGCTGGTAGAGATGGGGCTTGTGTGGGTGTCAGGAAGGAGACAGTTTTAGCTGTATTAGAAGTTATGCTTAGGAAGCTTGAGGTGATCTGTGTGTGGGGGTTGAGTCTGAGGGAGGTTCAGACAGTTGCCAAGCGGTGGCACGAGAAGGACTGACCGTCTAGTCAGTGCCTTGGTATTGACTCCAGATGTCTCAGTCTGGTTTTGTAACCAAGTCCTTCTCTACTCCATCTTTCAAAAAGAAAATTGAATTTGTGACCTTTCCTAAAGGAGATACTGCTAGTCTGTAGTGATCTTACTCTGGACTTCAGGATTCTTCTGTTGATGTGCAGTTTCACTCCCCTTTGTGTGTCCAGAGCAATTCCATTTGCTTGGAGTTCATTCATGGGAATGTTTCTGTTTTCTATACTCAGAGCTGAGAGGATCCCTGGGAAAGCTGGGATGGCAACAGTCATGTGTGTTGAGTTACAGGTTGCTGGACCTGCAATAATAAGCTCTGTTAGTTTCTATAGAAGTTTTAAGGTACAAGTCCCTCTAGGTCAGCAGAGGGGCCAGCTTCCTCGGTGAAGAGAGGAAGTTTTACCTGGTGCACAGATCATTCTTGATTCTACAGTTAGTCGCTGGTCAGGAGGCCCATATGAAAGCTTGAGTGCCACAGTATACAGCATCTGGTTGTCTTGCTGCAGAGGACAGACATGGTTGAGAACAGCAGGTTATTCACAGTGATGTTTCCAGTGTCGGCATTAAAAAAAAATTCTATTAGGATTCAGTAAGCTAGGCTGCAGTTCTGGAGAGACTTCAGATGTTATGAGAAGTCTTGCAGGGCACATTGGCCATTTAAATTGCTGTTGGGGTTAGGGCAGAGGTAGCCACTGGAGTAACACTCTGGCTGTTTGTTACTCCTGTGCAGAGGAGTTCTTGGAAAGGGTGAACAAGCTCCATTCTAAGGCCTCATGCACCACATGGTGTCATAGCCAGAAGTCAAGCTACAGCTGTTGTGAGTCAGCAGTAGAGATTTCACTACTGTCCTTATGACAAGATGGGCCAAGCTACTTAATATTATTACCATGGGTCATTGTTAAGATGCTTAGGTCATTTATTAATTTACAGGCATTATACAAACCCACTTCTCTGCATAGGAAATATTTTGCCTTTTTGGTAGCTTCCTAGTTCTCCTCTAAAGCTCCTACCTTGTAAGAGGTGACTCCAGTAGCACCAAAAGAAACCTGGAAGATTAGGTTGTTGCTGTCAGCTAGGAATGTGTATCCTTGCTGCATGGCTTGCCAAAGGCTTAGCCTGTGTGTTCTTCTTCCATCATCTATGGACAGTATCCAGGCCATCTGAGATTCTGTAGTCTGCAATTTGAGATTTCTGGTTAATCAGTCAAGGTCTTAGCAAGCAGTATGGTCATTGTTCTTATCCTTAAGACTTCTGAGACTAGGGTGGCTTGATTTAGATTGAAGTCACTAGTTTTTAAACCTAGTTAGAATCTAGCAGGAGACCTTGATTAAAGTCAATTATGAAAATAAATGCCAAACAAGATTTAAAATAAATATTCTCAGTAGTATAACCATTAAGTGGTGCTGATTTGCACTGTGGCAGCCTTTATACTACATGTAGTAATTTTTGGTATCCAGAAGGATAACTACACACATTTAAGTAATTACATAGCTTTGATTTATAGTTTACTATGTTTGTTAGTAGATAATGCTGAATGAGGAGTTTGCTAGGTGATTAGTCAAGATTTGTCAAGTTAATTGAATTCCAGTTTCCCTTCAAAGGTGTTTTATTATTAGTTAAGCTACCTTGAGCTTTCTGGATATACAAACTATTTTCATAAACTTTTTTGTGTTTCAAGTTAATGGCTATTAAAACACAGAATCAGGATCTTTAGTGACCTGAATGGCTTGTTAAAGGACATAACCAGAAACTTTTTTTGAACTAGCAGGATTCATCCTCTCATGCCTCAGATTGTAAAGGGGGGGGGGAGAAGAGAAGAGGAGACAATAGGATTTCCTGTTTATGTCCCAGTGATCTTAACTTTGACTGAACTAGTCATTAAACTGACATAGCTAAACAGGAGCAGGCACATAGCTCATTTGGCACTTTGGAATTCTGGTTCCAGGTGCTTAGGCAGTGGCTGCCACCAACTCAGTGGTTTGAGTTTCTTTAGAATTCCAAACTTCTACTCTTCCTTAAGTGATTTTAATAGATTAAAGCAATCTTAGGCCTTAAACCAAGTTATAATAAAATATTTTAAATTTTAGATTTTTAATTTAGTAAAAATCTAAAAAAAATTTATCCACACTGGTTAAGGCTTTAGCAGTTGCAGCTTGGCTATCCAACCCTAGAAATATACTTGGTCAAGCTACTTTAGCAAGTAACAGAAGTAGTTTCTGCAGGCAAAACATTAGTTTAGTGGCATGCTATTTTGGACACCCCAGCCCCCTTTTTGATAGAAATTTCATACCACATGTTCATCAGCAAAGCTGGGAATGAGTCTTGGAAATACAACCTGAAAGAGAATGGGACAGCAGCTGAATGCAAGGCACAAAGTTCTAACAGGTAAAGAAACAGTATATGGCAACAGAGACTAGGAACCTCCAATCCATTACAGTAATGGAAGCTTGGTGTATTGCATTATTCTTAATGCAAGTGGGCTGTATCTGGCCTCTAGCCACTGCATGTCAGAGAACAGAGGAAAACAGCATCAATGCAACTTTCCCTTGTAGGTCTAGTGTACTTATGTTCCTAGCTTCTAATCAGTAGCCAGTGAAGAGGTCCACATACACTGGATATGCTTGACACAGCCTAACCTGAACATATACAAAAGACAGTCAGTCAAAGGTAACTAGCAAGGTTTTACAGACAGACAACTCCAGTTACTAATCGGAGTCGCCCCAGACCAGAAAGGGGAAATCCACCACCAGTCTTCTTTCCTCACACTTATTGCCTACAGAAGAGGCTCTACAGGCATATCATCTTTAAGGCTTTATTTGAGAAGCCATTGAGTTATTATCAAACTCAACTCTACAGGTAAGAGCAGTTACGTTTCCAAGAGCTTGTCAGACTGCTCCACTTACTGCCATGAAGTCTTTAGTACAGTTTGTAGCTCCTGTAAAAGTAGTAGGGACGACTTCATCTGCTTGAAGAGCATCACAACCAATACTGTAGGTTACATTCTTGTCCCTTGCAACTGTCTTGTTAAGCAGCAGCAGCTTTATTCTCAGCTGGTGTGTGTCATGCTATAGCAACAGAACACATTGGTCAGAGTAAGATACAGTAGCATATTTTTACATTGCTAGATGTTGCCTCAGATCAGCAATTAGATCTTATCTTCACATATGGTATACGTCCAAACTTTACATCCACTGTCAATTGAGTGAAACTTTGTCTATAGAAGGTACAAGGTTAGTTATAAGTAGGCAAGCACAGCAGTATTAATGCTTAATCAGGTAAGCCATTTGGGTTGTCTGACACCTTTGATTAGGTCTCAGTATGGGTCTCAAGTCATCTCTCACACACACACGACTATATCTGTACTAATACTTGGACAGTGGTATGCAACAGAGAAGTTGGCCTGGGGAAGTCTTTCACTGGCTATTTTAAGGTTTCACCTTAAAGTGGAAATGTTTCATGCCATGCATAGTCCAAGTATTGCACCACTTGGTCTGGTTTTCAGGAGTAACCATCAACCTCAAGCTAACTTCAGAGCTTGTATCAAGTGACCATGTTCCCAAAGCAGAGGGACAATTTTACCTCTAGTATAGTGCAGTTCACATACAGAGCAGTTAGAGTCAGCCTCTCATGATCCACCACGTAGTCACAGTCTACAATCTCTTCACCACTTGCATCTAGAAAAAAGAAACAGGTCAGCTATGCTGCTAGATGTTGCCCTGAAAAAAAATCCAGCTAGATATGCAGCAATACATACCAACTACATGGACCTGCCAGAAGTTGCTTCCAAGCTCTCTGGGTAACCCAATCAACATTTTGTCATTGTAACAAGACACTGTCCCTACAAAAGGAAATGCACAGTCATATCAACTCCTTGCAACACAGAAACAACAAGGAGTCCTTGTGGCACCTTAGAGACTAACAAGTTTATTTGGGCATAAGCTTTCATGGGCTAGAACCCACTTCATCAGATGCAAGGACTACTCATTGTTTTTGAGTATACAGACGAACACAGCTACCACTCAGAAACTTGCAACACAGAGCACTAGACAGTTAACATTCAAGCTGTTAATAGGATAAAGCCTTTCTCTCACTCCTCTGAATGAAGAGAGGGGTCATTAGTTCTGACCACACCCCAGGGTCGTTAAAACTATCTGATCAGCCTAGAGACAAGTCCACCACCTCCACCATGCTCAGAAGAATGCCCTGGTTACCTGGGAAGTCTAGAGCCATGGAACTATTAACACCAGTTGTCAAGGGCACTATAAGGCAACCAAGTAAAAGAAGCAGCCTGCAAACAAGAGAGAAAATGCTCAGAAGCCAGCACAGCAAACAGAACCCACCCCATATACATCCCTAGCCCTCCTCCCTTACCACATGCTGCAAAAGGACCAGCCGGGCTGCAATATCAGTAACTTCATAGCTGAGATACAAACCACCCTGAACAACTCACCTCATATGGAGATGCAGGGGTTATATAGGAGGAGCTGCAGCCCCAGCACAGGAGCAGCTCTTGGAAAACACCTGGGATGCTTTCCTCATTACCTGCTAGCAGCTGACTCTGAGGCTGATGGTTTACACCTGGCCCTGTTCTGTGCTGCAGTCAGTGAGGAGGGGGCAGGTTAGGGACAAAGCTCCTCTTTCAAGGGGATTTTATGCCCCTTTGCACAATTTGCTGTTTCCCTTCACTTTTAACATTATTTTGATATCCACTTTTCCTTTCACCCTGTTCTTCCACTGCCTTTCTCCCTTTGCTGGAAGATGGGGCAAAATAGCTGATGAGCTAGAAACAGATGAACACTTTGTGTTGCAGCCTTAAGCTCCCCTTGCCCTTTGCCCCTTACCAAGGAGAACACTTGGCATTGCTGGGCTCTTCTGCCCACTAAAACAGCCTTGTGCTCTGCCAGGGGGTTTGTAGGGCATCCCACACTTGGGAACTATCCTCAGTAGCCCCTGCTTGGGAAATCTTCATTGCCAGGGTAGTTCTCTTCAAAAGGGACAATTTGCCCAATATCTAGTTTACCATAACTGTTACCAATGTGAATGAATCCTCCCAACCCTCGGGGAAGTAGAGGAATGATTATAGTCAGTATTAATCTGTATGGTGGAAAGGCCTAGAAATACTTTGTTAAATGCCATTCTGTAGATGAAGAAAAGTGAGACACAAAGAGATCAAGTGATTTGTCCAAAGCCACTCATTAATTAGCGCTTGCTTTATGGTAGCATCTCACCCTCCCCCCTTTGTGTTAGGTGCTGTATGAATGGAGTGAGAGACAGTCCCTGGCATGAAGAGTTTACAATCTAAATAGAGAGCACAGAAGAAGGGTGGGAGAAAGGAAGGAGTATTAGCCCCATTTATACAGACTGGGATCTACATTACAGAGTGATTAGGGCTAAGATCAAACAGGGGGCACTAGTACTTGAACCTGGCTATTGTGATTCCTGGACTAGGACCTTAATCACACCCCTATTCTTCCTCTTAAATAGTCTATGTGGAGGCTAATCCTGTTCCATTGAAGTCAGTGGGTTTTTTGCCATTAACTTTACTGGAGGGATTGAGGCACAAGTCAATGGCAGAGCTCCAGAGAGGATCCAGGGGAGTCCTGCTATCTAGTTACCTGCACTGACCACTAGACCAATATTGATTGCCATCTTCTTTCTATAAGCCTCTCTGAGTTATTTATTTTATCTTTCAGCTTTACTGTTCTCAAATTCACCAGGACTTCTCAGAGATCAGAAAATGGAGAGATTCCTTGTAGGAACTGTAGAAAATTTTAAGATTAGAGATGGTAATTAGTGAGTGGGATGTTAAATTGGTGGATGGGGGAATTGTTCAGTAGTTTTGTTCAAGGTCTAAGTATCTTTAGACATCTGCGTATCTTTCTGCAGTTTATATAATCATACTCAGCGCTGATCTTAAGGACTTGTAACCTGCAGCCACATATGGCACTCCCTCACCCTCTGATAGGGCATTATGGGTAGGAACAACAGCTTGAAAAGGAAGAAAGAGCTGTAGTCCCAAATGCTGATGGGGACCAAAGCGTTGGGCACTAGGATAATAAATGGTGGCAGGCAGCTGGCAGTGTGTTGGCTTGTCACTAGTGTTCTGCATAGCCAAGCTGCTATAGCACCAGCACACGGTGATACTGTAGCTAGTTTGGGAACCTACATTATTTGACAGTGTTCCTTTAAGGTAATCATTGTCTATATGAAATAAGGTGCCACAAGGACTCCTTGTTGTTTCTGTGTTGCAAGGAGTTGATATGACTGATGGTGCATTTCCTTTTGTAGGGACAGTGTCTTGTTACAATGACAAAATGTTGATTGGGTTACCCAGAGAGCTTGGAAGCAACTTCTGGCAGGTCCATGTAGCCGGTATGTACTGCTATCATGTCCCCTCTCAGTCTTCTCTTTTCCAAACTAAACAAACCCAATTCTTTCAGCCTTCCTTCATAGGTCATGTTCTCAAGACCTTTAATCATTCTTGTTGCTCTTCTCTGGACCCTTTCCAATTTCTCCACATCTTTCTTGAAATGCAGTGCCCAGAACTGGACACAATACTCCAGCTGAGGCCTAACCAGAGCAGAGTAGAGCGGAAGAATGACTTCTCGTGTCTTGCTCACAACACACCTGTTAATGCATCCCAGAATCATGTTTGCTTTTTTTGCAACAGCATCACACTGTTGACTCATATTTAGCTTGTGGTCCACTATAACCCCTAGATCCCTTTCTGCCGTACTCCTTCCTAGACAGTCTCTTCCCATTCTGTATGTGTGAAACTGATTTTTTTTTCCTAAGTGGAGCACTTTGCATTTGTCATTGTTAAACTTCATCCAGTTTAACTCAGACCATTTCTCCAATTTGTCCAGTGAATTATGACCCTGTCCTCCAAAGCAGTTGCAATCCCTCCCAGTTTGGTATCACCCGCAAACTTAATAAGCGTACTTTCTATGCCAATATCTAAGTCGTTAATGAAGATATTGAACAGAGCCGGTCCCAAAACAGACCCCTGCGGAACCCCACTCGTTATGCCTTTCCAGCAGGATTGGGAACCATTAATAACAACTCTCTGAGTACAGTTATCCAGCCAGTTATGCACCCACCTTATAGTAGCCCCATCTAAATTGTATTTGCCTAGTTTATCGATAAGAATATCGTGCGAGACCGTATCAAATGCCTTACTAAAGTCTAGGTATACCACATCCACAGCTTCTCCCTTATCCACAAGACTCGTTATCCTATCAAAGAAAGCTATCAGATTGGTTTGACATGATTTGTTCTTTACAAATCCATGCTGGCTGTTCCCTATCACCTTACCACCTTCCAAGTGTTTGCAGATGATTTCCTTAATTACTTGCTCCATTATCTTCCCTGGCACAGAAGTTAAACTAACTGGTCTGTAGTTTCCTGGGTTGTTTTTATTTCCCTTTTTATAGATGGGCACTATATTTGCCCTTTTCCAGTCTTCTGGAATCTCTCCCGTCTCCCATGATTTTCCAAAGATAATAGCTAGAGGCTCAGATACCTCCTCTATTAGCTCCTTGAGTATTCTAGGATGCATTTCATCAGGCCCTGGTGACTTGCAGGCATCTAACTTTCTAAGTGATTTTTAACTTGTTCTTTTTTTATTTTATCTGCTAAACCTACCCCCTTCCCATTAGCATTCACTATGTTAGGCATTCCTTCAGACTTCTCGGTGAAGACCGAAACAAAGAAGTCATTAAGCATCTCTGCCCTTTCCAAGTTTCCTGTTACTGTTTCTCCCTCTTCACTAAGCAGTGGGCCTACCCTGTCTTTGGTCTTCCTCTTGCTTCTAATGTATTGATAAAAAGTCATCTTGTTTCCCTTTATTCCTGTAGCTAGTTTGAGCTCATTTTGTGCCTTTGCCTTTCTAATCTTGCCCCTGAATTCCTGTGTTGTTTGCCTATATTCATCCTTTGTAATCTATCCTAGTTTCCATTTTTCATATGACTCCTTTTTATTTTTTAGATCATGCAAGATCTCGTGGTTAAGCCAAAGTGGTCTTTTGCCACATTTTCTATCTTTCCTAACCAGCGGAATAGCTTGCTTTTGGGCCCTTAATAGTGTCCCTTTGAAAAACTGCCAACTCTCCTCAGTTGTTTTTCCCCTCAGTCTTGATTCCCATGGGACCTTACCTATCAGCTCTCTGAGCTTACCAAAATCTGCCTTCCTGAAATCCATTGTCTCTATTTTGCTGTTCTCCCTTCTACCCTTCCTTAGAATTGCAAACTCTATGATTTCATGATCACTTTCACCCAAGCTGCCTTCTACTTTCAAATTCTCAACGAGTTCCTCCCTATTTGTTAAAATCAAGTCTAGAACAGCTTCCCCCCAGTAGCTTTTTCAACCTTCTGAAATAAAAAGTTGTCTGCAATGCAGTCCAAGAATTTGTTGGATAGTCTGTGCCCCGCTGTGTTATTTTCCCAACATATATCCGGATAGTTGAAGTCCCCCATCACCACCAAATCTTGGGCTTTGGATGATTTTGTTAGTTGTTTAAAAAAAGCCTCTTCCACCTGGTTAGGTGGCCTGTAGTAGACTCCTAGCATGACATCACCCTTGTTTTTTACCCCTTTTAGCCTAACCCAGAGACTCTCAACACTTCCATCTCCTATGTCCATCTCTACCTCAGTCCAAGTGTGTACATTTTTAATATATAAGGCAACACCTCCTCCCTTTTTCCCCTGTCTATCCTTCCTGAGCAAGTTGTACCCATCCACACCAACATTCCAATCATGTGTATTATCCCACCAAGTTTCAGTGATGCCAACAATGTCATAGTTGTATTTATTTATTAGCACTTCCAGTTCTTCCTGCTTATTACCCATACTTCTCGCATTTGTATATAGGCATCTAAGATACTGGTTTGATCTTTCCTCCCAGTTTTGTCCTGACCCTCCTTTCTCTCTGCCAATATAGCCCACACTCCCTCTCGTTTCCGACCCATCTCCCAGGTCTCCATGTTCCCCACTTACCTGTGGGCTTTGCTCACTTGTCCACGTCGAACCTAGTTTAGCAGCAACCTTAGTAGCAATCAATGCCAGCTCCAGCTTTTTTGCCACCCCCAGCAGAAAAAAAAAAAGGACCCGATCGAGCTGCCGCCGAAGTACTGCCGAGGAGCAAGACAGCGAGGGAAGGACCCGCCGCTGAGTTGCCGCCGCTCCGGACCTGCCGCCCCAACAACGGACGCACTGCTGCCCCTTTCCATTGGCCGCCCCAGGCACCTGATTCCTTCCTAAATGGGAATGTGCTATTGACATCGGTGGGACTAGCATTTGGCCCATTTTTGGTAAGAAGTAAACTTTTTTGAGATCCCTAGAACAGTAAGTCACAAAAGGTGAGACAGATTTGCGATTCCCCAGGGCCTAACTCAAAGTCCCTGGAAGTCAATGGAGAGACTGGGCTAGGAGGAAAGCTAGCAGGTTGAAGCTCAATCTAGGTAAGACAAAGGTGATGCTGGTATTTTGGGAGAAAACAACAGGAAGAGGTGGTGGAGATGATCCTGACAGGGCCGGCGCAACCCATTAGGCGACTTAGGCGGTCGCCTAGGGCGCTACAATTTGGGGGGCGGCGACCGTGGCGGTATTTTGGCGGCGGGACCTTCCGCCGCCTCTGTGGGGGGGCGGCATTTTGGGGCGGGACCTTCCGCCGCCTAGGGCAGCAGAAAAGCTGGCGGCGCTCCTGGATCCTGATCCTTTAACTGAGGGACATGCCTTCCTTTTACTGCTACATTTCACAACCTAGGGATCTTGGATCTGGGTGGCTTCTGGGTACCTAGCAGCAGGTTATAAACGGAATAGAAAGCTCGTGTTAGCTTGGGGCAGGGTTGGACCAAAGCTCGTGTTAGCTTAGGGCAGGGTTGGACCAATGTATAAGAAGAACAGAAGGAAAGAAATATAACCTAGAGAGACCTGCAGCACCAGAAGCTCATTGTCTCAGTCTTTTAGCTTATGAGTTTTTAGAAGGCGATTAACCAACAATATGGTAAGATAATAAATAGTTGCTTTATTATATTTCTGAATTTAAAATGTTCTACTTAAACTACAGAAAACAATCACCATTCCTCTTCTCAGGAAATTAAATTCAACCCACTAGGATTGTAGAAACATGAAAGAATAATTAGGTTCTGAGCTCAGTAGGAAAAATAATTAATTCAGGAATTAAACTATATAAATATTTGCCATCTATTTTAGGGTCTTCTATAGTGTTCATCCCTGCAGTATCTAAGCACTGTTATTATCTGATGAATAATATCACTTCCATTGCGGAAGACTGGCACGTCTCCTACTCTTCAGCTTTTGTCTTTTTTGCTTTGATTTTCTGACTTTGGAAAAAATGTCATTGTCCAAGGCTAGCCCTGACCACCTGAACTCACTGAGGCAGTGAATTAGCGATTCAGGAAAACTCAGCTCCTCTGAGCATGGGCACAGTTTTCTTTGAGCCTTGAATGTCATTTTATGTCAGACATTAATAGGAGGCTAGAATTTCAGATGGCAAGAAGGGGCAATGTTCTCTTTCTATTCAGTGCTGTTTGCGCTACTGAACTTATCAGGGGGGGAAATTAATCTGCTGAGTGGGGTTGAAATTCAGGAGTGCAAAAAGCAAAAGAACAGATCATGTCCTCTGCTCCTAAGTACTAACAGCAGGAACAAATATTGTTGGTTGGAGGGAAGATAAATCTAAGTGGGATCATACTCCTCCATTCCCTCTGGCTCTTCAAAAGCCCCTAGATATGCTCTTGTGAGTATCAGGAGCATGGATGAGTAGAAAATGGATGGGGCTTTATGAGTGCTGGCATTAGCTCCCACAATCCTGCAATGAGCTGTGCACAAGCAGACCCCTGTGCCTGCATAGAGTCCCACTGACTTCACTGAAGTGGAGATCATTGCAAGAGGGGGCTTTGGTCCACATGTCCACATTCTCCTGCTCTATGCTCTCAAACCTCTCACTGGGAGCCCAGAGGGGAGATGGGGTGGGAGGGGACTGACCCAGGCACCGACTGAGGCACCGTTAAGAGTTCATTTGGGACTGCAGTGGGAGTTTTGTTTGTGTAAGGACTGGACGACTGAGCTCTTGCTGTTGTTAGCAGCTGCTGTTGTCATCGTCAAATCGTGTAGCCGCAATTACCCAGTGTGATTGGATTCATTCCTCTCTGAGCCTATTAGCAGCAGTGCATTTCATTAGACAAGCAGAGGGGACACACTTGCTTCCCCCTCCTATAGTTTTACCATACTGCACTTACCATTCATAAAAGGTGCACTCAGGAAATGGTGTGCTAGATAATAGCTCATGCAAAACAGATGGCACAACAGCTCTGTCTTTCTCTGGGGCATGAAGAAAAACAGGGCTCTGAATTGTCTGGAACTGTTGTGAACAAAATTACTAACAAATGGTTCTGTGGTCTTAAAATCCGAACAGCGTGTCTATCTGCCTATATTTTATTTAAACCCTGACCTTGGAAGAAAATAGGAGAACAATAATCGTGGATGTTGAGAAATCCAATCGCAGATGAAAACTGCTAGTTAAATAATCCATTAGTTTACAACGACACGTACAACAGCAGCAGAGTTTCTCCTGCGCCTGGTAAGACATTTCAATTTGAAGTGGAAAGGTTTGGAACTTTCTTTCAGCACAAAAAGAAAAGCTTCATTCTAATCATTCAGGAGCCTTAAAATGTTCACAGTTTTGAGCTCTCCTCTAACAAGAAAAATCTCCATGCAGGCTGAAAAAATTAGCTCATTTGTCACTGAATCATTTATTACATTTTAAGCTGAAGTTTTTAGAAGGGTGACAAAAATAAAGACTACCAGACACCAGGGTTTTAGAACTAAATGAAGTTTTTGTTTGATTTTTTTGTGCTGCCTGTTTTTGTGACATAAATAACTATAAGGCTTGTGAAGTCCTGTAGTTTCTTTCTTTTTGAAGTAGGTTTTGCTTTGCCTCCAATTAAAATTTGCAACAAAAAACCTGTTTCATTGGAACAAAAGTAGGTCTTTTCATTTTGAGAGATTACTCAGAGATCAGTGTTTTGTGCTATAGGAGCCACTACATCTCTTTATAATAGAAACCAATAATTTTGGAGAGCCGTATAGAAAATATTATTTTGTAACTCCCTAGTTTTAAGGCAATGAAGGGATACAGCTAACAATTTAAAATTCAGGCCCACACTAGACAGTGCCTCATCTCTCATACCATGCACTTACTGTATACCTGGATCAGGGCACTACAAGGTTCATCCAGCCCTAGCTCAGAACACAATTCCACTCGCATGGGCAGCCCCTGTCTCAATCTCCATGGGCAAACAACATAATCACCAGCAATAGTTTTCTCATCAGATACTTTACATAAATTTATTTCATTTGCCAGTGACTGTGTTCACTGCTTCCCCTGCTTCTGAGCTAAATATGGAAAAGACAAACCATAGCTGTATGAAGCCATATGCCATGTATGCCACAGTATGTAATTTTAATGTTTGGCATCAACATTTCTTGAGACGGATCAATTTTTTTTCTTCACTGGATATTGCTGGCTCTTTTTATCTATGAATGATCCAGTAAGCATAGGATCATAGAATCAAAGAACTGGAAGAGACCTCAAGAGGTCATCTAGTCCAGTCCCCTGCACTCATGGCAGGGCTAAATATTATCTAGATCATCCCTGACAAGTGTTTGTCTAACCTGCTCTTACAAATCTCCAGTGATGGAGATTCTACAACCTCCCTAGGCAATTTATTCCAGTGCTTAACTACCCTGACAATGGCTGAGATACCCCTGGAGATCTAGGGAAAGGTCAGATGGAAAAAGGGTTGGTGGTGTGGATAGGTGTCCCCATCCAGTACTGTCAGGGATGGACTGGACCCCCTTCAGTAAGAAAGTAGGCATCCAGATCCCATGAAAGAAGGGAAGTGAGCTGCCACAGAATATAGAAAAAGGGCTCAAAGTAGGGGAGTTGGAGAACCCTAGATGACAGGATACAAAACAGGGGGTGAAAGAGTGGAATGAACATTCCTGAGGAGAAAGTGGAGAAAAGGAAGAACTGGCCGAGCAGGCATCAGAGGAAAAGGAAACCTGAAAGTGAGGATGGGCTGTCCACAGAATGTTCACTACCAGGGCCTTGAGAGGAGGAACCCCAAGATACATTAGTAGGATTAGGAGAATAAGGGGCCATAGGGAAATGAGATGATGAAGGGCTAGGACTTGCCCTGCCCCAAAAGAATGAGGGCAAAGGGGAGGAAACTAGATCCCTGAATTGCCCCTGGTGAGAAGACCAGTGATCTGAAACAGAATTACGGGCATATCCCCCACCCACCAAGTGTGAGTTCAGTGGGGAGAGGCAGGGTAACCACCCTGGGGGCAAGCACAGGAAAAAAGTACCTGGTGCCTCCTCTAAAGAAGAGCAGATGCCAGGGAAAAGGAACCTCAGCATTCAACAAGCAAGGGAGGGAGGTGTGTGGCAGAGTGCTGGGAGCTAACAGTGACCCAGCACTCTGTTTTTAGGCACCAATTAGTTCTCCCAGAGAAGGCTGAGTGAGGATATACAGTTAATTAGCTGATCAGGCTCGGAGGGCTGATCAATCAGTTAGCCATCAGCCGAGAGGTATAAAAGAAGACGCAGGGAGTGAGGACCTTAGCTAGCTGAATCTAGTAAGTGCTAATATATTGAAAAAGGGAGACTGCAGTTCCTCCCTGGCCCTGTGGGAAAGAGCAAGAAGTACTGTAAATACTTTGCTGCATGACTGTATGGGTGGTAGTGATATAAATAAATTCACACAAAGTTGCCACTTACTGAAGAGTCTGAGAGGTTTCTGGGGCACCAGAGGATGGACCATGCCCTTACAGGATCAGTCTGGTCCAACTCTCTTTCTCCATATAGGAAAACATATGAAAAGTTCATCTCTTGAAGATCTCCTAACCAGCATCTGAAAAAAAAAAAAACGTGTGTAGAGGCCTCACTGGATTATGTGGTATGCATTGTGGGAAATGAATGAGGGTTTACTGCAGTCAGTAATTACACTCCTCACTCACCTAAAATGCCAGGTTTGTAATTGCTACCACTACTCTTCCTGGGAACATAATAAATAGTAAAAGGCTCACTGTGTCAAATACTTGTTCCTAATTATTGCACTTGGTTTCTGTCAAGTGCAAATTAAATATAGAAAACAGTAAGGGGAGAAAATACGTCAAATGGCAGGTGTGTTGATCATGACCAGGATAGATGATAAGGGGGCATTTTATTACTCAATCTTCCTTTAGTTCTCCTCAGCTTCTGCTTCAAAATGGTAATGGTAAATGCTGCCCAGTCTAAGGTATACTTCTTCCTCCAGTATTTCACCTGTCAAAATCGGGATTCGTCTTAACAGCAATGGTGAAAGCCTGGCCCCATGTAAGTCAATGGCAAAGTTTCCTTTAACTTCAGCGTAGTCAGAATTTCACCCCATATGTATAAAAAAGGGAGTAGGGACACATGGTAGATGAACGAAACCCAGATGCCTTTCAGATGTAGAATACTGGAGTTAATGGCAAATGGCACAGTCATCCTTCTGGAAAACCAAGACACCTATTTGTACAGCTGCTGCATTAACTATGCAGAGATCTGGACAAGTTCTATGGGGATGAACTTTGCCTTCTCATTTCTATCCTGCTGAAGCTGACGTCTCGGCTTGTAATTATTAATTAACTATCCTGGTAGTGGCAGTGCAGCTGTGCATCTCAGCTGTAATTCAGAGCGAGAGACACGGCCTCAGGGACCTGGGAGCTATTGGAAATGTCGACCAGGTATCACAAAGCAGCCGCGGATGGCAACCTGGATCTGTTGAAAGAAGCCACCAGAAAAGATCTCAATACCTCAGATGAAGACGGAATGACACCCACCCTCCTGGCAGCTTACCATGGGTACCTGGAGGCAGTGGAAGTCATATGTAGGAGAGGGTAAGCATAGCAGTGCTTAGTCTCCCAAAGCCTGCCAGACAAAATTATAGCTAGTAGTTGCCTTCCATTAATGCAAATTGTGGAGCAAACAGATCATTCCTTCTTCTCTAATTGACTTGAATGTGACGCTGGGGTTATGGTGGTGGTGGGAATGGGACTTAACATTTAAACCAATATTTGTAGTTTGTTTTATACCTGGTTTCAGTAGCTTCTTCATTTCAGTTACGCTGCCTTAGGCCCTGATCCTGTAAACTGCTCTGGGTGAACAGACCCCTGTATTCCCGTTGAGCCCCATTGAAGTCAATGGGCTACAGGGGGCTGCCTTCATGGAGCAGCTTCCACAATTAACACTTCAAGACAACAGGAGATTGGCCATTGACTTCTGTGGTGGGGGTCACGCCCTTTGTTTTAATATTCCTTAGAAACTGGCTCAGCAGAGAAATGCCTCCTTGATAAGTCAACAGCAGCAAACAATACATTTTATCAAAATGTTAATTCCATTTGTATCCAAAGTACAGATATTTTGTAAATGTAAATACCTAACAACCTCACGGTGATTTTCAGAAGGAAACCAGAATTGTGTATTAGAGAGGATTGAACACAAAATTATGATTTCTCTGCTGTTCGTGGTATTAGAAACAGTCGTAATGCCTGAATAGCATTCAGAGCTGTTGTTGGAGTTTTAGTTAGGCTTCTTGCAGACTGAAAAGGAATTAAATATAGACTATACCTCCAGGAGCTTTCTCTACTTTGGTACTTGGTAGCAGTAATATTTCTAATTCTAATTACTAAATGTACAAATAGCGAAAAATAACATAAAAAGTCACTCCCTCCTCTAGATTATCCACTGTATTCTGTCTCCTCTGACTCTGTCTTTTAGGCTTTGATCCTGCAATAAGATTCACCAGAGGATACTTTTTTTTCCTGTGCTGGGTCCCATTAAACAAATGTTCTTTCTAGTATGAGAGGGAAATTAAATCAATTGGTTCTTTCATCTGGGGTACAATAAACCAGAGGGAAGATCAGAAAACCAATGAAAAATTAATGGTTGTTTAGACGTGTTATGTCTTTTTCTTAAAGACAGAATGTAAACTATAGAATGCAAATGGGTTCTGTGCATGGTAAAGCGTAACAGCTAGAGGTTCCTCTTTGCTCATTGATCTTAGGTGTGGCAGTAGTAATACTTTATTACCCATAAAGGAGGCCTATAAACTGTGTGGTTACTGCTATAACCTTAGGAGAAGCAAAAATAGATCCTGAGCTGCTGTATATTGACAAACCTCTATTGAAGTTACTGAAGTCAGCAGAGCTACATCAGTTTACAGCAGCTGAATTTTTGACCCATAATGTTTAGAAGATAGAAAAGAAGGAGCAACTAACAGAGAAAAAGAAGATAAGATTATATTTTCCTAGGTTCCAATGTCCCATGTATGATGTGTAAATTAGGGCATGTGTCACGGAGCATCCAAACTTCCACAAGACTGTTTTCTCTCTTCATTTTTAATCTGATATCTTTTTAATTCAAATCAGCTTGAGACAGGACAACTTTGGGATGCTGTTGCCATTGAGAGCCTCAAACAGTAGTTACAGCTTTCAGGAACTCATCATCCATTTTAACCTGAGATTCCCTGACTTTGTAGGTAGTCCAGGGTGACTCACAGAGACACTGTTAAAGTCTGAAAAACGTCCGTTTGGGTCTCTGGGAGATGCTGAATTTTGGAAGGTTTTCAAATGAGGCTCCAGTCAGATGACATTTTCTTGGTAGCTATTATTTTTAATAAAATCCTCTTATCCTCAAAGCAGAACAGCTTTCTACAGTTTCCTGACAGAGACACTCACATACAGTGGAAGTTTTCCCTCAGAATGGTTGCAGATTTTCAGGCTCTGAAGCTTGGAAGGTATTCATACTAATGTAAAACAAAACTGCAGTAATAATGAGCCATTGTCATCTACATTGCACTTTGCCCTCACAGGCCTGGTCCACACTACCCCCCCCACTTCGGACTAAGGTATGCAAATTCAGCTACGTAGCTGAATTCGAAGTACCTTAGTCCGAACTTACCGCGGGTCCAGACGCAGCAGGAAGGCTCCCACATCGATGCCGCGTACTCCTCTCGCTGAGCTGGAGTACCGGCGTCGACGGCGAGCACTTCCGGGATCGATCCCAGAACATCAATTGCCTGCCATCGGACCCGGAGGTAAGTGTAGACGTACCCACAGTCACGAAGGGCCAGATTGTGCCTAGCTTCTGTGTACTGCACAAGTGGAGGAGAAAGCCAGAAAGCTTTCCCCCTATTTGCAACCCCAGTGACTGGGAGAATCAGCTTCCTTTGAGTTATCAGGCCCGCTGCTTCCTAGTGCCTAGGAGTGCAAGAGAGCCCAAAGAGGGCAAACCCATAAACATGTGCCTAATTTTATCCATTGTCCCATTGAGCTGAGTTAGAATCAGCACCTAGTTTGCAAAGTGCTTTGAGATGCTAGGATGGAAGGCATCAGAAGGAGAAATAATTACAAATGATTGACGGCTAAAATTATGGACATAGGCAACCACCTTTTTAATACACATCACAATGAGAGAAAGGATGGCCTAGTAAGGATGCTAGTCTTACTGGGTTTAATTCCCTACTTCACCTCATGCTTCCCTTGGGACAATGGGCAAGTCATTTAGTCTCCCTGTGCTCCAGTTCCCCCCGCTGTAAAATGGGGGTGGTAGCACTGTCCTACGTCACAGGGTTGTGAGGATACACTAGAAGTTGTGAGGTGCTCAGATACCATGGTAATCGGGGCTGAATAAATAACGTAGAATTAATGGTGACTCATTTAAAGCGTCTCTTCCAGTGACATTTGATGCCAGAGATTGATGCCTGCTGGAGATTTTGTGATGATACAATCTCTTTCATTCACATTAGGTGAACCAGGCTCTGAACTTTAAAATCTGTGAAAAAGTGTGACCACACTGGTAAAAGGATGCACAAAATTGAGTTATCTTTTGAGCCACTGATAATATCATTTAAGTCTGCCCAATATGAGAGAAAAGATTCCCGTTTATTCTAATCCATAGACATCAGGTTTGTGTGAAATTAATGCAAGAGGGAGAGAGAAACTATACTTCTCACTGGCTTTAAATTAAAAGGAATGGATATGACAATTTTATTTTCAAATGAGTTTCTGCTTTTAAAAACCCAGGGGCAAAAACAGTTTAAGAAGAACAAAGGAGTTGAAGAAAAATGATAGCTTCTCTCTGAACTATATTTAATTGCAGTGAAGACAAATGTGTAGCATCAGAGCTTTGCTCCTAATAATTTACCCATTAACTATCATAAAAGTTGCTTCCATGGACCCTGTAAGTATTTATTGAGGCAGTCGAATACAGTAGTCTCCACCCATTGTGCCTGCATTTTACATTCAAAAGGAAAGGCTCATCAATCATTCTTAAAAACATTTTGAGTGAAATCCTGGTCTCATTGAATTCCATGAGAATTTTGCCATTGACTTCAATGGGGCTAGGATTTCACTGAATCTAGGGTCTGATTCTCCTCCCATTGAAGTCAATGGTAAAACTCTCTGAGGTGCCCATCTGAGACACCATTCCTGAACAGCTTCTCCTTGGCTGGGGAGGGGGATGGTAATTTGTTGTTGGCCTACATGAGGCATGACACCCCCTCAGTCATTCTAGCTGGCTTGTTGGCAGGTGCAGCATGCCCTCACCCACTCCCCACCCCTCTGCTCAAGGGGGTTAGTGAACAAGCATGGAGTGCCTGCAGTCAAGATCTGGGAACCCCATGCCAGGGTACAAAGGACGGTTCTTATGCCTATGTGGGCCTGTAGTCCACATCACATTCTAGCCCTAAGAGTTTGCTCAGTACCACAGAGGGAGTTGGTGTCAGGGCTGGGATTAGAGCTCAGGCCACACATCCAGCCACGTTCAGCCCTGCACTAAGCGGGTGCAACACCATTAAAGACAGTGGAGTTGCACTCACTTGTCTTCAGTAGAGCTGCATCCATTTACAGCAGGGCTGAATTTGGCCCTGGATCACAGTTCATTCCCATTGCGTTGAGTGCTATGTTTGAGCTGTGTTTTGACATGCCCACCTTACTCCTATTTTGCTTTTCAGCGGTGACCCTGACAAGTGCGACATCTGGGGGAACACACCTCTCCATCATGCGGCTTCTAACGGTCACATTCACTGTGTCTCATTCTTGATTAACTTCGGTGCCAATATATTTGCCCTGGATAATGATCTGCGCACTCCTCTGGATGCAGCTGCCAGCAGGGACCAGCATGAATGTGTCAGAATCCTAGACAAAGCTGCTACCGAACAGAATGTAATGAATCCCAAAAGAGTCGCCAAACTCAAAGCCCAGGCCCCAAGGAATGCAGAGAAACAAATCAAAGAATGTGAAAAGCGCCAAGAGAAACACCAACACGAAATGACCAGGAATTTTAACAAAGAAAAGTTTGGATCAATGCGTTCTACCAGTGGGACAGCCTCCAGGACAAAGGTGTCCAATTTCTTTATTCCAAATACATTGGGCTCTTTCCCCAAAAATCTGAAGGACACCTTCAGGATGAAGGCAAAAAAGAAAGACGAAAACACAGGTGATCAGGAAGCACAAAGCAATGGCCAAGAAGATGATAGGGCTGGGCGAACTACCGTGATGGATGTATTCAGTGAAAAAGATGAGGATGAATTATGTAATGACTTTAAAGGGAAAAATATTTCCGAAGATGATAGCGAGCAGGAGCATGTGTCCATTTTCAAACGGCCAGGTCTCGGCAATATTGTGTTTAGACGGAATTTGTCTGCAGGGATAAATGCTGAAGAGATGTTCTCAGAAAAAGAAGAAATAAGTTTTAAAATGCCAACTGAGCTTTTTCGGCATGAAAGGGCTGAGAGCAAGAGTGAGCTAGATACTGAAAATGATTTCGATGTCCCTTGGAATGAGGATGAAATTGGATGGGATGACGATGAAGCTGAGAGCACCCCTCTTGAGGTATTTCTGGCATCACAGAATCTGAATGAGTTTGTTCCTGTCCTCATGAGAGAAAAGATTGATTTAGATGCCCTCATGCTATGTTCTGATGAAGACCTACTGAGCATACAAATGCAGCTGGGCCCAAGGAAGAAAGTCCTCAGTGCAGCAGATAGAAGAAAGCAGGCACTGGAGAAACCTGGAAAGCTTGTAGATAGTCGCTTATAAATAAATGTGCCTGTTGCAATAACTATGTATTAATTCATCATCCTTTTGCTATTTTAAAGCCATGTATGGTTCTTTTCAGCCATCTTCCATGGGAAAAGACAAAGAGGTTTCCAGATGATTAAGAGTGCACAATGGGACCAATAAAGAACATCAGTTTGAATGGATGACCTTTAGATCCTCACAAAAAGAAAGAGTATGCAGATAGGTAACAAAGAAAGGCCAGAATATGTTGAAAAGGCCAAGACTATAACAGGGTTCAAAAAAGAACTAGGTAAGTTCATGGAGGATAGGTCCATCAATGGCTATTAGCCAGGATGAGCAGGTATGGTGTGTCCCTTGCCTCTCATAGAATGTCAGGGTTGGAAGGGACCTCAAAGCAGGACCAATCCCCAGGCAGATTTTTGCCACAGATCCCTAAATGGCCCCCTCAAGGATTGAACTCACAATCCTGGGTTTAGCAGGCCAATACTCAAACCACTGAGCTATGCCTCCCCCCTGTTTGCCAGAAAGTGGGAATGGGTGACAGGGGATGGATCACTTGATGATTACCTGTTCTGTTCATTCCCTCTGGGCACCTGGCATTGGCCACTGTCGGAAGACCGGATACTGGGCTAGATGGACCTTTGATCTGACCCAGTATGGCCATTCTTATGTTATTACATTCTTATATAAAAGAAATAGTTCCAGAGATGAATCCTTCCCACCTAAAGATCATGCTAGGCATATCTTCTTTTTACAGTCTTAATGATTTAAAATATTACTGATAGCCAGTTACATAAAAGTCTTCCCGGCACTCTATAAGCAATGCACCACAAGGCACCAGAGATCTTTGATTTTCTGTACCACAAAATAAGATAATTTTCAGAATCTGAATAGATTGCTGCAAAGTGTCTTCACTGACACTATTTGAGAACTGAGTGATTGATCTTGATTTTGACTGTATCCCATTGACTCTATAATAGGGAATGAATGAATGAATGAATGAACGCTTTGTGCCAATAAGTTTCATATTCTTGTCATTCATGTTTTCTCACTCTTCAAGAGATGTTCCTTCGTTTTTTTAAAAAGTGAAACTCCTGACAGAGCCACATTTAGTTTGAGTTGTATGTTCCTCTTTCTCGTCACATTAGTTGCAAAAGTTATTGTTCGATAATGGATACAAGGGCCTTTAATTACAAGAAGATGTAGGGTGGTTTTTTATTGGGGAGGGGGGGTTGGCTAGCATTTGTATCAGTTTCATTTGACATGCCCTTTGCTTGGTCTCTAAAGAAATGCATTTTCCCTGCAGAGTTCTGGAAATTAGGACCCTAGCATTTCTAATGGAATTTGTAATACTATTGCCCAGTATTTTCTACTGGTCACTCATGCTCTCAACTTGGAAGCTGTATGGGACAGGGTGTATATACCCATGGGGAGGAAGGAAAAATAACTCTCTGTCTTAGACGGAGGCATGCACAGCTGGCCTCCCCTCATTAGGGAAGCATGCCTTCAAAACGAAGTGATGGCACTATGCAGGAGGGCCTTGGTTCCAAGGAGGACCAGCCTCTTCCCGGTTACTGTATTGAGAAGACCTCTGCCTACAAGATGTGATTGCTCAGAGGGTTAGATCCTCCGTAGGACTGCTGGTGCAGTGTCCCCTAGAGAGCCAGGGCTGTGTGATGGGAGTTAATCCCTCCTCTTAACCCATGTTGCACTTGTTGGGCCTAGCACCTGAAGTCAACTGGATCCTAAGCTGGGGGGAAAGGTAGATATGCTGGAGGGTAGGGGTAGGGTCCAGAGTGACCTAGACAAATTGGAGGATTGGACCAAAAGAAATCCGATGAGGTTCAACAAGGACAAGTGCAGAGTCCTGCATTTAGGATGGAAGAATCCCATGCACCGCTACAGGCTGGAGACCAACTGGCTAAGCAGCAGTTCTGCAGAAAAGGACCTGGGGATTACAATGGATGAGAAGCTGGATATGAGTCAGCAGTGTGCCCTTGTTGCCAATAAGGCTAACGACATATTGGGCTGCATTAGTAGGAGCATTGCCAGCAGATTGAGGGAAGTGATTATTCCCCTCTATTTGGCACTGGTGAGGCCACATCTGGAGTATTGCGTCCAGTTTGGGGCCCCCACTACTGAAAGGATGTTGACAAATTGGAGAGAGTCCAGCGGAGGGCAACGAAAATGATCAGGGGCTGGGGCACATGACTTACGAGGAGAGGCTGAGGGAACTGGGCTTGTTTAGTCTGCAGAAGAGAAGAGTGAGGGGGGGATTTGATAGCAGCCTTCAACTACCTGAAGGGGGGTTCCAAAGAGGATGAAGCTTGGCTGTTCTCAGTGGTGACAGATGACAGAACAAGGAGCAATGGTCTCAAGTTGCAGTTGGGGAGGTTGGATATTAGGAAACACTATTATACTAGAAGGGTGGTGAAGCACTGGAATGGGTTACCTAGGGAGGTGGTGGAATCTCCATCCTTAGAGGTTTTTAAGGCCCGGCTTGACAAAGTCCTGGCTGGGATGATTTAGTGGTGTTGGTCCTGCTTTGAGCAGGGGGTTGGACTAGATGACCTCCTGAGGCTTCTTCCAACCCTAATCTTCTATGATTCTATGACCCAATGACTTTGCTGGAGCTGCCACAGTCTGGTAGATTTTCAAAGACAAATAAAGTACTTAGAGGCTGCATTACTCATTAACGGGAGCTGGGCCTCTAAATCCCCTAGGTGACTTTGAAAATCTCCACCTGTAGATACAGGATTTGTGCTGTTGCTCAGCTGTGATCATAGAAAGTACATTAAGAACAGCCATACTGGCTCAGACCAATGGTTCATCTAGTCCAGTATCCTGCTTTCTGACAGTGGCCAATGCCAGATGCTTCATAGGGAATGAACAGAACCGGGCAATGATCAGGTGATCCATCCCGTCATCCAGTCCCAGTTTCTGGTAGTCAAGAGAATTAGGGACATCCAGAGCATGGAGTTGCATCCCTGGTAATCTTGGCTAATAGCCACTCATGGACCTATCCATGAACTTGTCTAATTCTTTTTTGAATCCAGTTTTACATTGCCTTTGTGGACACTGGCACCAGTTTTTAAATCTATTTAACACTTTTCATGATCCACTCTTTTTGCTCCTTCCTCCTGTTCCTTAGTTTGTTGAAACAACATATCTTCTTGCCTCAACCAGACTTTACACTGTTCATTTTCCTCCACCAAAGGCAATGTATTGATGCGTCAACACTTCTTTCTATTAGGCAGTTGTTCTGGAGTCCCATGCGGTGAAACTTACAATAGCTGCAGGGCTCAGAACATTAATTAAACCAGACAGCATTTTTTTCCACATAAAAACTCCCAGTAGATAATTAATTAAATGTTTAAGAAAGAAAGAAAGAAAGAAAGAAAGAAAGAAAGAAAGAAAAAGGATCTTGAAAATATTTATGTGCTTAAAGGCGTCCTAGCTGAGCCCTTTGACAAGAGGCTCGCGAAGGGCCAAATCCTGTCATCCTTGGTCAGGCAAATTGATTTAAAAACTCAGTGGGTTTTGCCTGAGTACAGACTGTTGGACTGGGCCCATGATTACCCTCCCGTTCCTTATTTACCTGCTAAATGCCACCTGCATTGACTTTTCCATATGGCTGGAATCCAATTACAATTTGCAATCTCCCCTCACCCCTGGCTCACACCACACATTACCAGTGTTTATTTAGGACTCTCTCACCACATCATCAACCCATCTGTGAATGAAGCCACTAAAGATGGAACTGCTACATGGAAACCTTTACCACAGAACAGTCATAGGTAATTCTATGCTGATTTGTTGCCTGTTTTGACTGGAGTCTTAGTAGAAATAAATAACCAATCTCTGTACTGTGTTGTACAGTTAAAATATAGCCAACAAGAAATTGGACCAGAGTACAATGTAATAGGTATAAAATGGCTCTTTGTGCCAAAGTTTCAAAGGTATGCAGGCTCACCTATAGATGCAGATAGTCACTTAATGGAATTTTCAGAATCATTTATCTGCATCTTTAGGCACATAAATACCTTTTAAAATCTGACCCTTTGTGTTTCCACTTGTAAATCTACTTTATTGATACCAACTTTGAGACTCAGCGACACCTCCTAATGGTGCAGACAGCAAAATCCTATGTGGAGGCTGACTGCCTGGATGCACATGATAAAGTTCCTTCATTTTAAATGATAAACAAAACAAAAAACATTTCTTGAAGCAATTCCCTTGAAGAACAACATCTTTAATAAGCGGCTCCTACTGTAGAACAGCCCTCTGGCCACCTGTTAATATGCTACAATTGGGAGGGATGCATTTTAATTCTTCATTTATGAAATCTGCAGTGTCATTTCCTGAAGCTCTTTCATAAGCAGCTCTCCTTGTTTAAACAAACCCTCTGCCCATTCACAAGTCTATATAGTTGGCCCAAAATTCGACCCATTAGTAATAATGGCCTACATTTATACGGTGCCTTTCATCTAGAAGGATTTTATACACTGTGGGTAAAAGCATCCAGTCAAATCTATGCCCGCATAATTATTTGTTGAGCCCCACTGGTGTGCTCAGCCCTGTATAGCATACAGAAGCAGTGGCCACTTCCCCACGGAGCTTACAGTCTAAACTGGACAGGCAGCACAGTGAATACAAAATGTGCTGCATTACCAGAGACTGGAAAGTCCAGTCTCAAGAGTGAGGCAGAGTTGGCTTGTTTTCTTTTCCCTCAGCAAGTAATTTACTACAAGGGACAGCCATGTTGATACTTGCAGTGCTAAAAATCACAGGAAGATGCAGCACAAATTAGATAGAAAAAGTTGTTTTGTCTATAAAAAGAGTTTTAACAAATAATGGACAATAAAATGAAAGATTACTAAAAACAAAATCGTTTCCCCTTCATTTTAACTTACGTGTCTGTTGCACATGATACTCATCCTGAGGTTGTACCTCTGGGATTTGTGAAAGAAGAAAAATATATAGATCTAGGCTGGAATTTTCAAAGGAAGCTAAGGGAGCAAGGCATACAACTCCCCCTAAAGTTCAGTGGGACTGGGTACTTAACGTTCCTAGGCTCCTTTGGAAATCCCATCTGAACATGCTGCAATTTTGCTACAATTAAATGGCCCTCTCAGTCTGGTATTGGAAATGCTAATAGAAAATACAGAGAGAAATGTCAAGTCAGAAAGTGAACCATCTGATACAACACCTTGATAACAGCCACATTTTGGCAACTATTTAACATAATCCCCAAATGGAAAATGACCAAGAATTATTTTTATTAGAGATGGGAGCAAGCTGTAATGTTCAGATTCAGCTCTGAATGTTTACAAAGTTGGGGGGCATTTGGATCTGAGTATTTAGTTTGGTTTATGAAAACTGGATCCAGAGTTCAATCCAAACTTCCCAAAAGTTTAGAAATGTCCAGTTGTGGAGTTTTGGAGCATGGCTCTGAGCACCTGCTTTTCCCACTGAAGCCAATGGAAGTTCAAGGTGGCCAGGATCAAGTCCTTTGATTGGAGCCATCTCGTTTTTTATTTTCAAACATCAATATAAATCACTGGGCAGTGAGTTAGTGCATAAACTGTTCCACCTTCAGAGAACGAAACACAAAGGCTGGCTTATTTCACATGTGGAAATGAACCATTTGGTGTTCTCATTTCACTCCCCATTGGTGCCCCACCTCAAAACGTTACTCAGTCTGGCCAGAACTGCAATCCTTGTTCAAGAGAGGCATAGCACTAGAATAGCAGTTTTGCTAGATGGTATTGCTGTTTTGCCAGAGTTATGTGTGGAAACTCGCTCTGGCAGCCCATGTTACACTTGGATCATCCCAGTGTCATTAGTCCGTCACTGCTAAATAAATGCACACATTTCAAAATATTCAGTACATTAAATGTGATTTTTTTCATAACAGAATTTTTAAGGTCACATAATTACAATTTAAAAATGCAAAGGTTAGGAGGACAAATTCTTCATTCACTTATGCCACTGGAAAGTCAATGGAGTTACTCTGGATTTTGCACCCATGTAAAAGAGAGCATCGTTTGACCCAAAAGATTTAAGGGTTTGTTACCCCTCAATGCTAAATCTATGCAAATTATACTACTATGCAATTTACTCCTATTTTCTGACTAGTTTACAAAAGGCTTGTAACTTACACACACATTATGTCACCTGTGACTTTTGCCCATAATTCTCTTTATAAATTTACTCATGCACCACCTAGAGATTTAACACTAAATTCTACTGTACCTCCTGTCTATTGCTTCTCTATACTGTACTAGCAGCATTACAAATGACTGTGCTATATACGTTCCCATGGAATGAAGAAATATTTAATTATCTGCATGGTATAAAACGTAGATGCAAACAATTTTATAAGGCACAAATGCAGCCCCAAACTTGGTACTCTTTCCCAAAGCAAGAGCCATCTATTAACAGATGTGCAGTCTATGCAAAACAGTTGGGTTGTTAGCATAGAACAGGAACTTTTCCTTACCTAGCATGTCACCCCTGGCTCCTTTAAAGAAAGAAAGAGAGGCTCCTTTAAAGCAATGCTCATATGGCTAAAAGCATGATTACCAGTCCACTCACCTCCTCAAGACACAAACAAACCTCAGCACTGAAAAGGTTTGTCTTCACACTGGGAAGAAGTTTATCCCACTGGAATAAGTCAGCATGGCTCTAACCTAAGAGAGCCTTAGTAGAGAATTTATGAACATATTAAATCAGGAAATCTCCCAATAGAATATGTGCAATATTATTTATTTATTTTTAAAGAAAAAACTGTTTAACGCTGAAGTTTTGAGTGAATCTCATGACCATCATAAACTGATAATACTAAGTCCCAGCATAGCAAGGCACTGAACATGATTAACTATTTACCCTTTTTGATTAACACACTCTAACTGTAACCTACAGCATTTCTAGCATTCCAGATTCAGACCTTTCTAGAGACCAGATGGATAGATGTCTGAATGATGGTGGTTTCATCATGCTGAGAACTGTCCCACTGGGATTTAAATGGAGACAGCTATCACTAGTGACATGATACCAGATTTAAACTGCAGTCTCCACACTAGTGCATTTTACCACAATACCAATTAGCTCTCCACAGACATGAAATCTGCGCACAGTTTTTCTGCTAGCTGTTACATTAGTGAGCAAAAGTGGTTTATTCCAAAGGATATCAAAATGCGCAGAAATACATTTGTTAGTAACTTTACAAACATTAGATGTCTGACATTAAAGAATAAAAGTAAATGCTGTATATGTTGTAATTTTAATATTGGCTATTGAAAGTTATACGGTACTATATTCCCTATGGAATTACTTCCTTTTCTTATAAAGAAATGGTACAAGAAAACTAAGCGTGAACCATTTTCTTTATATTATTTTGTCCTTCTTAGTATTGCAGGCTCTTCGTTTTAGTTACCAGCTGACCAGGAATCATAAACGAATTTTGCTGCCACAGTGTCTTCAATTGCCATCCCTGAAATATACAACAGAATTAAAATCACCTACAACCAATACTTCGGTTGAATGAAATAATTTAACTTCACAGGGAAACAGAATGACTAGACAATGGATTAGAGAATCTTTCACACCACAATCTAGGACACCAGTCTGGTAATGACAAGAAGTTATCACCATCAGATAGCTGTTAGGTGCCGTGTGTAAAAGGAGTTTATTGGTTTCAATCCAATTCCCATTGGACATGTATCCATGCTGTAAAAGCTACCACAACTGGAACCAATGGATCCTTGCTAACAGGTCATTCAACTTCGACCATGGTAATCCAGTCTTCTGATCACTTCCAATACCGTACTTCTTTGTCACATCACCTTCAAGTCAAACAGACTTCAGGGGCATCAGAGTAGGACATTCAGATTGGAGCTATGTTAGTAAACAATGTAGTCATGAGTTGAGTAAATGGAACTTAAAAAAAATGGACAATGTGTTTTTCTATCATGTTTGCTTTCCTTTCAATTTAGATTTTATGAGTCTTGCTACATTGAGAAAGGAGGGAAAATACACATCTTATATTGTAGCTACTGTCCTCTGTAGAGTGTGTTGGGACAGCAGCTTTGAAGATCATCAACTTTCCCATGCAAGAGGGACTTAATAAATAACAAGGCATTGTTCCTCGTCAGATTTACACATAGGAGGGGGTTATTCTTACCCAGTGATTTGAACACTGTTGTTTTCTCACGCAAGGCTGGTTTTGTCCCTTTCACTACCTCCCCCAGCTCGGCAAAAATCTCTGCCTGTGAAACAAATGAACATTTAGGCTTGATATCCATGACAGCCATCAAGAGAAATAAACTGTTTTTTGAGTGACTTTAAAAGAAAGAGAAGACAAAAAATTGGAAAGGTTCTGTTACTGGGAAAACAGATCATTGTTAGGTCAAATAATATAGAAACTAGACAGAAATTCCAGAAGAATAACATGGCTTTCAGAGAAAAAATATCTGCCTGAATTTCATTACTCAAAATGATCGACCTGTTACCTTGCTGACAAAGATAAATTGACTTTCATGTAGTTTACAGTTTGTTGGTTTTGCAGATGAAACCTTAAAAATGAAAGCCCTGTCTGCTGTGTGTGGACATTAAAAAAAATCCTATGGCACTTTGTGTAAGGGCATGACAAACGGTCCCCTCTCCTCAATTTTGTGCAGTGTGACAGCCATCTGTTTGGCTGCTGGCCTCCACACATTAGAGGCAGTTCCAATTTAATTATACTGAAACGTGTATCATGGGGATACATAGGTGCAACAGAGCAGAATTTGTCCCATCATGTATAAATTGCTTTGGGATCTTCTGGGATGAAAGTGAAAGATTTGGAATAATTTTTGAAACATTACACATTTTTAAGTGTAGATCTAATCAAGGATGGATCTGAAAGCAATGAGAAATGGCGCAATGCAAAAGTAGCATTTGAGGGGAGAAGCTCTAGCATTTAAGAAAGACTTACCCCTGATAATATAACATCTCCTGATTCATTCAGTGCAGCCTCTCGAGAATCCACATATAGGACAGAATTCTTCATCACTTCATCATTCAGCTCTCTCCAGTCTGGTCTGCTTGCTCCAACGGCTAAAAGATAAAAGTGATTAACTTCAGAGAGAAATATTTAAAATGGATTTAACAGAAACATTTCTTGTTCAACAGAGGTGAATAATGTCTTTCCACAGCAGTGTCGTACTTATGCACAAACAGCCTGAAATTAACCTTGAGGACAATTTCACTGATACAGAACAGCAGCAGCCTGATTGACTAGGGGAAGTCCTGGGCTTCTCTCCATTCAGACTGAGCAGTACGTTATGCATCTAGGGCTTGATCCCGCTGAGCACCTTCTACTCCCATTGATGTCAAAGCAGGATTGAGCCCTTAGGGTCCAATCCTCCAAAGTGCTGTTCCTGTTACGCCTGCTGAGCACCCTCAGCTCTCATTAGGTCTAATCCTGCTCCCACTGAAATCCTTGTATTCAGTGACAACACGACCAGGACCACCAAAATCAATGAGTTCCCTCGTAGTAGGGGTGGCCAACCTGTGGCTCCGGAGTCGCATGAGGCTCTTCAGAAGTTAATATGCGGCTCCTTGCTGACTCCGGGGCTGGAGCTACAGGTGCCAACTTTCCACTGCTGAACCCCAGGCCCTGCCCCGACTCCACCTCTTACCCCAAGGCCCCTGCCTGCCCCCTCCTCTGAGCCTGCTGCACCCTTGCTCCTCCCCCCTCCATCCCAGAGCCTCCTGTACATTGCGAAACAGCTGATCACGTCGGGCAAGAGGGAGGGGGAGGTGCTGATCGGCAGGGCTGCCAGCGGGCAGGAGGTGGCGGGGGGAGGGCTGATGTATTACTGTGGCTCTTTGGCAATGTACATTGGTTCACTCTTTATGCATCCGAAGAAGTGGGTTGTAGCCCACGAAAGCTTATGCTCTAATAAATTTGTTAGTCTCTAAGGTGCCACAAGTACTCCTGTTATTTTTGCGGATACAGACTAACACGGTTGCTACTCTGAAACCTGTCATTGGTAAATTCTGTCTCCTTCTCAGGCTCAGGTTGGCCACCCCTGCCTTGTAGAATCAGGCGGCTAGCAGTAAAATAAAACTCATGTGGGAGCAAATCCACAACGGCAGGGTGAACTCACAAGGGGAGCAGGATTCTTTGTTAGCATTTGTCGTTAGACAGCCTTTTCCTCTTAGGTTTGGCCCTCTTGCTTACATCTCTACTCCTCTGGAAGGCTTAGCCAAAGAGGAGAGGTCATAGTGGAGGCAGAGAAAGGGAGGTAGTGCTCTGCATAGCATTTACAAGGTAATCACAGTGAAATATCTGCCAATAAACCTCAAGCTCCTTGAGCAAAATATGTTATTTGTTACACGGGTGCATTCCCCAGTTTGGCCTAAGAGTTTTATCCATGTCCAGCTTGTTCCCATTCTCACAGTGTCCGCCCGCCCATCTCACACCAGTCAAAGACATTAACAAACGAATACAAAACCAGACAAGCCAAGTGCTTGGTTAGCACCAAGGACGGATGTACAGCAACTACCCTTTCGCCCTTTAGGGCAAGTCTGACAAGGCAAGGCAACACAGGGAAGCTCACCCTGTCACTGCCTACGCTGTATCTCTGCTACAGATAATAAAAGTCCTTAGTGCTCATATAGTGCTTTTCATCATAAATCACAGACCTTCAGTCTCAAAGGCTGCCGAGTCCAACCCTTTCTCGAATAGCAAGCGTATTTATAAAGTTGTTTAACTAACAAACAACCACACTGTACTATAGTTTGGTAGGCTGGCGCTATGCTGCTCTATCATATCCTCTCTTATCAGCCCCTTCTTCTGTTCTTCACCCTCTTCCTGCTGCTCCTGACAAAGCCCTGCTGGATGTTGTGATTGTAACATCCTCCTTATCAGGATGTAGATATCTAACGTAAATGACCTAATCACCCCCCTTTTCCTATTATCTCTTGCCCCTCTCCACTTCCCTCTCCTCAATTCATTTGCAAAAGCCTTGAATTTCATAATTCTTTTTTATTAAGTGTTTTTGATCCAGACTGTCTTGATGTTATGTGCCTGTACAGAGAAATACAATTAAAAGATCCCTCACTTATCCTTATCAGATCAGAACCAAAGAAGCAGTTTGCTGCAGGGAACTGTATGTGCAGACCGACGACTGAACATTATTATCTGGGATTTCTAAACCTGCAGTTTCCATTCTTTTCTTATGACTTTGTAAGCAGTACAATTGGAGCCCATTTACAGATCTTTACTTACTGAAACAGTTTTGTGAACAAAGGCTTATCATTAAAAAAAAATAATGTAAAACTCCTAGTATTAGCAACTTCTTTTGTACAGAGAAACACAAATAATATTGAACGGAATGGTAAAACAATTCTTCTATACAACTTTACAGACAGTAGGGATGTGAGAACTCCAGTGTTGTCTGAATGCCTACTCATGCAGTAGGAATGCCTCTGGGGAAAAAAACAGGAGAGGTGGTCTTTGTGTATGTGTTGCCTCAGCAAATGAAGACACTAATTGATTCTGGTTGTACACATGGCCTTCATGCTGTGAGACAGCACAGATAACAATGTCACCGACAAAGAATTAAACTGAGTTTGAAAAATTGGTGGGGTGCTTTTGAAATGTGGGAACTTCCTTTAAATTGTTCCCTCTTACAAGTTGCCTTTGTCTCATTACCAGACCACTTGGAAAGTGCACAAGGTCATCCGAACCAGCTCCAAATTAAATAACGTAAATAAATGCCAAGGCGCTCAGGGACTCTGTATGCTAGGGCAGCAACAACATCACCAGAAAACACAATTTAAAAAAAGAACACAGCGAAGGGACCAAACCCTGAGGTTCTCTCAATTTTTACACGGTTCTTAACTCAGGCAAAACTCCCACTGAGATCAAAGGGAGTCAGCCCCAAAAGAAGAAATAAAGGAGTTTGCAAAACAGGGCAGTAGAAAAGATGATAAATATCAGGGAAACAGAAGTGCTACTAAAAAATCACTGTGGGAACATGTTTCTAGGGTGTTGTTTAAGTCTAAGACCAAATGGACATCAAGGCCACACCTTGTTGGCTACCATAGCAAAGATGAGATTACCTGCTGCTCAAACATACAACAGCAGAATCCCTAATAGCATTGAATACAGACACCCTGCAGGACCGTGCTCAAAGAGGAGAAGTGATTATTCTGAGAAATCTAGACCATTCTGGGCAGAAACTGTCTTTGTGAGTATTGTACAGCACAGCATTGAGCACATCAGAGCTAAATAAAATAATAATACAAATAATAGCAGAGAAACCCCCCTAATCAACGAGAGTCTGGCATACCGTTGATATGGGCACCTGGTTTTATCCACTCTCCAAATAAAATTGGTGTTGTTGCCATGGTGACTGTTATAATCACATCAGCTCCGGTGGCAGCCTCCTGAGCAGAGGAGCAAACCTGCACTGGTGGACCCTTAACTGAGCGAGCAAACGTCACAGCATTCTCCTTAGTGCGATTCCATATCCTGACCTGCAAAGCAACATGGAAAGCATGTAGAGATTATATAATATGAGTAACCCGTCCTTGCAAAAAGTTTTCTTCATTATCATTACTTATCCTGGCAAAGAACAGGTGAGTAGATTTTGTGTCTGGGCTAGTACATCTTCATGATTATCTTGCAATGCTAGTAGAACAGTTCATGGCATCTTTATATTTATAAAATACATTTTAAATAGAAAATCTGAACTGATCGAGGCTGCAGTAAGCTTGTCCAAGAAACCTATATATGGTAGGATTTTTTCGAAAAGAGTAAGTCTGAAACTTGACTTTGTTTCCAGCATGTGTTATTAAAATGCTTTGAGATGGGAGGAGGAAAGGCTATAGAAGTGCAATGTCTAGAGACATTTTGTTGAAATTTGCTGAAGCCATTATATACAACTTTATTGGTTATTATATACGTTATTTGTTATTGGTGTTACTGAAAAAATAATTGAGAAAAATAAATCTTCTCCTTTGAGATGCATTCCTTGGCTTACCTCTTTAAATGAGAACTGCTCTGTGAAGACCTCATAATGGCTATAGGCTTGAACACCAGCTCCTAGAATGCACAGCACTTCTGAATCAGCTGGCATTAAGAACTAAAATATATCAAGTTAGAAAAGAAATCAATGACAGTAGTCATGGAAAAAACACAGTTGTGATGATGGATCCACTATTTAAATTAAAATCCCTCAATCTTAGGCACATTTACACTAGAAAGGCACATTTACACTAGAGCGTTTATTTTTAAACTTTGTACAGAGGGGTCATTGATTCCTAAGAGAAACTTTTGTGGGCTTGATTCAATTTGCACTTTTGCATTTGTATTGATGTAGCTACATGTATGTAGTTACACCAGTATAAACCCCCAGTGCAGAAATGCTGCACTGGAGGTGAAACAGGGCTTACACCAGTGCACTGCATTGGCACGGAGGGATTGCACCTACATCAGGATAGCTGTAAGAGTATAAATATCCCCAGGATAGACAGGACCTCATTTACTGGCATGCAATTCCATTGACACCACCAGTTGCACTGGTATACTAGGGCAAAATGTAGCCCTATAAGTTACAACCCTTATCCCACAAAATTTTGCAGATTATACATTGTTGTTGCAGACACCACTCAAAGAAAGGATGAAATGCCTTTTATTTAGCAATCCTGTAGGACACAATGTGCATCCCAAAACTGGGGTAATGGGCTTGGAAGAAATGCCATGCCCCCAGACAGTAACCCGCTAATCTAGCCTCAGTCTGAGTGTTTGTTTAAAGAGTTGTTTATCTGCTCTTTAAAAAAAGGAGGAAGAGGAAGAAGAAGAAAAAGACTAGAAATGAAGCTTCCTACTTGTCACTTGTTCATATCCCTTTTTAAGCCGAGTCAAATTGCTGAAAATGGTACCAGTTTGGGACAATTGTTTTTCCTTCTAAACAAGAGAGATTACATTTCAGCCCTGGCCAGGTATGGCCCGTGTCTGACATCCCTGATTTAGAACACTCCAGAGAGATGAACTTCGCTAAGAACAGGATATGTGTCCACCAGTCAATATTTACAAACAAGAGTGGCTTGAGGCTCAAGACTTAAAATTCACTCCTCTGGTAACTCTGAATTTCCCTGTTTAATCATCCTCTGTGGTTCACCAGGAACTGGGGAGGGAAAAGAAGGGATGTTTGAACCTAGCCCCAGCCACCTGCATTTCTTGTTTGTGCATTTGCTATGGCCACTCTTGTACTTGGAGCCTTTGAACTATATGGGCTTTCAATGCCTGTTGAACTGACACTGCTGCAAAGAAATAAAAAAAATCTCATCTAGCAGATTTATCAAAGCTAAGAGCTCATTTTGATTCTTGTTACACTGACTCTGTAGCATTGATTTCAAAAGTTCCGTACATAAAAGTATTGGCTTATTGAAGAGGAACTGCCATAAAGAGGACAAGATGACAACTGAAAGCTGGGCTCAAACAGTCCTGAAAATCTCACAGAGCAGCAGGTGACAGATAAGGGTCTGATCTGGAAGTTCTAATACAGGCAGAGCTCCTTTGAAGTCACTGCATCTGAAGAAGTGAGGTTTTTTACCCCAAATAAATCTGTTAGTCTTTAAGGTGTCACCGGACTCCTTGTTGTTTTTGTGGAGCTTTGCTTGTGTAAAGTCTTCAGGATCTGGTTTTAAGGTGGGAAGGTCTGAGCTGAGAGCAGTCCTACAGTCTAACATCTCAGGAATTCATTGTGTGACGCATGGCTAGAAAGGGTTAAACATCCTGCAAAATAAATAACCCTCAAAAGACATGTAGGGAGATAATGTTTGTGTTTTTGTGTATTTACATATGTATGAGTAGGGTCCACAATGTAATCAACAGTCCCTGTCTATGCAGTATTCTGATATCATTTAAATGAATTGTGAACATCTCTCTTTGAAATGTACTGTGAATGGTGAAGGAAAAAGCAAATGGCCTTATGTTAATTCGTATAGTTAAGTACCGGTGATGGACCTCCTTCAAAGTCATCCTAATTACCTTTTATTCCTTGAGCAATTCCAACTTGTTAAAAGACATGAAATTGTACAAAAGATCCTTGGGTCCCGATTCTGTCATCTCAGATCTGCTTAAGCTTCTTCAGGGGAAGTTTGAGTTGCAAGATTGAGGTCCCAGTTATGCTGATATGCCCTGAATGTGATATTTGGACATTGGACTATAAACTAAGAACTATTTCTGAAAGGTTTCAGAGTAGCAGCCGTGTTAGTCTGTATCCGCAAAAAGAACAGGAGTACTTGTGGCACCTTAGAGACTAGTCTCTAAGGTGCCACAAGTACTCCTGTTCTTATTTCTGAAAGAATTCTTTGTAACTACGAAGCTCACCATCTCTGCTGTGAATCTGCACCTAAATGAATTGAACTCATGTCTGTATGTATATTGACCTTTTAACCATACTCTCTCTTTTGTTTTTTAATAAATTTTAGTTTAGTTAATAAGAATTGGCTGTAGCATGTATTTGGGTAAGATCTGAAACATTCATTGACCTGGGAGGTAATGTGTCCGATCCTTTGGGATTGGTAGAACCTTTTCTTTTATATGATGAAATAAGATTTACAGAAATTTTCGTTATATTTGACGTGGGTCCCTGGATGGAGGCCCGAGGCTGGATCACTTTAAGGGAACTGTGTTGTTTGGACTTCTGAATAACCAGTAGGGTAATAAAGAAACTGTTCTATGCTGGCTTGGTAAATCTAAGTATTGGAATATCCACCAGTTTTTGGGGGTTTGGCTGCCCCATTCTTTGCAGTTTACCCTAATTGAGTGACCACAGCTGGCTCCCCACTAGGACCCCGGTCACACATTGTTCGCCCCTTCTCCACTCCAAATGGAGTGGCTCTTGGGGATAGATACTCCACTTCTGTGTTGGCTGTAACTCCATTGATTTGGGTGGAATTACATCAGCATAAGACTGATGTACCTGAGAAGAGAATCTGGTCGTCAATCTAAAGCAGGAGAGTTAGTGGGCCAGGAAACATAGCACTTATCAAATCTGCCCATCTTCTTCATTATATCATTCTTGCGCTTGGAAGACTAAAACTTTCCTTCCAACTGATGGCCTCAGAAGGGTTATCTGCTTTATTAACAGACCAGTCAAATATTTTTAAATTAGTATTTGAAGATTTATTTGTATTAATATTCCTACTTTGAATTGGAAGTTATGTGGAGTGGCATAGTGGCCAGACTGGGGAAGAGGCTGTGTAGTCTAATCAGTTTTAATTTATCACCACACTTACCCAAAGCCCCTATAGGTGCATACATAAAGCAACAAAAAAATAACTGAGCAAAACCACTCCAATATATTCTCAGAACAGTTCACAGAGTGAATCACTCCCATATCACATACAATACAAGCATGTAAAAAGCAACAGAGAGTCCTGTGGCACCTTTAAGACTAACAGATGTATTAGAGCATAAGCTTTCGTGGGTGAATGCCCACTTCGTCAGACGCATGTAATGGAAATTTCCAGAGGCAGGTATAAATATGCAGGCAAGAATCAGTCTGGAGATAACGAGGTTAGTTCAATCAGGGAGGGTGAGGTCCTCTGCTAGCAGTTGAGGTGTGAACACCAAGGGAGGAGAAACTGCTTTTGTAGTTGGCTAGCCATTCACAGTCTTTGTTTAATCCTGATCTGATGGTGTCAAATTTGCAAACGAACTGAAGCTCAGCTGTTTCTCTTTGGAGTCTGGTCCTGAAGTTTTTTTTGCTGTAAGATGGCTACCTTTACATCTGCTACTGTGTGGCCAGGGAGGTTGAAGTGTTCTCCTACAGGTTTTTGTATATTGCCATTCCTGATATCTGACTTGTGTCCATTTATCCTTTTACGTAGTGACTGTCCAGTTTGGCCAATGTACATAGCAGAGGGGCATTGCTGGCACATGATGGCATATATAACATTGGTGGACGTGCAGGTGAATGAACCAGTGATGTTCTAGCTGATCTGGTTAGGTCCTGTGATGGTGTTGCTGGTGTAGATATGATGTAGCAACACCAAAAAAGCAAAAAAATTTCAGAACCAGAGAGAAACAGCTGAGCTTCAGTTCATTTGCAAATTTGACACCATCAGATCAGGATTGAACAAAGACTGTAAATGGCTACCCAACTACAAAAGCAGTTTCTCCTCCCTTGGTGTTCACACCTCAACTGCTAGCAGAGGACCTCACCCTCCCTGATTGAACTAACCTCGTTATCTCCAGACTGATTCTTGCCTGCATATTTATACCTGCCTCTGGAAATTTCCATTACATGCGTCTGACGAAGTGGGCATTCACCCACGAAAGCTTATGCTCCAATACATCTGTTAGTCTATAAGGTGCCACAGGACTCTCTGTTGCTTTTTACAGATCCAGACTAACACGGCTACCCCTCTAATACAAGCATGAATACCTTTTCTTTGATAAAATAACTGATTTTTTAAAATAAGGAAAATGAAGTAGATCTAATCTATCGGGCCTTCAGTAAGGCATTTCATACACATGGGAAATTAGTAATTCAGATGAAGAAGATGGGGATTAGGGTAAGAACTGTAAGGAGGTTAAGAAACCGGCAAAAGGGGAGAAGACAAATGGTTGTGCTGAAAGAAGAACAACTGGGCTGAAGGGAGGTTACTAGTGGAGTTCCTAAAGGATCAGACTTGGGACTTATGACTTTGGCACAAAAAGTAGTAAGGTGCTAGTAAAATTTACTGATGACATGAAGTTGGGAGGCATTGTCAACACACAGGAGGAATGGAATTTTATACAGGAAGAATTGGATGACACTGATGACCTGGAGTAATAGAAATGAGATGAAATTTAAAAGTGCAAGGTCATGAACATAAGAACTAATAATAAGAATTTCTGCTATAAACTGGGGACTCATCAGTTGAAAATGACAGAGGAGGAGAGATACCTGGTTGTGTCAGTTGATCACAGGATGACTATGTGCCGTGAATGTGATACAACTGTGAAATAGGCAAATGTGGTCCTAGGATATATCAGGTGAGGCATTTCCAGTCTCTCTCGCAGGCATGTATGGCATCTGCAGAGCAACATTTTATAGATGCAGTTGTAGGTCCATAAGCCATTTCCAGGCCTCCTCTGCGACACTGTGGATATCATCCAATTCATCTTTGAATCCATATTTGGGACACTGTGTTCTGATGTGTTCATTGGTCTGGATGTTCTCACTGCAGTCACATGAAACAGAGTCTTTGATTTTCCACTTGTGCATCAAGTAGCCGCATCTTCCACTATTTCTTTGGCTGTGGGTCACTGTGGTCCCAAGCCTGTGTGGCAGGTCGAAACCGAGGAGGCATTTGTTGGTTCAGTAATAATGTGCTTGTTTGGACCAGCAGATGAGGTCCAGACACTTTGCCATTCCCTCGCCAGATCCAGAGACTAGAAGTGATCAAGTGTGGTCCATAGTAGCTTTCACGATTTCAGGCGTGATGGGGGTATGTTATCCATAACCTGCCAGATGGGAGGTTCTGCATAGTCTTCGGCACATTTAAGTTCTTGTGCTGTGGCTATATCTCAACGGACAGCTGGAGGTTCGATGTTTGTTAATACAGAAAGCCACAGTAGAGATGTTGATTTTAAAGTTTCCGTGATGATTTGCATGGTCTGTTTCAGGTGCCTCTCCATACGCTGAGTATAGCAGCTTCTTTTCCACACCAGGGCACAATACTCTGCAACTGAGTACACAAGGGCCAAGGCCAATGTTCCTAGAACCAGGACAGTTGATCCCCAGCTTGTTCCCACTAACTTTTAAATAATGTTGACATGAGTTTATGCTTTCAAGGCTACTTGCTTGAGGTGGTCACGAAAGGTCAGTGTGCAGTCAAGAATGCCACTGAAATATGTTGGCTTTGGGTCGTAATGCACAGTTTCACCATGTAACTTGACAGTTATGAGTGTTTTGTGCAATTCTATTGTCAAAGTGGAAAGTAGAGACTACCGATTTGCTTGGATTTGGTCTCAGCTTTTGGAAGTATTTCTCCATGAGCTTAAGGTCAGATCTAAGGGTCACTTCAAGTTCTTTAAGGCTACGGGCCTAAGTGGCGAGTGCCAAACCATCAGCGTACGCAAACTTCTGCACTATCATTTCAGGCATATCGTTCGTGTATACGCTGAAGAGTATTTCCAGTAACGATAGAGAAGTATTAATGTAATTGTACAAGGCACTAGTAAGACCTAATTTGGAATACTGTGTACAAATCTGATTACTCATGTTCAAGAAAGATGATCTCAAACTGGAACAGGTGCAGAGAAGAGCTACTAGGTGACCAGGGGCATGGAGGACCTATCTTCTGAGAAGACACTGGAAGAGCATGGCTTGTTTAGCCTAGCAAAATGAAGGATGAGAAATGATATGATTACTCTCTACGAAGACATTGGGAGATAAACGACAGGTAGGGAGAAGAGCTATTTAGGTTAAAGGAAAATGTTGGCACAAGAATAAATGGGTACAAACTGGCCACGATTGAATTTAGGATGGAAGTTAGAAGAAAGTTTGTAATCATCTGAGGAATGAGGTTTTGGAACAGCCTTCCAATAGAAGTTGTTCAGATAAACAACCTAATTAGTCTGAAGATAGAGCTTGATAAATTTTTGAGTGGGACTATATGATGGAGTTGCATGCAGTGATGGGGGTTGGGCTTGATGACAAAGGGGGTCCCTTCCAGTCTTATGTCTTATGTTCCTAAATCTCATGATGCAGGGCTTCAGTTGGTCACCTGTAGGGGGTTAGGAAGGACTTTTTCCCTGTTGTATTCTGGGGAGTGGTTCTCCTTCCTCTAAAGCACTGGAGATGGCCACAGATGGCATCACCAGACGGGGTAGGATCGTGCTCTGATGTGGTACAGAAAAATTCTCTCTCAGATGCTTGGCTGGTGGGTCTTGCTCACATGCTCAGGGTCATACCAATTGCTATTTTAGGTTGGGAAGGAATTTTCTCCAGGTCATATTGGCAGGGACCGTGGGGGTTATTTGCCTTTCTCTGCAACATGCGACTTACTAGGATCATCTTGGATATTTCACCTAATCAATTCCCTGCTATTGCAGAGGGCTAGGTCATTTGTTCACATTGGTCCCTCCTATTCGCTGTCTATGGTAAACAATAGTTTAATCTATTTCAGGTTATTGGGCTCAATACTGGGTTAACTGGGTGGAGCTAGTGGCCTGTGATATGCAAGAGGTCTGACTAGATGATCTGGTGGTCCCTTCTGGCCTTAAACTATATTACTCTACACAACTCCCTCGGAATTAAAATAGAAACAACCAAGTTTTAGGCTTTTCTTTGAGGATTGAACATTGTCATAAATCTAGTACCTATGATTAAAGAGAACTGACATGGATTGAAAGCCTCTTAGATCACATTCGCATCTGACCTCTAAGCTATTTTACATGACACCATGTCACAGGACAACTGGCCCAGCTCTCCTGTTCCAATCCAGATGTGCCCTAGTTTGGTGTAATGAAGAGGGTGGGACTGCCCCTGGGAATTACGAGAGACAGCCCAAAGGCAAGAGAGAGACCAGAGGCTGAGAGAGAGCTGGCCCTGAAGGAAGGAGCTGTGAGTTCCGTGTTGAGCAGTGAGCCAGATCAAGCCAGTGAAAGTGGAAGGCAGTTGAGGAATTACATACAAGTTTCCCCAGGCCACAGAACCATGGATAGAGAGGGCTGAAGGCTGAGAGCGGTAGAAGGAGACACCTGCTGGCTGAAAGACCAGAGAGAGATAAAGGCTGGCGGAGGATGTAGCGGTGAGCTTGCTGATGTCTCCAGGTGAGAGCCAGAGCCAGAGCCAGACCTGAGAATGAAACAGGGCAGAGAAGCAACCCAGGTTGAGGGGCTGGGATGAGGAATGGTGAGAGATGTCAGAGCTGTACCCAAGAGCCTGAGCATAGTGAGAGACATCAGAGCTGTACTTGGTGTGTTCCTGGACTGTTGTGACTTGAAAGATTGGATGTACTGTGGAATTGGGGAATTTGGACTGTGTTGAGGAATTCTGGATTACAATTTTGGGACTCTTGTAATAAATAAATGCTGGAAAGGGTATCGGTACCTGGAAAGATTACCTGGAGGGATGAAAGGGGTAACTGTGGCAGGTTCATGGGTCGTGCAGCGGCATTCTGCGGGAGGGCACCTGAGGAAGGGTTGCCTTGTCACACACCAATAATCTACTTCAACCCACTTTATAAAGCATCAGACCTACCTTGGTAGCTATCGCGGAAACTGCAGCAGTTCGTTTTGCTGTAATGACACTGCCATCCATGACCTTTTAAAGAAGAAAATCAAACAGACTGAAATGAACACCGAAAACATAATGCCAGATGCTTTCTCCATGTGTGAATTAGTGCTTAACGACTGATATATCATGTGAAGGGACAAGGAAAACCTGAGAGAAGATTATTATTAATGCAACACTTGCAAATATATTCTATAGAAAATTGGTAGATTCTCTTCCCTGCTCCACTCCTTTCATGACACTCAGGCAGCACAAAGCGAGTGGAAATTGGCCATCATCACAGTGGCATCGACCCAACATAAACATTTTTACACTACACTTCCTGGAGACCCCAGTACCGGGGGTGTTTCAGGGCAATGAAGGCATGGCCAGAACACACTGCACTCTGGCTAGCATTGGGGACCATTGCAAGCAGGTATATGATTGAGCAGCCCTTAGGCTATGCCAGGGCCCAGGTAGAGCACCCTGGAGCCATACTCAGTATCCCCCTACCTTGTGCTGCACTCTGGGTGGGCACTGGCTCTATATAGATTCTGGCTCTATATATTCAATTATCATGTGAAAATGGATTGTGGAGCCTCGCTGAGAAACAGACACTTTCACTGTTCTGGCCCTTCTCAAACCAATATCCTCATTTTTAATTAAGAAAGATAATATCCCGAAATTCCTATTACAGCCCCCCAATCCCACTCTCACAGAGGCCAACAGTAAAACTTGCATTGCCTTTAACAGTTCAGAATATTTGGCAATTTATTCTTTCCCCCTAAAATATCAACTAAACATGGTGTCGGGGGAGTTCTTCAAATAAACAGTTTCACTTCAAATCACCAGTTTCAGAGAACAAAGAAAGAAGGACAGATTAAAGAGAATGAAACAGACAAGCCTGAGGGCCAGATTCTCAGCTGGAACAAATCGCCATAACTCCACTGAAGTGAATGGAGTGATGGTGATTTACACCAGCTATGTCATCTCAAATCGAAGTATGATTTTGACAGACTGTTAACAAAACAGAATGCATCAATGCACGCTGAACTTACAGCTTTTAAAGAGCCATTTCTTGGGTCAAAGAGTAATACAGTTGCTTGGTGAGAGGGAACAGAAGAATCCTTTTTGTGTTCATAGAAGGTTACCAGTTTAGTTGTTAGAGCATCGTCCTTTGCACTGTAAGCAGGCATGACCCCTAAAAATCTTTGAAAGAGAAAAAAATATACATTTAACATGAAATTTTGTAATTTGTTAGCTAACTAGCAAGAAGTTAATAAGCAACTGCTTTTGATCTCTAATGTAATAAATAACCCTCTCTATAGCCCTACTTTTTCTCTTCTCCACTTCTAAATTGTGTGACATTTTCTAGGCTATTTAAATATGTGTTTTCTAAAGAAGGATCTAATCTGCCCCCAATGGGAGTTCTGCCATTGACTTCAATGGGCCAGGATTTCACCCCAGCTCTCCAGTACAGTTTAACTTTAATGGTTTGCTCATTGACTTTCCTCCTAACCAGGCATTGTTAATGACTATTCACAGCTTTAGTTCAGAACTAATAGGGTGAAATCTTTGCCCTACTGAAGTCAATGGCAAAACCCCCTTTGAACTCAGAGAAGGCCAGGATTCCACCCACAGTCTTCTCCTTTTCCTACTAATTATTATCCCCCTATTATCCTTGAAACACTAGCAGCCCCCACTTTCTTTCTCTCTCTGTGCAGGACATAGCAGTGCTTTATCCTGGTACTGTAGAGGGCCGACCCATGGGCACACCTTATAACAGCCTGGATGGCTGATCTTCACCATCGATTTTAAAGGACACAAAGCACTTTCCCCATTCCCTTTGCAGCACGACTTTGGAGCCAGCTCCAGAACTCGTTTGAAGGAAGCATCAGCCAGGGCCGTCCTTACCCATACGCAAACTACGCAGCTGCGTAGGGCACCAGGAAATTTGGGGCACCTGCCTGCTGCTCCAGCCTGGTCGGGCACTTCAGAGACTGTAGCGATTTGCACGAGTGCTCGCTAGGAGTAGACGGGTGCAGGGGACATGATAGGAGAGGGGAAAGCTCGCTGCGCTCGGCCTGCCTGGTTGCTCTCATTGCAGTATCCGAGCTGGAAATCTCCCTAACCAGACACAACTGGGGAATATCACGGCAGCTGCACGAGGGCCAGCCAAGGAAGTCCTCACCGTGGGGCGAGACTGAGAAAGGGATCCCCTCCTCCCCCCACTCTGGCTCAGGACGAGAGGGGCGCCCCCAAGGAGTGCCCGTGATGGGGCTCCCTAGAGTGTGCACCCCTCCCTACTTACCCGCTGTACTTCTGCACCGGCACCACGGTGCGCACGGGCTGCACGACGCCTCCCTCCGCGCCGCTGGAGAAATTGGCCAGGGCAGCTTCCAGCGAAGGGATCAGGAGGCTGGCGCGGTGCAAGTGCTTCTCCACCACCTCGGAGCCCAGGAAAACCGGCGGCGCAGCGCTCATGGTGACCAGCGCACGGGCCGGACGGGCAGCACAGACTCTCGTGCGCCTCCGGCTGCAGCCTCTTGTGCCCGCTTGGCTGTAAGTATTGTCCCGGACCCCGCTGCCACCCCTCTCGCCAGGCTACTGCAACTGCGCCGTGTGGGGCGCCACCTAGTGGGTGCACAAGACATTCTGGAGCATCCACCCTAGCCTGTTGGGGCCGGCATGTGACTCTGCTGGCACGCCCCAATCACTATGGCCGTAGCCTCCTTATCTTGGAAAGGGGGGAATCACCGCGGGGGAATCTCAGAGCTAAACGTCACGGGGGGGGGGCTCATTTTTCTCATTATTCTAAAGAACACATTCTTATGGGGAACTCCTCCCATTGTGCGGCTCTCAGTCATTATTATCCCTTACTGTGGGGTGTCTCGCTCGTTGCGGAGGGAGGTCACCCGCCACCGGGAGAGGGTAAACCCACGGTGCGTGTGAGCAGAGGGTAACGTAATGCCTCATGGAGGGAGCCTCCTTTGTGGGAACTGCCCCCGTCTGAGCCCAGCCCTGCAGCCCGTTTGTTCCACGCTCTGGGCACGGGCAATGCGTTTCCCACACAGGAGCATATTGTTTCCCACGGGATCCCAGTTTTTGCAACGTCTCTTCACTAACCCCACGCCCTGTGCTGTGGGGTCACCACTTCTACCCCAGCTACTGAGGAATCCTACGAAATCTCCGGGTACGAGCACAGCTATGAAAAGGGAGAATCCGGGATTTGTGATGGCTATTTATTTAACCGTAGGGCACAGCCCTCGGTCATCCATGCGCCGCACAATCCCCCCAAACAAGAACTGATCACTGGGCACAGCGCACACACAGCCCTGGCCTACACCCCATAGGGGGCGCGCCTCAAGAGAAGGCGGGGACCGATGGAGAGCCGTGGGAATTACTAGAAGGAGTGGGAGGGGCTTTGCGCCGCCACGCAGGCGCACGCCGCACACCATTCGGACGCACTGACCGAGCAGTGAAAGAGGACCGTCTAGGTGTCTCGTCCAATCCCGAGCAGGGAGCAGTAGAGGCTGGTCGCCTACAGCTAGAAGGTCAAAGCGACGCGGTGTATGCTGGGAAGGCAGAGTCGTCCTCCGGTGGCGCCATCTTGTTTCTCTGAGCGGGCACCGGGGCCAGCTGCGGGAGCGGCACGGAGAGGATGAAGGGGATCCCGACTATCGCGCGTTCCCTCTCGGTGCGTGCGGCGGGATGGGGGGCGGCCTCTGTTGGGGGGGGCAGAGCGAGGAGTCCCTGCACCAGGAAGGGGGCTGGGTCCGGGCCAGGCGGGGTTGACCCTGGGCTTGCTGTCGGGTAAGGGGACCGAGGGCCGCCCCCTTCTCTGCTGAGGCGTGGAGCTGAGACCGAGGCAGGGGCGTGTGGGAGGATGGAGCGGAACCCGCGGCGGTGCCGGGTGTCCGGGGCAGGGAGCGGGGCTGAGCGTCTGAAGGTCACCTCGGCCCCAGCCTGGCACTCGGCCCTCGCTCGGCGGGTGGGAGTCCTCGCCTGTCCCCGGCCAGAGCAGCTTCCCTGGGGCTCCCGTAGGGACCCGCTACCTGCCCTTCTCCCTCCCGGAAACGAGCAGCCCTGTTCCCTGCTGGGGGAGGCCGGGCTGGATAGCCTGGGCCCCGCTCCGAGTTCCCGTGGGAGCCGCGTAGTGAGCAGGTGTGGGAGGAGGAATTCCTCGGGGGGCAGGTGGACGGGATCGCCTTCCTTCCTTCCCTAGCCAGTGTTATTCCCTGCAGGGCCCTTAAACCTGCAGCCTCCCCTTGTTAGTGCCTTAGCCTGCCCGTTTGCTGTTGGACTTGACTTGTGTCAGGCACGTACTGGAAAAACTCTAACCATTATTGAGGGCTTACTGGGCAAGGCGCCTTGTCCATTGCAGATAGTGGCACAGGTAGGCTAATAAATATCTTGGGAGCCCTAGTATTTTTCTGTATAAATTGTAGACATGTCTGTACTACTGACTCAAAGTAGGAAAGAGTCTGGAGATTAAGTAATTATCACCTTTGTGGTGATAAAACCCATATTGAAATACTAGTAGCTTCAAAATATATTAACCAGACCTGTCACTAAGTGAAAAGCATGTAATAGTGTAACTAGAAAGACATGGTAACTAATAGGGTAACTTAAGTTAATGGCCTAAAAATTGTATCAGATCCTCAACATGTCTGATTGGTTCATTTTTTTATGTCACTTAATTTTTACTTGTTACTCTCAGGTTTTGGGGAGAAAGTGAATCTTTATATGAAAAGTAGACTTAATATGTGAGGAAGCGGGTAATAATGTTTCACACTTGAAGTTTGATTATACTTCTTGGTTTGGGGAGTTTTAGGCTGTGTGGGATGCTCTTATGTCATTGTCTCTCTCTTCAGTTTGGAGGCCTTCCATTTCTGACTTTTGACTACTGCTGTAGTTTCTTTGCAGTCCTGAGTCTAACCCAGAGGCGCTCAAGCAGTGGGATGTGCTCCCCGGGGGAGGGGACACCACAAGACTATTAAGGGGGGAGAACCTGACGGAGTGTGCTGAAGGGTCAGGGTCAGGAGGGGGCTCTGTCCATGGCTTCCTGCTCTTCTCGCTGTGCAACAGCAGATATCTTTCTCTGCTGGAGAGGCTGCCAGGCCCCCCACCCCGGACTGCTGACCCCCTGCTGGACAGAACCCTCTCTTGACCCTACCAGACAGAGCCTGTGCTAGGGAAGCCGTGGGGGCTAACAGGGCCACTGCAGGGAACAGAAGGCTTTCTTGACTGCCACACGGTGACTAGCCCCCCAGATATACAGGGGGTGGGGTGGGGGTGGTATATATAGGAAATGAATTTCCGAAGGGGGGCTCAGCTAAAAAAGTTTGAGAATTTTTTGTTCAAAGTCGATATGTCGTCTATGCAGTTATTAGTGAAGGTGGGTCAATTTGCTGGTAGGTGCTGCTCTAAGGGTAGGGCCACTTGTACCAAGGAGTTAAGAGCATCACTTTCACATGTTATATTAGATTTTAGTTAAATTCCATGTGATTAATTGTTTGGTGAGTTGCAGTAGTGACCACAGAGTATGTTATATAATTTTCATGTAACTAAATATTTAATACAACAGTGCAATATGGCATCTGTGATAATAATCAAGGTTACAAGTAGTCTGAGACTGTAGAATTAATTTTGTAATTCTTAAATTTGTAGTTCTTCACCTGTGTGATTTTGAGTGGGCTCCAACAGGAATGTGAAACTGCTCAGATTAAACCCCCAGGGAGTAAAAGATGTGGTGGCCATTCTGCCATACAGTTTTGAAATACATTAACCATTGTATGTTATGAATCATTGCTTAATGTGTTCCGTTAGATACTGTATTGATATATAATTTGAAAGTAGAAATAAGTACCTCTTGAATCTTGCTTGATGTTATTTTCTGTTTTAGAAAAGGTTTTATTCTCTCAGCGTTGCTCCCAAAGTTGAAGCATCAGCAACTGCAGAGCGAGGAAAGTTACGTCTACAGCCACAGGATCTCGAGGTCAGTGCAAATGGATATTTTTAACTTTTTTTTTTTTTTTTTATTGGACTGAATCAGATCACAAAGGAATAGTGTGGTGACTGTATCTTTAATGGACCACTAAACCGTAATAGGTCTTTATTTTTCTTTATAATACAGATCGCAAAATTACCAAATGGTTTAGTGATTGCATCTCTGGAAAACTATTCCCCTGCTTCAAGAATTGGTGTGTTCATTAAAGCAGGTAGCAGATATGAAACCACCAACAATTTGGGAACCTCCCATTTGCTCCGTCTTGCATCAAACTTGGTAGGTATCTTTCCTCTATTTAATTCTTTGAAGATAGGTAAAATTATGAAATGCTTGAGATCTTTTAGAGAAATCCACGTAATTAAAATTAATCTATGGGTACTGGATTGCTTAAGTGAATGATAATGATGTATCATTCCACCTCTGGTTTCTTGGTTCATATAGAACACAGGTGGCTAGTGAAAAAACTGTTGCCATATGATGACATCAGTTGTCTGGGAGAAATGAATTGATGACCCATACTTTCTAGTAGTCAGAAATTTGTCTCAAACAGCCACAACCGTTGATACATTAATTCAGTGTTGCTCTGTACGAAATTGAGTGATTGCACCAATCTTTTAATGAGGCTACACACAGAATGCAGTAAAAGATAAATTGAATGTTTAATATGTATTTACTATTTAATTGACTTCCAAATAAAGTTTTTCTTACTGATAAGAAAATCTTAAACTCTGGGGTGCCTTATGATGTCTTACTGAGTTCAGTTTCACTCCCTAGTGAACTGATTAGTGAATAGGCATATCTGTGGTTGTAGATGAAACCATCTTTTTAGAGTATTGACCTGGTTATTAATTATAGTTATAGACTTAATACTGCCCATGCTGTTTTAGCTATCTCCCGCTGCTTAAGTGTGTTCGATAAAACTAATATCTTGATCTTTTTAACAGCATGTTAATTTTAGTTATTTGGCTAAAAATTCAAGATTATGAAAACGTGTTAGTACACACAAGAAAATGAAAAAAATATTTCTTGGTAAACAGACTGGAAATATCTAATGTTGTGCCTAGAATTATATTTAATAACCTGATGCAAATAAAATTGTTCTTGGAGTACCTAAATGTGTAAAAACAACTTCTGTGTTTTTATAGACTACTAAGGGAGCCTCTTCCTTCAAAATTACTCGTGGCGTTGAAGCTGTTGGAGGTAACCTAAGGTTTGTAACTATTATTTAAAGATAATCTGTATTGCTGAGAAAACAATGGAAACTGCAGGTAGTATGGCTAAAGCTTCCATGTGCAAAATGACCCAAAGTGCCAAAAAAAGAATGAATAAACAGACATGCCCAATGAACATTATACTACATGGACAGATCTGTCTGATGTGATTATATGTAAACTTTGATGTATGCATCTTTTTTTCATGCTTCAAAAAAGCATGCTTTTTTATGCTTCAAAAATTATCTGTAATAGACAAAAAATAACTTGTTCTCTATTCCTTTATCATAATAGAGCAAAATATTAAAGATAAATTATTCATAGTCTTACAAATGAAAAAATTTGCAAGAGAATACAAGTGTACATGAATTTTAGCAGCTTTTGTAATTGGATGGTGGGGAATTTAAAGTACAAAAACTAACACTTACAAATACAGAAGACTGCTGATTTTTGAATGCATTCTTGTATGTATTCTATTACAATATATCTTAAAGTTGCTCAGGGGCTATTAAGTTGAAGGCGGCTTGGTTTTTATTGAATATGAACAGAAAGACAAAAGTGAAATACACTTCTCTCTTTTGGCAAGTTTTCTGGGCAATTCTACCTAAATTCTGTTCAGTTTGCAATTTAAAAATTTAATGATAAAATGTCAAATTATACCTGAATTACAGATGCCTCATAGCTATTGGCATTTTTCAGAATTTGTGTAGAGGTGAGAGGTGTTTTTACATTAGCACTTTTTTAATCCATTTGAATGTTTAAAAGACCAGTACAGTCTTTTTTAAAATAATGGAGTTTTTGCATTCTGGTCCAGAATTTGGGCAAGGGAATTTACATCAAGGAGGAACATATGTTCAAATCCAGTATTTTCAACATAACTTTCTGAAATGGATCTATATTTCTTCTCATTTAGTGTAACCTCCACAAGAGAAAACATGATTTATTCTGTTGAATGCCTACGTGACTATGTGTAAGTATCCAGCTGTAACAATTGAGTTTACAGTATATTCTGCAAGAAACCACAGTAGTTAAGCTACAGAATACCATTATTTTAAGGGGAAGGAACAACATCACTTCTAACATATGCCCTTATTGTTTACTTTGTCAGAGTATTAATGGTTTGACACTGTACTTGATTACATACGGTTTTGCAGTGTTCAGGTGGGTGCTTTGTAGCATGAAATTGGACTCTTACTATTGTACACAATGGTCTATCAACACAGTATATCTTGGATATGTTTGGATATGTGCTGCTTTATATTCACTTTTAATTAAAGAAATCTTTAACTAGATTCCTTCATAACTTTGCCTTTTTGTTTCAGTGATACAGTAATGGAGTACCTAATTAATGTCACTACAGCTCCAGAATTCAGACCTTGGGAAGTAACAGAGCTTCAGGCACAACTAAAAGTTGATAAAGCAGTTGCCTTTCAAAATCCACAAGTTAGTAAGTATGCTTTCCAATGACCAGCTTTGACAGTTTCACAAGAATATTTACCTAAAAACAAACACACACACACACGTAAAGAGGATTCTTCACTTAACTTTGAGCAATTTGACCACTCCAGTTAATTTTCCACTTGCCCCTCTGGAGAAAGTCATAGTTGTCTGTCTGTCTTCCTCCATGAAATCAGAAATGAATAGGGAGAGAGCACAGTAAGCCCATTTTATAAATGAAGCCATTTGCATTATAAAAACTTTCTTATCAGAAAGCTATTTAAGATTGAATGGATAAATGGCTTCTTGAAGTTCTATGGAATTTTACTACCTATGCTATATAAAACAACATTTTCATTAAACTAATCTAAATTGCAATCTAGTCTTACATCAATATGTTTGTAATAACCCAACTAAGATGTGAGCTTGTTCCAGTGTATCTGCATAACTTAGGGCTCAAGTCTCAAGATCTCTATCATCTAAGTAATACTAGTATTCCTGTATGACACTCATTGTTTTGGATCATTTAGTCATATTGAAGTCTCCAAACTTTCATGCCCTGTTGAATTCTGAAGTTCTGTTCCAATCTCTGGGAAACTGGTAGCTTATTTTGAAGCACAGCCACTTTTCCTAAAACTCCAGCACATTGAAGAACAGGTGATGTTCAAATAAGTATTTTTTAAATGATAAAATTGAATCGTGTTAGTTTCTTTAAGCTTCTCCGAAAATAGGTGGTTTGTCTGCAAGCCATACTTCTAATATTTTGATGAAACTCTTTTCTGACCAAGATATTGAACTATTAAAAGCTGAGTATTTTTATACAATATTATTCATAAGGAGTAGTTAAGATAATTTATAAAAACATATATGTAATGTTTATTGTGCAAATATACAATTATTACTTTTAAGGAAACATTACAGCTTCTTCTGTAAAAGTACTAAACTGCCTAAACACTCCTATTTTTAAAAGGGTTTGATCTACCAAGTCAGTTCTTAAAGAACATCTTTAAAAGAAAAAACAATTGGGTTTAAATAATATGGATGTAACACCAAAAGCAAGAAAATATAAAGTTAAAGATGCACTGTTCTTAAACCCATTCTATTTATCATGAAGTCAAAATTTGGAACAGTTAAGCTCTGAAAGGGTTCAGAGAAGTGTGATAAATGATGAAAAAACTGGGATTGTTTGCTTTAGAAAGGAGATGTATGAGGGGGAAACATAAGTACACAAATTATTAGTATTATAAAAGGTAAACAGGAAGTGTCTGTTCTCCCTGTCTCAGAACATGAGAACAAGGGACACTCAATGAAATCAAGTGACAGGAAATCCAAAAGTGATAGAAGGAAATACTTTTTAACACAAAGCATAATGACTTCAGTTTAAACGCCATACTGTGCTGTTCGGGTGAAGAACTGAGATTCAAAGAGGGATTGGATTTCTCTATGGATAATAAGAATATCCAGATTTGTTAAAATTTAATGCTAAACATCCTTTTTTTGAAAGTGATGCTTTAGGGTTTAAGACAATTTATAATTTTTAGGGATAAAGTTGAGACCTCTTCTGGATTATTCCACCTCTGCCTAATACAAAATTTCATGTGATTTCCTCTGAAGCATCTGATGTTGAATGGGTACTGGAGGAGACAGATCACAATGCTGATCCATTTTCGCAATTCCTGTGTTCATCCCATCTCTACTCTTCAGTGAAAGTAGCTATTAAACTACATTTTTAGAAAGAGTCTGTTTCTTCTGTTCATTTTTTTTTTTTTTTTTTTTTTTTTTTTTAGGTGTTCTTGAAAACTTGCATGCTGCAGCTTATCGGAATGCTCTTGCTAACTCCTTGTACTGTCCAGATTATGCAATTGGGAAAATTACACCGGAGCAGGTAGGAATATATCTTTCATATTGTAGCCACAGTATAAAGTCACATGTGAATCTGCCACTCTAGTTTCTTTCGTAAAACTATTCTCCCATGACACTAGCAATCACTTAAAGCTGCCTGTTTGGCTTATTCAATTCTCCCAAAGTGAGACTCCTATATAGATTTGTCATGCGTCCCCATCTCAAATGTTAGTCTGCTGCTGAAGTAAAGTCAAGTCTTTTTCTGACTGTAAATTCAGTTATTGGGTATAAAAGTCTCTTGTGACTTTTGAACTGTGATTCCAAAGCCTTTAAAAAGGCTACGTTGTATTATATGTGTCTGGCTTTCTATTACTTATCAATAGGACCCGCACTGAAGTGCAGATATCCATGTACAAAGAGCTAGTGACTTCCACATAGTGACAGTAGTGTGCTTCTACCGCTACGGGGAGAGTGCATAAAAGAGTCTCTCCTGTAAGCAACTGCTGTTGGAAGCATCAGGACTTGCTGCATTCAGAATTACAACATTTGAACAATGGATACAGCTACTTACGGAACTGCAGTGAAAATTAATAGTAGTTTAACACCTAAAACTGCAGTTCTCTCAAGGGCACTCAGAATAAATAAACTAAATAAAAAATCAGGTGGGTCTGGCTCTTTCCAGCTTACGATTTGTGTGCATATATATGTTTGGAGTTGTTTTAAGTTTATGCATTTAAGGAAATATGTTTATAATTTCTCTTGCAGAGATTGATGCACAGAATTTCCCATTAAGACTAGAGCATAATTTCCTTTTTTTTAGAAAGTATCTGTGCCCCTAAATTCTGTGTGACTGGCAACTGTTGTCACTTTTGCAGTGACAACAAGTGCTACTGCAAGTTCAAACTTTATTCAAGGCTTGAGTTTTTCTTTCATGGTTTTTATAAAAATTGAACCAGTTCTGTAGATGACCTGATTCCTGGTAAACTTTGGAAATATTTAAACAGCACTCATTTGAGTCAAGGCAATTGTAGATACCATCTTTTTTTTAAACTTCCTTATTGACCTAAGACATTGGACATCCAATTCTATTTGTAAAAGCTCTTTCATGCTAGTAGCAACACCACCTTTGCTCTGTGAAAGAGCCTTTAAAAGCAGTGGTCACCAACTGGTAGATCGCGATCGACTGGTCGATCACGGAGCCTCTGCCAGTCGATCGCAGTCTCCGGCCGCTAAAAGTCTGGCAGCGCAGCGAGACTAAGGCAGGCTCCCTGCCTGCCCTGGCCCCACTCCGCTCTCGGAAGTGGACAGCATGTCCCTGTGGGGGGTGGGGGGGGGGAGGATTTCCGCACTGCTCCTGCCTGTAGCCACCACTCCCACAGCTCCCATTGGCCTGGAACTCATTTGAAAAACTTCAAATGAGTAACCTGACACATGGTTGTTGCCGCCTTTTTTTTATTTGTGGAAATAACCTAACGCGCACAACATTATTGTTGCAGCTGCACCAGTTTGTACAGAACAACTTCACAAGTGCAAGAATGGCTCTGGTGGGACTAGGTATGTGTGTTTAATTAGTGTATGTCTTATGCATCATACTGTGCATTAAAAGAAAACTATAGAAGTAATCAAACTTCATCTCTACAAGTAGAACTCTTAAAGTACATCTAAAGTACTTGTTAGCCATCTCTAGTTAATTTTCTAATACTGTTAATTTACATGTGATTCTTTTTAATAAAAATATTATATTGCAGGTGTAAGCCATTCTGAACTAAAACAAGTTGGAGAGCAATTTCTAAATATCAGGAGCGGGGCTGGTTCTTCTGGTGTTAAGGCCCAATATCGTGGAGGTAAACTCTGTGTATGTGTGAGGTGGGGTTTTTTGGTAACTACAAGTTTTGTGCTGGTCTTCTCTATTAAGACTTAAGTATGACCTAAAGAGTCCAATTGAGATTGATCCTCCATTGTACTGTGTACTTTACAAACACAGGAAGAGAGATGGTTTTCAATGTAAATAGACAGGGCAAGACAAAGATGGGAAATGGTCTGTGGCAAAACTGGGAACTGAATCCAAATCTTCTAACCTCCAGTCCAGTGCCTTAACCACAGGGCCGTCCTTCCACTATACTCCATAAAGTGAAAACACAAAATCTAGTGGCACAATTCCAGAATTTGTGTACTTGAAACAGTAAAGTGTCCCAGGGTGTGTGGAAGGTAACAAAGGGATACCTGGGAGTATTGAAAAGCTTACTTTCCAGGAAGGCCACTAACTCTGTCAAATATTTCATAACAAACTTTGAGCATCAGTTTAGGTCTTTTGATGCAGTATCTTGGACTAATATTGATACAGTTTCATTCTGCATAACAATCGGGTTACTTCTGCAACCAGCTGAAAACAGTGTTAAGTCAGAAAATTAGGAGATAGATACCTGGACTACATTTGGGTTGGCTAAAACATGGAATAAGTAGTCTTTCAGACAGTCAAAATGTAGCTATTGAGTGAGAAATTGTTACCTTGGGGCAGATATTCAGTGGATTTCGTAGCTTTTCCAATAGGGGAATCTAAGGGCTTGTCTATACGGTGATTTAGTGCATAGCAAGCTAGCGTGTAAATCTACAGTGCACTAGCCTGCTGTGTGCTAAATGACTGTATGAACTCTGCAGCCATGCTTTAAATCCATAAGTGCGCTTTGACATACTACAAACTTGTAGTGTGCAGCAGCATGGTCCCCACGGCTAGTTAGTGCTGTAGACGCATACCCTAGCTTGCCATGCAGTAAATCACCATACAGACAAGCCCTTCTTAGACCATATGCAGACCTGGAATACGCAAGTATATCTCCACTGAATTTGGCCCTTTGTGATTGTGGGAAAGTTGTGAACAAGTAAGGCTTATACCTTTTTTCTGTTTTTATAAAACAAGGGGATTATTTTTCTTGAACAGTCAGTGCTGATGTCCACTGTCAGTATTTGGAACAAGATCTTGTGAACTTAATATTACAACTAAACTACATTAATGGCTTTTCTTATTTACTGACTAGAAATCACTGTTGGAGGTATATGATAGCAACTAATTCACATATTAAGTTTAATACACTATATTTTTAACTATAATTTCTTTGTTCTTATTTTCAGGTGAAATCAGGGAACAGAACGGTGAAAGCCTTGTCCATGCTGCCATAGTAGCAGAAGGAGTTGCTACTGGAAGTGCAGAAGCAAATGCATTCAGTGTCCTTCAGCATATTCTAGGTGCAGGGCCTCTTATTAAAAGGGGAAGCAATATTTCCAGCAAACTATTCCAGGCTATCGCTAAGGCAACTAATCAACCATTTGATGTAAGCCTAATGGTTTATTGCAACTTTCCTTCCCAAGAAAAAAGAAATGCAATCGAAAAATATATAGCAAACCATTCTTGTCCTTTGAGAGATTAGAGTCCCCTATGCTAGAATCTTTCTTTTAATCATTAGCACAAGAATTAAAAATATTTCATGGAATGTCTTCTACCCAAATTGGTTTAATTTCAACAGAAGAAACCCATCTTTCTAAACACTAGCACATTGGGTACCACCGGTAGCTATTTTGTTGAAGGAGAAATTGAGCATCCAATCTTCATTACTAGAACAGTAACTGAAAATGTTGTTTCACAGGCTGCAGCATTTAATGTTAATTACTCTGATTCTGGACTCTTTGGGATTTATACTATATCCCAGGCTTCTGCTGCTGGGGAGGTAAGTTGCTGATTAGAATACGTTGGTTTGATCAAATACATTGGTTTATTAAATTCTAGTTATTAGTGTAACTATCTAGTAATTTGAACAAGATTTGAAATGTTTCCTTTGACTAGGATTTAAACTAACATTGCATTGATACAAGACTTAACTCCTCAAAGCAGGGAATAGGGCTTGTTTTCAGGAAAGTACAAGTACAAAAATAAAGTAGCAGTAGTGAATGCATTCTTGAGATTGCTGAATATAAGTGGGTAAATATATCCATATTTAAGTGGATTCTAATGAACTAGGCTGCTGGCAGGTTAACTGTCAGAAACCTGGCTGAATTGATCATCTCTGAGAACTGGGTTTGAATCTAATGGGGGAAGAGAGTGTGATCACATTTTATTTGGTGTAAGGACTTGGGATCATTTTGGAGGCAATATGAGATTCAAAGCACAGACTAAACTTTTTTGTTAGCTCACCTGAATACAGTGTATAGTAGTTATTGGAGGAGGCTGTTAATATGTGATGAGGTTGAGAAGAATGATGATCCAATAAAATGGAATGTGAAACAGGTGAAGCAGCCTTTCAAACTTAATGTCTTTTGTTTCTGCTCAGTAAAGAGAAGACATCTTGTGGGTTGGGAATGATCAAGCCATTCGTGCCAAATTTTTAAAAAACTGCTTAACTTTTGTCCTAGGTCATTAAGGCTGCTTTGAACCAGGTAAAGGCAATTGCTCAGGGCAGTATCACTGATGAAGATGTCACAAGGGCTAAGTAAGTTGGTACAAAAAATGTCTAATAAACAGTTTACCTCAGTGATACTCAGACTGGGGCTTTCAAGCCGCAAATGGCTCTTTAATGAATCTCCTGGGGCTCTTTGCAGCAGTTGATATTAAAACACTGATTTAATTGTTAACCAATCAGGATGCTTTTTCTGTTATTAACCAATTGTAGTTGATAAAATAATACTTGGTCAGTCATTTTTCTGTGAGAATTTATATATATTAATATACTGTTTAAATATGAATATATAGTACTATAGTAAATGAAACAATGTATTCACACTACTGTAACTCTTTTAGATAATGTTGATCGCTAGTTTGGCTCTGAGGTCTGTGCGTCACTGCTTTAATTTGTTATAAAAGTGGAGTTATAACATCACATGCTCAGCTTCCTGTCAGTAAGCATTTATAAAGAGCCTTCTGTAGGGCAACGGTTTCAACTGTGTAGGTGTGCAGTATAACTGCCTAGGTCGAGACTCATTGCTCTGTAATTATACCTAGCAAAAGCATGTAGGGATGGGAATGATATACACTCCCTACCCAATAAATCTTTTTTTGAAAGTTAAAGTACTACTGTTGCTGTTAGGAAAATTATAGTAAATTCTATGCTAGCCGCAATTCCTATAGAAACTTGTTAAATCAGCAAAAAGTGTTCTTAAAGAATAACTTACTGATAACTACTTCTTCATTAGATGTAAATGACAGCTGTCAGCAGAAGCTGTGATTCAATTTTAGCACACGAGTATACGATTCCAGTTTAAATAAGTCTCTCAACTGCTTTATTTAGGAAATTCCCTACAAGATAACACAGATGATTCCCCAGCCAGCAATATTTAGTATGCACTTACATCTTCAAAACACTAATAGTGAGGCCTTGCAAATGGTATTTTTAAAATGTTTTGAAAACGTAAAACATTAAATTGGTGGTGTTGCGTTATCCAAGGACATTAAGTATCTAATCTTGAAAGCCCTATAAAGTAGGAAAGTAATATTGCCACTTCTCTGATGGCAAAACTAACAGTTTTAGAAGTTCCTGATTTGCAGGCCTGCAAACACAATAGCTAGCTAATAATACAGTGGGGTGCAACTGTAATAGTTAAGGTGCAGTTAATCTCTGGGATTGTGTTGTGATTTTTCTGTTCTAAATTAAAGCAGTAAGATTCAACTACTATCCCAAGTTATAGAGTATAATCTATATTGCAATTAAAAACCTGCAGCTGAACCTGTGCCAGCTGACTTGGGCTAAGGGTCTGTTTCATTGCTGTGTAGATGTTCAGGCTTGGGCTGCAGCCCAAGTTTGGGGACCCTCCCAACTGACAGGATCATAGTGCCCAAGCTTGAATGTCTATACCACAATTAAACAGCCCCTTTGCCTGAGCCCGTGTCAGCTGGCACAAGCCAGCCACGGGTTTCTAATTACAGTGTAGGCATACCCATAGAGTTTAAGGCCAGAAGAAACTACCAGATCATCTAATCTGACCTTCTGTATATAATGGCCATCACTACCACCCAGCACCCACACATTAAACCCAACATCCAAAATTAGGCCCAAGTATTACAGCCCACAGGAGATTCAGCTGCAGGCAGCGAATAGGAGTCACCGAGTCTTGCATATATAAAATCTATTTATTATAAGATTGTATGTAGAACTTAAAATTGGTATTACACTTTGCATGATTACATACAAAACATGATAAATTATTGTATCCTTTCTCATCAGCCAGATGTTAAATCTTCTACCTGTTAATTTATTTATAGCACTGAATACAAATCTTCCTAATATATATAGATAAATGTCACTACTTTTTTTTCTTCTGCAGTGTTTTTCTCCATATTATCTTCCTTGGAGTATGTTGCTAATTTTTCCTGTAGTTGGGGAGTAGTTTAAAAAAAAAAAAAAAAGGTAATTAGTGTTTGATGCAAGTAATAGTGGCCCTAGTTGAATTCAGTCGTAACATTAACATTCCTTCTCAATTATAGTATGCGCCACAGATCACCATTTTGGATTAAACTGTTCCTATTCTACTTTTAAAAATAAAAAATAAACACTAACTTTCATAAACTAGATCGAGACTAGCAATGGGAACCTGCTTGAGGCAAATAAATAATATAAGGGAACAAAAAGTATTATGCTACAATTCTTTAAACAAAGCACTAACCTATTGTACAGAAAAGTGTGAATTGTTTTTGTTAATTGTTTACACCTTGCCGTAAAACTGTCTATACTTTTCTAGATGAGACCTGATAATTAGTTTTAAACCTAAAACCAGAAATCTCTAATTTTCAAAAAACTGCCAAAGCTAAAACTTGAACATCTATGGCTAGAAAATACTGAAATGATCACATTCTTTAAATTTGTTTGAAAGTAGCCCAACAAAGCTTGAAATATTCACATTCCAGCCAGAAGCTTTTAAAAAAAAAAAAAAAAATTCCCTAGTTACTGGGGGAAAAGGGTAGTGTGCTGAGATACCTACCTTGGGCCCTGCTTGAGGGTTCCATCTTTTGTGCCTGCCTCTAGTTGGTATCTGACCTCGAAAGTCTTTCCAGAGCTTTCTGATCATTGCAGGGGGTGGGAGGTCCTCTGCCACATTACCTCTCAGCTTTCTGGAATTTGTCCTTTTGAATAATTCTAGTGCCTCTTTGGCTGATCATATGTTTTAGGCTCCCATACTCATAAGAGAAAGCTTCTGTTTCGACACAGCAAGAGACTTTAAATCATTGGGCTGAAGAGCCATAAAAATATCCCAATATCGCAGGGTGCTCATCCCCAGAATGCTAAGGCTTCAGAGGTGGGCATTAAAGCAAAAGTGAAGTTAAGAACCCCAAGTTGCACAAAACTGCACAACTGGGAGTTCTAATTTAGTCTATAACTACTGAGTAACATTGGAAGATTTACTTACTCAGATATTCTCAACACTTTGTTTGGCAGAAATCATCTGAAAGCCACATACTTGATGTTAGTTGAGACCTCAGACGGATTACTTGATGAAATCGGTTCCGAGGCATTGGCATCTGGTATATATACATCACCAACAGCTGTAATTCAAAACATTGAGTCCATAGCCACTGCTGATATTGTGAATGTAAGTAAATGTGTCCATATGCATTGTTTACAGAATGATTCCATATAAGCTTTGCTATGCACAATTATGACTAGCATACTCTTCTGGGTGTATAAAATATATATACAGGGACCCTGTAAAAAGTGGTTCTATGATGCTTACAAGTCTCTGCTAGCTATGCCTTTTGAGTTGTCTGCTTAGTTTACTGATGGGAACAATCTTTAATATTGTATATGGCAAAGTCAATATAGCTGTGAGAATTTAGCTGAATTCTACCATTACAAGTAAATGTAGAAAAAATTCCAGCTATTTACCTAATCATACAAAACTAGAGTTAGGAGTTGTCCCACTGATGTCAGTAGGGAATACTCCACCTGATTAAGGTTATGGAGGATTCAACCCTAGGGTGTGATTGTAAGAAGCAAAATGAATATCTCACAGTATTTTATTGAGACGCTGAGTAGTGGTAATGACAATTATAATAATCTTGATTTCTGAACTGCACAAATTCCATCTGGAAATCTAGTGGGGAAAACAAATCTAGAACATTAAAATCTCTTCACAAAGCTGTTATTACTCATTTGAATGACAGTAGTGCCCAGCGGCTCCATTGTGCTCAGAACTGTATAAACATATAGTAAGAGATGGTCCCTGCCCCAAAGAACTTATAATATAAATAGACAAGACAGACAAACAGTGGGAGGGGCATAGAGTTCATAGAGCACCAAAGTGACTTGCCCAGGTCATACAGGTAGTCACTGGTAGAATTGGGAATAGAACCCAGGTCTCCTGACTCTCACTTCAGTGATTGATACACTGGACCTTTCTGCTGCTTTTTTTACCTGAATAGAAAATATTTTCTATTAGGCGTATGTATGACCACTTCAGAGAGCCGGGAAAAGTTGCTACTTTTCTACATTCCTCAGGCTGATATCAGTCTGTCAAACTGAGTCAGTTTAGACAGCTTATTAAAAATCATCACTCTAAGAAATGATACCACATTGCTGATTCCATAAATCAGTTGAAGCTGGGACTCTGAAGCAATGAGACAAGCTTGTTCAGTGTGCCTAATGGAATCTAAGGGCTTGTCTATACTTACGCGCTGGTTCGGCGGCAGGCAATCGAACTTCTGAGTTCGATTTATCGCGTCTTGTCTGGACGCGATAAATCGAACCCAGAAGTGCTCGCCGTCGACTCCGGTAATCCTGCTCGGCGCGAGGAGTACGCGGAGTCGACGGGGGAGCCTGCCTGCTGCGTCTGGACCGTGGTAAGTTCGAACTAAGGTACGTCGACTTCAGCTACATTATTCACGTAGCTGAAGTTGCGTACCTTAGTTCGAATTGGGGGGTTAGTGTAGACCAGGCCTGTGTGTGATTGTTTCCTTAATGTCCAATTTTTATTTATTTCTTTTCAGGCTGCAAAGAAGTTTGTTGATGGGAAGAAATCAATGGCAGCTAGCGGGAACTTGGGAAATACCCCTTTTGTTGATGAGTTGTAGTAGGAAACAAAACTGAGACAGATTCAAAGTGGACTCTTCTCACTGTATGCCAATTATATTATACATAAGTTACAATCAACCTGTTTCTGAATTCAAATGTCAAGAATATTAATCTAGATAATTAACTTGTGGGCTTGCATATATTGAATAAAGTGCTGAGTTCATATGCTTAGTTTTTGTTAATATATTTATCTACTGAAAGTAAGGTATGTATAAGTATGGAAACATTGAACATTATCGATTAAAAATATTTGAATGTAGTGAAACAATGAGTTGGCCTTTAGGTGTGTACCTTACAAAAACTACCAGAGATTAATAATAGTCTAACTACATTCTTGATGCAGATTAAATTTGTAATTGCCACAGTTAATATCCCAGTTATATATCCTTAACACATTCAAGAATAGTTGTTGGTAAAATTGCCATTTGCACCATATCTACCTTAAGTAAATTATCAGACTTACCTTTAAAAGCTGAAAGCAATATACTGCAGCTCTAGCACTTGCCTGCTGTACCTTGATCACTGGACTCACCGAAGCAGCATGTTTAATGTTCCCTTCACAGGTAGGATTGATGGAGATTTTAGCAGGTTTTTTCTTAAGATCTGGAAGAGTGGCTTTGGATAGCAGCTATCATCTTAGAATCCAGATTTCCAAATATCCTAGGCAATCAAGGCATGCTATGCTAAATCTTCAAATTACCTAATTTCAAAATCAGTATTTTGAAAGTGAACCTTCAGCTGATAAAGTGCTTCAGAAAAATCCCATTTCTGAAGGTTTAAAATTGGATGTGACCATTCAGTTATTCCAAAATACTGGCAAACTCTTCAAGCCAAAATGCATCTGATATAGAGGAAGAGGATGATGTTGATTCGCTGTCGTGTGTTTCCATAGTCCAGTATGAAGATCTAATGCCATCAGTAGCAAAGTCAGAACTATACCATGCATCAGAATCTTTATGAATTATAATGTCACATCCAATGTCAGCACCTACAGTAAATGTGTGTTTTTTTCTTTTAAATGCATGCCAAGTTTTCGAAATTGATGGCAATTCTTTGGTAGAATCATAACAAAATGATTGTGTAGTTTTGTATCTAAAACTTCCATCAGAGTCTCCATCTTCATAATCATCACTACTTGTCCACGTGTCGTCTTTTGTCTCACTGTCTTTACTTGAAATGCTAAAAATGTACAAGAGTTACATAGCTTTAATTACAAGTTCTTTACTTGTGATAAGGGTGTCAAAATTGAAATATTTGATTTGTGCATTTTTGTGTGTGTATTCTTCTGCTTGGACTTAACATAATGCTACAACATCTGGGTTTTAAACAACAAAAGGGAATGTCAATTTAAATATCTTTCAGTAAAATGAAAGCTATCCTTGCTTCATTCAGAATACTGAAGAATTTGACTTACTGACTTAGTTGCAACTAGGGCTGTCAAGTGATTCGCATGATTAAACAATAGAATACCACTTATTTAAATATTTTTGGATGCCTTCTACATTTTAAAATACATTGATTTTAATTACAACACAGAATACAAAGTGTACAGTGCTCACTTTGTTTTTTATTACAAATATTCGCAGTTAAAATTCACTTAATACAAGTATGTAGTGCAATCATTTTTTCATGAAAGTTGGACTTATAAATGTAGAATTATGTACAAAAAATAACTGTAACTCAAAAATAAAACTCAGTAAAACTTTAGAGCTTACAAGTCCACTCAGTCCTACTTCTTGTTCAGCCAATCACTCAGACAAACAAGTTTAGTTACAATTTGCAGGAGATAATGCTGCCCGTGTCTTGTTTACAAGGAAAGTGAGAAAAGACGTTCGTATGGCACTGTTTGTAGCCGGCGTTGCAAGATATTTACATGCCAGGTGTGATAAAGATTCATATGTCCCTTCAGGCTTCAACCACCATTCCAGAGGACGTGCATCCATACTGATGACAAGTTCTGCTCAATAACGATCCATAGCAGAGCGGACCGATGCATGTTCATTTTCATCATCATGAGTCAGATGCCACCAGCACGAGGTTGATTTTCTTTTTTGGTGGTTCGGGTTCTGTAGTTTCTTCCACATTAGAGTGTTGCTCTTTTAAGACTTCTGAAAGCATGCTCCACACCTCATCCCTCTCAGATTTTGGATGGCACTTCAGATACTTAAACGTTGGGTCGAGTGTTGTAGCTATTTTTAGAAATCTCACATTGGTACATTCTTTGCGTTTTGGCAAATCTGCTGTGAAAGTGTTCTTAAAATGAACATGTGCTGGGTCATTATCCGAGACTGCTATAACATGAAATATGGCAGAATGCAGGTAAAATAGAGCAGGAGACATACAATTCTACCCAAAGGAGTTCAGTCACAAATGTAATTAACACTTGTTAGTTTAAAAAAAAAAAAAAAAAAATCATCAGCATGGAAGCATGTCCTCTGGAATGGTGGCCAAAGCATGAAGGGGCATATAAATGTTTAGCATATCAGACACATAAGCACCTTGCAAGGCCGGCTACAAAAGTGCCATGCGAATGCCTGTTCTCACTTTCTGGTGACATTGTAAATAAGAAGCGGGCAGCAGTATCTCCAGTAAATGTAAACAAACTTGTTTGTCTTAGCGATTGGCTGAACAAGTAGGACTGAGTGGACTTGTAGGCTCTGAAGGTTTACATTGTTTTTGAGTGTGGTTATGTAACAAAAAGGACAGAGTAGGCCCGTTACTCAATGAGGGGGGAAAGACAATAACAGAAAATGTGGAAATTGGAGAGGTGCTTAATGACTTCTTTGTTTCAGTTTTCACCAAGAAGGTTGGTGGCGAGTGGACAGTTAACATAGTGAATGCTAGTGAAAATGAGGTTGGATCAGAGCCTAAAATAGGGAAAGAACAAGTCAAAAATTACTTAAACAAGTTAGATGTCTTCAAATCACCAGGGCTTGATGAAATGCATCCTAGAATACTCAAGGAGCTGACTGAGGAGATATGAGCCATTAGCAATTATCTTTGAAAAGTCATAGAAGACAGGAGACACTCCAGAAGAATGAAAAAGGGCAAATATAGTGCCCATTGTGACAGACCCCGACCAGTGGGGTACAGGAGTCTGGTAGAGGGCAAATATACTGGTCACTGGATGAGTAGTTTTCTGTTCCCTGAGTGACCAGAGCAGGGCTGCACTAGAGTAATCAGGAACCTGCTAGAACCAGTTAAGGTAGGCAGGCTAATTAGAACACCTGGAGCCAATTAAGAAGAAGCTGCTAGAATCAATTAAGGCAGGCTAATCAGGGCACCTGGGTTTTAAAAGGAGCTCACTTCAGTTTGTGGTGGGAGTGTGAGGAGCTGGGAGCAAGAGGCGCAAGGAGCTGAGAGTGAGAGGGTGTGCTGCTGGAGGACTGAGGAACACAAGCATTATCAGACACCAGGAGGAAGGTCCTGTGGTGAGAATAAGGAAGGTGTTTGGAGAAGGCCATGGGGAAGTAGCCCAGGGAGTTGTAGCTGTCATGCAGCTGTTACAGGAGACACTATAGACAGCTGCAGTCCACAGGGCCCTGGGCTGGAACCCAGAGTAGAGGGCGGGCCCGGGTTCCCCCCAAACCTCCCAATTGACCTGGACTGTGGGTTCTTCCAGAGGGGAAGGTCTTTGGGCTGTTCCCCAACCCACATGGTGAATCTCTGAGGCAAGAAAATCCGCCAATAAGCGCAGGACCCACCAAGATAGAGGAGGAACTTTGTCACACCATCTATAAAAAGGGAAAGAAGGACAACCCAGGGAACTACAGACCAGTCAGCTTAACTTCTGTACCCGGAAAGATAATGGAGCAAATAATTAAACAGTCAATTTGTAAACACCTAGAAGATAAGGTGTTAAATAACAGAATGGATTTGTCAAGAACAAATTGTGTCAAATCAACCTGATAGCTTTCTTTGACAGGGTAACAAGCCTTGTGGATAGGGAGGAAGCAGTAGATGTGGTATATCTTGACTTTAGTATGGTTTTTGATACTGTCTCAAATGACCTTCTCATAAACAAACTTAGGGAAATACAACCTAGATGGAGCTACTATAAGGTGGGTGCATAACTGGTTGGAAAATCGTTCCCAGAGAGTAGTTATCAGTGATTCACAGTCATGCTGGAAGGGCATAACGAGTGGGGTCCTGCAGGGACTGGTTCTGGGTCTGGTTCTTTTCAATATCTTCAGTAATTTAGATAATGGCATAGAGAGTACACTAAACTAGGAGGGCTTGCAAGTGCTTTGGAAGATAGGATTAACATTCAAAATGATCTGGACAAACTGGAGAAATGGTCTGAAGTAAATAGGATGAAATTCAGTAAGGACAAATGCAAAGTACTCCACTTAGAAAGGACCAATCAGTTGCACACATACAAAATGGGAAGTGACTGCCTAGGAAGGAGTACTGCGGAAAGGGATCTGGGGGTTATAGTGGATCACAAGCTAAATATGAGTTAACAGTATAACACTGTTGCAAAGAAAGCAAACATCATTCTGGGATGTATTAGCAGGAGTATTGTAAGCAAGAAATGAGAAGTAATTCTTCCACTCTACTCCGCACTGATTAGGCCTCAACTGGGTATTGTGTCCAGTTCTGGGCGCCACATTTCAGGAAAGATGTGGACAAATTGGAGAAAGTTCAGAGAAGAGCAACAAAAATGATTAAAGGTCTAGAAAACATGACCTATGAGGGAAGATTGAAAAAATTGGGTTTGTTTAGACTGGAGAAGAGAAGACTGAGAGGGGACATGATAAGTTTTCAAGTACATAAAAGGTTGTTACAAAGAGGAGGGGGGGGAATTGTTCTTTTTAACCTCTGCGCATAGGACAAGAAGCAATGGACTTAAATTGCAGCAAGGGTGGTTTAGGTTGGACATTAGGAAAAACTTCCTAACTGTCAGAGTGGGTAAGCACTGGAATAAATTGCCTAGGGAGGGTGTGAAATCATCATTGGGGTTTTAAGAGCAGGTTGGACAAACACCTGTCAGGGATGGTCTAGATAATACTTATCTGAGTGCAGGGGACTGGACTAGATGACCTCTCGAGGTCCGTTCCAGTTCTTTAAAAAAAAATCTACATTTGTAAGTTACATTTTCACAATAAAGAGATTGCACTACAGTACTTCTATGAGGTGAATTGAAAAATACTATTTTTTTGCTTGTTTTTACAGTGCAAATATTTGTAATAAAAAATAATATAGTGTGAGCACTGTACACTTTATATTCTGTGTTGTAATAGAAATCAATATATTTGAAAATGTAGAAAAACATCCAAAAATATTTAATACATTTCAATTGCTATTCTATTGTTTAACAGTGCAGTTAATTTTTTTGAGTTAATCACGTGAGTTAACTGCAATTAATCGACAGCCCTAGTTGATATATACGTTTAAAGAACTAGCTTTCCAGATAGCCCCCTTCCTATTCTTATTGCCTGAACTTCCTCCTTCATTATCACGCTTGTGCCCTAATCAGATGCTTTTGAATTTCCCATTCCCAGCTACCTTCTCCTCTGTAAGCTCCCTCATCTTCTTTCCTGTTCCTGAGCTTTAGTCTTCCCTCCTTACTAGAACATCTGTCCCCATGCCTTAGAAAAACTTTTACTGCCTAGTGTCCCTAGCACTGATTACTACTTGTTGTAGTGAGGCTTATTTTTAGGAGATGAGAACTTATGACCTTTTTTTAAAAAGGCCTCATAATACTTGTCTTTATAGAAACTGAGCATAACACTACACAGCTATATAAACATTTCTAGAAAGGTCAACTAAGAGGTCATGAGGACTAAACATAGTAAGCCATGGCCTTATTGTTAATACGGTTGAATGACTAGTGAGCCATTAAACTGTTTATTTGGTTACAGGTCTCTGGTTACCTGCATTTTGTAACATCAGGTACATATAATAATCTAGGTGCTCAGCTTCTATAAATAGGTATAGCTGCATTTAAGTCAAGGAAGCTATGCCAACTTATGCAAGATGAGGTGCTCTCCCAATGACAGTTGCCCTTTGAGGATGGGAAAAGTCTGAAATTGAAATTTGGTGTTTTATCTTAGTACTTTTGAACAATGTATAGGCAACAAACACTGGAAGACCTGTTGGCTTTTCCAGGTAGGTAAGTTTCTAGGTAGCTGCACTTCCTTCAAGATATTTCTAAGAGTAGGAGACGATTATTGGAAAGAAGTACATTTTTAAAAGAACTCTACATTTTATACTTGATTAGTAATGAAACTAAAACCAGAATGCTACCACATCATTGCCCTGTCTTCCTCAGTAGACTAGTGTAACTAAACTCTATATTGTGAAAAAACCCATTGAAAATAGCATTTGTTTCTTACTCTGTCTTCACAGGAGGCTTTACTTCAGGAACTAATTCAAGTGCATTTTGCCAGTGCTGAGGTACTTCAACAAAATCTCTGTAAACCCTGATCTGTAGAACTGTTCCTATGGGAATATTGTGCAAAAGTTGCCAAAGCTCTCGCAGTGTCCATCCTAAAACATTAGCGTGTCCAATTTTAATCAAAATATCACCTGCCAGGGGAAAAATTCAAGAGTATTCAGTATAAAAATCCCAACTCTATACAGTAACTCCTCACTTAAAGTCGTCCCGGTTAACGTTGTTTCATTATTACATTGCTGAGCAATTAGAGAACATGCTCGTGTAAAGTTGCACAATGCTCCCTTATAACGTTGTTTGGCATCCGCCTGCATTGTCCACTGCTTGCAGAAAGAGCAGCCCATTGGAGCTAGCTGGTGGGGGCTTGGAACCAGGGTGGACCGGCAGCCCCCCCATCAGCTCCCCGCTCCCCTAAGTTCCCTGTGTGGCAGCCGCCCAGCAGGCTATCGATTGCCAGGCAGTTCAGCTGTCCCTCCCCCCACTGCCTTGGAGCTGCTCCTGCCCTTTGCTTTGGAGCTGCTCCTGGGAGCCTCCTGCTTGCTGTGCAGATGGGGAAAAGAGGGGTGCTAATGTCAGGGTGTCCCTACTAGCCCCCGCTCCTTTACCCCATCTCCACAGAGCAGTGGAGGGACACAACAGGGCTCAGGATGGAGGGAGCTTGCTGGCAGCAGCTGCTGTCTCAACTTGCTGATCTACTTAAAAGGTAGTGTACTTAAAGTGGGGACAGCGTACTTAAAGGGGCAATGTGCATCTCTCTCTCTCTCACACATACACGGTGTGTGTCTCTGTCTCTCTCTGCCATGCTGTCTCCCCTCCCTCCGTTCGTGCTGCCTTGTAGAGTGTGAGGCTACATTAACAACAATGTGTTAACCCTTGAGGGCTCAGCCGATTGCAAGTTCATCATTTAGCAGTAAGGCATTCCCTGGGAAATATCCCACCCTCTTCCACCCTGACTTCACCACCTCAACCAAGCTTCACAATCATCACTGCTGTGTACAGTATTAAATTGCTTGTTTAAAACTTATCCTGTGTGTGTGTATATATATATAGTCTTTTATCTGGCGAAAAAAATTTCCCTGGAACCTAACTCTCCCTATTTACATTAATTCTTATCGGAAAATTGGATTCGCTTAACATCGTTTTGCTTAAACTAGCATTTTTCAGGAACATAAGTACAATGTTAAGCGAGGAGTTAATATATATCTTCTGTTCACAGACCATAATTTAAAATGGCTGCATGAATTTGATACCCCTGATTAAATAGTACCCTTATTCTCCTTTTGTCAAACTGTCCTAAGATATTTTCTCTTTAGTTAGAAATGTTAACTATAATCAGGCTATTACTCAGATGACTAAAGAACTATTACATTTGTTCCAAGAGGCAGCATATGACGACAATCCTAATTTATGGAGACATGAATTTATTGTTTTGAAAGTCTTATGTCAAGACTTCTGACAACATGAAGAACAATTATTTGTTAAAAGCTGTCAGCTGTGAAAGCACATCCAGTGTCCAGAAAGGAGACATTTTATCTACAGTAGAAGTGTCATTTTCCCATTCCTGTGCCCAAGCAAATGTTCATTAGAATAGGAGAGGGTCTACCTTTAAAAAAAAAATAAAAAAAATCCCCATTTCAACAGAGGATCTCTCGTCATGAACTTCAGTTAGTGGGGTCCAAGAACCAGGAATAATAATAAAGTAAAATATTGAAAGAAGTTCACAAGGCATAAGGACCAGGAGAACTGGAGGCTGCCAAGATCAGCTGCAGTAGTGAGATTACTGACATTTGCTCATTTGCTGCACCCTGATTCTCTTAGTATCCTCAAGGCATCAGGGCAGTAAGAGGGGAAAAAAGGTGACTATGCTGAAACATCCAATTTTGTTCACTAAACCACTAGGCAATCCCACCCTCTTCTGCCAAGGAAAGTATGGATAACCTAGTCTAGGGGAAACAAATGACCTAATACGTGTCTTTTCCATTGTTAATTTTTATGACAACCTAAGCTGGGCTTTGAGTGATTCTTTTTTGATCTTTAATCCTTTCAGATTGCTTTATATTAATTATTTTATAGTAAAACATGTTTATAGATGCATGTGTAAGAAAAGTGCACATTACAGTGCAGCTATGAAATATCAGTATGAAACACGAGTAAGAAATTTGTTTTGGTCTTGAATACTTAAAGTAAGATGCATAACACAATGTTCCAATCCCGTTTATATTATATATAAAAGTGTGTGCAATTTAGATATGCCTTTTTCTTAATCTAATTAGGAAATAGTCACCTCTATCAGCCAATTTTAATCAAATTAAGACAATAGGAATTTTAATATAAAACTGGACTGGCTTCATTTATCAGTTGGATATTTCTGTGACATGAGCCTGACTCTCATAGTGCTTGTACCAGTTCTATGCCACTGTAATTCCACCGATTTAAGTAATATTACTCCTGATTTACATCAGCATAAATGAGGTCAAAAGCAGGGCAACAAAGTATAAACTCTGGAATGGAACATACCTATGAAATTCTGAAGATTAGGGTTGTGGTATTTTTTTTACCTGGTTTGAGTCTTCCATTCTTAGCTGCAGAGCCTTTCTCAACAAGACTTGTCACCTGGAGATATGGTCCATTCTGAATTACTATAAGACCTAATCCTTGTTCTCCCATCTTAATATTGGTCTTTAATGTAGCACTCAAAGTATGTTCAGAGATCTTTTCCAGTGCCGGAAACTGCCCTTTGGAAAGTGAGAGGGACATTTTAATACTTGAAATTATGATATTGTGATTTTCTTACTCCACCATCACAAGCCCTAATTCAGCAAAGCAAGTAAGCAGGTACTTAAATCCATTCCATCAGCAAAGCACTTTAGTCTCACATGCTTAAAGTTCAACATATGCTTAAGTGCTTTTCTGAATAGGGATGGGCTGCTGAATTGGTGCCAGAAAACACACCTATGTAAAAGTTACGTTGTGTATTCCATAAATGATCTAAAAAGAAATATTTCTAAAATAGCTTTTTCTCAACACACTCAGAAGCCTGTTTCTAAAAGTTCACACACTGTATTGAGCAAAACAAACAAATATTGTTTACATTGTATATTACTTTAGATTCATTTTAAATGGCTGTATGCATTCAGGGAAGGAAGAGAACAAGGTAGAGAAATAACAGCACAGCGAGGCCACCAACTGTTAGAGCTTTCAAGAAAGCTGAAAATTCATATGAGAAAATTAATTTCCTGTGTCAATATTTTTGGATAAGATTCATATCCAAATTTCCAGCGGATGGGTTTTACACACTACTGCTTGTATAAAGGAAGGGACTGGTGCTTGGCAAATGTATTTCATTTCTTTAGATGCTATACTCTGGGCATTTACTATCCATTAAAATGTGTAATATAAATGGTACACAATAAAGGACAGCTCATTCTAACTCGACTTCACCAGCAAACATAATGAAGATCACAAAATGAATCCTCCAACCTTCAGCTTGCCTCTGGACCAAAAGCCTGGCAAATGATGAGATTACAGCAAAAGTATATTAAAACAAGCTTTCTGTTTTAAGAAGATGTAAACTTTGGGCTGCTATGGCAGTGTGGCAGAAATACTACTCCTACTTTAAACTTACACAGCACTTTCTCTCCAATGATTTCAAAGCACTTTATGAAAGTACCTAAGGATTACCACCATTTTATAGATGGAGGAGGGTAAAGCACAGAAAGATTAAAGGCATAATTTAAAATCCACTGAAGTCAATAGGAGTCTATTCATTGACTTCAGTGGGCTTGTGATCAGGCCTGAAGGGTATGTCTACACCTCAGCTGGGAGAGTGCTTCCCAGCCTGGGTAGACAGACTCGCATTAGCTCCACTCGAACTAACACACTAAAATTAATGTTGACGTTGTGGCACAGGCTAGCTCTCCAAGTATGAGTCCAACTAGCTCCAAGCTCAGGTGGCTAACCTGTGCCGCCACCCATGCCACAATGTCCGCACTGCAATTTTAGTGCGCTATTTCAAGCAGAACTAGCTTATGTCTGTCTACTGACACAGGGAGACATACTCCCAGTTAGTGTAAACATACCCTAAGTGATTTGCCCAAAATCATAGAATATCAGGGTTGGAAGGGACCTCAGGAGGTCATCTAGTCCAACCCCCTGCTCAAAGCAGGACCAATCCCCAGGCAGATTTTTGCCCCAGATCCCTAAATGGCCCCCTCAAGGATTGAACTCACAACCCAAATCACATAGAAAGTCTGTACTATAATGAGGATTAGAATCCAAGTTTCCTGATTTCTGGCTCTGTATTCACTACACTAGATTACCCTGCAGCACATGACAGGAAGAATAAAAGCATAAAATAAGAGAGGGCCTGAGCCAAAGCCCATTGAAATGAATGGAAAGACCTCCCCATTGACTCCAATGGGCTTTGGATCACGCTCTTGATTCTATCCTCACCTGATATTGATCCATTTCCATAATCTCCAGGGAAAGTGTCTGGATTTCTTTTTTGTTCTGTAGGGAGAGAAAATCGGAAACTTTACAAACCTTACCCTGCAGCACCCCTACATTACTCATAAAGCTCTGCAAGGCCAACCCTAAATTCTGCAGGTCTTCTGAATGAAGTAATATCCAGCTCTCTTCCCCTGAAGTGACATTCTCTCCTCTGGCCATCTGCCCTGTATCCCACTCCAGATTTTATGAGAATGCAATATGTATCAAACTACTCAACCGTCCACCCCTCCAAAAGAAGAGGTGTCTCGGGATGCTGAGACGTGGGGTGACAAAGGTCTAGGAAGGAGGCAAGTAATCTGGTCATAGGTATAGTGGTAACAAGAGGATGCCCAAAGCTTGGAACCCCTTCAAATGCAGAGTTTGGGGTTTTTCCTGAAGTACTGGGGTGATGGTGGAAAGATGGGAGAACAGGAAAGGACGCAACAGGTTGGGAGGGAATTAAAACTCATTTGGTTTCATTTTCACCGGCTGATGTATCAGAAGCTTCTGCCCCTTCCATGGATCCCAGACTATAAAAGAAAATCAAATGGACAAATGTCTCAGGCGTGTCTCTTTGAAAGCAGCTGTCTCCCCATGGTGGCCTGTGGGGGAAGAACAGAGCAGCAGGTGAGGAGGAGTTTTCAAACACCCAGTAACTGTTTAGAATCCTAGGGCAGTGAGGTTCTGAGTCTCCCACAGTCCCCAGCTACGGGAGACCATAAAAGCCTCACCATGCAGTAGACACACACATACGCGCTGGCCAGGACTCAAGCTTTCAATATTCCCTTGCTTGGTGACAGATGTGGGGGAAGTTTTAGGTTTGGCTAGGTATGTGTTGCTGATTGCTATATTGGCTGGATTATTTCAGTCCAGCACAGCAGCTTTGCCAATGGCTGCAGTTCAGACTCTCTTTCTAAAGCTCCAATCCTGCCTAAACTCTTATGAACATATGAGCCACACAGGGTGTCACTTCTGTACCACATTGTTGAATCTTCACATATCCTTAGGCATGTATTCTTCTTTCAATAATCCTCAATTCAAAAATAATAGTCCATTATGATAATTTGTGGCCTAAGAAAAGACAGTACTGGGAAACAATTTATCTTAAAGATTGCTTAATCACATTGTTAATACATCATTTTAAATCCTTAGCTCTCCCATCTCTGCCACATACCAACTATCCCTACTCAGAAGGAACAATTCCAGTTTTTTTTTTCAACAAATATATTACTATTTTCAATCCCTCTTAAATATCTGTCCAGAGCAGGATGTTTCAACAGAAGCTGAAGATAGATCCTATCCTCCTACCCTGGTCTGAAAAAAACCAACAGAAAACAAAACAAACAACCCCCTGCCCCCAATTTATTGCTTTTGAACGCTGTTTAGATGTTTTTTAGTAGTATCTTCTTTGTTATTGCTTGCTACCTCCCATCTGGCAAGTGACTTGACCACAGGTGATTGCTATTATTTTTTGGTTACATAGGAGATTCACATAATAGGCAACTGGATAACCACCTGCTTGGAGTTCGTATGCCAGCTATACTTTGTATAGGCCAGGATTATGGCTTCTCTGTAAAGCTGGGTGGGTGTTTTAAGATAGGCATTGGCAGGAAAGGGTATTGCTAGTATTTTCAGCATTTTGTAAAGCTACCTGTGGATTTTGGGGCTGCTAGACTTTAGAATTTACAATAGCAATAATCGTACAACATTCTCACATCACTGGGAGCAAGACTAAGGCACAGAGTTATAATTTTGATAACCAGTAGGAGAGCACTAGGACCAAGGGTGGGATGAATGCTCAGTTGTTCCAAGCATTCTCTTTTAGATGGAGTTACTTACTGGAAAAAGCATGTAATCAATAGTCACTGTATTTGGATTAGTTTTCCAGATAAGGTTAATTAGATTTGCTTCCAGACACCTACTAATACAGATAATAATAATTAGCACTTTGATAGCGCTTTACATTTTCAAAGTGCTACAGAAACATGAATTAATCAATCCTGACAATGCCCCAATTTTTATCCTTATTTTGCACATGTTGCAACTGTAACACTTTGAAATTAAGCAACTTGCCCAAGGTCACAAAGTTTGATAGTGGTCAAAACTTGAATTAGAAACCAGGAGAAAGGGTGGTGGTGTGATTAAAGCACTGGTCTGTGATTCAGCAGATCAGAGTTTGATTTCTGACTTTTCTATTGCCTTCCTATACACCTTGAGCAAGTCACTTACTCTAGTCTCTCTGCACTTTGATTCCCCATGCATAAAATAGAGACAATATTTCTCTTACTTCATAAGGGTGTTGTGAGGATGTCTATTAATGTTGTGAAGTGCTCACATACTACAGTAATGGAGGTCATATAGGTAGACAGACATATAGATTTTCTATCTCATGAGTCAGTAGCTGTGGTAGATCAAAGCTCAATCCCCCCTAGACCACACTGCCTTCAGTTAAGAAGTACTTAACACTTTCAGGACATTACTGCACAGTGGAGCAAGCCAGGCAACAGTGCCTTGGTATTTACAGATTTAGGATGCCTCCAATTCTTTGATCATTGGGTACCAATCTCCACAGCCAAGCTTAAAGGATTATGACATGCCTGCTGACAGTGGGGAGCAAAGGGGGCAATTGCCCAGAGGCCCGGGCGATTTAAAAGGGCCTGGGGGCCCCCAGCCACCACCGCCGGCAGCGCAGCAGGGCTAAGGCAGGCTTCCTGCCCGCCCTCACTCCACGCCGCTCCCAGAAGTGGCCAGAACGGCCCTACGGCCTCTGGAGGGGAGGGCAGGGGGTCTCCATGTGCTACCCCCGCCTCGAGCACCAACTCCGCGGCTCCCATTGGCCGGGCAGCAGCGTGCGGAGACGGAGGTCCCCTGCCTAGGAGCCGCTTCCAGAGGGGTTTGCCGGTTGCTTTCGGGAGCTGCCCGAGGTAAGCGCCAAACTCCTGACCCTACTCCTGCACCCCAACCCCCACCCCAGCCTAGAGACCAAACCCCACAACCAAACTCCCTCCTGCACCCAAACTCTCTCCCAGAGCCCGACCCCTCACCCCCTTCCACACCCAAACTCCCTCCCAGAGCCTGAACCCCGCACTTCCTCCTGCACCCAAACTCTCTCCTGCAACCCCTTCTGCACCCAAACTCTCTCCCAGAGCCTGCACCTCCTCCTGCAGCCCAACCCCCCGCCCCAGTCTGGTGAGAGTGAGTGAGGGTAGGGGAGAGTGAGCGACAGAGGGAGGGGGGATAAAGTGAGAAGGGGCAGGGTAGGGGTGTGGCCTCAGGGAAGGGGCGGAGCAGGGGTGGGGCAAGGGTCTTCGGGTTTGTGCAATTAGACAGTTGGCAACCCTACTGGGCAGGCATGTGGAAACCCTGGCTGTGCCAGAAGAACGCGCCCAGCAGCGCAGCCGGCAGCTCACTGGGCACCAGCCAGCGCAGGTGCAGCACCGCCCAAATGTCAGGTGGATCACGTCCACGCAGGCGCAGCTTGTGCATGCATGGGGGCCCATTGACTGTTCTGCCCTGGGGCCGGAAATTGCCCTGCAGGCCTGGATTATGGGGTGCATTGCCTTCATTTCTGCAGCAAATGCCCCAGACCCCCACCCCAAAGGGAGGAACTTGCCCCCTTCAGCACGAGGCCTTTGCTCCCAAAACAGGAGGGAGTCTCCCCACCCCAAAATGAGAGACCCTCCCCCCAAAACAGGGAGTCTCCCCGCACAAATAAGAGCCCCACAAAAACCCTGTGGGATTCTTCCCTCCCCAAATACAAATGACAGCCCTCCCCACACCAAAACTCCTCCATTCCCCAGCATGAATGGACTCTCCCGGCTCCAGCCCCATAATCCCGCCCCTCCTGTGCTACACCACGGGGGGGGCAGCCAGGCTCCTAAGGGCTGACAGCACCTCTTAGAAAGGCCCTGCCCCAATACCCGTTAGAAACGCCTTCTCCCCCCTCTCCATGTCTACCCACCCCTTGGAGAAGCCCTGTCCCTCGCTTGATACCCGCCCTGCTCATTTTCAAAAGCCACGCCCACTACACTATCCGCTCCGCCCCTCCCCCCTAGAGAAGGCTGGTCTAGTCTCATGGGATCCCCGCCCCGTCTCCGTGGAGGCTCCGCCCCCTCATGGAAGCCCTGCCCCGTCTGGGGAAAATGTGAAGGAGAGTGGGTTTCACTTCCGGAGCACCTTGTCCCCACCCCGGGTTCACTTCCGGTGTTGTCGGGAAAGGGGGGGTCCCCGTTCTTGGTACTGCTGCCGGAGGGAGGGTGGGAGTTAAGGTCTCATGGAGCCGTAGCTGTGAGGAGTCCCCGGCCCGGGCCCGGTGTGGGAGCCGGGCGGAGGCTGGACACGGGAGCCCCCGGAGCCGGAGGAGATGGACAAACTGACCATCATCTCAGGATGCCTCTTTCTGGCCGCCGACATCTTCGCCATCGCGAGCCTGGCGAACCCGGACTGGATCAACACCGGGGAGTCCGCGGGTGAGAGGCTGAGCGGGCCTGGAGCGGATCAACAGCGAGGGGTCAGGGTGCAGCCGCCGGGGGTCGGGGGCGGAGTGGATCAAAGCCAGGGCTCCGGGGGGTGGTGAGGGGGCCCGGACTGGGTAAGCAGCAGGTGAAGGGGGCTGGGGGAGCTGGATCGTTCCTTACTGGGGAGTCTGGGGGTGAGGGGCCTGGGGGACTTCGGCTGGAACTGGTAACATGCGGCGGGAGCGGGCGCAGGGCCACTGGGAGTGGGTCAGCACCACAGAGCCTATGGCTGGGGGGCTGGGAGGTGACGGGCACAGCCTGAATTGACACCAGGAGCCTTCGGATGAGGAAGCTGAGGGACGGGGACTAAGTCACAGGGAGCAGTCAAGGTGGAGTGGGGGGACCCTGCTTAAATGAATATGTGAGCGGAGTTCCCAGGTGAAGGAGGATGGTAGTTCTGAGTATTGGCGAAACCTGGACTAGATAATCTTTGGGGAGTCTGAGATGAGAGGGGTTTGGACTGAGGGGTACTGCAGAGTCTGAGCTGAGAAGTTGATACTCTAGCTGGTCGGGACAGGATATATTCTGGTGGAAATCTATAGAAGGGCTTGAGGGACATGGGGCAGGTGAGTCTGGCCAACATTGGTCTGGATCAATGGGAGTAGTCTATGGATTGGGTGAGATATTCTGCGAGAGGAAAATCTGCAGGTGAGAGATTCTAGGGCACCGCCTGGCCAATTTGAACTGGATCAGTATTGGAGGAAATATGTGTGCGTAGCTAGGCAACCATATTGGATTAAAAATGGTGAGAGATGTGGACAAGAAGCCAGTTTGGTTTGGATCAGTGCTGGAATATCTCTTGATGAGATCTGAAGTGGGATCAATCCTGGGTAGTCCACAATAAGAGAGTGCAGATTGTTCAGCCTCACCAGCCCAGACTGGATCAAGACCAGGTTGTGGAGTCACAGAGAATACCAGCCTGGCTGAATTGGACTGGAGTAATAACAGTAAATTCACATTGAGAAAACCCTGGGATAAGGGGCAAGATGGAGCCTGATCTGTCAACTCAGTCAGAACATAAGAATGGCCATACTGGTTTTGACCAGTGGTCCATCAAGCCCAGTATTCTGTCTTCCGAAAGTGGCCTGTACCGATGCTTCAGAGGGAGTGAACAGAAAAGGTCAGTGTATTGAGAGATTCATACCCTGTCCTCCAGTACCAGCTTCTAGCAGTCACAGATTTAGGGACACCCAGAGCATGGGGTTGCATCCCTGATCATCTTGGCTAATAGCTATTGATGAACCAGTCCTCCATGAACTTATCTAATTCACTTTGAACCCAGTTTTACTTTTGGCCTTCACAAGATCCCATGGCAACAGGTTCCACAGGTTGACTGTGCATTGTATGAAGAAGTACTTCCTTATGTTTGGTTTAATCCTGCTGCTTATTAATTTAATTGGGTGACCCCTGGTTTGTGTTTTATGTGAAGGGGTAAATAACACTTCCTTATTCACTTTCTCCACACCATTCATGATTTTATAGACCTCTATCATATCCCCCATCATTTGTCTCTTTTCCAAGCTGAACAGTCCCAGTCTTTTTAATCTCTCTTTATGTGGAAGCTGTTCCCAACCCTTAATCATTTTTGTTGCACTTCTCTCTGCTTTTTCCCATTCTAATATATCTTTTTTTGAAATTGGGCAACCAGAACTGCATGCAGTAGTCAAGCTATGGGTGTATCATGGATTTATATAAAGGCATTATGATATTCTCTGTCTTATTATCTATCCTTTTCCTAATGGTTCCCAACATTCTGCTAGCTTTTTTGACTTCTGCACATTTATCAGATGTTTTCAGAGAACTATCCATGATGACTCCAAGATCTCTTTCTTGAGTGGTAACAGTTAATGTAGACCCCATCATTTTGTATGTATAATTGGGATTATGTTTTCCAACGTGCATTACTTTGCATTTATCAGTGATGAATTTCATCTGCCATTTTCTTGCCCAGTCACATAGTTTTGTGAGATCCCTTTGCAACTCTTTGCAGTCTGCTTTAGACTTAACTACTCTGAGTAATTTTGTATTGTCTGCAAACTTTCCCACCTCACTGTTTACCCTTTTTTCCAGATCATTTATGGATAACTTTGAACAGCTCTGGTCCCAGTACAGATTCTTGGGGGATTCTGCTATTTATCTCTACCCACTATAAAAACTGACCACTTATTCCTAGCTATTGTATCTTTTCACTAGTTACTGATCCATGAGAGCAGTCATGGGATAAGGTCCTTACTTTGCTTAAGAGCTTTTGGTAAGGAACCTTGTCAAAGGCTTTCTGAAAGACCAAATACACTATGTCCACTGGATCACCTCTGTCCACGTGTTTGTTGACAGCTTCAAATAATTCTGATACGTTGGTGAGGCATGATTTCCCCTTACAAAAGCTGTGTTGACTCTTCCCAACTTATCGTGTTTATCTACAGTTTCAACCAATTTGTCTAGTACTGAAGTCAGGCTTACTGGCCTGTAATTGCCAAGATTGCCTCTGTAGCCTTTTTAAAAAATTAGTGTCACATTAGCTATCCACCAGTCATCTGGTACAGATGCTGATTTAAATGACAGATTGTATACCACAGTTAGTAGTTTCATATTTGAGTTCCTTCAAAACTCTTGGCTGAATACTATCTGGTCCTGGTGATTTATTACTGTTTAAATTAATGTTCTGATTTAATGCTTCTGTGCTGAACTTTGCTGCCTTTGCCATTCTATCTATGATCAGGGGTGGCTGCTAGTTCAGAGATGTTGCTGCATAATGCATAGTGCAGGGACAGCTGGACAGCAGTTTTTAGAAGAAAAGAGGATTTAGAATAGGTTACTATCAGCTTCTGTGTTATAAGTTTGTGCTGAGATTCTCTTTTGATTTTCTCCCTGCCCCCACACAACTTTCACATCTTCACTGCTTGATGTTTAGGCCCTGCCAGAGGGTTTAAATAAACTCATTGAAATGTAGACTATTCATGAATAGTGGTGGTTCATAGATTTCTAATTTTGGTGTAGCAAAGCAATTAGAAACAAGTCAGCTTTTAGGGGTTGATTAATGTTTAGCCACAGGAGTGCCCAGTCATTCAATATGGGAGTTGGGGTGGCGGTTTAGGTACCCCTGTCTATTGTTATGGAAACTTTTTGCCCCTTGCTAATGGCACTGAGGAAAAGAATAGGGCATTTCCCCCTTCCAGAGTTAAGCATGCAAGGACCTCCTAGCTGATTACATCACTTTTCCTATAGCTAGTTGTGATTATCTCCCTTATGCCTTGTCTGCGGGTCAGTTGTCTTCTGTTATAACTCTGCTACTACGCGGAACTCTAGGTAGTGAGCCATTGTGCAGGGATTTTTAAATCTAATAAAGTTGAGTATGTTTAAAATATGTAGATACGATTTTTTTGTAAATCACCGCTCATGTTATTCTATCACACAGACCTGGAAGGGCTCAACAGGCTTCTGTTTGTTTCCTATCACACTGGACCCATGTGCTCTTAAGCTTTCCTTGATCTGAGTAGACTGCAGCCCTGTCTTTTTCTTTTGCTTCTCTGACATGCTTCCTTGACACAGGCTCTGTCTGTTACCACTTCATGGAGATGGTGCCCAAGGCCCTGCTGGCTTAGGCCTCCAGGACTAGTGCTCCCAAGTAGCTTAAGCATACCCTTTCCCAGAGCTCCAACCTTGTGGGTGCTCTTCAGGGACACATGGTAGTAGGGAGCAGGGTGGATAGGAAACAGACACAGACTTTGTAAGACACAACTTATTGCTGAGCTCTGTGACTTTATCCTCACGCACAATTATTTCAAATTTGGTGACAATATATACCTCCAGACCAGTGGCACCGCTATGGGCACCCGCATGGCCCCACAATATGCCAACGTTTTTATGGCTGACCTGGAACAACGCTTCCTCAGCTCTCGTCCACTCACGCCCCTTCTCTACCTACGCTACATTGATGACATCTTCATCATCTGGACCCATGGGAAGGAGACCCTGGAAGAATTCCACCATGATTTCAACAGCTTCCACCCCACCATCAACCTCAGCCTGGACCAGTCTACACGGGAGGTCCACTTCCTAGACACCATCGTACAAATAAGCGATGGCCACGTTAACACCACCCTATACCGAAAACCCACCGACCGCTACGCCTACCTTCATGCCTCCAGCTTCCACCCCAGACACACCACACGATCCATCGTCTACAGCCAAGCACTGAGGTACAATCGCATCTGCTCCAACCCTCTGACAGAGACCAACACCTACAAGATCTTCACCAAGCATTCTCAAAACTACGATACCCACACAAGGAAATAAAGAAACAAATCAACAGAGCCAGACGTGTACCCAGAAGCCTCCTGCTACAAGACAGGCCCCAAAAAGAAACCAACAGAACTCCACTGGCCATCACCTACAGTCCTCAGCTTAAACCTCTCCAACGCATCATCAGTGATCTACAACCCATCCTGGACAATGATCCCTCACTTTCACAGACCTTGGGAGGCAGGCCAGTCCTCGCCCACAGACAACCCGCCAACCTTAAGCATATTCTCACCAGCAACCACGCACCGCACCATAACAACTCTAACTCAGGAACCAACCCATGCAACAAACCTCGATGCCAACTCTGCCCACATATCTACACCAGCAACACCATCACAGGACCTAACCAGATCAGCTACAACATCACCGGCTCATTCACCTGCATGTCCACCAATGTTATATATGCCATCATATGCCAGCAATGCCCCTCTGCTATGTACATTGGCCAAACTGGACAGTCACTACGCAAGAGGATAAATGGACACAAGTCAGATATCAGGAATGGCAATATACAAAAACCTGTAGGAGAACACTTCAACCTCCCTGGCCACACAATAGCAGATGTAAAGGTAGCCATCTTACAGCAAAAAAACTTCAGGACCAGACTCCAAAGAGAAACTGCTGAGCTCCAGTTCATTTGCAAATTTGACACCATCAGATCAGGATTAAACAAAGACTGTGAATGGCTATCCAACTACAGAAGCAGTTTCTCCTCCCTTGGTGTTCACACCTCAACTGCTAGCAGAGCACCTCACCCTCCCTGATTGAACTAACCTCGTTATCTCCATACTGATTTATACCTGCCTCTGGAGATTTCCATTACTTGCATCTGAAGAAGTGAGGTTCTTACCCACGAAAGCTTATGCTCCCAATACTTCTGTTAGTCTTAAAGGTGCCACAGGACCCTCTGTTGCTTTTTACAGATTCAGACTAACACGGCTACCCCTCTGATACTTGAGACTTTGTAAGGGATCCCAAAACCCAATTATACTACTTTAGATAGCACAAAAGATATACAGACCTAGGCAAAACAATAAAACATCTATATGTCTTTCCTTGTCTCAGTTTTCTCACTGCTTTTAGGAGTTCTTTGAACTCAGGTCAGATTCGTCTAAGGCAATGGTTCTCAACCAGGGGTATGCAGAGATCTTCCAGGGGGTACATCAACTCATCTAGATATTTGCCTAGTTTTACCACAGTCTACATAAAAAGCACTAGCAAAATCAGTACAAACTAAAATTTCATAAATTTCTTTTTTATACTGCTCTATATACTAGACACTGAAATGTAAATACAATATTTATATTCCAATTGCTCTATTTTTGTAATATGGTAAAATTATAATTTTCCAGTAATAGTGTGCTGTGACACTTGAATTTTTATGTTTGATTTCGTAAGCAAGTAGTTTTTAAGTGAGGTGAAACTTGGGAGTAAGCAAGACAAATCAGCCTCCTGAAAGGGGTACAGTAGTCTGGAAAGGTTGAGAATCACTGCTCTAAGAAGTCTAGGAACAGCCCCCTCCTGCACATGGCTTCTCCTCCTAATCACCCAGTTGCCTTCTTCCTCCGCTGCTTTCACAGTTAAACAGGATCCCCTGCTATGAAAGCCTGCCCCTCTCTCCTTCTTCCTCTTCCTTGCTCTGTGAGTTCCTTGAGTTTATAAGGGCTTGTCTGCATGGTGAGTTGCTGCGCAGCAAGCCAGAGTGTGATGCTACAGCACACCAGCTTGCTGTGCAGTAACTCACTGTATAGACATGACTACGGTGGCGTGTGGCTTAGGCCTGGTCTACACTACGACTTTAATTCGGATTTAGCTGCTTTAATTCGAATTAACGCTTGACCCGTCCACACAACGAAGCCATTTAATTCGAATTAAAGAGCCCTTTAATTCGATTTCTGTACTCCTCCTCGACGAGAGGAGTAGCGTCAAAATCGGTATTGTTAATCCGAATTAAGGTTAGTGTGGCCGCAATTCGAAGTTATTGGCAATTCAATGTTATTGGCTACCCACAATGCAACGCTCTGGAAATCGATGCTACTATGGTAGCTTGGACGCACACCACCGAATTAATGGTGCCTAGTGTGGCCGAATACATTCGAATTTATAAAATCGGTTTCCTAAATTCGAATTATATAAATTCGGATTAATCCTGTAGTGTAGACATACCCTTAGTGTGCTACTACTTCAAAGTGTAGTATGCCAAGCCATGCTCTGGGACTTTCGCCCCATGCCAAGCCATGCTCTGGGACTTTCACTGCGCTGTAGCAATTTTATGGCAAATTACTGTGTGGCAACCTGGTGTGCTGAAGATTCACACCTTGTCTTGTGCAGTAACTTGCATGTAAATAAGCCCTTAGTCCTGTTACTAACACCTACTTCGTTTGTTCTGCTGCTGTAGAAGTTTTGCTGCTACAAACCCCAGCCCACTTCATGGAATCTGGAGAAAACTGGCTTCCACCAGACTTTAGCCATCTCGTTCTCTCTGGGGCAGGTCTGCTCACTAGTAGGAGGCCCTTAGTTACTGTCTCTTTCAAAGGCAGACTTTGGACAGGGAACATGAGTTAAGAATATGGTAAATGGGTTAAGTATACAGAGTTCATAATAACAAACAAATTCCTTAATTGCACATACACAGATTCCCTCAAATTGTCACCTCATCACTTTCTGTAGGACCTAAAAATGTTTTCACTTTCTCTGCTTGTGTGGAAACAGGATAACAGACACTGCTTCCAAACTATTCTGAAAACACAAATAAGCAAAGATCATGTGGATATAAAGGTGCTGCATACAGTACACTAAAACTCTTGTTAAAGAAACAAGCTTTATCACATCTCTATATAATGTAAAAATCAGTACTTGAACTGTTCTGCTGGGCAGTCATTAAATATTAGTTATATCACTGTTTATTACTTAGGGATCAGATGCCATTTCCATTCTAAATCTCCTTTAGAGGTGCAAGTAAAACAGTCTTCATTAAGCTAAAGTTTGGCAAACCTTAGGAGTGCATGGATTTTTCTAACGCACTAGACCATTCAAGTAACGTTTTGACAGACTGAGATTTCTTTTGTCTGGTGGTGCCAAAGAAGCTGCTGCGTAGATACAATCTTAAAAGAAAGCTGTTAGTTCTTTTCCCAATAAGAACGTTTCATAGATTTGTATCAACATGAAAAACAATGTATTGTTACAATGTAAAACTTTATTTTTAAAATAATTTTTTGTACTAAAAGAATAAAACATTCCAAAATAAGCATTTCATCTAAACTGATAGCGTAAGGGAAAAAAGAACTAAGGTGCCCATTATATCAAGGACTTATTGGGCTTAGTACTGCACCTAGTACTTTTTAAGCACTATAATTACTCCTGGAGGAATTTTGCACCACTGCGCATGCGCAGAATTTATGGCCCCCACAAATTTCTTTACTTTCCCACAGAAAAATGACTTTCTGACAGGGAAGCAAAGGGAAGCCACAAGAGCGGTCATGCGACCCTCCTCAGCAGTATGTTTCGGGTGTCCAGGGCAGCCAGCAGAGAGGTAAATCACTGTGGGGCAGGTGGCGGGACTGGGGAAGACCCAGCTGGTGGCTCCTACCCTGTGCCGGGCTTAGCTGCTAGTCCCGGCTGGGCTTGGGAGGACGGGACTTCATTTTCCCCTGCATGGCATCCAGGGCTATGTCAGACCCACCCCAGATTTCTCCCACGGCTGTAAGAAGCTCTGCAAACTCCCCTCCCCTGCCCCCCACGCTTCCTGCACCCATCGCTCCTCAGCTGCAGGGGGAAGGATCGTTGTACAGGGAGCTGCTCCTCCATCTGCCCAACCCCCGTGCATCCAGACCCCCCTCATACCCAGACCCTCCCGATTAGCCTCCCCCCCCGCACTCAGAACCCCCCCGACAAGCCTCACTCCCCCGGCACCTGGACCACCCTGATGAGCCACCTGCACCCAGATCCCCACCAAACCGAGCCCCACTCCCCCAGCATCTGGACCCCACCACTGAGTCCCCCATACCCCGATACACACACCCCTGATGAGCAACAACCACCTTCACCTGGACCCCCCTGCAGAGTCCCATCACCATTGCACCCAGAACCCCCCAACAAGGCCCTGTGCATCCAGATTTCTCCCCCCCCTCCCTTCCCCCGCACCCATGTCAGGGTTGGGTGCAGGTCACCGCTGAGTCTGTGTCTGGGGGAGAAGCTGCACAATGATCTCCCACCTCTGTTTTAGGGGGCTGTAGTAGTAATCATCATCATCATCATCATCATAATAGTAAGGCATAGATGTGATGGAAAGCATTAATTATTTGCTTGTTTGAATTTCTGGTGTTTGGGCATATAGGAAGGACTGTTTTCTACATAGGCAGACTGTCTTAAAGGTAGATACCTGTTTCAGCCTAGTTATTTGACATAGCTAGAGGATGTATGAGAGCTCTGATCATCCTTTTCTGTTTGCTCTTTAGTGGAGACAGTATTAATTCATGTTTTTAAAGTAGCAATATATTTATTTCTGGCACACAAGGGTGCAAAATGTTATTCCTGTATTTCCAGCATCTTTGTTAAATTATTCAAACTCTAGTTGGTTTTACAGAATCTGACATCAGGCCATCATTTTTCATTGAGCACAGATCTAGAAGCCAGTAACTTGATTTGTTACTCCAGCATTATTTTTAAAGTGCCATAAAGTACTAGCTTGCTTTATTTATCTGTTCACCAGTCAAATAAGTGGATTCTTCACTTTAGAAGAATCTAGCTATATTGATACAATATGGTACGGATTAGAGCCTTTGTGATTCTAACAAGTGATTCATTTAGGTATATAGTTATTAAAAGTAAAGCTTTTGCTTAATATGTGCCATACAGCTAGGATTCTCTGCTGTCAGCAAGGTGGATAAAAATCAATGCTTTAAAAAAAAATGGTTTTTTTATTTAAATTGGATTTTTTTGATAAAATGTTTTTTCCCTCAAAAAACATCTAAAGATAGATACATTATAGCTCAAAGATATCTCATCATGGAATAGGGATTCTAATTCTATAGTATGAGACAATATATTCATGTAATGTTTAAGAAAAGTTTTGTAAATGAGTTCCAATAGTTCATGAATTGGGGACCCAATTTTATGGGGTTCCAGGGGCTTCTGTATGGAATATTTAGGTTAATCTTTCTATCTACCCAATGGGACTCAGTGCTCAGTCTAGACAGGGATTCCCAAACGTGGTTCACTGCTTGTTCAGGGTAAGCCCCTGGTGGGCCGCGAGACACTTTGTTTACTTGAGCGTCCACAGGTACGGCCGCTCGCAGCTCCCAGTGGCTGCAGTTTGCTGTTCCTGGCCAATGGGAGCTGTGGGAACGTGATTTTAAAAAACCTGAATGTTTAACTAAATTCAAAAATTCATATGCTTGTTTTGTTAAAATATTATGTTTGCTGTTGAAGAAAAAAAATCCAGAATACATAACATTGTTGTTTTAGTTAAATAACACAATTTAAATGTCTGTCTGGTGATGTTCTCCTCCTAATACAGCATGGCAAGAAAATCCTCCAAATATTAATGATTAACGTGTTGAATTGGAGATAGTTCACCTCCCAATGACTTCATAAATATCTGCTTCAATTACCTTTGGTAAATGAAATAACCAAAATCATTCATTTTCTGATATAGCTGTAAAACTAATCTGAAAAGTTTTCAAAATAAATCACTTTAAAAACATATAGTTTGTACCTTCTTAAAATGAAACCTACATCTATCTCTGAGTTGTGAAGAATATGTATTAAGGGTATAACAACCAACAAGAATGCACTTTTATGTAGAAATCCATGATTAAATCGAGTCTTCCTGACTTTAAATCAAATTGATTTAAATCAAATTCATCCTGACTATCAGTAATGTGCAAAATGGAATCCTGTTAATGACTTTTATGGCTTATTAAAAACACTTGTACCGTTTCATATTCAGTCAGTGCTCACATATGAATAGCATTACATAAACTCAATTTGTATTTTTGCCAAAGTAAATATCAATAGGTCAAACTTCTAAGCATGACCTACATTTTCACAGGTACTAGACAACTATTCTAGTTTTCTCTACAACTTTTTCTTTACTGATCTTGGAGCACAGTGATGGGACCCAATTTTATCTTGTCTGTGGCAGAATGTAGGATTTGCTGTAACACGTGGGACCACTTGTCCATTGAGTCCTGATATTCTTTTCTGGCAGCAGGTGATCTCTTGATACTTCAGAGAAGGTGACTTGGGTGATTTGTGGAATACAAAATGCTAAATGGAATAGAGGTTAGATGCTCCTATCTGAATTAGTGTCAAATACAAGTGGAGTTGAGGTGCTAGAGAACAGACATAACACTGAAGGGATTTCTATATATATTCTTTTTTAATAAAAAGAAATATGGTATGTGGGATAAGTTACATATGACATCAGTATTATTGTATTTCCATAGTGTTGATGGACCATCCCATCATGCATGATACTGTACAAACAGAACAAAGAGACAGTGAAACTTCTTTTCATTCCCCTTCCCATGTGTGCTCCCTTCCCAAGTGTGTGAGACCAGCAAAATGGGGATATGGCCAACCAGAGGAGCCATGTGTGACAGGTTGGACCCCCCTTCCAGGGTGCCACCTGATGTACTGGGGTTTCACTGAGCCTGCCTGATCCACTAGCCTGGCCTCCCTCTCCCTGTTTTGCTGAATCTGGCCCTCTGGTAGCACACAGACACAGGTAGGGATGCATCAGCTGTAGAATCACACAGGGTCTACAAACAGCTCTCTATGGGAAGACTCCGCTAGGAAATTGCCCAGCACTCAAGTGCAGCTCTTCTCTGGAAAGTACACCCAAAATAATATTGTCTTGCGCTGTAGAGAAATCTGTACAACGTAAGCTCATAAATTTGCCCCCTCCCTCAATGTGGAGGAAGATATGCACAACTTCTTGCCCCAGTTATAAATTGCACAAACTGGGTTTTATAATAAACAAAAACAAGTTTATTAACTACAAAAGGCAGATTTTAAGTTGTTATAAGAGATAGCAAGTAGAACAAAGCAGATTACTAAGCAAATAAAACAAAACACACAAACTAAGCTTAAGATCTTAAAGAGATAGGAGTCAAGAAGTAATTACTCACCCTAAATGTTGCTTTTGGGCAAGTTGCAGAAATTCTTGAAGGCTAGCTACCCTGCTTGCAGCTTAAATCTTCAGACACCATATTCACAGACCAGATACCTTTTCCAGCCTGGGCTCAACTCTTTCTCTCCCTCCCATGCCCCCCCGCCCATGTCTTTGTTTCTCAGATGTTTCCAGCTGTCATCCTGGGTGGGGATTCAGTGAAGAGTGAACCAAGATCAACTTACTCCCCAGCCTTAAGTAGAATTTACATAAGGTGGCAACCTTTTGTTTCCCAGTCTTGATCTCCCCCTCCTTTTAGTGGAAAATCACTAGAAGTCCAAGATGGTGTTTAGTACCATGTGACATGACCACATGATCTAGTAGTGTCAAAGCAACATCCCAGGACAAAAATAACAGGAGTACTTGTGGCACCTTAGAGACTAACAAATTTATTAGAGCATAAGCTTTCGTGGGCTACAACCCACTTCTTCGGATGCATATAGAGTGAACCATATATTGAGGAGATATATATACACACACATACAGAGAGCATGAACAGGTGGGAGTTGTCTTACCAACTCTGAGAGGCCAATTAAGTAAGAGAAAAAAAACTTTTGAAGTGATAATCAAGATGGTTCAGTACAGACAGTTTGATAAGAAGCAAGTGTGATGGACACAAATCTGACATCAGGAATCATAATACTCAAAAACCAGTGGGAGAACACTTTAACCTGTCTGGCCATTCTTTGACAGACCTGCGGGTGGCTATCTTAAAACAGAAAAACTTCAAAAACAGACTCCAACGAGAGACTGCTGAGCTGGAATTGATATGCAAACTAGACACAATCAACTCAGGGCTAAATAGGGATTGGGAATGGCTGAGCCATTACAAACATTGAATCTATCTCCCCTTGTAAGTATTTTCACACTTGCTTCTTATCAAACTGTCTGTACTGAACCATCTTGATTATCACTTCAAAAGTTTTTTTTCTCTTACTTAATTGGCCTCTCAGAGTTGGTAAGACAACTCCCACCTGTTCATGCTCTCTGTATGTGTGTGTATATATATCTCCTCAATATATGGTTCACTCTATATGCATCCGAAGAAGTGGGTTGTAGCCCACGAAAGCTTATGCTCTAATAAATTTGTTAGTCTCTAAGGTGCCACAAGTACTCCTGTTATTTTTGCGGATACAGACTAACACGGCTGCTACTCTGAAACATCCCAGGACACTTCTCAGGAAGGAGAGAGATTAGTATCTTCAAGGTCTTATTGTTTCTTCCTAATGGCCCATCAAGGCTGATGGTCTGCTGTCTGGTAGGTGTTTCCCAAGTACACACACAGTTGTAATTGTTACATAGTCAATATTCCTAACTTTAGATACGGAAATTATACATTTAGTAAATCATAACCTTTCCAATTATATCTCACATGACCCATCTTGCATAAAACATGTTATGCCATATTCATATCCTAACAACATTTCTATGAAGAATATGGGGTGTAACATCACACCATGAATACATGCTTTTGGGAGAAGGAATATGAACGCAGAGGTTGGACAGGCAAAGCTTTGTGTATGATGAGTTAGGCAAGTATTTAGAGAAAAATAAAAGTACTGTACAATTTCTGTGAGAAAGAAAAGAGAGCTAGATACACTTCCTCATTTCTCTTTACACGGAATCTTTTCTTGATGACAGCCTCTTAGTGTAAATGATTTATAATCATTTACATTTTAAATATTAGTCCAGTTGAATAGAGCTCACTTTAGGGCTTGAACCCCAGCACCAACATCTTTTCCTGCAGATGCATGAATGCTGCATTAGCAATGCTGGGCTGTTCTAGTGCTTGGCATTTCAAATAGTTTTAGTTAATAATAGTAACATTAGTCACTGACAGCCAAAAGGTATGAACTACCATGTTTATAGACCGCAAATACAAGCAGTCTAGCTTTGTGACGCACATCATGAAGATGATGGGCTACTTCTCTTCCCATTTTGTTTCATAGTTTTCTTTTTCCAGTGTTTCCCTCTCCTCCTCAATCACTCTGTTCTCCCTCCCCAAGCTTTCTTGCCTTGTTTACCCTCTATACAGTGTTGCTCCACTTGCTGTTGCTGAACAATCCCTGCCCATACTGGTGGTGCACAGCTTGGGTGACCATATGTCCTGTTTTGCCCAGGACAGTCCCTTTTTTAAGCCCTGCCCTGGCCCTCCCGACTTTTTTCCAAAAGGAGGCATTTGTCATGTTTGCTCTTGCTGATGTGATCAGTTGGCAAGAGCAAACAGGACAAATGCCCACTTTTGTGTTTTTTTGTTTTTTTTTTAAAAGTGGGGTGCAGCTCAGAGGGGGCAAGTGGAGATGCCGTCTCCCTGCTGGGGGGAAGCAGGGCTGGGTGAGAGTGAGCAGCTTTCCAGCATGAGGGACCCCCACAGGGTTCCAGCGACCAGGCAACAGCATGGGGGTCGGGGGAGGCGGGCCCTCTGGCAAGCAGCTGGGGGTGTCCAATTTTCTCTTTGGGAAATATGGTAAATATCCTACGCACCGCACTTTTCTCTTTCTCTTGTTGTAGATGCTGTGAAGAGTATTGTGTAGTTCCATTTAGGGGAGAGGAGGGAGGGAAATGCAGAGGAAAAGGAGGACAGCCGTCAAGCAGCCAGCAATGACCCTGCAGCTCTGAGACAGAAAAAGAGGCAGGCATCTCTTTCCCAAGTGCTCCACTGCCAAGAGGCTGAGAATCCTGGTTTTTGAACGTCAGTAATGGCATTGGGAGTTCACTGATTTGCACTCATTCTAAACTATCAGTGGATTACCATCTGACAGCTGCATAGTGGTATCTGTGAAATGAATTGGTGGTATCTGTCTAGTTCTAAGCGGAAAATGTCCACATCATAAACAACCTTCTTCCAGTTGACACTTGTTGGTAGTATCTGGAGCAGTGGTTTTCAACCAGGGGTCTCAGGCCCACTAGGGGGCCATGAGCAGGTTTCAGGGAGGCCACCAAGCAGGGCTGGCATTAGACTTGCTGGGGCCCAGGGCAGAAAACCAAAGCCCCACCACCTGGGGCTGAAGCCAAAGCCTGAGCAACTTAGCTTCACAGGGCCCCCTGTGGCGTGGGACCCCGGGCAATTGCCCTGCTTGCTATCCCCTAACGCTGGCCCTGGCTTTTATATGCAGAAAAACAGTTGCTGTGGCACAGACAGGCTGGGGAATTTTTATAGCATGTTGGGTAGCCTCAGAAAGAAAATGGTTGAGAACCCCTGATGTAACCTGGGCCTGTCTTCTCAGGCCATGGTGAGATGCATGGGCGTGTGCTGTTAGTATTGTGATGGTAAACAGAGACTTCCATATGCAAACTTGCGATACAGAGGAGACTTTCAAAAGCACCAAGGAACTGAGAAGTACAATTTCCATTGATTTTCAGTGCAGCGTTTTGGTTTCCCCCTGGAAATAACCTTTCCTTCCTAGGTGCCATCTGTAAGTGCCTGCTGTTCAGTTATTCAAACAAATCATAATGGCTTCCCATGGCATAGGGTTATACAGTAGTTAAATTATTAAAAAGTTATAGTGCAGACAGAACCAAGGAATATGCTGGTCCAAGAAAAATATTAATACCATATGTCTTTAAAGTATTATGAAAGTAGTCTTTTGACTAAAATTTAAAAGAATAAAAAAAACTGCAAAAGGAAATGGTTCTGTTTTTAAAAAGTAGACTTTCTAAGTCCATTGAATTGCACTAGTTACCTTACTTTGAAATATAGCTGGGTGAAATTCACTTTTTTGTGTGTGCAGTTTTTTACTCCTCCTCTTATTCAGTTTTGATAATAAAAGTACTCTCTTCACTCAAAAAGGCCCCATTTTCACTCTGAAATAGGCCTGAATTTCTGAAACAGGTTAATAGTTATGCTCAATGTAAACCAACAGCTTTTAAGCATGATCCTCCCTGTGCAGATAGGACCAAAGTGTTATAGCCAGGTAGAAATTGTGCTTTAAACTTGGTAAAGTCCATGTTTAACTGTTCTTGAGAAGTCATTTTCAGAGTATGCATGAGCCTTTTTTTAAAAGCCTCCAGATTCTTCCTTCCACTTTTTGCATGTGACTGTTTTGGGAAGGGGAAGGAGGACAGAGAGTGAGTTTCCCTTGAAGGCAGCATTTGTTGGTAGGCTTCTGAAAACAAGGACTTACCCTGGAGAAAAGGATAACAAAATATGCTCTGAGAGTGAGACCACCCTTAAATTTACTCCCTCATTTGCTCCCCTCCTTAGTCCTTAAGGCTCACCTTTGTTGGCAGCAAACCAGTTGCAAAACATCTGACGTTTTAAACTTGCATGAGAAACTTTCAACAACCTTTTATATACTATAGCCAGTTCCCTTTTAAAAATCAAGTGGGAAATTATACTAATATATTGTCTGTCCTCAGGGTGAGACACAGCCAATAACATTAATGGGAATTAGGTACATGTCCAAGGAAGAATATGCTCTCTAGTGGTATTGTTTCACATTTTGTAAAATAGATGACAGCCAGCATTGAACTACTTCAACATATATCATTAATTGCTATAAACAGGTTGTACGCAGCTGTTCATTGACTTTGGTTTTTATTGCTGTTGGCTGTTGTATTCAGCTTGAACTCTTACCTTGATTGCTCTGAAATAGGGGAAGCCATATGACCTGAGACACTTTCTTTAATTGGCAGAGGCTTGATGCCTTAAAGCAGTGTTTCCCAAACTTGGGACGCCGCTTGTTTAGGGAAAGCCCCTGGCGGGCCGGGCCGGTTTGTTTACCTGCCGCGTCCGCAGGTCTGGCCGATCGCGGCTCCCATTGGCCGCGGTTCACTGCTCTAGGCCAATGGGAGCTGCTGGAAGCGGCACGGGCCGAGGGACATACTGGCCGCAGCTTCCAGCAGCCCCCATTGGAGTGTTGTGCTACCATGTGACTAGACTATGACGTAGGTCAGTGCTTCTCAAAGCCAGGCCACCGCTTGTTCAGGGAAAGCCCCTGGCGGTCCGGGCCGGTTTGTTTACCTGCCGCGTCCGCAGGTTCGGCCGATCGCAGCTCCCACTGGCCACGGTTCCCCGTCCCAGGCCAATGGGGGCTGCGGGAAGTGGCGCGGGCCGAGGGATGTGCTGGCCACCGCTTCCCGCAGCCCCCATTGGCCTGGAGCGGTGAACCGCGGCCAGTGGGAGCCGCGATCGGCCGAACCTGCGGACACGGCAGGTAAACAAACCGGCCTGGACCGCCAGGGGCTTTCCCTGAACAAGCGGCGGACCAGCTTTGAGAAGCACTGAGTAGGTCACATCATGTCATTGTCTGATGTAAAAATTGACCAGACTTGAACAGTAACTTAGCAGAAGTGAGACTGAAATAATTAACAGGTCTTCATCATTCTTTCAGAGAAGCCCCCGGTGGTACTTTAATATGTGATCTATTGAGGAGTATCATTTTACGTTCCTGTCTGAAGCCAAATATAACTCATCAGAAGTTAAATGGCAGAACAGCTGTAGTATCATAGCTTCTGGCTTCCCTTCAAAAGTTAGGAACAAAACTGCAGCAGTTGATTAGAAAAATCACTTTAAATATTGGATACTGGTGTAGTAAATATATCAATGTAGTTGCATTTAGGCACTTTGCAATCAAGCTTTCAGTTTTCAAGGTGCATGGGTTTGGCTGTTTTACCAAATTTTGTATTAAATGTGCAAGAAGAAAGTTCTTGTCCTTTCAGCCAAGTCACACTTTAAAATTTCTAAAGGTTCTAGTTCTCATTGACAACATCATCTTATTGTGGCAATGCTTATAATGTCAAAATAAACCACCAGAAGGATACACATTTTTAGAGATCCTGATTACGCACATTTTAAATAACGCTGTGCTATAAACTAGGAAAGATTACCTTTAGCATGGGCTGATTTCTTGGCTCTGGTATGTAAGAGCACAGAAGAGTCTTTGTTTTGTTCTTGGGAGAGCTATTTCTGTGTTGTTGCCTGAGGATAACTTTCTCAACGTGTGGTGGTCCATCTTGTCTAAAAATACATAAATTAAATAAACTCCAATACCTGTGTGGTACTGGAAACCCAGAATGTTGGAATCAGAAAATAGACTAGCCTTAACTGGATCATATCCTCTTATTTTTAAGCTGAGTTCAATTAAAAATATTTTATGTGGGGCTCATGCATTTAAATGTCTGTTACTTGTAGAGGAGGAATTTAAAGCTGGTCCTAGTGTCTCAGCTGCAGTGATCATTTATCTTTCTCACTTTTTAGTATGGTTTTTTTTTTTTTGGTCTGAATTTAGCACTGATGCAAGGTCCTGCATCAAGAGCTCTTAAGACCTAAGTTGTCGTCATAGCCACAGTATAGACACAGCATGGAGAGCAGCAGCAGGGCAAGCTTTCCTGCCTTGCTCTGCTAACATGCATCAATCCTAACTTGGAGGCTGACTTAGAATAGTTCAGTTTCAGGACTCATCAGTTCTTGACACATCTCCTCAGAGTGCCAAGAAGGATCCAGTCAATGCCACTGTGATTGTTTTTGTGATGTGGACTCTGAAATGGTGGTCCATTCAGACAACTTGCTTCATTGACTACTGAATAATAATCTGAGTAACAACTTTTGGTCACTACCTTTGTGGACTGAGTTTGAACTAGTGACCTAGTGTCCTATTCTGAGTGTCCTAAGATGTCCTATTCTAATACTACAGACATGGGGTCTTAAGAGTTTTTAAGCATCTCTGTGGGAGGAAGGGGGCATTCTGTCATTAAGGGAAAGAATAGTCTTTATATAGAAGGGAGATAAGAGTCTCTGTGAATTGGCTTCAGTGGGACAGTGGTTATTCCCTCACCTCCAAAGTCAAAATTCAGAGTGGAGGGGAAACGGTGGCTTTCGTAGCACAGTCAATCTCTGTGTGTAGCTTAATATTGATTTAACATAAGTTACTCTTAAAAAGATACTATATTCTTAAAGATGACTTTTCAAGCAAACCTAAAGTCTGTGCCTTGTCTGAATCTCTCTTAAAATTCTTTGAATATTTTTTAAACTATTTTTTTTTTCTTACTCTGTGACTTAAGTGAACATCTTGTTATCTGGCCTTTCTAAAGTCTTAGCTCCACTTTCTTTGCTGGTTTACATTCTATGTATCCTAATTTTATGGACACCTATAGTTTCTCTTAAGACACAATAGAAATAAAATCAAACACTACAAGCTCCCGATGTCGTCAGTGGGAGTCTTGTGTGTAACAGTTATAGTCTTGGGCCCTTAGGGTATGTCTGCACTGCAATTCAACATCCGTGGCTGACCTGTGTCAGCTGACTCAGGCTCATGGGGCTATGGGGCTATTTAATTAAGATGTAGACTCTCTCCCCTCACAGGGTCCCAGAGCCTCGGCTCTGGCCCAACCCTGAACACCTACATCTCAATTAAATAGCCCCATGAGCCCAAGTCGGCTGACATAGGTCAGCTGCATATGTTGAATTGCAGTGTAGACTTACTCTTGGTCAGCCAAATTTTAATTCTAGTTCATTGTTTTTTTACATAAAATTGAAAGATAAATAGTATAACTATATTCATCACTAAAAATGAGGAGTCCTTGTGGCACCTTAGAGACTAACAAATTTATTTGGGCATAAGCTTTCGTGGGCTAAAACCCACAAAGACTCCTTGTTGTTTTTGCTGATACAGACTAACACGGCTACCACTCTGAAACCTATCTTAATCAGTGGAATTGATGTGATGCATAATGTAGAGTGTTGGCCTAGTTTATTTGAAACTACTTTGCAAAGCTTCCTTCAAAAACTGTGTCTTAGCAGTAGAATGAGATGTGATATCTCAGTGCTTCTCATAATGAGCTCCATGAACTGGAACTTGAAGGGACACTCTACTTTCTAAAGAGTTCTTCCAGAAAGGAAAATATTATGGGCAAACCCTCTGTAAACATGACATGTTAACAGAAGAATGTAGTCAATTAGAAATCTCTGTTTTTATGACCATAGCGCATTCTTACAGGAACAAGTGGGTTCTCAGGCCTTGGGCTTTGTCCCATTGGTGTTAAAGTAAGGGCGGGGAGTGGATCAATATTGCAGCTGGACAGTCCATAGAATACTAGCCTTCTTCAAAGTGAGACTGCTAGGCTTTTAGTCCATAGTTACAGTAATTGGCAGATAATTAAGGAGGAAAGACCAGAATGCTAAAAAAAAATTAGAGTTTGCATCCTAAAGACAGGAAAGGTAATTATTCTAAACTCACATAAACATCATTTTGAGCTTCTGTACTTCCTTAGCATTTGCAGTAAATGGTTAGTCCTCTGTTTTGCAACACATTTATCACCATCTGAATTCAGCCTTCTGCATTCATAAATCTTATTTCAACAAGTCTGGACTTGTTCACCTTTCAGTCTGCAGACTGAACAACAGGCTTAGTATCTGTGCAGTAGAAAACAAATCTATCATGCTTCTTTCTGAATATTTGGATAAGAAAATTGAAGTCCTTTAGAGGCTTAAACACTAAGGCTAGGTCTACACTACAGCGGGGGTCCGACCTAAGATACGCAACTTCAGCTACGTGAATACCGTAGCTGAAGTTGCGTATTTTAGGTCGGCTTACCTGGCGGTGAGGACGCGGGAAAGTCGACCGCTGCCGCCGACTCCGCTGCCGCCTCTTGCCGAGGTGGATTTCCGGAGTCGACGGCAGAGCGATCAGGGATCGATTTTACCGCGTCTTCACTAGACGCGGTAAGTCGATCCCCGATAGACCGATTGCTACCCGCCGGATCGGCGGGTAGTGAAGACATAGCCTAAATTACTCCCGTCGGACCTAACCTGTGAAGAAAATCCTTGTTTAAGAACAATAGCAAATAAACTATCTTGTGCTTTACTGGAAATGTTGTTTGCATCCAGATGACTCTAGCCAGTTTGTTAAATCAGTGTGCTACCTCCCTCTGCCTTACCATAGTGCTAATTATTTGGAGGTAAATTATTGTAGGGCTAAATTGTCACATGGCTTCATAGGTTAATTTATTCTTGGTTGAAATCCATAGTCGTCTCATCAGACAGCATTTTAATAATTAAAGAGAAGTTCCCACACATCTTGCATGCTGATATGGGGTTGTGTACAGGGATAAAGTGACAGTGAATGTATGTATGGAAAGAGGAGGAATTGTTATATTGAGGAGACTTATTTTAAACTACTGTGAAACAATTTAGGAGTGGAGGCCTAGAACAGGTTACATATGTCTTTTATCAGTAGACAGAGCCAGGGAAAAATCACTTGCTTGGGAGAAGTGAGTCAGGAATCTTTACGTTGGGAACCTCTCTGTATTAATTACAAATATTTATTCTAACTTGCCTTTTAGGCAAAAATTAGGTCCTTAATTCTCCACAACTGTAGATCCATCAATGATAGAAGCTGGACTTACACTGTGGTGGTGTATACATCTCAAAATTTCAATTGTAGGCACTGAAAGCCTCTATACCTTTCTTGTTGCAAAGCCTTCCCTAAAAAGAACATTTGCCCTTTTACATCATCCATACAGAGAAAATCTTCAAGCAGTAATAACAGAAGTGTGAACTGCTGTATACTCCCCCCACACTCTCTACCCGCAGGCTCCTCAATGGTTATATGTATACTAGAATATTTGGACCTGTAACTACTACCAAGTGCAACTTCATTGGCATCGTTTGGAAGTGGTAGCATTGTTGTACACTTTAGTGTAGTCAGGGCTTGTGCATTTTTACTGCCAGGTCGTAGAGTATGGTGTAGCAAGTCTAATCCCTAAGCTACGAGTAGAGCTGTAGCAGTTGGGAATTACGGGTCTGAAAATCCAGTTGTAGACAAGGCCAATAAGGTTGAACTTTAAAGCTTTCCTGTGATTAGTTAGTGTTAACACACTTCATGAACCGGCAGGTTATAAAATTATGCTTTAATTGTGCAGGATAACCTATACCGCTCTATCACTGTAATTTTGTAGGTATAATCCAGGTTTGTTTTTGTTGTCATGCTGTATGTAGTGAAGCAATGAAGTGAGAAAATAGGGGGTTGTCTGGTTTCCTTGTGAATCATTAATTATGTGTGTATATATGAGTCTTTCTGGAAAATGTCTTGAGATGGCACTGCATATGGCTATGTAAATGTTTTTAAGCTAGGTCTATAACTCAATGGTCTAAGCATCAGATTTGGAATAACTAGATTCCCTTTAACCATAGACTCAAATCCTGATCTTTCTGAGATACAGAAGAATACCATGCAGTTTACTTTACAGGCATCTTTCGGTAAGACCTTAAATACAGATATTCTGCAATCTGTGAAGATATATAAAAAGTATATTTTGTAAGCAGAAGAGTCTGTCCTAGTACCTTTAACCAAAATTATTTTTCCTCCCTTTCCAGTTTTGTGTAGTTCTCTACCATTTGCTCATCACGTTGCTTTCCCTTTGCTACACCCACCCATATATGGCGTCCAAAATGGGTACAAATGCTGCAAAAAATAGGAATACTGCAAAAACAGGGTTTTACTCTCTATTCTGGCCTCCTCAAAAGCGCTTGCATAATATCCTGCATGGCTTAGCCAGGAGCATGAAGAATCCTTTCATGGCAGAGTTTATAGGGTTTGAAGCTTGGGTGGGTTATACATTATAATGCATGGAATTTAATAATCCCATGCCCAGAAACACCCTCTCTGACTATGGCAGCAGTGGATCTGTAATGTAAATTCCATGGAGTTTTGGGAAAGGCAGGAGTGACACACAAACTGCAGCTTCCTGGCTATGGAATTTTGTTCTTCTGCTTCTGTGACGCTCATGCCCTGAATATGGCTCCATGTGTGTACATTTATTAAAAGGCAAGATATACTTAGAGAAGTAAATGCCTCATTTTACCCTTTTATAGCTGCAGCTGCACCACTTGAAACAGCATATCACGTGAAAATAAATCCTTATAAATAGCATTGGAAGTATCCCGCTAAATAGCTGCCAAAGTCCTTGAACAACTTTGAAATATACTCTTTCAAAACAGCTTCTGCTTATTCCGTACTAAGGGGGGTTACATTAGAACTACTGTAGTCTAATCTAAAATCTGAATTAGTCCTATTTATCCCCCACCAGAAGTCCTCATCTGTGCATCGACTGGCTGATGGAAGCCTCCATCAGAGGCATGACTGCAGGTGGGAAGCAAGCAGACATGCTTAAGGCTAGGTTGGCTAAAGTAAGCCCTATGGTTATCCTTAATGTTTAATAGAGAGCATTAGTCCACACCGTGCTCCATCTTGATTCTTGGGGACTTCACATGGGTCAAATAACATAGAGTGTTGAAACCTGTTGCCTCTGCAGGTCACCACTATTAAAAAGAGAGTGAGCTGAAATCTGTACCTCCTATAAAGTGGGTCTGGACCTTGCTCCTTTCCAGTTACCAGTTGGGTAGAGTTTAGACACACTTGACTTTCAACATTTACAAGTCAAAGATTTTATTGTGAAATCTGGATATCAGGTGACTCTATCTAGACCTTTAACCACATTTGAGGAGTTGACCCAGGAGCAGTCTGGAACAAAAGGTTTCTAAGATGTATACAATTTTGATTGAAAAAGATGTTGATAAGAAAACAACCCAGATGAAAAGATGGGAAAGGGATTTGGACAAAAAAAATGGATCTGGTCTCTAAATATAGGAAAGGGACTGTGCATCTTAAGTTTGTGTAGGTCATAAAGTTTTATAAATTGCCATATAGATTACATTTAACTCCAGTTGAGATCATCGTCATTTTTGCTACTAGGAAGGTGCTCTTTTGGTGGGGTTGTAGGGAAAAGGGAACATTATTATGTATGTGGTGGCTGTGTTCAGGAATTAAACAGTATTGAGAGGAAACTCTTAGAGATTCATTTTATGACAAAATGCCCACTTCCTGGAGATCTCTGAACTACTTACTTAATGCTCCAGTAAAGGAGCTGCATTTAAACAGATAAATTTCTTTCTTTCTTTTTGTTAGCAGCTAGACCCTGTATTGCACATTATTGTATACATATGATCCCCTCCTATTGAATTTGGGCATAGTAAAATATGGACTGTTCTTGTAATGGAAGGCTTTCACACTAAGCTCATATACAGGAGAAGCACAAAAAGAAGAGAGATCTAGAAATTTGGTTACTCTTTCCAGTGTATGAAGAGGAAGAGAGCTCTCCAGTCACAAGACAGAATTTTTAGCCAGGTTTTTTTAATATTTATTTGTTCGGGATCAAGTAATGTACAATGTAATATGCTAACATTTTATTGTAACTTTGCCTTCATAAAAAGTGCCTTCTCACCCCCAATGAACAACCCTCCGGAGCTCTTTTCTTTTCCTCTGCTCAAAAAAAAAAAAGTGTGTGTGGAGGAGGGCAGAAGTCTTAGCTGATCTGTTCCACTATTTATATACAAAAAGCTATCCTGCGTGTGTGGCGTGTGAATGTTAGAAAACCACAATTCTTCCTTTTTCCCTATTTTTATTTAAAGTGCCCAATTAGCCTGGCCTCATCTACTTAAATCATTATTAAAACACACTAAACCTAAGTGTTTTATATCGATGGCATCTAAATTATGTGCCACAATCAGCAATAAGCCAAAATTTTACCTACCATCACCCTATTAAGCAAAATCCAGAGTAAACAGAATGGCTCTACACTGAGTCCTGTCATTGAAGATGTGGGTTCTGTCAGACTGTGGAACCTGCTTCATCTGTTTGTTTATGAAAAATGCTCTGCCAGCTTCCCCCACAACCCCACTCCTCTGGTGATCAAATCCAGGGACTTTTAGCACAAGTGCAAGGGGGGGGGGGGCAAGCTAAGTATATGTAGAATGTAAATAGGTGACAGTTGGCTATTTTTACCTCCTCTGTAAGGGTAACAGTACTGTGTTTGATGTTAGCAGTGAGCATTCGTGCCAAGGAAGTGGTTGACTTTTGGGAGGTAGGAGTGTAATGAGACTGGAATAGAGACTGTGGCTAGGGAAGATGTGGTGGATAGAATTTGATGCCTTTAAATAGAGTAGTTTGTTGTTTTTTTAAATAGAAACAGGAAAATGTAACAGGTTCAATAGCAATGGGTGATAGGTGAGGACTGAGGATGGGCAGGTATCGAGGTGAAGAGGTAAGGAAGATTTAAGAACAAAGGAAATATCTCATAAATAGACTTATGGGCCATGTGACCTTTTATTGTACTTCTGACTTGGTATCCCCACTCCACCCTCACCCTCTTTTGTGTCTGTTTCTTATTGGGTTGTAAGCTCTTCAGGGCAGGAACAGTCTTTCTGTAGCCATACATTACATGGGTAATTTTGGATGCTGCTACAAGCAAATAATGAAGAACAGTAATAATCTGCTGTTATAATGTGCATTTCTTATGCCACTGTGTCTTTCAGTCCTGGTATCATTGTGACACTTTTAATAATTCATAGGTGTTAGGGAGGGAAATAGCTGCAACAATCTTTGTTTCTTTCCATCACTGTATGGATTTCCTTCTTGGTAGCTCTGTTGGTTACCTAGGAAACAGGAGTAGGATGGCATTTGATTGGCTGTGTTGGAAGAGTTGAAGTTGGGTGGTTTTGAGCAGCAGACAGATATATCTACACAAATATGAAATGCTTGATTTTTATGAGACTGGTAAAACTGCATTGAATTATTAGTCAAGCTATGCTCTCGAAAATGTTTGCAAAGGAGTATTTTTGTAAGTGATTCAGGTGGATGTTTTGGCATAAATATGCTGTGTTTAAAAATGACAATATTTCTGTTGGACTGGATGACTTGGGGGCAATGCAGGGGTAGGGAAAGGGTTATGAAACCTTTCATCTCTAGGTTACTGGTTTAAATTAAGCCCAAGTCAGTAGAGACTGACTTGTTAACTTCTGAAGGCTGTTTGACCTATGTGAAAGGAATTGGCAGTTTGAATCCAGTTCCTAGTGGACCAGATATCTGTATCCTATACTGCTTCCAGGACTGGCACTAGTTGACGCCCTTGCTGGCAGTCTCAGCAGAGAGCCTGGGGTTAGACATGGTGTGGAAACAGAGATTCTTTTCCATATTGTCAAGTGGTCCCTCTAGTTCAGGGTCTGTTAGTTACTCCTGGGGGAATTCTGCACCACTGTGTGCGCATAATAAATGAGCCGTGTATATTTTTATTTTTATTTTTGCGCAGAAAAAAGCTTCTGCTGAAAAGTTGCTGCCCACCAGAGGGCACTGTGGCGATAGAACAGAGCAGCAGCTCCCAGCAGAAAATAACTTTCTGCAGTTCTGCCTTTTGCTCACCAGAGGGCGCCATGGCGATAGCCCACAGCAGCTGCTCCCAGCCAGCTAGGGAAGAGAAAGAGCCTGCCTTCTTCGCAGCGCCTGCCAGGCCAGGTCAGGAGACTGGCTTTGGGGAGACAGTGTGGGGTGCAGGGGGGGGTGTCAAACGGGCTCATAAGAGCTAGTGGGGGAGGACAGACTGGGGCAGAGTGGAGTGGAGGCACAGAGCCACAGGGGGGAAGGAGGGGCAGGGCCACATGGTGATAGGGGAGGAGGTACAGGAACACATAGAGACAGAGAGTGGCTGGGTGGGAACACAGACACATGTGGACAGGGACACATGTGCCTGACTGAATGGGAGAGACTAAGGCTCAGCTAGGGTCTGGTGGGGGAAGCTCCCTAACAGTCTTCCCCCGCCCCTCCCCAAAAAACCTGTTCCTTACTTTTCCCACCCATACCCAACAACCCTCCAAGTTCACACCCAGGCCCCTTCCCAGCAATTTACTTCCCTCTCCCTCAGCTTCTCCGTTACCCCTGACTCCCGCAAAGCTTTGCAGTGCTTCTGGGGGGGTGCAGGAAATGTGATTGTGTATTGTAGTTTAAATAAATTATTACTCAGAGTTCTGTATTAATATGCCTAGTAAGGAATCTATTTGTTAAAAAACATTTTCTGAATCTTTTTTGTTATCTGTATTGTTACAGACATTCTTGCTGACAGGTATTTTGAAATAAATGATGAAAAATAATTGAAACTGGTGTGATTATATTGTGCTATTTTGACAAAATATGCAGAATTTTGCAGAATTTTAAAATATTGGGTGCAGAATTTTTATTTTTTTGTTGCAGAATTTCCCCAGGAGTAGTTGTGTGGGCACTGTAAGGATGGAGGGCCCTGTTCCTGTGCTGTGTCCGTTCTGTGACTAAAAAGTGTTTGTTTCCACAGCTGTTTAATCCAGCACCTTTGAACATTTACTGAATTTCCAGCTATTGTGCTATAATTGTTACTCTCTGAGTGACAAATGCCTTTTCATTCTATACATTAGATAGAACTTGATGACTCCCAAATAGTGAAGCAGTGGCCGTTTTCTAGCTACACATCGAGTGTCCTGCAGATATTGGTGTAAAACTACATCTGGTCCAGTATTTTTGCCTTGTCTTGTCCCACATCTTGTCAATGGGCTATGAAAGGCTAATTGAGATTTCTTTTGCTGAGTTAGGCCTGGTCTACACTAACCCCCCAATTCGAACTAAGGTACTCAACTTCAGCTACGTGAATAACGTAGCTGAAGTCGACGTACCTTAGTTCAAACTTACCGCGGTCCAGACGCGGCAGGCAGGCTCCCCCGTCGACTCCGCGTACTCCTCGCGCCGAGCAGGATTACCGGAGTCGACGGCGAGCACTTCTGGGTTCGATTTATCGCGTCCAGACAAGACGCGATAAATCGAACCCAGAAGTTCGATTGCCTGCCGCCGAACCAGCGCGTAAGTATAGACAAGCCCTTAATGTGTCAGGCAGCTGCCAGGTATCAGTTTGCCTGTTTGCATTAGGCACACGGCTGAAATGATTGAACACAACATGTAGAAATGTTTTTGTGTTGAATTCTTTGACAAAAATTTAGTGTTGTCCTTTGGCATGTGCATGCATATGTAAATCAATTGCAATAGTGATTGCACATGAGATAGAATTTACAAGACTCTAAGGCAGGGGTTCTCAAACTGGGGGTTGGGACCCCTCAGGGGCTCGTAAGGTTATTACATGGGGGGGGTCACAAGCTGTCAGCCTCCACCCCAAACCCCAATTTGCCTCCAGCATTTATAATGGTGTTAAATATATAAAAATGTGTTTTTAATTTACAAGGGGGGTCGCACTCAGAGGCTTGCTGTGTGAAAGGGGTCACCAGTACAAAAGTTTGAGAACCACTGCTCTAAGGCCTTGGACAATTCACTATGGGCCCAGTTTTGCTCCTGTTGAAATCTGCAATCAACAGGGGTGTTGCCACAATGGGAACAGGATCAGAAGTTTAACACCTCTCTGTTTTGGTTTATGTATCTATTTCACAGTGGTGTCAAGGGTTAATGTTTGTAAAGAACTTTGAGGAGAAAGCCACTATAGAAATGCTCTGTATTTATTATCAAACCCTTAAGTATGAAGCTAGGAAGTCCAATACTCTTCCTCTAAGCAGTTCTTCGAGTGGCTCTGCATATTCCCACTTATGGGATATTGTGCCACCTTGTGGTGCCTTGGGGTAGAATCTTCTTCTAGCAGCGTCAACTTACTAGAGCACTCTTGTGCTCCCAGCCCCTCCCCTCAATGTCACCGATGTTCTGAGGACAAGTCTATATAAAGGGCAGAATGCCCTTGCCACCTCTGTTCCTTTCAGCCATATGCCTGGGCAGATGTGAACATCCCCAGGCTCTTTGGAGCTAGCGCTGCTTTTTTCTCAGTTAGCATTAGCCAGGGTGGATTTGATTTAAATCAATTTGAGTTAAATAATTATTTAAATCACTAGTCAAGAAGACTCGATTTAATCATGGATTTCTACATAAAAGTGCATTCTTGTTGGTTGTTATAACCTTAATACATATTCTTCACAACTCAGAGATAGCTGTAGGTTTCATTTTTAGAAGGTACACACTATACATTTTTTAAGTGATTTATTTTGAAAACTTTTCAGATTAGTTTTATAGCTATATCAGAAACTGAATGATTGGTTATTTCATTTACCAAAGGTAATTGAAGCAGTTATTTATGAAGTCATTGGGAGGTTAATCATTAATATTTGGAGGATTTTCTTGCCAGGCTGTATTAGGAGGCGAACATCACCAGACAGACATTTAAATTGTTTTATTTAACTAAAACAACAAAGTTATGTATTCTGGATTTTTTTTTCAACAGCAAACATATAATAATTTAACAAAACAAGCATATGGATTTTTGAATTTAGTTAAATATTCAAGTTTTTTAAAATCAGGTTGTTGTTTTTTAAATTGTTTTTAACTAAAATAGTTAAATGAAATAATTAAAAAAAATTAAATTGACTGTCAGCCAGGTCAATATGAGCCAACTCTTCTGCAACTAACTCAGTCGTCTTCACCTTCATTTTCCTGTTTGTTCATAATCTGGAAAAGAAAAACAAGCTTTCCTGCTTTTCCAGGTCCCAAACGATTTCTCAATTTGGAATGAATTAGTCCAAAGGAAGAAAATATTCTTTCTACACCGGCAGAAGAAGTTACTGCTGTTAAAAGTGAGATTATCACTTCAACAGTCTCTGAATCCAAGTGCTTAAGTGACTTCCACCGGTTCACTGGTGTGACTTTCTTTAAAACATCATCAGCATACATATATTTCTTGAATGATTCACCCTTAGCTCTGAAGTTTATTATAGTTGGCATTATGGAGGGATGATTGCTGGATGTCCATGTCATAGCCAACTCCTCTTCTTTAGCAGTTAAGGTTTGACCCTGGTAACAAGTATTGAGAATATTTGCAAGAAAATGAGCTGGAGACCGTGCTTGTCCTATTCGTTTTTTTAATGCTTGTAATTTAACTCTGTCATTGCATATTTCTGTTTTTAAGATCTCACTCAGTTCCTTCCAAATTTCAACAGTGTGAGCAATAAAACAGCTATTTCCCTGCATTTTGTTCCAGGCTACAGAAATAGGCTTCAGGGTACTCAGCATGTGTTCAACATTTCTCTTAAGCCCAATGTTGAGAACTTTGGCTGTGACAGTGCCATCTATTTTTTCACAATTTTGTTCACAAACTGTCATCAGATTAGGCCAGTTCTTGATACAGTGCTCAAAACAGTCCACTACTGAGTTCCATCGCATGTCTTGTGGGAGAGTTAGCTTGGTTCCTCCCACAGAGCAGCTGCTGCAAAGTGGTTGTTATGGAAGTATTTTGCAATTTCAACAACATTAGCCTTTATTTCTGGAACACTGAAGTCTTTGGCTAGGAGGTGCATCAAATGAGCACTGCAACCGTATGTTGTTAATTTGGGACTCTCTTCTAAATAATTTCTTCTCATCTTGGATACATTTGCAGCATTGTCTGTGACCAAGCTGTGTACTAGACATTTGAATTTTTTTTCACAGTTTGTTATAGCTTTTACTACTGCTACTTGTAAGTATTCTGCTGTGTGTGCATTTCCTGATGTATCAATTGTTTCTGTAAAGAAGACATTCCTTTCTTCTGTTGTCACACAAGCACATACAATAGGATCATTGTGGACATTGATCCACCCATCAAGACTCAGGTTAGCAATTTTACCCTCTAGACCTTTTGCACACTGCTTCTTTCATACACTTTACCCAGCAATTTGCCTGCAACATCTGCTCTGTTGGGTGGACTGTATCCTGGTCTTAATGACTGAACCATGTTAATGAAGTGTGGGTTCTCAATCATACAGAAAGGGAGTTTGTTGCATAAACAAACCGGGCAATTTTTTCATCAATTGCCTCTTTTTGTAATCTGCTGGTTCTTATCACAAACTTATCTATGGTTGTTTCTGGATGATGGAGATTTCCCCCCCCCCTTTTTGCTACAGGCGTTATACTGTGGCTATGTAACATACATGATGTGACCAAAACGCTATCATTGGCAGATAACTCTGAAACTATAGAAAATGATGGTGATCTTGAAGGTGGATAGTCTTCAGAATCCTGTATGTTGAGGCTGGATTCTCCTAAACAAAATAAGTCAATGCAGTTATTTAATTATTATTCCGTACTACTCATTTAGTATTACTTATTACATTCACTGACACAGAGTACTACTTTAAAGGTGAAATTGTAAAAGGAAGATCTGCCTATTTCAACTATTTATTTTTTTATCACAACTGCACCTAAAATGATAGTACCATAGAGTAACAACTATATTTTTTGCTCAAACATGAGAATTCAAGAATAGGAGGAAGACAGGCAGGCAGTCCTTAAGAAAGAAGTATGAAATAAAAAAGTTTACCAACCTGAAGATCCTGCATGTTCAGACACATTCCTTTCATCATCTTCAACGTAGCTTCCTCGTGAGAAGGAGCATTTCTCATGATGTTGTTTCATTAGGGCAACCAATTTCTTTGTTGCACTGTTTTCATTTTGCACGCATTCCTGTCTTACCCACGGGTAGAGGAACTTCATTAAAATATTCCCAAACTGGGTCTCTCTTACGGCCTGCTGCCATTATAGATTTTCCCTTCTAGTGAGAGAATGGTATGGTAGATTTCAAATCAGTGAAGACCACTTAGAAAGACTCTAGAATTCTGGAATATGCTGCTCAAACCGTTCCACTTTTGTTCCTACTGCCTGTCCCTTCCTTCTCACATTTATCTCCAGACTTCTTCTCCTTGTCCAGATCTATTCCGCCCCCAACAATCTTCTATTCATTGAACTTTTTGAAACTTTGCACTTTTAGAGAGAGGTAAGGGATTGGCACTGTGTACCCAAATTTGCAGAGGGACAATAGGGTTGAGGTCTGCTATTTCTTACCTCTCTATATATATTATTTATTTATTTAAAAACATTTTTGCTGTTAACAAGCATGTTATCTCTGGAGACACAAATCCACAGTTTGAGAACTGCAAAACTAAGCATCTCTGATGGTATCTTCTAGACTGAGCACTAGTCCCATTGGGTAGATAGAAAGATTAACCTAAATAATCTATACAGAAGCCCCTGGAACTCCATAAAATCAGGTCCCTAATCCATGAACTATTGAAACTCATTTACAAAACTTTTCCTAAACATTACATGAATATATTGTCTCATACTATAGAATTAGAATTTATAATCCCTATTCCATTATGAGATATCTTTGCACTATAATGTATCTTAATTAAAACTATCTTTAAATAGGTTTTTTCCTCAAAAAGCATTTTATCAAAAAAATCTGTTATATATATATATATATATATATATATATATATATATATATATATTTTAAAAATCATTGATTTTTATCCACCCTGGCGTTAGCAGTTAGTTTAGTCAGTCGGTGATTCTCTTTCAGTTCTGTGTGATGGCAGAACTGAAAAAGCAGAAGAGCCTGGGGTTAAAATATGCTCTTCCTGCCCAGGTGTCTTCCCGGCATACTAGAGCCACATACGGTGCCTCAAGTGCCTGGAGAAGGACATTCACCTTCTGGGTGTTTGATCTTCTGCATTCACTCCCAGAACCCACAAGGATAAAGAGACTTTCATGCCAGGGCCAGCGTTAGACTCACTGGGACCCAGGGCAGACACTAAGGAGTGGGCCTAGGGCAGACACTAAGGAGTGGGCCTCCACCCTGCTGAAGCCAAAGCCCCACTGCCCAGGGCTGAAGCCTGAACTGTTTGGCATTGCCATGCCCCTCCCCAGCATTCCTCTGCACCCTCTGTGGGGGGGCGCCCCACAGTTTGAAAACCTCTGCTTTAGTGTGATTTATTTCCACGTTTAGAGATTAAATTACTGAAATATTCATATTACATTTACCCACAGTGACTCTGTAGATGTGATGTAACTTAGCTTTGCAGGGCCCCCTGTGGCTTGGGGCCACAGGCAATTGCCCTGTTTGCTACCCGCTAACGCCAGCCCTGTCTCCTGCAGCTCCTCCTCCTGAAGGGAGCCCTCAAGGTGAGACCCTCTGGAAGATTGCTCAGATCCAGTCCAAGAACTATATGGTCTATATTAGGGTACGTATTCACTACCCGCCGGATCGGCGGGTAGTAATCGATCTATCGGGGATCGATTTATCGCATCTCATCTAGACGCGATAAATCGATCCCCGAACGCGCTCCCCGTCGACTCCGGAACTCCACCAGAGCGAGAGGCAGAAGCAGAGTCGACGGGGGAGCCGCGGCCGTCGATCCCGCGCCGTGAGGACCCAAGGTAAATCGATCTAAGATACGTCGACTTGAGCTACGCTATTCTCATAGCTGAAGTTGCGTATCTTAGATCGATTTCCCCCCCCAAGTGTAGACCAGCCCTTAGCCCCTGTGGCTCTCAGCAGCAAAAGACTGAGGAGTCCAAGAAGCCATACCCACTGTTGGGGCCGGATCTGGTCTCTGCGGCTTCCTCAGTTAAACTTTTGAGACTACATATCTTAGCCCCTGTGGCTCTCGGCAACAAAAGACTGAAGAGTCCAAAATTCTTGCAAAGACTAGAGCCATGTCCTACATATGTAGGTACAGTGCAAACTTCCTTGTGTAACTCTGCCAGTATGCTCCTTAATCCTGACCTACATCAATCCTACTGTTACACGTCTCTATATGTTTGAGCAGAAACTACTAATTTTTCCAAGATATGGGATAATCTTGTTGCTGTAACTTCCTTGGTTGTAGGTCTGTTTACAGGGTTGTCTTAAGTCTGTAACAAGAGAGAAGTCAACCTGTCTGAATATTTTTGTTAAAAAAACATGTAACTAAAGGGACATATTTGAATAGGGTCCACAACCTGAACAAAGATTCCAGAATTGGTTGAACAGAGTTGATTCAGAACTTGCTTATTCCTAATTCTGCTCTTGTTTTTAAAATGTTCCAGCAGAAAGAGAAAATCTGACCTAGTACGCTGTTTTATTACTCAAAAATAACGACCTGTGTTTGTTTTGACTCTGCTGGGCATGAGTGCTGGGAGCATGAGCAGGCACTCTGTGTGCACTCACAAAAGGAGCTTGTGCCTATTTCTGGCCCTGGCATCCTGGAGGGTAGGTGTAAACACCAGCCGTTGTTCCGGTCAGTGAGTTGGGTGTTTTGGTTTGCATATTTTCTCTTTTGCAAAAGCATTAAGAATAGGATACAGAAATCTTTTCTACTCCTGAATGGCTCACAGAACTTCAGTTTCCCAGTTCCATTGTATGTATTTGTCCAGCCTCCTTCCCTCTCCATTTTTAAAGTGTCCTTTTAAGTATAGCAACACTTGTTTACAGTGTCTAATATTTGTGTGTGTGTGGGGGGGGGGGGGATGTTTATTTTTAACTAATGTAAGATAATACCATGCACTGCTGAGTTTATCTTTGATTTGGCTGTAGGAAATCATCTTTACATGTGAAAAGGATTTGTGAGTAGGGGTGGAATTGATTGTACCACAAAATGCAGGATTCAAGATTTTTAGAGACACTGGCAGACTGTCTCTTTGAATCTCATGTTATGTCTGGGCTCAAATTTTCCAGTAAATTAAGTTTTGCAATTAGTATTGGACTATAAAAACTTCTTTGTGCATCTTAAAAGTTGTTGCAATGTCACTGCTTTCATAGTGGGGGGTGCTGAAAGCCATTGAACAAAACTAAATATGATGGAAACCCTGCCGCACCTCCAACATCCCTAATTCCAGCAGCCGTGCTTGAAAGCAGTAAATTTAAACTTAAAATCAAAACTATTTGGGTTTAATGGAAAGTACCTAATCTTGTGCCACTTACAAAACTCTGTGCATTGCATTATTGTCTTTCCTATATTCTGTGTGTTAAATGACTCTTCCATTACTAAACTGGAAGTAAACTATAACTTTTTAATTACCTCAGTTTCTTTTTCCTATAGGCTGCAGGTTGTGGCACAACATTAGAATATTTGTAATAATTAGACCCATTCTCTTGCATCCTGTGTACTGAATGGATTGAAATGACCTTTAAATCTGGTAACATAGAAATTCTAGTATGTATTTAACTTGCCTGTTTAACTATCAAAAGAACCGACCTAGCCCTCTTGGCTGAAAGAATTCTGAAAGGGATATTCTCAAGTGCATCCTTCAAAAGACATATTCTAGCTATGATCTAGACACACACATGCGTTGTGCCTTACAGCAGTAAATTTGTATTTACAGGTGTGGAGAAACAATTTACTTGTGTTACCTTTCTGAATAATGTGCTGAGCAAAATGGGTGCAGCGCTAGACCCAGCTGACTAACAGGGGGTTCCTGCTTAGCGGGAGGAAATTAGAGGAATGCCAGAGGAATCTTCCCTGACACTAGAAATCGGGGAAGGGATAGAGCAATGACCTAAATGACCCTCCCTCTTCTTCTCTCTCTCCCCCCCCTCTCCCCCCATCACCACTCCAGCTGACACTGAATGACATTTACAGACTCCACAGGAGAGCCACATCCACCCTCTTTGGCTAGACTGAGTCTTGGCATGACACTGAGCCCTTCAATGGGGAAGATGAGGACATCTCAGAATATTACTTTGGAAAAGTAGATCCTGCTAAGACTTACCTCTCTGTATTTTCAGGTGCACTCACAGTTGGCCTTGTGCGACAGTGTCAAACCATCCATGGACGTGACAGGACCTGTATTCCTCCACGGCTGCCTCCTGAGTGGGTCACCACATTATTTTTCATCATTATGGGAATCATTTCACTGACTGTCACATGTGGTTTGCTAGTGGCTTCCCACTGGCGAAGAGAAGCTACTAAATATGCCCGCTGGATAGCATTCACTGGAAGTAAGTGACTTCAGCTACGAAGTAAGCCTGTCTGAAGGATTAACTGGTAGAATTTTTTTTTTTTTTTTTAAACAAATCTGGGTGGGGGTTGTTGCCAGAGACCAGTGGTAAAACTCTGCCCTGATCAGACAGAATGCTTTTCCTTTTAAATTCCTGCTTTGTGGAAATAATCCTCTTCTTTAAAATCAAGGGTTTGGTATCCAGAAGTGGCTGAGAATCAAGGGAAGATCTTTGGGATCCTGGCTTTATAGTCACAGTGCTGATCACCTGCTGCAGCCCCAGGGTAGAGGAAGAAAGAAGTACACCTCCGGACCATGGTAGCTTCCAGCCCCTCTCCCCACAGGGAACGTCACAAAGTGGCTCAAGGAAATGGGTGTGCAGGAGTGGGGATGGTTAGGCTGTTCCTGAGTCATGTGGACTCTTAATTTGGCCAGTGTGGCTGGTACTCACTGCTGGCTGGAATAATGGAATGGTTGAAGCCTTTTTTACCCACATGTGGAGGAGGGTGTTGGTGGACCTTGGTCTCATTATTGCCCTGGAATCAGTCCTGTTGAAGTCTCCTCCTGTAAACATTTGATGCAGGGTTGATGCTAACTCTGTTTTGTTACAATTCTCATGAAAGTTGTTTTGTCTTATTTGTAATGAGGTCCACAGATCCATGACATTGGTTACATGTACCCCTGAGGGTACACAGAGGTCTTCCAGAGGGCATGTCAACTCATCTAAATATTTTCCTAGTTTTACAGTAGGCTACTTGAAAAGCACTAGCAAAGTCAGTACAAACTAAAATTTTATACAGACAAGTGACTTGTTTATACTGCTCTATATACTATATTAGTTTCTCGACCTGGGGATGGTTTTAGGGGAGTGGCAAGTGCAGGGGTGGCAAGCAGGGCCCCCGCAAAACTAAGATACATGCTGGAGCCAAAGCCCCGCTGCCTGGGGCTGAAATCAGACACCTGAATGGGGTACAGTAGTCTGGAAAGGTTGAGAACCACTGCTCTAGGCAGCCTTGGAGGCAGACCAAACCTGTCAATCAGAGGCAGTAGAGGTGTGGCTTCACCTCTGAGAAACTGCCAGTTTCCATTTGCATTTCCAACTGCAGGCAGACCAGCTCGTCCCTGCTTCAGAGGAAATTTAGGGAGAAAGAAAAGGGAAAAAAATGGCTTAAACTCTCCAAGCTGTCGGGATTTTATTGACGGAGAGGATTCCCTTTCTCCTCAGTCACTGGAGGACTCTGTATTCCCTGCGCACCCACCTGTAGTGCAGCATGGCAGAGAAGGCCAAGAAGAAAACCTTGCACCAGCCCTCTGATTAGGTGCCTGCATGGAGATCATTGCCTGTTCTGTGAAGATCCAAGCTTCTCACATGCTCAGGAAGGGGCAGGATTTCCTTCAGTCTCCCTCCCCGAGCAGGAGAGCTTCCTGGAAGCAATGGCAGCAGCTCATCTGCAAAAATCCCTGAACCTGGTACACGTGACAGGAGACAGCATTTGCCCTGGCATCAGCAAGTGGCAATTCCTCCTCCGTTCCCCTCTTCCCCCCCAAACTTGGGGTGAGTGTAGGTTGAAGCACAATATCAGAGGGCCAGGGAAGCTTCCCACCCAATCACTGGAGCCCACATTCACAGCCATGTCTGGTGACCATGGAGCAGCTTTGGAACCCCATCCAGCACAAAACCCCTCTTTCTCAAGGCTACTCAAAAGAGCTAACCAGAAGGTTCACGCCCATCCAAGCCATCAGTCTAAAATGTCTCTCCTCTTCTGATGAGGATTAAGGGTAGGCATAAGAAAGATGTTCAGACCCCTCTAGTCACCCCAACATCAAACACACAACCCCCACCCCTTCATTTTCTAAGAGTCTGATTTAGAGGATTCCTCTAGGAGGCACTCTAAGAGGCATAAAATGAAATCCGTTTCCCTCAAACTGCATAAATCTGCAGAATGCAGCAGGACAGATAATCCTTCGTGTCTGGTTCCTCTGCTCACTTTCATGGAGTACAGCAATGCAGAAATCCTAGGCACTTAGTTCCCCAGATCACCCTCACAGAGCGCATCTCAGGGGATAGTCAGTGTTGGGATCCCCTCTTCACCCTCACAGAGGGCAGCATGGCAAGTCTGTGCACACTGTGGACATGCGCTGTTTCCTGTAGCCATGCGCATACACACCCCACAAAGGGAATTCTCCCTGCTTATGGGAGGAAGGCCAGTACTCCAAGTCATAGCTAATGACTCAAATAATAAAATTATTAAAATAAAAAACACCAGTCAGAGAATAGACTTTTTAATCAAAGTGTACCGAGGATGATGGTCTACAATTATGAGGTTTGCTGATGCCTCAGACAAGCTATAGCTATATATCCCTCCTTATGCATCCTTTGAGTGTGTGATAGTGGGGTAGGGATTTTCCTAACACACCTAAAGACTGGGAAAGTATTTGGCTGTCCTCAGCTCCCTCTGTGAGTTTCCATATCTTCCAGAAGGTTCCTTGGTGTGCACCAGTCAAAAGTCCTTCTGGTATCACTATCAAAGATAATTGTGCCTTTTTTTTTTTCTAATGGTCAGGGACTAGATGTTTCTAACTGGGGAAAATGTTTTACCTGAAAGAGTGGCCGCCTCACTATACAGACCCTTCATAGGCAGCCAAATCCACGCAGGCATAATCTTAGCCCCATCCTTTGGGCATGAAAACTATCTGGGGGTGTCAGGCCAACAAGAATAAATAAATAAACAAAAGAACTGTCATCTGGGTGGACAGTGTTGCAAGTGTGCTGTCTCTCAGGCTTTTTAAAAAATAAAACAAAACACATGTCCTAAGGCTTCTTCCTGAGGAAGAGGAGGAGTCACGGTGTGAAGAGAGCCATACAAATCTGCTACATCCCATCTGCCACAAATGGGAATAATTTAATCTGTTCATCCTCTTCAGAGGAACCATGACCTTACTCCATGTTGTGCCTTTATTTAAAAAAAAAAAAAAGTCAGAAGGCTACAGAGCATTTCTCAACATCAAGTATCTCAACAGAGCCATTAAAAAAAAAAAAAAAAAAATTCAAGATAGAGACCGTAACATCCACATTAGATGCCGTCAACGGAGGGTCTCCATGACATCCGTAGATATGAAGGATGCCTATGTCCAATTTGAAAGTCTCACAGATGCTTCCTTAGCTTTATCCTCGGAGCACCACATTACCAATACAGCAATGGTTTAGCAACAGCATTGCAAGTATTTACAAAAGTGCTGGTAGTGCTAATATCTGCTCTCAGACAGGAAAGGGTCTATGTCTACCCATTCCTGGGTGACTTCTTTATCCAAGCCTCATTGATTGTACCACCGAAGCAATAAGGATGCTCAGAGCCAAGGTTTTGTGAAAAAATCAGTTAAGTCTCAGTGTATTTCCAGTCTCTGAGTGGGAACAGTCACTGCCCTCTACAAAGTTGTTTATTGCAGCAAAGACACGAGAAGCAGAGAACTCTTAACAAAATAGTCAACCTCTCAAGGGAAGTACCAATTCATACTCTTTTTTTGGGATCAGTGATCTCTTCTGTGGTTATTCTTAGAGGTCCAATGCTCACATGAGGTTGCTACAGAGCTTTCTCTTATCTCCCAGCTGTCTCTTACCTGCACCTCCGTGAAGGTGTCTCACCCCAGGAGGATTCTCATGGGTTCAAGGACTGCCCAAGGGTCTAGTCCAAACAAGAGAGAAAGCACAGCATAAAGTGGTGAGAGCTCAGGGCAATCCAGTATGGGTTCAAAGCTCTGCTCCCACATCCGAATTTACCTAATGGACTGACCATGACAGACAACACCTCAGCCATGTCATACATCAACAGGCAAAAGGAATAAGGACTATTGTCCTTCAAAGAGAAGCTTACCTCCTGATGAGGTGGGCAAAGAAGAATCTGCAATCAACTTGTTACCTTCACATCCAAGGCAATAATTGAATCTTATGGTTGACTGACTCAGCTGGCAAAACTTAGATCCTCCAGAATGGGACCTACACTCATCTCCTGGTAAAGATATTTAGTATCTCAGCTGTAGATCTCTTTGCTTCCCACCTGAATCACAAGGTTTCAGTGTTGTTCTCCTGCCAGTGGGATCACAGAGCCAAGGCAAGAGATGCCTTGTTGCAAAGATAGCCAAAAGGGATTCTTACATGCCTTACCTCCCTTTTTCTCTTCACACCAGAATGCTACAGACTACTAGGAGAGAAGCAGCACTAATAATTCTAGTATCCCCATTCTGACCAATCTCCTTGATATGATACAAAGACCTCCCACCTGATTTCCATTCAGAAGGGATATGCTATTACAAGGGCCAATCAGAATTCAGACAGTCTGAGCCCAGCTGCCTGGTTCTTGAACCAGAGCCTCTTAAGCCAAAGAGGTTATTCAGCGATCTAATACTCACAATTTTCGCTTCCAGAAATAAATCTACTAACTCAGCCTATTCAAGGGCCTGGTTGAGTTCTAACCATTGGGGCTAGCACGAGGGTTTCACCCCCACATCTGTATTGGGACCACAGATCCTCTAATTTCTTCAAATGGATTCGGGTTAGGCCTGACAGTTCAGACTCTCAAAGGTCAAGTTGCTGTCTGTCTAGCATCGTTAGTGAAATGGACAGGTAGTGAATTTAATCTTACCTAGATATCCAGCATTTTTCTGAGGAGAGCAGCATCTCTTCTACATCTTTCTGGTGTGCATAAAGGGTTTTTTTTTGTTTTGTTTGATTTTTGGCTCTTAGCTGGTTCTCAATGCCATTAGAAGCCCTCCATTTGAACAATTCATGAAGGTGTCTCATTACTTTCTAACCATTAAAATGGCCTTTTTGGATGACAGTCATTTTTTCGGGTTTCAGAGGGGTAGCCATGTTAGTCTTGGCAAAAAAAAAATGAGGAGTCCTTGTGGCATCTTAGAAACTAACAAATTTATTTGGGCATAAGCTTTTGTGGGCTAAAACCGACTTCATCAGATGATGAAGTGGGTTATTGCCCACGAAAGCTTATGTCCAAATAAAGTCATGTTTCCGTGCAGGGTGTCTGAGTTAGGAGCTCTTTTTCTGGAACGTCAATACTGCATGCTCATAAGGCTAAATGGGTATTCAAACTGACCCTGACTTCAGACTAAAGATTAACTCCAGATTCCATAGAACACAGGAAATTGTTTTTTCATCCTTCTGTCCAGATCCATTGCACTCCAGAGAGAAATTGTGGCATACTTTGGATGACTGCAGAGCTCTCAAAGTATATATTTACCACACAGATCGGGTCAGAAAGACAAATGTTTTGTTTGTGCTTTATTATCCAGTGTCAAAGGGAAAGAGAGCCTCAAAATCATCCATTTCCATGTGGCTGAGATATTGCATCTCAGAAGCATGCAAGTCAAAAAGCCTAACTTCATCTTCAAATATCAGAGCTAGCTCCCTCAATTCTGTAGCAGCTTCATGGGCAGATAGATCATATGCCTTAGACAAGAAAATCTGTAAAGTAGTCACCTGGGTCATCTGGTCACACCACCTTCAGATGCTATACACTGGACATCTAGTTGTCATCTGATGCTACCTTCCATAAGTGGGTGCTCCTTGCTATTCTAGTTTCTATTAGGAAAGGGTTATCTGTACTTAACTGTATATAGTTCCCCCGTGCCACCAAGTGGACAGTGCTATAAAAATCCTAATGTTCTAGATCTGTGGACCTCATTATGAATAAGAATAGGAAAATGTATCTGTCTTATCTGAAAATTTCCTTTCTTGGGGTCATGAGGTCCACAGATCCAACCCACCCTGAATGGGCTGTTAATTGGGAAAAGACATTGAATTATTAATTGGTGCTCCGTTGATTATTCATTAATTGCTTGCTCTGCATGAAGATTGTTCTGTTTAGTCTTACTGCTTAAGTTCCCTTATATAGAGTGCTTAGTTTTTCCTAGGCTTTGGAAGAGTTGACTGGTGGTTTCTTAGGCCCTGGTCTACACTACAAGTTTAGGTCAAATTTAGCAGCGTTAGATTGATTTAACCCTGCACCCGCCACACGACAAAGCCATTTTTGTGGACTTAAAAGGCTCTTAAAATCGATTTCTGTACTCCTCCTCGATGAGGAGATTAGCACTGAAATCAACCTTGCTGGGTCGAATTTGGGGTAGTGTGGTCGCAATTTGACGGTATTGGCCTCCGGAAGCTATCCCAGAGTGCTCCATTGTGACCGCTCTGGACAGCACTCTCAACTCAGATGCACTGGCCAGGTAGACAGGAAAAGCCCCGCGAACGTTTGAATTTAATTTCCTGTTTGGCCAGCGTGGCGAGCTCAGAGGTGACCGTGCAGATCTGATAGCAGAGGTGACCATGGAGTCCCAGAATTGCAAAAGAGCTCCAGCATGGATCGAACGGGAGGTACTGGATCTGATCGCTGTATGGGGAGAGGAATCCGTGCTATCAGAACTCCGTTCCAAAAGACGAAATGCCCAAATATTTGAAAAAATCTCCAAGGGCATGAAGGACAGAGGCTATAACAGCGACCTGCAGCAGTGCCGTGTGAAACTTAAGGAGCTCAGGCAAGCCTACCAAAGAACCAGAGAGGCAAATGGCTTTCAAACGTCCAAATGCACATTCTACCACCATTCTGCATTTGCTCAGCCTATAGTTGAACAGCTCCTGACTACTGTCCAGGGTGCCTGTGTATGGCTTCATGAGCCATGGCATTAAGGAGTAGGCTGGGTCCCCAAGGATAACTATAGGCATTTCAACATCTCCAACAATTGTCTGCCGTTGCTGTCACGGAGGGAGGGGCGACTGACGACATGGCTTACAGGGTTGGCATACAGGGAATTAAAATCAACAGAAGGGGCGGGTTTGCATCAAGGAGAAACACACACAACTGTCACACTGAAGCCTGGCCAGTCATGAAACTAGTTTTCAAAGTCTCTGTGATGCGCAGCGCGCCTTGCTGTGCTCTTCTAATCGCAAACAGCCTAGTCAGCAAACAGCGCCAGCGAGCTTTTAAACATCCAAAGGCACATTCTACCACCATTCTGCACTTGCTCAGCCTATAGTTGAACTGCTCCTTACTACTGTCCAGGCTTCATGAGCCATGAGAGCAAAGGGTAGGCTGGGGTAGGTGCGACCGCGCAGTGCTGCCAGCTGGGAGAGCAGCCTAAGGCAGAATCCTCCAGCTCGCATGATATTGCAGGCAAGACTGAATCGCCATGAGACGAAACTTAAAGAAGAGAATGACCTGGAGTCACTCCCATGTCTGCCCAGGCACCCCTGACCGACCTCACCGAGGTCGGCCAGGAGCACCCAGGAGACAACGATGACGGCTAGCAGTCATACTGCACTGTCTGCTGCCATGAAGGCAAGGAGCTGCTGCTGTGTAGCAATGCAGTACCACGTCTGCCAGCAGCACCCAAGAGACGTACGGTGACGGTGAGCTGAGCGGACTCCATGCTTGCCGTGGTATGTCATCTGCACGGGTAACCCAGGAAAAAAGGCAAGAAATGATTGCTTGCCGTTGCTTTCACGGAGGATTGGAGGGAGGGAGGGCGGCCTGACGAGATGTACCCAAAACCACCCGCAACAATGTTTTTGCCCCATCAGGCATTGGGAGCTCAACCCAGAATTCCAATGGGCGGCGGAGACTGCAGGAACTGTGGGATAGCTACCCACAGTGCAACGCTCCGAAAGTCGACACTAGCCTCGGTACTGTGGACGCACTCTGCTGACTTAATGCGCGTAGTGGGGACACACACAATCGACTGTATAAAATCTATTTCTAAAAAATCAACCTAATTTCGTAGTGTAGACATACCCTTAGCGGTGGAACCACACCTCTAATATATTTGGTCTGCCTCCAAGGCTGCATAGAGTCCCAGTCTTATGGATCTATGGCCCTCATTACTCCAAGAAAGGAAATTTTCAGGTAAGACCTGGATAAATTTTTTTAATCAACTTTATTAAGAAACAGCACAACTACATCTTAGCAGAAGGCGTGCCCACTGCAGAGCACCTACTCTGGCTCGTAGTGCCAAGGCTTTTCCTTTCCTGGTGACCCATAGCAAGTCCCTTAGCAGGAGAGTCAGCAAAGAAACGCTAGTGTTTTCCTTCCTTCTCCTCTCCTGCAGTGTTGAACTGCTCTTTAGCACCCACACATGGCCAATTCTGCTCATAGTAGCTCATACTGAACCTCCCTTAAGGGACTTGCAACCTCTTGTTTTTGTGCAGAGAAGCACGTCGCAGGGAGACATTTATGCCTGTCAGGAGGGGTGTGTGTCTTTACCCTTCTGACAGGGCAGGAGGCCGTGCCTCTTTGCTGTTTCTCAAGCAGAGCGTAGCTCCCAGCTGGTGAGTCCACCTGGTGATTAATCCAAGTAGCAGTTAGTCCCTCTGCCCAATCCCTCAATCAGGGCAGTGAGCAGTTAGCAGGCCTGGCCGACAATCAGCCCAGGCCTTTAATTAGTCTTTCCGCCCCAGTCCCTCAATCAGGGCAATTCGCACTTTATAGCTCAGGCTGAGTCCGTGCGATACAGCCCAGCAGTTCAGGGTGGGGAATTAGCTCTCAACTGGGAGTGACAGTAAATTTGCCTGGCGCCCTAGCTCCGGCAGGCACCAGACCAATTCAGGCCTCCTGGCCTCTGAGTGGGGAAGTGGCCACTCTCCACAGGTGGGGTGCCAGAGGTAGGGGGACGCAGGCCCTTCCACTCCACTGCGTCCCAGCCCAGGGCCCTATTAGTGACAGGGTAGTTCAGCATTAGGTCAGCCTGCAACACACTGGCCAGTTCACAATAATTCCACAGTCGAACCCTATTCAGCATCCCTGGGCTCCTTCCTACCCTCCCCAGTTTGGGACACCTGGGTTCCGGGGTCGTCCTCAGTCTCTCCGGGGTAAACAGCCAATGGCAGCCCCAGCAGTTCGTCAGCATTGCTGGTCTTCGACAATTCAGGTAAATCCTCTGGTCGGGCAGCCGTCTCCTTCAGCTCCGGGCCTCGGCAGCAAGGAAGAGACGTCCTGCTCCTCTGGCAACCCTCTCCCTACTGAGCTAGGAGGCTGGCCTTTTATCGTCCCACCGGAAGCAGAGGGGTGGACTGCCGCAGGTGGCCTAGTTCTGCCCACCAGGGGGCGAGCTCGGGTCTTTCCCCTTCTGACAGGGCGGGAGGCTGCGTCTCCTCACTACAGTGCCTGGGGAGCAGACAGATAAAGGAAACCAGTTATAACCCGTAAATGGAATAAAATTGTTCAGACCCCACAAAAATGTTCAGACTACCTTTTTTTGGTGATTGTTACAGGATTAACTTGGCTATGAAATTAAGTCCTGGTGTTTTGATGGCAGTTATAAGAGGCCTGAAAAAAACATAGAATTGGGGGGGGTGTGTGAAAATAAGACTGAGAGATTTTAAATGAGCCTGAATTCTGAAAACCAACTGAAGGGAGTATGAAAATTACCTAGAAAATTCAAGTTTATGCTCCTCACTGAAACAGACAGGTTTGGCAGGGACTTAATGTTAATAGATTTAAACCTGCTGTGTGTAAAAACTCAACTTTAACTGGTGGTACTCCACAAAGGAACCTCCATAATTAAAGCCATCACCCCGACTTCTTTAGTATAACACACATTAAATGTAGATGTGGCTCTTGCATACGATGGGCTAATTATTTTATAGTCAACTCCATTTTATTGACTCTTCCATTTCTACAATGAACAGTGTTAAATATCAGAAATCATTACTCTTGCAGTATTGCTGTTTACTCTAGCCCACTCTTCACTAGCTTCTTCCTTTGTCTAGCTGATTGGTCTGTTTTTGTCTAATATAGACTGTAAACTCTTCAGGGTAGGGATTATGTCTCTCTAAACTCAAAACACGATCTCAAACATTACAAAAGTGTTTGATGAGCTGGGTTCCAAACTCTAAGATAAAGGATTATCTTTTGGCAAATCAGTTTCATTTATTTGAAGTTCTTTTTTAACTTCTGTGGCTTGTATTATTGATTCTGAATATTTTAATTTTTAAAATATCTCCACCTTCTAAGTAGTCATTGTTTCAGCTGAAATGTGTGTTGTCCTGAAAGCTGTTTTATCTTTAGATTCCTCTTACCATAAAGCTTGCAGTGTGCCAGTGTTTTTTAAAAAGAGTGACATCAGAAGAGAAATTTCAAAGATATATTCTCCATTCACTCTGACTTTCTGCTGTGAGCTGTTTTTTAAAGTGGAAAGAATATTGATTAAAGATTTGTTTTATTTCAAACCAAACTTATTTGTCATGCTATTAAGATATTATTGAAATTCTTAGGTTTTTAGTAACACAACTTCTTGAGATTAAGACCAGGAGCTGGGGGATGAAGGGAAGAGACAGGAACAGGTTTGAGAGGACAGGGCAAAAGGGGTCAAGTTTGGGGGCAGAGGTATGCAGAAGAGTGTGTGCCCACTAGAGCACACTGAACACCTCCTAATTTCCTCAACAAATGAGGTAGGGTTTTACAGACAAGTCTCCTTCACTGCACAAAGCTGATTGATTCCCAGATTGATTCTCCATCCAGTGCACTGAATGAGACAGGGTCCTGTGAAAAAATAGCATATGATACAAGTTTTAATTACATGATCATAATGCATATGCACAAGGGTCCTGAATTAAAGTGATTCTCTGAGTAGCATCTCTATGGGTGCTCCACTTCAGGATGGGATTTTCGTCAGCTGTGTCCATGGGTCTACACCTGTGCTCTAGATATCCTCTTGCTCTGGTAGGAGGGTATATATGGAGAGGGAAAGGCAGAGCTGCTGCCAGTTCCTACTCAATTGCCTGTGGCTTGAGATGGAACACCAGAGTGTCCTGTGTTCCCTGTAAGCTGTGCGCTTGCATGGCCACCCAGGAGAAATTCAAATGCTGCCCAGCTGATTAGCAGAGCGCGCACAGCTGGCAGCATGTGTTCAGGTGCCCCTCCCCCCATGTTGCTCCGTCATGCAGGACCCTCCTACTGGCTGGGGGAGGGGGTGTGCTGATGTCAGGGTGTCCCCCTTCCCCTGTACCCCATCTCCGCAGTACAGGGGACACAGCCTGGCTCAGGACTTGGAGTTGCTACGGTGAACAGTGAGTGAATGAGTGCCTACAGTGCAATGTTTCTGAGATTTCCCCAGCAGCCAGCTCACACAGTCTCAGTCTCTCTCTCAGTCTCTCTCTCTCTCTCTCTCACCTCCCAACACATAATACTATTATTGTTGTTGTTATTTCTTGGTACTTCCTGCAATGCACATATATTCTCTGTAATTTTATTCTTTCCAAGTGTGTTATTTTAGTGTTTTGACTGGTCTATGCATTTTATAATTTTCATTTCTCTTACACTTAAATTTACTTCTTTGAGTAGTGAGTTCTAAAATGCCTAACCTGTACTGGCTGGAGTAATTATCCCTATGGTAACTTTTAAAAAATATATATTATATCTAGGTTTTTTGTTTCTAAGGTTGCGCACATCCACACATACCTCGGTGCATATAACAACATTTATTCCGCACATGGATGGAAAAAATTAGAGGGAACAGTGATAGTGTCCATTAGCTAGCCATGGAGCTTGCTACCTCTTGCTTATTTTTTTAGTAATTACTTTTACTTTTATTTTTCTATTATTTAGCTCAGCTTGTGCTCTGGGGAGAGGGTGTTCCCCCTTCCCTCCTTTCATTTGCCTGATCTAGGCTTTTGTTTTTTCTCCAGCCTCAATCACAGCGTCAAATAACAGGTTATATCCCAGGTCCTGGGCTTCAGACCCTGCCAGACCTGCTATAGGTCTTTTTCCTGCAGCAATGGACACTCAAATTGTCTCTGCTTCTTAGGAGGGACTCATATCCCCTCCAAATGTAAGATCAGCTCAGGATTTAAAAGTAGATCTAAGAAATTGAGAGAGAACAGTCTAAAACTCCTGTTGATGGAGTATCCCCTGAGACCCACAGAGTCCAAATCATAATCAGGTTAATTTACTCAGAAAGCCCCATTGGCTGTCACCACTGCTGCGGTTAGCAAAGACCGTGGCGACACCTCAGAACTGTCCATACCATTAAAAAAGAAGAGCTTCCATTCCCCAGAAAATGATAAGAGATGAGAAAGTCACCCTCTCAGTCTGGATCTTGGGAGACCTCGCGTGTCAGCACCAGAACTGCTGAGGCCCTGTCTCCTCAGTACTGGCAGGTAGTATCAGTACCAACTGATTTCCTGGACTTGACCTACTCTCAAGTCCTACCTACAATGGTGACTTGCCCCCTGGCACTGACGTGGTCACCAGTTTCACACAAACCCATCAAGGGTACTGAAAGGAGCTTCCAACTGGTACCAACATATCCTCTGGTATTGTCTCACCAGCCAACTCTGGCTACTGGTACCTACTGAACCATGGTACTGGCATTACTTGCCTCTCTAATGCACATGGGGGATGACGTCTCATCTGATTCTGAGGTGTCCTTATACATAAGAACGGCCATACTGAGTCAGACCAAAGGTCCATCTAGCCCAGTATCCTGTCTTCCGACAGTGGCAAATGCCAGGTGCTCCAGAGGGAATGAACGGAACAGGTAATCATCAAGTGATTCATCCCCTGTCGCCCATCCCCAGCTTCTGGCAAATAGCTGGACCCTATCCTGGCTAATAGCCATTGATGGACTGTTCTCCATGAATTTCTCTAGTTCTTTTTTTGAACCGTGTTATAGTCTTGGCCTTCACAACATCCTCTGGCAAGGAGTTCCACAAGTTGACTGTGTGTCCACAAGTTCCACAAGTTGACTGTGCGTTGTGTGAAAAAATACTTCCTTTTGTTTGTTTTAAACCTGCTGCCTATTTATTTCATTTGGTGGCCCCTAGTTCTTGTGTTATGAGAAGGAGTAAATAACACTTCCTTATTTACTTTCTCCACACCAGTCATGATTTTATAAACCTCTATCAAATCCCCCCTTAGTCTCTTTTCCAAGCTGAAAAGTCCCAGTCTTATTAACCTCTCCTCGTACGGCAGCCGTTCCATACCTCTAATAATTTTTGTTTACCTTTTCTGAGCCTTTTCCAAGTCCAATATATCTTTTTTTCAGATGGAGCAACCACATCTGCATGCAGTATTCAAGATGTGGGCATACCATGGATTTATATAGAGGCAATATGATATTTTCTGTCTTATCTATCCCTTTCTTAATGATTCCCAACATTCTGTTTGCTTTTTTGTCTGCTGCTGCACATTGAATGGATGTTTACAGAGAACTATCCACAATGACTCCAAGATCTTTCTTGGATGGTAACCCCTAATTTAGTCCCCACCATTTTATATGTATAGTTGGGATTATGTTTTCCAATGTGCATTACTTTGCATTTATCAACATTGAATTTCATCTGCCATTTTGTTACCCAGTTTTGAGAGATGTTTTGTAGCTCTTCGCAGTCTGCCTGGGACTTAAATATCTTGAGTAGTTTTGTATCATCTGCAAATTTTGCCACCTCACTGTTTACCCCTTTTTCCAGATCATTTATGAATAAGTTAAATAGGAGTGGGCCCAGTAAAGACCCATGGAGGACACCATTATTTACCTCTCTCCTTTCTGAAATCTGACCATTTATTCCTACCATTTGTTTCTTATTTTTTAACAAGTTACCAATCCATAAGAGAACCTTCCCTCTTATCCCATGACTGCTTATTTTGCTTAAGAGCCTTTGGTGAGGGACCTTGTCAAAGGCTTTCTGAAAATCTAAATACACTATATCCACTGGCTCCCCCTTGTCCACGTGCTTGTTGACCACCTCAAAGAATTCTAGTAGATTGGTGAGGCATGATTTCCCTTTACAAAAAACACATTGACTATTCCCCAACAAATTATGTTCATCTATGTGTCTGACAATTTTGTTCTTTACTATAGTTTCAGCCAGTTTGCCCAGTACTGAAGTCAGGCTTACCGGCCTGTAATTGCCGGGGTCTCCTCTGGAGCCCTTTAAAAAAATTGGCGTCGCATTAGCTATCCTCCAGTCAGAAGCTGATTTAAATTATAGGTTACAGACAACAGTTAGTAGTCCTGCAATTTCATATTTGAGTTCCTTCAGAACTCTTCGGTGAATACCATCTGGTCCTGGGGACTTATTACTGTTTAGTTTATCAGTTTGTTCCAAAACCTCCTCTAATGACACCTCAATCTGGGACAGTTCCTCAGATCTGTCACCTAAAAAGAATGGCTCAGGTTTGGGAATCTTCCTCACCTCCTCAACCATGAAGACCAATGGAAAGAATTCATTTAGTTTCTCCACAATGGCCTTATTATCCTTGAGTGCTCTTTTATCATCTCAATCATCCAGTGGCCCCACTGGTTGTTTAGTAGGCTTCCTGCTTCTGATGTACTTACTTATTGATATTACTTTTTGAGTCTTTGGCTAGCTGTTCTTCAAATTCTTTTTTGGCCTTCCTAATTATAATTTTACACTTAATTTGCCAGAGTTTATGCTCCTTTCTATTTTCCTCATTAGGATTTAACTTCCACTTTTTAAAGGATGTCTTTTTGCCTCACTGCTTCTTTTACTTTGTTGTTTAGCCATGGTGGTTCTTTTTTGGTTCTCTTACTATGTTTTTTAATTTGGGGTATACACTTAAGTTGAGCCTCTATTATGGTGTCTGTAAAAAGTTTCCATGCAGCTTGCAGGGATTTTACTTTTGGTGCTGTACCTTTTAATTTCTGTTTAACTAACCTCTTCATTTTTGGGTAGTTCCCCTTTCTGAAATTAAATGTTCCAGTGTTGGGCTGCTGTGGTATTTTCCTCACCACAGGGACGTTAAATTTAATTATATTATGGTCACTATTACCAAGCGGTCCAGCTATATTCACCTCTTGGACCTGATCCTGTGCTCCACTTAGGACTAAATCAAGAATTGCCTCTCCTCTTGTGGGTTCCAGGACTAGCTGCTCCAAGAAGCAGTCATTTAAGGTGTCAAGAAACTTTATCCCTGCATTCCTTCCTGAGGTGATATGTACCCAGTCAATATGGGGATAGTTGAAATCCCCCATTATTATTGAATTTTTTATTTTAATAGCCTCTCTAATCTCCCTGAGCATTTCACAGTCACTATCACCATCCTGGTCAGGTAGTCTGTAATATATCCCTACTGCTATATTCTTATTATTCAAACATAGAATTGCTATCCATAGAAATTCTGTGGTACAGTTTGGTTCATTTAAGATTTTTACTTCATTTGATTCTACACTTTCTTTCAACCTTATAGATTCTTTCACAAAGGTCTTCTACTTTCCCATTCTAGCCTCCCTCCCTTGAGATGCACTCTGAAGAAGCAGCACCCTGCAGGACATACAGCTGGCAACCCTGTCCAGGGCATCCTGGGGTCCTGCCCCCTTCCTTTATGGCCCACCTCAATGAGCTTATTGGAACCAATGGGCTCCTTATGGCGACCAGCTCTACCGAGTTTCATAAGAGGACATGTCAAAAGCAACATCTGCTGTTGTTTATCAGGTCTATTCAAACAGCATATATCCAAGAATCACTTCCATAGCCCAGTTATGGAAAACATACAGCTAAAAATGGGGAACTTGTTCTTGTTTTTTGTGTGAAAGAATCTAAAGGTTCAAAGTCCCTTCCTTCCTATCGCAAAATAGAGTTCTGCCAATTTATTAATAGGAGGTATAGGCTCCCTCTAGTGGCTAATTTGACTTTTGAATATTAAATATTGTCTGTATATATAATTGAATTCTGTTGAGTCAGTTTTCAGGCTAAGTCTTTCACAGACCACTTAGACATAATCCGCAGACCCCCCAGGGGTCCCAGACCACAGGTTGAGAACCATTGTGATAGTGCATGTCAGTCCTGACATGAAATGCAGCTGCTGTTGTAGTCTTGGTCTAAGTATGCTAAATTAGCCTATTATGTTATGCAAAAATACTTGGGCAATAGTTTGAAGTCATTGCACATATGACCTAAACTAGAATTTAAAGGCTATTCTATAAAAAAAACACTAACAAATCTTTTCTTCAGTGATGCGCCATGAACTTAGCAGTCATAGTTTTATGAAGAGACATTTGAGGTCTAAAGAGATGCAACAAAATGTCTGCCTTGAATACACATAAGGTTCATAGAGAGTGGGGGATTTTTTTCAACATTCGTATGTCAAGAAACAGACAGGAAGCAATAAATCTGGACAAACTGAAGCTTTGTAAGTGTATTAAAGCAGGTATAGATAATGTAAATATAACTTTCCTTAGTGCTGTACAAGCCCATCACTGGCTCATCTAGAGAGACTAGAGCTAGGGTTACCATATTTAAAAAATAAAAAAAGAGGACACTCCACGGGGTCCTGGTCCCGCCCCTTTTCCACCCCCGGCCCCGCCCCAACTCTGCCCTTTCCCCGCCCCTTACCCAAAGTCCCCGCCCTAACTCCCCCTCCTCCCTCCCAGCCACACGAAAAGGGCTGCCCGAGCGCTACCGGCTTCACGGTTTGCCGGGCAGCCCCCAGACCCTGCGCCCCCGGCCGGCGCTTCCCCAGCGCAGCTGGAGCCCGGGAGGGGAAGCGCCCAGCCGGGGGCGCAGGGTCTGGAGGCTGCCCGGCAAACCGTGAAGCCGGTAGCGCTCGGGCTTCGGGCAGCCCCCATGCCTCCGGACCCTGCGCCCCCGGCCGGGCACTTTCCCTCCCGGGCTCTAGCGGCTGTGCTCCTCCCCTGACTCTTCGGCTCTGTTTAAGAGCCGAGCTGCCCGAGCACTACCGGCTTCGGGCAGCCCCCATGCCTCCGGACCCTGCGCCCCCAGAGCCCGAGAGGGGAAGTTCCCGGCCGGCAGCTCAGGGTCCGGAGGCATGGGGGCTGCCCGAAGCCGGTAACGCTCGGGCAGCTCGGCTGTTAAACAGAGCCGAAGAGTCAGGGGAGGAGCACAGCAGCCGCGGGAGGGGAAGTGCCCAGCCGGCGGTATTTTTCCCGGACATGTTCGGCTTTTTGGCAGTTCCCCCCGGACGGGGGTTTGATTACCAAAAAGCCGGACATGTCCGGGAAAAAACGGACGTATGGTAACCCTACTAGAGCTCTTGCCCAGTTGTGGGCTAAGTGGGAAAGTGGAACTGCTGGTTTTGTCTCTGGAGGCTGGGGAAGCAGAGCAGCCACAGCACCTTTTTCAGGAGGGAGCAGAGCAGCTGGAGCCCACACGTTTTTCACAAGATGGGAAGGTGAGGTAAGGAGTAGAGCTTCCCTGGAGCTGCTGCTCTTTCCACCAGCTGGGGTGGAGTGTGCTGTAGAGAACCCTGGTACAGGACTGTCTGTACTCTGCAGAGAAGTAAGGCCCAGCATTAATTGATTGATTGTGGCAGGAGGGAGGAGCTTGCATTAATTACTCTTATTCAGGTGGAGGCAGAATTGATTGGCGGGTTAAATTGATTTTTGAGGTGGCTACGTTTTAGAATTGATTTACGAAGGAGGGAAGATGATTTGGTGTAAGTTAAGCTTAGTTTTTGTGGGGGCAATGCAGGTTTGGGTTGGGTTTGTTTTTTGTTTTTTTGTTTTTCGTCACCCAAAATAGTAGGCTTAGTTGTTGGGTCAGTGGATATTGGAAATTCTTACAATTATTTGTTGTGACTTAACTTTATTTCAAGATAAAGCATAAAAGTTGATTTGCAGAAGCAGAGAGCCTAATAATTGCCTTGTATGACTCTACCACTTAAAATTCTGTATCTGCCCTATACTATTTTTCACCTATTTATATAGCCTTAAATACAGCATCAAAACAATCAACATCTGATCTTTTTATCATGAAGAAAATCGTGTTGCTTCGTAGAAAAGCCATGTCAGGACATCATTTTATGCCTTGGTCAAGATCTTAGTATCCTGCAGACTCTCATGGTCAATACTAAATAGATTATTTATGCCATAAGCACTTACAGAAAAACAGAGGATGTCAGCAGAGCTAGACCATATTGGATGCTGTGTAGTGGATTTGGGTAGAGTATTAAAATGTATTGCAAGGAATGTCAGCCCATACTAGCATCTGAAGGAGTGAAATCACTTATGTAATTTTAATAAGTGGCTTTTATAGTGACATTTTTTTGTGTGCACACAATGTGATGTGTGTTTGAAAGCAACACCATCCATGCATATTAATATAACTGTGCAAGTGAAATAAAAAAAACACAATTGCTTGGTGCTCTGTATTTGTGTAGTCTGAACGTGGAGCCTTTTACAGAGGAGGTTAGATTTCAACAGAATGTTTTATTTCTGTTCTAGGCTGAGTGTCTCAGCATTTAGAAAACAATGGTTTATTTTAATTAATCTAAAGGAAACTGTAGTGGCACACAATTGTGTTTTCTATTGTTAGCAAAATATGTACAGAAAATGTGTAAAGCATTTGTGTGGCAGAATAGGAGAGGGCAACCACATTTGTGGAAAAGGCAACTCTTTAATAATGAAAAGTGAGTTTCTTCAATGTTAAACGTTAGTCTACATTGACTTTTGGGGGGATGACTACCTGTAAAATGCTCTGAGGCATGATGATCGGATTAGATTCATGAATGGTGGAAGAATGTGTTCTCCTAAATTCATCTTCTTTAACAGTGATTCTTGCTCTTCTGAACATTGTTCAAATGATTAATAAACTGGGGGTGAGGAATGAACTTTGTGCCATTGCATACTGACAGGAACTTGAGTCTTTTTTTCACCTTCCTCTGGAACAGAGAGCAGGGATCTGTTAAGATCAGGGTATGTCCCACATGATTGGTTTCCTGTGAGTTAGACATTGGTGCCCTACAAACTGGCAAACATTTTGACTTTCAACAAGATGCTAACTTTGATTTTGTTTGTTTGTTTGTTTTGCAGTGATCCTATTCTGCATGGCAGCCCTAATATTTCCAATAGGATTTTACATCAATGAAGTTGGAGGTCAACCATATAAATTGCCCAACAACACAGTGGTTGGGTCCTCGTATGTACTGTTTGTCTTATCCATTTTCTTTACAATAGTGGGACTTCTATTTGCCGGCAAAGTTTGTTTACCTGGCTGATGAATATCTGAACTGCATGAGTTTGTTTCGGAGGAGAGCAAGATATCAGAGTTGCATTCTCAGGAGAAAGCCTAGATCAGACTATCAAATGCTTACTGAAAAGAGGAATGCTTTGACTTGTTCTCACTATGCACTTTGGACTTTAAAAAAAAAAAAAAAAAAAAAAAAAGAAGAGAGCCTTTCCCATAACCAAATACAGACATCGTTGACTAATCTCCTGAGCATATTAATGCAGTCAGGTCTGCACTGTGATAGGGACTAGTGAAGAAGAATGCTTTACACTGAGAAGCATATTGCCCCATGTTACTGTATCTGTTTTTAACGTCTAACAATTTGAAAATCAAAGTATTTATGAACCTTGTGGTAGACCAGAGGGTTGCAAAGGAATTCAAGTGAGGCTGGCCTCACAATTTAGGAGATTAGCATTTTACATCTTCTTTCTGATGGGCAAAGTCTTTGGCACCAAAATGAATCCATCTTGCATTACTGCACCAAGAAGCCAATAGATCAAAATATGTTCTTTACAATGTGTGTAACAACAAAAATGACATACATCCCCCTTCAGCTGTAGAAAAACACTAAGAAATATTTTGGGGGATGGGGGGGTTCTTTATATTTATATACACACACACACACACACACACACACACACACACATATTTTGCTGATGCAGTATAGTGTGTGTGTGTGTGTGTGTGTGTGTGTGTGTATGTATATGTGTATGTGTGTGTGTATATATATATATATATATATATACACACACACACAAACAGTTCCTGGAAGATAACTCAGAACGCTTTGCTAGCAGAACACTGTGGTGTGCAAAACTAGAACTCAATAGAAAAAAGCCATTTCTCTGAAGGCCACATAGCTGAGAGTCTTCAGTTTACCTCATTCTTTGTAGCAGCCCTTGATTTTAACAGGTTTTTGTAATAGGTACAAACAATCCCATGCCTTTCTAGGTGCAATTTTAAGTTAAGCTAAAATTCTTTGTATGGTAATTTATTTGTATATGAGGGTAGAAGGTGAGATCACATCATACCTTAAAGTTAAAATCCTAATTTTGGGAAACTGACACTATTTAAATTATTAGCAACTGTTGTACAGGGAGTCTCTTTTCTACTGCTTTGTTTGTTACATTAACAATGAATTTATTTATACATGTTCAAGCACAGCAATTTACCATAGGTAAATTTCTCTAATGCATATAACATTCAGTGTTTAGGTCAACCTGTAAAAACACTATTCTGTAGTAAAGTTGGATGAATTTATTTTCACTTGTGAGTATTAAGTTAATTCATCTTCTTTACCAAAAAAGAGCAATATAACTGTTTTTAATGTCCATATGCCTTGTTTACTAAAGTTGAAGATAAAAGTGTGGGCATAAGGACCATCTGAATTCAGAGTGTAAGTTTTCCCCTGAAATCATTCTTTAAATACAAGAACTGTATAAACCTTGGATCCATGGATAGTGCTGTATAGTTCAATATTCACTTAAAATCTGACCTTTATTAGCACAAAACTTTGATTGATGTGCCAGGAAGCTTGCTTGCAGGATCAAGCCCTTATTCCCCAGTTAATATTTAATCTTTTTGTGGGGAAGTATTGACAAACGTATCTCTTGACAACAAAGTGTCTGTCCAAATGTACTTATGAAAAGAGCTGCATTACTTAAACTTATGCTTTTATAAGGCATAAGTGAAACTGGTAAGAATGATGATTATATTGCTTCTGAAATGTATTTATAGTTATTTTGGGGAAAAAACAGCTATCATGGCAGAAACAAGTGTTAGAAATGAGATACCTTATACAATTATATTGACCTGTGTGCCATTAGAAGTATATTAGTGAGGAAAAATTACCTGATTGATGTATTGGATCACTTTCTCTTGGTTGTAGAAAAATCTCTTATCAGTTCACCCACAGGCCGAAGGAAGCTTTCACATCAAAATCTCTCTACATTTTTCTGAAGTATAAGAATATACAGCCAGATTCTCATCTGGAACTGCTAGTTCAGATTTGATTGGTTTTTAATTTAGATCCTGATCTTGCAGTCATAGCTGCACAGGCAATCCAGAGCTTCACTGATATCAATGGAGCTCTGTATATGGATGCAATCTGGGTAGATCCAATTGCAGGACGGGGGTCTAAATGTTTTCAGCAGTGTTATAAGACTGGTGGTATAGCCTGATATAATGTGTTAACAATGAATCATAGCTCACTCATTAATTTGATAAGCTAATAGCTTTTTTTCCCCCTCAGAAATGTCAGTCTTATTGTAAATAGTTCCATAAAATATTTTAACTGGATCACAGACATGGGGGTGGGGGAAGAGTTTCTCAGCTGCTAAGAATTTCCCCCCATGTTTACTTATTTCAGTTAGTGACATCCTGTATAATAATAATCATCATTTAAGCTTATATTTAAAATGTATTACCATTTAATTAAAAAAAAACAAAAAACACTTATCATGAAGCATATCCAGTCCATGAATGGCTGGCTGGAACCTTAGTGGGTTAGCCAATCCTATGAATCATTGAAAGACCGCATCGCTTCAGCTAGCAGGCTGTTTTAGTTAATATTTGGGCATTTCAGTCTACAACTAGATGGATCCATTTGCATTAAAAATGTCCCTGTAAGTGAAAAGAGACAGCTGTCAATAGTTGCTTTTTAATAAGGTCACTAAGTACTATATAGTACAGTATTAATTTATAGCAGAAAATCAAATCTTGTAAACTGTATATAAAACACTGTTCTATGGTGCAATCATTTGTCAAATTTATGTCTGTTACTTTTGTTTTAAAGTTGTGTGCATTCTTTTCATACCTAAGAGCATCACTGTAAAATCTGCTGAATACTATTTATAGGTTTTATTTGCACAAGGATTAGTTTTTAAACTACAGGAAGTTCCTGTTGAACATGCCTAAACATCTGTAGACTTTCAACTCATTAAAGCAAATGTTTCAGTATGAATCTTCTCCAAAGGTAATAATCCATGTTACATGTTGTTGTTTACGTAAACTTTTCAGACTCTGACAGCCATTTTATATATTTTGAAGGACAGTTTATTCTATTATAGGTCACAGCACACTCTTGTGTAGTCTTCATTTCATTATCACCTGAAAGGTTTAATATCACAGCATAATGCAATTTATGTATGCATTTTGTAGTTTTATCTGTTAACCTCAAATCCTAATCAGAAACTTAAAATACTTTAAAAAGGAAAATTGTAAATGTGTCTGTACAACGCTTCTTGAAGACAGAAGGAATAACTCACTAGAAGCTTTTTTAGTTTCTCTGTTGGGCAGTATGATTCTCTGAAAGCATTTACAAACCCATTCACCATTTGACTTTCATTGCTGAGCCTCTAGGCATTTAACAACTGGTCCAAAATGCTGGTATTGTGTAACAACTCTCGACTTAATCCTGCTTCTGCCTTTACTCAAGCAGAACTCTCTCTGGGTTAGTTTCAATGGGCGTTTCTCTTGAGTGACACGCTCAGCTGCAGGATTAGGCCCCCCGACTCCATGGACCGGTACTGCTGTTTCAGAGCCTCTGTGTAAGCATTGCAGCCCATCCCTGGACAATGCCCATTCACCAGGAAGCCTGGCTACACTCCAGGCCGTCTTCTGCAAACGGTGCGAAGGATGGAAAAGATGAAGGCAAGAGGTGCCTGCCACTCGCTCCTGGGCGGCGGGAAAATCTGTGTTGCAGCGGTCTCCTCCCCCAGCCTAGGACACTTCAGGCGCTGATGGCCAGGCACCTGCTACTACAGACTGTGCAAACGAACAGACTTTTCTTCACTTGTATTTTTGTTATCGAGCAAGTTTATCAAAATAAATTGTCTACGACAGGCCTGGCCCCGTCTGCACTGATTGCGAGCCGCGCCTGCTGCAGCCCCCGCCGGAGGCGGCCCTGGAGAGCCGCCACCTACCTGCCCCGGCTGGGCTGGGAAGCGGCATGCCAGGCCCCTACACGCCCACCCCGGCCGGCTTGCAGCGCCGCAGCCCTGCCCAGCGGACCGTACCACTCCCTGGCATTGGTGGGGGGGGGAGGACACCCAGCCCCTGCCGGGCGGGGAATAGTTCCTCCCGTTTCTGTTAGCGACGCGGTAACACACGGCTGGCCCGGCTGCCCTGTTCTGTCCGGCCCGCTCCAGCCGCGGAAGGAGAGGAGCGGGTGAGGCCGGAGAGCTGCAAGGGGCGGGGGTGGCGGGTTCTTGCAGAAGCCGGGGCGAGTTGAACTCGAACGGGCTCGCGCCGGCCAAGGTTCAAATGCTTCAGCCCCCTCTGGCTGCGCAGCTCCCGAGTCCCTTCAGAGGCGCCTGGGCTTCCCCGGGCCGGACCCGGCGCCTTTTGCGCGCTCTCCGCTCCCGCTGACTGCGCTGGGCGCTGAGGGTGTCAGGCCCCTGGGGCTCGGGTCTTTGCTCAGAAGAAGGAAATGTCAGATCAGAGCTAATGCAGATAGTCAGTGGTGTGCATGGCTGTAAAATAACGGACAGTTACATTGTATGCAGGGTGGTTGTAGCTGTGTGGGTCCCAGGATAGGAGAGAGACAAGGGGAGTAAGGGAATATCTTGTATTGGACCAGCCTCTGTTGGTGAGAGAGACACAAGCTTTCCAGCTCTTCTTCAGGGCTGGGAAACTTACTCAGAGGTAAATACAAGGTGGAACAGAGAGTTTAGCATAAGTAGTCAACATATTTCAAGGGACCATTCAAGCTGAAGTGGCCCGTTAACACCTCTCCCCGGTCATAAGGAGGAAAGGAAGGGGGGAATTAGCTGGTGGGGGTTATTAGGTTATTTTACCCACGAAAGCTTATGCCCAAATAAATCTGTTAGTCTTTAAGGTGCCACCGGACTACTTGTTGCTTTTATAGATTGTTATAACAAGCCATAAATCCAGTAGCTACTTATGCTTATCAATCTGTACCATCTTGTATTAAGTTATGACATTCCAAGTAAGTTTCCCAGACTTGAAGAAGAGCTCTGTGTATGCTCGAAAACTTGTCTCTCTCACCAACAGAAGTTGGTCAAATAAAAGATATTACCTCACCCAACTTGTCTTGAATAGTTAAATTGCCATTATTATTGAAGTACACGGGACAGTCCAACCAAAAGATAAACCCAAAGTACACACGGCTAGTGTGCTGACATACGTGTCTGTCTGGTGACATATAAGATGCTTTAAAAATTGCATTTGTGCTTCATACTGGCAGGGTACCCTTGGTGAATGACTTCTAGCAAAATGGTTTCCAAGCATATTATGTAATAATAATCAAAGAATAACATCCACTTCTTTTTTTAATTTTCTTGGTCACAGGCACTGCACGCAATATAATTAAGTATGTGGTTTCTGTTGATTTGTGTCTATGGGACTATAATCTTAGGAGAGTGATATCTTGTATCAAGCATTTATATATAGCTTTTATTCTTGATATTCTAAACTTCTACTCTTTAATGCTATGTCTCTTTTTTTAAAGAAGGTTAAATCTTTGGTCATAATACAATGGATGCACAAACCAGAAAAATGGCTCAGTTATTGGACAATGATCAGTTCTTGGAAAAAGTAGGGTAAGGATGTTGCAAAATCCTTAGGGGAAATGCTTAAATGGAAATATATACATCTCTGGTGATGCAGACTACATTTTTCCATGCATATGTATATTGGGATGCTTAAAATGGAGCATAAGAATTCTTAGTTGTTCAACAGATACCAGAATGTTTCATTCTTATGGGTAATGATGAACAATTTTATAAATGGACTATTCGACAGTGCAACAGCACTCTCAGTGATGCAAACAACTGCCCAGTTTTTGAAATGCCTTATTTTGTAGGGTAAGCATGGGATCTGACGCAGTTCCGGTAAAAGGCCAACCATCCTGGCATGATATTACAATAACAGATTTGGAGCCCGATAATGGATTACTGGTTACACACATCAACCAGACACAAGACCTGCTGGTAAGCAAATATGCAGTAATTCCTCAGATGATGCATTACATTTATAGAAGGGAATATGTGAGGAGACAGAAAATTAATGTTCTATCACTTATGCATTCACAAAAAAGAACACAGTAATTGTTATCACCAAAGCCACAATGAATATAGGCAACTTTTCTTGAGGAGATCTGTGTACCAGCAGGTATATCTCTTGAGGCTAAGTTGCCTGAGAGCCTGTAAGCAAGGTAAAATTATAAATGTTTAGATCCATGAACTTTTTGTTCGTTAAATTTTCATCTACTCTCCCCCTTCCCCTCCACCCCAATTCCTCAACTTTTAAATCAATGAATCAGGCTAAGGAAATTTAAGTCTTCCTGTCCTTCTATAAAATACATAATGAACTTCTTCCATATTGAGCTCTTTATTTTCTATCCCCTCTCTGCCCTCTTATCCGTTCTCTATCACCATTGACGAAATCATTAACCTTTCCATCGCTCAAGCCCACAATATTGGTGTTTCCAGGACTCCTTCCTCTCACATGTTGCCCCCCACGTCCAAGCTATGTCTGAGTCCTTCTGGCTTTTTTCTCCACAACATCTCTAAAATCTGGCCTTCTCTTTCTATCCCTTATTAAAGCTCTCATTGTATCTAATCTTGGTTACTGCAGCATCTTCTCTAACATCCACATCACTCTTCTCAAATCTGTTCAAAGAGCTGCTGTTAAAATTATTTTCTTTGTCCGTTGTTCTGATCATGTTATGTCCTCACCTCTAAATCCCTCCACTGGTTCCTCTTCTCCCCCCACAGGTAAAATTTAAGCTTCTTGTCCAATGTTTCAAAGCCCTGCATAACTAATTATGTACCCTTGTCTTGTTTTGAATTGTCCCCCTAGCAATGCCAGCTTCACTCACCCATTGTTTAGTTTCTTAGAAGGCATGGAGATGTTTATTTTCCACACTATACCCATGCATGGAATGCCCTTCTTCAGCTCATTGACAAGGGCTCTACCCTCTCTGCATTAAAATCCCTCCTAAAGACCCAATTCTGCTGTGATGTTTATAGGGAAATTGGTAGACTTATAAGTACATTCCAGAAGTAATTAAAATTATCTGCCTTTTTTAATTTAAAATCCTGTTAACCTTATTGTGGTGACATGGCCAATCACCACCTTGACCACTCTACTAATTCATTGTACTCCTTACTCTTACACCCTCTGATTGTGAGCTCCTTAAGGTAGGGACCATTACTTCTTGTCTGACTGGAAAATGCCTAGCACATTGTGGTGCTACTGGAAGCAAACAAGTTTTCCATTTTCCTTATTGAGATTTGTACAGATGTGATCATTACCAGTCCTATGGACTATCCAATGTTTGAAATATAGTAGGTTCTTCGGTTAATGGCAGTCTCTGGACCAGCTAGGTCAACTGTTATAATAATTCTTTTCATTTACATGCTGCTGTGTTTATCAGCTGTTCCTCTGTTGTCTTAAATTCACAAAATAAGATTTTTCTGACTGCAATTTCCACCTACCTTTATGCTCCGTGATGTGCTTTTTCACATGTTGCTGGGTTTAAATTGAGAAGGAAATGAAAGCAAATACTATTGAGTATCTAATTTTCTCTATTTTAGGTATCAACTTTCATGAGTATCAGTGCTTTACATCAGCAAATGTATATATTATACACAATAAAATCATCTCCAGTGTCCTTAATGGTTATTCTCTTCTCCATGTAGCAATAGAACTCTTGCATCTTCCTACCTTTTTGTTGGTTATTTCTTAAAAAAATAATAAAGAAAAGAAAGAGAGGAATAGCTTATGGTTCTTTTTGATTCTATGGATAATTAAGCTATTATGAAACAGGAAAATGAAGAGGGACAGTGACCTCTAGTGGCATCACAGTGATTTATTTGTTGAATTACATGTACAGCAGATGCTTGTTTGCAGCAACACCTTGTAAGTTCAACCACTGCTTACGAGCAACATTTCCCCTGAGAACACTTTCCATATTGTGAATTGTTGACACTCCCAATAACAGCAACAGCCGCTTAGGAGCAACATAGCAAAAGGGCACTAATATGTTGCTACTAATAAGTGTCTAATATATTATGTTCCAAGAGGAAATAACAGACTATAATGCCTGTTGAAACTATGTAGCAGGCACCTTCTTTGGTGTCTGCTATAATACACTCCAGACAGCATTCCTTCTGTTCCAGATCCCAAGGCCTCCTGCTTGCTGCAAGTAGATTTGTATCAGTGGCTTAATTACTAAATAATACCTCTTTCCTGCCATCCCTCAGCACTGGCTACATTTGAACAACACTTGCTGTTTCCTATCACTACCTTTAACTTTTCTCCTGCTTCTGATCTACAGAGAGCGCAAAACAGGAAAATGCGATCCAGTGAGGTGCAAACCACAGAAGAATGGCTAAGAAACCACAGTTTAGAATCCATGCAATTAACATTAGAAGATCTCCTAAAGAAGGGCAATATTGTCTTGTGAGTACAATGCCATCCCTTCTTAATCAATCAGTTTGCTTATATTATTCATGTTAAATATATACTTCGTTCTAGGAATGCAAGAAATGCCACAGAACAGATAGAGTTTGCTGCCAAGACAGTTGTTAATTTTGAATCCAAGCTGTCTGAGTAAGTATATAATAATATGTGCTACAGTTTCGAAGTACAAGAGTGATTTCCTTCCTCCAAACTTAGATAGTTGTAAAATGATTTTTTTTCATATTTGATGTTGGGCTGGGTCAACCCTGGAGATGCAACAAATGAAACATAAACAGCAGCTGTGAAAGCTTCCCCCATGCTGCCTTTCTAGTGTACCTCAGTACTGAAAGGCAATCTCTAGGGAATATGGGTTCGCTCAGTGTCCATTAGAACCCCTGGTGGTGGTGGCTTTTGTGATGATACCTGTCAAATAGGATCTTAACAATCAACTCATCTCAGATAGCCTCTGAACATCCGTCAGATGGGTAATGATTTTTGTTTGCTACTGACCTGGATTTGTTTCAAACTGATGACCTAACAGTGAAAGGCTGTATAGCCTGTTATGAGACCTGAGCCACACAGATTCCTGGTATGCTAAAAAAGTGTGTGTGTGTGTTTTGGGGAGGGAGGAAGAAACCTTTTTTTTTTTTTTGAGGTTTGAAGCGTGAGCTTTTTCTACGTAAACCTCTACTCATTTACAGTTTATAATCAACAAGAACAGCAATAAAGTCACTAAAATTGTGAGACAAACCCCCAAAATCAAGGAGATTTACATTTAAAGAACAGATCTGATAAATATGCTCAGTATACTGCAGAATAATATTATAGTATTCCTCTCAATCTTCCATAAATACATCTGTCTGCTAGTTCCTAGGTCTACTGCCATGTATCAGATACAGAGACCCAGATTCCTCAGGATGCCCCTTTTCAGGACTCGCTATCTGTGTATTGTGAATGAGCTGCCTGCAAAATTTTGGTAAAAATAATTAAAAATAGGCTTGCATTCCGGGGAAGTAAAGAGCTTTTATAAAAATCCTTTCTTTTAACCTTTTCTCAGTTCTAAAACCATGAGTATGGTGTTGAAACGCAAGTTATTTAAAAATAATTGTGAAACAGTTTGTTCTAGTGCTGGGACAGCAAATGCTACGTTTCACCCCAATTATAAATCCTTTAAATTTGGTTACATAATTGAAAAAGAGATTTGTAATAGAATCACCAAAACATTTTTCAATACTGATAAATTTGCTCCTTTTGTCCCACAATCAAGAGACTTTACCATTTAAAAAAAAAATCAGTTTGTACGGTTTGGATTAAATAAATCTCCAGCCAATAAGCTAAATAGATAGGATGAATTGATTTGACTTTTGGCTGAACTTTCCTTCATCCATACACACACATCACACACTTTATCCAAACACAACTAATTATAGAGCATTCTGCTGATCTCATTTTTTCAAGGCAATTAGATATTTAAACAATTACAGAAGTTCAGAGGAAGAAGTATTTAAATAATTAACACCACAGCCACTAGTGCTGTATCACAGTTGAGAACGTTGTAAATAGAATATTTGTGGAAGATGGTTGTGCATGTGATGGAAAACTTGGCCAATGATAAAAACAGATCTGAACTTAAATTGACATACCATTCAAGAGAATGCATTATTTAAATGTGTGCACTGTATTTTGTCAGAGCAATTGAACTTTATCACCAGCGAATTCAGTGGCTGTTGGAGGACAGCAGAAAGGTAATGTTAACATTTTAATATGCTTTTAAAGGGGAACCTGCATATGGTGTTAAAGGATAAATTAACTCTTTAATAGTTGTCTAGAATCCCACCGAGAAAGCTTTTTTGTATTTTTCCCATATTGTGAGTAACTAGAGCACAATGGAGCAATGTTTTGTCTTCTCGATTGAGGTTTCATTTAAGATATGTTTTGAGCCTTTATTCAGATGGCTATTTTACTTTTTAAACATAGTCCCTAACTTTCTGACTGTTACCTCCAAAGATTATATAAGCAGGGATTGCATATCGGCAGTATCCAAAAAGCTAGCACCCTTGACTGGTCTGGGGTGGGGGTGGGGGGTGAAATCAGATGTCCTGTTTTTAAAGGGACAGTCCCGTTTTTTGGGACTTTTTCTTATATAGGCACCTATTACCCCCCACCCCTTGTCCTGTTTTTTCACAGTTGCTATCTGGTCACCCTACTGATGGGGATACTTGGAACTGAGTAATCCTTCATTTTCTCAAGTAACAAACATGTCATCTTGGGAGTATTGCCCACTCGGAACAGAAGCTAGAATTCAAAATTCCTATCTCTTTTTGCTCTGTCATTGTCTCATTTTTTTTAATGCTTAAAAAGTAACAGTGACAATGAATATGTAATATTTTAAATGAAAATGGCAGCATAAAGAGGTACATACTGAAATTTAAAGTTAGATCAGCACAAACTATTTAAATGAACATTTTATATGTTTAGGTGTTCGGCCTTATAAAAGGGAACAAAGTTGGACTCCTGGTTGATGTATCGGATATAAGTTGTGGACCTCGACTATTTGAGTTCCAGAAAGACCTTTTGGTAAATAATTCTGAAAGAGACTCTGACTCTTAAAGTAAGTTAAATAAGACTCTCCGAGTGCAGGGGAGAAAGTAAGTGTAATAATCATTTGCTTACATATTACTCTAAGTGTCAACAGTTAATTTGCTGGAGATGTATAGATTTACCTTAATCACTTTTAAAGTATAAATTATTTGTTTAATATCCAGATTCAAAAATTTTAAGCATCTGCCACAATAATAAAAATTGAAGACCTGACTTCAAATATTAACCAGCCCCAGACATACGTGCTTCAAAAGCATTTGCTAGAGCAGCGGTTCTCAACCAGAGTTCCAGGGGCCCCTAGGGGGCCGCCAAGCAGGGCCAGTGTTAGACTTGCTGGGGCCAAGGTCAGAAAGCTGAAGCCTCACAGTGTGGGGCTGAAGTCCAGGGCTCCCAGACCTGCCATCTGGAGCTGAAGCCGAATCCTGAGCAACTTAGCTTTGTGGGGACCCCTGTGGCATGCGGCCCTGGGCAATTGCCCTGTTTCTTACCCCCTAATTCTGGCCCTAGCTTTTATATGCAGAAAAACAGTTGTTGTGACAGTGGTGGACTGTGGAGTTTTTATACATGTTGAGGGGAAGCCTCAGAAAGAAAAAGGTTGAGAACCCCTGTGCTAGAGTAATGTACATAATAGAAAGAAATAGTTCATAGTACCTGAGAGCCAAGTTGTACATGCAGTACTATGCCTATAAAGAATAGGATGCAGTTGCAGTAAAGTGTGCTTTTTGTTGGGTCAGGACCTTGCTGACTTACAGTCTCTTCCCCAACTTCCAAAAGAAACAAAAGTGTGTTTTTCTGTTGTTCTTTATTTTTACAAAGTGTTTCTAGTGAGGATTATTAAAGGTAGACACTATAATGTCACAATAACAATTCTATTTTCTGGTTTTGAAGCTTTCTGTGTACAATCTTTCTTCATATACCAGTGAAGGTTACTTAAAATTGATTGGCGCCTACTTCTTTGTTAATTCGTGCAGCATAAGTAAAGATACTTCAAGAAAATTGTTACTCTCCAGTTGACAAGGGCCTAGAATGCCCTAACTAAGGGATAGCCCTAGAAGTGAAAGCTACTTTTATCTGACATCCTATCATAGCTGCTTCATTCTTTTTCAGTTGCTCATATGATCACAGCCCAATAGGTGAACATGTGCTTTCTGAATCAATATCATTTCTCTCTCATTTGCTTGCCTATTAAAGGGTGCTGATGGAATTGACACAGTATGTATTTTCCCCATTTAACCAACTGAATGGGAATACTATGTCAGCATGGTGCACAAGGACTAGGTTAAGTTGCTGTATCTCAGTGAGCCACACTAAAACTAAATCTGTGTCACTTCAGTTCTGAACCTAGTTCTCCTCTATAGTAGCTCAGAATATTACAGTCTGAAGTGACTTTAGCAAATCACATTTTTTTTCTTGTATATGATAACTCCAGTGATAGCAGGGATATTAACTCACTAACATTTTTTTATTAAGTGTCTAATAGATGAACAGCTGTGTTATAAGAAGCAGTTATATTTCCTCTCCTTTGGTACTGAGATTTCATCTCTATGGGAGAATCCAACAAACGTCAATGTGCGCATGTAAGTATGTTTCCTAGCTTATAACAATGGGTTTTCAAACAGGGCCTCCTTTTAATTAGGAGCAGTGTTGTGCTCATAATGAATTGTAGCTGTAGTTTTGTGCCTTCAGTGATTTGCCAGAAAAAATACAGAAATAAATTGTGAGTACAATGCAAGTGAGTCTGCTCATTCATACAGGTAAATCACACAGGAGATCTTAGCCATCAACCAGGAGGTATGTGATCTTGATGCTGAATAAAAAAGGCCATATACTGCTTAAGTGTACAATAACTTTTTTTAATTTTGTCTTCCTAGCCTAGATGAAGCAAGACAGTGGGTGCAGGAGCTGCAACCCAGTGGAGGCTGCAATTTGCTGAAAGCTTTAAAGAAGGTCCTTACAATGAGGGAACTGAATTCATTGGTTCTTATTGTAGGAAGCTGGTAGGTCCACTATCTAAACTGGCAATAAACGTTAACTTGCATAAAGAATTAAATGCTTCAGATTTATACTTTCCACCTAATTGTAAATTAGGCTAGATTTTTATCTTTTAAAGAGACATTGTTGACATCCCCCTTTCTTCAGTTCTTCCCTCATTTACATGTGTGCTATTTTTTTCTATTTTAATCCTTATTACTTGCTAATCCTCTCTGTAACAATGTGAAAATAGTTTTCCTTTCCAAATTTGTCCTCTTGTTGATAAATAGAATGTCTAACGCTAGTATTGTGTCAATAAAAATTCATCAGCATCGCTGAGGATTTCAGTGGGAATGTGCATGGCTCTGGAATTGCTCGTTGACCTCTGTAAAGTAGCATTGTGTGTTCATACTAATCTACTTTCTGTGATCATGAGCAGTGGAGCTGATGGAATGGTTTAAAAAATAGAATCCATAATGCTTTGGCCAGCAGCCAGTGTTGAGCTAACACAAATTTTGGACTTAAATTCTGCAGTCTATGGTGTCCGTTTTAAAGTTTGCATAATTTAAATGAATGAGTGCAAGAAAAGGATAATATATAAAGGACTCTGGTGAGTGCATAGGTAACCAATATGGACTAATTCCATTATATTTACTTATTAAATTTATTTTAAAGGTTCATTGAGGAGACTGTTGGCTTTGCTAAAGTGATATTTGGGGTAGTCAGGATCCAAATTCCATTTTAACTGAACCACCAACACTTAGGAGATTCAAAGAAAGGTTTCCAGATTTGGCTCAGGTCTGATTTATTATGGTTTTACAGTAGTCCCACAACAGCAGAGAAGGGGTTAAGGAGAACTTCTGGGCCCAGCTAGCCCCACCCTGCTATGCCTGCAGCCAGTGCCAAGCCTGGAGGGGAGTTAAAAGGAGGGATCCTGGCTCGGTTCAGGCCTGATTGGCCAGGAAGGAAGATGGAGCTCTCTGCCTGAAGGGAGTTTTGCCTGCAGAGTTGCATAGAGCGGGGCCTGCTAATCGGAGCAGCAGTGGGAGGAGAAGTTAGACTCTAGGGAGCGAACCACACACGAGTAAGGGACTGTTTGGCAACCAAACCCAAAGGAAAGGGCCTGTACACCCCATGGGAAGAATGGTGGATGGCCCAATGTTGAGTTGGATTTGCTTTTTGTTTAAGAACATTTTGGAACTAAACCTCTCCCACCCACCCACTCCCCACCGCAGAAGGGGATAGGACTGAAGGGACAATTAGCCAGTAGGGTTACCATACGTCCGGATTTTCCTGGACATGTCCGGCTTTTTGGTCCTCAAATCCCCGTCCGGGGGGAATTGCCAAAAAGCCGAACATGTCCGGGAAAATACTCCCAGCTTTGTTTTGCCGGCATCCCTGCCCCAGTCCCCTGCTTACCTTAGAGCGGCTCCGGCAGGCTGCGAGCTGCAGGCGGATTCCCCCGCGGCGGCAGCGGCGGCTGCTACTGCTCCCCCCAGACACCTCGGCTCTGTGTAGCTAAAGAGCCAAGCTGCCCGAGCGCTACCGGCTTCACGGTTTGCCGGGCAGCCCCCAGACCTCCAGACCCTGCGCCCCCGGCCGCTTCCCCAGCGCAGCCGGCTCTTCAGCTGCACAGAGCTGAGGTGTCTGGGGGGAGCAGCAGCAGCCGCCACCACGGGGGCTGGGAGGGAGGAGGGGGAATGCAGGGCGCTCAGGGGAGGGGACGGAGTTGGGGCGGGGACTTTGGGGAAGGGGCGGGGCCAGGGCCCCGTGGAGTGTCCTCCTTTTTTAATGTTTAAATATGGTAACCCTACAGTGGGCCAAAGCCTGCCTCAGTGGGGTGCCCGGAAGTTCCACAGTGGGGTGCTCCCCCAACCACACCAGTACACAAAATCAGAGTTATGGTTGCACCGTAATTTTCTGTTCTACAGAGTGTGCATCTCAGTGTCTCGCCATTTTTAAAACGCTTTTTTTCTAAACATGCTATGGAGAATTTGAACCAACGGTCAGCCACTAATTCATATGTGTATGGAATGATGATGATTTTTAGGAAATTTGAGGAAACTGGAATACTGGAAAAGCCTGATTCCTTCCCTCTCCCTCTCTCTCTTCCCCATCCCCAACCCCCCCCCCGCCCCTCCCTCCAAACACACACAGAGTACACATAAGTTTCGCCCTGTTGGTGCTTGAGCAGGAACATTATGACATCAGCCATGCATCACTCTCTCACTCCAGTTTATTTGGGTTGTCATGACAATGGCTGCCTTGGATAACTGGTTTACCTCAGACTCCTATAATATTCTTACAAAGAAGAGTCCCAGGAGGCGTTGTAAGGAAAGCAGACTGAGTTTGGATAAGCTTCTGGTGTTCCCCTTTCTGGGGAAAGTTGTACTGTTTCTTCTCTTATTGCTTGTTCCTTTCCTCAGAAAAGGTTATATGAAAATAAGATGCAAAATTCAGCTCCTTTTCATATAGATTGTTTATCTGCTTCTTATAAATTGCGGGGGGGTATGGCTTTCTGAATGTTTACCTTTAAGAAAGTGAGAAATTATAGCTGAGAGTCCCTAATCAGTTTTCTGGTACAATTTAGAAGTTTTAGTAAAATTGAAGTTGCATTTATAAAAAGTTATGTTTGAATACAATTTAATTAAACTACTTTCAATGTCAACATGCTATTGAGTGGTGAAATATGGAGCTTCACAATGATCAATGGCAATAAAAATGGTAGTCTGAGGTAAATTCACTGAAGGCAACTTATGTGTAAGCGCTTTATTAATTAAATAGCACAGGTATAAAAGATTTTTTTTTTCTATTAAAGAACTAAGGAAATTGAAAGACAAAAAAAATCATTTAAAGTTGCTCTAATAAATAAATTAAACTACAAAAAATTAGGAAATACAAAGTTAAGGCTTAAGAACATTAAAAGTTTTCAAAGTCAAGCACTCTCAAATTAGGAAATGCCAGAATGAATGTTGCCCAAGCAGACCCAGTTTGGCCCCTTTGTGTATATGCATTATGATACAGCCTTTAATTACATGTGGAAGTGAATACATGTGGAAAGTTTGTTGTATGTGGCTTGCCCAGCATCACACAGGAACTTGTGAACCAAGAAAATTTGTTCCAGAAGTCATTACAGACAAATAGTTTCATAGGATTCCATATTTTAGAACTTGCTTTTCAGAGTAGAACCACACTTGAGGAACTGTTGAAAAGGGAGCAGATACACAAATGTATGAAAAGTTACAAAATGGCAGGTACCCCTTTTTGCCTAATGCTTAAATTATGTTCCTGCAATTTGATATTTCTCCTCCACCCCTGCCACACGCACATCAGTTTTATCAGCATGACCTTTTCTACTCTTTGTTTGATGGAATTGTGGATGTCATTTTTCATTAGCCCTGATCAATCTTCGGAAATATTGTCTGACTATATTCAGCAGTGTACCGTGGGGAGAAAGCTGCTGATACACACCATTACATATGAGTGTAGCAATCATGTTCCTCCTGTAAGTAATCATTCTTTGTTCGTGTCTTAAAAATGACCTGTCGTTTGTTTCCTTTTAAGCTGTAGTTAAGATGTTTTGTACATTAATAGATTTACGGAAGTGTTAAATTATGTTTTCAAATATTTATTGTGGGACCTCAATCTCCAGTAGTGAGTGCTGTGAAATATTTCCCCTTTAGAAGGAAGAGGTTTAATTAAGGCTTCACCTCTGGATTAAAATGCCAATCTGTGACCAATCTGGTCACCTGTTATCAGTCTCTTCAAGCTATGTTAGTTGTTTTCCTATTCCTAAGTATAACAGCCTAGAAAAGATGACAGCATCTTAAAATTGTTTGCAGCCCTTGCTACACACAGCTAAGGGTGCTATGCTACTCTGTTTGTTTTAGAGAACTGATTAGCAACAAGAAATCCTATAAATTGGGATGCCCAAATCTTAAGTAACTTTTCTTCTCTTCATATACGTAGGCTGTTTTAAAGAACCTTGCAGAAGTTGTTGGAGGCCGTTATCACTGTTATTCTTCAAAGAGTGAGGTAGGTTTAGGCTAGAAGTACACAGAACAACTTTTTCTTTTGTTTGTTTGTTTTTGTTTGTTTATTTTCATGCAGTCACTCTTGGTGAAATAGGTTCTCGTCTTTGTAGCAATTTATAGTAAAAAGAATTGGTAACTAAGGTCTTTGTTCAGGAAAGCACTTAAGAGCTTGCTTAAAATTAAATATATACTTAAATGCTTTCAAGAATCAGGAATGCTCTCCTAAGGGTGCAGGAGACTTCTGCAGATATTCTGCACATATAGTGGGACCAGGAACAGGGCCGTGGCTGCGGGGGGACGACACAGACAGAGGTAAGGGGGCCAAGGCTGGGGCTGCAGCTGGGGGTGGGTCTGGGGCCGGAGCTGGGAGCGGGCCCCCGGCCGGACCGCAATGGGGGCTGGCAGCGGGGTCCAAGGCTGGGGATGGGGCCAGGGTGGAGCGGGGTTGGGTGGCGCTCCCTCCCCGCCCCATGGGGATTGTACTGGCCCTGCTGTGGCCCATGAACGTTCTTCTGTGCCACCCTAGGAGGGCACGCTCCACTGATTGGGGACCAGTGGTCTAACTTCTAAGTAGCATGAAAGCTATGGACTTTATCATTGAAGACTAATTCAAATATTTCATGTTCACTAAATAATGGGAGAAATTTCTGTACACAATCTTAATAGATACAACTACATTTACTCTGTTCTGCGAGGCAGCATCATTGGTAGTGCCCATAAAATAACTGGTAAACCAGTGTCAGAAGAGCTGGCATTTTGCTTGATGTTTTACTATGAAGCATAGAGAGACAAGGTGGATGAGGTAATATCTTTTATTGGACTGACTTCTGTTAGTGAGAGAGACAAGTTTTCAAGCCACACAGAGCTGAAGAAGAGCTCTGTGCATCTCAAAAGCTTGTCTCTCTCACCAACAGAAGGTGGTCCAATAAAAGATATTAACTCACCCATATTGTCTCTCTAAAAACTTGGACCGACACAGCTACAACTACACTGAATACAACATAGGAATTGTAGAATCCTTTAGACCTTTTTTCCTCTTCTTGTTGCATAACAGAATTACGATAGTAGCGATGTTTATCTACTGCTTTGTGAATCCCAAAAAGCTAAGAATATTCTCAGCAGCATCAAAGAAACTTTCCAGGGAAGGATTGGTGATTCAGTTATTGGTAGAGTACAAGATGTAAGTACAGTATTTGTTTTGTTTTCAGGTAATCTTTGTATAGCACAGACATGCAGAACTCAGTATTAATTATCAGAATAGGGAATACAAACAGAACACAATGATAAATTTAAATGCTATTTACTGGCTGTACTTTGTAAGATCAGATAAATACTAACAAATGATAAGGGAAAGCTTTGAATGGATCCTCAATGGATTCATTCTAGGTACAATTATTTTGGTAAACTGAAATACTTACCGAAAAAGAGAGCAGCAGGGAAAATATTTTTTTAAACACAGGGTGTGGCCATAATGGACAGCAAAACAAATGCTGGACTACCTAAAAGCTAGCCTCATTCATTAACTTTTATTTCCATTTCCAACCTCCCCATGTCCGTGGTGAAGTTGGGAAAAAGAAAAAGGATATTTTCCTCTGCCTTTCTCTCCTTCCATAAAGCACCTGAAGAATTTGCTGCACTGCTTTATTCAGATGGAAATGCTGCTTGATCACATCTTTCTGTTGGCTTTGACTTGCGTAGAAGAAGCTATGTTGTCTTGTATTCCACATCTTTTTCTTTGCCACATACACTAGCCATCATATACTTGCTGGGGGCCTTACAACCTAGAAACAGCTTAATAACTCATCTGTGCTTACCAACCTTAATGTAAATGAGCTTAACAGCTCTCTTTTTTTTAAATTTAGATTCATAGAAGATTTTTTTTTTTTTAAACAAAGTACGCTTTTCTGTCTCCCAGGTAAAAGGGGCAATGCTGTGCAGGTGAATGGGTCCTCTCCTCCAGGGGATTTGGAGGCAGTTAAAGAGGACTTCCATCAGGTGTCACTAGGACTTTCTCATGGACTCTAGAAATGCCTGTTTCTAAGGCAAGGGAAAACACAAGCTGATAGGAGCTTCTGCTTGCATTTCTTTCTCTAGATATGTTTAACATCTCCCAGAATAGGATTTTTGACAAAATTTAACTCCCTCCTTTGTAAGGAGATAATTCTTGAGCATTTTATAGGCATAATAAGTGTTATGACAGCACTAGGGCACAGCAAGTGCGGTACGTATTTCTGCCAGCTCTGTAATTACCAAGTGGAAACAAACCCACACTGTAGTATTTTTGAAGGCTATGCTTCTCCAAACTAGTTTGTGTCAGTCCAGAAACTTGTTGGCCAGACAAGCTACAACAGGGAACCATCTGCATGATCTTCTTCTCCATAAGTTCTAGTGTGCTCTGTAAAATTAGGATATTTATCCCTTTTTGAAAATTTATTTATATGTAACCCTTCTGCCAGGCAAAACCAGCAGCAACCAGGGCCAGGTTCAATATCTAGGGGTTCCTTTTCATCAATACAAGACAGAACCAACTTGAGCCCCCACCCAGTAACCAGGGAAAATTACACACCACCCCTGGGCGCCTCTGAGAGGCAATACTTCCCCACTCGCAAACACAGAGTCTGAGTGTAGAAAAGAAACTTTTAATAAAAGGAGGAAAGTAACTTGGCATTAATTTGGGAAAACACTGCAAACAGGGTTCACAAACATACACCATGTGCAAAAGACCTACCCCAAGTAAGTTGGGCAGTGTCCTTTTCCCCTCAGGTTCTTAAGTCCAGCAACCCAAAAGTCCCTTTAACATGCCCGTCCCTTCTCTGCACTCCTCTCACAGTTGCTGTCCTTGGTCAGTGCAGACCCAGAGTTCAAAGGTGCATCTGCACAGTTCACCTCCCACCCCAGGTGAAGGTAAGGAGGGACCTTACTTGCTCCACTGCCCGGGCACTCACCCACCGCCCTTCTCTGCCAGCCGCCCTGCTGGCCACTTGCTCTGCTCACCGCCTCAACAACCACTTGTTCGTCAGCCGACTGTCAGTCACCTTCTGCTACCACCTGCCTCTCTGCTGTGACCTCTGCAAATCAGTTTCTTAGTGATTTTCAGCTCTTTGCAGGCTGGGCAGAAACACTGCCCCATCTCAAGTGATTTCAACTCTGGGAAGAAACCCAGTCCCACCACAACTGATTTCAGCTCTGATTGAGCATTTAAAATAACAAAAGAGTCTCCTAATGAAGCCTATTTAGCTCTTTCTTTGAACAGCGGAGAGGAACAGGTCAAACCATTCTGGGGACTCCTAAGGAGAGTCTACCCACCACCTGGCTGGGACACCTGTCCCCACCCCTCTTACTTTCACAGGGTTCCAGCATTCGAGCCCCTGGCTTAACAAGGTCCTTTCAGCTGAGGGTGACCCCTCTCATTTGGGACAGGTTAAGCATTGTGTATTCCTACAATAATTACAACATTGGTAGCAGCATTTCACTACCCCTGCATTCAGTACTAACATGATTTGTAACCCCACACCAGCCAAAGTTGATTACTTTGAGCAAAACACCACTGTAATTGCTGGATATCTCAGCAGAGCAGGAGCAAACTGTATTCACATAAACACACACAAACTCTCTCCCCCTCCCAGCTAGCTGACAGGGAAGCATTCATTCAGACCCTTCTTTACATCTCTCTCTCTCTCTCTCTCTCTCTCTCTCTATTGCAGATAACACCTAGGAGTCCCTATCCTGGATCAGGGCCCTATTGAGGCTGTTGAGCTTAAACTGACAGCTGAATATCCACAAGGAGATGTTAGAAAGACAGGCTGAGATTTTAATTTGGATAGAAGAAGACAGTAGAAAGGTAGATCTGTGTTTGTTCAGCATTGAGATCATAGTTGCAGAGGTGTTTTATTAATGTGATTACCCAGAGATAAATTGGAGAGGGAGATGAGTAAGGGGACCCAGAACAGAGCCCTTTAGGACCCCACAGAAAGTTGGAGGGGAAGGATGAGGAGGATTCTCCAGATGAGACACTGAAAAAGCAATTAGAGAGGTAGGAGGAGAACCAGGAGAGGACGGAGTCAAAAAGGCTGAAGGAGGATAAAACTTCAAGAGCAAAAAGCATGGGTTGAAGTCAGCTGACGGGTTGAGGAGGATGAGTATGAAGTATTGGTTTTGAGGTTTGGCCCAGAAGAGGTCACTAGAGACTTTGTTGAGAGACTGATCAGAGGAGTGCAAGGGGCACTAGCCAGACTGGAGAGGATCCAGGATGGAGTTAGAGGAGAGGAACTCTAGGAAGAAGTTGTAGACAATGCATTCAGTGAGCTTAGAAATGGAAAAGAGAAGGAGGGCTAGTTGGAGAGGCAAGTGGGGTCAAGGGAGGTTGATGAGAGAAAATACATATTTCTGGTGCAAAGGGAATAAACTTAACCTAAATTAAACCTAAAGCCTACTTCTTTTCTGTAGTATAAATAAATGCATGGAGACTCGGTTTAAGTGAAATGATGTACTTTGTTTGCAAGAAAGTATTATCTGGGTGTGTTTTTTAACCACAACCATTTCTGTTTGACCAAAGAGTGTCAGATGTAGCAGTAGTGGAAACACATCTCAGCGTAGTTGAGAGGAAATCCCTGGTCAGCAGCCAGAGGAGAAGATAATGTTGAGAAATTTAACTGTAATTTTGTTTCAGTTTTTATAAACAGTAATATTTTAATAAGCATACTGGGGCAAAACTCTGCCCCATGGAGAACAAATCCAAATGGCTCCCTATTGTTGTAGAATTGGCCAGCAGGCACACTAGTCCTTGGACTGACATCTGGTCTATTTTGAAGAAGCATGACTTTCTACACTACTGCACAGTGAGGGGCACCACTTCTGCTCCTTTTATATATTTTGTACAGCCCTTGATAGTTATGGAGTTGTTAAGAACATGTAGAACAGTTTTTGAGCCCTAGTGCTGCAGTAATAATGTGCAATCCCATTGAAGTCCACAGGTTTGCAATGTGTCTAGCACAATGTATGCAGTGGAATGCTGTACTCCAAAAGCTATTTTAAAAGGGATTATTGGAAATGTTATCTATGTTCAAAATATTTTACAGCATTCTGTCAGTTTTTAGTTAGCTGTGCAACTGGTACCTCACATTTTAGCATATGTAAAACTGCTATGGCAAAATTATCTTGATACATTGGAGAATTGGTCTCAGATCAACAAGATTAAATTCAATAAAGAGAAATGCTACGTTTAGGAAGGAAAAGTCGATACACAAATACAAACGGGGGAAAAAACTGGCTTGGCATTAGTATTGCTGAAAAGGATCTGGGGGTTATAGTGGATCACAAATTGACCATGAGCCAGCAATGTGATACAGTTGTGAAAAAGGCTGTTATTATTCTGGAGTCTATTAACAGGAGCATTGTGTGTAAGACACAAGAGGTAAATGCACCACTTGTACTCCGCACTGGTGAGGCCTTAGCTGGAGTATTGGGTCCAATTTTGGGCACCACACTTTAAGAAAGATGTGGACAAATTGAAGAGAGTCCACAGAAGGGCAACAAAAATAATAAAAGTTAGTTTAAACTGCAGCAAAGGAGATTTAGGTTAGATATTAGGAAAAACTTCTCACTATAAGCATAATTAAGTACTGGAACTGGTTATCAACAGAGGTTGTAGAATCTTCATCACTGGAGGTTTTTAAGAACAGGTTAGACAAACATCTGTCAGGGATGGTTTAAGTATATTTGGTCCTGCCTCAGTGCAGGGGACTTGGACTAGATGACCTCGCAAGGTCCCTTCCACCCCTACATTTCTATGCTTCTATGTTTTAAAATTGAGAAAACAAATACTGATATTTACATAAAGCATTTTTTAAATCTGTCTAGATTTCCAAAGAATTTACCAAGTTGACGCCTGCTAGTTTCCTACCCAAGCCTCCGAAGCATGAAGGACCTCTTGTTATACAAATGCCAAGCTTCCTGGCCAAAACCTCAGCAGCCTGGTTAAAGACAAATGGATTGAAAGGTATTGCATATAAAAGAGCTTAATGTGGTATGAAGCATGGATTACAAAATAAGTGTATATTTCATTTAGCATTTTCCTTGCTTGCTATAGCCAAGAAGTTAAGCCTTTATCAAGTTTTGGCTCCTAATGCTTTTTCACCTGTGGAAGAATTTGTGCCTATTCTTCAGAAAACAGTGTCATCAACTCTGCATGAGGTAAATAATTGGAACCTGTTCCTCCTCCTCCATATTCCTTCATCTATTACACAAGATAGTGATGACTCATTTTAATGTATGTTCGCTTTCACAAAGCTGCAGCTCTTTCCTCTCTGGAGCCCACTTTATTAATCAAGTGCTCTTTGCTTTTTAAATGTCCTTAGGTAAAACCATTGACTGAAAAGTCAGCCTGATGTCTAAGCTATGTTTGTAATTCTTCAAAGAAATATTTAAAATGTTTCTACAGTATTGCTGTGCCGATGCACTGTTTCATGGGCAATTTAGATAAGTAACCAGAGTATACTGATTGAAATTTTCAAAGCAGCACAGATGGGTTAGCCAGATATTATTCACACATGTGTGGTAATTTTCCAAACCTCAGGCACTGCATTGCGGGAAGAGTTAAGGCAGCTGGCTGAACTAGTGCAATTGCAAGGTTTGTAGCTTCCTGTGCAGACTACGAGTAAATAATTGTAGACTGCACTGGTTCACCCGGATCTGAGCTAAAGACCTCATCCAGGGTGTTGCAACCAACACTTTCATAAAGTGCTTGGTAGACTGTTTTTGTGGAGACAAGTTATTATTCGTGTGTTGCAAACACTGTGTTCCAAACAACATCTTTCCAAGATGGCCTCCGCGTAGTCTCATTGTTGGGAAACATGACCGTAGCACTATCTACCTTTTCCAGCATTGTGACTATACAGAGCCAGTGCCCCTCAACTACAGTTAATGTTACCTGGAAGCTCTCTTTGCAATATGGGTCAGTCAGTTGCTCCAGCTATATGTGGGAGAGAAGAGCAGACATCTAAGACCATGACTCCAAACCTATTGTTGCGAATTATACCTATAGGTCACGCGCAGTTCGAGTCTAGGCTGAGGCACAAGAACCAAGTCCACAACTGCAGAGAATTACAGAGATAACAGGTTTATTACACTCGAGTGTGGTGCCCCCCCTGCTAGTCAGGAGGGGACTCAGAATGCAGGTTACACAGAGATTATATACTTTTTAGCAAAGCATGCTGTCCTCGTGCATTGTAAGTCATAGCCAATAAACAAACTTTTTCCTTATCTACCACCTATCCCCTCTAGGCATGCTGCCCGTGCTGCCTAATGCTGCAGCTGCTTAGGCATGCGGCTAGCTTGTTTCTCAACTGCTGCCCTTATCTTCTTGTGTCCAAATGCCTCCCCTTCTCCCTCCTAGTACATGGAATGCTTGCTTCTAACTAATAGTGGGCCTGAAACACAAAATGGAGTTCCATATGCTGTTTTCCCTTAACACTATCACCATCCCCAGTATAATCTAAGAGGAAGTCAAAGAGTTATTATACATCTGACCTGCGCCTCGGTTCTACTCTATCACAAGAGATGCACTTTTCAGCCCTGGCACTACCATTTGAGTTCAGTTGCCAACCCTCCTATATCAATACTGACTACAGTGGTTCTGTCAGTTCCAGAAACCTTGGTACCACATAGAGAAACGAGATCTACATCGATCCCCATAGTATTAGAGCCCTCAATACCGCCTCCATCAGAGCAATCAACCTCTGCTCTGGCTACATTTGCAACATCTGGATTAACTGTTGCACTGGAACTGGAACCTAACCTTCCAAACACGACACCATTACCTACATCTACAAAGCCTCTGTCAGTACCTAGGGTACTGATAAGGAAGATTTAACTTCGTCCAGCCTCATCAGCACCCAATATCTAGATCTCAGGGAGAATTGTCTAGAACCCCCCAAAGTTCTTCAGAGATCAGCTTTTCTCTAGAGGAAGTTTATTCTTCTGAATCTTTTTCATTAGCTTATAGCAGAAGTTCTTCTTTCATAGCAGATACTCCCTGCCTGAGTAAATCCATGAGCGGGAATCAAAAAAGGTCACATCATCTTGCTGTGAGAGACATGGATCGGGCAAAGTGCAGACTCCCTGGATTCCTCCACCATGATCTCATATGCCATATCCTTATGGTATGCCATCTTGGTCTTATGAAATCCTCAACCTCGTTATTTAGGACCATATTTTTTGAGCACGCCTCCACACCTCATCCAGGAATAGATGGCCTCCTACAGTTGAGCCTCCCAAATCAATGCAACAGTCTCAACAGCATGGTCTTTGTGATTCCAGACAGGATGTACAGAGTACTGATCATCATCATCTGGAGGAACGTGTGACCCCTTCTGCATCTTTGGCAATTATTTCGTCCTCCCCAGAGGAAGCAGTTAATCCTTCATTACCAGCTAAAGATGACAATTTTATGACACTCCTGTTAATACACCCCAGTATGATATTATCCTCTTTCGCAACTGCATCACATTGTTGACTCATTCAGCTTGTGATCCATTTAACCCACAGAACCTTTTCAGCAGTACTACCACTGAGCCAGTTACTCTCCATTTTATAGTTGTGCATTTGATTTTTTTCTTCCTATGTGAAGTATTTTTTCACTTGTCATTATTGAATTTTATCTTATTGAATTCAGACTAATTCTCCAATTTGTCATGGTCATTTTGGATTCTAATCCTGTCCTCCTCAGTGCTTGCAACCCCTCCCAGCTTGCAGTGTTTCTACTAGGCCGTCTGAGTGCCAAGGGTAGTTTATCAGCATATAAGAAGGGCACACTAATGTTTTGTAGTTCTCCCGTATTCGATAAGCTTCCTTGTCATTGTCTGTTAGCCTCCTGGTTACAGCAGGGGGCTGAGGGTAGAGGTAGGGCATTTTCAGTGAGGGGAAATCAGCTCTAAAACTTCTGTTGGGCTTCCAGAAACTAATTTTTTAAATTGTGTTTTACAATCTGATGACACTGTAAAGCTTATTCTCCAAAGTGGGATTTTGGGGGGTTGTTGTTTTTTTGAGGGGGAAAGGTTGTTTGATTGGTTTGATATGGGTTTTTTGGGGGGGGGTGGAGGAAGGGGTTGTCTCCTTGGGTGAATATAATCAGAATATGTATCCAAATCTCTCTATTATTTTCATATTACCTGAAGTCATCATACACTGATGGAAAAATGAGGTAAAGTATTTGTTTTCAATTGTGTAGCATTGCTGCCACAGAGAGCAGTATTCCTAGTTGTATGACCCTAAATAACTTCTCTGGACTGGCCTTGTGAGATTCTAAATACTTTCAGCTTCCTTGAACTTCATTGGAGTTGCGAATACTCTTGCAGGAGTACCTTGCCGCACTGGCCCCCAAAAAATAACTTTTTAAAAAAAGTATAATGCCTCATTGTATGGCCTGCTCAGAAAGCTTTCATCCTGTATAGAACATCCAGTCCAAAGAGGTTGTCTGATAGATTTTTATCTGAAAAAGTAGTATTTATTTGAAAGTGTGATGCCTAATCAGTGCAGGTTTAAATATCCTTCTGTGTTCTGCCTCTTAGGCTCACGGAACCAATTTCAGCCCTGATGTAAGCAGATGAAACTCCATAGACTTTGAGTTTTCTTACATTTATGGATTTAAATCAGACATATAATGTCATTAACTATCGTCTGTGTATTTCTTCATTAATAAACTCAATGGAAAGAATGTTATGTTTATGTAACTTACAACATACATGTTGCTTTAAACAGCTGAGTGTTTTCTCATCCTTTCAGAAAGCAATGATGCAGTTTGAATGGCATGATGGGACTCTGAAAAATGTTCACGTGGACCCACCAATATTATATGACTATCAGGTGAGTTATTAATATTTGTCTAGTTGGTCCTGCTATCCAGTACTACATGCACACCTAGTTATTCCATCTCAGTCATTATCCTGCTCTGAGAAAAGGCCAGCAACAGAGAGGGTTCACAGGCACAGTGGGTTACAAAACGAGATGCTTACAGCTGTCATTACTGTATCTGCAGCATACAGGAGCCAGTAACCTGGTTGGATATATGAACAGATTCATCTAACAATGAAAAATTCTAAACAAGAGGAATAGGTCTGTCAGGAGCACTGCTGGACTAGTGCCAAACATGCTTTGTTGTCCAGCAGCAAGTTATTTTGAACATGTAGTAATTATTCCATTCTATTCTGGTTTTACAGTATTAAAAGCAGTAACTCCCAAACCCACCCTAATACAATCCTCTCCTATAATTTCATACCTTAATTACGAGTATGTCCCCATTCTATTCAGTCTGAGAAGTAAACAAGTCCAATAAAGCAGAATGCCTAGCAGTCATTGGTCAGACAAAAAAAAAAACTAGGGCATATATTGGGCGTTTTAGCAAGCAAAGCACTCACAAAGCTCCGACAACTGCTCTGTGATATGGCTGCAGTCTATGGCAGTAAGACAGAGCACCCTGCTACCATGGCAGGCCCAGACAGCTCACATGCAGAAAGAAGAGACAGGCAAAGAATTCTGAGGTCAAGAATTTGATTCCAGGGCTTCATAAAGCATAGATTAAACAGAAATTGTTGCCCTGCAAAACAGTGCATTGTATAAAGAGCTTCCTCCATGACCATCACCAACGAAGTGACTCTGCCGGGATTTTCCAACTGAGCAACAGATGATGCACAACACCTGGGGGGAGGAGACTGAGGAGAGTGGTGAAAAACTAATAATACCAGATCAGTGTAGGACACTGAGGGCAACCTGTGGCAGCTTGGAAGCAGAAAGTGACAGAAACATGACAGTCTATATCAAGGGGAAATTTGCAGGAATAAAAAGCGGATGATATGAGTTGTGATGCCACATGGGTCTAGATTTAGAACACCAAATCACTGCTTATTTCTACAACATGGGCTCTGTTCTGAATATGTTTCCACAGCATCCAGCACTGCTGAAATATTTTGGGGTGAGGGATAGCTCAGTGGTTTGAGCATTGGCCTACTAAACCCAGGGTTGTGAGTTCAATTCTTGAGGGGGCCACTTAGGGATCTGGGGCAAAATCAGTACTTGGTCCTGCTAGTGAAGGCAGGGGGCTGGACTCAATGATCTTTCATGGTCCCTTCCAGTTCTAGGAGATACGATATCTCCATTAATTTTTGTTTGTTTGTTTTGTTTTTGTTTTTGTTTCAGGTGTACTGCTGTTACACCTAAAAAGAAGCAGTATTGTCAGGTGATAGGAGAGTAGACAGACAGGAGTCAGGAGACATAGGCAAAATTCAAAATATAGTCTGATTTGCCATGTGACCTGAAAATTACTTACCCTTTCTGTGCCTCAGTTTCTCCATCAATTAATCAGGGTAATTCTTACCTACCATTGTAAAGCGGTTTGAGATTAATGAATGAAAAGTTCTGTATAAGTGCTAAGTGTTAATAATCATCAAAGGGCCATCATAGAAATGTTCAGTTTATAGTCCTTAGTAGCTCTGCATATCATATTTGTGAGTCGCATTTTAGTCTCAGGTTTGGATGATCATTCCCACAATAGCCTTTCCATATGTTTGGATGAAATGTAATTTATGTAGCCATAAATGCTAGGGCTCACCTCTGAGCAATGTAGCCAGACCTGTTAAAGAATAGAAAACAGGGAACTCTTGTCTCCTGACTATACATCTTTCTCCGCCCCCCCCTTCCATAGATGCACCGGTTTGCCTTGTATGTGCAATTCAGGGTACTGTGTAATTCAGGTTTTAGAATGCCCTAAGGTCTTATCTACTCTAGAAATTTTGAACAGGAAAAGTGTTGCCAGCATAGTGCAATTATTTCAGCAGAGTTCATTCATGCTTTGTTTGTACTGGTCCATCATGTCCATAGAGCATCAGGTTAGACCAGCAAAAGGTATGTTGTACTGTGGATAAGCATTCCAGTGTCCTCCATGCTGCCTTCAGGAACACTGCCTCATGGGAAATTGTCACTGTGCATTATGAGGTAGCTGCTGTATATTGTGGGATACCTCATTCCTCTCAGGAAATTTTTGGAATTTGGGTTAAATGCACACAATTCGTTCTGTTCCACCACATAATCTACCGCTCTCATGCACCATTTTCAAACTCATAACAACATGGATGCGGCACAGAGAAGAAACTTTGTTGTATTTTCAAGGCTGCACCACTCAGGCTCAGCCGAAGATGAGTGGACCGTGAATGTAGTGGCTAGGCTATAATAGATGGATTCAACAACATGGGCTTCCTTAACTGCTGAGACAGTAGACTACGCATGTCCCCATTCTGTGCCCTCCCGACCACCAGCCTCCAAGTAAATAAAATGGGTGTATCTTGATGGTTTTGTAGTTTGGTGGATCACCAAGAATTGATGTACTGATAACACAAAGTTGACTGGTCTGGAAAAATCCATGACACCTGGATTTTTAGAAATACATGACTTTTTGACAAACGGAAAGCTGGGACACTTTTTCCAGACATCCAATTGACATTAACAGAGTTTCTATGCCAATTGTGATTCTTAGTGACTCTACCTTCCCTTTGCTTCCCTGGTTTATGAAGCCAAACACCAGCAACTTGGACATAAGTAAGGGAAGGTTTAATTATCCCCTATGCAGCTACAGAATGAATGTGAGTGTGTCTTTGGAAGACTGAAGGGCAGGTATTTCATGGCAAGACTCAAATTCAGCAAGGAAAATTTTCCTGCAGTTATTGCTGCATGCAGCAGATTGCATAACATCTGTGAGACCAAGGGTGAGACCCTAATGCCAGGGTAGATGAAGTGAGGTGGACAGACAGGCTGTCGGCTAAAGTCAAACAGCCTGAAAGTAAACCAGTTAACTGCCACCATTATCACTGTGTGGCTGAAGGAAGCTTAAGAGTGTCCTCTGACAGTGGATAGTAGCCTGACATTGTCTCATGGAATATGTACACTGACTGAGCCGGTCTTTGGATAATATGCATGAATATGACTTGTATTAGAAGTTTTAATGAGGATTGCATAAAGGCAATTTTTTTTGTAGTGCACGTGAATTATTAGCTTTAATAGCTTATTGAAATTTTTTATTGTGGTATAGAAGCCTTTCTGGTTATATGAAGTACTTTCTACCATCTCAGACAGCTCTGTAATGCCAAAAAACACAATAAATGTGTGCAGTAACTTTCAACAACCTTGAACTCTATTTAAAACACAGTAAGAAGTGCCTCACAAACAACTTTGAATTTACTAACCACACACCATAAACTATATACAATGAAGTTTAACATGCAGACTGGATGTCTTGCATCACAGATTGCAGTATGTCTAGTCAAAACATTTCTCTTTATTCCCTATGCTGTTTGTCTATTGGAATTGAGTGTAATGGGAACTACTGCAAGAAGGGTGGGTGATTCAGAAGTGAAGAGGTGTATGATCCTTACCAGCAGCCAATATTATTCATGCTTTAGAGTGGGTGGAACTGCTGCAATGTTATCCTTGATATAGTCACTGTTCAACAGTGGTGTCTGCTGCTTCAGTAGCAGCAGCATGTTTTCTGTGCCTCTGTCTTTCCATGTCTCCTCCAGCAGATTTCACACCACTCCCTAGCATTCCTCACATTTGCCTTGATCTCCTGAATAATCTCTGTAAATGTGTCGTCCTTTTTGTGTGTGTGAGGGGGGCGGGGGTTTGGATCTGATAGTTACCAGATGTTCTGCAGGTGTTGAAGTTTCCCCCACAAAGGTCACTGATAAACAGATTAAACAAATAGCAGTTGTTAGGTTTGAGGATTTAGCATTCTATGGTAGTTAACTACGCCAGCTACTCAGGCCTGGTCTACACTAGGCGTTTATGTCGAATTTAGCGCCGTTAAATCGAATTAACCCTGCACCCGTCCACACCACGAGGCTATTTAGTTCGACATAGAGGGCTCTTAAATTCGACTTCTGTACTCCTCCCCAACGAGGGGAGTAGCGCTAAATTCGACATGGCCATATCGAATTAGGCTTGGTGTGGATGGAAATCGACGGTAATAGCTCCGGGAGCTATCCCACAGTGCACCACTCTGTTGACGCTCTGGACAGCAGTCCGAGCTCGGATGCTCTGACCAGCCACACAGGAAAAGCCCCGGGAAAATTTGAATTCCTTTTCCTGTCTGGGCAGTTTGAATCTCATTTCCTGTTTGGACAGCGTGGCGAGCTCAGCAGCACTGGCAACGATGCAGAGCTCTCCAGCAGAGATGGCCATGCAATCCCAGAATAGAAAGAGGGCCCCAGCATGGACTGATCGGGAAGTCTTGGATCTCATCGCTGTGTGGGGCGATGAGTCCGTGCTTTCCGAGCTGCGCTCCAAAAGACGGAACGCAAAGATCTATGAGAAGATCTCTAAAGCCATGGCAGAGAGACGATACAGCCGGGATGCAACGCAGTGCCGCGTGAAAATCAAAGAGCTGAGACAAGGCTACCAGAAGACCAAAGAGGCAAACGGATGCTCCGGATCCCAGCCCCACAGATCCCGTTTCTACGAGGCACTGCATTCCATCCTTGGTGCGGCCGCCACCACTACCCCACCACTGACCGTGGACTCTGAGGATGGGATATTGTCCACGGCCGGTTCCTCGGACATGTTAGCGGACGGGGAAGATGAGGAAGGAGATGAGGAGGACGAGGCAGTCGACAGCGCTTACCAAGCTGATTTTCCCGACAGCCAGGAGCTCTTCATCACCCTTACAGAGATCCCCTACCAACCCTCCCCAGCATGTAACCCGGACACAGATTCAGGGGAAGGATCAAGCGGTAAGTGCTTTAAACATATAAACCTTTATTTTTTACAAAACTTGAATATTAAGACTAAGAACTATCTGTGAATCATGATTTCTTCCCCCTGGGCGCTTAAGTAATCAGTAACAACTATTTTAAAAAAAATCAAACAGTGTCCGGTTGTGCATGATTGTGCTGCCCAAGCTGCTCCACTCTTTAGTCCCTGCTACTGCAGCTATATTAGAATCCTGTCTATATGTCCGGGGATAGAGCAGTAATCCTCCACGGACATCTCCACAAAGCTCTCCTGCAGGTAATGGGATAGCCTGTTCATCAGGTTCCTGGGGAGAGCGGCTTTACTTGGTCCTCCGAAGTACGAGACGTTCCCGCGCCAGGAGACAAGCAGGTACTCCGGTATCATTGCCTTGCATAGCATGGCGGCATAGGGCCCCGGTCTCTGCAGGCTTTCTCGAAGCATCCGTTGGATCTCGGTGTCCGGGATCCTCATGAGAGTAATGTCGCTCATGATGACCTGCTTTGAATTAGGTAGGGGACTGTTAGTATTGGGACTGCTTGCAACAAGTTCCTTTACAGAACTGTGACCGCTGGTTTACAGCCACGCGGTGGGGGCGGGAGAGGGGCAGCATACAGGGATCTTTCCCTGGCACATCCGCGAGGGGGTGGGACAGGGCCAGAGTTCCTGCTTGGCCGATTGCTGGCAGCACAGACTGGCAGTGCTTTCAATGTGAAAGGAGGCCAGTGGTACTCCTAAAGTTTTAAGCAGCCACAAGTCTATGGCTTACCATGTTTGCCTGCTACAGAGAGTACCGTGTCCTGCCCCGCTTCCCAGATCGGCAGTGCAAAAGCCCAGGCACTGAAGGCGAGGTTCGAAAATTCGACCTTCTCCTCTGTGCGCATGTGATAGGTGTGGTTCATGGTCTTGTTCACAGAGAAAGACTATGTTCTTGATTCACAACTACATTTATCTTTCGGAGGAATTCACTGCCTTTTCCTCATTCCCACAGCCACATCTGCAACTGTCTCCCAACCCAGCCTGGCATCACACTCCCAGAGGCTAGCGCACATTAGGCGGAGGAAGAAGAAGACGCGAGAGGACATGTTCTCAGAACTAATGGGCTGCTCCCGAGCCCAGGCAGCACAGCAGAACCAGTGGAGGGAGAATTTGTCCCAAATGCACCGGACACACATGGAACGTGAGGAGAGGTGGCGGCAGGAAGACCAGCAGGCGACTCAAACGCTGCTTGGACTTCTGAGGGAGCAAACGGACACGTTCCGGCGCCTTGTTGATGTTCTGCAGGAACGGAGGCAGGAGGACAGAGCCCCGCTGCAGTCTATCAGTAACCGCCCTCCCCCGCCACCAAGTCCCATACCCCCCTCGCCCAAAATCCAAAGAAGGAGGGGCGGCAGAGTCCGTGAAAACTCTCACTCCACCCCTGCAGACTGCTCAAGCACCAGAAGGCTGTCATTCCCCAAAATTTGAAAAGTCCTTTCCTGCCCGCCTCACCCAAGCCCCCGTCCAACTTTCACCCCCCCAGTTTCCTGTCTGGTTGTTAATAAAAAATACGTTTCTGTTCATTACTGTTTCAGTCAGGTTCTTTTGAGGGAGAGTCTGTCTGAAGGGGGGGAAGGGGCTTGGTAATTGGACAGGACAGCACCTTTAGCAGGGTACAGAGGCTATTTATGGATACTTTATCTAATTTACCATAACTGATCATTTCCATCAGTTTAAATACTTGGATTTTATTCACTAACATGTGTATAGTTTGTAATAGTCAATTATCCTATTTTTAGGTCAACAAATATTTGGAAATACAGATTTAGTCTGAAATAGAAACATGTTAATTTAGATTATTTTAAAAATCACCATTCATCAGTTGTCTATATTTTGTTCACAGAAACAGCTTGATAGAATGGTGAGAACGTATGAGAGGCGAATAGACTGGCTTTCTATCGCTAGTAGAAGAATATGGGGAACTGTTTGTGAACGGAGGTATTAATATTGAGCATTCTGGGTCCCTGTTGCAGAAGTGGCATCCTAATTTGGCAGTGTTAACTTTGTGCCTGTAAATGAGCATAGAGACACAGTACAGAAAATGTACACTCCTAAATGCATCATTTGCAGATAAGTGATGTGTGCATGCAATTTAAGTATCCATTTTTGAAAATTAATATTGTACTGTTCAGCATGTAGGTATATCTTTTTATTATTGAGGATGAGGTGTTTATTGGACCATAAAGACACTAAGTTCAAATATACTAGAAAAGAATCCATAGCTTCAATGAGACCAGTTAAAATACACATTTACATTTGAGGTATCTAGGAAATGACCCTTTGGGAAATGTTCGGTCTTAAATCCCATGTAAACAGAGCCTGATGTGTATGGCCATAAAGGCTAAAACATTAAGGCCCTTCCTGCAAACCATGTTGGGCCATCTGTACTTAGTGTTAAAGCTTCCTACTGTGAAGGCTCAGACACCAAATCTTCCACCCAGCCCCACTCATACACTTAATCCTTTTTCCCCCCAAGAATGTATATGGAGTTATGGACCACAGTTAAAATGGTGGGAGACCACTCTTCTCACCTTTTGAGCTGTATTGCATGGGTCCAGGTCCAGCATTAGGGTTAAACAAAACACACTCAGTGTGGAATAAGTAAGGGCCCAATCCTGGAAACACTTACAGGGACTATTCATGTGATTAAAGTTAGGCATGTGCATTATTGTTTGCTGGATTGGGACCATAATATGGCTCAATCTCATTATGTTAGATAGTGATTATTTAAAATCAAACAGTCACTGACTAACACAATGCTATAGATCAGTGATACTCAGATTGAGGTTCCCAAGCCGCAAATGACTCTTTAATATGTCTCCTGTGGCTCTTTGCAGCACATGATATTAAAACACTGTGATTTAATTATTAACCAATCAGAATGTTTTTACTATGTTGTTAACCAATTGTAGTTGATAAAATAATAATACTTGGTCAGTCATTTTGCTGTGAGAATTATTCCGTGTGTGTGTGTGTGTGTGTGTGTGTGTGTGTGTGTGTGTGTGTGTGTAAGGGCTGTCGATTAATCGCAGTTAACTTGCAATTAACTAAAAAAATTAATTGTGATTTTAAAAATCTCACGAAAACTTATGTCCAAATAAATCTGTTAGTCTTTAAGGTGCCACCAGACTCCTTGTTGTTTTTGTAGATACAGACTAACACGGCTACCCCCTGATACTTGATGATTAATCACACTGTTAAACAATAGAATACCAATTGAAATTTATTAAATATTTTGGATGTTCTTCTACATTTTCAAATATATTGATTTCTATTACAACACAGAATACAACATGTACAGTGCTCACTTTATATTATTTTTATTACAAATATTTGCACTGTAAAAATGATAAACAAAAGAAATAGTATTTTTCAATTCACCTCATACAAGTACTGTAGTGCAATCTCTTTATTGGGAAAGTGCAACTTACAAATGTAGATTTTTTTGATTGTTACATAACTGCACTCAAAAATAAAAGTGTAAAACTTTAGGCCCTATAAGTCCATTCAGTCTTACTTCTTGTTCAGCCAATCGCTCAGACAAACAAGTTTGTTTACATTTACAGGAAATAATGCTGCCCGCTTGCTTACAATGGCACCTGAAAGTGAGAACAGGCGTTCGCATGGCACTTTTGTAGCCGGCATTGCAAGGTCTTTACATGCCAGATATGCTAAACATTCGTATACCCCTTCATGCTTCTGCCACCATTCCAGAGGACATGATTCCATGCTGATGATTCTCGTTAAAAATATAATGCATTAATTAAATTTGTGACTAAACTCCTTGGAGGAGAATTGTATGTCTCCTTCTCTGTTTTACCCGCATTCTGCCATATATTTCATGTTATAGCAGTCTCTGATGATGACCCAGCACATGTTCGTTTTAAGAACACTTTCACTGCAGATCCGATAAAATGCAAAGAAAGTACCAATGTGAGATTTCTAAAGATAGCTACAGCACTTGACCCAAGGTTTAAGAATCTAAAGTGCCTTCCAAAATCTAAGGGGGACGAAGTGTGGAGAATGCTTTCAAATGTCTTAAAAGAGCAACACTCCGATGCGGAAACTACAGAACCCGAACCACCAAAAAAGAAAATCAACCTTCTGCTGGTGGCATCTGACTCAGATGATGAAAAGGAACATGCGTCGGTCCGCACTGCTTTGGAGGTTATCGAGCAGAACCCGTTTTCAGCCTGGACACATGTCCTCTGAAATGGTGGTTGAAGCATGAAGGGACATATGAATTTTTAGTGTATCTGGCACATAAATATCTTGCAATGCTGGCTACAACAAAACAATGTAAAACTTTAGCGCCTACATGTCGACTCAGTCCTACTTCTTGTTCAGCCAATTGCTAAGAGAAACAAGTTTGTTTACGTTTACAGGAGATAATGATGCCCGCTTCTTATTTACAGTCACCTGAAAGTGAGAACAGGCGTTCGCATGTTTTGTTTTTGTTATGTAACCAAAAAATCGACATTTGTAAGTTGCACTATCATGATAAAGAGATCGCACTACAGTACTTGTCTGAGGTGAATTGAAATATACTTTTCTTTATCTTTTTTACAGTGCAAATATTTGTAATCAAAAATAATATAAAGTGAGCGCTGTACACTTCGTATTCTGTGTTGTAACTGAAATCAATATATTTGAAAATGTAGAAAAACATCAAAATATATTTATAATAAATTTAAATTGGTATTCTGTTATTGTTCAACAGTGCGATTAAAACTGCGATTAATCACGATAAATTTTTTTACTCGTTTGACAGCCCTATTAGTCACATGAATTGTCCCTGTGTTTCCAGGATGCGGCCCTTGCTTATTCCATACTAAGCGTGTTTTGTTTTACCCTAATGCTGCGGGGGTGGGGGGGTGGAGAGATCTATTACTTCATAGATTTTAAGGCCAAAACTTGAACAATAATTAATTCAGTAGTGATTAAAATATCTAAACAGAGAGACAGAAATATTGTCTGTGATTTGGGTCTTTTTTAATTAAGGCATGTGTTCCTTGTTTAGGGTTGTTATACTTATTGATATCTCAGTAACAAATTCCTTGTACATCATTCATATCCAACATTCCCTGCGACTTTTACTTGAAGAACAAATGTCAAACAAGGATTTCTTCAATATTATAGCGTAAGTAGCTGATCAAAAATATTTTTCTTTAAACGATTACCTATAACTCATTGTGGGCAAGCAGTACACTGGTAGCTAAATAGAAAAATGACATGAAAGGTGGCTAACTAGCTATTGAAGATTGTCAATGTCTTTTCTGATTTAGATGATATTTTACAGTCTTTTTGTGATTGAATAATTACAAGAATAGCCTATGAAAGCCACCCTAATTTGCCCTTATCATCATTTTAAATAGTTGAAATATATAGTGGCCAGTCTGGTAATTAAGGATCATCATCTACTTTATGATGTTTATGCTGCATGATTTTGCACATTTCAAATAAATACTGTGCATATTATAGTATTGAGAACAGTTGCAAAATTCAAGTGTCAAAAACATCACATTTTAAAAAATAATTGGGTTTCTCAGGTCCCTCCACTGCAAAATCCCTCTTGCAATTTACAAGAGTCATAAATACAATAGTGTATGAACTTTGAATAGTATTTTTCCTAGTATACAACAATGCTAAAATTCCTTAATACACAGGTAGGTGTGAAATGTTCCATGGTTTGAAACAGAAACTGATATCAGACGACAAACATCTGTAATGCTAGATTTTATCTAGGGAATTTACATTGTACCCTTGTGAGCTATAATTTGAAAATGTAACTGCTGTTTTGTTTTCTCCAAAGATTTGGAAGTGACATCAAGTCTTGGAAACCAGAAATGGTTCCTTCAAATCCAGAAAATTTACAAAGTGCCTGGAGGTACAATCAAATTATAACTTGCTTATATTTATGAATTTAGTGAAAGTACTTATCCTAGAACAAATGTAGCATAGAACCAGGTTTAACCAGAGAAGTGAACAATTTTGCAGATTTAAAAAGTTTAATATGGTGTGCTGTACTATAGTTTGTGTAGTCCTACTCTGACAAATGACTTGTGAAAACAGCATGATAGCATTTAATATTTAGTGTGTTGAAATTATTTCCATATCATATGTGCTCCATTTAGAAGTGTACAGGTATTTTTTAAAATAATTGCCAAACCTTCAGATTCAACCTGAGAGCTGAAAGTCAATCCGGATTCTTTCTTTCCTGTATACCGGCACCACTCCGCATGCCAAATTATGCCCTCATTGACCCTATGCAGTCCCATTGTCTTCAGAAGATCTGCACAGATGTAACTGAATGGAATTTAGTAAACAGTTCTGTTGATGAATGAGTGTAGAATTATGAGTTAACATGGAATCTCATATTACAGCTTTCCTATATAATGTGCATTAATAATCCTTCTGCCTTAAGACTGTGCCTTGACCCTTTTCAGAGTGGCTAGTTTGCTGCTGTGGCTGCAGTACAAAAATTAGGCCAGTCCACTTGGGCCATTGTATCATCAGGCTTTGCTGAGTGTCATAATTCAAAAGCTATTTCTATATTCCAGTGCATCACCATGGGACTTTAGTTTGAGACAGTGGGTTTAGTGACTTTTATTGCTTCTTTGCATTCTTATTATTAGTAAAACTCTCTTTCTAGATGGGTGTTGAGCCTGCAGTGCAAAGGCAGTAGAAATTTCATGAGTGCTCTAAGAAGAGCAGTGGAAGTAGACCTCAAAGATAAAGACAAACATGTATCTCAAGGACTTTATCTGCTTACCACTGGAGTTCCTGACCAGGAGATGGTAGGTATCAATACAAAATTTGGCACGTTCTTTGTAAATATTTATTGCTTATTCAGAATTAATCTCAAACTTTTTTCAGCTACCTCCTGTAGTTTGGTGATAGAAAACTTGTCTTTCATATAAGTAAGCCTGTCAACCATACCAGGATCTGTGACTTCACCTCCCGAAATTATTCATTCTTATATAACTCAAGGCAGGAAATATTGCTGGGTGAATCTCAAAAGGTTCTGGATGTTTTTCTGTGACCCACCCCTCAACACTCACTGGCACTATAGATCCCTTTTCTAGTGACAGCAGGAACTTCCTTGCCCACTCCTGCCTCTATTTGGCAAATCCTCATCAGCCCCTCCTCCCCCCTCCCATGCCCCATCTGCAGGAGAAGACAACAGTCCACTCCCTCTTCAGCCAGGCCACACATCCTTCTCCAGACAGAAGAGGATTTAAATTATAAGGAGAAATCTCTCATCAGTTCTGTAGCTAACTCTAGAGTACATTTACTTAAAGTTAAGCTCTGAGGGTCAGATCCTTAGTTGGTATGAAGCGATATAGTGACTTCAATTGAATGACATTGATTTACACCAGCTAAGAATCTGGCCCTGCAAGTCAATAAAATAGTCACTCTTCTGAAGTTCATGGTAGTAGCCTTTCTTTTTGTCTTGTAGCATGCAGTTAGTACTTACGTGGCTGATGTCTGTGGAGGTTGTGATTTGCAGCTTCATGTCTGTCTGTTCAGTGTAAATGGTTTTGACCCCAATGGCATTATTCCATCTCGTTATGCCAATCCAAATGAAACCGCCAGCACGTTTAGAGAAATAGCACATGCTGCCAATGGAAGGTTTCATTGGTTTGGAGAAACAGGTATGTTTTTTAACTTCCATCTTAATATGTTCCTCCTCTATTGGGCAAGTCTGTAATGCACTATTACAGGCAACTGTTTCCTGAGATAAATATCTTAACACAATGTAAAGGAGAAGCTATTATACTGGCACTGAAGTAGACAGAGTACTCATCCCGGTTAAGGCCTCTAGGTGCTACTGCAATATAAAAGTTTAATAATGATGCAGGATTTCTGTACTTTAGTATTTTAGAACCTACCATATGTACTCGTTCATAAGCCCAATTTTTTTAGTAAAAAAAGGAAGCACCAGAGAAGGGGGTCAGCTTATGAACGGGTATAGAGAGGGAGAGGTGGGACACAGCCCCTCCCCCCAACAGAGGGAGCAAGGAGAGGCAGCAGAGCCAGCAGGGAAGAGGCGGGGCCAGAGTCTCTCCGCTTCTGGCCACGCTGCTCTTCCCCCAGCCTCCGAAGCAGCTGCAGCTCCGGGGCTGGCAGGCTGCAGCCTTGCCGCTCGGCCCCGCCCCCCAGAGCAGGCTGTGGCCGTGCCGCCCGGCCCAGCCCGCTGGAACATGCTGTGGCCGCGCCACCCAGTCTGGCCCGCCAGAGCAGGCTGCAGCCACGCTGTCCAGCCTGCCGGCGCAGCTCCAGCCAGGCCAGACACATCCTCCCCTGGCCCTCCCTAGATAAGGTGGGAAGGGATGGGGAGAGTGTGGGGTCCCGGGCTAGGGGTGGGGTCATGTGGGAGGTGGTCATACGGGTTACTCCTCTGACCCCCAGTTTCTCCCCCCCAAAAAAAATTTCCCCACCAGTTGCTGTCCCGGCCCGTCAGGGTAAGCAGCTGGCACTCCGGGACACTTTGTTTATTTAGGTTTACCTCCGTGCCCGCGGACGATAGAGATAAACAAACCATCTCGGCCCACCAGCAGCTTATCCTGGTGACCTGGGATCCAAAGTTTGCTGACCCCTGAATTATAGGGTCGGTTTATGAATGGGTTATAAAAATTTTCCATTTTTACTTATCCATCTTGGGGGGGTCGGCTTATAAACGAACCAGCTTATGATCGAGTATATACTGTAATTAGAAACTAATGTAATAATAAGTCAACTCCAGATAGGCATTTCTAAAGACAAACATTTTAAAGTTTTTAATTACTTATAAAGTGTGGGCTAAATTATATCTAGCCCTTATGAAGTACACACTTTACTTTTTGTTCTCTTTTTCTGTTGATTTTTTTGTATGCTCTGCAAGTTGCAATATACTTTCTTTAAAATAATTACCTATTGATAAGCATATGTTTAATTACCAGGCATTTATGAAAGTGATGATATCAGTATTATTGTGTCTGAAATGGAAAAAGCAGTCAACTACTCCCAAAAGGTATGCTTTAAAAATACCATTTTAAATTTTCTTTAGAAAATAGCTCTACAATATTTGTTCAGTTGATGGAGTTCAGGCATTAGCTACGAAATCAAAATAATTTATAAGATAGAGCATGATTTAGGATAATATAAAGTAAAAATAGAGTTCTGCTCTGGAAAGCAACTATAAAACTGGCCTTGTGGTGTTCCATGTTTGTGTTTCAATGATTCCATATAAAATATGATGAGTTTATAAGTAAAAGCATGCTCTTTTTATCTGCCAATCCTGTAAACTCAGCCTGGGCTTTGAGAGTCAAGCTGGGTGGTTCTTGCACATCACCAGTAATAAAGATTCTGCAGCCAAATTATGCCCTTAATTATTTTTGAACAACCCAAATGGAAATAATAAATATAACTGTGGGCATAATTTGGCCTGCAGAATCTTTATTACTGGTGAAGGTACACAAAATGGTCAGAACTCTGCTGTGTAGTCTAATCAAGTTGTAGTTCAGTCTAGTGGATAAGGCACTGGGATTGGGAATCAGGAGGCCTGGGTTTCCTTCCCGTCTCTGCCTTTGTCCTACTGTGTGATCCATGGGCCAGTCACTCCATCTCTCTACACCTCTGTTTCCACTCCCATCTTTGTCTGTCTTGTACATGTAGATTGTAAACTCTTTGTGGCAGGGACTGGCTCTTACTTTGTACAGCACCTAGCAGAATGGGGCATCTAGGCACGGCTGTAAGACAAGTGATAAAAAATTGATTCTTCGTACCCAGGTTGATTTTGCATTGCCATCAGTTTTACTTGTAAACTAAGGTAATATAATATGGAATCCTTTATATACAACAAAAATGGACATTTGATTTGTTCTCAAATTACATTCAACGTAATGTCATGCATTTGACGTGCCTGTTTCTTTTGGAAATGGTTCTTCTGACTAATGCTAAAATTAGAAACCTTGAGGTAAATGTTCAAAAATCTACCCCTCATCATCTGCCCCCCTTGTTGAAAATCTACCTCATCAACTAAGGAAACATGTAACGTCTGTATGTAGGTTATTTGATTGTTTTTACTATGTTTTTTTCTGTAATGCTCTCTCCTTAAGAATAAAAGTGCTTGCTTAGAAAGGTCTGTGTGGCAACTTATAAATGTTCACACCCTCTGAGGAGAAAACAAAACATAGATGCGCACCTGTTTAGGCAGTCAGGTTTGCCAAGGAACTCACACTGTTGGCAAGGAACTGTGCAGGCTGGAAAAAAACCAGTTAGGAGGGACAAAGACCTGGGTCTCCCCCCCAAGAGATATGATGGCTGAGGAACCAAGAAGCCTAGAGTAGGCTATACCATGGAGGGGGTTGCAGATGCAGTTGTCCCAAGCTGTCACAGATGTAATATAGTTACAGTTTAAAAGCTGAGTTTCTAATATATGGAAGTCCCTGAGGAAGGTATATTGTATTCTGATATCTTTGTTGCTCAGGCAAATGCAGAGGGAAGGAGATTCCATTGACAAAAACTAGGTAGATAGTCAGGAGAGTCTTATGATATATGTCTTATTTATTGCTTGTATCATTTTAAATTAACCACCTAGTGTTCACATAGCTAATCTCTGTAAAATATTTCGTTGTTGGCTTTGTCCTCTCTCTCCCACTCAATCCTGTTTGTTACACCAACTTGTCTGTGCCTCGTTTTAAATCAGATTGTGTACTCTTCAGGACAGGAATTTTCTTTGTGTGTTTGTGCAGTGCATAGCACAGTGGGGCTCCAATCCTGTCTGGGACAGGTAGGTGTTGCTGTATTACCAATAAGGAATAGTAAGGTGGCTGTTTAAAATGTATACTTAAATTGCCTGCAAAGGAACTGTTAAGCTGAGCAACAATCTGAATTTTCATTTCAGTGTGCCTTGCTGGTGGAATCCTTAAAGCAACGTTCAGGAACTCAGTTGGTTAATCAGTTTATCCCAGAAGAAGATTTAAAGATGCTCTTAAAAAAGGAGAGAACTAGAGCACAGAAATTGCTGCCTCCTAAACCTACAGCTCTCACTCTGGCTAGAATGGTTTGATTTCATTTATTACCCATATTTTAAAGATATACTGTATATACTCGTTCATAAGCCGAATATTTTTAGTAAAAAAGGGAAGCACCAGAGAAGGGGGTCGGCTTATGAACGGGTATAGAGAGGGAGAGGTGGGACACAGCCCCTCCCCCCAACAGAAGGAGCAAGGAGAGGCAGCAGAGCCAGAAGGGAAGAGGCGGGGCCAGAGTCTCTCCACTTCTGGCCACGCTGCTCTCCCCGCAGCCTCTGAAGCAGCTGCAGCTCCAGGGCTGGCAGGCTGCAGCCATGCCGCTCGGCCCCGCCCCCCAGAGCAAGCTGTGGCCATGCCGCCCAGTCCAACCCGCTGGAACTTGCTGCGGCCGCACCGCCCAGTCTGGCCCACCGGAGCAGGTTGCGGCCGCACTGCCCAGCCTGCCGGCGCAGCTCCAGCCAGGCCAGACACATCCTCCCCAAATAAGGTGGGAAGAGATGGGATGGAAAGAGTGTGGGGGTCCCGGACTAGGGGTGGGGTCATGTGGGAGGTGGTCACAGGGGTTACTCCCCTGACCCCCAGCTTCTCCCCACAAAAAAATTTCCCCACCAGTTGCTGTCCCGGCCCATCAGGGTAACCCGCTGGCGTGCTGGGACACTTTGTTTACTTAGGTTTACCGCCGTGCCTGCAGACGCTCGAGGTAAACAAACCATCTCGGCCTGCCAGCGGCTTATCCTGATGGCCCGGGAGCCAAAGTTTGCTGACCCCTGAATTATAGGGTCGGCTTATGAACGGGTCATAAAAATTTTCCATTTTTACTTATCCATCTTGGGGGCGGGGGGAGGGTTTTGGCTTATAAACGAACCAGCTTATGATCAAGTATATACGGTAATCTGTTTTACTGAGTGACAATACACAAGAGGTCAGATGCTGCCCTTTGGAATAGAAAAGTGCTTAAGATGGAAATTTTAGGGAATATCTTTTTGGTAAAATACCATAATAATACTCAGCAATTATATAGCACTTTATGTTGAGTGCTACATAAACATTATCAGTAAGTAATCCTCTTAACAACCATGTGAGGTAGGCATAGTGATACCTGCCAGGTGGTACAAGAGACCACACTTGTAATGCAACCTCCTGGCCTAGGAAACTGCACCAAAGTATATACAAACATAGCAAGTACAGTTTTGCATTGCCTCTGTTTAAAAAAAAAAAAAAAAAAAAATCTGAATAGCCAGTTTTGTCAGTCCCTTGAGTGGCAACTTATGAGAGATGCTGCAATATATCATCTCCATTTTATAAATGAGACTGAAGCAGAGAAGTGGCTTTCCCAAGGCCACACAGTGAGTCAGTATCAGAACCATGATTAGAATTCAGGACTTTTTGCCTCCTGACCCTTTGCTGGAATAGTCTCAGTGGATAATCTCAACAACTGTTCCATGATAAATTATCCAAGACAGTATTTACCAAATATCCCATAAAAAACACAGGACAAATGTATAATACAAGACATGATATGAAGCATTGTTGTATACTTAGAGATGTGAAAATCTTCACAGAATTCTCGGTAGAAGTCTAGTGATCCTTTAATGTTCTCTTTAGCCATAGTTAGGGTTTGTCAGCTAGAGGTGATCAGGTTTGTTATGCTGTTTGCTCCAGAATGTCCCCTGTACATTCAGTGGTAAAGCAAAGGCCTGACCCTACTGTTGAAGCCAACAGGATTTCAATGAGAAAATACAGCATAGTGAATTAATTGGGGTGGGATGCTCCTGGAAGTTAGCCTGTGCTAAAACTCATCTGCAAGTTTGTCATTGGTACCAGAGTAAAAGGGAGATAGAAAATAGGCCCTAGTGTATTGAGTGTGAGAATTCTGTAACAAGATGCAGTCAAAAGGAAATGTTTAGAAGATTCACTCATTATCTGTGCTTTTAGAATATCAAAGACAATCATGAGGGGGGAAAAAATGCTGCCTTAAAAGCTCTGACATGGCGTCCAACTAGTGCCAAAGCAGAAATCCCACCACGTATGTATAGATAAAGTTCATTATTTTATATCGAAAGCCACTGGAATAGTTAGATTAGAACAAGTGTGTTTATCTTCGCAAACACTTTCTAGAACCTGATTATACACTTCTTAACCAGACAGCTATGACAATTAGGAAACAGGACAATTGTTTTCAAAGTAAAGCCATTTCAGTTTAGAAAATCAGAATTGATTTGGTTCTAAATTCATATTCCATCATCTCTTGAAGTTTCAGCCAGTGAGGAGTAATATGTATTGTTACTTGCCTTCCCAAATGATTATGGTGTTAATCTCTCAACCTCAGATTCATAAATCTGTTCATTTTACCTCTTTGTAAGTGTCTAAGCTTGTTGATCCCCACTTGTATATGGAGAACATGAGTGAATTAATAATATTTGACCATTTTTATCTACATGTAAAATCTTTTAGGTATTTCGATCTGTGACCATGTAAAATTATGACATGAATAGTACAGTGGAGTAACATTGCAAAAGCAGGTTTCAGAGTAGCAGCCGTGTTAGTCTGTATCCGCAAAAAGAACAGGAGTACTTGTGGCACCTTAGAGACTAACAAATTTATTAGAGCATAAGCTTTCGTGGGCTACAACCCACTTGAAGTGGGTTGTAGCCCACGAAAGCTTATGCTCTAATAAATTTGTTAGTCTCTAAGGTGCCACAAGTACTCCTGTTCTTATTGCAAAAGCAGGCATGATTGTCCTATCTGAAACAATACAATATTTACTATTATATTGTAGCTCAGCCGATAAAAGAATGGACTCAGACTTCTGTGAAGAAGAAACATAAATCAAGAAAACAGTCACAGATCTCCCTCTCAGTATTTTATATTGACAAAGGAAAAAATGTGGGTAAGTGCTCTCAGCATCTGACAGCTAAATATTTGTCTTTTTACTTACAAAACTATTTAGATATTAATTCACTGAACACCAGCAAGCTTTTTACACTGATTTTTACGCATAGGAGAAATGTATGGAAAATGGTTTGTCAAATGGTGAACAGTACAACCAGTGATTTATTTTATGCTTTCATTGATTTCCTGCATGATCTTGGCCAAATCACTTCTCTCTACGTCATTTCAGTATATGTACACTGAATGGAATGTACATATACATTCCACCTTTGTAAAGTTCTTTGAAATCATCTGCTCAAAGATATTATAAGTCAATAGTATTATCGTTGTCGTATGAGCCCATGTGGAAAAGTTTGGATCACAATGCTCCACAGCAAATACAAGTTTAAAAGGGAAGTGACATTTTTTATATACAAAATGTTTTAGAGAATCTTAGGCACATATATTATGCCAACTACAGAAAAGATCCCATTGACTTAAGCATGGCCATGATTTCACCCAGAGTGTCTAATTTCACTTTTTTTCTGCTCTGGCTAGGTGCAGTTTACAGAAAGTATCCAAAGGAAAAAAGCGTGAGGAGGTCTGTTCCTGTTGCTACACTGCCAAAGGAAGAGGAAATATGTTCAAGCAAAGAGGTATTCAGTTATTTATTAATGTTACCAGCATCTTTATTAGACCACTTAAGAGAAATGAACATTGAAAATGAGTATTTGTGACTTAGACAAATATAGTTTTGCATGTGGTTTTAATATTTGCTGTCATAGATCTAGTTAAGTTAACAGAGTGCTCTATTTTTTCTCTTAAAAGTGGTTGAACAAGTACAGTATAAAAAAGTTGAAGTTAGAGTTGCCCAGAATTATGTTTGGTCCCAACTGTGTTCACCAGAAGAAAATGGTCGAGTCTTTGCACAAGAAAGTGTCAGCAAAATACTGTACCATCTTCCCCAGTGTGGAAATCAATGTAAGTTGATGCAGATATCATGAACCCTTGTATTTGAGGTGCATATCATAACATGGTTTTGTATTCATTTAACACAGTTCCAATTGGTCTCTAATTGTGCCAAACCAGTGTTAAATTTACACTATGGGTTAGATTATTATCTTTCCCGCAGTATACAAAAACAACAGGATCTATCTGTTAATAAAAAGCTGTATATTATTTTAAAATTATTGTGGGTAATATACAGTACACCTGTACGAATATATGTATGCACTTAATATCCCTAGACTAGTTCTAGATTAAGATCTCTTCTGCCCCAGCAATTTGAAAGGAAAAAGACATAAAGGGCTAAATCTATCCGTTCTGACTCGAATAAATTTCTCACTGAAATCAGTAAGAGTTGTGTGTGAGTAGAAGCTGATGGATTTGGTTCAGGCTGTAAACATTTCCATGTAATTAGTTAAAGTACAGATAATTCAACAATCTGAGGGAAACAGCAATTTACCCTAAGGTATTGATCAATGGTCTGTCACCTAACTAAAGTGACACCATAAAAATACAAGAAATAAATGTATCCAGTCAAATTGCATATGCATCCTCGTTTGACTAGAACCAGGTTTTCCTAATGTGGTTAAACCTACAACAGCTGCCAAAGGTGTAATGTGGGAGCTCTCCTACATCACTGCCTTCAGCCACTATATCATGGGTGTTCTAGATGGTAACATTCATGTCCCTGAGCAGCCATATAGACTGACATGGCAGCATAGTACATGTCTGCTGAAATAAGACATTCTTCTACCAATGGTGTAAATTGTTCTAGGGTATTGTGAAACACCTACAATTTCAGCCTAAGGAACTAGAAGCCTATGTTGAACAAATGGAGAGGGTGTTACGTTGCTATATACGAAGAATACAGTGGCTTCTCTCAGGTAGGCTTTACATTTGGAATAGGGATGAGGTTATAATCCATGGTTGTGCAAGTGTAATCCAAGCATGATTAAAATATTTCCTCTTGCCTACTCCTTCTACTGGCATAAAATGTGGACAGAATAGTAAACATTAGGTCTGAATAAGGAGCTAGTGTATCTATTATTCCATGATTATTTAGCTGCACAATTTGCTGAAGGATCCACTCCCTTGTCCTCGCTGCAGAATTGTGCTCCAGAATCTAAACTTTCATTATTATTTTTTTAAATTAATGTTTATGGTAAAGTCCTCATGGTTGTAAAGAAAACCTTGAAAGATGAACTAAGGTATGTACACTGCAATGAAAAACACACAGTTGGCCCATGCCCTCTGACTTAGGCTCGCGGGGCTCAGGCTGCAGGGCTGTTCCATTGCAGTGTAGGCTTTCTGGGCTCAGGATGGAACCTGAGCTTTGGGACCCTCCCACCTTGCAAGGTCCTCCAGCCCAAACCCAGAAGTCTACACTGCAATGAAACAGCCCCACAGCCTGAGCCCCAGGAGCTTGAGTCAGCTGGCATGGGCCAGCCGCAAGTTTTTATTTACAGTGTAGACATACCTTAAGTGCAAACTTGGCATGCAATATTCTCTTCCAGAGTCTGCGGAGAGCTTGAAACACTAGCTTTGAGTGGTGGGAACTGCCCCTGTTAATCTCAGTAGGGTATTAACCCTAAAACCCAAAGATTTCAAGGCAATCCAAGTAACTGTGTGGAATTTAGAAGAGTCCATCTTTAAACAGAAAGCTTTTCTAAACCTTAATTGCAGCATAATTGGTACTCCGCTATAATCGGTTAAATATTAACACTAAATATTTCACTGCAGATCATTTTAATAAAAACATCTATTTAATGTGCTTATCCCACAAATCCTAATGGTTTGTCATGCCTCCTCAGTGCCAGATGTCTTTATTGCCCTTATATAGCTGCCAAAAGCTCCTGCTTTCCCACCTGACTTCTAGAATGCAGTTATCAGCTGCACGCCCCCAAAAAAGTCAATGTTGAAAATTGAAGATGTGGGGATAGTGTTAAATACATTAAATTTACTGTCAAAAAATCACACAAGGACTGCTGTACTGCTTGTGGTATTGGTGTTTATTTTTAAAAACTCAAAAAAAATTAAAAGAAGTTGCAGTGGAATTTCCAATCTGCCACCTCAGAGTGCAGCAGAATCCAGGGACCTTGCAGCTGAATTTATACCCTGCTTGCTATGGAGTACATGGTGCCCTGCTCATACATTTTTTAGTGTTTGTGAAAAGTACCAGGTTGATATTCCTGGAAACAGAACATGGCCACAGCAATGCAAGCTTCCCCACATCCACCACTGCTAATGTGCCTCAATCTTGACATGGAGGGCCCATTCTAAGGGTGAAAGAATGGTTCAGTATCCAAACTGATTAAGTCTTGGGCTTCATGTACAGCTATATCACAGCACAGCTACACCACTGTAGCACTTTAGTGAAGACGTTCCTACGCCTACAGGAGAGCTTCTCCTATCGCGTAGTTAATCTACTTCCCCGAGAGGCAGTAGCTCTGTCAGCGGGAGAAGCTCTCCCACTGATATAGGGCTGTCTCATGGGGGGTTAGGTCAGTATAATTTAGGGCTATCAAGTGATTAAAAAAATTAATTGCGATTATTCGTGCTGTTAAACAATAATAGAATACCATTTATTTAAATATTTTTGGATGTTTTCTACATTTTCAAATATATTGATTTCAATTACAACACAGAATACAAAGTGTACAGTGCTCACTATATATTTTTTATTACAAATATTTTCACTGAAAACAACAAAAGAAATAGTATTTTTCAGTTCACCTAATACAAGTACTGTAGTGCAGTCTCTTTATAATGAAAGTTGAACTTACAAATGTAGAATTATGTACCAAAAATAACTGCATTCAAAAATAAAACAATGTAAAACTTTAGAGCCTGCAAGTCCACTCAGTCCTACTTCAGCCAATCACTCTGACAAACAAGTTTGTTTACATTTACAGGAGATAATGCTCCCCGCTTCTTGTTTTCAATGTCACCTGAAAGTGAGAACAGGCGTTTGCATCACACTGTTGTAGCCGGCGTCGCAAGATATTTACTTGCCAGATACACTAAAGATTCATATGTCCCTTCATGCTTCAACCACCATTCCAGAGGACATGTGTCCAGGCTGATGACAGGTTCTGCTCAATTATCATCCAAAGCAGTGCGGACCGACATGTTCATTTTCATCATCTGAGTCAGATGCCACCAGCACAAGGTTGATTTTCTTTTTTGGTGGTTCGGGTTCTGTAGTTTCTTCCGCATCAGAGTGTTGCTCTTTTAAGACTTCTGAAAGCATGCTCTGTACCTCGTCCCTCTCAAATTTTGGATGGCACTTCAGATACTTAAACCTGGGGTCGAGTACTGTAGCTATTTTTAGAAATCTCACATTGGTACTTTCTTTGCGTTTTGTCAAATCTGCTGTGAAAGTGTTCTTAAAACAAACATGTGCTGGGTCATCATCCAAGACTGCTATAACATGAAATATATGGCAGAATGTGGGTAAAACAGAAAAGGAGACATACAATTCTCCCCCAAAGTGTTCAGTCACAAATGTAATTAACACATTATTTTTTTAACAAGCGTCATCAGCATGGAATCATGTCCTCTGGAATGGTGGCCGAAGCATGAAGGGGCATACGAATGTTTAGCATATCTGGCACGTAAGGACCTTGCAATGCCTGCTACAAAAGTGCCATGCAAACGCCTGTTCTCACTTTCAGGTGACGTAAATAAGAAGGAGGCAGCAGTATCTCCAGTAAATGTAAACAAACTTGTTTGTCTTAGCGATTGGCAGAACAAGTAGGACTTGTAGGTTCTAAAGTTTTACATTGTGTTTTTGAGTGCAGTTATGTAACAAAAAAAAAATCTACATTTGTAAGTTACGCTTTCATGATAAAGAGATTGCACTACAGTACTTGTATGAGGTGAATTGAAAAATACTATTTCTTTTGTTTATCATTTTTACAGTGAAAATATTTGTAATAAAAAATAATATAAAGTGAGCACTGTACACTTTGTATTCTATGTTGTAATAGAAATCAATATATTTGAAAATGTAGAAAAACATCCAAAATATTTAATAAATTTCAATTGGTATTCTATTGTTTAACAGTGCAATTAATCGCGATTAATTTTTTTGAGTTAACTGCGATTAATTGACAGCTCTAGTATAACTACATTGCTTATGCATGTGGACAAAGTTATACTGATATAGGTATGTAATGTAGACCTGGCCTTTGACCTGTACAGCATCTTCAAAAGACAAGCCTGGGTGCTTACATTCACAACTTTGCTAGACACTAAAAACCCTGGTCTTAAAGACACTGGATGTATGGGCTTATTACAACAATCTGTAACCCACTAACCCCCCTTTTTTGTCCAATGACAGAAAAGGTGTCAATGGGCCACTTCACCTTGAATGGTCCCTTAGAAGCTGTGTTAAATATGTATGCTAAACAATCTGTTCCACCTTGTATGTAGCCGTGACACTCTGAGAGATGTCTACACTGCAGCCGTGTCAGCTGACTTGGGCTTGCGGGCTCAGGCTAAGGGCTGTTTAACTGAGGTATAATGTTCTGACTCAGGCTGCAGCCCAAGCTCTGGGACCCTCCCATCTTGCAGTGTTCCAGAGCCCAGGCTTCAGCCTGACTGTCTACTCTGCAGTTAAACAGCCCCTAAACCTGAGCCCCACAAGCCAGAGTCAGCTGGCATGGATCAGCTGCAGATTTTTAATTGCAGTGTAGATATACCATAAATGCCTTTCCCAGACCTGAATAAGAGCTCTGTGTAGCTCAAAAGTTTGTCTCTTTTACCAACAGAAGTTGGTCCAATAAAAGATGTACCTCATCCACCTTCTCTTTCTAATATCCTGGGCCCAACACAACTACAACAATGCTGCAAACAATGGAAAATTGAACTGATAATCTCAGTTGAAATGGTATATTTATAAAATGAGTCTATGAACTGATATTATGCTCTAAATCTCATGTTCTGGACTAGGAAGCCGGCGATTATTTGGCACCATTTTGGAGACAAAAGTATGCATCTTGATTGATACATCTGGTTCCATGGACCCTTATTTGCAACAGGTCACAAAAGAACTTACCTCTCTCATCTGGGAACAGCTAAGAAAGAATAATGCTAGGTATGTGTGAAAAGCTGATGACTGAAAGCTGTACAGTACTAAATAGCTAATTAAATGGTATTGAAACACAATAGGAGCAGTTAGTAGGAACTAGTAGAGAATACATGTTTATTTTTTAAACCAGTAAGTATCTATTAAATCTTACATCTTTTCAAAGGATGTAAAGCAGTACATCCTTGATTATTTGAATCTCATTTATCTGAAATGACCTCTTACCCAAAATAGTTTTGTCCGCCAGCGTCTGTTGTTTACAAAGATAATTTGATCAAAAACCTTGATTAGCCAAACTTTTTTTAAAAATTACCCATTCAGATAATAGAGGCTGAACAGGTCTCAGTATACAGAACATACATGGGCATTGCTTTTTAAAACAGTGCTAGCATGAGAGGGAGCCTGTGCCTCAGAATAGACTTGGACAGTCCAGTTAGTTTGCAATCTTTCAGATGGCACCATTTGAATAAGTATTGTGAGCTGTTCTCTGATAGAAGGAAAAACACAACTCAGGACTCAGAAGAGAGAGAGAGAGAAGGGAGTACCCGCCAGGAAACTCAGTGGAAAGCATGCGCATGGGAAGCCCAACTCAATAAAGTGCAGTCCAGATGCTAGCTATCATCAGCTGGGAAACAGTGAAAATCTGTAGGCCAGCAAGATGGCAGCCATTGGGGACTGAAAGTAACAGTAATGTATAAGAACCACTCAGGTGGAATGAACTTCCAATTTATTATTATTTATTTGTATGACAGCAGCAGCTAGCGGCCCCAAGTGAGTTCAGGGCCCCACTGCGCAAGGTACTTTGCAAACACACTGTAAGAGATGATACCTGCACTAATATGCTGACAATCTAAATAGATTCTGAGAAAGGAAATACTGTAACATATAGTTTGCATAGATACTTTTTGTAGGTGGGGAGAACTAAGGGATAAAGAGATTAAGTAATTTACCCATGGTCACATAGTGAGTCTATGGCAGATATAGGAACTGAACTCAGGTCTCCTCAGTCCCAATCCTGTGCCTTACCCACAAGAGTATTATTCCTCCCAAACTTAACCTAAATATAGAAAATAGAACACATAGGTGCTGACATTTGACACTAAAATATAATTGTGTATTCGGATGCTGATATTGGCATTGTCAATAACAGAATTACATCTTTCTTGCCAGGTTTAACCTGCTGAGATTTGCAGAAGATATAGACACTTGGCAGGAGTTTCTTGTAGAGGCTACAGATGAAACATGTCATGATGCTGTACAATGGGTGTCAAAATTCCAAGCTCATGGCAATACATGTGTCCTTAAGGCTTTGCAGGTTAGTTAACTGTATATCATATTGTGGCAAAATAATATGTATTATGATAATAAAAACATTGCTCTACATAACCAAATTATTTTCCAGCGTTAATGTCAGTTAAGTGCTAATTTAGCACAAAACACTTGAAAAATGTGTAATATATTGAACAGATCTGGGATCAAGCCACATTTGGATCCAGTCCTTATCCCAAAATTCAGAAGTGTTTGGAACCATCATTAGCATTGGAGTCAGTAAAAACCTAAAATGTTTCATTCTTTTAGATTAATGCAGCTGTCCACTAACCCTCTGCACATTCAACCAAAGTTTAGAAAAAAGAGATAACATGCCCGTAACTAGTTCTTCAAGATGAGAGCCCTTGTAATGCCACTTGTTTGGGATATTACATGTGCTTGGGGACAAGTTGGAGCCCCCTAGGTCATTGAGGCCATGTACATGCTCCTTTGTGGATCCAAACTGACACACCTGACAATATATAAAGTACCGTATCCACTCCGCTTCCTTTTTCCACATAATCAAATCTTCACCTAAAGGCTTCAAAGAAGTGGAAAAAGTAGATGAGAAGTGTGAATCTATATGGGCAATCACTTGAAGTACAGTAACTAATAAGTATCCCTTCTTTCTCTTGTGAGAATTGCCAGAATACTATGGAAGATTAACTCTTAAGAGGTGAATATGTAGAGGGCTAGTTAGGGATCCTACAATCCCTAATTTGGAATCAGTTCTAGAAAACAAGTCAAGAGAGTATTGCTGGCTAAATGTAAATCTAACTCCAGATAGCCTTACAAAACTCCCAGTTGGAGGCAATTCTTAGGTAAGGCTGCACTGGATCTAGTGGAATGTGATCTCAGTCTCATCGTCCCAGTACAAGTTTTCTTAGTGTACACAAATCTTTAGATAGTGAAATACCTGCCAAGTCATAATACTCTGATTTTCAGAGGTTGAGTCCCTACAAGTTCAACTGAAGTCAATGAAGTCTGATTAGCCCAGTTCAAGTCAGCAGCTTTCAAAATCAGGACCAACTAATCTGCCTACCTAGTCTAATTCACTGAGACAGTCTCGGAAGATTATCTTTCCCTGGGTTTATTGTCTTATGAACATTCTATCAATTTAGAAAAAAGATGTATCCTTTCTAAACAGTAATTAAGATCCTTTTCATATTCAATATAGTCATTTTCTATTCTGCGCATCTTGATATGATTTGTGTGTAGTTACCGAAGTAAACAGGATTTAGAAAACATTACAATAAAGTGAAAATGCTGTTTAAATGGTACCCCAATGTTTAAATTCATTTTCTGCTTTTTCAGAAAGCTTTCTGTTTTCAAGATCTAGAAGCACTGTATGTTCTGACCGATGGAAAGCCAGATACCAGCTGCAGTCTCATTCTAAAAGAAGTTGAAAAGATTAGAAAGAAAGAAACTATTAAAATCCACACCATTTCTTTTAACTGTTCAGACAGGTATATATTACTTTACAGAAGAGTATGAAATTCGTTAAAATACTAGTTTAGGTATTGTCATTGTAATGCTCCCAATGGTAACACAAAAGCATGAGTACCAACATCAGGGTAGACTGTTAAAAACCAGGGAACAAACTCCTAATTGGTTATGAGTTCTAAACTTAGATTTCATCAGCCAACTGCAAATTCCTCAGGCACTTTAACAGTCTTAAATGGAGTCACAGACAGAGACTCCTTGCAGACTCAGGTCTGTCTTGCCACATAGGTGAGCATAGCTCTGTGATAGCTGGCCCTTTACACTAAGCACAGTAATATTCAGGTTACTCCTGTTCCCAAAGGAATAGTCACCACGGGTCAATTGTGCTTTAGGTCTGACACCCACAGTGCTTGTAACTAATCCTATAGTAAACTATATGAAGATTTATTAGATAGGAAAAGGAAATTGGAGAGCTATTTATAAGCAAGCAAGCAGACACACAAATGAGTTAGTCTTAGGTTTCAAAAAGTAATAAAGGCTTCTATAATCAGCAAGCTCTATTTGTCCTTTAGGGCTAACCTAGGCTAAACAGCTAAGGATCTCTTGCTTATGCCTAGAAACACTTTGCACCCCCAGAGTCCAAGCAGCATAGAGATACCTAGTTCCTTTTGTTTGGGATTTTTATCCCCCTCCTGCCATGTGCTCTGAGCTGCCAACTCAGCTAATGGGAGTAGAGCAGAACAGTAATAAGTCTGTAGACGCTACCTATGCTGATGGGAGGGATTCTCTCATCGGTGTAGGTAATACACCTTCCCAAGAGGCGGTAGCTAGGTCAATGGAAGAATTTTTCTATTGACGTAGTGCCATCTACTCTGATGGTTAGGTCAGTTTAACTATGCACGTAGGTGTGTGGATTTTTCACATTCCTGAGCAACATAGTTAAGCCGACTTAATTTTCTAGTGTAGACCAGACTATAATTAGTGTGTAATGATTCACAGTCATAGAGGCTCACAATGGAGTCTCATATATTACATTACAATATGGAACACATATTAACAAGCAAGATTAATGGATGCAGCAACTCAAGCATTCAATAAAGTCCAAATACTAAACTCTTATAATTCTAATAACCTATTTTATCAATATTAACCCACAAGTGAGGCAGATAGATTCCAGTTATGTATCTGTTAGTGTCCAGTTGAGACATGGATACCATAGCATTAGCTGGCGCCTGGCCTGCCAGCATCACAGTCATGTTTTGCATTCCTTGTTTTCCTGAAACTAGATATATGGAACACTGTGTTGTGGTGACTTAACACATACTTTGATTTACAGATTCAGATAATAGGTTAAGGCAGCAATTATGGCTGTTTAAAAACAAACCTTGTGTTGTAAACTGAGCAAGTCTCTTAATGTGTAACATATACTATTAATAAAGGACACAAATGTCATATTTAATATCACTTTTCTGACCCTAACTTGCACTGAAATTGAATCTCAGTGTCTTCCTTTTTGGTGTAGCTGTAGACTTCAGGGGCCAGCTCCTCAATTTGTGTAAATTGTCATAGCTCCATAGACTTCAATGGGAGTTTTGACAATTGACATTTGTGGAGAATCTGGCCCTAGAGATAGAGATCTATTACTTTATTGCCATTGTAAGTCATTTAAGTTACTTATCGTACCCGTGATTTTTTTTCTCCAGTATGTAAATCCACATTTCTGCCTAGAAGTCTGGGTTCCAGTGCTTATTGCTATGCTGTCCCTATAACTGTTGGTTAAAAGTAACCAGCCTTTGGAGTTTATGATCACTAAGTATTATTATATAATTTATATATCCCCCCCATAGCTGGAAAAGACTCTAGAAATGATCTAGATATTTGTAAGCTTACTCCCCAAACTGCATGCTTAGAAATACAAGAGTCCCTGACAGAAAGGCTCTATTAATGCTCAGGAGCAATCATTACTGGTAATTTACTGCTTTATTGTCAACAGAAGAGCTAATGAATTTCTGAAGAAGCTGGCCTCTCAAACAGGAGGACGCTACCATCGCTGTATTGGAGATATGGATGGACAGTTAGCAGCACACAGAATGTTGACAGAAGGGTTTGATGATGATGATGTATGTTCAATAGTTGTTTGGATTGTGTTTCTTTATGGAATGTATATTTTTCTCCATATCTAAAGTACACTTTTAAAAAAATAAAATATAAGACTCCCAAGGTATCTTGCACTGAGATGTTTGGGATCTGAACAACAAAATGTAATGTCTGGCTATACCTATTGTCCAGCCACACTGAGGAGGTGAATGAAGCCATGGAAGGAGTGTAAGATGCAGAAGAATTTGGAAATGAGAGCAAACCAAAACCCTGGATCTGAATACCCCTGAGTTGTATCAAAGTTCGGCTGTCCTCCTCACTACCACCTATTTATGTTTTATCCATCTATTATGTCTTGGTTTTAGATTATAAAATATTTGGGACAGGGACTGTCATTTACTATGTTTTTACTGTGCTTAGTATACTGGGGCTCCAACCTGATTGAGGCCTCCAGGCACTATTGCAATAGAAATGTTTAATAAAAATAAAGACCAGATCCATCTCAAGTAGAATTTGGAGTTAAACACTCTGTTCTATCTCTTCATAAATAGAAGATCTTGTCTGGCCCTGGTGAGTGTGAAGTTCAGAAGTTTGGGTTCAATTATTTACATTTGTTTGCTGCCCTAAGATTTGTAAGCAATTGCTGTAGATTATTGCAACCACATTTTAATTTTATATTTTAGGATCCAGTTTTTCCTTTCTTCGAAGGAGATGATTTAAAGAAACTTGCTCAAGAAGTAGCAAAAGCCAGAAGCTTTTTAATGCAGGCAAAATCTTTTAGGTGAGTATCTATCCAGGATCTTTCAATAAATACTGCTTTTCTTTCATAGAGGGAGCCAAGGAGGAAGTTACATGGTTAAAGAATATCTGGCTACCAATTTCTGCTTCTTACAAAAGAATCATTTTATCTCCCCTATATTTGTTTCTTGCGCTCATGGCATTATTTTTAAGTGTGAGGAAGGGACATTCCATGCAGACTGCCTCCTCTAGAGTTTCTGTTCTTATACCACAACCAATCACCAGTATCTGAGCATCTTCTAGAAGTGCACTGAGCTACGTGACTAATATCTCTGTCTCTTGTAGGTGTCTCTCTCTCCCTTTTCCTAAGTGAAAAATTCTGTGAGGTTGATCTTTTTGTTCAGCTCTCCTCTCTTCCCTACCAGAACAAGGTAGTGCTTGGTTCCTATCTTCTTCAAAGAGAAAAGTGACTCTATCTGATGTGAGCTTCCTCCTCCCTTTCACTCTCCACTCTCCGTCAGCCTGATTTCAGAATCTGAAGCATCAGTCCTACTCTTTCTCTGCCAACACCAGTACCTGCTCCCTCGGTCTCATCCTCTTGTGACTTCTGTGACCCTCTACCATCTTCTGCATAGTATCTCTTTCTACTTGCAACTTTTCTTTCAGCATCTCCTGTGGCTGCTCCACGTTCTTTGCTTCCACATTCTGTCAGGGTTCCACAGGGCTCAGTGCTGGCCCCTCATCACTTCTCTCTGTGTGCTTTAGTTCAAGGCAGCCTAATCTATCCTCATGGTTTAAGTTATCATCACTATGCCAGTAACTCCCAGACAATTTCTCTCTCCTCCCCGTCCTCTTCCCCTTCTGGATTTCCTGCCACCATTAGAAGCTCTTATCACAGAAAGATATGGCACATCGGGAGAAGGGCATTACTCAGACATAAATGATTTAAAAAATTAAACCTAACAAATTGCATAATTTTACAAACAACCTTGTAGTGCTGTGAAAAATATCATCTGTTCTTGTACGCAACAAGTCCACAACAAATCAATTTCAACAAGTACAACTGAACTACAATTGATCCTTATGTTCCTACAATGTCATTCTGATGTCAGCCAGGGCCAGTGCTTAAATTGTGCCAGGGCTTATCAGGGCTGAGCCCTGGCACTCTAGGTTGGCAATTCATAGCCCTGGTACCTCTGGGCTTGCTGCATAAAGTTATGTAAAAAAAAAATTGTTTGAAGCCCAGCACCTCTTTCATTACAAATTAAGCATTGGCGAGAGCTAATTGGAGAGACATAGTAATAACTATATAACTAGATACCTTCTTTTAGGAAAAAATGCTGTGATAATTTTACATTCCTTATTTTTCCTTTTAAATAGGTTGCTATTAGAAAAATGGAATTTGGACCAAAAGGACAATTCTTTTTTTAAAAAAAATCCTCAGGTAACCAGTCAGTACAAAACAAGTCATTGATTGTATATTTTTATGAGGATGTTATTTCAAATTAGAATCCTGTATTTTCCAACTTTGGAGAGAGTCATTGCTTAATGTAAATAGCTATTCATTCCAGCTGTTTTAGTGTTTAGCTCAGTTACCTTAGCAGCAGCAGCACCTAACAAATACATGCACAAGGAAGTTCACAGGTTGTAATGTGTTTTGGGAGGATGGAAAGTGCTATACAGACGTGTGTTTTATTAATTAAGGGCTCCATGCTTCAGAAAGAATTAATAGCAAAGCTCTTTTGGAGGCATAGTGCCCAATATTATGTGTTTTTGCTGGAATAAAAATTTATAAGAGATTCTAGTCCATGTCTGTTGGTAACATGTGACTATCAGGTTATAAAAACTTTGAATAGTAAAATACAGTATACATTGGTATCATCAGCATCCAGGTATAGCAGGGTTCAGACGAATGGATTCCGAGATAAAAATGAGAGCACTGTTTACCAAAATTTTAAATGAACCAAAGATGCACTGTTCAAGCATGTACTAACTTAGCTGCTTCAATGCAATACTATTTTAATAGGCATGCATTGAGTAAGGAAGCCCTTCTTCACTTGATGTGACTTCAGTGGGACTACTCATATGTTAAAAGTTATGTACTATCTCTGTACTTAATTTGTGCATATGTTTAGGTGCTTTGCTAGGTCAGGGCTTTGACAGAGGTGAAGACTTTCTGCCAGTTGAAGCCTGCAGCCTGGACAGTAAATCAGGCCCAGAATGCACATACAGTTCAACCTTTGTAACCATGGGGAAATAATAAGTTTGGATAATAAGGGTTTTGAAAAATTAAGCAAATTTGCAATGTAGTTAATAGATAAAATGGGGATACAACTGTTTCTCCTAACTGTATTATTGTAATAAGAATTGCTTCAATTAATTTGCATTGTATGTTGAGCCTCTTATTTGGTGTGTTGTTTTTTTTTTACAGTTATTTTAACAGACTCCAGATATGATCCTTGATGGGTAAAAGAGATGGACTATCATCCTAAAAAGAAAATTATTCCCAATGTCTTTATATAGTGATGTCAAGAAACAACTGTTTGCACAGAAAAAAAATAAAGCCTAAAGTTGAAGAGAATGCATTTGCCAAAAAGATTTTGCAAATAACCATTTTCACTTATTGCTCTAAATTTTCTCTTTGCTGCCATCGCAAGTAGGAAGGAAAGATGATTCTAGAAATCAGCAGACCCACAAGCAAGCAATACCCTTTCATGCTGATAAAGTCCAGCTGAATTCACTATGGGTCCAATTCAACTGTCAACTACAATCAAGGGAGAGACTATCACTGACATCAGTGGTAGTTTGTTCAGAATTCTTTGGTAACAGTTCCAGAGAGACTGAACATGTGTTCACAGGAGTCTTGTGAGAAAATGCAATTCAAACTAACTGCACGGTTCTGAGAGATGCAGAATTTTCCAGCAATTGCATAAAATATGCACTTCTAGCTAGCAAACCCAGGCACCAACGACGGAATCCTGGCCTCACTGAAGTCAATGGGAGTTTCGCCATTGCCTTTGGGGCCAAGATTTCATCCCAAAAATTTAACAGATGTAATATTCAGTAGAAATGGGCCAGAAATGTAAAGTCCAGATAGTGATCTGAGATTTCCCAAAGTCCAGGTGTCTATAGATCCCAGTGTTTTGTTTGGGCCCACCTCAAATACTAACTGTAAATGTATACATCTGGGAAAAATGAATGTGGGACATACTTACAAGACGAAGGACTCTATCCTTGGAAGCAGTGACTGCTCTTTGATTTGGGGGTTCTGGTGCTTAATCAGCTGATCATGAGCGCTCAGTGACAGTGTGATTCTGTGGCCAAAAGAGCTAGTTTGATCCTGGGATGCATGAACAGGGAATTTCCAGTAGGAGTAAAGAGGTTATTTTACCTCTGTATTGGGCACTGGTGTGACCACTGCTGGAATACTGTATCCAGTTCTGGTTTCCACAGTTCAAGAAGGATGTTGATAAATTGGAGATGGTCCAGAGAAGAGCCACAAGAATTAGTAAAAAAATTAGAAGATATGCCTTATAGTGATAGACTCAAGGAGCTCAATCTATTTAGCTTAACAAAGAGAAGGTAAGGGGTGACTTGATTACAGTCTATTAATACCTACATGGGGAACAAGTATTTAATAATGGGCTCAGAGATATACTATGATCCAATAGCTGGAAGTTGAAGCTAGACAAATTCAGACTGGAAATAAGATGTAAATTTTTTTACGATGAGAGTAATCATTGGAACAAGGGTCATGGTGGATTCTCCATCATTAACAAGATTGAATGTTTTTCTAAAGGATCTGCTCTAGGAATTATTTTGGGGAAGTTCTATGGCCTCCGTTTTCTGGCCTTTGAATCTATGAACTTCACTTTTATGCTAGCAAAGGACTGGAAAGGAGCCAAAAAATTTTGACCAGTGCCCACTGAAATAAATTAGGGGGGTTACCTGTAACGTGGTGTACTCTTACCTCTCCTCACCCTTTATTCCTCTTTCCAAGAGAACTAATGGGAGATCTTATAATGCACAGAAAAATAAACAGAAAACTGTCTCCCACTGTCCAAGTGGTGAAAAACTTCAGTTTGATTCCTCTTCTGCAATAAAACAAAAAGTGTTTAATATTTTTATTCTGAGTTTTATGTTAATTCTCACATAACAGGTACTGTAATTTTAATCTGGTTAAGTTTTTGCAATAGACAAAACCAAGCAACTCTTCCCATTGATAGTATGAAAATAATTGGTCCATGTTTGTTTGAAATAATCAGAACCCTATGTATGCTTTTTCTTACATTGCCATGTAGTCTGACATAAAATCAGTCACTGCCCCACAATCACTGTTTTCCACATTCTAAGCTTCCTTTAAAATTCATTTAGTTATACAGAGCCTTACAAACGTGACCCAAGACTAGTACAGTACAGTTTTGTCTTCCTGAGTCTGCAGGCAGTCTGAAACAATAACTCTGAGAAGCGTGAATTTGTCTCTGTTCAGCTCAGTGGAGTCTGAACTCTGATACCTGATCACAGGTGACAGCATTGACATTTATTTCATGGCTTATTACTTTATTATAAACCTACCCAGGAGCTTTGAAGTATGAGTTGTCCCCTATGCAACTGGCGAAAGTTCTAGCTTCTCTTTGATGCAAATGCACTTACTGCATTTTCAACACAAAATTCTGTGACTGGCCACTCAACCTCATCCCTGATTGTAGGGGCCTGAAAACTACTGTGACAATGCTGGGCAGCTCCTTCATTTTCAGAGAGCTGCTATTGGTCATCTCTGACTCCCCAACTGTTAGATGACAGAGCATAAAAAAGGATGGGTATCTTTGGGCATCATTTCTTGTGATTTCACTCATGCTATATGTATATAATTTCTAAAGAACTTTGGGATGAGAGGTGCTATATAACAAATGTATATTGTTGTTATGAATGATTAGGACTAGCTCTGTTAAAATGACAGACTATTTAAATGTTAGATATAACAATTGAAAAGGTGGAAATATTGATTTTTGTAGTAATAAACGGTGAACTGGGAAGACCACAGTGGGGAGTGGGTTTTTATTGGTTATGTTTTTCTTGGGAGGCAAGGAGTGGCTGGCTTTTAAAGAGAAAAAAGTCTGACAGTTGCCAAAAAGAGGATGTCATTCCTTCTTCACTGGTTTTAAAACAATGGCATTTAAATTATGAGCTAGATTTTGACACCCTTACTAAGGGAGAGTGGAAATTTCCTTAGCAAATGGTCCCATTGAAATCAGTAGGGCTCAAATCTCAAAGTAAGATATTACGCAGTATGAGTAAGGGTGTTTGAATCCATCTATATGACGTTGCAAACCCAGACTTCAGCGTGTTCTGTGTTAGATGGTGACTGACTCTCTTATTTAAAGATTTAGAAGCATTTCTCTCCCTTTTAAATGTTTTCTGTGTCATTTTTCAGCAAGACATTTCTTGCATGTTGTTTTTTGTAAGTTTGACTGATTCAAAATGTCCTTTGAGTGACAGCTCTGTCTGTACACAGTAATCTTTACATTTTTTCTGTAAAATTATGGTTATTAATGGTTTACTACATTAAAGCTACTTGTAACTTGGCTCAGTACCCCTTTGTATGAACACCAATACTAAAGATTGCTACTTGGAACATCAGACTATGATAGACAAAGACGATACCTCTTGATTTGAAAGAAGAACAGCTCTCCTTTCAAAAGAGCTAGCCCAGTATGACATTGACATTGCAGCACTCAGTGAAACTAGACTGGCAGACAAGGGCATTATTACAGAATCGGCTGGGGGCTTGGAAGGGGAAAGAACCACACAAAGATAGACTCCATGGAGTGGGAATTGCCATCAAAACCAAACTCTTGCAATGTCTTGAAGACTTCCCAATAGGCACCAACGAAAGACTCAAGAAACTCCAGTTACCGCTAAATAAGTCATGATTTGCTACCATCATCAGTGCATATGTGCCCACCTTCACAAGCCGTGACGATGCTAAGGAATGGTTCTATTCCAGAGGTGGGCAAACTACAGCCAGTGGGACCGTCCTGCCTGGCCCCTGAGCTCCTGGCCCGGGAGGCTAGCCCACGCCCCCTCCCCTGCTGTCCCCCCTCCCCTGCAGCCTCAGCTCGCCCTGCTGCCGGTGCAATGCTCTGAGTGGTGGGGCTGCGAGCTCCTGGGGAAGCGCAGCTGCAGAGCCTGGCCTGACCCGGTCTCTGTGCTGTGTGGCGGCAGCGGCGTGGCCCAGCTCCAGCCAGGCGGCGCGGCTGTAGCGCCACCAGCCACCGGTGCTCCAGGCAGCGCGGTAAGGGGGCACGAAACAGGGGGACTTGGATAGAGGGCAGGGGAGTTTGGGGTGGTGGTCAGGGGGCTGGGGGTGTGGATAGGGGTCGGGGTGGTCAGAGGGCGGGGAACGGGTGGTTGAATGGGGGCAGGGGTCCTGGGGGGGCAGTCAGGAAGGGGGGGTTGGATGGGGTGGCAGGGGGCAGTCGGGCAGGGGTTCCGGGGTCGGACAGGGGACAGGGAGAAGGGGGGGTTGGATGGGGCAGGGGTTGTCAGGAATGAGAGGAGGGGTTGGATGGGGTGACGGGAGTATGGGGGTGGTCGGGGAGTAGGGTGTGTGGATGGGGCAGGGGTCCCGGGCGGGCCGTCAGGGAACAGGGAGGGTTGGATGGGGCAGGAGTCCTGGGGGGGGGGGGCAGGTAGGAGGTGGGGGCTGGGCCACGACCCCCTCCCCTAACCGGCCCTCCATACAATTTACGAAACCCAATGCGGCCCTCAGGCAAAAAAGTTTGCCCGCCCCGGTGTAGACACTTACTACAGCAATGGGAGGGGTTCTCCCAGAGATAAGATTCAGCCACTTCTTCCTTTATCTCTCTTTGCCCCACCCTCTCAATGCTCTTTTCACTCACCAGCCGCAGGAGTATTGTGTCCACAGCTCCTGCTCTCTCACTGAGCCTGATGTGGGAATCCCTAACAAATATGGCTTTAATTTCTCTATCTCAGTTTAACTTTTTGGAAAATGGGCCTCAAATGATGCTTTGATACTTAATCAATGAATACCTGAAAAAGCTCTTTGAGATCTTTTTTCAGAGGATTTTATACAATCACTTAATCAAGTCCTAATGTAAAAGCATGTAGTCTTAGTTTATGAATATCTCCTTTTCCCCATGTGCCATGCACCAGTATGCTGCTGCACTTCATTGATTCTATGTGCACAAAGGCCCCAATCCTGCGAATACTTAAGCACGTGTATTAATTTAATCAATAAGACAATCTGTATGCTTAAATTTAAGCACCTTTGTACATGTTTGCAGTATTAGGGTCGAGACTGTATAAATCAAGATGAAAGTGGTAAGGCATTTACAGCAACAAATGTTGATCTATAAAGATCTGAAGATATATATTTTTTAAACTAGCTACTGCCAGCTCCAGGAATTTTTCATTCATTCTTCACTGTGTATTAACTACATGCAAAACAGTGCTGCAAATCTAGGTCCACAGGGAAAATACTTCAGCTAGTCTGTGTGTGTTGGATTAGATGAAACCAAAAAAGTCTCACTCAGTTGGGAGGAAGATATATTCTGTGAAGGGTTCATTTTAAAATACTTTTTCTCACTTTTTTTAAACAAGAGACTTTCCTGTGTGTTTTTCAAAGGGGAGTTTAAAATTCCCTATATTTTATTGTTCAGAATTCTCCCTCATTCAAAACACACCCATATGAGACATAGCTTTGCTTGTACCATTTATATGTAGAATTGCAATATAAATAATAAATGTTATATTCATGCTGTCTGTGGATCTCAACAGTGCATAAGCTAAGACCTTGATTCAGTGAGACCTGTCCCTGTTTAGAAGAGGCTGACAGAAGGAAGGCTGACAGAGGCTGCTTCTGGGGAGGGGAGTGAAATGAGCCGAGCCCTGCCCTGGCCTGGCTTCCAGCCAGATTCCAACTACAGGTTGAAAGTATTTCTTTTGAAATTATGGGGCAATATAAAGAACCTGAGCACACTTGCGAACATCAACATGCTGTTCTAAGGATTCCTGCTATCCTGGTGCTAATAAACATCCACAGAAGAGAGTTTTCACCCTCACATTTACAAGGAAGAGCCAGGACAATTACTAACTGTAAGTAGAAAGGTACTTTATAGCTTTTCTGCATCTTTTGTGATCAGGATTGCAGTGGGGAAGCTAAAGATGAACCCACCGTATTTGGACCTAGTTAGACATAACCCTGAGCATATTTACATTGATTATATACAAGTCTTGAGTGAATCACAAATTGAAAGAAACAGAAAGAGTGATGTAATAGATGATGGAAACAAATTTCTGACTGGGATTTCCATACAGCACTTGAAATGCAGTGAGCATTTTCTAACACTGTCTGATGGTGATGAATGTACTGGTGCCAAAAGTGGTTTTAAAAAGAGATTTTATGTAATATCCTGCTTGTGAAAGGACATTTCTTGAGGAACTCTCCAGTTGCCCCTTTTGATCCAAGCTGGGAGTAGAAATTGGTGGCAGTCAGGTATTTCTTTGGACCAATCTTATTTATTTACAAGGAATGTACAAAACCCTGTGACTCTGAACGCAGAAGGAACCAAGAATGAAATTAGCTTACCAAATGTCTTTAGCCAACATCAAACCCAAAAGCACTCTCAAACTTTTCCCAGGGTCACGCAATGCTTACAGGCTCCTGCTTGGCTTTCTTGCCTCTCCCTGTTCTTAGTTTCTGTGTGTTCTCTCCTACCCACTGTGACACTACTCCATATTCTTCACAGTATTATTATGATGATGTGATTATGACATAAAGGCCATGTGAGATATCATTGGAAAGGTTTCAAGTATCAGGGGGTAGCCGTGTTATCTGTATCTACAAAAACAACAAGGAGTCTGGTGGCACCTTAAAGACTAACAGATTTATTTGGGCATAAGCTTTCGTGGGTAAAAACCTCACTTCTTCAGATGCATAGAGTGAAAGTTACAGATGCAGGCATTATATACTGACACATGGAGAGCAGGGAGTTACTTCGCAAGTGGAGAAACAGTGTTGACAGGGCCAATTCAATCAGGGTGGATGTAGTCCACTCCCAGTAATAGATGAGGAGGTGTCAATTCCAGGAGAGGAAAAGCTGCTTCTATAATGAGCCAGCCACTCCCAGTCCCTATTCAAGCCCAGATTAATGGTGTTAAATTTGCAAATGAATTTTAGTTCTGCTGTTTCTCTTTGAAGTCTGTTTCTGAAGTTTTTTTGTTCAATAATAGTGACTTTTAAATCTGTAATAGAATGACCAGGGAGATTGAAGTGTTCACTTACTGGCTTATGTATGTTACCATTCCTGATGTCCGATTTGTGTCCATTTATTCTTTTGCGGAGGGACTGTCCGGTTTGGCCAATGTACATGGCAGAGGGGCATTGCTGGCACATGATGGCATATATAACATTAGTAGATGTGCAGGTGAATGAGCCCTTGATGGTGTGGCTGATGTGGTTGGGTCCTCTGATGGTGTCGCCAGAGTAGATATGGGGACAGAGTAGGCAACGAGGTTTGCTACAGGGATTGGTTCCTGGGTTGGTGTTTCTGTGTGTGGTGTGTAGTTGCTGGTGAGTATTTGCTTCAGGTTGGGCGGTTGTCTGTAAGCGAGGACTGGCCTGCCTCCCAAGGTATGTGAGAGTGAGGGATCAATTTCCCGGGTAGGTTGTAGATCGTGGATAATGCGCTGGAGAGGTTTTAGCTGGGGGCTGTATGTGATGGTCAGTGGTGTTCTGTTATTGTCCTTGTTGGGCCTGTCCTGTAGTAGGTGATTTCTGGGTACCCGTCTTGCTCTGTCAATCTGTTTCCTCACTTCCCCAGGTGGGTATTGTAGTTTTAAGAATGCTTGATAAAGATCTTGTAAGTGTTTGTCTCTGTCTGAGGGGTTGGAGCAAATTCGGTTGTATCTTAGGGCTTGGCTGTAGACAATGGATCGTGTGATGTGTCTTGGATGGAAGCTGGAGGCATGTAGGTTTGTATAGCGGTCAGTAGGTTTCCGGTATAGGGTGGTGTTTATGTGACCATCACTTATTTGCACTGTAGTGTCCAGGAAGTGGATCTCTTGTGTGGACTGGTCCAGGCTGAGGTTGATGGTGGGGTGGAAATTGTTGAAGTCCAGGTGGAATTCTTCAAGGGCCTCCTTTCCGTGGGTCCATATGATGAAGATGTCATCAATGTAGCACAAGTAGAGGAGGGGCACTAGGGGATGAGAGCTGAGGAAGCGTTGTTCTAAGTCCGCCATAAAAATGTTGGCATATTGTGGGGCCATGCGGGTACCCATAGCAGTGCCACTGACTTGAAGGTATAAGTTGTCCCCAAATCTGAAGTGGTTGTGGGTGAGGACAAAGTCACAAAGCTCAGCCACCAGGCGTGCTGCGGCCTCATCAGGGGTACTGTTCCTGACAGCTTGTAGTCCATCCTCATGTGGAATATTGGTGTAAAGTGCTTCTACATCCATGGTGGCCAGGATGGTGTTTTCAGGAAGAACACCAATGCATTGTAGTTTCCTCAGGAAGTCGGTGGTGTCTTGAAGATAGCTGGGAGTGCTGGTAGCATAGGGTCTGAGAAGAGAGTTTAAATAGCCAGATAATCCTGCTGTAAGAGTGCCAATGCCAGAGATGATGGGGCGTCCTTTCCGGGTTTATGGATCTTGGGTAGCAGATAGAATACCCCTGGTCGGGGTTCTGGGGGGGTGTCCATGTAGATTTGTTCCCGTACTGTAGCCGGGAATTTCTTGAGCAGATGGTGTAATTCCTTTTGGTATTCCTCAGTGGGATCAGAGGATAGTGGCCTGTAGAATGTGGTCTTGGAGAGTTGTCTGGCAGCCTCCTGTTCATAATCCGACCTGTTCATTATGACTACAGCACCTCCTTTGTCAGCCCCTTTGATTATAATGTCAGAGTTGTTTCTGAGGCTGTGGATGGCATTGCGTTCTGTACGGCTAAGGTTATGGGACAAGTGATGTTGTTTGTCCACAATTTCAGCCTGTGCACGTCTGCGGAAGCACTCTATGTAGAGGTCCAGTCTGTCATTTCGACCGTCAGGAGGAGTCCACACAGAGTTCTTCTTCTTGTAGTGTTGGTAGGAGGGTTCCTGTGGGTCAATGCACTGTTCAGTGGTGCGTTGAAAATATTCCTTGAATCGGAGACGACGAAAGTAGGCTTCCAGATCACCGCAGAACTGTATCGTGTTCGTGGGGATGGTGGGACAGAAAGAGAGTCCCCGAGATAGGACAGACTCTTCTGCTGGGCTAAGTGTGTGGTTGGAAAGATTGACAATGTTGTTAGATGAGTTGAGGGTACCACTGTTGTAGCCCCCTGTGGCAGGTAGGAGTTTAAATAGCTTACTGTCCTTTTTCCTCTATAGAGAAGTGAAGTGTGCATTGTAAATGGCTTGTCTCATTTTTGTAAAGTCCAGCCACGTGGAAGTTTGTGTGGAAGGTTGGTATTGTATGAGAGTCTCCAGTTTTGAGAGCTCAATCTTGCTCTTCTCCTGTCTGCTGTACAGGATGCTGATCAGGTGGTTCCTCAGTTTCTTTGAGAGTGTGTGGCACAGTCTCTCACCATAGTCAGTGTAGTATGTTGATTGCAATGGATTTTTTACCTTCAGTCCATTTGGTATGATGTCCATCTGTTTGCATTTGGAGAGGAAGATGATGTCTGTCTGTATCTGTGCAAGTTTTTTGTTGAGGTTGATGGATTTCCACTCCATACGGCTAAATTTAGTGCCTTGCATGGTGTCAAGTATCAGGGGGAAAGGTTATGATTTACTGAATATGATTGTCCTATTCCTATGCATGTATCATTTTTTGTATCTGAAGGTAGGAATAGTGACTATGTATCTGTATCACAAATGTGTTTACACCTGGGGAATACCCACTAGGCAAAAGATTGTCAGTCTAGATCAGTGGTTCCCAAACTGGGGTTCGTGAACCCTTGGGGGTTCGCGAAATGTTATAGGGGGTTCTCGGGAAAAAATTCCCTAATGGTGGACAGAGCTGTCCCTAGGGAGAACAGGACCAGAAGCCTGGAGCCCCTGGACTTCCAAGAGCTAAGCAGATCAAAGCGAGCATCTCTATCACACTGAGGAGATTTAAACTTCAAGACTCCTTATAAGAAATGGAAAGGGAGCTGGATATTTTTTGCTGTTTTTAAAATTAAATAGGCAGCTAGTATTGTTTTTAAAATTATTATGAAGAACAAGTTTAAGCTTTGTTTTAACATACATTGTTTGCCTGGACTGCTCAAGACCTGAATGCTTGTGTAAGAGGAACGCTTTGAGTTGGCTTCTTAAATACCTTCATGCTGTTTCACATCTGACAGTCCTTGATGAAACATGGGAGCCTTGTCTTATAATAAGCTTATTCAGAGTGATACAAGCTACGAAAGTGAGATCTTGGATGAGTGTTGCCGTTTTCATAATGTAATAAAAATACTGTAATAAAAAATAATTAATTAATAATAAATAGTGTGTAATAAGCATGTCATAAAAACAAATTTTATATTTCCAAGATCACTGCTTTTATAATTTATACTCAGGTAAAGGAGAAAATTCCTGGAAATATTAATTTTTAGGAGGGGGTTCGCGAGACTTGACATTTTAGTGAAAGGGGTTCACAGGTTGTTAAAGTTTGGGAACCACTGGTCTAGATGGCTGGCTGGGAAGAGCCCAGTCAGGTTACAGGGCCATTAGGAGCAGGGCCGGTGCAAGGAAGTTTCGCGCCCTAGGCGAAACTTCCACCTTGCGCCCCCCCCAGCTAACCCCGCCCACCGCCCCCGTGGCAGCTAACCACGCCCACCTGCCCCTCCCACCCGAGGTGCCCCCCCCCACGGCAGCTAACCCCACCCGGGGAGCCCCCCCTCGCAGCAGCTACCCCTCTTGAAAGCCCCCCCTCCACGGCAGCTAACCCGGCCCGGGGAGCTCCCCCCCCCCCCGCGGAAACTAACCCTGCCCCCCTCCATGGCAGCTAACCCTGCCCGGGGAGCCCGCCCCAGCTCTCCTCCGCTGAGCATGCCGGCGCTGCTCTAATTCTCCTCCCCTCCCAGGCTTGCGGCACCGATTGGAGGAGACTTAGAGCGGGGGCTGTGTGCTCAGCAGAGGAGGCAGAGTGGAGGTGATCTGGGTCGGGGAGCAGTTCCCCTGTGCACCCCCCCGTTACTGTGGGCAGCCCTCCCCCCCCCCCCCCCCCGCCCCAGATCACTTCCACTCCATCTCCTCGCCTGAGCAGCATTTTAGGCGCCCTCAACCACTAGGCACCCTAGGCGGCCGCCTAGTTTGCCTAAATGGTTGCACCGGCCCTGATTAGGAGATAGGGTGACCAGACGTCCTGATAATATTGGGACTGTCCCGATATTTAGGCGTTTGTCCTGTGTCCCGACCGATGTTTGTCCTGATATTTGGCGGCATTCCGCTTTTTTTTTTCCCCTCCGCCGGTGACACCCCCCTCCCCATGTGTCCCGATATTTTCTTCCTCTCATCTGGTCACCCTATTAGGAGAAAATAATACGTCTTAGAAGAAGTTAATCTCCCACCAGGGAGTCTTCCTGAGGATGCTACAAACAGCCTCCAAGCAATGGCTGCTGTGGCACTATAGGGGCAATGTGACCAGGTCACCTGATACTGGACTCCATCTTGGAATACCAGTGTTTTTCCACTGACTGGTGTGGGAACGAAGCTTGGAGACAAAGGGTTCCCACTATATGTAAAAGCTATTTAAGGCAGGGGAGTGACATCATCGAGGTTCTTCAATGACTCCCCACCCAAAGAGACTCCTGAAAACAGCTGAGGAACAAAGACTGAAGTGAGGGGAAGTGCTGGACTCAGGCTGAAAGGGAATTTTAGCTTGTGAAAGTAACACCTGGGGATTTTAAGCTGCAAGCAAGTGCAGCTTGTCCCTTAAGAGCCTGCAGCCTGCTTGAATCAACATTTAGGTTGAGAATTTGCTACTCATATCCAATCCCTTTAGTATATTAAGCTTAGATTACGTTTTTGTTTATTTGCTAGGTAATCTGCTTTGATCTGTTTGTTGTTCCTTATAATCGCTTAAAATCTATCTTTTGTAGTTAATATACTTGTTTTTGCTTTATCACAAACCAGTGTGTGGGAGTCATAACTTGGGGCAAAAATCTGTTGTATATTTCCTCTCCACATTGAGGGAGGGGGCGAATTTCATGAGCTTATGCCGTACAGATTTCTGTACAGTGCAAGATGGTATAATTTTGCGTTTACACTCCAGAGGGGGGTGTGCACATGAACAGCTGGGCAGTTCCTTAGCTATAGCCTCCCCATGCAGAGGTGATCACAGCATCTGTATGTACTGCAGCTGGGTGTGTCTCTACCTGTATGTGTGCTGAAGTCTGGGAGAGGGCTTGGCAGGCTGATCACAGCTGTGCAGTATAAAGGGAGCCCAAGCTGGTGGCTCAGGGGAGCTCAGTGGTACCCCAGTTCTAGGTGGCAACCTGGGGGGAACCCATCACACCCACACCCCCAGCCTGCTCACAATACCCAGTCAAATGCCCACCCACCTGGTGCTAGCTTCTGGGCTCACTCTATTAGGCTTTGTTTGATGTGTGGCCCCTTAACTGTTTCTTACAACTGACTTAAATGGAGGACTCATTCATCCATCAGTTTAAAGAGGTTTTAGCTCAACACATAACACCACCTCAAACCTCAGCTTTGTCCATCATCTTGATGAGGCCTAAAATGGTGAAACATGATAACCCATCCCAAATAGAAAGAAAATAAATAATTTAACAAATTACAGCTGATACAAGCTTAACTAGTTACATATGTACAGAGGCTTTCTCTCAGGATAGTTTCACATTATCATCATAAAAAAAATGATTCTTTGGGGCTTTTCTCTCCCTGGCTTTCCTTTAAGTGTTCTCCTGAGGCATGTCTATTGTTTCTGTGGAACTTGTTGGCTGTGACAGTTCCTGCCCATTCTGTTCAAGAGAGGGACTGTTTACTGTCACAACTTTCCCAGCATCAGTATCCACAGTTACATACTCAGATCTGGAGGGCAGCCATGCTGAAATCTCTCCCCCCGCTGATATCACCTTACTTGGTCCTTGTGGATAACTTTTGATTTTGTCCTGTGCAGGGCCAGCTCTGGCTTTTTTGCTGCCCCAAGCAAGAAAAAACAAACAAACAAAATGTGCAGGGCGGCCGGAGTGGCGAAGCAAAACAAAACAAAACAAAAACCGTGGGGGGCGGCCGGAGCGGCAAATAAAAATAAAAAAAAAAAACACCATTCAGGGTGGCCAGAGCCAGGGTGCAAACTTTTTCAGTGCCACTTACTTGGCGGCTCGCGGCTGCCTCCCCTGGCTGCACTGACTAGTGGGACTCCCTGCGCTGCGGACGTGCCCTGAGCAGCAGAGTGCGCGCCCCAGCTAGCGGGGGGGAGAGAGAGAAGGGTGGTGGCCAAGGCTTCCTTCAGCCGGGGCGCTCGCCACTCGGCCCCTCCCGCCGCACCGCCTGCCAGGAGGGCTCCACGCCACTCCTGCCTGCAGGTGAATTGAAGGTCGGAGGGGAGGGAAGGACATGGGCTGCCGGGCTTACTGCAGACCTGGCACCGGCTGGGGCAGACGGAGCGCGCAGCCCGCTCCCAGCAGGGCGCTGCCCTCCTCCGCGCCACCGCCCCCTACAGGGCGGCCGGAGCGGCAAATGGGGGGGGGGGAAAAAGGGCGGCCATGCCACTCTAGGATTGGACGGAATGCCGCCCCTTAGAATCTGCCGCCCCAAGCACGAGCTTGCTCGGCAGGTACCTGGAGCCGGCCCTGGTCCTGTGACAAAACAGGGTTGTAGTGTTTCTACATAGTCCAAGTCCCTTTGTCCCTTTTCAGGAACTCCATCCAAGAGGTCTGCTGTGGTCCCTAGCTCATGCCCAAACACGAGGAGCACTGGGTTACACTTTGTACTCATTGACTGCCGTTTATAAGTCATCAAAAGGAATGGGATGTGCTGGTCATTAAGAACATAAGAATGTCCATACTGGGTCAGACCAAAGGTCCATCTAGCTCAGTATCCTGTCTTCTAACAGTGGCCAATGCCAGGTGCCCCACAGGGAATGAACAGAACAGAGCATGGTGTTCCATCCATGCTCATCCTGGCTAATAGCCATTGATGGACCTATCCCCCACTAATTTCTTTTTTGAACCCTCTTATAGTTTTGGCTTTCACAACATCCCCGGCAACAAGTTCCACAGGTTGACTGTGCATTGTGTGAAGAAGTATTTCCTTTTGTTTGTTTTAAACCTGCTGCCTACTAATGTCATTGGGTGACCCCTAGTTCTTGTGACATGTGAAGGAGTAAATAACATTTTCTTATTCACTTTCTCCACACCATTCATAATTTTATAGACCTCTATCGTATCCCCCCCTTAGTCATCTCTTTCCAAGTTGAACAATCCCAGTCATTTTATTCTCTCGTCGTATGGAAGCTGTTCCATACCCCTAATCATTTTTGTTGCCCTTCTCTGTACCTTTTGCAATTCTAATATATCTCTTTTGAGATTGGGCAACCAGATCAACACGCAGTATTCAAGATGTGGGAGTATTTATGTCCAGCAGTTTTAAGATCATGACATAATCTCATCCCCCCATTTTCACTGTATTTAGTACAACCAGCTGATACCTACCATCTCCTATACAATATTTCATCTTTAAATTCAAAGTTTTCTCTCTCTATGACCAGAAAGCTTTTACTGGAGTGTTGTGAGGAGGCACTACAGTCCAGGGTGTCTGTTTGCCAGTTGATTTTCCAAGGGTAGGACTGGAAGGGACCTCAATAGGGCGTCCAGTCCCCTGCACTCAAGGTAAGACTAAGCCCTGGTCTACACTACGAGTTTAGGTCGAATTTAGCAGCGTTAGATCAATTTAACCCTGCACCTGTCCACACGATGAAGCCATTATTTTCGACATAAAGGGCTGTTAAAATCGATTTCTGTAATCCTCCCCCGACGAGGGGATTAGCGCTGAAATCAACCTTGCCGGGTCGAATTTGGGGTAGTGTGGTCGCAATTCAACGGTATTGGTCTCCGGGAGTTATCCCAGAGTGCTCCATTGTGACCGCTCTGGACAGCGCTCTCAACTCAGATGCACTGGCCAGGTAGACAGGAAAAGGCCCGCGAACTTTTGAATCTCATTTCCTGTTTGGCCAGTGTGGCGATCTGCAGGTGAGGTCAGATCTCATCAGCAGAGGTGACCATGATGGAGTCCCAGAATCGCAAAAGAGCCCCAGCATGGACCGAACGGGAGGTACGGGATCTGATCGCAGTATGGGGAGACGAATCCGTGCTATCAGAACTCTGTTCAAAAAGACGAAATGCCCAAACATTTGAAAAAATCTCAAAGGGCATGAAGGACAGAGGCTATAACAGGGACCCGCAGCAGTGCCACGCGAAACTTAAGGAGCTGAGGCAAGCCTACCAAAAAAACAGAGGCAAACGGCCGCTCTGGGTCAGAGCCCCAGACATGCCACTTCTATGATGAGCTGCATGCTATTCTAGGTGGTGCAGCCACCACCACCCTACCCCTGTGCTTTGACTCCTTCAATGGAGTAGCACGGAACAGGGATGCGGGTTTTGGGGATGAGGAGGTTGAAAATATCTCACAGCAAGGAAGCGGAGAAACCGTTTTCCCCGACAGCCAGGAACTGTTTCTTACCTTGGACCTGGAGCCAGTACCCCCCAAACCCACCCAAGGCTGCCTCCCGGATCCGCCAGGCGGATAAGGGACCTGTGGTGAGTGTACCTTTGTAAATATTATATATGGTTTAAAAGCAAGAGTTATTTAATGATTAATTTGCCCTGGCATTCGCGGACAGTACAGCTACTGGAAAAGTCTGTTAACGTGTCTGGGGATGGAGTGGAAATCCTCCAGGGACATCTCCATAAAGCTCTCCTGGATGTACTCCCAAAGCCGTTGCAAAAGGTTTCTGGGGAGGGCAGCCTTATTCCATCCTCCATGGTAGGACACTTTACCACACCAGGCCAGTAGCACGTAGTCTGGAATCATTGCATAGCAAAGCATGGCAGCGTATGGTCCCCGTGTTTGCTGGCATTGAAACAGCATCCTTTATCTCTGTGTTATCCTCAGGAGAGTGATATCATTCCTGGTCACCTGGTTGAAATAGGGTGATTTTATTAAGGGGACATTCAGAGGTGTCCGTTCCTGCTGGGCTGGTTGCCTGTGGCTGAACAGAAATGTTCCCCACTGTTAGCCACGCGGTGGGGGGAGGGGTGAAGCGATCATCCCAGAGAATTGTGTGTGTGTGTGGGGGGGGGTTAGTTGGGTTTGTGCTGCACGTTAACCCGAAAACCGCAGCCCCTCCTTTTAAATGGTCAACCCATTTTAAATGGCCAACCCAATGTCTGCTTGGTATGGGAAATGAGGGTACTGCTGTTTGAAACCATTCCCACATGTTATGAAGGTTAAAGAAGCCAAAAGACTGTGTCTTACCATGGCTGCCTGCAAGCCAAATTCTGTTGCCCGGCCCTGCGTGAGAGATCTCTCACACCAAACCGGCATACTCTCAATAAGAGGCAAAATGCGACCTTGTACCGAAAGCACATGTGCTATGTAATGTTAGCAGCAAGGTTTACCATGAAAGAGTCTACCCATTGTTCTCTAAAATGTCTTTTTAACAACCACTCTCCCTTTTTTTCCCTTCACCAGCTGCAAATGTTTCAACACTCACACTATCGTCTCCTTCCCAGAGGCTAGCGAAGATTAGAAGGTGGAAAAAACGCACTCGCGATGAAATGTTCTCTGAGCTCATGCAGTCCTCCCACACTGAAAGAGCACAGCAGAATGCGTGGAGGCAGACGATCTCAGAGTCCAGGAAAGCATAATATGAACGCGAGGACAGGTGGCGGGCTGAAGATAATAAGTTGCGGGCTGAAGATGATAGGTGGCGTCAGCTTGCTGACAGAAGGCAAGAGGCAATGCTGAGGCTACTGGAGGAACAAACTGAAATGCTCCGGCGTATGGTTGAGGTTCAGGAATGGCAACTTGAGCACAAACCACCTCTACAGCCCTTGTGTAACCAAGGGCCCGCCTCCCCAAGTTCCATAGCCTCCTCACCCAGACGCCCAAGAACGCAGTGGGGGGCCCTCCGGGAACCCAACCACTTCACCCCAGAGGACTGCCCAAGCAACAGAAAGCTGGCATACAATAAGTTGTAAAGTGCAGTTGGCCTTGTCCTTCCCTCCTCCCCTCCTTCCCCACCCCACCCAGTGCTTCTGTCCTCCCCCACCCCTCCCTGGCTACCTTGGCAGCTATCCCCCTATTTGTGTGATGAATTAATAAAGAATGCATGAATGTGAAGCAACAATGACTCTATTGCCTCTGCAAGCGGTGATCGAAGGGGGGAGGAGAGGGTGGTTAGCTTACAGGGAAGTAGAGTGAACCAAGGGGGGGCGGGTGTTCATCAAGAAGAAACAAACAGAACTTTCACACCATAGCCTGGCCAGTCATGAAACTGGTTTTCAAAGCTTCTCTGATGCGCACCGCGCCCTCCTGTACTCTGATAACCGCCCTGGTGTCTGGCTGCGCGTAATCAGCGGCCAGGCGATTTGCCTCAACCTCTCACCCCGCCATAAACATCTCCCCCTTACTCTCACAGATCTTGTAGAGCACACAGCAAGCAGAAATAACAATGGTAATATTGGTTTCGCTGAGGTCTATCCGAGTCAGTAAACTGCGCCAGCGCGCTTTCAAATGTCCAAAAGCACATTCTACCACCATTCTGCATTTGCTCAGCCTATAGTTGAACAGCTCCTGACTACTGTCCAGGCTGCCTGTGTACGGCTTCATGAGCTATGGTATTAAGGGGTAGGCTGGGTCCCCAAGGATAACTATAGGCATTTCAACATCCCCAACGGTTATTTTCTGGTCTGGGAAGAAAGTCCCTTGCTGCAGCTTTTGAAACAGACCAGAGTTCCTGAAGATGTGAGCGTCATGTACCTTTCCCGGCCATCTTAGGGGGTTGGGATAGCTCAGTGTTTTTAGCATTGGCCTGCTAAACCCAGGGTTGTGAGTTCAATCCTTGAGGGGGCCACTTAGGGATCTGGGGCAAAAATCAGTACTTGGTCCTGCTAGTGAAGGCAGGGGGCTGGACTCGATGACCTTTCGGGGTCCCTTCGAGTTCTATGAGATAGGTATAGGTATATTCCACGTTGATGTTGGTGAAACGTCCCTTGTGATCCACCAGTGCTTGCAGCACCATTGAAAAGTACCCCTTTCGGTTTATGTGCTCGCTGCCTTGGTGCTAGGGTGACCAGACGTCCCGATATTATCGGGACAGTCCCGATTTTAGGGGACTTGTCCTGCGTCCCGACCTTACATTGGTCGGGACGTCTGGTCACTCTATATGAGGGGGACCGCAGCAAGCTGGCGCCGCCGGCGCCACTCACCTTCCTTCCCTGGGCCCTGGGGCAGCGCACAGCTGAGCTCCCGGCGCGGCGGTGCCAGCCCATGTGGCCCCCCACCTGGCCGGCAGGAGCCTGCAGAGCACAGCCCTGCCCCTGCCCCGGCACACAGAGAGGCAGCGAGGAGGTCTCGCTCCCCTGCGTGCTGCAGCGGGGCGGGGCCTGTAGACTCCGGCAGCAGGCAGCGGTCACCGGGCAGAGAGGCCCCCCCCACCCCTGCCCCCCTCCCCTCGACCCGACCCTAGGAAGGGGCCAGAGGGACTGGGAGGGACCTGCCTGCTGGGAGCCACTCCAGGTAAGCACTGCTGGGCTCACCTGGCCCCCTGGCATGTCCCTCTGGGGGGGCTCCCCTCAGACCCACTGCCCTCAGGCCCCACCCTGACCCTGTTCCCTCAGCCTCCCCCGCAGTCCCCCCTGTGGCCCCCAAACTCAATCCACTGCCCTCAGCCCCCACCCTGACTCTGTTCCCTCTGCCTCCCCCACAGTCCCTCCCCTCCCCCCGATCATCTCACCCGACCCACTGCCTTCAGCCCCCACCACCCTGACCCTGTTCCCTCAGCCTCCCCCGCAGTGTCCCCCTTGTGCCCCCACCCTCAATCCACTGCCCTCAGCCCCCCTGACCCTGTTCCTTTAGCCTCCCCCGCAGTCCCTCCTGTGCCCCCCAACCTCAATCCACTGCCCTCAGCCCCCACCCTGACCCTGTTCCTTCTGCCTCTCCCACAGTCCCTCCCCTCCCCCCGATCATCTCACCCGACCCACTGGCCTCAGCCCCCACCATGACCCTGTTCCCTCAGCCTCCCCCGCAGTGTCCCCCCTGTGCCCCCCACCCTCAATTCACTGCCCTCAGTCCCCCTGACCCTGTTCCCTCAGCCTCCCCCGCAGTGTCCCCCCTGTGCCCCCCACCCTCAATTCACTGCCCTCAGTCCCCCTGACCCTGTTCCCTCTGCCTCCCCCACAGTCCCCCCTGTGCCCCCACCCTCAATCCACTGCCCTCAGCCCCCACCCTGACCCTGTTCCCTCAGCCTCCCCCGCAGTGTCCCCCTTGTGCCCCCACCCTCAATCCACTGCCCTCAGTCCCTGCCCCTGTTCCAACAGCCTCCCCCACAGTCCCTCCCCCCCCCCCAATCATCTCACACTGCATGGATGTGGAAATCTGTCCCGGATGCCAGGCTGTCGTTAGCCCCTGGGGCAAAAGATCAGCAGAGGTTTCCAAAGGGAAGTTTGCAGCCTTTGCTCAGACCCAAACATTTTCACTTAAATAAATAAATAAATACCTAAACCCATCCTGACACCCATCTGCTCTGTCCAGATTTGCTGTTATCCCTGTTGAGGCCAAAGTGGTTTGAAAAATTAAAAATCCTTGACACCATTGTGTTGCCTCCCCCTGTGTTGCTCGTTAATCTGATGGACCTGCCGATCATGAATAAAGATGAATGCCCTGGGAGCAATGTGTCATGCAGACAGTTTGTGAAGTAGGAATGTGAATGCTGAAGCTCTCACAAAATGCAGAGGCTTTTCTTAACCTGAGAACTGAAAAAGAGCCAGATACCCTGCATGGGTTTGAAAGTGACAAGAGCCTAGCGACTGACCAGAGCAGCATCAGGTTTGAAGTGCCGAGGAGGGTCTGTGTCATGAAGTCTGCATTTCCACTGAGGACTCTTCCATTGCCAGGGTAGCGCTGGTGCAGGTCTGCCGCCCGGCACAGCAATGCTGAGAGGTGCCAGTGTAGACCCGACCCACTGCCCTCAGCCCCCACCCTGACCCTGTTCCCTCAGCCTCCCCCGCAGTTCCCCCTGTACCTCCCACCCCGAACCCACTACCCCCAGTCCCTGCCCTACCCCAAATCTCTTCCTCAGCCTCTCCCATCATCCCACCCTCATCACTCCCCCTGCTGTCCCACCCCCTCAACTTCCCCCCATTTCAGTCCTGCTCCCCTCTCTCATCCCCTCCAGACCCTGTCCCTCTCCCCAACCCCCCGACCCTCCCCAGCCCAGCCCCATTGTCTCCCCCGCCCCGCCCCACTCTACACAGCTCTCTACCCTGTCCCATTCATGCTCCCCTCAGCCCCTACCCTACTCCCCCCATCCCAGTCCTGTCCCATCCCCCTCAGCCCCCCCGACTCCCCCAGTCCCAGTCCTGTCCCCCTCAGTTCCTCCACCCTGCTTCCCCTGGTCCATCCCCACACACCCACCGACTTCCTCGACCTCCCTCCCCCCAATCCCACTGCCTGGACTCATCCCCGTCCCACTCAGGACATGCAGGAAAAAGAAGCAATGGGCTTAAATTGTAGCAAGGGAGATTTAGGTTAGACATTAGGAAAAACTTCCTAACTGTAAAGGTAGTTAAGCACTGGACAAATTACCTAGAGAGGTTATGGAATAGCAGTCATTGGAGTTTTTTAAGAGGTTAGACAAACACCTGTCAAGGATGGTCTAGTGTTGTTATTACTCAGTCCTGCCTCAGTGCAGGGGTTTGACTAGATGACCTGTTGTTGTCCCTTCTAGTCCTACATTTCTGTGATTCACACTGAATTGCCTTGTGCCACTGTCTAGTAGTAGTGGCACACAGTTCTCTGACATGCAGGTTTATAAAATTGTAGTTAATATACAGTTTAGAGCATAGCAGTTTTAAAGCTCTGCATGTTCAGACCAACTGAGCTGAAAATTGTGATCTATAGTATTCAAAACTATTAAGATGTGGGCTGAAATAAAATCAGCATGAATTGCTCAACAATATCAATGGAATCAGCATTGCGCTGCTATATATTGTAAAACATTATAGTGAAATCTTGCAAGTATTACATAGCACGCCGCCTTGCCCAAGTGGTAACTAAGCATATCATCTTCCTGTTTCAATATTCTTAACTTGTATCCCATAGCTCCTAAAAGTTGTTATTTTTTCAAACACTGAATACTGCTAAGTTATGAGTTTTAACAGGGTTTTTTTCTTTTAAACCACAGCACTGAATGTTATTCTAAAATTGTTTTCCAAATATTCGTAAACTCCCAGTTTATCCCCTGCTGATGTTCATTGTGAAAAGTATTGCAGGTCTAATAATAATATTTGGCACTTTTGTAATTCACTGTCCAACATGTGTTTTGTGCCCTCCTCTGGTGGATTTTTAGAGGATAACTGTATAGCTACCAGCTAAGGGAGTTATATCTTGAACTCAAGTAGTAGAAGCTCATGCTTTTAAGTCTGGACGGCTCGGGTTCAATCTTTGGTGACTAGCTATGATGGAGGTTGCTACACTTATAATCCCCTTAATCAGAGGTTCTGAATATGCTTTGTTGTAGGCAGAGCTAGCCTATAGTTAAGCAACCGAAAATTTAGAATGGGAAGTGTTGAAATGTTGGGAAGCCTTATAATTTTGCCAGTCTGGAACGAACATCCCATCTGAGGGATGGGGGCGGGGAGAGAGGAGAGTGAGACAGGACCAGGAAACTGGGACAAGGAATCCAGAGCGGTAGTGGGGGGCAGTTGAAATCAGATGAGGAGCTGGGGCGGGTTAGACAGCAATAGGATAGACATAGACTGGAGGGGATGGGGAAGAAGGGTCTTTGACTACTAGAGACCACTCCATTCAGGAGCCTGGGATAGACCCAGGATTCCTGAGTTTCACAGTTCCTCTTCTGTCAGCAGATATCTGTGAAACCCAGTGGCAAAAAAAGTGTCTCATCCCCCTATAGAGCTGATCTATCACATATAGGATGACAACCTACTGCCTCTGCCATCACTTACTCCATTAGCTCAAGTGGCAGAAGTCTGTGCAGTGGATCTAAAGGTTCATCGGCAGGGTTGGAGCCATGCGAGTTTCACGATGATTCCACATGCCAGAATTTCTGGGGCAGTTCAGTTTTGATTTTTACAAAAAAATCTGGGGAAATGCATACAGAAATAGGGTGACCAGATGCCTAAATAGGGGGATCTCAAGCAGGAGTAGAGAGGTTATTTTATCTCTGTATTTGGCACTGGTGCAACCACTGCTGGAATACTGTGCCCAGTTCTGGTGTGCACAATTTAAGAAGGATATTGATAAATTGGAGAGTGTTCAGAGAAGAGTCACAAGACTGATTAAAGGATTATAAAACATGCCTTATAGTGATCGACTCAAGGACCTCAATCTATTTAGCTTAACAAAAAGAAGGTTAAGAAGTGACTTGGTTATAGACTGTAAGTATCTACATGGGGAACAAATAGTTAATAATGGGCACTCCAGTCTAGCAGAGGAAGGTAGAGCATGAGCCAACGGTTGGAAGTTGCAGCTAGACAAATTCAGACTGGATAGAAGGCATACCTTTTCAATGGTGAGAGTAATTAACGATTAACAATATACTAAGGGTCATGGTGTTTTTCTAAAAGCTTTTTCTAAAAGCTATCCTCTAGGAATTATTTTGGGAAAGTTCTATGTCTGTGCTATACAGGCGGTGAGACCAGGTGATCACCGGATCCCTTCTGGCTTTATCATCTCAGAACTAGGTACATCAATTCACATGCAAAATTCTCATTGAATTCAATAGGTGTCCTTGCCCTGTGGCTTGTGGTGCGGGCTGCAGCAGGGGCCGTACAACCCCTCTCGCAGCTTCCTAGGGCCCCCTCTCATGGCTCTGTGCACCTGTGTCTGTCATTGTCGTCCTCTCCCGTCCCCCCGCCCCGCTCGCCCAATGTGTCCTGATATTTCACTCTTGCGATCTGGTCACCCTACTTGGTGCTCCGGTGCCAAGATAGAGATATGGGTTCCGTCTATCGCCCCACCACAGTTAGGGAATCCCATTGCAGCAAAGCCATCCACTATGGCCTGCACATTTCCCAGAGTCACTACCCTTCATATCAGCAGCTCTTTGATTGCATTGTCTACTTGGATCACAGCAGCCCCCACAGTAGATTTGCCCACTCCAAATTGATGCCCGACTGACCGGTAGCTGTCTGGCGTTGCAAGCTTCCACAGGGCTATTGCCACTAGCTTGTGAACCGTGAGGGCTGCTCTCATCTTGGTATGCTTGCACTTCAGGGCAGGGGAAAGCAAGTCACAAAGTTCCATGAAAGTGCCCTTACGCATGCGAAAGTTTCGCAGCCACTGGGAATCGTCCCAGACATGCAATACTATGCGGTCCCTCCAGTCTGTGTTTGTTTCCCGGGCCCAGAATCGGCGTTCCATGGCATGAACCTGCCCCATTAACACCATGATGTCCACATTGCCGGGGCCCGTACTTTGAGAGAAGTCTGTGTCTATGTCCTCATCACTCATCACCACGCTGCCGTCGCCTCCTTGCCTGGTTTTGCTTTTGCAGGTTCTGGTTCTGCATATACTGCAGGATAATGCGCGTGCTGTTTACAGTGCTCATAATTGCCGCGGTGATCTGAGCGGGCTCCATGCTTGTCGTGCAATGGCGTCTGCACTGAAAAAAGGCGCAAAATGATTGTCTGCTGTTGCTCTGACGGAGGGAGGGGCGACTGACGATATGGCTTACACGGTTGGCTTACAGGGTTGTCACACAGAATGGCCCCCCTCAAGGATTGACCTCAAAACCCTGGGTTTAGCAGGCCAATGCTCAAACCACTGAGCTATCCCTCCCCCCACTATTCACGGAGGGAGGGGGGAGCAAATGAATACTGAACAAATCTGGTCTCTTTATTGTTTTGCTCCACTCCGTCTTTCTTCTACATCTTAGGCTGGCAGCAGACGGTGCAGTACGACTGCTAGCCATAGTCATCTCCTGGCTGCTCACCAGAAGACGGTGCAATAGGACTGCTGGCCATCGTTGTCTCCCATTTATGTCCAGGTGCCCCCGACCGACCTCACCTAGGCCGGCCAGGAGCACACATGTCTGCCCAGGCATCCCCAACCGACCTCACTGAGGTCAACTAAAAGAGCACCCAGGAGACGACGACGATGGCTACCAGTCGTAATGCACTGTCTGCTGCCAAAAGGCAATGAGCTGCTGCTGTGTAGCAATGCAGTACCACGTCTGGCAGCACCCAGGAGACGTACGGTGACGGTGAGCTGAGCGAGCTCCATACTTGTCGTGGCATGGTGTCTGCACGGAAAAAAGGTTGCTCTCACTGGGGTGGGGGGGCGACTGACGACATGGCGTACAGGGTTGGCTTACTGTACTGTTCCCGCAGTCTCTGCCGCCCATTGGAATTCTGGGTTGAGCTCCCAATGCCTGATGGGGCAAAAACAGTGTTGCGGGTGGTTTCTGGGTAAATGTCGTCTGCCACCACCCCCCTCCCTCCCTCCGTGAAAGCAACGGCAAAAAATCGTTTCTTGCCTTTTTTCCTGGGTTACCCGTGCAGACGAAATACCACGGCAAGCATGGAGCCCGCTCAGCTCACCGTCACCTTATGTCTCCTGGGTGTTGCTGGCAGACACGGTACTGCAGTGCTACACAGCAGCATCCCCTTGCCTTGCACTGCGGACGGCAGACGTTGCAATAGGATTGCTAACCGTCATCGTCGTCCCGTGGGTGCTCCTGGCCGACCTAGGTTAGGTTGGTCGGAGGCGCCTGGGCAGACATGGGTGCTCCTGGCTGGCCTCAGTAAGGTCGGTTGGGGGCACCTGGACAAAAATGGGAATGACTCCAGGTCATTCCCTTCTTTAAGTTTTGTCTAATGGAGAGTCGGTCCTTCCTGGAATATCATGCCAGCTGGAGGCTTCTGCCTCAGGCTGCTCTCCCAGTCGGCAGCACCGCGCGGTCGCACCTACCCCAGCCTACCCCTTGCTCCCATGGCTCATGAAGCCTGGACAGTAGTAAGGAGCAGTTCAACTATAGGCTGAGCAAGTGCAGAATGGTGGTTCACTCTACTTCCCTGTAAGCCAACCGCCCTCCCCTCCCCCCTTTGATCTCCACTTGCAAAGGCAATAAAGTCGTTGCATTCTTTATTAATTCATCACACAAACGGGGGGGATAACTACCAAGGTAGTCTGGGAGGGGTGGGGGAAGAGGGAAGCACCAGGGTGGGGTAGTTCCAGGGGCACCCCCTAGAATGGCATGCAGCTCATCATAGAAGTGGTATGTCGTCTGCACGGGTAACCCAGGAAAAAAGGCGAGCAACGATTTTTTGCCGTTGCTTTCACGGAGGGAGGGGGGGTGGCTGACAACATTTACCCAGAACCACCCGTGACACTGTTTTTGCCCCATCAGGCATTGGGAGCTCAACCCAGAATTCCAATGGGCGGCGGAGACTGCGGATAGCTACCCACAGTGCAATGCTCCAAAAGTCGACGCTATCCTCGGTACTGTGGACGCACTCCGACGACTTAATGGTCTTACTGGTCTTAACTGGGGACACACACAATTGACTGTATAAAATCGATTTCTAAATAATCGACTTCTATAAAATCGACCTAATTTCGTAGTATAGACATACCCTAAGTAATAACTAGACCATTCCTGACAGGTGTATGTCTAACCTGTTCTTAAAAACCTGCAGTGATGAGATTCCACAATCTTCATAGGCAATTTATTCCAGTGCTTAATTACCCTGACAGTTAGGAAGTTTTTCCTAATGTCCAACCTAACCTGCCCTTGCTGCAATGTAAGCCCATTGCCTCTTGTCCTATCCTAAGAGGTTAACTAGGACAAATTTTCTCCCTCCTCCCTTGAAAACTGTTATCATGTCCCCCCCTCAGTCTTCTCTTCTTCAGACTAAAGAAACTCTATTTTTCAATCTTTCCTCGTAGATCATGTTTTCTAGACCTTTAATCATTTTGGTTGCTCTTCTCTGGACTTTCTCCAATTTGTCCACATATTTCCTGAATTGTGGCACCCAGAAATGGACATAATACTCCAGTTGAGGCTATATTAACACAGAGTAGATGGAAGAATTACTTCTCGTATCTTGCTTACAGCGCTCCTGCTTAATGCATCCCAGAATGATGTTTGCTTTTTTTTTTTTCTCAATAGTGTTACACTGTTGACTCATATTTAGCTTGTGATCCACTATAACCTGCAGATCCGTTTCCGCAGTATTCCTTCCTAGACAGTCATTTCCCGTTTTATATGTGTGCAATCAATTTTTTTCCTTCCTGAGTGTTGTAATTTACTTTTGCCCCATTCAATTTCAATTTATTTATTTCCCACCATTTCTCCAGTTGTCCAGATCATTTTGAATTTTAATCCTATCCTCCAAAGCACTTGCAACCCTTCCAGCTTGGTATAATCCACAAACATTATAAGTGTACTCTCATTAACTAAATCATTTGTGAAGATATTGAACAAAACAGGACCCAAGACCAATCGATCCCTGTGGGACCCCTCTCGATATGCTCTTCCAACTTGACTGTGAACCATTGATAACTACTCTCTGGAAATGGTTTTCTAACCAGTTATGCATCCACCTTATAGTAGCTCCAGCTAGGCTATATTTCCCTAGTTTGTTTATGAGTAGGTCATGTGAGGCAGTATCAAAAGTTTTACTAAAGTCAAGATACACATCATCTACAGCTCCCTCCCGCCCCCATCCAAAAGGCTTGTTACCCTGTCAAAGAAAGGTGTTAGGTTGGTTTGACATAATTTGTTCTTGACAAATCCATGTTGACTGTTACTTATCACCTGGTTGTCCTCTAGGTGTTTGACAATTGATTATTTACTCCATTATCTTTCCGGGTACTGAAGTTAAGGTGATGATCTGTAATTCCCTGGGTTGTCCTTATTCCCCTTTTTATAGGTTGGCACTATATTTGCCCTCTTCTTGTCCTCTGGAATCTCTCCCATCTTCCATGTGTTTTTGAAGATAATCACTAATGGCTCAGGTAGCTCCAAAGTCAGCTCCTTGAGTATTCTAGAATGTATTTCATCAGGCCCTGATGACTTGAAGACATCTCCTTGTCTGTCTAATTTTTAACTTGTTCTTTCCCTATTTTAGCTTCAGATCCTACCTCATTTTCACTGGCGTTCACTATGTTAGACGTCCGATCACTACTAACCTTTTTGTCAATATTTAGCTCAAGGGACAAGAAATCTTAATAATGCAGCCTTCCTTAAAATGTTTATTTTTTTGTAATTAATATTACTACAGTATTTGCATACTAAAATATAGAGAATACCATGATCATGTTTCCAATTTTGTCCTTGAAAACTAGATAACTTTTAAAAACTTTCACTGTATATTCCCTGAAACAAGAACTCAAGATATGTTGTTATTAGGCTACTTATCTGTCCAGGTCCTCACCACCATGTTCCCTTCACCTTTCATTCTTAGGAAAATACACATTGTTATGTGCAAGGGCAATGAATTTTCCACTTTATAAACTGTAGCATGTTAAATGAGAATGTGTTGCACCATATTGTATTGGCTTTAATAATATCAATTACAAATTTGCAAGTGTCTCAGTAAGTTTGTTAGACACATTAGGGTTCACTCTCAGGCTTGGTCTACACTAGCAACTTCTGTCAGTATAACTACATTGCTCAGGGGTGTAGAAAATCCACACCCCGGACCCTGAGCGACACAATTATACTGACCTAACTCCCGCTGTAGATAGCTTTATGTCAATGGGAGGGCTTCTTACGTGAATTACTTACACCCCCAGGAGAAGCTCTCCCATCCGCGTAGGTAGTGTCTTCACTAAAGCACTACAGCATTGCAGCTACATTGATGCAGCTGCACCCTTTTAAGTAGACAAGCCCTCAGACTGAAGGGTGAATACAGGCAACTCCAATCATAAAAAGAGTTCGTACTTAGCACCTACAGCTATCTAGCATGGCACATTTCCAAGACCTTAAACATCTAATACATCTTAATTCCTTGTTTCTAATGAGATTTATCTGTTTATTGATGAGAGAATAGACTCTTTGTTTCAACATATTGTCATGCAGGGTGTATAAAATCAATGTTTTTTTTAAAAAAACTGTTGTTGTTTTTATTTAAATCGGATTTTTTTGATAAAATGCTTTTTGAGGAAAAAAACCTATCTAAAGATAGTTTTAATTAAGATACATTGTAGCTCAAAGATATCTCATCATGGAATAGGGATTATAAATTCTAATTCTATAGTATGAGACAATATATTCATGTAATGTTTAAGAAAAGTTTTGTAAATGAGTTCCAATAGTTCATGGATTAGAGACCCAATCTTCTGGGGTTCCACAGGCTTCTGTATAAATTATTTAGGTTAATCTATCTATCTACCCAATGGGACTCAGTGCTCAGTCTAGAAGATACCATCAGAGATGCAATTTTAGTTTTGCAATTCTCAAACTGTGGATTTGTGTCTCCAGAGGTAACATGCTTGTTAACAGCAAAAATGTTTTAAAATAAATTATATATAGAGAGAGGTAAGAAATAACAGACCTCAACTCTATTATCCCTCTGCAAATTTCTGTACAGAGAGTCAATGCCTTACCTCCCTCTAAAAGTGCAAAGTTTCAAAAAGTTCAATGAATAGAAGATTGTTGGGGGCGGAATAGATCTGGACAAGAAGAAGTCTGGAGATAAATGTGAGAAGCGAGGGACATATGCTTGTTTTGTTAAAATATTATATGTTTCCTGCTGAAGAAAAAAATCCAAAATACTTACCGTTGTTTTAGTTAAATAAAATAATTTAAATGTCTGTCTGGTGATGTTCTCCTCCTAATACAGCATGGCAAGAAAATCTTCCAAATATTAATGATTAACCTGTTGAATTGGAGATAGTTCATCTCCCAATGACTTCATAAATATCTGCTTCAATTACCTTTGGTAAATGAAATAACCAAACAATCATTCATTTTCTGATATAGCTGTAAAACTAATCTGAAAAGTTTTCAAAATAAATCACTGTTTAAAAATGTATAGTGTGTACCTTCTGAAAATGAAACCTACATCTATCTCTGAGTTGTGAAGAATATGTATTAAGGTTATAACAACCAACAAGAATGCACTTTTATGTAGAAATACATGATGTGATTTAAATCAATTTGATTTAAATCAAATCCACCCTGTTGGCATGACTTTATTCTTAATTTTTACACTGTTTGTGTGTGGTAGGGAAGAAGTATAATGAAAGTGCTTGTCAAAGAAGCTGGATGGGTAACTGTGGAGATAAATAGGGTGCCTGGGGCTGATTTAATGCACTCTAACGTGCAAGTGTAGACAAGGCCTCTGTTAGGCCTGCTCTACACTAGGAGTTTATCTCGAATTTAGCAGCGTTAAACCGAATTAACCCTGCACCCGTCCACACAATGAAGCCCTTTACTTCGATATAAAGGGTTCTTAATATCGATATCTGTACTCCTCCCTGACGAGGGGAGTAGCGCTGAAATTAGTATTGCCATTTCGGATTAGGGTTAGTGTGGCCGCAATTCGACGGTATTGGCCTCCGGGAGCTATCCCACAATGCACCATTGTGACCTCTCTGGACAGCAATCTGAACTCGGATGCACTGGCCAGGTAGACAGGAAAAGCCCCGCAAACTTTTGAATTACATTTCCTGTTTGCCCAGCATGAAGAGCACAGGTGACCATGCAGAGCTCATCAGCACAGGTAACCATGCAGTCTGAGGATCTAAAAAGAGCACCAGCATGGACCATACGGGAGGTACTGGATCTGATTGCTATATGGGGAGAGGATTCAGTGCTAGCAGAACTACATTCCAAAAGACGAAATGCCAAAACATTTGAAAAAATCTCCAAGGGCACGATGGAGAGAGGCCACAATAGGAACTCACTACAGTGCTGTGTGAAAGTTAAGGAGCTCAGACAAGCCTATCAAAAAACAAAGGAGGCAAACAGTTGCTCCGGGTCAGAGGTGCAGACATGCCGCTTCTATGCTGAGCTGCATGCAATTCTAGGGGGGGCCGCCACCACTACCCCACCTCTGACCGTGGATTCCGAGGCGGGGGTAATCTCAGCCATGCCTGAGGATTCTCGGATGGGAAGAGGAGGAGGAGGAGGATGACGACGAGCTTGCGGAGAGCACACAGCACTCCGTTCTCCCCAACAGCCAGGATCTTTTTCTCAGCCTGACTGAAGCACCCTCCCAACCCCCAGACAATGAGGCCATGGAAGGGACCTCCGGTGAGTGTACCTTTGTAAATATAAAACCTGGTTTAAAAGCAAGCGTTTTTTAATGATTAATTTGCCCTGAGGACTTGGGATGCATTCGCGGCCAGTACAGCTACTGGAAAAGTCTGTTAACGTGTCTGGCGATGGAGCGGAAATCCTCCAGGGACATCTCCATGAAGCTCTCCTGGAGGTACTCCAAAAGCCTTTGCAGAAGGTTTCTGGGCACTGCAGCCTTATTCCGTCCTCCATGGTAGGACACTTGACCACGCCATGCTAGTAGCAAGTAATCTGGTATCATTGCATGACAAAGCCTGGCAGCGTATGGTCCCAGTGTTTGCTGGCATTCAAGCAACATCCGTTCTTTATCTCGCTGTGTTATCCTCAGGAGAGTGATATCGTTCATGGTAACCTGGTTGAAATACGGGCATTTAATTAAGGGGACAGAGGTGGCCGTTCCTACTGGGCTGTTTGCCTGTGGCTGAAAAGAAATCCTTCCCTGCAGTTAGCCAAGCGGGGGTGGGGAGGGGAATCTTCCCTGATACCAGCCACGTGGTGGGGGGAGGGATAAAGCGATCATCCCAGAGAATTGGATGGGGGGGGTTAGTTTGGTTTCTGCTGCTGCACGTTAACAGGAAAACCACAGCACTCAAGGGGCTTTGCTTGGTATGTGGGAAAGGAGGGCGCTGCTTGTAGGAAAGCTGCAGAAGCCGAAAGACAATGGCTTACCATGGCCGCATGCAAGCCGAATTCTGTTGCCCGGACCTGCGTCTGTGCTCTCTAACACCAAAGCCGCAGGCACTCAATATTAAAAGATGCAAAATGCGACCTTGTACCGAAATCACATGTGCTATGTAATGTGAATAGTGTTGTTCACCGTGAAAGAGTATAAGCATTGTTCTGTAAAATGTATCTTTTTAAATACTTCTCTCCCTTTTTTCCCTCCCTCCCGCAGCTGCAAATTTTTCAAGCCTCCCTCCTCCGTCCCGCAGGCTATCTCAGATATGGCGTCGAAAAAAGAGGACGCGAGACAAAATGTTCTCGGAAATCATGGAATCCACCCGCAATGAAAGAGCTCATCTGAATGAGTGGAAAGACACGGTATCAAAGTACAGGAAAGATGCCAGTGAACATGAGGACAGGAGGGATGCTCGAGATGAGAGGTGGCAGGCTGCAATGCTGGGGATGCTGCGTGATCAAACAGACATGCTCCGGCGTCTGGTGGAGCTTCAGGAACGGCAGCAGAAGCACAGAGTGCCACTGCAGCCACTGTATAACCTCCCTCCCCCCTCACCATGCTCCATAGCCTCCTGACCCAGACGTGTAAGAATGTGGGGGGGGAGGGGGAGGCTCCGTGCACCCTCCCAATCCACCCCAGTGGACAGCCCAACCAAAAGGCTGTCATTACTTTGAACTTTTTTAGTGGCCTTTTCCTTCCCTCCTATCCTCCTCCCAAACCCCACCTGGGCTACCTTCTCAGTTCTCTCCCTCTTTTTATAATCAATTAATAAAGAATGCATGATTTTTAAACGATAGTGATTTTATTTCCTTTGAAAGCAAGCTGGGATCGAAGGGGGAGGGTGGGTTGCTTACAGAGAACGAGTCAATCAAGGGGGTGGGTTTTCATCAAGGAGAAACAAACAGAACATTCACACGGTAGCCTGGCCAGTCATGAAACTGGTTTTCAAAGCTTCTCTGATGCGCCGCGCTTCCTGGTGTGCTCTTCTAATCGCCCTGGTGTCTGGCTGCGCGTAATCAGCGGCCAGGCGATTTGCCTCAGGCTCCCACCCCGCCATAAAGGTCTCCCCCTTACTCTCACAGAGATTGTGGAGCACACAGCAAGCAGCAATAACAATGCGAATATTGGTTTGGCTGAGGTCTGAGCGAGTCAGTAAAGATCGCCAGCGACCTTTTAAACATCCAAATGCACATTCTACCACCATTCTGCAGTTGTTCAGCCTGTAGTTGAACAGGTACTGACTGCTGTCCAGGCTGCCTGTGTATGGCTTCATGAGCTATGGCATTAAGGGGTAGGCTAGGTCCCCAAGGATAACTATAGGCATTTCAACATCCCCAACTGTTATTTTCTGGTCTGGGAAGAAAGTCCCTTGCTGCAGCCGTTTAAACAGAGTAGTGTTCCTGAAGACGTGAGCGTCATGAACCCTTCCCGGCCAGCCCACGTTGATGTTGGTGAAACATCCTTTGTGATCCACCAGTGCTTGCAGCACCATTGAAAAGTACCCCTTGCGGTTTACGTACTGGCTGCCCTGGTGCTCTGGTGCCAAGATAGGGATATGGGTTCCGTCTATCGCCCCACCACAGTTAGGGAATCCCATTGCAGCAAAGCCATCCACTATGACCTGCACGTTTCCCAGAGTCACTACCTTTGGTAGCAGGAGCTCAGTGATTGCTTTGGCTACTTGCATCACAGCAGCCCCACAGTAGATTTGCCCACTCCAAATTGATTCCTGACTGACCGGTAGCTGTCTGGCGTTGCAAGCTTCCACAGGGCTATCGCCACTCGCTTCTCAACTGTGAGGGCTGCTCTCATCTTGGTATTCTGGCGCTTCAGGGCAGGGGAAAGCAAGTCACAAAGTTCCATGAAAGTGCCCTTACGCATGCGAAAGTTTCGCAGCCACTGGGAATCGTCCCACACCTGCAACACTATGCGGTCCCACCAGTCTGTGCTTGTTTCCCGGGCCCAGAATCGGCGTTCCACGGCATGAACCTGCCCCATTAACAGCATGATCTCCAAAGCGCCGGGGCCCGCGGTTTGATAGAATTCCATGTCCATGTCCTCATCACTCTCGTCGCCGCACTGCCGTAGCCTACTCCTCGTCGCCTGGTTTTGCAGGTTCTGGTTCAGCATAAACTGCACGATAACGCGCGAGGTGTTTACAATGTTCATGACTGCTGTCTTGAGCTGAGTGGGCTCCATGCTTGCTGCGGTATGGCGTCTGCACTGTTCACCCAGGAAAAAGGCGCGAAACAGTTGTCTGCCATTGCTTTCCAGGAGGGAGGGGAGGATGTACCCAGAACCACCCGCGACAATGTTTTTGGCCCCATCAGGCATCGGGATCTCAACCCAGAATTCCAATGGGCGGAGGAGACTGCGGGAACTATGGGATAGCTATGGGATAGCTACCCACAGTGCAACGCTCCAGAAATCGACACTAGCCCCGATACATGGACGCACACCGCCGAATTCATGTGCTTAGTGTGGCCGCATACATTCGGCTTTATACAATCTGTTTTCAAAAACCGGTTTCTGTAAAATCGGAATAATCCCGTAGTGTAGACATACCCTTAGTGTCTCCTCAGAACATGCACAGCACAAGCAATAACAATGCAGACCTCCTGTGCCTGCACCATAACCTGGAGAGACCACCCTAGAAGTAATGGAATTAGTGTAATCTCCTGGCCCATTCAGTTGTCATTCTGCTGAGGCTGCAAAGGTGCCAAGTGCAGTGGTGAATTTTATAATGAGGACAGATGCTAACAGAAACTGGACAGAGATCCCTAAACTCATTTGCACAGGCAAACAGTCATTAGATGCTAACCACTTTTGATTGTTATTATTAACAGTAAATTTGACACAAAATGGAATAAAGTGATATATGCAAGCAGTTTGGGACATTCTGCTATAGTCTTTGTCTTGATCAAATATAAACTCATCCATTTTTTTTCCTTTATGCTATGCTAATATTTATATAGGACATCAATATATGCAAACATTGTGAACCTTTTCAGGGTACAATATTTCCAATAAACTATTTTTTAAAATATTTTATAACTGATAAGCTGTTATTGTGCAATGTTTGCAGAATGCCAGCATTTCTTTTCATTTCACATGAAATTTGTGATGAAAAAGAAAACGACTAACACTGAACATATCAATGAGCATTTATATTGGTTACTCTTTATATCTGGAAATCCTGCAACTAGTATTCTCATTTATCTTTATGCCTTCTAAACAGGTTAGATAAAGAAAACCTTTGCAGTCATGAATGGAGCTTTGTAATGAGAAACTTAGTGGAATTATCTGCACCCCAGAGCTCTGTGAAGGAGTTTTCAAAATGGACTCTCAATCTGTAAACATGATACAAACTAGGGCTGATGGGGTACTGCCCCACTGGAACCAATCATCTGACTGCAGACTGAATGGACAAGCTGGACCACATCTTAAAAGCGCGAAGGCATTGGTGACAGGAGGTGGAGGCTACTTTGGATACAACCTGGGGTGTGCTCTCACCAAATTAGGAATCACTGTTGTTCTTTTTGATATACAAAAGCCTATATGGGAAGTTCCTAATGGAGCCATGTATTTCCAGGTATGGTCAAATTACATTTTAACAACAATCAAATTAAATGAATTGTTCTACTCTTGTGTACAACAGCAAGTTGTCATCTCAGCAGTTTTCATGGAACACAGAACTGTCATAAGCAATGTCAAAGACCTCATTAGAAAGTATGTGCAAGATTTTCAGCTGGTGTAAATCAGCGTAGTTTCATCAAAATTAATGGAGCACTGCCAGTTTACACCATCTGAGGATCAAGCTGTCAGAATCCACTAAACAGAATTTTTCCCACATTTTAACCAAAAAAAAAAAAATTGCAGCGTATATATGAACTAATCACGGAAGGGTGATGCTCTCATCTAGTGGTTAGAGTAGCAGATTAGAAATTGGAATGCCTGGATGGTCTATTCCTGGCACTGGAACTGTTGTGTGATCTTGGGCCCTTCACTTCACCACTCTGTGTGTCTACACTTAAACTGTAAACTGGCTAGATCTAATTATTTATCTGACTCATGGGGTGTTGTGAAGCTTAAAAAAAATCATATTTGTGAAATGCGTTGAGAACTTGAGGTGCAAGATATATTTTTTATTAGCTCTAAGATAGTAGTCTGAGTCACATTTGATGTTGAAATCTCACCACCCTGCCATAGAACTTTCATGTTTGTTTTTATATCCATCTAGAGGGATATGATCTACCCTGAAACTTTGCACAGAACTAGCATTTATGTCAATTAAATAGCAAATGTCTAACCAACAGAAACATGTTTAAAATAACCTATTGGAGACCAGATTTTGTATATGTTTTAATAAACTGCAAAAGCTGAGATTTGATGTCTGATCTATTATGAATACAGTAAAATTTAACACTCTTATCTCAGGGTGGCAACATTGCAAATCACTGAACCCTCCCTCTTGTGACTTATTAGAATTGGTCCCTAATCCTGCAGCTCTTAGACACATGTTACTCCAATTCAAGTCAAACTAGTTTTGCTATCATAAGGGCTACAGGACCAGGTGTGAAAAACATAATACCATTCAATCAAACCATAGTATACACATTTTTATTGTCCCAAATGAAATACGCTATCAGGGACTTTTCTGCACAGTTTTGTAAAAGCCTATTGCATATTAGTTAGCAAAGCAATTGTGTGAACGGCAGCAGAATTACTTTTAGATTTTTCTTAACAATAATTATTAGTTATATGAAAAATTATAAATGATACCTTTCTGGCCAAATCTATTGTTTTCTGATTTATCACAGGGTGATGTGCGGGATTGTAAAGCAGTATTCAAGGCTTGTGGAGGGGTTGACTGTGTTTTTCATGTGGCTTCGTATGGAATGTCAGGTCTGGAACACGTGAGTAGTTTTCTTATTGTTTTTCTCTCTGGAACCTTTAAAAGTAGCAGTATATTGTTCACATAAAGGTGGGTAAATGACAGGAAAAAAATATTCACAAACTTTTTTTTATATTTATTAAAACTTTTATACATGTGAAATTTTATCATTTAAATGTTTGTGGAAAACAAATGTTGAGCCCACAGCTACAAGTAATTTAAGCTTCTGATTAATGTGATTAAATAAAATTAGTTGAAAGTGTAAGCCAAAGTTATTTATAAAGGTTAAATAATCTAATTAGGGAATGAGGAGGCATTTATTAAATACTAAGCACCAAGTCATTAACCTAGTGCAGACCCCAAAATAATCAGAATGTTGTACTAAAGATTAATTAAAGCAACCCTGAGGCTTCTAGTTTATTGGGCAGGGTGGATGGGGGAAGGACAGGACAAGGCCATGGCCAGGCCCCAGAATATGGGAAAGCACACACGTGTATAAATCTCTATGCCAATCATACTTGGGCCGAACAGATAATTGAGGCCTTGGGATCTGTTTCCCACCCCATCCCCTTTTTTTAATTTAAACTTTACTTACATGAACGGACGCAAAAAATAGACGTGAGGTTTGCAAGAAAATAAAACAATAAAATAAGTAGCAAAGCAGATATAACTGCATTCGTTTTTGGCAATTACAAAGCTGTGTGGTGAACTTAAATTGTTTAATTAATTAGATATTGTACAACTTCTCTATTTCTAGCTACAAAAGAAAGAAAAGCTTGAATCCATAAACGTCAATGGAACAAAAGTAGTCATTGATGGTATGTACCTAGATTTTCCTTCTTGGGACCTGATCCAAAGCCCATTGAAGTCAGTGGAAAAGACTCCCATTCACTTCAGGTTTTTAGTGTATTGATTTGGCAGACAAAGATCAACTCTTCCATCCTTATTCACAGAGTAAGGCACTACTCAGCATGAGTAAGAGTGGCAGAATGAAGCCCTAAAGTAACATAATTATGATATATTTAAAGTATTTCTTACTATATTTTATGTGGAAAATTTGCTTTTTGCACTGGCCTGTGAGTAGGATATCTGGAATGAAATCCTGGCTTTTTCCATTATATTTTGTCCTTTTAGCAACAATCTCAGGAAAATGACAACAGTTCAGTTTCTGCTGATATGGCTTTTCATACTATATTGTACATATCAAAATTATTTTTGCTTTTGCCCTCACAGCAAAGGCAAAAGCAGGATTAATTTTTACCCACTTTTGTGTTGCCTATTGCCCAGGCACAGTCCCCCTCTTTCACGGCAGATTATGTCTACCTGGAGCAAAAATAGCTGAAGTGAAGTGGTAAGCAAAGCCAAGAATGAATCAAGGAACATATCAATTGAAATATTCCAAATATTTCCCTCTTTAGCCCCAACCAGAAACTATCTCTGGAGCCACAGAATTTGCAGAGTCACGTCTCCATAGGTTTATAATGGAGCAAGAATTAGGGGGAATACATACACGCTGAGATTTCTCATGTGCTGGTAGTTTACCAAGAGTACACATTGCCAAAAGGCAGAGTTTTCCCCCATATATTTGCAACCACGTAACTATTTTGTCAGTCACTATTATGATAGCTGCTCTCCCCACTGTTGTCACCACAGCCTGTGGGCAGCCAAGCAGTGGTGCTGTTACTAACACAGCTGGACCATGCTTCTGGCTGTTCAATCCCCACACACTACCTCAGGGGTCAGCAACCTTTCAGAAGTGGTGTGCTGAGTCCTCATTTATTCACTTTAATTTAAGGTTTTGCGTGCCAGTAATACATTTTAATGTTTTTAGAAGGTCTCTCTCTATAAGTCTATAATATATAACTAAACTATTGTTCTATGTAAAGTAAATAAGGTTTTTTAAATGTTTAAGAAGCTTAATTTAAAATTAAATTAAAATGCAGAGCCCCCCGGACCAGTGGCCAGGACCCGGGCAGTGTGAGTGCCACTGAAAATCAGCTCGCGTGCCGCCTTCGGCACACGTGCCATAGGTTGCCTACCCCTGCACTACCTAGTGTACCCATGCATGTGTCTGCATAAGAGTTCCTACATACAAAAACGGAGTGTGGAAACCTCAAACCCAACCAGAACACTGGCACAATGAGTCAGCTGTAATATTAGGGATGGTGGATTTGAATCCCATTTGGCCAAAGATTTTTTTGTTTTGTTTTGTTTGTTTTCTCTCTCATATTTTGGTGGAGTTTTCCTCCATAGCACTTTGGAAAAGGAAGGTTGAGGAGCATTCTGTTCTCCTTCATAACACTTGGAAGGCTGTCTCCACCTTTTTTCCTCAATCCCTGAGACGATGGTTTGGGAAACTTTTTTCCACTGAGACATTTGGGAAGACATCTCTGTTTCCTATCACACTTAAGTTCTCAGAAGATGAAAATGGAGATAACCTCATGGAGGTGTGTACAAATAAGCAAGGAGGTGGCAGGGATACAGGCCAGATGTGCTAGAAGAAGAAGCAGCACTACTAGCAAAGCTGCCTACTGCTCAAGCATGGGCTAAGGTGACTTCAGCAGGGAGAGCTACAGTCCATAAGAAAAGATGATGCAGGTCATTTATAATTCCATATGATCACATGCATGTGCATATTGATCTCCTTTTCTAACTCAATCATACACAGTAAAAACATATAATGTGATGTTACTGAAATACAGCAGGGCTTTCTATTTCCATCAAAGTGTACTCACAAAAATAACTACCCCTCACCAACTAGTGACTGAAATTCAGTGGTGATGTGATTGTTGCATGTATGTAATTTGTAAAGCACTTGGTAATAACAATAGCATTCATATAGCACTTTCCATTTTCAAAGTGTTATATAGACACTAACTAAGAGATATTTTGAATGAAATATTTCTATCTCAATAAAAGCTATTATGTTAATTTAAAAATAATGCTAAAACTGAAAGACTGCCCTTCTTATGTTTGCAGTAGTTGCCTTTAACAAGAAAATGTTCACTGCCAGTTCATGTGGATTTTCATATTCGTCCCTTTTTCTTAAAATAATGTATTTTGTATATTATTGTAGTTTGCAAACAAAGAAATATCTCAAGGCTGATATATACTAGTACGGTGAATGTGGTGTTTGGAGGGAATCCCATTGAAGAAGGAGATGAGGAAACTGTACCATATTTTCCACTAGAAAAGGTATTTTACTTTGCAACAGACCTTGTCCGCTTGATCCACAGCAAAACACTGCTGTGCAACTTTATGAAACTGTATTTGTGTTCCAAAGTAGCTTCTATAGAGGGCATTTATTTAAATTATTAGTATCAGTCTGTTTTTGGGTAGAGGTAGCTATTGCTGCCAGAGTTCTGACTTAAACGCTGTGAGATTATTCTAAGAGTGGCCTGTGATCAATTATTCAGTCCTTATCCATAAGTAAGCACATTTGGGATCTTGCAAAAATAAACAAACTAAAAAATTTGAATTTGAAAATAATGGGAAGATTCTTTATTGCAGTGGGCCGTCAAGGAGTCTTTTGGCTCCCTGATTCTCTACCCAGCCCAAGTATAAGTTAGAGTAGCCTGGGGACTGTTCTAATTTCATCCAACTTGCTATTGTCTCTGAGGGAATGTTCACCATCTGGAATCTGGAGCTCCTTGAGCCTTAGCCACTCCCATTGCTTGCTCTTCTTCCCTGGCCTCAGAACACCTCATGTGTTTAGGAGTCACCTCTTCTTCTTTGACTGTTTGTTTACACAGATTTCAATCTTAGTGGTGATCATGCACCCCATGGATGCGAGATCAGATTCTTCTTGAATAGAAGTGTCCACTGGGGCTGTGCCTGAGCCCTGGGATTATTTGTGACCATTGTAGCCAAGGGTATAAGAGGTGGGGCAGCCTCAATTGCCTTTCAGTTCCTTCTTAGCACCCATGGCTATGAGACAGAACCCCACAGAGCCTGTGTCTCTTCACCTACAGAAAAATTAGTTATTGTTAGTTACCTAGATTCACTTTGATACATTTTAGTTAACCCATTGGTTTAAAAAAATTATATATATCACCAATCTAGCTGCTTGCGGCGTTGATAGGTTTCCTTGCCACCTCCTGCCTCCCCTCTCTCCCAAGGGCTACATCCCTCTGTTAGGCCCAAAATCTCCAGGATTCAAGATTTGTCCATCTTGTGACACAGCAAAGCCCATAAATGATGGGCATGTGATGCCACTTCAGGAGCTTATGCCAGGCTCTCCTTAGAAACAAACTCACTCCCAGGCTTCACCCTAATTTCCAGCCTCGAACTTTCACATCAGCCAAAGCAAAACTTCCAACACCCTGGATTTCGGTGAGAACATTGCCCTTTTATATAGACAAGACTAGATCAATTTGAGCCACACATAAACTATGTGTTGCATTTGTGGAACCAATGAGAGGACAACCAATACCCTCAGAGACTAAATGAGTGTTAAACTGTATATGAACTTGCTATGTACTAACTAACTAAGACTGACATTCCTGGACACATTGTTTCAATCAACTTGAGCCCAGACAGCTTCTACCACCTCCTTGAACAGTATCCCAATGTCTGAGATATATCTGGTGGCACCATAATTTTACCATTCACTATGCCTTTGTGCAGGCCTCTAGATTAGATGCAAGTTTAGGCAGAACAATCCATCAATCGATCTTTAAGTAGGACTCCTTTTACCCGTCTCTGAGGATGAGATACTGCTTGCTAGTCACCAAGGATATGTCTACACTTCAAATAAAAAGCCACAGCTGGCCTGTGCCAGCTGACTAGAGCTCCCAGGGCTCAAACTGCAGGTCTGTTTTATTGTAGTGTAGACTTCTGGCTCAGGCTACAGCCCGAACTCTGGGACCCTCCCACCTCGCAGAGCTCTACAGCCCAAGCTCCAGCTTGAGCCCAGATGTTTACACTGCAATTAAACTGCCCCTTAGTCCAAGCCTCATGAGTAAGGCTGCGATTTAGTCATGAAGGTCATGGAAGTCACAGAATCCGTGACTTCCAAAGACCTCTGTGACTTCAGCCAGCGCCAGCTGGGAGATGCAGGGTCCCCTGCCGCCTTTGGAGGCAGGGAGCTGCGGGGTACCCCTGCTACCCAAGGCGGTGGGAGCCCCGCGCAGCTCCCAGCCACTGCAGGTGGCAGGCAGACCCCCTGCTGCTCCTGGCCGCCATGGGTACCAGGGGGAACCTCTGGAGTTCTCCACCTCCACAGGCGCCGGGGGAACCCCTGCAGCTTGGAGTCACCAGCAGAGGGGGCCCCTGGAGCTCCCAGTCCACCCGCAGCTGCCCAGGCTCCCCATTTTTTCATGGATATTTTTAGTAAAAGTCAGGGGCTTCCGTGAATTTTTCACTATTGCCCATGACCTGTCCATGACTTTTACTAAAAATATCTGTGATAAATTCTTAGCCTTACTCATGAGCCTGAGTCAACTGGCACAGGCCAGTTGCAGGTGTCTAATTGCGGTGTAGACCTACCCCCAGAGTGGAATCTGTGTAGACAATCACTTGCAGAAGGAAAAAACGGTAACTGTGGTTCTTTGAAATGTATTGTCCACGCTGATTCCACTACCAGCCCTCCATATCTGCTAATTCAGAATCCTGCTATATGGAATTCTTTATTGGCAAAGGAACTGAGAAGCAGTTGGGGCCTCCCTACTCCTTATACCCTTAACTACAGGGGTCACAAGGTCTCTCAGGGAGCATGTGTGGCCCCAATGGACACTGCTATTCAAAAAAGAATCCAACCGTATGCACATGGGGCTCATGCACACCACCAAAAGTGGAATCTATGCAGACAATGTATCTCGAAGAACCATTAAGTAAGTGACCACTCTTTCTGGTTCTATACATGCTGCAGACTCCTTTGTACCAAAGGAATGCTACGCAGGGGGCTTATCAGTGTTTTTTCCTCCCTTTGTGCCACCTGATATATTTCAGTGGGAACCTCAGGTCGTGTAGAGACTCTATAGTAGCTCCTACATCAGCCTCTTCCTACCCCTAAGAGGCCATTTCAAAAGCCTGTGAGCCGCTGAATGTAAAGGAGCCCCAGTCACACCCCTTTTTCCCTAGCTATGCCCCTATAATGTCAGCTGTGAGTTGGGACATATAGGAACCACTATGGCAACACTCTGCCACCTTGTGATTTCTCTACATTGGGGCAGTCCTCCAGGAAGCTGATTTTAGGGACACTGTGCAGCCAGACTGCCCCAGAGCTGCCCCAGCACATGGGAGAGTAGAGCCCTTCAAGTCTATACTCTAGTTAAGCAACTTACATTTTAAGATTAATGAGAAATCTGGCATGTGTAAATGTATAAATGAAAAATCACTTAATCAATATGTATCTACCCTATTGTTTTCACAATCCTGTTATTTATATCACAAATATCTCCCTTGCCAAAGAATAATTGGAATCATAAAGCATATATTTGAAGCATATCACAAGTAAAAATAGAAATTTAAAAGAGAGCTATGCTCAGTTTACTGGGAATCTAAACTTGTGTAGCCAAAAATGCTAACCTGTCTCTTTTATCATAAACAGATTATTTAGGCCTCCAACCCTAAATTATTTCTCCACATCTTATGTTTTGAGAAGATTTTACTGAGGTGATGTTTGCAAGCTGAATAGATGTACAAGTTTACTGAAATGTTATCAGAGGTGTCATTTACCAATGTAGCAATATAGTTAGGCAATTCATTATATTTGCACTCTCTCTTTTCAGCAGGTTAATCATTATTCTAGAACCAAAGCAATGGCAGAGCAAATGATCCTTGCAGCTAATGGAGCCCCATTAAAAGGTACATATAAAATTCTACTTTTCTGATATCACTAATGTATGACAAACTATGAACAACATAAAGGGGTCTTTTCTTCCCTCAATTAATGTGTCTAATCTCAGTGTCCATATATATTCAGGTGGACAAGAGACACAAAGGGGAAAAGGGATAATCCAAGATTCAGAAAATTAAAACCTTGTTTCTTCAAGTCAATTAAAAATGTTTATAAATTCTACTGCAAATATAGGCTCTGAGCCTGCATTCCTTACTCATATACACATATACTCATGCCAGCAGTCCCACTAAGCTTCACTATAGACACAGTGGCCCCTAAACACTCTCTCCACCAGCTTCATCCTCACGGGTCATTCGGGCTTACAGATGACTTGCAACAGATAAGGAAGAAGGCAGACAGATGCTTGTTACTTAGATTTTCAATTTCCGAGTTATGTTAGTTTCTCAGATCCTGAGTACACAGATAGCAGCTGTGGCCAAGAATGCTTTATTCAATCTACACTAGTCAAGCAGTGTATGATCTTTTCTATCAGAGGCAGACCTTGCTACCATTATCCACTGCTGTGAGCTCAGACACACACCACTGTGATGTACTCTACATGGGGATACGACTTGAACTATTAGTGCAGAAAGTATCTGATACTTATAAGTAGTTTCATATAGAAAGCACATCATATCTGTTCTCAGTAGAGTGCACAGGCTGCCTATTGATTTCTATGAGATATTTAAAGGTTTAGGACTTTTTAAGGTCAAAACTAACTGATCTGGATGCGGGTTGCTTGAGAAACTGTTTCTAGCTCTTTGATACTGCTACAGCTGTGATCAGAGGAGGTGTTTGAATATAGCTAGTTGTATTAGATACTGTGATTTTCAATGTTCTGTGCAAGTTAGGTATGAGGGGTATATTGGTAGGGAAATTTGTAAGATGCTGTTCATATTGCAGCTATTTTATGGTCAGAGGATTTCAGTTTTCAGGACTCACAAGCCAGTACATTTCATGAGTATTAAATTCACATCGTAAAAGACGATTAAGAGAATTTACTACAAAGGGACCAGTGTGTTTGGCCCTCTTATATTTTGCTAAATAAAATATAAACAGCATATGAAGTGTACCTGTCATGTACTGATATGGAAACTGTTTGAAAAATCACATTTCATTATATCTCCTAGGAGGCAATAAGCTCCATACATGTGTTCTTCGCCCACCAGGCATCTATGGACCAGAAGAGCAAAAACACCTGCCACGCGTATTAGTATGTATTGTATTATCAGCTCTGGAGTGCATTGCCAATATTAGAGTACCTGTACTGTTTAAGTCTAAACAATTCAAAAGCTAGTAACCTGGTTACTGATCTAAACAGTCCCTCAAGAGCCCTTTGTTGACTAACCACATGATGCAAGCTGACAAATAGCATAACTGGAGGATGATGGGAATGAAAATTATGAACACGGTTTTTTTGATGAAAGACAAAAACTGGGCTAGTGTTGTGGAGAAAGGGCTACGCCTGCATCACTGGTTATTATGCATTATTTGTTTTGTTGAGTAAGCACTTTAACTTCAGCGTAAAATATTATCAGAAAAATCCTGAAATCATATTTTACTATTGTTTAATCAGACCATAGCCATGATACATAGCTGTAGTTAAATCTTCCTGATGTCAAGTTTTAGATGTTGATTTTTTTTTTAAAGAGGCAAACATTTGATTTTTAGGCAATGGCTAATTAAATGAATCACATTGCTTAGCAAATCACACCCTTCCTGCAGTTATTTCATGCATAAGAACGGCCATACAGGGTCAGACCAATGGTCCATCGAGCCCAGTATCCTGTCTTATGACTGTGGCCAATGCCAGATGCTTCAAAGGGAATTAACAGAACAGGGCAATTGTCAAGTAATCTGGTCACATTCTTGGGTGCAGCCCAGACCAGTGAGGGGTTGTATCATCACCTGCCCTGCAGCCTTGGGTGCCTTCGGTGCTTTGCTGCTGTAGCTCTCACCTGGGCCACTCACAGCCTTCCAGCATGAAGATAACACCCTGAGTGTGTACAGCTGAAGCCTGCCAGCACCCTCTAGTCTCACACTGGCTTGCACAAGCCTTGGTTAGCACTTACAGGATGACCCCAATACACTCCTGGACCCAGATATTCCCCCCAAAACATGTATTCTTCACTGACCAGCTCTCTCCTGGACAGTCCAGATATTGGAGGTCCATCGTCCCTGTCAGTGTACAACAGTTTGCTACTTTAAATGGAGTTACCGCTACAGTTCAGTTTAAAAACAACACTGGATTAGATTAGATTAGAGTTTTGATTAAAGAATAAAACCAGTTTATTTAACTACAAAGAGAGAGGTTTTAAGAGTACAAGTACAAGGCATTAAAGTCAGAAATGGTTACAAGAGAAATAAAGATAAAATGCTTTCTAGTGCTAAAATTTAACAAACTAGACTTGATCTCAGCAACAGGGCTGATGAAATTTCAGGTCAGGATCTCTCCCAAAGTCAAATGGCTGCTTCCTTTGTCGTCTTAGGTAAAAGAGAAAGGGAGATAGATAAGGAGAGATCCCTGGGGGTGTTTTTGCCCCTCATTTGTATAGCCCGATCACCCTTTGAAATGCATTTTCCTGAGAGTTACCCCTAGATAAAATTCATTCCCACTGTGAGGTTGGAGTCATGGAGTCTTGCAGTGAAAGAGATTCCATGCTGTTGTTTGCTAAAATGTAGATTGATCTGTTCCAGCCCCCCTTCTTTGCTGAAGAATGTCCGCTTGACAGGTGATTGCCCATCAACTTTGATGACAAAGTTGGCATCGCCTTGTCCTTTGTTTTTGAGAAACAGGTTTAGCCACATGCCAGATTACCTGATAATCACTGTGATGCATTGGACCTCAAAGTAGCACCCTGTAACCCCCATATTCATCAATTGTATATGGTTGTGATATTTCATACAAAGCATGCCATGTCTGAATTTCAGTCTATGTTCATAACTTTACATATAATGTTGCTACATACTTTCATCATATTATTGACCAGTGAGTCATTAGTTTTCATATGATACCTCATAAGGCATATTTTGTACAAAGATTATTACAGTAGTGTGTAGGGTGTGAATACAGGGGTGCATTCAGTCACAGATCCATGCCCTGTCGTCCAGTCCCAGCATCTGGCAGTCAGTGGCATAGGGATACACAGAGCATGAGGTTGCATCCCTGACCATCTTGGCTAACAGCATTGATGGACCTATATCATCTTTTTGAACTATAATTTTTTATAGTTTTCACCTTCACAACATCCTCTGGCAATGAGTTCCACAGGTTGACTGCATTATGTGAAGGTACTTCCTTTTGTTTGTTTTAAATCTGCTGCCTTTTAACTTCATTGGGTGACTCCTAGTTCTTGTGTTATGTGAAGGGGTAAATAACATTTCTTTATTCATTTTCTCCACACCTCTGTCATATATCCTCTTGTTCAGTTTAGAAAAGAGATGACAAGTCCCAGGCTTTTTAATCTCTCCTCATATGGAAGCTATTCCATACCCCTAATAATTTTTGTTGCCCTTCATTGTACCTTTCCCATTTCTAATATATCTTTTTGAGATCGAGTGACCAGAACTGCACACAGTATTCAAGGTATGGATGTATCATGGATTTATATAGTGACATTATGATATATTCTGTTTTATTATCTATCCATAAGAACATAAGAATAGCCGTACTGGGTCAGACCAAAGGTCCATCCAGCCCAGTATCCTGTCTACCGACAGTGGCCAATGCCAGGTACCCCAGAGGGAGTGAACCTAACAGGTAATGATCAAGTGATCTCTCTCCTGCCATCCATCACCACCCTCTGACAAACAGAGGCTAGGGACACCATTCCTTACCCATCCTGACTAATAGCCATTAATGGACTTAACCTTCATGAATTTATCCAGTTCTCTTTTAAACCCTGTTCTAGTTCTAGCCTTCACAACCTCCTCAGGCAAGGAGTTCCACAAGTTGACTGTGCGCTGTGTGAAGAAGAACTTCCTTTTATTTGTTTTAAACCTGCTGCCCATTAATTTCATTTGGTGGCCCCTAGTTCTTATATTATGGGAACAAGTAAATAACTTTTCCTTATTCACTTTCTCCACATCCCTCATGATTTTATATACCTCTATCATATCCCCCCTTAGTCTCCTCTTTTTCAAGCTGAAAAGTCCTGGCCTCTTTAATCTCTCCTCATATGGTTCCTAACTTTGTTATCTTTTTTGATTGCTGCCGTACATTGAGCGGATATTTTCAGAGAATTATCTGCAATGACTTTAAGATCTCTTTCTTGAGTGGTAACCACTAATTGGAATTATGTGCATTTCCAGTGTGCATTACTTTGCATTTTCCAACATTTGAGTTTCATCTGTCATTTTGTTGCGCAGTCACCCAGTTTTGTGAGATCTCTTTGCAGTCAGCTTTGGACTTAAGTATCTAGAGTAATTTTGTATCAGCTGCAAACTTTGCCACCTCACTGTTTTACCCCTTTTCCCAAATTATTTATAAATAGGTTGAACAGCTCTGATCCCAGTACAGAGCTCTGGGGGACACCACTGTTTACTTCTCTCCATTCTGAAAACTGACCATTTATTCCTACCCTTTATTTCCTGTCTTGTAACCAGTTACTGATCCATGAGAGGACCTTCCCTCTTATCCCATGACTGCTTAGTTTGCTTAAGAGCCTTTGGTGTGGGACCTTGTTAAAGGCTTTCTGAAAGTCTAAGTACACTATGTCCATTGGATTACCCTTGTCCACGTTTGTTGATCCCCTCAGAGAATTCTAATAGATTAGTTAGGCATGATTTCCCCATACAAAAGCCATGTTGAATCTTCCCCAACGAATCGTGTGTATTTATATGTCAGTTAATTCTGTTCTTTAACATAGTTTCAACCAATTTTGCCTGATCCTGAAGTTAGGCTTACTGGTCTATAATTGTCAGGATTGCCTCTGATCCTTTTTTAAAAATTACTGTCACATTAGCTATCTGCCTGTCATCTGGAACAGAAGCTGATTTAAGTGATAGGTTATATACCACAGTTATGATACTGCAGAACTATTTGAATTCCTTCAGAACTCTTGGATGAATTACCATTTGGTCCTGATGATTTATTATTGTTTAATTTATCAATTTGTTCCAAAACCTCCTCTATTGACACGCTAATCTGGGACAATTCCTCAGATTTGTTACCTAAAAAGAATGGCTCAGGTGTGGGAATCTCCCTCACATCCTCTGCAGTGAAGACTGATACAAAAAATTCGTTTAGCTTCTTCACAATGGCCTTGTATTCCTCAAGTGCTCCTTTAGTGCCTCGATCATCCAGTGGCCCCACAGTTTGTTTGGCAGGTTTCCAGCATCTAAGTGTAACCCTTCTGCCCGTCAGAGTTGGCAGCAACAAGGGCCGGGTTCAGTATCTAGGGGTTCTGTTTCAATAACACAATGCAAAACTGGCTCAAATCCCCACCCAGTGACCTGGGACAATTACTTATCACCCCCCCGGGAACCTCTAAGAGGCAATACTTCCCCTCTCGCAAACAAGGAGTCTGAGTGTAGCAAAAGCTTTTAATAAAGGAGGGAAACAATGCGGCATTATGTTCGGGAAACACCACAAACAGGATTCATAACACAAACCATGAGCAAAAGACCCACCCCCAAGTAAGTTTGGCAGCTCCTTTTCCCCTCAGGGTCTTAAGTTCAGCAACCCAAGAGTCACCCCTCCCATAGTTTCTGTCCTTTGGTCAGTGCAGCCCCCAGAGTTCAGAAGTTCCTCTGCAGAGTTTACCTCCCAGCCTGGGTGGAAGTGGGGGGAGGTGTGGGGGGGGGCATCTTACATGCTCGCTGCTCGGGTTGATGGCCGATTGCCATGCCTCTCGATGGGGCTCTGCTGCAGCCTTCACCACCAGCCACCCTGCTATCTGCTCCATCAGCCATCCACTCCGTTAGCCACTCACCAACTTGTCTTCATGGCCCCCCCCCCTTAACACAGCTCTTAGTAACTTCAGCTCTTTAGTGACTTCAGCTGGTAGTAGGGAGCCTCAGTGCTAGTGCACCATTAGGCCAAAGTAGGTCTAATACTTAGACCTAGGTATCAGTGATTTCAGCTCTGCAGCATGTAATAAGACTCCTAATGGAGTCAAAATTAGCTCTGTTATTGCACAGTGAAGAGAGGAGTAGTAAGTGGTGTTTAGGGTCCTCAGAAGGCACCCACACTACCAAGTATACATACCTATCCCTAGCTTCTATCAATTCACTGAGTTCTGGAACCCATGTCCCCTGCCTAGCGAGTGCTACTTAGTTGAGGGCGAGTCCCTCCGTCATAAAATGCCAAGTACAGTTCTACTGTCCTTGATTCACATAACCAGGATAATAACCCTTTATTACTCCTGCCCCAATAACAATGAGACTGGGGATCCCACAGCAGCCAAAGTGACCATTTGGGCAAGCAGTCCATCATGCTAGGCACGGTGGGTGTGCCCATGCAAACAAGAAGTCCTTTTCCACAGCTCACCACCAGATGTCAGGGGAGAGCTCATTCTGACTCTGCTTATATCAGGTACACCTCTACCCCGATATAACGCTGTCCTCGGGAGCCAAAAAATCTTACTGTGTTATAGGTGAAACCGCGTTATATCGAACTTGCTTTGATCCGCCGGAGCGCGCAGCCCCACCCCCCTGGAGCACTGCTTTACCGCGTTATATCTGAATTGGTGTTATATCAGGTCATGTTACACCTCTACCCCGATATACTTAAAAAAATTGCTTTTAGTTTTTCAGTCTTTTGCACATGTTGTCTGTTTCCACAGAAGAATATCCAAAGAGGGCTATTTAACTTCCAATTTGGAAATCCCAAAACTCAGATGAACTGGGTTCATGTAGGAAATCTTGTACAAGCTCATCTCTTAGCTGCTGAAGCTCTCACCCCTGAGAAGGGTTATATAGCGGTAAGTAAACAATTTAAAATATGGGTCACTTTCTGTGGCTTTTAGATCAAACTCTGTGTCTAATAGTCGATTTGTTAAATTCTCAAAAGTACTGCATGTGCAAACTGTACAGTTCCACATGCAAAATGTCATCTTTGTAAATGCAACTCACATTCATCTTGTTAATATTTTTGTGTCACATCTTTTTCTTCTTGTAAGCTAGCTTTGCAAAGGTAGGGTTTCCTGCCTGTCCAGCTTGAGTAGGAATCTTCCCCAAGTGAATATGGCAATCATCAAATTTTCTAGAATCAAAGTTTTTATGCTTTGATTCTAGATGTGTACATTTTTAATTGACCAATCTGAAACCTTTTGGGCCTAATTTGTACATGCTCAGCATTCACAAAAATGTGGATATTCAACATTAGAGAACACTTCTGAATATTTTTACTTAAATTTCTATTCCTTATAGTTGTGACAAAAATCTTAAGAGCATGAACCATTACACACCTGACAGTGTTGCTGCACTCACACTGCCTGGCAGCTCCAGCATCAGTCAGGCTCATAGATTGCACCTCTCCTTCTGACTCAGTTCAGCAGCTGAGCTACTGTAGAAACAGCTGCAGTCACCCCATATGAATCCTCCTGGCTCTTCGGAGTATTCCCTGCCCTGGGCCTATGGTGAAGGGAAGATCAGCAGCTCCTCTAGGCTCCACCTCTTCTGGATGAGGTTGTTTTATTCTCACCCCCAGTTAGTTAAGGCCCAGTTCCAGAAAACCCCTGTTCTATTGCCCTCTACCCTCTCCTCCAGTGAGGGGCAGAAATCCCAACAGTGACAGTGGCCACCCCTTAAGTGAGTAGGGTGACCAGACAGCAAGTGTGAAAAATTGGGACAGGGGGTGGGGGGTAATAGGAGCCTATATAAGAAAAAAACCCAAAAATCAGGACTGTCCCTATAAAATCGGGACATCTGGTCACCCTATAAGTGAGGGAGGCTATAGACATCAACCCTTCAAACCTCCCCAAGTTTTTGGAAGTGATGATGCAAGTGGTGCAACCAGAGGGAGGGAGAGTTTCTTGCCACCAAGGGAAGGCTTGGGGCCCCAGTTTTGGAGAAGTTATTCAGGCAGCTACTGTAGCAATGTCAGGGCCCAACTTGGAGGGGCTGAAGTACCTTGTGCAGCTTGGAAGAGACTACTATACAGTGAGGCAAGGAAGAGAACTGATCAATTTGGAGAGAAAGGAGGGAGGAGAGAAGAGAATTGTTGAATTTGGGGAGTATAGATAGACTGTGGAATGTGAGCTGATGAATTTGTGGGGTAAAGAAAAGAAAATTATCAGTTTGGTGTGGGCAGAGAACTGATGAGTTGGTAGTAAAAGACTGGAGGGGTTACTGAGGTGCAGCTGGTGGGTGACTGAATGAAGATTGAGTGTTGAGGAGGAAGGGGATGAAATGAGGTATACATCGGGCACATGGAGTGTGGGGCTTGAATAGGGCTGAATAATGGGGAGGTGGTGTTATCTGGTACGTGTGTGGTTATATGGGCAAGGAAGGGGGAGCTCTTTGTATGTCAGGGCTGAGGCATGCGCAGCCTGGCCGAGGGTTTAGCAGTGGGTGTGGGCAAAGGGTCCAGTGACCAGGAGCCAATTACCAGGAATCAGGCTGGGTTGGAAAGCCAGGAGATCAGAATCTAGAGATGAATGGGAGGTCAGAGATCAAGAATCCATTACCAAGAGTCAGGCCAAGTCAGGATACCAGGAGGTCAGGATCAGGTGAGAGAACCAGAGGTAGGAACCAGGAGTCAGTTACTAACAGTCAGGCCAAGACTGGATACCAGGAGGTCAAGATCAGAAGGCAGGAACGGATAAACACCATACCAGTGGCTCATGGCAGGGTGAAGCTCACTTGTACAAACTTCCTATTTCCTCCTCTGGCTTAAATAGGGGCTGCAGCCCAACAAGGAGCCTTGGACCTCTCTTAGTCAGAGAATAAGGGAAGGGCTTGTGCCCCAGTTGGGCTTCATAGACTCTGGTCCCAACTGCTTTCTGTGAGCTGCCACCCGGAGGACTGGAGTGTGATGACTTCCTGGACCCACACAGAACTAGGTTCAGGTCCCACGGGACCTGACAGTGTGTTGGTGTTTATTTAAGTATGGATTAGTAGATGTTTTTCCTGGGCTGGCTAGTAGGTTCTTGATAATTCTGCAAAGCTGGCATAATAGGGTTTGAGACACTTGACATACACATACGGATAAAAAGAATATTCCTCCCTGAAATTTTTCAAACCTGCATAACTTAGTCAAATCCAATCTAGTTTCATGCTAACACTCAAAAAAACTTCTCACTGACAAATTTCAACTTTTTTACTCTATATCATGTCAGTGCTGAATTTGTTGGGGAAAAAATTTGTAATCTTTTTATGTGGTGTAGCTGATCAGTCCAATAGGCAGCTGGCCTAGGGGTCAGACAGTGGCGCCACAGTTCTTTTGCAGTCTGCTCATTCTGGACAGGGCCCTGCTGGGCCATATACGGTGGGCCTCAGTCCCTCCTGTGTGTCCCCTCTTCTGTCACAACAGTGGTGTGGAAGCAGGGAAGAGGGACCTAGGTCCTCCCACTCCACAGTTTCCTGACCTGGGTCACTTCCTATCAGGCTGTGGCACCTCCCTTTTGGTTGTAGTCACAATCTTAGTAGTAACAGCTTAGTCTGCCAGGGTCGACAATGTCCAGTTCTTTGGGGCATCTTGTGAGTTCCCAACTCCAACCAGGAGAGGCATATGGATCACCGTTTCCCAAGTGGCCATACCAATTCTGTAGTCACTCATCCCACAGCTCCAGGCATCAGCGTCACTTCCTAGTACAGCCTGTAACTCCTTCTCCTGGCCTACCAGTGCCCATTTAAACTGGAGCATGCCCTGCAGCTGTTGAGGGGCGGGGCCTCACTAGCCCAGGCCTTGCTCTGGTATAGAGTAGGACAGGGGTCGGCAATCTTTCAGAAGTGGTGTGCCGAGTCTTCATTTATTCACTATAATTTAAGGTTTTGCGTGCCAGTAATACATTTTAACGTTTTTAAAAAGTCACTTCTATAAGTCTATAATATATAACTAAACTATTGTTGTATGTAAAGTAAATAAGGTTTTTAAAATGTTTAAGAAGCTTCATTTAAAATTAAATTAAAATACAGAGCCCCCCGGACCGGTGTCCAGGACCTGGGCAGTGTAAGTGCCACTGATAATCAGCTTGCATGCCGTCTTTGGCACGCGTGCCATAGGTTGCCTATCCCTGGAGTAGGATCTGCAAACCACATCACATATGAGGAAAATGTATTTTTCACTCTCTTATTAATTGAGAACAGCAGAAGTGTATTTGTTCAAACTTTCAAAAAAAATTGCCTTTATTCTGAGATGACATCTGGCAAATTTCATCTCACTAAATGAAATATTCAGAATGTTATGGACTGAATATAGGGAGTTCTAATATAAATCCATAGGAAATTTTAATTATAGTGTCACTAATGCGCCTCGTATAAAAAATGATACATAGGTAAAATCATTAAAGGACATGCCATTGTTTTTAAAGCAGGAAGAAGTGCCAAAGAGCACATGAAATCGAGAAGTTGTGTTAACTAACATGTCAGTATTGCCAACTCTGGTGAATTCATCATGTCTAATGTGATTTTGGCCCCTACAATAATATAAAGAAAAACCTCAGTGCTATGACAACTAGGTTGATAAAATTCATCGTAGTAGAAGTCCTAAACATAATGAACCTGACTCTGCTCTTTTTTTAATATATCAGTGTAATAAATCATGAGTAACTCCAGTAATTTAAGTGAATTTACAGATGTGTGAAACTTACATGAGGATCAGAATTAGTTCCAATGGAGGTTGCTTGTTGATTTGTATGTATTTGTATCTGTTTGCTTTTAATTATTTTGCTGTTATTTACAAAATGAAGAAAGATAGTCTTAAAAGATAAAAAGAAAATGTCACTCCATGCACAGTATTATGTTTCTAATCTGCCTTTTCTCTGCCTCTTTAACAGAGTGGTCAGGTGTATTACATACATGACGGCGAGAAAGTCATCTTTTCTGAATGGATAACTCCGTTAGTATGTACTATACACATGTTTAGTTCTAATACAGTGTATGGGATTTGAGCATATAACTAATCTAGAAAGAACGTATCAGCTACATGAAGCCAATACCACAGTAATTACCTGAAGAAGCAAAACTTAAAACTTTGATGTATTTAAGAAATATATAAATATATTTGATACATTTCAACTTTAGTAAGGCTTTTGATACTGTTTCACATGACAATCTAATAAGCAAACTGGATAAATATATCCTAGACCAGTGATACTCAGACCTCAGTGGCTCAGGAGCCAAATTAGTGATCATTACCTCAAAGAGCCACAATAGTGTGAATTCATAAGATGTGTGTGTGTATATATATATATATAATATAATGTTCTTGCAGCAAAATTGACTGACCAAGTATTATTATTTTATCAACTACGTTAATAACATAGTAAAAACATCCTGATTGGTTAATAACTTAGATTGGTTAATAAATCACACAGTGTTTTAATATCATGTGCTGCTAAGAGCTGCAGGGATACATTAAAGAGCCACTTGCAGCTCGCAAGCCTGTCTGAGTATCACTAGCCCAGACGAACCTTCTATAAGGTGGATGCGCAACTGGCTGGAAAAGCATACTCAGAGAGTAATTATCAATGGTTCACAATCTATCTGGAAGGGCATATTGAGAGGATCCCACAGGAATCTGTCCTGGGTTGGTTCTATTCAATATCTTCATAAATAAGTTGGATAAGGGCATAGAAAGTATACCTAAACATTTTGCATATGATATCAAGCTGGGAGGGGCTGAAAATGTTTTGGAGAACAGGATTTGTGTTCAAAATGAACTTGACAAACTGGAGAAATGGTCTGATTTAAACAGGGTAAAATTCAGTAAGGACAAATGCAAAGTACTCCACTTAGGAAGGAATAATCAGTTTCACAAATACAAAATGGGAAATGACTGCCAAGGGAGGAGAACTGCAGAAAAGGATCAAGGGATTATAGTGGATCACAAACTAAGGGTACGTCTACACCCAGCCGCTAGTTCGGCAGCTGGGGATCGAAGTTCCGAGTTCGATTTATCGCGTCTGGTCTGGACGCGATAAATCGAACCAGGAAGTGCTCGCCGTCGACTGCGGTACTCCAGCTCAACGAGAGGAGTACCGCGGAGTCGACGGGGAGCCTGCCTGCCGCGTGTGGACCGCGTCTGAACCGCGGTAAGTTCGAAGTAAGGTATGTCGAATTCAGCTACGTTATTCACGTAGCTGAATTTGCGTACCTTACTTCGACTTGGAGGGCAAGTGTAGACCAAGCCTTAATGAGTCAATAATGTAATTCTGTTGCAAAAAAGCGTACATCATTCTGGGATGTATTAGCAGGAGTGTTGTAAACAAGACACAAGAAGTAATTCTTCCACTCTACTCAGCACTGATAAAGGCCTCAACTGAAGTAGTGTGTCCAGTTCTGGGCACCACACTTCGGGAAAGATATGGACTAATTGAAGAAAGTCCAGAGGAGAGCAACAAAATTATTAAAGCTCTAGAAACTATGACCGATAAGGAAAGATTTTAAAAACTGGATTTGTTGTCTGGAAAAGAGAAGACTGAGGGGAAACATAACAATCTTCAAGTATATAAAAGGTTGTTATAAAGAAAAGGGTGATAAATTGTTCTCATTAACAACTGAGGACAGGACAAGAAGTAATGGGACTAAATTGAAGCAAGGAAGGTTTAGGTTAGATATTAGAAAAAACTTCCTAGCTCTCAGGGTAGTTAAGGACTAGAACAAATTACCTAGGGAGGCTGTGGAATCTCCATCATTGGAGATTTTTCAGAACAAACACCTCTCAGAGATGGTCTAGACCAGGGGTAGGCAAACTTTTTGGCCCGAGGGCCACATCGGGGTTGCAAAAAGGGCCGGGTAGAGAAGGCTGTGCCTCCCCAAACAGCCTGCCCCCAGCCCCCTCCCACTTCCTGCCCCCTGACTACCCCCCTCAGAACTCCCGGCCCATCCAATCCCCCCTCCTGGGACCCCCTGCCCCTAACCGCCCCCCCCATCTACCCCCCCCTCAGGAGGAGCAGGGGCAGCCGCGCAGCCGGAAAGAAGCGGCGGTTTCCCCTTCAAAGCGCCACTTCTCTCCGGCCGGCTGCACGGCCACCCGGTGCTCTTCCTGAGTCCTCCAGCCAAATTCCCCACGCTCCCGCCACCCGCACTGCCCGCCTGCTCCTCTGCCCCCGCAGTGCAGCCCCTCCCCCCCCACGGGGGCTGCACCAGTGCTAAGCTGCCCGAGTGCCCAGCCCTAGGGCTCCCTGTTGTTGGGGGGTCTCATGCCAGGGCACCCTGTGTTCACTGGTAAATTTGCTCGAGCCGGGCCGCCTGGCTGGAGCCAGCCACGCTGCCGCGCTGCTGGTACGGTGAGCTGAGGCTGCAGGGGAGGGGGGACAGCAGGGGAGGGCCCAGGGCCGGCCGAGAGCTCAGGGGCTGGGCAGGACAGCCCCACGGGCTGGATGTGGCCCGCAGGCCGTAGTTTGCCCACCTCTGATCTAGACAACACTTTCCTGCCTCAGTGCCGGGGACTGGACTAGATGACCTATCAAGGTCCCTTCCAGTTCTACATTTCTATTTATCAGATCAGAACCCAATCCTGTATTCTCACAGATTTTAGCAAAATGATAGCTCATAAAGACAAACTCCCTTTGGCTTCAATAGGAGTTTTAGATGTGCAGGAATGCAGGGTCAGGCCCTTTATTGTTATGAGCTAATTTAATTAAAAAGCTATAAATCCTGATTCTTCACTATCTTGTGTAGTCATTTATCACTGTGCAAAGTTGTCCAAAGTGCATGTAAAATGCTACCATTTTTATTTGGTAGCACTATGGTAGAGACTGCTTTGTTGTAAATGGCTCCTCAAGATGCAAGGTCATGGGAAATCATGCCCTTAAATTTCATTGTAAACATAAAACAGAAGCATCAGGATATTTTCATAATTAGCAGGCTAGTTCATAATTATGCACACCCTGTAGTGCAAGCAAAACTCCCATGAACATGAATGCAATAAACTTCAGGACTGTACTCAAGATATAAAAAATGCACTCCTCTCACGTCCTCTATTGTTTTAAAATAGATATCTCTGCCTATATCATCTGCCTATATCATCTAATTGTGTTGGCAGGCATAGGGATATTCAACTGAAAACCTTTTTAAAAATAGTAATAGCTGAACTGGGGGAAAGTTCAGATTTATAATTTGTCAGTAATTATTTCTGCATATTCTTGCTGCACTGACCCAATTTAGTATGAATACTTTGTTCTTATTCTCTTTTATTTTAAATCCCTCCCAGTTTGAAAAATTAGGTTACAGTAAGCCGTGGATACCTATGCCTGCTTTCCTCGTTTATATAGCAGGTAAAAAGTAAAACAAGTATTAGATTATTATGCTATTTTATTTTGCATTTCATCTTTTATTTCCACTGTCACGGATAATCTGCCCAGCAGTTCTATAAAAGGAATATACAGATTTAAACTTGTGCAATTCCTACACTAATTGTGCAATTGTACTAGCTGGAATTATGTAATACCTGTAAAAGTATAATAAGTACTTCTCTACAAAAGGAGATAAGATATCTTTGGGTTCATCAAATATTCTGTAAATTATATGCTGTTTTCAAAACCTTGGATCCTGCTTCTGTAGCAAACCCAAAGCACCCCCTGCAGTCAGTGGGTGTGCAACAAACACAGGATCTAACCCACAACACCTGTCATCACCATGGGCTTGACTTCACTGCTAAAAAAGCTAGGTTTTTTACTTCAGGGTAACTAATATATGTGAGCTATCCTGTGTTAAAAACACAATGAAGACAAGGTGCTTTAGTTAGACTCACTAAGGTCATCCTATACCCCACATTGGGTTGACCTCAACGAGTTTACTTCACGGTAAAACTAATGTACCTTGTCTTCACTTGTGTTTTTAATCTCTTGAGAACTCATGCACATTAGTTACCCCCAGGTAAAAAAACATGGCTTTTTTGGCAGCAAAGACAAGCCTTATGTTATGCTCACTTTACTATTGTTATCTCATTTTAGCAACTTTCTGTTCACAGCCACAGTGATGGAATGCCTTCACCTGGCATTGAAACCAGTTTTTAGCTTTACACCTTTCCTGACCAGAAATGAGGTAAAAGTATAAATGCATACATATTCATCTTTATAAAGTCTCTGGCTAAAGTTCTCAAGAAACACTTAATATCAATGGTGGGGAACATCTCCTCTGGATGCATGTGTGGAGGGGATTCTCTGCATATAGATCCCCACTTTTCTATGCAGGGGCAGAGAGAGTCTGTCACCTCTGTAACACCATTTTTCTACCCCATCTCAGCCCCCTCCCAAGAAGGCCCTCCATACTGTTTTCCTACTTTGAGAGTAGATGGGCCAGAGGGGGCATGTCAGGGAGTACAGGAGAGCCAAGTGCATAATCCTGCATGCAACCAGCAGGGAATCCACATAAGAGATAAAACGGACCATAGGCTGTATTATCATTTCCAATGAGCCACTCCCTGTTATGGAACTGCATGTTAAAGGGAGGTTCTAGAGGCAGCTGCAGACCAGGAGTCCCTAGCAGTAGGAAAGGGACAGGCAAGATATGGAGACTGTATCCACAGCAGATACCATAACTTAGAGCTGGTCAAAACTCACAATTTCCATTCCAAGAGAAATGCTGACCCTTTGATTTTTTCCCCCCAAATCGGAACAAAAAGTTGAAAATTTGAAATTTCCCATGAAATGAAATTTCTGAGATTTTTTTTGTTTTAACCTGATCTAAAAGTTTTGTTTTGACATTATTATTTTCACTGTTATTCTATTATAATTTATAATATAAAAGTCTAAATATTTTACTATTATATTATGGCATGGCATGACGTCATAATCTAATAGGACATGAAATATCATATCATGATAGGACAAATCAATGTTTTCTAACCAAAAAACATTCCATCAGAAAAATTTTTACCATCTCCACTGTATCCAGGAGGAGCTTCCAAAAGAAAACCTCTTTTTCTTCTAGGGGAGGCTTTGCATACAATTTTCCTCCCTCCTAGAGGAAACTCCACAGGAGGGGTAGTATCACCAGGGCCAGATTAACTCTCCTGTGGTCCCGGGGCTATTAGATTTTTTGAGGTTCCTGGGGGTTTGGAGTGCGGGAGTGGGTTCAGGGCTGGGGGAGGGGGTTGGGTTACAGGCTTCGGCTGGGAGACGCTTACCTCGGGCAGCTCCTGGTTGGCGGCACAGCGGGTCTAAGGCAGGATCCCTGCCTGCCCAGGCTCTGCGCTGCTCTGCTCCCCGAGGTGACCAGCATGTCCTGCCCCTAGGCGGAGGGGCCAGGCTGCTCTGCACAGTGGGGCTGGGGGTTGGGGTGCGGCTTCCCACCGGGCAGCACTTACCTCCGGCGGCTCCCAGTTGGTGGTGCAGCGTAGCTGTCACTAAGGCAGGATCCCTGCCTGCCCCAGCCCCACACCACTCCCAGAAGGGGCCAATGCACCCCTGCGGCCCCTGGGGGAGGGGCGGCCGGCACGTGGCTCCGCGCGCTGCCCCTCTCTACAAGCACCGCCCCCGCAGCTCCCATTGGCCACAGCTACCCATTCCCGGCCAATGGGAGCTGTGGGGGTGGTGCATGCAGGCAGGAGCAGCGCACAGAGGGAGACCCCTGCCCTCCCTCCACCTCTGGGGCCGCGCTGGCCACTTCCACGAGCAGTGTGGGGCCGGCAGGGAGCCTGTTTAGCGGCAGCCCGACCGGAGATCGCAATTGACTGGGAGATCCTCTAGGATCGACCAGTCAATCGTGATTGACCGGTTGGTGATCACTTATTTAGTGGGTCTAGTGAAGACCCATTAAATCGACCACAGATCGCTCTCCCTTAGACATAGCGCAGTGTGGACCCTGCGGTAAGTAGATCTAAGCTACATCGACTTGAGTTAGGCTACTAACGTAACTCAAATTGCGTAGTTTAGATCGACTTTCCCCCATAGCGTAGACCCGCCCTTGGAAGCAAGAGGAGGTTTTCATTTACGCAATAGAAGCCAAGGGCAGAATTTGGCTGCTGTTTTTTAATGTGGAGTTTTGCATTATGTAACATGAACCACTATCCTGAGATCTTTTCAATACTTGGGCAATGTGAGTGGCTTCAACAGAATATCAGGTGTTTTTAAAAAGAAAATCTTGGTTATTTAGAGCCCATATATAATTTAAATATACTTTTTGCCTTTAAGCACCTTTTTTGGGTAATGACAGTTTTAAAAAAAAGATGAAGTGAAGCACCTTTCATCCAGATTCATTCTAGGTAGGTCAGTTTCAATCTGTGTCAGTGTCAAAATGCACTGGAATGTGACCTGCTTTACTGCCTTATCTCAACACACCCAGTGAGCACAGCATGAATCAATACATACGCCAAAATATTAATGATGCTAAGCATGACGCATGATAAATGTCTATCTTTTACATTACTATATATTATGCAATATATAGAGGCAAAGATACACCCGTACCCACCCACTCATAGGCCTCAGGGTTTATGATTGATTTTTCAAATGTTAGTATGATAGCTATTTTAAATTTTATAAAATATCACAATGAAGCCATTCTAATTAAACACTTATTTTCCTATACATATGTCCACATAGTATCATCTGAAGTTATGCACAGATTGTTGAGGGAGATTGGGCCTGATTCACCACAGTATTATTCCGAGTTTTTTAGCCCATGTAAATGTTGCCAGAGAGCAGTGTGGAGGTTCCAATCATTGGAACAACCTACCAACAGTTGGAGGTGGATTCTCCATCACTGACAATTTTTAAATCAATATTGGATGTTTTTTTCTAAAAGATATGCCCAAATCCTGTTTAATTTGCTCTCATGACTTCAGTGGGACTATGAGCAAATTAAGCAGGATTTGGCCTTTTAATGTTAAATCTGTTTAAATTTTTATTTTGTTTTTTAAAAGAGAGACATTTCACTCGACAGAATTAATTACTGATTTATAAACCGCTTAGAAAGAGATTCAAGAATAGAAACAACAATTAAACATCAATATTATTCACAGGCTGGAGAGGGCTGAAACTTATTAAAATGAGAGAGGGACTCTGTTAGGTAGGATGTGTGTGTGTGTGTGTGTTTTATAATAGTGTCATCTAGTGGATCAATGTGGTATTGCTATGTGGAAAGGGTGATTTTCCACCCTTGCATCCTTGGCTTAAACCTATGTAAAGTGAGTGTAAACTGCTACAGTTCTGATTTGCTGGCCTTTTACATTCACTCTGCACCAACTTCTAGCTCCAGTGACACACAGGGGATAGCAAGCTGGGCTGAAGTAGCTTTGCATAGGGGAATCCCCAGGTGGTGTAGCGATGGCATACCAGTTCTGTGCCACGCACTCCTGGTTCCCCCAGCCAAAGGCACATGGCAGAACTGGAGGAAGGCATAGCCAGACTCCGCCAGGTTATGGCAATTCTGTTTGGTTTGTATTTATAAAGATTCTGTCTGGTTGAATGCACTGTACTCTCTGTTGTTGTGTTTTGTGTCAGCTCAGTCACCCCACCAATTAATTTATATATCTGTTCTAATAGTGGCACCTAAATTAATTCTATATTTGAAGCACTATTAATTGTTCTTTTGCTTTTTAGGTGTGGAACATCACTGTAACTCACACATTCCGAATAGACAAGGCATGTAATCAGCTAGGTTACCGCCCCAAAAAATTTGCACTTGCTGATTCTGTGGATCATTATCTTCAAACTAGACCCAAGTGCCAGGACCATCATAAGTTCCTTAAAATCTGGCTTGTCCTTGGCACCTGTTTATTTTTGATCTTCCTTGTTTTACTTTCTTAAGCATACACCTTTACGTAGTTATTTCAAGGAAAGCCACCATTAATTTGTTTATTGAGTATTAATAAGCTAATTTTAATCAGTCACAGTGTATTCCTCAGTCCACATGAACGTAACTTATTCAAAGAATAATGATTTGCTCTGATGTATTTTAAGCTGTTTTTGCTATTAAATAAAAAAAATTGGCCCATCAGTAATTGTTCTTAAAGGTTGTGGCTACTACATTTTTAAAGTATAATAAAGTCGCAAGGCCACAGGAGACCACCATTCACAAATGCAGGAACCAGAGCTGCTATTTCTATTTGCTTGATCTCAAAAGAACTCCTTCTGAAAATGGTTGCTCAAGTGCAGAAGAAACTGGAGGAGGAGTAGCTATAGTATGTCTGCAGTGCTTTATAAACAAAAGCAAATAGCTATAATAAGGAAAGTATTGACCAGACAACCCTTCTGACAGACCCACAGCCACTGCATATTACTGTGAGGAATACAGAGGAACCAGGAAATAGAACAAAGACAAAAAATTAATTCATATACATAATGGGCAGTGATTGCACAGAAAAAGTTACACATACTGTAATTTCTTCTGTGAACTAGCTGTATTCTGAAACTGCACAAGAGGTGAAATAAAAGTACACTTGAACTTCTGCATTTATTAAGTCTTTCTTCAGGACACACGCTCACACACAATCTCTTACTTTTATTAACACTGATACATTAAAAATTGGAATGTTATGAATCTTCTGTTAAATGTCATTAAATAACACTAAAGTTAGGGAAATGTTTTCTTCCTGTATTGCATTTATGTCAGACATTTTTAATCCTAAAGTTTATATCTCCTTGGTTTGATTCTCTATCTTGGAGGTGGTCCAATTGTTATGCTATGTGGTAGATAATTATGGTAATCTATTTGAAAAAGGAAGGTGTGACAGAATATAACCCTGTATTCACAGTCTACACACTATTCTAATTATTTTTTTGTATGGTATCATTTGAAAACCCATAATTTGCTGGTCAGTACTACCTGATAAAATATATGTGGCAACATTATATATGAATTTATAGGATTCCCCCGTATGATGTTAGTAACACATTTTCCAAACCCCACAGCCCTGCCCAGGCAAAAGTAGGCAAACAGGTCTGTCCTAAACACAGGAACGTGTGCTTGCCTCAATTTGCATTTAAACACTAAGGCCTTGGCTACACTTGCAAGTTACAGCGCAATAAAGCCTCCCCCAGTGCTGTAACTCACTCTCTGTCCACACTGGCAAGGCACTTACAGCGCTGTATCTCCATGGCTACAGCGCTGCATGTACTCCACCTTCCTGAAAGGAATACTGTGTATTGCGCCGCCGCTGCGGCGCCAGTGTGGCCACTCAATGCGCTGTGACTGGCCTCCAGAAATATTCAGCAGTATCCCACAATGCCTGTTCTAGCCACTCTGGTCATCAGTTCAAACTCGACTGCCCTGGCCTCAGGTAACCAACCATGTGACCCTCCCTTGATATTCCTCGGGAATTTTAAAAATCCCCTTCCTGTTTGCTCAGCCAGGTGTGGCGTGGAATGCTATCAGCGAATCTTTCCAGGTGACCATGCCTCCACGCGCCAAGCGAGCCCCAGCATGGAGCAATGGCGAGTTGCTGGACCTCATCAATGTTTGGGGGGAGGAAGCTGTCCAGTCCCAGCTGCGCTCCAGCCGTAGGAATTACGATACCTTCGGGAAGGTATCAAAGGACATGATGGAAAGGGGCCATGACCAGGACGCCCTGCAGTGCAGGATTAAAGTGAAGGAGCTGCAGAGTGCCTACCGCAAATCCCGTGATGCAAACGGCCGCTCGGGTGCTCCCCCCGCAACCTGCCGATTCTACAAAGAGCTGGATGCGATACTTGGGGTTAACCCCACCTCCACTCCGAGCACCACCATGGACACTTCAGAGCCGGGGTGGGAGGAGGAGGAGGAGAAAAACGGGAGTCAGGGTGGTGGGGCGGATGGAGACACCCCGGAATCCCTGGAGGCATGCAGCCAGGAGCTCTTCTTGAGCCAGGAGGAAGGTAGCCAGTCGCAGCGGCCGGTCCTTGGTGGAGGACAAACAGAAGAGCTGGTTCCCGGTAAGCGAGTTTTTTTTTTTCATGAAGGAATTTTTTTGGTGCAGGCTCTTTGGGAGAGGAGGGTTAGGCATGCATGCCTAGATGCAGAATAGTGCATTGATGTGGTTTATCACATCGCGGTAATCGGCCTCAGTAATCTCTTTGCATGTCTCATCCAGAATGTGTGCAATGTGCTTGTGCAGGTTTATCGGGAGAGCCACCATGGTCCTTGTTCCAGCCAGGCTAACGTGTCCGCGCCACTGTGCCGCGAGGGGACCATTGCTGCACACAGGCAAGCTGCATATGGGCCAGGGCGGAAGCCGCATTGCAGTAGAAGACCCTCCCTTGCTTCCCAGGTCACCCTCAGCAGTGAGATATTGTCCAGGACGAACTCCTGTGGAAAGTGTTGGGACAGTGTTCAGTGTAGGTGCCCCCTGCAGCTGTTGGCTCTCCCCAAGACACAGAAACCCAGAGGACAGTACAGCCCTGAAACAATCAGTCCTCCTTACTCACCATTTTGAGGCTCCCGTGGGTTGTGTGTGCTCTGTTTGGGACGGGAAAATTATGCTATTGTGTAGACCCTGTGTGTGCCCTCCTTAAGTGCAGGGGAAATCATTACTTTGTCTGGTATAAACAATGCTGCCTCTGTTAAATGTTGCATTTTGCCTATACAGCTGCAACAAACTTGAGACCTCAGCCGTCCCTCTTATCGCCTGCTCAGAGACTGCAAAGACTCAGGAAGAGACCGCGAAAAACCAAAGAAGACATGCTGCAAGAAGTGATGCAGCAATCTATTTAAAGAGAATGAAAAAGCACAGAACTGGAGGGAGAGAGAAAGCAGGATCCGCCAGGAAAACGCAGCACACCGGCAGCAAAGCACGGAGCACCGGCAGCAAAGCACGGATCGGCTCATAAGCATCCTGGAGCGCCAAGCAGACGCTATCCAGGAGCTCATAGCCATGCAGAAGGAGCAGTACCGCAAACGCCCCCCACCCCCACAGCCCTTGTCCCAAAACTCTTTCCCTTGTGCCCCACTGTTACCTCCAACCCACTTTCCCCAACTTCCGGGTTCTTCACGTCACCAGCTGCCTCCAACACCAGTATCTTCACCACCCAGCCCTGAAAACCACGACCCTTACCCTCTGCACTCAATCCCCATCACCATGCAGTATAGCTATCCTGAAGTGCAGCACTCACTGCACAGCACACCAGACAGGACATACACGAATCTGTGATTGTACCGTTCCCCACTCTACCCCCTTGCCCTTTCTGATTCCCAAGCAGTTGTTTCTTTTCAATAAATAAATTTTCTTTTCAATAAATGGATTTTTTGGCTTTGAAAACATTCTTTATTATTGCATAAAGTAAAAGATTCCTTAGCCCAGGAAATAAACAGGCACTGCAAGTCTGCTTAGCAAACACTGATTCCTAAAGATTGGAACTACTGCACTTCACTCCTGTGCAGGGCACCAGATATCACTGCTGGTTTTCAGCCCCAAATTGCTCCCTCAAGGCATCCCTAATCCTTGCAGCCCCGCACTGGGCCCCTGTAATAGCCCCTCCAGGTGTTCAACTTCGGAGGTCCGTGCCTGAGTGAAGCTTTCACCCTTCCCTTCACAAATATTATGGAGGGTACAGCACGCAGATATAACCGCGGGGATGCTGTGTTCAGCCAAGTCCAGCTTCCCATACAGAGATCGCCAGTGGCCCTTTAAACGGCCAAAGGCACACTCCACAGTCATTCGGCACCGGCTCAGCCTGTAGTTGAACCGTTCCTTGCTGCTGTCAAGGCTCCCTGTGTAGGGTTTCATGAGCCATGGCATTAACGAGTAAGTGGGATCTCCAAGGATCACAATGGGCATTTCAACTTCCCCTACTGTGATCTTCCGCTCTGGGAAAAAAGTCCAGGCCTGCAGCTTCCTGAACAGCCAAGTGTTCCGAAAGATGCGTGCGTCATGCACCTTTCCTGGCCAGCCTGTGTTAATGTCAATGAAACGCCCACAATGATCCACAAGTGCCTGGAGAACCATAGAGAAATACCCCTTCCGATTAACGTACTCGGATGCTAGGTGGGGTGGTGTCAGAATAGGAAGGTGCGTCCCATCTATCGCCTCTCCACAGTTAGGGAAACCCATTTGTGCAAAGCCATCCACTATGTCCTGCACGTTACCCGGAGTCACGGTTCTTCTGAGTAGGATGCGATTAATGGCCTTGCAAACTTGCATCAACACGATTCCAACGGTCGACTTTCCCACTCCAAACTGGTTTGCGACCGACCGGTAGCTGTCTGGAGTTGCCAGCTTCCAGATTGCAATAGCCACCCGCTTCTCCATTGGCAGGGCAGCTCTCAATCTCGTGTCCGTGCACCGCAGGGTGGGGGCGAGCTCCTCACACAGTCCCATGAAAGTGGCTTTTCTCATCCGAAAGTTCTGCAGCCACTGCTCGTCATCCCAGACTTCCATGACGATGTGATCCCACCACTCGGTGCTTGTTTCCCGAGCCCAAAAGCAGCGTTCCACGGTGCTGAGCATGTCCGTGAATGCCACAAGCAATTTTGTGTCGTACGCGTTACCCGGCTCGATAGCATCGTTGGACTCCTCACTCTCACTGTCACTTTGGATCTTAAGGAATAGTTCGACAGCCAAACGTGACGTGCTGGTGAGACTCATCAGCATATGCCTCAGCAGTTCAGGCTCCATTTCCCGCAGACAGATCGCGCTGCACAGAAACCGTTGAAAGATGGCGCCAAAGGTGGACAGAAACAAAGGGATTTCTGGGATGCGAAGTGATGCATCACGGGGCGTTGGGACAGGACCCAGAATGCCCCGCACCCACGCCCCCTTCCCACAACCCACGGCGCCAGAATGGGAAGAGGTGCTCTGTGGGATAGCTGCCCATAATGCACCGCTCCCAATGGCACTGCAATTGCCACAAATGTGGCCACGACAGTGCGCTGGCAGCTGTCAATGTGGACAGACTGCAGCGCTTTCCCTACTCAGCTGTATGAAGACAGGTTTAGCTCACAGCGCTGTACAGCTGCAAGTGTAGCCAAGGCCTAAACAGAGTCATTAAGCAGGAAGGGAAAACAAAGGAAGCTCAAACAGGTGAAAAAACAGCAGGAAACATCCTTCCACATGGACTTTTTGTCTCCTGGTTCTCAGCTGGAAGTGTTTTTCAAGAGGGGGACTGAAACTATAAAAAGGAGGGGAAAATACCTCAAGCACCCCATCTCTCTCACTCATCGCATTCTCTGCACCTGAGAAGACAAAGGAAACAACTATTGCACTCTGGAGGGAGGGGTCCTGACCTGAAGAGTTTAGTGAGTAATGCTGGAAGCATGTGGTCATGTGCTTGAATTTAATATAGTTTGTTAAATTAGATGCTAGAAAGCATTTTATCTTTATTTTTCTTGTAACCATTTCTGATATTCATGCATGATTACTTGTACTCACTTAAAACCTATCTCTTTGTAGTTAATAAACTTGTTTTATTTAATCCAGTGTGGTTAAGTTGAAGTGTCTGGGTAACTTCATTTAAGGTAATAAGATGGTATATTATTCCCTTAAAGGAATGACGGACTAAATATATTTAGACTATCCAGGAAAGGGCTGGGCAGTACAAGGCATGCCTTTCTGAGGGAAAGTCCAGGACTGGGAGTGTGTTGGGATCACTCTACAGTATAACCAAGACTGGTGCGAGCCAATGTGGGACTGGCACACTGCAGTTACACAAGCACATCTGGGAGTGACCTGCATGCTAGTGGCTGTTTGTGAGCTGTACATGTTGGAGTCTACAGCAGCAAGGTATTGCAAAGTGCCCCAGATTACAGGACGGGGTGACACAGCCCCCCACTGATCTGGATTGTACCCCAGTATGTCACAGAAGGTAACTTTAAAAAAATGCCCCTAAGGCTAAAACATATTTTTCTGGTTTTTTAGATTGTAAGATATCTTTTTATGCTTCTAAAATTATTTTCATGCAACAATTGATAACAATTCATCCCACTCCAGTTTTTCCAAAGGGTCCTCCATAAAACCAAAGAAGTGGAGACTTAATATTATTGATATTTCTAAGAGAAAAAGGTGAAAATATAACTTGGAAGAGGAGAGGCCTTTGGGCTCCATCTGAGTAAATTTGAGTCCCCCTGTTGAACAGGAGCAACATCCGGATTGCCTGCATTGCCCTCAAAGTACTTGTAACACTTGCAGCTCTGTATTAAGATAATGACTATAATCAAATCTCATACTTCAAGGCTTCAGCCAGTCATCTGCAAGGGTTGGGAAGGATTTTTCCCCTATGCACAATTGACTAGATCTATTCTGGGGTTTGAGGGTTTTTGTTTTTGTTTTTGCCTTCCTCTGAAGGATGATTGGCCACAGCTAGAGATGGGACACTGGATCAGTGCTTCAAGGTGGTACAGGGAATCCTCTTTTTAGAAGCCTGCCTGGTATTTCTACTCACATGCTCAGGGTCAGACTGCCAGGTTGGGTGTTGAGAAGGAATTTTCCCCCCATGTCAGACTGCCTGGGATCTTGGAAGTTTTCACTTTCCTTTGCAGCATGGAGCTTGGGTCACCTAGCTAGTGACCTGCTAGGATCATCTGGGCAAATCAATTCTCTGCCATTGCAGAATATTGGTCTCTCCCTTTCCCTACCTGTAGCACACAGTCTAGTCTCCTGAGTACTGAAATGCTTTGGTCTAACTCAGGGGTCGGCAACCTTTCAGAAGTGGTGTGCCGAGTCTTCATTTATTCACTCTAATTTAAGGTCTCGCATGCCAGTAATACATTTTAACCTTTTTAGAAGGTCTTTTTCTATAAGTCTATAATATATAACTAAACTATTGTTGTATGTAAAGTAAATAAGGTTTCAAAATGTTTAAGAAGCTTCATTTAAAATTAAATTAAAATGCAGAGCCCCCCAGACCGGTGACCAGGACCCAGGCAGTGAGTGTGCCATTGAAAATCAGCTCACGTGCCGCCTTCGGCACGCGTGCCATAGATTGCCTACCCCTGGTCTAACTAAACCCTCTGAGTTTAATATAGGGTTATCTGGGTGAAAATTTATGGTACGTGATAAAAAAGAGATCAGACTAGATTATCAATAGTTCCTCCATCCTAGCCTTGAACTCTCTGAAACTATGAAATTGTGCCTTGAAGAATCTCCCATTCCTACTGCCCTTTCTTGTAAAGGAAATCAAACTATGAACCTAGAAGGACACACAAAACAGCACCTGATCCTAGCACCATCTGTCCATTTCAGGGAATGGCCCAGTATGAACAGAATGAGTCCCCTACCTGATTCTAAGCAGACCACAGAACTTTGAGTTAGTGTCCAAACTCTCACCCTCTTTCTGGGATTTGGCTTTATTGATAACATAAAAAACAAACAAAAACATAAATCTCAGATTAATTTTCCTGCATAAGGTCAACTGTCTCTAGGATTTCTCTCAAGTTGTTCTGCCTAAAGAACAACTCCCTCCTCTCTTAGCTCCCAAATACAGCCAATGAGCTGGACCTGCCACAATGAGTCACAACTTTCTGAAGGGTTCTAGCACATGCTAATAGGGTGGGTCAATAAAAGAACACTGCCACCCAGTTATATCCACCCAGGAAATATTTTTCCCTCTTGTCACATGATGTTCTTGGTTTTTTTAGGGCCAAGAAAAATGGATGGAAACCATTCCCTCGTGCCTTTTAATTTACCTCCCACACAGGACAACTGACAGCTTCACTGCAACAATAAAACAAAAATACACCCAAGATCATATAAGTGACTAGTAAAGATGGTCCCATGGCCATTTGTACAAAAGCCTCTTTAAATAAACATTACCACCCCAGGTTATTCAGGCAAGAGACTGCCTCAGCCACCTATTTCCTTTTTAAATATATATATAAACAAGAGAAAAAGCATAAAATTAATCCACACCACAGACATTCCAACTATGCATAGGCATACTTAACTTGCTTTCTAAAAGCGAGATGATTTGTGCACTACTTACTAATTATTATTAATACATAAATGTATTGCTGCTCTACAATACATTGTAGTTGTATTTTTATATGATTCAGACTTTTTTTTAAATGAAAAGATAGATATGGCAATGCTAGGGTGTGGAAGACAAAGGTGGTAAGGCATGTAGAAAAATGTGTTGAACTGTGAAGATCAAACGGAAAAATTTTAGGTTTTTCTTTAACCTGAAGAAGTCCTCCATTAATTGTTCATTGTGTTTAAAAATACTGGACATTCAAATACATACTTAACACTGTTCTAGATGAATTGTATATTAAACTGACAGCCAACAGAATTTCACTCATTTTGGAGGGAGATTTTTTCCCAATGAGCATTTGTTTCAAATTATTTTCATCCCTCTTGGTATAATGGATTTTGTTGTGCATGATTCAGAGACGTTTAACATCTCTCGCACATTTCTGAGACTGTTACACTGCCAACCACATTGTTGGTGATTAACAATCTCCCCCGCCCCAAATATCCCTTTTACAAAGTGTCCCAGTGTGAGACACGTATATTTGTATATTAGAGATAATATGGTAGAACTTCATGGTAAAATTATTACTATATCAACAAAATCCTATAGTCATATGTGTGTAAAATATTATATTAATTCAAACGTGTGTAAAATAGTATATTAATGCTCCTCCGTGTCTCATCCTTGCTGCTACATACACTTAATTGCGTTAGATCAATGAGAGCTGCTCCTTCTTTAGGAGACGCTGCGAGCAGAAATCAACTGCCCTGCGACTGAGGTAAATTCGGCCACGGTGTTACCTTGAGTAGGTAAGCGAAGTGGCCACACGGTACGCTCTGGCAAACGGCTCTCTCGGGATCCTAGGATGAGGGGCAGTATTAAGAACCCGAAGATCTGAGCTCGTTTGGGGAATATGCTTCACTGGGGAGCCCTGCTATGCCGGTGCTAATCGACATCCAGAGAAAAGAGCGCTGACCATCTCCCCAGCTTGCAAATGAGGACTCAGAATAATTAAATTTTAGTCTAACAACGAGGATCCTGCCAAAGGTAATTCCTGTTATCTGGCTATTTAAAATGGCAAATTGTTTGACTGTGACGGTGTGTACTGATGTACTTTATAGCTGTTAGGCATCTATCACCTCTAGATTGCAGTGGGGAAGTTAAAGATGCAGCCACAGTACTTGGACCTAGTCACACATAACCCTGAGTTTATTTACACTTATTAAATAGCCAATCCAAATTCTACACATTGACAGAAAGCGGAAAAAAGATGTACTAAGTGCTAGAAGCAACTTTTTTCTGACAGGGAACTTTGCATAGGACTGAAAATTCAGCGAGCATTTTCTAAAAGTCTCTGAAGCTGATGGCTATAGTGATACTGACTGTTGTTTTGAATTGGATTTTGTGTAACATCTTCCTTGTAGTGAATGGAAGATCCTTGAGGAGCTCTCTAGTTTCTTGGAGATGAGACTAGAAAGGCTTATTTGTGCTAGGTGTTAGCACTCAAAGTTGCATCCCTGAAACCATCTGTCCTATATGTGTTAGGTTTGAAGTTTATACAGTTCACCTAACTATATTTCAGATCCCTCCTTTCAGGCTGTCCTTATGCTAGAGGAAAAAATGATCAAAGGACAGCGAAAGGTTTGCTTAAAGATAAACTGTTTAATATGCACTTGTACAACTTAAATGTGTACAAGGGTATTTTGTATTTTTTTTTCTATTTTCAGTCCTTCCAAATAATTTCAGATATTTTCTCAATTTAGCACTTTCTGTGTGCAAAATCATCAAATAGAAAATGTAAAGGTTTTCTGTATAATTTCAAAAATATAAAAAATAGTGAAAATAGAATGCACAAAAGCAAACTAATCAAAGCGACTAATGATGTGCAACTTTATATTGTCACAATGTTTCACAAAATGATAAGCAGTTATTTATTGCTGTAGAACTGAATATCAAGATTTATTGCCCCGAGGGAGATATTGACAAAAATCTCGATGAAAGAAGAATTTAAGATTTCTGAAACAAAAGCCATTATAATTTAATTGGTGGTATATTCATTCATATTTTCAGGTCTACAAACAGCTAGCCTAGAATTCCAGTTAACCGCATCAACTGCCAGTAGACTTTTGTGTTTTGAACTGTAACATTCTAAAAGCTAGATGAAGTTCGAACTCAACTGCACCCAATCAGTATGCCATCATTTGCATATGTGATGTTATTGGTTAATTTTGCTCCAGACTCCACTATTTTTTACCTCTAAGAAAGGAAATGCTAGAAATTACACTTAGAAAATTAAGTAACATCTAGTCCTTCCCCTCGAGCAATGCACGAGTATTCTCTGAAATATAATCTTAAGAGTTTCAACACAGTCCATTTTTAAATGACTTAGAAATGAGGTTCTCACCACCTGTCTAGGAAATTTATTCTGCCATCAAATAGACCTAGATAAGCAACTTTTCTTGATTTTCAGTTTAAAATATATTTTGCTCAATTTAACTGTACTATTTCTAGAAGCATACAATTTAATCAGTCTGAACCACGCTTCTCCTGCAATATGCCACACTATTAAACAAGCTAAAATTCTAAGAGGATGGCATCATATGTGGAAGGAAATGTTGACTAGTAGTTAGAGCACAATATTGCTGGTCAGAAGTTCTGAATCTATTCCCTTTTCTTCCACTGACTAGCTGTGTGACCTCGTCAGATCATTTCACCTTCCTGTGTGTCAGATTCCTGGTTGTAAAATGGGTTAACACCTCCCTATCTTTCTGGCTTGTTGTGGGAATTAATTTAATTAATAGTTGTAAAGTACTTTGAAATCCTCAGAAGGAAGAAGTTACCCAAGTGTAAAATATTATGATTAATGTTATTAAATTGTCAAAACAACTCTTCACAAGCACATTGATGTTTTGGTGGCTGTAGAGTTCTTTATGGTTCTGACTTGAATTAAACTGATGTTTTGCTACTTGATTTGTTTGTCCAAGTCATTTGGCATCATGTACCTTGCATTTTTGCTGCTAAGGAAACTACACATTTTTATATGATGGTAATTAGTATTTATAGAAATTCTCCCTTTTAAAGTTTCTAACATTTTAAATGAAGGTATACTTCCTTGGCCTCGTGTAGCATTCCCATGGCAAATTTGCAAGGATCTCAAATAACTTATATCATGAATATTTTGTTGAGAGATGGTGGGTTTATATGTGTAAATCCAATAATAATTATTCACAATAATTAAAAATGCTTAGGCTCCAGATAGTGCTTTGCATTTTAAAATGCTGTACAAACATCATCTAATAGAGCCTATTTATTTATGGATGGGAAAATAGTATCCTTGTTTCATAAACATGATTACTTATTTTACTTTCTAAATAAAAATATGGACACATTTATCTCTCTTTCTCTCTCTCTCTCTGAATTTATTAGTTTCCCTGAAAGGTGATGGATTGGCAGCCTTGTCCTATGTTATCCACAGTACAGCTATACAACAGGCAGCAGCATTGCAAACTTCCTCAGAGCGGCCCAATAACATGTTTCAACACCGACCACCTCAAGGGTTAAAACTATAAGTGCATTCAATATTTAGCTGTTGATTTTGAGGCATGGGCCTCACTTTTCTCAGATTTTTCTGAGTGGAACTGTGCGTGCATATTAATGCTTAGTTTACTGAATTGGGGAAGTTTTCTCCTTTTTTTAAAAAAAAATCTAGAAACAAAGTGTTTTCTGTTCTTTCATATTGGACCCTGATAGTTTAAGATTCCAAATCAAGTTACGGGACCCTGGGTCATAGGCTATGTGAGCCCCAAAGGGCAGTTTGAGCCTTTGTGATGTAGACATTTGACCACCAGGAACTGAATTGAGGCCAGCAGACACAATTTGCATAGACAACTAAACAGCCATTTATCTCAAGATGACGAAAATGTTGGTATCTACCATTATTCCTAATTTTGACCCAGAATGTGGAACACATCAATCCATACAAGAAATTTTGGACACTTTCTCATGCTCCTTGACTTCATAAAATATTAATATTTTCCTCTCATTCTGTATGCTGCCATCTCTGTAAACAACTGGTCAAATATATGCAAACTCTGTGAGGCCTTTTCATGATACTTTTTTAATTTAGAAAGCACACATGGAAAAGTTTTAATTGTCAAGCAGTAGGTGACAGTATGTCAGGTTTCCCAAATATCACCATTTTTACATCTGTATAATGTTACAAATATGGTAAAAGCAAAGTAAACAGACGAAAGCTATACAAATTTAACATAAATAAGCTTTTATATTGATTACCCTTTGACTTGGAAAGACTGGTTAATATTATTTATCTTTATATCGTCTAAACAGGTTAAGATAAAGAAAAACATTGCAGCCCTGAATGGAGCTTTTTAACATGAAACTTAGTGGAATTATCTGCATCCCAGAGCACCATGGAGCAATTTTCAACATGGGGAAAAACATGTTGTGTGTGTCTGGTGATAGAAAATCGTATCGCATGTTGTAGACATGACCCAAAACATATAGCTAATGGGGTAGTGCCCCCCTGGAGCCAAACATCTGACTGTAATCTGAACCGAAATGCTGGAGCACTGAGTAAAAGAAGCATGAACACAGTAGTGACAGGAGGTGGAGGATACTTTGGATATAATTTGGGGTGTGCTCTTGCCAAATCAGGAGCCTCAGTTGTTCTGTTAGATATACACGAGCCCATTTGGGAAATTCCTAATGGAGTAGTGTTTATCCAGGTATGATAAAAATACATGTTCACAACAATCAAATTAAGTTAATTTGTTTGATTTTTACGTAGTGTCTCAGCAGGACAGTTTTCAAAACCCAGAACACTCAATCATAAATAATGTCAAATACCTTTTTAAAAGTAAGACTCCTCCACAACTTCCACAGCACTTTAAACAATAGACTGTAAAAACCATGTGAACTACTGTACTTACAGTGAGAAAGCAATGAAGTCTGGTGCCTAGAACAGGGTTCTATTCCTGACTCTACAAATAATTCTCCTTGTGACTTTGAGCAAGTCACTTCACCTATCTGTGCCTTGATTTAACCATCTGTAAAATTTGTATGATATTTCCCTATTTCACAGGGGTGTTCTAAAGCTAAAGGAATTAATTTTTGTGAAGTGTATTGCTCTCCTTGGAAGAAAGTTGTTATAATATAATTACAAAGTATTAAAATGGGCCTGATTTTCAGCCCCTGGCTTCCACAAGTGTGATAAATAAAGGGGGGTGGGGGTAGCTCCCTTTGATGGACACCCAGCCAGCCAGTTAGCTGTAAAATACCTCTTGATAGCTGTTCTTTACTTGCTTTACCTGTAAAGGGTTAAAAAGTCCCCCAGGTAAAGAAAAAAGTGGGCACCTGACCAAAAGACACAATGGGAAGGCTAGAACTTTTTAAAATGGGAAAAGAAACTTTCCCTTTGTCTGTTGTTCTCTGGGCTGGGGACACAGAGCAGCAATGCTATAAGCACTGCAGCAGGAATGCTGTGTAAGGTTTGAACCAGGTATGAAAAAATATCTTCCATACCTAGAAGAAATAATTTGGATAGGGAATGTTTAGTTAGACGCTATCAGGTTTATTTTTTATTTTGGCTTGTGGATCTCCTCTGTGCTTACACCTAATGCTTTTGTCAGCTACCAAGGGGGATTTTACAACTAACTGGCTGGCTGGGTGTCCATCAAAGGGAGCTATCCCTCACCCTTTATTTATCACAAGTGTATGCACAATTTCATGCATGCATTTTATGGGTAATAACAGCTTCATGGTAAACTCTAAACTGTAGTTTTGTGATCAGATTCAAAATATCTTTCCATACATATTGCAGGCTGATGTGAGGGATTATGATGCCCTATTTGCAATTTGTGAAGGGGCTGACTGTGTGTTTCATGCAGCTGCATATGGAATGTCAGGACTACAGCAAGTGAGTACAATTATCTCGTGTCTTTCTATCTGAATCCTTATAGAATCAACATTAAATTAGCATGTGAGATCTGTGGTTATCATAGCACTATATTTCAGATTTCTAAGCACTCCGATGAAAAAGAGCAAATTCCTATCCCAGCACTCGGGTCTCCCAATAACCAGGCTTTTTACTTAAGTCCATCTTCTTCTCAGGTACACCAATTCACCACCCACAACACACCTCTTTTCTTATCCTGTGTGCAAGATGCTTATATTAACGTCTGCTCAATGCAGAGGATTAAGTCTCATGCTTAAACATACTCATGTCCATCTGTAGCTTCCACTCAACCTCTCTCACTGCCTGTTGTGCACAGTTTTAAGAACTCACAGGATCAAGAACACAATATATTGAACATCATAGTTTTAAAGAGCTACTTATCAAAAGTATTTCTTGAAATGTTTGTCTTTTTGTAAATTGCCAGTTATTTATGAATAGATTATCATATTAGTGACCATATCCAGCCTCTATCAATCACTTAAAGTTTTATTTACAGTGATAGTTAAGACATATAACTTTTCTAACTTTGAGTGGTGAAAATTTGAGCTGTGGGTAATAAGAAGAGATTTAAGCCATTGTCTAAAATGGCATTAACCCAGTGTTGTTCAAAAGTGTAAGATTTCAAAACTTCTTTGCATGTTTCATCTCAGATTGATTACTCAGTTTTTCATTGAAAGTTAACATTTGAGTGTAATTTCCTACAGTTGCCTGCTCTTATAATAATCAATTCCACACCTTTCCCTACCCTGTGCTAAAAACCAGTGGTCTGTAAACTACTCTGAGGCCTTGATCCTGCAAATCCTTGTACAGTACACAGCCCAGAGCACATACTTAATTGTGCCCTACCACAAGACAGAACTGTGACTGTGCATGGGTACAAGTAAGTTAAGCACTAGGCTTATTCACCTGCACATCTACTAATGTTATATATGCCATCATGTGCCAGCAATGCCCCTCTGCCATGTACATTGGCCAAACCGGACAGTCCCTCCGCAAAAGAATAAATGGACACAAATCGGACATCAGGAATGGTAACATACAAAAGTCAGTGAGTGAACATTTCAATCTCTCTGGTCATTCTATTACAGATTTAAAAGTCACTATTATTGAACAAAAAAACTTCAGAAACAGACTTCAAAGAGAAACAGCAGAACTAAAATTCATTTGCAAATTTAACACCATTAATCTGGGCTTGAATAGGGACTGGGAGTGGCTGGCTCATTACAGAAGCAGCTTTTCCTCTCCTGGAATTGACACCTCCTCATCTATTATTGGGAGTGGACTAGATCCACCCTGATTGAATTGGCCCTGTCAACAGGGCCGGCTCCAGGCACCAGGCAACCAAGCTGGTGCTTGGGGCGGCACCTGGAGGGGGGCGGCGCGGCGCTCGGGCCGCCGGGGAGAGCGGGGCCACAGCCGGGCTCGCCGCCCTCCCCCCGGCGCTCTGGCCGCCCTCCCCCCCGCGCTCTCCCCCCGGCCGCCGGGGGGAGAGCCGAGCCCCAGCCGGGGCTCGCCGCCCTCTCGCCGCCCTGCCCCCGGCGCTCTGGCCGCCGGGTGGAGAGCCGAGCCCCCGCCGGGGCTCGCCGCCCTGCCCCCGGCGCTCTGGCCGCCGGGGGGGGGGGAGAGCGGAGCCCCCGCCGGGGCTCGCCACCCTCGCCCCGGGGCTTCGGCCGCCCTCCCCCCGGCGGGAGAGCGGAGCCCCCGCCGGGGCTCGCCGCCCCCCCCCCCGGGCTCCGGGGGGGGGGGGGGGGCGGCGGAGGCTTTTTTGCCTGGGGCGGCAAAAAAGCCAGAGCCGGCCCTGCCTGTCAACACTGGTTCTCCACTTGCGAAGTAACTCCCTGCTCTCCATGTGTCAGTATATAATGCCTGCATCTGTAACTTTCACTCTATGCATCTGAAGAAGTGAGGTTTTTACCCACGAAAGCTTATGCCCAAATAAATCTGTTAGTCTTTAAGGTGCCACCAGATTCCTTGTTGTTTTTGTAGATACAGATAACACGGCTACCCCCTGACACTAGGCTTAGCTGTCCACAATAATTGATAGTGTCAAAGCTTCTGCCTATCTTCTTCCTTACTATCAAGAGCACAGGTTAAAAAAGTGCAGGATGGGGAGAGAACAAGCATTTCTGAAGAGATGTGGCTTATATGTGATCCTCAGCATGGAAATGAAGTGCTTAGCATCACACTCCCCAGCTTGGTTCTACTGCTACTGTTAGGCAGAGTAACTTGACATTTATTTGGGATTGGATGGCTCTGGACTCCCTGTTCTGTGCATCACATTTAACCTTGCATTTATCTGTGCAACAATCTGCACCTGTGCTGTACAAGATCAAGAAACAAATTATATTTTAGTTTACCCAAATACAAGTAAGAATCAAATATCAATGCAAATAATTATATATATTCAACACCATCTGCATATCAGAAAAATAGTTCCATCAATGTACATTTAAACAGTAAATTTACTGATTATTGTAATTATTTTTTAAACTTATAAAATGCTCCCTTCTGTAGATCTCAGGACACATACCTGATGTTACTAAAACTTATATTGATACAAATAAATCATCTTCTATCATGCTAGAAAAATAATAATCTCCACAGATAAACAATCTACCTCCCACTCCTTCTTACTCCTTTTTTGTTCCACATTATTCATACCTTGTCTACCTACCACATCAGGCAGATGCCTGAATGAAGAGAAGGTCCTTGTATTGTCCCCAAAACACCAAAAGACTCAGATTCTCTCAGACTTGCTGAGGCTACAAATTCCAGCTTCAATCACCTCCCCCAAGAATAACCTCCCACAAGCTCCATCCTATTTAAAGCATGTCTCAGCTGATCCTAACTGTCATGGCAGATAACACGAAGAGAGATAGCCTAGGCACAAAAAATATGGAACTGTATTGATCTAAACCAAAGCTTTGAATTGTTTACTGTGTAGTGATTAGGAAGCTCAGGAATCTGTTAAATAACAGATGTAATAAGTCCCATTTGCTAATACCAGCTCACTTCAAGGACAGCTCATTGTAGAGTGCACTGTAGTAATTCAATCTAAAATGATGACTGTAAATCACTGTATCAAGATCCTAAAAAAGGTCACAAACACCTAGTTGAGTGCAGATGGGAGTAGGTACTCCTGGCCGCCTGAGTTCCAAGGAGCAAACAGGAATCCAAGGGAACCTCTGCATTGCAAATCTTGAACAAAAATTGAAGAAATCTCCTCAATAAAGGGGGCAGGAATCACCCCTGTGATAACCTCGAAATCCTTCAACCAAATCACTATTATCAGTTCCATCTTATCAAGATTGAATGTATCCAGCTTATTCTCCTCCATATCCCGGTCTCAGGCAGCTACTGGGAAATCATAGTTACCACCCCAAGTCCAATACTTATGAAAACAAGACACAGAGCAGTGTTATCTGCAAACTTTTAACACTGCAACTAAACTGCTTTGTGATTTCCCCCCCCACCCCCCATCCCACACACACACACACACTCTTTCTTATATACACTGACAAGGAAGACTAATAAAACTGAGCTTTGAAGAACCCCACATAAGTAGCATAAATTGTACACTACTTCCCTTTGCAACCTTCCAGACAGGTAGGAATTAATCCAGTCAGGAACACTACTGTCCTTCCCAGCTAATGTCTTAAAATGAGTTAACAAAACTTCATGTTTAACAGGATAAAAGGCTATTGTCAAAGATAAAAGAATCAGCATGGACCTCTGATTGTTTTCCATTTCCTACAAGATAATCAACCTACAAGACCAGTGCCACCCAGAGGCATTCAAGCTAAATGATTGAAGGGAATCAAAGAAAGCTAAGGACTCTAGATGGCACCAGAGTTGTCTTGCCATAGCCTTCTGGTGTTGACAGTCTTTCCCAGAAAGGGAAGACTAGAGAACACAAACTCAGATAGACTGAAATCCTGCTTATACGAAAGTGTTGTAGAATGAAATTCTCAAGTTGATTCAGTGTGTTGCTGTGTACAAACTGCAGCTCTAGTTATAGTGAATTTGTTCCTTTAGTGTTCTTGTACTGGGGATGGGGAAGTGACTTCACTATCTGAGGCTCCAAAAATAACCTGGGAGCAACCAAGGACTTTCAGCTAGGAAGTGTCAGTGAAGTGCTGTTTAGGGGTTAGAGCACTGCACTGGGAGACAGGAGAGTAGGGTTCACAGCATTGCCACTGACTCAATGTGTGAGTTTGGGCAAGTCACTTCACCTATCTGTTCTGCCCTCAGTAAAAGAGGGATAATGATACTTACCTACCTCACAATTTTGTTGTGAGGCTTAACTATTTATGTCCAAATCTCACTGAGTGCATATCATAACCGTAGTTAAGTCTTCCCCACAATCTCTGAACTTACATTTATAAATATAAATATACCTATTAAAAAACAGAAATAATATACTCCAGCTAAGTTGATGGGAAGACTGAAACCTGAATTAAATTATTACAATCGCTGCTGTATTTAAATTCGCAACTGTCCACAATTAGTAGGTAGAATATTGTCAAAGCTAAGAAAACTTGCCCCTGATGTATGATCCTTAGAAAGAAACTGAGGGTTAAAATAATAATGTTAAAAAACCCAAGCCTTCTTGAATAAAATAAAATACTCCCCAACACTTTAATTAAAACAGCAACATAATCATCTTTGCTAGACATTATAGTTTAATTATTTTGTCACTGTACAGCACAAATTCACTGAATAGATACCTCTGAATACAGAGAACTGACCATTGAATTCCAACTGTAACATGTATATTTAAAATCCTCCTTTCTGTATGCTTGTTTTAGGATACATTGTTACATTTTTAAATGAAAAGTCATTTTGAACAGAAAAAACAAAGCTTTTTGTTTCAAAAACATCAAAACAGGATGCAAACCAATTATTCCCAGAAACAATTTTTGTTTTAAAAATTGACAGACCAGCTCTAGGACTGAATGTAAAGTGTGAGATTATTCAGATACTGTACAATCTCTTTTTTTCTAGCTACAAAAAGAAAAGATTGAATCTATAAATGTTGGTGGGACAAAACTCATAATTGAAGGTATGTATCTAGATGTCTCTTTGTGTATTGGTATGGCAAGCTAATATACCATTTAGTAAAAGCTATTTGGCATAGTTAAACTATTTCTTAGTACATATTTTATATGGAAAATGTCATTTGTTTCACACAGTACTAAGACAGCACACCTGGGTTCTGTATCTGACTCTGTCTCAAGACATTCTGTGTAAACTTGGCCAAGACACTAAAGCCAAACAGCCACACTGGGTGCTGGAGAACTGTGCAGGGGCAAGCAGGAGGAATCTATATTCATCCCACCCAAGCTTCAGAGTAGGCTGCTCCATAAGGGCCACTGGACCCTATGTTTCCCTAGCCGTGTTGTCACACAAACCTCTTTCACAGAATTAAATTAACAGAGGATCCATGTACTGTTGGACTGAGATTCATTTGCTCAGCAGATGGATCTAACAAATCTTTATTAAGGCAAAACCCTCAGCAAGTAATGATCAATTACTCACAAGTAGGAAGCTCACAGTGCCATCACAGTGGCCTCCAGCACCAGACAACACAGCTTCAACCTCCCTTTTTACATAAACTTATTTATAACTTTTAGTTATCTTTTTTTATACATATGTATTAGTCTCTCATTTCCATGTTAACTCTCCTCCCCCATCAGTACAGGTTTAGTGTCAGTTCAAACTGCTCTTTCCCAGCTTTCTAGTTACTTTATATTTTATTTTTCTCACAAACATGATTACTCTGCAATTTCTTACACATGCACAACACTAAACATGATCACTAGCCCCAATCCTACATCATCCCAAACCCCCTCACTCGGGAAAAGCTGGGACCATTTCAGAGATGCCATTCCCCACCTCCTGCACCCTCTGCACAAAGCCACCAGCATCCCCTCACATCAGGATGACACTATTAATCTCTCGCCACTTCTTATCAGTAAAATGGATATAATAATACCTCTCTCCTTCATATGGGTGTTGTGAGATTTGAAACAATTATTCAATGTATGAAAAAGGCATTTATATTATCACATAGAAGGTGCTCTGTGAGTGCCAGGATTACTTTTATTATCACTTTACCCTATTAAGACTACAGATATCCACATAAGTGAAAGCTTCCCTTTTATTTTACTTTGTACCTGGAAACTCCTTACCCGAACTCATGTTTGTTTTTCTTAAATTTTAGTCTTTTACCAACAATCTCAGGAAAATTATGATAAACAATTTTCAGATTCTCTCATTTCCAGATATGGCTTTTCAAACTGAATTGCATACATTGTGGCTCAGCTTCTATACCTCTCTTCTTTATTTCCAAAATATAATGACATTTATGCTGCAAAAACATGATTGGTTTGTATCCATATTCTGCCTGTCTGTGACCCCTTGTACAGCTTGTTCCTCTCCCCTCAGATTATTCTTCTCAAGAGCTGAGTGGAGGTTAGTATTTGGGGCCACAATCAAGGGCATATCTGCTCAAACATGGAGATCATGCCCCTGGATCCCTAAACTCTGCTCCTCAACACCCTCTCCAGCCATGGAGGACTTACAGAACGTTGTGTCTCCAGAGGTTTGTAGGAAGGCCAGAAAAAAGGAGGAACAGTTCTACCCCTTGATTGCAACCTGGCAGTAGCTTTTCATTAGCATGTTTAGTCTGACACAAGAATTAGCATTCATTTATTTGGAAGGAATTAACTATTTTCATAGTTTTAAGAGCAGTTCTTCCTGCTATCATCCTACTAGCTTGTGAATATATAGTGGGCTGGCATTAGAGTAGTTGTGCTACTTCTATCGTAGTTAACTAGGGCCCAATCCCCTCTCCTAACAGAAAAGTTCTAGCCCTCTACAAAACCATAATGTTCAATTACAGGATATTCAGTCAGAATGTGATGCCAAATTATAAAGAACTTGGGATCACTTGAAATGCATAGAGTTACAATATATAAATGTAAGATATTATTATAAATTCCCAAACAATCCTAAAATGGAAAGATTACTCTTATAATATATGTGACTGTTGTTTTAGAAAAGGCTTATTTCCTGTTCATGTAGGTTACCTGTTCTGTTCATTCCCTCTGAAGCATCTGGCATTGGCCAATATCGGAAGACAGGAAACTGGGCTAGATGGACCTTTGGTCTGACCCAGTATGGCCATTCTTATGTTCTAGGTTATTTATTTTCTTATTATTCCAATTTCTATTGAAATAATTTACTTTGCATATCACTGCAGTCTGCAAACAACAGAACATCCCCAGATTGATATATACTAGTACAGTGAACGTGGTCTTTGGAGGGAATCCCATTGAAGATGGCGATGAGGAAACTGTGCCATATTTTCCACTAGAAAAGGTATTTTGCCTGTACTATTTGTTCCATGTTTTCTCTATTTTATTGCTTTGCTCTGTTATTTCTGAACAACATTGGACACAAAAGGATAAGAAAAAAGAAAAATCTTCTGTTTTTTAAAATTGTATATAGACACCATTTGAGAACCAATGTAATTATTTTAAGTAACTATTAGTATATACTTTGCCATCAAGGCCCAGACTGTAGAAAGGAATCCATGAGGGTCCTTATGCTCATGCAGAGTCCCATTGTAGTTAATACAGATCAACAAGGATATAAAGGTCCCCTTGTATGGATTAGGGTCTATCTGAGTCTTTATATTAATTATTTTTATTTATATACCTGTTATCTGTTTTCTCTCTGGTCAAATATTATTATCTATTTTCAAAATCAATGCTGAAATGGAAAAACTGCACTTTTTATTATGGGATCGTTGTTTTTAATAAGAAAGCAAACATTGTCAGTTCATGTAAATTTTTATTTTTCCTATCTTCTCTTTCCATTAAAATACTTCTCTTGATATAATGCAGTGCCTAGCTACCACTATGATTCATACACTATAGATGGGCAGACAAAATAGTTTTTAATAATGTTATTCTGAATAACTTGGGGGGGGGAGTAAACACTAAGCTCACACTACAAGAAAAGCAAACACAAGAATTCTCATCTAATCATTAACTCGTACAATAAAAAATCATAAATATTTTGAGTGGTTTTTCTACTACTACAGAAACACATTCAAATTTAAAAATATTAAGCAATTAAAATCTGAGTAACACTATTATAACAATATTTTACATTGTTATAAGATTTAAAATATTTCTTCAAATGGACTACAGTTAACTGGATATCCAGATTCGTACAGGCAAACCTGTCTGCTTCACTTATAAAACAATAATTTAGGCATTTTAACCTAAATTAGTACCCCCACAACTTCTTAATTTTGAGAAGCTGTTACAGAGCTGATGACAAGAAACCAGTTTGACAGAAGTTTATATGTGTCATTTACATAGTATATTGATGTAATTAAACAAAACCATAATATTTGCTCTTATTTTATTTTTTTAGCATATTGACCATTATTCCAAGACCAAATCAATTGCTGACCAAATGGTACTAGCAGCTAATGGAACTCCAATAGCAGGTACTTTTCAATTAATATTAATTCACTTCAGCCATTAACACTATACTGGGATTTATTACTTCTCCTGATGTCATATCTAACTGACATGTATATATGTGTTTTCCTCGAGTTGACAAGATCATTGTGGATAGTTCTCTGAAAATATCCACTCAATGTACAGCAGCAGTCAAAAAGCTAACAGAATGTTGGGAATCATTAAGAAAGGCATAGATAATAAGACAGAAAATATCATATTGCCTCTATAGAAATCCATGGTACGCCAACATCTTGAATACTGAGTGAAGATGTGGTCACCCCATCTGAAAAAAGATATATTGGAATTGGAAAAGGTTTGCAAAAGGGCAACAAAAATGATTAGGGGTATGGAACAGCTTCCATATGAGGCGAGATGAATAAGATTGTGACTTTTCAGCTTGGAAAAGAGATGACTAAGGGAATGTCTACACTACAAAATTAGGTCGAATTTATAGAAGCCGATTTTATAGAAATTGGTTGTATACAGCCGATTGTGTGTGTCCCTACATAAAATGCTCTAAGTGCTCTAGTCGGCGGACCGCGTCCACAGTACCGAGGCTAGCGTCGACTTCCGGAGCATTGCACTATGGGTAGCTATCCCACAGTTCCCGCAGTCTCCGCCGCCCATTGGAATTCTGGGTTGAGATCCCAATGCCTGAATGATGCAAAACAGTGTCGCGGGGGGTTCTGGGTACATGTCGTCAGGCCCCTCCCCCTCCGTCAGAGCAACGGCAGACAATAGATTCGCGCCTTTTTACCTGGGTTACCTGTGCAGACAACATACCACGGCAAGCATGGAGCCCGCTCAGCTCAGCTCACCGTCACCATATGTCATCTGGGTGCCGGCAGACGTGGTACTGCATTGCTACACAGCAGCAGCAGCTAACTGCCTTTTGGCGGTAGATGGTGCAGCATGACTGGTAGCCTTCATCGGCGATCTGGGTGCTGGCAGCCGTAGGGCTGCATTGCACCAGCCCCTTGCCTTTTGCCTTTTGGCAGTAGATGGTGTATTACGACTGGTAACCGTCGTCATCGTACAGCAGTGGCTGGAACTCCGTATGTCCCCCAGTCCCCCATCCCCCCAGTCATATTCTGCTGCCTTCACAATGACGATGATGGCTATCAGTCGTAGTATGCCATTTTCTGCCAAGCGCCCAGTATTTTCTGCTAAGCACCCAGAAGAGGCCGAGGGCGATCTGGGTGCTGGCAGACGTGGGGCTGGCAGACGTGCGGCTGCATTGCTACACAGCAGCAGCCCCTTGCCTTTTGGTAGAAGATGGTATATTACGACTGGTATCCATCGTCGTCGTACTGCAGTGGCTGTCAATCATGGGCACCTGGGCAGACATGTCAGTCCTATTGAACTGTCTTGACGATGATGGCTATCAGTCGTAGTATGCTATTTTCTGCCAAGCGCCCAGTATTTTCTGCCAAGCACCCAGAAGATGCCGAGGGCTATCAGTCATGCTGCACCGTCGTCTGCCAGCTTAAGATGTAAAAAATAGATTTGTTCTGTATTCATTTGCTTCCCACTCCCTCCGTGAAATCAACGGCCTGCTAAACCCAGGGTTTTGAGTTCAATCTTTGGGGGGGCCATTCTGTGTGACAGTTGTTTGTGTTTCTCCCTGATGCACAGCCACCTTTGTTGATTTTAATTCCCTGTACCTGTACGCCATGTCGTCACTCACCCCTCCCTCCCTCCCTCCTTCCCCTGGTCCGTCAGATACTAGTTTCGCGCCTTTTTTCAGACCAGACGCCATAGCTAGCACTGGGATCATGGAGCCCGCTCAGATCACCGCGGCAATTATGAGCACTATGAACACCACGCGCATTGTCCTGGAGTATATGCAGAGCCAGGACATGCCAAAGCAAAACCAGGACCAGCCGAGGAGGCGATTGCAGCGCGGCGACGAGAGTGATGAGGAAATGGACATGGACATAGACCTCTCACAAGGCACAGGCCCCAGCAATGTGGAAATCATGGTGTTACTGGGGCAGGTTCATGCCGTGGAACGCCGATTCTGGGCCCGGGAAACAAGCACAGACTGGTGGGACCGCATCGTGCTGCAGGTGTGGGACGATTCCCAGTGGCTGCGAAACTTTCGCATGCATAAGGGCACTTTCATGGAACTTTGTGACTTGCTTTCCCCTGCCCTGAAGCACCAGAATACCAGGATGAGAGCAGCCCTCACAGTTGAGAAGCGAGTGGCGATAGCCCTGTGGAAGCTTGCAACGCCAGACAGCTACCGGTCAGTCGGGAATCAATTTAGAGTGGGCAAATCTACTGTGGGGGCTGCTGTGATCCAAGTTGCCAGGGCAATGAAAGACCTGGTGATATCAAGGGTAGTGACTCTGGGAAACGTGCAGGCTATAGTGGATGGCTTTGCTGCAATGGGATTCCCAAACTGTGGTGGGGCCATAGACGGAACCCATATCCCTATCTTGGCACTGGAGCACCAAGCCACCGAGTACATAAACCGCAAGGGGTACTTTTCAATGCTGCTGCAAGCCCTGGTGGATCACAAGGGACGTTTCACCAACATCAACGTGGGATGGCCGGGAAAGGTACATGATGCTCGCGTCTTCAGGCACTCTGCTCTGTTTCAAAAGCTGGAGGAAGGGACTTTCTTCCCGGACCAGAAAGTAACCGTTGGGGATGTTGAAATGCCTATCGTGATCCTTGGGGACCCAGCCTACCCCTTAATGCCATGGCTCATGAAGCCGTACACAGGCAGCCTGGACAGGAGTCAGGACCTGTTCAACTACAGGCTGAGCAAGTGCCGAATGGTGGTGGAATGTGCTTTTGGACGTTTAAAAGCGCGCTGGCGCAGCTTACTGACTCGCTCAGACCTCAGCGAAAAGAATATCCCCATTGTTATTGCTGCTTGCTGTGTGCTCCACAATATCTGTGAGAGTAAGGGGGAGACATTTATGGTGGGGTGGGAGGTTGAGGCAAATTGCCTGGCCGCTGATTACGCGCAGCCAGACACCAGGGCAGTTAGAGGAGCACAGCAGGGCGCGGTGCGCATCAGAGAAGCTTTGAAAACGAGTTTTGTGACTGGCCAGGCTACGGTGTGAAACTTCTGTTTGTTTCTCCTTGATGAACCCTCCGCCCCCCCCCCACCCGGTTCATTCTACTTCCCTGTAAACCAACCACCCCACCCTCCCCTTCCCCCTTCAAGCACCGCTTGCAGAGGCAATAAAGTCATTGTTACTTCACATTCATGCATTCTTTATTAATTCATCACACAACTAGGGGGATAATTGCTAAGGTTGCCCGGGATGGGTGCGGGAGGAGGGAAGGAAAAGGACACACTGCAGTTTAAAACTTTAACTCTTATTGAAGGCCAGCCTTCTGATGCTCGGGCAATCATCTGGGGTGGAGTGACTGGGTGGCCGGAGGCCCCCCCACCGTGTTCTTGGGCATCTGGGTGAGGAGGCTATGGAACTTGGGGAGGAGGGCTGTTGGTTACACAGGGGCTGTAGCGGCGGTCTCTGCTCCTGCTGCCTTTCCTGCAGCTCAACCATACGCTGGAGCATATCAGTTTGATGCTCCAGCAGCCGTAGCATCGACTCTTGCCTTCTGTCTGCAAGCTGACACCACCTATCATCTTCAGCCCGCCACTCGCTCTGTTCATCCCGCGATTCAGCCCGCCACCTCTCCTCTCATTCATATTGTGCTTTTCTGCAGTCTGACATTGACTGCCTCCACGCATTCTGCTGTGCTCTGTCAGCGTGGGAGGACATCTGGAGCTCCATGAACATATCATCCCACGTCCTCCGTTTTCTCCTTCTAATCTTCACTAGCCTCTGTGAAGGAGAAACATTTGCAGCTGGTGGAGGAGAAGGGAGAGGTGGTTAAAAAAGACACATTTTAGAGAACAATGGGTACACTCTTTTACGTTAAATTTTGCTGTTCACATTACACAGCACATGTGCTTTCGTTACAAGGTCGCATTTTTCCTCTTATATTGAGGGCCTGCCGGTTTGGTGTGAGAGATCACTCACGCAGTGCCAGGCAACAGATTTCGGCTTGCAGGCAGCCATGGTAAGACACAGTCTTTTGGCTTTTTTAACCTTCTTAACATGTGGGAATGGTTTCAAACAGTAGCGCTTTCATTTCCCATACCAAGCACCCGTTGGGTTGGCCATTTAAAATGGGTTTGCCATGTAAAAGGAGGGGCTGCGGTTTCCGGGTTAACATGCAGCACAAACCCAACTAACTCCACTCCCCCACCACACCCAATTCTCTGGGATGATCACTTCACCCCTCCCCCCCACCGCGTGGCTAACAGCGGGGAATATTTCTGTTCAGCAGAGCAGGAAGGGGCACCTCTGAAAGTCCCCTTAATAAAATCGCCCCATTTCAACCAGGTGACCGTGAATGATATCACTCTCCTGAGGATAACAAAGAGCGATAAGGAATGGATGTTGTCTGCATGCCAGCAAACACCGGGACCATACGCTGCCATGCTTTGTTATGCAATGATTCCAGACTACGTGCTACTGGCCTGGCGTGGTAAAGTGTCCTACCATGGCGGACGGGATAAGGCAGCCCTCCCCAGAAACCTTTTGCAAAGGCTTTGGGAGTACCTGAAGGAGAGTTTTCTGGAGATGTCCCTGGAGGATTTCCGCTCCATCCCCATACACGTTAACAGACTTTTCCAGTAGCTGTACTGGCCGCGATTGCCAGGGCAAATTAATCATTAATCATTAAACACGCTTGCTTTTAAACCATGTGTAATATTTACAAAGGTACACTCACCAGAGGTCCCCTGTGTGCCCTCAGGGTCTGGGAGCATGCCTTGGGTGAGTTCGGGGGTTACTGGTTCCAGGTCCAGGGTGATAAACATATCCTGGCTGTTGGGGAAACCGGTTTCTCCGCTTCCTTGCTGCTGTGAGCTATCTACATTATCTCCATCCTCATCTTCCTCGTACCCCGAACCCGCTTCCCTGTGTGTTTCTCCAGTGAGGGAGTCATAGCACACGGTTGGGGTAGTGGTGGCTGCACCCCCTAGAATGGCATGCAGCTCCGCGTAGAAGCGGCATGTTTACGGCTCTGCCCCGGACCTTCCGTTTGCTTCTCTGGCTTGTGGTAGGCTTGCCATAGCTCCTTAATTTTCACGCGGCCCTGCTGTGCGTCCCTGTTATGGCCTCTGTCCTTCATGGCCTTGGAGACCTTTTCTAATATTTTGCCATTTCGTTTACTGCTACGGAGTTCAGCTAGCACTGATTCATCTCCCCATATGGCGAGCAGATCCCGTACCTCCCGTTCTGTCCATGCTGGAGCTCTTTTGCGATCCTGGGACTCCATCACGGTTACCTGTGCTGATGAGCTCTGCATGGTCACCTGTGCTCTCCACGATGAGCAAACAGAAAATGAAATTCAAACGTTCGCGGAGCTTTTCCTGTCTACCTGGTCAGTGCATCTGAGTTGAGAGTGCTGTCCAGAGCGGTCACAATGAAGCACTGTGGGATAGCTCCCGGAGGCCAATAACGTCGAATTCCGTCCACACTACCCCAATTCCGACCTGCTAAGGCCGATTTTATCGCTAATCCCCTCGTCGGAGGTGGAGTAAAGAAACCGGTTTAAAGGGCCCTTTAAGTCAAAAGAAAGGGCTTCGTCGTGTGAACATGTCCAGGCTTAATTCGATTTAACGCTGCTAAAGTCGACCTAAACTCGTAGTGTAGACCAGGCCTAAGGGGGGGATATGATAGAGGTTTATAAAATCATGACAGGTGTGGAGAAAGTTAATAAGGAAGTGTTATTTACTCCTTCTCATAACACAAGAACCAGGGGTCACGAAATGAAATTAATAGGCAGCAGGTTTAAAACAAACAAAAGGAAGTATTTCTTCACACAACGCACACTTCACCTGTGGAACTCTTTGCCAGAGGATGTTGTGAAGGCCAAGACTATAACAGGGTTCAAAAAAGAACTAGATAAATTCATGGAGGATAGGTCCATCAATGGCTATTAGCCAGGATGGGCAGGGATGGTGTCCCTAGCCTCTGTTTGCCAGAGGCTGGGAATGAGCGACAGGTGGTGGATCACTTGATGATTGCCTATTCTGTTTGTTCCCGCTGGGGCATGTGGCATTGGCTGCTATCGGAAGACAGGATACTGCACTTTTCTGACCCAGTATGGCCATTCTTATGTTTTATGTTCTTGTACTCACAGATTTATAGAAAGATACCAGAAAGCACAATACCAGAAAATTAAAACATTTTCCCTAAAAATAATTTTAAAATGTTTACAACTTCTACAATATATATGATACAACACTTACTTTTGAATACCAGCATTTCTTTAAAGGGATAGAAGAGTTAAAAAAATAAACCTTGTTTAAATGAATCATATTGAAAGTGTTGTATAACATAAGTAAAGATGAATGCTGATTAAAACATTAGTTCTACAGTTATAAATTAAACTTTGCAGAAGGCATTTGATATTTAGCCTGGAATTATTTATTAGGGCTTCCCAGAGTTTTCCATGTTGAGGGAGTCAGTTATACACTTGAACACTTGAGCTCACCTGTGAGATACTATAACTATAACTACCAGTTCAATACAAATCAACGTAAAGAGCAACATGATACCATGTGACCAGGTGACATTGAGTTAAATTTAGCTGTGGACAATTTCCAGAAAGGGCTTTTTTCATCTGATACTTACAAAGTACTACAAGTGGCTAATATAATACCATAAAAAGCAACAGAGAGTCCTGTGGCACCTTTAAGACTAACAGATGTATTGGAGCATAAGCTTTCGTGGGTGAATGCCCACTTCGTCACATGCATCCGACGAAGTGGGCATTCAACCACGAAAGCTTATGCTCCAGTACATCTGTTAGTCTTAAAGGTGCCACAGGACTCTCTGTTGCTTTTTACAGATCCAGACTAACATGGCTACCCCTCTGATACTTAGGGCTGGTCCACACTAACCCCCCACTTCGAACTAAGATACGCAACTTCAGCTACGTTATTCACGTAGCTGAAGTCAAACTATCTTAGTTCGAACTTACCGCGGGTCCACACGCGGCAGGCAGGCTCCCCCGTCGACTCTGCGTACTCCTCTCGCCGAGCAGGAGTACCGGCGTCGACGGCGAGCACTTCCGGGATCGATCCGGGATCGATTTATCGCGTCTAGACAAGACGCGATAAATCGATCCCAGAAGATCGATTGCTTACCGCCGGACCCAGAGGTAAGTATAGACGTACCCTTAATATAATACCATGAATGTTAAAAGATATTACCTCACCCACCTTGTCTCTCTAAAACGTATTCTGTGTCATATGTATTATATAGCTATTTAGCAGATTAGGGCTATATCTACACTGTGCACCTTACAATGATGCGGCTGTGCCACTGCAGCCGTGCCATTGTAAGGTAAGCAGTGTGGCCTCTCTTTGTTGCCGGTGACGAAATAAAACCACCCCCAACAAGGGGCAGTTGCTTCATCGATGGGAGAGCCTCTCCCACTGACGAAGCACTGGCACTTTTCATTGTTAAAACTTTTGTCGTTCAGGGGTGTGTTTTTTTCACACCTCTGAGCGACAAAAGTTTTAATGACAAAAGTGCAGTGTAGACATAACCTAAGATGGTTCAGTCAGTTTTAAATACAGTTAAACATTTCAAACATGAAACTTGGATTTAATGCTATATCAAGATTAGGTAATTCACTTCATCAAAGTCTTGTGATAGTGTATTAAGAATTTAATTATTCTGATATGATGAACTAGATCAGTGGTCTCCAAACTTTTTTGATCGCGCACCCCTATCAGTAAAAAAATTTTGAGCACGCACCCCCTGCCGCGCCGAAGCAAAAAAAAAAAAAAAAAATCTCGGACTCCCGCCCAAACTGCCGAAGGGAAAAAAAAAAAGCGCTCCTCCTGCCACGCACCCCACTTTGGAGACCACTTAACTAGATCACCAATGTACTGTGGGAAAATAGGGGGATGGGCCCAATCTTGCTCCCATAAAAGTCAATGATAGTTTTGCCATCAACTTCGATGGAAGCAGGATTGGGCCAAATATTCGAAGCCTTCCATCTATAAATTAATGGTTCAATTCCAGCTCATATCTCTAGTGACTGAAAGCCAATGCTTCCTGATCGTGGTTCGTGGTCTATGTAAAATTAGTTTGGTGAGCTTATTCCAATTTTTTTTTTATACTAGTTCACATCACAAAAAATATTGTCACAATTGGCATTCTTTTTGGCTATCTTAATGCAGAGATCAAAGACTGTATGGACAAGGGATTGAAATACTCAGTAACTGCTAGAGGGAATCCCTCCAAATCAGAGTTTGAAGCACATTGGCAAGGCAGTTTGGTGAATTTTTATATTGCTACTGTCTGTTTTGTGGATAAAGAAATAAACTTTGGGGGGCTATCAAGCCAGCACCTTTCACAAGTACTAATTTAATTTCCTTTTTTAAAAGAAGATGAAAATCATTTACTTCAAAGTAAGTTCTGCACATGGAGTGGCTACAGCTTTGGGCCCTCATTTTATATGCATTTGGATATTCATAGCCTATGAAAAGTACCTGTAATGTAGTAATATGAAAGTCATTTGAGAATCACATTTTATCATATATCCTAGGAGGTGATAAGCTCCGTACATGTGTTCTTCGCCCACCAGGCATCTACGGACCAGGAGAGCAAAGACATCTGCCACGAGTAGCAGTATTTATTTTATTTTATTTTATCAGTACAACTTTTCATTAATATACAATAGCATTTATTATAATTAATGTCATAGATTAATTGGCTAGTTGTCTGGAAACAGCTACAATCTGCTCTTAGTTTTTTAAGACATTACAATTAATAAAATAGCACATGCTTTACAGAGAAAATATATCTTTAAAGAATATACGGTAGGTACAAAAATAGTCAATAAAGTCATTCTTCATCGCAAGCAAATGTAAACTCAGCAATTGTACATTGATTTGAAATACCGGTAGTTTAGAGCTTGTACTATAATAGATTCAGATCCAGATATATTTCAGACTTCACTATGCAACTTATACTCATAAGTTTTAAAATATTAATAAAAGATGATACAGCAAAATATCTTATTTCCAGCATCAACCATTAACGACTTTCATTATCCAATGAATCAGGCTAAGGAGTTTGAAATACTTTCTAATTCATTAGGTTACTAAAGGGCAAACAGAGGTGCCCATGTTTACTTATTTTTCCCTTGCTTTATTTTAGGTGGTTGGCTTACTATAGTGTTAAGAAGACAGAGTGTGCATGATTACAAGTCACTTGTTTTGAGGGCAGATTACTCTTTAACGTTATGTAGGGCTCTGAATAACTAACATCTGTATTTTTCATAGGAGCAGGGGAGGGTTGTGCTAAAATGTAGGGTTCAGGCGTGCTGCATGATTGATAGATTTAGAAACTGGGGTGAGAAAGTTATTCCTGTACAGCTGGTCTCATGCTAACTAAGGAACTTGACTTCAGAGATGGAGATATACAACAAATCATTCCAATAAAATGTACAAGATAGCCGTAAAGTAATTTTTCTGTAAAATATATGGCATATAAAATACACATGCTGGTGTGTTGTGGTAAAATAGTTTTATCGATACTCATGTGAGGTGATATACATAAATCACTTGTGGATTGATCACTCATGAGTAACATAACCATCCCAAAATTATGGTAATAAAACCTTTTTGTGACACCATCCTATTATATACAATTTGTATATGCCACATATTTGACATAAATGATGGGATGGGGTAGTGTATGTAATTTATTTAATTACAGCATTTTCTAATTAAATTTTATATATATATATATATATATATATATATATATATATATATATATATATATATATATATATATATATATATATATATATATATATATAAAAAAACTTACTATGGCTTCTTCATTTTGTTGTTCCTTTTTTCCCATTTTCTCTGTAGTGTGTCTTGGTGTATATTTTTTTTCTTTTATGTCTTTTTCAACCTCTGTTTTCCTTCATTCTGTTCAATAATTTTTAAAATTTCTGTTTATTTTATCTACAGCTTTTCCTGCAGCTCTCCTTTGTCTTCAAGACTCTTTTCTGATTCTTTCATATCAGTTTATTATTTTTCACCATTTTTGCTTTCAGCTGACTCCTCTTTTTCCCTCCTTTCCCCAAGTTCACTTGTCCCTTCCCTTTCCCACTTTCCCTTTCCTCATTTTTCTTTCCTGTGTTCTCCAATCTTTCCCTCCAATCCTTCCTTCTGCCTAAAACCCCTTCACTCTCTTCTCAGTGATTTCAAATTTCCTCACTTTCCCCCTAACTACCTCCAAAACCCCTCATTCTCTCTCCACTTGCCCCCTAACTCTCTCCTTCCTCATGTTCTCCAACCAACCCACCCTCTCTGAAGGTCTTCAAAGTACCCCAAATCTCTCTTTCTCTTTCAATCTTCTCCTATCTTTCATTTCTGGAAATTCTCTCCTCACAATCCTCAATCCTCTTCACTGATCTGCAGACCTCCTCACTGCTTCCCACATCTCCTCACACTCTCCCCTCATTTGTCCTTAACGTGCCTTACACTCCTTTCCCTGCCACTGTCCAAAAACACTTTCCCAACTCCTATTCATTTCTGCAAAACCTCCTCCTCACTTCCCCCAAACTCCCATCTGCTGCTCTGAAGACCTCCTCACACTTTCCCCTCAATCCGCTTTCTATTTAATACATATATTAGTACTTATTTGGCCCGAGAGTATCTGAGTGCCTCCCAAATACTTATGGATTTATTGCCACCAAACCCTATGAGGTAAAGATGTATTTGTTCGCATTTTGCATATGGGAAATTAAGGCACAGAGAGATGTAAGTTACTTGCCCTAGGACACAAAGGGAATAAACCCCAGATCTCCTTAGTCCCACTCCAGTGCATTAGCCACAAGCGCATCCTGTCTCCCTTTCACTATTTCCCAAATCACCTCACTTCCCTTCCATTTGCACTCAACAATATTTACTTCTCCTTTCCTTCACTGCTACAAAATCCCCTCATTCCCAAATATTATTCCCAAACTCCCTCAGATATTCCTTCCCTTCACTCTGATGCATATCCTCTGTTCCCCTCACTATTCCCTAAATCCCCTTTCTGTCTTCTCTCACAATCCCCCAAGCCCCACCTACTTCCACTTCTCATTGTTATCAAACCTCTCACTCCCCCAGACATTCTCACTCTTCCTTCTTAAAACTCTTCACTGCCCTCTAAACCCTCTCACTCTCCTCTCCATGCCCCACTGCTCCCAAGCTCCACCTCAGTCTCCCTTCACTGACCCTCAAACCTCCTTTCTCCATCCCTTGGCTGAATCCCAAATCTCCTTACTTTCCCCTTTCATTGACCTACAAGCTCCCTCATTCCCCCACTCCTTCTCCCTGTTAAAGCTCTCAGGTTTTAAATGCCCTCCCCTTGTGACATCCTAACTCTGCCTTTCCCAACTCAAAACTGCTACCTCTAACAGGGCCTGTGATATCTCCATGACAACCAGAAGCCAGAGGGAGCCACATTGTGTATAGCAGAGTGGCAGGGGTCAAGGATCATAGGGTGCAATGGAAGGCTGCTAGCAATTCCAGGACTTAAAAGGAGCCTGGGGACTGGCATAAAGGAGTTGTCAAGGGCATGTGGGCATGGGGAGTGTCACTGAATGCCTCCTCAAATATCAGGCCTGTCACCAGCTGTTTTCCATTTATAGTTTAACTGATTTCAGTTGTACTGTCCAGGAGAATACTTATAGATATGCATGAAGCCAATTTAAAAAAAACCCAGAACTTTAGCCGAAGAAACTTCTTTTCTAGTATTTCACTTAGGAGAGTAAAGCAGGTGGCAAATCTGCTGTTCCTTTTTGGATGTACATGGAACAAAACCGTATGTAATTTATATAAGAATGCTAGAGAAAGTAGCATATGTTTAAATAATGCACTGATGTGAGACCATTTATAGATTCATGTAACAGCTGCTATGCAGTGGCCCCTTTCCTACATATAGCGCACACACACCTGAAACCTATAGAAAATAATAGAAGACATATATGCAGTATGAAATACATATGGCCTTTCCACACATTAATGTGGCACAAGGCCACAAGAAGACAAGAGAGCAGAGAACACTTTAAACAATGTGGGGTTAATTTCTTTAGCCTATATAATTCTCAGTAAATTCAATTGAATGATTTAGCATTTACAATAAATAATTCACAATAATTAAAGTGAGATAGCAGCAGGTTTGTGTAAAAGAAGATCCATTTGGGTCTAAAAAAAGGGACAGCCCTCAGAACAAGAGACAATACTTGCATCATAATGAGTTCTTGCAACACAATGAGTTAGGATTATGTACCTATAGCACTGTGCTAAAATACACTCACAAATGTCCCAATACCAATAACTTCAACTGGAGAATCAAAGAGCAGTAATTGGCCCTAAATTGGTGATGTTCCTTAACAAAAGACAAATAATAGAAACACAGTAGAGCAAGAAGAAGTATCTTCTAGAAATGAGAGTTTCATAAGCATAAATACGAGAAATAATTCTTCTGCTCTTCTCTGCTCTGATAAGGCCTCAGCTGGAGTACTGTGTCCGGTTCTAGGTGCCACATTTAAGGAAAGATGTGGACAAATTGGAAAAAGTCCAGAGGAGAGCAACAAAAATGATTAAAGGTCTAGAAAACCTGACCTATGAGAAAAGATTGAAAAAACTGTGTTTGTTTAGTCTGGAGAAGAGAAGGCCAAGGGGGACATGATAACAGTTTTCAAGTACTTAATAGGTTGTTATAAGGATGAGGGAGAAACATTGTTCTCATTAACCTGAGAATAGGACAAGAAGCAATGGGCTTAAATTGCATCAAGGGAGGTTTAGGTTGGACTTTAGGGAAAACTTCCTAACTGTCAGAGCGGTTAAGCACTGGAATAAATTGCCTCGGGAGGTTGTGGAATCTATGTCATTGGAAATTTTTCAGAGCAGGTTAGACAACACCTGTCAGGGATTGCCTAGATAATACTTAGTCCTGCCTTGAATACAGGGGACTGGACTCAATGACCTTTTGAGGCCCCTTCCAGTCTTAAACTTCTATGATTCTATAATTTCCCATTTTCGTTCAGACTACTAATCCTAGTCCAGTAACTTTCCTAGAGGCTATTAATGTTTCTGAAGCAAGTTACCCCTTTCTCACAATAATACACCTAGCAAATTGTCTAACATTGTAGGTGGGGATGAGGATGTTCCCTCCTGACTGTTTTAAGTGATCGGCTTACTTTCTGGAGCATGATATTTGATTACTTTTAGCTTTGTTTATTAACATGTTATTAAATTATCCAGATCTATTTTTAAAATCTGACCACAGTATTTGATTCGATTTCTGTTCTAATAAATTACAAAAAGACAATCTAGACTAGAAGTCTTAAGCACAGTATTTGAGTCATACATCCCCTTAGTAAATAGCAACCTTTTTCATTTTTGATTAAGTGTCCAATCCTGGAGGCATGGAAGTTGGTGGTAAAGTTCCCATTGACTTCAGTGGGAGAAGGACTGGGCTCTGTTTGATGTACTCTTTTTATGTGCAAAATTAAGCCAAATCCTGCAAGGATTTCCTGTTTGTATGTTTTTGCAGGTTAATATTCAGAAGGGGCTGTTTCGCTTCAGGTTTGGGGACCCTTCTGCCAAAATGAACTGGGTTCATGTACAGAATCTTGTACAAGCTCATATCCTGGCTGCTGTGGCTCTTACCTCTGAGAGGAACTATATAGCTGTAAGTAAAAAGAAAAAAAACACTGCAACACCCTATCTAGTTTGATATAAGTTTAAAATGAAAATAGCTATAATCAGAACAGAACCATGGTACTAGCTCTTAACGCTCACATCATGGTCCTCCTGTGCATGGCCTTTGCCCTACTCTATTGCTAGGGTGACCATACGTCCCGATAAAATCGGGACCGTCACGATATTTCGGGCATTTTGTCCCGATATCCGCCGGCAGCACTGTGGGGTTTTTTTTGTTTTTGTTTTTTTTCTCAGCCGGGGCAGGACTCGGCTTTTTTTTTTTTTTGCTCTGCCGGCGGGCACCCCCCCGCCCAATGTATCCTGATATTTTCTTTCCCTCATCTGGTCACCCTATCTATTGCCATGAAGTACCAGCTACTTTGGTGGCACTAGAGAACATTGAGTGCACTACATAGTGAAGACTCAGTCCACCAGCAGGAAAATACTCTCCCCAAATTAGCTTTATTATTATTTCTCCAACAGGGGCAAAGGAGTAATACACAATTAGAGAATGGAGTTGGGGCTGTTTTACCCCAATCCTCGCTATACACAGAGGCCATTATAGGAGTGGGACTGAGGGTGGGGAAGGTGGTTTGAGATAGTCCCTTCCTCCCCAAGTAGCTGCCAATGGCTGTTGTGAAACTAGCACTCCCAGCTAATATCACAATCCATGCAGATCAGTTTGCAGAGTCAGGACCTATGTATTTAATTATGGAAAGAAAGTCTTAGACAACCTTAACTATATGTGTTGCTGCCGGCTTTTACCTATATATTTGCACATGCAAACTACCAGCTCTGCACACTCAATACAAGTGCATCTATTTAAAAAAAAAATGTTGCATGTCTTTTCTTCCTTGTTAGCACAAATTTTTACCCTGTTTAAAATAATTAATTAAAAAAGAAAAGTACATTGGTAAGACTATCAAAGCATATACTAGTGTTATGGGTTTTATATGTGAAGCTATTAACAGGAAAAAGGTAATAGGCCAAACTTCCACAAGTACGGTCACTTGGCCTTCAATGGGGTCTCACCAGTGTAACTAAGAACAGAATATAAGCCTAATATTTCCTGTGTGTTCCAAGAAGGCACACATTATTAAAGTGTCAATTTAGAATCAATTTCACTGTGTTTGGGAATCACAGTAAAATAGCATTTTACCAGCAATAAACTTGTAATAAGCAATTTTACAGTGAAGCAGGTTATTAACCAAAATAAAACAATCAGTGTTGTGGCAATCAGTTGTACTTTATACAGAATAGTTGTTAATTGAAACAGAATTTGGGTAACCTGTTGATCTATATATACACTTTTATTTATGTTGCTATATTATTTACAAAATCAGTACAGATATTTAAAGAGAGAATGAAAAAATGTCACTCCACGCACAGTATCATGTTACTAAGCTGTCTTTTCTCTGTCTCTTTAACAGAGTGGTCAGGCATACTACATAAATGATGGCAAGAATGTCAACCTTTTTGAATGGATAACTCCACTAGTATGTAATACATATATTTATTTCAAATACAATACAATGAATGTAGAAAAACTGTAGGCCCACATTTTGAAAACTGTATGTGCAAATATGGATGCATATATCAGGGAATTGCATGCGGTCCACCATTCCTTTGTATGTATACAAGTTCAACTTTTGTGTACACATTGGGGGGGTTGCATGCTCATCTCAGGTTCAAGAGCACCTTTCCAAATGTTAGGCTTAATAACTAATTGAAGTCAGGACAATGTGTACCGGAATAAGCGAAAGCTACCTTCTTGGTATATTTATTTTATCAGATTAGTGCCTGATCCTTCCTTCCTACCGACACCAGTGGAAGTTTTGGGTTCACAAAGAATGTAGGCTTAGGCTGTTATTCTGTAATACACATAATTTTTCCATTAATCACTTTACTGTTAATGATTTACTAAAACCATAACATTTTAACACTGTAAAATGAGAAATCAGTGCATCATGACTGTGGGATAAGGATCAAAGAATACAAAATGCATTTTTCTCACATACACTGCTATTTCAGATAAATGTAATTTCCTACATTTCTCATGTAATTATGTTTGGAAACTTTTTGAGAAGAAAAATGGTAAAATAATAACAACAACAAACTGATTTGAAAATGAACATCCAGGTTTATATTTTATCTATAAATATTTCCATATACACTTTCTGCACTGATATCCGTACATTTATTAGTTTCTCTTTTGTTATTCACTATTTTTAATCCCTTTCAGTTTGAAAAATTAGGTTGCAGTCCACCCTGGATACGTATTCCTACTTGCTTTGTTTACGTAGCAGGTAAAATATTTTTATTTATCTTTCTGTCTATCCTGCTCCCCTATCCATATTATCTGAATGCCATGCATTGGTTAATTTTGCTTTTTTACTTTTTTTCTGAGTTTTTATTTCCATGACACTTTTGTAAAATGCAAGATTGAACAGTTTTAAATTGTGCAATTCCAAAAGTAATTGTTCACTAGCTTTGTGACAATTTGGTTTATATGACACGTACTGATGAAATTCACCCGTATGAAGAGAGCCAACACAAGATTTATTCATCATTTAACTCTCACCTAAAATCTCACTAGGGCTTAAGTGGAAATTAAGGGTTCTATGAGCCTTGTGCAGGCTCCCTGAATAGAGGTAAAGTTCACAATATGAATGTAAAAAATTACAGGTAAAAAACTTTGGCCTCATTGTATACTCTGAAATTGATGTTTTTAGGGCTGTCAATTAATCACAGTCAACTCACGCGATTAACTCAAAAAAATTAATCGTGATTAAAAAAATTCATCGCAATTAATCGCAGTTTTAATCACACTGTTAAACAATAGAATACCAATTTAAATTTATTAAATATTTTGGATGTTATTCTACATTTTCAAATATATTGATTTAAATTACAACACATAATACAAAGTGTACAGCACTCACTTTATATTATTTTTATTACAAATATTTGCACTGTAAAAATAATAAAAGAAATTGTATTTTTCAATTCACCTCATACAAATACCATAGTGCAATCTCTTTATCATGAAAGCGCAACTTACAAATGCAGATTTTTTTTTTGTTACATAACTGCACTCAAAAACAAAACAATGTAAAACTTTAGAGCCTACAAGTACACTCAGTCCTACTTCTTGTACAGCCAATCACTAAGAGAAACAAGTTTGTTTACATTTACGGGAGATAATGGTACCCACTTCTTATTTACAATGTCACCTGAAAGTGAGAACAGACGTTCACATGGCACTTTTGTAGCCGGCATTGCAAAGTATTTACGTGCCAGATATGCTAAACATTCGTATGCCCCTTCATGCTTTGGCCACCATTCCAGAGGACATGCTTCCATGCTGGTGATGCTCGTTTACAAAAATAATGTGTTAATTAAATTTATAACTGAATTCCTTTGGAGAAAATTATATGTTCTGTATTTTACCCGCATTCTGCCATATATTTAATGTTATAGCAATCTCAGATGATGACCCAGCATGTTGTTTGTTTTAAGACCACTTTCACTGCAGATTTGACAAAACGCAAAGCAGGTACCAATGTGAGATTTCTAAAGATAGCTATAGTACTCAACCCAAGATTTAAGAATCTGAACTACCTTCCAAAATCTGAGAGGAACGGGGTGTGGAGCATGCTTTCAGAACAGGGCCGGCTCCAGGCACCAGCTTACCAAGCAGGTGCTTGGGGCGGCCACTTCGGAGAGGGGCGGCACGTCCAGCTGTTCGGCGGCAATTTGGCGGACGGTCCCTCACTCCTGCTCGGAGCGAAGGACCTCCCGCCGAATTGCCGCCGCAGATCGCGATCGCGGCTTTTTTGTTTGTTTGTTTGGCTGCTTGGGGCGGCCAAAACCCTGGAGCCGTCCCTGTTTCAGAAGTCTTAAAAGAGCAACACTCTGATGCGGAAACTACAGAACCCGAACCACCAAAAAAGAAAATCAACCTTGTGCTGGTGACTTCTGACTCAGATGATGAAAATGAACATGTCGGTCCGCACTGCTTTGGATCATTGTTGAGCAGGACGCATCATCAGCATGGACGCATGTCCTCTGGAATAGTGGTTGAAGCATGAAGGGACATATGAATCTTTAGCGCACCTGGCACGTAAATATCTTGTGATGCCGGCTACAACAGTGCCATGCAAATGCCTGTTCTCACTTTCAGGTCACACTGTAAACAAGAAGCGGGCAGCATTATTTCCTGCAAATGTAAACAAACTTGTTTGTCGGAGCGATTGGCTGAACAAGAAGTAGGACTGAGTAGACTTGTGGGCTCTAAAGTTTTACATTGTTTTATTTTTGAATGAAGTTATTTTTTGTACATAACTCTACATTTTTAAGTTCAACTTTCATGATAAAGAGATTGCACTACAGTACTTGTATTAAGTGAATTGAAAAATACTATTTCTTTTATTTTTACAGTGCAAATATTTATAATAAAAAATAAATATAAAGTGAGCACTGTACACTTTGTATTCTGTGTTGTAATTTAAATCAATATATTTGAAAATGTGGAAAACATCCAAAAATATTTATATAAATGGTATTCTATTATTGTTTAACAGCATGATTAATTGCAATTATTTTTTTAATCATCCAATTAATCACGATTAATGTTTTTAATTGCTTGACAGCCCTAGATGTTTTCCTTGCAATGCTGAATTCTGCATCTTGTACATCCCAAACTCCCTCTGACATCTATGAGAATCTCGGGTGTGAAACAAATGCAGAATCCAACCTACAATGGCTTGTTATCACTATGTTTTCCAAAGTCTTGTAGTTATTTAATCAATCTACCAGGCCTACATCCAATCATACAAACCCTTTATTCATATAAGTAATCCCAAGTAGGCCCCTACTTTATGGTACAAAAATAGCAACAATCCAACCCATCTTACTGAAGCAAGTAGTGCTACTGATTTCAATTATTTTGTCCACCGTTCTTTAGCAATTTAAATTTTCTTTAACATTACCTACATGAACAGTTATACTAAAATTACAATATTTTAGTGGTTTACTATTGTTATCTCAAATAGTAAATTTCTGTTTCACAGCCACAACAATGGAATATCTGCACTTGGCGTTGAAACCAGTTATTGAATTTACACCTTTGCTGACCAGAAATGAGGTAAAATATGTATCTTTATAAAATATCTAATTAAAATTTGCAGGAAGCATGTTATATTAATACTGGGGGCACAATGTTACAGTAAGCTCACAAAGAATTCACACAAGTCAAAGAATAAAACTCCCCATCTGTGCTCTGTCTTTAACCTGCAATTTTCATGGAAAAAATAAATGCCAGCCACAATTTGGGCCATATGGTATATTTGTTATTAGAAATATGATGCCTAAATAATTTCTGTCCATTTAAACACACTTGTATTATTTATCTTGTTATTTAATAATTCCCAAGAAAATGTAATTATTAAGTTAATTTTAGAAAACACAAGCAAATAAGAAGCAATGGTTTTAGTCTGTACCAGTAATTAAACATTGCTAAATAATTTGCGACAAAAAAGAAACAAATCTCAACAATCTCTTGGTAAAATGACAAGTAATTATTTCACTTCATGTGAGTAGCTAAAAATTGCTATAGGGAAGATCATCTTCACTATTTCTGCAAGAGGAAGATCTTCTGATCTGACTTAGGGAGATGTGTGGTGCCAAGAAGCACCACCCCCATGCCATCATTGTCTTCCAATCCATCTTCTCAATGGATTAAGTACAAGGCTGGGACTGCATGGTTTGGACCTGGAGCCCGGACCAAGAGTGGGAGGAACCACTTGCCACAGAAATCTTCCCTTCTGACGCAACAGATCTCCATTAGGGCATCCCAAGCCTACCATAATGCTGCTTACATTTTTAATTTCTCAGCACTTGCCCCTCTCCACCTCTTCAAAAGATGGGAGAGACACAGTCACAAGGAAGGATGGTTCAGTGGTCAGAGCACTTGCCGGGGCTTGGGAGATACATGTTCATTTCCATGCTCTGCCACAGACTTCCTGTGTGACTTTGGGCAAGCCAATTTAGGGTCCGTTTTTGAAGGTATTTGGGCACCTAAAGATGCAGATAGGCATCTATTGGGATTTTCAAAAGCATCCAGGTGCCAAGGCACTTCTGAAAATCCCACTAGGTGACTATCTGCATCTTTAGATGCCTAAATACCTTTAAAAATCTGGTCATTAGTCTTTCCTCAGTTCTCTATACTCCCCTCAGGTGTAGTGAAGATAAATATTCTAAAGATTGTGGGCACTCAGATATTATGGTAATGTGGGGCCATTGAAGTACAATAGATGGATGGATGGATGTAGGGTGCCTGACCAACAGCACAGCGAGATGCTGCTGGAGAGGGTCTGAGCTCCCTGTGTAGAGTCCAAAAGGCTGGAAGATAGCAGCCTCTGCCTTCTCTACAGACTCCCAAGACCCTCCATTTGTGAGGAGAATGTGAGGTATGTCCATGGGAGTGTACAGTTTGGCCCAAAGTTATTTTTAATTTGAGAATTTGCTTTTCTTTCATATTCTGTTGTGCTACCATTCACATAACAGAGTTTTGTTCACAGTTTGGAATGTATGCAGCTCTTTGACTGTTGGTTCTTTTGCCTTGTAGGTGCGGAACATTGCTGTGACTCACACATTCCGAATAGACAAGGCACGCAACCAGCTAGGTTATTATCCAAAGAAGTTCACATTTGCCGATTCTGTGGACCATTTTATTAAAACAAGACCAGAAAACCAGAATCCTCACATCTTCCTTAAAGTCATACTTTCCTTAATTGGCAGCTTTCTAAGTTTGATGTTTCTTTCTTTTACATTGCAAGACCTTTCAATTATGCATTTTTTCAAAGAAAACCAACATTAACTTATGTTTCCTGAGCGTTAATAAACTGGCTTGTAATCAGTCAAAGTATAGTCCTCGGCTCACATGGGCTGCATTACTCTGCACCAGATATTAGCTCCGATGTAATAGGCAGTTATTTTTAGGCTTAAACTAAAAAAAGACGGCACATCAGTAAACCTTCTTAAAAGGTTAAAATAAAGTATAGTAAGGTCAGAAGGCCAAAGATGATCACCAATGACAAATGCAGAAGTCAAAGCTGTTGAATCTATTTGTTTCACACCAAAAGGGCTTCTTTCCAAACTGCTTGTTGAAGTGGATGACAAACTGGAAGAGAAGGAACTACAGTAAATCTGCAATACTGTATCAACAAAGACAAGCACAGCTAGAATAAGGAGAAAGACTGACTAGACCTGTTGCCAATGCATGTTATTGCGAGGAATACAGAGAAGCTGGAAAACAGAACAACAAAAGTGAAAAACAGATTCATGTAAACAATACACAATGCACACAAGCTGTACAGAAAAGATGCCTGCAATGTAATTTTTTTTGTGAATTAGCTGTATTGTGACACTGCATAAGAGGTGAAATAAAAGTGTACTTGAAATTCAGCATGTATTAAGGCTCTCTCACATGCAGTGAGTGACCTTCATTAGCATTCATTCATAATGTCCCACAATATCAGGAGGACTTCAGAAGTAGTGTCCAATTGTTGATGCACTTTGTTCTGGTCCATAGTTAAAGTACCTAATTTCATGGGCCAACAGATACCAGTACAACCCCTGTGTACCTTAATTATATTGAATATTATTAATGAAATAACATTGTTAAGTTAAGGAAATGTCATCATCCTGTACTGCATTTATGCCAGATATTTTTAAAGCTGAAATGTGGATGTCCTGTTTGTGTGTGTTCTTTGTCTCTTGAAAGTGATGCAAATGTTATGTTATTGGACAAATAAGTATATTATAAAAACTATTTAAACAAGAAGGAAACTTTGAGAAAAGCCCACACACATACACTGACATTTCCTCCCGCTTTGTTCTACTTTCTGTGAGTTACTAAGGCTTGTCTCTTCCTATGTGACCATACAGGACCTAGCAGAATGGAGACATAATCCTGACTTAAATAATAACAATGGTATTACATTTCCTTTTCTTTTTCAAATGATACTTAATAGTTCATCTATTTTTATTGGTCCTTGGCTGGTGTGTATGAATTTTGAGATCACCTTGTATTTATACATTTAGCCCAGCCCATGAAATAGGACTTTTTTCTGCAGCACCTCTTTTAAATTGACTTTTCTCTTAATTATTAGGAGAGGTGATGTGTCAGTTGTTTGGTTATATAGGTCCTTTCAGCTGCTAAAATTAACAACATACTTATTGAAAGATTATTAGAATGAAATAGGCATCTAAAAGGCATATATTTTCAGTTATATATTCTCATCTGAATACAACCAGTTGAAAATATACCACTAGATGGAAATGCAAAAAGTTACATATAGTTTAGCATCATTTTCCAAAGTTCTTCCAAGATAAGGGAAACTGAGCCATTGTCACAAACATCAATTTGCACAGCCAGGTAGATTGAGAACACCAGGAAGATTGTTTGGGCTGCTTTCCCAAAAGCAGAGGGTTGTTTGGCTGACCACAAACCTGCTGGATATCCCAGAATCCATTGATGACCACAGACATCTAAGTGGAAGCCTCCTCCATCTGACCCCATCCTTATCCAGTGACTTCCTGACAATGTGACTGAATTGGAGACTCACTAACTGGGACTCCCCTCTGACCACAGCAATCCCTGCAACCCTCAGGAGGGCTATGGCTTAAAAGTAGCACGCACAGTCAGTGGCTATATTACCTTTTCCAGGTAAGGTCTGTGGGGATGAAGGGGATGGGGGAAGTGTGATGTGCATTCTTGCACTGGCCCACCCAGTCTCCTCCACTTCCCCCAATATGGATCCGCGCCATGCAGAGAATGCTGCTCTCAGGTCTGAGGGGTAGCATGATATTACCAAAGTGTCTGAAACACCCATTTTGTTGTATGCTCTAACAACATACTAGCTGCAATCATGTGTGAAAAAGTTTAGTAAGCACTATTCTCCTTTGAGTGACACGGTAAAGGCGCTATATGTTATCCAGTTCCTAACCCACCCTCCCCGTCCCTTTTCAGGGACCCCTCTCACAAGACCGTGTCATTTCAGGAACTATGGTCTCTTCTAGAGTTGGGAGCAATAGAGGAAGTTCCTTACCAACCCAAAGGGAAAGAGCTTTGTTCCTGGTACTTCCTGGTCCCAAAGAAATCTGGTGGCCTCCACTATGTTTTAGATATAAGAAAGAGGAACATATTCATCAAAAGAATTATGTTTAGGATGGTCTACGGTCCCTTCTTTGGAGACTAGAGATTGATATGGTGCCCCCAAGCTACAGAACATGTACTTCCATGTGGCAATACGTGCCTCCCACAGGAAGTACCTTTGATTTCTGGTGAGCGCCAATCACTATCCATACACATTGCTCCCCTTCAGTCTATCTTCATTCCTGAGGGTTTTCGCCAAGTGCATGGCGATGGTGGCAGCCCACCTATGACATTTGGACATTCAAATTTTTCCCTACTTGTACAATTGGCTAGTCCAAGCAGCATCCAGCAACCAGATCTAGAACAGTGTCCTAGTCCTCAGACAAGTCTTTTCCCAACTAGACCTGCAATTAAATTTGCAAACGTCCCATTTACTCCCTTCTCAATGCATAATGTTCATAGAGGGAGACCTTTGATGCAACAATAGCCACATCTTACCTCCCAGCTGGAAAATTCCATTCTATAGTTACCCTTTCCAACATCCTCAAATTCAGTCCTGTAACAACAGTGAGAGCCTGCCTTCAGCTCCTAGGCCATATGGCATCATGCATGTCTGTAACCCCACATGCCAGACTTCACCTTCACTGTCTGCAAGCCTGACTTCATTCTGTATACTGTCCTTCCAGTTGCAGGCACCCTCTGAACATGTGGATTTGCATACCTGCTCGAGAGCTCCACTCTCTGACTTGGTGGCTGGACCCAGCAAATGTCTGCAAAGGAGTCCCATTTTTGTCCCCATAACCAGCCTTGACTCTGGTGGTGGCTGCTTCTATCAAAGATTGGGGGGCCCATCTCAGTCAACTTCAGACTCAAGCCCAGGACAAGGCTTCCATGATCTTCATTGCTGTGGCTCGGCTATCAATGTTGGTTCAAACAGACCTTCACCCTCTGTCTGTCCGTGCACCAATAACTCTTTCACTAGTTTCAGCTCATCTGTCCCAGAAGCAGGGCAAATCTCTGCATAAGAGACTGGTATCTGTCCACCTGACCGCTTGCATGATCACTCATGAGAAATCATGCTCCCATAAGGTCCAGACCATTTTGGTGAGCATCAGAAAATTCTCCCCAAGAACCATATATGCATTGAAGGGGAAGAGGTTTCTATGGGGAAAGAGACAAATTCACAAACATTAAGAAATACAAAGCAGACACAAAATAGCAGATAAGATGATACCCCCTTCCTCCTAAATTGCCCTCGGGCACACCACTATGCATGATGCCGCGTCAGGCATAAAACTGGCATTCTTTCATTAGAAACAAATTTAAAATACTGATAGGAAACTAACAACTGGCCAAACCTGCAAATAAAAGCTTTATTGGCAGCGGTGGGATTCGAACCCACGCCATCGAAATGACTGGAGCCTAAATCCAGCGCCTTAGACCACTCGGCCACGCTACCACCTGATTGCTAGGGTGACCTTGAGGGCTATATAGAGAGGACAAGTGCTGACTCGGTGCTTTTCCTGGCCAGCCTCCTTTATTTTTGCCACTGAGTTTAAGCCACCAGCTGCTTAGCCAGGCGCCCGGCGGTGTTTGTCTGCTCCCCCAGAGAGGAGCCGGAGGGACCAAGTGCAGCGGGTATGTACAGCGACGGGGAGCTCCCGGGGAGCGGGCTGGCAGTTTCGGAAGGCGTGTGGGGGCGGGGAGGGGCTCACACCCCGCGGGAGCATGCACAGCACGGAATAGCCCCTCGGGCCTCTCTGGGGCACCCGGGCGGCGGACGGCTGCTGCAGCGGCTCGCCGAGCGCATGGCGTCTTCAGGGCGCCGAGTACGGCAGCGCAGCATTAACCCGCAGGGGCAGCAGGTGGCGCTGCTGCGGCGTCGCTTCCCAGTGCAGCATTAACCCGCAGGGGCAGCAGGTGGCGCTGCTGCGGCGTCGCTTCCCTGCCTGCTGCACCTGGCTGAAGCCATCATCATCCTGCTGCGTGGCACGTGTCCCTGCCCCGGTACGTGCCGTTCCCAGGCTTCGCTCTGCAACGAGTCAGCCCAGTTCTTCTCTGGCGCTCCAGCCTCCACCCAGTGCCTCTCCCATCCCTGAGGGACTCAGCTCCTCCCCAGTGCCAGCAAAACCCACAGATACGCTGGCACCTGTAACCGCCCTGCCCTACTGCTGCGGGATGAATTAAAGGGTCCAGCCTGGCTAGGGTGACCAGATGTCCCGATTTTATAGGGACAGTCCCGATATTTGGGGCTTTGTCTTATATAGGCGCCTATTACTTCCCCACCCCCATCCCGAGTTTTCACACTTGCTGTATGGTCATCCTAAGCCTGGCTGAAGTCCCCGGGGGGCCTTTTGGAAGATGTCAAAGCAAATTAGCAGCCAGTCCCCGCCCACCCCAGGCAAAGGATATTTAATTCGTTTTCGGGCAAAGATGCTATCCCCGAAATAAGGATGATGATGACTGCAGCCTATGATCCTTTTCTTCTTTGTTGATAATTATGACTACTGCAGCCACCCCAGAGCTATCTTTCTGCTACTTGTGCTTTGAGTTGCTTTTTCTATTTCTCTTTAGCCCACCGCATGAGCTAAGCAGATGCTGCATTTTGTTCCAAATTAACAAAAACTTCGTTTCTTACCAGAACCAAAAAAGCATCTGATGTGTTCTGACTTCTACCATTTGCCTCTTTTAACTCAAAAATAATTGAAGGATTTTGTTTAATATACAGTAAAAAGGTGTTTCCTCTTAGATAATTCTCAGCCAGCAGTGATTAATCAGACAGGCTATAAACCAGGGGTCGGCAACCTTTCAGAAGTGATGTGCCGAGTCTTCATTTATTCGCTCTAATTTAAGGTTTCGCGTGCCAGTAATACATTTTAACGTTTTTTAGAAGGTCTCTTTCTATAAGTCTATAATATATAACTAAACTATTATTGTATGTAAAGTAAATAAGGCTTTTTAAATGTTTAAGAAGCTTCATTTAAAATTAAATTAAAATGCAGAGCCCCCTGGACCGGTGGCCAGGACCCGGGCAGTGTGAGTGCCACTGAAAATCAGCTCGCGTGCTGCCTTCGGCACACGTGCCATAGGTTGCCTACCCCTGCTATAAACCAACAAAAACTGGTTGTTTATAAGGGAAATAGTTTCTCATCCTTAAATATAGCCTTGTTAGTGGTTGCCCCTATACATGCTTGTTCCTCCTTTACTGCTGCTTCAGGGAGGGCTTTCTCTCTCTCCCCACTTCTTTGCTGAACTGAATACTCCTGGGGAAATTCTGCGCCACTGCCCAATGCAGAATTTTGCAGAAATTAACGTTATGCTCACAGAATTTGCTTTCCCCCATGGAAGTGGGCTGCAGTGCTGCTAGCCAGCAGTAGGGGCCACTGGACTGGGTCGCGGCATGTCAGGCACTAGGTCACCTTGCTCTGGTCAGCACTGCTGACTGGGATGTTAAAAGTCCCGATGGCGGTGCTGCCCAGCTAGTGCCTACCTTTTCCGACACTGTGCTGCACCCCGAAAGCAGCCAGCAGCGGGTCCGGTTTCTAGGCAGGGGGCCATGGGGCTCCGCGCGCTGCCCCTGCCCAGAGCACCGGCTTTGCACTCCCATTTGTCGGGAATTGGCCAGTGGAAACTGGGAGGGTGGTGCCTGCGGGCGAGGGTCGCTTGAAGCCACTTGCACGCCTCCACCTAGGAGGAGCCAGACCTGCTGCTGGCTGCTTCCGGGGTGCAGCACGGGGACCCTGCCTCTGTACCCCAGCTGTGACGCTGCCGGGGAGCTGCCGGAGGTAAGTCTGTGCCCCAACCCCCTGCCCCAGCCCTGAGCCCCCCAAACCTGGAACCCCTTCCTGCACTCCAAACCCCTCATCCCCAGAGCCTGCACCCCCAGCCCAGAGCCCTGACCCTCTTCCGCACCCCAACTCCCTGCCCCAGTCCAGAGCCCCCTCCCACACCCTGAACCCCTCATTCCTGGCCCCACCCTGCAGCCCTCACCCCCCCCCAACCCTCTGCCCCAGCCCTGAGCCCCTCCCACACACCAAACCCCTCATCCCCAGCTCCATTGGATCATGGGGATCAACAATTTTCTTCAATTGGGTCCCCAGAAAAAAAGTTTGAAAACCACTGAGCTAGAGGGTTCCTGGCAGCTGCAGTTCCCAGCATGCTCTTAGGGAAGGAGAGGGCGGTAGGCAGGAAACTCAAACTCTGTGCAAGCCTGGGATCAGCAGGCTGTTTCTCCCTCTGGATCCCTGGGCTCTGGGCAGGGGCAGCTCCATGTTTTTGCCGCCCCAAGGACGGCATTCAGGCAGCCTCCGCTGCTCACGCAGATTCGGCAGCGTTTCTGCGGGTGATCTGCCAGTCCCGTGCCTTCGCCGTACCCGCCGCTGAATTGCCGCCGAAGCCGCGGGACCAGCAGACCTCCCGCAGGCATGCCACCAAAGACTGCCTCACTGCCGCCCTCATGGCGACCGGCACGCCGCCCCCCGCTGCTTGCCGCCCCAGGCACACGCTTGCTGCGCTGGTGCCTGGAGCCGCCCCTGGCTCTGGGGGGGAGAGGGGGTTCAGGTAACTGGTCTGGGGGCAGGGCTGGCTCCAGGCACCAGCTTAACAAGCAGGTGCTTGGGGCAGCCAAGGGAGAGGGGCGGCACCTGCGGCAATTCGGGGGCGGCAGGTCCCTCACTCCCTCTAGGAGCGAAGGACCTGCCGCTGAACTGCCGCCGCCGATCGCGGGGTTTTTTTTGTTTTTTTTTTTCCAATTGCCGCCACCGATCGCGGCTTTTTTTTTTGTTTTTTTTTGTTTTGCTTGGGGCAGCAGAAATGCTGGAGCCGGCCCTGTCTGGGGGGGCCCTGCAGCTAGGCTGTGGACGGGGATGGGGTGTGAGTATCTGGCCTGGGGGCCCCTGCAGTTGAGCTCTGGAGAGGAGGGGGTTCAGGTGTATTGGCTGGGGAGGCCCTGCATGTGGGCTCTGGGGTGGAAGGGTTGTGGGTATCTGGCCCCCCAGCTTGGCTTGGGGTAGAGGGGACAGAGAAACAGGAACTGGGTTGCAATAGGTGTTTCTTTCTCTACTCCCAGGGGAATTTTTGTGTATGTCTGCATTGTTGCAGACATATTTGCTGACAGGTATTTTGAAATAAATTACCAAATTGAAACTGGCATAATTATGTAGTGTTATTATGACAAATAAAATTTTCAGAATTTTTAAATTTTTGGCACAGAATGCCCCCAGGAGTAACTGAAGCAAAATATCAGGCTATTGTATGCTGGAAGCTCAGAAATGCTGCTCTTTTTCTCTCCCCCTCATAGCTTTAAAATCCATCTTGGTCCCTCTCAACAAAATAGAAGCCTTTTAAAAATATGTATGTATGTACTTAAAACTTGTATTTTCAGTCTCTCAGATGCATATTCTCATGGCCACTCGTTACTTTGAGCCACACTTTTACACATGCTTTATATATAATGTGCAGTTACAACACTTGTTACCCTTTGCTCCTCCTCAGATGTAAATTTCTACCATTCTTTTCATTTCTGTGTAGTGTTTATCCTTTTGGCTTTTCTCTGGAGAATTATGCCACATCTGAAGTTGTATAAGATGCACTATAGTATAGTATATATCCTGGCTACAGCTGGGCAAATTCACAACTAAACTCATGACCAGGTAAAATTCATCAGCTTCCATACCTCTTTACACACTTGAAACTCATACAAGGCTCATCAAAAGATTTGCTAAAGTTCACTACCTTTTGCGTGGTCTAGAGTTGATGGCTTTACATCAAAGTCATGGCAAATTCACAGTTTCACAGCGTTACCCCTGAATTTGGGTGAAAACTGGTGGTTTTGACTGGGTTTTTTTTTATTTGTTTGTCTGTTTTTAAGATGTGGAATCAAGAAGTTCCAACTGAAGCTTTGGAGCAACCATTCAGATTGAAACCACTTAAAATGGCAGCATTAACTGCTGTGTTTTATACAGAACAAGATCTGACATTTTGTGTCACCTTGCCAGTTATTGTCTTCACCTGGGAAGCCAATTTAGCCACTGTGTAAGCAGATGCATCTCCCATTGACTTCAGAAAGAGTTTTACCAAATAGAACCAGAGCTGAATTTGGTTTGTGGATGGAAGTTTCAGTTTCCTTATCATGGGACATAACATGGACAGTTGTACCTTTGTGATTGCTGTGATGCTAGCAGGAATTGATACAACTATTCTTTTGTGGTTAGGGGGGTAAACAATTAACTCTGTAACTAAATGCCATAGTTTTAGAACACTAAATGGATATAGATTATACCCACTCTCTGTATCCCTATACCATCTGTCTGTATTCTCACTGTCTGAATTCCACTACATTAAATGGATGTGGTGTGAAAGAGAGTGAGAGAGAGAGAGAAAAATTAATATCAAATGAAGTTATATGCATGTTCATTATGCTTACCCTATGAATCAAGTGAGATTTATGGACCAGCGTGTTTAACTTAGAAAATTGATGGACACATCCTTAAGGACAGGATGTTTAGGAAACTAAAGAATTTGATGGCAATTTTGTGCCTGGGATTTTAAAATAATGTAGTTTCAAATTGCTCTACAAGTTTGATACTGACAGCAAGGTGTTTTCCTTTTTAATGAGTAAAAAATGCTGCCCTCTTAGAAACCAGTTTCTCAACAAAACCTAATTTCACTCATAACACACTGGATTTCTACAGCTTTCACAGTCACTGGAAAATAGCAAGTTGTGCTTGCATTGCTAAACATATTAGATCAAGGAGTAATATGTTAGACTTTCAGGACACTAATTTGCTAGGCTGCCACTAGAAATTAATTTTGAATGTTCTCAAGAAAGAATCAAATAAATTAAATGCAAAGCTCATATATTGTAGTAGAAAAAATTGTTTTCTAATAACATATTAAGACATTTAAACTGAAAACCAAGAATAAAAAATACTGCATATGTGTGCAACAGGGCTAAGTTAAAGATACTTAATTTTTGCATTTTTGACTTTTGAGTATTTTAATTGTTCAGACTTTCACTAAACAAATTTGAGTGATATCCTTTAAAAATAAAATATCAATGCTTAGTAAAATTAGAATTTAACGTGTCCTAATTAGTATTCAGAAGTCACACCTCATTAAGGAGAATGGGGTAGAAGGAAGGGTGAATTTTGTATTTTGCTGCTATGATTAGGTTGGATTGTCCCCCTAGATTCATGCATCCATCCATGAAGAGATGTTCTCCTCTTCGTGCAGAAGGAAGGCTAAGCTGCTGCTCTATTCTGGAGAGCGTTGGAGAGAAACCGGTCATATCAGGACAGTGTTTATCAACTGAGGGTTACAACTTCCCCACCCCTTTCAGGAGTCATGAAATACTATAATGGGGGTTGTGAGGCACTGGCAATTTTATTACAATTCTAAAACAACAAATATAAAATGTCCACCATTACTTTCAGGAGGCCAAAACATTCATTGTTTGTGAGGTTAAATATAGTAGTTGTAGCATACATTTCTACTATTACTTGTATAATGACTGTAAAGATATCACAACAGTTTACTTTGAATAAGCAGTTAAGCAGAAAAGATTGAGGAAACTGTTTGAATAAGCAGAAAAGATTGAGGAAACACTGGCCTAGTTCATACCTCTCGTGGAGCTATTATTTCAGATTGTCTGCAGTCTCAGGAATATATCCTGCATTGGGTCACATTCAGGTTATAGCCACACTATATATTTAAAGGAATTTGTAACCAGTTACTAGCATGGTTGTCTCTAAACATGGCTGTGTCCAACATTCAGTTATGTTATTAATTGTTTCATCCTTGCCAATGGTCTAGGCTGGCATAATGTAACCATAGCACGTTATTTTTATTGCAATGAGGACTGGATATTTTTCCTACAACTAGAACAGGAGTACTTGTGGCACCTTAGAGACTAACAAATTTAATATCCATGAGGAAGTTTGTGTGGAAGGTTGGTTTCTTATGAGAGTATCCAGTTTTGAGAGCTCATTCTTAATCTTTCCCTGTTTGCTGTATAGGATGCTGATCAGGTGGTTTCGCAGTTTCTTTGAGAGTGTGTGACACAGTCTCTCAGCATAGTCTGTGTGATATGTAGATTGTAATGGATTTTTTACCTTTAGTCCTTTTGGTATGATGTCCATCTGCTTGCATTTGGAAAGGAAGATGATGTCTGTCTGTATCTCCTACAACTGTGCCTGTATAATCAATTTGACAAGTCCTCCTTCCTCTGAGCATTCTGCAGTCGGACATCCCAGAGTGCATTGCAAAACAAGCTGCTGCTCTCTGTATGTCCTCTAGTCTCTCATTCCCCAGCACTATGGGATTGTTCTTCAGGTTTTCCCAAAAGCCATATGTACAGCTATGCTTCTGCAGCAGAGTAGGAGCTGTGCTGTGGCTATGCAAACAATGGTTATAATGGCAGAGGGCCTGACTAGTAAGTGATTAAGGTGTCTGGGTCTCTACATTGTTACAAAATCACAGATGCAGCATAGTGTGAGGGGGGCTTCAGAAGGTTTTCTTCACAAACAAGAAGCATTGGGAATTTTTCTGCTTTAATGAAAGGTTATACTCTGCAGGAAATGAGATTGCCAGAGGCTGTAGGAGGGTTGCATCAATTAATGGCACAATGTAGCTGCTGCTGCTTTTGGTTTTTTTATATGAAAAGACATACTCTGCAGCCAAAATTGCAGGGATCCTGAAATCAGAAAATCCATTTCCCCCAAGACACACATACACACACACACACATTTTTCCCCCCTGTCTCCCAGTTAAGTTTTTTTTTTTTTTTAATTAGTTAATTTGTTTTTGGGGGGAGGATTCTGCTCTGCATATTGCAATGAACTATTAGTCTCAGCAGTAGCATTAGAACAGCAAGTGCTGTTTCTCTCAACTCAGCTGCTGGGCCTGTCAGAGAAGAACAGATATATTGTGCAGTTCTCCCAATCTGCACATGACATCACAAAAGGCAGTAAGGACTGATTCTGTAACTTTTACTCATGCTGAGCATTTACTCATATGAGTAATTTTAATAAGCATTATGTATCATGAGTAAGAGTTGCAGAATCTGACCCTTAGCAGATGCCCACTGAATATAATGAAGCCAGAATTTGTTTACAGGGAGAAGATTGCATTTTTTGTCATTGGCCCATAGCTCATAAATAGGATTTTGCTCAAAAATTCCACAAAATTCAGCTTTGGACAGTAACCAGACATGGAAAATTTCAGCCCAGCAAGCGAATGTTTTAGAAAGTTATGAGTGAGCATGTACTGGGTGTTATAAGGGAGACTGTTTTGCAACTTTATTTAGAGTGCATATCCCTATATAATTTCTCTTGGATAGATTAAATTAAAAAGCACACACACACATATTAAATTTTAGAGGTTGAACTAAAGCTAGGGAGAGCAAAGTAATTTTTACAGACAAAAATTAGTGCAATTAGTAACTTTGTATTCTGGTGCTGAGAAACCGGTGGTAAAGGGCATGTTAGAAATAGTTAGAAAAAAAGAGAGATTATGGTGGTTGCTGCATTCAGAAATCGTGTTGGTTACAGAGAAGGCACAGTAATTTTATTAACCACATAAGCATACAATTTGGACTGGAGTCATCTCAGGATTCTGGGAACACTGATTTTTCTCTGTAGGCTCATTCAGAGGCTTAACATAGGCACTGGCCTAATCATTCCCACTCTAGTCTTTGTACAGGGGGATTAGAATTCCACACATAGGCAGCAAAATTATAACTTTTTGTGCACAAATAATTAGTTATCAATCCTGGTCCTTTTTCACACATCCTTTTCATACAAATGTGTGGAATGTATGTGGTTAAAGTAGCATATAATATTTTTAACTTCTGAAAAGAAGCAATAATACCTTGCCCTGGGTGTATAAGAAAAAAAAATTCAAACTGTTTCATAGCATTTAAACTTGCTTAACTGACTAATATAGGTAACTAATGGACAGAAACAAGCACAACAGTGATAAAATCTTAATTGAATCAAGTGAAATTGGCTCACAGAAATTCACACACAAAAGAGCAGATCTACTGCCCTGATATCTGCTGTAATTCGTTAGTTATTTACTGCATTACACTACTATACCTGCTGGATGCTAGTTAGAATAGGAAGCTACAGGAACATTCCACTAGTGGAAATTATCTTCTGTATCCAGCAAATTGGATTGCAATATTTGGAAGAGTGCTATGTTAAAATATACCAATATTATTATTCATGTCCATCATTACGTTGAAGAGCTGTTGAATCTGAAATACAAAGGAAAGTCTTTTCTGGACACTGGTCTCTGTAGACTGTATTGCATTTCACTGACTTTTGTATCAGTTTGTTTTTTCTCCCATGTGTTCTTGGAAGTAAAGTGGGCAAAGAGAATTAATACATTATTTCACTGTCTCCAATTCAGGTAAGAATTCATCTGCAGTATTCCAGGAATATAAAATATTGTTATTTTCATATTGCATACAAGGATTTACTTTGTGTCTCTCAATTAATTGTCAAGAGTAACTTATACTTTTCTGTTGGGTTTAGTCAAAGCAAAAAGTGAAGCTTTTTGAAACTGCCACATTAGAAACATCCTTATGTAAGCACATGACCTTCCTTTTCATTACTGTTACAATTACAGTGTATTCCTACCTGTTTTTTAGTTGCTATTGTGACTTGTGACTAACATGAAAGTAGATGTTTTGGTTTGTTTTCCCTTCCCCCCTTCTATACTGTTTACAATGCTCTTCAAGAATATTTATGGCAAAATGTTGCTTTCAAACAGCATGTACTGTTTGTACATTGTTTTTGCATCTGGGCAGTAATATCTTGCAGACTCACCAAGTGAACCATTATGCAAAGTCAAACTACAGGCTAGAAAATATGTACACATATATTACCTGTTTGATCTGGCAGCCTTTTCACAAACAGAACTTTCATTTACCTCCGTGGCAGTAACATACAACTAAGGACATATGTGAATATCCTATGGTGTAAATTTGTGTGTGTAGCTCCCATTATTGTTAATAATGTAAAGAGTGTAAACCTTAGGGCAGTCAGATAATAAGATAAACAGTGGGCATCTAACCGATCATTCTAACCCATTTATCTTGGGTGTTTCAGAACAGGGGTGGGACACAATGTGTACAGTCCCGGGTTTACAATGGCTCCAGTGGCTCCATGGAGCCAGGCCCATGCTCAGAAGGGGCCCCAGCCTGCTCTGCTTGCACTGAGCCCCGAGACCCCGCTGGCTCCCCCCACCCACCACTTGCTCCTATTGGCCTGCCCACCTGCTGCCTCCTCGTCCCCACCCCCCTGCTCCTCTCTGCCCCCTGGCCAGACCCCAGTGCACCTCCGGCTCCGGGCAGTCTCTGCTTCCCACCACCTGTGGGACCCAACCTGTCTCTCCGGAGCTTAGCCACCTGGGACTGGTGCAGAAGCCTGGCCAGTCTCAGCCAGGGGCGGGGGGTGGGGGGGGGGAGTAGGGTGGGGGAAGGGGACAGTGCGGGGAGCTTGGCTGGGCCCCTCCAGGGGAAGCGCGTCTTGAGGGAGCCGGCCCTGGCCTGGCTGATCACACCACTCCCGAGGGACCGGAGTGATTCCCCGCTCCAGGACTAGCTCTGGCTGCGCTGCCAGCTCAGCCTGGCAGACTCAGTTGCCTCCCAGCAGGGCCAGTGAGTGCAATCGGGAGGCAGGGCATGGGGGAGTGGGTTTCTTGCGCGGGGGGTAGGGGGGTGCTGGGCTGTGAGGGGGCAGGGAAGATGTGTATGTTGGGGCACTAGGGAGTGGGGGTTCTGTGAGGGGGTGCTGGGCAGTTGTGATGGGGCTGTGGGCAGGGGGTGCTGGGCAGGGATGGTGTTGTGCAGAGCGCTATGCATTTGTGTGGAGGGGGCTCAGGGGGTGCTGGGCATAGGGAGTCAGGAGGATGTTGGGTGGGAAGGGGCATGTTGGCAGCACAGGGCTGGGCGGGCCACTGTGTGTCTGGCAACTGCCGGTTTGTAAATAGTGCCCTTCCACTGGGCTGGGCAGAGCAGGGCTGCCCCTGCCTTGCCTTATTGCCCCTGCCTGGCCCCTCACTCTGGGGACTGACCTCCACACACCATGCTCCATTGCCTCCATGGGAGCCCACAAATAAGATTGGTGCCAGGCCCACAAAAGGTTAATCTGGCCCTGAATGTGTACTTTGAATGCTGGTCCTTGTGAGTAGGTCTCCAGTAACTGTCTGGTATCTTTCACTAGCACTATCCACAGGGAAGAAAACTAAAAAATGAGAAGGAAAAGACTCTTGGGGGGTCCTGCAGTTGCTTCAGCGGCTGATGACCTATCCCCCCACCCCCATTCTGCTGTCTGGAATGGAGGAGGCGATGCTGTGAGTCTGGGGGTCCCAAGGCAGTGTCAGGGTAAGGAATGGTGTCCCTAGCCTCTGTCTGTCAGAGGATGGAGATGGATGGCAGGAGAGAGATCACTTGATCATTGCCTGTTAGGTTCACTCCCTCTGGGGCACCTGGCATTGGCCACTGTCGGTAGACAGGATACTGGGCTAGATGGACCTTTGGTCTGACCCAGTACGGCCTTTCTTATGTTCTTATGTCTGTCATGTCCCTAATTAGTCCCTCCAAGCAGGAGACCAGATGGGAGGGACAATGTTTCCTGGGTGCCACACTCTCGTTTCAACACTGAGGAGCCCCCCCAAATCGTAAGGAGCATGTGCTGAGGCTGGGCTGATGCAACCGGCAACAAGCGGAGGGCATTAGGCCGGGGGGAGGGCGTTGTAAGGCTCTGGGGCAGCTTTACACCGTGTGGGGACGGAGCTCACACTCCGCGCAGGCTGTAGCTTCTCCTCCCCGTGCAGAGAGCCCCCATGCCTGCCTGCCTGCTGCAGTACCGCCCTCCGCCAGCCTGCGGAGGGAGGGTGCAGCCAGCCAGCTCCCGCGGGGACTGGGAAGGAGAGCGAGAGAGGCTGATTCCGAGACGCGAACTGTCCGCGTGCGCTCCCCGGGGAAGCAGCTGGCGCATGACCCTCGGAGGAAGCGCTCGTCGGAGTTGGTGTGCAGCTGCAGCGGGGAGAAGAGCCTTGCTTCCTTGCCTGCTGCTCCGGGAGCTGTGTGTGTCTGCACAAGGTAGGCCAGGCATTGCACCGTGTGTCTCTCTGCACAAGGTACGCCAGGCTCTGCCATGGAGCCTGCTTCTCCACCTTGGTTTTGCCGGGCTCCCCGGTTAGCAGCATATCTTCTCCGTGCATGGTGGGAGGGGGTCAGGAGGCTGCTTCGCTGGGGAGGGCTGGCAAACGGCTCGGCCTGCAAACCCTGCTCAGTCTGTGTGCCCGCTCTAGCGCTCAGTATGGCACATTACACATGGACACGTTTGTATTTTAACACGCATTTTTAGTAATAATTGATTCCCCTTATTTAGCATACTAGCGTATTCACCCCGTGGTATCCAGAATATTACAGCTTACCACAGTATTACTACCTGTTTGGGGACTATTTATGTACCATAGTTGCAGTATTTTTAAGGAAGAGCTATTCTTGTCCTGTTGCATACATGCCAGTTATCCCTGTTTTATTGTACTTTTTCACAGAGCTGTTTATTTTTTTTCCGACTTGATCCTTGCAAAAATTTCCCATTGTAGCACTAAAAGGTCTTTCCCTGTTTTTCTCTATAAATGCCCCCAATTGACAGTTTTTGAATGTTGGCAAATATGTTGTATTTAGACCAGGGTATACTGTAGAATACTATAACCTTTTTTACAGAGGCCATTACTATATACAGTAGTGTTTTTACAAGGGCTGCCTGTTACTGTAGAAGGCGGTGTGGGTGTTAGTTATATACGGATGTAAAGTTCATAAACGTCCAATGGCTAATGAAATTAAAGGCCTGTTGTGGGTTGGGGTGGGGTTGAATTTGTCAGTGATCAGGGAGTGGTAATTTGCTCTTTGTAAAACCATATTTCTGATGTCAGTTTCCTCACAAGGAGCTTTTTGCCTGTTTCTAAGCAGAGGATGAGATGTTACCAGACTGTTTTGACTGCAGATTGTTGATGTAATGACCCTAAAATGTACTAGTCAGCAGATTTTCTTCTCAACAGCCTACATGCTGCTTTGTCCAAATAGCCAAAGGAATACAGTATGTGAGAATCAAACAGATGGAGGGGGAAAAATTCCCATTGACACATCGGTTTATTGCCAAGGTTGAGCTGTGACAGGTTGCCTTGCACAAGGGGGAAGAGCATTGTATGCACAGTGAAATGATTAAACTCATGCTGTGTTAATGTACCAAACTGTCACAAAAAGAAAATGTTACTAAACAGTTCAGATTTTGATGTACACAGAATAAGAAGATTTTTTTAAATGAAAAAGGATGGATAGAATTACAGACAATAATGAGCAGATATAATTCAGTTTAATCCGAGTAATGCAATATCTGGAATCAAATTGAAAAGCACACTTAAAAGTTGTGATCTACTTTTTAGAAGGAAACATAACAATGCAGAGAGGGGGTAGTTCTGGGTGCAGGGAGAGAGGTAGTTAGGGGCTGTGTGTGGGCAGGGGGGGTAGCTCAGGGTGCAGGGAGAGGTATCTAGGGGCTGTGTGCAGGCAGAGGGGTAGCTCAGGGTGCAGGGAGAGGGGTAGATAGGGACGGTGTGTGGGCAGGGGGGTAGCTCAGGCCAGGTGCATGGAGAGATGTAGCTAGGGGCTGTGTGCCAGGAGGGCTCCCCTGCGGTCCCTGTTTCTTGAGGGCTGTGCCAGCCATGGAGCCGGGTCCCACACCCTTGCGGCTCTTACCGGCTGCGAGAGCAAAGGGGGCTCGGAGCTGAGGAACAGCCTCAACCCCAAATCAGTGTCAGGTTTTGAAAATGTTGGCTGTAACTTCCCTAGGAGAGTTTTCAAAGCTGCCTAAAGGATTTGGACTCGCAGTTCCCATGAGAATAAATGGGAAATTGGCATCTAAATCCCTCAGGTGTCTGATAATCTCCATCCCCTGTGTCTTGCTTTCCAGGTCTATAAAATGGAATACGTAACTCAAAGGTGTTTTAAGGATTTTTTACCTAATGTTTATGAAGCGTTTTGAATGAATAAAGAACCACATGGTATAAGTGCAAACCATTGTCACTTTCATTACTCGAGTACCAGAGGGGGCTTCCAGTTATGGAAGAAGATGAGGGAAGTTGCTCTGTGTATTTCACCTCTGCCTTCTAAATGTGCACAGAACAAGCTGATCATCTGCCTGCCCAGTGTCCTTTCAGCCTATGCTGGAAGAACCTGCCAAAATTCACATTAAACGAATATTTGTCAGTAAATTTGTCAAACTCAGCTAATCCCCTTGTGAACATTTGGAAGCTTGTTTTGCGCTGTTCCAAATCTGTGCATCTTGGGTATCAGCTGTGTCAGTTTCGCTTGGGAGGACAGTTTGAGACCGGATGAGAGCTAGGGTAGAGCAGGAACTAGGGGTGAAATCCTGGCCCCATTAAAGTCAATGAAAAAACTCCTGTTAATTTCACTGGGGCCAGGAAGTAGCTTAGCTCATGGGCAGGGGGAATCTGTTTTAAGTTTAGAAGCAGTATGAAAAAAAGGCAGGAAGTTGAGAGGGGGAGACAAACTCTCATATCAGGAGGAAATCTGATCGTGTATAATGAGGCGCATGTTCCTAATATGGGGTTGCTGGGCAACAAATATAGCTGATGGGCCAAATTCAGCCCTAGCAGAAACAGGTGCAATTCCACTACTTCAGTGGAGCTGCCCCTGATACCAGGCCTGAAATATCACTTCCTGTGTTTTAGAAGCTATATTTGTGTGGCCCTTATACACTCTTGGAACTGGCAGCTACTGCAACTAGTGAGTAGGCACAGTACCACCCTGAGAGGTGTCCCTGCACTCCCATGAGGGATCCCAGGTCTTACTCTGTCATTCTAGAGCAGGGGTGGGCAAACTTTTTGGCCTAAGGGCCACATCTGGGTATGGAAATTGTATGGCGGGCCATGAATGCTTATGAAATTGGGGGTGGGGTGCGGGAGGGTGTGAGGGCTCCGGCTTGGGGTGCAGGCTCTGGGGTGGGGCCAGAAATGGGGAGTTCAGGGTGTGGGAGGGAGCTCCAGGCTGAGGCAGAGGGTTGGGGTATGGGGGGGAGGGCTCAGGCTGGGGGTGCGAGGTCTGGGGTGAGGCTGGGGATAATGGGTTGGGAGTGCAGGGGGTGTTCCAGGCTGGGACAGAGGGGTTCAGAAGGTGGGAGGGGGATGAGAGCTGGGGTTGGGGCGTGGGAGGGTATTGGAGGTGCAGGCTCCTGGTGGTGCTTACCTCAAGCAGCTCCCAGAAGTAGCGACATGTCCCCCCTCTGGCTCCTATGTGGAGGCGTGGCCAGGTGCCTCTGCGTGCCGTCTGCTCCGCAAGCACCGCCCCTGCAGCTCCTATTGGCTGCAGTTCCTGGCCAATGGGAGCTGCAGGGGCGGTGCTTGGGACGGGGGCAGCGCACAGGACCCCGTGGCTCCCCCTACACGTATGAGACAGAGGAGGGATATGCCACTGCTTCTGGGAGCCGTGTGGAGCCATGGCATGCATGGAGAGGGGCAAGCCCCCGATCCCGCTCCCCGGCGGGAGCTCGAGGGCTGGATTAAAACATCTGAAGGGCCGGATGCGGCCCCCGGGCCGTAGTTTGCCCACTCCTGTTCTAGAGACGCAAGCAGGGGCTGAGCACCTCACATTGCTCAGAAGTATGACTGACTTATTGAGGACTGGAGTCAGTGGGCTTTGAAAAGAGTCTTCTGATATGGGACTTTAAGAGTGTGTATGGGGAGTGAGGGGCGTAAAGCCAGGAAAACATGAAAGATCATCAGGGTATCATCAAGGGTATGAAAACCTGCCTGGTGCGTTGCTTCTGCACCTAAGAGTGAAATCCACAGCTATCCCAAGGTGGAGCTGAATTAATAATAACAATGTATCTGTTTGAGTTCTGCTGAATCATCATTAATAGTCTCTCGAGGAAGTTCTGCATGGAAATCTCCACCCGTCGCTGTGGGTGGAACCTGAGCCTCCGTAAACATGCTTCCCTTGTTCCACTATTTTATTTCTTAATAGGTTGCTCTGGTGGGTAACACAGCTGTGAGTGATTCAGTGCTCAGCCGTCCACAATTTCTCTAGAATTGATGTAATTAGATATGTGAAGTTAGTAAGAAAAGAGCCCACATGTAGCTTCTCTTTTTGATGTGCACATGACTTCCATTATTATTTGCTTTAGTAGCAGTTATATGTATAGAAAGCGTCTGTGAAACACTTGTTCTTACTGTCATTCAGGAATTATAGGAAAAGGATTAACTAATTTTAATATAAACGTGATGTTATTGCAGCATGTTGCTGAATTTTTGCTTTCTGCATTGCTCTGTTAGTAGTGGGTACAGAAAGATCCAATTCCTACTTGTTACCTTTAAAATGTTAACAATCATTTACCAACGTTTTAAAAACTGACGAAGTGTCATCTTTTTATTTCATTTTACTAGTACCATTAAATGAGCTGTAATAAACTAGCTGTGGAATATTTTGAACTGAGATACATACAGTATAGCTTGCAATGGAAGTAGACCAATTGTAATTTTAGCCAGTGACTGACCTATGTAAAAGCAGATGGTGAAATGCTTTAGTGTATCAGATCAGGTAGATTTGTAGCAGGTTGATTCCTAGTCCCAAGAGTGATGGATCATATTGCATCTGCTTTTGTATAACTTTGGAACCAAGTACCACCTTGTGTCCTTTTCTAGCCCCACTGTTTGCAAGGGCCTGGATTGCTTTGAATTAATGCAGTTAATAACAGAGAGAATGATTCAGCGTTGACAATGGCCAGTTTTTCAGGAAGTGTCCCCACGTTGTGGCAGGGAATTGTAAGGAAGTCGAGAGCATAGGAGTTAAATGGGGAGAGTGACCATGTCATAGTGATGAATTAAATTAACAACAGATACTTTGTTAAAGAGTGCTCTGATTTTTGACCTATTCCAATTGCTGATGACTAAATTATTGTCTACATTTGTCTGCACTTTTAAAATGAATGAAAGTATAGCAGGATTCTCTGTACTTTCCAAAAATCAGTCTCTCTCGCTCTTCTGTTTTCATTTGGAAAGAGACTTCTTCATTTCAGGCTGGATTGTGACATGCCTAATACATTCTAGATAAAATGTTGTCTATTCAGGACAGTTATACCAGTGTAAGCTAATGGGTGAATTTAAACAACTATAGTTATTGGTATCACTCCTTGTTTGGGCACTCTTATTGCAGTAGGAGATGATCTTTTTTGGGTTTAGCATATGCCACTTTGGAAGGAGTCTGCGCTAACTGAAAAATGCCATCAGAGTGTCCACACAGGGAGTAATACTAAGTTATATTGGTATATCAATTTAACTATATCAGTGTAATTATACTGGTGTAACTGGTAAAACTTTCCCATGTAGACAAGCCCTAAAGGATGGTGCATCAGGAGCAATTGTCACAGGCCCAAGGACTCCCTCAGGCCGATTGGTAATAGAAATCTGTCCCACAATTGTGCCTGGCTGAGCTTCCCAAGGGTAGTGTGGCTTCACACTGCTCCTTACACAGGTCAATTGCTATGTGCCACACTTTGGACCTTTATATTAATTTTAAGGGTGTTTTAAATCTTTCCTCCTGAAGGTTATGCTGTGTATCAGTGAGAGAGTTACAATTTCAATCTTTTGCAGCCTGAGAGCTGATGTGGAAAGTATTATGGGACTGACAGTTATTTTCCTCTAGAATAATTACCTTCTGTGAAATTTCTGATGGACATAATTGAAGAGCCCTACTACTGTTTCAGAATATCAACAATTTGTGTAAGAAGTGACAGAGTCCTGTGGCACCTTATAGACTAACAGATGTATTGGAGCATAAGCTTTCGTGGGTGAATACCCACTTCGTCAGATGCTTATTTGTGTAAGCTTATTATGAAGAGGAGCAGGCACTGCGATGATGGGTAGTGTTCTTAAAAAATGCAGTAAAGTTTAAAAAAGGGGGAGGAGGGCTTGAAATAAGTTTGTTCTTCATGAAAAACACCCCTGGTTGTACAGAAAGCAGGCTAAATTAAGAGCAATGAAGGGAGATGATCTGCCCTTACCCCAAATCCATTGTCAGACTGTGGACAGAAGTAGATCACTGTGTATTCCAGCTCTGCATGTGCTGTTGTGATGTCAGTTCCTGTATTACACAGTTCTGCAGAAGTAATGAAACTTTGAAACAACAGAGTTTTCCTACTTAGAAGGTAATAAAAATTAACACTAGATTAGATTCATGTTGTATTCCTCACCTTAGAAAAGACATAGTTCCTGTTATGGAGACAAGGCAGAGGAAATTAAATAACTGGAATATTAAAAATTTTTAGTCAGGTGTGGCCAAAATGCATCTCACAGGCCCAGTGTGACACACAGAGTTCTATGATCCTGCCGTCATCCCGTCTTTCACATGGGGGTGGAGTCCATGCCCATATGTGATGCTCCATCTTAATAAGAGTGGAGGCTGTTCAGATAAAGATGGCCTATTACATGCTGACACCTGTAGTAGGGTTACACCTGCTCCCAGGAGACTAAGGGTGGTCTGCAGACTATGCCATTTTATGTAAGCTAGCTATACCCCTTGGGATCCTGATAAGTATTCAGGAAGGTTCCTTGGTTTTGCAAAGTTTTTGGACCATTGAGTTTAGTTATGAGGAAAGATCATGGAACTACTAGGGAGAGAAGAAAAATGACTTCATAGTGATCTTCCAGCAGGGTGTCATTTTGTTTTGTTTTTTCTTTAGCTATGAAAGGGCTTGATAATTGTCTCCCAGGCCTATTTATTACGAAATAATACAAATACAAATTCCCAGGGGCAGGAATTAGGGAATATGAGCTAGATGCTCATGGTTTTGTCACATAATGAACAAATGGAGTAGGTTGCTGAAGCAGGGAGCACCAGGGAGTTGATAGAACTAGCTCAATTTATTATTTATGGTTGAAGTGCCTATTGATGTATAGTGTCTAAACTATAGATAGATAGATAGATAGATAGATAGGTCTGGAGCCTCTGGAACAGCCATCCAATAGGAGTTGGGTGGGGGCAAGAGATTTACTTAATTTTAATCTGGATCTTGATACATTTATGAAGGTGATTATGTGACAGGGTTGCCTGCAATAGCAAGGGCCTGGACTCAGTGACGCAGGAAGTCCCTTCCCATCCTCTGTCTCTGTGATAAAATGCACAAACTACCTACAGTGGCTAACAAAGAGAGATAGATAAAATGGTATATTTTAGCAACAAACCTCTGAGCTCTGGGGAGAAAACAGAGATTGGCCTTTAAAAGCCATTGGATTAGGAAAGCTTTTTGGGTGGATAGAGTGGAAAAAGTTTGACTGTTTTGATTCAACACAGGGCCTGTCTTCGCCAGATAGAGACATTTAGTATGTGTGAACTAATGTCTTCCCAGACCCTGGGCCTGTTCCATAGACCACTGAAATCTGCAGGAACCTTTCTGTTGCCTTCAATGAGTTTTGGATAAGGCTCTTTGTCACCTTATGGGAATGAACAAAATCAAGAGTGGAAAGAAAAAATAATGTAAATAAATGTTCTTCCCTGAAGGCTGCCAATTCCAGGCTCTGGTGGATCATCCAAAGAGAAGGGCCTAGCACTGGGCAAGCCAGCCAGTGCTCCTGGAGAGTTCAGTTACCGGCACTGACAGCAAGAGCATCCCTGTTGGGAAGGGGATCAGTGTGAGATTTGAAGCCAGAGAAGAGCACTGAAGTGTGACTTTCCTGTGCATTCCCTCCTCCCCCCCCACCTGGACTCCTTTAATTCACGTTAATGGCTAGAGCAGCAGCAACTGTCTGACAGCCTCATTTGTCCTCACTTCAGAGGACACATGTGGCACCCTGGGTGCGCACACACAGTGATTTACTTTGGACTGACTAGCCCGTGTGAGCTGGGGGCCAAGTAATATAAAACCTTCCTGGCACAGAAAGTGTTTTCTGGTTTCACCTTCCCCATCCACTCCCAGTAATATTTCGTAACCCCTTTCCCTGGAGTCTGTTAATCCTATTCTTTGTTTTCATTTGTAAGTGATCCCCTGATGGAAAAGCTGCTTTTGGAAAACAGAGGGCCTGATCCTGCAGTCCTTGGATTGGGCAAAATACACAGAGTTATGGGGAAGTCAATGTGAGTTTTGCCTGAGTAAAAACTGTAGTATCGGGCCCAAAGTTTTTAAACAAGTAAGAGTAGATATGTTCAAAGAGGGAAGTTGATAAATGGAGCCTGGAATGCTACTAAAGGTAAACTAGAGTAATCCAATGTTGCAGTCCCTAAGATTTTATATTAAATTCCTATTCTATTCTGAGCCAATTTTTCTCTATCCTGTGACAATTTTAAACTTGTGTATCTAAATTGGGAGCCCAAATCCTGCATTTGGGTGTTGAGAGGCATACTTAGGTGCCCAGATACCCGTTTTACACACCCGTGTACAGATTATTGACTAATTTTTGCTAATGCTGGCCAGTATAAATTTTGGCTTCATGCTTTTTTTTTTTTTTTTTTTTTTTAAGAACAGGACCTTTGATTTTCTTTAATTTCATTCTTTTTCTCTCCTAGGTTCTTCCCTCATTTCAAATGTGTATTGTAATACTGGCTGCTTTAATCATTGCACGAATTAAACCAACCTCCCACAAACATGGCGGACGAGGACCTTATCTTTTGTATGGAAGGTATTGATAATGCCAGGTCAACTAAAGCAGTCTCTGGAAATTATCCTGATGCTGATAGCGAGGATGAGGATAGTTATTACATCTGCCCGATAACAGATGACCCAGTATCTAACAAGGTTGCAAACAACAAAGTCGCCAATTATTACAGCAACTTAGCAAAAGATGAACATTACAGATCTAGCTCTTCTCCTAGAAACTCATTCAATTTTAAGGTAAGCATTGGGCTCAAGCCTAAATGGGCTTCTAATCTCATTTATCTCTCTAGCTGCTTCATTTCTTGTAAATTTCCATGAAAATTACAGCTTTTATTTTTCCAGACTTGTAGTTAAATCTATTAGCCATTGATCCTGATCCTGCCATTGATTCCTTTACACAACTCCACTTGAATTCAGTGGGAACTCCATACATGGAACTCTAGCAGGCTCGAGTCTAAGACTGCACAGCTGTTGTAGTTCAGCTGCTTTAAAAAACCCAAATAAATGGATTTTCAGTTTTAAAAGATGATGATTGTTGTAACTCTAATGCAATATTATTAATGTCAAAATTTGGGCTATGAGAGTAGACGTTCTTTCATGAATGATATCAAGCAAAGCAATGTGCCTGAATTGAGTATCTTTAATTGAACAAAACCAGTCATAATCTTTGAGACAACAAAAATGAACATCATTTACAGCATGGGTTGAGATGTGTTTCTTGTGGTGGGCTCTTTACATTTTGATAACAGAGCTCTGATGTTAAATTTCACAGTAAATTCTACCACCAGCCCCAGACAGTGTGCTCTAGTGGTATCCAACCATTTCAGCCTGAGGGCCAAACATATTACATTGCCCCAAGGTCAAAGTCAGAGCATATTGTGGGGCAGATCCTCTGCCCCATTCTGCTCCCTTTGCACCAATCAGACAATGCAAAGGGAACAAAATCCACCTGTAAGTCTCCTACTGGAGACCTCTCTAATCTGGAGGATCCCTAGCACATGTAGAGTCTGCATAGCTGCCCTCCTGATTGCCCTTGGGATGTGGGGGGAAGTGTCACAGTTTAGAGCAGGGGTCGGCAACCTACGGCACGCGTGCCAAAGGTGGCACGTGAGCCGATTTTTTGAAGGCACGCGGGGCGGGCTGAGCCGCTCAGCCCGCCGCCGCTCTGGGGTTCCCGCTGCTGGCCCCTTGCCAGCCGGGGTCCCATTCAGCACCTGCTGCTGGCCTGGGGGAAGGAACCCCAGGCTGGCAGCGGGCTGAGAGCCCAGCTGGCAGGAACCGATGGCTGAAACCCCAGAGGGGGGCTGGCGGAGATGCTCAGCCCACCCCTGAAATCCCAGAGCTGGGCGGGCTGACCCGCTCAGCCCGCTGCCGCTCTGGGGTTCCGGCTGCTGGCCCCTTGCCAGCCGGGGTCCCCGCTGCAGCCCCACTCACCTTGCTTCCGGTTGGACTTCCAGCGCAGGCCCCCTGCCAGACAGGGTCCAGGCGTCCGGCCCTACCAGCCGCCAGCTCCACTCACCTCAGCTGCCGATCTGGGGTTCCAGCCACTGACCTCCTGCCAGCCGGTTAACAACTGATCGCTCAGAAGCCTGTGTGCAGCTTAAAGTATCTAAATACGGGCCACCAGACATTGGAAAACTCAGCAAGGAAAAGCAAGGGCAAGGATCACACTAAACTAGTAAGATCAGCATTTTAATTTAATTTTAAATAAAGCTTCTGAAACATTTTGAAAACCTTGTTTACTTTACATATAACAGTAGTTTGGTTATATATTATAGACTTATAGAGAGACCTTCTAAAACAGTGCTACTCATACTCAAAGTGGTGGTCCGCGGACCGGTGTCGGGCCGTGAGCCATCAGCTGCCGGTCCACGGCGAGTTTCCAGGAATGTAAGTTCCAGAAGGGTCATGCTTGGCAAAAAAAAAAAAAAAAGAGAGAAAAATAACTTTTTAAATAGTGCAGGCTGAGCGGGGCCGGCCGCTGGTATCCCAGACGGTCTGGGGTTCCGTCCGCTGGCTCCTGCCAGCCAGGGTCCCAGCCACCAGCTCCGCTCAGCCTCCTGCCGGCCTGGGTGATCAGAAGCCCAGGCCGGCAGCAGGCTCAGCGGCAGCCGGGACCAGCAGCCTGCCATTAAAAAAAATCGGCTCGCGTACCACCTTATGGTACCAGTCCCTGGCAAATATGATACTGGTCCCTGGCACATTGGAAAAAAAATTGCCGGTCCGCCACATCAGATAGTTTGAGAAGCACTGTTCTAAAAAACATTAAAATGTATTACCTGCACATGAAGCCTTAAATTAGAGTGTATACATGAAGACTCGGGACACCACTGCTGAAAGGTTGCCGACCCCTGGTTTAGAGCCTCGAGAACCACAACTGTCCTCAAGTTATAGACCCTCCTAATATACTCGATTTAACTGAGGACTCTGCTAAATTGGGACATTTTTTAGACTGTCTAGACCAGCATTTAAATGTGTATTGTTCAGAAGTGTTAGCGAACACCTTCTAAGACCTTGTGTTCACTAGGAAAAAAGGGTGTATTTTTAACACACAATAGCTAACAGGTGTGTAACAGGGTGGCTTGTCCCTAAGTGGTAGAGGCCTGGAGCCAGTCTACCCTAATTACCAAGGAGGCACACCTGAGCTGGGATTAGCTGATTCCCCTATAAAGAGCAGCAGGAAGCTGGGAGGAGGGGAAAAATGTTCAGGGAGACCATACTGGAATACAGAGGCTACTGGGAGCAAGTATGCTAAAAGAGCGGACCCTGGGACTGGAGAATGAGACTACAGACAAGTGAGATTACAGGCAGGAAAGGCCTGAGAGTGACCAATAAGAGGGTAGACAAATGGACTTGAGGAGACTTGTTATTTCGAACTGTTTTGTCAATAAAACCAGACCCCAAGGAGAGGCGGTACTGGACAGAAATCCTGGATGTGGAGTCTATTCAAGAAACCCCTTGAAAGGGGAACAGAAGCAAGCTGCCTACAGATTGACCTTGGGCCATGAAAGGGTGCTTGAGAGGTGGGCACCCAATGACAACGTGTTAAAATCCTAATGTAGATGTTTTTAACATGTTAGCTATTTGACATAATCCCTCAGCTCACCAACAGGGTTAACCTCAACCAGCTACAACTGCCTTGTCTACACTAGTATTTTAACATGTTAATGTTAAAAATATACTTTTTTTTCTAGTGAAGACAAGACCTAAAAGTCTAGTGTGGACAATGCAGCTTAGAATTTAAAGTGTGTTAAACTGGTTGAGTTGAAGCCTAGGAGGGAGCACAGGTTAAACACTGCCTTGTCTACGGTAGATTTTTAGAACATACAATCATAGAAATCTAGAGCTGAAAGGGACCTTGAGAGTCCATTACATCCAGCCCCCTTTGCTGAGACAGGACCAACTAAACCTAGACCATCCCTGACAGGTGGCCTGTTCTTAAAAACCTCCAATGATGGGGATTCCACAACCTCCTTTGGAAGCCTATTCCAGAGCTTAATTACACTTATAGTTAGAAAGTTTTTCCTATATCTAATCTAAATTTCCCTTGCTGCAGGTTAAGCCCCCTACTTCTTTCCCTTCCTTCAGTGGACATGGAGAACAATTGAGAACTGTCCTCTGTATAACAGCCCTTAACATATTTAAAGATTTGTCAGATCTCCCCCTCAGTTTTCTTTTCTCAAGACTGAACTTGCCCAGTTTTTTTTAAACTTTCCTCCTAGTTCAGGTTTTCTAAACATTTTATCATTTTTGTTGCTCTCCTTTGGATTATCTCTAGTTTATCGACAACTTTCCTAAAGTGTGGTGCCTGGAATAGGAGAGAGTACTCCAGCTGAGGCCTCACAAGTGCCAAATAGAGAGGGACAATCACCTCCTATGTCTTGCATACAATACTCCTGTTAATAAACCCCAGAATGTTATTAGCCCTTTTTTGCAACTGCATCACATTAATTCCTGTTGAAATTTGTGATCCACCATGACGGTACAACCACCTAGCCAGTTATTCCCCATTTTGTAATTGTGCATTTCATTTTTCTTTTCTAGGGGTGGTACTTGTCTTTAATGATTTTCATCTTATCTTGTTGTTTTCAGACCATTTTTCCAATTTGTCAAGATCATTTTGAATTCTGATTCTGTCCTCCAAAGTGCTTGCAACCCCTCCCAGCTTAGTGTCATTCAGAAATTTTATAAGCATACTCTCCTCTACATTATCCAAATCATTAATGAAAATATTGAATAGCACCTGACTCAGGACCTTATTAGACATGCCCTTCTAGTTTGACAGCAAACCATTGATAACTGCTCTTTGAATATGGTCTTTCAACCACTTGTGCGCTCACTTTATAGTAATTTAATCCAGACCACATTTCCCTCGTTTTCTCATGTAAATGTCACGTGTAACTGTCAAACACCTTAATAAAATCAAGATAGATCACGTCTACTGCTTCCCCCCTTCCACTTGTTAGTTAGCACATGTCCGCTAACATATCCTAACCACACACCTTTAAATCGTAGTTTAGACAAAGCCTTCGGTATTCAGTTTAGCCCAGTGGTAGCAAATTGCAATGACTAGTGCTTCAATGAGACAGAATTAGCATAAAATCCATGTAGTGAGGGACCCATTTGTTCAGTGCCAAGTGGTTAAGTGGTGTTTAACCAGGTATTTAGTAGGTGAGAGACTTTTAGTTCATGTCTGTCAATGACGAAGTTGCCAAGTGAAGATGAAATGAAATGAGTATAAACTTTATTCAGCACATTTTATACGTCTCTTCACACTATTTTTAATGGCCTCTTCATCCGGATATTAGGCTGGTGTCCAGTTTAAAAGATTCTACTTGTATTACAGATGGGCTCAGGAATCAGTGTTTAGGTCCACATCCAGAGTAAAATTTGTATGGGATTAGGGCTTGGGTTTTAGGTTTGACAGTGCTGAAATCTCGCAGTCTGTTTATGAAAGGTTTCAATCCAAAATGGCAGAAATCGTGCCAGATCAGCTGTTATTTTATGCTTCTCACCCCCTGAGGCTGAAATCTTGTGAAATGGCAATTCTTGTAAGAGTTTGGCCTCATCTGAAAAAGAAACTGGATCTGACCTGAAACTAAAACCAGAAGAACAGGTTCAGATTCAGATTGAATGCCCTGATCCCCAAAAATTGAAGGGGGTTGAATTTGAGTTTCTACTTTTACCCATCTTCACTGTATGTATTAAGCATTAAATACTGTATGCAGTAATACAAAATATTCTCTGCAGGTAAGGAAGTCAGCTGAAGTTGCTATAGGAACCATAACTTTGAACTTCCTGATTTTTATGCGTTTAAAATGCTAGCTGTAATTTTGCATTAATATATTTTTTACATGTGATAAATCACTGGGTGGTGAAAACAGGACCGTTCAACAAAGCATGTTTTTTTTATTTTATTTTATTTTATTTTGCAATAATATTGTCCTTGGGATTTGAAGATAGTTTAATAAACTTGTGGTCAAATAGATATTTACTAAACTATAAGTGATCCTGAGCATGAAAATGAGAAATATATGGGTTAGCTAGTACAAAGAGAGGAAAAAACTGCTTCGTACATTTAGTTGATAGGCTAGCTAGGTATGCAGAGTTGTCCTTCCCAACCTGCTCTAAAACAAATTCCACACACTGTATGGAGTCAAAAACTGACCTGCTTTCTGGGTGCTTAGCTTTATTAGCAAAGTAATTAACAATAATGATGATAATATCAAATTCAGCTCCCCGGGCTTGGTTCCCCCTAGATTCCTACCCCAAAACTGCTCACCGTACACCCTCATGCTCTTTCAATTGAGCCACTCCCAAATCCTGTATAGTTACATGGGCTAACAAATCATCTGTCTCCAGGAATAAGCAGAAACCACTAGCAGATTCAACATCCCAGCAGATTCAACATTTGCTAATAGTGCGAGGTGTTTCAGGCAAAAGATTATATGTAAAATTCCATTCTGAGGATTTAATCTTGCAAGGAGCTGAATGCCTCCATTGAAGTTCTTACAAGGTGAGGTCACTTAGCACCTCACAAGAGTTACCTACCATCTTCCAGGATCAGGTTCTGAATCTTTAAATCTAGCCTATAATACAATTGGTTTAGTAACAGAAAATAGCAATATTAGTGGGCTGCATGGATCAAGTATTGAAGGTCAAACTGAGTAGGCATTGTAGAATTCTTGGTGCAAATTGTTTTTCAATGGACGTTGTTTTGTGACTTTTTAAATTTGCAGTCACCAACGAACAAAAAAAGTATGCTTTGGCCTTGAGTAACTAGTAGAGCCCTGCAAATCTCTGGATATCGAGAGATATCTGCAGACGATGTTTGTGGATCTGATCCAGATACAAATTTTGTATCTGTGCAGGGCTCTAATTAGCTAACAGGGTCTGTATGTACAAATATGCTGTACCTCTGAACGTGGTAGACATGTTGACTTTCCCACCACAGTTGATTAACTGTAATGTATTTGACATTCTAATACTGTAGAAATTTTTGCAAGCTATTATCTATTTTAATTCTAGATAGATATCAGTTACTACAAAAATGGCAATAGAATCATGTGCCATTTAATGATTGAGGAGGGTGAGGGAATTTTAATGCAGCTGTTGTCTCCATGTATATACAGTATATCGAGCCAAATTCTGTTATGATTTTGAGTTTGGTCCTGCAAAGCAACATCAACTCCCATTGGGCCTGATTCTGTTCCCACCAAAGTCAATGGCAGATTCTCATTGACTTCAAATTGATGCAGTTCTTCTCAGGATCAGACCCCTCAATCTTTCTACCAAATAATGTCTCCAGTGCTTTAACCTGTACTTACATATGCAGTTCCATTGACTTGAACAGATTTGTGCACAGATACTCTAAGGTTTTATTTTACTCCGGAATGCACATTTTGAAAAACAGCTTATGGGTATGTCTACATTGCAGTTGAAAACCCGTGACTGGCTCATGCCAGCTGATTCGGACTCTGGAGCTTGGGCTAAGGAGCTGTTTAATTGTGGTGTAGACGTTTCAGCTCAGGCTGGAGCCTGGGCTCTAGGACCCTGCAAGGTGGGAGGGTCACAGAGATCGGGCTCCAGCCTGAGCCAGAATGTTTACATCACAATTAAACAGCCCATTAGCCTGAGCCCTGTGTCAGCTGGCACAAGCCAGCTGTGGGTGTCTAATTGCAGTGTAGATCTATCCTAAGTGGGAAAGGGACATTTTTCATTTAGCAAAAAAGGAAGCACTTAACTGATCATTTGTCTTATGTACATTTTCCTATTTTAATGTTTCTCGTGTATTCTTTAGAATGACACACAGCAACAATCTAAGCATGGCTCTGTGGATGACCATAGTCGAGTAGGTTAAAATGGAACCTTTCATAGTGGATGCTTTAAGACTTTTTTTAAAAAATGGTATTTTGATTCATTATTTTATACTTTAGAAGAACTGATGCAGCTCCACCCATAGAAATCACTGAAGCAGAACATCACCTTGAAGAATTTTTTGTTATTTGTAATTTATCTTTTGTTCACCATCATAAATAGGCATTTACTTTTAAAAATGTGTACATAGTTGTTTTTTTCACATTATTTCCTATTGTTAACAAGAACAAAGGGGATGTTAGAGTATTTTTATTTCATTTATATTTTCTAACTTGTCACCCTTGTGTAATCTAAAACAGAAGAAATGTGATGCTTGCATAATTGGTGTTCTTAATGCTGATTCTCTGTTTTGAAAACCAGAATACAAGTGTAGGGCTCAAACCTATGAGGTGCTGAGCATCTTCAACTCCCATTAATTTCATTCAGTACCTTTCAGGGGCTCTCAGCACCTTCCAGGGTGAAATCCATAGACAAGGGTATAAAGCCACTCTCCAAACACCACAAAAAGGCCAGTTTCCTTCCTACACCCCATGACCACATGATTCCTTGGAAATTATCCGGTATATTTCAGTGGAGCATAAGGGTGTGTCCCTGTTTTTATTCAACTTGTTCCTATACATAGCTTACAAATGGAGCCTCCCATGTAGCTCATCAGATCATGTGACATCAAGCAGCCCATATTGTCATGTGACAAACAGGGACTATTTTCTAACTGATTTCATTTAATGTGTTTTATGTAGGGCCGGGTTTTATGGGTGGAGAAGGTGGGGCTTTTTATTTGCTTTTAGAATATGCTGCTTTGCCAGTGGAATAGAATGGACCTGCTTGTTGAAAATGTAAATTATTTTATAAAGGTCCCTACTATTATACAATATAAAGGTTTGCAAAGGAATTTCAGTGCTGATAGATATTTGTATTGTAATTGTTTAGCTTTTGTTGATATTTAATTTCTAAAAAAAAATTAAAACTATTTTTAAATATTGCAAATTCAGTCACAGAAGTGATAAACAGTGCTCCAAAAATCAGTATTTTCTGCCACAGATTCAGATAGGAGCTGGCACAAAGTACCCAGGCTGTCAAGGGTGCTGAGTGACTCCGACAAGGTGCTGAGCACTCTACTCATTCACATGAGTAGTGATTGAAGGTACTTGGCATCTTGCAGAATGCATTTAACACTGTGGCGGATTGGACCTCCGGGGCTCTGGGCATAGTGTAATGTGAAAATAGGGGGACAGGATAAGTGTTAAGAGAAAAGCATTTAGAGTGGCTTGTGGAAACAACTATTGAATTTTCAACATATGCATTTTCAGAGTTACTGTGACTTGATGGAGACTGAAATAGCTACTTGTCTGGAACTATAATAATCATCCATTTCCCTTACATAACTACTTTCTTCTGCTTTTGCATCTTGTGGTGAGCTCAGTTTTGAGGCCTTGGTTTTTGCAAAGCTTTTTTTCCCTTGATGATATTGTGCAAAGCAGGCTTGTTCTTTACTTGCACTGATAGGACATGTTACTTCCAATTAAAATGTAATTCTCTTTAAGTAAATGTCTCTAACATTAACATTGGCTATTAAATGTGATTGTAGATAGCTGTTCTAAACACTGAAAATTATAAAATTACTGCATTTTATGCAAGTTATGCTCGGTTCATACCTGTGTGTATTAGACCAAATTCTCACTTGGATTTACTGTGGTATAAATCAAATCGAATCTGGTGCTTTACATTTCTGTGCTTTTTATCATTGCACTTGAAACTGTAAAATGTTGAATGGTGTTTTGCACCCAACCAATATCAATTTGAGCAGTGGTCTCCAAGCAGTGGGGCGTGCCCTCCTAGAGGAACATTCGGGAGCCGTGGCGAGGCCACGGCCAGCCCCCATGGCGGGTGGGGAGGAAGTATCACCCAGCCCCACTCTGCCCCCAGCTCCACTCTGGCCCAGCCGCAGCTTGGGCCCCTACTATGGCCCCACTCCCAGCCATGGCTGCAGTTCCCGGGGGGAGGGCACGGACAGGTTCCATTATGGGTAAGGGGGAGCATGGCAGAAAAAGTTTGGGGACCACTGAATTAGAGAAAGGGGAGGGGAATGAAATTAGAAAATATGGCTCTCATCCTTTAAAGCAATATATGCAAGCTGGTCCGTGCACCCCCCCCCCCCCCCCCCCAGCTCATTGACTCTACATGAGCACAGGAGTCTGCCTGCGTATTTTTCTTTACAACACTGAGGTCCAAAGGTACAGTAGATAATGTGATTATAAAGCTTGTAATCATTGGGTTGTTGTTCGATATAAATAACCTGCTAGTTTTTAACTTCTGTAGGAAGCCTGGAAACATGCCATTGAGAAAGCTAAACACATGCCTGATCCCTGGGCAGAATTTCATCTTGAGGACATTGAAACAGAATATGCCACACGTTATAGGTCTGTAGATGTTTCTACTTCTAATAGTGATGTTAAGCAGATTCCATTGGGTTACATGTGTATATTTCAAAGGATTATGTTCATTTTTTTTATACAGTCTGTGTAATTATCTAGGTAAATAAGTCCATGGCAAGAATATGTCTAAAATGAAACTAACTAGCATTTATAAAGACTGTACTCGCTCAAAAAATAGTGTAACATTTTAGAATCTCTCCCACTTTAGCCATGTCTAAATCCCAGCATTGCAAGAAGCAGACTGGAAGTAAATGAGAAGGGTGTTGCTGATTGATTTATAAATATTCCTTAGAATTAATCCAATAAGGAAAGAAACAAAATCATTATGGCATTTGAAGCTATAAACAGTTCTGCCTGTTTGTAACACTTTGTGCCTTTCCTGAAATAGCAGTTTCTTTGGCCTGGTCTACACTAACCCCCCAATTCGGACTAAGGTACGCAACTTCAGCTACGTGAATAATGTAGCTGAAGTCGATGTACCTTAGTTCGAACTTACCGCAGTCCAGACGCGGCAGGCAGGCTCCCCCGTCGACTCCGCGTACTGCTCTCGCCGAGCAGGATTAACGGAGTCGACGGCGAGCACTTCTGGGTTCGATTTATCTCGTCCAGACAAGACGCGATAAATCGAACCCGGACGTTCGATTGCCAGCCGCCGAACTACCGCGTAAGTGTAGCCAAGCCCTTTATGTGGACGTGCAGCAGTGCTCCATGAGGCTGGAACATAAACCCTTAAAAGGAACAGAATAGCACAGCATAGTGTATGTGCTGAAACCAGTCCTGGTCCCTGACCTGCGTATGGTACTTTGGGCACATGCTTTGCCAAAGCATTTACACTGCACAGCCATGAAGCGTTTTGTATGTTTTGAAATTTGAGGCACTGACATTTATTTACTTCTTGTGCATTTTTAATAATGAAAGTGCTGAAATAGCCCAATAAAAAGAGCAGGGTCTGGTTTTGCTTCCCCTGAAAGCTGTGCTGTATAGGCTATCAAGGGAAGTAACTTGTAGATAGAATGGCTGGGCTGGCATGGTTTTTGAGGGTGGAGGAGGGAATCTATCCAGGCTGGTCAGGAAAGGCAAGCTAGAAACAATCATGTGTTGCGGATACAACGGTCTTGATTCTTAGTTAGTCCGTTCCTGTGCTTGGGAGAGGAGGGGCAAAGCCAGCTTTGTGCTCCCTATATTTTAGGGTTGCGCAGAGGCATGCCCAGCTCCTGGTGTAAGATTTAGTAACCTAAGGGCTACTCTAATTTATGCTTTGCTTCTCACAGTCCCCTGTGGACCTTGGGAGGCAGAGAATAGCCATAATCCAGTGCACTCAGGTCATACCCCTGTTGTGCCACCAATCCACCCCTATGCCAGGGCCGGTGTAGAGATCTTAGGCCAGCTCTGCACCAGCCAGGGAGGCCCCCTGTGAAGCAGATATTCTCGGAGGACCATTTCCACCCTCTATACCCTGCAAGAGCAGCCTGGAGGAGCTTTAACATAACAGCAGATCAGGCCCATTTTGTAGTGTGGACAGGGTCTTAGTTTCTGCTGCAGAGTTTACATGGGCTCTGGAGTAGAGGGCTTTTTGTTGGCCGAGCCACAGGGTGGCCTCAGTGTGGCCCTCTGAGGAGGCCATTTGCTAGTGTTCTTTCCTAAGTCGTATATTGGCAACCACATAGATTTGGGGAGTGGAGAGGCTCAGAGTTCTTCTCTCTGCTCTATCTTACAGAACTTTACATCAACTCCCCAGTCAGCTAGGATCAGCTGTGACACGGGGGAAAGTCTTTGGTTCCTTGTGCATTTTACTAAGAGGTGTGAATTCTAATTGTGCAGGTACAACGCAGTTACTGGGGAGTGGGTCGAAGATGAAGTTCTCATCAAAATGGCTTCACAAGTAAGAGCACATTTGTCTCTGTCTTTTCTATTAATAGTAGTAGTAGTGGGGGTATTTATTAGTTCCTTCTTAATATAGACTAAGCTAGGGGAAGGTGCCTAACAGAGGTTTTTTAACAGGGGCTTCCAAGCCTCAGGATCATTCTCTTCATTTTATTCCTCTGCTTTTCCTTTAAGGGTCTGTGCACAGTACTCTTCCCTTCACTGGAGTAGAGCAGCATGTAGGGGCAGCTCTTCCCCAGCCCAGCAGCAGCCATGCAATTGCCAACCAAAGACAAGTGACGTGAGGCATACACTCCCATCCAGGAGTTCAGCATGCTGCCTCCTCAGCACTCCCCACTCCTGCTGGCGTGGGTGTTTTGGGCAGAGCCCAGGACTCTAACCCATAGCCCACTGCCTGGCAGTCTGGCCAGCTTTGTCTTTTTGAGGCTTCCAAATAATTTCTGTTCTTAGGGAAAAAACTGCCTGGGTTTTCTGCTGATGAGGGCAGGACCACCATCACCTACTGCTTAAAACAAGGAGTCACTTGTTTTGGGAGCTGCTTGGTCCATGTTACTGCAGAATGTATTTAGAGTGGTGTCAGTCTGCAGGTCACATTGGACACCCAGGGCTAAATTTGGGAATTTTGAAGTCAGCTGTTTTGGGCAGTCACAAAAAAGCTAACTCAAGCCTGGACGGATATTTTGAATCAGACCTTAAAGAGCAAAAACCTGTCTGTCCTGCAGAGATATTAAAGATCCATGGCACTTTTCCTTAGAAGAGGGAGATTTGCCCCAGGTGCCTTTCCCCAAATTCCCCTTCCCCTCTACTTTGGGCCAATTGGTTACCACCTTCCATTTCAGAGAAGGATACATTTCAAGCTGTGTTGTATGTGGGTAATTTGTGAGGTGCTTGGGTATCTTGCAGGAGGAAAGGGGCTGTGGAAATATCAAATACTGTTAAAGATTAACTTTATGGTAGTGACTGTCTTTGGATTTTTTTCAGCCCTTTGGCCGTGGAGCAATGCGGGAGTGCTTCAGAACGTAAGCGTCCACTGGCTTTTTCTTTTTGGCCTCCTTGTAGCATTTCCTGTAGTTGTGAGTGCAGCAGTTTTAATGTAATTGTTCTCTCTGACATGGGGGAAGGAATGCTGGGTGAGAGCATGGCTGGGTGGAGAACCAGGTTACAGTCCCAGTGGGAGGGCCAAATTGTGCCTGGCCTTTGCATGGGTGTGCAAGGAAAGGAGGACAAGGAGCCTCCTAGCTATGCTCTCTGACAGAGGCCAGGCACAATTGCAGTTGTTTCCTTCTCCCTGTATCCTGCCGGGGTACTAGACACAGCATAGAGAACACCACAGAAGGGACAGCGTGCTGCATTCTCCTAAGGGATAGTAGAGTGAGTGTGCTCGGGGGATGCAGTGAGCATGCTTGGTGAATGCTGGGAGATGAGGCATGATCTCTCCTGGAGCACTCTTGGAACAGTAGCTTTGAATAGTCCCAAACAGACATAATTAGTTGCTTAATTCTTAGATCCATAAAAGTTAGGGCTGGAACTTGCCTCTTCCACCATCTGCTGTAGCTTAGCCGCTCACACAGATGTTCCTAGAACAGTGGGTTACCAGTTTGCTGGAACGGTCCTGAATGGGATGGGACTGCAGGGGTCTGCAACTCTTGGAGGGCAAATGCAGGCCCATGGTTATGCAGATATAAGGGGGAGGAATAGCTGGAATCAGGGGAAAGAGATACCAGAAATTCCCAGTTCTAACCAGAAGCCTATCGTGCTGAGAGTTAAACGTGAATCAGATGCTATAGAATAATCACCATGACTGTGTTCTAAGCAAGGTGGAACTGGAAGAAGAAGAAGAATCATTCTTCCCAATAAGTGAAATTGCTGGATGGGGAGGGTTTCTCTTTGCTCAGAGAATGTTTGAGGATACAGCTATATGTACCAGCACCTTGCAGTAGATTTGTTTGCACTAGAAAAGAATCCCCTCCCTTTCCAGTCTCCGGATGCTAATGTCTCCTAGAAAGTACACATGTGCATGCTTCAAGCAGCTCCCCCTTCTCTCTGACTGCTGGATCCAGATGATTGGGATTTAACATCTGGTTTCATTTACGGGGAGAGAGAGAGAGAGAAGCTTCCAAGTGGTAGCAGCTCAATGTACTGAATATCCAGGTAAACAGGACAAAGTAACCGTTAAACCCGCTACTTGGGCCTGAGTGGATTTAGAAGCAATGCGAACAGTTTCTGTTCATGCAAAACCAGATGCAGTGGAAGCTTTGGAAGCAACAAGTCTTAGTTTGTCCTGTTTGCTTTCAGCTCTTGTTTGTAAATGACCAAATTCCTCTTTGTGTCCCTGGCCTAAGATACTGTCAATGTAAATTGCATCTCACCATTATGTCACTACCTCAAACTTTTGTTCTCCAACAAGTTTCACATGTGTGTTTCTTTAGCTTCCTTTCTCCTGGATTTTACAGAGTTCATTTACAGTTGTTCGTTGATATTTCTCATCCATGAGCCTCTTCTTTTATGTCCTTATGACTCAGGGGGCTCTATTCTGATTGCTGTGGACTTGCATGGAGATCTCTTTCCCCCACACTCAGTAGAATGGCAGCAAGGTGCTTAGCAAACAGTGGAGAATGCTGGCTGCAGGAGAGCATGTGAGCTGGCTTCTCTTTGGAGGAAGAGATTGATTCCCTGGAGAGCCAAGCTGCTCTGAAACCCTTGTTCGAACTCTTAGAATCTTTCATTTTTGCCTGTTTACCCCTTCCTTTGAGGGCCTGTGTCACAGCCACTGTCTGTCTGCCCCAGCAGGTGTGTGGTGGGCTCCCTTCCTGGGCAGCAGTAGCTCTCCAATATTTTCGCTCTGCACTACTTGCCAAGTAGTGCAATTTTCTCATGGGCTCCCCTCCACTCCCAACGTGTTGGGAAGGAGAGGAGTTTAACTGGCACTGCTTGGCTCTCAAAAGTGTCATTCTGCAGATCACCAAAAAGGTTCTGTGTACCATCGCTGACCACTGGTCATAGTTTGAGAACCACCAGGAGCTAGCTGGACATGACTTCAGACACTACTTTACCTTCCCTACCTCATCCTCCAGACTGCTGCTGCTCACCCCCAATTTTGCCAGGAGCTTCTGCTTCTGGGCTGTCTTCAGATCTTTTATCATCACCTCTGTTAAATTAAATCACCCAGCAGAAAGACCATGTGCACCTTCTTTCTTTCTCCCTAAGCCCCATATGAATAGGCATAACACACCCTACTATTGGCCTGCTGGGGAAAGGAGCGAGTGAGTGGAATAGAGGTCCCCAAACTCAAAAGTATTGCCTGTGAGGTCTAGAAACCTATTGTTTTCTAGTTGACCTGTATTTTGGCATCCCCTGCAGCCTCCCATGCACTTGCATTAGTTGGCATCCAGCAATCCCTCTGCAGTCAGTCTTTCTTTCTTCACTCTTAAGTGTTTACATCTTAAGGACTCATATGTTGACAGAGCTTTAGAGGTGCAGCAAAAGGATTCCAATCTGCAACACCTGTTGCTCGCCATAAGGTGACTGAGTAGCTATTCTTGTGTTATATAAGCAGAAGTCTGCCCTTATCAGAGGAGAAAAGGGCTGTTTCCTCTCTGTTAAAGTTTTAAAATCACCTTTAATTTTCTGCAAGACAAAGTGATTGGCTTAGAACAAGTGCTTGAGACAAACACCATTGACTCATGCATTGGTTTGAGATCAGAAGGGAAGTGAGAGGGTAGGGAGCAGTACTACATAACAGCAGCCGAGCCATGTGTTTGTTCTGCTGTGTGCAGGCTGTCTTTTAGCATGTTGCAAAGCGTTCATGCAAGATGCTGCTTTCTCCCTCCTCCTTGATATGTGCTCAAATGTCTTTTTCAGCTCGAATATCTGTTCAAACTCATCAGTCAGATCCCGATGTAGGTTGCTGTTGAGGGAAGAATTTGGCACATTGAATTTTGGTGTTTTGGGAGGCGAGGGAATGGGAAATATTGAATCAAAGTTCTCAGTTCCCCTTTTATCTGCAATTGGTTTGCCTTGCAGGAAAAAGCTGTCCAATTTTTTACACACTCAGAACTGGAAAGGTGCATTTAACTATGTTGCCAAGCGATACATCGAGACTGTAGACAGGGATGTATACTTTGAGGATGTCCGACTTCAAATGGAAGCAAAACTTTGGGGAGAGGAGTATAACCGGCACAAGCCACCAAAACAGGTACCACAAAGCACCAAGCGAACCAATGAGCAAGAAATTCAGTTTTTCTGTTTTAAGGGGTGAGTTTTCAAACCAGTTCATAGGGATTTATCTGTGCAAATCCCATTAAGGTTAATGCCAATTAATTGCTCAGATAAAGCCGTATGGCCCACGCTGAACATTTTTCATTAATTATTTTTATGGTAGTTGAATTTTAACAAAGAAAAAGTGCAGAAAGCGTTCATGCTTTCTAAGGGCATTGTATGCAAATACTTAACCTACCAACAGAGGACAGCCAAAAGCAAAGTTAAGGCATTATAGTCAAGATTTCTAGACACCTGCTCCAGGGATATCCCTGCTGTAGCGAGAACCAGGAATGCTACAAAATGTACTTCTAGCTGCAATACATTTGTGTTTGCCTAGCAAATACTTAATAGATGGTATTTCAGAGGAGGCAAGAACTTCCCAAACATAGATGTCTGAGGAATGGAAAAAGGATCTACCAGCAATGAAAATTAAGAGTCATATTCTGGCTTTGGAATCACATGTATGGCTCTGAATTTACTTTTTGAGGAGCAGACCATGCATATTTGAGGGTGCAATAGCCCTTTATTGCTAAAGAGATCTTTCCCCCATACTTCCAAGTGATCTTCATTTTGAGCGGCAAATGTACTGGCCATCAGGAGGTTCTTCTGCAAATTAATCAGCTAGATCCAATCACTTAAAGAGACCTGTAATGGTTTCTCCTTTGGAGGTAGGGGTTTCTAAAATCACCCTGAATTTGTGAATGGTAAAAGACAAAGGGCAGGTCTTCACTCCATTGCTGTAGTGCATGCACTAGTTACTGCAAATTGTATGACACGTCCATCTGTGTGTGAGTGCGGGTATACAGATTGTTCATAAGACACTTCAGAAGTCCCCAGTAAAAATCAAAAATCAATGTCTGCTAAAAGCTTTTCCGAAGGATTTGTCTTTTGTTCTTTCAAGCAAAAATAGAAGTGAGTTGTTTTTCAGGGACTGCTGCTGCTTTATGTAATTCTGCCAGCAACCCCAAAAGCACATGACTCTTCACTCTCATTGTTAAATAAACAAGTCTTTGCAACTGTTCATTGCCAAAGTTTGCTTAGCTGCACAATTCACATGCTTTCTTCTTGATTTGAACGGAGTGCTCCTTTGTCAAAATTTCCTGCTTCCTTTCCCAGGTTGACATAGTGCAGACCAGCATTATTGAAATGAAAAACAGACCTGGAAAGCCCCTCTTTCATTTGGAACATTACATAGAGGGCAAATACATCAAATACAACTCAAACTCTGGATTCGTACGAGATGACAACATTCGCCTTACCCCACAAGTGAGACCTTAGCGCTGCTCGGAGTGCTCGCTGCTTGCTGCAGGGATTTGCTTGGCTTTACTGAGAAATCCACTTGTTTTTGCCAAGAAAAGACATTGCAGATTTTCAAGGGTGGTGCAGAATTAATGTATCCAGTTACAGTACAGGCTTTGTCATTTAGGGCCTGATCCTGCAAGATTCTGAGTGCTTCCTGAGGATTGCCTAGAATACTCAGGTTACACAGGCTTCAGTGGGAGTTGAGGGTGCTCAGCACCTCGGTGAAAGCATTCAGCACCTGGTAATATTGAGCCTTATTTTAGTTAATATCCAACCTTAGCAGGGGCAGATTTTGCAAACTCAGATTTTAAAAGAAATAAAGGGTTCAAGCTTTAGATTCTGAATGGTATTCTACTAAATCAGTATAATAGATAAGAACAAGGGGGCAGATACTTGGCTGGTGTAAATCAGCATAGCTCGGTTGTCTTTGGCCAATTTACACCTGCTGAGGATCTGGCCCATTAATTCCAGCCTCTGAATAAGTGAACCAGGAGTTGTGTTTCTGTAGCAATAAAGCAGCTTACTCAAATAAACAAACAACCCATGTGAGCCATGTAAATCTCATGGTTCTAATAAAAGGATTAAAACAAATGGTAGAAAGCGCCACACAAGCAACATTTTAAAGGTTTCTAATATTCACCTCGTTGCTTAAATGTGGATGGAGGGTTTTATGTCCTCCATTGGCTTTTTGTACCTTGTGGAATCAGCACTATTCTTTCAGAGGTTGGGAACAAAATGTTTCATAAGATTTCCTGCACTAAAAATGTTTATCTAAACAAAGTGCATTATCCTCAATGAAAAATATTAACTAAAAACAATGGTGTAAGCCTAAAATTAAATACAGAGTCCTTCTGGAGGCCTTCCCAGGAAGTGCCAAATGTCCCAGCTGTATGCAAAAGAGCAGGATTATTTTTGTGCTTGGAACATTTAAAATGCAAAATTTAAAGAGCCCAGTCATACATTTTGCAGTCTTAATTATGTTCCTAGAGCCAGATCACCGCACCTTATAGGACAGCTCACACAAGGGGGCCCTAGAGAAAGGAAAGCTCTGTGAACATGCTTACATTTCCCTTTGGCACTTGGGGAATGGGGTCTGCCTACCCACAGAAGACACAGGGGTCTGCCCCCAAAACTCCATACCCCTGAGATCCAGAGGTGGAGGGCTGTTTGTGTTGAGCCTCTGTGACTCCACATCCTGCTGCTGCTCTCCTTAGTTCTGTCCTTCGCAACACCTGTCTCTGAATTCCACTTTTAAAGGAGTAGGGCTCCATCGGAAAATAGAATTCCCAGTATGGGAGGAGGGAACGATGCTTATCCCCTTCAGTTCGCCCACTTGGCCTTCCCATTCTTGCCTCACAGCCCATCCACTCTCCACTATGTGGGGTCCAGGCTGGAGACATGCCCCCCTTTCCATGTTAGAGATGGGCTTACAAAGGGTCCCCTCCCCACGTTGGTCCTGGGGAACAACCCTCCCTTCCCCAAGTATTTAATTTTAGGCTTACACCATTGTTTTTAGTTAATATTTTTCATTGGGGATAATGCAGCTTCACATACAATCTGCAGAATAATGTTCAGCCAGTTAGTTTGCCAACAATAGACTGTGCTTCTTTCCTGCCTTTGAGTTAAAATTAAAGGCCACATGCCAAATCCTTCTGGCTTTCCTACACAAGCTGTCCTGTTGACTTCCTATGAGTAAGGCAACGAGGATTTGCCACCAAGTGTGGTCTTGGATTGATTCCCTCTCAGAGGGCTGTACCCTACATTTGCAAGGGATGGACTCTCTTGTAATAGGACTTTTCCATCTCTAGCTATTATCCTTATATTTACACTGGGCCTAATTCACCAGTGGCTCACTCCAACTTTACACTGGTTTATCTGGTTTATCAGTGGTGAATCAGGCCCAGGATGTCATAATGAATTGTCTTTAAGGTGTCAATGAAAAAAATTAAAATAGAAAAATAAAGTCAGGTATCTTGTTCTCAATAAAATGAGGATTAAGTTTCCTCGTTCACATCCTGTTCGCCCATTTATATTGTCTTGATTTCCTTCTCCATCACTTAATTATTTTACAATTCCCTACAGGCCTTTAGCCACTTCACATTTGAGCGTTCAGGACACCAGCTCATTATTGTTGATATCCAGGGAGTTGGCGATCTTTATACAGACCCTCAGATCCACACAGAGAGTGGCACAGACTTTGGAGATGGCAACCTAGGTAAAATCAACAGTGCGAGATAATATTTTTATGAATGCTTTTTCTCCTTCTGAGCAGTCTGCTGAGCAGCACTAACATGGGTATGAGGAGTGCAGGCAAACTTCTGATGATCAGAATACGAACAACTGGGAAATTTCCACCTCCAGTGCCTGCTAATTTGTGTCATTGTGTATCGGAAGGTACCCCAACAACCATATGTGAAGCTCTGCAAAATGGTGGATTTAGTTGACTCAGGGTGGCTGTTTTAAAAAGAAAAACATTTTCCGCATCCTGCCAGCTCCAGTCTTAAGCCAGCAAAGTTATGTAATTAACAAGTTTCCTGCAGTTGAGAGCAGTAAATTCCCCGCCAAATCACTAGAATGCATCCAGCAGAGTGGATGGAGGAATAACCTTGTTTACAATTTAAGCTCCAGTTGCTCTCACATTCATATCTGCCTAGAGTTTGTGTGAGTCTTTTGTATGGGATTGAATTTTGCCCTGTTTTTTTAATTGTTTATTGCAATATATCTTACATTCATTAGAGCCAGAGCTTCTAAGATTTTAACATTTTTGCACACATTGATTTAAAGGGATGATAGAGAAAAGCTATCCGAGATTTTAAAATAGAAAGGGTGTGTGTTTGTTTTGGAGCAGTTCTATTTTAGGCCTGTAGTATTTTAAAATTGAAAGGTGATCGAGAATATTGTGGCATAGTTGCATGAATAATTTGAAGGAAGGCATTTAGGGCTTCTAAAATCTAATCTCTTGTTGATAAAATATTTCTTCACTAAATTCTTTTATTATCCCCAGGTGTACGGGGTATGGCTTTGTTCTTTCATTCTCATGCCTGTAACAAGATTTGCAAAAGTATGGGACTTACACCTTTTGATCTTTCACCTAAAGAGAAGCATGTCTTGGATCATAGTAACAAACTGCTTGTAAGTTTCTTTGTGCTAAGTGTAAAATATAGTAGTCTGATGCTGAGTTATCCACTATTGGTTCCTAAATTGACGCTGTAGATATGAGCATGAAACCCTATATCATGTTCATAAAATAGATCTTAAAGCACCCAAACCATTAATGGTTTCTGAAGATCATGGTGACAACAGATAATTATGGGAACAAAGACTCAAATTGCTCATTCTTTAATTGAACAAAACTCCAATTGTTTTCTACAGGAATTTTACTTGATTAAGGAATGCAGAATCTGGACTATAGTTTTGGGGTGAAATTCTGGCCCCACTGAAATCAATAGCAGAACTCCCATTGACTTCAGTGGGGCTAGTATTTCATCTGTTGTGTGTTTTTCATTAATACATACATATATACATGCACATATATACATATATCTATATGTATGAGCCCATTATTAAATATTTGTGTGTGTTCATATACACACCGTATTCAGAATATAGTGAAGGAAAGCATGAGTGATAGGATTTTCATGTTCCTTTACCAAGGAATCTGCTCAGACAATTGTACGTGGCACAGAGGAAAAATGTGGCAGTAGCCGGGTGAGAACGATCTCCGGTAGTCGGCCTCCTCTGCTTTTCCGCCTGTCTGAAAATTCTGGAGATGAGAGCATGAGTGATGTGGCATTTGACTCCTTACCCTCTTCTCCCTCCTCAGCAACACCACATAAAATGGACATGCTTCGTGAGTGAGCCATCTGCCTTCTCTGTATACAACTTTGTGAAAGTTAGTTTTGGGCTCCTGGGTGTTTCAACAAAAACTGATTTTAATTTTATTGAGTGTCAAGTTTTATTTATTCCAAAAGCTCCTCTTCCATCATTGCCATGTCTAAACACATTTCTGCTAAGTAATAATAGAACCAAAAATATGTCTGTATTTCAACTTAATGAGGTGTTTTCATGAAAACCCTTTAATAGAAGTAAGATTATGTTACCCACAGCTCCTTCCTGACATGTCATCATCTATTTCCAGAATAACAAACAAAAATTTATTCTTCTTAGACTGGCCTGTGTTCAGTGAAGTGGATAACTTGGTTCACAAAGACCACGATCATCTTGATAACCAAAGGGTAAGTGGTTTTCTGAAAAAGGATGAGTTTGCAGTTGCTTCAGTAAATGATTCTTTAAAGGACTGCCTGTGGGCATCATTCAGTAAAAACAATAAAAACTGTGTGCCTGTCCTCAGTGCTGTAGAAAGCCACATAAGCTGTATGCACCAGCTGTCCCTAATAAAGGGAGAACATTTCATATTTTAATCAAAAATGTGACCATTTATTCACTCTGTTCCTCTAGAAGTTCATTTATGTCCAACACATTTTAATGCAAAGTAAAGGTGTCTATCCATTTCCTTGCACCAATGTCATCTGTCTGGGGCTTGTGCATGCTTCTGTGGTGTGGAAGCCAGATAACATCCTCATGGATTGTCTCTGTGAATGCCAGTTAGCAAAACTCACTTGAAAGAACAACTACAGGCTCTTTAGGGTATTTTCCTAGTCTAGGCAGAGCCTTCGCAACTGAGACTTCTACTCCTCCTTAACTGGACACAAAGCATCCAAGAGAGGACACACACAAACAAAGTCAACCTTCCTCTTGGCCTTCATTGAAGTTAGTGGCACTTTTGCTTGATTGAGGGTCTGCAGGATGAGATCCTTACAAGAGAATGTACTGATACTCTGATGCTGTGCCTTTATTTTGGTGTTCTGTAGGACTCTGAAAATGGTGGAGACAGTGGGTGCCCCAGTGAAAAGAGAAGTGACCTGGAAGATATGGATCATCGAGAAAGGGTAAGGATCTTTATTTTGGATTTAACAAGGCCCCGTGGGGTCCCCACTCCAATTGAAGTCAGTTTAGTAAAAGCGTTTGCATTTCCTTTTCATCCTGTTGATCTGACCTGTGCAATGAGTGAATGAACAACAATTGGAAAGATGTTCCCATATGTTTTAAAATAGATTGTTCAACTCCAATATGTTATTGCAGTTGCTTGCAGGGAAAGAGTATTTCCAATATCGCCTTAAAAATACTCCATGTGATTGCATGTTGTTTCTTGAGGTGCTCTGTATTGTGCTTTACAATCATGCATTGTGAAAGGTTACTTGTTAGAATGAAGATCACTTTCAAAGACCACCACTATCTCACCACCTGCTTTCCAGGTTTGCTGCATGTTATATGACCTGAGTCATCACACAGGTTAATGTTGCAGTCAACTATTAACATACTTGTACAGAATTTCTATGGGGCTGTTGCTTACTCTGATAAATCATAAACTTTTAAAGAAATGTTTCCTGTCTTAAATATTTTAAATAGCTTTTTGGTTGGTGCAGAGCAGAGCAAATATGACTGTGCTTAAAATTTTGTCAGATCTTTTGCAACAAAAATGTCATATTTGAGGAGACAGATGACATTTTTGTCTGTCTAATGGAATAATTCAGATTATAGGATTAAAGTTTTGGCACGAAGTTTTATCAATTCAACAGGTTTCTTTCATAGATTGCAACATAATTGGGGGGAAAACAATATAAGTTATTTTCATCATAGTCTCTTAATTTTGCTGGTAAAAAAAATTGTTCCTTAGCAGTGGAAGGAACACACCAGACATAAATTAAATGATACAAATCTTTACATTAACATAGGGCCATTCAAACTACAACCGAAGACGTGAATCTGACGAAGACAGTTTGGGAAGTTCTGCAAGGGTAAATAGAGCAGAAATCTCTGCAGACAATAGTTTACCATTCTGGCCTATTTTTTTTATCTGTCACCTAACTTCACATGACTACATCAAAAGTTAATTTTCTTTCCTTTTAATTGCTGATTAAAAGTTTATATTAATAATTTTCACCTATGTTGTTTCCCTTTTCTAAATTTTTCAATGAGAGAAAAACACTGTTGTAAATAAACCCTCTGTGACCACTGAAAACAGTCCCTTGAGTAAACTAATGATTCTGCATGAATTTCTCACTTACACAATTATTATGTTTTTGTTTCCTTTACATAACAAGTTTTGATTTCTTTTCTGTGCTATATTTGTTGCACTGTGCCCTAAACATGGTTGGATGATCTTTTTTGTAAAGCCTACAGTTCTTGAAGTATGTTGAAATAGCTGTTGGTGCTATGCATTTTCTCTGATTTTAAAAAAAGGATCTGTTTTCACATTTTTACAAAATGTAACTTTTATAATAATCTGTTTATTAAAGATATTCTGTGGTTATAGAAATAAAACCAAGGTCATATATTGAGCAGAAAAAGGAAAAGAGATTTTTGACAGCAGTCAAAAATTACTTTAAAGGTTCTAATTAGAATTTCAGAGTTCTTGCAATGTGTTTAGTTGGAGGAAATTAAAATAACTGTAATGGACTGAAATTCTACATAAAACATATATTATGAGGTTTTCTTTAATAGGGATAATTTTGTATGGTTTTGTATTGTGCTAGTGATTCCCATCCACCCATGGTCGTGAAAAATGCAGTTTATTAAGAAGTATTACAGCTATTTAGTTACAGTTTGAATCGGACGAATCTAGCAAACCCCAGCACACGTTTGCCCAGACTCCATAGCGTTTTTATTGAGATGATTTTAATTTTCCCCGATACTGCTGAGCATGAGCCATATCTAAAATGCTATTATTTAAATCCCCAATCCAGCACAGCACTTAAGCACATGCTTAACTTTAAGCATGAGCAGCCCCATTGACTGCAACAGGACTATTCACATGCTTGAAGTTAAGCACAGGCTTTGCTGGATCGGGCCTAACTGTGGTGCCTTGTTTTAGCTGCTGTGATTTTAAGGTTGCAAAATGTGAAGGTAATTTTGTTTACTGCCTTAGTGTGCTTAGAAATGGAGAGCTGCTCTGAGATTTTGGTGAGAGAAGTGATTATATTTTTGGGTAACTACTAACATGCCTTTTTAAATCAGTACCCTAAATTAAAAGGTTTGCTAGGAAAACAATAGCTTTAACAGACACTTCAGTTTCTGAGGGGTAACATAGTTAAATGTCTTGACGCCGTTTTATTTCAAATACAAGTTATAATACAAGTTTGGGGGTTTTCTTAGGTCAGTGTGGAGAAGTGGAATCTCTACAACTCTTCCAGAGTCCACATCCATAGACCGTCCTGTGTTGCAGTGGAAGTTCAGAGACTCAATGCACTGGAATTTGAAAAGAAAATTGGGAAATCCATCCTTGGGAAGGTGTTGATGGTTCTTTTAATTCTGTTCTTTCCAACTTGAGAAGTATAATTTATTATTGTTTATATAGTAACAACTGCCCCCTCGACGAGCTGGCAACTGTACAGACAGGCAAAGAGCAATGTTGATATATTAGGGAGAGTCCATAAGCCATTGGGCAAATGGGGTGGGGGCAGTCTACAAAAAGCCCCAATGCTTGAGATCAGTTCCATGTCCCTTTCCTCAAGTGGAGTTTATTACTGAACAGAAGATTTTAAACAGCTCAAAGTAATAGAAAATACTTGGAGTGGAATCCTTTCCCCATATAAGTCAATGGGAGTTTTGCCCTTGATTTTGGTGGAACCAGAGTTTCAACCTTGGTAAGAGACCTTTCCCACTTTCTGCAGGTGGGAAAGGGGATGACACATCTCCCTCTCCTCTGCACTCCCCTCCCCAGATAGACCTTTCTTAGCTACTGTAGTGTTCCAAACTAGAGATTCTGTGTGCTAGGGCCTCTCCTGTTTGCTGCCCCTACATACAAGGCAAAAAGCCTTATATTTGATTTCCTGTAGGACAGTGCTTTCTCATAGTCATTTGCCCTGCAAGTGCAGCTCCCTGTTTTAAAGGGCCCAAGGGCCATAATAGGTGCACTGCGACATGCACGTGTGCCCCAGTGATCTGTTAGAGTCCCACAGTTAAAGGCACATTGGTGAAGCAAGGTGGTGGAAGCTTGTGTGACAACTGCCTCCTTGCAGACCTGGGTCTTTTAGCTCAAGCAGTAGAGACTCCTAAACTGTTATGTGGTCCAGCCACTAGAGGAAGACACTGTGTAAGTGGGGTTTACAGTTGCTGCTGGCCAGCCTATGTCTGTTTTATAGACAAAACAGAGTCTGTTTGTCCTGAGGATTATCAAACTGGCTCCCTTCACAAGCACTGTGCACGAGAGTGAATTTAATCACTTGCTTTCTTCACCTCCTCCCTCCCAGTATACTTGTCTGCAAAGCAGTTAAGCACATGGTTAATTTTAAGCCCCAATCCCCTGCCCCAGCGCTGAGCCCCCCCCAAACCCAGAGCCCCTTCCTGCACCCCAAACCCCTCATCCCCAGCCCGACCCCAGAGCCTGAACCCCCAGCTCAGAGCCCTGACCCCTCCTGCACCCCAGCCCTGAGCCTCCCCTCAAACCTGGAGCCCCCTCCTGCACCCCAAACCCCTCATATCTGGCCCCAGCCCAGAGCCTGCACCCCAGCCCAGACCCCTGACCCCCTCCTGCACCGCAACCCCCTGCCCCAGCCCAGAGCCCCCTCCCACACCCTGAACCCCTCATTCCCAACCGTCACCCCCACACCCCAACCCTCTGCCCCAGCCCTGAGCCCCTCCCAAACCCCTCATCCCTAGCTCTGTTGCGTCACGGGCATCAACAACTTTCTTCAACTGGGTCGCCAGAAAAAAAAGTTTGAAAACCACTGCATTAGAGCCACAGTTGGTATGTCTGTTTAACTTTTCTAAATAAAATGTCACTCATGCTGTGTTGTAGGTCCATCTGGCCATGGTTCGCTACCACGAAGCTGGACGTTTCTGTGAGAAGGATCAGGAGTGGGATCAGGAATCCGCTCTTTTTCACCTGGTGCATGCTGCTGATTGTGGAGAACTGGAAGCCATCGTTGGGTTAGGACTCATGTATTCCCAGCTGCCACATCACATTCTTTCAGAGGTCACTTCAGAGGTATAGAAATACTGAAAATACCAAAATACAAAGTAAAGCATCCTGGGATCGTTTGTGTCCTGTCTAGTCTAGGAGCAGCAGACCATCCTGCCGAGTGATAATACTAATATTATATTCACTGCGATATCCAACAATCCCAGGCATGCATTTGGAGGGAAGAAGGGTGGTCCCTTGTGATTAAAACCTGGAACTAGGAACAAGATAACCAGCTTCTTTTCCTGTCTTTGCCACAGATTAATTTCATGGTTCTAGATAAGTCACTGAGGCCTATATTTTCAAAACTGGCCTCTGATTTTGGGTCCCTCACTTTTTGGTGCCCAACTTGGACACCTTGGACCTGATTTTTCAAAAAGTGTTGAAGACCTGCAACACCCATTGACTTTGTTTGGGGTTGTGGGGGTTGTACCTACAACTAAGGGAACGAATGATGGAATTTTAGATACATCCATTTTAGTATTTGTTTCTGCTTTTGCCTTCAAAGGACACAGAGGAAAACCGAGGAAAAGGATTTGATTATTTACTGAGAGCAGCAGAAGCTGGAGACCGGCCTTCCATGATTCTGGTAGCAAGAGCATATGACACAGGTGTAAATCTTGGTTCAAACAGGTACTGTGTGTGTGTGTATGTGTGTGTGTGTGAGCTTGTATGTGTGAATGAATAACTTATTGTAGGTTAGAATGTTTGATTGCCCATGCAGAAGATTTTTTTTAATTGCAGGGCTCTCACTTACATGACTGCTAATTAGTAGTAGTAGTATTTACTGAATTTTATGGAGATACTTCAAATTTACACAGGTGTAAGTGAGAGCAGAATTTGTACTATAATATTATATCACCACAGAAGGGAAGAGTTACACAGATTGAGAGACAGATCCTGTTCTTGGATACTTGCGTTGCATGTCCCATTGATGTGAATGGGAGCTGTGTGTGCATGTTTGAATTTGGCCCTGATATTCAAGTCACACTGGTTTATATGTGAATAAGGCTAAGAGATTGCTGCCCCCACACCTCAGGGTAGCTGCAGTAACCCTGGGATGCATACCCTCACCCTCCAGGGGCAATGGCTGATGAATCCACATAACAGTCTAATTGTCCCTGCACATTGGAACCACACCATTGCTGCTGCTTTATGGGGCGCACTCCACCCCAAAAGAGCAGGCAGGATTTTCCACTAAGGCTTACATAGGGCTTGCACAAGCTTGATGCACTATAGCGACGTTCCCCCTTACTTATGGTAAGGCCTGAGGCTTTCTCCTCTGAGGTCAATGGTAAAATTGCCATTGGCTTTAATGGGAGTAGGGCCAGGTCCTCAAAAAGTGAGGGTCAGTGAAAAAATTAGTATAAAAAACTGTCAGTGTGAAATGTAGTCACTTAAAAATTGAGTCACTTCAGGTGAGTTTTACCATTACATTTTCCTGTTTTAAAAAACATTATTGTTCCTTCCTTGTTGCATTGTGAAAGACCCAAACAACCGGGGAAACAGACAGACTGACACAAGGAAATACTGAAACTGCCTGTAAACAGTGCTCTAAAATGTACAAAGTAAATACATTGAAAAGATAGAAGAAGAATCATTTTTCTAATCACTTTCAGTCATTGTCATTCTAGTTACTTTTAATAATGATAGCAAAAGATGTCAGAGAAGAGTGTGATTTTTAAGTTGATGTCATTATTTTAAATCCAGGATGATTTGAAGTTTTAAACTGGCAAATCTCTTTTCATGTGACAAGCACTCTAATTCAGTGGTTCTCAACCTTTCCAGGTTACCATACCCCTTTCAGGAGTCTGATTTGTTTTGCATACCACAAGTTTCACCTCACTTAAAACTGCTTGTTTACAAAATCAGACATAAAAATACAAAAGTATCACAGCACACTATTACTGAAAAATTGCTTACTTTCTCTTTTTTACCATATAATTATAAAATAAATCAATTGGAATATAAATATTGTACTTACATTTCAGTGAGCTGTATAGAGCAGTATAAATTAGTCATTATCTGTATGAAATTTTAGTTTGTACTGACTTTGCTAGTGCTTTTTATGTAGCCTGTTGTAAAACTAGGCAACTCTCTAGATGACTTGATGTACCCCCTGGAAGACCTCTACATACCCCAAGCATTACGCGTACCCCTGGTTGAGAACCACTGCTCTAATTATAACTTTAAAGTGGCTGGTCTCATTTCGGAGCAGTTTAATGACAATTTTTATAGATAGGCTATTAAGCAAGCCCTGAAAGTCAGAGTTTATAATGGAAAAGGCTGATGCAGCCAAAATTACAACAGGATGGCTCTGACTCAAAAATACATGGTGTGGTTTGCCACAAACTACACAGCATCTTGTTCACTAATTTTGTATATTTTTAAAATGTCATAATTAAAAAAAAAAATACAATATTAGATTAATTGTCCTAAGTACCAAACACACCAGGTGATGGATAAGGGATTATACCCTTCTTCCTTTTGTCTTATTAATAATGCCAGCCTTGAATGGGACATATTAATATAGCCATTCAGCTCAGAATCCAGGAAGATCGTGTGTGTGCATTTGTGATTCTCTCCCAAGATCCAACCACAAACCAAACTGTGCCCACTTAAGATGCCAAAACAAGATGCCACTCAGTCAGTTGCACAGATCTTCATAATATGATCATCCCTTTTAATAATAACAGTCATCCCTTTTATTTCTTATATGTTTTGATCAGCAATGAAACACTTAACAAAACTGATATTAAATTATCATTAGGCTTAAGAATGAACATCATATTGAAATGAATGGGGCAGTTCACACCACAGCTATTTCTTAAGGCTCAGACAGACCTCAGTTTGCACTTGATTTGCAGTTTTAATGTTATCTTTACACGCATACAGGCTAAAGACTTGCTTATTTTTTTTAAAGAAAGCTGAGATTCTAGAATATAAGAATGCAGCCTCCGAAAACAATATGAACTTGTCGAGCCATTGCAATCCATCATTTCATCCCTGTGAATCCCAAATGGATGTAAAGTGAATTTAGCCCCATTCATCATTGGGGGCTGGATCCTGTAATGCATATTCAGTGGGACTAATCACCTGCTTAAATCTAAGCACATAGTTAAGTGCTTTGCTAGATTGGGTCAGTGTGCTCAGCACTTTGCAGGATTGAGCTCTATAGCTCCAAAGTAAAACTTCTTCATTTCCCAGGGTAACCTGTTTTAAAAATTATTTTAAAAATCAGAATCCAAGACTGGAAGGAAGCCCTGCACTGGTACAATGCTGCACTGAACATGACCGATTATGATGAAGGGGGTGAATACGATGGAACTCAGGATGAGCCCCGGTATCTGCTCCTGGCGAGGGAAGCTGAGATGTTAATGACAGGAGGGTTCCACCTGGCCAAGGATCCCCAAAGATCAGGTAGGATGTTGACTTGGTCCGTTCCTGTTGGTGTGCCGTGGCAGTGCCGTGTATGTCCGTTTTGCTTAATATTTGAATGAGTCTAGATACACATTGGGTGATGCTTAACATGCCATTATAAAGGTCTTTGAAGGGTGGGTTTAGGGGACACGGATTTGCTGTACTAGACCTTAGAATGCAATATTCATCCAGAGGGCTCTAAGCTATCTCTCCATCTTAGGTTTTTATGTGCCCCCTCCCTCCCCGACTATAGTATCTGAGGCATTCACTATATTGAATGTATTTATCCTCCCCAGACCCCTGTGAGGTAGGGCAATGCTATTATCCCCATTTTATAGATGGGGACCTGAGGCACACACAGGAAGTCTGTGGTGGAACAGGAATTGTATCCTGATCTCTCAAGTTCCAGGGTCTTCTGAGTCCTGAGCTGGACATCAAGTCCCTCTCCTCATCTTCATCGTCACGCAGAAGGAATCCCACCTCCCCCTCTCACCTGAATGATCCCTAACCTTGCCCGGTTGAACACTGGTGGATTCCTATGGAGTGGGCCAAGTGTCTGCTCCAGGCCTCACCCAAGCAGGCCAGCAGCTTCACACCGCCAGCCCGGCAGCCTTTCTCCCTGCATGTAGTTATTCTGTGCTCTAAGCTGGTCCCTCTCCATCTCATTTGTATCCCCTTCTCTAGTAGTGGGAGACCAGGCACAGAAGAAGTGGAAGTCATTGGCAGAGAGAGTGTGCCAGTAATGAGTAGGCTGATTCAGTCAGGACTCACTGCAGGCAAAAATCCTGATTTGGTTCCTGGAGCCAGCAACTTTCTTTCCTCCTACCAGCTCCCCAAAACCACTTAGGAGCTGGCTTATTCTCAACTTATAAAACAGCTGTGTGTTAGCCAATGCTGTAGGACAGTGCTCTTCGCAATTTTTGAAGTGGGGCCACTTTGGCAAAAAAACTTCAATGTGAGAGCCACATCAACTCAACACTGATGGTTGAACACTCCGAGTTGTTTGTTGGTTGATATGGTAATATTACTGTTCTTGGTAATATTGCTTGGGGTGCAGGAGGAGGTATGGGGGGTGGCTCTGGGAGAGGGCTGGGGCAGGGGCTTGGGGTGCAGGAGGGGGTGAGGGGTGGAAGGTCTGAGAGGGAGTTTGGGTGCAGGAGGGGACTCTAGGCTGGGGCAGAGTGTTTGGGTGCAGGAGGGACTATGGGGTGCTGGCTCCAGGAGGAAGTACGGGGTGCAGGAGGGGATATGGGGTGCGGGCTCTAGGAGGGGGCTTGGCTGGGGCAGGGGCTTGGGGTGCAGGAGGGGGTATGCTCCCTGCCTGCCCTGGCCCCACGCTGCTCCCGGAAGCGGCCAGCATGCCCCCGCAGCCCTGGAGGTGTAAGGCAGGGAGCAGAGGTCTCCACACCCTGCTCCTGCCTGCAAGCACCACCCCCACAGCTCCCATTGGCCAGGAACGGGGAACTGTGGCCAATGGGAGTTGTGTGGGCAGTGCCTGCAGAGAGGGGCAGCACGCAGAGCCACGTGTCCCCCCCAGGGGCCGCAAGGGCGTGTTAGCCCCTTCCAGAAGCAGCATGGGGCCGGGGCTGCCCGAAGTAAGTGCCGCCCCCTTCAATAGGCAGGTTCTGAATAGCTCTTCCACCACCCAACCTGCAGCCTCCCGGAGCCAGCCCCCCAAACCCCTGCCCCAGCCCTGAGCCCCCTCCCAGAGCCAGCCCCCCATACTCCCTCCTTCACCCCAAGCCTGAGCCCCCTCCCAGAGTCAGAACCCCATACCTTCTCCTGCACCCCAAGCCCCAGCCCTGAGCCCCCTCCCAGAGCCCACACCCCCTGCCTTAGCTGCAGCCCCACTGCCGCTGGAGAGCGCGATCGACAGGGAGCCGCACTTAGGGTCCATAGGAGCCACCACTGGCTCGCAGGCCTTGCAGTGAAGAACACTGCTGTAGGATAGGTGAAACTGTAATGGCTCCAGCTAATGTGAGGCAGAACTGGCAAGTGATACTTTGTGGATGCCTTAGACAGTGGACCGAACCAGCTCCGATCCTCCAGTGTGGCAAATCCCTTTTGGCAGCACTGCTCGGCTCCCTTGAAGATCATTGGCTGCAGTGGGAGTTTTGGGTGCTCAGCACCTCGCAGGAGCAGACATTTGACTCTGAGTGCAGGACATTGTAATTGGTTCTATGTAATCTTTGTTTGCTAATAACATTCATAAGATTTTGTTTAGCTGGTTACTGGCCTGTTGCATTTATGATCCTTGTAGGGACATCAGAAAATGTCACTCTGCTGCCATATCAGTAGTTAGCCCTGTCTCTGAATTTTAACATTGTGTGCCAGATTCTTAGCTGGTGTAAATCAGTATCACTCTATTGATGTCAATGAAGCTACCTGGATTTATACCAGCTGAAGGTCTGGCCCTGTAACTTGACGTCCATTTTTCTTTTTTCTTTAACTTCCCGCACCTGTACTGTTTGTAGAGAGGAAGAAACTTTTTTTCTTTGGCCTACTGACCTGACTCTCAAACTGCTTTTCCTAGGTGAGTTGTATACAGAAGCAGCAGAAGCGGCAATACAAGCCATGAAGGGCAGATTGGCAAATCAATACTACCAGAAAGCGGAAGAAGCTTGGGCAATGATGGAGGAATGAAACTTCAAATGAGGCAGCTCTTGTATATTAAAAATAATTTTTATAGACTGTTACTTTGCAAAAAAAAAAAAGATGTATTTTTATGTGTTGTTACTGATTTGTGTTTTTCATATTTTAATTTTCTAACTTTATTCTGAGGGGAAAAAATATACAAATGTAGGTTGTATTTTGGGGATGCTATAAATGTACTTTTACCTATACTTCAAAGCTGCAGTATCTATGAACTTGATCTTTTATAACTTTTAACTGTTAGATGTGAGGAGCCTGATTAATTTCAGAAAAATGAAGCTGATGTCAGCTTGCGTTGCACACTTTTGTTTTACATAGCAGAGTATCAGTGTGTTTATTTCTTTCTACTACTACTCCTCCTCTTCCCCTCCTCACAAAAAACACACATTTCTAAGTTCAAAGCACTTGTACACCAGTATTTGGTTTATTTCAGGCACTTCTTCATTTTCCATGTAAACATACATACAGAAATTCCCTTTTTTAATTCCCCTTGTGAAATAAACCCAAGAACCGGAGCAATCAGGAATGGAATTATGCTAATAATACTCTTTACAATGCAGTTCTCTGTAAAAATGGTGGTATTGGGGGCACCATGTTTATTTTCTTCCTTAAGTGATTCCAGATGCCGTCTTCTCAGTTTGCAAATGAAAAAAATGCCTTTTCTAAGTGCTCGCCCTGAAAATCAAGCTGGGACTTGAAAGTCAAGATGGTTTCTCTTTAGGTCGCTCATGACCAACAATACAAATTCCACAGTCAGAACTTAGCTAACAATTCTCTTCATGAGGCATTCCAGCTCCCTCTCCCACATCTGTATGGCCTCTGAAAAGAAGTAAAAACTTATTTCAGTCAGAAAAGTAGCTATAACTCTGAATACACACAAGGAGAGCAGGTCCATTGAATATAGGAGTGCCATTTTTATGTAGCAAACCTGTACTTTTAAAGTTGTAGGAAAATCTTGGGTCTATTGAAATCTGTGGCAAAATGCCATTGACTTTTATGGGGCCAAGATTTCACCGAGGGCTAGTCTACACTTGAAATGCTACAGTGGCACAGCTGCTGCTGTAGTGCTTCGTTGTAGACACAACCTAACCCCTCCCATCGGCATAGATAATCTTAACTACATAAGTGAGGGGTTTGGATTTTTCACACTCCTGACTGATGTAGCTGGGTCGAGCTTATTTCGTTGTGTAGACCAGGCACAATAGTAAATGGAGATTTTTTTGCAACATTTTCTATTGTATCTTATTGTCCTAATACAATAGTCTAAGTTGCATATCGTCCTACTGGACTTATGATGTGCTTCCTATAAGATACTATAAAAAAGTCTGTCTACTGATTTCTTGATATCATTTAGTTCTTACAGTGAAATCGCCATTCGCAGTGCACTTAACATTAAGAAATACCCTTCCCAACCATTTCTACATAGGGACATTTAAAGAGGTTAGAGAAACTGACGTGCATGTACATTTACTACCCCTCTATTCTAAATAATTTTGTGCTTAGGTTATGTAAAAAGCACTCAGACTATAATTACTGTACAATAGATTTAAGCTGTTTGCTGAATAATCTATTCAGCAGCTCAATAAAATTTGAGTGTACTGATTCACTAAATAATAGCCATAAAGGTACAAAGTTCATCTTCTGTTGTACTAGTGATTCACAGTCTGTAGTTGCACACCTGAGTTTTGGCCCCCTCTGATGTTCACGCTAAGATATACTAAAGGATCTCTGTTTTTCATAAGTCAATAAGAACATATTAAAAAGGCTTTATATACCTATTTGTTAAAGAAAAAACATTTGTGCTGGTTGCAAAAAAAAAAATCACCTCATTAGATACCATTTAAGAGAGAATCTTAGACTAAGTTCATAGTTTTATTTCAAGAGTCCAGTGCCATCTGTATAGCAACTGGATCTATTTATTGGTCTTATTTATTTAGTTCTGATTTTTAGGTGTTTAAGATTGATAGATTACTGTCATCATGGGACATGCAGCTGCAAGGTGGGTCCTTTTACCATCTTCTGAGAGTGTAGGTTGACACACAGAAGGGTTAGGATGACGGTGTCATTATTAAGGGAAGAGAGTGTTGAATATTTACTATTGCTCCAGCAAAGCATTTAAGCACATGTTTAAGCACATGATTGATTGAAGCCCATTGATTTCAATGGGACGTCTGTGATGCTTGCAATAAAGCACATGTTTAAATGATTTGATGGATTGGGTCAGTAAAGTGTTACACCTTTCTCTTCTGTGTGTAGAGTGGGTCTTCTCTGGGGTCATCTTGGAAGTATACACTCTGAATCACCAATTGTTATTTAAAGTCAGATAGCTGGGATGTTCTTAATGGGAAACTGCAGTTTAGGTATAAGATTTTTGGCATTTTTTCATCTAATTGCAGAGATTGTTAAGGGGCAACTCCTACCCCTTCCTCTGTAGCATGCACAGAGCTCCATTTGAAATGGAACAGGTGCAGTTCTGCTGTACTCCATTTAAAATGGAACGGGTGCACAGAATGTGGTGATACCCATAGATAGAGGTGAGCATGCTCATGAGCAATACTTCCTTAGTGACTTCATTCCCTCCTGCTGGGAATCACAGTTGCAAGAAAATGAAAGCTCTGAGAGACAACTGCATCGTTCAATCATGCAAACCAGTAGACTAGTGACAGGTATTTGTATATCTACGGGAAAAAATTGGAATAATGTTCATATAGTCTAAAAGCTGCTCGCACACTGTAGGCACTATATAAATAAATAATATAGATAAATAATATGTTTTTATTGTAAAGGTATAAAAGCTAATCATTTTAGTTTTCCTTTACAAAGAAGAGTTGATGTAGCTAACAAACACTTGCCCGCTATAGAAAGGGGAGGAGATTTGAGTGTTTAAATTCAAAATATAAACACAGGGCTCAAAGAGGGTAATTATTAACACCTTTTGGCATTCAGATTAATTCACTGAATTGTGTTATTGGTATAATTACAGAAACTTCTTCATAGATTTGAGGCATATGGAGTTATACAACTCAACAGGCAAAATATTGTCATTGTTAATACTTTGTCTACAAAATCTTACATTTTGTTACTGATTTAGTTTACTTCTTGGCACAAACATGGTATCTTACAGATATTTTGGTGTACAACAGACATAACAGTCAATTTTTTTATTAAATTTATGTTTACAGAAATATGCACAATTTATTTTATGCAATTCCTTTAAAGAGAAAAGTATGTTTTTGACAAACTTTTTGGAATGATCTTGCTGCATACTGTATTTTTAATCTATTCACAATGAACAAATAAAATATATATTTTTAAAAATGTGAAAAAAAATAAAGATGGGGCCCAGAGATGCAGAATTGAATCAGGCAATAAATTCCATTGACTTCAGTGGGAATTTTGCCTGAGCAAGGACAACAGAATTGGGGCCCTTTTTTTTGCATGTGAGAAATGCCGAAATTGTTCATTTGCATCACTTATTCATGTCATTCAGTTTTATTGGTTTTGCTTTGCTTTGCCAAATAAAGTTTTCTTTTTGTCACATTCTGTAGTAGAACATCATTGCATTTTTTTGGTTTTGATTTGCCTCAATTATGATTTACTATTGCAAGCTCTGAAATATTCTCTATATTATTTTTATTATCTAGCCCTGATCCCAACTACTTTTGACGGTCAGTAATAAATGAATAGGAAAAAAAACACAGGTGTAGATCAAGAAAATGAATGTTTTTGCAAAAGGGATAAATGTATCGTGCAGTCACATTTACATGCAATTACATCTGCATGTGATGTAGATAAAATAATAAGAGACTTATGACCCAATGCTGAAGGCCTAACTTGGGCAAAATGCCCACTAAGGTATCCTTATGCAGTAATCAATCCAACCTTTGTGCAGCTTTGAAGCCAGTGAGGGTTTTGTCTTAATGAAGAATGCAGGATCTTAGGCCTGGTCCTACACACGCATTTTGGACCAGTATAATTATTTTGGATAGGGAAGTAATTTTTTTACTGGTATGGTTACACTGGTACAACCCCTAGTGTGGATGCAGTTATCCAGGTATAAAGGTGCCTTCTACCAATATAACTTATCCCCCTTCTCCTTCAGTAATAAGCTATACCTGTATAAGCACTTTTATGCCATTATAACTGCATCCACGCTAGGGGAACTATATCAGTAGAGTTAAAGCAGTACAACTCTGTCCCATGGTGGAGGTACCTAAAATAATGGGATTTTGTAGCATAGGAGCCTATATTTGTGTTTCTTCATCAAACAAATTCACTGTCAGCAGGATTTTCCTGGATTAAGAATGGTAGAATTCAGTATTAGATGCCTATTCTTTAGTTGAAGCTGGTATCATGTCTTTTTAATGAGCAGTAGGCAAGTGCAACAAGAAAGAGATACGTAGATGTTTTCATTCAGAAACCTTTATTTGTATCACAGTGATGGCACGCAAAAGTCCAGTTAAGCAATATATATGGAAATACTGCCAATCTCTTAATTACATGGACTGCACAACTCCCTTGGGTCTGATTCTGATCTGTTTACTCTGGTGTAACTCCACTCCTCTCAGTAGAGTTACTCCTGATTGACACCAGTGTTTCTTAGATTAGAGATGGGCCAAAATCAGAATCTCACATTTGAATCCCTTTGGATTTCGGGGAGATGGGTTAGAATCCCCGGATGAGAGTCTGAACCTGGGCTTTTGGCTGTGTGGTAGATCTGCTCTGTTGTCTAGTTTCAGTTCAGATGTGGCAAGAAGGTCTGGATGGTGGGTATCTCACAGAAAGAGCTGGCCTCACATGAGATTTCCACCGTTTGGGGCCCGAATCTCATGAGATTAGCTCATAAGAGTCCTGACCTGGACCTTAGTCTCAACATAATCTCAATATGAGTTTGTTCAGACCATCTCTGCTTTAACTAGTCATGGAATACTAAAGTGGTCTAACAAAGAAGATAGCTTGATTATAACATCTGAATTCTCCAAGCAAGCTTCTGTATTTAGATCAAAAAGGACCGCATATCTCCCCCCACCATACCCTCTATCAAGGGGGGAACAGTCACTCCTGTCCATGTTTAACCCCAGAGGTAGAGTCTCTGCTCTGCTGAGCCTATTTGCCATGAATGGTTCATGTGAATACTGTTGGGAGCACTGACTATCCTCTAATGCAGTGGTTCTCAACCTGTTTACTGCTGTGGGCTGCATACGTGGCCCACGATGTGTTACGTGGGCCACTTCCAATACTACCTCTATGCCGTGAGGATGTCACATGGGCCGCAGCTCTGTGCTGATTGGGCCGCAGGTTGAGAGCCACTGCTCTAAAATGTGTCAGGGAAGAATTTAAAAGTGGCCATGCTGCCACAGACTAGGGCCATGTCTACGCTACAAACTTTTGCCGCCACAAGTTGTCAGCATAAAGCCACTGCAGTTAGTACATTGCTTGTGTGCATGCGTACTTGGCTTCTTGCGTCAGTGCTGCGCGTACTCACCTGGAGTGCTTGCGTCAATGCATAGTGCAGTGCACAATGGGTAGGTATCCCAGCGTGCAGCCCACCCCCCTCCAGTGCACTGTGTTTTGGGAAGATTTGGCAACGTGAGGTGGGGGAGAAACGAGTTGCGCAAGGGTGACTGGGACATAGTGGATAGTACAGGACATAGTGGCTGGATCTGCAGCAATGGGGGTCCCGAACTGGTGGAGCAATAGGTGGCACGTATCCCTTTTTTTGGCACCCTGCCAGAGAGTACATCAACAGAAAAGCCTACTTTTCTATGGTTATGCAAGCATTGGTGGATCCCCGGGGACAGTTCACTGACATTAGTGTTGGCTGGTCAGGGCAGATGACTGAAGGTTGCATCTTTAAGAACACAGGACTGTTCAGAAAGCTACAAGCAGTGACTTTCCAAACAGCGGATTACAATTGGCATATTGAAATGCCAGTCATGATCCTGGAGTCGGCAGCATCATTATTTGCTGCCAGAGAAGCCCCATTATGTCCTGGTGCCTCTTCCTGTCCTTTTTCCTGTGCCTTTCTTCTGTCTGCTCTGTCCTTCTCCATAAAGTCTGCAATATTCACCTTCCAAGCCCTCTGCTCATGCGCCAATGCAGCACTGGGTTGCATGATCTCACTAAAATGTCATTCCAAGTCCTCCTCTTTTTCCGCCTTATCTGACTCGTGTTCCATAGGTGTAGAAGGGGAACCCCTGAAGGACACAACAGCACGCAGCTACAGATAAAACACACACAGGCACCATTGTCGGTATCGTCACAACGGAAAGTAAAACTTAAGCTTCGGAACGCCCTTCCCTTGCTCCCCTAAATTTTCATCAAACAAGACATGCTTGTTGATACTTCTGCTTCGGAATGCTTGTGCATTGTGCCACTCACAACACTAGCCATGATGAGTATGACCCACCAGGGTGAGGGCAATGAGGAGAGAATTGCTCGGGTGCATGAAACAGTACCAGGCAAAGACACTGAATACTGGCACCTTTTTCCACAGGCAGTGGTGATTTTAGCTGATATCTCACTCCTGAGTGTGACAAAGGCACAGAGAGCCCAGCTGCTGCTGGTGTCCTGAAGCAGCCCGGGCCCATATGCTGCTAGCCTGTTTACTGCAATGGTGCCTGCCAAAGTTATCACCGACTTGCGTGGGAAAGGGTCCTACCAGGAAGGAAGAAATAAGGCTGTCATCCCTAGAAACCTTCAGGAGAAGACTGCAGTATACTTCCATGGAAGTTCCATCAAGATCTCACAGGAGGATTCAAGGGACATCCCTGTGCACATAAACAAACTGCTCCACGTAGCTCACCCTGCTTAATGCTACAGGGGAATGAAAACAAATAGCAACTCTACCTCTTTGTTGTACTACTACCTCTTCTAGTATGAGTACATTAATGAAAAATCAATAGCTATGTCCTGTTAAGTTGGGATGCCATCAGTACTTCATAGTAATGTGAAATACATTTACATACTTACCAGAGAGATTCCTTCCCCTTCGTCAGGCTCATCCATGCTCAACTGCCAGGATTGACTGGAGTGTGGTGGAGTCTCAAACAGGTCCTGGCTCGTGGCATAGCTGGAACCCTCAGACACATGGCCCCCCTCTTCTTCGCCTCCTCATCCTCGCTGTTCATGCAAGGGCCTGTGACTCAGGCTCCTCAGAGGTATTCATGGTGGTGTGCAGGGTGGTGGTGGAGTCTGCCAAGTATACTATGCAGCTCTTTGTAAAAGCAATAGGTCTGCAGCTTGATACCAGAGTGACTGTTGGCCTCCTGGCCTTTTGGTATGCCTGCTGCAGTTCCTCACTTTCACGTGGTACTGCTGCTGTTCCCTGAAATATCTCCTGTCTACTCCAAGCTGGAGCACGTCTGAAGCATGCAGCCAGCCTGGTGAGCTAGTCAGTAGCACACAACAGTGGAGAGCTGCTAGGTGAGCTCACCAAGCTGGACAATCAGGAACAGGCATTTCAAACATTTGCAGGGCTTTAAAAGTGCGGGGGAGCGAGGGTGGTGCTTCCAGTTTATGTGAGCCGTGGGCAGCGGAGTTCACAACTGTGACCAGAGCAGTCGGCAGTGGGCATTGTGGGACAGCTGCTGGAGGACTGTTAGAGTCGACATAGGTAACATGGTACATTGATCATGGCTCAGTGCCACTCACTGAGGTGGTGTTACTGTGTTGCTGTAACAGGGCACTTACATTGGTGGGAGACAAATCTAAGTATAGATAGATGCACAACTAGGTCTATGTCAGATCTCCAAGTTGGTCAATGGGTGTGAGTGGTAAAGTAATGTAACTTTAACTGATTTACCACTTAGGGGCTAATTTGTACACTGGTGGTGGCAGATGGGGTCATAATAGGCAAAAAGATAAACTAGGGGCATGAGCTTTACAAGTGAATTTGGTGGTGAACAACCCAAGGAACTAATAGACATGGCTTGACCCAGACATGGATTTACTACGCAAGTTTCTTCAGCATAACTCTACCAGTGTAACCCACACTTCACATCCAGTACTCTATTTTTTTCAGTCACATTTGAGTAAGATTCATAGTAGGTAAAGAGCTCTGCTGTGTCTGTGCAAGGAAGGAGAAACTTTGATCACATAACCTTTGTCTGAGAGAATGCGGGGTTTTATATGCCTCTTTGAGCAATAGGTTTGCCTCAGGTACCTATTGTAAAGTACCACTGCACTCAAAAACTGAGGAAATTTCATCCTGAGCTTGTTGTAACCCTAAGAGCACTTCAGGGTTACAGGTCAGATACTGTGTAGTATTTCTTCCTGCACTGATTTTCTGACAGCATAGCCTCCATTCCACAGGACTGAATAATCCATGCAGGACTATGTGTTCTGTTAAAACTATACTTGATTTGTAACACTTTAAGAGATTCCTTACGGAAAGAAGAGGCAAACAAACTGTAATCTTAGTATGCACCCCAGGCCTGCCTGCTCCTTCCCCTAGTCCAAACACCTAGAAATTCAGGGAGGCAGAATGTAATTACTCATTTGGCAGGGGAGTAGGGCTAACAACTCTACTTCTACAAGAAATCCAGAGATCTGTAATAACAACTCAGTCAGGGTCTCAGTTGTACATCTCTTCTGAAGGACAGTATGCGCCCAACACCATGCTGGAACACTGGGGCAGTGTTGAGTCAGTGTGAAGAGTGCCAGCTACGGAATCCTCAGTGCCACTTCCTGGCAAACGTACAGACCAATCCTTTTTAGTTTGGAAAAGATGATGAGATCACAGTTTAAGTCAATATGGCAATGGTCCCATTTTGCTCTTGGAGTCCCTGGACACTGAGCAGAAACTGCCCCTAGCACTAAAAGCCCAGCCTTCATTGTGATGTGAAATGAAGCTGATTTGCTGATGAATGGCACAACAGGTATAAAATAACAGATAAGTAAGTTTTTCAATATAATGATCCTAAACAAATTGTACATGTTGATAGTCCTTCCTACAGGGAGAACAAATCTGATCTGAAATTTTATCTGTTGGTCTGAACTCTTCCAGCCATCTTTGAGAAATATAAATGCATGCTTCATTCAGGTCCTTTATCACAGAAAGGTTAGTAGTCCAGTCTGTCTCAGTATACTCTTTTGCTGGTTTGTTAAGCAGATCAGGGACCTGGTGAATTGCTCTTTACGACCAGTTAAAGCCTGCAGGCCTGATTCTCCTCTCACACGGATATGGAGTAACCGCCCTGAAGTCAGTGTAAGAGAAAGAGGCATCAGCACCTGGGATAAAGGATTCTAAAGAGCATTCAGGAATTAAACAGAGTGTATGAGACTGTTGCAGTTTTGAAAACAAGTATAACACAATATACATGTGTTCATCTTGGTTAACCCTTCTTTGTCAGAGGATGTTGTGAAGGCCAAGACTATAACACGGTTCAAAAAAGAACTAGATAAATTCATGGAGGATAGGTCCATCAATGGATATTAATCAGGATGGGCAGAGATGGTGTCCCTAGCCTCTGTTTGCCAGAAGCTGGGAATGGGCCATACGGGATGGATCACTTGATGATTACCTGTACTGTTCATTCCCTCGGAAGCACTTGGCATTGGCCACTGTCAGAAGACAAGATACTGGGTTGATGGACCTTTGGTCTGACCCAGTATGGCCGTTCTTATGTTGTTCCTGAATATTTTCAGGCAGATCAGGTGTCTAGCTAGGCTGGCAAAAGTCTCAGCAGCCCAGAGCAGGGTAATTTCCAGCTGGGTGCACCTCCTGAGGAAGAAAGAAGGCTCCCCAAGCCGGGAGGTAGGCCGGTGTGTAGGGCAAGGAGAAAGTGATCTATGGCAGTGGAGAGGCTGGGCATACTGGACATTGTGGGAGGGCGCTGAGCAAGGCTCCCAGGTCTACAAGATAAAAAAAGCTGCACTGTCTTTTCACAGCAAGCCCAACCAAGCCAATCCCATTTCGGAGGCACCGCCCACTGCCACCTCCCGCAGCCCAATGCCCTGCCCCAGCCCAGTGAAAGTGAGTGAGGGTGGGGGAGAGCGAGCCACCGAGGGAGGGGGAATGTAGTGAGCGGGGGCAGGGCCTCAGGGAAGGGGTAGGGCTAGGGTGTTCGGTTTTGTGTGATTAGAAAGTTGGCAACAGTAACTCTAGGAGATGGCATATTTCAGGACATTAAAAGGAACGTAAGACTCTGTCAGGTGGACCATGCAATAGGAGAGCTTTGGCAGCTGCATTGTCAAAATGCCACTTAAATTAACTGTCCAAATTAAAGACTTAAATCATGGTGGATTACAATGTAATGGTCTTGCTCCATGCAGACTTCTTTCCAGCCTCCCTTTCCCCAGACAGATTTTCCCTCCCACCCCATTGCCACTGATACGGAAAGAAAGAAAGAAAGAAAAATAAATTGTGCTTTTACATCAAATGTCTCCAGATCCTCCGCACACTAGCGGGGACACAGAAAACCCTCGGCAGACACCAACTCAAAGTACCAGTCCTCACCATGCCCCTCTTCTTTTTCTTTCCCTGCATTAGGGTCACATTGCTGTAATACTAACTATGAACTTCGGTGAACTACTTACTGCTATTTTATTGCATAGCAGTGAGAAGAAAAATCACACTCTAAATGCCTAGAGGGTCGGCTTTTCAAATGAACCAGTCTTTGATTTTTTAGCAAGAGTTGGTCAGGAAAGAAAAAACCACACCAAACTATTTTTTATTTGTATAGATTTAACATCCTGGGCAAGAGAGGCCTGCAATGTAGGCTTCTTCAGCCATGGTGCAGTCCTCCTTTAGGGGGGCAATGCACCCTCATCACACTGTGATGTTGCAAAGGCTTGATGTTTGCATTGCAATGTTGCAAAACAGTGGGTTGGTGCTGCGTTGTGGCATTGTATCACAGAAGCTTACGGCTGCATTGTTTCACTGTATTCCAATTATCTGATATGTATTGTGACATCACATTACAATGCTGTACTGGGATATTGTTCTGTGAAGGCTTGACACTGCATTGTGATGTTCCATTGCCTCAGCTTGCTGCCACATTGGAACAGTGGAATGTCCACATTATTAACGAACATTGGGACATCCCTCCAGAACTTCCATCTGCTTAAGGCTCTGGAATAATTGCTCTAATTAATGCAATGTAAATGCAAAAATACGGATTAGCTATACTTAACTGTTAGTACCTATTGCTAATTCATATTATTGTTTACTACCTTGGTCATTGATTTGAGCTTAACCATGTATCTGACTAGCTTACCCTCTGAAAAAGACTCTTTTAAAAAAGGATCTTAATGGAAGCAAGGGCTCAGCCCTTCATCTCTGTGTAAAAGACCTCTCCATAACTGAGCATGCACCAGATAATTACAGAAAGCAACCAAAAATAAGAAGAGCTGAGATGAATAAAGCATACACGCGCCTTTTGTATATGTAGGTAGCGTGGCCGAGCGGTCTAAGGCGCTGGATTAAGGCTCCAGTCTCTTCGGGGGCGTGGGTTCGAATCCCACCGCTGCCATAACGCTTTTGTGCCTCCGTGTTTTGCAGGGAAAATAGGGATCGCACAGCGCCACCTGGTGCTAAGCTGAGAAACTTATCCCCGCCTGGGAAGCATTGTGGGTAAGAGGAGGAACTAGTCTGCCCACGTGTCTGCTGCTGGAGTTACATCAACATGGCTGCTGCCTGAGAGCCCCCGGGACCTGCACACACATTGCAACACGCCGAAGGGGGGGATCGGTGGCCTCCTCTGCCCCTGGAGTCCGCGCCACGAGGTAGGGGGAGCATGTGTGGTCCATTGTCCCTGCCCCACGCCCTAGGGCTGCACAGGGCGTTGCAGCTGCTGTGGGGCGCGTTCCGCAGCAAGGCCTGGGATGGGGTGCGCTCTGCCTGCTGCAAATCCTGAGCATGAGCTAAAAACTCTCCGAGGAGTCTGAACTCATTGCACGTAAAAAGCGCCTGGAGAGTGGGCTCTGGGAATAGCTGGCCAGGGGCTGGGTGTGTGCTGCGAAGCCCTCCCGCGGGAGGAGTTTGCCTGATTCGAGGGGTGACTGAACAAATTCAGATTGTTTACTTATAATCTTTCTTTTTTTCCTGCCTCTCTTCTGTGTGCGGTTTGCAGACTGCTCTCCCTGAGATTGCTGCATGGTTACATCAGCCATCTCAGTCGCAGCCTGACACCAAAGGCTAGTTATGTTCGAAGGCAAGGATTAAAAAAAGAGTTGGCACCCTCTTTGCCCTCAAAGTATCCCAGAAATATGAGAGTCGGATTTAATGTGAGGTTTTGGAATCTCTACTCCCTGAGGTTATGTGGTTACATCAGCCATCTCGTTGGGGAGGCTTATTCCCCCAACCCCCCAAAAGTTAGCAGAGTTTGATAATCCCCACTCCTTCCAACTACTCCCACTATCCTGGTAGAGTGCCTGGTGAATTGCAGAAGTACATGCATCTTTTTCTGGCCATCTGTTTTGTGGCTTATTTAGAAAGAGCACTGCATCCTGTCTCATAACAGGTTTCAGAGTGGTAGCCGAGTTAGTCTGTATCAGCAAAAAGAACAGGAGTACTTGTGGCACCTTAAAGAGACTAACAAATTTATTTGGGCATAAGCTTTCGTGGGCTAGAACCCACTTCATCGGATGCATGCACTGGAAAATACAGTAGGAAGATATATACACAGAAAACATGAAAAAATGGGTGTATATATCTTCCTACTGTATTTTCCAGTGCATGCATCCGATGAAGTGGGTTCTAGCCCACGAAAGCTTATGCCCAAATAAATTTGTCTCATAACAAGTTACCAAGTCATTCTTGCTCAGAGCAGGATTTTTGCAATCAATAATTTGAACCTGTATTTTAAATCCTGGCTGAAGATTTTGAGCTTGCCTTTCCTCCCCTGTTTACTGGTATCATTGTGCTGGGAGGAAGTAGGTTTACAAGTTGCCAAAAATAATAATTAAAAAAAAAAACCTCTATGCCGGGAGAGAGTGGCGGCCTGTATGAGGGTCCAGCCTGGCTCAGCAGCTGCTGGGCACTGTGTGCCTGTGACATGGAGCTTTCACTGACTCATTGACCAGGTGACCTACTCTATGTACTGAGTTTGTTTTAATCACTTATGCTGTTGTTAGAGGGAAGTTATTTGCTGATTGTATTCATCCATCTAACCTGATGCTGAAAGAACAGGTTTAACACTTTGTACACAAATGATATTTATGGAAATGTTAAGGTTTTAATAGGTGATGCATGCGTAATGTAGCTTACAGTGCAGCCTCTTTAAATCCTGACTACATTAGCCTGCCTGGCTGTAGTAGCCTAACTGGAAATAGAAGCCTTGGAACACAGAAGGTCCCAATGTTTTGGTTAATTAACAGAATGTGGTTTTGTGGAACTATTTATGGATGGGCAAAAGGAGGAAGAGGTGAAGTACAAAACCTTGTAAACATTCAGTTCAGTTGTCTTTCTGCAGTTTTCAAACCAGCATAGGCTCTGTGCTGAACAGGACCGGCTTTAGGCCGATTCCCGGGAATCGGGCCCCGTGCCTAAGAGGGCCCTGCGCCTTAGGTGCCTTTTTAATTTTTTTTACTCACCCGGCGGCGGTCCGCTCCGGGTCTTTGGCGGCACTTCAGCAGCGGGGGGTCCGCTCCGGGTCTTCCGCAGCACTGAAGATCCCCCCCACCACTGAAATGCAGCCGAAGACCCGGAGCGGACCCCCCGTCGCCGAAGACCCGGACCACCGCTGGGTATTCGAATTGGGCCCCGCAGTTCATAAAGCTGGCCCTGGTGCTGAACATAAACTAATCAGGGTCAGGGCCAGTGTTTGAATGAGAGACCTCTAAGAAAAACCTGGGTGCTACAGGATGTGACATTGGTAATTCAGAAAATGTTACGCTTCCCTCTTTATTGGTAATGAGGCAGAGCTTCAGTACATTATTAGGACAGCGGTTCTCATCCTTGTCCATACCATGACCCCATGATACACCAGAAAAAACTGACTCCACTTGTGGCCATTTAAGATCCCATGGCATTTTTATAAGAATGCAAATAGATGTGTTACCCCGATATCCTGGCTAAACTTGCAGTTTAAATTGGATAGAATATTCTTCAGTTGTTCTAAATTGGGAGGCTGTTAACCAGCTGCTTCATTCCATTCCAGTTAGCAGTGTTTCACTAGTAGGCCAAGTTAGAGCTTCGTATGTATTACCTACAGGTGTTTAGGTTGTTTTGAAGCTTAATTAACTAATAACAATGAGCTCTATAGATGGAAGTCCCTTTAGCAATCCAAAAGCTACCTAAAATTATTTGAGCCATCTACTAAATTGTAAGTTGTATGCTTTTTCTCCCAGTGTTTATCTTAATTTCATTCCATTACTCTTTCCACGGTTCATGAACTCTTCTTCTGGTTAGTGTATTTCTACTGAAAAGGTCTCTCTCAGACCTGTCTGTCTGTCTTCCCGTACTAAATGCCCTGAATCTAATTCCATTTAATTTCCTTCATTGTAGAAAGTTGTATGAATATTATAAGCTGTATCAGGTAACAATGCCTCCTGTTCATATGCTTGCCATTCTGATATTCTATTAAAAGCAACCCTCTAGACATCTTTTATCCTTAAAGGAATTGGAAAATTGATGTCTTCATTATCTGATGTTTTCACTAGTAACTGAGTCACTCCATGAGCTGGGGTAAGCGGAAAAGAAATATTCATTTCTAATTCTGTAAAATGTACACTCATGCTTACACTTTTCAAAAGAATCCAGTTTCTGATAATCTGATCTAATAGTCACCATTTTAATTGTATACCACATGCTGACAGTTGTGCCAAGAAGACTCCAATTAATTAAGAATACAGTAACTGAGAATGCAGAATGATCATGAACATTTTGTATTTCTGTAACATTTGAAAATATGCCAAATATTAAGTAGTAAAGTCTCAAATAGTGTTGAGGCAAGTAAGAGATATAGTGGGCTCAAGTATCCTATGACTGAAATGCAGCCACTTCTGGAGTGGAAAGTGGCAGCCGTTTAACATTGTAGAACTACACTACACAGCAGTTTAGACATGAGGTGAAGAATATAGAATGCTGTATGCAGTTGAAACTGCAGTGGCAATGTAAGTAAACTGAATGTAGTTACCTGAGTTGAATTTTTGCCAGGATGTTGGAGTTAATGCCCAAGCACTATGGGATCTTTAATGACCAAAAGTGATCAGGACTCCTGAAACGTTAGGTAAATAATCACACTTATTAATGTGACCTTTTAGGATTATAAACTTCCAGGTAAATTGGAGCATATTAAACCTGCCATTAAAATATATGAACAATGTGTGTCCCCATGTAATTGATGAAAATGACTACAGTCATGCACACTCTTAGTATCTTGCTTTTACCCATGGTATATTTGCATGATCAGCAGTGTGATCCTGGACACAACCTCTTTCCAGAGGCACAGGATACACAGCAAGTCCCATGGCCTGGGGATTAGAGGGTTGCCAGGGATGGTAATTCCAATTTGGATAGGATTTTCTTTAAACTTTATTTTATTGATTTGAGGATACCATGCGCCCTACCAGACTGATAGAGGCCGCTATGGGCTGCCATTTATTGATAACTATTGGATTAATTAAACATTTTCTATTGCGATGGCAGCCTAAATAATTTGTAAACCTTGCTTATTTTGTTTATGGTGTTGGAGAGACAGTCATTGCTCCATTTGAGGGCCCTGGGCCCTGATCTACAATGAGACTTAAGCATTTAAACGCACAGCATCGGAGTTGCTAGAAAATCACAGGAACAGGGCGATCCACAAAGCCTGAGTTAGGGCCAATGAATGGGGAGAGATAAGGGCCTTACAATGGGATCCACAAAAGCCAGCACGCTAGGTGGGGAGCTGCCTAAACTAGCCAGTGGGAGATGCTGATGATGGGTGGGCTAAGCCATGCCCCTCTCTGAGATAGGCGCCTGTCTCTGCTTAGCAATCCACAAACAGGAACTTGCCACCTGGCAGTTTAGATGCCTGTGGGGTGTCTTCTGGGAATGAGTGAGGTGTCTGCTTCACTCTGCACAAAACAGCCGGAGGAGGAGGTGGTGCTGCCCCTCCAACACTATAACTTCTAGCCCAGTGGTTAGAGCACTTGTCTGGGATTTGGAGGCTCCAGGTTCAATCCCCACCCCCTCCTTGGCAGAGGGGAAGAAAGGACTGGAACTGGGATCTCCTACCTCTCTAACCACTGGGCTGTAGGATAGCTTGATGTGGGGCTTCCTCACTGTCCTGTCCAAGCTGCTCCACTGTGGATGAAGAATGAGTGATTGCAGCAGTGCGACTGGACTCTGGGTCTCTCACCTCCCAAGTGGGTGCCCAGAGCCCTGGACTACAGCGTCATAGTCTCTCTCTCTCTGGCCCAATGACTGATCCACTGCGGATAAATACTTACATAGTCCTTGGGCAAGAGAGTCCACGGTAGTCCAGTGGTTTGGGTATCTAAATCCTTTTGTGGATCTGGGCCCTGACTCCTTCCACAGCCCATCAACAGCCCTCCATGACTATACCAGCCTGGAGATCTCTACTGAGCTCAAGGTCTTAACTCTGATTCCCCTCAGGTGGCCACCCATAAACATTCATGTTCAGTAAGGGCCAGATGCTACCAGGTGCTGAAGACTTTTTTAACTTTTGGCAACTTAAACGGGAGCAGAGGGAGCTCAGTATCTTGCAGAATAGGAACTTGAATGACACCTTTGGAAGTGTCATTTTTTCGTTGCCTCTCTTTTGGGGGGAAGCTTGCTGAGAACACTCATTTTCCATCCCTGGTCTTGCTTTGCTCCTTTCGAGACACACAATTAATTCTCCTTGCACAATTGCATGGGGTACATTTGGGTTGATAAGATCAGAGATGTAAGGTGGTTAAGACCTTGGGCTGCAGATATTTTCAAAGGCACAAAAGAGAGACTGAGAAATGTGTATCAGACTGAGAATTCTCATTCAAACATGTTAGTTTTTAATTTCCTACCATCTGAAGTGCGGTAAATACATACAGTCACTGGACATTTATGCAGTGTACTGTCCATGTGCCAGTCAGTTACAATGCATTCATAACCTAAAATTAGGCGTGGCAGAATTCGATATAAATCGAGAGACATCAGTAAATGTCGATTTCAGCTGACACCCTGAAATAGATGAAAAAAAATCAGTCGGTAACAGTTGGTGGGAGGGTAACAGTCATTTGGAGTGCAGCCTCCCCCCCCACCTCTTGCACCGGCACGGCTCTGGTGTCACTTCTCCAGTGGCAGTGCAGGGCACCCTCTGCTGCCACGGCCTCAATCCCATGACAGTGGGGCTTCAGCGGGCTCCCTGCATGGCCACAGGGATGATGATACATGATCCTTGGAGGCATAAGTTGTGGGGAACGCTGCAATCCTGGCCTGGTGAAGCAGAGACCATCCCAGGCCAGCACTGTGATGAGGAGGAGTTTGAGCCCTTGGCTGTGGGGGAAGCCGCCTTGCTGCTGAATGGCTCTGTCCCCAGTCAGGAGCTGTTCCATAGAAGGGTATCCTCCTCTGCAGCCAGGACTTGCCCCCCTCCTCACAGCCCTGGCCAGAGGGTCTCTGCTTTGACCTACCAAGACCGCAGCTTCTTCCACACCTTGCACCATCAGAGATCACCAGCCTTGCAGCCATGCTGGGAACCTGTGCAGCTTTGCTGTCATGGCCCCGTTCACGCACTCACCAGCCAGGAGTTTAGGAGCTGTCCCTGGACAGGAACTGTTCAGCAGCAACCCGCAGCCAGGGTTTTGTTGTCGCCTTTGTAGTCCTGGCTGTGGGTCTCTGCTGTACAAGGCCAGGACCACAGCCTTCCCCTCACCTTGCGCCCTGGTGTCTTGGGCCCCTTGGCAGTGCAGGGAGCCCCCTGCAGCCCCGCTGTCAGTGCTGTCCTAATCCTGGTCCTATCTCCCCTTCATTTCCTGTAACTGTAAAATAAAAATAGTTTAAAAATAAAAAATAAAAAATCTTAAATAACAATCAATATTAATTGTCAACATTAGGAAAAAAATTGAATTCTGCCAAGCCTAATTAAAATACATACTGTACAAAAGTGTCATAGCCAGCAAAAGAGGAGGAAGGAAGAAATAAGACCACACAAATTTATTCTCCATAATCTGCTTTCCAAAAAATAAAATTCCCTTCAATTGAAAGGAACTCAAACCGTGTGAACAAGGAAAGATCCTAGGCTGCACATGGTACACAAGATGGAAATTATGAATGGGGGAACTATAGCTCTTACAAAACCATCCTTGATACAGTACTTTTCCTCTCTTTCAGATTGTGCTAAGGAAGGACCTGAAACATTGCTTTTCCCATTTTAGCATGGCAAATGAAGAAGATGACCCAATTATACAAGAGGTAAATTTACATTGGGTCATTAGTGAGTGTATGGTTTTCTTGAAATTTGTTTTTCTTAGCCTTTTGCACTCTGAAAGAATGTTTCCCTGGGTTTAACTGGCATCTGATGCTCAAAAACCAACAGTACCTGAAGGAAATAGGTGGTCTGAACCCAGGATCAAGTGTACAGGTGTCCTCATTGCCAAAATAAATTGGCACTCTTGTGGGCAGACTTGGCATGGAGAACTGTTCTAGCCTTTGACCCTGGGGTTGTGTTCCAAGTCAGGGATGAGGAACATTGATGGGTCAGCATTTTGAAGCTAGCATCACTGCTTTATCTGTTCCTTGGATAAATACAGGATCAGTCTCCAGATTTATCATCTGGCATCTTTTATGTGCACTAAATTTCACTTTGGAAAGTTAGAACAATTTTAAATAGAATTACTCTTCTGGATTAGAAGCTTATAAAAATGAAATTACTGGTAAATGTGTTCACTGCTCCTGCTAAAACAAACAGTTGAGATCTGGTTCTACTCTGAAAGGAGTTTTGGTCCATTCTGCTTTTAAAAGGATCATCATAGTGGCTGTGGTGTCCTATTGATTTTTTATGTGAATTCACACACAAGGGCCACTATGAAGGTGCCAGGAAAGGGAAGGTATTCGGGGAGGGGATGTGGCCAGCAGGAGTGGGAGCTGACAGGACCACATAAGTTCCCAAAATGGCTGCCATTCTGTGGCAGTGCCCACTTGTGATATTCATGAAACCTCCATGAATTCTAGGTATTTGTGGCATAGAGCTGGTAATGGGACAGATATGGTGTTCTGAGCATGTTCATCCCATCTCTCATTTTTAATTTTGCCTTTATGAAATGGTATTAGTTAGATACTCACCTTACATTCACTATTACCAAAGAGACACATGAGTTTCTTCTAGAGCTGTGTGATACTATGGTATTAGGTTCACACAAACCCCAATGAGAACCATTTTCCCTTGTCCCAGGAGAGGTGTGTTGGCCATGCCCTGAGTTTGCTTTGAGAGACCCCCAACACTCAGCCAAAGCCACTGACCTCTGTCTTGTGTCATGGCAAAAATATACAAAATTGCTGAGTTTCGTGTGGAAAATTAGCAGAGGATGGGTTTGCCAAAAGATTCATGATCCTGACTTAGGTTCAGCATTCATAGTGAAACCCTAAACTAGGCAAGTTTCTCCCAGCTCTAGTAACTTGAGAACAGATGGCTACATTTTCAGTAATGTCTGAGGGCATCAGTAATCGTAGCTTTCAGTCTGGTTAAACTTGTTTCTTTTGCTTTGTTAGATTGACGTGTACCTGGCCAAAAGCCTGTCGGAGAAGCTGTATATGTTCCAGGTATTCCAGATGACTTCTTGGATATAATTTTTAAAGAATAATTATTTCATAAAGCAGTAACTTCTCTTAATGTTAACATAGATCCTAACAGCTCCTAGCATGCCCTAGTACAGAGGTTGGCAAACTACGTCCCACGAGCCACATCTGGCCCGCGGGACCGTCCTGCCCAGCCCCATAGCTCCTAACCAGGGAGGCTCGCCCCCGGCACCTCCCCTGCTGTCCTCCCTCCCCCGCAGCCTCAGCCTGTTCGCTCCGTCGCTGGCACAATGCTCTGGGCGGCGGAGCTCCGGGCTCTGCAGCTGCGCTGCCCCAGGAGCTCAGCCTGACCCAGTCTCTGTGCTGCGTGGTGGCGGTGGCGTGGCCCGGCTCCAGCCGGGCGGCGTAGCTGTAGTGCCGCCAGCCACCGGTGCTTCAGGCAGCACAGTAAGGGGGCACGGAGCAGGGAGATTGGATAGAGGGCAGGGGAGTTCGGGGTGGTGGTCAGGGGGCGGAGTGTGGATAGGGGTCGGGGGGGACGGACAAGGGGTTGAATGGGGGCAGGGGTCCTGGGGGGGGGCAGTCAGGAAGGAGGGGGGGGTTGGATGGGGCAGGAGTCCTGGGGGGGCCGTCAGGAATGAGAGGAGGAGTTGGATGGGGCGGCGGGGGTCAGGGGATAGGGAGCGGGGGTGTGTGGATGGGGCAGGGGTCCCAGAGGGGCCGTCAGGGAACTGGGAGGGTTGGATGGGGCAGGAGTGCCGGGGGGGAGGGGGGCAGATAGGAGGTGGGGGCTAGGCCACAACCCCCTCCCCTAACCGGCCCTCCATACAATTTACGAAACCCGATGCGGGCCTCAGGCCAAAAGTTTGCCCGCCCCTGCCCTAGTATGACTTCTACTGGGTGATCCTGGGCAGTTTCACTTGCTATGCTGTTTCCTGTGTGTTAGCACCTATTGGCAGTGCAAGGGTTTGTGACTAGCGTGGCAGCATTTGGTGGATTTCCCAATGTAGTTTCTTGCATGGAGCTGCAGACCTGGCTCAGCGTTGGGTTTAGGTGGGCCTGTTTAGGCCTTGGGCCATTCAAACACATAGTATAGTGCCAAAAGAAGGGATGGCTGGTGATAGTAAAGGGCAGAGAAAGAGAAACTGCAGTGGGTAGTATAGAGAGTTGCTTACCTCCCTGTATTGAAAAGAATTTTGGCTTCTCTGCTTTTGAAATTATTAATTGATACATCTATGAAGCAGTTTAACTCTGTATTGATGCTCCTAAGATTTATGTTCATAATTCCAGTTAATGAGAGCACTCTTTTACCAAAAGAAGTTGGTCCAATAAAAGATATTACCTCACCCAGTTTGTCTCTCTAATATCCTGGGTCTGACTCAGCTACAATAACACTGCGAACCTCTCCCATGTGTTATGGAGGATGCAGTCACTTAGTGATGAGAGCTGGGAAATGGGAGTCGAGAGATCTGGGTTTGAATTCTTCACTCGGTTACTGAATTCCTAGAAGACCTTGGCCAAGTCACTTAATCTTTCAGTGCCTCATTTTTCCTTCTATGAAATGGGGATATTAATATTCACCCACCTTTTTGTAAAGCACTTTGAGATTCTTGGATAAAAAATTATGTATATCATGGTTCATTGGTAGGGAGTGTTGTGTAGTGGCTAGAGCAAAGGACTGGGAGTTTGGATTTCTGGGCCCTCTTCCCAGCTCTGCCAGTGACTCACCAGACCAGTCAAGTCATTCTTCTGTGCCTTGTAATCATCTGGGAAGTAGGTATACATAAGTGGGGTGGGGAAGAGAAGGGTCAGTTAGTTAGTTTAATTTTTTGTGAAGCATGTTGAGACTTTGCATGAAAGACACTCTGTGAAACATTTTTGTTTTCTAGTATCCTATTCGTCCAGCTTCCATGACGTATGATGATGTGACGCATCTGTCGGCAAAGATAAAACCAAAGCAGCAAAAGGTGGGGCATCATGTAATGCTAGTGCTTAGGAAATATGAATTGTGCTCTGCTGCTAGGTGCTACCGCTATACATATAATTATTAATAATCAGCTGTTGTGGTGATGCAGCCATTTGTGGTACTGCATCTCTTAGGTTAGTTCTTTGAGTATTTGAGAAATTTTAAAGAGGGCTTTCTCCAGTATGGAGTTTGCTTTGTAGAGAAGTGGGTGAAGCAGTGATGCAGACAGGGCTTTGGAGCGGAGTCCGGAGCTGGAGCGCGGAGCAGCTCCGGAGCAGTAGAGCTGCAGGTTTTTGCCTGGAGCTGGAGCGGAGCCGGAGCACAGCTCCAAAGCCCTGGATGCAGAGGATACTCCTTTAGTATAAAAATACTGAAATCCCACCCCTGAGAGCCATTGTGCTGAGCATGTGATAATTCTAGTTCAGGTTGGGGATGCTTGTGCTAATAATCCATATTTTAAAGAGCATTTTTCATATGTCTTTATTTCTAGAGCACGTTTGGGTTCTGGTGACATGCTCTGTATTTTAGTATTAGTGGTAGGGCTTGGTGCTGCTCTCACTTAGGCAAGTGTAAATCAGGAGTAACTCTCGAAATCAATGAGGTTACAGATGTATTGCTAGCGTGAGGTCAGAATCAAGGCTGTAATGTTTAATGGACCTTTCCCAAGGAGAATTCCCCTGTCTGTGTTTCGATAAAGGGCCCTTATTGTGCAGCTCTCTTATTGAAATCTGTGGGAGATCCACATGCCTCTGGAAGCTTGCAGGGTCAGGCCCACGCTCTGCAAGGAGCCATATGTAACCCGGATTCTCCTCTCACATAGTTGTAAATCAGGAGTAACTCCACTGAAGCCAATGGAATTACACTAACATAAAACCACTGTAAGATCAGAACATTAAACATCCACCTATACTTGGGTATGACGCACTGGAAAGGAGTGTGAGAAGAACACCTAAAGAAGGTGCCTTGTAATAGATTTGCTGACATAACGTTGAGAGCGGCAGGGCTTGGGCAGCTGTAACTCTGAGCATGTTATGTGTGCTATTTTCAGAAAAAAAAATTGGTGATGTAAAGGGAGAGTCTTGAATTTTGGTCCTCCACCTACAGTGTAAATGATACATCTGCAAAAGCCGTTCCTGAAGGACAGATCAAATACAGTAGCTTTCGTTGGGCATCTGCAAATGGCACTGATATACAGCATCACAGTGTATATCAGTCCTGCAGAGACTCAAGCACCTGCTTGATCTTATGCAGGTGATTTGTCCTATTGACTTTAACGGGGCTGCTTGTAGGCATAATGTTAAACATACGTTCGTCTTTGTGAGACAAACCTAAGTTTGGTTGAAGATGGATGAATATTTGTTGATTACGCTATGCTAACTATTGGTGCTTTCTTAATTATTGGTGATTAGGTTGAACTTGAAATGGCCATTGATACTTTGAATCCCAACTACTGTCGCAGCAAAGGAGAACAGATCGCTCTCAATGTGGATGGTACCTGCACAGATGAAACTAGTACCTATTCCTCGTAGGTATCCTCTTTGCTCTGACATTCTTTTCTAGTAGATGGTCAGCTTTCCCACCAAGCTTTTAGGGAAGGGGCAGAGCAAGCAAATATGCAATCTGAAGGCCTGTTGTAATGATTTCAAGGACCAAAACAGTTAAAGGTGTTTATAAACTCCTTCTCTGTTCAGCTTAAAACAGTGACACTTAGGTTTTGGGTTTTCTCTACAGAGGCCTTGGCTTACTCAGGCCAGGTCTACACTACCGCGGTAGTTCGACAGCTGGCAATCGAACTTCCGGATTCGATTTATCGTGTCTGGTCTGGAAAATATAGCCACTGTATGGTGTCTAAGGTTGGGCACCCAAAAATCACTAGTCATTTTTGAAAATCTTGGTCTATACATTTTGCATTTTAAAAGACACTGTCAACTTGAAATTTTCAGTTTTTAAAAAAAAGAGTTAAAAGTAGGTTCAGGTATCTCACCTGTCCCTGAGTCTTGCTACTGATTTTTGTGAATTTTTTTACAGTTCCATTTTTCAGAATGTTTTTTGCTTCCCTGTTGCATCATGAAGGATGCACACAAACAACAGGGGAAACTGGCTGACTGGCTATTCAGGGAAATAGTGAACGTGACTATTCGCAAACTACTGTCGAATGTGCAAAAATTAGAGGCATATTTTTTTCTATCTAATCTCTTTTAGTTGCATAGTCTAAGGGTTGCTTATAATGACAGCAGGTAAAAATAAAGCTCGGGCAGGTGTGCAATTAAACTTGGTGGCATTTTCTGCCATTGGAGAGTGTTATGCCTGAGCCCCTTGGAAAAATGACAAAACAACATCTAAGCCAAATAAATGTATCTCAATGCTATTTCTAGCCATGAGCCATCAAAGCATGGGGGACATATATAAGTCTTGAGCACAAGCTTAAATACTTTGCTAAATTATGGCCTCTCTGGGCCACTGGTAGCTGTTAATGTAACCCAGTAGCTCTCCCAGAGGAAGGATCAAGGTAGCAGAGTAGCTGCTCCAGTGCCCCATGCTCTTGAGTGGCTTCTGCTGTGTAATTCCAGCAGGCCATCTCTGGATAGCTGGGAAGCCACCACTCAACACTTTCTAAAGAGCCCCTAATTGAATGAGCACATGGGATAGTTAACATTGTAGTTGGGGAGCTGTAACTTCTGCAGTACCCGTAGTAAATAATGCTGCAGGGTGGGAGATCAGCAAATATACATATAAATATGTATTTTTAAAAGACCGGCAAGTTTAATTACTTCATTTTAGAGAGCGACAACTCTTTGCTTCTGCCCTTTAACGCTTGCATGTTTTGTGGTATCTGTCGACTATAGTCATAAAGGTTTAATTTATTTACAGGAAGCTGATGGACAGACAAACTTTCTGCTCTTCACAGGCTGCGAGTAACGTTTCCCGTTATGCTGCTGCTATCTATAGAAAAGGTTATTTTTTTCTCTTCCCCCAATCTTATGAAATAAATCAGTTTTTAAATATGCAGGTTGTTTGAAATGAGAAAACTGTGTTCTTTGTCTCTAGCAGCCTCTGTTCCTATTTAGTGGCTGTCAATTCCTTATAAATAAGTTATCATGAGGGAGAACTTAACTACTTGGAGTGTTCTAAAGTCCTTGAGATTCCATCAAGGTGTTCTAATGACATTGTAAACAAGGTAGCAGTTAGTAGGGCTTGTAGATGCCACCAGAACTCTACCACTGAATTATAGCCTCAAACCATGTACATTGAAGGGGAATATTATTTAATATTGTATATAAATTCACTTCTGGCTCTCTATTGCTGTTCTCCCTTACTCCACACATTCTGCTCCTTCATTTGTTCCCCAAACCCTCTCTTGCTTGATATTCTAAAAACCTCTGGGAATACTGATGTCCCAAGAATTTCCTAAAATTGGTATTATATACATTTTTGATGTCACCTTATTCAGAGTTTGCTGTTGTCATAATGATGTAAATACTCTTTATTGGTGTGGAAAGCCAGGGGCTGCTGTAAACTTTGGATGCTTTGGAACCAGCACTGGGTATTGTTCTCCAGTTTGTGGCAGAGATACTTATTTAGCGAAGGGACAAAGAGGCATTACTGATTTCCAGACTCGGTTTAGGCTGTGAGCTTGAGGGTGGGCTTCAAGGCTGAATCACAGGTTGGGATTGGATTAGTACTGATCTTTCATGAACTGTTCTGAGATTTTTGGCCACAAATGGCAGAAATCTTGTCAGATCATCTGACCTTGTGAAATGTGAGTTTGAGCCATATGTTATCCAGAAAATGGGCCTCTTCCAGGCTTGGATCCTACCAAAAAGCAAATTGTAGGGGCAGGTTTGGACCAAGGGGTTCAAATCTGATACCTCTTTGAAATACTAAGGACTGGATTAATCTTCCATTTAAGAGTCTCATCTTACATTTAAATTTATTAAATTTGTATCTTAAATTTAAACTGTGACATTACAAAGGTGATAGGAAAATGAAAATTGCCAACTGTAGGCCTTGGAAAATAACTTGTAATTTTTCAGGTGAACTTCACCTAACTCCACTACATGGCATTCTACAACTGAGGCCAAGTTTCTCCTACTTGGACAAAGCTGATGCCAAACACCGAGAAAGAGAAGCTGCTAATGAAGGTGAACACATTACAAGCTGTGTTTTCTTTGTTATGGAACAATTTGGTTTCTCTTTAGATTTTGTTATACTGACTTTATGGAGTTACTGGAAAGAGCTATTCATAGCTGAAGAAACACTGAGCGTGTTTTAAAATATAATAACGTATAATGATTGGCTCAGAGGAAATAATTGTTCCTTTTAACAGTCAGATGAATTAAAGGTCTATAACATGAGCCTGTGAACACATTATTATAATAATAAAACTTAACAGTACTTTTTTCATTGTGCTGCACAAATATTAGCTCATCCTCTCAAGACTCCTGTCAGATAAGTGTTGTAACAAATCTGTAGCCACCTAGGTCTTCACAGTTATCGCTGTCCTGCATTCCATGGGCATTTGGAACATCTTAACATCAACAGGAATTGAACTTTGATCTTCTTGTACCAAAAGCACAGGCCCCTATCTCGAGAGCTAAAGGAGAGTCTCCATTATGTATTAGCCTTGTAGAGCCTATGCCAGTGATGCATTTCTGATTGCATCCAGTAGAGGGCAGTGGAACAGATATGCAAACTAACCAGTACATTACCATATTGATATCCCTCTTTAATAAATGGGGAAACCAAGATACATAGGTTAAATAACTTACCCAAAGAAGTAGACTCAATGTCAGAGCAAGTTCAATTCCCAGCTGTGCCACAAACTTCCTGTATGATGTTGCGTCAGCCTCTTCAGGTCTCTGTGCCTCAGTTTCTCCTGGTGGTGGTAATTTTTCCAAACCTCACAGGAGTGTTTGTTTGTGAGGTGCTCGTATAGTGTGGTGGTGAGAGATACAGCTACCAAGGTATTTATATAAATAGAACTGAGGTGGCTGGCTCCTGGTCCTGTGCTTGGACCATGCCTCTCTCCTGGACTAAGTCTCAGAACAGTCAGTCAGTCAAACTCTCTTGTGGCTGCTTCATCTTTGATGATATTTTAAATTTCATTTTCCTGGCTTGTTTTTTTGTCAGCGGGCGATTCGTCCCAGGATGAAGCTGAAGAGGACATCAAGCAAATTACTGTATGTCTGAGATTCCTTATTACTGGTAGTTCAAGAAACTGTGCCCGGAGTATAACAATCCATACTGAGCTGACAGGGTTTAAACTGCAGTTGGTGCTCAGCAATTAAACCCGTTGACTATTTATTTAATCAAATCAACAAGTGAAATAATAAGGGTGGGGCTGTTGCAAAAGAGCATTTCCAGTTCAGCTAGTTCCTAGCTGTCTACCCCTGGCTTTGCCATTCAATGTATTTTCTTTATATAGCACACACATTTTTGCAGACAATTCCCTGTGCCATTTTAATCTGTGTCATTTTGAGAGTTTGGGGCACTGTGGTTAACAGTGATCAAATCTTGCAGGTAAGATTCTCCCGACCAGAGACCGAACAAGCCCGTCAGCGACGTGTTCAGTCCTATGAATTCTTGCAGAAGAGACAAGCTGAAGAGCATTGGGTCCATCTGCATTATTATGGTTTAAGGGTAGGTAGGTTCTGGGTGCTCTGGAGGCCTGAATGCTCACGTACCTCAGTAGGCTCTAGTGTCATCAACATGCGTGAGGGCCTGAGTCTGAGGATCAAACCCAGGCCTTTGCTTGTGGGCTGGGCACCTTAAGGCATTAGATAAGGAGTTGCTCAGGGGAATCAAATCAGTTTGATGCCAGGAGTGGTAATCGACTAACAAAAAGTGTAAATGTGTCAGTGTTTTAAAATAATACAAACTCCAGCTTTCCCATGTTGTATCAGTGTCTATGCAGCTGTATGAAAGTAATGCATCAGTTACGGAGATGTGATGTTTACATAGTGCAATAGCTGCATGTTAGAACAATGAGTATGTGATTTTAATAGTGCTGGAGAGCCTGAGAATGAAGAATTAAACTGTTTGAGATTTGGCACATTTACTGTACATTGCAGTGAGTCTTGTTCTTCCTCCCCCACCTTTCTCAGGACAGCCGTTCCGAACATGAGCGCCAGTATTTACTCAGTCAGGGACATGGCATGGCAGAGAATACCGAATTAATTAAATCTCCCAGGTAAAAACTTTGGTCTAGTATCCTACGCAAATTGCAGTAATCTTTGAATTTTTGTCAGGTTGTCATATATATTCTTTAAAAGTCTGGCCTGTATTATTATTAACAGTAGGTTGTTACAACAGAAAAAATAATTTTTAAAAAAAGTGGGTTTTTTTCATAATTTGTGGGGGGGGGTTGGGGTTTTTTTTGTATTCCACTCCGGCAAGAGAGTGAAACTAGTCATTGCCATTTTTTAAAGCCAGTTTAACTCTATTTCTTATGCGCTAACACAGTTCTATAATGCAAGGATTACAAACGCAGCTGGGGAAGGTTTAAATCAAAACCAGAAACTATTAAATTAAAAAAAAAAAAAAAGTCAAGAACTTTTATTAATAAATGAGTTTTTCAAAATCTATTTTATGATTTTTAATAGAGAAAGTACTTGACAGTGACTTTTTTCAGCTTCAGATTTGCTTTTTGGTAGCTGTATGGGGGAAAAGTTTATATGGTGGTTACAGGAATCTGTCCAGAATGCAATAATTAATGTGGTTTTGCTATAATCTAGGGTAAACAAGGCCCAATAGTGAGAAAGCAGCAGGACATAGTGTTTTGCACTTATGGTGTTGGTGGGTTATTTTTAAAATTTGGCATCTCGTTGAACTGTCCTGTCTATGAAAAATTCTTAGGGCCAGATTCTGTCCTCAGTCACACTGAAGTGGATGAGTATTGCACAGGTGGAATAGAGGAGAGAATCTGGCCTGTTACTATATATCCAAGGTTCTTACTGTAGTACCTGAGTGCCTGGAGTCTTTAATGTATTACCCTCACAACACTGCTGTGAGGTAGGGAAGTGCTATTATCCCCCATTTTATAAATGGGGAGCTGAGACACAAAGGGCATGTCTTCACTACAATTAAAAATCCATGGCTTGTCCATGCCTGCTGACTTGGGCTAAGGGGCTGTTTAATTCTGGTATAGATACTAGGGCTTGGGCAGCAGCATGAGCTCTGGGACCCTTTCACCTTGCAGGGTCCCAGAGACTGAGCTGCAATCTGAGCCTGAACATCTACACTGCAATTAAACAGCCCCTTGGCCTGAGACCCGCAAGCCCAAGTAGGCTGGTGCAGGCTAGTTGTGGGTGTCTTAATTGCAGTGTAGACATGCTCGGAGAGGCTAAGTGACTTCCCCAAGGTCAGTAAATGTGTGGCAGAGCAGGGAATGGAATCCTGGTCTCCAAAGTCCCAGTCTAGTGCACCGATGACTGCACCATCCTTCCTCACCTTAACTAAATTTAAGGAATGTGATTTAGAAATCTTTATCAGTGGTTACTGGTAACAGAATGAATTGAGTGATTTTGATTTCTTGCAAAACGCTAAAAATCGTAGTAAACAGTTGTAAGCAAATGTTCTCAGTGTATATAACTACAGCCTTCATACATTTCTCCAGCACTGAATTTCCTTGAAAAGGAAAAAAGGCCTTGGAAGCTAATATTTACTTTGTAGATTTCACATAAATAAGATTGCACTAAGCAGGAGATCATTGTACTTTAGCCTAGAAAATCCTAATACAAGTATTTTAAGGCTGATACATTTTCTTTTCCCTTAGTGAATACTTAATGATGCTGATGCCTCCGAATGTAGAAGAAGAGAAGTAAGTGTTTGCATGGAATGTCCTAACCTCACATTGGCTGGAAGTTGTTTTTCATTGGCTACAGTTCTGCTTGTTTATTTCAGAGACAAACCTGTGGCTCCAAGCAATGTGCTTTCTATGGCACAGCTGAGAACTTTACCCCTTGCTGATCAGATTAAGATCCTGATGAAGAATGGTATGTGATATTTTTAAAACATTCCACTTCCTCACGTCCTTTCATGACCTCAGACTTACCCTCCTTTTCCTCAAATAAGTAGCCTTTCCTGGCAGTGTCTGTGCTGTCGTCCTACAGGCTGAGAGTCTGTGTGGCTCTTTGTTTCTAGGGCTAAGTCTCAGGCTCTGAATAGTATCTCTTCCACTGCCAATCGAGTACGCCATTCCTCTAGAAGGGAAGATAGACACGTTACTTCTTGGAGAGCTGACACCTGCAATTTGGGCATGTGCAGCCAAAGGAGTACTCCTTGGAATAACTTCCACTCTAAGACACTCCTGTTGCTTCCAGGACACACCTGTCTCTGTTGATCCACTGCTGGGTAGTGGAGACTAAGCATGAATTTTAGCTCAGATTTTAATGCAGCCACCTGCCACTTTGGCTTTGTCCTTTCCCTGGAAGGTTTTCAGTAATACGTGCCTCTTGCATGTAGCCTGAGATAGCTTTAGCTCATCTTTCTGGAATTGTAATAATTTGACAATAGCAAGTGCTAAAGTTTTTGTCTCTGGGTCTTATTGTCTTGTCAGGTGACTCAATGTCTCTCAAAAAATAGAATGGTATAGATGGTTTCTTTTATCTGTGTATTAATTAGGGATCAGTTAAGCCAATTAACTTGCACACAACGTTCCCTGACATGTTCTCAATGCATATGCAGACTGACTGAAATGGAGTGCTTTTTCTAAAGTGCTTTTATTTTTCGGGAGCTGTGAAATATTTTTGACTGCTGATTTCAGTGTAAATAGATGGGAGTCTTTTATATTAAAAAATAAAATGTATGTATCCATTTTTTAAAAAAACAGAAGTCCTTCTATGAATCTTTAAATAGAACATTGAAAGCATCTTTAAACAACTGTGTTTCGTCTTTTCCTTTAGTGAAGGTCATGCCTTTTGCAAACCTCATGAGTTTATTGGGTTCTGGGACTGATTCTACTGCAGTTTTACGCTGTATACAGCAGGTGGCGATGCTGGTCCAGGGAAACTGGGTGGTAAAGAGGTATGCCTTCTGTTCTTTGTTATCGTCAAATGTTAACGTTCCTGTTAGGAGTGGATCAGAACAATGACTTAGAATCCTCACTAACATTTTCCTGCTGTAATGTAGCTGAAAGCACCAGTGTCTGTGCTCAAAAACCCAAGTTACTTAAATACTCGATTAAATTCAATTCTTGTTACAGTAGTCTGTTATGCAGAAGACAAAGGGCTGTTGATAAATGATCACAGGGCAGAGGCTGAGCTATCTAAAATTGTATCGAACTGTGATAAGATCTGTTTTGTTTGTGTATTGAGCCACTTCAATTCTTGGGAATAAAAATCTTTATTCCATCAGCACAGGATTCATTACTGGTTTATTGCTGTTGTCACTGAGAGCTGGTCTCGGGAAGCATTTATCCATTTGATAAATCGAGAGTAGGTTGCTGGGTGCACCTGATGTTCATAAAATGGATTCTATTGTAGACACCTTAATCTTTAATACAGTAGGGCAGGGGTCCCCAACGCGGTGCCCATGGGCGCCATGGCGCCCACTGGGGCATCCATGTGCGCCCGCCTGCTGGTCGCCGGAAAAGCAGCCACCAAAATGCCGCCAAGAAGCAGCAACGTCAAGAAGCACTACCGCTGAAATGCCGCCGAATTTCGGCGGCGACGCCTCTTGATGACGCTGCTTCACGGTGGCATTTCGGTGGCAACGCTGCTTGACTTTGCCACTTCACGGCGGCATTTCGGCGGCTGCTTGTCCGGCGGCCCTGGTCCTCGGCGGGTAGTCATCCGGCGCCCGCCCCACGGAAAAGTTTGGGGACCACTGCCGTACAGCATCCCAGCAAGACTGCAGGTCTCAAGTGCCATATCCTTTTCATCCACATGGGATATTACGTGCTGGGAATTGCAGTCTCATCTTTAGGCCACATCTCTGTAAGAAAGATGAGGGTGAACACTAGTCACGTTCACATTCGTTGGCAGCCATTAGCCTGTGGACCACGCTTTGGCCACCCACGACCTAGGGCTGCAGCTGCTGCATGAATAGCCTGTACAGTGACACAGATGCACTCTATCTTAAATCACTCCAGAAAGGAATGCTGTCAGCCGGCTAAAGCTGTATACAAGCTCCCAGAATGATGGCACAAGGGTGTTTATGTTGTAGCAGTTGCTAGTACTGTTTTATGTGTGTCCGTGGTTGTTACAATACCGTCATCTTCCAAAAGAAAAAAGTGTTGGAAGTGTAAGATTAGCCTAATAGAGCCTTTTATTGTGAGGGTGAAAAACAGTTTTTGCCCTGATCAGCTGTGCGGAGTGAAACCCATGATCAGGAGTGACCTTGGGGCTTTGGAGACAGCAAAGATGGAGACCACTTATGATGATGGATGTAATTTAATTAGTCTCACAATCCGAATGGGATGGGGTGGTAAGTGTCCCAGCTGGTGGAATTTATAGCATCTCTCACTTAAAATCCTTGAGTATTAAATTAAAATAAAAATAAACTAAGTCTGGTAGATAAATGTTTTGGCTCATGTAACCTTTGGGGATGTGTGGGGAAGCCATGTAGCCCAAAGCATTTGATGACACACTTTTGGACATGTGTGCATTAAGGAAATTCACACTGTCGTAGCTAAGCTGGGGCAGACCCCGAATGTAGATGTGCTGTACCAGCATACAGTTTACATCTGTGCAGCTTATTTCTGTTTGTTACCAGATTAAACTTCACTGGTCTAAGCCCCTCTTTGCACTAGTGTGAACTGCAATGATGTAGTCACACCAGTGTGAATTCTCTTGATGCAGACAGGGCTTTAGCTTCATAGGAATTTGTGTAAAGCCTGCGAACTTGGCTGGATAAAAGGTGTCTTTTGACCAATAAATGGGCACTTCAGGGCACATACACTCTGTTAAAAATCCTCACTAATAATATTTAGTTGCAATGCATCATAATTAATCATTTCCTCCTTTAATTAACAGTGATGTCCTCTATCCAAAAGATACCTCTAGCCCACACAGTGGAGTCCCTGCAGAAGTGCTTTGCAGGGGGAGAGATTTTGTTGTAAGTATAGATTTGCTCTGTTTGTTTTCCTGTGCCAAAACCCAAATAAGATGAAGTTGGCATAACTAACCACATCATTGCTAAACTGTACTGTTCTTCAGTAATCTGACGTTTGTTCCAAAGAAATAATCTCTAAATTACTCCTGAAGGTTTTGTTGAAGGAGTTAAGAGAATCAACATGGAAATATTGATATAGATTGTCACTTGCTATTCATGTGATTTGTTGACAGGTGTCAATCAGATCTAGGTGTCCGATCATCTACCTAATAAAAACGGTTATCGCATTTAAAATATATGACAGAGACACCATCACGCTGACCCACTTAATGGCAGGCTCAGCAGAGAGGCTGATGGAGGCTGAACAGCCTATCACCCTCAGAGGTGGTCCCTCTAGGGCAGAATTGAAGGACCTTTGCAGGGCGATGCTAGGGACACACTGTACTTGCTATGCGTGCCCTGTTCAGTAAAAGGGCTTCGCTCCCAGAGCTGCTGATCTACCACCTTTCATGAACAATAAGTGCAAATGTAAATTACGAGTACAAGACACACACACACACAGACAGAGAGAGAGAGAGCAGGGAACAGACTTTTTTACCTAGAGACCGTATTTGTCTTTACAAGCAATCTAAGGAGAACTAATCCCTAAATAACTTCAACATTTGCCACGCTCTGTGGCTTCCATCCCTAATGGACAGATACGAGCATGTGACCCTGTCGTTTTCCTATTACAGCCGATCACCCCGATGTTTGCACTCTGCTTAGTTTCATTATTAACTCTCTTGGGCGGTCAGCTGCTGTTAGATTAGTCTCTGTGTGAGCCCAAACTGATGGTAATTAAAATTGACTTTCTGACACATCTTGAAAGCTGCTCAATGTGCTGCCATATGGGAGACCCAGAAACAGGGGTAACTCTTATTACCGGAGGCCTGGGAATTAGGCAGTGCCCGAGAGTATCACATTTGAAGTTTTGGAGATTCTGGAGACCAAAACCACTGCACGTAGCTGAGTAGTGGAGCAGCAGTAACACTAGACCCAGAGGAGGTGGCATGCTCAGCACTCTGGTTGAATAGAGTGTGCCCTGCAGGAAAGCTGGCAGTTTGGGACCTATGAATAGTTGCAAGACGGGTATGTTCACAATTGTCTCCTTTACTGGAGTCAGTGATAGCTTGTGGTTTTAAAGAAGTGTGTGCTAGTGCATTGAGGGCAGCTGTGTCGATTAGTATGTGGGGGGAGAGAAGCTGAATAAGGTGAAAGGACATACAGAACCAGCCCAGTTGCTCGTGATTTTTTTACACCCTAGGCTGTGACAGGGCAGAGAGTGGGGAGGGGAGGAATTGGTAGCAATGAGGCTTTAAATTCCTGCCCCCAACCCTCCAAAATGTATTAAAACCTCCATAAACTGAATGTGTGTGGAGGGGGGGCAGGGGGCGGCGCAGCGGCAGGAATCTAAGTGACTGTAATGTATTGGTGCAGGGCGACTAAGGGAGAAGATGAGAGTCCTGAAGTGGTTGGCCTATAAAAAGGATATAAACTTCACTATTAGTGGCAGTTCATGGAGATTTCCTCTGGGGCAAGTGGCAAAACACATGGTTTTGGAGCAGAACATCCTGAGTTCTACCCCCGCATATGCCTGTAAAGTCCCAGAATGATAACAATGAGCCTCCTCAATGTTCATTAGGTTTTTGTCGTGTTTGTTTGTTTTTTAAACCATGTTTAATTTAGATTTCAGAGGATCTAAGTGCAACTCCCACCACAGCTTCACCAAGGCAAATCTTGGATTTCTCTAGACCTTTTGTTTTGTGTCCTTTCTTATCATTCAAGAAAAATGTCTACAGGAATAGACCATGCCAGGTCTGTATTTGCCCCAGTTAACCTACTTGCCTGGCCGAGAATTGCCATCCCCTGCATTCTTGAAAGGTTCCTGGTTTCTGGTTATGCCAGTGTCACAACAGTGCGTCTGTTCTTTAGTAGTGCAGCTTCCTAAAATATGTAATTTTTCCCTCCTTTTATTTCCCCTAGATGTGGAAGTTTACACAGGATCGCTGGGTTGTGCGAAAGGAAGTGGCCACTGTCACAAAAGTGAGTGACAATTTTTTCTAAACCAGAGGTGGATGATAAGCAGTGGGTATTGTCAATAGCTGCATTTGTGGCTAATTCACACTGATGCTTGCCTTTCCTCCTAGCACCGCACACTGTGGTGACCCATTTTACTGCTGACTTTAGCACTGACACATTTCACTGCTAATTCCCATTATTGCTAACCTAGGACAGTGTTGCTTCAGATGTGTATTGCAGAGTGGAGACCGCGAATGAATGACAGAATCAAAGCATTCAGTGTCCTCAGGGGAGGGAAGTTCTTAATTGCTTAAGAGCAACTCAGACACCTGATCGCTGAATCATCTGCTCAAGCATGTTAGTATCTGTAAAGTAAATGGGATTAAAAGTGAAAAAGCTCTGTAAGGATTTTTTAAAAAAATCACACACAATAAAATGACAGAATGAGTTAATTTTATGTAGGGATTTAATAATCTTACATTATGAAATTTTCTAGTGCACTTTGCCAGTGGTGGAGATGGATGTGTACATCGAGGGATGTTTCACCTATAGCTGAAATGCAGCCACCTCTGGGCTTTTAACAGCAACCAAGAAGTCTAAACTTCAGAGAACTTTTAGATATGTGGAATATAATTATCCACAGTGCAGTTTGTTCAGGATATTGGGGATAACTCCCCTAGTTTTGCAAAAAGTGCCACGGACTATTTAACTACTGCTTAGCTTTAGGTCCCATATGGTCCCTCCTGGTACTGACTCAGAGGGAAGACTATCTCCTGTTGATTTGCCAGTATCTTTTCTTGGCATTCTCCTACCCAAACCTTAATCCAGCCCAACTCTGCTTAGTTGGTGAAATCACAGCCTAGTTTTGTATGGCTGCAGATGTGGTTTCCCTGACCCATTACACTCTTTCTTTCTTTCAGCTTTGCCCGGAAGATGTGAAGGACTTCTTAGAGCACATGTCTGTTGCAAGAATAAACAAAGGCTGGGAATTTCTACTCCCTTATGATGAAGACTTTGTTAAAAAGCATCCAGATGTGGTTCAGAGGCAGAATATGCTGTGGATGGGCATTCAGGCCAAGTAAATGATTTGCTTTATAAATTACAGATGTACAAGTACCAGCTATCCCATGACTATAGATTGTAGCATGGTAATATTTTGATCTGCATTTCCTCTACATAAGGTTGTCCCTTTTAAAGGGCAGTTGTATGATGGGACTGTTCCATGGTTCCCAATTTCACTGGACTGTTGACCATCTCCAAATGCTTTAGCTCCTTTGGCATTTTTGAAAGGCTAAAGCCGAAATGTCTGTGTTCGGGTGTGGGAATGCCAAACTAAAAAAAAATACTCTTGTGTATTTTCTCTTTTTAATTTCAGATTAGAAAAGGTCTATAATCTATTAAAGGAACATTTGACACCAAAGAAACAAGATGGACAATCAGGTATATTAATGGTTAAGATCATTATGAAATCTACTCTCCCGTTTGTGTTTCTAGTGTAATTTCTGTGCATCACTGTTTGAGAGAGAGAGAGATTTTTTTTTTTCATGAGTCTGCAGTTTCCCTTTGATTGTTTGGGGCAGTTTCTGGGCTACGTTAAGGTGATCTTAAACCACCAGGGTGGGACAAAGCAACCTTAAAACTGCCCTATAGGGGCAACTGAGGATTCCCCAGCACAGAGGAATCCATGCATGTAATGTAAAGCTAGTAGAGCTGACTCTACAAACAAACTTCCTCATTAAGGGCAGCGCAGTCCTCCGAGTAGGAAATATTTTGGGGGAGGGGGCAGAGCCAGAACTCTAGTTAGTCTCACCGTTGTGACAGCCCCATAGTTTATAAACCAGTGGAAGTTAGCAGTTCCCCTACTCTGTTCTGCCATGGCTGATGATTAAACTATTAGTTTAAGAGGGGGTCTAAGGAGGTATAAGGCCTTCTCTTTTCAAGGCGATTCTCCACTGTTGCTGCCAGTGAAAGTTTAAAGCAGCTATTCTGTAATCATAAGAGGTTGTGAAAACTTGAGATTCCAGGGAGATTGAACTAAGTACTTGGCTAGTTACCAGACATTGGAGTCCACGGAGACTGCAAGCAGAACTGACAAATGGACACATGAATACATTTCAATACCCTCTATCTTATCTGGTGGGAAGGATTAGGTGTTGGGTTATTTGGAAAAGAATTAGTAGGCCTAATGACGTATGTGCTGAGTATGTGCATGCAGTTTACTATAAAACATAGTGTACTTTATCTTACTCCCTTGGTACTGAAGCTTGCAATTCCTCTATCACATCCCCATTTTCTGAGAATGGATGTACAAAGGTGGCGGGATTAGGGAGGGAGAGGACACCCCATTTCCAGACCGGGTAGTTACTACAGAAAAGAGGTTCTCAATCTCTTTCATGCTATGGACCAAATCCTAATAGAGAAGGTCTGCTGGATTCACAACCTACCCTCTGATTAGTAATCACTCAAATCACTTTCCCATCCATAATCCCATTTGCAAGCATGCAATATCTGTGTGGTAGCTATAGTAATTGCTCCAGCTGGTTTTCTCCTTGCAGCAGATTCTATCGGCATCCAGCCTCTCTTGGAAAATCTTCTCTTGCAAAGATGTCAGGAGTCTAGGGGTGCAGGCAGAAATGTGTGTGCAGTTGCTGCAGTCGTACGTGCAATTCCCGATTCACACAGGGCTTTAGCACTCGCACAAGCATGTTTTCCCGTGGCCCTGGGCTTTAGACTTCTGAAAAGTCAAGCCCTAAGTATCTTGCTAGCAGTTATTGAAATGGGTCTCTGCTTGTTCAATTATTTTAAAAACAAAATCTAGTCTGAAATCAGTTTGGGGTCTTGGATCTCTGGAATAAACTGTTCTGTGCCGTTAATTCACTAAGGTCTGTTTAATAAATATACTGCAGAATTAATGTCCAAGATTCTCTGTTAACAGTGTTGTATTCTTGTATCTTACTAGCTCACCCACTTCTGGTTTCTGGGGAACAAAGGGTCAATATGGCTAAAGCAAAAGTCAAACAGAACTATGGGCTGCTGGAGAAAGAGTTGCAAAAGCAAAAGGCAGAGGGCAAAGCAAATGACTCTCCATCCAAGATGGATATTTCCAACGTCCGCATTAAAGAGGAGCCTGTGAGTGATGAGGAGCCTATGGACGCGTCCGCCTATGAGAGTATGAACAATGGCATGGTCAATGGCATCCATTCGGAGGAGAACTCCATGGACTCATTAAATGGCCACTTGCCAGGCGGGTGCACGGATCGAGTTGCACAGGAACTGAAAGCGTTTGTGATGACGACGTTTAAGAAACAGTTTGTTCTCACTCTGAGTGAGCTTAAACGGTTATTTAATCTTCACTTAGCCAGTCTGCCCCCAGGACACACATTGTTTAGTGGCATTTCAGACAAAATGTTACAAGACATGGTATTGGACACTGGCTGCAAACAGATTTTGGTGCCTGTAAGTATCCTCTTTATATTGTACAGGTGGGGAAGGGCACAAGTGCTGAGTGGCTGGGGTGCTTTTAAACAAACCGTGACCTACACAGTGCCTCCACACTGTGTGGTTGGGGCAGATATCCCCCTGAGCAGCTGCCCCGGTACCTTGGCCCATTGAAATTGGGGCTTTGTCTGGCTGACTTCCTGCTTCCCAAAAATCTTTGCTTGAGTGCTGGCCCCCTGCAGTGCTCTCCTAGTCAGCATAAAGGAACTCAGAGGTACAGGTTCCTATGGACTGGACCCCAGTGCTTCACTACTTGTAATCCTCACGATTCCGTGAAGCAGTCTGAAGTGATCCAAATCCCAGGTCCATTTGCCGTAGCCAGGGCTGAACAAGCTCCCAGTTCTCAGGGCTGCCGTGGAAGGAACAATGGTCTCTGTTATCTCGGGCGCAGGACACACCTGGCAATACAACAAGTGGCTGGGAAAAGTATAGCAGGAGTCGCATGCTGTGCCTGTGCCACATTCCTTTGGTCACTGGCTGTTAAATTTCCTTTCCTTGCAGGCGTTTCTGTGGCTGCTGTAAAGACAGGGGAATGTTTGTAGGTTTGAGAGCTAGGACTTCCTGCAGCACGGCATGAAGATAGCTCAGTTAGTGGAGGGAAGAGAGCTACCATTGTAGTGAATGCAGAGAGAGCCTGAGGACGAAACCAGTTTACAAGACAGGTAGCAGTCCTGGTCACTTTGCAGCTAGGGAGAGAACTTGGAGTCCACTGCCTTTAGGGGGAGAGAAAAAGAGAAGGGACAGCTGCTTGAAGGAGGAGGCAGGACAAAGTGCAGGAGGAGGACAGAGTGAGGGGAGCAGGAAATAATTCAGAAGTAGGACTAGAGCAGGGGAATTAAGACTCAGCTAAGGAACAAGGCCTGTTGCAGGGAGGTAGGAATACTATAGTATGGTGGCCATGCATGGTAGGTATACAGTGTAGCAGCTGGGAGTTAAGTAATGGACTTGAAATGCTGCTAGAGAGAGTCCCCAATTAAATGATTTATTCTCCCTTCTGCCCGGTGACTACTAAATCCTGGCTGCAGCCCTGCCCATCCTGGCTGGTTTTCCACCTGGAGCCTCCTCCTGTGGCTGTTGCAGGGTCTCGCTTTCTTTCATGTGCCATGTGATGTGGCTGCATGTACTGCGAATGTTAATTAGCTGAGGCCGCTGCTGGCGGGGTCACTTCAGGTTGGGTTGGTTTTGAAACTTTATAAATTACTTCATTATATTATTACTTAAACTTTGTGGGGAAGGAAGGGAACATACTGTTTTTTAAAACACAACTCCTGAGGAAGCTGGACGGGTGAGAAGGAATTGCCTCTCTGCTGTGGAACATGTAACAGAAGAAGCTTTAAATATAGAACCTGATTCAAAGCCAGACATTCCCTACTGAAGGGACATGTGGAGGCTTTTAGGCCCATCCAGCCCACCAGAGCATGGCGTCTGTTGTCTAACGTTGGCTGCAAGTGCATTGGTTTTTCCTAAAAGGCTTATTGTGAGCCTTGTTGCAAATCCCACTGTTTAGAGAGAGTCGCTGCACTGCTGCAATCACCAGCTTAAATCCTCTCCACCAGGAGCCCCTTCCCTTACCTCTCGCAGAGGGGGTTGAGATTAGTTGGGGCGTGTTTATACTCACCAAACACTCCATGTGGACATAGGGCTTTCTTGGGCATGGGCTGCTTCCCTTGGTGGATCCTTTGAAACCTAAGACCACCTTAGCAGTGCAAGGACCTTTCATTTTATCACTTGATGCAATAATTGCATGTTAATTTTCTGAAATGAAGTTGCTCCAGTGATTAAAAACTAATGAATTGAGGTAATGAAAACAAGGCCCTCCAGGAGGGGTGCAGTCAAGCTGCCACATCAGAGAAAATGCATTGCTAAAAACTTGGTTAAAGCCTTTACCTGTTCTCTCCCATAGAAATGAAGGACTGACTCTGACCTGATGCGCTTAGAGTTCAAGTTAGTCTAATGGTTGCTGTGTCTTTGTACTAGAACCCACTGAGATGCCACTTGGCTGCAAACGAGGCCATTAGGCACCTATTGCGGAGGTACATTGCTTGCACATGCTTGGTAACATCTTCAAGCCAAAAGAAATGCTCAGTCGTTAGTGGTGGGATCCAGAGAGAGTGTCTCGGGTAGGCCTGCACTTGAATGCAATTGGCTATTGTTTCCTTTAGCCTAAGCTTCCAGGCAACCTGACAGTCCAGGACAGGCTAGGGCAAGAGAAAGGAAGCCTTGAACAAATACTTTTGCTGCATAGTCATATTCAGCACTCACACTTGGAGTGAGCCTCTGTTTGAAGTTCCACAGTCCCATGGGGAGGATGTTTGCACACAAGGAAAATCCATTAACCTCCTTGAGTAGTGGCACTCTTCCCCCTCTTATGGTTGCTGCCTTCCGGGCTGTGGGGACATGGTGGCAGCCTTCCCTCACTGGGATCCCTTTCCTAGGTCTTTGAAGGGCACTGTAGGGCCACTCCACCCATCTTGTGTCTTGATGGGAGCATTCTAGGAAGGATTGCTGGCCTCTGATGTATCTGAAGAAGTGAGGTTTTTACCCACGAAAGCTTATGCCCAAATAAATCTGTTAGTCTTTAAGGTGCCACCAGACTCCTTGTTGTTTTTGTAGATACAGACTAACACGGCTACCCCCTGATAAGAGATTGTAAAGTTTGTTAAAATGTACATGTGTCTCACAATATTAGAGCAATGCAGGGTTCTGAGCTGCTAATCTCACCAGGTAGCTCCTACCAAACACAATTTTCCTCTTTACAGTAAGATTACAGATTAAGTGTGAATGTAACTACTAGGATTTCTGGCACAGTCATCTAGGGCTCTCATCTAAGCCTGTGAGGGGTGAGAGAAAAGGTATGTTTCGTACCAGCTAACAGTTAAGTGTGACAAGAAATGGAATGGAACAAATGACGGTCCCTGTGCCATAGGGTAGGGGATCTGAATGGGCTTGTTCGCCTCCGATGGTTGATTTTGAAAATTAGGTTGTCTGGCCAGTTGGCAAGGAATGAATTCTTAGTGACCTAAAGGAGGAAGAAGCATGTCAAGAGTGAGAGCATGCTCTGAGGGAAGATGTTGAGGCTAAAAGAGGGTTTTTTTATTTTTCCATGTAAGCATTTGTATGGCATGAGAGTGGTAAGGTGGGGGCTGCTGCATCACTTGTGAGGTGGAGAGTGGCGCAAGGGCACGGCAGCTGAGAAAAACCAAAGGCTTGTTTCCCTGCATGGGTGCTTGAAATGAAAAGTGTTTCATTTTCTGAGTCTGCAATAAGCAAGTGCCTGGCTTCACAAGCAGTTTACTGCTCGCTCTTGTGGGATTGTGTAGCCTGCCCACAGGACAGTGATGAAGGATGTTTCAGCAATGCCATGTTTTTCCTTCACCCTGTGTGGGGTAAAGTTTTTTCCATGCTTTTGGGGCTGCAGGAGTGACATTTGAATACCTGTCTAATCTAATCTGTCTACTGTATCTATCTATTTATTTTTTGTTTATAGATGTGTATTACTGTAGCACCTAGGAGCCCTAAAAACTTCTAGAAAGAGTGAAATCCTGCTTCGTGCAATAGCAGAGAACAGCTCGGAGAGACTTTTAGCTTGGAAGCAAATGTGTCTGTCAGTTGCTGCTTATAGGAGAGAACTGAATGTTTTGTTGCCATGAAATATCCTTTAACATTCAAGCACTGGAATCGCTCTTTCAGTGTTTAGCAATTGCATCCAAAGGGTGAAATCCCCCCGCTGCCCTGGCCTCAGTGGCAGAGAGCCTGCACGAGCCCTGTGTGCCAGCTAATTCCCACTTACACCCTCAAAACAAAGTTTAAGCAGTTCATAGGCATTGTGGGTGGATCCTTAGTGCATGAGTGAATTTCACTAATAGTGAATAAAGGTGCCGATCAAACATGACTTTGGCTTAATTGGGGCAATATAAGGCTGCTGAAGTGTTCCTGGAGCTTCCAACGTTCACTCATTCAAGATGATTTGTTTTAACAGCCTGTAACTAAAATTAAAGCAACCACCCTGACTGGTGCAAACTGTTCTTAGTTTCCCCCACAGATTCATGCTGTTTCACCGGATGAACTAAAGGTTTATGCACTTTGGGAAGCTGGTGACATTTACGACCAGGTAAAGGCAAACATGGCTGTTAATCTAGCCAAGTCATTCCCAGGTTACTGGTTGCTGGGAGCTTGGTATTATTTGCATTCTTGCTTTTAAAAGTGATACAACAGGCTGCCTCCCCCTCCCCCTCCCCCACGCTCGCCCTTGGAGTCTGTGATTTCCAGTGCCAAGATACTCCAAGCTGGGAGGCAGTGCTCGGTCCACAGTAGTGATGATTGCTTAACTGTGGTATGGGGGAATGGACAGAAGCAATAACATACGCTGCTCACTAATTAAACGCTAGTGTAAATAGCTGTAGACATGAGTAGCACCAGTTCGCTGCTCCATTCAAACCAGGCCTTAGAGCATATTAAACTCTGTTCCTTGCTGTTTAAAAAGTCAGCATTATCCAATAGTTACCCTGTGGCGATACCTGAGAGGTCAGAATTTCCTTATAGCTAGAATGGTAAGTAACTGTGGCACTTGTGGGCATACACTGCCTTTTTAATTGTTACCACTGTAAATTGAGTGTAATGGAAGCAGAAAGTCTGTGCTCACGATATAAAACAGTTTTCACAGGAAAGACCCCCACAGCAGCAAGCTCTAGATGTTCATTATAGAGAGTCTAGTCAAGTGGAGTGAGCAGAAGGCCAGGAACTCCTGAGTTCTAAACTTAGCTCAGATTCTATCTCCATTAATTAAACTTTCTCTGCCTCAGTTTCTCTGTATGAGGGGGATAATACCTTCCGCACAAGGTGTTTCAGGAATTAATTAGCTAACATTTGTACAATGGTTTGAATACAGAAATACACTGTACATGCTAAGTATCATTTTTATGCTTGCTATAGTTCTAGCATGCTAGTATGGGACTGTTTGGAGAGGGATTTCCTAAGGAAGATTCTGAATGTGTTGTGCCAAATGATGTACCTAAAAGCTTGTTTGGAACTGATGGTGGTTTTCTTGTTTCATGTTTAGAAATATAATGCAGATAATTTTTCTCTCATGTGTTAAAATAAACTTTTGTTTTAAAGCATCGGCAGGTTTTGCTTAAAATCTTTACCAAAAATTATCGAGTGCGCAGGAACGTCATCCAGCATCAGTTGAGCCAAGAATGTGGAGAGGATCTAAATAAACAGGATGTGGATAGAGTGATAAAGGTAATGCATCAGATTTAAAAATCATGTACAAAGCTCTTGTTTAATGGTGGTTTTGATATAGTCAGTACCAGAGCTTTTAATATATTGGCTTCACAGAAAGGACCAGATTCTACATGGAGTTACATAAAACGATGGTGTTGCTAGCGTGGTTTCTGTTATCATGTGGTTAGGGACTTATTTTCAATCTGTTTGATGTAAAATATACTTGTTACATTCTCACTTTTTGCCAAAGGGCACTGACTTTTTTGAGCCTATCATCATATGGTGTTAACCCAACAAATCTTTTTCTGACGTGGGCTAACAATAAATACAAAGTTCCAGAGTAGCAGCCATGTTAGTCTGTATCCGCAAAAAGAACAGGAGTACTTGTGGCACCTTAGAGACTAACAAATTTATTAGAGCATAAGCTTTCGTGGGCTACAGCCCACTTCTTCGGATGCATCCGAAGAAGTGGGCTGTAGCCCACAAAAGCTTATGCTCTAATAAATTTGTTAGTCTCTAAGGTGCCACAAGTACTCTTGTTCTTTTTAATGAATACAAAGTGTAATAAATGTACTTTCACGATTATTATTAAACGGTACTGCGTTAAACATTAAGGGGGAAATTTTCAACATGACCTGTTGTGAGCTTAGACATGGGATTCTCATTAACATTAACGAAAGTTGGGAAGCACAGTCCCCACACACATCAAATTAAAAATACATCCCCTTACGCTCAAGGGGAGTTTAAAGTTACATAGGCAGCAATCAGCAACAACAACAATCCCCCCCCCCCCTTTATCAGTTAAAACATTTTATGAAAGAATGTTTACCAGTTTAACCCTCATGTATGCTCTGCCTTTGAAAGAGCCACCCATTGTTTCAAGGTGTTGCAAAACATACAAGGAACGTCTGGCGGGCCATACAGGCGTTGATTAACATGTATTAAAGTGGTATGGTGTTGCTAAATAGAAATCCACCAACTCATGTAACTTTTAAATAATTATTGCTAGGAATTGGGTCACTCTGGCACTAATTTCAGTAAATTACATTCTTAAATGCTTTCCAGAATCCAGGCCTGTATTGTAGATTAATTGTGCATTGGAAAGATTAGGGTTCTGTTGCTTTGATAATATGCAGTCTGGCTTTATTCAGTGTCCCTGGTCTTGATTAGAAGAATCTGGTCTTAATATTTAAGATGAAACCTAAAGCATGTTGAACCTGTTCAATGTAACACACACTGCTGGTGCAGGCAGATTTTTAAGAAGATAGGTGTGCCTAAACATTGACTATAACCAGGAGTGCCCAAACAACATATGTGCACATTTTCATGATACAGCTATTTAACAAGGAGTATATCTGCGTAGGAAGTAAATGCACTTTAAGTCACACAGCTTGTGCATCTGTATCACATGCCCAACACTGGGGGGGGTGTATGTGTCAGTCTTCATTTCCCCCTGAATACAGGTGAGTCAAAGCTGTGCATGAAAGAATCAGAAATAAGTCTTGAATGTATGATTAAAATCTTGGTCTGCAGAGTAAACTATGTCAACCCCTCTTTTCAGCTTGCTAGTTTCCTTCGTTTAAGGTTGAGTATTTGCAGTGTACTAGGCTTCTGTGGTCTGAAAGGTCTAGTAACTTACAACAAAACAAAAACTCCTTTCCCTTAAAGCTGTGCATTTTCAATCATAAGGGGTAAGTCAGCTGTTGTTGAATTTACCTACTGTAGAGTGTGTGTAAAATGAAAATTCAACACAATTGATGCTCTCAAAACAAAACACTCAGTTCATGTAGATGCCTCAGGTATCCTGAAAATATTTGCAGGTGTGTGGTGAATAATAATTTGGTCAAAATATAATCCAGTAGTTTAATAGTTCAGTCTAATAAATTGCTTACTCTGAAAGGGTTTGATTCTGCACTGTTGCCTTTGGTGATTGCCTGTTCATTCCAACCCTCTCCCTCTCTGGCTTTTCACCTCAGCTTCACTCTTCAGCTGCCCCTCTGACCCTTTTCCCCTCACTCCCACTGCCCTTCGAAGACCCCTCTGTCTTCCGTTTGGCCGACACCCCCCCCCCCACACACACACACACAAATTGTGGAACTAACATGTTCCCATTATATTGTTCACTCTGCTTCTGTGGTTCTATCCCTTACCCCCACTCTGTGTCTAAGACCATACTGGGTCAGACCAAAGGTCCATCTAGCCCAGTATCCTGTCTTCCGACAGTGGCCAATGCCAGGTGCCCCAGAGGGAATGAACAGAACAGGTAATCATCCAGTGATCCATCCCGTTACCCATTCCCATTCTGGCAAACAGGCTAGGGACACCATCCCTGTCCATCCTGGCTAATAGCCATTGATGGACCTATCCTCCATGAACTTTAGTTCTTTTTTTAACCTGGTTTATAGTCTTGGCCTTCACAACATCCTCTGGCAAGGAGTTCCACGGGTTGACTGTGCATTGTGTGAAAAGTTCATGGATAATAATTAATGGCTATTAGCCAGGATGGTCAGGGATGCAACCCCATGCTCTGGGTGTCCCTAAGCCTCTGATTACCAATCCCAGATGCTGGGATTGTATGGAAAGGGATGGATCCCTTGCTCATTCCCTCTGAAGCACCTGGCATTGGCCACTGATGGAAGACAGGATACTGGGCTAGATGGACCATTGGTCTGACCCAATATGGCCATTCTTATGTAGGGACTGGCTGCTACTCTGGGTTTGTATAGTACCTAGTACAATTGGACCCTGTTCTTGGTTGGTCTTTAGGGACTTATCATAACAATAAATTACAGCTTCAAATGGCCCAGTTCAACAGATGGGCTGCAATCTTGCAACCCTTACTCGTGGAATTAGTCCTATTGCTGGATCCCATCCCATGGTTTAACTAGTCTGCTCTGAACCATGTGAAAAGTTTTGAATTGGTCTAGTACTCCTAGTACCATCATAGTTAAGGTAGGGTTGATGGGCCAAATTCTGCCCTGCTGTAAGTGGGTACAATACATGAGCCAATGTTGCCACTATACACTTTTGATTTTTACATTGTCTGCTTCTTGGAATCTATATTGTGATTTGGGAGCTTTCTGCCTCTGCTAATCGGTAATACTCTAACACTAGACTTTTCAGCATTAGTAACTGCTTTTCCCATTCTCCCCAGGACTGCTGTGTAAGCCATGCTGGAATGTGGTACCTTAAAGGGACAGTGCAGTCTTGACAACAGTGGTGTGCTTTTCATTCCATTATCTCCAAGACAGAGGAGGAAAACTGTAGTGGGCATAGACAGAATAATGCCTTTGCTTCAGGGAGCAAGAGGCAGAATCTGACCTACTTGTGGCCACATGGCCACTGCAGAAAGACGGTTAGTGATGTCAACATTCACGCACTTGTTTGCATGGCCGCCTAAACGCAAAGAGCATCGAGGAAGAAAATGTGGGACCCTATCTGCAATTTGATGAATTTGGGATTCCTAATGTATTTTGCTTCTCATTATTTCATTCTAATAAAATAAAAACACATACTGACAGACATGATGGAAAATCATGGTCTAATATTTTATTTAGTAATTAATGCCAATAAATGGTAAGTCTTGTTTACAAACATCCAACTTTTATTATATGCCTAGAAGGTCATGCTGTAGTTTGCGTGTTAAAGCACTCCCTCTTCCCACTTAACAAACAAACAGACCTATTAATGCTCATGAAAGTTTTATATGCACCTGGGTTTGTGGGGAAAAATCCCTGTGTCTTAAACGTACTAATTATACATAGCAAAAACAGTCTCATCAATTGTTTACATGACAAGTTGTTTTCAAAAGTAATTACATATAAAGCAGATGTAATGTATCCTACTTGATTTTTTTTTGCATACCTAGATGCAGGTAGAGCAAGGTAAGTAACCTTATGCACCATCTGAAAGGTGTCCAACTGTAGTTATCACACTTGGTGATGTAAAACCTATATTTTATGTAACTTTTTCAAATAAAATTTTATCTTGAAGATCGACTATGGCATCAGCCTCTGACCCCCATGTGTTTGTCTGTGAACAGATAAAAGCAATATAATATTTTATGGACTAGAGAAAGTTAACAGAGAATGACTTAGCTTATCCCTACCCACCCCACTCCCTCAGCTAAGTACTACATATGGTTACAAATCACTTTATTCACTATGGTAGCATCTAGAGGCCCCCCTGAGTAGGAGACCCTGTTGTACAAGGCACTGTTCAAACACAGTAAATAGTATTCTGCCAGAAGGATTTTATTATCTAAGATTTAAGTTTAAGAGCAGGTGCAAGAATTGGAAAGGGGACATGGGAACTAATTAATCAATGAGAATGGTGTATTTTTACCATTTCTTGTGTTTACTCTTCACTCTGCTTGGGCTGAAGATAAGATTTGAGCATGCAGCTGTAGTTTGTCTGGTGAAAACAATTGATAACCATAAGTGAGGTTCTGAGGTAAAGTGGGTTGTTTGGCTGAAATAAGTAAGTTTGTTCGAGCAGTTAAACCAAATAGGATTAATTTGGTTAGTTGGCTAAATAATTTACTGCATTTACATAGCATCTCCACCTTCCTATGGATAATATCCTACTGCCCTAATTTTTGAATAACTAAAACTCAACATAAACCTCTTGTGAGTAAACTAGAAAGTATCTTTCATTATTAGCACAGGAAGATGCTGTTTTATGTCCATCAAGAGCAAACTAGCTTCAAACGGATTATTGCCTCTGAAGTCGCATGTATTTTTCTGAATGCTTATAAGGTGATTGTAGCTATACTGATGGTGCTCAAACAAGCAATGACAATTCTATCTATTCCTGTAACTGTATCCAGAAAGTTTGTCAAATGTAGCAGCATTCATGCATAGATTAGTATTTATATATGTTGTACCTTTTCCAACATATTCCCACTTCAGAATTAAGCTGTAACAAAATATTTTCAAGCATCAGTTACCCAAAAACAGTCATCTTTGCCTTCCCACTCTGTTGTCTCAACTTTGAATTTGATTCATGGTGAACTTGTCTTCATCTGTACTGTTAGCACCCTGTATGTTTTGTGGTGCTGTATAGAACAGGCAAGTATTTGAAAGTTAGATGCATACTTTTGAGGAACTGGTAGGTTGAGTGACTTCCCCTTTTAACAAAAAAACCCCAAACAAACAAAAACCCAACCACTTATCCAGTGACAGCAGATGCTTTGGTGGTGCGATAGTTCTGTACCACTGATAATTTTGTTGTATATATGAAAGGAGGTTGTTATAGCCATATCTGATAACTGGCTTAGAAAAGGGAGGACTGCAGACAGCAAATGCCTGGTGTATACCAAGCTCTTCATTAAACCGTGAGCCATTTGATTGCTCCTAGTAGTTACCCAGCTGTTGATTGATAGACATGATTGACAAATCAGATACTGAAGTTACTAAGCAAGTACAGTACAAAATGAGGCTGAAGTGGCAGGAATGCTGATCGTGGCAGGAATGCTGATCATGGCCTTTTTCCTCTTTCCCAACCTGCCTAACCCTTCTTATTCAGTATTGAAATTACTCCCATCCCTAGTTCAGCCTGTGCTTTCATCACCCAGTTGTTAAATTTTCAAACAAGCTCCTTTGTGCTTTTGTCAATGTTGCCCCTCAGTTGGGAGGAGCTTCCCTGTACACATCTGCAAAACTGTTATCCTCTTTCAAAACCCTCCCTTCTGTGATGCCTACAGGCAGCATAATGGCTGGCTACTGATGCCACAACATATACTGACCACTAGTGCCCCATTGTTTCCTTATACTCTGTCTCAATCCAGTTGTTGTCGGTCTTAGGCTATGTCTACACTACAGCCAGGATCAATGCTCTGAAATTGCTCCACCAGCAGTCGATTTAGCAGGTCTAGTGAAGACCCACCAAATTGACAGCAGATCACTCTCCAGTCGACCCCTGTACTCTACCCCTGACGAGAAGAGTAAGGTAAGGTAAGGTGATGCGGTAACTTGACCCAAGGTACATCGACTCCAGCAACGTTATTCATATAGCTGGAGTTGCGTAGCATAGGTCGACTTACCACAGTAGTGTAGACATAGCCTAAAACCTCTTTGGGCTAGGGCTTTTCTTTGTTCCATTTATACAAACCTAGCCCAGTAGAGGCCTGCTCTGAGTAGGGTTCCTATTCCCAGGCACTACAGTAACACAAATGAGTGGTGAACCACTTGTGGCGGCAGGTTCCCATCTGCTTCTAGAGTCCTCCAGACTGGAAGTGCAGAACAAGGTGCCAACATTGCTGCCTGCACTAGATGCCCTTGCTACATAACGAGCAGAGAAACAGACAGCCATCCCCAAGGGTACAGGGAAGCCAAGCAACATGCAAGTTATAAAGGGAGCTGGTACCAGAGGAACAGGTACAGGGAAGCAACTTTCTCACCTAGGGGGAACTGGAATGGGGGAGAGGAAAAGGAGAGATTAGTCTACCTTCCCCTTCCCCCCGCTTAAGTCTTTAATTTAGTTCCCTAATTAGTTTTTTCATCTAAGCAAGGGCGGTATAGGCCAGCAAGTCTGTGAAATCCCTGCTGGGAGCGGGAGGTGAAGCTATATATAAATGAAGATGCCATGCACACTTACTTTAAGAACTCCTTCTTTGCATTAGTGGTAGTTTCACACATTTGGACAAAATTAGCAGCACACACCCAGTAACTTTAGCTGTGGGGATTTTTGCCTTTCGGAAAAGTATTCATAATTTAGAATACTTTTTTTAAATAGGGGTTTATTTCAGTACACAACTGCTTACAGTGTAAGTGTCTAACCTGTAAAACTGAATACTGTCTTACTGAAGGACAAGTATAAAATAACTGGAGACTAACTTACATTGTACACGAAGCAGACAAGAATTTATAATAGCAGCAGCAACTTAACGACAGCTGTAAAGTTTCTTTTAACATCATGTGCCAACAGTTTGATTTATCTAGGCAACTCAAGTAGACAGATGTTTATCCATAGCAAACATTGACTTGAACACTCGACACTTTAAAAAGAGTTAAGCGCATTGCTGCTCTTGTAAAATTATCAGATCACCTTTTAGTGCTGGTTATCTGGCTTCCATTCCTTCTTGGTTTCTCAGCCTTTACCATTCTCCTGCCTTTCCTCCTCCCATTTGATGCAGTGGTCATCCATATTCTTCATTAGCTGAAGTTGGTCCTGCAATCTTTATTTTATTGGGAAGGAGGGATGGAAAGAGGAGGAAGGAGCAAGGAGGGTTTAATTACATCTTGGCCTCATCTCTTACATGTTGTAATCTGGTTCTTAAAGAGGTGTTTTGGGGTGGTTTTTGTTTTCACTGCTGATACTAAATAGGTCTACACATACTTGAGCTAAAATGGTGTAAAGTGATAAACACCACCATCTGATAAACTTACTTGTCCAGTCTCCTTTAAAACACTTGGAGTAGGAGGCTTTATAAACTAAAGAAAGCCATTCCTCCATGACAAAGCTACCACAAATTGTAACGTTCCATCTTATCACATGACAAAAATGCACTTTTAGGAGTACCACTACGGAACAGTAGATCAGTGACAATATACATAGTTCACAGTATCTTGCCTTAAAACAGAGTGCCCTAAACATTGAACTATCTCAAATATTCATACCTTTACACCTAATCCATTTTTAATATAAAGACATTTATGCTAAGGGGAAAGAGTTTAGTGCATATGAAAACTTGGTATGAAAAACTGGCTTAAATTAAGCCTAATACAGGCTGCTGTGCCAGTTTCCACTCATCTCTGCCAGGGCACATCTGTTTAGACTGACTACTAATTTCAGTCTGAAGCAGAGGTTTCCCACAGGTTGATTTTAGTACACAAAAATAGCCACAAGGCTAAGACTGAACAAAACCTTTTTGGTTTGTGAAGTAAGGAAAAAATTTACTCCAAATTTCCCACAGTGGAAAAAGTATAATACAATCATTGCTCCTTAGGTCTACAGCTTCTGTAGCATACTGGGCACAGTGAGCTAGATTGTCAATTGCTGCTGTGGAGAGGACAAACGTAGTATGCAAAAATTAAGCCAAATTTCTACTTTTAAGACTGCCAACAACTCCCACTGAACAATAACTTTTACTGTGTGGTAGGGGTCATTGCGTGCACAGAGAATACAACTGACTAATGGGTTGACCATATCATACATATTTACAAATAAAGTGAACATACATTCAAGTTGAAGGGAGTACACATGTGACAGCAAGATACATACAAACACCAGAGGGACCCTTAATGTTTCCCTTCTGGACTAATACAGAACTTTTCAGTGGGAAAACAGGTCATCAGCATAGTTAATACAAACAAGTGTTAGGGCTGAGAAGAGAAACGCTTATATTTTGTTCTATGTTCATCTATTTCTTGCTTTGTTTTTCTGATACAACTAAAAATTTCCTTAAAGAGAGCTTTATATTCAGGTATAGCATTTGTGGGTGAGCCCGTTAGTTCAACATTTCCATACTCTTGATCAGTAGCTGAACGGTCAGACTGGATGTTCCCCACACTAGTGTCTTTGGAATACGGTTTTGAGGTTTGTACAGCCTTATGTTTCAAAGAATCTTCATCCATTTGACACTTCTTCAGAAGTTCCTCGTACTTAACCTTCAGAGCATTATACTGAGCGTCCACTTCATTAAGCAAGGAGATGCCTCGCTGCTTCACAGCTTCAGCTCTTCTAATACAGGTTTCTTCATGGCCCTTTAGAAGGTCTCCTCCTGCAGCACTGCTTAGGAAGGTCTCACTGCTGCTTCTTTTTAGGGCCCTTTTATCAAGCTGGGGGACAGTCAAGGATGCATCCTCTGAAGGGCTTTGACTAATTTCCCTTTCTAAAGACTCTTTAAATGAAATAAAAAATGATTCTGGAACTAGATTCTCCATGCTGTTGACAAATGTGTTTTCAGACTGAAACATCTGCCGCATTTCAGCCACTTCTAATTCAAGCTCTTCTGCCCGAGCCCGGTATAAGTCTTTATCAACCAGCCTCTGTTCAAGGTCACAGTTCTCCTTTACCATAAGTTGATATTCCTCTTCCATCGTCACTCTTTTCTCCTTTTCAAGATTAAGTTGGGCTTGTAATACAGTCAAAGCCTTTTTTAAGTTCTCATTTTCTTCTTCTATGGGACTCAGCTGACTATCCATTGAAGTAATTTTTTCTGCAAAAATATGATCGTAAACAAAATACCTGCAGAAACAAAAAGTGTCAGAGCTTAGATTTCCTATGACTTTTAGGCTGCCTCTTCTGGATAATACAGAGATTGAATTTAAACTCACTGTTGGGAAAAAAATGGTTTCCAAACAGAACCAGATTGGTCATTAAGGTATCTATTTGTACAAAGTTACAATGCCTCAATAATCAAACAGAACGCTTTTCTACAGGGCTTTAGTAAATTCAGTACCCAGTGATACATGGTTCCCAGTTCAGGTGGTATGGCAACTGCTTAATTGCAATACCAAATTGTAGATATAAAATCTACTGTACATGGAGACCTCTAACCAGAATTCTTGAGATTTTTTAGAGTATTTCTTTGAGGCCACAAGATATAGCTTTCTACAGGACATTCCTAGTACTGGAAGAAGATAGACTGCATGATAATCCAATACATTTCCCCCATTTTTAACTTGTACAATTCTCATAATGAAATGGATCTGCAAACTATAAGATATCCATACCCTGCAGTTTAAAAGTCTCAGCATTTCCACTATAAAACCTTAATGAATGCCCAGAATGGTCATAAAATCCACTGTCAGAAATCTGACAAAGTTTCATACAAGCATGTTTTGTAATTCTAATTTAAAAAAAAAAAATCACCTCTTGAGTATGAACTATAGAAGTGTCAATATTAAAGCTTAAAAGTAGGCTTGTGAAGACAGCTTTGGTCTTAACTCATTTGTCTGGAGTGACACTGAGATTTTTTTAGAAATGCACGTCTGATTTCTCTGCTGCAAACAAATGGATGAAAGATTAAAAAAATCTGCTTGCACAATAAAATGACACATCACTGAGTTAGCGTCTTACTTGCGAAGGTCATACAGCTCCTTCAAACATGAGAAGCTGTGCACGGATCGTGGCTGCTCAGATCTCTCATGGTTCATATGGCCTCGTCCAGATTTCTTCAATTCCTCCACTTGTCTCTGAAGGTCATCTATATGGGTTTGCAGACTTTCAATAGTCTCTGTCAGGCTGAAGTTCATGAACATATAAAGCTGTTAAAGCCAGTCATATTAAGTCAAGGGCATGACCAATAGCATGAGCTCAGTCACTATCCATTCAGTTTTGTGTTTCTTCCTCTGGAAACTGCTCCACAGTTACCAGTAACAAACAAAATCACATACTCAACCCAAAAGCCCAGTGATTAGACAACTGGATAACCAGCCACCCAAAAATGCATAAACTAATGCAGTCAGACTAGTATTCCATTCCAATTCCTCTCTATATAAAAAAAAGTTGCTCCACAAAACTTTAGTTACCTTAATATCTTTTGTTGTGACACTCTACTATCCACAACTAGTTTTTGATTAGCATCTTCCAGTTCTCTTGCTGTAACATCCAGCTGTTCATAAACCTTTGCATGCTGGTCATTCATCTGACGTAAGAGCTCCACTTGCTTTGTAAGGTACTAGAAGATAATTTGCAGTTACCATCTTCACACTGCTAAAAATGTTTAATCCCACTTAGTGTAAGTTTTAACTTTACATTTTTAAATCAGGATTTTCAGTTTGTTTCCCATAAATGTCAAGAATAATACAATGTACATTAGTTTTGATTGCAGAACTGTGGAAAGACATTGTACCCTTAAATAGCTCAGGAGTGTTTTCCACAAACGAGCCCACTAGCACTTTTAAATCTCAGAGTAAATAGCAAGACACCATGCCACATGCGGTTTCCTTAAATTAGAATAAGGATGATTTAAATTACAACTTCCAGTTTATAATTATGCAATTTACCAGCTGCAACACTGGGGTTATACTTTGCATAGGCAAACCCTTTAAAATCAGAATAAATTTCTCAGTGTATAAAGCTGCCCTAAGTTTAAGGAAACTGATTTTAGTTCAGTCTTAAAACTGTAAACTAATGATATTTGGATTACTATTTATCAGGAAGTACAAATTAGAACAAACTTTAATTACCCACAAGGGGCATTCTAGTTTATATAATCCCAATCAAAGGTCTCCTGCTTTTTTAATTCTGTATGAAATGTTCTCAGTGTAATCCTCTTTATTCAAGAAACTTAGCAGGTTGTTTATTTTGTAGTGGTGAAACTGCTTTTAGAAAGCCTAGGATAAAGATTTCCTACGTAAGAGTAATAAACCATCTTTAAATCCCTTGGTATTAGAAACACCTTAGGCTTTCCCACAGCTGAACACGTCTATATGGATTTTACTACACACAAATACTTCAAAGTTCCAGGTATCCTGCATACAAATATGCACTACGTCATTCCTGGACCAGAAATACCACAGACTTGTAGGACTGGAAGGGACCTCAGAAGGTCATCTAGTTCAATCCCCTGCACTCACAGCAGGACTAAGTATTATCTAGACCATCCCTGACAGGTGTTTGCCTAACCTGCTCTTAAAAATCTCCAGTGATGGAGATTCCACAGCCTCCTTAGGCAATTTATTCCAGTGCTTAACTACCCAACAGGAAGTTTTTCCTAATGTCCAACCTAAACTGCCCTTACATAAGAACGGTCCTACTGGGTCAGACCAAAGGTCCATCTAGCCCAATATCCTGTCTTCTAACAGTAGCCAGTGCCAGGTGCCCCAGAGGGAGTGACCAGAACAGGTAATCATCAAGTGATCCATCCCCTGTTGCTCATTACCAGCTTCCTGCAAACAGAGGCTAGGGACACCATTCCTGCCCATCCTGGCTAATAGCCATTGATGGACCTATCCTCCATGAATTTATCTACCGGTAATTCTTTTTTGAACCCTGTTATGGTCTTGGACATCACAACATCCTCTGGCAAAGAAGAGTTAACCAAGATGCACACATGTATATTGTCAACTAAGTGATTGGGCAACAAAATGGCAAATGAAATTTAATGTGGATAAATGTAAAGTAATGCACATTGGGAAAAATAACCCCAACTATACATACAATATGATGGGGGCTAATTTAGCTACAACAAGTCAGGAAAAAGATCTTGGAGTCATTGTGGATAGTTCTCTGAAAATGTCCACGCAGTGTGCAGAGGCGGTCAAAAAAGCAAACAGGATGTTAGGAATCATTAAAAAGGGGATAGAGAATAAGACTGAGAATATATTATTGCCCTTATATAAATCGATGGTACGCCCTCATCTCAAATACTGCATACAGATGTGGGCTCCTCATCTCAAAAAAGATATACTGGCACTAGAAAAGGGCAACTAAAATGATTAAGGGTTTGGAACGGGTCCCATATGAGGAGAGATTAAAGAGGCTAGGACTCTTCAGCTTGGAAAAGAGGAGACTAAGGGGGGATATGATAGAGGTATATAAAATCATGAGTGATGTGGAGAAAGTGGATAAGGAAAAGTTATTTACTTATTCCCATAATACAAGAACTAGGGGTCATCAAATGGAATTAATAGGCAGCAGGTTTAAAACAAATAAAAGGAAGTAGTTCTTCACGCAGCGCACAGTCAACTTGTGGAATTCCTTACCTGAGGAGGTTCTGAAGGCTAGGACTATAACAGAGTTTAAAAGAGAACTGGATAAATTCATGGTGGTTAAATCCATTAATGGCTATTAGCCAGGACAGGTAAGGAATGGTGTCCCTAGCCTCTGTCTGTCAGAGGGTGGAGATGGATGGCAGGAGAGAGATCACTTGATCATTGCCTGTTAGGTTCACTCCCTCTGGGGCACCTGGCATTGCCCACTGTCGGTAGACAGGATACTGGGCTAGATGGACCTTTGGTCTGACCCGGTACGGCCTTTCTTATGTTAGACTTGTTTTCAAAACTGCAACAGTCTCATACACACTAATTCCTGAATGCTCTTTAGAGTTCGACAGGTTGACTGTGCATTGTGTGAAGAAATACTTCCTTTTATTTGTTTTAAACCTGCTGCCTATTAATTTCATTTGGTGACCCCTAGTTCTTGTGTTATGAGAAGTAGTAAATAATACTTCTCTATCTACTTTCTTTACACCAGTCATGATTTTCTAGACCTCAATCATATCTCCCCTTAGCCGTCTCTTTTCCTTGCTGCAATTTAAGCCCATTGCTTCTTGTCCTATCCTCAGAGGCTAACAAAAACAATTTTTCTCCCTCCTTGTAACAACCTTTTATGTACTTGAAAAGTGTTATGTCCCATCTCAGTCTTCTTCTCCAGACTAAACAAACCCAATTTTTTCAATCTTCCCTCATAGGTCATGTTTTCTAGACCTTTAATCGTTTTTGTTGCTCTTTTCTGGACTTTCTCCAATTTGTCTACATCTTTCCTGAAATGTGGCACCCAGAACCGGACACAATACTCCTGTTAAGGCCTAATCAGCACAGAGCAGAGTGGAAGAATTACTTCTTGTGTCTTGCTTACATCACTCTGGCTAATACATGCCACAATGATGTTTGCTTTTTTTTTGCAACAGTGCTACATGGACTCATTTAGCTTGTGATCCACTATGACCCCCACCTCCCTTTCCGCAGTACTCCATCCTAGGCAGTCATTTCCCATTTTGTATATGTGCAACTGATTGTTCCTTCCTAAGTGGAGTACTTTGCATTTTTCCTTATTGAATTTCATCTTATTTACTTCAGACCATTTCTCCAGATCATTTTGAATTTTAATCTTGTCCTCCAAAGCACTTGCAACCTTTCCTGCTTGGTATCATCCACAAAGATTATAAGTGTACTCTCTATGCCATATTGAACAGAACCAGACTCAGAACTGATCCTTGTGAGACCACACTTGATATGCCCTTCCAGTTTGACTGTGAACCACTGATAACTACTCTCTGGACTGGTTTTCCAACCAGTGGGGTGCTCCTACCTTAAAGTAGCTCCATCTAGGTTGTATTTGCCCAATTTGTTTATGAGAAGGTCATGCAGCACGGTATCAAAAGCCTTACTAAAGTCAAGATATACCCCATCTACCGCTTCCCCCATCTACTAGGCTTGTTACACTGTCAAAGAAAGCCATTAGGTTGGTTTGACATGATTTGTTCTTGCCAAATCCATGTTGAATGTTACTTATCACCTTATTTTCTAGGTGTTTGCAAATTGATTGCTTAGTTATTTGCTCCATGATCTTTAGAATAAGTTTAAAATCAAGTTCACGTTATCATGAACTAGTTTGTCCTAAAGAAGTTGAACATAGAATATTTCTTGAAGTATTAGGTTCTAAATTTAACCACATTTTACACAGTTGGATGCTAAATGTTCAAAATCATCCACATCAAAGTTGTCTGAAAGATTTCTAGATTAGGAGCAATTACTCTTGTAAGTGACCTACTAATTATGTAATCAAAGCTTCTAATATTCTACTTAACCTTTTACTGCATTAGAAGGTTGATGGCTTTACATTTTAGGTAATTTAAGAAGCGATTACAAGTTAATCTAGGGCTATGCACTGCTACAAACAAACTACTAAAAGATCAATCGGATAGCTGTTGGTTAGATCTTTTTGCAACCCCCGGGGACGTGACACAGGATTCACACAAGAATAGCATGTGGATTAACCAACAGAATCTCAGTGTGACCCATTTCAGATTAACTTTCCCTGTCTGCTAGTCTCAAAGAAATTGGAAACGTTCATGGTTTCTTCAACAGGGAAAGGTGACTAAGCATATAAACGTGAAGATTAGAGTTCTGAATTTAGGTGCTTTAATGCATAATAAAGAACCCACTGAATGGTAGCCTATGCTGACAGGCTATACTTTAGGGGGAATGGAACATGAGGGAGAAAGAGTAGATTACTCCCTTTCTCAAGGAACTACACTTCATCTCACCTTGCATGCCTGATGTCAGCGTAACTTGAAAATATCATGCAGGAGATGAGAGCAGAAACCCCAAATGCAAACATCAAAGTTTGTACTGGCTTTCCTGATATTTCAGAAATTCACACTAGCATCTACATCAATTGCAAGGGAAATAGGAAAACTTAATATGTAACTGCAAGTGAAACACTGCCAAGCAGGCTTACACTCCACTAGATCATTATGAAAAGGAGAGCTGTAACGCCCCACATTTGGATTTACAAGAGATGCCAAGATTCATAAACAGTCTTGGTTAGTTTTTCTGGCATTGGTTTTAATCTGCTATTGCACCATTTATTATATCCATCATGATTAGTTACTAGCATACGTGTCAGTGCAAAGGTCAGATATAATGATCAGAGACTAAATACCTAATGATGTCAAGTGTTTAAAACTTTAGTTTTAATCTTCAAAATAAGATTATGAACAGTTCTACATGTTTCAATTCCCTTAGCCCTTCCTATGCAGCGAAGACAAGGAAGTTGTCTTTTGAAATGAAACATACACAAGTTGTATTATGCGCAACGCTAATTGACTGTAATAAAGATCAGGTTAAATCAGTATTTTTTTTAAATAAGCTCTCAAGAAATCTACACGAATAAAGCAGACGCAACAAGGCTCTTTAGATAGCTACTCTCAAGTAACGTGTTTAGGACATATTTTTTTCAGTTTATTCTTTTGGCAAGATTATAGCATTTCCTCACCGTCTCTTCGTAAAATGAGTGCATTACAAGGTGATGGACATAAGAACGGCCATATGTCAGACCAATGGTCCACCAGTATCCAGTCTCTGATGGTGGCCAGTGCCATATGCTTCAGAGGAAATGAACACAACTGGGCAATTTCAAGTGATCCATCCCCCATCATCTAGTCCCAGCTTCTGGCAGCTGGAGGTTTAGGGACACCTGAAGCCTGGGATTGCATCCTGAGCATCTTGGCTAGTAGCCATTGACAGGTAATTTCATGGAGGATAGATCTAATTATTTTTTGAACCCAGTGATACTTGTTGGCACAGGTTGATTGTGTGTTCTGTGAAAAAGTACTCCTTTTGTTTGTTTTGAAACTTGCTGCCTATTAATTTCATTGGGTGATTCCCCCTAGTTCATAGGTTCTCAAACTAGGAGGCGTGGAATGTATTCAGGAGGGAGTTGAGAATCTTTCGGCGGGGGGGGAGGGGGGGAGGAGAAAATCTTACTGCACACATTTTACCCACAGCAACAAGTAACTAGCAAAGCTGATTCCTCCAGACATATCAGATAGCACTGTGCATTTGGCTCTAGATGGCACTGTGCATTTTGACAGATATCTGTTAAGCTTGCTTAGCATTATACAAAGTCGTTGCCATCTGCATGTTAATCCGTTTGCTACGATGCAGTGTGCACATTTATTTAAGTATGGACTACAATCACTGTTTTGCTTTTGCTCTTATTACAATGGATCATTGGCTCATTCATGCAGCAGAAAAAAATTCACGTGAAAAACAAAGAAGCAAAAAATGATTCAAGTGAAGCGCTGCTGCGTATATGGGCACATGTACTTGTGTGGCTGGGGGATAGTAGGGGAGAAGAGGGCATAACTACTACATACACGAAGAGGGGGGGGGGTGATCAAATAAGTTTGAGAACTACTGCCCTAGTTCTTGTGTTATGTGACGGGGTAAACACCATAAAACTTTCTCTTTCTCCGTACCATTCATGATTGTATAGACCTCTATCATATCCCCCTTAGTCATCTCTTTTCTAAAATGAATAGTTCCATTCTTTTTAATCTCTCCTCATATAGAAGCTGTTCCATACCCCCCCCCCCCATCATTTTCATTGCCCTTCCTTGCACCTTAATGTACATCAGAGTGGGAGACCTAATAGTTTGTGTAGTTGCTCTAAGAGTTTACATACTTCAGACCCTAAGGATCAATCTTATTTGTGAACCATTTAGACTCGGGGGACTCGGGAGACATTTCAAGGGCTCTGCATAAACAAATGCAGATAGGCTGGGTTTGTTTGTGGTTGGTAGCTTTAACTCCAGCATTGTTTTACTTTATTGATGTCCTCTATATTGCAGAATGAGCTGGATATAGAGACTAGATCTACCATGATTTAATAGGGGGGAAAAGTCAAGTAAGCTGTGTGAGGTATGTCAATAATCAGCAATACAAAGGTATCCTTAGAAGAGGGCATTTTTTGTCTATACTGTGCACCTGTTGTATGAATTTTCTTTAAAAAAAAAAAAAACAGCTAACATGGGACACCTACAAGCATCCTAGAATTTAAAATGCCATGTTACCACCAACACAGCATTATTTGCTTCCATATGCAACCTAATACAAATGTTGGATTAAAGCTGTAGTGATTGCCATTATTGTACTGAAAGATCATTTCAACATTCTCTAAATTGGAGGCAGATATATACACTTTACTTTAAATTGATGACTGCTTTAATACTACTTGTATCATGTGGACTATTCAGTTATGTAGATTCTTCTTAATTACCAGTCAGTTCATTTCACAGTTCATTTCATTAATTTAAAAGTTTAAAATTAATATCAATGGATGATTGAAATGCTGAAAACACTGTAAATAGAATAAGTTCTTTGCAATTGACTTTAATACTTGTTGATCAGACTAAAATATTAAATATACAGCATGCAAAAATATCACTGCTCTCTATTGTGTAATTACAGGAAGCCTTTTGCGTACGGCATGATAACATTTGTTAAACTTACAATTTTTGTGCGTATGAAGATATTTGTGGAAACAGCTAGTCATACTATTTCAAATAATGCAGGCTTTTCAGAAACCTACAGATTTCTTCTACATGTATTTTCTGGATTTGTTAAGAAAAGTAATCCACCCACATCATGTATTTATATAGAGAAACCCTTGTTTTAAACAGTATAAAATTCTGAAACAGCTAGTTTATACAGACACAACTGGTACTTGTCATTATAGTTATAGAAGTTAAATTTAGTGAAGATACAAAGATTCTACTAAGGAGCGGAAACTGTGTCTATGCATGTTATCAAGCTTTAGAAGTTTTAGAATCAGACTAAAATTAACTGCAAGAGGCATTCAGAATGTTTTCTTGGAAGATGAAGTTTTGAAGGAGTCATAATACCACATCAAAATCAAGTTTCATGGTATCCAAATAATTTCAATGTCCACACTACAAGATTATCAAACTCTGCAATAGAACTCACCCATACTCCTTAAAATTTACCTCTATCTCTTGTAGTTGCTCTTGATTGGTTGCATACATTTGCTGCAAAGATTCCTCCAGTTCTGTGTTACGATCCAATAATGTCTTCCCAAGCTCAGCAGCAAGATGCAGATCTAAATAAATAAATAATCTGCCTGTAAATTTTAAGACCCAGTTTGTGCAATCTGACCATTACTATGTTATTTCAATTAAATTCTCAGAGTTACAGTAGTTATAACTGTGTCCAAGTACAAGCTATTATGCTACAATACAACTTCTTTGAGATTGAGGCTAATTCTCCATTTTTCCCCCCTCATTCACTCCATCCTTTTTAGTCTCCTCTCCACCACATTAGTTTTACTTTCCTCACCTGATCACTCTGCCTTCTGTCATTCCCCATCTACATCTGCCCATTCACGTTGTCCCCTATGCAGATGAGGATGAATGGGAATGATGCTCCCGACATGGTAGGCAGAGAGCAGCATAAACACATGAGTCCCAGTAGTGTACCACCAAGTAGCTCTTAGCTAATTGAGGGATCTAGTGTAACTGCTAAACCCATTCTGAGAGGGGAGTAAAAAAGCAAGAAGGCCTGTTAAGTACTGGTTAGGCCAGGCCTGGAACAATATTTGATGTCCCCTTGCTCCTCCAACCACCCCAAAAGGCAACCCAGCCCATGCAGCACCATTAGACAATCAGCTGAAGATTTTCAAACAAACACTTTTTCTGATGAAATAGGAAGTTAGATAATGTGCTCAGATATGTATTGTGTCTCTCGACTTATAAACAGCACCAGACAATGATTAGTTTCCTTTTCTCAAAAAGATTCTAAATGCTATTTGTTCTCTTAAAGATATTTGAAACTCAGCCTAATCCTCCTCAGCAATCTCCAGAGTTCCTATGAATATTGCAGTTGTTCGTTTGTTTTGTTTTTAAAGAATGAGGAATCCACACATATACAGGGACTACATCTAAACTTGGATGCCCTCCTTTAACTATAGCCTGGATTAGTAAATTCCAAGTTTATGAAAGAATGATATGCAATAAGTAGCACATTATTAGTCCTTATGTTGCATGCATCTCACACTTTGTGTGACAATGGAGATCAATAATCTAGGTTATTGCTAGAGTAGTAACCCCCCAAACATGGCATTATATTTCATATAGAAGATAAGTGCAGAATCCAATAGCTACATTGCAATTCCTTATGCAAAGTTTGTAATTTTCCACCTCTTTCACATCACTTGGACCATGACCAGATTGTCACATACATGCAAGCTGGCAATACAATCTTGTTAAATTTTAGATATATGGAACTATCATCATAAATGGCAGAGTGCCAGAATACAAGGAAGGACAAGCCAAGGAGAATTTAGAATTCTTTCCGCCAAGATTTAAAAGCATGTATAATATATATGGAGCGGTACAGATAATAGGCTGGAATATGAACTCCCAATATTTCTTTAGGTTGGAAGTTCAAATGCCCTTGTTTTTATCTTGTTTCATTTTAGTTTGATAGCTTATCTCTATCCAGTTGCTGTAATAGAATAAAATCCTGTTAAAAATTGATTTGGGCAGCCTTCACTTAGACAGAATATTCAAATTATCACTACATTCTGATGCATAAGCTAAAGAACTTCCTAAACAAATATGCACAGAAACTTGAGATCTTCCAACAGGGTGTTCGGAGTGATATTAAAGTACTTTAGCAGATCAAATAATCCATGAATTATATATTCTTTACTTGTAACAAAGTTGTTCTCAAAGGTGTTATTTCCTACTTTGAGAATAGCAAAGAAAAAATATTCCTTGCAATCTGATTCTTAAAACAAAGGCCACTGATCAATGCTTTGAGCAGGGGGTTGGACTAGATGACCTCCTGAGGTCCTTTCCAACCCTGTTATTCTATGATTCTATGAAAGAAAAGGGCAAGATCTGCACCAGTAAGAGTAAGTAAATTTAAACCCCACACCCAATGACTACTAACAGCAGCAAGTCAGAGGCCATATCCACAGTAGCAGGGGGGGGGGGGGGGGGGAATCTATTAAATACACAATAACATGCCCATGTTTAGAAATTTAATGCATCCAAGTTAAACTTTTTTCCTACTGTAGACAAGGGCCCAACACTCCACTGTACTATAGTAGTTGTTAGTCCCATATCTTGCAAGTTAACTACTAGTTGTAGAAAAGCAGTGCCAGAGAACATGGCATCCAAACATTGTACTGGGATTCTGATACTCCAGCAAGTTTATGTAAATTGTATACATCAAAATACACCATACAATTTAATTGAATAGTGGGGAAATAAACAAGGCATTAACTGATGTACATAAGAAAACAGAAATAAAGTTGTTCTTTGGTGATATACTGCTAAATAGTTCAGTAATTAAAGGTTAGTATATCATTCTATAGTGACATCAATGCAATCTTCTTGCACCACACTCCTTATGTCATTTTTAGGATTACAGCTAATCTCCTCAAACTAAAAGGTTCATTACCCAGCAAACAGAAGTCCCTCCTACTGCATCCAAAGGTTATATAAACCAATATTAAGTTAATTTTGTTTATGAATACAAAGTGTGTATGTTCTAGAATGCACAAAATACATAGGCCATGTAGTGGGTATATCCCTGCACTTTTTATAAAATGGTCACAATAAAGGGAGAATTTTCTTCTCTTCTAACCTCGTAGGAGTTGAAAGAATAATTTTGATCATGAGTCCATTTGTTAAGAAGTGCAAACCCAGCTACAGCTTAATTTTCTGGGCTGTCTACAAATCTCCCAATCCTCACCAACTTTACTTAAGACATTTTGCTTGATGTTTCCTTGCAATCTACAGAGGCAGACAGTGTAAACTTTCATTTTGATTAACCAGAGGCAAAGATAAAGTTTAAACTGGCAGTCAGAAACAGCCCCTTTTATTTTTCCACATTTCTCTCTTCGGGGTAACTCCTGCAGTCTAACTTCAGTGAGTCTATAATCCCCTATATAATGTTATACAAATATAATCCTATTTTACAAATTCTAAACCAACACAACACACTAGCCTTGGGTAACCAGCAGTCATGTAATCATTAAAGCCATTCAACAATTTGTAGCAACTTTTTCTGTTACCTCAAATAATACAGTGTTCCAACTTTTACTTTGTCATCACATAAGGCTCTATACTTTAAATAAGGCACAGAATAAGATTCTGTTAAACAAAGAATGTTTATAACTCTTAGAATTACTCAGAACACACAAAGTTAAACATTTTGTCCCAGATCCTCAAAGGTATTTAGCTCCTAACTTTCATTAATTTCAGTTGCAGTTAGGAGCCTAAATATCTTTGTGGATCTGGGCTTGTCTCCTGGATTTGTGTTATGGCTCTAAGCATACTTTACAAAAAGTGTATCTAGAAGTGCAGTTAGAAGAAATTAAACTATGCATATAAACATGAAGTTACATATGCATGAATGTCAGTACATATTGTTAGTATTTACCCAGCACTTCAAACATATAAAGTGGTATGCAAGTATTCCTGTCTATATGGCGCACCTAAGTACATGCTGCAGATTTAAACATACTCTTGCTAGTTTGACACAAGATTCACAGAAGCATTGATATTTTCTTATAGGAAATATTCACCATTCTTCTCAGAGAATCTGTTGGCTTTCTCGTGATAGGCAGGAAAACAGGTGGAAAAGACCAAGAAAATGCGTGTAAAAAAACCAAAACAAACCCCATTGTTTAAAAACAGGCAAAGAAGTGAGAGATTTTGTTCTGTACTAAAACTCCAGTATTTTTAAGCATTACAGAAAGGATCTTTCTAATTAAACAATTTTCAGCAAGGTTGAGCACCCATAAACCCCAGTGAAATCAATGGGAGCTACCCGTGTATAACATCTTTGGGGGGAAAAATAATCAGTCCCATTAGCATATGTGTTAAAGAGTATTAGTTTTTTTAATTTACTCAACTGATCCTGCAGACTAAGTATGCTGATGTCCAGGGGAGTTTGGCCAGTGAAAGGACTTCTCAGCCAAGTAAGTTCATTAAGTGCGTGGATAATCAAGAAAAATAAGTAAGCAGATATAGGACTTAGATGTCCAGATGAATAAGGAAACAAAGCAATGTAAATTCTTTAAAAGGTTCAGTACAATGAGTGCAGAGAGGGACAGCAGCTATAATTTCTTAGCTGTGATCTCAGGTACTGTAAATTTATGCCAATGTGTTAATGAAATCCCAACAGATGTGTGGGGAAGGTCACTTTTCACTTTGAGGCTAAAGTTATTGTGAGCCACAGTCATCCATTCTTACTTAAATAATGCAAATTAAAGTCAGTCACTTTATGAGTTACTCCTCTAGGTAAAATAAGGTGAGTAAGATTTTGGTAGCTCTATCTCTGCCCCTCATCATGTTTAATTATGTCTGGAATGTCCACACTAAAGTGAGACTTAGAAGTTGTTCTTGCTATTGCATTAAACATTTCTCACTTAATTACACTGGAGTACAAACCATGCTGACACCGTTACTATAATTGGGGGAGATGTCAAGATTTCCACCTCCCCCCAATGTTTTAATAGTCTACATAAGAGGACTTTGTACAGCAAAATGATATTTTCAACAACAGAAGAGACTACTAAGCAGTCCTGGTTTACCATCAGATCCTTGCTTTTAAGCAAGCTTTAGAATTGTCACCATGGAATGTATATTATACCCTCCATTCCAGATTGTAATCTGTTCAATCCTTTGTTAGTTTTTGAACAACAGCATTATGATCACTTTCCTTATATGAGAGAAGCCTTTTCAGAAAGTCAATACACTGCAACAAAATACAGTCCTACGAAAGCAGGGAATTGCTCCTCCCATTCTTGAATATTTCAAACATGAAAATTCACTTCAAGCAACATTATGCTTTAACAAGAAGTCTGGCTGGATATTAAATTCTCAATTTTTAAAGGTGGAAGTTTCAGGAGTTTATTGTTCATAACACAATCAAAGTTTTGGTCTGAACTTTGACCTACTTTGAACTTGGGATTTTCAAATCCTGAGAGTTAAAATTTAACTACTCAACTGCTAAGGGAGTTAGGATTTTTAGTTAATTTTAAGGGATCCTCAAAACCATCCTGATCTCTCTCAGCATAGCAGCAGCATCCAATATTATTCCCAGAGCTGTGCTAATTTTAATTACGCTAATGCATAGATCTCTTGACATAATGGGTGCTATAAAAATCATTTGCAGATAAAAAAACCTCATCATTTAGCTTCAGTTCTACTCAATGGGCAAAAAGTCAATGTTTGCCAGATTTTAAAGTGATGGGAAATATTTTCAAACTTCCTAAGAGTATTGCAGACAATAGAGCATTTAAAAAAAGCAGTATGAGGAAAAAATCCCTTTACAGGAAGTTTACCTCCTGCTTTGTGATTTTTTTACTATTATCTTTTTTTGGCAAGGCTAATCATCACTTACACTTAGGGCATTTTCTAATGAGAGAATCTGTATTTAAGTCTATTTGATATATGAGAATCTCTTAACCATCACTGAAATACACTAACTTGTGAGGTGGAACTTATAAGTACAACACAAAATAACAGTTTGATACAAGGAATAATACTAAAAAAAAAGGTGAATCCACTTATTTTCCATTCAGATCAGACCAAAGGAACATCATTATAAGGCAGAAGCGAATCATAGTACACTTCATGAGGCAGTTTTGGTGATTCACACAGCTATGTTTGGCTTTGAATAGTGACAGCTTTACAATGGATTGGAAAAAAGGTCTAAATCATTAGAGAATAATTTTAGATGGTTCACCAGTTTTTCTAGGCAACAGCAAACTATTTATGGTTATGTGATCATATTAAGTTACAATCTGAGGGTAGGTCTACACTTACCCGGTAGTTCGGCGGCGAGCGAGCGAACTTCTGGGTTCGACTTATCGTGTCTTGTCTGGACGCGATAAGTCGAACCAGGAAGTGCTCGCCGTCGACTGCGGTACTCCAGCTAGACGAGAGGAGTACCGCGGAGTCGACGGGGGAGCCTGCCTGCCGCGTGTGGACCGAGGTAAGTTTGAACTAAGGTACTTCGAACTTCAGCTACGTTATTCACGTAGCTGAAGTTGCGTACCTTAGTTCGAATTAGGGGGTTAGTGTAGACCTGGCCTAAGAAAACTATTGTTTTTGAGTATGAAGCACTCAAAAATAGCTATTCAACAGTTAGTAAAGTTGGTCAAAACATACAAAATTCCAGACTTATTGTGACCTTAGAGAGATGGAATTTTTATTGTTAGCTGCTTGACGTTAGTATGAAAACAGTGGGGGGGTTTTCCCTACTTTTATTCTTTATAGTGTAATAGTATCTATCAGCCCCAGTCATGGATAAGGACCCCACTGTGCTCGGCACTGTACAAATAGAACAAAAGAACTGCCCCTACTCCAAAGAGTTTATATGAGGAAGAGCTTAGCGAAATCAAGTTTTAATTAAATCTAGTTTTGAGGAAGCCACTTCTCTCAATCTTCCAGTTCTGAGCTGGCCATTTAAGAATGTACATAGGATTTTAAAAATAAGTCTAAATACCAATTTTAAACATTGTTAAAGCCAAAGAAAGTTATTCTACATTCATTTCAATTAATGCCTACAAGAAGTTAAGAAAACTGATAATGTCATATATTCAGTCCACTACTGTGCCTCAGTGCCTACTTACCAGCTTTATAAAATACTTAGCAAACTACTGATGAAAAAGCACTAAGAGGTACATATTTATTATTAAGATAAGCAAATTCATATTGGAATTATGCAATGAATGTTCACAGTAAGTTGTAAACAGGATCTGTGTAAAGAAGAGCTGAGAGCAGTAACTGACCATCTAACCATAATAAAGATATTCCAGTATTTACAATGTGACAGGTTTCAGAGGTGTAGCCCTATTAGTCTGTATCAGCAAAAACAACAAGGAGTCCTTGTGGCACCTTAGAAACCAACACATTTATTTGGGCATAAGCTTTCTGATGAAGTGGGTTATAGCCCAGGAAAGCTTATGCCCAAATAAATTTGTTAGCCTCAAGTACTCATCCTAGTATTTACAATGTAATCAATGTAATTTACAAAGTACTCATCCTAGTATTTACAATGTAATCAATTGCAAGCCCTTTAATTACAGGTAGGCAGGAGGCGGTGACGGGGTGTGGAAACCCCGAAGTATTATTTACAGCTACTCTATTTTAAGCAAGCACTGCAGCTAAAGCAAAAGCATTCTCTTTACCGAGCGGCTTTATGTAAGAGGTACAGCATTACACAGAGTGGCACAGTCTAACCCCTAAAAAGCGAACAAAGTTAAGGGAAGAACCAGTTCTTAAGCCAGGTACACAAGCCACTCTTTAAATGCAGGGTTTGTTTTGCAGAAGTCCGTATTCCTACCCAGTCACACACGGCCCAGAAGCCATGACTGCGAAGGTGGCACGATACCATTGCGCCTTACAGTACTTTGCTATTCTTGGTTAGCCTCCCGTTAAAGCCCCGGTCCCCTAAGAAGCTGCATAATGGCAAACGCCCTGCAGCTTCAATTGTTAGAGAAGAGAGCCCTCTCCCTCCTCCTGTGCGCCCCCAGCCTAGAGCTGTCTCCCATTTCCTCCCTCTCCAAGAGAGCCCCCTCCCCTTCTCCGAGTACCCCCCCAGCCTCTCGGGGCCAACTGTACCCTTCTGTCCTCTGCACCCTCCCTCGTCCTTTTCCTCCCCTCCCGCCGCGCGCTCCCGTCCTGTCCGCCCGGGCGCTCACACCCCTCCTCGCCGCTTTTTGTCCCATCCCTCCCCAGGTCCACGTTTCCCTTCTGCTCTCCTCTCCCCACATCATTCCCCCTCCCCGACTCACCTGCCCCACCTCATTGAGAGCCCCCTCGGGACTTACCTGCCCCCCCCGCTCTCATAGGGAGTCCCCCCCAAGACTTACCTGTCCTCCCCCCCCTCCATCCCCTGAAGCAGCCGCCGCCAGAGAAGGCTCCTCCAGCGCCTTGGTCAGCGAGACCCAGTCCCCTGCGCCCGGAGGGGCGAGACCCCAGAAGACGGGCATCATCCACGCGGAGCCCCGGCCAGGCTGCTCACCTTGCTGCAGGTCCTGCTGATCGTACCAGGGCTCATCATCGCGGATCTCGAACTCCTCCACCAGGCTGTCGGCCAACATCGCGGCCCCCGCCGCGGCTGCACAGACGGGCGGACTAGGCAGCGGCGCCGGCACCCGCAGGCTCCTCGCGCTCACAGCCAACCGAATCGCGGCGCAGGGCGAGCCGGGGATCGCACAGCTCCTTTAAAGCCGCGGCCGGACTTTGCCGAGCGCTTCCGGATTTTGCCGAGTTCCTCCCTCTCCCGGCCGGGCCCGACACCGCAGCCGGCAGCAACGTGGCATCTGCAACCGCCTTCTTACTACCAGGGGAACGATTATTCAAAACAGGCACTCTGACCTTCCGGCGGATAACCAATCGCATGCCGCCACTCAGGGATCGATCGGAACGCCGACCAATCACGTGCAGAAAGCCTCCACTCAGCCAATGGAGTGGGGGAGAAGGTGGGTTTGGGAGCTAAGTTCCGCCCCCCGAGTGAGCTGCGCAGCCTCCGGCCGGAGGGCGGAGACAACGGGTCGGTTAGTGCTTGTTGTGTGTGGGCAGACTGTGACGGGTTAATTCCCGGGGTGGCTAAGGGGGAGTTGAGGAGAAATGGGGGTTGGGGGAGGATGGGGACCTGTGGGGGTGATTGGATGGGGGAGCTATCATAGGTGCTGGAACTAGGGGTGTGGGGGTGCTGTAGCACCCCCTGACTTGAAGTGGTTTCCATCATATACAGGGTTTACAGTTTGGGTCAATGGCTCTCAGCACCCCCACTATACACATTGTTCCAGCACCCCTGGGAGCTGTGGGGGGTGGGAATGGTGGTGAAGTACAGAGGGATGGGGAGCTATGGATGTGGGATTGGATGGGGAAGCTATGAGGGTGGGAATGGTGGTGAAGTACAGAGGGATAGGAATAGGTGAGTCTAGGGGCCTCATAGGTGTATGCCGTTAAGTGGTCCCTTTAGTGATCTCTGTGTGTATGTATGGTCCATAAAGCATCCTGGGGTCCTTAGGGATGAATGCTTGGTTCTGTTCAAATGCTTTCAAACAGAATTGTATTCTGCAGCTCACAGATACCAACCATGTCTTTTTATTGTAAACTTCCCATAGTGCTGTTGTTTGGTGAGGAATCTCTGGCCACACTGAAGCATGGTAGCAGCTGCTACCATGTTTGAAAATAATTATCCATGATAATACCTAGAAATTATATAGTACTTTTCATCCATAAACCTTTATTATTTATAAAGAAGGGTGACCATAATCCCACTTTACAGATGGGGAAGGGCAGGACTGTTGGAGAAAGGAACAGTGACTTGCCCAACTCTACAGAGAACAAAGGTTTCCAAGTTTCTAGTCCAGTGAACTGTCCACTAGACCCTTCTGTCTTCTGGTTATCAAGCACAGTTCTGTAGTGTTAAAAAGGAGCAATGCTTGGCAACCATTAGAATTTGGGTTCTCTAATTTTTTTGTAAAGGTGGATCATATTTCATGTATTCACCTTCCCTCCTATTCAAAATCATGCAGACCTCTTTCCCTTCCATTTGCAGTTATATCTCTGTCAATTACAGAAATTGCTTACACTCAACATTAGAAAGTATAATGTATTTGAAGCTACATTTTAATGTGATTTAAAAGACGTAAAAAAGATGTGACCAGCCAGTTCTGAGGACTGCTAACAAGTGCCCAATAGACTACAGTTCGGGAACCCCTGCAGTAGAGCATGGTATCTGTCAGCTAGCACAGTTTGGACAGGGCTTATTACCATTTGGAATCCATTTTCGTCTCTCTACCTGTGTACTAGTTTTCTTTTACTCCTGGTCATTGCTTCTTGGAGAGAAGCAAGTAATATGCAGTATGATTGCTCTCTCTAAATACATCAGGGGGATAAAAACTCCTCTCCCTCTCTGGTAATTCAAATTAAGTGTCAATGTGAACACAAGAACAAATGGCTATCAACTGGCCATCAACAAGGTTAGGCTTGAAATTAGACAAAAAAACATCAGAGGAGTGAAGTTCTGGAACAGCCTTCCAAGGGGAGTAGTGGGGGTAAAAAACCTAACTGGCTTCAAGACTGAGCTTGATATTTTTATGGAGGGGATGGTATGATGGGACTGACTACAATGGCATGTGGCCCATCGGCAACTGCCAGCAGCAAAAATCTGCAACTGCTGGAGATGAGACACTAGATGGGGAGGACTCTGAGTCGGTACAGAGAATTCTTTCCCAGGTATCTGCCTGGTGGGTCTTGCCCACATGCTCAGGTCTAACTGATCGCCATATCTGGGGGTCAGAAAGGAATTTTTCCCCAGGTCAGATTGGCTGGGATTTTTTTGCCTTCCTTTGCAGCATGGGACATGGATCACTTGCAGGTTTAAACTAATGTAAATGATGAATTCTCTGTAACTTGAAGTCTTTAAATCATGATTTGAGGACTTCAGTAACTCAGCCGGAGATTAGGGGTCTATTTCAGGCAGGTATTTGGAGCAATCAAATTTTTGAATTGCTCCGCTCCAGCTCCGGGCAAAAACCTACTGGTCTGCGCTCGAGCTCCACTCCAAAGCCCTGATTTCAGGAGTGGGTGAGGTTCTGTGGCCTGCATTGTGCAGGAGGTCAGACTAGATGATCACGATGGTCCCTTCTGACCTTGAAGTCTATAAGTCTATTTGAGTGGGAAGGTGGTCAGCTGAATCTGGTGGGACCCATCTGTTACCTGCTTAAATAACAGTCTGTTTTGCTCTGTGGGATCCTCTAGCTCACATGTACCAGTACATTAGTAGCCATTAGGAATTTGGAACTTAAACCTACCTGGTTTCCACTTCCTGATTCATACAAAGTCAAATCTAATGATTTAGTATAGATATAGGCTGACCAGGGGAAAGGGAGGTAGAAGGGAATCATCATACATATTTACAGCATTGCACTGTTGGAGAGGTACACTTCTTGCGAGAGGGAATATGGTACCAACCTTGATATGGAGCACTAGATATATTGCCCAGTTCATTAGGCAATGCACTGGACTAAGTTCAGCCAGTGGTTTGAATAGCTATTCCAGATTGCCATTAGGTATGGCCCTAGAGTTTTCTTTGGTTTCTGCAGAAAGGATTTATGAGGGAAGTAATAAGGTTCACAAACTTTCTGAAGCCGAGGACCCCGTTGTCTAATTTTTTGGGGTAAGCAGTTGCAGACCTTGTGTCAAATCTAATTGTATAGATGAATATAAAATATACAGGCAAATTTTGGGGGGAAACCAGAAAAAATGACTTGAAAAAAGTCTGATTTACTAGCACTGTACCTGAGTATGGGTTTGCACTAGTGATTACAGTGCAAGACTGGGGTCTAGGTATACAGTTTTTGACAAATGATAAATGTATTCTTTGATACATATGTACCATATTTTAAGTACTCATACTAAATTAAGAAACATAATTGATCTCTTAATACTGTAGCTTATTGACTCAATTTTATAGACATTTTGTTGTACGTTTTAAAAGTTGGAAAGAGACTGAATGATAAAGTTGACCAACATGTACTCTAGGGATCCATTCTTGCAGTCCTAACTTAGGCAAATCTCCAATTGCTTTTCATTTTACGAAGTAGTAAAACTAAAATGTGGCACACTGTAACATGGAATTCAGTCGTCCTCTATTAGCAAGGATTATAAATATCAATTGTACTTAGTCAATCAATGAGTAATTATAAGTATTTTTCCTTTTTTATAATTAGAAGAAGAAGAGGCATTCACAATTTGGAAAATGAAGTTTGTTTTAGGAATTCATCCTAATGCCCTGGCATATTCCATGACCACACTAGGTGCCGGAATGATGAACAGTATCTTTAATTTCTACTATGTTAAGCTTTTCTTAAACCAATACAAGATTTCAGAAGTAGCATTTCATCAAGCACAGGTATAGTACATTGGAACATGGTTTTTCATATTGTTGTTCATGGTGTTTGTGTCATAACAATGAAATAATTCTGCTTCATTGATGAATCAATTATTGACATACTGCAAATAGAATGAAATATTTGATCCTTAAATTATAGGTATATTCAAAGTTTATTGTTAATAGTTTTTAGGTTTTAAAAAAATTCCATTGTTGGAAATATGTTTGTTACTCCGACAAACTTCAAAATAAAGTTTTTCTTTACCAATGTTATGTCCCTGTTCAGCAAAGATTTATACATGTGTTAAACTGTAATAGCAGTCCGGGACTGCTATTAGTGCTTAAAGTTAAACATGGCCATGATCCTGAAAACCCTTACTTATCTGAGCAACCTTATGCATGTATGTAGTCCCAATGAATTAAAAGGGTCTACTCATGTTCTCAAAGTTACTCATGTGCACAAGGGTTTACAAGATGAAGGGCCATGTGTGTAAGTCTTTGCAGGACTGGGGCTTTAAGGCCAGGTTTTTAAAGGTATATAGGCAGCTAACAATGCGGGTTGGCACTTAGTGGGATTTTCATATGCATCTAAGTGCCTAACATCCACTTTTGAAAATCCTACTAGGTGCCAATCTGCAACTTAAAGCACCTAAGTACCTTTAAAAATCTGGCCTTAGTCCATTTCCATTTGGCAAGCTTTCCTCTTTTGTTTTCCAAGTAGAATTGTACATTAACCAAATATGACATGGTGTACTTCATTGTTTGTGCATCAATATCCTCTGTTAGTAGAGATTTAGAAATAGTTTAATTTAGATGACTTTACATACACATATACATAATGTTTGTGTGAGAGTGTACAACATACAAAATATGTTTAACCTTTCCATCATATAGGTCAGCACTTTTGTTATTCCAGATGTTATGTATGTCTTGATGAATCCTAAAGAAAAATATCACTAATGAGAAATTCTGTATTTCTCTTCTCAGGTAGTTTTTATGATCTGGAATGCCATTAATGACCCTCTCTTTGGGTATATTCAAGACAACTCCAAAGTCCCATGCTGCTCAAGACGTCAGTTTTCAATTTTATATGGAGCACCATTGTATGGTTTAGCTTTTCTGCTTCCCTGGTTTCCTTGGAAACATTATGAGGAAGGTGACTGGCTTAATGGTCTTCACCTTATTGTTGCTTTATGTGCTTTTGATGGCTTGCTTACATTTGTGTTACTAGCACAATGTGCGCTCTTTGCAGAGATTTCAACTAGACATGAAAGTAGACTTCAGCTTATTAAATATAACCAAGTGGCAACATTAGTTGGATCAACCAGCATTCTTTTTTGTGGTCTAATATCAGATAATATGGAAAATTTTGCCTATTTTCAAATCTTTACTGTTTTGGTTGCAGCACTAGCAACTGCTTGTATGTGTTACACTGGCATATATAGCACAAGTCAGTATGAACAGAGAGAAACTGCTGTGGAGAACACTAGCTTAGAAAATAATGATAAAGCTCTCTCCTGGTCCTCTGTAATTTCATTGACCAAACAGATAATGACGCAGAAAAACTTTATACTTTTTGTGACCATGAACTTCTTTCAAGTCTTCCACCTAGCCTTCTGCAACAATTTCATGATGATCTTTGCGGATAATCTCATCCCTAAGGATGTCCTTTCCTCTTTTATAAGAAGCATCATGTATGGGGCTGGCTTTATTTGTCCTCAGGTATGCAACAATGCTTTTAATCTTTTATTTAAAAGGAAAATGCAGTTTACTTTTGTGCTAGTTCTCAGTAATTAAAGTATCTGTTTACACTGCTTGGAGAAAATGCTGTATCTGGCAGAAACCTTTTATTAGTCTGAGGAACAAATCTTGTGCACCAACATTATAAAAAGAACTTTAGTCTCGTCTGTGTAGTCTAGCCAAACAGTTAGCATAGAATGACAGAGAGAGGGAGGGTAGGCAGATAAAATAACAGTCAACAAGAATGGAAAGTAAATGTTTTTGTGTTTCAGGGGCTTAACAACTTAGAATAAGAGAAGGAAAATAGGCTCAGTATCAGGAAAAAATATCCTAAAAGTGAAATGTATTGAAGAACTTGGTGTTAATTTTTCTTATTTTAATGTGTGCATTGCTTTCAGAGATTTAAAATTAGATGGGACAGAACACTGGAAAATAAATGTTAGATATAGCCCCCCTATCCCTCCCACCCCAAATGAACACTCTCTGCATCATCATGGGAATTGATGAAGGGGCTAGATGACCTAACAGAGCAAGGTCTGTCAACTCACCTGCATTTGAGGGAGTGACGCCTTCTAATTGATTTTGTCATTCATTCGTCATCTGCATGTAGAAGGTGAGCAAGATCCCATCCCAAGAGAACCAAATATGGTTTGCAGTGGAAGGGAAAGAGGACCAAAAGGGTTAGATGTGAAGGGAAAGATTAGGGCAGCAATGGGAGAGGAGTGAGAGAAAAAATATGCAAAAAGATGCCCCACAGAGAAGACAAGTGTGCTTGTTTTTAGATAAATAAATAAAATCCTCTTACTCATGCCCCCCTAAAAACTTATATAAAGCTAATCTTCAAAAACTTTCCATAGATTTACTTTAAAGGTTTATGGTTTGATTTTTCTCAAATAGTGAGCATCTGCATAGATTATATATGGGTGTTTTGGGTGCCTAGCACTTCTGAAAATCAGGCCATTCATTCTTAATGTGAACAACTTGTGTTGTTTTTAATAAATACATTAATAAAATATAAAAGGAGACATGGGAAAGTACTAATTTAATCCTCAGCTAGGAATTTGTTATAGTTTAAGCTTCTGCTGACATACAGCAATGAAATACAACTAATATATTTTCTTTGGTGCAGAACTTATACATATCTACCATTAAAACTCCCTGACCCTTTCAGAGATTTTACAGGTCTCTTCTATAACTCAAGCAAATACCTAGGTAATAAACTTCTATTGGAATATATCTGACAGAAACTACAGAAATTAGAACAGCCTCAATAACTTTACTCTCAGTATATACCAATCACTGCTGATAAAATCAACATGACAGTCTGAAATGAACAATCTTTCAGAAAACACATTTCTCTCTGCTTCCCAAAGATTCACTGTCTAGAAGGCCACTGAACGGTATAAAGTTTGCTGTGACCTTATTTTTCTTGGGTTTTGTCCCTTCGAATTCAAGATATAACAAGAGAATTTTCCGACAGCAGTGTCCTGAAGTTCACTTACTGTAAAGCACCCAGCCTACATAAAAGAAAGCTGCTTTGTGGATTATGCGTGTCTGGCCTGTACAAAGCTAGATCACGGTTTCTATTAAGGGATGGCAGTTGGTGTGTAGGATAGGACACATATCCTGAACATGCCATGGTGTTGCAATCAAAGGACTTAAAAATTGAAGCTTAAAGCATCAACTGAGTCAATATTTCTCTGGAAATAGAGAGCTTTATTGAAAGACTCCAATAAAATTTCCGAAGCACTAGAGCTTGAAGCTCCCAGGGCATGTTGATTTTTCTTAATTATGATGAAATGAGATCCAGTTCATTAAAATAGCGTGCATTATACATCTGTTACTATTTCTAAATATGAATATATTTTCACAAAGTGTCAGATAATAGATAATTTTTTTAACATCTAGTTCCAGTCAGATTTGCACTTCTTTGTATTACAGCCACTTGTGTCAATTCCCTTCTTAACCTGCTCATTACTCTGTATGGTTCTCCATTTTTTAAGCAGAAAACTTGAATTACCTCATAATATTTGCCACAATCTTTTAAAAAAATTATCCTATTCATGTGTGGAGCATTCAAAAATTTGTTTGCCTTTTGTTTCCTTGTGATGAATCTTCAAACCATTCTGTGACTAATGATGAGGATTGATGCTGTTTAAAGTAATTAAATATGGGAAGAAAAGTGCAAGGGGAGTTCCTTCCTTTTGTTAAATGCTTATTGAGTTTGAAATCATTACTCTTGGTGGCTAATTAGTATTGAAGGAAAGAGAGCATTGTCCTCTTGTAACTCATGGAAGGAGCTCAAATCTGACAGTGATGCAAACCATATACCTAGGTATATAGATAGTGTGTCATGATATTAGAAAAATAAAAGGCACTATGTACATTCAAAATGCATCTCATTTGAAAATGGAAAGTAAGGGAGGGAAGAGAAAAGAAGAGTTTAATTTTTGTGCATTAAAGCTTGTTATCACTGCAACTTTTTAGTGCATTTTCAGTATTAAATCTTAATCTTAAAACACTGTATTGCTTTGATTATATGTTAGAGCATAATAGAGATTATGAAATCATGTTTTAAGACTGAAACTCTGATTGTCTTTAAGGTATGCCTCAATCTGTTGTTTTTATTTGCTAACTTCCTATTGTAACAAAAATATATATAATTTAAGATATTTAAGTGAATTGTTTGTTTTGAGTGTTCAGAAAACAAACAATTATTTCTCAAAAGCAAGGAGGACAAAATAAGCCAAATGTAATTTCACAATAGGCAAATGTGGGTGAAACAACATCTGAAATATTTTAACCAAAAATAAGTTCAATAAAAAGTTTGTTACCATAAAGTGAGGATGATAATCCTGAGTTCTGAATCAGGAAACATCATGGCGAAAAATTCAGGTAGAATCATAAACTAGATCTTAAAAATTCTATATACAAATTATGGAGTGTTTTAATCTCCTGGTTTTATCCAAGACCATTCTTTTTGCTGTGGGCCTAACCCTAAAGTATCCTTTGTCATACCTTTTTGCAAAAGCAGCATTCTATGTTTTATTAAAATGAAATTACCATATCATCAGAAAAGTGACTCTGTAAAATGACATTGTGGAATTTTGTATTTATTCCCTCACAGTACAGAAGTGTGACTGAAAAACTTGCCATGTGTATCTAAGATAACTATGTACAATTACCTCAGTATCTGCAAACAGATTTACTATGGGGAATATCTTGAATACTGATAATATTGAATTTAGCTATGTACAAATCTTCCTTAGTTATCTATGGCAATTGGCAAGTTTAAGTACCACCAATATACCCTACATGTTAGCTTTATTCAGTTTGCAGATCAAACAATTATTTTTTCTATATACCAACACTATAAACTCAACCTGGTATTGGAAAGTTGAGCTATGTTCTTTCTACCTCTTATGTCTCTAATAATAAAGATTTTGCTTCTAGAATTTGGTTGATAGTTTTGCTAATGTATGAAAGAATGGAATCCAGGTGTACTGGGTTTGCTTTTTAATAGTGATAGACTTTTCCTTTAAGGTGTATCCGTGTTTGATTTTCACCCCTGAGTCTCAGTTTCTTACCTCAGGACATAGGGAACTCCCCAAGCTTTTAAAGGGTTTTGGCATGTAGCAGTAGTATCTTTCTTTGCTGGTACTATTCAGGTTACTTAGGGGCTCAACATCTAAAGGTCATTTTTGGTCTAAATTGTTTCTGTGGGCTTCATGGCGAAACAGTTTTCAGATGGTTTTTATTTTTAAAGTGTTTTAATTAATTCAGACTTTTGTAACATAATGCATGTGTGGATTTCTAATGCCCTAATCTGAAAATATTAAAGTATAATTTTCAATGTTGAATTTATGGATTTGATTCTCTTCTTTAGATTCACATAGCCCTTTTGCTCAACGTTTTCAAACTAAAACTTGTTTTAGATTTAAAAGTTAGCACAGTCTGTGACTAAAACATCAGTGTTCTGTAGAAAAAGGACCTCTTATTAAATTAACTTTTCCAGGTTGTGAATTGGGTCTCTTAATTCTTTTCATTAGCGTATGTAGTCAAGAGTGAATTACTGGATGTGACATCCAAAAAGCTGAAATTTTATTGTTGCTAGCACTTTGTATAGACTGTTGCATGTTGAAATCTGGAAACTTGAAATGGAACTACGATTACTGTGCATTCAGCATCTACCTTTCCCAATACCTTTTTCTACAATAGAAGCAAAACTGGTAATCTGTTACAATAGGATTTCAGTGAAACTGTTTTATCAACTACAAAAGTGACACTGAGTAATAGTGGTAGTAGAAGTTTACCATATATGTCCATTGATATCAGAGCCATTATGCTGTTAATGAAAAATTATAGCTTTAAAAGAAAACCACCCAATTTGTTCAGTCCAGCAATCTAAGTTCAAGTGGTAAGAAACACTTTTCACTATGAACACACTGCAAAATAAATTTCATAAGGGATATCAGACATTATGCTCTAGGGTATGAGCTGATTGCTATCTGAAGTGGGAAGCAATATTTACCCCAATATAGAGTAGTGCACAGACTGATTCTGGGTGAAGGGAGAGCATTCTTCTCTGAAGCATCTGTTTTAAAACAGTCAGAGATAGGACCATCCCACTGGTCCTATCATCTGTTCTGTTTATGCAGTTCCTATGTTCTTAATTTGTTAGCGCATTTGAAAATGTTACTGATTCAGATTTACCCTTTCAGAAAATATGCATGTTTGCTAATCAGTAGAAGTACTGTGTAGCAATAACACATTTATAGCATCCAAAACTCTGTTTTCTTAAAAGAAGTGCTGAAGTACTGTATTAAGTATATACTTAATATGTATCTATTATCTTTTCAGTGCCTTGTGCTTCTCAGTCATACTTTGCTGAAGAAGTTTGGTTATTACAGGATCATCTTGTTTTCCTTTTACTTAGAAGGAATAGCTGCAGCTGTCATGTTTGTTCTCGGACCAGAACACTACTACCTGCTAGCTATTTATCTCACGACAAACATGTAAGTAAATATATACCTTCAAGGATACTATTTAAAATAAAAATTAACAGCTTGCTACGCCTTGTGAAAGGAGTCTGTTAGGTCACTTTGTTTTTCCACTTTTTGTCATACCCTTTTGGTAGCTTGAAGAATTTCCGACTATGACTTTTGCTCTTCTCCTTTTGTTCTGTTTCATGGGCCTGAAAAGGAGCTGCAATTAAAATGGCAACTCTTGTTTAACAGTGTTTCAACTTTTAGTTACTGCTTTTATTTTCTTTTAAAAATTAACAATCTAATAAATACAATAGAGTTTGCAACATTGTCTCCAGCCACATCAGTTTTAACTTTGTCAATGGAATCTGCATTTGACTACAGACTTTCCCGTTTACCCAGACAGCAGTTTCCCACCACTTCTTCAAGTAGCGTCCCTATCTGTGTTCCCACTGTAAGTGTATCTGAGTCCCTGTGCCTCAGATTGGAGATTTTAAGCAGCAGTGTCTGTTTGGCCCACACATGTGCTCTCCCTGTCTCGTGCCTTGCCTCGAGGCTATGCACGGTCGAACTACCCTCAGTGCCTTCTCAACCGCCCTTGGCCTGAGACTGAGTACTAGCAGAGTGCAAGAGAAATTCAGTTCTAAACCTTATTTTGGTTTACAGAGTAGCTAGTAGAGTTTCCGTTATTTAGATTCATACTCTTCCCTTTCCCTTTTCCTTTAATATTGAAAAAATAAAAGATTTTAGATCCCTCCACCCCACGAAAATGCTGGCAATTCAAGTGACTGTTGTCTAAACAACATTAAATTTGTTTTCTTTGGTACTGCTAGAGCATGAAGCCTTAAGTTTATTTCACAGATCAGGTAGATCTGTGAGGTGTGGAAAACCCTCAAAAGGAAATGCTTCATTAAACATTGTTAAAAACAGCCTTCTCAATTAGAATAGTATGGTATTAATTTCATGGTCTTCCCTTCCTACCTCGCCTGTCCTCTTTGTATATATTTTCTTTCTCTTTCTTCCCCCCTTCCCCCCGCCCCTCAGGATTTCAGTCATGGACTATTGTAACTAAGAACTATGTGACAACTGAGTTACATTATCTAGTAATATATCTTCCTCATTTCAAGTATTCAGGTTTCCTTAGAAAAAAATCTCTCAAGATATGTGAAGGTTATTTAAATATTAGCTGCTAGCCCAAAAAGGACTTTTGTAATTTGAACCTAATTTTACCAAAACTTAGCAATATATGCAAATCTATCATCCTGTTTATTGTTTCATTTATTGGTCATGTGTTAAATGTATTTTTTTACCTTTATCATTCTAATTGTGTCACTTATTTTAAGTTTGTTTCCTATCTTTTCCTTCCAGTCCTCTGCATGTCCTTTTTCAGATTTCTAGAGGAGAATTTTAGTTCTTTCTTCTGCGATGTTCCTTTTCTCCATTCAAGTCAGTTTAAGTTGGTATTAATAACCTCAATAAGTGTCTGTCATCTTTCACTTCAATGCCAAGCTACTATCTTGAAATTCCAGAAAGAGTTGAGAAAGTTTTAGGTTTGTATACAGGTTTCTAATTCTTGACTAAAATAACAGCTCTAATATTTATTTAGAGAACTGATCTTTAAATAGACCTAACAGCCATTTTTAATTTGAAGTAATAATACTGTGTTAATTTACATGATGAGAGAGTGAGAGTGTGTGTGTGTGAGAGAGAGAGAGAAATACACAGACACTAAACCATCCATTACAGTTTTCTTATTGAGAAAAGTATGTTTAATATCTATCAACATTTTGAAATATTTTGTCTTTCTATAGGGTAATTGTTCAAGCGTCATTCAGTTTGTTTAATCTGCCCTTGGCAGATATTGTTGATGCAGACTTAATAAAACACAAACGGAGGTATGTTGATCTTACTGCTGCTCACAAAATGTACTATAGCTAGTGTCCTCAAATTCTCTATACCAAAGTTAAATTTTCATACACTAAACACTCTGAACATATTAATCTAAAAGGATTCATAATTCAGTAAAAAAAGTTTTCTGTTTTATTTTAAATTACAACTATTTTTAAGAAGGTTTCAGAGTAGCAGCCGTGTTAGTCTGTATCCGCAAAAAGAACAGGAGTACTTGTGGCACCTTAGAGACTAACAGATTTATTTGAGCATAAGCTTTCGTGGGCTACTTTGTATTTCACTTTATATTTACTTCTAATATGAGAAGTGAATGGGAATTCATTATTACTGTACATTGCTTTAAATCTTTTGAAAATTTATCCGTTATTTAATAACTTTTTCCTAGATTATGTCCAAATAAATGCAGAAAATATTGTAACATTCTTTGGCTTCAATCCTGCAAACACTTACATTAAAGGCTTAATTTACACACACAAGTAAAGGTAAGCACATGCATAAATGTCTGCAGGATTAGGCCCTGAGTAACTTTAACAAAGGAATGAATTTAAACAACACACCAGATCACTTCCATTGTGAACTCTATTATATTTATAAGAGCCCAGTCCCACAAACATTCGCATGGTTAGTCCTGTTAACTTCAGTAGAAATACTCCCATGCCCATTATTACTCAGAGGCTTAAGAGTTGGCAGGATAGGGCCTTTCTAATATAGAGAAGGTATTTGAATGTTTGAACTATACCACTTAACAAGCAAAACTCAAAGTCGTTGTATCTGCCATTCAATTTTTTAAATAAAACTTGCTGTGATATGCTGTACTGTGATTCATGTACCTTTTGGATTTATATCAAAGTGCAACTAACTTCCTGTTGCTCTTACAAATATACTGATTTTTATACCAGTGGGGTTTCTGGTTTCAGTGCTATTTGAGGGGGATAAAGGGAATCAGGCTCCCTCTAAGGCCACAATCCTGCAAAGACTAAAGCACATATATTACTTTATACCTGTGAATAGTTCCATTAGCTTCAGTGGGACTATTCCAACACATAAAATTGAACCTGGGTATAAATCCTTGCAGGATTGGGGGTCAGTGTCTATGTAGACCACATCTCATAAGTGTTACTAAAGAAAATTCAATGTACCTGGAAAGTGCAGTGGTGTAACTTAGAATTTAAAAATATTCTTGATACGACGTTTCCCCGACTGCCCAGTCCATATACAAGACTTGAAATTATTCTGAATAACAATCAGATTGCTTTGTTTGAAGAACACTTAATACAAGAAGAGCAATTGACTAAATTAGTTTCTAGTACCAAATCACGTCTTTTACAAATGTAAGTTTATCCTATTTTTCTCTTGTTAGTATGTAATTGCAACTCTTGAGTCACCAGACTATGGGCCTGATCCAAAGCCCATTGAAGTCAATGTGAATCCTTCAGTTAGCTTCAGCGGGCTTTGGATTAGGCCCTGTGACACTGTTCTGTTAGATCCCTGATTATTTTATTTATAGTCAAGTAAGGTAGTTGTGGGGACCTAAGATAGTATAAAAGGTATGTTTATAGATTTAAAAAAAAAAAAACCACTGTACTTATCTAACTGGAATGTAGTCATTTCAGTATGATATCTGAACCATTCACTGACTAGAATGTTGATGGTAAGTATGCAGTTTGTATCCTGACCGTTAATATTTGAGTCTGAACAGTACTTAAATAATGAACATAATAAGTGCTGTAAGTGATGTATGTTTATATACTGTGTAATATGGATTAATACTTGTCTTGAATATTTCAGATCACCACTTTCCTCCATGGTTTTTGGTACCAATGCTTTATTTACTAAGCCTGCCCAGTCTTTGGCTCCTATGCTTGTGGTTACAATACTAAATCAATTTGGATATGAGAACCTGAATAATAAATTTTCTCAGCCTGATCCAAGGTGAGTTCAAAAGTGAAGTTTTAAGTCACAACAAGTGAAATAATGTTACACAGTTATTACAAATTACACCTCTACCCTGATATAACGTGGTCATCGGGAGACAAAAAATCTCACCACGTTATAGGTGAGACCGCGTTATATCGAACTTGCTTTGGCCCACCCTGTTCCTTGTTCCCTGACCGCCCCCTCCAGAGACCCCGTCCCTAATCACCCCCAGGACCCCACCCCCTACCCAACCTCCCTGCTCCCTGTCCCCTGCTCTGCTTCCCGCCGCCGGTGAGTGCGGGGAGGTTGGGGAAAGAACGGCCCCGTACTCACCTGCGGTGGGAAGCAGAGCGCTGCAGCTGGGAGCTGGCGGAGTAGAGTGGGCCGGGGCCGGGCTGCTCCGCTTCCTGCTGCTGGTGAGTGCTGGGAGGTTGGGGAAAGGACGCCCCCCCGCACTCAATTGCGGCGGGAAGCGGAGCGACGCGGCCCCAGCCCGCTCTGCTTTCCTTGCCCCGGCCCCAGCCGTGTCGCTGGGATGGGGGGTTGGGGAAAGGTCCCGCACTCACCGGCGGTGGGAAGCGGAGCGCCGCGGCTGGGAGGTGGCGGAGTAGAGCGGGCTGGGGCCGGGCTGCTCCGCTTCCCACTGCCGATGAGTGCAGGGAGGTTGGGGAAAGGACTCCCTCCACACTCACCTGCAGCGGGAAGCGGAGCAACGTGACCCCAGCCCGCTCCACTCTGCCACCTCCCAGCCGCGGCGCTCCGCTTTCCGCCGCAGGTGAGTGCGGGGAGGTTGGGGAAAGGAAGCCCCCCGTACTCACCTGTGGCGGGAAGCAGAGCGCTGCGGCTGGGAGCTGGCAGAGTGGAGCAGGCTGGGGCCAGGCTGCTCCGCTTCCCGCCGCAGGTGAGTGCGGGGAGGTTGGGGAAAGGACGCCCCCCCGTACTCACCTGCGGTGGGAAGCAGAGCGCTGCGGCTGGGAGCTGGCAGAGTGGAGCGGGCTGGTGCCGGACTGCTCCGCTTCCGCCGCTGCCGGTGAGTGCGGGGGGATCCCTTCCCCCAAACTCCCTCCCCCGAGCGACACAGCTGGGGCCGGGATGAGGGAAGCGGAGCGGGCTGCTCCCGGCCCCCCGCTAATCCCCTGGGCCACTCTGGGACTGCGGGGCCCCCAAAATTGCCCCCCCCCACAGCTCCTGCCTCCTAGACCCTGGGGGGGGAGCCCCTGACCGCTCCCGAGACCCTCTGCCCCTTATCCAACCCCTCGGGCCCGGCCGGGCCCTGCACCCTTAACACGCTGCTCTGCGTGTCAGAGCTTTACCGCCTGGTATGCGAACCCATGTTATATCGAGTCGCGTTATATCGGGGTAGAGGTGTAATATGCAGTTAGCTTGTATCAGATGTGTTGCAACTTGGCTTTAACAAATTTTCAATTGGTCCTCATCTACACTGACATAAAAATGCTGTCCAAGTAAATATTTATTCTGAAAAAATGTACTTTTAAAAGAGAGGACATGGGAAAACTTGCCACGTGGTAGGTGTGTGTGTGTGTGCATGGGTGTGTGAAAAATTCATTTCAGTGCATGATTGTTTTTGTCATTCTGTTGTGCAAAATTAAAAAAGAGTCAAACCTGTGATGTTCTAACTTTGACTATAAGTGTTACCAAAACCACAAAAGTGTATTTATTTCATAAATATAGTTACTATACATATTTAGTACAGTAGGACTGTGACTAATGTATTTTGTTTTTGAGAGAAACAATACAATTATAGGAGGAAGAGGGGTTTGGCTCAACTAGGTAAATCACTTTGGTTAGAGTACAGTTTTCTATTCTTACCTTAATGGCCTTATCTTAGTTACTTTCTAAAATTTTACTTTAATTAAAGAAAACTCTTTAAAAAACACATAGAGGACAATCATTTATAAAACCTCCTTGGGGAAGGGTCTTTAAGGAAAAGAGAATGGAGATGTGGCCAATGTGTCTGGAACCCTCTTTCTGACCCTAATGGACTGTTGAAGAAAGGCATAGAGATAGGTTTGGAAAGACGACAAGCTGGGGACATTCAGAAAAGCAGCTTCAGCAAAGTGCTTAGGTACGGGTGAGCAAACTACGGCCCGCCAGCTGAATTAATCCGGCCCTCAAGGTCTCGCTGGGGAGCAGGGTCTGGGGCTTGCCCTGCTCCCATGCTCCAGCCAGGGAGCCCGGATAGGGACTGCTCCACACGCACATGCCGCGGCTCCCAGAAGCGGCGGCATGTCCCCCCTCCGGTTCCTCCTCCATGTAGGGGCAGCCAGGGGGCTCCGCATGCTGCTCCTGCCCCAAGCGCCGCCCCCGCAGCGCACAGAGCCACTTGGCTGCGCCTCCACGTAGGGGCCGGAGGGGGACATGCCGCTGTTTCCGGGAGCTGCTTGAGGTAAGTGCTGCCCGGAGCCTGCACCCCTGAACCCCTTCCATGCCCCAACCCCCTACCCCAGCCCTGATCCCCCTCCTGCCTTCCGAACCCCTCAATCCCAGCCCAGAGCACCCTCCTACACCCCAAGCTCCTCATCCCCAGCCCCACCCCAGAGTCTGCACACCCAGCCGGAGCCCTCACCACCCCCCCTCCCCAGGTGCTCCAACCCCCTGCCCAGACCTGATCCCCCTCCCAGCCTCCGAACCCCTCGGTCCCAGCTTGGAGCACCCTCCTACACCCCAAACCCTTCATCCTCAGCCCCATCCCATAGCCCACACCTCCAGCCGGAGCCCTCAACCCTCCCCGTACCCCAACCCCCTGCCCCATCCCTGATCCCCTTCCCGCCTTCCGAACCCCTCGCTCCCAGCCTGGAGCACCCTCCTACACCCCAAATCCCTCATCCCCGGCCCCACCCGAGAGCCCACACCCCCAGCCAGAGCCCAGACCCCAACCCCAATTTTGTGAGCATTTATGGCCCGCCATACAATTTCCATACCCAGATGTGGCCCTCGGGCCAAAAAGTTTGCCCACCCCTGACTTAGGGGTAGAGGAACAAAAAGGGTGGGGGGGGGGAGATTTGAAAAAAAAAGTTGTTAGAACAGGGAGCTTAATTTTGATACAGTAGACCGATAGGGAGCCAGTGAAAGGATTTGAAGAGGGAATGCTGATAGCATCAAAAAAAGAGGATGATTTTGGAGTGGAGGATTGGATAGGTTGCGCTGAGCATTGTACGTACCAAAGAGGATAAATATATTTGTTATCTTGGTTCAAGGAAATTCATGTCTGAAGTACACCTCTACCTCGATATAACGCTGTCCTTGGGAGCCAAAAAATCTTACTGCGTTATAGGTGAAACCGCATTATATTGAACTTGCTTTGATCCACTGGAGTGCGCAGCCCCACCCCCCCGGAGCACTGCTTTACCGCGTTATATCCGAATTCGTGTTATATTGGGTCGCGTTATATCGAGGTAGAGGTGTACTATAGCAAGAAAACTGAATCATAATCTCTTCCAAGCTCTCAGAAAAGTGAAAAGGGATGGAGTTCAAGTCATTGGAGTAGTTCTAAGAACTTCATATTCCAGAAACTTATAGGCCTTCTGCATAAATGTCTTAAAATTTCCAACACTGTTTATTTAAAACCCCCATAAAATATTTGCTGAAGTGCAAATTATTAGTTTAGAATAGAAAGCCAAACCATGCTAATGAAATTTTGTTACTTAATGATAGTGTAGAAGCATTAGTATGCTATCATTCTGACCAGTAGAACAGGAATGATTAACATTTGCTTCTTAGGCCTGGTCTACACTAGCGGGGGGGGGAGGGGATTGATCTAAGTTACGCAATTTCAGCTACGTGAATAACGTAGCTGAAGTTGACGTACTTAGATCTACTCACCGTGGTTTCTTCACTGCGGTGAGTGGTCTGCTGCCGCTCCCCCATCGACTCCGCCTGCGCCTCTCGCGGCAGTGGAGTACAGGAGTCGACGGGAGACCCCCCGCTCGATCGATCACTGCCCGCCGATCCGTCGGATAGTATAGACATACCCTTATATGTTGAAACTGCCTGTTGTACTAGTTTTCTTACAGTGGTTACTTTGTTCCTATTTCAAATCAACAAAACCTTAACATTGACTTGTCTAACTTAGACCAATGGTTTTCAAAAATTTTGAATAGAGGTGCGGATCCCTTTGGATATATAAGACATAGTCTGTGGACCCAAGGTTGAAAACCACTGACTTAGACAATTTCTGTTTCTTTTTGATATATGCTAAGGTGGCATGGAATGAATGAAGGAAATTATTAGCAAACCAACCCATTCTACTGTGTCTTTACCCTCTCTTGCTTTATGTTCCTCATTAAAACACGTCTTCCTATAAATCCTAGCCCATCCCTCAGGGAAGTGAACAAATGTTGCAAACAAAAATAAACAAATTGTGGAACTAAACATCTCTGCTCATTCATGCTGATATTTCATGTGGCTTTTTGTCACCTAATTTTCCTGTCCTTGTGTTTGTATGTTGCCTACCCAGGCCCCAATCTTGTGCACACTTAAGCATTTGTGTAGTTTTACTTACGTGAGTTGTAGCATTGATTCTAGTGGGACTACTCACATCAGTAAAATTATGCCCGTGCTTAAGTATACATAGGGTAAGAGCCTTAGAATGTAAATTATTTTGGGCAGAGAGCGTCTCTTTTTACATGTCTGTAAAGCACTTAGTACGCTGGTGCTATAACATTAGTAGTAATTACACACACCAGCTACATTAAATGAACACTATTAAGATTGCAGAGTCAAGTCATTCAGTAGTTTAGAAATGCCAGAATTAAGGTTTCCTGTGCCAAAAAAAAAATTACTATTATTGGCATGTACAATTTCAGCTTGAACAGTTAAAGTTTAGTAAAGTGATAAGCAACCAAAAGTAATTGGAAGTGTCAAGCAAACTTAATAGTAGGCAGTGCTACCAGTCCAATCTCTAATAATAGAAATATCTCAGTTTAACGCTTGTTGTTCACAGTTCAGAATCAGAATGTATACTATGTAGCAGAATAGGAACATTTTTATCAGGGAATAAACATAACTGATATCCTGTTGTTTTTAAAACACTGATAGGCACACAATCAAGCTAAAACACTCACTACTTTCTGATATATTTTACTTACTATTGTTACAAGTAACATCTACAATGACTACTACTAAAAGGTTAGCAAAAAATATTTTTCTTGTTTGTTTGTTTTTTTCCAGTTTGTTTATGCATTTGACAGCACTTGGGAAATAGTCACTTTCACTGTTTCCCCTGTACACATAATCAAATTTGTTTATTTGTGTAAATCTTTCAAACAGCAACAGGGGAAAGGAAAATTTTAAAAAGAAAATGTGAATTTAAAACCATAAGCCATTAGCAGGTGTAATACCTGAAACCCCTTATTACTTTTTTTTCTAAATAACTCGATTTCAAATCACCTGTCCCTTTAAAGAAATAAAATATCCCATATGTAACTTTGTTTTGCATAATTTATGCCAGAGGGCATAATCCTATGAATTTTAACTTTTAGGAGGAGTTTTAAAGTAATATCTGCCATATTGTGATACAGTAAACATATTGACTGAAGTGCTAAGGGAGGTTTCCATACAGGAAATCAGTATTAGGGTCTGATCTTTCAAACCTTTATTCATACAAAGAATCATACCGAACCCACTGAATTATATGCATGAACAAGGATTGCTCACATCAGCAAGGATTTGTACAATTGGGCCCAAATTATTATTTATTGAATATTATTAGAGCATACAGGAAAACACAGTCCCTGCCCCAAAGAGCTTCCAGTTGAATACACAGAGAGAACATTCCAAGCACACACTATACTGTACTTGAAGATCAATGACTGTCAATATTCCTTTTTTATGTGGATTCATACTGCTGACTACAGTGTATTGTTCTCATTGACAGGCTTGGTGGATGTGTGTTTTAGGGAGGGATTTGAATTACAAGTATAGTCATTTTGTACACGAGGATAAGAAGGGAGTTGCAAGAAGGAGTGGCATGGAAGAGGCATAGAAAGGGAAGGGAAGGTACATACAGGCTATTTAAGGTGGGTGGCTTGGGAGGAGCATAGCAGTTCGAGAAAATGAAGGCTGAAATGTAGGCAGTGAAGGTGTTGTACAGAGTCTCGATAGTGCAAGGGGGAAATTTTATTTTATGTAAAAGATGATGATGAGAGACCAGCACAGAGATTTGAGGAGGATAGCTATATAGTGACAAGAATGGGAGGGGAAGATGATTTTGGCAGTAACATTTTGTCTGCTATCAAATGGTGTTTAGCGTTAATGTATCTAATTAAAATCAATTTAAGAGCTAGTCATTCAGACAGGAGACAAATGACTTTTACACATGGCACACTGGAGGAATTCTCTCCTGTTTAGTCTTTATTGTTACTAATGAAAATGTGGCTGGTAATTTACAGGATTGGAAGGTCACTTTTTGTTCCTTTTGGTTTATCCTAAACAGTTTTCCCTATAACATTAGATCCCTTTTTCTGCTCTACAAGAAATATATAGTTTTAAACCTCCCTCTCCTGGAGATCTGCTGAAACTACAGTCAGTCATACTGTGAAAACACAGTGGCAGTAGTTTTTTGCCCTCTTTATTATCTTATTTCCTTGTATTTCGAAACAAATTACCAGATTATAAATAGATGCACAATATATAGATGATGCACAATAAATAAGCTGTCAGTGCATCTGACAGTTGGAAACATCACATGGTCTAGTAGCAGGGTTAATAATATTCTGGATATAGTGAGGAACTATATTTTAGCAAGAGTGTGTCTTTGAATATATGCATCTTTGTACTGCATGCACAAAATAATAATTATGTAAATAAAGATTTTGAAGGCTTCTTCTCCATCATTGTGATGTAATTTGAGCATTGTTCTTGATTTATCCCAATGCCTCAATAAAATTATATTTAATATTTGTTCATTTTTCTGTATAATACAGCTATTTTACTTTTCATAATTCCTGTAAATGTAGAGTTTTAGAATAAAATATTAATCCATATTCTTTCGTTAAATGAATGCAACTGTATTTAAACCAAACCAGGATTTCACCAGTATAAAGGCAAGGTAGGACTTGGCACAATCTTTTTCTTTTCTTTAGAAAAAGGTAAAATGCTTGTTAAAGGTTGACATTCTTAATACTGAAAATTGCAGTCCTCTGTTAATATACAGAAAGGTAAAATGCGGACAAAAGCAGTGTAGCTTCACTAGAGCACCCTGCCAAATTTGCCTCAGCCCCTTCCTGAAGGAACTTTATATAGGTAAATTGTTTACCAATTCAGTTCTTGGATTCCCTGCTGGAACTGCCAACAAGAAGACTAATTAATGCCAACCATGGTGGTAGTTTTTGTGATGCATATACTTGCTTACTTGGAAATGGAAAGCACCATTGAACCCAGGCCAGTAAACAACTATCAGATGCTAACTTGTGGTCACTAAACAGTAAATACTGAATATGAACCACTGATCTACCTGTGAAAAGTCCCATCTCCTGTAACCAATTGCCTAAGCAGTTAAGTAATTCCCTTAGTACTACTTTAATTTTTAAGCATGTGTCTTTTCTTTCTCACTTGGTATTAACGTGCACAATTTATTTAAAACAATTGTTTAACTTGGAATAAACGGTGATTGTATTGTGTTATACATTTAGGACCAAATGGTTCCATTGAAGTCAATGAGACCAGGATTTGGCCTTTTTTGATTGACTCATAGGGGTTTGATCCAAAACCCAGTGAAGTCAATAGGAGTTTTTCTATTGACTTCACTCAGCTATGGATGAGGCCCATAGTATTCAGCTTTCACAACCATTCTGTTAGTCTCCCATCTTATCTCACAGTGCTAAGGAAAAATAGAAAATAACGTACTCATCTTCTTGGAGACTGAAGAATTTTTTCAGACTGTCTCACCTTGAGTTCAGTTTCTTGATATTTCTTAATTAGAATCCAATAATTAACTGAATGCCAGTGGATAATTATCACAGCTGCTAGACAAATGCCTAGATGTGTTTCAAGCTGTCAGAAACCAGCCTGTTCATAAAGCAGTTATTTTAATTATATATTATAATTTGTAATACATAGTTGTTGATCCGCTTCTTTACATATTACTCCTTAATGGAGATTTAGATTAGAAAATACCCATATACATGCAAGGATAAGCCAGATAAGCCAGAATCTCAATGTAATTTTAACATGTAATATATGTATGGTTTAAGTCTTTATTTTGCCCTAAAAATAATAAAATGGAATTAATCTTAATATTTTGGTAAATGCATTGAGTTCCATGCATTAATCATGACCTGTTCGTAGCATTTACCAGCCATAAGTACATTATACATAATTAATGTCTCAGATTTTTAACTTTTAAAAATACCAATATGTCCATATTGTTGTATTTTCCACTTTCTCCCATTCTTTTATTCACTCCCTTTAAAAAATGTTTAATCATACAAAACTTTATAGGATTGCCTGCTCTGTAAGGTGATATTGTTTTATACTAATTTTATATAACCTACCACAGCTGTGTAATAGACTACTTAACGGGTCTGTTAGCTTGTCTACTGCATATTAATATGCACTCTATTTATCTTACTCAGCTCATTTCTTAATAGCTTATTTTTTACAAACTACCTTGTTTTGGGGGAGCAGGGGGCATAAATAAGTTTAAGGGAATGATGGAGCAGTACATGGAATCAGAAAATATAGTTGAATGTATTTGGCAATAGTTTTTATGTTTCTGAATAGTGAGAAACCATATTCCCACTGTGATGCTGGGGATACAAAAACATTGGGTTATTTTCATCCACAGTCTGTATTTATATTCTACTTTTAATAAAGGTTGTTTAATCAGAATCAAACAAGCTGAATATCTATACATTGAGCTTTTGGTAAAATACAGAAAAAACATGGGGATTTTTATTCCTTACTCACAAGAATCTATATGGTTATTTTCAGGTTTTTCCCTCCAAAGTAAACCTACTATTTACTTCCTTTTAAAATTGACTGTGCTGAATTGTCAGAACTATTTTTTTAATCTATTAAGAATTGACTATAGGGGGTGAAAACTGCATCTTGGGAAAACTGACATTTTTACCTTCTTTTCCAGTTTGTTCTTAGGTCTTCATGATGCTATGTTCTACTTGATCTGTGTGGTTCCACTTTGCATTGCAGTTATACAGATTCTGACATGGACTCCCTTCTCCATCCAGAACAGTCATATGACAGCCACACATTGAATCTTTAACACTTAGTTTGTACAGGAAGGATCTAGATTTTGTGTTTAAATGTATTAATTCTACTATGTACAATTCAAATGTGAAAAAGCAGAATTGTACTTAATGGACTATTAGACCAAATGCAATCTGAGCCATTAAATTAAAGCAGTCATCTATGGTGGCTATAAAACATATCATAAAGCACTCACAGCCTTAACACAAAACCTATACGTAGCCTTTTCTAGTTCCGTTACCATACATATGGCAATTGTAGGAATGCTGGCAATATCCAGGGGACTCTACCGAGCATACTGAGGAAGTGGCTTTACTCACTCCATTGCTAAAGAGATAAAGGCATGTCTGTGGTGTACAGATATTACTGGATTTTGAGGGGAGTTAGCATGATGTAATGGATATGGCACCAGACTGGAAACCTAGTTCCCAGCACTGCCGCTGACGTGCTGTGTGACCTTGAAGGAAGTCACAGCAATGCTCTGTGCCTCTGTTCCCATTTTACAAGTGGGGAAACTGATACCCATCATTGTAAAGTAATTTGAGATCTACAGATGAAAAGCACAGTATAAGAGCTAAATATTATTTAGTGAACATGTGTAGTTGAGGAATCTGAGGACTTAAATTAAAGTTCAAGAAATCAGAGATATAATGAAGTCTTAAGTTATGGTTACATTTTTTGAGTCATGCCAGAGAAACAGTTCTATTTACTTGTATTGTACATGCTAATATCAACATGTTTCCAATGTCTTCTATATTTATATATCAAAAGAATCCTAACAAAAAATGCTAGTGGGAATTTCATGGGCCTGGATTCTTAAATTGTCTTTTATAATACACCATTGTTTATATACATGGATTTCTGTCTATTGATCATAGTCTGTTTTAAAAAACAAATTGTATAACTTGCCTTCCAATTTAGAAGGATTAGGGTTCCTGCTGTTTTGTGGACATAGTTTTTGAGGAGAAAACCTGAAAAAATCTAAATGACTTTTAGCCTGTGATTCACTGTATACAACTAAGTTTTCTTCTTGGTTACTCCTCCCAATTTGGTAATAAAGAAGTTATATTACAAATATACTTTCCTTATACTCTCTCTGGTAGTATTTTGTCTTTTTCTCGTGTATTTTCTTTTCTTTTTTCTTAAAGGGGATGCTCTTCCTTTCTGTTAGGGGACAATTCCCACTTCAGCTCCTAAATACCTACAGTATGCCATAGATAATTAGCTTTCATTAATTTGTCCTTTCATAATACACCTCTACCCCGATATAACGCGAACTGATATAACACGAATTCGGATATAACGCGGTAAAGCAGTGCTCCGGGGGGGTGGGGGGGGCTGCGCACTCCGGCGAATCAAAGCAAGTTTGATATAACGCGGTTTCACCTATAACGTAAGATTTTTTGGCTCCCGAGGACAGCATTATATCGAGGTAGAGGTGTATAGAATTGTTAGAACACATTTAGACCATAGGGTTCAAGGGTAGTATGCCATGTGGTACAACAGAAAGGACATCAAGATGTTAAGACCTAAAAAGGGTAGCAAGAATTCATTTAAATGGGCAAAGAAAGATGGACAGTCTTTTGTGGAAGGTGTTTGGCAAATATAGCATTTTACTTACTGAAGTAAAGAAGGATAGAAGGGGATATGACTAAAATCTTAGACTGCTTTAAGAATAGTAAAGCTAAACTTAAATAGCACCTTTTCACTGTTACAACTCCAGCATGAGGATAGACAAACCAAAAATGACAGTATATAAAAGAATTGTAAGCCAACATTCATTCACACACAAGGGGATTAACTGTGAAATAATACAGAAAATGTGTAGCCATAGCCTATAACACTCATACTAAAATACCAAATACATATTTAACAGGAAAAGTTAAAAGGGTGGATGGGGGTCCTTGTTTTCTTTTCAGTCATACCATTCTTCTCATCATAAAGACAGGGCCGGCTCCAGCATTTCTGCCGCCCCAAGCAAAAAAAAAAAAAAAGCTGCGATCGGCAGCAGCAATTGGGGGGAAGAAAAAAAAAGCCACGATCGTTGGTGGCAGTTCAGCGGCAGGTCCTTCGCTCCTACAGGGAGTGAGGGACCTGCCGCCCCCGAATTGCCGCAGGTGCCGCCCCTCTCCCTTGGCCGCCCCAAGCACCTGCTTGTTAAGCTGGTGCCTGGAGCCGGACCTGCATAAAGACAGCAAAAGTATCTACTGCCATGTGGAGTCAGAATAAAAGACCTTGAAAACTGATTACATTCAAGCGGCAATCTCATCACAAGAATTAGCAATAGAAGATTGACCACACTTATGATGGAAATGGGGAATAAAAATGTCACTGCCATGCACCCAACTTTATTATGCTGTGCCAAATTTACATGATTGCTTTGGTTAAGAACCAAGGAAGGGATGACCACATAGAAAAGTTTAGTTTCCTACAACAGCTGGTTGATCTGTTCTGACTCTGTTAGCTTAGTGGTGCCTGAGTCTGAAGGTCCCACTGCTGGAAAAAAATGCCACAGTTCAATCTTATATAAAATAGCCTCACATGCATGCACACAAACACAGAAACAGACATTATTTGGAAGCATTACAACAGTTTAACAAAATGACAAGCCTAAATTATATTATTGCACAACTTTCATGACAGCCACATGTTCCTGATCTTGATATAAATTCTTGCAATTCAACTTGTTAGAACAGTAAACTAATTGTATTTATCTAAAACCAATACACAAAAGCCCATGCTAGATTTAAATGGATGATTAAGTGTTAACATCTTTGCTCACCTAATCAGAGAGGTGGTGTACTATGGTGTGGTTAAAGTATAGTCAAAATCAGACTGATCAAATGGCAATAAAAATTATATTGAGATTTTCCTGGGACAAACTCAATTTAGGTATTTTGTGGGGACTACAGGTCTGCTTCAGTTCTCTTATATGATGTAAGCTTCCCCAGGTGCCTGCTGTAATTTATGAATACTGTATGTTGAGCTGGTTAGTGGGATGTTTATTGTCTGAATATATTGGTGTATTTTAATAGGGGACTGTTGGGAAATACAAGCTGGAAGGAAAAGACTTGAGGGTTGTAAAACTACATGTAACTAACCTGGAGCAATTTATTTGGCAGTGTATACTTTGCAAGCTGATGTCTGTTTCAAAAGAAGCAAAGTAAACTGTATTGTCATTTGGAGTTTTGATTGTGAAGCTGTTTTATTCCTTGAAGGAAGACTAGGCTGATGTCTTTGTAAATAGCAAAGGGAGAAAAAAATTATCTGGTAAAAAAAAAAAAAACACACCTGCCACTGGCAAATGTCTAAACCTCTAACATCAAAAACTTTCCTTAGAGGCTAAACATAAATGATAGTGAACTTAACAAAAAGATTGTTTAGCAATGCTTTTGTTGTTATGGTCTTGTTAGAATTTTACAGTGCTAAGCAGGGTTGGATTTGATTGGTACTTGGCTAGGAAACTCTCAGGAAGATCCTAGGATGCAGTGTGAAATGCTAGTGTTGATTTCAGTGAGTGTTATTCTTAACAATGAGTCAGGCTTGAACCCAAACATGGTGTTAGGGGGCGCTGGAGAGCTCTTAAAATTAGATCTAAAGTCAAGGTATAAACTACTGGGGTCATTAAAGTTATGGCACGTTCTGCAAGATGAAAGGTGTTAGCCCTAGTGCCACAGTCAGATTCTAGTTTAAGCAATTAGGTGGGCTCTATCTAAATTCTCTTGCTGTTTCAATTAGATAGCATATTCTTCACTTTCATTCCTAAAATGCTGTCATCAATAACATTGTATATAGCACCATAGCGGTATATGATGGTACTAGGCACGTAAACAGTCCCTGTCCCAAAGAGTTTACAGTCTAAGGCTCTGGTCCTGCAAAGATTTATGCTCATACATGTAAGCCATGAAGACTCTTGCCCCACCACTCCACATGGAGCAGCTTATGGCCCCATTCCCACAATATTGCCCCACCATTACTTGGAGAGGCAGTGACTGGAGCCTGGCCACCAATACATGAGACATCTAGTTGACTGGCAGGGGACTGCTACAACTTCTCTTTGGGTAGGTTGGGGCTTTCTCTATCATCAGACCACTATTCTCTGTCTTCAGGCAGGCTGGGACCCCTACCAGAAGAGGGAGGAATCAGCCTCCACCCTCTTAAGCAGAGGACTATGGGTGGGTGCCCTTGCCAACATCACCCCAGAGAGTTATGAGGGGGTGGCAGCAGCAAGGTCCCATGCCATTGGGGTAATAACAACTTGCTGACCTTAGTAAAATGAAAGGGGCAGCTCTTGCCTTGAAGAGCTCTTATTTCAGGCTGTCTGCAAACCTAGTCATACATCACTGCATTGGTTAGGCACAGGCCACATTCCATGGGTTTTGTCACAGTTATGAAGGCTAGAAACTATTTTTGCATTAAATCTTAGACTCTGTCACCATATGACTCCAGGAGCCAGAGCCCCAGGTACACGTTTATAGTGCTTATGCTTTAATTCAGTCCCTGATCAGTATCATTAGCCCCATTTTGCAGATGAGGAAACAAGGACCAATGGGGAAAGGACTTGCCCAAGGGGACACAGCAAGACAGAGTATAAGCTAGGAACAGAAACTAGGAATTCCAGCTCCTAGTCCTTGCTCTAACCTAATAGGGTCCCACTGTATTCCTAGACCCAGGAATAGAACCCAGGAGTCCTGACTCCCAGATTCCTGTACTTTAACACACAAGACCCATCCCATAGTTGCAAGTAGAACCCAGGAGTCCTCCCTCCACATCCTCCCCACTCTAATCACAAAATCATACTCCCATCCTAAGAGCCCTTATTAAAACAAAATCCTACAGAATTCCAAAGTAACAACCCACTATAAAAGTATATTTTGAGCCGTTACCAAAGGGAGATGATGATGATGATGATGCAAATTTGAGGGCCTTAAGCCTGATCTCATATTTAGCAGAGGTGGAATCTTTAATCTGAAGGCCTGTCTTTGTAACAAGCAAATGCCCTTTTTGAAGAGGCCTGTGATGACCAATCCATTTTAAATATGCCTTTTTCATGGGAATATTCACTGCACCTGTTTACTTTAGACTTCTGTATGCAGGAAGAACTTGCATTCAGATAGGGAAAAGTACCACTTCCCACTTTAATTTTTATCATTGCAACAGCAGCTAGGAATTGCTGCAGATGAGGATCAAGCCCCAAAATTCTGAACCTTAACCGGAGCCACAAGAGGCAGTAAGTACAGGGAGTTCCTCTGGATTGATGTTAATCTATTCTGAACCAGTGATTCACTGCATGGTCTTGGGTAAGTCTTGAGTGACATCTCTGTGCCATAGTCAACACAGAGCAGATGCCTCATCAAAAAGCAAACACAACATGTCAGTTGAGTTGCCCTGGGGGAACCAGTCAGAAGAACTTTGGTCACAATTGCACAACTGAGGCTAAAATTCTCTGTTCCATAAGCAATTTGCCAAATCCTGAGAGGTCAGGACTCCTGGATGAGGTTCCTAATGAATAAAAATATGTGAATGTGTTTTGTGGGTGGGGAAGGGAGGCTGGATGTTAGTGTAACCTCACCCAAATCATGGTGATTGTGTTACTGGTATGTATTTGTATGTTCTTCCGTGAGATGCCATGTATTTAAAGTAAAATGGAGCCCCAGTAGCTTCAAGAGAAACTTAGCCAGTTGGCTTCCCTTGCCCTAAACTGGTGGTGAGTCTGAAAGTGAAGCAGTTTAGTAGCTTCAGGCCTTGAAGCTGAGGTGGAACTCAGTGTATTTTGGTGTGGGTGAGCTGCAGTGGTGGATGGCTGTGATGAGGGCATGTTGGTTATTAAATGGTAGGGTAAAGCATAGAGGAATTTCTCCTCTTTTGGAAATTTTCCCTATGTTTCCACAAGCCATACACAGCTTGTTTGGTACAGGACTGTCATCTTTTCAGGATGCAGAGGCCTGGACCCCCGTACCCAAAGCTCTCAAGAGCCTGTGTGATAGGCCCTTGTGGACCCTATTGTGTGGAGTAACGAGAAAAGGTTTTGCCCTGTCTGAGCCCCTCTGGGATGTGATTCACCCAGTGTAGGTGGGGGAGATTTGTAGATGGGGAGATAAAGAAGGTGGGGGCATGGGCACCAGGTTTGTATAATTTTTGGTGGTGCCCAGAACAGGTCGCAGAACCGTCCCGTCCATAGGATGGACTGGGACAACTGCCCCGAGCTTTGGGGGGGCCCCACATTTCAGGGGGACTCGGGGTCCAGGCAGAGCCGTCCCATCCATAGGATGGACTGGGGCAACTGCCCCGGGCCCCATGCTTTGGGGGGCCCTGCGTTTCAGGGGGATACGGGGTCCAGGGCGGCCTGGGAGATTAGCAGAGGGCCTGGGGCCGGCAGCAGTGAGCGACCCGGCCCCAGTATGCCCCTGCTTCGCCCTCTCCCTGTCCCCATTCCACCCCTTCCCCCAAGCTCCCGCCCCGCCTTTTTCCGGCTTCCACCCCTTCCCCGAGCGACGCCAGGAACCGGTGGAGCAGGGCGGCAGGGCGGGCTGGGGGCATCCTGGACCCCGCGTCCCCCTGAAGCGCAGGGCCCCCCAAAGCATGGTAAGCCCAAACATTAGTGGAGCCAGGCCCATGTTTCTAAGTACTGGTGGAGCACAGGGCCCATATAACTCGCCGCCTATGGGTGGGGGTGCTAAAGTGAAATGATGGAAAGGGCTTTTGGGGTGGGGTCTTCCTCAGAATCTGGGCTCAAACTATGTTCATCTATGTGGTGCCCTAAATAACATAGCTTCTTCTTTCCAAGGACACAATTTTCCTTGTTCAGCATTAGTCCTGTAGACTATATATTACTCAGGACACTTTAAAACCTTTTCTTATGCTCCTGAGCTTTGTACTGGCCCAAATCAAAATATCTTCCACATGTACAACCACCTCCTGCAATCCTTACATCTTTGCACTGGAAGATTTCAGAACTGCTAATGCCAAAAGATAAATGCTGGAAACAGTATCAGCTAAATTAAGTAATGAATATAGCAGACTAGATTCGGAATTTACTTACACAGGTTTTACATAAATTTCACTACATTGATTTCAGTGGAATTACTCCAGATTTAAACTGGTGCAACTGAGAGCAAAATCAGGTTCCATGAGTTTAGCACTATCTGGATGCAGCAGGATCTGCCAAAATCCACTTGCAGAATTAAGCAGTAAGGAAAATATGTGCACATGTTAATTTGGCAATTATATCCCCTAGTGTGGGAAGAACATATCTTTTTCTTTTAGCTGATTAAATACAAATCAAATCAACACATATTCTCACACTCTGCTCTTTTTTATGACAGAAACTGTAGGTGTGCTTCATTCTCTAGGTTCTGTTATAGCTGCAATTATTTGCAGGTTTACCATTCTGCCTAGTTCCTCTTTCATTATAGGAAATAATGTGACTGGAATTCTGTGAGCTGTGTTAATGCTATAAGGTATTGCCCCTTCTTTCAGTTTTATCTGCACTGGCTCACACTTCAGAAGGCCCATGCCCCCACATCTAGATAAAATAAAGGTTAATTGCGTGATTGAAAGCTGTCTAATTACATTATTTATATACTGTCACTCTTGATATAGTCCTGAGCTGTCCCCTGATGCTCTGATTGACTGGGTAGAATATTGAAGCACAAGGTGCATGAGGTAATATCTTTTATTGGATAAACTTCTATGTGGAATACAAAAAAAGTATTATTTTCTAATAGCCTGAAGTAACATTCCAACAAATGATGGCCTTCTACCAAATCAGAAATGGACAACTATGCAAGGTCGACTAAATAAGACCTCATCATTAATGTGAACCTCTTTGTAGACAGATACCTGTTGGCAACACTTGTATCGAGTACCTTGTCAAGCCGATAAAGATACTGAAATTGTTATAATCTGAAGAACCTCCTGAGGAACCTACTATGACTTCATAAGGGCCTTTCCATCCCCCACTAGATGGGTGTTGCTAAGAGAGGCAGGGGGATGGGAACTGAACAAAGCGTTCTTTTGGCGGGATGGACCTGATGGTTGCAGGTTCTAGGTGAGGCAGGCGCTGCTGTGTAAGGGCTCTGACTGAGTTAAAATGTGTGGGTTTTTGGCAATGTGGTCTGGTGGCATTCCCTTGGATACCCCTGAAACAACAGTGGTATTAGCTGTGGGATGGTGATTAAATAAACCCATGCTATCAAACAGAAGCAGGATATACTAAATAGCGGCCACAGCTATGACCAGAAAGAGCCAAGAAGGAACAAGCTAAGTTACAGGCATGGGAGAAAGGAACAAAGGGGGCTTGAAGGGAGACAAAACTGGCAGAGATGGCATGGATAAATAGGAGACGGGTCATGTGGAAGGGAATGCAGAACCAGTGAAGGGAGCCATGAGATCAGCGTGGTTAGTGAGGAAAATGAGTTTGATAGCAAAATTGGGATAGATTGGAGCAAGGTGGTGTCAAGAAAGCCAAAGACCAATTGGTTACAACAGTCCTTTATCTGTTATGCAGCATTGCTGCATGCTCTTAAATATCTGCTGCATTCCACCCTAGTGGTCCTGATAGGTAAAGTTATTCTCTGTGTGTAGTTCGGTTTATAAAGCTCTTTGGGATCCATCAGTAAGACATTATATACAGTACAACTTTCTACCAAGTGTAGCACATTTCATATACACATTGTCCCAACATTATTTTCAGAAATAAAATTCACAATTACACAGATTGTATATGTTAAACTATAGAAAAACTGTTGTAAAGATATTATATGGTTAAATTATGGTGTTCAGTTACAAAACTAATAACTGAGAGAAATAAGAAGCATAGGCAAAAGATTAAAGATATCTTAAGATCAGATTGTAAAATAGCTGATGAGGCAGAGCAGAACAGGAAGGCTGTTCTAGATGGTGGGAGATGCAGAGAAAGGGCTGTCACCAATAGTGGACAAGTTAGGGAAACCAAGAGAGAGGTTGTACAGTTGTAAGTATATTTTGTTAAAAATAATTTTAGAACTATAAAGCTGGAAGGTCTAAGGATTAAGTCTTGAACTCACTGGCATCATAGGTTCAAAAACTTGGCAGGGCTGACTTACAGTTTTGTCATTCTGAGATAAAGTTCAGTTCCATATTATCTGTCTTTTTGATGCTATTTTAAGAATTGAGAGTCTGTCTGCTCTGAGTAGGCATTAAAGATGTTAATGGCAACAGGGATATGTATGAAAAGATGGAAGGGGATGATGTCTTGTTTTCCTGCTCAAAGGAGGGGGCAGGGCCCTAACTGTGTATGTGGAAAGCTCTATACAACACTCATAGGTTACCTAGGGAGGTGGTGGAATCTCCATCCTTAGACATTTTTAAGGCCCAGCTTGACAAAGCCTTGGCTGGGATGATTTAGTTGGGGTTGGTCCAGCTTTGAGCAGGGGGTTGGACTAGATGACCTCCTGAGGTCTCTTCCAACCCTATTCTTCTATGATTCTCATCTCATTTGGGGAAGGGGGCAATGTGTTGCTTGGGTTGGGGAAGCACCCCTGTGCCTGTGGGATAGGAGGGACGGATGGGTCTCTGTGAAGGAAGTAGAGGGAGTGGGTTTGAGTGTACAAAAACACATACCCACCACACCTACCCACCACACTCCATAACAAGTGGTCATGGGGGATATGGCCCCATCTGTCTGTGTAAGGGTGACCAGATGTCCCGATTTTATAGGGACAGTCCTGATATTTGGGGCTTTGTCTTATATAGGTGCCAATTACCCCCCACCTCCTGTCCCGATTTTTCATCCTTGCTATCTGGTCACCCTAGACTCTGTGTGGGGGAGAGAGATGTCTCTTGATGGGGGGGGGGGGGGAGAAAGGAAGGTTAGTTGGTCTATCTGAGCCTGTGGGTGAGTGACTTATGCCCTTTAGCTGTGGGGCAGAATGGCAGTGGGTCTGCCTGTGTGTGAGGGTACATGCTCCCACCTGTTCAGGGGAGATGGCCTTTGAGTGGGGAAAAGGAGTGGACAGTGAGGCGGATCTGTCTGCGGGCGAGTGATCCATGCCCCCTTTCTGAGTGGGGTGGAGACACATGCCCTCTGTCTGCTGGGGAGGGGCAGTCGGTCGGTCGGTCTGTCTGTCTGTCTGCCTGGCGTGGCACATGCCCCGAAGGAGGGGCGGTAGGTAAGTGCCATGTGCCCTCTGGGGGAGGGGTGGGTCTCTGAAGCGGGAGTTCGCAGCCCTTCCCACCGGAAAGAAGGGGGGGAGTCGCCGCCTCATTGTGCTCCGCTCTGGTTTGAAAGCAGCGCCCCGCCGTGCGCCCACGCCGCGCTGTGATTGGTCCAGAGGCACGGAGGGGGCTGGTTCGTGCCAGGCCCCGGCGTGTCCCGGCAAAGCGGTCCGTCCGGTTCCGCTGCCCCCGCTTTCTGAGTTCCATTCTGTGTGTGTGCGGGCCCTGAAGGGGAGCTGGCTGGGCTGGGCGAGATCTGTGCTGCCGCCGCTGCTGCTACCGCCGCCGCCATGGAGAGAGGAGGCGGTGGCTGCGGGAGGGGGTGACTCCGCGCACCTTCCCCCGATGAGACTGTGCCTGGCCTGGCTGGGCTGCTACACCCTATCCCTGTGGGTGCTGAGGAGGAGGATGTGGTCTGGCCCTGCCAGGTACCTGAGGAGCCCTTTATCCAGGTCCCTCTACATGAATATGATGGGCAGCCACAGCCAGCCAGCCCCGGGCACCAAGGAGAACCACCAGGTACAGCCCCCAGAGGCAGCAGCTTCCCCCCCCCCCCCAGGGGCAGGGGCTCCCCGCCCCCATCCGACCTCCCCCAGGGGCAGGGGCTCCCCGCCCCCATCCGGCCCCCGAGAGGCAACAGCCCTCCCCCAAAGAACAGGGGGGGGGGGACTCTGCTGAGAGCACCATGCACGGGGACTCTTTCCCCATCCAGCTCCTTAGAGGCTGCCCCCCACCCCAGGGAACGGGAGTTGAAGGGTGTGAGAGCACTGGTGAGGGAGGGAGAGGTGGGAGCCTATGGGGGGGGGGGCACAGAGTATAACGGGGACGGGGGCACTGAGCACAGGGAAGTGCACGAGGGTATGATCTGTGGGGCACAGAGTACAAGGAGTAAGACGCTTGTGGAGTGAGAAGGACCCAGACCAGAGAGTCCAGGCAAATGTCTGCTTGCGTGAAACAAAGGGAGTGGATAGCTGATTTTTATTGATTAGAAAGTTTGTGTGTGTTCTCTGTGTAAAAGATATTTAGGAAATTTTAGTACTGTACATAAGTTGAGAAAAGCAGCATAGAGAGGAAATTTTTTAGTGCAATATATGTGGATTTTACAAAATTGTACAGTGCACTTGAGTACAGTTGTAAATGTTAATTAAGATGATCTAGGATAGCAACATATGGATTGAAGATTAGCTCAAAGGTTGAAAATAAATAGTAACAATAAATAAAGTCTCAAGTTGCAGAAAGGTGTGTCAAAAAGGATTCATGAGGTCCTACCTCCATGCTAGGCACGAGATTTGATGACTTCTCGAGGTCCCTTCCAGTCCTGCTGTTCTGTGATTCATGTTAGGATCTTTATTTCACTTCTTGATGATCTAGATAAGGGAGTAAACAGAACCTTAATGACAGTTGCAGATGGTGTTAAATTTGGTGGGGTTGCAAGCACGAAGACAGAGAAATGCCAACTAATATAACTGGGGGAAAATAATCTGAAATATAGTGAAAGTGAGAAACTAGGCAGCAACAAAGTTTAGAGAGACTTGGATTGATGGTGGACAACAAGCTAGGTATGAGTTTGCAATATGATATGACTACAATGAAAGCTTAATTCAATTTTTGGGTTGCATGTGCATGTGTATTGGTCATTTCATGGAGGAAGAAGGGACTATGCCTTTTCAGTCCAGCTCTTCTGTGATATGACTGCACCTGGAATATACTGAAAACCTGGAGGGAGTTCAAGAAAGAGAAATACAAATTATCATGATACTGAAGGAATTGACTTATTGAGGAAAAACTGAGTAAAATATACATATCTTGATTTATTGGGGGAAATATAGTCTATAAGTACTTGAAGGGTACAAACACAGAAGAGGGAGATTAATTACATAGGCATTGATCCTGCAAGTCCATTCCATTGAGGTGGACACAGAGGTTTTGCAGGATCAGGGTCTTTATGTTACTCATCAGTGTATAACTAGTCTTAGTGATTGGATGAGACTGAGGGATAAAATATAGGCTAAGTATCAGAGGAAACTTCCTCACAGTGGAACAAAGGAGACTTTGGAAGCTCTGTAATTTGAGATGTTTAGAACTAATCTGGAAACAACAATAGATCAAGAACATGTACAATAGGGAACCATTTGTCATTTGCAGGTAGATGGATTGAATGAACTAATGGGTCTTTTCCATCTCTAATTTTTGGTCTGGGTTTTAGGATTTAGCATGGATTTATTGAGTGTTTAGTGAACCTCCTAAAGAAATTATGATGAATAAAAGCTGACTAATTTCCATAGGGCTACTTGTATGAATAAGTATGATGGGATCCTAAGTACAATGTAAGGCCATGTCTACACTTACAAGCTTACAGCTGTACTGATACAGTTGTGTTGCTGTACGAGCACTAGTGTAGCAGTGTTATGCTGACGGGAGAGAGCTCTCCCACTGACATAATAAAACCATCTCAACGAGTGGTGATAGCTATGTCGGTGGGAGAGTGTCTCCTGCCGACATAGCGCTGTGCGCATGAGTGGTTATGTTGGCAAAACTTACGTTGCTTAGTGGTGTACCCCTGAACCACAAAAGTTTTGCCTTCATAAGTGCTAATGTAGACATGGCCTTACTTTTACGGTTTGGCTTTTCATTCTTATGTAAAGTAGTTAACTCACCAGTCAGGTGTGTTTTGGGTTTTTGTTTGTTGTTGACAAGTTTTGGCAATAATAGTAGTAGAGAGTTTTGAAAGTTTCTTTTGGTAATTATAGTTACTGCTTTTATTATTGTTCCATTACAAACCCTTATTTTTCAGTTGTTTATAAAACATTTGCAAAAACTTGATCCAGGCTGGAACTCAGCTGACATTTCTGTTCATGTGCAAGCAGTTAAAAAAAACAACTTTCAGTTGGTTTTTTTGAGCTTTGTTAGAAACTTGCTTAATGATGTACAGTGTCTTCTACTTGTATTGAAATATCTTCTTAGTTGGATGGAGTAAGGAACTTGGACTTTTTTTTTTTTTCATATAAAATAGCCAAATTGTTGGTTTCTGATGCTTTATTGCTCCCCTACAGATCAAAGATGATTTGAGCTGCAGTGGTTCTGTATTATAAGTTGATGATATTAGGCTTTGGTTTTACCTCTGAATTTTTGGGGTCAGATGTTAGATAATTTTTCAAGATAGCAGCTCTGCTAAGACCTTTACATTAATAGATATTAAAGTTTACTGTCAGCTGCATTCATATCCTGTGAAGCTGTCCATGGGTGATCCCTTTAAGGAGCTGGTTGAAATGGAAAGTTATGGATTTTATTGCACCATACTTCGCATGGTCTCTTCTTCTACCCTTTTTCTTTAGAATAATGCTAGAAGGCTTTAAGCTTACAAGAAGGACCTACCATGTTGTATTCTATGACAGGGATCGGCAACCTTTGGCACGCGGCTCGCCAGGGTAAGCACCCTGGCGGGCCGAGCCGGTTTGTTTACCTGCCGCGTCCGCAGGTTCGGCCGATCACGGCTCCCACTGGCTGCGGTTCGCCGCTCCAGGCCAATTGGGGCTGCGGGAAGCTGCGGCCAGCACGTCCCTCGGCCCACGCCGCTTCCCGCAGCCCCCATTGGCCTGTAGTGGCGAACCGCGGACAGTGGGAGCCGCAATCGGCCGAACCTGCAGACGTAGCAGGTAAAGAAGCCGGCCCGGCCTGCCAGGATGCTTACCCTGGCGAGCCACGTGCCAAAGGTTGCCGATCCCTGTTCTATGATGTGCAGTAATATGTCTGTTGTGATATACTAGATCTCTCCATCTCCTAACTTGATGGCCCAAACTAACATTTCTATAGACAGGAGAAAGGCGAAAATAATACAAGCAGATAATTTTGCAAAAAAAAAAAAGTAGCCTAAAGCTTTCCTTCTTTACTGTTGGTTACAATTTTCCATGTTGTTACCACCAAAGTGCCCGAGTAGATCAGCCGGTGATTGTTTTAACCACTGTCCTCTAATTTGTTGAGGGCAGGTTTAGGGGGGTAGGAGTTAAAAAGCTGTTGACTGCCAGCAATTTGTCTGCAATAGAGCTCTCACTGTTTCTACCACTGGTGGAGCTACACTGGTGGTATCAACAGCAGAAAACTTGAAGAAAAAAAAGCCTAGTGTAGATAAGAAGTGGAGCTTCAAACCATGCTACCTGCAAACATATTTGAAAGAGCTATTTGAAATATGATTTTACTAGAACTGTACCTAGCTTATGAACCGTTCTGAAACTACTGTAGAATTTGCTTCTGTATGGAAAGACCCTAAAACACCTCTTTGCTCTTTGTTTTGACGGAGTCAGTACTTGAGAAGCTGGACTATTTGCCTTGTTGCAGCTGTCTGCTCCCCTCTGCTTGCTGGCACTGTTATTGTGAGCCAGCAGGATATTGAAACATAAATCCTGTATCATTATTTGTATTACAGTAGTACCTAGAAGTCTCATTGTGTTAAACACTGTGCAAATATACATTAAGAGACAGTTCCTCTCCCAGCAAGTGAATGTAACAAACAAATGGAGCGGTGGGACAGGATATGTATGTGTTTTTGCGTAGCATTGCTACCTGCACAATTTTAGGTGTTAGGACAGGTGTTTTTTGTTTTTTGTTTTTAAATAAACGTATAAGTGTCAGCTCTCCCAGCTGACCACTTGCCTAATCCTCATCAATTTGTGCTCCTATGCAGGTTTTTTGTAAGGCCCCATTTACAGTACCCATTTCAGCTTTTAAAAAAGAGCCTTGTAAGGCCCCATCTACTCTACAAATAGAATCACATGATGGAATTATGTTGCAACATGGTTGCCCTGACACAGTTCAGTTGCAGTTTGGATAATTCAAGACTTTAGCAGATTTTGGGGCATGGTTTGTGAGATCTTTGTGGCAGGAACTGTCTCTTTGTTCTGTTTGTACAGCGCCTGATACAGTGGGGTCCTGGTCCATGACTAGAGCTCTTAGGCACCACAATAACATAAATAATAAAGTCCCTTCTACACTGTAATTTGTAATCCCCCTTTAATTGTGTTGTTATATCTCCCAACATGGTTATATTTTTAGTGTAGACAGGGCCTGCGTATCAGTATCCTATAATTCCACCACAGCAGAGCTAGTAAGCAAAACATAAATATGTGCAGTGATATTAGTGTGTTTTTGCTCATAAAAATGGTATCATGTTTGTTTCTCAGTGGCTTCCATATCAAATTTGCTCAGTTTACAAATAAAAAGATGCTTTTTCTAATTGCGTTCCTGCAGATTCAGTCTGAACTCTGAATTCAACCTAGGTTCTTTCCTTCTGATGCATTAGCAACAGTAGTAAAGATTCTGCATGCCAAATTACCTTTCTACATCTCTGCAACTACACTGTCTTCAAATGAGGCCCTCAGTGACACCGGAGCAATGCCCTTTTTTTCAGTGGGGCAGCACTGATTTAAATGATTGGAACTTAGTAAACAATCTCCTTGATAATGCACAAGATGGGAAAAATATCCTCAACTTTGATGATTAAATTAAATCAACAGAAATTATTCTGCACGCACACAAAATATCTGAGTCATTGTCACTGTCCCTTTTGAAAGACATAGACCTGTACTTTGAATAAAAACTGGTAGGACTAATTACAGGCCATCTGCTGCTAGTAAGTTTGCCTTCGTTTTACCTTCATGACCCAGGTTATTGTGAGGCATCTTCTCCGTCATGCCATATTTCCATCAATCTCCCCCACTAAGGAATTTAATAAAGAAGCCAACCAACAATATAACATCAGACCGATAACAGGGAATCTCAATTGGTGTAATTTACTCCCATGTCTCTTATGCTAACATAAACATTCTGGCTTGCTTGCTTAGGCACTACTACTGTAACCAGATATGCACAGAGCCATGTTGACTTCTGCAGGGAACCACATTGGCACAAGTCTGCACTCATGTCAATTTTATTTCAGGATTGGGACCTTATGTTTGTATCACCTTACCATGGAACTTGTATTCCCCTTGCACATTACTTTTGGACTTGGGCAATTGAATCTAAAAGCTTATCTACATTGGGAGGTTTTCAGGATTTGCTATTTCTGATTAGGTATTCCTGATTAATGAAATGTGTGGATTCTCTTATTCCAGAATTAGTGCCTTATTCCAAATTAGTTTAATCCACTTTGGAAGTGAGTTAAACTAATTTGGAAAAAGACACTCTTACTCTGGCGTAAGAGCATTCACACATTTCGTTAATGAGGAATAATTAATTAACTTTTAATTCATACCCTCCCTTATTCCAGATTAATTTTCATGTGTAAAAAGGCTGCACCTTCCATGCTGAAAGGCCAAAAGAGAAGAGTGAAGTAAGAAAATCACTAGTAAGAGGGAGTGAATTACACTTTATTCCAGCTCCTGAGATTGCAAATGACATCAGTTTAGACATGTTGGTAAATTGGTAGATGTAGGCGTAAGAACGACTTACATCATTCGCAAATTTAGCTCGTAATGGATAAGAACAGCAGAACTAATTCTGGACATTCTTGGGGTTATACTGTGCTCTTTTTTGGTCCCCTGCCCAAAATAGAGTATTAAAGCAAACCCTGACCATGAAAAGGCTGAACAATTAGATTTTCTAGCTTTGTGATGGAAACTCTCTGATATGTGCCTACAAATTCTGATTGGTTGATGCCTTAGGAGGTTCTGAAAATTTCCCTCATAACAGTTTGGTGTATCAGTAGTTCTGAGGTCTTAACAAAAATCTTCATACCAGTAATTGACTTTGCTGAGGGTTTGCAGTAATTTTTAACAGGAAGATGGCTCTTTATCCCCAGAGACTTGAACTTCTTTAAAAGGGAGACCAAAGCAAAATTCCATCTGAAAACTGCTTATTCTTGGACCTATTCATAGGCACATCCCGAATGAAAAGTTTAGCAGAAGAGTGCTTTGGTCACAGGGAACAATACTTTGCCCTGGTCTACACTGGGGGGGATCGATCTAAATTACGCAACTTCAGCTACGTGAATAACGTAGCTGAAGTCGACGTACTTGGATCTACTTACTGCAGTGTTTTCACTACGGTGAGTCGACTGCTGCCGCTCCCCTGTTGACTCTGCCTGTGCCTCTTGCCGAGCTGGAGCACAGGAGTAGACGGGAGAGCGCTCGGGGATCAATTTATCGCGTTTAAACTAGATGCGATAAATCAATCCCCGCTGGATCGATTGCTGCCCGCTGATCCGGCCGGTAGTGAAGACATACCCTAGTCACCGATTCCACAGGTTTTAGAGTTCCTAGATGAAGGGCTATCACCAGGCCTTCATGTTAATATAGTAGGGTGCTGGAAGGTAAAGGTGGTCACCCTGATCAAAGTAAACAAGACCAAAAAGGATCAATGTGTAGAGCAATGTGTCCTAGTGGCTGTGTATTGTAAAGGTTCTGAGTTTGGCAAAATTGTTACAACATCCACATATTAAGAGGTGTGGGATTTAAGTGTTGTGCTGCAAGTTACAGAAGAGCAACCTCTTGAGCTTTTAGAATGCATTCCTGATTGTTGTCACCTCAGGGACAAGAGTTTCAAGCTTGGGTCTGTATCCGTAGAAGAGTAGAGTTTTATGTTTGCCAGGGGAAAATGGATTGGAGACTTCTGCTGTAGTTGCAGCCAATGTCCATTTTGTTTCTTATAAATTTCAGGATTTCTATATAACTCTCCCAATCTTGGGAAGTTTTGGTTGTGGGGTTGAGTCTCTATATCTGGCCATTCCATTAGTAGATTGTGTGAACTATAAATGTGTGCCATCTTGTGCTCTCCCAGTGGTATAACTACCCTCCCAGCCCACTGAGTCCTCTTTCTTGTAGGATGGAGTTCTTCTGTGCAGTCAGGGTTGAGTCATGAAATCGGGGCCCAAGAAAGAACTGGGACAAAGCTGTGTTTTTCAGTCTCTTCTGCCCACCTCCTTTATTTAATCTCTCCCTGATGCTGCCCTCTTCCTCTGTCACTCCCATCTCCCCATTTTCCCTGGGCTTGTGCAACTGGAATCATGATCAGGCTGAACTGTGCTCTCTTCAGACATAATGCTGATCCTAATCGGCTGGAAGGTGGTGGTGGTGGTGGTGATCAGTAAATGAGGTTCACCTTCACATCTGATTGCACTGCCTTGCAGCGCTGCCTGTTCCTGCTGGCACAAGAAGCTGGACTTAGTTCAGCATTCAAACCCAGGGTTTCCTGGGTTTGGTGGTGCACTACCTCTAAACAACTGCTGTCTTGAGGTCTTTTATTAATGGTTCTACTTTGCTCATAGACTGTGCAACTGACCTGTTTAGCAGGCCTTTATTTTTTTCAAATAGGAATGGAGGACAAAAATAATAATACAAAACGGTTAGTGATGAGCAAGGATGGAATTGCATGGTTAGGTGTAAAGAGCCAATGGATGTGTAGGTGATAAATATTCAGTGGCATGGAAGAATGAGCAGAAGTAGTGGGGAAATAAATCAGTGATTGTTAATTTAATAGTGGAAGGCAAAAATCGAGAATACAGTCAGAGGTGCCATTGGAGCCTTCCTGAAACAGACAGAGAAGCAATGTCCTGGTTGCAAATAGAAATGTCTTATGCAGTTTGTGTGGAAATGATTGTGAAATCGCACATGATGAAAGGAGCTCTCCTATCCAGATTTCATTTGTCCACCAGGCTGAAAGGATAGTGCTGCCATTTAGCTGATGCTAAGGTTTGCTTTGCATGGCAAAACTTACCTATCTATTTAGTGTTTTTAATAGTGATGTCAGGAAGAAGTTGTATAGCATAGCAATAGTCATTTAGCAAGATTTGTGGACCAACGTGTTGGTACCTGAATAGCAGGAAACGTTGTCTGTCAGTTTTTCAAGGAGTGTTCAAAGGTAATATACAGAGTCAGTGGAGAGAGGAAGGGTGTTGACTTGCAATATAGATTAGATACTTTATTTTCTTTCCAGGGAAGCTATTGCAGGTGTATTCCTGAATTCCGTTTGGTAGGAGGCCCCATGAAGAGCTGAGTGATTGAGTTAGAAAATGGAAGTTAACTAGTGGAGTCTAATCATTCAGCTGTTTTTATAGAAGATACTTTGTGAAACAACTGTCCACAGTACTATGTAAAACACAGTTTTTAAAACATTATTTCTTCAAGATTCGTGTGCCTGCATTTGATTACAATCCAAACCTAAATTCACCTTGAATTTATTAGTCTATAGAGTTCCTAAATTTATTTGTAGAACAGCTTGATATATTGGTCTTATATGATTTTCATTATTTTTTGAACTACTGTTTTTTATTGCTTAAGTTTTAAAATGTTGTTCCTTTCTTTCTCTGTAGTGGTACATGTGCAACACAGAGCAGTTGTGTGAATCCCTTCAGCCTATCTTTGTCCAGAGTTACCTTGACCAGGGAACACAGATCTTCTTAAACAACAGCATTGAGAAATCAGGCTGGCTCTTTATCCAGCTCTATCACTCTTTCGTGTCCTCAGTTTTTAGCCTGTTTATGTCTAGGACATCTATCAATGGGTAAGTGAAAAGGTGGTACTAGTTCAGTTTTTTGTAAACCGAGATAGGATAAGAAAACTCTGGATTTGGATTTCCAGGTGCTCCGTCCTGCCACTTGATGCCCCACCATGCAGAGAGTAATCAGGTCTTTTCCAAGATACACTTAGCTTCGTTTTCTTCATTCTGTCAAATGCATCTAAACTACCTTTATGTAAATCATTTGATCTATATATTCAGTGATATTTTTCCAATTTCAGTTAAGCTGTGATAAAAGAAAAATGTAAATATCTAGCAGGTCAGAAAAGCTCTGCTGTACCTTTTTAAATTATAAAGAATCCTACCTCCTATTTAAAAAAAAAAAAAAAATTGGCAAAAGAAGTTCACGGGACTCTAAATTAGAACATAAAAGCTACTTTTTCTCCCTGTTCCCTCCCAAATTTACCATGGAGTGGGGGTGCCCTCCTTGTGCTTCAACAGTTATTTCCCCCCACACACACACTATTTTTTTCACCCTTTGCTTTACTTGCCTTCCCATCTCTAGAGAGCACATTGGTGGTGACTGTCCTAGTTGAAGATGGTTGTATGAGCACTGCCCATCAGGATAGCTCCTGCATTTATTGGAGGGATTGCTGCAGAGCATTTGAAAATTCTTCTCCCACTTTCCTTTCAAGGTTGCGTGCATTGCCTCCCTAGTTCTACTAGGGTGACCAGATGTCCCGATTTTGTAGGGACAGTCCCGATTTTTGGGTCTTTTTCTTATATAGGCTCCTATTACCCCCAACCCACTGTCCCGATTTTTCACACTTGCTGTCTGGTCACCCTAAGTTCTACTGGGAATGGAGCAAGAGACAAGATACAGAAATCTAGCCTAGATTTCCTGCATAATACAATGTGGAACAGTTACCACAGGGCCATGGGCTTAGACTCAACCCCCCCTCTGGAAATAGTCTTTATGGGTGTCCGCTAGGGCTCAATGGGAAAACATTTTTTGTTCTGTGAGAATTTTTGAGATTTAAAATAATTTTCCTCTCCTGAATTGGGACAAAAGTCAAAATCTCAAACTTTTGTGAATTGATAGTGTAAAAAAACAACACCCAAAAGCCTTCAGATCTAGTCAATTGAAACATTTTTGTTTAAATTCATTTTGATTTCCACTTTATTATTTAACATTTTTTATTAACTAACTTTATTATGAAACAAATTCGAACAGAAAAAGGGATGTTTTGATAATTTAATTTTATACACCACATAGGATGCTTGGAGGCCTAAAGCTATGTTAAAGCTTTTGTGGTACGCTTAGGCTTGTAAAATTGGTCCGCACAATATTCAATGCTGTCTTCTAACCCTTAAAACAGTGATTTTCAAACTTTTGTACCGGTGACCCCTTTCACATAGCGAGCCTCTGAGTGCGACCCCCCTTTATAAATTAAAAATACTTTTTTATATATTTAACACCATTATAAATTCTGTAGGCAAAGCAGGGTTTGGGGCGGAGGCTGGCAGCTCGCAACCCCCCATATAATAACCTCGTGACCCCCTCAGGGGTCCCAACCCCCAGTTTGAGAACCTGCTTTAAAATATAAAATCTATTTTTGTATCATTTTGTTTCTGGGCAGTCAGGGAACCCATCCCAAACAAGATATCAAGCTTGACTGGTGGGTATCTTGGCGGGAGGGTGGGGGTGGGAAAGAGAGTGAGTGAGGAGAAGGCTGTTCATTTGGTATCCTCATTTCTGCAGACCATGCAAAAATTCCCTTACTATTACAATCTCTTCCCCACCCAACTCCACCACAATCAGGCATATGACCAACTTCACCTCAGGTCTGATGCTTTGTGGAGAATGCATCTTATTATAGCTACATGCTTGACTTTTTTTTTTTTTTTTAATTTTAAACTTCCCTTGCACGGCTACACAGTATGATCTGAGAATAGTATCTGGCTACTATGGCTAGCAAAATTATCTTTCACCTTATTTCACAACCAGATGTTCATGTGAGCCTTCCTGTGGAGTGCTTAGTTCCTTGTAGCTTTATATATAGGTCTCTTTGGTCTCCCCTTTTTCCTTCCTCTCCCATCTTTCTTTTTCTCAAACGCTTTCTAGTGCTTTGAACGACACCTCACAGTGCCTTTAGGAACAATAGCCATGAGCCAATTATACAGTGTAGACTGATATAAATGTACTGCAAGGGGGCTCTGCTTAAATGGGCTATACTCTATATTTAAAATCCCCCCCTTAGCCTCTGTGCTAGAAATTTAACTGATGGTTTTTTCTATATCACTTAATTCAGTGTGCATCCATTACTAATAAATTCTGCCTTTCCTGGGTGACTTCTTTCTCACCCCTCATCCTGTTTCATCATTTTTGCTGCTTATTCTCTTCAATTTCCCTGTCCTTGCTCTTGATCATAAATCTCTTTGCTGCTATGGCCTATTTGTACTAGTCATTGTCTTTCCTAAGTTTGACTTCATACCTCAAGGTAGACTGAAATAATATTCTTTATTCCCCTTGCATCTGTTACTGACCAATTCTTTCTTCCCCTACCTGCTGTCCTAACTCTTTCATCCTCTGAACTTCTGTCACAACAGCTGTAATCTTACAATATATACTCTTCAAACAATCACAGGTGAAGATGTCATTGACCTGATCTGTAGAGCATCCAATTGTCACCTGTAGCCAATTCCTTAATGAATTGCTCATTTTCTCTTCCACATCCTTTTCTGTCACATATAGGAACTTCATATAGCAGTCACGACCACTGAAGTTGAGTCACTACATCATACAGTTCTAAAAAATAATCCTTTTTCTCTCCCACCATTCCAAACATGTTACCCTGTCTGCTCTTCACATTTCTTCACTGGCTTCCTTTCCATTTCCACATCAAATTCCTCATGCTTTGTGTCTACTTACATCTCTGTTTTCACCTCCTATTTCCTCTTACCTCGTCCTTTAGGGCCAAATCCCACTTGCTGTGCTCACATGAGGTCAGTTGCCTGTTGAAGCCAGAGAGTCATCTCATGCAAGTATAAAGAGTAGGATTTGGGCTTTATCTCTTCTTCCCACTCTTGGCTTTGTCCCTTTTTTGAATGACCCCTTTCTCTTAGACCTGCATCCCTCTTTCCAGGAACCAAATGACTTCCCTCTGCCCATCAGATTTCTTCGTAAAGCCCACACCAATGCTATCTGCATGCATTTGTTATTTGATCTTTCAACCTGCATATTGCATTTGTCTAAATTAGATTGTAAATTCCTCTGAGCAGGGACCTTATCTGTTACTTGTTTAAAATAATTTACAGAGTGCAATAGGAGCATTTAAAGTCTTCCCTGTTTAAATTTGCACAAAATCAGACACTGCCATCTTTACATTTCAGGTTGCTGGGAAGAGGCTCAATGTTTGTATTTTCATCAGAACAATTTCAGAGACTACTCAAAATAAACCCAGAGTGGAAATCCCACAGACTTCTTGATTTAGGGGCTGGAGATGGAGAGGTCACTAAAGTCATGAGTCCTCACTTTGAAGAAATCTATGCCACTGAGTTGTCTGAAACTATGATATGGCAGCTTCAGAAAAAGAAATACAGGTATTGTACTACATAGGTTGACTTGATGTAATACTTGATGTGAAGGACGTAGCAACTGCCTGTAATATTTTATGAATATTATGTGTTCCATTTATTCTATTATTGTGTTGCTTGCTATATGATTTCAGGGGATGATAGTTGAGGCATGAGCTGACCTGCACATAGACAGGAAGGCAGACAAACACCATTTATCAATACAGTGCAGAGAACAATGGCTTTGAAGTCTATCCTGCCCCCCATGATGGGGTGCATAAGAGATACAGGGTGACAAAAAGAAACAGGTTCAGGAGAGAGAGACTGGCAAAGAGCTTTGGAACTGATAAATGGACAGCTCTGGGACATGAGAGAGACAGGGATTTAAGGGAAACAGACTGAACCCCAATTCTGAGAAGTGGAAGTGTCTGGATAAGTGAGGCACATCTACGCTTTAGGTGAGACAGTTACGCATGTAGACTTTTTGTTGTTTTAAAGACTGTTGTGCTGTGTTTGCTTTTGTTGTTCTTTGTTTGTAGTGTTGAGATTAAACACTATTTTGTTTTGAAAATATTGATTTGTGGCATTGTATTCAAGCACTGATCACAGCTCTAGAAAGGAAGTCTTGCAGGTATCTAAATCCAGTCAGGCCTACTGTAATCAGTTAGTGCACAAGGGACTGTATGCCAGGACCCCGTCTAAAGAATGGGGGAAGTGAGAGGTTCCACCCCAGAACAGGTGAATGCAAGAGGCCTAACACCTGAGGGGTTGCACTCTCCGAGACTGAGAGGAGTCAAAGATGTAGATAGTCTTGAACTGTGACACTTGAGCTTTGCTATTTCTCCAAATTGTATCAAATTTAATACTAGGATATCACATTTCTGTAAATATTTTTATGTAGTAATTCCAAAGAAGGTCCAAACTCAGATGTTTGTGTAGTAGGGTATATAAAGCTGTCTAGTGGCTGGCTGGGAGAATGTTAACTCTGTCTTGCCTAGAGGAGTGGAAAGACCATAGCTATAGGCATGTCTACACTCGGGTTTTAGTTTGTACTAACTCGAGTTAGTATGGATTAAAAAAGCTTGCATACACATGATGCAAATGCTTAAAGCGCACTAACTCCCTATGTGGTGTGAATTCTGCAGTCCTCTTTCAAAGTGTACAAAGTTTGTTGTGAATTGAGTTAGTGTGGACTGTTTGTGTGGACGCCATGCTGCTGAGGACTACTTTGGCAGTCCTCCAACTGCTATCCCACTGCTTTGTGGGCATCTGTGACCAGCCAGCCTGTTTACCTGTGTACCCTTCACTGCTCTGAGGTCAAATTGACCAGATGTCCCCTTCCCTATTTAAAAAACTTGACCAGGGCCAGAATTTGCTCATTTGCTGCTGGATTCAAATATACCAGTATTAATGCGATATTACCCAGAAGCTATACAACATTCCTCAAGCAGCTGCATGTAGCCATGGTGTAGTCCTTGATCTCCTCGCCATTTGAGGAGAATCAACAGTGCAAGTAGCTCTTGTGACAAGCCACAGCAATAAGAAACTCTTCAAGGAGATCTCCAAACAGATGGCCAAAAAGGGTCACAACTGGAACGCCTTTCAGTGCTATATAAAAACCAAACAGCTAAAGCAAATGTTACAAAGACAGAACAGACAATCCAGTGCTGTCTCTTCAATTTACCTATTTTTTTGAGGAACAGGACAAGATTTTTAGTTGTTATGCCACTACAGAGCCCAACGCCTGCCCCCGGTATAGCAGCCTCTAAGTGACCACAGTGCTCTGTCAGCCTCTGGCAAACCTGCAAGTGATGCAGGAAAGACTTCTATGTAGTGGAGTACTAAATCTCCTCAGAAAAAACACAGCTCTAAGAGATCTGCTGTACTGGAGATCCCAAGCCAAGAGCACTAAATTGAAGTCCTCGAGTTCATCTAAATCACCAGGTACCCATTGATCAGTACCAAAGAAGCATGACCGAGGTCCTATGGGCTCTGCACCAACGAAGTCAGTACTGCCTGCAGCATCTTTAATACCTCGACTGACAGACCAGAAAATGTCAGCACCATATGCGCTGCCCTCAGTGCTGCAGGCCTCTACATTATCAGTTCACCAGGTTCCTGTGCAACCTCACCTGATGCTGCAGGAGTTCAGATTTTCCAGGGATTTGTTAATCTCCAGTGAATCTAAATGTCCTTTTATTGAACTCAGTCAGGCAAGGTACCAGAGATAGCAGAAGTCTATCACCCATACTGCCTAATACCCTTTTAACCATGCGTACGGAGAGACAAACCATCACTCCTCCTTCATCTGCTCCTCTTTTAGACTTTGTAGATGAGAACTCTCAAATATCTGTTCGGGGCTCTTATGATATCTGCCTAGACTAGACTCTCCTGAGCTTGCTCCATCAAGGGATACTTCAAGGCTCATGAGGCCCCAACTTCCTCAGCATCCTCCTTGGTATGATGAATCCTGGATGCCTTCCCTGTTCCCATATTGCCTCTCAAATGAGCACATTGGGATCCTAGGGCTGCATACTATAATAAAGAACAAAATTGTCAGACACATAGATGAACATAATTTGTTGGGGAGGAGTCAACATGTGCAGCATCTCATAGCTCAGTGGTTTGAGCATTGGCCTGCTAAAACCAGGGGGCCATTTAGGGATCTGGGGCAAAAATCTGTCTGGGGATTGGTCCTGCTTTGAGCAGGAGGTTGGACTAGATGACCTCCTGAGGTCCCTTCCAACCCTGATATTCTATGAACATGGTTTTTGTAAAATGCCTCACCAATCTACTAGATTTCTTTGAGGGGGTCAACAAGCATGTGGACAAGGGGGATATAGTGTACTTAGATTTTCAGAGAGCCTTTGACAAGATCCCTCACCAAAGGTTCTTAAGCAAAGTAAGCTGCCACGGGATAAGAGGGAAGGTGCTCTCATGGATTGGTAACTGGTTAAAAGATAGCAAACAAAGGGTAGGAGTAAATGGTCAGTTTTCAGAATGGCGAGAGGTAAATAATGGTGTCCCCCAGGGGTTTGTACTGGGACCAGTCCTATTCAACATATTCATAAACGATCTGGAAAAAGGGGGTAAACAGTGATGTGGCAAAATTTGCAGATGATACAAAACTACTCAAGATAGTTAAATCCCAAGCAGACTGTGAAGAGCTACAAAAGGATCTCATAAATTTGGGTGACTGGCAACAAAATGGCAGATGAAATTCAATGTTGATAAATGCTAAGTAATGCACATTGGAAAACATGATCCCAACTATACATATAAAACAGTGGGGTCTAAATTAGCTGTTATCACTCAAGAAAGAGATCTTGGAGTCATTGTGGATAGTTCTCTGAAAACATCCACTCAATGTGCAGCAGCAGTCAAAAAAGCAAACAATGTTGGGAATCATTGAGAAAGGGATAGATAATAAGACAGGAAAATATCATATTGTCTCTATATAAATCCATGGTACATACACATCTTGAATACTGAGTGCAGATGTGGTCACCCCATTTGAAAAAAAAAATATTGGAATTGGAAAAAGTTCAGAAAAGGGCAACAAAAATGATTGGGGTATGGAATGGCTTCTGTATGAGGAGCGATTAATAAAACTGACTTTTCAGCTTGGAAAAGAGATGACTAAAGGGGATATGATAGAGGTCTATAAAATCATGACTGGTTGTGGAGATAGTAAGCAAGGAAGTGTTGTTTACTCCTTCTCATAACACAAGAAAACATTCTACAATACATTAGAAGCAAGAGGAAGACCAAGGACAGGGTAGGCTCATTACTCAATGGGGGAGGGGGAAAGAAACAATAACAGAAAATGTGGAAATGGCAGAGGTGCATAATGACTTCTTTGTTTCAGTTTTCACCAAGAAGGTTGGTGGTGATTGGATGTTTAACATAGTGAATGCCAGTGAAAATGAGGTAGGAGCAGAGGCTAAAATAGGGAAAGAACAAGTTAAAAATTACTTAGACAAGTTAGATGTCTTCCAGTCACCAGGGCCTGATGAAATGCATCCTAGAATACTCAAGGAGCTGGCTGAGGAGATATCTGAGCCATTAGCAATTATCTTTGAAAAGTCATGGAAGACTGGAGAGATTCCAGAGGACTGGAAAAGGGCAAATATATTGCTAATCTATAAAAAGGGAAATAAGGACAACCTGGGGAATTACAGACCAGTCAACTTAATTTCTGTACCTGGAAGGATAGTGAAGCAAATAATTAAGCAATCAATTTGCAAACATCTAGAAGATAGTAAGGTGATAACTAACAGTCAGCATGGATTTGTCAAGAACAAATCGTGTCAAACAATCCTGATAGCTTTCTTTGACAGGGTAACAAGCCTTGTGGATGTGGGGGAAGCAGTAGACGTGGTATATCTAGACTTTAGTAAAGTTTTGATACTGTCTCACATGACCTTCTCATAAACAGACTAGGGAAATGCAACCTAGATGGAGCTACTATAAGGTGGGTGCATAACTGGTTGGAAAACCATTCCCAGAGAGTAGTTATCAGTGGTTCACAGTCATGCTGGAAGGGCATAATGAGTGGGGTCCCGCAGGGATCGGTTCTGGGTCCAGTTCTGTTCAATATCTTCATTAATGATTTAGATAATGGCATAGAGAGTATACTTACGAAGTCTGCAGACGATACCAAGCTGAGAGGGGTTGCAAGTGCTTTGGAGGATAGGATTAAAATTCAAAATGATTTGGACAAACTGGAGAAATGGTCTGAAGTAAATAGGATGAAATTCAATAAGGACAAATGCAAAGTATTCCACTTAGGAAGGAACAATCAGTTGCATACATACCAAATGGGAAATGACTCTCTAGGAAGGAGTACTGCAGAAAGGGATCTGGGGGTCATAGTAGATCACAAGCTAAATATGAGTCAACAGTGTAATGCTGTTGCAAAAAAACATCTGGGATGTGTTAGCAGGAGTATTGTAAGCAAGACACGAGAAGTAATTCTTCCGCTCTACTCCACCCTGATTAGGCCTCAACTGGAGTATTGTGTCCAGTTCTGGGCTCCACATTTCAGGAAAGATGTGGACAAATTGGAGAAAGTCCAAAGAAGAGCAGCAAAAATGATTAAAGGTCTAGAAAACATGACCTATGAGGGAAGATTGAAAAAATTGGGTTTGTTTAGTCTGGAGAAGAGAAGACTGAGAGGAGACATAACAGTTTTTAAGTACATAATAGGTTGTTACAAGGAGGAGGGAGAAAAATTGTTCTTCTTAACCTCTGAGGATAGGGCAAGAAGCAATGGTCTTAAATTGCAGCAAGGGCGGTTTAAGTTGGACATTAGGAAAAACTTCATAACTGTCAGAGTGGTTAAGCCCTGGGATAAATTGCCTAGGGAGATTGTGGAATCTCCATCGTTGGGGATTTTTAAGAGCAGGTTGGACAAACCTGTCAGGGATGGTCTAGATAATACTTACTCCTGCCTTGAGTGCAGGGGACTGGACTAGATGACCTCTTGAGGTCCCTTCCAGTTCTATGATTCTAGGATTCTATGAAAAGGAAGTATTTTTTTTTCACACAATTCAGTCAGTCTGTGGAATTTCTTGCCAGAGGATGTTGTGAAGGTCAAGACTATAACAGGGTTCAAAAAAGAACTAATTAAGTTAATGGAGGATAGGTTCGTCAATGGCTATTAGCCAGGATGGGCAGATATGGTGTCCCTAGCTTCTGTTCATTCCCTCTGGGGCACCTGGCATTGGCCACTGTCGGAAGACAGGATACTGGGCTGGATGGACCTTTGGTCTAACCCAGTATGGCTGTTCTTATGTTCTTATACTGCCAGCAATTCTCCGAGATACCCAGTGCTCATGGGAATGCCAAGGTCAGTACTCCGCAATTCCCTCTTTCCCCATTTCAAGAGGAGAAGTTTGAAGAGCAAGAGAGGAGGGCTGGTGAGGTTGCTACTGCTTAGACAAATGTTTCTTTACCCTCCCTGGATGAAGCTGTTATGCCCCCTCCATCTACTGTGGATGACTTCAAACAGTCTCAAGACTTGATGAAGAAAGTGGCAGACACTCTTCAAATATTGCTGGAAGAAGTCAGAGACACAGCATAAGTTGTTGGACATTCTTTCTACACCATCTTTGGCCATGCGTTTCTCCACAGAAACGAGGCATTGTTCGAATCTGCCAAGACAATTTGGCAGACTTCTGCTGCTGCTCTGCCCCATCTCCCCCCCCCCCCCCCCCGACCAGAGGGCAGACAAAAGTAGTATGTTCAGACGAGGGGTTCTGAATTATTTTCCTACCCTACCCCTAACTCCTTGGTTGTGGAGGCAGCACTATTCAAAGGCTACCCCTTATGATAAGGATCACAAGTGCTTAGATCATAAGAGCTATTCCTCTGTCATCCTGCAGTGTAGAATTGGTAATTATCAGGTGATCTTGGAAAAATACAACTATCTTAATTATATGAAATTTATTTCCTTTATTGAACACCTTTCACAAGAGCTATTTCAGGCCATTATTGTGGAATGACAGCTCTTAACCATAACAGCTTTATGGGTCTCACTCTGTCAACACTGACACTGCTGCACCTCTACAGCTGTAGTTATGCGTTGAGTCTCATGACTGCAGTCATCAGGATTTCTGCATGAAGTCCAAAACACTGTAGAGGATCTCCCCTTTGATGGTCTTCAATTATTTAATGAATCCACAGGTGAGTCTGTGCATTTTCTGAAGGATTCCAGGGTGACCCTTCGTTCACTGGGCATATTACATCCTGCAAACAGGAGGAGATTTAGTCTCAGACAGTTGAGATCCCACGCAGCTCAGTTTTCCTTAAGGCCTAGGAGCTGCCTAAAAAGAAACCCAGAAGGCAGAGGGGAAAATTGTCAACAGCTGAACTTGAATCGATGCAACAGCCACCATCTACATAATGCTTGTTTGATGTCTCAGTCAAGGGCCTCAAACACCTCCGTGATCTGGATTTGATGCTGAACTATCTTGCTCTTTCCGTCCTTCGCCCTTTTGGGGATCATCACTCTCTTTTTTGCACCTCATGGGAGCAGATTACCTCCAACAGATGAGTTTTGGAGGTTATAACATTGGGCTACTCCATCCACTTCCACTCCATACCCCCTTGAACCCCTCTTCTCCATCCCTTTTTCAGGGACCCATCTCACAAACCTCTCCTGAGACAAGAGGTTCTCTCCCTCCTGCATAGGGGCCATGGAACCAGTTCCCACTTAGTACAGAGGAAGGGGATTCTATTCAAAGTACTTTCTGATTCCCAAAAAGAAGGGAGGGCATTTCTAGATCTCACTATACCAAATACCTTTGTCAAGATACAGAGGTTAAAGATGGTAACACTCGCAGATATCACTCCATCCCTGAATCTGGGGGACTATTTTGCAACCCTTTACCTTCAGGACACATGCTTTCATGTCACAATACATCTCTCAGAAGAGATTCCTACCACTAGTGTCAGGACCACTATCAGTACTGAGTCTTGTCTCTCAGACTCTCTACTACTCCCAGAGTACTTACAAAAATTATGGTAGTAGTCGCCACACAGGTTTACCAATGGGAAGTAATTATCTCAACAAACATCTCAAGGGGCATTCCTACATCAAAGTTCGAACCACTGTAAAGAAAGCTATGTCTCTCTTCTACATGCTCATCCTTCAACTCAGCACTGCAAAGTCTTCCCTCTTACCTCTAAAGTGGATAGAGTTCATAGGGACCACTCTAAATGCCATGACTTCCAGAGCCTAACACAAAGAGGACAGGTTTCTCACTCTTACACACTAAATAGCCTGAGTCCAAATTAGCCCACAGGTCACTGGCAGATTGTGCCTGCAGCTCCTCTGGCACATGGCAGCATGTACCTTTGTCACATTGCACACAGACTTATATCTATGCTGCTTCCAAGTCTGGCTCAGGACAACTTATATTCCCAACAGAGACAGTCTAAACAAGTTGTTCTCTGTTCCCAGCTGTGTGCTAGTCTCTCTCAACTAGTTTGAAAAATCTGGACTGCATGTGCTCAGGGGTTCCCTTCAGTCATCCTCCCATTGTCACAATGGTTTTGGACGCATCCCTCCTGGGATGGGGAGCTCTTCTATGGGACCACACGATCCAGGGCAGATGGTCTGCCCAGGAGTCTACCCTATATATCAACATTCTGAAGCTCAGAACAATATGATATACTTGCTAGCACCACTTCTCTATGATAGGTCAATCGCTCCATATAATGACAGACAACAAGTCCAGTATGCACTATATAAATTAACAAAGGGGCGCTAGATTTTCCCCTTCCTCCCCCTCTGCTCAAAGGCAATCAAGTTATGGAACTAATTAATAGCTCAACATATCTCGACAGTTTTTGCCTGGACTCCAAAACACAATTGCCAACTACCTCAGCCAGACACTTCACCCAAGATCATGAGTGGGAACTCAATAGATCCATACTCTGACAGATTTTTGTTACTAGGGGTCTTCCGAACATAAACCTTTCAGCCACTGCTGCCAACAGCAAATGTGCAAAGTTCTGCAAAGGGGAGGTCTTGGTTGCCATTCCCTGGGGGATGCCTTTCTCCTCTCTTAGTCAGAGTCTCCTTATATGCCTTCTCTCCAACACTGATCCTCAGAGTTCTAAACAGAACAAAGCCACAGTAATTTTGATTGCACCAACCTGGTCAAAACTGGTATGGTTTCCTTACCTCATTCACTTCTCATCCCAGCCAGCCATCAATCTCCTGCTAACATTCAGCGTTCTCCCTCAGGATTTGGGAAATGTTCATTATCCCAACCTGGATGTTCTCCAGTTCAAGGCTTGGTACCTAGATAGGTCTTGGGATTAGAACTCCCTTGCTTCAGAGAGATTCAAGAAGTCTTCAAGATTCAAGAAAGGAATCTACCAGGAAAATTTACCTTCGGAAATGGAAGAGATTTTACCACTGTTACACCTATCTTTGCCTATCTCTTGTTGACTCACCCCTCTTGGAGGTCCTGGAATTCCTGTTCACTCTGAAGAAAGGAGGTCTTTTGTTAAAGCTCCAATAAAGTCCACCTAGTGGTCAACACAACTTTTCATTTTCCTGTGGAAGGTTTTTTGGTATTTGCTCATTCTGCAACTTCCAGATTCATCAAAGAGTTATCGAAACTCTTCCTAAATGTCAGAGAGCTCACCCCGACCTGAGATTTGAACTTAATTCTTAATTCTCTGATGAAAGCTCCCTTTGAGCCACTAGCTACTTGTACATTTCTAAACCTTTCCATGAAAACAGCCTTTCTAGTGGCAATTACCTCCACTCAAAGAGTTGGTGAATTAGGGGCTTTGATAGCTGATCTGCCTTATGTGGTCTTCAAGGATAACACATCCCTCCAACCACCCATGGTCTCCAATTTACATATCAGACTGTTCATCCACAGTTTTCCATCCTAAATCCCATCAGACTAGGGAAGATGCTGCCCTTCATACTTTAGACATTAGAGGGTGCTAGTTTACTATTTGGAGAGGACCGAGCCTTTTAGAATTTTTCCAAGACTATTCTCTATCACAGATAGAGCTAAAGGGACACCAGTGTCCACCTAGAGACTTTCTAAATTGGGTTTCTGGCTGCATCCTCTTCTGCTGTGCAGCTGCTAAGGTGCCATGCCCACCTAGGGTAGTAGCCACTCTGCCACATCTCAGTGTATGTCTTTTTGCCTTGCTGAAAGATGTTCCTATTATGGAAATCTGCAAAGTGGCTACATGGACATCAGTTCACACCTTCTTAAAACTTTATGCCTTCATGCACACCTCTAGAGTAGATGCAGTGTTTGGTTCTTCAGTTCTACAAATAGTTCTAGGTAGGGTTTCAACGCTCCCACTTCTTTCAGAGGATAGTGCTAGTCACCTGAAATGGAGCACCCATAGGGACATGTGGAGAGGTTACTTACCTTTTATGGTAACTGGAGTTCTTTGAGATGAGCAGCCATAGGGACACACCACTACCTGGTCTCCTTCCCCTCTGCTTTGGAGTCTCGTGTTCATGGGACTATTGTGATAGAGAAGAAACTGAGAGCAGTTTGTCTCTTGCCGACCTATATATCCTCAGTATGGGCATGAGGATGGCTAGGGCACGTGTGGACCAAACAAGCTGCCAAAAAAACCCTGATCAAAGGCACATGAGTACCTCAAGTGGAGCATCCATAGGGGGACACATCTCGAAGAACTCATTTACTGTACCAGGTAAGTAACTTCTTCTTCCTCAGTGTCATTATCATCCTCGTCCTTCTCCACCTGCTGGTGCTACTGCAGGTGCCACCGTTGGCTTCCAAAACTGAAGCCACCTGGCTCTGAGAGTTTAGATGGAGTCTCTGTGTGTTTGCAAATTGCAGCTACGAGCACAGCAATTCACAGCATTCTTGCATCCCTGCTGGCTGACAGCGATTCAAAAATGGTGCTAGCCCACTCAGAAAGAGGGGAAGTATGGAATGGAAGAAGCAAAAGCATGGGATTTTTTGGAGTTTGACCCCCAAGTCCCAGAATTCCCCTGGCTTCTGCTATGCATCTCACAATGCTCAGCAAGAAAAATCCCAGAATGCACACAGCTCAGCATCTAAGCAAAGGATTTTGGGATACCCACCCAGTATACTGCATGCTTAGTGCACATCCAGCTCCTGCTGTGTACACATGATGCAAATTAAAAGAGGGCACAGCAACCCCATCTGCATGCTCTTAGTGTGGCTTACGTATTGCACACCAATCCGTGTGTATGCCCTCAGTGCGAACTAAGTCCCCCGTGTAGACAAGCCCTATGTGCTCTCAGTAAAAAGGGAGTGTCTGATAAAGATAAGGTCAGCCTCAGCTGTAGGGAATTCTCTCCTTCTCCTAGTTGCTATAGGCAGGCTGTGTACTGAGAACTCTGCACTCAGCCTGCAGTTGTTTAACTGTAACACTTTCCATCTCTCTCTCTCTCTCTTTAGAGTGCTCGGTATAAATGAGTGGCAGAACACAGGATTCCAGTATGATGTTATCAGCTGCTTGAATTTGCTTGATCGCTGTGATCAGCCACTGACTGTATTAAAAGATATTAGAAGTGTATTGGAGCCAACTAGAGGCAGAGTCATTCTTGCACTAGTTTTGCCCTTTCATCCATATGTGGAAAATGGTAAGTAGACACAGATTAAAAGATACTTGGGGAGATAGGGGAAAGGTGTTTTAGGTTATAGTGTTGTGAATTAATACTGTCCAATATAATTTTATATTTATCAGACTTTTAAAATGTACTGATCAATATCTCTTAATTGCATGGTCAAAATTCCTAGAATTGTACATAAAACATATACTGTAAGTAGATGGCCCCACTTGGACTGAAACTGTTCACTGCCCCTCCCCCTCCATTCACTACCACCAGTGAAAGACTGAGCAAGTGTATGGGTCCTATACCATATCCTGAAGGCTGCCATACTTGGGCTCTGTTGGAGCAATGGTGGAAGCAAATTCCAGACAAGGAACCTCCACTGAATTCATGGTACAAGCAATCCCAGATATCCAGATCTAGATACTGTGAACAAGAGCACTTTAACTGATCCTGCTGTGCAGTAGTGCATAGGGTGAGATGTCTCTTGGGCAGCTAGGATCAAACTGTAAACTGTTTACAGTGCTATACTTCAGTTGCATCTAGAAATTCATAGGAGTGAGTAGTAATTAAAATAGAATTACTGATATGTATAAATACCTGATCGTGTTTGTTTTACTCTATATATTAAATGATCCAGCACATCTCTTTTGGAGTTCACGTTTGATCATTAACTTTTATCCTCTTGTCTGAGTTTTGGAGAAGAATCTGAGAGCACTTTTCAAATATATCTGATTTCTCCCTCAATGAGTATGAGCATCATGGCCTAAATCTTTAAAGGTTACTAGTGGTTTTACGTGCCTTAGTTCTGGGACCTGATTTTTCAGAGAGTGGGTGTTCAGCACTTCTAAAAACCCAACCCCTGTTAGGAGTCCCAATCTGGACACTCAAATCACTAGTCACTTTTAAAAATGAGACTCATTTATTAGAGAAACCGGTGATAAAATACTATGGAAGTAGAAGTTTAACGGTACCTGGGACATCCTGAAGACCATTAGTGCATCAAAATTGACTCTTTTCACCCTTGTAGAATCCTGTCCTAATTTGGATGATTGACTCTCTTGGTATGTCTGAAGCATTCAGAGTGCAAAAAATCACATCAGAAAAAGTATTTACTTCATTATGTTAATACAAAAATGTAGTAGTAATGCTACAGTCTTGACAGTGAATTTCCTTTGCTCTATTTTCAAAACTTCTTTAACAGAGTTTCACATGTATCTTACAAAGCAGTATTTAAGCCTGTAAAGTTTTTTAAAATGTGGTGGTGGTTTTTTTTTTTTTTTTTTAATTTTTTTTAATTTCGGGTAGAGAGGCAACTTTTTGGGAATGTTTTATTTTTTTATGAACCTATACAATGTTTCAAACATATCTGGATACAATATTCTCTTTAATATGGAAAAGATTTTATTCCTGTCCTAAATGTTCTATAAGATTCCAGGTAATAGTAAAATACAGTTCTGCCTGTATAACAGTGCCTTTATATTCTACATTGAAACAATGTAAGCAAAGTCTGTGATATACAGTGATTGTATATTATCTTGTTTCTTGTGTACCTTCTAATTATACACTTAAATTCAATTTCTCTGTTTTGCAATCACTAATCCATCCAGGACCTGCTTTCCTGCATTTTCCTCTCTGAGTCCTGCATCATGTTTAGGCAACAATATGAAAAAAAAATTAATGCAACTTTCTAGCATCGCAGATGGTGGAGGAACTGAGAGAGAGAGACAAATCTGAGGAATCCACTTTTACTTTCTCATGGTTCAATTCTCTAGTATCTAGTGAAAAGAGAATTGGCTATTGGACTAATAAGCCACTCGGACTTGAAAACATGTTCACTGCATATGGAACTTCAAGACATTTCTTGTTAGGGGTAGGAATCTTCTGTATGGCATCTTGTAAAAAAATCTTCTGTATGGCATCTTGTAAACCAGAAAGAAGCTTTGCTTGTGCTGGTGACCCGTGACAAACCAGACATTTTGTTTCAGACAGCTCCATCTCCCTTGCTTTGTTGTTGCTTCTTTTCTCTAATCTCAGATCAGATCACAATGCTTTCCCTGATGATCTTGTGTGGCCTGCAGGGTGGTGTGTCATGATAGCTTTGGTAAGCCCTTATCAGTGAAGGCTGCTCCAGTTATGCAGTGTCTATCTCAGGGGTTCCCAAACTTGGTTCGCGGCTTGTTCAGGGTAAGCGCCTGGCGGGCTGCCCACTGCTTCCCGCAGCTCCCATTGGCCAGGAACGGCGAACCACGCGGCCACTGGGAGCTGCGAGCGGCTGTACCTGCGGACGCTCAGGTAAACAAAGCGTCTTGTGGCCTGCCTGGGGCTTACCCTGAACAAGCTGCAATCCAAGTTTGGGAACCCTGGTTTATCTCGAAACAGAACCAGCATGTTTATTACCAACTGCTATAGACAGGCTATCAGCAGCACTTTTATATTCCAGTTTTGTCTATCTGAAAGTGGATATCTCCATTGGTGTATATGTACATCTGGATATTTTTAAAGAAGTAATTATCTGTCTCTAAGTTTTGAGCGTGCCTGGTTCTCAATGTATTTTAATTGTATTAAAAGCAATTTTTGATGAGACATTGACCAATAGCAAATAAGTAAAGAGCACTTTTTTTGCTTGAGGGAATGGAGATGCTAATAGTGAAGCAACCATTGCATTTGGTTAATTTTGACCTTTATGTTCTAAAAGTTGAATTTGGTACCTTCAAATTATGCAAACTGCTGGGACAAAACCTATTCCAAGTTGTTACAAACTTCTAACAAGAAATGCCTTCTATCTTTTCAGCAATTAAATAACCACAAACCTCTTACTAAATCCAGATGAAAGAAGAACCTCTTATGTATGTGGTTTCAGATAATCAAATCAGGCAAGCACCAAGCAGGACCACTAGATTCTTAGGCCTTTTGCAGAGTAGACAAAGAACAATGGCTTTAATGTAAAGCTGATCTTTAAAATAGAATTAGACTTAAATTTCAGTTTAACTGTCTATTTTAAGAGGCAAACTAACCATAAACTATATAATCACTTAAATGTCAACCCAATCCCCTGTCCCATCCTGGCCAGGTCAATATTTTGAATCATGTCATTGTACATATTTAGTTGAGTTAAAATGTCAAACACAGAAAAAGAATCTGACTTCCTTAATTGAGCTGATTAACTTCATTTCAAATAACATTATTGTTCCATTTGATTCACTCAGATGTCTATGGTTCCGTTTAAAGAGAGATGCCATTATGACAGTCTGGGATCACCACTATATGTAGTGGTGGTTCCCCACATTCCAAAGATTTTTTTTTTTTCATTCCATTTTGTAAATCTGGCTGTCCAGAACTCTAGACCCGTACACAACTTTTTATAGAATAATTTAAATCAATATCAACAGAAGATACTCCACTAAAACTCTCCCCGTTGAACTGTCTAACCTACTCTCCTGGGAAAACTGACATTTGTATCCCATGCAAAAAGCTCTGTCAGACCAAGTAGTGTTCTAAATTTTGTAGTTAAAATATCAAAACTTTTTATTATTTTAGATGATATGTAAAAAGAAGCAAAGAATGAATTCACTATATGTACATTGTAAGCAAGAACAAATACTTGGAACATGTGGAAGATCCTAGAAAGCATGTATTTCAATTACTGTACTAAAGAGTTTTAAACCCCCTTTAGAAAAGTCTTTTATTATTTTACAGATATGAGCTCTGATTCAGAGGAGCAATATGTAAGCACAGGGGTCAGCCTATGTGTGGATCCAACTGCAGGATTGGAGCCTGAAAATAGAATAATTTAACTATACTGTTAATGAGAATTATACTCTGCTATGCTTGACACAGCCTCTGTTTCCTTGTTCTTAATTTTTTTAAATGACCTATACAAATGTTCTTGTAAAACTATGAGAAACAAAAGAAATGTTACTTTGCTCTTTCAACTGTTTCTGGAATTACAATGACATCTAGAGTCCAAAGTAGCTTATTCATAAGTTATTACCAAAGAGTTTGAGAGAAATAGACCTTTGTTTTTATTTTCCAACGTACAGTAAAACCTCACTAATTCACCCTAACACAATGTTATTGTGGAGTTCCAAATTTTATGAATTGACAAGCAGAAATCTTACTAATAAGTTAATCATACTGCATTACAAAACATACTCTGTCCATTTGTACTTTACAGAATACCTACTAGTGACGTATAAATATAATGAGTGTTTAATATAAAGAAATGCTTTCTCATCTAATTAATCTGTGAAACTCACTATGTGATATCATTGAGGCAAAAAGCTTAGGGTTTAAAAAAGGATTTGATATTTATACAAATAAGAATAACTGTAGTTACTAGAATAAAAATGTATAAGATACCATGCTTGAAGAGAGAAGCAGCTAGCCATTAATTGCTTGGGATTAGGAAGAAAGTTTATTAGACATGTTGTTCTATATTTGTCCATTATGTAATGTGGATTTTTGTGCATTTTTATACCTTCCTCTGAAATATTTAGTACTTGCCTATGTAGGCAACACTGGACTAGATAGATCTCTGCTTTGCTCCAGTCTGGCAGTTCTTAAGTTGCAAAATGTTAGATGAGGCCTCACTACTGAACACAATTAACTCTTTGCTGAGAGGATGGGTGAGACCAGCAGGTATCTTATAAGACTCTTGAGGTGCGCAGATAAACTTCACCAGTTCTCACTTAGTTAAACTGTAGTCCAGCAGTCTCAGTTGTGCCCAGCTCCGTGCAGATGCACAAAGGGCAGGAGGAGAGGGTTCATGGAACCCCCTCCATACCCGTGTAGAGACTGGGTGTCGTTCTAGTGGGGAACAAGGCACTGCTTCCGGCTAGCACTTGGGGATATTGTCTGCATAACACACAAATATAAACATTGAAAAAAGAGTAGTCCTTGGATTGACATGTAGACTAAGCTACCTTCCTAACCCACGATATGGTCCCTCTGGATCAGCTTTGACATTACATTAGTGTGTATGCTTTTATATTGCCTATTTTTTGTACCTGTTCTGTGTACAGCCAGCCAGATTCTGCTCTTACTCTGGTGTAAATCCTGAATTACTATTGACATTAGTGGTAGTTATAGCTGATTTACACCAATGTAAGTAACTGAGAGCAGAATTTGACCTCAAGGCTTCATTTTCTTTATCTGCCTATCACAAACCTTTCAGAAGCATTAAATTCACAAAAGAAATTTTAAAAAAATACCGTATATGTAGAACTAATCCTAAATATGAAAATTTCCATGAAGTATTAGTAGCTCTTCAATGGAAAATAAAGTCCTTTTCCAATATTTTTATTTTTCAGAGGGAGAGGGTTTGGTAATGTTAATATTCACACTTTAACTGGAATTCTGTCATTTGTGTTTGATAATCTATTTGCAAAACACTTTTAAAAAATCAGAGGGGTAGCCGTGTTAGTCTGAATCTGTAAAAAGCAACAGAGGGTCCTGTGGCACCTTTAAGACTAACAGAAGTATTGGGAGCATAAGCTTTCGTGGGTAAGAACTTGCATCTGAAGAAGTGAGGTTCTTACCCACGAAAGCTTATGCTCCCAATACTTCTGTTAGTCTTAAAGGTGCCACAGGACCCTCTGTTGCTTTTAAAAAAAGCACTGCTCAGTGAGGATTCATCTTTTTTAGCAAGGTAAGACTCTTTCAGAAAATTAATTTTTGAAGTCTCAGACATGTTCAGTTGTATTTCACATAAGGGATCTTGAGTATGTGGTGTACTTTGAATTTTATCATCTGTTTTGATAGATGGTGTCATCTGGTTCCAAACACTCCTGCAAAAAAAAAAAAAAAAAATGTAAAAGGCTACAATGTTTGTGTAATAGTTTGCTTTGTAAAAAGATTTCCTCAGTGGGGCAAACTTCCTTTCCTTTGCTACTGCTGAAGAATACTTCCCCCTTCCATCTGTCCGTTATCCAGATGCCTTCATATCTGTGGCATCTGCAGGATTCTTAACCTTTTTCATTCACTTTTTCATTCACTGTTGACTATACTGAATAGGGGAACACAGAGAGCCCCAGGGGAGCACAGAGAGCCAGCAGGACAGTCAGGTTTATATTATGTCTATGCCCACATCTGCCAGGTCCTGGATTACATCAGTAGGGGTTTGATGGCTTTATGGAGGGCAGTTATAGAGGAAAACTGTTAGGGGTATGAACATTAAAATACAGGTTTTGTGGGAGGGCAAGCACCTGTCAGTGCTGAATGTCTATTTCATTTTTGTATTTCATCTGGGAAGTATATGTTCTGCTCCCTGATTAGAATAAGAAAGGAGCTGTATTGCTTGTGCGGTGTGGATTCAAGAATAGTTTTCTTAACTTAAAAGTGTGTGTGTGTGTTTTTACAATAGTTCTCCTGTAACTTACATGGCATATGTAAAATATACTATGGTTTGGTTAAAAATAATGGTTATAAGTTTGGGAGGATGAAATAACTTTCATTCTTTTATACAATACCATGAAGTATTCTGTATATGCTGCGTATATTACAATAATTGTTTTAGGAATGTTTGAGTTTTAAAAAAACTTTATTGGAACTATTTTTGTAACTCTCTCCACTTGTAAAGCCATGTGCCTTCATTACCATGGGTCCAACTATCCACTGCTCAGAGGGGGAGAGAAATTAAAATGAATGATATGCCTCCAAAAGTGGAACTGCAATGCTTTTCTATATCTAAAATATGTCATGGCTTTAAAGCAGAGGTGGGCAAACTACGGCCCGTGGGCCACAGCCGTCCTGCCCGGCCCCCGAGCTCATGGCCCAGGAGGCTCACCCCCAGCCCCTCCCCTGCTGTTCCCCCTCCTCCTCAGCGCTCTCTCTCTCCACCGCCGGCGCTGTGAGCTCCTGGGGCAGCGCAGCTGCAGAGCCCGGCTTGACCCAGTCTCTCTGCTGCGTGGTGGCGGCGGCGGTGGTGTGGCCCATCTCCAGCCGGGTGGCGCGGCTGTAGCGCCGCCAGCCACTGGTGCTCCAGGCAGCGCGGTAAGGGGGCAGGGAGCGGGGGGGTTGGATAGAGTGCAGGGGAATTCGGGGTGGTGGTCGGGGCGGGGGTGTGGATAGGGGTCGGGGGGGGAACGGGGTTGAATGGGGGCAGGGGTCCCGGGGGGCAGTCAGGAAGGAGGGGGGGTTGGATGGGGCAGCAGGGGGCAGTCAGGGGCAGGGGTTCTGGGGGCAGTCAGGAATGAGAGAAGAGGTTGTATGGGGCGGCGGGAGTCCAGGGGCGGTAAGGGGACAGGGAGCAGGAGGGTGTGGATGGGGCAAGGAGGGTGTGGATGGGGGGGCTGTCAGGGAACGGGGGGGTTGGATGGGGCAGGAGTCCCGGGGGGCAGATAGGCGGTGGGGGCCGGGCCACAACCCCCTCCCCTAACCGTCCCACAACCCGCTCCCCTAACCGTCCCTCCATACAATTTACGAAACTCAATGCGGCCCTCAGTCCAAAAAGTTTGCCTGCCCCTGTTTTAAAGTCTGGCATTTCAGGCCTTCTCAGACATAAAATGAGTTCAAAATCCCTTTGGAAAGAGGGGTATCTCCACTCCCCAACAGTATGTAGATCCCAGTTTAAGCCTGCTGGGATGCACAGTATTGGACTTCTGAAACTTGTAAGTATAGAAAAGCTATTGCTGGTTCAGGACTGAATCTTGCCAATCCTGGCGCTCAGACAGTGAAGAAGTCCAGTTCTGTAGAAAATGTAATATAGTTTTGAAATTTGCTTCTCCCTTTTTCCACATACAATGAACTACAATAAATAGCCACAAGATTTTGGAACCCCCCTTTTCATGTTACTTGTTACTCACAGGCTGATGATGGTCTTCAGCATATCTCTTCTTGTACAGTTCTTGTACAATTGCTCGACAAACTGTTCGCCCACTCGTGTTTTTCTGCAGATTAAAATGTGGTTAACAACAATTTTATATTAGAGACAGATTTGGAAAAATGCATTTGCCTCTCCATTATATCTTTTATTTTTTTTATTTTTTTTAAACTTTTTAAAATGTAATCAAGATGTCACCACAACTTCAAAACAGTAAGTTTCGCAGCCAAAAGGGGCCCTGGCTGTAGAACAGTAATGATTTCTTACTGTCAAAGTTAAATTCCTCCTTTAACTTGTGGAATTTTTTTTTCAAGAGGGTGTTGCAGTACATATTCTAAACAGGATTTAAGTATGGTGGAACCCATCTAAAGCCAAAGCCACCATCCAAGGGACCAGGAATAATCAGTTGCATGACAGAAGTTGGCTTTTTAATTATAGTTCAAACATGGTTTACTTGTAATCTCGGTGTTACTGAAAAGCCATTACTTAAGACAGGAAGTTTCCTGTTGGAGGTGGCCCTTAGCATAGCTCTCACTGTCCAATTAGCCAAAAAGGACCGATGAACAGAAACTTTAAAGTTTGGGGCACAGATCACTTGCTAGATCATCTGGGCATATCTCGCTTAATCAATTCCTGCCATTATAGGGGGCTTGGACATTGGTGCACCTTGGTCTCTCCTGTTTTCTGCCTGTGGCACACAACAGTCTAGTCTCCTGAAGTATGTAATACTTTGATATAATTCTAGTTGTTGGGGTTGATGTGGGAGTGGCTAGGTGGTGGTGGTGGCGTGTGATGTATCCCTTCTCAGCTTTAATCTCTGATTCTAAATTCAGCAAATAGTTTTCTATAAATCTTCGGCACTGGAGCCCTTAATCACTTACATCTACAGTTTGAGCTCTGTTTACTTCCAGTCCCTGTAACCCCTTTGTCTGAGACTTCAGTTAGCCAATTTAAAGTCCCCAGATGTGTTCAAGGTTATATTTAAAAAACAAAACAAATCTATGTATCAAAGACACCCAAGACAAGTTAAGTGAATATTAACATACATGGTGCTCTCCTTTCACGTCTCCTTTCCTGGTTTTCTTTACCAGTTTGGATTTTGACTGCAAAACAAAAGTCAACTTTATATACATAACTCTCCATGCCAAATAATAACTGAAGAGGTACTGTAGCAAAATGTATTGCCTGCTCATAACATTTAGGGATATCTTATTATTTATCGAGTTCATTTAAGGGTTCCAAATATTGATGATTGTTCTAAAAACAAAAACACACAAACAACCACCACACTTACTTAATAAAGACCAATGTCAGTGTCTTCAGTAACTGGGCACATTTTAAACATGCACACCTCCTCTCTCTGGTTCTGAGGGAGCTTTTCCAAGTTTAAGATGCCCTGTAACCCTCCTCCAACTCCTTTTTCCATGCATCCTACAATATTTTGAATAGGATTTCACTATGTAAGTAAGAGTATTGCTTGAAATAATTTCATTGCACTTGCATTTAGTGTTATATAAATTTCATTATTAGTTTACCAATGGAAATTAATCCATGGAGCTTGCAATCTGTGTATTTGGTAGTAATGCTCTTTATTTGATAACTATTTTTCTTTCAAAATATTTTAATCTTATCATCCTTTTTTTGTATTTTTGATAGTCTGAGTCTCGTTTACAAAGTGACTTCTGGCAATATATACCAAAGTTGCTGTAAATTGTTCCAAGGATAGTTTGGTTTCTGCTGCTTTTCCCTTGAAACTCTCTTTATTTAAAAAAAAAAAAAAAAATCAGTAAGTGATGTGTGTGAGATGTAATGAGTATCTAATCTGAATCTGTGTGTGAGAGTTTGCAGATGCATATGAGATGTAATCATCAACCACATCCTCTGTAAAACTCGTTTGCCATCTGTGATGCAAAAGTAATTAAAATCCATGATGACCCTTGGATCCTGATGAAAACATTAAAGCTATTGAGATGTCAGGATGAAAACAACCAAATAAGAAAAGTCAAAATTAAACCCACCTTGTAGAATATAAAGATTGCAAATATGGTAGTGCTGTATAGAAACAGCAAAGATGAGAGGACTATCATGGGGATGTATTCTTCAGTGCTGTACTTCTCCGACCCTTTATTCATAATAAAAAAATGTTAGAATAATGGGAACCTGTTCTATTTGGATCATATTCTTAGTAAGAATAATATTCGTATTATAAACACTCTTATCTGAGGAACTCAGAGCTGCACACACACACACACACACACATTCATTTATTAGTCATTCCTGGTGTTAATTTCCATCTTGGTTCTTGACTGTAGGAGACCTCTTTTCTCCCCCTGAGCTGGGATACTTGATTAGGGAGGGAGGCAGGGATAGCTTAGTGGTTTGAGCACTGGCCTGCTAAACCCAGGCTTGTGAGTTCAATCCTTGAGGGGGCCATTTAGGGAACTGGGGTAAAAATCTGTGTGGGGGTTGGACTAGATGACCTCCTGAGGTCCCATCCAACCCTGATATTCTATTCTATAATGAGGGTCACTAGATTCAAACAGCTAGGGACTGGAGAGCCCTTGATTTGGGATTTTGTTTTCTTCCCACCATAGCCCTCTACTGGTCTAAAATCTAACTTTTAAGGAACAAGTCTGAAGAAGGCTCGTGTTTATTCAGACTTTAGCAGTGTGGGTGGTGGGATGAATGTAGGGAGAATGTGGAACTTGGTTGGGGGAGAAAAGAGTCCATTAGTTAGGGTTTTTTTTAACTTTTGTACATATGTCTAGAGCTTGTTATTGAAGCACATGTAACCAAAAATGTAGTTAATTAAGCCTCCTCATCCCTATGAATATCTTAATCCCTGTTACATATGTGGAGATACTAAGACACCAAAGTGAAATGATTTGCTCAAGTTCACACAATGAATCAGTGGCAGAGAATCAGCCCAGGATCCTGCTCTGACTGCTAGACACAGTCCCTCCTGAATATGGCAGTTTCTCAACAGAAGCCATTTACTTGTTTTACTCCATGAAGCGTGACATGGAGTATTTGTATGTTCAGTTTTGACAGTTAACAAAAAGGAAAATACAGCATCCAGTCTCCTGGATTACTATAGAACATCTCTGAAGGGTCACTTACATCATATGATAGTACAGCATCTGGTTAGTAAACCATACAAAGATGCTGATTTTTAGCTGTTAACAGAGTATCTCCCTAGTTGATCTTCATTCTGCACCTGGAACTCCTGTTGATGTCAGTTTGACTTTCACACACATATCCAGAGTATGACATGGTTCTTATTTGCTTTTCAAATTGATACAAATCAACAAGGTTTCAAGTCAACTCTTAATGTACCATATTTTGCAAGTGTAAATAATTAGAGATATTTAGAAAAGAACATAATGTATTTTTTTATGATTGTTCATAGGAAGTAGTAACTGACCTCTTTTCACCAATATCGTTCCTCCCCCGGTTTGCTTAGATGTGTGTGAATCTGAATTTGAAAATGCTATTCCACAGATATAAATGGCACTGTCGTTTACAGTCAGTTTGTTGATTTGAAGTAAAGCATTATTATCGGACAGTGGTCCAATCACTTCGAACTTCTCTATGCATCCAGGTGTACACAAAGCCTCATGTGTAAAATCACGATAGCGAAACCATAGCATTTGAGGGGAGCCTTTACATCCGGAAGGAGAGAAACTGCATGTTATGTTCACAGTGTCGACACTGTAGTCTACTTCCTTAAATGGGTGTTGTCTTATGGTAACTTTGCAGGTGTCTACAGCATGACCTGTTGAGAAAAAACGCATACTTGAATGAGAGAGGACTTAAGAGTAAGGGATGTTGCAAATTAAATGTTACCTTGACTTTACAAAGTGGGGGGGGGGGGGGGGAAAGAAGCAGTAATATTTCAACCATGGGACCTCTTTTGGTTGTTTTCATTACGTTTCTTCTTAGATGGTCCCAAGATTGCCTCATGGTCCAAATACCTTTTTGAACTTTATTTAATATTTTTCATATACATAGGAAAATATGAATGTGATTGCTTACTGAACATGGGTTTCACAGGTCAGCAGTGCTACTTGCTGAAACTGACATTTAAAAATTAAGCAATATACAGAAAAAGGAAGGCAAGGCAAGGTTAAACAGGAAAGAGAACTTCAATTAAGGAACTGAATCACCAGCAACTCACAAGCTTTGTTTACTATAACTGTTATGACAAATGCATTTTTTTGATCAAGACCTTACAGAAATAAATAACTTTAATAAACTTAAATATGCCAAAATAATTATATCAAAATAATGGTTAAATACACCTCTACCCTGATATAACGCAACCCGATATAACACAAATTCAGCTATAATGCGGTAAAGCAGTGCTCCGGAGGGGTGGGGCTGCGCACTCCGGCGGATCAAAGCAAGTTCGATATAACGCGGTTTCACCTGTAACGCGGTAAGATTTTTTTGGCTCCCGAGGACAGCGTTCTATTGAGGTAGAGGTGTACCTAAAATGTAGATAATTGGAATGGAGACTCTAGAAATGAGATTGCTAAACCAACATTTTTTTTAACTTTCTAGAAAGTATTTAGCAAACAAATTACACACAAAAAAAATTTGAAGTGGACTCCTATCTCTTTGATCAAACCTGGGATTATTACAGATTATGTATTGTATGTAATCAATGCAGTAAAAATGTAAAGTTAGGATAGCATAGAATGTTACTACTTAATATTGTCTGGAGGGATACTTATGTGACTCTTCATCTTTGTACTGTCTGAGCTCCTGGTGGACCAAATGCAGGCAGGTTGAGTGCATGGGGGTGCCACAGGAACAGAGAGAAGGCATTCTCTTTTTTTCTGTGCCACAAAGCAGCAGCAGAGCCATCCCATGGTCGTTACTGCTTCCTTGAGGCTGCAGTAGCCCCAGCAGCTGCTGCACTCCCACTCTGTGAAAGGTATTGATTAGCCACTTTGTGGATGTACTGTACCAGCCAATCTCTCTGTCCCTGCCCTGAGCCCACTGTTCACTGGGTTGGAGGGTGCCCCTATGGAGCAGAACTCTGTGACATGCAGTTGATGCAGGCACCATGCACTGGATTCCCAAAAACCTCCTCCTACCAACCCCGTAGAGCAGAACTGCAGCCATTTTGCTGCATCTGGGGTCTGCTATGCAAGAGGGAGAGGATTTGGTCTGATGGTCATAGGTTATGAGGGCATTTTGTATAATCCTTTGGAAGAACAATCTTTCATTAATATTCATTTGATTAGGAAACTTTATGAAGACAGCAGAAATTAGCTAACTCCAAAGCAGAATTTTTTCCTGCTCCTCTTATCATTTTACAGACTTGTTCCAAATGAGAGCACTGCATTTTCAATCTTATTTGTAAGAAATACATATGAATCTTTTAAAGTAGGTGAAGAAGACAGTAAGTTGGGAGGGGGGGAAAAAAAGTCTTACCAACATAGTATAGAATCCAGTTGAATTCCAACACTAGCACGACTTTGCATTTATTGAAAGGTGCCATTTCTTTGTGTGTTTGTCCAGAAATGTTTCTGCTCAAAAAAAGAGGAAGTTAATTAGGAAACTTTAAGAGTTACACAATGCCCTAAATTTCATGCTCAGACTCTTCCTATTTGCATATATTTACAGGAATTAAACATTAAACATTCAGTAAATTTCTTAAAGATACAATATGTATTTAAAATATAATCAATTAGATTTTTCAGTTGGGATTGGTGGAAAATCTATTCTTTTGACAGCGAGTGATTTTTTTTTTTATTTTATTTTTTTTATTTTAAAACTACTACATTGCTCAAATGCTTCTTCTGATTTCATTGGCTATAACAAATGATAACATATTTTCCATTATATAAAGTGATACAGAACTCCATTTCATCTTTGGGAGGACCTTAAACAAATAATCCTTCTCTTCTCACTTACCAAAATGGCCCTTGAATGAACAGAAGTTCTGTAGACGCTGTTCCACAGGACCCACTTAGGATTTCTTTCCCAGTTTGGCGTGGAGTCTCTTGAGGTGGATTTTTTTGGGGAGGGGCTAGAGGATTGATTTTGGTTTTTAGCTAGTAGTATGACCACAGTATTCCTGAAGAATTCATAACAAATTATGGTTGTTAGCGTCTGTCTTTATTTATTATAACTAATTGAAGCCAGTTCCAGCAAGGAAGTATGACAGAGAAGTATGAAAAGGCATTTTAACGTTGGCCAAGATTTTAGTTTCTCAAGCTACATCTGCCAAATCTTAGTTTCACTAGATGATTTTACTATTCTGAGTCAAATAGTTATTTGGTCGAGTGGGCCTGCACGTAGAACTATTAGTAGAGGATTTAACAAAATCTGAGCTTTGGGGAGGAGGCAACCCCCTCTGTACTCAAACAAGACCCCTGAACATTGTGGTCTTCAGATAGAGCTGTACAAATGCTTTACCCACCATGTGTGTTGGTGTGGATCATAAACTCTGGAATGGAATGTAAGCAGCATAGCATGCTTTCTTTAAGAGACTGCCATACATTGAAAAGGATCCTTTTAAAATTTAAATACAATTGTTTTGTTTTCTCAGTAGGTGGCAAGTGGGAAAAACCCTCAGAAGTTTTGGAAATCAAGGGGCAGACTTGGGAAGAACAGGTGAATAGCCTGCCAGAAGTTTTCAGAAAAGCTGGTTTTGCCATAGAGGCTTTCACCAGACTGCCATACTTATGTGAAGGTGATATGTATAATGACTACTATGTATTAGATGATGCTGTCTTCGTCCTCAAGCCGGTGTAAGCGTATACAAAGTAGAAGTCTCCAGAGTCAAACCCAAGAAGCAGCCTCTGATAGAGGTGTCTGATTTATGATTACTTAATGTGAGGGAATTTTGGGATTGCCATTCTAAATAAATATCATGTAAGAATTTTAAAGGCCAAAATACTAATGTATTTCTTTGTAGTATCTTTAAAAAGGACAGTTTTTTTAAAACAGACTCTTCAGTTGAGAATTTTTACCAACTCTTAGCCCAACAATGCAGTCTGCATTCCAACATTAATGGAAGATATTTTTTATACTTAACTGCAGTAGGGATTATAACCAGACAAAAAAATAGTTATGATGATACATGAACCGATACACAGTATGGATTGTTCTTTAATAAATCAAGTGAAAACTGGCAATAAAGCTGTCCATTCAGTTCAGAACATTGTTGAATATAAAGAGTTGGAATGGATATTCTTCCATGTTAAGAAGTTATTTTATCTTTGACTGTCATTCTTCAGCACATCTTTTTAATCATGCTAATAAACTTTTTTTGAGATGACCTTTGCATTAATTTTTGTGTTCATTTATGTTAACATAGCCACGCTTGTCTGCACAAACTGTTACGTATATAGATAAAAGAACCTTGTAGCAGTACAACTGAGTTCATTTAACAGGATTTAACTATTGTGTAGAAGACTAATACATTTTTAAAAATCATTTTTGGAGGGGTTCTTCAATGTTCCTCTCAATCTCATAAATTCTCCTTGCTTTTGCACACATCAATTTCCAGCTAAGGAGGGCTAGTCAGGACTTATGGAAGCTGTTCCTTAAACTGATGGATAGGGTCAAGTTGATACATGACAGACTTCCACAGGTTGAGCAAATTTTCTCCAAAGGATTCCAACTCAAGAACTAAGGTAGGAATTTTCATTTGAGATCCTCCATCACCACTTCCATACACACACGCACACTCACTTGTGCTAGGATAATTACCTTCCCTGCAACATTGTTGTGGTGTCTGTTTGGAGTCTTCCACATGCCTGATCAAACCATTTAGTTTAAGTTAAACAGTTTAATCTTCCCCTTTCAGGGAGTTTCACTGAAGTTTTAATTTAATCTGCCCAAGAAGGGCTCAGCTCCAGTGTTTTTTTGTTTTTGTTTTTGTTTTTTACATAGAATAATAATAATAATAATTAATGGAGATATCCCATCTCCTAGAACTGGAAGGGACCTTGAAAGGTCATCGAGTCCAGCCCCCTGCCTTCACTAGCAGGACCAAGTACTGATTTTGCCCCAGATCCCCAAGTGGCCCCTTCAAGGATTGAACTCACAACCCTGGGTTTAGCAGGCCAATGCTCAAACCACTGAGCTATCCCTCCCCCCTCTTGCAATGCTGGCTGCATACATTGGAAGAGTCTCTGAACTGGATTGTGGCATGTAGACATAGCTTCTTGATGAGGGAGGTGCAGATATCCAGCCACCCTGGCAAGAGCTCTGGAAAGCACTGTACCTGCAGTAGCCACAATGCTTCCCTGAGGGGCATAACTACTGTGGCACCCCAGATGAAGGTGTAGTACCCACTGTCCCTGGCTGCCTCTGCTGACCAGTATGGGACCATGGCTCTTCACCCTATCCCCAATGGAGAAGATAGTGACACCAACCCTATAAAGTCTTTCCACTTCAAAGCTGAGATGTTCAACACTACCTAGGGATTTTCATTAATAGAAATTGGGTGTCTAAAATTTCCAGGTAGCTCACAAAATCTCAGTTTAAGGATACAAGTACTAACACTGACCCCATCACCGATACTGCAGACACTAGAGGTGGCTCCTTGCAGCCAGACAGCGTCTGGGTACAGTTTTGTCCTGTGTCACTACTGGATCTAATGCAGGCCACAGTTTGAAGATGCCTATTCTGCCAGCTTCCTCTTTGTTCTCAAGCATTGTGTGTTTTGTATTTCAACAGTTCAGGTTGATTTTCATTAAACTTATTTATAAATAAAGAGTTAGTTACTTTAGCAGTAAAAGGATTTTGAAGTTCCAAGCCATTAGAACTGACTCACTGAACATCTGCCATCTCAGGTTTCACACCCTGCCTGGGGAAAGCTGAAATAAAAACAAAGCTTTTTAAAATTGATTTAGGACCAAATTTTTTTAAGGAAGTTAGGTGCCTAAAGATGCAGAATTTTGGCACATAACTCCCACAGGTACCATCTGCATCTTTAGGTGCCTAAACACCTTTTAAAATCTGGCCCTAGAGACTGGTTCCTGATGGCCACAGATCATCTTAACTGCACAAGGGAACATCTCACCTACATAGAACCTCATTTATCCAAACCTCTGATTTGAAAGCCCCCGTTTGCTGAAACTGGGTTATGTTGCCCTGATATTTGTGGGAAAGAATAGTTTGGATAATGGACTATATAGATTGTACTCGTTCATTAATATTCCTAATTATCTGGAATCTGATTGACATATAGGAAGTTTATATATTGAGTTGTGTGCCTGTGTAATGTTAGCTAAATGCTAATTGTAATAAATGTGATACAATTACCCATTTTAGGGGTATTGTATCAGAAGGAAACTTCTGTTCCTAAGGTACATTGGACTTCTGGCTCTGACTGGTAGCTGCACTGGAATATAGTAATCCAGATCTGTCTGTTTTCATTGCTGGTAGAGACCAGAACTGCCACATCAGAATGCCTTAGAGGAGGATTATCTGAGCTTTGTTTTAAATGCTAGTTGTTAAGTAGAGGTTTGTTGTTGTTTTTTCTTCAAATTAGAAAAATTGTTTAAAGTATATTGTGTGCTATGAAAAGAGCTAGTGGAGGATTATATAGTTCAGAGGCTTGATAATGAGGCAGCAGCCTTTCACCTCCTAGGTCACTGGTTTAATTGTTATAGAACTATAGTGATCTTAATTCTTGAACATCTGATTTTGAGAGCAGCATTGGTGAAAAATGTGACCTCTCAAATAAGGCAATTAAGCATCCCACCTCACTAACTTGGCACAATTCTTGACTATAATAAAAGGTGAACAAAAAGGCTAGCCACCTACTAAGCCAAGTTCAGGCATTTAGGATTTTGTATTTCATTGCAGTAATTAGCAGCTTCCCCAACACCAAATACAGAGACAGCAGCTGCATGTCTTCTGCCTGCAAATGGTGTGTCTAAGGCTAGGTCTACACTACCCGCCTGAATCGGCGGGTAGAAATCGATCTCTTGGGGATCGACTTATCGCGTCTCGTCAGGACGCGACAATCGATCCCCGAATCGACGCGCTTACTCCACCAGCGGAGGTGGGAGTAAGCGCCGTCGACTGGGAGCCACGGCAGTAGATTTTGACGCCGTCCTCACAACAGGGTAAGTCGGATCTGATACGTCGAATTCAGCTACGCTATTCGCGTAGCTGAATTTGCGTATCTTAAATCGACCCCCCCTCCCGTAGTGTAGATGTAGCCTAACTCTTGTGAGAGAACACAGAGCTCAAAACTCCGGTATAAGCAAGTAAGTAAAAGAACTGGTAGAACCTCAGAGTTATGAACACCTGGAGAATGGAGGTTGTTCCTAACTCTGAATGAAACGTTATGGTGGTTCTTTCAAAAGTTTACAAATGAACAGTGACTTAATACAGCTTTGAAACTTTATTATGCAGAAGAAAAATGCTGCTGTTAACCATCTTAATTTAAATTAAGCAAGCACAGAAAGTTTCCTTACCTTGTCAAATCTTTTTTTAAAATGTCCCTTTTTTAGTAGTTTACCTTTAATACAGTACTATACTGTATTTGCTTTCCCCCCCCCCTTTTCTTTTTTTCTTTTCTCTGCTGCTGTCTGATTTGTACTTCCATTCCGAATGAGATGGGTGGTTAACAGATCAGTTCCTAACTCTGGTGCTCATTACGCTGAGGTTCTACTGTACTGACTTATCTAGTGTTTTTGTTGTTGTTTTTGAAGTCTAAACAAACTCAATTAGTGATTGGGAATCTTAAGCAGTTTCTGGACATTTCAGCCCACCTTTGTAATCTTTATGTAATTGTTCATTGCCTTCACTTTTCTACCTTGGAAAGGTTTCATTATACAACCTTAATGGCTATGAATTTTTTCCATGGAATAGCAAATGTTTTGTAACAGTAATGAAGTCTTTTATGAGGCTATGTCTACACCACACAGCTTTTAGCAAAGCAGCTGCTGTTTAAATTTTGGCAGAAAAGTAGTTAGACCAGCTTTGGGGGAGAAAAGGGGGTTGTGTACATTTGGGGGTGCAAATATTAGTAAAGTTAAAACTAGCAAGGTTCTTTTATGTGTATTAATGTTGTGAACATGTAGCCCTTAATGTGTAATAAAGAGGGGTGTACTCTGCTTCTAAATTGCCTTGGGATCCTTTGGGATAATAGGCACTGTATAATAGATTATCATTCTCTCTACCTCTTTATTTTTGGTTCGTGTTCAAATAAGGATTTTTATTGAATGGTTTTGAGGGCAAATGAAAACGTGTTAGGACAAGAAAAAGCTGTGAATGGGAAAAGTTTGTAAGGCGCGAAGGGGCTATGTTCTCACGCAATTCTCTGCACTTGGGCCCCAATCCTGCACAGATTTAGACTCCATGTTACAGACGGTCTCCCCCGGACAGTGACGAAGCTCCGGCCCCGCTTTGCATCCCAGGAACTGGCGCTGCGGCTGGTACCAGGCAGCCCAGCCGCCGGTGCGTAGCCCGTGGTGCCCCGCTCCTGGCGCAGGTCGCGGACACAGTGAGCAGCCGGGTGGGGCTCAGCCCGCAGCAGCTCCCCTGCGAGAGACCCGGCGGCAGCCCCCCCGCCCGCCAGGCTGCAGCAGAGCGCCCTCCCTCCATCTCCGGCAGGCCGCCTCCTCCCTGCCCTCCTGGGGCGAGCCCCGCGTCCGGGCCGCCTGGGCCATGCCCTCCCCGGGGGAGCCGCCCGCGGCAGAAGCAGGCTGCCCGGGGATCCCCTGTGAGAGACCCAGCAGCGCCAACCCCCCTCTCCTCGCCCCTCCGTTCCCCTTTCCCCTCCCCCTCAGCCGCCGTCCCGCCCTCTCCCCACGCTCCTTTCCTAGGCGCCCCCCGCCGGAGGAGCCGGTCAGCCGGGGCTGGCAGGAGGGAAGCCAGGACGTTGGAAGTTCCTCGACGAGCCTGACACCGCAACCGGTTGTTCCTCGGCTGGCGAAGGCTGCCCGGTGCTGCTGGGGGAGGTGGGGACAGTTCGGGGTGGGGTGACGCGTTGAGGGGTGGGGGAGAGTCTTCATATGGAAACCTGCCCAGATTGGGGGCACCTGTCTCCGGGCTGGTTGTGATCAGCTGATATTCTGGTTGGGTAACTGTATTCTGCCCTCCTTAATAATACTTAATAATCGTCCCCTGTCAGATAAGCAAGGTGTTTTTTCAATTTCATCCTTACCCTGCTGGGTGGTGCCGCTATGCACTGTTTAAATCATGCCACCGTATTCCCGGCTGGGTCCTGTAGTGATCCCTCTATATAGTAGTTGCCGCTGGTAATAGTTTGCAAAGATTGTTTGGATCAGTGATTCTCAACTAGGGGTAGGTGTACCACTGGGGGCTTGCAGAGGTCTTCCGGGGGTACATCAGCACAACTAGTTATTTGCCTAATTTTACAACAAGCTACCTAAAAAGCACTAGCAAAGTCAGTACAAACTAAAATGTCATACAATGACATGTTTATACTGCTCTATATACTATACACTGAAATGTAAGTGCAATATTTATATTTCAGTTGATTTATTTTATAATTATATGGTAAAAATGAGAAAGTAAGCAATTTTTCAGTAATGTGCTGTGACACTTGTATTTTTATGTCTGATTTTGGAAGCAAGTGGTTTTTAAGTGAGGTGAAACTTCGGGATAAGCAAGATAAATCAGACTCCTTAAAGGACTAGTTTGGAAAGGTTGAGAGCCACTGGTTTGGATTATTTGGATGAAAGGTGTTATCATTGTGTTTCTGTATCAGTAATCATGCCTGTGGGTATTGAGAATAGCTATTTGAGGTAACACTGACCTACTACAAAGCAAGCAGGCTTCAAGTAGGGCACTGTTTGAGTCAAACAATACAGTGATAAAAAGTCAGGAATTTCTAAACGCTGCCATTTGGAATAAAATAGGCAAATAAAGACTATGGCAGGTCCCTGTAACAAAATCATGAAAAGGAAACATTCTAGATCTGAAGACAAAACACATTCTGCAGCATTCTCTGCATGTCATCCTTTGGAAGGCGGGAATGGCATAGCCATAAAATTAAAAAAAAAAAAAAACTGCTTACAATTTAAGATGAACTATTTTTGCCTGTTTTTTGTTTGATAGTTTCAGTGTTTAGCAGAACACTACAAATTGTCATTAAATAAAGCCATTTAATGGCAGTGTTTTCTCATGCAACTGTTAGTTGTCCAGTTCAGTTCAGCCTCCTAAACACTTCATCACCTTATAGGTTTATTGAACATGCTTTAATTAAAACAAAATCATACACACATCAGCTCAAGTTAGTTTGAATGACTAAATCAGGATTGAGAATGGTGGTGGAATGATTTGTTAAACTGTGCAGTGTAATTCTAAACCTTTCTCCAAAATTAATAGGGCAAATGCAGAAACTAACACAAGAACCTTCATTGTCTGGGAAACTGGATATGTTTGAATGAGACAGATGTCCTGTAGAACTCCGAATGGAATAGCTGAAAGGGAAGTGCACAGAGCTTTTTAGTCTGTGCAAATGAACAGGACTAATAAGACTGTGGCTTCTCAAAATCAAATGTTTAAGATCTTTCATCATCCAAAATTTTGGTTCATTGTTAATTTTTTTAATCAGTGTTACAGAGTTAATAAATGGAGGCATTTGTAGAAGGCAATTGGAAACTTGTTATGGTAAACAGAAAAATTTAAATCTTTGCACATACACACTATGTAAAGAAATGAAAATGTAGAAGAATGCAATTTAGTAAAGAGATAAATATCTAATTTCAGAATCAGAATACCATTTGCAACAGTGAATTTAACACAGAAGAAAAGACAATGCATCCAAATTCTGTTATAATAAGAATGGACAGGGTGATTGGACATGCATGCAGCTAAAATGCCTATAGCACTACCCAGAAACAAGGCAGGCAAACCCACACAATGATCTCTCGCAAAGTTAAGTGCCAGATGGTCCAGTGTGCATGGTCATCTGTATTATTACTTTTAAAATAATAATCTTTATTTTAAGATTCAATATATACGAGAGGGCACCATTTAACATCTCAAACAAAGTTATGTTTTGCATTAATTCTTTTATTTTAGCTGCTGGGAAGGTCAAGTTAGTTCTTGGGCTAGGTGCCAGATTGAGAGTCCTGGAGAAGAAAATCCTCTGATTCTCCAGAGAACAGGTATGACATGGGCTATGGCAGTGAAGGCTTCCCCACATTGCTCAATGAATATGTTCCTTCCTTGATCTGGAGGTACTATCTGTGTAGGCGAGAGGATAGTTCACTCACTGTTCCCTTTCAGTCCTTGGTCTTGGTAATGAGGGTGCTAATTGTTGTGATGTGGATACATGTCCGTTGGAAACTGGACTAAGACCAGCAAACCAGTTTCACATAGGATGATTTGTGGGTTACTATCAGTCTTGGCTGCATTAGGAACCAGTGCTATAGCAGGGAAAGACTATTTTCCATTACCTGGCCCCTGAACCACTTGGTCTTTCAATAATCTTTGTGGCATGGAGCCCCGTGCATTAGGGATAGTGTAAGCATAGCAAAGTATGTACATTCTACTCAGTATACCCCAACTGATGGTGAATAAGGGTTCCCACCCTTCCCCCCCCCCCAATGGTCCTGGTCCGTGCCTAGGGCTCCTAGACACCAGGGTAATACAAATCATCATCATTATCCAGAGACTCGGAATCAGTTTGTGACAGTGAAGTTGCATGTTTCCGTTTGCATGGACACCATTTCCAAAAGCTTGTTATCTAACTTACCTATCAAGCAGAGCCCTGTGGTAGCTAAGATGTCCACCTAGTTATGATGCAAGCTAACCCTCCTGCTAGGAGACTGACGGCATCAGAGGTCTGAGGAAAGGGAAGCACCTGCCTCCTCATACTTGCAGCAACGGTCTCCCTCTGATCCGTGCACCGTGCCGTGCCCTGCCTGGAGCATCTCTCACTGGAATGCGATCAGCAAGTGCTGTGAAGGGCTTCCATACTGGGGGATTGTGTGAATGCCAAAGATCCTGAAGGGATATTGGAGTAACCATTGGGACAGTCCAACTTTCTAATGCTAGCAACAGGCTTAGGCTCTTTTTACACATTTTTATTGCTCATATTGTTATAGGGAAGTGTTATAGGACTGATACGTTCTCATTTTTATTTGGGAGCCTAATTACATCAATATGCCTCTCTTTACTTTGCCATAGCTTTAAAAAGAATAAATAAAAATATTACATAATTTCAAAGAAAGATGCATATTTCCTTTTTACTAAACTGGGTTAATCCTTTAGCTGGAATATTGTTTAGAATGTATACCACAGAGAATAAAATTAAAAGAACTGCCTAATACAAGGGAAGTAAGACTGACTGACTGCACATATCAAGTTTGGAGGGTATTATTATATTATTTTATTTTATTTATTATACTGTAGAGAAGTCTAAACTAAAATCATTGGTCCAAACACTCCTGAATCTCAGAGAAGTTATGATCTCAATCTGAACTTTGCATCTCAGATCCATCTTTAATTTATAGCTGAAACTTTGGGATAAATATTGTCTTTTGACATTATCTTTTATTTTCTTTTGCAATCCAAATATCTTCTGACTCTAATAAACAGTAGAAGAAATGCCCAAAAATCTGAAGATATGTTTTTTATTGATATTAATGAATCATGCAGGGACTGCAAGTGGTCAGAAGTCTGATAAAGGTAAGATCAGAAATCTTGTGTCGGGGAAAAGAATGTTTTGTGTATTGAAAATGCTATATGTAGTAAAATAGATTCAGTACAACTGAGAAATATGGGATCCGTTTCTCTGCTGGAGAATTTGGCTAACATTGTAAATAAAAGTTTTGTTTAAAAGCAGTGACCTTTCATTAAGCAATTTTTATTAGCACTATACATCCGCTGCAGGTACATTTGATTAAAGGTACTTTTCTTTAAATTAGCTTACTTATGATGCATTTATTTTATGTTTAGAAATTTTTATTTTAAAAGGTTGTTGAATCTAATTTTAGTAATAGGATAATCTCTTACAGATTTGCCTCCATTATTACAAAAAGCTGCGGTTAGTATTTTTATTTTATCCATCTTCCAAAATTCTGTAATATAATCTAAAAATGTTTGTGTTATTACATGTATTTGTTGTTTATACCCTTTAGGAAGAAGTAATAGCTGGAAAATATCTGAATGGTAATGTATAAAACTGTCCCTACCTATGTGTTGAAAACATTTTCAAATATCATGCAACATATTAATTCTTTTTGTTTTATTTTCTTGTTTAGCTTTCCTTGATATACTCCATTTTCAGGGGTAATGTATGACATCCTGTAATGTAGATAGTATATGTGTATGCACTAGAATAGAACATTATGGATAAAAAGTATAATCAAAGGATATATATTTAGTGTTCACTAATATTAACCTATTATGTACAGTGTGTATATATACACTATTAGCTCTATGACCTGCATTATCACAGGCTTTGCATACAGAATTCTAAACCACCAAATCATTGTATAGTGGATTGGTGCAACTAGTTGTTATGATTCAGAACTACAGTCAAAATTGTTAATTCCTCTTAACAAGTATAAAACCATTTCTCATGCCAAAACAGAAATATACATGGAATGAGGCTGGGAATAAATACATGCTACGTTATTTCAAAAACTTTTTGATAGTTAACTTTGTTCATTTTTTCCCATTGTAATCATGGGTTTAAGTGTAAATCTGTTTTGGCAAAAAGATTAACTAAATCCTTGCATCACAGTCTTATTAGTAATAGTGCTTGTTTGTCGTATTTATTTTCTCTTGTAAGCAAAAGTAGTTTATTATTTTACCTGTATTTTGCTTTTTTCCCCCTGCTGTAGCACTAATGTATGGACAACAGATATGCCTAAAAAAATCATGGCATATTTCCATGCTCAGAATGTTATATTTACTATTAGCAGCCTACAGGTTAGTACCCTTTTAAGAGACAAAACTTTCTTACTAAAGAGAGAGGGAGAAAATATTCAGAAAACTAGTGTCTGTTGTCAAAGTTGTAGAGTTAAATTATAGAGTTGACCAATAAGTCTGTATAATACTGCAGATCAGTATTAAATTGAGGATAGAGTACTTTGCTTTATGGCCTTCAGAAGTTTGCAAAGGACTAAGACACAAATAATAAAGAAAAGGGCCCTTTTGCTCCTCTTTTGGAGGCAAGGCAGGGCCTGAATGTTTGCACTGTAGGCTTGCATGCACTCTTTGGTATGGTAACTGCTAGCCAAGTAACTTAGCCACACCATGTTTCTCCATAAAACAGAGGATTTCCCTACCCATGCTTTAGGTCTAGCTGTGCTTTGCATTACTTCTAAGGAATGTGAGATACTAGATTTCCTACAAAACTGTCTCCCCTTTCAAGACTTCACTGAACTCTGTTTTGTTAAAAAACAAACAAAAAGAAAAACCCTTTTTGTGGCAGCATAAGTAGTGCAGGAAGTACACACCATTCGTTATCCACACACAGTCATTACAAATGATGGTGGCCAAGTTCAGTCTTGGAGCAACATTATCAGTGGAGCTGCACCCTTACACCAGATCTGAATTTGGTCTCCCTAAATAATAAAAAAAACATCTAATGTCCAATTTGCATTCTTAACCGTCTCAAAAAGCCCATGGCCATTCAGAAGCACATGAATCAGTATCCCATGACTCCATTTCATCATCATAGCTCTTCCAAAACTATAGGGATTCACATTAAGGTTTTGCTTTTAATTTTAGTTTTTGACGCTTTCATGGAGAGCTATGATATAAGTTTAAAGTAGCCTTAGATGACTGTGAATAGTCACAGGCATAAGGGTTATTGATTTTAAGTAGAAATAAAAGGATATGAATTAAAGTAGAAATAAAAGTTACAAGGATTTAATGCATAAGGTAATCATCAGTGTAGGGAGCATTTAGAGATCCTGAGCTGATGTCAATAGAGCTATGTAGATTTACACCAGATGAAGTTCTGGTTAAAGTTGTACCTGTAGTTAGGCCTTCAGCTGATTATACTGGTATTTAATATTTAGGAATCTATTCTAGGAATTATTAGTGAATCAATTGGCTAACTGTAAAGCAGTTTGTACATACTGAGTATGAAGGATACAGTATTTTAAGGATTTATATTGGATACAGAGCCAGCTGCATTCCAGTAACAGGTACAGGAACAGTGGTTTAAGTAATATTCAGTCATAATATATCATTAGCAACTGAAAAGATTGTGCAATTTAAAAGACAGATAACTATGTCACTCATATTGCTCTGTTTATAGAGAAAGGCTTCTCCCATCTGTTTCTAATGACTTTAAAATCCACTTATATTGATTAGCTTCATTAACACTTCTAAACAGTGTAGTCAGCCGTAGACTTCCTGGAACGGAAGGTATTTGCAATCTCTAGCATGGTAAAATGTGTTTTGTTTGCAATGTGGATCCTTTTGCACCCTAAGCAAAGACAACAACAAAAATTACAACTTCAAACTAGTTTTGAAATAGTCTTGTTGGAATTCAGTATAGTATTAATTTTTACTCCAGTCCAGGAAAGAGTAAAGGTGAGATAACAGTGCTAATCACACTTATAATGACACGTTTCAGAGTGGTAGCCATGTTAGTCTGTATCAGCAAAAAGATCGAGGAGTACTTGTGGCACCTTAGAGACTAACAAATTTATTTGGGCATAAACTTTCGTGGGCTAAAACCCACTTCATCGGATGCATGCAGTGGAAAATACAGTAGGAAAATATATATACACAGAGAACATGAAAAAATTGGTGTTGCCATACTAACTATAACGAGAGTAATCAATTAAGGTGGGCTATTATCAGCAGGAGAAAAAAAAAAATTTGTAGTGATAAATGCCATCATGTGCCAGCAATGCCCCTCTGCCATGTACATTGGCCAAACCGGACAGTCTCTACACAAAAGAATAAATGGACACAAATCAGATGTCAAGAATTATAACAGTCAAAAACCAGTCGGAGAACACTTCAGCCTCCCTGGTCACTCAATTATAGACCTCAAAGTCGCAATATTCCAACAAAAAAACTTCAAAACCAGACTCCAATGAGAAACTGCAGAATTGGAATGAATTTGCAAATTGGACACCATTAAATTAGGCTTGAATAAAGACTGGGAGTGCATGGGTCATTACACAAAGTAAAAGCTATTTCCCCATGCTAATTTCCCCCCCCTACTGTTACTCACACCTTCTTGTCAACTGTTGGAAATGGGCCATCCTGGTTACCACTACAAAAGTTTTTTTTTTCCTGCTGATAATAGCCTACCTTAATTGATTACTCTCGTTATAGTTGGTATGGCAACACCCATTTTTTCATGTTCTCTGTGTATATATATCTTCCTACTGTATTTTCCACTGCATGCATCTGATGAAGTGGGTTTTAGCCCACGAAAGCTTATGCTCAAATAAATTTGTTAATCTCTAAGGTGCCACAAGTACTCCTGTTCTTTTTGCTGATACAGACTAACACGGCTACCTCTCTGACACGTATAATGGTTTCTCTTAATGTTAACTGTTCCCTCTGAGTTCCAAAACACATAGGACTTTGTTCACTGGTGGTGGGGTGTGATGTGGCTCATTGACTGAGGACCTGGCATGTACTTTCCTTCCCATTCAGTTGCATGTTTCTTTCGGCTTTGCATTATTATTATTAATAGTGCTCAGTATTCTTAATCTTGAAAGTGATTGAAGGGATTAATCATCGCAGCCCATTGTAAAGTAGAGAAGTCTTATTATTACCTTTTTTTTTTTTTACAAATGGATAAACTGAGGCATAGATGTAAAATGACTTACCCATTGCCACAGAGGGAGTCATTGTCAGAGCCAGGATTAGAACTTGGGAGTTCCTACCCTTTCAGCCTGGAGCGTTTAAACAGGGAGTTTCCGGGAGTAAAAGATTAAGTGTGTGTGTGTGTGTGTGTGTGTATATGTATGTATATATATATATATATATATATATATATATATATATATATATATATATATATATATATATATATATATATATATATATATATATATTTTTTTTTTATTCCCCTCCTGTCTGCAGACGTCTATAAAAAACTACCTGGAGAACCTTTTATACCAGCCCAAACAGCTGCTGTCAGATTTTCAACAGATTAATCATCAGCAGTTTCAAACTGCAGTGAAATATCTCTTCAGGAGCAAAAAGAACCGTTTTGTAAGTCACTTTGCACTCATTGTATGAAAAGTAAGAGCTGCCTTTTGATGTTTAAATAGAAAGAAGGCCAGACTGTGGGGTTTTTTTGTGAATGTTTCACACTGTAACACAGCAGACATGGATTAGAGTCCCAGGTTTGGTGTTTTACATCCCTTGTTGATTGGGTGTGGGAATATGAGAACAGTGCACTAAGCAATTATGTGGGGGACAGAGCACTCTCTTCTACCAATATAGGACCTGATACTGTAATTTGATCTGTGCGTCGGACCCTTACGCCCACATAGAGTCTTGTTGAAATCAGTGGGGTTTCACATGGTCGTTAGGGGTCCACCCACATGTATCATTTTTCAGGACTGGGGCCATTACATGGTGTTTATGAATAGGGAAGAGAGGGTCTTCTATGATGGGAGAAAAGGCCTGCAACATAGGTGTCCTGGACATGGGGGAGAGCAAACCAGGAGAAATGGAGGATGCTCCCCTGGAGACATGTGATGAGTGCCCAAATAATACAAGACTTTATTGTATTGTAGAGTCTGTTTTACTCAGACAGTTGCGATTCATATCGCATTGTCAGAGCACACAGGTAAGTTCCTAGAACACTTTGGGAGCTATGTAAATAATACTGATCAGAGCTGCAAATGGCATTTTCTCACATGGTATTCACAGGTACCTCCAGGACTGATCGTGATGCCAAATCACCATCCCTAGAACTAGCACTGAAACATCAGTCCTGAAAGTACTGTCTTTGAACCACAGACATTTAAGTTGGGAAATGACCTATTAGTTCTAGTCCATTCCAGTATTGGGTAAGCGTGTTCTTACAATGTGTTTTTAGTGTTTGTCCAGTCTTCTGAAGGATGTGTGTTTGGGTAGGCTTTGCAAGAAATACGGCATGTGGAAAAGGTCCATTCTGGGGGGGTAAGGTGATCATCTATCTACATACATACATACTTTATGCACAGGTTGCCACAAATCTTCACATTTTCCCATGTATCCAGGCGAATACTTCGTACTCTCCAGCCATTAGTAGCCCTTTTCTGCTTTTCACTTTGCTTGAAAGATTCAAGCTGATTTTTGGCCCACAGGAGAAAAGAATAATCTCCAGTAATGCAATCAGCCACAGTATTTTATTGCTGCTCTATTTCGAAATAGTGGAATACAGTGTCAACATTGCTTTTTATCAGGCCTCAAATTAAAAATATATTAAATTGATGAAAGTAAATATATTCTCTTAACTCTTGGATACCTGCAGGAATTGGGAAATATTGTTCTCGATCTGGACAGGATTAGGGAGAGAATTTTCCAAAGCCCAGGAGGAAACAGGACCTTGTTCCTTGTTACATTGGAGAAATGCTTTCCAGCTTTGAGCTCTATGGAATGTGTGGATATACTAAGCCAAGTTCTGCGGGTGTCGTCAGTGAGCTATCTCCAACCTGATGTCATTAGAAGCCTCCCTAAAGATCTTCCACAAGACACTTTCAGAAATTTGTAAGCCATTTATTTCCCAATGAAAACAATTATTTCTATTGTCTTCTGATTAAATATACTTTTTTTAAAAAAGAGTTTGATATAGTGGCTCTATATCTGGCACCAAGATACAACTTTCTATTTAGTTTTCATTCATTCTGATGCTATAAAAGCATGTTTGCTAATCTGTACCATTAAAAGAAATTCCACTTATCAATTAATTTGCATGTGCCATTTTATCATTTAGATCAGCCGTATTCAAGGACCTCTACGACAAGACAACGGCAAATGCACAAAGAACTCTGTATGACTGGATGAAGCAGGTTCTACAAAAATCCTATATCAGCAATGGTATGTTGAACATTAAAAGGAAGACTTGCTTATCTATCTGGAAACATGGCCAGGAAAGGGTTAATCTTTCCTAGTGAACTTTTTTCCTCATTATGAATAGTGCTGTGTTAAGGGCAGCCCTCTTAAATACTGTACATCTGTCCAGCATACAGTAAACATATGTCCTTTGCTAGAGCTGCACTGCAGATACAATTATAAAATATGCTTATTCTTAAAGGTGAACTCCACCCTTGTACAGAGGGCCATACACAAGGACTGTGTGCCCCTTTGGTCCTGTTTCTAAGGCTTATAGGGGATTTAAGTTGTGTATTATCCTAGTGCAGGCTCTCTGCACAGAGGTGAAGTTCACTGTGGTACCCTGTTTAGACTAGGAAAATAGGTGATCTTTGAAAATGTTAGCTACCATGTTTTTAAACACAACAGGAGGCTATGAGGGTTCTACCATTGGGGCACTGGCTAATTCTGAGAAATGACAAAATTAAAAGCAAAGTAAAATAAAGGTACCTCCTTCCCAAAAATACAATAATACCTCCTCCTGCCTTTCACAGCTGTTTATCTCCCCTGGTGCTTATTCCAGGGCGCAACAGTACAGCAAACATTCCACTAGGGGGCACCAAAGCAACAGAAACAAGACACTTCATTAGCCACTTTAGCAGCCCTTTAGTAGTAATAGTAGCAATTTGCTCTTCCAGGGTTTGATCCTCTTCCCATTGAAATCAATGGCAAAATGCCCAATGACTTCAATGGAGCAGGATCAAGCTTCTGTGCAATCTTCCATCTAAAGATATCAGAGTAATCTGTAAACACTGATAATGAATGAGCCTCAGACACCCCTGAGAGGTAGGTAGGTATTAACACCAGGGGTGAAAGAAAGTTAAAGGACTTACCAGGGTGTCTGGGCTCCTGGGGAAGGTATGTGTGGGGGATGGCTCTGGGCCCCTGAAAGGGGCAGGGCCTCAGGTGGAAGGGACGGGGTTGGGGCCAGACTCCCCCAACCAGCCCTTCAGCGCTGCCCAGCCTGCGCCGCTCGGGGCTCTCGCCACTGCCATGGTAGCAGCAGTGGTGGCCTGGGACCCCCAGGGCCACCCAGAGGATTCAGGGGGCCTGGGGCAAAGTGGGGGAGCTGCGGCGCTTGTACTCACCCGGTGGCGGTCCGGGTCTTCGGTGGCATTTCGGCCGCAGGGGGCCCTTCAGTCACTCCGCGTCTTCCGCAGCACTGAAGGGCCCCCCGCCGCCAAAATGCCGCTGAAGACCCAGAGTGACTGAAGAGCCCACCGCTGCTGAAATGCCGCCGAGGACCCGGACCGCCACCGGGCCGGGGCTCGCGGGGCCCCTGCGGGGCCTGGGGCAAATTGCCCCACTTGTCCCCCCCGCCCCCCCGGGCGGCCCTGGGGAGCCCCAGGGCTCCGGCAGCGATTTAAAGGGCCCAGGGCTCCGGTACCAGCTTACTTTCACCTCTGATTAGCACCATTTTACAGATTGAGAAACAGAGGTATATTACTTGCCCAAAGCAAGTCTGAGCCAGAGTTGTAAAGAGTCTAGATCTTCTGACTTGCAGATTTGTGCGTTAAGTACAAACACATCCTCCTTTAATTAACAAGTGCATATACAGCCAAGAAGTAACTGAGAGTTACAGTGCCCCACCTAAGAGTTCCAGCACTGGCAAATGGTCTTGGTTGTCATGGTCTCTTGCTTGCTCCCATGACCATTATGGATTAGGAACAGTATGAAGACAACATGAAGCACGGAGTTTTCACACCCCTCTGCAGCAACCCCTCCTTCCACTGCAGCTCAGCAATGCAAGAATCTTGAAACATACCACGTATCTGTGTTATGTAGTAGGCTGCCTTCCCAACATTTTTGCTAGTTTTTGTTACAGATATTTCCTCATTTTTATATTTGTATATTCCTGTGGAATGGCAGAGAGCTGTTTCATAGCAGCATGTCTTCCTGTCCAGTTGTGCCAAGGTCTTAGGATCAACATGAGATGGCATGTTGTTTTAATGTCTCAAAAACATCTCTCTAGAGCTTTGTTTCTAAGTAACTCAGCTAATTCTCATTTCTTTCCTATTAAAAATACCAACGTCTCCAATGATGAAGAACTCTGGTGGCTTTTACAAAAACAAGTGCTGATGTGTTTTATATTTTCTGCCTGATTTTTAAAGAACAAAAAAAAGGCTCCAGGGACCCTAGTCTCCAGTGTTGCCAAAAACAAGTTTCCTCTTCTATTAAATGCTGCAGTCAGGATCTTTACATTGTGAAAATTCCATCCCCCCGCTCTTTCCTCTTCTCTCTCTCCCTTCCTGTCTCTTAATGTGTTTGGTGGTGGGAGATAGTATGGTCTAATGATGAAAGCAAGGACTTTTGGAGTCTATTCTGAACTCTGTTTCACCATATCAACCATTATAAGGCAGTCACTTAAGATCTGTGTTTTCAAAAATGCCCACTAATTTTGGATGCCTCAGTTTGAGAAACTTGTGGCCTGATTTTTTTCAGAGATGTTGAAAACTCCCTGTAGTGTATTCATGACTATTAATAGAAATCACCTAGAGTTGTGGGTGATCAGTATCTCTGCAGATCAGGCTGCAGAGATGTCAAGCTGAGTATCCAAATATTGAGACACCCAAAATTCATAGCCACTTTTAGAAAATTTAAGCCTTAGCTGCTCTGTGCCTCAGTTTTTCCAATTGCTAAATGGGGATAATTATTTCCCAGGGCTGTTGTGATTGTTTATTTGTAAAACATTTTGAGATCCTTGGATTGTGCTATATAAATGCAAATGATGGTTCTTCTTATAATAAGGTACTGTATTTCTTCAGTTTTTATCCTAATTTATGGCTGTACTAAATATTTTTTACTTTCTCTGAGGTGAATATCAGTTCAGTTAACAATGAGAGTGTTCTGTATAGTCATAGCATATAATCAGTCCTTTAAAGGGACCCTGTCCGGTTAATAATATACAAATATAAAGTGCTTTACCTATGTTACCAAATAACACATCTGATTATGAAAACTGCTACTTCATACTGCTTTTTACTTTTGCATTTTGTTCAGTTTAGGCAGTACAGACAGACTAGTCATTTTCATTTTCTGATTCTCATTATTAGCACGAAGCTGCAATAGAAATGCACAAACCTCAGCGGAAAGTTTTAAAAGCAAACAAAGCTGATTTATTGACATTTAAAATATTAATGAATACATTAATGTTTGCAAAATGTTGGTTATAACTCATCTCCTCCCCACCATTTATGGATTTAAACTATCTGACATGGTCCATTTTTAAGAGCAGGACCTAGTAGTGTTATGATTTTAGATATCCTTTGATTATCCAGCAATGAAGATATACAGAGTATAATGTTTATTTGTAATCACAATGACATTCTTTACATCTGAATGAGTATTTTTGTACAAAACAGAGTTAAATGATTCAACCTCTTGGGTCAGTGCAGAAAATCTCTGGATTTTGGGAAGATATATGGTCCATCTTCCATTAGAAGAAATTATGAAAATTAGTCTGAACGAAGTAAGTAGAAAAATGTGTTTGGATGTATCAGTTATCCAGTGATGTGATAGAATGATCACAAGCACAAACTTAAAAATGAAAGATTGTGTATGTTTAAAATGACTTAGTTGCAAACTAAATCCAAATGTTCAGTTGATCATTTATTAATGATCCACTCCACTGCCTCTTTTAAAATTGAAAAATGTACAACATCCATAAGTGCTTAATTAGATGCGTATGCTTGTCATTGTCTCTTTCCCACGATCTATCTCCATCAAAACTTCCATAGGCTGCACTGGGAGCTCTTCAGATGAGGCAGGATCAGGCCCCATATTAGATTGCAAATTATTTAGGTATGATCAGGGCCGCCAAGAGCGGGTTTGGGCCCAATGAAAATTTTTTTTCGGGCCCCCCAGCAAGGGCAGACGGGCTAAACAGGGCCGACGAGAGGGGGGGAAGCTGGGCCCCGGGCCCCCTTCCAGACTGCCGGGCGCCGGTAATTTGTACCGGCTTCCCCCCCCTCTCGTCGGCCCTGGGTATGATACAGAACTACTCTATCTTTGCCTTTTTAAACTTTGTATTATCCAAATTGCTCTTTGTGCCATCTGTGTAATCTGAAAGGAGGCAGATGATAGTTTATATTATCAAACATGTATTAATGTCTTCAGTTTGTATAGATTCCTGATAATATGCTTTTGTTTGTACTAATTAGATGAGACTATTCATAAGCTATGACAATGCAACAAAGCAGCTGGATACAGTGTATGATATCACACCAGAACTCGCGCAAGCTTTTCTAGAAAGAATAAACTCATCAGGATTTGATCTGAGAAACACTTCAACTATCTACAGGCAAGCAAGACTTATTTTCATTTTTAGCTGTCTTTGAAAATGCTTTTCTGGAGCGAAGTGGAGGGAAGGGAAGGGAGAGACTGGATGCTGCATGGGATTGTTAGAACATCATAGTCTTTTACTTCTAAGTTGCTGGTTGAAAACTGCCACTGGTTAGTAATAACCAAGAGTTGTTGCCATCTGATGAATTTTTGAAAGTGCTTCTAAAATAACCTGATGGTCTCACACCAGCTTCCTTGTGGACAGGTGTCCATGTTATTAGTAGCGCCCAAGAATCAGGATTCCATTGTGCTGGGCATCATATAGACAAATAAGATAAGATATTCCCTGCCTGAGCGAGCTTGCAACCTATATGTCAGGCATAATTTCACAGGTGGATGAAACACTCAAAAAAGGTGTGTGTGTGTGTGTGGGGGGGTAGTTTAGGAGGATGAAGTTACAATAAAACAAATTAGTCTTTAGCAGAAAAGAAGACTCAGCTAGCCACCTGCCTAACCATTGCGTGATGGTATTGATCTGTAGGCATTATGGCAGAATAGACTTTGAGGAGGGAATCACACATGCACTAGCCACCACCACCACAAGTGTCATTAATTGATACCCACATTACCAGTTGTAGCAGAGAGGCCAAGGAGGAAATAGGTAAAAAGAATGATCTAGCCTCCCCACTTTAGTGGGCTCTCAGAGGCATAGGCGCCAACTCTGTGGGTGCTCCAAAAAAATAGTGGGTGCTCAGCACCCACCGGCAGCCCCGTGGATCAGCTCCTCCCCCTCCCTCCCAGCACCTCCCGCCTGCCTCAGATCAGCTGTTTAGCAGCATGCAGGAGGCACTGGGGGGAGGGGGAGGAGCAAGGTTGGGGCGCACTTGGGGGAGGGGGCAGTGGAGAGGCGGGGTGGGAGCTTGGGGGAAGGGGCGGAGTGGGGGTTGAGTACCCCCCAACAACTCATAAAGACGGTGTCTATGCCCTCAGTATTGCATTGAGTCACATTTGCATGCATTGCTGACCTTCTTGTGACTGTTCTGTGGGTAAACAGAGGATCTCCATCTTCAGGGCTGTCAAACCAGCACTAAACTCACTTTAATAAGAATAGCAATCAGAATGAACATGAACCTTTCTCATGAATACTCAGTGTGAACCACCTGCAAGAACATTTTGTTCCTTTACATTTATATTACATTTTGTCATATAACTGATCCTATTTAGTCCCAAGACACCACTCTGGAGTTGTTTGCAGCCCCCTGAGGCAATTCCTTGGACTTTTCAAATTTATAAAGAATAGGCTTTATGACTCCAATTCTTTTTTCATTACACCAGTGGAACTTTATTCACTTCAGTGGAGTTATTCCTGAATTACACTGGTGGTAAGTGAGAGGAGAACCAGGCCCACCATGTATATTTCTGTGTCAAGAATGAGGGGGGGAAAATCTCACAAATGGTTTTACTTACCCATGCAAGGTGGCAACTTCTTACAAACTGGAGGAATGTCACGCTCCAAAGTCCTTAATATATTCCATTTTACAACACCCTTATTTTATTTTACACATTTTAACCCTATTAATGCTCTTTTAAGAAGTAATATTATGTGCATTATTTATTGCTGCTAATCCCAAGGGAGATTAGGAGCCTTTGGTGGCAATGCAGTAGTGCATCAGATGGTAACTATTTGTTATAGAAGTGCGGTTATAGATACTTTGTTGTTTTGCCTGTTAGTCTGATGATGATGTGCCATGACTTCTGTTGGGCCACTAAAACAGTGGGTTGTTACATTGCTAAGCGATTTGCTGTTGAGGGACTAGAGGAAGTAAAAACCGTCTGAACCCATCTACACTACAGACTTTTACCAAGTTTGTGACTAGGCTGCAGCATAGCTAGCAGCTGGTTCAGTTCATGTCCATAAACCACATAGTTTAGACACCAATCCTGGTGGGCCCATGTTCTGCATATTGATCCTGTCTGCGAGCAGGGCTATAGCATGAATGTCAAGCTGTAGCTGCACTCTCCTGTTGTTCCAGCCTTATGTAAATGGGATTGCTAACAGGTTGGAAGATTAAATATTGGGGCAAGGCCAATATTGTAGCCTTTTTTGCTCATTTGATGACTAATCATTGACTGTAAGTGCAGTAGAAGTAGAAAATGCTCATCAGAGAGTGCTGATATTTTACCATGACTAGGATATGACCATCAGGTCAAATGTGTCCATGTGGCTGATGCACAAAGGTTCTGTCAGCCTGACAGCTGAAATCATGCATTCCACAAATGCCTCTGGAAATGGCTGTTTACAGCGTGTTTTTCCTAACCAGTGTGGACAGATTTTTTCTTTCTATGTTATGAAACTCTGCTATAGACTTAACCAGGAGGGTGCTGAGTGAAATAGTCTGTAGCGAAGCTTTGTAAAACAGTTACGTTTTACAAGCTTGCAGTAACTGTGTTTGAACTTTGTGTTCTTAACATAGTTTCAGTTACTGGATCGACTAAGCCAGAAGGGTATTAGGCATGTAATCCTCAGCCATACAGACAGTTGTATGCCCTGCCCATGCTAGGAAACAAAGGCATGTTTAATACAATATAATAGAATATCAGGATTGGAAGGGATCTCAGGAGGTCATCTAGTCCAACCCCTTGCTCAAAACAGGACCAATCCCCAACTAAATCATCCCAGCCAGGGCTTTGTCAAGTCTGACCTTAAAAACCTCTAAGGAAGGAGATTCCACCACCTCCCTAGGTAACCCATTCCAGTGCTTCACCACCCTCCTAGTGAAAAAGTTTTTCCTAATATCCAACCTAAACCTCTCCCACTGCAACTTGAGACCATTACTCCTTGTTCTGTCATCTGGTACCACTGAGAACATTCTAGATCCATCCTCTTTGGAACCCCCTTTCAGGTAGTTGAAAGAAGCTATCGAATCCCTTCTCATTCTTCTCTTCTGCAGACTAAACAATCCCAGTTCCCTCAGCCTCTCCTCATAAGTAATGTGCTCCAGACCCCTAATCAAACATCACCTCTGCCTCCCCCTGCCTCTGAAAATGGTTGTCTTGTGAGGGTAAATAGTACAACAGAGCATTGCAAATGGCTACAGTCATTCTGTTGGGTATCAATTGGATTTTCTTACAACTGCTGTTGAACAAATCTACGTCCAGTGGAGCAGCCACATAACTCTGCCCGTGTGGTGGATAGGAAGCTATGCTAGATGTGAAACATGGTAGATTTTTATTTATTTAGATTTAAAATGATAAAATAAAACATATCCAAGACTTTAGATGCCCAGCACATTAATTAATTATACAATACAGTGAAATCCCAGCAGTATTAAAATAATAATTCCAATCGGAACTCAGCCTGTCAGACACCTACAGAGCATCCTATCCATCCCCTTCAACCTTTCTAAAGTGGGGATTATACCCAAAATCCTTCCAAAGGGAGCAAATTCCAAAAGTGGACTCCTTCAACTGAGAGAACTGCCACAACATATTGAGTCATTAACCTAAGTTCTGACAGCAAACGCTTCCCAACTGATTTTAACAGAGTACAAGAGAGTGTAGGTCTCAGACCATTCAGGGCTATAAAGATTGTAATTCAAGGTGTTTGTGACAACTAGAAGTGATCAGGAAGCTAGTTAAAGACTATGAGCACAGGAGCTGCATTCATGTATCTGCAGTTAGCTAACTCATTTCTGGTCTCCCATACAGGTTAGGCTTGTTGGTTTGTTTTTATGATGATATGGAACAAATGGATGCCATTGTGGCACGGGTTTTACTTCATCAAATGATGAAATGCAATCAACTGAGAGGCTTCCAGGCTGATGTTTATAAGGTGTGTATTTGTTCACTCTTGTGTGAACTATCCTAGCTAATCTGTTTCTCACCCTCCCCTTTCTAGGATAAATTTCTTCTTTAGAATCCAACAAGAAAAGAGTGACAAATCACTGACCTGCAAGGAATACATAAAAAAGTACTTGAATAAGTAATGCAAAAGATAAAAGCCCATTGACGCTTTTAACGGCATTTAGTCCTCTCAGCCTGTTTCCTCACTCTTCATATTTATTTGCAATCTGTGGGTCTACTTCAGGATTTCTGTGAAGTAGGTTCTTGCTAAATGCTTGCTTCTGGTGCTGATGGTTAGTCAGAAAACCCCTGATAATGTTTGGGTAACAATGGAAATTAGATGTTGGCAAACCTCCCTGCTCTTAAATACAACTTCATGCTCTGCATCTGCCTTTTCTTAATGTAGCTCAAAACTCAACTCCTAGACATTGCAATGCAAAACCAGACCTTGAATGATACCCTTGGGTCTCTGTCAGATGCGGTTGTTGGATTGACTTCAAGTCAGCTGGACTCTTTGTCACCTGAAGCCGTGCATAATGCTATTTCAACATTAAACCAAGTCTCTGGATGGGCAAAAAGCCAAATTATGGTTTTATCCAGCAAATACCTCACTTCTGAAAAGGTACATTTTGGGATTTTTCTGATATAACTTTATCACATTTGATAAAAACAAAGTGCAGCACCCTTTTTTTCAACTGCAACTGTTGATTTTGAAAAGTTTGGAATCCAGAGTTTTACTCTATCATTTATTCTCAGTACAAGATTTCTGTAATGCTGTCATTGACAGAGCTGGTCAGAAAATTCTGTTTAAACAATGTTTTAACACAAAATAGGAAAATATAGTGCCTAAGATATAACTTGACATAGGAAGAATGTGCATTTTTAGTACACAATTTTACTTTCAGTTCTGAGTTGCTGCCACAATTAGCTGAACTTTAAGAAATGTTAAAACTGTTACTGGAGGTTCTACATTCCAAAGGTGAATTTTAGACAAGAAACATATTGCACATCTAGTATTAATGGTTCTGAAATTTTACTTTAAAAATTTCTGCTATACGTGGATTTGAAAACTTCCCCTTTTGTTTCCTCTGATCTCTGTATAGGTTTTATCATTTTATAACATTAGTCAAATGGGTGCTTTGGTGACTGGAATTAGTACTCAATCATTCTACAACATGAACCCAAAGGAGCTCTCTCAAGTTATTAGAGGCACCTTATCCCAGTACGCCTCTGATTTATCACCTGCACAGCAACAAGGTATCCTCACTAAGGTAATAATAAATTCTTAATCCCCCTCTCCAGCTGCACCAAAGCACAATGACCTTATATGCAGAACATGATTTTTTTTAAATACTGTCAATTATATGTGGATTTTGGCTGAATTGTTCACTGAAATAATTACTTCCTATTTGTATTCTGTTTTCCTCTCAAACGCCAAATACACTTAAAAAGTTATGTACTTTACCCTCTGTCATTCAGTAACATGTTAATTCTGAGTAATGAAGTAACTCTTTACCTGCAGTCTCTTAAGGAATATTACATTGAATTGAAAGACTTTAGTCAAATCCTATTAATCTGGAAATAAACTCTAAGTCCCATGTACTATCTTTTTTCCTCTTTATTAGATGCTTGCATCTAGAGATCTTTCCTCAGCAGTCACAGATATACAAGGAGCTTTTTTTAAAGAAGTATGTCTTTCTGATTTATGGAAGGAAACTGGTTTTAACTCTTCAATAGTAAAAGAAAAAGAATTACGAAAGAGCCAGGTAATGAGTAGTTATAGTATTTCCATTTCCACTGTGACTGATGCCTTTATAAATACAAAAAATAGATTTCCTCTGAAGCACAGTAAAACACTTCAAGACAATTTTTTTAATTTTTAAAGGGGTTCTCTCTTGATTAGGATCCCAGGCCACATTTCTCCAATAGAAAAAAAGTCATCATTACTATTGTTTTCCCTTCCTACTCCATTTTCAGAGATGTGTTCTGTTGCTTACTGGACAATGGGAAGAGTAGAGATAGAGACGCATAAATTCAGAATGAGATTGGAGAATATGGGTAGAAGGAAGGAATCAATCCAAATATGCTTTGATGAACCCACAACCAAAGGTCTCACTGACCTGGTCAGCATTATAAGGAATTTTTATATAAGAATAAACTGTTCTTTAATATACTAGGCACAAAGCTTGTCAAGATTCTGCCACATATTTCTTCTTCCTGTATTTTGTGTAATTGCCACTTGCATTTGAAACTAATCCTGTAGTCTATACATAGAGGTATCATGATCATTGTCTAACCTACATGCCATCACTTAAGTAAGTGATAATGATTATTCCTGTAAATAGGGGTTGCAGGGCTTGGGCCTCACAATCATGTTTAATGCTTTTAAAATTCATACGAAAGATACTACAGTATTTCCTTGAGCTATCATACAAATTACCCAGGATACACTGTCATGTATTTTTAATTTCAGGCCTTGTTTCTCTATGAATTATTGTCTAAGAAAACAACAGCTCCTGCTGACCTCTTAAGGTATGGATACTAGACTCACTGTTTCACACCCAGGTGAAATGCGTTTGAAGCCTCATTTTGTTATCAGAGTGGCAATGAAACAAAGAGTCTTCTATAACTCTCAAAATATTTTACATTTATATAGCACCTTTCATCTCATGGGACCCCAAGCCCCTTCATCTTTCTCATAAAGAGGAGCCCTTAAGCTCAAAACATATATGAAAAGACCCCCAAAGTTCTTGATCAACATTTTTCAGTTTAGGCTCAGCTCTGCTTTCTGATGGCTTTAATGATTCATTATCCGAGAAGGCCATGAAGAGGCGGGGAGGGGAGGTGAAATGAAGAGGAGGGCACAAAGGTGGGGAGGAATGAAGAGGTGTCCACAAGGGGTTCTTTCTTGGGAATTGGTCTGTAGAATGAAAGAGATGAAGATCCTCTGCCCTGGATCATGCTAACAAATTCATGAAATCATGTGTTGTTCTCTCTATCAGTATAGGGCAGTTGGTGAAAGGAGTAACATGCCAGCAGATTGAGCGTATGAGCACCGACTCTTTTCTAAATAATTTCAGATTTTTTGAAAAGAATCTCCAGTTGCTTTCTCCATATCAGGTAAAATTGGAATCATAATAGTGTGTGTGTATTTTTCTATATACATAATCTAATACACAAACTGTAAGTGGATTAGAGCAGGGTGAATTCATAAATTTTTTTCAGTGAATTTCAAATCTTCTGTGTGAACTGTCCATTAACAGTTTCAATTTTCACTATTTCATTTGTTGTTCAAGAATTAATTGCAGAATTATTTCTGCAGTTCATTCTTGATTTGGAGCTAATTCATGAATAATCTATTTAAAACTCATACAAACCCTGATATGCACCCTACCATGGGCCTTTTCATCTCTGGCACACAGGAAGAGGAAGCTACAAACAATTTTGTAGAAATTGCGTGCATGAAAAAACTCTCTGAAGATAAGCATAATTCTACATATGCTAATTTTTAAAATGTAATAAACACCATATCTGCATTCTTCCTCGGAATTCATAAGTGCTTAAGATTCTAAATATTTTGTTTTCAGGTTAACTGTTTGGCTTGGAAATTTTGGAAAGCCTCCAACACATCTATCCCTCCCTTTCTCTTATCAGTGCTTCCGTAAGTTCTTCTTGTAGTATGCATGGCAATATGTTCCAGTTAATCCTCAACAGCTTTTTTTACTTAACCATTTTAGTGCCAGAGAAGTGGATGACTCAAGCAAATGATAGTTTTATATGTAAGTCACTGGTTCCAGCCAAATCAGTATCAACCAAAAGTTGTTACCATTTGATGTGTGTTCAGTGATTTGTGTGAAACATGTCAATTTTAATCCCTGGTTCCAATCGCTTCATGAGAACCATCACACTTGGAATTTATTGATGCATGTAGAACTGTTATAAAGACTGAATTGCCTTCTCGCCCTTTTGAAGTGGTCTCTCTCCAGGCAAGATTGAGGCACATTGACAGGGTATTGTGTGGAAAGCTTGCGCTCTACCTGCTCTATGAATGAACAGAGGACTTAATTCTCTAGGCCTTTCCGTTCATCACCTTTCATAATTGCTAAATTCACTTACATTTGTTTATTTTTTGTTTAAAGATACAGACATTTTGTGATGCCTAACTTACCAAGTAGAGCTGTTGAGGGTGGGGGAGTTTAGTATGCCTCATGGAAAAATTTGAAAAATGAATTTTTTAATTTCATTTGAAATTTTCAGTGAAATGGGGTGTTGTAACAAATTTAAAAAAAGATTGTTTTAATTTTTCAAAACATTTCTGTTTGTTCTGCTGGGAACACTCTCTCTCTTTGGGGGATGGGCGGGGAAGAGCAGGGTGAAAAAGTCAGTGGTTCATTTCTCCCTTCCTTCCTCCTGCTCATGAAATTTGTAATGAAAAACTAAAATTTCTTACTTAAATGTAAATAATTCCTTTTGGTTGAAAGAGGTTTTTCTATCAGGGAAAAAAACTTTTGATGGAAATGTTTGGATAAACTCTGGTACCAGGCATGTCTGACAGAGACCCGCTTATGTTGCATCATCTTCTATTCCATCAGAAACAGCTGGTATACTCTGATGCTCTTGACTTCACAGGACTGCTCATTGAGAGCACAGAAACATTTGGAGAGCCTGGCTGGCATAGCTTTGGGATTTGATTCAATTCTAAAAGGCTGTCTGCCACTCAGATGGGAAAACCACATAACTTTGGTTTCATTTGGCAGCCCTTCTTAGAGTGACATGTTCCAAAAATTCTTATCAGTAATCCACCCACTGCATCTTGACTCATTAGAGAGATGAGAAATGCTCGCCTCCATTGTAGGTTTTTGAAGCTATATTTGCTTTTGAGTCCTCTAAAAGGTGCCAACTGGAGGATTTATTGTTTTTGTGTTAACTGTTTACAAGAGTGTTTTTTCCCCTATAAAATATTCTGTTCAATTTAGCTGTGCTGGCCATGCCTGCATTGGTAGTGCTATCAAGCTCTGCTACATACTTGCATTTTATTTTATAAAATAAATTAAAAACTACCTTTGAGGAGTTCACTTGCAAAGGGTGACTTTGGAATGTATTCTGACTTTATCACAATGGTCATTATGTAGTAAAGCTGCTTAGTCAGCCCAGTTGTCTAGAGATAGCATAGCACATTGCCATATGGGAAATCAAAACTGGATGTTGTTTGGTCCTTGCCTCCAGCATAGGGAGAGACTGGGAGCACGGCAGACTAGTGGTTCTCAAACATCTCTCTGTGGCCTGTCAGTAGTCAGCAATTTGAGTCTCTAGAGGTGTCACGCACTACTCCTGACAGGGTGATAGTGGTAGGCTTGCATTACTCTCTAGCAATCCCTCTGGCCAACCCAGGAGTCTTTTCAGAGCCCGCACCCATTCTTTTACACTATATAATGGAATAACCAGTAAAGAGAGCTGTCAGTGCAGAAACCTTCTATAACCTTTATGTTCATGCATTTGTCTTACCCATTTCTAAATAAAATAAAAATGGGTAGACAAGTCCTTTGACTACAGCAGCTCTCATTCCCCTTAGGATACAGGATGTCTACACTGCAACACCTGCAGCTGGCCCATGATAGCTGACTCAGGCTTGCAGGGCTCTGGCCTTGAGACTGTTTCATTGCAGTGTAAACGTTCCAGGCTCAGGTTGCAACCTAAGTTCTGGGACCCTCCCGCCTCGCAGGGTTCTAAAGCCTGCGCTCCAACCTGAGCCCGCACATCTACACCAGGGTTATGTATGGATGCTTTGTCTGGCAAGTCAACCTGGAGCTTGGATCCTGGCTCACACTCCAGTCAGAGATGTCATCTGGTTGGGCCTTTTCTCCTTAGGCAGGGCAGGGTTGTGGTAATTTCATCTCAATGTGCTGATCCGATGCAGTTGATTTCAGGAGCTAATGAAAAGCCAAGAGAGTGAGAGATATAATAGGAGAAAATAAGGGTGCAGAAAGTAACACAAAGGGAAGGGAAACAGAACAGGATATTGTATGCACCTCTGCAGTGCAGGTAATTAGGTATCCCCACTGATGGGCTGAGGACTGGGCTCAGGAATCTCAGATGAAAAACAAAGTTCTTAAAACAAGAATAAGGCCTGCTGGCCTTCCTTTCATGAAGAAAGTCTTCTGCTCTGCTCTGCTCTTTCTGACCTGGGATTGGGGAAGATGAGAACTGAGATGGCTAGAGATGAGCGTGTGGGGATGTGTTTGGGAGATATGAGGGGTTTTTTTCCCCAAAAGTGTCTTTTTATTAACCCCCCAAAGGAAAAAGTCTCCTCATTATTTTGCCCACCAGTTAGGTCTAATATCCACCGTACCAATTTTGGTTAATTAATTTCCGGCATCACATCTTCTTACCAAGCATGATTTCAATAGTCCTTGAACCATATCAATAAGCCCTCTTTGTTTGGCCTATTCCAGTTTCTCTATCTGTTTTTCTTGTTCTTAACATTCACTATTAAAAACAACTTGACCTATTTTCCACAGTTAGTTTCCAAGCAGGCAAAAAGTTATAGGCTATTGTGACATCTTATGAACTCCCACATACTTTTTCCATTTGCACTCACAATTGGGATACATTTTTAGGCCCAATAATACCAACAGGCCATATCTATTCTAAATGAAGTCCAATGAAAACCTGTATGAAATATTCTAATATCATTTACTATTTTTGGCACCTCGGAGAACAAGCAGAGACATAGTCCCTCTCCCAGAAAGCACACAATGTAGATTTGACGTGACAACTAGGGAGCGTCAAGCAGACCCAATAAAAAGAGAGGGAGACGGAAGGACAAGACTGACCAGGAAAAGCTCACATGGTGACTTTGATGTGCACCTTGAGTGTTCCTTTAAAAGTTAACAGTATATTATTTCCCCCTCATCCCCTTCGTTTCTTGTAGGTAAGAAGGCAGATTTGAGTTCTGGGGAGGGATTTTTGTTAAAGAAAGTTAATGTTCACAGCCAGTAACTGCTTAACCTGCGTCTGACTTTGAGGAGAGGCTTCCAAAATACCTACAGGGATTAATTTACATTATGGAATAATGACCTGCAAAAGTTCAGCTCAGGATAAGATACTGGCATATAGGAACATGCACACACCTACTTTTCGGTTGTGATCTTCCCTGTGTTACTGATGTAACCCCTCAAATGTAAGTGTTATAATAAGAGAGTGGTCCAAGTTACAGTGTTCAAATTGGGATCCAAACTTCCCCAGGGTGCTCAAATCCAGGTGCTCAGATCCATTCTAGAGAACTGGACCAATCACCAAGTACAGATGAGGTCTGAACTTCCCCAATGTTCTGGAGAGCTCCTATCCAGGGTTCTAGTTCAAACTCCTCTCTAGGTATAATCAAAATATCTCAAAGAACCTACAACACCACTTCATAGAACCTTTACAGAGAAGGACATGAACAGTGCTGCTTGAATGAGGTAATAAGTTTATAATTGTGGGCCAAATTCAGAAGCCACATGTAAGTTAGACCAGTGGTCCGGGGCCCCCTGGGCAAGCAGGTTTTAGGGGGTCCGCAAACCAGGGCCAGCATTAGACTTGCTGGTGCCCAGGGCTGAAAGCCGAAGCCCCACCATGCAGGGCTGAAGCCCAGGGCTCCGAGCCCCACCACCTCGGGCTGAAGCCGAAGCCTGAGCAACTTAGCTTCGCGGGTGCCCCCTACGGCATGAGGTCCCAGGCAAATTGCCCTGCTTACTACTCTCTAACGCAAATCCTAGCTTTTATATGCAGAAAAACTGTTGCGGCACAGGTGGCACATAGAGTTTTTATACCATGTTGGGGAGGGTGCCTCAGAAAAAAAAAAAAAAAAAGGTTGAGAACCCCTGAGTTAGACTCCCTTAAGCTCAGACTGCCTTGACTTACATGCTGAAGAGCTGGAAGAAGGTATAAGCATAGGTACTGGAACTAGGGGTGCTGGGGTTGCTGCCGCACCCTCTGGCTTGAAGTGGTTTCCATTATATACAGGGTTTACACTTTGGTTCAATGGCCCTGAGCACCCCCACTATAAAAATTGTTCCAGCACCCCTGAGTGTAAGTGGAGACTACTTTAACTTACACCTTTTTCTAGCTCCTCAGTATGTAAGTTATGCCAACGTACCCATCTCTGAATGTGGCCCTGTCACTGTGGTCTTCACATGCATTACTAGGTAGAGCTGAAGTCCAGCTTTACAAACTAAGAAGTGGTTGTTGTTTTTTTAACTCCTTCTCCAGGGCTCAGTATCTGGAATCCATTTCAGGCACTTCGTGTGTCCCTTTCCTGATAAGTCTGGGGAAGACTGAACTGGATCTTATCATTGTAAACTTGTACAAAAAGAATACAGTCCTACAGAAGGTACAGGAGTGTCTGGTAAGCATGATACTTTTCTTTTGGGTGGGAAAAAGTGCAACAAAACAAAAGCCACTTTTGCAATTACCCTCAATTGGGATGGTTTCTGCATCACAAGGTAAAATAAGTGCTACTTTAACATTGAATAGGAAGTTCTGCATTGTGGCTTTGTCAGATTTGTGTTTTCACTGTAACACAATACTTGCAATTTCATATTGTGCTTGACCTTATAATCCATGGACTCTACAGAAATAACCATATTGCGACATGGCTGGGACACATGGTATGGCCAAACCATATTACAATATGGCTTGTTCCTGTCTGTGGCCTTGTCTGTACTGGCATCTTTCAGGAAATCTCCCAGTGGTGCAGCTTTACCTGTGGTAGCAGTGGTGGTAGAGCTAGAGTAGACATGGCTTAGGGATGGTCCTCTAGACCTCAGGGTTAGCCAATACAGTGGTATAGACACTAGCAGCTGGTCTAGACTAGTGCTCCCCACATTACTAGCACTTAGGGAGCTGCATTGGTGTTAGCCGTATGGTGGGAGACTTCTTGGACATTCTCAACATTAGATGCTAAGTGGATAGAAAATAGTGTTATAACCATGTTTGAGAACCATATCTTATCCTAGGCTTTCTACCACGGTTTAAACATTGTTATCTATAACAAGGTCTCATTGTTTCCTTGTGCTCTCCCATTGGTTTGTATCCACCTGTTTTCTCTTGTCTTATACTTAGATTGCAAGCTGTTTGGGGCAGGGACTGTCTTTTTGTTCTGTGTTTGTACAGTGCCTAGCACAATGGGGTCTTGGGCCATGACTAGGGCTTCCTAGACCCTACCATAATACAAATACTTTTTAGTAGTAATAATAACATAACATGTTATTTTTTTCATCCACATGGGTAGAAACAGGATATATGTTATAACAGTGCTGGGCCACAACTGTTCCATAACCACGTTTACACATGCTTAGCTTTGTAGTGTAGTCAGGATCTTTCTGACTCACACATGAGTAAGGACTGCAGAATTGGGTCCATGTCTCCACGTGCTGAAAAAAAGAGGCATTTATATTTAAGGAGTAAGCGAAATTGCCTTGTAGAAATTCCAGTGGAGCCAAGCATTAGTCCACTCTAGTCTTAGGACCACGCTAGTGCAAAATATGTGTGATGTTCTGGACCATGTAAGCCCCATAGCAGACTGTAGATACTGGCTTAGCAGCCTGCCTGTTTGTTCAGAACAAAGGTCAAATGGCTGCGGAGGGCCAAAAATTCATGCAACTCCCTGGTTTTGCAGAGTTGTTTTCAGTACAGCTCAGGGGGATTATTGCTAATGCTTCTTTATGGTTTAAAGCTGTTTAGCTCAACAAATACAATTCCTTCACTCTGATTTAAAGCAAAAGAAAGCCTATATTTCCTGCTTGTTCCTCTCTGTTGTAGCTAGTACTGTATTTCTTATAAGCACATCAGTATCTATCCAGCTGTGTTCTCTTCTAAACTGTACAAATACTTATGTTCTCTTCTTCCCAATGATTTTTATTGTTCTCCGTCCAAGACGTAAACATTTCTTAAAAGCTATATTCAGTCCCCTGCATGGTCAAAGTGTTCGCATGAGAAGCCATTGCCGCATGCATTGAGTTGGTGAGGACAGCACACACTTGGAAACTTTTTACACCAAGAAACATATCCTGTTTCTCCAACCTTTGCTGATCCTGAGCAGCTGTACCAGGCACAGGCTATTCCCCAGGAGAGGGAAATGGATGGTCTTTTCTCCCAGGCTGCAAAGTTGCATCAGCACTGTTCTGTGACTGCTGCTGTAAACCTTGAGGCTGTAACAGTCCTGCTGCTATTGCATCCTTGCTGTATGAGGGAAATCGGCTGGTTGATCCATGTAGCAGCAGATGCTTATCCCGTCACACAGTACTGCTCTGCACCATAAACCTCAATGCAATGACATGCAGGGAGAGACCCTGCAGAGGAAGGCTCTGTGGCACTAGGGTGACCAGATGTCCCGATTTTATAGGGACAGTCCCGATTTCTGGGTCTCTCTCTTATATAGGTTCCTATTACCCCCCACCCCCTGTCCTGATTTTTCACACTTGCTGTCTGGTCACCCTATGTGGCACTCAGGGTTTGTGCCCACCCATTCCAGCACAGACTCCAGGAAACCTTGCTCCCTGGTCTCCACATGGCAGAGCTGCACCAGTTTTGCTGCATCGTGGGTATTCAGTGGATATGGAGGAGGGGGCAGGATTTTGCTCTAATTGAGAACTATGCTTGTTGTTTTGCTTGGTTCAGTATTTACTGGACAGAGCTTGCACTCCACACTCCTTCCTGCACCCCAACCCACAGCTCCAGGCTCAGCCCGGAGCCCCCTCCCACACTCCGAATCCCTCGGCCCCAGCCCCAAACCCTCACCCCCTGCCCCAGCCCGGTGAAAGTGAGTGAGGGTGGGGGAGAGCGAGCAACAGAGACCGGGGGGATGGAGTGAGCGGGGCAGGGCTTTGGGGAAGGGGCGGGGTAGATCCTGGGTTGCACTTAAATTCAAAAAGTGACCTTGTGCGTAAAAAGGTTGTAGACCACTGATCTAGATATTTGCCTACTTTTACAACAAGCTACATAAAAAGCACTAGCAAAGTCGGTACAAATTAAAATTTCATACAAACAATGACTTGTTTATACTGCTCTATATACTATATACTGAAATGTAAGTACAATATTTATATTCCAGTTGATTTATTTTATAATTATATGGTAAAAATGAGAGAGTAAGCAAATTTTCAGTAATAGTGTGCTGTGACACTTTTTTGTGTTTTTATGTTTGATTTTGTAAGCAAGTAGTTTTTAAGTGAGGTGAAACCTGGGGGTAGACAAGACAAATCAGACTCCTGAAAGGCATACAGTAGTCTGGAAAGGTTGAGAGTCACTGGATTAACCCACCTGCGCATCTGCCATTGTTTTGTGAGCAAACAGTTACTGAAACTCCCAGGCTGCGCAGTACAATACCTGGTATTAACTTTACCAGTGAGGTAAACACATCAACTTTGGCCTCTTTGTTTCAGAACAGTTCCATCAGTGATGAATATGACGTGGACATACTTGGAAATCTAATCTGCCATTTACCTCCAGCAATTATACGCGATGGAATATCCCTGCGGGCCATGGCAATAGCCCTTCACCAATTCAGATTCTGCCGACAGCTCAGCCATGAACAAAAGACTGAAATTAAATACAAACTTACTGAGTTATATGGGTAAGATATTAGACATGCAGTTTTTCTTTTGCTGGGGTTAATCCATATAAAAACTCACCATTTGCTTTGTCCAAAACAACCTGCATTTGAAAAATCCTAACCCTATGTACTTGTCTGAATTTGCAAGGCCCTACACTCAACTGATGACATTTCTCTGTTTGCCTGTAACATGATAACTTTTGAATGATGCATCAATTCCAACATTTCAGAGAATGTTCTAGGAACCAATGGGCAGAACCCTACTGATTCTTGGGGGAAGTGGAATATTGGAAGGGGGGAAATGGAAGGTGCAGAGAGGCCCTGCCCTCTGTTCATCAGAGTCCCAGCTTCAAGCACCTCTGGAATTGTAAAGATCTGAATTGGTTGATGGCACCAGTTAATGTCTTCTAGCATAACAATATCCCTGCTCATCTCTGCTTATCCTCCCAATAGAGTTGAACATGTTGGCACTGAATGACTTACCTTCTGGACATAAAGAAGAGAAATAAGAAGGGTGGGAGAAGGAGGGGGCACACGGAGCCCCAGGAATGGGAGGGGAGCACAGGGCTCCTGGGTGGAATGGGGTTTCACACAGAGCCCCTGACATGGGGCGGGAGCATGGAGAGTGCGGGACATACAGATTCCCTGGCGGGGGGAGAATGGAAGACCCTAGTATGGGTGGAAGGAGGGAATGGGGGTGCACAGAGTCAGCCTCTGGCATTGGGGGAGAAGGGGAAACCTTGGAATAGGGAGAGGAGAGAATGGGGGGGGGGCATGCAGAGCTCCTGGTATGAGAGAGGGGTGGGGAGGCTGCAGCAAGTCCCTGATGCCAAATAGAAGGAAACAGAGGGGACTGGGAGGGTAGCACACAGGAAGCTTGCTGGGGAGGGGGGAGTAGTGAGATGCAAGGGGAGCCCCAAGTGTGTGCAATTAGTGCAGTTTAAAGAAGCAACAAAGTGTGAGCCCCACTAATGTTAATTCATAGCTGTCATACTAGAAGACTAATTTGAACCTAACTCATATATCAGTTATGCAAAGAAAACTATCCCAAATCCCCACATTATAGGAATACACAATTTCTCTCTTGTGGTCTCTTGTTCCCTTTGGAAGAATCTCATGTTTGAAGGCAGAGCCTGAACACAAAATCACTGCTCCTTAGTCATCACTTACCTAAGCTGTGCATGCAATCTTTTCCCCTTCTATTCAGTCACTTGAGACTGCTGATTATTTTTTGTTGCTCTTCTTTGAATTTCCTCCAAAATGTCAGTATTTTTCTGGTAATGAAGTGCTTGGAACTGAATATATTAAAGAAAGTATTAAAAATGACTTTATTTTTCAAATGTAAGTTGAATGTCAGTTTTACTGAACACTGGGTTTTTTCAGCTTTTAAAATATAATGCCTGTGCACTTTTCAATCTTGGCACACATTCAGGCTAATGTACCGTGCCTCATTGCACTAACATGTCTTGGTATATTTCATTGAGTAAAACATTCTTATATAGTCAAGCATCCTGATAACAGGTCAAATCCTAGACTCCCAAATAAAATACCTTCTATGAACGTCCAAAATATTTGTAATGGATCTGTTAATCAAACTACTGTCGTTTACAAAAAATTTTAGGCTGAACATTAGCAGTGCAGCTATTTTCCTTGCCAACTAGCTGGTTGTGTGGATTAACATCAGTCAGTTTAGTATCTAAGGACACAATCATGCAAGATACTGAGCACTGCTGTAGTGAGTTGAGGGCACTCAGCATCTCGCAGAATTGAACCTTAACTGCAAAAAGTACCAACGTTCTAATGAATAGTTCAGAACATCATTTCTAGAGATGCAGGATGTACATATTCCTAGAATTCATTTATAGAATTATAAAAACAACAGAGGCTTTCATTGGGCAAGACTTGTCCAAGGCCTATAGGTCCTAGTGCTCCCTTCCATGCACTCTTAGTACAACAGAGGAGAAAGAAATACAACAACAGAAAAATATGAAGCTAAAATGATGCATAGCTAACTCTACCACTATTGCCTGCTTTTGTCGCTTTCCTTTCCTCTTTTATAAAGACAGCATTATCAGAAAGAGATTGCCACAATCTCTGGTTAGTTTCCAGGGTCTGTGTATTAATAATCTTTATCTTTCCAGAGTAAGCAAGACACTGCCGTTTGTAATGTATATGGCCTGATGTTCAGAGGAGCTGAGCACCCACAACTCCCACTGAAGTCAAAGGAAGTGGCAGGTGCTCGTCACCTCTTAAAATCAGGCCTGTGTACTTTTAGGGGCCAATCCTGCAAATATTTAAGCATGTGAGTAAAGTTACTCAGGTAGTTAACTATTTGGAGGATTGGGTCCTTAGTGTAAGCTCTGTGGGACAGGGACTGTGTCTATTTTTGTTTATAAAGTTCCTAACTCACTTTTGGTGCTGTGTAATATGATAGACTGTTATAATGAAAAAGAACAGAGGTTTTAAAAGGAGGGAGATGCATCCTTCGTCAGATATTATGGTAATAGGCATGCAATAAATACTGAGAGAGATGTACGAAGAGGGTGGAAAGCACTGTCTGACTAAGGAGGGAGAGACAGCCAGGGCTGCCCAGAGGATTCAGGGGGCCTGGGGCAAAGCAATTTCAGGGGCCCCTTCCATAAAAAAAAGTTGCAATACTATAGAATACTATATTCTCGTGGGGGCCCCTGTGGGGCCTGGAGCAAATTGCCCCACTTGCGCGCGCGCCCCCCCCCCCCCCCCCGGGTGGCCCTGGAGACAGCTTTGTAGATTCACTATAAATCAAGGAATTCCAGGAAAATGTGATCTGATGTTAAAACCCAAAATGTCACTTTGGTAAAGAGTCATCTATCTTTGCGACTGTATACACTATAAGACACGCATGCAGATTTAGTACTATTATGAGTCAGGGTGGTATTGCAGGCATTTGGTATTTTGTGTATAATTTTCCAAAAAAATTTCTCAGCATCCCAGAGAACTGGACGGCTCAAACAACACAGGATATTGGACCATTTGTAGCTCTTTTGTCAAAAGAAGAATTAACGGTCCTTGCTGAAAAGGTATCTTCTCATTTTAATTTTTAAGATTCTAGAAGATCATTTTAAAGCTTTACTATAGTAAATGTTGTAATTCAATTTAAAATACATGCATTCCAGTACTTAGTGGGTGTTTAATTCAGGAGCGCCGCCAGTTTTTCTGCCGCCCTAGGCGGCGGAAGGTCCCGCCCCGAAATGCTGCCCCCCACAGAGGCGGTGGAAGGTCCTGCCGCTGAAATACCACCGCGGTTGCCGCGCCCCAAATTGTAGCACCCTAGGCGACCGCCTAGGTCGCCTAATGGGTTGCACCGGCCCTGGTTTAATTCTACTTGCAAGGAACCTTGTAAATATTTTTGCCCAGTCCTGCATTCCTTACTCAGTCAAAACTCCTGGGATTTAGCCCATAATCTAAAGAGTTATCTGTACTTGTACATAGATTAAGTGCACATTGTTATATAGGAAGAGATTATATATTTATGGATCTGTACACAGCCTGTCATGCTTTCAAAGCTTCATACAGTGCAGTGTTCCCTGCTCCCCATCATGCTATCAAAATGTGAAGAGTTACCTTACTTGGATTTAAACACTTCCTAACCCATTATTAACAGTGGGAGCATACTATGAACTATATATGTAGTGTAGTTGTAGCCTTGTTGGTACCAGGATAGAAGAGAGAGACAGTGGGTGAGGTAATATCTTTTATTGGACCAACTCCTGTTGGTGAGAGAAATTTGTCTTATAAAAGATATTACCTCACCCACCGTGTGAGTTATATAGGCAGATGACGATTTATACCTTTGGGCCTTGGGCTAAGAGCCAGTGTAGTATCAGTAATATCTAATGTGGGACTATATCCTGCTCTCACAGGTGGTGAACTAAGTGGTTTCTTTTCCATCCCTCATTTTTATAATCTTGTGATCTTTATATATCTGTGTAATCTGATTAATTTATTCTGGAGAAGCCAGACAAGGGTGCAGTCAGGAAGGGGGTTTTCTCAAGGGATAAAGTTTAACCAGAAATCAAAACAAGTTTGAAATCAGCAAGAAGTGTTATTGAAAACTCCTTCCAGCCTGTGGTTCATGCCAGTCATGGGCTTATGTAAAAGGAGCCTCCCCCAAATCATGGTCCCTCTATCTTCAAGGAGCCAATTTACAGTCCTTTCCCCTGAACGCCTGTAACAAAAAAAGGGAGGGGGTGCTGAGTTGTGGTTAACCGTTTGTTCACTGGAGCCTAGGCAGTGCTCTTGCCCCTTGTCACATCCTAACTGCTTTGTTTCAAATGGGAGGGAGTTCTGAAAATGTCTTATTGCTTTTATCTCTCCTCTTTAAGTTCCCAAATACAATTTTACAAATAGCAAAGATGGCTCGGCCAGCATCTCTACCTGAAGAGTTTCTATCCGCTATATTTGAATCTATTCGCAACTCCAGTACTAGCATTAGAGCATCTGACCCCACAACTGGTGAGTATTTCACTGGGTACCTGTCCAACGTCAATGTGTTGGATTGACAGTGGTGACATTTTTTACTATGTTGCTGCAACCTGAATGGTCTCTTTGTTGTCAAATGCATTTTGAGAAGCAGTAGGACAAAAAGCAAAATGCCAAGTATTTTAAAGAGGTTCAGTCTTTTAGAAACATTAGAGCAAAGACTTTCACCATTAACATGCTTATCTTTTTTAATGATCAACTAATGAAATGCTTTACTCCATTAAAAATACACTGCTAAACAAGTGCTGAAACATGTCTGGGTGCATACAGATTTTGCATCTTAGAATTATTTTGCTTTGCTTGTAGTATAAGTGAAAGTTTCATGAATAGAAAGACAGCAGAGAGCCAAAATGTTGAGCCAAAAGATGCTGCCCAGTTAATCCTTTATCAGACATTAGTATATGTTGACTCAGCTGTTCTAAATGTGACAACAGTGTACTGTGGTCTGTCTAAACTGACTATATGGGTTGCTACAGATTAAAATAAATTTTAGGAAAAACACAATTGTTTGCTTATCAGAAACTCTTGTGCCAAATGAAGTCTATCCCATGTATTTATTACACATACTTTGATTATATGTGAGTATATAGCTACATTGTAGCCTCTGACAATTTAAAAGATCACCCTTGCAATGACCCAGGGAGAATATTTAAACTATGTAGTCTAATGGACTGCAAGACATACCTGCTCCTGCTATTGAGTAGATTTTCAAAGGCATAAATGTGGATTAGGCACCCAGTGTTTTCACTGTGAGTTGGGTGCCTACCTGCCTTTTGCGTCTTTGAAAGCTTCACCCTGTGTTCTTTGTTTAATATAGTATAGGCCCCGATCTTTCATGGAGCTCTATAGTGTTTTTGAATTACCTAAACTAGCAGGCTGAGGGGAGATATGATTGCTCTCTATAAATACATCAGAGGGATAAATACCAGGGAGGGAGAGGAGTTAGGTGCCAATGTGGACATAAGAACAAATGGCTATAAACTGGACATCAACAAGTTTAGGCTCAAAATTAGGTGAAGGTTTTTAACCATCAGAGGAGTGAAGTTCTGGAACAGCCTTCCAAGGGGAGCAGTGGAGGGCAAAAAACCTAACTGGCTTCAAGACTGGTCTTGATAAGATCATGGAGTGGATGGTCTGATGGGACTGCTACAACTGCCAGTAGCAAATATCCCCAGCTGCTGGTGATAGGACACTAGATGGGGAGAGCTCTGAGTTACTACAGAGAATTCTTTCCCAGGTATCTGCCTGGTGCGTCTTGCCCACATGCTTAGGATCTAACTGATCGCTGTATTTGGGGTTGGGAAGGAATTTTCCCCGGGATCAGATTGGCAGAGACCCTAGGGGGGGTTCGCCTTCCTCTACAGCATGGGGCACAGGTCACTTGCAGGTTTAAACTAGTGTAAATGGTGAATTCTCTGTAACTTGAAGTCTTTAAATCATAATTTGAGGACTTCAGTAACTCAGCCAGAGGTTAGGGGTCTATTACAGAAGTGGATGGGTGAGCTTCTGTGGCCTGCAATGTTCAGGAGGTCAGATTAGATGATCATGATGGTCCCTTCTGACCTTAAAGTGTATGAGTAACATGGATCCAGAAGCCACTCTGGCTCACCTCACTGGCCCCCTCTGCATTCACGGGCAACGAGCAGCCAATGCAGCGCCCCCCAGTGCTGCCACGCTCCCCACCAAAGGCCATCTTGGTGCTCCTGTGCTGCAGAGGCCTTTCATTCTTCAACAAGTATGAATAATTTGGCTGGGGGGAGGCTTGAAGTGGAGAGTTTGTGCTGTCATCAGACACCCACAAGAAAGAAAGCCTGAATTAATTTTAATGAAGTTCTGCAACATAATCACACACAGTTTATAGAGAGCTCATATAGCAAGTTTCAGCCAGAAGTGAAGTTTTATGACTGTCACCAGGTCAGCTGCCTCACTAGTGTCCCCTTGTGGTCTGAAGTTGTTCTGCAGGCACCTTGCCTCAGTTTCCCCCTTCAAGAGGATTCTTAAACACACACAAACTCCTATTAAATTCAGCACACTCCTTCCTGTGGCTGGATTTATTAACCTAACATTTCAAAATAAAAGTTCTCAAATCCCCATCAAGCTTCTGCTCCAGTCTTCCTGCTGGGCGCCTTGCAAGCCTTCCCTGCCTAGAGTCCGTTCCCTGAAAACTCAGGGTTCCTTGCTGGAGCCTTCTTGCTCCCAACAGCAACTGACTCTGCTTGTTTCTCCCTGAGCATCCCTCCTCTTGCAGATTCCTACTGCTCTTTAGAGAGCTCAGGAGTGTCTACTTTGTAACTAGGGTTGGTTGGCCCCAGGCCTCCAGCCATTAAAGGGGGAAGCCACCCTGTTATAGTGACTGACTTCTAAATCCCTGAAAAACAGAATTATTATGGAAACACCTTCAGGATTGCACTGATCTAATGTTGCTCCTCAAACTTCAGTAATATTATTTAAAATAAAAGTGAGTGTCCTATGACCACTTTTTACAGAGGGGAGATCTGCGGCAAAGAGATTAAGTGATTCACCCCGGGTCTCTCAGTGAAGCAGTGGCAGAGCTGGGAATAAAACCTAGGTCTCCTGGCTCAGCGTCATGAAATGCTATTGCGTATGTTCAGATCTAAGCATTTTCACATATCTGCCCCATTCATGCTTGATCAGTGTGAAATCTGATTATAGCAACAACAAGAATGAAGCAGCATCAGACTCAGGAAATGCTGCCAGGATTGTAATGAATACTCGCATCTGCAAACTTGCCAGCGGAGCTGGTGTGTTACAAGAAATGAACTCCTTAAGGTTTTTTTCCAGGGACCAAAAACATTAGGTTTTCATGACAAGGGCATGGAACTGTATTGTCTCTGCATGGGCAACATTTACATAAGAAAAGCTGACCTTTTGCAGTGGAGGAAAGTGAAACAATCTAGCTTTACAAGAGGCCAGTTTCTACTGTGGACAAAGGGAAAGCAGTGATGTCTCTTGGTACAGCAGAAGCCAAACAGCTTTTCCATTTGCCCACAGATTCATCCTTCTCAGGGTTCTACCCACTGCCGCAGTTTTATTTGATTCAAATAAATCTTGCCTCTGCTTCCTTTCAAAGTACAAAGCTATTTTGTACATCCTTGCTTTAATTTGTTTAGCTCAGGAAGCTCAGCTCAGAGGCAGCATCTGTGGAGTTCTGCTTTTTACTGGGGATGGCCAAATCTGAAGATATTCAGAGATTGTTTGGTTTAGATAATGATTGTACAATCGTTTCCTAAATTAGGGGCAGGAGAGTGGCTAATAAGAGACCTTGTTAGGATGCTAGGCTCTCCCTTGCATCAGTATCAGGGATATTAAGCCTATAGAGTTTGTCAAAATGCACAATAAAAAAGAAGCAGAATCCACCCTTGTATCAGATATTTGACCAATACAATTTGGCAGACCAAACATTTCTATTGTAAATAAGCATCCCTTTCTGTGTTTTCCTAATTCTTGGCACTTCAACAACATGCTTGACATAAGTATTGCATTTCTCTCACATTTAAGTTCTGGAAACCAATCTACTTGCCTTGTTTAAATGTCAGGCAAGGCTTACAGTCATACATCTCTGACAGTGCCTTTCAAACTGAAGGCCCACTCAGGCCTGCTACTGTATGTAATAGGTAATGAGCTGGACTCCACCAAGTCTTGTTTGAACAAAGATAGGCAGGTTTATTCAACTGCAACTTGTCTGTGAACAAAAATACAATACAGCCATGTGGAAACTTAAACTGAGGCCAAACTAAGGAACTTAATTGAGTTCTGATTCAAGCAAGACTGCTGAAATCAATTGAAGACTTTATCTCAGGATTTGACTCTTAATAATATAGGGTGCCATTTTTTTGAGCAGTGCTTAGGATAGTTAGATGCTCTTTCTAGCTGCTGCATGCAAATTCCATTTTATTAAGATACCTTTATATGGTAACTGTTTTAAAAAGAGTGTTTGCTCCTCCTTTCCTTTCCAGCTTGTGCTGCCTTCCAGGGTCGGAGCAATTGTTTACCTAAAATTAGGTAAACACTAGTTTTGTAACAAGAACATTAATTGCACTTGTACTTTTTTAAAATGCATTTTTATTTCATTGCAAAAATATTTTATGCTTAAGTTAATGTCAAGATTGTCCTGGCTTCAGTCAATACATAATACATCAACATCATAACGAGAGAGCATAAGTCTTTGCTGCTTTGCATTTTTGTTAGTTTTCTTCAAGGAGATTACAACAGAAGTTGTCTCTTCAATCTGTGTTTTGATTTCTTCCCAGACTGCACAGGAATTACAGCTCCCTCTTCAGATGAGATTATTAAATTAGCAGAAGCAAATGCTTTTTGGTCAGTTCAGGAACTGCAGTGCCTGGATACAGATACTTTTACCAAAAACGTGGAATTCCTTGGGACTGTGATGAGTTTCAACAGATCCCAGCTTATTGTCTTGAAGGAGAAAGCTAAGCAGGTAGCTATTATGTCTGCAAAAGAAACATAAATACATAATTTAATTTACTGTTATTGAAATGTGCATTTCTAAAGCCACCATTGCTGTAATAATCACTACTGCTGCAGTAATATCCATTGCTTATTGGGGAAATAATCTAAGATTAGTCATAAAATAATATCCTCCATTGTTTGAGTCAACTGGCTAAATAGCTCTGAGCTATTGGCTGCTGAGCAGGTTGTGTTTTCACTTTTTAAATGCTTATTTTATTTTATTTTATTACTAGCTTTTCACTGTTCCTTAAAAAAATAAAACTCACAAAGCAGGAGCCGAGAATATAACAGCCTCCTAAGAATCAAGCTCAGAGTGCTAAACTGTTTAGAAACAGTTAAATCATACAAAAACTGTGTGTAGACAGACCCTAAGTTAGGAGTTGGTCCTTTGTCTTGATTAATTAGCTGGTCATACCTAGTGGAGATCTGTAGTCAAGAAAGAAGTGACCACTACTGGAAGGCTAAATTAGAGACCCAAACTTGAAGAGGGCTTGCTTGTTATGACACCAGGCAAGCTACTAGCCTTTCCCCTACCTTGATGCTCTTCTTTCCTAGTTAATGAATAAGGTTCTTCGTTTCCAGTTGTAATTTTGTTTAAAATTTATCAGGAATTTATCTGTGTTTATTACAAAAATTTAAAAATGGGTGGAAAATCAGTGCAAAAAATTAACTTCAGTTTTCCAAATAATTATTGGTATTAATATTGAGGGATGGGAAGACAGAAGAAAAAAAAAAGCAACAAAGAGAGATGAAAGAGTTTACAAAACTATTATTATCTCTAATCCATTACAGAAATAAAACTTTTCTTTTTAGTTTAGTGTTGGTGACTTATGCTTGATATTAGGGGCTTCATTGTAAAATCCCAAACCCTGGGTAGCATAAGGGGATGGGGATGCCTGGTACTCATGGGGGGCAGTGAGTGGGCAGGTGGTGCGGGGTGCTCTGTGTGGGAGAGAGTGCCCAGTATCTGTGGTGGGGGCAGTGGGTTGGGGTGCCTGCTACTCACCACAATGTAGCAGTGACGAAGTCTTCCCGCCTTGCGAGCCTGTTGCTGCAGCAGTCAGGCAGTCTCAGCTGCCAGGACCCAGCTCCCTGTCCCTCTCACTCCCCCACTGTGAAGCAGCAGCCACCAACTGTCCTCGAGCAAGTCAGAAGATTCTGTGAGAGGGAGACCAGGTCACCATCTTTCCTTCTGGAGCAGGGTGCCACATCTGGAGAGTTCAGCACGTCCAAAATTTGGATGAAAATCAGTAAAATCTGAATAATGGCTTTTTTAAAACCCAGAAATTTGAGAGAAAAAAGGTTAAAACAAAAAAAACCAAACAAACAAAAACAAAGAGCCAATCATACTCGCTCATTCAACCAACTTATATTCACTAACCAGAAGTCATCTTGTGTGACAGTGTAAGTATTTTTAGATAAACTGAGCGTCACCACCCTAGAAATATGAAGGGCTCAGTTTTCTGCAGCGTCCAACCTCTGCTTACACAGTGAAGAATGGGATTAGCAGACCATACAATCCAGCCCATAGAGTTTTATCTTTGTTAATTACTACTTTAAAATCGGAAGTAGAGACAGTGGAGCATGTAAGTGAGTGTTCATTATGAACTAATAGATGCTGTATGTTAATTTATTTTAAAGGTTTGGGGTGCATTGCCAGGCTGGAAGAGTTACCATATTGTTTCCCTTGGACGCATTGCCCTAGCTCTCAATGAGAGTGAAATAGAAGCTTTGGATTTAAGTTCTGTTGACACCGTTGCTGCACTTAGTCAACAAACAGAATGGACTCTTGTCCAGGTAAATATTTTATTAAATTTACTTCTGGTGAAAAGGCATGGGATGAATGACCCTCCAAGACCTGAAATCACCTACAAAACGAATACAGCTCCCCATGCTGCCCTTCCAATTTTTCTCAGCCAGGATCTCCAGTGCCACCTCTAAGGGTGAGAAGGTAGTTAAAGGTTCATGCCTACTTGGTCCTGTGCCTCTCTGGTGAGAGGACCAATGAGGGTGGCAATACTTACCAATTGTGATAATGTTCACTATGCTCCGACCACTTGCCCATTAGGAATTAGAATGAGACCATCAACTCATTTCTCCCAAGGCTCTAAACAGACACAAATTGGTAAAAACAATTAGTCCATCCTAAATTATTCCTGGGGGAATTCTGCGCCAATGCGCAATGCAGAATTTTGCAGAAATTAATGTGCGTGCAGAATTTCCTTTCCCCCACAGAAATGGCCTGCAGTGCTGCTAGCCACCACTAGGGGCTGATGGACCCAGCAGAACCCAGCTTGTACACAGAAGATGCTGCTGGGGGGAGGGGGAGAGAGCTAGAGGGTTCATGGCAGCTGCAGTTCCCAGCATGCCCTGCCCCCTGAAGGAAGGAGCGCAGGAAACTCCATGCAAGCATGGGACCAAGCATCAGTCTGTTTTCCCCTCTGGATCCCTGGGCTCGGGGGGAGGGGATGGGGATGTCTAGGCTGGGAGGGTCTACGGCTGGGCTCTGGAGGGGAAGGGGGTTCGGGTATCTGGGCTCGGGGGGGGGGGTGCAAGGTGAAGGGAGCAGAGAAACAGGAACTGGGTTGTCATAGGGGTTTCTTTAACTCTCTACTCCTGGGGGAATTTGTGTATCCGAATTGTTACAGACATACTTGCTGACAGGTATTTTGAAATAAATTACCAAAATAATTGCACTGGTGTGATTATGTAGTGTTATTTTGACAAATAAAATTTGCATCATTTTAAAATATTATGCACAGAATTTTTAATTTTTTGGCACAGAATGCCCCCAGGAGTACTAAATGCATCCAGACACTTGTACAGGTGATCTGTTATTTACAAATTATTCCATTCAGATGCTCGAGTACTCACTCTGTTCCCTCGGTATGCCTGAATAACTCCTGTTAATGCCAGTAGGATTTACATAGTGAATAGAAGAAGATTAAAATCCTTTATTTGCATATGCAACTAGCAGCAAATTTCTGTCCATGTGGTCTTGCCATCACTTCTCTTCAGCATATAACACTAAGTTGATGGTAGCTAGCATTGGCAGAGTGTCAGGAATCTATGTAACAGATGTTTATGCTGAAGAGGCACTATAAGGAAACAGAAGGAACTGGAGTGTTTTAACACAGTACTTTACTTTTGATATTTCCTGTTGTATTTTAATAAGTGATACTGATTAATCATTAAGCATAGCTTAGCATCTACATAAAACACTTAGTACAGTACAGGAAGGCTCTAATTTTGCAATGCTTCATGCTGACCATTTATGGGAGAGAAAAAATTACCTATAATTTAGCTCTTTTCAGTTAAGTTGAAATTGGGAAGTTTTGTTAGATGCTTCAATAGCTGGTTATTCTGGTAAAGTGTTCATTTATGGCCCGGTCCTGGGAGGTGGCAAGTCTTTCGTAAGAGGTGCTAAATGCCTTCAAGTCACTTTGATTGTACTGGTAGGCACTGGCACTCGGCACTGCTCAGAAGGCCCAGTGCCCGTAAGTGGCACTGACATTGCTCCCACTGAAGACAATAGCAAAATTCCCATTGATTAGGCGGGAGTAGGCTCAGGCCCAGTTGAGTAAAATTACAGATCAGTTCGTAACAGCTGATATCAGTAGCAGTCGTAGAACCCTATATTACATTTATAACCGTTCTTGATCTCATTGCCTCTGCAGGCTAAATCTATTTTACAAGGGTTTCTTGAAGACTCTGGTCAGACAGTCCATGGACTGAAAAGCTTTGATTTAGCAGGATTAGGAGCTAATCTGTGTGCTCTGAACACCACAGACATCAAGACCATAAAGACTACAGAATTCAGGTAGAAATACTTTATTATCAAAATTAAATAGTTTTATTTTTAAGTCTCTGTTAATGGTATTAGTGGTGAAATTTGTCTCCCCTCAAGGATTTCCAGAAGCACTATTTCTAAAGAGCTCTTTTCCAACACTTTAAAAGCTTTTGGGCATCTCATAATCTTTGGGAAGATGTCTAACTACAGCCACTGAACTGTGCTCTGTTAACATTTTCTCTGAGGCCACCTCCGTTAATGAAAGCCATATATTCAGCAAAATCTGCTTGAAGGGCCACTTGGAATAGGCAACTTTGCCATCTTCAGTGGCCCTTTAAAATATTCCCAGATTTTTACATATAAATTTGTCAGCCCTTAGTTTAGAAAACACCTGGATCAAGCAACTGATTTTCAGTGGAGCCTTGAGTGGCTGTTTAAGACAGATTCCAATGTGATCCACTATAGCTATTGAAGTGAGAAACTCAAATTTGTTGCTTAAAGCATTTTAGATTTTTTTTTAAAGGCTGACAGTTCTAACTTCTTTGCAATACCTGTATGTTCATCTATATTTGGGCCTGAAACTGTGTTTACAACTCTGTTAGCATAGATTAAGCATATGTCAGACATTTTAAACATTGGGTGTAATTACAGTATGTCATCCTAACCCCATTGCCCTTTTGCAGTGCTGTGATTGCAAGAGTTGGCTTGTTGCCATGTAGCACTCCTGTTCTGGAAGAGTTTAAGAAGGTGGCAGAATCTGTATTTGGAATTGCTGCAGAGTGGAACAGCTCTATTATACATGAGATTGGTACCATAGCAGGTAACGAGACTGACCTCTATCAGTGCCGTTTCTGAAACACCATCTTTAAAAGCATTACAGGATAGGTTCAGCCCATATTGTGCTTCTCTGCACCGGCAAAGGACAGGAGTCACCCCTCCAAGGAAGGACAGGCAGCCTTTCCATTAACATCCTTCCCCACCAAAGAAAAATACTGTTAGTCTCCACAGGGTGCTCTGACTTTCCATTGCTGGGGGATCTCTGCCAGAGTCTGAATTTGGCCCTGTACATACTTCAGAGGGTTAACCTGGCTAAGCAGGGCTGAGTCAAACTGAAATTTCAGGCCCACCCCTCTGGAGGGACTGTTCTTCCTTTCCCCCTTAAGTCCTTGATCTTACTTCAAAGTGAGGTGCCTACCAGCTTTCCAGCATACAGTTATCCAGCTGAGCATTGCACTGCCCACAGCTGCTCTCTCTCTCCATTTACAGGGTCCCAGAATCCTACCTTAAGGTTCAGTCCTGCAAGGGACTGAATGTCTCATCTGAAGTTAGTAGGAGTTGAGGGTGTTTAGCTTGTTGGAGGACAGGGCCTTGATCTGCTCCCTGCATGTTCATGGAACCCATTTATAGAGAGCAGGCATGACAAGTCAGTATTAAAGTTCTTCTGCTTACTCCAAGAATGTGGTCAGTTTAATAGTGACATATTGAATGGCACTAACACAATGTATGTGTGTTGCAGGGATAGCCTTCTGCAAAAGCAGAAGCTTCCCTTGGTGAACAGAGTCCGCATAGTGATTTGTACAGTAACACCTCACATAAAGTTGTCCCGGTTAACGTTATTTCGTTGTTACATTGCTGATCAATTAGAGAACATGCTCGTTTAAAGTTGCGCAATGCTCCCTTAGAACGTTGTTTGGCAGCCGCCTGCTTTGTCCACCACTTGCAGAAAGAGCAACCCATTGCAGCTGACTGGTGGGGGCTTGGAACCAGGGTGGACCGGCAGCCCCCCCCCCCCCCCATCAGCTCCCCACTCCCTTAAGTTCCCTGTGCGGCAACTGCCCAGCAGGCTATCAGTTGCTGGCAGTTCAGCTGTCCCTCCCCCCCACTGCCATGTGCTGCTCCTGCCCTCTGCCTTGGAGCTGCTCCCGGGAACCTCCTGCTTGCTGGGGGGGGGGGGGAGGGAAGAGGGGTGCTAATGTCAGGGTGTCCCCCTCCCCCCTGCTCCTGTCCCCCACTTACCCCATCTCCATAGAGCATGGGGGGACAGGACAGGGCTCAGGACGGAGGGAGCTTCCTGGCAGCAGCTGCTGTCTCAACTTGCTGATCTACTTAAAAAGGCAATGTACTTAGAGTGGGGTCAGTGTACTTAAAGGGGCAATGCGCATCTCTTTCTCTCACAGGGTGTCTCTCTCTGTCTGCCATGCTGTCTCCCCCCCCTTCATTTGTGCTGCCTTGTAGAGTGTGAGGCTACATTAACAACAATGTGTTACCCCTTGAGGGCTCAGCCGAGTGCTAGTTCATCATTCAGCACTAAGGCATTCCCTGGGAAATATTCCACCCTCTGACTTCACCACCTCAACCAAGCTTCACAATCATCATTGCTGTGTACAGTATTAAATTGTTTAAAACTTATACTGTGTATGTAGATATATATCTATATCTATATATCTACACACACACACACACACTTTTGTCTGGTGAAAAAAAATTCTCTGGAACCTAACCTAACCCCACCCCATTTACATTAATTCTTATGGGGAAATTGGATTCGCTTAACATCGTTTTGCTTAAAGTCACATTTTTCAGGAACATAACTACAACGTTAAGCGAGGAATTACTGTATTTAGGATTTCAGGGGGAGGGAGGTTACCATCTAATTTTGTATTGCAAAGAATACTACTAATTAACTTCAATCTGGTATATTTGTTTTACTGAAAATGTGGTATTTGTTTCTTATGTGCTAGTTGTCTGTAAGCTGGTGGTTGATAGTGGTTACAATGAAAGAAAGCAGGAAAAGGAATTGTGTATTTGTCTTTAATTATAACTTAATTACCTCTTATATCCTTTAAACTTGAGCATTCATTCAAGTGCACAAAAGGGTCTCTTTTTCTGTTTAATATAGGAGTGTTGATTTCCTCATGTTTTATTGGAACAGAGTTGAGAGACAAATATTGGCCAGATAATGTATTAATTTAAATTAGTCAAAACTTAACATAATGAAAAGGATGTATGAACTAAGCTCTATTCCTATTTTATCTTAATAATAGCTGGTTTAAATGAGAAAGAGTTTAAAGCACTTGACAAAGATGTGATGCCATATTTCCAGCCAGCAGCCATAAGACACATACCTGATGAAGTTTTCAAAGTAAGTGCTTGGTTACTGAAGAAGTGTGTTATTCTATCACTTTTACTCTATTATAAACAAACTGCAATACTAATTTATGCTTCAATTTGGGTTTCTGCAGGACCCTTTCTGGCTTGATTATTAAGTGAGAGGCAGTTAGGTGTATGAAGCATTAACTCGCAGCTATCTCATCTCTATTTGTGATGCACATAAAATGTCAAACTGTTTATTTTATTTATGCTTAGTGCAAAATGTGTTCCAAGGGAAAAAGCATTAAGAAAGTGTTTTAAAATTGCAGCCTGAGTACATAGGGGCAGATGGCTTAGAGCAAAGTCTGTGTCTCTAGTGATATTCTGTTGAGGTCTTCCTTTTCTTCTCTTTTATTAAGGACAGTGAACACATTCATCCATACTATCACAGCTACAAACAGCCCACTTGGTCATATCTGGGCTTTTTTGTTAACCCTAAATTCTGATAACATTCTCCTATGCAGCATTTCTGAAAGAAAGAGAAAGAAAGAAAGAGACTGAATTCAGAATTGGTACAAGCAGATGCAACTCTGATTTCATTGGAATTCATCCTGTTTATGTCAGCTCTGAATATGGCCCAGAGATTAGCACGGGGATTTTGAAGTCTCTGACCCAGACATTGTTTGACGTGGAGAGAAGATTAAAATTCTGCCCAACCACCTCTGGTTCAGACACTCATGAGGTCAGTCACTCAGTGTCGTGATGGATGGATGAGCCAGACAGCTTAACGGTCAGCCTACATAAAAGGAGAAACTCCTTGACCACAAGCTGCAAAAAAGTGTTCTATACTGCACCTTTGACAGCTCCAATAAGTCTGCAACCTTACTGTGTCACACTTTTCAGTGCTGGGGAAAATCCACAGAGCAGAGGGTCGAAGGTATCCTTTAGAGCAGAGGTTCTCAAACTGTAGTCTGCGGCCCACCAGTGGTCCGCGAGCTCCATTCAGGTTGTCCGCGGATAGTTCCCTCTAAGGTGCATGCCTAGGCGGCCGCACACAAAATAATGAAGGGCCACCGACCTAATTAGTGTGGCTCCGCTAATTAGGTGCCTGGACCCTAGAGAAGATGCACATGTAAGGTGAGATGATGGCCTTGGTGGGAATAGGGGGTAGGTGGGAGGTGGCAGTGGGGTGAGAAGAGAGGGTGAGGGGCATTTGGGATGTGCAGGGCTGTGGCAGCCAGAGAAAGAGGCGACTTTCTCCAGCTCCAGGGCTGCGGCTGCCGGGGAGAGATGGCCCTCCTTCCCAGCCTCAGCTCTGTGGCTGGGGAGAGACCCCCCTCCTTCCCAGTCCCAGCTTGGGGGCTGCCGCGGCAGGGGAGAGAGGGCATTTCCATCGCATTAGAAAGGTAAGACTACTGATATTAAAATACGAGTTGTGTGCTTTTATTTGTAGAACCAAAAACGTTAATTTTTAAAGTTTTTTTATATAGCACTTTTATCCAAAACGCTTTACAATAGTTAGCTAATGATATAAACAACGTTTGGAAAGATCATTAAGTGGTCCACCGAGACCCTTAGCAATTTTCAAGTGGTCCACGAAAAAGAAAGTTTGAGAACCACTCCTTTAGAGATTCTCAACAGAAATTCAGCAGATGTACACAAGAAGAGAGAGATGGCCATGTGATGAAATTTCTAGATAGACATGGTTCTTTACAAAAAAAATACAGAATCCTTACTGCTCTTCTTTAGGAATTCAAAGTAGCATTTATTTTTACTGTGGCTTTGTGTAGCTACAGCTTTATCTTAAGGCTTTCTACATGAAAAAGTAATACCAGTTTAATTAAAGGTATTGATTATAAGCAGATTTATCACTTTGTGGAAACTTAGTTCAGTTTGAGAGGTTTATTTTAAAAATTTACTGGAGCTTCTATGCAGAGGTTTGCACCAATTTAATTAAATACTTACCCTTTATTTAAACTAATGCAACTGGCTTATGTAGACAAGGTCTCAGACAGACAGACAATTATAATTGATATGGAATGAAATTCTGATCTGTCACCTGGCCTACTTTTAAACTAGAATGTAAAATAAAACTTGGATGCATAGCTGCAGCAGCAAAAAGAGCTTGCTCCATGGTGGAGTTAAACGTTGAATGTTACTATAATTAAGGTAATACAGCACGCATTGTAGATGCCTGTTTTACTAATTGGTTTAATCACCATGTACTGAAAGATAATTACTGTATGGTTATGATTATCTTGTTCCATTTTTAAAACAAGACAATGTGACTACATTTGGAAGATTTTCAATCTAGAAGGGAAGATCCAGGGGTGGAACAACATCTTTTCATCTTGTTACTGTATAGATAGCGGAATCCTGTGTCTATATCACATGCAGGCAAGAATGGGGCAGGCTTGGAAGATGATGCAAGAGGAAAGAAACAAAAATAGTTTGGCAGTTGTAGGGAGTAGACACCTCCCCCCCCCCTCCAAAAGCAACTAAAACAGAGACTCCAATATCAGAAGGTTGACAAATACACTGGTAGCACAGAAAGTGTCTCCAGAATCTATGTACTGTCACAACCAAAGGAGAAGGCTGAAAGCTAGATGAGTGGCCAGTCAGGTAAACAGATATGCAAATACTTAAAAAAAAAAATAAAAAAAAATACTGAGCACTTTTACAGCAATACAGAGTGTGGCTGTTTTCCTCATTCTAAGTACAAGGCAGTCTGAACCTCTGATTCACCTGTGTAGTATAGTGGACATCCTAAAGCAGTTTTTTTTTTTTTTTTTTTTTTTAAACTTATTCCTCAAGGAGCTGTCTCCAGAACAAATAGCAAACCTTGGCCTTGAAAATGCAGCCATGGTTACTGAATCACAGAGAAACCATCTGAATGCATTACAACTACAGAGTCTTCAGCTGGCACTAGATGGCGCCAGGACAAGTGTCCAAGAGACACAAACTAGTGCAAGCACCATTCAGTCAACACGTACTCCAGCCTCAAATTGTGAGTAGAACGCTTTGGAGCTGATCCTGAGAGATAATGAGCATCAACGTATCCCACTGAAGTCAGTAGGGATTGCAGAGGCTCACCACCCATCAGGCACAGGCCCTTGTTTTGGAGTTGTACCATAATGAAAATTCTGGGCAACATGTTTGAACATGGGTGCCTAAAATCAAACCCCTAAATACAGTAAGTAGCCTGATTTTCCCCCTCTCCTCGAGAGATGCCAAGTACATACTACTCCAGCCAACTACAATGGGAGCTTTGGGTAACCAGCTGTTTGGGGGTGGGGGGAGGGGAAATGGACCATTTCTTCAGTTGTATAAGTTTACATGTAGATGCTTAACTTTAGGCACTTATATTAGGAAATATTGGCCTCCATTTTTATAGTTATAAAAAGGCATAGTAGCATTTAGTTACCAGAAACCAAGCCAAGCAGACAGATGATAGTTACCATAGACAGTATTGAAGTGTACAGTTTAAACCAGTGGTCTCCAACCTTTTTAAGCACAAGATCACTTTTTGAATTTAAGTGCAACCCAGGATCTACCCCGCCCCACTCACTCCATCCCCCCATTGCTCGCTCTCCTCCACCCTCACACACTTTTACTGGGGTGGGGCAGGAGGTGGGGGTGCAGGCTCTGGGCATGGGCCGAAGGGTTTGGAGTGTGGGAGAGGGCTCCGGGCTGAACCTGGGGCAGGGGGTTGGGGTGCAGGCTTTGGAAAGGGGCTCAGGGCTGGGGTAGGGGGTTGGGGTGCTGGCTCCGGGAAGGGGCTCAGAGCTGGGGCAGGGGTGTGGGAGGGGGTACGGGGTGCTAGCTCCGGGAGGGAGCTCAGTGCTGGGGCAGGGGGTTGGGATGTGGGAGGGGGTGAGGGGTGCAGGCTCCTGCCAGGTGACACTTACCTCGGTTGGCAGTGCAGTGGGTCTAAGGCAGGCTACCTGCCTGCCCCAGCCCAGCGTTACTCCCGGAAGCGGCCAGCAGCAGATCCCTATGGCCCTGGGTGGGGGGGCAGCGGCACATGGCTCTGTGCGCTGCCCCTCCCTGCAGGCACCGCCCCCGCAGCTCCCATTGGCCGGGAATGGGGAACTGCAGCCAATGGGAGCTGCGGGGGTGGTACCTGTAGGCAGGAGTAGCGTGCAGAGACCCTCTGCCCCCTGCCCCACCAGGGGCCGCAGGAACATGCTGCTTGCCGCTTCCAGGAGCGGCGCGGGGCCTGGGCAGGCAGGGAGCCTGCCTTAGCCCTGCTGCGCCACTGGACTTTTAGTAGCCAGAGACTGCGATAGACTGCCAGAGGCTCCACCATCGACCAGTTGATTGCGATCTACTGGTTGGTGACCACTGGTTTAAACTTTGAGAAACTGGTCCATGTGCATTACCAGGTTTTTTATTTCACCCCTTACAACTCAGTCCCCAGTTGCTCTCACACAAACAAGAGCAGGAGGCAGCATTTCCATCTGAAAAAGTACATTCCTAAGAACTCCTCTTTCCTTTATATGCCTCCTTTGTCTCTATCTCAAGAAATGTGCTTTGGGTGGCCCTGGCCTGACTGCATGCTTCTTCTGTATCTTGCACGCAGAGGCAAGGTTAATCTTATCCTCTTCCCCTTCTCTCATACTGCAAGAGTAAATCTTACCCTGTCTCTATCTCTGAAAAGCAGTACTGTGGGCTGGGATTCCGTAAAGACAATCCGGGTGATGCAACATGAATTTTACCAGCAACAGGAGCCAACAGAGGGACAGCACTGGGTGGTGTCAGCAGTCAAACTCTGCTGGCCATGTCACACCATGCTAACGAATGGGAACCACTAGCTGGTGTAAAATACAGTCCACAGACAGCGTCAGTGTCAGTTCCCTCTCTGCTTCCTTCTCATACCTCCTCCCTGAAAGATTTAAGCTTAAAGCATGCCTTCCATGCACTGCAGCTCTCTCTCGGCCTCCCCTAAAAAGACATGGAGCCCCAGTGTGCAGAGATTACATGGGTAAGCTTGTCCTGCAGAGCTGGAATTGAGGAAGGGATGATGCCTGTTGCTTTAGTGTCCCTCCTTCAAGGAGAGTTTGGGCCATTTCAGTAGTTTTTCCCGTTTCTGTCTCCTGCATAGGGAAAAAGCCATCTAGGGTATGAGCTTCAGTGTCTGGATTATTAATCCTCAGTATTGAAAGATAATTGATAAAGGTTTTAACAATGCTCACAAACATCTTTCAGTTAGTCATAGGTTGCATTTACCCAAGCTGGTGCAATGGGGTATAAATTACATCTCCAGCCCAGATCTCTGCACTCCTGAGGGAAGTCACCCCAAGAAAAGGCAGGTACTGCTCTTACTGCCACTGCCCATGCTCCCGGGGGCTTTACAGTGAGGAACAGTAGCTGTTATCAGGGCGTGGGGATTCACATGAGCGCTGCAGGGGGGCTAAGAGCTGCTAGGTTGCTTTTGTTGTCATAAGAATTGAACTTCCTAAACCCAATACAATTATTCTCAGCACCACTGCCTTACCTGTGCAATCTGCTCCCTCTGTGGTTCTACCAGAGGCAGGAGTTTCCTGATCATCCCAACATGGCATAAAGCTTACCTGCTTACTCAGGCTTTTCATTCATTTATTGCTATAGCAGCAATGTAGTGGGAGCTACCCATTTGAGGCTCTTCGTTGTTGGATGTGTGGATATTAAATTGAATCTTCCAGCTGCCATAGCAAAGGGAGCATTTTGAGCAACTGAATATTCAGATTCTTGCAGTTTGCTTCAGTGCGAGTGTGTTTGGGGTTTTTCTGCTTGTTTAAGTGTTTGTCATTCTGTTTTAGTGGGTGAAGTTGGGAAAGACAAGACAGCACTGTACACATTCCAGATGACACTAAGACATAACACTTTGTACTTTTCAGGTGCTCACTTTTCCAGTGGCTTCAGCATTTGGTTCTGTGCTCTGTATATCCTTTGTCCCACTTACTGTAAGCATGACCCTTTTACTTAAATGTTCTTGGATAGCACATTTGTGATTGGTATTAAATTAGGATTGATATAATAGGCATCACAGAAACTTGGTGGAATGATGATAATCAATGGGACACCGCAATACAGGGTACAACATATATAGGAATGACAGAGTAGGTCATGCTGGTGGGGGAGTGGCATTACATGTGAAAGAAAGCATAGAGTCAAAAGTAGTGAACATCTTAAATGAATCAAACTGTACCATAGAATCTCTATGGATAGAAATTACATGTTTGAATAATCGAAGTATAGCAGTGGAGATATATTGCCAACCACCTGACCAGGGTGGCGACAGTAATTGTGAAATGGTCAGGGAGATTAGAGACTTTACAAAAGCAGAAAACTCAATAATAAATGGGAGATTTCAACTATCCCCATATTTACTGGGTACGTCCCCTCAGGATGTGATGCAGAGATAAAATTTCTAGATACCCTTAATGACTGTTTTTTGGAGCAGCTAATTCTGGAATCCAAAAGGAGAGAGGCAATTCTTGATTTAGTCTTAAGTAGCGCATAACATCTGGTCCAGGAGGTGAATATAGCTGAAGTGCACAGTAAGAGCGACCGTAATGTAATTAACTGTAACATCCTGGTAGGAGGGAAATAGCAAAGAAATCCACCACAGTAGCATTTAACTTGAAAAATGGAAACTACACAAAAATAAGGAAGGTAATTAAATGGAAATTAAAAGGAACGGTCACAAAAGTGAAATACCTGCAAACTGCATGGAAACTTTTTAAAAACACCATCAGAGAAGCTCAAACTAAATGTATACCCCAAATAAAAAAAAAAAACACAGTAAGAGGATCAAAAAAAAGCCACCATGGTTCAACCAGTAAAAGAGGCAGTTGGAGACAAAAAGGCATCCTTAAAAATTGGAAGTCAAATCCTACTGAGGAATTTAGAAAGGAGCATAATCTCTGGCAAGTCAAGTGTAAAAGTATAATTAGGCAGGCCAAAAAAAGAATTTGAAGAGCAACCAGCAAAAGACACAAAAACTAACAGCAAAAAAATAAAAAAAAATAAAAAACACATAGGAAGCCTGCCAACAGCTTCTGATCAGTGGGTCAACTGGACGACAAAGGTGCTAAAAGATAATTCAAGGAAGACAAGGGCTGTTGCAGAGAAGCTAAATTAATTCTTTGCATTGGTCTTCACTGCAGAGGATGTGAGGGAAATTCCCACTCCTGAGCCATTCTTTTTAAGTGACAAATCTGAATAACTGTCCCAGATTGAGGTGTCAGTAGGAGGCGGCTTTGGAACAAATTGATAAATTAAACCGTTATAAGTCACCAGGACCAGATGGTATTCACCCAAGAGTTCTGAAGGAACTCAAATATGAAATTGCGTAAGTACTAACTGTGGTATGCAAGCTATCATTTAAATCAGCCTCTGTACCAGACGACTGGAGGATAGCTAATGTGATGCTGATTTTTTAAAAAGGCTCCATAGGTGATCTTGGCAGCTGCAGGCCAGTAAGCCTGACTTCAGTATCAGGCAAATTGGTTGAAACTATAGCAAAGAACAAAATTATCAGACACAGATAAACACAGTATGTTGGGAAAGAGTCAACATGGCTTTTGTAAAAGGAAATCATGCCTCACTAATATATTAGAATACTTTGAGAGTGTGAACAAATGTGTACAAGGTTGATCCAGTGGATATAGTGTACTTGGACTTTCAGAAAGCCTTTGACAAGGTCCCTCACCAAAGGCTCTGAAGCAAAGTAAGCAGTCATGGGATGGGGGGAAGGGTCCTCTCATGGATCAGTAACCAGCGGTGCCAAGTTTCTCTGGCACTGGTGGGCCCCCCGCCCCTGACCCTGCCCCAACTCCACCCTGGTCCCGCCCCCATTCCATCCCCAAAGTCCCTGCCCTAACTCCACCCCCCTTCCCCTATTGGATCTCTTCCCCAAATCCCCACCCTGGCCCCACCTCTTCCCCCGGCGTTCCCCCTCCTCCCCCCTCCCTCCCTGCCCCATGAATCAGCTGTGTCACGGCGCAAGGGCTGGGAGGGAGGAGAAGCAAGACACGGCGGTGCGCTCGTGGTGGAGGCAGAGGTGAGTTGGAGCAGCGGGGCGGGGCCACGGGGAGCTGCCGGTGCGTGTTCAGCACCCACCAATTTTTTTCCATGGGTGTTCCGGCCCCAGAGCACCCACGGAGTCGGCGCCTATGTCAGTAACTGGTTAAAAAATAGGAAACAAAGGGTAGGAATAAATGGTCAGTTTTCACAAAGAGTTACAAAGGGATGTCATAAAACTGGGTCACTGGGCAACAAAATGACTTAAGAAATTCAGTGTTGATAAATGCAAAGTAATGCACATTGGAAAACATAATCCCAACTATGCATACAAAATGATGGGGTCTAAATTAGCTGTCACCACTCAAGAAAGATCTTGGAGTTACTGTGGATAGCTCTCTAAAAATATCCACTCATTGTGCAGTGGCAGTCAAACAAGCTAGTAGAATGTTAGAAACCATTAGGAAAGGCATCAATAAGAAGACAGAAAATATAATGCCACCATATAAATCCATGGAACACCCACACCTTGAACAAATGAACATGGTTTCGGTTACCCCATCTCAAAAAAGATATCTTAGAATTGGAAGAAGTACAGAAAAGGGCAACAAAAATTATTAGGGTTTGGAATGGCTTCCATATGAAGAGAGATTGAAAAGACTGGGACTGTTCAGCTAGGAAAGAGACAAATGAGGGGGATATGATAGAAGTGTATAAAATCATGAATGGTGTGGAGAAAGTGAATAAGGAAGTGTTATTTACTCCTTCATATAAGAACCAAGAATCACCCCCATTAAATTAATAGGCAGCAGGTTTAAAACCAACATAAGGAAGTACTTCTTTACACAACGCAGAGTCAAGTATGAAACTCATTCCCAGGGGATGTTGTGAAGGCCAAAAGTATAACTGGGTTCAAAAAAAGAATTAGACAAGTTCATGGAAGATAGTCATTGAGGGATCTGTTAGCCAAGATGGTCAGGAATGCAACCCCAGGCTCTGACTGCCAGAAGCTGGAACTGGACAACAGGATGGATCACTCAATAATTGCCCTGTTCTGAAGCATCTGGCACAAGCCATTGTTGGAAGAGAGGATATTGGGCTAAGTGGACTATTGGTCTGAGCCAATAGGGCCATTCTGATGTTCTTAATTGAGTCACATAAAGAGTGGGAGAATGACAAAAAATTCTTTGTAGAAGGCTGAGCATATCACTAGGTTTTTTGGGGAGGGGAGCAGTTGTTTTTTTGACACTGCACCAGGGCTTTGGAGCTGTGCTCCGGCTCTGCTCCAGCTCCAGGCAAAAACCTGCAGCTCCACTGCTCCGGAGCTGCTCCGGGCTCTGCTCCAAAGCCCTGTACTGCACAGCTCTGTGCATTCAATAGATGGCTCTTTGAAGCAGAGACAGAAATCAATCATGACAGTAATGGTTTATCCGAGGGGGGGGGGGTTAAAGAACTCCCCTAGAGGATAGCAGGTCCTGAGTACTATTACTAATTATCATGATTACTTGTGTCTGTTAGAGGTAGATTAGCTTAGTATCTAAAAGGGGAAAGCATTTTCTTACTCCCATTACTGTAAATATGACCTTTGATAGGATGAATACTTAAGATTTCTCTCTCTCTCACACACACACACACACACACACACACACCCACCCTCTTAATTAATTTGTAAGTTAGCAGCAGGCACTATTATCCTGAAGTTAATTTGCTTATATTATAGATATATAATTTGATTTCCACTGCTGCTTTCATATCCTGCCACACAAACTCCTATTTTAAGTGTTAGTGGTAACATTCATTGGTTTTTCCGTATTATTATTGAACAGGAACAGTGACAGACTAAAATTCAGAGTTGTAGTTTAGCAAAATACCTGCCCTAGTGTCCCATTGTTTAAAAATGCTAACATTCTGTAGCACTAATTTGCTGTTTGTTTGTTTGTTTGTTTGTTTTCCAGAAGCGTAGAACTCACATGGGAGTTGATAGAACAGATCATTTAGAAAGCCAATCAAGCTACCAAAATTCTGTGAATAAAGAGCTGCAACTCAGCAAGAATTATGGGGGGCTGAGTCTCTCTGGGATGCTTGAGCATAATAGTGGTTAGTGTCTTAAAAAGCAACAAACTGATCCAGCACACAATTTCATGATACAAGTATAGAAAGCAGGTGCTATTTTGCTGCCATAGATTAAAGAGTTTTTAGGACTCCTCCAACCCTTTCATGACAAGTTGGTGTCTCATGAAAACCAGAGAAGGCTTCAGATTTATACACGTTACAGAGGAGCCTCAATGACTCAGGAGACTGATACAGCGATATAGATTGTTAGACAGCCGGTGTGCTGTGGCCATGGCTTTACTTATTGACCAGTTCCGTCTCATTCCTTCCTTGTACTTCCCTGACTGTCTTAGCCATTTATTGTTTCTTCTAATATTTTGATTAAGCTCTTCAGGGTAGGGACTGTCCTTGTACAGTGCCATGGGACCCTAGTTGTTACCACAATATAGAGCCTTTCATCTTTAGGCTGCTGTTTGAATCCTGCCCACATAAGTAGTGACAGGCTGTTACCATTCAATGGCTGAGAATTGAATGGGCCATGGAGACTCAGCTAGCCTCATCCCTAGAAGTGCCACTCCTGACTAGGGTTGAAGCATATGGCTGGGGCAGCATAGGGTACACTTGCTCTGCTGCTTCTCATGCTGTAGTTCTTGTGGGAATAAAGGACTTCAGCTCTTAGAAGAGGCACTCTAGCACTTCCCAGTACACTAAGTTCACACTTCTTAAAAAAAATTAATCCAGAAAATATTGTGTTTTATCAACATATAGATTGTGTCCCGTATTTAAAAAAGGAAGATTTTCATGGCAAGTCCCAATATTTTAAACAGTAGCAGATACATAACAATCCTTTGCATAATTGCCATGGATTCTTGACAGCAACACCAGCAAAAGACATTCATTTTGCAATTGCAAAAGTCTGTCGAATAAGAGGACAGTGTTCTGTTTCAGTACATTTAAATAGAGGTAGGACAATACATAGTCTAGAAAATACTGTTATTCCTGTTAGATTGTACTATAATAAATCATATTTCAAATCTTTGTTCATGTCTTTGTATTTTTTCAAATGTGACAGTGTTATGGGCAATCTTATGTCCTTTGGTATTGCTTTATGAACATATATACCATTGCTAAAGGTTATCTCACACCTATTTCTCTGCTATCGTAGTTAAGATATCAGTTATCCCATTGCATTCATTTTCTGTATGAAAAAAGATTGTTGCATTTATTTAAATATAAAGGATCTTGTTTTTTAATCAACCCCAGCAAATGCACTTAAATTGTGTCAGTGGATCAACTACTATATTTAAAGATTCAGCTGTTTAGTCTTATTAAAAATTCCTGTCTCAATTAGATGCGAAAGCACTAAAAGTTTGCTTGAGCGCCACAGTTTACCTGAGTGAAATTCCACTTGCGTGTCATTTAAAATGCAGAAGAAAATGTTTTTATATTCAAGATGACAGTCGGCACTTCCATTTAGAGGTATTAAGTCACAGAAAGAGTAGCTGCACTACGAACCTCAAATACCTACAGTACTAGCGAAGGACACTGTTCCTCTGCCCAGGTGCCTGGGCATGATTCTGCTTCCATTACATCAGTAGTTGTTCAGCCTTTAACTTTAATCAGAGCGGAACTGGGCACTTTGTTTTGTACAGTCTGTGGAGTAGAATTTTAAATGCAAATGGTTTTAAAACCTTAAGATCCTTGATTCATTTTTGTGAAGTTAGTCAGTAGTTGATACCTTCGGTATTACAATAAACACTTGGGCATATACTTTTTAATAGTAACAAAATTAGGTAGAGTTAGTAGTATCAACTACCGGTATGTAGGTACAGTAATATCTATCTCAAGAGAAGGTCATGAGGCATAATTTTTGTTTGTAAAGTACTTTGGATGAAAGGCTCTGGAGAAATGCAAGTTTTTATTCCCCAGTGTACCCCTTTTAGAGAACACTACTGTAGAACAGTTCTCCAACAATGAAATACATAGGATTTTCCCATTCAACATTCTAGTAACTTAATCACTGAGTGTAGTGTCCTTTTGGAATGTGACTAAAGTGTGATGATTCCAAGTGTGCTTGTTGACATGGTATCTGAGAATATTCTTGCTGTGAGCATCAAAGGAAGTGTCACCATCACACTTGCATATGTACAGCCAATCTACACACACTAGCAGCTACACTATAAAGCAGTGAGTGTGAGTGAGGTTTTATGGATTAAGCTGAGAAGGAAGGATTTTTTTCTATAGCAATCCCTTCCTTTAAGTTGTCATTGTCATTTACACAGCACCCAATGCACTTTTGGAGTTATAAAGAAAGACATAAAAAACAAGAAACATAAGAACGGCCATACCGGGTCAGACCAAAGGTCCATCTAGCCCAGTATCCTGTCTTCTGGCAGTGGCTAATAACAGGTGCTTCAGAGGGAATGAACAGAACAGGTAATCATCAAGTGCTCCATCCCCTGTTGCCCATTCCCAGCTTCTGGCAAACAGAGGCTAGGGTCACCATCCCTGCCTATCCTGGCTAAAGGCTCAAACTACATAGCTCACAAAGTCATTGTACAATAATACATACTTTGAGGAAGCAAACATTTTGAGGACTGCATTGTCAAGACAGGTGCTTCTCCCTTCTCATTACTATACCTAAAAGGTGAGCAATCAACCAGTGCTCAAATAAATTCTGATGAGAATCATGTATTTCACATAGCCAGTGTACTCATGCTTCTAGGCAGTGCTTAAGCTTTACAATTCATTTTGCAAGATAAAAATGGCCAGTGGCAACAAAAACATAGGCCAGATTCTGATGTGTTATACTGATGTAAATTCAGAGTAATTCCAGCCATAAGATCAGCATCTGACGCTAAATGCTGCTGCTTCTTCGAGTAGTGTCCCTGTGGGTGCTCCACTTCGGTGTCTGTGGGTCCCTATACCAGAGATCTGAGATTTTAGGTAGCAGTGCTCAGCCGGGGCATGCATGCGCAGCAGCTGTCTCGCGGTGCCTCTTGTAGCGCACGCATGACCCGACCCCCTCAGTTCCTTCTGTACTGTCCTTGGCTGCAGACAGAGCTCAGTGGCAGTGCTGCCTCTTTGAAAATCTCTAGAAAAGAAAATAGTTTAAGCTTATTAACTCTTAGTTTAATTAGACTTTACTTAGCCAGTTATTTTAAAAAAAAAAGTTTTCTGTTTCTTTCCCTTCAGTCTTCGTTTTCTTAGATTAGCAGTAGAAATGGAGTTTTCTTTTAACCAATTTCTACATTTTTCTTCCCATTTCCCTTCCCAGTTGCGGGAAAAATCATCAAACACAATGCCAGGCTCACCCGGTTTTAAGAGATGCTATGGCCGCTGTTCGTACAGCTGTGTCTGCACCATCCGTTGAGGCCTGTAGAGCCATGCGGGCTATTATTTGTCCCCCAGGCATGATGGCCTTGAGCTGGGGATGTAAGATCCTCTAAGAGTTCCTGCGGTTTTGCCATAATTAGAGAAGTCATAATTTGTCTGCAGCCAAAGACAGTAGAGAAGGAACTGAGGGGGTTGGGTCATACGCGCGCTACAAGAGGCACCAACGACACCGAGAGACAGCTGCTGTGCGCGCACACCCGGACCGAGCACTGCTACCTAAAATCTCCGATCTCTGGCACAGGGACGCACCAACACCAAAAATGGAGCACCCACAGGGGGACACATCTCGAAGAACCATCGTTACTGCACAAGGTGAGTCACTTCTTTCCACTGTTGAGTATTCTTGTAAAAGAGGACACGCCCATATAAGTAAAATCGTTAAATCCAGGATGTTAAGTTAGAAAATCCCTTTTCAGCTTAACTACCATTTTAATATTTTGCATGAAAGAAGTTAAACCCCATTGCTGATTGAGAGGTGTATGATTTATTAAACCAGGCTTAATGTCATGGCTTCTTAAACTCTGGTTTCATGGTAAATACAGTTTGAAGTGTGGAGAGAGGAGGAGTGGTCCAGTGGTTGGAATGCTAGCCTGGAACATGAGACCCAATTTCAATTCCCTTGCTCCATCACAGATAGGGCCCTACCAAATTCACGGCCATGAAAAACGTGTCACAGACAGTGAAATCTGGTCTTTTGTGGGCTTTTACCCTATACTATACAGGTTTCATGGGGGAGACCAGTGTTTCTCTAATTGGGGGGTCCTGACTCAAAAGGGAGTTGCAGGGGGATCACAAAGTTATTTTAGGGGGGGTCACGGTATTGCTGACTTCTGAGCTGGGCGGCCGGAGAGCGGTGGCTGTTGGCTGAACACCCAGCTCTGAAGGCAGTGTCCCACCAGTAGCAGTGCAGAAATACCATACCATGCTACCCTTACTTCTAAATATCCTGAATCCAAATCCAAGTTCAGGCCACAATGTGGCATTAATGCCGGACACAAAAAGAAAAAAAGTAGTGAGCGATGGAGCCCAGAAGGAGAGATTTTGATGGGAATGAGTGGGATCACTCCAAGGGAGCGAGGGCTACAAGAGACTGAAAGTTGTGTTGGTTTTAGTAAATGTGAAAAAATCAAGTTCCAATGTGAATGTTTCCATCAGGTATAACAGGTACATGCATTGGGTCACTTTTCAGTCAGCAGTTCCTGGACTACTCCAGTCATCATGCTAGCAAGCTGGGCCCTATGACAAGTAGTAATTAGCCCAGCACCAAAACTGCAGAATGCTCTTAAAATATCAATGAAGGCATTTTAAAACTTAAGAGGTCATCCATCCCGATGGGTATTTTTTTTTAGAGTCTGCAGTTAACATCATAAGAAATAAGTCTCCTTCCTCAGTTATGAAACGTTGTGGTGATAAAGGATGTGTCTGGCTATGAATGATTTTAGTCTACTAAAATGTAAGGATTGTTCCCAGACAGGTCATTTCATTTTATTCAAATTAATTTTCAGTTTCACTTTATATTAATCATACTTTTACCAAATCTGAAATCCTGACGTTTGTTCCTTCCTTAAATGAGCCAATACCCTTGCTCTACAAATTCACAAGGAGTGTAAGGATGGGAAAATACTACTTTGGTTTACTGAAAGCCAGAAGTTTAGTTGCTGTTTCTCTGCTTTGTGAGTTAAGTCTTCTACAAGCATGGGTGAGCTTTGTGTTATTGACAACTCTTCCCTTAATCCACGTCTGGAGACAATGGCTCTAAAAAGCCCATTTGACGAGCCGTGCCCCCTACATTAAGGGGCACTGTCAAATTAGTACAGGTTAATACAAGTTAGTAAAATTCTACGTGATCGTTTAGACCCCTATTTTGCCATTGGCTCTGACCAGGTCCAGTCCATCTATGCAGTTCCAATTGCAGAATTGGGGTCTTAGATTATTAAAATTAGGGATAGTCCAAAAACTTTAGTTATACCTCTGATTTCCCTCCTCTTCCCATCCCCCCTAGTCAACATTTTGGACAAGTAACCTTTAGTCAATTTTGCTTGTTTCTAATTTGTCTAGTATTGGCAGGGTCTTATGCACTATCACAATGCTGCAGTTTTGGGGATGCGTACGTTGCAAAGGAATGTTTATTTTTAAGAGGCAAACAGATCTTTAACAAACATTTCTATTGGCCTTAGATTTTGGCAGGTTTTTAACTAAACCTCCATTTAGTATGTCCCTTTAATTCAATCCACTATATTTCAAAGATGCCAAAAACCTGTTGTGATTGGACATGTCACCATACCAAAAGAGCTGCAGCTTTGTTTTCTAAAAATCACCACTCTGGCCATTGCTAGGAGCTGCAGCATATACTGCAGAATATATATCTAGCAGTCAGTACAGAGGAGGGTCCAACCTCGGAACGTAGACCAAACTTCATAGGCTTCTGGAGTGACTCAACTTACTGAGAACACTGCCCAATAGAAGGAGAGTGGGAAAGTTACTCAGTTTAATTGATTTGGCAGGAGTAAAGTTCATTAATCCCTCTGAGTTAACAAAGCAGAAAAAGTTTGTTGGTACACTATTTCAGTACCTGCTTTAAAACTACTGCACTGTTATTTGGAACTAGATTATGATTAGGAAAAGAAAAAGCCTAGTGCCATCCTAACATCCCTGAGGAGGAGAATATTCCATCAGCCCAGTGCCCAGGAAGTCCCAACTGAGTATTCAGGTATCCTTAAATCCTTGCAAAACACTAACAAGTATCAGAGGTGTCCTTGAGAAAGCAGTTCCATGGCTGTTAATATGCTGGTTTTTATACAAAGCCTGGAATATTTGCCTCTTAATTGTAATGACCTTAAGAAAATAAGAACAGTCATACTGGGTCAGACCAACAGTCCATCTAGCCCAGTATCCTGTCTTCCAACATTGGCCAATGCCAGGTGCTTCAGAGGGAAGGTCTACCTTGACAGAGAAGAACTGGAAAATGTAGAACACTTTGCCTATCTTGGCAGCCATCTCTCACAGAGAGCAGACATAGACATGAAGGCTGGCACAGCGGATTCTGTGCTGAATCTCGCCTTTAGCAGACTGTCTTGCCGGGTGTTCAACAATCACAACATCAGAACACACACTAAACTTTTCGTTTATAAAACGGTGATAATCCCAGCTCTCCTCAACGACTCTGAGACTTGGGTGACCTATAGAAAACACCTGAAAAATCTGGAACGCTAGAACCAGCACTTTTTTCAGATGATCCTCAACATAAAATGGGAGGATTGCCGCACTAATGTCAGTGTCCTCACAGAGGCCAACTTCTTCAGTGTTGAGGCCCTGATTATCCAGCACCAGGTGAGGTAGAGCAGGCACTGTGAGAGCATGCCTGATGTATACTTACCAAAACAATTACGTACGCCAAAATGTGACCGATTTATGTTACTAATTTGCCTGGGGCGTCAGGTGATTAGGCTGCGGCCGCAGGATTTTTAGGGGAGGAGATGAAGGAGCACAGCAAGTGACTAGGTTTAAAGCTTTATTAATAAAATAACAGTATTTATTTTGGAGTAGTGGCAAGAATTACTGGGTGCTTCCCACGTTACTTAATTCTCCACCAAAAATGTTATGCTTAAATAAAGCACACGAGATTTTGTATAGGGGAGAAGGCAACACGCCGCATTTATTGAGAATACAGCAGTTAGCATATGCTTTTTAGTTACACACACACACACACACCATGCACACAGTCCCGCCAGTCGATGTTTAGAGTTACCAGTTTAGAGTTTGGATTAATTTAGTAGCTAGCCAGATTGGTTGCAGAGGGGAGCTGGGTTCGTCTTGCCACTACTCCAAAAGCATCAAATCGTGACCAACAGAGCCTGGCTCCCCTCTGCGACCCATCTGGCTAGCCACTAAGTTAATCCAAACTCTAAACTGGTAACTCTAAACATCAACTGGCGGGACTGTGTGCATGGTGTGTGTGTGTGTAACTAAAAAGCATATGCTAACTGCTGTATTCTCAATAAATGCGGCGTGTTGCCTTCTCCCCTATTAAAAAAAAAATGTCGTGTGATTTAAGCATAACACAACTCACCAAAAAAGAAAGGAAACAGGGAGACAAAAAACAAACAAACCCACTTTAAAGACACCCTCAAGATAAACATCAAGAGATGTGGCATCGACACCATACACTGGGAGACAGTAGCCCAAGATAGGGGTAACTGGCGAAGACTTGTCAGAGAAGGAATGTCCACTTTTGAGGAAAATTGCCTTGCCCTGGTCACAGGAAAAACGCCATAAAAGAGAGGACAGATGACTGTCACATAGCAATCATGGCCCAACCCTGACTTCTAACACCACCTGCAATGTCTGCCAACAAGCCTGCGGGTCAAGGTTCAGACTTCTCAGTCACCAAAGGATCCATAAAAAATAAAACCTGTGAAAGATATCATCCTCATCCCCGAGGGATCGACGACAACGAGAGGGAATGAACAGAACAGGCAATCATCGAGTGATCCTTCCCCGTCATTCACTCCCCAGTTCTGGCAGTCAGAGGTTATGGACCTCAAAGCATGGGTTTGCATCCCTGACCACCTTGGCTAATAGCCATTGATGGAACTATCCTCCATGAACTTATCTAATTCTTTTGAAAACCCAGTTACAGTTTTGGCCTTCACAACATCCCATGGTAACGAGTTCCACAGGTTGTGCGTTGTATGAAGAAGTGCTTCCTTTTGTTTGTTTTAAACCTGCTGCCTATTAATTTCACTGGGTGATCCCTGATTCTTGTGTTATGTGAAGGAGTAAATAATATTTCCTTATTCATTTTCTCCACACCATTATGATTTTATAGACCTCTATTATATCTCCCATTAATGGTCTCTCTTCCAAGCTGAAAAGTCCCAGTCTGTTTAATTTCTCCTCATATGTAAGCTATTCCATAACCTTAATATATTTTGTTGCCCTTCTCAATTCTAATATCTTTTTTGAGATGTGGCGCCGGCGACCAGATCTTCACGCAGTATTCGAGATGTGGCCATACCATGAATTTATATAGAGGAGTTATGATATTTTCTGTCTTGTCTATTCCTTTCCTAATGGTTTCTATCACTGTTAGCTTTTTTAACCGCCCCTTCCCATTGAGTGGATGTTTTCAGAGAACTATCCAGAATAACTCCAATACCTTAACTTGACACTGTGACGATGTATCCCATAAGGCTTTATAGAAATATGCTTATAAATATATATGACATAACTGGAATATGTTCTGTGCTACATATGCCATGTGACATATCTATGTAAAGGTTATGATCTACTGAATCTACTAATCCTATTTGTATGCATGTATCATTTTTGTACTCAAAGTTATGAATATTGGCCGTGTACTGGCTTGATTTATAAATAACCTTAGTAGAGCATTTGGTCAGTTCCTGGAGAAAGGAATTTGCAAAGTTAAGTGCCCAATCAGGAAGCACTTAAGGAACAATGCATCTTGGAATGCTCCAATCCACATAAGAAGTCTTCCTGGAGACATTCAAGATACCATGTGGGCAATGGCTTCTGCCTGTAAAAAACTGAGAGTCATGCATGGATATGTGACTTGCCCAGGTGACTCCCGAACTCCATCTTGGAGTTGGACTTTGCATAGGAGAGAGGAGGGGGTCTCCACCCACAAGAGAGTCTATTTAAGCCCATGGGAAACCCCTCCATTTTGTCTTCAGCTGGCTAAAGAGAGAGCCTCTCCACCTCCAAAGATACCTGAAAGAAACTGGAACAAAGGACAGTGACTGCAAGGGGTGTGAGTGATTGCTGGACCCAGACTAAAAGGAGATTAGTCTGTAAAAGGAAGCATTCTGAAACTGGTGAGGATCTTATCTGTATTCAGTTTCTTACTGTATTAGACATAGATTTGCCTGTTTTATTTTATTTTACTTAGTAATTCACTTTGTTCTGTCTGTTACTACTTGGAACCACTTAAATCCTACTTTCTGCATTTAATAAAATCACTTTTTACTTATTAATTAACCCAGAGTATGTATTAATACCTGGGGGTGGGGCAAACAGCTGTGCATACCTCTCTATCAGTGTTATATAGGGCGAACAATTAATGAGTTTACCCTGTATAAGCTTATACAGGGTAAAACAGATTTATTTGGGTTTAGACCCCATTGGGAGTTGAGCATCTGAGTGTTAAAGACAAGAACACTTCTGTAAGCTGCTTTCAGTTAAGTCTGCAGCTTCGGGGCAAGTAATTCAGACCCTGGGTCTTTGTTGGAGCAGACGGGCGTGTCTGGCTCAGCAAGACAGGGTGCTGGGGTCCCGAGCTGGCAGGGAAAGCAGGGGCAGAAGTAGTCTTGGCACATCAGGTGGCAGCTCCCAAGAGGGTTTCTGTGATCCAACCCATCACAGACACTTCATAGCTAACCTACCCCATCTAAGTCTGAGCGTCTAATGCAACATTTTTGTTCTTAAGGGCATCTCCCTTTATTTTAAAAGGCAGGAAGTCTTATGTTCCTGTGTATGTTGCGGCATAGTCTGACTTAAGACTTCAGTTGCAGTTATGTACTGCATCCTGACAGATCTGGCTCATTGCATGGAGGCTGCACCTTCCTCAGGATCATTCCAACCTAGTTTGTTTTCAACTGATGCAGCCATTTAGCCTACAGCCCTATTCTCTTAGGATAAGACCTTATTAAATTCCTGTGATATTTCTTCAGGAAAAAAGAAAGTTGAAGCTTCTTTTACATCCTACTTTCTGTGCCAATTATTGCTGTATGTATTCCCCCCCACACACACACGTTTTGAATCTCCACCCAGGATAAAAGTCAGCAGGCAACACCCCTTCCAGAGGTGCTGATTTAATACATCTAGAGAGTTGTATAAAAATGTGACGATGGAATTATCCTCATTTTGCAGTATGTAAATAGGGAAACAAACCATTTACCAGGATATCCCCTAGATGTATCTTTGATCTGGATATTGGACACATACCATGGTGATGAATGTCACAAGAGCCTAGGTAGGACCTTTCTTCAGGTTTAGGATTTCATTTCTTCAAAAACACTGGGTGAAAGTTTGCAACGTTAAATGTTGCAGGTGACAATATCACTGGTCTACTTGAAAGGCATATATAAGGTTTCTGAGTTTTCTCTTCCTTGCCCCATTAAACTAGAATCAAACCCCAACTTTATCTTCAAGAAGAAAACAAAAGTCACTGTGTAAATACCTATCAAGTACACCATACATTATATTAGAAGTCAGAAAATGGACATTTGAACGGGCTTCCTAGAAAGTGAGGAAAGCTGCCCCTATCCCATTTGTCCAAATAGAGCTTTTAAAAAAAGATTCCTACCTACATATGTTGTCCAACTGTCTGGTAATTACATCACCCCAGCATGACTGGCTTGGTCTTTGCCAAAAATGTGAGAGACTAGACACAATAAGGACAAAGCACTAGGAATCCTACTTCAATCTAAGCATATTTATAAAGCACCCATGACTCTGGTATCCAATATTATTGGATTAGTTTGCTGATGCTTAATTAAAAGTTTGTAAAGCACTTTGAAGATGGAAGTGTTATTAGTGCAGGGGATGCATTGGCAGGGGATGGTGTTAGGTGCCCTAAAAGGTCTTTTCCACCTCCAGTTATGATTTCATGAGACCCTATATCAGGGGTTCTCAACCTTTTACTTTCTGAGCCCCCCCCCCCCCCCCCCCCCGCCCCCAACATACTATAAAAACTCCAGGGACCAGCTGTGCCATAACTGGTTTTCTGCATACAAAAGCCAGGGCCGGCATTAGGGGGTAGCAAGCAGGGCAACTGCCCAGGGCCCCACACCACAGGGGGCTCTGTGAAGCTAAGTTGCTCAAGTTTCAGCTTTGACCTTGAGTGGCAGGGTTCGGGGCCCTGGACTGCAGTCCTATGTGGTGGGGCTTTGGCTTTCTGCCTTGGGTCCTAGCGAGTCTAACATCGGTCATGCTTGGCGGACCCTCTGAAATCTGCTTGCAGCCCCCCTGGGGTCCCAGACCCCTGATTGAGAACCACTGCCCTAGATGATTATTCACCAGTTTCTACAAGGGCAAGATTATCCACCATGTGTGTTCCTCTGAAACCAGGCAAATCATTTTGAGGGACCTTTTATTCTTTGATTTCTGATCCTACTGCTCTGCCTCCCTTCTGTTTAAGTTTAGTCTCTACCATTCTGAGGAAGTAAGATTTAGGGTTGGAATAGCAAGTACTCACATCAAGAACCCAATTCTGGGGCTATAGTCATCCAAATGCAGATGGGCAACATAACATGTTACCAGTCACAGCTTGAATTTTAAGTACTCACAGGCTGTTAGTGAATGAACTACAGCCCCAGAAATATTCACACAAATTATGCAAAATAATTGGGAAGAGTCAGTCTGCTCCTGGGCAGTCTGTAAACAAAAAGCAAAAATAATTGTTATCTGCTGTGAATTATTTGTCCACCTCTATTGTCATGCTGAATGTCTAGCCTGTAGGAGAGAGGCCTAATATTGCTTCAAGTAAGCATAATACCTAAATCTTAACACTTTTCATCAGTAGATCTCAAAATGCTTCACAAACTGTTTTTTATTGTCACAACAATAAAAGGTGAGGTAGGGAAGTGCTATTATCTCCATTTTACAGATTGGGAACTAAGACACTTGTAGGGAATGTCTACACTGCAAAGGAAGGTGTGTTCCTCACTCCAGATAGTTAACACACACCAGCTAACTCAGGTTAAAATAGCAGTGATGACACAGCAACTTGGCTTTTACCTCAGGTTAGCAGCTTGAGTTCAACGTATGGGGAGCCTGAGGTTGCTATTTTAACCCAAGTTAGCTGATGTGGGTTAGCTAACTGAGTTAAGAACATGTTTTTTTCTGGGGCGGGAACAGTGTAGACATGTCCAGAGAGGCACAAGTGGCCAGCAAGTTAAAGAAGTATGGGCTGGATGAATGGACTATAAGGTGGATAGAAAGCTGGCTAGATCGTCGGGCTCAACAGGTAGTGATCAATGGCTCCGTGTCTAGTTGGCCGCCGGTATCAAGCAGAGTGCCCCAAGGGTCGGTCCTGGTGCCGGTTTTGTTCTATATCTTCATTAATGATCTGGAGGATGGCATGGACTGCACCCTCAGGAAGTTTGCAGATGACACTAAACTGGGAGGAGTGGTAGATACACTGGAGGGTAGGGATAGCATAGAGGGACCTAGACAAATTAGAGGATTGGGCCAAAAGAAATCTGATGAGGTTCAACTAGGACAAGTGCAGAGTCCTGCACTTAGGACAGAAGAAGCCCATGCACTAGGCAGCAGTTCTGCAGAAAAGGACCTAGGGATTACAGTGGATGAGAAGCTGGATATGAGTCGACAGTGTGCCCTTGTTGCCAAGAAGGCTAATGGCATTTTGGGCTGTATAAGTAGGAGCATTGCCAGCAGATCGAGGGACGTGGTCATTCCCCTCTATTCAACATTGGTGAGGCCTCATCTGGAGTACTGTGTCCAGTTTTGGGCCCCACACTACAAGAAGGATGTGGAAAAATTAGAAAGAGTCCAGCAGAGGGCAACAAAAATGACTAGGGGGCTGGAGCACATGACTTATGAGGAGAGGCTGAGGGAACTGGGATTGTTTAGTCTGCAGAAAAGAAGAATGAAGGGGCATTCGATAGCTGCTTTCAACTACCTGAAAGGGGGTTCCAAAGAGGATGGATCTAGACTGTTCTCAGTGGTACCAGATGACAGAACAAGGAGTAATGGTCTCAAGTTGCAGTGGGGGAGGTTTAGGTTGGATATTAGGAAAAGCTTTTTCAGTAGGAGGGTGGTGAAGCACTAGGGTTACCTAGGGAGGTGGTGGAATCTCCTTCCTTAGAGGTTTTTAAGGTCAGGCTTGACAAAGCCCTGGCTGGGATGATTTAGTTGGGGATTGGTGCTGCTTTGAGCAGGGGGTTGGACTAGATGACCTCCTGAGGTCCCTTCCAACCCTGATATTCTATGACTGGCCCAAGGTCACACAGAAGTCTGTGGTGGAGCAGGGAACTGAACAGCCTCCCACGTCCTAGGCTAGTGCCCTAACCATTGGGCCAAGATTAGTTGTGACCTCTCTGCTTTGGAACGTCTTCTCTGCCACAGAGTTCCCAATGTAAGTGACTAATAGATCAAGCAATCATACATAGCTTGTCTACAAACAAGATTACAGCCTTATACGAGGGCAATACCCTTAGCCCGCTGCAGGGAGTGCTAGTGACTATGACAAATGCTGCACTTGCAATTAAATTGACTTGCAAGACTCCGGACTCCAAAAATCAGCATGAAGCTAGCCAGGCCCAAGTCAAAGGAAACCTGCTCCGAGCAAGTCAGCTAGTCCAGTGATGTGACCCATACACTAAGCGAGAAATGAGTGCAGGAGTGCCCCAAGAGGGGCAGGCACTTTCTGAAACACAGTGGAAGACACAGTCCCTGGCCCAAGACCAGTATGTCCTGTCTGGCACCCCTGGGGATGGGGACAGGAAGGGACAGTCTTCTGCAAACCTCTTGCCCCCCTTACCTGCACTCCGGGGCGCTGAAGCACAGCCCCGAGCTAGCGTTTGGCAGAGCTAGTCACGCCCAGAGTGCAGATTAAGCTGCTGGGCGGGGGGGCTGTATCGGGGGCGTGGGTTACCTCGTGCCCGGCTCCGTAAACCCACCAGCAGCTCTGGCCGAGCAGTAAGTGACTTGTCTGGAGGGGCCACACTAACAGCCCGCCGAGGAGGGCGGTGTCGGCTGCTCACGGGGCACGCCTCGCGCCGCGCCCCTCCCGCGCGTGCCAAACGGGCCTGGGGACTCAGCGGCGTGCGAGCGCGCTCAGCCCCGAGGCGGGGGGAGGGAAGAGGAGGGGGCGTGTCCCTTGCGGTGGGGGCGGGCCCTCCTGCTCCGGTTTCCCAGGGTGCATTGGGTGCGCTGGCTGTCTGGCCACGTCTCCGGGCCACGTCGCTCGGTGCCCGTTGAGCTCTCGCCATCTTCGGTCCCCGGCTCCGGGCTCCCCTGCCTCCGCCATGAACATCTTCCGCCTCACCGGGGACCTGTCCCACCTGGCGGCCATCATCATCCTGCTGCTCAAGATCTGGAAGACCCGCTCCTGCGCCGGTGCGTGCCCGGGGGGACCGCGCGGACTTGGGGGAGCGGGGCCTGATACTTCCTGGGCGGACCGGACTGACCAGAGCCGACCCGAGGGAGCGGGGACTGATCCACCCGAGGGAGCGGAGCCTGATGTTCCCTGGGAGGACCGGACCGACCCGACGCGGGGGAGCGGGGCCTGATCCTCCGATGCGGGGAGGGGGACGGAGGGAACTAGACCGACCCGGGTGTGTGTGTGGGGGGGGAAGAGAGTGGATCGATCTCGCGGTCTCATCTCAGCCCCTTCTGTGGGGAAACCCGCTTTTCCACAGGGGCCTCTGCCCTCCCCTCCAGGTGTGGGGTACCCCACCCCAGGAGTTGCCTCAGTCGCCAGGGGATCGGGCGGCGAGGGGGTTTCCTCCCTTCCGCCCCCCGGGACACTGAGGTGGGGAGCGGTGTCTTTGCTGGGGATGGGAGAGAGGGATTTCTTTGTGGGGGCATATTTGGCTGCTCCAACTGCTGGAGAGAGAGAGAGAACTGTCAGGTCTTCATGGGGTACTCACAAAATCCCTAACAGCAGGGAGAAGGGGGGAGTTTTCTCTGAAGAGCTGTCCCGCGTGTAGACAACATGAAGACTTCCCCTTCCCAAATGTGGGAGGCTTGGGTAGATGTGAATCAGGGAGACTCGTCCTTGCCCGTTCGCCCCCGAAAAACACCCCGGGGCTGGGGTAGCTCTAAATAAAGGCGATGCGCATTGCCTCCTCGTGTGACAGCTCTGATCATGTTACAGATTTAGTGGCTTTAAGCAGTTGCAGTTATTCATGCTTCAGTCCCTGACGCGCTGCAGAAAGCACTAGTACTTTCCTCCATCCTACAGTTGTGCAGCTCATTCCTTATGTAACTGCCCGGTGCAAAGCGAATGAATGGGGAGATGGTTTGGAGGAGGGAAGGAACGAGTCTCCTGGAAGGCAGGCAAGCGTCACTTTGCACAACTCCATCAGAGTTGCAGAAATAAGATTAATTTCTTAATTTTAAGTGAGCTGTGCTCATTCTCTAGCAGTTTCCAGCCTAATTTTTCCCCTCTCTGTATACTTTCCTTCTTTAAACACAGATCTAATTTGCAACGGGCAGGCTTTGGTGCAGATGTTTGGAGTAGCTGACATTGCAGTTTGCAAATCCTGAAGTTTCTCTTGCTGTCTTCCTATTCTATATCTAATCACACTAATTTGCACTCTTAATGCCTTTTTCAAAAGGCGTTACGTTGCCATCCTATTAGATTCGGGGGTTTTGAGCGGTTTCTCACTTATATTGCCAACTGCAATAGAAAATTGGAAGCGAATGACTGAATCCGGGCTTGAGAATAGGCTCTCAATTGGGATCCCTGGCCTAGTCTGACGTGGCAGCTAACTGAAGGTGTGGTGGATTGAGCTGCTAGGAAGAGGGATGATGTTGAATTCTGGCTGTACGGTGTCCGCTTTTCAGAACCACTATTCTCATGGGTCTGTAATTTAGCTGTGTAAATTCACTGTCACTGCATGGGGGAAGGCTTGCTTCCTATTGTACATTTATTAGTGCTTTGTCTAGTCATAGTCTTAACTCTCTGCTACAGAGTGGAGCTTCCCTGGACTGGTGTGTGTTTAAGTTGGGGGAATCCCCAGTGTGTGGAGGGATTCCCTGGATGGTGGTTTAAAAAAAAATCGCTCAGGCTGATGATGGATTCCCCATCACTTAAAGTTTCTTTAATCAAGATTGGATGTTTTTCTAAAAACATGCTTTAGGAATCCTTTTGGGGACAATTATACAGGAGGGCAGACTAAATTATCACAATGGAATCTGTATCCATAGAGAAAAGTGATTGGGCTTCTACTATTTCACTCAGTGAACAGTAGAGCTATCTGGAAATAGCTTTGGAAGCAGTTTTCTACCATTGTACATTGTTCCAGAAAGCTAGAACAACTGCTGCTCCAGTAATTCAATGTAGGTGCTCCATATATGAGTGTTAAATAATCTGCCCACCCAGCAGCTATCTGTAATACCAATTCTCCTACAGCCTGGCCTTTTTGGCCCTCAGTGAGAGCAAGTATTCCTGTAACTAGTCCTTGCTGTCACTTGTTGGCATGAAGCATTGCCTACATACTAATTTTATAGTGAAGCAGGAATGGCTAAGGTGGTGGGTTAACAAAGTACAAATAGAGAGCTATTGTAAATTAAGAGCCCCAAGGGGCCTGAGGATGGGGAGATAAAAAGGATGGTATGTAGAGGTAGTATGTTGTGAAGCAATTAAGCCACACTTACCACATTGAACTGTCTAATACCCTGTGCAGGTAAGCTAGATGTGGAAAGGTGAAGAATACGGAAAGACTGATATCTTGTGTCAGCTACAGTCACTATTAATTTGGTAGTTTGGGGAAACTGTTTTTTAAAGTTACCAATTTTGAGTTACAATATTTGTCACAATGTATAAGTAACTTGGTTTTCTAACAAACTTTATTTTTATTAGGCTATCTAGCAGTGAATTTAGGATGTAGATACAATGGCAGTTCAGAACTATTTATAAGGGGCCCTACAGATTAATGTTATTTAAAACATAATCCTTGCCAGTAGAGCTTACAGTCAAAGAGCCCAATTCTACAAATCCTTCTTGATGTGAGTCATACAAATAAGAGTTTTGGAGTACTGGGCCCCATGTCAAGAAACAAATGCAGAGAAAGGCTTGTGGTTTGGGAGTTTAAAAAGACTTCCAACCCTGGCATATGAGATATTGAAGAAGGGCTATATTGAAACCAGTGACTAAAATGAAAGGTTATATTTTCTATTGCTTGAGTGGTTAAGGTGCTAACCTGAGATTCAGAAGATCCTGGTTCAGTTCCCTGCTTCACAAGACTTCTTATGTGATCTTTTTGGAATACTGAGGTACTTATTATATCAGCAAACATACAATATAAAATAGAATTTAGTCCCTTCTCCCCTCCCCCAAAGGAGCTTAATGATCAAAATGCTATCCGTTCCCCAAAGTCATTTTCTCCAGAGTTAGTAGGTTTTTGGAAACAAACAAACCTTTACCTCTGTCTCCAGTAAGTTATAGAGTTGTAACATCTCTCCTGGGGGCTGCTTTTCTAGCACCAAGAAGTGGAATAGCATGTGTTATATCGGGCCCCAGACTCCTTCCACTCCCAGAATGCCCTTCTAAAAGGAAATTAATTAACTTTTCCTTAGCTCTTTTAGTAGGAAAAATCTGCTTTATGCTCTTATCTATTCCTCTTTATGAGATGGAGATAAATTTACCAGGGTTTATTTTCTTAAAGAAAAGTCAGGTGGAACTAGGGGGAAGGAGTTCAAATCCTTCTTTTCTCTTCTCTCAGGGCTCTAGCCTCTGAACCCTGACAACAATGAGTGAGAATAAATTCACCGTGGGCTTTTCTTCAGAGGCTCATCCCTTCTGCGGTTCATTTGGGTGCAAGTGATCATGTAATGATAGATTTGATGATTCTAAGGAAAGGAAGGAGTGAGAGCACTAGAATAAGGACAATGGACTTCAAAAAAGCAGACTTTAACAAACTCAGAGAACTGGTAAGTAAGATCATGTGGGGAGAAAGTCTAAGGGAAAAAGGAGTTCAAGAGAGCTGGCAGTTTTGCAAGGAGACAGTATTGAAGGCTCAATTGCAAACTATCCCAATGTGAAGGAAAGATAGGAAGAGGCCAATATGGTTCCATCAGGAGCTCTTTAATGACCTGAAAATCGAAAGGAATCCTACAAAAAGTTGAAACATAGACAAATTGCAAGGATGAGTACAAAAGAAAAGCAAAAGGATGTACAGCCAAAATGAGAAAATCTAAGATACAAAATGAGTTACACCTAGTAAGGGACATAAAAGGTAATAAGTTCTGTAAATACATTATGAGCAAAAGAAAGATGAAGGAAAGTGTAGGTCCTCTGTTTACTGGCCAGATACTCAACACAGTTAATATTAAACAACAAAGGGGAAGGAATACAAACCAAAATAGGGAAAGACCAAGGTCAAGAAAGTTTAGGTATGTTAAATGTTTTCAACTTGGCAGGGGCTGATTAAATTCATCCTAGAGTACTTAAGTAGGGTGACCATATTTCCCTATGCTGAATACGGGGCACCTAGTAAAATTACTCATATTCAAGCAAGTTCAATGGCAATCAATCAGAACGATGCAGTACAAATGTTTAAATTAACATCAAGTTGACTGAGCCTGTTAAAAAGAAATACTGCTTAGTTGGATTCTTTTTATTTACCTTCTTATCTTTAAGGCTTTAGGATTCACATTAGGAGGGGTGACACACACGAGGAGATGTGACACACACACACATACACACACTCCTGTACACCTCTCTCACACGGGGTGGGTGGGTGTGCGACCAACCCAACCCTCCCTGCCTGGTGCTCTCCGCCCTCCATGCCTGGCTGGGCCCCAGGATGGACCCACCTCTCCTGGTACCGGGCACTGCGTCTTCCCAAAGCAACACATGGAGTGGGGGGGGGGGACATGCAGGGTCACATGCCCCCCCTCACCCCACCCCACCCCATTTCTGTCAGGGTTCACACCAGAATGTAGCCAGCAGTAGCCTTTCGGGAGGGAAGGGAGAGGAGCTGCTTCCAGCCGCAGGAGAAGGGGACTGGGGGAAGGGATCACCTGGCCCATGTCTTTGCAGAGCTCATCTCATCCCTGTGACTGGAAGCAGCTTGTCCCTTCCTGCCTGCACGGTGTCGAAAGGCAGCTAACACCTTCAGGCTGTTGCTGGCCACCAACATAACCCAGCCGCCTCCTGTCCCCCAGCTACAGTGTGGGCAGGAAGGGGTTAAGCCTTAAGGATGCATTGTGCACCAGGACCCAGGGAACCTGACTGCAGGGGCTTCAGCGAACCTGGTCAGAGAGTTGGATCGCCAGGGAAGGGTGCCTAGGGGGCGGAGCAGCCCTGCACTCCCTCGGGGCAGGACCCTAGGGGGGTGGGTGAAGAGGGTGCTAAGCCCAGAGGGGTGCTGTGGAGCTTGCAGGGTCGGGATGCAAACAGGCTGGAAATCACTTCCTCCTCCCACCACCACACCAGAGCTTAGCTGAGTGGTGGAGAGGCTTCCCCATGCCAGCGCTGCACAGGGCTTTGGCACATGCAGGGCTTGGCTCCTCCTGGCCAGCACCCCAGGCCAGAGAGTCTTGGGCTTTCCCAAGGTGCCAGCCCAGCCAGAGGCAGTAGGGAAAGGAAGGAGCCTGCTGGCCAGACTATTGGTGAGCTGAGTGCTCCGACCAGGGGCTGGTTCTCCTCACAGTGCTGGAAGCGAGATGTGTCCCACCGGGGGAGATATGGAGGAGCCACGGGACTGGGGGGCGGGGTGAAGGGGAAAATCAGGGAGAGGATAGAAAGAGGGGGAGCACATAAAGGGCTGATGGGTGAGCAGCAGAGGAAACACATAACTGGCCGCTGCCTGGCGCCTGCCCATACACACAGGCCTCACAGCACACAGCCAGTGCCGGCCGGAAATGGGCCAGGGGGCCGGGCCCTGCTGGCTGAGAGCCAGCACACAGTGGGGGCTGCGCTGATGGACTGGCAGAGGGAGCGGCTGGCCCCACAAGCTACATCTTCACCCTGCCACCAGCCTTGCACACCTACCCCCATTGTCAGCCACTGGACCCCCTCACTCACTGCTGGTGGGCAGGTGGCTGGTGAGCAGGGATCCAGTCAGCAGCCGGACCCGCCAGTACTGATGGAGGGGGGGGGGAATAAAATATGGGACAATTTGCCCGTTTTTAAGAAAAAGTCAGGACACCTGCAGGAGGGCTTAAATATGGGACTGTCCCTTTAAAACGGGACATCAGGTCACCCTATACTTAAGGAATGAGCTGAAGCAATCTTGGAATTGTTAGCAGTTATCTTTAAGAACTCTTGGAGGACTGGTAAGGTCCCAGAGGCCTGGAGAAGGGCAAACATAGTACCTATCTTTAAAAAGGGGGAAATAGAGCACACAGGGAATTATAGACCAATCAGCCTGACTTTGATACTTCGAAAGATGCTGGAACAAATTATTAAACAATCAGTTTTTATGCACCTAGAGATTAATAGGGCTATAAGGCATAGCCAGCATGGATTTGTCAAGAACAAGTCATGCCAAACCAAGGCAAAATTTCCTTCTTTGACAGGGTTACTGGCCTAGTGGGGGAAGCAGTAGATGTGCTATATCTTGATTTTAGTAAGGTTTTTGACACAGTCCCACATGACATGCTTATAAGCAAACTAGGGAGATGCTGTCTACATGAAATTACTATAAGGTGAGTGCACAACTGGTAGAAAGACTGTACTGAAAAAGTAGTTTTAAGTGGTTTTCTGTCAAACACGGAGCGCGTACCTCGTGGGGTCCTGCAGGAATCAGTCTTGGGTCTGGTACTAGTCAGTATTTTCATTAATGACTCGGATATTGGAGTGGTGGGTGTGCTTATAGAATTTGCAGGTGACACCAAGATGAGAGGGATTGCAAGCTTTTTGAAGGACAGGATTAGAATTCAAAATGACCCTGACAAATTGTTGAATTGGTCAAATTCAACAAGATGAGATTGAATAAAGACAAGTGCAAAGTACTTCTCCTAGAAAGAAAAAATAAATTGATAACTACAAAATGAGGAACAACTAGCTACGTGGTAGTACTGTTGAGAAGGATCTGGAGCTCATAATGGATTATAAACTTAATATGAATCACTAATGTGATACAGTTGCAAAAAAAAGTATAGTATCATTCTCGGGTATATTAACAGGACTGTCCTATGTAAGAAATGGGAGGTAATTGTCCTGCTCTACTCAGCAGTGGTGAGGCTTCAGCTGGAGTACTGTGGCCAGTTCTGTGCACCACACTTTAGGAAAGATGTGGACAAATTGGAGAGAGTCCAGAGGAGAGCACCAAAAATGACAAATCATTCAGAAAATGTGACCTATGAGGAAAGGTTAAAAAAACCTAGGCATGTTTAGTCTTGAGAAAAGAAGACTGAGGGGGGACCTGATAATAATCTTTTAATATGTTAAGGTTTGTTATAAAGAAGATGGTGATCAATTGTTCTCCATGTCCACTGAAGGTAGGACAAGAAATAATGAGCTTAATCTGCAGCAAAGGAGATGTAGGTTAGCTATTAGGAAAAACTTTCTAACTATAAGGGTAGTTAGGACCTGGAAAAGGCTTCCAAGGGAAGTTGTGGAATCCCCATCATTGGAGATTTTTAAGAACACGGTAGACAAACACCTGTGAGGCATGGTTTAAGTTTATTTAATCCTGCCTCAGCACAGGGGGTTGGACATGATGACTTCTCAAGGTCCCTTCCAGCCCTACATTTCTATGATTCTATGATTTTTCCTGTGGGAGTTTGTCATATCAGTGTTTGTTATAGTCTAAGAATTCTGTAAACATCAGCTTACTCAAATTTGTCTGTAAGGCCATTCCAGAAGCACATCACCCATTATAATGGTACCAGATAACACTTCAACGGTCACTGATGAATACCCAACTGTCATCTTGAGGGCTTTATGCTATCACTTACAAAGCTTGTTTATTCGAGCAGTTTGTAACTTAACACCAAATATGCATGCACCCTATGATTTTTTCAGACGTTAAGGAAGGGTGTGAGCAAACCGACAGATGGTTTAACTGTTTGACCCCAAAGTAAGGAGAAAATTAGAAATAATTAAAAAAACAAAAAAGCCCCCAAATGAGTGATTCCCAAACTGTAGTTTATGGACCACGGAGAGCTGGCAAGTCATAGTGCTGATTCCTCTTTTCCGTCTGCTTCTGTGTGTGTCCAAGGTCTGTGTTCCAAGAAGAGCTTGAAGGCCTGAAAAAGCAGCTGGAAATGAGGGGGAGACAGCCTGTGTACCTCTATTCTGAGCCACTGATTCCTAAGAGAAGGAGAGGAAATGGGGATTGAGGCCTCAAGGAGGAGGTGGTTTGTGATAGGGAAGGGGAGACCACAAGACAATTTCTGTATATGAGAAGTGAATAACACTATCAGTGTTTGAGAACCCCTGCCTTAAATTGTTCTGGTAATGTGTTAGATTAAGTTAGAGGAAGGAATTCAAGGGGAGAGCAAATTAACTCAGGTAGTACTGTTCATTAGAGCTTTGGCAGAAAAACAATCCAGATTTTGGATAGCCAAACTGCTTATTTAAGCTTTTGAATTAGGGCTTCAGAACAATATTTATCACACCAAACAGCAACTCAGAAATAATTACTAGGAATCTCTGTGTTGAACTCCATACAGGATGTTGCTGCTGACTTTATTTAATATCATTATAAATTTCCTTTTTATGACATGGAAGTCAATATAAGATGCTAAATAATGTGCTTTCATGAACTATACTCCTGGGGGAATTCTACGCCACTACGCACGCACAGAATTCATGTCCTCTGCAGATTTTTTTTCCTCTGCAGAATATAGATTCTGCTGGAGAGGCGCTGCAGTTACACTTTCACCTACCAGGGGCTGCTGTGGCTCCAGAAGAGAGGGCAGCCAGCAGAGAGGGAGGGGGAAGAGGCTGCGTTCCTCACCGTGGGGACAGGTGAGGAGGCAGGGGATGGACAAAGTGTGGCACATGGGGTTGCTGGGAGGTCATAGTCTGGGGTTCAGAAGGGTTAGTGGTGGGGGATAGATTGGCATGGGCTAAGGAGCTAGTGGGGTGACAGTATAGAGCCAGGGGCTAAATGGGAGGAGGGCTGCAGGGTCACATGGGGACGGGGAGGGAGGCTGTGGGGGTGCTGGGGGTAGAGGGCTTCAGGGTCAGAAGGGAATGGGGGTACAGGGTGCTGGGACACATGGGGACAGGGGCAGATGCGCATGATTGAATGGGAAGAGCTAGAGGTCAACCAGGGTCTGCATGGGGGATGCTCCCCAACTCCCTAACAATTCCGCCCCCCCCCGCAACCCCGCTCCCCCAAAAAACTGTTGCATACTTCTCCCACCCACATTCAACAACCCTCCTGCTTCCCTCCCAGGCTCTTTCCCTCTCCCTCAATTCCTCCAGTACCCCTGACTTCCCCAGGCCTTTGCACTGCTTCTGAGGGATGTGGGAAGTACGTTTCTATATTGTAGTTTAAATGAATTACTTAGAGTTCTGTATTAATATGCCTAGTAAGGAATCTATTTGTCAAAAAAAACCCAAAACATTTCCTGAATCTTTTTTTCCCCTGTCTACATTGTTATAGACATACTTGCTGGCAGGTATTTTGAAATAAATTGCCAAAATAATTGAAACTGGCATGATTATATTGTGTTATTTTGACAAATAAATATGCAGAATTTTGCAGAATTTTTAATTTTTTGGCACAGAATTTCCCCAGGAGTAAAACTGTCATGTACAGATTGTTTTCTGTAATCCATTTCAAGTTAGATTGTTTGCTCTGCAAATTAACTCATGAAATTGATTTGTTCTTCTGCGATATCCCTTGCCAAGTGTTAAAGATAACCTGCAATTGCAAGGGCTGTCAAACTACATGATGTATACCCTAAATGAGCAGGGTAAGAGGGGCATTATGCACATTTTAAATATAAAATTGACCTTTTTCCATCTGGTAGGTCCTGGAATCAATACCTTCCATGGGACCAGCTGCTCTGACTTCACATTCATCACTGAACCTTACTAGAGGCTGTAGCCAACTTGTATGGGAAAGACAAGTCCATATTTTCTCCAAAAAATGCCATTTTAGAATTTATTTATTTTTTAAATCTACAACGGTTTGGAGGGGGTTATTTTGGGTTGGTTGATTGTTTTGTTTGTTGCAAATCTTGACTTTTCACAGTAGGCTGATTCAAGTCTACAGTAGGTTCTGTACCTGGCCTGATGCCAGGTATAATTGGCGGGTCTGGACTTCAGGGGCCAAATAAATGGATTTACTTTTATATTCAAAATATTCTAAATGCCCATTTTCAAGGCTTGAGAACTCCATTCAGCTGTGGCTAATGGTGAGTGGGGGCTTAAACCATAAATTTCATTTTTTGGAAAGTGAGATTGCAAAATTCCAACTTAGAAAAGATATAAACAAAAACTATATAGTGTTTGTCTATTTGCATAACTGAAGATTTTAAGCTTTTACAGGTTTTACTTTATTATGCTAAGATTTAGATTATTGGCAGTTGGTTGATACTAGAGAGAATGTATTAAGCTTCCCAAATAAATGTTTATTACATATGAAAGTTGTGATAAATACCTAATTAACAAAATATTACAATTAAGCTATTCAAGTAATACGGACTTTTTGTATAAATACAGTTCATTTAAGTGCAAAGCATTGTTTTATTTGCGGGAAACTTTACTCAAAGCATTTCCCTCTCTGCATGGAGAGCGTCATGGTTGAACTTTCTCTGTATTTTTTAAGGACCTGGTCCTAAAAGCCATTACTAGGAAATTAATTCCATGGACCTTAATAAAGAGGAGTAAAGATTTGCAGTGCCAGGTTTTAACTTTTATAGCAACTAATAAGCACGCTTTCTGACTATTCTATATAAAATTTATTTGCCTAATCATGTGGAGCAATTGAACTGTAAGGCTTGGTCTACACTTACCCCCCAAGTCGAAGTAAGGTACGCAAATTCAGCTACGTGAATAACGTAGCTGAATTCGACATACCTTACTTCGAACTTACCGCGGTTCAGACGCGGTCCACACGTGGCAGGCAGGCTCCCCCGTCGACTTCGCGGTACTCCTCTCGTCTAGCTGGAGTACCGCAGTCGACGGGGATCACTTCCTGGTTCGATTTATCGCGTCCACACCAGACGCGATAAATCGAACTCGGAACTTCGATCCGCAGCCGTCGAACTACCCGGTAAGTGTAGACTAGCCCTAGAGTAGTTTGCCACATTCACTGTTAAAATAGCTTTAATTCCTTTCAAGTCACTAAGCAACTGGTGTTTGTGTGCTCCTCTTATCCCTGGAATATGCAGTATCTCTTGTTTACATGCTCTATCCTTGCATCTTTGGAGCTGTCCAGTATGTAGCTAATGTATAGGGGCATGTGACAACACGGGTTACAATACAAAGCTAATTCTTACTAATATAACTGAGCTCTGCTATATAGAAACCACTAGTGGTGATACTAAACAGATGGCTTAACCTCCAAAAGTATGATCTGCAAACTGTATGGCTTCTAATAACTTTAACTAAATCTTGTACCATGCTGGCACCTTTTCCACTGCATAGTTTAGTGATGCCAGTGCACCTTAGTTTGATATCACTAACGTGCACAAACTCATGACACTGTTGGTGCTTCTCTTAGTTCTGAGAAGTCAGTCTCTGTCCTCTTTGTGCAGGGAAATCCACTCGTGCAGGGAAATCCAATCCTGCACTTTCACCATTTACTTCTACACCGTTAGCAGCAAACATTGTCCTTTGTTATATATAATAATTATTTCATTTATTGCTTTAGGTATTTCTGGGAAAAGCCAGCTTCTCTTTGCTCTGGTCTTCACTACCCGTTATCTGGATCTCTTCTCTGCATTCATTTCATTGTATAACACATCTATGAAGGTACAGTATTCTGCATAAGTGAGAAAGGCTAGTCATTGTTTTGCACACACAATTCCTTTAACAAAAGCCTCTTCTGGTAGGTGATGGTCTACTGCATTGGTAACTTAAAGGACAAAGGAGCTTCAGACAACGTATATGGAAATTTGCACTCCATACAAATACTCTTTCCCACCAAAGAAACCTTCTATAAGCTCTTAATATGAGGAAATATGACATCTAAATCAAATGAAGCTGCAACTATAGAAAATTAGTAATTTGTTAAAAACTGTGTAATAAGATGGACTTTTCATTATGACATTTAGAGCTTTATGAACATCAGTTATCACAACATTGTAAGATAAACCATATACTGTTTGTAAAAACAGGTAATCTGACTTGCCCAAGGTTGCTCAAGAAGTTAACAGCAGAGCCAGGAACACACTCCCGGAATCTTTTGTCCCAGTCCAACACTCTAACTGCCACTAGATTATATTTCTTCAACTTTCATGTTCACTTTGATGTGTGTACTCTGGACATTGATGGGGTCGTGTTTTGTTACTCTGGGCATATTTGAATATATTTATCTTTTAATTTTTGCTTTTTTTTAAACATTATTTTCTGCATAGAGTCTGACAAAGCAGTGGAACAAAGCACACTGTGTACAGCATTATGGCTAGTCAGTGATAGAAAAGGAAAAAAGAAATAGAAATCAACAGTTCAGGGCTTCTAGACATGTGCTCTTTCTCCAGGCTGTGTGGCTTTTAAAGTGTTAGATCGGCTCTGTTGAGTAAGCATGATGCTGTTGCTACATGACAGAGCATGCATGAGGATCAGATCTGTGTTTCTGATCACTGCATAAATTTTCTAATATCCATGTGCATGTTGCACTGTAATTTTCAACCATTCATAACTTCATATTTTTCAGAAGTCCCAAAGCACATACTAGTAATGGATTATGCATATGTACAATTTTAAGTTTAAATGTTTGGCAGTTTTTAGTATCCCCTTCACAATTTTTCTACAAGAGGGAAAATGTATTTTTCCTCCCAGTCCTCTCCACTCAAACTTCTGGAAGAGTTTTGTTGAAACTTCCTTTAGTCACTGTTAGCCAGAAGTAAGGTATGGAAAAATGTAGAACTAAAGGTGAAATGTGAAAATAGAGGGTTATATTGGAAACTGCCTTGCATCCTGTATGACGGAAGCCATCAGGTTATAACTTGTATAATTATTTAGATTAAAAATGTAGAACCAAGAGTTATTGGCTTTTGAATTAGTACTCTATGAAGAGGAGTAAAACACCGTTCACTCCTTGTATTCTTTTGCAGTGTCATATAGACAAACACTAAGCTTGGGGTTTTTTGTAAACAGTAATGTATTTTTTTTTTTTTGTTAGGGGGTGTACAATCATATTTGTGTTCTGTTTTTTTTTTTTTCTTATTAGCTTATCTACGTTGCTTGCTCATATGCCACTGTATACCTGATCTACATGAAATTTAAGGCTACCTACGATGGAAACCATGATACATTCCGAGTGGAGTTTCTGGTGGTTCCTGTTGGTGGACTCTCGTTTCTTGTCAATCATGACTTCTCCCCTCTAGAGGTTGGTTGAGGTTATTTCTGGTATTTTAAGTTTGTTGGTTTTCTGTAATAATGTAAAGATGATGTAATTTTATTTAAAATATGCTTTCAACTGTTAGAAATGTTTCAGTATGAAAAAATATTTTGAGGGTGTATTGGACATTAAAGACACTTCTAAAAGCCCATTTGTAAAATACATCCAATGACAGATATGGTGGTCCTACACCCCTCACATACCTTTAAACTCTCTGAACTTCAGTTCAGAATGTAGTCTGTGTAAAGAATACAGGTTATGGCTCTTAAAAGACTGAATTTAGTGCTCCAATGGATGGTCACTTCATTGTTTTATCAAACAGAAGCATATATTGTTCACCTCGCACTCATGGCTGTGATATTAATCCAGCAATATCATTTGTCTTATGTTTTCGGGCATTTTTCAAGCTTACCAGACTGGCAGCCAGTGAGAATTGGGTGCCATCTGGTGAAACCAAAAAGAATTACAAAAATTCTGAATCATTATACTGTATTACAAACTTCTAGAGTATTTACAGAAATTGTAGCCACACTAGAAATACAGTAAATTTGTTATTGTTTATCAGCACAGAAAATAAATGCTTCCCTATAGTATAAAATATACCCTCCTGTATATATTTTAATTGGAGTGAAACTGAATTTTTCTAGGCCATAGGATTGTCAGATTTCATTAAGGAAAGTGTCTTAATATTGTCTTGATGTCCTTCATTGCAACATTTTGTTTTTAAATCTCTTTTTTTTTTTTTTTTTCTGTTGATTCATGAGCTTTCAGCCAGTGTTAAAATGCTCGATTATTTTGATTTCCATGGATGTTGCAAAACTTTAGGCTGGATGCTCTTTCCATTTAGGCATAAAATGGAATTTTACCTTCTTGCCTGCTTTTTATCTGGAGAGTACGCAACAATTGTAGGTTGATAAGTTTTTTCCCCTCAGTTAATAAGGTAAATGGATAAGAATTCTCTTCTAGTCAACTGAAGGTTTTTTCTCTACTTTTTTTTACTTTTTTCACAATTAGAGCCTGACCCTGCAACAAGTGAAGTCTATGGAAGTTTTGCTACTAGCTTCAGTTTGTGCAGGATCATGCTCTAATTGGGGGTGCGTGTGAAAGAAAATAGGAGGAACTTACTCATCAGGGCTTTGGAGCGGAGCTGGAGCTGGAGCGCAGAGCAGCTCCAGAGCAGTGGAGCTGCAGATTTTTGCCTGGAGCTGGAGCGGAGCCGGAGCACAGCTCCAAAGCCCTGCAATTTACTAGCCTAAGATTCTTTGTTTAAATTCTGATCCAGAGAGATGAAAAGTGGCCTCAACAATTTGGAGACACTCAGCATCTCACAGAATCAAGTCTCTTAAATGGATTTCAGGGTGCTGCAAATCTTTAACTCAAAGGCACATACTAGGAAGCATTGACTTCATCCGCAAATTACTGCTGCAGGCTCATTAGATAGTTGATTCAGAGATTCTCTTGTCTACAGTCACTTTGGCTGTGACTCATCTCAGGAACAAGTCTATGCAGTTTTCCTACTTGTCCTGATTGGAGAAGGTTTTGTCTGGATTTGTGACAAGGAGGACTTTTCAAATTACTGTATTTGTTCATAAAATTGTTTGGTTTGACCTCAGTTTTTACCCCCTAACATCTTCCTTACTCATAGGCATGGAGGGAAATTAGTGGTATTGAATGTATTTGCCTTTTTGTCTTTCAGATCTTGTGGACCTTCTCTATCTACCTTGAATCAGTTGCTATCCTCCCCCAGCTTTTTATGATTAGTAAAACTGGGGAAGCAGAGACCATCACCACTCACTATCTTTTCTTCTTGGGTCTGTACCGTGCCTTGTACCTAATCAATTGGATTTGGCGCTACTATTTTGAAGGATTCTTTGACCTCATAGCTGTTGTTGCTGGTGTGGTCCAGACCATTCTTTACTGCGACTTCTTCTATTTGTATGTTACAAAAGGTAAGTAGTACAGTAACTGGCAGCATCAGGTTGTATTATAATACCCCGTAGTGTTAGGCATGGTTAAATTGACTTTTTTCTAACTGATTGTCTGTACTGAGGTCACCAACTTGTTAATATTATGTGTAAATTATTACAGTACATTTTTTTGGTAGTTCTGGGCCTTTTGAGGGCCTGTCTCCACTACAGGTGGAACCATGGTTCTGATGAGTCTCTGTGACATAGTTAAAACTAATGTAATTCAGTGTATTCACATTGCACCTTTTTGGGGGAACAATCATGTCATCCCTGCTTCCTGAACCCTGTAAAATCAGCACAGCTCTTCCACACTGTTTAAACTGGTAGTACGAGTCCGAAGGAGCGTCTTTCAAGATGGAGAACACCTTCTGGACAAATAAGATTTGAGTGTATTTTATGTTGATCCAAGAAACCATCAGCCCTGTAGAATCTGTTAGCTGTTCTGCCCCTCCTCATATTTCCCCCCATCTTATCACCCCAAAGTTGCATAATTGTGAATCTTATTACTTTGGTTAGGCCCACTGTGGTAGATCACCACTACTGGTTCATTGATGTTATCATACCCTGGCCTGGCAAAATTCATGATGCTAGAATTTAAGAATTTCCATGTGTACACAGGGGACAGAGTGGAACAGGCTCTTCTTTCCATATACAGTAACTCCTCACTTAAAGTCGTCCCATTGGGAACATGCTCGTTTAAAGTTGTGCAATGCTCCCTTCTAATGTCGTTTGGCAGCCGCCTGCTTTGTTCACTGCTTGCAGGAAGAGCAGCCTGGTGGAGCTAGCTGGTGCATGGTTGGAACCAGGGTGGACCAACAGCCCCCTATCAGCTCTCCCTATCAGCTCCCTGCTCCCCTAAGTTCCCTGTGCAGCAGCTGCCCAGCAGGCTAGCAATTGCAGCTGTCCCTCCCCCACTGCCATGTGCTGCTCCTGCCCTCTGCCTTGGAGCTGCTCCCCGAGACTCCTGCTTGCTGTGGGGGGGGGAGGGGGGAGGAAGAGGGGGACTAATGTCAGGGTGTCCCCCTCCCCCCTGCTCCTACACCCCGCTTACCCCATCTTCCATAAAGCAAGGGGGACACACGACAGAGGGAGTTTCCAGGCAGTTACAGCTGCAGTCCGGTCTCAGCTTGCTGATCTAATTAACAAGGCAGTGTACTTCTGACCCACTCTTCATACTTAAAGGGGAAATGCGCATCTCTCTCTCTCTCTCACACACACACACACACACACACACACACACACAGAGGGTGTGTGTCTCGGTCTCTGCCCTCCCTCCTTTCCTGTTGCCTTGTACAGTAGAGTGTGAGAGTTAACCCTTGAGGGCTCAGCCAATTGCTAGTTCATCATTTAGCAGTAAGGCATTCCCTGGAAATATCCCACCCTCTGACTCCTCCACCTCAACCAAGCTTCACAATCATCATCACTGTGTACCAGTATTAAATTGTTTGTTTAAAACTTATACTGTGTGTGTGTGTGTGTGTGTGTGTATGTATGTGTGTGTATATATATGTGTATATATATATATATATATATATATATATATATTTATATTTTGTCTGGTGAAAAAAATTTCCCTGGAACCTAACCCCCTCATTTACATTAATTCTTATTGGGAAATTGGATTCGCTTAACATGGTTTTGCTTAAAGTCATTTTTCAGGAACATAACTACAATGTTAAGTGAGGAGTTACTGTACTCTCCCAGGGAATTTAATGGCAGGGAGATGAGAGTTAGGAGGACCTGATTATAGAGCATTTCTTACAAAAAAGTGATTCTGTCTGATAAATACTTCAACAATTTGTCCATGGATACATCTATGTATTTAGTAACTTTTTTCTCTTTTTTTTCCTAGTACTAAAAGGAAAGAAGCTCAGTTTGCCAGCGTAAGTGCCAAAAATCATCCCCAGCATCTGTCCTTCCGGATGCTTGGACAGAACAATCCTTACCACAAGCAAAGGCGAAGATGCTTGAGACAGAAAGTCAGAAATACAACTCTCTTTTTAGCACAGATAGTCATCAGTGGCTCTGTAAGAACAGAGGAAAAACAACCAGCGGATTTCTGTTTGATGCATCTTGCCTCTATCTTTTTTTATTACTATGTATAAAGATTTTTTACATAAAGAAACTTATACTGTATTAATAAATTCAGTGTGTAGTTTCAATTTGAATAGTTCCAAAAGTGAGATTTTGTGAGGTTGTTTATGACCAGAAATAAGTACAAACACTTTTTTTTTTTTTTTAATTTTCAAGGATTCTTTCAAATTACTGATTTATTTCAGTGCACACACATGTGTGCTTCCTGATGGATGGTAATCATTATTCTTCCCCTTCATTTCAATTTTCATTCCACTATATTTATTTTTTTTCCAAAAGGTGAATTATATCTGTCAACTTAAATCTGAACCCACTGATATTTGATGTGAAGTTCTTGTGACCAGTATGCTATGCCATGTGCTGATAGGGAGTTTCCTATGAAAACATGTCAGTGCCATTAAGGCTGGCAGTCATGTTTTGTTAGAGTTTTCTCTCTTTGGATCCTTCCCTTTTAAAAACAGGCTGTTAAAGGATGTTAGGGAGTCCATTCTTGTGGCCACCAGGGTGCGTGCCCTCTGTGTCTTTGATCTGTTGTCTAGGAAGGCAATCCAAGTGATAAAGTATTTGGTGGCAATGCAGGTTAGAGAGGGTAAGGTGCTTGGCTGTGTGGTTTAGTGGTAAACATTTCTATTGTGTTCTTTATTCAGGAAAAGATGGTTAAACTGTTTTGGATGTAGAGCCCTACTTTCATTAGTAGTAACATTGTTGCAGCTATAAGGATGAATAACCCATGATAGTTGTCAATTGCAGTAATCTGTAGGTGATCATTTTAAACGTCTTCAGTTTTTTAATGAATACTTTACAAGTAATGTCCATGTTCAGCTTCAAGTGGTTTTTGATGTATCACTTTTGGACAATTAGTATGATTTTTATAAACTTGTTTGAAAATCAGCAGCACCAATTACCATTCTTTATATTCTTTAAATGATTCCCTTTTTTACTGAGCTGTTGCATGATTTATCCTGTGTTACCATCCTCAATAAACATTTTATGAAATGGTGTAAATTGTATCTTTGTTCTTAAATTATGGCTTTGTATCATCCTGTGTCTGGATGAACAGTTGTAGTAACAGACGGTTGTTTAAATTAACTTCATTGTTGCTGTACTGGTTTTTGTGGGGAAAATAGATGTATTATCTTTAAATACAGAAACATCTGTTAGTATGAATGTTTTAGAAAATAATCTTAAAAGTGGGAATAAATCTGTGGCTGCACTAGATTGGATTTAGAAATGTGACAGAGAAGATGAGTGGATCAAACACAAAGGGGGTATGAATGGTCTACTGTTTTGAATACTGTATTGGGATTCAGGAGAGCTGGGTTCAGTTCTTGCCTTATACTTTGTGTATGAACTTGGATAAGTGACTTAATGTACTCTGTTCCTTAGCTCTGCATCTGTAAAATGGTCATAATACTTTCTCCCTCACAGGGGCGGTGTTAGGATAAAATCCAGTATGATTGTGAGGTGTTCAGATACTACAGTAATGAGTGCCAAATAAGTACCTGGATAGATTTCATATTATTAATTACTATTGACCTGCATTTGGTTAAATTGTATTTGTCTGGTATGGGTCCCTTTATTTCCCTCACCCGTATACCACCTAACTTCAAATGTAAATGAGATTGTTTTTCAGCTACCAGTCCAACTACTAGAGGCATTTCTGTATTCTCACACCCATCCAACAATTTTGTGACTTGCTTTTCCCACATCCTTTTCTTTTATTTCTGCCCGTATTTTGTGTATTTCTCTCCACCTTTAATATCGTTCCCAGTTCCCCATTTGTTCCCTAATGTTTCCATCTCACCTGTCTTCCATACCTGTTGAAAACCTGCTGTCTCTGACCCACACCTTTGGGGAAAGGTTTGTTTTTTACTCATTGAAGTTAAGACTGGTTTTGATCCTAGTTGTAGCCCATAAATTGAACATAAATTTCACATGTGGGCATCTCCCTTTCTGAGATGGCCACTTCTGTAAGTAGAAAGACTGTCTCCTGAGGTCTGTACAGGAATTCTGTTTTTTCTATACATATCCAGCTTTGGGCGAGGTGAACATGGAATATTACTGAACACACAAAAATTACATTAAAAGGACATTATTAAGGTCTCTTTCACTTGCAATCAATCCCCTGCCTCATTCATTACACACTTCCAACTTTGCAACAAATGAAGTAGGGGTCCTACAGACAGGTTTCTTCACTATATGACCCTAATTCATTCCCAGAGTAGCTCCATTCTGTGAACTGAATGAGGCAAGGGTCTTGTGGGAAAATAGTATGTGATTATGTAATTATGACCATCATAAATCCATATCCACAAGGGGGCTGAATTAAGGTTGCACAGGCACCCTTAATTCTGGCATTTCCTAACTTTTGAGTGCTTGACTTTTATGTGCAGGCTTAAGGTTCTTTTAACATCATTTGTGTGTGTGTAATTTCCTATCTTATTTAAAAAAAAAAAAACCTTACAATGTGGCATCCTAATGTATGTCTATACCGCACTGTAAACCTGGGTCTGTGGGACCCGGGCTTGTGGACTCGGTGTTTCTGAGCCCATGTTGCATTGTAAACCTGGTTTACAACTGCTGGACCAGCAGAGCCATGCTAATGTGTCCAGACTACACTATGCAGACCTTCTGACTCAGGTCTATGGCTTGAGCTGCATCCAGACTGAAAAATTACAGGGCTTGGACCCAAGTCACAGTGGAACTCAGGGTCTGACGCAGCGATGTCGCTTTCCAAGGGTACCCAAGAACCAAGATTGTGAGGCACCTTGCCACTACTTGCCTGTAGTGTGACAGAGTTTTGGCTCTGCTTGCTTTGGAGCAGGTCCCTGAAACCAACAGCCTGTAGCAGCATCAGCACTGCTTTCCAAGCCTTCTCAGACCTCAATCTCTCTGTACAGGTAGTGACAGGCACACACCAACCCCCAGATACTTGGAGCATTCCCTGCAGTGTCCAGCCCATTATCCACGGGACATTTGCAGAATTACCAGGCCCACTCATCCCAGAGGAACAGGATACCCCCCACTTGTAAGATTCAACTCATGACCAGCACTTTGCATAATACCACAGCACTGAGATATATTCATAGTGAAAACAAGAATAAATTTATCAAAGACAAGAGATGGGGGAGATAATGGATAAGGATATTGGAAACAAATGGTTACACAGAAAACAAAATTGTAACATGCTCTCCAGAGATTAAACTTAACTAACAGGTTAACCACCTGTCTAAAGATGTTTGTCACCCAAAGTCCTCTTTAGCGTTTTCAGCCTAGCTTGGCTGAGACCCTGCTTTCATGAATGGAGGTGGAGGATGCCAGGATGTTATCTTTGCCTTTTAGAAATAATCCCAAAGTTCATTGTCTTTACTCAGAGACAGGATAACACCCATTGCTTTTTTTCTTTTTCTGTGTGCTCCTTTCCTGTTGAGTTCACATCAGTTCATTACCATTTGACTTTGTTTGTAAATAGGCATCCTTTGTTTGTAAATAGCTTACAATGCTTCATTTACAGCATGACAGAAATACACATTTCTTACCTCCTATCTGGCGGAAGCAGCCTAAGACATGTCACCTTATGCTGACCTGCTTTTAATTTATATGCTTAAAACCATAATATTCTAGTACAGATTAATAACTCCTTACATAGTACACATACATACATTTCACAATTATATTGATGACCAGTGTGTCACTGTCTTTCAGTTGAGAGCTCACAACTTTTTTTGGTGAACCAGAACATACAGATCAGAATCAGGAGATTCTTGGAACCCCTCTGTATCTTGTCAGTGTGGGAGGGACCCACAGGACCTCACAATGTAGTGGCATGTAGGGTGATGGCATGGTGCTGTGAGGTGATATCATATGGTTGTCACAGTGCCATAAGGGGCAGAACAGGGCCAGCTGCCACATCTGCCAGGGGGCAGCATCATGGGGGACAGCCAAGTGCCCGGTGCCCAGCCTGCTGTCTCTCAGCGTCTCCACTTCCAGGGGAGTGCCTGTCAGCACGGGAGAGCTCTGCGCATGCGCCTCGGGGCTAGGCAGGCGTGGGGGAGAGGGAGCAGAGAGGACTCCGAGCCGCGCGTCCTTTGCGCATGCGCCTAGCCGCTCGAAGGGCGGGGATCGTAGAAGCCCTGCGCATGCGTCCCATCCTGAAACGGTATGGGAAAGCGTCTAGCCGCGCGAGCTCTACTCATGCGCCGGTGGCAAAGGGTGAATGTGTGCCCTGCGCGATTCTAAGGGCTTACGCTGCGTGGTTGCGTCATGGCGTTGTGTTGTTTTTACAAAATCCTGTTTGGACTGGTGTGACGTTCTGTCCGAGGAGAGCAGGGAGCGTCTTCCTGGTGCGGGGTCGCTTCTTGGGAGGCTGGGGGTGTGGCAGGGAAGTGCGGGGACGGAAGGCGGGCAGCCCGGCTGGGGCTGGGCATTGAAGTGTTTCGGGGGGGTTGGCCTGAGGGCAGGGAAGGGGGGGGGGACGGCCCTTCAGGAGCAGGGGTTGGCCTGAGGGTTGGAAAGGGGGGCAGGAAAAGGGGGTAGATGCGTAGTTTGTGGTCAGAGAGAAGTAATCTGAGGGATGGTGGCTAGTTTTGGTAGGAGGCAGGCTCCCTGCTTTAGTGAGGGCAAGGAGAGGTGTGTGTCATCAGTGCATTTGCTTCCTGCAGGAGGAGCAGGCACAGCACGGTAGGGTCCCCAAGATGCCTGGAATGGTGATATTTGGGAGACGCTGGGCTATCGCTAGTGATGACTTCGTTTTTCCGGGAGCCTTTGAACTTTTCATCAGAATGATCTGGTAAGAGCCACCCCATCCTCACTTCCCACCACCCTCCAAGGGGAGGAGAACCATGCAGCTGGGAGATCTGGTCTGCCATGGAAGGTGCACTGTACATTTGCAGTGCCCTATTATTAGAACCCAGTATGCCATTGTGCTAGGTGTTGTATGAACAGAACAAAAAGATGTTCCCTGCCCCAAAGAGCTTACAGTGTATAAGACAAAAGACACCAGATAGATACAGACAGACTCAAGTGTTCTGCCTGCAGCCATTCCCTCCTGGTGACAGCAGGCTGAAGGCAAAATTGATCAGCAGCTGATTAACTATTGATAAGTGATTTCTAGTCCTCTATAAAGGATAATGCGAATGTTAGGATTATTTTAATTGTTTTATTTTAAATGTATGTTAACTTTCATGCTGATTGGAGTAGTCCTTGGGCTCCTTAGGAAATTGCTATTATGTATCTGTAGATTATCTTGTTGATTTTTATAACATGCCTGGGAAGCTGCTGAGTTGGTATGCTGTTAGGAATATTTGTTTAGATGCGATGTGAGACTGTCTGGTTCATTTGGCATTTTATTACATAGAAGTGAGAGAGAAATTGAGGGTTTTTTCCTATCATGTATTGATAACCCGGGTTTTCATATTGAGAATGAGACATGTAATGTAACTTTTGCATGCTGTACTAAATTAAGACCATACTACACAGTAATCATTTGCTACTACTTCAAGATGTGGTTGCATCACTTAAACTGATAAACTTCATCCATCATTGAAGTGCTCTGGGATCCATCTGAATGAAAGGTGCTATAAAAAAAGGAGGATATTGTTGAACTTGTAGTCTCTATTGTGGTTACTGCAATATACTCTACTGGGGTCTTTACATTCTGTGAGTTTCATTGTGGGAACACGCCCCTTTTATGAATTATTTTTAAATGAAGATGGATAATTTTTTATGACTGAATTAGCTTTGTGGTGAAGTATGTTTCTTCCTAGCTGTGACAACTTATGGTACTGTTTTTCTGCAGGTGGATTGGAATTCTTATTTTGTACTCCATTCACAAAGGGAAATTTAACTGTACTGGAGGGGGATTATTGCACAGCTACCTGCTTGTCCTCCTCATTCTCCTGGCTGTCATAATATGCACTGTATCTGCTATTGTGTATATCAGTATGCAAGGTAAATACTTAGTCTGCAATACCTGATATTTATAGTAGTAGGATTTATATATTTTATTTAGATTTGACATTAAAATAGAACAGCTTTACAAACATTCTGTGTGCCCTGACAGTAATAAGATTTATAGTAACCACTTCTCAGCATTAATACTACCTAATACAAATAAATTAAACTCTGCTAGCCTTAAATAATCAAATAGAGGTAACAGTTTACCACAGCCTGTAGATAACTTAAAATAGGGGAACTCCAAAATATCCTCTCACAACCAAATCAGATTCAGCAATGCTGCTACTTCCACATCCAGCAATTTACTAGTTCACTAATAAATAATCTGAAAAGATGCACTGTTTTTAACACCTCTGACAGACTTCCAGGAGCAGCTATGCAGAATCCATCTGCTCCGTAATGGTACTTGTAAACATAGCCTTATATAGTCACAGTCAGTGCCACATATCAAAAGTGTATCAGTAGGCTGTCAAGGAAAAATCTATAGAAAGGTGGTCCACACAAATTATTAATACAATAATTATGTAAACAGGAAGAGTTTCAGCTTGAGGAAGAGAGGCAAACTAATATGATATGGGAGCATATGCACAGACACCTTATCATGGGACAGAGAGGTACCTGTAATGGTCCCTTTGTATATCGTGTTCTGTTCTGGGAGCCTCATTACCAGAAAGATAGACCCTCCTAATATCTGTCTTAGGTACTTGTATGCCCCCATTAGGGTAGTATTTGAGCACTTCACAATCTCTAGTGTATTTATCCTCACAACACTCCAGTAAAGTATGATCCCCGTTTTACAGAGAGGCTGTGACTTGCCTGAGGCCACACAGAAAGTCTGTTGGGAGACCCAGGTCCAAGTCCCTGCTCCACAAGTCCTAGGCTAGTGTCCCAACCATTGGACCATCCTAGAGTGATCATAGAAAAACAGCTAAAATATTTAGGCATCTGGAGGGATTGATCTGATGAAAGATTAAAAATCAATGTAGGTACCTTGCCCAAACTACAAGTTTGGGGACGATTGGGGATATAACTATATATAAATACATGTATATAAACATCAAGGAGGGAGAAGGATTATTCAGCATAATTTAAGGGCATATAACTAGGAATCACCAGATAAATTAAGAAAGGGAAAACAGAGATTGGATCTCTGGGAAATCTAACAGAGAATTCCCCAATTAAAAACAATATTTCTGAAGGGAAATGGTGGAAACCCTGTTACTTAGTGTCTCTAAAACTAAAGTGAAGAAAACTCTAGTAAATGTGCAATAAGGAAACTGGAAGATGGACTAGATAATCTAATAAGTCTCTTGTATATCTGGAGTCAATTGATACTCTTACATTATTTCCCCTCCTCCCCCCAATAAAAACAATTCAAGCACTTTCAAACAGTAACAGTGAAATAATCCATTGTTAGTTAAATTACGTGCCTGGATCAAGTGGGTGGACAGAAGTTTGTTAGGCTGAGTAACATGCATCACCATCTGAGGCACTGAAATGTTCTATTAATTAAGCTATCGTCTGCTTGACAATATCTGCTGCATTAGAGTGTAAATTGCCATTTTTAGCTTGTTGGGTGACAAGTTTTGTCAGTAACATCTCTGTAGTTGATAATCTCACAGTATAAAAAGTATTTATAAATTGAGCTCATCCCCACCCTTCTATGAACTACTTGTAACTCACAGAAAATACAATAAGGTTTCTAGTATTTCAGACCTGGGTAGCTTTGGTTCTCTTTATCAGACAGGTGCCACTTTTCTATTTTGATGAGATCCTTCTGCTAGAACACAATTTCATTTAAAAAAAAACAAAAAACCCAAACTCTCTTCATCTTAGTCTTAAAGTAGTGAGACAAGGCTGGATGGTGGATTGGTGGTAGTACCCCAAACTGTGACATGAATGTGTGCATTTTGGGTCCCATGCTTATGCAGGGTGGATGCATCACAGACAACATGATTCCCTCCCAAGGAAGGGGACTGGGTTAGAACAATTAGCTAACTCCAAAGAGATTTTTGGGGTGGACTTGGAGAATACTGTTTGACTGCTCTTTTGCCCAAAAAGATGGAGTATTGCAGTCACAGCCATCTGAACAGAGTTTGTATCATCTTGTGTTCATGTATTTAACTGCCTTATTAGTAAGCCCAGACCTATTGAGAAAATAAGCTGTATGGTGATTGGGTTTTTGTTGTAGCTAAAGTGACTTTGAGAAAAGTCCGTGAATAAAGATCAGTGATTTAAACTCTGAGATTGATCTCTATTAAGTTGACTGGACAAACCTGTAAATCTTTAAAGATGCAACTCCAAATAGAAATACTTGTTCTATGCCAGTATAATATGTAGAAGCAAAAAATGCTTGCCAGAAATGTAAGGAATTCTGAACTAAAACAGCAAAGCTCACAACCAGAGTAGCAAAGAACTGTAGGCAGGCCTTACTTTTTGTGGAGCTTTGGGTTTGTTATGGGCTTACTACCGCTTAATTGAAGTCAATAGCAGAAGTCTTACTGCCTAGAGCAGTGGTCACCAACTGGTTGATCGCAATCAACTGGTTGATCCTAGAGAATCTCCTAGTCGATCGCGATCTCTGGTGGCGCAGCTGGGCTGCTGCTAAGGCAGTCTTGCTCCCTGTCTGCCCCAGCCCCGTGCCACTCCCGGAAGCAGCCAGCACGCCCCCGGGGATGTGGGGGCAGGGGTCTCCCTCCACGCGCTGCTCCTGCCTGCAAGCACCACCCCCACAACTCCCATTGGCCAGGAACGGGAAGCTGTGTCCAAAGGGAGCTGAGGGGGTGGTGCTTGCAGAGAGGGTCACCATGCAGAGCCATGTGCCCCCCCCTCCCCCGGGGCCGCAGGGGCGGGTTGGCCCCTTCCGGGAGCCTCATGGGGCCAGGGTAGGCAGGGAGCCTGCCTTAGCCTCACTGTGCCGCCGACCGGGAGACACCCAAGGTAAGTGTTGCCCGGTGGGAGGCCGCACCCTGAGTCCTGAGCCCCCTCCCGGAGCCAGCACCCTGATCCCCCTCTGCACCCCAGATCTCAAGCACCCCAAGCCTCTGCCCCAGCCCTGAGCCCCCTCCCAGAGCCAGCATCCTGTACCCCCTCCTGCACCCCAACCCCCAGCCCTGACCCCCTCCTAGAGCCAGCACCCCATGACTCTCTCCTAGAGCCAACACCACATGACTCTCTCCCAGAGCCAGCACCCCACACCCCTCTCCTGCACCCCAACACTCTGCCCCGGCCCAGAGCCCCCTCCTGCACCCAAACTCCCTCCCAGAGCTTGCATCCTTCCCCCCCTCCTGCACCCCAACCCCCTGCCCCAGGCTCAGCCCCTCCCACACTGCGAACCCCTTGGCCCCAGCCCAGAGCCTGCACCCCCTCCAACACCCCAACACCCTACCCCAGGCTGGTGAAAGTGAGGGAGGGTGGGGGAGAGCCAGCAATTGAGTGAGTGGGGCGGGGCTTTGGGGAAGGGGTGGAGCCTTGGGGAAGGGGCAGAGTAGATCCTGGGTTGCCCTTAAATTCAAAAAGTGATCTTGCGCATAAAAAGTTTGGAAACCACTGGCCTAGAGAGTCGAATCAGGTCCTATGTGAACAGGCTGAGGCTGAAATGTATCTTCTGGGAAATGAGATGTGTGCAACAACAGATACAAAAATTCCTCTGAGAAAGCAGAAATGATTTTAATATTTCCAGTTTTAAACCATTAAAAATGCTAAAGATGTTCACCATTCAGTTCTGAGACACTTTATAGTCTACAGTTTCACTTCTTCGAAACTTCACTTTAAAAATCTTAGTTTGTTGGGTTTTTATATACTTGATTAAATTTCACACTGGGCACCATAACATAAAAACACTGATTTTTTTGTGTGTGGATATTTTATGTACATAAGTGACTTTTTACTTAAATTCCATCTGTAATTTCAGGAACAATTTCTAACCCTGGGCCAAGGAAATCTCTTCCTAAATTGATTTATACTCGGCTAGGTCTTTATATCCCAGAATTGGTCTGGGCAGTTGTGGGAGCTATATGGGTGTCGGACACCGATGTACGTTGTGAAAGGACTGTGGTAAATGTCGTATTTTGGACAGTTATTGCAAGGTAAAGATGCTAACAGAAAACTAAGCTAAGCTTATATTATGCATTTATATTTTAAATATCCAGTGAAGATTTTTTCTGACCACTCAAAACTTGGATATTTGTTTTAAATTACTGGAGTTTCTTAAACAAAGATTTTTATAGTGAGTGACTATATAAAGACTAGAATAAACTCATTTTTTCATTGTGCTTTTCTAATTACCTGAGAGATGTTGTGGCATCCTCCCTTACAAAGCAGGGGATGAAGTGAAAGCTATGAAGAGTAAAGATGAGAAGGGGTCAAAAAGACAAACAAAGATGGACGATCAGACAGATGTGAAGAGGGTGGGAGAGGAGAAACAGAGGAGCAGGGATAGATGCCTTAAGAGACCGATAATGGCATATGGAGTCTTCCCCAACTTAAGGTAGCTATTTCAAAACAGTCATCCATCAGTGGTGATTGCAGTAGAGGTTTAGTGTGTTATGTGAAATGAGTTGGCAGTCTCAATCCTGTTCCTAGTGGATTGGTGTCCCTATTACAAAGCCATCATCGGTACCAGTAAGTGAGTGTGCTGGTGGTATGCACACCAGCACACTGTATTTTATAGATAAACTGTATTTTCTTTTCTATGACAAGAACTATAGCTGACGAGCTATAGCTGCATGCTCTTGTATACAGTACTTTAGGAGTACATGGTTCACCAAGCCTTTCCTCCCACACCCTTCTGTTTTGCAGCTGGGTTATCATCATCTTTACCGTCGTTGCAGTTGTAATTGTCTTTGATCCACTTGGGGGGAAAAAGACACTGTACCTGGCTGATGATATAAATCGCAACTTGGAAAGCAGTCAATCAGGCCAATTGTTTTATAATGTCAAGAAGACCGCAACCAGAGTCTGGGAGAGGAGAATCAGGTTACTGTGTTGTTGTATTATGCAAGATGATGATCACCGAGTGGCTTTTACAAGTATTGCAGAGCTTTTCCGCACCTACTTCTCAGTAAGATGGAAAGATTTGTTTATTTGTTCTTAGCATTCCATTTGACTAAACACTGAATCCCCAATACTGCAGCATTTTCACATGTGGCTCTTGCCTTTAGGTCAGTGAGAGTTCAGCAGTGCCATTTACTTGAGAATCAGGCTTTTGATACCTATCAGCTCTATTCTGAAACAGAAAACTTACACCACGCTGTCCTCCTTTTAACATGGGTTCCTTTGCCCTCTTGGGGGAAGAGATTGGGAAAATTGCACAAACTAACAAATTACAAACTTAAAACTTGGAAAACTCACATGCTCAAGTAACCACTGTTTTCAAACTACTTTATTTTAACACACTTGGCACTTCACAGACATAGGAGCCAGATAGGCAATAGCTTCACAACAGTGAATTTGCCTCCACTTTTTCACCAATATTTTGGTCACAAACTTGCTTTCCTGTAATATCATGCTTGCTTGCATTTAAAAAAATAAATTGGTACCATTACTTTTTTCCTTGTACAAACATATTCACTGTCTTCACTAAAAAAAAAAAAAGCCCCACTCCACTGGAGTTTTCTTATGATCCTCTAAGAATGCCTGGTGGTATTAACTGAATTTAGGATCTTGTCTATATTGGGAATTTAGATTTCCCAGCAAAGCTATTGGCTGTAATTCGGCTAGTGAAGTTATTTTTCTCTTCAACTTGGGCAATTCCCTAGTCAGGGGAATGAGGTTGATTTTTCTTAACCTTGGTATGTGAGGATCCAGAGTTTACCATTTTTCCCCTTGCCCATAGTAGGGAATGGTACAAACAGCAAACAATTTAGCTACATTAATTTATTGAGCTTATGAAGAGGTAATGTCAGCATTAACAGTGTGTTAAGGCAGTTCTCCCATCCTGAACTATACCAAACTGGCCCATACAAGAAAGCTACTCTGTAGAAAGCTCATCACAAGTTAAGGTCTGCGTAGTATTGATTGAGCTTGGACTTAACTGCCAGCACGCTATGCAGCCGTGTGAGAGAGTAGAGTTCAGCAGTGACCTTAGGATCTCTTTTCATACTCAAGGTTGGTGGGAGAGGTTCTTACTCATTAAAATGATGTCTGTGCATGCTGCTCTATAATTGCCTCCAAGTCAGTGGGTTGTAGGATGATAGAGGGAGCCTTGATAAGGGGAATAGTCATCCTGTGCAGCTGAATTAAAACCTCCCCACCTCTGTACCTGGACCTTTCCTTTGTAAACCCCCCTTCACTTATGCATGGTAGAAAAGGAAGTGCCCACGTCCTGATTTTGCTGAGTCTTCCCATTGCCGTCAAACTTAAAAATCCCAGTTCTCATGGCTAATAGAAGGGGAATCCTTCTGCCAATATTTCTAATTATTACTCATGATATAGCTTGTTTATTTTGCCAGTCTCATTTCACATAAGTTGCTAAGAGCCTTCCAATGATCACTGTTGACCTAGAGTCAATTTGAACAAAAAATCTTGTGATGAAAAGCTCAATTACCATACTCCCTGGCCTTCTAATGTGGTTTCTTTACCGATGGAATAATCTTCATGGCACCCTAAGAACCCAATCCTGTGAGGGGCTGAATGTCCTCACTTCTTATCAACTTCATTTGTGACTGTAGTGCTCATCACTTTGCAGGATCGAGCTCTAAATGACAGGGTTGTATTTACAGTATTGTTAAAGATCTGTAAGCAAATGCTATGTGCCTTGCCATAGGTTGCCATTTGCTAGTCACATATCACAAATAACAGCATGAGCACTCCTTCAAACTTGCATAGTAGCTGTAGAGGGAGGTACGCGGGTTTTTTTTTTCCTAAGTTGCTTGTGACAATTATTAGTCATGTTCAGATCATGTTTTGCTTTAGGGCTCCACAGGCCTTTTAAAGAAGATGCTTTTAACTTTCTTTTTTACATTGGAATTTATGTATGTGGCTTTTATTTGCAGAAAGTTTTTAAAGTTGCAACATTGAGTGCATTGGATGGGGATGTGAATGTTTCACAAGCACACCCTTGCTTTCTGATGTAAATGTATTTACTATAGAACTGCAAAAGAAAATCACTTTACATTTTTCAGTGGATTGCCTGTGATGATGTGGGTTTATTTTTAAAGAATTTTTTCCATTTTCTTTGGCAGGACACTGATCTGGTGCCTAGTGACATAGCAGCAGGCTTCACTCTGCTCCATCAAGAGCAAGATAAAGTGGAAAACTGTCCAAAAGAGCCTGAAGAAGTCCTGTGTCATTCCCACCTATCCCATGTGGTAAGATATGCTACCAAAAAACAGCTTTGTGATACAGCCTGTTTAAGGGACAGTGTCTTGTCAAACTGAACTAAAATGCAAGTTTTGTAAAAATTAGCTTTGACAAAATCTAAGGCTCATAGTTTCCAGTATTTTAAGTTCAAATAGGAAATTTTGTAATCCAATAAAAATCCTCTTATGAAGTTTGCAATCAAAACATTGCTGTATTGTACTAATACATGGAGAACCTGAAAGTAAAAATGACTGGAAAATGATTATAAACTAAAAACCTCCCACCATCTTACCAAGTGTATTACAAAACTGGGCTATAAGGGTGGGATTTTCAAAAGCATCCAAGTGATTTAGGAGAACAAGTCCCATTGAAAAACAATGGGAGTTGTGTTCCTTAGGCACTTCCAAAAATTCCACCCCACAATTATGTTTTAATTTATATTGATAAATATGAAATTTTGAAATGGGAAGTAGGTATATGTGTGAAAATTACAGGTTTTTTTGGATCACCAAGAAGAATATGCACAGAAACAAATAAGATGACGTTCCAGTTCTATGAGCATAAAGCTGAAAATGTTGGTCTTGCAGTACAGATGCTCCCCGACTTACGCAAGCGTTCCGTTCCGGAACGCCTTGCGCAAGTCAAATTTTGCGTAAGTCGGGAACGTATACCCGACCATTATGCGCCCAAAAAAAAAAAAAAGCTTACGGAACTTTTTCCATAAGTGCGGATTTGCATAAGTCGGGTTTGCGTAACCCGGGGAGCGTCAGTATACTGTACTTGTCTTTCAAATTATAACTAAGTAACCAACATCCAGACAGGATGAGAAACAGTAAACAGTAATGCTTGCTGATCAGGAGTGACACTTCATTTTGGGATCTTCCACCCGTCTCTTAAATGGCTTAAAATGGGAAAAATCTCTTGTAAATTATTTTGTACCTTTTGTAATCTTTAATTTCTCACCTAATGCACCGTTTTAACCAAAGTAGATTATTCCACTTCAGTTGAAACAGTTTAAGTGCGCGCCACTTACTAGATAGTTCCTTTTGAATTCAGCTGATGGTGGGTTCTGTGCAAAGGAAAAAAAGCTCTTGTGAGAATTATCTGTTACATAATCTGTAGCTTTCCCTCCACCTACACCCCTTAGAATGAACTTTTAATTTTCAGTTCCATGTTTATCAGTGCATAATAAAGTATAGAAACATATAAACTTGGTACTGTTACTGAACAATTACTTTAAATAATAATTAGAATTTTTCAAGACTCCATTTTCAAGACTTTATTATTAACAAATAAACCCTAAACTTTTTCTAAATAAGAAAATTGAATATGCCTAAGTGTGAACTCCTTCCTCTCAGTTGTTCTGTTTCACTTACCTGGGGCTTACAGTGAAAAGGTAAAAGAATATACGTCATTGCCATGACTATTTGGGTCTGTGGGGAGATCTAGGCCCTTAGTGTTACAGTAGCATGGTGTGCATCTGCATTCTTTTTCCTGGGCTTGCCTTACATGTTGAACTGTTTGTTTTTTGTTTTTGTTTCTTTACCCCTCCAGACTGATGATTTGGATACTGAATTAGAAAATGCTGCTCACTACATGCAGTTTGCTGCAGCTGCTTATGGATGGCCTTACTACATATACACTAACCCATTTACTGCACTCTGTAAGCTTAGTGGTGACTGGTAGGTTGGTATAAGATCTTAAAAGTGCATAGTTTCTTTTTTAATTATTTGTTTTTTCATATCAGTACAAATCACTTAAATAGCAGTTCTCTTATTTCGTCAATTTCTATCAATAAGTATACATGAGCTTGATTGCTAGAGTTGTCTTTCGCAAATTGAGTAAAAGGAAACCAGCCTTCAAAATACTACTTCTGATTTTGGAAGGGTAGGCAAGCTGTTTTCTTTGGCCAAACTTACAAAGCCATACACTGAACTTGATGGCATTTCTGTGTTTGGCTATTACACAAGAAGTTTTTGAACACTGCACCTGATTAATTACAAATGTTCAGAGAATGTTCATGGGCATCAGTGACCAGAACCCTATTGATTTTGGATAGAATTGGACAACTGAAAGGGGGAATGGGAGACACATAGAGCAACAGCTTTAAGCCCCTCTATATTTGTCTATAAAATCAAACAGTTGGTTAATGGCACCCATTAATGCCTTCCAGCAGAAAACTACCTCTGTCTCATTTCTGCCTGTCCTAATAAAGTTTAACATGTTTGCACCTTGAATGACTTATCTCCCAAAAAAATACTGGTTTGGGGGGAATTGGGGCATGGGAGAATGGGAGTGTGCACACAGCCCCTGGCCTGGGAGACAGAATGGGGGGAGGGCACACAGAGCCCCTGGTGTGGAGTGAAAATAGAGGGACCTTGGTATGAGTGGAGTGGGGAGCACCCAAGACCACTAGCATGGAGAATAGGGGGGAGACAGAACCTAGTGAGGCAGAGATTGGGGTATCCTGGTGTGGGTAGAGGAGGGCACACAGAGCTCCAGCACTGGGAAGATGGGGTGCATGGAGGGAAAAGGGTGCACACAGAGCTCCTAGTATGGAGGGTATGGCAGGAATGGGGGTGCACACAGCTGCTGGCATGCGGGGAATATGGGAAAATTTCAGGGAGTACCTGAAATAAAGAGGGACAGGAGGGTAGCACACAGGGCCTTGTGGGATGGAGTGGAGGGATGCAAGGAGCCCCTGGTGCTTTCAGTGAGCTCAGCCTATGCAAGCTACAAAGAGTGTGACCCAATAGTCACAAGAAAACAAAGAAACAAAAGATTGCAAACAGTGTAAAGAGTTACTGGTCTTCATTCAGACAGATCAATGTTAGTATCTGAAAAGGCATTTGATTGAGTTGAATGGACATTCCTCAAAATGGGGTCATGGGCTGTTGGAATCAAACCAAACCGAAAAAGATGGATTGAGGCCTTATGTGCTTTTGCTTACACAAGAGTGTGTATAAATGGAAGTACATTGATTGTTTTCTCTATTTAGGGGAATCAGGCAAGATTACCCTCCTAGACCTCTTTGTCTTACAGTGGAACCATTTGCTTCTATATAAGGAATGAGTCAGTTGTTAAAGACTCTGATCCTGAAATTCTCTCTGTATAGACAGTCTTCCCCCAAGTTAATGGGTCTCTGCACAGGCGGCTATCTGCACTGAGACAGGTGCAGGATCAAAATCTAACATAAGTAAATCTCACCATAAACTAGCTTTGTATGTTAATATTATATTTAACATAATGTAACACAAGTGTGTCAAAATTAAGAAAAAGAAATAGACAGATTTGGAAATTATACTAAGTGCATCAAAATAAAAAACTTTCTTATGTCAAACTTTGGCAGCTTTGAAGTTGACCAAGTAAAAGTTATTATCTAACCCACCTTGTCTCCAATATTCTGTGATCATCACAGCTACAATAACACTGCAAACTTTGTCAGTTACTACTAAGAAGGCAATATATAATTATATAGTATCTCTCTGTTTAAATAGTCGCCTCCATTATTTGTGACATTAGGAGTGAATATTCCATCCAGCTTTAATTGCCATAAAGTTAATTATCCTCCTGAGATGTCACAACATACAGTAATAAAGACTTGGGAGAAATTGAATGAATTTATAATTTTATAGCTGAAATTGTGGCTGGGGTCAAATTAACTCATTCCTTAGAATTGTTTTTGTAACTGAAATTTTTCCTCAAGTGTATAATTTCTATCTGGATGTAGTTTTAAAAAAAATTATCTTCTTAGGAATTGCCTTGTTTACTCTGCGAAAAGATTTATAGCAATGATGTATTAGCCAGTCTTTATAGTATAAACACCCAGTGTGCTCCCAATAGAAACCCTGCTGTGAATGTAACTGAGTTCTTTTTCTGAAAGGAAATGTAACTAGCTGGAACTGGCAAGTTCACTTTTCTTTCCCATGTTTCCTTAGTTGCAGAAACAGCCCAACAGATTCTGATATAATTGGCGGTGATCATCTTAACTTTCACTTTGGATCCATCCTAAAAATAACAGGGCTACAGTACAGAGATTTCATTCATATCAGCTTTCATAACAAGGTAAACAATCTGGACAAACATTCAGCAAGAGAATTCTCAGTAATTTCTTGAGTTCAATTAGAAACCAGGAAGAGGATGCTTTCCTCTCCTCGCCCCCCCCCCCCCCGTTATAAAATGGAAGCCCCAACTAACCCAAAATGTTTTTAAAAGCATTTAAAAAAAACCCAACCCTAATACACGGATGCTTGTTTAGATAACAGTGACACAAACATTGACATTTTTTTAAGTACTGACAGACTTCACAACACATAGCAAAAGCTCTCGCGTAACCTTGTACAAGAGTAAGAGCAATCCTAATGATAACATTCAATAGATTTTAAAAATCCTGAGTTCAGTAAGAAAAGTTTATATGCCTAAATAGAATTTCATGATGTCATGTTCATTTCTTTCCAGGAAACTACAATAAATTTGGTATCTTCATTAAACACATCTAATTTTTTATCCTTCAGATTTTCGAGATCCCATTTTTTGTTGCTTTGGATCACAAAAAGGAGGCTATTGTGGTTGCAGTGAGAGGAACCTTGTCTTTTGAGGTATCATCTCTGTTGTGTAACACTGGCTCTGGAGATGGGTATGTCCCAATGGTTTGGAGGAGACAGTACACTTCTCTGTAGTGGCTAGACGAAATACGTAGTGCTACAGTGACACAATGAATTTTAAAATAACCCAAAAGTTGAGTCAGCAATGAGATAGGGGAAGTAGATAATCTTCTTAAGTGGTAAGCCTGTCTGTTCTTGGATGCCTGAGAGCCTATATGCCATTTTAAGGGGCAAGTGAGAGAAAGGCAAAGGTAATTTTGTGTCAATATGGTGTGAGGTGTATGTACAGTGTACATTCCAGCTTTTGCATAGTAGCTTGAATCAGAGTATTGTTTGTATATACAGTAGCTGTAAATGGCACTTTGTGATGGGTTTCTAGATGTGTGTAAGTAAGAGACATTCATACTTCTCTTTTCTATGTGCAATTACTTGCAGACTCAAAGTTTGCTTGAGGATATTACTGTAGTAAAGACAGTGTCAAGGGCTGTGAAACATCCCATAATAGATGTCTGTAGCAAAAGAGGTCTGTCTTGTTATTTACTTGCAGGATCTCCTCACTGATCTGTCAGCAGAGTGTGAAGACCTGACGCTCGAAGACGTTCTGGAAAATGGTTTTGTACATAAGGCATGTGTCATCTTTAACCATTTGAAGTGATTTATTCAATGAAAAAAAATCAAATTAACAACCCTAAATTTCTTCAGTTAAATTGAATTAGCTGGGTTTTTTGTGAGACAGAGTAGACCAGCTGTCTGGGTGGCTTGTTGGCAGTGTTCTTCTCTGCAATGCAGGAGGCAGAGTTTTTAAGTTGTAGTCCTGGTGTTTTGCTTGCCTCCTATGTCCCTTTAAATTAAAAAAAAAGAAAAAGAAAAAATGTAAATGTGCAGTACACTCATTCAGGTGCCACTCTTGGGCAATACATATGTCAGTAGAGCATTGAAACTGTTAACTAGGTTATCACACATTTTTGCAGTCAGTACTTTGAACACTGCATTTAAAGGGATATGTGTATTGCATTTCCAACTGGACACTACTTTTTTCTCTTAACTTAAAATACTGTCTTCTAGGGGATAACTCAAGCAGCAAATTACATCTACAGAAGGCTAATAAATGATGGCATTTTAAACCAGGCTTTCACCATTGCTCCTGTAAGTCCTGACTTCCAAATTATTCAATTTTGCCAGCAGTGTTTGACAAAACACTTTAGTTACATTGGAAACCAAAGTGGAGCAAGCTGTCTCTCTTTTAACCTCACCATATAACTCTTCTGTTTTTGTCTTTAGGAATATAAACTAGTTATAGTTGGTCACAGTTTAGGTGGTGGAACAGCTTCCATATTGGCCATCATGCTCAGAAACTCCTTCCCAACATTAAGGTGTTATGCCTTTTCTCCTCCAGGAGGATTGTTAAGGTAAATACAACACTTGGTTTTAAGTGCAAGATACAGAAATCATTAAGATACTTACACAAATTCATCCCAGGTATGACTGAATGGAGTTGTTTCAGAGATGGATTTGGCTCATATTTTGACAGAAGAAGCTGTAGTGGTTTTAAGTTTAATATATTAAATAGGGCTGTCAAGCAATTTAAAAAAATCACAATTAATCACGCAATTTAAAAAAATTAATTGCGCGATTAAACAATAATAGAATTCCATTTATTTAAATATTTGTGGATGTTTTCTACATTTTTCAAATATATTGATTTCAATTACAACACAGAATACAAAGTATAGTGCTCACTTTATATTTATTTTTGATTACAAGTACTAGCATTGTAAAAAAACAAAAGAAATAGTATTTTTCAGTTCACCTTATACAAGTACTGTAGTGCAATCTCCTTATCATGAAAGTGCAACTTACAAAAGTAGATTTTTTTTGTTTGTTACATAACTGCATTCAAAAACAAAACTGTGTAAAACTTTAGAGCCTGCAAGTCCACTCAATCTTACTTCTTGTTCAGCCATTCGCTCAGACAAACAAGTTTGTTTATATTTACAGGAGATAATGCTGCCCGCTTCTTGTTTACAATGTCACCTGAAAATGAGGACAGGCGTTCTCATGGCACTGTTGTAGCTGGCATCGCAAGATATTTACGTGCCAGATGCGCTAAAGATTCATATGTCCCTTCATGCTTCAACTACCATTCCAGAGGATGTGTCCATGCTGATGACGGGTTCTGCTTTGGATGGTTATCGAGCAGTGCAGACCGACACGTGTTCATTTTCATTATCTGAGTGAGATGCCACCAGCAGAAGGTTGATTTTCTTTTTTGGTGGTTTGGGTTCTGTAGTTTCCTCTTCTGAATGTTGCTCTTTTAAGACATTTGAAAGCATGCTCCACGCCTCGTCCCTCTCAGATTTTGGAGGGCACTTCAGATTCTTAAACCTTGGATTGATGCTATAGCTATCTTTACAAATCTCACATTGGTACCTTCTTTGCCTTTTTGTCAAATCTGCGGTGAAAGTGTTCTTAAAATGAACAACATGTGCTGGGTTATCATCTGAGACTGCTATAACATGAAATATATGGCAGAATGCAGGTAAAACAGAGCAGGGGACATATAATTCTCCCCCAGAGAGTTCAGTCACAAATTTTATTAACTCTTTTTTTTTTTTTTTTAATGTCATCAGCATGGAAGCGTGTCCTCTGGAATGGTGGCTGAAGCATGAAGGGGCATACGAATGTTTAGCATATCTGGCACGTAAATACCTTGCAATGCTGGCTACAAAAGTGCCATGCAAATGCCTGTTCTCACTTTCTGTTGACACTGTAAATGAGAAGAGGGCAGCATTATCTCCTGTAAATGTAAGACTGAATGGACTTGTAGGCTCTGAAGTTTTACATTGTTTTGTTTTTGAGTGCAGCTATGTAACATAAAAAATCTACATTTGTAAGTTGTGCTTTCACAACACAGAGATTGCACTACAGTACTTGTATGAGGAGAATTGAAAAATACCATTTCTTTTGTTTACAAATATTTACACTGTAAAAGATAATCAAGAATAATATAGACTTTGATTTCAATTACAACACCAAATACACACACACACTCTCTCTCTCTCTCTCTCTCTCTCTCTAACATCCACAATATTTAATAAATTTCAATTGGTATTCTATTGTTTAACAGTGTGATTAAAACTGTAATTAAACATGGTTAATATTTTTGAGTTAATCGCATGAGTTAACTGCAATTAATCGACAGCCTTAATATTAAAGAAATTTGAACAGGCTTATCTTGTTCTGACTGTGGGGTTTGCCTTTGTAGATGATGACTGAAACTTGTTCATAGCTTATTTATAAAATAAAGTTTTCCAGCAAAGTTGTAATTGTCCCATCTGACATTGTTCCTGTGTAGCCATTAAAGAATGAAATACTTTATTAATTCTGTTAACGAATACACTGTTAATACTGAAAGTAAATGCTTCAAATCAAAATCCTTAACTAATCTTGGCCTGTACATAGAATCATAGAAATTTAGGATTGTAAGGGACCATGAGAAGTCATCTAGTCCATCCCTATTATTTAGCATGTGTAAGGGAGTTCAGTATAACCTGCTCTTGAATTAGTCTTAAAAGGCTAGTTTCAGAAAAAAGTGCAGTAAAATAACTGAATGTTTTTATTGCACCACATTATTATATTATACAAATAACATAGGTCATAGCAAAACTAAAATATATATATACATATATATTATTTTTTTTTAGCAAATCACTTGCAGACTACTCTAAATGCTTCATTGTGTCAGTCATTGTTGGAAAGGACCTTGTTGCAAGGTAAGGATGTGACTTGAGATGGACCATTACATTTTATTCAGAGATGGTTATTCTCCAGCATTTGGCCTAAGAAGCTTTTTTCACTTTTTGTATGTTAAACAGGTTAAGTATGCCCAACATGGAAGACCTGAAGAGAAGGCTAGTGAGAATAGTTGCTAATTGTAACAGGCCGAAGGTAACAAAACACACCATGAACAATAAAAGCAAAGGGAATTGTCAAGTAGTTTTGATATAACTTTTAGTGTGGTGATGGCTTGTTTTCTGTTTAAGAAGGGGGTTCCAAAGCACTAATTGAATAGAAATGTTTGTTAATTTTTAATTTAGTGACAACATAGGTATATGGTGTCATCTTATTTAAACCTTTCCCTGCTGTTTTGGAAACTCTTGTGGTTGTGCATAAGACCTGAGAGCTGAAATAGGGTATGTAATTCAGACTAGTTTGCTGCTCAAGGGAAATGCAAAATATAAACCAAATAGCATAAATGGTGACAAATCAATAAGATTTTTTTAATAATTTACTAAAACTGTTATTACTTACAAAAATAGGGGATTTGTTTAAAACATCTTTATTTTCAGAGCCTTTTTTTAAGGCAAAAATCTCAAATTTTTATTGCCTAGTTTTTGGTTTTAGTATTAGTGAGGTTAAACGCTATAGGCTGCAGTCAAGTTCACATGTGTTTTGGGAGGCCTAGTGGTGGATCTCCTGCAGGGCAGCATTGTTTATTTACCATCCCAATTTGTTGCTGTGTTGGCTAGAAGGAACTAGAAGTATGCAGAGGCTGTGCAAAGTGTCTGTAGTGGGACAATGTGCCCCTGGTGTTGCTCAGCAATGATCCCTGCAGCTGATTAAGGCGGGATTGATAGATCAATGACCGAGGACTCCAGTATGGCTCAGTAGGCTAAGTTTGGTCCTGTCTTCTGGGACCAAAAGGGGGTGGGAATTTTGTAGAAGGGACTCCTTCTCCCCATCACCAGGGAAGGCTTTGTCTGGCTGTACCATCAGCCCTTACTGTTCATTGAGGAAACACAGGTGAAGTTCCAAAAATAGCTATGCTTGCATTCTCAGAGCAGTAGTCATTGGAGAAGGATCGCATGCTGGATGAGGCTTTAGGGTGGTCCTCCTGGAGGACTGGAACAATAAATTGTCAGGAAGATGACTTCCTTGTGGTGTGAGAAGGAGTGGGTTAAAAACTGCCATCCATTGATGCCTAGAGTTAAACCCTAGATCCTCCACGGGTTTTTCCACAAGATTTGTGTGTACTTCCACGATTAGCGACCCTATGGAAGCCTTCTGTGGAGAGTTAAACTTAAAGAAGCTGATAGGCAGCTAGAGATTGTGAATGTGGGGATTTAAGCTGGATAGGAGAACTGGGGGAGGGAGGGGGAGGAATTGTCAGAGTTGCAGACATTTCCCTCTGAATTGACCCTTCTTAATTAATTGATATCAGCTCAGTCCACAAAAAAGTGTCTCTACTTTAATTTGGAGAAACTTGGGTATAGAGATCTTGCATTTTGTGTGTGTTTTTAAAATTAAATACTACTTTGAAAATAAACATCAAAATTTCATATTCTGCTTCTTTCTCTCTGAACTCAGTACCAGATCCTGCTGTATGGGTGTTGGTATGAAGTGTTTGGAGGAGATCCAGATAACTTCCCAACTGAGTTAGATGGTAGAAGTCAAGATGCCCTAACCCAGCCTCTTCTAGCTGAAGAGAGTTTAATGATGCATCGGTCACCTTCTTACAATGCCATTGAGGATGAATCTCCTTTAAATGCTCCACCTCAGTATCCTCATCTTTATCTCCCAGGAAAAATCATCCATATTGTAGAAGAAACCAGCTCAAGAAGGTAAATGATCAGCATTATGCTTCACTGAATTATTAAATTGAAGCTTCTCTTCTTCACCTTAGGAGCAGAGGCAAGAGCTCTGGTCTCTCTGCTCTCATCTTCTCCTACATCTATTCATGCTCTTTATATATTGTATCCAATCTTCTCTGGTGTTCCCTGTTTCTTTAACCTACTTCTGAGTCAGTGCTTCATTTCACGCTTACCCCCAAAACTGGGAACAACCTCCTCATTCTTTGTCCCCTCCACTGAATACTGTCTTGTGACATTGCAACTGTAATGACCAAAATCCATTCTGTGTTGAATCTGTTCTACTCACTTACACCTTTAAACAGTAAACTAGCCAGGACAGGTACTTGTTATGTGTTTGGCGCAGGCCACCTACTGTTCAGCACTATATAAGGCATCACAAAGTATTTAGGTGCTGTAATGGTGATGCTAATTGCTTTGTTACACACTACCGTGACATTACCATTGTTTGTGGAGTTAGTACCTAGTTATTGTCAAAGTTGATGTAATATCACCCATTTATACTGAAATGGGCTTGTCCCAGCCATGGTGCAGTTGTGTTAATGATGTAGTACTACCATTTCTATTACATATTTGCCTTAATAACTGTAGCCTGAGCATGCAAATCTCTCTGCTTCTGGCTCCTGTACTTGGAATTCTCAAACTGGTCCAGCAAGAACCTTGCTGCCTCAGCTTCTCCCTCCCTTTGAGTTGAAGCAGGAAGGAGACAGATGCTCAAATAGCAAAGAAAATGGGGGTTATGAAACTACCAAAAAAAGAAGCATTTTTTAAGAGTTTTAAAAAAAGGCAAATCTCTTCCCTCCTTCCTCACTTCCCACTCTATGGGCCAGCAAGGCTCCTGCCTCTGTCCACCCCTCCTAGTTCCATTTTGAAACAGACACAAAAAGATGGATGATTTAGAGGAGAAAGAGCCTCCTTGTTGACCAGAAGAGAAGGGAGGAGGGAAATGAAGGGAGGACAGGCCAAATTCTTTTAAAACACTTTCCTTTCAGCCGTTTGCCAGCCCTCTTTCTTTTAGCGTTCTGGTTTCTTCTTTCACATTCGTTTTTTAATATTTTTAGCTTTAAAAATCAGTACTGTTTGGCAATAACCTGAGGATGGTCTCAATTGAGTGGGTAGATAATTAATATCAATAGCCTGGGCTAATAAACTCCCCAGCCTTCCTCCTCAGTTCAGCCTGACACACAGTAATTAGCTGTATTATAATATTTAATCTAATATTGGATATGTAATAAAAGCACCCTCAACATAATGGTAGTCAGTAAATAACACACCACTACTTTGTCCAGTCCATCTAGCCCCAAATGTGATTTTGAGATATTGCTAATAAAAAATAAATAATAACCATTTTAAAGACTAGGAAAAAAGGGTTTCATTAGAAGTTTCTGATGTAGAAAAGGGCAAATATTGGTTTAGTTTTATATTGATGGAAATATGGAAAAAATTATTAGCTGCTCATTGATGTCACTAACCAATGTGTTCATCATTAGTTGAGAAATTCCATTTGTTTATGTAAATAAACTAACCGACAGACTCCATCTGCACAAATGTTACCCTGAGTTACAGATCCTGTTCTATTGTAAGAAGAATGTGGGGAATAGGATTAGTTCTCAAATTAGCTCACTTCTGATCTCACTGACGTTGTTTTACCATTGATATAAATTGGAGCACAGTAGGCCAATACGGAGGGTTTTTTGAAAAGCCCACTTTTTCTTCTAATTATATAAAACATTTAGTAGTAGCTGAGTAAAGATTTGTTTATATCCTTTAATAATCTGCAAAGGTTTTAAATATATGACCAATATGCTTTCTAAGGCCAACATGTGGATTTGCACTGTCTAGTGGACACAGACCAAAATTCATGTGATATTCTAAATGTCTAAAAAGCTTTATTGAAATATTTCTTTTTAGGTGGTGTTCTTCTGATGTTAAATATACTGCAAGATGGTCAAAAGAAACAGCCTTTAGCAATATTTTAATAAGTCCCAAGATGATAACGGATCACATGCCAGATGTTGTGCTCAAAGCCCTGAACAACTTGACTGAGGAAAAAGCATCTTGTATTACCTGTCAAATAGAAGGAGACTTTCACACCAACACAGTATGACTATAACTCTCAGAGAACAGCCCTATTTTTTTTCTTCTTTAGGCTTCAAGTATTCAGGAGCCTTTAACCTCAGACTTAAGTGGTGGCGTGGGGTTTTTTGTTTATTTTTTTAACATGCCTAAAATAGAAACTGTGGAGGGGTTGTCTTGGTGATGGTCATAATTCAAAATGCATTTTACTCTGCAGAGGTTCTGCAAAAGTAAACATTACTGGTTAACTGTAATAAGATAGTTAAAATGAATGTATTCAGGATTTTGACAGAAGCAGATCTAACCTTTCTGGAAATGGAACAGAAAGATGAGTCTTAGCCAGTTACATGTAAATTACTGTATCTTTTATTTTACAGCTCAAAGGATTTGGATAAACTGAGAACTCAATTCATAGGGAGATAATTGAGCTAGAGCAGAGGAACCATGACACCTAAATTCTAATTCTAGCTCTGCCACAGACTTGCTATGTTATCTTGAGCATGCCACTTAACTTCCATTGTGTCTCAAGTAATACCCTCATTTTACAGATGTGAACCTATCTTTGCAAAGCATTGAGATTCTTGGATGAAAGGTGCTTATGTAAAAGCACAGTATTAATATTTATTAGAAATGGACACTGCCAGTAGGAAGTTTCATTAAAGGAAATTGGGTAGTAAATGATGGTGCAGTTGCAAATCTAGTGCAAAGAGAGAGAGAGAGGGTTTAAAAAAATAAAGTTTTCTATTTTGTTTTTAAACAGCCAGTCTTGATTGCACTAGTTACCATGGAGGTATTTTCAGAAGGTCTCATTTATTTCATGCCAATTTTCTAATATTGGATCTCTTGTCTTTCAAAATGCTGCTTGGATACATGTGCAATATTTTTGTATCTGTTTGTTTTTAACCCTAAAGGACTCATTTTAAATTCTAGAATGTAGGAATAACTCCCAAAATAAGTTCTTAAGGGAATGACAGAGAACCATTGTACCCTTTCTACACTAGATCCAGCCTGAGACTAATGACCCTCTGACTCTTACCTTCCATACATTTGATTTAGTTGGACTGTCTAGTTAAGAAAGCTTTGCAAGTACCAATTTTGCAACTCCACCATTTAAATTGATTGTATGGTGAATGTGTGATTAAACTTGGTTGCTTTGTACTGAGCAAGTGATCCTTTTGTAAAAAGCATATGTTGCTTGTCAGACAGTCCCTTATTGTACCTTTAAAAAAAAAAAAAGTAGTCAGAATTTGTGTATTGGGGTAGTGTAAGTTTGTTTTGGTAGTCCTGCTGTGCCCCTTCAAGCAGGAACAAAATAAAATCTCAATTTGTCTCAGTGTAATCATGCAAGTATATGTGTAACACAGGACAGGAAACTTATGATTTGTATATTAAAAAGCAATGCAGGTTGTGGATCTTGTGCCACAGCAACACTTTAAGTACTTAGTGTAGTGATTTACACTGCTAAGACAAACCCCTCACATCATGTCTAGAGCACTTTGACCTATTGCTGTTTGAAGTATCAGTGCACTACCAGTGGAGGGCACACTAACTTGTCCTTTAGACCTGTCGTGAGTATCGCCATCAGATTTGGTACAGTAGTACCAAAACAAAGTCAAGACACTTCCTTTGATTTTTTCCCCTCTAGTGTGAAGTTTAATCCCTGCTTGTAAGAATTCCTATTAACTGTCCCTGTGCACATTACAGCAGCAAGGCTAGAGGTTTTCCTGTTGGGCACTGGGACAAATCCACAACTGTTTGAGGTTTTATAAAGATCAGGGAGATAACACCTGTAGTAAGATGAGGCCCTGAAACAAACTCTAGTATCAAAGGCCTGAAGCCTGAACCAAAGTACTTCCAGGCATTGCTAAGCAAAACCTGGGCTGTGAGCCAGAGGCAGGCCCCACTCACAGAAGTTGGCAAGAAGAGGGCTGCTAGAAGCAGGTGCATCCATGCATTAGTGCTAATAAGAGGGACTTGTGCCAAGATAGCATCAGAACACTCCACAGAGCTAACAAAGAACAGGCAGGTGCATAGTAAAGACCGGGTCAAAAGGACAACATGAGGGATAGATTTGTTTGAACCAACATGATCAAAGAGCCCCCAATAAGTCAAGGGGCTGTACTGCAGTACATCAGTAGTGATGAGTAATCTGTCCTGTAATTGTATAAAAGTAGGTCCTGGCGTGCACATCTTTGTCTGGCCTAGGGGGCAGTGGAAAGTCCTGCCACTGACTGAGCTGGTCCATTGCTGGGGGCATAAATTCATAGTATGTCTTGTAGAGTCTACAGGAAACTATTACTGTGCTTCATTTAATAAACCTGGCTTGGGTTCCTTCATACCTTACTAGAGTGGTCTTTGGGGGTCTGCTGTCAGCTATCTGCACAGAACTGGGGCAGCACACAGAGGGAACACGCACACAGATGACTTATCAAACAAGAGCAGAGCACCACACCGGTAGCTACTGCCACCACCACCTACTGCCCTAGCCAATGTGGGAGAAGCAGGGACTTGAATTCATGTCTTCCACAATCATCACACTATCTTCCAGGGGCTCTCAAACTGGGGGTCATGAGCTGTCAGCCTCCACCCCAAACCCTGCTTTGCTTCCAGCATTTATAACAGGGTAAAATATATAAGAAACTGTTTTTACTTTATTGGAGGTGGGGGTTGTACTTAGAGGCTTGCTATGTGAAAGGGGTCACCTGTTCAAGAGTTTAAGAACCACTGCTATAGTCATATACACAAAGTAAAAGAGCTCTAACAGGCAAGATTAAGACCCAGTGCAGATATGCATCCGAAGAAGTGGGTTGTAGCCCACGAAAGCTTATGCTCTAATAAATTTGTTAGTCTCTAAGGTGCCACAAGTACTCCTGTTATTTTTTAGTGCAGATTAGCCACTTCATCTGGGATGCAAGAGACCCAAGTTCCTGTGCACTGGGAGAAGTAGATTGAGGTGTAACCTAGTCACTCTTGGTTAGTGAGCTGTCACATGCTTTACTTTAGTACACATAGGGCAGATGTTAAATACAGGCCAGAGTAAGTGTTCTAAGTGAACCATAGAAATATCAGATTCTACAAAATATAAACTTTTCATTAAAAATGCTTCCAGCCCTCTAGGATATAAACATTCTAAATGCAAGGTAAGCATGATGCAGTGTTGGCTGACTCTTGAAAGCCCTCCCCATTAGTCTTACTGGTGTGTTGTCTATAATGTTCATGACGTCAATTGTAACTGCTGATCACTCCTACTTTATATACTTAATTTTATCAGACAGGAATAGAGGGAGAACAAAGTTGCTGCAACAAGGGAAATGAAGAGCAAAGAAAGGAAACGAGCAATAGCAGTGGGCACAAACAGAGAGGATGTCCTCCCAGTAAGTGATGCTGAATGTGACTAAACAAAGAATGACAAAGGCCATTCTTGATTAGGCCTCCCATTAGCAGTGAGATATACTATTTTAAGGAAGTGAGGAGGTAGTCCTAGAGTTATACTCCAGGCCTCTCCACAAAGGAGTTTGAAAGCATGGTCCAGGGGATAAGATGGTTGTCCTATACTACAAGTCCCAGTTTTCAAATCATTGAAGCTTTAAATTGCCACCACTGGGAGCTAGAGACAGTAGTAGCTGGTTAGCTTTCTATCACACCTGAAACAGGGATCAAGGCAAGGTAGTAAGAAGAATGCAATTTTATTTGAAGGGCCAAAGTATGGCATCCTACAAAGAGCAAGAAAAACTGTGAGGGCCAGCAAACTTCTCTCAGCATTGTTCTCGGGTTAGTGACCCGAGAACTAGTTTTTTTTAATCCCTAACCCTATGACATCTAGCAACCTGGAATTCATTTGTTCTGAAGAGCATGTACTTACATATTACTGAAAGACAGACAGTTCCAAACTACTACCATTCTACTATAAATAGCAAGCAAACACACTTCTGCAATAAAGATTTAAGAACATTTTGACCAAAAAAATCAAGCATTACCAATGATGTGATTCAAGAATTTATTAAGTCATACATGCAAAACATACTAACTGCATTAGCAAAAGATCAATGTAAAAACTTCACAATTTTGCAACTTGATTTTTAAATTTTGTTCTAGTGGTTGAAAGGGTGTAGTTCAACATTGTATTCTTGCCAGTTTAGGATGTACAGAACATTGTTAGCACTAAGTTACAGAACCTCACAGACCCAAGTTACCATTACCAGATAAATCAACGCGATGCACATGTAGGTGAGCTAAAGGACAATTGTCAGCATTAGTCATGTTAGTGTTGGGGTACCTGGCAAAGTAATGTTTGAGAAGGTTCATAGCTTAAGAAGGTCTAAAGTATAAAAATTACTAAAACTTGTAAACTGTTTCACATGATTTTTACACCTAATGACTAGAAGACTAAAGAAAACGCCTCGGAAAGCACGTAGTTTACTGGATCAGAAGTAACAGGAAAATAAGGATATGCTTAAGTTTTCTAATCTACAAAAAAACAAAATGCTAATATATCAGAAAGGTTTTAAAATACAAGTTATATTGCTCAATAAGAAGAAATTCTACAAGAAAAGCATTTACTTAATATAACATCTGTGGGAATGACCAGTTCAAAGTTGTGTTAAATGAATGCCCTACTTGAAAATAAATTCAAAAACCTACCTATAAACACCAACCTCTTTTTCACCTACTGCATATTTGTGACAAGTTAATTTTACTGTTACTGATTTTACCTGTGACAAAAAAAATCTATTCAGCTTAACCACTCAGTTGACAATGTAGTGTAAATTGGTCTGTACAGTGTCAAAATACTGTCTGGCAATATCACTTGATCAAACCAGATGTGTTTCACTTACCCATCACAATACAATGCTGTCAAGAGGAGTACATATACTTCAGTAAGAATATTTATTTTTAATCACAGCAGCAAGAACTAGATTGTAACTGAGCCCTTACCAGTGATAAACCATTTTTTACTGTGACTCTAAGGTCAGTCATTTTGTCAATTATCTTAATCGTTTAGGTTTGATATACAATGCTATGCAACAACCACAGGTTGAGAAAACATTTACATTAGACTGCAACATTTTCCTAAGGATACCGTACTGTTACATATTTGTGAAAAACTAGAGTTTTGCATTTCCTACAGACATTAGAGTTTTCTTAAAGACAACAGTCTTAAAAATAGTTTAGTGCTTAGTGTTCATAGCACAACAACGCAACTTAATTCAGCAGATAGTTTGGCAACACTTGATTAATCTGAGCAAGAATAGGACTTTAAAAATAAGGCTTTACATAGGTTTGTCATTTTTTAGGATTTCACTTTTAGTAGGATTTGAAAAGCAGTTTTCATACTTTAAACAAATGAAACCATGAAATTGTTGATTGATTCAAAAATTTTATGGAAGAGAACTAATTTATAACAGAAAACTTGGCATTGAATGTGAATGCTCCCTGGTTCTGAGCAAAGCACACAAGGTTTGGAGTGGGGGTGGGGCAGGGTAACATTTACAGCAGCAGACATTTTCTCTTCCTCTTCTTTACAGGAGGGGGGCAGAGAACTGCTCGAATAGCTTCATCGAACACTGTCTTGAGGCCTCGCTGTGTAAGTGCTGAGCATTCTAGGTATTTCACTGCACCTGCAGAAAGCCAGAAGGTTTGAAGTTACAAAACAATTCTCTACATTGTGCCAAAGATACCCTTGTTTCTGATTTTGGCAGTCAGTTAAAAGCAGTATCTCCTCTTAAAATTAAACAGTCTCCTATACAATGAATTTCAGGTAGAGTCAATGTAATTCAGTAAAAATCATACCAATCTCTTTTGCCATGGCAAGGCCCTGTGGATAGGTGATTGGAGTCAATTTCTTCTCCTTCAGTTTTTCAATAGTGTCTTTATCATCTCTAAGATCAAGTTTGGTACCCACTAGAATGATGGGAGTGTTAGGGCAATGGTGTCGCACCTCTGGATACCACTGCAAAAAAAGGATGCAAGTATGTACTTGTGTAGCAACTGTCATTTAAGACCCTCAGAGCACTTTACAAATCATTAAAGCCTCGCAAAATTCCAGTAAGGTAGGTAGACGTGTGGGGCAAAGAAAGAAATTAAAGGTGAGGGTCCCCAAAAATATTCCTTCCCTAACCACAAGACAGGTGACAGTCACTCTGTCCAGACCAGTGGTTCTCAACTTATTACCTGGGACCCCAGGCACACCCGTGGCCTTTAACACACAGCTGAGCTGGGCCACAGCTGTGTACTAATTGGGTCACATGCAGCCAGCTGGTCCAGACAGTAGTAAATACTCAGTGGAAATGCCCTTTGTTCACTGGTTTGACAGGAGTATGGAAACTTTTGGGGCAATTCAACAGTTAGCAGAAAAATTTCAGTTAAAGTCCATCTGGGCTCAGGAGTGTAATTACAGGCACAGATACCCCAGAATAGGTATACTGGACATTAACAAGACAGAGGGGTGGGTGGGTGGAAGAAATACTCTCCCATATCTTTCAATAAACTGTAAATTGTAAAATCAATGTGTGCCCAAATTGAAATACATCCCCTTGTTCAAGATCCATTGAACATTAAGCATAACAAAGATAGGATCCAAAAGGGGATCCCCCCCACGACAGCTAAATTTTGGCTTTGTGAACCTGGGCCAGCATTTAACATCAGAGAGAGACTTAACTCCTTTCTTATCCAGGACAGTTGACTTCTACAGGCTGAAAAATCCTGATGTGGCTTTGCAAAACAAGGAGAAGAGAATACTTTCACGATAATACAGACCATCTGCGACAGCTCTCCATCATGCAGAATGGATCATTTCTCTTTACCAATGGAAACATGACAGGAATAAAATAAGCTTCTGAATGCCAGCTGATTTTCTGGTTACTCAGCAGGCAAAGCCCAGAGCCTAGATCAAGTCTTCCACCATCACCAAAATTTGCCCCTTTTGCCTATGTACTTTCCCAAATTCTTTGCTCTCAAATGTGCCTTTAAGAGCTCCCCGTACCACCTGACATCTTAAAATAGGTTTATAAGATTGTGTATTCCATTTAACCACTGCCTTACATTTTATCATTTTCCTAACTATCAGTTTTGTCAATTACTTTTTTCCTTACCATCACACATCAAGGAAAAAGATTCTAGTTTGAAATGTAGCAGGTGCACTGCACTGCTAAAAAGAACTTTTAAGATTAATCAACTGACATGGCTGAAAGCAGCAAAATTCTGGATTTTTCCTTTACAGGTAAAGTAGCATTGTTCAATCATAGAAAGAGAAGGTGGGTGAGGTAATATCTTTTATTGGACCAACTTCTGTGGGTGAAGGAGACAAGCTTTTGAGCTGCATAACTTGCAGAGACCTGAAGAAGAGCTCTGTGCAGTTCAAACTCTTGTCTCCTTCACCCACAGAAGTTGGTCCAATAAAAGATATTACCTCACCCACCTCGTCTCTCTAATATCCTGGGACCTACACGGCTACAACACTGCAAACATTGTTCAGTCATGGAATTTAAATGACACCTGCTAAACTCCAACATTACTGATGTCTTCACAAGAATTTCAAAGAACGTGAACCTAGTTTTTCCTTTAATTCCTACTGTAAAGCAAAGAATACAGGCTGTGCCCTAAGAAACAGTAGTGATTATTCTCTCCAAGGAAAGAAGGGGACACTAACCTATACTTACCTTAGCACGGACATTTTCAAAGGATGCAGGACTCACAAGGGAAAAGCAAATTAAGAAGACATCCTACAAAACAAATGTTGAGTTAGGCCAATACAGTAACCACTGGAGAACAAACGGTACCTTCTTTAATATAAAATCGGTTTCTATTCAGCTACTGGAGGCATCTAGTCAGTAACTGCTAGAATAGTTGTGCTAGCAGCATGTTAGCATTTCAGAATCTTACTCCCAGCACATCTACTCTTGCTAAGCTATTCAGACACTGAAAAAATAGTAGAACCTTGGAGGAGCCCATGACATTTTGATGGAAGAAGTAGAATTTTGTGGGTAACAGTAAGAGAAGAGTCACTAGAATTGCAGTCTCCTGTCTCTTTTTCAGCTTAGACACAATGAAAGGCCAAGTGATTTAAGATTTAAATAACATCCTGCACTAATGTGCTGGTTGTGTGCTTAAGTAGAAAGTGTTACTGCTCCATTACTTCTGAAAGCAAATCATACCAGTTCAGGGGAGATTTTCTGGTCTGAGGGAATGGGTGCAACGTGGAGTATGGCTCTGAGAAATCACGTCAGCTGGCCAGCATTAAATGACTACTTCTATGTAAAATATCCTTAAACCATCTAAGCAGACATTTTCTTGCATCCAGTAAATAATTTCCAGATCATTACTGTTGTGCACAGATCAAATGAATCCTGTGTGAGTTCTGAATCTATTATATAGAATGTTAATGTGAAACACTTTAGCATTTCCCTCCTCCCTCCCAGCTAGGATCAGGCATGTAAAAAAAATTGGCATGCAAATTGATCTTACTAGCCCACTCCATTCCTTGGTGATTGGACCAGAGAAAAAAGGCCTTTAAAAATGTCATCCCCTTGCCTTTCAGTTGAGGGGGGGGAAGAGGGGGGAGGTGAATTTTATTGCAAGGAAGAGATTGGGTGAAAAAACAAAATCATCGAGGAAAAGATAGAAGAGATGGGAAATAATAAGGTTAATGTGCAAATGCAACAAAATATAAATGTCAAAGGCTGATAAGCTTCATATCCTGATTGCTTCTAAATTATTTTAGGCAAGTGTTTAAATTTGGTTAACTAGAAGATTAATTTCTAAATCTGGTCATCTGAAGATCACTGCAATCTTCCTACATAAATCTTACACCTGAACAAAGTATTACACAAAGCTCCAGCTTCCCTTAACCCACTTTTCATATTGGAGTAAATACAAATAAAACACACAAGTGTATTAAGGAATCAGAGGCATTTCAGAAGGTTAGTTGATTGTACTGCATTTCAAGGCTGTCTGTTAGGTTTGCTTCTGACATCTGCACTGCTAAGCACTTGCAACCCAGTCCTTCATGCATCACCCCAGCAAGTTTCCCCAACCATGACACCAGAAGAAGAAAGATGGGCAATATCACATAATAGGATACTATGGCCACTACTTCAGTTTTCCAATTCTGCAAGTTTATGGCAATCCCTAGTTCTGCATGTTGTGCAGGTTCACTTCTCCCCTTTACAATTCCAGGTCATCAAATGTTTGAGTGTACAGGAAGTTCTATGGGTTATTTGCAACTTTCAGGTTACCCTTCTGTATTAAAAATCTAATCCAAAACACAGGAGGAAAACACATTTTATCTGCTTGTTATGCAAGAAAAACTTTACTCTTAAGAAAAGCATTGATTTAAAGAGGTCTGATAGTAGTGGGTGCTCAGACCTATAAAGCAATAATAGTGTCCCAAGAGTTAAACTTTAAGTACAAGGGAACAGCTATTGTTTAGTAAAATAGGGGCCAATTTATCACTGTATTATTGTGAGGAAAAACAAGGCAACAGAACTTGGAACTTAAGTTTATTGAAAGCTTTACATACGGCAATAGGTTGATCTTTCAGACTGGAAGTTAAATTGTTATCATTGGTTCCTCCAACCTAATAACAGTATGAGACAAATTAAGTTTAGGAGTAACTTTAATGTAAAGTTTGCTATTACCTGACCATTTCTTCTCAGCATTACTATTCTCACCAATCCTCACAACACAGCTTTTCTTCTCAAAAGGGGATCTCCCTTGGAAGTCACCAGACATCTAGAAAAACCCACTAGAACTACTTCTTCCAAAGCTGTAGATTTAGCTACCCATATTGATAAAGATGATTGGAACAGCAAACACTGCTAAGCATGCTCATCTCTTTAAAAAAAAATAAAAGCTAAGCCACACTGGAGTGGGCAAGAGTCACACAGTAAAAAAATTAGGTAAGAATTTTTCCTCTCATTCATGTGTCACGTTTACCAATCCTCAAAGATTTTCCATACAGTGAGAACAGAATACATTAAAGCAGTGAAGTTTAAAGTGTGAAAGTGTCAGAACATTGCAGCGCCATGTGAGAAGGAAGTTACTACTACATCAACTTGGGTGCAGAACAAATATCAACTTCTAACACCCGGTCTTTATCAACTCACATTTCTTTTATTTACTATAACTGATCTGTTGATTGAGTACTAGCCCTAGAAGTTTAAATAGTACCCAGCAGGTTGAACAAACAACCATTTTGTCCCCCTGTACATAGGTTTGGAACATGACTGTTCAATGCACTTTAAAGTTTTACCTTTTCTCACGATTTGGTGGGTTCCCAACGAGCCATTCTCCATGCTGTGATGGCTTTTACAGCAGGGGTTCTCAACCTTTCCAGACTACAGTACCCCTTTCAGGAGTCTGATTTGTCTTGTGTACCCCAAGTTTCACCTCACTTAAAAACTACTTTTTTACAAAATCAGACAAAAATACGAATTAATGAAAAATTGCTTACTTTTTCATTTTTACCATACAGTTATAAAATAAATCAACTGGAATATAAATATTGTACTTACATTTCAGTGAGCAGTATAAATTAGTCATTATCTGTATGAAATTTTAGTTTGTACTAACTTTGCTAGTGCTTTTTATGTAGCCTGTTGTAAAACTAGGCAAATATCTAGATGAGTTGATGTACACCCTGGAGGGGTACGCGTACCCCTGGTTGAGAACCACCATGTTAGAAGAAAAAAGATGTTGTTAAGGTGCTGAGAGTCTCCTAAACATGCCTGGAAGTTTCACTTGTTTTAAATATCCCACTACTGCTCCTGCATACAAGAAAGTGCATAGATAACTGGAAGTTTTGTAGGGACCATCTATAGTTGACAGGTTAGTGTCAGTCTCTGATCTCATGGTTGAGAAGAAAACCTTATTGTGAGGATTGGTGACCATAGCATATGAATGAAAACTGTGAATGAAGACGAATAAACTACAAAACTTTAAGTTAGCATTCACTGAGTGAAATCCATCTTATTCAGCAGAGAAATGAAATTATATAAGAAATGAAGTAGTTTTGCATTTTAATATTAGAGAACATGAAATATAGTTTCAGACCATTTATAATAGCTAGTAATTACTATGAAAAAGCTGCAATAACTGCAAGTTTACCACTTTCTTCTAGCTGAAGGACAATTCCATCAGATAAAGTCTAGCTCAAAACAAGACCATTGAATTTGGCAGAAATTAGCTTCAGGAAACTAGTATCTAAAGAGATTAGCTGAGCTGTGGTGGCAGCTGCACTTGAGAGAACGGAGCAGACAACTTCATCTTCCATATACAGCAGGAACAAGGCACAGTCTATGTAGATTCAGGATTTAACTAGTTGCAAGCAATGAAACCACAAATACATTTCTCCTGATGTTATAATCAAAATTACAAGTGTATCATAAATACTCTTGACCTGAAATAACTTAAGAGCTCTAACATACCCCATGTCAACCCCAAGAAAAGAGAGTGTGGCTCTTTCACATTTAATACCATCTTCCAAATCAAATGAGAAGCTGAATGACATCAAGTGCTTAGCAAGGAGTGTCAGACTGGAGCCAAACAGCATGCCCGAAAACCAGATCTTGCTTTTGGCGGGATGCGAACCTTAATCAATCAACAGACTTGCTATTGAGATTACTCAATTCATCAAAATTTATTTTTCAATTAAATATTCTAGTCAATTGTGGGTCTCCAACTCCACATAAAGCCAGCATGCCTCAGTGTATGAAAAAAGCGTGTGTGAAGATTTCAACATCTCTTCAATTGCAGACAGATAGAAGACGCAAGTATTACAGTTGCAGCATTCAGATGAAACTTGCCAGAGTTCAATTTTACCATTAAATTTGATATCTTAACATGAAGAAGTGTTAAAAATCTTAGTATGATTCAAGAAAGAAGCAGACATTTATAGGGCTATTTAGGCTATACGCATGCTTCAAATATCTCATAGTATAAGTCTTACTGTTTGTGGATAGGATAATGGACGTAATCTGTCATAGTCCTCTTGTCCAGCTGTATCCCACAAACCCAGGTTGACTGGTTTTCCATCAACCATTACATTAGCAGAGTAGTTGTCAAAGCTACAGAATTAAAAAAAAGATTAGTTGAAGTGTTTCTTGTGAATAATAGCAAGCCAATAAATTTATCTTTTACAGTAAACTACAAAAGCTGAGATCTTCTGTAAAGTCCTAGTCACAAAGATTACAGATGGAAAAAGTCAAATTCTACTCCATCTATCTCCGCCATCAAATATAGTCCCAGTATAAATTGATTAGTGAGCAGAGTGGAAGTGAGCTGATCAAAAATGTACAATAAATACTACATGGATACCACCACATATGACAGACAACAAATATAAAAGTTAGCCCAAGAAGCCAAAAGTACTTTTAAATAAATCTAGATGCTGAGTTAAGCTTTTATTAAGAGAAAACTAAAAGGTGATGTTTTCAACTGATTTACACAATTAAAAACCACCACCACTAACGGTGGCTAGTATACAGACTTTGACATAAATTAGTTCATAGGGTTTTATTGATATACTTACACAGTGGGTATGTATTCTCCGGGAAATGCATTGGTTGTGTAACTGATGAGTAGGCATGTTTTACCTACAGCACTGTAAAAGAGAAAGTGTATTCATGGTTAAGTGCTCTCTCTTACATGCAAGGGAGAATAAACAGCCCTTCAACAGAAACCATTTCATTTTGCCATTAGAAGCGAGATTAAGCTCAAACTTGAATTGTCAGTGCTCAATGTTCTGTGACTTTCCAATAGTAAAAACATCAGTCAGAAGATAAACTTAAGCTCAGTGGCAGACAGAACCAAATAATGTAAGATCTCCTAAAATATGAAGGGGCAATAAAAAGTTACCAGACTTTGTTTGGATTTTAGCTACAAAAAGAGACATATGTCTTAGCCAGAAAACCAAGCTCTGCTATCATTTGACCAATTTCACTCCCTGAACAGTACTGCGATAGCTATCATTAGCACAAAGTTCTTGAAATTCATAAAACTGAAAGGAATATCTCCCCTCACCCTTCATACAACTCAAAGTTGACTTGTTATTCCTTTTATAAGACTCAACTTTATTTTCCTTACACCAGTTAACTTTTAAGAAACTATTGCCAATTTCTTATCAAAATGCCACATTATAGGGGTTGGGGAAACAGGAGTAGCAGTCCTCACCAACATTTGCTAAAATGGCAGAATGAGATCCTGTATGCCAGGGGTAGGCAACCTATGGCACACGTGCCGAAGGCAGCACGCAAGCTGATTTTCAGTGGCACTCACACTGCCTGGGTCCTGGCCACCGGTCCGGGGAGCTCTGCATTTTAATTTAATTTTAAATGAAGCTTCTTAAACATTTTAAAAACCTTATTTACTTTACATACAACAATAGTTTAGTTATATATTATAGACTTATAGAAAGAGACCTTCTAAAAATGTTGAAATGTATTACTGGCACGCGAAACCTTAAATTAGAGTGAATAAATGAAGATTCGGCACACCACTTCTGAAAGGATGCCGACCCCTGCTGTATGCAGTATCACTTCCTTAGAAGCCCACAGACATATCATGGAAAACTCATTTAGGGCTAATTCTATCCTAACATTGAATCCAGGTTACGCAAAGATTCTCCCACAAAAAAACCCAAACTCCTCCAGATAACTGGGGAGAAAACCTATGCTCTGGGTTTCTTTGAAAGCCTGATAGCCAGCTCCCTTCTCCCCAGCATTAACTAAACTCAAATATTAAGGCAGGTAGCTGATCTTTGGTAACAGGTTCAATTAACAAGGTTTGGGATAATTAAGGTTTGACTATATAACTTTTTTTTTTTTTTTTTAAGAGAGAGAGAGAGAGAGACAGAGAGAGAGAGAGAGAGAGAGACAAAAATTTCATAAAAATTAAGTTTCTAATGCTTAAGAGTTCATCTGGTCCTGATACTTGTTCCTCATTTGAAGATTATAATCCTTTGATATTATAACATTTTCCAGAGGATCACTTCACAATTAGTTGCCGCAGAGAAGATAATATCATCAGGGGATTATGTTCTTCCTGATGCTTACTCCTCACTTGAACAGATGATCTTCTACTCAAAAGGCAAAGTATTCTCAGGCAGATGTTTTATCACCAAATACTGATTGTCCAAAATGTATGCATCAGCAGCATTTTAATCCTTACTGTACTTCCATTACACTATGACTCATGCAACTCTTATACTTTGTGCATCTCATATGGGTAAGAAACTCATTAAAGTCAGGTTATCTGCCGTAAAGTCTTACCTTAGTACTTAGTTGTTACACAAAGAAATCCTAGCAACTAATCAATACTACTGCTAAAAATGTCCTTAGCTTCTGCATGAGGAAAGATATTACTGCAAGGATTACAAAAGGATTTTAGTTAGGGGCCTTAATATACATAGGCTTTCTGGCTCTAAAACATTATGAGTTAACACCCATGGCAGTTTTATCATCTTTACTATCACCATCATGACTACATATTTTGTCTGGTTTGTGAAAGCATCTAGTTACTTTAATGTGGATTTCCTCTTTCCCTTCCAAGGGTAAGACCTTGTTTGAATATTTTTATAATCTTTGCAACTGTCAACAACTACTATTGCTACTAATCATCTCTAGTGATTCAAAAATGAAAGCAGGTTAGGTGGACCCTGTGCTCTGTCAGAGATAGAAGTTACTGTGTACATCGCAACTCTGTCTGCAACAGGTTCCTCCAAAACACTTCCTTAATCAATTCAACAATACTTTGTTTGCTTGACAAGCCATTCAATTGTTCTTAATGACTGAAAACTAGAATCTTCAGCGAGGCCGTTGTGATCTGCCCATACTAGTGCCTGTCTGGGAATTTATCCCACAGGTCCATATGTAATTTTTAACTGTTTCTGACTCAGGGCCTGTCTACACTGGCAATTTACAGCAGTGCAACTTTCTGTGAGCCCAGCAAGTTTCAGCACTGTAAAGCGCCAGTGTAGACAGCACCCCCAGCGCTGGTAGCTGTGCCCCTCGTGGATGTGGGTTTTTTAGAGTGCTGGGAGAGCTCTCTCCCAGCGCTCTGCCGTGACCACAAAAGCCATGTTAAAGCGCTGCCGCGGCAGCATTTTAGCGTTGCCAGTGTAGACTAGCCCTCAGTGGCAGGTTGATGCACAGCATAATGCTCAATCTGCTGTAGCTTTTTGTCCCACCTAATAAAGTTTTCTCTCATTACTCTGATATAAACTCTTATAATTTGATGATATAAATCAATTGTTCACACTAATTTTGAAGCAGTAAGGAAAGTCTAAATTTCAACTGCCTTTCTGTTATATTAGCTGCAATTTCCTCTTGAAATTTGCACTGTGTTTTGTGCTCAAATACACCTCTAAGTTATGGCATTAAATTCTGTACTTGGTAAGCCTCAGTTTTGCATATTTTACTGTAGTAGATGTCTTTAAGATGTATGCAAAAAAGTGGCCTAGCAATTTGTCAATCAGGAACACATGTGGGAAAGTGAGATTTGCATCAGGATCTGGAAGTTAATGAGAGTGGACCAGGGATGGATTATCCCTGGGCAGCCAGTAAATGCTTACTTCAGGGATTCACTTCAGTGGCATATTGAAATGAAGCAGAAACAGCTCCAGTTTATCATTATGAAAACAGAGGCAGTAAAGTTGCATTCTTCATGGCAGTCCTAAAAGTTTAGCATTCACAGCATATAACAGAGAAACAATGAGGTGTATGTAAATAAAAGGAAAGAGGGATAAAGTCTAGTCAGTCGAGCTCAGGACTAAGAGCCAGAGACTCCCAAATTCTAATCCCAGCTGTAATACAGTGCCCTTGAGCAAATCACAGACCCTTTTGCAGTTTTCCCAACCTGTGAAGTAGGGATAATTACTTACCTCACAGGGTTGTTGTGAGGAATAATGTTTGCAAAGTGATTTTAAGATGAACATCACTCTAAATTCTAAATTTTATAAACCTTTGTACACAAATGGGGAATTTCAAGGTGTTTTGGAGTAAACCAGCATTCTCTGAAAACAGGAGCACATTGTATTGTTTTAACATCATTAAACCAATTGATTATTCTTAGACTTCTATACCTGTAAGAGTCTGAGTCCAGTATATTAACACTTCCAAAAAGGAAATTGTAAAGGATATGTATGGACCCAGGCCTTTCAGAGTGCCACAGAATAGGAATAGAATAGGTCCAGATTATAAAGAAGTCATCAAGGCTTTAAACCCTAGAAGTTCTGGAGCACCAACGTCCCATATTCTATGGGAGGCTTCCTTAGGACTCGGAGGCAATACTGTCTTAAGATTCCAGAGCATGTTTCACCTGATGCCCCATTCTCAATAGGTCCCATAAGACATCAATAAGTAGAAACAATTTGAATATAAAATTTAAGATGACTGGTTTGATAGGTATTGAAAACTAAGACTATTCCATTCATTATTTGCAACAGTGAATGAAGAGCAATTTTCCGCCCTCACGTCTTCCTTTCCAACTCAGTGGGCAGTGGGAATGGTGAGTCTGCTGTGGGTTATTCAGAGCATCCCAGGAAGGTGGTGGTGAAAGATTTCATTCCAAGCTTAAAAGAATTAAAAGAACTGTCTGGTGCTACAAAGCCATACAACAATCAGGCTAAGTCATTAAATCAACAAGAAAAAACAAGTTCAACAGCCCTGTGTTTCAGACTTGTTCCATTCTATGTTTCCTGCCTCTCTAGCCTCTTGGCTCTCTGCCCTATGAATCAGATGTGTATGGTTACCAACTCAGAAATAAATCTTTAATGCCTACCTTTGCTGTGCTAACCTACATTACATTTATTCCTCATCTCCTGTTTCAATATTATGTTAACACATTTCATTTGAAAAGTGCTTAGAGTCTGAATGAAGGCAACTCTTCTTGGGAAGAGCTGTAATCATATAGTGAGTGGCAATCCCTTATAAACAGAAACCTTAGATTGAGATGTATTAATAGAATGACTAATTGGGGGAAAATGACTAATCTGAAAATGGTCAACAAAATTTCTAGCAACTATTTAACCATGGCCTTCCAATCCTATCAACAGAAGTTAGTAACATCAGGCTGTAACAAGAAATAGTCTGTAAATCATGGAAAGTTTTTAAATTAATTTGAGAGAAAACAGGCATACAGGAGACTGCATAATTCTGGTTTCACTGTGTTCTACAGAGCATATTGCCCCAAGTTTCCCAAGACTGCACTGAACCCCTATTTGCTTCCAGGTGCAATTCAAGGTGTTGACTGATCTATAAAACTTTACATGGTTTGGATCCTGGAAAGCCAAGAAAGTCTTTCTTTGGCCATATCTACACTAGCAAGTTTTGGGAAGTCTTGCACAACAATAGATTTGGTTTGAGCAGGGTTAGATGGCACTGTGGTAAAAATGCTGGCAGACACTCTACATTAATATTCCCTCCAATTTTACCACCACTGGATCTCCACAGGCGGTAATATGACAACTGGAGATTTTCTGAAATTTTAAAGTTGAGAACATGGCACTTGTTTGTAACCATGGCAATGGAAGCCAACTGAGGTACTTGGGTTAACAGTTTCCTTAATTTAGATGTCCAGGAATTGTTAGAATCCTCCTGGAAAGACTTTTCCCTGTGGAATTTATTTCTCCCCCTGGTCCACCTGAACCAGCGTATGGACCTTCAGTACACAGTGTAAGGCCCATCTCTTCTCTCAGAATTCATATAATTTAAATAGTAGATGAAACTCTTCTAGCATTGACACTGGTCAAAAAGCGGTGTACTTTTTTTGTGGGTTTAACACTACTCAGAGCCTAGAGCAGGGGTAGGCAACGTATGGCAAGCTGATTTTCAGTGGTACTCACACTGCCTGGGTCCTGGCCACCGGTCTGGGGAGCTCTGCATTTTAATTTAATTTTAAATGAAGCTTCTTAAACATTTTAAAAACCTTATTTACTTTACATACAACAATAGTTTAGTTATATATTATAGACTTATAGAAAGATACCTTCTAAAAACGTTAAAATGTATTACTGGCACGTGAAACCTTAAATTAGAGTGAATAAATGAAGATTCAGCACACCACTTCTGAAAGGTTGCTGACCCCTGGCCTAGAGACTCTGATGGGAGCTTTTATTTGAAATAATCAAATATCTTATTCTACCAGTTCTGAGAACTAAATCCTAAGTTTCTTTCCCAAAAGGCACTATTCTAGATAAACCAGAATTCTACCAAGTTTTAATTTTTTAATTCAAAAGAGTGTTGTAACAGCAGCTCCCCAAATTCCAGCCCTCAACAGCCTCTCTAGTGGCCCCAAAGTTGACAGACAGACTGCTATGGGAAAGGTTGAAGTATTCAGCAGAATGAAAATTAAAGAACCATCATACTACAGGAATGCTTCACTACCGGAAACAACTTAGAATATTTGCACTGAACTAAAACAAGCCAATTGTCTTTGTTTTAAAGGGATATTGCCAAGTTAATATTTTTTTAAATTTGCTTTGTTCTACTGATATCTTAGATCAACTGAAAGGTTTACATCTCACTATTTATTTTGTTTACTTTCTGTACTTCATTGAGCTTGGACAATGAAGCTACAATTGGCTTTTATGCACTAGAACAATGCCTCCATATTGATTTAAATCCAAGCAAAAAAACTGAACTTTTTTACAGCTAAGTTTCTACTAGTTGTTTTTTAAAATCTTGGGTCTTAGAGTAATACAGTATTGTTTATTCTTACATATAGTGCCCTAAACACTTCAGTAGGAAAAACATTTTTTAAGTATATAACAAGAACTATAAGTTTGTGGCCTAACCTACCTGATATTTTACCAAATTTAAGGGTTAGTAATTTGCAAGATGAAACTCAGCTTTCCATCTGGGAGAATTTTTTACAGCTAAGTTATAAATCTCAGAAGACAATTTATAATAGAAAAGCTAACCATTAACTATCGAATCAAACATATCACAGCTTTGATTTATACTAAATATTGACTTCCAGTCGATGAAAATCTTTGTGTTAAGGAAAGCAATTTCAACTGCATTCACTAAAGGAAAGCCACTGATTCACTGCTTCAGTTGTAAGTATATATTAAGGATGACAAAAACCCTTACAATACAATGAGAGGTCTGGCTGTTTCTGTGGTGCCTAGTAATCAGTTTCCTTCCACTGCAGAACTGTCCCCTCTCATTAGATGAAACCGCTCAGGATTCCATAACAATAACCAGTTGCTTCCCTAACTGAAGCATCTAAACAAGCCTGAATGAAAGCAAAATACTCTGCTAAAAGTAACTTGTGTCACTGCTTTTGTACCAAATTCTCATCTTCAATAAGAATTCCTTATAAATAATCAATATCGAAGTAAGTAGCAGAAAAGTGTTGCACATTATACAATCTTATTTCTCTGCATAATAAAATAATTCAGAAAGCAACAGTTGCCATCTATCACTCCGAAACAATCTTCATGTTAAAGATAGATACAAGGCCAAAAATATGACAGCAAAAACATCATGTACGTAGAAACTGCTGTGCTTTTCTAACCAACTGTGTGACCAATAAATATCGGTTCAGGCATGAAGTCTAAGGCACACATAACCAGGTACACATATGGTATGCTAAAGACAAACAGTCCATAAATGTTGAAATTTAGTAGAAGCAATGACACATGTACATTTATATATTCTGGTTTGTTTTTTCTAGCAGAATTTGGCAAAGAATACACAAATTAATATGTATATGTAAGCAAATCAGGATCTCAGTTATATAGTTTAATAATATTAAACTATAAGGCTTCCATATATATTTTTAAATCATTTTTAGATATTTCTTCTAGATCACCTGAGAAGCTAGTTCTTAAAAAAAAAGCAGCAAGTTAAATATCAAAACCCAGAATTAGGTAATTAAATATGGAAAAATACAACCATGGACTTAAAGAGCTATCAAAATGGGAACACACAGATCAAGATCCCATTGAGACAGCAAGTTTCTGAAGTACATGCATTAAGAAAGGCAAACAAATTGAATGTGTCAGCCCTTCTCTCAAAAGCATATACAAAATTTAAGCAAATTACACCATTTTAGTTTTCAAGAAAATTAAAAAAATAATAATAATTCTGAAAATGGTTGCAGTGAGATTATACTTATATAGGACCATATTGTTGTTGTGTTTTTAATACGTTGTATACTTTTTGTTGAATGAGCCACTATACACAACATGGTTTCCTTCTATTCAACATTATAAAGTGTTTTTCAAAACATGGAAAATAGCATTTAAATTTATTATCAGCAACACTAGGTCTGGCAAAATTTGTTTAAATACAATTTGCTATGTTAAGCTAGTGAGATTTTTATAAATGGAAACCGTTTGTAAAATGTGTAATATGAACAATTGACCTATTTATTAACCATTCATATTGTACACAATCACAATGTAAGTATTGTTACGTTTAGCTTGTAAATTATTAGCACATTATGAAGAGTTTGTATATAAGTGGTTATACTTGTTTGCTCTTTATTCATCAGATTTTAAAAGTTAATAGGAAAAAAATTGCTAAGAATACAAGAGCTGCCATACTTGGTAAGACCAATGGTCCATCTAGTCCAGTATCCTGTCTCCAACAGTGGCCAGGACCAGAGCTTCAGAGAGAAAGTACAGAACAGAGCAATTCTGGAGTGATACGCTCCTGTTTTCTTGCAGTCAGAGGTTGAGGGCAGCTCCGAGCATGGGTTACATCCCTGACCATCTTGGCTAACAGCCATTGACAAACCAATGCTTCATGAATTTATCTTATTCTTTTTTGAACCCAGGTAGATTTCATTCTTTCAGAACATCTAACGCAGACAAAATATTCATTTTAATAAAATATTTTAGACAAAGAATTAAGATGTTGATTTAAAAATCAAAGTTAATTTACTCTATTATATTAATTTAAGCTAAGTGAAAGAATGATCTGTTATTCCTACCAGTGCCAATGAATTACAGCACTATAAGAGTCTGTCAAATATGTCAAGACTCCATTCTTGTGTAGCACAAGCAATAAGAGCAAGCCAGGTATCTCACATGAATTTTGAAATTCAACATTTGTTAAAAGTTATTTTAAATAGTCTAAACGTTAATGAAAACTAATCATTCCCAAGTAACATGATGAAAACCACATTAAATGACACAAGGCGGATGGTGATTTCTTCTAGCTGTACTTACGCTTCTCAGTCTATCTACACTGGGTTGCTGTGATGTCCAATTATGCTTAGACTACACTGGGATTTTTGTTTCTATGAAAAAAAAAAAAACTGCATAAAACAAGTCTTGTTCTCCAGCTGGCCTGTGATGCTCCGTGAGCTCTGACATCTAGTAAGGAAAAAAATGCTTCCAAGATGCTGGGAAGAGCTTCCCGTTATGAAGCCTATTCAACATCATTCAGCACTAAAACACACAATACACACCTTCCAACATGTTCTTTACAAAGGAAGAACTATGCATAAACTCGGGTTCAATCCCATTACAAATAATATCAGAAAGTTATTTCTATTATAATAACAGGGCATGCAAAGTACCACAGGTGTACACGGTTCTTTACAGACAATGAATATATGACAGGTTGATAATTTTTTGCATTACAATAGCACATACCGGCTCCAGTTAGGACCAGGTCCCTACCTTACTAGCTACAAACATAGTAAAATACAGTCCTTGCCCTGCAGAGATCGCAATCTACTCTGAGTTTATAATCTAAACCAGCAGTTCTCAAACTTCAGCAACCTGAGGACCCTCACTTTGATTTAAAAATTTTTGGGGACCACCAAGCCTCTCCGCTCAGCCCCAGGCCCTGCCCCCACTCCACCCCTTCCCCCAAGGCCCCACCCCTTCCTGCCTCCTGCTCACTCCATCCCCCCTCCCTCTGTCACTCACTCTCCCCCACCTTCACACACTTTCATCAGACTGGGGCAGGGGTCTGGGGTGTAGGAGGGGGTAAGAGGTGCTGGCTCTGGGAGGGAGTTTGGGTGTGGGAGGGGGAGAGGGCTCTGGGAGGGAGTTTGGGTGCGGGGTCTGGGCTGGAGCAGGAGGTTGGGCTGCAGGAGGGGATGAAGGGTGTGGGCTCCGGCTGGGCACCACTTATCTTGGGCAGCTCCTGAAAGTGACCAGCACATCTCTCTGACAGCGGCTCCTACTTAGGGGGCCTCCGCACACTGCCCCTGCACACAGGCACCGCCGCCACAGTTCCCAGCCAATGGGAGCTGCAGAGTTGGTGCTCGGGGACTACGCGGAGACCCACGCTTCCCCTAGGGCCGCAGAGATGTGCCAGCCGCTTCTGGCAGTGGCACGGGGCCAGGGTAGGCAGGGAGCCTGGCTTAGCCTTGCTGCGCCACTGGACTTTTAGCGCCTAAAATCTCCAGGTTTAGCTTCAGTAGCCTCCAGGAGATAGAGGGAGAGGGAGGACTTGATCAGCGGGGGCCACAGACCCCAGTTTGAGAAACACTGATCTACATTTTAATCTTTGGCTGTAAAAGCATAGATCTATCAAAACAATGAACTACAACTGCCAGTGTTTATTACTACTATAATTAAGTCCTATTAAAGAGATGTTAGAGATAAAGTAACTGAATGTAAAACTTATACTTTTAACAGTACCTTTACTATAAAACTTTAAAGTAGGAAAGAACTGTTTAAACTATACATGACAAATCTAATTAGGGAGCAGGGAAAACAGTTGTGGCCATTGCTAAACCAATTGTGGTTTAGAAGCAGTCAGGAATAAGGGACTAGCCCTACAATAACTTGGGGAAGTGGCCATCTCTTTGACAGCATCAAAATGGAGTGTACACCCTCGCACACTAACATATAGGGAAGACCCCAATTTTTGTAAGCATGAATACTATGTATCAAGTCACCATCCAATCATCCATCTTTGGGATACCTGTCCATTCACCGCATAAACCCAGAGCTCTAGGGCACCCGCCATTCACCAACGTCCTTATGGGAGCCTGGAACACCCTTATTTCCTAGCAATTCTGAAGCCGCCCCCTTATGCCATATCTCGCACTTCCCCATTTGCCAATACGAATAGACAGACCACCACCCCGGCATACATAACGTCCCCTGGTGGCTCTGCTTCTACACCAATACACATCTCCCAACATGTACCCACAACCCTGAAATAACCTGCTACTGCCAACACTCATACAGAGTACCCCACTTACACAATTTTTTGGGGGGGAGGGGGCGGGCGCTTTGTATCAATATCATCCAGCACTAGCGTGGGGATCCATCAATTTCTTGCACAGTTATTTACACCACCACCTACTTCAGAATACCCTATACACGCAACCCTTCCCACCAGGGAGCCCTGGGAATTGGGCTGGGACTGGGTGTGGAAAGCTTGTGGTGGTGGTGGGGGGGAGAAAGAGTGGTGGGCCCCCAGGGAGCGGAGAGGAGAGGCCCGTCCCGGCCCCCCTCCGGGGGGGAACGAGTCCCGCCCTGGCCACCACACGCGGAGGGGACCCCTGGGAACGGGGGAGAGGAGAGAGGCCCGCCCCGGCCACCCCATGGAGGGGACGGACCCCCGGGGAGCGGGTGGAGAGAGGGGGCCCCCGCCACCCCACGGGTGAGGACACGCGGAGAGGGAGGCCCGCCCTGGCCACCCCACGCGGTGGGACCCCGGGGAGTGTGAGGGGAGGGTGTGGTCAGGTTCCACCCGGGGAAGGAGAAGCAGCGCTCTGGACTTACCCGTCTCCCACCACCACACACTTGATGGCCTGCATCGGGGCTGCTAAGGGGCCGAGTCTCTGCGGCTCCTGCTGCTACCTTGTTGGGAAGGTCCGTGAGGCTAGGGGCGCGCGGGTCCGCACCGGCGTCTGGCCGCCTCCGCCCTCAGTGCCTGGAAGCGGGGAAGAGGCAGCGGCCACCACCCAAAGCTGGGAGAGCAGAGCGCTGCAAGGAAACAGGAAGCTCCCGATCCGCTCACATCCGGCCTCGCCGCGCTCCCCACCACCTGCCCCGCCTTCGGAACCGCTCGACTACCCCCACCCGGTCTGCAACGCGGCTTCGGAACCGTTCGGAAAAGCTCGGGTTCTCTCTCCCGAGGGCAGCCGCAACTTCGTTAGTGTTCGGCAACACGTGATTCACAGCGGGCTTGGCTTCGGCCATCTACGGCACTGCTCGGGCGTCCCCCTCCGAAAGTAACGGCTTCGGATACGCTCGGTGTCCCTTCCCTTACCTCAGACTAGGAGGGGCCGCCATGTTTGTGCTACTAACCTAGTCAGGGAACGTGGGGGAGGGGGAGAACTCGCCTCTCGCTCCTGCTCTCGCCTCAGCCGCCTCATGAGCACAGAGGACCTTAGTGTGACCCAGAGGGCCTGATCTGGGCAGTCCTAGTGTGACATGGGGTCCTGCTATGGGCCCGTCTCCCAGCTCTGGTGAGACTGAAAGTCACCATGTCTGGGCATCATAGCTCAGCTGGGGTTGCCAATTTTGGTTGGATGTATTCCTGGAGATTTCATCACATCACATGACATAATCTTTAATTAAAGATTAATTCCTGGATATTCCAGGCCAATCCTGGAGGCTTGGCAACCCTAATCTCAGCATGAGGCCAACACACTGGCATACACACCTCTATTACGGGGGAGCCTTTTCCATCATGCCTTCTTGTAATGCGATGTGGTGTCATATCCTGACCTAGTGCTACGAGTGACCATGCCTCCCTGTCATGAAGGCCCTAGGGGAGCCCCTTTATCAGGAGGGTTATTGCTAGGGTTGCCAACCCTCCAGGATTTGCCTGGAGTCTCCCAGAATCAGCATCGATCTCCCAGTGACTATTGAAAACAATCCGGGAGATTTTAATAGGATATTTTAAGAAAATTACATTACATCATGTTGGGGGAAAATATCTCCCAGAATAGCTTCAGTCAGAGTTGGCAACCCTAGTCATTGCTCTTCAATGTGAGGTGGCGGTCATGTCAAAACTACACCTCACGAACAAAAAGTAACCTCGTGACATTACATCATGATGCTGTGATATTGATTTGTCATGTCACAACATAACATCACACCACAAAGTCAGCACATGAGATGTTATCACATTACATTTTTCTCCTTTTAAACATCTGTTAAGAGTTGAGTTAAAAGGGTGTTAACAAAAAATATACAAACAAAAATCCCAAGAATTTTAAAACTGACTATAAATCCTTTCCCCTGTCAATTGCTCTGGTTTCAGTCTCTTGCAATAACATCATCCTTTTAGCTCTCCAGTCCTCCAGAGGGTCCTTCAGCAATAACGGGGAAGTCAAATCCTGATGGACCTGATTTTCCATTGCCCTACAGCCCCCCCTTCCAGACATTTCAGCAGATGGAGAAGTCACAAAGGCAGCGGATATGCTCCACAGGGAATACCCTAACTTAAGGTTTTAACCATCTCTACTGCAAGGAATTTATCTGGGATGTGGTTTAGGACAGAAGTGTGGCCAGAGTGCCACTGAGCTCCAGCTATTCTTGGATGTTGCAACAGCCTTTAGAGGCTATATGGGCAGCTGAGCATAAATTAGCACAGATCTCACGCAAGGAGTGTTAAGCAGGCCTGTGGATAGTCCCAGAACATGGGGATAGGGGAAGTGCAAAGATCATGTACAGCCACCTTTGCTCTCCTCCCCCACTTCCTGTGCTGAGTGTAGCACATCCAGAATGAATAATTAGATCCAATATGTCTAATGTGAAAAACAGAAACAACAACTTTAAAGAATCTAAACACACCAACTTTTAGTCTTCTTTATGCATATAATAATAATAAAATACAAACTCTACTTTTCCTTTACACATTTCCTTTATTCTTTTTGTTTACTCCTCTGATTAGATCATAACTTTATTTTCTTCACAGTTATGTTTATGACACCTGACTGCCATGACAAAACATAAAATGACTTCAATAGGATAAAAAGACAAGGAAAGAGGTTGCCATGGAGAAAGCATTTGCTTTAGCACAAATTATTATTATGGTCCTGTTAAAGGCAACCCAAATCTTTATCCACGTGTTCTTTTCAAAGTCTTTCCACCTGGTTATTTGGGGATCAGGTTTTTTTTACTTACATCTACAAATAAATGTTAAAACTAATGTAAGGCATTTTTAAATTTTGATATTAATTTATTTTAACTGTGTAGTCAGATATTTATACCACAAAAGTTTTAGATATATATTTAACTTAAGCCATTAAAATAATAATTCAGTATTGGATGGATTCCATATAATTTAATAGAGAACAGTGGATCCATGCCATATTTTTAACATGTATTTGTAAAATGTTATTGTCTCAAACATGCTAAGATGGAATCATCTGGGATCAATGGAAACTCTGCATTTGGAATCATGGCTGAATATCTCCCTTAACCTAAGTATCCTATGAATGCTGTACAAGGCAGATCCTTGCTGTTGTTTTTTTTTTGTTCCTTTGGGTACATTAGGGATTGTTTGTTACTGAATTGTAATATCTCTTTACCCATGTTATTTATTTTATTCTTGTATTTTTATGTTTTCTAAAATGCAAAAAGCTTTTTAAATACAGAAATAAATAATTAATATAGTGCTGTAAATTTACACAGTTCTTTGCAGACAAGTTTTTTGTCCTGAGGATGAGAAGAGTGAGGGATGGGCCAAGGGGACAGACTGAAGGGTTAGAGCCTGACAATATGCTCAAAACCTCAGAATCAGATAACAGGATGAAGGAGGTGAAAAGAGTGTGGAGGGAGAGGGAAGTTTTAAATTAATTAATTAACAAACATAAAAGTACCTGATAATCTGCAAATGTGGAAATTTACAGTAATATGTATAGAATGTGTAGGTAGAAACATAGTATTGTACAAGTTGTTATGTAAAAAAGTAATGGTGGTACTGTGAATCCTTAAAATCCTTCCAGCATTCTGATAATATCATGAACCATAAGCCTGAGGCTTGCATCAGAGCCTTAATATTGATTTATAATCTGGTAACCTGTCTCTCCTCATCCATTACATTTTAAAAAAATACAAAAAAAAAAACATTCTTAGACAGGAAGAGGAAGTCGTTCAAAATGTTTCAGATACTGTGTGAATTTCTATTGTGCTGGCACTACAGCAGCATGATTATGTGGGCAGGGAGTGGCAGGATAATCATAGTGATGCAATACTGGAAAGTTTTACACATTATGACAGAGTATCAGGATTATGGAGATAATTTGCATTTTGATTGCATCTTTAATCCAAGAATCTCCCCATGTTTTCATGCAAATTAGTTAATTAATAAAGTCATACAACACCACAGTAAGGTAGATGATGCCCATTTTACATATGGGGGAATTGAAGCACAACGAAGTGAAGCAAATGTCCCTGACAAAGTGAGAAATAGAACATATTAGTCCTGATTCCTAGACACAGGCTCCAACTTTTAGATTGCACTTTTCACTGACATCAGCACTATTAATTTATTTTCCTTTAACAGACAATGTGTTAACATTTCTAGGCACAAAATGAAAAGTCTGTCTTGCCACTGTAAAACTGTTTTTTGGGGGAAAACAGTGTAATTTAATTTCATAGCAGTTGAAACAATGAGTTTGACTGGGTATTGAGCAGTAGTTGATTTTACAAGAAGCAAAGTGATTCACAAAGTATTAGAGGGCAAGGTTGAGTCCTAAGTATATAAATTTTTAACTCAATTGTATTTATTTATTTAAAAAAAATAGTTTAAAGAGTTTTCTCTCACTGGAGCAGTGAAAAAATTGAATTTGTAGGTGCTTTTCAGTCACATGATAGTTAAAACAAATGGCTTGCTTAAATACAGTGCAAATAGGACTTGATTCTGTGTTCATTGAAGTCAATATCAAAACTCTCATTGTCTTTAATGGTGCAGGGTCAGAGCCTTGTTCTTCACAGAAAGAAAAATGTGAGCACAGGACTAGATGTTCAGGAACCTGTTCCTGAGTTCTAGTTCTGGCTATGATATTGGCTTCCTCAGTGGCCTGGGACAAGTCACCAACCTCTCTGCCTCAGTTTTCTCCTGTGTAAAATGGGGATAGTAATATTTATTCAATTTCCTTAGTATTAAATAGTTAATATTTGTAAAGAGCTTGAAGACTAAAAGAGCTAGACACAATTTATGCAGAATGGTGTGTTTTATTTTGTGTTTAATGTTTTTCCTTAAATTACTTAGTTGTATATTTTAGTAAAGTTATTACTGCATGCTACCTACTTTTAACTTAGTCAGATTACAGAAGCTATCTTCTCACTCAAGTGCAAATCCAGAGTGACTTTACTCCACTGAAGTCAGGAGGTCAGACTGGTGTAAAAGTGGTGTGAAACCAAAGGCAGACTCACAGTATTTAAAATTACAGGCAGATATTTTAGACATGATTGATTTCCTGAATCTTGAAAAACTGAAGAAATGCAGTTATCAGCTGATGTGTACAGCATTCAAATTTAGCACTCAGTCTGCTGTAGGAGAAAAATGGCTTAAAATAAAAGAGGAACTACAACTTTTAAATGTCAACACTAACTATAGTAGAGAGGAGAGAGACTGAAAGAATTGTGAAAATAAAATTTTAGGAAAAAAATATTTTCGGAAATAAGTATGGCCGTTCTTATGTAAGTAATAATGAAAATTTGTAAACCAAATGTATAATTTTCATGTAGTATTAGCACATGTGGTTTACGTGGCATTACACATATAAAGGAAACAGGTCCTTTCCTTTCTTAACAAAATTCTGATAACCACCTCTTCCATTAGGTATTTCAATTATAATGACCACAAACCACTCTGTGTTTGCTCACTATTAATTTGCTCAGTATTAATTTATACCTTTATATGCTGATCCAGCATGCACTTAGTACTAATCATAACGTTTACTGCCATGAAAGCATTGGCAGGCAATGGAACTACTCATAGTACTAAGCATTGTATGTGATTGTAAGCTCTTTGAGACAGGGGCTTTTTTTCTGTTTGCAAATATTAGGTCTGATTCTCTGCTATGTTACTTCAGTTTTATGACATGTAACTCTATTTACAACAGGTATAGAATCAACCCATTTGTCAATTGTATGGTGATATAAGTGTAAAAATAAGAAAGAATGGCTAAAGGGCCTGGTTCTTACTTCTGGGGAAATTCTGCACCACTACACACCTGCAGAATTCATGTACTGCACAGATTTTTTTTTTCTCTGCAGAAAATGCATTCTGCTGGAGAGGCACTGCAGTTACACTTTTTGCCCACCAGGGGCTGCTGTGGAACCAGAACAGAGGGCAGCCAGTTCACAGGCAGTAGCAGCCAGCAGCTGGCTGCATTCCTCACAGGGCCCTGCCCACAGGGCCAGGGTAGGAGGCACAGGATATGGGGGAGACAGGGGAGCAGACAGAACAGGACACATGGTGCTGCTGGAAGGTCAGAAACTGGGGTTCAAAAGGGCTAGTGGGGGGATAGACAGGGACGTGGGCTCAGGAGCTAGTGGGATGACAGCATTGAGCCAGGGGCTGAATGGGGGGGACTGCAGGGCCACATGGGGACAGGTAATGGGGGGCTGCAGGGCCACATGGGGACAAAGGAAAGGGCGGAGTGCAGGGACACACAGGGATGGCAGGTGTAGGGATATACTGGGACAGGAGCCCTCCGTGAATCAGCTGTTCTGCGGCATGCAGGAGGCGCTGGGAGGAAGGGGGAGGAGCGGGGACAGGGCGGGGGCGGGGGCGGAAGTGGATGGGAAGAGGCAGGGTGTGGGTGGGGCGGGAAGAGGCGAGGCAGGGGTGGGGGCTTGAGAGAAGGGCAGGGACTGGGGCAGGAAGACACGAGGCTGGGGTGGGAGCTTGTTGGAAGGGGTCGGGAGTGGGCGGGGCTTGGGGCAGAGCAGGGGGTTGAGCACCCCTGGTGTCCAGAGGAAGCCGGCGCCTGTGTCTCCAGATTAAATGTATGTCAATCAACAGAGCCAGAGGCTGACAAGGACCAGCATCTACTGTGGCAAATTTAATCTAGAATAGAAACAGAACAGCAACAAATGATACTTTCCTTTATCTCACTGCACTACTGTTCAGCTAATTCACATAAAAACTACTAGCCTCTGTTCTTGGACTGGAGAGCAAGACATTTTGACACTACACAGATATGGCCAATTGCAAAATCTACATCAGATTAAAACCAGAAACTAAAATACATTATTTTTAATTTAACAAGATCAGCATAAAAATAGAAAGGTAAATTATAACTGAAACAAGACAATATAACTTCAAGAAGCAGTTACAGACAGCAACCTGTTCTTCACTAGAACTGCTCATGAAAGGCTCTAAAGAAGCTATCTGCTATGAGAGAAATAGCATATATGAGAATACAGACCTGGTATGAACGTTCATTATTTTTATTTTAAATGGGTTTTATCTTGATAAGTTTAAAAGTAACTTTTTCTGTCAGGATGGAAATTTCCAAAGAGAATTTGTTTGACCTATCCTCCCTGTTCCTAAATATAAGGATTAATAAATTGTCTTGTTTGAAAGACAATGATGGCTATGGATACAATTTTGTCATGGTAAAATTAAGCAAAATTCAGTAAAGAGTAATGGGAAAAATGTACAAAATCAGGGTAGGTCACGTTGGGGTTGAAACCAAAGCTGGATCCCTGATGCCCAGGGCTGAAGCTTAAGCCAAAGAAGTCATGGATAACTGATAAAGTCATGAAATCTGTGACTTCCATGACCAAATCATCCTTAATGATGACACCTGGTCATACTTACTTTTAACTTTGCTGATGGATGAATGTTGAATGTCTGGTGTTGTTGCTAGGTCTTTGCAACCAGTTATTTTTAGAGAATTTGAGACCCCACGTTCTGTATGTTGCTAGAAGATGTTAGTTCAAAAGTGGTCCCACTTCTTAATTTTTTATATTTTGGGGTATCACAAACTTTCAGTCCATGAGGTTAGCAACAGTGAATGTTTTTTAAAACTGCTAGTTTTTGCAGGACTTTTCCAAACTGGTGCTATCCTAAGGATTACTTAACTCCAACCTGATTGGGCCACACTGTTGGAATCCAAGGTGTGTTTTACATCATATTGCCCAAGAGCCATGGAGGGAATCATTGTCATGGAGGTGGAATAAGCCAGGGTCACAAACCATAAGAATAAGAGGAAAAGACAAAGTCTTTGCCTTTTGGATTAACAAGCCACTTGAGGAAGAACTGACATGACAGAACCCCGAGACTGATCACCTCTGAGGAAGGAAGTCACAACATCAACAAACAGGCTACACAATCCTTTGACCAGTCTCCCTGCACCCTGCTGCTGGTAAGAAGCCCTGTATCAGCAACATCACCATCTGGCTCCTTGACAGGGGTTCCAATTTCTATTTCATAAGAGCCCAGATCATGAGAGTTGAAGCGTTTGTTAACTTCCTGTTACTTTAAAGATCTTACTTTCTCCTTTTTCTGTTTTGGAGTTGTGTTTTTATTATCTGGAAGACATCCCAGCCTTTTATTCTTTAATTGTAGGATGTAAAAGTGTGGCTCTGTATGTGTGCGTATGAGCACCAGTAAATGTCTCCATGAGGAAAGCACCAGAAAGCAAGTTGCCCAGGTTTTAACAAGCCTACACTCTGCTGTATATAATACTTGCTCCATATTTTGTGTAAGTTATTATTTATTTGCATTACCATAGAGCCTTGGAGCCCTAGTCAGGGACCAGGTTCCCACTGTGGTAGGCATGGTACAAAAACAGAACAAAAAGACAGTTACTGCCCCAAAGAGTTTACAATCTAAGTATAACACAAGAGACAACAGATGGTGTGATGGGGTGTAAAGCCCTTACTATTACTGAGAGGGTTACAATTAGCCCCTCTGCTAGCACCTGGAGGTGTGTTAAGTAGGTCAATTAGCAGGTTAACTTGGAAAGAAGTCAGATTTCCTTAAAAGGAGTGAAGAATGATCAGGGTTAGAGAAGACCTAGGAGCAAGTGTTGTTTCCTTGCTCTCAGAAAATGAGTTCATAGAAGTCAGGAGAGAGGAGAATTAGAAAAAGTAATAGGAAATGAGTTAACTTAGCTCCTGGAGTGGGTCTCAAAATTGGGATAGGATTTCAGGGATGTAGACTTGGGGTGTTAGCCATTCTATTGGACACTGGAACAGGTGATGTAAAGACCCTGTAGTTTAGGGACAGAAAGACTACTGAGTTGGGACTTGCCTCAAAGACTCTGCTTGAGGCTGCAAGACTATTGTTTTTTTTACTTTCTGTCCCCCCTGGAAAGAGGAAACAAATAGTGACCTGGCTGGAAGACTAGGTCACAAGAAGAGACAAGACAACTACAGGGTTGGAGTACCTGTCTGCGGGGATGCTAGTTTGAGAGAGCTACATTATGCCTAGCTATGAGAGGGTGCACCAGCAATGAGTGCATTTTCCTACAGATAGATAAGTACAAGAAAACAATACAATAACCTTGGTCAGCAAGATAGGCTGTGGTATCAACACACTAGCAGCCTAATGTTTGTCAATTTTTTTTGTAGAAATCACAGAAGAGGTGATTTATTTTGTTTTAAGGAGTGGTATGAAGGAAAATAATGAAGTAGCTTTGAGGATGTTTATGGGGCGCTCCTCCTGAGAATGAGGGGAAGAAGCATGTAGGTGCTTGTTTTAACATTTAACGAAGTGTGTGATGGAGGTTGGCACCATTGAATCAGCGGTGGGAGTCAACATTTTGATACTGAATGAAAGAAGATGGATAAGGTAAGGATAAACTTTGGATGGTCTGGAAAGTGGAGACAAGCAGCTTATGTTTGATGTGAAAAGGGGGAGCAAGTGGAGGGATGCAAAGAGGGAAATTACATCCTCAAACAGATGGACTAGGAAAACTAACTTTCCTAAGAAATATAAAGCTGTCATTGGTAAACTGTCAAACAAGAGTTGCCAAACTTCTGCTTCTCAGTGTTCTGATAAGGTCTACATTATATCTGCAGGATGGTGTGTGGTCAGCAGGGAGGAAAAGGGTTAGCTACTATGCAAAAATTCAAACTCGAGGAAGCTTTGATTGGTTTTGAGGTTGTGGTTTAGACACCACCAATAGTTTTTCAGCCTCCAAATATTTTACCTGCTCCAAGTCCTGGTTTGACAGTTTGATAAAGTTATTTAGTTGGGGTTTAAAAAAAAAAAGGACAGCCACCTCCCTAGATTCCTTTTTTGGATTTATAAGGATTAATCTGATTTGATAGATTACAATATTGATAACTTGTTGATTTGAACTTGACAAATGTACTGTTGAATTAATAGTTCAGTATTGATGTTTTCTTGATCTTTTGGTTTAATAGTCTTAATAAAATGTATAAATGATGGTCATAATGCTTTCAGCAAGCAATCTGGGCCAGAACTATTGAGAATCTGGGCCAGAACTATTGAGAATCTGGGCCAGAACTATTGAGAATCTGGGCAGATATCAACCTAAAAGTTTATCTGGCTTCCCTAAATTAACCTTTAGTTTGCACACTGCAGTACAATTAAATAACTGAAAACTTAAATATTTTGGGGCAGCAGGAAACAATGAACTTGATAGACTTAGCAGACTCCAAGTATTGCATCAATCAGTGGTTCTCAACCAGGGGTCTAGGGCCCCTGGGGGGCCATGAGCAGGATTCAGGGGGGCCACCAAGAAGGGCCAGCATTAGACTCCCTGGGGTCCAGGGAAGAAAGCCAAAGCCCCAGTGCAGGGCCCTGAAGACCTGCCATCTGGGGCTGAAACTGAAGCCTGAGCAATGCAGCATGGGGGGGCCCTGCAGCATGGGGGGGGGCAGGAAATTGCGCTGCTTGCTACCCCAATGATGGCCCTGGCTTTTATATGCAGAAAAACAGCTATTGTGGCACAGCTGAGCTGTGGATTTTTTTTTTTTTATAGCACTGGGGGGAAGGGGCTCAGAGAGAGAGAGGCTGAGAACCCCTGTGCTAAATAACATTTTTAATTAGTTGATGTCCAGGTTGTGTCTAAGACTACACATGAGGTGAGTGGATAAGAGAGAAGGAATTTCCCCTCACTGTAGCCCTAGCACAAAGGCTAAGCACTATTTCAGTCTCTTCTTCCAGTACACAACGACAGGAACTCTAGTGCTGATGGGGCACTTAAAAACCATATGTGGAGAGGACAATAACATGATCTCACTCCTTGCAGGCAAAGGCTGGGCATATGGGATCTATAAAAATATGTATCAGAAATAATGAATGTGAATATGCCTTCAAACTAGGGTTGCCAGGTGTCTGGTTTTCAACCAGAACGCCCGGTCAAAAAGAGACCCTGGCGGTTCCGGTCAGCACCACTGACCAGGCCATTAAAAGTCCAGTTGGGGCTGGCAGGCTCCTTACCTGGCTCCGGGCAGGTCCCCAAAAGTGACGACATGTCCCTTGGCTCCTAGGCGGAGATGTGGCCAGGGGGGCTCTGTGTGCTGCCCGCGCCCTGATCGCCAGCTTTGCAGCTCCCATTGGCTAGGAATCGTGGCCAACGGGAGCAGTAGGGGTGACACCTGCAGGCTGAGGCAGCGTGCAGAGCTGCCTGGCTGTCCCTGCGCCTAGGAGCTCAGGGACATATCCCTGCTTCTGGGGAGCCTCCTGAGGTAAGCACCACCTGGAGCCCACATCCCTTACCCCCTCCTGCATCCAAACTCCCTCCCAGATCCTGCACCCCAACCCCCTGTCCCAGCCCTGAGCCCCCTCCTGCACTCTGAACCCCTTATTTCTGGCCCCACCCCGCACCCCCAGCCCAGAGCCCATACCCCCGCTCACACCCAACTCCCTGCCTCAGCCCGGAGCTGCCTCCCACACTCTGAACCCCATGGCTCCAGCCTGGAGCTCCCTCCTACACCCCAAACCCCTCATCCCTGGCCCACTCCAGAGCTGGCACCCCAGCACGGAGGCCCCCTGAACCCCTCCTTTCTAGCCCCATCCTGGAGCCTGCACCCCCAGCTGGAGCTCTCACCCCCTTGTACCCCAACCCCCAGCCCAGTGAAAATGAGCAAGGGCATGAGGGTGGGGGAGAGCGGAAGGGGGGATGGAGTGAACAGGGGTGGGGCCTCAGAAGGGACAGAGTGGGGGCAGGGCCTAGGGGAAGAGGCGGGGCGAGGGTGTTCAGTTTTGTGCGATTAGAAAGTTGGTAAGTAACCCTAGCCTTCACTGCTTACAGAAGTGCCCACCTTTGGGCCTAGTCCAGTGACTGATCCAGTTGCTGGCTTAGACCAGTCCAGGTTATGTTCCACCCTGCCCCATTTGGTTCTGTGTACCAATGCCAATCACAGGTCAGACCAGATGATTCTGCTCACTGCCTCAAGACGCTGCTTCTAATACTCTACCTGTAACAACATGGAACAGCTAAAAAGGTCTATGGGCTGTCTGCCTGCAGTCATGTAATTCAGAAAGGGAATTGCTGGATTCCTTTTCCACTGGGGAAGAGAAGTGCAAAGGGAAAGGTCTGTATGTCCCTGTCTGTGTGCCTGCCTGAAAGGACTTGGGGCTGACACTGAGTTTTTCTTGGGCTGACAGCCCCTCTTCACTCACTCACAATGTGGACAGTAGCTTTGCCCCAACTTAGCCTAAATATTTCTATCTCTGGCAATAAAAGCTAGTACTTTCAGTTTCCTGCATTGGGCTCATACTGATTGCAGTTACAAATGCATGCAGAGATGAGTTACCTAGGTGCTCTCCCCTACACTGAAAACATTAACTGGCCAAAACAATATTATAAACAAAAGTGTAGATCAACCTGGGAATATATTCAGTCCTCTTGGGATTGCTATATATCTGTGCATTAAAGCAATTAAGTGGCAATAAAATATTTTTACAGTGCTACTGGAAGATTTTAATGTTAATCATATAAACAATTATGATTTCAGACTGTTTTTAATGCAGGGAGCCTTAAATGCAACTTTTATGATTTAAATGGTCCTAAAATAAATACGGGAAAGAAGTGTACTCAGAAGACAATCAGAAAAATATTTCAGAGGGCTGATTTTTCATCTAATACCAGTGTTTACAACAATGAAACCTAATAGAGTTGCACCTGTTTCCCTGTGGTGTGGAAGAAAAATCAGCACCCTGAAATCCCTTCTATTCGCTCTGCCACTGGCTTATTGTACTGGGGAAGTCACCACATTTCTGTACCTGTTTCTCCATCTGTAAAGTGAGTATAAATTATTGTTAATTTATCCCAGAGGGTTTGTGAGAAACTTTTGCAAAGTGTATTGAAAATCTATAGACGAATGGTTTTTCAATACTGTACTATTAAAATTTAAATAAAGCTTTCACTAAAGTAAAACCAACAACTTTTCTCTTGGTTTAGGGATAGCTGTCTGGCTGCCTAAGTGGTGCAAAGAATGTTGTTTATTTTAAAAAAATATTTGCATAGAAAATTGTTTGGTTGATGTGCCTGCGCTAGAGCAGCTGTTTAGCACTTATAGTGTGCCTGTGCTAGAATAAAATGAATGCAAAATATACCTCCTATGAAAACACAGAGCAGAGGGATTCAGCCTAGAGCTAGACAGGAAGAACTTAAGGCAACACTCCTTTCTTACCCCTGCAGCAGAGCACCCCTGGGTCACACTGTTAAGCTTTTATCCAGCAGAGTCAAGGGAAGACCCTCACATAATTCCCTCTGCTTCACGAAAAACAGACTAGGGTAGAGCCTGAGCTAGTCAGCACTCAACCTGCCCTTGGCAAAAGTAAGGTAGCCAGAACCTGTGCTGGCCTCGCCCTGCCTGGCTGCCTGTTCTCCTCCACAGGGGGAGAAGGCCCAAACGCCCTCTAGTCCCTCCCTGCTTCCCGTCGTCTGAGTCACTACCGCCTGTTCTGCTAGTAAGGACAGTACTGCACATGCCCTCCCTATCGGCCTGAAACGCGTTCATAGTCTTAATACGCATGCGCCTAGTCCTGAGGTGGGAGGGGCTGGGGAAGGAGCCCAGCGGCTCCGCGAGCACTGCCCGTGCGCGGGGGAGGGACGCTCTTTGCCCAGTTTTGTTGGTAGCCCCTAGCCTGCGTCGTTGCGCCATGCCGTCATAACGCAAAACCGCTGTGACGTAGCAAGCGGGGGACCTGCGTATGTAAATTTCATAGTTGTCCTTCCTCCTTCCCATCTCCCCCTTTGCGATCGACATCCGGGCTCTTTGGGCTGGGGGCGGCTGAGGGAGGTGAGAGGCCCTGGATCGCCTCCCCAGCGGGTCAGTACGGAGTGGGGGCGGTGCAGTCCGAGCGCCCGGTGGGGGCGGGGTGTATATGGCGGCGGCTCTGTCCGCCCTGGCTGCTAGGCTCTCGCAATCGGCCGCCGCCAGGTCCTACGGGGTCTTCTGCAAGGGGCTGACCAGGACCCTCCTCATCTTCTTTGACTTGGCCTGGAAGCTCCGGATCAACTTCCCCTATCTCTACATCGTGGCCTCCATGATGCTCAACGTCAGGCTGCAGGTGAATGGGGGGGGAGGGGCTGCAGTCTCCGTTCCCGCCGCCGGGGGGCTTGCGGGAGGGGAGGCGGACGTGACTCCGCTTGAGTCAGGCCATTGCTGGAGTTACTAACTCTTCCCTCGCAGGTACCCAGGGACTGAGGGCCAGTACCGGATTTACCAGGTCGCCAGGCCCATGGTCCAAAGGGGTCCCGGTCCGGCCGGCTCCTCTCCGTCCCGTCCCCCCCCATGGGGGCAGAAGCTTAGTGCTCCCGGCTCCTGCTGCAGCAGGGCAGGCTCTGCCGGCAGCCAAGCGCCTCCCCCGCCTCTTTCCCCAGCCTGCTACCTTCTGCCCCCCCCCCCCCCCCCCCCCGCGATCAGCTGCTTGCTGGCAGGAAGGAGGAGGCAGCCTCAGCAGGCTTGCTGCTCCGGGGAGGAGGAGGAGAAGAGGCGGGGCCTTAGGGAAGGGGCTGGAATCAGGGCATAGCACCTGCACGACCTCAGCCCACACCCACAGCCCTCTGCCCACCCTGACCTCTGCACCCTCACATACCCTGAGCCCCCTGACTCCTCCACCCCCACACATACCCAGCCCCCCCATGCCCTGACTCCTGAACCCCCCCCCACATCCCCACCCCCATCCTGATCACCAAACGTGAGCTCCTGCACCCCTCGCACAAAACAGGAGCTGCCCCAGGTAAGCGCTCCACACCCCAACCTTCTGCCCCAACCCTGAGCCACCCCTCCCTCATCCTAGCTCCTGGCCAGACCCCGCACCCCAATGTTTTTTTTACAATATTGGGAAAGATCATAAGTGGACCCTCTGCAATTTTCAAGTGGCCTGTGGAAAAATAAGTTAGACTACAAGAACAATCAAGGTACCTCACTTTATTTTCATTGACTTGCTATTACTTATAGGTGGAGGATGAAGGGGGAAAAAAATGAAAAGCGGGGGGAGATAAGAGAGAATGTTCTTTTTCTTGGCTGGGTCTCAAGGAGGGGCCCCAAAAATGAAGCTGAGCACAGGGCCGGGGGGCCCCATTAACTCTAAATCCACCACTGGCTGTCACGTCACCTGGGCTGGGGATACTGTGTAAGCTGATCCCCACAGTCTCCAACCTATCTGGGCAGTACAGCTGACATGGCCCTGTCCCTTAGCTCCTCTCCACTCCCTAGCCCACCCACCCCTTGCTTCCCATCACTTAAGGCTTAGCCCTCTCACTTTCAGGCTTTTCTGGCACCCCTGTTGCCAGGTATCCAGTTTTAGACTAGAAACTCCAGTAGAAAATGGGACCTGGGTGTCCGGTTAGCAGTGCTGACCGGAAACTAAAAGTCCGGTTATAGAAGTAACCACATTACCCTCTGCTCCTCCCACTCCCAACACCCACCCCAGAGGGCTGGAAGAGAACCTGTCCTGCTGCTTCTGGATGTCTCGTAGTGTGGGGGAGTCAGGGTCCTGCACCCCCTACTTCGTGCGATTCACCGTGACTCTCAGCCAGCCAGTAAAACAGAAGGTTTATTAGACGACAGGAACACAGTCAAATCAGAGCTTGTAGGTATGGAAAACAGGACCCCTCAGTCAGGTCTGTCTTGTGGGGTAGGGAGCCCAGACACCAGTGCTGGGCCTCCCTCCGTTTCCCCAGCCAGCTCCACACTGCAACCCCCTCCAGCCCCTCCTTTGTCTCTTTCCCCGGGCCAGGAGGCCACCTGATCTCTTTGTTCTCCAACACCTTCAGTTGGCACCTTGCAGGGGAGGGGCCCAGGTCATCAGTTGCCAGGAGACAGTGTGTCAGCCATTCTCTGTGCAGACAGCATCACACCTGCCCTCTAGGGCTCTGCAACAATCACACACCCTTATCCCACCACCTAGATACTTAAGAAATGTGTAGGGGAAACTGAGGCACTCACACAGTATTCAGAGAAAACATTAAGAACGTTCCCACTTTGTCACACTGGAGGAGTGGCAGCTCAGTGCAGAGAGAGACTAAGAGAATGGGCTAGAACCAGGGAGAAGGTAGGTACCCGCTCTCTGTGGGCAGGGGTGGGGGGGATCCTGTTTACCCCCTCCCCAGCCCTGCTGCGCTTGCCGTTTACCCCTGGCACCTCCCTTGTTCCAGGGACCAACCTGAGCTCCTGCCCTACTGTGCTTTTGCCTCTGGCCCCTTTTACAATCATTCCCCGGGGGGCCCACAAATATGTTTGGAGCCGGGCCCACAAAAAGTTTAATCCGGCCCTGCTGGGGGCACTGTTGTCTTTTTAATCTGACTAAAGAGAAACTTTTGTGCTCACTCCCAGCTGGAGTGAACGTCAGATTGTGGCTGTGATGCGTTTTGTGCAGATCCTTACTCGTGAGGGCATTCTGCACACAATATTTTAAAATTCTGCAAGTTTTATTTGTCAAGAAATAAATGCAGAGGCTCCAGCATGGCAGTGGGGAGCACAGGCCACTGGCTGCGTGAAGGTGGGAGATCACCCTGCAGTTCCCCCCACCCCCAGGACATGGACTCAGTAGTGAGGCTGCACCGGACCCTGACACAGCATAAGGACTGGGCCTGCCCCAGAAACACCCTGGGGCCCTGCCCCTCTATGCCAGGTGCACCAGGTGTGGGGCAGGTAGGCTCAACCAGGCAGGATCCAGGTATGGGAGAATCTGGATGCAGGCAGCTCAGTGGGGAGGTTTAGGTGTGGAGGGTATCTGGATGTGCACAGGCTCGTTGGGGGAGGGGGTTCCAGGTGCAGGGGCAATGGGCTCTGCAGGGGCTTCCAGGTGAAGATGGTTGGGGCTCAGTAGGAGGGTCTGGGTGCTGGGGGAGTGGGGCTTGGTGGGGTGGTGGTCTGGGTGCAGCTAATTGGGGGTCAGTGGTGGGGTCTGGATGTGGGGGCTCAAGCATCAGGGTGGGGGTTTGAGTGCAGGGAGCTCAGTGGTCTGGGTGTAGGGGGGCTCCAGATGCAGGGGTTGAGGTTTAGTGGGGTGGGGTTTGGGTATGGAGGGCTAGGGGAGTTCTGGATGTACCATGTGAGGTTTGGCAGGGGTATCTGAGTATGGGAGGCCCAGATGCATGGGGGTTGGGTGGATGGGGGAGCAGCTCCCCACACAGTGACCCCTCTCCCCACAGCTGAGGAGCAATGGGGGCAGAAAGCAGGGGAGGATGATGAGCTTCCTGCAGCTGGGGGAGTTTCTGGGGGTGGGTCTGACACAGCCCCAGTCACCCCTTGCAGGGGAAGAGGCAGTCCTGTCCTGTCCTGCCTCCAGCCCAGAGGGGACTAGCAGCTAATCCCAGCTCAGGGTAGGAGCTACTGGCTGGGGTGTCCCCAGGCTTGTGGTGATTTACCTCTCTGCTAGCTACTCCAGGTGCCTGAAACGATGTACCTGCACTGCTAGGGATTGGTGCGTGACTGCTCTTGCAGCTTCCCTTTTTAGAAAGCAATTTTTCTGTGGGGAAGCCAAGAAATCCGCAGGTGACATGAATTCTGCGCACATGCAGTGGCGTAGAATTCCCCCAGGAGAAACATCCTGTTGTGTAAATTTTAAAAACAAAGACAAGTACATTGAGGTTATGCTGTTATCTGATCCTGCACAGCAGTCACTATAATAAGCAATAAGTGACTATTATACCAGTCCTTCAGCTTGCATGTTATCTCGTCTTCTTTGTAGGATACATGCTGTGTTTAGTGTTCCAGTTTCTGTCTGTCTGGCTAAATAATTTTATTAGCATATATAAGTTGAAACAAAATCATTATAACTACCCAAAGGAGTAGTAAAAATTAGTTTTCTGGTAGAGATTGACTTTCAAATTCAAGAAAAATTGTCCTACTAGGAAACCCAGGGTAACTTGATGCTTATACTAAAATATACATTTATAAGCTTTTGATTTAAATGTAAAACAAACTATTTGGAGCCTGCTCTTGCAAGATGCAGAGCTCTCTCTATTTCATCTAGCCCAATGGGTATTGGAAACTCATCATCTGGAGGGTTGGGCCTTAACAATCTGCTTAAGGATGTGAGCCTACTCTCTCTCAGAAGGTGGTGAATGTTTTGCTGTTGACTTCACTGGCAACAGAAGAGGGCCTTGATGAGGCAAGCACTTGAACAGCCTTTCAGGCAGATCAGGCAGCTACTCAGTGGGAAGGGGGTTGGGGGGGAAGTGACTATAGAGAGGGTCTCTGAAAGCTTGGTTGTGGTATGTTAGAGGACAGATGTTATTACCACTTGAGGCCCATAAAGGATGAAACTTCTAAATCTAGCAAATAAATAAATAGGATATCTCTATCTCCTAGAACTGGAAGGAACCTTGAAAGGTCATCAAGTCCAGCCCCCTGCCTTCACTAGCAGGACCAAGTACTGATTTTTGCCCCAGATCCCTAAGTGGCCCCCTCAAGGATTGAGCTCACAACCCTGGGTTTAGCAGGCCAATGCTCAAATCACTGAGCTATCCCTCCCCCCAAGCAGTAAGATGAAACAAAAAGAAACTGACAAGACTGATCAATAAACTTTTCATTACCAAATCTCTTCTCCTCCGCCCCCCGCTAAGCCACACACACTACAAACCAAACCCTTCTTCCAGGAACAATAACAATAGAACGATAAACTGATAGGGAGACTGAATGGACCAGAGGATTGACAACGTGGATATGGCGACTTTTTCTTCTTGAACCTGTCTTTCTGTGCTACAACTCCTTAAATTTGTTAACAGTTAGTGACATGTCTGGATATAAGCCACGTCTAGCTCCACACACAGTATTCAGTTAGTAACCATGGCAGCTATTTCATCCTTGTCTACTGCCTGTGTTGGCAGATGGTGGTCGTCTTGTAACAGGATCAGCAATTTGGTTTGTTGCAATATACATTGTAACCCCTAATCATGCTTGTGCAATCAGTTTGCCTGGTGATCTTTCCTCTGAGCTGCGCATGTTGTTCCATGTGCTGTATGTGCCAATCTATGTGAACGTTCTCCAGGCACCTAACCCGCTGCTGAGGGCTTATAGTTGTGCAGTTTTTCACTGAGTGCCTTGATACAAAGTTAGCAAGTACAGAAGGTAGCACACACAAACATGTCTGGGGGAAAATGAAACGTTATTAAAAACAGCTTTGATGGACATAATAGTTGAGACTTTGCCTCTGACTTTAATGTCCATGTTTAAAAATTAAAGAAAGAGAGACACTTAAAACTGATCTCTGATGTTAAGCCTCTGATCACTTACATACTGCAATCTTATTGGTTAAAGTAGAGTGTATTGTTATGCAATAAGTTTTCAGATGTCTCATTTGCTGAGTCACTTGTGATGCTTTCCACCACCCAACAAAGGTAAGCTCTAACTCAGTGAATTTAAACTGCAAAAGAGGAGAAACCAGCATTAAATGTGCAGCAGAGTAGAGGGACACTTGCTATCAGAGGCCATGATCTTAAATTTTGTGTATAGAAATAACATTTTTAGAACCTGTTAAAATTAATAGCATTAATATCCACTTTCATAAGTGTAGGATAAATCTGCTTGAACATATTCAAGGAAAAGAGTTAGGGGGACCTCCTTACAAACTATACTATTAGGTTCCTCAACTACATTCTGCTGTTGAGCTATTCTTTTTTTCCCTTCATGATATGGAGATCCCTAAATAATACCTGGTAATACTGATAATGTTGTTTGGATATGATGAAAATGTGTATATTTTACTTTAAGAGAAGCAGTTGAAGATGGAGACTGACCATGAGTTAATTTCCTGTATTCATTCTTTCTTTCAGGTTCATATTGAGATCCATTGACTTGTGACTTGCTGTGCTTGTCTGTGCTGCAACTAGGGTTAATAATATTCTGTATTACTGTTTAACAAAATGCAAAGTTTGAAGGACAGAAGAGCTATGATTGTCTCCCATATGAATATGGAGGAGGAAGACATTTTAAACCATGAACATTTAAGTGAAAGTGGCCCAAATAGCCAAAATGAGATCCTTCACCTTCCAGACGTATGTTCCTTGTTGAAGAATTCTCAAGTTGATGTTAATAGTAGCTTACAAAAAGAATTCTTTTCTCTTAAGATCAGGAATTGTTCTTTATTTAAGGCTGTACCTTTGCCTCATATTGGCAAGAAAATGCCTCCTCATTTGAGTGAACCAACAAGGTTAAATTTAAGTGCAGCTGTCTCTTCAAAGGATTCATCTCATCTGCTCTTTTCACCTGAGAGAGGACGACTTGATAAGATTTTTAACCACTTTGATAGTACTTCTGTGACAGATTGGCTGGAGAAAGCATATAATTCCATTAGTGACTTGAGTGTCTGGTGTTGCACTGGAGATAACTTTGTACATTTTGCACATTTCTGGCTGTCAGAGCTACAGTACAATCAAAAAAGGCAATTGTTGGAATTAGAAATGGGTATTATTGAGGATGAATTGCAACTTGCATTTCTTGAGGAGTTGGATTCTGAACTGCATCCTTCTGATCTGCATTCCATCCTTGCTGCCACATTGAGTGAATATCCTATGGGACTACTGAGCAACCAGAAACCGTATATTTTCCTTGACTATTTAAACGTCATGTCTTCAGAGCAAACAACCGCATATAAAAAAATGCTTTCAAGTATAAAATATACAACAAATAATCCTCAGGTAACACAGTGGCTACTAGCTGTACGAGCGTTTGCACTAGCAAATCTCTGGCATGCAGTAGTGAAGGTAAAAGCAAAATAATGCTGAAATTTTAATAATGTCTGTTTTTAATATTAATAGAAAAATATATCTGATTAAATCAAACAGTGCTGAGACAAAGTTAGAGTTCAGGTTTTAGTGAGAGCTATGCAACTAAAATTAAATGGCACTTGGAGTTGCTAATAAAACACTCTTGTCTAGTAAGTAATGGGGAATGTTATATGGAATACCATAACTTCTGGGCTCAGGAGATTGTAATTTGACTTATTTAGGATTCATGCAGCTTTCAAATGAGTTTCTCACATTAATGCTTGTCTGGAACAGTTTTTGGCTTTAATTTTACAGCACTGACCTTTTTTTTTTTAAGGGTCTGAGCCAAATCTGTGCTTTTGGCTGGTGTTTATAGTCCCCTATTGGAAAGTTCTTACCTGTAGAATTCAATCCATCTATCTCAGCACAGGTGGGTTGTTTTTTTTTGTTTTGTTTTTTTTAAAAAACCCTGTGACTCCAAAAGCATTGTGTATATCAATTAACTGAGAGATTCTGAAGCTGAGAACTCCAGTATAGGACATCTCTCAAAACAGTTTTTTTAGAGAAATGGTGTGAGTTTCATTTAAAGAATATCTTCAATGAAACTTGCTGGTGAGCTGTAGACAAAGGCCTATCAATGTCTCCCTTATAACTAACTATATTTGCAGGGGGGTTGTGTGTCCTTTCTTTGAAAAACAAACCTTCATTATGACTGAATCTTACTGGAAATATGAAGCCCACTCCGGGGGGTGGGGTATAAGGTAGCTGATCTGCCCAGAGCATTGAGGTTGAGGTGTGCAAAGGTGGAAATAAAACTCTATTTTTTTGCACTCCCCTGATCCTGTTGCAGCTCTGTGGAGACTTGGTCCCACTGCATCCTGAGGGCAGCTCTGTGATGGCTGCAAACAGTCTGTAGGGACCAGAAATGTGCAAAACATAGGGCCATGTCCCCTTTTCCCTGCTATGCTGGCAGGCTGGTATACAAACATTTACAGTGCCTCTGCAACACTGAAAGGTCATCCTTACCCTGAGATGATCCTTCCTAAGCCCATTAAACTCTCCTTTGGACAAGGAGATCCTTCCTAAGCCCATTAAACTCTCCTTATGCCAACAATTCTCTGCAAATTAGCCACATTGCATTGGAGAATTTGGCCCTTAGGAACTGATTCCACAAACCCTTACTCATATGAGTAGTCCTATTGATTTCAATGCCCCAGGTTATTATGATTTACAAAATTTAGAAAATAACTCAATACACCTTTAGGCTTCTAGGAGTGAAGAAAAGTTTCTCTTTTGTTGCTTTCAGAAGTGGCCTTTTATTTGCTTTGAGTCCCAAATATGGACACTGTGTTGCAATAGAAGGAAGAGATTAAAAAATATTTCTAAATTTTAGAAAATAATTTTATTTCATGTGCACTTTAAAACTACATATGTAGTTTTAGACCTTAGATCACATGTGTACCAGTTACATAATCAGCAGAGATGTCAAAGTAGGCATACATTATAAATAGTAAACAGCTGTGAGGGAGCTGTTGCTGTCTTGGGCAAAAATTAAACTTTGTCCCATAGACTGTAATGGAACCATTATGTGTTATATAACTGATGTCCACTTTGTTGTTTTTAGTAAAAGCTCAGTTAGTTCTGCGCCGTGAGAATACACAGTCAATAGCATTAGAAATCTTACAGTTCTCTAAAAAGTCAAATACTGAGTTGTAGATTAAATTATCAGAAGCTACTGATCTATTATGGGAAAGGATGAAAATTTTTAATTTAGAAATTATGCTCCCTGCTACTTTTCTGGGGCAGATGACATAAGGTTTTCTTATTTTTTAAAGCTATGGATACGGGCAAAGAATTAGGATCTCTTTTCCTATACATTAAGTGTTTTAAATGTTGGTATCCATTTTTTGCACTCAGTTCCAGTTTTGTATCTGCATTTATTGTTACATGGACATCTAAGAACAATGTATTCGTTTGCACAAAAATTGTACTCTAATTATTTATGCTTGTAAGGCCAGGCTGAATACTTTGTCCCTTAGTTTATCTTTTCCGGCTGCATGTTTCTTACTTAATCATTCCTCTTCTTTTTTGTAACATCACAGTTACTTTTAGAGATGATTTTGATGTACACAAAATGTCCAGGAATAAGGAGGAGCAAATGAAGGTGTAAGAAATAGATTCCTCCCCCCCACTCCTTTTTAAAAAAAACAAAAACAAAAAAAAAAAACAAAAAAAAATCATAAAGACAAACCTAGCAAAACCAGCCTGACTAGAATGTTTTTACATAAGCCTATTATAGGGTGCTGGTGGCTTATAACATTCCTTTTGAATATTGCAAACAAGTTGTTGTTCTATGAAGGGACTTCTGGTATGATGAATATTGTATACTACAGACCTGATCATATAGATGTTTCGCCATGACAAGACTATTAACTTCCCTGAGTGTGTGGCTTTCAGCCATGATCATGGGATCAGGTTAAACAGTCTGCAATAACTAGACACAGAAACAACAAGGAGTCTGGTGGCACCTTAAAGACTAACAGATTTATTTGGGCATAAGCTTTCGTGGGTAAAAAACCCACTTCTTCAGATCCATGGAGTGAAAATTACAGATGCAGGCATTATTATACTGACACATGAAGAGAAGAGAGTTACCTCACAAGTGGAGAACCAGTGTTGACAGGGCCAATTCAATCCGGGTGGATGTAGTCCACTCCCAATAACTGATGAGGAGGTCTCTTTGAAGTCAAGCCATACTTGAATAAAAAAACTTCAGAAACAGACTTCAAATAGAAACTGCAGAACTAAAACTTATTTGCAAATTTAACACCATTAATTTGGGCTTGAATAAGTGGCTGGCTCACTACAAAAGCAACTTTCTCTCTCCTGGAATTGACACCTCCTCATCAGTTATTGGGAGTGGACTACATCCACCCTGATTGAATTGGCCCTGTCAGCACTGGTTCTCCACTTGTGAGGTAACTCCTTTCTCTTCATGTGTCAGTATAATAATGCCTGCATCTGTAATTTTCATTGCATGCATCTGAAGTGGGTTTTTTACCCACGAAAGCTTATGCCCAAATAAATCTGTTAGTCTTTAAGGTGCCACCGGACTCCTTGTTGTTTTTGTGGATACAGACTAACACGGCTACCCCCTGATACTAGACACAGAAAGGTGATTGAATTGTCGTTTGTCGTCTCTATGTAATCTTTTAACAGTGTTTAAAGAGTGTTAATTCTGAGTAGATTAAATCCATTCTAATAATAAGTTAACATGCCTTGAATTTGATTTATTGTAAACCTAAAAGGTAACTTAAACATTCCATCTGAGACTGAAATAAAGGATGGTTTAGTGTGGTAGCATTTCACATGCCATACATACACTGCATGTCAAGGCTGAAGAAGCATAAATCGAAAGCAGTATTCTTGTACTACTAGAATTATCTGGCAGAGACAGCAACACAGAAATGTCAGTGCCCTCCCCCTGGGAGGGAGAATTGTAAACGAAAGGGGAGAGAGTCTTTCATAGATGTGTAATATTTATACACATGGCTACTGTGTACACCATTAATTTTTTTCCACTATACCTGATGTGATGGTCTCATCTCAAAAAAGGGAAAATGTCTGGACTAAAAGCATTGAATTGGTTTTCAGGGAGTTTCATGGCCTCAGTAATCCGATGTAGGAATCAGTTTTCACAGTAAATGCTTCTCTAGGGTTGAGGCTGTCCTAAGGAATCTGTTGTACTAGGAAAGAATATATTTTAGTGGGGTGGGTAATTTCAAAAGACTAGAAGATGGCTTTTTTTTTTTTTTTTTTTTTTAATATTTCCAATTTTTTGCTTGCTAAGTTATGGATGTCAGTCAGAAGTATTTAAAACATCAAAGTGAAATATAAGACTAGTTACTAAACAACTTAATGCTTTTAAAATTCAGTTTTATAAGGCATTGGTCAGTACCAAGCTCGTTCCTGAACTACATATCAAGAGTTCTGTTTCTGCTACTACAAAGCAAACAAACGAAGTGGTTAAAGAAAGGTAAGAAAATAAAAAATCTAATATTGAGAATTATCTAGTAACTTTTTATAAACACGTTTCTTGACTGAAGTGGAACTTAAGCAAATACTGCACTGCTCTTTTTAAAGATCACTTTAAGTATGTTTAAAACAAATATTGAATAATGCCTTGAGCCTTTTTTATGTGCCTGCGGAGAACTGTATGTGTATAGGCAAAACCACAGCCGTGTGTTTGAATGCTGTGTAAACTGTCTTGGCCCTTTAGTGTTAAACTTCAAAAAGCAGTAGAAACTGTACTAAATATCAAGGCTAGCAGGTACTGGCATTCATGTAAATTACATGTATACCTCACAAGGAAACTTTATGGGCCCAGGCAAGGAATACCTGCAACATATTGTGGGAACTGCTTGTTGTGGCTTATTTTCTGAGTTTTGAGGAACATAAGTGCTTCGACTGAACTTTTTATGTTGCATGCTTGAAAAAACGTGGACTTTCTTCATAGGAGCAGGTCCTTAACCTCTTTCTCATACTTTTACCAGTTTAGCAGAGAAAATGGTTTTGGTCCTGTATACTTCCCTCCTGCCCACATCACTACCCTCTTCTGTTTTGGATAGGCTCCTCTATATTTGGTTATCGTAACAAATGTTGACAGCGAATTAACACTGACATCTGTCATGAGAGCTTATTGGAGTTTACCTGTTAATCTTATCAGATATACCACCTCGGTGGTAAGTTTATTTTGTTTGCTTTTTTTCTCTAAATCGGCTGCTTTGAAAAACATTTACCTGACAGTCCAAATCCCCACTGATTTTATTGTTGTGATTGTGAATTGTAATCTTATTTATGTTGTCAGATACTTGTGGCATCAAATCTATCAAGGCCTGCAGCTAGTAACCAAAATAACCATGTTATGCTGCTTGGGTTTCTTGGTAAGATACTCTGTCATGAGTTTTTAAGAGTTCTATTGAACTGTCTGAATAAACCTGGTTGCAATCTTTTTCATAATGATTGTGTTAAATGAGGCATGTTTTATGACATTGGCTTGATCTTTTTTCTATAATACTTGAAAGATGTTGAAGCCTTTAGACAAAGTAACTTTAAAAATAAGTTCTACTTACTAATCTTTAATGTGGTGAACCTCTCTTGAAATTAGATTAAAATCTATCATTTCTCATGTAAAAATACATGATACACTTCCCCAAATAAATGATTTAGAGGTCCACTTATGAAAATTCAGAGGATGTTTTCTCTGACCCATTCATATTTACTGATAAAAATTTTTTCATGTTAAATACATTAAGGACATGTGGCTACTTGTTTTGACGCCCAAATGTCAGAATAATAGCCTGAAAGTGATTGTTTGAACATCATGCTCTAAATTTCAGTCCTGGATTCTTTTTTCGGTTGATTTTGGATTGGTATGTGTTTTGAGGCTGGTCCTGCAGTGCTTGTGCAACCAAAACGCCCATTGACATCAAGGGGAGTTTTGGATGTCCACAGGATGCAGTATTAAGACCCAGGTTCAGCTGTTCATTAAAGTGATACTGCTAATTTGAAACCTAATCCATTTCAAAAAGTGATCTAAGGGAATTTCAGGAATGGTATCGGAGACTGTATAACCGTGCCCATTTTTGTTACTACTTTTTAAAATGAAAAAAAGTCATGTTTCTCTGGTGTGTGGAAGACCCATACAGACTGGGAAACTGACTTAAAGTTAATAAACTGAAACAAATAACTTTGTTCTCTAATCTTTTGGTTATAGTCATCTTGAGTATTTACCACCTACTGTTATGACAAGTAATTTTTGAAGTTGACAGTCTCTCTTTAAAATCAACTCACTCTAGATTAGCTAGTGCCTGATCTTCACCACTGAAGTCAGTGGGAGCCTTGCCACTGGCTTCAATTGACACAGAATCCATCCCCAAATGGTGGGTAACAATTTAGTTTTCAATGCTTATATGCATGGTAATGTGAATTGTCTTGGCTGTAAATGCTAAAACTCTTACTATAGGCTTTTGCACACAAAACAACTAGATACTCTTTTTGGTCATGCTTTAAAACTCTTACTGCAACATAAAGAATTGAGAAGGTCTCCTAGAGTGTGTCAGCCCAAAAGGACTACAAATGTATCTAAATGTGGCATACCCATTTGGTGTAAGGAAAGATGTTTACAATAACTTTGTCTGTTTGAAACTCTTATATAATACTCTAACTCGTGAGCGAGGAGTTTCTGTAGTTAACTTGAAATTTTGTTCTGAGTGAAAGCAGGCTTTTTAATATATAGCACTAGCACTATATACACTTATAGAAGCTGATGAATTATGATGCTGCTTACTTACACCACAGGAGGGAGTTAAACATCCAGCTTTTGAATAATTTTACTTACCTGACCGCACAGATTTTTCCAGTATAGTGTTTCAATAGCCAAATCCATTCTCAAATATGCTGAATGTAGCTTACTCCTATGGATTGTTACTGCAATTTTGTGTAAAAATGTATAAAGTTCAATACACAATAGCAACGTATTGTGATTGTTTACAGTTGAACTCTAAATGCCAATAAATGGTTTTATCAAACTTTAAAAAAGAAATAAAAGTGTTTTGAAAAATTGCTTGTTTTTTGTTTTCTGACTTTATAAACTGCAGTGTAATAGATTGTAAGATAGCCTGTTACCATAGTACTTAACCATCTTACAAAACACAGGTCATAGCGGCACTGTGGCTGGTATACAAATAAGATCAAGATGCTGTTGTTCTCTCTACTTTTAAAGTGGGGAGTAAATCTCAAGTGTCCCTTTCACAATGAGAATTGTATGGGGAGAAGGGAGAATCCTCAGTACGCAAATATGCAGATATTGTCCTGAAGAATATGTAAACCAGTTCATAAGAGAAGCAGTGTCTTACCATACAAGTTTGGTTTCTTTAAGAGATGGAATCCAGCCCAGAACTTACAGCAAGTATTCTCATACTTTGTATTTATTTTTTTATATCCATTCCTTACTCATAGGTGATAAGCAGTTGTAATACACCAATAATGATTTATCCAAATCCAGGATATTTCCCAACTGACTAGGTCTAAAATTGCATAATCTTTACATCATACTCAAGTTCAACTGTGGATTTAAAAAAAAGTAGTATGTATGAAATTGTATGTTAGGGCTAGGATGGTGCACCATTGCATTGGAACATGACTCTTTAATCTCACGCTACTCTTAACACGAGTCCATATGGTACCATGGGAGTAGCTTTGTCTAAATTACAAAGGCTGAAACATAAAAGACAGCCCTTTCTATTTGGGGTGATAGTTAGAGGCCAAAACTATAGTTTCAGTCAGTCCATGTGCAGGACTTCCATTAAAAGGAGTAGGAATTCTGCATGTGGAAGGAGGAGAGAATATGCCTTCTTACGTCTGGCCTTAACAGGGCTGCAGTCAGGATTTACAGGGCTTGGGCTAAATTGTAGAAGCAAAGCTACCTCAGTGACCCTATCTGCTAAGGATAGTAGACTCAAGTAATATGCTGGAGTCCTACCAATTATTTTTTTTCTGTCCTTGGTCTCTCAAAAAATGAGGAGGGTGTGTTTTGTGTTCCCCTTCCCCCCCCCCCAAAAAAAGAGACCCAGATCAATCTCTAATGACTCCCAAAGGACCAGAAGTGCTGCAAAACTCCGTTACGTGAAACTTTCCTTGAGAGGTGGAGGTTGGGGGCTACAGAAGAGGCCCTATTGGACTGTCCGGTGCTGGCTCTCTTAGAGATAGCACCTCCCCTTCTAAATATACAGGAGGAAATCCTCACATGAAGGATCTCCTCTGCATGCATATAAGGAAGGGATGCTCTGAGCCTTTCTCTGCCATGCTTAATGTGGCTCTTCTGTATTCCCCAAACCACTCACCACTTAGCAACTTGACTTTCACTTCCTTTCCTCTTGCTGAATGACTTCTTCAGGATCAAGCTAATTTTGAATACCTAGTCACTTTACCAGGTAGTCCAAAATTACATTTCCATGTTTGCTGATTAAGATACTTGAACTAACAAGTTTCCTCCCTCCTCTCCATCTTTTCCTCAATCTTACACAATTTCTGTTGTAAAATTTATATTAATTCATGATCATGATTTCAACATCAAGTGGAAATGGAAAGCTACCATCACAATTACTACTAATTGACAAAGCCACCCGAAGTCATCACTACACTTATTACTAAATTACACCAGGATTGACCAGACATGGAGAACAAACTACCTTCCTGGCTTTGGTGAGGAATGTCATAACTTCTGCAGGTTGGAGGACACTCTGAGGAAAATATGTTGCTGCTGTTCTATGTGCTATATTTATTCTGTAGAAAAATGGGACTTTGGTCTCCCGGGCAAGCATGGCACCCTTCTCGAGCACAAAATTCACATTTACAACTAAAACTTTTTTTTTTAAATGGATACTGAGTGAGGGAGAAGGCTATTGAAACAAAGCAGCAAAGGAAAGGAAAAAATGAATACAGAAATTTCCTAACAAAGCATATAGTGAAGTCACAACCTTGCCATTTTTATATATGTATATAGTCATATTTTCATAGAGCTGTAATGTTAGTGAAAATCCAGCTTTTTTTTGTCTACTGTAACTTTTAAAAGTTTTAATCGTTCTCTTTCCTTCATGAGTCTTTGAGTTGCAAAAGTCAAGCTTTCTGTCCTTTGCTCCTTTTTGTGCCATTTAGCATCATTTCAGCTGTGGCTGCAGGAATGTACACTGCTTTGGAGGCAAAGTCATGTGCGAGTCAAACATGATGCTCTTTTGTGGAAAAAGCCATGGTTAGCAAAATGCTGCCTTTAAAGCAGCAGAAGGAGCTCATATTTGACATACGATCTAAAGTTTCCAAAAACACACTGGCTATTCCCAGGTTGTTTCTAATGCAATTATAGCAGGATTGTTCTTTAAAAATCACCTGCAAAAGAAGTTGAAGGGATTTTTTTCTTTTCTTCTTCACTGAGCCATAACGAGAGCCTGAAAGCTGGTGCGAGGTGTGTTTTTTTTGTTTTTTTTTTAAATAAATTCAGATTTTATATGATATGGATCTCTGGCCTCCTGATGTCAAAATTCTATCAGTCAGACACAGCTAAGCAACTGAGAAAAGGGAAAATGAATGTAAGTGTATAAAACTTTAACTCTAAAGTCCAATAAGCACTTGTGAGAGAGGCCACCTTTACTAAAGATTCAATCCTCCAGCTTCTTCAGCTAGGCAGTGGCAGAGCTTGCCTAATCAACATCTGAGATCACTACAAAGTCCTACAGCAAAAATAGGGAAAGCTAGATGTGACTTTCTGGATACTTCTAAGCTGAATAAATCTCTTCAGTTCTTTTTGCATTATAAAGAGCAAATGGGCACAACCAATTTTAAAAGAATAATTTTCATGTTGCCTTTGAGGGGGGAAATTTTGAGGTCTTATTGTCAACCTGTTTAGTGCTTATAACATGTTTTGAAATTTTCTGAGTTGTAAGAAGTGCAAAGTTTTTACAAATATTGTATCTAAACATATTGAAAGATTCTGTTATGTATTCCTTAACCTCTTCACTCAAAAAAACCCACAAGTTGTAACTCTTCTAAAGCTCTGTTTCCTATTGAAAGGGTTCAAACGAGCAAAGGACAAAAGAAAAAAAAAATCCTGAAAGACACATGCTTATTTGTTGCTCACTGAGCAAAAAGCCCAAGTGACACAGACCAACCATCTGAAACTTTTCTCTCATTTTGAGCCAGATGGTGGAGACTTAAATTGCTCTGATGAGCAATTACTCTCACAAGTGGTCCATTCTGAGGTCTGTGAAATTGCTCGTGCAAGTAGCTGCTCACCAGAGTAAGTAAAATTTTCTCAGGCTGGCCTTTTTACAAATTAAAAATCTTCTCTGGACCAGCAGCCCCTCAGTAGGGGAGTCAACCTTATCCCATGTCTGCCTTTTCTTGTCTGCCTTTCAAATCTAATATGCACACTGGTGGCACGCAAGGATAAATTTCCTGCCTAGTGGCTTCCTCAAGGATTGGAGCAGCACTAACATTTCTTGTTTCTGATCTTTGCTCATAAGCAGGATTCCCTAGAGCAGGGGTCGGCAACCTTTCAGAAGTGGTGTGCCGAGTCTTCATTTATTCACTCTAATTTAAGGTTTCGCTTGCCAATAATACATTTTAACATTTATAGAAGGTCTCTTTCTATAAATCTATAATATATAACTAAACTATTGTTGTATGTAAAGTAAATAAGGTTTTTAAAATGTTTAAGAAGCTTCATTTAAAATTAAATTAAAATGCAGAGCCCCCCGGACCGGTGGCGAGAACCCAGGCAGTGTGAGTGCCACTGAAAATCAGCTCACGTGCCGCCTTCTGCACATGTGCCATAGGTTGCCTACCCCTGCCCTAGAGTGAAAGAAACAAGTTATGAAAATTGCTTGTTTTTGTGTCATTCAAAAAATGCTACCATTTCTGGTCTAGGTCATGGACTAATCAGTCTGAAGCAGTTCATTGCAAAATCTTTCTTGAAGCCTCGCCCCATCAGTCTGGTGATTTTTTTTTTAAATGATTATATATATCACACCTCTACCCCGATATAACGCTGTCCTTGGGAGCCAAAAAATCTTACCGCGTTATAGGTGAAACGGCGTTGTATCGAACTTGCTTTGATCTGCTGGAGTGCACAGTCCCGCCCCCCCGGAGCACTGCTTGACCGCGTTATATCCAAATTCATGTTATATTGGGGTAGGGTGTGTGTGTGTGTGTGTGTGTGTATATATATATATATATATATATATATATATTCAATATTTTTAAGAACAGACTTTTTAATAGTGCTCTCTAGCATTTTCTTAAAGGCTTGCCTGCTGTGCACCTTCAGCCACTTATTTTGAGCCAGGTTTCTGGATGATGAACTTTCTATTAGGCTGAAAATATGAGGGTGTTACATAAGCTAAACTTGCCTGTCTCTCTGTCCTACATCCCTCTCTGGCTCTTGAGAGGAAAACTAATCAAGGCAGATGGATAGAAGTTAAATGTTCAGCCTCTTTTCATTTTATGCCACCCTCCTGCTGCTTTTGAGTGATAGCGTTTGTACAGACTGTAGCACTTTCCAAGTCCTTCCAGTCTAGTGCCTGTGTCCTCTCTACAATTTGATGGTCAATTCAAAAACTCTGTGACTTATATTGTTACCACTGCTGAACATGACTTTCAAAACTCTTATTACTTCATGCTTTCCTTTTATGCTCAGCCATTCATTTGTAGTTGGTAATTGTACCTTCTGATCACACTCTCCTTTGGCTAAATTACTTGCAGGTGTCAGCAACCTCCTAGCTTGTGGGAGTTGTCATTTCAGGACGGTTTTTATGGGCACTTTGTCAAGCTGTTTTTGGCACTTGTTCAATTTTAAACTCCTTCTAATGTGTCTTCTTCTAGTATCCAGAACACAGCCATTGTAGTCTGAATGAGTCTCTTTATCTCTTTTATAGCAAGTGCTTTAGGCTCCTTTTTAAAATTTGTACTGTTGAGACAATAATATCTAAAGCCCACAGTTCCATTTTGCTGTTTGCAAATGGCTACTATTACTATCATTCTTGTGAAAAATGTTTAGTGAAAATACCTGATGAGTCTTTGTTAGCCATGTACACTTGACATTCTTCAATTGATGGTCTGCCTGAGAAGGAGTTGCACTTCAATTCCTAGCAGAAATTCCAGGCTTGACAAATATTGAGTTAAAGGACCATTTTATCCCTTTTGCTCAACCCAACAGTCTGAAAATCTGATAGGAAAGGAACACTTCTTCTATGAATGAGCTGTTACCTGAATTTGGAAATTAATTTTTAATTGCCATTGGCATCAACCTTGCTTAAAAAGAGATATAACTTTGGATACTGGCAGAATGGAAGCCTAAAGTAAGAAACTGTAAACCAGTTTGAATCATGCTTTAGAACTAGTTTAATTTTAATAATCTTAATGTGGAGTTTAATTTTTTCTTGACAATTACAAAGCTGTGTTCTTGTTGCTTTAATACTGGTTTAAAAAACTCTTAAATATGGTGTCCATAATGGCAGTCAATCATAGAACTGGAAGGGACCTCAAGAGATCATCTACTCCAGTCTACTGCACTCATGGCAGGACTAATTATCTAGACCATTCCTGACAGGTGTTTGTCTAACCTGGTCTTAAAAATCTCCATTGATGGAGATTCCACAACCTCCGTAGGCAATTTATTCCAGTGCTTAACCACCCTGACAGTTAAGAAGTTTTTCCTAATGCCCAACCTAAACCTCCCTTGCTGCAATTTAAGCCCGTTGCTTCTTGTCCTATCCTCAGAAGTTAAGAAATTTCCCCCCCCCCTCCTCCTTGTAATAACCTTTTACGTACTTGAAAACTGTTATGTCCCCTCTCAGTCTTCTCTTTTCCAGACTAAACAAACCCAATTTTTCCCTCCATAGGTCATGTTTTCTAGACCAACTGGACACAATACTCCAGTTGAGGCCTAATCAGAGCGGAGTAGAGTGAAAGAATTACGTCTCGTGTCTTGCTTACAACACACCTGCTAATTCATCCCAGAATTATGTTAGCTTTTTCTGCAACAGCGTTACACTGTTGACTCCTATTTAAGTTGTGGTCCACTATGACCCCCAGATCCCTTTCCGCAGTACTCCTTCCTAGGCAGTCATTTCCCATTTTGTATGTGTGCAACTAAGTGTTGTATGTGTTCCTTCCTAAGTGGAGTACTTTGAATTTGTCCTTATTGAATTTCATCCTATATACTTCAGACCATTTCTCCAGTTTGTCCAAATCATTTTGAATTTTAATCCTATCCTCCAAAGCACTTGCAACCCTTCTCAGCTTGGTATCGTCTGCAAACTTTATAAGTGTACTCTCTATGCCATTATCTAAATCATTGATGAAGATATTGAACAGAACCGGACTCAGAACCGATCCCTGCAGGACCCCACTCGTTATGCCCTTCCAGCAGCTCTTTATGATTTTATATTAAGTTAAATCAGGCCTTAAATATAATGTTCAGTCATTTTTTGAAAATTAATATAGTTATTGTGATATGATTTAATTTATTGTGAATGATGTTTGTAACTTTTCCTGATATGAGGTGATGCCTTGTCTAATAGAAAAAATCCTTTTATTAGGTTGTTGGTTGAGAGTATAATTGATCACAATACAATAAATCACACAGAAGAGTGAGGGGAAATTTTAAGTAGAGTGCACAGAGAAGATTCCATCCCCCCCACTGCGTGACAAGGACATTGTCAAATAATTTAGGCCCAAAGTTCACTTATTGGGGGGATTGAAGGATGGGGTAAGACACTTTTCCGTACATTACAAAGTTTAATAAGAAATGAAATATTTTGAATGACATGTCTGCTGATTTAAACAAAAATTTCTTGTGTTTCTCTGAATTATTTACTATCTTTTTAATCCAAACACACCTGTATTTTTTCTAGTCCAGGAGATCTACAAGGTCAAATGGACAATTTTTTAAAATAAAGTTGGTGGGAGGAAAATGGAGCCTGACTTCACTGTCTCAAATGAGTGAAATGGAAAAAGTCAGTCAATATAAATTGTGGAAAGGAAGTTTTAGATATTTAGCCTTCTATCAGTTTCAGTAAACCAGGGTGGTATTAAGAGAACAAATCAAAGCTTCAGTCCTGCAATATGATCCATGCGAGTGGTCCCCACATCTATTGACTTAAATGGGAAGCCTTACAAGTATAGGGGTCTGCCTGTATGGATTAGACTGCACAATCAAGGCTCAAATTAGTTTTGTGAGTGCCATTTTAAATTTAACCAAGATAATGAATATAATCCGCTCCCAGTGAAGTCAATGGGAATCATTACACTGACTTGAAGGGAAATTGGATCTGTCCCTCTCCGATTTAAAAAAAAAAAAAAAAAAAAAAAAAAAAAAAATTAGATGGCAGTACTTGAGGGGATGAAGAAGAGATTGCGCGTATTAGAACAAGAGCTCTCCCTTCACCCAATTTCCCTGTTGCCAATTATGGAGTGATTTAAAGCTTTGGCCAACCATGACTATATAAATACAAAATACAAATACTGGCAAAAAATAAAAGAATTCACTGTCACAATTAAGTTTAAGCACATTGTCAGGATTTAACAACTGACATATATAACAATTAAATGGCCAATGGCCAAAGTTAAAGCATACTCCATAGACTTCCACAGTTACAGAAACCCACTAAAAATCCTCATAAGTTTATAAAATGCCCTCACTTCCTATTTTTTTTTTAAATGGCTTATTTTATAATAGACTTTTGGTGACTGTTTATATATGGTTTTAATAACTGCCTTTCTCAATTGTTAGAAAATTATATAGAACTGTAAACAACCATTAGTAATCAGCCTATTACAAACTTCCATGCATTATTTTTATAATTTTATCATCTTTATGAAGAAATTTTACATATTTTTTTTTTCTTCTTCCTCAGAGCTCTACACAGTGTCCAGCTGGGATATGCGGATGTCTTGCATTATCTTATTATAAACCAGCAGCTGGACCTTGGTGCAGTAGATGAAAATAATCGAAATCTCATATTTGTAGCCACTATATATGACCAACCAAAGATACTGGATTATTTTCTTGACATGGTCAGTTGACTGAAAAAGTTACATTAAATACAAAAAAATAAAATGTATTAATTAGGAACTCTCGAGGGGTTTATAACAAATTAGTATGGCTAAAAGGCGTGGGTATAAGCAATTAATCCAGAGCTCCTTATTTTGATTTTTTGAGTGCAAAAGACTCAGATTCTGCCCTGCTCTTGAGTCACTCTACTAGTGATTGTTATTTTGCAATCATATTTTCCTATTCTTAAAAATGTTCACTCCCCTCTTGTATGGAAGAACCACATAATTAGGGGAAACTAATTATACTTAAAGGGCTATCAAATGCATAAATAAACAAGCTAAAACAGAGAAAAATTACTTTTTGCTTTCTAGTATCGGGGGGTAGCCGTGTTAGTCTGGATCTGTAAAAAGCAACAAAGGGTCCTGTGGCACCTTTAAGACTAACAGATGTATTGGAGCATAAGCTTTCGTGGGTGAATGCCCACTTCGTGCGTCTGACACTGTAAAAGAACCTAGAGAGAACAAGCGTTCCACTTAGAGCTGACTATTGAATTAGGCTTGATGCCTCTACTAAGAAGGGGACTAAAAATCACTGAGTAATTTCACACAGGTAGCAGCCATCAGATGGGTGTAATGACTTTTGATCACTACAGGTTTGGAACACATCTGAGCCTGTTACCCAGAGATAAAAGGCTTTATATTTTATTAATACAGAATATGGAGGAGTTGTTCTATGGTCTGAAATATAGCTGCTTTTCTCATTGTAAATCTGTTTTGGTTGTTCAGCTCAAAAATGTTTTCCTGCTTATTTTTTGTTCTAGGGACTTCCCATACCTGATGTAAACCACGCAGCAGAAAATGGAAACACACCACTCCATGCTGCAGTGAATACTGGAAAAATGCACCTTGTATCTTTGCTGCTGCATTATCCTGGAATTAATGTGAATTTCCCAAATCCCCAGTGTGATGGAGCTACTGCACTACATCTTGCTATTGTCTATGGTAAACTTTCTCACACATCATATTTTCTATGGTCGCTGTCAGAAGTTTAGACTTCTAAGAGGACTCTATTTTTAAACCCCAATATATGTGGCTTTATAATGTAAAAACGGCAAAGAATGTTATTGGATTTTTTTTTTTTTTTTACCTTTTCAGTTGACCTTTCAGTACTTGTAGTTAAGGAATCAAATGATTGCTTAAGTAATTAGGAGCTCTTTGTCTATTTTAAAATATATGTATCTCAGCTCTGCTAAATCTGAGTGAAATACAACCATGATTTGAAAAGGGACGGGGGAGCAGTTTGTACAAAATATGGCATAATATTCCATGGGGATATTAGTGGCTAGGAAAAAAAGCCATATCAGGAAACTGTTCTCTGCAAATCTTGGCTTGCAAAAGTTTGCAGGATAGACCAAGACATTGTGAACATAAGGATGCACAAAGGAATGTTTAAAGAATATTTTATGGAAGGATTAGTCTGTGAAGAAGAAAAAAGTTATGTATCAGGCAGGTTGCAAAAGGTTTTTCCTGTGTGCGGAGGAGACTGTTTGATTTTCTGTTTATTGAAGAATTGTTAGTCAGCTGCAGATTTTTATAACTGGTCTTACTACAATTTTGTTTTTATGATGTACACATTCAGAAAATGTGTCATTCCCTTATTCATCACAGCATGTTTGAAATGTCTTTCCATTTTGATTGTGCTGCTAGCATATGATGTTAGACCTGTTAATCTTTATATGTTTTTAACAAAAGCAGGTTGACCAGTTCTGTTAAAATGTTCTAAGTTTTTATTATTTAAAAAACAAAAACAAACAACAACAAAAAACACGTTCCCAGAATCTCCTAAAATTCTGGTATTGTTTTTCATTTATACTCCAGTAAATGGAGATATGGTATTCTGTGCAAATTTATTGTTAAAACAATATTCTTGGAAATCACGTATGTTGTCTTAGATTGTTTTGGGAATTAAAATAGTGCATTTAAATTTAAATAGATATTTAAAATAGGTGAACTAATTTTTGTTTTTCCACAAAATAAAAGAAATATAGGTGTGATATTAACAGAAGTCTTTGGACTCCAAAATCCTCTTCACCATCTTTGTTTCATCTAGGGTACTTGGGAATTTGCTATTTATTGCTGAATGCTGCAGCTGATGTGGAAAGTCCCCTGGGAGATCTAACACCTGTGCAACTTGCTGAGAATTTTGGTAATGAAACTATAACTAAGTTCATAACGATGCATGTTAAAAAACTGAAACTTGAAAATAAAATGTTTGCCTGACTATGTAAAGCATAATAGCATTTTCTAATGTATCTATTTTAATTTTGTACATTACACCTATTTTAAACTTTTGACATTACAGTGCTGCTTTTATCTGAGACATGGCAGCTTGCCAACATTAGTTTTTAGTGGTAAATTCTGCTATGCAGACCTGAAAGTTTTATATCTTAGGCCACTTCCTTCTGTTGTTTTATCCTCTTCCTGGTTTTGTCTGTTCTCAACCAAACATATAAATGAAAGGGTACATATAATCTCCTGTATATTAAAACTGACACTGTTTAGTTTTTAGGTATAAAAATACAGAGAATATTGATTTCAGTTGTATTAACACAGTGAATCATATTTTTACACTGTTATAAATTGAGATGTTCATCAATTTGACTCCTAAGTATTTTCTGGATTATTTGTGTGTGACATTTTTTTAAGACAAGATTTTAAGAAGTGACTAATGATTTTTGGTGTCACCAAGTATTTGAGTGCCCAACCTGAGACCCCTTAAAGGAGCTGCATAATCAAAGTGCTGAGCATTCACCCTCTGAAAATGAGGCCCGTTTAAATTAAGAGAATCTATTTCTTGTATATTGTATGCTTGAGATCATAGAACTCCCATTCTAACTCACATTCTTATTTACAATGTCACCAGAAAGTGAAAACAGGCGTTCGCATGGGATTTTTGTAGCTGGCATTGCAAGGATTTATGTGCCAGATATGCTAAACATTCGTATCCCCCTTCATGCTTCGGCCACCATTCCAGAGGACATGCTTCCATGCTGATGACGCTCATTAAAAAAAATAATGTGTTAATTACATTGGTGACTGAACTCCTTGGGGGAGAATTGTATGTCTCCAACTCTATTTTACATGCATTCTGCCAGAAGCTCAGAATGAGTGACAAGGGATAGATCACTTGATGATTACCTGTTCTTTTCATTCCCTCTGGGGCACCAGGCACTGGTCATTGTCGGACAACAGGATACTGGGCTAGAAGGACCTTTGATCTGACCCAGTAGGGCCATTCTTATGTTCATATTTTCCTGTTATAGTAGTCTCGGATGATGACTCAACACATGTTCATTTTAAGAATACTTTCGCTGCAGATTTGACAAAACGCAAAGAAGGTACCAATGTGAGATTTCTAAAGATAGCTACAGCACTCGACCCAAGGTTTAAGAATCTGAAGTGCCTTCTAAAATCTGAGAGGGATGAGATGTGCAGTTTGCTTTCAGAAGTCTTATAATAGCAACATTCCAATGCAGAAACTACAGAGCCCTAACCACCAAAAAAGAAAATCAACCTTCTGGTGGCATCTGACTCATGATGATGAAAATGAACATGCGTTGGTCCACACTGCTTTGGATTGTTATTGAGCAGAACCCGTCATCAGCATGGTCACATATCCCCTGGGATGGTGGTTGAAGCATGAAGGGACATATGAATCTTTAGCACATCTGGCATGTAAATATCTTGCGATGCTGGCTACAATAGTGCCATGCGAACATCTGTTCTCACTTTCAAGTGACATTGTGAACAAGAAGTGAGCAGCATTATTTTCTGCAAATGTAAACAAACTTGTTTGAGCAATTGGCTGAACAGGAAATAGGACTGAATGGACTTGTAGGCGCTAAAGTTTTATATTTTATTTTTAATGCAGTTTTTTTACATAATTCTACATTTGTAAGTTCAACTTTCATGATAAAGAGATTGCACTACAGTACTTGTATTAGGTGAATTGAAAAATTCTATTTCTTTTGTTTTTTACAGTGCAAATATTTGTAATAAAAAATAAAGTGAGCACTGTGCACTTTGTAGTCTGTGTGGTAATTGAAATCAATATATTTCAAAATGTAGAAAACATCCAAAATATTTAAATAAATTATATTCTATTATTGCTTAATTTTTTTAATCGTGCAATTTTTAAAAATCAAAATCACGCTTTTTTTAATTGCTTGACAGACCTAATTTTTATCTTCTCAAAGGTCAAGAGATATGTTTAATTTAAAATAGTAAAACAGCTTCTTATCCATACATTACATGACAAGCAAAAACAGCACTTAAAAGATGTTTGATTTCTTAAACCTGAGCTATTGTGTTTACTTCAGATTTTCCATACAGTTCTTTTACGTCGCTATATTGACTAAATGAAAGATGCAAGCACACCTGAAATTACCAAGACAACCAGCAAACATGAAATTCTGTAAATATGTTTTTTTACAATTTAGATTAAGTATGATGCATATTTACAGCATAAGAATGCCAGTAAATAAGCCAGAGGAAGTGACTGTAGGGGTGTATAGTTCAAGTACTGATGAAGAAATAAGAAAACGACAGATAATGATGGGCTAAGACTTTCCTGTTTGGAATCTAGCATGCAGTGCTACTTACAAAAATATATAAATTAAGTTCCTTGTTTATATAGACCTTATATAGAGGGGTCCTTTAACACAACTGGTGAGTTGAAATAAAACTATTTTTCTTATTTTTAACAATAACAAGAGTAACATATGAGACCATGAAGTGTTTGCATGACTGTTGTTAAATCATGTGAGTAACTGAAATACAAAAATAATTTAAAATCAAAAATAATTCCAGTTTACTGAAGATGTGGAACATATATATTCAGTGGGATGTATTGGTCCCCTTCAAGTTAATGCTAAAACTCACATTGGGTTCAGTGGAGTTAGTACATAGGACCTGATCCTGCAAATGAGTGACTGACATGTCATGTGAATAGACATGCAGTGGGTTTACTTGTGAGAGGACTACCCCCTTGAATAAGGTTTTGCTCTCACAGTGATTAAAGATAAGAAAGAGTAGTCCAAGTCCCTTCTTCTGATACTGAAGTCTGTCTGATGGTATAGTGAGAAGTATTTTGTTCATTTCTGCCTAGAAAAATACAATTCTGAGTATTCTCAATGCTTTTAGAATAAAGATCATATAATTTCCCATTTCTGTCTATTTTAATGCACATTTCTATAGCTAACACTTTTGACTCAAATTGTACTATTTACAAAAATCTAACAGCATAAAATGGAAACTTATCAAAGTAAGATTAATCTTGCTTGGTTTTGTTATGCTTGTAGAAAGAATTACCAAGATGCTAGACAGAACTTGTTAAACAGTGAGAAAGGAAGCAACACTTGATTTTTTTTTTTTAAAGTTCTTTTCATTCCATCTCTGTTACTGTTTTCTTGATATTCTGTGTTGTCCTCTCATTTTCTCTAGTAGGTAGGTAATCTTTTTAATGTCCCACAATAAAAAAGGGATGAAGGGTAAACTTCCAAAATAGCAGAGGGGTTTTTTTGGGGTTAAAATGCAGCCTAAACAGAGGGCTAACTAAAGGCTTAAGCCATAGCCCCATCTTGACTGTGGGACTTAAGTGGTGCATATGTCTTGTCCTGCCCCTCTGAACAGGGGTGGGCATCAAACCAAAGGAGCTCCTGGCCCATTACGCTGGAAAATCTGAGGTAAATTACTGCTTAATGGAAATTCTTAACCAAAAGAGAGGGAAGAATGAAACAAAACATAAATGCCTAAAAATAAATGAGAAACTGGACTGCCTCAAAACTCAGCAAATACCATCACTGTCACAATTAATGGGACTATCTCTGCTAACCTCAAAGTTCTTGGAGGATGTCCTATTCTCTCCCAAAGATAAAGAACAGAACAAAAGACCTATTAGAAAATTATTTATGTGGAATGACAGGTTCTGAAGAGCATCAAATATGAAACTTCTGAATCTAAAATTGACAAAACATAGCTGTGTGATAGAAACTGAGACATGACTTGATGGGCGAAGGATCACAAGGAAGAATTTTTTTTTTTTTTTTAAAGGCAGCCTCTACAAAGGTGTGGATTGAAAACTGCATCACTATGTAGAGGAAAATAGAGTGCCTTGAACGCAAACATGGCAGCTCTTGGAAGTTATGGAGTTTCAGGTTGAAGAAGTTGAGGGATCTGCTCTTCTGCCTGTAGAAGATGCAGATTATTAAACAATTGATGATAATTAACATTATTATTATTATTTATTATTGTTATTATCAACAAAAATAAAATACTCTGAACTTAATCCTTTACATTTTCAAAGCTGTGTAGATACTGTAATTAACTAATTCTCACTCCTGAACTAGGCAGCACCACAGCAAGGCATTATTATTAACCCCATTTTACAGATAAAGAAACTGAAGAACAGAGGTAAAAGGGTTTGATCTTAAAAACTACTGACATAATTGATCGTTAGTGTATAAAGATTAAGGGCCTGATCCTGTCAGCGCGTGACATGAAGAACTTTCATTGAAGTCAAAGGGAGTTCTGTGCATAGGGTAGCTGCAGAACTAGGCCCTTGGATAAACATATTTACAGTAAGATAGATATATATGAAAAGTTTAAAAGTTTCTAGAAACAGCTACCATTGTTTCAATACCATACTCAATGAAACAACAGCCTGAAAGCAGAGATTATAATTTTTAATGGTCCTTCCTAGCAGGAGCCCTTATTGATGGTGCACTGTATGATCGGTCTAAAAGGAACAGCTTTCCCATGAGAAAGTATTGAAAGGCAGATAGTTTCCAAGTTGCTGTTGGGTCAGTTCTATTGCTGTGGTTAATTTAACAGTTGGTGTAAATTAATAACATTACAATAAAATTTGATTTTTAAAAAATTATTTCATTTACCATACAACTCTGAAACTGTCTGATTTTTCAGCACCATCTATAGAAGTTTTTATAAAATATCCTATTACTGTGGTATCTGAACACTTCCTAATGGGAATACCAATTCTTTCAATTGTACTTTGTATCATAAAATTGTTGCTTTTTTTGTTATTAATATAAGACACCTTGTTTTCTTTTTGGGCACAATCCTGTTCCCTTTGAAGTCAATGGGAGTTTTGCCATTGAATTAATGGGAGGAGGACTGTACTGTGTCTTACTCTTCTTGGTAATTAGAGGCAGTGATTAGAATATCTTATTATTGTGCACTGGAGTTTTCCTTGCAGCAAAAAAAGTATACAGTATTAACTTTAAGGTTAACTGAAACAGCATGAAGGGGGAAAATAGCTTGCCAAACACAACCAGTAAGGAACTAAATGTTATCTAAAGCAATACTACATAAGAGATAAAAATAAAAGCCTAAAATCAGTGTACTTGAATACATTGAAATACAAGTTGAACAATCTGAGCATTAGAATCCAAAGGCCAGTTCCTCATTGTGATGTTCTGTACATCATGGGAACACCCTGCACCCCATATTCATCCTTATAAAATGATTGTGTGGTATCTATCCAATGCAAAGTTTGTCATGTTGGGTGTCTTCGGAAGGCTCATGATGCACTGTTAGAGGTTGTAATTTCATGTATATAGTTATGAGGCTGAAAATGTGTCCTCGTGACTAAACAAGCCCAGACAAAAACTCTCCCAGAGCAGAGGGGCAGTTCACACCTCATCAGGGCATGTATGGGACAAACCCAGCCCAGCCTTACAGGAACAAAGTACACTGGCCTAGCCAACAACAAAGGATCTGTTGGACTCTCAAGTGAGTCACCCCCCTTCCTTTGGTCAGTTTGGGACTGCGATGAGGTAATGCTCACCAGACTTTGAAGGGGGGGGGGGCAAAGCCAAGAGGGAAGAAAGGACACGATAAAAGGGAGAGATGTTTGCCATGCTCTTCTTCTCTCTTCCACCTCCATCTACAGACATCACCACCAAGCGACTGAAGCGCTGATCAGAGGGGAGAGCCTGGCTGGAGGGCAACCAGCCAGCTGTGGTGAGAAGCATCTCAGTTTGTAAGGGCACTGGAAATGTTAAGATCAGCCTAGAATGTGTTTTGCTTTTGTTTCATTTGACCAAATCCGACTTGTTGTGCTTTGACTTATAACCACTTAAAAATCTATCTTTGTAGTTAATAAATAAATAAATTCTACCTGAAGCAGTGCATTTGGTTTGAAGCGTGTCAGAGACTCCCCTTGGGATAATAAGCCTGGTACGTATCAATTTCTTTGTTAAATTGAAAAACTCATATAAGCTTGCAGCGTCCAGCGGGCATAACTAGACACTGCAAGATGGAGGTTCCTAGGGTTATGTCTGGGACCAGAGATACGGGCTGGTGTCATTCGGTTGCACAATCCAAGGAGCAGCTTACATTCCAGAGGCCATGTGTGAACAGCTCAGGAGTGGGGGTTCTCACAGCAGAGCAGGGTAAGGCTGGCTCTCAGAGTCAAGGACTGGAGTAATCTAGCAGATCACCAGTCCAGATCACACCAGGGAAACGTCACACTCATCTGGTGTAAATGGTCATAGCTTTCCTACCTTGTAAAATGTCCAAAGCTCCAGTCACTTTATTTCTTCATTCAAACTTTTTTGCTTTCTAGTTTTAAAGATCTTCTTAAAATTCCACTATGTAATGCAAACCCTTTAAAGATGTATCTCCTTCCAATTAAATGCTATAATGTTGTACTGTGTAATCATCCCACTATTTTTGTGCCAAGTTATTAAAAATGTAATAACGTGTAATTACAAAAAATAGAATAGGAGGACTATTTTAAAGGATTAGTGAGATTTATATGATTTTGAAGTGAGCAAAACTGCTCCTGTGAAGAGAGGTTGCCTGAACCAAACCTCAGCTCCAAGCAAAATTGACTATAATGACCACCTATAAACAAGGGTATTATAAGGTAAGTACCACTGACATAGTTTCATAGGCTGCAAGCCGGCCCATAACAGCGTACAATGGGAAACTAAAGAGCCTTTCCTCTTAGCTGACCCCTTTCCCTACAGTTTCTTCCTTGTATACAAAAATTTACATGAATTTTTTTTTTTTTAAAAAGAGGAATATACTCCATCCTCTACTGCCAGAACTGTTCTATTCACATTTGTGGGGGTGAAGGCTGCAGTCCTACCACCTGTGGCACCTATGAAAGGCCTAAGATTCTGGAGACAGTGCTAAGGGCCTGAAAAATCCCACAAAAGCTTGAGCCTCTGGTCAAAAGCCTGTAGGCAGGTATAGGCTATCTCAGAGGTGGGCAAACTACGGCCCCCGGGACCGTCCTGCCTGGCCCCTGAGCTCCTGGCCGGGGAGGCTAGCTCCCGCCCCCTCCCCTGCTGTTCCCTCTACCCCACAGCCTCAGCTCACCGTGCCGCCAGCACTCTGGGTGGTGGGGCTGGCTCCGTCCAGGCGGTGGGGCTGCAAGCTCCTGCTGCTCTGAGCGGCATGGTAAGGGGGCAGGGAGCGGGGGGGGGGCGCGTTGGATAAGGGGCAGAGGGTCCCAGGAGGCAGCCAGGGGACAGGGAGCCAGGGGGCGGTTGGATGGGGTGGAAGTTCTGGGTGGAGGGATCAGGGGATGGGAAACAGGGGGGTTGGATAGGCATGGGAGTCCCGGGGGGCGGGGAGGGTGTGGATAGGGGTGGGGCGGGCAGGGAGCAGGGGGGTTGGATAGAGGGTGGTGTCCCGGGGGGGCAGTTAGGGGTTGGGGGGTTGCAGGAGGGAGCAGTCAGGGGACAAGGAGCGGGGGGGGGGGGGTTGGATGGGGCGGGAGTTCTGAGGAGGGCAGTCAGAGGGCAGGCTGTTTGGGGAGGCACAGCCTTCCTTACCCGGCCCTCAATACAGTTTTGCAACCCCGATGTGGCCCTCGGGCCAAAAAGTTTGCCCACCCCTGGGTTATCTGGTGGTGCTGTGACCCATGCAAATGTAGAAAGGTGAGCCTCCGGCACATATCAAAATGTGTGATTCACCCCCATAGAGCAGCAGTTCTCAAACTGTGCGTTGTGACCCCAAAGTGAGTTGTGACCCCATTTTAATGGGGTTACCAGGACCAGCATTAGACTTGCTGGGAACCAGAGCTGAAGCCCGAACTCCACCCCCACCAAGGTGGTGGGGCTCAGGCTCCAGCCCCCTCTCCCTCCACCAAAGGCAGTGGGACTCGGTCTCCACCCGCCTCCCGGGGTCATATAGTAACTTTGTTGTCAGAACAGGGTCACGGTGCAATGAAGTTTGAGAACCCCTGCCATAGAGGGTCTTCCTCTCTACCAAAACAGAGGCCCCCTGAAACACATAAGGGACTCCACTGTAGACACCAAAACCCATATGGCCCCTCCTTCAATGTTGAAACTGTGGACCTCTCTGACTTGTACAGGGCATCCTGCAAATGTTAAAATGGGGTGATCCTCATGCAGTCCTGCAGCCCAGATTGGATGTCATACATTCAACTGGGCTGCAGGAATAGCCTCCACCTGTCCTTCACAGCTACCATAATGCTTGCTGGGGAAGCAGCCTCCTTTCACCAGGAGAGAGCTGCCAAGAAGAGCAGGCAAGCACCTGCAAAAAGTGCCAGTATTTGCCCTACGCTCCCCACCAGACTCTTCTATCCACCTAGCTCCACCTCCCATAAATCCTGGCTTCTCTCAGCTGCCATCTTCCCAAGCTATTCACATCCACCCCCAACTCTCTCCCCCACCTTCCTTAATTTACCCAGGTACCCCCCTGGACACTTCCACAAACCTAGCTACCGCCAACTTCTCAAACACCCCCCAACAGCTCCCAGTTATCTCAACCTGCTGCCCCCCGCAGCCCTCCCAACAAACCTAGCTAACCTCTAGCTTCCCTCCCCCAGTTATCACCAAGCTATCCCCAGCCACACATACAACAGTCCTCAGCTTCCCCTTAGACTAGGCTCCTCCCCTCCCCATTGGACACCTCTACAAACCCAGCTGCTGTTAAGGTTGCCAATTTTGGTTGGACATATTCCTGGAGACTCCAGGACAATAGTGGAGGGTTGGCAACTCTAGCTGTTGTTAACTGCCCTCCCCCCCAATTGCCTCAACTCATCCCCCCAGACATTCCCTACCTACTCCCCAGATGCTCTTCAGCACCCACCACATTTTGTGCAGCCCCGTATCTTCCTCCCCCCCCCCTGCTTCGGGGGGCAAGGTGTATTGAGCTTAAACTGAAGTTTAGGCTACAAATCTACATCTACCAATGCTATGCAAAACATGTAACGACATATAAACTCTCACATGGAGCTGTACAAAATTTGGCAGCTAGGGGAGGAGCAGGAGCTTTATCCCTTCCACGGGGGGAGTGTGTGTGTGAGAGAGAGAGAAAACACGCCCCGGCAAGAGCCCTGTTGACACTGGAAGGGACCCCAGGCCAGCGGGGTGCCCCTTCCCCGGCCCCCAGAGAGGGGTGGGCGGTCGCTGTGCCGCTCCAGAGTGAAGGTTGGGGATGAGGCAGCCCAGGGCTGGGCCCGGCCCGCCTTCCCCCTCCCACTCTTTGTGGGTCACATGAGAGGAGGCGGGCGGCTTGGGGAGAGGCAGCAGCTGCTGCTGCCAGGGCTGGGCTCGGGGCGGCTGCTGTGTGTGTGTGAGTCTGAGGGGGGCGACGGGACGGGAGCTGGGGAAACCCCCGGGCCTCGCTCAGCCTCTGCCGCTCCCGAGGGTCCTGCTCACGGTGCCCGACATGGACGAGGAGGGAGGCGGCGGTGGTAAGTGGCGGCGGAGTTGGTGTGGGAAGCCGCCGGGGCTGGGGGAGGCGGTAGAGGGGGGCTGGGCCGCCGGGTGTTGGCTGGGACACGGTCTCCTGTACCTGGTCTCTCGTGCGTGAGGCTTTGAGCTGGGGGACACGTCCTCCCGCCCCCGGCTTTCCCCGTTTGGGCGCTGTGTGTTTGCTGGTGGGGAGGACAGCGGGTGTCTCCCTCCCTGTCTGGAGCGTCCTGCTCTCAGGGAGACGCCGATCCTGTCTCCCACGCACGAACAGCCCACCCCCGCTGCGCCCTCCTTGCCATCGCCTCCCACCCGTGCTGCCCCTTCTCGTAATACTGGCCACACCTTCCCGCCTGCCCCCCACCCCATCTCTTTGCTCCCCTGCAACCACATACCACTCCTGCTGAGCGCCCTGGGATACCCCATGACTCCCACCCTGCTCCCCGCATCCACATCCCCGACTGTGCCTCCCCCACATCATCTTTAATGCAGAGCACTTACCCGGTCCCCTCCACCCTGCCGTATTGTCCTTCTCACCCTTTGCCCACTTGTGTTCCCCACCATACATCCACTTTGCCCTTCCTTCCCTCCTCCACATAACAATCCCATTCATACACATCTCTCTCAGCCCCCACACTATCCCCCACACACCACCTTTTTACATATTTATTAATGTCTCTTGGGGGAAAACCAAGGGAAGTGACTATAATAACAAGTAGTGAATAGTTTTCAGGCTTCTACATCCTGAATAAAGAGGAATGTTGTTGGAGGAGAAATGGGCCTTATCCTTCTAGCAGGGATGTGCAAGTACTGCCAGTCTTTGCTGATCCTAGTCTAGGGACATTGCTCCTATTAGGATTGACTTGCTCAAGTTCCATGTGCTAATGACAACAATAGAGGGCTCTGTGCACCCTAGTTTATGAATCTCTCCTACCCCCCAAAAGGTCAAACATTTCTGAGGGAGGAAAAATGAATGCACACTTGCTTAGGGTCTGTGAGAATGCTGGAAAAGAGAAGTCGATTTAAACACCCTGACAGTAGAACTCACTGTGTGCATCTACATTTGGCCAGCTCTCACAGTTGACTTGCCCCCATGGTGTTATATTGACAGCCAGTTGTTTGTTCTTGTGTCTCAGCACAGTGAAATCATTGCACACTGTATGCAGCTGCTGCTCCTATCAAAAATTATGTGTGTGTTTTGCAGTAAATAATGTACAGTGAAAAGGCTAATTATATTCTGCAACAGCCCTGCATTTATGGGTAATTTTAATGTAGGTGCAATGATAATCACTGAGTGGTTCATCCAGTTTACACAAGGTAAACAATTTCCATAGGTAGTAATGTAAATGTTTCCAAATCCACATCTTAGAAAATCAGGACGTGCCTCTTTCACCATCTTTTAGTACAATTGTGACCTTTCAGGGGTTAGTTTGTACAACTACATGAGCTAATAGACCCCAAACAGATTTGCACCAGGGCTTTCTCTGTTTAATCTGAAATGCATTGTCTGTGTGAAGCTTTTTGTCTGACCAACCAATTCTCAATGCTATCACTAATAAGGATGCTGACTAACTGTTGTCCATATCAAAGGTAGTTTTTCAGGACGAGGTTGTTAATCAAGATGTCTTCCAAATAAAATAAACAGTAATTGTGTATGGATGAATATATTTGTTTCATTATAAATATGTCAAGTAATGAGTGGTAAGATTAGTAGTTGTAATGTGATTGCTAACTCTTAAAATAGTAAGGGAAGAACTCTGAAATAAAGTGGGTGTGGTATTTGTTTTGACAAGTGGAAAAAATGCCATGATGCATCAGTAACCTCACAGAAAAATATCCTACAGTCTGTCTGCAAACATCAATATTTCTCAGCAATTATTTCCCTCAGCTGTTTTGTCAATAAGATACGACTTTTCTTTAAAAAGAAGAAAAGGGGAAAAAAGTGGTTTTACTACTACTAATAGTAATGGGAAAACACTGTAGTAAACAGCAGAAAAATAGTAAATGAAAGATTTAATGTTTTAAAACAACTTGATATTACATCAAGGGTATATCAACAGTATATCACTGAATTTTCATGTATATGAAGGATACTTTAATATGCTTGTTTATTGACATTCAATCCATCTAATATAGATATTTTTCACTTGTATGAGCTTGAATCATCAAAAAAAAATTAACTTTCACACTGCAGAGTATGTAAAAAATTGGTTTATTCAGCCTTAAGGTCCAGTTCTGCAAGATGCAGAGAGCCTACTTTGAGGTTCTGAGCACCTTCAGTTCCCATTGAGGTACATTGGATTTGAAGTACTTTGCACTTTGCAAAGATTGGACCCTCAAAATGGATCTACTTATTACTGAAAAAGTCACTTCTATTATTCTTCTCGGATTATTTGTCACATCTCATTTAATAAAAAATGTACTATTCAGGGTGGTCAAATTATTGTATAGTTTACAAGTGTCCTTAGCGTTATAATATTACAGATCCAAATAACTGAAACTGCCCCGTCTCTACATTAAGCGTATTTGAACTCTTACATTAGCCTTTTGTGATTATTACACTTATTTTCATAAGAAAAAGCCTAATCCTGCTTTCCTTTCTTGTTCAAAACTTCCATTGGTAGAGTAGGATTAGTTTAACATTATTTTAAACTAACTAGATTTTGGAATGACAAGTGGTAAGAAAATTGACCATATCATGACAAGAGATTATATATACAGAGTTAAGTGTCAACTTGAAATCTAGTCAGTTTTAAAATGAATTAACAGCAGTTTTAGCTACACCTGCCCTGAGACACCGTGCTGATTTCTGAGCTTTTAAAATGCCATTTTTACTATGTTAAAAATAGTTTTCTCTTGCCTGTCGCTGAAAGACCCACATAAAGAGGTGTTCAATTCATAAAAATAAATGAATTTGACAGTGTGAATCAGTGGCTAGGGCATTGGACTGGGATTAAGGAGACCTGAGTTCTGTTATCAGCTCTGTCATTAGCCTGATGTGTGAGCTTGAGTTCCCCTCTTTGTGCCTCCATTTCCTCATCTGTAAATGGGAAAAATTATATGCACCTCTTTTAGTAAAATATTTTGAGATGTGTGGATGAAAACCGCTATGCATTATCATTAAAAAGGAAAAATAAAATTTGATAGAGAAGCTGTCAAATGTAGGACATGCTCCCTACTAGTTTAAACTCTTCCCCCCACCCCTTCCTGGTAGTATAAATGTGGGCATAAAGGCCCATGTCATACCATCTATTATCACACAAAACTCCCGTTGATTTCAAAGGCGCTCTGTGCATGGAATAGGAGTAAGTTATGATCCAAATTAATTAGTGTTTTATTTCAGCTGTCTGTTGTGTTCTAATTACAAGGCTCTTTGTACTTAATTCAGGAAAAGATGTTGATTCCCCTTCCTTCCCCAGCTTGAAATGATGTCTTTTATTACTTTATTAGACTGAAATGTCTCTTGCTGCAGTTAGTATGGTGATAGTATTTCATTTGGGTATCTGAGGTCCTTGCATTTGGTAGCAGGTGTTATGCTTGTGTAGTGATAAATAATGAAAGTTTCTTTTGAGATAATTTCCAGGCCTTAAAATTCTTAGTCAGATCAGATCATTCTGCATAAAAATTTATGGCAGAATATGGCTCCAGTTATTTTGTATTAGGATCAGTTCTAGTTCTGTTACATTCGTTTTCTTGAATTTGATTCCAGTGCCACTTAGGCAGTTGTTGCATATTCTCTCCCATTCAGGTCATCAGGAATTCTGCGTATGAAAGGACTGCAAGATCAGTCACTTACTCTTTTTTTAATTAGTAGCTTTTTTTTTTTTGGGTCATTGGTTTTTAAACAAAGTAAAAGTTAACTTTATATAAGGTGCTGAATTCACAGAGATACAAATCCCTCCACCCTTCCCAAACAGCTACAGCACAAGCAGTGCAATGTAAACTTCTCCATACTGTTCCCTAAACTGTGTACTTGAGTCCTGAACTCTGAGGCATTTCTTTGCATGAAAGAGTAATTCAGTATTCAGGTTCTTTCAATCCTTGACCTCTCTGCTGGAACTGCCAACGAGAATGCCAAGTGTGGTGTTGGTTGCTGTGGTGTAGGCACCTGCCCAGGAGGAACTAGACTGAAACCACCAGCACGTTTCACACAGGCCACAGAAGAACAACTAACTGACGAAGCAAATGTAGTAAGTCTGCTTTCACTCTGTCTAAATGGAAAAGCACAGTTATCATCCTTTAACCTACAAATGGATAAATTTAATAATAAAGGCAAAAGTGCCCTGAGAAAAACAGGTAAAAGAATTAAAACTGGTTTTCAAAAAAAGTAATTTAAGTATGGTAGGAGTTAAAAATAAGTATTCTTAGGCTCAAGTCAACCTTGCTGTGTCCCATATTTTCCATTTCTCTGTAAAAGCCTGTGGAAGGGAGAATATGCACTGAAAAATCCATGTGAACTGGAAATTCACTACATCATATATTATACACAAATATTTCTTTTCTGTGTTTGGAACCATAACTATATGCTGTATTCATATAATATGATATGCTTAAATTCCAACAGTAACCAAAAAGTATGTTAACCAGCATCTATTACATATGTCTAATTTCAGAGCACCAGGTCTGGATAACTTGCACCTGTAGTTTTAAAGAGTTGGTCAAGAAGCTCTCTGAGGATTGATGTTAATTAAAAAACAAAACCTGGGGAAATTCCAAATAGAGAGAGCCTGGGTTCTGCCAATAATTAAAAAGGGTACATGGGATGACCTTGGTTTAGACTGATTAGCTGGACATTGATCGCAGGCAAAATAATGGAGCAGCTGATATGAATCCGAATCAGTAAAGTACTAGTGGACAGAAATATAATTAATATCAGTCAGGATGGTTTCATGATAAATAGGCCTTGCTCTTTGATGTAATTACAAGTTTGGTTGCAAAAGATAACTGGTCATGTCAAATACCTTATAGAATTCTAATATATTACATGATATTTGGATTAAAAAATAGTTCTATGGGAAATCAGCATGACACATTAAATGGATTAAAAACTAGCTAACTGATAAATGATTCCCATTAATCATTTATATTTTTAAATCTAATGGGGAAATCTTAAGGATTTGTTCTTGGCCCAGTGCTATTGAATGTTTCCTTTCAATCATCAGAAGAAAACATGAAATAATTGCTGATAAAGTTTGCAGAGATTGCAAAACTTCATGAGGTGGTAAATAATGAATAGTCCCTTACACATAGTTCTTTGGATGTCATGATGCAATGAAACAATATGTATTAATATAGACAAGTATAAGGTTATACATAGAGAACAGGGGATTATATAGTGCAAAGCAGTGGCAGGGGATAATGGTAGATAACCAACTGAATGTGGGCTTCCATTGCAATGCTATGGCTAATGTGATCCTTGGATGTACAAACTGAAGAATATAAAATTGGAATAGGAAGATATTGCCTCTGCATATGGCATTGGTAAGATCACTACTGGAATACTGTGTCCAGGCCAGGTGTCAACACTTTTTAAAAGGATGTTGAAAAATTTTTAACGGGTTCAGAAAAGACCAATAAGAATGATTTGATGTCTTGCAAGCAGATCTTACAACGAGAGACTTAAGGAATACAGATTATTTACTTTGTCAAAGAGAAAGTTAAGAGACAATTTGAACATGGTTTATAGGTACCTACACAGGGAGAAGATAATAATAAAAAGGTCTTTAATCTCTCAGACAAATATATAACAATATCCAGTGGCTAGAAGAATTCAAACTAGAAGTAAGGGGCAATTTTTAAGAGGCTAGGGCAATTAACCATTGGAACAACTTACCAAGGAGTGTGGTAAATTCTCCATCACTGAGTCAGCGGAGCTATGACTACACTAACTGAGGATCTACCCTTTTTAAAGCAAGATTGGATGTCTTTGTAGAATATATGCTCCAGTTCACCACAAGATGAACTACTCAAACCCTCCCTCTTTGTGCCTCTGCTTCCATCTCTGCATAGAATCTTGCCGTTTTTTACACTGGAGAATATTGACAAAATGTGACTTTCCTCTTCCCTCAGCTTGCCTTTTCTTCCCCCTCCCACAACTCTTTCCTTCTTCCCTCTCACATGCAGAAGTTTGCTGTCCTCTAAACCAGCGTTTTTCAAAGTTCGAGTCAGTCTCGGCATGTAAGGCACTGGGTCTCTCTGGTCAGCACCACCGACTAGGACGTTAAAAGTCCCATCGGTGGTGCTGCCCAGCTAAGGCAGGCTAGTGCCTACCTGCTCCGACACCGCACTGCACCCCGGAAGTGGCCAGCAGCGAGTCCGGCTTCTAGGCAGGAGGGCCACGGGACTCCACGCGCTGCCCCTGCCCCAAGCACTGGTTCCACACTCGGCCAAGGGGAGCTGGGGTTGGGGGTGGGGATGGTCCCTGCGGGCAAGAGCCAGGCAGAACTGCTTGCGTGCCTCTGCCTAGGAGCCGGACCTGCTGCTTCAGGTGCAGCGCGGTCCATGGTGCCAGGACAGGCGGGAAGCCTGCCTCTGCACCCCAGCTGCACCGCTGACCAGAAGCCACCGGAGGTAAGTCCACGCCCCAATCTCCTGCCCCAGCCCTGAGCCCCCGCGAACCTGGAAACCCTTCCTGCACCCCAAACCCCTCATTCCCAGCCCCACCCCGCAGCCCTCACCCCCGTGCCCCAGCTCTGAGCCCCTCCCACACTCCAAACCCCTCATCCCCAGCTCCATTGGGTTGCAGGCATCAATAATTTTCTTCAGCTGGGTCCCCAGAAAAAAAGTTTGAAAACCACTGCTCTAAACTCTCCACTTGCCTCAATAACCCCATCCCATCTCCCGATCTTTCTCATGTCCATTCTCATCCCTTCCATTTCTCTTAACCTGTCACTCTCCTCTTGCTCTTTCCCCATACAACATAAGCATTCTTTAGCCTGTCCCATCTTAAAAAAAATCCCATCCTTGCCCCCCCCAATTTACCTCTCCATCTGTTGCCCCATCTCCCTTTCATCACCAACGCCCCCCGCCCCACCTTCCCAGAAGCCTTCCTAACTAGCTCCTTTCTCATTCACTGTGGACAACTGCACCATCCTGCCTGTCGCTGAGGCCTGTATCTTGGGTGTCATCTTCGACTCAGACCTCTCTGTAGGTCCTCACATCCAGGCTATGTCTAAATCTTGCTGGTGCTTTCTGCATATCATCTCTAAGGTACTTTTCGGTCTGTCTGCGCAGCTAAAACTCATGTTAAGGCTCTCATCTTCTTGTCTCAATTACTGCAACTTCTTCTCTCTGGCCTTGACAAATGCAAACTTGCCTCAGTGACATCCATTCAGAAATCGTTCTCCTAACCTGTTGCTTTGACCGTGTCATCCGTCTCTTTGCATCCCTCCATGGGCTCCCTCTTTTCTATTGCATCAAACATAAGCCCCTTGTCTTCACTTCCAGGGCCCTTCATAGCCTACCTATTATCTCTCATCCTTTGTTGAGATTTCAACTCCTGCTCTGATTTGCCCTTAGTGCCACGTTCCATTGCTCACTTGGTTAAATTTTCATATACACACCCCATGAACATCCTCGCACTAACACTTTATTCTCCTTTAAAACTCTCCTTAAATCTCTCCTTTTCTTTGGTGCTTCCCCCCCCCCCCCCCAAAAAAAAAACAACAACAAACACACCCAAAACAACAGCTAGGCTGTTAGTGTGCTGCCTGTCATGCTGACCCCTGTTGTCTAGTTTCCTTGTACTCTCCTGTGTATCTCTTTTAGGGTTGCCAACCATCCAGGGTTGTCCTGGAGTCTCCAGGAATTAAAGATTAATCTTTAATTAAAGATTATGTCATGTGAGGAAACCTCCATGAATACATCCTACCAAAACAGGCAACCCTAATCTCTTTGTTCTCTCTTGTTTTATACTTAATCCTTGCTCTGAAGAGTTTATATTGTATCTTTTTGTGCAGCGCCTCCTTGAGTGCATTCTTTCAAGGTATAGTCGCTGGTTATGTGATCACATAGTATTTCTTCTCATGCAACATGTGCATCAGGATGGACAATGAATGAGACAGTGGACTGTGGTGATTGAATGAGGCAGGGTTTCCCCAGGTTAATTAATTTCAAAAAGTGGATAGTGTACAGCAAATGAAACATCCCCTGTATGATCCTTTTCTCCTTTTAGTTCTAGAATTCAGCAAGATATTTAAGTATACATCTTGGTGAAACATTGGCCTTAGTAAAGGGTGTGAGTGCTGTGACGTTGTGCAGTCTATATGGTTTTATAAAAACATAATAAGAAGTGAATATAATATAACTGGAATATGCTTCATGCAAAAGGTCTCTTGTAAGGTATCATTACAAAGCTTATAATCTACTGAGTGTGATCATCCCATTTGTATAAATGTACCACTCTTGTATCTAAAACTAGAAATATGAAATATAACTCTGAGGGCCTATTGTAATTATGTAAAGTGTGGGCCATTAATGATGGTTTGGAATCTTGATGACTCCCATTAACAGGACCATTATCCGCAGATGACTGTGTTTACCTGTGAGTCTTCCTGTATATGTGTGTGCTGGCAAGTGAGTAATGAAGTCTTGCAGTGACATGTGATCATGTCACCTGAACTGGAATCCATCTTTAACCTGGTGCTTTTCCAGTGAGGGGGGGTGAAAACCCAGAGGGACAAAGGGTTCCCGCCTTATGCAAAAGATATATAAAGGGGTGGAAGAGAACAGAGGGGGGAGGAGCCATCATGAAGAATCCCCTAGCTATCACCTGAGCTGCAACAAGAGCTGTACCAGGGGAAAGAATTGTGCCCAGGCCTGGAAGGTGTCCAGTCTGAGAAAAAACTTACTGAAGCATCTCTGAGGGTGAGATTACCTGTATTCAGTTTGATTAGACATAGATTTGCGCATTTTATTTTATTTTGCTTGGTGACTTACTTTGTTCTGTCTGTTACTACTTGGAACCACTTAAATCCTACTGTCTGTATTTAATAAAATCACTTTTTATTTAGTAATTTACTCAGAGTATGTATTAATACCTGGGGGAGCAAACAACTGTGCATATCTCTCTATCAGTGTTATAGAGGGCGAACAATTTATGAGTTTACTCTGCATAAGCTTTATGCAGGGTAAAACGGATTTATTTGGGTTTAGACCCCATTGGGAGTTGGGCATCTGAGTGCTAAAGACAAGCACACTTCTGTGAGCTGTTTTCGGGTAAACTTGTAGCTCTGGAACAAGTGATTCAGACCCTGGGTCTTCGTTGGAGCAGACGGGAGTGTCTGGCTCAGCAAGACAGGGTGCTGGAGTCCTGAGCTGGCAGGGAAAACAGAAGCAGGGGTAGTCTTGGTACATTGGGTGGCAGCTCCCAAGGGGGTTTCTGTGATCCAACCCGTCACAAGTGCATGTGTAGTTAATAAGGTACATAGGCACATGCTGAACCTTCCGGATAAAAATAACTATTTAAGAACTGACTCATTCCCTGAGCACATCTGTACTGTGCTCTGATTGAGGCAGGAATATATCATATGTGATCATGTAATTAAAGGTGCCTGGGAGCAGAGAATAAGGTAGTCCACACAACTTTACTTGGGCATTCCTGGGTTTGAGTGCTTCACTTTGTGGAGTGAAGTACGAAGTAGTTATTTGACTTGTGTGCATCTTCATTAAAAATCATGCAATATTAAAGTAACTTTATTTTTAACATGTATGTATAGTTTTCAAGCAAATATCTGGCAAAGTGATTTTAATTTTAAAAAGAATCCAACAATTTCATGGGAAAGCAAATTTTTTGGACAGCACTGTTGCCTCTTAGCAGGGATAGACATATAAAATCCACTAGAAAACCATTTGTTTTGTGGTCCTTTGAGATTTGTCTGAAAAAGGAAGTGGTTTGACCTATTTGGTTGCTATGAAGTAAAAACATTCTTGTTTTTGGTGAACATCTGTGTAACGTTTATTTCATTACATTTTGGAGATCTTTTAAACCCATAATTTGATGATAATATAAGGTTTAATTAAAAGAAAACTAAGTGCTACATAGTTATTTCCCCAGTTGCATTAAGTACTGGTATCTACTTGTAGGTAGATGTTTTTTTTTTTGTTTTTTTTTTAAACAATTTTAAGCAGACAACTTTTCTCATTAAAAGTAGCATTATAAAGATGATCCTTTAGTACATAGACACAGTAATATTTCATCATTTTTCAGAAAAAAAGCATCTGTTAGATTCCATACTCTCGTGTTGTGATGCCAGATTATGTTGATCAGTTTCTTGTCTGGTCATTCAGTTTCCCTTTATATAAAAAGCTCAATAGGAACTCACTGAATGAGAATTTGGTATGTGGAAAAATTGCAGGACTGGGTCTGTAATCTCCTCTAGGATGGAAAGGGAGTCCTGAAGGAGACTGCCAGGTTAGTCTTTCTTGACCAGACAAGAGTGTCGGAGCCTTCCCAAAAGTGAGGGGGGCCAGACCCCCTTCCTCTTCTCCCCCCCCCAAGGCTCCGCTCTCGGACCTACCCCAGCCCGCAGCCTTCTCTTGCACCCCGGAGCCCACACCCCCAGCCGGAGCCCTCACCCCCTGCCCCAGCCCGGAGCTTTCTCCTGGAGAGTGTGGGCAGGTGCCAGGTGGCGCCAGGCGACGCCTCTCCTGCCCACCCATCCGCACTTTACGTGCTTCTCCTCTCGCTGTCCTCTCCCCGCTTTGCCCCTTCATCTCCCTCACTCCTGCTGCTCCTCCATATCGCCCTTCCCCTCGGCAGGGTGCGTTCTGCTCCCAGCACTGTGCAGAGAACCAGCTCCTGGTTGGAGTGCTCAGCTCACCAACAGTCTGGTCAGCAGGCTCCTTCCTTCCACCACTGCCTCTGGCTGAGCCGGCAACACAGAAAAGCCCAAGACCCTCCGGCTCAGGGTGCTGGCCAGGAGGAGCTCTGCACAGCACTGGCACAGGGAAGCCTCTCTGCCCCTCAGCTAAGCTCTGGAGTGGCGGGGGGCAGAGAGAAGCAATTTCCAGCCTGTTCGCGCCCCGACTTTGCATCCCCCTGGGCAAGGGCTCAGCATCCTCTTCACCCATCCCTGCAGTCAGATTCCCTGGGCCCTGGTGCACAATGCATCCTTAGAGCTTAACCCGTTTCTGCCCGTGCTATAGAGTCAGGGTACAGGTGGTGGCTTGGTTATGTCGGTGGCCAGCAGCAGCCTGGAGGTGTTAGCTGCCTTTTGACACTGTGCAGGCAGGAAGGGACAGTTTGCTTCCAGTCACAGGGAGTGGGTGGTGGTGGGAAGAGATGAGTTCTGCAAAGACACGGGTCAGGTCATCCCTTCTTCTCCCCGCACCCTGCGGCTAGAAGCAGCTCCCATTCCTTCCCTGCTGCACAGTGCCGAAAGGCTGCTGCTGGCCATGTTCTGGTATGAACCGGGGCAGAAATCTGGGGAGGGAGGCATGTGACCCTGCGTGCCCCCCCACGTGTTGCCTCGGGAAGATGCAGCGCCAGGTACCAGGAGAGGCGGGTCCATCCCAGGGGCTCAGCCAGGCATGGAGGGAGAGCAGAGAGCTCCAGGCAGGGAGGGGAGGGTCGGTCAGTCGTCACCCCTCCCTCCCCCCATGTGAAAGATGTATGGAAGTGTTTGAGTGACCTCACCCTGTGTGAACCCTAAAGCCTTAAAGATAGGAAGGTAAATAAAAAGAATCCAACTATGCAGTATTTCTTTTTAACAGGGTGTCATAACTATAAAGGGAAGGGTAACAGCTCTCCTGTATACAGTACTAAAATCCCTACTGGTCAGAGACTCCAAAATCCTTTTACCTGTAAAGGGTTAAGAAGCTCGGGTAACCTGGCTGACACCTGACCCCAAGGACCAATAAGGGGACAAGATACTTTCAAATCTTGGGGGGGGAAAGGCTTTTGTGTGTGTCCTTTGTTTAAGGGGTTGTTCGCTCTTGGGACTGAGAGGGACCAGACATCAATCCAGGTTCTCCCCATCTTTCTAAACAAGTCTCTCTTATTTCAAAATTGTAAGTAAAAGCCAGGCAAGGCGTCTTAGATTTACTTTGTTTTCTCAACTTGTAAATGTACCTTTTACCAGAGTGTTTATTTTTGTTTGCTGTACTTTGAACCTAAGACAGAAGAGGGGGGCCCTCTGAGCTCTTTAAGTTTGATTACCCTGTAAAGTTATTTTCCATACTGATTTTACAGAGATAATTTTTACCTTTTTCTTTAATTAAAAGCCTTCTTTTTAAGAACCTGATTGATTTCTCCTTGTTTTAAGATCCAAAGGGGGTTTGGATCTGTATTCACCAGGAGTTGGTGAAAGGAAAGAGGGGGGAAGGGGCAATTTCTCCTTGTTTTAAGATCCAAAAGGGGTTTGGATCTGTATTCACCAGGAGTTGGTGAAAGGAAGGAGGGGGGAAGGGTCAATTTCTCCTTATTTAAGATCCAAGGAGTTTGGATCTGTATTCACCAGGGAATTGGTGAAAGGTTTCTCAAGGCTTCCCAGGGAGGGAATTCTTAAGATGGTGGCAGCGGACCAGAGCTAAGCTGGTAGATAAGCTTAGAAGTTTTCATGCAGGCCCCTACATTTGTACCCTAAAGTTCAAAGTGGGGATACAGCCTTGACACAGGGGCTCAGTCAACTTGATGTTAATATGAACATTTGGACTGCATAGTTCTGAGTGATTGCCGTTGAAGTCGTTTGAGTATGAGTAATTTTACCAGGTGTCCCGTATTCAGCATAGGGAAATATGGTCACCTTAGTCGTGACCCACTTTGGGGTCCCGAGCCACAGTTTGAGAACCGCTGCTCTAAATCATTAATGAAAATATTGAATAGTACTGGACTCAAGACTGACCCCTGTGGGACCTGTTATGACAGTGGAGCCTACAAATTTACCCACATTGTGAGCTCATCTGTAAAATGTATGTAGAAATTCATAAAATGTTACAATATTCTGTGATAACAAGTGTTGATGGGGGGGAAATACAAAAGGGAGACAAAATAACTGAATTAGTCTAAATAAAAAACCCAAGTTAGTCTGATTCAAAAACTGTTAAAATTATGCTGGTTAAAAAGAAGAGATGTTGAGCCAGAAGTTAATAAGCCAAAATTAGTATGTCAGATATTAAGCTTAATTACTAGACAAAATAATAAGGGAAATGGGCTATTTCAACCATCACTCCCTTTTTGGGTCCTTAAAAGAAAAAAAATTGTGGGGAAAGTAAGAAAAAACAAAACAGAAGCTACTAGAGCAAGCTTCACTACCATAGCTGCCACCCCAGGTGTTTCTTGGGACCCTGGGCCTTCATCATTCTGATCCTGAGAGATGTCCTGGCCAGAGAGGGGGGGACCCACGTGGTTTTACTACCCCTACCAAGTCCAGCTGAATCCCAAACACCACCTGGGATGACAGTTAGCACCATCTTTAATATCATCTAAGAGACTCAAACAAAACTATCTACAGCTAGATAGAAAAGAAACAAGGGATGCTGTTAAAATGAAAGCCTTAATACTTTACATTTCAAATGCGTTCGCTGTCTTTCATTTTCTGTATCTTTGATAAAAAGTTAAAAAGATTTTTAAGCAGGCTGAGTGAGGTCTCTGTATACCAAGTCCCAGACCTTGTTTAACACCGTTGAATGATGGACAGTGATTGAATTATGTTAACACCTTAACCCATTTATTTAATCTACATTAATACAACAGACCCCACTACATATGCCCTCTCAGTTTCACAGTGAACCATTGATAACTAGTCTTTGCGATTGGCCTTTCAACCAGTTATGCACCCACCTTATAGTAATTTCTGTAGTGTGCTTGTGAGAATGTCATGTGGGACTGTCAAAAGCTTTAGTAAAATCAAAATAAATCATGTATAATGCTTCCTCCTCATCTACTAGACCAGTAACCCTATCAAAGAAGGAAGTTAGGTTGCTTGAGCATGATTTGTTCTTGACAAATCCATGTTGCCTATTACTTATTACCCTGTTATCCTCTAGGTGCTTACAAATTGATTATTTAATAACTTGTTCCAATATCTTTTCAGGTATCAACGTTAGGCTGATAGGTCTGTAATTCCCCGGGTCCTTTCATTCCCTTTTTAAAAGATAGATACTATGATTGCCTTTCTCCAGTCTTCTGGGACCTCACCCAGCATCCATGAGTTCTCAGAGATAATTGCTGATGGTCCTGAGACTTCTTGAGCTAATTCCTTAAGCACTGTAGGATGAATTTCATCAGGCTCTGCTGCCTTGAATACATACATCTAACTTACCCAATAATCTTAAATTAAATTAATGGAGATATCCCATCTCCTAGAACTGGAAGGGACCTTGAAAGGTCATCGAGTCCAGCCCCCTGCCTTCACTAGCAGGACCAATTTTGATTTTGCCCCAGATCCCTAAGTGGCCCCCTCAAGGATTGAACTCACAACCCTGGGTTTAGCAGGCCAATGCTCAAACCACTGAGCTATCCCTCCCCTCAATCTGTTCTTTCCCTATTGTGATTTGTGTTCTTTTCCCTCATGTTAAGCATCTGGTCACAATTTTTTTTTTTTTTTTAAAGGGAAGTCTGAAACAAAATAGGTGTTAAAAAAACTCAGCCCTCTTGATCATATCTGTTGTTAGTTCTCCTTTCCTGTCAAGTAGTAGGCCTACACTTTCCTTTCTCTCTCTCTCTCTTGCTCCTAAAGTATTTATAGATTCCAATCTTCTTAACTTTTATGGCCCTTGCTTGATGATGAAATATTTAAAGTAAAAATTGGAGATAAGATTCAGCTGTGAAGTTTGAATCTGGTTCAAAATCTATCCTTTTCCCCAAAGTTGGATTGGGCTTGTTTATAATGTTGTTAGTCACATGGGCCTTGACTAGAAAAAGACAAATTAGTCCTTGTTGATATTTTTAGAGTAAAACCTTCACGTTTCCATCAGAAACATTTGGGCATGTGTAAATAAGGAGACTAATATTTCCTGAATGTCTTGCGTGGGAGCACCTCTGAGTTGTAGACTTGATTCGTTATATGACCACAGAATTAACAGCCAACATAATTTACAGCATGAAATTGCATATTTCCTACTTGTTCAGGTTACAGTATACCCTGCAGGTACCTACCTTTCTTATGATAGTCTTCATTTCCACTTCTTTCCTCCCGTCCCTGGCTTAAAAAACTGGAATAGCCACTTTTGTTTTTGTAAACCCCTAATATTACACCTTTATAAAGGACTTCACATCATTAGCAAGAAGTCTAGCATAATGTGCCCAATTGTGACCCACACAACTCCTGCTGATGTAAATGGGAATTCTACACATGGAATGACAGCATCCCAAAGTGGCACTTCTAAGATTTAATTTATAATTGCACCACATATCTGGAAATTGCAAAATAAGGAATTGTATTTTCTCTTGTTCGTAATGAAGGTTTGAACACTATTCTTTCTTGCTCATTTGAGACACCAGTCTGGATAAATGAACTTCTTGCCCACTCATTCTAATAGACCAAAGAGAAATGTTCCCACCGGAATGTGTGCTGTTTCCAAGTACTATGTGATTATGCGGCTATTTGCACATGTCATTTTTCCATTTGTAAAGCTGCAGCACATTCCCCTTTTAATGATTCATAAATGACCAGTCAGGGACTTGGGAGAGAGGGCAGCTGAGAAAATTGACGATAAAGCAAGAGGCTTTTGGAGGAGGCCCTGTGGAGCAGAGATGCTATTCCAGTAGAGGAGTCCTATAGGATGGGTGCTTTCTCCAGCTGTGAACCTCCTAATGTGTTCAGGAAAGGGGCTTCATTTTGCGTGTTTTAAGAGTTCTGGTAGAGAGGATTCAGAGGAGTTTGGCCCATTTCTTGCACACGTTAAGTGCTGTGCAATTTAGATGTGCCTGTCCTGAAAAGCTGCCTGCAAACTATGCAGGCTGATAACCCGTTGTAAGGGATCTGCCAGCTTGATTACTTGGAAAAAAATGAAAATTTTATTTTTGTTCAATTGGGGTCCCACTCTTTTTGGGACCCAGCCAAATTAGAGAGTTTGCATTTGGAGAGTGTACCTCCTTCAGAAGCTATCAAGCTAAATCAAACCTAAATTTAGGCTGTCCGCATATTTTAAACACAAGTGTACATGCCAGAGGGAAAAATCTGTAACCCACTTAGTCCAGAGTGGGCCTGTCTGTCACATTTATGATTGGAAAGCCCAGAAGTTGAAATAGGTAGATCTGCAATATGGAAGTAAAGCCCTGGAATCACTTTCTTAAATGAAAAGCCTTATAATTTAACTAATCGACTCTTATTAATTTGACTTTAAAAATTGGTTGTAATCTATTATACTGCTCTCTTCAGTTATTGTTTGACACTGAAAAATGCCTTGTTGTGTGATCGTAGCATTAAAAAAAGTATAATTCACCCCCTGTCTGTGGGTAAGGAGGACATTTGCTGTAATTTCTTCCCATTCTTCTGTCCTCCACAATTGGAAGCCCTGGATCAGAACTTATATAGGAACTGACTCTTAAGTGAAATAAAGAAGAGAGGATTTTCATCTATGATTATAGATCACTTTCTTTCTCTTAAACACAGCAGTCTTTCTCTTCTTTTTGCTAGCTAATGGTGGCAAATAAGTGCTGTTAGGGCATGCTATTAGTTTGCTGAACTGCCTCATTCACAACACTCATCAGTTCTGTGAACTTACTCTCCTGGCCTGAAGAGTCCCCCAAGTTGGTTCTCAAACCTGTCTCCTGTTTACTCCACAAGGTCAGCCTTTTTAGGCACTTTTGTGACATTTCAGCTTGTAGATATATTAGTAAGGACAGATAAAATGAACATATGGAACTGATTATTTTTCTGGCTGTATGAAGTGGATTTTTGTGCATTAAGCATAATATTTTTTGAATACTTGAAATGAAACTTTTTTCAAGTAATTTTAAGATCAAAATACTTCTAACTCTAGTCTCACTTCGTGCAGTGTAAGTTGGACGTGCTGTAAGGTTTAGTGTTGGTTTTATACCGGTATATGACATAAGCACAAATGAATGTTCTAAAAAATTAGCTGATATTTTTTTAAAATGCAGACATAGGAAGAATAGTTCAAAGGCCCAGTCCTGCAGTCCTTACTTGTGACTTCACTGGTATCCTAAGTGTACCTTTATGTAACTACATTTATATAGTTTTTAGAGTTTGGAAACTTCTTTTCTCTTTGCATCATCTACCTTTGTTGGAGAGCTGACAAATTTAAACTAACCTTTATTATTAAATGGGAAGCCTAGGTGAAATTGGTAATCAAAATGAAATATAAATAATTCTCAAGAGTCTGTGGAGCCTGTGGGTGGATGGACTTGGCACAAATGTTCATACTGGTATGTTAGATTTAAAAGTCCATATGGAGCTGATTATTTTTCTGGCTTTCTATAGTAAAGTTTTTTTTTTTTTTTTAAATACTTTTCTCTCTTTATTTATTTATTTTATTTGGCAAAAGCTTTTTTTTAAATGTTTGAATTGAAAAGGAAAATTGAGTTTAGAAAGAACTAAAGAAATGTTTGTTGAGTTATGATATGATACAAATTTACAGAAAAGAGTTCCTCCACTGTGTCTACTTGGCTCTCTTTTATTTTGTAAATGCAGCTCAAGATCCCTTGCAGCTGGGACTAATATAGGCTCCAGCTGTAACTTTTGTTGTTGCTGCTGCTCACATGTCCGGTGATGGTCAAATCTAAGTCATTGTGTGGAAATTCAGTAAAGGAAAAGGGTAGGGTGGGAAAAAAGTGACTCTACAAAAATATTCAACTAAAAGCAACAGGAACTAGGAGTCTCCATTTCAGGACTTTGCCATAAATCCCATCCGGAAATATTTAAATCCCTTCAAATTTTGTTTGAGACTTTAAATAGCTTAAATGTGGCATTTCATTTTATTGTTTAAACAAAAACATAGCCAATTAACACACATAGAAAAGTACATAGTTATTAGAAGACAGATGGGAGGTATAATACAATAATTTGTAGGAACAATGTTTTAGTACATGTGAAATCCTACATTTTCTAAAGTACTACTGCTGAGAGATCCTACAAAATGACTATTCAAGGTGGGATGTATCTAGGGAACAGTCAGGATATAAAGTTTAATTTTTGTTGTATTGTATTTGTTTCAACAGTGTTTCTGTTTTGTACAGAGTAAGTGGGTAAGGGAAGAAACAGGAGGTGTATATATAAAGGATTCAAATTAGCATGCAGTAAGCATCATCTTCCCAACTGTGTAGAGGATGCCTTTTGGTCAAGATGCAGTTCCATACTGTAGCTATATTGAAAGTGAATAGAATTATTTTAATAATCATCATTAAAACATGGTATCATACATTTTTGTCTTTCAAAACTGTTTTTAAAAGGTCAAATTTCTCAAGGTTTCCTTATAATTGAAGACAGACTCCTGTTTCTTTGGGTACTTGAGACCAGTACTGTGCATGATGGAAATACACAGTTGTTTAGGAATCTGCCTCTTTTATTTCTTTCTCAGACATACTTTTGCAGACAGACTCCTTGAAATGACCATGCTAAATTTCAGGATGCTCTCTTCCTTTATGATTTCAGTTGTTAATGCATTAATTAAGCAGTTTATGACAGCGCCAGTCAAACTGTATGAGACTTGTAGTAACATAATATCTGAGGCCAAATTTACCAGAAGAACTAGCTATTAGTATGTAATCAGAAGTGATTTGTGTTTATAAGCTAAAATAAAGGAAGGTTTTTAAACAATACTGTTGACTTTTCAAAGGATGGTGTTGAAAAGTATTATGTTCACACGTGCCTTGGCTCTTATTGTGAATTATTTTTTTTGGGGGGGGGGGGGGGGGAAATCTAAAAGAATGTGTGGCCAGTATGTTGGCTAAAGCCAGAAGACAGCCTGCCATCCTGCCCTATAGAACTAGAATTTGGGAGGGACTACAGGATTATTTCTTCTTCCTGCATCAGTAGAGTGCTACAGGGACTGTGATCTGTGACTTCAAGGAGGGAGTTGAAGGGTGAGGAAAGCAGCACAATTTGCAAAATACCTTTAACAGTTGACCAAAGAATTTATAGTAATATCAGTTTTGTTAGTACAACAGTATTGAAAGTAATGGCTTGAAATTAAGGAGATATCAAAATACTTAAGAATGATAACTTGTTGGATCTGTCTTATTATCCTGAGTTGCTGCTTAGGCTAGGTGAGAGCTCTTGAACTCAGGTTTCGGGAATTCAATCACCATTTAGAACTGTAGGAACAAGGGAGTTCTGTTTTTGTTATAAGACCCCTATAGCATTTTTCTTTAGGCTGAACTTTTGTGCAGGGTGAATATATCTTCCTGGAGACTAAATTAATTTTACAGAGTTGCTGTCAGTATGAGGTTTGTAAATATACCTCCAAATTTGGCTCTTTTAATTGGCATTTTCCCTTAGAACTGACACTTCTTTTGTTTTTAGACTTAAATTTTATGGCACAAATGATGATACTGTTGTTTCACTATACTTGCATTGAATAGTGCATATTGCATTATAAGGTTCCAGCTTTAAACATTTATCTAGGAGGCATTTGTTCCTTGTCTCTCCATTTTTTTAACTGACATAAATTGTGTTGTGTAAAATGTTAGAAAGTAAACCAGTTTGCCTCATCTTTTTGATATTGTGGCAGTAAAGTAAGCAATGTTTCATCATTCCTCTTCTAAAACAAGAAAGGACTGATACTCAAGAAACACTTAAGTCTTCCAATATTTAAGGACCATATGCTTCTCTTTAGCTGCTCAGGAGCCTAAAAGTAATTTTCAAGTTAACTGTTTCCTTGAAATGTAAGTCAACAGTCCTGATGCAGTATGCAAGTACACCTCTACCCCGATATAACGCGACCCGATATAACACGAATTCTGATATAAGGCGGTAAAGCAGTGCTCTGGGGGGGTGGGGCTGCGCACTCCGGCGGATCAAAGCAAGTTCAATATAACGCGGTTTCACCTATAATGCAGTAAGATTTTTTTGCTCCCGAGGACAGCGTTATATCGAGGTAGAGGTGTACCTATTGTCATAATTCAAGTATTAACTGTACATTTACCCGTGTTGAAAATCATTACAAGGTAGCAACTACAATAAGAGATTTAGTTTTAAAATCTACTTTATATAAATATTTAATCCATGTGGTTAAAATGTTTAATAAAAATCTAAAATAATTGCTCTCTAGGAAAAATCTATAAATTGAATAAATATAAACTTACTTAATATGGAGGAAACTTCTTGAGAATGTGTAGTAGTTTCACTGAGGTGAGAGATGTACTGCTATCAAAATGCAGTTTAAGCATTATAAACTTTAATACTGAACTTGATATGGTACATCAGATTTTTCACAAATATAGATAAATTAGAATCGCTAATATAGCTAATAAGAACATAAGAATGGCCATACTGGGTCAAACCAAAGGTCCATCTAGCCCAGTATCCTGTCTTCCGACAGTGGCCAATGCCAGGTGCCCCAGAGGGAATGAACAGAACAGGTAATTGTCAAGTGATCTATCCCCAACAGGTGCACATGAAGTGGTGCTTAACTTGAGCTGACTGAACGTTTAGATGGAATCAATAAAATGTTCAACATAATTTCAAATATCCTGCTATCTTCTCAAAACAAGAAGCTACACTGAATACGACTATTCAGAATGCTGCTTCCAGTACACCAGCAACAGAGTGGGAAGCAGGAACACAAAGCTAGTTTTTCCAGGTAATTTTGTTTTGTTTATACAGAACCTTTAAACCAAAGTATCTACATTTTGGGTTGCTGGAAGTGGTTGTAAATGAATTAGGGGGCTGAGGGGCCCTAAAACAGCTAGAATTTCAGTTTGGACAAATTCTCCAAGCCTTCTGAATTTTGAAAGTTTACACCTCACCATCCTTCCCCTAACAACCCCCACCAATCCCCTTCATAGCCATCTGAGACACTGCTGGGCTCACTCCCATGCTAACACAAGTTCTACTTGCCTAACCAGAGAGAAAAAGATAACATAACCCCGCTGTTGGCATCCAGTACCCCAGGCCTACATACATTAAAATAACCCAAGACTGCTTCCCACACATACATCCATGTAGAGAACATGGATCACAACAGCATCTAGATATCTGCCCCCAATTCCCCCACCCAACACCCACTGGCTTCAGCTCCTCCAGCCACACAGCCATCCCTCCTTTGCACAACTCCTGTCTTTCCCCTATGCCATCCCATTTCCTTTGCCACTTCCTGGCTCCAGCCACCTTCTCCTTACTTTCCTGACTCTCCTGTTTACCCCCTGGTCCCATGGCTCTGGCCGCTCCCCTGTAATCATCTTCTGGCTCCCCAGCCCTCCCCTCAATCCCTGTCTCCAGCCCCCTTGGTTCCCCAAGGTCATCTCCTCTCCAGGGCTCCTGGCTCCACCCCCATCATCTCCTGGCTCCCCAGCCCTCTTTCCACTGACTCTCTTAAGCCATGGCCCATCTTTCAGCCCCCCCCCCCCCGAGCCACCTCTTATGCTTCTACCACTCAACCAGCTCCACCCTTATGTCCTCTACTCCAGCACCCCACTCCCAGTTCCACTCCTTGGTTCCTGCCTCCCCCATCAGCCCCTGGCTCCCCAGAGTGTCCCATGCCCCTTCCCCAGCTAATTCCCCCCCCCCCCCGGGCTCCCCAACCCCCTTCCTCCAGAGACCATGTCCCTCCCCAGCTCGCCCCTGGATCCCCTGAACCCTCCCCTATGTCTCCCGCCCGACCTCCCCCATCACCCCGCAGAACCCTCCCCTACGTCCCCCTCCCCATACCTCCCCCATCACCCCTGGGCTCCCCAACTCCCCGCCTCCAGAGAACACACACACCCCATATTCCTCTTTCTGCCTCCAGCCCCTGGGGCCTGCAGCCCTCACCTATCCCCGGGGGGGAGGGAAGGGGACAGTTTCTTAGGAGCTGCCGATTGAGCTCTGATTGAGACCGGGACGAGAGCACATAGGTGGATACTCTGCATGCACTAACAACGCCTGGTGGGGGCGCTCTTAAAGGGTTAGCGGCCCATCAGTCTGTTTGGGCCAGTGCGCATGCGCTGGGAGAGCTGAGAGACCCTTGTTGAAGGTGTCGGACCAGCGGGCTGAGGCTTCTCTTAAAGGGGGAGGCCCCGAGCGGGGAGGTGACTTGCCCGAGGTCACATGGAGAGTCAGTGGCAGAGGTGGGTATGGAACCCAGGAGTCTGCCCCCCCTTCCCCCCACTTGAAGAAACTCTGCTGGAGTCATGGGGGCTACTTGGGCACAAGTCTCTGAGCGGTGCGTAGCTGGGTGCCATGTGCCCCTATGCTAGTGGTGGGACCACATGGGGGATAACTGCCTACTACTGCCGCCCCTTCATCTCAAATGGGAAAGGCCTGTGCTGGAGGTGGAGAGAGTTCAGACCTTGGTGAGGACCTCGCCGGGGTGATTACACATGCACAGAATCACAGGAGAGAAACACCACGAGACCAATGCTAATCGTGCACAGTTACCACGGTGATGGGTGTGCAGGAATAACAGAGTGTGCTGGTCTGCAGCCACTCGCTTGCCCCTTGTAGAGACAGCTGCCTGGCATAAGCAAACATCTCCTACTCTGTCTTGCTGTTGGGGTCGGCCAGCCCAGATGGCTACTACTGTATTCTTCAATAAGATGTCACAGGAATCTATTGTTTCAGACAAAAGAGTCAAGATTCCTAAATTCAGTTTTTGGTTTGGCCACTGGCTCACTAGACACAAGGGGTTTAGTATATTCACTTACCTCCCAGAGGTTTTATGAAGCTGAGTTCATTGCAATGTGCTTTGAGGTCCTCAGATGGAGAGTACCAGGCATTATCATTAGTGTTAGATTCTGTCAAATGCACAGTTTAAACTACAGAATCTTCATTTTCCCTGCAGAGGCAGAGATTACAGGGACGGCAAAGGAGTCAAACACATAGAATTGATTAGCAATTTCCCTCCTCTTTATTGCCAGTCAATTGATCTGCTCCTCCTCCCACGTGGAGGTGGGGATGGTGCTGTACGGGTCCACGATCAGCTTGGTTTTAATTAGAACACGTATGAGATAAAAAAAAGTCCCTTTGATTTCCAATAAGGCCAGAATGTAACCTTAGAAGGGTAATAGTGGGCTAATTCTAGCAGAATGTTTGTTTCCTTACCCCCTTTAAAATATTGGTTGATTTTAAACCAATACTCATATTAACATAACATTTTCATGTGTGAGTCATGAGTCAAATGATTCAGCAAAAATTAATTGATTTATGTTTTAGCAAATATGCAGTTATAACACCACAGAATATACATGTAGGATGAATGTATTCTGTTAGCCAAGCCCCGTTCTTTCCTCACAACTGGCAGTTCATCAGCTTCTGCTGCTATATCTAGCTGCCTCTTGAGACTTTCTGGAATAGAGTAAACACAGTGGTGACCTGCATTAATGAGCAATGAAGCGATGGTGTTCTGTGGTGTATGTAAGTTGTCACTTTCAGTTGTCATTAATTCCTATGGAAACAATGTCATCTGTTTTTATGTGAGCTAGCTCAATGTGGCATGCAAAATTGTATGCTTTGTCAAAGCATCTAGTAAGCATGTTTACATCAAAATTACATAATTGGAAAATATCTGCCCATTATTAACCAAGTATTTGGTATCTAAAATTGAAAAACTCTAATTTTAAGTTAACTTTCTTTTTACTAAGATATTTACTGTTTGCATTTCTTTTAGCTAGGACACTACAAATAGACTAGTGTTTTGTTGTTGTTTTTTTAATTTATGGTCAGTTTCCAGTCAGTGAGATTCTCTTGTCCTAGCACAATGGGACAGTAGGGGAAATACAAACCCTACAGATGGTTTCTCCTTGCACTAGAACTTAAAAAAAAAGATAGGAAAATTTCTTAAGCATTTATAAATCTAAATATGGGGCCAAATAAAACCTGACAGTGTCTTGGTAAAGTGCATCTTTCTTTACTAGTAACCATAGCAATTGGCCTAGAACAACTAAATCTAGTATACTGGTACAAATTTATCTAGAATATCCATTTTTTTTTGTTTTAGTCTGTCATTCAAGGATCAGAAACAATCTCCAGAAATAAACATAATTTCACAGAAAACTAATTTGTGTGAATTTGAGTTGCAAGAGTATTGTTCTAAACACCAGTAGCTTAAACTGGACATTTGGCTCATTGATAAGTGTCCAAATCCTTTGACAAAATTAAGGACCTAGTCCTTTAAATTGGTGAGAGTTCCAAGAATGGAGGATTGACAGATTGGACTCTGTAAGTGAAAAATCTCATAGAACTATTTTCTATAGGATTTTGAAACAGGCCTTAGCCAGCACTTTGATATTTTTTTTGGTCTATTAGCATTTTTCTTAGTGTTTCCCACTGGTCTAGTTCCAGTGGTGATAGCAACAATGGGGGAATGCTATTGTAGACTACCTCTGGCATTTTAATCACTGTTCTCTAATGTTCGCTACCAGGTTTAGACAACATGGCAGTTAAAATTCTGACACATGATCAGCACCATTGTTTTTACTGGTGAAGCTGCTCTAGTGCTAAGAAATAGTGGAAAGTATTAAGAAAAATTCCACAAGATGAACTCTAATACTGACTGCCATTATGGAAACTTCACCACTAACCTGAATTGGCAATAAATATTCCCATTTGCTGCATTAATTGTTGTAGCAAAGCTACTTACAAATAAATAGTTGGGAAAGAAATAGTGTTTTACAGAGATTAAAATCTGATCCATATCTGTTTTGCTTTAAGGCATTCATTGTTCATTTGTAACATTAAAGATGTTGCAAATATGTAAATATGAATCTTCCTATAATGCTGGCAAATTAACAACTTTGTCTTCCTGATTGTGCTATGAGAGAGCTCATACCAGGTACAGCATTAGTTCTAAACATGCAGATAAACTCTTCGGAAAGTTGCTTAGCAGAGAATAAATATAACCACGTTGTCAGTGAAGCTGATACTTCTAGTATAAATCATTTACTGTCACTTCCTCTCCTTTAGAAAAAGCAAAATGCTATCAATATTTCAGGAGTGTTCAGGTTTAATAGATCTGGAACATTTGGTCTTTTTCTGATGTTTCCAGTTCTGTAACAATGTTTGCTATTTGAGCATGAATGGATGAAGTAGAAACCTTAGTAGGAATGTTTATAAATGGACTTGGAAGGATGACAGTTTTATCAGTAAATGTCAATTTCACCATACACACAGACCAGTGAAAAAATATTTCCATTGGTGATGATTGAAATTTGCAGGTAAAGTAAGGGAAATGCTATTTGAGAATTTTTTAACATTTGATTTAAGGGTATTTATTTTGTATATTTTGACATGTGATATTGACTGTTTTTGTTTTTATGGCTATAAAGCTTTAACTTTTTGAATTGCAATGTCAACTGTCATTAATTATCTGACCCCTATATTTTCCTGCAACTGTGAAAATTTCAACCCCCAAAAGCTTAAAAATAAACATCGATATTATCTGTCAAAAGTGTAAGAAACTAAAAATCAAATCCTCCCAATGCATCTATAAATAGAGCTTGCAGAAGCTGGTGATTATTAGAGAGAATTTGCTAGGTGAGGGTTCAAGGTTGGTTATCTGCTTAGGGAAAGATTTTAAATATCTGTTCCTCAGCTTCCTCTGTTGCAGGAGAAAGTATGTTTATATACCCTAACTCAGAGTTATTGAGATGACTTAGAGCTCTTCAGATGAAAGGTGCAATAGAAATGCACATTATTGCTTGTTTAGCACCTAAACATCTGTTTGAGAGAGAGTGATTGTGACTGGGGTCCTAGTGGGGAACTGCAAAGGGTGGGGCAGACAATCCCCACAAAGCTGGTGGATATTCCAATACTTAAATTCACCAAACCAGCATAAAACAGCTTCTTTATTACCTTACTGGCTACTCAGAAATCCAAACAACATAGTTCCCTTAAAGTGATCCAGCCTCAGGCCTCCATCCAGGTACCCACATCAAATAGGATGAAAATTTCTGAAAATCTTACTTCATCATATAAAAGAAAAGGTTCTACCAATCCCAAAGGATCGGACACATTACCTCCCAGGTTATTGAATATTCCAGATCGTACCCAAATTCACGCTACAGCCAATTCTTATTAACTAAACTTTATTAAAAAACAGAGAGAGAGTATGGTTAGAAGATCAATATACATACTGACATGAGTTCAATCCATTGAGGTTCAGATTCATAGCAGAGCAGAGCTTCATAGTTGCAAAGAGTTCCTTTAGAATTCAAAAATAACAGGAGTACTTGTGGCACCTTAGAGACTAACAAATTTATTAGAGCATAAGCTTTCGTGGGCTACAACCAGTTCGTAGGTCATAGTCCAATGTCCAAATCTCATGTTCAGGGCATACCAGTATAACTGGGACCTCAGTCTTGCGACTCAGACTTCCCCGATGAAGTCTAAGCAGATCTGAAATGTCAGAATCAGGACTGAAGGATCTTTTATACAATTTCATGTCCTCTTTGAAAAGTTGGGATTTCCTCGGGAACAAAAGGTAATTAGGATGACTTTGAAGGAGGTTCATCACCGGTACTTAACTATACGAATTAACATAGGGCCATTTGCTTGTTCCTCCACCATTCGCAGTACATTTCAAAGAGAGATGAATACCGAGATATCCCATGTTTACAATTCATTTAAATGCTAGGATCTTCTTTTGACCTCTGAATTATCAGAATACAGCATAGATCGGGACTGTTGATTACATTACCCTACTCATACATATGTAAATACACAAAACCACAAATATTATCTCCCCACGTGTCTTTTGAGGGTTATTTATTTTGAAGTGAAGAGATTGCCACAACACATAGTAGAAGTAGTGGAGGAAAGCTTACTTTGGAAAGAATCTGGTTATTCAAATTAGAAAATGATCAGGACACCAAAGCAGTCAGCACTGTTCTTGTGAAAAATCCTTTATTTAACATAAAGATACTTCAGAAAAATAAACTAAGTTGGTTGTTTTCTTGTTTGATAAGTGTGCCTTTCTTTAAACATAATGACCTGATCCAGCAGAAATTATCGGCTTTGGTCACAGATGAACCATGGAAGGCCAGGGATGCTGGCCTTGGAATATAATATGATCTATCCAGGGGAACTATCCACTTCCATCATCCCACCACAATGAAAGTCTTCCAAATTGGGATTAGGGAATTGCCAGACTGGCTGGGGGATGGAAAAATGATGACAAACATTTTACACACACTATAGAACTTTTTACTTAGGGATCTCAAAACGCTTTACAAACTATGAATTAAGCTTCGTGACTCCCATGAGAAGTATGTAAATGAACTTCTGGCCCCTTTCAACTACCTGTGCTTGGCCCTTCCTGTCACCACCTTGTGGGGCAATCCAGCTTTTAGGCATTACTTTAGTTTTATGGCTGAAGGAACCCACTCTGTACGTCCACCTATCACATGAGGAAACAGGCCGGTTTTGTGTCCAGTCTCTCCTCAAGCTAAAACTAACCTGGAGGAGGAAAATAAATCCTATTCCCCTCAATTGGATGAGTAGTCCCACCATGGGTGGCCTTTTATGTGCCCCCTTTATTCCCCTCCCACCCAATTGCCATCTTTTGGTGCTCGGTTGGGTGGTGGTGGTGGAAGTAAACTTCAGTATTTAGAGTCTATCGTTTCTTTGTGGCTGAGCTCTGGAACTAAGCAGATAGCCAGAAAGCATATGCTTGTACTAGTGCCTCTGAAATTTTGCCCCACGGACAAATGTCAACGGGAGCAAAACTTACCCCCATGTTTTGATGAGATCCAAATCCTGCTCTTAGGAAAGGGGCAACTACAAGTAACTGCATAATATTTCGTTACATGGTTACCAGTGAGGGGGGACCCTTGAAAGTAGCCTCCATAGCTGTGTTGCCAGAAAGACTCATGTGGCTTCTGTGTGGTAGCAACTGTGTAGTCTACTTTTCAGCTAGATAGGGCTCTGTGGTGCAGGATCAGAGCCTACATATGCAGTCATGGTATACAGAACAAGAAGAAGCCTGTTAAGCAACAAAGGCCAAATCCTGGTCCTGTTGAAGTTAATAGGGCATTTTGCTATGGACTTTGGGTCTAAGACTTAGTTTTGAAAACCAGTAAGTAGCATAGCTGAAATCAATTAATGATGCATGTGTTCAGGACTAAAACTTGCCCATTGGTTTTGACAATAAGAAGACAATATGAAGAAATGTAAACAGATGTTTTAAAATGGTGAATCCGTGCTGACCCTTTCAGGGTGGCAGAAAAACCAAGTGGCTTATGGGGAAACTTGTGTCTTCAAAAGCCACATCAGATAGTAGATTATAGGATAGTCTGGGCCTATCCCATGGAACGCTAAGGGCAAGGTGCACAACAGAAATGAGTGGAGATATGTGTAGGAAGGGGAATTAATGAGCTAGGCAGGGAGTTAGTGACAGATTTTGGGGTGAAAAATATGGGAGGAGAACTGGAAGGAAACCTTTGTAGCTGAAGCTTTGTCTTGCAGCAGCGTAGGAGGGAGCTTGCGAGAAAATTAAAACAAAAATCCCTTAACTCTGTGGCATAATGTTTTAAAAACAAATACATGAAACTGAGCAATAGGTCACTTACAAACCAAAACCACTTTTGTTTTGTCTTCACTTAAACTTGTTATATAGTACCTTTAATGCCTTTTTTTAAAAATTTTATTTTATTTTAATTCATTCTGGTACAAGCTGTTCCCCCCCCCCTGCCCCCCCCCCCCCATTCATGGCTTGTCTTCCCTTTTGTGCTACTAAAGGTTGAACCTTTGGTCAGAAAAAAAATTTCGTGCTCTGTTTCTCCCTAAATACTTTGGCTTTGGGTTCATGCAGTTTTGAGCAAACAGAAGCTAGAAAGTCCACCAGCCTTACTTACCTTGTCTGTGGGAGAGTGAAAAAAACAAGATAAGGGAAGTGTTACTGTAAATGTGAGGCAGTTCTGCAGAAGAGGAATATCCATTGACACCAGTGATGGGAGTGATTGTGTTTCCTCCTTTGCAAAAATGAGATGTTCCAGTTTCCATTTAATTTATCATGTAAGTTTGAACAGCAAAATAATTCTGGGAGTACACAGAAAAAAAAAATAGTGTCATGAAGACAACCTCAAAAGATGGAGTCCTGTGGGGTCAAATTATGTCAATAGCAGCCCGCAGTTTAATTATTCTGAAATAGGTTTCAGAGTGGTAGCCGTGTTAGTCTGTATCAGCAAAAAGAACGAGGAATACTTGTGGCACCTTAGAGACTAACAAATTTATTTGGGCCACATGTACTCCTTGTTCTTTTTATTCTGAAATAGCTACACTATTCTACGCTTCTGCCTTTGTGAGAAGTTCTGTAAATCTCTGTCTGTCTTACAAAATGTATAGCTGAGGTCAGTAGTGCTGTGTAACATTCAAGACTGTTTTTTGTTTTGTTTAATAGATCTTTCCTATAATTTTAAATCTATTATGGGATGGCAGGCTTCTTTTTATTTTGTGGTAGTAATATCTGTCATTGGCTTTATGAGCATACACTCTTTTCCTAGTTCATATTTGAAATGTCTTATCTAAAATAATTCCCCCCATACACATTTGCTTGTATCTCACTTTTTGAATACCTCTGTTGAAGCACCTCTTGTACAATTCCAAATGTATGTTGGGGCAGGATGGGGGCGGAGGTATGGGGAGAGACAGAGGGTATGTTCTTTGAAGGGGTCAACAAACGTGGACAAGGGGGATCCAGTGGACATAGTGTACTTAGATTTCCAGAAAGCCTTTGACAAGGTCCCTCACCAAAGGCTCTTACATAAATTAAGTTGTCATGGGATAAGAAGGAAGATCCTTTCATGGATTGAGAACTGGTTAAAAGACAGGGAACAAAGGATAGGAATAAATGGTACATTTTCAGAATGGAGAAGGGTAACTAGTGGTGGTCCCCAAGGGTCAGTCCTAGGACCAGTCCTATTCAACTTATTCATAAATGATCTGGAGAAAGGGGTAAGCAGTGAGGTGGCAAAGTTTGCAGATGATACTAAACTCCTCAAGATAGTTAAGACCAAAGCAGACTGTGAAGAACTTCAAAAAGATCTCACAAAACTAAGTGATTGGGCAACAAAATGTGGATAAATGTAAAGTAATGGACATTGGAAAAAATAACCCCAACTATACATACAATATGATGAGGGCTAATTTAGCTACAACTAATCAGGAAAGAGATCTTGGAGTCATCATGGATAGTTCTTTGAAGACGTCCACGAAGTGTGCAGGGCAGTCAAAAAAGCAAACAGGATGTTAGGAATCCATTAAAAAAAGGGATAGAGAATAAGATGGAGAATATCTTATTGCCCTTATATAAATCCATGGTATGCCCACATCTTGAATACTGTGTACAGATGTGGTGGTCACATCTCAAAAAAGATATACTGGCATTAGAAAAGCTTCAGAGAAGGGCAACTAAAATGATTAAGGGTTTGGAACGGGTCCCATATGAGGAGAGATTAAAGAGGTTAGGACTTTTCAGCTTGGAAAAGAGGAGACTAAGGGGGGATATGGTAGAGGTATATAAAATCATGAGTGGTGTGGAGAAAGTGAATAAGGAAAAGTTATTTACTTGTTCCCATAATATAAGAACTACGGCCACCAAATGAAATTAATGGGCAGCAGGTTTAAAACAAATAAAAGGAAGTTCTTCGTCACACAGCGCACAGTCAACCTGTGGAACTCCTTGCCTGAGGAGGTTGTGAAGGCTACGATTATAACAGGGTTTAAAAGAGAACTAGATACATTCTTGGAGGTTAAGTCCATTAATGGCTACTACCCAGGATGGGTAAGGAATGGTGTCCCTAGCCTCTGTTTGTCAGAGAGTGGAGATGGATGGCAGGAGAGAGATCACTTGATCATTACCTGTTAGGTTCACTACCTCTGGGGCACCTGGCATTGGTCACTGTTGGTAGACAGGGTACTGGGCTGGATGGACCTTTGGTCTGACCCAGTATGGCCATTCTTATGTTCTTATGTATGTTGCCTATCCTTCAACATCCTCTTCTGAAAGTAGAAACTGGTTCCATGTTGAACAGGATCTACACAGTTGTTTTCATTTTTCTTTTTCTTCTCCTGATTTATTTCATATATATTTATTGGGATCTTTGCATGACTGATATCATAGGAACACACTTGGCATTGGATTTTGGTGGCTGCAAGGTGCTTTGTAATCTGCTTCCAGTCAAAGACAAATGTCAGTAATTGTATTACTTTGTACTAATATTCCTTAGAGTTCGGCAGCTTGATATATTGTTGTTAGCAAAGGATATAGCTTCTAGTGAACTGTGCAGAAATGTTTGTCACAACTGATGACATTCATGTCATTTATCTTGAATGTATTCTATCCAGAGAAGTTGCTCCAGTCATTTCTGTTTAAATGTATAGTTTGAGGAGAGCTGTATAGTGCCTAAAATGCACTCGTAGTCTGAGTGATCATCTTTTGAATGATCTTTTTTATAAATTTAAACAGGGTAAGGCATTCAGCATTCTCAGGCAATGAGGGACAGAAGATGATAATCTTTGTCTGATAAAATACTGATGTTTTGCAGTATTAGACGCAAGACTGCATTTATGTGGAGATGGGCGTGAAGAGTGAGAAGGATTAAAATCTAGCTCTGAATGTTATGTCTAGAACCCATTTCCTGTTAGAAGTTGTACAATTAGGTATTCTGGTAACAGAGTTCACACTAAGTGGAAAACTGTAAAAGCTCTCAAAAGAAGTTACACTTTCCTAGTTTACTAATCTGGATTTAAACTAGAAATTTTTTAGCATGCTAAGTGGTATAGTATAAATGTTTGAAAGACTTGCAAAAATATGTTTAAAACTTGCCTAACTGAAATTCTGTCTTCCTGCAAGCTTTTAAAACTAAGCAGTTTTTGTTTGTTTGTTTGTTTTTTTAAAGCTATTGCCAGCATTGTCTATGTGCTTGGCCTCAGGTAAAAGCAAATTGCACAGTCATAGAAATTCGAGGTGGAAAAAGGCCTAGTAAGATTGTCTAATCCAAACCCTGCCAACCTGGGTTTTTTTTGTACAGTAATACACTTTCTAATGCTTTAGCAGGCAAAGTCTTAAATGACCAAAGTGTAGGATGTTCATCACTTCTCTTTTGAAGACTATCCCACAGGTTAAAAGATCTCACTCTTGCATATCTACTTTGTTTTTGTCTGCTGTCACTCATGGTCTCTTGGCATTACTACTAGAACATTCTCTCACTCTGGGCTGCTAAAATATGATTGAAGTGATAAGGTAAATCATGTCCTTGACCTTGACATGGAAGTCATTAAAGAAAATTCAGAATTGTCCTATCATTGTACTCGTGAACAAATAAATGTAGTGGTAACATCATTTATTTTTTATGTAATGTACTATGAACAAAAAAGGCTTTAAAATGTCTGACTTTCAATGCAAAATTAGGTAACATTATTCTCCCCTTCCCTTCCATAGATGCATCCCTCCTCCCCTGAATTGAGTTCTCCTAAAATTCTGTGATTTCTGCAAGCTTCTGCCATGTAGCTTGCATTGTAAATTATATATATTGTCAAACAGAATATATATATATATATATATATGCAATATTGGATTCTGTTTGACAATATTTTGCTGGTCTGATGCCATCTAAATGGAAGGCTTAAGGACTGATTTATTTTTGTAATGAGAATGTCTCTGACACTTGCATTGATACTGTAACCACACTGAGCCAATTGTAATGCCAGTAGTAGGTTTTTCCATTTCTCTTTAAAGTGGAAAACCAAAATAAATGGTGCAGTAACCAGTTTCCATATTTAAATGGCTGAAAGTCAAAGGAAAAAAAGGAGGTAATGTGAATTCACCCATTGTATTTAATATGGCAGAAGTATGTATTTTCTTGCATATAGTACTTGCATGGTGAGGTGCTTTGCTTATTTACATTAACCTGAAGTTACTGTTTTCTCCTCTCCAACAATAGTATATTGCGGTAATCATAGAAGTAATGCTGATCACCACTGTATGTCTATGCAGTAGACACAATGGAGTGGTGATTCAGAAACAGGCTGAAGTTTTATAGACTTGTCCTCATATACTTGAATCCGGTAGACAGGATGGATTTGATTTAAATCAAATCGATTTAAATCACTAGTCAGGAAGACTCGATTTAATCAATGATTTCTACATAAAAGTGCATTATTGTTGGTTGTTATAACCTTAATACATATCCTTCACAACTCCGAGGTGGATGAGATAGATGAGACCCAAACTGGATCTCTTTTACGGCCTGCTGCCATTATAGATTTTTGTGTCCCTGGGCCCAAAAGCTTTATTTTGGGGCAGCCCCACCATTTATCTAAAGTCTCTAAATGGTCATTTTAAAACCCGCACTGATATTGTAACTGCATTATAGATTTTCCCTTCTAGAACCTAGTGAGAGAATGGTATGGTATTTTAAAGAAGAACCAAGATCTTTCTTGAGAATTTACTAGGCATGAGACAATGTTACTACTGGAGAGAGAGGATTAGTATTTTGCACTCCACAGAAATGGCAGATGAGGTCTTAGAACCAGTGCCAGTCCTCAAATCCTCCCAGCGGGCCAATAATGTCACTCATGCCACCCAGAACCTGCCCCCCAAAACTCTGCACCACACCTGCCTAAGGCTCTGGGAGGGGAGACTGCAAAGGTGTTTAGTATTTTTCAAAATAGTGTGATAACCTCAGCAATGAATTGTCTTCCTTTTCTTGCCTGAAGATTGACCCTTTGCTTCATTTTTGCAAATGTTTTGGTTTTTCTAATGGAAATGTGATTAAGCATTAACAAAAGGATAAATTGCTGAAATATAAAACACAAAACCAGGAAAAATGCAACTTAATCATAGTCATCAATACTGTCTGTTTGTGGTAATTGCTAGAAGCATGGTCAGGAATAGAAAATATACATGTTTTTTTCAGTATTAAAGACTTTTTGTATTAATAGTGTAATTAGAAGTGGCAAAAAGAAAGGATAGATGTTTCCTTAGCTGTCTCTAAGAAGTTCAAGAACTGAACCAATGATGACCAGGTAACATTAAAATCCACAGCTATCTCTTGTCTTAATAAGAGCTTATCAAGGATAAAATACCTTGGGCCTCGCCCAAACCATCTCTGTGCAGGCAAGGTGTACATCCGTTGAATGCCAAAAAGATGGTGTTAAAATGTGGGCTGCAAGGAATAAGGAATTTCTTAGTAGTTTTGTGATTTCCCCCCCCCCCCCCCCCGGTGCCAGATAAGCAGGAAAAGGCATGTTTATGGGCTTGTTTACACTACCCACCAGATCGGCGGGCAGCGATTGATCCAGCGGGGGTCAATTTATTGCATCTAGTATAGCGACGCTGAGCGCTCTCCTGTCGACTCCGGTACTCCACCAGAATAAGAAGCACAAGTGGAGTCGACGGGAGAGCGTCAGCTCTCGACTTACCGCAGTGAAGACACCGTGGTTTGTAGATCTAAGTACGTTGACTTCAGCTACACTATTCAAGTAGCTGAAGTTGCGTATTTTAGATCAACCCCGTGTGGTAGTGTAGACAAGCCCTATCGGTAATTTACTACTTTTTGTTAAAATATTTTTGTGTCCCTGGGCCCAAAAGCTTCATTCTGGGGCAGCCCCACCATTTATCTAAAGTCTCTAAATGGTCATTTAAAAACCCGCACTGATATTGTAACTGCTAGGTTCTTACTGACCTCATCTGCCATTTCTGTGGAGTGCAAAATACTAATCCTCTCTCTCCAGTAGTAACATTGTCTCATGCCTAGTAAATTCTCAAGAAAGATCTTGGTTCTTCTTTAAAATACATCCTGCCTTCAAGTTAGACTAAACCTATAGTACATCTCTTACTGTGTTGATTCTTGGTTTAAAAAAACATCCTCAAAACCCACAGTATTACCAAAAAAAAAAAAAGAGAGAGAGAGAGAAGCCATTATTATTATAATGAGCTAAAACCATCTTAAAAATTGGTTTGAACTGTGTGGGCATTGTGGGGTGCTGCTCTACTTTAGCTTCTCAGTTTCATTTTGTGAAGTTGTGTGGGTTGTAGGTTCTTTTCTGAGTGGAGAAAGCTGTAGCGAGATTTATTTTTTTTTGGTGCCCCCCCCCCCGTCTCCAAAGCAATCTTACTAGACTTTGACCTTCCAACCTCTTCTGAGCTACTAACTCTCTCCCTGCTGCTTGACTAGTAATGTTAATTTGATCACTATCTGACCATATGAAAAACTTAACCAAACCCTAATAAAATGACCAAAAAAGGTAAAGAAATAACCAGTTAATTGGTTTACAAGAGTTTATTTCCTTCCTAAAGTGCAGTTACCCTACGAATTTATGATAAAGTACATATAAGAGTAACCCAGATTATTTTACCCTATTTTTAATATACTAAATCTGATGAGTCCTCCTTACAGAGTAAATCACTTTCCCAAATTCATACATCTAAAAAGTTTACAAGTCATGGTAGAGGGGAACAATGTTTCCTCTGACTTCCTGAATATACACTTGAATGTGCCAATAGAAGCAATATCAACTTGTGAAGTTCTTTTCATATTACTGGAAGAAATCCAGATAGGCCAAATAATGATTGATTGTGATGCTTATAACAAGAATTAAAATATCTCCTTCCCCCAGAATGAAATTAGGTGATCAATAACTTCTTGTAATGGAGCATTGTCTAGTAGTTACAGAATATGAATGGGTGGTTGGGAGTCTGAGGTCCTGGTCTAGGTTCTGCAGTGCTCTTTGTACTTTCGCAAAGTATAGTGGACACATTCCTGAATTCCTTTTTCCCATTGACTGAATGGTAACTTGGCATGTGAAAGGCATACTGCATTGTTCCTTGTATTTAGGAATATCTTCATCCACAACTACAATGTGGCCGCTGTTAGGATAAGGATGGAAGACAGCAGCTGTTAAACGGCACACAGTATTGCAGCACAATAGTCAAGGACAAAAACTGAAGACTACTGTGAAATCCAGCTAAGTTTACAGTAGGAATTTTGGGAAATCATGTTCTGTCTGCATAATAGAATCTGTCCAGGATGTTATCCTCCTACGAAAATGTCTATGGAGTCTTTAATGACCACAAGTGTGGTCACAGCTTTTGTTTATACATCTTGTCTAAAAGCTTGAAAATACTCTGTTGATTTAATAGAATAGAAGAGGGATTGAGGGGGGTGGGGTGGGAGTGGGAGAGACCACCCTGAGACTATCTGTTCAGAGGAATGGACTGGAATGGCCAGTTTTGTTCCAACAGCTGTATACATGTTAATTTTCCATGCGGCATACAGTTATCAGGCCAATAGATGCTGTACAAATGTAGTTTTTGGACAAGGAAGGGCTTATTGATCTTACATATTGTAAATATCAATATACCTATACTAAAATATCAGCTGCTATAGCTAGCTCAAAATCTGTTAGATCACTTTTTACTGGGGATGGGAATACAACTTCTAACATAGTACTGCAGCAGTTTGGGGTTTACTTTTCTCTTATGAGGGAGATGGGTTTTAGGAAGAGTATTAAGGAAAACCTTTATCCTTCAGAAACAATGATGCCAGTTAACTCCACGATTCCTATAATTTATTTTGTCTCTTAAATTGGATTGGGCAATAATTTCATGTTCTATCTGTTACTGGTTCATATGTTGTTGTAGGATCTCTGTTTTGCTGGCTGGGAGCTGCTTTACTCTCTCTTTCACAGACTTAACTCTGGAATCAGTTACAGGGGAGCAGGGCACAATTATCCTGGACAGGGAGAAAGAAAGACCAAATGTAAGGGACATAGTTTAATTAGTCCGCAGCTTTATTACTTAACTTATCTGGGAACTAACCAGCAAAAGTTCATGCTGTACAGGTCATGATTTCTTCCTCCATCATTTCCTCTGTGGTGGAGGCAGGGCCGGCTCCAGGGTTTTGGCCGCCTCAAGCAGCCCCCCCCCCAAAAAAGCCGCGATCGTGATCTGCGGCGGCAATTCGGCAGGAGGTCCTTCGCTCTGAGCGGGAGTGAGGGACTGTCCGCCGAATTGCCGCCGAATAGCTGGATCTGCCGCCCCTCTCCGAGAGGCCGCCCCAAGCACCTGCTTGCCAAGCTGGTGCCTGGAGCCGGCCCTGGGTGGAGGGCTGCTATCATCCCCACCCTTCTGCACAGCTGGTCCCAGCCCACTGCTGAGACCCCTCCTTACCTCTCCTATTATGAAGGCTAAGGGGCAGGGGAAAAGGGGTTGTCTCCTCTATACCATACGTTAGGAGCCCTAGCTTCTTTAGGGGCTGCCTTCCCACAAACTCCACTTCTAATTCCGGTTTATCAGAAAACTGGACCCTAAGTGGAACAAGTACTAGCACTGGCCACCTGCTAAATTGTGACATCTTTAACTTTACCTCCTGACCTGTCCCACAGGAGCTCTGAGCTGCTATGGTGAAGGCAAAAAAACCCCCCAACAACAAACAAACAAAGAACCATCCTGCTCTGGCCATCTGTAAATGAGGGGAAAATTCCTTTCCAATCTCTAAAAAAGCAGCTAGTACAATTGCCCACAGCAGACCACAAAACCCAATCCTATGCTAATCCTAGGGGTAGGTGAGTGGAAGCTACTAACTGGGCATAAGAGGGGACTCAGGCCAAAGGGACAGGGGTGATATACCCTCCCCATGGTGCACATAGGATTAGGGTGACCAGATGTCCCATTTTTATAGGGACAGTCCTGATTTTTGGGTCTTTTTCTTGTATAGGCTCCTATTACCCCCCACCTCCGTCCAGATTTTTCACACTTGCTGTCTTGTCACCCTACATGGGATAGTGGCTTACCTGACCCCTACCAGCCTGCTCACCAGCTGAGGTGATGCTTCCCCTCCCAATTCCCAAAGGAGGGGGGATCCTTAAAGAAGGCTCTATACCCTTTTTTTCTACCAGTCCAGATAAAGCCTTCCCGCCTTGAGGTTGCATTCTCACATCTCAGCCAATGAGTGAAGACTGAAAGACAGGCCAACAAGTAGGATTTGCTAAACTAAAGAATCCACCCCAGGCTATTTGCATGGCATCATCAATGTACCAGAAGTGATTTAATCTTTGCTGCTGAAGAGTATGGTGAGATCAAAGATCTGGGCTTGGAAAAGAAAGATTAGATTTCTTTTTCTATAGTGGGATGTGTTCCTAGTCGTCTCTCGCCTTTGGGGCTTTCTTGCTCCTACTGGTATGTGTCACATTCTTCTGTAGACATAGCTGTTTTGAATATATTGCATTTTCAAGGGTACTGAAATATAGATTGTTATTCTCAAATTATTTCTGAAGTGGTTTTCTTGCAGTTCTTTCCTTTATGTGCAAATAGGGGTATATAGGATTTTTTGAAGCTTTTTTTCTCCAAAATGGATCAGTTGAACAGCTAATATATAAATAACTCCAGCAGTTTTTCAGGTGCTTACCAAATAAGTATGAAGACAAGATCTCACCACCTTTCCAAGAAGTTATGCTTTAGAGAGACCAAGTACAAAGGATGGTTGAAATAAATCATTGGCAAACAGAAATATAAAATGTTGTGGCTTGCACATGACTTATGGATTCCATTTATTTTGATGTTTTACATTTTAAGTTGTCAGCGTTCAAAAAATATTGGTGGTTTGGTTTTCACACTTTTTAGGCGGGCTTGTGGAGAGAAATGCATATTTGATGCAAGTCTCTAAAGACTAGAGGCTTCTGGTTATTTTTTCTCTCATGTGTGGTAATGATGCTATCACTCTCTTAAACTTTAATTTGGTATTTGTAATACAAGCTGCAGTGTAAAACACCACTGTCTCCAGTGGAGTTACTGTAGTGAACTACAAAGGTGTGGATTGATTACATGATTGCTCTTAAAAAATCTGTATTAAAACTGTACTGTCATTTGAAGTAACTTATGAAGGGTCCTGTTTGGTATTTTTTTTCTGCCTATGATGTTGAAAGTTTACTTATGGAAAATTTACTTCAGGTGTTTAAAATCAGTTAAACTGATTTGAGGGAAGATGGGCCAAGTGGCATGATCGGATTTAAAAAAAAATTCACTATGCTATTTTTATAAAGAGCAATATCTATTTAACTCTAACCTATAGGGTCTCAGCTCTTCTGTATTTTCTGTATATCTATCTCCTTCTCTTTAGTAACTGGCTAAGCATATAACTTGGACTGTGAACAACCCTCTTAAACTTCAGTAAAAATTTAGTTAATATATTGACTTCACATTTACTAGTCTGCAAGATTGAGTCTTCATGATAATAAATTATTCAATCCGAGCTAACAATATCTTTTACATTAACATGGAAAATTGCCCTTGTGTAAAGATTTGAAGATAACCTCAAAATGTGATTGTTGCAGTTTACTCACTATACTGAAATATTTTTTCCATCAAAAAGTCCATGAAGGTTTTTGTTTGGCTTTATTGTTTAAATGGACACGTTCATTCCTCCCACCCTGTATACGTTGTGTTCAGAAGTGTTGAGCCTCAGTCATTTTGGAAATGACTCAAAGATGATATCTAGAAAATGAGTAGTAATGAGTAATACAGAAGAAAGACGTAATTTTGTATTCTGAGAGACGCCTATGTATAGTTCCATATCTGTATCTAAGTTTAAAAAGGAAAAACACGTGTTAGTTAACAGAATTTCAACTACAGAATATTCCCAGAATGCTGCTTGCACTCAGACAAGACTGCCTCAAGCATCTTCATTTACATTGTTTGCAGTGTTGTTGTAGCTGTGTTGGTCCCAGGATAATAGAGAGATAAGATGGGTGAAGAAGAGTTCTGTGTAAGCTTGAAAGTTTGTCTGTTTCATTTATAGAAGTTGGTCCAATAAACGATATTACCTCACCCACCTTGTCTCTTCGTTTACAGGTCAAGAAGGTATGTGGATTATTTAGACGTGCTGAAATGATTTGACAGTAGAATGTTTATTGGAAGTCATTGAGGTCTATTGACTGTAACTATTTTGGATATTAGGAAACACTATTTCACTAGGAGGTTGGTGAAGCACTGGAATGAGTTACCTAGGGAAGTGGTGGAATCTCCATCCTTAGAGGTTTTTAAGGCCCGGCTTGACAAAGCCCTGGCTGGGATGATTTAGTTGGTGTTGGTCCTGCTTTGAGCAGGGGATTGGACTAGATGACCTCCTGAGGTCTCTTCCAACCCTAATATTCTATGATTCTAACAGTGGATTTGGAGCCTACTTATAGGATCATTTTAGTCAGCTTGCTGTGAAGGCACAAGAAATCTGCATGCCAAAAATCTCAATGACATTTTCAAACCTTTTAAGCACAACAGCAATTTTATTTATTTATAAATGGGAATTTATTAAAGGTGCTGATTCCACTTGCAGTTGATACCACAGTGGCCACTGCTATCTTTCCAGAAGAAATGACTTTCTGCCTGGCATAACCTGCGGTGCCGATATAATGGTGGCAGGCACCTTCAAAAAAATTAAACTAGATTTGCCTGCTATTTTGTTCGGAGAAGACTCTAACATCACTGTGGTGACTTTTGATCTAGCTAGTACTGTTGCAAATATTTTTTGTGTGTGTGACTTTAATTATTTTGAATTGAATGATATCAGAGGGAAATACTACTTTGGTGTTTCTCACATTGAAAAATGACATGTTTTATCTATGATAAACCTTTTAATTAATTTAATCAAATTTTACGTATTCATATGGGCCTCCCATTTCAGTAGTATCTGAGTGCCTCACAGTCTCTAGTGCATTTATCACAACCATTCCCTGAGGTACAGAAATACTATTATTCCCATTTTACAGATGAGGAACTGAGACACCGAGGGACTCTGGGCTTGTCTAGATGGAGGACGTGTAGCAAGCTGGGGTGCAAGCATGTGCTAGCCTGCCATGCACTGTCTGTCTGTGTGAAGCCTGCTACCATGCACTAAAAAGTTCGGCAGTGCTCATTGATCTACTCTGATGGGATACTCCTAGTGTGCTGTAGCAGGATCCACACGGACTGTTAGTGTCTGTCATACTAATGCACTGTAGATTTATGCCCAGGTTGCCACACACGCTCCGTCTAGACAAGTCCTAACTGACTTGCCCGAAGTCCCACAGGAAGTCTGTGGTGGAGCAAGAACTACTTTAGTGCAAACTTGGAACCTTTACATTTGTGCCTGCAGTGCCCATACAGCGGAGTTACAGTGCAGCACTTTGATGTGCACTGCTATTCACACCCCCTTAATCCGAACTGCAGGGCAGTGTAGACAAGCCTTAAAGCAGCGGTTCTCAACCAGTGGCTAGCAGGCTGCATGTGGCCCAATTAGCACACTGCTGCGTCCCAGCTCAGCTGTGTGCTATAGGCCAGCCCGCATGGCAGGGTCCGGGTTCCCGGCTGCCCTGCTGCCCAGCATGGCGGGGTCTGGGCTGCTGGCCTGCCACACATGGTGGGAGTCTGGGATCGAGGCTGCTGGCCGGCCCTGCAGGATCCAAGCTCCGGGGCAGCCGCCTGGCCCTGCGAGCTCTGGAGCAACCACTGGGTATCTGGGGTGGGCAGCCGGCTGGCCCCATGCGGCGTGGGTCTGGGGTCCATGGTCGGGGCTGCTGGCAGTGAGGCACAATGCTATATAAGTTGAGGACCACTGCCTTAAATTACCCTGTTTAGGATCTTCTTTCCCTGTTGATTTTTCTCCTTTTCCATCCGGCAAATGGATAATTTGTGATTTCCCAGGGCAGCAGAAAACTGTATGAATCCATTTGGTTTTACTTTTCTTCTTGTGCGACAATATCATTAATCATATAAGCATTGATGTGTCTGTGTCTGGGAACAGCATGTCTGTGTATTGCTGCTATAGAGCTATAAGAAGAAATGAAACACTATATTTGAAGATTCTACAAAAATAATGGAGTAATTCTTTTCCCTATACTGGACAGCCTGAACCTACAGTACTTAATTCAGGCATAAGTCCTGTCAATTCAGAGTAGAAGTTTAATTAGTTTTCAGTGGAGATTTGACTCTTTAACTTTCTCAGTCAGGTATTAAACAACATGAAACTACCAAGAGAAACTGTAACAAGACTAATGCAACATTCTGCTGTGTAAAGAACTCATAAAGGCAGCTAATGTAATGATTTTGTAATTTACTGTGAAATAAAAAGCAGCAGCTATGTAGGATATCTAAATATTTTATACCCTTTTAATTAAAATTGTAGACATTAGATTTCATTAATTTAAAATTTAATTAATACTTTAAATTGTTACTGGAACTGTGACTTCTTAACTACGTATATGTTTTTGCAAACTATAAAAATGAGGAACCATATAACACAGCAAAAACACTTTTAGGGAGACTTGAGTGAACTTCCCAGCTAAAAAACTGACTTTCTGATAGTTGAGATTATATAACATTCATTTCATTTTTATTAGTCTAAATCAGTTAAATAACTTAATCTGAAGAGTGTGTGCACGTGTGTGTGTGTTAGACTGCTTATTAAACAAACTCAAGATTTTTGGCAGTTCTAAATCTTAAGACTTGTATGTAAAAGACAATACATCTCTTTGTAAAGCTTGATGTAAAATGAATGATCCTGTGTTTCAGATGTGTCAGTATCTGTTCTGAGAAATTTTTTTAAGAGGGGATGGGTTTCCAGTGAGAAATATATAGGGGAAAAAACAGGCAAAAATTTTTTTTTTCTTTTTCTTTTTTTTTTTTTTTAACAAAAGACTTGACCATTTCCTAAATTGCAAGTAATATAATCATGTTTGTACCTGGAACAGTTAAATGAGATCACTTGTTAGTAGTGGCTTATAGACAATGTTGCCATTTTAATTTTGTATTCTGTTGAGAATATATATAAAAAAATTGCAAACTTTTACAATTGGAGCTTGACCATTGACTATCAGAAGAAGATATACTTCAAATTTCAAATATATTTAAAAATAAACCCAAATCTTTGTTTCTGGTCTGTCTCTATAGCCTGCTAAATGCATGTGCATTAGAAAAGGAGAAGGCTTTTGCCATTTAAAATTACTACATTTGTCACACATCTCACTTGGTGCAGAACCCTTGCTAATTATTGTAATAGTTGCATTTTACTGAGCTTGTGAGGCAAGCTGCTTTGTCATCTTAATTAAAACAAAAACTTTTCCTTGAGAACAGCTAGCATTCAAACTGTTAACCACAGTACATGAAAATCAGAAAGAAATGTGAATACTGTTGCTTATTGAGCACTGACAATGTCTTTAGTGTAGTACAAACAAATGAGATGCAGCCCCTGCCTAGGATGCTTACTAACGAGCAAGGAAAAATGTGATTGCCCAGAAAACAGCTGAGATATTATTGGAGCAATAGCTCAGGTTTCCTGCCTGCCAGACAAGGGCAACAGGGGAAGTAGTGGTGGGCTGAGGTTCAGCTGCAGATATATACAGCACTGTGCTTGCATCTTCAGTAGCAATTACTTTTATCAGCAGGGTAGCAGTCTTATTTCAGTATAACTAAGTAAACAGTGAGAGAAGTTGTTTTAAATATGGCAAACTTTTAAAAATGTTATTGTAAAACACTGAATATATGAGATGCTGTGTTAATGTTTTCCAACTGTGTCCTTATCTGTAATGAATAAAAATGTTACCTGCTGATAAAAGTAATTGATATTAAAGATGCCAGCAGTATTGCAAGTACAGTACCTGCCATACAAAGCAACCAAATAAAATTTAATCTTGTATCCTGGGGCTGATTTCAGACCACATCTCCATAAGGAGCCTATATATAAATATTGTAATTATTTCCTGAAAGATTTGATGAATGCATGTACTTTACAAGTCATAATACATTTTGTAAACCTACATAGGGTAATTTTAGGAATCTCCTTTTTAAAAAATACGAACAACTTTGGCCCATCGCTGGTATAATTCCAATGATTTCTTTTATGAATTTGGCCACTTAAGTGTAGACCCAAGTCATAAGACCCATTATATGATAATGAGTCCCCAACAGCTGTATTGCTTTCTTTGAATGCTAGAATCTTTTGGGGGTGATGTTAATTCAATGAATTGCCTTAGTTATGATTTATAAAGTGGAAGTTCAGTAACAATGGGTATATGCCATTTTTCCCCTCATATTTTTAGCTAAAGCATTTTCTTGTAAAAATTGCTTTTCTTTAATTTGTCTGCGATTGATAATAGTATATAAATTTGCTTTATTTTCAGTACCGGATGATCTCTCCATAGAAGAGAGAGAAGAACTTTTAAACATTCGTCGCAGGAAAAAAGAACTAATTGATGATATTGAGGTAATTTATTTATCTGTCAGATAAAGATGCAAAGAAGACTACATCAGTACATTTAATGTTATAGCAATATGTTATGATGTATTTATAATTATATATTGTTTGGTAACATTTTCAAAAGCACTTAAGTGACTTGAAAGTTAATTAAGTTTAGATTCTTAAGTCATTTAAGCGTTTTTGAAAATTTTACATAGTGATTTAAGAACCTAAATCTTACTGACTTTCAGTGAGACTTAAGGCTTGTCTGCATGAATGATTTCACGGCAAACTGGGGTGTGAATCTACTCTGCACTACCATGCTGCAGACTAACTGTTCATGTGCACTGTGCTGACATGCATTAACAGTTTGTTGATGCTCTTTGATCTAACTAGTCATGTTTCAAAGAGGAATAGATTAAAACACATTACAAACAGTCAGTCCGTGGCAGGCTAGTGTGGGCTAGATTCACACCCCAACTTGCTGTAAACTAATTTTGTAGACAAGTCCTTAAATTCCTAAGTCATTCAAGCACTTTTGAAAATTTTACCCTGAATCTGTATAATACATTGTGTGTATCTACATACACTTCATTTGTATAGTTAATACTTCATATACAGAAATACTGGAGATGATTGTGGGAAGTAGTGAATTGAGATATTGGAGGAGGGAATTTTCATACTGAAACTTATAATACTTGTATTGGCAATGAGACTATGAAAAAGGATAAGAGAAATACACTATGAAAGATTAAGAATTTGGCATCAGTGGCCAGGAGAGATGGCCCTAAGCAGTGAATTTTGGACTGAGAGTCAGAACAGAATCTCAGCATAAGTTGCTTTTGGGAGGAGGTTTTTGGATCTAATGGTCTGAGTAGAGCTCAGTGACAAGAGAGCCCAGTAGAGTTCTAGTGACAAGATACAAATGTCTATCTATGAATTAATGCTGGTGTAAAGTTCAAACCATATATCCCAAATGGGCAACAACTTTTATTGATTCCTGTTTGGATAGCACAAAAAATCCCACTGCTATTTATTGCAGAAAACCCTCACCACCATTCTGCATTATGATTAATTTTTGCAAAGGCCGGTAATAAAAGGGAAGAGTAGGGACCACATCTAGAAAAGTATGATATCTTCAGCTCACCGTCTTTGCACGTGATATGTGGCCTTCTCCTCCTTCCTTTCCTTGCTAATCTAGTCATATTACTATTAGGATGTCCCAAGTAAGATTTTCAGTAGAGCCTCTCTTTTCCACATTGAGTTTTCAAGCTAGAATAGAGGGCTCTGCTCTTTTTTAATACTAATTCTAGCGAGCCCTGATTGTGCAATTCTCTCACAGCTCTACTGACTCGTAAATAAAATGAAATCTACATTGATCACATTAACTTTGTTTATGGCAGAGTGAATATCTTTAAAAATGCTTTAATACTGGTTGGTTAACTTACTTTCCTTTCCTTCTTTTGGCAGAGGTTAAAATTTGAAATAGCCGAGGTTATGACAGAAATTGATAATCTGACTAGTGTAGAAGAAAGGTAAGTAACTCTGACAAGCATTCCACTCAGTAATAAGATACTGGCAAAGGTGTTTCAGGAACAGGAAACAAAAATTGCTTGTGTTACCAAAAACTGGATATTTATAAATCTTTGCTTGGCTTGTTTTAAGATCTGCAGAATCCATTTAGATATCATACAGCTTTTATTTTGCCCTTGCAGAAAGATGGACTTTGATCTGATCTGATAGAATTTTCCATAGGTACTACCTGTGATCCTGTGAAACTGATAACTAGTGGGTCCTCTTTGTAACATGATTTTAAATAATAGACTATTTTTGGTTGTCACTTTTTGGAAGTAAATGCCTTATGATACTATGATTTTTTTTTTTTACTACATAAAAATAAAATATTAAAAACAAAGTTGAAAATATAAATAAAGTCAGAGAGTTTAAATTATTGCGTTCAGCAAGAGCAGCTGATAATCTTTTTTTTCTTTTTTTTTGGTCTTCCAAATGAATAGCAAAACTACACAGAGAAATAAGCAAATAGCTATGGGAAGGAAGAAATTCAACATGGACCCTAAGAAGGTAGTACAATTTGTATTTGTCAGGATTTAAGTTATTGTTAATGATATTATTTTTGGCAAATGCAGACCATACTGGTGGTAATCAATTAAAGTTAAATTAAACGGTGCATTTTAAAACTCCCCAAACATTCATCAGGACACTTTTATGGTCTTGCAAAATCATCATGAAGATGGGCCCAAAATCTAATGGTCTCCACCCTTTACTACAATGATAATGAAAAGAATAATAATAAATTATATATCTATTAGAGCAAACATCTTTCTTGTAGTCAGAATTTTAAATACAGTAGGTAAGTTTGTCAGTATACTCATTGTAGCACGCTTGCATAGAGACCTGATAACACTTGATGGAGATATTCTGTGTTGATGTGCTAAATTCAGTCCTAAAAATATTTTACAGTTTGGTCAGAAGTTTGGAGCCCTTTGTTATATAGTCTCCTACCTGGCTTTTTAATTTGTGCTCACAATTAACTGCTCATATAAACCACTACATTTATATACACAAATGCTAATGTGCAATTAAGTGCATTCATAAATAGCACTTACATAAATAATTGCAAGTAGAAACATAGTAATCACTTAAAAAAATATTTCTTAGCTTATTATTTGAAGAAATGTATGTCTAGGGTTAAGACTGATGTGAAGACATCATTTAGCTTCTCTGCAATGTCCTTATTTTCCTTAATTGTTCCCTTTTCCCCCTCATAGTCTAGGACTCACCAATTCTCTTGCAGGTGTCTCCTCCTGATAAACTGAGAATTTCTTGTTGCTTTAACATATCTGGCTAATTGCTCTTCAGATCCCTTCTTTACCCTTCCTAATTTCCATTGTGTATTTCCCCTGATGTATTGTTTACTGCTTTCTGAGTTCATTAGGATTGGATTTTGAGTAGCTGAATGATATCTATATTAACATCATATTTTTCCCCCAAAAATCTTCCTTACTAAAGCTTGGGGTCACTGTGCTAGTTTTTGGTACGATTCCTTCTCAAGAATGTTGAACTTGAATATATTTGGATGACTTAATGGTTCACTTACAGCAGTGTTTTCAGTTAACAACTCTGTATGTTACTTAGGCTATTATAACCTATAAATTGTCTTTTTCTTCTAAATAATCTTATTTAGATTAATAGGCCATAGTTTCCTCTTTTTCACCTGTATCTTTTGGCGGGTGTTTTTTTTTTTTTTTTTTTCTCCTTTCTGTTTTTGTTTTGGGGTGCCATGCTTTCAAGTGTCCTGTTGTTTTACTGCCTAGAAGGTTTGTGGCCAAATTGAAAAATGAGTTCAGGTACTTTTCTTGCAGTGATGGCTATAGTTCACAGGTGGGTGAAATTATTCCTATGTGTAGAAGTCCTGGCCACATTTCTACTATAACATTATTTATCTGTTGGAAATGGGTTTACATCAGCACTCTGAAGCTGTAGTCTGTGAAACAGCGGTGGTCTGCAAGAGCTGGGTGGTCACATGGTGCTGGCTTATCTTTGCAAGTGCTATGTTGAATTCACGGGAGCTAAAAATACATTAAATACTTTCCTAATGTTGCTCTTCATAGAAGTAATTTGCTATTGTTGCAACAGGAATATTGTTTTTGATCACAAATAGGAGAGAAGGCAGTCTGCATGATCAGGAATGTGAAATAAGTGGGATAATTGTGTGAGCACAAATGGAAGGGGAGGTGACTTCACAGAATGGTCTTTTTATTGGATGGGATCCACTCTATTCAAAGGCCTGGTCTACACTAGGAGTTTATGTCGAATTTAGCGCCGTTACATCGAATTAACCCTGCACCCGTCCACACCACGAAGCTATTTAGTTCAACATAGAGCTCTCTTAAATTCGACTTCTGTACTCCTCCAAAACGAGAGGAGTAGCGCTAAATTCGAAATGGCAATATCGAATTAGGCTAGGTGTGGATGGAAATCGACGGTAATAGCTCCGGGAGCTATCCCACAGTGCACCACTCTGTTGACGCTCTGGACAGCAGTTCGAGCTCGGATGCTCTGACCAGCCACACAGGAAAAGCCCCGGGAAAATTTGAATTCGTTTTCCTGTCTGGGCAGTTTGAATCTCATTTCCTGTTTGGACAGCGTGGCGAGCTCAGCAGCACTGGCAACGATGCAGAGCTCTCCAGCAGAGATGGCCGTGCAATCTAATAGAAAGAGGGCCCCAGCATGGACTGATCGGGAAGTCTTGGATCTCATCGCTGTGTGGGGCGATGAGTCCGTGCTTTCAGAGCTGCGCTCCAAAAGAAGGAATGCAAAGATCTACGAGAAGATCTCTAAAGCCATGGCAGAGAGAGGATACAGCCGGGATGCAACGCAGTGCCGCGTGAAAATCAAGGAGCTGAGACAAGGCTACCAAAAAACCAAAGAAGCAAACGGACGCTCCGGATCCCAGCCCCACACATCCCGTTTCTACGAGGCACTGCATTCCATCCTAGGTGCGGCCGCCACCACTACCCCACCACTGACCGTGGACTCTGAGGATGGGATATTGTCCACGGCCGGTTCCTCGTTGGAAATGTTAGCGGACGGGGAAGATGAGGAAGGAGATGAGGAGGACGAGGCAGTCAACAGCGCTGGCACCGCTGATTTCCCCGACAGCCAGGAGCTCTTCATCACCCTTACCGAGATCCCCTACCAACCGTCCCCATCCGTTTCCCCGGACACCGAATCAGGGGAAGGATCAAGCAGTGAGTGCTTTAAATATCTAAACATTTATTTTTAACATAACTGGAATATTTATATTGTTAGCAATGGGGTTTTCATTCACTCATTTAAACATATAAACTTTTATTTATAACACAACAGGAATATTAATAATATCAGCAATTGGGTGTTCATGATTTCTTTGCCTTAGGCAACTATTTAGTCCCAACTATGTAAAAAAAATCAAATAATGTCCGGATTTTCATGATTAGGCAACCACAGGACGCTCCACTCTGTAGTCCCTTGCAGTACAGCTACACCAAAATACGGTCTATATGTCCGGGAATTGACACAAAGTCCTCATGGGAGAGCTCAGCATAGCTCTCCTGGAGGTACTGCTCAAGCCTGTGCATCAGGTTCCTTGGCAGGGCGATCTTGTTAGGTCCACCGTGGTACGACACGTTCCCATGCCATGACTCTATCAAGTAGTCCGGGATCATAGCACGGCAGAGCATGGCGGCATACGGCCCTGGTTTCTGCATGCTCTCCCGAAGCATCCGTCCCCTGTCGCTCTCCGAGATCCTCATCAGCGTGATGTCGCACATGACGCCCTGCTTTGAATTAGGGAGGGGAATGTTAGTATTGGGACTGCTTTACAGCCACGCGATGGAGGCGGCAGAGGGGCAGCATACAGGGATCTTTCCCTGGGACAGCCGCGAGGTGGTGGGACAGGGGCAGAGCTCATGCTTCCCTGATTGCTGCCAGCAGAGAGTGGCATTGCTTTCAATGCGAAAGGAGCCCAGTGCTACTATTAAAGTTTTAAGCTGCCACAAGTCTACGGCTTACCATGTTTTCCTGCTACAAAAGTTGAGGTGTCCTGCCACGCTTCTCAGATCGCAACTGCAAGACCCCAGGCACTGAAGGCGAGGGCCAAAAATTCGACCTTGTCCTGAGTGCGCATGTGAAAGGTGCAGTGCATGGTGTTGTTCACAGAGAAAGACTATGTTCTTTGTTAGCAACTTCATTTATCTGTCTCAGGAATTCACTCCCTTTTTCCCATTCCCACAGACACATCTGCGACTGTCTCCCAACCCAGCCTGGCATCACACTCCCAGAGGCTAGCGCAGATTAGGAGGAGGAGGAAGAAGACGCGTGAGGACATGTTCTATGAACTAATGGACTGCTCACGAGCGCAGGCAGCCCAGCAGACACAGTGGAGGGAGAACTTGTCACAAATGCACCGAGCAGTCATGGAACGGGAGGAGAGGTGGCGTCAGGAAGACCAGCAGGCTACTCAAACCCTGCTTGGACTAATGAGGGAGCAAACGGAGACGCTCCGGCGCCTTGTGGATGTTCTGCAAGACCGGAGGCAGGAGGACAGAGCCCCGCTGCAGTCTATCTCTAACCGCCCTCCCCCGCCACAAAGTCCCACACCCCCCTCATCCAAAGTCCAAAGAAGGAGGGGCGGCAAGGGCCGTTAAAACTTTCAGTCAACCCCTGCAGACTGCTGTAGCACTAGAAGGCTCTCGTTCCACAAAGTTTGAAAAGTCCTTTCCTACCCATCTCACACAAGCCCCCGTCCAAGTTCCCCCCCCCCCTTTTCATGTGCGGTTCATAATAAAATATTTGTTTCTGTTAAGTACTGTTTCCAAGATTGTCTTTTAGAGGAGATTCTGTCTGAAGGGGGGGAAGGGGTTTGTTAATTGGACAGGACAGTCACCTTTAGCAGGCTACAGAGGCGGGGGCAGGTCCAGCATCAGGACACATATACAGTGCAGTCACCAGTTACCCTGGTCAGTCTGGGAGGTGGTTTTCATGTTCTGGGGGGCAGGGGGGTTGTTCTGTGACTTTGTGTCGGGGGAGGGCAGTTAGAGATCTTATGCCGCGGTCCTTATCCTGGATCACAGCCACGCAGCAGGGGGTCTGTAACCCTCCGCCCCCTGCCAGAAAGTCACTTGGCCGACACATACACGCAGTCCCGCCCAGGACTGCTGGCAGGCTCCGTTGAAACAACCAATCCACCACTGCGGAGCCTGTCATTCCCGGAGTTTAGAAGCATCATTTGCATCAGAACACTAAACCCGCCCCCCGCCACAGTCTGCGTCCCCGGTTTAAAACATTCCCGCGAAAACAGTAAGAAAGACAACGTTGTTCATTAACAAAACGGAACAGATTTTATTTGTTGGGAAGGTGGTGAAGGGGGAATGTAACTTGGAAGGATAGTCAACAGTAACTGGGTAAAGAAACGGGGGCAGGTTCAGCATCTGTGTCCACAAACTAAACAGTCACTGGAGACCCTGCTCAGTCAGGAACCTAGCTTTCAAAGCCTCCCTGATGCACAGCGCGTCCCGCTGGGATCTTCTAATCGCCCAGCTGTCTGGCTGGGCGTAATCAGATGCCAGGCTATTTGCCTCAACCTCCCACCCCGCCATAAAGGTCTCCCCCTTGCTCTCACACAGATTGTGGAGCACACAGCAAGCAGCTATCACAATGGGGATATTGGTTTCGCTGAGATCACAGCGAGTGAGTAAGCTTCTCCATCTCCCCTTGAGACGGCCAAAGGCACACTCCACCACCATTCTGCACTTGCTCAAACGGTAGTTGAACAGTTCTTTCTCTGAGTCCAGGGCGCCAGTATAGGGCTTCATGAGCCAGGGCATTAGCGGGTATGCAGGGTCCCCGAGGATCACTGTAGGCATCTCCACATCCCCAAGACTTATTTTGTGCTCCGGGAAGTAAAGACCTTCCTGCAGCCGTCTAAACAGACCAGAGTTCCTGAACACGCGAGCGTCATGAACCTTGCCCAGCCAGCCGACGTTGATGTTCGTAAAACGTCCCCTGTGGTCCACCAGTGCTTGCAGCACCATTGAAAAGTAGCCCTTTCTGTTTATGTACTGGCTGGCCTGGTGGTCCGGTCCAAGGATAGGGATGTGAGTCCCATCTATAGCCCCACCGCAGTTTGGGAATCCCATCTCGGCAAAGCCATCTATGATGAGCTCCACGTTTCCCAGGGTCACTACCTTTGATAGCAGTACCTTGACAATTGCCTTGGCTACTTGCATGACAACAACCCCCACGGTAGACTTGCCCACACCAAAGTGGTTCGCGACTGACCGGTAGCTGTCTGGCGTTGCAAGCTTCCAGAGGGCTATGGCCACTCGCTTCTGGGCAGTCAGGGCTGCTCGCATCCGGGTGTCCTTGCGCTTCAGGGCAGGGGACAGCAAATCACAAAGTTCGAGGAAAGTCCCCTTCCGCATGCGAAAGTTTCGCAGCCACTGGGATTCATCCCAGACCTGAAGCACTATGCGGTCCCACCAGTCCGTGCTTGTTTCCCGTGCCCAGAATCGCCGTTCCACAATATCAACAAGACCCATTGCCACCGTGATGTCCTGGGCGCAGGGTCTCGTGGTTTCTGAGAGCTCTGAGCTACTCTCCGACTTCAGGCCCTCACGGTGGTGCCGTAGCCTCCTCTCCTGATTTCTCTGCAGCTGCCTCTGGTAAAGGTGGATGAGAAGCTGCGAGGCGTTGAGAACGGCCACAACTGCAGCGATGGTCGCAGCGGGATCCATGCTCGCACTGCTGTGGCGTCCGCGCTGTCACTGATCAGAAAAGTGCGCGAACTGATTTCCCGCCGGCGCTTTCAGGGAGGGAGGGAGGGAGGGCGGGAGTGACGGACGGATGACGACAGGTACCCAAAAGCACCCTTGACACAATTTTTTACCCAGAAGGCATTTGGGGCTCGACCCAGAATTCCAATGGGCAGCGGGGACTGCGGGAACTGTGGGATAGCTGCCCACACTGCACCGCTTCCAATGTCGACGCTTGCCCCGTTAGTGTGGACTCACAAAGTCTCACAAAGTCGAATTACTGTCCTTAGTGTGGTCACACACGTTCGACTTTGTAATATCGATTCCACATATTCGATTTAAGTGAAATCGAACTACTCTTGTAGTGTAGACATACCCAAAGTGTCTGCGAACTCCTAGTTTAAATTAGTGCTATGGAATTTTCAAATCCGGCTAATCTGTTACCCATCCTAATTGAACCTTTTGTGGGTAAGAGTTTATTATATTTGACTTTGTTTGCTGATTTGTTCCATGGGTACACTGAACTGGATTTGAAAACTGTTTCATTTGATGCAGTTACATGGTGTTGTTGTATATATCTTTTCAAAACCAGTTTAGCTTTGATCTCATGTGAACAGGGCTCTATATCTGTAAAGTTTATAAAATGCTTTTGGGTTTGTGTGAAAAGCACCATAGTATGTGAATTTGAAGTATGAAATCATAGCTGGGGCTTGATACACATTGTCTGTGGTGGATCTCGAAAGACAGTTCTTCTTGGGAGGTATAAAACTTTATGATTAACTCTAAAATATAAACTGAAATTCAAAGCTGATTTAATTGAAGTCATTAATAACTGACTAAGAAAAATATATTTAATATTTGTAGTGAATGTATAAATACATTTTTGTAATCGTGTTTTATGTGGAGAAGGCAAACTAATACAGCTGTCTCCTGTCTTAAATTAGTCAACAGAGGCTAAAGCAGTACAGAGAGAGACAAAGTCTAGAGTGGGAGTCAGGGGTATTTGAGTGGTCTATTTGACCCACTTCTTCCAGACACTGTTGTTGTCCCAGACAAATCTCCTCTTCCTGTCTATCTGCCTCTTAATTCTTTATCACCTCTTTTCTGCTACAAAGGAAAATGAAATTGAGTCCTGGTTTGCAGGGTATTTAAGATGACTGTTTCTGTGGATGGTAATTTGAGGATTTGGATTTGCAGAAAAGAGGTATTGTTAGATCTAAGAAACCTGATTAGCTTCATGAAGACAAGGGTAGGGTTGATGGGATGTCCTTATATTTCAGTTAAAATAGATACATTAAGACCTGTTTTGGAGATTATAACTAATTCCCCCTAGCCATTGTCTGTATGCGTTCAAAATTGTCTGATGATGAATCCACTGTACTTGTTACATACTTGTAATGAAAAAACAAGACAGCACATAACTGCATTCAGCCTTCTGTAAGGTACTATACATACATTGAAATAATGTTACCTACAATAGACTACTTTATCAGATCTAGAAGGCCTATATCCTGAATTGATGGCCTTTTTGCATAATTTTTCTGCTAAAAGGAAGTTTTCACCTATTCTAGCTTCTGTAAGAAAGTGAACTTGTTAATCTAGCATGCATAAGTGTCCCTAACTTTGCATTAGTTTTGCCAGTGTATTTTTAAATAATGCAGTAATTAAAAATCAAGAAAATAATATATTAAACTGATATCACAGTAATCTCAACTCTTATACTATACCACCTTTCCAGTACCCGGCCATCCTCACTTTCTCCTGTGCTGCACAAGAAAATGCCATTCTAGTCCAGCCACAATGCAAACATCAAATTCCTCACAATCCCACCTGAATGCAAAACTTTAATTCCAACCTGTATGGTAAAATATGTCCCCCATGGGAATACATATTCTATAGCAGAGGTTCTCAAACTGTGGTCCACGGACAACCAGTGGTCCACGAGCTCCATTCAGGTGGTCCACAGATAGTTCCCTCTAAGGTGCACACCTGGGCAGCCGCACATGAGAAAATGAAGCGTCACCCACCTAATTAGTGGAGCCGCACAGGTGTGGCTCCACTAATTAGGTGCCTGGACGCTGGAGAAGACGCACACGTAAGGTGCGGAGGTAGCCTTGAGGGGAATAGGGGATGGTGGGAGGTGGCAGTGGAGTGAGAAGAGGGGGTGGGGGAATTTGGGATGTGTAGGGCTGCGGTGGCCAGAGAAAGAGGCTACTTTCCGCAGATCCAGGGCTGTGGCTGCTGGGGAGAGATGGCCCTCCTTCCCAGCCCGGGGGCTGCTGCAGTGGGGGAGAGACCCCCATCCTTCCCAGCCCCAGCTCGGGGGCTGCCACGGCAAGGGAGAGAAGGCACATCTATCGCATAGAAAGGTAAGGCTACTGCTATTAAAATATGAGTTGTGTGCTTTTATTTGTAGAACCAAAAAAGTTAATTATTATAACTTTTTTTTATATAGCGCTTTTTTATCCAAAGCGCTTTACAATAGTTAGCTAGCGGTACAAACATTTGGAAGATCATTACGTGGCCCGCTGAGACCCTCAGCAATTTGCAAGTGGTCCACGGGAAAAAAAAGTTTGAGAATCACTGTTCTATAGTCTATAATGGGAATATAGCAAGTGCCATAGCAGATTACACTGGTGGTCCATCTAGTCCAATATTGTATTTCTGACAATGGCTAGTACTAGATGCTTTAGAGAGAGGTATAAGAAGCCCTATAGTAGACAGTAAAGGATTAACCTGCTCATACAGAAAGCTACTTCCTAACTCCTGCAAGTAGAGGTTGGCTTATAAACCAGGACTTAGCTAAACTTGTTTTTGAAAAACCTTACTAATGGAATTCTGGATGTCCTTACTGACCATAGAGATGTCCAGTCCTCTGTTGAATTTTGCTGTCCTCTATGGTATCGTGTGGCAATGAGTTTAACAAGCTAGTTACATTTGTATCCTTCCAGTTTAACTGAACTTCTCGATCTACTGTCTCTGTTCTGTTCTTTAATTTGATACCTTTCTCATGTCCCTTTTAAAAGTAAACGTTTCACAATCTTTTTCAACCTGTCTTCACACAAAAGCTTTCTCATGGCCTCTAATAATTTCCATCATTTTTCATGGAATTGTCTTTCTGCTATATTCTTTACAGATAAGGCGACCAGAATTGAACACAGTCATAGATGCATAAAAAAGAATGAGGCGCTAAAGATGCCAAAGAAAGGGAACTTGCAGTTTCATTACTGACATAGCTGTTGTTTCTGACGCTTGTCTGAAAGGATGTCCTATGCCCTCATATCAAAGGAAGCTCATTCTTTTAAATCAGCATAACCCCTGCTAGGTTTAACAAATTAGAGTATGAAGCATGGAAAGATGGAGGACCAGAGGTGCATAGAGTAAAGTATGTAGGTGAGGACAGGGCACAAGGACTAGAGAAATAGGAAAATAATTTTTGAGAACAGAAATAGGGTAACTGGGCAGTTCTTTCTCTTCCCTTTGTAGAGCTGAATTAGAGTGACAAGGGGAATAACTCTATTGCATGAGGATACAGACTAACACGGCTGCTACTCTGAAATCTATTGCATGTGTTTCTTTCAAACTTTGAAAATGATCCTATCCCGGAGGTATTGTGTGTGTGTGTGAGAGAGAGAGAGAGAAAGAGAGAGACGATGGAGTTTATAGGGACTGGTTCTTAGCTATAAGAGATTTAAAAACTTTTTTTTTTTTTTTTTTTTTTTTTCAAAAAGGGCTCATTTTAAAATAGTCTTTTGACCAGAGAAGTATAGAAAATTCAATCATCCTCTGAAGAGTTATGGTGTTACATTTTAAAGACAAAATTAAATTATTTAAGTATGGTAGTGATTTTAATCCTGATTTAAGTGGAAAAAAATCAACACTGCTTTAACAACTCCACAGTTACGACACCTCTGGAATGCATCCTTTAGAACTCCTACAGGATTTTCTGTGCTTGACAGATTTATGGCTTTCAGTGGTGGTTTGTGTTTTTTAAAGCTGAAAATGTCTGTATCCTGATGAACCTTATTTGTTCCTTAATTTGGAATAATCTCCTAATTGTCACAGTGCTCTTTTCAGACATGTACCAAACTTATTCTTGGAAACAAAAAGTTCATTTTATTTGCCTACGTTTACTCCTCTTTGGAGCATCTTTTTGTCTAGCTAAGTAGTCAACACATCCAACTATCAAGCAAAATTCAGGAGGATCATTATGTCTGAGGAAGGCTACTGCTACTACAAGATAAAACTGAAATATTTTCTTTGCAAAGAAATCATGTCTTTCTCTGTGATTTGAAAAGAGAGTCATAAACATCAATGTTCTATCCTGACACTGAAAGTAGTTTTTCCAGTGGCGAAACTTCAAGAGAGTGAATGGTCTTTCTGGCTTAAAAAAAAGCTTCAAGACTGAATGGCAATAGGTTTGCCCTCCTAAAGTAGATTGCAGTCAGCAAACTAATCCTCCCTACCAGGCAGGTTTGGTTTGTTTGCAAAAACAAACTAAATCAACCAACCATAAGAATATTTTCATGTTTCCACTAATGGCTTGGACAGTGGAAGGTAAAATTAGAAGTAGTACAGTATTTTTTCTTCCTCCCTCTCCCTACCTTTTCAAGGATGATGGATGTCCCGCAAGTCTGGAGGAGAACAACAATAAACAATATCCATTTACAGAAATGGAGAAGTTTTTTGCTTTTATCTCTAAAAATAACAAGTGGAATCTCAGGATGTGTTTCAGTGGCAAAGATTTTAATAATTTAGTGAACTCTTCCACATATGGATAGATTTCAGGACCTCAAAGTTGTATGGAGCTGCCATTGCTACTTTCTCCCAACATTTTGTTATAAATTTTGTGAAAGCAATGGAAAAATTAAGACCTTTTGTTAGAGAAATATTGTCTTGGAGAAATATCTGTCTGGGACTTGAGTATCCTTCTAAGAGCTAACACAGCATCCCTTTTATTCCTTAAGACTTCTATAATGTTAATACAGTTTTTGAAAATGTCCTTTCCTCATTTCTTTGCAGAAAGCCTTCTGGATTTCCCTAGAAACTGTATATCAAGGACTCTTTATCTCATGAGAATATTTAGGAAGTACAAAGGCTAAAAAGGCCTCTGAGGATGGACAAGCCAAAACTTTCCTGTCTCTTGACTCTCTATAGGGTTACTCTCTCTTGTTTCCTCAGCCCATCTCTGAATGAGCTTGATTGAAAGCTCATTAAATGAAATGGAAAGACACTCATTGACTTCGTTGGGCTTTATTTGCCATGATGGGATCCTCTCTTTGAATAGTTTAGTTCAAGCAGGGACAGAAATTAATTACCATCCTAATGCCAAGATTTCCCATAAATTCTCAAAATGGGATTAATTATCTCCAATCATAATTTCTACTGCAAGTAATGACTTGATGCATTCAGTCATGGTATTGCAAATTATAACAGATGCTTTATCTTGTAGTATGATGATAAGTAAATTATGTTGTCCCTGTATCTCTCTTTATGTGATCTCACAGATTATGCCCTCTGCCCGATATTAACGCAGTAACATGGACTGATTTGAATTTTGTTAAATGCTAACTCCCCTTTCAGTTTGCTTCCCAAGGCCAATATGGAATAGTTACTCAATTAAATATCTTTCTATATTTAAGGAATTTAAATTGCCACCTGCTGTTTCCAACCTTAGGAATTCCTTTTTCTGATCTGTAAATTAATTCTAGAAATTACCTACCTGACTGAACAGATGTCTAGTTTCGTTACCTGAAAGATAAATGATTTCTCTAATTTAATCTACAGATTTTTTTTTTAATGTGGAAAATGGTACAGATATGTATATCTCTGTGTATTCATCCCAAAATATCCTGGACAGTGTTCAAATAAATGTTTGTGAAAGGAAACATAATTCTTCTTCCTCTTAAATTTCTTTTCCTAGGGGATCCAGTTTCTTATAGAAAATGACCTGCTGCAGAACACTCCAGAAGACATTGCACAGTTCCTCTATAAAGGGGAAGGACTAAATAAAACTGTAATTGGAGATTACCTTGGTGAGAGGTAAACTGAAACAAATTTATCTCTTCTTTCGTTATATAGTATGTTTAAATACATGGAGAGTAGGGCTGTCGATTAATCGCAGTTAACTCACACGAACTAAAAAAATTAATCACGATTAATCGCACTGTTAAACAATAGACTACCAATTGAAATTTATTAAATATTTTTGGATGTTTTTCTACATTTTTCAAATATATTGATCTCTGTTGCAACACTGAATACAAAGTGTACAGTGCTCACTTTATATTATTATATTTGATTACAAATATATTCACTGTAAAAATGATAAAAGAAATAGTATTTTGCAATTCACCTCATACAAGTACTGTAGTGCAATCTCTTTATCATGAAAGTGTAACTTACAAATGTAGATTTTTGTTGTTATATAACTGCACTCAAAAACAAAACGATGTAAAACTTTAAAGCCTACAAGTCCACTCAGTCCTACTTCTTGTTCAGCCAATCGCTAAGACAAACAAGTTTGTTTACATTTACGGGAGATACTGCTGCCTGCTTCTTATTTACAATGTCACCTGAAAGTGAGAACAAGCATTTGCATGGCACCTTTGTAGCTTGCATTGCAAGGTATTTATGTGCCAACTATGCTAAACATTTGTATGCCCTTTCATGCTTTGGCCACCATTCCAGAGGACATGCTGATAATGCTTGTTAAAAAAATAATTCATTAATTAAATTTGTGACTGAACTCCTTGGAGGAGAATTGTTCTGTTTTACCCGCATTCTGCCATATATTTCGTGTTATAGCAGTCTTGGATGATGACCCAGCACATGTTTGTTTTAAGAACACTTTCACAGCAGGTTTGACAAAACGCAAAAAAGGTACCAATGTGAGATTTCTAAAAATAGCTACAGCACTAGACCCAAGATTTAAGAATCTGAAGTGCCGTCCAAAATCTGAGAGGGATGAAGTATGGAGCATGTTTTCAGAAGTCTTAAAAGAGCAACACTCTGATATGATAACTACAGAAACTGAACCACCAAAAAAGAAAATTAACCTTCTGCTGGTGGCATCTGACTCAGATAATTAAAATGAACATGCAATGGTCCGCCCTGCTTTTGGATCGTTATCGAACAGAATCCGTCATCAGCATGGACTTATGTCCTTTGGAATGGTGGTCGAAGCATGAAGGGACATATGAATCTTTAGTGCATCTGGCACGTAAATATCTTGTGACGCCAGCTATAACAGTGCATGTGAACACCTGTTCTCGCTTTCAGGTGACATTGTAAACAAGAAGTGGGCAGCATTATCTCCTGCAAATTGTAACCAAACTTGTTTGTCTGAGCGATTGGCTGAACAAGAAGTGGGACTGAGTGGACTTGTAGGTGCTAAAGTTTTATATTGTTCATGTTTGAATGCAGTTATTTTTTACAGTACTTGTATTCAGTGAGTTGAAAAATACTATTTATTTTGTTATCTACAGTGCAAATATTTGTAATAAAAATAAATATAAAGTGAGCACTGTACACTTTGTGTTGTAATTGAAATCAATATATTTGAAAATATAGAAAACATCCAAAAATATTTAATTGTTAATATTTAACAATATCTATTATTGTTTAACATCACGATTAATCGCGATTAATTTTTTTAATTGCTTGATTGCTCTAGTGGAGAATTACACTTTTTATCAGTCTCTCTCTCACCTTCACTGACTGCATGAGGTACATTGTACCCTGAGGGTTATAAAAGTTATATTGGGAAGTAAAAGCACTGTGCTATAAGAAGCTTTTTTAAAAATGGATGAATTATGAAAATATCACACATTGCTTACACAATTCATTACTCTGAAAAATAAAATAGGTTTTCTAGATTTGGTTATTGTGCAAGATTTAATGTCATAAACTTCTGGAAGGTTTCAGAATCATATTTCAACAATCTTGTAGTAGTTCTTAATGGTCTGCCCAGACAAAGAATGCTTCATGATGTTAGTAACTAGATGATGAGAAAATTGCTCATCATTCAAAAGGTTGGTGCCTAGACTAATGATAGTCAGCTGTTTTTATTTAGTGTTGTCTTCTTCCCTGCACATATACATCCTATTAACGTTAATGGGTATTAAGTAGGTACCTAAAGGGGAGAATGCATCTTAGCTTTTATCATGTACAGCACAATAAATATGCAGATTACTCCAGTTGTAATGCAGTACAGAAAGTATTTGTTTAAAAAAAAATTCAGCTGCAAAATTGTATCACTGGTAAAACCTGTAAAGTCATCTCTTTCTTCATTGAAAAGACTACAGACATAACTCTTGCCTGTATTTTTTATCAAAATCAGATGCCAGTTAGAGTTTTAATAGCCTAGTCACTTGGGCCCTACTCTTGTAAACTGATCTTCTCTGCCATAACACCCTTAAGCCCACATGGAATCTATTTACAGGATTGGGGTTTTAGCTTGCAGTTCGCTATAGGCCCTTAGAGTTAAGTAGGTATAATGAAAGTTTATACTGTAACATGGTGCACAGTATGTAGGAATTTCAACTTTTTGCATAAACATGAGAACTAGACCTCTGAGAAACATTCCAAACATCATTTTGAATATTTCAACTACAAGTAATGAAAATGTAGATTTTTTTTTTTTTTTTTTTTATAGATCGCTATACCTCCACTATGCATTATTAACTTAATCTCCATAATTACAATAGAGTTTGTGTAAAGTAATCCATGTTTCTTCTCTTTTTCACTCTGGCATCTGATCTTGAAATAATATTTTTTCCTCTCAGGGCCTGATCCTCAAACCCTTAGTCATGCAACTAGTCCTTGCTCACATCAATAGTGCCACTGAAGTCACTGTGATTATTTTCAGGAGTTGGTGTCTGCAGGATCATAGCAAACTAGCTCAATTTACAATTCAAAAGATTATTTCCCACCTCTTCCCATCCCAAACCTGCCAACACTGCAGTCTTCATCTAGGATCTGAAAAAATCAAGCTGTGCTGTTTGTCTCTTCCTAACTAATCCCTAAAATTTCATTGGTTTCAGTTGTGTGAGTATACTGTGTCTACACAACTCAGTTTCCATCTTCTTGAATTCTGAACAGTTAACTGCAGACTAATATAGTAACCAACATTAAATGTCAAATTACGACTCAGAAATTAGTGTCAATCTACAGAGTGGCAATTAAAACATGAGAAGAACTGAAAATATGACTGCAATGATATGTGGCTAATATTTGGCCAGAAAACCATGGAAAATATCCAGCGTGAAGTCAGAAATGTGGATATTAAGCTAATTTTTATGCCACATTTCTGCTTGCTGTGTACATCTAACTTTACTAATGTAATCAAGTTTTTACTTCTCTTAGCAATGTTGTGTCAGTTCAGCTATGCAAAAGTGAAGTGAATTCTATTCTGTCCCTTGAACCATACTAAAACTGTTGTCAGTTACTATTACTGGTGAGGTAGGAGGTAAACAACACCACAACTTGATTTTCCCTCTCCCTCTACCCCCAAAGTCCTAGATATAGACTGCACTACTGTCAGGTTTGGTGTTGAAATTAAATTGCATGTGGACCCAGGTTGTTCTTGTTGTATTAAATTTCTGTTTGCATTTCAAAAATTGCATACCATATTGCATACTTAAACTCATTCTAACTTTGGTTTTGTTTAGAAGTTTAAGGGACATACAGGGGGAAATTAAATTCAATACCTATTATGTTTTTAGCGTGATCTTGGGAAAGAAGCATTCAGTGCAGTGATTTCTCAGAATGGACTAAGGATACTGTACGCGTCAAGTGGTATTTTATTATTCCTTTTTAGGTCTGTATTTAGGGAGCAGGCCTTATTGATAGCTGTTGATTTAACAGTTTGGCAGTGATGGTTCTGTCCTATAGGAGAAGGGGATGAGAGAGAGGGGGGGGAACATGACTCTTTCCCCCTCTAGTGTGCTGTTGCTAAAGAAAGCATAGTAATGTTTTGTTGTTCTTCGAGTGCTTGCTCATGTCCATTCTGTGCTAGGTGTGGGTGCGCCGCTTGCACTGTTGACAGAGATTTTTCCCTTAGTGGTATCCGTTGGGCTGGCTCTGGCGCCCTCAGGAGCCACATGCTTATGTGCTGGTATAAGGGGCGCTGCCGGCCCTGCACCCACTCGGTTCCTTCTTACTGCCCACGACGGTTGCTGGAACGACCCTTCTTGCTTTGGAAAGGCTTCTTCCTAGTGGTTTTTAAACTTTTTTCTACATTCATAGTTATCATAGTGTAGTGTCTATATTTCAAATTGTATGTGTGTGTGTGTGTGTGTGTGTATGTATATATATATAAAGTTAGTTAGTTAGTTCCTATCGTGAGGGACTTCTTTGCCCCAGTGGCCGGGCATACCCCGGTCCCCAGGCTTTAAGCCTTGTGCTGCCTGTGGCAAGCCTATGCCCGTGAGTGACTTGCACTCCAGGTGCTTAAAGTGCCTGGGCAAAACTCACACGAAGGACAAGAGCCAAGTCTGTTGGGATTTCAGACCCCGCACCAAAAAAGACGGGGACATCAGACTGAAGGCTATCCCCAGGGAAGCCACTCTCAGACCTGTCTCAGAGCCGAGCTCCTCCGATTCGGTGCTGAGTACTTTGGTGTCGCTGCGAAGTACTCCCACGGCAATGAGCTCTTCCCGGCGCTGTTCTCCATCTCCGGTGCGGAGGAAGAAGCATAAGAAGCAGTGGGCCGAGAAAGCAGGAGAGAGAGAAGCAAGGAGAAGGCAGTTGAGTGAGACCCAGGCCTGGCCACTCTTCTGCCCCTGGACCCATGTCGGCACCATCAACTCTGCTGAGGGCGTTAAGCCTGGTGCAGGGCTCTCCGCTGAGACCAGGAGGCCACTACGGTGCCTGTAGACTGACAGTATCATTGACTCCAGAGGCTTTTCAGGTGGCTAGGGACCTTCTCTCTCTCTCTCGGTCCCACCAAGGCCAATGGGACACCTACCAGCTCCGGTGTCCGGAAGCAGGAGGGAACAGGGATCCCAGTGTCCCGATCTCCAGGACACCACCAGTCCCTGGAGCCCTGTCACTGTATGGAGGCGGAAGCGGGTACCGCTCCCCCATGGTTGCCGAGAGAAGAATCCTCTTCAGAATCCGAAAGGGAACCTTATGTACCGCCAAAAGCCCACCATCGATACCCAGCCTATGCTCCACCGAGCTTCAGTACCAGTCCTCCGGCAGGCACCTGGCCAGTGAGTTACTGGCCGAAGCAGTGGCCCTAATGGAACCCCTGGGGGTCCCATCCCCCCCCGTAGATACCGGATCCTTCCTACCACTGCTCCTACTCAGTGGTTTCTGAAGGATGGGCTACCGCTCCTTCCTGCTCAAATCCAGTACTGACCCTGTTGCCTCCATTGCCATAGTCCAGGCAGACAAAGAGGAAGGAGCCATACCACCGGTGCTAGCTCCCTCCTTCTCCTCCCCAGACGAGGCTGGTGCGGGTCCCAGTAGCCTGCTTCCACAGAATGATTTCAGGGCCCATCAGGACATTCTAAAGCAGGTTGCTACAAATGTTGGCCTGGAAATTGAGGAGCTCAAAGAGACATTGCACCGCCTTATTGATATCCTGGCTGCAGCAGCTCCATCCAAGGTGGCTCTGCCCATCAGTGAGGCAGTGATGGGGCCAGTCAAGGCCCAGTGGCAAACTCCTTCTTCTCTGGCCCCCCACTTCAAAAAGGGCAGAGAAGAAGTATTAAGTGCCAGCAAGTGGGTTCGAATACCTGTACTCGCAGCCCCCAGGGTCCCTGGTGGTGTCTGCAGTGAATGAAAGGGACAGGCAGGGCCAGTCAAGTGCTACCTCAAAACAGAAAGATGTCGAGAGACTGGACTTTTTCAGAAGAAAGGTTAATTCCACTGGTAGCCTCCTGCTGCGTATCTCCAACCAGCAAGCGTTGCTGGGGAGATAGGACTTTATCTATGGGACTCCCTGAATAAATGCAAAGATTCCCTGCCCCAAGAGTCCAGCACCTCTCTCCAGGTGGCTCTGGACGCTGCCGACTCAGCGGCCCAGACCATGGCCTCTGCAGTCACCATGAGGTGTTGTTCCTGGCTTCAAGGGCCACTCTGATTCTTAGGCCTGTACACTCTGTCTGCTTCCAGAAAGGACTTTAGGCCCCAGCAGTCTCCTTGGTTCTTGGTGCCTCCAAGAAAAGAGAGGGGTTATAGATGGTACCAACCACTTCCGCCCAACTCAGCCTCCCAGTGGGGGTCTCAGAGATACTCTGGTGGACCCAAGCAGGCCTTTTGAAGGTGCACCCGAGGGCGCTGTACCCATCACCGTTTCAAATCCGCCTCCCCTTTTATTTTCGGACTGTCTATCTCTTCAGCCTGGCATGGTCATTCATAACATCAGACTGTTGGGTCCTGAACACGGTGACAGCTGGTTATACCCTGCGGTTTCTACTCACCCCTCTCCCACTTCCCCTCCCCCTCCCTTTTCAGGACCCCTTATCATGAGCATCTCCTCGTCCAGGAAGTGCAATCCTTTCTACTGATAGGGGCCGTGGAGGAAGTTCTTCAAGACTTGAGAGGGAAGGGATTCCACTCCTGGTACTTCCTAATCCCAAAGCCCAAAGGGGGCCTCCGGCCTATCTTGGACCTGCATCACCTCAATAGATACCTTAATGAATTGAGGTTCCACATGGTCTCCCTTGCCTCCATCATTTCCTCCTGGACCCAAGAGACCGGTACACTGCCCTCGACTTAAAGGAGAGATATTTTCATATTTCTATCTTCCGTGGCCACAGAAGATTTCTCAGGTTTATAGTGGGTCAGCGCCACTTTCAATTCACCGCCTTCCCCTTTGGTCTATCGGCAGCCCCACGGGTATTAACAAAGTGAATGGCGGTTGTAGCAGCCTTAGTCAGGCAGCAAATTGTACAAGTCTACCTGTACCTTGATGACTGGCTGATCAAAGGTCGGTCACAGGCTCAAGTACAGAACAGTATTAGCACAGTCCAAGTCACCTTCAGGACACTGGGCCTGCTGATAAATAAGCAGAAGTCAACTCTTGTCCCGGTTCAGAGAATAGAATTTATCAGGGCGGTGCTCGACTCGATCCAAGCCAGGCTTTCCTGCTGGAAGCCTGTTTCCAGACCAAGTCAGACCTGATATCCAAAGTCATGGCCCACCCAATCGCAACAGCTTGGGGTGTGCCTCAGGCTACTGGGTCACATGGTGGCTTGTACTTGCGTGGTTCAATACGTGACTCAGACCCCTCCAGATGTGGCTAGCATCAGTTTATTCCCTGAGCAGACACCACTTGAACTCAGTGCTCACAGGCCCTCGCCTCCCTGCACTGGTGGAAAGACCCCAGGTCGGCAATGATGGGGGTGCCCTTTGTTACCCCACAACCATCGGTATCCTTAGTCTCAGATGCGTCAGACTTAGGGTGGGGAGCCCACCTCAACAACCTCAGGGCCTTCAGTCCCAGGAAGAACTTTCCCTGCACATAAACATCAGGGAGCTCAGGGCGGTTCGCTTAGCATGCCAACTGTTCCTTCCCCAGATCTCAGGCACAGTGGTACAAGTCCTGGCAGACAATACAGTGGCCATATTCTATAGCAATAAGCAAGGAAGGGCTCCATCCTTGGCCCTGTGTCAGGAGGCTGTCCACCTATGGGACTTCTGTGCGAGACACTCCATCTCGAGGCGTCACATCTCTCAGGAGGCCGGAATGTATTGGTGGATCACTTCAGCTGATCCTTCTCCTCTCACCACATGTCGTCCCTTCACCCAGAGGTCGCCAGATTCATCTTCCAAAAGTGGGGGGCCTCCCCAGGTGAACCTGCTCGCCAACAGGCAGAACAGAAAATGTCAGCAGTCTTGTTTGCTGCGTGGGCATAGCTTAGGCTCCCTCTCGGATGCCTCCCTGCACTTGTGGGCCGGCCACCTACTGTATGCTTTTCGCCTGATTTCCTTGGTTCACAAGGTTCTTCTAAAAATCAAACTGGACAAGGCAAGAGTTACCCTGAGAGCACCAGCGTGGCTGCGCCAGCATTGGTTCAGCATGCTCCTGGACCTCTCGGTGGCAGCTCCACTCTCTCCCGCTCCGTCTGCATCTGATTTCACAAGACCATAGCCGGTTACTTCATCTGAATCTCGCCTCCCTGCATCTAACTGCTGTATGGCTGAACCCTGAAGAACAACCCTGCTTGGAACAGGTTTGGCAGGTCTTGCTAGGTTGTAGAAAGCCTTCCGCCAAGGCTACCTACTTGGGCAAGTGGAAATGTTTTGCTTTTTGGGCTTCTGAATGTGATCTCTTTCCATCTCGATCTTCCCTTCAGTCTATCTTGGACTATTTGCTCCACTTAAAACAGCAGGACCTGGCCCTCTCATCTGTTAAGGTACAGGAAAAATAACGGTCTGGTTTCTCAAGGGTTTGGAAAGACTGTATCCTCAAGTTTGCAAACCAACCCCTCTCCCCCCCCATGGCACTTAAACCTGGTCCTGTCAAAGCTCATGGGGCCTCCCCTGTCAAGCCGTTAGTAGCCCTGCTGCTTCTATTCAGGCTTGCTGCAAGCAAGTGAATATCCCGCCTCCGGCCATCGTAACCGTTCGTTCCACGAGAGTCCAAGTTTCGTCAACAGCATTCCTCGCGCTGGTCTCAATCCAGGACATCTGCAGAGCTGCGACCTAATCTTCGGTGCATACCTTTGCGTCCCATTATGCCATCATCCAGCAGGCCCGAGACAGTACCAGTTTCAGAAGAGCAGTGTAGCAATCAGCATGTCTGTAAACTCCGAGCCCACCTCCTGGGGTACTGATTGTGAGTCACCTAGCATGGAATGGACATGAGCAAGCACTTGAAGAAGAAAAAACTGTTACTAACCTTCTGTAACTGTTGTTCTTTGAGATGCGTTGCTCATGTCCATTCCATGACCACCCTCCTACCCCTCTGTCAGAGTCAATGGCAAGTAGGAACTGAGATGGTGCAGGGCCAGTGGAGCCCCTTATACCGGCGTATAAGCATATGTGGCTCCAGAGGGTGTTAGAGCCGGCCCAATGGATACCACAAAGGGGAAAATCTCTGGCAATGGTGCATGCGGCATGCACACACCTAGCATGGAAGGGACATGAGCAATGCATCTCGAAGAACAAGAGTTATGGAAGGTTAGTAACTATAGGTGCCGAATTCGTGGGTGCTTGGTACTTAGCACCCACTGGCATCCAGCTCCCCTCTCCCTCCCCCAGCGCCTCCCGCCTGACGGGATCACCTGTTCCGCGACGTGCGGGAGGGGGAGGAGTAGGAACTGGGCGCGCTTGGGGGAGGGGGCAGAACTGGGTGGGAAGAGGTGGGGTGGGGCCTTGGGGGAAGGGGTGGAGTGGAGGCCTGGCCTGGGACGGAGCAGGGGTGCGGTGTGGGGCTGAGTAGGGGTTGAGCACCCCCAGGGAAAGGAGGAAGCCGGCGCCTGTGTTAGTAACCGTTTTTTCTCTGGAAATATTGCTGTAAGAAGTTACAAAATAGCATTTCGGCGAAGGATTATAGCTGAACATATACAAGATACCATGAAACTCTCTAGTCTTTCCATTCATTTATCCAGACTGCTTGAGGTTCCCATTTCAAGACAGGTGCAACAATAACTGTTGAACAAAGAGAATGAGTCATTTTGAAGATCATTTAGATAAAGAGTTAAAATCAATGTAGAGTGACAGGCTCTTGCCAGCTCCTGTTTTTAATGGCAGCAGCAGCATTTTCTAGTCCTACTAGGTTAAATTTCATTTTAGCAAAACTGGGAGAAGAATCTTGCACTTAAAATATCCCAAAGCTAAATATGTGTTAGAAATATTAATGATGGCTTCATTTGATTAACGATGGATTCTATTTGCCTGGTTAGTTTCTTACTTTCTTTCTATCTTTTGCATTAATAGGAAGCAGTTCTTTAAGTTTATGGTTTGGTGTAGTAATTCTCTATTGTCATTTTGGTTTTTTTCTCTCAGAGATGAATTTAATATTAAAGTTCTTCAGGCTTTTGTTGAACTCCATGAGTTTGCTGATCTCAATCTTGTACAAGCCTTAAGGTGAGTGCATTATAATTGTCTTTTATCAAACTTCATATTTAATTAAATCTAAGTATATAGATGATGATGATGATTCACTCAAGCAGCTGATCTTTGACTTGAATGTATGATTTACTCTGTATCTTGTTACTAAACAAATCTTCATGTTTCACTCTTTTTTGCTTGTTTGCATATACATTGCCTTTGAACTCTTAATACGTGAAATTAATGATTTCACACAAATGCAAAGAGCCAAAGACCAGTTTCAGATGAACATAAGAACGGCCATACTGGGTCAGACCAAAGGTCCATCTAGCCCAGTTTCCTGTCTTCTGACAGTGGCCAATGCCAGATGCCCCAGAGGGAATGAACAGAACAGGTAATCATCAAGTGATCCATCCCCTGTTGCCCATTCCCAGCTTCTGGCAAACAGAGGCTAGGGACACCATCCCTACCCATCCTGGCTAATAGCCGTTGATGGACCTATCCTCCATGAAATGATGCTTGATGTGCCTGCCAAATAGCTCACATGTGCAAATTTTCTGAGATAAGCAAAAAAGTCCCTGACTCTGAATTGGTGATTAGATTCCATTGTAAAGAGAATATTGTCAAAGCAAAGTATTGCTTCTACTTTTCCCCATCGCTTCCTTCCCACCACCTCAGAATTAAATTCTTAACATATTTATTCTTGTTAAGTAAATAATAGACTTCTTATTTTTCACAGGTTGGCAGCAGATAAGTTAAAATATGTAGTGCTTGAATTTGGTTGTTAACCTGGTGTAAATCCAGATTAATTCCAATGAATTGCCAGGGTTTAGAGAGTGCTGTCAAATTTGTAGCCGGAAGGGGCTCCCACCCCAAAACAGACAGGTTAAAATGTTGATATGGTCTTTCCTACACATGCTACATTCTCATGTGGTGCGTCATAAGAGCAGCTTTATGCTGACTAAGGCTTGTAGTGGTGATAACTTGAGCTGCCTGAGGAATCAGGATGTTTCCTCTGACTCCATGGTTCTGTCTGGAATACACAATACTTCCATCTCCTGCCTCTTAATAGCAAACCTCAATCCACTCTTCCGCAGGCTGCTGCTGTTAATTATTTTATTATAGGAGCTCCCAACATCCTCAATCAGGATTGGGCCCCATTGTGTTGGGAGGTGTACAAACATAGTTTATAAATTCTGTAGTGTTTTTTTTTTTTTTTTTTAATCTGAAGACAAGATGCAACAGCTGGGTGTAGCACACAGAATAAAACATGGCAAAGGGGAAGGTACTGTAGAAAGGAACAACTGGTTAAGAAATGGCCTAGCAATGTGAATGTGGGCATGGCTTTTTTTAAAAGATGCAAATGAATAAGCGATTTTAACTCTCTCCAGAAGTGCACCATTTGCAGTTATTTCCTACTGCTTTCCCCTACCATATCCAGCTGTTCGGGCAGAGCAGTTTGAGGCTTGTGGGAAGGAGACAAGCTTTGTACTTAGGACCGGTCAAATAGTTTTTCAGGGGGACCCACCTTTGCTTGATCTAATTGCCAATGGAGAGACAGCAATGTAAATCCCGAGTAATTGAGAGCAGAAGTTTCCCAGAGAATGAAAATTCAGTTTACATGCTATACAGGGAATGCAAACATTTATGTTTTATCATATAGGACCGTGGGGAGTACAGTGACTTATCTATATATGCAGTATTATTTTCACTTGAGTTTTCACAAATCTTGAATTTTATAGGTGAAACTGAAAGGCTGTGGATGATACTAAAATTGACCAATATTGATTTATTGCAGCAAAACTTCAGTTGTGTTGTACCAAATCCATAAAGTTATCAAACCAAACACAAACAAACGAACAAACAACAACAAAACAACTATAGTACAATATGGTTTAGGAAGCTGCTTGATTTCATGCATCCTTTACCTAAAATGTTCTCTCTTATTTTATATTAGTCTGGCAAGCTTTCGCTTTCACTTGGTTTCTGCACCTAAAATATGCTGTAAGTTAATTTAGTACTAGAGCTGTGTGAAGAATTTAAAGATTTTGAAATTTAGCCTCATTCCAAATTGCAGTGAAAACCAAAAATTTAAAAATTCTCCAAAGGAAAATTCCTTTTAAAGAATTTTTTTTTTTTTCAGATTGTTCAAAATGCTTCATTTACACAAATTGAAAGGTTTATTTTGATTTTGACTCTTTGACATTGTCAGGACTTCTTCCTGTTTTTGCAAACAAAATTTGTGCAAAATTGGTTCGATTTCATGAAGCATTTTGACAAAACTGCATATTTCAACAAAATATGGCTCCATCCAAGTTTCTCAGACCAGCTCTCTTTAGAACACATGGCAAGTGTTGGATTGCTGGTTCTGAGGTGAAATTCTTCATTTCATGCACTGAAGAGGTGCAGCATAGGTAGTGCTAGTTCACTCTCCATGCCCAGTCAACTCTGCATTCTCTCTGAGACTGCCAGTAAGGGGCCCATTTCTGTTGAGATATATGTCCACCAGGAATGAGCTTTAAACCATTAAAATTAACTTCATTTATGCTACCAAACAGTAATCTGATGCAACTTCTTTCAGTCACTGCTGATCTGGAGTGGTTTAGAACTGGCAGCTTGGATATGAAAGGTTCTGTGACCCATTACAAATGTCCTAAGATACTCTGTTTTGCTTGCAAATATTTTTGGTCTTCACTTTCATGAATTCGGAAGCTTAATGTTTAAAATGTCAACAGGGCATCCCTCCTGAAAGGAGATTTAGTCTCTATACAGAAGTGTTGTAAAAATATCAGTCACTGGAAGTGTTTTTTAGACTGGCACTTTTTTGTGCCTAATCCTTGGTTTCTTTTTTGACGTCATTATCTTATGGATGTGGATCTCGTATTTACTTTCTGTTTTAAGAACGTAAAATTGTTTCAGCTGGCCAGCTTCAAAGAAGTAAAGCCACAAACAAGAGGCTGTGCTGTCTGCCCTAACTTTGCCTTACAGTTGTAGCTTTGATGGTTGGACTTAAGAACACGAATAATAATTCCTAAACTGATATGCCAACAGGAAGTGTGAAAAACATTTTATGTGGTATAGCATTTGAGAACATCACTTTCCTATAAACTCTGTGTTAATGCCAATATTGCTGTTCTATACTATTTTGGATCTTATTTTAATCACCATTTGTAATCTACAGTTCTTTTAATTTTAGATCAGTTCTTGCAATCATTTTGCTTAACATTTTATTGCAGCTTTATATCCCTGTCAGTTCGATTTTTTTTTTTTTTTTTAAGGGCAATCCAAGAAGAAGGCATAACCTACTTTTATTTCATACTTGTAATAGGAACACTTTATTTCCTATATCTGAATTTAAATCCCATTGCAGTGATATTGAGAGGTCACATTTCCTTTTTAAGATCTGGCCATGATAGCATAGTCTGTCCCTTATCCATCCCAGTCAAGAAGGGCTCTCGCTATCCCAAGCATTGACTCATTATGTCTGGTTGGTTCAAATGAAGATATTGGGTTTTAGTCCACCTTTTTTGGTTCTGGGCTATTGTGTATAATACAGCCCTCTTTTCCTTTCAACAAAGTCCTGAGAAGAATATGCTCCTTTTAGCAGTGAAGAAGCACTGTGGTACAGCTAGTTAGAAAGCATGGCCTCCTATGTATTTCCCGCTTCTGACAACATGGAAAAGGAGAGAATTGGAAAATTTGTACCAGAATACGTGGTCTTGCCAGAATATGTTGTGTTATCTGTGAGCATGCATTGCTGTTGGCTGAGTGCTGAGTTAAATATTTTCTAATTGCTTATGAGTTAAATTTTGAGATTTGTTTTAAAATAACTTCTCATTTTATTTACAAATTACTAATTTCTGCTTAGAAGCTGATTATTGCCAATATATGTCTAATGTATAAATATTGGAATGGATCTTATTTTACTGAAGTGTTTATACTTCCCTTTTATAGGCAATTCCTGTGGAGTTTCAGACTTCCAGGAGAGGCTCAGAAAATTGACCGTATGATGGAAGCTTTTGCTTCACGCTATTGCCTTTGTAACCCTGGAGTCTTTCAGTCTACAGGTTAGTCATGATACATTTTCTATCAGAATCACCTTAGTATATAATTTATCAGATTATGTGTTAAACTGTCTTGAATTCAAAGAGAAGGTGGCAAACTTGGAAGTCCAGCCTAAGACAATATGTGAAATGAAAAACAAGAATGTTCTGAGGTGTGGGCAAAACAAAGAGCCTAATCCTGCACTACTTCTTATTTCTAAGTAAGAGGTGCAAGATTGGATCAAAAACATCTTTCTTCCTAGCAGTGTTAAAACAATGGTTTAAATAAACTATTAATAAAGTGCAACATATCATACAAACTGAAAGGTAGAAGATGCTACAGCAAAATGCTGCTGCATCAAAATAAGCAATATTTCTGAGATTATTTTGGGGGACCAGTTTCTGCAAATGCCAGAATGTTATGCCTCATCACCTATGTCTGAAGTATAAATGCAAAAGCAAAACACGTTAAAAATAAAACTGAAGGGACTAACGTTAGGAGAACCACTTGGCCAAAAAAAAAAAAGAGGGGAAAATAACTGGACATTTAAACCTGGACCCTTTAAAACAGATTTACAAACCCAGTGCAGTGTTGAAGGAGCAACGGGGGGGGAGAGTAACCTGGAGCAAATATGTTTGAAGATGAAATGTGCACAAATAACCTACATGGTTTGTGTCACAAAAAGCAAATACAAACTCTCAGCTGATAGATGGCATGTTTGAATGTTAACAGGTCCAGTGTTCAGAGGGAGCGTTCAAAAGTTTCCCCCCGATCTGAATCCTTAGGTCATTTTCTCTTTTTAGAAAATATATATATGTCCATGGTTCAGACGAAAGAACTCAAGACTTACTCTTGTATGTAGGGTTTTGTTGTTTTTTGTGTGTGTGTGGGGGGGGGAGGTGGGGACGCACATAATTCCCTTACTTTGCTATTCAGAACTTCCTGGGGTTTCTTTTATAGGCTACTGCATATACAGTACACAGCAATAATTCCTTTTCAATGTTATTTCAGATACATGCTATGTGCTATCATTTGCAATCATTATGTTAAATACTAGTCTACACAACCATAATGTAAGAGATAAACCAACAGTGGAGCGGTTTATATCTATGAATCGTGGCATTAATGAAGGTGGGGACCTTCCAGAAGAACTGCTACGGGTAAGTCGCATTAAGATGACCAAGTGGAACCTCGTGGTTTTTGAACTGGGGCTTAGAAGCAAGTGCAACGATTCTCAGACCAATCTGTCAATTAGTGTCTCAAGATCATTTTGTGTGATGCAGCTTTGACAACCAAGTACCGTGAGCTTGCGACATACCTCAGCCTCTTGAGGGACTGAGAGGAAGAAACACCTTGCTTCACTCAACAAGCAACCTCTTTGGCTTTTTGAGCAATGTTGATTGGATATATCGCTACAGCCAGTCTGTCTTGATTAGAATCTGCTCTATTCAACATAAGGTTGAGTGTGGGGAGAATAAAGGGGGGGAAATAGTAGAGATCACTGAGGATCCAAAGAGGACCATCATAACATACTGTGGGAGAAAAGTAATGATACAAAGATGTCAAACATTTTATTGAGATGTTCAAGTTAGTGATGTCTAATATTTTTCAAAAACAATTTTTTTTTAGTGAAGCTTGTATTGAAAAAAACTATTGAGAATATGAAAGCTCTGGAAAAAATGAGTGCCAAACTTCTTAAGAAAACTATTTCTTTACTGAGAAATACACAGGAAATCTTCAAAAGGGGACAGTTATTTGCAAAGAAACTATATCTGCTTTTAACTTACTTTATTTGTAGACTGTGGTGAATACTGCTTAGAGGAGGATTGGTTCCAGTTTCTCTGGGAGATGTTCCTAGTTCATTTGTATATAAGTAGTCAGAGAGAATGGAATCTCTTGGTTATCTGATGTACATGTTGCTGAATTTTTTTTGTTTTCTTCCAGAATTTGTATGAAAGTATTAAAAATGAGCCATTTAAAATTCCAGAAGATGACGGAAATGATCTAACACATACATTTTTTAATCCAGACAGAGAAGGTTGGCTACTGAAATTAGGTTAGTAGAAGAGCAATTTCTATAATACTTTGCTTTGTGTGTGAGTGATGTGTACGCCACTTTCCTTGCTAACTGCTTTGTTGTAAATCTAATAGGATTAAATTAGTAATAATTCCTGCTTAAAAACATATGATCTAAAAATCAATAAATCCTTTACACTGTTTTGTGTAATTGCTAATTCTGAGAAGTATAAAAAGGAGACGTAATCTTGTCACTTTAATTTTGAAGTGGAGTTTGATTTCTGGTACGTGAGAACTGAAACCTCAGCAGCAGAAAGGAAGCTCCATTTACTTTTTACAAATCCCAGTGACTGAAAAATAACAAATCTATGTGAGTTGTTTTTCCAGAAAACTGTACAATCACTTCAGCTCAGTTTTCTGCACAAAAAGCAATGCATTTATTTTCAAATAGTTGTTTTTGTATGTCTTCATTTTTCCATATTATTTGTGAGTTTCTGTTGGTTTGGTTTTGGCTATGATTTTTAATGAGTGGTTTAAATGTGCCTTCTTGTTTTCCTTATGGCCTATGACCTATCACCTTTCTGTTCTGTGACTGGCTGTCTCTGCTTATTCTGCATTAGGAGGTACGTACCTGATGGCTTTCCAGCTCCCCCCCTTGTTCAGTTGCTCATTCTTTTTTTATTTTTCTTCTTCTTTGTTTGTTTCTTAAATCAAATTTATTGTAGCACTATGCTTCTCGTGTAATGTCACTAACTTTAGCCCCAGCGGGACTTTACTTGTACATAATGTATGCTTGTACATTATGGTGTTAATAATTTACTATCTCCCCCCTTGAGATTCTTCTGCAAAATAAAACTATATACTTTGTAAAGCAATGCAATGATAGCTAGTGTTTCAAATTGCTTCACAGCATCCTTCAGACTCATTTTAAACAAAATAGCCTATAGCTGAAATGTGCATGTAGTTACTCCATAATAACTTTCTTGTATAGGTTTTTTTGTATTTAGTTTATTTTAATTAAATATAAAAACCCCTCAGAGTTCAGGATTCTGAAGTCTCTGGCAGTTTGTACCATGCTGGCACTGCAGCTCTAAGCTGCTCTGATTTTTTTGCAGACACTTTTGAAGTTGATGTGGCTTGTTTATCCATTTGAGTTTAATGAGGGAGCCAGCTGCAAAGGGTAGCCATTTTCCTGATTAGAACAGACTCTAAAACTTGGTTCTAGTTTTTTTAAACGTTCTTTGTTTTGTTTTAAAAGACTGATTTAAAGACCAAAATCTACTCAATTTCAGAGCCAGATTCTGGCTGCTCTTGTATAAGAGGAACCTTGCGCCAGCTCAGAGGCAGCCAGGATCCTGATGATCCCTGAGTGCAAGGTCAGTGGGAATTAAAGAGCAGCCAGCAGCACTAGATAGAGGGGAGGTACACTGAAGGCAGAGCAAGGGCTCACCTCCATCCATGCTAGCTAGACGCTGGCACTGGCAGGAAATACAAGGATTGAGACACTCCCAGGGGCTGTTCCAGAGCTGTTCAAGAGCACTGGACCTGTGAATCCGTGACAGCTGGTTGTGGCACCCTTGGAAAAAAGATGCAACAATGATAGCTACTGCATGTGCTTCCCCAGCTTCTCTGTCCTCTGTAGGCAGAATGCCTCCAGCCACAACAGCTGGTATGGTCTCGTATCATGCTGTTTTTATAGGAACTGATGTGAAAATGGCTGTGGATTGTAGATAGATGTATTAAATATTGATAGGAACTATTATGTAGTGATATCCATAGTCCATAAATTCACTCAGTTCAACTTTTTACTTCTGCTTCTGTGCTAGTAATAACCAAGTGAACGGAAGAGTGTATGGGCACAAGTGCTTTGGCAGTATCCGTTTATTAAGAATACATTCTAATAAGCTCAGCAATAGGGGCCACCTCCCAAAATATTGTAGCCTTGGGGGGAGAGCTATTGGACACATCGCTAATTAGCTACTTCAGGACCCCATAGTTTCAGGTGTTAAGCACCTTCAATTTCCATTGACATCAATGGGAGTTGGGGGTGCTTGGCACCTCTTGCAATGGGGCCCTTAGAACAGAATGCCCGGAGCAAGGGCTGCAGAGGGCCATTTAAAGTGGAGACCCCCATAAATTTTCCCTCCTTGTCTGACCCCTCTATTTCCCTCTGAGGTGCCTCCCCCACTAGCAGCCCGGCCCTCCTTCCCGTGAGCCCTTATACGCACTCCCTCCAATTTGAGTAAGTGGCATTGCAAGCTGTGTGTGGGGTTACAGCACTTGTCTGGTTTGGCCTGGCCAAAAAGTGGTTGGGCCATTGCCTGTGTGCCCCTCCCGCCCCCCAGCTATGTGGCCTATGGCCGGAAGGCTTGCTGTGTGGTTGTCTCCATTACTTCATCTGCAGATGTTACGAACACTGCAAAATCCTCAAATACCCTCTTTGTGTTCCTAAGTAAAAAAGCAGAGCCTCTTCCTGTTGATGTTTGAAGACATAAATGGCTTAACAGGCACAGTATTCATAGTTGAGACAATTTGAAAGATGACTTGAAGAGCTGATACATTATCCATTCAACAGTATGTGGCAGTGCTCACCTCAACTGAAAGGATTTCTTAAGACAAGACTTCAAGAACGAGAAATATTTTAGCACAAAAACCATCCAGATAAGTCTGTTACCACTCAAAATACTAATATTACCTACAGTTTTTTAAAATCTAAAACTTTTGATGTTGTTATTTAAATAGATACAAAAATCTACTTGCAAATACTACTATGCAATAACTTTACCTTCACCAGTTGTGACTTTAATTTACAGTAGCTCCCTTTTTAAATTACTCCAAGGAGTAAAACTGTTATAACTGAATTGTATAATATAGAAGGTTTCAGAGTAGCAGCCGTGTTAGTCTGTATCCGCAAAAATAACAGGAGTACTTGTGGCACCTTAGAGACTAACAAATTTATTAGAGCATAAGCTTTCGTGGGCTACAACCCACTAGAAGATATTTATTTAATCAGACTCCTCTACGTGAAAAAGTGCTATGAGAAATAGTGCTTTGAGAAATAGCTCATAATGGAAATAAATCTCTTAAAGGTGAAACAAAGGTAAACAAAAAAATACGGGTGTTTTTCTTGAAATTAAAATAAAGATCTGGAATCAGCAACTATTTTGGAGCTAAATATTTTATTTATTTTACTTTTAAAAATATCACCTTGCAAGAAAAGCGATTGGATGTGAGCATGTCAATGATGTCATGAGTATTTCTTATCCACTGTCAATCAGTGGGGAAGGACAAATTGAAGGATGCGATAAAGCATCAGCTGCAAAAGAAATAGTCAGTGAAAAAAGAATGAGAGCTTTAAGAAATTAGAGAAGCAAACGAATTTAAGAAAAATACAATAAATCAATAAAATCACCATTTATTTCTGGGTGCTCTACCTGTGGCTCCAGTGACACATGAACCAAGTAAAACCAAGCTTTCATCTAGATGTGCACACTAAACAAACAATCCTACCCAGTCCCAGTGATAAGAGCATGTATTAAACTGAAAGGTGCTGCTGTTGAAATGCCCACCACACAAGGGTTAATTGGATAGGGAGGTGAAACATGTCAGTAATTTTCCTGTGAATTAGACTAAATATGTAAAGCCTACTGTTCCTTGAAGGATTGAGTTTCATCAGTAGACACAGACTAGTGCAGACAAATATTTTTGCTAAGTTAATGAGCTGTAGAGCCATGAATGCAGTTACCAGAAATAAACCTGGTGATTTTTTTTTTTCTCTTTTATCCCTGAATTTTCTCATTGCCAGGAAGCTTGACCAATATATTAGTATGATGTATGGGGATATTGTGACTCCCAATGTTAAAGTAGTGTTAAGTCACATTCTCTCTTAGCGCATTGTATTATTCCTAAATTAGCGAGGCTCTGCCTAAAGAAGGATTTGAATATTCAAACATTCATTATCAAAATACTAAGGAGTCTTGATTCATATGAGTAGGAAAAAATGAAGATGATCAGTTGTGCTGTTATCTGCTTTACACTTGAAGATAGAAAGTATGTTTTCTGAAAAAATAAGAGATAACAGGAAGAAGCCACTGGTATATCAAGCTAGTGATTTCTGTTTTGTCTTGTTATAGTGTCTGCTTCCTTGTTTTCTTCACTTAAAACAACTGCTCACTTCACTGCTCTCTCCAGGAGCATGGATTTTCTTATGTTAGTATTTTTTGTAAAGTTTATCTGCCCAAAAACTCCAAGGTCTCCAAAGGCCGGTCTGGCTCTGAAACCATCCTAATAACGTCATTAAAGGCCCTGGGCTGCAAAACACTGTTTTTCTGGGGGCTTGCCTGTGGAAAGCTGTTCAGAGGTGACTTTGTGTAAATAAAATCCTGCCAAATCTCAGTGCCAGAACTGGACTTCAAGAAGTAATGTTTTGATTTAGAACATTGGTGTGGATTCAACCAATGCATTTGTATAGAAGTATTCAGCTTGCTCTCTTAACTCACAAGATTGTATGCCTTCTAATGTGGTACAGTGAACATCTAAGCGGCAAGTAAAGTGGCTGAAGACTGTGAATGCTAATCAAATATCCTTTGCAACAGCTCGAGACATTGTATTTTGGGGACTGTTCTCAAGATTTTCATAAGGATTAATTATGGACCAAATAAAGGAATTGTTGGTTCAAGGAGAACCCCTTCCCTCTCCAATTAAGAATTTAAAGCTGGACATGAACATTGATGGAGGGAATGCCTGGGACACAATTCTTTTGTGCCAGGATGTGTGTGTGCTTTCCAAGAACAGCTTCTGTTGGCAAATAGCTGACCCAAAATGTCTGGAACTAAAAAAAGTTACAATGAATGTGGCTTGAATCATTTCCTTTTTCTGGTTAGAGGGAGAAAAATAGATACTTGGAAACAAATATATTGTCCTGCTGACAGAAGAGGGAAATGACTTAAGCTGGACACGTGACGATGAGTGGCAGAAGAAGCTGCTCCTACACTAGGATATCAAGCAACTCACTGAGCATGTGTAGGGATTCTCAAAGGGCCCAGACTTCCTAGCCCACTCTGTACATGGTACTTGCCCCCAGCACAGCATTCTATAGAGGGTGCTACTTCTCTTCCCGGACTGGTGGCTAGGAAACTGGCTTGTGGGGCTCCTTTCAGTTGAATCATTCTCTTTATAGCTGTTGTGATTTTAGTCTTATACAGTACAGTATTACTGGACAAATTTTTCTTGTGTGTGGAAACCCGTACTCATGCCTAATCCATTGTGTACTCTTCCAGGCACTAAATTAGCTTCTGAACCTTTGCATTTAACTGCACTGAAATTAATTAATCCAAAATCATTCTTAGTCTTTTTTTATGACAATTTTAGCCAATTTCTAGTTCTCTAAATCTTCTTGACTGAGCTGGATGTGCTGAAATTGCTGTTTAAAAAAAATTTTTTTTACACCTGAAATACATAATTGTCTTATTCTGATGCTTAGGCAATGTTAAGACCCTTTAATATTTTTAATTAACTGTGATGGGTAAATTATTACTTACTTCTCCATCTTTTTTCCCCTATAAATTTTCTTTTTGTTTTCTGGTTTCCAGTTCCCTTTGAGATGAGAGAATTTCCTATAATCTGATTATATAGGTGAAAAGGGCTGGTCTGTTGCATTTTTTTTCTCTTCTCTACATTCACTTGGTATAGATTTTCCTGATGATTCCCTTGGATTATCCATCTACTGGATCCTTTAAGCCTTTCTGCTCTCTGCTGCTTATTATTGGTGCTGTTCCTTTCATTTTACTTAATTAGCTTGGTCCTTGTGATGCACTTGTAGATTATATCTTAATCTGTTCTTTAAATACTTATGGTTTCATACTTTGTTTCCAGTCTCTCTTCTGACAATTTAATACCCTTTAAAATGTATCTTTTAAAACTGACCGCAGGAGTGGGATATAAAAGAAAGTTAATTCAAAGTGCTATATCATCAGTTTGGCAGCCTAAGGCACTTGAAACCAAGGAGAAAAAGATCTGCTATGTGATAATTACTACTACCCAATAATCTTAAATGTGACATTATGATCAATAAGTCATGTTGAGCAGCTTATTTCCTAGTCCTGTGATATTGTGGTGGGTACTCTTGACTCACCTGATAAACTGGTGGGTGCAGAATGCCTGCTGCCCTTTATCAGCTGTCAAATGGCATATAATCTGCCCCCAAACTACTGTTACTTTAATTCTGGACACTACTAGTGTTGTTGAAGTCTGCCCTGTCTGGTTTTGGAGTCTCTGTACAGGCCTTCTTATAATGTGTATGGTTTCTGATCTGCCTTGTATTCTAATCTGACCTTGTATAAGAGTTCATAATTCTCCTTTTGTTATCTTTAGTCTAAGGTGTCTTTGCAAGGGTAACCAGTTTCCCTGCTTATTTGTTTTTCTGAGACTTAATATCTTCCTATCCATTTTGCTCTACCACTTCCTGCCCCACTGAATCTCTTCATATACTAGATCTGGGCAAGCCATAAAGTTTTTGAAGGTAGTCAAACTCAAACAAAGCCAAGGATTTGGCCAACCTACAAGGCAGAACATGAGATAAAATAATTGGAATTTACACTATATAATATGAAAAATACGTAATGTCACAATGACAACAAGGTAGAACTGCCCTAATAGTTACTTTGGCTGCTTTTCATTCATGGATCCAGAAGTGAGTCAGGCTAAGGTTTATTTTGGCTTTTCCACTTCTAGCTTAAACCCTTTCAATTGACTTTGATGGAAGCTGGAACAGATCCATGATGCATTAAAACAATGGCATCAAGATGCAGAAATTAAGATCTTTCCTGTCTCTGATGTCCCTCACCACTTGACACCTGCTCTTCTTCCCTCATGCTTTGCGTTTGTAGCTCACTCTACCACCATTGATTCTGTCTTGGCTTCTGCATCTTGCATTTGCCTGTCTCTTAGTACTTGACCACTTCCACTTTCAAATTGTTTCCTTAAAATGGGTGTATGTGTGTGGTGGAAGTGTACACTTTGCTGGGTAAATGTGAATGTTACATAGTGTTAGCAATGGATTACTTAATGGGGGTCCTATAACCAGCCAAAAGGAGGCTATGATGCATAATAATACCCAATCTGCAAGACACGAACCCAGCAGGCGAATAGATAAAGTTCCAGGATATTCAGGCTATTTCTATAATTGTTCTCTACCCTCAGATGTTTTTAATGGTTTAAACAAAAATGTAACCACTTTGAGTAAGGAAGAGCTACAGATAAAAATTATGTTTATATGCTGGATTTAGTTACATGATTGATGTTAAGATGAATGATCCCTGGTTGAGGGTGTGTTTGGTGGTAATAGATTTTTGTGCTCAGGGTATTCAATAACAAGGTCAACTATATTGAGAGGGTGGGGTAATAAGATTAAATCACTGATGAACGGATGATGCACATGTGGTGAGATTACTTTGAAATCATTTAACTATGCTGTAACTCAACCTGTATATTATTAACTTGCAAATGCATGATCTGCAGTTCTTTTCTGGAAACTGATTTTAAAAAATATTGGAACTGTAAAGAATTACAGAGATGTTTACGTGCAGGCTGAGCAAACATTTTTAACGGGCACTCAACCTGGGATCTGAAAGTCAGTCTGGGTTCTTAAATGACTTGTGCATCATCATGAGTCAAAGCTATGGCAGGTCAAATTCTGCCCTTAGTTACACCTGTGGAACCCCATTGTTGCACGGGTCTAAGTGAGGGCAGAATCTGGTCCTGCTGTCAGAACCTAGTCAACAATTCAGTAGATGATCCAGCTTCCTCTCCCCAAGTGTTGTTGATGCTGTACTGCTAATGGATAAATATTATTAATAATATAATTGTCACTATAGTAAGCAGATATGACTGAACACAGACAGGGAGCAGATCTATTCAGTAAGTACTGTTTTCACGTGGACTTATTTAAAAATAGAATAACACTAAGTTCAGAAGCTGTTAATGTGGCGTGTCAGCATCACCATAGTTAATGTTTCTTCAGGATTTTGTCCTTGAGTATTAGAATATTTACAGGGAAACTTAAATTCCTTTAACCTTAACTCATCTGTGTCTTATCCATTTGCAACTAAGCATTTAAGCCATATTTTAAAAAACATTAAACATTAAGTTTAATTAACGACTAAATTACTGTCTTATCCATAGCCTAGAATCTTGATGATAAAACAGTTTTAAGTTAGTGGTCTTCTATTTATAGGGGGAAGAGTAAAAACATGGAAGCGGAGATGGTTTATTCTGACAGATAATTGCCTGTATTATTTTGAATACACAACAGTAAGTATATATTGCTGTGACCCTGTGTCTGGAATCCAAAAGTTACTCCTGGGGGAATTCTGCACTACTGCACATGCACATAATTAATGAGCCACGCATACTTTTAATTTTTTGCACAAAAAAAGCTTCTGCTGAAATGTTGCTGCAGTTCTTCCTTTTGCCCACCAGAGGGCGCTGTGCTGATAGACCAAAGCAGTGGCTCCCAGCCAGCAAGGGAAGAGAGAGCCTGAAGTGCCTTTGTTGCAGTGCCTGCCAGGCCAGGTGACCGGGACTATGGGGATTCAGAGAGCATGGGGTGCTGGGGGGTGGTCAGACTAGGGCAGGGGATGAATAGGAGTGGAGGCACAGGGCTCAGGGCCGGCTCCAGGCACCAGCTTAACAAGCAGGTGCTTGGGGTGGCCAAGGGAGAGGGGCGGCACCTGCGGCAATTCGGGGGCGGCAGGTCCCTCAGTCCCTCTAGGAGCGAAGGACCTGCCGCTGAACTGCCGCCGCCGATCACAGCTTTTTTTTTCTTTCTTTTTTTGTTGTTGTTGTTGTTGCTTGGGGCAGCAGAAATGCTGGAGCTGGCCCTGACAGGGCTACAGTGGGGAGGGAGGTGCAGGGCCACATGGTGATGGGGGAGGGGTGCAGAGCTATATAGGGACAGGGGAGTGTCTGGGTGGGGGCACAGAGACACATGGGGACGGAGGGATGGGGACGGGGGACAGAGCCACAGGGGGAAGGGTGCAGGGCCACATGGGGATGGGGTTACACATGTGGACTGGGGGTACAAGGACACATGGGGTCTACATGGGGGAAAACTCCCTAACAATCCATCCCCGCCCCCCAAATAAACCTGTTCCATACTTTTCCCACCTATACCCAACAACCCTTCAAGTTCCTTCCCAGCAGGCTCCTTCCCAGCAATTTACTTCCCTCTCCCTCATTCCTCCATCACCCAACTCCTCCAAGCCTTTGCACTGCTTCTGAGGGGTGTGAGAAATACAGTTCTGTATTGTAGTTTAAATGAATTATTACTCAGAGTTCTGTATTAATATGCCTAATAAGGAATCTATTTGTCAAAAAACATTTCCTGAATCTTTTTTTGTTGTCTGTATTGTTAGACATACTTGCTGATGGGTATTTTGAAACAAATGACCAAAAATAATTGAAACTGGTATGATTATATTGTTGTTTTGACAAATAAAATATGCAGAATTTTTAATTTTTTTTGGTGCAGAATTCCCCCAGGAGTAAAAAGTATAACTGAATAGTAATGTGTACTCTTCCTGTCTTTTAGGACAAAGAACCTAGAGGAATTATTCCTTTAGAAAATCTTAGTATAAGAGAAGTTGAAGATCCTAGAAAACCAGTAAGAATTTTTTCCTTTTAATGAGCCTAGTAAATGGGTTATTTAAGTAACAGCCAGAGTACCCAGGTTTAGTGTACATGCGGATCTTTAGTTCTTCCTTGAATCAAGCTTTGGTTATTTCTTTATCTTTAGAACTGCTTTGAGCTCTATAACCCCAGCCATAAAGGTCAAGTAATTAAAGCCTGTAAAACTGAAGCTGATGGTAGAGTGGTAGAAGGCAACCATGTTGTGTACAGGATATCTGCCCCCACCCCTGAAGAAAAGGAAGAGTGGATCAAATCTATTAAGTGAGTTCAAAGTCTTAAATGTCTTTCAAAAGTGCTGAAGTGTAAATTGTATATAAATTCCTTGCCAAATAAAGAATCCGGGAATGTGTGCTGTACTAAGGAACATGCCTTAAAGAACTATTTAAGCAGTAGCCATAGGCAAGGGCCTTTCCTGAGGATTAATGACTAGCTGGAAGGGGTTGCTGGGGCAAGATGTGTGAAGCCAAATGAAGCACTTTGAGACATTATCGTTCTGGCTACTATGAACTGAAAATCAAGAAACTATGAGAGAACTTTAGTTGGCTAAAGAGCAGGGCCGGCTCCAGGCACCAGCTGAGCAAGCTGGTGCTTGGGGCGGCAGATTGCGGGAGGCGGCATTCCGCCCAATCCTAGGGCGGCATGGCCTCTTCCCCCCCCCCCCCCCCCCCCCACTCCGGCCGCCCTGTAGGGGGCGGCGGCGCGGAGAACCAGAGCGCCCTGCAGGGCAGTCCTCTTCCTTCCCTCCCCACCAACCGGAGCGGAGCCCTCGCGGCAGGCGGCAGGAGGCGGCGCAGCGGGAGGGGCTGCGTGGCAGCGCCCCTGCTGTAGCCCTGGCCGCCCCCTTCTCTCTCTCTCTCCCGGTCCCCCTGCGGCCACGCCACAGGTTTTTTTTTTTGCTTGGGGCGGCCAAAAAGCCAGAGCCAGCCCTGCTAAAGAGAAAAGAATGTAGCTAACTACCTGAAAATCTTGTTGCTGATTTTTGTAAGGATGCGTTTGTCTACCAACATATTACAGCTCTGGGTCTCTGGATATGGAAAAGTAAACAAATGTGTTTGGGTAATACATGTTTTATAAACTAAATTGATATCTCCTCCTCCTTCCACTAGAGCAAGTATCAGCAGGGATCCCTTTTATGATATGCTGGCAACAAGAAAGAGAAGAATTGCTAATAAAAAATAGCACTTAACATCGGCCACTTACGGACCTGCACTAGTTAATGTATAAATGGATCAAAGTCAAGTGATAAGGTAAAGTAAAAATGAAGCAAGCTGAATGAAAACAGTTATTAGAAATATATTCTTACATTATATCCCTTTGTAAGATCATCCAAGAAGATTATTATTTTGCATACGATACTGGAGCAAAATTCCCAAGGGACAATTGCAAGAAATGACTGTAATGGAATTTCATTTACACTAACTGAAAACATGGAAGCCTTATGTGCATTTTTATTTGTTGCAATTTCACTTTTCGGGGGAGAAAATATTTCAGGATAATATATTCTCCTGCCTGTTCCTTGAGCATATTGCCCATGACAGGAGATGTTGTAAGGACTTCGACAAACTAACACCTCACTGTAATACAGCACTCAGAACTGGTGTACAGGGCTACTCAGCACTTATTTTTCCTTATGCAAAAAAACCTTAATACTAGTTTTGAAAACATATCCTTAGCAATGCAGCAGCATTCTAACCTCACTTTATAGAAAATGAAATTCTAAAAGCTCATCACATTAGCCATTCTCCCCCAATGCTGAATAGTATTAGCTTTAAAATATACCTTGTAATATTAGACTGTTATCTATACAGTTAACTCCTTGGCCCAAGCAGTAGGCTGTGCACTGAAAATATGCAGCTACACAGGCAAGGGTTCATGGGCTGAAGAAGTGACTTTGAGGACAGAGTTTTTCTTAAGTAGGCTAAACTTGGATTTGCATTATTATTACTGAGAATCTCTGATTTTGTATGGGTAAAATGCTCCAAAATTACACTGATTTTCTTTAAAGAAGGGGCAGTGTTGTTATCTCCTTATTTGTGAGTTTAGCCCCATGAAAATCAATAGGATTACTTGTGTGAGTAAAGAGAGCAGTACTTGGTTAACAAAAACCTGGAATAAAGCAAACAATGTCTCTGTCTGCTTTGTTTTTAAACATGGCTTCTCACATTTGTGCTTCAGTGACTTAAAACTGGGGAGAAGAGGGAATAGAAAACCCTAATTGTTAGATCTCATGCCATCAACTCTACTAAAATACTTATCTAATATAACCATTTACTTTCAAATATCTTGATAACTGGTTGAATGTCTTTTGTGGTACAGGAACTCCTCACTTAACGTTGTAGTTATGTTCCTGAAAAATGTGACTTTAAGCAAACCGATGTTAAGCGAATCCAATTTCCCCATAAGAATTAATGTAAATGGGGGGTTAGGTTCCAGGGATATATAGATAGACAGACAGACAGACAGACACAGACACACACACACACACACACACACACACACACACACACAGAGTATAAGTTTTAGACAAACAATTTAATACTGGTACACAGTGATGATGATTGTGAAGCTTGGTTGAGGTGGAGGAGTTAGAGGGTGGGATATTTTCCAGGGAATGCCTCACTGCTAAATGAACTAGCAATTGACTGAGCCCTCAAGGGTTAACTCACACTCTAGAAGCGAAGGCAGACAGACACATACACCCTGTGTGTGAGAGAAAAAAAATGCGCATTTCCCCTTTAAGTAGCTGATGCCAGGCTTAAGTACACTGCCCTGTTAATTAAATCAGCTTGCTGAGACCTCCTGAGACAGCAGCTACTGCCTAGAAGCTCCCTCCGTAGTGTGTCTCCCCCTCTTCCCGCTCTATGGAAGATGGGGTAAGCGGGGTGCAGGAGCAGGGGGGAGGGAGAGACACCCTGACATTAGCCCTCTTCCCCCCCTCCCCCCCTGTACAGCAAGCAGGAGTCTCGGGGAGCAGCTCCAAGGCAGAGGGCAGGAGCAGCACATGGCAGTGGGGGGAGGGACACAGCTGAACTGCAGGCAGCTGCTGCACAGGGAACTTAGGGGAGTGGGGAGCTGAGAGGGAGGGCTGCTGGTCCACCCTGATTCCAAGCCCCCACCAGCTAGCTGCAATGGGCTGCTCTTCCTGCAAGCAGTAGACAAAACAGGTGGCTGCCAAAAGACCACTAGAAGGGAGCATTTCACAACTTTAAATGAGCATGTTCCCTAATTGATCAGCAACTTAACATTGAAACAACATGAAACGGGATGACTTTAAGTGAGGAGTTACAGTATTCCATGAGATATTCCTTCATAACATCCATTATCTAAGACACACAAACTTATGGCACAGCCTGCTTTATTGAAACATTTTCTTTTCTAAATTATACAAAAATCTTTCATTGGGGCAAAAATGTCTGTTAAATTTAATTTTATGATGGAAAAAATGTTTTGACCCTGCTCCTGTGTTCATGCTCTTGTAGCTTTCCATATATTGTTTCAACCTGAGCCATGGCATCTGTGCCATTAGTACGTTAGAGCTTCCATATCTGGACAAAGAAAACACAGCTGTTGACTTAAACCTACAAAAGCAACTTTGACTACAGTGTAGGGAATTATTCTGCACTGGGAGATACATGGACAAGATTGCCTATTGCCTTAGAGACATTGTTAGTCTCTAAGGTGCCACAAGTACTCCTGTTAAGATTGCCTATAAGTCTTTCATCTCTAACTTCAATAAAAGCCAAGGCTTCCATCTTACTAACTTGCCTTGTGCTATGTGGAACCTAAGATCAGCATATGAATACTGTGGGCACTGTCTGCCTTCAGATGGGCTGATAGAAAAGACTGGAGAAGCCCACACAGAGAATTTCCTTTTTTGATTTTTTTCCCAGTTGTAATCTCTTTAAAGGAGTATTAAGGTTAATGCTCAGTTATGACAGCTTTGAAACCATGGGGGAGGGGTGGCATCTCCAATTCATGGAGCCAGGACTTCAAGGCTAGTTGTGGACTCGGTGCGTAATTGGAACTTTAAAAATTAGAATATTCCACTGCACAACTCTCAAATCACAACCTGTTTCTCCTCTCAGCCCCCCTACTTTAAAAAGTCTAACTTAACATAGAAAAGTATTAAGGCTGTCAAGCAATTAAAAAAATTAATTGCGATTAATCGCACTGTTAAACAGTAATAGAATACCATTGGATGTTTTCTACATTTTCAAATATATTGATTTCAATTACAACACAATACAAAGAGTACAGTGCTCACTTTATATTTTTTTGATTACAAGTATTTGCACTGTGAAAAACCAAAAGAAAGTATTTCAATTCACCTAATACAAGTACTGTAGTGCAATCTCTTTAGCATGAAAGTTGAACTTACAAGTGTAAAATTATGTGCAGAAAATAACTGCATTCAAAAATAAACAATGTAAAACTTTAGCGCCTGCAAGTCCATTCAGTCTTACTACTTGTTCAGCCAATCACTCAAACAAGTTTGTTTACATTTGCAGAAGATAATGCTGCCTGCTTCTTGTTTACAATGTCACCTGAAAGCAAGAACAGGTGTTCTTATGGCACTGTTGTAGCAGTGTTGCAAGATATTTACGTGCCAGATGCACTAAAGATTCAGATATCCCTTCATGACCAGACAGCAAAAGTGAAAAATCGGGACTGGAGTGGGGGGCCTATATAAGAAAGAAACCCCAAAATTGGGACTGTCCTTTAAAATCAGGACATCTGGACACCCTACAACCACCATTTCAGTGAACATATGTCCATGCTGATGAGAGGTTCTGATGGATAACAATCCAAAGCAGTACGGACCAATGCATGTTCATTTTCATCATCTGAGTCAGAAGCCACCAGCAGAAGGTTGATTTTCTGTTTTGGTGGTTCAGGTTCTGTAGTTTCCTCAGCAGAGTGTTGGTCTTTTAAGACATTTGAAAGCATGCTCCACACCTCGTCCCTCTGAGATTTTGGAAGGCACTTCAGATTCTTAAACCTTGGGTCGAGTGCTGCAGCTATCTTTCGAAATCTGACATTGATCCCTTCTTTGCGTTTTGTCAAATCTGCAGTGAAAGTGTTCTTAAAATGAACATGTGCTGGGTCATCATCTGAAACATGAAATATATGGCAGAATGCAGGTAAAACAGAGCAGGGGACATAAAATTCTCCAAGGAGTTCAGTCACAAATTTAATTAACGCATTATTCTTTTAACAAGCGTCATCCGCATGGACGCGTGTCCTCTGGAATGGTGGCCAAAGCATGAAGGGGCATATAAATGTTTAGCATATCTGGCCCGTAAATACCTTGCAATGCTGGCTACAGAAGCACCATGCAAACACCTGTTCTCACTTTCAGGTGATATTGTAAATAATAAAAGAGCAGCATTAGCTCCAGTAAATGTGAACAGACTTGTTTGTCTTAGCAATTGGCTGAACAAGAAGTAGGACTGAGTGGACTTATAAGCTCTGAAGTTTTACATTGTTTTGTTTTTGAGAGCAGTTATGTAACAAAAAAAAGTCTACATTTGTAAGTTGCACTTTGAGGACACAGAGCTTTCACTTCAGTACTTGTATGAGGAGTACTGAAAAATACTATTTCTTTTGTTTCTTTCACAGTGCAAATATTTGTAATCGAGAATAATATACACTTTGATTTCAATTACAACACAGAATACATTATATATAAAATGTAGAAAAAATCCAAAGTATTTAATACATTTCAATTGGTATTCTGTTGTTTAACTGTGCGATTAATCACGATTAACTCAAAAAAATTGAATCATCTGAGTTAACTGCAATTAATTGACAGTCCTAAAAAGTATGTTTTGTTAAGGACTGTGTGTTAAGGGGGGGTTAGCTGGAAACATTTGGATTTGTAATAGAAATGGTGACAAATTCAGAACTATGGTTGTATAAAGGTGTAAAACCATAAACAAATAATTTAAATCATTAAATAAGTCTAGAAGGTTACAAAAGCATTGATGGGCCATGAGCACTTTCTGTACCAGTCCTTACATCCCTGAAAAACACAACCCTTTGAAAACAGTCTCCTTATTGTCAAGGATATTTGTCTGTAAGCATGAAGGAAATGCCTTAAGAGACATGATATGCTGTATTTAGTTTGAAACTTTTCATACCCTGTACATCTAATACTTGGAACGGTGTGTAACTATGGCATGTTATAGCAGGAAATACATAGTATTCCTTAGCATTTTAAAAAGTGGTAACTTATGTCCATTTTTTTATTCTGAACGAGAGATTAAATATGGTGCTCCATATAATTAATTTACCACCAAAGGTGCCAGTAGTATTCTTGTCTAATTTTTAATTAATGGAGATATCCCATCTCCTAGAACTGGAAGGGACCTTGAAAGGTCATCGAGTCCAGCCCCCTGCCTTCACTAGCAGGACCAAGTACTGATTTTGTCCCAGATCCCCAAGTGGCCCCCTCAAGGATTGAACTCACAACCCTGGGTTTAGCAGGCCAATGCTCAAACCACTGAGCTATCCCTCCCCCCCAAGAATATTTTATTTCAAATGGTCTCTGTAGCAGTATTAGCAGGGATTGAAATTGAGCCAAAATTTCCACTGGCCTTAAACCATTTTTCTTTGCAAATTAATTTTTTACTAGACTTATGAAAATTTTGGCCAGATTAGGTACTGTCCATGAGGGGATGAAAAGCCCTCTCTCGTGAGGGTTTAAGGTTAGGATGAGCTTAAGGCAAGCCACCATCATGGCCTAAAGCACAATTGCTTTTTCTGAGACTAGGCCAGCAAAAACCAATCTAATTGCAGTTGACTTCCCCAGTCCTGTTTGTATTAAAAAATCTCCCTATTTTTCAGTTCTTAAGAGGTTCTCATGTCATAGCAGGGTTGGGTTTTTTTATACTACCCATTAAGCAACATGGGGGACAGTAGGCAGAGATCCTGGCAACAGACTGCTGCTTCTGCTACTTTTCTGGCCCCTGCCAGCATCCATAACTTTCGTGGCCCTAGGTCACTACTAATTTCAACTTCAGTTAGTGTCATCTAGGGAAGAAAATGTATATAATTCTTAAGATCAGCTGGACTGATTAAAAAGCTACATAACCTGACAAAAAGCTCTTTTTAGTAAGTCACTTAACATTTTGAAGCGTATGGTACAAAACTGAACCTTTTTAAACTCAGCATTTATAATGCTTCATATATAGAGCAATGCATATTTTTAAATTTTAATACATATCTATCTAGATATGCTTGCCGGAAAAGTTAGATCTCTTGTAGATGAGAAGCTACAAATTGTGGTTTACCAGTTTTTTCTATATTTTCTTGGAAAGCATTTCTATTTACAGTTCAGTATAAAGTTAATGTAAATACTGTACAGCTATGTATTGATTTGTTACGCATTGTACACAATTTGCATGAAAATTATGTATCAAGTAAGTCTGAGGTAATATTATGACTCTGTAAATCCATTGCAAATATTCATGGGCTCGTTTACCAGTAAGACATGTTTAAACTGTGGTGAGATTTCATTTTGAAAAATAAAATAAAGTATGAAACTATACAGCCATCCAGCTCCTTTCATTTACTGAGGATAAAAGTACAGAATAAGGGATCCAACTGCTCAAGATTTTGATTCAGATTAAGATTTAGCTTACTCCAAAAGCAGTTACTATGCAAGTGGCTATCAAATCCAAAACTTCCCCTGTCTCAGCTCTGGTCACAATGACTCTTTAAATTACTTAACTTTTGCTCATTCTGCCTTACAAACCAGACATTTTCTTTCATTATGTTAATATCTGACCTAGGCATTATTCAGTAAACAACTTAAGCATGTAAGTGCTATCCTGAAGACACTTTCCTCATTTGGGGCTTTAAATAGGGTAAAGTAATAACTGATGCTTGCTCACTTCTCTTGATAGACAGGGTGCAAAGATGAATGACCTCTCTCTTTTCCTTTAATCAGATAAGAGGCACTGAAAAGGAAAATGTAGGTGTATCCAAAGCCAGAGAATTAAAGTTTCAGCTGCTTTGAAATATCAGGCGTGGCAAGGCATGGCATGGGTTGCAGCCTCCTTGATCTCAGATGCAGACTGAGAGGTGTCAGCCCTTAACTGAAAAGGTAGAGTACATGTTAAAGATGTAATAGACATCTCTTTTCCCTAAGTGTTTATATTAAACTCAAATTCCTGCCAAGCAAACTTTAACTACTCTGAACAAAAATCACTTTCTTCATCAGGTTTCAGTTGCTTAGTGCCTGTTTAAACCTACTAATTCTCCACTCATCCAGAATCTTTCAGGAAAAACAGGTCTATTTTCTACATGAAAAGAATAAAACTGCTCAAATTGAGTTTTCCTTCGCAAGCTACCTTTGGGGCAAGCTATTTTACAAAGCTGGTCAAAGGCAAATGCCGAGTTTCCTATGAAACCTGATCACAAACTTACTCTGTATTTACTTTTTTTTTTCCCCTCCCAAAAATTCTTGAATGCAAAACTTTACCCTAGGCTAGTGGTATTTAGCAGCAGCTCTAAGGACCAGTTTTAGTGATGTTGAAAGAGAGAAAACAGCTCAAACTCCAAGCTTTTCTGACCAAACAAGTAACTGAATTCACAGCAAACACAGTAAGGTAAAACAGACAAACTGGAGAGATGAGCAGTAGCGGTCATTCCTAATAAGGGGAGAGTCTGTCCTAAGACGAGCGTAAGGTACAAAATATGAGGCTTGGGGAACAAAACCAAGCAGCTACAAGTTTACTTTCTCACAACTGAGCTAATACTTTTCATGTAAATACATGATTTGTTGCCACAGGGAAGGAGCGGAGAGTTAGAAGTGTATTTATGACAAGCTCGGTCTTAAGGCCTTTCACAGGGAACAGCAGAAGCACCATAGGCAGTCATAACGTGGTGAAAAATAGAATATTAGGAACAGGTGGAAGAATTGTCATTCCCCTCTGCTAACATGAATCAATGCAATCATTTAAAGGACAAATATATTTGAGCATTGACCACACCCCCTTTATCATCTTACATTAAGGTAGAGCTACAATTAAGCTTTTCAGCCCTTCAGTGCACTGTTCTAATGGGTAGAAGTTGAATAACTCAAGAAGTAAACAGTGTAAAAAGCTCTTTTGACTTTCCTGTATTTATATACTATATAAATTTTACATGCTATGTATTTACAGTGGGGCAAGTGCTTTATCTTTAAAAAAAACAAAGATCAAACTTTAGACATCTCTGAACAACACAGCTTGTATAAACCAGACAGATTATACAGATGAACTGTATTTAATACAGCTTCCCCACTCCATCTCCTGATGCAGGACCAGTGAATTATAAGTATCACAGTTTGATAGCATTTCATAATAAAAATAAAATCACAGTATGAATTTGTCTGTAACTTTAAAGGGACAAAACAGACAACTGAGACCAATCAGTCAAGACAAGTGACACTATATAAAAAAGTAACAAAAACATATGGGAGGGTATACAAATAGTCTCGGAGATACATTCAGAACTGTGTATGTTGAGTGGTATGTTTCACAAAGTTCCAAACCAGAACTTTTCTGTAAGTTTTTCTTCAAAGCTTGAATACAGCTAAAGTGTGAAGTAAATTAGTTTCTAGTGTCAGATATCAGAGATATTCTAGTTATCTGAAAGCTTGTGAATAAGTCTTTAAATTAAATATACAGACTGTCAGTTGTGGTTTTCTAGTCGCTTGCACCAGAAGTTTAACGTGGAGTAATATTACATGAATAACACATAATCAACCTGAGTCTGTAATTAAGCAGCATTTGAGATGTTCTATTCCAGGGCATTATTTTCAGTGTGATATTTACAATGTTCAGCAGTTGTAGAAAGTTTCCATCCTTTTGGATTATGGGTAAATTTTAAAAAAAAGTCTCAAGGTAAAAACTAAAAAAAGTTCTTCCATGGTAAAATCCTGTACAGTATTCTGAAGCACCAGTTATGGATTGAAGAGTTAATTGTTCTGTTATAAATATAGTTTAAACTGTAGGGATGGCTTCCATCAACACACTTTGAATCTGAAAGACAAGAGGAGGAAGCGTCATTTCCTGATATGAAATTTCAACACAAAATCAGATTCCAAGGCCATTTAATCTGACCTTCTATATAACACAGGCCACAGAACTTCCCTGAAATAATTCCTAGAGCATATCTTTTAGAAAAACATCCAATCTTGATTTAAAACTTCAGTGATGGAGAATCCACCATGACCCTTGGTAAGTTGTTCCAGGAGTTACTCTCATGGTTAAAAATGTACACCTTATTTCCAGTTGGAATTTGTCTAGTTTCAACAGACAGCTATTGGATCATGTTATGCCGTCGCTGCTAGATTGAAGAGCCCATTATTAAATTTGCTTCCCATGTAGATAGACTGTAATCAAGTCACCCATTAACCTTCTCTTTAATCTAAATAAATAGACTGAAAGAGCTCAATCACTAGAAGGCAGGTTTCTAATCCTTTAATCATTCTCATGGTTCTGCTTTCAACCCTCTCCAATTTATCAACATTCTTCTTGTTCTGGTGCCCATATTTCTGCACAGAGTATTCCAGTAGTGGCTGCACCACTGCCAGCTATACAGGTAAATACCTCTCTACTACTTCTCGAGATTCCTGTTTTGATTTCTGAACAACAGTTAAGGCCTGAAGTTGCAGGTGCTCCATATCATGTGTAGCTACAGCTCTGAACCACATATCAAAACAGAAGGATTTCAAAACTGAATGCAACCAACGCTGTCCTCAACTTACAAGGTTGCTGAGTTTAATCCTAGGTAGGCAAACCTGGTTGGAATTTAGCCAAGACATTCCAAACATTAAATGCCCTGGTTTCATTAATGATCTATCATGGTCAAGCTTTCCCCCAAAAAATGACACCTCCAGCAACGTGCTCGGGCCCTGATTTAAGAAGGACAGAGGGACAAATGCCACTCAAAGTCAAAAGTTCTGTTTTATGCAGCACCTGGATTTCTTTAAGCCTCCAGTCCAATCACTAGCCAGCTTCAGCCATTTAGTTTATGAAATCTGACAAGATCCCAACCCAAGATAATGGCTCTCAATTCCACTGTCACTCTTGTCTTGTACTCATATGTGCATCCCATCAGCTAGTTAGCCCTATAACTTGGTTTGATTTTCATACCCTCTCCAAGCATTGTTCCATCCTTTTGAGTTAACTCATCATTCAGAAACTGCTTAATGCTTTGTATTGTCTCATCCTTTTCTACAGTCTAAATCAGGGGTGGGCAAACTACAGCCCAGGGTCCAAATCAGCCCTTCAGATGTTTTAATCTGGCCCTCGAGCTCCCGCTCCCTGAGGCTTGCCCCGATCCACATGTGCCATGGCACCATCCGACTCCCGGAAGCAGAGGCATGTCCCTGCTCTGACTCCTATGCGTAGGGGCAGCCAGGGGGCTCCACACCTTGCCTCCGCCCCAAGTGCCGCCCTCGCAGCTCCCATTGGCCAGGAACTGCAGCCAATGGGAGCTGCAGGGGCAGCACCTCTGGACAGGGCAGCATGCAGAGCCACCTGGCCACACCTCCGTGTGGGAGCCAGAGGGGGGACATGCCACTGCTTCCGGGAGCTGCTTGAGGTAAGTGCCGCCCGGAGCCTGCACCCTGACCCTCTCCTACACCCCAACCCTGATCCCCCTCCCACCCTCTGAAGCCCTTGGTCCCAGCCCAGAGCACCCTCATACACCCCCAACCCCTCATCCTCAGCCCCACCCCAGAGCCCACACTCCCAGCTGGAGACCCCACACTCTCCACTCACCCCAACCTGCTGCCCCAGCCCGGAGCCCCCTCCTGCACCCTGAACTCCTCATTTCTGGCCCCAACCCAGAGCCCACACCCCCAGCAGGAGCCCTCACCCCCTCCTGCACCCCAGCCCCTAATTTCGTGAGCATTCATGGCCCATCATACAATTTCCATACCGAGATGTGGCCCTCAGGCCAAAAAGTTTGCCCACCCTGGTCTAAATAAAGCCAACTGATTTCCTTAAGTATATGAAAAGGTTAAAATTCCTCAGACTTAGGAGGTTACTCTGCCCAGCACTGTCACCACAACGGTATCATCCTGCCTATTGTGCAGGGCAGTATTTTGAAGATGGAATATAATTTTTTGGATTTTGTTACTGTAACACTTCTGCCCTACACCACAATAAATCACAACACACACAAAAACAACGCATTTGGTGATTTATTTAACACACACTTGCTTCCTTTCCATAGATTTTACTTGTCTGTACTGAACCAATTTTGCCACCTGCTGGCCAACTCTCATTCATTACAGACAAAATCCTTTAAAATCTGATTATAATTTTTCTTCTGTGCTCTGCCTTCTATTTTCTTATCTAAAACTGGACTATATAGGCTTTGGAACAGCGAGGACTGCACCTACACTTTTCCCATTAAAAAGTCCACATTTCTCAAACTGTGCTATTTGAGATACTTGTTAGTTCTTGGGAAGAGAAAATGATACCATTAAAATGTTACCTTTCTGTGGTAACTACCAGTGTGTATATAGACATGGATTTTTCAATCAAATTAATATAAAGAGCTATATTGCTACTGCTTTGCTTCCTTGGCAGAGGGACAGAAATGGCTTGCTGGAATTTAGATAGTAGCAATAGAAATCTGCAGTTGATCAGCTTCTCACACTGAAGAAGAGGGGAACTATGGCAACTACCTACATTTTAGGAATCTGAGGGCAGCCCCTGGATACCAAGATCTACAAATACCTTGTTTTCAATATCCTCACTCAAAATATTTCTAGATATTATGAACCCATTTCCATCGTTAGTAGTTTCTCCCTCTACAGTTAACCTCCATCTCTTGTCCTGAAGGGACTTTTCAGTGCAGAACGTTACTCTTAGGCTAGGTCTACACTACAGACCTTACAGTGGCCCAGCTGTGCCCCTATAAGGTCTCCCATGTAGCCGCTCTATGCTGGCAGGAGAGCTCTCCCACTGGCATAATTAAACCATTTCCAATGAACAGCGGTAGCTATGTCAGCAGGAGAGCGTCTCCCACTAACCGAGAACTGTCCACACCAGTGCTTTAGTTGGTGAAACTTATGTCGGTCAGAGGTGTGTGTTGTTTTTTTTCATACCCCTGACCAACAAAAATTTTGCTGACAAAAGTGCTAGTGTAGACAAAGCCTTAGTGTAATTGCAGTTTACATTAAGCCATAGAAACAGCTGCTTTTAAAAATAAATAAATAAACGAAGAGTCATTCCAATAGGAAGACTAGCAGATCACCACAATTTAAATCAAGTTTAAAGGAATGTCTCACTGTGTTAATAATCCTCCAGCAGTAACACACAATGCAGCTCACAACTTTTGAGATGCTGAAGTTTACTTGTTATCTATGCTAGAATGACACTGCCAACACTCTTTGACCATTAGAGTGGGCAGTAAGATGCTGATTTTTCACCTCAAAGTTATATGCATCTTCAGGCCACAATTTGTTAGCAACAGAGCTCCCCTCACCCAAATACCAAGGACATAAAAAATACTGAAGATTGACAAATACAACTTGCCTGTGGCTAGTGAGTTTTTTCTGCAAGGATTACTTTTCACTCACCTACAAGAGAGGAAAACAGGTTGGCAAAATCTCAGCTGTTATAAAACCAGTATAATTCAGTTGCTACTTTACAGAGCACTGCTGTGCTAGTGTTGAGAAAAAACAAAATCCTGGGTAAGTACTACAATCAATTGGTGTATACAGTATAGTTGTAGCTTGTTGGTTCCAGGATATTAGGGAGACAAGGTAGGTGAGGTAATATTTTATTGGATCAACTTCTGTTGATGAGAGAGACTAGCTTTTGAACCATACAGAGTCTCTTCTTCAGGTTTGGGAAAGATACTCAGGGCATGTCTTCACTACCAATATTAAAGCGCTTGTTTAGTTGCGGAATAGCACTGGAAGAGAGCTCTCCCAGCGCTATTAAAAACCCACCTCCACGAGGGGAATAGCTGCCAGCACTAGTGCACTGTCTACACTGGCACTTTACAGCACTGAAACTTGCAGCGCTCAGGGGAGTGTTTTTTCACACCCCTGAGCAAGAAAGTTGCAACGCTGTAAAGTGCCAGTGCAGACAAGCCCTCAGTGTCACAGCTAAATGCAAGGTGGAACAGATTGTTTAGCATAAGTAGTTAGGGTTTATTCTAAGGGACCATTCAAAATAGAGTGGCCTGTTAACACCTCTGCAGTCATAGGACAAAAATAGGGTGTTAGTGGGTTACAGATTGTTGTAATAAGCCAGGGGTGGCCTGACCCTCCCAGGCACATACAATAATTTTCAGAAGTACGAGAGCCAGGTGTGCCTGCTGGGGCTCAGGGCTACTGCCCTGCTGTGGGGTGGTGGGGTTTGGGGCCTTGCGCAGGGCAGAATCCCCAAGCCCCACCACCCTGCCGCAGGGCAGGAGCCCCAAGATCCCCCCCCCCCACCTCCAGGGTGGTAAGCAGAAATGGGGGGGGGGTGTAGGGGGCTCCACAAGCCACACTAACTGTACAAGAGCCGCATGCAGCTCAGGAGCCACGGTTGGGCCATCCCTATAATAAACCATGAATCCAGTGTCTCTATTCAGTCCCTGATTTTTAGTGTCTAGCAATTGGTGCTTAGTTTTTGGAAACAACTCTTAATCTGTACCAATCTACAGCAATACAAGTAAAAATAAAATTAGACTTTGAAATTAATCTGTTACTATACATATTTGGTATTTGGATACCTGGAACTATATCTAAATTTCTCTGATCTAAAGATGGTACTAAATAGTTAGTTTATGAACATTTTCATAAGAAAAAGTTATTTTAAACAAGAAAATTTTGTCAAGAACTTAATTTTCAGCCACTGATAGCTGTATGGTTCATCAAGTCTACGGCTGATGCCGAAGGGTTAAAAAACATTCATTCAAAGCCATCTGGTATATTGGTGTTAGGCGAGAGCAGTAGGAGAGAGTCCAACACGTATTACATTTAGAATCCAAATTAGGATTGTATTTTTTGTTCTATATGAGAGATGTCAAATTGATCTCTTATGGTAATAAAAATAGGGAAAAAGCCCGCAGCAGCCAATTTGTGTGTATTATTATACCCAAAATGAAATAGAATCACAGGAATTTAACATACTTTCCATCTGGTTTCATCTGTGTATGCAAAGTTGCCATCCAAAGATTTAATGACTGTGTGTCCATGGTCCTTATGACAAAGTAGGTCTATAGCTGAAATAGAAAATATTTCAATGTTAACAAAACCCACTTATCACAAACTAGCATTATTTTGATTAACAAGTCAGCACTCTTAGTATAAACAAATTGTTACTGGGGCAGTGTTTCTAATGAAGTGACTCATTTTGGCAGCCTTTGTTAATAAGATGTTTTATTGGATTGCTACTAATCTGTATCTGGACGTCACATAGCATCATCTCCCATCTTGATTACTGAAATTTTCTTCCCTTACTTCACTCCTTCCCAATCTGTCCAAGATGCAGCTTCCAAATTATCTTCCTGATTGATCAGAGTGAATTTACTGTCCTCTCTGAATTCCTTCACTGGTTCTCCAATTAACCACCACATCAAGTTTAAACTAAACTACTCATTCGTACCTTTCAAAGCCCTTCACAACTCTGTCCTTACCTACATTTCAGACCTCATCCCCTAACTCAAATCCTGCACCAACTAACTATACCAGTTTCAATACCTTGTTAATCTCCTCCATTTATGTGCATTTGACCATGTCACCCCTCTACATGAAATACTCCCCCAATCCTAATTTGTCAAACTACCATTCTGTCTTCATGCAATCCCAAGAAAGTATATTCCAGTTGATAGAACATTGGACTGGGAGTCTGATTCGGATTCAAGTCCCAGCTCTGCAAGGACCCTGGGCAAATCAGTTAACCTTCATGCCTCAGTTTCCCTATCTGCAATATGGTCATGATACTGATCCAGATTTATGAAGTAATTTCAAATCTTCAGATAAAAAGAATTATAAGAGCAAAGCATTATTTAAAAAACTACTACTTCAAGGACCTTAATTGAGTTTATACAGCAATTAATAAAACAACTAATACATCCCCACAGGAAGACTTCTAATGTGTCCAATCTTAAATCTTCCTTAATTCTTGACCTCTTTGGAGCAGGGATTCTCTGGGTGGTGCACTGCTGACCATCTTTTTGCTTCTCCCTTACATGGTTTCTTGTATTTGCAAAAGGGTGGGTAAAATTTTTTTTTTTTTTTTTTTTTTTAAAGAAAAGTCAGATTTTTAATTTAAAGTAAATAATTCTTAAATCCATTTAAAATTAAATATGAAATTATGACAATTTCTATAATCTATTAAAATAATTTAAATAAAAAATATGGTGCATCTATGAGCCCTCCTCAAGTTTAAAGGAAATAAACGGTGCTGCTTTTTTAATTATATACAGAATCAGGAGGAAAATATCTAACTTTTAGGGCCAACTCAAGCTTTGTAACAATATGTATTGCATTAAGTACCTATTATTTTCAGTCTTTACAATGGAGTGATTTACATTTTCCCAAATATCAGTACTTTCAGTTTCTGTTGTGCAGAAAAGCTTTTGCCTTAATTACTTTCAGTTTAGCTAGCAAATGCAGAGAATATTTTCTTCATTTGGACTAGTTCATTCAAAGTTGAGAAACTGAATGGGAGCTGACAAAGTAGGAAAGCTTGTTTTTCTCTTCCACTCTATAAATAAAAAGTATCTGGGAAAGGAGGAGATCTACTCATTGTAAAAACCTGGACAATGGGCCAGATTTTCAAAGGTATTTAGGCCTAAAGATGCAGGGCTGGTCTACACTGGGGCGGGGGTGGTGGGGGTGGTGGAAGGGATCGATCGATTTACCTTGGGTCCTCATGGCGCGGGATCGACGGCCGCGGCTCCCCCGTCGACTCCGCTACCGCCACTCGCTCCGGTGGAGTTCCGGAGTCGACGGGGAGCGTGTTCGGGGATCGATATATCGCGTCTTAACGAGACACAATATATCGATCCCCGATAAATCGATCGCTACCCACCGATACGGCGGGTAGTAGGACGTACCCGCAGATAGGGGCTTAATGGGATTTCAAAAGTACCTAAGCAGGTTGGGCATGCAACTCCCATTGATTTCATTGGCTGTTAATTTCAATGGGCATGATGTTCCTACCTTGTCCTTAGGCACTTCTGAAAATCCCACTGGGCCCCTATCTGAATCTTTAGGTGCCTAAATACCTTTGAAAATCTGGCCCACGGTAACTAGAAATAGTCACTAACTACAGTAAATATTTCCTGTGTTTAATAAAATCAGTTCGAAATGATTTTACATTTTTACACAGTTTGGTAAACTTTATACATCCAGCACATGTACAGTAGTTTTATTTAACTAAAAACAGTGTAATTTTTTTACGTTAAAATTCCATCCAAATGCACTTTAATACAAAGAACATAGAAATGAGCTTTTCATTTTCTAACAAAAATATAATTAATTGTTTTTATATATATGTGTATATATATATACATATACACACACGTTAAGCTATATAATTTTTTAAAGGTGTATAGATGCAGTGTATCCTCCTGTTTAGCAAAAGTATAACATTTAGTGTAAAAAGCAGTATTTGATTGCAAATTAGTATAACCATTTAAACATGCTAATCAATGACACTGAACCTTTCTCTAGGAAAGTAACTTAGAAGTGCAAATACCTAGGTCTTATACAGCATTTATCAGTAGATTTCAAAGCACTTGACAAAGGATGTAACCATCATTCTCCCCATTTTACAGATGAGGTACCCAAGGTCACCTAGCAGACCAGTGACTGAGCTGGGAATAGAACCCAGGTCTCAAATCCAAGTCCAGTCCCAAATGCAAAACAAAATTAAAATCTGTAATTTATGTCAAGATTTCCTGCTTGCTGATTTAAATCAAGTTAGAGTTGGTGATTTGTTATTTTGATTTAAATCATCCTCCCTTATTTCCTTCATCTCCTTTAGTCACAAGATTCACTAATTACAACAACACAGTGCTATCCATTCCCTTATGCAAGGAGTTATTCCCTTAGCCAGTCACCAATGCTTCCAATATGGCCAGAGGAATTATTACAGAGCAACATAAGGCTTTCCTCCCACTTGCCTGCTCAGAAAAGAATTGATGAATTAGAATCCAATTTCCCACATGATAACGTAGGTAAACACATCCATTGGTAGTTTTTTATCTGATTAGGGCCCTACCAAATTCACGGCCATGAAAAACGCATCATGGACCATGAAATCTGGTCTTTTGTGTGCTTTTATTCTCTACTATACAGATTTTATGGGGGGAGACCAGCATTTCTCGAATTGGGAGTCCTGACCCAAAAGGGAGTTGCAGGGGGGTTACAAGGTTATTTTGGAGGGTTGCACTGACTTAAGAGCTGGGTGGCAGGAGTGCGGCAGCCCTGAAGGCAGTGCCCCACCAGCAGCAGCGCAGAAGTAAGGGCGGCAATACCAGACCATGCCACCCTTACTTCTGCGCTGTTGCCTTCAGAGCTGGCGGCTGCTGACTGAGGGCCCAGCTCTGCAGGCAGCAGCGCAGAAGTAAGGATGGCAATATCATACCATGCCACCCTTACTTCTGTGCTGCTGCTGGCAGCTACTCTGCCTTCAGAGCTGGGCTCCTGGCCAGCAGCCGCCACTCTTCAGCTGCGGCTCTGAGGCAGCACCGCCACCAGCAGCGGTGCAGAAGTAAGGGTAGCAGTACCACAACCACCCCTACAATAACCTTGTGGAACCTCCCTTCCCCAAACTCCTTTTTGGGTCAGGACTCCTACAGTTACAACACTCTGAAATCTCAGGATTTAAATAGATGAAATCATGAAATTTATGATTTTTAAAATCCTATGACTGAGAAATTGATAGGGCCCTATATATGATGAATAGTTTTGTATAGAGACTTTGTTGGTCAAGGATTACTGGATTCCAAAATTTTTTGGACTTCCCCCATCTCCCCTCGCCAAAAAAATAAATAAATAATAATAATTATAAAAGTACACAAATTAGTATAAAAATATTTACTGTGCTCAGGAAAAAAACCCAAAAGGCAAAAATATTTAAATTAAGCAGACTTGACACAGGCAGAATAGACAATAGCAACAATGCTATTCTTCCCCTCCCTACCTGATGTAAACTCATACTACAACTCATCAATATGAGCTGCCCCAGGATTTCTTGTAACAAACATGCTGATGACAGCAACTATCTAGTCAATAACCCAGGGTAAGTAAAAATCGCTAATTTTATCTACTTTATTTCACAGATATACAAAACTGAAGAAATTATCCAACATAATTGTGTTGCTTGCTGTCTGGAAGATGTGACATATTGTATATTTATTACAAAGCACTTAAAATTACTTCAAATATTTTTCTCTATTTGAAAAAATAGAAATCCCATTAATTTCTAATGGTCTCTTACCTTTGCTATACTCTTTAGATATGTGATAGCTATTTTCCTGGCCTCCTCCTATGTATTTTGTTTTATGACAGGAATCAGCATCCCCTCCCTCATGAGGCCATTTACTATATTCTTCAGATGGAGGGTCATCCGTACAATGAAATTCTTTTTTCTCCCATGTCTTATTAGTCTCAGAGCCAGCAGCCTTCTGGATATTAGGATCTAAATATTCAATAAAGCCCTCAGATTTCTTTGTATGTTTCTTCTTTTTCTTCTTCTTTTTCTTATGTTTGTGGATGTCAGAATCAGAGCAGGCCCCAGAGAAGTCTGAATCCTGGCGATGTCTGAAAAAAACATACAAGTTAATATGAAAACAAATGTGATGCTTACACTATTGTTACAAACATATTACACTATTTATACATATACAATTTATTAATTTTTGAGGGAGTTAGGCACATGCATAGAAAAGATATTATTGTTCTAAATTTGGCCACAGGTCATATCTACTAAAATCTGGCTGGCTAAAGCTCAAAATAAAGAGCACATCTTATTTTCTTAACAGCTGTGGTGCTGTTCCTTTCCTCCAGCATCTGTGCTGCTCTGCTGAAAACAGTGGAATACTCAATACATCGGGTAATGCACTTTGCATAACGGATCAGCTGTGTTCAGCAGCAAGGAAATAGTTAAGCATTCTCCATTTTCATCCCCAAGTTAGTGGCAAGCTAAATAAACTTTTGTCCTTTTCTCAAGGGTTTCTTTTTCAAAAGGGAGCGTTTTAAACATATGCCACTGATTAGAACAAAATATTGAACTCTATACCTATCAAACACTACATAGAGGTCAGCCCTCTGATGTAAGACTAAATTATCAAGATGATCACACATTGAAGTTTTTTTAAAAATCAGTTCTCAGTTTGTCTATTTAACCTCCCTACCCCCCCATTTAGAAACACTCTCATATCATATATGGGAGCAACCTGGCAAGCATCAGACACAATTTGCATCATTTGCCTCCTGAGGGAAAGCACAGCTCATTATGAGGGGAACCTGTGCATGTCTTCACTCTCCATGACTACTACATACTTGCTTTTAATTTCTGATTAGAAGGAAGAACAATGGGATGGAGAGGAGAAATACTCAAACTGTTACTGGGAGATATTGCTTTTCTAGTTTAATGCAGGTATACTGTATTACATGTTATTTTGTATTTCCAACACAATGAAAAGTGTTCTGTATTCACAAGATGCCTTCACACACACGTCAATTAAGTCATTTTTCTGAAGAGTCAGGATAAGTACAGTGAACCCACATCAGAATACGAACCAAGTATCCAAAAATAAGAGACTAGTAGTACTTATTGGGTTCTTAAATTAAGAGGGTATTACAAGAGAACAGGCTACATGTAGCCAGCTCACTACCCTTTTTTAGTGTGAAAAACAGTTTTGGAACATTAAGAGACAGAATGAATTATATACAGAGACCTATGTATTCAGTGATTCCAGAGCTACAGAATTCAGACTCTGCTGCAGAAATGGACTCCAGAATCTGAGTTTTCATTTAAAATAAATTATATTTCTAATCCTTATGGCTAAGAAAATAACCTTGACATTGTAAACAGACAGCAGACCAATGCAGAGCAATGCCTGCCTGAGCCTGTAGACCTTATAAAACACAGGCATCTCAGTCAGGATCCTCTGGACTTTGCAATTATGTGGCTATAGAATATTCCAAGCTGCCATGGAATTCAGCATTTTGATAATTTATTTTCTGTCCCTTTATCCTGCCAAAAGCTACCAATTGTGGCCAGCTTTCCCCAAAGAAGGAGATAACTGGATTACAGTGCGTGCTCCCTGTATTGTTCCACAGAGTCAGGCACCAAGAGTAGTAGTGTTAGAGCCAGAGCCCAATATGCAGCAAGGGAATGGGAGGAATCAGAAGTGTAGATTGATTAACTGGGCTGGCTGGAGGCTGGCTGGAGAAAAGTGCAGCAGCTAAGCCCCAGGGTTTGGAGAGGAACCACCTGGTGATCAAAGCAAAAACTACCCCCTAATCTAATCATCCACCAATTTTAAGTCAACTTAATAGATTCCAACAATGAACCATAGTTATATGTGGGGTGGGTGGGAGATGGGAATGAAAAGAATTTCATGACAGCACAATAAATTAACACTGCTGTGGAATGTAGTGACTATTGCCATAGAATTTGGTCCCATTGTGCAATAGAGCACAGAGGGCCATGATTTTATAACACTGAAAATACACTAGTTGCTGGCAGCCAAGGTATCCATAGCTTACTTTCACACAATATGAAATAAGGAACTGTATAACAGAGTGCAACTCAAAGGGTACGTCCAGACTACCCGCCGTATCGGCGGGTAGCGATCAATCTATCGGGGATCGATATATCGCGTCTCGTCTAGACGCGATATATCGATCCCCGAACGCGCTCCCTTTGACTCCGGAACTCCACCAGGACAAGTGGCGGTAGCGGAGTCGACGGGAGAGCCGCGGCCATCGATCCCGCGCCGTGAGGACGGGAGGTAAGTCGAAATAAGATACGCTAGTCCCGTAGCTGAAGTTGCGTATCTTACATCGACCCCCCTCCGTGTAGACCAGGCCAAAGTAGTACAACATTTTCTTCACTCCCAGCCATAATCATGGACTTCAGTCCATCAAGTGATCCAACTGGTCCATCTTTATGCGTTTTATAATATTTAAAATCAAATTATAAATAATCTAGCAATTAAGAATAAATATGAAAGTGGACTTAAAACATGAGGCTGTCAGTAGAAGGGTCAAAACACGATGTAATTTCTCTGCTATGACAGGAAAGCATTATCACATAGTACTCCTGAGCAGTGAGGTACCATAGTGGCTCCACCGTTTAGTTAAGTTGCAAACACATGAAAACCAGCACTGTAGTCCCTTAAATTAGCAATAAGCTTCACACAGATCACTTAGGAAGCAAAACTAATTTTCTACCTTGTTTTCATAACACACACTTCTGTAATGTAGGAATTCTAAGCAATTTTAAATCCCACCTTTTTGAAGTTTCACTTGTGATTCTGACTTTTTGGGGGGCCTCTGAACAAACTCTCAGGCTTCTTATTTCACAAAGCCTAAGTAAAGTTATGACTTGCTATAAGTTTCCTTTTCTGCAATAAAAATCAACAGAGGATATTACTGGTTTCTGTGGGAGACAGAAGGGGTTTCAGGCCTGCAGTTGAGTGTAGTTGGGGGGCTGTAGGATAAAAGTGGCTCCCTGGACTGTCTGAGATTGCTGCCTTGTGCAAGGAAGAATCCCAGTGCAACCATGAGCCTTCTAATGGAGGGGTAAGAGATTCTTCTTGGACAGGGTTTGCTAAGAGTAGTGGAGTCCAGGCAGAGGGCCTCAGGATCAACTCAAGGGTTCAGAAGGAAGGAAGGAAGAGGGAAAGCATCAGTATTTCCCTGCCTTCTCTACCTTACTGTCATGCTGTACTTCACTGTACCTACACTCCTTTCTGACAAAAATACAGCTGATTTTGTTGGATAGAGAAGGCAGAGAAGCACTAGTGTCTCTCCAAACCTCCTTTTCCTATACACATGAACTGATCCTGTGTACTCCACACCCATCTAGACTTGTGACAGGACACATACAGCTTCCATTCAGTTAAAAGAAAAGCTGTATGACTGCACCTCTCTATTCCAGGCTACCATTTGGTGCGAACAAATTTAGCCCATCTCTACTTTGGGAGGAAAAGTTATGTCATGGCCTGCCTACCCAAGTTTGACCATAGCCTGTTTTGAAAAGTGTGCAATAAACTTAGTCAGGGTCTGTTTACAAATGTTTAGAACATTATTTGTTTGATCCTGTTCCAAAGCTCTCACACAACTCAACAACATGGTTTGATCCCATCTACGCAAGACACATCAAACTAACATGATCTCCCCTGACAGATTTTACAGTGCAATGGGCTCAGAAGCAATGGAAAAAAAGGGGAAGACCAGGGAAACAGCCAGAGACAAATTAGGAGGAGGAGTTTGTTTAGAACATTGTAAATAAAAGTTTCTCTTGCTTACCTCTCATCTTTCTCTCGGTGTTTATCTTTGGACTTCTTTTTTTTCTTTGACTTCTTGTGTTTTTTCACTTTTTGCTCTTCCGTTGGCTCACTCTGCAAACTCCTGTGTTTCTTTTCCATATCACTGTCACTACCTTCTAGACTAGCACATTTTCTTTTTCTGTCTTTTAGATATTCATATTTGTGGCAAGACATCTCAAAACTTGAATTGTTTTCTTCAGACATGGATGCACATTTTTCATGGGAATATTTTTCAGAGTGCTGAGAGGGAGCTGAGCAATTATATAAATCTATTTTGGAGCTGCCAAAATGATGTTTCTCTCTCTCTTTAGCTACTGGTTCATGATTCCATCTGCTTGTGTAATAATAATCCCTATATGACCTACTGTTGTAAACCTGACTTGATTTGTCGTAGTCTCTGTCCCCATGAAAGAATTTTCTCTCTCTACCATCTCTTGCTGCATAAGAAGGATGATAATCATTGTAATATCTGCACTTGTCCCATCTCCTTGGTATATCTTGGTAATATCTTTCCCTACTCCAAGATCTTTCCCTTTTAGAATGGTAATATCTACTCCTCTCCTGATCAGTTTTCCCTCTACTTCGGGATCTGTAATAGGTGTATTTTCCTAAACTTCTGCCATTATCAGGGCTGTTTCTTTCACTATGCGTAAGTTTGTACTTATTTCCATTGCAGTGCTCCTGCTTATAGCCATCTTGCTTCATACTCTCCTTGCTGTAGGATTGCCTTTTTTTGGAATAATCGTCATCTGGTTTGCGTTTGGTTGGCTTCTCCTGCTCTTCACTTTCAGAGCGCTCTCTCTTAGTACGGTAATGCCCTTTGTCAATTTTTTTGGGGGTGCAATTTTTTTCCTTGACTGGAGAATGAGACTTAATTTTTTGCTTATCCTTATTTTCTTCACATATTTCATTACCATTCAGTCCATCGTTTTCTTTAGAAGAATGACTCTCTAAAACTTTATCCAACCTTGTAGCAGAAGAGTCATTAGTAGGTGGTACTGTGTAATTATTAGCACTCTCCTTTGTTTCTTGGCATTCATCTTTAATGTTTAGAGCTACAAGTTTTTTAGAACTACATTCATTGTCAGACTTCATGAAAGGGCTTTGCCCCAATTTCTCTGCAGTCTCAGCAGACCCTTTGATGTGCAGAGGGCTCTCCTTCAAAGTCATTTTTACCTCTTGTGTTCCTCTTATCTTATCTGCATAATCCTTGGGATCGCACTGTTTAGAGAATTCATCATCAATTCCCAGGGATATTTTCTTAGTGTTACACTGACTACTGATATCAGAATGTGCATTATCAGTTTTTGATACAATACTTTCGGCAATTTCTTCTTTGGTAGAAATGGTCTCAGCCTCTGATGTAGTAAAGGGATTCTGGACATTGCAGCTAAGGTTAGCGGGAACTTTACTAGACTTCTCATAGGAAACAGTATTGTTGCCACTCACTAAAGTTTCTATATGACCATCATTTTCGGAAGTTTTTTCAAGTCCAGTTGCACTGCACAAAATAGAAATGTATTTGTGACTTTCAACAGAAATAAGACAAATACTCTACGTGATGATTGTTAAGAGTAAAATCCTTTTCATCGGTAAACATCTGACTCCTGGAAAACTCTGAAAGACATTCTGTTTAGAAACACATCTACTTATAATATATTCCCTCCTCACGGGGAAGCTCTTTTGCTTGCTTTTCTACGTGCAACACTTCAGGAGCACCTACCCTGTCAGTTCTCCTACTTCCCCTCCATCTATTTGCTGCGTTGACTCATGACCATACTCGCTATGCTTGCCCTTCCCCACAATAAAAACGTTGTAATAGTGGGTTTCCCTCTCCCTCCCTCCCAGAGGCAAGGGAAGGCAGGTGGCAGGAATTTACACTCACCTGGTCAGTGTCCTAGCAGAGCAGCTGGGATTACTCCTAATGAGCTGCCCATATTTTAGAAGTGTGGTAGACCGAAAAATACTTATACCCACACTAATAAATAGATATCGTGTTCATGCATGCATCCCTAGGAGTGAAAAAAAGGGGAAGAGGAATATAGAAAATATAGACAATATGACAGAATGGTTTCTACATAGAATGTTTTTCCAAAGTTTTCCATGAGGCATCAACAGGTTTTTAAATATAAGAAGAATAGGCACAATGCCAAACATAGGTTCTGCTCTCAGTACTATTAGTTTTGGTATGGTATTCCTACAGTGAGCTAAGTCTTTCCATTTAAGTATTATTAATAGTTAGTATACCCATAATAAAACTTGTATGGAATCTTAATTTGGACAAAGTGTATTTTACCTTATTTCCTCTGACAAGCTTTTCAACTGGTTATATCGGAAAGACTCTAAAATTCTATCTTCAGGAACTGGTGGCAAAGCTGTAGGTATTATCTGCAATTAAAAGGTCTGAGTTAAAACATACGGAATGATAGCAATCATACAAACTTACATAGCATCTCAGCCCAAAGAGTCCTAGAGCACTTTCCAATCATAATCGGACATACAGACTATACATATGGATCACTGTAGGCACAGCACCCTAACATTCAATATTGCAAGCATTAACAGCACACAATTTAGAAAAAGAAAAAGTACAATACAATACTACAAACTTTAACCTATAGGGGAATTAAGACAGGCAGAATACAACTATCAGATGAAATCTGGACAACATACCAGAAACAGCACCCCTCTTACAAAGAGTGACGTAGGTTCTTTGATAGTCAGGCACCACAGTTTTTGTCTCATCGGAAAGACTGCACACCTAACACAATGCCCCCCAACATGCACTGGGACAACACCACTGAGCACTTTACTACCTCAAAGTTTTACATAAAAAAACAGTGTGGTTTTGTAGTCCCAGATCCTAAGCCTGACTTGCTATACAGCCTCAGGTAAATCACTTAACCTCTCCATGTTTCAGTTTCCCCATTTTACCAGATGGAATTATAGCCAAGTATTTAGCACTCCTACCTCTCTGGTACCTGAGCACAACATAATGCTTACTGTACCCACCTAAGAAGAATAGTTAGTGTTTGCAAAACATTATATAAATGCTAAATATTATTAAGACACCACAGAGAGATGCATGCTCTCTCCATTTTACAGATGTGGAAATGAGATTAGCAAGTATTGATTCAGCTTAACCCTGATTAGTATGCAAGATCTAAGGGATTGCAGCACAAAGTGCTATGACGGCAGCCTGTGTTGTATATTTTCCTCTGAACTTTGCCTGAATGAGGAACATTTTAATATTGAGCGCATCACAGTCATATTTATAATCTGCCACGAAGAGACAGTCTAGAAGAAACAAATGTAAAACTCACTTTTCCATGCAATCCATTCACTTTAGAAAATGGAATTTCTGTAGATTTAACAGGCTTGACTTGGCAAGTAGATTCATCAAATTTCAATCCATTTTCTTCAGGATCACTATCTATACTAATAGCACCATTAACTGTAACATTTTTTGGCAGTTCATGCTGGGATACAACCTCTTCAGCATCTTGACAGGAAGAACAAGAGTTCTGTAATGTACTAACTACATTTCCAATCAAAATTCCATTAAAAGATTTTGAGTGGCCATTCTCCTTAACTAATCCCTTCGACTCCTCATCAGATTCTTCTGAAGATTCTGCACCGTAAGGGACCAACGTACTAGAGTTTAGTTTAGACTTGCCATTCATTAATGGCTTAGAACAAGATTCACTAGGAGTTGTTTGTTTAGATACTTTAGTAGCAACTGACATTGTAGGTGCACTTGAGGTAGACTTTACTGCAGAGGAATTTGTAATCGTGGACGAAGGAACAGGCTTGCTGAGATTCTCCAAAGAATTATGAAGGTTGGGTTGAGACAGAGTTTGGCGAGTAGGCAATTTGTTATTGTGAATACTGATAGTGATTTTCTGTTTTTTCAAAGGATCAGGAATAGTGGGTCTGTTAATTGTCCAATTTTGAATGGAAGTTGAAGGTGGAGCTGAAGCTGGTCTGTTTAGGGTAACATTGCTAGCACTTGCCACAGAACTGCTTGGAGTTTCTTTTAGTGATCCAGTTCCATTTAAATGACTGGAATTCTGTAATTACAAAGAAATCACTATGAAAATGTGTGCATGTGGATAGACAGCATTTAATATCCCAAGACATAATGGGCTTACTTGATATTTCTACAAACTGCCCCAGTGGCTAAGCAGAAAACACCCCTATATGAGTTATATAATCTTGCCGGTAGTTTAGTGTTCACATTTTGTTCACAGATTTTCAGTGTTCACATTTTGTTTTGTTTTTTTAAAAAGCTAACACCAACGGCAATCCTTTGCTGATTGTAAGATACAAAACCAAAACAAAAATCCAAAACAAAAAACCCTATTCTTTGCAAACCTTAGAACATTTGTACTAATAACTGAGAACAAGCCAGTCTGGTTTCACCATCTCAACTGAAGTGCAAAAGATGAAACAGCATAAATAAAGCAAGTAAGTTGGATTTTTAAAATTATTTCAGTTTTAATAAATTCAAGTATTATTTAAAGTAAATATTTTGACACTGTGCTTTTTGAGTACTTTTGGCACCTAGTTTGAAGTTCAAAGCAATGGGGAAGTAATATTTGCACACTTCAGTGTTTGTCTCTATGAAAGTGTTTCTAGCTGCTTAGGCTGCAGAAGGAGCACTGCGCACAGAGCTGTATTGTGGGGAAAGGAAATCTGAGATCCTGAACATTTATAACAAATAAACAAAGGCTGTTTACAAAACTCCGGCCATCAAGTTGATGCCATTATCTACATATGAAGATTACCTTAATCATGTGAGGAGGAAGCTGTGGTCCTATAAATCCTGATGCCCCCTGCCTGCTATTAACCACCCGCTGACTGATAACTGGACGGGGAGAAGACTGTCCTGGTGTATGAATGGAATGGGGGTGTTCTCCTCCATTTTTCATATCATGGGACCTGAAGAAATGAGATAATTATTCATTCATTCATTCATTCAGATTTGTTCTTTTGCTTAGCCCAGGCTTTAGACACATCCCACAGTTTAATACTTCACAGAAACTGTTTTTTTTTTAAATAAACAAACTTTAACCAAGGCTACAAATCGTAAGTTAGATAACAGACCTCCGATTATAATTTCCCAACCCCAAGCAGCAATTCAACTTCACAACACCCATCACTTCAATCTCCCACCCCCAAAGTCAACCAATTACACAGCATTTGATCCAGAAGATTCAAAATGCTCCACCTATAAAGGCATCACTTCACTCTGTAGATAACTCTTTCAGTGGTGGGTGTAGGATGACAGACATTTAACTTACACCAGCAAAAAAAAAAAAAAAAAAAAAAAATTAAGTCAAGCAGGGAAGGACAACTTCTATAGCTTAAACTATAGGTGGAGTTTTAGGGTAGACAGAGATGAATTAACCAAATTGGAATTTTTCCCAGGAGAGGAAAAAGAAAAAAAATGATGAAGAACAAGAAAGTAACTGAATCTTGAACACATTTTGGTACTTGATATTACCTGATATAAAAGAGCACATAAGCTTGCTGATTAAGCACAGATCTGATGTCACTGTTGGACACAATAGAATCATTCATCTGGTACCACTGCCCGTTACTGGCCTGCAAATAAGTCAATGACATATTTTAAATCAGTTACAACATCTGCTAGAAAAAACAACACAGAAAACTAAAAAGCTGCAGAAGAATAAAGAACACTCCAAAGTATAGCCGTTTTCATTATAGTAATGTACACTACTGATTTTCTTTTTTTTAATTAAATCCCTTATCTACAGAGATTTGTTACCACTAACATTTGTTAGTGAATGTTCCCCTTCACCAGTGCAGATTTTACTTTAGCAAGGGAACTGTTCTCAGGAGCAGTTTTATTGTTTAGAGCACCTGTTATGCTAAAACACTGTCCCATCAAGGATCCACACAACAAATCACATATACTACAAGAATAAAGGGGCATTAAATAAAACTGGCAACAAATTCATAACAAATAAAAGCACAATATAATCTGTGAAACTAGGTAAATTTTTTGCTTAGCAAATACTCAAACTCTGCAAGAACGTTTATTTTAAAAATTACTGTAAGAGGAAGATTCTCAGAGAGTCTAACCAGAAGTATAACCATATATGAAGCAGACAGAAGAGGCTAATTTACGTCAGCATATTACAGTATTATAGGAAGGCAAGAGACAGTTCTCTTCTACTTTAAACTGCTTTTGTTAATCTTATGCAAAACTACAGACACAGCAGCGGTATGATAAAGTAATGGAACCAGCGGAAAGGAAGGACAAGAAACTATCATTTAGAGCCAGGATCCTGAGCCAAAGGTTCAAAAGGAAACAGAGTAAAAGACACTGTTGGACCAGGATAACTGGTCCAGGACTAGTGTGTGGAAGAGTTTTCTAGTCCAGAAAGTCTACTCATCAACCAAAGCATTTCTCTGTGCCACAATCTGAGATACTGGATGTTATAACATGGATGACTCTTAATTTATTATGTTTTCAATATCTGTTACTTAAATGTTAACCGTGTAAAACCTTTCATTAGTTCTACTTCTCAATAGTTATGTGCAAAAAATATCAGACAAATGCAAAGATAGAGTCTGACCATTTCTTAAACTTTATAGCTCCTTTTGAACATATAACTGCTTAGGGCAGCAGCAGTTTAGGACCTCATCAGGAGAGGAAGTCACAGTGATGACATGAACACTTACAAGTTTGCTAAAACAATGAAAAAGTTTTAAAATGTTAAGTGACACATGCTTTAAAATCAGATTGCTCCAAGTATCATCTTGCCTTTTTTAATAATGCTAGTCCAGGATTTGCTATACTAAAGCCCAGACCTCTAGCCATTTTAATTTTCATTCTCTGAACTGAGACCAGACCAATACAAGAAAGATAGGTAAGCTCTGAGTTGTTTTAGTTTTTTCAGGGGTCTGGGATGAGCAGGCATAAGGACACTGGGCATCCCAGAGAATAAAAGAAAGCTTATCAGAAAATAACTTGTGCTATGCAGTGGTTCTCACACGTTTGTATTGGTGACCCCTTTCACACAGCAAGCCTTTGAGTGCGACCCCCCCCTTATAAATTAAAAACACTTTTTTTATATTTAGCACTATTATGAATGCTGGAGGTGAAGCGGAGTTTGGGGTGGAGGCTGACAGCTTGTGACCCTCCCCCCCATAATAACCTTGTGACCCTGTTTGAGAACCCGTGCTATAGCATGGCATTGGAGGTGGATACTGAAAGCAAAAGACATCAAGCCAAGAGTTATTCAAGCACTGCATAAAGCAAGAGGAAAAAAACTTAATTCAACTTTCATCCATACAACTCTCTCATACAAGAAACAAGGGGAAATTAAATAAAATTGGCAGATTCATAGCTTACAGAAGAATTTTTTTTTTAAAGTACAACAATCTGTAGAACTCATCAATTTCATGGTTTCCTGGTTCAGAGCTAATGTCCTGATTCCTCTGACAGATGTTGGTAGTGTGTATTCAAGCAGGTCTCATTTACACTCATATGATGGCATATGCTAAAGGACCAAACACAGCCTTGAACTCTAACTTAATACAACAGAAATCATTTCTTGCCATGTTTGTGGCTAAAGCATCCAGAAGGGGTCTACACACCTTCCCTGTTGGCAGCTAATGCGATCATGATCACATGGTCAAAGAACTTGTGTTGCTGAAGATTGTCTATATCCTAGTAACTTTCCATTGGGTGGTTTCAAACACTTTCAGGTGCTCTATAGTTTGCTAGGGTGCCAGAGAAAAATGCTCAGTGATGAGAAACCCACAGTCTATGAATAATTTCAGTGTCTTTGCCATAAAGGTGGGTGACTGGTTGATTACTGCAGATTTCTCAAACTATGCAACCAACTGCAAAGTAACAAAATACTCTAACCTGCTAAAATTTCACTAACAGGGCTAGCAAGACTTACGACAACCTATGAAACCGAAGAGTTCCAAAGGGGATAGACATTAAATTAGTAATGCTGGTCAGGAAGTAAAACTGAAGATACTATCTGCAAGGCTGCTTTATGTTAACTGGAAATTTTCAGACTGAGGTCCTTCCTCCTCCCTTCCTTGCAAACAGGACAGCCTGCCCTCTAGTGGGAGAGAATGAGGTGGGGTCTTGACCTTAGATTCTTAAGGTATTTGGTTTGGCAGAAATGTTGGATTCTCGGGCTGATACTTGAAGCAATAGCAGGAAACTCTATCCAAAGAAAGGGACAAAAAGGCCATTTTAGGGAGGAAACTCAATGGCACCTAGAGGAGTTGAATTTACAGAGGAAAATCATCTTCCACAATTCAGAAGCCTCCTTAATAGTTTTACTGAGAATGGAGTCAAATAATTTATCAACAGGAAAGTGCAGGTTAGAGACAATATCAATTATCCCATTACATAGCTATAAGTGCCCTTATATAGTGATATTAAGGACAGACACCCTAACAAATTTTTTTCAGTCACCAAAAAAAGAAAAATTCACAGTCAAACCACAAAGCAAAGACAGTAGAAATGAAAGTACACTGAGAAAGTTAGTGCACCAGCAGCCTGATGGAACTTGTTAAACAATTTATTCTTTGAGGGCCTCTATGATTCCCATTTGAGGTATGGTGTCCTGATGCCTTAAACATGCAGAATCCTCTTTAAAGCAGAGTCTTATGGGGCTACAGGACTGCTTCCTTGTAATGGCACCCATTCAGCACACAAGACTATATAACGAAGCATAGCCCCCAACTACCTCAGTGCTTTCTCTGCTGCCTTACAGCACAAGGGATGTATGCTGTGTCATCTGCCTTAGCAAATCTTAGGCTGTACCCCATTCAGTTTTTATAAAGTTTCTTACATGCCCCTCTATATTTCCCCAAATCAAGCACATCTGTTGCCTGACTTATTTGGGTGAAGCCCACTCTTCTGCTCCATACTTAATCTACAAGGCCATTACACTATGTGCACGCTGAGACTTCAGGCTTACCTCCCTGGGGAAGCCATAAGATTCATACGGAGACCTCAAGGACCATGCGTCCACATGCTGCCCAGATTGGCTAACCTCAGCAATAAAGCCAATTAATGAGCTAAGCTGTTGGCTTCAGCTTTGATACCTACCTGAGTCAGGGCATTAGCCTGGTATCCTCTAAGTCCATAACTCCGTCCACTCAGAGCTGAAGAGCCCCAGCCTCTGTGGTGCTATCCAGTTAGTTTTGCAAGGAAAATTGCTCAGATGGAAGGCTATTATAAACAAGAGCTACTAAAGAAGAGTCCACCTTTAAAGCATCAAACATGGCTGTATGCAAAGATGTACTGGGATACAACTTTTCCTGAAAAGGCAGAGCCCTTATTGCCAATCAAGGTTCTCCCAATTGTTCTGTATCATAATAGTAATGTATAGAAGTCATGTATAGAAAAGGAAAAAAAAGTCATCTCTTACCCATGGTCTATCCTCACCCAGTGGTTTGACAGAGGTAGATGGAGCGGTGTTCAGTTTTAAGAGTCATCGTCATGCACTCAGAATTCAATTGGCAGCTTGTGTTTGGGTAATACTCCAAACAAGGGCACTCCAACTCAGAAATGTCAGAACACTTCACCCCCCCTGCAGAACCAGAGCTTAAACCGGGGATAGTCAATTATTTTTTTGTTAAGGTCCATATTTCTTGGTCAAGGTCCAGACTCCAGAGAAAATTAAAAAAAAAAACAATAATAATAAATAATAATAAAAATAATAAGTAAATAAAAAGATTTCAGGGTCTGTTCAAAAGTGTCTGGCGGTCTGCATTTGTCTTGTGGTCTTCTTATTGACTACCCCTGGCTTAAACTAATCCTGCCTAAAGATTCTGACAAAGAAGAAAGCCTCTCTCCATCTTAGGGGCCCCCAGGACTGGGGGGACCCACAGAGGCATAATTATACAAGGGTAGATGAGACACCAGGAAAGAGGAAAGGGAGAATGAAGGAGATACCCAACCATATCACAACATTCCCAGGATCCCCAAAATCCATCCGGGTAGAATTTCATATCTTATTTTCTTTCTGCTAATTCAGAAGAGGAATCAGGATTAGATGCAGAGAATTCTGATTACTCTGTAACCTAGCCCTGTTTTCTCTCTCATTCGTCCTGTTATAATTTCTACTTAGCTTTGTCTGATTTTAATGAAGGGCATTAAGATGATCCCTGCTGGTTGCTTCTGAAGTCCCATGGTGAGAGGACCACCAGTAATTATTTACTATTTGTTAAGCACACAGACTGTGCTCTGTAAGACACAAAGGAAGCCACCATCCCTGTCCCAATGAGTTTACTATCTAAATTGGGATAGACACAGACACAGGCAGAGGTTCTTGCTAACTTAGAAAATCCTCTTTAAACAACAGGAAAATCCATCAAGAGTGTCCACAGAATTTTGCAGACAAGCATTTGTGGGCCTCTGAAAAACCTCCAACAGGAAAATCCCAGGAGTGGGAACCTCGTTGTAAACTTGCTAGTATAATTGATAATCCACACTTGCACAATACAGAACATGCCTTGTTAATTAAATGAAGGAGGAATTTCATCTCCAACTAGGATTGAGGTGAAAGGTTTCTAACAGGACAGGCCATCTGCAACAAAGGATGTTTCTAGACAGACAGGACTTCCTGGGATGATCCAACTGATAGGGAGAAGTGTCCTGGTAGCGCTAAAGACTACACAGAAAACCAAGAAGGGTTCAGTAGGACATTCCAGTAGCACTAGGATGATCGAGATAGCTTTAAAAAGAACACAGAGTGGAGAAGACTCACTGTTTTTGGTTAAAGGAAATATCTGGGTCGTGCGAAGACTCCCCTAGGAGAATTCCCATCCAAAAAGGAATAAAGGACTTTCTTTAGGAGGGTGACAAAAAACATATGCAAGATTCTGCATCCTTATATGGATGGGAACCTACCAAGACAGATCATCCAAACAGCCTGCCTTCAAGAACAGCTCCCTTCCCTCAGAGTATAGGCTGTACTGGTGAAGAGAGGAATGAAAAATTAATGTCCCCAATGCTTATTTTAGAAAGGTTGTGGGTTTTTTTGAAATCTGTTTATTAAAAGAAAAATATGTTTATCTTTACCTTTATATAGCAGTAGTAGTGTCCTGCATGACAGCTGAAACCAGTATGCACCAGGACTGCATATAGAACATAAATGATTGGTTCTCCATTTGGTTGAGACATATATGGTCGAATATCCAGATACTCAGGATATTTCACTTCCTAAATAGAGATAGAAGAGAAGGCTCAAATTTAGCTGAAATATTTTATGAACTATTATAAAAAGTTTGAAAAAGACTTCAGACTTTAGAAAACATTTCTAAAATATACACACACAAAATGGATCAAAAGCATACATATAAAACAAAAGTGAGGATTCAGTTTCATTTGGAAAATGACAGGTTGAAAAATGTCCAACACTGAATAGCAGAACAGTCTGCTAAAAAGGCAGCTCTTGAAGGGCACAGGAGGATGTTTATTGTTGGTTTCATGTTTATTGTTAAAATGGATCTCTGCTATTACCAGACGAGAGAAGGAGAAGTTTAAGTTAGGTAGAAAAATAAACCCAATAACAGCTGGCATCTACAATCTAGAGTTGCTGTGTGTATGCATTAATTGGCTTTGTATGGTCACTTGGTATTAGAAAATCTAAATATTAAAAAAGATGCAGTTGTAACACCATTTTATGTACCTTGGTAATTTTTCCACCACTAAAATTTGCAAACCGTTTCAGAGACAATGTAAGAACATTAGAAGACCGATGTATTGTAAACCTCTTTGAAGCAGGAACCATCTTCTTACACCTTAAAAGCAAACACAGACAATTGGTTAACCTTATGCAGATTTTTAAGCATTTATATCATGTTTTCCATGGCTCAGACACTTGTCTACATTATCTGAGTAATTATTTCTTTACACGCAATGTTTTTGCTTTTCAGAAGTTCATATACAACATTTCAGGCATAGCTAGTACAAGAGACAGCAGAATACATGAGGGCAGTTCTCTAGGACAAATAGAATACAGGCTCTAGAAACTTATCTTTTGACATCCAAACTAATATTTGAAGACATCTGTAAATCTCTGTGATGCCAACAAAAAATAAAGCTTGCCAGCAACTCTCACAATGCAGCAAGCAGCAGCCTTCTCACTACAGCATTCACGGTCTTTGGAAATAGCTTTGGAAAATGTAAAAAGGTGCAGCACTTCTAACATTACAAAAAGTTAAATCAGACTTCAGGCTACCTCCTTTCAGCTTTCTGCCAGAGTGCAGAATACCAAAAGCGTAACTGAAAGAAGGGAACATCGACTTCAATCTGGGGCTGGGAAGAGCACATATGAACTTCCAAAATGGATTTAATCTATCTTCAATAAAAACAGGCAAACAATTGTCCTACACTATAAGAACTGTTGACAATCAAGACTGTGACCACCACCTTCCTGTACTGAGACTACCTGGAGAGGAAAGAGAGTGAAGCATCTGATTTCCTTTGAAAAATGACTCCTAAACAGCCTGAATGTAAATGTGATGGATCATTACTCATCAATGACAGGATCTGCAGGATTAACCAGTGGGATCCAGCTTCTACCACAAAGGAAGGGAGAATAGTAATAATATGACTTGGCAGCAAACAAGGGGTGGGGAATTAGAGAAAAGGCTATCTTTCTAGATTTATGCCCCAAAATACTGGACTGGAGAGGGGAATTCCTACCCATGAAGAGCATTTACTGACCAGAATGTCAAGAAAGTTTCACAGAATTATATACAAAACTTAGGTTGGATAGTCAAACAAACTGTAGTTTGTGGGCTTTAAAATTAGTATAAACCTAGCCAACACAAACTGAGAAGATATCTGAGTTTCCTCAGAGGAGTTAAGTAGAAGAAAGAGTTCCCAGAAATGGAAAAAGCCCTGTAGGTCAGCAGGGTGCTTTTTAAAAAAAATATATGTTTTTAAACCCCATTGAGAAGAGGGAAGCTTGGGGCCTCAAGTTTGACCAGACTATAGACCCCTGCAGATTATACATATGGAGGACCACACAACACAGAAATGGGATACTCCTTAAGCCCACGGTTGTTAGATATGCTTCTTTACACCATCAGAATTCATTTTGTGTTTGTAGTCTGCAGATCCTAGCGAACAAGGGAAAACCTGGATTTGAACCTTTTTATTTCATCTACTGGATACCTCATTTTAGCATAACAAAAGAGATACTAACTAAGTGCATTTGGAGGAAAATGTTGGGTAAGGATACGATTTTGCCACAGAGGTCAAGGATTCTGTAACTTTAACGGACCGCTGTGACCTCAGCCCCCCCCAGAGCAGCGAAGCCAGTTGCCCGGGGGACTTCTATGAATTTTAGTTTATTGTCTGTGACCTGTCTGTGACTTTTACTAAAAACACCTATGACAAAATCTTAACCTTACTAATTAGCCATTAATATTCTACCTCTAGTGGCAGAACATGGGCTTCGTTACATTAATAATTTAGAGATGAGGCAAGAACATTAGAAGACGAAGTTTAGTAAATCTCTTTGCTTAGCTGCACTGAGTTAAAATTATGACCTGTTTTGTTACTACAGTAAAAGCTGTTTTATCTGGCACTTCACCAACCGGAAACTCTATAAACCAGCATTTCTGATCTTCATTGAAATACTGGTTTATAATCCGGTTGGCGTGGGGCTGGGAAGGGGTGTGGAGCGTGGGCTCTGGGAGGGAGTTTGAGTGTAGGAGGCTGCTTGGGAAGCGGTGACCTGCCCGGGCTCTGGCTGCTCCTAGGCGGAGGTGGCTCTGCGTGCTGCCCCCCTCCCACACACACACACACACACACACCAGTGCCAGCTGCACAGCACCCATTGACTAGGAGCAGCCGAGACAGGTCGCTGCTTGCAGGGAGCCGCCTGAGGTGAGTGCCCCCCGGGTCCAACACCCCTCTCCCACACCCCAATCCGCTGCCCCGAGCCCCCTCCCGCAACCAAACTCCCTCCCAGAGCCTGCACTCCACACCCCCTCCCCTGCCCCAATCCCCAGCCCCGCACCCCCTCCTGCACCCAAACTCCCTCCCTCTTAGTTAACTGGCATTTTTCAGTTACCAGCACCCCAAATTTCCCACAACATGCTGGATAAAACAACTTTTACTGTATATCATCTCTGTACCTCTGTGTTCTTATCCAAATGTTTTAAACATGCAATCTATTTTTAAGATGCAAAAAGGAAGTTTGATCAATTTATTTATCTTTCTATGTTATCTAGGACATGCTGTGTGTTCAGTGATAGCAGATTAGGTTTAGGATGGTTTATTTAACATAGCAGTAATTTATAGTCAACTTTTTTCACTTTTAAAATGGTGTGATTCAGTAACATGAGCAAAGTACTGTGTATAGACAATAATAGTATATAAACACTTCGGTGAGCCAAAATGAGTGCATCTCTTAGGAAATACCTCCCCACACCAAACCCTCCCAGAAGAACAATTAGGGAACTGGCCTTCTCAAAAAAGGTTTTCCAAGTTTTAGATGTTTTGTATTATACTTGTTTGGGTACAACAAATGAGATTTTACCTTACACTGAGTTTCTGAATTAAGCAAAACATCAATAACTTTTTTAAAATGACATGCAATAATACATCGATAGAACCAAGCATCTAGTATTAAGATGTCATTAATATTCATCTTACTTGCTACATTTATAGGCATTTTCACCATCCAGTTGTTCAGGCTTCACAAACTGTTCCAGAGCTTTGTTTACACTCTGAGCTGTCTAAAACAGTAAGATAACAGTGCAATGCATTAGAACATAACATATTAAATGCCATACTAGGTCAGACCAATGGTCCATCTAGCCCAGTATCCTGTTTTTCCGACAGTGGCCAATACCAGGTGCTTCAGAGAGAATGAACAGAACAGGCAACTATCGAATGATCCATTCCCTATTGTCTACTTCGAGCTGCTGGCAGTCAGAGGCTAGGGAAACCAGAGCACGAGGTTACATCCATGATCATCTTGGCTAATAGCCATTGATGGACTTATCCTCCATGAGTTATCAGAAACATCATAAGAACACACCACATGCTCACTTTAACTTACAGTAGTATGAACTAACATGATTTTAATGGAGAGCCACTACAGACTACTGAATTTATGACCGGGGGCGGGGGGAGAGAGAGACACGGATTGCAGAATATATTACATCACAAAATGTACTCTGTTCACTTTGACAAATATAGATGAGGTTTAATTATTTATAATATTTCATAGTACAGTAGTAATGAGTCTGTGGTATATACTGTAAAATTAGTACACTAGTAATTGATCTGTGGTACATATATTGTAAAAGTAATAATGTTTTAACAATATAGACCCTCAGTTATAACATTCTGCAATTAAATCTTTGTTGAACTGGGAAGTATAAGATAGCATTGCCATGCCTGTGGATTCAAGACTTCAGAATGATGTTCTATTTTAATACTTGTCCAGATTAAGTAAGCCATACACAGCCCATTTATATTGATAAGAGAAAGTACAGTATAAGTCACATCCATCACAGAACTATGTGGGTAGAATCAACTTAAATTCTGCATTTTAAATTTTCAAAAGCTATGCAGTTAATTAAGGGGTTTTCTTTTTAAAACGTATTCAGCTAGAGTAACAAAATAATTTACCTTTATCTCCAATGTAATATCAAGGTATGGATCGAAGGTATCTGAGACTCCTTTGCAGTTCATACACTTTACTGAAATCAAAATATAAATACTTAACACAATAAGCATAGTTAGTCTATTGCTTAAGTTATTAGCACACATTACCTTAATTAGCATTTAAGTCAGGGTAGTCAACAGGCAGACTGCGGGCCAAATCCGGACCGCTAGATGCTTTTGAACAGACCCTGAAATCTGTGTGTTTATTTATTATCATAATTGTTTTTTTATTTTCTTCTCTGGAGTCTGGACCTTGACCAAGAAATTAACAAGACAAAAAAAATAACTGACTAACCCTGGTTTCAGTCATATAATACAGTCATAAGGCCAAAACCATACCTAAAAAAATTTTTTTTTTTTAGAAAAGTACCTCTTGATCTTAAGTACCCTCCAAATATTTGATAGATGAGTGTGGTAGCTTGGGTATGTCTGTCCAATCTGAAAATAAATTATGCAGTGATTAGAAGATTAAAGTCAATTTATTTTTTTCTGTGAATGTTTCCTCTTTTGAAAACCCAGAACATGTACTGTTCTATTTACAGGGAAACAGGAATAGGAACGACAGCATATTCAAATATTATTTTGTTGGCACTTACTTGTTGCTTCCATTCAAACATGCTTTCTGCATAGCATCAACAGTGTAGCGTAGAAATTCATGTGCATCTTCCTGATTTCCAAACCGGAAATGTTTTGCTATCCCTAACAAATAAATATAAATGTTACATTGCATGTCTCACATGTGAAAATGGATGAAAATAAAGGTTTTTTTAAACTTTCCTTCATAAAGTTATTAAAAAACCCTAAGTTCTATAAACTACAATTAAAATCAGACAAATAAACAACACAAAAATGGCATTTTACAAATAAATTATTTGAAATTACTTACGTCTAAGATCATTGATGACAGCCATAGGTTTGATAACATTGCCAGAGTTAGAGAGCGCCTGCGTAATGTGAGCTTGCATTGTACACATCATGCAGAATCCTTGTTCATGGCCTGAGGAGTGAAGCAACATTGCATCTCAAATTAATGAAATATTTATCTATGGAAGACCTCAAAAAATCTTGAGGTTATAAGAACAATCTCCACAAAAAATATTATTTCAAAACAGCTGACAATTAAGAACAGGTGGAAAACCTATAATGATAGGTTAAAAAATGGAAACTAAAAAGGGCTCAATTCACAGAAATAGGTAAAGTTAGGAAAGAGTTAAACACAAAATGAAATAATTTAGGATAAAGTAAAAAACTGAAATGCAAAACCAAAAAAAATCAATCTTATGTTGCATCCCTTGCCCTCTCCCACTTTTGTCTGCATATAGCCTATTTAGAGTATAAGCTCTTCATAGCAGGGACCTGTCATCTTATACGTACATCAAGTGTGTAATGTTTTTGGGTGCTATATACTTTTTAAAAGTACTCACATGTTTTGGAGTGTTCATGAGAAAGCATGTAGTTGGCAAGAGGGGGTGTATAAGTCAAACACTGTAGAGCAGAGTTGAGGAAACATGTATTGCCAAGATTTTGGAGTCCAGCTCCAACTCTATGCGTTTGCTGCCATTTCAAACAAATCTTCTCTGCTGGAAAAAGAACCTTCTGTGGCGGAGCAATGCCATCACTAATAGCTGCCAAAAAAATACCAACACATTTTAAAGATATTAAATCGTTTAATGTTGAAATCGTGCTAAAGTAATATTACCTTATGCATGAGCACCTAGAAGAACTTTAACAGAACTAATTATAATAATCTACATTCTAGTAGTTACTTGATGAGTAACGTATTAAAGACTGCCTCAGTGCCACAAAGCAAGGTCTCAAGTCAACTCAAGCTCAGTAAAAAGATATGGTTTTGTATGCCAATTGGAAAAAATTAAGACAGTAGAATGCACTAATGTGGGACAATACAACAGAGACTAATTATTGCCCAGATTTCAGTAACCTAACTAAGCAAGTCCTTTTCAGATTGAGGAAGCTAGATAGACTCTCAATTCAAATTAATCTTTTTTTCCTTATTGTAAATTACAAAGGAAAACTTACACTTTTTATGGTTTATTAATTATAAATATGACTGGATACCAAAGTAAGCAAGTAACAAGCACAATAAGTAGCCCTTAATGATAGAATCATAGAGTCATAGAAGTGTGGGACTGGAAGGGACCTTGAAAGGTCATCTAGTCCAGTGTTTTTCAAAGTTTGGGTCGCGACTCAGTACTGGGTCACAGCATGTAAGGCACTGGGTCATCTTGCTCAGCACCCACGGATTCTAGTGGCTCCGGTTAGCACCGCCGACCGGGACGTTAAAAGTCCTGTCGGTGGTGCTGCCCAGCCAAGGCAGGGTAGTGCCTACCTGTTCTGACACCACGCTGCGCCCCGGAAGCGGCCAGCAGCTGGTCCGGCTTCTAGACAGGGGGCCATGGGGCTCCGCGCGCTGCCCCCATCCTGCGCACTGGCTCCGGACTCCAACTGACTGGTTCCCGGCCAATGGGAGCTGGGGGGGGCAGTGCCTGCGGGCGAGAGCCACTTACATGCCTCCACCTAGGAGCTGGACCTGCTGCTGGCCGCTTCCGGGGTGCAGTGAGGTCCGCGGTGCCAGGACAGGCGGGAAGCCTGCCTCTGCACCCCGGCTGCGCCGCTGACCGGGAGCCGCCAGAAGTAAGCCCGCACCCCAATCCCCTGCCCCAGCCCCGCCCAGAGCCCCTTCCTGCACCCTAACCCCCTCATCCCCGGCCCCACCCCAGAGCCTGCACCCCCAGCCCAGACCCCCTCCCACACCCCAAACCCCTGCCCCAGCCCAGAGCCCCCTCCCACACCCCAAACCCCTCATCCCCAGCTCCATTGGGTTGCAGGCATCAACAATTTTCTTCAACTGGGTCGCCAGAAAAAAAGTTTGAAAACCACTGATATAGTCCAGTTCCCTGCACTCAAGGCAGGACTATGTAATAACTAGACCGGGGGTTCTCAAACTGTGGGTTGGGACCCCAAAGTGGGTCATGACCCTGTTTTAATGGGGTCACCAAGGCTGGCTTAAAACTTGCTGGAGCCCACGGCCGAAGCTGAAGCCCGAGCCCCACTGCCTGGGGCCGAAGCCAAGCCTGAGGGCATCAGCTCTGGGTGGCAGGGCTCAGATTACAGGCCCTCTGCCTGGGGCTGAAGCACTTGGACTTCAGCTTTGGCTCCCTGCCAAGGGCGGTGGAGCTAAGGCTTTGTCCCGTCTCCCAACCTGGGGCAGTAGGTCTCGGGTGGGCTCAGGATTCGGCCCCGCCTCTGGGGTCATGTAGTCATTTTTGTTGTCAGAAGGAGGTCACGGTACAATGAAGTCCGAGAACCCCTAAACTAGACCATTCCTGACTGCGTCTGTCTAACTTGTTCTTAAAAACCTCCAATGAGAGATTCCACAACCACTCTAGGCAATTTGTTCCGGTGCTTAACTACCCTGACAGGAAGTTTTTCCTAATGTCCAACCTATACCTCACTTGCTGCAATTGAAGTCCATTGTTTCTTGTCCTATCCTCAGACAAGAACAATTTTTCACCCTCCTTCTGTGATGTGGATATTGACACCAAGTGTTTTAGGAGGAATGTTATATTTCAGAGAACTCTAAATAATACAGGCCACAAAAAGCAACACTGATAAAACACATCCTTCTTTACAGAAATAAACACTTGACTAAATAAGTATACTATAAGTAATGGAGAAACACCGCCTCTGCCCCCCAAAAAGTTTGTTATATTGCTTGTAAACAGGTTCAAATTAAGTTCACAACATTGGCCATTTGAGCTCTCACACATGGTTCACAAGACTAGAATCTGCTGCTGCAGTCCTTAATCATAATAGTCCTATTTTATATCAATAGAATTACCCCAATGAGTAAGAACTGCAAGATGAGGACGGCAGGTCCTACTAAATGGCAGCTGGTTTTATTTTTTTCATAATTTGCATGGGGGGCGGGGGACAGGACATACTTACATTGATCTTTCTGAGATGAAGGCTTGGATTTATCAGGTACAGATGAACTAGAATAAACTGCAGCACCAGGTACTGGTCCCAAAGTGATCTTGTGCTTTGGAACTTCCAAAGATGATACAGCACCCCAACTTGCAGAGGCTGAGTCCATGTCTCCAGTAGAGGGTACCACGGAGCTACAAGGCTGCTTCTGACAAGCTGCAGGGTTTGAAGACTCAGATACTTTGTCAACTATGGTCATTGTTCATCTCTGTAACACAGAATTGAAAGTTCTGTTTAATATGAGATTATTATATAAAAAAGCACTCCACAAGGAAAAGAATGGTAACCCTTACACTTTCCCTTTAATGAAACTAATTATCTTTGCCAACGAGACACAAATAATTTAGAGGACTAAGTCTTTCATGTGAATGTTTCAAAAAATGCACCAAGACACACTAAACAAAGTTTTCCAGCTGAATTACACCACTACCACTTTTGACTTTCATGAGATTTTTTTCCAGTAACCAGCATTGTTTAATAGCAAACCCTTGTGAAAATACCGCTTAGGTAAACTTTGCATTCAGCTTTGACTGCAACAGTATTTTTCCCACAAAAGTGTAAACTGGTCAACCATTTTTGCAATTGATGACATTAAAATTTTGTAAAACAATTAAAGAGGAAATACTGTACAAAGGCTGAGAGAGAGAGACCAAAAATAAATAATTTTTTTAGATGTCTTTTGCCAGGCTCTAGCATAAAGAGCATTTTAAAACATGAAATTTTAATCCATAAAGAAAAGTAAAAGTTTTGGTATAGCCAATATTGACTCAAAGAGACAGAGCCAATGTGTTATTAAAATTTTTCTGTCCTATGTATATAAATGAGCCTGTGATTAGCTAAGTTACCTGCACAATCAGAACACTCAGCCACCATTCTGATCTCTCCTTTCCAAATGATGATTTACGATTTATATATCTAGTGGTATCTTGTCCCATTTTATATTTAGCATAACGAACTTGCATACAAACAAAAGGTACTTAAAAACTATACTAAGTTTTATTTAGTGGTGAAGTGTCCAAGTATGTATATCTTGAGCTTGGTTCCTTTTATTCAAGATGGCAAAATCTGGAAGCACTACAAAAACAATATGCTCAAGCCCGGACACTGGGAAAAGAAATGACTTTATTTGTCTGTCTGCTGCAGAACTGCTGATGGGCTCCAGAAGAAGCTATGTCTTACCCACCTAACATTTATGAGAACCACACAGCACAAGGACTTAGAGAGTGGGACATACCCAGAGGAATCCCCTCTGGGGATGGGATGGGGGTATTTCTTCCAGGATTTTTTCTGACCTTCAAAGAAATATTTGTTTGGACATAATTTTGGTAACAAATGCAATTTTAATTTAATCAATTTAACATATCACAGTTACAATTATTATTGAAAGATTAGACCAAAAGGTAGCTCTTTTTCCAGTTTGTTTACTTTGCGCATTTGACAGTAGTTTGTGCTAATTTTTCTGGAGAACAGAAGATACCTATTTAAAAGTTAAGGAAATGTGACAAACTGCAAATTGTCAGGGAAACTCGCATGCAGGAGTACTAACTAGAAAAGTAATATTTTAAAAACTGACTAGATTTTGCGATGTTGTCCCTTTAAATATGTGCTATTGAGCATGTGCAGTAAATATGTTACCACTTTCTATCACAACAAGTTTTTTAGCAAGATTGTACATTATCTTATTTCAACATAAAGGATCTGATCTTGCAGCTTTTACTCACACAAGCAGCCCCATTAGCTTAACATAAGTAAGGGTGGCAGTATTTGTTCTTGTGATGTGAATGAGATGGTATGTCTTAAACAGCTTTAAGATATGTGATGGAAGTGTTGTTTCATTAAAGTGAGGAGGTTAAATAAAGCAAACTAAGTTAACAGAGAGTGTCCAGGTTCTCACACAAAACCACAAATTCTGAGTAAAAGTCTTAATTAAATTATAGGGCTCATTCTACATGAAGATTACCAAGTATGCTTGGTAATATACCAGAATTATAGAGAGAAAATTTCAAATAGGCTCAAATTTTAATGACATGAGGGGGGTGGGCTCTGAATGCTAGTGGATTCACACATTTAGACATTTCTATCCACCATTACTAAGAAGAAAATGCATAACATTGAAATGAAAGAATTCTAAGTAGACTTTATGGAATCATTTTATTGAGAAGTGGAGCCATCCTGATACTAAAAGATGACTTAGATTGAGGTCCCTGGCTCACTGTGTCTCAGATAAGATTCTCTCAACCACCAAGTTGCAGATGCAAGCCCTGATACACAATGTGCAAGTGCCATCCCCTTAAAAGTCAGTTTTTCATGTTCTCAATCAAAAGAAAAGATGCTTCAATAATATTCATCAATACACTGGGGGGGAATCAAGAGTGAAAGGAAATGAAAAAGAAAAGAATACCACCAAATAAAAACTGAATATTTTAAACAAAATAAGAACACTATAGTCAAGACTTATTATTTGTAAGCTTTTTTGAGAATTAATGATTGACAAATGCTTTGAAATTTCCAGATGAAAAGTACTACAGATGTGCTAGGTACTATTACTACTATTAATAAATTAAATTCATCACTTGTTCCGAATGTCTAACTTCTACTGTCCAAATTAAAACAAACAGTTATCTCCGGATAACTTCTTAGGTCAATGAACTGAACAGCACAGGACTACAAATATTTACATTATCTCCTGCACACATATCTACAATTTTTTCTATCCCTGAAACCACTTGCTATTGTAAATTTATTTCCTTATACAAGCAATGACTTATAATATCTGCCCCAATATAGGATTAAGAAAGTAACAACAAATGTAATTACGTGCCACTAGAAGCAGCATGGAGTTTTGCATCACTGTTGTTAAGATCATGTCAGCAGTTCCATTAGAAACCACTATCAGTTTAACCTGACTGTAAACATTGGTCTGGCTGCATACTTGACACAAATCACAGCACCCAGGAACGATTACTTATATACAGTATACACATATATAAAATATATAAAACCAATATTTACAAAACTCTGTTTGGTCCGGTTTAAAATAATGCAACATAAAAAGTGTTTTAACTTCAGATATTTAAATTATATATCTTACCACATAAGAACCTTTTTCTAATTTAGACTGCACTCTTAAAAAATTCAAACATAAAATGGTAATGACTGAAAATTGGTACATACCACACCTTTTCATGATTTTTAATATACTTATGTTAACATTGTGGAACCACATACTACTGATGTACAAAAAAGACCTTTACATTATAGCCATCTAACAACTGGGGAAAGAAAGTTGCATTCTAGTCTCAACCTGATTTTAAAAATCAGGATTTTTTTTAAACAGTAAATAAAGAAATGTAAGGAAGAAGCAACAAACCATCAAAGCTAAGAAATACAAAATTAAGGCTATCATTCCATCCCTAATTGGAAGCCAATTATGTGTCACAACCTTAGAGTTACTTCAAAGAAACATTTTTCTATGTCTTATAAAGCACGCAGATACTTCACTTGAAAGCATTATGGTCTCACAGCATCACCTGTATGAAGGCTGTGCAAGTTAAACAATGGGAAAATCTGAAAAAAGGTACAAATTGAAGTCTTTCTCCACCTCCATTCCAAAGCTACAACTTGCTTCAAAACAGATCCAAAATGACTCAGTCTGTACCTTCATTCTGACTTCAGATCTGAACACATTTTTTCCCTTACAATTTCTCTCCCCCCACTAACACCTTATGCTTTCATTACTGACCTGGATACTTTCATTTATTCACACCATAGACTTATAACATCAGGGTTTTGGGTCATTTTACATCCATGGTCCTACTGTGTAAAAAGTATTTGAGGAGGAGGATAGAATGTGCATGAAGGATGCAGCCCAAAGTACTTTCCCAATTACACACAATACATAAAGCACCAGTGAAATGAAGCCACCCCTAGAGATAGAGGATGGCAGCCAGCTGGCACATTAGACATTGCACTGAAATATTTTGGAAAGAAAACATAGCTACAATTCTCTCTCCTTCTCCCTCCACCCCAAATATACAATCCCAGTATCAGTAATATATTCCTAATACCTAAAATATCAGATACAGCCTCCCTAGGGAAGGCCTATACTCTGCAGCAGCTGGGGAAATGGATTGGGTGGTTTTAATGGGCCTTTTCCAACTCTATTGCCCATCCTGATCCTATTGTGCTGGTGCCATGAAATCATCCACACCAAACCCTGAACACTGCAGTCCAGATGTCATCTGTGTCTGAGAGTCAAATGGGGGACAAATTTATCCCCCATTCTCCAAATTCAGTAGCAGCCACAGGGCCTACTTTGAGGGAGGGGTGGCAAAAGCTCTGGGCCTAGTAAGAGCAGATGGACCAAATACCGAGCGCCGGCCTCAGTTTGTTCCTCTCCCCCACATGTTAGGGCCTGAAGCCCAGACACTGAGCGAGGGAAGGAGGAGAAGCGTCTGTAAAGGAATCACCCATTTGAGAGACAGTGTCCATGGCAACCAAGCGGGGCGGTAACAGTACAAGAGAAGCGCCCCCCCAAGGGAAGAATAGGAGGGGGGGGGGTTCACGAGAGAATCCGCCCATCGCTAAGATGGGGAGCCGGGGCCAATGCCAGAAGCGGGGGGGAGACGGTACCACGAGACACCCCCCATCCGTGAGGGGGAGCAGCAGGTAACAAGGCCGGACGGGAGGAGGGAGCCCCACGCTGGACTTGGCGGAGGATGGGGCGGTTACCCGAATCTCTCAGCCCCGTGTGGCAGGGACGATGACCCCCGCCCTCGGGCGCATCCCTCATTACGAGGGAAGCGGGGGCGGGCAATTGGGCGCGGGAGCCGCAGGAGCGCGGCGAGCAGCGGGACACCCGGCTCCCGACGGGAAAGGGGAGTAGCCACCCGCCAGGGCAGGTCTCCCCGGGCCGGGCGGCGGCGAAGAAGCTGAATCCCGCCACGCTCCTGGGGGCGGCGCCCTACCCTGCCCAGGGGTCCCTCCCCCCTATACTGCCCGCAAGGAGGGGGAAGGGGCTGGGTCCCGCTGCTCCGGGGGTGGGATGGGCCGGGCCCCCGCTAGCCAGCCCGCCGCGGCCCCTCCCCCGGCCCATTGATTTGTAGGGAGGGGGCAGCATGCGGCACTGCCGAGCTCCGCAAGGCCGCAGCGCGGCCCGTCTCCCTCCCCAGCCCCGTTACCTAGCTCGGCCCCGCTCGGCTCGGCGCTGCCGGGTCCCCTTCTCCGCAGCGCCCGCCTCAACCCGGCCGCTCCGCCCCGCCTCCTGTTCCAGCCCGTCGGGGAACAATGACGTCCCTCCGCCGGCCTCCTGCATCCGGGACCCGGCGCCGGCCGGGGAGTGGGGGGGCGAACTCCTCCGGGTCACACAGGGACCAACACCGCCCCTGCGCCTCCAGCGAGAACCGCCAGGGGGCGCTGCAGCGACCCGGCCCAGGCACTGTCCTCAAAGAGCAGGGACTGCAAGGAGCGCAAAGGGCTGGAGCTTCAGGGAGCCGCAAACGCCAATGAAAGGAGCGTTACCAAACTACAAAGGCAACATTGGGCCGCAAACACGCCACTAGGGACCGTCGCCAAGCTGTATGGTCAACATGGAGCCGTAAATGCCTGTTCACAGGCCATGATTAAACTACGGGAACTGTGAGCTGCAGGGAACCACAAACACGTGCTAAGGAAAAAAGCTATTGCCAATCCCAACCAGACAAAAGTGAGTCCAATACCCCTTGAAAATAACGATTAACTTTAAAATTATGAGATTTTAAAAGAAATCACATCTTTTAAAATCTGTGTTCAGTTTTTTAAGCCTTTGAAGTTTGAGGGGAGCCACCTATCCCCAGTTTACACTGTATCATTTCAGGTTTCTAATTCAGCCTTAAATACACATACATACATGCAGGGTTCCCTGCTGGCTACTTGCATGAGGATTCCACTTAGCTTTTCCTAAACCCTGAGCTGGGAAGCTACCATTCTATCCTTTTCCTGTCCTGCCTTCCTCCCAGTTAACCTCACATTTTGCCTCCCTTCAGGGCTCAGACTAGGTGTATGAGCATCTTTTTTTGTGCTGCTATCTTGTACTCCAAAATCTAAGCTTTTGTTTTCTTTTAAAAGGAAGTTTCAAGGGCTTACAGTTGATGCCATACACTCAGGTCACATTTTTGAAACTAACTGAACCTGAGACAATAGCTCTGAGATGTGTGAACTGCACCATTCATTTCAAAGGGTTCTAACACAGATGCTCAAGTAAAATTGTTTACATGTCAACATTGTCAAAATACGTTTAATTGTCAACTATTTCACTGCTCATCAAAGCATGTCAGAAAAGAGAGGGAGGATCATATTAGGAAGATCCGCAATCCACAATTAATTACCTTTTTGACACAAAAATGAGTGAGCTCCTCCTTCCCCAAAAGAGTAGCCAACCCCAATAAACTAGTTAGTTTATTTAACTCTGTAGTGTAGACCAAGCCTTAGCAGAATCCAGCAGGGTGTCTGATGCTTTTAAGGCTGTGAGTCTTTCACGGAGGTCATGGAAGTCATGGATTCCATGACTTTCCGAGACCTCTGTGACTTCTGCAGCAGCTGACCCCAAGGCCGCAGGAGCAGCTGGGGCGGCCCCATGCTCAGGTAGCCCCAGGCAGTTGGTCCCGGGCACTGCCCTGGAGCAGTGGTCCGGGAGCAGCAGCAGCATCCCAGGCTGTGCCCCCCGCCCCCAGCAGCAGTGGTGGAGCCCCGGGCTGCCCCCCACTTGGAGTAGCAGTGGCAGCAGGGCCCTGGGCCATGGCCACCTGTCCAGAGCAGAAGCGGCGGTGGAAGGGCCCCGGGCCACCCCCACACAGAGCAGCAGCGGTGGCGGGGCCCAGGCCGCTGCCCCCTGCCCAGAGCAGCAGCAGCGGTGTGGGGACCCTGGGCCACCCTCCCCTCAGCGGCATGGGGCCCTGGGCCGCCTCTTAGAGCCTCCCTGGAAGCACCCCCCCCCTTCAGCAGCTAAGATTTAATTAGGAGTATTTTTAATAAAAGTCATGGACCGGTTACCAGCCCGTGTGACTTTTTGGTTATTGCCCATGACCTGTCCATGACTTTTACTAAAAATACCCGTAACTAAATTGTAGCCTTACTGATGCTCCATAAGAGCAGTTCAAGCTCAGAAAGCCCAGTGGAACACAGAAGCTTCAGAAGCCAGCCTAGGCAGAGCTCATTGGTGTATTTGGCTGCTATTCAGGCTGTATCTACACTATGGAGACTATGTTGGCATAACCATGTCAGCATAGCCCACTAATATAGATGCAGTATACACCAACAAGGCGTTTCCTTGTCTCCGTAAATGGCATTAGGTATGTCAGCAGAAGCCCCTTCTATCAGCATAGCTGTGTCTATGCTGGGGGTTTTGTTGGGTTAGCTATGTCAGTCAGGGGTATGTATTGATTCACACCCCTGACAAATGTAGCTATGCTGATATAACTGAGGACCAAGCCTCAGTTCTTTAGGCTGAGCCCAAGGAACACAGAGACCATGCATCTTGATAGTTTGAATATATATGCATAATCAACTGTGAATGCAGGCAGAGAGCACCAATAGCATTTTTTTTTTTAAGATTTGACAGTTTCATGCTCCCACGCAATCTCCTATTCCTCACCTGCGCTTCACATTCACTTGCCCCTATATTTTTCCTTCCTTTCAATCAGTTTCCTACAACTTACATTCTCCTTCTCTGACCCACCTTATTCTCCTGCATCCCCTCAGTCTCTCTCTTGCTGCACATTCCACAACATCCCTCTTCTATGTCCTTGCTAGTCCACTCATTCCCTTGGCACCCCTACAGTCTCCTTTCTACCCTCTTCACATTCCCCTGCATGCCCCTCAGACTCTCTCCTGCTCCCCACATTCTCCTATGCCCCCTGAGTCTCCCTCCTCGTCCTCACATTCCCTTGCCCCCTCACAGTTTCCTGTCAAGTTTCCTAACCTTTGTTGATGGCATCCTAGCTTCTATCCCATTGAAACCAATGAGAGATGTCAGCTACTGAAGAAAATGGGACTCTGAGTTTAGCATACTTACAGATGCACTGAACAAAATGGGGCATAGTTCTCATTCTCTCTCTCTCTCTCTCTCTCTCTCTCTCTCTCTCTCTCCCTCTCACACACACACACACACAGACATACAGACATACAAAGCAGATAATGGGGTTCTGAGGGGTTCACAAAGAGTGGAGAATGGGGCTTAAACTAGGCTGAATCACGCTGGGTGTAAAACTACATATTTTTTGTTTGTTTGAGAATATAGTATTCTCAGCTTTCATTCTTCAGTCTCTAGTCTTTGTGTAACCAATGCAGTGACATATGTATGAATTTGCAGAGAGCCTGAAACAATAGCTCAGAGGCACTGAGGAGAACTGTCCTGTTCCTCTTTATGGCTACATCTACACTGTGGTTGGGATCTGTAATTCCCAGCTTGGTTAGACATACACATGCTAGCTCTACTCGAGCTAGAATGCTAAAAATAGCAGTGTGGCTGCAGTGGCTTGGGGCACTGCTATTTTTAGCTCACTAGCTCAAGAAGCAGAGCTAGCATGTGTACGTCTACCTGACCTGGAATTATACCTCCCAGCTACAGTGTAGACATGCCTATAGGGTTTTAATTCAGATTAATTGATATTTAAATTATTGTAATGTTAACTGTTTGTTAACAGAAGAAAAGAGAGAGAGATCATTATGAAGATCTGCACAGACTTTTGTGAGTGACAGCTTGGTGTCACAAGTAGCTGGTGCTTGGGATATAGTGGCACTTTTATCCTATTAGTCTGACTTGTAGAGCCAAAAGGCCAGAGGAGAAGATCAGAGCTAGGGTTGCCAAGTGTCCAGTTTTCGACTAAAACCCCTGCTCAAAAAGGGACCCTGGAAGTTCCAGTCAGCACTGCTGACCGGGCTGTTAAAAGTCCAGTTGGCGGTGCAGCAAGGGCTGGTAGGCTTCCTGCCCGGCTCCATGCAGCTCCCGGGAAGTAGCCGGCATGTCCGTCTCCTAGGCAGAGGGGCAGCCATAGGGGCGCCGCGCACTGCCCCTGCTCCGAGCGCCAGCTCTGCAGCTCCCATTGGCCGGGAAATGCGGCCAATGGGAGCTGGGGCGGCAGCGCCTGCAGGCAGGGGCAACGCGTGGAGCCCCCGGGCGTGCCTCAACCTAGAAGCCTGAGGGACATGTCGCCGCTTCCCAGGAGCCGCCTAAGGTCAGCTCTGCCAGAGCCTGCACCCAGAACCCTATCCCGTGCCCCAACCCCCGCCCCAGCTCAGAACCCCCTCCCGCACCCAGACTCCCTACCCCAGAGCCCGCACCACACACTCTCTCCCGCATCCCAACTCCCTGCCCCAGGCCAGAGCCCTCTCCCACACTGTGAACCCCTCATTTCTGGCCCCACCCCAGAGCCCACACCCCCAGCACAGATCCTGTACCACCTCCCACACCCCAACCCCCTCCCAGCCCAAAGCCCCCTCCGACACTCTGAACCCCTGGGCCCCAGCCTGGAGCCCCCTCCTACATCCCAAACCCCTCATCCCCAGACCCACCTGAGAGCCCGCACCCCCAGCCTGAGCCCTCACCCCCTCCCGCACCTCTGCCCCAACCCAGAGCCTCCTCCCGCACTTTGAACCCCTCAGACTCAGCCCTGAGCCCCCTCCTGCACCCCAAATCCCTCATCCCCAGCCGCACCCCAGAGCCCACACCCCCAGCCGGAGCTCTCACTTCCTCCCGTACCCCAACCCCCTGCCCTTGCCCCGTGAAACTGAGCGAGTGAGCGAGGGTGGGAGAGAGTAAGTGACGGAGGGGGGAGGAATGGAGTGAGTGGGGGCTGGGGCCTCAGAGAAGGGGCGGGGCAGAGGGCGAGACAAGGGCATTGGGTTTTCTGCATTTAGAAAGTTGGTAACCCTAACCAGAGCCCAGGAGGGAGCTGAGGCCCATCAAGGGCAAACCAGTCCCGAAGAGTCCAACCTGGCATCCTAATTCCTAACAACTTCACAGCAAGCCCAGTTCTCACACTAGTGCAGCAGGGGCCTAATCAGATCTGGTAGTGGGTGTGAGTCCAGGTGGCTTTCTCCTTGGTTCTAGTGGCTGCTGTTACTCTCTCTGTCGGAAGTTATTTGCAGTCTCAGGCAGACATCGCTGCATCATGGGTCACATTTTAAAGATTTTTTTTCACTATCATGAGGGCTAGAAACTTACAGATATAAATACGTTTTTTAAATTAAAATTCAGGCTCTGATGTCATTGCGTGATTCAGGAGCCAGGGCCCTACGCCATGTGCCTGTTGTTTTTATGTCTCAACTCAGCCCTGCCGCAGGGTGTATCCAGATCCCCATGAGAAAGAGCTGATCCGAGGAGCCCAGCACACATGATCATATTTTGAACATGTGCACTATCCATTGTAAGTAGCATCTCAAGTTACTGGAGCTTGGTTTGTGTGCAGAGCACCACTACTCCTCCCTCAAATTCAGGCCCTGAATAGAATTCAGATACACACTGAGCAGAATTGGGTGTTGGGGAAAGAGTTCACACACATACACAATCACTGAGGAGAATGGGGATCTGGGGAGCAGAGTTCATTTACATAGACTGATTCTCCACTGCCCTGCACCTGGTGTAGCCACTTACACCTATGCAAAGTAAGTAAAAAATATTATCACACCACATAGTCCTGCTCTTTTCTATGCCTCACCTCAAAATGACTACCCGCAACAGCCTCACTCCCCACCATGACTATCTACTATATTCAGCTTTAAAACCCTGGTTCATACCAAATCACTCAAAGGCAAATTTTTAACTTTGACCATACTTTTAATGTAACAATAAAACACTTTACCATTTGCCAGTGTCCATGTGTCTATAGAGATTATAGACCAGATCCTCTGGTCAGGCTGCACCCAGCAGAGTCTATAGGTGTAGTCAGACTCCACTGAGAGGGAGTTGAGCCCAAGTAGCCCAAAGAACATGCATAATCATATTTTGAACATGTGCACAATCTACCATGAGTGGTGTCTCATGTGGGCAGAGCTTATTCTGTTGGCAGAGCTTGGAAAAATTCCATCACCATTTATTTTTCCAATCTGATCCCTGACTCTCGTACAGATTCTGACCTCACTTATACCAGTGAAAACTCAGAGTAATTCTATTATTCTGAGTGGAAATTTTCTGGAATTACAAGAGAGCAGATTTTGCGTTCCAGGCTGCTAGAAACCGTATGTGAAATCCAGGCTCCACTGAAGTCAATAACAAAATTCTTCTCATTTACTTCAAGACCAGGATTTTACCCCCTTACCTTTTGTTTGCATTTTGTCTGAATAGTCTTTGTTCACAGGTGTGTTGCTGTCACTTATAACCTGGATCAGCTCCCCTTCTGGGTAGTCAAAACTGGCAGGGAATGCTTTGGCTCACTACTGATAGAAATAGTGAATGCCTTCTTCCTTATACACACTACTAAAACATTCAGTAAACCAGTCTGCTCTTTAAAAAACAACACTTGATTGCCAACAACTTAGCAAATTTACCATCTTCTGTCTAACCTCTCCTTCCTGGGAGATGTCATTGAGAAGATGATAGTGAACAAAATCCAGCAACACCTGGCTTCTGCTGGCATCCTAGATTGCCCAGTCTGGCTTCCTGTGAGGCTATGGTACAGAACAGCACTGGATGACCTTGTGGCAATTAACAAAGGGGAAATAACAATGCAGTTACTTCCAGATCTGTCAGCAGCCTTTGATACTGTTGGTCATGATCTCCTGTTGACTCTTCTGTGTGCTATGGCAGGAATCAATATTATTGTGCTCAACTGACTTCTTGCTTTCCTCTCCAAAGAGTTATGATGGACATTTGTCCCTTTCCCCCAAGAGCTTTGACATGTGGAATCGCAGAGGGTTCAATCTTGTCAATGGTCAACATTTTTGTACATCCTATGGGATAGCATGAGATGCCACAGGCTGTTTTGGCAATAATATACTGATGAGACAAAACGCTGTTTCCTTTATATTCAGGCTGGTCTACACTAGCAGGTTAGGTTGACCCAGCTATGTTTCTCAGGGGTGTGAATTTTTCACACCCCTGAGAAATGTAGTTAAGCCGACCTAAGTCCCAGTGTAGATGGTGCTAGTCGATGGAAGAATTTTTCCATTGACCTCGTTACTGCCTCTTGGAGAGGTGGATTTGGTTGGTTGGCAGTCACTGCTGAGTGACATAGCATACATCTTTGTTCTTTTGAGAGCCAAGAACATGGCCTGCACAGTACTTTCATCCTCTCAACTTTGTGGAAACTGGAATTCAATCTGGACCCACTGAATGGCAGTTAGAAAAGTTTTTTACTTGGCAAGCTGCAACAGGAGGTTGTGAACAGCAGTTTGTTGTATGTCCGTACAGCTATGGTAATTTCACAATGGTACAGCTTTACAAAGTAATATGATCCATTTTAAAGGCCTACTAATTGTTGATTTGGTCATTTCAATTTGTTACAGCAAAGTATTCATTTTAGAAGTCTGACAGTAATATTATCCTTGATTAAAACTCTACGGAATATTGCAACATATCAACAATAATTATTACTAAAAATTAGCAGTATTCTCTGAAGATAATTTAAATGGAGGAGCATTCTTCAAATATATTTGTTCACATTGTGGAGGTAGAGACAGTTTAAGTATCTCTCTATTATCCAGCTACACAGAAGTCTCCAGTTGTATACAAAACAACAGGCTTTTAATGTACAAGCATTTATTTAACAAAACTAACTTACAGCAATGACATCTGTCTGTTACTATCTTCTTACAGCAATATAACAATAGACATGAAGGAAGAAGCTCTTTCATTTGAAGAGAATTCCCGAATTCAGTGAAGTGAGTGGAGGGATGGTGCAGAAAAGAATATGTTCTTAGTGAGGATTTTCTTTTTAGCTGTAAATGTTATTTTAGAGTTTTGAAGGGGACTTTATACAATTTTTCAGCAGGCAGCTTCCAAAATTTGAGGTAATGCACCAGTACATTGAGACATACACATCTGATGGCTAGCATGGATAAATGGGATCCTGCTGATGCAACTCTGCAGATGGTCCCAAAACCTGTGACCTCTACATGGAAACCTTACAGTTCAAACAGCTAATGGCTGTTTTGATCTGTGCAATGACAGCTCTTGGATGACAGAAGAATTCAGATTTTTAAACTGCAGCATTTTCAAAGACTTCCAATATCACAGAGCAGGCACACTGAAGGATGAAGGTTTCTGCCAGGGCACAGTAAGCTCCCTTGGGAAGACCAAAAAAAAATAAAATCTGAGTGTGAACATTAAAGTGAACCAGAGTACCCATTTTGAACCTGTATAATGTTCCATGAAAAGACACAAGCCATTAGTTGTAATGTTCAATTACAGGGTCCGGCAAAAGTGTTCTAATTAGTCACTTTCTCAATTTGCTATCTGCTGACTTCTCAAGTTGAATAGTCCCCAGAGAAAATGGTGGTCCCATTAGCTGCTTGTGTAGCTTGATACAGATGGGTGATGAGGACTACATAAGGTTCCTGCTCCTCTCTGATTTCTAAAAACACAAATCACTAGCCACTTTTTTTTAATTAAAGAAAACACCCTAAGAAATACATAGTTAAACTATCAGGCAGTTTAGGTTAAATTTAGGTTTTATAAAAGTTTTTGGGAAAGTATTATTTATTAATATTTATTATTTCCTTGCTGATTTTAATAGACGTAAACCAGTTATTGTGTTGATTAAACATGCCTCATCAGTATTTCCAACCCAAACATTAGAGTATTGTGCTACCATGTCAGAAAGAAAGAAACTAACTAACTACAAATACTGTTCAAACTAAGAGAAATTCAAAAAATAAACAATATAAATTAGGGGGAAATAAATTAGATTTAAAAACATACTTTCTGTTTTAGTAGTTCCAAGTGTTGTTATTAACACAGGTAGAAGTTTTGCTATACGAATATATGATTTTGTTTCCATTCTTTTAAAAGACAACTACAGCAAAAATGTGAAGACAAAGGTTTATTTTCTAGAATTAATTGTGTGTGTGTGTGTGTGTGTGTGAAGGGGGTGGGGAATAAGTGGGATAGTATGGAGGGATATTATACATAGAATCATAGGACTGGAAGGGACCTCAAGAGGTCATCTAGTCCAGTCCCCTGCACTCATGGCAGGACTAAGTATTATCTAGACCATCCCTGACAGGTATTTGTCTAACCTACTCTTAAAAATCTCCAGTGATGGAGATTCCACAACCTCCCTAGGCAATTTATTCCAGTGCTTAACCACCCTGACAGTTAGGAAGTTTTTCCTAATGTCCAACCTAAACCTCCCTTGCTGCAATTTAAGCCCATTGCTTCTTATCCTATCTTCAGAGGTTAAGAAAAACAATTTTTCTCTCTCCTCCTTATAACAATCTTTTACGTACTTGCAAACTGTTATCATGTCCCCCCTCAGTCTTCTCTTTTGCAGACTAAACAAACCCAATTTTTTTCAACCTTCCTCATAGGTCATGTTTTCTAGAATTTTAATAATTTTTGTCCCTCTTCTCTGGATTCTCTCCAATTTGTCCACATCCTTCCTGAAATGTGGCACCCAGAACTAGATACAATACTCCAGTTGAGGCCTAATCAGTGCAGAGTAGAGCAGAAGAATTACTTCTTGTGTCTTGCTTACAACACACCTGCTAATACATCCCAGAATGATGTTCACTTTTTTTGCAACAGCGTTTTGTATGTGTGCAACTGATTATTCCTTCCTAAGTGGAGTACTTTGCATTTGTCTTTATTGAATTTCATCCTATTTACTTCAGACCATTTCTCCAGTTTGTCCAGATCATTTTGAATTTTAATCCTATCCTCCAAAGCACTTGCAACCCTTCCCAGATTGGTATAGTCCGCAAACTTTATAAGTGTACTCTCTATGCCATTATCTAAATCATTGATGAAGATATTGAACAGAACCAGACCCAGAACTGATCCCTGCAGGACCCCACTTGTTATGCCCTTCAGGCATGACTGTGAATCACGGATAACTACTCTCTGGGAATGGTTTTCCAACCAGTTTTGCACCCTCCTTATAGTAGCTCCATCTAGGTTGCATTTCCCTAGTTTGTTTATGAGAAGGTCATGCAAGATAGTATCAAAAGCTTTACTAAAGTCAAGATATACTACATCTACTGCTTCCCCCCATCCACAAGTCTTGTTACCCTGTCAAAGAAAGCTATCAGGTTGGTTTGACATGATTTGTTTTTGAGAAATCCGTGCTGTCACTTATCACCTTATTACACCTCTACCCCGTTATAACGCGACCCGATATAACACGAATTCGGGTATAACGTGAAGCAGCTGTCCGGGGGGGCGGGGCTGCGCACTCCGGTGGATCAAAGCAAGTTCAATATAACGCGGTTTCACCTATAACGCGGTAAGATTTTTTGGCTCCCGAGGACAGCGTTATATCGGGGTAGAGGTGTATCTTCTATATCAGTGTTTCCCAAACTTGGGACACCGCTTGTGTAGGGAAAGCCGATTTGTTTACCTGCCCTCCTGTGTTATTTTCCCAACAGATGTCTGAGTAGTTGAAGTCCCCCATCACCACCAAGTCCTGTGTTTTGGATGATTTTGTTAGTTGTTTAGAAAAAGCCTCATCCAGCTCTTCTTCCCGGTTAAGTGGTCTGTAGTACACCCCTACCATGACATCACCCTTGTTTTTTACCCCTTTTATCCTTACCCAGAGACTGTCAACAAGTCTATCTCCTATTTCCATCTCAACCTCAGTCCAAGTGTATACATTTTTAATATATAAGGCAACACCTCCTCCCTTTTTTCCCTGCCTGTCCTTCCTGAGCAAGCTGTACCCTTCTATACCAATATTCCAGTCATGCGTATTATCCCACCAGGTCTCTGTGATGCCAACTATGTCATAGTTGTGTTTATTTACTAGCATTTCGCATTCTTCCTGCTTATTCCCCATACTTCTCGCATTAGTATACAGACATCTAAGCTACTGATTTGATCCCCCCCCACCAGTTCTGTCTTGTCTCTCCTTTTTCCCTGCTATAACAGCCCATGCTCCCCCCCAAATTCCGAACCTTCTCCCATGTTTCCATGTTCTTGACTTACCTGTGGGCTTTGGTCACCTCAATGACCCAGCATATCTAAAAGATCACCTAAACTTTTGGGATGAAGACTGTGGTTCACACCTCTGCTCCCCTGGCACAATGGAACTTTCTACCATAAGGATAAAGCTCATCTGTGTAAGGGGCAGCTGCTGTGGTGCCAGAACTGAGGGCAGCCTGCTCATCGGCCATAGCCATCAGCAGCTGATAAGGGAGGATGAGAGGGGCCAGGTGAAGAGGCATGGAATATAGGCAGATGGACAGCGTGGGACACAGGAGGCTGTTGGGGGGTCACATAGAGTGGGATTCAGAAGGACAAATGGGGGGGGGGGCGAATGGGAGTTTTGGTGCAGGGCCACATGGGATCGGGGTGGCTGAGTGTGGGTGCAGGGACAAGGGGGGGTGGGGTGCATGGGGGTGTGGGGACACATGGGGATGGGGAGGGGTGTGGGGGTATGTGATGACTGAGTTGGGGTGCAGGGACACATGGGAATAAGGGAATGCATGGGGATGGGGGAGGAGGGTGCAGGGACACATGGGGACGGGGAGGAGGGGTTGCTGAGTGGGGGTGCAGGGACATATGGGAATGGGGAGAGGGTGTTGGGACACATGGGGACAGGGGCAGATGTGCTTGACTGATTGGGAGAGGCTAAGGGTCTGCATGGGGGAAGCTCTCAACTCCCTAACAATTCCTACCCCCCGGAAAAAAAATTTCTCCATACTTCTCCCACCCACACCCAACAACCATCCAGGTTCACTCCCAGGCTCTTTCCCAGCAATTATTTCCCTCTCCCTCAGCTCCTCTGTTACCCCGACTTCCCGAAGCCTTTGCACTGCTTCTGAGGGGTATGGAAAATACATTTCTGTATTGTAGTTTAAATTAATTGTTACTCAAAGTTCTGTATTAATATGGCTAGTAAGGAATCTATTTGTCAAAAAATATTTCCTGAATATTTTTGTTATCTGTATTGTTACAGACATACTTGTTGACAGGTATTTTGTAATAAATTACCAAAATAATGTAAACTGTTTGATTATACTGTGTTATTTTGACAAATAAAATATGCAGAATTTTGCATAATTTTAAAATATTGTGCACAGAATTTAAAATTTTTTTTTGGCACAGAATTCCCCCACGAGTAACAAGTGGAGCAGTATGGGGAGCTGAGAACCCGGGCTTGGCACAGAGCCGACAGACCAGGCTCTCAGCACCGGGCAGTCAGGCTCTCAGCTCAGAGCTCCATGTGGTGCTGACAGGCAATATAAGTAATGCAGTGTCTACACAGACACTACATTGTCCTAACTACATCGACCTAAGTGCTACGCCTCTCATGGAGGTGGAGTTATTAGGTTGGTGTAGTGGGGGACTTACATCGGCAGGAGCAATGCTGTAGTGTAGACTCTTGCAGAGGTAGGTCAACGTAAGCTGCCTTACATTGGCCTAACTCTGTAGTGTAGACCTAGCCTGAGTAGGTTTGATTTATTATGGGCAACAGAGAGCAGTACTAACAGAGAGAGAGACACATGAGCCAATACATTACATATGCTTGTAATTTTTGCATAGTTGAAAATTATCTGTACTTCATACTGTAATGCTGTTTACTTGAATGACAATCTTGTTTAATCAGCACATAAATCAAGGTTTTGTGTTTTCCTTTTAATACTTCTTTTTTTTGTACAGATGTGGTAAATTCATTAGGAGCTGTTGGTGCTCACTAGCTCTCATTAGTATCATGGGCCATAATGTTTAATAATACCTTGACATATGTTAATATCGCTGGGAATGCTGAATTAAATTAATTGAAGCATGGTTTTGGATAATTAAGGAAACATTCACTGTAATTAATAGTTATTGGAGGCACTGACCCTTTTTTGGGATCAGAGGGAAATTTGTATAATTGAGATGATTATACTGCGTTTGTTTACAATAGGATTATATATGATCATTTTGGTTAGAATTTGTATGGGGTAAGCTGTTAGCGATTTTAAATTATTGTGTGCTCAAAACCGGGAAAAGTTCAGTTTGGAAACATGGTTCCACCTGACTCGGGACATCACCATGTGTTTGGTAAAAAAGATTCAGTGCCACTTTTTGTGGTGTGACAGATACTAATAATCATCACAATTTTTTGATGCATTGAACTCTGAAAATATTATGATTATATGTATTATTAATTTCTGCTACTGCCCATTATGGCTATGTGCTTTCCAAATAAAAAGGAACACTTCATGCACCAAAGATCTTACAATTTAAAAATTGACCTGTCAATATCTATATTCTCAAGTGTGAGCGGGACTAGTCGGTATCTCAATACCCCAGATCCAATGAATGCAGTGTGCACTGGAATTAGTCTGATGCCCAAGCCCCTTGAAGGACACAGTATGGGATGGGATACCCCAACCTCCAGCATTACAGGATGTAGTATGGGGTGAGCATAATCTGCATGTCAGTCTCTCCATCCCAAGGAGTGCAGTTGGGGGAGGGGAGTATTAGCCAGCTCCCTGCCTCCCAGATGTGTAGGAAGCAAATTAGCGAGAGGCTCTATCCCCCAGAGGCATGTGGGGACGACAGATTAGGGCCATGGCCCTTATGGGGGGGGGGGAAATGGCTGGAACAATTTATATAGTGGGGGTGCTGAGCACTCCTAGTTCCAGCACCTATGGTGCGGGGGTGGGGGACTGGTCAGCGTCCTGGTGTGTGTGTGTGTGTGTGTGTGGGAGGGAATGGTCAGCGCCTCCGGCCCCCTAGGGTTAGGGTTAGGCCCAGGCCCATTCCGCACGAGGTCGACTGAGGAAGACTCCTAGCGCGCCATGGCGGGACCCTGTAGAGGGCGCAGCTGGGCGAGCTCGGCCTGGAAAGAGCCGGTACGTTCCACCCCCCTCGCCTCCGTTCGCTCTGCCAGGCCGCGGGAAGCGGCGGGTCGCTGAGTCCCAGAGGTCCCGGCCATGTGGAGAGGTGGCGGGGGCGCTGCGGGGGAACGGCGGCCCACGTTTTGGCCTAGAGCCACGGGGCCCAACCTGCCGCCGCCCGCTATCGAGTTTCCCGAGGAGGGGCCGGAGCCGCAGTACGACGGTGAGTGAGGGGAGCCGCCGTCCACGACTCTAGCAGGGCCCGGGGGGGGGAAAGTGCCCCCAGCTGCTGAGGGGAAAGGGCACTGCAACTGCCCCCTCCCGCCCCAGAGGGATATGCGCTGCGGGGGCAGATAACGGGGGCTTAAAGTCCCCCCCCCAAGCTCCTGGGACACACTGAGAGAGCAGTGCAAATCCCCCCCCCCGTGATGGGGCGACATTGCGCCCCTTCCCCTGAGGAGAGTGAGGTATCCGCCCCCCCGTCCCGGCCCCACTGGGGGATGATACAAAAACCTCCCCGTGGCCCCTGTCATTGTCTGGTGGGGGAGGGGGGTGATGATGAAATTGGCCCCTAATTCTTGCAAGGCGTCAGGTGCCTGGTAGGGAGGGTGATGCAAGAGCAGCACAGCTGTCAGTCATTAATTCCTAATCTCCACTTTTACTAGCTGTCTGCCTACTTTGCCCTCCTGAAGTATTTCTGAGGAGTTCCTGGAGACTGTGTGTTTTCTATAGGGTCTCCGTGGCCCCTCGCTGTGGCCTTCCTCTGAGTAGGGATGACTCGGGGAATCTGGAAGTTTGATGTAAACTTTTAATGTGGAAGATCATTATTTCTAATCCCCTTTAGGGTTATTTGGGTCTCTGGTTTTCCCTCCATTCTCATTTCCTTCCCACTCTCCACTTGGCTTGTGTCAGGTGCTGCTGTCATGTCTGCTTGTTTTTTGTTTGTTTGACTCTCCTGGGTAGTATTTAAATCTTCTATCAAAATCATTATCCTGATCTTTTTGAAGGATAAGATTTCTGTGAATTCTACAAGTCAGTGGAGACTGTGTTACTGAGGTGCATGTGAATATTTCATTTATTAATTAAGCAGATGTTTTTTTCTATAAAACAGTATTTGAGGGGGGGAAAAGCTTTGAAATATTTCTACATAAGAGTGGCCATACTGGGTCACACTAATGGTCCATCTAGATCTAGCCCAGTATAGTGTCTTCCAGCAGTGGCCAATGCCAGATACTTCTGAGGGAATGAACAGAACAGGGCAATTATCAAGTGATCCAGCCTCTATTATCCAGTATGAGCCTTAGGGACACCCAGAGCATGGGGTTGCATCCCTGACCTGAGGTTAGTTAATAGCCATTGAGGAATCTATCCTCCATTAACTTACCTCATTCTTTTTTGGACCCAGTTATACTTTTGGCCTTCACAACAGCCCCTGGCAATGAATTCCACAGATGACTGCATTCTGTGAAGAAGTATTTCCGTTTGTTTTAAACCTGATGCCTATTAATTTCATTGGGTGATGCCTGCTTTTTATATTATGTAAAGGCATAAATAACATTTCCGTATTCACTTTCTCCACACCATTAATTATTTTACAGACCTTTATTATATTCCCCACTTAGTTGTCTCTTTTCCAAGGTGAATAGTCCCAGTCTTTTTAATCTCTTCTTTTATGGAAGTGGTTCTATATCCCTAATCATGTTTGTTGCCCTTCTCTGTACCTTGTCCATTTCTAAGATATCTTTTTTAGATGGGGTGACCAGAACTGTGTGCAGTATTCTAGATGTGTGCATACCATGGATTTATAGTGGCATTATGATATTTACTGTCTTATTACCGTATATATCCTTTTCCTAATGGTTCCTAACAGGGTGGATTTGATTTAAATCACTAGTAGGAAGACTCTTTAATCATGGATTTCTGCATAAAAGTGCATTCTTGTTGATTGTTATCTTAATACATATTCTTCACAACTCAGAGATAGCTGTAGGTTTCATTTTTAGAAGATACACACTATACATTTTTAAAGAAATTTATTTTGAAAACTTTTCAGATTACTTTTACAGCTATATCAGAAAATGAATGATTGTTTGGTTGGTTATTTCATTTACCAAAGGTAATTGAAGCAGATATTTATGAAGTCATTGAGAGGTGAACTATCTCCAATTCAACAGGTTAATCATTAATATTTGGAGGATTTTCTTTCCATGCTGTATTAGGAGGAGAACATCACCAGACAGACATTTAAATTGTTTTATTTAACTAAAACAACGTTATGTAGTCTCGATTTTTTTCTTCAACAGAAAACATTTTAACAAAATAAGCATATGAATTTTTGAATTTAGTTAAATATTCAAGTTTTTTAAAATCAGGTTTGTTTTTGTTAAAATTGTTTTTAAAATAGTTACATGAAATATTTTTAAAAACCCACAAAAATTAAATGGGCTATGTCAGCCAGGTAAACACGAGAAACTTAAAATATTGGCTTCTGCAGCTAACTTCACCTTCATTTTCCTGTTTGTTCATAATCTGGAAAAGAAAAACAAGCTTTCCTAGGTCCCAAATGATTTAGTCCAAAGGAAGAAAATATTCTTTCTACGCTGGCAGAAGAAGCTACTGCTGTTAAAATGAGATTATAACTTCAACAGTCTCTGAATCCAAGTGCTTAAGTGACTTCCACCAGTTCACTGGTGTGACATTCTTTAAAACATCATCAGCATACATATATTTCTTGAATGGTTCACCCTTAGCTCTGAAGTTTATTATAGTTGGCATTATGGAGGGATGATTGCTGGGTGTCCATGTCATAGCCAACTCCTCTTCTTCAGCAGATAAGGTTTGACCCTGGTACCAAGTATTGAGAATATTTGCAAGAAAATGAGCTGGAGATAATGCTTGTCCCATTCATTTTTTTAATGCTTGTAATTTAACTCTGTCATTGCATATTTCTCTTTTTAAGATCTCACTCAGTTCCTTCCAAATTTCAACAGCATCAGCAATAAAACAGCTATTTCCCTGCATTTTGTTCAAGCCTACAGAAATAGGCTTCAGGGTATTCAGCATGTGTTCAACATTTCTCTTAAGCCCAGTGTTGAGAACTTTGGCTGTGACAGTGCCATCTATTTTTTTCACAATTTTGTTCACAAACTCATCAGATTAGGCCAGTTCTTGATATAGTGCTCAAAACAGACCACTACAGAGTTCCATTGCACGTCTTGTGGGAGAATGAGCTTGGTTCCTCCCACTTTTTTCAGAACAGCTGCTCCAAAGTGGTTGTTACGGAAATATTTTGCAATTTCAACAACATTAGCCTTTATTTCTGGAACACTGAAGTCTTTGGCTAGGAGGTGCATCAAATGAGCACTGCAACCATATGTTATTAGCTTGGGATTCTCTTCTAAATAATTTCTTCTCATCTTGGATACATTTGCAGCATTGTCTGTGACCAAGTTGCGTACTAGACATTTGAAATTTTTTTCCCCACAGTTTGTTATATCTTTTACTGTTACTTCTTGTAAGTATTCTGCTGTGTGTGCGTTTCCTGATGTATCAATTGTTTCTGTAAGGAAGACATTCCTTTCTTCTGTTGTCACACAAGCACATACAACAGGATCATTATGGACATTGTTAACCTGAGTCTTGATGGATGGAGCAATTTCACCCTCTAGATCTTATGCACACTGCTCAATTTCTCTTCCATACACTTTATCCAGCAATTTGCCTGAGACATCTGCTCTGTTGCGTGGACTGTATCCTGGTCTTAATGACTGAACCATGGTAATGAAGTGTGGGTTCTCAATCATACAGAAAGGGAGTTTGTTGCATAAACAAACCGGGCAATTTTTTCATCAATTACCTTTTTTTGTAATCTGCTGGTTCTTATCACAAATTTATCTGTGGTTGTTTCTGGATGATGGAGATATTTTTTTTTTCTTTTTTCTTTTTGCTACAGGTGATATACTGTGGCTATATGACATACATGATGTGACTGAAACACTATCATTGGCAGATAACTCTGAAACTATAGAAAATGATGGTGATCTTGAAGGAGGATAGTCTTCAGAATCCTGTACGTTGAGGATGGATTCTCCTAAACAAAATAAGTCAATGCAGTTATTTAATTACTATTACCGTACTGCTCATTTAGTATTACTTATTACATTCACTGACACAGAGTACTACTTTAAAGGTGAAATTCTAAAAGGAAGATCTGCCTATTTTAGCTATTTATTTTTTATCACAACTGTATCTAAAATTATAGTACCACAGAGTAACTACTATATTTTTTGCTCAAACATGAGAATACAATAATAGTCCAGAAGGAAGACAGGCAGTCCCTAAGAAAGAAGTATGAAATAAAAAATTTACCAACCTGAAGTTCCTGCATGTTCAGACATGTTCCTTTCATCATCTTCAACACAGCTTCCTCCTGAGAAGGAACACTTCTCATGATGTTGTTTCATTTGGGCAACCAGGCCTTGCATTTCTTTATTGCACTGTTTGCATTTTGCATGCATGCCTGTCTTACCCACAGGTAGAGGAACTTCATTAAAATATTCCCAAACCGGGTCTCTTTTTATGACCTGCTGCCATTATAGGTTTTCCCTTCTAGTGAGAGAATGTCATGGTAGATCTCAAATCAATGAAAGCTATATCAGAAAGACCTCAAGACTTCTGGAATATGCTGCTCAAAACAGTTTCACTTTTTTTCCTCCTGCCTGTCTCTCCCTTCTCACATTTATCTCCAGACTTCTTCTCCTTGTCCAGATCTATTCCGCCCCCAACAATCTTCTATTCATTGAACTTTTTGAAACTTTGCACTTTTAGAGAGAGGTAAGGGATTGATTCTGTGTACACAAATTTGCAGAGGGACAGTAAGGTTGAGGTCTGTTATTTCTCACCTCTATATATTATTTATTTATTTAAAAATATTTTTGCTGTTAACAAGCATATTATCTCTGGAGACACAAATCCACAGTTTGAGAACAGCAAAACTAAGCATCTCTGATAGTGCTCAGTGTAGAAGATACCGAGTCCCATTGGGTAGATAGAAAGATTATTTAGGTTAATCTATACAGAAGCCCCTGGAACCCCATAAAATTGGGTCCTTAATCCATGAACTATTGGAACTCATTTACAAAACTTTTTTTAAACATGAATATATTGTCTCATACTATAGAATTAGAATTTCTAATCCCTAGTCCACGATGAGATATCTTTGAGCTATAAGGTATCTTAATTAAAACTATCTTTAGATAGGTTTTTTCCTCAAAAAGCATTTTATCAAAGAAATCCGATTTAAATTAAAAAAAAAAATGATTTTTATCCACCCTGGTTCCTAACATTCTGCTAGTTTTTTTTGACTGCTCCTGCACATTGAGCAGATGTTTCCAGAGAACTACCCACATGACTCCATTATCTCATTCTTGAGTGGTAGCAGTTGATTTAAACCCCATCATTTTGTATGTAGAGTTAGGATGTTTTCCAATGTGCATTACTTTGCATTTATCAATATTGAATTTCATCTGCCATTTTGTTGTCCAGTCACCCAGTTTAGTTAAGATCCCTTTGTAACTCTTTGCAGTCTGCTTTGGACCTAACTATCTTGAGTAATTTTATATCATTTGCAAACTTTGCCACCCACTGCTTACTCCTTTTTCCAGATCATTTATTAATATGTTGAACAGCTCTAGTCTCTGTACAGATCCCTGGGGGACACTGTAATTTACCTTTCTCCATTTCCAAATGTAGTACATTTTTATCTTAAGAAGGAGGATTTTGTTGTTTATATTTGTAATAAAATTGTTACATCATGTCTCACTTGAAAACAGGGCTCTTGGTCTAAAAGGCTGTTCTTGAAAACTCAGTTTTATAGGGTATATTAAACAAATATTAGAAAAGGAAGCTGTGACGGTCCACGCCCCTAAGGTTGCGGGCGGCGTGGACTATCCGCCACCGTCTGTCAACTAGCCCTTTAATCCAGGGCTGTATAGCCTAGCGGCCAAAGTCTAGGACGTCCCCTTTGCCTCAAGGGGACGCAGCCTAACGGCAAGAGTCTGGAACCCAGCCCGTGGCTACCGGGCGGTAGGGCCTATAGGCCAGAGTCCCGGAAGCAACCCTCGGGCGGAGGGTAGCGTGGCCTAGCGGCCGGAGTCCCAAAAGCGACCCTCGGGCGGAGGGTAGCGTGGCCTAGCGGCCGGAGTCCCCAAAGCGACCCTCGGGCGGAGGGTAGCGTGGCCTAGCGTGAGGCTCCTTCACCAACTCAGCAGGGGGGGGGGGTTCTGACCGAAACACGCTGAGATTCCCCGGGGGGGGGGGGGAAGTACCACTCTGTCACCCTCCCGGGGTCCCTTCCTACCAGAGTCTCCGCTGGGGTCTCCCAGGAGTCGATGGGTCCTTGGTGCTCAGCGAGTTCGGTCGGCCCCTGGGTCTCCTCTAAGCGCCGGGGCGCTGGCGGGCCGTGGATGGGGTCTCTTCCCGGCGTAGCCACCGGCTGTGGCTGGTCCGCCGCAGGAGCTTCCCTGGCAGGTCCTTCACCTACGGGCTCCAGCCTAGATTGAGCCGGTCTCCCTCCCTTTATACTCCTATAGCACTTGGAGCATGCCCAGTCCGCCCAGGGAGGCGGGACTTCCGCTGTCAGTCCCTGGGGCTTAACTCCTTCCGGGTTAAGGCGGGGTTGCCTGGCCCCTCCCTCTAGTCCCTGAGGCTTAACTACTTCTGGGCTAAGGCGGGGTTGCCTGGCCCCGCCACAGAAGCTTTGTAATTAAATTAGTATCTCCACTCAGATTGGGAAAGCTTTATGATGGTTGTGTTGTCACATATGCTACAGTAAAGTAGTTATATTTTATATTTATTTTAAAAATACATTTGTAACCAGACAACTCTGTATGTTTAGACTTGCAGTATGGGTGGGTCCTAAATTGACTTTACTGTGCTGTTATAAATTCCCTTTTAAAGGGACCAAGTGTTCCTGTTCATTTAAGAGTAATGAGTAATCTCTGAAGGTTTTTAAAAAGTAATTTTTTTCTCAGAGGACATTTGTTTCCTAAATATTATGGTGAAAGGCATATTTTAAATATATATATATATATATATTTTCTTTCTGTCTTTTAGTAGCTGCCAGCAGTTCACAGAACTACTGCTCCAATGATAAGGAATGGTCTATGCCATGTTTTACAGGCCCACTTTAAAAAAAAAAAAAAAAAAAATGTTTGTGTCTAAACCCACCATATTGTCTAAATTCACTTGTATAGGGGCATCCATGTCTTAATGGGACAGAGTGGCAGAAGGCCATACACAGAGAGTGGCATTAGAAGCGTCTGCACAGTGCACTCTGAGACATTGTCCTGTACAGAGAGCTGTAATGAAGAACTGGCCAAACTGGTTACACAATTACAATTAGGGGTCAGTCTACACAACAAAAAAGTTTGCTGCTGGTAACCACTTTCTATAGTGTTTCACAAAGTCAGTATATTATGACCCTTAAATTGTTTTGTTTTATTTTCAGAATCTGATGTACCAGAAGAACTTCGAGTTGTGAATGGTTCAGAAAAACGTTACTTCACTTCTACAATTGCAAACCAGCTACTGCTTGTTTCTCTGCTAGAACATCTTTGCCACGTGTATGCACAAAATCCTGTTCAATCAAGATGTTTGTTCCAAAGTTAGTGAGAATATCTACAGTTTTTACTTTACCTTAAACTGATTTATTGTCATGTGTGCCTGAACATAAAATGCTACGTTTGTTTTCTGAGTTATGAGATCCGTTTGTCAGTTTACATTGGACTATTGGAAAATTACCGATCTGATACTGGGGGTAGCTGAATGCCACTTGGAAGGTTGGGAGCACCCTCAATTTGACTAGGAGTTGAGGGCATTCTCTACCTTCCAAAAATATGCAGGATCAAGTTGCAGAGAATTATTACTACTCTACTAACAATTCTGTTTCACCAGCCTCTTAAGAAAGTACAGTGCAAGAGAGGTAACAGGTGATATTACTAAGATGACTCTAAACTTATTCCACAGGCTTTATTAAAATCTGTTATTTGAACTACAAAAACAGGGAAAACACAGTTATAGGAAAGGAATATGATGTAATAGAAATATTCATAAACATATACACAATTTGTATAATTCTCAATACAAATTATGCAAAAGCAGCAAATGTACCTGTATTATGCTAATCAAAACAGGATTCAAATCAAAGGAATCTTAAAAAAAAAAAAAAAAAAAAAAAGTCAATACCCTTAATTTCTATTCTCCAATTTCTATCAGCTAGTTTTAGTTAACATTACTCCAAGGTGAATATTCAGATAACTTTTCCACTTTACCAGCTCTACTTATTGTTGGAAGGTGCTGAACAAAAAAAAAATGAATTAGATTTCCCATGAACAGTGTTTTTGTTTGTGTCTATATGCACCCCCCTATATGTGATGGTGATTAAATTGTACAGCCAAGTGATGCACATGGTGGATCCATGTGGTATGCAATCATGAACCTTTTATCATCTCACCTGCCCTCTTCCCATTAATCCATTTCATTTGGGACTACGTCTAATATTCCATATCTCCAAGCAGCTTTCAAACAACTGTCATTTAAAAACAAAAACAACTGACAAAGAAGTATTTCTCCTTCCTCTCAAATGTGGAAATTTCCGAGCAAAATGTTATGTGCCTCAATCCCAGGATGACCAATATTCAGACCTGCACTAGTGCCAGATTTAAAGTTTGATATCAGATGACCTTGTATGGCTTGAAGTGCTGTTGGAAAAGTGGGGTCTCAGCGTTTGCTCCTAGTCCAGGAACCAAAATATCAGACCTAAAACTAACGACACTTTTATAGTTATAGGAAAACAATTTTAGGCCAACTGTAAATTTTTTTAATATTCACTGTAGAATTGACTTGATAATTAAGATGCCTGGCTTTACAAGGGGAGTGATACAAAAATATTCCTGATTAAAAAATGTGAAAACTCTATCCCCAGACAAAACCTTAGTTTTGAGAATACATTACAGTAACCTAAGCATAAAAAAGGTTTTCAATAACATTTATTTATTTATTTAACTACAAACAACACACTCAGCATTAGAAACATAGGAAACAGGTTATCGTTAAACTCAAATTTGGAGCTGAAATTCCATTTCTTTTGGGGTTTTCCTATTGGAATTCCCATGGTAGTAAAGGTAAGCACATACATAAGTGTTTGCAGGATCACAGCACTAGTATGTAGCAATTTAAGTATTTTATTACTTGATATGGCTTGATGGATCATTGATATTTTTGGTATAGAATTTTATGTTTCTATGCATTTCCTAAGCATATTCTTAAAATAGTAAGAAAAAAACAAAAAGATGAATATTTTCCTTTTTTACATTTCTGACTACATCTAATTATACCCTTCTAATCTTTGCATTTTAGCTCTATAAAAGTGCTTCCCTTATTTTGGTGCAAGACATTTTGATTGAAATCTTCCTTTTTTTGTGCATGAAGCTTTTGTTTTGAATATTTTCTTTGATTAAACACACAACTAGCACAATTAAGAAATGTCATTTTTAAAAATGTTTTTCATATACAAGACTATAGAAATAAACTGTTGAAATAAGAGTAGATACATATTTTTGTACTTATATGTGTGTGTTTGGACAAAGCAGTACACTGTGATAGTCTACAAATTATCAACTATCGGGTTTTTTCCCTCTTAGGACTGGTCCACACTAAGCCCCCTCGAACTAAGATACGCAACTTCAGCTACGTGAATAACGTAGCTGAAGTCGAAGTATCTTAGTTCGAACTTAAAGGTACTTACCGTGGGTCCACGCGCGGCAGGCAGGCTCCCCCGTCGACTTCGCCTACTCCTCTCGCAGAGCAGGATTACCGGCGTCGACGGCGAGATCGATTGCTTGCCGCCGAACCAGCGGGTAAGTATAGACGTACCCTTAGATTAAAATCTTCAAATCTACAGAAGTAGTCTATCACTTCCTCTACTATCTATTTCAAGACTAAGGGTATGTCTACACTACGGGATTAATCTCAATTTATATAATTCGAATTTGGAAAACAGATTGTATAAAGTCGAATGTATGCAACCACACTAAGCACATTAATTCGGCGGTGTGCGTCCATGTACCGGGGCTAGCGTCGATTTCTGGAGCGTTTCACTGTGGGTAGCTATCCCATAGCTATCCCATAGTTCCCGCAGTCTCCTCCGCCCATTGGAATTCTGGGTTGAGATCCCAATGCCTGATGGGGCCAAAAACATTGTCGCGGGTGGTTCTGGGTATATCCTCCCCCCTCTCCAGGAAGCAACGGCAGACAACCTTTTCGCGCCTTTTTCCTGGGTGAACAGTGCAGACGCCATACCACAGCAAGCATGGAGCCCGCTCAGCTCAAGATAGCAGTCATGAACATTGTAAATACCTCGCGCCTTATCGTGCAGTTTATGCTGAACAAGAACCTGCAAAACCAGGCGGCGAGGAGCAGGCTACGGCAGCGCGGCGGCGAGAGTGATGAGGATATGGACATGGAATTCTATCGAATCGCGGGACCCGGTGCTTTGGAGATCATGCTGTTAATGGGGCAGGTTATAGCCGTGGAACGCCGATTCTGGGCCCGGGAAACAAGCACAGACTGGTGGGACCGCATAGTGTTGCAGGTGTGGGACGATTCCCAGTGGCTGCGAAACTTTTGCATGCGTAAGGGCACTTTCTTGGAACTTTGACTTGCTTTCCCCTGCCCTGAAGCGCCAGAATACCAAGATGAGAGCAGCCCTCACAGTTGAGAAGCGAGTGGCAATAGCCCTGTGGAAGCTTGCAACGCCAGACAGCTACCGGTCAGTCGGGAATCAATTTGGAGTGGGCAAATCTACTGTGGGGGCTGCTGTGATGCAAGTAGCCAAAGCAATCACTGAGGTGCTGCTACAAAAGCTAGTGACTCTGGGAGATGTGCAGGTCATAGTGGATGGCTTTGCTGCAATGGGATTCCCTAACTGTGGTGGGGCGATAGATGGAACCCGCATCCCTATCTTGGCACCGGAGCACCAGGGTACCCAGTACATAAACCGCAAGGGCTACTTTTCAATGGTGCTGCAAGCACTTGTGGATCACAAGGGACGTTTCACCAACATCAACGTGGGCTGGCCGGGAAGGGTTCATGATGCTCGCGTCTTCAGGAACACTACTCTGTTTAAAGGGCTGCAGCAAGGGACTATAACCGTTGGGGATGTTGAAATGCCAATAGTTATTCTTGGGGACCCAGCCTACCCCTTAATGCCATGGCTCATGAAGCCATACACAGGCAGCCTGGACAGGAGTCAGGAGCTGTTTAACTACAGGCTGAGCAAGTGCAGAATGGTGGTAGAATGTGCATTTGGCTGTTTAAAAGGTCGCTGGCGATCGCTACTGACTCACTCTGACCTCAGCCAAAGAAATCTCCCCATTGTTATTTCTGCTTGCTGTGTGCTCCACAATCTCTGTGAAAGTAAGGGGGAGACCTTTATGGGACGGTGGGAGGCTGAGGCAAATCGCCTGGCTGCTGATTACGCGCAGCCAGACACCAGGGTGATTAGAAGAGCACACCAGGAAGCGCTGTGCATCAGAGAAGCTTTGAAAACCAGTTTCATGACTGGCCAGGCTACAGTGTGAAATTTCTGTTTGTTTCTCCTTCATGAAAACCCGCCCCCTTTATTGACTCATTCATTCTCTGTAAGGAACCCACCCTCCCCGTTCCCCCAGCTTTCTTTCAAAGGAAATAAAGTCACTATCGTTTAAAAATCATGTATTCTTTATTAAGTGATTATAAACATAGGGAGAGAACCAACAAGGTAATCTGGGTGAGGTTTGGGAGGAGGATAGGAGGGAAGTAAAAGGCCACTGAACAAATTCAATATAATGACAGCCTTTTGGTTGGGCTGTCCACTGGGGTGGAGTGGGAGGGTGCACGGAGCCTCCCCCCCCGCATTCTTACACGTCTGGGTGAGGAGGATATGGAACAGGGTGAGGGGGGAGGGAGGTTATACAGCGGCTGCAGCGGCACTCTGTCATCCTGCTGCCGTTCCTGAAGCTCCACCAGCCGCCGGAGCATGTCCGTTTGCTCACGCAGCAGCCCCAGCGTTGCAGACTGCCACCTCTCATCTCGAGCGTCCCTCATGACCTCACGTTCAGTGGCATCTTTCCTAAATTTAGATACAGTGTCCTTCCACTCATTCAAATGAGCTCTTTCATTGCGGGTGCATTCCATTATTTCCGTGAACATGTCGTCTCGCGTCCTCTTTCTACGCCGCCTTATCTGAGATAGCCTTCAGGATGGAGGAGGGAGGCTTGAAAAATTTGCAGCTGCTGGAGGGAGGGTTGAAAAAAAGGAGAGAAGTTTTTAAAATGATACATTTTACAGAACAATGCTTATACTCTTTCATGGTGAAAAACACTATTCACATTACATAGCACATGTGATTTCAGTACAAGGTCGCATTTTCCATCTTAATATTGAGTGCCTGTGGCTTTGGTGTTAGAGATCACAGACGCAGGTCCGGGCAACAGAATTCAGCTTGCATGCAGCCATGGTAAGCCATTGTCTTTCGGCTTCTGCGCCCTCCTTTCCCACATACCAAGCAAAGCCCGTTGACTGCTGCGGTTTTCCTGTTAACTTTCAGCAGCAGAAAACAAACTAACCCCCCCCCCCCCCATCCAATTCTCTGGGATGATCGCTTTATCCCTCCCCCCCACCGCGTGGCAGGTATCAGGGAAGATCCCTGCAGAAACCAAACTAACCCCCCCGCCATAAATTCTCTGGGATGATCGCTGTACCCCTCCCCCCACCGCGTGGCTGGTATCAGGGAAGATCCCTGCTAGCCAAACGTGAAAAGCTCAGGGCCAATTCCCCCCCCTGCGCTTGGCTAACTGCAGGGAAGGATTTCTTTTCAGCCACAGGCAAACAGCCCAGTAGGAACGGCCACCTCTGTCCCCTTAATTAAGTTCCCGTATTTCAACCAGGTTACCATGAGCTATATCACTCTCCTGAGGATTACACAGCAAGTAAAGAACGGATGTTGCTTGAATGCCAGCAAACACCGGGACCATACGCTGCCAGGCTTTGTCAGGCAATGATACCAGATTACTTGCTGCAAGCATGGCGTGGTCAAGTGTCCTACCATGGAGGACGGAATAAGGCTGCACTGCCCAGAAACCTTGTGGCAAGGCTTTTGGAGTACCTCCAGGAGAGCTTCATGGAGGTGTCCCTGGAGGATTTCCGCTCCATCCCCAGACACGTTAACAGACTTTTCCAGTAGCTGTACTGGCCGCGAATGCATCCCAAGTCCTCAGGGCAAAGTAATCATTAAAAAACCCTTGCTTTTAAAACAAGTTTTATATTTTAAAAGGTAAACTCACCTGAGGTCCCTTCCATGGGGTCATGGTCTTGGATACTGGGTTGGGAGGGTACTTCAGTCAGGCTGAGAAAAAGATCCTGGCTGTTGGGGAGAACGGAGTGCTGGGTGCTCTCTGCAAGCTTCTCCTCCTCCTCCTCCTCCTCTTCCCCATCCGCAGAATCCTCAAGTGTAGCTGATGAGACTATCCCCGACCCGGAATCCACGGTCACAGGTGGGGTAGTGGTGGCGGCCCCCCCTAGAATTGCATGCAGCTCGGCGTAGAAGCGGCATGTCCGCGGCTCTGACCCGGAGCGACCGTTTGCCTCCTTTGTTTTTTGATAGGCTTGTCTGAGCTCCTTGACTTTCACGCGGCACTGATCTGAGTCCCTATTGTGGCCTCTCTCCATCATGCCCTTGGAGATTTTTTCAAAAGTTTTGGCATTTCGTCTTTTTGAACGAAGTTCTGCTAGCACTGAATCCTCTCTCCATATATTGATCAGATCCAGTACCTCCCGTACGGTCCATGCTGGTGCTCTTTTTTGATTATCGGCCTGCATGGTTACCTGTGCTGATGAGCTGAGCTATCTGTGGTCACCTGTGCTCTCCACGCTGGGCAAACAGGAAATGAAATTCAAATTTTCCTGGGGCTTTTCCTGTCTACCTGGCCAGTGCATGCGAGTTCAGATTGCTGTCCAGAGCGGTCACAATGGTGCACTCTGGGACAACTCCCGGAGGCCAATATCATCGAATTGCGGCCACACTAACCCTAATTCGAAATGACAAAATCGATTTTGGCGCTACTCCGCTCGTCGGGGTGGAGTACAGAAATCGATTTTAAGAGCCCTTTATTTCAAAATAAATGGCTCCGTTGTGTGGACGGGTGCAGGGTTAATTCGATTTAACGCTGCTAAATCCGAATTAAAGTCATAGTGTAGACCAGGCCTAATGTACCTAAACCTACACCACTATCTTTACTCTCTATATCAAGACAAATGAAAACAAGTATTCTACCACTACTTCTAATATCTATTTCAGGATCTGTTTATCAGTACTATACCAATGTCTCTACTGTCTATCCCAAGGTAAATAACCACAAGTTCTCTACCTCTCCTTCTCTTTGTCAAGACAAATATACACAACAGTACTCTGTCACTATGTCTACTATGACCCAATCAAGTGTTCTTTGTGTATTGATAATCCAGCCCTTGACCCCTGAAAAGTCTTGACAGGTGGAAAGTTCCCATTAACTAATTTCAGCCAATAGAGATGAAGTTTACAAATGAACTGGAGAGGAAGGGCAATGATTGGTTGTTACTTCATTAGAGTGCACCATTTAGTGACCCAGCGTCCTGCCTATAACTATAATATTAAATTCAACAATTGTTCAACAACTTCCATTAATTACAATGTAATTTCTGTAAATATAGCTTATGTACATATTTTCAAAGAAATGTATTTATATGGATAGTTTGCTGGGTTTGTTAACAGGCTGTTTTTGAGCTACGATGATCCAAAGAAAGAGGCTCAACATATTTCCAAAAAAAGTCCCTTTTAACTCATTAGGACTCCTGAACAGTTATAACTCCTTGGAACTTCCTAAACAGTCCTAAGTGTTTTTTTTTTTTTTTTTTTTTTTGTAACTGTCACCAAAATTCCATCTCTACTCTTCCAGTATGTAGTAATTTTATCAGGCCCAGTTTTTTATTCCTCATAATAGACTGCATAATGAACAATTTTGAGAGAGAAATTGGTCTTAGCTTAACTGTGGAGGTATGAGCAATGCATTCTTTGTGTATTTACATGTACATGCATATACATGTGCATACACACTAGGGGAATTAGCAAAAACGTTGATACTGCCACTCTTTACTAATAGCATAGCGTTGGTAGCCCATGGTAATATGAGTCCTCATAATTGTGAACAGACTGGAATGCTGTTAGCACTGAACTCTAAAAATACAACAAAGGTGCCTTGTTTGTGGCAGCCAAACGGGTGGGGTGGTGGTCAGATAGTTTATTCAGCTAGGAAAGGAAGGAGATGGGCACAAGAGACTTTCACCCTGAAGATAGGAGGTGAAGGAATGTGGATTAATTTGGTGAGTGGGAGGGGATTTCTACAGGGTAGCTGTAGTTGGGGTGTAATTAGTTTTAGTTTGGTTCCTCACCAGGAGTGAGGAAAAAGGTGTTAGGGTACATGTAATGGAATGCATTTGTTTTTTCAGATTCAGAATCTCTTTCAGTTATTGTTTTAAAAAGAATTCCTTATGTGACTGTTCATGCACTGTTACCACGTGCACTCCAAGCTCCATATTGACTGAATTATAAATTATCTTCAGTTTCAATAATAAAGCAGTTACTTCTGAATAAAAAGTACAGGTCAAGATGGTTATGTAAATACCCACATGTGGTGTTAGTATTGGCATTTGTTCCCTCCCCTGTGCTAAAATACAAGTAATTGTTGCTCAGAACTTTGCTCATATTTATTTATATTGGGTGGGAAAGATGCAGTTGGGTACCTAGCTCCTGTTCATGTTCATTGATTCAATTGATCACTATAAATTGTGACCAGACTAAGAAATAATAAGGATTAATGTATAGTCTGGGTATACTATTTAAAGTTGCAATTGTTTAGTTAGGTTTCCTGTTAAATAACTTCTATCCTGTTTCTTTTTACAGTAATCTGTCGGACATTTACTAGAATGGGCTTGCTCTCCTCTTTTGCCTTCTGTGATGAATTTAGTTCTTTAAGATTGCAACATAATAGAGCCATTACTCAATTAATGAAAGCAGCTAATCAACAAATACTTGAGGTAAACTTTAAGTTTCTTTAATAACCTTTACATTACTGAACCTACGTGTTAGGATTTCTGAAGCAACTTTCTTTATGGAACTATTTTTATATTTGGATTGTGTATTTTCAAAAGTCATACAAAATGGTGCTTTGGTTACACTTTGGGCGGATGTGAGGGGAAATATCTAGATCTATAGATGCAAATAGTAACTTAAAGTCTACAGTATTCTTGCTTTATCAGGTCAAAGCTTTATTTTTGTTCAGATCGAAAGTTAGACATATTGATTTAAATCTGTTACTATTTTTTCTTATTTACATCATTTAGGAGAATAATTGGAATTGCTGTCCTGCTAATTTACCTTCTCATAGTGAAGTTCATACTTAACCATTAACTGCACATCAGTTTTCTGACGGTATATAGCTTTTTTTTAAAAGTTGTATTTTGTTGTTTTATAGGAGCTTGACAATGGAGATTCTCACACAGTCAGGTATCTGTCCAAAGTGCTGTGCCAAGTATTAAGATTAACTTTCTGTCTGAAGTTTTGCACTATAAAAATAATAGATTTCAGCTTAGCATGAAAATATTGCACTTGAGATCTTGCGTGTCAGGAATTTGATAAAGTGTAAAACACCTGTGTATTCAAAAACATAAGCTTACTCTTTAAAAGGGTAAAGATGAAGAGAGATTTCCTATTGCATTTTCTTCATGTAGGACATTGGGTTTTACTTGATGGGCTGCTGTATTAAAGTTAATTTTTTTTAAGTAGCTGTGACATGATAGCCAATTGCCAGGAGCAAAAGCGCCCCCTTAGTGTTTGGCCTTTGATGATGCTTGGTTCTCCGTATGGGATTCACAGGTAAATTCTGGATCTGTAAAGGAAATAGAGGCACCAGCTGGAGGTTATACACTCCAAGCTGGATCTTCTGACCCTTCTCCTGTCACTACCGGAGAAATAGTCCCATTAATTTTTTCCCATTAAATAAAATAACAGAATTGTTATAAATGTTTCCTGCTAACTTTAGAATTTCAATGGAGTTTGGGTGCAGGCTAAAATTCTGACATGGGCATGATTATCATTATCTTGCATCTTAGGGAATGCTTTTTCAGGAATCTGGAATGTATTATGACAATAGTGGCTAGAGTATTGTTTTCAGTGGAGACAAAGACATTTTGTATTTATTTTGAAAAGGTTTTTGGATCAGATGAGGGTTCTTCCCTTGCTATCATTCTTTGAAGAGGGGTGAGATAAATTTCACAAAAGTGGTTGAAGCTTTTCTTTTTAAAGTCAAAATGTCCTAATTGACAGCTGAAAAAAGGGGACTGAATTACTAAAGAGAAAATAGCTAGCTTTGCTCCTCCAGCTGTTGCAGAGTTAGCAAGTTGTGGCTGAGAGAGATTCTGTAAAATCATTCTAGGAAAACAGTTATTGCTGACAATGGCCTTTTGATATAAACAGTATAAAATGTTTCTAATTCTCATTCTGCTAATCTGTAAAAAATAATTCTCATGTAACCTGCCCACTCCTCGCCCTGAACTTTCACCACCATTATTTAGTAAAGGCTTTGCTACTTTGCCTAAAATACACAGTAATATATTTTCTAGTTTACTATACAATAATGATAAATATTTTAAATTAAACTAAAGTTGTCAAAATAGGACCAAGTTCACCTTGTGGTACAGAATCCTTTGAAATTGTTTACCAATTTTTTCAGAATAGCAAGTAACTAATCTGCAAGTGGGTTTCCTAGTCACTAATGCTAATTTAAATATATTCTTTCTGTATTGCTTACAGCAGTTATGTGTTAACTCAATCTAATGTAATTCCAATTCTCTTCAGCAGGTCATCTTGCACCACCATTTCAATAAGACTGTGTCTACACTAGCACTTTTGTCGGTAAAATGTATGTTGCTCCTGGGTGTGAAAAAACACCCCCACCCCCGACTGACATAAGTTATATCGACTGAACAGTGTGGCCAGCACTATGTCAGTGGGAGACGCTCTCCCACCGACATAGCTACCGCTGCTCACTGTGGGTGGTTTAATCATGCCGGTGGGAGAGCTCTCTTCCGTCATCATAGAGCGGCTACACAGGACATCTTACAGTGGCGCAACTGCATCGATACAGCTGTGCCACTGTAAGGTCTCTAGTGTAGACATAGCCTGCATCGATACAGCTGTGCCACTGTGAGATCTCTAGCATAGACATAGCCTAAATCTCCCCCTTGAACTTCACAAAGTATTGCTGTTTGGAACATTAACCTTCTCGTTCACACACACTGTTAGCTTTCAGTTTGCACTATAGGGATAGTGTCATAGTACTTAGCTATTTTTCACAATGTAAATGAAGTTTCTGTGTCATCTCTATCTGTGATTTACATAGTACCTTAATTTTAGCTTGTGATTTAGTTTAACCAGTCATAAAATATACTTTTTTTTTAATTAGTGAAAAAGAAGTTCTCTTTGAAGCACAAACTTCACGCTACTTAAATGAATTTGATGAGATTGCAAGACTAGGAAAAGGGGGATATGGTACAGTGTACAAGGTATTTTTATCCTCTATTTTAACAGCTTTGTTAATAACTGTTTGAGGTGGAAAATAGTTCACCTGATTGTTTTTGTTCTTAGAAATATGCAATAAAACAAATATGAACCGAAACTGTGTAAGATGTTTTAGTTCTTCCTTTCAGAAGGGTGCTTTCTGAAGACTCCAATGCATTTTTGTCTAAAACAGAATATATTGTATATTTCACTTTTGTGTACAGTCTTATTCTTATATCCTGAATATGAGAGAATCCTTACTTCTCAGATGAAGTACTTGGATTTATCTATATAAAATAAGCAGGGAAACTTATTTTGTTTTAACTGTGGTTGAGTAAAAAAGAAAATTATTTTAATTTTGAATGTGGGTTGTACCAACCACTGGTGAATAGTAACTATTATTTTTACTATTTATATTGTAGTAGCACCCAGAGGTGCCATTGTAGTGAGTGTTATATAAATGCCTAGAAAGACAGTCCTGTCGTTGTTCTCCCCCCCCCCCCGCCCCCTCCGAGAGCTTACAGTCTTAGGGCTTGATTTTCAGCAGTGCTGAGCACCCACTGTTCATAATGGCTTCTCTTCTCAGCGGATGCTGAGTTCTTCTGAAAATTAGATGCCAAGTAACTAACCTCGTTTCCTCTGTCAACCATATTATTATGTTTGGTGGATATTGTATAAATCTAAAATAAAATATATTTTAGAAAATGAAGGTACCCCAATATAATGCGACCCGATATAACACAAATTCGGATATAACGCGGTAAAGCAGTGCTCCGGGGGGGCGGGGCTGCGGGGCTTCGTGCTCAAGCGGATCAAAGCAAGTTCAATATAACGCAGTTTCACCTATAATGCAGTAAGATTTTTTGGCTCCCGAGGACTGCGTTATATTGAGGTAGAGGTGTATTTAGTTTCAGACTCATAAGTCATGTAACTGTCTAAACTATCTGTACGACGTTGTATTTAGCTGTGACACTCTGAATACCTTTCCCAGACCTGAGGATTAGCTCTTTGTAGCTCTAAAGCTTGTCTCTGTCACCAACAGAAGTTGATCCAATAAATGATATGACCTCATCCACCTTGTTTTTCTGAGTCATGTACTACTTGCCAAAGTTGTTTTAAAAATATTTAGTTGCGTTGTAATAATAAGCAAAGAACTCATTTCCTATCTAGTGTAACCTCTCTAATGTTACAGACCAAAGACAGTAGTTAAAAATACAAATAATTTGTCAATATATCATTGGCGAGGCTATTCAGATCAAGAAGGAACTTTGTTTTGCTTGGATCTGTAGTCTCAGTGAGCAGCACTCAATATTGAAGGGAAGGATGGCTGCAGTGGTGTCCATTTCATTTTATGTAAGTTTTGACCCTTGTGCTGCTGTATATTAGGCAAAACTTGGGCACCTCTTCATTAGACATTTAGGGTCAAATCCAGAAGACCTCCTCTAATGTCATTGAGAGGTAATCTGAATAAAGAGTGTAAGATTTTGACTCTTAGGAAACAAACTGTTGTTGTTCAAATGAGTTTTTGACACATTGATCTAAATTTGTGAAATTTGCTTTTTCTAACTTTTCCCTTTTAAAAATTATTTTCAGGTCAGAAACAAATTAGATGGTCAGCTCTATGCAATTAAAAAAAATCTTATTAAGAAAGCAACCAAAAGAGATTGCATGAAGGTATGAATTTATTTTTCCATGTTCAGATTCTCTGTTTAACTCAGGGCTTACTGTAATTGGTTCCTGATATAATTAGCAGTGGCATTAATGTTGGTTATGGCAAAGTAGTAAGTGGGCATATCTCCTATTTTATAAACTTTGTATCTCATATGTTTCTAAACAGGAAGAATGTTTTATAATATTTTAGTGTATGTTTATTTAGTCCCAACCTGAGTGTAATATAAAACATTATTCTGCAAGATCTGAATTGTATTATCCTTAATGCTGCAAAATAATTATCTGTCCTCAAATTCTTAAATTCCAGTGAGAGGTAAAATAACTGTATCTAGAAACCTTTGTTTTTTTTTCCCCTTTGGGTTCATATTACAGTCAAATTAAAGGATGATCATAAAGTTGCCTTTTGGTCTTTTTTTCAGGTATTGCGAGAAGTTAAAGTGTTGGCTGGCCTGCAACATCCTAACATTGTAGGCTATCACACTGCTTGGATAGAACATGTTCAACAAGCATGTCCAAAAGGGAAGTATTATTTGCTATCATTGTAACTTCATACTTCCCATAAGCATGTCTGTTCTATTAATTTGCAGAACACTCAACTCTCAGAATTGATGAAGGAACCAGAGATTTTTCCAAACATTTTTTCTAGGAAGCATGACAATGGCTATCAAGTGCCTTACCTACTGCACTGTTCTGATCAAGAGATTATCGGGGGTATAAAGGTTAATTTAGAAATGCAGGACATCTAAACCTACCTATTAAAATATTTGAGTAGGATTTTGGACGCTGCATAGGGTCCAGTTGAATCCAGTTTCTTTAAAAAAAAAAAGCTCAGGCAAGGCATAGCAGTGTGGCTAGGTGTAGAAGGGACCCTGGGGGAAGGACCCACTTGAGACCTTTGGAGGAAAAGCACTGTGTATTAAGGAGGTTGAGAGAGAAGTTCATTTGCTTACTGATTGTGAAATCACAGATCTGTGGTGGTGTCTGGAGATCCCTTTCCAACTTTCTCCTCTTCCTAACTGCTCCAGAAAACTTTAGAAAAATTGATGCAGTCCAGAATTATTTTAATGGCAAAATGTAAACTGCCTCTTACTTTGTTTTCCATATTAGGGTTTTTAAAATATTTGGTGAGGTAAATTGGGGTTTCTCTGTAGCTTCTGAGCTTTCTGTTGGCAGAATCTGATTTTGAGACATCAACTTCTGTCATTGACAGGGAGGCACTGTTTCTCTGTTTCCCCCCCCCCCTTCTTCTCTACTATGCATCTCCTCTTATTTTCCTTTTTCTTCAGTTTTCCCTGCCTTCGTTGTAAATTTTACTAGTTTAATCAGTAGCTATAGCTGTAATGTTAATATGCAATGAAATGTGTGCTTGTCTTGTTTTGTAAAATGTGACTTTTTCTGTTCATCTAATAGATAAGACAGTCCTGAAGTTGCAGTCACTCAAAAAGTCTTCTGACCAAGAGAGTGGCGAGTAAGTATTACAGTGTTAAATGATGATATTAATCTGGGTTTAACATAGGGTCTTTCTCCATGTAACATTAAATGTTGTAGAATTAAACTTATATTACAGCAATATTACTTCCTTGTATCAAGTAGTGAACTATTAGGCATCAGTTATTCTTGTATTTGTTCCCCCTTTCATCAGATGTCTGAGGATGAGAAAATTTGTCTAACATTCCTCCACCTTGGGAGTTAATAGGGTCTATCACAATAGTATCTAACATTATTATTAGACATATAGACTTCACAAATTGTGTACTATTCACCAACAAGATTCAGTTCAGATTTAGTGTCATTAGGGAGGTAGAGGGTTTCTATTCAAGAGAAAAATGTGAGGATTTGCCATCTCAAAGATGAGAGGGTGGGAAGGGGGAAAATGTAATAGCAACACTTACCAGCTGGAAGGGACATAGATGCAACAGACATCTGTCAAATGATCACATGGGGCTATAACTGCTTGTCTCTGCCAAACTGAAAAGGTCAACTATCAGAAATAAACCCTCGGAAGAGTCTTTTAAAGGGTGACCCTACAATGGCAACTGAGCAGTTGTACGGTTTTTGTAGGGAAGAGGCAGAACTCCTGCTTCTAAGGGTAAAACAAATATTGGATATTATCCCAGTTTTCCCAGGGTTTGAAATAGCCATATCTCTTTTTATAACATTTCCAGAATAAAAGCTGAAGTACAATTCTGACGTCCGCCTCTTGTTGTGTTTAGTAGATAACATACAAACTGTATATACTTACTGATTCCTTCTCTTCAGAAACCAGTGTCATATTCAAAATATGGAAAGCAGCAGTTCCATTATCTTTGCTGACCTTACCTCAGAAGAAATTAAATCCTTTGGATATACCTTTCTTGAGAATCAAGATAATAAATCAGTGCAGCAAATGGATATAACAAAAGATTTTACCAGTGGAGATGGTGAAGAAAGAATAAAAATGAATAAATGTGAACCACTCACTGACTCACAAGAAAGTTGCATAAATAGTACTGCCAATGGACCAGTTTATTTTAAAAATCATCTATCACATGGACTTCATTCTAATCTGAATAAAGATAGTATCATTTCAAGTGATTCTTGCACTGAAGACGAATGCTCCCAGAAACACATGTCTGTGCACAGGCAGTGTGAGGTAAATAAACCCCTCTTTAAATACAGTTAACTGATCTCTGATGTGATGATATGTGCAGAGTAGTCTTAAGTAAGTGTGCCCATGAATTATAACAATGAATTCTATAAATGGTATGACTGGGATTGGAGCCAAAGTCTAGTAATTTTATCTCAATTGTTGTTGTTTTTTTGAGTGGATAACATAATTACAGGGATGCTCACCACAAGAGTTGCCAAAATTTAGCATTAAAGAAAAGTCTATAATATTTGTAGCTTTGGCTCTCTTCAGTTAAAATTATACATATAATTTTAAAAATCAGAAATGCTATTCTTGCAAAAACCAAACAGAAAACCCCAAAAACCCAAATAAGCCAAAAAACCTCCAGCATTCTGCACTAGTGACCAATCCAAACATTGCTGACGAATGCACCTAAATGTGGCGTGTGTGCAAGTTTTCAGTTATCTTCCAGTCAGGCAATGTCACTTATGGAGAGGAAGAGGGAAGCAGAAGCATGTGGAAGTGGGAACCACTTGGTGAAGTGTAAATACTGAGGAGAAAGAGACAGTTGAGCATCTGGGGTGGGGGTGGAGCTGCGTAGCCATGTCAGGAAGGTCTCAAGACCCTGCTGCTGTCAGAGTTCCCACATAATGAAATGCTCATTTTGGCATGGGAGGGTTGCTTCCAAAGATCTGCAGCTTTTAATAGAATAGAATAGAATAGAATAGAATAGAATATGGAAGTGTCCTCTGGAGTTCCTGAAGGGAGATGCAAGGAAAGAGAAGATATGGGGCAGTGCTTGTGGGAGAGTGTCAGAATTTACTGACTAGTGATGCTAGGCTGGGTCAGGAGCCAAGAGTTCTAGGAGAGAGGGTGTTATGTGTGTAGAAATTAGGATTTAGTGGGGCTGGGTTTAGATTGTTCTGCAACTGGTGAAGAGGGAGTATAAATAGGGGAATTGAGTGAGAGGGCAAGGAGAGATCAGGGCTTGTGTTAGTGGGAAGTAATCTTCGGGAAGAATAGAAAGCGAGAGTTGGGTGAGGCATGAAATTGATGTGTTGTGTATTAAATGACTTGATTAAAGGTGCTGGGAGATACATGGGTGAAATTTGGACTTTTAGGAAGTGGGGTGGAGAGGAGGGAGTAGGAAGTTGAAGAGAAGGAATCCGACATGGGCCGTGTTTTTGGAGGATTATCAGGGAAGCAGTTGCAGGACAGGAAGCAGAGGTTTTATATATGTAAAAGAAACCAGATAGAAGATACTGTATTAACACATTAATTGTATATTTAATATTCATACTTCTGAGGACTTAGCATGTGTTCAGTTGTACAAAATGCTGCTCTTTTTTGTTCCACCATTCAAAAGTGCGCATAGGCTTTCCAAGCAGATCTCGCTAGATGAACATATGCCATGTGGGCTGCAAGTGAATCCATAAACATCAGGAAATATAAATTCTATCCCCATTTTCTCAAAAAAAAAAAAAAAATACATAAATAAAATACAACCACTATTAAAAATGTTGTGAAAGTAGAGAGAATATTTGAAAGTAGATTTCTGTTTTGAGTTTCCAAAGTGTTGTTAATAACAAAACTTAATTTAAAAAAAAAATTAAAATGCTATTTAAAGCTGATCATTTTACCTTTAAACCAGTGATATTGTCTTGCTTCTCAAAATATCTGTTGTGAAAGTTTTTAAAGATGTTTGCTACAGTCATCTAATTATCAAATGAACCAACACACGAGAAATTCAGTATGTAATTACATACTCAATGTGCTAATAAATAATACAAGCTCTTCTCCTGTTTCTGCTCCTATTGAAATCATTGGCAAAGCCCCCGTTGAGTTCAGTGGTGCAGGATCAAACTGCTAAAAGATGGAGAAACTATGTAATAATATGATACAACACCTGTATGGAACCAACTAGTGTCTTGCCTTATCAGTTGGGGTATGGACTGCAGCTGGGTATCTATCAAATTTGACATAATATCTTAAAGGGATATTGTTGGGTAGTTGAGGTCCAATTTTAGGGTTTTCCTGTGGGGATATGAAATTGATAAATATGTTCCTAAATTGAAAATAGCATTTCATCTCAACAGTGATCGCACCCAGCCACTGCAGGGTTGTACTAGTGCATCATCATCAGAAAATGAAACTGACTATAAGGGAAAAAATAAATTGACTAGTCCGGTCTGAATGCATTTTGCTCTAAAGGCAGTGAGATCCAGTATTTTCTTGATTCTGGTATTATATTTATCAAAACAAGTATATTTTCCAATATTGATATTCTTGTAAATTATTTTCCTTGGTCAGAATGCTTCCCTACATAGCCCATCTGAAAAAGGAAAAAAAAAAACCCTAAAATCTTTCCATGGACGTACCCAGATACTCCTTGATATCTTAAGAACATCTGTCATGTTGTTGTGTTAGCTTTTATTATTTTATCATTATCATTCTGGGACCAACATGGCTAGAACTACACTGCATACAGCTTGTATGCCTTTTTAAACAATTATTACTTAGTACCATTTGAGGAATAAGGAAAGCAAAATAATTGTACATTCTCTTCTCTCACCTAAAACACAATAAATTTAATAGCACTGTATCTGCCATCCACTCTGTACTCAATCTTAGTTTAAAACTGCAGATCATTTGTCTTGAAACAAAATAAACTTGTACAAGTGATCATCGCTTATATTACAGTGAAAAAATATGTACCAATATTTTCCTGTTAGATGGAGTATTGTCTGATGCTTCATATACAGATGCAACTGTGTGAAATCTCCTTGTGGGACTGGATTGTTGACAGAAACAAAAGATGTGGTGAGCGAACAGAGGAATCTTCCAGTAAGATTTATACTGTTTGTTTTTTAAATATAAATACTTACAGGGCAAAAACCAAATATATTTTGATTTTCTATTTGGAAGTCAATGTGTTTGATTTTATACTTTATTGACAGCAGTTAATAACATGGACTTTGGTTATTAGGTCCTTTCCCCCTTTCATTCAATCAGAATAACAGTAATTTAGTAAAATGTGTGTAGTCTATACAGATGAGGTGTTTGTAGAAGAGACTTAAACTTCACCCAAAAGTGACGGGTGAAAAACTATGCATGAGAAGTAGGACTGATCTGGAGAAGTAGAGCTGCTGTTGAGAAGGCCTGTCCTTTTTCAATGAGCAGTTTAGATTATGTAGATTTTTGTTCCTTTTCCAGAACAATTTCAGTTGATCAGAATGAGCTATGTTCCAAAAGCAGGTGTAATAATTCCTAATTGTGGTTGCTTGGTCTATTAAACATTAGTTTTCAACGACAAGGAGATAGCTTTATAGTTTATTCATTTTCTCTAATGCAGTGAGGTTACAACGCAATTGAAAGCTTTAAAATTTGTTCTTGGAGAAACAAAAAACATCCTACAGCATTATTTTGATTGACCATAGTGGATTTAACATCTGGTCCTGATTGGAGCAGTTCTTAGATGGTGATGTCAGCAGGCTTCATTGACTGTTGATATCTAGAGGGACAGGTCTTTTAAGGACAGAGCATTAAAGATATGCTCTACTCCTTTCATAATGCGAAAAGAAATCTACTTAACACAAACTGTTCTATACAACTATAAATCTTGAAATGAAAAATGTGTCTTTAATTTGATTACTTATCACATCACTTTTGAGAACAATTTTTTTGTTACATTCTTTGCATAGAGTGAAATTTCCTAGCTGCTTGGTTTTTATTTGTTTCCCCTTCCCTCCCTCCTTTTCCTACCTACAACTAGTCTTTTTGGTTTCTTAAATTAAGCAAGATTGGTCCTGGTTGAGAATTGGATAGAAGAACTCCAGTATAATTTGTTTTTTCTTTGAAAAAAAAACCTTGACAAAGACTCACACAAGAGGATGTTAATGAAACCAAGTAGTTATGGGGTGAAAGGTAAATTACTACCATTGGTTGGAAACTAAGAAACAGAGTAGGAATAAATGATCAGTTTTGAGTGTAGCAAAAGGTTAACATTGGTGAGCCTCAGGGTTCTGTACTAGGAGCAGTGTTTAATATATTTATGATCTGGAAAAAGAGTTGAACAAAATGAGGTGGCAAAATTTGTAGATGACTGTTTAGGTTAGTCAAGGCTAGGGAAATCTGAAAACCTAAAAATGATACATGAATAGGCAGTATGATCATAGATGGGTTAGGCTCTATAAAGAATAGAGTGTAAAATAATACAGAAAATATGCCATTATATTAAATTGGCATGCCCTTACCTGGAATACTGTGTTCAATTCTGGTCACTTGATCTCAGAGATATAGCACAAATAAAAAGGGCTCAGTGAAGGACAGTGAAAATGATTGAAGGCACAGAAAGACTTCTGAATGAGGAGCGACTGAAAAGACAGATTATGTAGTTCAGAGATGAGACAAGTACGAAGGAACATGATAGAGGTATACAGAATGATGAATGATATAAAGATGTCAGCCATTTTCAACACCGTCTTGTTAGAGCAGAGCTCAATAAGACAGGAACATCAGTGTTGAGAATTTCAAAGCAGTGAAAGGGATTTAGCCATACCTTCTCCATGAATCATAGTGGATGTGAGGTTAAATCTCTTGCATTACTTTGAAACTCTCAACCCATGATTCTAGGAGAGAGAATAACCTCTTACCTGGAAGTTTTTCACTTTTATACTTTCATGCAACATTTTTGGATCCTCTTTAGGAACCAGAGGACCAGGAACTTCTGTGATTTTAACTCCACAGGACATTTCAATCAAATCGAAAAGCAACAAATTTAACACCGATAAAAGTAAATACTGATGCTTAGTAAGATTCAGAAGAGAATTAGACATATGGATAATGAGCACATTCACAATTAGATTAGAGCGAGAGAGAGGATATAAACTCTCTTTCTTTAGAGCTCATACACCAACCACTATCTTAAAGAAGAAATTTCCTATTTACGCCATGGGAAATCACTTTTAACCTATGCTAATTTTATTTAGACTGTCTTCGTGTTTGCAGATAAACTGACACGCCATTTTACCATAGATTTATAAAGCATTTTAGTTTTAGCAAAATCAGCTGAAATAATTAAAAATTTTAAATTGTTTTAAGGTCCTTATCACCTTGTGGATGTCAGCTGGACATCAAAAATTTTTCAAGAGTTACTAGAAGGAGTATACTATATCCACAGCAAGGGAGTCGTACATCGAGACATTAAAGTAAGTTGAAAAATTATCATTAGAGGATGCAGTGTGGCCTAGTGAATAGAGCACTGGACTTGTATTCAAAAGACCTGGGTTCTATTATCAGATTTGCCACTAGCATGTTGGGTGACTTTGGGCAACTTGTTTCATCTCTCTGTGCCTCAGTTTTCCCATCTGTAAAATGGGATAATGATTCTGATTTCCTTTGAAAAGTGCTTTGAGATCTACTGGTGAAAAATGCCTTATAGGAACTAGGTATTACTATTAAAGGCAGGAAAGACCATTTGTGTTATGGAGTTGCTGATACTGGCTCCATAGCTAAGGCTGAGCTGAGTTTTGCACTTAAAGATTCAACCTCTTCATGTATGAAGAATATACTGCACCTTCCCCAAAATTACAGCACTTCGTGACAGAATGAATTTGCTGAAAATTTACAAGTAAACCTATTAATTAATTTGAGTTAAAATTAATTAAAATAGGTTCCTTTAAGAAATTTAGCACTGTTTGTCAGACTGTTATATGTCCCAAATGATCTCAGGTTAGGCATTTTCTATCTATAAGGCTATGTTTTAATCATGGGTATTTTTTAGTAAAAGTCATGGACAGGTCACGGGCAGTAAACAAACATTCACAGCCTGTGACCTGTCCATGACTTGTATTGTATACCCCTGACTAAATCTTGGGTGGGGGTGGAGGGGGGTTTGGCGAGGCTGGCAGGCTCCCTAACTGTCTCCATGCCTCCCCGGAAGCAGCGACATCCCCCTCCCTCAGCTCCTAGGCGGAGGTGCAGCCAAACAACTCTGTGCACTGCCTCTGCCCCCAGCGCCAGCTCTGCAGCTCTCATTGGCAGGGAACTGTGGCCAATGGGAGCTGTGGGGTCAGTGCCTGCAGGTGCAGGCAGCGCGCAGAGTCCCCTGGCTGCGCCTCTGCCTAGGAGCCGAGGAATGTTGTCGCTTCTGGGCAGCCCCCTGAGGCCCTCACCCCCTCCTGTGCCCCACGCCCCAGCCCTGAGCCCCCTCCTACACCCAAACTCCTGCTGCTGCTGGAGGTGGGAGGGGGCGGTGGCCCGAGACTGCCCCAGCAGCGGCTGGTGCGACTGGCCCAGGGGCCGCCTGAGCAGTTCAGGCGGCCCCCGGACCAGGTGCATTGGCCTCTGCAGAAGTCCCAGAGATCCCAGAAAGTCAGACTGTGACCTCCGTGACAAACTTGCAGCCTTATCTGTCTACACAAACTCCAGCAGACGGATGAATCTTGAATAGACCTGATGCAATGGGTATTTTTTTGAAACTACATTTTAGTATTAATGGTCATTTTTTTTTCTGTTTATTTTCCTTCAGACTCTGTTAAGGGAGAAAATTATTGTCTTCAGAGAAACTCTCAAAAAATGGTTCTCTTTCAAAATGGTTATCTGCTATTGTTCTCAATGGCACTGAGGCCAGATGCTGCCCTTAACCAAGATGGCCCCTGGTTCTATTCACCTTCTTCTCACAGTGCACCTCTCTGTCTCCAGACCGCATAAGGGTTCACCATCTTCCCTGAGGGCAGCTTGACTTCGTTCCCATTAAGAACAATGAGAGCCAAATTTTTAAAAAATCTAACGAATTAGAACTTTTGTCGTTACGTCCTCCTGAGTAACCTTGATTGATGACAGTAGATATAGTTATAAGATTATTGTTGACTAATTGGCTTTAATTATGAGAATTTGTAGAATATCTTGCTTGTTTTGTTTACTACTTAAACTGAAAACATATAGAAATAGACTGAATGTGTAATTTCCCCATCCCTTTCTCTTGGAGGTTCACTGGCTGTCTTTCTAGATATTGTACTTAAAATCATGATTACACATGAAAAGTATTATGTGTTTAAAAAAAAACCTTGAGTATTAAAATTACATTTGAGAGATTTAAGAGCTGCTTCAAAATACACATACAGTATTAATATGCATCCTGATTCATGTTTAATTTTTCATTACACAGTTTCAGGATCAACAGTTTCTCAATTCACTTTTTCATGTAGGTGTGTGTCACTGCATATGTCACACACATTAATCAAATCTGCCAGAATCATTTAACTTTGTGACTGTTTAAGTCATGAGATTTATTTACCAAAGTTGTGAGTAGTCCTGGTAGTTGTATAAAGAATTCCAAACAGTTACGGGAAGTTGTTTTTTCAAGCATTGTTTGTTTTTTTCCCCATATATTCTTCTGACAGTGAGTTTGCAGATGTCTTGCAGAGACAAAATGTTTTGTGATAATCTTATGAGAAAGTCTTTTTGTATTTGAAATTCTTGGAGCAGAAGTCCAGTGGGTAGATCTCCTTGATTATTGGTTAGCTTCAATGGGTATGAGAGGTTTAACAACTTATTTAACAGTGATGTACATCTTAGATTTGACCTGTGTTGAAGAAACAGAAAAAGGGGAGATTGCCCTTGTCTTGTTAAAATGTTAACATCTGCATGGTAATCTATGAGGAGATCAACTATTTCTTTTCTGCCTCCCAAGCAAGCATCATGAATAGCTGCTCTTCCTTCACAATCTTGAGTATTTACTTTGGCTCCATTCATTAATAGTAAATTGATGCAATCTATATCAGCAGCTAAAACTGTGCCTGCTTTAGATGATGCAGTGCACACTGCAAGCTGAAGAGCAGTTTTTCCATAAGTTGGAAGAGTACAATTAATGTTTGCTCCACAGGTGATTAAAGTTTCTGTTACCTCCTTGTTCAAATACTCTGCAGCAGTGTGAAGCGCTGTTGTGCCAAACTCATCTCTGTCATTTATGTTGGCACCATTCTCAATTAGAATAGATATAGCTCGAGAGGCTCCAGAGTATAGGGCTAAATGTAAGGAGCTGTGTCTGTAGTTACTATCCATTTCAGGATCTGTTTGAACTCCCTTCTGACACAAGATACGAAGACATTCTTCTGCATTACGCTGTGTAATTCCCAGGTTTCTCTGAAATCTGGTCAAAATGCCTGTCCCAGTTAGATAAATATTTGGCCAGTGTAGTAGGAGGAGGTGAAGTGCTGTGTAACCTCTGTTATCTCTAAAATATACAAATTTAATAAGTTAATTCTTTTAACTTCAGTAAACATCAAGTGGCTTACATAAAAATATCAAAGTAAAATATTTTAAACAGCGAAAAATAGTTTAGACTAGCATTGCTAAACTAGTAGGACATGACCTAGCAGTGGGTTCCACGACATCAGTTGAGAGAACAGCAAAATCTATGGGTCACTAAAACCCAGTAGCTGGGGTTGGTGAGAGGCAGAACAATGCCCTACTTACCCCTAATTTGTTGTTGTGGCTGATGCCTCCACCCCCTCCAGACCGGCAGCCAGTCACAGAGCTGCTCCTCCGCTTCTCTCTTCCCTGCCTTAATTATGCTCAACTCTGGAGCTTGGGAAGGGAGGAGACTTCCTAGGAGCTTTGCTACCCCAGAGCTGAGCAAAATGCAGGCACAAAGAAGAGTATGTGGGGAGGCAGGCAGAAACTCCTACCATACTCATGACCTAAATTCCACAACCCTTTGTGGTCAAAAGACTGTGGGATGGGATGATTCTTTGGCCGCTTTTGTGGGTGGCAGATCAAAAAAGGTTGGGAACCACTGTTTTACATTATTTATTATTTGGGACTAGCGTATTTTTGTCCAGTCCTTTGTCTTTCCCGCTTTGTTTTCAGTTTGAGATGTATCTTTTCTCCTTCATTTATTTGTAGCCACAGTAGCTGGCAGTATAGTGAGCATATTCACATTTTCTACCCTAATTTGTGTACTGTGTCCATGTTATCCTGTGTCCCTTCAGTTATGTATTTCTGCATATGTTAAGTGAACTAATAATAAAAAAAACTCCACGTTCAAAATTATGACCTCCAGAGATCTTGCCACATAGTGCACATCAACACCTGTAGAAAATGTAAGATCTTAATCACTAAGGGAGCCCTAAAGTTATATTCCACTTCAATATGCAATTGTGCATATTCTTGATGGAGTGCAACGTGAGTGACTACAAATGCCCTACCTTAGTTTTGGGTCAGCACCAGATTCTAGCAAACAACGCAAACTCTTTTGTCTTCTGTGTTTGGCAGCTAAGTGAATTGGAAGAATAGACTGATCCTGTATGGAACCAAAATACGTATTTGTTAATGTACTTCTGAGTTTTGTAATCTACAGTCTGACTTTTCTTGAAGGTGAATTAGTTTATCTAGTACAATTTGTGACAAACATGTTAGCTGGATAAGGTTAGGTTTAACCAATCTTCCTTAGACCCTTGATAAATGAGAGCAGATGGAGGCATTTGCCTGAATAATATTGGCATACTTGCTGTCTACATCACAGATTGCAGAATTTGGTCCACTAAAGCAGCAAACCAATAGCAGAATATGTTCTGCAGAATTTAGTTGCAAATAAAACTTAAGAACCTTGTATTTTTTTAAAAAAAAAGAACTCTGATTTATCTGCCTATTGAACATTTGAATTTTAATATTAATTTAATTGAAAGAGCGTAGTCAAGTGTGTCCATAATTATAGTAGTTAAGCATTAAATAGTAGAAATTTGATTATTTTTCTATAGTTGGGCTTTTAAGATTTCTAACCATTCAATGTTTGAAAAAAATAAAATCAAGAAATTTGGGTCACCTAGTGTGTGTGTGTTGGATATAAAGCTATGCATGTGCATCTGCCTGTTCTAGTGAGCATACTTTGCAGATGGGGTAAACATACCGTCCTGAAACGGTCAAAGACAGACTGCCTTCCTGGGATTTCAGTCAAGCTGGTTCCGTGAGCTGTATGTGCGTTTGTGCTTCCTACAGATTTAGGAGTATATTGACTTACATCTTACGCTTCTGCTTTTCTTATTATAAAGCAATAACTGTAACAACATTGTAATTAAAGAAGACTAGGAAGAAATATCCCGTGTCTGTCCATTTCTTCCCGAATAAGGATTTTAGCTATTCACCTTTCTTGTTCTTAATAGTAGTTGTCTTCACCCCAATTCTTTCTGACAGTCTTGTGGTTTTCTTGGTAGTGTACACTATATCTTACTGATACAGACTGAAATAACAGCATTTGTGTGTTCCTAGGAAGGCAGAGAAACCATCACCCAACAATGTTCCCTGTGTTTGCTTCTGACTTCTTGCTTTCTTTCAAGCTCCCCAATATGCTTGGGACAACCTTCCAATCAATATTGGCCAAAACCTCCTTGGCAACACTAAGCCCTGGTCTACACTGGGGGGGGGGGGGGAGGGTCGATCTAAGTTACGCAACTTCAGCTACATGAATAACGTATCTGAAGTCGACGTACTTAGATCGACTTACTGTGGTGTCTTCACCACGGTGAGTCGACTGCTGCCGCTCCCCCATCGACTCTGCCTGCACCTCTTGTGGCGCTGGGGTACAGGAGTCAACGGGAACGGGCTCAGGGGTCGACTAGACTAGACACGATAAATCGATCCCCGCTGGATCGATCACTGCCTGCCGATCTGGCGGGTAATGTAGACATACCCTTAGAAAGCCACTTAGATTGATGCATACCATTTGAAATGCCCCCACCATGCTTTGTACTAATTCTATTTACTGTATTCACTTGTATCCTCAGATAGTAAGTTTTCCGTGGGCAGAATTTGTTACTTATTTGGCATGATGGTAAATTGCTACATAAATAATACCCTATTTTTAATATGAATGGTAAAGTTCATACATTTCTTACGGGTAGTACAGTTAATTAGTTCCAGGCTGACTATAGTAGTGCATTTGTGCAATGTTCCTGTACGTATCTGGTATGTTCTGACATCCCTTCCTAATGAAGACAGTCCATGGAAAATGGTTAACTTCTGTTTAATTGGAATTTATTGTAAAAATGCATAAAACACTGTCTTGGGAGTGTCCCCTCAGGCCTTAACCACAGGCCACACCCACTTCAGGTCTCCATCACTACCACCGTATTTTATTGTATTTTATATTGACAGTGAGTCACCAGCTCCATTTGCTTCTAGGGAAGGGTACAGTAGCAGCAGCTAGTCCTGCCTGCTTCTGCCTTCCTTCAGGCTCCCAACTCTTCCTCCTATACATCCTTCCTGTGTGCTTATATAGGCCTAACTGCTGGGATTACTTCCACCCTGTTAGCCCCTTGGCTGTACCCCTACTCAGTTAATTAGCCACTGCCAAGTGCGGGTCTTTCAATTAGGGCTCAATTAATATAAATGACAGAGATAACTCCTGAGTCAGCACCTCCTGTTACAAACACACTGCGCTAACTGGGAATCCTCTCTACAAACAGTTCATAATTAGAGGGAAAATTACACAGTTAAGCAATTTCCTTTTCATGATGCCCATAGCTTTTTGGAGAGGAGATGCCTTACTGCTCAGGGATACACACTAATTTAATGACAGTATGTACAGGCTTAAATGATTACTCAGGATAGAGCTTTGGCTAGGTAAACTAGCCAAATGAAATTTAAAATGAAATTTAATATGGATAAATGTAAAGTAATGCACATTGGAAAAAATAACCCCAACCATACATACAATATGATGGGGGGCTAATTTAGCTACAGCTAATCAGGAAAGAGATCTTGGATCGTGGATAGTTCTCTGAAGACGTCCACGCAGTGTGCAGCGGCAGTCAAAAAAGCAAACAGGATGTTAGGAATCATTAAAAAAGGGACAGAGAATAAGACGGAGAATATCTTATTGTCCTTATATAAATCCATGGTACGCCCACATCTTGAATACTGCGTACAGATGTGGTCTCCTCATCTCAAAAAAGATATACTGGCATTAGAAAAGCTTCAGAGAAGGGCAACTAAAATGATTAGGGGTTTGGAACAGGTCCCATATGAGGAGAGATTAAAGAGGCTAGGACTTTTCAGCTTGGAAAAGAGGAGACTAAGGGGGGATATAATAGAGATATATAAAATCATGAGTGGTGTGGAGAAAGTGAATAAGGAAAAGTTATTTACTTGTTCCCATAATATAAGAACTATGGGCCACCAAATGAAATTAATGGGCAGCAGGTTTAAAACAAATAAAAGGAAGTTCTTCACACAGCGCACAGTCAACCTGTGGAACTCCTTGCCTGAGGAGGTTGTGAAGGCTAGGACTATAACAGGGTTACCTGGATTGACAGTGTTCTTCTGCAGGCAGAGTTATCCCAAACAATCAGTGGTTCATTGACAGGTTGGAGTGCTAGTAAAGCTTTAATGTTGGTGCTGTCATCTTTCATTATTGCTTCATATAGTTTTGCCTGAAGTGGCTTAAATCCCTTCCGCCTACAGGAAGAAAGGGAGTAAGTGAAAGGATCAGACTCAGTTGTGGGTGTGCTGGCTCCCTTGGTTATGTTACCCATGGTAAAATAAATTTAGTTTGTAGTGCGAATACATGGCCCAAAGGAAAGGCAGAATTTTGGACTCTGCCATGGGAACTGTATCACTCTTTGTGATGTTGCAAGATGTCTGGTTCTAGAACAGATTTGAAGTCTGGTTTTAAAGTTACAACTATCAGTAGAATACTAACTGATATTTGTCTGGCATCTCGCTTCATATGTTTGTCAGATGTAATTATTGTGATGTATTTCTAAGTATAAAACATTCCCTCAGTGCTTGTGTAACATTTTAGAGTTGCTATAAAATAATCAAGATATTAAATATGGACAGTGCATTAAATCATTCAGGGTTCCACCTCCCAGCCAGGGCAGGATTATTCTGTACAGTTCATTTACCAAGCAATAGGGTTTTTACTTCCCTTTTGAGGAATTGTATTGCATCCTAATACATTTCACTGTGGAGATGATTTTTTGGTATGCAGCCTAAATGTTCTATTTAATTTCATACCATACTCTTAACAACACTCTAAATAATTCTCCTTTCTTGGTTTACAGTTTGCAGGTATTTTAAATTTTTTTTTAGCATTTTCTATCTTAATGGTCGTATAGCCAAATTTAAATTTAACATATTATGATATTTTAATCTTTTCTTTCTTCATATCTCGATGCTTTCTGCCTCCTAAATCCCTTGTGCTCTTTGCTAGACTCTTCCCAATTTATCAGTGTATTTCTGATAATGAGTTACCCAGAATTTAATGTACTATTTGAGATGTGGTCATTAGAGCCATTTGGAGAAGAGGGACTGTATTTTATGATTCAGTATACAGAGTCCAAGTTTTTGTTTTGTTTGTTGCCATTAGACATTAAATGATCTAAATTTGCTGTGCACTATCATGCTAGGTCTCTCTTGTCATTACTGTTTCTCAGGTTTCCCCCTCCTGCTGAAGATCAGTTTAATATTATTTCCCACCAAGTCTATAAGCTTGTATTTTTTCCCATGTTAATTCTTGTTTTGTTACTGTTTCCCCATGTTTCTTTTCTCTCTAGAGCCTCTGGTGTTGCATGTCTGCCTCCACTGGTGTTTGCATCATCTTCCGATATAACACTTGTGAATTTCATTTTTGCTCTCTTTTACTAGGTCATTAATGCAGATGTTAAATAATTATTGGTAATTGTAAATAAATATTATAGGTGTTGTTTGTTTTATCCTCCTGAAGACTACAAGGAATATTACAATTTGTGAAACTTAAATAGAGAAATGTTACTTCAGAATACTTTTTAAAAAATTCTGATTTTTTTTTTTTTTAAACGTAAGAGATTGATGCAGTTTATTTTTGTAGCCCAGAAATGTCTTTCTATATGGATCAAACCACCATGTGAAAATAGGAGATTTCGGACTGGCTTGCAGAGATATTATACAAGAAAACCCAAACCACTGGTTAAAGACAGAGAAGATAAATGGTAATTGAAAAAACACATTAGTTTTCAATTAAAAAAATAGCAATTTATTATTGAAAAGATTAATGTTTAAATCATTATCAGTTTTTATAAATGAAATTGGAGACACTGAAGCAATTTAAATTCAGTTTCTTTTTTGTAGGCCTAAAACATACTTCAGGAGTTGGTACTTGTCTGTATGCTTCACCAGAACAGTTGCAAGGATCTCACTATGATTTCAAGGTAGTGACAATTGTTTTTTCCTATAGAGTTTTAAAAATACTTTCGTGCGAAGTACTATCTGCCCAGTATTTGTTATTCTGATGTACTTTCTTTAGGTTAAGATAGTGATTACCTTTGTCTTTGCTTCTCAAATACATCTTTTTCAAGAAATCATATGGCTTTGAGTCTTTTCAAAGCTTAATTTTAAGAGCAACATTTCTCTAAAAAGAAAAGGTTAAAAATGAATGAGACTTGGGGGGAGGGATAGCTCAGTGGTTTGAGCATTGGCCTGCTAAACCCAGGGTTGTGAGTTCAATCCATGAGGGGGCCATTTAGGGATCTGGGGCAAAAATCTGTCTGGGGATTGCTCCTGCTTTGAGCAGGGGGTTGGACTAGATGACCTCCTGAGGTCCCTTCCAACCCTGATATTCTATGATTAAATGTAATGAAACAAATTTATACTTGTTTTTAAAAGAAATGCTTGTTACAGTTAGTAGGAACAAAACTCTAAGCCTCCTGCTGGGCAGTTACACCATGGCTAGTAAAGTTTCCTCACTACTGGCTATGGCATAGGTTCAGTTCTGCCTTTTTTCTTGTGCACCTCCTGTGATGAGCAGGGCTGGCTCCAGGCACCAGCCTAGCAAGCAGGTGCCTGGGGCGGCCAATGAAGAGGGGGGTGGCATGTCCGGCGGCGGGGCCGTCACTTCCTCTTGGAGCGAAGGACCTGCCGCCGAATTGCCGCCGTAGAATGAAGCGGCGGTAGAGCTGCCGCCGCTTGCGATCGCTTTTTTTTTTTTTTCTTTCTGCTTGGGGCGGCAAAAATGCTAGAGCCGTCCCACGTGATGAGGTAGTTCATGTGTCTGCTAAAACTTTCTTTAGCAAATTGCCAAACAGTGTTAGCCTTTAGGATGCAGTGTTCAACACCTGATATTGTTTCCTAGAAACTGTGTACAACATTGAAAATTTTATTTTGAAAATAAATGTAACTAGACCGCTTTACTTTTCCCCCCTCTTCCAGTCAGACATGTACAGTGTGGGTGTAATTCTTCTAGAACTTTTTCAACCATTTGGAACAGAAATGGAAAGAACCAAAATGTTGACAAGTTTAAGAAATGGCCATGTTCCTAGTTCTTTTAGCAGCAAATGGCCAGTACAAACCAAGTATGTTAAGTTGCTAACCAGTGAGGTGTCATCACAGAGACCAACTGCTGCTCAGCTTCTTGAAAGTGAACTGTTTCATAATACAGAAAATGTAAGTTATTACTCTAACAGCCTCCATTTTAGTACAGCATAAAGAAAACGTACAGCTGAAAAAATGCATTTATGCAAGAGGAACATAAAAAATTGCATTGTGCTGACAGAGCTGTGTTCTCCCTCTGCCTGTTTGCATGCCCTCGTTGCTATTTTTACAACTTAGAACAAATGTAGTGCTTTTCTGATTACTGTGCTTAGGACCACTGCATGGGCTGTTGCACCAGTGTTTCTAATCTTGGGTGGTTGAGAAATATTGGTCTCGAAATATAAAACTTATTTTCATTGTTGTGTCAGTTTTACCTGCTTCTCTGAAGACATAATTTTGCAGGATTCTCACTCTTGTGCTTCTACCACAAAACCTACCAGGGGTTCCCTTACCACTTTAGAATTTTGATCTTCTGAGTCACCTATATGCTGGTTCAAGGGCTGTGCTCTAACCTCAGAAGCACCAGAACATTTCAGTCATCTCCCTTTAAAACAGTGGTCCCCAAACTGTGGGATGTATTTCCCCCCCCCTTCCCCAGGGGCATGCAGAGATTGGGAGGGCATGTGGCAGGGCCCAGGCTAGCCCCTACAGGGGGGGGAGGGAGCGCCACTCACCCCTGCCCTAGTTCCACCCCCCTGCCCAGCTCCACCCTCATTCCCTCTCCACCCCCAAACCAGCTCTGCCTCTAGCTCCAGCTTCTCCCCCCTGTCCAGTTCAGCCAACTGTCAGGGGTGCTGGAACAATTTGTAGTGAGAGTGCTGAGAGCCATTAAACCAAACTGTAAACCCTGTATATAATGGAAACCACTTCAAGCTGGGGGTGCAGCACCTATGCCAACTGTGCAGTAATGGAGGGGGAACGTGGACAGATTCCATTATAGGGAGCAGGTGGCACGTGACAGGAAAAGTTTGGGCACCACTGCAAAACATAAGCCACTTGGGGCTGGTCTACACTGGGCGGGTGTCGATGTAAGATACGCAACTTCAGCTACGGGAATAGCGTAGCTGAAGTCGACGTATCTTATTTCTACTTACCTCGGGTCCTCATGGCAGCAGGATCGACAGCCGCCGCTCCCCCGATGACTCCGCTACTACTGCTCGTCCTGGTAGAGTTCCAGAGTCGACGGGAGCGCGTTCGGGGATCGATATATCGCATCTAGACGAGACGCGATATATTGATCCTCGATAGATCGATTACTACCCACTGATTCAGCGGGTAGTCTGGATGTACCCTTGGTACTGTAGCAGAAGGAAAAGTCCACCCCCTAGTGCTGCAGCTACCAACTGTCTGCTACTGCCATCCCTATCATCAGTGAAACTTGCATTTCTTCTGGCTGTAGAGTAAGTTAACTTTTCAAGGGGGGAAACATTTAGTTGGCTTGGTGTATTAGCTAGTGGCAAGCAAATTTAAGAGGGATCCTTACAATACATGACTTTTCTTAAACTGACTTTCGCTTTCAGGTTATTTGTAGTCTACAGCAGAAGGTGATGCAGCAAGAGGAAGAAATTGAAAAACTTAAGGAGAAAATAAAATTGCTTTCAAGAGAAAAAGAGGATAGAGAAGATAAGCACAAGAGGCTTGGTTCTCCAGTTTAAGTAAAGCATCAGTCAGACTGTATATACATGAGTAGCTCAATATAACCTATAAAATTATGTAAAGTTTCTTATATAAATATTTCAAAACACCTTTCCTGTGTCTGTACTTTAATGGTATTTGTCTTTCAGGCATAATTTAGTTATGCGCTCTCTCTCTCATATATTTCACTTGTTACTATAAGGTCACTTCTGGTGATGTAGTACTCTTAAAATTTACATCTTATAAAGAAGCATGACATGGAATTAAGTACATTTGTCTGTCTTATTGGTAGATAGAATTCTCAACATGAGACACTCCAAAATTAGCTTGCTAGAATGCATCACTGGGTTGTAGGGCTGCTTGGGCACTACAGCCTGGTGCAAGGGGTCACAGCCCTGCTCAGGCTTGGCCTAGCCAAGCCTCCATCATGATGCAGGGAGCTAACTGGGCCTAATTTTGAGTGGCACTGTGACCCTATGTGCCAGGTCATAATTGCCACTCACATGAATTTGGTCACACTGGCACAAAGCTGAGCCATGCTGGGACCCTGGAAGAGTAAGTCATTGGTAAGGCTGCAAGTCTGTCATGGATGCCAGGACTTTCCCTGACTTCTGCAGCAAGGGTTTAGGGTGGGAGGTTCCCCAACTCCCACTGGCATGGCCCGCAGCTCCTAGGCAGAGAGGCCACATGCTGTCCTCACCTGCAGGCCCTGTCCCCACAGCTCCCATTGGCTGTGGTTTCTGGCCAATGGGAGCTGTGCAGCCAGGGCTTGTGGTAGGAGCTGCAGGGACATGTAGATTTGGGTAGGGAGCCCATCAGCCCCACCAGCAGGGGTCCCAGGCCACCTCCAGTACCCATGGCGCCCCTGGACCACTCCCTGAGCTCCCACAGCCCCCTGCCCAAGTTTTAGTTAGGGGAATATAGTAAAGGTCATGGAGAGGTCACAGGCTGTGAATTTTTGTTTACTGCCTGTGACCTGTCCATGACTTTTACTAAAAATACTTGTGACTAAAATATAGCCTTAGTCATTGGCATTCTCCCTTAAGTAGCAGCTCCCCAATGTACCCTATCTGTGCCCCTGCTGTACCCCTCCCCCTAATTGGGTCACTACCCATTCTATCCCCCAGCCTCCCCCACTCCTTTATCCCCTGCCCCCCATAGGCAGCGTGTGTCTGGAGCTGTTTTTTTAGTAGTCTGATCACACACTTCTCCCAGGTTGCCAGTGCAGGGGAGTGCCTAATGTTTACATCTAGCATTTTAGCTCTAAGCCTCTTCCTGAATCCTTGTGGGGGATAGCTGGGGGTCAAAACATGCCCTCAACACTTACAACCACTGGTCTAACATACAGCTGTGGCACCACAAGCTATTATGGGTTCATTTTAATCTCATACAAATAAGATTACAAGCAAAAGGCAACTGTAATGTCTTTATTGGTATAAGATTTTACAATTGATGTTAAAAGACTTCAGTCCACAATCTTATTAAAATACATTTTAGAAGAGACTTTCACAACCACCACAACAGTCATGAGGTGGAATAAAACTACAGAATCCCCCGTGGAAGAGTGCATACTCATTTTAATAGTTTAAGGGCACTGTTGAAAGGTGCCAAATTCTCACAAGACTTCATCCATTTCTGTACGTTGGCTGGAATGGCATTAGAGCTACTTGTCTGCTGAAGTGCACACCACGCCACAATGTCTGCTACAGTGAGTTCATTTCCCCCCAGCCAGGGTGTCTTGCCAAGGGTGGTGTTCATGGAGCGTAAGACTGCTGCTTTTTCTTTATTGCTACCTTCCTTCAGCTGGAAGATGGCTGTATCCACCCAACTGTCTATCAGAGTTGAAGTGACTGCATTATGCTTCTGGCCAAATAAGGAGAACAAAAATCTAGCAATATTTCCTTCTCCTTCAATGGGACACATGGTTTGAATGCTGAACTTCATCTGGGGCTTGGGAACTGAAATTAAGACAAAATTAAGAACACTTGGCACCACAAATGTTTACATTACATATAGGGAAAAGGGTTGATTAGTAGTAGAGGCAGGGCTGCTAGTGCTGCCTATTAAAGTTTTCCCTAGACGAGCCTGTTTTCAGTTACTTATAACTTGCCCTGTTGGGTTGAAGTTTTCCATGCTAGGTGTCTGCATCGGTCTCAAGGGTTGTTTTTTTTAAACATTTCAGCTGTTTCCAAGAATGAGTCTAGGAAAAAATACTTTTTGCTTCTGTTAAGTTCAGCCTAACTTTTCAGTGAGACGTTCTAGCACTACCTCCTTCCCCCACTGCCCAATACTATGGAGCAGGGCCCTGAAGTTTGGGAAAGAGGAGGGCTTTTGCTGTGATAAATCCAAATTTGGCCAAGTTCTAAGCCTTTGAAAAGTCAGTTTCCACATGCTCATTGGGGACTTAGATTTTAACAGCTACATTCCTTGAAGATTCTGTCCTCAGTGGACATGCTGCAGTTTGAGGCTGAGCAGAACTTTCCCTGCAGTGAATTCTAGACTATGCTAGGTCGAGGAACCTACCTAGGGCAGGTACCTAACACTCTCTCATGCTCTCCATGATTCATTGGGCCTAGGCAATGGGGAGGTGACAGTTGGTTGATTCCAATGAAGAGTGCCAATGGCTGGGAAAGGGGTAGAGGAGTCTTTGCCCACTAGACTACACTCCACAGAGCCTGGAATGAAACCCAGCATGCTTGAGTATCACCAAATATCAGTGAAACTCACAGGCGAAGTGTCCCATCCCACCGCACTCTCAGCTGGTACACAGAGGATAACTACTTACTACTCCATAAACTCCAGGGGCAGAGGTCTGTGGGGCAGATGTAAATATTCCAGTTCTACTGATGAATAATGCATGGATTGAAGATGATGCTCTCCAACAGAATTCGTTTTCAGGAGTTATTTGTGTATACCTTTCTTGCTTTTTGAATACTGCAACCTAAATTCAGCCCCCTTGTACATATATATTATGATAGTCTTTAATTATATGATCACACTTTCCCCCCACAGGATTCCTGCTTCATTCAGTACTCAATGAACAGCTATTCAATATTGTTTTCTAATTGCTCAATGCATGGCCCCATGCCTGCCTTACTGCATACTATTCAAGACCTGCTCTTAAAAACAGAATGACTAATTTCCTTATGAGCTTTTCCATGTTGCTTACTACTATATTATTGGAGTTCCTTCCCAAATAATGAATTTTCTTAACAACCCTGTGACCCAGGGTGTATTTTACAGATGGAGAAACTAAAGACAAGAAATTAAGATCAAAAGTATCTACTAATTTCAGGTGCCCAATTTGAGATGCCTAGGACCTGAGTTCCCGGGGTACTCCACATTCAACTGCCATAACTATGAGACTGTCCTTTCTCTTCCTGCAATCCCAACTCATTCACTACACACCTTCCTACTTCTGCAACAAATGAGGCAGGGGTCCTACCGACAAGTCTCTACCACACACCCCTCATTCATCCCCACAGCAGGTCCTGTGAAAAAGTAGTATGTGATTATGAATTAAAGACCATCAAATGCATACACACAAGGGGGCCAAATTAAGATTGAAAATTAAGGCTACCTATGCAAAGTTCCTAACTTTTAAGGGCTTGACTTTGCAATTTTAATAACGTTCTTTTAATGTAGTTTCTGTGCAGTATGAAATAAGTTTAGGAATGTCTGTCATTGTTTCACTATCTCCCTAACTGGATAGTGCTACTATTGTAGTAGGGTTTTACCCTTATTCATATTTAGAGAATCATCAAATGAGAATGCAGTTCACTACAGAAAAGACTTTCAGAATAACAAGAAAATGATATTCAATTAGTTTAATAATTTTTTATATAAAATTGATAGGGATATGAACTGAAAGGGAGATAGTTCGAACTCAGCCTGGCTAAAATGGAAGTTCGTGGTGGAAGAGGACAAACAGGAGTAGGCTTTTATGCCTCATTTACTGAAGGTATAAAATAATGTCACTAATAAGGCTTGCAGTCTTTGGCTCCTCTTGGATTAATTTCTTCTGGATTCCCAGGCATTGGTAAACCCCATACAACTGGGCTCTGGGAGGGAATTTGGGTGCGGGAGGAGGTGTGGGGTCAGGCTCTGCGAGGGAGTTTAGCAGGGCTGCTAAAACAATTTGCATAGTGGGGGTGCTGACAGCCATTGAACCAAACTGTAAGCCCTGTATATAATGGAAACTACTTCAAGCCGGGGGTGCTACAGCACTACTAGTTCCAGCACCTATGGAGTTTGGGTGCGGGAGGGAGTGTGGGATCAGGCTTCGGGAGGGAGTTTGGTTGCAGGAGGGGGTGTGGGGTCAGGCTTTGGGAGGGAGTTTGGTTGCAGGCTCTATTGGGGTGCAGGAGGTGGTCAGGGGATCAGCGCTTACCTCGGGCGGTTCCCGAAAGCGACCGGCACATCCCTCTAGCAGCGGCTCCTAGGCGAGAGGGCCAGTGGGTCTCCGTGTACCACTGCCTGCAAGCTCTGCCCCTACAGCTCCCATTGGCCAAAGTTCCCGGTCAGTGGGAGCTGCGGAGTCGGCACTCAGGGTGCGGGCAGCGCGCAGAGACCCCCTGCCCTCCCCCAACCCCAGGGGCACAGGGAGGGTGCCGGCCGCTTCCAGGAGTGGCGCAGAGCCAGGGCAGGTAGGGAAACTACCTTAGCCCCGCTGCCATGCCAGACTGTTAGCACCCAAAATCTCCCGGTTTGGCTGAAGTAGCCTCCAGAAGATAGAGCGTGATTCCAGGAGACTGCCCGCAAAACCAGGAGGGTTGGCACCCCCCCCCCCCATTTCTTGCCTAGCTGAGGAAGAGCATGCTCGTGGAAGCTCCTTCCAGAGCAGATGAGGGATACACCTGAACAAGACACATTTGAGCGTACACAAACTGCTGTCAAAAGGACACTAAGAAAAAAAGCTCTGATTTTTCTTTTTTAGTAACCTTAGGAATCACTTGTAGCAACAGTAGGTACAAAATTTGCATGGAAGTGTGATTTTTCAAATTGAATGACCCTTTAAATGCTGTGTTCATCTAAAGCAAATGCCTGAAATTAGAACTATTTAACCATTTGAAAGCCAACACTCCCCTTCTGTAAGTTAGATGCCATTCTTACCATTCTTCCAAATGAGAGTGAAGCCCAACTGATACTCGTGACGTGATTGTTTCCTAGTCTGCTCACCGAAGCATTTCGAGAGGTTTTCTGGCACACATTTCACTGATGAGTGTGTATGAACAGCTGATAAAATCTTATAACGCTCACACAGCAGACTGTGCAGTACTAGCAGTGACAATGGAGGTTGAAAAGGGTTTGCATTGATCACAATATCTTTCAGAGCACCATAATCCTGCATCAAAAGTAAATAATATTTAGCAGACATTAATGTGTAACAACTCATTGCACTGCAGAGACATTCAATAAGTACAATTTGGTGTTGAACAAGAAATTTATCAGGCCATATAGTTGTATATCCTAAACCTTATAGCATTCCATTTATTTTTAACATTTACAATGTCTGCTCAAGCAACTTCCTTACCAAGCAGTAATATTTCTAAGATAAAAAACACAGTGCTCATTATGAATCAAAACCTGGTTCTAGCTGAAGTCCAAGGTAAAGAGTCCATTAACTTCAGCAGAACTAAGATTTAGTGCCATGGCCATAATTTCAAGATCAACTAGTCCATCTTAGAGTTCTGTGATCTGGAGGTTTCAAATAACCCAAACTGAACAGATTTTATTTTAAAGAGCAGTAGTAGGTCTTTTGTACGTATCAGTTTTGAGTATCCCAAATTTTACTCAGCCTGCAGTTTTTTACCCTTCTTATTCAAATTTGGATGCAAAGCAAATTAACTACTGATCACAGAGACCTCTGCACAAAAGGTAATTCATTCACTGGACACATGTATATTGATAATATACTAGTCTGGACTTGCCTTCCCAAGCATTGAATCTAAGTCTGCTGCGTTTGCAGTCAAAGGAGCATATTCATCAGCTTGAATTATATTAGTTACATCAAAGTCAGCATCTGGTGTTTGTATCATCTTTGAGAGCCCATCGACAGCAGTTTTAAGTTCATACAAGCGTTTTAAGATCTCTTCTTGGCGGGATTCAAGTGCTAGAAGTGATGCGTCAACCTCTTCCTAGAGGGAAAGAATTAGATTACATTTATTTTCACTCATACCCAATACATCAATACAATTATTGTATATCATTGAATGAACTGTGCATAAAACTCTATAGGAATTTATTTGACACTAGTCACATCACACCTTTCATTTTAACACACTATGAAATTTTTTTAAAAATATCCTAAAGGAAATTCTTAAGCTTATTAGTAACCCATGTCACTTCCACTGACTTTACATGAACAGATGACTGCAAAATGATGGATTGTAAATATGCCCCTTATTTAAATGGTTTACTGAAATCCTATTGGTTAAAATATCTTAAGTCGTTTATTAAACAATATTTGATCCACATGTTACAGCTCCATCTACAGAACAGTGATTCTAAGACCTAATCATGGGATAAAAGGGAAGGTCCTTTCATGGATTGAGAACTGGTTAAAAGACTGGGAACAAAGGGTAGGAATTAATGGTAAATTCTCAGAATGGAGAGGGGTAACTAGTGGTGTTCCCCAAGGGACCAATCCTATTCAACTTATTTATAAATGATCTGGAGAAAGGGGTAAACAGTGAAGTGGCAAAGTTTGCAGATGATACTAAACTGCTCAAGATAGTTAAGACCAAAGCAGACTGTGATGAACTTCAAAAAAATCTCACAAAACTAAGTGATTGGACAACAAAATGGCAAATGAAATTTAATGTGGATAAATGTAAAGTAATGCACATTGGAAAAAATAACCCCAACTATACATACAATATGATGGGGGCTAATTTAGCTACAAGTCAGGAAAAAGATCTTGGAGTCATCGTGGATAGTTCTCTGAAGATGTCCGCGCAGTGTGCAGAGGCGGTCAAAAAAGCAAACAGGATGTTAGGGATCATTAAAAAGGGGATAGAGAATAAGACTGAGAATATATTATTGCCCTTATATAAATCGATGGTACGCCCACATCTCGAATACTGCATACAGATGTGGTCTCCTCATCTCAAAAAAGATATACTGGCACTAGAAAAGGTTCAGAAAAGGGCAACTAAAATGATTAGGGGTTTGGAATGGGTCCCATATGAGGAGAGATTAAAGAGACTAGGACTCTTCAGCTTGGAAAAGAGGAGACTAAGGGAGGATATGATAGAGGTATATAAAATCATGAGTGATGTGGAGAAAGTGGATAAGGAAATGTTATTTACTTATTCCCATAATACAAGAACTAGGGGTCACCAAATGAAATTAATAGGTAGCAGGTTTAAAACAAATACAAGGAAGTTCTTCTTCACGCAGCGCACAGTCAACTTGTGGAGCTCCTTACCTGAGAAGGTTGTGAAGGCTAGGACTATAACAGCGTTTAAAAGAGAACTGGATAAATTCATGGTGGTTAAGTCCATTAATGGCTATTAGCCAGGATGGGTAAGGAATGGTGTTCCTAGCCTCTGTTTGTCAGAGGATGGAGATGGATGGCAGGAGAGAGATCACTTGATCATTGCCTGTTGGTCCACTCCCTCTGGGGCACCTGGCATTGGCCACTGTCGGTAGACAGGATACTGGGCTAGATGGACCTTTGGTCTGACCCGGTACGGCCGTTCTTATGTTATGTTCTTAATCAAAACCAGATAAAAACTGCAAATCTACATACATAAGAATACAAAATTAAACCTTGAAGAGTTTAAGGACTTCATGAATACAGAAGCCTAAAGAACCAAGAATGACTTGCCAGCCACTTACTTCAACCAGTGACTTTCATAGTGATGAAAGTCATGCTGATGTTGCAATATCAAAAAGCTTTAAATAAAAGTGAATTCTAGAGCTCAAACATAAGGCTTGGAGTCAGATCTGGTTCTTCCCAGAACTGTTATACAAACCCGAGCAAAGTATTTTACCCATCTGTGGTAGTTGGATAATACCTATCTTTGTGAAGTACTTTGGAGATCCTTAAAAAAAAGTGGCAGTAAAAGTTTTAGTTATTACCAGGCAAGACATACAAGATTGTTTCATGCTAATTTTTAATCAAGATTACTGATTTAAAAAAAGCCAAATGGCAACAGGCAGCCTATACAATGCATAACGAAAGTACTTTGGTGCTAAAGGCAAACACCTAATGTATATCCTTGTGCGTTATCTTAGGTGTGGCCCTTGATTCTTCAAAGTATGAGGAAAGAAAAAGCTGCTATTTAGTACTAACAGTGAGGTTTCACCAAGAACAGTATGAAATACATTGTATGGGCTGGTCCGCATACCCTTGCACCAAAACACCTACACTGATTTTAATTCACACCTGGTGATATTTTAGTGCATGTGGGTACCAAACCGAACAATTAGATCTGATTTTCACAAAAATAGCAATTTCAAGTATGTGTAGTAATACTTCATTTCTGTAGAGGACATGTAAACAGAGCGGGTGAGGTACAGTAAATAGACTAATAATTCGCCAACTTTTTCTGCTCTGCAGAACACTGAAATATTCCCTCATGAACTATCTGTTCTTCGCGCACACACCACCCATGACTTCCCAGGTTTGGCTATCAAAATATTTAATCTACAGACCACTACATTTATTTTACACTGTCCCATTTTTGCTATGCCACAGATTTTTGTATTGACAATTCGTAACTGCTTTGTAGATGTCAGGGAAACTGAAGGGTCAGGAAACTGGAAAGGAAGAGTTGGAACTTTTGGCACCTGGGTATGCAAACTGGTTTGAGACTGTGGGTAAAGAATGTAAAATTGATGTCTGCTAACATAATCAGCAAATAGCTGACAATGCTGACATTTGTACTGCCATATTTAGGTTTTGAGTAGATAACCCATTAAGATGCATAGGGAATTAACATTTCTCAGTCATATTGTTGCAGTCAGGACAACAATGCTATCACCTTACACTTGATTCACATTCTATGGTTACCTTCACAGCCATCAAGGCAAGACACATCTTAATCTCAAAAAATAAAACAGACTCTGGCACAGCCTTCTACAAAGAGAGATGGAGTCCAGGGCATGCCGAAGGACTCTATAGCTTCAAGAAAGACGTTTTACCTTCTTGCCTCAGTTTCCCCACCCGTGAAACAGAGATGCTAAGGGACTAGTACGATCCGCAGAGGGCTTTGAGCGTACAGGTCCCACAACATTCAGCGTTCACACACTCAGACCCCATGCGACTATGGGCAGGCAAACTTCACTGCCGACAAAGGAGGCTCAGTGTTATCAAGAGCACGCAGCCGGGTAGGCCGGGACAGAGCTCCACCAGACGAGGGTTTCCCGGAAGTGGCCACACAAAGCAACGGTTGGCTTCCCCCGCTGCAGGAATTGAGACCACCCCCCCGGGCCTGGGGGTTCCGCGAGCTGCCTGACTTCTCACCCGCCCCCCCCTTTGGGGTGAATACCCGGGGCCGGGCTCCTCGGCTACGTGGGGACGGAGCCATGTCCCTCCCTGCGGGGAAGAGTCCACAGGGCCCAGCTCCAGGGGCCGCGTAGACCCTTCCCGTGAGGAAGCGGGCTGGCCCTGAAGAAGCCCAACCCCCACCGCTCCCAGCCGAGCCCCCCAAACAGGCCTCCGTTCCGCCCGCGTGCGGTGGCCGCGCTCCTCAGGAGCCCACCTCCCGCTCCGCTCCTACCTGGTGCGGTGGCGCGGCGGCCGCCGGGCCGCGGTGCAGGTTCTGCAGCCGGTACATGCAGGTGGGAAGCTGCTCGGCCCGCACCGCGCCGGGCGCCCCGTGAAAGGACCTCACCTTGTACATGGGCATCGCGCTAACCCCGGCTGACTGAGTCAATCACACTGCGCTGCCACCGCAGCAGGCACCAGCCCAGAAACTGCCCCGCCCACCTCAACCTGTCCTCCATTGGGCCATGGATAAGTCCCTCACGCCAAAGCACACGTTATTGGTCCAACTAGAACCCTCTCCCCGCCCAGCGCCTTTACCCTCCTCCCACTGGTCAGAGTGAGTGACTGATGCAACCAGGTGGATCTCAATAGGGCGAAGAGCAGAGATCCCTCTGTTGATTGGGCAGACCGGTCAGCCAATCAGTATGCGGGAAAATGGAGTCTGCAAGAGTTGTGCTGCTGTGGGCTCTGTCCGAGGAGGCTTAACGTTGGCGCGTTGCTGGGCTGTGTCCGGGAGTCCTGCCGAGCCAGCCTGGCCATCTGCGTGCCGGGAGCTGAGACTCTATGGAGGCGACGGCACCCTGGTGAGGCCCGTTCCCCGAGGTGGGGGAGGTGCTGGTGACATGGAGGCGTCTGAGGGCGCCTCTCCCTGCGCCCGGAGGTGGCTTCATCTCCCGCCCGGGGAGGCGCGCGCGGGGCCCTTCTCTAGCGGCCGTGAGGCGCTGGCGCGGCCGTCCGTGCGGTGCCCCCACTAAGCCCTTCTGCCACCCCAAACCTGCATCATCCAGTCAAACTAACACAAAGTGGGATATGATAGAGGTCTATAAAATCACGACTGGTGTAGAGAAAGTAGATAAGGAAGTGTTATTTACTCTGTCTCATAACACACGTATTAGGGGCCACCAGATGAAATTAGTAGGCAGCAGGTTTAAAACAAACAAAAGGAAGTATTTCTTCTCATAACGTGCAGTCAACCTGTGGAACTCCTTGCCAGAGGATGTTGTGAAGGCCAAGACTATAACAGGGTTCAAAAAAGAACTAGGTAAGTTCATGGAGGATAGATCCATCAATGCCCATTAGCCAGGATGGGCAAGGATGCTGTCCCTAGCCTCTGTTTGCCAGAAGCTGGGAATGGATGACAGGGGATGGATCACTGGATGATTACCTGTTCTGTTCATTCCCTTTGGGGCACCTGGCATTGGCCACTGTCGGACGACAGGATACTGGGCTAGATAGACCTTTGGTCTGACCCAGTATGGCTGTTTTTATGTAGATGCTTTATATGTCTACAGAAGTGCTTTTTCTGTCAATGTCGTTAATCCACTTCCATTAGTGGCAGTAGATAGCTCAGTATAAGAATTTTTCCATTGACACAGGTGTTTCTACTTGGGGGTTAGGTTGACGTAGCTATGGCGATCATGGGGTGAAATTTTTCACAGCCCTGAGCGATATAGCTAGGTCAATCTAATTATTTAGTGCTGATCTACAGTAGAAATTTACATCAGTATAGCTACATCTCTCAGGGTGTGAAAAATCCACACCCCTAAGAGTGTATAACATAGCTATACTGACCTAATCCCCAGCGTAGACAGTGCTAGGTTGATAGAAGAATTCTTCTGTCGATCTCGCTACCACCTCTCAGGGAGGCGGGTTACCTATATGGATGGGAGAAGCCTTCCTGTTGGTGTAGGTAGTGTCTATGCTGAAGTTGTGCTGCTGTAAATGTTTTAAATATAGATATACCCTTAGTCTGTGGTAGGCTAGTGCAGGTTCCGTTCACACCCCAGCTTGCTGCAAACTAAATGTTTGCGCAGACAAGCCCTAACACTCGTGAGACTCTGCGCTGTAGCTGGCAGCCTCTATTTACTTGGTTCTTAACTCTGTGTTTTTAGTTGCTATAATTGTGGTGAGGGAAGTAGTACTGAATGATAGCAACCTTTTTCACATCTAATCCTTAATTGCTTTTTTTCTTTTAGTGCACAGCCTGCTAAAGCCATCAAGCCTATAGACCATAAATCAGTTCACCAGATCTGTTCAGGACAGGTTGTACTGAATCTAGGCACTGCGGTGAAGGAGTTGGTGGAAAACAGTGTAGATGCTGGAGCTACTAATATTGGTAAACTTGTTGTTTTAATTTCATGTGAGACTAGCACTTAATTCTCATATACTGCTTTGTAACTTCTAAGTGCTCTGCACCTCCGAACTGTTTAGGACAAATGCTTTGTATTTGACCAGGTATATTTATAGCCATTTTACAGATGGGAAAACGAAGGCATAGTGCACTTGAGGTCCCAGTTCTACAATTGGATCTGTGGAGGCTATACTACTTTATTTCCATGTCTGATGTTATATAAAATTAATGGGATTACTATTGTGTAAAATTAAGCACGGGCATAAAAGTTTGCGGGATCAGGCCTATTTTGGAAGCTTGCTGCAGCATGTCCTACGCTGCTAGAAAACCATATGTAATCAAAATCTGACATGGAATCCAGCCTAGTTACCACCATTTGATGGCCATTCGGTGGACTATCAGGAATTAGTTTGGTTTAAGTCTAGTTCCCAATGGACAATTTTCCACATCACAAAAACTACAGCCATAATTAACATTAACCGGTACTCTTATTAGAGAGACAAGGTTGGTGAGATAATATCTTTTATGGACCAACTTCTGCTGGTTAAAGAGACAAGCTACACAGAACTCTTCTTCAAGTCTCTGCAAAGAGGCCAGGGATCTGAATGGAAATGGAGACTCAACTATTAGTGTGTCATGTGTGAAGTGCTTCCTCCATGTCAGAGTTCAGACATATTAACAAAGCAGTGTGAGGAAGCTTGTGCTGCTGCTTATGCTTAACCTCTTCCAAGGAATAGAGGATTTTAGTCTTCAGGCTGGCAACTTTTATGAGCAGAAAACTCTAATACGTGCATGCAAATTTAAAAAATTGAGCTAATCTAGCAGAAAGCACAGGTTGATTTGGAATTGAATAACTTAACTCTTGAAAGCTGTGAATCTTTTTTTAATTTGATTCAGAAAACAAATGGCTGTTGAAGACTTTACAATGCATTATTGACTTTGTGATGCTATACATTCTAAATATTGATCATGAACACTGAATGAAAACAATCTTTTAAAATGTTTAGACCTAAAGCTTAAAGAGTATGGAGCAGATCTTATCGAAGTTTCAGATAATGGTTGTGGAGTAGAAGAAGAAAACTTTGAGGGCTTGAGTAAGTTGAATTCTTCACAATTTATGTTTGTTCTAAATGTTTGAGAATATTTATATTATATATAAACTCTGATTTATCTGTCAATCTGATAACTGCAGTGAGAAAACTACTTCTTTCTTATAAAATTCCCAAGTTTAATCTCTTTAGGGGGAGGGATAGCTCAGTGGTTTGAGCATTGGCCTGCTAAACCCAGGGTTGTGAGTTCAATCCTTGAGGGGGCCATTTAGGGATCTGGGGCAAACTCAGTACTTGGTCCTGCTAGTGAAGGCAGGGTACTGGACTCAATGACCTTTCAAGGTCCCTTCCAGTTCTATGAGATAGGTATATCTCCTTAATTTTTTTTTTTTACTTAACCCAGTGGTCCCCAACCTTTTTCATTTGGCGGGCGCCAGACGACGAGCCACGGAGGACTGTGGCGGCGGATGAGCATGCGCCGAAATGCTGCCGACAAATGGCAACGTCAATAGGTATCGCTGCCGAAATGCCGCCGACAAGCAGCGTCATCCAGAGGTGTCGCCGCTGAAATACCACCGAAAATCGGCGACGTTTCGGGGCGACACCTCTGGATGACGCTGCTTTTCGGCGGATGCTCGTCCGCTGGCCAGTATGTGGGCGCACTTAGATGCCCCGGCGGGCGCCATGGCACCCGCGGGCACCGCGTTGGGGACCCCTGACTTAATCCTTCTAGAATGACAGATGTTCCCACCAGAGTTGCAGTAAAACTAGTTTTATTGTCCATCCTGGTGTCGTTATGGTATGTACACATGTGAAGACCTGGACCTAATTATGCGAGTGAATAGTGGGGGTGGAGGGCAAATTGTTGCATATGCTTATTCAAAGTCTCAAGGAAATTTTGATTCAGCTGTGTTCCTTACTCTTTTATGTTCACTTTCTTTAAATGTTCAAGCAGTCACATTTTACAAGTATAACTGTTAATTAAAAAATGAATTTTAAGCTTGAATATTTGCTGAAAGCGAGCTTGAAATTGTATATTTGACTGTAAAATTTGCAATTTGTAGATTTTAAGTCATCCAAACAGGAAGCAGAAACAATACTATGGGACGTATGTAACTAACCAACACTTAAAAAATGGCAAATATTCTCAACAAGCAGTTTGCAAAGGGTCTGCACACCAAAATGTATTCACTGAAGGAATACATAATTTGGAATTACATTGGAGAATTTTGCAGATTATTTGCAAGCAGAAAACGGGGGAAAATAGTGAATAGTTGGTTAATTATTTACTTGACTCTACTATAGTTTACATAAAATATGGTATAAGCATCAAAGTTTTCTGTTTCTTTGGGAAGATACAAAATATACCTTCATACATCAATGTCATTTTGGAAAGATGTGATACAGTTACACATATTTTAAATACATTTTTCCAGCTCTGAAATATTATACTTCCAAGATACAAGATTTCTCTGATCTAATGCATGTTGGAACATTTGGATTTCGAGGTGAAGCTCTGAGTTCACTGTGTGCGTTAAGGTAATAATATTGTGCTTCATTAGTTGACGTAAAGATTCCACATGAATGCAAAAATATGACTTCAGTGATTAATGAAACAAGGCTTTGGAAACTTGTAAATGGGTTATTTCTCAACTAAAAAAGAACCCAGTTATTTGTTTTTCTCCTTTATCATCTTATTTTTTAACTGTGTAGATTTGTTGGAATTAAGACCTCTCTGCAATACAAAAATAACAGTTAAATTAAAATATTTATTAAATTATTACTTAAATTATTTAATTTATTAATGATCCAGACCCAGCAAGTCTGAACTGGATTTAATTGTGTTATAGCTCGGTTAAAAACAGGTTTACCTTGATCTAGTAATTTGCCTATTTTAAAGAATATTTTGTAACCCAGTTACACGTGGATGAGACCAAACTCTGCTGGGTCTCATGTTATTCAGTTGAACTGCAACCAAATTAACAATTGTTAAAATGTATTGTTTTGTACAGTAACTCCTCGCTTAACGTTGTAGTTATGTTCCTGAAAAATGCGACTTTAAGCGAAACGATGTTAAGCAAATCCAATTTCCCCATAAGAAATAATGTAAATAGGGGGGGTTAGGTTCCAGGGAAATTTTTTTCACCAGACAAAAGACATATACTATGTGTGTGTGTGTTTTATTTCATATATATATATATATATATATATATATATATATATATATATATATATATTACACACACAGTATAAGTTTTAAACAAACAATTTAATACTGTACACAGCAATGATGATTGTGAAGCTTGGTTGAGGTGGTGAAGTCAGAGGTGGAAGAGGGTGGGATATTTCCCAGGGAATGCCTTACTGCTAAATGATGAACTAGCACTCGGCTGAGCCCTCAAAGGTTAAAACATTGTTTTTAATGTAGCCTCACACTCTACAAGGCAGCACAAATGGAGGGAGGGGAGACAGCATGACAGACAGAGACACACACCCTGTGTGTGTGTGAGAGAGAGAGCTGTGCATTGCCTCTTTAAGTACGTTGATCCCATTCTAAGTACATTGCCTTTTTAAGTAGATCAGCAAGTTGAGACAGCAGCTGCTGCCAGGAAGCTCCGTCCGTCCTGAGCCCTGTCCTGTCCCCCCCGTTCTAGAGTTGGGGTAAGCGGGGGGCAGGGGGGAGGGGTACACCCTGACATTAGCCCCCTCTTTCACCCCTCTCCGCCCCCCCCCCCGCCCCCACACACAGCAAGCAGGAGGCTCCTGGGAGCAGCGCCAAGGCAGAGGGCAGGAGCAGCACATGGCTGTGGGGGGAGGGACAGCTGAACTGCTGGCAATTGATAGCTTGCCTAGGGCGGCTGCTGCACAGGGAACTTAGGGGAGTGGGGAGCTGATAGGGGGGCTGCCGGTCCACCCTGGTTCCAAGCCCCCACCAGCTGGCTGCAATGGGCTGCTCTTTCTGCAAGCAGTGGACAAAGCAGGCGGCTGTCAAACAACGTTATAAGGGAGAGTTGTGGAACTTTAAACGAGCATGTTCCCTAATTGATCAGCAACATTACAATGAAACAATGTAAACCGGGACAACTTTTAAGTGAGGAGTTACTGTATACATATTCTATGCTACATATTACCTCTCCGGGGGAGGGAACGCCAGTCACGAAGAAAAGGCAGGTGTTAGTAATGGGAGATTCGATCATTAGAAACATAGATAGCTGGGTTTGTGATGACTTGGAGAACCGTATGGTGACTTGCGTGCCTGGTGCGAAGGTTGTGGATCTCTCAAGACATCTAGATAGACTTATGTGTAGTGCTGGGGAGGAGCCGGTGGTCGTGGTACATGTAGGTACCAATGATAGAGGGAAGGGTAGGAGAGACGTCCTGGAGGCCAAATTTATGCTGCTAGGGAAGGGACTGAAATCCAGGACATCTATGGTGGCATTCTCAGAAATGCTTCCAGTTCCACACGCAGGGCCAGGTAGGCAGGCAGAGCTTCAGAGTCTCAATGCATGGATGAGACGATGGTGTAGAGAGGAGGAGTTTAGATTTATTAGGAACCGGGGAAACTTTTGGGATGGGGGGAGCCTATACAGGAGGGATGGGCTCCACCTAAACCAAAGTGGAACCAGACTGCTGGCACTAAACATTAAAAAGGTTGCAGAGCCGTTTTTAAACTAAGAGATGGGGGAAAGCCGATTGCTGCAGAGGAGCATGTGGATCGGACAGAGACTTCTCTTAGAGGAGAGTCTATTGATAGAGATTCTCTAGGCTCTAGTCAGGAGCAGAGGATGAAAGAGGATAAAGTAGGGGCCAGATCAGACAAGAAACATTCACATAAAAAAGAATCTGACACGTCAGAAAAGGGCAGACAAATAAACAGTGACAAGTTTTTAAAGTGCTTGTACACAAATGCTAGAAGTCTAAATAATAAGATGGGTGAACTAGAGTGCCTTGCGTTAAAGGAGAATATTGATATAATAGGCATCACAGAAACCTGGTGGAGTGAGGACAATCAATGGGACACAATCATTTCGGGGTACAAAATATATCGGAAGGACAGAACAGGTCATGCGGTGGGGAGGAGTGGCACTATATGTGAAAGAAAATGTAGAATCAAATGAAGTAAAAATCTTAAGTGAATCCACATGTTCCATGGAATCTCTATGGATAGTAATTTCATGCTCTAATAAGACTATAACATTAGAGATCTATTATCGACCACCTGACCAGGACAGTGATTAGTGACAATGAAATGCTACAGGAGATTAGAGAGGCTATCAAAATAAAGAACTCAATAATAGTGGGGGATTTCAATTATCCCCATATTGACTGGGAACATGTCACCTCAGGACGAAATGCAGAGACAAAATTTCTCGATACTTTAAATGACTTGGAGCAGCTGGTACAGGAACCCACAAGGAGAGAGGCAATTCTCGATTTAGTTAGGAGCGCAGGATCTGGTCCAAGAGGTAACTATAATAGGACCGCTTGGAAATAGTGACCATAATATAATAACTTTTAACATTCCTGTGGTGGGAAGAACACCTCAACAGCCCAACACTGTGGCATTTAACTTCAGAAAGGGGAACTATGCAAAAATGAGGGGGTTAGTTAAACAGAAATGAAAAGGTACAGTGACTAGAATGAAATCCCTGCAAGCTGCATGGACACTTTTCAAAGACACCATAATAGAGGCCCAACTTAAATGTATACCCCAAATTAAAAAACACAGTAAAAGAACTAAAAAGGAGCCACCATGGCTTGGCTTAACCATGTAAAAGAAGCAGTGGGAGATAAAAAGGCATCTTTTAAAAAGTGGAAGTCAAATCCTAGTGAGGTAAATAGAAAGGAGCATAAACACTGCCAAATTAAGTGTAAAAATGTAATAAGAAAAGCCAAAAAGGAGTTTGGAGAACAGCTAGCCAAAAACTCAAAAGGTAATAACAAAATGTTTTTTAAGTACATCAGAAGCAGGAAGCCTGCTAAACAACCAGTGGGGCCCCTGGACGATCAAGATACAAAAGGAGCACTTAAAGACGATAAAGTCATTGCGGAGAAACTAAATGAATTCTTGCTTCAGTCTTCACGCCTGAGGATGTTAGGGAGATTCCCAAACCTGAGCAGCTTTTGTAGGTGACAAATCTGAGGAATTGTCACAGATTGAGGTGTCACTAGAGGAGGTTTTGGAATTAATTGATAAACTTAACAGTAACAAGTCACCGGGATCAGATGGCAGTCACCCAAGAATTCTGAAAGAACTCAAATGTGAAATTGCGGAACTAACAACTATGGTTTGTAACCTGTCCTTTAAATCGGCTTCTGTACCCAATGACCGGAAGATAGCTAATGTAACGCCAATATTTAAAAAGGGCTCTAGATCCCGGCAATTACAGACCAGTAAGTCTAACGTCAGTACCGGGCAAATTAGTTGAAACAATTGTAAAGAATAAAATTGTCAGACACATAGAAGAACATAAATTGTTGGGCAAAAGTCAACATGGTTTCTGTAAAGAGAAATCATGTCTTACTAATCTATTAGAGTTCTTTGAAGGGGTCAACAAACATGTGGACAAGGGGGATCCAGTGGACATAGTGTACTTAGATTTCCAGAAAGCCTTTGATAAGGTCCCTCACCAAAGGCTCTTACGTAGACAGGATACTGGGCTGGATGGACCTTTGGTCTGACCCAGTACAGCCAGTCTTATGTTCTTATGTAATATATTTTCAGGGACAATCCATTTAAGCAGTGATTTTTCTTATCACAAATAACTGTAACTTTAAATGGAAAATCCAATAAGTAGTACATGTTAGAACAGCAATAACTATGGTTAGGTTGTTAATTTTTAAGGCATCCCTATCTAGTAAAGTGCTGAAGGAAATGTGTAAATGCCTTCCTGTATCCAGGCCTATGTTAAGAAAAAAGACTGTTCATATTCTAGTTGCAAAAAACCCCAAGATGTCCTTTGGCTCTTTTAATATGCAGTATCCTTCATTGTAAATACAGTGATTTATCATGTAAAGCATAATACATTAGTGGAGTCTTCTACAATTATTGAAGTCCGAGTATGTTGACTCCTGAAGTTATAACAGCTAGATGTTTATCATGATCTCCCAGCATCCAGAGACATTTTAATTTTGAATAACTTCCTACTAACTTAGAAGTGGTCAAAGTTGCACAATTTACAGGAATTTATTGAAATATGTAGGGCTCAGCAAAGCATTCTGTATAAACCTACAGTATGCAGTTCTATATGGCTGAATAAATTGATCCAAATATCAGAAACTGGTGAAATAATTTTTTGAAATTGACATAGATTTCTCCCACATTGCAAAGACTGCCTGAATTCATTCAGGATTCATAATAATTTTTAATTGTAAGTTCTGTATAAAGGAAATAAATCGTTCAGATAACACATAACTGATGCCCTGATCCTCCAAAGACGTATGCACTTCCTTAACATTAAGCATCTGATTAGTCTTACTAACTTCCCAGTTTTAAAGTTAAGCACATGCGTAAGGTTTTGCAAGGGCTGTGCTTTGCAATGCATTTTGATCCTCAGGTGTAAAGTGCTGTGCAAAGGCAAAGTATTATTCTTCAAACATTTGCTTTTTTTTGTAGTTTGTAATGCTTTAAAACTTTGTTTTATGATTTCTCTTGAACTAGCTGCATGTTGGAAATAATTGCAGTGTTCGCATACAGTCTTGTGCATCACAAATATTACAGTGTTTTGTGTTTGTATTAGAAGAGTAGTATCCAAGTAGCATGAAACAGCAAAATCAGAGCCTAACATAATGGTCTATCTACAAGATGTATGTAAGGGATAAAAACTTAGATTTTTGCATTGTAACTAGGAAAATTAGGAAGGTCTGCACAGTATTGTTAAGCATTTTTATGTATACTCTTGGTTAAAAATCTTGAGGAGGGAGTGAAAGTTGCTTCTTAGAGAACTTATTTATGGTACCAGGTTGGGGGGGATAGCTCAGTGGTTTGAGCATTAGCCTGCTAAACCCAGGGTTGTGAGTTCAATCCTTGAGGGGGCCACTTAGGGATTTGGGGCAAAAATCAGTACTTGGTCCTGCTAGTGAAGGCAGGGGGCTGGACTCAGTGACCTTTCAGGGTCCCTTCCAGTTCTATAACATAAGTCTCTCTCTCTCTCTCTCTCTCTCTCTCTCTATATATATATAATCAATCCAGAACAAATATCTATCTATTAGAAATTCTTACAAAAGGGAGTTGATAATGTAAACTCTAATTTAACCTTAATTAAAGTTGTGTGAATGGTACTGGCATAATGTGAATAGAAATACCTGAAGTTTTCGGTACTGTAGACTGGATAAAGAAAAGCTACTGTTCAGTTAATAATCCTATTGGTTCTTTTTCCTTCTTCCAGTGATGTTACCATTTTTACTTGTCACAAATCTGCAAAGGTTGGAACTCGTCTGGTATTTGATCACAATGGAAAAATTACTCAGAAAACTCCTTATCCACGACAGCAGGGAACAACTGTTAGCGTGCAGCAATTGTTTTATACCCTGCCAGTGCGGCACAAGGAATTTCAACGAAATATTAAAAAGGTGTAGTGAACTGGAAATTCTGCTTTTAAAAATGTGATAACCTGCAAATCTAAACTTTGTAAAAAATAGATACATATAATTTAAATCATAATTCTTTCCTTTATATCTTGGTATACCATAGTGCTAGAAAGAGTTGATTAGCTCAGACATCTAGAACTTTCTCTTTCAACATAAATAATAAGATGTGGTCTAAGTAAGGTTCTTCTCTTTTCAGTCTAACTTCTCATTAGTGGTACTAACATTTACGTTAAGTGTTGGTTTGATGCTTCTAAATCTTGCATACTTTTTCATCTGTTGACTCTATATTTACATTATAATATTATACAGATCTTTGTGAAATAATAAAATGGACTCTCTCTTTTGCCTTCCTTACATATTTTGCACAGATTTTATGTAGAACTACAGTGACAAGACTTTCAGATTTGAGAAAGAAAGCAAGATAGGAATGAACATTGCATAATTAAAATTTGAAAATGTAGTGTTTTAAACTACCTACTTAATATATATCTAGTAAATATGGTTTAATCTTCCTCTTATTTTTTGCATGTAAGATCAAACTGTTTGCAGGGTTTCTGGAAGTTGCAGCTGAATCTCAGAATAAAGCTATACAACCCTGTTTGGAAGTGAGGGGAAAAAATGTGATGTACACAAAGACAGGCTATCCTATTTAGACATTTTAAAAAAATCTATTAATGTGTTTTCTGTTTCATAAAAATATTCAAACTTTTGTTTCTTTAACAGGAATATGCAAAAATGGTCCAAATCTTACAAGCGTACTGTATCATTTCAACAGGAGTTCGAATTAACTGCACCAATCAGGTTGGCCAAGGGAAAAAACACTCAGTGGTGTGTACCACTGGTAGCTGTAGTCTAAAGGAAAACATTGGAGCAATATTTGGCCAAAAACAGGTAATACTTACTGTAGGAAAAGGAGGAAAAAGCAGCTGCGAGAATATGTTAAAATCTAATTAAATACAGTATGAGTAAAGATGCCGTATAAACCATTATGGAGGAAGGGTGTAATAATTATTGTGCTCTAGCACACCCTATAGGTTAAATAAGGCAAGAGAATGCAGTTTCCACAGACTTTTTTTTTTTTTTTTCCCCTGGTCACAGTTTTACCTGCTTTGCAGAAAGAGAAATACAGAATGTTGGGATGAGCGTAAATCTTAATACCTCAGTTTAGACTGGTTAAATTAGTATTCTAAGAAGTGTTTGTGAGAGATTAAGGTTGGTCATCTGTTCATTTTTGTGATATGTGGACCATAGGTATCATCTCCAATCCCCAAAAGCATAATTATAAAAATGTTAGCATGGTGTGATGTGGAAGATGTCTGAGTTTTGCAACCCTTCACTATGAAATTCAGAAGCTTATTCTTTAAAGTTGTAGTCTATCTTCCAAATTGGAATAGCAGTCAGCAGATGTAGACATTTGCAGCTTAATGCTTAATAAATGTTTACTATAAATAAATCTGTTATAACTATCCAGTGGAAAGAAGTAGCAAAAGGAAGACAAAAGTAGTAAATGCACTCTTGCTCCCAGCCCTATGTCATAGCTACCAAGCATTTTTACTACGTTGGCTGGTGGGGTTGCTAATCTGTGATATTGTACTAAGTATCTCCTCCTGTTCAGGGGCCCATTTGTGCTATCCCTGCAATGCTCCCAACCCCTGTTCCTCCTGAGAGTGAGAGTCCAGACCAAAATTTAATTGGATGTCCTTCATGGATCAGTCAACTAAAATGTTAAGTTACATGTATCTATTTATATACTACTGCACCTTTAAGACCAAAGTGCTGAATGCAGAATCAAAAACAGAAAAAAGTAAGTGTGTCCTAACTGAAAAACTACATGAAAATTTATGATTGAAGAAAATTATATCCATGTTTCAGGTAACTTGTGTTTCAAATGGGATGTCTTATCAATTGTATTATTATTCATTCAAAACATATGAATTTATCTGATGACATTTTCTGATATGGCATGAATCTTGATTGGATCATTTATGGCTGGGAAGTCTGAAGCTGAATAAATAATGCTATTTTTTTCTGTCTTAAATAGGTTTAGTGAGTGAATGTTGGCATGAAAGGGAGAGCAGAACACTTAAGATTGGAATTGTGTGTCAAATACAGGTTAAGAGGAAGAGTTTGTTAGGGATTTATACTTTTGCATATGCTCTTTAACAGTGTGACTATAACCTCTGTGTGTTTAAGGGTAGTTCCTTCATTCAACCTGGCCAGCCAACTTTTAAAAAATATAATTACCACGTGCCAAGTTGGTTGTGATCCTGACAATAATAAAACAAGGAACTGAAAAGAAGGCCATAGCTATAATTGTTTAATCAATTATCATCCTTCTGACTGAGCTAAACTTTAACAGAGGCAAAAATGAATGAAAAACCCACTGACTTTAAATCACTAAAATGATTTTTGATGTTCTTGCACCAAGGAATAGCTATGAATTTAAATTTTCTTTCAGTTGCAAAACCTCATTCCCTTTGTTCAGCTACCTCCTAGTGAAGCTGTTTGTGAAGAATATGGCCTCCACTCCACTGATATGCCACAGAATCTTTTTACGTAAGTAGGAAGCCACCGCTGTCAGTATTTCCATGTTATAACTCAGGACTATGATGTAACCAGTTAAATGTATGTGGAGAGGGAGGGATGGGGCTAATATTTCTTGGTTTACTCTAATTTTGGCTTACTCTAATATTCTGCTGAATTAGTCACCACATTTAGTGTTCTCAATAATTATACATTATAGGTCAAATTGTGCCCTCAGTTATACCTGTACATCCTCACTGAAGTCAGTGCGAATGCCTGGGTGTAAGACAAGGTAGAATATGGTCCAACTTGAATAAAGAAGTTCTTTTAAATTAAAAAGTACTAACTTTTTTAGAATTTATAGTGGTTAATATAGAAGAGATTTGTGAACAGCCATATAAATGTTTGGGTTTACCGTGTTCTCAAAATCAGTGTCACAGTTGACGCTCCTTGAGGTAGAGAAAGCATGAATGCAGCTTTTTCAGAAGTCAGTGAATGTTGCTCTTTCAGTTGGCTGGAGAGCTTGCTAGCGGTGAACTATTAGCCTTTGCTAAGCTGGGATGTGTAGCAAAGCCACATGTAGGTATTTACTGAAAACATGTAATAGTTTTGGCTTTTAACCTCGTCAGAAATGTTCCTCTATAGAACTAGCATTGACTCTTAAAAGTTTCTGTTCTTCCTTTCTTCTATTGAGTCCCACTCTTACAATATTAATATTAAACAGTATTACAGGCTTCGTTTCCCATTGTGATCATGGTGTTGGAAGGAGTACAACAGATAGACAGTTTTTCTTTGTCAATCAGCGACCATGTGACCAATCAAAGGTACAGTTCTTAATAATATCGCTTATAGTTAGGCTTGGAAGGATTAGATTTTTATCAGTAGAAGATGGTAACATTGATTTCATCATACACAAACCAATAAAAAAAAATTCCATCAAAAATATTCAGAATTTACAGATGGGCAAAATAAGAAAAATGTTGCTTGATAACTTATTAGAGTGTGATTTAAAGATATTTACTTCATATATTTTGACAGTTTGTGTTTTAACGGTTATAAAGCTTTAACTTTTTGAATCTCAGCCTCCACTCTATTTAAATAATTGTCTGATCCCTCCCATAACTTTCTGCAACTGTGAAAATTTAAGTAGATCAATATCTAAATACAGTAAATGCTTAAGACCCCTAATTTTGTATAACCGTGAAAATTTTAATCAATAAAAATTAAAAAATACTTTAAAATAATCAATAATATTGTGTCAAAATTTATTTTAAAAAAGCAATTTCTGCCAACCCTGCTTACAGTTGCTTGATTTCTTCGTTTCTCTTTTCCAGTCTAGACCTAGTAACTGTTGTTACTACTTCTTCCTTTGTATTGATCTAATAAAGGAAAGATATAAATGTTTGATGGTAGGTCAAAAGAGTCCCAGGAAATGACCAGATTAGAAACTTGTACATCTAGGTCTTATCCTGCAAATACTTACTCACTTTAGCCTCTTTATCTACAGTGGGACTATTTGTGTGAGTAAAGGTCTAATCATGTGAATAAGGATTTGCTAGATCACGCTTGAAGTCTGTTTATTACTGCATTAGATAACATGTATCAGTAAAGAATAGAAGTAAGTAATGGTATCTCACTTGTTCTCTGTGTTCTGTGCAGATTTCCAAAGTTGTGAATGAAGTTTACCACATGTACAATAAGCACCAATATCCATTTGTCGTTCTTAACATTTGTGTAGATTCTGGTGAGTTCTTCTAATCAATCTCCATTAACCTTTGTAAAATGCTAGAAATAATAAATATGTAATATATGCAATTGCATAGCTTTAGAATCATTGGGGTTTTAAGTAGCTTTTGGACTAACTAGATGAATAGTTATTATTGTGTTGTGAAGATGCTTCTGATCTGTAATCGGAACATGTTCTATGATTGTTTGTAAACTAACCAGAAGTAACTTTCTATGCCAGTCTAGACCAGGGTGAAAAAGGCAGTCTGCTGGGTAGAATTAAATATTGGGGAACTTAAAATGTCTTACAATGCAGAAGCAGTATTTTTCACCACCATTGCTGGATCTGCAGGTGGTTTAGCAGTGTTGTGTTTGCAGCCACATTATCCATATTACCAGTGGCTTTTGTTGTACTCTGTGAATAAAGAGGGGAAAAATAAGGGAACTTCAGTCCAAGGATGGAAGGAACAAAAATATTCTATAATTTAATTTAATCTGAAATATAATTAATAGCTTTCCTTTATTTTTAGAGTGTGTTGACATCAATGTAACTCCTGACAAGAGGCAAATTTTACTGCAACAGGAGAAAGTTTTGCTAGCAATTTTAAAGACGTCTCTTGTGGGAATGTTTGGTAGCAATGTTAACAAACTTAACATCAATCAAAAACTGCTGGATATTACAGGTACATTAATGTTAACTGTGGAAGTCACTGTGGGTGTGGCCGAGGTTGGAGAGCTCAGAACGATGAAAAAGATGTATTTTTAAAATTAACTTTCTGATAGCAAATATGCCTGCTAATGAAACTGACAAGCTTATTACCAGATTTCTAGTCCATGGTTTGTAGTCAGACTCCAGCAATGCAGAGTATGTTGTCAAGATTGATCTGCCCTTAGTTTCAAACAAACAAACAAACCCCCCCCCCCCCCCCACATGCACACATCACACAAAAGCTTTTCAGGCTTCCTTTATACATCATAAAAAAGCAACTTTGGGTTGCTAGCCTAGGCAAGCCTAGTTTCTTTTTTATATTTTCCTTTGGTTGCCTTTAAGTAAATTTGGTGCTGGCCTATTTGCATCTCAGGAGATGAAGTCACCTAATTATCCACTGATCAGGTATAGCACAAGCATTTGTGGTACCAGGTTCCTCACTGCCCTGCGTTGAATATGAGATTTATTTAAAAAAAAAAAAAAATGCTACTGAACAGCCATTAAATGGTAACAGCTTTCAGCACTGCTAACCAGGTCAATCTGGTGACGTCTGTAGTGGCTTGTTACCAATCTCTCCCTCCCCCCCCTTCTTTGTCCCTTCCCCCAAATGAGTCATTCAGTCCCCCAAATGTTTGATGTTTTTGTTTTTTAATTGCATTTAATGAAAATCTACAATTTTCTCCATTCATATTTTATTAGGTAACTTCAAAAAGATAGTAGCAGAAGAAACAGAAAAGCCTCAGACAGGAATGCTGCTTGATTCTGCAGCCCAGAATCCAAGGGGAGAAGAGAAAAGAGCAATGACTATTGTTAAATTAAGAGAGTCATTCTCTCTCCATCAAATGACAGAGAGCAGTTTTCAGAGCCCTAGCAATGTCGGAAAGCAACACAACTCCCCGGGGAAGAGAGAACTTATGTCATTTCTTAACACTTCAAGTCCTGTAAAGAGTCAAAAGTCCATCTCCAGCAAGGAGCCTGAACATTGGAGGCAGATGGACTCAAATACATACTCAGTTACTAACAGAGATTTGAGGAAGTTAGAAAGTGACACAGATTCTGGATGTGGTAGCACCTCTGCAGAGTCAAATGTTGGGTTTAGTACTCCAGAAGTTGGTAGCTGCCTCAGCAATGAAAGTGCAGGCAGCTCACCTGAAGAAGAGTTCCGTATTTCAAAAGAAGAGCTTCAAAGTGTATGTCTTGAAACTGTCAAACTTAGTGAGGAATCATTGGAATGTGATGCCAAATTTTCAGGGATTGAACATGAATTGACCCAAATGGGTGAACAGAATGAACGGAGTGAGTTACCTCAGCAAGCCAATAGTTTTTCCCCAAATGTGAAGCGTTTTAAAAGTGAGCAAGTTAATTTAAAGGCAGCCACCTGTCCAGAACTGAGAAATGCTGAGAACTGTGCATCAGTGCCACATGTTGATGTACCAATTGAAATTAAAAAGAAAACTGTGCCACTTGAGTTCTCTATGAGTTCTTTAGCAGAAAGAGTAAAAAGGCTAATACAGCAGCAACAGAAAAAGGCAGAAGCACAGAATTATAGAAGATTTAGAGCAAAGATTAGCCCTGGAGACAATAAAACAGCAGAGGATGAATTAAGAAAAGAAATCAGGTATTTGCACCTTCTTGTTACCTTATGTTAACCAAATGATAAACAAAGTTGATGAAAAATATAGGTTAATAGTATTTACAAGAAAGCTTTGATCTGTTTGTTAATTTTGGAGATGTAGGTTTATATATGAATGACAAACCTACATTACTGTGTTAGCACCTTTTTGGCAATTTGTTTAATCAGGTAACTCAAGCTTCTGCAAACGTATAGTTCATGTAGAATATGGAAATGCGCATAATAAACAGTTAGTGCCACACATTTTATAAACTCCTCTTTAGTAATAATCTGGAGTATGTTGAGTGGTGTATCCAAAGAAACACCAAACTTATAATTATTGAGGTATTTCTTTGGTGGTATTCTGCTGAGTGGAGCCCATTATTCATGTTGCCTCTTCTAAAATACTGTAAAGTTTGGGGATCGAGCAGCTTTGGAGATGGACTGACTCAGATGGGGACTGGACAGTGAGGGTCTGAGACACAGATATTCTTGACAGTAAATATTTTGGTTGTCAGTGGTGTGGAGAGGCCTACCCTTTCCTATTGAAAAGGAGGCAGATAGCTCTAAAATCTTTACATGTGAGTTATCACAGTTTATAATCTGTTTGTTTTTCTATATACAGTAAAGAGATGTTTGCAAAAATGGAAATCATAGGTCAGTTCAATTTAGGATTTATAGTAGCCAAGCTGAACTCTGATCTCTTCATAATTGACCAACATGCTACTGATGAAAAATACAACTTTGAGATGTTACAACAGCACAACGTTCTCCAAGGTCAGAAGCTGATAGCGTAAGTGTCTTTAGTGTGTTACTATTAACATTGGTTTGAAACAGCTGGAACCTAGTATAATAAATGGATGTAGTGAAACTCCACTTCCAGTGAAGTAGATTGTAATGCTCTGGAACTTTCAGTGTGCCAAGTGCAGTTTTAGTCATGTTGAACTTCTGTATGATGGGTTGGACCCCCCTTCTGGGATGCCACCTGATGTACTGGGGTTTCATGAGCCCCTCCTGTTCCACCATCCTGGATTCCCTCTCCCTTATTTTGCTGAATTAGGCTCTCCGGCCTCTTGCAGCACACATACACAGGTAGGGCCACACCCAGCTGCAGACACAAATTGAAGTCAGCTCTGTGTGAGAGGATTCACGCATCACTCACGTGCACACCCCTTTTGGGGAATAAACCCAAAATAATACTGTCTTGCACTGTATAAAAAGCTCATAAAAATTCACCCTCTCCCTCAATATGATGAGAGAGATGCACAACTTCTTACCCTCCCCCCCCCCCGTTAGAAATTGCACAAACTGGGTTTAGTAAAAAATTATTAACTACAAAAGGCAGATTTTAAGTGATTATAAGGGATAGCAAATAGAACAAAGCAGATTACTGAGCAAATAAAACAAAAGACATACTAAGCTTAAGATCTTACAGAGACTGGTTTCAAGAAGTAATTTCTCACCCTAAATGTTATTTTAGGTAAGTTGCAGAGTTCCAGTAGCTTAGAGTTCCAGTTATTTCTTCTTACAGACTGGACCCCTGTCTCAGTCTAGACTCACCCCTGCCTTTCCCTTCAGGTTTAGTTCCTTTGTCCCTTCAGGTTCTTTCAGCAGTCCTTCTTCTTGGGTAGGCAATGGAGGAGAGTCCAGATTAACCCCCTCCCCAGCCTTAAAAGGGATTTTCCTAAGGCAGGAAACCTTGGTTTGATCCCCATCCCCCTACCGAGGAAAAGTACCAGCAGTGTCCAAAGTGGTATTTTGTATCAGGTGTTCTTATCACCTGACCTGGTAGTGTCTCAGGAAGGAGTGTGTGTGACGGGTTGGATAACAGAAACCCCCTTGGGGTTGCCAACTGATGTGCCAAGACTACTTCTGCCCCTGTTTTCCTGCCCTGGCAGTTTAGAACTTCAGTGCCCTGCCTGGTTTGAGCCAGACCCGCTAGCCTTCTGCAAACCCAGACCCAGGGTCTGAACCACATCCCCTAACAGCTGTAGGCTTAACTGAAAGCACCTTACAGAAGTGTTCCTGTCTTTAACACCCAGATGTCCAACTCCTAATGGGGTCCAAACCCCAAATAAATTTGTCCAACTCATAATGTCCAACTCATAAATTGTTCGCCCTCTATAACACTGATAGAGAGAGATGCACAGCTGTTTGTCCCCCCAGTATTAATACATACTCTGGGTTAATTAATAAGTAAAAAGTGATTTTATTAAATACAGAAAGTAGGATTTAAGTGGTTCCAAGTAGTAACAGACAGAACAAAGTGAATTACCAAGCAAAATAAAATAGAACACGCAAGTCTGTATCTAAGAAACTGAATACAGATAAAAACCTCACCCAGCAAGCTTCCTTTTACAGACTAGTCTCCTTCTAGTCTGGGTCCAACAATCACTCACACCCCCTGTAGTTACTGTCCTTTGTTCCAGTTTCTTTCAGGTATCCTTGGGGGTGGAGAGGCTCTCTCTTTAGCCAGCTGAAGACCCAATGGAGGGGTCTCCCAGGGGTTTAAATAGACTTTCTCTTGTGGGTGGAGACCCCCTCCTCCCTCCTATGCAAAGTCCAGCTCCAAGATGGAGTTTTGGAGTCACCTGGGCAAGTCACATGTCCATGCATGACTCAATTTTTACCAGCCAAGCCACATTCCTGTGAAAGCTCAGATGTGGATTGGCATCTTCAAGTTCATTGTTGGCTTAAGTAGTTTTTGATTGGGTACTTAATTTGCACTTCTCTCAAGAAGCTGACCGAATGCTCAACTAAGCTAGTTAAAATCAAGCAAGTATACAGCCAATATTCCTAACTTCAAGTACAAAAATGATACATGCATACAAATAGGATTAATAGATTCAGTAGATCATAACCTTTACAGAGATATGTTACATGGCATATGTAGCATAAAACATATTCTAGTTATGTCATATATACAATCATAAGCATATTCCATAAAGCCTTATGGGGGGCACCGTCACAGAGAGATTAGTATCTTCACAGTCTTATTGTTTCTTCCTAATGGCCCATCAAGGCTGTGATGGCCGGTTGTCTGGTGGGTGTCAAAATGTTGTAAATAACTTGAGAAAAGCCTTGAAGCTTAAGGGACAAGTTTAGCTGAAGATTAGTGCAGAATCTTAAGTAAATATGTCAGGAAAGGAAACATTTGGTATGAGCATTTTCTATAAAAGTCTAGCTGGAATCTGACAGAAGAGAAGTGTGCATGAGGAAAGGAGAGTTTTAGGCTTCAGTATATTAAAGCACTTAAGCACATACTTAAAATTTAAGCATGTGTGTAAGTACTTCGGTGAATTGGAATTATAGGACCAGATTCAAAGTCCTCAAAGTTAATCAGAGTCTGTCCATTGAACTCATTTGGCTTTGGATCAGGCCCTTAGAGAGGAAAAGGCAAGCCAAATGCTGGTACTGTGTTTCTGCAGTTCTCTAAAATTTTAAATTCTCCTGAACTAGGCTTTATATCTGTTGTCGTGGCTTGGCAGTTGCAGAACTAAATTTCTGCTGAATTTCAGCCTTGGTCACTCTGTATTAGGATTTTGGAATTTTATAAGCTTAATGCAATGTTTCACAGGAATTTTAATAATCATACTTATGTAGCACCTTACATATTCAAAATGTGTTATCAATATTAATTCCTACAACACCCTTTAAGATAGGTCAGGCTTACTCTTAGAAGTGCTGAACATAAGCCTGGGTAAAACCCAGAGAAACTATGGGGACATGGTTAAGGACATAGTGCCTAAGTGTCAGAGCCAGGATTTAATTGTTTTTAATTCTGTTGTCATATTACACAACTTTGTAATTTGGCTTTAGATATATATTTAATTTTTTCCTCTCTCGTAGGCCACAAAATCTTAATTTAACTGCTGTAAATGAAACTATATTGATTGAAAACCTGGAGATATTTAGAAAAAATGGGTTTGATTTTGTCATTGATGAAGATGGTAAGTTTGGATCCAGAATCACTAGAACTAGAAAAGTTTACAGTTTTCCTCTTCTCACTCGGTAAACAAGATTAAGTTGATAGAAGTTGTCAGTAGTATTGCAAAATAAGGTCTTAAATATTGATGTGCCATATTCAGTGCATACTGTTTTTCTTCTATGATTCTTGAAAATATTTAATGAAAAATTATAGAATGCATATTTGTTATTTAAGAAATTGGATTGATAAAGAGTTATATAGCGGTAAATATACCCAATGGCCTGTGATGGGATGTTAGATGGGGTGGGATCTGAGTTACTACAGAGAATTCTTTCCTGGGTGTCTGGCTGGTGAGTCTTGCCCACATGCTCAGGGTTTAGCTGATCGCCATATTTGGGGTCGGGAAGGAATTTTCCTCCAGGGCAGATTAGCAGAGGCCCTGGGGATTTTTTGCCTTCCTCTGCAGCGTGGGGCACGGGTCACTTGCTGGAAGATTCTCTGCACCTTGAAGTCTTTAAACCATGATTTGAGGACTTCAATGGCTCAGAGATAGGTTTGATACAGGAGTGGGTGGGTGAGATTCTGTGGCCTGTGTTGTGCAGGAGGTCAGACTAGATGATCATAATGGTCCCTTCTGACCTTGAAGTCTATGATTCTATGACTCCTACAGTAATTCTTCTTAGCATGTGGTAGTGACCTAATAGACCCAGTTGCCACTCCAAGAGATATTGAGTTTATTCTTCTTGCATTGCATTAATAAAACCCTTGTTGGAATAACAGGGTTACATATAGGCACACAAATGATCTGATAGAGAAGGGAACTAACAGTTGGGATTATTGGGTTCTCTTTTTGGCCCTAGTACTAACTTGCTCTGTGGTTTTGGGCAAATCACTTAACAGCTAAGTGCATCATTTTTCATCTGTAAAATGGGGATAATACTTGTTTATGTCAGAGTCTCAGAGCAAAAATCACTATGTAGTGTAAAGTATTGTGTGCCGTAGAGGAAAATCTGTTATCCCTTGTGGCATTTTTCAAGAATATACAGGCCAGGCCAGGCCATGCACCATTATGCATTTTTAAATTTCAAGGGTTGTTTTTTTTTTTGTTTTTGCCTAAAATAGCAATGGTAATTATCAAACTTTTACAAACAATCTAATTATTTTTAGTTACACAACTTCAAAAATAACTTTAGACAGTCAGCTCTTTCATGCTGTCCAGTTTTTTAAATGTTAGAATTTTTGTAAAATTAGAACATCTCTCAAAAGACTGCTAATTAAATTTTAGTACTCCATGTAGGGATCATTATGGATTGACTTATGGAAGGAGCATGTTTAAATTTTTACTTATTTGTCAAACAATAAACAAAATGATATGTTCACTTGCATTGATAAACTGTTTTCTCTCTTAAATATTTTTCCTTTTTAAAAAACTCTTCCAGCTCCTGTAACTGAAAGGGTTAAGTTGATTTCCTTGCCAACAAGCAAAAATTGGACTTTTGGTCCACAGGACATAGAGGAGTTGATTTTCATGTTAAGTGATTGCCCAGGAGTCATGTGTAGGCCCTCCAGGGTCAGACAGATGTTTGCTTCTCGAGCTTGTAGAAAATCCGTAAGTGCTGCATTTTATGTATATTTACTAGTATACACTGTATATTTAATTGGACTGTATGTTGCTAGTGGATTTTTGGCACCTAACATCCTTGGTCCTGATCCTGCTCTTTTGTCCCAGTGTAAATCAAGAGTAACTTCACTGAAGTCTCTAATTATACCAGTTCTAGTACAGCTAAGGGCATAATTGGGCCCTTTGTATATGGTCTTAAATTAGATTTTGATTGTCCTGTAGGTCTCTTTATTTTAATGTCTTGCACAGTATCTTGTCTGCTGTTGTAATTGGAGAAGTACAGCTTTTGTGCAGCAATTTGCCATAAGGGAGAAAGAAAATATAATTGTTAAACTTTGTTTGCATTTTTGTTCACAGGTGATGATTGGAACTGCACTTACTGTAAATGAGATGAAGAAATTGATCACCCACATGGGTGAGATTGAGCATCCTTGGAACTGTCCCCATGGAAGGCCAACTATGAGGCACATAGTCAATTTAGATCTAATTTCTCAAGAATAGCAGACCCTTGTGTGTATTTTATTAGTGTTTTTTTACTTTTAATTCATTGGCAATGTTATTAATCCACTTCTCTTTGAATTACAGATTTTATCATAAAACTTTTTTATTTTGTCAAAGAAGTGACCGTTTTAGCCACCATTTTGCATATTTAAATTTACAATTTGCATATTTAAATATTACCTGAACAACACAGGCATCCTGTAATCTTTCTTTCTTTATTACTCCTATATAAAGACGTACCAGAATTTACTTGTAAATACATTCCTTTTGTCATGGCTGGCCTTGCATATTACTTTTTTTTTTTTTTTTGGCAGCTGAGATACTTAAAAAATAAACTCTTTTATATGGAAGTTCAAGACTTGAGGTGAACACTCTTTATAGAGACCGTATTATGGTATGACAAAGTAAAATTATATCTCATAGGCTATAGTGCCTCTTTGTAACGTTTCAAATAAATCATATTTGATGTTTAGGTGAAAGTATTAAATCATATTTTTTTCTTTTCACTATTAATTGCAATTCTGTGTTGTCAAGGTTTTTCTGATGTTCAGTTTAATGTTTAGTAGTGAGAAACATTAAACACTGGTGTTAAGGAGAGGATGGAATAGAATTGTGTACCTCTGACATCCACCTCTGCCTCTTAAGCAGTATCTTACCGAGCCTTACTCCATAAACATTCTTTCAAGAAAAGATTCCTTTTCTGAGAATGAAAGCAAGCAACCATCCGATCCCCCACCACCAATGGTAAGGAATAAGGAAGGCTATCCTCAAATTAGGAGCTTCTTTCACTGTAGAAACAAAGCAGTTATTATATTGGTTACTTTGGTGCCAGGAGGCCAAATCCTGGGCTTATTGAAAGTCAGTGACAAAACTCTGACCTTGGTGGGACCAAGAAAAGTGTTTTTGTTTACATCGGCGTGTTACGTGCTATTTTTAGAGGAGGATGTTTGCCACCTTGCTTTTGTCCTTGCTAATGGATAGCATGTGGGACTGCAAGGTAGAAGATGTGCATTCTCTTCCTGGCTATGTTATTGAATAGTGTGAAGTTGGGCAGAATCTACTTAAATCTACCTCTATTTCTTAGTTTCCCTGTATGTGATGTGGGCATGATGCTGTACCATGAATAAGTACTCCAGTCTAAGCTTATCAGGGTAAGGGCTGAACAGCTGCTAAGTATCCAAACGTCTTCCAAAAGGCAGGTTGGGGGCTAGAGCCAGCTTCCTTTACTGTAAAACCTCGTGTATTGCAGAAATAACCTAAAACCATCATGGTGGTGCAAAGAAACCAAAAGGAAACATTGGGACAGGGTCGGGACCACTAGAAGAAAAATACCTCCCCTCGCGCCTGCCTGGCACCAGCTGTGCTGCAGTCCCTGGGGTAGAAAAAACGTGCCTCCGAATCTGCCATGGGCATTGCTGCTAGCTGGGAGCCAGAGGCGGCGGGGCAGGTGGGGAGGGGCCATTCCAGCAGCAGGCCGGGGCCGCTGTAGTAGGCGCGCACAGCCCGCCGGAGGGGATTGTACTATCCCGGTACTTGGGGAAGGGGAAATTGGCGGCGGTCCCTTTAAGGAGACGAGTGAGTGGCTTTCTGCCCTGCCGGCGGTTACTATGGTTACTGGCGCCGGGCGTAGGACGCGGTGGCAGGAGCCGGAGGGACGGGCCCCGAAACAGATCGTCCTCGCCACCCTCCGCTTTGCGCAGAGGAGCCCCCGGGCGTTGGCCGGAACCCTGGGGACCTAGCAGGGGGGCCCGGGCTTCCCGCTGGGTGGTGGGCGACCTAGCCAGCGTGGAGGGGAGCCAGGAGCTTCGTGCTGCCCGGCCAGCCGTCCTGGGGGCTGCTGCATGCTGAGCGCGCCCGCCAGAGACCCTCGGGCGCAGCTGTTCCTAGGCATCCCATCTTGATTTTTCTTCCCGGTTTGTTGTGGGTGCGGGAGGACCGAGAATCCAGTGATGATACAATCGCCTCGGGTGTCTTTGCAAATGTAGCTGAGGAGTCGTGGGTAAATTGCTATCTCCTTCTAGAGAAGTTTTCTAGCTTGGAGAAATTAGTTTCAGGAATCTCCACATCCTGCTAGCTGTAACAGAACCGCAGCTTGGGCTTGCAGGAGGTTTGTAATTGTCCACCATCTTTTTAACTAATATAATTTTACACTTGCTTTAACCAAATACCCACGAGGGTTTAATGAGTGTGTTTTTAATTGCCCCTGAATCATTCCTACCTAATAGAGCATGTAATATTACTGCCTTACAGAATCAGGAATACTAAGCCATGAAGATTTAACCACGAAACAGTGGGAGTCATGATTCTAGACCACCACATGGTTCTGTGATATTTTTTTTTTTCACATAATCCTCTGGGGTCACAAATAAGTGGCATTACCTGATTTCCATAAACTGTCATGTTGTGTGTTATAGGTATCAGGTGAATCTGTACCCCATTATTTCCCCAAAAAGTATTAGTGGAATCTAGTGCATTCCTGCCACCCTCATTTCCCTAGAACAGTGGTTCTCAACCTTTCCACACTACTGTATCCCTTTCTGATTTGTCTTGTGTACCCCAAGTTACATTTCACTTGGTTACACAATCAGACATAAAAATACAAAAGTGTCACAGCACACTGTTATTAAAAAAAATGCTTACGTTCTCATTTTTACCATATAATTATAAAATAAATCAATTGGAATATAAATATTGTACTTACATTTCAGTGTATAGTGTATATAGAGCAGTATAAACAAGTAATTGTATGAAATTTTAGTTTGTACTGACTTTGCTAGTGCTTCTTATGTAGCCTGTTGTAAAACTAGGCAAATATCTAGGTGAGTTGATGTGCCCCCTGGAAGACCTCTGTGTACCCCTAGGGGTACGTATATCCCTCGTTGAGAGCCACTGCCCTAGAAGCTCATGAAACATCTAACACTTTTACTTTAAATACTTTTAGGAAATGGTTGCAGTTACCATACAGCAATAAAACTTTCTAAAAATATTGTTTTTAGGGGCAATGAGGGGAGAGAAATCAGATTTTTATCATGTTGTTTGCTTTTTATGTTTTCTTTTTCAGTTAAATGAGTTCAGATTTTGAAAACTAAACCTCTGACATAAAAAATAGGCAAAAGAAGCTAAAGCCTTTTGTTCAGAAAAACGTAGCTTTGAGGCAATTCAGTGGCAATGGCTAAAGATAAGAAGAAAGATGGCAAAAAAACAGAGAAGTTGGCACCTGCCCCTCCTCTTCCACCTGAGCCTTCATTAGAAGGTATTTCTTCAGTTCAGCTGTCATGTGTCCAAACATCATTGAATCAAGCGGAGGAAGCACAAGCAAGCCCTTTAGAATCCCAAGAAGAATCAAAAGAGATGGAAGAACCTCTGATCCAAGAAGCAGCTCAGTATTATGAGGAGCCTATTCTAACTCAACTTATTGTAGAAAAGTATGTTAAAACATGTCAGTTTAGTTAAAAACACATCCACTAGATGAGGACTTACTATTTAAGTACCCGTGGTGTGCTTGGTATTGTACAAAACATACTCATAGACATGGCTCCTGCCTTGTGGAGTTTAGAGTCCAAAAGGCAGATAGACATCAGACACAAATGCACTGCAAGACAAAGGGTAGTGGTAACTAGAATGTGTGTGTATGCACAAAGTTGTCTGCTCCATTTAAGACCCACTGTGTGGTAGAACACCAGCAGACTGGCTGTGCAAGGGGTGTTGGCATAAATAACTGAAAAGAGGGTGCCAGTGGGGATGGGCCTACATGATTAGAGTTCAAGTGGCCTTAATACCCCATAATAGCAGTGCTTATTATGGATGGAGAGCTATATTGCAGCCCTGTGCCCTGGCTCTAGAATCCGGCTTCCCTACCTCATTCACACTTCACTTGCATAAAGCCTGATTCTTCTTGCTTTATTTGCGTAAAATGAATTTCACTGTAAGTGTACATGTAATTTTCTATATAAAGTGAATACACTAGTGTAATTACATAATATTTGGTGCTGCTTATCATTTAGGGTGAGGTGCATAATGCGCATGGGGGTACCCACTTCCTGCCAGTACTTTGGTCATGAAAGGGGAGCAAGCCTGATGTTCCACCCAGTAGCAAAATACAGTATATGCTTTCACCCCACCTCTTCCAGAATGGGAGCTAACAGATGCTAACAATGTAATTTGGGTTTTGTCGGAAAGTAATAGTCATTATTTTTAACTTCTGTTGTTTCTGGTTTACTTGTAGTGATTTGATTATTTCATCATTAGTTTGTTTTCTTTGTAGCTATGAAGGAGAAAAAGTCCATGGATTATATGATGGAGAAGGTGTAGCATATTTTCAGGGAGGAAACGTATACAGAGTGAGTAGATCAGCATTCTGTTTATGGGTACATCTTTGGCAAGGCACTAAGGGTACGACTTCACAGCCTGTGGCAGCAAGGCTCCAAGCCTGGGTCAACAGACTTGGGCTTGCGGGGCTTGTGCTACAGTGCTAAAAGTAGCTGCATAGACATTGCAGCTCAGGGGGTTGCATGGGCTTCAGTGCCTGAGTTCCAGCCTGAGCTACAAGGTCTACACAGCTATTTTTAGTGTGGTAGCGCAAGCCCTGTGAGCCTGAGTCTGTTGACTCAGGATTGGAGGCTTGCTGCTGCTTGCTGTGTAAATGTACCCAAAATGTAATGGGAAAATTCTTTCCCTGGAGGAGGACATGCTGCTACTCCCTTTGACTTCATTGGGAACTGCACAGCTAAAATGTATGTGTTTTGAATAGTGGATTCTGTAGTTTCTAAGGGCTGCTGACATTCAAAACCTAGTTCTTTTAGTGCTGATAGTTAGAGGGGGTTTAATTAGAACATGTTACTTCTCCTCAAACTACTTAATAGCTATAGACCTAAGTTGTGATAAAGGAATAAAAACAATAGTATGTGTATTATTTTGAAGGGCATGTTTTCCGAAGGGCTCATGCATGGACACGGGACTTATACATGGGCTGATGGAGTGAAGTATGAGGTAAAGTGCAATGTAAATAATTTTAAAGTATCATACAGCTGATTACAATCTATACATGCAAATTATAGGAAAGCATGTAGGTTTGATGATTGCAGGTGGCAATAGCAAACTTATTGTAGTGGCTGTGTATTTAATTACATTTTCTGTGTTCTTTAAATTTGAGTTAGTTGTGTTTTTTCCTGTTTGTGCACTGTGAACAGGTGCCTTTCCCAGCTTGCTCTACAAACACAGTGCATGCACTGTAAAGTCCAAACTTGCCTCCTTCCTGCGGTTTGGCTTTTTTACAAAAAAAAAATCAACAATAAGATAACATACTGTGCAACTCAGAACTTCTCCTTGGGCTTGGCTGCTCCTAGGGCCCTTCCTTCAGGACAGCTCAGCCCACACCCTAGATACTGTCTCCCACAAACGTTTACTCTCATCTCCCTTACATCCAGGAGGAGTAATGAGTACTGCTGTCTCACTTGAGAGAGTAATCAATTTATAATTTAATCTCTTAGGGGAACTTTGTTAAGAATGTGCAGATGTATAATGGCAGTTACACATGGCCTGATGGCAGCATGTATGAAGGAGAGGTGAAGAATGGAGTCAGGCATGGCTTTGGCATGTACAAGTGTGGCACCCATCCAGTTTCATACATTGGCCAATGGTGTGAAGGCAAAAGACATGGAAAGGTAAATAAGAAAAGCACTGATGAAAGTATCATCTGGACCAGTGACATCTGGGATGAAAGACAGAGGGTTAGCACAGGGCTTCTGCATCACTTTTGTGGGGGACTTAAGTGGGACTCAACTGGTACATAAGCCTTGAATTATCCTAATGAAGTATCTCTGATGTAGCATATGTTAATTAAAATGAGTGGTCCTGGTGGGACAAGGCCTTCTTTTCTATTAAAAGGGATGCATTGTGGGAACACCCCAACTTTCTGCTTTAATATTAACTAGTAAATATATATGTTACCTGCCCTTTTAGGAAGCTCGAATTAGATGGTGACCAAGCTGATCAAGAGGTGAAGAACCAGAGGCTGTTTCATAAATAGTGGCAATAATGGCACAAAATACTTTGCTGAAAGAGCAGTTAGCCAAATCCTGCTCCCCAAATGTGCTGAAGATAGTAGCTTAAGTATGCCAATAATAATTATGACAATAGCTAAGTCTTTAGTCTAAGTACGGTGGGATTAGCATGCAGGCCTAAATTTTCAAAAAAGCTAGTGATTTTGTGTTCCCAAATTCAGATACCTTAAATTGGCCTTATTGTAAGAGGTGGATTCTCAGCATTTTCTGAAAATCAGGCCTCTTTAAGATGTTTCAAGTTGGACACCAATAAATTGAGGTACCTAAAATCACTGGTCACTTTTGAAAATGTAGGCCCTTGCACATCATTTCTAAGAGGCACTTGAATAGCACAGGCTGCTCTAGATGTTCACCAACAGGCCAATCTGGACGCTCACTTCTGTGTGGTTGTGGAGTTTTTACTCTATCATAATCATACAGTAGCTCCTCACTTAACGTTGTAGTTATGTTCCTGAAAAATGCGACTTTAAGCGAAACAATGTTAAGTGAATCCAATTTCCCCATAAGAATTAATGTAAATGAGGGGGGTAGCTTCCAGGGAATTTTTTTTCACCAGACAAGACTATAATATATATAATAATACACACACACACACACACACACACACACACACACACTATAAGTTTTAAACAAACAATTTAATACTGGTACACAGTGATGATGATTGTGAAGCTTGGTTGAGGTGGTGAAGTCAGAGGGTGGGATATTTCCAGGGAATGCCTTACTGCTAAATGATGAACTAGCAATTGGCTGAACCCTCAAGGGTTAATTCTCACACTCTACAAGGCAGCAGGAATGGAGGGAGGGGAGAGAGCATTGCAGACAGAAACACACACTGTGTGTGTGAGAGAGAAATACGCATTTCCCCTTTAAGTACACTGCCTTGTTAATTAGATCAGCTTGCTGAGACCGCAGCTGCTGCTGCCAGCAAGCTCCCTCTGTCCTGAGCCCTGTCGTGTGTCCCCCCTGCTCTATGGAAGATGGGGTAAGTGGGGTGCAGGAGCAGGGGGGAGGGGGACACCCTGACATTAGTCCCCCTCTTCCTCCCCCCCCGCACAGCAAGCAGGAGTCTCGGGGAGGAGCTCCAAGGCAGAGGGCAGGAGCAGCACATGGCAGTGGGGGGAGGGACAGCTGCAATTGCTAGCCTGCTGGGCAGCTGCTGCACAGAGAACTTAGGGGAGCGGGGAGCTGATATGGGGGCTGCTGGTCCACCCTGGTTCCAAGCCCCCACCAGCTAGCTGCAACGGGCTGCTCTTCCTGCAAGCAGTGGAAAAAGCAGGCGGCTGCTAAACGACGTTAGAAGGGAGCATTGCACAGCTTTAAATAAGCATGTTCCCTAATTGATCAGCAACGTAACAACAAAACAATGTTAACCAGGACGACTTTAAGTGAGGAGTTACTGTACTACTTGAGGGTGTTACAACAGTGTATTAGTGGATGTTTGTACAGAGTTTGAAATATGTAAAGCTCTATAAGGACTACATTTTATTATATATTTATTCAACCTTCCAGAATGTTGTCCTTGTTTCTGCTCAGTCATGAGCAGTGGGAATCTTTGAGTATCAGATGTGTCTCAGAATCCTTTGTCACATTTGTCATGTTGCCTCATTTGAAGCATGTCTGTAACTGGTACAAAGGATTCTGGGGTACATTTGAGATCTGTTCTTAAAAGTACCTATTGCAGACAACTGAGCAGACCAGAAACACGATATGGAGGAAGAAATTACACTGACAGAACTGTCCAGAGGAAGAGAACAGAACAATTAGGGCAGCATCCCAGTTGTGTCCTATGCCTTCTGAAGGATGCCATTGCAGAACTGGCTCTAGAAGTTAATGTGGAACTCTGGATGAGTCAGAGTACTGCTGCTTTATCTCCATCTGTTTACTGTAGTTAATAGATTCTGAGGTCAGAAGGGACCACAGTGATCATTTAATCTGACCTCCTGCATAACACGGGCCATACAACTTCATTGAAATAATTCCTGTTTGAACTAGAGCAGATCTTTTAGAAAAACATGCAACCTTGACTTAAAAATTGCCAGTGATGTAGAATCCACTCCAACCCTGATAAATTGTTCCAGTGATTAATTACCCTCACTGTTAAAAATTCATGCCTTATTTCCAGACTTAGTTAAGTCACAGCTATAGCAGATTCAGGATTCAGGCCAGGACATGGAACTCAAACCGCTTTAGTGGCACTGATGAATGATCTCCTCCTGTCAGAGGACAGATGTCCATTCTCATCCTTCTGGGCCTGTCTGCAACGGTCAGCAGACCATGAGGTACTGCTGTCTCACTTGAGAGAGGTTGCAGGGGCCCAGGGTAATGTGCTGATATAGTTTGAGTTCTCCCTGGAGGACTCAAACTTTGTAGTGATGAGGAAACTGCACCTCCACCCACTAGTCCACTCACTTGTGGAGTCCCAGAAGGATCATTTCTCTCTCTACAGTCCTTTTCAACATCTACATGCAATCACTAGGTGAAGTGGTCAGATGTCAGGAACTCAAGTGCCAGCAATATCTAGATGACACACAGCTCTACCTATTCCTCACCACATACAACTACACCACTACCACCAAGATGGCCTTCAACTCATGAAGAACAGCAAGCTGAAACTGAACCCAAGCAAGACAAGTGATGCTGGTGGGTAGAGGAAAGCATTTGGAAGAGCCTGCAGCCATGGTGTAATCTCCTTTGGTTGAAGATACATACCCACAAATACTCAATTTGGTCTAGGAATACTCTTGGATTACTTGCTGATGCTGCACTCTCACATAGCTGCATCTGCAAGTAATGCTATTTATCGTCTCCAATGGCTAGGAGACTCCATCCTATACTGGCAGATGATGACCTGACCTCAGTTATTCACACCTTACTCACTTCTCGGCTGGACTACAGCAGTGTGACAAACCTGGGCATGAAGTTTTCAGCACCTAGGAAACTCCACTAGTGGAGAACCGCACAGTGTGTCTCCTCCGCAACATAGGTCACTGCAAGCACATCAGACCTGTCCTCCACTTTCTACATTGGCTTTCCACAGAATTTTGAATTAAATTCAAGGTCTTGGTCCTTCTCTTCAAGGCGCTCCATGGCCTTGGCCCAGGATATTTAAAGAATGCCTAAAGCTCTGGGATGCAGGCCATGGTCTCTTCTAGCACAGTGGAACTCTGCAATAAGTGTAGAGCTTGTCTGTGTGGGAGACAGAACTTTCTTGGTAGCTGTGAAATGAACTCCCCCAGGAACTAAGGATCATCATTGCGCTCCAAGTATACGCGTTTCTTTGACCTTGCCTTCTTTAACATAAATCATAGCAACACATGTTAAAAACAAAACAAAAAACAACCTACCAAAACAAAACACTTCACTGCAAATGCTTCTCCCGGTGGGGAGAAGAGGAGAGAACAAACACATAACCAATGTAATTCATATCACTTGATGCATTACTGAAAGCTGCTCACATACTATGGTGATAAGGGCAGTATAAGAACCTATATAGAATAGAATAGATTGGTGAAAGCATTCCCAAAGGGTTTGAGGCCACTTAGCATTGTTTGGCTAAATGTAATTTTTAACATTTTTGAACACCTAAATGCTTGGTCTCTCTTAGTATGTAGCTAATGTTGGTGAAAATAACAGGATATCATTTTTTTAAAATTTTAGAGACTCAGTTGCTTTTAACATAAATTGAGTCTGTTTTTTTCTTAGCGACTGCTGAGGGAATGTTTGAATACAAGTGGTAATTGGTATATTTGGCATATACAGGGGTGATGACAACTTTTTATTGGGGGGGGGGAGCTAGAATTAAAAAATAATAAAATTAAAGCTCTTGAATATCACTTTGTGTAGTTTTGTACCATAACTAAATTTGTCCACTTTTAATAAAGAGAGGAAAAACAAGCTTCTTATTTCAAACTCTGCTTTTTCTTTCTTAATCCAATCCTTAAATTTTGGGGTGAGCTGAAGTCCACCCAAGTTCCCACTTGTCTATGTCCATGGTATATAATGTTACCTGAAAACATTTATGTGAATATTTAGGTATTGATTAATTAAACCGATCATACTCTTTGTTTCAGGGTACCATTTATTATAATCGGGAAGGTACTTCCTGGTATGAAGGTGACTGGGTAAACAACATCAAAGATGGCTGGGGGATAAGATGGTAGGTATAACATGTTTGTTCAGCACATCTTCAGAATTAATTTATTTTTATTTGGCACACACAGTCTAATCCTTTGTTCCATGTACTGGGCCTGATTCTCTACTGCCTTGCAGTTTGTGTAGTCATTCAGAGGTATACAAAAGGGTGAAAATGCTACCAACTCAGAATGGTAGAATTTTATATTTATCTTGCCCCTCTTTGCACGGCTATACCAGGCCTAGTATATGGCTTTAATTTTTACTTGGGTAAGCCTTTTTCTTCTTCATTCCTGCAAAGAAAACAACTAAAGATAAAACAATTAAAGACTGGCAGCAATAAACTGAAACATTTCTTTAAAAGAATTCTTCTTGATTGCATGGCAACACCCCTCATTCCCCCCTCACAAACAAATGAATTATTTTGTGGGATTGTGCATGAGAAGGTGTTCTGGTTGATTGTTTATGGCATGCTATCCTCAGACAAATTTTAGGATAACTGAGATTTTTGGTAATATCTTCTGAGGTTTGACAGAATGTGAAGTCTTCATGCACTGACATCAGACTTCACCACACAAATGCTGATGTGGATAAATTGATAATTGGGGGAGTTGGTCAGCAATGTTTACATTTTTTACGTCTGTACTCTGTTAGCTGATCCAGAGCACAGCCTTCTAAACCTACTGGACACCTTCCTTCTCCAGTTACAGACAGCAGGTTAGCTTTCTCAAGACATGCCAACAAAGCAGGATGTCAGTCCCTAGTTTTTTGTGTGTTGGAGTTTGACTTCAAAAGATACACGCTGAGCCCAGTTTTCAAAGTCTGCTAAGCCAGTTGCTCTGAAGTTTTGCATGTCCCCGAGACCTTTGAATTATTGGAGTCTTAATATATTATAATTGATATTTATTATTAAGTGTAGTCAACTGGGAATGTTTTCCTTTAGGTAGTATATATTGCAATCATAAACAAAGGAAAAATCAGAATGTAGTAGTATCAACATTGAAAATCTATCCCAGTATTACTGTTTTTTCCCAGCAACAAGATGTAACTCTTGTTATAAATCGGTGGATTTAGGCACCTAACTGCCATTGTACCTTGTTAGTGTATATGATAGCTGAGTAATTAACTTCCTTATTCATTTGGTTTCTTGTAGTTATAAATCTGGAAATATCTATGAAGGTCAATGGGAAAAAAATGTGCGCCATGGGGAAGGACGGATGAGATGGCTGACGACTAACCAGGAGTATACTGGACAGTGGATAAATGGCATACAGGTACTACACCACTTTAATTCAATACCTGACTCTTACACCGGTAAGATTAGATGCATCGATTCATACAGGAGTAAAGAAGCTCAGTATGATTCTGCTAATTGTAGATACAGGAGTGTTTTACTCATAAATTGCTTTTTATGTTATTAGTTATAACTAGCAAAAGTCCAATATTAAACCATGCTGCTGACTTGTTTTTATGAAAAGGTAACTTAATTTTACACACCAACCAAAGGAAAATATAAATTCTTCCCATAATAAAAATTAAATCTTTTTGGCTGCAGGATATTTAGAAACAGGCTTTAGAGTGAAAGCTTAGGGTTGGTGTAAGTGGCGGGGGGGCTTACCCAGTCCAGCACTGGACTGTGCCACTACCTCAGTTCCCCCTTCTTGGGCTTTCCTAAAACTGGACCCAGCCATTCAGAAGTCAGATAACACCCCTTCTTGGGGTCTGGTTTATTAAAACAACAACATAGTTAAAGTATCAATTTAAATCAAAACAAATCTTTCCCTGACTCTACATTTCCTTAGGCTGGACTCAACTGTTCTTTCCCAAAACCCAGCTTCTGCTGCCTGATGTTTCCTCAAACCTCTTCCTTGGGAGACTTCTGCTCCTGCCTCTCCATCTGGCTGGTGTGGAGTTCCCCCTTCTAAGTCCTTTCCCCTGACCCTGGGTCCCTTTCAGGAGTCTTCTTACTCCCTGCAGGTCTCCCTCCCTTCCTGAACTGAGCTGAGTAGACTCCCTTTTATTAGTCTTAAAGCCTATTATGTTGGGGAGGCAGCTGGCAAGGTGGGTCTGAGCCTAACTCTCTTACAGGGCCAGTCTACCCAATGATGTTTCTCCCCACTCCCCAGTTAGTTATATAGAAACAGGTTTTATATTTCATATAAACTTCAGTGAAAATAAAACTGTTTACATATGCAGGTCATTTGTATAGTTGATTTTATTTATGCTAATGTAGACCTCACTTAGTTAATTCTTATAGCTTAGTATATTAATTCAGTATTTTAAGACAGTTAAAAGTGAAAATATCACCTGGTCTGAGTGGTGACCTGAAGATCTAGCTCCCCAGTGTCCCCTCCTGTGAAAGAACCCATGGAAGCAGGCTGGGGTTGGCGTAAAACTCCATTAGATTCCCCTCACCAAGTCTTCCCCCATCATTCTGTTGGGGTAAGCGTGGGGGTGAGCTGCTTCCTTTTCACCCCCACATAAAATGGGCAGAGAGTTTGGCCTCCAGAGCAGCACAGCTCTCCTAAGAACTGGTTCTGGGACCCTGCCCTGGCTGCTTGGCAGGGCGCACAGACCAGGGAATGACATCTCTAAACTGTGGCCCATTTTCTATAGGAGACCAGCCAGTGAAGGCTGCCTGGAGGATGTGTTGAATTAGTTCATCCCCTGAGTGCTGCTATAATGCCTCCTGGTGGGCTTTATGTCCTGAGTTACCTGGGAGGAGCTAAGGTAACCTGGGGCTAAATCAAGCCCATTTAGCTGAATTAGCAACGGTAACCCTAAAACAAAACAAAACAAAGTCTAGGTAGTTCCATTAGACCTGCACCAATAGTAGCTCTTTGGAAAGTTCTTGTAATGGCTTGTTTTTTTTCAGCATGGGTATGGTACCCACTCCTGGTTTCTGAAGAGAATACCTGGGTCTCAGTATCCTTTGAGGAATGAATATGTAGGGGATTTTGTAAATGGGGATCGTCATGGACATGGAAGGTTCTTCTATGCCAGTGGAGCAATGTATGATGGAGAATGGGTTTGCAATAAAAAACATGGCATTGTGAGTATCGACAAGTGATGGGGGGGGGAAAGAAAAAGATCAAAATGCAATTAGGGCTCAGTCTGTTCTGTATAGCAAATGTCTAGGTAGCTGTAAGGAAAACCATGTTTTCCTTAGTGTATTGGAATGCACATATTGATGTCCATGCCCAATGAAGTTGATAGGATCCCTTCCACTGACCTCAGTGGACACTGGATAAGTTCCAAGTGGAGGAACATGGCTTGTATATGGTGAAATGTATTTTAACATAAAGCTTTTCAGTGTAATAGGTGTGTCTGATATTATCAGCCTTTTGGCTGATAAATGGCCTTTGTCTTCTGTTGGCCTTCTGGCTAAGGTCACTTTTAATGTCTGATGCACCTTCTCACAGGGGTGGACTCTAGCTAATAGGTTGTTTCCATCTCCAGCTATGGTGATATGGGGACAGACTGTTAAAGTATGTTGAAAAGCTGTAAACAATTTTAAGCATAGTGAAAAGATCCTTATTCCTCAGATGTTTCAGAGTAAAACATTTAGCACTTATATAGCACAGCAGCAGATTTTCATTGGTTGATCTCAAAGTACTTTACACATGCAGATAAGTATCATCCTTCACTTTGCACTGTCTCATATATTGCAGTTTAAACCTGATTTAGATCAGAAGGAAATCCAAGTGCTTGCAAACATATTTATTTTCTAATGATCTTTTACTAAATGTGTACATTTACATCAAAATGAAACAAAAGAGCCTCTCTCTCTCTCTCCCTTCCTCTCCCCCTCTTGCCCACCACCCAGGGGAGATTTGTCTTCAAGAATGGGCGTATTTATGAAGGGGAGTTTATAAATGATCAAATAGCAGAGTACCCAGCTTTTCAAGTGGATGCAATGAATACGCAGGATCTGAGTGGCATTCGTACACAAAGTCCCTTTGGCACTGGTGAGCAGTTTGAAGCGATGGTGGGGAAAGTAGATACTTTCTAGTCAGATAGTTCACATTTTATAAAAATTACACATTTATTGTGTGAGACTGTTCTGTGTTCACTGAAGAATCATACACATTTCCCTATGAAGGCTCATTGATAGATCAATGAGATATTTTAATTACTAATGCAAGGTTTCACAGGAAATTGCAGTTTTAAATCGTAATGTGTTCATAAAAGAATTAAAATTTAATATCATAAATGGCAATTGATTTCCTGTTGGTTTAGTTTCTCTAAGTTCCTTTGCACAAGCCCAGACAGTGGTGACAGGAAAAAGCAAAGCTCTTATGTTGTTATTCCTCCTATAAAAGTGCTACTTGGCTGGCTGCTCAGTTCAGAAATAGAAAAGTAAGGCTTGTCTGTACTATATGGTCATTTCAGCAGCACAGCTATGGCGTTGTAGCTATGCCGCTGTAGCTCTGTCATGTAAATGCTTCGTACAGGGACGGTAGGGGTTTTTCTGTTGCTGTAGATAATCCACCTCCTCAACTGTCAGTGAAGCATTCTTCCATTGACTTAGCCGCGCCTACACCAAAGCTTAGCATAGCTATGGCACTTAGTACACTTCATGTACACCAGAATTTTAAGTGTAGACCAGGCCTAAGGCTTTCACTCTGTTCTGGACCTTGCAATGCCTGCCCTAGACAGAGAATGATGTAACGCACGCACATGCATAAGATTAGGGGAGAAAAATCCTGAGGTGTGGCCAAACTGGATAGGGCAAAGGTCAGTGATATGTGTGTGCAAAGGTGATTTTAAAGTTCATCTTTGCACTGTCCTGATTTGGCAGCAGCTGTGTACGTATGGGTCCCCCTCAGATAAATTTGTATTTTTTGAGTTTATGCCTATATTCTCTCAGTGTAAACAGAGTTGTGTTTTTCATAACATTTTACAGTTCCCTTTTAATAGTTTTATAAAATATGATTTCCTAACAAAGATTTTTTTAACAAGGTCAACTTCTTCCACCCACCTTACACCCAGGAAAAAATGTTGTTTAATTACGTATTCCTCTTTATTTCCATGCTTCTTTTTTGTTCCATTTGGAAGACTCTTTAAAATGAGTGAGTTCTCATCCAAGCCACATCCTTAATGCATCTAGACACACTTGGAAACACTGCAACATGGAAATTTAACAAGACATGATGTTAACATGTTTTGTTGGACTTATGGAAGGTGGATGTGTGTCTTTAATATGTTAAGATAATGTTAAACAGTTAAATTTTACCAACTGGGGGTACTATTCTTCTCTTCTTTAAGTCAATGGAACTTGGAACAAGATAATTGAGGATATTATTTTATCTTTGTACATATTTTATTTTTATTTTATTATCCAAAGATAAATTGTTACTTTTGTTACTTGGTAGAAACCATCAGAATAGTTGATGGCCCAGGAAATACCTCTGTGTTCGGATCAAACATTGAACTAGACATATCTTCATTGCTGAACTTGTTTCCAGAGAAAGACAGACAGGAAGAAATGAAACAGGTAAGAGCCTGCACACTGCTGACGTTTTTCAGTTTTGTTGCTGATATGTTTCACATTATTTACTTTATTTTATTTGTGTGTTCTATACAAGTCTTTGTATTAAGCTATGATCTGAAAGTCTGAAGGCAATAAAAACCAACAGAAGCAAATGGACAGAGCAGTGCCAAAAGGGTGATGTTCTGTGCTGTTGAATGTTCCATAAAAAGCATTTTAAACAGGTCACATTAACTTTACTGAAAAGGCATTCAATATCCCCCTACAGGACATGGGAGAGGTTAGGTTGGGGCGTTTGTGGTAACATTCCATAATCTTACCAAAGGAGCATGAAACTCCACACGGTCAGCCAAGTTATGTCAGATTGACAAATTTGAAGATTAAATTCTTGTCTAGGGACTGTCTTTTATTCTGTGTTTGTACAGTGGGATCCTGGTCCCTAATTGGGGCTTCTGTAATACATACAAATAACACACAGTCCTTTAGCTATCCACAAAACTGGTGCAGTTCAGGCAACAGCAGGGCAGGTTTCCCCACAATTCCCTGACAAGGTCTCTTGTCCCTGACCTGTGGGGGCGAGAGGATAGTTCAGGCTCCATGCCTACCTAGTTTGTAGTCTTTATGGTGCAATTGCCAGAAAGGTTGCCAGATAGTGAGGTAGCAGTGTTAGGTTTTGGGATGTGGATTCTTTTCCACTGGGAAATGGACTAAGAGGATCAAACTCCTTTCTCATAGGACAGCAAAGGACAATCCTACGTTAACAACTTCTGGCAGTACTGTCCCTGGCTGGATTTAGTAAATACATCAGCTGAGGTTACTACTTGTCATGAGATTAAAACTAAGGCATGCCATTTACTGTTTTGTGTAGGTAGAATATGCGGTATTGAGACATATTACAGAACTGAGAAGAATCTACAGTTTTTACAGCAGCTTAGGCTGTGATCAGTCTCTTGACAACACCTTCCTGATGACTAAGCTCCAGTTCTGGAGATTTCTGAAGGATTGCAGGTTTCATCATTACAATGTAACCCTTGCTGATATGGACAGGATACTGAATGGTTTGTATGCCTATAGATTAACCATTATATGCTTCTGATAGTCAGAGTTGGGGACTAGGAGTCTGAGAATTGGGTTCTATACACAACACTGTGACTGACTTGTTCAGTGCCCATGGGCAATTTACCTGTTCTCTGTGATATGGGCATAAGAAGAATCACTCATGTGCTTTGGGATCCTCAGGCAAAAATAAGCACAAAATAATAACACTCATCAAAAATGTTTTAAAGCATTATTTTAAAAATCATACTTCTGTCTGAATTATATTCCTTATTATTGTTACAAGTAACACTTCAGGTGACTAGAACTGAAAGAGATTAAAGAGGAAAGAATTCTTTTTCCCCCCCAGTTTGTTTACTTTGTGTGTTCGACACCAATTTGTGTTTAATATGTGTCACTGTTCTCCTGCATAGCCAGTTAGTCAGTCAGCTTCACCTGTTGCTGTTGTGAGTCTTTGACAAGTTGCAGAGGCACAACCTGATCCTTGCTACACAAGGGGTTAGCTCTAGCTTTGCTTTCCCTGCCCTATGCTCGTGTGCCATGGGGAAGAGCTCTAAGAAGGGTTCCTGAAAAGGCAGAAATCAATGGGGCTTTGCCTGACCAGGTCCTGAGTGATTTGCTCAAGACTACAGGGCATTTTGAATTCTCCCCTACCCTCATGACCCAGGTAGGTGATGCTCTGTTGGCTTGCTAACTTGGAGGTAGTGCTACCTCTAGTCTAGTCTAGTGAATGTTGGATCAATGTGGGAGATCATAGGAAGATGAGAGAGGCCTATTGGCAGATGTGGTGATAAGCTTTTTGTTATTTGTAGATCAAACTGATTCAGCTAGTATTGCTAATGGAGATTCTTTTCTTCTATCTTCTTCTTGTTTTAGAAGATAAAACAACACCTGAGGAGGTGCATTCTCCATATGAAACTTTGCTGCTAAGAACATTTTTGACTTGCCTTATTCATCTAGCAGTCCATATCTATCACAAAGAACACAAGTAAGTGCTTTTACTTACTTTTAGTGAGAGTTCCCCGAGTTTCAGTGTTTGACTATTATATAATTACTAGATGGTAGCCATTCTCAGAATTCTTCCTCTGCCCCCTCTCCTTTTTCTGACCTTTCTTCTGCTCCTTCTTTCTTTCTTTCTCCTTCCTCTGCTAATGCCCTGTCCACAGCTCCCTGGGGTGAGTGGTTGGATTCAGATCTCAGGAGAAAGTTCTCTCCTCCTTCTTCTGACTTTTTTTTTTTTTTTTTTTTTTAACTAGTATTGAATTATTTAGGGACTGTACATGGCATGCATACATCCGTTTCAGTTGAATAGTGGAGTCTGGCTTTGTGATTTGGCTTCAGTCTGTGGCATTGCCATGCAACCGTCCCCTCAAAAAATAAAATAAAAATTTCCCAGCTTACCTTAAAATTCTTACTCCCAAGGGTGGTGGAGCACAGGCTTCATACAGATATAGTATAAGTTCCAGAATGTCATTGACATATGAGTGCCTTTGGCTGGTCAGTAATACTTTATAATGGGTAATTATATAAAATTTGATTTGTATTGTTTTATGTAAAATATAGTAGATAATCTGTTCGGAGGAAGGGAGGAAAAAGAAAATACTGACTTTCAGTTGGGCTTGTGCTCCTAAGATACTTAGTCATTTTTGAAAATCCCATCCGATATGCCTGTAAATTGTATAAAATACATCCATTGCTTTGGGCTTCAGGAAAATAAATCAATCTTCTGGAGCTTCACAATGTGACAGCATTGCAAATAGGCCCTAGGGATAGAACATAGTTCACTGAAGAATTTGTCAAGGAAAAATCCACAGTCTAACTTTTACAGGATAAATATCCAGTGTTGCACTTGTGAATCAAACAATGATCCATAATACCTGCTGTGCAAAAAAGGAAGATGTAATATAAAACTTTGTTTTAACTATAGAGATAAAGGTCCATATCTGTTTAAGTGTTTCTCAAAAATGATGATGAAGAACATTATTCCCAATGCCTGTCATATACAAGGTAAGTAATGCAACACTTTTCTGTGCTAAGCAGAATCAATTGCTGTTAATAGTTATTAAACAAGTTTTATTTAAACTTCTGTATTTTCCCACTTCACTTTTACAGGCATTTTATTCTGTGAACAACAACAAACTGTCTGTGCAATTAATTACATTGATAAATGCTGGGAGATATACAGGGCTTACTGTAGACCAAGCACCATACCTCCTTATGAACCCACAATGAAAATGAGACACTTCCTCTGGATGTTGAAAGTAATAATCTTATATACTTTGATTTGTGTGTCTAGGTACTAATTTATTTGTCTAGTTCACAGTGACATTTTTAAACTCTTTTCACTAAGGGCCTGCTATTGAAAACACTTAAGAACTTGAGTAACTGTATTCACATAAATTATCCTATTGGCCTCAAAGGTATGGTTCACAAGAATAAAGTTGCTCACATGCTTAACTGTATGGAGGATCCAATTCTAAATTCTTTGATTCCTCTATGCCTTAGACTTATTTTGAGTATTTAATGTTTTTAATCAATTTAAATATTTTCACTAACGCTTTTTTAAAGGTAGATACTAATTGTTACTGATTAAAAATTAATGTCTGCAGAAGTCCAAGGCTGACAGATTCAGAAATAAAATAACATTCAATAAACAATATTTTTAAATGATGTATTTATGTAATTTGAAGTATGGTAAAGCATTGTGGACACAGGATTATTTCCCAGAGCCCTGGAATTTAGGGCCTGATCCAAATCACACTGAAGTCTCCCATTGATATCAGTAGGTTTTGGATCAGGCCCTTAATGATTAAAAATCAAGCCTGCTTACACCTCTGGAAATCAGCTGCCTGCTTGCAAGACTCCTCTGCATTCCTATGGGGAACACTTACTGATTCACCCCTTCTTTTATGCAGAGTGGAATTAAAAAATAAAATAAAACTGGCAGATAGAGAAATGGGTAGCTGTTGGGTGTATCTAAGTCAGCAGGATCCAGGGGGATAGTTAATTGATGAACTTTCCTGAACTTTGGGTTTAACATACTATATAAGTGAATACTAGCTCTGTTGAAGTCAATGGCAAAACTCCTGTTGACTACAATGAGGTCCTGATTTTATCCTACATAGCATGAATTATTTTGTGAGAGACCAATCCTGCTTTCATTGAAATCAAGGGGAATTTTGACATTGACTTAAAAGGGAGCCAGATCAGGTCCATATTTAAAAATATCTCAAGTAACTTTTGACCTTTTTGACATACAGGATTTAAATATGCTAAGCAAACAATTAACTGCTACAAAAATTGTGGAAATACTGGTAAAGGACAATCCTTTTGTACGCGATGGAGATGACAGCAATTTACAGCATGAGGTATGTAAGGAAAAAAGTACATAACAGTTCATGATGCAAATCGTCAGCAGGTAATTGCTACAGGATCAATTACAATTATTTTTAGAAGATGTCAGCAAGTAGAATTGTACCATCATACCTTCCAGAAGAGAAGAAAAATAGTGTTGTTTATACAGAAGAAATGGAGCTGATCATTAAGCGTCCCATCTTGATATTCCTTTGTTCAGCATATATCATCTGGGTTATTTTATCCCACATACTTCTCATTGTTCCATGGTTTGCTCATTATCATGCCCTTCCTATTACTGGACAGTTAACTGCAAATGTGTTCTCTATGCCCTGTGACTGCACACTGGATGTCTGGGATATGTTCGGAGAGTACAACATTGCATAGTTGTGCAGGACTCTTTGCATCACTTATTTTCCATGGGGGAATTGCACAGGAGTGCACAGATGGAATGGCTGCACTGGGAGGTCTCTGCACTTCTTGCTACTTAGGATCATCAGCGGAGTGGTGAGATCCTCAATCGTGCAGATCTGCTGGCCCAGGAACCCTGAACATTGGGTGTGAAGCAGCAGTGCCTGCACTTCCAGCCTACAAGGCTGGAGTAGTGGCTGTGGAGGAATTTTATTGCAGCCTCTCAGCCAGCCTGCAGGTAGAGACTTCCATCCCCTCAATCCCTGTAGAAATCTTTTTGCACTCCAGTGTTGTGCAGGGTGGGTGAATTTTGTCCCTAAGGAATTAGTTTTCACCCAACGGCAGTCTACTGTAATCTACATTATTGAATTTGTTATAAATACCTGTTTGTGGTGGCTTGGATGGACGTAGTTTGTTTTATTATTAAATAATCCATTACATGCCCGTTACTGTAGACTCTAGGCACAATGCATACAACAAAACACTGTCCATTCCAGACAACAATATAACCATTTCCTTGTCCACCAGATAGAGAAATATCCCTGAGCCTTAATGCCAAGTGTAGCAAAAACTTAGCCAGGAGGATGATGCAATACTGTATTATCATTCAGTTGTATGCAATATGAAATACTGTATATTACCTGCTAATGTCATAATAGCATATACTAATGTAATAGGACTTTGGTTCTGATCAGTTTTCCACAGAGAAGAAGGGTCATGATCATTATTGATTATTAGGCCCTGATTCAGTAAGCTCTTTAAGCATCGTGCACATGAACAATCCAATTTAAGTCAATGGGACTGCTTATGTGCTTAAAATTAAGCATCTGCTCAAATGCTTTGCTGGATCAGATGCTTAGTCCTCAAAGAGGAGATTCTACAGAGATGAAGTAATTATTATTATTATTATTATTATTTTACTCTAGTTGGTTTTTCTTGAATTCTTTGAAGCTCTCCTTGATTGCGCCCTGTTATATGTTACCAATGATATGATTAAGCAGCAAGTAGATCTTGTAAATCAAGAAGGAAATGGTTATAGAACTGAAGATTACACAGAAGGGGCACGACATATTCTGCAGCACCCAGAATACTCCTCATTTCAGGTACTAATGATGTAGCACTTCATATGCTATGTTATAATTTAATATTTATATTACAGTACCCATCGAGAGCCGAGGTCTCATTAATGGACCAAATAGTTCTGGGTTCCATGCAAACATGTATGAATTAGATCCCTCTGTTCCATGCAAACATATAGTCCTTGCCCCAAGGAGGTTACAGTTCAAGAAAATAAGTGACACACAAAGGCTGGGAGGAAAGGGATCCAGGCAAATGTATACAATTTTTATATACACTTACACTTTTTTCCTGATACTTTATATATATGCAGAATTTATGTGCAGCCCATCTGCCCCTTAAGCCACTATTAATTGGCTGATTTCCTATAAGCATTTTGGCAGAGGAAAGTGGCCTTTCAGATCAGTTCAGAGAGGGCGTAATTGGCAGCATGGAAAAAGGCACAGATATTTGTATGGGAAGCTCACAAATGGGTGGACATTGTTGGAGAGTGAAGTTCACATGATAAGAGACAAGTGCCTATCTTCTGTAAAGTGCCGCTCTGTTCTAAAAAGTGACCCTGTAAAAATGGCATTCTAGTTATTGCTTCTCGGCCTTTTGGCTGAGGGGTGAAAACATTATCTATTTTCAGTGAGTCTCAGTGTTTCACAGACAGCTAGATAGTTTTTTAAAAAAAACAGTTAAAGATTCTACAGATCAAATGATGCTTTCAGTGATACCTGTGCAAAAACACTGTCAGCAGTGGAGATGGCCTGGGGTAGCTGGGCATAATTTGGTTTATAGAATTTGGTAGAGGGCATAATTTGGTCTGTAGAATCTTTTATTACTAGCAATGATGCACAATACAGAAGGAACCCAGCTTGATTCTCAGAGCTTAGGCTGAATTTGCAATGCTGTCAGTTAGAAAAAAAAAATCTCTTTACTTGCAAAGTGAGCAATTTCTACCTGGAAATTAGTGGGAGACAATGAATATGGAATCCACAATAACATTTTTAGAGAGTGTTGTGAAAAATTACTTCACCAGAACAGGGTTCCACCATAGGTGCTGGAACTACGGGTGCTGGGGGGGGCTGCCGCACCCCCTGGTTTGAAGTGGATTCCATTATATACAGGGTTTACAGTTTGGTTCAGTGGCTCTCAGCACCCCCACTATACAAATTGTTCCAGCACCCCTGGGTTTCACTGTATGTAATACCCAAACCCAATAGCTACATTAGACGCACAGAATGTTTATTGCTTCCATTAGCCATTTTGATGCTTTGTTGGCATAGCTATTTCTAGCTTCAGAGGGTGTAAACCATTTGCTAATGTAATTGCATGCTTGAGTTTGATTTCTAACATGATAAAGTTACAATACCATTTTCAAAACTGTACTGGATTATGCTGAAAACACCATCTCTTTTGTGTTTATTTTGTATTAGTCCATTCATAGCAGAAGTATGACCAGTGCTGAGGTAAGCCATGAACCCTCTGAGACAAATCACTACTACATTACTACAAGGTCTTCAAGCAAGCTAGCACAGTCACCTGATAATAGAATAAAGAAACCTGAGGTCGGTAAAACAGGTGCTCTGAAAAGGAAAGTAAAAGGACCATCATTTTTGCTTTTTCAGGCAGGGGGCAGACAGGCTTGACTCTTTTTTTTTTTTTTTTTTTTTTTTAAAGTTGTATGTAGTTTGAGATCTAAAACACATTTGAAGAAAATCTGGCCCCATTGATGTCAAAGTGAGTTTGCCCTTTACTTTAATGGGGCCAGGATTTCATCTGTTGTTAATAGAATAGAATATATATGTGTGCCTGCATGCATGTGTAGATCTAAAATAGATATATTTTGTTTAACAAATGTAAATGTTTGCTTCCATTACTACCTCCAAAGACCTGTGTTTAGAATACTGTCTCCTCTAGGGCAGCTGATGACATAATTAATAACTAAAGCAGGAAGAAAGCATTGAAGAGTTACATTATAGATAAACCTTCGTGGGGCACAGAAGTTATAGCTGGGACTAGTGGGCACTGTGGAGCCAAGCTTTAGATTTAGTTGCACGCAGGGAGCTGGGAACTGGTCAAAGAGACTTGGAGGCATCAAGTAAGATCACCCCAATTTTAATTTGTTGGTATTTCTGATAGCACATATTACATTTTCAATGTTTAATTTCTGAAAATGGGACCTTCTTACTCACCACATCTGTTTCCTGTGTATATTTTGGGTCTCAGCTGCTTATTTAATGATTAAAAAATAAGCTTTTACTATTCTTTCCTCCTGTTAACACTACAGAGTTAATAAAGGTGCACAAGCAGGAGTATATTCATTCTCTCAAAGAAGGAATTCCAAAACTACGTTCCAAAATGGCAGAGTCAAATTCTGCCCACAGAAAACCTCTGCAACTCTGTTTTTACTGGTTTCAGAGTAGCAGCCGTGTTAGTCTGTATCCGCAAAAATAACAGGAGTACTTGTGGCACCTTAGAGACTAACAAATTTATTAGAGCATAAGCTTTCGTGGGCTACAACCCACTTCTTCGGATGCATATAGAGTGAACCATATATTGAGGAGATATATATACACACACATACAGAGAGCATGAACAGGTGGGAGTTGTCTTACCAACTCTGAGAGGCCAATTAAGTAAGAGAAAAAAACTTTTGAAGTGATAATCAAGATGGCTCAGTACAGACAGTTTGATAAGAAGCAAGTGTGAAAATACTTACAAGGGGATATAGATTCAATGTTTGTAATGGCTCAGCCATTCCCAATCCCTATTTAGCCCTGAGTTGATTGTGTCTAGTTTGCATATCAATTCCAGCTCAGCAGTCTCTCGTTGGAGTCTGTTTTTGAAGTTTTTCTGTTTTAAGATAGCCACCCGCAGGTCTGCCAAAGAATGGCCAGACAGGTTAAAGTGTTCTCCCACTGGTTTTTGAGTATTATGATTCCTGATGTCAGATTTGTGTCCATTAATTCTTTTGCGTAGAGACTGTCCGGTTTGGCCAATGTACATGGCAGAGGGGCATTGCTGGCACATGATGGCATATATCACATTGGTAGATGTGCAGGTGAACGAGCCACCGATGGTATGGCTGATGTGATTAGGCCCTATGATGGTGTCACTTGAATAGATATGTGGACAGAGTTGGCATCGGGCTTTGTTACAAGGATAGGTTCCTGGGTCAGTGTTTTTGTTCAGTGATGTGTGGTTGCTGGTGAGTATTTGCTTTAGGTTGGGGGGTTGTCTGTAAGCGAGGACAGGTCTGTCTCCCAAGATCTGTGAGAGTAAAGGATCATCTTTCAGGATAGGTTGTAGATCTCTGATGATGCGCTGGAGAGGTTTTAGTTGGGGGCTGAAGGTGACAGCTAGTGGTGTTCTGTTATTTTCTTTGTTGGCCCTGTCTTGTAGGAGGTGACTTCTGGGTACTCGTCTGGCTCTGTCAATCTGAATCCATCGGTGATCTTCCAGAAAACACCATCCTGGCCACTATGGACGTAGAAGCCCTCTACACCAATATTCCACACACAGATGGACTACAAGCTATCAGGAACAGTATCCCCGATAATGTCACAGCTAACCTGGTGGCTGAACTCTGTGACTTTGTCCTCACCCACAACTATTTCACATTTGGGGACAATATATACCTTCAAGTCAGCGGCACTGCTATGGGTACCCGCATGGCCCCGCAGTATGCCAACATTTTTATGGCTGACTTAGAACAACGCTTCCTTAGCTCTCGTCCCCTAACGCCCCTCCTCTACTTGCGCTACATTGATGACATCTTCATCATCTGGACCCATGGAAAAGAAGCCCTTGAGGAATTCCACCATGATTTCAATAATTTCCATCCCACCATCAACCTCAGCCTAGATCAATCCACACAAGCGGTCCATTTCCTGGACACTACTGTGCTAATAAGCGATGGTCACATAAATACCACCCTGTACCGGAAACCTACTGACCGCTACACTTACCTACATGCCTCCAGCTTCCATCCAGGACACACCACACGATCCATTGTCTACAGCCAAGCTCTAAGATATAACCGCATTTGCTCCAATCCCTCAGATAGAGACAAGCACCTACAAGATCTCTATCAAACATTCTTAAAACTACAATACCCACCTGCTGAAGTGAAAAAACAGATTGACAGAGCCAGACGAGTACCCAGAAGTCACCTCCTACAAGACAGGGCCAACAAAGAAAATAACAGAACACCACTAGCTGTCACCTTCAGCCCCCAACTAAAACCTCTCCAGCGCATCATCAGAGATCTACAACCTATCCTGAAAGATGATCCTTTACTCTCACAGATCTTGGGAGACAGACCTGTCCTCGCTTACAGACAACCCCCCAACCTAAAGCAAATACTCACCAGCAACCACACATCACTGAACAAAAACACTGACCCAGGAACCTATCCTTGTAACAAAGCCCGATGCCAACTCTGTCCACATATCTATTCAAGTGACACCATCATAGGGCCTAATCACATCAGCCATACCATCGGTGGCTCGTTCACCTGCACATCTACCAATGTGATATATGCCATCATGTGCCAGCAATGCCCCTCTGCCATGTACATTGGCCAAACCGGACAGTCTCTACGCAAAAGAATTAATGGACACAAATCTGACATCAGGAATCATAATACTCAAAAACCAGTGGGAGAACACTTTAACCTGTCTGGCCATTCTTTGGCAGACCTGCGGGTGGCTATCTTAAAACAGAAAAACTTCAAAAACAGACTCCAACGAGAGACTGCTGAGCTGGAATTGATATGCAAACTAGACACAATCAACTCAGGGCTAAATAGGGATTGGGAATGGCTGAGCCATTACAAACATTGAATCTATCTCCCCTTGTAAGTATTTTCACACTTGCTTCTTATCAAACTGTCTGTACTGAGCCATCTTGATTATCACTTCAAAAGTTTTTTTCTCTTACTTAATTGGCCTCTCAGAGTTGGTAAGACAACTCCCACCTGTTCATGCTCTCTGTATGTGTGTGTATATATATCTCCTCAATATATGGTTCACTCTATATGCATCCGAAGAAGTGGGTTGTAGCCCACGAAAGCTTATGCTCTAATAAATTTGTTAGTCTCTAAGGTGCCACAAGTACTCCTGTTATTTCTGTTTTTACTGCACAAAACTGTGTCTCCAATGCGGTTGCACTGCTGTAACTGGGGGCAGAATTTGGCTTGCAGAATTTTTATTACTGTTGATGTAAAGATGTATGAATGAGTTTTAGTAATAATAATACCCCTCCCCCCCACATATTATGAGGTGGGAAAATTTCCACTTGACTCTCGGATCCTAGGATATGTTTGGCATTTAGTAAGCAGCTCTGGCTCTGGCATTTAGTGAGCAGACTAAACTTCATAGAGGCTCACTGAGAGACAATAGACGTGGAACTCCTCATTGCCATTGTACAGTTGCTTGTTAGAGGGGAGGACAATAATGTAAGGCTGCAAGACAAAGAAGCTGCATAATATGAAATTTGGAAGATCATAGTTTCTCTGTCACTTTATTTTTCTTCACATCCTCCATTAATCTCTCTCTTTCTTTAGCTGCACTTGTAAAGAGTTTCTGGAGACAGCAGTTTCTCCTACTAAGTAATATAATCAGTAGAGGAGATTCATTTTTTACTTCAGCAGGACAGGACAACTAATGGTATCAAACAGTTACCTCAGAAGGACACGTGTAAGGACAGGACCTCTATTTTCAACAAGGCTCTAAGGAACATGGCAGCCATCTTCTGTGAGCCTGTTGTTCAAGAAGATCCAGCTAAAAAGCCTATTAAAAAGCTACTGTAGATGGCTGCTTTGGTAGGTAGCATGGTCTAGTGCACTGAGGATAGAGCTGGAAATCAGGTACTTCTGTGGTCTAGTCGTAACTCTGCCACTGTTTTACTGTGTGGCCTTGGACAAGTCACTTAAGCCCTGATCTGGTAATTGGCTCAGCACAGACACATCCCTGCAATTTAAGCGGGACTCCTATGGCCACTGGGGTGTGCCCACCTGGAACCAATTTCAGGATTGGGGCCTTAATCCCTCTGTCTGTTTCCCCCTCTGTAAAACAGGTATAATCATATTTCCTTGTAAGATATTACAGGGATATTGTTAGGTTTGATTAGCTAATATTTGTACAAGAATTTGAAAATGTAAAACACTACATGTATAGTTCCAAGTATTATTAAATATTGACTACAGCAGGCAAGATTGCAGAATTGGCTGTACTGAGGGCTTCCTGTGCCTTAATGTAGTAGCTGCTGCTATTCCAAAATGCTTTGTGGATGGAAACATGTGCAAGAAAAATGTAGAAATTCAAAGATTTGTGATTTCTGTTTTCATTCCAACACAAGCTTAAATCCAAGGACTCTGCAGTAGAATACAGAACTTCCAGACAGACTTTTAAATCCACTGAAAAAGAGAGAGGTGAGTACTACAGAATAGCTGTTAGCATCTATTACCGGTAGTGGGGGAAAGAGAATATGGGTCTCACAAGACCCCCCTGCCTCCAAGTTAATTAAAAATGTATCTTAGACTTTGTATAGTGGGGTGTATTTTATTATGGAGTGAAGGCTGCATTCAGTTTTACATTTAAAGCAGGGTTTAAATCCTTTAATCTAACATTTAATTTCACACATTTGTACCATTTCAATCAGGAGGACAAGCTTGAATTTCCAAGCTCCTTTTCACACTACATACAGTTGTGGTTTTAGAATCCTATCCCTCCTTATTGAACCTTTCAGAAGTGGTGTGTCGAGTCTTCATTTATTCACTCTAATTTAAGGTTTTGCGTGCCAGTAATACATTTTAACGTTTTTAGAAGATCTCTTTCTATAAGTCTATAATATATAACTAAACTATTGTTGTATGTAAAGTAAATAAGGTTTTTAAAATGTTTAAGAAACTTCATTTAAAATTAAATTAAAATGCAGAGCCCCCCGGACCAGGGGCCAGGACCCGGGCAGTTGAGTGCCACTGAAAATCAGCTTGTGTGCCGCCTTCGGCACGCGTGCCGTAGGTTGCCTATCCCTGGTCTAATGTTTCTTTCAGATTCCTTAGAGTCGGTCTGAACAACCCCAGGCTGCTCGTTCCCCACACTAGCTAATCCTGCACCAACTCAGTGTGCCTTTGTCTAGACAAAATGACCACACTTACTGTTTTCATCTTCACCCTAGAAGCCATTGTAGAACATGCTTCCACCATAGGCTTCCGGGCACCAAAGGAAGGAGCTGGAACAGGTGAGAGGGAGGCTTGCTGTGGGCAGCACGGGGGGCGGGGGGGGGCGGGGGCGGGCGCGGGCAGGTGCTGGTGGATGGCGGGCAGGTGCTGGTGGATGGCTGGGCAAGTTTCCCCAGGTCTACTGCTGGTCAATGGCTTGTCTGGAGAGTTGATCTAGGGAGAGAGACCACCTAAGGGAACAGGGCGTGGAGCCAGGTACAGCTAGGTGCCAGGGCAAATGCAGTGTGTGCAGGGAGGAGGAGGAGGCAAGTGGAGGTGGGGCTGAGGAACATTTCTGTGCTGCAGGGAAACACTAACATTTCCCTGCCTTCTCCACCTGAGGGACTTGGAGTGGAATCCCATGGAGTCCTGATGTCGTGAGCCAGGCACGGTGGGTGACAGTGGGCACTCCTCCTGCAGAACTAGCAGGTCCCTGGCTCCTCACGCACCAGCCAGTCCATGAATGAGGTAGTGCTTGTGGGCTGCAGCTTGAGCTATCTGAGGAGCCTGAGAATTGTTAGCTTCTGGAGGTTAAAATGCCCCTCCACTGCTTGCTATGGTTCACAGCCTGGGGCATTTCTACCTCTGCCTCACCTCACTCCAGCAAGCCAGTAGAGATCATCTCTGGTGCCTGGAGGTGCTGCTGTTCCCCCTTAGCCCCGCCAGCACTCTTGAATTCCCCCCCACTCCTGATTTTTCTTACCCAGCACACTTTTACCATTTTTTTCTACCAAAACACTAAAAATCCAGGAAATAGGCAGTTAATGGCACCGTTAACGTCTAGACCAGGCTAGACATATCTTAACCAGCCAGCTGAACTGATACGTTCCCCCACCCTTTCACTTGCAACAAATAGCCACCTGTACTGCACACGACCTCTGAATCATGCTTGCATGCACGCCCTTAACTCAAGACTTCAGCATTTTTAAAGTATTGATCAAATATATTAATCTGGTTGGGGTCAGAGTTAAGATTTTCAGTGTGACTGAGGGATGGATGTGTGCATCGTGCGTGGTTGTCTGAAGGGCAAGAGAACATATTATGGAGATGACAAGTCCAAGTGCATGTGTTTGAGTCTGTTTGATGATGGGGTGGTAAGCTCTATGAAGAAAGGGCTGGTCTGAATGGTAACATTGGCTTACCTGGTGGTTTCCTTGACTTTTAGGGATTGTGTTGGTAGGAAATTCACTAGAGCAACGTTTACTTTGCATGAATTTGTCTGTGTAGAAATTTTTACAGTACTTTTGTTTCCATCAAAAAACACACAGATCCCTAATATAAACAGGACATGCTTTACTCTACAGTTTACATCCCCTACTGACCTCCTGGAATGAGTAGTAGTAAGGCCTTTTGCAAGAGCACATCTGGATACTCTGCAAGAGTTTGTTCCAATACTACAGCTAAATGTCCTCAAAAGTGTTTACTGAGTGTCCCCCTGTGATATCCAGCCCCTAAACGATCACTGGATACCCACAGAAATCCCAGATCCTCTGTTCTCAAAGGAGCAGTGTCCCACAGTTCACTAGTTTTACCCAAGATCACCGTTCCTGTATTACACAAAGCACTTGTGTTCAATTATAAAACAAAAGGGAATTGATTAAAAAAAATAGAGATTCAAATAAAAATCAATGTGAGAGATGGGAACAAATGGTTACATATAAAGCATAATACCATTTTTAGAGACTAAACTTAACTCACATGGCATTCCCCTGTCTCCTACAAGATAACCTACCCCAACTTCTTTCCCCAGCATTTTCAAGCAGTTTGGTTGAAATCCCTTCTCACAAGATGAAGTGTGCTGGCAGCTTGTCCTCACAGATTGAAGGAATGCCAGGCTGTCTTTGTGCACCCTTCCCTCCCCACAAATATACCAGAACAGACCTTTGATGTGCATCTCCAAATAGAGTCCCCCCACCTCCCTCTGCTGTTTACCTCTTCCTCTTAATTTCTCTCTCAAGTCTCAGCTAGCTCTTCATTAGCATTTAACGTAGATTGTTAACAGACTCCTATTGTACAATACACAATAGTCCACCCTGGAGATAAATGTCTCCCACCGTCCATCTGGAGAAGTTTGTCTGAAGACATGCTGCCTTTGAGTGATCTGCTTTTAACTACAGATCTAGAGAACATTTTTAGTATATACACATAACTCCTCACATCTTTTCCATACATACATCTTGCAATAGTTATGATGACCACTGTGACTTCATTGATGACCACAGGCTTCCATTAAAGACCTTGCGTTGACAGGCTTTTGGTGAATCCAGGGGATCTCTGTACCCCTTTGTATCCCAGTGCCCTCTGCCAGTTGGCAGCACAGGTTCTTGGGTCACAGTATGTAATTTTATTTTCTTCCCTTGCAGTTCCAAATGTCACATTCTCCTCAAACACAGTGTACCAGCTGTCTGCTGATGACAAAGATGAAATGTTAGTTCAGTCTTTGACAGATTTGGATGCAGAACAAGGCCAAGTGCTCAGCAACCCCATGAAAGAATTTGCAGGTAAAGTAGTTTTGAAGATCTGGTACCAATGAAAAAAAATGTAATTGAATAGCTCCTAATCCTTTAGGTTGTTGTCACAAGAGGGCAGTAAAAGAACATCCAACACAATAGAGTGAGTTTCACTGTTAAACATCTCATTTCATTTTTTTTTTTTTAAGATTCTCTTTCCATGTTTCTTTCCACAATTAAAAAATCCTAGTTTTTATTTTAAAGAAGAGTACTCTAAACTTACATAAAACGTTTCCATTCTCACTGAAGGTACATATTGTTATTTACAGGTGTAGGACTGTTCTGTCGTCATTGGCTAGAGAAAGAAAATCCATATAACAAACCAGAGGGCATTTGTGGTGGTTCTCAGGGTACCCAGGACCGAGAGTCACCCCCTGCCTCTAGCAAAAGGGTGTCTGTCTTGTGGTAGCTGGCTGTCAGCTCCCTGACACCACCAGCCCCTCACGCACTCTCCTCTGGGCTAACTTCACCTTGCAGGTTAAAAATAAGTGCACCTTAATCCTTGAGTCCCTTTGAATTGTTACCCCTGTATTGTCCAGCCCCTGACACTGGCTACCCACAGAAATTACAGATCCTCTGCACCCAAAGGTGCAGTGTTGTACCCCAATTCACCAGTTTTACCTTAAGCCACTCCTCCTGTAAAGTACATAGCACTTGTGAGCACGTATAATAAAATAGAAGGCGGCTTATTTGAGAGAGAATAAATATTTAACTAGAAACAAGAGTGTGGTGAATACAAGTGTTTACAATACAAAAGAATCATAAAACGCGAGCCTGGGTCTACACGTATCGATAGTTACTTTTCCTAGCTGATAAAGTAGAATTCCCCCCAAAAATTCAGTCTTCTGCAGAGGTGGCTGATTTCACAGGAACCAGGACCCAAACGTTCATGAAAACAGCCTTGCTCCCCAGGGCTTTCTTCAGTGTTAGAGAGGGAGAAGTACTCTAGATCCGTGTTATACTGAAAACAGCCTTTTGTTTCTATTCAAGGTCTGGGCCAAGCTCTGTCTGTTGTAATGTTCCTTTATCACCTCCAACAGGTTTTGATTGTTTGGTTGTGCTGCTAATGATTTTCCATTGATAGTTGTAGGAGGGAGCAAGGGTAGTGAATTGAGCCTTTCATTACCTCGCCAGCTGATTAAGGAAGAGTGACAACTCCCTCTTGCTTGAATGCACCATCACTGAGGGCAAGACTACACTTAAAACACTGCATCAGCTCAGCTGTGCCGCTGTAGTGCTTAAGGGTATGTCTACACTGGAAACTTCAAAGCGCTGCCGCGGGAATGCTCCCACGGCAGCACTTTGAAATGCGAGTGTGGTCACGCATGAGCGCTGGGAGAGAGCTCTCCCAGCACTCCTGGTAATCCACCTCCACAAGGGGGATTAGCTCCAAGCACTCAAAGCCCGTCTACACTAGCACTTTAAAGCGCTCAGACTTGCAGATTTTTCACCCCCCTGAGCCAGAAAATGAGAGCACTATAAAATGTAAGTGTAGACAAGCTCTTAGTGAAGACACTCCTACACTGACAGGAGAGCCTCTCCCGTTGGCGTAATTAATCCACCTTAGCGAGAGGTGGTAGCTATAATCGACGGGAGAAGCTCTCCTGTTGCCATAGCGCTGTCTACATTGGGGGTTAGGCCGGTATAACTATGTTGCTCAGGGATGTGGATTATTCACATCCCTGAATGACATAGTTATACTGCTATAACTAGTGTAGACCTGGCCTCAGGCACATTACCCCTTTTGTTATTTCATTTCTATGACCAAGTCCATAAGGCATACTTTCAGTACAAATATACTATTCCTTAAATATTACCAGTACATATATTGCACAATGATTGTCTTGACAAGTTACGAGCTTTCTGTAGATACCTCACATGATATCGTATATAGATGAAAACCCTGCAAGATATATGTTGGGTGTAATGAGTTTGTCAGATCTGAGGTGAGAGCTGTTTACAAAGAATGGGGGACTTTTTGCCAGGGGGTCTCTGTATCACAGTATTTACATAATCTGTCAGCCAGAAAAGAATAATTTCTATGTGGGGTTCCCGTTAGTGCACCACATGGCACTTCTCATGAGCCTCTCTTGATCCTTGCATCTCTCATTTGCCTACATTGACTCCCTCTTGCCTGCTTAGGGAATCCTAGCTCTGTTGTTCTTCATAGCTATAAAAGTCTTATACGAATGGGGGGGGGGGTCACAAACACAAGAGTACAAGCAGACAAGGTGGTTCAGCAACCATCTCTACTGTATTCTTTTTATAACAACAACTGTAGAATGTTATCGTATATGTATGTAGGAGCAAGTCAAGTTGGACGTGAGAATGGATACCCGAATCCCAAATTGGGATGCCCTTCAAGCTTGGTGCATTTTGTGTTGTGCCATAAGAACTACGGTCCATTAATTTTACTTTAGGTGTTTTTGAATTCTTTGTATGTTTTTATTTATATACATTTTTTTAAGGGAAGGACACTGCTGTTAGAGGGGCAAGTGCCAACAGGAGAAAAACTGACCTCACCAATCCACCAGGATTTTCACCGTATCCTGGACCATGCTATCTCCTTCTCACAAAAGAATGTGCAGAAAGGGATGGGGATTTGCCTCGTAAAGGAGCAGAGGCTGGGCTCCATAGGATCAGCTGAAGACAGAGTTATGTCCATGGTTTTGCAGCACTTCTGACCCACCACACTTTGTCCTACCTGGCATCTTGACACAATCATTTTCCTACTCATCTCTCCTGCGTAAAACAACTGTAGATATGGAATTGCTGTAGCAGTCATTTAATGCTAAACGAACACATTTATGCTGGAGTTCAAGCAGAAACAATAGCCTTCCAGTACAGAGGTCAGCAAGTGGCAACTATGCAGCAAAGGGAATGATGCTACCATATAGCTGCCACAGTCTACCCCATGTGTTGTTTTTGAACATTTCCTCCAATGTGGCTCCCTTCGACACCAAGCAGAGGAACAAAGCATATGCCTCTTATGAGCTTGGAGACCTAGATAGTAGCCTAGCAGCTTCACAGGACACGCTTTTATTTTGGTAGCCATATCAGAATTCTGGAACATCCTGGATGGGGAGGAGTTGGTTGTATTGATTAAAATTTAGAATGAGCCAAATATATTCTTAAGTAGGTTAAACTACAATTAAAATGTAAATGGTTCTGTTACAGATAAACTAGAAAAAGCAAAAAACGAACAGAAGGAAAAACTCAGTCTGTGGCTGAATCAGATGTACATCTTTTTTGTGAACAAGTTCTTTCCTGCCTACAAGCATGCTCAAGTGGTGAAGGAAAATGTAGAAGAAAATAGGAAACGGGATGCTGAATTAGCCTTGCAGTTGAAAATCGAAGAGGAAGCAAAGTGAGTCTTAATTAATTTAAAAGCTTCATTTTACACCTAGAGACATCTAGAGTAAGGTCCTACACGAATACCATGTTCTTGAAGATTTAGGATTTGGGAAATTGTCACTCTGTTCTTTGATAAATCACAGCCACTAGCTACTTTCAAAATACTCTATTGGATGACTGATTTATATAGTGCAACCAGTAGACTACAGTAAACAATTTCTTTTCATTTGTCATAGAATGTTACCCAGGTTTTCTCAGAAAGAAATTGAGATGAAAAAGAAAATGTTTACATACAACACGCAACTACCCCTGACACTTAGGGGAAAGGCCCTGCGTAAGAACTGTGTGATTACTTTCTTCTTTTCTGAAGCACATTTGGCAGCTATTTCTGCCTATCAGGAGCTAGTCTCAATTATCCTAGCTCATTGCAATCTGAATATATCACACCAACCCCTTGTCACCAGGGGTTCACATGGGGTTTAACATTTTTCAAACCCTTCTGTAGAACACTCAGCTACTTTTGAAATATAAAATAAATAAATTAATGGAGATATCCTATCTCCTAGAACTGGAAGGGACCTTGAAAGGTCATCGAGTCCAGCCCCCTGCCTTCACTAGCAGGATCAAGTACTGATTTTGCCCCAGATCCTTAAGTGGCCCCCTCAAGGATTGAATTCACAACCCTGGGTTGAGCAGGCCAATGCTCAAACCACTGAACTATCCCTTCCCCCCCGCCCAAAATCAGTCAGTTCCTCAGGGTTTAGGTTTCTTACATGGATAATCATTTTCCCAATGGCAGTGACTTCAGCTCCCAGAAGGAATGAGTTTCAGACCCTAGCAACTGATCCACATTGTATCATATCTTCCAAGGATAAGGGGGCATTGCAGATCCTGCTGACTTTCCTTCCACGGCCATGTCAACATTTCACTTTAACGAACCTTTTGTCCCGCCTGTGTTCGTCCCACATAGATCATGATGAGGCCCTATTCTATGCTGAAAGGTTGTTGGTGTTCTAATTAGAGCAGACTAGGTGCTTGTCTACACACACAAGTTATACCACTTTATAGAGGTACAGTTAAGGTGATATAACCCCTATGTGTGGACATAGTTCTATCGATGTAAGAGTCCATATCTATACTGGTATATTCTACCTCTACTGGTATCAAGGACCTGTACACAAATATAATTGTCTACTCTAGGGACTACACTACATTGGTAAAAAGATCAGACCCCCTAGCCAAAATAGTTATGCCCATTCAAAAACTTTGTGTAGAACAGGTCTAAACAAACTTTACCAAACTCAGAGAACTTGAAGGTAAGGTCCCACGGGAAGAAAATTTAAGACAAAAAGTAGCTCAGGAGAGCTGGCTGTTTCTCAAGGAGACAGTATTAAATGTACGCTATCCTCAGGGGAAGGAAAGATAGGAAATATAATAAGAGGTCAATATGGCTCCCTCAGGAGCTCTTTAATGACCTGTAAATCAAAAAGGAATCCTACAAAAAGTGAAAATGTGGACAGATTGCTAAGGAGTACAAAAGAATAGCACAAGCACATAGGAACAAAATCAGAAAAGCTAAGGCACGAAATGAGTTACCTCTAGCACGGGACATAAAAGGCAATAAGAAGAGGTTCTTTAAATATATTAGAAGCAAGAGAGCGACAAAGGAAAGTGTAGGTCCTCTACTTAGTGGGGAAAGAGCGCTAATAACTGATGACATCAAGAAAGCTGAGGTGTTCAATACACCTCTACCCCGATATAACGCTGTTCTCGGGAGCCAAAAAATCTTACCGCGTTATAGGTGAAACCGCGTTATATTTAACTTGCTTTGATCCGCCGGAGTGCGCAGCCCCACCCCCCCGGAGCACTGCTTTACCGCGTTCTATGTGAATTGGTGTTATATCGGGGTAGAGGTGTACCTATTTTGCTTCACTCTTCACTGAAAAGGTTAATGGTGACCAGATACACAACGCAATTAATATTAACAACAAGGAGGATGGAATGCAAGCTAAAATAGAGCAAGACTAGTTTAAAGAATATTTAGATAAGTTAGATGTAGTAAAGTCAGCAAGGCCTGATGAAATTCATCCTAGTACTTAAGGAACAAGCTGAAGCAATATCAGAACCATTAGCAATTATCTTTGAGAACATTTGGAGGACCAGTGAAGTTCCAGAAGACTGGAGAAAGTACAATGTTTGCCTATCTTTAAAGAGGAGAACAAAGAGGACCCTAGGCATTATAGACCAGTCCGTCTAAATTTAGTAATTTGTTCCAGAATCTTTCCAGCTATCAATCAATTTGTAGGCCTCTGGAGGATAACAGGGTTATAAGGAACAGCCAGCATGGATTTGTCAAGTATAAATCATGCCAAACCAACCAAATTTCATTCTTTGATGGGGTTACTGGCCTAGTGAATAGGGGGAAGCAATAGCTATGGTATCTCTTGATTTTAGTAAGGTTTTTGACAGTCTTACATGACATTCGCATAAGCAAACTAGAGAAGTGTGGGCTAGATTAGATTACTATAAATTAGTACACAACTGATTGAAAGAGTAGTTATCAAAGATTTGCTGTCAAACTGGGACGGTGTATCTAGGAGGGTCTTACAGGGGGTCAGTCCTGGGTCCAGAACTAGTCAATATTTTCATTAGTGACTTGGATAATGGAGTGGAGAGTATGCTCATAAAATTTGCAGATGACACTAAACTGGGAGTGGTTGCAAGCACTTTGGACAATCAGTCTGAATTCAACAAGCTGAAATTCAATAGAGACAAGTGAAAAGTATTTCACTTAGGAAGAAAAAATCAAATGGACAACTACAAAATGAGGAATAATGGGCTAGGCAATAGTACTGCTGAAAAGGATCACAAATTGAATAGCAGTCAATGTGATACAGCAGCAAAAAACACTGCATTAACAGATGTGTCGAATACAAGACGAGGTAATTGTCCCACTCTGCTTGGCACTGGTGAGGCCTCAGCTGGAGTACTGAGTCCAGTTCTGGGCACCACACTTTAGGAAAGATGTGGACAAATCGGAAAGTGTGCAGAGGAGAACAACAAAAATGATAAAAGGTTTAGAAAACCTGACCTATGAGGAGAGGTTTAAAAAAATGGGTATGTTTAGTCTTGAAGAAAGAAGACTGAGGGGACCTGATAAATCTTCAAATCTATTAAGGGCTATTATAAAGAGGACTATGATCAATTCTCTGTCTCCGCTGAAGGTAGGACAAGAATTAATGTCCAGCAAGGGAAGATTTAGGTTAGATATTAGGAAAGCTTTCTAACTATAAGAGTTGTTAAGCTCTGGAATAGGCTTTCAAGGGATGTTATGGAATCCCCATCATTGGAGGTTTAAGAAAAGGTTGGACAAATACCTGTCAGGGATGGCCTAGGTTTATTTCATCCTGTCTCAGCACAGGCGACTTCTCAAGGTGACTTACAGCCCTACATTTCTATGATTCTATATAAAGCACTGAGAAAGACCACACAACTTTTTCTTTTTACACCAGTTAAGTGGGAAACGACTATGGGTAAAATTTTCATAAGTGCCTAAAGCTCCTAAGTCACTAAGTCCCATTAACTTTCAATTTGATACCAAAGTCTCTTTTGAAAATGGAACTTAGGCACTTACAAAACTTTACCCAGTGTCTTCAGTGCTTTGCATTGCTAGGACGTAACTGGTCTGAAACTGAGTGAGCCTTGGCATGACCTAGAGTCTGTGCCCACCACTACCTGCCTAATGGATGTTCCTATCACAGACATATGCAAAGCAACTACACCTTCCTTTCTTCATACGTTTGGAAAGCATTATTGGTTGAATTCAGGCTCCAAAAGGGATTCCCTTTTGAGATTCTCTGTGCTCCAGCACTTGTTTCCAAGGTAGGAGAGACCAAACTCTCTCACCTTCATACAATTTTTTTTTTTTTTTTAATTTCAGGACATCCCTCATTTTCAGTTGGTCAAATATTTTTGTGTGGCGTTTGCTTCTGTGGTGTGGGCCCATTCTACAGCTTTGTATTCTGTGCCTGACGAGCAGCATTAGTCCTCTCTCCCAAAAAGCCCTCCTTGCCCTTGCAGCAGCTGAGCTCCACTGGCTTTTGGAACATCTCTGAAGGAGTGAGACTCCTGTACAGAAGGTCTCTTTAGAGAAGGGAAAATTACTTACCTGTAATTCTGCTTCCCTGAAAATACCTGGCAGGATTGTCACTCCTCTGCCCACTTCCTCTCAGAACTTGCTGGTTACTTATTGACATTTTTTCCCTTGTACCTTTTTCATTTTCTTTACCGAAGCACTTAAAAAAAAAAAAAAAAAAGTATGCCTGGGCTACACACTGAGATAACTAATGTGATTTTTATGGGGATTTAGTTAAACCAGCATAACCAGGTGGACACTTGTTCGTTTAAAACTGTTTATATTGGTTTAGTTTGCAACTGTACATTTAGAGGTGCAAGTTAAAACCACAGAACACTGTCTCCACATAGTTACACTAGTTTAATCAAACAATTTAATTAAACAAATGCAACTTGGAGTGGAGATAAGCCCTTATACTGATCTGGCATTAGTTTCTTTTATGGGAGCTTTGCTTTCTGCATAATCGAAAGAATTGACTGGAACATTCAGAGAGTAGTATTTATGCGCTGCATAGGATTACTATTAGGAAAGCCTACCTCACATGTTGCACTGCTACCACTACCTTCAGGGGTCAAAAAGCAACTTGAGAGCTAGGGGAGCAGTCTTGTGCTAACGAGATGATATGTTCAGAGAACGAGGATCACAGGTAAATAATTTTTCCTTTTAAGAATGTGCTTGGATTATACAATGATACATGAAGCTTAACAATGGTTGATTGCGAAGTAGCAACTACACAGAACACACATTTTAGGAAAGGATTAAAAGGATCACATTTTTCATTAGGTAATTCATTCTGCATGTAATTGCAGTATGGCTATATTTACTTAAGCAAAATAATCATTTTAGCCTATGATAAGTTTGCATGAATTTGTTGCAGTGGTAAACAAGTGAAAACTTATGTTTGTTTGTGCGAGTTTAGGCTTATCGCCATAAGGAAAGCCGAAGAGGCCAAAAAACAAGAAGAAGCTGCAGCAGAAAAAGCAGAGACAGATAGTGGAGTGGTTAAAGAGCCAGAGGATTCAGCTACACAGCTGCCACTTCCTGCAAAGGAAGAAGTAGTGATTCTGCCCCAGCCAGTCATTAGCAAGGTTTCTGCAGGGGTGAAGAAAAAGAAAAAGTAAATTAGGCTGACTGTTGCAATAATAAAGTTGTAAGTAAAGTCTGCACTTGTTAACATTTTTAAGGTATCAGATTTACTTTCTAGGTCTGTAAAATCTAAACATTACAATGTAGGTTCTAGGAAATGAATGAATAAAATTATTTGTATTTGTTTACATCAGAGGGAAATTTAACTCTCCAGTCTTCCCCCACACCTCCATCTACTGATATCCTGAGCCCCCTAGAAATTGGGGAGTGAGATTATATAATTGATTGTTACATAAAACTTGTGTAAACCTTTGAACATACAAAGCCATTCCATACATGTACTATATGCCATATTAGGAGACATTTTTCCATTAAAAGATCATTAGTGTTTCAGGTTTGTTTGTTGGCTAACTCTTGTAACCATGAGACTGCATAGTCTGAATGGAATTTAAAACTATACAACCTGCATGAGGTTTTTGCTTATACAGACGCTCCTCAGGTTACACAAACCCAACTTAGGGAAATCTGCACTTAAGTAAAAAGTTCCGTAAGGTTTTTTTTTGTGTTTTTTTTTTTTTTTTTTTGCATAATTGTTGGAGATATGTTCCCAACTTACACAAAATTCGACTTACGCAAGTGTTCTGTTCCGGAACGCCTTGGGTAAGTCGGGGAGCGTCTGTACACCTATTTTATGTACACTGGCATGTAAGGAATCCAGATATTTCACTTAGGTAAAGTAAATCTTTGGGCTTAATCCTGCATCATGTGATTTCAGTGGTACGACTACTAAGTATGAATTGGAAGATCAGGCCCTTATCCTTTTCACTTCTTTTATTGTTAAAGCTGCAGCCTCTGTCAACTTATACAGGAGAGGAACAGGTTAGTTTACTTACGTAGTATTGAAGAACTGGTGCAGTGTAGCTTTTACATGCTGATGATTCTGAGACTATTATTTTAGGTAACTCAGTATCCTTTACTGTGGGTGCCACTTCAGACTCAGATGATAGGGTTAACATCAAGTACCTCCCCCTCTCTTTTACATGCTAATGTGTAGAAAAACAATTTAAATCCCCACACTTCAGTCCACTCTTATGCACGTGAGCACAGAAGGGGAACAAAAGGGCCCTTAAAATTGTAACAATTATTAATTTTATTGTCCAGTAAAATATTAACATAACAATATTAGAGAAATGGAATGGTACAGTTGAATTATCAGATTGGTTTTAATTAGTTTGCACATAAATATTTTAAAATCTAAAAATCTCATGATCAGAGTTTACAGCTTCAGTAGAAATTTGATTCTTACAAAGCAAGTATTGCTTTACTATTGTCATTATTCCAGTCAATAATATGACTAATAACCTTTCATGTTAAACAAAAATGTTTCTGACATTTGTAGATTCTTTTTCACTAAATCAGCCCTCTGCAGATCAATCCAGGAAGAAAATATTATTGAACTGTGTTGCACAAAGTTTCTTTACTTCTTCTGTTTAAAAAAAAAAAAGGAGAGAGTGAGTTCAGAAACTGCACACAGTATCACAACATATTATATAAACACCCTGCTTTTAAAAGAAGACTTGACAGAACTGTAACTGTATCCAGGGGAAAATATTACATTTGTTAGGGTTTTCTTCTTTTAAAACATGTTCTCACTTTTTTTCCCCTTTTTTTTTTTTTTTTTTTTTTTTTTTTTAAAGTGTGTCCTGGTGCATATCAACTCCTTATTTCTATTTTTAGTAAGAGAAAGGTGGGTCAATTTTGTTCAGCAGGCCCAGTCTGAAAATTCACATATCAGTCTTTTCATGCCAAATATGGACTTAGCTTTTATCCTGTTTTCACAGAAAGAAAAAGAACTTTTCTTGTTAAACAAGTCTTGCTTAATGATTAGAACAGGGATTCTCAAACTGTGGGTCATGATCCTACTGTGGGTCGTGACCCTATTTTAATGGGGTTGCCTGGGCTGGCGTTAGACGTGCTGGGGCCCATGGCTGAAGCCAAAGCCCAAGGGCTTCAGCAGTGAGTGGTGGGGTTCAGGCTTAGGCTTCAGCCTTGGGCTGAAGCTCTTGGGCTTCGGCTTCGCTCTCCCACCACGGCCCAGGGTGGCAGGGCTGGGGCATGCTCAGGTTTCGGTCCCCCCTTCTGGGGTCGTGTAGTAATTTTGGTTGTCAGAAGGGGGTTGCGGTGCAATAAGAACCACTGGATTAGAAGAAACATTGATAAATCAATATCCTTACTCAAATAATATTGATTACGATTAAAGTCTTGTTTTGTGCTCCCCTACTTTCTTCTCATAGAGAAGATTAATTTCCAGTACAATGTTTTTAGCGATTGCTTTGTAATTTAGGGGCAGCACTATAGTTACTGTATAAACATTCTCATCTACTATTCCTGCACAACGGGTATGATCCTAAAGGTGTTCAGGGCCCTCATCTTCAATATAGCTAAACAGGAGTTAAGGGTGCTGAGCATCTTGCTTGATCAGGCCCTTTACCAGCATCTAAATCACTGGTTTTGTAGCCTTGGGCCACACCTAAAGGAGTCTTACGTTTATTAAAATTGAAAGTGACAGCATCAGTTTAAAAATCATTTATCTAGGATTTTTCCCCAAACCAACTCTTATTGACAGTTATACCCAGGATTTGGTTAGAGTAATCCTCTTTTTCTCCAGTTTATAAGAACATAAGAATGGCCCTACTGTGTCAGGCCAAAGGTCCATCTAGCCCAGTATCCTGTCTTCCGACAGTGGCCAGTGCCAGGTGCCCCAGAGGGAATGAACAGAACAGGTAATCATCAAGTGATCCATCCCCTGTCATTCATTCCCAGCTTCTGGCAAACATGAATTTCTACCCTCCATGAATTTCTCTAATTCTTTTTTGAACCCTGTTATGATCTTGGCCTTCACAACATCCTCGGACAAGGAGTTCCACAGGTTGACTGTGCGTTGTGTGAAGAAATACTTCCTTTTATTTGTTTTAAACCTGCTGCCTATTAATTTCATTTGGTGACTCCTAGTTCTTGTGTTATGAGAAGTAGTAAACAACACTTCCTTATCTACTTTCTCTACACCAGTCATGATTTTATAGACCTCAATCACATCTCCCCTTAACCATCTCTTTTCCAAGCTGAAAAGTCCCAATCTTATTAATCTCTCCTCATATAGAAGCCGTTCCATATCCCTAATAATTTTTGTTGCCCTTTTTTGAACCCTTTCCAATTCCAATATATCTTTTTTGAGATGGGGTGACCTCATCCGCGCACAGTATTCAAGATGTGGGTGTACCATGGATTTATATAGAGGCAACATGATATTTTCTGTCCTATTATCTATCCCTTTCTTAATTATTCCCAGTATTCTGTTCACTTTTTTGACTGCTGCTGCACATTAAGTGGATGTTTTCAGAGAACTATCCACAATGACTCCAAGATCTCTTTCTTGAGTGGTAGCGGCTAATTTAGACCCCATCATTTTATATGTATATTTGGGATTATGCTTTCCAAGGTGCATTACTTTGCATTTATTAACATTTCATCTGCCATTTTGTTGCCCAGTCACCCAGTTTTGAGAGATCCTGTTGTAGCTCTTTGCAGTCTGCCTGGGTCTTAACTATCTTTAATAATTTTGCATCATCTGCAAATTTTGCCACCTCACTGTTTACCCCTTTTTCCAGATCATTTATACACTTTGTGCATTTGACAGCACTTTAAGTACAGCAAGTCTGTCTCCCCCATTTCTGTGCATCTTCCGCACAGAAGCAAGGAGAGAGAAAAACAATTATAGAGAAGTAGGACTGTAAAACCAGAATAATTAGCAGGAAGGTCAGGGTCAGATGTAGAAACAAAGTACTTTTATCTCGTAAAAAAACCTGTTTAGTTTTCAAGTTGATATTGCCCCATAATGTTCTCATTTTTTATCCAAATGAATTGGGCTAAAGGTAATATTGATACATGTTTCTTCATGTACTTGGTATGTCTTAAATTGCAGTGTAAAACTGAAGTAGAAAAGCACTTTGGGAGAAAAACAGTATTTTAATACTAATAATCTTAATGACTAATTCCCTTTGTGAAAATATATTGCCTTGACTTATAAAAGACAAGTTCAGAAAAGTAGACATTTTAACCTCCTGGAAATATAATGCACTTCATTTATTAAATATTCCAAAATTAAATTTCAACAGAGCACTCCCATTAATGTCAAGGAATAAGATAATGGTCATCGATTCATTGTTAAGAACATCGACTTAAAGTCTGCTGAATATTTATGATGATTTAGTTGCCATGCAAAACATGGAGGAGAGACTTAAAGCCTTAGGCAAGCTGATCTGGTGTAGCATAGAAAAAAATCCCACATTAAGTGCATCTTATATAAAATAGAGAACTAAAAATCCATTGATAAGCATTTTAGTAACACCAACAGTATTTAACAAATAGCAAAAATTTAAAAAAAAAAAAACTTACCATTAACTTCAATCAGGTTTGCATTTTTTTGATTCAAAATAACATACAGTTCCCGTTGATCAGACTTTTTCCCAACCACCCAGTAGTCACTCATTGCCTTCACAATGATTTCTTCATCCTCATCAACTCTGAAAGAAATTGGATAAAACAAACCTTAAGAAAATTTGTACCGATATCAAAAATAAGGGACTCGAAAAGCAAAATAAATAACTTACATTACAAGCAACAATATTGAAGTAAAGATCTCAAGAAATAACCAGCAAATACAGCAGTTTTAGTAATTGTTTAACTGCCCTAAGGGTTATGAATAAACTAGATGTGAACTGAATAGCTGATCTCGCAGATTGCTGTGACATTGCATAATTGACAGAAAATCAAAAATGAGCAGGTGTGCTCAACTCAGGAGACATAACTACAGCAAGTCAGTGCCAGCATAGCCTCCACAATCTCCATTTGGGAGAATTTAATCACGAGGAAGTAAGCCAACCACTTATTTAGTCTACTAGTCAACCAAACATCAGTGCTTTGAAAGAAGCTGCTTGGTGTCCACAGTTGCCAACTTTCACGCGGTAGCACCCTGACTTTCACAATAAGGCCAAAACAAGCCAATCCCTAAGAACGCCAACACTCTATGTGACTAGATCCTCCAGGCGTGCAGTCTGGGACTGTGGTGGGCCCACTGTGCACCCCGACTCTCTCCCCCCCAGCCCCTGCTTGCCGGGAGCCAATCAAAAAAAAAAAAAAAAAAAAAACGCAACAAGCTGCAAGTCAAAAACTAGCCAACAAGCAACTCACAAGCCAATTAAGCCAAAAACAAGCCCAATTTCTGCATTTTTTCACGGGTTTGGCATGTCAAGCTTTGATTCCACCATCATAGGAGAAACTAATACTTTTTTTCAAATAAGTACTTGGATTTAGTGTTTTATTATAAGCATATTTTAAAGAGTTTAGTATGTTAATTAGTAGGCAAATGTGGGATAATGTACCCTCAAAATTAGGTTTCATCCTGATCTCTAATAGTCAGAGATTGACTTAAGCCCTGAAGCATAAGGTTTAAATCCCTTCCAAAACTGGTTATTAATTATAACAACTGTGACTGTTCTTGATATCCACAGAAGTATCCAATCCCTTTTTGAAATCTAGCCCAACATCTCAGGGACATGAAAATTCATGAAAAAACAAACAAACAAAAAAACAGACCAGAAGGGTGGGACAGGACAGACATTTCAATGTATCAAACTGGCTACAGTGATACACATAAAAGAAAAATCTGTTCTATATTACTTATTCCCCAATTTTATATATTCAGTCATTGTATGTATATATACATAAATGAAAAACCAGGATAATTCAGTAGTTGAACACTGCTAAAAGCTGAGGCCTATTTGACAGAAGGAAAAATGTAAATAAGATTACCTAGTAAAATCACTGTTGATATCACCTAGAATCTTCATGAGGTCAGGGTGAACGGATGTGAGTGATACACTGGGTGTTTTCCTCATGTGAATTGTACTTTTCTCTGCCAAGTTCATATGATTGAAATAGATAAACTTAAACTGAGGTTCCTTCTCAGACCTAGGAAAACAAGTTAAAGAAAATGGTGACTAAGTGGTCTTTGTGAAATGTGTATATGTAAGTCACAGATCACTAATCCATGCACAACATGAAATCCATGATCAGGTACCTTATCATCATACTGAGACATTGTGCATATATTACTATTAGGCTTGGCAGAATTTGATTTTTTTTCTAATGTTGACCATTTATACCATTTATTTTAAAGATTTTTTTAAACTGTTGCTGGAAATTGAGGGGGCATGTGCGAAGGGTTGGGATTAGGACAGCTTGGCAGGGGCTCCCTACACAACTGAGAGGCCCATGACACCAGGGTGCCAGGTGAGGGAGAGGCTGCAGCCCTGGCTTGGGGGAGCTGAGACCTCAGGCCAGGGCTGCGATGAGGATGACAAAACCCTGGCCACAGTTCCGGATCAGGGATGGAGCCATTCAGCAGCAGGGTGATCTCCCCCATGGCCAGGGTCTTTACCTCTTCCTCACCACAGTCCTGACTGGGGGTCTCTGCTTTGCCCCACCAGAATTACCCCTTTCCCCACACCTTGTGCCTCCAGGGATCAGGTCTCACCAGCTCTGGCAGCTCAGGGAGCTCCCTGCAGCCCTGCGGACACATGACAGCAGGGCTGCAGAGGGCCCCTTGAACTGCCACAGTGCTGGTGACGGGCAAAGGGGGAAAGGCTACTATCCTGCCAACTTTTCGTGATCAATATTTTTTTTTAGTTGATTTACCAACATCTATCAATTTAAATCAAATCCTGCCATGCCTAACTACTTTTCCAGACCTGTGGCAGGGTTGACAGACTGTTTTTGGATAGCCATTGAAATGAAAAACATTTAGACCTCCAAAACACTGACACCATAAGAGAGACCTGCATGAATTCCTAGTACAGGAGAGAGAATAAAATTATGTCTGCCTAATGCATTTCCTGCTCTTACCAGGACCCAACCACCGGTGAGGGACATCAGAACATCTCCCTTTCTCCTTCACTAGCTCTTTGAGTTCTCCCACTGGGCCCATGATCTCACACCATTGGTGGATTTGAACCACAGCTGGTTGCTGGATTGGTTAGCTACTCTGGGGAGAGAGCATATAGGTGCTGGCTGCCTGGGAGTGGGGATCCTTGCTGCCTGCCTAAAGAAGAGTCAGCTGTTAGCTTGGTTGGGTGTTGTGTTACTAATTTGTTTCATAAGGGATTTAGAACTGTATCAGTTTTTCATTGACTATCATATTTGAGATCAGGAAAACTTCCCCTCTTTCCCAGAATGGCCAAGCCAACGAGAGTTTTTCACCCTCCTTGGAGGATTCAGGCATGAGATGATCTCCCTTTCCCAGTTTGGTAAGTCAAGACTTCAGTTTAAGTCATTGATATTGGTTTTGGTGATGGCTTCAACAATTACAATCAGTGAAGGTTTGCTGCAGCAGTTGGCACTTCAGGTTACATATTCAGTTGTTTGGAACTGTCTCATCTATGCTAGACATCATATGGCAGTTTACTCACTATCACCTTAGCGAACCAGCAAATGGCTCAAACGTCTGGATATCTTGCTCCCTATTATGTCACCCAACTGCATTAGTGTAAAAAGAAACCATATAAGGTTATCAGGGCACTGCTGCATTAAAATTTTAAGGGAGAGTTAATAAGATGATCTTCCTTTGCTTTAATCCCTCAATGACATAAAAAAACAAGTATTTAATGATTTAATAGGTTGGCACCATTGCAAGCATATTTTATTTGATTCACTGCAATTCTGCCAGTTTAGTACAGTCACCACACACCAAAGTAAGTGTGCATGTATCTTTGGTATGATTGAATCATCCTTAGAACAGCAATACTGTAGGAAACCAACAAATACTCCTCATGACAAATATACCTTTTGAAGAAAATATGCCTTTTGAAGAAAATATTTAGGATTGTGGGAGAAGCTAATAAGCACCTCAACTCTTCCCCCAAACAGTCACGTGTGTACTACATAAATCTTGCCTGGGAATTTCCCCCTCTTCTTATATAGTGCTACCAAACAAACCATTTGTGTGGTACAACTGATTCATGGTTTCAAACATCCTAAATGACAACGTTATCATCCTAAATATACACCTTCACTTATATTAGCTTGACAGCAGCAGACAAATGCCACTTGCTGTAGGGAATTTAAACTCTTTAAAGTTTATAGTCCTTCAGTGTAATGTGTCTGTTGGTTTAAACCATCATGAACTATACACTAACTAGGCTGCTTCCTTAAACTTCTATCATGTAAATGACCCACAGATTCTCTCTGCTGGCCAATATACAATATGTGCTTAGATTAGGGCTGACATCTATGCTATCACAATCGATTAGAGTGGTGCTATTGTATAAAATGGCACTTTTCTTTTAACATAACACACAAAAGGAACTAGAGAAAAAACAAACCCACTATGTAAAATCCAGCAGTGATTTACCCTGGGCTTTTAAGAGTTAGACAAAAGGAATGAAGATTTCAGTAACAGAGTCCCAGACCTCTATAGCCTTGAACTGTTAGTTTCTTGCAAGATGGCACAGTACTCTTGGTAAAGTATAAGGCTTGCAGCTGTATTTTGCTATCTAAATTTTTTGAGCTAGTGTGCATGTTGTTATAGATGGGGCTGATAGAGCTGCATATTAAGGTTGTCTGACACTTCCCATTATAACATGCTGTTTTAAGTTGCTTATAACTTTGCTAAACTTTAACCATTTGGGCTGAAATTTTACGTCAGGTGTCTGCCTCAATCTGAATTGCACTGGAAAATGTGGGTTCAGCTGTTTCCAAGAAAGAGGGTAAGGAAAAAATGTTCTGCCCATATTAAAATAATTCTGGAAACCTTTTCTTGGAAAAATTATTGAAATTTGGCAGGGAATGGTCTTTGTGTCAGTGATGTGCCTTTTACTATCCCCATGAAGATCTGTCCAAATTTGGCCAAGTTATAAGCCTTTGAAAAACTGTGGTTTGCATATGCTCAATAGAGGCTTAGATTTTTAGCAGCTAAATTCCCCGAAGAGTCAGTGGCGCACTGGGCATGCTCCAGTCCAGGGCTGAAGGAGCGAAACTGGACTTTCCATACGATTGCAGCTCTGGGCCATGCTGGGTCTGGGCACATGAACAGAGAGCAAGGCGACTGTCCCTCCTGTGCTCTCAGTGACCACCCCTACTGGACTCAAGGAGCATGGAGGAGGAAGCTGTCTGACTCGAATGCAGGGTAGACAAGAGCTGGGCCCGCAGTGGGATGGAGGGAAGATTGGGACACAAGGCTGGCAGGGTTGGAGGGGAAAGATTGGGACTGGCTGGACAAGACCACAGGAAGCTGGGAGGGGGAGACAAACTGGCTGGGCAAGGGGACTAGGACCTGGAGCCAGTAGGTGGAGGGAAGGAGGTGAGGGGGCAAGGGAGACATATCTAATGTGGAGCCAGGGTTGCGGGGGTGGGGGAAGAAATGAGATTGGCAGAGCAAAGAGATTGGGACAGGGGGCTGCTGGTGGAGAATGGGACATAGATTGGAGAAGTCGTCTAGGGAGAGAGATTGGGACTTGGAGCCAAGTGTGGATGTGGGAGGTGGCAGCAGCAACAAGAGGTCAGTGGGGAAGAGAGAAACTGGATGAAGCGCGGGAGCAGGGGAACTGTTATTGGTTGCATAAGGAGATTCAGGACAAGGAGCTGGGGGTGAGAATTGGGAATGACTGGGCAACGAGACAGACTGGGAGTAGGGGAAACTGGAATGGGAGCCTGGAATGGTAAGACTAAGACTGGTTGGGCAAGGAGACTAGGACTGGGATGAGAAGCCTGAGGAGAGGAGACTGGGACTGGCTACGTGAGAAAAATGGGACTGAGATAAGGAACCACAGGCAGGGAAAAGACAGGACTGGGACAAATTGGAGGGGATGGAGTAGAAGGGTTCAAGCTTGAGGAGTGGGGAGGGACGAACAGGCAGAAGAGAGTGCGAACCCACTAGACACACTCCATCCAGAGCTTGGAATGGAACCTAAGAGTCCTCAGTCTCACCATTCCTCTGCTGGCAGTAAGTACATGAAACACTGGCAAAGCTTACCATCTCCCTCTAATGCTGGTCCACCTACAAGATGACAACCTACTGTTGCTATCCGTTACTCTGTTAGCTCACATGGTCTGTGTGGTGGATCTAAACATTCCAATCCTGCCAATCATCCAGGTAGTTTTCAATAGGATGCTTGAATTTCTTTTTTCAAAGACCTAAGGAATTTTTTTAAAGACCTAGTAAATGCTAAAAGAACATTAAAGGTTGCAAAGTCAAGCGCTAAACAGTTAGGAAATGAGGTAGAGGGCCTGTAGAAAAAACAGTATGTAATCATGTAATTAAAGACAGTAGCATAATGCATAAGCACAAGGGGCAGCATTAAGGTTGCATAGGCAACATTAATTCTGGCATCTCCTAAGTTTTGAGTGCTTGACTTGCCACCTAAATAATGTTCTTTTAATATACAATATACTGGGAGAGGTTATATAATGCACTGGCTAATGTGCATGCTGCTCTTTTCTGCTTGATACAATGTCAGATATCTGCAGCTGCCACCCCTTAGAGACTGAACTGCGTAGGATAACACCTAATACTACTCAGAGATAACGTTCTTCTGGAGCTCAAGTGGTAGTGGTCCTTCTAGTATCAATATGGTCCACACCATAATATCTGAGCATCTGATACATACAAGGAATTTTCCTCATAACATCTCTTGGACGTAAATAAGTATAATGATCTCATTTTACAGATGAGGAACTGAGGCACCAAAAAAAAAAAAAAAAAGTGATTTGTCTAAGGTGTCAAGACAGCCTGTGGCAGCCCTGGGAATTGAACTGAGGTCTCCTGAGTCCCAGCCTAGTGCCTTATTCGCAAGGCTATGCTTCCTTTCTGTAGAGAGAAACATCCCAGGTTCTGATCTTGGCACTGCATACTACATTGTCTGCATATGCATATCCATAGATTTATAATAAATTAAATTACATAGCCAATATATTTTATCTAAATTGAAAGCGCCTCACCTTGTCTACTCAAAAATATAAATGTCACGGCCCTTATTTACCTAACTGAAAAATATCATCCCAGTGTTTTGTTTTTTTTACGCTATACACCATCACAGTTTGGGAAAAAACAAAGTCTCAGAAAGTCAAGAGGAAGGTCACCACAAAGCTTGCTACACTGTCTATAGTCAGCTTTACAAGCTGCCTTTGGGCAACTAATGTGTGTGTGTCACAGGGTGACTGGCCCCTTTAAGAGGCAGTGTGTGTGTGTGGGGGGGGAGAAGAAGTGGGGGGGGCATCCAGTGCACCAGTGACTGATTATCTGCTGCCCAGTTGGGCTTACGGGAAGGCACCTGGTAGAGCGAAAGGAAGGGAAGGGCTTACAAAGGAAGAGACAGCAGCAACTGTTCTCCTCTCTACCTCCCTGGGCTGAAAGAAGTCCACAGGTAGCAGCCTTTCCCCTGCTGCTCTCTCCTCCATTATAAGGCTCAGGTGCCTGCCCTTCAGCCCAGCTGGGTAGCAGCTAATCAGCCCCAGGTGCACTGGAACCTGCTCCCACTTAAAGGGACCAGTCACACTGGCAGTGTGATGAAGGTAGGTACTCAGAAAGGCTCCTTTCCGGTTATGGGATTAGCCTTTGGGAAGATGTTCAAGAACAAGCCATCCTCACACAATGTTTCAGTAGCAAACTAAGTTTTCATTGAAGTCAGCCAAAAATGTTCACAAAGTGGAGGAACAAGACAATAAACAGCAACAAAGACGAAGTGGGTATTCACCCATGAAAGCTTATGCTCCAATACGTCTGTTAGTCTATAAGGTGCCACAGGACTCTTCGTTGCTTTTTTACAGATCCAGACTAACACAGCTACCCCTCTGATACAAGACAATAAATGTACAGCATGTGGCCAATGCAAGAAAATCCTCTCTCTCTTTGTCTATAAGTTGCTACAAGTGACCCTGGCATTATGCAGAGCACTGAGGGAGCAGAGGATTATCGTCTACACTTATCTCTATTTGTATGGTCCATTTAGAATTCTAGTCTTGCAAGAAAACACGCCGCCACATCAGTACCTCTTCTCTAGCAGTTCCATTTTTTTTTTTTTGCAGGGGGAGTAGAGGAAAATGAATTGAATAAGTATAGGCAGCTGGGGATTCCCTTGGAAGCACAGAGATGGCATTAGCTGCTCTATGACACACTCTATCCCCTTCAGCCACAGGGATGGCCAGAACATTGTTGCACTCTGGCTGGTACCATGGTTACTGTAATTTACACCAGGTGTCAAATGTTACCCAGCAGCCCAAGGGATCAGAGGAATACAAAAGTGGCTTAAAAATGCCTCTACCCTGCTCCCCATTGGGCCCTACACTGAACACAGCTTGGCTGGATACAAGGATAGGAGCCAGAGGCAATACTCTCTCTTAGCAAGCCCATGAGTAGGGAGCCTGAAGAAATAAGATTGTAACAGTGATAATGCCTTGACCTTTTAAACAAAACCTCCTGTTGTCTGCCCAAACAATGATGGAACCCCACTGCTGAAGGAGCCTTTGGACAAGTATATTTTCTAGTAAAAGGTGCCAATAAACTGCTTATTTTGTATATCTAAGACCTTAAAAGATTAGGTAGCACCTAAACCTCAGCAATTTTATTTTTTTCAAACTTACTAGGAAATCAAAGTTAAAATGCGCCCCCCCCCCCCTTCCTGCATTCCACTGGCCCTATTGCAAAGAGTCAGAGACAGAAATTCCTTCAGAGTAATTGGATTTTCTCTGAAGTTACAGAATCTACTTTTATTTAGACTCCTTGTTAAAAATGATCTGAAGAATTTCTAACTACTTTAGGTCCTGTCCACATTAGCTTCAGAACAACCAGAGTCCTGGTTCTGATCCAGTATGGACAGGACCTTAGAATTAAATACTAGATACTTCCACCAAGGGCAGTGGGGAGATGTACACTCAATTTAAAATTTGCGAGACAAGGGAAGGGGGGAAAATAAGTCCTAGTTCTCCTGCTCCCACTCTAGAGGATACATCAATGTCCATTATGCTGCTAATGTTGCACACCCCAACAGAACCCTCATTTCAGACTAAAAATGGACTATTGGGATCAGGTAATTTCTGTTTGCACATGAAAAATGACCACAAAACCCCACAGGAATTGCCTGACCACTGAATCTGAATGCCCCTCTTCCCTAGCTATTTGGGGTAGGCAGCATATTCTACAGTTGTTGGACTTTTCCTTTGAACTATTTGCAGGTTTCCTTTAAAATGGTTAATACTTTGATAATTAGTTGGGTAGGAAAAGAGTAGCAATTATAAGATTGTAAGAATAAACATGTGCCAAAAGGCCTTACCAAAGGCAAAATGAACCTTAACCACACAATGACCTAAATAAAATTGTTACTTTTATAAAAACTAGTGCAGTTCCCCCAGGGCACTTAAATATGTCACAATGGGTTCTCTATAAATGTCTAAGATACATATGGAGAGACATAACATCTTATAAAATATACATGTTAATTCAAAGAGAATGCTCTTAAAATATGTACTCATATTGTTACCCTTATTGAAGCAGTCATTAAAATAGACTTTGAGCTACCTGGTGAAGGTTTGCAATAGGAACATAAAGATAGTACAAACCCTGATATCCTTTTGTTGATGTTGTATTGTTCACATATGTCTGATGCTAATACTGTGAGTTGAGGCCCAACAATGCTGTCCAGTTTACGGCAAAAATCCAGTGTAGGTTGCATTGAGGCTATGAAGCAGTTTTAAAAAGATAATGAGTTTTTTCCTAACAGTACATGAGGTCTATACTATTTTGTGCCAAAAAAGCAAACATGTTCTTTTGTAGCTAACTTTAAACATTTATAAGACTCTTGGACCATATTCTGCTGTCAGTTACACCCAAGAAATCTCATCAACATCCAGGTGGCTTCCACGGAGTAACTGAGGGCAAAACTGTGTCCCTTTTGTACCATCAAGCAAAACACAATATAAATAATCTAATTGACTAAGAAGTTGGTGAAAGCATCCACACAGAACAAATTAACATACAAGACTATAACGAATGAATACTTTGCAATAGCAAAATCAGGCTAGATTTATGTTTGATAACGTTTTGGTAAGGAGACAGTACCGAAAAACAAAGTTGTCAAAAGAAAAGCATTTAATCTCCATGGTTTATTTCAAATCATACAAATATATACCTACCATCAATCATAAAACAGACAGCTGCACTCATGGCCTGAAACAAACCAAAACAAAAACATTTACAAAATAAATTTTCTTCCCTCAACTTCACCAATACATTCACTGTAGAAGTCATTTATTGTATACCAGTTAAATTTTGAAAATTCCTTAAGTCACAGTAAAGCTAGAGTGTTAACAGTAAAACCTTTGCTCCCATGAGCCTATAGAGGAGACCCAATTTTCCATATTACTTCAGTCCTTGACAAGGTTTTTAAATCAGCTATTCATGGGGGCTTTGAGAAGGAGTGTGCTGCTCTGCAGGAATTGAAATGTAACCTGGCTAGGGCATTGCCTACACACAAAATGTGCACTTTATCCTACTAAATCTTTAACTAAAATCAGTTTTAAAATCCATTTAGTTAAACCAGTCCTAACCCACATGTAAACCTTTTTATAACACATATATATATATAATATCTTTCTAGCTTAGGGTTGGCACTGGCCAGAAGCCAGGGTGAGGAGCTCTGAGAAAATATTACACATGGCTAGCATATTTTGCTTTTTGAGTTCACTGCTGGTAAAGCAACATGGAAGGAATACAGACAGACTTTTGCCAAGTTTCCATCATTTGGATTAAACCAGAACCTCCAAAAGAAACTCAAAGAATTCAGAATAAGATTATTTGAAGTTTTAAATTTGAACCTTCAGACAGCTCCCTATCTCACTGTTCTAATCTGGTCATGCCCTATGCACCTTCCTGCATGGATTCAGAAATAAAACACAGCAATGTTTTCCTCCTGTGTGGATTCATAATACACTGGAAGAGAGAGTTTGGTACCTTATAAACAATTAAATGAAGTTCTTCATAAGTGCCATCTGTGTTTACAAATATTTTGGGGAATCTGCATTTTGCTTCTGGATCATTAAGATTTAAAGGTCCAGTAAGAAACCTAAAAACCAGAATTAAACAGGACAGATACAATTCATTTTTGTATTCGACAGAAAAACAATTTATAAGCACATGAACAATTTTTTAAAACAACTTTTTCAATACATGCATCCATTTGAACAAAGAATTTCTGTCTACCCAGTTACTTATATAACTCCCTATTACCATAGTATCTGAACATGTGTCCATGTCAAATTACTAATTTCAAATGAACTGAAAGACTTAGGTCCCAACTTCAAAGCGACTACTCTCTTTAAAATGAAGCATGTGAGTAAGCATTTGAATGATCAGGGCCTTAGTTTGGAGTAAACTTTGTCAGAATGCACAGAAAGAGGGTTCTTTTAGATCAAGATAAACAGAATGTGGTGATTCAAGACTGAGTTGCAAGTGATCAGTGGCATTTCAACAGCCTTTTCTTGATCAAAGGTGACTATTGCTCAGGGAACCAACTGTATTTACCAACAGGCCCTCGAAAAAAACCTCAAAAAAGTTTACATGTTAGCACCAAAATAACTCTGAGCTAGGGAAATAAAGGTAAAAAATACATAGAGGATCAGGGAAACCCAATAAATCCTCCAGTTGCCTTTAAAAGGAACACCTTCTCAGTGAGGACTACAGAATGCACTCTCTGGTACATCTCACTCTTCTACTTCCTACCAATGTACACATGTGAAAAACATCCGAATTTTGCAAGACTGAAGTGAGCTAGAACCCACCCTGATTTTACGCTCACGCTAAAGAAGTGGAAAACACTAAACCGGGGTTTTTTATTAAAGAAAGCACAATTCGTGCTCTGGAAACAGGGGGCCAAGAAGGACCCAACCCTTCATTCAGAATAAGGTCACACACTGGCCAAATGCAAAAAGTCTCCCACCGATGCACTTAATATATAGGCCACTGTGATACGCAAGTCACTGGACAGACCACTGTTTTGCTCCTGTATGACAAATCTTATTGCTCGGGGAAAAGGAATTGGAGAAATACTAAAATACTTTCTGTACAACTTGCTAAGAACAGCAAGAAGGAAATAAGTATGCACTAGCTCTAAATCACAGGCCAAAATCTACACTGATTCATCCTCTGTGCAACCCCACTGAAGCCTATGGGATTATCTGGGTGTAGAAATTAGTCCCAGGAATTCATTTACACTCCTACCTAAACAAACCATTCAGTTTTTATTCTATGTGCGAAAAGCCTAGCTTTCCTTCTGAAGGGAAGAAACAGTATAGAGTATGACAGATAAGAACTACCTTCCGTAGTGTTGTAGATTTCCTGGCATTTCTGCACGTATTGGGGAATCTCTTCCTGCTAACTGAAAACAAACAGGAAATAAACAGCTTGGGACATTTCTTTCCATTTCTCTTTGTTCTGCAGTAGCTAAAGAAACTGTCCACAATCGACAGACCGCAGACTATACCTCTCTTGCTAGGAAATACACCATTAATGCAGAATGGGAGGGGCAAGAATATATGGCAACAATATTTAGAAAATTGGGCATTTTGGTTTTACATTTATTAATCTGAAAAAAGTTCCATAAGTTAAGTTTTAACTTTGATATATAGCTCTTTTAATGTAATTTTATGGCTCCCATCATCATGGTATCTGAGCAAACTCTAATGAACTTATCCTCACACCACCATTGTCGGGTTGATAAGTATTTTCATTGTGCAGGTGGGAAACTGAGGCAGAAGATTAAGTGAGTTGCTCATGGTCACACAAGAAGTCTGTGGAAGAGCCAGAAACTGAACCCACACTTCCTAGGTCCTAGTCTAGTGCCATAACTACAAGACCATCCTTGCTTCCTCATTAAAATCTTTACATTTCTGTATATTAACAGCAGCACAGGCTACATCTCACACTGGTAAAGCTGTGCATGGTTGAACTGCATTTTATCTAGGTAATATGTTGGTCACTAGACAACCATCCTAACTAAAGCCCTTAAGGGAAACCCTCAAATGATATCAAAACTGCAGTTTTAATAGAGATGTGGTTTTAATATAGCTGTAGTTCAATATCCACAAAATGTTTATCCATCTCTAATTTTCAGTTATTGAATATTCTACATTATTTTCCTATTTGTTGTTTATAGTGAAATCTACATATTTGCAACATTGTTGTTGACTGCAGGGGAGTTGGCTCCCTTTTGGGGTACCTGCTGTAATCTGCTTCACAATTTGAATCCTTACAGCTTTCTAACATTCAGGTTTTCTACTGCTAAGGGAATACTGTTCCTTTTTCACTTGTGAACACCAACAGTGACATCCAAGGCCCAGTTAAGCAGCCTTTCTGAAACTCCCTAGGGAATGTACTGGGCTATCCCAGCTCCCGCTTTCTTAATACGATGCCAGTAGTGCAGACTCACAAAGAACCTAAATGAAGCAGAATCTGTAGTTTTCTGAAATGTTTACTTCTGTAATTTCTAAAACTTACCAGAGCTCATTTAATTCAGTTATGGGAGGAAAGATGGCCTTGTGGTGAAGGTACAAGAACTGGAGTCTGGAGACCTGTGTGCTAGCACGGCCCTGCCACAGGCTTTGGACAAGGTTCTACTAAAGTCAATTAATATTTGTGCGGTGTATTGAGTTCCTAGGAGGCTATAGATTTTTCATGTTATACAAATGCAAAATATTATTTAAATTATACTCTCTTCACTATACCCTGTCCATGTACCCATATAATCACAAATTACTTTTTTGTATATAACCATTACGCCTATTAAAATCTCAGAGGTGGCTGAAAACAATAACTTCAGATTAATCTGTAGCAGCATTAACTCTAAGTACATATTATTTGCTAATAACTCCACATGAAAATAATGCTCATGGACATGCTGTTTTCACATGTAATTGCAGTAAACAAAAAAGATCAGTAGAAATGCAAATTATTTCAGTCCCATTAGCCACTGTTAATAAGAATTTGCTTTATTTGTTTATATGGGAGTGAATTTAGTACTCATAAAAAGGTAAGAGATAGTTATGGAGCATGCAGGTTGGTGTTGTGCAAGATCCCTGCACAGCACTACCTTCCACAACGTGTGGGCCTTCAGCAGATCGCACATAAGTGTGGTGGTTTTACCATGTGTATGAACAGAGGTTTAAAGACCATCAAATTCATTTTCATTTGACAAAACTTAGACCCTGGCCACCTTTCCCCGCCCCTTCTCAGGGAGAGAAATGAACAACTCATTTATAGTTAGTTAAAGTCCAAGAAAAATAAGAAATCTTTGCAGATTTATTTTGTGCATCTCACTGAAACTTAAATATCAAGCAAAGTATGAAAACTACACATAGTATATTTAAAGTTACTGCATGAAAATCTGTATAAGATAAACTACATATGTACTAACTGATCATTTATAAATGATTTGGGACTGTTCCTCCTTTCACTGGATGCAGTGGGAGTATAACTCGGCCCATAAAGAAAACACATTTTAAGCACAAAGGGGCAGAGTTAAGGCTGGCCTTTCAAATGTATTTGAAAATTTTGATATTTTTCATCCTCTAATTAATCAAAATCAAGTGAATGGATTTCACTAAAATGTTAAAACAAGTCATCTTAATGGTGATGCCAAGGGTAGAAAACTCTACCGCCAAAGATGAATGTTTTGGAAAATTACAAGTGTGTGAAAACAAGGGGATTACAGAATGGAGATGGTTTTGCAAAACTGAGCCACAGTAGTTACTAGCAGCAACTCGTACTATAACAGTACAAAAGGAGTATTTTCTGCTCTATATATAGAAAATTCAAATCTGATTAGTTGAATGGTTTTTCAATTCAGGTGGTAGTTGTAAAAACATATGACGACCCAGCAGAATGATTTACAAATGAAAATCAAAAAGATTGATTTCCACTTGGCAGACAAAGTGAGCTGCTGTTCAGAAACTGTTCTGCTCTAAGGAATCTACAGACTTGCATTGTCTGTTTGGATATTTTCTCAATGCATCTGACACCTAGGCACATATACAATTTTATAACACAGATAATTGTTGTTGAATAGAAATATTGAACGTCAGCAAACCTGGACAAAGGGGAGAAGCAAGTCCAAGATCAAGGACACTTCACTGAAAACACCAGTACCTTCTTATCAAAAGCAGGGGACTGTTAGAACAAATGCATCTGCTAATCGTAACTGAGATGACATCATATGAGAAGAAAGGCAGTCTTTTTGAGGGAGCCAGGTCTCAACCTAATATTTAGTTTCATAGAAGCCAATTGGAAACTATTGTACACTACAGAGCATGAGCAATTCCCTGTAGGATACTACTTATTAAGCAGGCAGCCACACTCTGCATTAGCTGAAGTTTCTAAACAGTCTTCAGACACAGCCATTCTGGAGGTGACAAAGGCTTGGATCACTGGCAACCATCATGTGCCGCTCTCTATTTTGCTAGTTAAGAATGCCTCTGCTCAGACCTATTCTAAAAAAGTAAAAGCTCATTTGTTTACTGTATTTTTGCTATTAACCAATTATCACAACTAGATTTAGAACTGAACTTGATTTAATATAGTACCGTCTATACTCCATCTATATACTAAAGCACTTTACTAGAAAGCAATTAAATACTTGGAGTGCATCAACTGGACAGGCAAATATACCATATATATATACACACTCCATCACAGCTCAGTCTTGGAATGAACTTCACCGAGAAAGGGAATGTGAGCAAGGACCACATCTTATCACAGCACTTTGCATTTCCATAGCACCTTCCATTTGAAGAGCTAGAACACTATGCAAATATTAATGGATTAAGCTTTCCAACAACTATACAGTAAATACACCTTCTTTATCTGATGGACAGGAACACCAAGAAACAGAGGTGGTATGAGTTAACCAATGTCACACAGGAAGCGAACTCAGATTTTCTGAGTCCAAGCTCTGCACTTTAACTTTTTTTTTTTTTTTTTTTAAAGGGTTTTATGAGATCGTTAACATTCACCTGGCCAGTCACCAAAAGTGGCAAAATTAAGGCCTCATATAAAAGAAGTTTACAGAAATACAGAATACAGTACTGCATTATATTAGCTCACTGTATGGTTAGCATTTGATATGATCCCAAGCTTTGGTATAGGATTAGACTCCATGATGTTCTGGCTTAGAAGCTAGAGTGTTACCAACTGAACTGTACTGACAGTACTATGACAATATTTATTCAGATTTAAATAGACATACCTAAAGAACTACCTATCCTGGACTCTAAGTACACTTACCATCCGCTAAATATATATTACAAAACCATTAGAGAAGCTGAGCAGCAGCAGACCTCCCCTGGCTACATGCAACCACCAGGCAGCAAGTCATTACAAAACAAATCAATATCTCACTACATTGTTAAATTACAAAAAAAGCACTCCCAAAAAATATCTGCTTAAAAAGTAAGACTTTGTAGTGTGCCCTAAAGGCCAACAATTTGGGCTTTTTTGGACTGGCATGTATGCATAAAGAATTAATTCCTAAATTGAAGAAAGCACTTTCAGAAACTTCCCCTCTTCTATATCAAAGGAACTCCAGTTCAAGTACTTGTATAACTTATTTATATTGCTATAATGTATACGCTACAAGAAATCTGTGCAAAGTATATGTGCTGTTAAAAAAAAAAACCAACAACAACACATATCCATACCTCTGGCTCTATGTGCCTTGGAAAGAGGGATGTTGTGAGATATTTGTATAAAATTCTCATATCATCTTGTTCTAAACCACTCCTGGAATATGAGAGGGAAAAAAAGTTAAAATGTAGATCACAAAGCAGGAAAAACAATTTCTCTAATGGCCTTACTTCATGGCCAACATCTTTCTAACCAAGAGCTGGACAGGCCGCAATTTAGAGCCTTCTGGGAGAATTAACTCAGTTCTCTTTCATGACAACACGCCAATTTCTTTTGTACAGACAGTCCCAGTGTATGTTTAATTTTTAATAGTATTGTAGGGGAATGAGCATTCTAACAACATATCCAGGTTAACAAAGAGATAAAATCATGAGCTATAAAAAGGCTTTTCCTAATTTATGAATCCATATTTGATTTCACAAGCAAATTATGTGCAGTAAATACTGGAATCTAGCTATGAAATAATAGTTTATAAATTATTTCTCATCTAAACATTGTGCACATTCTCTCCTCACTTCTTAAGAGCCTTTGAATAGGAGCACCTTGCCTAGCTACTCCTAAGTGAGATAGTATGCCAAAAGCAGCTGTGCCATGTCAATAAACACCATAAAATCAAACACAGCTGAAGAGGAGTTGTCCGTTTTAAATTACATTGATGCAGCAAACTCCATAAACTTCTTTGTTTCTGCTAAAAATGCAATCTGTTGTAATATTTTCTACAAATGAAGTCAGGATGGATCAAAAGTAGTTTTGATTAGCTGAAAATGTACTGCTGTTCAATATTACTTTTTGGTTGTACATAACTTGCCTGTAAAATCAAATATGGATTCGTAAATTGTCTTTAGTTTTAAAAAGTACTTTTAAAAGCTGTTAATTGTTGTTAATGATGTGAATAATTACCAAGAACCCTAATGATTAATAAGATTCATTAAAAATTAATTCAGACATTATGGTAATTCTGGTAGTATCTTGTTCAGACTAGGTCCTTTTCCCTGTTATATGTTTCACTTCTGATATGAAACTTATCAGTTTCAAATCTTCAGCAATTATTAAATTAGTATATTGGTTCACACTATTACAAAGAAACCATCCATTAGAAATCAATAGCCAGCTCTGTTGTTTGTAACACACACATCACATTAAGAGCATGTGGCCAAATTTTGCTCTGATTTACAACTCCACAGAAGTCAGAAGGGTTCTACAAATTGTGAGTCAGTACAGAATATGGCCCCACGCAGTTTAACATGATATGTGTATTTGTGTCAAATACTAATGTCAGATTATCACATTTATGAGGGTTATGCAATACTTCTCAAAACTTTCCTTCCCTTCATTTAAAACTCCTATTATTCATAGCGTTTCCCCTCAGCCATGTTATTAGGGTTGCCAGGCATCCAGTTTTCGACCAGAATACCCGATTGTAAAGGGACCCTGGTGGTTCTGGTCAGCATAGCTGACGGGGCTCCTAAAAGTCCAGTTTGCTGAAGCGTCTGGCTCCGCGCAGCTCCTGAAAGTGGCTGGCATGTCCCTCTGGCTCCTAGGTGCAGGGGTGGCCAGGGAAACTCTGAGCGCTGCCCCTGCCTGCGGCGCAGGTGCCGCCCTGAGTACCATCTCTGCAGCTCCCATTGCCTGGGAACCACAGCCAATGGGAGCTGTATGGACAGCACCTGCGGGCAGCACACAAAGCCCCCTGGTCCTGGCCGCTCCTGCGCCTAGGAGCCAGGGGGACATGCCGGCACTTCCAGGAACCACCTGAGGTAAGCGCCATCCGGAGCCTGCACCCCACACCCCCTCCTGCACTCCAACCATTGACCTACCCCTGAGCCCCCTCCCACATCCAAACTCCCTCCTAGAGCCCACACTCTCTCCTGCACCCCAACCCCCTGCCCTGAGCCCCCCCCCACTTTGAACCCCTCAGCTCCAGCCCAGATCCCCCTCCTGAACCCCACACCCCTCATCCCCGACACCACCCCAGAGCCCGCATGCCCAGCCAGAGCCCTCACCCCCCACCCCTGCTCCAGACCAAGCCCCCTCCCCACCCTGAACCCCTCATTTCTGGCCCCACCCCAGAGCCCACACCCTCAGTCCAGAGACAGTACCCCTCCCACACCCCAACCCCCTGCCCCAGCCCAGCGCCCCCTGCCACACTCTGAACCCCTCAGCCCTGTTCCCCATTCCCTCCAGCACCCTAAACCCTTGCCCCAGCCTGGTGAAAAATAGTGAGCAAGGGTGGGGGAGAGCGAGCGACGGAGGGAGAGGGATGGAGTGAGCAGGGGCGGAGCCCCAAAGGGGCCCCAGAGAAGGGGCAGGGGCGTGGCCTCGGGGAAGGGGCAGGGCAAGGGTGTTCAGTTTTCTGCAATCAGAAAGTTGGGAACCCTCCATGTTATGTGCTTAAGGTTTCTGCATTAGTGAACTATGCAACATCTGTTTCAACTGCAATCAACAACATCCTAACTGCGGACTCTGACTTTAAGGTAACAGAGCAAAAATTCTCTGGTGTTGACCACCATCACCTCCCATTGATTCAGCCACTCAATTGGACCAGGTCCCAGGATTTAAGCCCATCATTACTGATTGAGATCATTATGGCTTAGATGAAATGTCTATAAAGGTACTGTTAAAAGGGATGACGCATTGTTTATACATTGTGTGTGAATGCAAATCGTAACTGGACATTCCAACCTACAAGAAAGATCCTTCTTTTTCAGGAAAGATTGCCTGGGCCTTAAATATTTAAGAAAAAAAGGAAAGCCATTCAAAATATTAATTCCATGTCTCTTCACTTCTCAAGTGTAATCTCCAGCATCCTTAAAGCAACTCATCTTCTCTTTGTTGTTGACACTCAAATTGTGCACTGTGACATTCTTGACAAGTGAATACATGCAAATATCTAACCATCACTGATTTTTTTTTAAACCATCTTTAAGACTTGTGTAGTTTTCTTGGAGAAAAAAGAAAATATGCCTACAAGTTACACATTGAGCTTGAACTGTGTTAAAACTGTGTCTCTGTCTCAATAATTCTGTAGAAAACATTGCTTGAGAAGTAAAAACATATTTGTCCTTTCTAAATATTTTCACACTGTTTGAGTTATTGCCACAGTTTTTATTCTCCAGATCACTTTGTAAATGAAAGATCTTTCCATGGGTGGCCAGTTCTTCCAATTTCAATGTGCATGTTTCTCACAATGGAAACTATCCATAACTACTAGGAAAGGCTCTATACTCAACTGTTCTATATTCATAGATTCTAAGACCAGAAGGGATCATTGTGATCGTCTAGCACAATAGCACAGGCCACAGAATTTCCCCAAAATAATTCCTAGAGCTGTTCTTTTAGAAAAACATTCAATCTTGATTTTAAAATTGTCAGTGATGGAGAATCCACCATGAACCTTTGTAAACTGTTCCAACGATTAATTACTCTCACCATTAAAAATGTATGCCTTATTTCCAATCTGAATTTGTTTAGCTTCAGTTTCCAGAGACTGGATTGTGTTATATCTTTCTCGGCTGGACTGAAGAGCCCATTATTAAATATTTGCTCCCCATGTAGATACTAATAAACTAATCAAGTCACCTGTTACCTTCTCTTTGTTAAGCTAAACAGGCTGAGCTCCTTGAGTCTATTACTGTAAGGCATGTTTTTTAATTCTTTAATCATTCTCGTGGTTCCTCTCTGAACCCTCTCCACTTTATCAATATCCTTCTTGAATTGTGTACCTCAGAACTGGACACTGTATTCCAGCAGCAGACACACTAGTGTCAAATACAGAGGTAAAATAACCTCTCTACACCTACTCAAGATTCCCCTGTTTAAGCATCCCAGCTTCCATTAGCTCTTTTGGCCACAACATCACACTGAGAGCTCATATTCAGCTGATTACCTTCCACAACCCTCAAATCTTTTTCAGAGTCACTGCTTCCTGGGATAGAGTTCTACATCGTGTAAGTATGGCTTACATTCTTTGTTCCCAGATGTATACATTTACATTTAGCTGTATTAAAATGCATATTGTTTGCTTGCACCCAGTTTACCAAGCAATCTAGATTGCTTTCAGTCAGTGACCTGTCCTCTTCATTATTTATCACTCCCCCATATGTGGAGAATCTAGTTTCATTTATCTCTAGCAATCTTAGTTCTATCTTTTCCCACAACATGAAAGGTCTGCCTTACAGAAGCTCCTTGGAGGCAGAGACAGTCTTTTTGGTGTGTGTCTGTATAGCATCTAGCACAATGGGGTCCTGAGCCATGATGAGGACTCCTAGGCATCCTACGAAAATACTACTACTAATAAATACAGTAATGTTATTTATTTTAAGATGCATGTTATTTCCCCCCCCCCCCCTTATACCCGTTAGTCTGATACCTACCAGATGAGCTGATCATTGTAGAGAAAGGCAGTATATTTGACTATGTTCAGGCTTTCCTCCATCCTATTAATAAATGATTGGATTTTCAAATAAGTCATTTTATCCAATGGAAAGAAGCTGATTCCACAAAAAACATCCAGCAGGTCACATGACTGTAAATGCAGTGTTTGCAAGTACTAAAGGAACAAATATAAAGGAAAGGAGCGTAGTTAATGGTTTTCTGAACATTTCAACTTAACCTTTTCCGCATTTATTTTTGGGCGCTTTTGCTCTGTACCAAATCCTTAAGTGACAGCCTATATATCATACAGCATGTTGACACAATTATTTGTGATGTTAGTTCACAAATCCATTTTGGGGGCATGGAGAAAATAGAGCCTAGCTAAATCTCATTTATACACATTCAATATGATCAATGATAACTAGAATCACTAGCGAGGAGCAAAGATGTGCATAATGTCTTGCAGACAAATAAAAAGACAGGTTCACTGCCTCAAAGAGCCAACAATCTAAGGCTCCAATCCTGTAAGTTGTTCTATGTAGATCAACCCTGTACCAATGTGTGGCCCGCAATTACTTCAATGGGGTTCTGTGCAGGGGACCACCTACTTTGAACAACTTATGCAAACTGAAATCTAAGTGCCTGACCTTGAAAAGCATCAGCAACATTTTTCCTCTATTTGCTTAAAAAAAATCCTAAAGGAATTGAAACCCTAATGTGTTGTCCACTGCAACTCCTCTACGGTATAAACATAAGAGAAACGTGCTGGAGTAAGACATATGGAAGGCTCAGAACAACTTTATTTACTGTAAGTGTTTTTGCAAATGTGCAAAAATATTGGAAGAGCTTGGTGTTGACTGAATCTCCACTTCTTTCTTCTAGTTGTGTTGTGTGCAGGTCATACATTACAATAATGGGTTATGATATAAACCATGCAGAAATAATGGCATGCCAAGACTTGACAAGAAGTGGTTGGTTACTTTTTAAACACTATATGCACCTTTGTTTCCGTATTTCTATTATGCATATTATTAAACAGACAAAGTAGGGTGTAATGGTGCTGATACAAGATCACATGAAGAAGCCAAATTAAGATTGTTCAGGGTACTTCAGAAAAGCCAGTGAACAGTGATACAAAGATAGCATGGAACCAGAGAGCATCCAACAGTACGACCAACTGCCCTACCAACAAGCCACCAACATATGCCACATTAGTAGCTGAATGGATTTGATGACAGTTATGTGCCCATGATGAACTATCCCACAATGCACTTAAAGCATGTTATATATTGAAGTTGTTTTATTCTTTGAATTTCTGTGGTATAAAAACAATATGTAACTGCATACAAAATGTCATACTTACAGGAGTGCTTGGGATATGGCACATTACATTTATCACAAGAGAAAACATACTGACTGTTCTAGTTGGCATGAAAAATTGGGTACACAGCTGAAAGTTACACAGCAGTGCTCCATTTATTCACAAGAAACAAAAGATTATATGATCCTAACAGTTATTTCACTACCCTTATATTTCTTCTAGTTATTGATATTCAGAAGTACTATTTAGGGAAACCCTGCAGCATACACATGATGTCCTACATCACATCTAATGCTGTATTATATGAAATCCAAAGAACTACACTATAAACATTAAAGTTGAAAAATCAAATACACAAAGGTAGGGGATGCAAGAGTTATAGTTATACATAGGCCCCCTCTCTTCCATCCATGTGTTACGATAGCCCTGCCCAGCATCATGTAAGAAGTCTGTGGCAGAGCCAAACTGAATACTGCTCTCCTTAGTCCTGGTCCAGTGCCTTAAACTGAAGGGAACATTCTGTCTCTTCTCTCCCACATTTTTTAAAAGTACTCTGAAAACAAAAATCCCATCAGTGAAATTCCATCACTGCATGGATTATCAGCAAGGTTGGAGCTAGAGAACTAACTGGTAACAGTAGCATGGTGTTCTTTTCAACCTGGGGATTTGAGACACGCTTTGCCACTGTCCGACAAAACTAAATGGATGTGATTTGCCAAAGGCTTTGTAATTATGTCTTGCAAATAACTCTATTAAAGAAAACGTTCTATCATACTTGATTATTAGAATAATTAAGGTTTTAACAGTTTTCTAAACATGGATATTAAGACGATTTTATCTGTAACAGAAGATCATCCTATTCTAATCCATCGAGCTATCACTCTGTTTATTCAAATCCCTTCTAAAGACTCTTCCATGATGCATGCAAGACAATAATAATATGAAACAAAACATTTTTCAAACATTCCTAGTCATTCAGTCTAGTCTTCCCATTGCTGAGAGAGAGAGAGAGAGACACACACACACACACCCCGTGTAAGCTCTTCCGTGCAGGCACTTGTACATTTTGTTTCCTCTTCAGTATCAAACACATTGTCCGTACTCTAATAATAAACAGTAAGAACTTACCCGATGGAAGAATTTCTCTAATCTCTCTTTTAGAACCCTTACACCTCCATCTTCTATGGCTTTAAGGAATGTACCATTAAAAAGCTAATAGGTTAAAAAAAAAGCAATATTAGTTTGGCAACTGTGTAAATACAGTACAATAGTTACTCATAACTTGATTAAAATCAGAAAAATAAGAACTAAACTGCTACCCACATAATTCCCGTTTCCTAATTCCATACAAACTAACTGACCTAGATGATGTGTAGCCTCGGCAGATTTCGGATAACCTCCTGTCAATCAAGATCTGTAACTATGTGAAGGAATTAATTTAAGTTTTCACAGAAGTTGGGAACTGTTTTACTATTCCTATTACAGTGAACTCAAGAACAGCACTGAGGACTACAAAAGCACTCTGTTATATCCTCCCCACTGCCGCTACTACATCTTCAGGAAGAAATGGACAGTATGGATCAGACTGGCACCCCATAAGGAGTAATTTGTTCATGCTCAGATAGTAGGGTGCAGAGGGTGGTCTATCTCCCTCTCTCAAAGGATAATCTTGTTATAAATCTATTACACTTACCTTGTACATGCTATAGCACTGCTGTAGGACTGAACTGTAAACCTTGTCCTGTAAAACAGCCAATAATAGGTCGTCATTACAAGAATAGGCACAGCTCCAAATATTATGACTGACCTACAAATGTCATGCACATTCTTTTAACTACCACATGTAAGCCAGAATATAGAAAGACTAGAACATCTATTACACAAATCGAAAATAAAAACTAGCAGTTACTGGCTACTGCTGAAAAAAGTAACTATAGACAGTACACCTATGAAGTATTTTCTCAGTATACACATGAATTATTTTCTATTCCTCTTTCCTTGTTAAATGTAAACCTAACAGTATTACTATTATTAAACCATAACATGTACTGAAAAAAGAATATGACTAAAGTAACAACATATAACTGTGATAAGTGGTGGGCACTAGCTGGTCATTAGTGAAGAGTAGTTAGTTCCAAATCAGCTTCCCCCTCACTCTTCATAGGAGTTCAGGGCAGGTGAGGACTTAGAGTAGGGGAGGACTCCATACCTAGTCATCAGACTGGGTTTTTAATTTGTTTTCTGGCAAGAGGAGTAAGACTGGTTTGTTTTGTTGGAATGATTTCTTTAAGAACACAATGAGGAATAAAAACTTTAAAGAACACAGGAAACCTGAACAAACATTTTTTTAAATTATTCCATCTGGCCAATTACTCTGCCTGCTTACAGTTAAAGAGAATTGATGACATTGCAATGCTGAAATGAAGCCTCCTGGCAGACATTATATGTTTGATTTTCCAACAAAGATGATCAATAATAGTCTTAGGATCGTAACAGAAGCTGCTCTAGTTAAATTTAGTAAGGAAGATTTCTTTATAATCTCTTCAAATTAAATCAATGTTGGATCATTAATTGTATTGGCCTGTTCCTTGAAATTTCAATAGATCTCTCCGTTTTTGTTATTTTTAATGACATTTCATTTCATTACATAATTTCACTGCTGTTCTTATTGGATATTTTTTCCTATATCTTTGTCTCTTTCTTCCCTTTTAGAGTTTGTTGCAAAATGCTCTGTTCTACTTTATTTCCAGTTTGCAGTCATATTCTTAAATCAGTTCTACAACAGCCAAAAGTTATAGATATAAGCTGAACTAAAAGACATCGCTAGCTATATTTTTTAAAACAATTACAACGAAAATATTTAATTAGAAAAGTAAAGGCAAATTAGAAAGAATAACTGAACATTACCAGTAACTCTTCTTCTTGATACTCAATGACTGGTTTTCCATCTTTGTGGTATTTTTCTATTACAGGATTCCGTACTACCTAGAAAGTGGAACAAACTGGCATCAGGCAATGCAGAATGTATTTAGCAATTTTTAACATTTTAGGAAGGTATATATCATGCATATAAATACCATGACCATCCAGAAATTTTCTTCAGGTTCATTGAAGAACTGTCTATTCTTCTGAGTATGCAAAGATTTTGCGGGTTTTGATGGACTAAAGGTCCTGGAAAAATAATATATTTGGAACAAAATTTTAGCAAACATACAATTTGTTATACTGTAATAAACTATGCAAACAGTAATACTTTACTACCTTGTGAACTGTACTATAGCTTCACATAATCCAACATTTCTAATTTTTTCATTCTTTTCTACTTCATTTGGGTGATAAAAGAGAATCTTCTTTTCCTCCTAAAATTTGAAATAAGAATAAAGATGATTAAATTTTAAACAGAATAGCAGAGATCCAAAATAATGTAATTTTTCAAAATTTACTGAACAGAGTTTAAAAACTGCCTTATAACCAAATAGGCTTATATAATAAAAAATAAAACTAATATACTGCACATTAACAAGGCCTGCCATCAAAAAAGATCTCGAAGTCCTTTACAAATGCAGTATGGTACACAAGTATCACTTCATTTTCCTTTGGAATTTAGTTTTTTAAGTGAAATGCAACTGTATAGCTGTGCACAGGAACACCACATATTTAAGACAGGAAGTCAAAAATAAGTTTGCTCCTCAATGTGTATATTTAACACAGACATACAATGAGAAGAAAATAGACCCCTTCAAATATTAAAGTTTGCCTTGTTTCTCAAAAGAAAGTTTTTTATTTTTCTCAATATCTATCCAAGAATTCAGGTACACTACAAAAGTTAAGCACACTTATTTTAAATTGTTAGCCTCAGGATTCAGCAGAATTTATACACAGAAAACTAGTACTATGATGTTACCCAGGAAGATAGGTAGATACATTATAGTCTATCAGATGGCTGTTTTCAAGATAGTATGACATCTGTATTTATCTGTGATAGCTTGGCAGATCAGTCTTCCATTACTATTGCTAGTTAACTTACTAGCTTCATCTAGCTGCTCAAATGCTCAGTATGTATATTTACATCTTGATATCAATTTGACTCACTCAGAAGAAGTACATAAACACTGTTGTTAACAGATACCTTTCCTGAAAACAGAAAGGATTCATCATGTGCATACCTACTCTCAGGGATGTTGGTTAATGAGTTAATGTTTACAAAGCACTTTGTAAATAAAACGTGCTATATAAGCATTTAGCATTATTGTATGCACCTGGAACATCTAAACAGATGAAAGACTTCTGAAGGATCTTTTTAAAACCCTAAAATTCTAAAGCCCTGATCCTGCAAACTCAGGTGCTCAGAACAACTTCTATGCCATGGATCCCAACTCACTTATCTTCATATGCATTTTATGTTGGGAAATGTTGTGAGTTTTTTTCACAACTACTTTTCCACCAGTCTTTCTTTTAACCTTGTTGCTGCAGGAATTTAATGGGCCAAGCAGCCCTGTTTCTAAATGCTAAAGTTTTAGCTATAGGTATACCCTCATCTTAAAATCATACTTTTTCCTGAATATTTTAACATATTCTTAGAGTAAATACCTAAGATAACTGTAGCTGCATTTTCCTCTATTTTTCAGTTTACTTTATGCTTTGAAACAATACTTTGTGTCTAGTCAGTTTCACTGCTGCACCTGCTTAGTCAGTTTCAGTTTCCCCCGTCTTTTGTGTGGGACTTTTACAGGGCAACAAAAGAGAGAAAAATAATTTTAAAAACAGAAGTATGTCATTGTAAAACCACAAATATTGGTAAGGTGATTCAAGAACAGTTGTAATACTGGAAACTTTTAGCTCATACTTTTAAGCTGAAAGCGTCCCTTTATAGCTTGAGAGGCAGGGAAGAACAACCCTTCTCCATGGGTGCGCTATAAATAACGATATTACTACAGGACATTTTGTTGTCCAGTGTCTAGGAAAAAACAGAATGGCTGGAGCAGAAGCCCGACAGCTGCTTTGCGTTAGCCTGTCAGACAGTGCAAACGTGAGAGTCAGAATGTCCTGGTGGTGCAGAAGCATCCCAAGGCAACATCACTGGTGTTTCACGGGGGTCCCAGACCTGCGCAAAGTGGGGCTCGGAATCACCACGTGAATGTTAGAAAGATGAGGGAACAATGGGTGGGGGACCTCCCCGGGAACCCCTCCGCCCCTCAGACAGACACACAGATGTGGCCCACTCCTCTCCCCTCAGACAAAACCTCTGTGGCCCCCCGGCCTCAGGTGAAGAGGAACAGACCCCCCCACACACGCTCCCTTGCAGCGATAGACCCCTCCCCCACGAGACAGACACACACCGAGCCCAGGCTGCCCCACGTACCTCTCCCTCTCTGGGCCCCAGCTTGGGGTTGTAGATGAAGAAGCTAAGCAGGGCCGGAGCGAGCTGCTTCTCCTGCCCGGCTCCCCCCGCCGCCGCCATACTGGGCCTGAAGCGAGAGAGTCTGGGGCTGGCCGCCGCCACACACCATCGGGGAGCAGCCGGGGGCCCTCAGCCGGCACCAACCCCAACCTCACGCGGCACTTCCGCCTTCCCCCTGCCCCGGAAGGGAACGGCGCCGACCCGGATCCGCTCTATCTGCGCCCGCGGGCGGCACAGGCGGGAGGAGCCGGGCCGACCCTCTCAGAGCTCCGCCGCCCCCACCGCGCTGAGGGCACTTGCTGGAGGCCTCCCCGTTCCGGCCCCCTCCGCAACAGCCGGCCCGGGGCTCCTCAGTGGGGACCCCTCCCAGCCCCCGCGGAAACCGAGCATCTTGTAGGGCCCCTGCGAGGGAGGGAGGGATCCCCAGAGGCCCCCGGGGAGCTGAAGGCGGCTGCGGGGCAGGCCCCGTTTCCACGGGCAGCTCAGCAGAAGCCGGAGGGTCCCGGGGGCTCCTGTTGTCTGTTTCCTTGGCTTTGAAGAAGCCCTGAGGAAGGAAACGCGGAAAGCCCGAGCTGAGCTCCCTCCCTCCCAGGCCGCCCAGGAAGAGGAATGTTGCTGTCTCGAAGCCCTTGGGGGGCGCTCGGGCCCTACAGAGCTGGGGGCTGGCTAAGTACCGAGCTGGGGTGGGATACACCGCGATGGGGGGCGCTCACCCTAGCGCTCCCCGGGCGGTCTCGTTTGCCGCATGCAGTTGTGCTCCTCTTGAAAAGTGGCATTGCCGGGAAGAGCGATTCTCTCTCTGTGGCTTTGGTAATGGGTAAGGGGTGTTCAGGTGGGGGACTGGCCTGAGCAGCGCCGCTGAATAGTGTTGTAGTGGGATGGTGATACTCTCTGGGTGAGCATTTCTTTATGGCGCTTTCGGGGATCGCAGGGATTTTGACGTGCTTTGTGTGGACTAAGGAAGTTTAAAAGTATCCAGAGCTGCAGGGTCGGGTGGCTCAAGTCTGGTTAAGCTTTGATAAAGATAGAGGGTGAAATCTTGGTCCCAATGAAATCAATGGGAGTTTTGACATTATTTAGCAGGACCAGGATTTCATGAACTTGAACATTTGAAAAAGGTCTTTGTGGTTTATTCCTCCTCCTCCTTCTCCTCCTCTTTTAATTATTTATTATTTGTATTGTGGGAGTGGCCAAAGGCCCCTATTAAGACCACTGAGCTCCACACTAGATGTACAGGTAGTCACGGTCCCTGTCCCAAACAGCCTCCAGTCAGGCGCTTACAATATTGTCCTCACACATTAATGTGATTAGTCAGTAAGTTCTGAAACTGCTGAGCCAAATCCTGTCCTCAAGTAAACTTCTGGAACCCCGTTGTTTCCACACTGGCCTATCTCTGGGGGGAATATCAGGTAGGAGCAGGGAAGTGATATTACCTCTGTATAAAATATTGATGAGATCACAAGTGGAATACTGTGTCCTGTTCTGATATTCATACTTTTTAAAGTATGTTGGAAATTAGAGAGTGTTCAGCAAAGAACCACAGGAATGATTGAGGTCTAGAGAATATGCCTTACAATGTCAGACTAAGGATTTCAATCTATATATTTTATAGAGACGACTGAGATGACTTGACCACTGTGTGTTAGTATAAGAAGAAGATATCTGAAGCTAGGGGGGTTTTAATCTAGCAGAACTAGATCTAGTGGCTGGAAGTTGAAGCTAGACAAATTTCAACTGCAAATAAAGGGATTATTTTGACAGTGAAGATAATTAACTACTCAAACAATTTAGAAAGAGATGTGGTGGATTCTCCATTATTTAAAGTCTTTAAATCAAGACTGGATGTTATTCTAAGAGATGCCCCCATTCAACCACAGATTATTAGGCTTGATGCAGAAATTTCTTGGCAATATTCTACAGCCTCTGCAGTTGCAGAAGATTAGACTAGATAATCATATGGTCCTTTCTGGTCCTTAGATCTATGAAACTGTGTAAGGTGTAACTAAGAGCAGAATTTTTCCAGTTTCTTTATTACGTTTGATGATGCCTGAGATGGCAAAATCCCAGCTTCAGTTATTCAAGCAGTGTTCATGAGTCAGGCATTTAGAAAAAACACTGTTGCTTGTAGACAGATCTGGAGTCAATAAAAATAAACATGGTACCCCACAATGCCATTTTTACAGAGTACTGCACTGTAAAGTTGCAAGCAAGTTGTGCAAGATTAAATTTGGAAGAAGAACATATTTTCTGTGTCTGTTTCCCCTCAAGTTCTCAGTTAGTTACTTTCATCATTGTGTTGTGTGCTGTCTTAATCTATTCTACTATTTTGTCCAGATTGTCTAACTTCTCAGATTCAGAGTGAGTCTGGATAGCATTAGTCATGCCCAACTGCAGGTGATGGTTTCCCTAAAAATCCAGGGGGTTTCACCATTTCATTAGTCCAGTGTGGAGTTACACAGGCATAAAACTGCAGGAATGTAGTGCTAAATCAAGTCCTCGGTCTTTACCCTAAGTAAGGGGGCATGGATCAGCGTTCACCTCACGCTCCCCGTTAGTGCCCAGGCTGGGGAAGCTAATGATCTAACCAGCAGACCAAATTCAGTGATGAATCCTGGTCACATGCCACCTGAAGTATGTTGTGCATACGCTAAGAAGAAGTCCCTAAGTAAGTGTTGTAAATGTGGTATTGATACACATTACTTTTTATACATGAGAAAGGAATTTAATACCCATTAGAAGTGCAAATCTTAATGCAAACTTAACTATGTTGTCACTATTGACAGCTCCACAATAATATATTTCACCAGAAGCACTAAAGAGTTGTGACCATATTTTCCCTACAGTCAAGGCTGCAATTAGGAGAGGAGAAGTAGTAATGCTCTGGTACACCCAAATCTTAGCAAAGGACCCAGGACTTCCAGTGAGCCTCAGCAGATTTTTAAACTGCTGTTTGTGGTATTACAGAAGCAGCAGCAAGGGGAGACTGACTTCTTCCAGTGCCAGGTCCTCCATGCAGCTCTCTCTCTCTCTCAGCTCATCTTGAGCATGTTTCAGTACTGGCAGGAGAGGAAGCTGGGCATGAGGGCTACAGAAACACTCATGGATTGAGTGGCACTGAGTAGAGTTGCCAGAGTAAAGACAGAATAAGGATCTGAGAGTTTGGCCAAACATGAAAAACATCCAGTACCAAATGTAAGTAATCAGAAAGGCTGATCATTCCAGTTCCTCATTCTTCCACTTATAAAAAAAATTAACATTAAAAAATTTCATTCTAGAATGTTGCAGCTGCCAATTCATTTGAGAGATGTGACACAGCCTAGCAATTGTCAGAATAAAATATTTCCAAAAAAACATCCCAAAGGAGCATAGTAGGTGGTGGTGGAGATTGGAACAGCAAGTCAGATGGGACAAACATTTCCCTTTATCGCTTGTTTAAAAACAAAAACGGAAATTCCAATGCTGATATGTTTGGTAACTCATATTTAAGTATGATCAAGTGCATTTCCCATCAGTGCAATTATTAAAAGTTTAGTGATGTGTAGATTGTGGATAGGTACTGTGTTTTTGTTCTGCATTTGTACAGCATCTAGCACAATGGGGATAAGGTTCATGACGGGGGCTCCTAAGCACTATGGCAATACAACTATTTAATAATAATACTGGAAGGAAGCAGATAGGATAGGAATGTGGTTACGTGTGATTTCTAAGATAGGTGACATGTGAGTGGTATGGATACTAATGTTTCCTTAACTAGTGATTTTCTAGATGTCTAGTGATTGTATTGACGGGAAATGCACTTCTGCAATCTTAACTATAACTCGACAAAGTTTTTTGTGAGGAATTTATCAAAATATATGTTGAGTCTGTGATAATGGCTAAAACATAATGTAAAATGGTTAAAACTACAGTCCTAGTGTACACATTAACAAGGCAGATGGAAATTATTATTGTGGTTCCAGTTTCATCCTATCTTCTTAATTGTATGCACAGTAACACCACACCTTGGCATTTGCAGAGTGTCATTAGATAGCTGTGAGTTTGAAATCTGATTCCTACCCCTTCATTACATAAAATCAAACTATTGTACAAATGCATTTGCAGTTAAATGTGACAGTGGATTACCCCAGCAACCATGGGCAAATAACTAAAAAACTTTATCTGTATTTTACCATACATAAAAAAACAAAAACTTTAGTCTGATGTGGGAAATAGGAATATTTTTTTATCATGTCATACTTTTAGAGTTGTTGACTGTTTCTTGCTACTATTTTGAGCATCTCTGTCAGCTGCATAATAGCAGACTTAACAAAAAGAATACTATAAATCACTCTGGGTGTTGGAGATGACAGCTGTAAATAAATACAGCTGACAGGTCAAATAGTTATTTCATTGACAGTCTGAGGGCTAAAAGTGTAACCAAAAGTGGGTGAGTCAGCAGTTTGGTATTGCTCTAGCAAGTAGTTACAAAATAAGGCCCTGATCCTGGAATGAGCTCAAAGCGGGTAGAAACCTGAACCCCCACACAGCTCCTTATAACACTGGGGCTCCAGGCATTTTAGCTCTGAATGAGAAGGTAATACATTATAGAGCCCAACTATTCCTTCTATCTCCTTTTTCTAAAATGTCGTGTATGTAACATGCCTCCCCAACATTTTGCATAAGTGTGATTTTAATTTTACTAAGATGGGAATGGTAAACTGTAAAAATAAAGTAAAAAGAAAAATATTGATAATGAAAAGAAACATTCAGAAACCTTCCAGTTTTCCTTGTAAAGCCCAATATGGGGCTGATCTGTCATTCCAACCCCTTCTGTTGATTTCTGTGAATAAATTTTGTATGTAGGAGATAATGAGCAACAGAAACCTTCAGGTGTAGGAATATGTGGGCTTTCACAGTGTTAGTCTTCCAACAAATTTTGATTCATTCTCCAAAACCCTCCCTTTATATTTTTTAAATTTAGTTTTTGACTTATAATACAAAAATATCCTTCACTGTGCAAATCAATGAATTGCTGCCATGTTAATGGGGGGAAAAAAGATTGAATTTGTATGAAATCTATTGTGGCTGACTGAGCTTGAATTAGGGGTTGTTGGATTAAAAAAACAGTAATTTGACTATATCACATAAAGAAAGGTCTTTATTAGGTATTGCTCATAATAATGCTCATATTATATAATCTCTTTACAAGTCTGCAGTCCATAGAGGGTAAAACCGTTATGTTTCCCTTTAAGCTTATCAGTGAGTTAACGCCAGAGCTTTGTCATGATTATATAAATGCTGAGTATTGAGGAAGAAGACCCAAATGTAAGAATCCAATCTCAGGCAGTGAAATTTAGTTATTAAACAGTGTAATGTGTTTGTGGTACACCAATTTATTCCTTATAACATCTTTAATAAATGTTTATCATTCTAATTTGATGACTCAGTGTTTAATAAAACAAAAATTCTTACCCCATACACCTGCACATATCTTCTGTGGAGTGAAAATAGTCAACCAGTGTATGTCTGAAGAGAACTGAAATTCATGTTTGCATGATAAGAAGAAAATCCAGTAAGCTTATAAATTGTTGCTTGTAGATCAATATTTTGATTCTCTCGGATACAGTTGGAGGAAGTCAGATTGTCTACTAATATTAAGGCAAAGGGCTTCTCCCCTCTCCTTTGGTATATTGCATTAATTTTTTCCCATTAAATAGAATGCCAGCAATATCCAATGAGAGAATGCACAATATGGTCCTGACTGGGGGTGTAGCGTGTGCTTAAATATGTTGCTGAATCAAGAGCCTATATAAAGAAAAGAAGTAATCTTGTAATACAAACAGGTAAAAAAAATTCAGACACCTTATAGACATTAATTTATCCTCACAATGCTGCTGTGAGGTAAGGAAGTAGTATTGTTTCCGTTTTACAGATGGGAGATAGAGGGTCAGAATGATAAAGTGACTTGTCTAAGAGTCATACAGTGGGTCTGTGGTACTACTGGGCACTGAACCCCTGTTTTAGACACAAGATCATCCTTCCCTATGAATTTTACAGCAATAAATAGCATGATTTGGAGAGGATGTAAAACTGTGATAGATCTGACTTTAAAAGTTTCCTCCATTTCAAAAAATTCTACCAGTTTCTCTTTACTTAAAATGCAGGCTCCCACTGGAACTAGTAATGTTTCTCAAAATGGAAGACACTGTTTAGTGCAACCACTGTACTATAGAGATTTTTCAAAGAAATGCTATACAAAGGTTCCTTTGAATGCTGATGCCTCGAACACTGGAATTTAGAGATAGTGTCGGAGTGTGCTGAGATATTGTATTGGATCCTCCCTCATTTGATGTCCTAATGTCCTGCAAGCCATATCTAATTAGAACTACTAAGAAACTTTTTAATTTGATCATGTGCATGTTTTTATTTGGTAATCCTGAGCAAGATTATACACTCAAGACATTTCACAGTCCTGGTCCATTGGTACAAGGGGAGGGCACACTTCAGGGCTTGCTCTCAATAGCAATAATCAAGGAGTGTTGCAGAACTTGCAGTGCTTCACTAATTTTTCTACTCCTTGGCCTCTCATTGGGCACAAGTACATTTGGAAATTTGACTGCATCAGTGAGCTTTTAGTGTGGACCATGGTAATAGCTTCTTCTTATCTGGAGACACAGTCAGTTCTGATTCCCATCGGAAGAAGGCAGCAGTCTGACCAGAACCCTGGGTAGTTTGTGTGTCTTAAATGCATGTACAGCTAAGGATCTAGTCTAGAGAAGGGTTTCCCAAAGTGTGGTACATGAGTTTGGTGGAAGTGGCACACCCAAAACTCTTGAAAAATAGACAAAAACAAACCCCTTCCTGTTTCAAATGAACAGTTTTCACACAGGTTGCAGAGCACCAGAAAATGGCCAAGATGCAAAATACTCTTTAATGGCTGCTTTCAGACATAATGAATAAGTCTCATTGACAATTCTTCCATAGAAGTCATGTTTAGCTATGTATTGTGCACTGTGGCAGTGCAAATGGGTGCACTCAGCTGGCTGTCTTTCTACAAGGTAGGGAGCCCTGACATCAGAGGGTCCCCCCACAGGAAGCTGCTGCCAAGTGGGAGCTCCATCTGAGCTCTCTGCTCTGCAGAGGCTGCAGTCTGTTCCCTATAGGGCTGGAAGCGGGGGATGTATGGGGAATTCCCTCCTGTCGCTCCAGGGAAGTTGAAGGGTACGGGCAGTTGGTCGGATCCACTGGTTAAAAGCAGTGTTGACAACCTCAAGAGATCAAAAATCTTGAGGCAAACACTGCAAAATCATTTGATTGGTTAAAAAAAAATTAAAAATAAAGATTATATTGTGTTTTTTCAGTCTGTCTTTTGATCTTGAATTCCATCTGCCCCTTCCCAGGCTGTGTGGCAATTAGTGTTGCCCACTCTCCCAAGCGTGTTTGGTAAACTGATTTTGGCCCCTGCTGCAAGAGCTCTCATCCACACATCTGCCTGCTCCCTGCCCGGCAATTAATCCTGTTCCTCAGTCCCCGCATCAGTTCACCCATCCCCACCCTGCCATCCCCCATGTCCCTCAATTCAGCCCCCACCATCAGTTCAGCCCCCATCAATTCAAGCTTCCATCAGCCCCCCTCCTCTGTTCAGCCCCATCAGCCTCATCTCTCTTCCTTCTGGAGTTTTTTGCCCCCTCAGGCCTTTGGCGGGGGGCTACAGCAGGGTCCCCGCTCCCACATCCCAAGCTGGGGGATGCTGCTCTTCATTCCTACTCCACTCCTTCCCAGGTGAGGTGGTGGATGGGGGAGGAGCAGAGTCGCTGTCCTGTCCACGTTTCTCAGAGTCGCGAAGGAGGGAGCTGAGCTTTTTGCTCTCTTCTGCGGGAAAGACAAAGAGGAGAGACTCTGACAGCTTCTACCAGGGCTGGACTTCGCCAGGGGTCTGGTGCCTTTTGCGTCATCACCAGCACCCTCTGAAATCCTGTCAGTCTCAAAAAATCACTCGGGTTGGCAGCACTGTAAAAGTCTGGCTACAGCTGCAGAGTAGCTGGCTGGATGCCATTTGAGCCGCCTCCCAGCAGCTTGCCCAGCCCTCCCATGTGCAGCTTGCCCAGTAGTGCAGGGGCCAAGCTTGGGATGGAGCTGGACTGGAGCAGCTGAGGAGAAAGGGACCTCCTGGAGCTGAAGCTGCCTGATGCCCAGGTAAAGCCTCACTTTCAGCCAAGACTTCCTCACTTGCACCCCTCCTTTCTGAGCTCCTCTTTCTCCTTCAGTCACTCACCCCAGACCCCCGCCGTTTGACACAGGCACCTACTTCTCCTTAAGAGTGCTTTTTAAAATTTTCTTCAAGGGCTACTCAAAATGTTTTGTATTTTTCTTGATTTCAGTTTTGTGCAAAGGGCACTTGTGACGGGTTGGATCACAGAAACCCCCTTGGGACTGCCAACTGATGTGCCAAGACTACTTCTGACCCTGCTTTCCCTGCCAGCTTGGGACTCTAGCACCCTGTTTTGTTGAGCCAGACACACCAGTCTGCTCCAGCACAGACCCAGCGTCTGAACCATGTGCCCCAAAGCTGCAGACTTACCTGAAAGCAACTTAAGAAGTGTTCCTGTCTTTTAACACTCAGATGCCCAACTCCCAATGGGGTCCAAACCCCGAATAAATCGGTTTTACCCTGTATAAAGTGTATACAGGGTAAACTCATAAATTGTTCACCCTCTATAACACTGATAGAGCGATATGCACAGCTGTTTCGCCCCCCCCTCCAGGTATTAATACATACTCTGGGTTAGTTAATAAGTAAAATGATTTTATTAAATACAGAAAGTAGGATTTAAGTGGTAATAGCAGACAGAACAAAGTGAATTAACAAGCAAAATAAAAAACAACAACATGCAAGTCTAAGCCTAATACAATAATAAAACTGAATACAGATAAAATCTCACCCTCAGAGATGTTTCAATAAGTTTCTTTCACAGACTGGATGCCTTCCTAGTCTGGGCACAATCCTTTCCCCTGGTACAGCGCTTGTTCCAGCTCAGGTGGTAGCTAGGGGATTTCTCATGATGGCCGCCCCTTTGTTCTGTTCCACCCACTTATATATCTTTTGCATAAGGTGGGAATCCTTTGTCCCTCTCTGGGTTCCCCCCCTCCTTCTAAATGGAAAAACACCAGGTTAAAGATGGATTCCAGTTCAGGTGACATGATCACATGTCACTGTAAGACTTCATTACCCACTTGCCAGCACACACGTATACAGGAAGACTTACAAGTAAAACAGAGCCATCTACAGACAATTGTCCTGGTTAATGGGAGCCATCAAGATTCCAAACCACAATTAATGGCCCATACTTTGCATAATTACAATAGGCCCTCAGAGTTATATTTCATATTTCTAGTTTCAGATACAAGAGTGATACATTTATACAGATAGGATGACCACACTCAGTAGATTATAAGCTTTGTAATGATACCTTACAAGAGACCTTTTGCATAAAGCATATTCCAGTTACATTATATTCACACTCATCAGATACTTTCATAAAATCATATACTATATAGAGTGCAACGTCACAGCACTTTTGCTCATCTGCAACAATAATCCAGAGAATGAATTACGAGGAACGTTGAAGTTAAATTAGACACGTTTAAAGAGTCAAGCCATTGAATGTAGCTCAGTGGCATATCAAAGTATAACAAGATGTCATTTATAACATGTAATTGTGCCTTCTGATCTGAATAACACCCAAAACATAAACAATAATAGCGGGTGATCCATTATGTTTCCTTTTGATGCACTGTCTAAAAACCTGAGGTGTTTAAAAAGGATGTTATCACTGAACATTTTAGTGTTCCTTAGGCATTTATTCTGTAAAATCTGGAAATACTTAGGATAAGCCTATTAAGGCCTAAATAAATGTGCACAAAAAGGAGACATTTTCAGGTTGTACTACTTGAGCCAATAAAGTTTGGAAACAGCTGGTCTAGAATATGGTCAGCTAGGTGTGAGGATCTGGAAATTGCATGTCAGAAACCTAAATTGGGGAGCTCACATAGGAGATTTTGTGACGCCAAGTTAAACATACTGCCTGCGTGGATGGAAGTCTTTAAAGACCACAAGCCTGGTAAACTTTGTCATCATTCAGACACTGTCTTGATCAGCTCTTCTGGGAAGTCTTTGGTGTCTGGATGACTGTAGATTGACTAGGTTGGTCCTGTCTCTGGGCTCAAATATTATGTGAACACACTCAAAGCATTTAGTTCTGAGAGATCATCTCCTGCATTTGAGTTTGGAGGGGAATAATAGATTTGATACTGTGCCCTCAGGTTCTTCTGGTCTGGGTCTGTAATGCGTATCCTATGGTTGAGATGAACCAGAGCTGGGCCTGCAATGGCAGCAGGGTATGTTCTTGATCTTACATCTATTTCTTGGGCCAGGGTAATATGATTATTCAACATCAGGGCACTTTACTTTATTGCCAGTAAAATGGGTTTGTTTTTGTTAGAATGGACCTCAGGAGGTCATCTAGTCCAATCCCCTGCTCAAAGCAGGACCAATCCCAAGACAGATTTTTGCTCCAGATCCCTAAATGGCCCCTTAAGGATTGAACTCACAATGCTGGGTTTAGCAGGCCAATGATCAAACCACTGAGCTATCCCTCCCCACATCATTACTTACATGTGAACTAGTCCAGGGTTCTTCACATTTCTTTTTCTTGTGATTGTCATGTGGCATTCATCATATGCTATATAAAACTCCGTGGACCAGATCTTCAACTGGTGTAAATAGGAGTAGCTCAGTTGAAGCCAATGAAACTGTGGTGGCCAGGTAAGGATCTGGTCCCACATTTCTTAACATTGTCGTACTAGTTAAATAAATGTTCATTTCTTATTGAATGTGTTAGTACAATTTATTAACAATAAAGGGGAAAACATGGCAACCTTATTCTCCCTCCACATGTGTACACAGTGTCCAGGTGCTCAAACAATTAAATGAAGCTGTACAAAACATTCAGACACGGAATAATAATTCTGCTGTTCAACCAACCATATAAGCAGCACCTTGAATTTGTGTGTCTAGAAAGGATAAGATGACTTTGCTTGTATGATACTGTGCTCCCAAAGGAAGAAGAGTTTAGAGAGGTGGGAGAAAGAGGGACACTGGAAAAGTGCATTATATTTGAATTTGTATTAGTACTGCTGGTTTAGGACACTGTGAATGAGATGACTCCAGAAAAAAACCTTCATGCAGTACAAGGAAAAGCTTAATTTGTGTAAACGTTTGTGTTTCAGTGTGAAATGCATTTGAAACCATTGGGATTTTTTCCAGTATATTACTTTAGATTGGCAACATACTGCTTGGAGGGAAGATAATATGTGTGTGGCCCAAAACAACATCCTAATAATAGTAAGTAGAAGTGCTTGTAAATTGGATTAATTGAATACAGTTTCTGTGACTTTGCTGCTGTAAGATGTATCTAGCTCCCTCTCCTAGGTGCTTTCAAAGATTCTGTATTTCCTTCCTCTGCAACAACTAGGGTGACCAGATGTCCCGATAAAATCGGGACCGTCCCGATATTTAGGTGTTTGTTCCGCGTCCCAACCGATCTTTGGCAACTTTTTTTTTTTTTGGTTGTCACTCCGCCGGCAGCACTCGGCTTTTTTTTTTTTTTGCTCCGCTGGCGGACCCCCACCCCCCATGTGTCCCAATATTTTCTTCCTCTCATCTGGTCATCCTAGCAACAAATGATTATGCTCCAATCAACATTTTCCTGCACTGTATTTGGTATTGGTAATGTCATCAACCATTGCAGACATGGGGGGGGGGGGTGAGGGGGGCATGGAATCCTGAACTCAGGTCTTTGCAGTAAAGGAGGGAACCAATTTGCAAATACAGTAGCTGGTTCTAAAATATAAACAAATATGTAATTTTAAGCTGGATTCTTTCATCAGCCCCACTCATACATCCCCTTTGAAGTTGCTGAGGTCAGCCTCCAGTGAGGCTTCAAAGATATGACTGTGGATAGAATTTGGTTCCTAGTCTATTACTAATTTTGAATGTTAAGCATTTTGAGTAGACAAGACAAAGATTTACAGTCTGAAGAAAAAGGTGCCATGCCCAGCCAGATGAGTTGTGAAAGTCAATGAGTCATCAGATATACTCCATCTAATGCATCTGGCCTGTTTTCCTAATGAATGGATGATTATTTGTTCATAAAAGTATTTCTCCAGCAGTGCATAAAATAACAGGCTTGGGGGAGGGCATTTTTCTGACACTGCAGGCACAGACTGGAAGTCTCTTGTGATTGGTATGCAGGAGCCCTGAGCCATGTCAACAGTAATTCCCCATAGATTCCTCCACACATTCAGCCATCCTCCCCGAAGAAAGCTAAAGGCCAGACACCAGTGGGGAGGCACTGGAGCACTACAGCCTTAGAGTAAAAGGGCCTAGGGAGTACGATCTGGGCTTCTATGAGCTTGTCTACACTTACAGCGCTGCCTATGTTGACAGGAGAGCTTCTCCTGTTGGCATAGGTACTCCACCTCCTCAAGAGGTGGTAGCTATGTCCACAGGAGAAGACCTCCCGTTGAAATAACACTGGACTTTCCACAGCCCTGAGTGACGTAGTTATGCCAACATAAGTTTGTAGTGTACACCAGGGCTATACCTGAGGGATTTTCTCACAAATCTGTGGTTAGAGGAAGGCCATTAGCCTTCTCTGTGATTTTGAAGACTCCATGATATGACAACTTCTCTGCAGCCTCAAATATGTGTGGGTTTTCTTCTGATTTTGTCCCTTCCTCAGGAGAGCATAGTCCTGAGCCTAAATTACTAAGACAAAATCAAGCAGAAAGCTGTTATCTCCTATTTGGATAGTTTATTGTCCTTATCAAGGGTCTGCATGATATTGTGACAGCCCCATCCTGAAGCTCTTTCTTAGGCAAAAGTCCATGAATGTTTTTTAATTGGAAGTCAGACAGAGATTTCTTTCCCCCATGTCCTCCTGAGTAAAAGCTGCAGGACTTAGTCTTTGACGGTCAACAGTTTGGTTGAAAATTTGGGCTTGACCCAACAAGAGAACTTCCATTGACTTCAACAGAAGGGCTGCCCATGGAGGGCTGGTGTGGGAGTGGGAATCAGTATCTTTCAGAGATTAACACTTTTAGTTTAAGAATTCACACATGTTCCAGTGTGGTGGTCAGAAAGATCAAACACAGGCAGCAGCATGTGATGAAAAATTTATTTTTATTGGTTAATTTTAAGGGCAGTGTCTGCTGAAATGTATTCCTAGAACATGGTAAGATGGTCCACATTATCAAAAATCAATATTAACTGGTGCTTTGGTACCTCACTAGAGCAGCAAACAAATAACAGACACTGTGAAGATTAATAAATAAACAAGGGGACTCCCTGATTTACAGAGTTTTAGAGTATCATCTCCTGCAGATTCATCCCCCCTCCCCTTTCTGTTTCTTTCTCTGTTGCCTTCAGTCCTTCAGGAGTGCACCATTTCCTGGAATTCTACCAAAGAACAATGGAGAAGTAACAGTAGCATTAATAAAAACAATACATTAAAAAAAACTGAACACTACAGCCTTATCAAGAGCTTTGCAACTGAAAAGAGCATAAAACAATCAAGTGAAAGAAGCCTAGATGGGAAGTAAAAAAATAGAAGAAATATATACATTTTTGAACAAGCCTCCTGATTGTTATAAAGTAGGTTTCTCCTCCATCTCAGACTAACTGACAAGCATCATCCTGAGTCATGCAATTTTGGGACTATAGTCACCAGTACTGGGGTTTATTACCTAAATTATTTCTCTCAGATTAATGCATCCAAGAAAACAGTCATGAAAATTTTCCCTCTATTATTTGCTGCTTATTCTAGAACCTCATGAGGTTCACTATTTTATGGACCTTTTGGACTACTTGGGGGGGTTCACCAGACTAATTTCACAACCCCATTTTCTTGTAGTTTAAACCCACATCTTTTTCCCAAGGTTGATTTCATTTTTAAAAGAAACACACATTTTCCTACCTCAAGGAAAATGTGTGTTATGTATTAGAGCCACCAAGAGCTAGGCTGGCACAACTGAATGTCCTCTTTGTGGTGTTTATACTATATTAATATTGTTCCCAATTCCCTCTGACCCTCTTTTTCATAATCTCTTCTAAATTAAGTAGGAACCCAATAATATGTTAGTTTGAATTAACGTCTGAAGCCATGATGTTTGAGTGGGTTTTAAATAAAGCAAAATATGTTCAACCATCCCCTATTTTTTAATTGACTTTTTTAGTTCATTTAGAGCATGGGCCTACATAGAGCATTGGGCCTACATAGAAACATGGCAGCTTTTAGAACCTTGCAGGCCCTTAGATTCTGTGGGACAGAATATTCCCTCAATCCTATCCACGTGGGAGTAGATAAATTATTCATGAAATCCCATGAGTTTACCCATGCACATTTTCTGTGGTACTAGCTTTCATTCCCTCTAGGGCAGGGGTGGGCAAACTGAGGGCCACATTGGGGAATAGAAACTGTATGTCAGGCCATGAATGCTCACAAAATTGGGATTGGGGTGTGGGAGGGGGTGAGAGCCTTGGTTGGGGGTGCGGGCTCTGGGGTGGGGCTAAGGATGAGGAGTTTGGGGTGTAGGAGGGTGCTCTGGGCTGGGACCGAGGGATTTGGAGGACAGGAGGGGGATCATGTCTGGGGCAGGGGTGCGGGAAGGGGTGCAGGTTCCAGCTGGGAGTGCGGGCTCTGAGGTGGGGCTGGGGATGAGAGGTTTGGGGTGCAGGAGGGTGCTCCAGGCTGGGATTGAGAGGTTTGGAGAGCGGGAGGGGGATCAGGGCAGGGGCAAGGGGTTGGGGTGTCGGGAGAGGCTCAGGGGTGCAGGCTCCCAGTGACGCTTACCTCAAGCAGCTCCTGGAAGCAGTGGCATGTCCCTTCTCCGGCTCCTACGCGAAGGTGCGGCCAGGTGGCTCTGCATGCTGCCCCATCTGCAGGCTCTGCCCCTGCAGCTTCCATTGGAGTGCCGGAGGGGGCCATTGGAGAGGGTAGGAGCCAGAGTGGGACCTTGCCGCTGCTTCTGGGAGCCGCGTGGTGTGGCCCCCAACCCTGCGCCCTGGCTGGAGCGCCGGAGCGGGTCCGAGCCACGTGGTGCAGTCCCCGAACTTGCGCCCCGGCTGCAGCGCCGGAGCAGGGCCGAGCCGCGTGATGCAGCCCCCAACCCAGTGCCCTGGCTGGAGCGCCGGAGTGGGGCAAGCCCCAGACCCCACTCCCCCGCGGGAGCTCGTGGTCTGGCTTAAAAAGGTTTGTGGGCCAGATCCAGGCCGCAGGCCATAGTTTGCCCACCCCTGCTCTAGGGGAAGGAACAGGAGAGTTGTGGCCCTCCCATCATGCAGCAGGCTGGGGAACCTGCACACAGGGATATTCCTTTCATGTTGCTCTCTAGGGCCCCTTCTCCATGGCAGCCTGTCCTCTTCTTCAGCCAAGCTGCCATTGGCTGCCTGCCCATCTTTGTGCACCACCTGTCCCAAAAGGGGGACTAGAAGACACAGAACCTGGACTTGTGGAAGTTACTGCTGCATTGGGCATTAAATCAGACTGGAATCTCCAGGTGTTGGGGCAAGATGCTACTGCCTAGGGCAGCGATTCTCAAACTGTGGGTTGGGACACCAGAGTGGGTCACGACTCCATTTTAGTGGGGTCATCAGGGCTGGCATTAGACTTGCTGGGGCCGAATCCAAAGCCTGAGCCACACCGCCCAGAGCTGAAGTCAAAGCCTGAGGGCCTCAGCGTGGGTGGTGGGGCTCAGGTTACAGGCCCCTGACCTGGGGCTGAAGCCCTTGGGCTTGGGCTTTGGTCCCCCGGCCTGGGGTGGTGGGGCTTGGGCTTTGGCAGGACTTGGGTGGGCTCAGGTTTTGGTCCCCGCTCCTGGGGTCACGTAGTAATTTTTGTTGTCAGAAGGGGTCACGGTGCAATGAAGTTTGAGAACTGCTGGTCTAGGGTGATCATTCCCCCAGGTCGGACCCCATCCTAACCCAGACACTCTACCCGAAATCCACAGCATCCAAACCCCACACATAGAGGACCTTTTGTGGGATCTGGGGAAGGGAGATGATGCTACTTGATCATCTCTGCCCTCCTATTACACTCACCCTGTATTGCTTCTGTGCCAAACAGACAATGGTTCAAATACTTCTCTCATTTAAACTTTTGCAAATCTGGAATAATTTCACTGACATAAATGGAGTAATGGAGTTATTACTGGTGTATGCTAGTGTAAATGAGCTCACTTGTATGTGATACTGTGGTGATCCTGCCATTGTCTGAGTCTTCCTCTCATAGGTTTTACATTAGTGTAACTCCACAAATGCTGTCACTCCTGATTCAGACCAGTTTAAGTGGGAAGAGAATCATCCCACTATTCTGAACATAGAATTCCCATTGAAGTAAACAGGAGTTTGGAGTGAGCAGTAATTATTAGGTTCCATAGGATATGTGGTCTGATCTTCTCAGCCTACTCCTGCACAAGGGATTTCAAAGATGGGTCTCCAACATCGTGGCCTGATTCTCCCCTCACACAGGTTGTAAATCAAGGGTGACTCCACAGAAGTCAGTGGAGTCACACTGATGGGAAACCAGTATAAGTGGGAGAAGAATGAGGTCCCATAATCACATTCTCCTGCACATTATTCAATATGTAATTAACTTCATACCTTCAACCCCAATTTTGCCATCCCCATCATGATCTGCAGCTGCCATAAAAGTCTTGGTTTCTGAAGTAGTTAATACTCTGGCTCCGCACTCAAACCGCTGGAGGAAATACCTAGAGGAAAATATCCTTTGGGTGTGATTATCATGGAAGACAATTCTTTTTATGCCAGGTGCATTATCAAGCCGATCAGTTTCTATAAACAGATTATCTACACCTTTTTGCCAAGTCATCCAAACAGAGCCTGCATTGTTCTGGGAGTTAAAGCTTAATTTCATACATTCCTGCTTGATAAGTGCAGTCCGGGCATGTTTGACTGTACACTTTGCCAAAGCACAGCCCTGGGGAATGACATTTTTCTGTACCTACTCTCTTCTTTATTGCTAGTTTTTAGACTGTATTGTTTTCTCTCTAAAGATTCCCATAGGACATCATTCAAAATCAGTACAAGGATTTACCATACTTACATTCAGCATGACCTGCCCTCAGCTTCAGCAGAGGAAGGTTTAGGACACAGAGTAATGCTGACCTCTGTGAAAGTCTCTTACTAGTCAAAGAAACAAAGAAAACCCTTACTTGAGCTCATCTTCCTCAATAAAGCCGCTTTGATCATTGTCTAAGAGCCGGAAGATATCCTTGATCTGACTGCTGCTCTTTTTGGACAGTCCGCTGATCTGAAAGAATTTTTTGTGGCTGAAGGAATCGGGGGCTGGAGATAAACAATAAAAGCCAGGATGACCCAAGTCACTTCAGTTAGCACTCCTTGTCTTAGCTTCAAATCCTGAACAGTCTGATCATGTTACTTTGATATTTTAATGTTATTGTTTAGATGTAAACAGTAGTAAAATAAAAAGGGCTGCCAATACAAGAAGCTCTAGGTGCCCTGACAATTTAATTAATCTTACATCATAATAAATGAGCGTCTGGAAACATTAAAAAAATCATATGTGGATAACGTATAAACTCAGCCCACCATCAGCCTTAGTCATGAACAGTAACAAATTAACTCAGCCAGCCACTAAGTCTGACAACAAAAAAATCTCTTTTCCATGGTGAACTCTCTGGAAATGTATCTTCAGTATTCCTTGAAGACTGAATTAAATTTGTTACATATTTTGCTGAATAACAGATTTATGTTCACCTATAGATTTTCTTACCTTGGCAGTCCCTCAGGGCAGCAGCAATATCAGAAGGGCTGAGGATGTCAGTGATGCTCATCTTTAACCTGGTCCAAAAAAAAAAAAATGTATTGCAGACAGGTACAAGTGAATTGCAAACACATACACAAGTAAACATGTCCCCCCAGTAAACTTGTTTGTTTAGAGTTTTATAATAGACCATTTTTAAATTAAATATTGTAACAGGAGTATTTTAAGGGAAGAGAAGCTAATTAGTATACACTGAAACTACTGTTACTGACATTTTTTTATATCCCTATTTTAATCAATTTGTTTGCATGAACATCATTTTAAGTTGGTGACACATTTTTATCTGTTACCTACTCAATATTTAGGCATGTCAGACAGGTTTAAACTCTCTACGTAATAGTTAAAGTAACCTAACCACTAGTTTGTTGGAATGTGTGGCATTTAGCAATACACAATAATAGGGCATGCAGAAGAAAAAGGAAAGGAAAGAAGTTTTTTTCCTCCACCAGCAAGCCTAAAAAAGAAAACAAAAACCGGAACTTATCTACATAAGCTCCATCTGTATATAACCTCCAGAGATAAAACTGAACATCTTACACCATGAGCTACTGTACTTGCTACTGGCTCACCCTTGCACAGATCTGCTCTTTAATCTCTAGCTGGCTGCTCACCTTTTTGATTTTCCCAAGTAGGTGAAGAAAAAATAGCTGAAGAGATATGAGACAAAACAGTAGTGTTGTCTGGCTTGCCAGCCTGTCTTATATAGGATTCAAAAGGTGACAATAACCACTACTTAGGTTACCTTGTCATGGATCAAATGCTCGACTTGAGACCGAGCTCAAATTTCCTGCCTAACTAAATAAACTTTTTTTCTATTTATATTGTAAGAGAATACAAACAAGAGCAGCAAATTTTTAATAAATCCACATATGTGCTTAATTAATTTTCAACTCTGCTATCAAGACATAGTCTATAAACTCCAAGGACTTGGGGTTTCCAAATAGCATCCAGATTTTAAAGTCACATGCTGGAAGGTGACTCCAACAGTCAGATGCTTAGAAAAGAAAAGCCAGTTTGGTTTCCCTAAGTCTGTTGACTCTGGGGAGGCTCAGAGGAAGTGAGAGATGAAAAATCTGAAGTGATGTGTCAGTCTGACAAAGAGAACTTGTCATTAGGATAGGGGAAAGGAAGACATCCTTTGGGATGATCTTTCTACAGCAAGCTTGATTTTCACATGTCCGAGCCATTTCCTAAATTACAGTGCTATCCCTGGAAAGGGACAGAGGGGAGACCAAAACCATCCCTGACAGCAAAAGACAGCTAAACTAGGGTAAAAGTAAACAGGTTAGTTTTGTTATCCATTTCTTCCTTGCAAGGCAGGATGGCCTATCTAAATAATCCATATGTAAGTCATTTTAAATACATGGAATAGATAACAGATGTATTTTACAAATGACAGATTGGATCTTAGTGTGGCTATTGACCTATACAAAAAACAACACAAGGAAATTCCTTAAAGTGAAATTAGAATTGCAGGCACATAGTGGTGGTTTGAGTCCATATTAACTTTCAAGAACATTAGAGTTGAAAAGAAATCTCTCAAATGTTAGAAAACCTGGAACTGCAGAGTTCAGGTTACAGTTTTCAAGCAAGCTTCTGCTCATGTGATTAAGGATTATTCATGTGAGCAAGGGTTGCAGGATGAAGACCACAGTAAAAGCACTTGAATTGTTAGTTTGTACTTACAGATTTGTCAGGTTTTAGTACAGTAATTCATTTATGCATATATTAGCCTCTTGAAGTGCATGCATTGCTCTTGTTAGTGTTCTTGGTAGGAATTGCTTAACATGTTGAGCAGAGAATATCTCACAGGAGACAAAAGTCATACATTATATATAATTACATATATGTCTAGGCTTGATTCTCATCATAAATTGGAGGGGGGGAAATAGCTCAGTGGTTTGAGCATTGGCCTGCTAAACCCAGGGTTGTGAGTTTAATCCTTGAGGGGGCTGTTTAGGGGTCTGGGGATTGGTCCTGCTGTGAGCAGGGGGTTGGACTAGATGACCTCCCGAGGTCCCTTCCAACCCTGATAGTCTATGATTAAATGTCAGTGGATTTACTAGTGATCTACATAGTATTAGTCAGAGGAGTATCAGCCAGAGTAATTGCACCATAATTTTTGTGTACCTCAATTTGGAATCAAGAAATATAAAGTGTTACCAATATAAAAAAGTAATAATAATTTAATAATCATTTCCTTTCTTTATCACCACACATTTTGTAAGAAGTCTTAAATCATTAATAATTAGACACTTGCTTTAAATGCCTCTTTAATTTTGCACAATTAGTAACAAAATAAGATCTATCGGCTTGAATAGGGGCAGTTGATGTGAAATGACCTAAGTCCCATTTCCACCAGCTGAGAGATCTGGCCCAAAGTATCTACTCAAATATTGTTGGATAGGGATTAATTGCATTGTTTGCACAAACAGGGTCAATTCTATACACCGTGGCTGGAATATGAACAATTGCACTGTAGGCTAAATCCTGAAAGCTTTACTCAATCCATATTCAGCGAAAATTCCCCTTGAGGTCAGTGAGAATATTGCCTCAATAAGGACTAAGTAAAACTGAATATAGACTTCAGGATTCATAAACAGGGTCTCATATGAACTATACCAAATACTGAATGCTGTCAGCAGGCTCTTTTCCTGTCTCTGGTCAGCTGGAAAGCTATTCGTAGTAATCATGGCTCACACTTTGAAACATGGGCCAGATCCTCAGCTGGTGCAAATCAATGTATTTCAAATTATTGTAATGGAGTTGTGCTGATTTGCACCATTTGGAGATCTGGTCCCATGGCTTTTCATGGTCCTCCTATCCATCCTTTCAGCTCAGTATTTCATACTCATGTTAGTCTTCCATTTAAAATTGGTTATAGTCAGTCAATCAAAGGAAGCTGGGACTGATGTACTATGTATTTTGTGTAGGTTTTTCCCATAAATTGTCCCTTTCCCTTTCAGGTGGGTTTTGCATCCTCTTCTGTATCTTCTAAATGTGGTATTTTAGGTCCTCTTATGTCTTTTCAAGATCATGTGAAGTCTCACATTATAACTTCCTTGCTGAGTTTCCTTCTCTTCATGTACTAGTGGGTTGTTTCTGAAGTCTTGGTTGGATCTATTTCAGCACCTAACATTTTCTTGCTAGAACTTACACTGTATTTTGTAATTTTCTAGGGTGTTGCCATTGACTTCAGCAGGGTCAGGATTTGATCCCTGGACTTTATTGTGGGCTTCCTTTGTTTCCACTTGGATTCCTTGTATGCTGCTTGCTGAACTCTTTTATTCTTAAGCATGTGGTTTGCCAGTTGATACTAATTTGCAAGGAAAAGAAAATATAAATTGTATTGAAGACAACATCAAGACCAAGGTGTCACGGAGTGTGGGGGAGTCAGGGCCCTGCACCCCCCACTTAGGGTGACCAGATGTCCCAATTTTATAGGGACAGTCCCGATTTTTGGGTCTTTTTCTTATATAGGCTCCTATTACCCCCTACCCCCAGTTCCGATTTTCATATTTGCTGTCTGGTCGCCCTACCCCCACTTCCTGCGATTCACTGTGACTCTCAGCCAGCCAGTAAATCAAAAGGTTTATTAGACAACAGGAACACAGTCCCAAGCAGGGCTTGTAGGTACAACCAGGACCCCTCTGCCAGGTCCCTCTGGGGGGCAAGGATCTTGGACCCCAGACTTGGGGTTCCCTGCCTCTTCCCAGCCAGCCCAAAACTGAAACCAAAAACCCCTCCAGCAGGCTCTCTCCCCCTCTCCCTTTGTCCAGTTTCCCTGGGCAAAGGTGTCGCCTCGCCCCACCCCCCTTCCTGGCTCAGGTTACAGGCTCAGGTACCGTCCCTCACCTAAAGTCATCCCCTGCTCTCCCATCCCCCATGCAGACAGTCCCAGTAAAACTAAACGACATTCCCAGGTCAATCCACCACGCTCCCTATGGAAGACCTGACAATATCTGGAAGACTTCTGGTGTTCTGCCAGCTACCAAATCAAACATTCTCCCCTCCCTATCTTTACACTGAATTATGTCATGTAACTAGTGTAAAAAATCAACCAAATCTATTTTAATGTTGCAGTTAGCAAAAACACTACACTGGTGGATTAAATTTCTTAGGGAGACCACCACATAGACATTTGCTTGTACAACATCCATGTTCAACTCCACATCTAAGGATAAAAAATTCAAAGGACTGTGCCTGACTGTCTCATAAACTCTGCCACTTAGAGAATACAACATTTAAAAACCATTCACCCCAAGCAAAATATTCATAAGCAGTAAAGTAATTGAAATGAGTTGTACAGTACAGTAAAAGATATAAAAGTAGGGCAATGGCTAACATAGAGTGACTGCAACAATTAAAGATGGGGCTCTGTAATGTTTGAAATTCAACACTGAGACCAAATGTGATGCTAATCCTGTCTGAAAGATGGGTTACAAAAGCCTAAAAGAGCTGAATTTCAGAATGAAGTTGATGTCACTGTATAGTGATACAGGTGGAAATCTAGAGTTACTGGTATTTATTTATTTATTAATGACACTCTTCATTTGCTTTCCCTCCACTACAGTTAGAATGAAATCATCATGGAGGAGTGTATCATATAAAGAGATATTTTAATTAAATAAGTTACTCTACAATACCTGAATATGTTGTTTTTCAGATTCTCTGATATCTCTTTCTCTTAACCCAACTGCTTACATTTTAGTAGTGTAAGGTGTTTATAAAAATGAACTAAACCAAAAGGACAAAGGGAGATATTTTATAAAAATAATGGTGCAGTCAGTATACATGTATAGAGTGGACATATGACACTTTAAATAATGAAACCATCTCTGAGCAATCAGCTATTTACATTGGCTAAGGATCTGGCCCTAGAGCAGTGAATTCTGTTTTCAGAAGTGCTTGGCCAGTTTTCTTATTAAGTCCAGAAAACAATTAAAGAAATGTTAGTTGTTTCCTTTTGCTTAATAGGGATATTTCAAACACCCATTGGATTGTTTTTCTGGAGACTTACCTGGTACATAACTTTCCCTCCATATTTGTTTTACTGTCTGCACCCATTTAAACACAGTGCTTTTGGGAAGAAACTGCTTTTTTGGCTTCAAAATTTCAGAATTAAATTGAAAAGTGCAATTCAGACAAATACAAAGCAATTCATATTGTGAAATTGTAACCATGAAATGAATCTGCTTGCAGTATAGACTAAATGAAAGTATTAAAGCATATCTAGATAAAATGTTTACAGCGCTATTTCCTAATCTAATTCCACTAACTTCTTCCATAAGCATAGGGGAACTTGCATTACACTAAAACACTGACACTCTTCAGGCTGTTCCTTTACTCTTTGTCTTCTGTTTGTTATAAACTACATAGAATTAATTAGCAAGTGACAGCCAACTAGGACATTAACACCAGCAGATGCAAGAGAAGCTTCAACAGCAGTCTCAGGTGAGACTAGAGAAGTGTTAATCTGAGACTGACTACAATAGTGTAAATGGATGCTCTAACAGCCGTTCTAAAAACCATACAACTCCATCTTCCAACTCCACTCATGTCAGAGGTGGTGCTGTGGTATCATCCTCCTCAATAAGAGGCTCTCCCTTTTGTCACGAGGAGTTAGAAGCTGAACAGTCCATAGGGCCTGGTCCTCATTTACTAAAGCCTTATACACAACTCTGGCAGTGTAACTAATAGTGGATGTAACTGTAACTTATAGTGTGAAGGGTCCATAGTGTAAATGAGAATCATGCCCTACAATGAACCAAGTCATTATATGTCACTTCTAGTGCTCTCCCAGGGCATCCATTTCCATTCTCAGGAAATAAATACTCAGTCCCATCCAGGTAGTTTCCAAAAGCCTTTACATCAGGTGGGATTTGGTACTTGGCATGGACCCTCAAGGAAATAGAACAGAGATGTTTTGGGAATAAACTATTTTATGTTCAATTTTTTTTTCTGCTATGACCACTATGACAATGCACTGAAAAATCAAACCGATGAAATCGTAGTCCTATAGGTGTCAATAGCAAAACTTCTATTGACTAGAATGTGATCAGGGTATCAGCCAGAGTTTTGGGTGGGAGTTCAGGGTGTGTGACAAATGGAGGATATACAGTTGTGATAGGGTGACCAGACAGCAAATGTGAAAAATCAGGACGGGGGGTCGGGGGTAATAGGAGCCTATATAAGAAAAAGACCCAAAAACAATGAAGTTTATTTCTCCCCTACTGTCCTGTGATAAGAATGAGGGTTATGTACTTTCCCATTCCTAGTAAAGAAGAAATTTTTGTATAAAATACAATAGCAGAATAAATACTGTTATGAACTTCAGCAGAATTATTTCCTAAATATTTTAGTCCACAGTGCTTTTTCATTTAAAAAGCTGAAGCAATATAAGATGCCATCTCTGCGTCTCTGCTAACATTTGATATGCTCTATGATTATCATTAAACAAATTGTCTAGTGTCACCATGATCTAGTAATACTATCTTATGACCCTGACACTACACATGATGGTTTAAGATGTTTGTGGTTGCTGTCAGCTGCACAATCAGGTAGTGTGATCTTTGCATTCCTGCATTATTCACATTTTCCCTATATTTCAACAATAACTTTGCCATAAAGGTTAAAAGATGTTTAAGAGCCTGGACGCTGCCTTTTAGTGTATGTAATAAATATGAAGAGAACTACAGTATATTGTTATATTGTTTCTAGTTGCTTCTGCAGGGGACCAAATAATTCCATCTCACAATGACCAACAATATAAAGAGCAGTGGTAAATAAAAGAAATGCCGCTGCAGTAATTCCAGCTATTTCCTTATTAACTGATCAGTCCTGGTCCCACTGAAATAACTGGCAAAAATCCTGTTGTCTGCAGTGAGACCAGGCTCAGATCCTAAATGATGTATAATGTAAAAAAATACCTTGTATTTATATAGTGACCAATGTCATAAGTAATCACCCAGAGCGCTGACAAAAATCACTTGGCTAACAGATGTGGTCTCCTAATAAATGTGGAGCAAAATAGTGCTCAGTTATGGCTCCAATTCAGCAAAGTACTTAAGCACTTGCTTAACTTTAAGCATGTGCTGAAGTGCCAGTGAAATTAAAGTTAAGTACATGATTAAGTTCTTTGCTGAATAGGGATGTATTTACACATGTTTTAAGTGCTTTGCTGAATCAGGGCCTATGGCCCCAATATTACAAGTTATTCTGTCCACCTAGACCCCAGCACCCATGCAGAGCCCCCTTAACTTTAATGGGCCTCTTTGCGTATGTAGGAGCCTGCTCGTGCAGAATTCCTTTCAGGTGTGGGGCCTATGGGCAGGGCCGGTGCAAGGAAGTTTCGCGCCCTAGGCGGAAGTTCCACCTTGCGCCCCACCCCCAGCCCTGAGGCGCCCTCCCCGCGGCAGCTCCCCCCACCGGGGAGCCGTGCGGCAGCTCCCCACCCCAGCTCACCTCTGCTTCGCCTCCTCCCCGAGCATGCCGCCCCCGGTCTAATTCTCCTCCCCTCCCAGGCTTGCGGCGCCTGGGAGGCGGGAGAAGTGGAGCAGCGACGGCGTGCTTGGGGAGGGGTGCAAATGGAATAATGCACATAAATTTGTGACAGAAGATGCTGTTTCAATGTACAGGAAAATTCTAAAATATTAGGGTCTGATCCAGTGTCCACTGAAATCAATGGAAGGACTCCCATTGACTTTTATGGGCATTGGATCACCCATTTAATGCCTTATACATTAGCCAATTAGATTGCTTGATTCATTAATGATGACGATCTCCCATTTTCCTCTTTCTCCAGAATGTATGATGATAAGCTCTTGTGATGCTCCAATGCTCTCTTTAGCAGCAACATATTTTTGATATTAAAGCCCTAATTCCGCAAACACTTCTGCATATGTCTAACTTTGTTGCCGAGGCAAGGTGGGTGAGGTAATATATTTTATTGGACCAACTTCAGTTGGTGAAAGAGACACGTTTTTGAGCTACACAGAGATGGTCTGGGAAAGGTACTCATAGTGTCACAGCACAATACAAGGTGGAACTGATTGTTTAGCATAAGTAGACAACTTTGTTATCGTGAATATTCCCACAATGGGACTGCTCACAGTGGTAAAGTAAAGCATGTGCATAAGTGTTTGCAGGATCAGTGCCTAAGTAAAGACAGTGCAAAAGTCAAATGACTTTTTGAAGTGAAAAGATGTGTTTAGGAGTAACAATCATGCTGAAATGTAATGATCCATATGGTCAACGTGTACGGTAAAAGAAAAAAGTGGTTCCAAATAAACACTGTACACAAATTCAGCAAAAGATCTATTATGTTTGAATTAGCTATCCATCAGGGTTTGTATATGGCCCCCATCACCCTAGCATCTGAGTGCCTCATAAAGAAAAACAACTACAATGGTATCTCTCTTTCTTGCCTCATGGTAAAGCGCTGGCTTGATTTTTTTTCTCTTGCCTGTGCAATCTTAATTTGCCCCCCTTGTGCATATGATTAATTACATAGCCACATACTATTTTTTCCCACAGGATCCCTGCCTCATTCAGTTCACAGGCAGGATGGTGCTCAATTAATGAGAAGCTATTCAATATTTTGTTTTCTCCTTGATGTTCAATGTGTGGCCCATGCTGTATTTACTGCACACGAGTCCAACTCTGCTCTGATGACAGAATTATTAATTTCCTCATGGTCTTTTCTATAGCATTCACCACTATAGCATCTGAGTGCTTCACAAATATGAATGAATTTATTTTCACAACATCCCTGTGAGATATTATTATCCACATTTTACACCAGTCCCGGTCTCCTTGCCCAGCTATTCCCTTTCTTCCTCCCTGGCTCACTGTCCATTCTCAGTCCCTTCCTACCTAATGGTTGCCAGTCCCTACCATCCCCCCTGCCTGTTTCTTTCCCTGGTTCCCAGTCCTAGTCTCCTTGCCCAGCCAGTTTGTCTGCCCCAATCCGGCTCCCAGAGTCAGTCTCCCCTCCACCTCAACTCTCAGCCCCAGTTTCCTTCTCCCTCCTGCTAGCCTCCAGGTTCAGTCCCTGCCCCCGGCCCGAGACACCTTGTCCCAATCTTCTCTACCCCCAGGTTCAGCTCTTGTCCTCTCTACATTTGAATGCAGCAGCTGCCTGGGCTCAACAAAAGGCGTTTTGAAAGCACAGGAAGGAAAGTCTCTCTCCTTTCAGTTCTGGTGCTTGGACCTAGCATGGTCCATCGCAGACCAGACTTCAATTGCAAGGAAAGTCCTGCTCATCCCCCTGCAGCCTTGCTGCACATGTGTGAACTGCACCATTTTTCAAAGGCTTATGATTTGGCCAAATTTGGGCAGATTTTCATAGTTCTAGCAAAAGACACATCCTTGACTTGAGGGCCACTTCCTGCCACATTTCAAGTCCCTGCTCGAAAGCACGGAGGTGGCAGGGCTTCTCAAAGAAAAGGTCACCAGAATTTTTTAACGAGGGCAAAACAATGTATTTTTTCCTACCCTCATTCTTGGAAACAGCTGAACTGTTTTGGCTGAAATTTTTCAGAAAAATTCAGCCTGAAGCAGACACCTGGCAGGGAAAAATTCAGCCCAAACAATAAGTTAAAAGCAACTGAACACAGGATCTTATAGTTGGAAGTGCTGGACAACCTTAAAATAGGTGGTGCTACTAGCCCCCGTAGCCCATAGAGAGAGAGAGAGAGAGAGAGAAAATGAAGGCATTATTGCCCCTTTTAATTTCCTGTGACAAATAATGTGGCTCCGAGAGTTTTCGTATTAGGCTAGAAGATGTACATATCGTTTGATTCTATTAACCACAGTAACCAGTTCTGAAGACAATTCCCCTTAGCATACTGGGAAGGGTGGTGTGTTTCCTGAGGGGAGTCAATATATAGTAGTCATCAACAGTGCTCCGTCTAATTTTTCCCACCCATGTGCGGAATGAATTTTGTTATGTTCACCAATATGCACCGGGTCCGGATTGGGTCGGGCTGGGCCACCTTGGCCGCAGCTGGGTCTAGGGCCGGTCGGGGCCGGGCTGCTCCGGCCGCAGCTGGGTTCAGGCCAGGGTAGGGGCGCCCTGGACTGTCCGGGCACTGCGGCAGAGTTGGGGCCGGGGAAGGGGCACCCCCTCCCCGGGCGGGTTCCCTGAGTGCCTGCGCAGTGCTAAGAAGGTTGCTGTGCAGCTTACAGGGAATTTAGGATCAGTATATGACATCTCGGCTACGACCATGGCAACAATAGCATATTCTACAACACTCGTCCTGGAGGATTTTGTATTAAAGTTGATAATACCTGTAGGGAGACCTGGGTGGCTTAAGTGGTGCATAGGCCTTGTGCTCTCTGTCTGTAGAAGACTGAATTTCACCCAGAAAAAGCAATTAATAAGCAGAGCTGGACATGTAGGATACTAGTGTGATTCTTATTCAGAGTGCTTCAAACAAGCCAAAAAATGTTTTAACTTCTGTTAAGTGAAACAAGAGTGACTTCAGGTGGGCAGGCAGGTGGGTTATTTCTCAGAGAACCCACAAGGCATCTCATGGTTTATGTTTATTGCTATAGAAGGGGTAATAATAATTCAGACTGGATTCAGTTAATCTTATGTTAAAAGAAATGAATAACTTGTTTAAGGCCAGATCCTACCGTTGATGTAGACTCTATAAGATGCACCTCTATAAGATGTAGAGACCTCTGTTTGCTTGTAGTCTTATTCAGTGTGTAAAATAACTGAAAAATGTAATCATCTGAGTAGGGCCCTACCAAATTCACGGCCATGAAAAACACATCACGGATCGTGAAATCTGGTCTCCCCTGTGAAATCTGGTCTTTTGTGTACTTTACCCTATACTGTACAGATTTTACAGGGGAGACCAGCATTTCTCAAACTGAGGGTCCCAAAACAAAAGGGAGTTGTGGGGGAGGGTTGCAAGGTTATTGTAAGGGGGTCACAGTATTGCCATCCTTACTTCTGCACTGCCTTCTAGCTGGGTAGCCAGAGAGTGGTGACTGCTGACCAGGTACCAAGGAAGGCAGCGTCCCGCCAACAGCAGCACAGAAATAAGAGTGGCAATATCATATCATGCATCCTTACTTCTGCGCTGCTGCTGGCGGCAGCAATGCCTTTCCAGCTGGCATCCTGACCAGCAGCTGTTGCTCGCCGGCCGCCCAGCTCTGAAGACAGCGCTGCTGCCAACAGCAGCACAGAAGCAAGGGTGGTAATTCCACAACCTCCCTACAATAACCTTGCAACCCCCCCACAGCCCCTTTTGGATCAGGACCCCTACAGTTACAACACCATGAAATTTCAGATTTAAATATGTGAAATCATGAAATTTACGATTTTAAAAATCCTATGACCATGAAATTGACCAAAATGGATCCTGATTTGGTAGGGCTCTAAACTCATTGATCATTAATCCACCTTTTACTTATTTATGTATAAATTCTATCACTGCCACTTACATTATCTAGATTGGGTAGCCAGGGCTTTTTATTAAACCACTTAAGGCAAATGCTAGTTAGGTATACAAGTGGAACCTGCCTTTTTGACTTCATGGACATTCATTAAAAATTAGATTGGCATTTGTGAATATTGAAGATAAATTGCCCACAGAGATATTCAATATTTCACATTTGTTTAATATTTTTAAAGGCACCTATTGAAAACAAAGCACAAAGTTCAAAGTTATTTTGATTAGCATAAGGAGTTCCATCTGAGTCTCCCAATGATGTAGAGTCTTTTAATTATGACATGAGACACTAAAGTTCAAGTAGTGCATTGTGGGTTACACATTTTCAAGCAATGAGAAACAATATATTGGCAACTGTTAATGCCATTTCATGGGGAAAATGTATAAATCAATAGTGGACTTGCAATAAGAAAGATTGTTTACAGTACAATTAGCCTGGTCTTAATCTTGAATGCTTGTTAAGATTTAACCAGGGGTCATGGGGCTGTCCTTTCAGGCCTTACTCAGAGACCACACCACTTCAGGTCTCCTTCATCACCACTGTGTTTTATTGTTTTGTTCCAGCAGGCCTCTGCCTGTAGTGCTATTTACGCCCCAGCCAGCTTCCCCCATTTGCTTTTGGGGAAATGAACACAGCTAGCAGCAGCAGCCAGCTCTGTCTATCTCTGCCTTCCTTAAGGCTCTCAGTGCTCCCTTCTAGGGTCTTCCTTCCTATTCCCAGCTGCTGGAATGGCTTCCCCATCTAATTAGCCCCTGAGCTGTAGCTGTACTCTGTTGATTGACCTCCCAGTTAGGTCTCAATTAACCTATATTGGTGGTGATTGAGGGATAGGATGCTGAGTCAGCTCTTGGCTCAGCACACTCTGTCTCAAAGGGCCTGTAACTCAAGGGAAAAAACAACAACTGGGTTTTATTAGGTTGGTGTCATAAAAGTGTCTTGCCAATGTTTAAATAATTACATGAGAACTTAATTATATTTCCTCTGAAAAATCAGTGCTAAACTGACCATGTGATACACTGATAAAGCTGATGTCTTAAACCAAAGAGAAGTATTAGAAGTGTCATTGTGTAGTGTCTAAAGTATTAGAAGTGTCCTTGTCTCTACATTTCAGAAGCCAAAATCACTGTGACAAAATAGTGCAGTTCTTTTTGCACAGGTATAAATTAGGGTCCCGATCCTGGAAAAAATATATGCACATGAGTAACTTTATGCACATGAGTAGTCTTCCTGAGTTGAATGGGACTAATTATGGACATAAAGTTACTTTCATACGTAAGTGTCTGCAGGATGCAAAAATGTACATTACTAATCTTAGTTGTCTATATTATAGAGCCCCAGTCCAGTAAGAAGATCTGCTCACATGGATCCCTGCAATTGCATTAAGCCACATTGAAGTCAATGGGGGTCTGCATATTTGCGCAAGGATCTACCCTCAACCATGCCACTCAGCAAAGTCTTTGAATTGCACTGTGACACATAGTGAGGTCTCCTTAGATACTTTAATCACTCTAGCTCTTACACACAAGTATCATATGTGATTTGTTGTTATAAAGTACCTCTACATTTTTTATTAAATAAATAAATTCTTTCAAGCTCCTGTCCCCAACCATGATTAATAATTACATGCAGAAAAATTCAACTGTAGGGGGAAATAATTTTAATATTTTCTCTTTACTGCTTTTTCTTATTTACATTCAGTTAATTTTTTAAAACTAAATCAAATTTTTCTCCAGGATTTAGGATTAAGTCAGTGGTTTACCCAATAATGGAGCCCATTGTATCTTTCAGGAAATTGTTACATCTGGACAAATTGAAATTAAGGAATGGGGTTTTCCCCATCTCCCTATATAGATTATTTTCAAGATGTAGCACTATTCAAAGGGGATTATTTTCTCATAATTAAAACCATAATAACTGAGAAGTGTTTTTTTAGAAGTTTAATATCAGGGAGGGGATAGTGGTTAAGGTTTGACCCCTGTCATGGTAATGAAGTAAGTGGTGTGAACACATTTAACACTCCCATTACCTAATCCAGGGTGACCATTTTATAACGGGATCCTTACCATTCACTCTAATTTTATCATCTCCATCACTGTCAACTGCTGCCAGGGAAGCCTTAGTCTTGGCATCAGTCAAAGTTCTGATGCTTGTGGAGAAATTCTGCAGGAAGAGCCTGTCAAAAAATGAGAGGACAAATCAGTGAGCTATGCCCAGAGCAGAACGGACGTAATATGTGTTATTGTTTGTGGACCTCTAACCCTGTGCTCAGTATTGTACAAAACATAGAGGAAAACACCATGCGTGAAAACCTGGCCCTATTGAAGTCAATAGCAAAACTCCCATTGAATTCAGTTGGAACAGGATTTTGCATGTCTGCCTGAGAAGTTTACCATGCAATGATAAAAAAATAAGTGAAAGTTAATTACAAATGTGTTTTAGGGGAGGAAGAGGCTATTTGCATCGAAGTATGCAAAGTCCTCAGCTGAAATCCTGGCTCCATTGAATTCAATGGCAAAATTCCCATTGACTTCAGGGGGTCAGGATATCATCCCTGGAAATTTAGACTGATGATATGACCAGTAACAATTTAGCCATCCTAACTTTTATTTCAAAATGAGATTCATATGATTAGCTTCTTTAAGATTAGGGTTGTAAGAAGTCGATAGCCATTAGAATTTAGAGCACAAAAGCCAAACCCCAGCAGAACTGCTGTTTTTCAATCTTTTAAAAGCCTGTTAATTATCCTCATACAAAATAAATATTTTCAGAGCTATGTAACTGACTTGTCCTTGTGCTCCATGCTTTTTGAACTTCCTATTGTTCTCTTCTTGCAGTGGACACTAGGAAATAAAATAAGCCGGGAACCCAAGTGTTTTTTCTTAAATATTTTTCTTGTGGTTTTTAGCCCAAACACAAATGGAAAAAAGTGAGTAATTACAACTTAGGTTTCAAAAACACAGATCAGAATAAGTCTATTTCTAATCCCATGCTGCAGTGCATTTTGTGATTGTGAAGGCTGAACTTGTTTGTAGTGTTTTGATCCACTTACTTCTGCTCATCTTCCTCAATTAAGCCACTCCTATCAAGGGCAAGGATTCCAAAGACTTTGGCCAGCTGTTCTTGGACTTGGAGTTCAGACCCACTTTGATGACAAAGGTTTTGTAATCGAAGGAATCTGTGGCTGAGGGAGGTCAGTGAGAGAGGATAGAGAAGAGAGGTTAGAGATTAGGAACCTGAAAAGAGGCCTCAGTTTTTTCCATTTGTTATATTCACCAAACTACAAAGAGGCTGTTTTGCTCCTCAGCACAATGAAGCTCCTCAATAACTCTTTGATTTTCTTAGTCTATTTCAGATGAGCTGAACATTTCAATCATTGATCTCTCTTAAGCCTAGGGAGAAAAGCTAATGACTCTGGGCTCATTCCTGCAGAGATTTACATGTGCAAGTATTTAAGTCACTCATATAAGTAGTTTTCACTGAACTCAGTGGGTGAAATCCTGACCCAATTGAAGTCAATGGGGGTTTTATCACTAACTTCACCGAGGCCAGGATTTCCTCCCTTGTGACTATTTTTCTGATTAAAGTGACTCACATGCATAAGTGTTGGGGGAATTAGGCCCTAGGCTGAGTACAGGTTAAAACTCTACCTCCTTGCCTTATTGGGGGAGAATACAAGTAGAAATGTAGTTTGTAAAACAAATGTGGGGCGATAACCTTGTCATGGACACTAGAAATGGTAAATCATATTAGGTTATTTCAGGCTATCTGGTTGCCTTTTCTGTTTCTACTGGAACTGAGTGATTGGATGGCAGGGAAAGGGGAATTTGAAAGGCAAAGAGAAAAGGCAGGAGGCTTTTAAAAGGCAGGCATTACTGTGGCAGCTCAGTAGGCCAGCAGCGATTTCAGCATCATTCAGGATACCAGTGAGAACCACGTCAAAGTTACAGGGAAGAGGCAAACAAAATAAACTGGCGCTAATACAAACAGTGATGATGGGCAAGTACTATTTTCAAGTACAGGCTGTTGGAGAGCTTAGTGTGAGATATGTCTGCAGCTCCAGCAATGGCCAGCAGAGCCATTGAATGTTGATCTTGGCATATTGGCCTCTACCACTGCCAGATGGGGACATGTCCTTAGATCTGCAGGAGGCAACAGCAACACAGGCCACAGTTTTGCCTAGGGGATGTGTTCCTCTGAAGCACTGAATGTGGTTCTTCCCTTTAGCAAGTTCTTTCATTTGGCCACGTGTTTTTCATCATAGGTTGTAGTGGATTCTCTCCAGTTGATCCTTCAGGTTGATGATGCCAGCACAAAACCAAACACCCTGTAAAAACTACAGCTTTTGAGGTTCAGTTTGAGATACACAGTTATATCCAAGTAGGTTTTTTGGAATGGGTCAGTGAGAGACCTGGGGGGAAAAACCCACCAACAATAACAAAAACCAAACCGCCAAAACAACAAGCAAAAAGCTCAACTCACCCTGTTGATGGATTTTTCCCAAGCTGAGAGGAGAAGGAGGCAGAAAAATAATAGTGCTCTTCGCTTGATTTTTTGCTTGGCAGAGACCTTGACATATAGGCTTTAGTAGAACCATGTCAGGGCTCAGATGTCAAAGGGGGGGAGATACTATAGCTGTTAGCTAATCAGATTGATATTTATATCATAGAGGATTGTACATGGTGTTTTAGACAATATGATAAGGTTTAGAGCCATACGAGGTAAACCCACTCAAGTCACTTGTACCTAATTTTAGCAAAGTAAGTGATTTTTTTGAACTATGGATGAAAAAGGTTTTAACAACTTGATATTGCTTAGGCTACAGTTACTGAAATATATGTCTGCACCGCTAGACTTTGAAGTCTTAGGGCCTGATCCTGCTAACCTTTATGTTCTCCTGTTAGTAGTCCTATTGACTTAAGTGAAACTGCTCACGCGAGTAAAGTTTGTGTGTAAAGTGTATATAGCATTTTTCCTTCTAAAGAATCCCAAAATGCTTTTTAACAAGCTAGATACAGAGTTCAGTTAATCTGTTACTGAAACATGTCATTTTGATTGTAAGTTCTTCGGGGGGAAGAGACTTTGCCTTTTCATTTCTGTAAAGCTCAATGCAAAACCATTGCATCCTATACACTTTTAAATAATAACAACAATGATAAATGCAACCACTTCTGGGGGTGGTGTGTGTCAGTTGTTTAACGGCACACAGGAATATACAGCAGTTTCAGAAAGGGAGTGAAAATAATTTGATGTTTGGGAAGAGCTGGTAAAATAAAGACTGACAGTTATCTGTTATCCCATGAAGTTGCCCCCTCAACCTCTTTCAAAAATAGCATGAGTCAAAGACAGAGACAGAAACTTCACCTTACATTTATCAGCTTGTGTTGGTTACCTCTGCAGTGCTGTTTACATTTAAAAGAGGGGCTAATTGTATAATTCTAAAACTGTGTTATGTGGCAAACTAAGCATCCTGGAAACAAAGATATGGGGGCTCTGTAGTATCAGTTTAATACTGAATATGTCCTTTCTCAGGCATCTTGTCCTGAACTGGCAGGAGGGATGAACTTGATGAACGAATCAGTCTTCCCTGTCTCTAACTTCCATAATCCTAGTCTTGTCTATTTGCAGCTCCTGTTAACAGTAATCGGAATTACACATGTGCTCAGGGAAGAGCTGGGGTAATGGTAGGTGTTGGTTATAATTCAAGAAGGAACTCACTGTACCACTCCTGTCTGGAATTCACACTACACAGGAGCTGTGAGTACCCCTAGATCTGGCAGCTGAGTTCTAGTCCAGCAATTCTCAACCAGGGGTCCAGGGGCCCCTGGGGGGCTGCGAGCAGGTTTCAGGGGGTCCACCAAGCAGGATTGGCATTAGATTTGCTGGAGCCCAGGGTGGAAAGTTGAAGCCCCACCATGTGGGGCAGAAGCCCGGGCCCCCGAGTCCCACCTACCGGGACTGAAGCCGAAGCTGGAGCAACTTAGCTTTGCGGGGCCCCTTGCGGTGTGGGGCCCCTGGCAATTGCCCTGCTTGCTACCCCCTAAAGCCTGCCCTGGCTTTTAATCTACTGGATATGCAGAAAAACAGTTGTTGTGGCACGGGTGGGCCATGAAATTTTTATAGTATATTGAGGGGACCTCAGAAAGAAAAAGGTTGAGAACCCCTGTCAACGCTAGAACCTTTGTTGTTATTTAGGAATTGTTATTGGAACTAAAAGCCAAATGTGATGTAAATCTACAAATTTTTGTTGACTTCCATTGCCTTTCTTTAAAAAAGAAGTATTTACTAATAAAACTTGTAATGTCATGTTTTGATGAGACAAGGTTGGTGATTAACTCCAGTTGCCCTGTAGGTGGCACCAGAGGTAGTCAAATCCAACTGTCACACAAACTCTCTGGAGAACATTTGGCCTAAATAAGAGCTGAAGAACCCCAGAACTGCATTTCTAAAATATGCCAAAAGTGTCTAGAAAAAATAAGATGAGAGTAAACAAAATAAAACCATTTTGTATGATTTGGGCAGTACATACGGAACTTAATTTGTGCCGGGGTTTGCCAGGGCTGAGCCCTGGCACCTCTAGGCTTGTTAGTTCATAGCCCCAGCACCTCTGGGTTTGCCATGTCAGTTATGAAAGTAAAAAAATTGCTTGAGCCCCGGCACCTCTTTCATTACAAATTAAGCCCTAAGTAATTCAGCATTGAGAATAGAAAGTGGACTAGAGGATTTAGATTAAAAAGAAAAAAGTCCCCCTAAGTTTACAAAATGACCAGCCAGTCTCCTTTTTTCAAGATACTGAAGATGCTCTAGCAGGGGTACAGGTCAGTCCGAAGGAGATCACTGGAAGCAGGAGGTTGATTTGTTTTAGAAGCCCATTAGTTAGTACCAGCAGTTCTAGTGCCTCCTGGGAGGTCTTCAAAAGTCTTCTATCTGATTAAACAATGTTCTCCCTTCAGAAGGCAGACATTCCTACCCCCTGAATCTGGCCTGGGTTCCCCTATGGATGCTGTCAGGGTTGTCATAACCAGCCTGAAAGGCCACGGGAGCAGCAATACTTTCAGACTCCTAATAGGAGTAACTGTCTAAGGGCATCTACTGGGCTCCCAAGTGGTAATGTAACTGCCATGGTATGTGGATTATCTCCATTGGGCCTTGATCCAGTTCTTCTGTACCTACAGCAACTCCTCCTTTTCCTGCTACCCAGGGAGTGGTACACCGCGAGAAGAAAATCCTGAGCTGTGGAGTAGACATTTCCCATTGAAAGTGATGTACAAATAGGCTACCGGTAACCCTAAATTGTTGTTATGCAACCTCTGTGTGCTTGCAAGTAAAATAATTTGGAATTAGAAATACAGAGGGTTTTATAAAATTTGAAACATTAAATTAGTCCCAATTCCACAGGTTCTGCTTATTAAAATGTTTAACATATGTAAACAAGCATGAAAACAGTTCTGTAAGGTCTGTCTCCATTCAAAGAATTAATATTCAAACAAGATGTATCTATTTCATTAGCTCATTTCAGGAAATGAATCCAACCCTCTGATACTTCTGCCCTGTCTCTGTTTGTATGAAGAGATCCAGGCCTCTGTGGCGCTGCTACATCAAAACTTTTTCACATGGGCAGGCTGCTGATGCAAAGAAGAAACTGTACCACTCTGGGTGTGAGTGTGGAATGGATGCTCTCAGTTCCTCTTTCTATTTCTCTTCTTTTCTTCTCCTCAGCTCAACACTTTAGCATTATTTCCCCTCTCTTCTTATTAGAGATGAGCCCCATGCAAAATGCCTCCAAATGTTATGGGTATTGGAGATCCAAACCTGGATCTGACTTTTTCAAACAGCCCCTGGCTGGGATTTTCCAAGGAGCCTGAGGTAGTTGGACACCCAACTCCCACTGAATTTCAAGGGGACTTGGACCCCTACCTCCTTTACACTCATTCGAAAAGCCTGGCCCCCAAATTGTGGATTGAGAGGAAGGACAGTTCAGTGGACATTAGCCGGAGCCCTGTGTTCAAATCCCTTCTCCACCACAGACTTCCTGTATGACCTTGGGCAAGTCACTTAGTCTCTCTGTGCTTCAGTTCCCCATCTGTAAACTAGGGATAATAGCACTTCCCTACTTCCCAGAGGTGTTGTGAGGGATTACAGATGAAGGTGCTCAGATAGTATGGTAATAGGGGCCACATAAGTACCTAGGATATGTCTATACTGGAACTGGAGGTGTAATTTCCAGCTCAGGGAGACACACCTGTGATATCTCTGATTGATCCAGTGCAGTAAAAATAGAGTGTAGACCTGGCAGCGGGAGGAGCTGCCCCGAATATGATGCCGTCCAAGACGCTAGGGACATACTCAGAGTAGCTAGCCCCTTCTGCTCTCACCGCTGGAGTTCCGCTTTATTTTAGCATGCTAGTTCAGCCAGAGCTAGTGTGAGTATGCCTCCTCAGGCTGGAATTCACACCTCCAGACTGAAGTATAGATGTGTCTTAAGACAGCTAGATCCTGTACTTTGAGGTGTGTGAAATCCAGATCTGTCATCTCTATCTTGCGGCCCACTTTTGCCTCTTATTTAGTAAAATATAAAGACCATGGTTTTATTTCCTTTATCCTGGAACTCACAGAAAGGTGTCTTAGGCAGTGGTATGGCCTGATTCCAAAGGCTGAGAACAGGCTACCAGTGTGTTATGCAGCATGTGGATTGATCCTTTCTGGTTTTGTGACAGATAAACAATTAAAAATAGACTGAGAAAAGGCACTGCTAAAAATGTATCTAAGTACAGGATGGTGCTATATATTTAATGCATATTCTTTTCAATAATGTTCACTTCTGTGTTCCTCCCAAATGAATAAACATAGGACCTGAACCTGCAGTTTTTACTCAGGCAAAATTCCCATTGCGTTGGAGACACCAGGTCCTTCTTCCTTTCTCCCCAGTTGTCCTTCCAGCAGCAGTCTGCAGTCCAATGAGCCCTGGCTGAGGAAGGCTTGCAGGACTGGGGAACTGTTTTATATTTCAGAAGGAATACGTTTTATAAGGGAAATGTTGAGTATGTTATTTAAGAAGATAAGAAACATTTTTTGGAAGCTGGTGAGTGGGACAGCTGGTCTAGCAGATAAAGTAGGTCTTTTCTCAGGCACAGTTCCTTTAAGGCCCAGGACCAGATTAATCCCTACACTGGTGCAGTCATTGGTGCTGAGACAGAGAGGAGGTGGTGGCTTCCACTTCACCTCTGCAGGAGTTGTGGGGCTGGTGCAGTGCCCCACAACAGGTTAGGGCAGCCCTACCTTGTGCTTTTGATACAATAGCTACTATCGACCACTTCAGTGGAGAAGAATAGCAAGAACACAGATCTGCTCTGGTTACTCTACCTAATATACAATTCTACCCCAACACCGAACTACCCTGGAACTGCATAAGGAGAGAATCACATAGAAAGAGTTCATCTTGTGCTACAGCCCAGCTGTCTAACATCTGTGGGGACTCTGTCTCCTCTGGATTTCCTCTCCCTCTGCTCATAGTTTTCTGGGTTCCCTCTGAGGGCTTAGCCCTACTTCATTTCCCTATCTCATGCACCTCTGTGAGTTCTGAGCAGGAAGTTTAATCCTCACTGGTTGTCAGGCAGAGCCTCTGCAACCTGTTACAATCTAAGAAAATCTCTTTGTAAGGACTTCGGTGGAACTCATACTTCCAGCATTGAAAAGGGCTCAGGAAACAGTTCAGAGGGGAAGGCCCTCTGCTTAGATGCCCTGCCATCCACGTGATTTCCCCAGAGATCTTGGGTCATCACAATTTGAAGAGTGCTGCCTCCTGCGCCCATTAAGGAAATTAAAATCTGTCATGGGCTGAACTGAAACTCACTGAAAGGGGCCGTTTAAGTCTATTTTACTTTATCTTTTATTCATTTCCATTGTGATATGAAAGAGCTTCAGATCTTGCAGTTAGCTTTCTAATGTAGCAATAAGCTATTAGTACATGTTTTGAGTGCACTGCAAGGCATGAAACCTAAGGCTCAGTTATATTTGCCTCTAATTTCTATTTATTTAGTTGCTGCTGGTACATGCCCAGGTCTTTCTAATGTCAAATTGATAGGTACTTGGGAATATGCAATCTGAGTGCATCATTGTGAGTTGTTAATGCTTCCGTCAATCAGTAATTGTCTATCCATATATTTCAGTGAAATGGTTCTTTTCTATCTATAGAGAGATAGGTAACAGACATCATGACCTGAATTATTAACATAACTCTGAGAATACCGATCCCAGCGCCAGTCAGTAGAGAAAAAAGCTCTAATTTTGCATAGATCCTGCCTGCACAGTGTCTATGGCTTTTTGGCATTTTGTTTTGATTTCTTACTGATAAAGTGGTGGCATGGCTTCTTAACATTTTTTAAATGTTTAAAATCTGCCACATTGTCAGAAACGACTGTATAACTGCAGCAGATTTTTCTCTTGAAAACAATTACATTGGCAGGAATTTTGACATGGAGTAGGAGCATATACATGAGTGGCCTGATTCACAGAGGTGCTACACACCCCTAATTGCCACTGAATTCAATGAGAGTTGTCGTTGCTCAGTACCCCTGAAATTGAGGTTAGCTCAAGGCCCAAACCTGCATTTCTTGTGTACCCATTGGGAGATTTGGCAGGCAAGGAATGCATTAGCAGGCCCTTGATCTGTGTATGCTGGTGATATATATCTATTATGCTTATGAAAAACAGACATTAATTTGTACTGATTAACAGTAATGCCAATTTTGTGTCTATGGACTGCTAGAGATATGGATGTGCACTTTATCTTTGTCTTCCATAGACAGGCGAATGAATAAAGGTAGAAGGAGTCAATGTAGTCTCTTCACTATTTGCAATATTGCCATCGAGCAATTAACACCAGCAATAATTTAAATCAAGATTTAACATCAAAGCAACTGGGGATAGAATTAGAATTTATATTCAGGATAACTTTGTGTTATGCTTGACTGCCAAGGCATCAGCAAGACTGATTGCCAGGATTCCTCTTCAGCAGTCAGTCTTAACATCTGCCAAAAAGCTCAGTTACGTGCTTGGGTGTAAGTGAGCTGTGTTATGCATTACTTGATCTGCTTGCAATTTATGGACATGCCTGCACCAAAAATTACATACAATTTCCAACATGCTCTGTTTCTGCGGTTTTTCAAAACAGCTGCCAAAAAGAGGTGACAATTATCCGATTTCAGCAAGTGTACTTTTGGTCTGGAACCAAGTCATGGCAAAATAAGTAATTAAATGTTGGTGGGGAAATTTTTAACCCACCCCTCTGAAAATATAAAAATGCTCCTCTTCTTGTATTTAACCATAACACTTTATCAATGGACTAAGTAAATAATTGAGACTTAGCAACATCCCACTACATGTGCTGTAAGACATTTATAAAAGGAATGAATAGCTTCAGTCATTTTCAGACATAAGCTAAACTGCTAATATTAAGGCTATACTAGTAAGGATACTAATATTAATGTACATCAGTCAGCGTTCATTATGATAAATGAAGGAGTTGGGTAATAGCCACTCTATATTAGTGTATTACTGGTGATATTTTTACACTTTGACATTGGATAACAGACTTGAGGAATGATGCTGAGCATTTTTTCATCTGTAGCAAGCACAGCATTTTTACAAGGCAGGAAATGGTTAATATAGCTGTTTTACAGCTGGTGACAGGCACAGAGAGATTAAGTGACATGCTCATGGTTACACAGCAACAGCCCACCAACTTGTAGCTCGTTGCAGGATCATGGCCTTTGATACTGGCAGAGTTGGGATTAATACCTAAATTTCCTGCTCCCCAATTCCACTAGAATGCAGCTACCGCACAGTAGTTGTTAATATAAAGATAAAGGAAGATATTTCCTCTTGAGAGAGTTACATTTTAGGCCATTAGCACTTTCTGACAATACAGACGATAGCCTACCACTTGCTTTTTAAATTAACCAGGAATTTATTCCCTGCTATGAGCTATGTGTCAACTCCTCTTACATTTTTTCTCTAAAAGTCTCACAGCTGGGACTGAATATAGATTATTTTTAGATACCTTGTTAGCATCCCTTTAACTCAGGGATCACAGAATTAAGCCGAAAAAAAACTCAACCAAATCAGAGCAATTAAACACTAAAAGATATCATATTGTTTAAGATCATCAAAAGTGTGTCTGGGGTGGGTGGGCTGGAAAGTGGGTCTGGGGAACTGGGAAAGGAAGATTTGAGCAGAGAGAATAAAAGACAACAGTTTTTTTTGCAGAATTTTTTAATAATTTTTTTCCTTCTTCCAGCCACAACTTCAACATTGTGAGTGGTCGAAAATCACAAAGTGCCTGCTTTTACACTGAAAACAATGCCACATGACCAAAATACCTGTACATTGCAAGATTTCTTAACAGTCCCATATGTGGAGTTAACATACAGGCATTTTACTAATGCCATGAGACAATATAAAAATGTACAAATATGTGCTGAGTGTGAGGTGCTTGTTGGAGGAGGGAATTTGAAGAGACTGTCCATTGTTGCTTTTGGTCTAATGCTCTTTATGCCTTCACCAGAGCCTGGAATTCTGTTAGAGAAAGAAAACAAGACAAGCAGGGAATAAAACTAGATGAAAGTGATTATTAGAGCCTTTGGAAAGAAAACTGTCCAAAAATCCTAGACAAGGGCCCACCATGTTGTTGTAACAAACTACTTGAAGCTACTGCTAAATTGAAACACAGGGGGTGTAGCAGCTCTTCACTCCTTAAAACAGATTGTATGCTGAGATGAGGAATGGACCTATAAAATCATATTCTTAGGAAATCCTGAGTTAAAACTGAATTTTATTTAATCCACTGTACCAGGGTTTCCAGCTGGAGTGTGAGTTTACCACGCACACTGAATGTGCTGCAATAGCCAAAATGAAAGAGGGTGCATTAGGACAGGGTTGTCACCTTCAGTCTGAATTTTCTTGCTTTTTTAGCTTCCAAATGAGGCACTGAATGTTAGCAGTGACATAGTTTCAGAGTCAGAAGTGTTATCGCTAAGGAGCTGCCTGAGATCTGTATAAGATGATGTCCTATTTGGGGTTTATAAGTAGAAGCTGCAAGAGCTGCAGCTGAAGCACATTCCTGCTTCTCCTCCCGAACTCCAGCTAAGATTAGCACGTGTGTCTGTTAGGGTTGTTGCCACCTGTCCTAGTCTGGCCCAGTTTTCAGCAACTTTATCTCCAGTACATGATCCATGATGCCCTATTTGCTTCCTTGCGAGTTCAAAAAGAAATTGCCCAGCCAGCCCATATCTTTCCTCTTGGGTTTTTTTAAAGTAATTTGGTCTAGTTTCCCATAGAAGTGCTGTCCAGTGAAACTTGCACTGATCAGATTATTCTCTAGCACAAATATCGTCAGACAAACTCTGAATGAATGCTGGGTGTTTAAATGCATTACAGCAATTGTAGCATCCTTACCAAAAAAAAAAAAAAAAAGCACAATCAATCTTTTTACTGTATTACTGAGTATAGGTCGAGTGTTCACCTGTGGTCTGATGTGCAGAGCACCCACAACTGTAATTAAAGTCCATAGGAGCTGCTGGTCCTCAGCACCTCTGAAAAATCAGACCCTTAGAGTCGATGGGCCTGATCTTCCCTCCACTGAAAGCAATGGCAAAGCTCTCATTTACTTCAGTGGGTGCAGGATCAGGCTCCATATAGGGCCTAATTCTGCTGTCATGGATACTAGTGACACTAGGCGTAAATTGATTGAAATCAGTGAAGCTACGCTTGTGTAAAACCTGTTTCAGAGGGAAATTGGGCCCAATTACTCCACCTAATTATTAGTGCTGTAAATTTACTTTCAGCCTGAAAATACATATTTGAAGAAACCAAAACTTACTGAAGACCACATTGAAAAACTTACCATCCACTCCGATTTTGCCATCACCGTCAGTGTCACCTGCAGCCATGAAAGCCTTGGTCTCAGCAGCAGTTAGAGCTCTGGCAGTTGAGGAGAAATTCTGCAGGAACAGCCTGAAATAAAACAGAGACATTACTAAGTGTTATTTGTATTGTGGAAGTGCTTAGAGCCCAAAGTCAGGATGTGGCCCCATCTTTCTGGGTTCCATACACAGAGTTCTGTGACACACTGTTCTCTGAGATGACTTTGGTAGTTCAGGATTTCTGTCTTTCTCACCTAATTCAACAGCCTAAACCCCACAAATGAATAAGGTCTAATCTTAACATATGTGGAAATTCCTAAACTTATTTCACAAGCTGATGTTAAGACCACATTCAGAGACAGCCAAGATGTTGGTGTTTCTTTAAAAGCAGCAGCAGATCACAGAACGCAGAAAACATCCAGAAGCCTACGTTTTCTAACAAGTAACAGCAGCTAAGCTATACTTACTGAAGCTCATCTTCCTCAATGAAGCCGCTCTTGTCCTGGTCAAGGATTCCAAAAATTTTCTTTACCTGGTCAGTAGACTTGCCTTTTAGACCGACCTTGGAGAAGAAAGACTTGTAGTTGAAAGAGTCAGCAGCTGGAAGAAACAAAAACCTATTGTTTAAAACCTTTTCTCTTGAGGTTATTACTGTTGTACATATTTCTAAGGTACCCATCCCCATAATATCTGGGTGCCAGGCTCAGTGCTCCAATTCAGCTCCTGCTGCTTTTGTTCCTCGGTGCAGCACACTAGACACAATCTAAATGGAGCTTCCCCTTCGAACAACTGTAGGCCTATGGTTGGATATCCTGTGGCCAAATTCATGTTTCCTGTTAGAATGGACATTCTGCAAAGCCCCTGAAACTTATTTCAGTCTACCTCACAGGCAATTACAATAAACATTTAGAGTATGTGTGTCTGACATAAAGCCTTTCGGCCAAACTCTGAAGCCTTTACTCCAGCTTCACTCAGTCATTACACAGGCAAAGGCTTCAGGAGAAAAACAATTTAATCAGGGTCTTCAACTGTCTCACGGAATATACATAAATGTGGGCATAATCCTGCAAGGCAGGACCTCAGTGAATGAATACTTAAGGACAGATCCTCAACTGGTGTAAAATTGGCAGAGTGCAATAGAAATCAGTGGAGCTACACCAAATTTATACCATCTGAGGATGTCGCCCTTTAACTCAGTTTGCTGCTGCACATTTAAGGGAATGGTACCCATAAAATAACCTGTTGTAGGTCTTTTTGAATTCAGGAGGCTACCTTGTAATGCAGCTACAAAGAGATCTTAAAGGGAAAGGATCTACAGAGAAAATGATAGCCATATCATATTAAAATGTAAAAATAATGTCTCCTCATTGCAGAGGGACCGTTCCTTACCCTGGCAGCTGGTAAGAGCAGCTTCAATATCTTTAGCAGAAAGGATATCAGTCATAGCCATTGCTGAACTGTAAAATAAATGTGAGGTATTTAGTCATTAAAATAACTTCTCCATCTCTTTCACGCAAAGGCTCTGTTTGAAGTTGCTGGTGTGACAATGTCTGATAAAGGATATATTATTCATCTAATTGTAAATGGAGCATACAGTAACAGATGTCTGCAGCAGGTGCTTCCACTTGAAGCTGAGGAATGAGTGAGGAATTCCACATGACAGGGTTTAGGGCCGGAGTAAGATATGATGTCTGGGGAGCATGGGAAGAGAGCAAGTCAAAGGTGTCTAGCACCCCAAAAGTGTGACTTCTGCGAGGATTTCCCTGGAAGTAGATTATTACTCATTTAAAAGGTATTATATAAACAGTCAAAATGTATCAACAGAGTACATAAAACAGAGGGCCATTTTTATCCCTGGTAAAGTTCTTGGAGCTATTTTGCCTAGAATATTTTAAAATCAAATCATGATTATCAGTAAATGGGCTGATATTTTTAAAAATTGAAAAAAAAATTATAAGATGAATATTTAGTCTATTTATTCTAATTTAATGTTAAAGGAATCTAAATGCACAGGAACAAATACAACCCGCGCCTAGCTCCACTGAGGTAAATTGAATTACATCAGAGATGAATTTGGCTTCTTGCATTTATGTTTCTATAGAAGACTAACTCTCATGGTAGCTGTCTAGACAACTGTTCTTCTTAAACAAGTTGGGCTGCCTTGTCTCGGCACAGAGTGGAATGAGCTGGATTTTTACCCAGATGCCTTCATTTTGGTAAATTGATGTGCTGAGAGTAAACCTTTGAAGACTGGAGGAGGGAAGCCAGTTTCTTCTGAAACATCAACTTTTAACAAAGATCCCCTTCTTCCCACTGAAGCAAAGATGACTCCAGAGGCTCTGTCTGACAAAGCTGTGTGTTGATTACCAAAAAGTTGCTGAGGCCCTAAATCCCAGTCTATTCTGTTCATGGGAATGTAATTTAATATTAATACAGTTGCACTGCTATAGTATTCTCCATTGAAGATTTCAAAGTATATCACAATTATTAATGAGTTAAGATTCACAACATTTCTGTGAGGTAGGTACGTATTACTTATGGATGGGGAACTGAGGCACAGAGAAGTGACTTTCTGAGGGTCACAGAGATGTCTGTGGCAGAGCCAGGAATAGAATCAAGATCTCCCAAGCCCATCCCAGTGCTTTTCCAATAAACTATCTTTCCCATATAAAATACTTGTAGAAAAATTAAATAGGTTTCCCCTTTTATTTTCCTTTCTGGGCACATGGATATGAGGGAAGATGGGGTGGCTAACCATTTATGACCTATGTGCCCTGTTAATCAGATCTACATAAGTTGTAAACTTGCTCAGGCAATCAGTTGTCTACGTCAATCCAAACTGATTTCTGAGAGAGGAAATAAACAGTTAATCATGTAGGTCTGGCTAGTCCTTGCTTGCAGGTACTTCAGAAGGTGCAAAGAAACAATAGGGCAAATTCCCCACTGGTATCAATGGGTGCATCTCCAATTAAGTTTCTCCACTGGCGTTTCTTCCGCTTATGCTAGCAGTGAATTTATCTCAATGACTTCTTGTGAATACTTGCTACCATTGCTCTCAGCACTCAGGGTAATAGGGAGTTATGTCAATCACCCACTTCTCACTGCTGATGGTAGAAAAAAGGAAGGGGAAAAGTTAAAGGGGGGGAAAAAGTTGGAGCATGCCGTCATTTCTGAGAGGTGCACCATACTGCCATTTCCCTCCCACTAGTCTGATCACTGATTTCATTCTACTCTAGATTGTAAAGGTATGTCAGACTGCAAGGATTATAAGATTCTGTTTTGTTTTTTAATTGCCTAGGTTCTTTCAGTTTATGAAGCATTTTCTTTTTCTTTTTCCAAAAGCAGAGGTTCTAATGGTCTTACCTTTGTGGTCTTCTTGACTGGACAAGGAGGCAATCTAGTTGGAAGGAAAGCACTTGCTGTGTGTCTCCAGCAGAGCTGAGCTTGCTTATATATACTTTAAGTTGTATACCATATACAGATTTTAGATTTCAGCGTCATGAAGGGGGAATGGTGTCGAATGAACTTGCCTAACTAATCATCTTACACTATTTTTATCTCAAGAGAATACATATGATATTTGCAAACGAAATAAGATAAGTGGCGAGATATGTGGAAAGGAGTGCGTTGTATTAAATTTCTTCTGATTTAAGCAGAAAATATCAACTTCTTCATATGATCTAGGCCACAAACAAACAATCTAATACATTTGATCCCAGTACTCAGATGAACTGAAGCTGGACCGAATCTTGATGAGATGCATTAGATAAACATTTTATTGTGATAACTTCTTATGTTATTTGTAGACAAGGCTTGGGATAAAGGAAAAAAAGGAAATTGAAGTTTACTCATGTATGGAATATTGCCATACTGAAATTTTGGGTAGCATACAGTTTAAGAAGAATAATAGTCGTATTCTCACAAAGATTTTGGGGCTGTTGTCACTTTAAAAACAGTGACTGTGATGCTGCAATAGGTAAAATAATATTATGCCAGTCCATCTGAACAGCAAAAAGCATCTATTTCTGTAATGGTTGAGGAATTTGGTTTGTTCCTAATCAGAACCTGAGAATTCTTTAAAGTTAGGAAGCAGTACCCATGTTTAGCTGTGTTATGTCCAAGTGATAGGAAGGGCTTGATCTACTTAGCTGTCTCTGAGATGAAAGCTCCTGAGCTTCAGCTTGAGGGATCTTTGCATTTATAATAAAAAAGAGGGGAAATTTTCCAAAGCATTACTGCAGAGGACACTATGAAAGGGATGTCTTTACAATTTTTAAGCTGTTTTCAGATCTCTTTTAGGTATCTAATCCTCTTATTTATTTTTTTCCCCATTGCTGTTTTCCTGAGTTGCTCTGTGCTATGGTACACTTTTCAAAAATTTAAATAACCGAGAAACTATTGAATTGTCTGAATTTTTCTTTCAGTGCCTAGGTTTAGTTGATTTCTTTCAGAAACTGTTAATTTCTGCTAGAAAAATTACCCCCCATTTTTTTTCAAATCAGAAAATGGCCCACATTGTGCCAGCAACTGATATGAAATCAGGGGGGAGTCCTGCATAAAAATGGATGGCATGATATTGGCTAATGAAACTAAGTTAAGGAGAAAGGCAAAATCTGCTAAAACTCTGGGATGGCATGAGTATAAATGAGAATTTGAACCATGGGTGTCTATGTCAGAGGATGCTTTCAATTTTTGAAGCAATAGCATCTCATCTTGCTCAGAGCTAATTCCACATACGTTAACCCCTCACCCCCATTCTTCTATTTAAAAATAGCATTGATTACTATTATTTGTTTTAGTGCCTGTGGCCCATAACCATTAGTCTGCGCTTAAGTGTGTGAATCACTTGAGGACACAAATGTGTTTTTGTTTTCCAATGAGTTGTAGCCAGATGATTCCTTTTGCTTGCTGTAATTTTAAGGACAGATCCTGAATCAAATGATTTACAGCCCCAGACAGTTGAACTGTGGTCAGACTCTGGCAAATTTTGGAGCCTGGTTTGCACTGAAGTTGGAGGCAGCAGAGATCCAAAACACGTGCAGTGGCTGGCAGGATGAAATGCACAGAGATCATGTAACACTATTTACAGCCAGCCTCCAACAGCCATTTTAGCAGCAAGTGCTACTTTAGAGACTGCAAAACACATCTGTCTGTCTGGCTGATTTTATTTTTTTTCATCAAAGCCTTTTAATAGCCTTCCAGCAGCCACCCAATTTAGCAGGGGGAGGGAGACCTGTGTCGCATTAGGAAACAGCGGGAAGTAAGGAAAGGATGATCCTCTTCAGACAGACAGATTCCTTCTTAGGGACAGTTTAGACCAAGGGACCTGCACCATTTCAATCCTCTTACATCTGTTTGCCTGCTATAGGATTTCTTGTTTAATGCATGAAGCAGCAATGGTATAAATACTGTTCTCTTTCCATTTTAGGCCTCCAGTCTTGATTATGATTTTAACTCTGCTAGTGCCAAAATTACCGTCTCCCCCCCCAGGTCGAAAGGCCACATTTTAAACTAGAGGACATTAAGTTGCTGTCCTTGGGAAATCAGGATCTGTGGGGCCATCAAAATCCTCCCCTCTGTCCCCCTCCCCATTCCCCCACCTCTGTGTAGTGTGCTGTGCCAGCTGCATAATATAGTTCTGTTGTCCCCCTTCACTCCAGAGGTGGCTGCATTTCACTGGTGCAGTGATTCTTGTATGTTGTAGTTAGGCAAATACTGCAAACATGTTTTTTGTGACTATACACTCTAATTTTCAATTAATTTGCTTAGGCCTCCCTTGCATCTCTTTTGTGTTTCATTTCCATGCATGTTCATGAAAAGTGAATTTCAAAGTCCTTATGTGGGGATTTTTTCTAAAGCTGCATTTTATAGATGTACATATGAAACGCCGACAGACCCCGGTTGTCAGTGGGCAGGATAAAACCTCGGACCTCTGGAACTAAATGTATGAGTCTCTACTACATGAGCTAAAAGCTACATGCTATTAGTTAAGGCTGTAGCAGACTCATTAATCTCTAAGGGTATGTCTACACTACAGGATTAATTCGAATTTATATAATTCGAATTTAGGAAACCGATTTTATAAATTCGAATGTATTCGGCCACACTAGGCACCATTAATTCGGTGGTTTGCGTCCAAGCTACCATAGTAGCATCGATTTCCAGAGCGTTGCATTGTGGGTAGCTTTTACATAGCTATCCCATAGTTCCCGCAGTCTCCACCCCCCTTGGAATTCTGGGTTGAGACCCCAGTGCATGATGGGGCAAAAAACATTGTCGCAGGTAGTTCTGGGTACAGCCTCCCCCTCCCTCCCTGAAAGCAACGGCAGACAACCATTTCGCGCCTTTTTTCCTGAGTGAACTCTGCAGACTCCATTCTGCATCAAGCATGGATCCCGTTGTGCTCCAGAACGCAGTCTTGAACATTATAAACACCTCGCGCTTTCTCGTGGAGTTTATGCTTACACAGGACCAGAAAAAAGAGGCGAGGAGGAGGAGGAGGCGGCGATTGCAGCGCAGCGACCAGCGTGATGAGGACATGGACACGGACACAGAATTCTCTGAGACCGCGGGCCCCGGTGCTTTGGAGATTATGATGTTAATGGGCCAGGTTATAGGCTTTGAACGCCGATTCTGGGCCCGGGAAACAAGCACAGACTGGTGGGACCGCATAGTGTTGCAGGTGTGGGACGATTCCCAGTGGCTGAGAAACTTTCGCATGCGTAAGGGCACTTTCATGGAACTTTGTGACTTGCTTTCCCCTGCCCTGAAGCGCCAGAATACCAAGATGAGAGCAGCCCTCACAGTTGAGAAGCGAGTGGCGATAGCCCTGTGGAAGCTTGCAACGCCAGACAGCTACCGGTCAGTCGGGAATCAATTTGGAGTGGGCAAATCTACTGTGGGGGCTGCTGTGATGCAAGTAGCCAAAGCAATCACGGAGGTGCTGCTACGAAAGGTAGTGACTCTGGGAAATGTGCAGGTCATAGTGGATGGCTTTGCTGCAATGGGATTCCCTAACTGTGGTGGGGCAATAGATGGAACCCATATTCCTATCTTGGCACCGGAGCACCAGGGTACCCAGTACATAAACCGCAAGGGGTACTTCTCAATGGTGCTGCAAGCACTTGTGGATCACAAGGGACGTTTCACCAACATCCATGTGGGCTGGCCGGGAAGGGTTCATGACGCTCGCGTCTTCAGGAACACCAATCTGTTTAAACGGCTGCAGCAAGGGACTTACTTTCCGGACCAGAAAATAACCGTGGGGGATGTTGAAATGCCAATTGTTATTCTTGGGGACCCAGCCTACCCCTTAATGCCATGGCTCATGAAGCCATACACAGGCAGCCTGGACAGGAGTCAGGAGTTGTTCAACTACAGGCTGAGCAAGTGCAGAATGGTGGTAGAATGTGCATTTGGCCGTTTAAAAGGTCGCTGGCGATCCTTATTGACTCGCTCAGACCTCAGCCAAACCAATATCCCCATTGTTATTACTGCTTGCTGTGTGCTCCACAATCTCTGTGAGAGCAAGGGGGAGACCTTTATGGCAGGGTGGGAGGCTGAGGCAAATCGCCTGGCTGCTGATTACTCGCAGCCAGACACCAGGGCGATTAGAAGAGCACACGATGAAGCGCTGCGCATTAGGGAAGCTTTGAAAACCAGTTTCATGACTGGCCAGGCTACAGTGTGAAATTTATGTTTGTTTATCCTTCCTGAAAACCCGCCCCCTTTATTGACTCATTCTCTGTAAGGAACCCACCCTCCCCCTTCCCCCAGCTTGCTTTCAAAGGAAATAAAGTCACCATTGTTTAAAAATCATTTATTCTTTATGAATTGATTATAAAAAGAGGGAGAGAACCTGAGTGGGGTTTGGGAGGAGGATCAGCGGGAAGGAAAAGCCCAGTAAAAAAAGGTTAAGAAAATGGCAGCCTTTTGCTTGGGCTGTCCACTGGGGTGGAATGGGAGGGTGTACGGAGCCTCCCCCCCCCGTGTTCTTACACATCTGGGTGTGGAGGCTATGGAAAATGGTGAGGAGGTAGGGGGGTTATACAGGGGCTGTAGCGGCACAGAACCTGAGTGGGGTTTGGGAGGAGGATCTGCGGGAAGGAAAAGCCCAGTAAAAAAAGGTTAAAAAAATGGCAGCCTTTTGCTTGGGCTGTCCACTGGGGTGGAATGGGAGGGTGTACGGAGCCTCCCCCCCCGTGTTCTTACACATCTGGGTGTGGAGGCTATGGAAAATGGTGAGGAGGTAGGGGGGTTATACAGGGGCTGTAGCGGCACAGAACCTGAGTGGGGTTTGGGAGGAGGATCTGCGGGAAGGAAAAGCCCAGTAAAAAAAGGTTAAAAAAATGGCAGCCTTTTGCTTGGGCTGTCCACTGGGGTGGAATGGGAGGGTGTACGGAGCCTCCCCCCCCGTGTTCTTACACGTCTGGGTGTGGAGGCTATGGAACATGGTGAGGAGGTAGGGGGGTTATACAGGGGCTGTAGCGGCACTCGGTTCTCCAGCAGCCGTTCCTGAAGCTCCACCAGACGCCGGAGCATGTCTGTTTGCTCACGCAGCAGCCCCAGCGTTGCTTCCCGACTCCTCTGATCTTCCTGCCGCCACCTCTCATCTCGAGCGTCTCTCCTCTCCTCACGTTGGTCCCTTCTGTCCTCACGTTGGTCCCTCATGTCCTCACGTTGGTCCCTCCTGTCCTCACGGTCACTGGCTTCTTTCCTATACTTGCAAACCGTCTCCTTCCACTCATTCAGATGAGCTCTTTCATTCCTGGTGGATTGCATGATTTCGGAAAACATCTCTTCTCTCGTTTTTTTTTTACGACGCCTTATCTGGGATAGCCTTCGGGAAGGAGGAGGGAGGCTTGAAACATTTGCACCTGCTGGAGGGAGTGAAAAAAGGAGAGAATTTTTTTAAAAGATACATTTTTCAGAACAATGCTTATACTCTTTCACGGTGTATACTATTCACATTACATAGCACATGTGATTTCTGTGCAAGGTCGCATTTTGCCTCTTAATATTGAGTGCCTGTGGCTTTGCTGCTAGAGATCACAGACGCAGGTCGGGGCAACAGAATTCACCTTGCATGCTGCCATGGTAAGCCACTGTCTTTAGGCTTCTGCGCCCTGCTTCCCCACATACCAAGCAAAGCCCGTTGTGCTGCAGTTTTCCTGTTAGCTTGTTTTCTGCTGCTGAAGGTTAACACCCCCCCCCCCCATCCAATTCTCTGGGATGAGTGCTTTATCCCTCCCCCCACCGCGTGGCTGGTATCAGGGAAGATCCCTGCAGGAACCAAACTAACACCCCCCCCCCACCCGCCATGAATTCTCTGGGATGAGTGCTTTATCCCTCCCCCCACCGCGTGGCTGGTATCAGGGAAGATCCCTGCAGGAACCAAACTAACACCCCCCCCCCACCCGCCATGAATTCTCTGGGATGAGTGCTTTATCCCTCCCCCCACCGCGTGGCTGGTATCAGGGAAGATCCCTGCAGGAACCAAACTAACACCCCCCCCCCCCCACCCGCCATGAATTCTCTGGGATGAGTGCTTTATCCCTCCCCCCACCGCGTGGCTGGTATCAGGGAAGATCCCTGCAGGAACCAAACTAACACCCCCCCCCCACCCGCCATGAATTCTCTGGGATGAGTGCTTTATCCCTCCCCCCACCGCGTGGCTGGTATCAGGGAAGATCCCTGCAGGAACCAAACTAACACCCCCCCCCCCACCCGCCATGAATTCTCTGGGATGAGTGCTTTATCCCTCCCCCCACCGCCTGGCTGGTATCAGGGAAGATCCCTGCTAGCAAAACGCGAAAAGCTCTGGGCCAATCCTCCCCCCCCCCTTGCACTTGGCTAAATGCAGGGAAGGATTTCTTTTCAGCCACAGGCAAACAGCCCAGTAGGAACGGCCACCTCAGTCCCCTTAATTAAATTCCCTTATTTCAACCAGGTTACCCTAAGCGATATCACTCTCCTGAGGATTACACAGCAAGATAAAGAACGGATGTTGCTTGAATGCCAGCAAACACCGGGACCATACGCTGCCAGGCTCTGTCAGGCAATGATACCAGATTACTTGCTACTAGCATGGCGTGGTCAAGTGTCCTACCATGGAGGACGGAATAAGGCTGCACTGCCCAGAAACCTTGTGGCAAGGCTTTTGGAGTACCTCCAGGAGAGCTTCATGGAGATGTCCCTGGAGGATTTCCGCTCCATCCCCAGACATGTTAACAGACTTTTCCAGTAGCTGTACTGGCTGCGAATGCATCCCAAGTGCTCAGGGCAAATTAATCATTAAAAATGCTTGCTTTTAAACCATGTTTTATATTTTAAAAGGTAAACTCACCTGAGGTCCCTTCCATGGGGTCATGGTCTTGGGTGCTGGCTTGGGAGGCTTGGGAGGGTACTTCAGTCAGGGTGAGAAACAGTTCCTGGCTGTTGGGGAGAACGGAGAGCTGGGTGCTCTCTGCCAGCTCGTCCTCCTCCTCCTCCTCTTCCCCTTCCATGGAATCATCAGGTGTACCTGATGAGATTATCCCCAGCTCGGAATCCACAGTCAGAGGTGGGGTAGTGGTGGCGGCCCCCCCTAGAAATGCATTTAGCTCAGCGTAGAAGCGGCATGTCCGCGGCTCTGACCCGGAGCGACCGTTTGCCTCCTTTGCTTTTTGATAGGCTTGTCTGAGCTCCTTGACTTTCACGCGGCACTGATCTGTGTCCCTATTGTGGCCTCTCTCCATCATGCCCTTGGAAATTTTTTCATAAGTTTTGGCATTTCGTCTTTTCGAACGCAGTTCAGCTAGCACTGAATCCTCTCCCCATATAGAGATCAAATCCAGTACCTCCTGTACGGTCCATGCTGGTGCTCTTTTTCGATTATCAGCCTGCATGGTTACCTGTGCTGATGAGCTCTCTGTGGTCACCTGTGCTCTCCACGCTGTGCAAACAGGAAATGAAATTCAAATGTTCCCGGGGCTTTTCCTGTCCACCTGGCCAGTGCATGCGAGTTCAGATTGCTGGCCAGAGCGGTCACAATGGTGCACTGTGGGATAGCTCCTGGAGGCCAATAACATCGAATTGCGGCCACACTAACGCTAATTCGAATTGACAAATTCGATTTTGGCGCTACTCCGCTCGTCGGGGTGGAGTACAGAAATCGAATTAAAGGGCCCTTTAATTCGAATTAAATGGCTTCGTTGTGTGGACGGGTCAAGCGTTAATTCGAATTAAGGCAGCTAAATCCGAATTAAAGTCGTAGTGTAGACCAGGCCTAAGTGGTGTAGGAGCCATTAGAGGGGGACAGAGCACCCACCCAGCAGGCATGGGTTATACATACAGCTTTTAACACTGGATTGAAAATGTCTGTGCACTCATCAAATCAGAGAATAGAAATCATACCATTTGACTTACTTCACCAATCATATATAACCAATACTATTTGAATAGTGAAAACAAAATACTTTGTTTATTCATTCAGCTTGTAAAACATTTTGGGATCCTATAAGACAAAACTGATCCCAGTGGCCTAATGGATAAGGCATTGGCCTCCTAAGCCAGAGGCTGTGGGTTCACTTCCATCCCATCTGTGGTGAAGAGCTTCTTTGTTTAATAGGCAGCAGGTTTAAAACAAACGAAAGGAACTGCAGAACAACCTGTGGAACTCTTTGCCAGGGGATGTTGTGAAGGCCAAGACTATAATAGGGTTCAAAAAAGAACTATATAAATTCATGGAGGCTAGGTCCATCAATGGCTATTAGCCAGGATGGGCAGGGATGGTGTTTATAGCCTCTGTCTGCCAGAAGCTGTGAATGTTCATTCCCTCTGGGGTTCTTGGCATTGGCCACTGTAGGAAGACAAGATACTGGGCTAGATGGATCTTTGGTCTGACCCAGAATGGCCTTTCTTATGTAAATTACATAAATTTATTATTATGCCAGTGCACCATCCTGTTTGTTGAACAGATATTCTAGTTTGAGAGCACTCGGTTGTTCTGTTTTCTATTGTATGCCATTGTACGGAAAAGTTTTTACTTTCTGTGAAGGTGACTGTAGAGTCACAACTTTCAGTAACTGCCAAGGACTCTAGCAGGCAGACTGTAACTGTATCGTAGATGGGAACATTTGTATGAAAGTATTTTCCCTCAAGACGGTAGTGAAAGAGAAGCTGCCTTGCTGGCAGGAAGCAGCGCATGAAAAATCAAATAAGATGTGGCTTATTTTGTGCAGACTTTAATTAACTATAACAATTGTTAGATAATTTACTGCATGGTAATAAATTGATGTTACTGTCTGAAGCCACATACTTACAATTTATGTGACTGATTTTAAGAGGTGCTGAGCACTCAGACTTCCCATTGACTTCAACCAAACTAACTCTATATATACTAATTACAAACCTTTCTACCTAGAGTCAAATCTTACTCTCCTTATTTATGTGAGTCAATGGGATTACTTGCATAATACAAGCAATATTTATATTTAGCCCCTCATCTGTGATTTGCTAAAGATGAGTGCCAACCCTTGATCCAAAACTTTAGGGAAACTTGGATCCAGATCTGAATTTCACATCTAGGCTCTATCATGCTAATGGCCTCAGATCTGATCGCACCTGCACTTGGAGGTTTTTGTGTCTGAATCCACATTCTGTAGATCATTCCCATTAGTAATGCTTACTAAACGAGTGTGCACGTGAAAGAAGTAAGAAAAAGGCTTTTTCAGATAAAGACTTCCTAGATGATGGATACATTAAGCCATTTCATCCGTTGGATTCATTCATTAATCCATTTAATAAATAAAACATTTGAACTTTGGGGTGATTGTTTCTGTGGTTTGAAAACCCACACAGATCACATCAGAAAAATAGAGCAACCTGCCTGGCATAATACTAAAGTCAAAAGCTACTTCATTACCTAGTGGAATGCCACCTGCAAGAGTCCTAACAAGATGGCCAATGTAAATTTAGGCGAGGGATAATCTTACCATTTGTTGTGTGGGAAAATAACTTCAACTACACCAAAGCAATTTTCAGCACATGAAGAAAATATTTTATACCTAAGTCATAAGCAAAAGTTACTGATTAAAAGAAAAGAGCTACTTGATGTTTGTCTGGCCAGTTCTTTCCTCCTAAGCGTAATACCAATAGGATAATCAAAGGAGGCCATCATTCATGCATAGGCAACCTACAGAGCTGGTTGTAGCTTTGTACTGTGCCCATACCTTAGAGCAAAGTTTTCTTTAATAGCCTAGAGAGAGTCAACATAAGTCATTACAAGTGCACTGAACCTGCAACTTTTACTTATGTAGTAATCAGCTGAAGATATTGGGACTATTTGCATGAGTGTTGCAGAAATCAGCCTAATATTGACCACAGCAGTAAGGAAGCTTTTTGGGGCAGGGACCGCACCTAGCACCCTAGGGGCCTAGGCCATGACATGGGCTCCCAGGAACTACAGTAATAAATAATAATGTAATTGTATGTCAGATTTAGAAAGTTACCAGATGGATGTGGCATAGTTGTCAGCAAACCCTTCCAGACATAGAGGGCCTGCTTCTCAGTTATACAAGGCTGCTTAGACTACTCTGGCAGTGTAAAGAGTCCTTAACGTGGGAATAAATTACATTTACACTCACTTTAATGCCCTTTTATGCTACCAGAGCAATGTAAAGGGGCCTCAGTGCAACTGACAATCTGATCCAATAGGCCTATGGCAGATTTTGTCCCACATCAACATAATTGTTATAAATAACAATTCCTGGGATCAGGGAAACTGCATTGGAAAAGGTCTGCAGTCATTGAAAAGGCCTGCAAATGACTGCCCCAGCAAAAAATTATTAGTCAGTCACAGGAGACTGTCAGACATACTAATATTTGAAATGAATCCAGGTTTATTTTTTGGGTTGTATCACAATGTAAATCAGGGGTCACTTCATGGAAGCCAGTGCGGCTAGAACTGTATGAAATCAGAATCAGGCCCATTATTTCAACAATGCCCTCATCTGATGCTGATATTACTGCTGCAATGCAATGCATTCGTTTTTCCTATAACCTGTCAAGCCTATACATTTCTAGCTTACTGAAACCATGTTTGCTATAATAAAAATGTTTCCTGCCATAAAAATGAACCTTACAGATGCTGTCTCCAGTGCACAAAAACTACCAAAGCACTAACAATAATCAGAATGAGGACCATGGAAAAATAAGATGAATTAAAATGGAAGCTGATACTGCAGATGTAATGGTATCGGATATGGAAGCATTAAAAGTCTTTAGAAACAAGAATTCATCCAGCATTTTAATGCTAAGCCAGGTTTAATCAAATAGTGCATCAATAATAATGATTCAGTTGTTCAAATATTTAAAGGATCGGTGGGATGAAAAAACAGAAAAGGGAATTGTCCTTTCTATACAGTATTGTATTTGTACTGTAGCTCATGAGCATTACCACTTGTATTGGTGTCCAGATCTCCTGGTGATTTCAGGTTTATTATAGACTACAGAACAATGTAAACAGAAAATGTGAGTCCCTATTATTTAGAGATGATGAGGCCCCAGTTGTGGACAAGCTAGATGACTTTTACAGTGGCTTCTACTAGCAAATTGCTCTAGTCGGTGGGAATAAAGTAAAACGGCTTACTCTGTTTGAAGGGAACATATTTCTTTTCAAATATGTTGTTCTGTTGATTGATTAAATGGATGTATAGTGTCCAGGTGATAAAATAATTCACAGAAAGCTTCATTTACACAAATTGTGATTGCCATAGATGCAGTTGGATAGTAGCACTGATTGCATTTTGCTAACATTTCCAAGATCTAAAAGGGTAGAATACTGTTTTTTAAAAAAGAGCAGTTTTCTTAAGCTAGGACTTTTTGGGGCAAAAGGTTAACTGAAACTCTATGATGTGAAACCTCCCTCATTATTAAGAATTCAATCATGGCTATAAATGGCTAGGTATTATACAGGAAATTTCTATGAAATGTCCAGAAATTGACCATGAGGTTTTGCTACCCTTTCTGCAGACACTGGCAAGTAAAATTGGAGTGATGCTTGAGTGGCTCTATTATTTTCTAAGATAATCCAGAGAGCAGCATGAGGCAATTGCTGTTTTGCCCTGAGAGGTCTCTTCTGTGGGTTGCCACAAAGTTCTGTTCTTTCACTCCTTCTATTCACTGATTAAATGAGGCTGCTTGGGCAGATAGTGAGGCAAGTTGGCTGACAGAGCCATCAGGCTACAGACAAGCATCGGCTCTACGTCTCCTTTTCCTCAAATCTGGACATTGGAGTCTTTCTGGTCTTCAGTTGTCTACTGAAGGCTTTAACTAAATGAAGATTGGCTGGCTAAATCTCAGTCCTGCCAAGACAAAGGCATTGGTGGATGACTCGGAGGAAATGTCCAGAGGAAAGTATAATGTTGATATAATAGGAATTGGTTCACCTTTTGTTAACAAGGTCCTAGAGGTTTTCCTGTATACTAATCTGCTTTTAAAAGGTCAAGAAGTAGATGTAGCCAAAAGCACTTCCTATAATCTGTGCTTGGCAAGGAAGTTCTGCCGTTATCACACAGGTACAGATCTTGACACAGTAATGGGTGCCTTTGTCACCATCTGAATGGATTACTGCAATTCGTTCTTTATGAGGGCATGTCTGAAGGCCACTTGGAAGCCTGGGCTGATACTGAATGCTCTGCCCACACATTTTGCCATGTTTCTTGAAGAAAGCATGTGACTTTTGTGCTCCACAGTCTCACCAATCCATTTCTTGATGAAATTTAAGATGTTGGGTTTAGTCTGTGAAGCCCTGCCGGTTTTGGGTCCTGACTCTCCTAGAAAACATCTACTTTGTGCGTTCTTTCCTGAGAGAACAGCCAAGGTGCTTAAGGCAGGCAGTGTTGCCAACTCATCAGTGATTTTGACTCCTGCAAAAGCCAGTCTCACTTAGGTGATTTCCAGTCTTGACCCAGGGGAACCCCCACTTATTAGCTCTGTTCCCCATTTGCCCACCTCCTGGGGAACAGCATCAATCAGTGCTGCTGCAGGGGCCAGCCAAACCTCTCTCCCTGCCCCTCAGGGGCCAGAGAAGTTTTTGGATAGAGACGGGGGAGAGGGAGCAGCTGACACCATTTTCACAGGAGTGGAGGGGAAGGAAGGAATAGAAAGAGCCCAGCAGCTCAGTTCCCTTCTTTCCTCTTCCTTACTGTGAAAAAAAATGGGTTGGCTCCTCCCTGCTCTTCATCCTTCCCAGATCAACACCAATAGCACCATCTGGATATAGTCCAGCACAACTCCTGATGGGAAGACAACTCAGAACTACTGTTCCAATTTTGGAAAATAACCTATCTCCAAAGTGGCCAAATTAGATAAAGAGGCGAAAAGACCTTACAAATACTCTTATAAAAGACATCACTCAGCTAAAGAACTGCTGGGTCTAGAACCTAGTGACTGTGTTTGTGTCAAATTGGATAAAGAAATAGGATGGAGAACTCCAGCTGTTGTAAAAAAATAAAAAAAAAAGATCACCCAGGTCATATGTGATCAAGACCAAAAGAGTTCAACAGAAACTGTTGACATCTACATTTGTTCCTCAAAAAGAACAATCAACAGTGCAAATTCGACAGGTGGCAGCTGCAGAACAAGAAGAAGACTCCAAGATTCCAAATCGACCAAAGACAGTCGTTGCAATTAATGGACAGCCAGATGACCAAGTTGTTACGTGTTTGGATCTTGTAATTAGAAAACCAGTATGATTCGGAGACACTTTACAGATTGAGCAATACTGAAATTTAAAGGTAGTGTGATAGCGTAAATTTTGTAAATGGTAGGAAGGTAAAACTTAAAGGGGGAGAGGTAATGGAATGCTAAAATGTATGATACTTTTCAGCCACTAGAGGGCACCATGTGCAACATACTTTAACAAGCTCACAACAACCATTTCTGGTGATACATTAAATGTCTTAATGTAAACACATCTCTGATGTATTCTCAGGGAAGGACACTCTGTAGCCAGTCCATATCTGGTACAGAAGCCTGACCTGGTAGTAGCAGCCCTGCAACCTACCATGTGCAAGGTGTACATCACACCCTGCCCATTCCTGCAACACCATGCCTGAGAAGAGTGAGAGGAAGTGAAGAATGTGAAACTGTCCCCTCCAAGGCCTGGGAAAAGGGAGACCAAAATGCAGCAGCCCCCCCCAGCGTGGGAGCGGGTAAGAACTCCTGGAACTGCAGGAGGAACAGCGGTATGCTGAGGGGCAAGAAGCAGTTGTGGGACGGGGGGCAAAATTGATGTGGGAGTGGAAGGGGTACGTAATTAATTGCTGGGATGGGCAATGTCACAGGGTGACACTGGCCCTTTAAGAAGGAAGAGGCCAGTGCTCTTGTGACTCATTACCGGCCTCCTAATTTGGCTTATAAGTGGGAACCTGAGCTCAAGGGGGCATAGGGAGAGTCTGGGCAAGTTGTAGACCTGGAGAGCAGCCTGAGAGTCAGTCAGGAAAAGGGGCAGGTGAGAACTGTCTGTGGAGAAAAGGAGAGTTCCAGCACAGGAGAGCTGGCACAGAGAACCATTGGGAAGAGCAAACATTGATGGTGAGGAGTGGCTAGACCTGGGGCAGCCCTGCTGAGTTAAAGGAGAGCTCATGCTGAGACCCCTAGGAAGAAGGGGAAGGGCCAGCCTGGTTAGGAGAAACTGAGCCCAAAACAAGAGAGTTGATGCAGGAGGGTGGCTCCCAGGAGCAGGGGAAAGACTCATAGGCAAGGAGGCCTAGGTCAGTGGAATACTCAGAGGCTTGGTCTACACTAACCCCCCAAATCGAACTAAGGTACGCAACTTCAGCTACGTGAATAACGTAGCTGAAGTTCGAAGTACCTTAGTTCGATCTTACCTCGGTCCACACGCGGCAGGCAGGCTCCCCCGTCGACTCCGCGGTACTCCTCTCATCTAGCTGGAGTACCGCAGTCGACGGCGAGCACTTCCGGGTTCGACTTATCGCGTCCAGACAAGACGCGATAAGTCGAACCCAGAACTTTGATTGCCAGCCGCCGAACTAGCGGCTGGGTATAGACGTACCCAGAGAAACCCCCTTGTAGCAGACCCATAGGTGCCACTTTGTGATTTGCCAGGGGGGTGCTTGACTCCCTAGGCCCCAGCCCCACTCCACCCCTTCCCCCAAGGCCCCAACCCTGCCCCGCCACTTCCCTAGGGTTACCATATTTCAACAATCAAAAAAGAGGACACGGGGTGCCGCCCCAGCCCCGCCCCCTCCCACTTCCCGCCCCCCTCAGAATCCCCCTACCCCCTACCTGTCCCCCCCACCCTAACTGCCCCCAGGACCCCACCCCCTATCTAAGTCTCCCTGCTCCCTGTCCCCTGACTGCCCCAACCGCTCTCTACACCCCCTTCTCCCGACAGCCCCCCCCAGAAGCCCTGACCAATCTAACCCCCCCGTTCTCTGTCCCCTGCCTGCCCCAACTGCTCTCTACACCCCCTTCTCCTGACAGCCCCCCCAGAACCCCCGACCAATCTAACCCCCCTGTTCCCTGTCCCTTACCTGCCCCAACCGCTCTCTACACCCCCTTCTCCTGACAGCCCCCCCAGAACCCCCGACCAATCTAACCCCCTGTCCCTTGCCTGCCCCCCCCTACCAGGCCGATGGAGAGCTGCGGGCTCCACGTGCAGACAAACAAATAAGGCGCTGCTCTGCGGGGGAGGGGGAGGGACTCTGGCTGCTAGAGGCCCCAGTGGCTGCGAGCAGCTTTCAATCAGGCACAGCCGTCCAATCAGCCACACCGCACTCTGCATGAGGGGAAGGGGGAAATCCCGGACATTTCTACCTTATTAGAAATCCCCCCCGGACGGCCATTTAAAGCTAAAAAAGCCGGACATGTCCGGGGAAACCCGGACGGATGGTAACCCTACTCTTCCCGCCCTTCCTCTTCCCACCCCCCGCTCCACCCTCTGCCCCAAGTGGGCCCTGCCCTCGCTCCGCCCCCTCCCCCCAGCACACTGAACAACTGATTGCTGTGGGCGGGAGGTGCTGGGAGGGAGGGGGAGGTGCTAATGGGCGGGGCCCACCAGCGGGTGGGAGGCACTGGGGGGGGGGAGGAGCTGATCAGCGGGGTCACCGGGGTCACCCACTATTTTTTTTGTCAGCGCCTATGAGCAGGCCTGAGTGGAGGGCTGCAGTGAGCCAAGCCCATGACAAGGGGTTGGTCCTGGAGGGACGTTCCCTGGACAAGGATAGGACTTACAGGCAGGGAGACCTGGCTGAGTGGAACATTGCAGGGAGCTATGTCACAGGACTCAGAGCCCTGCCTTTGGGGCTACCAGATAAGGATCATGGGAGATAAATGAATCTTGGAGCTCTCAGGCAGATGGCTTGAGGAGTGGAACCCTGGAATAATGGCAGAAAGAGTCTGGAAACAGACTGGAGATGGACTTTGGAGAGGGGATGCTGCAAATGACATCCCGGGAAGGGGCCTGGAAAACTGCTGTGAAGCTGTTGTACTTTGGGGATTTGGGGAGAGTGGTTTTATCATATGCATTGTGTGGAATATTGAACATGTACAGGAATAAATTATGCCTAGAGGAGGGCTTTTCAATTGGACATTTTGAGAAACGATGTTCTTTTTGTGGATGGAAGAAGGGGGAAAACTGAGGTAAGTGCACCTGTTGTTTTGTGGCCTATCAAAAAAGGGTGCTCTGAGGAGGATCTGTCTTATGACAGGCAGATGTGGGGTTGGTTGGGCACATAATTAAGTGGAATTGTGGGGTCTGAAGAGAAACTGGAAGCTCGCCACCATCAGGCAGCCAGCAAGAATTCCAGCAGTGGGGTCCAGAATCAACCTACTCTGTAAATTTGCAAGAGCTGGCAACAATAACTGCCACATACATGGTGGTAGAGTTCAAAAAACAATATAATCTTATGATTTTGGGATATTTGGAGTTGGTAATACTGGGTAGCAGCACCTAGATGTGAACATCATGAAGCTGAGCTGCACTAAGCACGCTTTATGAACTCTTTTACATAAAAATTCCCATGGGATTCCTAGAATCTTGACTGAGTTGCACAGGATGTAATTCAGGGTAGGATTTATCCTGACATTTTTACTCAAATGTTAATTACTTCTGTACAATATATGAGGTTACAGAAATTAGATGATCATATTAAGCCTGTACTAACCATTTTTCCAGATCTAATATCTCAAAATGCTGTGGAAAAGGTAATTTCAGAATACCAAATCTCAGCTATTTCCTGAAAGATCTAATACTTAGAGCTTTAATGAACAGCCATGTTGAAAAATGCTCGCTTGTCAGTGCAAACATTTTCTCTAAGGCTGAGGATCACATGCCTTTAGAATGGATGGAGTAGTCGACAGTTCAGACAGCAGTTTCAATTATGCAATGGATCTGATTATGAACAATAGAATTCTTTTGCATAGGAAACTGTGTGTTATTAGAAGTTAAACCTACCAGGATGAGCATCTCAAGTCATGCTTGGGAGAACTGTTAGAGAAGGTCTAAAGTTTACGAATACTTGGGCAGTCAGATATTTTGAGATTAAGCAAACAACTGGATGCCACAAAGTAGATAAAGAAACTTATGTCAAAAAATATTGTTCTGTCTGCCAGCAAAGTGAGCCTACTCAGATGAATTAATAAGCCCTCAACAACCAAGGGACTGAGTGTGGTAGAAATGTCATTGGGACATTGATGACCACAGTAAAAAGGATACCAGGAGCTCCCACCGCTTTTTTTGGGTAAACTTCTTCCAAAATCTCAAGCAGCTGTTTATAAATCTGGAAATTGACCATATGCTATATGAATTATATGTAGTTGTTATCATTCTTTGATGCTCCAAACTGTTCTGGGCACTTTGCAGTAGAAATAAAAGGATATGGGGCCTGCCCTGAAAATCTTAAATTCCTGATGCATCACTATGGGTGTCAAAAGAGGAAGGGGAAAAAGAAAGGTGTATCAGCAAGATCATCAGGATACTCAGTTAAGGCATGTTCACATCATGCAGGAATAACAGTTGTTTGAGGGAATCCAGATTCAAGATGGAGATATTCAAATCCACTCTGGCTGTAGTCAACAAAGGGGGTTTTCTGTCATCAACAGCATGAGCAGGATGCCTACTGAGGCCTTGACTTCCCACAAAAGCTGCACTGATTTAACTAAATCGATTTAGTTAAAATGCTGTAACCTGTTGTGTGGATACTATTAAATTGATGCATTCGCCTTGTCTGAACACTCTTAAATCGGTTTAAGAATGCCTTATAGCAATTTATTTAAACTAGTTATTTAAACTGATGCAAATTTTGCATGCAGACAAGGTGCTGGACATACCCATTCACATCTCATGGAAGATTTTTTCAGTTTACCTTTGGACTGCACCATTCCCAATACACATCATTCTTGATGCCACTGCCAGATCAAGGCATGTATTAAAAATTGGTTGGAATCTGAAATTCTCACCAACAGAATGTTCCATCCATATAATTCTGCAGAGGGCAGAACCTGGTAGCTGTTCTTTTGCCTCTTATTAGCCTACTTGATACTCCTTTTATACACAAAACTTCCACTGACTTCTCTGGGAAGTCTGTGGTGTAATGAGTGCTGGAAAGGGCTTCTTGTGTGCACAGAAATCCTTTAATATGTCTTCAAAGTGACCTGCAAAAAGGAAAAAAACAATTGGGTGAGTACCATGTTTTGCAGATTTATGTTGCATAAAGAAGGCCTGAAAGATTGTGAAAAAAAAAATTTCTGCTCATTTTTACCTTGTAAATATCAGGGATGTTATCTTTCCTGGTTTTGCTGGAGGTTTCAGATATAGACTAAATTTTCTCATCCTTTATTTGAAGGGGCAGGTGTGTTAAGTCTTTAGCAAAGACTTCCTTTCTTCCAAATGTTTCTCAGTTAAGGTCCAGCATTTAATTAAGTGCCATTAACAAAAGCAACCAAAAAGCATAAAGGGTAAAATCCTGGGCCCACTGATAACTGTGATAAAACTCCCACTGACTGGATTGGGGGGAGGGTTTCACCCACAGTTTTTAACAGTTGGAATAAGAATAACTTCCCTCGTCAATTAAGGTTGACAAGCAGGTTTCACTTGCATGGTATCCTTATGTTATAAGGTATCAGTTCTCCACAGTGCTTAATTTGTAATGAAAGAGGTGCTGGGGCTCATGCAATGAGTGGCCGGAGCTCAAGCAATTTTTTTACATTCATAACTGATGCAGCAAGCCCAGAAGTGTCGGGGCTACGAACTGCCAAGCCTAGAAGTGCCGGAGCTCAGCCCTGGCAAGCCCTGGCACAAATTAAGCACTGGTTCTCCAGTCTCCATAGCGTCTTCCAGGAAAAACAGGATAGATGATCCTTTAACAACAAATCTTTCAAGCCCACTTCATACCGAATAAAGTAGCTCACACCCATACACAGAGAGACACCCACAGACACGTGCACACACAAATTCAAACCCCAAAGCACATACCCAATTTCTCACCCCTTTGGAGCTCACCTTTAAACACTCTGGCACCAATCCTCCCATTGCTTTGCACCACCCCACTGTTGCAAAGCAGCCTTAAACCAGATGGATATGGCCCTTCAAGGATCTCCTATGCATAGAGGATTCCTCAGGTGACATAGAGCTGCAGATGCTGACAAAGGAGGTGTGGCCTGGGCTCCCCAGAATTTCCTGGGGATCCCCAGCTGCCATAGTGTACCCTCGTGGCCATTGCCAGATGGTGCAGGTTGGCGCTGGCTCAGGATCAGGGCAGCACAAAGGGCATCTGTATGCCTGGTAATTCAGCTGTGCTGAGTGCTCCCCAGACACCGCTGAGGTTCTGGCTCTCTATATAAGAACATAAGAACATAAGAACAGCCGTACCGGGTCAGACCAAAGGTCCATCTAGCCCAGTATCCTGTCTACCGACAGTGGCCAATGCCAGGTGCCCCAGAGGGAGTGGACTAACAGGCAATGATCAAGTGATCTCTCTCCTGCCATCCATCTCCATCCTCTGACAAACAGAGGCTAGGAACACCATTCCTTACCCATCCTGGCTAATAGCCATTAATGGACTTAACCACCATGAATTTATCCAGTTCTCTTTTAAATGCTGTTATAGTCCTAGCCTTCACAACCTCCTCAGGTAAGGAGTTCCACAAGTTGACTGTGCGCTGCGTAAAGAAGAACTTCCTTGTATTTGTTTTAAACCTGCTGCCTATTAATTTCATTTGGTGACCCCTAGTTCTTGTATTATGGGATTAAGTAAATAACATTTCCTTATCCACTTTCTCCACATCACTCATGATTTTATATACCTCTATCGTATCCCCCCTTAGTCTCCTCTTTTCCAAGCTGAAGAGTCCTAGCCTCTTTAATCTCTCCTCATATGGGACCCGTTCCAAACCCCTAATCATTTTAGTTGCCCTTTTCTGAACCTTTTCTAGTGCCAGTATATCTTTTTTTAGATGAGGAGACCACATCTGTACGCTGTATTCGAGATGTGGGCGTACCATCGATTTATATAAGGGCAATAATATATTCTCAGTCTTATTCTCTATCCCCTTTTTAATGATCCCTAACATCCTGTTTGCTTTTTTGACCGCCTCTGCACACTGCGCGGACATCTTCAGAGAACTATCCACGATGACTCCAAGATCTTTTTCCTGACTTCTTGTAGCTAAATTAGCCCCCATCATATTGTATGTATAGTTGGGGTTATTTTTTCCAATGTGCATTACTTTACATTTATCCACATTAAATTTCATTTGCCATTTTGTTGCCCAATCACTTAGTTTTGTGAGGTCTTTTTGAAGTTCATCACAGTCTGCTTTGGTCTTAACTATCTTGAGCAGTTTAGTATCATCTGCAAACTTTGCCACCTCACTGTTTACCCCTTTCTCCAGATCATTTATAAATAAGTTGAATAGGATTGGTCCGAGCACTGACCCTTGGAGATCACCACTAGTTACTCTCTATTCTTTTCTTTCTCAAAAGAGCAGAATCTGGTTCTTACTTAGATACCATCTCATTAAATAACATTGAGGAATGTTTGACTTTTTTTTTTTTTTTTTAGTTACGTAAAATAATGAGAAAGCACAATTTAAACAGAGCACCGTTTTGTTTCTCCTCAAGTGACCTTATCTTGTGGACCACTAAGGGAGAGCAGTGTATTGTAGGTCAACTGATACTACTATATTTTTTTAAGACCCCACTAATGGAGATTAGGAATAAAACTAAATACCCAACCTACTATGGCACTTGACCAATCCATTAGCCAGCTGAATGCTCCCACTTAATGCTTCTAATAATATGGGATTGATGAAAGAAATTCAGAAGTGAGCTAATATATTTGCTGCCCCTGTAATTATCTATATCATGAAACCAAACAGCACTGCACCTGCGCTGTAGAGCAGATGTGGAAGGTTTAGAAAGCGTACGTGTATTGCAGCTGAGAAATGATTGCAAATGTTCACTATTAAAGCTACAAAAGGGATTTGCATGTATGGATCTTACTGATTTATTTTCTCTGAGAGGCTATTTCAGGGGAGAGGGGAATGAGCATGGGTTACATAAGGGCTGCCTGACTCCATTTAGAAGTAAATGGATTTGAGTCAACTGATGCTTTTCTGACATGATTCCCCCTCGCCCCTCTCCTCTCCTGCCCCCCACCCCTAAAAATCAGTAGGTTTCATTCTACCCCTTAATTTAGGACCATTTTAAGTTGTCCGATGAATTTGACAATTCAGCTGGTCCTCTACTGTTTCAGCTACTAAGGAAATTCCAGTCGGGATCTGCTGGATCAAATGTCTTACATCTCAGTTGACCCAAATCCCCCATGCTGGCTTTAGCACCATTAGGGAACTTTGCAGACTTGGTGGCTAATAGGCTTGTTTACCTGCTCACAGCACAGGCTTTCATTAAAAAAGGTAACAGGGATTAGAAACCTCAGAGGATTTCAAAAGGACAGAGACGTTAACATTTTTATTTCTCATTATTGTCCAGTGTGATTTTTTTAATAGCATTGTAATGAACAGAAATCACAAGGAGATTAATGGCCCCCTTTCTGTTTTTGGGACACTTTCAGAGTTAACTCACAAAAAAAGGACCACATTGATGAGAGGAAATCACTGTGGATCTCTGAAATGGCTGTATCGGCTTTTCAGGCTGTGGGGATTACATGCCTCATTTACACTGTACTGGTTCTGAGCAGAGTTGAATGACACAGTGGTAAAAACTCCAACGCCAGCTTGTGCTGCTGCTAGCATCAAAGGGGAGCTGCCTTGGTGCTATTGCTATGGTGGGAAAATTTGCCAAAAAACTGAATATTGCCACAGCAGTGGAGGCTTTCAGAAAGCACAGACTTTCAGGCAAGCTAAGTAAACCTAGTTCATGTTAGAACGCTTTCATAGCCCCCTGACAGGGGTGTAATATTACAAACATCTCAGCGCAGTTAAGGCTGACACATGCTTTCAAGCATAGTGAGAGTTTAGGGCTATATTTAACAAAAACTCTGAGTTCTGCGCTTTGGTGATGTGCTTTTGCCTGTGTGTCTAAGAACCCGAGACTGACAAATTCTCCGTAGCTTCACTTTCTCATGAGTTGCTCTGAGCAGGACTGCTGTTTCATCAGATTGTACTTGTTTGAGGCAAGGGATGTGGCCTCAAGGTGAACCCGTTGAAGGTATTTTATTTAATCACAGCCAATTTTTAAGCCTCCAGGTAGCAGGAGAGAGTGCCTTCATTCTCTTGTCTTAGTCCAGACAATGAATGCAGCAGCATTTCCTTTCTCCTCAGAGGAATGAGCATGTGTAGGACAGGGCTTACTCTGCAGGTACAGTGCCACAAGTTATGGAAGGGGGGTATGGGGTCATTACAACTTCTTGTCTCTCCTCCAAGGATGACATCAAAATTTGGTCCATATATGGCAGTTGGCCTGTAATGAAGTAGTACTAAAATGACCAACTGAGCAAGTGCCAAGAGAAAAATGACGTTGACACCAGACGGAAGGCGTGGTAAAAGGCAAAATGGCATCCTTTCCACTGTCAGTTACCCTTAAAGGGAAACACACACATTTCTGTCTGAGCTCTGTTACCAGGCAGTGCCAGATCAGCATATAAGTGTTATAACCATATAAACAGGCCACACCCATTTCTGTGGTCTAACAGTGAGTGATGTATCAGCAGCATTTTTAACCCCATCTATGCAAGATGCATCAAAGGGTGTTTCTTATGCAGACCTGATAGATACCAAGAACCTATTTTTGTCTTTATCTCATTATAAGTAGCATTACACAACAGGGTCCAGATTTTCAGAAGAGCTCAGTGTATTGAGTGCTGAGCTCTTCTAAAAATCTGTGCGTTAAGTGTCACAATGAGTGCTCAGAACCCAGCCTGAATTATGGGTTCTGAGCACTTGAAAATCTGCCCACTCTCCTATCATAGGATTATGTATTCTCTGCTTTTTGCCCACTTCCAAGCATATGCAATTGATGTCTTAGACTCCATCACGTTGACTCCTTCATGACTGGGCTTGTCCAATGGGCTTGCATTCACATGGAGTACCGGCGGGCTATACACTTATGTGAAAATGGTTTGACACCCCACATAGTTTTCATAGATGTGCAGGCACCAAGTGGACCACAACCTATGTTTTTTATATTTCAGTCTTGTTTTGCTGGTTGCCTGTTCTGATTGAGCAAGGTGCCATCCTAACAGATGACCATGAGTATAGGCAGCCCAGTACCCATCTTTGACTTTAGTTCAAGCTGGAGTTGCTCAGTTCTCCTGAAAATCAGGCCCAACATGTCTCAAGTTGGGCACCCAATCAGTAGCCACTTTTGAAAATGATGAAATGTAGGGCTCTTATTTCAGGCTGCAGGCACAGAAAGGCAGCTCTGCGGTGCACATTCAGAAAGCTTTCTCCACATTCATGACTGACTAGTAACTTAGGGTGAAACCCTGGTCCCATTTAATTCAGTAGGAATTTTGCCATTTACTTCAATGGGGACAGAACTTGTTCTTTTGTAAATGAAAGTTTAACTTCTGCAGGCAAGTTCTGCACTAGAGTGAATTCTGTCAGTTCTGCAGCCATAGAGTTGCAGAAAACATGAGGTCTGCATTAGCAACAGTAAGGTCTGTAGAACCAATCTCTTAATTTCCATTTTTTAAACAAAAATAGCTCCAAAATTCTTTTAGTGTTTTGGGTTTTTTAGAGATTTAATTTGTCCTAGCACTGAAGCATAGTATGTATATGTGAGGCAAAAACATGTCTTATCAAGAATGAATTTAGAATCCTCATACAGCTAATCTGTTCCTTATTAGAATATTCTTCTTACTTTCTAGCTTGTCAAGCTTTTTAGTTGCTCTGCATTGAGAATGTGGCCTTCTAATTAGATATTAAAATGTAAATCCCCCCAGCTGAACTACATGCAAAATATTATCCTCTAAAGTCAGTGGCACTTAGAAAGGATTTTCTCCTTGTACACTGAAAGGCAGATAGGCTCAGTGGGTATCTGATAGCCATGTCAAATCTTTCATTATGGCTTTTGTTTTTTTAGATGGGGGGGAAGGCAAGAATGGTTAGAGCAGGGGGCTGAGTGTCAGAATTCCTGGATTCTGTTTTTGCCTCATCCATTTACAATGAGACCATGGGCAGTTCTTCACAGTACCCACTTCGTGAATCACTGCAATCATCTGAAAACGTTCACAGTAATACTTAGCTACCTCACAGGGATGTGACAAGGGTTAATTAATGTTTATAAAGTACTCTGAGATCCCCAAACTTAAGCTGCTATAGAAGTGCAATGTATAATAATAATCAGTCATTTGTCATTGACATTAATTACTCCATCTCACCAGACACGGCTTCTCTGTGTAAATGGAGCTTACCCCTGGGCAGCCCCATAGCCCATCTGAGACTCCCTGGTACACCTTTTTCACCCCTCTTTATTCCCTCGCCTCCAGGTTCATGTGGCATAGTGACCATCACTTCTGTATTGGCCAAAGAATAGATGAGACTGCAGAGTGAAATGGTGTTTCCCCTATGGAATGTCTGTGTTCCCAGACCTGAGCCAGGGAAATTCCATTGCTTCTTGCAGAGAGCCCTGGCTGCAGCAAGATTTAATCTTCCCAGCAGAGAAAACATTTAGGATTTATAGCAGATGTGGCCAAACTTACTGGCCCTCCAAACCGCATATGACAATCTTCAGAAGTTCAAGAGCTAGGGCACACCTTCCGGGAGCTGGGGCTCGGGGCTTCAGCCCCACTCCTGCTGAAGCCCCGAGCCTCGGCAGGTGTGCTCTGCAGGGCTGAAGCTCCGAGACCCCCCTCTCCACCGGACAGAAGCTCATACCCATCACCCCATTGCAAGGCAGAGGTCCTGAGCTCCCACATCAGTCTGGTAGGCGGAGAATGGGTGTGTGTGTGGGGGGGTGGCTTGCAAGCCACACTTTAATGGTAAAAGAGCCGCATTTTTGCTCGCGAGCCACAGTTTGGCCACCCCTGATTTATAGGCACAAACATATGACATTTATAGATACCTGCTCTACAGAGACTGTTCTTATTTCCATTGAAGTCAATAGCAAAACTCCCATTGACTTCAGTGCAGCAGGATCTGGACCATAGTCCTTGATAGATATGTCACCTATTAATAATATGGTCTAATTAGGGCTGTGCAACTGCTTGAGGAGCTGGATCCAAGAGTAACATAAGGTGCCGATCATTAGCATCAATCCTTCCCTGTTCCTCTACTAATTTAATTTACATGAACACAAGAATGCCCATACTGAGTCAGACCAATGGTCCATCTAGCCCAGTATCCTGTCTTCCAACAGTGGCCACTGCCAGATGCTTCAGGGGGAGTGAACAGGGCAATTTATCAAGTTATTCATCCCCTGTCATCCCGTCCGAGCTTCTAGTTAAAGGTTAAATGGTGTCTGCATTATTTTTAGGCTCTAAAAACTACTCACCATACCCACTACCCATGACACTAGCCATCTTATTATTGTTATTAGTGAAAGTGTATATTGTGATTGTGCCAAAAGGCCCCCCATCAGCCTTGGGGCCCCATTATGCTAGGCTCTGTACAGACAGTTACAGAGACAGTCCTTGCCCCCAGAGAGCTTGCAATGTATCTTTATCCAGCATAGTTAACAAGCATTCAGATTATTTATACTAATGAGAAAGGCAAGCGCTAAACACAGGATAGGAGATTCTGAGTTCTAACCTTGGCTCTGACCCTGACTCTTTCTGTGGCCCTGAGCAATTATTATAATTTATTTGTATTGTGATAGCTGCATGAGGTCCCTGTCAGGAGGTCACCGCTGCCATTTTGCTAGGTGCTGAACACACACATGTAATAAAATGATAGTCTGTGGCCCAAGGAGCTTACAACCTAAGGGCCAGATTGTGTTATACTGATTCAGGTTGGACAGAGCCTTACTCTACAGAGAGTAGTCCTATTTACTTTCATGGGACTCATGGAGTATGGTATTGTTCAGTGCAAATAAGCATATCACAGTCTGGCCCTACGTAAGTTACTTAACCTCTCTGCTCTGGCTCCTCATTTGTAAAACTGGGATAACAATACTTAATTACGGAGATATTATTATAAGGATTTGTTAGTTAATATTAAATGAAAGTGCTATGTAATTGCTAAGTATAGGCCAAATTCTTCTGTTTTAACTCAACTGTAATTCCCAATGAAGGCAGAATTTGGCCTCATATTAATACTGGGATGAATCCTGAAGGAAGTCCTTACTCATTCTTTAGGTAGGCAGAGCTCCCACTGGAAGTTAATTGGACTTTTGCCTGATGTGATGGGGTGTTCACCCCACACAAGGCCTAGAAGGGTTAAGAGGGCCAGTTAGCTGCCCAGCCTGCACCTGGAGAAAGAGACAGGGAGCAGGAATTTAAGTAGAACAGGCTCAGCTGGGTAGGAACAGGCCCTATGTAAGCCAGGAAGCTGGCAACAGAAGGTGGCTGGAGGGAAGGAATCTTCAGTCTCCCTGGGAGAAGTGGGGGACTAGAGGCAAGTAGTCTACAGTTACTCCCTGGGAGGAAGGCTTGTGGTTTGGCAAGCCCAGAGAAGCAGGAAAGCCAGAGCAGTAGGCAAGACTCTGGGGAAAAGCAATGAGGTATGGGGTAGGTCAAACCTTGGCTGCTGATGAAAGGGCCCCTGACCTGGGATCCAGAGTAGAGAGCGGGCCCGGGTCCCCCTACCAGTTGCTGACGTAGTGGCACTGGCGAGGCAGTGAGCAGGAAGACTCCCTGAGCCCTTTGTCAAAAAGGACTTTGATACCCCAGAATGGGGGAGCATGTATGATGACCCGGCTGGAGGGCTGAGTCATGAAGAGGAGGCTGCAGTGCCTCGAGTGAGAGGGGTCCACAGGGTGAGAGGACAATGGGAGAGGCACCACCAGGGGAGGGTGCAATGCCTGGCTGGAGCTAATCCTCAGGACAGCCAGCAGGAGGCACCATCAGCAGTGAGTGAACTCTGTGACACCTGAGTAAGGGCTGATTAATGACTTTAGGCCCAGTGTGTCTAGATCACGGATTCTCCCAGTTATCAGCATGATACATGCTGCATTTTGAACTGCAGCACTCCCTTCTGAGCCAGTAATTGAGTCCATAAGGATAACAAAGAGTTTAGGTTTAATTCAGAAAAATAAACATTGTTAGTCTTCATCAGTAACTTAATTAATGTCCTCAGGTTCATCTTGGGTTGGAGAGTGAAAAGAATATTGTTATGGATGGTGAAGAAACTGCACAAATATATTTATGCAATTCTAATTTTGTCTTATGGTGTTGGGTTGCATTGGGTTAAGTTGCATAATGGTAAGTAAAGTAACTGGATACAATCCAGTGCAAAGCGATGCATGAAATAGGCACTTTCACCCCCAGTGGGTGGAAATCTGTATCAGCAGGAAACAGATATTCCAGTACTACTTGTGAGTAGTTGGAGATCTGCATGCACTTTGATACCCACATTCTTTTAAAATGAATCATTCTTTAATGCAGACACAAGATACTGAGCTTACTGAAGTTAACAAGCCACATGCTGACATTGAGCTTGATTAACCCAGGATCTTTACTGACTTCTGTCTGTGTACTTATATGGCTGTCATCACTGTAGTATAAGTGCTGGCTGAGCAGGAGCTGTGGTTAAAGTAGGGGTGACCCAACATAGTATTCTAGCCAGCGAGTCTGTGTCAGATACAGGATTAGAACTCAGGTCTCTTAACACCTTCTCCCAAACTCAATTTAATAGACTATGGTGCCTGCAAAACTGCCTTGCTTTTGTTTTACCATTTGGATCCTCAGAAGACCACATGACCAAAACTCAGCATCCAGTTCAGTCACTCTTTTTCCAGAGGCTGGGACCCGGGGGCCTGAATTTTGGTCTGTGATCCTATAGAGTTCTGTTCACCATATATGCCCACTAGAAATTCAAGTTCACAGCAGTTCTGCTGGCAATCAGGAAAGTGAAAGAGTTGGAACAAATCACACCCCAAGAGAAGATATTCAAGAACAAATGATGGCAGTTCTTACGCAGGCAAAATATCCAATAAAACCAATAGTAATTTTGCCATGGCCTTCAATAGGAGCAGGGCTTGGCCCATGGCAAATTTATCTTTCCACTACATAACCTTACAACAACATGATCTTCAAAGGATTTCTAAATTATTTTAAGTTTAAAAGCATCATCCCTTATATTCCTCTTGCACCTTTCACCCTGAAGGACCCTGAAGCACTCTAAAAATAAACCAAAATACCAGGGATCAATGAAGTGAAATAGGATCCTTTCTTGTGTAAAGAAATTAGCCCCTTCAGTTTCTAAGAAATTATGTTTTGAAAATGATTGTCTATCTTGCTTTACCAGACACTTGCCCACCAATTGCTCGGATGGAGGAAAAACACAGCAGTAATTGAGAGAAAGCTAAGATTTCAGAATGGATTTCCTGTTTGTTTGGGGCCAGTTCTTCCTAAGACCATGTGATCCTTGAGGTAGCAGTGATACTGCAACACGCAGCAGTGCAATAGTATATGTAGGACACAATAATCAGTTTATTCCAGGGGACGAGGTGGGGGTCAGTTGACCTCACTGACTAACCTATTGCAAAAGTTAGCAAAAATCATGCACTGAAAACATCAAAATTCTGTAAATTTTTTTAAATGTCTGTGCTCTAACCTAAAAAAAATGCAGCTGATTCATTTAACCTCCTCAAGTGAAGATTTTGATACCTAACATTGGCTCAGAATAACTTTTTTTATGGCTGAGTTACAAACCTATCAAAAATGGAGCTTGTAATGGAAAAGCTAACAGTTTTAACTGTTGTGGTACATACTGATTGCTACTCAGATATGCAGTGGGTAGCTTTGTCCTACAACATGAGACTCCCTTCCAAAGCCTTGGGTTTTCTTACTTGCTTGCATTAACTTCATTTACAGATGGGGAATGGAACAGACTAACTGGCAATTCCTTGTATGACAGATTTAGAAATGCATCTGTATGATATCTGATTGGCATTTAATGATTTAAGGCCTGATCCTGAGTAACTGCAACTTCCATTCCCCATAGTGGGGGATTGAGAGTATTCAGCACCTTGCTTAAATTGCACTTCTTCATGGGTGGGGTGTGCTACATGAGCTTGGAGATTGGCTGGAATGAAGATCCTCTTAATATCATTAAAGGGAGTGATGCAGATCAGGCAATCTCTGCTAGAACAATAGAGGAACTCACCTAGGTGATAAACTAGGCTGGCAAGGATGGCTGTGAACTAAAGAGGAATCTGTAAATCCCATCCCCCTGACCAAGCACAAGTAGCCAGCCTTGGCACAGAGCTGTTCCACAGAAGCTACAAGGCAAAGAATCCTCCCCATCTATAGAATTTCAGCAGAGCCGCTCCAGAGCCCCTTGGGCACCTCGGAAGTTGCCGTAACACCTGCTGCTCCTGCAGGCTCACTCCACAGGGAGCAATGGCAGTGGATTTGCACAGTGGGGCACCTTGCTTCACTCTCAAACCCACTGCGTGGGTACATGCAGGACACTGATCATGGAAGTGGGCTCTGCAAGGGTGTGCTGACCGCTAGGGCCGGCTCTACCATTTTTGCCGCCCCAAGCAAATAAACAAACAAATAAATAAATAAATAAAAAAACTGCCCCTTAGCATATGCCGCCCCCGGGCACGTGCTTCCTCCGCTGCCCTGCTGACCGCACCGTTTGGATTCCTTAAATACCTGGTAGTGGAATCTCACAGGTTAGACTGTGTCTAGGGCCCTCTGTGGTCATAGAAAAGGTAGGATGTGCCCCTAGCAGCAAATGCCATAAAACGACTGTAATGGAAGAGAGTGAATCGAGTTGCTAAGGGCATGACTGTGAAAGATTTAAAAAAATGCAACTAATCAAATTCTGACAAGGCATTAAGGAGGAAAGAAGGGAAAGCATTTCTGAGCTGTCTGAACTAAGGCTAGATGCATGCAAAATAAGGAGAGGTTCTTATGTATAAACACAATCTGATTTTTAGCTGGCATTACATAAAGATAAGGCACATGATGACTGAAATGCTACTTTATAGCAACCATTGACTTCAGTGGGAGCAGGACCAGGCTCCAAATGTGCTGTTGATCAGAGCGGTAGCATGAATGCAGGAGGACAGAACTAAACAATAAGATGTGAGACACATGTTGTGAGATAAGATGCAATCTAAGTTAATGCAAAGAGCCTAATTCTGCTAATCTAATACTCATCCAAGTAGTTCTATTGACTTCTATGGGAAGTGACTTGATTATGTAAGTAAAGCAAGTTATAACTTGGCCAGCTCTACAGATGAGAGACACCGCACAGTGGGCATGGTCACAATATATTTAAAATTCCATTGAAGTTGATGAGAGCCTTTCTATTGACTTCAATAGGCTTTGAAACAGGTCCCACATCCTTTGAAGATAACAATACAAATTCACCCTCTCAACGGATAGCTGGACAAGGAGCAGTGGTCAGAAATTGAGAAAATAAATGTTCAGAGAGAGATCAGCGGTGTTTAATTGGCTGGCTTTCCTGTGAAGGTTGAAATGAAATATCTGTTCATCAAGGAGATGCCAATACTTGACATTACTATAAAAGCAGCCTGTGCCTCCCTGAATTGCCCAGTATAGTGTGGCTCTGCTTCTCCCCAGTGCATTGCTTCGGAGACACAACTGAGCCTTTTCAAACAGTCTCAATCCATTTACTCCTGAGAGTGACCTCATATTCACATTTTAGACAATAGGGAATTAGATGCTTTAGCTAGACTAATGCAGGGCACAGATGCACGTTCTCAAGGAGTAATATTCCTCCTACCTTAGGGCTAGATCCACCTCCCAGTGCAGTGGCAGTAAAATCAGACTTAAACAATAGCTGACTCCATTTGCCCACCGAAAGCCAGTAAGGCAGACAGAGTGATGAGGCACAATCACTGCTGACCTTCAAAAAAAGTTAGATAAGTAGAGCCCTGCAAATCTGCGGATATCTGCTTGATATCTGCAGACCACGTTTGCAGATCACGGATCAGATGCAGACACAAATTTTGTATCTGCATGGGGATCTATAGATGAGGCGCTAGTGGAAACAATGTAGGGAGGGATCTTGATAAATGCAAGGTATCGGACTCCATGACCCAACACTATCCCCTGGCCCTGCTCTCTGTGATTCCTGGGAAACTGTATCATGGAAGGAGTGAATAGGATAAATTATATTAACTGAAGAGAAATTAGTGAAAAATATGAAAAAAAAACTATGGGAAATAGAAATGATTCAGAATATAAATATAAAATGAGAGTGAAAAAAATAAACAAGACCCTGCACATCAGACTGCACTTTTGGGATAGCCCTGTCGTCACAGCCATCATCTCGGCTCTTTCGCCAGTGAGCACAGTTGAAGGGTGGCAGGTCTGTAAATATAAGGAATCTTGAGCCACAAGCTCTTGTAGACTTGACACCTATGTGTAATGGTGTCTCCTTGCTGATATTTTTCTGTGCCTCAGTTTCAATTACATTGTTTTGCTTAGTAAGACTTGTTAAGATGCCAGCCCTCTAAACCTAGGTGATTTGTCAACTTTGATTTAGAAAACACTTGCCTAAGGACTAGGGTGACCAGACAGCAAATGTGAAAAATCGGGACGGGGGTGGGGGATAATAGGAGCCTATATAAGAAAAAGACCCCAAAATCGGACTGTCCCTATAAAATCGGGACATCTGGTCACCCTACTAAGGACTAAGATGTAGTTTTGTGAAACATTCACCCAGCTTGGCTTCCAGCCACCAAACCATCTGTATCCCTGCGCAACCTCTTGCCATTTGTGTGTACAGGCTCTCTGTGTTAGAGAGGCTTCAAAGAAGGCTAGTGAGTGCCACCTTGTGGCTTCTTTGGATGTGCACACAGTCTCTGTGGTTGCTTAGGGGTGGTGGGTGTTCTCTGCAGCAACTCAATGAAAAAGGTGGATTCCGTTTGTGTATGAAAACATAATACCCTAGCAAGGTGCTGCTGGGGCTCAACACATGAGTGTAACTGGCAAGAAGAGAGCTCCAGCACTTTATCTGCCTATAATAATATTCCCCTTCATCTAGGGTGACCAGATGCCCCAATATTCAGGGCTTTGTCTGATATAGGCGCCTATTATCCCCCAATCCCCGTCCCGATATTTCACACTTCCTATCTGCATCACACTTGCTATCAAATCATTTGGGAAAACTTATGTCTGCTACTGTGCTAAGCTGTTTTATGGGAGCAAAGGAGAAGGGCAGGCTCATCAGCATGTACTGACTGGCCACCCCATCCTGCTTTGCAGTGGAAAAATCAGCAGGAGAGGAAAATGTCAGCAGCAAACTCAGTGAAGTCAGTCTGGCAAAGTCCCTGTTGTGCTATCTCCACCGATCTCTCTGTGGTATGTACCTGTTGTCTCCTGTCTTATACTTAAATTATAAGCTCCTTGGGACAGAAGCTGTCTTTTTGTTCTCTGTTTGTACAGCACCTAGCACAATGGGGGCCAGGTTCATGACTGGGGTATGCCTACACTGCAATAAAATACCCACAGCAGGCCCAGGTCAGCAGACTTGGGCTCACGGGGCTGAAGCTGCGGGGCTATAAAATTGCTCTCAGACCACAGGATCTGAGACCCCAGGCTCCATCCCGAGTCCTAATGTCTACACTGCAATTTATAGCCCTGCAGCATGAACCCAGCGAGCTCAGGCCAGCCAAGGGTATTTTATTGCAATGTAGACATACACTGCTACCACTTTATAATAACAATAGAGGGAGAGGTTTGAGTCCTGGCAGAGCAGGCAGAAGGCGAGGCCTTTCAGCTTTCTAGTGGCAAAAAAGCAAAATTATGTACTTTTAGTCTGATCGACTTCTATTGGAGAGCAAGGAAAGCAATGATGAAAGAATAAACGATAGAGAGAACACAATATGTTATTTTCTAAACCCAACTCAGGTTGCCTCACAGCACCACCCTTAGAAGACAAGCAGAGGCTCTCCATAGGTCAGTGTGCAGTACACAGAAGATAGAATTGTAGATTCACTCCTACATATACAAACAAGGGCCCAACAGTCTGTAGGGCCAACAGTTAATGGGCAAACCCCCTGGATTCCACAGTCTCTCAGCAAAGAACTGTTCCTCTCACTGTGACTCCTGGACTTCCTTCCCCCTGCCAGCACAGCTTCTGCAGGAGCCTTTCTCCTACTGACTTCTTGGCCTGTTCCTGTATGGAACATGCACTGGAGATATTTAACATTACCACAGTGGCCATTCAGTTTCTGCTCTCTCACCTGGCTCTGCTGCCCAATTAACTAGCAGAGCTTCTTCTCAGGGACTGGATTTTCCCACTCAGGATATGAGTAATTCCCATTGTTGTCAGTGGACCTAATCATCCCCTCCTACCGAAATCCCTCAGAGATCCCCAGTGGGTGGGGTTTGTCCCACTCAGAAAAGACCCCAAGGTCACTCCAGTATGGAAGATCCTCAGGGATCTACTTATATCCTGCCAAACTGCAGGATCCAGTGGAGGAGATGTCACTGCAGACATGACTGAGTCCATTCTGTATAGCAGAGTGACTATGGTGAACATGCTTTAAGGAGCACTATGAATTCTCAAGATGAGTTGGATCTGCAAAGTCTTCATAGACAAAAGTTATTGACTATGCTTCTTATATGGAAAGGTTAAAGAGAAAATGAAACAACACCACAGTCCCAAAATCTGGTAAACTTTATTATTCTGGGGATTATTATTAATTAATTAGTTGGTTGTTGGTTGTTATTATTTTATTTATTATGTACTCATTAGTGCTTGTGGTATGTTAGATGCTTTCCAGACATACAAGAAGAGATGTTCCCAGCCCAAGGCGCTTACAGTGGGCTACGAACTTTCTTCAGTTTGACTTGAGGAGAAAAAATAAGGAAAAGATACGATTTTGCCTATTGAGTAAAGTCAAGTGGCTGGGTATTGGAAACATGTTATGTAAATATTCACGACAGGTTTCTTTCTTTGTAAAATAGGTGGGGAAGGTGGTAGGAGTGGAAAAGAACGTTAATGTCATGCATCCATCCATACTGCAGCAGTTCAGAGAGTCACCTCTGGCAAGCACAGAAGCTATGTCCATGAATATCTGCTGTGTGGATGGTAGCTGATTTTTCTTAAGATCCCTATCACATACCATACTCTGATAAAGGAAATAAGGACAAACCAGGGAATTACAGACCAGTCAGCTTAACTTCTGTACCCGGAAAGATAATGGAGCAAATAATTAAGCAATCAATTTGCAAACATCTAGAAGATAATAAGGTGATAAGTAACAGTCAGCATGGATTTGTCAAAAACAAATCGTGTGAAACCAACCTGATAGCTTTCTTTGACAGGGTAACAAGCCTTGTGGATGGGGGGGAAGTGAGACATGGTATAACTTGATTTTAGTAAAGCTTTTGATACTGTTCTGCATGACCTTCTCATAAATAAACTAGGGAAATGCAACCTAGATGGAGCTACTATAAGTGGGTGCAAAACTGGTTGGAAAACTGTTCCTAGAGAGTAGTTATCAGTGGTACACGGTCATGCTGGAAGGGCATAACAAGTGGGGTCCCGCAGGGATCAGTTCTGGGTCCGGTTCTGTTCAATATCTTCATCAGTGATTTAGATAATGGCATAGAGAGTACACTTATAAAGTTTGCGGATGATACCAAGCTGGGAGGGGTTGCAAGTACTTTGGAGGATAGGATTAAAATTCAAAATGATCTGGACAAACTGGAGAATTGGTCTGAAGTAAATAGAATGAAATTCAATAAGGACAAATGCAAAGAACTCCATTTAGGAAGGAACAATCAGTTGCACACATACAAAATGGGAAATAACTGCCTAGGAAGGAGTACTGCGGAAAGGGATCTGGGGGTAATACTGGATCACAAGCTAAATATGAGTCAACAGTGTAACACTGTTGCAAAAAAAGCAAACATCATTCTGGGATGTATTAGCAGGAGTGTTGTAAGCAAGACACAAGAAGTAATTCTTCCGCTCTACTCCGCTCTGATTAGGCCTCAGCCGGAGTATTGTGTCCAGTTCTGGGCGCCACATTTCAGGTAGGATGTGGACAAATTGGAGAAAGTCCAGAGAAGAGCAACAAAAATGATTAAAGGTCTAGAAAACATGACCTATGAGGGAAGATTGAAAAAACTGGGTTTGTTTAGTCTGGAAAAGAGAAGACTAAGAGGGGACACGATAACAGTTTTCAAATATGTAAAAGGTTGTTACAAGGAGGAGGAAGAAAAATTGTTTTTCTTAACCTCTGAGGATAGGACAAGAAGCAATGGGCTTAAATTGCAGCAAGGGATGTTTAGGTTGGACATTAGGAAAAACTTCCTAACTGTCAGGGTGGTTAAGCACTGGAATAAATTGCCTAGGGAGGTTGTGGAATCTCCATCATTGGAGATTTTAAAAAGCAGGTTAGACAAACACCTGTCAGGAATGGTCTAGATAATTAGTCCTGCCACGAGTGCAGGGGACTGGACTAGATGACCTCTTGAGGTCCCTTCCAGTTCTATGATTCTGTGATTCTAAGACAGTGGAGAGTCAATAAAACAGAGATGATAGATTGTAGACCAAGGACACTTGAAAGGAAAATAATCAACTAAGATCCCCAAATCTATAATAATGGGTGTGATTCCAACCTGACTTCCACAGGGTTCACTGGTGTAACCCCATTGACTACAGTATAGTTACTCCTGATTTACTCCAGGGTAAATGAGATCAGAGTTAGACCCAATGATCTTAGAAAAAGCAAGAATCAAGGAATGGCTTTATTGAGAGTTTGGCTGTAAGACTGTGTAGGATAAAGTGACAAAGCAAGAGTATGCATATTTCCAAGAGAATGGAAAATGAGAGTCCTAGACTGGAATTAAGGGCAGTATGCCAGGCTCTGCTTTCAGTTTACATATGCCACCCCACTGGAACCAAAGCAGCAGCATACATGGAATTGAGAATTTGGCCCAGGAGAATTACACCTGGGATTGAACTCCTGAGTTCTAATCCTAGCTGTGGCACTGACTCGGTGTAGGATTGGGCATATCCAGGTTGGCTTTCAAAGAGGATGTGTGGGAGATGCAGGAGGGAAGTCGTGCTGTCTTTGGCCACTCAGGTAACTGAATATTTTTCAGAGCTGAGGATGGGCTGTACTCAACGTTTGATAATTCAGATGCCTCTCTGGCCACCTAGGCTGCATTAGTGCTCATGTTCCACCACTGCACTCAGGCAGCAGGATTTTCAGAAGGAAGCAGTTAGGGGGTACCTAACTACTGTTTTGCTCATTTGTTGGCAAATGCTGGAGATATGCTTTAGTACCCTCAGCTCCCAGCAGGAAACCAGGCTGGGTCTAGTGTCTTGGGAGGAACCCACATAGAGTTAGGAATAATTTAGGACATCACAGAAGGGCTTGTCCTTCGTTTTTAATTTACCTGCTCAGGGTACCTGCAGGAGGAGTGTGCAGAAAAGAGATGGACTCCACATAAAGGAATATTGCAGGATATTTTCACTCACAAGCAATCAGTTTCTTGTAGGAATGTAAGTCCAAATCAGGAAATAACCTTTACCAGCATCACAACAAGGCAGGCGGCTGGTTGAGCATGGGGCACAGCTGGAGGTGACCCTGGGTACTGATCCTGTGTACCAAAAAATTGAGTGTCCTCAGCTCATGGCCATTTCACAGTCAGTCTCGTAGCTCACAGAGTGGAATTTATCATGTTGAGGGGTGACAGAGACCCCTGGGCAGTAGCCTTGCACTTGGGTTCTTCAGAAGAATAGGAGCCAACATCATGGAGGAATTCACACAGAGAGCCAGTTTCAGTGGGGACAGGGGAAGGGATGTGCTGAAAGCTATCCCGTCACCTAGGGTTGCCAACTTTCTAATTGCACAAAACCGAACACGCTAGCCCTGCCCCTTCCCTGAGGCCCCGCCCCTTTCCCACCCCTTCTCCGAAGCTCTGCCCCCACTCACTACATTCCCCCTCCCTCGATGGCTGGCTCTCCCCCACCTCACTCACTTTCACTGGCTGGGGTGCGGGAGGGGGTGAAGGCTCTAACTGGGGGTGCGGGCTCTGGGGTGGGCCAGGGATGAGGGGTTTGAGGTGCAGGAGGGGGCTCTGGGGTTGGGGGGGTCTGGGACAGGGGGTTGGGGCTCAGGGTTGGGGCACAGGCTTACCTCCAGCGGCTCCCAATCAGCGGCGCAGTGGAGGGGCTAAAGCAGGATTCCTGCCTGTCCTGACTCCATACTGCGCCCCGGAAGCGGCCAGCAGGTCTAGCTCCTAGGTGGAGGCATCGGAGGCGGCTCTGCACGCTGCTCTTGCCTGCAGGCACCGCCCCTGCAGCTCCGCCTATGGGAGTGTGGAGCCAGTGCTCTGGGTGGGGGCAGCGCACAGAGCCCTGTGGCCCCCCGGCCTAGGAGCTGGACCTGCTGGCTGCTTCTGGGTCACAGTGCCAGGACAGGTAGGGACTAGCCTGCCTTAGCTCTGCAGCACCGCCAACTGGACTTTGAACGGCCTGGTCAGCAGTACTGACTGGAGCCGCCAGGGTCCCTTTTCGACCGGGCGTTCTGGTCGAAAACCGGACACCTGGTCACCCGTCCCAGTACCAGAAATTTGCTTCTCAACAATTAGGACTGGGCAAATGTCAGGTGGAAAATAAATAATTTGCTTAGAAATTACCTAGTTGATTGTTCTACTCCCCCTGGGCAGGCATGGCCAAACACACCCAGCTGCCACTGGCAGACAGCAGCTCTGCATACAGAGCTGCATAGTGCTAAACATTTTCAAATGTTTGCACAGTGAAAGACTGCCTCCCAGGGGGAGGGGGCTGCAGGAAAAACCGATTTCACAATATGCTTTTCTATGCTAGTGAAGGGGACTACATAGTGTGGCTGGAGCTCAGAGAAGAAGTTCTGCAGCGATAGGAAGGAGTTATGTTTGTCTCTTCCTGATTCAGGATGAGACTTCTGCCATGCTGCTCCGGTAACACACTCTCTCCTTTGTCTTTTACCACTGGCTGCAATGCATTGTGCCCAGTTGCTCAGGGACAGGGCCGGCTCCAGGGTTTTTGCCGCCCCAAGCGGAGCAAAATAATAAAAAAAAAAGCCTGCGGCGGCAATTCAGCAGGAGGTCCTTGGCTCCGAGCGGGAGGGAGGGACCACCGAATTGCCGCCGAATAGTTGGACGTGCCGCCCCTCTCCGGAGTGGCCGCCCCAAGCACCTGCTTGGCAAGCTGGTGCCTGGAAACGGCCCTGCTCAGGGATGTAAAATTACATTAGACAGAAGGGCGAGAGCAGGGAAAGGTTCGGTGAATCAGCCCTAGCTTCCAAAGGCAGGGTAATTTGTATCTGATTAATCTTCAGACCCACTCAACCACATCAAAAATAGCTCAACTCCTCTCTGAAGATAATATTCCCAGCAACACGTGCTTCAGCCATTTCACGTGGCTTACAACTTTGCAGCTTACTTGCAGTCGCTGCATCCCCCAGGCTTTGTATTTCTCCATATGGCAAGGGCTTAGGCTTGTGGTGTGAAAGCGACTACATTATTAGGTGTGACTGAGATGATGATGCACCTAATGTTTGGCTGATACACAGTTGACCGTGTTCTACTGCCTCTGTGCTCACATTCTTCATTTTAGTGTGTTATTTACAAGAATGATTAGCCCTGATCTATCACTTTACACCTAAATGGAGCTTTATGTTAACTAGGGAATAAAATCTCACAATACCCTGGTGAGGCCTGTAAGCATTGCTATCTCCACTTCTTAGGGTTGCCGGGCCATTAATAGTCCAGTCAACGGTGCAGCGGGGCTAAAGCAGGCTCCCTGCCTGCCGTGGCTCTGTGCAGCTCCTGGAAGCAGCAGCATGTCCCCCCTCTGGCTCCTAGGCATAGGGGCAGCCAGGGGGCTCTGCCCACTGCCCCCACCCAAAGCGCCAGCTCTGCAGCTCCTGTTGGCTGGGAACTGTGGCCAATGAGAGCTGCGGGGGCGACGCCTGCAGACGGGGCAGCGCGCAGAGCTGCCTGGCCATGCCTCCGTGTAGGAGCTGGAGTGGGGACAGGCTGCTGCTTCCGGGAGCCACCTGAGATAAGCGCCATCCGGAGCCTGATCCCCTCCCGCACCCCAACCTCCTGCCCCAGCCCTGATCCCTCTCCTGCCCTCTAAACCCCTCAATCCCAGCCCAGAGCATCCTCCTGTACCTCAAACCCCTCATCCCCAGCCCCACTCCAGAGCCCGCACCCCCAGCCAGAGCCCTCACCCCCCCACACATGCCCCAACCTCCTGCTCCACCCCTGACCCCCTCCGACCCACCAAACCCCTTGGTCCCAGCCTGGATCCTCCTCCTACACTCCAAACCCCTCATTCCTGGCCTCACCCCAGAGCCTGCACCCCAGCTGGAGCCCTCAACCCCTCCTGCACCCCAACCCTCTGAGCCAGCCTGGTGAAAATGAGCGAGTGAGTGAGGGTGAGGAGAGGGAGCGACAGAGGGAGGGGGGATGGAGTGAGCATGGTGGGACCTCTAAGAAGGGGCGGTGCAGGGGTGGGGCTCCATAGGACCTAACCACATCAGCCACAGAACTGGAATTAATTTGCAAACTGGATACCATCAGATTAGGCCTGAATAAAGACTGGGAGTGGTTGGGTCATTACAAAACCTAAACTTAATTTCCCCAATACTAATTTCTCCCTACTGTTACTCACACCTTCTTGTCAACTGTCTGTAATGGGCCACTGGCTTACCACTTCAAACGTTTTTTTCCCTCCCTTGGTATCCTGCTGTTAATTGATTTATCTCGTTAGACTGACCTCACACTTGGTAAAGCAACCCCCATCCTTTCATGTATTTATACCTGCTCCTGTATTTTTCACTTCATGTATCTGATGAAGTGGGTTCCAGCCCACGAAAGCTTATGCCCAAATAAACTTGTTAGTTCTAAGGTGCCACAAGGACTCCTGGTTGTTTTCTCTGATACAGACTAACACGGCTACCCCTCTGAAACTAGTCTCTAGCTGTCAATCCAGGTCTTTTCACCAGTGCTACATTCATTCCATGTCTATAACAAGGAACTTTGCAATGGGATCCTGCCTTGTGATTTTAACCCTTTCAGATTTCAGCTGATTTTTATATTTGGGCAATATTACCAGACCCAAGCCACTATCCTGGAACTGGATCCTCATGGGTAGACCTTTGTGGACACATGGATCCATGCAGAGATCTGACTGCAGGATCAATGTCCAAAAACTTCCAAGTTTAACCTACCACAAGTTGGAGAGGCCTGATCCAGTAATCCATATCTTTGTTCTATAATCTGAAGCCAGATAGTATAATCTTCCAAATAATTTTTGGTTTCAGATGCTCATGGGTTATGGTTAGGAAAGATCCCACTGTCCTCACCTGTCATTGTTGGATCCATTAGAAGTCAGAAAAACAGATTCTTTAAGTGATCATGTGCTTGTTTTTCCAAAAACAAATCTTGTGTGGTGTTCCTGGTGCCAATGAAAATACAGTCATATTTCTTTTAGAGAGGAGCCTATCCTATGCTGCAAAGTTCAGTTCTCTTTCCTCCACAGTGTGGAGGTATTTTAGAACTGAGGTCCAGCTCTAATGTGTTTTAACATAAATAAAGTTACAACTTTCTGTGAGTTGATTTACCTCTTTAGATTTCAAGTTGCCGAAGAGGTGCTAGTGTTTGTATGTGCAAAAAGGAGAATGCTAGTGTCTTGTTGACAGTATGGAATAACTTGTCAAACAAGAACCATTGTTTTTATTTTAAAGGTATGCTCCACATATTGTAAACAGAAAAAAAAAGTAATCGCTACATATTGTTAAATGCTTTAGTTTGACTCATCTCAGTTTTATAAACAGCATTGGCTGGGGAACTAATTCCATCAGAGTAGTGGAAAGAAAATTGAGGGAAAACTCTATTCACAACAAATTAAGATTTAACACTGGAAAGTTGTCATTACTGTATCAGAGGCTGTTTGAAGGTCATGTTGCTTGGAATAACTGGAAGGCTTGTAACTGACAACAATCATCTTTCTGACAGAAGCTCACTCTTTGAAATTTAATGTGAAGTTTCTCTTACGCTCCCATTTCTTTTCCAAACAGCTTTGTATTTCCCTTTTACTGTGCTTCCTCTTTCTGTCGCCCAATTAGCTTCATATTTCCATCATTTAAAAAAAAAGCAAACAACTGAGGATGAGGAAGTCTAAAGGGATGCAAGTTGTACCTTCTTCCCAGTCTCTCCACATGTATATCACCCAACCTTGGCCCTCTTGAATTATTTAGACTTACTTACTTAGGACTATCTTGTGCCTTTAGGCACTGCCCTGACAAAGGGCAGATGAACAAGCTGGGCCACCCAAGGAGTAGTCCTGAGAGACACTGGGACTTGGACACATCTGTGAGGCACAACAATTCTCTCCCTATGTCCTCACTGCACAAGGGAGAGGAAGGGGGCAGTAATTTGCTCCTGGCCTAACCCTTTTCTCTCCCCACCTATCCGCTCCACATTCTCCTGTGCACAGCTGGACCCCAGATCTGAGTAGTCCAGGCAGGGACCTAAGGCAGACAGGGCCGGCTCCAGGCACCAGCTTAACAAGCAGGTGCTTGGGGCGGCCAAGGGAGAGGGGCGGCACCTGCGGCAATTCGGGGGCGGCAGGTCCCTCACTCCCTCTAGGAGCGAAGGACCTGCCGCTGAACTGCCGCCGCCGATCGCGGCTTTTTTTTTTTTTGGCTTGGGGCGGCAGAAATGCTGGAGCCGGCCCTGAAGGCAGAGTGCTACTTCCCTTTACACTTCTGCACAGGCACAACCTAACTCTCTGTAAACGCTTCATACCTTCCTCATAGGACCTGACCCTGCATTCTATTGGTTTGCATTCCATAGAACTCCCATTGGTTTCTATGCGATTCTGAGTGCGCAAGTGCTCTGGCAGTGTAAATGTACACCCACTTTAAGGCCCCTTTTTACTGCCAGAGTGGTGTAAAGTAGCCTTAGTGTACATTAGAATCAAACTCAGTATCATCAGGGCCAGGAACAAGCTAGGCACACAGTTACACCTGCAAAATGCGCAAGTGATTGCATGCCTAATTTGCACAGTTACTACTATTGTAGTGCAAATCAGGTCACTTTACAATTCCCAAATGTTTCTCATTAGTCATTTATGTGTGAACAGGCCAGCCACCTCCTGTGCACCCACTCGTGGCCTAGAGTCATGCCACAGGCAGCTTGCCTCAGTTTCTCCACTTGGATTGTTGAAAATAAGACTTCACCCAGGCTTTTTTTGTGGTCAAGAATATCCCTCCTTAGGGACTGGATTTATTAATATAAAAAGAAACAAAATAAAACAATCCCCAAAATAAAGTCCATCCAAAAGCCCACATGTTTCCTGGCTGAGGCCTTTCCTGCTTTGTCAGACCATTCCCAGCTCCTACCTGGCTGGAATCTCAGTTCTGACTGTCTGCTAGAGCTTGCTCACTTCTAGCAGGCTCTGATCCATGAGCATTTCCCCATTTACTGTTTCTTCCTACTGTTCTCAACAGAAAAACAGCTGTGCCTCTTTAGTAAGCAAGGTTGGTGTAGCCCTAAGGATTAATCTGCTTGTCTGTATAAATATATCTTTCTTATAAATTGGAGTATTTGGTGTAATAGGCTTATAGATTTATATTAAAAGTAAGTTTGGCTGTAATGCAAGAGACCTACAGGCCAAAATCCTGTATGTGAAGCTAAGGCAAAGTTAGCACATTTTGGGACCCTTACCCAGAAAAGTAATAATAGACAAAACACCCACACAGATGTCTAGAGACCTTTTGCCTAAACCAATGAATAATGGAAGATGGCAAAGGGGATTTTTCAAAGTGGTATGACAAATGTAACAAGTACACCACAAATGCGTACTTACCTGTCATCCATACACACATACATACTAGTCTATGGGATAAGTGTACCCTAACATTTCTGTGGGGGAAAGATGAAATTTGGGCATAAGAGGAAGGATTTCCGACTAATGCCCTATAAAAAGGCGAGGCAGCTTGCCATTAGGCAGGCAATCTACCCACCTATCTGCTCCTGTTTACTCTTCATTGCCTCCACCTTCAACTACGTATCGATGCTACCCATCTACGACGGCTATTAACTATTAATAGGCCGTACTTTATTTCTTTTCAGACTGTAAGTTTAAGATAACTAGACTAAGCTTGCATTTATTTCAGTTCAAGCTTAATAGGTTAAGCCAGAGAATAAACAGCTCTGCATTTAGCTTCTGCTGCCAGAGGTGTGAAAACGTCCAAGGCGTTGCCGCTGTATCTGCCAACACCAGGTTATTAAAACAGTGTGAGTATTAACCCCGTTTGAGCTCATAAATATTGTATTATCATATGTATCTTTAGAATAACATTAATACAAGTGTAACTCTGTAATTCTAACTGTTTTACTATTTGCTTACTATTTCATTGATTTTAATAAAAGGTCTTTATGACTATATCTGTCCAAGTGTAAGCTTCCTGTCAGACCCCTGAAGTTCCTTTTATAAACTCTGTGAAGCCTGATTCAGGACGAACTTTATCTTCTGATCAAACAAATTGGCGAGCCAAAACCCATACTAATTAATATCCATAATAATAATTATTAATATTATCAATTAATTAAATAAAATTAAATTAAGTGGATAAATTAAATCAACACTACTAACACACCCCAAATCAGGCTACAGTTGGCTAGCCCCAGGCCTTCCACTCCTTAATTGGTGAGCATGTGCAATAGCAGTAAATACAAAAACTTTTTTCACTTCTGGTATTATGTGAAGAGCTGTGTAATCCAGGAGCTATTTGTTATGCATAACATCAATAACTTTATTGGTCCTACTAATTTATGAACAAGGTTATATATTTTTATGTGCCAGTATATTGAACCTTTTATATTATCTACTTGTGTTCACATATCTACAGCTATATCTTTTATACATAACTCATGTAATATAGGGTCAGTAAATAAGTGTATAAGTTAGGTATGCAATAATATACCTAACCTATTTCAAATGCTGATCCTCATTTCTATGTTTGAGTTAGCGTCTAGGCTGTTCGGGACATGGACTATGTCTTCCCCTATACTTGTACAACACTGAACACGTTCAAGATGCTCACTATTCTTTCTACTCCACATTCTGGCTTATCTTGCACTCCTATGTACTGGGAGGAGGATGGGAGAAGGAATGGGGGAAGCTGTGATTAAAAGGAGCAAATGTTCAGAACCATGACCCTTTGGGGACATGTTCCAGATCTCAGAGGTGGACAAAACCATGAGTCAGAAGGGAGTGGAGTGGTAAATAGAACAGAAAAAGGACATGGTTACAAGAAATGTGGGTATGTCATGCCCATTGGCCAGAGTTTTGCATGCTGAGCACTCAAAATGTCAGAATTCCTACATGCTCATCACTCATCACTTATTCCAGCCACAAGCAGGAGTGTGCAGTTTATCTGGGCCCTCTGTGCAGCCTCCACCCCAGCTAGCCTGTGGAAATGGGAAACATGGAACCAGTCTTTGGCTGAAGCAGTTCAGGGCTCTGTGGCAGCCTTTGGCAGGAGTCACTAGGGTACAGACAGTGCCTCCTGTCATAGGCGCCGACTTTTACTTTTCCCCGGTGGTACTCCACCCCCGCTCTGCCCCAAGGCCATGCCCCCCACTCCGCCCCTTCCCCCAAGGCCCCGCCTTTGCTTTGCCTCTTCCTGCCCCTGCTCCACCCCCTCTGCCAAGGCCCCACTCTCACTTCACTTCTTCCCACCCCCAAGCCACCTATCAGCTGTTTGGTGGAATCCCCAATCAACTGTTTGGTGGCACCCAGATTAGCTGATCAGGTGTGCCGCCAAACAGCTGTGGCTGGTGGGTGCTGAGTACCCACTATTTTTTTTCCATGGGTGCTTCAGCCCCAGAGTACCCATGGAGTTGACGCCTATGCCTCCTGCCCTTGGCATTCATCTGTGATGTTCTGGAGGGCTCCCTATGTTATCATGGCCTCTGCCTCAGAATCCTCATCTGCTGTGGTGAGGGATCAAGTAACTGAATGAGGGCTGGGACCCTTATTGTGGCTGTCAGGGCCGGCTCTAAATTTTTTGCCACCCCAAGCAAAAAAAAAAAAAAAAAAAAAACCAGCACCAACCCGCCGTAACAACCCCCCCGAGCGCCGCCCCGCCAAAACAACCCCCCCGAGCACTGCCCTGCCGAAACAAAAACAAAACCCCCTGAGCGCCACCCTGCCGAACCCCCCCCCCAAAAAAAACCCGAGCGCCGCCCCACCAAAACAAAACAAAACAAAACAAAAAAAACGGAGCGCTGCCCCACCACTCCAAGATTGGCCGCCCCTTAGGAGGTTCCGCCCCAAGCACGTGCTTGTTCGGCTGGTGCCTGGAGCCGGCCCTGGTGGCTGTTTCCTCCTCAGAGGATCTGCCTATCCAAGGAATCTTGGTTGGAGTGCAGAATAGGTCAGAATGCAGGCTCTTTATTGCCAGATCTGTGTTTATCAGCTGGAGCAAAGCACTTTGAACAGAGAACATCTGTATAAACCCACCCCCTATTATGGGACCAGCTACTGTTGAGCACTGTTGACAGGGAGGGCAGCTCTAGCAACCAGTCTCACAGTTACAGCTGCAACATCTACGTTCAAATGCCAGGCAGAGGGAACTCAAAACAAGATTCACTGCTGGCCTTGCTTGTGCACAGAGGTCAATGGGGGAGATCGGTGAAGGCCGCGAGGCTAACAGCTACATGGGAATTTAACATGAAGTGAAGTGTTAATTTCCTTGGCATAAATAACATTTTCTGTTAATGTACGTTCAATGATTCAGCATTTCCAAGACACATCACTGACTAAAATAAAGTGTGTGGAGGTTTGTGAGGGATGGAGACTATATTTGGATCTAAAATAAAAGGCAGCCATCAATGTTTGGGATGGCTAAGACGTACGATTCTACTAAGCAGAGGGGACAGGTGTTAGCCCTGCTTCTAAAATATCAGCTCAGCAGTAAACTGGGCAGCAGAAGCCAGCCATGTTTAATCCATACATCGGTGGCCATTAGGAAATGGGAATGTTAATTGCCATTCTCTCTCTGTGCCAGAACCGAGTACCTGGATTTCTAATTGAGAGCAATGGCTGAAAAGGCTGATCCGGCACAATTGAGCACCTTGGTTGCCTTAAAATGAGAATGTCTTTCTTTAGGAACTGCTTCCTGTAACCAGGGCCGGCTCCAGGGTTTTGGCCGCCCCAAGCAGCCAAACAAAAAACAAAACAAAAAACCCACGATTGCGATCTGGGGTGGCAATTCGGCGGGAGGTCCTTCGCTCCGAGCAGGAGTGAGGGACCGTCCGCCGAATTGCCACCGAACAGCTGGACGTGCCGCCCCTTTCTGAAGTGGCCGCCCCAAGCACCTACTTGGTAAGCTGGTGCCTGGAGCCGGCCCTGCCTGTAACATCACACTATAGATTGCACTTGTGATATAGCTTTATAAACTGTTAAGATAACCACACCCCTCTTTACACAAGGTTGATTTAGAAGTTGTCATTTTGTTGGGCAGCTTTCGAGCCACCTGCTGAAGGCATGTATATATAGCACAAGCAAAAAATCATATGTTTTGATATGACTTCATCACAAGGGTTTAATAGACTGAAAACAGCTTTTAATGGTGACACTCTTAATCCACCTCTGCTTTATTTAGCCTAAAGGGAAGTTTCAAGAGGAAGTGTTTTTACCCTTTCCGATACAACTTCTTGGCATATATAGGTCATCTTTCTCCAGTTACAGGGAATCCTTAAATGCAAAAAATGTTTGGATGTACAAAATCACTTGTATCTGTTCACGTGCACTTGGCACGGAATGAATATTTCAGCAAAGCTACTTTATTGTTCATCCAGTATAATCTCTTGTGATAATTTGTAGTCAGTTTAGAATGATTGTCATGTGGAATATATTGCATAGGCGCCCACTTCCCCTCTTTTCTATGAGTGCTCGACCCCCCCCCCCGCTGCCCCCAGCCCCGCCCCCACTCCACCCCTTCCATGAGGCCCCGCCCCTACCCCACCTCATCCCACCCCTTCCCTGCCCCCATTCCAACCCCTTCCCCAAAGTCCCTGCCCCAACTCTGCCCCCTCCCTGCCCCTATTCCAACTCCTTCCCCAAATCCCCCCCCTGACCCCGCCTCTTCCCCGCCTCCTCCCCTGAGCACTCCATGTTCCTGCTCCTCCCCCCCCTCCGGAGTGTGTAAACAGCTGTTTGGCAGCGGCCAGGAGGGAAGTGCTGGGAGGTAGGCGGAAGAGCGGGGATGCGGCGTGCTCAGGGGAGGGGGAAGAGGAGGTGGGGCGGGGGGGTGAGGGGAGCTTGGCTGCTGGTGGTGCAGAGGAGGGGAGGAGCGAGGACACAGCTCACTTGGGGAAAGGGGCAGGAAGAGGCGGGGCGGAGGTGGGGACTTGGGGAAAGGGATGGAGTGGGGGGCAAGGCCTGGGACAGAGGCAGGGGTCCAGCATCCTCTGGCCAGCACCAGTGTCTCCTTGAATAAAGCACACGGTGACTAGCTGGTGTGGAAATTTTTAATCAAAATTTTTCTTACACCATCTAACAATGGAAGGCAAGTGCCAACAGAAAAGAAAATACACAGATGAAAATCGAGGCTTCCAACAGGAGTGGGAGAATAAGTACTTCTTCGTTGAACGTAATGGTAAGGCCATGTGTCTTCTTTGCCAGATGTGTATCTCTCAGTTCAAATCTTCAAACTTGCAGCGTCATTTCGCTTCTAGCCATGCACATATGGATCAAGAATTCCCACAAGGTTCTGAACTCCACGCTTTAAAACTGAAAACTTTGAAAAAACAAACAGGTGTAGAAGCCCAGTTCTTCACCAGATTTGCCAACTGATCGCAGACTGTAACATTAGCCTCCTATTATGTGGCCTGGCACATAGCCCATGCGAAAAAGCCCTACTCTGAAGGAGAGCTTATAACCATGTGCCTCACTGATGTGATTTCAATCCTGTCACCAGAGAATGAGAATCTACAGAAGAAAATTTCTGGCCTGCAGCTTTCACGCCACACAATAGAATGCAGAATCTCCAACCTGAACAGTGACATCAAATCGCAACTGCACTCGCAACTTCAGCAGTGTGAGTATTTGCGCATCACTTTGGATGAGTTGTGCCATGCACAGGATAAACCTTATTATTGGTATTTGGTCACACTGTGTCTGACAACTGTGTTGTAAGGGAAGAACTCATCGATATCGTGTCACTAAAGGACAGAATTGGTGGACCAGATCTAAAGGAGGCGTTGATGTTGGTAGTTGCGAAAAGCCACTTGCCTTTACAGAAGCTCACTGCCATTGCAATGGACGGGGCTCCGTCCATGTGGGGATCTGCGAATGGATTAATAGGGCTTTGTAAGTCTGACGCGAGCTTTCCTGAATTTTGGACATTTCACTGTATTATTTATCGGGAGCAACTGGTATCTAAAAATCTCAAATTTGATCATGTCTTGCACATTGTGAATTTCATTCTCTCAAATACACTCAAAGACAATTTCAAAATCTAATTGAAGAAGTTGCCCACCACTGGTTTAAAGGCTCTTACCTTCAGGGCCGGCTTCAGGTTTTTTGCCGCCCCAAGAAAGAAAAAAGTGCAGCCCCCAAAGAGCCGGAATGCCACCCCTTGAAAAGGGCCGCCCCAAGCACATGCTTGTAACACTGGTGCCTAGAGCCGGCCCTGCTTACCTTTAACACATAAGGCCCACATAACAGTCCCCAAACAAGTCTTGATCTTCCAGGAGCTGCTTCTTCTGCTGTAAAGCCTCAGGCTTCTCAGCTGTCTGGAGAGCTCTGGAGTCTTTCTCCTGTTTGTTCAGGGTCTCTCTGAGTGCACCTTTGCAGTGAGCAGTAGCAAGTCTCATAGCCTGGGTTAACAGAGTCAGGCTCGCACCATGGCACTGCAAATAGCTGTGTAAACGTTGCAGCTTGGGTTGGAGCTCAGCTCTCAGCTCCAGGCTGAACCACATCTACACAGCTATTTTTAGCACCATACCACAAGCCTGAGTCTGCAGACCCAGGCTCTGAGACTCACCACTGCTCGCTGTGTAGAGCCACCCTGCCACGTCTCCCTACCTGGAGAGCTTTTTGCAATCTTTCTCCTGCTTATTCAGAGTCTCGCCCAGGCTTCCCCACATGGAAAACTTTTGCCTAGTTCAGCTTACTAAGGCTATGTCTACACTGGAGACCTTACAGTGGCACAGCTGTATCGGTGGAGTTGCGCTGCTGTAAGATCTCTCACGTAGCCACTCTGTGCTGACAGGAGAGATCGCTCCCATCAACATAATTAAATCACCTCCTACGAACAGCGGTAGCTATGTCAGCGGGAGAAGCTCTCCCACCCACATAGCGCTGTGCACATTCCCACTTATGCCAGTGAAACTTATATCGCTCAGGGGTGTGGTTTTTTTACATCCCTGAGTGACATAAGTGGTAATATAGACATGGCTTAAAAGCTTCCTTTCTTCTCTAGAGCTGTTCTTTTCTCCTCAGGGGCTTTTTCTTTTTTTCAACTGAGCTCTCCTAAGCCTTTTATTAGGCCCAGGTGCTCCTTCTTTAATTACCTGTCTTCCAGCTACTTAAGCAGTTCACTGTTTCCTGGTGGACCTGGATTGGCTCATTCCCTTCAAGTAGGTTGGGCATCTGACTCCTTTAAAGGGCCAGCCCTGTGACAGGTATATGTGGGCATGCAAATACCATTGCAGTTCTGTTGTGGCAGGAAAAAAAATTGCAGTGTGGTTGTGCTGAACTGCGTTAGCTCTAAATGTCAGGTGTGTGTGTGTCAGCACCCACTTGCACAAACATAGTTCTGTCTTCAGTGTTCATGATCTTTCTTTCTCATCACCATGGTATCAGAGCACCTTAATCTATAAGAGTCTTCAAACAGTTTGATTGCTCTGCGAACTGTTTCTGCCCCATTCAGAGAGTTAATTATTATAACTAAAAAGGACATGAAGAGGTTATACATGAACGGAGGTCTTTTGATCCTGGATGATCTTTAGACTCTGAAGGCTGCTGTGGTGATGAAAAGGAACCATTGTTTGTTTTGGATTTTTTTTTAAAGTAACTAGTTAAAATTAATAAATAAACCTTTAAAATAAGACATTTTCTATCATTGTCAAGCTGCCTTTTAAAGGAGTCAGCAGCTTGTCTCTAGAGAGTTGTTTTTTGTGTAGGGCATTAGACTTTGCTCCTTGTTTTTTATGTCTATACTAACAAATCCCTGTGGCTTTTTTATTCTGCTTTAATTTTCTGCCATCATTTGAGATATTACAGTGCCCTATTGGTACCTTAGATAGATACATCTGTGTTATGCATTGATATTTAAAGAATTCAGAGATGAACCCAAACAAGAATCCTGAATCCAAATGCTTTCACATCTTTGAGGTTTTAAAAATCTGGGTCCTGATCTGAATCTTGTGGCTTAAACTCACGCTATTAAAAAAACAAAATAAAACAAGCCTCCAGCCCCCAAAGGTATACACTCCCGGATATGCACTCCTTGGACATATCAGCTTGTAGTCTGCTGTCCTCTTCATTCTGAGGTCACCTTCCTGCCACTTCCATGTAACTCCACAGTTGGCAAATTTCCTTCTGGTCCTGCATAGTTTGCCTTTGTCTTGATTCACCTCTGCTTCATACTCTTGGCTAGTTGGCAATGCAGGAATTTGAATGCTATGGAGAGCAACATTCAGGGGTGGGAAAAGGATAAACAAGATCCAAAGTCACCAGTAATTCAAGGCTTCACCCATCTCCCACAACACTTTTCCTCCCAAGTGCATTCCTTCCACTCTTGAATCCCAAGTGTGGCAGCTAAGCTCAGATAGCTCTTGGGCAGCAATCATCTGTGTTGCTGCAACTCATCCTGCTGCTCTCAACTTCTGACTCACTGTTCCCTCTGGGTCTCCTCTGAATTTGAGACCATTTTCCATGTGAAAGCACAGTATATGCAATGGGTGTAAGCCTGAATCCTTTATTCATACTAAACTCTCATTGAAATTTGAGGGATAGAAGGATAGTCTTATGGTTAAGGCACTGGACTGGAACTCAGGTGATTTGGGCTCAATTTCTGGCTCAGCCTTGGGCAAGTCCCTTAGTGTCTTTGTGCTTCAGATTCCTCACCTGTAAAATGAAGATAATAATACTGTTATGAACCTTAATGTTTATAAAGCATGTTGAGATCAGTGGATTGAAGGTGATATATAGAAATGGAAAATAGTTAGTCAGTGGGAGTTTCGATTAAGAAAATACTGCTGGATAGGGCCCAGGTGCAGCAATCTTTTTGTAAGAGACTTCTTACTTCTTACTGTTGCTCTCTTTCAAACAGCCAAGGCATTCGGGTTATGATCTGTGTGTTTATTATCGACTTATATCAATAGCATTAGTTTGTTAGAATATCTGCAAATCATATTATACCCTCTTTTCAAAGTTTGCCTTCCTCTGTTGATTGGATTTGTGAACTCTGTGATCAAGAGACCCATGTCTCAGGCACTGCTGCACTCACGTGGACCTCCTTGCAGGATCACAGCTTGAGAGACTGTCTTTGCTGGAAGCTCACTTGGATACTTGCTTACACCAACAAGGTGTTAATTTATATAAAATTGGTTCCACTAACATTTAACATTACAATCCACCCATGGCAATTTACAGATAGATCTTTCTTTTTCCTGGAATGGGTTAATTCTGCAATCTGTTGAGGATTCTGCTGAGTCTAGGGTTGCCGCCTGTCCACTTTTCACCTGGACAGTCCGGTTTTCAGCTTGTGTGTCTGGGTGCCATTTGACAATCCTTGATGTCCAGTTTTTTTTATCTAGAGGGGAAGAGGTGGAGCAGGGGCTGGGCCTTGGGAGAAAGAGGTGGAGAATGGGTTGGGGCCTCAAGGGAAGAGGTGGAGCGAGGCGTGGCCTTGGAGGGAAGAGGCAGAGCAGGGGGAGGAACTTCGGGGGTCCAGTTACCAGCCATTAGAAAGGTGGAAACCCTAGCTGAGTCTGTGTACTCAAATAAAAATTCATAGGGCCTGATGCGGTCATGCTTATTCGGTTGAGCAGACCCAGTGGTCCAGTTCCTGAAAGGTACTGAGCACATGCTACAACCATTGCCTTCAGTGAGAGTATTGCTTGGGTAAGAACTGAATAAAAACTTCATTGTCTGATCCATTGACTTTACTGGTTCTATTAGTTTGAGTTAGGTCTCAGGATCTGGTCTACAATGTGGCAATAGTTTCTTTGCGTTCTTTTTAAAGCATTATTTGGTCTATATTAGGGCTGTCAAACAATTAAAAAAAATTAATCGCGATTAATCACACGATTATTTGTGCTGTTAAACTATAATAGAATACCATTTATTTAAATATTTTTGGATGTTTTCTACATTTTCAAATATACTGATTTCAATTACAACACAAAATACGTGTACAGTGCTCACTTTATATTTATAACTGCATTCAAAAATAAAACAATGTAAAACTTTAGAGCCTACAAGTCTACTCAGTCCTACTTCAACCAATCACTCAGACAAACAAGTTTGGTTGCAATTTACAGGAGATAATGCTGCCTGCTTTTTGTTTACAATGTCACCTGAAAGTGAGAACAGGAGTTCGCATGGCACAGTTGTAGCCGGCGTCGCAAGATATTTACGTGCCAGAGGCGCTAAAGATTCATATGTCTCTTCATGCTTCAACCACCCTGATGATGAATTCTGCTTGATAACGATACAAAGCAGAGCAGACCGACGCATGTTCATTTTCATCATCTGAGTCAGATGCCACCAGCAGAAGGTTGATTTTCTTTTTTGATGGTTCGGGTTCTGTAGTTTCCATATCTGAGTATTGCTCTTTAAAGACTTCTGAAAGCATGCTCCACAACTCATCCCTCTCAGATTTTGGACGGCACTTCATATTCTTAAACCTTGGGTCGAGTGCTGTACCTATTTTTAGAAATCTCACATTGGTACTTTTTTGGTTTTGTCAAATCTGCTGTGAAAGTGTTCTTAAAATGAATATGTGCTGGGTCATCATCTGAGACTGCTATAACATGAAATATTTGGCAGAATGCGGGTAAAACTGAACAGGAGACATACAATTCTCCCCCAAGGAGTTCAATTACAAATTTAATTAACGCTTTATTTTTTTAATGAGGATCATCGGCATGGAATCATGTCCTCTGGAATGGTGGTTGAAGCATGAAGGGCATACAAATGTTTAGCATATTTGGCACGTAAATACCTCGCAACGCCGGCTACAAAAGTGCCATGCGGACACCTTTTCTCACTTTCAGGTGACATTGTACATAAGAAGCAGGCAGCAGTATCTCCCGTAAATGTAAAAAACTTCTTTGTCTTAGTGATTGGCTGAACAAAAAGTAGGACTGAGTGGACTTGTAGGCTCTAAAGTTTTACATTGTTTTGTTTTTGAGTGCCATTATGTAACAAAAAAAAATCTACATTTGTAAGTTACACTTTCACGATAAAGAGATTGCACTACAGTACTTGTATGAGGTGAATTGAAAAGTACCATTTCTTTTATCATTTTTACAGTGCAAATATTTGTAATCAAAATTAATAATATAAAGTGAGCACTATACACTTTGTATTCTGTGTTGTAATAGAAATCAATATAACTGAAAATGTAGAAAACATCCAAAATATTTAATAAATTTCAATTGATATTCTATTGTTTAACAGCGCCATTAATCGTGATTAATTTTTTTGAGTTAATCGCATGAATTAACTGCGATTAATCGACAGCCCTAGTCTATATACATGTCTATTTAAACAAATATTGCAATAGATACTCATTTGATTAACTAGTCTCTTACTATATTTACGCTCCTGCCATACTGTGTCTGGACTAGAATTTTCTAACTTTGCACAGAGTTCAAGTATAACATTTACTAAAAACAAATGGAAGGGGGAAGCAAAAACCTTATAATACAGTATAGACATGAAAGTTATGCAACAGAGAACAAAGACCAAGCCTCTGCGATTGTGTTGAATAAACACCTCCTGCAAGGTCACGAGTGCCCTTGGGTAAGTCAGTGGGAGTTGATGATAGTACCTTGTCATATTGAGGCGATAGGGATATAATATTTTATCTGGTCCAATAGAGATGTGTTATATTAATTTTTACAGGCATTTCAGAAACGGATACAAATACAGATCAGAAACTGCATTAGTCAAGAAGATAATAAATACTTAAAGAAATATGCCAATGGCTTCAGGACTATTATTTAACTTATTTTAAAATTACTGGGCACTTCTAGATTCTGCAGACTCAATTTTCAACCAACATCCAAAAATGTCTGTGCATAATTTTCGGGAGCACCTGTTTGTGTAACTATAGGGAGATATCTCTTTAAGAGACCCATTGGGAGGAGGTAGGAGTGAGTTGTGTCTGGGTCATTGTTGCTAGGCAGATTAAGCACTCCACATCCAGAAGCTTCTGGAATTGGGTGTGGTAGTTTGGGTATGCTCCAGTAGGTTCCCTGTTGTTAGGGTCAGACTCCATGAGGCAAGCAGTCAGGGCAGCTGCTTTGCAGAAGGCCATGTGTCCTGTGTGAGTTGGGAGAAGCTGAGCCCAGGAGCAGAAAGCAGGCTGTTGTCCCTAACTCTGAAGCATTTTGCAGCAGCCCCTCTAACAGGGAAGCCTGGGCAATGGTAATTACAGCAAGGGGAAATTGTGAAGGAAAAATAACTTCTATTTTAATTGTATGCTTTGAATGTTGTTTTGATTTTAGCCAAACTGTTCCAGTTAAATTATCTCAACTAGTCTGATTCACCAGCTTTTCTTTAAATGTAGTAATGGGGAAAGAGATGTTTATATTTTGCTATTCTCAGTTTTGTATTTTCTTGTAACAGGGTTTCTGTACACATAACTGAGTGGTTAATCAGTTAGCTGACTGGCTAGCAGTGATTTCAGCAGAGGAAGAGTCTGCGTGGATTCCAATGGAAGATTCCTACAAGCAAGTGGAGGGAAGATGTTGTTTTAGACTCAGCAGACTGTGTAGATTTGGTGATCAAAGACTCTGAGGTGAACAAAACCTAAGCTTTTAGGAACTCTCAGTTTCTTCTCACTGTATTTCTGTGGGGACTGAACTGTTCAGATTTTAATTTGTTTTCTTTATGTTTATGTATAACTGTGACGGTAATGTCTGTGGATTATAAAATAGCCATGTCATGCTGTAAAAAATAGATTATTATTTGTTTATAAGATTTTATAAAGTTATTTAATTAAATTCATTTTTTTAGTTTCTTTTGGGACTTGAATGTGAGGAGGTTGACCCTGTACAATTCTTGCTGAAAATCCTTAGAGACTGAACTCTGGGTCTCCAGCTACTTTCTATGGGAGTTGGGCTTTTTTTTCTTAAGGTACTGGAGACAGGAAATGAAGTGAACTCTAGCCCACCCAAAGGTTACATTTGCATGTGCAAAACTAGGCATTTGTGTGCTCACACAAATCAGACAGTTCAGCTCCAAAGCCAGTTTAGTGTGAGGGGGCATGCCTTTGAAGGATGGCTGAACATTAGGCCTTAAATACCAAGATTTTCTTTTGTTAGTTTTGACGCTACTCTTCCATAGCCAATTTTGGGGGGGGATCCATAAAACCACATTTTGTATTCTCATGCTGGCTCTGCATAGCAGTTAACTATGAAACCCTATCCCCAGAGCTGTAAAAACACCATCAAGCTACTCTGAAGCCAAAGAAATAAAAGTTGTTGTTAAACAAAGTCAGCCATGTTAACTTCAGCTCCATTTAAAATAGATGGGAAAACAATCAGTTTGTTACATTAGAAAAGACAAAAATGAGTGGAAAAAATATGTTGTTTGCAAACTTCTAAGGACGTGTTACAAACAATAGAGAGAAAAACCCCTACACTGGAGACTATTTTTATGGGGGGGAAATTCCCAACATCATTCAAGCTGATGCAAAATGAATGAAAACTCTAAAAGTTAAAACAGTGATCTGGGAATAAGGAGATCCAGGGGCCACTCCCAGTTATGCCACTGATTCTCTATGTTCTGCAATTATTAATCTTTCTGGGCCTGATTCTCAGTTACTCTATGTCTCCTACCTAGCTGGAACAGAGCTAACCCTTCTTCCAGCCCAGCTTCTCCAATTTATACCAGGGTCTAAAAAAGCCCTTGCATAGCCACTCCATCCTGCCTCATGTATAGGACTGGAGCAACTGAGAATCAGACTCTCTGTGTCTGTTGCCTCAGCTGTAAAGTAGGAATAATAATACTTATGTACATGTCAGTGGGGTCATGAGGCTTAATTAGCAAATGTTTGTAAAGCATTCTGAGATCCTCAGATGGAGGGTATTGGAGAAGTGGAAAATGTTTATTCAAGTAAAATAAAATATATTAAATCAATAATAAATAATGCTTTGCACTTCTATAGCAAGGTGTAATGCAAATATCTCAGATTGCTTCAGAGATATTAATTAATTTAGTCTCACAATACCCCCGTGGTGCAAGGAAGTATTATGCCCATTTTACAGATGGAGAAAGTGAGGCACAGAGCGCTTAAGTGACTTGCTTACAATCACATCATTCATCTCAAGGAGAGCTGGTAAAATAACCCGGCACTCATGACTCCGAGTTCTCTGCTCTAGCTGGTAGACAACACTCCTTCCAAACCAATAACATTATCAGAAGCATTTAAGAAAATCTGCCAGAAATAAAACACTACATATCCCTCAATTAATCCAATTATCTCTCTCTAAAAAAAGGTTTTTAACACCTCCCACACATAACAGCAAATTGGTGATGTTAACAGTGCATAATCAAGAAACAGGAGGCTGTGCTATTGGGTATTGTATATCCCATTCTGTGGATGAGATTTTTGTTTCATTTTAATAAATATAAATGTTTGGAAATGTTTAATTTTTAAGTGTGTTCTGGACTATTTGTCATAATACTACTCATTGTATTAGCCTAATATAGTTGCTACAAATGTCTCACTGCAGAAACATCTGTAGGTAGATTGTACAATTCCTGGTGATGGTAGGTAAGAGGGTAGATTTTTGCATCTTTGTCACTCTGATAGTTATTTTTCTGAAGGCAAAGAGCAACATGGGCAAGTAGTTAAAGCATGGGACTGGGAGTTAGATTTCCTTTATTGTACTCGTGGCTTTACTGACTCACGGTGTACTTTATTCTGACTCACAGTACCTTATTGTATCACAATTAGAAAATGGCACTGGGAAATTTTGCACTCTGACTAGTACCTCTGATGATATCCTAACATAACACCCAGGATATTGTTGTAACTTGGCATCTTATTGGTTTAAAGGCCCGATGTTCAGTTATGATAGGTGGATTGTGAAATAAATGTAACTGCTGTATCTAAGAAACACTAACTGCTTGTTGTCTCACTGCTGAAATGAGAACACCCTTATATTGTAAATTTATGAAATGGCTACAGATGTATCTATAATCCTATTGTATGTAGGCACCTAGATACTATGGTGATTGGCACATTAGACATGCCTACACCAATATGTAGTAGATGTGGTCTTTTATCACATCTGCAATGATAGTGCTATAGTCTGGATAATAATGATAGAAAATGTGGACCCAACGTAAGATAGAAGGAGACAGAAGGGGCCCAATCCAGATGTCCTTGTGACACAAGAAACCCCTCCGTGCTGCTAAAGGGGTACAAGATTATCCTGATTCTGGTATGTACATTCTGGTTACCAAAGAATGTCATGTGAGGTCATAAATGAAAGCCAGGGTCACTCTGGTCAGTAACATCATTGTCAAATGTATGTACAGATACTATGTAGGAAGTTACATATCTATACTGAAAATGTTTTAAAGTCTGTGTGAAGGCAGGGTTGACAAACAGGTTTTTAGTCAGACAAAAGATGTTTATTCAACTGTCTGGCAGCATGTAAATTAAGCATTGTAAGCCAACACAATGGATGGACATTCACATTCGAAATCAACGGGGAAGAGCACATAGATAAAACAAGCAATGGTGGGGTTATATTGTCTGTGAGTACATACAATTAACTTTGGAGATATAAGGAGAAGGCAAAAAGGATACCCCCTTATCCTGCACCTAGGAAGTAAACTGGCAGTGTGTTTATATTCATGACAATGGAATCACAATCAGCTTTGGCTGTAGATGCTGCAAAAGGCTTTGGGTGAGCTAAACTTCTTTAGACAGGAGGTTAACTTGTTAAGTTTAGTCTCTAGAAAGTGTGTTATGATTTTGTTTTCTATGTAATCTTTTGTTTACATTATCCTTACACACTATTTCTTGAATCTTTGGTAATAAACTTATCCTTGTTTTCACTGTAAATATATCTAAGTGCTGTGATATTAAGCAAAGTACTGATCCTGAGTTGAATCATACAAGCTGGTGTGTACACTGTTTCCTTGGGGACAGCAGACCTGCTATTTCTGTGAGTGTTCCGTGGATATGAGGCTGGACACTACAGGGGAACACTTAAAAGGCACTTGGGGAGTAAGAAAAAAATCAGGCCCAGATATTTTAGGGTGAAAGGAACTGCTTATCCACCTAGTTCCTCTGCTTCCTAAGGGTAAGAATGACTGACTAGTTTTCAACAGTTATGTCTGTGTTGTACGTAGCCTTGTAACTATTATGATTTTGTTTTCTGTGTACTGCACTGTGATTGGTCCCACTTACTGAGGGTGTTACCCACTGCAAACTTCCTCCTCAGGGATTACAGTGGTAAACTAATAATGCAAAAATCAGGTGTTCTGGTGCATCACACCTCAACCCTCTGGAACATGCCTTCTACATTACTGTCCTTTGGACATTCTCCTGTTCCTCCCTCAAGTCATGTCTCTGGGCAGAGTTCCTCTAGGCCATGTCTACTGGCTCCCTGGACGCCTTTGAGGAGCAGTGGGGCGCTCTCTGCTCAGTGTCCCCCTCTGGATCCCTGATTTTTATTTGTTGCCTCCCAAAATTATATGATGCCTGGGTCTGGTGGCTCCTCCTCTTCAGATGAAGTGTGGGGGGGACTCCTGCATATCCCCAGTGCTTCAGTAGGTGCACTCTGATGGGGTGTCTACTGCACACAAGGCCTGACTAGGTTAAAAAAAAAAGGCCAATTAACTCGGTGACAGGCTGCATCTGGAGGAGAGTCAGGGCTGATAAGGCCTAATGGCTGATGAAACCCAGCTGGGGGAGGAGCTGGGCAGCGGGAGGGATGGGACTCTACACCCACTCTTTAGAGAGAAGAGGTGTTGGTGAGAGACAAGGAGGAGTCCTAGGGGAACAAATCCTGGGATCCTGCCTGGGAATACAGACTTTGGCAAGAACATGAGAGAATGTGATGTAGCCACAGGGAGCGGAGGAGGCTCCAGTCGTAGTCTGGGGTAGGGTGGACAGGTATCTGGTTTTTTTACTATAAAGTCTGGTCAAAAAGGGGACCTGACAGTGTCCAGTTAGATCTATTGACTGGACACCCAAAGTCAGTTACTGTAGGTGGGGGAGGGGGGGAGGCACTTGGTCATCACCTACACCATTCCCTACTCAGATTGGGCTGTCTCTTACCTGCATTGGGTGGTTGCATCTCCCAGCCCCGGCTCTGCAAGTGAGTTCCTCCTGACTGTGGGGGGAGGGAAGCAGCAAACAATGAGGGGCAGAGGGTAAAAAGAAGCAAGTGGGGGTGGGGCCCTGGGGTGGGAGGGATGTCTTTGGGGTGTGACATTCTGGACCTTCAAGCAGCACCCTGGAACCCCCATATTCACCACTGTCATATAATTATATGTTTTGTATAAAATATGCCTTGTGAGTAGGATGACCAGATAGCAAGTGTGAAAAATCATGACTGGGGATTGGGGGTAATAGGTACCTATATAAGAAAAAGCCCCAAGTATCAGGACTGTCCCTATAAAATCGGGACATCTGATCACCTACCTACTTGTGAGGTATCATTTTAAAAGTCTTGATCTGTTGAACATACGTGCTATCATTGATTATGAACAGGGCCGGCTCTGGCTTTTTTGCCGCCCCAGGCAAAAAAGCCTCCGGCCGCTCCCCCACCCCAGCGCGGCAGAGGAGGGCGTGGGGGGGGGGGGGGCGGCCGGAGCCCCGGGGGGAGGGCAGTGAGCCCCGGCCGGGGCTCCGCTCTCCCCGGCGGCCAGAGCGCCGGGGGGAGGGCGGCGAGCCCCGGCCGGGGCTCCGCTCTCCCCGGCGGCCGGAGCCAGAGCACCGCGCTGCCCCCCTCCAGGTGCCGCCCCAAGCACAAGCTTGGTGGGCTGGTGCCTGGAGCCGGCCCTGATTATGAAGTTTTACTATGTATGTGTTATTGAAATCAGGGCCGGCTCCAGGCACCAGCCTGGCAAGCAGGTGCTTGGGGCGGCCGCTCTGGAGAGGGGCGGCACGTCCAGCTATTTGGCGGCAATTTGGTGGACGGTCCCTCACTCCCGCTCGGAGCGAAGGACCTTACGCCGAATTGCCGCCGCAGATCGTGATCGCGGCTTTTTTTTGGCTGCTTGGGGCGGCCAAAACCCTGGAGCCGGCCCTGATTGAAATTGTGTGTGTTCCCAAACTCACAACATACCAGCCTTTCAGGTACAACAATGGAGTAGCCAGAGGCGCTGATGGTCCATTAAAGGGAAGCCACACTCCCAACAACTATCCTAGGAACTGTATACAATGGAGACTTCACAGAGAGAGTATATATACAATGCAGGCTGCTTGATCCACGTCATAGCAAAAGATCTTTCCAGCAAGCTGGAAGAAACTATAAAAGAAGGGGAGTCACATCATGACTTGGCCTCACTCCCCCCCACAACTCAACACCTGGAAATAGGTCTGGGGGACAAAGATTTTGAACTGGGGAGGTGGTCCTGGAATGGAGGAGAGTTCCAGCCTGTGTATTGAAGATCTGTGACTTGTTTGTACTATCTATCGGGTGAGACACTGCTTGACCCAAATCCTGTTTAATTTATAAAGCTAAGACTATGAATCTGTTTTATTTCTTAGGTAATCAACTTTGATCTCTACGTTCACTACTTATAATCACTTAAAAATCTATCTTTCTTAGTTAATAAATCTGTTTGATATTTTACCTAAAACAGTCTGTTTAAATCGCAGGCCTGGGGAAGCCGGTCCGGTGTTCTGGCTCTGCATACGCCGTACCGTACTGTCTTACTTTCACCTCTGGGGGTGCCTAGCTACCAGATGGGATGTGTTGGTGGCACAAGCTAGGGAGCTGAGGCCCGAGCAGACAGTGGGTCCCGGCATCCCATGCTACACTGAGGGGTCAGGGAGCTGGGGTTCCCCGGAGGGTACTGCTCACCCTCTCCCTCCAGGGGCGCTGCTCTCACTGCCCCTTCCTCCTTCCAGGGGGCGCTACTATCCCGCCTCCTCCCCCCAATCTTCTTTGCGCACCCGCATCCTCTTAGTCCCACCTCCTGGATCTGCGGTGCTGTAGTCTTGAGTTAGCACCGCCCCTTTGTAACGCACTAGCCAAATCCGAATCGCACACTGATTGGCGGAGCTGCTTGTCAATCCCGCGTTCGCCCCTCCTCACTTCCCTGCTCGGTGCGGGTTGGACTGCCAAACACGGATTAACACCGTCCCATACCCTACTCCCGCCTCCGGAGCGTGAGGCTCAGGCGGATTGGTGCATAGGAATGTCAATCGTCGATTAGCTCCACCCCTCCCGGTCAGGTAGCCCGGAAGATGGCGGCGGCTGCGGGGGCCGGTTGGGTTCTGTGAGGGGAAGGGAGATTGCGGGGTCCGATGCCGGAGACCGCCGGGCCGTGGCGGAGGGGGGAAGTGGCCGCTGGGGGCGCTCGCCAGAGACCCTGAGAGCCAAGTCCCCGTGTCCGGCGTTGAACGAGGGGCCTGGAGCGGGCGAGATGCGGTGGCGGCTCTGGGGGCGCTGCGGGGGGAGCGGGCAGCGGCGGGGGTCGCTCCTGCCCCTCGGACCCGGGCTCGGACTCAGGCTTTTGTTCCTCTTGCTGCTGCTGCTGGGAGGTGGCGAGGCGGCTCCACTTCCGCAAACAGGTGCAGGTGAGAAAGGGGTCGGAAGCGCCTCGCGTAAGGGGGTCCGGGGCCAGGGGAGCAGGGCGCGGTGGGATGAGGGGCGAGACCGGCGGGGGAGGGGCGGGGAGACCTACTGTGCGGGGGGGTTGGTGTGCGAGGAGAGACCTGCTGCGCGCGGGGGCTGGGGTGGGGGGAGAGACCTGCTCTGTGTGTGTGTGTGGGGGGGGGAGGTGTTACGAGGGGGGAGAGACTTGGTCTGCAAGGGGGTTATAGGGGTTACGGGGAGGCGGAGAGACCTGCTGTGCACGGGGGCTGGGGGGACTGTGGGGGAGGAGAGACCTGTTGTGTGATGGGGTTACCAGAGCGGGGAGGAGAGAGACTTGCTGTGTGAGGGGGCTGTGGTGTGTAGTGGTTCGAGGGGCTGGCTGGGAGGGATGAGGCAGATCTGGAGGGGAGTAAGCTGGGAGGAGCAGTGGATGGGGGTGAGATACACACCATGGTCCTTGCTGAGGGTATTCATTGTGATTTGGGGTTGGACAGTAAGGCTGCAGTCTTGGGGGCTAGGTGATCCATGGTGGAGGTGGGAAAGCAGGATCAAGTGTATCCAGTAAATTCTCCCAATATAATTTTGGTAACATTTGTGCTATTTGGAGTCAGGGAGGAGCTGCTCTCCTTCCTTGTTCCACCTACAGGGTGTCACATTTAGCTAGGTATGTTGTTATGGTATGTGTTAAGGGTTTTATCTTCTCTGAAGCATCAGGTACTGGCTATTGACTGAGTCAGAATCCTAGATTAGATGGTCCAGTGTTCTGATCCAGTTGGGCAAATCCTGTGCTTGTATTATTATTGAACGTTGTCTTACTTTATTTATCTAAGTCTCTGGAGCTGTTGAATTTTGTGGCTTATTCCATCTATTTCCACAGTTTTAAGTTCTTTGTATGGCTTCTACCCCTGTGGCCCACAGCTATGAGACCTTTGCATGATTCTCTCTTTTTCTAATTTTGGGAATGAATCACTGAGACTAACATGCAGAGGGTGGAGGCGCCCTTATACAGATTTTGCCTACCCTGTTTCTGGCCAGATTAGTGTAATTTTTTACTTGCTGCTTGTAGTTTACCTTTGCCTGTCACTTTTGTTTGCTGGCTCTCAGCCTCCATTGGGTTTTCCTTCTATTTTCCTGTACACCAATTAAAAATATGGATTTGGAAAAAAACTTCTCTGTGTTGGTAGTATAATTTGGGTTTTAACATCTTGCTAGTGGTGATGGGAATGATGTAGTTTGTTTATTTATTTATATTATATTATATTATATTAGGGGCTAGAAGCCCTAACTGAGCCCGGGACCCCATTTTGCTAGGCACCGTACAGAAGTATAGTAAAAATGGTCCCTGCCCCAAAGAGCTTTCAGTTGAAATAGACAATATGGTCAAAGGGTGGGAGAAAGGAGTACAGCATGCAAGCAGAGATTGGGATCTGATGGACAGAGATTAAATGATTTGTCCAAGGTGCCACAAGAAGTCTGTAGCAAAGCTGGGGATTGAACTCAGTTCTCCTCTATTTTAGGCCAGAGCCATAACCACAAAGCCACCCTTTCTCCTGAATTTTCATCTGAGTAAGCAATTCTAAATTGTTTATAAACCACTTTTTTAGTTCTCCTCTTCAAATATTCATCTTTACATAGAAATTGGTAAATCAAATGTATATGCTTGTTAAGAATGGAATGGCAGTTTTCACACCTGTGAATTTTTTGAAGATTATCCAAATAGGATACATTCGTCAACAGGCTGTATGACTTCTACATGGCAAATTCAGTTTTGTGATTTTTTCCCTTCCTTTCTTAACTGGAATGCAGGGTTTGTTTTTCTAGAGTGATCTCAAAAGCAGAGGACTTTTCCTGATTACATTGGACTCATTCTCAAAGTATCTCTGCTTTGTTTTTTTGTTTAAGTTCCTCTTTACTATCAGTATTATGCAGTATATCTTACAAAGCTAGAGACTGAAAACATTAGTTTTTAGTGTTAATAACAAGCTTCATCCTCAGTCTGGAAGATTGGGACCAAAACTGAATAGATGCTATATGGGATATAGTAATAAAGATGTATTAATAATAACCTAAATATGATGTGCCATGTGCAGTGCAGTTAAAGAGATACTAATGTATAGAGCCCTTTGCTTGAGAAAAGAAGTTATTACTGAATGGAGTATTGTAACTCTGCATGAATTCAGTGTTAGACCAAAAGGTGTTGAATACTTACTAGACCAGTTGAACTCAACCTTTTTCATACTGGGAATGCCAGGTGTCAGTAGGTCACAACCACCACTTCCCATTTTGTGACCCCCAAGTTGAGTTTTCATGTTCTGTCTCTAGAGATAAGCATTCAAAGCAAGCCAGTGCTGATCAGTATAGTATTCTGCAAGAGTAGAGGAATGTTAAACATGGAAAATTCTTGGCTCTTCTCTGAGCTTAACCAAATGATTGATTTTTTTTTGCCATGAGAAAGTCAGTGAACTTTGGTGTGGAAAGGGGAGCTGCTGATGTTGCATGGCCATTTCTTTGCATAAAATAGTGGAGGTGTGCATTGGGCTTAACTCTTAATAAAGGTCAAAACTGTTAGTCTCATAGTACCTTTGTCAGTTCCACTGGCATCCTCTTTACTTCCAAAGCTTCTCAGTGTATTCACTGAACAAAGTGTTCAAATGGTTTGGTGAGTAAGAGACTGGCTTCTAGTCCCAAGGCTTCTATGAGAGTTCCTGTCATAGCTCAGGCACCGTCAGTACAGCAATACCAATCCAGCAGCAAGAACCAATTGTTAGAAAGCTTCTCTTTTTTTTCTCCTGTAGCATAACCTGTCAGTGGACCAAAAAAACTGGCAGTCCTCATGTATGAGCCCTTTTCACTTGCACCGAACAAATGCTAAAAGTTGGGTAGAAGACCCATCTGTAATTTGATCCTGTTGTATTGAGAAGCTCTGTTCCCAAACATCTGCAGCCATGTCACAAATTCATCAGGTGACTGCATCATGAAGGGAAAGTGTTTTGATTACTGACAGCAGTAGATTCCAAGACAACATTTAATGACATTTGAAACACAGTCTGCAGTGTTTCCCATGTTATGAAGATAGCAGCTTTCATTATTTGCAATGACAAAGTATGATGCTCAGGGGGCAGTCATGCTTACAAAATTGCTGCTGTTAAGTCATATAGGTTTGTAAATCTGTAGCTTTTGCTTGAATAATTCAGTTGGTTTCTTTCATAAAGATGGATGATTGGTCTCCAAAGAGCTCAGTTGTCCCATTTTTTAACGTCTGTATGCATGCCTCAGAATCCTTTGCCGGCTATTGTGACTGCTCCTTTGAAGAATTTTGGTAGCTAACAAGCATTTTGGGGTGTGTGTGTGCATGCGTGCGCTGAGCCCATGAGAGGTAAGTGAGGAAGGGGTGGGAAAAACTGCTCTGTTGCCAGACTCTCTTGAACAGTGTAGGGAACAGGCACTGTAATCAAGTTAACTTCCCTTTGAAGCTAAAGCTGAAGAGAAGTTGCAGCTACAGGCAGATCCAAGCAAGACAGATAGACAAAAAGATTACATTGGACACATGACTAGAAAAAGTTGAATTCCATATTAAAAAAATGCTCCATTTTGTGGCATCATGGAAACATGCTAGATTCCATGACCACAGAACTGCAGAGTCGCCATGGCCTTGATTGAGATGAATGAGGCAGTTCATACCTCTTGGAGTTATTGTTTTTCAGGCTGTTTGGAGACTCAGACAGCCATTCCTGCATCAATTTACATTTGGCTCAGATTTTTGAGGTTATCTTCCCAACCATAAGGGTTAAAAATACACTTTTTTAAAAACAAACCAACGAACAAAAAATGGGGAGGAAAGGGAGAAAAAAGAAGGATGGTTGTGATCCCCTACTGATTGCAGCCCAGAGATTGAGAGCCACTGTGGTACACACAAGAAAAAGTTACATGGGAAGGGAAAGAGTGGCTGAAGAAAGCACCAGCTAAAAGTAGATTGACCAAGATCAACTTAGTTGATGCTGTGAATGTAAAAACTAAGGTAAAAATCTGGATGGTAATATGTATAATGATTGAGAGCTGGAGTGAAGGCTTAATCTTGGGTCAGGGAAAAGTAGATCTCTGATGCTTACGGATTTATCCCTTCAGCGTAGAGAAGTCCATAGAACGAAGCATAATTGTTAGCTATTCTTGGAGCATCAGTGGTTTTAAACCTGAACGCCTTAGGATGAGAGGCCTGTCTTGTAAAGTTTTTATATTTTGTGTGGCACAGAGCTAAAGGGGTTGGGGGAGAATACACTTCTGTAAAGATGTGTGTTTGCAAACAAATCTACTGCACCACCATCTGTCACTTCTGCGTTAGCACCTGCTTGACTTAAGTCCAAAGTCAGACCCCTTTCCAATGTTGCCAGCTTCTACCCTCATATCTGACCTTATACTCTTAAAACTTGACTCAATCCCCTCCCCCCAAAATGAAAATAATTGAAATTAACAGGATTATGTACCTCCCATCAAACAAAATGTCTGTCGTGATTATAATGCCAGAGTCCCTGTCAAGGAATGAAAAGAAGGAACAGCAATTCCAAAAATAAATTCTTCTCTGCTGTAAAACTTGAATAGGTGGTAGAATTTTTTTTGAGAGTGGGTGTGTCTGACTTTATATGTATGAAGAGTTATTTTGAAAATGCTAAATAAAAGAAATGTTTTGCATTTAATTCCATATGCTGTGAAGTTGACTGTCATGTTGCTTTTGCAGGAATAGGTTCCATTGTATGGATCTGGCTCCCATGAAACTTCTTTGGTGCTCACGAGTCTGTCTCAGTTGCCAGTTTTGCAGTTCCAGTGGAATGTAGCTGTTAAGGGTGGTCATGGTCAATAACTGGGAGATGATCTGGTATCTAGCTTAGGCCAGTTTTGGAGAGGGTTTTGAATATTAGGGTGGACACATGGAAATAGATTGCATATTCAATGGAGAGTCAATGTTAAGAGCAGAGCATTGGGTGTGGTGTGTTCATAACCACCTACATGGGACTGTTGCATTTTGTACTAGTTGGAGCTCTTTCAGGGTGTGGCTTCATTTCTAGTTAGAACTTGCAGTAATCTAGTTTGGTGATCACTGTGGCCAGATGTATGCCTCATAGGGTGAGGTATAATCTTCTAGACATCTGCAAGTGGAAGTGAGACTCTCTGTCAGTCATGGGCAGTTAGGAAGTTGAGAAGGATCATGGGGACAACTTTACAATCAGTTGGCTAGTGCCCTTGATAATAAGATATGTTATGGAGGAGGCAAGTCCTTAAAAGCATTTCCTTCTTAGAACTAGTGTCAGCTATGTCTTGCCTTGGTTCATCTTAAACTAGCTGCTTTTGAAGTAGGTGCTATTCAAAGGTCTTGGAAGAGCTGGGAGCCGATGGTGTTGAAATCTGCCCTTAAGAGATGTGAACTGTGTACTGGTAGAATTTCAACTTGTGTTGTCTACCCAGCTTTCTTCTAGTTGAGGAATTCTAGTTGAATCTCTTTTCTACCTCTGATGGTTGTCACTTACTGTTATATCTCATTTAAATGGTGAAGCACTTGGAGTTAATTTCTGTGAGTCCCATGCCAAATCTACCCCACTATACAAGTAACAAAATAGGATATTTAGTAATATTCAGCTAGGTGCTATAGAATTTGTATATTCTTGGAACTAAGCTGTTTAGGTGGTTAAACAGGCTTTTTGTAGACTTTGCAGGGAAAACGAAAGAATTAGAGCCTCCACTATCAAATTAGATAAGATTATACATCCTGTCATATTATGTGCTAGCACATGCTTCTGTTCTTGAATGTCTTAGGGTTCACTCAACTAGGGAGGTGGTAATTTCAAGGGCATGTGTCTGCAAAATGTACTTAATCTGTGAACTGTGTGTGAAGTTTAATTCACAGCTTTATGGATCACTATTCTCACAACAACGTAGCAACAACAGATGCTGGTTTCGAGAGGCCAGTGTTTCAATCCTTGCTCAACTGCAGCAGGATCCACATGGCCAATTAGTGAATGACAGGCGAGGGTGCTGTAGATATACACTCTGGTTTGCTGTGCAGTAAATTGTGATATAGTCAAGCCCTTTAACATCTGAGTTTCCTTTGAACTGTGGCAGATTTAAAAAGCCTGTGTGAGAGGTTCAGGTGTAACCTAATAAAAACCCCTGTATGCTGTTATATCTTTCTGCTGTTTTATGGGCACATTGAAATGAGTGAACATGTTTAGTCTCCACTTGAAATAGTTTCAGTGGTCTGAAATACATTATTTTTTCAAAATACTAACATTGTTACCACATCAGCAGAAGTCAGATAAATTGATAGTGTGTTTTCTTACTGAGTACCAGTTGCTAATAGATGTTTGCAGTACAATACAAGACAAATAAGAGCTACCTGAAGCTGTATGAAGAGCGTGTTTTAATTTTCTTTACTTCCTTTTAAAAGAGATTGAACTTCAGGTTACATTCCTTCACCAGTTCCCATTAACCTGTGCTTGTTGCTTGATTGCAGTGTCTCAGAAGATGATGAATGGTGCTTTCTGAGTAGCAGACCTAGTGTAAAACATATAAATGCTGTAATTTTAAGGACTGTTTGATTTTATTATGCAATGATATATTTTATTGTACCACTGCAGAAAAGGCAAAAAGCTGTTAAAGGCATTAACCTGAAAAAAATATTTTTGACTCAGAGTTGCTCCAGGAGAGAAAATGCAGGATGACAGGAATGGGGCGAGCAATGGAATGCGCTCCAGAGTCTGTCATTCTGAATCTAGGAAAGGCCACTGGTGGTACTGTTTTATTTTAACCTACAAATCGGGCCTTATCAAGAATATGTATTGTGACATAGTTTTAAACAGGCTAACTGGTTTAAGGTCCTAGCCTGTCATCTATATGCATTCAAAACTCATGGACTTGAGTAAGAAAATACTAGGAATGGCACCATCATGTTTACATGTCTATGCATGCTATGGCCCTGTAGATGTTTAGGTAGCTCTTAAAATGTATTTTGGCGATTTTGTAGAGCAAATAAAGGTCTGATATGGTCCTTCTCCTGAACTGCTAACAATCTAAGAATCAAAGACTTGTGAAGAAGTCAGGTAGAATTTCCAGAATATTTCTCCATTTGAAAACAATTGCTAACATGGAAGAAAAGTCGAAGCCACTGTAGTTTCTCACCAGTATGTCTCCTGTTTGGATTTACACTTTACCCCAGAGCCATTGACATTTGCAAAACCATATAATCAATTTTACATATACACATGAGATTGCACACTTCAAACGTGCTCTCCGTAATACCTTGATAAGACAAGCCCTCAAATAATACATTGTCCAGAAAGAGAGAGGCCTGATATTTATAAGTATGAAGCAATGAACTGGAAAACCAGAGAATGGCCATAGAACTACCAGGGACACCTAACTAGCATAAATATTTCAGAATAATAGAGACTACTCTGGGTCTGACTCAATGTCCAAAAAAAAAAAAAAAAGCTGTTGTCCACTATCACATTAGTATTGTGACATTAACTCTCAGTAGTAATATTGCTCACCCCCTTCATGATCCCCCCCCCCCCAATTCACCTTGCTTATGGATTCTATTTGTGTTCTCCGTTGGGCCCCACAAGCTCCCGTTGTCCTAGTTTAATGCTAAATGTGTAGATGCATATGTGAAATAAGTGTTCCCTTCAGGTTTTTACCTTGCTCAGTGCATGTTCAGTTGATACTCTTATATTATATGACAACTTCAGGATTAGTGCTGTAGTAGCTCCATAGTTTTGCATGGAGTGCCAGGGAACTCTGGACAGTTTTGACAGCATCAGCTAGAGCGCTACCATAATAGTGCTGTGCTGGAAGTAGATACAGCTACAAGCATAGAACCACCAGGTAAGTAGCTACTCCCAAAAGAGGGATATTAAGTCATGCAATGGAACTGCAACATAGCAAATACTAGGAAACTGCTGAAAACTTTAAATCAGATACTGCTATGAAGCCCATCCCATTTCCTAACAATTTTTTAATTCTGTATCGGGGTAGGCAACCTATGGCACGTGTGTCAAAGGTGACACGTGAGCTGATTTTCAGTGGCACTCACACTGCCCGGGTCCTGGCCACTGGTCCGGGGGGCTCTACATTTTAATTTAATTTTAAATGAAGCTTCTTAAACGTTTTAAAAACCTTATTAACTTTACAAACAACAATAGTTTAGTTATATATTATAGACTTATAGAAAGAAACCTTCTAAAAACGGTAAAATGTATTATGGCACGCGAAACCTTAAATTAAAGTGAATAAATGAAGACTCGGCACACCACTTCTGAAAGGTTGCTGACCCCTGTTCTATATAGACACTGATAAAATCATCACCGTGTTATCTGAGTGCCTTCCAGTAGTCCATTGAGTGACATGACTGACATCTGTCATGTGTGCCTTGTTCTTTCTCTTACCCTCGCCGCAATTGGAGAATTATTTGTTCAGTGTAGTGTTTTCTTTTGGTAGGGTTTTGTTGTTGTTCTTGGTCTGTTATAATTACTGTTTGTTAGAGTAAGCAGTGTTGAGCGTGCTTAAAGACACTTGCCTTGCTGTTGAAAGCCAATACTTGATATGCTGTAAAGAGAATACACTTTTGTGTGCGTAGGTGCTAAAATTGACAGATTATCTCATGCATGGAGTAGTTCATTTACTGACTACAAGACAAATATAAGGAGAGCTGGGGACATAAGCCCATATAAATCACTTTTGAAAGGCACTGTGCACCAAAGTAACTTTCCATGCATTGAGAGTACTAAAACACAGATTGAGGCTTAAAAGAAAATAGTTTAAGTGAAGCATATGTATTTCACCTTTATGCATATTTTACACTCCAAATTATTTAATGTTGGGAATTACAGAGCTCTTCCTTCCCCCTCTCTCTGGAATTTCTGTGCTCAGCTCTCTATTCTGAGGTTGTCATCTACCACTTTTTTTCCTTCACTAGCTTCCCCAATTGATTGCTGTGGCTTCACATTCTTCCTGTGGCTTGGAAAGTATAAGTATAAGTAGTCTCTCTTTTAAGGCTGTTGTTTTGGTGCTCCTTCCTAAACCAAGCAACAGAAGCAATATGTTCAAATTCTCTATATTTATCCCAATGCATTTTCAAGGGATTATGTAAAGAGGAGACAGATATTGCCAAAGGGCTTTTGAAAAAATCTGATTTGTATATAAACATTTTTTCAAGCTTTTAGACTCAAATGCTGTTAAGATTTTCTTCTGAAAGCTACTTTGCACATTTTAAAGCCGGCATTCATAGTCTTAATGAGCCACTTTTTAATGTAAGTTGCATGGACAATGAACTTAGTATGTTAATTCAGTAGTAAACAAAGCTCATAAAAATGACTTCCTTCACTCCCTGTATCCAATTCTAAAATGTGGTAAGCACAACAATAAAAGAGTAGACAGAAAGTTTGGATTCACAGACATGAAGAATTAAGTCATGAGGATTTGGAAACAAGTAGCTCAGAAAACTTTATAAGTGGGTATACAGGTTTTAGTAGTTCTAGCCACCTATAACTTTTACTAATCCTGTTTCCATTGTTAAAGGGGTATCCTGAGTATACTTCTTTTGCTATTAACTGCAAACTGATTGTTCAATAGACATCTATGTTTTCATTATGCACTTTCATCAGACGAATATATTTTGGGATAATCCAAGGAAAATCTATTCTAAATGTGTAAATTTTCAAATATCCCAATATCTGATGCAGTCTAGGTTTGTGTCTCTTCTCCCCTCTCCCACATTCAGTGACAGGACAGACCGTATGGTGATAGCCAGTTTGTAGTGTTGCAAGTAGTTTCCCTATATGGTGAAAGGAGATGGTAACATTTCACATGGAAACACATTTTGGACTGTACAACCAGCCTACCTATTGAAGAAAAACCTTTCAAAGATTTGCTTGACATAGCTGAGTGTTGCTTCCTTCACAAGGAGCATTTTAGTTGCAGTCAATCTCCAGTAAAAATCAACCTAGATTATACAGTATTGCCAAATCAAATTTTTCTGAATAGACAGTCTACTTAACACATGTCTTTCCTAATGGTCCTACATTTTATGATTTGGTTTAAATTAGAAGGTCAAAGTAAATTTCTTCAGCTCTCCAACTAAGGTTATCTCAAATTGATTGCAGCACCTGAGAAACCACAGTAATCTTACTACTTATATCTCAGATTCAACAGAATATGAAGTAAACAATTTTCCGTGCTCTACCTAAGGTTACTGATGACAGAGTACTGGCTAACTGATTTTACAAATGAGCTGTTGAGTAACAGCCTCACCTTTTCTCTAATTATATTAACAGTACTTGTCTAACACAGATTAAAGTCTGCTTCTTAACAGTCCAGTTTGATTGCTTGAGAAATAATTTTTCAAAATTAGCAAGAGCAAAAATTCCAAACTTCATGAAAAGAATGTCTGATCTCCAAGAGTGAATGACTTTAATTTGTGTGTGTAGTGAATAACTGAAAAATAAAGTTGGAGTAGTACAGTTTTAAATCAGCTAAATTTCTTAATTTCTTTCCACATTTAACAACTCTTTTGGAGGACTACTTTTCTTACTTATGTTTCAAATAGGCTGTTTTCCTTGATTAAAGTACTGAGATACTGTTTTTGTACCTCATTCAATATAGCTAGAATAATGTTTTCAAAATTTAACATGTTAGTTTGAACTAGGATTCATATTCTTTAAAATGTAATGAGTTATTGTTATGTGGCCTGTTTAAAAACTTCCCTCAGTTAATTTTCCTATTGACAGAGATTTTTTCCCTTTAAAGACTTAGAATTTCTCAGCCTCATGTTAAGATACAGATGAGGATTTTAGGGTTGTCTTTTGTCTAAGGCAGTTTTGCATTAGAGAACTCCTTTTTCATGGAATTTAATATCACATGACTCTGGTGAACACCCCACCTGTATTATACAAAAAAATTTCCTGCTAAATTATAAACACTGTTTTTTTAAAAATGCCACTACAAGTAGGGTATCTTACTGGAATTTTATAGAACTGCTTTAGGCAAAAAACAAAGTATTAAGGACCTGAGCAGGTATGTAACTTTACTCAAACAAATAGTCCCATTGAGGGCAGGGGATTTCTCATGTGCTTAAAATTAAGCATGTGTATGAGTGTTTGTACAGCAAGGACTAAAATTTTATTTTCATTAAGAATGTATTATTGGCTGGCATCAAACCTGTCACTTCAAAACAATATTGCATTTGTGTTAACAGTGCAAAGTTTTATTTAGATTTTTAGTACATTAAAAAAGTTCACAATAACTTTGTTATACAGACAGGCCAAAATTGTACCAAAGGGTGGAATTTTAAAAGCACCTATGTGATTTAGGTACAAGTCCCATTGAGTTTAGACTGCAAACCCTGACAGAATATAGCCTGGTCAAAGCGTTTCTTTCTTGACTTGTGGAAGTTGAATTCGTTTGGGGGAAGTGGTGTTTGCAAATAAAGCATGGACTATTTGCTTAACTATCTTGTGTTTGGGTTTGTGGTGTTTCAATGGTAAGCATGTTAATGAGACCTGGGTTTGTCCTTTTCAGCAGATGAACATTTTAAGTGTGGAACCTCTTAGTAGTTTTTTAAAAAAAAAAGTCTCTGTAAAATCTGAAATTCTACTATTAGGAAACTAAAGAAACAAGTACAGAGTACATTTTTTTTTTTTAAACCTTGTTTTAGCATTAACTTTCTCTCCTTGTAAAACTATTGCCTTAGACAACAGTTGTTGACCTCAGTGACAGAAAAATATGTACTAATTAATTTTTATAAACTGTACATATTTTTGAAATAGGCTTCTCATAAATCAAAATGTCATGATTGCAATATTTGATGTCTTTTGATCAGATAGTAGGAAGAAATAAACTTATTACCGTTAGAAAGGGTGGGATTCCTGGCCAGTCGCAAGATATAGAAACTTAAAACTGTCACTGGTTTTTGCCTGAATATAGAGCATCTGATTCATTCATATGCATAATGCTGTTCTGGTGATTCAAAGAAGAGTGCCTGTTACACCGGCGCTACATCTACTTTTCGTTGCCAGAGCAGTGAAGAGCACCCTGATTGTGCTGGTAAATATAGCCCACAAAGTGTAATTTTCAGTCAGTGCTTTTGCCTGAAACACAGCTAGGTGGGAAAGAAGGAAAGTTTTGTGCAACTTCTTTTTATTAAAAGGCAGTTACTTCTAAGCGTCAAGTAGCTTTCAACCATCCTAGAGGAAATGGATTTGTGGGGAGAGAGGTCTAAGGTACACAGTAAACCTACAAACAAGTATACTGATTCATCGAAGTCATTGTCCAAATTTCTTGTTTTAAACATCTGTAAACTTTACATTTTCAGTGTTATAGGTACTGTTGCTTTCAGAATTCAGAAAATTTGGTTTATGGTTGTGTGTGTGTGTGTGTAAGTAACTTCATATACTCTACCTAGCCTTATTAATTGAGGAAACTTGATTCAGAGATGTGGAATAGATTATGTGACAAATTGCTGCCATTTCTAAATTATTACAAATGAAAAATATACAGGCATTATGTAGAAGACTTTATTTGAATGCATATAATTTGTTTTGCCAACAGAGCTCTTCGCGTGCCTGGCTACATAATTCTGACTCAAAGGCAATAGTTGAGTAACCCTAAGGTGTACTAAGATGTCTGATGTGTTCAAATAAATAGTCAATATTTACAATAGCAGTGTGCATGTAATCTAATTAGATTAGCATGCTTAGAGCCATTTTGAGGAAATAAATCAAAGCACCAACTGCAGTTGAAGTCTAACTTCTGAACTTGTTATAATTTCTGCATTAATAATATTTCATACTCTTTTATTGTCTGAGTAAAAATGTTTAAACATCCTAAAATACACCAATATGATCTTTGTAAGCCATATTTTGATTAATTATGTCAACTGAATTAATTTTAAAATGTGTACAGAATAAGTGAGGGTTTTTTTCTGTTTTAACTCACATGCTGAAGACCAAGGCAAAAATCTGTTTTACAATGAATCTGTTAAAGCTTCAACACTAAACTCTGGAAAGAATATTGAAAAGGTAGAAACAGACATTTATAAGTGTTTTCTCTGTAACAAATAGTTGACCTTCAATAAAGTAATTGTGTCAGAAATAAATTCCTTTGATTGTAGCCCTACACTGTTGTTTTTGTTCAGATCACTTGAACATTGTCCACAGTAATTGAAGGTTACCTTTAGGGACAATTAGTTGACTACTTTTTTCCTTTTAAGTTCTGACCCTATATCAAGATGTCATTTTGGGTGGATGTTCTTAGTCATGAAAGTGTTTGAGAGTGCATTTTGTTTCAAGGTGTAGCTTTTGATGTTAGTAAAATTTTATGGAAACGAGAGTTTTTGTGTACTTTAATTAGTACATATTTTTAAAAGACTGTAGTATCTTAAAAAGAAAGAAAAAAGACAAAAATTAACTCAAATTCTTAGGCTTTCCTACACTTGGTTACTAGTCAACTAGGGTGGTTTTATAGATGTGAGTTTTGATCTAAATGGTATAATATAATGTTCTTAGTCTGAGGTATTCCAGCTGTCCCTCCCCAGCCCATTCCAGTATTTTTGTGTATTACAATGGTTACTTAGTATTAAAAGTGAATGGGAAGTTAATTTAACAGTCAGTCAAGACTTCCAAATAAACATTAATATTTTCTAATTGAAAATGTGTTCTCCTGACCAAATCAGGTATTCCCTTGCTGCATATGCAAGGTCAGAAAAGTCATAGAATCATTATGTATTGACGTGTTGGAGCAGAAAGGGAAAGTTTACAGGGAGGCAACAAAAGGAAATGTTGAATCACTTTGTGCCGTGGAGTACTGACATTCTGCTGCAAAACACTGGCAGAACTGGTGAGTCTGCAACTGAGAGGATCCACTGGCTTTAAACCCCTTTGTTTAGGGTGACCAGACAGCAAGTGTGAAAAATCGGGACGGGGTGGGGGGTAATAGGAGTATATATAAGAAAAAGCCCCAAATATCGTGACTGTCCCTATAAAATCGGGACATCTGGTCACCCTACCTTTGTTTGGAGAAACACAGCGGGCATTGACCTACTGGCTTTCTGCATTCTCCTGTTTGAGATTAATTGACAGCTCTACTTCCTATACTCCCCTAAACAACTCTTCCTCACATTTTATAAGGGTTTTCATTGTGTACTTTGGTGCACATGCAAAGTCCTTGCCTTGCTCTGATAATTGGCCATTCATCTGCAACCTGAAAGACTATATGCCTTGACATTTTGGATTGTAAAAACTTCCAGATTTATCCTTCAGATTTATGGTCAATTATGCCAACTCTCATGCTCATGTTTGTATTTCCTTAACCTTTTAAAAATGTTTTGAATAACTTGTGTTCATGAACGTGAGACAAATGACAAGGGGTAGCATTCTTGTTTGCAGTGTTGTATAGCTATGTTGGTCCATATCATGTGAGGAAACCTGCACAATGCTTTAAAAAGCTTAAAAGCATAACTTTGCTGGACACTAAAAATCATGGACTCAATAAAAAGACATTGGATTTATGGCTTAGTAGAACAATATGTAACTCACTAATGCTCCTTTGTCTTACGACTGTGAGGTATTAACTGCCCACTTCACCTTTAATGGTCTCTTGCAACATGTGTTAACTCATTTGCATAACGGTCTGTTCCACCTTGTATATAGCTGTGGCACTCTGAGTACCTTTCCAAGACTTGGAAGAGCTCTGTGTAAGCTCAAAAGCTTGTCTGTTTTTCCAACAGAAGTTGATCTAATAAAAGATTACATCACCCACCTTATCTCTCATAAGGGCTAGCATTGGGAATAGAAAAGCAGTGTTCTGTACCAGCTTTCCCACATAACTGTCATCTTCCAGCTATAGATATTTCCTGAGCTGATTCATTCATGATATAATTTGTGACAACTGAGAACTAATTTAAGACTTCTAAGCAAGTTTGACCTAAATTGAAATAACTTTTGCAGACTTGAATTCTATCTACTGTACATGTCCACTAACCTGGTTTTTGTATTGCCCTTCTGTTCCCCTTTTGGCTCTCTCCTCTTCACTCTTGCTCTGTTTCGCAGCACCATTGGCTCCTAGCAGTCTACCATAGTCATCTCTATCATGTCTATTCTCATGATTTCCAAATCTTATGGTGTCCTATGTGCGCTTAAGACTCATCTGATATTTACTGGATGCCAGCTCAAGCTGTGTCAAAAACTAAATTAATCGTTCTCTTATTTTATCATTTTCAATATCTTTATTAGTCTCTCTTTCCACATGTCAGCAAGCTTGGTGTTATATTTGGCTCCTTTCTCTTGTTCCCTCTTATAAACATGATCACTAAATTCTGTCCCTGACGTTTAAGATGCTCTCATTCCTCTGTTCGCACTGTAAACAGGGGCGGCTCCAGGCACCAGTGCAGCAAGCGCGTGCCTGGGGCGGTAAGCCGTGGGGGGCGGCCTGGTGGTCGCCGTGAGGGCAGCAGTCAGGCTGCCTTCAGTGGCATGCCTGCGGGAGGTCCGCCGGTCCCGCGGCTTCGGCGGCGGGTACGCCGAAGGCACGGGACCGGCGGACCTCCCGCAGGCATGCCGCCGAATCCACGTTACCAGCAGACCTCCCGCAGGCATGCCGCCGAAGGCTGCCTGACTGCCGTGCTTGGGGCGGCAAAATACATAGAGCCGCCCCGACTCTAAAAATCTTGTTCAGTTCTATATCTTCCACTTCATCTCTTTTTGGCCTTGCTAACGCTTGAATCACCTTCAGCTTCACTACAAAATGATTGAGTGTGATTGTAATATCATGTAATGCCCAGTGGCTGAAGCAGGTTGGAGCAGTCCAGAGCACGCCTTCAGGAAGTGGTGAAGTTGATGTTCAAAGGTTACCGGGTTGATTTGCCTGCGGATCTGGTAGGGTCCTAGGTGCTCGTGATCCAGCTTATGTGCAATCTACTCATTTTGAGTTATTTGTCCGTTAGCCATACCTTCAGCCCTACTGCAAATGTAGGGCCCTACTGCAAATGTAGGGCTCTCCTGCCGGCAATGGTGAGCATGGTGTTTGTATAGTGCCTTGGCTGCATCTGTTTTCTTTCAGCTCTTCCTGTGTTTGGTGAATATGATGACCCAGATCTAAGGCAGTAGGAACTATGAGTGCTATGGGTAGTGTGGGCTGGGAACGGAGGTGGAAGCCATAAGTGGCAAAAAGTGGGCTCATCTTGGTCAAGGCATGGTCTGCATTGTTGTACAAGAATTGTGCATATAGAAGCAGTAAAGCCCAGTAATTTTGGTGGTAATTTGTGAAGCATTGTGGGTTTTGGTCCAATACCTGGTTCAGTCTTTCTGATTGACTGTTTATTTGTGGATGGTAGGCAGTTGATGAATAGACATGCACCTCTAGTAGGTGGCATGCCTCCTCCCAAACCCGAGATATGAACTAGGGCCCGTGGTCTGAAGTGATGTAGTTTGGAAGGCCGTAGAGCAAGGGTGGGGAACCTCTTTTCTATCACAGGCCATTGACCCACAGAAAAAATCAATCACAGGCCACACCCAAGTAAAAAGCAACGTATTTTATTTTATTTTTTTAGAGAGAGAAATCTAAAACGTTCAGCTCACCTGCTTTTTTAGTGTGATGACTGAGGTTGCAAATTCAGTCAGATAGCAATTTTTCACGCTACAACCCTTGCAACCTGAACACCACCGTAGGCACGCGTGGGCTTGGGGACACTACTGGCTGCTCCGCACTAGAGCGCCGGAAGCATTCGAAGGCCGAGGACAAGATATGTGCTGCCGGGCTCCAGCAGCGGCCCTTGTGGGGTCATAACGCAGTAGAGTGGCTGGAGGCTCCACCTTGCCCCAGAGTTGCTGTTACAGCCGCTATCTTCAGCTTATCTCCTTCCTCGTCCCTGCCACTGTCTCCACCCCCCATAGATTAATGTCATAGGTCTATTTGTTTAGAAATACTTGCTGCAGGCCGGATGAAATTAAGCAATGGGCTGGATCTGGCCCGCGGGTCGTAGGTTCCCATCCCTGCCGTAGAGGGAGAACATGTGCAATGAGGAGACTAGCAGTATCCTCAGCTGTGGGAAGATGTGCCCCATTAACAAAAGGCACTGCTTTTGTCAATTGATCCATTACTATCAATATGGTTTGGTGTCTCTTGGCTTCTGTTAGCTTGATGATGAAGTCCGTTGTAATACTGGCCAAAGGCCTTGAGGGGGTCTTGACAGGTATTAATATACCAGAGTTTTATTCGGGTCACTTTGGTACAGCTGCAGGCATCACAAGACCTGATGGAGACCTGAACGTCAGATTGGAGCTTTGGCCACCAGAACGACCGATGTGCCATGCAAGTAGTCTTTGCTTGGTTGAAGTCTCTGGGCCAAGGGACACAAATGCACTGTGACAAATGGGGGCTTTACTCGGGGACATAAATACACCAATGAACAAGGAGGACTTCATCCTTTTGTGTGAGCTTATCCTGAGGTTTGGTGAGCCTCCAAGGAAATGGTGTGGTTTCAGGATGGCCGGGAGGCTCCTCATAGGATCTTTTAGGATCATTGGCATGTTCCCTGTTGTGGGGCAGAGTGTCTGCCTTCCTGTTGTGGGAGCAGGGCAGTAGGTGATAGTGAAATCAAATCTTGAAAAAAGATCCAAGCATAGTTGCTGTTGGATTAGGGCTTTAGCAGCGCACAAATATTCTAGATTTTTGTAATCAGTGAACATGTTAACTGGCCATCTGGCTTCTTCTAGGTCAGGGTTTCTCAACCTGTGGGTGGGGACTCAACATTGGGTTGCCAGAATGTTTCAAAGGGTCACCTGACAGCTCCTGTGGCACATGTCCCACGTGGTTGGCTGGGGCTCACCTCCCTGCTCTATGCACTGCAACCTCTGGGGTCCCAGTGCAACTCAGGTTTGGCCCAGCAGTCATGATGACGGCAATCCGGTGGGCCAAACTTTAGTGAGTGGCCCTGCAACCCCATGAGCCGGGTCACAATTCCACTCTGACAGATTTGGTCCAATCAGGGGAGTGGGGTCAAAACTGAGTGGCACTGCAACCCTGGAGGTTACAAGGCCTGGAGCGGAGAGCCAAGCCAAACCCAGCCAGCCGCACAGCACAGGAGCTGCCAGTGTGGGGTAAGTGCCAGGCAGGATCTCCCACCCCCCTCGGGCCAGGACCCGACCGAAACCACCCATGAGCCTCTACCCCCAGATGAGTCGTGACAGGCCACAAACATTTACAAATGGGTCCTGAACCCAGGAAGGTTGAGAACCACTGTTCTAGGTTAGTGATTCTCAATCAGGGGTACGGGTACCCCTAGGGGTACACAGAGGCCTTCCAGGGGGTACATCAACTCATCTAGATATTTGCCTAGTTTTACAATGGGCTACATAAAAAGCACTAGCGGAGTCAGTACAAACTAAAATTTCATACAATGACTTGTTTATACTGCTCTATATACTATACACTGAAATATAAGTACACTATTTATATTCCAATTGATTTATTTTATAATTATATGATAAAAATGAGAAAGTAAGCCATTTTTCAGTAATAGTGCCCTGTGACACTTTTGTATTTTGATGTCTGATTTTGTAAGCAAGTAGTTTTTAAGTGAGGTGTAACGTGGGGTACGCGAGACAAATCAGACTCCTGGGAAGGGGTACATAGTCTGGAAAGGTTGTGAGCCACTGTTCTAGGTAATGCCTCCAGGTCTCGAAAGCTGCTTTGATGGCAAGTAGCTCCATGTCTGAAATCTGATAATTATGTTTAGGATGGGAGAGCACAAGGCTGAACTTTTGTCGAGGCCCTGTTTCTGAGACAGCGCTGCCTGATGATGACATTAGAGTCATCAGTTTCCAGGATGAATGGCTGGCTTGGGTCAGGGTGGGTGAGGCTGGGCATGGGGATAAATGCTGTCTTCAAATGTTTGAAGCCTCTTTGGGCTTCTAGTTTCCAAGCAAACTTGGCGAGGTTCCACAGCAAAGATCTTGTAGGGGCCAGGATTCAGGAGTAGTCCCATATAAAATGTCTATAGAAATTAGCAAATCCATTGAAATGTTGAATTTCTCAAATGCTTCATGGTGTTGCCCAATCACAGTGCTTCCACCTTTCTGATCTCCATGTGAACTCCCTTGGCAGACCGAATGTAGCCTAAGAATTTGATGGTGGGCTGATCAAAGATGCATTTCTCCAGTTTAGCATGGAGCCCATGTTGGCAAAGTTTTTCTAGAATGTTGTGCACATGCTGGTTTTGCATAGACTGGTCTTCAGAGTAAATTGGGATGTCATCTAAGTAGGTGTTGTCACAGAGGCCCCGGGCGATGCTCTGGAACTGCTCCCCACAAAGCCAGTAGGGACTTTGGGGAGCCTCCTCTCCCATGGAGCAGACTGTCTTCAGGGCAAGAAGCTCACACGGCTTCACTTCCTGGGTCTGCCCTTGGAGCATTCAGCATATGCCCCTCCGTGTGCTTCCCACAGCGAGTCCGCCCAGGCGGGGTCCTGGGGAAGCCAGAGGGTCCTGCACGCACCCCCAACTTTGCAGTCAGACGTGACTCTCAGCCAGCCAGTAAAACAGGTTTATTAGATGACAGGAACACGGTCTAAAACAGAGCTTGTAGGTCCAGAGAACCGGATCCCTCAGCCGGGTCCATTCTGGGGTCCCGCGAGCCAGACACCCCCATCTGCCCTCACTCCTAGTCCCCAGCAAGCTCCAAACTGAAACCCCCTCCAGCCCCTCCTTCTCTGCTGAGTTCCTTTCCCGGGCCAGGAGGTCACCTGACCTCTTTGTTCTCCCACACCTTTAGCATCCCCTTGCAGGGGGGAAGGGCCTGGCCATTAGTTGCTAGGCGACAGAGGGTCGGCCAGAAACTGAGGCACCCACACAGTATTCAGAGGAAACATTGAGAACAGTCCCACTTCGTCACAGATGTCCACACAGCAGTCTAGCATATCCCATAAGACATCATTTATTAGATGCTGAAAGGTTGTGGGTGCATTAGTAACTCTGAAAGGCATCAATAGATATTCATAATGGCCATTCTGAGTTCAAAAGTCAGTTTTCCAATGATTTCTGGACTGGATTGTAACTAGGTTGTAAGCCCCTCTGATGTCTAACTTGGTCAATACTCCAGCTGTTCTTACTTGATCCAGGAGCTCTGGGATCTGGGGTGTAGCAGGTATCAATTTCGCACTGTGATTTTTATTTAGGGCATTGTAGTCCATACATAGTCTTGGGGAGCCGTCTTTCTTTTTCAGAGGACAGAGGCCCTGGCTGGGAAGGTGGAATGCCAGATAAAAATAGTCCTAAATGATAGTTAATTCAGGCTCTGACATGGGGTACATTCGCCCGAATAGAGTCTTGGTTCCAGGTTGTAAGTTAATTAGGAAGTTGTATTCCTGCTGAGGGGGTAGTGTCTGTGTTTTGTTTTTTGAATGCATCTGAAAATTCTTGGTACTTTGTGGGGAAAGTGATGGCTGACCTTAGCAGCAGAGAAGCCCACTCTGTTGCTTGAGCATCTCTCCCTGTTTTTGGAGTCTGGGCAAGGCATCCAATCTGAGGTTCTGGGGAGCCAAAATTGGAAGGTGAGAGGCAGTTGTCCTAGCAAAACTCAGAGTTAAATGTCATGATGTGCTGTTGCCAGGAGATATGCGGGTCATGTTTCACCAATTCGGGGATTCAGAGAATCAAAGGCAAATGTAGGGACTGGATCAGGCTGAATTGGAAGAGCTCATGGTGCTCCCCAACCATTACCTCCGAAACTGTAGTTTCTTGATTGACGGGACCAGAGGTGAGCAGCGAACAGTCAACTGTTTTGACTAAATCAGTGGTGGCATTTGACTGTTTGGGTAGTTGAGCCACAATAGCATCCATGAAATTGACTCTGAGGCAGGTGATAATCAGGACCTTCTAGGGGAGAAGTACCTGTTGGGAATCCTAAAGCCAGAGTTGCAAATGGAGCTGTAAGTATAGGGACAACGTCTACGTGTTGGGTGGAATGCGTGGTATGGGTTGCTGGAGGGGGTTTCCTGGGGCTTTCCTGGTATTGCCCAGGCCCAACCTCTTTATTGTGGCTTGGAGTGGTCTTTTCCCCAAGGCCATGTGGTTCAGGGACTTGGCAGATGGTTGCCACCACAGTAAAAGCACAAGTTTTCTTGCCATCGGTGTTCCCACTTGGGCTTGTGCTGAGTTCACTTGTATGGGCTTAGGTGAGTGGATGTGGGGTGGAATCCCTCTTCTCTTGAGTTGCTGCTCACTATATCTTGTGTTGATTCAGATCAAAGCTCAATAAATGCATCTAGACCCACTGGAGACTGTGTGTGCAAGCTCATCTTTTATTTCCTTGCTGAGACCAAGATAGAATTGGTGTAGCTGGGCTGACTCATTCCAACCGTGTCTGCTGCTACACATTGGAAATGAGCTGCATACATTGCAGCTGACCCTGAGGTTTGATGGAGTCTCTGTAAGGCTGCCTCTTCCGAGTGAGCCCAGTGAGGGTCAAAGAAAATTGCCGTAAAGGTCCTGAGGAAGGTGTCCCAGCTAGCCAGTATGGGATGAGCTAGCTCTAGCAGAGAGGACACATACTCCAGGACCTTGCCTATTAAAAGGCTGATGATCAGTCCCACCTTTGCCTGGTCTGTCCTGTACATGTTGGGCCGTAGCAGGAAATGGAGCCTGCAGTGCTTCACAAACCCTCAAAACTTGCTACAGGTCCTGTCATGGCACTCCGGTAAAGATGCCATGGGTTCAGGTTCAGAAGGCGACAATGGCCTGGGAAAGGCATGCCTGCTTGTAATTCTGTGATCTGTTCCTGAAGAGCATGGTTTTCTGCTCAAAGCTGGTCCATAGTGTCCTGTAAGATTTGGTTTTCCTGCCTGTAGATGGGTGATCTGCTCCTGGGGGCTCAGCATCCCCTCGGGATCCTTTGATGCCATACCTATTGGGTCCATACCATTTTGGAGTAAGACGAGCTTAGGAGGAGACTGTGCAGTGTGAGCAAACTCATGCCCAGTGCCTGAAGTGGGTTAGGGGCAGTCCAGAGCTGTGCTCAAGTGGTGCATGGGTGGTCTGGTATTCAGGAGGTCAACTGCTATTAGAGGCAGTACAGAGCTATGGTCGGAGTTCTTGCAGAGGGGGTTTGTAGCTGGGAGATCTAGTTCAAAGGGCTGGGTTGGCAGGATAGGTAGGCAAGGTCAGATGAGGCAGCAGGGCAACAAGGCCAGGTGGTCTAGGCAGCAACCAGCGGGCAAGAACATGTTGCTCAGACAGCTTCCTCTTCCTGTTGGGGTCTTTATATAGTCCAGGTATCCAATGGGAATGCTGCCTGTCCAGCCAATCAGGGGTTTGGAGTATGATTCCTTTGGAACTGTAGACCCTTAGCGCTAAGGCTGCTGGTTGGGGCAGTGGCTCAGCATTACTGCAATGGCACAGAGGCTGGGGGATGTGGTTTAGATACTCAGCAGGCCTGAGTTCAAATACTAGGGTCCTGTCACAGCAGGCACCCCCTCTGAAAATCTCTTCACTGGCTTTCTGGCCTCCCAAATAAAATTCAGACTCCTCGTTCTTGCCTTGAAAGTAACCCTCAACTTAAATCTAATTACTTCCCTGATTTTTTTTATTATTATTTTTTACTTAGCCCCACTAGTTTCCCCTTCACACAATCCAAGCCATCTGTCTTTGTATGTCTACCTTTTTGCCTTCTTTCATATGTGGAACTCACTCATCTAGTCAAACATGCTTCCCTTTTAAATACTCATTAAAAAGTCTTGTAAACTAGTTTGTTATATATGTATATAATAGCTTCATATTTCTTTTAAAAATAAATACTCTCAATCTGAAGATGTATATCTTGGCATCCTCCCAGTTAACTATATGAACATGTCTGTCTTTTCCCTGGTTCTCACTCCCTGTCCCTCCCTGTGTTATCTTAATGCAGCTCTTCTGCTTTGTTTGGTAAAATGCCATGCAAATCTGTGACTATGTACGTGATAACCCAACTTCTCTATAGGCAGTATTTTTGGACATTTTTCATAACGTCTCTACTAAAAAGCAGTTGATCCTAATGGATTATACATATGCAATGCTGCAAAGGAAGGTGAAAAAACTTCTAGGTATTTGCTAATATGTCATATTTCTCCACAAGCCAAGCTTAATTCTGTGGATGTGAGCAGGAATTATTATAAGCACTTAGGGTATGTCTACATTGCAATTGAATACTTGTGGCTGGCCCACGTCAACTGACCCGGGCACTAGGGGGTATAAAATTACAGTATAGGTGTTTGGGCTTAGGCCGAACCTCGGAAACCCCACAAGGGGGGTGGGTCCTGAAGCCTGGGCTCCAGCCCAGGCCCAAATGTCTATATTGCAGTTTTACAGCCCCGCAAGCTCAAGTCAGCTGATGGGTTGGTCATCGGTGTTTAATTGCAGCATGGACATATACTCTAAAATTAATTTGTATCTTACACTGCCAATCACTATTTATTGTGCATGTTTTAAAAAGTTTTAAACTTTAAGACTTAAATACATTTGTTTAAAACTGCATGTGTGTTTATTTCTAGGGGAAATAGCTGCAGCTGAAGTTTCTTCCTCTTTTGTGGCTTTGGCTGCATGTAGTTTAGTAGTCCTGGTAATACTGCTTGTGAACTGTGTTTCCTGCTGTAAAGATCCAGAGATAGACTTTAAGGTAAGCATTGAAGTTAAAAATGATACAAAAGTAATCTGGGATGGATAATGATATAACTAACGTACAAATGATTCAGAATATCACTGTACAGTGGATGTGATTTTAAACATTTTTCCTCTCCTGAAATGGCCAAATTCTGCACTTGCTTACATGCTGTGCAAGACCATTGAACACAAATAAGTGCAGAACTTGGCCCAGAGTGCATACTATAGCAAGTTACTTGTAATTTACTACAGTAAAAAGTTATCATAAGTGTATATATTTGCTAATAATTTTACTAGTAGTTTAATACTTTGCAAGACTGTGCTAAAGATCAGTTCTTCCTATATTGTCCTTGTTTTGTTTGTCTAATTGCCATTTTTACTTATTGACAGGATTACAGAACTTCTGTTAAGTAAGTGATTAGAAAGTACAACCTAGCAATACCTAAACTCTGCCTAGTGGAAAAATTCTGATTAGTATTCAAATACAGCTATCTTTGTGACCTCTGTGAATTTGGAATTACTTTGAATTATTGGAAGTGAAGCTTAGGGCTCAGCTGCTTTGAGATAATGTAGATGTTTGATCAAGTTATTTACATCATCTAGGGCAACATCTTTTGAAATCTTTCTGTAATTTTTAGCATATCAGACTAGCAATGCTTCTACCTTATAACGTTGTGATTAAATGAAAAAAGAATAAAGTAATTGCTACTGATGATTGTTTTTGGAAATGCAGGACCTCGGGGGAATCTTGTTTTCAAACAAAGTCCTTTTTTAAAATGGAAGTGGTTTGTTGAAAAGAATAAATTTGCTCAACTACTAGAGAACTTGAAAAGAAATTAGATCTGAATTATAATTTTTTTTTAAACAAAACCACTTAAATATATTATAACACACATTGCAATTGTCTCTGGATGGGGCGTTTGTCACCCCGGAGCTAATAATTCTGATGTAATCAAGTTTTCATGTTCAAATCTGATGAACTGTGAAAGAATATATTAGTCTTCCAGTTTGAAGGCAGTAAGATTCCTTGTATCGTGGTTTCCTAAAATCTTTGCTCTTGCAGGAATTTGAAGATAATTTTGATGATGAAATAGATTTTACACCACCAGCAGAAGATACCCCATCTGTTCAGTCTCCAGCAGAAGTGTTTACTCTTTCAGTTCCGACCATTGCTTTACCAGCTCCATCCCAGTTTCAGCCTCCTGCAGGTGATGTGAACCTTTTCTTACTATGAAACTGAAGATGATCAAGTGATAGTCATCTAGAATTCTAGTATCTGAAATGCAGTATTCATATGTGCATCTTGTTTATACTGTATATATTACACAAATCTATTGTTTATTTACTAAAGGGTTTACTGACTGAGTCTAGGCAAATGTTTATTGTAAATTATTTTTATTGTAGCATAAGAACTTTATGAAATCGAGAAAAAATTGTTTTTCTGTTAGATACAAAATAAAATTTATTCATATTTCTTCTCTTCAGAAATCAGCTATAAAATAGTTTTCAGAATCTAAATTTTCAAAAATTAGAGTGCATAGTAAATATTTTAATAGATGACTTTTTCCACTCTTAAACTAATATTAAAAAAAAAAAAGGACTAGATGGAGATACTTAGTTTGGCCATGTATAATTTTTGCCTCTTAATAGTCCTGGTTCATGGACCAGGGTCTGTTCCCAATGAAGCTAGTAGAATTTTAGCCACTGACTTAAGTGGGAGCAAGATTGAGCTTCATTTTAGCAGATTTTGGGGGGGGATCTGAAACTTGTACCTGTAACCCTGTTTGTCACACCATTAGCTTATTTTTACTGTGAACATCCTTTGCTTCAAATCTGTGAGGATGATGCTGAAAAATGGAATCAGATTAATTTTTCCCCTGTGATTAAAAAGGTTTCATGTATACTTTCCAAAAAAAAACAAAAAAACACAGTCCCCATATAGGAAACTGTAGTTACCTTTAATTTAATTGCAGCATCTCAAATATTATGCACAAATTACTATTTAATATAAAATATGGAATTATTATTTCCAGATGCACTTAACACTTCTGATTAATACAAAGAAATCTCTCTGGCAATACATCCATGGCCAACTGCAAGTGTTTAGAGAGGAAGCCCCAAGGAGACTTAAGTAACTATCCAGAGTTTTAAAAAGAAAACCATTAACTAAATGACTTCTAACATTTTTGCTTAAGAAATACAGTATCTTATATTTCAGCAGTGTGCATGCTGAATTTTCTATATATCTGCTACCTATTAATGTGGTATTTCCAGGTTACCAATGATTCCATGAGAATGTCTAACTTTGCCGCAAGAATTTTCTCTAGGCAAATGCATGAACTGGATTGCACCTTTAAAATGCTTGGAAGCTTTGAAGTTAATAGTGAGAATTGTAAATCATAGTGATTTCAGGTGCCTTTTTACTCTCGTATCAGAAGATATCTATTTTTTTACACAACTTTTAAAGGCCATTGATCCAGACTGTAAAGTAGACTAATACCTTTGGAGCATTTTGTATGCGGTAGGAATGGTTTAGAAATGTCTAGGAATTGTCATGCCCACTATGTATGAGCAATAATCAGTGTAATTTAAAGGTATTTGAGCCCATGTGTTAAGTCTGTAAGTACTGCAGGTACATTTGCATGATGTGCTGTGAAATGATACGCTTTTATTGTGGTTCACAAATCAGTGAACTCTAGGCCTTGATACAATGGAATATAACAGCTCCACTGGAACTGTCCTAGTCTGTCATGCCTGGAATTCACATGCTGAAGAAGGCTTAAAGATCCCTCCAAACTACAGATCAATGGTGACTGTTCTCAATTGATCAATGTCCAATTATAAGATTTCTGGGAGTTCTGGCAGTCAACCTCCCTCATCTGTGTATGTAAACCCATGCTTGAAAAATGAACTCAACTACTGCTCGCTTGAGCACTAAGCCTACTGCCATCCCCACAAGTTTACACCACCTTCAACTTCAAAAGGAAAAAGCATTTGTATACTATGTATAAAAATTCTTCCTGTTTATGCTTTTAAAAATATTACTACTAAGTCTGGCCAAAAAGTAGAAAAAAATTAATCCTGTTCGGTGCAATTCAGTAAATATCTTTGTTAGATAGTGTTCAATCAGGCCTATTTACTGTCACTACTGCATTTGTTTTTCCTCTTTTCCCCTCCTGACTTCACTCTACTTTTTCTTTTTCTTATATTAGATCATGGGGTATTTCTTTCTGAGTTGTTTTAAGCATGTTCCTGCCATTCTCACCACCCTTCTCTTTCTCAAAGTTGTGCTGTTTGTCTGTTCCCTTATATTTTCTCACAAAACTTTTGTGCATCATATATTCCTGTTTATCTTTATTTTATCACTTACACAGTCTCATGCCCTACTGGCAGATGTCTGGCAGAAATTTCTAAGCCTTAATAGCCAAAAGACTAAACTTACTAGACACAGGCTAATACAAAAGGTGGGATTTGGGAGGGTCTTATGTCCAGAGACAATAGCAGGTGAAAAGTCAGCTACTGTGAAAATCGAAAGGTGCTGGGATTTGATATTAGGGTTCTCTCTTTGGACCCTACTTGTGAGTCCAATCTTTATCTTTCTACAGGTAGTAGGATTTTATACTTAAAGATGCCCTTCAATCTCCTGTGCCTTCTCCCAGTTTCCTTTTACAAGGGTGAAGAAACACTATTTGTTCCTCCTGTTACAATGAGAAGAGTCTCTGCTACTCAACGCATCTCCCAGGCTCCATTAAAAAATAATAAAAAATAATAAAAAAAAAATCTTTCTGGTCAACAGGTCTACTGCTTTCCTTTGCTGTTGCTCTTAGTTTTTCCCAACACCAGCAGAATGAAAATAACTATCAGTTTTACTGTTTCTCATGAGATTCTGAAAATCAGCAGTGAAACCTGACAAGGCTAGTTAACTTTCATTCTTCTGCCGGTTGCAGAAGAATATGAGCGGCAATAGATGCTCTGAATCTGTCTGTAGAAGAAGACAGCATTGTATCAGTTTGCCTTCCTAATATGGACTGAGTATGTCTTTGCAACCTTAAGGGCCTGAAAAATGTTTTTGTTTTGGTAAAGCTTAGCTTTAGCAGAAGCTGATGGCACTCACCTAAGCATTTTTGAGGGAACTTTTAAACCTTGTGTGGGATAACTTACTGCAGACACTCAATTCTCTCTCTCCCCCCCCCCCCCCCCCAAAAAAAAATAACAACAAAAAAACAACAAACCAAAAATCTTAGACCTGTGAGGTTAAAGATCTAAAAAGCAGGCAGGGCCGCCCAGAGGATTCAGGAGGCCTGGGGGCAAAGCAATTTCGGGGGCCCCTTCCATAAAAAAAGCTGCAATATTATAGAATACTATATTCTCATGGGGGCCCCTCCGGGGCCAGGGGCCTGGGGCAAATTGCCCCACTTGCCCCCACCCCCGGGCGGCCCTGAAAGCAGGAGACTTTCTGAAAGAGGCCTGTTTTCCCTTTCTTGCCCTCTTTCGTATGCCTATTTGCTGATATTTGCATTTCCCCCTCTTTTTGTGCTGTTTGTGTCTTTGTACCTGGGTTGTTGTTTTTTTTGTCCTGCTTATTTTTAAAAACAAAGAGTTGAGAGCTGTAAAGGAAAACTGATTAGGATTAATCAGCTGCTTCTTTAAGCTCTGCAGAGCTGACTCTTAAGCAAAACTGACTAGGATCACAAAATCTCAGCATTTGATTTAACACTCTTCCCCCCCGCCCTTTACTTTCCCAAAAGGGGAGACTGTCTTGTCACCTCAGCAGATTGCTGCCTCTCCCCCAAGATTGTTTCCATGGCAAGGTCTACACTACAAACTGTTACTGTTATTGCTGTATTGGTTAGAATTGTGATGACGTATGATCCCTGACTGACATAGTTGTGCTGACAAAAACCCTTAGTTTAGACAGGTATACTGGCAAAACTGTTCATTTTCAGATATAGCATGTTTTGCTTTGGGGGTGGGGAAGGCGGGCCTGAAATAAGCTATACTGGTAAAGTGCTCCTACAGTGGCAAAAATGGGAGCTACCACTAGAGCAACTCATGGTAGCAGTGACAAAAGCTGTCAACAGGGCTTAGATGTCTTTAACAATTCTAACTGGTAAGGAACACAGTGGTAAACACATCTGAGCCTTGTCTACCCTGCAACTTCTTGTTACCACCAGTGGCGCTGCACTGGCAGTGAATTATGGGTATATTTTTGCCAGTGTAGATAAAGGCTAAGGGTTTCAGATTTCCCAGCAGTTGGCCCAAGGGGGCTTTTCGTGTGAAGTACATTTTTTAAAAAAGAAAATTTCCCCTCACATAGGTAGAGGCTGCAATTAGAGCAGCTGGGTCGGTGTGTAAAGAACTGGAGCTCTGCTGGTAAGGTGGCTAATCAGGGCTTGTAAAAGCCGTGAGTATTCCATGATCTGCTGTGGGCTTGTGTTCTGCCATTTATGTGGGACTTCTGTAAACAGTGATTTAATAGATTCCATGACCGTCTAATGCAGATATATTTACAGAGCTAAATGCAAACTCAGCTGTTTTGACTTTCTTGCTTTTGTTGGTTTGCAGTATATCTGGATGTGTTGAAAGCTAAAGTTTACACGTCATTCTTAACTTGCATTATTGTGCAAAGGTATTTCATTGGTCTTGGATCGGTTTCTAGTTGAATCTGTTTAAAAGCCTAAACAAGTTGAGAAGTGTCAGCTTTGGCTTTCGTTTCTGTCCTTAGGTTAGCCTTGTTTTAATACTTTGTCATTGTATATGTTTAACAATATTTTCTGCTGCTTAGCTTAATATGTGCATTGTATTGTAGTGTACTGTAATTAGTAGTGTAAGAACTAAATTTTTTTTTAGCATTTTAGGATCATGCATTATTTCATCAACAGTAGCATAGGTAATTTTGGCCATTTTGAGTGGCTTGATTTGTGTCTATTTTTTGTTTTCTATAACAGAAGGATCAAAGTCTCAAGTTGCACGTCAGAGTCTAAACTATATTCAAGAAATTGGAAATGGCTGGTTTGGAAAGGTGAAAAATCCTCCTTTAATATTGTAGTTCTGCAGTTGAGATTTTATTCCTAAGTAGAGACCTATATTACCATTTAAAATGATATTTATCCAAAGTAATAACGCGACAAGAAAATTGTCTTTAGAACTTAATTTGTATTGCTGTTTGCATGCACTTTGTTTTCCATCTCATTGCTATCTCTCTAATTCAGATGCAGTGCTGCTTAACAAAACATTACTTAAAATAGTCAGAAATTCCACTTCAGTAGACTGAGCATGTAAATCGCTGTTTTAATTTTAGCAGCTTTTTTAGAAAAAGCACTTTAACTCCAATTTTTATTTAAAAAAAATATACATACATTTTTTAAAATGCAGAGGCTTAATATCGCTTGTCAGAATAATTTCTTAAGTGTGGAAGCTTAATTATCAAAGCTTTGGATGTGTTAGCAAAAAAGCCAGAAAACACCCGTAGCCACATGTTTCTAGTGACTTCGTTTTTTCTTTGTGTTGTAATTGAGGTATAACAGGAAACCAGATACTTCCTCTTTAAACGTGACTGAAACTATGTAATGTAGAATTGTTTGTTTTTCAGGTCCTACTTGGGGAGATCTACTCAGGTACTAGTGTAGCGAGAGTAATAGTGAAGGAATTAAAGGCAAATGCAGGTCCCAAAGAACAAGAACGGTTTTTGAGAAATGGAGAACCTTACTAGTAAGTAGCCTCTCATACCTTGGGTAACTTGAAGATAGCCCATGCTACTAATATATACGTAAACCATGGAAAGCTGTCTTGTTCAATATTATATGATATTATATGTCTTCTTTTTTATATGATACTCACCTCTGTTCTTCCTTTTCAGTCTGTTAATATAAAGTAAATGTTGGTAGTTTAAGAAAGGAAAAATACACATTCAATATTGTCAACACTAAATTATCAAAAATTGAGTCAGACATATCCCCCTAGATCATGAGATTTTTAAATAGTGCAGTTTTGTGTTTTTATTGCCTTCCAATTTTTGAGCCTTTAAGAGTCAGGGCTGCCCAGAGGATTCAGGGGGCCTGGGGTCTTCGGCGGCAGGGGGCCCCCGCTGCTGAATTGCCGCCGAAGACCCGGCACTTCGGCGGCAGGTTTCCCCCCCCCCCCCCCGCGGGTCTTCAGGGCACTTTGGCAGCGGGTCCCGCAGTGGAAGGACCCACTGCCGCCGAAGACCTGGAGCGGAAGAAGCTCCGGGGGGCCGGGCCCCGCGAGAGTTTTCCGGGGCCCCCGGAGCAAGTGAAGGACCCTGCTCCAGGGGCCCCAAAAAACTATCGTGGGGGCCCCTGCGGACCCTGGGGCAAATTGCCCCCCCCCCCCTCCCCTGGGCGGCCCTGTTAAGAGTACACTTGGTTTGCATTCTTGGGCTTTTCTCTGCAGGCATGAAGGCTAGAGATTTTTTTTAATTGATGCTGAGATTTTCATGTAGTCACTTGCCTCCAGGAGCTTGAACTTTGAGAGAGAAACCAAATATAGTGAAACTTGTGATAAAATCACAAGAGTTGGCAATGCTTTACGTACTTTATTTTTTTAACAAAGCTTATTTTTAAGCAGCATCTTATCTGTTTTTAAACATTAAACAAATGTTCAATCCAATCAAAGAAGTGATTAGGTTATACAAATAGCTTTTTATCATTGTGTTTGGGTCACTTGCAATTTAACTTGGTGGTGGGGAAAAAAACTAACGTGGAATGGACATGAAGAAGCACTTGAAAAAGAAAAAACTGTTACTAACCTTACCACAACTGTTGTTCTTCAAGATGTTGCTCATGTCCATTCCACGACCTATCCTCCTGCCCCTCTTCAGAGTTAGCTGGCAAGAAGGAATGGAGAGGGTGTGGGGCCGTCTGGGTCCCTTCGACTGGTACATGAACATGGGGCATCAGAGTGTGCTAGAGCCGGCCTGATGGATACCACTGCGGGAAAAATCTCCAGGGATGGTGTGTGCGGCACACGCATACCTAATCTGGAATGGACATGAGCAACACATCTTGAAGAACAACAGTTACAGAAAGGTTAGTAACCGTTTTTTGACATCAGCTCGGATGGTGAAGGCTTGGGATAAACAGCTACTGGTGCTCCCATCCACTTCTAGAGTTGATGCAGTACTGATAGCAACCCAGGGAGCTGACCACGGTGACCAGGGAAGCTCTGGTTCTGATGATTTTGCCCTGAGGTATAAGGAGAGTCTATTTGCTATCAGAGACCTACGTCTCCCTGGAGGACATGTTTGCTCTTCACTATCCACGTTCACCCCTCCGATTAGGACCATCTCTATTCTGGCACATTAATACACCAGAGGAAGAGACCATCTTGATAAGGCAGTGGTATCCATCCCACCTGCCAGCCTTGAGGCACAGACATCGGTATTGTTGGTTCTGCTGGAGATGAGGGATCTGGCTTTCTCTTCAGATGAGTCTGAGGCCCTGCAACTGGGGTGGTTCTGTGCCAGTTGATCCATCCTACTGCTAATATTGGAGACTGTGGGAGCCCTGTTAAGACCCGTGTTCTTTTATTGATGCTGCTTTGTTTCCCTCCTCTGATATTCGGAGGCCGCCTTACCCAATTTGCCAAAAACTGGAGGGCTCTAAATACAGATGAATGAGTATCAGAGATTATTCATGGCGGCTATCTAATTGAGTTTTCTGGTACCTTCTACCCACAAACCCCCTTCCCAGTTCCTTTTCAGGGACCACTCTCATGAGGAGATTCTATTACATTAGGTGAACTTCCTTCTTCTCAGGGAAGCCATAGAAAGGGTTTTACCTCAGCATCAAGGGAAGAGGTTCTGTTCCCTTTACTTCTTGATCCCCAAGAAGAATGGGAAATGGAGCCCAATTCTTGATCTGAGACAGCTGAACAGAAGGACACATTATTTGCAGCTCTTGACATGAAAGATGCATATTTTCACATAGACATCCACCCAGCACACGGGAGGTTCTTTGGTTCCTCTTTGATCAAGAGCATTTTCAATTCAGAGGCCCCTCCTTTGGTCTAGCTACTGCACCCAGGGTCTTTACAATGTTGTTGTTTTTTTCCAGTTGTGCCAGCTTGGGTGAGAAGAGAGGGATTTACAGTCTTTCCTTACCTAGACAACTGGCTTCAGATGGGCAGTTCTTACAAGGTAGTCCAGCAGGCAGCCAGTGTTCTGCTCAACCTTCTGCCTTCCCTGGGTGTCTGTATCAATCATGAAAAATGCATGTTGACCCCCATGAGTTGCATGAGTTTTATAGGGAAGACATTGGACTCGACTATAGCAAAACCATGTCTACCTCTGGAGAGGTTTCTCATACATCAGGTCACTATCAAATCCAGGACATCAATCAGAACTTTCCTTTCCTTGCTTGGCCTCATGTACACATGTGATGCTGTTAGGGAGGCTTCATCCTTGCTGACTACAAGCTTGGCTTCTCTCCATGTACTCACCAGAGAAATGCAACATAAACTGCAAGGGAACAGTTCTGCTTAGCGTTTTAGACTCTCTCGTCTGGTGGACAAAACCAGAGAAGATTTGGGTGGGGATCCCTTTCCTCACACAATTCCTGAGGGCAACCATCATTACTGATGCCTCCCTCTTGAGTTGGGATGCTCACGTGGGCAATCATATGGCACAAGGCATCTGGACCATATAGGAGTCCAGAATGCATGTCACATCACTAGAACTCCGGGCGGTCCACTGAGCCCGCGTTGCCTTTCTCCCACTCATCCAATCCAGACATGTCCAAATAATATCGGACAACATAAAGGTATTTTATGTAAACAAGTGGAGGGAGATCTCTTCCTCTGTGCATAAAGGCAGTCATCCTCTGGAACTGGTGCATCAGCCATCGCATAACACTATCAGCAGCATATTTACCAGGGGTGCAAAACTCCCTAGCAGAGTGCCTGAGCAGACATTTTTCCACAAATCAGAGATTCACAATTTGGTTCTTGACAACGTCTTTGCCCATTTGGGGAACGCTGACCTGGAACCTTTTTGCCTCATGGGAGAACAGGAAACTTCCTCAGTACTTCTCCAGAGCAGCCCTGGGCAAGGGCTCCAAGGCAGATGCCCTACTGGTGTCATGGCAGGGTTGCCTGGGGTATACCTTTCCTCCCAGGCCATTGATACAAGTTCTATGGAAGATCCACCAAGACAGAGCTTGAGTCATCCTGATTGCACCCAACTGGCCGAGACAGTTTTGGTTTACGCATCTGCTTATGCTGTCAGTTCACCCACCCATGAACACCCACACACCGCTGGACCTTCTAACACAGTATAAGGCCAGGTTCAAGCTCATGGCCAGGTATTTGGATGGGCATCAGAAGTAGAGTGCTCATGTTCTAAAAGGGTGAAGTCCATCCTTAACCAAAGGCAGAAAACACTCTATGAGAAGCTGTTATTCCACAGATGGAAGCATTTCTTCTCTGTGGCTCACCAGTGTACCTTGTTTGTGGAATCTGCTGGGATTCCTGCTATCTTAGAGTATCTGCTTACACTTAAGTCTTTGGGTCTTGTGCTCAGTTCTGAGTGTGCATTTAGCAGTGATCAGCGCTTTCCATCCTCTGATGGATAACCATACATATTCACTCATCCTGTCAACTAGATTTCTCAGATCCTTTCAGTTGTAGGAGCACCAGTGTTCTGTATGCTATGTGTAACCTGTATGCTCAAAAGGTCTGTTACACTTCCTCCCCCCCCCCCCTTTTGTCTCCTCTTCCTCTCTAAATACCTGTGAAGTGGCTTTCCCCCTCCCCCTCCCTCCTGGAATGCTTGTAAAATGAATGGGCTGCTTGAACAGCTGGATGATCAGAAGAGCTCCCAGGTAGACAAGGTGTCTGGGACTCTCCCCTGAAGGCCCTTCGCCAGGACCGCCTGGCCAGTGGTTCACCGTTGCATTCCATCGTGCCTAGGGAAGACTTACCTTCATCGCGACGTCCATTGCTGCGCTGGGGGAGACTTACCTTGAAAAATCCTGACATCTCCAGTGCCGTGCCTGTCCTGGGAGCGTGAGTATGCAAGTGTGAGTGTGACCTCCCAGCACTTCTTTTGAGCTTAGCTATCAGTATAATAAAAGTGCTGCTTTCTGCCAAACTCTGGTGGGTCATTAGTCCTCCCTAAGCTTACTAGCTGGCCCAATTTCAGGTAACACTTTCCACCATTGAAATTCGCACCTCAGTGCGACCTCAGTTTTGTTTTATATTTGCTCACTAAGCCCCCCATTGAGTCTCTAGCCACATGCTCTATGGCCCGTCTGTCCATGAAGTTGGCCTTTCTAATAGCCGTAATGTCAGTCAGAAGACATTGGATAGGTCATTGATGTACTGCAACCACTTGAAAAAGACAGCAGTCAAAGTTAGCATTCAGAACACCTTGCTCAGAAAACTGGCCAGCTCAATCTGGGGTGCTTGTGCCCAGGTGCTTAGAACATCAGCCCTTGCCCTCTGCGACTCAAGAGCAGAGTATTGTGCTCCTGTCTGGTGTCACTTGTCTCACATGAGGCTGGTCGATGTAGAGCTTAAAAAAGCTATGTGTATTGTTACTGGGACTTTAAGTGCAACTCCATTGCCATGGCTGCCAATATTTATAACATAGCACCACCCCATATTCGCCGTGAGGGGGCCTCCATCATGCACCAGGTCAAGATCTGTGAGAACAGCGACTTGCCTCTGTATTCAGACCTCATCAACCACCTGCCAGTTCGCCTCTGTTATAGACTTCCTTTATGGTCACTTATGCCTCCACAGGACATGACGATGGAATCCGCTTGGCGTAACGAGTGGTCAGCAACGACAGTCATTAATCACTCTCTCATCACTGACCCAACCAACTGCCTGTCAGGTTTTGACTTGCCAAGGTACCTGTGGTTATCCCTGAACTGGTTTCGGACAGAGCAAGGCAATGGTGCGGCCAGCATTTTCAAGTGGGGTTTCATCCCATGATGTAGATGTGGTCAACTTCAGACTATGTTGCACATCCTTGACAAGTGCCTGCTGACTTACTTCGACAGTGGACTATTGGCTCTTCACTGGCTGATGACAATGCAGTCAAATGGCTGGGCACGCTGCGCATATGCTGAGAGAGTCAGAACAGTCAGTGAGCTGGGAGCACTCATGGCAGACTCACCATATATTATATTCTATAAAGAAAAGATCTCTTTACAACCCCACCCTAGATTCATTCCTAAAGTAGTTTCTGAGTTTCATATGAGTCAGGTAATCCACTTACCGGAATTTTTTTCCGAAAGCCACCTCTCAAGTGAAGAGAGATGGCTGCATTCTCTAGATGTCCAAAGGACTTTGGCCTTTTATCTGCAAAGAACAACGGATGTTAGATAGCTAAACTATTTGTTTACATAACAGAGTGATCAAGGGGTTAAGCTAAATTGACATAGAGACTTTCAAACTAGATCTCAAGTTGTATTACCCTTTGTTACAACTAGCTCATAGTCCCCCCTCCAGAGGGGTGAGGGCTCATTCCATTAGAGGGCTAACTACTCTGGCTGCATTGCTGAGAGACACACTCCTCCGAAAGATGTGTAGGAGAGCTACTTGTAGCAATTTGCATACCTTCCTGAGATATTACGCACTGGTCCAGTCATTAACTGCAAATACAGCTGGGGGGACAGCAGTATTAGTCGACTATCGAATCTGCATCCTCGCACCCATGCCATCTGACTGTTGGCTTATTAATTTCCCATGTGTGGAATACACATAGGGACTATCGCTCAAAGAAGAAATTGAGGTTACTTACCTGTAACTGGAGGTTCTTCAAGATGTGTGGTCCCTATCTGTATTCCACTACCCCCCCCAACCCCATCCCTGCAGATTATTCTGAACTGCAGTAAGAATGGGAAACAGGAGTGGCGTTGGCATGCACCACCTTTATACCCTTGATTCTGAGCACAACGGGAACTACAATGGAGGTGTAGGCCAACTGACAGTGCTGACAAAAAAATTCCTGACTCAGGTGCATAGTGCGCATACATATCCCACTTGTGGAATACAGACAGGAATCACATATCTCGAAGAACCTCCAGTTACAGATGAGTAAACTCCATTTGTTTGGTCTCCTGTTTTGGAGTCCAAGGATACTCGAGAATTGGCTGGAAACTAAAAGCTGAATCTTCATGTGCTTTTCAGGGAGTGGGCAAAAGTGGCTGTCCTGTTTCCACTGCCAGTTCTGGGGGCAGAGGGGGCACTGAGTAACTGGCTGCTTTAAACTACAATGGTTGTACAGTCCCACGGGGGGTACTGGAGCACAGTATGCCCCTGGTATGCCCTTGCATGCTCCCAACACATACACCATGGGGGAGAGGGGAAACGGGATGTAGCAGCATTGTCTCTTTACACCACTTGAGGTTCCTCATGCCAGGAGAATTCTCAGCTGTCCACTTAAGGCATCTTGAAGATTTCCTTGCACTGCTAGAGTATATCAAAGGGGATTTATTGAGTCTGAAGATCTGCCTCTTACACTGTTTCTATGTGGATTTAAATCTGACTTTCAAAAGAGAAAACTGAGATGCATAGTGGATAGTAGTATTCAATCATGTTAGAGCTATTAATGTGTATTGCTGTCTTTCTGACTTAAAATAATCTGTTTGTATTTTATTATAGCATTCTTCAGCATCCAAATATTCTGCAGTGTATTGGGCAGTGTGTGGAAGCCATCCCGTATCTTCTGGTGTTTGAGTTGTGTGACTTAGTAAGTAAACTTAATAGTGAAAATAGTAAATTTAATAGTTTATAGTTAGAAAATACTGTTTTCTTTAGAGTACGTTTTAAGAGGTTTTTGTGAACCTCATTATTGAAACCACGTGTTCATTTTGAAAAATTCCTTGAAGAGTCAAATGAAGGTATCTTAAAAGGTAAATAACATTTATTTACTTTTTTTCATTTGCGGACCACAGAAGCAGTATTTGTTTATACTTAGCTCTCTAAGTTCAGGATTTAACCTCTAGTTTTATTGTGGGACTTTCTAAAGAGGAAAATAATTGTACAGAAAGTAAGCTTTGCCACTTTGTTCTTCCTGGACAACAGAATTGTTAGTATAGCCCATTTTGAAAAAAAACCCTGTTAATTCTATGCATGAATGAGGCAGAAGTCCTGTGGGGGTGAAAGGAGGAAAGGGAAGTGGGGAGTACAGGATCATCTAACTAAAGACTGGTATCGTAATGCATAAGCCCAAGGGAACCGAATAAAGGTTGCATGGGTAACCTTAATTCATACATTTCCTAACTTTTGAGAATTTGATTTTAGTGTTAAAATTCTTTTAATGTCATTTATTAATGTAACTTCTTAAAAAATTAAGAACTTAAAAATTGAAAAAAAAACCCCAAAAAACAAATTCAATAAGGTGGAATTGTGTTAATACTTCATATGGATTTTCATCAGGGTTTGGGATCTTTAGATCCAAAGCATAGTTCTCAGGCTTCTAACTGATAGCATAGAAGGCTGTTGTCTTTCTCTTGGATTTGCCACTAGAGGGACATGGTGATGAGATTTCCCAGTGGGTTTCACAGCAATTTGTTAGACAGTAAAAGAATGTTGAGACTCGGGAATAATAGGTTCAATTTCAGGTTCTGTCGTGAAGGGTTCTCTTATGGTTAACAGACCCTTCTGTCCCTGCCCCTCAATCTCTCCCTGTCCTTCTACTCCTATTTTTCCTGGTTTCGGCCCCTCTTGTTCCTGCGCAGTCGGCTTTCCCCTCTGTTCCTGATCCTATCCTCCCTGCCTCCAACACTCTCTCTTCCCCCTTGCCCCTCGACATTAAAGCCAGGCAGCTTCCTCTTTCTCCAGGCTGCAAGGGTGGCAGCAGGTGGAGCATTGAGAGCATAGAAAAGACAGTCTCCTTCCTTTCAGTTCCAGTTTTTGCTGCCACAGCAGCCATTGGCAGTGGGAAGAGCAGTTGCAGAAAAGGTTCTGCTTAGTCCCTGTAACCCTGGGTTGGAATATGTTCGGTCTCTGTGGGTATTGTGCGTGCAGAGTCTGGTTGAAATGTAGATGCTGTTAGGAAATGGAGCATACAAAGTGAAAAACAGAATCTTTGGAGAATCTAGCTGCTTAACTCTAGCTAGCCTCTTCTGAGCATGTGGAAACTGAGATTTCAGAGGCTTATAAACTGGCCAAATGTAAGCATATTTTTATTGGCACATCCCTAATGCCAGTGTGACCTCTTTGTCAAACTTCAGTTCCCTGCTCCAAAACATGGAAAGTTAGAGCTTCTCAGATGCTTTTTTTACTCAATTTTTTTAATATGGGCAAAGCAACTTATTTTCCCCTAAATTTATTTTTGGAAATGTTTGAACCATTTTACCATAAATTTCCCAGAAAAATTCAGCCTGAGGCATATACCAGGTTGAAATTTTCTATGCCCAAATGGCTAATTTGGCAAAGTTGCAAGCAACTGAAAACAACTGTGTAATGGACAAGGAGCTGCTATGTAATAATTGAAGAATACTGAGATGTAACAATTTTATGAACAATCTGTGACCTTGTCAGTGAAGTCAAGTTGTTGTATATTGGGTTCTAAGACTTTCCTGTGTGAATTTATTGATTTAGTTTAAGAGACTGGGGAAGAACAAACAGGAAGGCAACACAGTAGCTGCCTGTTTAAGCAACCTCTGACAAAACACTTCCGGGGTTGGGGCCAATTACAGAACAATGCTATATTTCTAGGCCCCTGGCCAAAGTGACACAGCTGTTCTATCAGTATTCTGAATGAAGAGACCAAAAGAACAGTAAACCGTTAAAAAGCCCTTCTGAGGAAATGGGGAGGTGGTGGTGGTGGAGAGGAGTCCGTTGTCAGCAGCTGTCAGGGGGACAGGTTGATACAGAGAGGCTCTGTAGAAGAGTCTGAAAGAGTTGGATTTTTCCCCCCCAGCTTCCAGGGAATGGTAAGCCTTGCAGACAGATGGACAGGCAAACATAGGGATTGGCTTACTGGTTTTTGAGATCTATTTTTTCTGAAATGCTTTTGTTTTAAATAAATACTTTGCTTTAAGAAAGCTGTGTGGTCACTGGTTACCACTGTCATTCTTTCTAGAGAAAAGAAAACAGCAGGTGCTGAACATAAGTCAGACCTGCTGAGGAATTACAATTAATCACTGGGGACTGCAGCCAGTGGGAGAACCATGCAATTCCACCTCAAGATAGAGGTGACTGCTTGAGGCCTAGTACTTCAGTGGTACACTTCAGACCAGAAGGGGTCAGAGGTGTAGTTACTTGGGAATTGTGACATACAGTACTTATAAAAATAAAACAAAAAACCCAACTATGTTTGGATGAGTTTAAAGACTAGCTATAGAACCAACTCTTTTTAAAGGATTGTGGTTTCAAAGAATTCTTAAAGCAGGATTTCATTGCAAAATGTGTGAAGACAGAAATAGACTCAAAGGACATACTGACTGTTACACTTGCATTTTGCTGCCATCTAGAGCTAGCTAGGCAGTTCAGTTCAATGCTTTTTTAACGTAATTTGAAACTGAATTGTGTAAGTGAGGATGTGATTTGCTTAGTGAACTAAATTTTAGATTCTGTGTGTGTTCACTGGCAAGGTAAGTAAACCAGATGCATATGTCCATATATACACTGTCTTTGGGATATAATCCACATATCAAATTAAAACAATTGTCTAATCATAAATTTAATGCAAGCGTTAGAAAAAAATTACTGTTCTAAAAGACTAATTCTATAGCACGATGAAAATATCAAATATTTCAAACTTTATGAAATTAGCAATTGAAAACAGGGCAGAAGAAGAGATTATAATGAAGGACCCGGTGTACCCATAATAGAAAAGCTACATGATTGCTTTAATTGTAAGTAATTATACTGATTTAAAACAAAGGATTTATACTACACTTCTTGTAAAAGCAGATGTGGATAGAATAGTAACTTGTACTGTAGACCTAATTTTGATGTCCAGATTATTTAAAGTAATTTGTTTTAAACAGGAATGGCGGCTGCTTTTTTTTTTTTTTTGAACAATCCTTATTTAGTAAGTTCTCCATTGCCACATCATTCATCATGCAGTATTAGATGAAAATAACATGTTAGTAACCCTTTTCATAACCTATATGTCCATGACACTATGCATGAATGCCTAGGAAGGAGTACTATAGAAAGGGATCTGGCGATCACAAGCTAAATATGAGTGAACAGTGTAACACTGTTGCAAAAAGAGCAAACGTTCTGGGATGTATTAGCCGGAGTGTTGTAAGCAAGACACGAGAAGTACCGTAATTCTTCCGCTGTACTCAGCACAGGATAGGTCTCTACTGGAGTATTGCGTTCAGTTCTGGGCGCCACATTTCAGGAAAGATGTGGACAAATGGGAGAAAGTCCAGAGAAGAGCAACAAAAATGATTAAAGGTCTAGAAAACCTGACCTATGATAGAAGATTGAAAAATTAGGTTTGTTTTAGTTTGGAGAAGAAAAGACTGAGAGGGGACCATAACAGTTTTCAAGTACATAAAAGGTTGTTACAAGGAGGAGGGAGAAAAATTGTTCTTGTTAACCTCTGAGGATCGGACAAGAAGCAATGGGCTTAAACTGCAGCAAGGAAGGTGGTTTAGGTTGGACATTAGGAAAAATTTCCTAACTCTCAGGGTGGGTTAAGCATGGAATAAATTGCCTAGAGTGGTTGTGGAATGAACACCTGTTAGGGATGGTCTAGATAATACTTAGTCCTGCCATGAGTGCTGGGGCTAGACTAGATGACCTCTCGAGGTCCCTTCCAGTCCTACGATTCTTAACGTGTGCATTCATATAACGTACAACCAGTTAAGATCTTTGAGTAAACTAATTCTAGTGACATTTCAACCTAAGTATGAATATAAGTGTATGCTGCATTCCTGGCTGTGTTCCAAATGAGTCATTATGTAGGAGTATCTTACCTTCTGCAGGACTGGAGCAGTGTGCACACCCAGCATTGTTGTAGGATATGCCTATAAAAGACTACAAAGACTATAGCACCATAGTTACGTCAGCATATCTATGCTGGCATAGCCCCATAGTGTAGATGCAGTCTACACTGACAGAATGTGTTTTTCTGTTGGTGTATGAATACCACTTCCCCGGAAATTAACTGTTGATGGATTCCCTCTTCTGTTGGCATAGCTACAGTTACACTGCGGGTTATGTTGCCATAGCTACGTTGGCCAGGGGTCGGTTTTGTTTCACACCCTTGACCAATATAGCTATGCTGATATAACTTTTCAGTGTAGACCAGGCCCTAGATACCTTACAAGCTCATCTTGAATTCAGTTAAAACAGCTGTTTCTGCATAAGCCATTGGCATTTGTACTTTAATCTAGTCCTTCCCAGCAGAATTCCGATAACTGACATTTATTTCCACAATATACAAAAATAAACTTACTAAATAGTAAATTGAGCTTCATTTTCTTTTACTACTAAGTCATTGTTTGCCCAAACCCTTACTGAAAATGAATCACTAAAATGTTTTGAGTTGATAAGGTATTGTTTGGCTTGGTATTGTTTTCTGTGTACCTTTTATTATCACCTGCCTATTGACAATGTTAGTTGATGCTGAGACCTTTTCTTTGCTTAGCATAAATCTCTAATCAAGAGTTTATAGATATCATTTGCACTGACTTTCATTTTTTGGAAATGAACCAGATTGATATATATGAAGTTTAGAGGACTGCAAGTACCAGTGTTTTGAAAGACGAAACTTGATCATGCACAGTCTTTAAAGATCAGCAGCTGCGAAGGGCTTAGTTTTGTTTACCATCTCTTTTCCTGGAAGATATGTTTGTGATTAGTCCTAAAATGATAAATACCAGACACATATTTGGATTTAATAACAATTTTATTGCAGCTTAGTGTTGAAGTTGCGACTTCATATCTTTATAAACAAGACAAATGTATTTTTGTGCTAGAAATGAAACTTCAAATGGTCACCTTAAAATGTAGGTGATACTGGCTCAGTGGATTACAGAACTGTAGTTGGGTTAGTATTATATATTGCTATGAAGGACACAGTTTCCCCTTTATACCAGCTCTTCATCCAATCTGCATTCCCCCTTCCCAGCTCAGCAGGCTCCTTGCCCACCCTTCCATATCCCATCTCATCTCCCTTCCTCCGCAGCTCCCAGTCTGTCTTTGTAGGCTCCTTGTCTCAGTATACTCCCTTCACTCTCCCTGGTCTATTTTTTTTGTTCCCTTTATATTGAAATCAGGCTGGTTTGTCCTCCATGCTGCCTGAGGTCCAGCTGGAGAGAGTCATTGAGAGTAAAGGAGAAGCAGTGCCCATCCCAGAGTGGCCATTACAGGGAAAGACCCCTGCTTGGTTCTAGAGTCCTGCAACCTAACTCAAATCTGATTGCAAGTGTTGAGTCAGGTGGGAAAACAAGTAGACCCCATCTAGTTCGTATGGTGGTGGCTGCGTGCCCTGCTGGCTGCTGACATCTTGCTATGTTGCGTGCACTGCAGAGTGAGTGTGCTGAGGAGTCTCAGCACCTCTCTCTCTCTCTCTCTCTCTCTCTCTCTCTCTCTCTCTCTGCAGTACACACAGTGCAGCAGGGGATGGTGGATGGGAGGAACAGGGCATGCAGCCACCACTGGGACAACCCCATGGGCAGGAGGTGACAATGGCACTGACTTAGGTTCATGGGGAAGAGTTGAGTCATGTGGGCTTGGGTCTGGGCTGGGCTTAAAAATTAGTCCCCAGCAGAGCTCTACTTTGCTCCTGTAGCATGCTCAGTCGTTATGTAGTGGTGCATGTGCAGTCTGGTCAATGCTAGAAGCTGAGAGAGGCTCAAATATGCTCAGCGCAAATGGAATCTTATAGAAGTGTAGGGCTAGAAGGGACCTTGAGAGGTCATCTAGTCCACACACACCCATGTTAAGGCAGGACTGAGTATACCTAAACCATCTGTGGCAGGAGTTTGTCTAAACTCTTTTTAAATTCTTGGTAACCTATTACAATACTTAACTTTGCTTATAGTTAGAAATTTTTTCCTAATCTCTTCCCTAAATCTCCCTTGCTGCAATTAAAGCCAATTACTTCTTGTCCTACCTTTAGTGAACATAGAGAACAATGGATCACAGTCCTTAACACATTTGGAGACTATCAGGTTCTCCCTGCAGTCTTCTTTTTTCCAAGATAAAACGTATTCAGTTTTTTAAACCTTTCCTCATAGATCATGTTTTCTATACCTTTAATCATTTTTGTTGCTCTCCTCGTTCCTACATTTTTATTTCATCTTTCTCTTGCTCCTATTGTATTTCTAGAACCTATTGCCTTTTATGTCCCTTGCTAGTTGTAATTCATTTAATGCTTTAGCCTTTCTGATTTTTGTCCCTACATGCTCGTGCAATTCTTTTGTACTTGTCTTTAGTAATTTCTCCATGTTGCCACTTTTTGTAGGATTCTTTTTTTATTTTCAGGTCATTAGAGCTCCTGATGCAGCCATGTAAGCCTCTTACTGTTCTTCATATTTTTCCTTCACATTATGATAGTTTGCTGTTGTGCCTTATATATTGTCACTTTGAGAATCTGCTGGCTCTCCTGAACTTCTTTTTCCCTTAGATTTTGTTCCCATGGAACCCTACCTACCAGTCCTCGGAATTTGTTAGTTTGGTTTTTTGAAGTGCTTTGAAGATTTTAGCTGCGAAAATCAAAGAAGTCTCTACTTATCACGTGAATTGCAGTTTTTCAAAGTCTTGTAACTTGGCCAAATTTAGGCACATTTTCAATGGGTGGCAAAGTCACATACCTGACACATAAGCTACACCCTGCCAAATTTCAAGTCACTGATCCAAAGCATATGGTACAGAGCTGTTTTAAAAAAAATGGTCCCCAGAATTTAAGATGGACAAAACATATTTTTACCTGCGCTTCCTTCTTGGAAACAACTGAGCCATTTTGGCTGAAATTATTTGGAAAACTTCAGCCAGAGGCAGACACCTGGGCATCTAAAATTTCAGCCCAAGTCGTTGGTCTGGCAAAGTTATAAATAACTGAAACAGGAACTTGTAATGGGAAGAATTGGGCAGGCTTAGTAGGTGGTGCTGCCAGCCCCACCTGAAATGAATTACTCTCTGTGCTTTTTACCTGTTTGTTGAATTGAATCTTATTGTGGTATACCAAAAACTAGCACTGCAAAGCCTGGTGCTGGTAACTCTCTAAATCCAAACATAGGAGCTATAGTGTCATTTTGGAGAGATTTAGACTTTCACCTTTATTACTGGATACAATTAATGTATTCTTGCTTCTAGAGACTTTTGATAAACTGGTTAATTTTGTTTGAATGTTTAAGAACACGTTAATTATTGTAAACTGTCTTCTCAATTGCAAAATGACTCTGTTTCTAGCAGAGTTTATGGTAAGGACTTTACCATTTTTATATGATTTCCTTTATTACATCTGGTCCAAACTCAAAAACCAAATCAGATGGAGCCCTCCTATGGACTTATTCACCTGTGTACCATTTATTCACAGTATCACCTAGGTTCCATCCACATGCTGCCCTCCTGTGGTACCTGAATTCTCAGACTAGGAAGGTGGCAAATAAGGCATGCAATTGACACTGAAAGACCTGGCCAATTGGGGATCACTTGTCTTTCCCCACTTCCAAGGTCAGCTCTGCTGGTTTGCTGAATGTTGTCTTTAGATGGCTTCACACCAATCTCTTTGTGTGAAAATCAAGCCATATTTTTCATTTTAAGTATTATTGCTGTACATTATATACATATGAAAAAGTGATCTAGTGTTAACTACTGAATGACTTGAAATGAAATACCCTTAAAAGAAAAGTATCATATGCCTTAGATGCCTTCTGTAAGAATACCTATAGACACTTGAAACTTGATGAGGAGACTCTTTATTAAGCACGCACTTATTTTTAAATACTAATAATAACCTCGTTGACTAATGAGGACCAAGTAATGTCTTGTTGCTTCTTAATTAAGTATCTGGGTGCAACCAGTGTAAGAGACAGTTGATAAGAATTTCCATCTTGTTTTACAGGGTGACCTGAAAACCTATCTCTGCAATGAGCAGGAGCATATTAATGGAGATTCACAAATAATGCTGCTACAGAGAATGGCGTGTGAGATCGCTGCTGGACTTGCCATAATGCATAAACATAATTTTGTGCATAGGTATGCTTTCCAAATAAATAAGAATGTTTGTTATGCTGCACTCTAAAACTCATGCAAACTTTTCTTTAAGTGTCGTGATTGAAATAAAAGCAATATGTATCAAAGTAAGAAGAGATTTTATAAGGTATGATTCTGAATCAGTTAGAAGATAGTTTCCTTCATTAAGAAGAGTTGATTTGTATTCATTGAGTTGGAAACTAAATTGTAGTATTTAAATCCTATAACTCATAACTGATGAAATGCTGCAAAACTAGACGCCAAGTGGCGAAGTAGATGGGTACGTCTTCACTACCCCCCGTATCGGCGGGTAGCAATCGATTTATCCGGGATCGATATATCGCGTCTCGTTAAGACGCGATATATCGATCCCCGAATGCGCTCACCGTCGACTCCGGAACTCCACCAGCGCGAGCGGCGGTAGCGCAGTCGACGGGGGAGCCGGGGCCGTCGATCCCGCGCCGTCTGGACCCCAGGTAATTCGATCCAAGATACTTCGACTTCAGCTACGCGAAGTTGCGTATCTAGGCTCGATTTCCCCCCCCCCCCCCCCAGTGTAGACCAGCCCAATGTCTCTGCTACCATGTGGAAGAACTAGTTGTACAAACAACTTGCAAAAAAATTGCAAAAATTTGCAAAAAAATTGAGTTTTGGTGATGGACATTCCTCCATCACCTGGTTGAGCTCCGGTGCATTGCTGTGATATATGAAGAAAGTATGTAATGGTTGTATTCTGCAGATGATCCCTGTATCCACTTTATGGGTCAACAATTGCTGAAGTTGACTGTCTGAGCAAGAATTTCAGAATCATTTTGTCTTAATGAATTTCCCCAAGATTTAGCATCTATTTAAATAGTATTGTCAACGAAGCTTATTAAATCTCATGATTCCAGACACTGCATACTGTCAAATCTTACTACATACCTCAAATCTTAATCCTAAAAATGCCAGTTTATAGTGCAATAGAAAATATATATGTCCCAAAACAGCATGGCCCAACTAGAGAATAATTGGAAGTAACTTCAAGGTAATTGCTTTCATGTCATTTCAAAAATTGCTGTCACTTTTTTAAAATCACAGGTTAAGTGCAAGACTTAGCTATAGAGCTGTATACTTTATTATGAAAGCTCTTAAAACTTAGAGCTTTAACTTGAATGCAACCATTAATCAGTTTCATTACTAAAATGGATTAAACTGGTTAAGATTGCATTGCAAGGTGAAAGGTTTGCATTGGATCCAATTCTTTTTGCCATTTTTTTTGTTTGTAGGGTGAGGAGGGTGAGGTTAATTGGTCTTTGAGCCAAATTCAGCTTCAGTTTAAGCAGGTGCAATTCCACTTAATTTACAACAGACTTTTATAATATTTTCTTCAAATTACATTTTTACTCAGTTATCAGAGTTGAATAGCTAGAGTTTCAAAAGATTATATGAAGTAATCTGTGAAAGTGATCTATTCTGATTTTTTTTAATTTTGGAAAAAGTAATATGGAATTTTTCCTTTCCTTGCTGGCTGAACTGCATCTAGTGCAGGAAATAGTGTTTGAAAGTGGAACAGTGGAGGTGTCAAACTGAAGAAACTTTCATCCATGTATGATGAAACTAAATACAAGGGAACATCTTAAGAAACAAGATTAATTGAGGAGAGACTTGCTCCTGTGTTTATTAGTCGTACATTCTGAAATAGCAAATCTGGCAGTCTTCAAGTCCTGTCTATGATTCTGTAGCTGTAGTTCTAACATAACACACCATTCCCAGCCTTCATTGGCCAGAAGCCTGGGACTTTCTGTTCCTTTCAAGATTTCCCATGCAACATGTTGCTTAAATGCCACTGGACCAATTCAACCCTGAATTTGAGGTGCTTCCATTGGTGTATTGGCAGTGTTATAAACAGCATGTGTAGCTCAAACATGTGTCTTAAAATAAAGACAAACCTAGAAAATAGAAACCACTTTTTCTCTCAGTGAGTAAAGTAAGCCTAAATGTAAAGATGGCTGTGAATGTAAATCTGTTCCTCTGCTTATCTGATCTTTTCTACATGCTGAGAAAAGTAGGGGTTATTGAATTACACAACTCAAATAAATGGATGGGTGTCACAACTGTTACAGGAATATGATGAATATGCATTTTAAAGTTAGGGGTCATTTGATACTTGATTTTTTTTTTCCTAGTCTGTACCTGTGTGTCAGAATTAGTGAGGCATAGATAATTTGTAAGTTCATTCATACTACCAATGATATTACATAGTTGATGCCAACTGCTGACTTGATCTATGGAAGTACACAGTTTGTAAAATGTCAGGTTTGTCTTAAGTACTTTCCCATTCCTATCTTATGACCTACAGGAAGTCTGTCTGTTTTAAATTATACATTGTACCTGGCTTGTGTGTCTGTGTTTTTTGCTTACATTGAAATACATTGTCTAATGAAACATTTGAAATAATGGGATTTCTTTTCATTTTAACCCTTTTTGGTTTTATTGCTCTTTGATCTCCTCAGGTCAGGGATCATCTTTTTTACTTTAAGTGTTAAACACATTGTGAGTGCTCCTGGAAAGAATAATAAAATACTTAAAGTAAATAATAGATGACAATTTTTAAAATAATTTCAACGTTGTATTTAATGTACAGGCCCATACAGATTATCTTTATTTAAACTGCTTTGTGCACATATGTTCGTTAGTTTTACCAATATAGAATGTTACTCTTATCACCCAGGCAGATACATCAATTTATGAACAGACTTTCTTTTTCCCTGCTATCTGTACATCTAACATCTCTTGGCTTCAGAACAGAGCACTAGATACCAAATCTACTTGAAAGTGTTAACTATGGCTTAATCTTTTTCCAATGGAAAGAAAACTGTAAACAAGCTGGTTGTCTGAAAAGCAGCCCTGTGTTAACTATTGCTTTGATGTGGAGATATTGGAATGGGAATTACCTTGCAGTTGACGTTTTTGGATATGAGGAAACTATTAAACTGGTTGAACAGGAACTACTGAGGGCCAGCTGGAGTGACTTCAGGAGGGAGATGAATGAAGGGAGTAGTAAATATGAAAGGTGGTGTGGTTTAATTTGTACTCAGTGTCTCCTCCTTTTACTAATTGGGATTTTGATCATATAAAAATAGATCTAATTCATTTTTATTAACATTTGTAGAGAACCTCTTTATTAATGGTAATAGGTCTGTGGACAAGATTATGGCAAGAGGTTTGATTTAGGTGGAGTAATGTAACACTTGAATTGGTGCTCCTGAAGATAGGCTAGTAGTTCAGGCAGAGTTCAGGCAAGTGCTGTGCAAGTTCCCGACAAAGCTTTACCAGTACATCTCCGTCCTGACCTGAAATTCCCTTGCTATTCCAGTCCTGTGTTCTTTTTGATCAGACTGTCAGTGTGCCAAATTATGTGGTGATTCTATGTGTGTAAATGTTCACTAAAGACAGATCTGAAATGACCAAATTTATTTTTGTTTGTGACCTAAGAAAGTACTATGCCTTGTTCTCCAGTAGTGGCATATGTCTTGAGGATGCCTTTTGCACATACATGAGCATGTTACGTTTCTGGTTGTTTGAGAGAGCAAAAGACCCTAAATGTACCAAAGCAAAATCCTTGCTCCCCTTTCCCAAAAAAAAGATGTGGCATGCTTCTTGAGCTCTAACCACAGACTGTGATTACTAAGAGTTAAAAATAGAACACAAGGCATCCATTTTTCAGATAAGGTAGTCAGGTGCCAAAGGCATGTGTATATTTGGATACTTTAACAGAGCTTTTGGTTCAGTCTCTTCAGCATCCCAAGTAGTGCTTAAACTGTGGATTTTCATGACTGGGATGGTGGGAGAGCACTCAATGAATTATTTAGTATTTGCATGTTAATACTTTATTTTAGTTTGGTAGTACCAGTGGTAGATCCAAAAAGTATAATGTTCCCAAAACCTTTCTGGGAGGTATTACTGATCCTCAGCCTGAGCTGACTCACAGTATTCTTTGCTTGCAAGAACTTAAAAAAATTAAGGGCCATGATTGCTTCAGTTTAGAGGGTGCGGGGGAAATAACTTGGCACCAGAATATTTTGAAGATGTGTATATGCAGCAAAATACCATATTTTTCTGGCTAGTTCCAAAACTGGAATACTTCTAATAATAGGAATTTCCATTTATTCTAATGTTTGTTCCCAGGGTTTGCACTGTAGTCCTGGTAGTTGTGAGAAGAATATGCATATGTTCATGCATTTTGTTTGGATAACTGGTCAAGGTTATCACAGTTGCTTCAAGGTCATAAGAACCTTGAGCAAATTGATTCTTCACTATCAAGTGAAGAAAAACACTATTTTTAGTGCTCTCCCAATTTCTTGCCATCTTCTGGATCCAGTTCAGTAACCAGCTGGTATAGTAATACAAACATTGGAAAAGATAACTAGGATCAGAGGCAGTGACAATGCACTGCCAGTCATAAGTGGTGCAAGGCTTAGATCAGGATGCATCCTGTCAAGGCCTAGTAACTTAGGTTAAGCCAAACACCTGCCCTGTATTTAATAAACAGCATCCTGTCCTAATAGGACTAATGTAGAAACTAAGTGGCAGGTGGGCATTGTGCTTAGAATTCTTATCTGAACAAGCAAGGACAGAAATCAAGAACTTAAATGATGTTAAGCTGGCCATCACCACCATCTCCTATCTATTCAAATCTGTCCACCTTGCACAATCTCAACAAGACAGCCAGTTGATTGAGACAAACGGTCCTCCCAGATGAATGGTAATTTAGCTGGTAGGTCTTTTAACAGATTTGCATCATCTGGAGATCTCTGTCACTAGACCTGTTCTTAACCTGGGTACAAGATTGTCCAGAGGTTTTTTTTGCAGTAGTTGCTGCAAGCCATTGATGGTTAACAATAGTTTATCTAGTAAGGTTTCAGTCTGAGATATTTTTCCCTTTCACAGCTGCACTTATTCTGTTGGTTCCCAAAAAGATGGATAATATCAGTGGGATTCCATTTTCAGATTGTAGCCCTGGTTATGAAGTATTCTTGCAACATAACTGCATGTCTAAGTGCAAAAGAAAGACAGTCCAACTTTCCTTGTTTTCTTACATAATCTTTCTGGTGGGAAAAGTTGTTACGATGACCATTTCAAAGGTATAATGTATGAAGTAGGGCCAGGAACAAAATGGTGGCATTCCAAATTATTTATTGAATGAAATACTCTGTTGCCACTCCAAGACTTCCTACTAGCTCTGGATAAAGGACTAGCTGTTGAAGATTTTTTCTATAGTGATCAGTAGCAACGCTGATAGGACTAATTTTCTCAGGGTTACCTTTAGCCATTGGAGCTGTAGTGGCCGCACTGCTGTGTGGAGACGAAATATGCTCATTGGGATCCTGGAGCTCTTAATATATGATGCATGGACTCAAGATGCTTGCAAAATACTCAAACCCATTTTATAATAAAGCAAACACTATAAAACACGATGAGAGGAGAATGTCAGAAGCTAATCAGACCGCATTTAACAGAGTTTGGTTCTTTCAACTAGGTTCCTTCACTTCTCAATACTTCCTCTGTCGCAGCTTCTATCAGACTGAGGCTGTGTCTATACTATAAGCTAGAAGTGTTATTTCCCCAGCTTGTGTTCACATACTCACTCTAGCTCTCATCAAGCTAACACAAGGATAAATAGCATAGGTGGTGGCAGCAGTCACAGCTGAATCATGACACACGCAAACCTATTTGAAAGTGGTAGGTATGTACTTGGCATAGCCTAGCCAGGCTTCTGCTGCCGCTTCCTATGCTACTGGGGCTGTGCTACTATTTATACTTGAGTTAGCTGGATGAGAGCTAGTACACGTTTGTGTATACAATCACACCCCTAGCTCGCAGTATAGAGGTAGGCTGAGAGTCCTCTGGTAACAGTTCTATGAAGTGTTTCCCACTACGCACCAGTTTTAAAGGGGTGTACTCTTTCCCAGAGAGTGCAAAACACAGAAAAAGGAGACAATACAAGAGTAGAATTATGTTGGCAAGTGCCTTGATAGGCAAAGAAAATAGAGAATTAGAATTTTGGGTTACTACTGTCAGAGAAAACTGTAGAGGGATATTTCCCAGTCCCACAATCCTTATACTGCAAGAATGCAACTAGTTAGCTTGAGACAGATAATATGATGCATTTTATTATAGAAATGTAGGGCTGGAAGGAACCTCAAGACTCATCTATCCCACCCCCCCCTGCAATGTGGCTAACCTGTTCTTAAAAACGCCCATGGGCAGGGATTCCACAATCTCCCTTGGCAGTATTTAACTAAGTATTTAACTAAGATACTAGGAAAAACTTTCTAATTATAAGCAAACTTAAATCTCCCTTTCTGCAGTTTGAGCAGATCATTTCTTGTCTTACCTTCAGTGGACATGAAAAACAATTGCTCACTGTTCTCTCTGTAATAGTCCTTAACATATTTGAAGACTGTTGTCAGATCCCCACCATAGTCTTCTTTCCTCAAGACTAAACATGCCTCGTTTCACTTTTCTGCATAGGTCAGGTTTTCTAAACCTTGTATCTTTTTTGTTGCTCTCCTCAGCACCCTCTAATTTGTGCATACCTTTCCTGAAGTGTGGTGCCCAGAATTGGACACACCACTCAAACTGAGTAAAGGGAATAATTATGTCCCATGTCTTGCATATGACACTCTAGTTAAAAGACCCCAGAATATTAGCTTTTTTCACAACTGCATTTTATTAGCTCATATTCAATTTGTGATCCACTATAACCCCCAGATTCTTTTCAGCAATGCTGCTGCCTAGTTAGTTATTCCCCATTTTGTATTTTATGCATTTAATCTTTGCCTTCCTAAGTGTAGTACTTTGCACTTGTCTTTATTTAATTTCATCTTATTGATTTCAGACTAATTTTCCAATTTGTCAAGGTGTTTTGAATTCTAATCCTGCCCTCCAAAGAGCTTGTGACTGTTCCCAGCTTGGTGTCATCCACAAATTTTATCTATTATCCAAGCCATTAATGAAAATATTGAATAATACCAGACCCAGGATAGACCCCTGCGGGACCCCACTAGAAATGTCTTCCCAGTTTGACAGTGAACTGTTGATAACTGTTCAGTATGGTCTTTCAACCACTGGTGCACCCACCTTGTAGTAATTTCATCTAGACCATATTTCACTAGTTTGCTTATGAGAATCTCATGCAGGACTGACAAAAGCCTTACTAAAATCAAGATATATCACCTCACAGCTTCCATCCTCCATTAAGCCCATAACCCTGTCAAAGAAGGAAATAGGTTGGTTTGGCATAATTTGTTCTTGATAAATCCATGCTCTTTATTCCTTATAACTCTATTATACCCTAGGCGCATACACATTGATTGTTTATTGTTATGTTCCAGTATCTTTCCAGGTATCAAAGTTAGGCTGACTAGTCTGTAATTCCCTCAGTCCTCTTTGTTCCCCTTTTTAAAGATAGGTACTATGTTTGCCTTTCTCCAGTATGCTGGGACTTTCACCTATCCTCCATGAGTTCTTGAAGATAATTGCTAACAGTTCTGAGGGTATGTCTACACTACGAAATTAGGTCGAATTTATAGAAGCCGGTTTTATAGAAATCGGTTGTATACAGCCGATTGTGTGTGTCCCCACATAAAATGCTCTAAGTGCATTAAGTCGGCGGACCGTGTCCACAGTACCGAGGCTAGTGTGGACTTCCGGAGCATTGCACTGTGGGTAGCTATCCCACAGTTCCCACAGTCTCCGCCGCCCATTGGAATTCTGGGTTGAGATCCCAATGCCTGAATGATGCAAAACAGTGTCGCGGGGGGTTCTGGGTACATGTCGTCAGGCACCTCCCTCTCCGTCAGAGCAACGGCAGACAATCGATTCGCACCTTTTTACCTGGGTTACCTGTGCAGACAACATACCACGCCAAGCAAGGAGCCCGCTCAGCTCAGCTCACGGTCACCATATGCCCTCTGGGTGCCGGCAGACGTGGTACTGCATTGCTACACAGCAGCAGCTAATTGCCTTTTGGCAGTAGACGGTGCAGTATGACTGGTAGCCTTCATCGGCGATCTGGGTGCTGGCAGACGTGGGGCTGGCAGATGTGGGGCTGCATTGCGCACAGCAGCAGCCCCTTGCCTTTTGGTAGAAGATGGTATATTACGACTGGTATCCGTCGTCATCGTACTGCAGTGGCTGTCAATCATGGGCACCTGGGCAGACATGCTCAGTCCTATCGAACTGTCTTGATGATGATGGCTATCAGTCGTAGTATGCTATTTTCTGCCAAGCGCCCAGTATTTTCTGCCAAGCACCCAGAAGATGCCGAGGGCTATCAGTCATGCTGCACCGTCGTCTGCCAGCTTAAGATGTAAAAAATAGATTTGTTCTGTATTCATTTGCTTCCCCCTCCCTCCGTGAAATCAACGGCCTGCTAAACCCAGGGTTTTGAGTTCAATCTTTGGGGGGGCCATTCTGTGTGACAGTTGTTTGTGTTTCTCCCTGATGCACAGCCACCTTTGTTGATTTTAATTCCCTGTACCTGTATGCCATGTCGTCACTCGCCCCTCCCTCCGTCAGATACTAGTTTCGCGCCTTTTTTCAGACCAGACGCCATAGCACTGGGATCATGGAGCCCGCTCAGATCACCGCGGCAATTATGAGCACTATGAACACCACGCGCATTGTCCTGGAGTATATGCAGAGCCAGGACATGCCAAAGCAAAACCAGGACCAGCCGAGGAGGCGATTGCAGCTTGGCGACGAGAGTGATGAGGAAATTGACATGGACATAGACCTCTCACAAGGCACAGGCCCCAGCAATGTGGAAATCATGGTGTTACTGGGGCAGGTTCATGCCGTGGAACGCCGATTCTGGGCCCAGGAAACAAGCACAGACTGGTGGGACCACATCGTGCTGCAGGTGTGGGACGATTCCCAGTGGCTGCGAAACTTTTGCATGCGTAAGGGCACTTTCATGGAACTTTGTGACTTACTTTCCCCTGCCCTGAAGCGCCAGAATACCAGGATGAGAGCAGCCCTCACAGTTGAGAAGCGAGTGGCGATAGCCCTGTGGAAGCTTGCAACGCCAGACAGCTACCGGTCAGTCGGGAATCAATTTGGAGTGGGCAAATCTACTGTGGGGGCTGCTGGTGATATCAAGGGTAGTGACTCTGGGAAACGTGCAGGCCATAGTGGATGGCTTTGCTGCAATGGGATTCCCAAACTGTGGTGGGGCGATAGACGGAACCCATATCCCTATCTTGTCACCGGAGCACCAAGCCACCGAGTACATAAACCGCAATGGGTACTTTTCAATGCTGCTGCAAGCCCTGGTGGATCACAAGGGACGTTTCACCAACATCAACGTGGGATGGCCGGGAAAGGTACATGATGCTCGCGTCTTCAGGCACTCTGGTCTGTTTCGAAAGCTGGAGGAAGGGACTTTCTTCCCGGACCAGAAAATAACCGTTGGGGATGTTGAAATGCCTATCGTGATCCTTGGGGACCCAGCCTACCCCTTAATGCCGTGGCTCATGAAGCCGTACACAGGCAGCCTGGACAGTAGTCAGGACCTGTTCAACTACAGGCTGAGCAAGTGCCGAATGGTGGTGGAATGTGCATTTGGACGTTTAAAAGCGCGCTGGCGCAGCTTACTGACTCGCTCAGACCTCAGAGAAAAGAATATCCCCATTGTTATTGCTGCTTGCTGTGCACTCCACAATATCTGTGAGAGTAAGGGGGAGACATTTATGGCGGGGTGGGAGGTTGAGGCAAATCGCCTGGCCGCTGATTACGCGCAGCCAGACACCAGGGCGGTTAGAAGAGCACAGCAGGGCGCGGTGCTCATCAGAGAAGCTTTGAAAACGAGTTTTGTGACTGGCCAGGCTACGGTGTGAAACTTCTGTTTGTTTCTCCTTGATGAACCCTCCGCCCCACCCCCACCCGGTTCACTCTACTTCCCTGTAAACCAACCACCCCACCCTCCCCTCCCCCCTTCGAGCACCACTTGCAGAGGCAATAAAGTCATTGTTACTTCACATCCATGCATTCTTTCACACAACTAGGGGGATAATTGCCAAGGTAGCCCGGGATGGCTGGGGGAGGAGGGAAGGAAAAGGACACACTGCAGTTTAAAACTTTAACTCTTATTGAAGGCCAGCCTTCTGATGCTCGGGCAATCATCTGGGGTGGAGTGACTGGGTGGCCGGAGGCCCCCCCCCACCGTGTTCTTGGGCATTTGGGTGAGGAGGCTATGGAACTTGGGGAGGAGGGCTGTTGGTTACACAGGGGCTGTAGCGGCGGTCTCTGAGCTGCAGGAAAGGCAGCAGGAGCAACCATACGCTGGAGCATATCAGTTTGATGCTCCAGCAGCCGGAGCATCGACTCTTGCCTTCTGTCTGCAAGCTGATGCCACCTATCATCTTCGGCCCGCCACTTGCTCTGTTCATCCCGCGATTCAGCCCGCCACCTCTCCTCTCATTCATACTGTGCTTTTCTGTAGTCTGACATTGACTGCCTCCACGCATTCTGCTGTGCTCTGTCAGCGTGGGAGGACATCTGGAGCTCCGTGAACATATCATCCCGAGTCCGCCGTTTTCTCCTTCTAATCTTCACTAGCCTCTGTGAAGGAGAAACATTTGCAGCTGGTGGAGGAGAAGGGAGAGGTGGTTAAAAAAGACACATTTTAGAGAACAATGGGTACACTCTTTCACGTTAAATTGTGCTGTTCACATTACACAGCACATGTGCTTTCGTTACAAGGTCGCATTTTTCCTCTTATATTGAGGGCCTGCCGGTTTGGTGTGAGAGATCACTCACGCAGTGCCAGGCAACAGATTTCGGCTTGCAGGCAGCCATGGTAAGCCACAGTCTTTTGGCTTTTTTAACCTTCTTAACATGTGGGAATGGTTTCAAACAGTAGCGCCCTCATTTCCCATACCAAGCACCCGTTGGGTTGGCCATTTAAAATGGGTTTGCAATGTAAAAGGAGGGGCTGCGGTTTCCGGGTTAACATGCAGCACAAACCCAACTAACCCCCCTCCGCCCCCCCACTCAATTATCGGGGATGATCACTTCACCCCTCCCCCCCACCGCGTGGCTAACAGCGGGGAACATTTCTGTTCAGCAGAGCAGGAAGGGGCACCTCTGAATGTCCCCTTAATAAAATCGCCCCATTTCAACCAGGTGACCGTGAATGATATCACTCTCCTGAGGATAACAAAGAGCGATAAGGAATGGATGTTGTCTGCATGCCAGGAAACACCGGGACCATACGCTGCCATGCTTTGTTATGCAATGATTCCAGACTACGTGCTACTGGCCTGGCGTGGTAAAGTGTCCTACCATGGCGGACGGGATAAGGCAGCCCTCCCCAGAAACCTTTTGCAAAGGCTTTGGGAGTACATGAAGGAGCGCTTTCTGGAGATGTCCCTGGAGGATTTCCGCTCCATCCCCATACACGTTAACAGACTTTTCCAGTAGCTGTACTGGCTGCGATTGCCAGGGCAAATTAATCATTAATCATTAAACACGCTTGCTTTTAAACCATGTGTAATATTTACAAAGGTACACTCACCAGAGGTCCCCTGTGTGCCCTCAGGGTCTGGGAGCACGCCTTGAGTGAGTTCGGGGGTTACTGGTTCCAGGTCCAGGGTGATAAACATATCCTGGCTGTTGGGGAAACCGGTTTCTCCGCTTCCTTGCTGCTGTGAGCTATCTACATTATCTTCATCCTCATCTTCCTCGTACCCCGAACCCGCTTCCCTGTGTGTTTCTCCAGTGAGGGAGTCATAGCACACGGTTGGGGTAGTGGTGGCTGCACCCCCTAGCATGGCATGCAGCTCCGCGTAGAAGCAGCATGTTTGCGGCTCTGCCCCGGACCTTCCGTTTGCCTCTCTGGCTTTGTGGTAGGCTTGCCTGAGCTCCTTAATTTTCACGTGGCACTGCTGTGTGTCCCTGTTATGGCCTCTGTCCTTCATGGCCTTGGAGACCTTTTCTAATATTTTTGCCATTTCGTTTACTGCTACGGAGTTCAGCTAGCACTGATTCATCTCCCCATATGGCGAGCAGATCCCGTACCTCCCGTTCGGTCCACGATGGAGCTCTTTTGCGATCCTGGGACTCCATCACGGTTACCTGTGCTGATGAGCTCTGCGTGGTCACCTGTGCTCTCCAGGCTGAGCAAACAGGAAATGAAATTCAAACGTTCGCGGGGCTTTTCCTGTCTACCTGGTCAGTGCATCTGAGTTGAGAGTGCTGTCCAGAGCGGTCACAATGAAGCACTGTGGGATAGCTCCCGGAGGCCAATAACGTCGAATTCCGTCCACACTACCCCAATTCCGACCCGCTAAGGCCGATTTTATCGCTAATCCCCTCGTCGGAGGTGGAGTAAAGAAACCGGTTTAAAGGGCCCTTTAAGTCGAAAGAAAGGGCTTCCTCATGTGAACGTGTCCAGGCTTAATTCGATTTAACGCTGCTAAAGTCGACGTAAACTCGTAGTGTAGACCAGGCCTGAGATTGCTTCCGTTACTGCATTCAGTATCCTAGGATGACTTTCATCATGCCCTGCTGACTTGAATACATATCTTATCTATTCTTAACCTGTTCTTTCACAGTTCTAGCTTGTTTCTTCCCCCTTGTTGTTAATAGTGAGTTGAGTATCTGTTCACAATTAACTTTTTTAATGAAGATTGAAGCAAAGGCATGCATCTCATCCCAATTTGATGGTGATGTGTCCAAGATGCCCCAGCAATGGGGACAACTGACTTGACCTACTGTATGAAGTTGCAGGAGATCTACGTTTGACTTCTGGGCTCAATATTTCTGTCCTTGGAACTGGGAGTATCATTGAGCATTAGCCTGCTAAACCCAGGGTTGTGAGTTTAACCCTTGAGGGGGCCATTTAGGGATCTGGGCCAAAAATCTGTCTGGGGATTGGTCCTGCTTTGAGCAGGGGGTTGGACTAGATGACCTCCTGAGGTCCCTTCCAACCCTGATATTCTATGATTTCTATGTCACTGCTACAATTCCTCCAGCAGGTTAGGAATAGTATTGATGAGCTCCAAAACGCATCCCTTCCCTCAGCCAAGGAAAGTAGTGGATAAGAAAGGTTTTGTTTTAGAGCAGGGGCTGGAATATAAAAACTAGAGTCCTCAACTGAGGATGAGTAGATGATGACTCTTACATCCTCTAAGATTACCTGACAAGGAGAAAGCTTTTATTTTAATCTGTATTTAACAGTTTTGAATAATGATTTATAATAGTACCACCAGTCTTAACTGCCAATATGAGCAATGGTGCTGTAACACAAGAAACAATGGTTTGCAATTATTAAATGAACAATATTTTTTTGCAAAATGTAGCTAAGTTTGGTAGATAACTGCCTGTGGACCTGCAAGACTGTCATTGCAAATGTTTATTTCTGGCAACACTATCCTGATGCTGTTAGAGTATGTGGTAAAGCTCCAGCATCAGTGATTTTGTTGTTAGTGGTAAATTCAAGCAGCTAGAATTGTATTATATTAATATTTTCTTCCAGGGTTATTTTCCAGCTATAGTTGCCTGAAATTAGATGGGAATTTCTTGTTTTATGGGTGTAAATATAAATGCTTAAAATGCATTGACAAGTTGTCTGTCAAGTGATGACATTTGCTAAAGATATTGTCAAAGGGGGACAAGTTCCCCCAGCTTAAAGGTGAAAAATGAAGTGCGAATATTTTTATGTGGAGTCTTTTTCTTCAACTGCTACTTACTTACTATCATTAGCTGGAGCAGCTATAGCTACCTTACTGATCATGTGTATCTGTGATGAATTTAAAATGGAAACTGGATATGAGTAGTGTTGCTGTTTCTCTAAGCTTTTGAGTTTGTTTCTTGTGAGACAACTTCTATGCACCTCTACTTTTTTCCTTGATAAATTGCCTTTTTATGGATATTTAAATTCAATTTATATGAACAGGAATTTAAGTGCAACTTAATCATTATGCAGAACATTGATTAGTTCCTTATTTGTATAACAAATTTGTGCTTCTATTGAAAACCATTTCAAATGTTTATATCTAGTATCTAAAACCTAAATTATTTGTATCTTCAGTTTTGACAGGAACTGTTACTATGGCAGAAATGAAATGTTAGGTGTGTAAGTAAGAGGGTTCTTTTAGATAGGGTAGAAGAACTGAGGACTCATATGATGCACAACTTGTCAGTGGCATAAAATGATTGAACATAAATTATTACAAACAGCTTTGTGTAGGGTGAGCGTTTTTTAAAGAGCATACATAATTACAGCGGACCGCAAGGGGGTAGTAACTGCTGCATTTTGAACTTTGTTTATAATGCTCAACAAAGTGAGTTCATTACTTTTTATTGTCCGGCTATACTGAAAGAAAGACAGGAGACGTTTGATATGTTTTTTAATCAGGCCACAACTTTATTATTAGATGTCTGGGACTATCCGGCAGATAAAAGTGTGCAGCGTGGGTAACACCATGTTTATTCCATAACTTCCCTCGGGGGGGAGGGTGCTGCCAGGCGCCCTTCACCCCACCCCTTTTTCCATCCAGGTGCCCTAGCCAATCCATTGCTGGGACCTTACCATCCACTCCCCTCATAGGAGGGCTAAGGTGGGCGATAAGAAAGGGGAGTTGGCTCCCTGATGTACCAATCATAGGAGCCCCAACTGCCCCTTCCCCTCGGTTCCATTCCTTTAATCAACACCACCTTTTAAAGTCCTTTACCAAGCCATTTCTCTGGTCACTGTATACCTTCCCTATGGAGTACCTGCACTGAACATCCACCCCACTTATATAATGAGTTGTGACACATCGCCTAACTCCCTTCATGGCACAGGTCAGCAAAGCCCTTCCCAAACTCACTGTGGGGAAGGTGAAAAACCCCCCAATCCACCTAGGCCAATCTAGTGGTAAGGGGAAAATTCCTTCCCGGCCCCTCTAAAAAGGGGCAGCTACTGCAATGCCCACAGCAGGCCTAGACCAAACCTGGTATTTCAGCACCTAAAGGGGAAGGAGCATGGGTGCTGCCTCAGCCTGCTCTGTGTAAAAGGGGGCTTCACTGCATGGGCTGCCCCTTTTAAACTCTTCCGCCCATCTGGATTCCAGGGGATGAGTCAGTGTTGTCCCTTGTCCCCTTTTGCAGCACTTTGACCTCTTGTCCCGCACCCCAGCCTTAAATCACTGTTCCTTTCATTCCACCAGCCAAATTCCCTGCCTCCCTGCTTAAAGGAGCGGAGCGGTCATTTTCAGCAACACATGTCAGAAAGTTATCATACTATTAGATTATTTAACCACACTGATTATTCATTATTGGAAATCCTGGCATTTATTTTTAGTCTGGCACAGTGTGCTGTCACTTTCCAATATTCTGAGATTTAAATGACCTTGCGTTTTTTCTCTAGATTTGTCAATTCAAATGTGTTTAGATAATTCTGATACCTAAAATATGTTGTGAAGGGCTATCATTTAAGAGCATGCTTTAAAATGACCCACATCTGTGATTTAATAGATTTCTCCCTCCCCCCCCCAAACAGTAACTGTGGGAACCTTCAAAGTAGCCATGTGGTTGGTAGATTTAAAAAAAAAATTTTTTTGGTAGAATAGCTTTAAAATTTCTTGGAGGAAAAAAAACATTGATGGCAAAATATTCATCTTTTGGAATTACAGAAACAAGAAAATAAATTCATCTCAGGATTGCTCAGACTTCTAATACCTTAACTTCACGCACAGGGCATAACGACAAATTCCGGTTGTGGCAGCACAATTCAACCACAACCTCCCCTGTTTATAAGGTACATAGTGGGCTAGTTCCTGGTCAGTGACAGATTATAGAATGCTCTGATTGAGAGTATCCCCTCTGCAGCCTCCTCCATTGGGAGGAGTCCTTAGCAGGCACTAGCATTGCTTTCACTGGGGGATATCACCATCTGCCTTTCCTTTGGTGAATGCTCTGGGAGGTATAGTGAGGTGGGCTGGCATAAGGAGGAGTCATTTGTAGCTCCATGTACCATAAAAGTATATCTGGTCCAATAAGTCTATTAATACCTACTCTTTATAAAGAGAGATGGATAGCTTCTTAGTACATCAGTTGTTAAACTTACACCTCTAGAAGAATGATTGACAAACATAAATGATCTCCACTGTTCCAGTGCAACATAATGTGATCTTTTTTGTTGGCTTGTGTGGCTTCTGAAATGCATTGAAAATGTAAACAAGAATAGTACTGAAAAAGGGCATGTAAATATACTTAATTATTTTTTGTGATTGCATTTTCTGTAGATTTGTGCATTTAACATCATAATTGGTCTTTAAGCTCTGGTGTAGTCTGATGCCAAATTTAATTTCATTACCTTAGTCAAGTTATTGATTTTTCTCTCAAACTTGTATTGAATATCCTTTTGTCTCGTTTTTGTTCTCATTACTGTACTCTTTGTTTTCCAGTGATTTAGCCTTAAGGAATTGCTTTCTTACATCTGATTTAAATGTAAAAGTAGGAGATTATGGAATAGGATTCAGTAGATACAAGGTAAGTCAATGTATCTGTTTTCTTTGCCTAAATCAATTTTAAAGAGATTCAGAGCAGCTTAAAATTTAAATATATCAAATGTATTTGGACTAAACACATTAAGGTTACAAACCAGTATTTTATGGGATGACTGCTTTTATGGGGTTATGATTTTGATCAGTTGCTTTACAAATTAGATAGTTGGCTTTCATATAAGTACAGGATGTATAAAACTTAACTGAATGTTAACACAATGACATCGCTTATTAGAGAACTGATGAGTGGATAAAGAGTTCTTAACATGAAGAAACTGTGATTGTGAAATGCACAGGAAGAGGAGGCTACAAAACCAAAAAAACCCAGTAATAATGGGGGATTTCCGCTAACCCCATATTGACTGGGTACATGTCACCTCAGGACAGGATGCAGAGAGAAAATTTCTAGACACCGTTAATGACTGCTTCTTAAAGCAGTTAGTCTTGGAACCCACAAGGGGAGAGGCAAGTCTTAATTTAGTCCTAAGTGGAGCACAGGATCTGGTCCAAAGGTAAATATAGCTGAACCACTTGGTAATAATGACCACAATGTAATCAAATGTAACATCCTTGAAGGGGGGGGGGGGGGAGACCAAAGAAGCATTTAACTAGCGTCCTCATTTTTGTGTAGTTCCCCTTGAAGTTAAATGTAACTAAAAGGAGCAGTCGTGAGTGAAATGCCTGCAAACTGCATGAAAACTATTTAAAACACCATAATAGAGGCACAGACTAAATGTATACCCCAATTACAAAGAAAAAAAAAACAGTAAGAAGACCAGAAAAATGCCACCATGGCTAAAAAGCAGAGTAAAAGAGGTGGTTAGAGGCAAAAATGCATCCTGTAAAAATTGGAAGTCAAATCCTACTGAGGAAAATGGAAAGGAACAAACTCTGGCAAGTCAAGTGTAAATGTATAGATAGGCAGGCCAAAAAAAAAATGTGAAAAGCAACCAGTAAAAGACATGAACTAACAGCAAAAAAATTAAGTACATAAGAAGCAGGAAGACTGCCAAACAATCAGTGGGGGTTGCTGGCTGACTTAGGTACTAATGAGCACTCAAGAAAGACCTGGCCATTGCAGAGAAGCTAAATGAATTCTTTGCATTGGTCTTCACTGCAGAGGATGTGAGGAAGATTCCTATGCCTAAGCCATTCTTTTTAGGTGAGAAATCTGAGGAACTGTCCCAGATTGAGGTGTCAGCAGAGGAGGCTTTGGAACAAATTGATAAGTTAAACAGTAATAAGTCACCAGGACCAAATGGTATTCATCCAAGAGTTCTGAAGAAACTCAGATATGAAATTGCAGAACTAACTGTGGTATGTAACCTATTGCTTAAATCAGCCTCTGTACCAGATGACTGGAGGAACGTGTGACAAAGTTCCTCCTCTGCCTTTGTGGGTCCTGCACTTATTGGCGGATTTGCTCGCCTCAGAGATTCACAGCAGACCTCAGTTTGGCCACTTTTGCTAGTGGCTCAAACCTGCTGTTCACTCAGCTAACCTCATCACTGGCCAGCATGGGGAAAAGAAAGGAGAACAATCCCCACAGTCTCTGCTCATCAACCTAATGAGTCGGGGGACAGACCAGGGAACTTCCCCTCTGGTGGGACCCACAGTCCAGGTCAACTCCTCTATATCCAATATGGGGGAGGGGGAATGGGGGGAACCCAGGCCCACCCTCTACTCCGGACTCCAGCCCAGAGCCCTGTGGATCACAGCTGTCTCCAGTGTTTCTTGTAACAGCTGTGTGACAGCTACAACTCCCTGGGCTACTTCCCCTTCTTTATCCTCACCACAGGACCTTCCTCCTGATGCCAGATAGCGTTTGTACTCCTCAGTCCTCCAGCAGCATGCCCTCTCACTTCCCACTCCTTGGGCGTGCCTCACTGATTGAACTGAGGTCCTTTTTAAACCAGGTGCCCTGATTAGCCTGCCTGTCTTAATTGATTCTAGCAGCTTCTTAATTGGCTCCAGGTGTCCTAATTAGCCTGCCTGCCTTAATTGCTTCCAGCAAGTTCCTGATTGTTCTGGAACTGCCCCTGTTACCTTACCCAGGGAAAAGGGACCTGCTTAATCTGGGGCTAATATACCTGCCTTCTATCACTCTCCTAGCCATCTGGCCCGACCCTGTCACAAAAGCTAATGTAGCACTAATTTTTAAAAAAGACTCCTGAGGTGATCTTTGCAATTACAGGCCTGATTTCAGTACCAGGTAAATTGTTTGAAATTATAGTAAAGAACAGAATGATCAGACACCTAGGGTATGTCTACACTACGAGAGTAGTTCGATTTTACTTAAATCGAATATGTGGAATCGATATTACAAAGTCGAACGTGTGTGTCCACACTAAGGACAGTAATTCGACTTTGTGAGTCCACACTAACGGGGCAAGCGTCGACATTGGAAGCGGTGCACTGTGGGCAGCTATCCCACAGTTCCCGCAGTCCCCGCTGCCCATTGGAATTCTGGGTCGAGCCCCCAATGCCTTCTGGGGAAAAAAATGTGTCGAGGGTGGTTTTGGGTAACTGTCATCATCCAGCCGTCACCACCGCCCGCCCTCCCTCCCTGAAAGCGCCGGCGGGAAATTAGTTCGTGCACTTTTCTGGTCAGTGACAGCCTGAACTCCACAGCACTGCGAGCATGGAGCCTGCTGCGACCATCGCTGCAGTTATGGCCATTGTCAACACCTCGCAGCTTATCATCCACCTTTCCCAGAGGCAGATGCTGAGAAATCGGGTGAGGAGGCTACGGCAGCGCGGTGAGGACCTGAAGTCTGAGAGTGACACAGACCTGTCACAAAGCACGGGACCCTGCGCCGAGGACATCATGGTGGCAATGGGTCATGTTGATGTTGTGGAACGGCGATTCTAGGCCCGGGAAACAAGCACGGACTGGTGGGACCGCATAGTGCTGCAGGTCTGGGATGAATCACAGTGGCTGCGAAACTATCGCATGCGGAAGGGAACTTTCCTTGAACTTTGTTAGTTGCTGTCCCCTGCCCTGAAGTGCAAGGACACCCGGATGCGAGCAGCCCTGACTGTCCAGAAGCGAGTGGCCATAGCCCTCTGGAAGCTTGCAACACCGGACAGCTACCGGTCAGTCGCGAACCACTTTGGCGTGGGCAAATCTACCGTGGGGGTTGTTGTGATGCAAGTAGCCAACGCAATCGTTGAGCTACTGCTCTCAAAGGTAGTGACCCTGGGAAACGTGGAGGTCAACATAGATGGCTTTGCCGCGATGGGATTCCCAAACTGCGGTGGGGCTATAGATGGAACTCACATCCCTATCCTGGGACCGGACCACCAGGCCAGCCAGTACATTAACCGAAAGGGCTGCTTTTCAATGGTGCTGCAAGCACTGGTGGACCATAGGGGACGTTTTACAAACATCAATGTCGGATGGCCGGGCAAGGTTCATGACGCTCGTGTTTTCAGGAACTCAGGTCTGTTTAGACGGCTGCAGGAAGGTATTTACTTCCCGGACCACAAAATAACTCTTGGGGATGTGGAGATGCCTATAGTCATCCTCGGGGACCCAGCCTACCCGCTAATGCCCTGGCTCATGAAGCCCTATACAGGCGCCCTGGACACTGAAAAAGAACTCTTCAAATACCGGCTGAGCAAGTGCAGAATGGTGGTGGAGTGTGCTTTTGGACGTCTCAAGGGGAGATGGAGAAGCTTACTGACTTGCTGTGATCTCAGCGAAACCAATATCCCCATTGTTATTGCAGCTTGCTGTGTGCTCCATAATCTCTGTGAGAGCAAGGGGGAGACCTTTATGGCGGGGTGGGAGGTTGAGGCAAATAGCCTGGCTGCTGATTGCGCCCAGCCAGACAGCCGGGCGATTAGAAGAGCCCAGCGGGACGCGCTGTGCATCCGGGAGGCTTTGAAAGCTAGGTTCCTGAGTGAGCAGGGTAACCTGTGACTATTAAGTTTGTTTACAGAGAAACTGAACCTGCCCCCGTTTCTTTACCCAGTAAATGTTCACTATCCTCTCCAGTTACATACCCCGTTCACCCCCTTACAACACACGTTTAAAAATAAAATCACTTGAAATTTGTTAATGAACACCGTTTTCTTTATTACTGTTTTCGCGGGAAAGTGTTGAACCTGGGACGCAGACTGTGGTGGGGAGCGGGTGTAGTGTAGTGATGCAAAGGACGCTTCTAAACTCCAGGAATGACAGGCTCCGCACTGGTGGACTGGTTGTTTCAACGGAGCCTGCCACCCCTCCTGTTCGGGACTCTGTGTGTGGGGGCTATGTGACTTTGTGGCAGGGGGAGGACGGTTACAGATCCCCTGCTGTGTGGCTCTGTGATCCAGGATAAGGACCGCTGCATAAGATCTCTAACCGCCCTCCCCCGCCACAAAGTCACATAGCCCCCGCCCCCCCCCCCCCAGAACATGAAAACCACCTCCCAGACTGACCAGGGTAACTAGTCACTGCACTGTGTGTGTGCCCTGCTGCTAAACCTGCCCCCGCGTCTGTACCCTGGTAAAGGTGACTGTCCTGTCCAATTACCAACCCCCTTCCCCCCCTTCAAACAGACTCTCCTCTAAAAGAACATGATGGAAACAGTAATTAACAGAAACGTATTTTTTATTAGCAACTACACATGAAACTGGGGAATGAAACTGGGACGGGGCCTTGGGTGAGGCGGGAAGGAAAGGACTTATCAAATTTTGGGGAATGAGAGCCTTCTGGTACTTGAGCAGTCTGCAGGGGTGGAGTGAGAGTTTTCACGGACTCTGCCGCCCCTCCTTCTTGGGACTTTGGGTGAGGGGGGTATGGGACTTTGTGGCGGGGGAGGGCGGTTAGAGATAGACTGCAGCGGGGCTCTGTCCTCCTGCCTCCGGTCCTGCAGAACATCCACAAGGCACCGGAGCGTGTCCGTTTGCTCCCTCATTAGTCCAAGCAACGTTTGAGTCGCCTGCTGGTCTTCCTGCCGCCACCTCTCCTCCCGTTCCATGTGTGATCGGTGCATTTGGGACAAGTTCTCCCTCCACTGGGTCTGCTGGGCTGCCTGGGCTCGGGAGCAGCCCATAAGTTCAGAGAACATGTCCTCCCGTGTCCTCTTCTTCCTACGCCTAATCTGCGCTAGCCTCTGGGACTGTGATGCCAGGGTATTTCGGGAGACAGTCGCAGCTGTGGGATGGGAAAAAGGGAGTGAATTCCTCAGAAAGATAAATTTTTGGTTGAACAAAGAACATAGTCTTTCTCTGTGAACAAGACCATGCACAGCACCTATCACATGCGCACTCAGGACAAGGTTGAATTTTCGGCCTTCGCATTCAGTGCCTGGGGTCTTGCAGTGCAGATCAGACAAGCGGGACAGGACAGCGGAATTTGGGTAACAGGCTGACATGGTAAGCCGTAGACTTGTGGCTGCTTAAAACTTTAATAATAGCACTGGCCTCCTTTCACGTTCAAAGCAATGCCAGTCCCTGCTGCCAGCAATCCGGCAAGCATGAACTCTGCCCCTGTCCCACCCCCTCGCAGCTGTCCCAGGGAAAGATCCCTGTATGCTGCTCCTCTCCCGCCTCCACCGCGTGGCTCTAAACCGCCGGTTACAGTTCTGTAAAGGAACAGGCAAGCAGTCCCAATACTAACATTCCCCTACCTAATTCAAAGCAGGTCACCATGAGCGACATCACTCTGATGAGGATTTCAGAGACGGAGAAAGAACGGATGCTTCGGGAAAGCCTGCAAAGACCAGGGCCGTATGCCGCCATGCTCTGCAAGGCTATGATCCCCGAGTACTTGCTTGTCTCCTGGCGCGGAAACGTTTCCTACCACGGAGGACCCAATAAGGCTGCTCTCCCCAGGAACCTGATGCAAAGGCTTTCCAATTACCTCCAGGAGAGCTTCGTGGAGATGTCCCAGAAGGATTTCTGCTCTATCCCCGGACATATAGACCGGATTTTACTGTAGCTGCACTGGCAGGGACTAAACAGTAGAGCGCCTAGGGCAAAACAATCATGCTAAACCGGACATTGTTAGATTTTTTTTCAGTAGTTGCACTGCCAAGGACTGAAACGTGAAGCGCCTAGGGCAAAGTAATCATGAAAAACCCATTGTTAATATTGTTAATATTCCTGTTCTGTTAAAAATAAATGTTTACATGTTTAAAACACTTACTGACTGATCCTTCCCCTGATTCTGTGTCCGGGTTAACGCCTGGGGACGGTTGGTAGGGGATCTCTGTAAGGGTGATGAAGAGATCCTGGCTGTCGGGGAAATCAGCGTTGTAAGCGCTGTCGACTGCCTCGTCCTCCTCATCTCCTTCCTCATCTTCCCCGTCCGCTAACATGTCCGAGGAACCGGCTGTCGACAATATCCCATCCTCAGAGTCCACGGTCAGTGGTGGGGTAGTGGTGGCGGCCGCACCTAGGATGGAATGCAGTGCCTCGTAGAAACGGGATGTCTGGGGCTGGGATCCGGAGCGTCCGTTTGCCTCTTTGGTCTTCTGGTAGCCTTATCTCAGCTCCTTGATTTTCACGCGGCACTGCGTTGCATCCCGGCTGTATCCTCTCTCTGCCATGGCTTTAGAGATCTTCTCGTAGATCTTTGCATTCCGTCTTTTCGATCGCAGCTCGGAAAGCACGGACTCATCGCCCCACACAGCGATGAGATCCAAGACTTCCCGATCAGTCCATGCTGGGGCCCTCTTTCTATTCTGGGATTGCACGGCCATCTCTGCTGCAGAGCTCTGCATTGTTGCCAGTGCTGCTGAGCTCGCCACGCTGTCCAAACAGGAAATGAGATTCAAACTGCCCAGACAGGAAAAGGAATTCAAATTTTCCCGGGGCTTTTCCTGTGTGGCTGGTCAGAGCATCCGAGCTCGGACTGCTGTCCAGAGCGTCAACAGAATGGTGCACTGTGGGATAGCTCCCGGAGCTATTACCGTAGATTTCCATCCACACCTAGCCTAATTCGACATGGCCATGTCGAATTTAGCGCTACTCCCCTCGTTGGGGAGGAGTACAGAAGTCGAATTTAAGAGACCTCTATGTCGAACTAAATAGCTTCGTGGTGTGGACGGGTGCAGAGTTAATTCGATATAACGGTGCTAAATTCGACATAAACTCCTAGTGTAGACCAGGCCCTAGATGAACACGATATGTTGGGGAAGAGTCAACAAGGCTTGTATGCCCCATCCTACAAGAGTCCTAAAATAAAAGAATGCAGGGGATGATGTAGAAGTTAAACTTTTATTAAACAAGATATGCATTAAACTCAAGGTAAAACATGATCAATTTTTAAAAATATTGTTTGAAATGTAAGTGTTCATAATATTTCATATTAATTCAAACTATTATACTCAACAAATTGGGTAGAGGGGGGAGAAGGGAATGTCAATTGAAATTCATTTTCTTAATCAATTTTCAAAGTATTTTAGCTACCAAACTATTTCTAAATGTTTTTAATATGTTGAGAACTGTTCTCTCAATACAAATTGATTGAACTTTGATATACACTTGTGGAAGATATTCTTGTTCAATAGGGACCTCTATGCTGCATAGAAAATTACCTTAATTTTTTACAGTGAGAAGGATGCTGAGATCACTTATTCTCTGTGTAATCATTTTATAGAAAGATTTAAGGACCTTCAGATAATATTTACTTGCCCTTCTGCTGAAAGAAAATATTGAGAAGAAAGGAAGAGGCTACACACCTCTTTTAATGAGAGAAATCCGGGATATAAACAAATTAAAAAACAAACCTTGAAGCCCCTAGAAAGCATAAACCTTGGATTAGCTTTTATTTTGGTTTTCTTTTTGTCATCACTAGGAGGATTATGTTGAGACAGATGAGAAGAAGTTTGTTCCTCTTCGATGGATTGCACCTGAGCTAGTAACAAGCTTTCAAGACAGATTGTTAGCAGCAGAGCAAACCAAGTATAGTAACATATGGTATGTAGTAGACTTTTAAATATTTGACAGAATTGGAGTTCATACATTTTTCAGTATAAAATACACAATTATTAATCAATGTATTTTCATTGTAAAGAATGCACTGAATGGACTGACTGTTGGCTTGATTTGCTGGATTTAATATTCTGCTATCATTCATTTTGTAGGAATTTTTCAGATTAATCTTTATTGGCTTGAAATTGTACTTAACACTCTAAATTTGCTGTTAAGTGGTTATAACAAAATAAAATTATGGAAATATATTTAGCAGAACAGGTTTTTACATTTCAGTTGTAAAAGAAATACTTGCTGTATACAAGGCAAACATTTGCCAGCAGTTAATAAGAAGTGAAACAGCAAATTATTCAGCCATTAAGGTAACCGTCGTTGATAATGTAAAAGTTTTGATAGTGGTGGCCAAAATATTATCCATGGGTCACATGTGGTCTTGGCACAATACACTACAGTAGAGCTTTAACATTTGTGTTCCACACTATACCATTCATCTCAGAGAAGTGAAGTTAAATACATTCACTTGCTCCCATTTGCATTGGTTGTTGCCATGGGTTAATAAGCATGGTCTGCAAAGAATCTAGGCTATGGGTAAAATTTTCAAAATCACCTAAGTTCCATCTTCAAAGTCTCATTTCTTTCAGTGATATTTAGGCTTCTGAATTACTTTGAAAAAGGGACATTGGCTCCTGAGTCACTTAAGTGCTCTTCAAGATTTTACCCAAAATCCTAATTTCCTATTGTACCTGGACAGTAGAATAAAATGCATTGAATAGTAGAATAAGTTGATTTCCTGCTTATTGCACTAGTCAGAAAGCAGGTGGCCTGTGACAGTAGTGGCTCCAAGCCTCGGTTTGCAATATCTGTTCATCTTACATGCCAGATCCTCAGATAAGACATGGTGCTATTATGAGCCCATGCAGTTAAACTTTAAGCATCCCAAGTGAAACTCTGGTGGCTATTGTATGCATCATACATGGTAGATACTTCAGGGTGGTGGTGGTTGTTTTTTATAGGTAAGCATCAGATCTTAATATTACTGGTATTTTAACGTTTCTGGTTTTTTTGCAGAGATAGGGCAAGGTTGGCCAGGGTGGTAGTTCCTCATATTTTAAGGGATAAGTTGCTCTGCATAGACATTTTAGATAGGATGAGGGTTAAGGTGTCGCTGTATGTGTTTCTGCCATAACTCATTGTGACGTTGTTTATAACATTTATTTTGCACAGCTGAGCAAGAAATGCTGCACTTTGCACTTAAAACAAATTTGTTCAATGCAATGCAATGGGATAGGCTGACCCTCACCAGGACAGAAATTAAATAAAAAATAATTCGTATAGTAGAACTCCCTTAAGGTTCTTATGTTCCATAGGCTAAGGATTTTGATTTTTGTTGCGTTAGCAACAGGCTGAATTGGAGCTGTCATATATACACACCTGTTTTATGCTTCTTGAGTAGAGGATGGTTTGCCAAAAGCTGGCATCTGTAGGGTTGTCTAGGTGCTCTGATGTGCATCATTTAAAACAAAACATGTCTTGATTTTAATCTTTTATGGGCATGTGTGTATCACATCTAGCACAAGAGAGGGGCTACTATATAGTATGTCAATACAAATAATAAAAAATTGTTTAATAGAAAACTGTCACTTCTCTTTTTCAGGTCACTGGGTATAACATTGTGGGAGCTTTTTGACAATGCTGCTCAGCCTTATTCACACTTTTCTGACAGAGAAGTTCTAATCCAGGTCATAAAAGAGAAACTCGTTAAACTCTCTAAGCCACATCTGGAACAGCCATATTCTGATAGATGGTAATTTTCTTTTTAGACTCTTTCTATTTTAAAAAAACCTCTGAACTGTTCGAGGTTTCTCAAACATTGTAATTTTTATACTGTCAAAAATAAGTCAGAAGAGCTGCATATTCATATATTTTGGGAAAAGTGATTCTAGCTAACAAGCAAAAGGAATTGCAACAGATAAGGGAAGCATTTTTGCAAAATATACTAATACAAAAGGAAACATCTTGAGTTTAATTGCTTGATGTAAAATAATGAACTGAAAAGTGTAGCCTGTCCATGCAGTGAATGGAAGGGGAATGCAGTTATTTTTGTATATTGTAACTGTTGAAAATATCCTTTTCTTCTTCACAGGTATGAAGTTCTACAGTTCTGCTGGCTACCTCCAGATAAGAGACCAACAGCAGAGGAAGTACACAGACTTTTAACATATCTCCGCATGCAAAGCCAAAGGGACTCTCAGATAGATTTTGAACAGCAGTGGAATGCTCTTAAGCCAAACACTTCCAATAGAGAATCAAATAACTCTGCATTTCCAATCCTAGATCATTTCACAGGAGATCGACTTGGCCAGGAAATGGAAGAAGTCCTCACTGTAACTGAAACAAGTCAGGGACTCAGCTTTGAATATATCTGGGAGGCAGCTAAACATGATCATTTTGATGAATGCGGTCAGGTGAATCCTGATGAAGCAATGACTTATACAAACATTTTCTTTCCAGTTGAGGTTTTTGAAAGGTCACTTTCAGAGCAACGGTCTGGAGCACAGGATGAAAGTGGTCAGGAAGCATCTCTTAATGTACCTGGGGTGCTTCCTGTTTTTGATGCTCACAAACGTTCTCTTGGAAGTGATTACTATATTCAGTTAGAAGAAAAAGACGGGGGCAGTAGCATGAATTTTGATAATCAGTCAGCTGTACTAACAACAGAAGTTGATCATCAAGAAATTGTACAGGACAAAAATTCTCTTTTCATGGTTCCCAGGGATCTTGATGCTGAAGAATCCAGCACAGATGGGGAGTTTTTCCACTATAACAGAGATCCTAAAGATGAGGCTTTGCATGTTACTAATGGTCCTGAAAGCCCTTTCCAGAATATATTTAATGATATTGACAGAGCAGAGGAATTGACAAATAACAGAAATATATTTGACTTAACTGAACTAAATGATATTCATGTAGAATTTAAGCCAACAGTTTTAAGTTCAAGTCTAGAGGTATCAAAAGCAGTCAGTTATCTTGATAAGGAGAGTTCTAGTCATGTTTCTGAAAATGAGGCGCTTTCCTTATATGAAAATATGAGAGAGTCTGATTTTAGCGTGCTATCTGTAGAAGAACTCTCTGATAACTTTCTGTTTCTTCAAGAGAAGAATTTATTAAAGGGGATATTGACTAACAAAGATAGCAGTGATGATATCAGGCCAAAATCAGAAAAAACAGATTTTAAAAATATATCCGAAACATCAAATAGCAACTCTCTGGACATCGAACTAAAACTGGCTAAAAGTACACCAGACTTTTCTTTATTGCATGATGATTTAAAAACGGGGAACAAAGAAGATCATGTCCATGTGCCTGCAGATGAAGATGTGAGTGTTCTGCTTCAGTCTCTTGCAGAAACGCAGGTTCCTTCTGCTTCACTTGTAACCGATGAGAAGTCACAAGATAAATATCAGAACCTCCCCATACTGAAAGGCGGTGATAAATTTTCATATGTAGGAGTGGATAAAAACTCATCCCACAGTATTAATGATAGTTTCTGTCAAGGAAAGGAACAAGGCATTGAAGATGCCTCCATTGAAATACTATCCAGTAATGCCAAAAATCAAAGTTTTGGAAATGATTCATGTTATGGTGTCACACTTGAAATTGAAGAGCCTGAGGGACAAATAAAAAATGAAACACTTGTTAATTATGATGAAATTACTTTTGGGAGAAACCTTGGTGTAGAGAAAGGAAATACTAATAAGGAATCTATGAACTATGATTTACAGAAGACTTGTTCTGCATTAGAACAGGATGATGAGGGTTTACTGGAGAACAACAATGAAACTTCAAATCCTCTTCAAAAATATAGCGACACTCCTAAAGAAGTGACTTTAATATCTGGCATTTCATCAGACCGTGCAAGTCAAGATCATCTGTTGGAAGACAGCTCATCATCTCCCTCACAGACTATGGAACAGTCCATAAAAACACCAGACTCTATGGATTCATTAGATGTGAATGAGGTATTAGAGTCTTTAGGGGCCCAAAGTCCCCAGAAACTTTTGCCACCTGATAAACCTGCTGATAGTGGCTATGAAACTGAAAATCTGGAGTCTCCAGAATGGTCTTCACATCTTACTGTTGATGATATGTCTAACACAGACACTACACCATGTGTTGTTGGTGATAGGCAAGCTAGTGATTTGCCAGCCAATCCAGTAATCATTGTTTCTGCAGAAACAGCTTGCTCAGATTCAATAAATAGCAATAGTAACTTCGAAATAACTACAAAGAATTTTGCTAATGGAAGTCAGAACTCTTACAGGGACTCTGCCTATTTTTCTGATAATGATTCTGAGCCAGACAAAAAAACAGAAGAGACTGTAAACAAATCAGCAGAACCAACAGTACTAACAGTAGATACTTGTAGAACCTCTTCCAGCATAGAAGAGAATAAAACTGAAGATTATTATTGTTTTGAAGATATACAATCAAAGCACAGTCAAATAGAGAATTACCAGGACCCCAGTAATTTAGACACAGAGTTAGCATTAAATAACAAGTTGGGGATACAGAAAACAGATGTAATGATGCAGGTGTGTCCTGACAAATGGAGTAAAGAAACTCCGATATTTGCAGTGAATTCTGAACAAAACTATAGGGGTGAAATTAAACTACATGAGGAATCTCGCAGAAATGTCTCTTGTGTTGGCACTAATACTTCAGAATTTCTTCCATGCAGAGACTTAAAGTCTATTAATAACACACACAGTCCTTCAGGTTCAACTGATACTGAAAAATCCTTGTGCCACATTGAAGGACCTAAACTGAAAGAGCCAGATATTGAAGGAAAATACCTTGGTAAACTTGATGTTTCTGGAATGCTTGATTCATCAGAGGATGGAGATGATGCAGATGAAGAAGATGAAAACAGTGATGATTCTGAAGATGATATGAGAACTTTCCATTTGCGTAGTCTTAGCTCTGACAGTGAAGATGAAACTGTGCATCAGGTGCCTGTGATACTTTCTGATAAAGATGATGGAAAACATCTGAGAAGCCTGCTGAAACTTCCAGAATCTCTTAAACATGACAGGCCCTCTGAGTACTGGAAAAGTGAGAAAAAGGCAGTAACATTCTTTGATGATGTCACAGTCTATCTGTTTGATCAGGTATCTTGACCTCTTAATTACTAAGCATTGATTTTAGAATTTTGATATTTTTTTTTAAAAAAAGGACATGATCAAAATTTTAAAGCCCAGATTCAAGATGATATACCAGCAGATTTTATTATTGTTGTCAAGTCTCTTGTCAAGTCTTTACAAACTTAGCCACTCATCTAATTAAAAACTAATAAACATTTATGCACATTAGGCAAGGACCTTTTGAGATTCTTTCCGAGGTTCAGTGCAGTGCATTGGTGCAAGTTAGTATTTATAAAGTGAAATATAGTTTGCTTTACATGAAAAGTATATGAGAGCTTGAATAACCACACCTGTGCTGGATAGAAGAATATGGTCTTCAAGACTGTCATTTTGACATCTCTTACAAGCACTTCATTTGTCTGGGCTATTTTTTAATGTATATCACAAATATTTTTATAGGTCAGGACTGTTCTTACACTGATGGTAGAAATATTGCCATTTTTTATATTTAACTGGTTTAAGGATTTGAATTCTAATATACTTCCAATTCAAGTATCTTCATTTACTATTTCAGACTAGCTGTTCCCTGCATTTCAGCTATCCAGGGTGGTGATATACATGTATCTAATGAGCCTAAACTAAATGATTACATGTGGTCACAGTAGAGCAGTTCAGTATTTGAATTGAATATTATTTTCTTCTTTTTCTTAATCTGATGCATGTGATTCTTCAAGTTAATTCAGTACAAATACAATATAAATGCTTGACCTACTTAATAAAACCAAGGTTACGTTTGTTCCTTATTCACTTCATACAATAACAAGCTGTGTTTTTTTAATCTTATGGCAACCCAGACTAGCGTGGTAATTTTAAATGAATAGAGACCTACTGTCAAGCCTTGAAAATGTTGCTTGTGAAGAAGTGGATAAAAAATATTAAAAGGGCTATTGCATATTGGAGTAAAAAAATAGAGGTGACTCTTTTGCTCTGTGGCCTCTGCCATAAAAGAAATAGCAATCCTTTTGTTAGAGGAAAAACACCTGCTACCTTAGAACTATATCTCTACCAATATTTGGTCTCTTATTTCTCAGTTTCACTAACTGATTACATGTTAGTAGCTTTTTCATATACCATGCCTACTAAACTTCTAATTACTTCCCTTACCCTGAAGTATTATTAAAGGATAGAACTGGAATGGTGGCGGGTGGAACTGAAAGATGGATTTTGAAAATGAAAAATAGTTAACTAAATGGTTTCATGCAGAGAAGACAACAATGGTCAGTCTAGAAGTCTTACACTTCATTGCTATATGCCTTTTTTAAGGACCCTCTCTAAGTAGAGGACAGTAGGGGGGAGGGACAGTTTAAAAATTCACACTTCCTGCACACATTGTAGTGTTCATCCGTGCAACTTTACTATGGATTACAATGTATAATATTTCAATTCAAATACATATATAAAATATAAATGGGATTTTGGCTGTGATCTTGGTTGAAGAGTGACTGTACAGTCTAAGTGGGTTTGGGAAATAACGACATGATTTTGGAATCCCTGACATCTGGGTATATTTGTATATATATTTATCACATGTACAGTAATGGAATTGAACTAAATTTTTTTTTTGGTTGTCTTAGGAAACACCAACCAAAGAGCTGGGAAACCGTGCAACAGAATCAAACAACCAAGGCTCTGCTAGCACTCCTGTCCTATCTTCAGGTCTCAGTTACTTGAATAGATTTACAAATTCAGAAAGCTCTACTGATGAAGAAGGTACTTCTGGTTAACAAAACAGTATATTTTAAACAAAACCTAGTTCTGGGTCCTTTGGTAGCAATGTAAATGGGTTTTTACGGAATATAATAAATCTTCATAAATATGCCATACAACACTGCCTTCAGTGTCTCAATTTTATAAGATACTCTTTAGCAGGGCTCAAACATTTTACGCTGACACATACTAGGGCCTTGAAAACTTTACTGGCCCTGCAGAGTATTCCTGTTCCTGTTGACCTGTTGTAACTGCTTAAAACCATAAATGTCATCCAGTTGATTAACTTTCCAACTATTCTTTCCTTGTAAATTTGTAAACCTTCATGCTTCCTTAAAAATTAAAAATGTGTCTTCACAGTGGTTCCCTCTCCTGGTGAAGCCAGAGAAGCTGTTTGAAGGGAGTTCCTGCTGCCATACCAGAGGAGTTTCAATGGCCTGATGAAGCAAGAGGAGAAAATAAAACTTTGTCTTTTTTTCTTAAGTAATATTTTCTCCACTTAATTTCACTGGGCCGTTGTAGCTCCTCTTGGCCATGGAAACAAACTTTTCATGATGATAGCATGGGAGTCTGTAGCTTCACTATGATAGAGAGACCTGGAGATATCAAAAAACATAATTTTGGAAACTTCTGAATAGGTCCACAAGATTTACCATAGAGAACATAACATAATTAATGATTTTTAATAAAGAATAATCTTTAAAAATCAGAATTCCTACCTTGCATCCCCATTCCATTTAATTTTCCTCAATAATATTGGCATATATCTCAAAGCCATGAGTTAGCAATTTAATGCTTTATTACTTTGAAAATGAGTTCCCCTAGCTTCTCTCCGATAGCAAGCAATATTTTCCCATAGCAATTCTCAGTAACATTCACTAACATACGATTGGAATTGACATGGTAGAAAGAAAATGTTGGGATTTTAAGGCCCCTTATTCTGTGACCTGTACATTCTACCACCAGAAAGCTAGTAACTTCAGATTTCCTTCAGCATTCATTTGTAGCCCCAATGATTCCCTAAGATCTAGAACTTTTAAATGAAATCGTATTTTCTAACTAGCGGTTGTTTTTATGGAGCTGAAATGTGATATACCAAGTTGTACTCCTCAAATCCAATACATTTTTTCACTGCTTGCTTTTTAAACTGATTACTTTACACTATCTTAAATTATGTATATCCTTATCAATTATGATTGTTTATTTTAGGTGGAGGTTTTGAATGGGATGATGATTTCTCTTCTCCAGAACCCTCTTTTATAGCTAAGTCAGCGAATAACCTCATTAGTTCTAAGCCAGCTCTTCAGACTTCAAAGTACTTTTCTCCACCTCCACCTTCCCGGAGTCTTGAACAAAACTGGTCACATTCATCACCTTATTCCAGGTTCTCTATCTCTCCTGCAAACATTGCAAGTTTTTCTCTCACACATGTTACAGATTCAGATATTGAGCAAGGAGGTAAGTAGATTTAGGTTTCTTTCAAGTAAACAGTGTACATTATGATGATTTTTGTAATATTTTGGCTTTTAAGTAAGACCTATTCTTAATAGCCTGTTAAACAAGTGTTACATTAAAATACAATGCAGAGATGTAAATAATGCAAATACTGTCAGTGAACTGAATATAAATCTTGGGGTTGGGGCCTGTATTTGTGTGTTTACTGTATTGGTAAATCCAAATAACTTCTTCCTTGCTAATAAGATCTTAAATGATTTTCCTGTTTAAACAAGTCATTTATTAATAGTTCTCATACTGGGCTCAAAACATTTTAGATCAAAATAATTTTGTTTTTATTGCTAAATGGTCTCCAGAAAAACCTGTGCACAAGCACTGCCAAAATTCTGGGTTTGTTCCCAAAGCACAGTACTAAGTTATCCCTTCTAGGAAAAACAATAAGATTTCTACCTTGGCGGCCACTCTATGGAGCTTTGGAAGAAACCATGCTCCCCCATAAAGAGCAAAAACGTATAGCTTCTAAAGTTTTTGAGAATCTTTCTACGATGGCCCCATCACTGGCCATAATTTGATTTTTGTTTTTATTTGACTAGTTAAGAACCTTTAAGAGCAGTATTAGACTATTGTAGTACCTACATTTGTTTTATAATCTAGTTTCTTGTAGGAAGTATATCCCTGAGACTCTGCTAGGGATTGCAACATGTTTTTAGAGCTTGATCTGTTGTGGGTAAGGGATTTCCTTCTTAAAGGAGGGTTTAGCAGTAGACCCATATACAGTAATGTTAAGGTACTGATGATATTTCTGTACTGAGCAGTTTCCTTTATATTCCTGCCTCTACTAAAGTGCTCCTCTGTACATTTTAGTACCAAAATGCCTCAGAAAAAACGATAGAATAAGAATAGGGACAGACTTGGAAATAATTTCAAAGTATCATTATAAATACAATATTTTATCAAGAGATTAAAAATAAATATTAGCCACTGAGGTTCCCTGGTTCTCAGTTTTTATAAAAAATAAATCAATATTAGTTGTATTTGCATTGTATTATATTTGCTGCTTAGTAATTTATTGATAAGAGATGTTTGAGATCATACATCACTTTCTCATGTGACCTAAACAGTGACATTGAACTGTGTGATTTAAGCAGATGTCCCTATGTATGTGTGTGCCACATGTTTAACATTGGAGTAGCTGAAAGTTTTTTTAAAAAGGGAAATTTTAACTAGTACTTTAGAAAGTGAACCAGAATATCACGTTCTAGGAAAAGTCTAGCTAAGAATTAAGGGAAGACTTGTACAGAAATCCTTAGTATATTTTTAAATAATAAAGAAAATGTGCAAGTATCTTACCTATGTCTTCTGACTTTTCCTCTCCTAATAGGAAGCAGTGAAGATGGAGAAAAAGATTAGATGAGTTAAAGTTTCCTCACTGGAATTACACATGTGGTACATACCCACTCTGGACTAATGTCTGATAAACTCTGTCTAAAACTTATGTGGATCTGCTGGAGTGAAATACAGGTAATCAAGAAATACTAAGATTTAAAATAAACACTGAAAGCAATGTTAAATCAGGACATTAATTTGAATGTGTATTTAACTTTGTAATGTATTGTTTTTAAATCAATGCAATTTGCTTTTCATTGAATGATGATTCTGCCGCTGTTTTCCAGTACTTGAAGTATTCAGATAATTATTTGTAACAAACATGTAAAGCAGTTACACTACATTCTGGTTTATGTATGGGATTGTATCATACTCTTTTTATATTTTTCCATGTAGTTCGTTATCTATTTGAACATACTACCTGTTGTAGAATTGTGTATAATTGTCCTGTGCAACAGCTGGCTGTGTTGTTGAAACTGTATGAATGATAGTTGATCAGTAGTGAGCCATATTTATTCTGAAAGATATCACTTACTACATATTACTTTGCTTACTGCAATTGCACTATGGATTTTTCTTCCCATATTCCCCAACATTGTATAGAATCAAAATCTTAATTTTTTTCAAGGAAATTAAGACAAATTGAATTGGCCCAGTTAACCAGTTCATTTTGTACTGTTATAGTCTTTGCTATGCACTGCACTTGTAAAACATACAAAATTTCTGAGTGTTATGTTAGAATTGCTGGAATCTTACATGCAGTACCATTTAAAGTGGTAGCTACAACAAATGTGAGAGTGCCTGTATTTCATAGGAAATTTGGGGAGGGATGTCTGAAATATCTTTGGGATCCATTTTGGATTAAGTGAATATCTTATTTTCACTCCTGAAAGTAATCATAGTCTTTTAAATTATAGTAGCACCTTCCTATGTAGTCATATTTGATGGCCTTTCTGCATTCCATTAAAACTGCCTACTTTTGGAGGGAGGGAGGTATATGTTGGCCCTGAAAACTTGCATTGAAACTGGGTATCTTGCAGAAAGATTAATTTTAATAAAAATGGACCCATCAGGCCTACCTGGCTGCTCACTTGTTCATCCTATGGATTCTGAAGCCCAAATTATTTTCTTTTGACTATGGATTGGGCCTTCCATGCCTCCTTCCCGTTCAGAAACCTGTAGATCCCCCTATCTCAATTACTGCAAAAACTATTTAGTATTAGGATTAACAACTGGGGATTTAAGCATGCTAATAGTCCTGCTTCTAAACTAGTAGAAAACTGGCATTCATATTTTGTCACCCAGAGAACTGTCAAGGCCTGTATTAAGACATAGTCAGGGCTCCATGGTGCTGCTTGAAATGTGCACTGACCCAAAGATGTAAGATAGTAAAGCTTGCCATTAAGCTGTCCAAGTGAAGTGAATGTGGAGAGAGAAAACTATCACAAATCCAGCTAGTTTTAATTAATCCTTTAAATAAGTTGTCTAACAAGTTCCCTCATTGTCTCACTAAATACAGTTGGGCAGTAATTCCTTCGCCTGTGAAATGCATTATGCAGCCGCAAATGTGGGACTAGATTGGAAAAAGCTGAAAAATGCTGGCATTTAGTGCTTTGTGGTCAACCCTTCTATCTGGCTGTACAGCATACTGTAGCTTAGTGGCATAAATATTTTTTACTCTGCTTTAGTATAGGACTAGTCTTTCTGCTGAATAAGTCTGGGTACAGAAAAGCTAAGAATTGTAATCATCTGCAGCATAAAGAACTACATGTTTTCAGCTGTTAAGCTCTGTTTGATGTTACAATTTTATTTTATACACAGTTTGGTTTAAAACAGGGCATTGGTTTTAAGTGTCACAAATACAAAAAAGTAGAAAAGTGGTTTTTTTTATATAAACAGTTATTTGGCCCTTACAGCTAGAATGGCTTTCATACCCCTCAAGGGAAAGAGATTAATTCTAAAATAAAATGCTTTACAGTTGTCAGTGTATTGCTGAGGTACTGAGTTGTCCTACTGAGGAGCTCAGGTCCAGAGGGAACCTGAGAGTCACAGGGAGAGTTGTACTTCAGTGTGAGTAACATCATAGAAATTTGCCGTTGCACATGCACAGCAACAACTTTTCATAGAATTTTTCAACATATCTTTAAATGCAAAGCCAGTTCTAAATATACACTTACAGTATATACTGTAATGGGTTTAAAGGAGCTATTACGTGGTATGCTCTTTGTACATATTAAAATATAAACAACAGACCTTGGCACACTAAACATTATATCCTATTAGTTCTGGAATACAGACTTTTAAAATTCCTTAAACACACACCAGGTTAAGGTGTCTCATCAATCCTTGAATTTTTCTGTAACACTTTTATATTACCATAAATAAAAAAGCAGGGAAATCCAAAATTAAGAATGAAACTCCATATGCTGAGTCTCCAAAGAATGTATGGAATTGTCTACCTTAGATGTGCTGAAACACCTAAAGTATCACAGGGTTAGAGAAGGAGTTTCAGCCTTAATTCTGAATCTCTTGATTTTGAACATAGTTTCTGAGGTTAAATAAAAGCTAATATAGTTTGACTGGGATATTGAGATGCAGCTTCACTTTTGTTCCTGTTGTAACTTCAGAAATTTAGATTATGGAACAGATCTTGTGCAGCTGGGTAGTATTTAACCTTGTATTCAACACATCAGGATTCTCCTCAGTTGGTGGGGCGTTAGTCATTTATGACTCCCATTCTCTTTAGTAAGAGTACCATGTCTTAAAACCTTACGTAACAATGAAAGTTTGCTCCTGTGTCCAAGTGGATTGTTTGCTAATGAATTGCCAAACAGACATTTTTTGTTCAAAATGGGATTTGTGTGTGTGGGATGTTATACAAAGTAATGTGCTTCTTTAGCAATATTACAGAGAAAAATCATTGTTATATCTGTTCAATTATATCTGAATTGCCACACTTCCGTAATCTCAGTGGATATTAATTTCATTAATCCAATTAACTAGATTAAAATTGTAATATTTTTTTTTTAAATATACGTTGTTAAATTTTATTACAAACTACTACCGTGTTCAAGTGGTAAACCATCTTCCAGAAATGAATTATGCAAGGAAGGCAAATTTGTGGAATAGCTGAAATGTAATCAAGTTGAGGTGATTTGTCAAATAGGCCATACATTACATTCTGTAATCTCTTGCACTGCTTATCCAAGTGGTTTCAGTTTTAGAAATACTTATCTGTTTTTTCAATGGTTTATTATGAGGGTTGATTCCATTTTAGTTTCTTCTGTAATAGAAGATCTTGATTATTTATTTAAATGCTAAAAGGCATTATCTTAATTTGGCTACTTAAATATCTTACAAAAAAGATCCCATCTACAGTCTAAAATGGAAGCTGATAACATGATTTTAAAAATTTCTTGGTGAGAAAATGTGACTAGGTCACACAGTGAGAGGCCAATAAAGTGAGAAGAAAGTCAATTTTTTTATTTGAAACACCTGTACCTTCCCAAGTCCCTAACTTTCCGCTATATGTTGTAAACTGCCATTTCCATGGAAACGAACAGATTGAACACTTTTTCATATCCTTGGTGATGCACTAATAAAAGCCATTCAAGCCTCTTTCTTTTATCAGTATTTTAAGTAATACATTTATATGTAGTATTGAATCTTTTTTCATGAGGGGCTGGTTGGTAGGGAAATACTTGTGGTTTTTTTTTAACTATTAAGCACTATGCTAAAATTTCAGTGGTAAGTCAGGGGTTAGTGACATGGCTATTTGTTGGATTTAGTGAAAGGTGGAATCAAAGTATATTAGCCTTATAAGAAATAGCCTTAAAATAAGAATGGAGTGTACAAAATTACTTCAGCTTTAAGTCATACAAAAATCTCCTTAAATATTAATAAGTTTTGGTTCAAGTCTTTGATATGAAAAAATCTAGAGAGAGTACAAGAGCATATAAATATATTGAAAATAAGTATTTGTGATACCAGCAGCCTGTTTTTCAGATAAACTTGAATATGACTTAAAATTATTAGTTTTATTAAATTGTTTGAACTTGCACAGTCATAGGTGTAATTTAATGATAAATGGTACTGATGTGTATATACAATGTTTAATTCAATTTGTAAATGAGAAGCTATGTAACAAAATCATAGGTATGAAGTTTTCCTATTGTAATTTAATACAGGTATGAGGTTTTTGGCAATACATCATAGTTAATGAAATTTCAGGTCAAATCGTCTTGCAATTGTGTACATTTTTAAATTGTAATATTTCTACTGTATATTGATTATCATGCATAGTGTGATTCAATAAATTGCTTGTAATTTAAAAACACTATTTAATATTCAAAAATAAAATACAGTTATATATTTATAACCTTCGTGTCTGTGTTCGTTTATTCTTAGCTCAACTCATTTCTGGTATTTGTTCAGCTCTTCGTTTCAGTGAAGTGAATGGGACTACTTTTGGGAGTGAAATCAATGTGCTCATAAGCGAGGAACTGGGCAGCATCTATTCTACCCCAGGTGCCTGAAGCCCCAGACCCTTCAACCTACGCAGCACAACAAAACCTATATGAGAGGGTGTATTTTAGATCCCTGAGCTCTTCTGCTAGTATGTCACCATCATTTGAACATCACATCGCATAACACATACCCTCTACAGAGAAGCACTGTTTAAAGTACAGCATAGATTTAATTTGTAGTAATATCTTTCAAATGAAAATTTGTTGAAATGTGGTAGCATCTGAAATCATCACAGTGGGTTTTGCCATAATTTATGTGAGGTTTAATAGACACTACACATGAATGTGCATGTCTTTATATAAACAAAACAAACCCTGCTATTGTCATGTAGTAGGCATGGATTCCTGCTCTTTGGCATAAGGAGGTCTCAGTAGAACTGACATACTCGCTGTCTCGTTGTGAAGAGGTTGCATATCATTCCTCCCTTTACAGACCATTAACTGGGTAAGTGGCATTGGTATAAACCTCTGAGCTCCTGTTTTCCTGGTTTAAATGATGATGGAAAATATTTTAAAATGAAAAAAATAATGTGAATGAAGTGCTCAAAAATCCTTCAGTAATAAGACAATTTCTTTATGCCTGGGCCTAAAAACATGCAAGAAACTAACACTGAAAAATGGAAACAGTGCAAGAAACTTGTGAACATATTGAACAGGTGACCATATTTAAAAACAGGTGACGTAATTAGCTACTAACAAGAAATCCATTATAACATTTGTACTTTTAAAAAATGCAACTGAAATGGAATTTTAGTGAGGATGAATTTGGCACAAAATTATAAAATTTCAGAATTTGTAGCATATATTTAGTGAACAGCAATATAGATTTTGTAGAGTTAAGATGATAAACTGTTGCTGTGCTATTAATTCCACTACTTGTGTCCCTGTCTTAAGTTTAGGAAGTGACAAAACTACCCCAAAGTGCACAATAAATAGAAATAATTCTGTTTTCATTAGGGTGACCAGATGTCCCATTTGTATAGGGACAGTCCTGTTTTTGGGGACTTTTTCTTATATAGGTGCCTATTACCCTCCACCCCCTGTCCTGTTTTTTCACAGTTGCTATCTGGTCACCCTAGTTTTCACCTTTTGCATTGTCATGATCCTAAAATGCATTTAAAGATTTAAAAATAAATGCTTTCAATTCTAGCCTTCAGAAAACAAAAAACTTTGGTTACACTATACAATGGAATATATTAATCTTTTGGTATCTGCTTTTAAGAAATGGAAAAAAACTGCACAGTTACAACTTAAATTTCCTTCCATGGATTTTAACAAATAGATGCTTCAACTTAAATCACAGTAGGAACTTTAAATAGGCAAAATATAATTGCTCAAGTTGAAATTTGACTAGGACATGGGAGCTTTTTCCACAGCTCTTAAAGATCCCATGGCACTTTTATATCTCATGGTCCCTGTCACCATCGTGTCTGAACACCTCACAGTCTTGTCTACAACACTACAAGTTGTAGTTGGTATTGAACTGGAAGTCTCCCAGAATACTGACCCATCCAAAACCAGATGGCATTGCCGCACAAAGCCGAGCTCGTCTTTTAATAATAACAATTTAAAAAAAAACCCTCTGAAATTTGGGAACATTGAGTTTGCACGCTGAAGCTGTCCTCTGGTGAATTGACACACAATGTTTGCAGGCAGAGAGCCCTGTGCTGCACTGATGTGGGCAGCTTTCCCGGGGTCTTATTTTCATATGGCTTAACCTGTGTTGGAACAAGTTCTCCAACATCTTGCACACACTGGCTTTTATTCATTGGGGCGGGAGGGGAATCTCACGCTTAAATTGGGCCGCACAATGCCGCCCTCTGTGCTGCAGGAGCGGGCGGCACCGCCCGCGCGATAAGGACCCACGTTCTCACCGCGCTGCCCAGTGGAAACAACCACCTGCCCCGCGGCTCTACGGTCCCGGCTCTGCCCCCGTGCAGGTGCCGCGGAGCCGCTAGCAGGGGAACCTCGATCCGCCGCGACCCCCCCTCCCCAATTGCGGATTTGCATGGAAGCTCCCGCTGCGCCAGGCTCCGCCTCCCGCTGGCCCCGGCACTAAAGCGACGTGTCCCAGGCCCGCCGGGCGGGCAGGCTGCGGTCACACGCGCCTCAGCCACCTGCCGCGCTGCTCGCCCGGCGGCCCTTCTCCTGGGCACGGCGTCCCGCCCTCCACGCCGGCTCCCAGGTACGCGTGCCGGGCACCAGGCTCCCGGGGCGGTGGGCAAAGGGCCGCTCGGGGCGTGGCGGGGGGCTAGGGAAGGGCTCCCGCTGTCTGAAATTGCACTGACCGCTCCAACCCCGCTGTGCCCACCGCCTGCCCCCTGGAGCCCTCCCCTGGGGCTCCAGTCCCTCCTGCGGGCTCCCTCACACGGTCCCCCTCCGCCCTCAGGAGGTCTTTTCTCCGCTCGCTCTCTCCTGTGCCTTCCCTCCAGGCTGTTTGCTCCTTCCCCCGCTGCCCCGAGTTCCTCCTCTCCCTGCCCGCTTGTTCCCTCGCTAGCCTTCGCCTCTCCTCCCGCTGTGCGAGCTCGGAATGCCACCCCCGGCCTCCGACCCCCCAAGCCCCTTCTGCTCTAGCTGCCCCAGACCCCACTGCCACCCCTTTGCATTGCCCAAGCCCCTTGCAGACCCCAAACTCCCGCCAGGACTCTCCCTCATCCCCACTGTCTCCCGACCCTGTCCAGTTACACTACAGGACTGTGGGCTATAGGATGGGGGAAGGGGGAGATTTTTTGGGGGTGGGTAGCAGATGGGTCTGGGGTGTGTAGCTGTATTTGAAAGCAACCTTCCCCCAAGCCACTTCACCTACCCTATTGTCACCTGCTGTCCTTAGTCTACTGGTTCTACCAGGCTCCGTGCTCCCCTTAATCTGCCAAATCCTCTTCTCCTAGGAGCTCCCCCCTTTCCTCTGCTGACTGCCACCCCCAGTCCAGGAAGGTGGATATCTGTCAAGGAGCAGTTGGTTGCTTTCCCAGTGGCAGTGCCTTATGCACGGGAGGCAGGGATTTGGCTGCTCTCCTTGGTGCTTGTTTGCACTGTTCCATCCTACTTCTGATTTGCCATCTCTCCTACAGAGAGAGAAGCTCCAAGGTTTCTCCTGGCCTGGCTTTGGTTTTTCTTTTCCCCAGTATCAGCCCTATCTCCCAGCTGTTTTCCTTAGGCGCCCATGACTCTCAGGCAGCATGGTGTGGGGCTGGTGGGTGAAACCTGAGCTGCAGTCCTGTCTTGCTCCCTGGCAGCCTTGGGCTGGAGGCCCCCTAATCAAACCACTTTGTGAGGTGAGCATAGGTCCTCGGCCGGGAAACCTGAGTACCCTGTGATGAGGTATGAACCCCAAGAATGGCCAGAGTAGCTGGCACAGTGAAGGGAGAAGGGAGCAGCTGAGGATGTTCCTAGGTGGTGGCAGTGATGTCGGTTTTCCCAGCATCCTCAATCGGTTTTACCCTCTACTGCAAGAGGTGGTGATGTGGAGTGGTGGTGCACCTCTCCTGTCTTTCCAGGAGGAGAGTTAAGCTCTGTGGCTAGCCTCTAACAGCAGTCCGACTCTCCAGCCACTCGCATTTCAGTGCATCACCAGAAATATTTTCTAAGACTGGAACTAAGGGGAGTAAATGGACCCTCCCCCCCCATTAATACCAATCACCAGCACAAGGAGGGCTGCTGCCAGATGGCTGCCATTGTACCAAGCATTGGCACGGAGTGGAGGTAGGGGTGCTGCTGCATCATCACTCTCTTATGGCTCATCAGCCTGGAAGGAAGGGGCATTGCTGCATCTGTGCAGGTGCCCTGTCCCGTGGCACAGGAAGAATAGACTCTGCCATGCTGCCAATGTTGGCTAGATTATTGACTTGGGAGGTGTAGAAATTGCTGTTCTGCTGGGTGTTGAAACTGTTGTACCCGTGCCATTAGCTGGTGAAAGAAGAGCGGCTGCAACCCACTCCCCCTCCTGTACTGCTACTATCAGTGCAGGAGGAGTTACAGCTGCCAGCATGCCAGTCTTCACTGTGCAGCAGGAACTCTGCTATTGCTGCACCATACTGTGGGTGCTGATAACAGCCAGCCTTCCTCCTCTAAATGCAACAGTCCATAATAGCAAGGTGGTGTCCCTGGAAGAGAGCTGGGAAGACCATCAATGAGGAGGAGCAGTCTGAGCCTTCCACCAGTTGTGGACAAAGCTGACACAGCTGGCATTTTAAAGGCGAGACTAAAAGCAAATGACAAATAGGAGGGCATTGGCTTGTGAATGAGAAATGAATAAAAATTTGAGTTAATGGCTCCTAAAAGTTGTCTGGATGGCATTGAGAGAAGGTGGGAGGCATATGGTGAAGTTGGGAGAGCTGTGAGACGAAGCAAGAGAGCAGCACTCAAAGGAATGGGGGAAAAGAAAAAGGGGGCATTCAGAGGACAGCATAATGTGTTGACTTTGCGATGTGAGTGTGTGATGCTGCCCACAAACAGGACCTCCTACTCTCACAAGTTTTTCTTTAGCTCCAGTGGAAGAGACTTGCCTTATTTGGAGCTGGATATCCAGGTTTCTAGTCCCAAACCGCTTCTGTGTGCGTGCGTGATGTTAACTGCACATGGATGTGATTCAGGTCATAAGGAATGGGTGCCAGGAGCTGGGAGGAAAGGGAGTTTATAACTAAGCCTTTACTGACAGTCATGCTCCTGTCGTGCTTCTCACTTTCTGGTTTGCTGACGCCAAAGACCTCTTTTCGCTGTTGAGATCTCTAAACTGGAAACGCTAAATCTCACTCCAGCCTTTAAATCCCTTCCTGTTTTCTGTCAGGACAGCTCTTGCTTAAGGGAACAGACTTGGCTCACCAATGTTTGCAGTCACTTTTTTTTTTATATTGTTCTGTTTCTAGTTGCTCATGACAGACCAAAATCTTCTCTCACTTAAACTAGTGATACCATTGTAGCCAAGAGGAGAACTTGGCCAAATGTTTCCACCGTCCATCTGCCTTGTAATGCCTTACACTGTGGTTATAAGCATTGTCACATTGTAGTCATTTCAGTTGGCCTGTGGCATATGTGAAATGGAACTGGATTGAAAGCCACCAGGCTCTAGTGGACAGGAACCCATGTCAAACACTCATTTGGCTCCAGTTTTAGCATGCTCACTGGCATTCTCAGCAGAGAGGCCAAGGACTGAATGAACCCGGAGAGGATCTTGCCACAGAGAACTACAGTGGCCTCTCCTTCAGTTAGAGGGGAGGGGCCACAAACAGAGGCCAACTGAATCAGACAAATGAGACAACGAATGTTGCCAGTTGGAGACTGAAATCCAAAGCAAGTACATTATGAGCAGATGTAGTAACAGGCTCCCTCCCTCTTCCCCTCACCCCCCCAGTCCCACTAACATGCCTGAATCAAGATGCAAATACATCACCACTACCACCGCCCACGCGCTGTGGTTAAGAGGATCCTCTCCAGGGGCCCTGCTTCCATCCACGGAGCCCAGATGGGCTGACGTTAACAATCACTAAAACATATACTAATAAATAAAAGATCCAGCTGGTAGTTTCACAGTATTGTGCAGGTAGATGCTGGTACAAAGCGAAACAGCACAATGACTTTCCATTTGTTCTGTATGAAACGTAACGACAGCTGAAGATGTTGATGTTTATGTTTTTGCAGCATGTTGATGGCTAGTACCAGAAGATTAACTTAGTGGGAGAACAGGCTGGGTGACATTTCCCCATCATCTACTGAAACATGAAGACCAAAAGCAAAAGAACAAAGCACAGGCTTGCTGTTGACAAAGAAGCCTTTCCTGGGGAGACAACTTTGAGCAAAGAGGAACCGGTGAAATGTTTGCGACGCAAAGAAAGGAGAAATGGCGAAAACAATGAGAGTAGCAAGACTGGTACAGTCAAAGCCAAGCATGCTTGGAACAACAAAGACAGACACTTAAGGCGATTGGAAAGCAATGAACGGGAGAGGCAGAGAATGCACAAGCTCAATAATGCATTCCAGGCCTTGCGGGAGGTTATCCCTCATGTGAGAGCTGAGAATAAGCTTTCTAAAATTGAGACTCTCACGCTAGCCAAAAATTACATTAAATCACTGACTTCCACCATACTCCATATGTCCAGTGGGCACCTTCCAACTGTAGAAGGAACTGGGGCATCCAATGGCTCCAAACTGTACCAGCATTACCAACAGCAACACGGTGATGAGGAACACGATGAACAACTAAAAAAATACTCCACACAAATTCACAACTTCAGACAAGGCAGCTAAAGTTAGCTACTGGCCTCATTCTCTCATCTCCTTACATTCCTGTATATTTCAGCATTTGGAGGATTAAGGGGTTATTTCCTCCCGGTGGCTTTCTTTTTTGTTTGTTTTTGGAAAGACAAATGTTTAGTGGCTAGATCTCATAATTCTTGTTGAAATTATCCTAAATTGTAGGTCAGGCTTTTCAAAGAGATTAGTGATTTTGGTTGCCCGGTATGAAACACCTTCTCTGTTCTTATAGTTTTTTGTTTACCTGCTTTGTTTGTAATTTTCTTGAGGTCAGAATGTTCTTTTAATTTGTAATGAGAAATTGTTTGATTGTTCAACACCTAGATTGCTTTTGCAGGGCGGGCTTTATAAACAAATTATTTTTCAGTGGGAGGGGGGTCTCTGCACTTTAGGAAAATTACTCTTTTTATAAGGTACCTTGAGTTGGGCACCCAACAGTGATGTCCTAAATCACTAGTCATTATTGAAAATACTGGCTGTAACTTCTATTCCTCCAGAAGTGGCACCATGTAATGGGGAATCTTGGTGCAGGAATAATGAAGTTTATGGCCCGGTACAATACTTTGGAATGTATACAGCTACTGGAGGGACATATCTAACTGACCTGATATTTGGATAGCAGGACTAATTTCTTTAACCACAATTACCTGGATTTTTTCCCTTGAATTCTTAAATTTCCTGCTACTCAGGGGGAGGAACAAATTTAATGACAATAGAAACGTATTTTGAGTAGCTTGATTAGTGTGATCGAACAGGTATGAACAGATATTAGATAATGTTTTCACAAATGGCCTTGGACCAGACCCTAAATGCCCTAAACCAGCGGTTCTCAAACTTCATTGCACCATGACCCCCTTCTGACAACAAGAATTACTACACGACCCCAGGAGGGGGGATCGAAGACTGAGCCCCGCTGCCCTGGGCAGGGAGGCCAAAGCTGAAGCCTAAGGGCTTCTGCCCTGGGCGAGGGAATGTAACCTTAGCCCTGGGGGGTGGGGCTCGGGTTTTGGCTTCAGCCCCTGGCGGTGGGGCTTAGGCTTAGGCTTCAGACTTGCTGGGGCCCAGGGCCAACACCAGCCTTGGCAACCCCATTAAAATGGGGTTGTGGCCCACTGTGGGCTCCCCACCCACAGTTTGAGAACCCCTGCCCTGAACTCATTGAAGTAAATGGAAAGGTTCCAATTCACTTCAGTGGGCTTTGGGTCACATTCCTAAAATGTAGTCCTACAACTACACTTAAAATGCACAATAATTTATGTGATCCTTGTTGCATTATATATATATTTGAAAGTGCCTTTCAACAGAAACATTAAAAGAGATTTGTTAGATTGTAAGCTCTTCTAGACAGGAGCTTGTCTTTGGCTGTGTTTGTACAGCACCCAGTCCAATGGGACCCCAGTTCCATTTAGACCCTTTGGGTGCTATTGTAATATAAATATTTAACAGTTAATTCACTTGTGATCTTTGCAAAAATGATGTGATTACAGAACAAATGTTTTGAATATTTACCAGTTGGACAATGATAATCTATGCATTTAAAATGAACTCTCCTAATAAAGCCTGCATTGTAATCAATTAGGATTCATTCTGGGCTAGGTACTATTAAATACAATAAATGAAACAGGAGATCTTGAAACAAGAAAAGAAACTGTTTAAAAAAATGTTGGAATAAAAACTCGCATTTCTCCTAGCCCTGCTCTTCTTCGCCAAGCTAACATTTCTTTGTTTGGAAATGCTGCATGTACAGTACATGTCACAACTGTCCCCACCCAGGGCCATAGAGTGCTGATGTTAGCATGACAATTGTGGTTATGCTGCAGAGGGGGCAAGGGCAGGATTTAGGTGCTCATGCTGGCACAGGATGTAGCTTCATGGGCCCTACCTTTGTCCCCACAGAGTAGGGTAGTGCAAGGGGGAAGCAGGCTGGTGGCTGAGTGAGGGAGAGATTGGTGGATCCTTTGCAGGGGGTGTTGAAGAGAACAGCTGCAGAGACCCCCTAGAACATAAGAACGGCCATACTGGGTCAGACCAATGGTCCATGGACCAATGGTCCATCTAGCCCAATATCCTGTCTTCCGGCAGCATGGTGTTGCATCCCTGCCCATCCTGGCTAATAGCCACTGATGGACCTATCCTTCAGGAACTTCTCTAGTTCTTTCTTTGAACCCTGTTATAGTTGTGGCCTTCACAACAACCCCTGGCAAAGAGTTCTACAGGTTGTGAGTTGTGTAAAGAACCCGTGCAACCCAAGGTACTCTGTGTGCAACAGGAAGCCGTTCTGACCCTTATGGGTGTGTCTGCACTGCTATAAAAAAATTGTGGCATGGCCACAGCTGGCCAGAGTCAGCTGACGTGGACTCATGAGGCTCGAGCTGCGGGGCTAAAAATAGCAGTGTAGCTGTTCGGGCTCGGGCTCTGAGACCCATCCCCCTCGTGAGGTGTCAGAGCTGGGCTCCAGCTCCAGCCTGAACAGCTACACTGCTATTTTTAGCCCTGCAGCTGGAGCCACTGGAGCCAGAGTCAGCTGCCTGGCCTCAGCGTTGGTGCCATGGGATTTTTATTGCAATGTAGACACCCTATGAGTTCTCCCTGCTCTAATGCTTGGTGCAGTGTGGAGAGACTTTGGCCATTAATACCCTGTAACGTGATATTTATTCCACTGTGCCAGGACCGATAGCGTGATAATGTTTTTATCTGGAATATGTAGTGTGTCAGAGACAGGCTGTGAGAGAGACACATTTCCACCTTCTGCGGTAGCTATCTGCAGATACAACGGGGAACAATGAATGTTGCATTTCACACACTGTGCTCCCTTAACTGCAGGGATTGGATTCTACCGCCTCAACTTGAGCTCTTCCCAGTGACTTTTTTCCCTCCCAAAAAAACCCCATTACTTAGTGAGAGGTGTTTTGAACTAATCTCTCCCTCACAGGGATTTGAATGGCAGATCACACCATTGAGCCATCTAGGCTATTATCTTCCATTGTGCAGTGCCCACAAGTGCCTGTAATATCTCTAGTTTAGCCAGGGGTGAAAGTAACTTACAGGACTTACCGGTACTGCCGGAGTCCTGAGGGGGCGTGGCCTCATCCGGAAGAGGCGTGGCCTCAACCGGAAGAGGCAGGGCCTCTCAAGATTCAAAGGGCTCTGGGCTCCCCGCTGTGGCGGGGAACTCTGAGCCCTTTAAACCCGGCCCTAGCCCGGCTGCCGGAGCTGCGGGCAGGATTTAAAGGGCTCTGGGCTCCCCGCAGCCGTGGGAGCTCTGAGCCCTTTAAATCCTGGCCCCAGCCTGGCCGCTGGAGCTGTGGGCGGGATTTAAAGGGCGCTGGGCTCCCCGCAGTGGCTTACAAAATCAGACATAAAATCCCACTGCGGGGAGCCCAGCGCCCTTTAAATCCCTGCCGCGGAAGCCGGTGCGGTCCGGCACGGTGTACTGGCTCTTGCCGGTACGCCGTACCTTACCATACTGGCTTACTTTCACCTCTGAGTTTAGCTTACTACTGCGCTCTAGTGGGGAGGGGTGAGATGGATAACAGCTGATCAAGGTGTTTTCTGTCACTTGTGAATGGGAAGAGATGATTTATTAAGATTTAACTGCTCACTTCTCTTATCTACTGCAAAGCAGGCTTTAGTGAACAAAACCCCCTCCTCTCTATAGCAGAAGCAGATTGTTAAAAGGAGGAAATCTGCTCGGTGCTGAGGGGCTTTCATGGGTTTTTTTGCTTGATGAAGCAGAAGGAAAGGAGCCAGCACTACAGCCGATAAGCATGTGGAAGTGGGGCAGCCTGTAGCCTCGAGGGCAAACTGTAGACTTTAAATCTGAGACCAGCTGAGGTCACCTCTTGTGCGTGGGCAGCCTCCATAGGGGAGGCCTCCTTGCAGTGATTCAGACTCTTCTAAGGCAGACCTACTAATATTCATTTTTGATAGAGGATTTGCCCAGCGAGATCAGCTGCTTAAAACTATTTTCCCCAAATAACAAGTGACTTTCCAAACGCACGCTGCATTTATGCATCCCTACCCCTTGTGAAGTAGGGGTGAAATCCTGGCCCCACTGACATCAGTGGCAAAACTCCCATTGATTTCAGTGGTGTCAGGATATCACCCCAGAGGCCGTAGGGTTGCCAGTTTTGGTTGGATGTTTTCCTGGAGGTTTCATCACATGACATAATCTTTAATTAAAGATTAATCTTTAATGCCTGGAGACTCCAGGACAATCCTGGCCAAGAGGTGGCATTTCAGACTTGATGGTTCAGTGGTCTGGTATGGCAAATCATGTGTACCTCTCCGAGCAACAGACTTGGGTAGTAAAGCCCAGAACTGCTGAACTTGCATAAGCACAAGTGTGATGGGGTATCCACCCACACCAGCCCTGAAAGGGTGAAGGAAGAGCCAGTTAGTGTGATCGGCCACACATGAGGGGATTAGGCCGTAGAAGCAACTCCTGAGCCAAAGCTGATGCTCAGCTGAGCAGGTGTGGGCTGGCAACAGCAATGGCTGCAGTGAGGAAGTCTGTCACCATCCTCATCTGCATTAGAGAAGGCAGGAGGGCACCCAGGGAAAGAATAGAGCCCCTGGGAGCATGGCCCTCGTGAAGGGCATACCCAGGAGAGAGCAGGGTAGAGAAGAAAGTCTGTGGGAGGTAGAGTTGCCAATTTTGGTTGGACATATTCCTGGAGGTTTCATCACATGACATAGTCTTTAATTAAAGATTAAGCTTTAATTCCTGGAGACTCCAGGACAATCCTGAAGGGTTGGCAACCCAGGTGGGAGGTGGCGTAGACAGCAGGCAAGGGAGAGAGCAGCAAGGTTGGGGACTGAGCAGACCTTGGCTGGGTGTTGCAGGGTCCCTGGGCTGAATGTGGAGTAGGAGGTGGTCCTGGGTTCCCCTACCAGCCAGTGATGGAGTGGCATAGCCTGGACTAGTGGTTCTCAACCTGCTGGTATGCAGAGTTCTTCCAGAGTGTACTCAACTCATCTAGAATGGGGTTTCTCATCCTGGGAGTTTCAGTGCCCAGGGAGGTCATGTGATGGGTTTAGGGGGATTGCAAGTGCAGAGCTGGCATTGGGGGGGCCAAGCAGGGCAGTTGTCTGGGTCCCCACGCCACAGGGGGCCCCCGCAAAACTAAGGTACATGCTTCAGCCCCACCGCCTGCGGCTCAGGCTTCAGACAAGGCTCACAAGTGAAAAACACGCTCAGGTATCACAGTGACATGGAAGTACAATATTTATATTCCAATTGATTTTATAATTATATGGTAAAAAAAAAAAAGAGAAAGTAAGCCATTTTTCAGTAATCGGGTCCTGTGACACTTTTGTATTTTATGTCTGATTTTGTAAGCAAGTAGTTTTTAAGTGAGGTGAAACTTGGGGTACGTGAGACGAATCAGCCTCCTGAAAGGGGTACGGTAGTCTGGAAAGGTTGGGAACAACAGGTCCAGTAAGACTTTATAGCCCGGAAGGAGAAACCACATAGTTTGGCTGGAGGGACGAGTTACACAGATAAAGCTGAAGCCCTTGATGTGAGAGAGGGGGTAAGCAGGAGGACAGTGCGTTGAGAGCCCGCCAGGGCAGCTGTTAGACTTGGAAGAGAGCTGTTCTCCAGCGCAGCTAGGAGGAAGTACTACCCGTGGTGAGTACCCGGGGACAAGTCTAAATAATGAGACAACCTTCCTGCTATTTTGGTTTTAAAAACCCAGGTCCCTGTGGGCCCAGAGCCTCGGTCTGGCATTTAAAGTCATTGTTGCAAACAAAGTGCTAACCAGCCACTGGCCCAAAGTGAATTAGGCTGAAGGCTCTCATCTGCCTACATGACAAGCAACGGTAAGGTCCAGATCACTTTAGCAAAAGCTTCCAATATGTAACAGGTGCAGATAAGTATGTTCAGGATTTTGTCTTCCCCTCCCTCGCCCCACCGCCCAAAATGAATTCTAGTGACCCCGATGTCAGCTGGAGAAAGCTGGCTTAGGAGGAAAATGGCTGCAGCAGCTGGGAAGCTGCCAACCTGGAAAGGCTAATGAAGGTCAGAAACATTTTAAAATACTTTAATTGCAATGTAAATACCGGATTGTTTGAGTAAATGTTGAAGTGCATGACAGGAGCAACACGGCAGCCATTTGTGCCTGTCTCTCTGGGTCAACTAGTTTTTGTACAACTCTGTTTTAACTAAATGAAAGGGGGGAGTTGCATGTCACCATCCCTGGGCCCAGTGCACGTTTTGGGGCCATGGTACCTGCTTTGCACAGTCTTACCTGCTGCAGGGATCCTGGAGGCAGCTATGGCTGGGTGGAGGCCCTGGTAGTCTGGCTGTCAAGGACTGTGGCCAGAACCACTGAGGCACAGGCTCAGAGCCTCCCACAATCACCAAGGAGGTCTCTGGGCAGCTTTTTGGTGAGTCCCCTCTGGTAGGATTCTTTGTGGCCCGGGGAGAAATGGACCCAACTTCCTACCTTTCAAACATTGCTGCTGCTACTTCTTCAGTAGTGACTCTCCATACACTTCTGAAATATCATTCTCTGCATCTCTTACAGAGACCGGGCCCCACATTGCTAAACAACACTTTAGCAGGAACAAAGCTGCCTTTAATGTTCTCTTAGAACCTCAAAATAATTTAATTTGGGCCACTAACAGAGTCTAATCCCCCTTAAACACACAAGGGAAGAGTTATGCAAGCACCAACTTACAATTCAAGTTCAGATGTCATGTAAAAGGCACTTTAAATGGGTGGAGTTACCTTAGTTCCTGGGGTTGTGGTCCGGAGAGAGAACTCAGTGTACTAGCCAGGCTGTGGAAGACAACAAAGGGTGATGCCATGTACGTGGCTCTCTAGTTTTCTTGGTATGCCTAGATTTACAGACAGTTTAGTTGTGGTGGATCCTGGTCCCATTTCTTAAAAGCTCTCTTGACTGTTTATATAGGCCCCGATTCAGCAAAGCACTTAAGTGTGTGTTTACGTGCTTTGCTGAATCTGTCTAGGCACAGTAATGAAAGTGAGAGAAGTAATAGTGAGTGACAAACACTAAGGGAGTCTAATAAATCTTGCAGGGGTTTTTAAGCTCCTCAGTGACCAATACCTTACAATAGAGATTCCCACAGCAGTATTCTGTGTACTTTAAAATCCTTCTCTGTAGGATTTGTTTATGGGGTGGGACAGACAGCATTTTAGCTGCCAAGACAGCGTATCAGTGTCTGGATTCAAATCTTAGCGTAAATAAAGGGGCATTATTACAAGTTATTAAAGCATTTGGCAAACAATACTGCATAACCTTTAACAGAAAATGCAGTATCAGGTAGCTAGTGGTACAGAGATCAGATATGAAGGGTATGCCTTCCCTCAGTAAATACTGCCCCGCTGTCAGCTATGACCTGCTTCTCACTGAATAAAATTGCTAGGGTATTTTATTTCTTCCAGTAGTGTTAGCATTGTAGCTTAAGGCAAGTAGCTACCCCTTAGTTTCAAAATAGTAGCTAGTGACAAGAGTTTCTCTTGGACAAATTCAAGGGGATTTCACAACAGATGAACTTTATTTTTCAAAATCCATTTCAACCTTCAATTAATTTCAGTAAAGTTATCCCACAGTTATGGGGCTGATGTACATTTTAATTCCATCTGTCACTTTCTACTTTCAGACGACTTTCAGTGGGCAGAGATTTGGTGCTCAAATATAGATTTTATATTTTGCATATGTTCCCTTAAACAGCTTTTTGTTGTACAACAGACAAAATGGGGTTGGCAGTGCCGGGGGAAAAAAGGAGAAAATGCATGATTACATTAGCCTATATTTTATTGACTCAGTTAGTAGAATATGTAACTCTTGCATTGGCGATGTAAACATTGGATATTCAAAAGGAAAATATAAGTTGACCTTCTGACATAGATGATGTGTTAGTGCAGAGAAAAAGCAAGCCTAAGAGTATACGTGGTAAAGCTATTAATGATGCTTATTTGGAACAATTGCTGTGTCACTTATAGAAGTGTGTGTAACCTAGTATTTATAGGAATGAATGCAAATAATGTCACTGACACCTGGAACACCACAGATGTAAAAATCAATAAAAAACTATAATCACATATTGGAAAGTTCAATAGGTTAGACAGTAGCATCTTTAAGAATCTTTTTCACATTTGGACATAAACAGTGTCTTGGCATTAAAATATCAAATATATATATATTAAATACAGGCAATAGTTACTTCTACAAATACAGTACGTGAGACCATGCCACACTGCTATTCAATTTATATAAAAATACCTCCATATACAATCACACACAATATAGGGAAAAAGAATGTAAACTTGCAGTGCTACCATTAAGAAACTCGGGGTGTGAGCCTGCTCTTAACATTCCCATCGAATCGAAGTGTGCAAGATTAGCCCCTCAGTGAAAACCTCTCTAAGCTACAATGGATAAAGCCTGATCCCGTAAGGTGTGGAGTGCCCTCCTGAAACCAACAGGAGTTGAACGCACCTTGCAGGAGGTGATTGGCACCACGCAGCATTGGGCTTTAAAATAAGAGACGTTCAGAGGAGAATCTAGGATTAACTACAATTTTAAAGCAGGACAGAACTAGACCTTCTCTTTTGAGGAATAATGTACACTAAGGTGTTAACTCACTAGGAGAAGAGCCAGAAATATATTCAGCACAGATCACTTAGTACAAACTAACAGCAAAGCCCCATTCTGAGTGCATGCTAGTCTACACTGACTTCACTGGAGTGACTGTAGCTCTCTACCACTATGAAGCCGGAATTAGGCACAGAACTTTTTCCAGTCTCTTGCTCGAAGAGACTTGGACAAAGCATGAGTTGTAAGCCATTGGAGGACGAGCTGAACATGAGGCTAAAAAGATGATTTATCCACCTCATATCTGACACATGTAGAAGCAGATGCTGCCACCCCTACTGAGAGATTAGGACTCTTCCACAAGAGTTCCGCTGACGCCAATGGGAGCACTTGTGAAATAAGATACTACTCAGCATGAGAATGGGTACCAGAAATTGGCCCTTAGTAATGTGTACTCCCTCCGCTCCAGTCCTGCACACAAACACTTGTACTCACATGGAACATTACTGATGCAAGTAATCCCCGCTCAATGCGAGGGTAGCATTGAAGTCAATGGGCTGACTCACATGAGCAAAGTTAAGCATGTACATAAGTGTTTGCAGGATCAGGCCCCTAGATTTTACACTAGTGCAGTGACCAGAGCTCTCTGTACAGTAATCAACTATATATTGATACAATTTTTTAAATCCTCCTCCCTGCCCAAAGATGAGCAATACTAAAACTGGAGAGTGGCGTATAAGATGAGTGAGTGTTAAGGGATGTAGGGAAGGGAATTAAAGACTTCTACAGAAAAATAAATGAGTCTGCAAAGATAGTCACATTCACACAGTTTGTGCAGCAGCTTTAAATAGGGGTCAGGGCTATTCCTGCGGCTCCAAACAGCACCTTGTCTCTCTTGTCAAAACTGTGCCAGTTCTATCAAGTCATACTCCATTAACTTAGTAGTATAAGAATAAATTAAATATTAAAATGCCCATATTGCAAATTCCAGTTCTATAAAATGCATTAGTTTTATCAGGCGGCGTTTTTATTTTTCTGAGCAGAAATGGGTTGAGTTTGATGTGTCCTACAGTTTGTTTTTCTTTAAATTACTTGGGAAACAAGCAGCAGCCAGTGTACAGAGAACAGAAAATACTAACAATTAACAGTGTTTCGGTCTAGTTCTTGCCCTTCGTTAACCATCAAGGTGGTTTTAGAATGGTTTCCATTTCCTTCTCCTCCATTCTCCCCCTCTTCTAGATCCGTTGGGTTTGCTGAATGCTCTTCAGAGGTCTCATGTAAAGCAGCCTTAGGACCTTCAGTTGCATTTCCTCTGACTGTAATGTGCTCCCATCCACCCTACATGAGATTTTAATATATTTAAAAGAAACATCACAATTTGATTCAGAGCTTTGTTTACAGGAAGGTTTTTACGCTATTTATTCTTAATTCCCTGCCAAGGGGTTAGTTCCCCCCTAGGTCAGCTCAGAAAAAGGACTCCTTATAAAACCCTGACCTATGCAACTCCCAGAGGGAGCTGGGTGCATACCTGCCTGGTCCACATACTGCAGGGGCTCAAATCCCCATGACTCCCATCTCCTGGATACTCTGGTTAGAGCATCTAAAATGGATGAGACGCATGCTCAAGGAAAGGAGCAGCCCCGGACAAGGATTAGTATTCTGCATAACGGGGATTGGGTGAAATCCTGTCCGCACTGAAGTCGGAATTTTGCCATCGACTTCAAAGGGGCTAGGATTTCACCGAGACGGTTTAAATATCTGCACTTCAAACACTGCAGCAGAGAGTAGTGCAGCCTCATGACAATGGAGGATAATCATGCACCGACCACGGAGAAGCTTTACTTTTTAAAATGCTGCCATGTTAACTGCTGTATTATATTTCATTTGGCTAATCAGTTAACTACATATTTTAACAGTGTCACTGAAGTCTTCATTAAAGAGTTTAATTTTGTGTCCAAAGCTCTCAAACTAAAAACCAACACTAGTTTAAAGATTAGTATAATGTAAATGTATAAGTTCTATACCGTAATTGCATAACATACTTCATTAATTTTTAAAAAAGACACACACATCTGAAGACACTATCACTTGACATGGAAATGTCTCCATAGTCAAGACAAGGAATGCTCCCATTTCAGAGTACAGGGTACAAGACCAGTTTCCTGCCTTCCACAAGGAGATGAGCAGCTATCCAAAATTTTGAAGGAGCCCGTGAGACAAGGAGTGTATCTTCCTCTATAAACAGTGCCCAACCACCTATAACTGAGCAATTCTGTGCCCCCAGCACTCACCCCAATGCCGTAGTCCCATGAGAGCCCTTTCGGTTCCAATGGTTGGACTCCTGTTCGATGACAGACTGTCCCGCAACTTAGGCTGTGACTTCCCTGCACTTTGTCAGCTATCACCCAAACCTTAAAGAGAGAGAGAGAGAGAGAGAGAGAGAGAGAGAGAGAGAGTGAGTGTGTGTGTGTGTGTGTAAAATGTGTTTCACACACTGCTCTCTTTCCCTAAATGAAAACCATGACAGTACCCGGCTCAATCACACAAACAGTTCCAAAGGCTGGATGCAGTGACCTTGCTTGGAGCAAAACAGCTCCAATTTGGGCAAAGAGAAACCCAAACATCCCTGCACAAATGAGACCCAGGCGTGCAGATTAGCAGTGAAAACATTCCCACTGAGATTTAACAAGGAAGGTTTACAATACACGCTGTTTGCATAGTTTCAGTGGGACAGCAGGAGTCTGTGTTACCATTTCACAGAGTTAATTTTCAGGTTGTCAGGATGCCAGCATGTGAATCACTGTCTTATGAGGGAAACAGGAGCAGAAACCAGTGTTTACTGATGATTTAACTAGGTCATTCATAACTAGCGAAATGCAAAGTTAAATACATACCTGATCCAGGGGTCCCACAGAAACTTTACGGATATTATTTGAAACATGGTCCCAACTGGATCCTTGAGGGTAGCTTGGTGTGATTCCCTGACGGTACCAGAGATTACCTATAAATAGATCAATTAAATCCTATGAAGGGAAGGATGGTCTTTTAGCCAGAGTTCGGGAGTTCTGCTCGTGTAGGATGAGCCCACTGCATTAAAGCCATGAACTCTGCACTGTTTAATTAAACCTCATAAGAGATCAGCAGTTAATGCTTCCATATCTTCTATGGAATCCTGTTACACTTTTCACTAGTGTGTGGAACTTAATATTCTCCATTTACCCTATTTTGACCTTCCTGAATAATGGTGCACTCCCTAATTTGTAAAGCTCCTTGGGGAAAGGACCATGCATTATAGATTTACAAAGATCCATGCACACCATTGTTATAGAAGTAATGCAACATGGAAAAGGAGTTCTCTCAGACAGGACACTGCAGAGTTAAAGGCTTGTTTCTTTTGTGAAAGGACCCTTTAATCTTATTTAATGATGATGCACCAGTTTGTTTGCTATGGATGATGTGCATGGTTCACTGCAAGGCATTCTTCCTGCAGATTTGCATGCTTTTGGGTTTCTGGCAAAGCTCCTCAGATGCAGTGAGAGATGTAATTTTCTTCTTTGTGACCATCCAACGAATATTAAAAAAAAGTTACAGATGCTGTGTCCATATTATCTATGGCACTAGCTATGTCAAATACAATCCTAGGAGTCAGACAGTGATTACCTCACCCAGTCCATCACTGTGCCAAGGCCAAGCGATTCCCTCTAAACACACAGAGGAACAGATGCTCAGGTGGTGTAAACCAGCATAGCTCCACTAACGTCAATGGAGCAATGCCAATTTACACGGGTGGAGGAGGGGGCCCAGAATCTTGTTTTAAAGCAATCAGATCTCTGGTTCATTTCCGAGTCCTTGTCATTTAAAACTCACCGTTTTTATCCACCGCCAACATAGATGTCCGTCCTACTGAGACTTGTTTTAACTTTTGTTTTGGAGGTGAAGGAATATGGTACCAACAATCTCCTGAAAGTTGGAAATAAATGAACGAGGCATTGAGAAAACAGCAGTAAGGAGAGTCTTGTAATAGGCCAAAGAAAGCTGTGTGTTCAGACACCATGGGGGTAGGAGCATTAGAAATACCTACTACGCAAGGCATGGTGACTCACAGCAGAGGGAACCACGAAGCCTTCCAGCCCTTCTGTCTATACAATAACATGACCGGCTGACATGAAAAGTGCTGGTCTCAAAGTCAAGCACACCCAAAGCACTAATCCTCTCCATTTGAATTACACACAGTGAGAATACCTAGCTCTTATATAGCACTTTTCATTGGTAGATTTCAAAGGAGGTCAGTATCATTATCCTCATTTTATAGATGGGGAAACTGAGGCACAGAATGGTTAAAGTAAAGAGTGGGAACCCACTTCATATAAAGCAATATTTTCCATCTCCTTTCCCAACTCAGTATTTTCCATATTGAGGTGTGTTTAATGCTCAATGGTTTCTACCCTGACCTGCTCAAGAGAGTTTGGCCTGGAGAATTTAAGGAGGAATGTTGCTGACCTGTGTGAAATGGCATTTCCTTGTGGGCAAGTCTGGTAAAACATCTCTTGGGCTTCCAAGAAGTTACCCAGATACATTGCTAACAAAAAGAAACTCATCTCAAGGTTTTGTAAACATTAACTAACTTTTAAAAGCGTCCTAACGCATGTTAATATAAGTGAGGAGGAGGCTGTTTACTTTGTATCAGCCTCACACTCTTTGCAGTGGTGACATTGAAATGTCTCTGTCCTGTGCTTGTTCAGCTCACTACATCCTTGCTGCGAGAAGACCTGCTCTGTTCCCCAGCACTCACCTGCAGGTTTTTTTGGAGACACTGAACCCCGGTAGAAGGTAGAGCCATCTCTCGCAACAGCCCAGACTTGGTGGAATGCCCCAATCGAGACCGACATGAAGGGCTGATCTGTTCCCACGTGAAGCCATGATGTTCCCTAGTGAATGACAAAGAATAGCTTGGGAAACTCGCACCTGTTGCAGAACTGAATGACACAGCGCGCCTGCTGGCTGATCAGCACCTGATGGGAAAAATCCTACAGAATTCAACTGGTTCTGAAAAGTAATTTTTATCGAACTCTATATGACTTAACAGACAAAGGCCCTTTCCCTGGTTTGTTTAGATTATGCTAGAGCAGGGATGTAATCTTCTGTTCAATTCTATGGGACTTTTCTATAAGCGCATTATGCCTTTAGGTGTACCTAACAGTACAACTCCTGAAATAGAACTGGTAGAAAAAACAGGAGACATATTAGTGAACAATTTTTTCAGATTTTTTTTTAATACTGGTTTTTCCAAAGTTTCGAGATGTCTACATTTAAATTTATATTAAAAAAAAAAAGGAAAAATTTCTACAAGCTCTAGATATGACTTGTGCAAAAATTGTGCACACTTGGCCCCAATCCTGTAAAACACTTACACACTTAGACATGCAAGCATCCTTCTGAAGTCAAAGGGAGTGTCACAGGGTGGACTGGGCCCTTTAAGGGTATGTCTATACTGCACACTTCTTATGGCAGCATGTGGGGTACAAACATGGCACCCTCCATCCCCTGCCCAGGTATGAATATTTAGGGGAATAAAAGCACACCAGAACCTTAGGCTATGTACCCCACATGGCTCTCTACACACCCAAGCAGTGCTTCCCACATCTACGCTGCTATTTTTAGTGTCAGGGGTGGGGTCCTATGCCCTCCCTGCTGCCAGACCCTTTCCCCATGGCTTCCCCCCTGCCAGAGCCTCTCTCTGTCATCTATAGCTACATGCTGCAGTGGGGACACAGCCTGCTTTTCACTGTTGTCTATAGCTACACCTATCCTACATGCTGCCTCCAATGGGGTGCAGCCCAGATATAGCCTAAGAGGGTGCTGGTCCAGCCCACCTGTTCCCCATTAAGAGCCTCACAATTGAGCCTAATAGAGGGCAGCTGGCCTTGCTATAGAGCCAGAGGGGAGGCCTGGTTCAGGGACTCAACTGATGCTTTAATGGACACCTGAGCCTTATTAAAGGGCAGAGATCAGTAGGGAGCAGAACCACAGGGACTGGTCGGGCTGGCTGCTCTGTGCCAGGGAAGGCACTGAACCAGAGAGGCTGCAGGAGAACACTACTCCAGGGGAAATCAGGCTAGAGGCTGAGGTTTTTCGATACCAGAGCAGGGGAAAGACTCAACGGTAGCTCGAAAGGGGCTGGAAACACAGCCCAGGGGTAGGCTGAAGAAAAGGTTCTTCTATCTTTTTGTTTGCTGGGACTTCTTAGTTGTTTTTTTGTTACCCGCCAGAAGAGTTAAGTTTGTTTGTGAGGTGGCTAGGGGGCTAATCCACATCTCCAGCACTAGCCTGTCTGTGGAGTTTATTAAGGAGCCCTGAAAAAGAGGGAAACTGAGGTACCCCTGGCCAAGAGGGGACACTTGGGAGGCAGCTGCTATTACAGGGATGATTCACATGCATAAGTACTTTAGTGGATGGAGGTTACTGTTTTGCAATCTCTATTATAGTCTGTAGGTAAATGTGAACCTAGTATTAAGTATACTAGGCATGACAGATGTGCACGGCTCCTTATAAAAAACACACAGCCCAATACAAAGCCCACTGAAGTTAATGGAAAGGCTCCCATTGACTTCAGTGGGCTCTATATGGGGGCTATAGCTTGGCCAGGTTCCTGCCCTGAGCAGCTTAATATCTAAGTCAGATGGGCATGCTACCAATAATTTGAGGAGAAGAAGCAGACCCCTCAGTGACTGAAGGGGAAGTAGAGGAAAGAGGTGTTAGGGAGACATAGGGGGAGAGATAGCTCAGCGGTTTGAGCATTGGCCTGCTAAACCCAGGGTTGTGAGTTCAATCCTTGAGGGGGCCACTTAGGGATCTGGGGCAAAATCAGTATTTGGTCCTGCCTAGTGAAGGCAGGGGGCTGGACTCAATGACCTTTCAAGGTCCCTTCCAGTTCTAGGAGATAGGATATCTCCATTAATTATTATTATTAGGAGAGCGGTATCAAGCACAGGAGGCAGCATGAGTATACTGCCTCGGGGGGGTGGAGCAGGAAAAGAAGGCTGAGGGGCTAACGGGGGTTTACACGAGAGACAAAAACCAGTGATTTGAGGGGGCACAGCGTGTACATGTGCGCACACACTACACACATGCACTTTAAATGACACTTGTATGAGAGAGGCAGTAAGGAGAAAGTCTTACAGCTGGATTTTTCTGCGTTACTCCGAGTCTGCACAGCACGTCTCCCTTGTCGCTAACTGCCCAGAGTGCTATCGATTCTTCTTTGTCTGCCGCCGAACTAGGGATTATGGCTATGTCCCAGAGGATGATGGGAGGCACTTCCAGCCAGGGTCCGTTGGTGATTATTTTACATTTTCTAAAGAGAAAAACCCCACAACCCTTTAGGAGCACGCACTTCCTGTGAGTGAGTCTGTGCCCATGCTGACAGAATAACTCAAACGTAGGGGTGGGGGAAGGCCCCACATCCTTTCATTAAATGGGTACTATGGAAACCAGAGATACCCTGCAACTAATATTTTCAGTTTGAGAGTGGGTTGACACCAACCAGGTTTGTGTTTCCAGGTTGAGTTCTGAAGCACTAGACATAGGATAACGTTTATCAGGGTTTCTTTTTCAAGAGCAACTTAATAAAGAAAAAACAGGCCCTCTTAGAAGTCTGTGCTGTGCTCCACTTTGCTTCCTACCGGTCTAAACCTAGCCTAGAACTTCAGGATAAAGAAGAGCATTTCATCATGTTCGTGGGGGAATCCACTGCTGAGAGCAGATCTCTGTAGCTGGTCCATTCCCTCCTCTGTACTGGCAATGGGAGTGACATCGGGACTTGATTCAGGAGGGGACTGTCTGAAGATAACACGGAGCATCCCGAGGGAGGGAGGCATGTTTGTTGGCTAAGAGTTGGCAGCCTTCCATTAAAGCAGTACAGAAAAAGGTTCTCTCTTAATGGGCCATTACAGAAAGCTACATTGCTCTAGTTTCCATAGAGAAATAAGTAGCACTGCACTTAGGGAGGATGCATTAGACTCCACAGGCAGAATGTCTACCTGCCTCCAGCCCGGAAACACAGGGAATTTCTCTCCTCCAACCCATAAATCCAGGATCTAGCCCTAAGCAATCCCCTATTTGTTTTCACATTTAATTTGTGCAACTGAAAGACGGGAACCTTTGGGCTCAAGGCTTTTCTCAACTTGCGTCAGTTGTTATATTTGGCATCAGCACTTAGTTCATTTGGATTCAGTTTGTTACAGGACATACAGCAGAACGGTTTGTGACCCCAGGGCCTCGCTGAGCGGGAGGAAGAGATGCTCGAGGCATAAAACGTTGGCTTAGCAGCCACAAAACAAGCATCAAACATCGAAGTCTTTAATTTGTAGGCTCGTAGCGCCTCAATAGCGCGGGTGTTGGATAGCTTAGCACAAGAAAGTGCAGGAGGAAAACTAGAGTGATTCAGAATTGCCCCAGGTTCCCTAGAGAAAGAGCAGGGTGCTTCCTGCTCAAGGCACGATACAGGGACGGTTTGGTCTTTTCTGGTTCCATCCAATTACAGTAAAGCCTGGCTGGGAAATCATTAGTTGCCCAGTAAGTAGGTGGTGCTGGTCACAGTTATATTAGGACACCATCTATAAGAGGGCTAAAGCCCTATTGTTATGTGTATTGTAGCACCTAGGAGCCCCAGTCACAGACCGTTGTGCTAGGTGCTGTACAAACACAGAACAAAAAGACAGTCATTGCCCTAAGGGCCTGCAATCTAAGCATAAGAGACGTGTTATAAATGGTTACAAGCAACCTACTGGCTTGGCAGACTCTTTAACAACATCTCCTAATCATTTAACCACCATTTATAGAGGGAGCTATAAAAGGGTGGTCTGCCCCTTTAAGGGCTAGAGGCCTGGGCCCAGCCAACCCTAGTTACTAAGGCACATCTGAACGGGGTTTAGCTGAGTCCCCTGTAACGAGCAGCAGTAAGTGAAGGATGCTCAGGGAGACTAGAGTACAGAGGTTGCTGGGTGAAAGAAGTGAGACTATGGTAGGGAAGGCCCGAGCATGTCCTAATAAGGGGATAAATGGCTCACAAGAGCTTTATTTTGAATTTTTTGTTTATTTAATAAACCAGAACCCGAAAAGGGCTATGAATGGACACAAGGGTTTGAGTTTTTGAAGAAGCCCCTTGAAGGGGGATACTGAGGCAGGCTGCCTGTAGAACTGCAGTCCACGAGGGGATACTTGGGGCGATCTGTCCTGTGACAGGATCCTCGATATGAACTGTGACCAGAGGGCTTTTACCTAAAGATCTCACACAGTCACAATGGAAACGTTGGGACACTTGTGTGCAAAGGCTGGGAGTGAAAAATGCAATTTAAGTGGTTGCTAAAGCCAAGGGCTGCCCTGCTGGAGATGGGTTCTTCAGTGCCGGTTTCAGTGCTGTTGCCCTTTGTTAACGGAGAGATATTTAAGGGACTAAACAGCTTGCTCTTAAGAAAGGAGCATGTCTGAATTCTAAACTTTATATCCATAACTTAATCCCTTACCTGGCCCAGCGTCTTCGCCGTACAAAATCCTTCATCGTCTTGTGGCCATGGTAGGATCTGCCAAAGATACGTGGTTTAATGCAAGTTTGAGAGGACTTGGAAATACCTCACATTTCAGCAACAGCCTGTCAGCGCTAACTCTGCTTCAGCCCAGCGTTATTTTCCATGCAACTGTTCTGTAAAAAGCTCCCCCTCACACCACATAGTGTTGTGAGGATACCAGGCATAGGCTTGCAACTGAAAATAACTATGTACCCTGGACACCCCCTGGCCGCTTTAGAATACTGGCAAGCCCTTATTTTGCTGTGTGGGACTTATATTTCACCCCTCCTCCCCAAATACCATGGCCAGTAATACTTCAAATCGATAAAGTACTCAACACTGATTGTCAGCAGCTCTCTCACCCTCATTTTGCAAAAGGGGAAATCAAGGCACAGATGCCACCATTAAAGAAAAGCTGAAGTGCAAATCAACTAGGTTTAATAATTGCTTGCAGTGTGGTTGTAGCCAATCAGGTGTTAGCCTGGCAGGGCCATGCCAAGTTTATTAGGTACAAGAAGGTAACTCCTTACGCTGGAAAGTCCGCTGCATACTGCCAGCCTTCCCGATCAGTTCCACCGGAAATGTTAAAATCAATATACCAGTCAGACACCTAGAGTCAGAAGGATAATATGAACAGGAGCACAACAGAAAGGAAGGCACAGCCGGGAGATCACCTTTCACCTCTTCTTCTGCACCCTTTGTATTGTAATTGCTTGTATGGAATGATCTGATAATATTTATATTACAACTTTGCCTGTTGAGAACACCTTCCATCTTGGGTCCCCAAGTACTTTAAAAACATTCAGGGTGGGATTCACAAAGGAGCCAAAGAGGAATTGGGTTGGGCGCGGGGGGAGGGACACAATCAATTCTCTCAGCATCCCTAGGATGTAGGGAAGATCATCTCCATTGTACCGATGAGGAAACCTGAGGTTAAAGTGACACAGCAGGTCAGTGGTAGAGCCAGGAATGGAACCCAGGTCTTCTGACACCTCCGTTCGTGCCCAAGCAACTAGGCCATCCTTTATTTTAAAATAAAAAAAAATAGAAAAAAAATAATAATTTCAAGACAAAATTTACCCAAGACCACTGCGGGGATGGAGGCTTTGTGTTAACTTTTGTACATTCTTGTAAGCCAGATGCGTCACTCCACATGTACCTGTCTGTGGGCAGCCCTCTGCAACACAAGTACAAGGAATAAAGAATAAGCGACAGTAAGAGAAGGATAAAAGATAAAGCTCTTCACCTCTGCCTAGCACTTCCCACGTCCACACACACACACACACACACACACACACACACAACACTGTCTTCAATCACTAGACTCTCTTGAAGAAGGGACTGAAATGAAACAGGTTTGCTCTGCAGCTCAGTTGCCTGCCAAACACTGATCAAAGATCTCAAAAAACTGACTATTTTGCATTTAAAAACCAGGAGGGGAGAAGCTTGAGAATGCTGCCGCTTTTCAAAGGTTGGTGGAAAAACCTTTCCTACCCACCAACAAGAGATTTATTGTCTTCCATTTCACTAGACCCCAATGTCTTTAGATGATTATTAAATATTGTTCTTAAATGCAGCATCCAGCGGCCCCACTCAGGATCAGGGACCCGTTGTGCTTAGCACTCCACACCACCCAGGAAGACATGGTTCCTGACTTGAAGAGCTTACGATCTATGACCTTAATCCCGCAATGCGTTGCTTGCAGGTAGGTTTTGTGCCTTCCCAGGGGTGTGCTGGTGTGCAACGCATTGCAGGACTGACTACAAAGGCATCCCTTAATGAATATTGACAAATCTAGCCTCTCAAAGCCCATGCGCCTTCCATCTCAATTTAACACTAAATGTTAGAGACAGCATGTGAAATAAAAGTTTAAAAATACCCTGACATTTCCCTTGACCATTATAAACACACACACTTGCCTGTTGCTGTATCCTGTGACTGGATTCCACCGCTGGTTCTCATAGATATAAACACATTTCACATCTGATTGCATGTAAATATTATCGGCGCTGCTGGCCAATCCTGCAGGCAATAAATCACTCGGATTAAAAGCAAAGTTAAATGTTAAAGAAGAAAGTTGCTATAATTTAAAATTTTGCCAGGTAGAACATTTATGCACTTTTTATTGCTCATTTTTGAGCCAAAGATACAAAGCTAAGATGCACAGCTTGCTTCCCTTGCAGAGACAGGATATGCCCATCACCTCATTCTACAGACTAGACACAATACAAAGATGGGGGATTGAAATTTTTTGTTCTGCTGGTATCACGTAGGAGGTTAACCAGGGAATGTAGAATAAATGTGTGGCATTACCTTGAATGAAGCCGCCTCCGTATCCTCCAGTATAAACCCAGGCCGTGTGATCGTAACCTATGCCCCATACTATGCCATGGCTATTACACTCTATCAGGCGGAGATGCCCTCCAATCTGACGCCAAAACCTGCAGAGAGAGAGAGAACATTTTACATGAACTCCATAGTGGAGTCAGTAACCGCACGTGTTCCCTGCCCTGCACCTCAGCCCTGACTTAGGGAGGGTAGGAGGCCAGTTCAGTCACTAGCTCATTGGGCCGCTGTCCAACCGGTGGGGAAGACGATTGATGCCAGTTAAGAATGCTCCTTTTGACTGACTACTGTCAGTGGGTGGAGGCAGCTTGGCTACCTCAGCTGCGAGTTTGCAGCCTGTCAAACGCCTCATTTACGTGTAAGTTTAACTTTGAATTTCCCAATTTGATCCACTGCGTTTGTTTTGAACGGTTAGCTATGATACACCGGTGGGGATTTTCACTCGTTAGCTGTGGATATTCGCCCTCAGGGTTCACTTTGCCTGGAAGCTTCTCCTCTAGGAATTTCCTTGGTTTAATACACATGGATTGATGGTCCTAATGTGGGACTGGGGAAAGGCAGGAGGCCAAAGGGGATTCCCTCACCTTCTGCAGGAGCAGAGTCTTATTTTCCACTTACTCAAGACAGATCCCCATGTCTGCAGATGTGAGGAGGTGCACAGCAGAGGGAAATCCCTTCCTGGGGACCTGGAGCCCTGCAGGGTGTGGTGTGTGTGTCTAGGGAAGGCAAAGGGACTGTAGAGGAACATGCCAGTGGGGAGTCTGGGGGAGTAGAAAAGAAGACCTGCTTTTACAGATCAGGAAGTGTGCAAGAGTAGATAAGGGCACCAACATCCTGGCAAGCTTTATGGCCTCAGAGGAGCCCCACCCACCTCTCCCTTCCACCGTTAGGACTCTGAGGGTATGTCTACACTGCAGCTGGGAGGTATGATTCCCAGCCAGGGTAGATAGACTCCTGCTAGCGCTGCTCAAGCTAGCAGGCTAGAACGGCACTGCTAGCTACCTGAGCTCTGACCCAAGGGATCAGGTGGGCTTGGTCTCCAGCAGCTACCCTGAGCCGCCGTCCATGCTGCAATCTCTCGCCACACTGCTATTTTTAGCATGCTAGCTGGAGCTGAGCTAGTGCCAGTCTGTCTACTCACACTGGGAATCACCCTGCCCAGCTGCGCTGTTGACGTACCCAAGGGATTTTTAGGGGTTCATAATTCAGAAACACTTCGTGCAAGTCACTTCCAAATAGTAGCAAAAATTCTTCTTGGCCCTTAACCTGCCAATTTTGAGGCAGAATAAGGGCCTCTTTGCTTTTGGACTACCGTGGTCGGGGCTGCAGTATCATGCTTAGAATAGAAACCCAGCTGCTATCCTCACTAGAGAGCATCTACTGCCATTGCATGGGGGATTCAGAATTCCCTCACTTGGGTGCTATTCAAATCTCAGCCCTAATGAATGGAATGTTTCATTTACTCTAAAATGCCATCCACTAATTTGTGTAGGAGAATTTAGCACCCAACCCTGCAAGTCTTACAGGTCATCCCAATGAAATCAGATAGGAAACCTTGCAAGATCTGGCTCATAACATGCAGCTTGAGCATGTGAACATCAAAATGTAGCCTGAGGAAACTTCTTCATCTCACTTATGAAAATGAAGGCAACTCCATGTCTCTCTTCGTCTTTGGCTGACATCTACAGCACACAACACGTTCCACACAACAGACCGCATAACTTCTGACATGGAATTAAAGAAAATTCTGGCTGCTTGAAATGCACAATAGTGAGGGGAACTTTAAAACCTTCTTACATTTGGTCACATGGCATCAGGTGTGGTGTGGCCTCTAATTCAGGACTTGGCTCGCTGACAAAGACGTCTCCTTTGCAGGTAACAGACCAGATGGCCTGGTGGGAGGGAGGGCCTTGAATCCGTCTGCTTTCGCAGCAGGACATGCTCAGCAAAGCCAGCTATGATATAAGGAAGGAACAAAGAGCGAGGAGGTGCATTTCATTGTGTGAACAAGGGGTTTTCGCTTAACGTAGGTCATCTAGTGCTAGTGAAAGGAGGTTATCCTCATTGCTAGTCCACTTTGGAGATTTGTAAAAGGCAGAGTTCAGATCAAAGGTGTCAAGATTCATTGCTATCAACATGATTTATCTTTCAGGATCCCCAGAGTGCTTCACAATGTCTCTGTACGCACACACCTCCCTCCTTCCCTCTCACCACTGCTGAAATGCAGCCATTTGTGTGCCATAGAGACGCAATCAGGTGGATAGACAGCTCAATGCACAACAGTGAAGGAAAGTTTTGCCCCACTGGTTTAAGCTCTTTATAAGAAGTAGAATATCTTACACAGAGCTGAGCAAACCTTAGTAGTTAAGACGGGTTGAATGCCTGTAGCCCTGCCCATCTCACAAAACTCCATTTATCTGCCTCCAAAGAAGGGTAGGGCTGAGTTAATCCTGCCACAGTTCCTGTGGCCTTGTCCACAGTAGGGGATTTTAGAGGGGACAAAAATCCCACAAGAGTGATCATGGGGTCAGCTGCACCACTGGTCACACTGGCACGAGCCCTAGAGGGACATGCAGCTGTAGGTGTTTTCACTATGATGTCAAGTAAACTTGGGCTGAATTTTTGTTGCACCAGTGGAATCTCTTACCAATCTGTTTGCTAGTGCAGACAAAGCCAAACAGTCCAGAGGTTGCAAACCTGATGCTCAAACCTCACACAAATGAGGGTTTAAGGAAGTAACCAGACTGTGTTAGAAAGTTGGCAGAGTTACCCAGTCATGCATTTCTTGTTCCGTGGCGGCTGCTAGACGAATTGGCCACCGCTGCTTTGTCCTCTCGGGCGTGTAGAGAGCGAAGGAGTGTTTGGCATCATTCAGAACTTCAACCAGAATGGTGACTTCGTTCAGGAACACGTGGATGTACTGGCACAATACAAAGGGCATTGGTGAACAAGGCAAACTCCCATTAAGCCTCCCCCATTGCCAGCACAATAGGGAGACCTTGCACAAATGGTCCCTGGTAAGGATGGCAGAAGGACTAACATTCTGCTTGGGAGTGCTCGTGAAACGGGGTTAGACTTACAGCCCTGGATGACTGAGGTCCTATCTACCCCCTCTACGTCATTCTGCCAGTGTGTGTCAACCCTATCTCAGAGGGCCCCCTTGCTAGGCATCAAAGGTTGGTTCTTTTTCCATGACCATTCAGTCTTTGGGCTGTCAACAAGATGGCTAATTGGTGTCAGCCTGGTGGTGGCTTGCCCATTGAGAGCGGGATTATTTCTAACAGGACCCTGAGATAGCCACCAAAGAGAAAAGACCTTCATTTGCTACTGGCCTGGGCCAGATTGGAAGTGGTGACCTAGACGAGAAACCCTGTATCACAATGCCCATCCCCATGGTTTTCCTCTTGTCAAATGGGAAACCAGCACTGCGCTGCACTACTCGAATGCACCTTCTTCTCCTCATGATACATGTAATAGATGAACAGAATGCTGTCTCGCATGCCGTCGTTCCCAGTGAACTGCTCCAGTGCCACTCGCACGTCTGTCCATTTATGAGGCTTCCAGCTTCTCCACCACTGTAAGGTCCCCGTTTTCACCCAGACAGACTGTGGCAGAAACACAAGGTTACAAGGAGCTGCAAAGAGCTTTCTTGACCCCCTCCCTCCCAAAATTTCTGCTCGTTCTTTCTATCTTCTGCTTTGAGACAAGCAGAAGATAATGTGATCAGATGAAGGCTAACAAAACTCTATGGCAGGGAAGTGAGATGCCCCCCTTCAGAGAGTTCAAAATCACAGAGAGATTCTCTGACTTGGGAAAATACAGCAGGTTGTTTCTAACTGGGGTTAGAGTTAGAAACAGTGTTTCTAGCATTTAAGTGCTTTTAACATAATCATCTACTAAAACTGATTGAAAGTGCATACACCAAACTGTTCTATAGTGAAACTAATTTTATTTTAATACTTTAAACAGGTGATATTGGATAACTCAAGTCTTAGAAAAGGAGGGGCCAAAATCCTGAATGAAATCTAAGAAGAGCCCAAGGAAATTCTGTGTGATAATCAAAGGGAAATATTAACTAGAAATCCGGTTATTCAGATGTTCTTGACATTATAAGCACTACTTATGGAAGCTGTGCTATGCCCCCTGGTGTTCATAGAGAACAAGCTCACTCATTTATTGAAGTCCAAGTAATAAGGATATTCATGCAAACAGAAGGCCCTGAATTTGTGTAGTGCAGTAACTCACATGCATCTAACACAATTTAAAGGTGTCCTGGATTAGGGATTTCAGCATATTCAGGAACAAGTGCAACAGTCAGCCAGTGTTCTTTTTGTATAGTACTAGCTGGAACTTTTCTACAAGAGCAGCTGTGCCAGAGGTTTAATGGCTACTAGGGTTTCCAATTGGAGTGCTTGGGAAAAGCTACTCTAAGAGCTGTGGTAATGGACAAATGTGAACGGGGGCAAGGATACAATGCTTGATTACAGTAGGTTGCAGGCCATACACTGGACAGTACCATCACGGATACCCAATCCTGACAGATGTTAAATCATGCTCAGAGTTAAAGGGAAGGAAACAGGAGGACTTTCACTTACCTGCTCAATAGCTTGTTCATAGTGTCTAAAGTTCTCCAGTTCCCGCTTGGTCCTTTCACTGAGCTGCTGGAAAATCTGCTTTCGCCACACTGCTGTCTGCGCTGGACTGATGGACAGGGAAAGAGACTGCACAGAGGATAACAGACCTAGAGCAGAACCAACGTGATGAACAAGTGAGCTTTAAACTCAATTCTGTGAAGTATTAGATGCTCAAGACACAATCTGCCACTTCAAAAACACTGGGCCAAACACCTCTGGTCTAACACCACTATTGCATGAACACACTAGTCCCAGTGGCATTACCAAAAGGCCAGTGAGAATACTGCAAATGGTGCATAGAAAATGGATTGAAAGACTTATCATAAACTCCTCTGTATATCCCTCCACTAAAGCAGCACCTGTATAGTCCTAGGAGATGACCATAGGCTCTACAGATTCTGATACAGAGCTGAGATGACCAGTAAGACAAGGCTAAGTATTGGGATGCCACATACTCATTAATTTGACAACCAGCTTATTTGGAAATTTGACCATATTTCACTTTTTTCAAAAGCCTCCCTGTTCTAATCCCTCCAGGAGTCAAGGCTGGGCTCCCATTCAGAAAACCACCTTTCAATTCCTCTTGCCATTAGAAAAGCTTACGATAGTGTATATCTCAACCTCGGATCACAAGGACTATGGTACCAGCAGGGCACGGTGGTATTTGTCTCTAAACAGGCTCCCTCTACAACTTGATTTTCACGAGTTTTCAATCACACCCAGGAGCCGTTTTATCCTGAGCTCTAGTTTCAACGCAATGGAGAGCTAAACAGGTGTGTGGAGTTCCGACAAACTGGATTATTCCCTGTGTAACATTTCCGCCAAACATGCAGAGAAATAGTAACTAACTATGTTCATAAAGTGCTTTACAGCTAGATACGCACAACAGGAAATACTCTTCACCCCAGAAGGGAGGGTAACAGCTAACTGGCATGCAGGATACTACGTAAGAGAGTGGGTGGAAGAAGGAGGGATTATTTTAAGATAAGGACACGCTTTTTTTTTTTTTTTTTTAAAGCATGGTATCTTATTATGGTAGCATCATTAGGCCCTGACTGGGGATCGAGGCCCAGCTACGCTGAGCTGACAGTACCTGACTGAAGAGTGAACCATTTCAGCGAGCTGTGTGAATCCACCTGGCAGCCTCCTCCACACACCCAGGCCCACAACGGATGCTCATCAGCTCCATAATGTTCTTCGACTCCAACTGAGAACATGCCAAGGGAAGACAGGCTGGATGTCTCCGGGAAGGTGCTGGCGGAGAGCAGAGGCTTTTTATGGGCCTCCTTTAAGTCAATGTTTGTCCACTGCAGTTCTACAGGATGAGGATCTTGGTCAGCAGAAGACTGGGGTTTTTCGAGACCAGCCTTCTCGCCATTGTCTGAAGCAGGGCTGGCTTCTTCAGGAGCAGAGTCCAGAGGATCCACAGCCAAGTTTGCACTCGCTTCTGCTGACTGGCTTCCCACATTGTTACCGTTGACGCTAGCTGCAGCACCTGACAGGGGCGTGTCGGCAAGGTTTGGCTGTATCTGTGGGCTCTCGGTATCAGAGGAAATGTCTGCATCGCTCTGAACGATCAAATTCGTTTGCTCCCTAACGTCGTCACTGAAGAAACAGCCAGCGCTTGGGGACAAACAGACAAGTAACTAATCAGCCACCAGTCCCCGAATTATCAACCAGCACACAGCCATAGAAAAGACCAGAGAAAGACAGACAGAGATGGCTACACAGTGTCCAGCGGATACAAAGCAGAGCTTTTATGGTAAAAGCTTAACTTCATCCCCAAGGGAAGAGAGCCCGACACATGGCTTTGCAGGCCATGCTGAGAAATCCTTTTATGACAGCCTGTAGGGTTGGCTGCACAGAACTCTCCAGAATACCCCAAGTGTTAACACCCCAAGGCCCTGTATTTTGGTTTACAAATGCTGAGCAGGACTCTTTTTAGACTCCAACTGGTAGGAACAGAAGTAGCCAAAGCAGGGACTGCTGCATTTGGGAGGGGTGGGGTAAAATATGGGGTCCAGCCAGGCCCCTTTCTTCCTCCCAATGCCCCCTTGGCCCCAGAACAGTGCAGAGGAGACCCCACACACCTTCTAGGGGTACTAGGACCCATGCAGTGCCTCCTGTCTTCTCCATGTGGCCTTGGAGGAGAGGTACAGAGAGAACCCGGCTAGAGACTCCAGCCCTTTGGAAGAGGAGCAGGCAAAGCAGAGACCTTTGGACGTTCCAATCAGGACTACAGAATGGGCGGACATTCTGTGACCTGTGCTGATCGGCTGTTTGCTTCAGCTCCCTGCCACCTTCATCTCAGATTCACTCCATAGCTGCCTCCCTGCCCCCCACCCTCGCCTCCATTCCCTGTTCTTTCTATTTAGCCGATCCCCTCCTAACTCTCCCCCCGCCCCCGGCAAACTAAAAGGAATCCTGGTATTAACATGATGTTTGCTGCGATTACACTGTTCACTCTGCTTGTGTGTGCTAACCTTTCCCCCACCCTGTGTCTGTCTAGACAAGATTGCATCAAGATTGTTTCCTTGCGCTCCCCCTCTGTCTGCATCCATCTGTTGTCGTCTTATTCTCAGACTGCAAGCGCTCTGGGGCAGGGGCTGCCTTTTTGTTCTGTGTTTGCCTAGGACAATGGGGGCCTGGGGCTCCCAGGTACTACTAGTACAAATAAATAATAATAATAGAGCCTATCAACATTGGATTCATTCTCAACTGCAGATAGTTTCTGTTCAGCAACACAAGACGTTCTGATTCCTAGGGTTTAGCACGTGGCTTCTCACAGTGTTCCCAGCATGTTCTGCATGGCCGATGGGCCAACTCACAGCAGGGAGCCATTTGTTCATTCTCTCTGGGAAAGAAAGTGGCAAGATGCCACACAAGTGACACCCAAGAGGAGGATAATTGTTAAGTGGAGTAAACACCTCCAGGATATCCGGCAGGTAACATTTCATCTATTATAGACTGGACCCTGGAATCTGATGGCAAATCCCAGCTCAGCTCACTTTACTGCCAGGCTGCACTGAATTCTCAAGTCAGAACATTACCTCTCTCCCCAGAGAAGAAGAGTTTGCTGCTCACTGTTGCATTTTAATTGGGAAAAAACCCCAAACAAATGGACTTCAGCACCTGGCGAGAAGCAGGAGCCACGTGTGGGGTTTGTTCAAGGTCACAGTGAGGGGCCTTGAACAAACTGGACGGATTGCGTTCACAGAAATACTCCTCTCATGCCCTGGCAGCACCAAAATCTGATGGCCTTTAGGGGTTTTGGACACTTTATTAGGTACCTGAGCAGACTGGTCGAGCTGCCGGTCTGAGACCTGTCACTCTCTCTGACAGATACAATCGCCTTCCATGTCTTCCCGCTGAGCTCGCTCGGTGTGACGCCTTGCCGGAAATAAACTGCTCGATCCTCGCAGCCGATTCCCCAGACCTAGGGGAGAAAGGGGCCTTGATGGGAATGTCTGTGTGTCCTAAGGGGATGAATGGCATGGAAAGCAGATGGGCATCAACTACAACAGGGGAGTGAGAAGAGGGCAGTTGAGGGCAAGAGTCTTTCCTGAATCAGGGGTTTTCTTTGGGTTCGTCTCTAGTGCTGGTATTTTAGGTGCAGTGCATCACTCCTGTGTATGGTTGATTGCGGGATGGGGGGTTTTGTACAAGTGTATCAGATGAAAGGTAGGTTTGCTGAATGTTCTCGCAATGTACTTCGTGGCTTTTGGCAGTTCAGGCAATTGGGCCCCTTGTTGGACTGAACATCCCGGCGTCCCCCGAGTGTATTACGACCGCAAAGCTGAACATGATCATACGGAAGGAGTCTAAACATGCTCATGTGTTCACACAATTGGTGTTCCACTGCCTTACCTGGTCATTTAAGCCTACGTTTACCATCATCATTTCGCCAACCATTTCAATCCAGCTGGTGCCACATGGATTGTACGAGTTCACACCTCTTCTGAACCACACCTGTCACAAGTTAAAATCCAAGTTTTGAACTACTGTACTAGCAGGGAGACAGTTAAATGGTTAAAGCCGTGGCTGGGTGTCAGGGCTCCTGCGTCTCATTCTCAGTTCTGCCATTGCCACGTGGCCTTGAGCAACCAATAATATTTCAGCAGTGGCTTTGGTCTGAGGCTTCCAAAGCATCTACAAGACTGAGGCATTGAGACATTAAGAGACTTGCCTAAGGTGATACAGCAAGTCAGTGACAGAGTGGGGAATAGAACTCCAAACTTCCAAGGCTGCACTTTCACCTCCCTCGAGGCAGCACAGCATACACTGGCACACACCTCAGAGATGGCAGTTATCCAGAATAGCTTTGACAATCCTAGCCTGAAAAGGGACCTAAGAGAGTTAGGTGCCTAAAATCCTATTGGCAGCTGGGTTCCTAACCCGTTAGGTTCCTTTCAAAATACTAGCTAACTCTTTCAAAAGTTCCTAATACACGATGTTAACTTCAATATTAAAGAGCTGCTCTAGGAATGAGGGAGAAGGATCCAATTCTCATTTGCACTATGACCCCTTTACACCATTCTGGCAGTGCAAACAGGCCTTACGGTGGGAGGAAATGTAACGCACACCCACTTTAAGGCCCCTTACAGTGCCAGGATGGTGTAAATGGGAGGCAGTTCCATAGTTTCTGTAAGGAGAACTTCTCTCAGAAGTTAGAGAGCAAACAGCTGACAAGCATGAGCCAGCCAGTTCCCCATCTCGTCCCCTGAGAATGAGAGTTTCTTTGGTGCATGGGAAAATTCGTTCTTTTATATCTCAACTGTAACTAGTGCTTCTGCCTCCAAGTCACTTCCCCAAGCTTTTCAAGGGCTTTAGACATTTTATTATATTAAATCCAACAGAATAGCCTGTGTTTACTTTGGAAGTTGTTTGTTAAATTAGTGGTTGGATTGTTTAAAAAAATCAAAACATACCATGTATTTAATCTCCTAATAGATTAGCTTGGTTCTATCTCATTCTTTACCAAATAAAAAACATCTAAAAGGTTGTCTACAGGGGAAAATTTTCCAGTTACATTGGTATAGCTATAGAAGTTTAAATATACCAATATAACTGTGTGTGAACGTTCTGATTCCAGAAAAAGACCAACTTCTTGCGTCTTAATTTAAACCACTTCCAAAGCAACATAAACTAAACTGGAAAAAGGACACTCACATTGGACTAAGAGTGCTTACACAGGGAGCTATACTACAGAGCTTTAAATTCACCCCCTATATTACACCGGTATCATGTCCCTGTGTAAACAAGCCTTAAGCTATACATGCTATTGATACTAATAAGGGACCTCATGTTTGTTATTTAACTTCAATAAAGTTATCAATAAACCCTGGAAACTACTAATTCGCAGTAACAACCTGGGATAATTACACTCTGTTAGTGCTTAGAATCAGTGATTTTTCCCCCCAAGTACAGCAGATATTTGTTATTAATCAGCCATGTAGTATAATGTAGGTAAAGGGGGTATATTGTCATCAGAACAATAGACTATCTGGGATGTTGCACAGAGACTTGAAGTTGTAAACACAATGAGCAAACACATGCACATACATGAGCATCCTAGGTAAGAAGCCAAGATTGAACCATAATTTTTGTTTTGTTTTGTTATAAAGTATAAAGCAGGGACTGAATATTATCTTGTTCCCATAGGTGGAATTTGCTATATTCTGTCCTGGATCAGTAACAGAGAGCACTGCTAGATTGAGGGATTGGTGACCTTTAGAAGGTCAACTATTTTACTAATCACCAGGTGTAGAAATACACAGTAGACTTTGTCACCCAGGGCTAGAGACTAATGCTTTAACTATTCTGACTACCGAACTTGCCTATTTCATAGTGTGCTGGGGCTATAAACTCTTTGGTGAAAAGGCATTTTGGTTTTGGGACTGGTACATATTTCTGACCTTTGAATCAGCACCAGTGATCATCAGCTAGAAATGATCAAGATGCCTGTGTGAAATAAGCAGTTTTCACTCTTTCCAGGGGGCTGAAACACCATAGCGGGGGAAATGGCTGTACATCTCTCATTCTAGGCCCTTCTGTATTCTTCACTGCGAATTCTACACCGTGCCTTGCTCCTTGCCACCAGTTTCTTTTCATATCCCCATTATCGCTACATGCCACTCTACTGGCTACATTCAGATGTAATACACGACAACCACCACTGAGCAGCTGTAAAGGAGCCCCAGCATAGGGTTGTGAAACTTCCTCTTACACTCATTTGCTGCTACTTGACTTGAGTTTGGCCCATTGTCTATAGCATTATCCCAAACTGACAGCAGCGTGCTGTCGAGCTGGAACCCATTTCTGTTCTGGAAGAGTGGCTTAGCAGCCTTCTCGTAGACACCCCACACCCCTATGCCTCTTGGCGGTTCAGTCACTAAGAGCCATAGAGCACCCCTGCAATTTTGGGGCACTGGAACTTACCCAGCAAAGGGGGCAAGAGATCCCAAATCCCTGACATTTCATAAGCTTGCACAGAAGAGCAACATACTGTAAACATACAGAGAAGAGAACCAGAAATGTAGCTCAAGGCCTCTTACTTTTCTGTCTTTAGTAACCGCCCACACCACGTTTACACCCACAGAGACGTGCAGGATCCCATTTTCAGAGCTTGGGGGCTCCACAATTGTCCAAGAAATTCCTGCCAAATAAACAAAACAAAGAGTCACTGTTCATTAGACTCTCGTTAAGTTCTCTACAAATCAAAGCAACTTCCCTGCATGGCATGACAGGTTTTACCTTGAGGGTTATTTCTATCAATCCCTTCTCTCACAATAGCTTGCCCCTCCCAAAGTGTTGCCCACAGGAGGTCATATGGTCCACAGCTGATCTGTACTGCTTCTCCAGGGGTGGCTATTAAGGACCACGAGGAGCCTTCTGGATTGTGGTGGCAAACGTCTTCTCTATACCATACCTAGGACAGACACAAAAGCCTTAGAAAAATGCCACCCTAATAAAAACAATCAGAACCTTTTGGGCAAACATATGGGCAGCCTGACAGAAAGGAGAGAACCATTCTTCTCTAGCCAAGGCTCCTTTTATAGCATTCGAACTCTCACCTTTAAGTGGCATTAGTTGAGTAGATTATACAACTGCAGACCACTTCCCTGTATATCAAGGGAGGAGGCTTTTCTATAGACTAGGTTTTATGATGCAAGCCAATTTGGACGGGCCCATGATCTCTTGCCACATGATCTGTATGTATTTCAACATTCTGAGCAGTTAAATATGATTCAAGGCACGTTAAATAAACTTAGCACCATTGAACTGTATGCCAAGAATCCGTCTTCCTTAGGAAAATACAGAGCATTCACACACCCAGGTTACTGCTGTAGATAAAAAGTCATGACCTGGCATTAACTGTAATGAGCTATCCATTTAGACAGACACCATTTGTATAAGGGCCAATACCTCACCACTTTCATAACTTTTGATGGTGTCCAGCCCAACATTTACACGCAGCAGAGAGAACATGCCACTTTAAGGGTTTTGTACTTGCCAGTCCTGGTCTTTCACACATGTGTTTCTCCACCTTATGTTTGAGAGAGCTTGGTGGGAAGGTTCAATATGGGGAGAGCCCAGAGCATTCTTAGGTTGATATGCTCTCTTTGTGGAGGACAATGAGCACTACAGTCCCACATTTATTAACAACATTTTGCTTTGGCAGGACTTCCACTTGGGGAACCCAAAGCACTTTAATGTTAATTAAATAAGCCTGTAAGGCAGGGAGCTATAATTTCCACATGGGGAAACTGAGACACAGGGAGATTTTTTTTTAAAGTGACTTGCCCAATGCTACACAGCCAGCCAGTGGCAAAATGCGAGTAGACCCTAGGAGTGAGTATTTGTTATAGCCACTAGACTACACTCTTTCAAACATCTCAAGTTACTTCTAGACCTGTTAAGACACAAGCCAGGGATAGACGATGGCTAGGAAGATGACAGCTAAGACATGTGCCTAAGAGTGAAGGATGGAAATCCTTACAGCATGGGGAAGGATAAGAAAGACTTCATCGTGGGCCTAAGAAAACGATGTGAGATGCATACTTTTTTTTTAGCATTTAGTATTATACATATAAAGTAAAACCTTGCCAGGGCTGGATTCCAAGACTACCCTACTCAGCTCAGCTCAGCTGAACTTTTCCCTTTCCCTATTCAACGCAAAAAAAGGTTAAACAAAATTGGATCCTTTCTATGGGTTCATTTTTCCACACCGAAGAAGCACTCACCCATGACACAGCACCTCTAAACTCTCCCTCTCTATTTTGATATAAAGCAGCATCAATCAACAGCCTATCACAGAAAGGGTTTTATTTCCATGTTCCCTGTCAGCCATGTCAAACAGCAAATATCCTGACCAGCGTATGAAGGCAATGCTTTAGCTTGCAGAACGTCTGTCTGGGCTTAAACACTGAGATTCACAGCCACCTAGTCAATTGTGATCTGGCCTTCAAATATCTCTCCCCATCCCCGCAACCTCATAATCAGAAGCAAGCTTCCCACAGATCAGGACCCACCACCTCAAAGTGGTACCAGACCCTTACCATAACAACATATGCAAAACCTGCAGGTATATCTCCACTGCTACGATGATAAATACCTACCTGCAACACACCTTCCAAGACGCATGGGTCCTTCACGTCTGTCATATGTGGTGTACCCCATCCAATGCACTAAATGGCCCAATAACAACTAGATGGGTAAAACCAAACAATCACTATGCTCTCAAATGAACTCTCACAGAAAAATGATAAAAGAAAAAAAACACCAAACACCAGCAAAGGGCGAACATTTTTCACAAAATGATCACTCCATATCTGACCTCTCAGTCCTCGTCCTCAATGGAAACCTGCACAACACCTTCAAAAGACGAATCTGGGGGCTCAAATTCATAACTTGCTAGACACTAAAAATCATGGTCTTAAAAAAAGACACTGGATTTATGCCCCAGTACAACAACCTGTAATCCACTAGCATCCTCTTTTTGTCTAATGACAGAGGTTTTAATGGGCCACTTCACCTTGAATGGTCTCTTAGAATATGTGTTAACTACTTATGCTAAACTCTCTGTTCCACCTTGTATTTAGTTGTGACACCCAGAGTACCTTTCCCAGCCCTGAAGAGCTCTGTGTAGCTCCAAAGCTTGTCTATCTCACCAACAGAAGTTAGTCCAATAAAAGATATTACCTCACCCACTTTGTCTCTCTAATACCCTGGGACCAACATGGCTACAAAACCACTGCAGATAAGGAATACACACAAAAAGAGAGTTATACCCTTCCTTGTAAGGACACCGCCCAGACCGATAACCGGCCCATGGGCTCGTCAGTGATTTCCCATCCTCCAATGGAGAGATCGTTGAAAGGATCTGGCAACTGTTTAGGATCATCATGGGATGTTATCTAAAGCAAAGAGAGTGAGAAAAATTTAGAGAGGGGAAGTAGAAGGAGACCTGACCCCACATATACCTGCTGGCTATTTGGTGCACTGGGATAGGAGGGGCTTATCTCATTTTCTAGCAGACAAATCTTTGCATCACAAAGCCACCACCCAGATGCCAAATGGCTAGGCATGGAGGATGGACTCCCTCTCTCACTCATGGCTGCTCCTTCAGACAGGGTGGGGCCACATTTGTGGAGCAGCATGGAAGAAGCCTGCACTCTTGCTGCTGGGGCTATAACTGTTCTTATGTAAAGCACATACTTTTGCTCCCACACCTGTCAATCCAGCATCTTGCACAAGCATTACAGTCACTAAAATAAATCATCTATGTTTTTGCATGTGCTCTCATTAGTGCATGCAAACAGCAATCACATGTGCCTGTAGGGCAGACAGATAGTGGACTGACACCAGGAAAAATCATACTGAAAATGGAGCATGTTTTTTCATCACGTAGCATTAGCTGCCTGTGGACAAGTGATCAGAATTCCTCTCCCTGCCTATGCCTCTATACACAAGATTGTAAATCAACACATGACAAAGATCTGAGGGCTGGGCTGAAGCTCTTTATGTTAGAAACGAAAAAAAATTCAAAGCTATGGTGGAAATTTTGAAAGGCACCTAAAATAAATCCCACTGAATTTCAATGGGATTTGGGCACCTAATTTCCTTATGCTCCTTTGAAAAATTCCAGCCTTGAATTTGTAAGAGGTGAGAGAGGTGCTAGATCGGCAGCTGCAGAGTCCAAGGTCCTGTCTTTGCAGACAGCACAAACCGCAGTGACAGCAGTGCAAACTTCCCCACTCTCATGCCATCACTTCTTTCATATACCACTTGAGCTAATAAATAAAACAAACAAACACAGAAAGAGACCTTTGCCCAAGTGTCTCGTGATTTGTATCTCCTGTATCTGATCCACCTCCTACGTCGGACACAGGAATTCCATTTCTTATCCTTTGCGTAGGTAGCTGGGAAGTCAATGGCATACGTCCAACCCTAAAAACAGAGAGTTCCTTTCATAAAGGTTGGGAGCAGATGGCTACATTAAATAACTCAGAACAATTCTTCACAAGGATCACTCCTACAAACATAATACAAATTACTTTGCATATGCATAGGGGCTTTTATCTCCTAACTCTATAGACATTAATGAACTACATCTCAACTCCTCTGCGCAATACATACAGGACAAATAAGATATAGAAAAGCATTTCATTTTTATTATAATAAAGATGTTATAGTAAATAACAGCATCCAATAGCTAATTTCAGGGCTGGATACAAAGCCTGTTGAAGTTAACAGAAAGACTCCCTTTGGTTTCAATAGCCCTAGGAAAAGATGCCTCCAGCACTATACTATAGCGATCTCCATTCCCAGCAAGAAGCAGCTGTGGGAAGATGGGAGATGCCTTTACTTTTACAGAGTGGATTCCCAGAATGGATCTCTTGCCGGTATTGTTCACCTACCCCTTTCTCTGTTGGTTCCCCTCCAATATTTTCATCCACGTACCAGTCAGACTCCCACTCCCAGTGCGGTGATGGCAGCGTGAAACTGTCAAGCTGCTGATGTTTTAGCCCGCTCACATCACTCCATTGCCAGCGATCACTGGGCATTAATTTCTCACAAAAGCCACCAACCGGATTCCAACGCTGCCAGAAGGGAGAAAAATTGCACAGGTCAGGTCGGTAAGGTCATGTAACCTTGTTAGGTCACAGATGGGGCCTTGGGGATGTTCAGATGTTCCACACCTCAAGAGAAAAGATCCACTGGGGAAACAAGAAGGCATCCAAACACTGGCTACCGGCTAATATCATCTTTGGAAGGAGCATCCTTCAGATACCAGCTACTGGCTCACATTAATGCCAATGCTAAGGAGGACAAGGTGGGTGAGGTCATTTCTTTTACTGGACCAACTTCTGTTGGTCAGAGAGACAAGCTTTCGAGCTTACATAGAGCTCTTCTTCAGGCTTGTCTTTCTCACCTTCAGAAATTGGTCCAATAAAAGATATTACCTCACCCACCTTGTCTGTCTAATATCCTGGGACTGACATGGCTATAACTAGACTGCATAATGCTAAGGGGGAAAGTTACTTCATTTTAACAAACATGTGGTGGGTGTCATTCTAATTGATGACATTCAATTGTTCACTCTATTACCAAAGATCATGGAATAATAAACAATAAGACACACCATCAAGTGTTCCCATTCATATACTAGAAAGCATTATTGATTGCGGGACTGTCTGCAGCATTTCATTTCTAGTGTACTGGTCCAAGTTCAGCCCAGGGTGGTAGCCAATGAAAGCCACCACATCAGACAGCTATCAAGTGACCAGTGGCCATGGATTTAGGGGCCGTAGTCCAATTCCTAATGGAAAGGTGACTCAGGGTATGTCTATACTTCAATTAAAAACCCGCAGCTGGACCATGCCAGCTGACTCGGGCTAAGGGGCTGTTTAACTGTGGTGTAGATGTTTGGGCTCGGGCTGGAGCCTGAGCTCTGGGACCATCCCATCTTGCAGAGTCCTAGCACCTGGGCTCCAGCCCGAGCCCAAACATCTACACCACAGTTAGACAGCCCCTTAGCCCGAGTCAGCTGGCACGGTCCAGCTGCGGGTTTTTAATTGAAGTATAGACATACCCTAAGGCTCTGTCTACCCTAGAAAGGGTTTGCCAGTATTCCTATACCAGTAAACCCTCCTAGAGGAGATACAGCTAATACCAGCAAAAGAATTGCTGTTATAGCTTACACCAGTTCCCCTAATGAAATAAACCAGTGATTTTCAAACTTTTTTCATCTGCAGACGCCAAAAAAATTTCAAATGGAGGTGCGGACCCCTTTGGAAATTCCACCTGCGATCCCCTACCATAGATGTCTTAGACTGAACTGAACAGAATTCAACTATAAATGTTGCATGGGCTTGGCACAGCATTCGATGCAGCATAAGAAAGGGCACTAAACTGTGGGTTTCTATGGTAACGACAAAATTCCAGGTTTTGACTTGTAGGTGGGGACATTCACATACTTTTGATTGATCCTTAGAGGTGTCCCCCCAGGTTAAGTATCAGAGGGGTAGCCGTGTTAGTCTGAATCTGTAAAAAGCAACAGAGGGTCCTGTGGCACCTTTAAGACTAACAGAAGTATTGGGAGCATAAGCTTTCGTGGGTAAGAACCTCATTTCTTCAGATGCAAGACATCTGAAGAAGTGAGGTTCACTTGCATCTGAAGAAGTGAGGTTCTTACCCACGAAAGCTTATGCTCCCAATACTTCTGTTAGTCTTAAAGGTGCCACAGGACCCTCTGTTGCCTTTCCCCCAGGTTAGAAGCTGACCTGCCACGTTGCTCTCTACACTGTATGACTTTGGTTTCCAATGCTGTCAAACCTGCCCAAGTTCACTTACATAATAACAACAACATTTTTATAGGACCACACACAGCCCAGTGCTTAAAAAAAAAAAAACAAAAAAAACCCCACAACGAAGAACCTTAATCAAATAAAATTGCCATGAAGTTTTACCCAACTAGCTCTCCCTCAGTCACATTGGTCTAGTCCACAGCCACTCCCTTGTCTGGTGTAAGACCTCTTATGTGCAAAGATCGTAAATGATTCAAGATGTTTCAATATTGGTTATACTGTATACAATATTATTAGGCTAAACTTCTTTGCTGTTTATCCACTATTCAAGGTCTGATAGCTATGACTTTTTTAGTTTGTTCCCACAGAAAAGCTTCACATCTCCGATTTCTATTTTTCATGCTTTAGACCAAACAAAGGGAAGAATTTACAATTTACAACCCAGATAACTCATATTTAACGAAGATCATTTAAAATGTTTTCATAAAAGGAGGAATGTTCTAAAAACACAATGCATAATTATATCAATGTTAGACAAAATATAAAAAGGTCAGGAAAATATGCCTTCCCCTGCTTAAATAAAAACACAGCACTCTATACTACATTTATCTAGTGATCCCTTAGAAAGCAAGAGAAACAAGAAAAAAAAAATCCTTTGATCGTAGGTCTAGAATGACTTTACCAAATACATGAGAGGTGGGTTTTGGGGAGGGGTGTGTTTCATGTTTTTTGTTTTTTGTTTTTTTAAAAGAAAAGCAATTTATGAATGCATTCTGTTGAAGCATGTGTTACAGAGAAGCCCCATAGAATGTGACAATGACATTTCTACAGGTTTTTTTTAAAAGACATAGTAGATTTTAATGGGAAATTGTACCTGGGGAATTTTTTTAAACCTTTTCTAAATAACTCTATAGGCTTTGTTGCTGTTAAGTTCCATGTGACTTTTTCCTAAGGGAACAGGTATTGCTAACTGATGGAAGCAAAACATCAGACTTAGAGACTGAATGACCCCAACTGAGATGACTGGTGCTCAAGAGGACGCTATTTGCAAGGGGAAGAAAGAGGAAGGATTTAGGGGGACATTTAGGATCTGCTCTTCAGAAATACGCGGCAGGGATTAAAATAAATGAATAAATAAATAAATACAATCCCTGAATGCTCGGGATGGTTCACAGTACCCAGAGAAGGGAGAACTCCACCCGAAGCTAGGAATTCCTTCCCTAGCTGCCACATTCACTTTGAACCCCAAATATGAGGTTTCTCTTGTCTGCTCTTACATTTACACATTACACAACAAACAACCTTACTACTGGACAACAGATCAGTCTGGACAAGTAACCACATTTCTCACTGCCAGCCCTCTCTGAAGACCACATGGCAAGTTTGACAGATGTGCTCATGAATTTACATACCTGATTCTCATAAGTTTCTTCCTGGTATCTGATTGGAACATCACTTGAGAATACGTAGGCATATACCTGGTGATCACAAGCTATTCCCCAGCAGCACTGTTTCACAGCAGAGAGTCGTTTGAATTCCAGCTGTCTGTCTTTACAGAGCTCCCAGTACTGGCCAGCTGTAGAAAGAGTGTAAACCCTCCCAAAGATATCAACTGCCCACAAGAGGGAGTTAGGCATAGCCATAGCTGAAAGGCAAAGAAAGAGGTATTAATGTAGAGGCTAATTTTTAAGAGGTGGGTTCAAACCCCACTCCCAGCCCAAACAGACCCAGAAACTGAACTGAATAATGTGAGCCCCTCTCCAATGATACTAAACTTGAGAACAAAGGATGATATTTTCAAAGGAGCTTAGGGGATTCATCCATCCAAATCCCATCGCCTTTTAATGAGAGTTGGGTACCTAACTACCTTAGGCTCCTTTGGAAATCCCAGCCCAGGGGATACCAACTGGAATCTACATTGCAAACCCTTCCAATACAATTAGCAGCAACAATCTCAGGCTAAGAAGAGAAGCCAAAGGTTGAATGGATACATGGGGCCTGAACTGCTCTCACCCCAGAAGAGGGACCTCCAGGACTGGGCTAAGGCACATTGACTAAGCAGCATGGTGGAGCTTGTGTTGCTAGTGCTCTCTGGCTAAAGAGAAGATTTCACTCTCCTGAGCTTTATGCACTCAGTGTCCAGGACCCCACAAAGTCACAGGAACTCCTCATCAATCTCCTCCTGGCACTGGCCGAGATGGACTCCATCAATCCAGGAAGAGGAAGCTAGACGGGGAAATTCTCTGCAACTGTGTTGCTTACTTTCAGTCCCTACTTGTCTCTAGGCAGAGTTCCTCTGGAGCCTCCATGGAGCAGTAGGGGCTGTCCAGGGGTCTCTGCTGGGTGATCCAGAGTTCCCTCATAGAATCATAGAAGTGTAGGACTGGAAGGGACCTCAAGAGGTCATCTAGTCCAGTCCCCTGCATTTTGAACCTCTGACCACCCCTCCCCAAAATCCTGGTTGATCATTTGCTGTCCCACAGACTCTTGTTTCCTGGGCTCTGTGGCCCCTCTCTCAATTGAGGAGGCAGGCCTTTTGTCCTTGTAATGGATACTGGTCCTTTAAGGCCAAATAATGTAGTTACCCTGTTCCAGGGAAGAAAAATGAAGCCATCACTGGAAGAGAGGAAAATGATCCCGAGAGCAGTTAGTGTTGGAGAGAGGGAAGGTCTAGAGCTATCCCAGAAGACTGTTTCTTTAAGGGCCTGTGACCAGGAGCTTTGTAGAGTGAGTGGCTCCAGTGGCTCCTAGCCAACACAGACAGGTGTTTGGGATTATTACACTCATCTGGGAGAAGCAAGAGACTGATTAGTTGACTGGGTGGGAAACTCAAAAGAGGATCCAAACCCAGGTGTGGGCTGTGAATACCTAAACCTGAGCAGAGAGCCTACAGGCCAGGACTGAAAACAGTCCCAAGAAAGGACTGAGAGACCCTGAACCTGAGGGGTGAGCAGAAAGGAGCCCTTTTGAGAAGCTGAATGACATTTAATAAGTTAGACTCCAGGTCAGGAGAATATTGTTTCAAAGGCTATGGTTGTGACTGGATTATTCTGTGAATTTGGAGGGAAACTGAGGCAGGGTGCCCAGTAGACCTCCCCAGGCCATGGGCAGGGTGTCCTGGGATGGCACCTGTTTGCAGTCCTACATGGAATTCAAACAGGCCAGCACTAAGTTTGTTTCAAGAAGAATAAAGACTTCTTTCTGTGGGCATGTTGCATCTCCCACCCCTGGAGAAACAGTGGAGAGAGCTCAGAGCCACTAGTTCCATGGGAAAAGTGGGATTCACCTATGGGGACTTCCAACCCAATTTTTTTTTCCTATTGTGCAAAGCCCAAAACAAGGAGAGGAAAAGGGAAAGCACTGCTTGGAAGCAGCACACACCATTGTTTCTTTGTCTGTGAAAGGGCAGCTTTGCTCTCACAGGAGCCTAAGGAAACTATCCTGCTCGCCTTCTGACCGGTAACTAATAGTGATGGAGACACGCTGACTAGTACCACTCCATTGTTTCTAACAGGGGCATAAAGTTGCACAGAGTAGAGACAAACATGTGTCACCCAAGGGGGAAGAGATAAAGGGCAAAGTTCTCCTGTTAGTTACAGCAGCACAACTCCAACTGAGTCCAAGAGGTTGCCCTGCTGCTAGAGAGGCCATCTCTATGTTTTAGATTATGCCTAACTTTTGCAAGAGTAGCTGCACTGGTACAGACCCCAAGTGCAGATGTACATCAACCCAGGTGTAGCATCTTCATACGTATGCTGACCTGTCTTGTTGGGGATCTTAATCTGAGCCCAGAGCTCCCTCTCTGGTTGTAGCCCATCATCACTACTATTTGTTGTGAGCTGGAGACGTTCAGTGATGAGGGCCATAGAAGTACTTCGATAACATAAAACAGAAGGATAATCTTGTGTTTAAGGTGCAGCACTAGGGAATAGAAGATGTGTAACAAACCTCCCATCTTATTTTGGGCAAGTCGTTTCACCTCTGCACCTCAGTTTCCCCAGAGGTAAAATTGGGATAATTTTCTCACTGAGGCTTGTGTGTCTAATGTTTAAGTGCTTAGAGTTCTTTGAATGGAAGGTACTGTGCAAGTATGAAGCATTATAACAACCATATGGGGATGAGGGCCAGATCTATGGTGTACTGCATGCACCCTTGGAAGAACAAAGCCAAGATAAGGAGCCTTTTCAAATTAGTGTTAGAAAAATACTGCAGTGCAAGTTACATTTTCTAACTAAGGGTACGTCTACACCCAGCCGCTAGTTCGGCGGCTGGGGATCGAAGTTCCGAGTTCGATTTATCGCGTCTGGTCTGGACGCGATAAATTGAACCAGGAAGTGCTCGCCGTCGACTGCGGTACTCCAGCTCAACGAGAGGAGTACCGCGGAGTCGACGGGGAGCCTGCCTGCCGCATGTGGACCGCGTCTGAACCGCGGTAAGTTCGAAGTAAGGTATGTCGAATTCAGCTACGTTATTCACGTAGCTGAATTTGCGTACCTTACTTCGACTTGGGGGGCAAATGTAGACCAAGCCTAAGAAAATAGCCTGCAACAAACTTGAATAACTAACTGTAAAGTAAAGCAGAATGGCAAAGATAACCAGGCTAATATTCTGGGATGTAATACCAGGAAGATCATAATAACGGCCCTACTGGGTCAGACCAAAGGTCCATCTAGCCCAGTATCCTGTCTTCCGACAGTGGCGAGTGCCAGGTGCTCCAGAGGGAATGAACAGAACAGGTAATCATCAAGTGATCCATCCCCTGTCGCTCAAGGACACCATTCCTGCCCATTCTGGCTAATAGCCATTGATGGACCTATCCTCCATGAATTTATCTAGTTCTTTTTTTGAACCCTGTTATGGTCTTGGCCTTCACAACATCCTCTGGCAAGGAGTTCCACAGGTTGACTGTGCGTTGTGTGAAGAAATACTTCCTTTTATTTGTTTTAAACCTGCTGCCTATTAATTTCATTTGGTGACTCCTAGTTCTTGTGTTATGAGAAGTAGTAAACAACTACTTCTTATCTACTTCCTTATCTACTTTCTCTACACCAGTCATGATTTTATAGACGTCAATCATATCTCCCCTTAGCCATCTCTTTCCAAGCTGAAAAGTCCCAGTCTTATTAATCTCTCCTCATACAGAAGCCGTTCCATACCCTAATAATTTTTGTTGCCCTTTTCTGAACCTTTTCCAATTCCAATATATCTTTTTTGAGATGGGGCGACCACATCTGCATACAGTATTCAAGATGTGGGCATACCATAGACTTATATAGAGGGAACATGATATTTTCTGTCCTATTATCTATCCCTTTCTTAATTATTCACAGCATTCTGTTCGCTTTTTTGACTGCCGCTGCACATTGAGTGGATGTTTTCAGATAACTACCCACAATGACTCCAAGATCTTTCTTGAGTGATAACAGCTAATTTAGACCCCATAATTTTATATGTACAGTTATGCTTTCAATGTACATTACTTTGCATTTATCAACATTAAATTTCATCTGCCATTTTGTTGCCCAGTCACACAATTTTGAGAGAGCCTTTTGTAGCTCTTTGCAGTTTGCCTGGGTCTTAACTATCTTTAGTAAGTTTGTATCATCTGCAAATTTTGCCACCTCACTATTTACCCCTTTTTTCAGATCATTTATGAATATGTTGAATAGGACTGGTCCCAGAACAGACCCCTCGGGAACACCACTATTTACCTCTCTCCATTCTGAAAACTGACCATTTATACCTACCCTTTGTTTCCTATCTTTTAACCAGTTACCAATCCATGAGAGCACCTTCCCTCTTATCCTGTGGCAGTTTACTTTGTGTAAGAGCCTTTGGTGAGGGACCTTGTCAAAGGCTTTCTGAAAATCTAAGAATACTATATCCACTGGATCCCCTTGGTCCACGTGCTTGTTGACCCCCTCAAAGAATTCTAGTAGATTGGTGAGGCATGATTTCCCTTTACTAAAACCATGTTGACTCTTCCTCAACAAATTATGTTTATCTAGATGTCTGACAATATTGTTCTTTATTATAGTTTCAACCAGTTTGCCCAGTACTGAAGTCAGGCTTATAGGCCTGTAATTGCCAGGATCACCTCTGGAGCCCTTTTTAAAAATTGCCGTCACATTAGCTATCCTACAGTCATTTGGTACAAAAGCTGATTTAAATGATAGGTTACAGACTACAGTTAGTAGTTCTGCAATTTCACATTTGAGTTCCTTCAGAACTCTTGGGTGAATACCATCTGGTCCTGGTGACTTATTGCTGTTAAATTTATCAATTTGTTCCAAAACCTCCTCTAATGATACTTCAGTCTGGGACAGTTCCTCAGAACTGTCACCTAAAAAGAATGGCTCAGGTTTGGGAATCTCCCTCACATCCTCAGCCGTGAAGACCGATGCAAAGAATTCATTTAGTTTCTCCGCAATAGCCTTATCGTCCTTGAGTGCTCCTTTATCACCTCGATCGTCCAGTGGCCCCACTGGTTGTTTAGCAGGCTTCCTGCTTCTGATGTACTTAAAATTTTTTTTGCTATTACTTTTATAAGACATATACGTGTGTGTGTGTGTGTGTGTGTGTGTGTGTGTGTGTGTGTGTGTGTGTGTGTGTGTGTGTGTCTAAATACTTTTATATACATATATAAGACACAGGGAGTAACTATTCTACTCTACTTGACTCTGGTGAGGCCTCAGCTGGAGTACGGTGTCCAGTTTTGGGCACCACATTTTAAGAAAGGTGTGGAGAAATGGAGGAGAGTCCAAAGGAGAGCAACAGAAGTTCTAGAAAACATGACCTATGAGGAAGGTTTAATAATAATAATAATAAAAAAACCCTGAGTATGTTTAGTCTTGAGAAAAGACTGGTGGGATTGGGGGGGGAAGAAACCTGATATGTCTTCAAATATGTTAAAGGCTGTTATTAAAAAGGATTGTGATGTTTCCATGTCCAGTGTAGGTAGGACAAGAAACAACTGGCTTGATCTGCAGCAAAGGAGATTGAGGATAGATATTATGAAAAATGTTCTAATCATAAAGGTAGCTAAGTACTGGAACAAGCTTCCAAGAGAGGTTGTGGAATCCCCATCACTGTAGGTTTGTAAGAACAAGTTAGACAAACACCTGTCAGGGTGGTCTAATTATATTTGGTCCCGTTGCAGGGGGATGAACTAAATTACCTCTGAAGGTCCTTTCCAACCTTACATTTCCTTGACTGATCTCAGGCTCCCAACTTGCCAGATCCTGAGGGAAAATGACTCCTCATGGATAACTCAATTAAGATATCTACTTGGAGCTCAGTAGTTTTTTGTCGTTTTTGTTTTTAGTGGAATGCTTGGGAATCTTAAGACAGGGAGGACAAACAAATATCAATCCAGATATGGAGGGCTCTCTTTGCAATGCTGGTTAAAAAAGATAGCACAGAGACTGAAAAGGTTCAGAAACAGGAAACGAAAGAGCTTAGCAATATGAAGGGATCTGTACACAGTGAAAGATCACAAAGATGATTAAGGCTACTTAAACCAGGAAGAAGAGTTAGATGGGACTAGATTGAGGTATTCAAGATAGTAAGGATAGAGGGGGAAATGAGCAGTTCCTGTTTACTCTGTGTTATTTGAGAATAAAGGGTGTGGCAATGAACAACTGTAAAGCCAACTGAACAAAAGACCTCAGGTAAAATTTTCACAAGTGATTTAGGAGTTTAAATTACTTTTGAGAATTGGATTTAGGAGTCTGTGGAATTCATTGCAGCAGTAGGTCACCAAAGAGAAAAATACTGCCTGAGTTTTCAAAGGTGCTGAGTGCTGCAGCTGTCATTCATTACAGTAGGTACAGAGGTTACCCATTATGCCGGGGTGGGGGAGAAATCAGATCAGGACTGTGTAAATCATCCATTCCTTCCCCACCCAAATTAGGACAACTAGATAGTTGAAGTAGCTATAAATATTTATGGTTAAAATTAACATAATTATACATGTCATTCAAAAGCCCTGCTACAAGGCATACAGGGGTCAAGAAAAGTCCCCATCTGTTTGTACAATACTGAAAAATTACTTGGGTTCTTCGGGGGGGGGGGGGTGTTCAGCCTCTCTCTTCAGGTATTGGCCACTAGTGGAGGCAGGATGCCAGCTTAGATGGATCTGTGGGCTGTGCCACTATGGACATTCTCTTGCTCCAATGTAAAATTTACACCTACAGGCTTCTCATTCATTCCCTATGAAGGCACTTGGCAAGTACTTCTAGGACTAATATAAAAGGGCTCCATGATAATGGTCTTCCATTCATTCACTGCCTTTCATTCAAATAGATCTCAAAGCACTTTACAAACATCACACACTATATACAAGAATAAATCTGTCATTGAATGGCAGCTGACTGTGGGGTGGAAATAAAGCAGCTGTTTATCAGGAACATTCCACAGGCAGTGTAAAGTCTGTTTATCTAGCCCCAAGTTCACTCCATATTCCTTCCAGGGGCTGGTCACATCCCCTGACAGATGTGTAGGCCATAAAGTGCTGTTCCGCCTGAGTGCAAAATGCCCTCTTCGTGATAACTAGGGTTGTACTATGGGGGGAGCCAAAGAGGGGCACAGGGCTCTTTTACCAGAAATGGTGCCATACATATGAGCTTCATAGCAAAGAGGGCAGTTTGTTATATGCTGCAGCAATTCTCACGTTTTCAGATGTCACCATAAGCTCCATACAGCAGCTATTCAACGCCCCCTTTGCAAAACAAAAACAAATGCCCCAGCATGACCCTAGTGCCACGGCCCAGGATTTTTTTTTTTTTTTGGTGCCTTCCTGTTTGTCTGACAACAAAAGCATCAGCATAAAACCTGCACAATTCAAGGAAGGCTCTTTGGCACCAGTTAAACAGCCACTGTTAATTAACCCTTTGGAGGCTAGGAATGCTTCAGCGATTGCGTTTATCATGCAATTCCAGAGGGGCAGCAGGGGCCATGCATTGCACAAGGTTTGAAACAGGACAAGGGGCGCGAGCCCCACCGGGGGACACAACCCGCGCTGCATCCTAGCAAGCGAACCGCAGAAAGCTCTGGAGAAGAGGGTGAAAGACGTTCCCAGGGGGGAGGGACAGTCGACAGGGAGATGGATTCCCCAGCCTGCCCAAGACATCCAGGCACCAGCCGAACAGCTCTGATTGCTGGCCCCAGGAATAGGGACGGTGGTGCCTGCTCCAGCCCTGGGCCCTCGCCCACCACCTCCCGGGAACCAGCCCCTTACCTGCTCCTCCTCCCGCTCGAGCCGCTTCCCCCCGCCTCCGTCCGCACCTGCCCGAGCAGCCCCGGCCACCACAGCAACTAGGGCCGCTACAGCTCAGGCTCCAGCAGGAAGCGCGTGCGAATGTAAACCTCTCGCCTACTGGCTGCGCGATCCCAGCTAGGATCTAAGCCCGGCAGCTATTCGCTAGGGAGTGGAGTCAGCTGGCTCCATCGCGTTCCAAGACTCACTTCAACCGCCCCCCCCCGGGATGCAGGTGGGCGATGGAACCAGCCGGCTAGCCCCCACGTGGGTGGGAGATTTGTAAGCTGGCAGCTGAACACCTGGTCCCTCCATTCCCGTCCCTGCACAGGCTGCTGCCAGCCCCAGGCCACTGCACCCTCACTGGAGCCATAAAGGTCAGGAGGCCCAGTCTGGTGCCCCCCGAACTGAAGTGTCCACAGCCATCACAATGGGTGGCATGACACAGCCCCCTGATGCTGGGCACCGTGGGAAGTCATGGCTGTGACCCAGGCTGGTGCAGCACCTGGCATGCTGTTGGCGCTTTATTAATATTTAATAACAGCAGCAACTGGATTGTAATTTGCTTGGGGCAGAAACCTCATCTTCATGCCCATCATTCCCGATGCGTTCTATGCCAGTAAATCCCATTGTGATACAGCATTGGAACATGGTGAAGTGTCACTAGACCCTCCCCTGCCCAAGGGGATTTGGGGATCTCATTGGGGTGAGATCTGGGATTGCCCAGCATGCTGTGATATCCATACTAATGTCTATTCTGTTCAGGCCCTCATCACCGTAGTGTCAGAGCACCTTCCAGTAGTTTATTGAGTGATGTGACTAAAGCACATTGGAAATGTGGGCATCAGTCCCGCTACCTCTCACGTGTTAAGCAAGTGCTCTACCATTGAGCTAGCTCCCCAACACATCCCTTAGCAGTATCAGCTTGAGGTGGCTATCCAACATTAGATGTTGGTCATCTGCATAGGTTGTCTGACTCAGTCAAATCTGTATCAGGCAGAGGAAGATCTTTGCAACAACAACAAACAATTGCCTCTGAAATGCGCTAGATTGAACAGAGGAATTTTAATTTGAATTAAAGCCTTGAGACCCCCTGCCTCACAGCTGAAGCCCAGAACCCTGAATGGGGTGGGTGGGGGTTCTAAGAAATACTCAATGAGAATTTAAGCCCAGTATGATGAGACTGCCTACAGTGACATGTAGCTGATCTGCGACTGCTAGAAGCAATAGCTCCAACGGCCGGTGATGGGATACTAGATGGGGAAGGCTCTGTATTACTACAGATTCTTTCCCAGGTGTCTGGCTGGTGGGTCTTGCTCACATGCTCAGGGTCTAACTGATCGCCATATTTGGGATCGGGAAGGAATTTCCCCCCAGGTCAGATTGGCAGAGACCCTGGTGGTTTTTTGCCTTCCTCTGGAGCATGGGGCATGGGTCACTTGCAGATTTAAACTATTGTAAATGGTGAATTCTCTGTAACCTGACGTCTTTAAATCATTTGAGGACTTCAATAACCCAGTCAGAGTTTATGGGTCTATAACTGGAGTGGGTGGGTGAAGTTTTGTGGCCTGCAATGTGCAGGAATTCAGACTAGATGATCGTGATGGTCCTGTCTGATCTTAAAGTCTCTGAGGAGCCAGAGCATGGATTAGGACCCCATTGTGCTAGCCGCTATACAAACACAGAACAAAAAGACCCTGTCCCCAAGGAACTTACAATCTAAGTATAAGAAAAGAGACAACAGATAGATACAGGCAGATAAGGAAATACAAGGAAACAATTAAACAATGTTGGTGATAGGCAGTGGTCACAGCACTCCAGGAGCCTAACTGTTGTCAATTTTTTTGTAGGGATCATGGCAAAGAAGAATTATGAGGAGGGGTTTGAAAGTGGATAATGAGGTAGCTTTGCATGAGGGGCAGCAAATACTGAACTAATACTGCACTTGATCCTACGTCCTAATTGTAAAGTGGTACGCCTGCTTTGAGAAAGTAACGAGCTTCCTCTCTTGCAATGAGAAGCAGTGTCAGGTCAAAAATGAAAACTCAGGGAGCCTAATTGTGATTTATTATGTGCCATCAGTGTGCTTGGCCCTGTACAAAACACAGAGGAAGAAAATCCCTGCTTCAAATCCCTGCAGTTTATATTGAAAAGACGATGCAGTTGATATGGGATGATTGGGGGCTCAATCCTGCAAAGTGCAGGAGGTGAGGATGCTCAGCACCTCCAAGATCAATCCTTAGATGACAATTGAATCACAGACCATTGCAGGGAACTGTTCTTTTAAATAGTCACTTCTTTCTTTGGGGGATTAACGTTGAAAGGTTTTGTAAGTGACTTGTTCCGAAGAGAGGGTAAGTAAAGAGATTAGCAGTGAAGACATCATGTTAGTCTCTTTTCTTTCTCCAATTTTTTTTCTTTCTAGCAAGATGAGAACAAGCAGGTACTAACAGGACAGACAGATAAACAATGGATTCCCTCCTCATGCTTTGATGTCCTTGACAGTAGGTAATGTTTCTGCACGTTTATATGGCCAGAAGCCATGCTACCTTGGGTTGTCCATTCACAGAGGAAGCAGAGATGATCCTGGACAGTAATTTGGGTAATGGGTAACCTAACTGGAAAATTCAAGGGGCTGAAGGAAGGGGTGCTGATGATTCAGTACTGTACTGTGTTTACTGCATTTCTCAGTCACTACAGAAGCAATGAGAGAGCATAATGTTAGGGGCTCTGTGTTGCTGGCAGTGCACGGTGGCAGGGCCGTCCCTAGGGGGATGTGGAGCCCGGGGCGGAAGTGAGGAATATGTCACTTCTGGGACTGACCCATCATTTCCAAGACTGACTGCACCCGGCGCCGGCCAATCACCCGGCCATAGTGCGGGGCCTGGAGTGGTTGCCCCGATTCACCGTACCCAAGGGACAGCTCTGCACGATGGTGCCATCCTTTGGACAAGATGTAAAACCACTATTCTGACCACTTGTGGTCCTTAAAATCCCATAACACTTTTCATTAGAGTTGGGGAAAGTTGTACTGAACAAATTCCATTTTGGGTAATTCCATTCTTCTTTCATGCATTCCCATGAAATTTAAATTGGATACAGGATCCTTCATTTCCTGTCCTAAACTATAGCGTACTGTTGCTTTGTGCTGTCAGACAGCTGCTGCGTTTCACTTAGTGAGACAGACAGTAGAGCCCAGTCACGTAATGCACCACATGCCCTGACAATGGCCATGTCTCTGAGCAATGCAAAGGAGAGAAAACAAATAAGTATGGTCTTTCTTCAGTGGTGGATAGGCCTTGAATTGGCCCTCTGCACAGTGGTGAATTTCTGCCTTGATACAGAAGTTCCAAACATGGGGTAACAAGAAGGAAGCCACAAAGACGACAGTAGACTCAGGATACAAACGATTGTTTAGGCAGGAGGTTAGATAGGACTGCCGGCAGTGGAGTGGAACTAAAGGAAATTAGATCAGATCTGTAGGCAAGATGGAGTGGTACAGAGTCTTGACAGGAAGGATGAGAACTTGGAACTAGCTGTCGTATTTGAGAGGAGACCAGTGGAGGAACCCACCCAAGGAAGGGACAGGGTCAGAACAGTCAGAACAGAATAATGGTCTGATTGTTCTCTCACTTACACCTGTCTTCAATGGAGTTACTTCTGATTTATTGTGGCATGAGATCAGAATCCGGCCCAATGATTTTAGCAGCAGCATTGTGTATGAGTATGATCTAACTACGTGTGTGAAAATTGTTTTTAATCTAAAGTAAAAGTGAGGAATTATTTCTTGTAAGAGAGTCATAGAGGATAAGCCTAAGGCTATGTCTCCCCAGCAGTGGGGAGGGGTAATGCCCTGTGTAAGTAGACATACATGTGCTAGCTCTGCTCAGGCTAGCGTGCTAAAAACAGCATTGTGGCTGTGGCGACCAGATACCCAGGGAGGGCGGGGGAGATTATACTTGGGCAACTAGCCTGAGCTGCCACTCAGGCTGCTGTTGCAGCCGCTCTGTTATTTTAGCAGTGTAGACATACCCTAAGAGCTGCATCATAGAACTGACAGCTTTGGGGATTGGAGGGAGGCACTAAGGTGACTTTTGTGCCTTCCTGAGCCTGCGCTGTTTCGGGGCTGGAGAGGCTCCTGATGTAACTTAGACAGCTCTGAGGGCCTATCTAAGTTACAGCATCAGAGGGGTAGCCGTGTTAGTCTGAATCTGTAAAAAGCAACAGAGGGTCCTGTGGCACCTTTAAGACTAACAGAAGTATTGGGAGCATAAGCTTTCGTGGGTTCTTCCACGAAAGCTTATGCTCCCAATACTTCTGTTAGTCTTAAAGGTACCACATGACCCTCTGTTGCTAAGTTACGGCAGTTTCTCTGGACTGCCCCATTGGCTACCACACTGCCTGGAATCTCTGCAGCTTTGTGTGGTCTTGTCCCACCCCTGACACGATCTTCCTGCTCCGAATCCCACCCCAGCATATTCCTATACCAGGACTCACGGTGGAGTCCTTGAAAGGCAGCCTTATGGCTGTCCCTGCAGTGCATGTATTGGGGGAATCCTCCCTCGGCTGGATACAGACAAGGCTTTTAGGGCCCCTTTATGTTGCTCTGGACCTTTTACCCAGCGTAAAAGGACTGGAGCAGGGTGGGGAATCTCATCCATAGTTTATAAAAACTCTTAACATTGTGTGAGGCATTGGATGACTCAGGAGATGGATAATTGGGATACGGAGCCTTTCACCTCTTGACCCGGGATGTAATGGGGTGCTGTCCCTTTAAAGTAGCGTGAGAGGCCAGTTACCCCATCCCAGGTGTCTGGAATGACCGAAGCAGTCATTGGGAGGAAGGAAGATGGTTCCAGGGAGCAGTTAGTGTTGAGGGAAGGTCTAGGGCCTCCCAGACCATTGTTCCTTTAAGGGCCTAGGACCAAAAGCCTTGTAGAGTGGACAGGGTAAGGCTCCCTTCTCTCCCTGCCAGTATAGACAGGTGGTTACTGGTCCAACCTAGGGAGAATTAAGAGCCTGATTAGAGGACTGAGCAGGGGAATCAAAAAGAGGCTCCAAGCACAGGCAGGGAGAGTTGCTGAGGGAGCTGTTTAGGGGGAAGGAACTCAGGCAGGGCTGGGCATTGCAACACAGACCCCAAGAAGGAGGGCTGGGAAACCCCTGAACCTAAGGGGAGGTCTGTGGGCCAGGGAGGCCAGAACTTAAAACTGCAGTACCAGGAAAGAGGATTGTGAAACCCTTAACTTAAGGGGTCTGAGTTTGCAAGGCAGGGAGGCTGGGACTTAAAGCCACAGTCCCAAGAAGGATTGGGAAGCCCTAAACCTGAGGGGTGAGCAGAAAGGGGACTGAATGGTACTGAATAAATTATACCCCCAAGAGAGGGGAAATATTGTTTCAAAGACCTTGGCTGTGACTAGATTATTCTGGGGAAATGCAGGGGGGAAACTGAGGCAATGTGCCTTCAAGGCCACTCCAGGCCATGAGGGGATGATGTAGGATGCCACCAGTCTATATTGCGGAGGTTTAAATCTGGAAGGGTGGTATATGGCTACAATATTACCAACTAGTGGCCCAAATGAAGAGAGCATCTGGTCTCAGTCCAGTTCTGGGGGGATAACTGTCAGTGAACACCAGCACAGTTATCACTAACTGTCACCCTTGCTGGCAGTCAGAGCAAAGAGACCAAGGATGGAATAGGTCTGGAAAAGCTTTTGGCCCACAGTGGTGGAGGGACGTTTGGAGGCTACTAACTCATGCTCTACCTGTCCTATGGAAAATAGAGAACTGTGCAGTCCCAGGGTGAAATCCTGGCCCTGCTGAAGTCAATGGCAAAACTCCCATTGACTTCAGTGGGACAGGATGTCACCCAAGTCTGTTTTCTGGCACTTCTCGTGAGTGATAAATACACACCCACACACAGCACCCAACATAGTTTTGTTGTTTGTCCTGTCCTTTCTTTGTTTTATGCTGTCCTCGCTACTGAACATATCTTTCACATCTACTTATGACCCGCTACAGTCCAGATTTGTTTCATTTTAGTGTCAGTGGGATATCTCTTGTATAAAGCCGTTTTCTTGCAAAAGGTCCAATCCTGCTTTGTCCGTGGTAGGACTGGGCCCTAATGCACCATTTATATCTCTCTCTACCTGTCATAGTTCATGCCAGTTGTATGTACATTTAATATATAATTCAAACTATTAATTTTAAAGAGAGTGTTTAAAAGTACTTTATAAATTGCTTTAGGAATATTTCTATGGAGGGCAAGGCAATTTAATAGTTTTAACTTCTAAAGGTGTCTAGTTTTCTTTCCAGATTGTAGAAGATCCAAAGGACAAGTGCAGGCTGGAATGCTGGCATGAGAGCCTAGAATTCAATTAAAAATACTATGCCTTTCAGGAACCAGATAGTCATATACAGAATTATAGCTAGCTTCTGTGACTGACAACCTTGCAAACCTTCTTCTCATATTGTATGGACTGTACTTACTGTGAATCGTTATTACCCTTTCTGAAATGTAGCTGCTGAAAAAGGGATCTGAGCTGCAACGTTTATAAATCGTATCCAAGATTGAAACTTGATTTACAGACAGCATCTGGGACTGAAAGCCATTCTCATAGAAACTGTTTTCTGTTCAACTATTATTATAAATGAAGAAAACAGAAACAGTGAAGTGAAGAAACAGATTGACAGAGCCAGAAGGGTACCCAGAAGTCACCTACTACAGGACAGGCCCAACAAAGAAAGTAACAGAACGCCACTAGCCGTCACCATTAGCCCCCAACTAAAACCTCTTCAGTGCATCAAGGATCTACAACCTATCCTAAAGGACGATCCCTCACAGACTTGGGAGACAGGGCAGTCCTCGCTTACAGACAGTCCCCCAACCTGAAGCAAATACTCACCAGCAACTACACACCACACAACAAAAACACTAACCCAGGAACCAATCCCTGCAACGAACCCCGTTGCCAATTGTGTCCGCATATCTATTCAAGGGACACCATCATAGGACCTAACCACATCAGCCACATCATCAGGGGCTTGTTCACCTGCACATCTACCAATGTGATATATGCCATCATGTGCCAGCAATGCCCCTCTGCCATGTACATTGGCCAAACTTGACAGTCTCTACGCAAAAGAATAAACGGACACAAATCAGACATCAAGAATTGTAACATTCAAAAACCAGTAGGAGAGCACTTCAATCTCCCTGGACACTCAATAACACTTAAAAGTGGCAATTCTTCAACAACAAAACCTTCAGAAACAGACTTCAACGAGAAACTGCAGAACTGGAATTAATTTACAAACTGGACACCATCAAATTAGGCCTGAATAAAGACTGGGAGTGGATGGGTCACTACAAAAAATAATTTTCCCTCTGCTGATACTCACACCTTCTTATCAACAGTTGGAAATGGCCAACGTCCACCTTGATTGCATTGGCCTTGTTAGCACTACAAAAGTAATTTTCCCTCTCTTGATATTCACCCCTTCTTGTCAGCTGTTGAGAATGGGTCACTTCCACCTTAATTGAATTGGTCTCGTTAGCACTGACACCCCACTTGGTAAGGCAACTCCCATCTTTTCATGTGCTGTATATATATACTGCTTACTGTATTTTTCACTCCATGCATCTGATGAAGTGGGTTTTAACTCACGAAAGTTTATGCCCAAATAAATTTGTTAGTCTCTAAGGTGCCACAAGGACTCCTCGTTGTTATTATTATAAAGGCACTATCAATAGCAACTGAGGCCAACAACTGATTTATGGACATACTGGGAGTTATAAAACATAAACCATATATCACGTTGTCTTTATGATACTGAATCTCTCCATACAGACAGCAAGGATTAAACATCTGTTTATAAAGTTTATTCTGTGGTTCCAGAACAATTTTTAATCCAGCAGTTTTAACCCAAGTTTTATTATTTCTCTCTGTATCAGATTTTTAAGGACTAAGTAATTTTGCTGAATTTTCAATGTATCAGTCTTTGAGATGACTTATTATCAAGTTTCAAATTTATTTGGATTATTGTTTACAAAAAGGGTACAAAAGGAGCTTCTCCGCAATTGAATATTGGTACGTATGACCCATTGAGAGATCAGTTCAGATACTTGTACATGTGCCTAGTACTTCAATTAACTATGTATTATGTGGACTTAAATATGTAAACCCCGTTCTGATCTCACTTATGCTGGTATAAAACAACTCCATGGAGTTACACTGGTATAAAGAGATCAGAATTAGCCATAAAAAGAGCAGTTTTGGTCAGTGCCCAACAACATCTGCTGCTTAATACAGAACAAGAAAAACCTTAAATATCTAGTGGATATAAAAACTGGAAAATAGAGGAAATGAAGTGTTTACAAAGACAGTAAAGATGATCTGGGGGTAGAGATAACTATTTATTTGAAGGGATTTTTTGCTTTGCTCACACTGTTTCTTATTTATGTGCTGCGCATACTCACTACATGATTTTGAAATACCAATAGCTTTGCTAAGTGTCATTTCTATTGTAATTTGTATGTACCTATCATAGTCACTAGACACATTTACAGAATTGAAAGGACACTGTGACGGCAATTCATTTGTAGAATGAAGCTTTTATGAAACCTAAGACCATTACAGAAAAATGTCTGCACAAAATATAAAACAATCCCAGTGGCAAGTGTTTTAAGAGCAAAGCAAGGCCTGCAACCCAAACACTTGCAACAAACTAAGGCAGGAAAGTGAAAATTACTATAAACAGAGGTGGAACTGACTAGTTTAGTATCATTGTCCAGCAGGAGAGAAATGCAAAAAGTAAGTGGCATGAACAATGACAAGTAAATAAGGGATGAGATTTTTCAAAGACTCTTAAGTGATTCGGATGCTTGAGCCTCCAAATACCTTAGGTGTCTTTGAAAGTCCCGGTTTAGATGTACAAATTCTTTCAAATTGGAAAACATTAGGTGTCATTTCTGTACCATCTAAGGACTCCCCTGAGTCAAGGAATCCTCAGCTAGCTGTATCAATCAGCTTTACATTCTGTTTGCACTGCCAAAGTGTTGAAAAGGGTCATAGAAGGGGTCAGTATCTGGATGAATCCTGAGGCATATTATTTATAAACTCCTTTATAACTGTCCCCCTGTAAAAGTGGGGAATCTCCTCTTTTCTTCCATGGGTAACTGGAAAAGATCAGTCTAGCAATGCAATATAACAGCTCCGGAGAAAGTGGTTCGCAGGACTGAAAACAAAACTGAAAGCTAACAAGTCACAGGCTGGCAGGAAGTGATTTCATCCAAAGGCTCTGAAATGTTTGCCTTCTATGGTATTAAGAAAAAATACAGAGAGAGAGAGTCCAAGAGCAATTAGAGAGGGAGGCTGAGAGGAGATGACTCACTTTCAGGTCTTTGTTGAAATCTCGATTTTCCTATCACGCCAGGCTTCAGGGAAAGCTAGATTCTAGAAAAGGCCTAGCAATGGTGGGGGAAGAAATGGGTTTGGACCATTTTCATTCTTTGTGATGCACAAAGAAGGCCTGAAAGGTTTTTTTTAATGAATTGGGGTTTTGGCTTGTTTGTTCCTGAAGAAATGTCAAGTCTTTTCTTACTACTTTTTGCTAGAGGACTCCTTGGAGGATAAGAGAAATGGGGTGGGACTTTTCTCAGTGATCAGTTGAAACTATATGTATCTTTAAAAAAAGGGAGAGCTTTTCTCCTAAGTATTTGTCAGGAGTTTGAGATATATCGGTGTATACAAAAACAAACATATAAAGCGTAGGGTTAGGCGGAGTTCTTTTTATTCACGCTGAGTAATGCCTTACTGCACAAGGAGTCTTATCAACTTTAATGAGATTACTCATGCTGTACGGTTCTGTTTGCTGTGAGCAAGGGGGTCACAATCTGCCCCAAGTAGTCCAAATAAAATTTCTTCCCCTTTGTATTTGCTCACATTTCCATCTCTTGTCATTTCATAGAATCATAGAATATCAGGGTTAGAAGGGACCTCAGGAGGTCATCTAGTCCAACCCCCTACTCAAAGTGGGACCAATCCCCAACTAAATCATCCAAGCCAGGGCTTTGTCAAGCCTGACCTTAAAAACCTCTAAGGAAGGAGATTCCACCACCTCCCTAGGTATCCCATTCCAGTGCTTTACCACCTTCCTAGTGAAAAAGTTTTTCCTAATATCCAACCTAAACCTCCCCCACTGCAACTTGAGACCATTACTCCTTGTTTTGTCATCTGGTACCACTGAGAACAGTCTAGATCCATCCTCTTTGGAACCCCCTTTCAGGTAGTTGAAAGCAGTTATCAAATCCCCCCTCATTCTTCTCTTCTGCAGATTAAATATCCCAGTTCCCTCAGCCTCTACTCATAAATCATGTGCTCCAGCCCCCTAATCATTTTTGTTGCCCTCCACTGGACTCTTTCCAATTTTTCTACATCCTTCTTGTAGTGTGGGGCCCAAAACTGGACACAATACTCCAGATGAGGCCTCACCAGTGCCGAATAAAGGGGAATGATCACATCCCTCGATCTGCTGGCAATGCTCCTACTTATACAGCCCAAAATGCTGTTAGCCTTCTTGGCAACAATGACACACTGTTGACTCATATCCAGCTTCTTGTCCACTGTAACCCCTAGATCCTTTTCTGCAGAACTGCTGCCTAGCCATTTGGTCCCTAGTCTGTAGCAGTGCATGTGAGTCTTCTGTCCTGCACTTGTCCTTGTTGAACCTCATCAGATTTATTTTGGCTCAATCCTCTAATTTGTCTAGGTCCCTCTGTATCCTATCCGTACCCTCCAGCGTATCTACTCCTCCTCCCAGTTTAGTGTTGTGACGGGTTGGATCACAGAAACCCCCTTGGGAGCTGCCACCCAATGTGCCAAGACTACCCCTGCTGCTGTTTTCCCTGCCAGCTCAGGACTCCAGCACCCTGTCTTGCTGAGTCAGACACTCCTGTCTGGCTCCAACACGGACCAAGGGTCTGAATCACTTGTCCTAAAGCTGCAAGTTTACCCAAAAACAGCTCACAGGAGTGTGCTTGTCTTTAGCACTCAGATGCTCAACTCCCAATGGGGTCTAAACCCAGATAAATCCGTTTTACCCTGCATAAAGCTTATGCAGGGCAAACTCATAAATTGTTCGCCCTCTATAACACTGATAGAGAGATATGCACAGTTGTTTGCTCCCTCAGGTATTAATACATACTCTGAGTAAATTACTAAATAAAAAGTGATTTTATTAAATACAGACAGTAGGATTTAAGTGGTTCCAAGTAGTAACAGACAGAACAAAGTAAATCACCAAGCAAAATAAAATAAAATGCGCAAATCTATGTCTAATCAAACTAAATACAGATAATCTCACCCTCAGAGATGCTTCAGTAAGTTTTGCTCAGACTGGACACCTTCCAGGCCTGGGCACAATTCTTTCCCCCGGTACAGCTCTTGTTCCAGCTTAGGTGTTAGCTAGGGGATTCTCCATGATGGCTCCTCTCCATCTCTCTTCTGTTCCACCCCTTTATATATCTTTTGCATAAGGCGGGAACCCTTTGTCCCTCTGGGTTTCCACCCCCCCTCACTGGAAAAGCACCAGGTTAAAGATGGATTCCAGTTCAGGTGACATGATCACATGTCACTGCAAGACTTCATTACTCACTTGCCAGCACACACATATACAGGGAGACTCACAGGTAAACAGCCATCTGCAGACAATGGTCCTGGTTAATGGGAGTCATCAAGATTCCAAACCATCATTAATGGCCCAGACTTTACATAATTACAATAGGCCCTCAGAGTTACATTTTATATTTCTAGTTTTAGATACAAGAGTGGTACATTTATACAAATCAGATGATCATACTCAGTAGATTATAAGCTTTGTAATGATACCTTACAAGAGACCTTTTGCATGAAGCATATCCCAGTTACGTTACATTCACTTATTACCGTATTTTCTCTAAAACTATCCCAGTTACATTATATTGACTTATTATCAAGTTTTTATAAAACCATATAGACTGCACAACGTAACAAGTGTCATCTGCAAACTTGCTGAGGGTGCAATCCACGCCATCCTCCAGATCATTAATGAAGATATTGAACAAAACCAGCCCCAGGACCGACCCTTGGGGCACTCCGCTTGATACCAGCTGCCAACTAGACGTGGAGCCATTGATCACTACTCGATGAGCCCGATGAACTAGCCAGCTTTCTATCCACCTTATAGTCCATTCATCCAGCCCATACTTTGTGATGTTATTTGTGATGTCACGATCCCATTTGTTCTCCAGTCACCCAGAGAGTCCAATAAAATAGGATAGACAAGAGCTGGCGTGTGTAATAGGATAAAAAAATCAGGAAAGAGACTTACAAACAAAAAACATTTGCAAGCCTTCTCTATGCATGTTAGTGACACAGTAAAGAGAGGTGTAAATTCAATTATTTTTAATTGCAAGCCACTTTCAAGCTGAACTGGAAAACTCATTGTAATCCTGAATTGGGCAGAATCCATCTGCCTTGCTCTCATCCTCTAGTTGCGGTGGTGGGTGTCAGTGTCTGGTGTGTGCATGAAACGCTTTAGGGAGAAGTCCGCATATAGCAGAGCCTTCCAGTTTGGATCATCACTCAGGAAACACAAGGAGTGTCTGGCTGACTCCCTTAGGACTAAACTCTGATCCCATGGGAGTCAGTTTAGCTCCTGGTGGAAAAAGGTGCATATGAACAAGGGAACAGTGCTACAGAAAATGTTGGCCAAAAATGGGCACAGAAAAGTCATTCCCTCTCCCCTTTGCCGTTTACTTTTGCCTTGCTAGGCTTAGAGCTCCTCTTGTTTGTTTCATCTACGTGAGGCTTCGTATGTCAGACCCTCTGGCCATATCCACTATTTCCTGCAGGACTGATTGCCTGTAAAGCTTGTGTTCCTGAAGGATAAACTTCCCTGCCCTTGGGTAAAAATATGAACAGTACAACTGTCCTCTGTTTTAAACTGATCCTTTAGGGGGTTTGTGGGGATTCATTCATATTGCAAAGTGCTATATAAAGATGAAGTATTATTTATATCCTCGAGTGTCATTCCTTGAGGTCTGTCGGAGGCTGTGGAACTGCTACACTTGTACAGTGTGCAGTATTGCCCAAGAAGCTCACATGCTAAGTCAGTGGCAGAGTTTCCTCTTGCTTGTTTTAAATTAGAAGTTCTAACTCCTAGATCAGTCCAACTCTCATTAAAGTCAGTGGAGAGACTCCCATTGTCTTCAATGGGAACGGGATGGTGCCCTTGTGGAGTAAAAGTTCACAGAGCGTTCTCTTGGTTTCAAAATCCAAGACTGTAAGAAAAACAATGTCTCCAGACACGATCACATCCACATGATGCTAGTGTGCAGTATTGCCCAAGAAGCTCACATGCTAAGCTAACTTCAGGGAGCTGAAGTTTCCTAGCCTTTGCTCATGGAGGGGGATTGTTATTTAACTGTCTTCCTTCCTGACACCTGTCTTGCTGTTGCCCCTGCTCTTCAGAGCTACCAAGTCTCACTCACTTGGGAAGGTGACTCAGGCCTCATCTAGTCTGGAGATTTGCCCTGATTTTAGCTAGCGTGGGGCCGGATGTCGCTCTCAGCACTAATGTTCCCTCCGTGGGCAGGTGGAGGGAGGACCTTGGATGTCGCTCTCAGCACTAATGTTCCCTCCATGGGCAGGTGGAGGGAGGACCTTGGAAAGTTGAGAGTAACCCCTAGTGTAGAAAGGCCTGGCCAATATTTGCACAGGAGAAGCTTACCCCGGTAGAAGTAATGGTGGTGCCTGTCTACACTAGGGATTGCAGGAACACTAATGGCTGTAATTGGGGGAAATCCCTCGCCAAGGCTTGAATCACATGGGGTTCACTTTAAGGCAGTTTTTAAAGTTTCTCCCTCATGATGGACTTTGCTAGGTGCCTTTCACAACTAAGACATTTAAAATCTTTGTCATCATGTGCTGGGCATCTTTCTCATGTAAATTTTCCAGGTTGAGGCAGAGCCCCTGTTGCAATTTAACAGTTCCAAGGAAAATGATTTCACTGAGGATGAAAATATCCCCTCGACATTCTTGCAAGCACTATCTAGTTAGTTTCCCTTCCCTCTTGTGTCTTTTCCTAGCCCTCCTCAGTTTCAATTCTTTAGAAGGGAGTCTTCTCCCTGCCATGTGACATTCATTTTAAGGAAGTGCCCTTGTTTCTGATGAGAAAGGATTGTGCTGTGTTCCTGTTTCAACGAGGCTTTTAAAGTCTCACATAGCACGCACACACACACACACGAGCAAAATCCTTCATCACCCAGAGCAGGAAGGAGCCTGTAAACGTTGCTGCAGAATCACTGCCGAATTCCTCCTAATGAGTGAGGCTTGCAGGTCTGGAGCAAGAGAGGGAAAAAAGGCAAGCAGACCTGCATGCCTCCCTCCCCTGGTCTTAGACTGGAACTCAGGATATCTGGCCTCCATTCCCAGGTGTGTCAAAGGTTTCCTGTTTGATTTTGCACAAGTCACTTAATCTCTTCGCTTTTTAGTTTTCCCAGCAATAAAATGAGATAATCCTTCCCTACCTCACAGGAATGTTGTGAGGATAGGTCCTTAAATGTTTGGGAGCACTTAGCTACTGCAGTGATGGGACCCATCTAGGTATCTGGACTGATGGAACATTCCCAGACGTGTATCTAATAGAAATTGATGGTGATTGATACATCAGGGGGTGGGGAGGGACAACAGTCAAGAACTCAGATTTCAAAAATAACTACTAGTAGTCAAAGCACCAAGAAATCACTGATTCAGATTACTGTACTGGGGAAAGCAAGCAACTCCGTATTTGCTTCCCCCCTACTTTCCTTATTCTCTTCCAGCAGCTCACAGATTTTCATAGCTTTTAAGGCTAGAAAGGACCATTAGAACATCTAGTCTGACCTCCTATGTGTCCCAGGCTATTAAATTTCATTCAGTTACTAATAATTGGGCTCAGTACAGGCGTGTTTGTCTAAAGCAGATCTTCCAAAAAAGGCATCCATTCTTGATCTGAAGACATCAAGAGCCAGAGAGTCCATCACTTCCCTTTGTACTTCGTTCCAGTGGTTAATCACTCTCACTGTTAAAAAATTGTGTCTAACTTGATTTTTGTCTGGCTTCAGCGTCTAGCTATTTGTTCTTGTTTTGCTTTTCTCTGTTAGATTAAAGAACCTTTTAGTACCCAGTATTTTCTCTCTGTGAAGGTAATCAAATCACCTCACAGTCTTCTTTTTGATAAACTAAACAGATCGAACTCTTTAATTCTCACTGTAAGGCCTTTATCTCCAGTCCTCAAATCATTTTTTGGCTCTTTTCTATACCCTCTAGACTAGAGAGTCTAGATTTTTCAACATCCTTTTAAAAATATGGACACCAGAACTTGACACAGTATTCCAGTATTGGTCTCACCAATCCCAAATACCGAGGTAAAATTATCTCCTACACCTCACTACTCATTTCCTTTTAGACCTCATGTCTTTTCTTCACTTACACAGTTTTTCCTTAGAACAAATTTGCTATAACTGTTCATCTTTAGAAAATGTTTCCATTCATTCCCTACGCCCACAAATCTCTTTTTTTCTTTCTGGACTCCTATGGCACTACTCCCAATGCATTAATTTAAGCATGTGCATAAGTCTTTGGAGGATAAGGGCCTTATTTCATTTCTGATTTGGCTTTGAAATCTGTACAGACCGATACTTATGCCTGCTTGGAGTCCAGCTGAAGTGATTAGAGTTCTGCATAAGTCTGTCCAAGTGGATCCAATTACATTTGCAGGATGGGGGAGGGTAGGTGGTCTTTGTCCTAGCTCCCTTCCATTCCAATTCTCTGAGTCTTCTTGATTTAAAGAAACTTGAGCCTGTGTCCTGCTCTCCCTCCAGCTCAGAGTGAGATGAGAACCTTGGCTCGGATCAACTGGATAAGGAATATAAAGTGATGGTTTTCATTCTTCATTATGTTTTGGCAGATTCAAGCTGTCAGTTTGCAACGGGGGCAGGATCTCAGTTGGGGTTTGTTTGAGATTTTTTAAGTGGTATCTCAGCAAATCACACACACAAAATCCTACATCACCATAAAAACAAAACAAAAAAAAAACCCAAACCAAACCCCTCAGCTTTGAAAAAGACTCCACAGCCTGACAGTCTCCCTTCCCCAAGGGTTAGCTTTCAGTCTGTAGTGTTTGGTTGGTGTGTTTTTCTTACGGGATGAGGATTCATTGCTGGATGTGCTATTTTATTTCATGGCCTGTGTCCTCTTAAACCTGGCGCCAGGTGCCTGAGAGATTGGAACAAAGGCCACTCCCTTCAGCCTGACAGTTCTCCGGGGGACAGGGACTGTGTCCCCCAATTTGTCCCTACAGCACCGAGCACCGGCAATAGAAGGCATAATATTGATATCTGCCCAGTGAACGAAGCACCCCACTTTACAAAATCCGCGAGCTGCTTTGTCTCTGACCCACCCGGACTGACTGACACGACGCTGAGCCCACAGGTCTCCATGCAAACGCGCCCGTGTTCCTGCCCCTCAGGAGGCTGCGCCCCGGCTCCCCGCTGCTGAGGACCCAGCTGGGCTGAACAGGTGGGTGCCGCGCGCGGGGCGCGGGCGGCTCCTTTAAGGGCGGGTTTCCTGCGGCGGCCGGAGAGTCACCGCGGATCGCTGGGGGGAGCCGCGTCACGTGAGCCCAGTCTTGTGACTGGCCCGAGCGCTGGGAGCCGCCGCGGCAGCGGGCACGTTGCTGCTGTCTGCGGGCGCCTGGGCTCCGTTCCCCCCGCGGATGCGCTGGGTGCGGGGGCGGCTGGCTTGGCGGAGAGCCCCTCTCTAGCGGCGCACTCCCCCCCCCTCCTCCGGCCGGGGGGCGGCACAGGGAAAGTTGGGCGCCGCTTCCTCTCCTCGCGGGGTCTCTGCGCTGCTCCCACCCCGGGGGCCCCTCGCCGCGTCCCAGCATGGATAACAAGCCTCTTCTGCAGGAGCGGCCCCCCGCCTACACCCCGGCCTCGCAGGGGGGCGACTACGGACAGAGCAACTATGGGGCCATCCCCCCTCCTCAGCCGGGCTTCCAGCCTCCTCCGCCCTACCCCTACCCCAGCGCTGCTGCCGCTGCTGCTGCCCCTGCAGGTGGGTCGCTGGCCGGGCCGGGGGGCGAGGCCCGGAGCCGTGCGTTTGTGCAAAGGGCCCTGCTTTAAGTTTTAAGCGGCGTGCCCCTGGCTCTGGTCCGGGAGGGGTGGGGATGTGAGACGCAAAACAAACTTTGCAGAACTCTGCGAGGTGCAGTGTACAAGCCCCGCCGTGGGCTTGGTGTGTAGCTCTAATCCGGCGGGGTGTGTGTGTGTGTTTAGGGGGGTCTTTCTGGCGGCTGTTGCACTGTGTGAGTGAAAAACTAGCGTGGAAAAGGGAAATGTGTTACTAAAGCCTTGCGAGCAAATAAATCCTCCCTCTTCCCTTCCTCCCACCGCCAATGAAATCAATCATTATAAGCCCGGGAATTGCTGTGCTCCAGAAGCCAAGGCAACTCTATAGAAGGCGTTCTCTCGTTTGCTGGACTTGCAAGTCGAACAAACTCTTCTGTTAAAGTCGAGTTAAATATCCTACATGGCCATGCCAATAGAAGGGCTGTGACGATCTGGTTGCTAGAGACACTAGATCTCTTGGAAAAAGTTTTGTGGCCTATCAAACCAAAACCTAGCTGCTGGTGTATGAAGCCATGGTATTGGGCTGTAGCAGGAGAAAGTCACAGTCTCTTGGCTAAACAGTTGTGTGCCACTTCCCTGTAAAAACCGTATGTCACTTTGCCCTCAGTGGCTTGGTTAATACTCAAGCTGGAGTAGAAAACAAGTTGGTCAGGAGTGCCAGATGTTCGAAAAGCTCCTCCCTTTCTTCCCACTTAAGACTGCAATGTGTGTCCTTTTTATCTACCTAGCTGTATTTGTGTTCTGCTGTCACTAACTACTGAGATACTGTACTGCCATTATTTTGAAGGGGGATGGAATTATCAGGACTTCATACAAAGATGCACACATTAGCACTTGGTGTTTGACTTCCTCTTCCCAAAGCTACAATTTACCATGCACACATTCCCCCTGTTCCTCTGATTAAATGTGGTGTTTTCTAATGTAAATTCACTGTTAGCTGCTGAAATCTCTCTGGAACTGAGTGTAACCCCTTCTGTTGAATATGAAATTAGTATGACTTGGATCTAGTTAAAGAAACAAAACTAGACTATTGACAATTTCTCAGTGGAAATTCCTCTCCTCCCCCCCCCCCCCCCCAACATTTGTAGAAAAACTAGTGCATCAAGTAGTACTTAACCCCAGATCCTGTAAAGACTCAGGCATATACCATATTTCATGCATTGTGAGTAGTCCCAAGTGACTTCAGTGGGACTATTCACAGTGCATAAAGTTAAGCATGTGCCTTTAGGCTTGGGACCATAGATATTTGATTACCATTTACTCAGTAAGTCAGAGCACACTTGCCCACAAAAACCCCAAGAATTATTTTTGACTTTTTCTTTACTAGTACACTTAATGGGTTTCCTGTGGTTCCTTAAATTAAATATGATTCTGCCCTTATTCATTAAGAAACTCCCCCAAAACATTACAACTTGGATGATGTAAGGAGCCTCATCTTCTGATGTCATAATAGCCCAGTTTCTCTATTTGGCAGGCTATGTCATTGCGTAGTCTCTTGCTAAACAACAAGCTTGTAGTTGTTGTAGTTGCATTTCTGAGGCTTATGTAGTAATGATTTGCAAAATAGTTTGCTTTCTAAATACAGTTGTTAGAACACACACAAGCTTGCTGGCCAGGTTGGGACTTCCAAGCAATTTCATTTCTCAGTTTTCAAGATGTCTCATCCATTTCTTTACCTCTACCTCTTTCTCTCCACTCCTGCTATTGTATATTAGTCACAGTTTAACTAATGTGGAAGTTTTCAGGCTGGTAGCCAGAGAAACACTGCATCCTGTCTCCACCAGTTTGGATGCCTAAAACTGAAAATTGTGACCTTTGTTCAGTTAAACTGTTTTTTCATCCTCTTCTCCAGTAACATTAAAACACAATCTTTGAAGCTAATTATTAGCCTAATGTGCATTTTAGACTGAAATTGTATTAGATATTCAGGCCTATGAAACAATTTTGCAAGGACATGTTAATTAGCAGGGCTGGCTCCAGCTTTTTTGCTGCCCCAAGCAGCGAAGGGAAAACAAAAAACAAAAAACCAACAACCAAGATCGGCGGCACTTCGGCGGCTGCTCTACCGCGCCGCTTCATCCTTCGGCGGCAACTTGGCGGCCGGTCCTTCCCTCCGAGAGGGACTGAGGGACTTGCCGCCAAGGACCCGGACGTGCTGCCCCCTTCCATGGGCCGCCCCAAGCACCAGCTTGCTGCGCCGGTGCCTGGAGCCAGCCCTGCTAATTAGCATATCCCCTTCAGAAGGATTTGTTCCAACTCTACCTCTGATTCAGGTTCTTGTATGTGTCCTCCCAAGTCCTGAGGAATACACCTTTGGGGCCCACAGTCTTGTCACATACAATGAATTTTTTTTAAGAGTCTTATTCAGATTACAGTTCTGTTGCTTTGTTTATGTTAAGCAGATTTGGGCCATATCTAGAAACTTCTGCCTACGTAGCTATGTTGGGTGGGAGTGGAGAGAAGAGATGTTGTGCTGGTATAAACCCTTAGTGTATGCATGGTAAAACCAGCAAAATTGTGCTTTTGCTTATATTCACCTCTACGCCGATATAACGCGACCCGATATAACACGAATTCGGATATAACACGGTAAAGCAGCGCTCGGGGGGGGCGGGGCTGCGCGCTCCGGCAGATCAAAGCAAGTTCAGTATAACGCGGTTTCACCTATAACGCAGTAAGATATTTTTTTGGGGGGCTCCCGAGGACAGCGTTATATCGAGGTAGAGGTGTAGTTTGCTTTGTTGGGGAGGGGGTTAGTGGCTGGAATAAGTTAGAAAGCAGTTTTGCTGGTATAAGAGATGTACACACCAAGAGCTCATTGCTGGTATAGTATACCTATATAACTATAATGGTAAAGTGCTTCTACTGTAGAATTGATCCTATGATATCAAGTGTCTTTCTGTTGTGGAAAATGAAATCTACCTTTCCAAGTTACCATTGTCTAAGGAATCATTGTGTCCTTTATCTGTTTTAAAAACAAACAAACAAAAAAACCCGCTTTATGACCAGAGGTTCACTTGCATTTCTCTTTGTTCTAGGATATGCTGCACCACCACCGCAACATAACTATCCCAACATGTATACCATCATTCAACAGCCAGCTACCACCACCTCCGTTGTAGTGGTTGGAGGTTGCCCTGCCTGCAGGTACAGTTCTCTCCAGTTGTTTTCCAGGTTTTAAAATAAATTACAGATCTCCGGCCTTGAAACCACAGACATCTTGGTTTTAAATATCAAAATGAAATTAGTTGAATATTTTTATATATAAAGTAATGGTGGGATGCGCTCACTCATCCCATTCAACCATAACCAAACACAGAAAGTTTCATTCCAGTGTTATGACCATAGTCCCTTTTGTCACCTACCATTGCCATAGAAAGGACTCCTACCTACACGATACCCACATTTGGGATCCTAGTCAGCTCTGTTGATTTTCCTTCTCTAGGTTGATGAAGAAAACCTGGGATTTTTCCTTCCCTTGTACTTACTTAAACTATGGCTGAAGTAGTGGGCAGTGCTCTCTTGGCAGGGGTGGTTTCTTGTTTGTATTGGTACAATATTGATGATTCTAGGAGTGTGGAAGTCTGCTTGCTGCGGAAGAGTTGGCAGATAACAGCAAGGTGTTATCCCAAGATAGAACATGGGAGTCAGAAAAGATTAATTGCAAGTTCCTCCACTAATTAATAAGACAAAACTCTTTTTTTTTTTTTTTTTTTTTTTTTAAATCATTATTAAACCACTGTTACTCACTGAAGAGAAGTTAGGATGCTCTAAAGAAAAGGATAGAGAATACTGGACATATGCCACCATATAAATTAATTATGCTTCCTCTCCTGGACTACTGCGTTCAATTCTGGTCAGCCCAGCTCCAAAAGAATATGAGAGAGAGAGCGAGCATATTCACAAGAGATGATGAGATCAGATCATTTCTGAGGTTAATCCTGGGCTTTCTTTATGATCCGTCTTAACACTTGCAACTGTGGGGTGCTGAGCTCCTTCAACTTCCACTGACGTGCGTGAGAGTTGTACTTACAGGATCTTGCCCAGGAGCAGAACCTTGCAGTATTGAGCCATTATTCAGAGACCTGTGCTTAGGAGACGGACCCACCAGAATAGCACAAGTGGTATCAAGCACAGTTGTGCTAGAGTAATGTTCTAATGAGTCTCAACACAGTAATAAGATGATATGAATGAAGCATCCTATGGCCTTTGTGGAATGGAATTGTACTGTGGGGAATCGGAGCCTGCCTTCTAAGTCTGACCTCTTCCTAGAAAGGTGGGTCCAAAAGATGGAGGCTCTTAAAATGCTGTGTAAGGGCTGATGCTGTTTAACTACATCAGTTTATGCTGAAACTGTAGCAGCTAGGTAAATTCAGGCTAGATATTAGATGCACATTGTTAACAGTGAAGGTAACTAACCATTGGACTGCTTAGTTGGTGACGTGGTGGATTCTCCATCACTTGAAGTTGTTAAATCAAGATGGGAGGTCTTTCTAAAAAATGTTCTAACTTAGCCAGAAAATAGAGCTTGATAGAGGAATTACTAAGTGACATTCTATGTCCTTTTCTATATAGGAAGTCAGACAAGAATAATCATAATGGTCTCCTCTTGCCTTAAAACCTCTGAATCTGAAAGGGAATTTAACTTGAAAATAGTGACTCTTCTGCACTAGACTAAACATCAGTGGCCTCTTACAGATTTTTATGTAATTCTTGTTTCTCTTTCTGTTAGTAACTCCCTCAGCATGGTATGGAGGATTCCTTGGAAGCTTCAGATCTGAAAATGTAACCTTTAGTGCAAAATCCCTTTCTAGGCAGTGAAACTTACTTGAACACCATCCTTGTGCTGAGCGTTGCTCAGGCTTTTGGAAGTGTTCACTGTTCGGTCCAGACATGTGTAGTATGCTGGGTGGTGGTGCAGATTTGATAGGATGAAGACTGAGCCTTGCAGAAATCAGTGTTAAGTCTTTGCTTAAATAGAGTCCCTCTTCATCAGAGAGGCATGTAGGCACTCTAGGACACATCTGATGCTCTGCATGCTTCTTTTCCACTGTCTGATTATTCTCTACAGAGGATAGGAGCAAGAAATTTTAGCTTAGTCTCCTCTATGAGGTAGGATCCTGAGAGTCCCTTTCCCTCTAGATTAAAATCTACTGCTTCTGCCTTAACTCCTCAGGCTCTGTTTCAGCCTACAAAAAATGACTAGGTTGGGAGGGAGAATATATTTACTCCAAGATACAATGATTACTCTACAGGGCCCTTTTTAGCTTCTGTAAGATGCATACTCAGTTGTAGGAAGTGAACCTTTGGGACCAGTAGCTGTATCCACAGATAGGCTGATGCCAAATCCGCACCTTCCTGGCCTTTTTCAATGAAGTGCTTGAACTGCTATAGTGTACCTGGCCTCAGAAGTGGTAAAAGCTGTGTAAATGTCTGAATGGGCAATAGAATACAAAAACTTGAATACTCCTGCTTTGACTAGCTGTGGGATTGATAGTCTTGTATTGGGATCTCTCTTCAGAAAAGAGAACTGGGGTTGTGTGCAGGGAGAAGGAATGGAAGCTCAATCCATTCTGGGAAGCATTGGAGTATCAAGGAACTCCCACCATGAGACACAAAGGTTGCTGTCTTGTCTGAATCATCTGTGCCTCTAGCTAACTTGGAAGAAGAGCTTTTAATCCTTGACTTTTCAAGGACTGTGCAGCAATGTTATTTCTAGGCCTGAAAAATTTATTTGCAGAGATGTTGTCTAAGCCAGTTCTCAACTTTTCCAGACTACTATACCCCTTCCAGGAGGCTGATTTGTCTTGCGTACCCCAAATTTCACCTCACTTAAACTACTAGCTTACAAAACAAGAGCTAAAAATACAGAAGTGTCACAGCACACTTGCTTTCTCATTTTTACCATATAATTATAAAATTGTGATGCCCCCCCCCCCCGGTTGAGAAACACTGATATAGCATATAGAGCAGTATAAACAAGTCATTGTCTGTATGAAATTTTAGTTTGTACGGACTTTACTAGTGCTTTTTATGTAAAACTAGGCAAATACCTAGATGAGTTGACATACCCCCTGGAAGACCTTGTGTACTCCCAGGGGTATACATACCCCTTTTTGAGAACCACTGGTCTAAGCTGATATGTCTTGGTCTTTCCTTGGTCCTTGAAAATGTTTGTCCCAGTTGCATCTTTTCAGTATCCTAAAGATGGCATAAATCAACAACAACCAAGTACTGTAGCATATGATGGATTGGAGAAAGAACCACAAGATCATGATGCTAAAATGAACATTGCTGTAATACCCTTGGCTGTATTGTTTGACTCAGAATTAGTCAGACTCTAGACAGGAGAAACTGCCACTGATTTTGTTACATTTAGTACTTTTAGATTTATTTTCCTCTGCAATAGCTGAGAATCTGAGTGTAAAACTGGTGTTAGAGGAGTGTGAATGTGCTCTGATTAATCCAGTAATCTAGTTAGGATGTGGCTTTGGATATTTCACACACTTTTGATAGTGACTTTGTTAGGAAATCTCATAGTGGGCACACGAATCTTTGTGGGGTTTCATAGATACTGAACTGTGTATTGTGATACACTTGTTACACTGACTCTGCGTGTACTAGCACTACAAATTGGGTTATTGAGGCTCTAGAGACTAGCTTTAAATACCCTCATTTTGCAAATTTAAGACCCACATTTGTGCATTTTAGCTGATTGTAACTTGTCTGAATGGGAGGGGATGTTGTATCCAATGTGTGTATACATATATTACACTGTATAGGATGTGGGTAACTAATCTAAAATGGTTTAAGGCAATTTTTTAAAATAAACCATAAGTTGTATATATTATACAATATTTTTTACACACACACACAGTTTTAAAAAAAAATCCAAACCCACAAAGCCAGCTTTTCTTTCATGACACAAGTCATGTTGCCAGGAAGGTCCTGCCATGTTAAGAGGTAGACAAAATAATTAATGTTTGCGGATTTGTCTTGCTTGCAGCTGTGGGGGAACATAATTTATGGTGAGGGTTCTCACCATCATGAGATGAATTAGCACCTTCAGGTATAGCTGTGGGATATAAATTTTTCATCTCCGTGTGGGTGTATGTGTAAATGCTGCTTATCCAAACAAACAAGAGTTGCCCCTACCCAGAACACTTGCACTGTCAGAGGCCAGACTTCTTCAGCAAGATCAGATACATACAGTACTTGTCTGCCATCTGGATATATTTTGAGATAGTATTTCTACTTATTGCCACAAGTCTTACTATCCTGAGTGATTATCATGGCATGGTAAGGTTAGCTGCAGGAAGGAAGGACTGTAGGCTGAAATTGTGAAACACGTGTATCTAAAACTAGGCACCTCTCAATAAAAATGCCCAGATCTTAGAGGTGATTAATATGAGCAGTGCACCCAACTGGCCATAATGTGGGTGTAGTCTTTTTTTTTTTTTTTAAAGTGTAAATCTGAAATACTGCCACCTTGTGATGGGGGTATAGATACTATTCCCAAACAGTGAGATCACTCTTGTGTTTCACCGCTTGCCTTGGCATGGTAAGTCATTCCTTAATCAGGTCTTCAGCAGGATCCAGTGCTTGTGAAGCAATGTAGAACCAGCAGTGCTCAGCACTGACACTGCAGTGCTTATACACACGTTTCCTAATGCACATGATGGTAGTGCCTAGAGACCGCCTTCCCATTGTGCTAGGCACTGTGTAGGCATAACTGTCCCTCCCCACCACAACCCCAATATCTAGAACTTTCATGAATACTGAGCAGAGTGTGTCATTCTTGGGAATGTGTTGTCAATTAAATTACTTACTGCTTGCAAATGAAATGTTCAAGGGATACTGGCAATCTAGTCTTGCCTTTAAACCATTTTATATCTCCAAGAACAGCTTGAACCATTAAAGCTGCAAACTTTACAAATCTAGCTTCTTGCCATGCAGTTGCTCATTTGCCCTAACAAAGAAATGCCTGTCTACATTGCTCCTTGGACAGTGTGCTTCCCAGCATGGATAGGCAGACAAGCAGTAGCTCTGTTTGAACTAGCGCACAAAAAATAGCAGTGTGGCAGTGGCGGCTTGGGCTAGCTTCCAGATCACAAACCCACCCGATCCCCTGGGTGTATGCTCAAGCAGCTAGCCTGGGCTGCCACCCCTGCTCCTGCAATCACACTGCAATTTTTAGCACACTACCTCTGCTTGAGCTAGTGTCTCTGTCTGCTTGCAGGTGGAGGTACCTTCCCAGCTGTAGTATAGACATACCCTTAAACACTCTTCAGTTTCTCTACTTTCTTGGTGATGCAGTGTTTGGGTGGGACAAACTGCAAGGGGATATTTATTTCTTTTTAAAACAAATTTTAAGAAAACTAATGCAAATGATTTTTTTTGGCCTAGTGTTTGCAAATGCTTGATTTTTAAAAATCTGGGCCAGTAGGGGATTCCCTTGATGGCTTAGAGCTGGTGTTGCCAGCTGTAAACTGTCACCTTGTACTCCTGGGTACAGTGAAAGGTGTGCGGCTAGAGTACTACTGTGCTGTGGTAATCACTGGCCAGTGAAATGGCCACTTGGGAGCTGTTGCAATTGGGCAAAAATTTGTGCAGCTTTGAGGACTGTTTTAGGATTGGGTGATGGGGTAAAGTGATATTAAAACCATATTAATCCTCTTCTCTGCCCCCCGACTCCTTGGCCTGTCTAGACTTGGCTGGACTGAAGGCTATTGTCCCTTAGGTTTTGGCTTACATTTGTTGCCCCTTTCACCCAAGTGCCTCCTTCCTGAGAGAGTGAATACTAAAATTGTACAAAATGGCATCTGATTGTGAATAAACTCAAGATTCCAGGCTCTTCTGCATGTTAACATCAGAAAGGACCCACTTTTGTGGCAAATCTAAGGAAACTATATGAATGAAGATTGTAAATGGGGGGCCCCCTTTTCCCCAGCCAAAATGTATTCATTTAGATTTAACACACACATGCAAAAAAGTGAAAATAGCTATTAAGTAGAAAAATGTGAGAAGATTTATGCTCCTATTTTCCTATGAGTCCTTTGCTCCATTTTGTGGCAAACGTGAATTTCACGAATGTGGTGATTATGTTGACACTGGCAATAATCAACATGTTGTTGCACCTTGTAGGAAGTGAAGTCCCTTTGGAATTCTAAGATTGATGCTATAACCAGGAACCCAGTAGGAATAGGAGCTGGTGACAGAGGTTGCTGCAAAAACAAGACCCAAATGTGACTGAAAACTAAGTAAAAACAACAAGGAGTCTGCTGGCACCTTAAAGACTAACAGATTTATTTGGGCATAAGCTTTCGTGGGTAAAAACCTCACTTCTTCAGATGCATAGAGTGAAAGTTACAGATGCAGGCATTATATACTGACCCCCTGATACTTGAAAACTAAGTAGCTCACTATACCGTATTGCACAGCATGCAGTGAAAATGTGCTGTGTTGTGTACACAAATTGCAGAGACAGAATTCATTCCTGTTAAGGGTTAGTAGTGGTGCTCTACTGTAGTTTAGTGGCTGGAGAGGTTAGGACAAGGAACGCACTAAAGTGTTATGTAAGCGCAAGTAAAAAACACAACAAAAATAAACACCTTTATATGGCAAATATAGCAGTTGCCACAAATCTGTCATTTGGAGTTGTTGGTCATGACAAAGTTGTCCACCTGGATATTTAAAGTTTTTCTCAATCCTGTAAGAAAACTGCACTTGACTCATGCCACTGGTAGAATCAAGCCTTCTTTCTGAGCCCAGGTCTACACTACCGCGGTAGTTCGACAGCTGGCAATCGAACTTCCGGGTTCGATTTATCGCGTCTGGTCTGGACGCGATATATCGATCCCGGAAGCGCTCGCCGTCAACTGCGGTACTCCAGCTCGGCGAGAGGAGTACCGCGGAGTCGACGGGGAGCCTGCCTGCCGCGTCTGGACCGCGTCTGAACCGCGGTAAGTTCGAACTAAGGTATGTTGACTTCAGCTACGTTATTCACGTAGCTGAAGTTGCGTACCTTAGTTCGAATTTGGGGGTTAGTGTAGACCAGGCCTGAGTGTAGAAAAGAATACAAAGGGGATGGTAATGCTCAGCAGGTTCACAAAAGACAGCTGGGCACAGATATTTCAGAATTTCCTGCTAGGATATTCATCCTCCTGGGACTGACTAGTTTGAGAGAAATAAATTTAAACAATTAGATCGCTTGCTAATAAAAAAGATTTTCAGACATCTGTCTTGTTAATTGCATGAGCGCATCACTTAATAGGCTTTTATAAAAATGCTTCAGTAATTTAGGTCCCAGCCTGTAGTGTGGATGAATTCTTCCTCTGTTCAGCCTGAGCTGATGGAGAAGTTGCTGCAATAATACATTATTTGTCCAGGTGTCTAATTGGTACAGTGTGCACAGGATTTACCAGTGTGGTAATGGGAGCTTGTGGTAAGGAAGAAAAGGGCTTTTCACCCACTGGACACTCCTGTAAATCTGGCTCAGGACCAAAGATCATCCAAGTTTGATGGCTGTACACAGGCTATGCGAAATGAATAGCTAAATCTCAGGCCTGTTCCTACCAGGCAGGTGTCCACCTTGCAAAGATTGTCCTGTCTAATTGGCCCACTTATTGGCAGTCTATGTGATGAGGACAAGGAGTTAAACAGGCCACCTCTATAATGTCAGTCCCCATCCCTATCTAGAAGGGGGCTCCGCTGTGTCGTGGTTGTGATAACTTTGTTTTCAGTACTCAGGATATTCCCTAAAGCCTGGGGAAGCCTAGGGTAGCATTATCTGTTACAAACTCAGATATTTTGACTGGTAAAATATTCAGCCTAAAAGTGCCAACTGTGTGTTAAATTGTAGTAACTTTTGTGTACTCGGTATCTTTGATCGCTGCAGCTCTGGCTCCTACAACGTATTGAAGATGTTAATATTCTGAGACTTTTCTTTCAAGCTAACATTTATCAAAAGGTTAATCATTCTCCTCAACAAGCCTTTGAACCTAAATTACTTCTCGGAACTGAATGAGCAGCTGTAGTGTAGCTTAAATGTGAGTCTCTGCTATAGTATAAATAAACCTCCCCATTTTATTTTTAGACCCTAGGAGTGGTGTCATTTTTAAACCACATTAAAGCTGCTTATGCTGTAGGACAAAAATTACTTTCGGCTGGATTAATAAATCTTCACATTGAGTACAGTAACTCCCTGTAATTTTATTATCTAAGATGAAGAGTAATTTACATAAGGAACAGACTAAAATATTGGTCTGTGACTCCTTTTAAAAGTAGCTTCCCCTTCTAAATGTAGTAACAGGCTAAGAAAAGACACTGTTTTGCCTAGGCATGTTCCATATATGATTAGGAGATTACATGAACTAATGAATGCCACATCAAGTGTCCATGTAGTCAGGATATCACTACAGATAAGTTTCTGTAGTGGAAATTGATCCTGAAATAAACATGTTATGAGGAAGTTGTCCGTCTCTCCTCCTCCCCCCCCCCCCAAAGCATGGTACGCTCCAGTATTTTCCCCATGTGGTAAAGTGCCACTTGCAACTGGTTTAATTTATAATCCATGTTTCTCCTTTGTCCCTGGCACTTATGTCTTGCTCTCTCACTGATTGGTTTGTCCCTGTGTCTGATGTCTGGCATGGATTGATGAACATTTCATTACTGGTAAAAGGTTGTGCTGGGCATTTTGCACTGACAAAAAATGTTCTCCAAATAACTTTCATGTAGGGGAGAAGGGAGCTCAAAACAACTTCTACTTACTGCATCAAGGACATCTGCTTAGTAGCAGAATTAGACCATAGGAGCTGATTCTTAAGAAGGTTAATTGTAATAGCTTAGACTGCAGCCATCAACTCTGAGTTTGTAGCTGTTTAGGGCTGACCAGAAATACCCTGATTGGTCCTGCTTATGTATTGGTTTAATCGTAGTGTCTGTTTTTTAAGGCTAGCTCAGAATTAGGCTGCTTATTCCCTTATAAATAAAGGTAATGGCCCATGGGTCACCGAGGAGGTGCGTGAGTGAGGGGGAGAGAGGGAGAATAAATTTATAATTAGCAAAGTGTAGGGATCAAGGAAACTGAGGTTTCATGTAATGAAACAGGAAATGCATATATACAGGATGGGGACAGTGACTGTATGTGAATGCAAAAGATGGCATTAGTGTCATGCTAAGAATGCACAGTCAGGAAATGCAAGAACCTTAAACATAGTGTGTATTAGATGCTTAAATTATATTGTATAAATTTGAAAAAGTAATTTTATTTGACTCCTATAATGAAGCTTGACATTTTGTTCTCCAGAGGATGCGTGGTTGTCCCCCTAAAATTGAAGCACCCTAATTCAACAGTCTCTCTAGAAAATGTAGGGTTATATCATCATATTGCCATAAAGTTAGTGTGAGTGTGTGTGGGGGAAAAAAAGTTGCAGTTAACCGGGGTGGGTGGGAGAGAAATAGTGAACAGTAGTCTGACTTCCAGAAGTCCTGAGTCGGCTGCTGTTGATTTCAGGGTTGAGGAGTGCTTAATACTTCTATAAATCTGGTCAGATCCATGTGTAAGTACACATCTCAAACTTCAAGCACCTAGGCTTGAAGTTTATGGCCCTCTATTTCTGTGTTCCCTCTTTACCCTTCCCTGTAACCAAGCTTTGCACAAATAGCTATGGGATGCCTGTCTTAATATTTGACACATTAGCTGACTTTCCTCCCAAAAGATGTTCCTTCCAGCCTTGTGTATGTGACAATTACGACACTCTTTACTGGTTGTAATTAAGGAACTGGAACAGAATCGGATTACAGTGGGAGTCAAAGGGGATTGGACCCAGGGCAAAGGTGTCATAGTGAAAGGGCTAACATTGTACACAGACCTTTCCTCCTGTTACGTTTCAGGAGATGGATACTAAAACTCCACGTCTCCTTCCAAGAAACATGCTGTGGACTTCCTAATCCCTAGTCATAGCCCATTAAGCAATAAGCACATACAGTTTCTCTCAGTTGTGTCATGTCTCATAGACACTGTTTCTTAAAGCTGACTGCTGATGGCTGTGCTAGTGTAGACCTGATATTGGCATTTTAACTACAGCACTCCAATCTGCTCACAGCCAGTCTGGCCAACACTCAGTTAAAATGTGTCCGTGTCTTGTCTATAGTAATGCTCTTGCTTGGGAATACAGTGGTGGGAAATCTTAAGTCTCGTATAGACAAGGCCCTTTGTTTTTAATTCTAAAAAAATAATAAAAAATCTGCTGCGAAGTGCAGGAGACTGCATTCTGCTGCTGTTGAGCAACACCCTCTGTGATTTCAATTAGGCTGCAGCAGGCCAGTTCTATAGCACTGTGCAAGTGCAGCACTTGGATTTGTTAATTACTCTATTTTAAACTTCCTGCTTACAATAAAAGGACCTAGTCTGTGTCCCTCTTACTGTCTTTTTTCTCCCCCCCCCACCCCCCACAAATCTTGGACGAAAGCACAAGGTCCAAATGGTTCTTTAGAGTGACTTCTTAGAGATGTCTGGGGTCCACCTGGAATGCACTCTTGGTGCAGATTTGCATCAGATGATTCTTTTGTCCAGCAGCGTCTGTTGGGGTTGTGCCTGTGTCCTAAGTATCTTCATATCCTCCCTCTTCTTCCTGCCCCCTGATGGAAGGAAGGGTGGCGAACAGGCCCAATCATCCCTCAGTTCATAGGTGCCAACTCCGTGGGTGCTCCGGGGCTGGAGCACCCACAGGGAAAAATTGGTGGGTGCTTAGCACCCACCAGCAGCTTCCCTTGCCACCCTCCCCTCCCCCTGCCCCAGCTTGCCTCCGTCTCCTCCCCGGGTGCACCGCGTGCCTGCTTTTTCCCCCGGCTCCCAGCGCTTGCGCCACGAAACAGCTGAAACGTGGCGCGCTTGGGGAAGAGGCGGGGCTGGGGCGGGGATTTGGGGAAGGGGTCCAATAGGGGCAGGGAGGGGGTGGAGTTGGGGCGGGAACTTTGGGGAACGGGTTGGAATGGGGGCGGGGTAGGGGTGGGGAAAGGGTGGAGTTGGGGCAGGGGTGGGAGGGTGCGAGCACCCACCGGCACTGGGGAAAGTTGGCGCCTATGCCTCAGTTCCTCTGGGATTCTGTATTGGCAAAGGAGTCTGACTCGGTAGTAGTGAGGAAGAAGGCTGGGTAGTGGAATCCATGTGGATGACCTTATCTCGAAGAGCCACACTAGCTCTAAGGGAAGCAACTGTGCTTTCTTCTTCCAATGATTGTCCACGTGGATTCCGCTCTTGCTGATTTAACAAGCAGTTGTCTGTTTGCTTGGAGGTAGATAGTAGGAGTTCTAATTTACACAATGACTGCAGGACCGCCTTACCAAAATGGCCATCTGGTCTAGAAGCCTCTACCGAAGAACAATGTCTTGTAAGTGTGTGGACTGAGCTCCACAAGCTGTCCTACTAATTTCAGAAATCGGGATCTTCTCAAACAGACAACAGAGGCTGCCTGAGCTCTGATGAATGAGCTTTAACATGGCTAGGTGGCTCTAACTTGGCTAGCTCATAACATGTTCTTTTGATGATCGCTGAGAGCATATTGCCTGACCTTTATCCCTATCAGCAAAGACCACAAACAGCGGCTCTAAGCGTGCTCCTGAATGATTGTCCTGTTGATGATGTAGTAAGGGCACTGTCATATTACCTTAACTGTATGAAGTTTAGCTTCCCCTGGAGTTGAGTGAGGCTTGGGGAAGAAAACTGGGAAATGGAAAATATTGGTTCATATGGAACTCGGAAACAACTTGGGGCAATAACTTGGATCAGGCCTGACCCACTCCTTATGAAACACCGTATAAGGGGAGCTCTCTACCTCTTCCCCCTCCCTGCCCCCCGAGGGTCTGAATCTTTAACCTTCCAGCTGCTGTAATGGCTACTAAAAAGGCAGCCTTCATTAATGGGTGGGATAGGGAACAAGTTGCTAAGGCCTCAAAGGGACCTTCAACCCTGTTAATGCTGTACTGAGGTTCCAAAACTAGAAAGGGGGTGGGGAAGGGAGAGACATGAATGAGTCCCTTAAAGAATTTAGCCACAGTAGGGTGAAAAAATAGTGTGGCCTGGGATAGGTGAGTAATGTGCAGATATCGCTGCTACATACTCTATGGAACTAATAAAGCCTAGATTGTTGCATAGTCCAGTATTACTGCAATTGGTGTTAAGAGCGACAGATGGTGCTGAGATGTCCAAATAGAAAACTGTTTTCTTTCAGCTTTGTAAGTCAGTCTAGTCGAGGCTTTCCTGCTTTAGAGCAGAATGTTCTGAACTTCAGCTGAACAGCTTCTTTTGGTAGACGGCAGCCAGCCAGCATCCAGGCTGTCAGATGCAACAATGCTGAGGCTGGGTCTAGGATCTGACTGTTCTTTGAGATTGTTGGGCAGAGTAGGCAAAGTGATCGGGGACTGTGTTGAGAGTTTAGCAGCCAGGGATTGCCAAGGAGTCAGAGCTTGGAAGCCCACGCTTGCTGGAGGCCTTGGCTCACTGGGACAGGAGGGAGGATTGAGCCTTAGCTATGTCGTTCTTCTTAGCACCCAAGCAAGCTTTCATGCAGTGCTTCTGAGTCTGCTTGGAAAAAGAGGGGCAGATGGCGCAACGGTCAGGGATTTGCCCTTCCCCTGCACAAAAAAGCACACAGCATGTCCATTGAGGGGCATGTTTTAAATCTAGCTTCTGCTACTCCGGGGTAAGGGCTGGGGCAGGATTCTAAACCTACTAACGAACTATGGAAAATTATGAAAAAAGGGAAAAAAATTAAAACCCAACCGGAAAATTAAATTGCTGACACTGAGGGCAGGCCTACACTTAAAGGCTGCAGCAGCACAGCTATAGCGCATTAGTGAAGCCACTACCTATGCTGACAGGAGGATTTCTGTTGGCATAGGTACTCCACCTCCACAAGAGGCAGTAGCTATGTTGAGGGGAGAAGCTCTCTTGTCGACTTAGTGCTGCCTACACCGGGGGGGGGGGGGGGGGGTGTGCTTTCCAGGTGCTGATGTTGAATAACTTAAATGTTCTTGACATTTTGCCACTTAGGCACACTATGCTGCATAACACCTAAAATGCCCCCAGGTTGTAATGCAGTTTGTGGTGGTGAGGTGAGGGGGAATGGCTTTTTCCTAAGCTACTCAAGAAACTAAACTTCAGTAGACACTGTAGGCAACAGCAACAGAATTGCCTGTGGACTCTGCATTTTTTTTTTTTTTTTTTTAAGACTCCCCCCCCCCCCCCCCTTCATTCCATTAGTTTAACTTGTACAATAGGTGCTTGTGATTGCCCTTTATCATTAGTGAAACAACACAGTTCAGCACCAGCTCCTTGCCTGTCAAAGAACGCTCTGACACTACATCAAGGCCACTCCTTTTGGCTTTCTTTGTGCAGGGGAGTCCAAGAGGACACGCCTTGTTAAATCAAGTAAGTGCAGTTGCTAAACCTAGGGTATAATTTCAACCTATTTAGTGAAACTGACCAATTTACTGTTTCCTAAATCTGAAAGTTCAAGGCTCTCTGGCTGAGATTTTCAGAAGTGATGTCATTTTTTTGGGTGCTCGGAGAGAACACTCTATATTAAAGCCAGGCACTAGAACTGAAAATCCTCTTATTCTCATTCTCTCTGCTGCTGACATCTATAGAAAACTAGCTATAGAAATAAAAGCACTAAACCAAAGCCAGACGATAAACCAAAAAAGCACATCCAGTGCTGGAGAAAGTGCATCTGTAATGTGGCCCACCCCAGGGACAATGCATCTGGGCTGGGTGGAAAACAGCAGCAGAAAGGTCCCAGGCAGTTCTATGACAAGTTGATAATGGGGGTAAGAACAGGAAGCACATTCTGAGCATCTGGATTTTCTAATAGGTCAGCAGCAGAAACCGTTGCTGTTACAGTCATAGGTTAATCCATACATCTGAGACTTATTCCTGTAACTTGTGAAGCCTGCACATGGGTCTCTAAGACCTTGGCTACACTTGCGAGTTACAGCGCAATAAAGCATCCCCAGGCGCCCTAGCTCACTCCCCGTCCACACTGGCAAGGCACGTAGAGCGCTCTGACTCCACAGCTACAGCGCTGCTGGTACTCCACCTCAGCGAGTGGAATAACATTTGCTGCGCCCCCGCTGGAGCGCCGCGGTGCCAGTGTGAACGAGGTGTTGCGTTACTGCGCTGTGATCAGCCTCCGGAAACGTCCCATAATCCCCTTAAGTCAAGTGGCCACTCTTGTCAGTGTTGTGAAATCGGCTGCAGGAATGTGGAAATGCCCTTTCAAAGCTCCATTTTGGAGAAGCCGGCTCCGCTCCGAGAAAAGCAAACATTTACTGTTTTGCTTTGAGTGAGTGAGAGCGAGGCGGGGGAGAGGGGGGGTCTGAACTTACAAGACAGCATGCTGACACACTCTCAGCACCCCAAAAACCTACTCTCTCTCCCCACACATACACACAACACACTCCCTATCTCACTCCACCCTCCCCCCCCCTTTGAAAAGCACGTTGCAGTCACTTGCATGCCGGGAGAGCTGCCCATAATGCACCGCTCCCAATGCCGCTGCAAATGTGGCCACACCAGTGTGCTTGAAGCTGTCTGTGTGGACAGACTGCAGCGCTTTCCCTACTGCGCTCTCCGAAGGCGGCTTTAACTCAGTGCTCTACATCTGCAAGTGTAGCCATGCCCTAAGATAATAGCCCTATGTGCATTTGAGCTTTTTAATCAGCATCTCCCAAGCTGAAGTGTTGGTGATGAAAGACCTAATTGATTGCACGTGCAAAACTATGAATCTTTTCTTCCTTGGTAATGCATCTCTTTGTTTCTCTCTGTGCGTGTCTCTCATGTCCCACAATGGTGGTAAAGCTGTATGCCAGCATTCACACCTCTTATTTTTTTTGTGGTCCGAACCCTAAGGCCTGGTCTACACTACGAATTTAATTCGGATTTAGCTGCTTTAATTCGAATTAACGCTTGACCCGTCCACACAACGAAGCCATTTAATTCGAATTAAAGAGCCCTTTAATTCGATTTCTGTACTCCTCCTCGATGAGAGGAGTAGCGTCAAAATCGGTATTGTTAATCCGAATTAAGGTTAGTGTGGCCGCAATTCGATGTTATTGGCAATTAGATGTTATTGGCTACCCACAATGCAACGCTCTGGAAATCGATGCTACTACGGTAGCTTGGACGCACACCACTGAATTAATGGTGCCTAGTGTGGCCGAATACATTCGAATTTATAAAATCGGTTTCCTAAATTCGAATTATATAAATTCGGATTAATCCTGTAGTGTAGACATACCCTAAGAGATCAAAGTCAATAGTCTTTTGCATGTGACTTGTAATCCTCTTCTTTCTGTAGTGTATGTGTTCTTCCACATCCTCTTCCTAGAGCAGATATGTGACCATTTCAGGGAGTGTGCAGGCAGTTACAGGAACCAGACATACCAAAAGCTTTACAGTAGCATGAAGCAATAGCTTATTTGAATGTGGCTGGCTTCATTGCTGACTGTACTAGCAGTATGGGCTACTTGCAGGATCATGTTGCTGTTGAGCTGAGGAGATTGCTGTGTGCTCCTGGATGCTCTCTTTCAGGGCCCAGCGAAAGACTATCTGATCTGTGTTATGTACTGGAGGGAGAAAGGACTTCTTTCTAGCTAGACTTTTTATTCAAGAAGTGACGTTTGAAATCTGCCTCTCTTCATTGTACACTTCCCTGGCTATTTCTGGCCTGGCTAGATAATACTAATTACGTTCCTTAGTAAAGTGCTCAGGGATGGATGGATGGATAAAAGTTCCAAACATCATTTGTCCCCATGTTAAAGAGAAACGGAAGCACAGCGCCTGTGTCCAAGGTCACACTGAGTGAGTAGCAGATCTGGAAATGGAAACCAGATTTCCTGGAGGCAGGGCAGCATTCATGAGGCTGACTCCTACCAAAGAGCTCTAGTAGAGACTATTCCATAGTATGCTTCAGGGGCAACGGGAGGCTTTGGTGTCTGGCAGTATAGATCTGAATGTTACCAGCCATGAAGGGAAATGGATGTTTTTTTTGCATGGTGTGGCCTGGGCATCTTTGATTGCTTTCAGAGCTTCCAATTATATGATTGGGTCAAACCGTGACGAGGAGGACATCTTTATTAAACTCTGCTTTGTCTAGTGGGGATTCCATATCTCTTCTGTGAAGTAGGATGAGCTTTCACAGTGGGATGATGCACAGAGATTGGAGGTTGCACATAGGCAAGGTGAATTAAGTGGTTCCTAGTGACTTGGTGTATTCTGTTTTCCTTCAGAGGTAATAAAGGCTTGTGAGAGCTCCTTCAGCCTGGCTGTCTATGTATGACTTGTGCTCTACTTTCCAGTCTTCGTACTTAATCTCTGTGTCTGATCTATGGGGTGCATCTGGGAGTGGGTTAGCACGCCACTGGATTGCAAAGCTCTAGTGGTTGTAGTGTTTAGACTGTCTAGTGTGATGTGATGCAAGCTCACTTGGCCTCTGAGCTTTTGGGGATGGGGATCCTGGTTGGTCTAGTTTCCAAATCGGAGCAATGAACTCTGAATTTCTGTTGTAAAAGTTGGTTGTCCGTCTGGGACAGGGGACAGATACTTGCCCTTCTCCCACTCTCAGCAGTCTAGGACTAGTATGAAGATGAATTGCAGCTGTGTGAATGGGGCTGGAGCAGGGGTGGGCAAATGTTTTTGCCAGAGGGCCACATCTGGGTATGGCAATTGTATGGCAGGCCATGAATGCTCATGCAATTGGGGGTTGGAGTGTGGGAGGAGGTGAGGGCTGTGGCTGGTGGTGCAGACTCTGGGGTGGGGCCAGAAACGACGAGTTGACAGTATGAGAGGGGGGACGTACTGCTGCTTCCGGGAGCTGCACGAAGCCACGGTACATGCAGAGCAGAGCAAGCCCCCAACCCCACTCCCCGGCTGGAGTGCCGGAGTAGGGCAAACCCCAGAACCTGCTCCCTGGCGGGAGCCCAAGGACCAGATTAAAACATCTGACGGGCCAGACGCGGGCTGTAATTTGCCCACCTCGGGCTGGAGACTACTTGGACTAACCCCATGGTTTGTGTAGTGGGTATGAGGGCTTGAGCCTGTAGTATTAATTAACCAAACAAGTGTTCAGTTTTCTAGGATGATAGTTTAAGTTCTAGGTTTAATAGAATACTTTAAATTATGGCTGGAAGAGCCATTAGGTGGCTGTACAACATGGTGGATTAATGCTTCACCTTTGTCTGAAGATTCTGAATTGATTATCTCTCTCCTTTTTGCATTCTGAAGCTGGAGGAATTTGCTAGTATGGTGTAGCTGACCTTCAGGCTTGAGGTGTGCTAGGATGGGCCAAAGGAAGACTAAGAATACCCAGTAACAACCCAATCCCTATTTTTCCCCTTTGGAATTTTGCTGCAGTTTGGAAAAGTGTAAATGTATTGGAAGGAAGCTTGGACACTAATTCCTCTTTGTGCCATTGGGAAGTCTTCCCCTAAAGGAATTAAGTACAATACAACTGTTACCTTAAGAAAAATGACTTCAGTACTGCTTTTAACTGTGATATCCTCTTGTCATTTGACTTTTCACCAGGCTGGAAGATCACATGTCTTAAATGGCAAATCTAGATTTGTGTTTTGTGCATAAAACCAAAACAAATCTTGAAAAACATCCTTGTCAATCAGCTGACTACTTAGGAACTAAATACTGAAACCTCATGTGGTCATGTGCAACTTACTAAGAATATTTTCACAGGGACTGAATTGCAAGGACTGTAGGATATGAAGAGTGGCAAGGTAGAAAAACTTCAATAAAAATTGCAATAAAGTGCATGTGTCCTGTGGCAGGATCAATTAAAAATAACTTTGATTCTAAAATTTGAAAAATATTTTAAATTAGAATTGCACATTGCTAAATTGGATGGTGAGTACTCATTTCTTTAGTTTGCTGTGAGGTGGGAGGGTCCCAGACTTCAGGCGGCAGTCCAAGCCAGAACATCTACACTGCAGTTAAACAGGCCTGAGCCCGAGTCAGCTGGCACAGGCCAGCTGTGGGTTTTTAATTGCAGTGTAGACATTCCTAAGGGCACATCTGCACAGTGACAGTCATGAAAGTTAAAGCAAATCACTTAAGCCTCCTTGATAATCCCACTTTTCAGTACCTAACGGGTTCAGGAGCCCAGTTCTATGCCAGTATTTTTGCATATTTTATCCTGTGTGTATTTGGAAAAAAGTTCACAATAACTAATATTGAATGTTTAACTTTTCATTAACACTGAAGCAACTTGCCTTTGAGAAAAGTACAATTTGTACCTGATGCTCTAAATATACATATGTTTAACTAAGCAGGTAAATAGTCCAATTTGAAATCAGTGGAGCTATCCCTGTGAGTAAAGTTAAATATCTGCTTGAGGCCTCAATGGGTGGGTAGTAAAGTTAAGAATGTGTACAATAAGTGTTTATAGTGTCAGAACTTTTAACTTGCTACATTTTTGTTTTATGTATAATAGTCTGGTAAATTAAAATAAGGTCCTACTACTGGTACTGGCATTTAAAAAAAAATTATAATGTATATTAAAATGTATAATGAACTAAAGTTGCGATAACACACTTTCAAATTAACTTTACAAAGCCTCAACTTGATTTAAAATTTAAAACATTGATTTAAAAAAAATTTTTTTTTAAATCACTTCACTGTGTTGCATAATATGCTAAGCTGTGATGTGTTTAATGCTTTATTTACATATGTGAACCATAAACCTTAAGCCTCCCTAAAACAGAGAGGGAAAGAGCGTCTGATGCTGTGCAATTTCATTTTGTTTGGGAAGACCTTTTTAGGGATGACAGCTGGACTGCTCACACTGGCCTGATAATTTTGCATAAATTATCATCTTGGATGATGATAATTTTTTATTTTTTATAGCTGATTACATAGGGTGGTGGACACTGGTGTCTTGTTAGCTATTAAAGTAACAGTTTAAAGCCAAACTATAATGAAAATGAACAAACAAACACCTGGCACAAGCTGCTTAAAAATCAACATGTTACAGCAGAATTATTTTGATAGTATCTGCTCTAAATGAATTGTGCACTGTCATATGCTGCTTTTTAATAATGCCCCTGATTATGCAAAGATTTGAGCATGTGCATAACTTTAGGCCCCACTACTCATGTGTATGTAAGTCTTTGCCAGACTGGGGCCTACACTTGTTTCTCATTTTAGTTTCCCTGCATTTATGATTGTACCTGAGCAACAACTTGAACTCTTCTCTAGTATAACTATTATGCTTTCTCTGGCTGTGTTATGGCAATGTCTAATTCACATCTTTTTAAATCAATTCAGTTTGCTTAAGAGTCTGGCATGCAGGCAAACTTCCCACCCACATCTCCACTCCATCCCATCCCACCCCGCTAATGTCATTTACCTTGAATTAGCCCTCCTGGATCAATTGCACTACTCTTCTTTGGGGAGGATAGACGGTTGTGTGGCTAAGATACTGGACTGGGACTGGGTAGATGGAGGCCCAATTCTATGGCTCTGCCATGAACTTACTGTTTGACCTGGAGCAAGTTACTTAAGGGGAGATTTTTCAAAGGTGCAAATGGCAGTTAAGAACATAATTACCATTTTGTGACTGAAAAATCTCCCTCTTAATCTCTGCCTCAGTTCCCAATCTGTAAAATGGAGATATCCACCTTCTCCCACCCCTTGTCTGTGTATTCTGAGCCCTCTGGGCGGAACTCTGTGCGTACAGGGCCTGCCACAATGAGGCCCCCCAGAGTAGTACATTCCTGACCAACACATGGGTAAATTCTAATCTTGCTTCTGAGGTACTGTTGAGTAAATGGAAAACATGTAATAAGTACACCCTATCCTGGAAATCATTTGCCTGCTGCAATAGCTATGTGAATTTTTTTTCAGCTATTGATGGTTAGGTTGAGGGATAGATGACCATACTGGACTCTAACAAAATACAAATGTATGGATTTGATTGCCTCCATGCTGTTTGTCACTTACTCGAAGCTCTCTAGAGGAAGATTCATGCCCCTTTGTATAGTTCCTAGCACTGTAGGGCCCTGATCAGGTTGGATGTTTGAGAGATGCTCTAGTAGTTTTAAAAGGAGTTATTTTGGGGGAGTTCTAGGGCCTGTTATATACAGATCAGACTAGAAGATCAGTGGTCCCTTCTGGCCTTGGAGTCCGGGAGTCTGTGGTTAGAGTCTATGGGCTCTACTGCAATATAAATATTTAATCACACACAAACTACATTCAAAGAGTATTAAGGTTGCAAAGTCAAGCCCTCATAAATTAGGAAATGCCAGAACTGAGACTGCCTGTGCAAACTTAATCTGGTCTCTTTGTGCTCCTGCATTATGATAGATTTGTTAATTAGATGACCTACTGTGTTGTTCCAGCCCAAATTTACAGTTACACAAACCACCTTAATGCTGACATTTCCTAACTTTAAGTGCTTGATTTACCCCCCCCACCCGAAACCTTAGTTTTGTATACACAACTACATTCAACTCCCTAGCTCTGAAGCAAACTGGAAAAAAACAAATTCCATTGTATTGACACACATGGTTCATCATCAGCGTTGGAAGCTTTAGGTCCACTTCACAGACCTCTGCCAATTGAGCAAATGGAGTAACTGATAACAGTAGTAGGTTATCATCTCTTTGTGGAACAGCCCTGGAGGGGGATAAGATACTTTGCCAGTGGCTTTTACAGATATTTGCTAACAGCAGAGGAAATGGTAAGACTTAGGCTTTGTCTTCACTACCCGCCGATCCGGCAGGTAGCAATCGGTCTATCGGGGATCGACTTACCGCGTCTAGTGAAGACGCGGTAAAATCGATCCCTGATCGCTCTGCCGTCGACTCCGGAAATCCACCTCGGCAGGAGGCGGCAGCGGAGGCGGCGGCAGCGCGGCAGCGGTCGACTTTCCCACATCCTCACCGCTAGGTAAGCCGACCTAAAATACGCAACTTCAGCTACGGTATTCACGTAGCTGAAGTTGCGTATCTTAGGTCGGACCCCTGCTGTAGTGTAGACCTAGCCTTAGGAATGTTGGCTTCCATACAGAGTATGTTGTAGTAGGCATAGACTCTTCTGTCCATTTCCCCCAAACTTGACCCCTTTTGACCTGTCCATCTTTTCCCTGCCTCTGGCTCCTTGTCCCAGTGTCCTTGCCCAGCCAGTCCAGTTCTCCCCCTGCATCCATGCTCCTTATCTGTATTCTTTTCCCAGTTCACCCCATTTTCCTTCTTGGCTCTCAATTCCACTCTCCTCTCCTTGGCTCTAAGCCCTGTCAGCCTCCAGTTCTAGTCTCCCCCAGGTTCCTTGTCCTAATCTTCTTCTACGTCCTCCCACCCTGGTCTGGCACTTGCAGGCATCCTAAAGGACAAGGAAACAGCTGCTTCGGCCTAGACTGGAGCATGCCCAGCATGGACAGAATAGTTGGAGACCGTAGCTGCAAAGTTTCTACTAAGCGTGTGCAAACTGCAGGTTTTTTGTTTTTGTCCCCCCCCAGGGGTTGATAACTTGGGCAAAATTGGGCAGATTTTGAAGAGGCTGGCAATAGGCACATCCCTAGCACAAAGGCAACCCAGTGCCAAATGTCAGGTTCCTGCTCCAAAACATGAGAATGCTATAGCTTCTCAAAGAAAAGGTCCTCCAGAATTTAACATGGGAAAACTTTTTTTCCTTAGTCTTGTTCTCAGGAACAGCTGAACCATTTTGGCTGAAATTTCCCAAACAATTCAACCTCAAGCAGACACCTGGCATGTAAAATTTCAACCCAGAGAGTTAATTTTGGCAAATTTTATAAGCAACTGAAAACACTTACTATGAACTGTGGGAAAACTTGAACAGGAAGAGCTGCCAGCCTTGCCTACAGTGTCAGCAGGCATTTTGTGACTTAACTCTTTTTCTTTCCTCCTACAGAGTTGGTGTATTGGAGGACACCTTCACCTGTCTTGGTGTCTTGTGTGCCATCGTATTCTTTCCAATTGGAATTCTGTTTTGTCTTGCTCTGAGGCAACGAAGATGTCCTAACTGTGGGGCAACTTTTGGTTAAGGGATCAACCTGAACAGGCTTATAGAGGCCACATCTATTGTAGTACTTGTTTCTAATGTAAATGTCATGTACAATCATTTTATCTGATTATGCTTCAGACCTGTTTTGTAAAGTGTGATGAAATTATAGTCTTGCATGTGATAAACTTAATCAGTTTTATGAGCATGTGCATTGCAAAACATGAAAACCCATCTTGTTTCCATGTTTAATGGCATCTTTAAACTTAAATAAAACTGCTTCTCTTTTTGCAATCTTCACAATTTGTGGCAAGGCTGAATCTTGTATCAAAATATTCGTTCATGTCAGCTGGTTCTGTGTATGCACACTTTCACCATGTACCTTTTGTTAAAAAAAGTTAATCACTTAATGTCCTCTGTTAATAGGCAGATTAAAAACCATAAACTTTGTATGCATACAATCATACTAGCTGCAGTGTTGTGACATTCCAGAGGTTTAAAGTAAAATCTAAAAGCAGCGATTCTAACCATAGAAGTGATCTATTGTTACGGAGAATATTGGGGGAGGTTGGGACTGAGGACCAGTGCTGGTCAACATTTTTTCAATTTTTTAAAAGAGTTGAGGGAAAGACTAATTCTCATGTCACCTTCTTGCATTTTTTGACCAACTATAGAGCTGGTCCAAACTTCTTGAAGTCTCAAATCATGTTTTTTAATTTTTGTTTGGACTAGCTCTGACTATATGCTCCACAGGATACAGTAGTACTAGAAACTTATTTCAGGAAGTTAAGATATGTAGAGAGACACTAACATGCACAAGTTGGAAAATTCTGGGGAAGTTCAAGACACCATAAAATATGTTGTTGTACTTTCTCACTTCAAAGACCTGAAGTCTCTTAGAATACTTTACAAGAAGTAGAAAAAAGATAAACAAAATCTGTTAGACATGAGTAACAATGGATATTCACAAATATTGAGGTAGAGATAATACAGCAGTAAATGGATCCATTAAGTATGGTATGAAACTAATGGCACTACTTTTTAGAAATACATAACAACCTGTCTAAAAGCTTATCTGGCATGATCTGACCTATTTTAATCTCTGAAAAATATGGATGGTTGTAACTTGATATTGGCTCAATCTTGCAATTTTCATTGGCTTGCTAAGCAAGACTGGCAGTTGGACTGAAATAGCTGGGGCAATAAACGTAAGGTAAAGTGGAAAAAGCATCAGGTCTTATTTAATAACCTCATTGATATGACTGAAATAAAAATTCTCAGTGCTTGATCCAAAGCCCTTGAAGTCCAATGGAAATGCTCCGACTGATTTCAATAGCAGTCTGAAGTTCAGTGGGGAGGAGTAACGACAAATAATATCAAGGAAACAAGACAGATTAGAAACATGAGTGGAAAGTAACAAATCAGATTAAATTTTAGCTTGCATTTCTTTTTTTAGAAGAATAATCAAACAATGGGAAGATAAACTGTAAAGAAATGCTGAGATACCTAGGTCTGACACCTGCTTTTTGCTACAATATTAAGTAGCATTGCAATTTTTGGCTGCAGAGGCACCTAGTGGAGTCTTAATATTAAATTGTGAGTTCCTCATAGCTAAACATGTAGGTCAGGAGGAGTAATAAAATCAGAGCCAGAGACTCATTTTAATCTTTCCTGAATGTCAGATGTACTTTGGCTAAGAAATGGGGGGAAGAATTACAACTATAAAAAATAAACACATTAAGAATTACTAATAGAGGTACTGCTACTTATAGAATGAGGTCTCATGTAGAGTAATGGGCTAAAATTAAACTTCCCTCAACAGTTTGACAGACATCTTTCAGGTGTAGGTAGAGGACACAGCTACTCTATTGGGCTGTCTCCCAGCCCAGCAAAGAACTATCGCTTACACCAAAATCTTCTAGGCCCTTGTCTCAGGGCACAAATTTATTTGACACAAAACTCAAAGTAATATATAACAAAGCTACTTCTCTGACCAAACTAGGCTGCAGGGCCTCTGAGGCTTTCCCTTGCACCTCTCTGCCATGGAAAAAGGAGGATTCACCCTTTGCTTTAAACCTCTGCTGAATCATGTGACAGGCAGGCAGCCCTTAACCCTTTCCTGGTTTTCTTCCTGTCAGACACTGAACACCAGACTTCACAATATTCTTATAAGTAACTACAGAAAAATCTTGCATTAGTGGGAAAGGAGTTAATGGACCAGATTTTAATAGGAGTCTTCTACAGGGATGTATTTTCCAAGGCAGAAGCGCTAATGTCTGAGTGTACTTCATCAAGCTGACTATCTGATAGAGCAACTAAAGCTACCCCTACTGTGTTGCACTTGATAAAAATGTAAGCTATTTTTAAAAGTGTAGTGGCTAATCAGTACTGTATTTTATTTGGTGCCTGAAATCAGTAATCCCTGCAGGCAGTGCATTCTCTTGCTTATTAACATACTGTCAGTGTTCAGGCCCATGAAATATACTGTTGCATCCATAACTTTTTAAGACCACCAACTGAGTATTAAAACAGATCAATGAAGCTTACTTCCATTAAATTGTTTGCCTTTTCTTATATAATTTAACCATTTCTGAGAAACTGACACAGGGAATAGACATGTTCAATATTTACAAAACTATACTTTTTATAAAGTACTCTGTACTCCATGAATTCCAAAGTGTTTCACAATTAACTAGAGTGTGGTGGCAATGATTATGCAAGCTCTAACTGTTAATGCTAGCAGCGGGCCTTTACCAATACTCAGAGGCAGAGTGAGAGCAGTGGTCAGGACATCCACGTTAGCCCCTTCTTTTTGAAAAATTACAGAAGATATAACTACCTACGGCCAGACACCAGAGATTATGCAGGGCCATCTTTGTACAAAAATACATTGTCAATGTTCGGCAAGAGCTTGATTCTGCAACCTTCTAGGTCACAAGTGAGTGTCAGCGATAAAAGGATAAGGCTGCTGATTAACGAAGCTTTAAACTGTTCATGTGGGCCAATGGTTTTTCAAGTGCTATGACCTAAGTGGATTATCATATGGTTAGGGAGTCAGACTATGGTCTAATATTGCAGAATTTGGTGCAGTACAGCAGCTTTACATCTGCTGAAATATTTGCCTATTGGCTACTATCAGCCAGGGCAGTTTCTGTTGTTTGTTTTACCTTTCTGCCCGTCTCCCTCAGACTTTTCAAATGATAATTACTTATTTGTTTCATAGTTAGACAGCTTTTCATACAAATCTCTTTCCAGATCACTGTACCTGACCTTTTCAAAGTAGAGCGAATATCCATGAGTACAAATCCACCATCTTACATTTGTATAGCGCTTTTAATGCTGAAGGATTGCAAAGCACTTTACAAACTAGATATAAGAATTACTTTACCTAACTCTGAAATTTTAGCTATTTACAGCATACAGAAACAATACATACCAATTTCTCAAAGGGAGTGACGAAACATGGTATCCAAGTGATCCTACATTCCTCTTGCAGTAACACAAAGCAAAATGTAATACTCAAGTTAGAATTGGACCAGTACCCTGGTGCAGCTTTCCCTACTCTTGCAAAACATACAATGGGATTTTAATGACCAAAAGTAGTCAAATCTGTGTTTTACATATCTGGGAAATGGCAACTTGACAGTACGGTGCTGCTTAGAACTGTGGTGGATCACTGGGTCAACAGAGTTAGAGTGAAACAGACCATTCAGTAGGTGGCTACTGACCTTTCAGCACCAGGGTTTTTCCTTGGTCATTACTTACCGGAAATGAGAAGGCCCAACTCTGCCTCTTCTAGGAGATTAGACTCTGGGGCAGTAGGGTGATAGGCACAGGTGAGGATTTAGGGGCTCAAAGTATCAGTATCACCATGATTAGAACTCAGTTTTCTGTGGTCAGACCACCAAACCTGTAACATTGTTATTAAATATAACAATATAATACCCCTTTAAATACAATGTTCAGAACAATCCTGCAGTGGCAGGGGGATGGACAAGATAACTGAATTTCTGTGACTTAAAGGGGCACTGTTTACTTAGCTATAGGCAACACAATGTTTACTTATATTACTACCAATCACTTGGGATTATTACAAAAAAATTAAAAATCCAATTTACTTTTCACATTTCTCTAATTATGGACAAAAGTAAATTGTCAGTTTCTGAGTGCTGCAATCTTTGGGATACAGAGGGGGAATGTTTGTTTAAAGACAACTGTTTGCACTGGAATTTGAAGAAAAATTGTGGCAACATTGTTTAATTTTTTTTTTTATAAAACAAGTTTTTGACAAATTTCAGTAGACATGGTCCTCTTAAGGATAGTACTGTGTTGCAAATGGGTGTCCCCCCCCCCACACTTTAAATAGTTATTTCATTAGAACAATAATACTCCTTTTTCAGAGTAGAACATTACTGAACTAAAAGTCAGACTTTGTATAATTTTAGTAGCTTTATGCTGACACTTCAGATCAAATAATTTGCATTTTAACATCAAGCAAAGCATACTACATTTGTCTAAGCTCTTAGAGGATAAATATTTATTTATAACCTAAAACAATGCAATACATAATCATTTTATACAGTCAAACTTCTACTCTTAGTATTAAGGCAACAGTTGCATTGTTCCTTTTATTAAAAAAAATGCAGGTTTTTTTCTTTTATATATCTACTAAACAATATATGCAGACTTAAACACAAACTTATCCATGGTATTTTCCATACAACAGATAGAGAGCATTTTGATAAAATATTAAGTATGCAGGTAACTACAGTATTCAAACTTCCCCCATACTTTCACAACTGTCTTTCTTCCTAAAAAAGGCATGTAGTGTAAAATCAAGCCAAAATTCTCAAACATTTTAACCCAGAGCAATTACCTCATTTAGAAAGCAGATGGATTGTTAAAATCAGAAATCCACTCCAATATTCTCCTACTGTACACTAATTACATTTAAACAAACAGCCTTTGTAAATCATATTGCTGAACATAGTGTTTACAGGGAGTAAAAATATTTTCATGAATATTATATTCATCGAATTATTGGTGCTGATCTGTCATTTGTTACTGTTGGTCGGAGTTTCACAGTGGTAAAAGGATTTTCTCCGCTGTGAAAAGAAATATAAAATTACTACAGGTGTGAGGGCAAGACAAGGTATATGAGTAGCATGACTAAAAAGTAACTCTCATAAGCTACCATTCAGTAAAACACTTAAGTACGTACTTGTGCTTATGTGCTTTACTGAATAAGGATGGATTTAAGTATATGCTTGAGTACTTGGTTGAATGGAGGCCATCGTTTGTATGCACTTGTTTCAGGGAGTTATTTGGATTTTGTTCCCAGGTTGAATTTTTAGTACACAAATTTCTATATTCAAAATACACAAGGAATTAAATGCTGCAGTAAAACTGTATTGTGCAACAATTTCAGACTAAAATTTACATTTCCTTCTCTGCACTGACCCTTACATGAAGAATAAAATGAGTGTTTCAACTACAAGACACTTTGCAATTATTTTTTAACTTAACTAGAATGAAAAATATTTTTATGGGTTCAGTTTGAGGGCTCTTAACAGAGCAAACCCTTTTTCATCCGTGTAGCCCAAGGAGCTTTCACTTTCCATATCTGGGACTTCCTTAAAACTGGTTGAAACAGGAGTGATGTTCTCATTGCTTTTTCTTTCCAATCCTTTATGTTTTCTGTTTGACCCCAAACTAAGAGCCTGACCCTGCTGCCTTTCATGTAATGGGAAAAATCCCATTGACTTCACTGGGGCTAATTTCCCTTATTTTGCCTGGGCTATAGTTCCCTGGACCCCACAGTGTTTTTAATTGCAGTGTAGACATGCCCTAAGAGTCTTCATAGGGGATCATCAGCCTGCTCCTAAGTGAAAGCCTGGTTTGTAATGTGTGCCTTGCTTTTTTACTGCTGCCCAGTAGGGGAAACTGCAAAATGGACACCTATTTTCCTTTTAAAGACCAACTACTACTACATTAGCCTGTTATTTTAACATATGCTAAACAAAACATACCTTAGGAAAGGTGGTTTTATAATGCCATTTATAACAGGTTTCTGCAAAGGAAAGAAAGGCTGTTATACAGGTTACCACATCAATTCTGAAAATTGTTTAGAAAGATAAGCTACCTGCTTGCAGTTGTTTGATAGTCAAGAATAAATTTATATTTAAACAAATTATGTATTCCCATCATTCACTATTCCACATTATTTGGCTGCACAATGAAATACTCAGCCAATAGGAAGGGACAATAGCAGTTCAACTGCAGAGGGATATGGAGAAAAAAAACCAGTAAGACCAATGCTTGAATATCAAACGTAGAAAATTAAATAAAAAAATCAAATACATGGAGACCCACAGAGATCTTCACTGTAAAATATTACCCTTCTATTGTTTTCAAATGTAAGGTCTGCATGGGTTACCTGCATGTAATTGCTAGTTGAGCATATAGATCAAATCAGGAGTTATAAAAACACATGGGAACAAAAACATTAACCAAATAAGTAAAAGAAGGTTCTAAAATAGGCTGGGAGAAATCTACTGATCTGACAGGTTAAGAATCCCAAGATGTTATATCTATCTATCGTAGCATATTACAATTCATTCCTCTAAATTTATGAGCCTCATTACGTGCAGCAGTCATTAACATAACACACAACTTGTAAAATGCTAGTGATTACAATAAGACACCAATGCATGAATGGCTGGTCTGGACTTGCTCAGTTGTAAGAATGCAAATACATATTTTAGATGTTATTTCTATAAACAGGATGTAATCAATATATCTGCTTGATGCATTGTGAAATCATGTAAAAAATAAAGACACCCAATTTAATTGCAGGTTTGAAATTAAAAACAGTAGGGCACCGATTCTGATCTGTTTTATACTGGTTGCACTCTAGTCTAGCTGCATTTACTTCAGTGTAGCTACTGCAGAGTTGCAATGGATTGAGTTCAGAATCAGACCCTTCCGTTACTCTTTTGCACTGAAAAAAATATCATTTTTACATGCATCTGTGCTTTCTCCACTATCTGTAGTAGTGTGATACAATAAAAAGGAAAGGATGTGAATAGCCATATCTTTACCATTTCATTACTATTAACGGTCACATATTTAAATATGAGACAAAAATATTACTGTCTGGCTAAAATTAATATCTGGTACTGTACATTACTTTTCCTCCTGAAATACATATTCAATTGTGAAGTTCAGATAATTACCCAAAAGATGGCAGTGTTGCACTGCCGTAATGTTGTTATAATAGTCAGTTTTACAGCTGAGATAAGGAAAGCTATCATAGCAGTGACATTTCAGACACATATCTGAAATGTTTTCTTGAGGCCATCAAACTAGTTCCCCTTTATACTGCCTATTAGGGAGAAAAATTATACTAAATCAACCGTATAAGTCAATGCATAAATCAGTTCAATAAATGTACACTGCAAAATAAACAATCATATTGCTTCTAACAGTTGTCAACCGAAGAACGAAACAGCAGTTCAAAGATGATGAAAAATTGCAGTTACTAAAATGAAAAATTCCTGTTTTATATTTGAACAAACACACTTGAATAAAATTATAGGAATACATGATTGTCAACCAGTAAATGAGTCCTCATTTGGTTTACACTAAGCATTTCCTTTGCATGGGTATTCTAGGTGTTTAATTTTTTAAGTATACAACTGTTAGAAAGAAAATTGGATTGGTAAACAAGGGTCTATAAAACCTTTGTTTTTATGTACATTAAACAATTGTATCAATATAGTTAAATCTAGATGTGTGGTTTCTAATTTCACCAGTATGGGTGAAAAGGTATTTAGGGATCCATACTCATTTAGGCCCCAATTCAGCAAGGTACTTAAGCATGTGACTAACTTTATGTGCATGAGCAGTCCCATTGAAGTCAATGAGATTGCTCACACCCTTAAAGTGTTTAAATACCTTGGTGTATCATAGCCTGAATCATGGGTTGCTTGTTATTAAACAAACACGCCTCCCCTCCCATCAAAATGAAGTATTTTTAAAATCTGGGCTGCTATACTAATCCTTTTAAATGTAATTGTTCTGTAAGGAATCTTTCTGCCCCATGAAGTGAAATATCAGAAGGGTAGCCGTGTTAGTCTGTATCCACAAAAACAACGAGGAGTCCGGTGGCACCTTAAAGACTAACAGATTTATTTGGGCATAAGCTTTCGTGGGTAAAAAACCCACTTCTTCAGATGCATGGAGCGAAAATTACAGATGCAGGCATAAATATACTGACACAGGAAGAGAAGGGAGTTACCTGACAAGTGGAGAACCAGTGTTGACAGGGCCAATTCAATCAGGGTGGATGTGGTCCACTCCCAATAATTGATGAGGAGGTGTCAATACCAAGAGAGGGAAAATTGCTTTTGTAGTGAGCTAGCCACTCCCAGTCCCTAGTCAAACCCAAATTAATGGTGTTAAATTTGCAAATGAATTGTAGCTCTGCAGTTTCTCTTTGAAGTCTGTTTTTGAAGTTTTTTTGTTGAAGTATGGCTACTTTAAAATCGGTTATAGAATGTCCAGGGAGATTGAAGTGTTCTCCTACTGGTTTTGTATGTTACCATTCCTGATGTCTGATTTGTGTCCATTTATTCTTTTACGTAGAGACTGTCCGGTTTGTCCAATGTACATGGCAGAGGGGCACTGTTGGCAGATGATGGCATATATCACATTAGTAGATGTGCAGGTGAATGAGCCCCTGATGGTGTGACTCATGTGGTTGGGTTCAGGGGTGGCTCCAGGCACCAGCGCACCAAGCGCGTGCCTGGGGCGGCAAGCCGCGGGGGGCGGCCTGCCGGTCGCCGTGAGGGCGGCAGTCAGGCGGCCTTCAGTGGCGTGCCTGCGGGAGGTCCGCTGGTCCCGCAGCTTCGGTGGCAGGTACGCTGAAGGCACGGGACCGGCGGACCTCCCGCAGGCGTGCCGCCGAAAGCCGCCTGACTGCCGTGCTTGGGGCAGCAAAATACATAGAGATGCCCCTGGTTAGGTCCTCTGATGGTGTTGCTAGAGTAGATATGGGGACAGAGCAGGCAATGGGGTTTGTTACAGGGATTGGTTCCTGGGTTAGTGTTTCTGTGGTGTGTTGTGTAGTTGCTGGTGAGTATTTGCTTCAGGTTGGGGGGCTGTCTGTAAGTGAGGACTGGCCTGTCTCCCAAGGTCTGTGTGAGTGAGAGTTTTCATGAAGTGAAAGTAACTTTCATTGCCTCAACTTTAAACCAAGAACACAGAAGCAAAACCCCAATACCTAAGCCACTAAGCTATCCACTCTTTGTAAGTCAAAATACTTCAGTGAGTTAAATTGTGCTTCAGTATAAATTGCATTCTATTGTATATTGTTCCATTTGAACACTAACTTAATAGTGCAGAATATTCTAGATCAGCCTGGTGTTACATGGAGGGAAGGACAGGCAGTAAGTGAGTAACTCTACATTGTGCTCCCCTTTTCCCTGAATATGCGCAAGCTCCTCAGTGTGAGCTCCACTTGGTCTGAGTTTTGTGGGTTCTTTTAGGGGAAGGAGTTGGAGTAGGCAAGGGGCATAGAGCAGGCATGACTCTCCACAGCTGGCTTCCCTTCTGATGTAAGTGGCAGTGATTTCTCTCTACAACTTCTATCCCTTCTGGAGTGGAAAAGGTTGGGGGCAGCAAGTGGGCATTGCAGAAATGTTGCTGTCAGGCCTTAGGGGCACCCCAGACAGAAGTGATGAAGATCACACCCTCAGGAGCTATGGAACTCACTTTTCCCTATGTACATTTCGTATCCACAGAGCTTGCCCGTAGTGCCCCTCTCTCCTTTCTAAGAGGCTATAAACCCATCTTTTCCTCTGAGGGGAACATGCAGCTCTAACTACCCAAGGGGAACACGCCAGAATTTTACAGGTGATTTTGCTCTTCCTCTGGGTTTTTCCGTGCAATGACAGCACAGGAGCCACTATCATTATGTTTATTAATTTTAAAAAATCACCTAAAATGAATGGTCTCTAAAAGTCACCAGAGGTAAATTAACCACATGAAAAACTACACAGCACAATGCTGCTGAGACAACTTAACTGATGCAATAATTTAACAGAACTACAGTAAGTCACCTCTTTCCCTGTCACATGGCAAAGAACGCACTGTACTGCTTGCTTAGCAACTTCCACTGTGCTAATAAATCTTTAAACTATTGCAAATGTGATCATAGTCAAAGGACATGTTGATCTAGTAGGACTCACCAGTTAGCCACAGAATAAATGAACCAATATATAATTCTGACATTATATAATTGTTAAGGCTCATTTATTCTTCATCCAAAAATGAAAACTGCAAATGTTTCATAATGTAGGTGCTTCATTCACATAATTATTTTGGAAGTTCCTCGATACTTTGTCAAATCTTTTTTTTAAAACTTTTCCAGTATTTTTTTGTTAAACACAATACTGTACTATATTTGCTTTTTTTGTCTCTGGTGCTTCCTGATTGCATACTTCCAGTTCCAAATGAGGTGTGTGGTTGATTGATCAATTCATAACTCTGAGGTTCTACTGTAGTTGATTTACAAATTCACCCAAAGCTAGAATATAAATCTTATTTTTTTGGAAATCCATTTTATGGAGCTTAAGAAGTTTTATTCTCACAGGAGCAAGCTATCCTAGAAACCCTACAAGGTAGTGAGGTCATACAGTTCTATGCAACAGAACTCATTACTTATCATTGTAAGTAAGTAAAACCACTTTTTGAAGTACGGCTTCAAAAGTAGCTTAGAAAATGGTTTGCTCAGAGCACTCAGTGAACAATCTGGATGTACTCTTTTAGTAAGAAGGCGTCAAGTATGTATGGGCTATAGCATTTGAATGACTTCTTCCTTGAAATATATAGCAGCTAGTCACATCTTCTGTTCCAAATAAAGAAAACATCTGGCAGGTCAGCAACAACCAGCAGTGCAAGTATGCCAGTATGCTCCGGTATGCCATACCAGCAAGCTATTTATAGCCGGTACGGAGTACCGGAAAGACACAGCAGCAACCCTGCCGGAGAAGAGGGCTGGGGGCGGGGCTAGAGGTTCTGCTCCTTTCCCCGCTGGGAGGGGCAGCATTGGGGAAAGGAACAGAACGTCAGCAGCTCCTCCAATGGCTGTCCCGCCCGCCCCTAGCCTCACCCCCCCAGCACGGTCTTCTGGTGGGTCTGCTGTTAAGTCTGTAGTACACAGACGGAGACCCAGCTCCGTGGAAGGGCCAGGGGTTCTGCTCCTTTCCCCGGTGCAGCAGGAGGAGGACAGAGCCCCCCCTCCAAGTTAACATGGGATGGATCATGGAGACGGGATGGGGAGAGCGTGGGGGCCCTGGGCTGGGGCGGTGAGGAGTCACATGGAGGGTCACATGCCCCCCTTAGTTGGTGGCCTCCCCCACACCTCTGGTACTGGCAAGAAATTGATTTTATTTGCACCACTGGCAACAACAGCTGTTTACCACATCTAATAATAAATCCAAAAGCAAACAAAGTAATAGCAAAACTGTCTACAGAGTTTAACAACAAATGCAGTGTGGCTATTGGAAGAACATTTACATGTACAATATTAGGAGTTGTAGTCATGCTCAAGTGTATAAATTGTTATTACACCCATTGAAGCAGTGGCGTTGGAACAATTTATAGTGGGTGTGCTGAAAGCCACTGAAGAAAACTATACCCTGTATATGATGGAAACCACTTCAAGCCAAAGGGTGCTACTGCACCCCCAGCACTCCTGCATTGAAAGAATGGTCATGCACCCCAAAAAAGCAACGTTCATCCCTAAAGGAATATGTAAGCCAGGAGGAAGGAGAAGTAATGCTTTGATTTTTTTTTTTTTAAAAACAACTAATTCTGTTTCCAAGTCTGAAAATATTTTTGAAACGTAAACATTAAGATTACACTTAAATGCCTTGTCAGAAGTGACATATAAGCAAACAGATAATGTGTTCAATTACTGGTTTCTATTTAAGCTTGTAGTTCTGGTGGATATACCAGGATCTGTCCCCTATTTTATACTCACATAACAAATTAACATTTTAAAATTAATAAATACATAGGTAGGAGAGTCATACACAAGTGGGTATATGTCACATTTTAAAGTATTTTATATATAGGTTTTAAAATCCCCTTTTATTAATTGCATAGCATAGGCCAGTATTTTAATGTCAAGATCAGTTTCAGTATGTGTATTGTAATGAGGCACCATTTAAATTTTCTTTCCCCCTTATAAATCCATAAATACCATAAGAAGGTGCTTATTCTAAGCTCTAGGCATCTTTAATACATAAAACACAAACCATATCAGAAAAACAAAACCAGTAGCAAATGCCACCATGTACTAGCAATAATCAGTTAGCCCTTTAACAGCAATTAAAAAAAGTCCCTACTATCAAAAAAGCACGATTTTAGACCAAAGACGCCGCTGCTGCTACCGTGACTACGCTGCTATCTTGATGAGAGCTAGCGCAAGTATGCATACGCAACCGGGGGAATCACTCCCCAGCTTGTAGCATAGCCTTTGCGAGAGTCAGACATTTACTTTTCATGGGAGGTATTGAATTATTTATCAAACACTCTCATTTGGCAGGGAAACTTTGAGTTTCTGCATCTGCAAGTGATATATATTTTGGCTTGTGTCTACAAGTAATTCTTCTTGTACGAATATTCTTGTAGAACTCCTAAGCAAGACAACAGAGGATCAAAGGGAAGCTCACTGCATTGGAAACTATATGTAGTAAGTGAGGACATTTCCAGGAGACCTGGCTAGCTGAACTTCTGGCAAATTTTCAGATTCTTTAAAGGAATCAGCCATATACTGTAGGTCATGTGATTTATTTAAAAAAATTATGCCAATCCAAATTTTGATGTTATGACAATTAATTCTTCAAAGAAATATTGTTTCGTCCTCAAGGAGAATTCAGATAATTTTTTTCCCTTCTGGGCATGTCAAACTTCATTATTTCATATGTAAATACTCCCTCCTTTTCCCCCACACTATTTTATTATTTTATTTTTAAAGGAAATAACCCAACTTTCAGATACATCATCATAACTTGTATTTATAACTGGTTAATGTGTTTAATGTAAATCTTTTTGCCCGAGTTCAAATCTTTAAAATAATACTATAATAATGTGATGTTTTGGATAATATTTACTTATTGTTTATTAAAAATAGCATTTACTAGTTCATAAATTTCCAGAAATATTGCTCATTCTCTACATTTTTGAGATACACATGGACAGAGAACCACAAATACACATATGGAGACACAAATATATAGGCTAATCTATTTTGTCTAATCTAAAAAAGTGCCTACCACCATTGTATCTAGGCACTTGCACATATCTAATTATATTAATACATTAATTAAAAAAGGAGAGAGAGAGACCTCTTTGATAAAGACTATAGTTTTCTGATGCCACCTGAAAGTCACTGCTCTCAAGTACTATCATATACATATTATTGATCATTAACTGAATATTTTAATATTAATCAAAAAGATGTAACAAACTTTCAGTTTCTGCTTTTCACTTTCCCAGCAGGATGTTCTGAGACTTATACTGTAGCAATGTGAAATATAGGAGATTTACAAGGGCATTCTCATTTCTACTATATGTGCCAGCAGATCACTTAGCAAGCACAAACATGACAGTTTACAGTGCTAATTAAATTTACTGTAGTTATAAAATATTTAATTCAGTCATACTAGCTTTCTGTTTATTTCTGGTGCAGTAACTAAATGTGAATTCTGTTTAGTTATTCATTCGCGACAGAATGGTATGCAATATGGAATTTAAAGACACTCACTATGGAATTATACACTATTAAAATTTGACATCTTACTGTGGCACTGCATCTCAGTTTTAGCAGAGCTTCAACTACCACCTTACAGATGGTTATATTAAAGCAGATCCCCCCCCCCCCCCAGCATGTATTTTGCTTCAGGAATTTGGGGAAACAATTGAGCAAAATCATTGATCAGAGTTAGGTATACACTCAGCAATCAACATGCATCGTTTGTATTCAGATTTAATGGCTAAACTACCAGGCTTACAAATGAATAGGTAAAAAATGCAGTCCATTCAGTCGTGCGTGTTTGCAGGATATGGGACTTAATGTGTGTATCTAAATACTCCCCCTGGCCCGTGTAGGATTATTTTATAGACTATGAGCTATATTCTACCATCAGTTATACCCACACAATACCATTTACTTATATGGGGTTGCACAGATCTTTCTGAAGGCAGAATGTGGCTCATTACTCTCAATTGCTTGGACTATTATAATTTTAAAATGACGTAAGTGATGGATTTTCCATCATCTTCCTTGAGATTTTATTCAAGGGTTTAATATCTTCCAGTGCTGGGAAGTTTTCTCAACATTCAGCCTAAATTTCACTTCCAAAAAATCATAATATTATTCCTAATTATGCTCCTAAACAATTCCTCTCCCTTCTTAATGTTAGCTTAAAGACATGAAATGGAAAAAATGTGGTGTTTCCTAAAAAGGCTTGATCCAGTGTCAACAGAACTCAATAGAAAGCCTCCAACTGACTTCAGTGGCCATTGGATCAGGCCCCCAAGGACACATATTAACTTTGGCATTGTTATTTTTAGGCCTGTCTGCTATTGATTAGCAATTAAATAAAATGTCAGTTTTTAATAAAAACAACGAGGAGTCTGGTAGCACCTTAAAGACTAACACATTTATTTGGGCATAAGCTTTCGTGGGTAAAAAAACCCACTTCTTCAGATGCATCTTCAGTTGCATCGGAAGAAGTGGGTTTTTACCCATGAAAGCTTATGCTCTAATAAATCTGTTAGCCTTTAAGGTGCCACGGGACACCTCGTTGTTTTTGTGGATACAGACTAACACGGCCACCCCTCTGATACTTGACACCATGCAAGGCACTCAGTTTTTAATGTTTATTACATTGTTATTTTTGAATGTATTAAAAACAATGGGTCTGTCTGTCTATTTCTAATCTATCTATCCTTTGTACACATGCTAAAAAGCATCTCCACTTTCTGAACTGAAATAACAACACAGAATTGTTTACATTAAATGCTTATTTTGTTTTAGTAAGAATCTTAATAAAGAGTAACCAATTTGATAAAATGACAGGGATTCATGAGAAAGAGAAAGTGGGTATGTCTGTTTTAGAGAAAAGTAGACAAACCTGTAAATGTAGATTAGAGGAGGTACTATATAACAATAGTGAGAAGTAAACATTATTTCAGGTGGTTCAAGGTAGTTTAATAAATAGTAGCCTGAGCTTCCAAAGGAAAAAGTTTAAATTAGACATCAGGAAAAATAATTCTTACAGTGGGGACAGTTTGGCCAAAAAAAATATTTTGTCGAGAGCAATTGCTGAGACTTTGACATTAGGGGTGTGTGATGGGGGCAGAAGTTGTTAATGTAAGCTGTGGGCTCAATCAGCCTCCCCTGGCTACACCTGCAGTGTGTGTATGGGGGGTGGGGTGGGGATTAAAAAGGCTGAACCAGGCAGGTCTCTGGCTCTCTCAACAAGAGAAGCCTGGCTGGAGTCAGGGAGCTGAGTGGGACTGCTGGCAGAGACAGAGCCTCCATGAAGGAAGGTAGGGCTGCACCTGGGAGTCCAAGGCTCTTGGGAAGGAAAGTGGAAGGAAGGAAGTCTGCCCAGGATTCTTGGCACTGGTGAAGAGACCTGCAGGGAGCAGGAAGACTCCTGCTGGGGCGGGGATTGCCCTGTCAAGGGAGTGGAGCAAACTCTCCTGCAGCAGAACCAGTTGGGTGACAGAAAGTTCTAAGAAGCTCTGCAGTGAGCCCGTGGAAGAGGTTTGGAGAGGGAGAAGTTGATACACTTTGATTCTGGGAAGAGGCTATGGCAAAGGCTCTCAACAGGGGAAGAAGATAGGAAGTGGTCCAGGGATGGAGCAAGGGGTCTGTGTAGTCAAGCCTTGACTATTTATTAAAAGGCACAGGACTGGAACCCGAGGGAGGGAGGAAGGGAGTGGGACTGTTGTCCCCACTATTGGCCTACTGAAGAAGGTGCACAGATAAGGACTACTGAAACTTCTGGATACCAGTGGTAAGGGCTCGTGAGTCCAGGGTTGGACTGAAGGCCCAATGTAAGGCCAATGGACTATTATTTGTTAGACTATTGGTTTATCCCAGAAGGAGTAGAACTGTCTGTGACCTGGCTGTGGGCTGAGTTGCAAGAAGTACCCCACCATGGGACTGCAATGGCTGTCAGCAGGGGGCACTAAAGGAGGAGTGCTTGCTACACCATGCCCAGACACAAAGAGGGTTTGCTGATTGATGAGGCACATGCATACATGGTCTTCAATAGCGAACAAGATAAAACACTACACCGAGCCTGTGAGGAGTTCAGTCAGATGGCCAGACAAATGATAAGGATGGAAAAGAACAGTTGGACCCATATAACTGATTAAATGTAACGCAATTTTACTCACAGGAGTTGTGCTTTCTGGTCTGGCCACAGGTGCTTTAACAGTAGTACCTTTGGAAGAATCTGCTCTCATATCTGAAGTTGTGCCTGTTTGCAAAGTTCCCAGATAATCTGGTGGGGGGAGGACAACACCACCTGTATCTGCTAGATTTATAGAACTGATACTTCTGATTGGTGCAGCGCTAAAAGGGGGGGGAAAAGCACATAATAGCTTAATTAAAACAACAACTAATACTGGTTTGGGCCCCAGTCCAGCAAAGAACATAAAAACATGTGCCTAGCTTTTAATACACGAGTCCTCCCATTGACTTCCGTGGGTCTACTTGCGCTTAAAATATGGGTCTTTGGTGAAAGAAGATGGTATGTAATCAAGGCATATGAGAAAGAACATATAATGTTAGAAAATATTTATAGTATAGATCACATTACTGAACAATAAAACACTAGGAGAAATTAATTTTAAGAAGAAAAAAAAGTTTATTAGAAAATGTGAACACCTCGACTGAATGTGGTGGGTCTTTGTCTAGCAAGCAGAAAAAAGCAGAAGAGGCTCATTTAATGGTTCCTACTGCATTTGGATTATGAGAGAGGGGAAAGCGGCATGGATTTAACTGAGTGGAGCCCAGGGGGAAAACAGGAAGTGACCAGAGTAGACCAACACATCATGTGCACTGGGGAGGATAGGGTGGGGAAGACAGGAGGATTTACACTGAGTGCATTCTGGAAGGATTTCTCTCTCTTTCATCAGTCACCGGCAAGCAGCACCTCTGGGAGCAAAGTAGGACTGGGTAATCGGCTGTGTGCATCGCTGGGACAAAGAGTTTCTGTCACGTTTAAAGATCTTTAAACAGTTCAACAAACCGCATAACATTACCTTCGCACTGGAACATGTACTGTTTCATCACTTGGCTCTTCCAGTAGCTTTGTGTATGATGATGGAAACCATCCTTTTCTGTAAAAAGGGAAAAAATGGACAACCTGATATATTTGAGTATTTATACTTTTAAATTGATGGCACTGTATGGAAGAGCAGGCTCAACAAGGCTAGATGAAGATTTAGCTTTTATGCCTGGCTTTTGGTGATATTGTTTTCCGGGGATTTTGTATATATACTTATTTTTGTATGACAAATTTGCCTCCACAGTAACACCTTCCTGGTTGCTGAACACTTCCCTCAGAATTCCCAATCAATGACAGTGAGCATGGAAGCAAAAAACTACTTGCAATTTAAATAGACAAAATAGAATAAGATGTATTTGTCCCTCTGATGCGGGAATCAGGTAATACATTGATTGACTTACACTTTAGTTATGTCATGTTCCCCATAAAGCCAGCCATCCTTTTCTTCAGCTATAAGAAGTGTGATGACATCTCCCTGTGCAAAACTAAGTAATGTCTTGTTAGTTCCAGCCGTATGTGGAAAGATAGTTTTTACTTTCTGCCTTTTCATTATGTTCAGTCCTGTGGCAACAGAAGTTGAACGTGATAAACTGGCATCATCTGAATTACCTGTTAAAAAAATCAGTGTAACAATAACCACAGGGTAACAGAGTGAAACAGGTACCTAAAAGGAGAAAAATACAACAGCAGCACCAAATTTTTCCACCAAACAGCTCATCCAAACTATCTATTGTCCTGGCTCAATGGTTTCCAGTTACAGTAAAATCTTCACAACTGCCATTTGCAAATAATTAACATTACCACAATATTCCCTCTGCTAAGTATAGGAAATGCTATGGCTAGTGCAATAACTTTAAATTAGTAAATGTAAAACATGTACAAAATTTAATGACCACAACTGGTTTCCTTTAGTGACTGGATGTTGCTAAAGTACACATTGATGAGAAACCTTACATGCTATCATTTCCGGTTCCAGAAGACTTTAACTGTGTTCAGAAACTGAAGGCCTATAAAATCTGATTTTTCAGATGTAACAAGAACTCAGCTTCAGTTGAAGTCAGTGAAAGGTGCAGGTGTTTGACACCACTGAAAAACCAGGACATTAATGTGACTACAGGGATGTCTCAAATCTTTGTCAATGACATAAGTTCTACACATAATACAGTAACTCGTCACTTAAAGTCGTCCCGGTTCACGTTGTTACGTTGCTGATCAATTAGGGAACATGCTCGTTTAAAGTTGTGTAATGCTCCCTTCAAATGTCGTTTGGCAGCCGCCTGTTTTGTCTACTGCTTGCAGGAAGAGCAGCCCATTGCAGCTAGCTGGTGGGGGCTTGGAACCAGGGTGGACCGGCAGCCCCCTATCAGCTCCCCGCTCCCCTAAGTTCCCTGTGCAGCAGCTGCCTGCAGTTCAGCTGTGTCCCTCCCCCCACTGCCATGTGCTGCTCCTGCCCTCTGCCTTGGAGCTGCTCCCCGAGACTCCTGCTTGCTGTGCCGGGGAGGAGGGAAGGAAGAGGGGGGCTAATGTCAGGGTGTCCCCATCCCCCCTGCTCCTGCACCCCGCTTACCCCATCTTCCATAGAGCAGGGCTCAGGACGGAGGGAGCTTGCAGAAGCTGTGGTCTCAGCAAGCTGATCTAATTAACAAGGCAGTGTACTTAAGGGAAATGCGCATATCTCCCTCCATTCCTGCTGCCTTGCAGAGTGAGAGAGTTAACCCTTGAGGGCTCAGCCAATTGCTAGTTCATCATTTAAGCAGTCAGGGAAATATCCCACCCTCTGACTCCTCCCCCTCAACCAAGCTTCACAATCATCATCAGTGTGTACCAATATTAAATTGTTTGTTTAAAACTTATACTTTGTGTGTGTGTGTGTGTGTATGTATATATATATATTATATATAGTCGTTTGGTGAAAAAAATGTCCCTGGAACCTAACCCCCTCATTTACATTAATTCTTATGGGGAAATTGGATTAGCTTAACATCGTTTCGCTTAAAGTCGCATTTTTCAGGAACATAACTACAACGTTAAGTGAGGAGTTACTGTAAATGGTTTGTGTGTGTTTGAGCAGGAGAGCCAAGCATTATTTTGATTATCTTGGAGAATTTTGTGCATTCCTTAACTCATGATCTTGCCCTAGGTTTTTTTTTCTAACAAGCAGAATATAATCTGGAGGTAATGTTTTAACACCAATACAACATATCCTAATCTTAATGGCATTTCCCAAATCTTAATGGGATTTTCCATTTGAGCAGCGAGAAACAATGAAATAGTAGACCCATTTTCCCTCACACTTGTTTTTCAAAACTACTTTTGGCACTCTTTTTAAACAATGCAATATTTGTTCATTTTTACTACTTGGATGCACTGAAATAATCGCTTTGATTAAGAGAGAACGAGCTAAATTAGAATGCTAGCAATTTCCATTTGGCTTTACAAAATGGCACACCAATATGCCAAGAATGCAAAGCGATAGTCATGTGGCTGACCAAATACTGTATTTCACGAGGAGGATATTAAAACTTATTACACTTTCATCAGAGAATCTCAAGAGTTTTACAGGCATTAAATAAATGTGGTCCAGCACTGCACTACTATTTTTCACCATTTTATAGTTGGGGAAGTTAGGTAAAGGGAGGTTAAAGGTGGAATTTTCAAAGACTATTAGCTGAAATCTACTCCCACTGAAGTGAAACATTAGGTGCTTTTGAAAATCCCACTTTGAGTCTTGCTCACAATTAATCAGGAAGTAATTGGCAGAGATTGATAGAGCTCTGCAAATCTGCAGATATCCGCTTTATAGCCACAGATATCTGCATCCAAACCATGTTTGTGGATCATGGATTGGATGTGGATACAAATTTTGTATCTGCGCATGGCTCTAGAGATTACAACAGAATCTAGATCTCTTGACTTGGGCTTTTACCACAAAACATTCTTCCTCCTTCAGTATTTTAATTTTTCTTATTAGACAGCTACCTACTGCAATATCTTTTTACTAAGAATATCACTAACATTTTGGAAAGACAATTTTTCCTTCCCCTAGGATTTTCCCGCTGGAACTCCAAAGATATATCATATAGTGACTACTTTGATAGCCAAGACAGCTACACTAATTTTTGATAGATATACAATAAATACAAATGACATACTGTGCTATCAGTAGCAAGATGAAAGTGAAGCCCATTTTCTACATTAAAATAACATTTCAACAAGTAAAAACTCACCTGCTGAATTATTTAATCTTTCCGAAGGAACCTTTGGAACTGCTGGTGGATTGTTAAACATGTCAACTAAAGGACTAGTAAATGCTCTAACTGTAGGAGCAGGGGGCACTCTTCCAACCTAAAGACACAAAGTTTTATTAAGATAATATTATCATAATAACAAAATGACAGGGACCTCTTAGATTACTTGCAGCACTGAATTCTAAAAGGTAATAACCAAATATTCTTGAATTAGACAAGCTTAAAATTGTGGAAGGTCCCTAGCTGCCCAACTTCTTTGATGAAAAAAAATAAACTTGGAGGAGTCCTCTGTCACTGGACCCACAGGGTGCAAGGACCTTCCCCACAGAACCAGTTGCAGGAGTGGGGCCCAATTTCTAACATAACTATTCCATTCAGTTACATTCTGGTTGTTATATATTTCATCAGATATATAATCACTATTATCTTTTCAATCATTTGAAAATAGTAAGTTAGGTTTCTTTTTAATTCAGAAAAAATACTCTCTTGAAGTAAATTATAGTACACTTAGGTGCCCTCTGTTTCGAGTATATTTCAGTATATTAGGACCATTGTATGCTACCAATTTACTTGAGTTTCATTCAGAAACTCAAATGTTTCCAAAAATTATCTCCCCTACAAATAGGGGTCTGAACATGAGAGCCTATGGCTTCTTTTTCCTGGCAACCCAGAATTCACTGGAGTCAATGGGGCTTTGTGTAGATACAAGAATCTACCTGATGCATCTATTTACTGGACTGAGGCTCCAGTTTGTAACTCATTCCAGAATCATAATTCAGGTTGTTTGTTATGGCTTTTGAGTCCAAATGTTTTTGTACATGAAGAGATCAGGGAAGTCAATCCAACCTTGAGAACTTGTAACCAATACATACCATACTATTTCTCTCTGTCACTGGTGAAGGTTGTGGAGTTCCCGAGATTGGAGTGGAACCAGGCGTCTTCATATCTTCTATCATATTCATAACTTTTTCTGGCACTTTTGTGGCATCACTACACATTTCCTGCCATCCAGGCAACTTGGAGTTAAGTAAATCTGCACACTGTAACCAATAAAAAAAGTTACATAATATGTATCTTTTTTTTTTTTTTTTTGGTTAAACCAACATTTGGATTGTAAAGGGGAATATTCTGCCTTTAATTACATCAGTGCAAACTCAGTGATGTATATAGGGTTGTACGTGTGTCAGGGAACAGAATTTAGCCTAATATAAATACTCTTGCTAGGGAGTCTTTACATACAAACTTAAAGTAATGCTATGTGATAGAAATAACTGCCCTACTGTAAGACTGAGATATTGGAATATTTATTTTGTCAATCCATAGATATTTCAATAATATTTGGTTTCCTGTCATAATTTATTACTACAAGAAGTAATGGATTACTAACTGAAAATACTGCATTGAAAACATTTTTCTATTAAATACATAAAATTTTCATGAGCTACATAATGTATTTTATATTATCTTTATCATTTATGGACCTCAACATACACTAAGGAGATGAGTTTTGCCTCACCTCATTAGGCCTATCAGTTTTACCTCACCTGATTAAGCCCTATGAGTGTTTGCATTCATGCCACCTAGATTTCCAGCCACACTGACCTGTTTATGATAGAAGTGCATGTGCTGAGTTAAACTGCAGTGCTTGTCAACCAGAAAACAGAATCTTCTTTTTTCTTCAAGTAGAGCTTCTCTGCAACCTTCAGCAATAAATCTTTGAATATCACTCTGTCGAGAACTCACAGTTTCCAAATACTAAATAATAATAATTAATAAATTAATAATGAATTATGCACAGGCTACTCATGAGCTTGACTTTTCTTACACAACCCTACTTATTTAAGCATATCTTGTTCCTTTCTGGAATTATTTTAAGAAATCTAGTAATCTAAATTCCTTTATGTAAAGGAACATGAAGCTTTTGCTTTAAACCTCTCTTTTACATTTCAGATAATTATTTATCCTTACTATGCCCACCAAAGTAGACAAAACTGACTGTTTGCCAGTAATCATCCACATATTAGAAGACAAAAACAAAATCCATATAGTGCAGCAGCAAAGAGAAAGAACTTCTAGCCTCCACACAGAACTGAAATAAATCATAAGATTATTTCAGACTAGCAGAAAGTGAGCAGAACAAATCAATTTGTGTATTTTTTTTAAACTTCAGATGTTATTATCTACTATCTGTCTTTTTTTTTTTTTTATCTCACAGGTCCTGTCTCTGGGCTCCCATCACTATAGTCCATCAGTGTTTCACAAATATTAACAAACTTATCCTCACAAAACCACCGTGAAGTATGGAACTATCACTACCTCAATTTATGGCTGGGGAACTGAGTCACCGAGAGATTGAGACCTGACCAAGGTCATCAAGGAAGTCTACGGGAGAGGTGGGAATTAAACTTTGATCTTCTGAATCCCAGTCTAGTACCTTAACCACAAGACAATCCTTCCTCTACTGAACTTAGGTTATTATACAAATAACTAGAAACAGTAGCTAAACATTATGTTCAATATACTTGGCTAAAATGTCAACTATTTTATAAAGAAAACACATTGAAAATAGAAGATAAAGAAAAAAATTAAAAGAATAAGTAACATGAATTGAAGACTGAAGGAAGGAAGTGCAAAGAAAACTGCAAATAAACAAGTATTTGTGTATATCTGATACATACAAAACATTTACATTAAAATTTGTACCATTATTTGAAGCAACAGCACAATCTACCTGTTTACTTTCACAATGTTACTATTTTTTATTTTGCATCAAAATGGCAAGGCTTTTTATAGGATCACTAGGACAGGTAATACTAAGTGATAATATATTATGTTTAGCGTAACACCTTTCAGAATGAAGGTTTCCAAAGCACCTCAAAAACTTCAACTGATAGACCAACTACACACAGGTCTAACTTCACCCACTATTGTTACTACAGGCAACTGTTATATGTACACAGAGGAGTTAAGACCAATCTTTTACAAAGATTACCTGGTGATCTTTAATTAACACAAAGAGTCAGTCCTAAGTTTTACGTCTCCCCTCGAAGATGGCAACACAATGTCCCCCTGTAGCATACTGGAACCTCCTGCACCTACTCTGCCACTTGCTGATACCACCTGCGCCACTAGGAACTTGTGTAAAGGGGGTGGGGGTTGGAGATAAAATGGCAGAGAGGGAGTTTGTCAGTGGAAGGAAGGGGAGGGGTGTGTGATGAAGTGAGGCTCCACTAGTCCTGATTCTCTACTGGTAGATGGTCTTCTGCCAACAGCATCACTTAAAGCTGTCCCCCTGAAGCTTTATGTTATACCAAGACCAGGCGGAACATAAGAACGGCCATATTGGGTCAGATGAAAGGTTGATCTAGCCCAGTATCCTGTCTTCCAACAGTGGCCAATGCCAAATGCCCCAGAGGGAATGAACAGAACAGGTGATCACCAAGTGATCCATCCTGTCACCCATTCACAGCTTCTGGAACAGAATCAGGGAACTGTGACTGGCCCTCTGTCAACCCTCTGCCCACCCTCCCCGGCCCCTCATTGTGTCTGAACTTGCTTGGGTACAGTTAAGAATTCAAGCTTGTATGTACTGGAATACATAATAAGTCTCAATTAATTGTGGCCACAAGTAATAGTATTCAGATGTCCTACTATTTGATGTTGATTATAAATCCAGTAGTCAGAAATCCAAATGCCATTACTACAACCCATAATTAATTGCTAGTACACAAATAGAAGCTACATTAAAAACAAAATCCAGGGCTTGATCCTACAAAGAGTAATGCAATCAATGGGACTCCATGTAAGGAGTATAGGATTGGACCCTAAACCTTAATGTCAGGTTTTTTTTATTACATATGCTAGTAATCTTCTTAACCCAAAATAACTTGGGAAAAATCAAAAGCAACAATAACTGCTTTGAAGTTCTTCTGTCTAACTGTTGCCAAATAACTAATATAGGAATTATTCTATATGATAATTAAATATATTACAGGCATAGAAATCAAGGTCAGTTTGCTCTAAAGTGGATTCAGGAGAACTTGAACTAACAGCTTAAGTTTTCTATTATTGACCAGTTTCCCTAAACTGGATAGAAGAGAAAAGCCAATAAGTGAGAGGAGCGAGTACACTAACCTCAAATTCTTTATTCTCATATTTCATTGCGTTTCTTCCACCTTGACTTTTCCTTTTGATTTTTTTCAGCTCAGCCTGAGATTTTTCCAATGAATCTAACTTGCTTCTGTGTTCTGTTTGGTATCGCTTTAAAGTTGCCTGCAATCAAAGCATTGAAGTATCTTGCAGTGCATGCAACAATACAACTATCAGAGCACTAATGCAGGCAGCTAAGAAATTCACTGTATTGTTATGATGATTAACATTAAAGCTACAAATGTGTCAATTATTTTTCTTCATGTTGGAGAATCTAGTTCAAAACAAAATTCCATTGTTAATTCACTCTCAGGTTTTTCATTTACAATTAAAATAAATGAAAAATATTACAGAATTTTTTTTAAATTTAGGATTTAGATAATATTCTCTAATATATAGTTGTACATTACAGAATAACTTCTAAAATAAACCAAAGAAGTTGAAAACATCCCTCAGTAGTTAAAGATCAAATTCTATGTATGCTCCTTTTGTAAATTATCATTTTAAAAAGGCACAAACAATTGCTATGGCTATGCACAATGCAAATAAATATATGATCTTTCTTTTCTGGTATTTAATTCAGTGTACTTACATTCATATATTTTACATCCAGTTCCGTTTTCTTCTCCAGTTCAGATATAATCTCTTTATGAAATTTTTTGAACTTTAAAAGTAAGCAAGTGATAATAGGGTTATTTAAAATTAAAGTAAAACTGTTTTTTTATTTCAAAAAGGTTAGATAGGGTAAAAAATACTTACACTTTCCTCTAGGCTGTCATTAAGTATCTTGTTTGTGCTTGAAATATCTATAAGGACATGTCCTGTGGATAAATAAACACCAATTTTTCTTGTTTCTTTACAGATGTTTGAAGTTGTCAACACACAGTAGAAGCAGGATGATACTTTTATAATTAACAGTATAAAGTGAACTAAGAATTTAAGCAGGGCACCTTCTTGCAATGGTTAATCATAGCAATCTTATCCTGAACAAAATAATTTTATCTGGCCACAGTTTTACTAAGCAGCTTACACACGTGACTTGAATAATCAATAATCTATGTGAAAGCAACACTGAACCTGTCTTCATGTTTTCTTGCCTACCCCCCTATATGCATGGATCTCCCTCCTTGGACTAGTCAGCAAAGCCACTGTCCTTTCTTCCTTCCTCCTTTAGACGAACTTCTATAACTGCTGTAACTACATGAAATCAGCCAACCAGGGCAAAATCCACAAAGGCTTTGAAGAGAAAACAATCCCTCCCCAAACAAAACAAAAATACAAACAACCCCCTCCCACAACAACACCCCAAACAAAACAAATCTTTCTCCCCACACTACATTTAAGGGATCTGGAACCATCAAGCTGGGGACATAGCTAGCCTATGTAACTGTGTGAACATATTGTTTATACCCTTATCTCCCTATCCTCCCTTCATTATTGTTTGCCATGCTCAATTTACGTCTGTCTTAAATAAGGCTGAAGTAGAAACCATGTCTTTTGGGGTTGTAAAGCACCTCGTACACAGAGCACAATGGAACCTGCGCTAAATAATGTAAAATATGGCGTGTACAATCTTTTCAAGGAGAAAGATGTGCATCTCCCCCTATTTCTTGGATTGCCCATGTCTGCCCCATCCCAGCCAGTCTCCATCCCCTGCAGGGATTGCTTCATGGGATTTGGCAAAAGGAGAGAGAAGAATGCTATGGAGACAGCTGAGCTCCAGTCCTTCTGGAAGGAAAGATATCTCCAGTTGGAGGATCCCCTTTGTGCCCAGATCTTGTGGGTGGGAGAGCTGGGCTATTGTTAAGGGGATTTTCATGTATCCGTTTTTCTGGGTCATTAAATCTACCTGACAGAATGCTGTGATTGTTTCTTTGGGTGTTCTCTGTTTGTAGTTAATACAGTGTGCAGGGGTAAATACCATGTGAGGTGAGAGTTGCTATAGTAACTGGTTATTTATATGCAATAACAAAAGTAAATACAGTGCAGTTACATAAAAAAAACCACTTGTCTGGTAAGTAGACGGCATGACCAAGTGAGCCTGTTATTTTAGGACTTCAGGAGTGGATGCACTCTCCTGTAGTATTCCTGTTAACAGAACTCCATCATCACAAAGATACTGTAAATGTTAGACTGGTAATCCCAAACAAAAAACTAGATTAAACTGGAGAAAGCCTGTAGACATCTATCAATAACTTAAAGGGAAAAGAATATTGCTAAAAGAAACTTAAAAACAAGAAATTCAAATTTAAGGTTACAACTAAATCTAAAACTAAATGTTTGAAAACATATAAATGATGGGGGTGGGGAAAAAAGAACTGACAGTACATTTACTTTAACGGGCATTTAAACTTGCCTGTGCAAACTTCTTTTAAGAACTTACTTCCACTCTCTCTGACAGCATGTGAATTTGCTGCCACAGCAACACACTTAGCTAATGGCTGGCGGCATTGTAAAGATTAATGCAGTAGACCTTGGAGCTCCAAGTACTGACAGCTATCCAACAACATTGGGTGCTGGTTCACTCTCTCATCACCCTTTTACATTCCCTTCCTTTGGGTTTCCCCTCCCACCACAGTGTAAATGCTTAGTAAAACAACCCATTCACCTGGTGCGTCAAGAATGGAAAACCTGACGTGAGAATGTTGTTTTTCTTGTCTGAAACAGCACTCAGGATGACTGTAAGCCCTCAGTTTTAGGGTCTGAATACTTAGTTAGAAACACATTTTTTCACCCTTATTACAACATGTATCTTGCCAAAATTTATCTTGAAATAAAAAATATTTTAAAAATTACATGTTATTTTAAAAGTTTGCACTGGTTTAGCTTACAAATTTATTTTCTTCATATTTGTATTGGTTACAACATACACAAGTACATTTTTAAATTAATATTTTTAAAGATTAGTGACCATCTGTTGCATAACATTTTTTCCTCTTTTAAGCAAATTCAACCAAAGTGAATCCTTATATTCTTCACTGCCGATATAAAACCAGTTTCATCCTAGAATCCCCTCATTGCTACCAGTAATCCAGCAGCACTCATATGTACTAGCTGACCCATTTCATTTCCTGTTTCATGTTTTGAGTCAACATTTCGAGCAGAAACCCATAGTAAGTGCACTGTGATCTAATAAGATGTAAATTATAGGCCAAAATCTACCTCTGGTATAAATCTGGAGTACTTCCACTGACTTCAGAATTTGGCCCTGTGTTGTTAAAGGGCACTTTAAAAAGAATTTTGCATACTTTTAGATTATCATCAATATAGATTAAAATAATTTGAAAGTCAATGGGAATTAGGTTCCTAAGTGCCTAAGTAACTTTTGATGACTTAGGCACTGCAATGTTGAGCAAAGCAGCACCTTTAAAAATCTAGGATTTATGGATATTTACATGGGGAAAAAATATGGACTCAAACTGCTCACATGTAGTTGCCCCATTTTCTTAGTACTGCAGGTGAAAATTGGTAAAGTTAAAAGCAATTATATTTACTGAACACGTACCGAGTGCTCCACAGGAGACAGAGGAAGACATAATCCCTACCTCAAAAAATTTACAACAGTACCTTTTACCAGAGTATCTCAAACTGTTTCACAAAAAGGAAACAATCTTTTCCCCATTTTATAGGTGGGGGAACTGAATCACCAAATGTAGTTGTACTCTGAAAACTGACAAGTCAGAATGGCACTACCATGCTAATTTGTGAATCGTATGTGCCTGATGTACAATTACTTCTGATAACTCATCTTGGCCTTTGAGAATCAAGCTGGCCTCTTTCCATCTCATTCCCTTAGTAACACCTGTGCAATCCCATTCCCATCACATAGGTTTACAGAAGTGCAGTGAATTGGAACTCAGTAAACAATTCTCTTGATGAAACACAAAATGGAATAGAATCCCATTAACTTAATCTTAGCTGTGTTGGTTCTGCAAAGCTAACATGAAAAACACTTATTTATTTCAGTAAAGCAAATAGATATGACTCTATGCACAAAAAGAAAAAAAAATCTGAATCATTTGTATTTAGTTTTCAGAGTAAACCTGCACTTTAAAGAAACTTTCTTAGAAGAGATGGATGGAGCCTCACTTTCAGAGCCTATGGATGAACACACTCCTCTTTAGGGCTGGTCTACACACTGTTTTTGTACCATTAAACAAACTGATTTAGTTAAAATGCAATCCCCTGGTGTGGTCACACATATTTAATATTTGATTTAAAAGTTTGTATATGATATTAGCTTATGTTAATTGTTCTTAATATGAGAATTAGTTCAATCAAAAGACAAAAATAGAACATTTTTAATGCTAAAGAGCCTACCTATAAACAAATACTCATATTATGCAAACTATGTAAACCACTTGAACATGCTTTGAAAATGTCCAATGGCTACACCAGAATTAATGAACACATTATATATGTCACTTACTGAGGAGAACACAAGTATTATTTCTATTAAAGGCAGATTGTTCTGGAAACACTTCAAGACCACATCAGTAATATTTTCCAGTATGTTGGGAGTGGTCTTCAAGTACCTAAATTATTTCACTCATCCATCTCCTGTTGTCTCATCCATGGCAGTTTTAGTTCCTTAAATATGAAGCACCTCACCACTTTCATTTCATTAGGCACGTAAAGAAGAGGCTGAGTCTAAGTCATAGGCTACAATGGGAGACAACAAAGTTGACAAGTATTTTTAGGTCCAAGTTATATTAGGATGGGTCCGTTCTATAGATTACTCTATGTCCAAGTGGAAGAATTTTATGGTGAAAGAAAGCTTGAAAGTAAAGTCCTTTGAAGCCATTAGTCCCCCAAAATGTGGATAGGATAATAGGGTGCATCAAAGAAATATAACTAAACAAACAAATTTATTACTAACTGTGTTAAGTTTGTCACCCTTTCAAAGGAAAGATTTATTGCATGAAGATGGTGTGACCAAAAGGACCCCTGTATTCACATCCCACACACTAGTATAGCCATATAATCTTTGTCCAAAGGATTGTGTTGTGTGTTGTGAGAAGCCCAAGTTGGGAGCTACAACAGCAGAGCATTGCAAAGCACCCAAGGTTATAGGGTGGTTGGTGACACACCCCTCATTGGTCTGGACTGCAGCCCAGAATGTGACAGAGGGTTCAGTACACAAGAACCATTCTTTGAAAGAGGCTAAAGAGGTTGAATTTAACCACAATGGAGTTTAACATGGACGCAGGGCTGGCTCCAGGCACCAGCCGAGCAAGCTGGTGCTTGGGGCGGCAGCTTGTAGGAGGCGGCATTCTGCCCAATCCTAGGGCGGTACGGCCGCTTTTTTTGTTTTGTTTTGTTTTGTTCTGCTCCGGCCGCCCTGTAGGGGGCAGCTGCGTGGAGGACGGGAGCGCCCTGCAGCAAGCCCAGCAGGGCAGTCCTCGTCCTTCCCTCCCCGCCGACCGGAGTGGTGCGGAGCCCTCCCGGCAGGGGGCACGGCGGGAGGGGCCGCGTGGCAGTGCCCTGCTGAAGCCCTGGCCGCCCCCCTTTTCTCTCTCCCCCCGCTCCCTCTCCCTCCCCCTCCCCGTTCTAGCCGGGGCACATCTGCAGGGCAGGGAGTCCCCCTGCACCCTGGCTCCGGCCGCGCTGCAGGTTTTTTTGCTTTGGTGTTCTGGCCGCTGCGGGGTTTGTTTGTTTTTTTTTTGCTTGGGGCGGCCAGAAAGCCAGAGCCGGCCCTGCATGGACCAATAAAATGAAAAGGAAAAATAAAGCAGCATGAAAAACTGTTTGCAAAAAGACTAACTGCTTTTAGCTCCTAATAGAGCTGGCCCAAGTGTGACTTTAATTAAAAAGAAATAAAGAATATTTGTGCAATTAACTTCAAGTGTGCATATGAATCAGTAAGACTAGGTCAAGCCTGCCCTTCTGGCATTAATGCACTTGAGATAACAAGTGAAGAGTAGCCAATCAGTATTTCATGTTATAAAACAGCACTGACGTATGAACATTCAGTGCTATTCTATGAAGGTGACCGCGGAGGGTAAGAAAAAAAATGTGAAACCCATATGAAAGGTGGTGGTGGTGAAGAGATATTATCAATACAGTCATAGAGACTATATCTGAAGACCAATATGAATATTGGATCAAATTCCAAAAAGTATCACCTTCAGTAGATAGTCCTATTGTTTGGATAGTTGGACTCCAACCTGTGCAGAGGTTAAAAAAATTGGAAACCCCAGACTAAAGAATCCGAGGATAGCCATGTTAGTCTGTATCCACAAAAACAACAAGGAGTCCGGTGGCACCTTAAAGACTAACAGATTTATTTGGGCATAAGCTTTCATGGGTAAAAACCCCACTTCTTAGAATTTCACATCAAACTACTTTAAAAAAAGGTTACAATTAGGTCAGGTTTGGCTTAAAAACATAGGTCTTGTAAAAATAAGTTTTCACAAAGACTAAGACCAATAGAAACATTGCCATGACTTAAACAACCAACCAAAAATTTTCCAATGAACAGTTTAAACCCTGCAAAAAACAAAAAACAGTAGTTGAAACCCATATTATGCTACATCTTGCTAATGTATTAAATGATATGAGATGGACTAGAAACTATTAATAAAGTGACATTGACCAGTCTGCTCTCACTTTGCAAGTGGAGAGAAATGTAAAAATTAAATTAGACTCTGATCTTGCAAAGACTTACCCACACACTTAACTCACTGCAAGTAGTTCTACTGAAGTCAATGGTGCTACTCACAGTGTATAAAGTTAAGCATGTTTGTAAATTTTCACACAATCTGAGCATTAGATTTTTAAAACTGCTTTCAGTTTTAGTGCTTGAAGTTGTTATATTTGTTTTTCAAAAATATTTACATTTGAACCTGGCAGTGTCCTTTGAAATCAAATAGCAGCACATAGTAAAGTTACTTTCCAAATAAAGCAATCAAATAGGGTTACCATTTGTCCGGATTCTGCCAGACATGTCCGGCTTTTTTGAGTTAAAAATAGCGTCCGGGGGGAATTCGTAAATGTCCGGATTTCCCCCCAATGCAGAGAGCGCGTGGCTGACAGGGCAGCCGGCCGGATCGTGCCACTTGCATGGGGCTCCGAGAGCCAGAGCCCCTCCTCCACTTCCCCCTCCTCTCCCCTGCAACTTGAGATCACTCCCCTCCTCTCGCTCTCTCCCTCCCCCTCCCTGCATTCACAAATCGCCGTTCGCATCGGGCCTCCGGCAGTCTGGAGCTCCTCCCCCTGCTCCCCCCGCGCTGCCCACTCTGTTCTGAGCGGCACGGTAAGGGGGCCAGGGGGCCGGAGAAGGGGCAGGGAGGTTCTGGGGGGGGGTAGTCAAGAGACAGGGAGCAGGGTTGGATGGGTCGGGAGTTCGGGGGGGGGCTGTCTGGGGGTTGGGGGGTGTAAGGTTTTGGGCAGTCAGGGTACAGGTAGGGGTTGGGGTTCTGGAGGGCAGTTAGGAGCAGGGGTCCCAGGAGGGGGCAGTCAGGGGACAGGGAGCAGAGAGGTTTAGATGGGTCAGGAGTTCTGGGGGGGGGGGGGCTGTCAGGGGGTGGGGAGTGGTTGGATGGGGCGTGGGAGTCCCTGGTGTCTGTCTGGGGGTGGGGGTGTGGATAAGGGTTGGGGCAGTCAGGGGACAAGGAGCAGGGAGGCTTAGGTAGGGGGTGGAGTCCTGGGGGGCAGTTAGGAGCAGGGGTCCCAGGAGGGGGCAGTCAGGGGAGAAGGAGTGGGGGGGAGGGTTGGGGGTTCTGAGGAGGGCAGGAAGTGGGAGGGAGTGGAAGGGGCAGGGGCGGGGCTAGGGCAGGACGGGGGCGGGGCTCCTCCCGTCCTCTTTTTTGATTGTTGAAATATGGTAACCCTAAATCAAAAGAAATAGCTCTTATGTTCAAGAGGCAGACAAAAGTGTCTATTTATATGAAAAAGCTAATCTGCGGAGGTGCTTGAGGTAAGTACAGCTGAGACAAATACTGAAAGTGCATTACAAGCATTAAAAGCTTGCTGGTTAAAAAGACATTTTAGTGTCCAATGCATCTTTAAAAGTTGTATTCAATGGAATAAAAATTAGTTTAACTTTCCACAAAGTAGAAGTGCCAGTAAGCAACTGGAATGAAGAATCAAAGCCCTTAATCTTAGAACTGGATCCACAACTATAATTCCATTAGCGTTGCCAACCCTCCAGGATTGCCCGGGAGTCTCCAGGAATTAAAGATTAATCTTTAATTAAAGATTATGTCATGTGATGAAATCTCCAGGAATACATCCAACCAAAATTGGCAACCCTAAATTCCATGTGGCCAAGGGGAGACCCATTGTTAACAGACCCTACTGCAGAATGAGGGCCATAGTTTAGTTTATAATGGTGCCGGTCACAAGGGGGATGGCCCCTTATGGGGAAATGGGTCCTAGTTCCCCCATGTGACAACCTATTTGCCTCCACAGGTGGAGGAAATGAATTGAATCGTGTGACATATGGTCATGTGACAAAACCAGGCCTCTAGGGGTTAGAAAAAGAGAGACCTGAGGCTGTGGATGATCAAAAGTGAGACAGGCAGAGAGCTGGAACAGAGAAGTGACCCCTTGTGAAGGAGGGGCTGGTCCAGGCACAACCCAGTTGGAAACTGGTGCAAAGAAAGCGCCAGGGAGCAGCAAGGCTCCTGCAGAGACCCTGAAAAACCAAGAGAGCACCTGAAGAGCAGCAGAGGAGGTTTGCCCCCTGACCTCTTCGAACCACAGAGAGTTGGAAAAGCAGGCAAAGGCTGGGGGAAGAATTCCAGGTAGAAGTGCCTAGGAATGGCTGCTTGAATTATTTTGGGACTTTGAGAATGGTCTGAATTGTTTTGAACATTAATAAATCAGACCCCCAAGAAGGAAAGTACTTACTACACTTGTGAAAGCTTTTTGTGAGTTATTGATGAATCCAAGAGAGCAGAGTAAGGGAGGTTGCTGCAGAGCCATAGGATTGAGGCGGGGGTGGGGGGGCACTCTAGAAATCACCAACCCTCTTACAGTGCCATTTTCATAATCAACAACAAAAAAGTTCTCATTTTTATCAAAGTAAACTTACTAATGTGCTGAAGCATTTTCAGGAATTGCCCTTTAAGTCTTTAATTTTGGCAAAATTACAGTAAATTAAAATGGAGTCAAATACAGAAGCCTTACTATCCTTTTCATTCAATGCAAACTGGTATAAAAATCCTATCCTATTGTATCACAGGTTGTCTGATTTGTTTGCAGTTGAACACATAATACAAGTAGGTGGGTTTTGTTTTTTTTTAAAGAATGCTGCAGCAATTATTGGTTTAAAATATAAATAACCTCAAAATCCTGACAGCATCTTTTTAACTATAGAAATGCTTTGTATTGAGCTGGTTCACAAATACTTTTCTCAAAATTTGCTCAAGTTACATTAGCCACCATGTTTCAAATAAATATTTCCAAACTGAATTTAAGAAGTTATTAAAACTCAGACAATTTTTGAATTATTTTAATCAGCTGTGGGTTGCTTTAGTAAGGTAATATAACTATTTCATTACAAATAAAATCCAAAATGTTTTAAATATTTGGAAATCTCATTGTATTTGATTCAGAAGACAAGATCCACAACCTTCTTAACTCCATAAGGCCCTGGAAGTTGCCTAGGACTAAGCATATTGGCTCAATGTCCAGACAAAGCTACAGTACCAAACAGCAAGTTAAGCAGAATTGTAACAGCTACTGTCACTAATTTTGTGGGTAGGGTTCCAGTGTTACTAGGAGGCTGCTATTCTTTTCTCTCTCCACAGAGCTTAATTCTTGATTCAGGGGAGTAAAAGACTTATCCTCCACATTAGACCCCTCCCCCCGCCAATAAATTCTTCTAGCAAAAGGGAGTAGTAACCCATTCGCACATGCACGGATACACCCCTTTTCATATGCCTGATTTGACCAAACTCTCATATCTTTAACAAAAACAGAAGTACAACTGTTTTTACAATTTTTTTTTTTTTGGCTGTCTTGAGGAATTTGCACACTTCTAAGGGTAGGTCTACACTACAATTAACAACCCACAGCTGGCTCATGTCAGTTGGCTCAGGCTCATGGGGCTAACAGGCTGTTTAACTGAGGTGTAGACATTTAGGCTTGAGCTCCAGCCTCAGCTCTGGGACCCTCCCACCGCGCAGGATCCTAGAGCCTGAATGTCTATACCACAATTAAACAGCCCCTTGGCCTGAGCCCTGCAAGCCTGATGCAGCTGACATAGGCCAGCCAGGAGTGTCTAATGGCAGTGTAGACCTACCTTAAAAGACTGAAGGGGACTAGAAAGGGTATGTCTTCACTGCAAAATTGACTTATCTACTCTCTAGTTACTTCTCTTGAGGTAGCCTAGCTTGAGTGAGAGTGGCCACACAGCAAAATAACACTGGAGTTGCTGTGTCCTCACATACACCACACAGGTATGATTGACTATACTGATTCTAACCACTTCTCTAGCAATTAGACTACACATTGCTCTAAGAGTTATGAATGCAGCCAAGGATTCCTGATACCCCAAATTCTTCTGCTGTTTCTCAAATTGTTGTGACACACACTTTGCCAGTGGGCTACACATCTACTCTAAAGCCTGATCCCAACAGGGGACCACAACCTACTTCTGCTATCAGTTACTCCTGTAGTTAAAGTGGAAGTGGCTGTAGATTTGAAGGCCCTGTGTACAAGCCCTGATGATGACCATGGGGGGGGTGGGGGGGGAGAACAATATGTCATGACCGAGTATCCTAATGTATCTGCCTAAAAGGGCAGAATTAAAGTTGCATAACTAACCTTAATTCTGGCTTTTTTTTTTAGTTCTGAGTGCTTTGACTTTGCAACTTTAATGTTCTCTTAACATTTAAGGGTATGTCTACACAGCTGCTGGGAGCAAGTCCTGCAACCTAGGTTGACAAGCTTTTGTTTGCAGGGTTTATGCTAGCATAACACCAACAGACCCCGGTCGTCGGCATTGAACCTGGGATCTCTGGAGCTTAGTACATGAGCCTCTACCGCAGGGGTCGGCAACCTCTGGCATGTGGCTCGCCAGGGTAAGCACCCTGGCGGGCTGGGCCAGTTTGTTTACCTGCTGTGTCCGCAGGTTCGGCCGATCGCGGCTCCTACTGACCACGGATCGCTGCTCCAGGCCAATGGGGGCTGCGGGAAGCGGTGCAGGCCGAGGGATGTGCTGGCCGCAGCTTCCCACCGCCCGCATTGGCCTGGGACGGCGAACCGCGGCTGGTGGGAGCCACGATCGGCCCAACCCTCCGGACGCGGTAAGTAAACAAACTGGCCCGGCCTGCCAGGGTGCTTACCCTGGCGAGCCGCGTGCCAGAGGTTGCTGACCCCTGCTCTACCACATGAGCTAAAAGCTAACTAGTTGTTACCTTAGGCTGTAGAGCAGACTCATTAATCTCTTTCTCTCTCTCTTTATGTAGTCTTGGTGCCACTAGATGGGGCAGAACACCACATCCAGGAAGTGTGTGGGTTACACTAGCATGCTAAAAACAACAATGTAAATGTTCTGACTCAGGCTGTGAAGCATAGGGAGGAATGTGGGGTTCAGAGTCCAAGTTCCAGCCGGAGCCTGAACATCAAAACTACCTCTGCAAAGCTATTTCTAACACGCTAGCCTGAGATCTGCTAACATGAGTCCCTCAACCTGGGCTGCGAGACTCACTCCCAGCAGCTGTGTGGACATACTCTAAATGGCCCAAGGAGTTGCTCATGACTTACCACCTGGGGAAGCTTATAGGTGCTTAATACTGCTACATGTAACTAATAAAATTCAGTTGGTACTACATGACATAGATCAATCAGAATACTTTACATAAATTACAGATGAAAATTAATGCTGAAGAAAGAATAATCCATAAAATGCACATTCAACCCTAACTTCATTAGGCCTGACATACTAAGTCGTTTAAATAAAGAAACTGAAAGTTCTTACCTAACATGCTTTACACGCAATATAATCATGATAAACTGCTTACAAATAGTCACTCCCACACAACTACTAGCAAGAGAAATAAAATATTTATAGTGAAGACTTTACTAAACTTTCCATTTAGCCAAGTTAGGAACACTGTCCCAAAACCAATCTTACTATTTTTAAATATCAGTAAAAGATATTTGTTAACGTACAACACTCTGAAAAGGAAATGTGTTTTTATTTCCTTCTGTCAACATTTTCTGCTAACTCTACTTTTTGCCACTATAGTTTGATCTCTCGATGGACTTCCCACTGAGAAAGGACAGCAGGACCAGGCCTATATTAGGTTCCACAGTATGTCTTCTGATTTTTTTTTTTAGAAGTTTTAGACTAAAATATTTTTATCTAATGTTAATCAACCGGAGGTAAATGAACATTAAACTTCATCTTGTTTTAAACAATTGTTAAGGTTGCATTAATTAATTTTAAGGTTAAAAAGAAAAACAAAGCAGGTGCACTATAAATAATGGATGAAAAATGGCAAACTTGCTTTTTCCACCTGTCACACCATTGCTAATAACTTTAAAGACTGCTGCAGGCATATTTTCGTTCAAAGTGTACAGGAAATGGTTTACATTAATACATGTATATAAAAGACTGACATTTTAAAAGGCCCTGAGAACATTATATGTAATGGCTTTGCATGTCTGAGCTCTAATCTTTTTGAGCAAATAATTGGTTTTAATCATTACACAAATCAGGCACAATAGAAAATAAAGTTACAACACAACTATAGGCCTGAACTTGCCTGTATGAAGCCCTGCTGTTCTTTAGGCAAATAGTAAAGGAACACCATACAGCTGAGTTGGTCTTTGCTCTTGCAATAAGACCAGCACAGGCAAAGCACACCTAATAGCAGGAAATGAAGGTTTCCTGTGCTTAAAAAAATAAATAAATAAAACAGTGGTACCTATAAGCTATACTGTGGTTCTGTTCTGGGTGGTCTGGTCCAATTTTAATATTGGAGCTCTCTGCATATCTTATCAGTTTCTCAGTCCCAGCATTAACAGAAACATCTAACTCTAAAATGAAGAAATTAATGAAACACAAATAATATTGTAAAATGTAATGTCAATTGGTAGAGTCCTAAAGAAGTTGCCTTCTCTTAGTAATGGCCCATATCCACAATTTTTTGATTAGATCGTATATTCCTCAGGCAAGAACTGTCTATATTTTGTGTCCTGTACAGTCCTTAAAATACAGTCAACTCTTTATTAATAAAACATGTGAACAATCACATTACATATATTCAGTGGCCTTCTCCAGGGCTGGTGTTAGGTTTGCCCATCCTTCAGGATTGTCTTGGAGTCTCCAGGTATTAAAGATTACTCTTTAATTAAAGATTATGTAATGTAATGAAACCTCCAGGAATACGTCCAACCAAAACTGGCAACCCTAGTTGGTGTCATCTAGGTCTCCTATTTTTACCCTATTACTCTCCCCTGCAAGAGAAGCTTCAATAGCACACAAATATAACTAATATAATGAAAGCTCAAATGCCATTCTACATGCATATGCAGTCAGCTGCTTACTCTCTTGTGCATTAGCAGAATAATGCTGGAAGGAAACACACTACCAGATGTGGCCAACTATGCACATATGTACAGATCTGTGGGAGTGATTATGATTGGCAGGGAGTGAACTCCTGCATGACACTCAGTACCCCAATCTAAATATGTGACCACAGCCCATTTGGACAAGCCTCACAGTTCAAAGAGCTGCCAGAGGGAACACAGCTAAATAGCGCGCACACACAAGCCACAGTGTGAAAACCTGCATCTAAGTATGCTAGACATGGGTACTGGCCAGTTAGTGTGTTATACGTATACGCAAGCAAGGAACGCACCAAAGCTTAGTGTGGATCCTATGGTTTAGATGCCAATCAAACAAGATGCCTACAAGACTAACATACATAACACAATTATCCAGAACAGCCAGACACGCTACAAGACAGCGCCCCTTCATAGTGTCTTTGCTGTTACCCAGAAATCATGCCCAAGGCATCAGATTAATACACACCATTGCAGGTGGGATGAGGTTTTTTTTTGTTTTTTACCTTCAGGGTGTCTTCACACATATGGTTACAGATGCATTGTACTGTGCTCTGTACAGTCAGGATTCATACATGGTGTGTGTACAGTAGCAGGTGCTTGGACGTGGTGTGTTGGTGTATAAAAAGTAATGGGTCAGAAAGGGGTGAATATGCTAACTAGTACGGCCTAAGAAATCTGCATATCTTTAAATTAATCACCCTGACACAAAACACAGGACAGTATACTGTGAGGCTACTCGTTACTCCCACAGCTCTCTCTCACTGGGGCCAGGAAAGCCCACTTTAGAGTGTGGGTGGTAGGGGCTCTTAAGAAGTTGTTCAAGCTAGCACATTTTTCCCAGTTATCTTTGTTTAACATTATAGAATAAAATCTTTAGCAGTCCATCACATGCCTTTTCATATTGAGTAGCAGTGCCAATTTCATTCTGTTTTCTCTGCTATTAATACTCTCTTCCCCAACCTCAGTGTCCCTGGAGTTGGTCTCAATGGGCTGTCTTGAAGAACACAGTCTATCCCTTGCCTTTTAGCTTTTTCTCATGGCTGTAGGAGTTACCAACATTATAAAAATCAAGTTTCATAATGGAAGTCTTAAAACTGAAGTTAAAACAATGCAGCTGTGTATGGAACAAACATCATTCTCCTGTAACCTGAGAAGAACCAGCTGTAGTAGCAGAAGCTTCTAAGCATGTGCACCTCTTGAAGTGCCCTCCCCACACTATCACTTGGTGCCCATATTGCAGAACTTCTTGTGCTTTGTGTTTTTAGGAAGGGAAGGGCTACATAATCTGAAGGAAGAAGAGGGGTACTTTGGGCTTAAATTAGTGGTGGTTTGTCCTGCTTCACTGTGTAGTGTCTGGTGATCTGTGGATGTTAGCATCAGCCCTCATGTTCCAGGCTATTTCCTAGCTTCCAGTGCTAACTGCACTGTATGATTAGCTGACTATGGTTGGTGACTATTCACTGGCTGTATTCTATTACTTGTGAACTCTTCCTGCTAGCAATGATTGTATGCAACAGGGGGATCATGCATTTCTCCTGCTTCCTGTTCATTATTTGGTTGGAACATTCCTAGGCTGTCTATGAAGCAATTTTGAAGAAAACTTCTGAACATCTGAGAAATTGGCTGCTAGGATATTTGAACAGTAGGCTCCTTGGGCCATCATCAGAGGATATGCATGGGCACCATCTGCAGGCTCTTTTTGGGTGTGCTACCTTTACTTGACAGAAATGTACACAGCTGCCTCTCTGTCTAAAGAGAAACATTCCAGTTCTGCGGTGGCATATAATGTCGGGACCTGTTAAGATTCTTACAAAGCACATGCCTCATGTAAGCAATGCAAAGCTTCAGCTCCTCTAGACAGCTAATCTTAAACTACTTTCTCTCAACCCTGTTCGTGGATTTAATTTAAGCACATAAATCTGGTTAGTTGCTGAAATACAATCTGTCTGATTTTTTCAGAGTTCCTGAATATGCACAGTTCCCACTACATGCTCAGCATCTCTAAAACTCAGGGCAATGATTAGGTGACTAAATATGGACTTATTTGCTTAAGTTTAAAGATCCAGGTTTGAAAATTCTGCATGTAACACCTATGGCTATGCAAACTTCCATCAATTTGTTACATGCAAAATAAAGGAGGAAGGAAAAGACTCCAAGCAAAAAAAACTATACTACTTTTTTGCCAGAATTAGTGTATTTTTTAGGGCTGTCAATTAATCACAGTTAACTCACACGATTAACTCAAAATTAATCACGATTAAAAAACATAATCACAGTTTTAATCGCTCTGTTAAACAATAGAATACCAATTGAAATTTATTGAATATTTTTGGAGGTTTTTCTACATTTTCAAATATATTGATTTCAATTACAACTAGGGTGACCAGATGAGGGGAAGAAAATATCGGGGTGTGTGTGTGTGTGTGTGACCACCAGCAGAGCAAAAAAAAAAAAAAAAAGCTGAGTCCTGCCCCGGCGGATATTGGGATAGACACCGAAATATCGGGATGGTCCCGTTTTTATCGGGTCGTCTGGTCACCCTAATTACAACACAGAATAAATAAAGTGCCCACTTTATATTTTATTACAAATAGCTATACTGTAAAAATGAGAAACAAAAGAAATAGTATTTTTCAATTCACCTCATACAATACTGTAATGCAATCTCTTTATCATGAAAGTGCAACTTACAAATGTAGATTCTTTTTGTTGTTGTTGTTACATAACTGCACTCAAAAACAAAAGGTTGATTTTCTTTTTTGGTGGTTTGGGTTATGTAGTTTTCACATTGGAGTGTTGCTCTTTTAAGACTTCTGAAAGCATGCTCCACACCTCATCCCTCTCAGATTTTGGAAGGCACTTCAGATTCTTAAACCTTGGGTCCAGTGCTGTAGCTATCTTTAGAAATCTCACACTGGTACCTTTGCGTTTTGTCAAATCTGCAGTGAAAGTGTTCTTAAAATGAACAACATGTGCTGGATCATCATCCGAGACTGCTATAACATGAAATATATGGCAGAATGCAGGTAAAACAGAGCAGGACACATACTAGTCTCTCCCACGGAGTTCAGTCACAAATTTAATTAACACATTATTTTTTAACGAGCGTCATCAGCATGGAAGCATGTCCTCTAGAATGGTAGTTGAAGCATGAAGGGACATATGAATCTAACACATCTGGCACGTAAATATCTTGCGACGCCGGCTACAACAGTGCCATGTGAACACCTGTTCTCACTTTCAGGTGACATTTTAAACAATAAGCGAGCAGCATTATCTCCTGCAAATGTAAACAAACGTGTTTGTCTGAGTGACTGACTGAACAAGAAGTAGGACTGAGTGGACTTGTAGGCTCTAAAGTTTTACATTGTTTTGGTTTTGAATGCAGTTATTTCTTGTTCATAATTCTATGTTTGTAAGTTCAACTTTCATGATAAAGAGATTGTATTACAGTACTTGTATGAGGTGAACTGAAAAATACTATTTCTTTTATTTTATTAGTACAAATATTTGTAATAAAAATAAATATAAAGTGAGCACTGTACACTGTGTTCTGTGTTGTAACTGAAATCAATATATTTTAAAAATTTAGAAAACATCAAAATTTTTTAAATAAATGGTATTCTATTATTGTTTAACAGTGCGATTAATCACAATTAATTTTTTAATTGCTTGAAAGCCCTATTATTTATAAATAAAATACTTAGGTTTGTTTTACTTTCTGAATGACCTAGTAAAGTAGAACCCCCCAAAGGAATAGAGATGAGTATACCAACCTGTGTTTCCATGTGTGGAAGACAAGACCTAGGAAGCCTACCTCTCTCCTCCTTGTACTACTGCAGATTAGAAGTTATAAATTGATACAGTACAATAACAGATCGGTCATGACAAGAGTGTTTTAAGTACAAGATGAAGAGCTTATCCTTGCAGAAACAGAGGTCAGCCACGCAATGATGATGAGGCGGGATATCTAGATGGTATATAGTATCAGAGGGGTAGCCGTGTTAGTCTGAATCTGTAAAAAGCAACAGAGGGTCCTGTGGCACCTTTAAGACTAACAGAAGTATTGGGAGCATAAGCTTTCGTGGGTAAGAACCTCACTTCTTCAGATGCAAGTAATGGAAATCTCCAGAGGCAGGTATAAATCAGTATGGAGATAACGAGGTTAGTTCAATCAGGGAGGGTGAGGTGCTCTTCACACCTCAACTGCTAGCAGAGCACCTCACCCTCCCTGATTGAACTAACCTCGTTATCTCCATACTGATTTATACCTGCCTCTGGAGATTTCCATTACTTGCATCTGAAGAAGTGAGGTTCTTACCCACGAAAGCTTATGCTCCCAATACTTCTGTTAGTCTTAAAGGTGCCACAGGACCCTCTGTTGCTTTTTATAGATGGTATATGGACACATACTTGTCTGGATGAAGTGTACTAGATAGATAGATAGATAGATAGATAGATAGATAGATAGATAGATAGATAGATATAGTTTGGCCAAAAATCTGACAACATTTGAGCCAAATAACCATATAGGAATAAAAAAGTCTCTAGAAAACCCAGTTATTCATTCTCCATAATATGCCACTTATATCAACATATTTTTCTTTCTAAACAAAATAATTATCCATAGCACAGTTTATTTTTTGAAAAAACAGAGAACCAACACATTACAAATATTGGGTGACTCATATTGATGAGTCACCAATAAGGAATTTATTGACAATTATTTATCACATTTTAATACAAAATGACACCGTTTTTGGACTTTAAGCTGAGTGCAAATGTTAAACCAACTGGTTTTATACAACATAGTAAAAAAAATCATTTTAGAACTTGCTGTACAACCTCTTTGTACAACTCCAGTTTCAAACACTTTCTGACAGTAAAGCTTATTCTTTCAGACCCACTTTGCATCTCGTTTTCAAGATAGCTTTCTGTATACTTTTCTTTTAATTAAGAAAAACGTTAGTGGCTTCTTCTAATTCAAGTTAAATTTAAACTGGAGTGTTCCTTAGTCTCTATTTTACTATATAGGACCAGCTCTTTTTAAAAAGGATTAGTAACTCTTGCTACAGCAGCAGGTAGACTTTTGATTTTTCCAGAAATTTCAATTGGTTGAGGTGCCAGAGTGGTTCAGTTTTTGTTGGCATCACTCCATTTGCCTGTCTATCCACAACTCATTTTATTTCAAATAGTAAAATGCTTGTCACTATACAACAAGACAGCCCTGCGCTGGCAAGGAGATGAGGGCAGATAACCTACAGGCTTTTCTTTAGAGTCATTGAGCTAAAAGGGCACTCCGTGTTTAGCTTTCTAAGGCAGGTGAAATAGGATTCCAGTTCAAAGGGTCTAATTATATCCTGGCGTAATGAGGCACAACTCCAGTAAAATCAATGAAGAAGCACCTACTTAAGCCAGGGCTGAATTTGGCCCAAACTGTGTAAGCAAACTGTTCTTTTTCTGCTTGGCTTTCTTAGTAATGAGTGATACCTAAGCAGTGTATTCTGGTAGGTGCGGTGGTAGCTAGCTCTCCAGCTTTTTAGGTTAGAGCTCAAATAACTGTCTTGCTTATTACTCAGGAAAGGAAAAAAGTAGTCCTCTCTATGATGGAAATAATGGCAAGATAACATTTTGGGTAAATGGTTCAAGAAGCTATTGCCCTCCATTAAAGGTGTAAGGTGGGAATTTTTCAAAGATAAACTTCATACTTCGTTTTACCTAAGGATACCCCCTTAAGTAAAAAAACTGACAAAACTTATTTTTTAGTTTGTGCTGTTTCTAAAATTGTTCGATAGGAATTGCTTCTCTACATGCACAAGATTCCTTGTAAGTCAAGTTCCTGATTGCTACAAGTGATGAGGCAGAACAAAGCCTATTCGAACTGACAGTTACGTATTTGGATTTTCAATTACCTGGATTTCACAGAGAAGTGTCCAACTCTCACTCTTTTTTTTTTTTTGTCTTTTCTTTTTTTTTTTTTTTTTACTATCCTACTAAAAATATCATTGCTTCAATTTCAACTGCAAATTATTGTAATAGTTATTATTATTATTGCTTCTATTTCAACTGCAAATTATTGCAAGCCAGAGGATCAAATAGTTCTATTTTTAAAAAAATCTCACTTGAATCAAACTAAGCTTCACTCTAAATATAAAAGCAACATATCTTTCCATCAATTTTCATACAAAACTCTCATTGGCTCAATGGGGGTTCTATTCATGTAACAATGGAAGGTTATGGCCCAAAATGCGAGCAGCCAAACTCTGAGGGAACTACAACTTGTAGATTGTAGTAGGCCAAGAAGTCTGAGAAATGTTCATTTAAATCGTAAGTGTAAACAAGTATGTAATTTAATAAAGTTCCAGAATCGGTTATTGCTTCTTATAGTACTTTGCACAATTACCCCCAGGAAACAGAATTATCAAACATAAGATATGCAAAGAGTTAGTTTTTTAGTAAAATATTAAATACGTGTCCCTCAGTATATCCACACACTTAACACTAATACAAATTACTATATAAAACTGTCAATTCCAGACAATATTCTTTATTTAACCAGCCCAAATATTTACTATACCAAGCTTGAACTACAATACTGAAGTACTTGACATTACTATCCCTTCAAGTGCTAGGTGATACAGCAAAACCACCTCCTCCCCCATCCCTTCTATGGCAAAACCCCTCTGGAAGTAAACAAACTTCCATTTATTAAGACTTGGTAGTAGGACCAGGACTGTTTCTTTATGACATGGGAACTTAAAAACATCCTTTTATGTTCAAATAAAAAATGTCAGTAATTTTGGCCAAGATTTTAAGTACACCTCTACCCCGATATAACGTGACCCGATATAACAAGAATTCGGATATAACGCGGTAAAGCAGCGTTATTTATATTTTTGTTTAGCAAGTTCGATATAACGCGGTTTCACCTATAACGCAGTAAGATTTTTTAGCTCCCGAGGACAGCGTTATATCGGGGTAGAGGTGTAGTAACTAATTTGGGGTGTTTCAGTATTTGGGTGCTCCAATGAAGACATTTTTATAAGTTTCTGATATTTTTGTTTAGAAAGCCCTGAGCACCTACCCTCTGAAAATCTGGACCCTTTAAGGTGCCAAGTTGGGCTTCTGTACAGAGGCACCTAAAACCAAAATTTTAGAAGTGACTCAAGTGATTTTTATCCTATCTATTGGTGGTGAATTAGGCATATTTTGATAAATGGTATTTATGTTAAGGACCAGCTCAAACAGAAATAAATGGGAATTTTGCCATTCTCGAAGTAGACAGAGAAGGCCCTACAGTATTTCCTTTAACACATGAAAGTAAAATGTGCTGAATACCTCTCAGGCTGACATTTGGATATAGACAACACATGCTGATAAAGTTACTGGATTTTTTCCTTTACCTTTGCAGGTCACCTTTAGAACAGCTTTATTTGTTTGTTTAATAAAACATGCCAGTTCACCTCTAATCAAGTGAAACAAATTCTGAGAAACCAGTTCACAAACAGACATGCACATTACCAAACCACAACACAATTAATCACAATTGGCTTTCCTTGCCCGTGGAAGACAACAAAAGTTGTATGGTAGAGGTCCTGCAGGAACAGAATAGAGTGTATTGGCAAATCTGTGAGGAAGCTCACAAGAGGCCTAGTTCTTCTCTGTATTACATCAGTGTAAGCCCAGAGTAATTACTAAAATTGTGGAGTTGCACAAATTTTTTTTACACAAGGGTAGATTACAGCAGAATTTTATATATTTGATTTCACTCAGCATTGATGTTCTCATATTTGCAATTACTGAAGAATGTGTCACAGTTAAAGGCTAAGTTTCTATGTGGCTTTAAGCTAAGTTGCCACATCACATGAGACCAGCTTAAATGACTTTAAAAAAGTATACTCCTTTGTCTCCGAAAGGGTTGAGTGCTGTTTACAGGGCTTTTTAATAATGTGAGAACTATTTTTTTCAGACTTCTAAAAAGTATTACAGTGCTTCTTCCAATGTTCTGACCTTTTGTATTTCTACAACATGTACTTTATCAGACTTTTTTCCAGTTTGACTTCTATCTTCTCAATGAAAATAAAGATGTTGTTGTATACCAAAAGACTCAGTATAAAGTGTTTGTGTGCTGTGTTTGGGGTTTGAATCCGGTGTTGATCAGAATGAACTTCTTAAACCCTACTTACAATACACACCTTTCATAATTACTTGGGGGAATATGCTATTAGTCCAATGATTAACCTAATTTCAGTGTCAATAAGGAGCACTCAAAACTCAGATCTTTTGTAGATTCTCCTCCACTAAAGAAAGGACTACCAATAAATTTTGTAGTTAGCCTTAGAATACCTAGCAATGACATTTTTAAAAAAAGGAAAAGCCATTTGAAGTTCTGTAAAGAGGTACACTTTGTGTGCCTTCTAATCAGTTCTTTAAAAGGAATAAAGTTAGCAAAGGCATAACTAAAGTTTTTTTTATTAGCTACTGTCTTTTATATGCATTTTTACACAATTAATAGCTTTTTAAAATTCTTGTGGTTTTGTACTATAGCACAGAAACTACAACAACTAGACTTGCTGTAAATGACTTACAAAGCAAATAAAGAAAATGACTATATCATGAACTGTTTGCTTTTTACTGTTTGCTGTTCTACCACTCCCTCAGTTTGAGCATACAGTGTGAAAAGCCACACAATGGTGGCTTCAGAACAAGTCATTAAAATGTGAGCAAGCACAAAGAAACCAATATTCACTTCTCAAGAACAGCTTAACTCTTACCATCTTTGGCCACAGAAATATTACAAAAAAATTCAGTTCCTCTCACCAGTTGGATCCTTGTACTATCAGTTCCCTGTTTGTCTTCTATATATAGAACTTTAGGGAAGGGGACTCTTATTACAGCATAGTTTAAAAAAATAGACACAATCAATTCTGTCAATAGTTTTCTGTATTTCTTAAGTATATTGAGGTATCATAGTGCTTCTCTCTTACAACCTACATTCTCTGGCTTAGTTCTGCAATGAAGTCATAATCCTTTGTTGGAAACAAACAGTTGTCATAGAAATATTTGTGGTGATATATTCGTAGAATTAGTATTATGACTTCACTGCTAGCAGAACAAGGAGAACACTGATAGGGTGTTTGGAATTTTAGCTCAAATGGCAGGGACTCTTATGAAACTTACAATAATGTAAAAGTAAGTATACTACCACAGATTTTAATATTTCCTGGAGTTTTATGTCTCTTTCAAAGGCTGAGCTTCAAAAAGAATATTCTTACTATCTTTAGAAGATTATGGAAGAAAGCTTAAAGTAGGGTTTACATTTTCAAATATATGGTGCTCAGATGACTATCAAATCTTGTTCTTAAAGTATCATGTGCTAACACACTGACCCCAATGTTCTATTATCCAAAATCCAACATTCATATCTAAAATGAAATTAATTTTTTCCCCATTGCTATGTAACAGAGTACTACAAACTTTGAAAAATAAATTTATGCACAACTATAGGTACACAAGACCAGAAAGAACTATGTTAAATTTATAAAAACATCATCTTATCTTTGGAGTATAAAATTTAACACCTCTTAAACAAATATTATTTGCTAAGGTACTAAGTAAAGAATAGTGCATCTAAAAATTAAATACAATTCTCAAGTTTAAGTAGTCCCTTCCTTCTACCCATTATATATAATAAGATTAATGTATTGTGGCTTCAACCCTTTAGTTAGTCTGGATTTCCCTTATAAAATAAGTGAATACTCTTGGGAATTTTCTTCACTTTTTTTTAAATTTAATTTTTTCTTACTGGCAATCTTTGTCCATCATCCCTGATTCATTTCCTCCTGCTTCTGAACATTTGTTAGTTGCTCCTGTATAAGATATCTAGTCAGATAACAGCATGACCTAGCCCAGAAACAGGCTTGGGAGGAACACTGCAGTCTAAAACAATTTTGGGGTGAATGATCAGGTGACTCATAGGGAATTCGTGTATCACAGCATAGTAAAATTCTGGGATTTGTTCAGCACTCTGATGTAATAAAAATCAGAGGGTCCTACAAAAGTTTTCCTGATTAATCTGAGATCAACTCTTTCAGGGGGGTGTATGCCTGCAAAAAGCAAGAGTGAAGAACTAAGGAAAGTAGGTTTTGTTTTCCCATTTAAACTCATCATAACCAAGGAGGGAGGCAACATGAGTTGGCAAAAAATTTAAGTGCACTTCCTGCAAACAGTTATACTGAATTTAGCAACACAGAAAAGTGTTCACCTTATGAAATTTGAAATGGGACTGTGTGGAGACATTGAGGTGGATGGGCATTTCTCCTAGGACTGAAACTACCTGACACTGGTACAATCTAGTGCAGCAGTTTTCAAACTGTGGGTTGCGACCACATCTTAATGGGTCGCCAAGGCTGGCTTAGACTTGCTGGGGTCCGGGGCCCAGAGATGAAGCTCATGTTACAGGCCCCCTTGCCTGGGGCAGAAGCCCTTGGGCTTCAGTTTTGGCTCCATCCGAAGCAGTGGGGCTCAGGCTTTGGCACCCCCAACCCCGAGCAGTGGGGCTTGGGACAGCTCAGGCTTCGGTCCCCCCTCCTAGGGTTGTGTAGTAATTTTTGTTGTTAGAAGGGGGTCGCAGTGCAATGAAGTTTGAGAACCCCTGATCTAGTGCATTCCAAAGATATATTTTGCTCTTCAGAAGTATTTTTGTGAGCCCATCTGATAAGGCTCTGGGAGGGGTAATTTAGCAGTATCAAGGTGAAGGATCCTAGGCAGAGCAGTCACCCCAACTCTCCTTTCAGTAAGAGGCTTCTACAAGCTCCCTCACCCCAGCAGCTCCTTCCAGTGCCTCACTGTCCCTTTTCTGTTAAAATCTAATTAGTTCAGTGAACCCCCAGCTGGGAAGGCAAAGTATCCTAAGCTGTAATTTAATGAAATGTGATATACAGTTTTACTTACCCAATTCTTTAGAAACTGGAGATGCAGTTGCTATTTCTCCAATCTTTGCAACACCATCATAATATGCTCTTCCAGCCAGTATCATAGCTATAGGGAAAACAACAAGAGTACTCAGCTTGTGTTGCATTTAAAAAATTGAGTATATTATGAATTACCATCCACCAGGAAAAGGTGAATGATATTTTCACAATGCCTGCCTGGGGTTCAAACGGGGTGCACAAACTTGGTTCTCTAACTTTCGGGAATAATATTCTAGGGTATTCTGAGTCCAGTCCAGCGCCTGTTGATGTCAATGGAAAGATTCTGACTTCAACACAGGCGGGATCAGCCCCCAATAATAGTAAATGACACATCTATTAATACGATATAGAATTCCCAAAAAGCATATTATGTGTGTTTTTTTAAATGACATAATACATATAACCAAAAAGCACATGTCCTTTCTGTCTTACTTTAGATTCATATGCACTGTATGTACTGACAACTCATAGTGTGGTGCAATACTTTGAAGATGACACAACTGGTCTTCTAGGAACAAATTCTGTCCACCCTCCCTCTCCGTGGCTGCAGAAGTTCCCAGATGCAGTGAAGATCTGCTGTGAAAGCTTTAGGGAAATCTATAAGAAAGCTACAGTGCTAGAATGTTGGGGAAAGGCTGATAGATCTGCTGCTGTGTGTTTCCAACAGCCAGTGATCCCCTGTGAAGTGGCATCACAAGAGTGACCAGGCGCATGGAAGGATTATTTCTCTTACCCTCACAGAACCTCCCTATAACTAATAGGAATGGAGAATAGAACACAGTTACCTTAAACAGAAAGTTATGATGTGAATTATTCCAGACACCTAAATCGCTATGACAGAGTAGCAAAATCAATACTGTTGATTCCCAAAAAACAGATGACAGTAAAAGCAAGGCACTCTTCTTAAAAGAACTAATTCCATATAATTTAAATCAGTGCCAAAAGAGAGGTCTATAATTGCCCTACGATAAGTGAGCATGAATTACAAACTACCAGTGGAAAATGTTTACCATTTCACTGCTAGTCAGTATGTCTGAAGCATCCAGCTAATAATGTGTTTATCAAGGGTAGCTGAATGAACCAAACCATCCATCCTAAACATTTTATTAATTTGAAGGGAGGTTCCATAGATACAATTCCACACATTTTTAATACACAAATAATGAAGCACCAGCAGATACTCTTTTGTAATTTGTGCTCAGAGGACTTTCTTCAACCAGTTCTCTAAGTAGGATTTTTATGGAAAACCATTGTTATACACATGGACTATTGTGAAATCACATCAAGGTTATTGTTCTATTAACAGGCAATAAATACAATGGCACCCTTAACTTCCAACAGTACTGACTACCAATATTAATGACAAGTGTAGTTCTTATATTCCCCAGGATACAATCTGGAATGTTGGACAGCTGTGTCCCCTCAATTCTCCAACCTGGGGTGCTTTTTACACTGCTTTGCAGTAAGAGCAACCACTCCTGGCTTGCTCACACAGCCTCCAACATGTAAATTACCCCCAGGTATACTGCAATAGTGCTTCAGCCAGCCAGCCACCCTTGAATTATACTGCAGAGTGACATCAGCAAATTCACAGTCCCAGACTTCCCCCAGAAATGTGTATCTTGTACTGCCCAGATCTTTCCTTCTCAATACAAGCTCATATAAAGTCCGTTATTTCATTAACAGAAAATGTTATCCATAAATATTATCTCAAATGAAGTTTCCCAAACACTTCAATCCAAACACACACTAGTTTAGATAAAACAAATTTAACTATAGAAAGAAAGATTTTAAGTGATTACAAGTAATGAGGCATAAAAGTCCAAATTGGTTACAAAGAAATAAAGGTAAAACACAAACTAATACTTAACAAGTTAAATTAATTCAAAGCCGAAGTCTCTCTCTCTCTCTCTCACCCCATGTTCTTTTGCAGACTTCCTGGTTGGATGCTTTCCAGCCAGGACCCATCCCCCGGTCCAATGCTCCTTTCCTTGTCCTTCAGGCATTGTGGATGTCATGGGCAGAGAGAAAGGAAGGAGAGAGGTGATTTGGGGCCTGTGTTCCTCATTTTTTATATCTTTTTCTCCTCTTTGATAATCCTCTCCAGTTGGGGTTCAGGAAAAGCAGATCTGGGGAAATGGGAACTTCCAGCTGTTCCATTGCCAAGATGTAAATTTCTTGCTCACATCCTTCTTCCTGCCAGAGTGTCCGCTTAACAAGGTGCCAGTCCATTTGATTATGCTGACATTCCATTTGGTTATGCTGATTATGCCAAGGCTCAGTTTGCATTTTGTCTCTAAGGAACTGGTTTGTGCCTGCTTTTCTAGACTTGGAACATGTCTCAGCAATATCATACAGTAGAATCTTATAACTTTACATACAATGTTGTCACTATTTTACCAGGACAATCATGTTCAGCAGATTGAGTTTTCAAATGATACTTCACAAGGCATACTTTGTACAAAATTTATCATCATCTTGTAAAAAGGATGAACATAAGGGTGCAGACTGTCACAACGGTCTGCTAGACCTTTATGTTTTACTCTTCTTAATTTTTCTGAAGCACATGGACAGGTACTCATGGAGATTAATATATTACAAATATTAACCTGCACTCATCACATACTTCCAGCTCATATAATGTCACTAAGCATTTGGAAAATGTCTGAGGATTCTCTATGGCAAGAATAATAATTAGGTTACCAAATATAGTTCTAGAAATATAATGCCACTGATGTTTTTCGTTTTAACTGGTAAGGCATTCTGGAGTCTTTAAATTATAGGACTTGAAAATCTTTCAAGAACTTAATCTTTCAGATTAAGGAGATTTATGCTAGCTAGAGTTGGAATGCTAGATAATCAGATTTGGCATTATCATCTTTATTTTCAACTGGTGACACTAACACTCCTGAGACAATAAGTAAGCTGCCTGAATGAGCCATACAGCATAATATCTATCAATATTTCAAGTTAATATTTCCACTTCCTTGGACAGATCTGAGGAAGATTTGTATGAGGATTGTCTGCATACAATTTGTCAATCAAGGATTTTGTCATTCAGAGAATTAGTTTCAGTCTCCCAAAACAATACCTACATCTATCTGTGTTTAGAGCTTATTTTACTCATGAACACACAGAAACTAGTTTGAGCCAAGGTTTACTTGAAACTAGACTGAGACTATCAACTCATATCATACAGGTTACCCAACAGCTATCGGCTGCTAATTAGGTCCTTTTTTAAAAACAGGAAACGTTACAAATCTATGGTATCCTATGGAAGAATATGTGTTGAGTGATAGCCTGTTTGAACATCTATGTGATTACAACACTGTCCCATTATTGACTCTAGATGTCACAATGACTTTCTTTTTCTTTCTTTGTTCTATTTTCATATGTAAATTCTCCTACATAGGAATATGACGATTCAGGAGGTCCCTACCAGTCCCAAGTCCAGTCTCCAGCTATTGCAGGCAACTCGATCACATAATCCTGTTCACAAACTTATCATGCTTCATTTTAAAACTAATCAATTTGTTTGCCCCACCAGTCCTATTAGAAGCCTGTTTAAGAACCTCACTTCTCTGATAAAATCTTTCTTCCAATTTCCAGTCTAACTAAATTTATTCATGGCTGGATCTTACACGTGTTCTTGTGCCGTCATTATCCTTTAGCTTAATTAGGTCTTCTCCTACCTTGATTTTTACCCCCATTATGTATTTATAAAGAGCAATCATATCCCCTCTCACCCTTCATTTGCCAGTCTAAACAAGGCAAGCTCTTTGAAAACTCCTCTCCTACGCAACTTGCTGTGGGAAATTTAGATTCCCAGGACAAAGCATATCAGGATGTAACAGCAACCTGAAAGTGAGCATATACTATAAATTCTTCCAGGCTTGCAGTACTTATGGTGCAGTAAAGCTGGACTCAAACCATTTCAATTCAGCTAGAGGGCTGTTATTGATATTTAGTAAGTTCTGTCAATTAACATTTCTCACCTTTTCTTGGTCAGTGAATTCACAACTCCAAAACAAACTGCATTCTGCATGTTTGACGTGATCACACTTGTTAGGCACAGGCATTACAGAAATTTAAAAGGCGAAGCTGGAAAACTTTCATTGCTGTAAGACACAAGGACTAACCTAATGTACAAGAAAGAAATCCTGTTCTCTGAGAAGACGTGACAACGTTTTAACTGTCTTGATTTTAAGACAATGTTTGGCCAATTTTTATTGCATATTGGCTGGATACAACATAACTGAGTTCAGGTTTTTCAGGAAACATTAAGCATAATTATATATTAAAGTCACAGTGGTTTTGATTATTTCCTGTTAATGATTTCCATGTTAATATGTGCATTTGATTTAAATGGTAGGGCCAGTTTTGCTGGCTTGAACACTGAAGCAGCAAGATTCAAACTGGAGAAGGGCTAGCAGCGAACAGCAGTTTACACATGTAGTAGTTTATAACATACAAATCTGATTCCCTGCATCTTCAGGGCATCTGCATCAGATTTTTATGTCATGAGCTTAAGAAGTAATGGCAAGAATTGGTCAGATATTCTTGCAAGTTGAAATGATGCATATGCTTTGAGTAGTAGTTTGTTTTTGAAGGAGGCAGAAAGTCTTCTTCCTTTTATCTTTTTGTTGTAGTAAGCTTTTCATTCCCCAAGTACAATCCAAGCAGGCCATCTCCTCTGACCTCAGAATACTCTTGTTGGGGACAGCAGGGAGAAGACACAGAGCAGTGAGCCAGCCAGCCAATTATAGTTTTACTGCCAAAGGTAGGGTTGCCAATTTTGGTTGGACGTATTCCTGGAGATTTCATCACATCACATCACATGATCTTTAATTAAAGATTAATCTTTAATTCCTGGATATTCCAGGACAATCCTGGAGGGATGGCAACCCTAGCTAAAAGTGAGGTCATTGCCTATCCCATAGTACATCAAGTGGTTCTTACATTGGCTAGTTGTCCTTGAGCCAAGCTCCAAAGGGGTTACAGGATCCCCTTCAGTTCCTGGTCTCACTCCCCTACACTACAACTCAATTTTTTGATAGGTAATGCCCATTACTTTCCAACTCTTGATGGAGTTGATCAGTACTCTTCACAGTCTGGTTCTGAGCCAATTTTCTTGCCCCATTACCAGTATCTTTATTTATGGCTTTCCAGGTAAGCAAAGCTATCCTGAAGACTAGATTTGAGTCAACCAGACACATTGCAACCTGTGCTAAAGCTCTGACCAGCTATAGATTCAACTTCTTTTCACCACATGGACTAGTGAGGCACTGGATCAAGGGTGGGCAAACTTTTTGGCCTGAGGGCTGCATCGGGTTTCGTAAGTTGTATGGAGGGGCGGTTAGGGGAGGGGGTCGTGGCCCAGCCCCCACGTCCTATCTGCCCTCCCCCCCCGGGACTCCTGCCTCATCCAACCCCCCCTGTTCCCTGACAGCCCCCCCCCGGGACCCCTGCCCCATCCACAAACCCCCGCTCCCTGTCCCCTGACCGCCCCTGAACCCCCGCTGCTCCATCCAACCCCTCCTCTCATTCCTGACGGCCCCCCTGGGACCCCTGCCCCATCTCCCTGTCCCCTGACTGCCCCCGGAATCCCTGCCCCTGACTGCCCCCTGCCGCCCCATCCAACCCCCTCTCTCCTTCCTGACTGCCCCCCCGGGACCCCTGCCCTCATTCAACCCCCCAGATCTCCCCCCGACCGCCCCGCCCCCTATCCACACCCCCACCCCCTGACCACCACCCCGAACTCCCCTGCCCTCTATCCAACCACCCCTACTCCGTGCCCCCCTTACCGCGCTGCCTGGAGCACCGGTGGCTGGCGGTGCTACAGCCGCGCTGCCCGGCTGGAGCCGGGCCATGCTGCCGCCGCCACCACACAGCACAGAGACCGGGTCAGGCCGGGCTCTGCAGCTGCGCTGCCCCAGGAGCTCACAGCCCAGAGCATTGCGCTGGTGGCGGAGTGAGTGAGCTGAGGCTGCGGGGGAGAGAGAACAGCGGGGGAGGGGCCGGTGTTAGCCTCCCAGGCCAGGAGCTCGGGGGCTAGGCAGGACGGTCCCGGGGGCCGAATGTGGCCCACGGGCCATAGTTTGCCCACCGCTGCACTGGATCATCAATCATCCTGAGGGCGTGGGCTACTGAAGTAGCCTGAGGCAAAAGCTTCCCTCTTCTTGCATGAAAATGAGAAACTTCTCACTATGTTCCAGGTCCCTGCAGTCTCTCACTCCTTTCTAAGCCATCTTTCACAGGGGTTTAGTATTCAAACTTTCTGAATAGATGCTGCCAAATTAGCCTCACCTACTGGACTATAGGATACAGAAGTCCAAGAGATCAGTATGGTGCTCTGATCTAAATCCAATATTCTCTCAGGCTGGAAGTCACAATTCTATTTTCAAGCAATAACTTTTAAAATTTCTCCACCACTTTCACCAGATATGATTGAATGATTTGGAGCAGACTGAGTATGTGAGCAGGAGTTTGCCTTTTGTTAAATTATATCCCAATATATGCAATCTAAATTATTTAATGGTCCTTTTTAAAAGTAAGATTTTTCTATGCTTGTACAGCTGGGTTGTTTTTAATGGGAAAACATACTATATAATCTCTTCACCTGTTTAATGACTGGTAACTTGTAATACAGAAAAGAAAGGGAGATTCATGTAACCCCACGGTATCTACAAAAACGGTAATGAAGCGTTCTGTGTGTCGGATTTAAAGTTTTACTGTTTGTCCGTTTAATTCTGATTTATGTGAGAAGTCATGATACATTTTAGTGCTTGGGAACAGAATATTTACTCCTTGTTACAGCTTACATAAAACAACAATTGTATCAGATCTCTATTGTTGGCTCCCATAATGTGCTAGTTGCTCATCAGCTGTTGTAATTAAACATTCATTCGTATTAAATTGAGCATACATACAAGACCTGGTACATCAATCTGCTCTTAAGAACACATTTTCTGGTACACAGTACATAACAACAATGTACTTCTCCAGTGCTGCTGTAAAGACCAGGTACATTTTATACCACTGTTACAAACACATATTTTGTTAAAATGGACACTAGAAGAATTTGGCAGCAATAAGAGGTTTGAACTGCATTTTCGAAGTATTAGTGAGCAATACATAATGAATCAAAATAGCGAGTATGAAACCTTTTCAAAATGTTTAAGTATTGTTGTCATATATGGTACTGCCTTCATTCTATAAACTGCATAACCAATATAAAGCATTAGTTAATTGAATCTAAACAGACATTTTTGTAATAAGTCAATTTTCCTTGTATTTGTCTCCATCATGCTGTAATTTACTGTTTTGCAAAATATGCACTGGAGTTTGAGAGTGAAGAGATATCCCAGTGGCTCTTTGGTTGAAGATAAATACATTACCCTTGACATGTTCATGAAGTCTAGGACTGTGACAAAGGAGAATGACAAGCAATAGACACCTTCAGCCTCTTGAATCAGGTCATATTATTTAGGGGGTCCACATCTCTCTAATATGAAATTGTTCCATAGGTCCACGTAAAAGAAGGGGTCCCTCTAAGCAAACTCTGGGGGTCTAGAGCCCACTCCTGTAAATCAATTCTTATACAAATAGTGCCACTAAAGTCGATGGGTATATGTCACATGAGAAAAAGTTTGAGATTGGGTCCGAGGACACTAATTCACTTATTTCAATTTTAACTAGATTTAAAAAGTGACACTGTCTAATTTTTTTAAATCTAGTCCAATCCTGCAAACCTTACTCATGCAAGTAGTCCCACTGAACTCATGGGGCTATTTGCATGGGTAATGAATACTTATGTGAGTAAGAGTTGGCAGGAACAGGTCGTTTTTCCATGCATTTCTAAAGACACTTAAGATATTAAAACATCTAATTTTTTTAACCTTGATATTATTTTTACATTTCCACTAAGCTTGGACAATGAAAATTGATTAGTCAGTTTAATTTATTTTTCATGCAGTAGCACTATGGTAAAATGTTTGGGATGCAAACACTGCAGCTAAAATCTTATTTTCACTGATTTAAAGAAAAATACAAAACCTAAAATTAATAGAAATTATGATTTAACATGCAAAATTGAATTTAAACTTATATATAGCTTCTAATATCTTAAAACAGCATATACATTTAAAATAAAAAGTTATTAAATTGATAATTGGATTTAAAAATTAGGAAGACTTACCATTAACAGCTTTTTCATAATTTTTCCCCAGGTTTATTACATTCCGTAGCCCAGGATTGAACTGTTCCATAACATTCTGATGATCAGAAAAAAGCCACATTATAACAAAGAAAACTCAGTGCACGCAATAAGTACATGAAAAAGCTGATTGGAGTCGCCACAGCATAAGCCAGCACTTGTCTACATTGCAATTAAAAACCTGTGGCTGGCCCGTGTCAGCTGACTTGAGCTTGTGGGACTTGGGTTAGCGGGCTGTTCAACTGCAGGGTAGACATTCAGGCTTGGGCTGGAGTCCGAACTCTGGGACTCTGAGAGAAGAGCGTCACAGAATTTGGGCGCCAGCCAGAGCCTGAACATCTACACTGCAATTAAATAGCATCCCTGGCCCTGTGAGCCCAAGACAGCTGACGCAGGCCAGTTGTGGGTTTTTAATTGCAGTGTAGACATACAGGATTTTAATCTCAGATGCAAGGCACATATTGAAAATCTGCTATTGTGGATGTCTGACCTCCACAGTGAAATTTTTTTGGATGCTGGGCATTCAAGATTAGGATATCAGTGCAAAATTAACCTCTGGCCTAAGCAGTGCAACACTTCCAATTTCAATGGATTTGTGCTCACTTAAAACAGAGATGAATCTGACCTTTTCTCTAACCTTGGTAAGAGTGCTCATACATTCAAGACTAAAGTTTACACAGATCCTTCTTTAATGAGGGAGAGAGAAGGGAAATCCCTTTTCTCCACTACTACCTAAATACTTTAAGACAAAGAAAGACTACTGGCTACTATTCAGAATTTGGATATTCCTTCAAAAAGAAAAAATACTTTTGAGTTTTCTGACTAGACAGGTGACTTGGAGATGACTTAACACCTTCCAATCAAAAACAATACAGCGATGACCCTACTGAAAGGTTTTTTGTTTTGTTTTTTTGGTGAGTCACACAGCATGGCATTTTGAAAGAGTAGTTCACACATTCAATTTGAAAGCTCAATGTATTGTATGGTGTCAGCCCAATTTGAGCGATAATACTTCCACCCAAAAGTAAAATGAGAATTACTGGCTTCCTTCAACGCAAAACAAAAACAACAAAAAACCGACTACAGCTGCTTTTGAATGTTGTTACAATTATTTTGGCTGGAGCAACTAAGACTAGAAATCCAAAAACACATAGTATGGCTGCCTTCATAACCACCAAATTCTAATAACAGGTGAAGTGGCAGAGATTGTGAAACTGTCATTCACAATTCAGGAAAATAGCTGCATTGGTCCAATTTAGAAAAAAGTAACCATTCATTGAGATCCAGTTTTAAACACTCCAAATTTTAGAAATGCCTCCCCTGTCGAAAAGTGGAAGGAGAACAACAGCATTTTCCTTCAGACCAAGATATTCAAAAGTGCCCATTGATTTTTCGGTGCCAAAAGCTGAGACATATTGAAGAGGCCTGATTTTTCAGAACATCCATCCTTGGAAAATCTGGCCCTTTAAAGGTGTCTCAAATTGGGTAATAAAATGGATGCACCCAATATTACTAATTACTTTTGAAAAAGTTGTGTCTGGTGTTTAGCTACTTGGTAGGTTGCTTGAATGGTAGTCCAATGGATTTATGTGGTTGTGGTTTAACTGTAATTCAGATAGTTACCCCATTTATGTTTGAAAAGAAAAGGTAAAGAAGCAAAAGAGGAGTGGGTTGATCTTGCATTCCTTACTCATGCTAAACTTCCACTGATGTAAACAAGACTTATGCCTGAGCAAACAACACAGGACTGGTTATATTTATCATATTACTGGTCATTTTAAGCTAAGTAGTTTCAATATTATGACTCTGTTTTCCCCTTGTATGTCAAATACAATTCCCCATACATATACTTTTAAAGGAATTTCCTCTTGACATCCACAAATACTGAGCAATTAATCTTCACAATATATACTTTTATTTGAATATATATACACCTCTACCTCGATATAATGCTACCCGATATAACACAAAATTCTGATATAACACGGTAAAGCAGTGCTCCGGGGGGGGGGGGGGGGGAGGAGCGGGGCTGCGCACTCCGGCGTATCAAAGCAAGTTCGATATAACGCGGTTTCACCTATAACGCGGTAAAATTTTTTGGCTCCTGAGGACAGCGTTATATCGAGGTAGAGGTGTAATATATATATAAAATGCTAATTTTTGTGAATCACTGAGATTTTGCAATGTTTATAATTTCAAATTACCTCAAGCACTCTACAAGCACTTATTATGCCAAAGCAATGCTATAACTCAAATATCACATGTGAAGGAAAATGAAATGGAGAGAAATATAAAATTATATTGTATTAGTTCTGCACTATCAATTTTAAATTGAACGGTTTTAAAAATCTCCCATCTTTTTCAGATTTTTTCTCTCTGTGATGGCTTGTATAGGAAACCCAGCAGCTGGAAGGGGGAGGGAGGTGTCTTATACTCGCAACAAATACATTCTATTAATGATGTGTTTTGACATCAACTTATACATATGTTACTGAAAATTGTTCTGCAAGTCCATTATTTTTTGTTTAAAAGCAACCTTTTCATTTTCTGACATATTTCTGTAATGGTACATCAAATACAAAAAGAATAGAGACTTTTACAAAAATAAGTGTTACAGGTTCTGAGAGAACCTAGAAAAAAAGACCTACTAATAAACTCTGAAATCTGCCAAGTAAATCTACAAATCCGACAGTGCTACATTACAAACCACTAGAAACAAACAAGGATCATTACATATCTGAAAACTCACATAGTAATTGAACAAAGGAGTCTGACCTGAAACACTGGCATCTTTTTAGATGTTAGTCAAATAACTGTACTTTGAAACTCAAGGTGTTCAAAATAAACACTTTCTGTTTAACAGAAAGAACAGACAACAATGAAAAAGTTTTAATCTTTTGCATGCTGTACTGGTAATATACTGGCAAATGTATGTCTATTTAGTATATGCATAGACCAAGAGAATGTGATAAGAACATTTTAAAATTTAAAAAAAATTGGGAAGAAAAAAAACAAAAACAAAATTGTCTCTTAAGGCTATTCAGCACCATAAAGAAAAAAAGAAGCCTTTTTTACAAAGCATCAATCCACAATGAAATCTAGTCAATTTATAAAGTGAAGAATGAGTTAAAATCGGTTTCAAGTACCACCTCACTTGTGTTTTTATGGTCCTATTTTCCTTTTTCTAAAAAAAACCCATGCAGAGAACAGAAGAAACTAGATGACTGCACATGAGAAACAATTAAAGTGATTGATACACGAAATGATGTCAAACTGGAGAGAGAGAGAAAAAAACATTTCCCCTATATTGTTTTGTTATAATCTTGAGTGTTTCTTGTAACAGCGAGTAGATTATTTTCAAACTCACTCTTTTATACATTTAGTAGTCACAGATTCTACTAATAACATTTAAAATATATGTGACTGTTTATATTTTGTTGGAATGAGAAAATTATAGGGTTTAGATACTGCAGTGCTTACTCATGCACAGCTCTCACTGAAGGCACACTGTAATATAGCATCCTAAGGATGTGTATACAAATGTATAGCAGTGACTAATGTCATACTAAAGCCCTGTCAGACAAGTCTGTTTCGTAATAGTAAAAGAATTATAGCATGTTTCTGTTCACCCACTTGAAAACATTTTTCTTACAGAATTAGACTCCATCCATCAGTAATTCACCATGTTGACATCAGAACCAACAAGACTTAAATGGATATCTTCTGAACTTTTCCCTCTCTAGTAATGCAATATTTTATTTAACAAAGATGCACACATGTACACACATACACGAGCCACTGAATACATTTATTTTTCTCTTTAACATACCGACTTGGCCCAGGTAATCTCATTGCTAGGAAAACATAGCAAGGAAATGCTGATTACCCCCAATGCCTCACTTTGAGTGGGCAATGTAACCGCTTCCCTCCGGCAAGCGGTTGCTAGACACATGATCATGAAACCTACTTTTAGTACTGATAAAGTTCCCAGTTATTGCCACGACTCTGACCTTCCACTTCTGTGTAATGGTATTGAAAAGTTTGTGGCCTGCAACCGCAGTGCCATTAGTCCTTATACTTCTTTGATAACTTTCAATTTGGCTTTCAAACTGGGTAGACAAAGACTGTACTAGCTTCATTGTTCATCTCTTCCTAGAAACAGACAGAAGTCCAGGGCCATAGTATTTTTTTCCCATCCATAAGTAGATTTCAGTCCATTGACCATTAGATTTTGTTGACTCTCTGCAGACACTGGCAAGTATAGACAAGCTTATGATAGAAGAGTAAGTCCACTTAAGTATAGAGCGTTCTCAAGAAGAGTTCCGCTATATCACCCTTTCTGCTCACGGTATATATGAGGCTATGGGGAAAGCCTGAGAATTTGGCCTGCATTAATGAAAGACATGGATCTTTTCTCTAATAGACCCAGATGTGGCTGGAAGCCTTTGCACTGCCACAGCAGTTGACTGTTAGTAGAAGTGCCCCAGCCAGTCTCTAGATTTTAATGTTTGACATCCATGGAACAGTGCAAAGCTCATCTATTTTCCTCATGCTTTTGTCAAAGGGGATGGTTGGTGGGAATGTTCAGCATTACTTTGAGGGTTTGGAGGGAAGGAAACAAAGTCCACTTAAGTTTGTTATCTGACAGCAAATTATGCATTTTATTTTTAAAATGTCCTACTCCAAGATTATTAAACTCCACCCTTCAGACAATCTCAAAAAAAAAAGGCAACTGAATTTATTAAACAGGGTTTTCTTCTGTTCAGCAGTAGAGAAAAGCAGGATGAATCCTATCATTTTATGAAAACCTCAAGACAAGCAAAAGTCTGATCTGTTTATGCAACTTGATTTGTAAAGTAATGACACTTCTTGCCCCATCCCCAAAAAGTCCCACAAAAATGCAGAATATTTTTCAAAAAGAAAATGGCTTTATCTTGGAGTTATCTTTGAAGTTGACGGGAGCTGCAGGTGCTCAGCATTTCTCAGGGTCAGGCCCAAATTTTCTGATAAGTATTAGTATTTTACACATTGCTGAGATATTTCATATTTTTAAAAAGTGATTGCTTTGTTTTTGTTGAACTCTAGAAGTAGCAGAAAAGTCACCCAGGGATAAAACACTGGATTTAAAAAATAATTGGCAGAACATGCTTTTTTTTAAAATAACATCCCAGTGTTTTATAACTTCTGCTATTTATAATTTATTGAAAGAAACAATAACCCAAGAGAACTTTTACTAATATGAATTATTTGTATTACAACAGTGTGTCTAGAGGTCCCAGCTGAACCAGGAACCCATTGTTTGAAGCATTATACAAACACACAAAAAGAAATGGTCCCTGCCTTGAAGAGCATCATCCAAATAGACAAGACCACACAATGCCTTAGGGCTTGTCTTCACGTACTGTGCCGCTGTAGTGCTTTAGTGAAGACACTACTATGCCGATGGGAGCGCTTCTCCTGTTGGTACAGTTAATCCACCTGTCATAAACAGATAGTTAAGGGTTAATGCCTCTTTTACCTGTAAAGGGTTAAGAAGTTCACCTAGCCTAGCTGACACCTGACCAGAGGAACCAATGGGAGGACCAGATGGTTCAAAGGGAAGGAGGAAAGTTCCCTTTGTCTGAAGAGTTTCACTTTGGACCGGAGTGGGAAAGCTCCAGAATTCAGCCTCTTATTAAGTAGTGAGTATTAGTGAAGGAAATAGGTTTATGTTTATTTCTTTGTAACCTGTCTTGTGCAATTAGAGGAATAGTCAAATTGGGTATTTTGGGTATTTTTTTGTGTGTAACTAAGGGTTTGCCCAGGGGAACATCCTCTGTGTTTGGAATCTGTTGTCTGTGAGAGTAGCTGGTATGCTAATCTCTCCCAGAGGGTTTTCTTTTACCTTTCCTTTCTTTAATTAAAAGCTTTTTTCTTAATACCGGATTGATTTTTCCTTGTTTTTAGATCCAAGGGGGTTGGATCTGGATCCACCAGGAGTTGGTGGAAGAAAGGAGGGGGGATGGTTAATTTCTCCTTGTTCTAAGATCCAAGGGGTTTGGATCTGTATTCACCAGGGAATTGGTGAAGAGTCTCCCAAGGCTACCCAGGGAAGGGAATTAGCACTTTGGGAGTGGTGGCAGCGGACCAGATCTAAGCTGGTAGTTAAGCTTAGAAGTTTCATGCAGGCCCCCACATTTGTACCCTAAAGTTCAGAGTGGGGAAGCAGCCTTGACACCACCTCTGTGAGGGGCAGTAGCTATGTCGATGGGAGAAGCTCTCCTGTTGGCACAATGCTGTCTGGACCAGGGGTTAGGTCAGTATAACTACATCGCTCGGGGTATGGATTTTTCACACCCCTGAGCAACGTAGTTATATCAATATGTTTGTAGTGTAGATGTGGCCTTAGTTTTCACCAGCGTGAGTGTAAATTCTAATGTGCACCAGCGTGTCATGAACTAACTGGCTTATGTGGACCCTCTGGCATGCACTAAAAGTCCCCCAATGAAATGGGACTACATTTCACATGCAAACAGTACTACATTAATGCGCACGATAGATCTTTTAGTACTTGCTCCATGGGCCAGTGAGCGTGCAACAAGCACAAAGGATGGGAAAGGAAACAAATGAAGTGACAAAACCCAAGTCTCCTACGTGTTAGTCCAGTGCCTTATGCTCTGGTACCACAGTGCCTCTTATCTATTCATAAAAATAGATAACTAGAAGAGAACAATAGGCATATAATCATCTCATACAGCTTTCTGATCTTTAGGATGAATGGAAATTAAGAGGAGACACCTATTCAAAACAGACATCAGGAAACGTCTTTTTATGCAAAGTACAATAAAAAGGCAAAATGACCTGCCATGAATGAGTTTGAGAGAAATATACTGTGGTCATTCATTAAACAATTATATGGAGTTGTACTAGAGTCCACTGCTGGGCGCCTTCAACTCCTATTGAAGTTAATGGGAGTTGAATGTGCTTAGCACTCTCCAGAATTAAAAAGGAACCAACCTTGCATTTCCACATGTTCTCTCTCTCTGTAATATAAACACACACACACACACACACACACACACACTCCTCAATTCCTGCTACTATTATAAACAGTTTTAACCTTCAAAACAAATGAGACCCATTGTAGGAGTTCTTTCCTGTAAATGCTCAGCTTTGCTTTTTATTTTGAGATACACCTATGCAAAACAATAGCTCAGCAGGTATGAACACAGCTAAACAATACCAAGAGTCCCTGTAGCTTCAGGTTTACATCCTGCTGACACTTTAACCAAAAAAATTGATAGATTACTAAATATACAGCATGTGTGTTTGTGTATAAACCTTACTATTCATATTATTACAGTGTTAGATATTCAGTCATAGCAAGACTGAGCCATACTTAGTAGTTATTAATTAAAATTTTATATTGGACTGATTACATGTGCTATTTCATATTTAAAATAACTGCAAATTACATTTAGAAGAATCCTTTAATATAACAATTTTATGTTTGGAAATCCCCTTGAGATTTCTTTAATTGACTCAAATAGGAGTCAGATATAAACATACATAGAACAAATCGTATTGTACTGTGCTTAAAACTTTTTTTTTTTTTTTTGCATGATCATACTACGTCTCTATAACAAATAAAATTAGGGCCTCATTCTCCCCCTCCTCATTAAGAGTCACATCCTGTTCCACTGAAGGCAATGGGAGCTTTACCACTGATGTCAATGGGTGCAGAGGCAGAATCAAGTCCTAAACCCATTTTATACTGGTGTAATTCCACGGCAATCAACAGAATTACAGTGATGTAAAACAAGATTAACAAAGTGAAAAAATTAAGATCCAAGTGTTTTCAAACCAGGTGAGATCTTATGACTGATTATCAGTCAGCTTGCCAAACATTTACTATTGAAAGGAGAAACACATTAAAGCGTCATCCATCAGTATGTTTCAAATATAAATTCTTTTTCAAGAGGTTATGAACATGTGACCCAGGATGAAATCTAGGTCCAAATGAAGCATTAAGTTGGCACAACTCTATTGTGGTCAATACAGAATCATATTTTACACTTAGGTGGAATTTAGCTCTTGGCACTCCAGATCTCAACCCGGTAGTGTCTTTTACATTTTTAAATAAATTTTTCAAATAAATTTTCTTTAGGTTTCAGTAGTACAAGACAATTGTTTTGAAGAAACCCATTTAAGGTTCTTAAATTGATTTTAATTTGTTTTTAAAATGAATGTGGCAGGCAGTCCATAATCTAATCACTGGTCAGGGCCGGCTCCAGCGTTTTTGCCACCCCAAGCAGCGAAAAAGAAAAAAAAAGCCATGATCGGCGGCACTTTGGCGGTAGCTGCTTCATTCTTCGGCGGCAATTCGGCAGCAGGTCCTTCCCTCCGAGAGGGGCCGCCCCATTGGCCGCCCCAAGCACCTGCTTGCTACGCTGGTGCCTGGAGCTGGCCCTGCCACCGGTCCCTTTTTCTTTTAAAGGAATTTAAAATAACTATTGTCAAGATTCTTAACTATGCATATATAATTACATATTTACATGAGAAACCGTTATTGTCTACCAAGAAAGTATTATTTAATAATTCCATACATTACCAGAAGAACCTAACACTTCCTGGAGTAAACGGGATATTTTAAAAACTGTCTAAATATGCACTTAGAATGATTGCTAGGTTATATACAGTTTAAAATCTAGGCTTAACAACAAACACCATTGAACTATAAGGGCTATCACCCCATCAAGAGTTCTGGAAACCTCATAAGCCACAAGAGCACAGCACGAGTGTCTTGTGCAGTCACTAGAACATAGAAATGGAATTATAGCTTTCTAATTCAATGCTTTCTTGGTTATCATTTTGCATAGTATGCGATCAGATGATTCACTGGCAGTTTTTCTCTATACTGCTGCTAGCATGAAGTCACATTGGCTGTAGTGGCCTTCCAACAAGTGAATGGCCTAGCAGTCTACCTGGGGTCACAAAATATCTACTCTCACTGCAGAGCCTCCTGATTCATAGGTGCAACATCACTCCAGTAAATTATTAGGGTTGTGTGCTATGAGGAAGGTTGTGGCTGCCTTTAAATTATGATCTTCCACACCCTCAAGTTTCATCCTGCATGTGCCATTGTATCATATACTCAAAAGCTATGTAATACCTAAAGAATAAGAGGGCAAGATTAAGTGTCAGTCTTAACTCTGAAATTCTTTGCTTTTGTTGACTTGTGGCTTTAGGGTGGCTGTAATAACAATGTTGATGAGTTGTGGAATGTTCACTTTTTCTTTTTATATTGTTAAATTAACACACAAATGATACCCCAAAGAAACATGAATTTACAGTCTACCTTGTCGACTGATCTTTTAGCTAATCTGATTATTTGTGTAAATATGTGTAAGAACTTCATACAGAGTGAGTAAATATGTATTTAAAGGGCATCCAATAGCATGGATAGTACTATTAATACACTACAAGGGAGGCAAGGTGGGAAACAGACAAGCAAGAGAACCTTTAATTTTCCTTTTCCAATATCTTTCAGTTCCCCTTCAAGCTATGATTTTTTTAAGGGTGAAAGCCTATCACTGGTCCTGCAAGCCCTGTGTCCCACCATTTCTCAGTTCCTGTAATCCTGTCACAATCCAGCATTTGTAACATTACAATTAACTTTCAGAGCTTCCTCCTGCAAACTTACTCAAGAAAATGATCCTATTAGCAATAGGCATACTTGTGGGTGTGAGTAAAGGGTTTGCTGATTTAGGGCCTTTATTGGTAACTGTGATGTCACAAATATTAGATTATGTAAAAGACATGACAAGATAGAGTGTAGAGGAGGGAGCTTTTATTTATACACAAAGAACCTGATCTTCCTTCCAATAAAGTCAATGGTAATTTTGCCCAAATTTGGTATTTTTAAGCCCCCTAGTCATAGGTGCTGGAATTAGGGGTTTTGGGGATCCGGTAGGCCCCTCCCCCCCCCGGCTTGAAGTGGTTTCCATCATAAACAAGGTTTACAGTTTGGTACAATGGGTCCCAGCACCCCCACTATACAAATTGTTCCAGCACTCCTGCCCCTAGTGATCAAACAGAAAACACAACATGATGCCAACACAACTGGACTAATTGCAAGAATAAAAGGTTGTAGGATCAGTGTGAGAGTAACAAAACAAATGGGGGGGGGGGGGAAACCTTACAGAAACAGTTTGAGGGATTATAAACAGTCAATTTTTAAAATTTTGTTTTATGAAAACATACCTTGACAATGTCATTATTAATTATTATTATTATTATGTATTCTCTTGTATGAAAAAAGACTAGAAATCCTTCATTTGGGCTCAAAACTGCAAATGCACATATGTAACTTGATTCACAAGTGTTTTTTGCAAGTCTGAGCACTTTGTCTGGTAAAAGATAGTATGCAAAACTAAGATTATGGGCCAAATACTGCACTCATCTCTCAGCCAAAACTCTGATTTTAAAGAGAGTTTTTCATGAGTAAGGATTACAGGATTTGACTTAGTATGATTAAATTCAGTGTGTTTAAATAGAGACACATGCAGAAATTGTAAGTATAAAGACTTTTAATATAGGTAGTTGTTGGGTTTGGAGAAGACCGAGTTTCAAAATAAGTATGTACAGGTAATGTAGAGAAACAAAACATTCTGCAACTAGCAAAACACAGGTGTGTGTGATTTTTTTTTTAATTATTAGAATTGGACTGTCACTCATAGTTCATATACTTCTACATGAGGCTCATTTGTGGTTGTGTGTACATATTTTCACAAAATGGATTTTGAATCCTATAGATGTTGATTTATTACAAGCTTTAGCTTATGATGTAAGTTAAAATTTAAAAAACTTTTTAAAGAAAAATTTCACACCCCATACATGAACTTACACATAACTAATCAGCATCCAGACGTACAGTTAAGTATGTCCCCATTTATGAAATCAGATCCACAAAGGTGGACTCCTCTGCTGATTTGTAGCCTGGCTGGGGCTCAGGATCACCGCATGAGTGGACCCGTGTGAATCCGATTGCCAGACTGGGGCCCATGCCAATAACTTTACTCAAGTGCTTAAACATTTTTAGGCTCCAGCCCGGAGTGAGAATCACTGTTCATAAAACACCAGCAGTATAATACCCTATTATCAAAATGGGCTATATGAATTACTGGTCATTTAAAGTTATTGATTCTGCAAAAGAAAAAAATAAATCTTGAACTCTTTAGGGCAAAAGAGCTTTAACGCACTGTGGATTATATTGCAATAGAGTGTTATGTGCATAAGCATACATATAAACAGACTTGCCACAAATTGGGTTAACAGTTGTCATATTGGGGTATGTATACCCCACAACCATTAACTTTTCATGGATTTATCACACAAAAAAACAAAAGCAAAACCCAAAACAATGCAAGAGTCATAAGCTTAGCTGAAAAAAGTGAACACTCATGGCACAAAATATTTTAATTAATGCTCTACTGTTTTCCATGTGAAACTACAAGCAGTTAAACTAATATCCTTAATGATACCATAAAAGTTTTTTGAATTTTTTTGTTTTATTTAACCCTTCTCCCCCCATACACACACACACACACACACACATTCTTCTGTAGTGGGGCATGTGTAAACATATCCTGGAGAAAACTTGCTTAGTAGCAGCCTGATCAAGGTAAAAGACCCTGACAGTTTGGGAGTAGTATATAGAGGACTATATTATCATTATCCTGGGTATGCTGAGTTCTCCTATATTGTTTAGAAAGGAAGAATAATGCAAGTATGCTATACATCAGTGGCTCTCAACCTTTCCAGACTACTGTACCCCTTTCAGGAGTCTGACTTGTCTTGTGTACAGTGTACCTCTAAGTTTCACTTCACTTAAAAACTATTTGCTTACAAAATCAGACACAAAAATACAAAAGTGTCGCAGCACACTATCACTGAAAAATTGCGTACTTTGTCATTTTTACCATAGAATTATAAAATAAATTGATTGGAATATAAATATTGTACTCGCAATTCAGTGTATAGTAGGAGTATATAGTGCAGTATAAACCCATCATTGTCTGTATGCAATTTTAGTTTGTACTGACTCTGCTAGTGCTTTTTATGTAGTCTGTTGTAAAGCTAGGCAAATATCTAGATTGAGTGGATGTATCCCCTGGAAGACTTCTACAGTACCCCCAGGGGTAAGTGTACCCCTGATTGAGAACCAGTCAGCTTTATATTGACGTGTGTTTCTGAAGAGTGACCTTTACTGTGCCAGCTGCCCTCTCCCCCGAGGGAGGAGGGGTGCGTGTGTGCCCACGCAGGGGTGCCCCAGCTGCCCTCTCCCCCGAGGGAGGAGGGGTGCGTGTGTGCCCACGCAGGGGTGCCCCAGCTGCCCTCTCCCCCGAGGGAGGAGGGGTGCGTGTGTGCCGACGCAGGGGTGCCCCAGCTGCCCTCTCCCCCGAGGGAGGAGGGGTACCTGTGTGCCCATGCAGGGGTGCCCCAGCTGCCCTCTCCCCCGAGGGAGGAGGGGTACCTGTGTGCCCACCCAGGGGTGCCCCAGCTGCCCTCTCCCCCGAGGGAGGAGGGGTACCTGTGTGCCCACCCAGGGGTGCCCCAGCTGCCCGAGGAGGGGATTGCCCCTTGGACTGGGTTATGTCGCTGACTCCCTGAGCGCCCCCTTTCGCCGCGGCCCGGCCCTACTCACCTTGTAGGTGCTCTCTGTCAGCTTGTTCACCTCTTCGGGATCCCGAGACATCGTGGACACGGCGGCCGCGCCTCAGGCAGGAGAGAAGGGGTCACGGCGGCGGCGGCTCCGGAGAAGCCGGCAGAGAGGCCGAGGGGGCCGGCGGGAAAAAACTTTCTCCTCGGGGAGCTGCTCCGCTGCCCCTCACGCGGGGCCCCGCTCTCCGCCCGGCCGCCGCCCCAGAAAAGTCCCGGCAGAGACGGCTCCGCTGCCACCTTCGCCCAAACTGTCAAACTTGTGGAGCCAGCCAGCCCAGCCCGGAGGCGCTCCCGGGGCGGAGCCTGCGAGGTGGGGCCGTCTGACGCGGCAGGGCCTGCTGGCCGGGCGGGGCGAGGCCTCCCGGGAGCGGGGGTGGGTAGGGCAGGCGGCTCCACTCTCTTACCTGAGCAGCAGCCCATCCCCTCCCCTCCCCTCCCCTCATGCTCGGCCCCGGGGAGCTTCGAGCTGCTCTATGGCGCGGTGACAGGGTGTCGTGTGACATGGCACCACCACAGCGAAGGGCTACGAACAGCTCTGCCAGGCGAGCTCCCCTCGGGGCACACAACACGTCAAGGCCACTCAGAGGTGGTGCCATGGGCCTTCTGGCTGGGTGTGGCTATGTGCCCCGTCGCTGCAGTATTTGAGCACCTCAGGAAGGTTAATGGCCTTATCCTCACAGCACTTAGGAGGTAGGGAAGGGTTTTACTGCCTCCCCCCACCTGTGGTATTGAGGCACAAAGAGAGTGAGTTGCTTGCCCCATAGTCACCCAGGCCTGGCATTAAACCCAGATCTCCTGAGTCCCAGTCCTGTGCCTTACCAACAGGGACCCCCCCCCCCATGTCCCTGAGACCTGAGTTAAGTTTAGGGCTGTGCAAAGACTGCAGTGGTACATGATACCCTCCTCCACCCATAGCTAAGGAAAATTGGCAGCAATAAAGGGAGCTTTTTCAAAACAGAAAGAAGATGAAAGGGGTGAGAGGGTTGGGGGTTTATTGCAGAAGCTTTCTGCAGAGTGGATGGGATTAAGACACTGGCATCTACTTTAGGCACATTTCTTCTTTAAACAGCTACGCCTCACTCTCCACAATGACGTTATTCGAGGGCTAACTTGAGGGAAGAAGGTTTGGAACAGTCTACAAATATTTACAGTGTGTAAACATCAAGGATGGAGAAGAATATTAGAATCATAAAAAGTAATTGGAAGTTGTGAGATGAAATTCAGATTAGGGTAGTACCAGGAAAATCTTCCTGATAGAGCAATGTAAACTCCCTCACAAGAGAAGTGACATAAACCCCATAGCCTTGGACATTTAAAACTATGAATTTTGGTGGGGCTCATTGGTCTCAAGAGTGATTTTCATGTCCCTGAAGCTTGCTCAGACCCTTCTATAGTAGTTTAGACTGCAGACTCAGTCTCATTCCAAGCCTCTCTTCCTAAAAATGACTTTCTAAAAATGATGTTCCGAATTAGAGTTTGTTTTCAAGCTTAACAGCTTGTTTTAATTAAGAAAAACTTGTTAATTTCCCCCCATCTCTCTCTCTTTAAATGTTGGGCTTCCCCATCCGGTATTGTCTCCTTGTTTTTCATGCCATCTTGTTGCTGTGGTGAGATCACAAGAGGCAAACAACAAGAATTGGACTTCGAACAGAAAGGCAAATGGACTCTGATGTGGGAGAAGACTGTTATCAGGTTTCAGGAGTTGTAAAACAAATTGTTCTCAAGGTGTTTATGCCTTTAATTCTTTAATTCTTCCTGCTCGGAAACAGTGAGCTGTGAGAGCATTATCATGAATACAGCTAACATGGCATGCACAGAAGCAGGTTTATGGGGCATTTCCCACCCTTCCAAGCAAAGTCTTCTCAAGCCTCCGGAATTTATTGTATTGATAGCATTTCTGGAACATACAGTTTACAGTACTGTCCTGATAACTGTTCTTAATAATTTTGGGTCCAATTCTGCAACCTTTACTCACACTGAGTGGTACAAGCAGTATGTACAAGAAGTTCAATTAAAGTAACCTAATGCGGCTATTTGTGTGAATAAGGGTGACGAATCAGACCATTTATTTCTATACCTTTTTATAACATCTTTCAGCCTGCTGGATTTCAAAATGCTTTGCAACTGGAGAACCACATTCTATCTAACTGCTCCATGGGTGTTCAAAGCAGGTGCACGGATGAAAGGGTGCAGAGAAGCCCCCCACCTTGCATCCTGGCACAGCCGCCAGGGGGTGCAAGTCACCGCAAAGGAGATGGAAATGAGGCCATGGTTCCCTTTCCTCATATTGCATCAGCCATTGGAACTGGTACGTACGTGGGAGGAAATATGCTGTACCCCTAAAAGAGTGTAGCAGTGATTCCACTATCCTTGTACACTGTGGAGCTCCAGGAGGCTCTCTACAGTCAAAGTGAGTCTGTACCTAATTAGAATCATAGCATGAGAGAGCCCTGATATATAAATTAGCTGTACATGTAGGTCCTGATTCTCATTTACATTTAAGGCCCCTTTACACCACTCTGGCAGAATCTGGCTCACAGGGTTTACTTCATGTACTACTCAAGTGCAACCACTTTTAGGTTACAGCTACACTCCAGCAGCAGATATGATTTGCAGGTCATGTAGATATACCCATACTAGCTGTAATCTAGCCAGCTTGCTAAAAATAGAAGTGAGGATGGGCAGGTGTGGGCTTCAGCATTGGTTGCACAAGTGAGCAAATACTAGGGGGGATCAAGCAAGCAGACTTCTGCAGCCCTTGCTGAAGCCCAAACTCATGTCTATTTTTAGCAAGCTAGCAGATTACAGCTAGCAAAAGTACATCTAGCTGCAAATCACAGCTAGGGCTGCAGTGTAGATGTACCCTTGGGGTGATAGACAGCAATAACATACAGCCACACTACACAACAGCTTAAGGCATGAAGTATAGAATACCATGTCCAACCCCCCAGCAACCCCCCCCCAACCTTGTAGGAGGGATTTAGATTGGCTGTATTATAATAATAACATGACTTTATTTATATATGTTTACATTCAGTATGGGCTTTTAAAATTTTATGATTCTCAGCACAACCTCATTACATTCACTGGAGGATGAAGAAGGCATTGCTATCTAGGACCAGAGCGATCAATTCTGGAAAGGCTTCTCTTGTGATCCTTGTGCTTACCCTCAACATTCACCAGTAGGTTGCATTGTTGTCCACTGATAAAAATGTCTGCATGTAACAGAGAATAAAGGGATGGTTTTGGGCAGCTGCATCCAAACTTCAGATGGCTCACTTGCTACTGAAATACTGTATCCACAGAACAGGTATAGCTTGAGCAGCAATTGTGAAAGCTTCATTGAGAATTTGTCAGCTTGTCACCGTTTTTTAAGTGTAAGGGGGAAGTGTTAGAATTCATGTCTATTGAAAAAAAATTGAATTTATCCTATTAAGCAAATATATGGAATTCCTAAAAATTAATTAAATTGAATACTTACTTTTTTGAAAATGTCCTACATGTCATTGACAAACAAATATACCTTTAAAAACTATTTAAGCATATTGTGATCCATTCATTTCAGCTCATCATTAAATCTTCAACATGTGTTTTACACAGATAAATACAACTGTTAGTAATTACACAAATTACTGTTAAGCAGTAATGGCATATGCATGGTAGAGCCAGCTGTGGCTTATTTCATTCCCTATGGTCATTAGCAGGCATTTAGCTTAATTAAGAAAAAATGTACACAGCACTTTAATTTGTAATATGAAGTGATATTCAAAGTCTACAGCCAGAATAACATTTTCCAATCTAGAATTTAAAGGGACTTTCTCAACCTCATTGTTTTAAATATTGACTAGTTTAAAAAAAAGTTCTCTTTCCAACCTTTTGAACTATATATTTTAAATTAAAAAAAAAAATCTTTAAAAGGTTTTCTCCACCTCTGTTCATGCTTACAAGGATCATTTCAGGTAGTTTCTCCTCTACTGGCTGTACAGGGAAACAATGAAACTTACTATGTTCAAACTGCTGTTAAATGAAAAATAAATACACTTTTTGTAGGACCCACTGAGCATAATGAGTCTGATTCTACTCTCACATTAGTTGTATACCTTAGTTCAGAGGAGTTACTCCATTTTTAAACTGATAACAAGTATGGGCAAAATTAGCCCCCATACGTCCCCTGATGTCATTCCCATGAGCGGGATTTTCATGGTGAGTGGAACATGGGGCAGTCTAACTGTGACTTATGGCTCAATCCTGCGAGATGTTGAGCAACATGGCCCTGATCCAACACAGCATTTAAACACAGGCTTAACGTTAAGCATATAAGTAGTCTCATTGGCTTCTTGGGAAAAGGAGAATTTCAAGCAGCTGCAGAATGCTTTTTATAATCACAGGTGATAGGGCTACTTCTTCCCACATACCCTTTAAATGGGGACATGCTGTCATGACTTTGTAGCCTAGAAAGCTACATTTTTGTTCAGGTAAGACTCTTTGGTCTATTTTTAGTCAGTTTTTGGACACCTGTGTTGTTGATACCTTAGTGGTCTCCAGCAGCAAGTTACTATGGCAATATAAAGAGGAATGATAACCTATTGATTTCGCCATTGTGATATCTTTTTTTCAGATTGGAAATATGTGTTATCCTGAACATTGAGGGTGAGTTTTTCTCTAAGAGATATTTTTTGTACTTGCTCAAGACACCTCAAGTTATTTAATTTCCCCAGGATTGAGGCACTTTGACAGGGCAAACTGGTGGCTGTTGCCCTAGCACCGCAGATCCTGAGCAGATCTGCTGGTAACTGAAAGTCTTAATTTTCCAGAAGTGTTAAACCAGTACCTTATACAAGCACTGGTTTCTTATCAATAGATGGATAGATTTTTGCGTCCTTTATTTTATCAGCTGTAACCACTAGATGGCAAGCATGCTATACATAACAGAACCAAATATGATTTTTATATAATGCTCAAAGTGCTTTACAAATTAACACGGTAGATACTGGTAGTAAGCAAATGGAGCAGCCATTATGTTGCTCACACACAGCCTTGAACTTTTTTCCTTGAGAGACAAAACATTGTTAGGATGCTGATATCACGTGTGTCTAAAAAGTACCTTGGGATTTTTAACTTTCCCCTGGAGGTTAACCATGGATAGCAAGTCCAAGTCCTGCTTAGGGACTTGACCTTCCAGACTTCTAGGCTACTGACAGTGTGAATGCTGCCGTATAAGCCATGCCAATAACATACTATTTAGAATAAGTATATGTTCATTCTTCCCTTTTGTAATCTATCAAATGGAGGATTAGCTATCCAACAACATGTTCTTTGTTCCAAAGGGATAAACTGTTGTTGCCTGAAGGAAAATGTAGAGTATTATAGCTAAAGGCAGGATACACATTATGCTGCTCTTACTACTTCTAACTGTTTGGCTATTAAATTAGAGTTATTATTATTATTTTATTAATTGTTTGAAATGTAGTATGTTATAGGCCCCAATTAGGGATTGATTCCCCTATTATTCTAAGCACTGTACACACACACACACACACACACACACAGAAAAGACAGTACCTTGTAGTTATCTTAAAAGGACTCTACATACATTTGGGCTCTGTTAATCTTAACTCTTATTTTAAAGTGGTATCAAATAAACAATGAATATCAGGGTATTTGTTCTAGCATTTTCTGCTTATAAAAGTAGCAAATCTTGTAAATCCTTCTTTTGGGGAGGCAGGGGGGTAATCAAATACTTTTCACAGTAAAAGTATCCCTTGGTTTCACTTCAATAACAAAGCCTCCAAGGAACCATTCAATGTCACTTTTTGCAATCAGTGGGTCCGAAATGAGCCCTGTCCGAAGTGTGGACAGAAGTTTGAGTTTTAAAGTTCATTCAGAAAAGCCATGTGAAAAGATAAAAGCAAGGACTATCCTCATCTGAAAACTTGCAGGCACAACATAGGATGCTGCTGCGCACGCACTTTGAACAGCTACACTAGCACTGGTATACTCGACTGCTGAATATTGCACTCCAGTCTGGGCACGCATCTCAGATACCAAATCTCTGGACACGCAGCTTAATGTCACAATTGGAATCATAACTGGAACATTAAACTCAATACCCATTCAATGGCTGTCCACTCTAGCACATATACCCCCACTCAGTATTTGGAGGAAGACACACAGATCATGAGTACAACTGAACCATGGCCAAACTGAACTTACCAATTCATGAGGCCCTTCAGAATCTTTCAAAGACATGCTTGAAATCTCGCAAGTCTTTTTAGGGGTTGGGCTATAGCTCTTAAAGCATTCTCATTCAATCCTGAGGTAAGAAAATTATTTCCTGAGGGAAAGAATTCTGGGATAATGCTAATGTCCCAAACAAACACCAGATTACTGACCCTACAAAAGAATGCACAGGCTTCGGCATATACCAGAAACATCAGAATGTAAGAACATAAGAACGGCCATACTGGGTCAGACCAAAGATCCATCTAGCCCAGTATCCTGTCTTCCAACAGTGGCCAATGCCAGGTGCCCCAAACCATTTCAGAACATTGCATGACAGACGCTGTCATCTCTTATACCTCTGGCAGATGAAAGACAATGCACAATGTGACTGTGGACATCAGTCACAAACTATGAACCACATTGTAAATTGGTGCCCCCCTTTGATCGTTCGTCAGTGCATCTCAGATTTACACCAAGCCACTTCTGAAGCTACTCACTGGCTCATTAATCTGGACTTGGTTATTTGAACATTGCTAATCACCTCTCTCGCCCAGTGGTGCAGTCCTAAATCTGAAGGTACCAGAATGCCACTAAAATATAAATTTTTCTTCAACAAGAATTATGTGGTAGAAGCATGAGGGCTGGAGCCAGGCTCTCAGGGCAGCTTCCTGTCTGCCCTGGGCTATAAATCTGGGGCTGGAGCCCCGCTCTTCCAGTCCCGTTCTGGCTCTTAGAAACACTACTGTTTCCCCAAGCTGCTGGCATGGTGCTGGGCCAGCCAGGGTCCGCTGACTCTGTGAAAGTTTGTATCCCCAGCCAGAGGAACCCTGGAGTGGGGACATGGGAGCCTCAGCCCCACAGACAGCACAGCTAAGTGGAGCCTGCTCAGGACCAATACTGGGGCCCAGTGCTTTGCAGCCTTTAGTGAGAGGGATCCCAAGGTGCCTTGGGCATGCAAACCCCTCGGTAGTGGGGCCAACTCAACAGGATGTGGTTACCCAGAGGGTTTGGCCACAGCCTGCAGGGAGATGCTGCAGGTCCAGCTCTTCTAGGAACCCTCTCCTCTGTGCCAAGAGAAGGGGCTGAACAAAGTAGCAGTAATGGCTATGGAGCATGCTGTGGAGCATCCAGGTCCCTCTGGAGCCCACCGGGCTATCCCCAGGCACTGCCCAAACAAATTACATATCATAACATAGAATATCATATGTACAGTCTATCCAGTGTTCATATAATATATTATGATATGTATTTTGTTTGGGCAGTGCCCACTAAATCTTTAAACCCTCTTTAAATGTTTTAAAAGTACAGTTAGCAACTTTGAAATCTCCATTAACATTTATGGGAGTTGCATGTATATTTCAAAAGGGAAATATAAAATGAATTCTGATAAATATCTATGAATACAAGGTAGAAATTCCAGTGACTAGATGGATTTAGCATCTACTCTGCAAGTGTGTTTAGTGTTAAAATGCTCTGGACCAAATTTTGCCATCAATGTTCAGGCAACAGTTCCCATTGCCTTAACTGGGGCTACATATGTGCATCAAAATACAGGTTTTGGCCTTGTGTAAAAAAGTGAATGCTTTAGCTCTTGGTGAACTTTTAGGCTACACTCTGCCCTCTGCTACATCCTTGCAACCTCATTGAAGTCAGTGGCAATAACTGAGGGCAGAATTTAACCCTTAATTTTTAATAGGACTTATTCTGTATATTAACCATTAACGATCACTTTTCAAACATGAACTAATTAATCATCACAACACCCTCTTCTGTGATGTGAATAAGTATTACTTTAAAAAGACCATTTAAGTTGGAAAGACAAGCACCCAAAAGTTAGCAAATGCCAGAATGAAGGTCAACCATACAACTTTACTTCGTTTCCCTTGGCCATGTATATTATGATACAGTTTGTAATTACATGACCCATGTCACAGGCCCCCCAGGACTGCACACTGTAGCCACGGAAAGGTGTTCTTGAGCAAGGTCATCCCTGGGTTTTAGTGGTACCAGGATCTGGGTGGATAACTTCCATCCTATGCTTCCTGAAGGTGAACGTGGCTTTTCTGTCTAGGAGAAGTCCCTGTCAAAACTTCACCTGATTTTTATCTACTGTATCAAACAATAAGGCTACTTAAATAAGAACTGGCTCTAATTTGACTAGGGAGAACACAATGATCCCACACGATCTGTACATTTTTTCTTTTCGTATTCCTTAAATCCTGCTCAGATGCTACCACTTGCTTATGATTTATACAGAAATGTTTTAGAAACAGCAGATGGACCCTTGGTAAGCCCCAGACAGAACAGCCCAAAAGGCTTTTTCTAAGAACATATTTTGTTGTTGAGCTCTGCTAGCCAGGTTCTTGTTGCATTACACAATACCCAGTGAAGCTACTTACAGAAAATGTTATGATCTCCTTCTGCATGGGGAAAGCAGTGGAACAGGTTTCTACACCCTGCAAACAATACACTGAAACTTGTTTTGCTTCAGTCTTCAGAGGACAGCAGATAGCCAGTTCCCACATTTATCTTTTGTTTCTGTTATTTCTCTCTTAACACAAAATGTTGGAGAGTAAGAAACATGAAGTGTTAGAGCTAATTCTGCTCTCAGTTACATCACTGCTAATCAGGAACAATTCCACTTAAGTCACTTTGAGTTCCTTCGGATTTACAGCAGCATTACTGAAAAAATTTGGGCCTAGTGCACCATGTTTTTTTGCTTTTCCCTTTGAAACTGATCAGCTCTCTGAAGAATACTGTGGTCAAGCCTATTGACTTTCTAAGGAATCAGAAGAGAATGAAGATTACTCTTGTAAATCCTAGGAGCCGAATTCTTCTCTTGCATAATTTAACTGAAATCGTGAGAGTTACACCATGGATGAAATTGTCCCTCTGTGTTTTGAGGAGACCCAACTTGCTGTTTTCCCGTGTTGTCCATATAGAGACAATGATCGATATTACCATTTCAGTTCAAGGGATGAGGGCTGTTCAAAATAACTAGACACCCTGGAACCCTATGTTCAAGTCCAGCTTTTGGATCCAACTGCAGGAAATATGTTGACTTCCATGCAGTTTACTAGGTCTCTGATCCAAAGCTCATTGAAGTGAATAGGAAGACATCAATGGGGTTTGGAATAGACCCCATATGTGAATCTTCTGGATGATACTATAAATACTGAAACTCTTTTACATATACTGTATAAGATTCATATTATCCACCAGCATCCATAATGGTGGATTTTCGCTTAAGTATCATTATACATGAAAGTCAGGGCTGTTCTGTACATTCAAGGGGAACTCAGTGAGTGCCTTATTCTTTTAATTTGTCTTGAGCTTTCAGTAACATCAAAAGCTATTTTAAGGGAAAACAAGTCTCCAGAACTCTCTGCTACACTAATGGAATAGTATTCAGAGAACATCAATTGACATATATGTTCTCCTCCACTCATTCTGAAATGTCAACAGGCAGGTATTGAACATTCCACATTTTCATTATCTACTGAACATCAATCAGTTGAATATACTGTATGGATAGATGGGATGTTTTTGTGAAGTTATTTTCCATTAGCATCAAGCAAGGTACATGTTTTTCCAGCTTAGATCATACATAAAGTCATAGGAATTGTTCCCTGCCCACGTCATTACTATTATAGTGCTACCTAGCAACTAAAAGTAAAAAAGCATCTTACAGGGAAGAGTTGGGCCTGAGCTGCTAAATTCGGGTTTGAATTTGGATCTGAATTTTCCCAGAGTTCAGGGTTGTTTGGATCTGAAATTTTTGGTTTCAGAGTCATCTCTTCTCACATTATTTTACTAACAGAGCCAACTACAAACTGTGGATACTCTGTATACAACGTTCACAGAATAAAGGGACACTCAAAACAGAGGATGGTGAAAATGGAACAAAGTGTTACCATATTTATCCACTGAATATAAAAATGAAGGTCCAGGGCTTCCCCTTGCTTGGAAGACAAACAGAGGGAGTGAAAATGTAATGTCCCCAATGTAGAGAGTTTCTTCTGATCAACCTACTGGAGAGCACCCTCTCCCTGCAAAATTAACACCTCCTAAAATTTGTGACTCCTCCAAAATCATTTTCACTTCTTTTCTGGGATTGCAGTGACCTTGCAGAAATGTAACATGACCTGAATAACTCACATTCCAATTATACAAGATAATCCAGATTCAAAAACGGAGCACATCATTGTGTAGCTCTTACTTTTCTTAAAGTGTGTGAAAATTTGTGTTTCAAGCTGCATGAACAACAGAATAGGGCAGTTAGGTCTCCAAGATGCTTAACACACCTATGGTACGTACAATGGAGTGAAATAAGCCTGGGGTGGCATCTTTCCCACTACTGTCTCTTGTTTTTTTTTTTACTTAAGTCAGGCTCTTAGGGTACTAGTCTCATTTTGATGCCTGCAGATTTATTCATATAACTCCCCATGCATCAACATGAGAATAAAATACGTGCACTCTAGAGAAAATAATTAAATGAATCACTAAAGCATAAAATGCTCAAGTTAAAATGCTTAAATATTCCATTTGATGCAGCTATATATGACAATGTAATTTTCATCAGCCCAAAATAAGGATTCAGAATCCTCTTAGTCAGGCGGCTCCGATTTTCATCACCATTAAGAGGAATTGCACTGAAGAGAAGATACCAATGTAGTATTAATGCTACTGTCTGGGATGCTGCAATGTCCACTAGGTTTCTGAACATGCCCATGTAGTTGAGAGAAGGTGTTATCCTTATAAAATTACAAATAATTACCTTGGTCAGTGAAGTAGCACTATTGTAGCATGCAGACCTTTCTGTAGAAATTGTGCTACCTTTTTATAAGGTATCTGCGGTAGGATAGGAACTTTAAATTATTGGCTGACCAGGTACCAGAGCAAAAAGTTACTGAAAGATGTAGCTATGATAACCCAGCATAAGTACACTAGTTGGCAAAGAAGGAGATGAGCTAATAGCCAAGTACAAGCAGTTGTGAAGCAATTCATACACTTTTCATATTCTATATGAATTTTACAGCTATTGTGGGACTGAAAACTGTTTTTCTTTCCTCTAACACAGTGATTCTCAAACTGTGGGTTGGGACCCCAAAGTGGGTCGTGGCTCCATTTTAATGGGGTCGCCAGGGTTGGCATTAGACTTGCTGGGGCCTGGGGCCAAAGCCCCACCGCTGGGGGTCAAAGCCGAAGCCCTCGGGCTTTAGCCCTGGCTGGCAGGGCTCAGGTTACAGGCCCCCTGCCTGGGGCTGAATCTCTTGGGCTTTGGCTTCCCCTCCCTCCCCCCCGAGTGGCAGGACTCTGGCAGGCTCAGGCTTCGGTCCCCACTCCTGGGGTCATGTAGTAATTTTTGTTGTCAGAAGGTGGTCGCGGTGCAATGAAGTTTGAGAACCCCTGCTCTAACAGAAGGAACCAGCATGAGAATGAGCCAAAAGACCTAAGCCCCAGAGGCATATGGCATTGTGGTACCCACCTCTTCAGACCCATATGCCTCTTTGTTCCTCTTCCTCCTACTTCTCAAAAACCTAATGGTGACATTTGGAAAATATGCCCCTTAACCTCTCTGTGCCTAAATTTAATCATGTAAAAATGGGTACAGTAATATTTATTACCTAGCAGGCTGGGTGCTGTGAAGTTCATTAATTAATATATGTGAAGTGCTTTGATATCCTCTAATAAAAGGTGCTATGTAAGAGTAAAAGATTATTCTGATGCCAAGAAATGCAGAGAAAACTGGGACTCCTTTCTTAAGCTTACAACTTCGTACTGAAGATGATTTTTGAAGCATCAGTTTGAATCTGAGTCACAACCTTAATATTATTTAAATAAATACATTTTTTTCTATTTATAATAGAATAAGTCAAAGGATTCTGGGGTCCCCACTGTCCTAATATTCAAAGTCCTCCCTGGAACTGGCCATGACTGAGAGATCACAATCTATGATCAAAACCTACGGTGACAGTTGTGTCCAACTGGAATTGCAACACTGTCCACAAAAGCAGGGAGACCGAGAGCTGGATCAGGACCTAAATGCAAAACTTATCTCTTTGAATTAACTTTCCTTTATGAACACAACCAAAACATAAAATACACACAAATCATGTATCTTACTACTGCTAACTGGGAAGGAAAGGAGAGAGAGATTGTTATATCTTTCTAATTGTTAGGAGGCATTCACATACCATGGTGGTGGGAGTCAGAGAAAAATGTAGATACATTATAAAGAAAATGTTACTGAGTTAACATAATGTTTATATCTATTCTGACAAGCTGGATTTTTATGGTTTGGCTCACAGAGGAAAATGATAAATAGATTAAGCTACAGCACATTGTTGATTCACACTTCCTCTTATACCAAGTCTCTATATAATAGAGATTTTGAACAGATTCTACACTCCTTCAGTTTCACAGCTAGAATCAATTTAGCAGATCCACACAAAGTGTGAGAAACTAATAAGCTTTTTTCATCTTTAAAGTAGCTTTTGCGTCATTCTGTCCATTTCCCACCCAAAAAATTTCTCACCTTGACGCAGACGATGGGCTTTAGGTTAGAGAAATCTAATGTTAATTAACATTTGTGGTCATGGTGAGTTGTGCAAATGTAACTTTAGTACTGAAGAAAATTGATATGCCAACATTAATCTAAAATACAGAAGATAAAGGCCTGTTTGAAGGATATCCTTTCCTTCAGAAAGAGGAAATCCCTTGATTTAACCGAGAAGCAAAATAAATGGACCTTTTGGCACCCAGAAAGATAATCTTTATTTTTAAGTGTATAATAATTGAAATAACAATGGACATAATTTGAACAGAAATTGAAAAAGGTATTTCAATAGTTGTTGTAGGTTGGTAATATTTTCATATAACTAAAGATGTGTTGTAATAATAAAAAGTGGTGAAAGGAATTATTTCCCAGCCCTTTTCCAAGATGAAAACAATAAACAGATTATACTCCATCTAACTGTGAGGCACTTTGACTTATGCACGTACTTAATACAATGGTCCTCTGGATGTGTTCAGGAGAATACCTCCACAGAACTTATTGTAGAATCAGGGCCAAGTCAGTGGTAGAGTGTCAAGCTCTAGACCACATTATCTCCTACTCTTCACATTATTTAAGTATAGTTTTTATTTTCTCGTTTTTTTACAGGGGAAAAAATGTAATAAGATCTTTAAAATTTCTAAAACAAGCATTTCTTTAATCTGAAAAAAATATTCCAAGACTAACAACATTTTTTGTTTAGTAACTTATTTATTCTTGCAGGCATAGTCTTTTTATTGCTGTGGTTGTATTCCAGGATTAGACGGATGGAGCATAGTGTGAATTCAATGCAGTAGTCCGTTGAGGGCAGCCATAAAGTCAGCGCAATACAAGGACACGGATGGCTACTTAAAGTATGGGCAAAGGCCCGGCGTGATATAAAAGGGTACAATCCAGGTTAATGATCAGCTGTGTCACCTCTGCCCTCTTATCTGGGATGGCCTTTACAATTCTTTCCTGCTGTAGCCTCCAACCAGATTGCTCACAAACAACTTCTAGCATGCAAGTCACTCCCAGCTATGTCTCTGTGTGTGCTGCAGCCAGCCAGCCAGCCACACCTTGGCTCTTACTAGCTTTGGTTATACGGCAGGTTGATCCCAATACACTCCCACTCTTAGATTTTCTTCCCAGAAATAAATGTCCTGTACTGCCCAGCCCTTTCCTGGATAGTACAAGTTTATATGAAGTCTGTTATTTCTTTAATATAAATAATATACACACAACTTTCCACCACATATGGAGTGTCCCAAACACTTCAATTTAAACACACCAGGTTAGATAAAACAATAAAACAAGTTTATTAACTACAAAGAGAGAGATTTTAAGTGAGTACAAGTAATAATGCATAAAAGTCAGAAATAGTTACAAGAAAATAAAGTTAAAACACTATTAGTGCCTAACTTAACAAACTATATCATATTCAAGCACGTTTTCTTACCATCTGCTTTCTGCAGTCTCACTGACCAAACCCTCTAGGTCAGGACCCCTTCTCCCAGAATCCAAAGAAGGTTTCCTCTGTTGCTTCAGGTGCATAGCATCGATAGGCAGGGAGAGAGAGATAGGGGTGCCTTGGGGTGTTTGTCCTTCCTTTCAATAGTGTCAACACCCCTTTTGAAAAATATCTCCAGATGGGTACCAGCACACAAAAAATCTATGTGGAAGGATGTTCCCTGCTTCTGTTTTCTCACCTGTTTGAGCTTCCTTTGTCTCCTCTTCCTGCTTGATGACTGTTTACTGCTTAAATGCAAATTAAGCAGAGCACACATTCCTTTGTTTAGGACAGACCTGTTTGCCAGCCTCAGTTTCAAACATGTGTTAAGAACACCATACAGTGGAATCTTATAACTTTATCAGGGAGATACTGATCATCAAATTATGAGTTTTCAAAAGATACTTTACAAGGCATACTTTGTACAAAGATTATTACAGTAGTGTGCAGGGTGTGAATACAGGGGTATCTGTCACACTCAGATCCTGCAAACACTTACATACGTGTTCAGCTTTACTACCGACTATTTAAGGTAGTAAATTTAAGCACATATATATATGTTTGCAGGATTTGGGACAAAGTGCAAAGTTCAGACCAACAATGAGAGGCAGCAACTCAAAGTGTAAGCAGGACAAGAAAAATAAAGAATAAATGAAGTGTGCAGTAGATAGTAACAAGAATATGTATAATATGTTTATTTCCACTGTAAATGTTTATTTGTATGTTTATTTTCTTGCTCTGCTTCTTCAGGTCTCCTACTTGCTCTCACCATTGCACTTTGTTTATTCTATAAGCAGGCACTTGTGTGAATATGTATTATTATTACTGCGGTTGTGTGAATTAAGCAGGGCTAGATTTGGGAAGGGGTTTACAAACTGAACCTACAAGTTGGTGGGGTGGAATTGGAAATGAGCACACCCTTGGAGATTTAAGTTCGGTTGGCTTGAAAGTCAAAGGGAAACCTCTCTTTCCTCACATTAAGGCTAAGCACCCCCTTCCAACCTTGGATAACACAAGGGAAGCTGGCTTTGAACTGAGCGAACAACCTCAGGCCACGTTTACCAGTCTTCCTCCAGAATGGGCTGAACTTCAGAAATCCACTCAACCTTGAAGAACCCTGGTCTTAGTTTAAGTGGGTATGAAGTTCAGTGTGAATATTTTATCCAGCTCCAGTTACTGGATATCAGGAATTTAAGAATATAACTTTTAGCATAGAGCAGAACTATACAAGTTTTCTTTTTTACATATTCTAATTACATAATACTAGATAGCTTATATAGCATCTGTCAACCTGATATCCCGATGAATCAATTTCTAAACAGGCTCCTGTAATGTTTATGGGTTTTTGCTGGGTTAATGCTTTTCACTGTTGTTGACCAGTGTGTAGGCATCTGTGCCACATCATGAGAGATTATTACCTATTCTGTGGGGCATATTTTGTCTAGGAAAACGGTATTTTGTATTACCATAGCTATTGGAAGTTTCAGTAAACATGTTTTAAAACGTGCTACCTGCGTACAGAAGAGATGATTTAATGCTTCATTATTTTTTATAAATACTGAAATGTATATTCTTCCTTTGATAAGATGCAAAGGTTCTGCACCACAACCAGCATGTAGGTAGTTAACTCCCTACTAATCCAGTCTGTTTCCCACACATGAACATGCAGGCCTATCTGGACATCTTTCTAGGACTCCTGATTGAGTGAAAAGAGCCCCCACCTGTGTACAATTATTAGAGAATGGTGTGATCTGAATCAGGAAGCTTTATAAAGGAGTTTCCTCTGCAGTTAGTAGATGGTAGTTGTACCCCTCCCTTCCCCCCCCAAAAGAAAATAAATCTGCTCTGATTTGTAGCTCTGTTGACCTTCATGCATGAGGCTAAAAGAAGAATTTAGTTCCATGTGAGATGAAATACCTAAATGAATGATTTATCTGAGAATGATTTTTTTGTATTTCAATTAATATAAGAAACATCTCAAAACAAAAATGTGCCTGCTGACCAAGAGAATGTCTTGAAAAGGAAGTAAAAATCTATTATATAAATATAGCTGTTCTCCAGTCTAGTGCTATTATAGCTACTGGTGAGACTCATTTACTGTAGATTATTATAATTCTCTCTTTCAGATGAGAGACTGTTATCCAGTGTCATTGCAATTTGTGGGATAACTTGGCTCATCATCCATTTATTCATATTAACTTAGAAACACTGCAATAGTGACAATAGAATTGGTAAAATAATTCTTTGTGCTTCCCCAGTGCCTTTTATCCAATGATATTAAAGCTCTTAATGAAAATCTTAGTCTCACAATGCTTTTATTAGATAGGAAAATATTATATTGTTTTTCATATAGATATACTGAGAAACAGAGAGAGAGTAAGCAACTTATGCAACAAGCTGGTGCTAAGGCAGGAATGGAACCTGTAAGTCCTGACTCCTTGTCCTATGCTTTAACCACTGGAAACACTATTGTGTACTTTGTTATGGTAGAAGGTCTGACTCACCAAAGGAAATACTCATATGATAATATGTAGGTTAGGAAAAAGTGCATATTTTTCAAAAGTTACTATTTTTCTGCCATGAATTAGTGTAATTTCTTTCTCTATTATCCTGCAGTCCCTTTTTGTTTTTCTCAATCCCTCTAACTACTGGCAGAATAAATGAGCATGTTATATATAGTGTTATTCAAAGCTTGCTTCTTCTGAACTGCTAATACTTTTATCCTGCCCAAGCTGATAGTCTTTCAACAAGATTTTTTACAGTATGGTATAATATGTTTATTGGCTCTGGCTCTGCAAATGAATAGTTGTTCTTGAAGTTTAAGGCTCTGTAGCAGCACTATTAATGTTCATTAGAGTTAAAGTGCTTATCAGTAATCTCAGTGACAACTACAACAGTGATATCCTCTTAGAGATTTTTTCATAATGATACAACTTGTTTTCTAGCTTGTAGCACTTTTGGAAATGCTAAGGAAAATTTATCATCTATTAGGTCATTTTAAAACATGTTAATTAAAAGTGGCAATAGAGGCCAAATTCTGCTTTCACTTAAACAGTGTAATTCCAGAGTAGCTTCACTGGAATGGAACAAAGAACCAAAATTTAGAATTTAAGGTCAGAAGGGAACACCAGATTATCTAGTGTGACCTGAATATCACAGGCAACCAACACCACCCGACATCTGCACACTAAACACAATAACTGAAGTTAGACCAAGTTATTTCAGCCCTCAGGAGACAAAACTATTATGTGCCTCAGACAGATAACAGGAAGAACTTAGGGGCACCAAAGAATTGATTAATTGAAATATGTGTCTTTGCCTTATAGTTTTTTGGTTGCTTATTTAACAACCCCACCATAGGTTTTCATCAGAGATTGAATTTATAACATTCAGCATGAAAAACTGAAACTTAAAGGAGTAACTCCATTCAGAGAGAGATATTACCCATTATATAGATCAGCCACTAGAGGGGGACATAACACATTTAGGCTCTGATGCTGACAACACCTATGCATGTTCTTAACTTTGTGCACTGTGAGTAGTCCTACTGACTTCCCCACAACCAATATGCAGGGAGTTAATTCCCTACTTATCCTTTCAATTTCATTGGGGCTACTCTCTGTGTGTAAAGTTGAGCACATGAGTAGGTCTTTGTGGGATATACTCCTTAGCCAGTGTGGTACCCTAAGACACAAATATCATTCTCCTACACCGCATGTAATATTTGTTTTGACAAGCATGAATCACAATTTGTACAGAATTACATTTGTGGTTCTTGGCTTATTGCAGGTAGAGAGAGAAGGAGAGTTTAGTCACTAATTTTATTTACTTAGAGCTGGTATGAAACAGTTGAAAAATTTCAGGACAATGTTTCCCTTTTTTTGATTAATTCTAATTTTACTAAAGAAACAGAATTGTTGACAGTCCATATTTTCTTACATAAGCATTAAAAGACACATTTTAAATACATATTTTAGTTGGAGGCAACTTGAAGGGAAAAAAGTAAGAATTTAAAATGCATGGCCTGGGGGTACTCACAACAAAAATTTTGGTGGCCTCAGAGTGTGGCCACCAACTCTTGCTGGTGGCTGCTCTGACAAATTTTCCTAAAATACTTAATTAACTTTAGGAAAAACAAATAAATATACACATCCAAATCATTGTAATTTATTTATGTAGGGTTTTTTCCAGACTCAATAATAAAAATAATGTACAGTTGTTTGTTGGCACTCCTGGCCCCCGCTGCCTCCTGGGCCCTGTCTCTTCCCCCTTCCAGAGCCTCGCAGCCCAGGCTTACCCTGGTCCTTGCCTCTTGACTACGGCGCCGGGTAAAGCTGGCACTGCTGAAGCCCAGCTGCCCTGGGCAGAAGCCCAGAGCCCCATGGCTGGAGCCAGGAGGGGGGAGGGGGGGGGGCTGAAGCCCAGAGTCTGCCACCAGAGCCCCAAGGCCAAAGGGGGGGAAGAGGGTTAAACCTGCTCCAGAGCCCCTGGGTTCTGCAGGGGGGAGCTGCTGCTTTGCCCCCTCCCCCATCTCTGCCCAGGAGGCTGTAGTGTCTGCAGGAAACACCCCCCCCCCCCCCCATGGTGGCTGCATGAGGCCACAGTGGCCGCATTTGAGAAACACTGGCCTAGATCATACCTCCTGCCCCCATTAAACCATCAAGAGGGGTGAAATAACCCTCATGAAGATCCTATCATAGCGACTTCTGCACCAAGAGGATGGGGGTCTTCTTCCTCCTGAAAAAGGCTACGGGGCCCACCCTAAAACCTGGCAGATTACCAGGGATTCATGAGAGCCCACAGCCATATGTGCATAAGTTGTGTGCCTCCATACTGCCTCTGGCACTGTCCCCCCTACCCGCCCTCCCAGTTCCCTGGCATCTCTGATTCAGTGGCTAGGACAATGGAGGGGACAGAGGACTCAATGGTAAAAATAATAATGTATAGCTATAGGCTGACTTATCCATTCCAGGGAATCAGCTCTCAACAGGGCTAGAGGGGGCCAATGTGTACTCCCTTCAGTCTAATCCTGATCTCTGCCCACACACTCTTCCCCCATAGCCTGTATCTACCCCCTCTCTTGGTACGGATCTGAGAGCTGTAGAGGGCCATCTGTGGGGTCCATAGCAGGAGACAATCTACAGAGGTAGCTGATCTCCCTTTTCACGTATGGGAGGGGAGACCAGTGTGTGGAATAGACACAGTTTCAGGGGGACAATCTGGGCCTATGGCAGCATCATGGAGATGATTACCTTACTGAAGTCACAGAAAGCATACATACCCCGGAACAAAACATCCGAAAGATTAAGGTAAATGGCATGGTAGAAGAGCTTATTCACACCAAAAAGTATCTTAAAAAAATGGAAATCCAGCCCAAGCACTTCTAACTGAATGGACTGTAAACTTTGATAAGATATTCAATGGAAATTAGGAGAGCTAACAAGAAGTTAAGAGCAAGATGTTAACAAATTATCTTTGTATGCACATGAGAAGCAGAAGACCTTTAGGAGAGTTGGAAGTCCACAATCAAAGATGATAAGGAGATGGCAGAAGAGCTAAATGCCCCCTTTCCCCATCTGCTTTCTCTAGAGAGGATAATCGTTACATGGGGGGGAGGGGAGTTACTCTTCAGGTAGTGAGGTTGAGTCAAAAGAAGAAACTAAGTGAAGAAATTAAATTGCAATAAGTCCCCCAGAGCAGTTGGTGCTTTTGGGGAGTTTTAAAGAAATGAGCCATCAAAGTACTCGAACTAACAAAAAATATATTTTATCATTAAAATTGCTACTGTACCAAAGGGCTGAAGGGGGGAGAACTTTGTAGTCATCTTTTAAAAAGATAATAGTGTGATCCCAGGAATTATAGAACAGTGAGCCTTAGTTCAGTACCAGGAAAATAGTTGAGAAAACCATAAGAGATAACAAAAAGGCACCTATATGTATAATAATAACAGGGACAAATTAGCATGGCTTCTGTAAAGGTAAATCATGTCTGTTTAACCTCTAAGAATTGTTAAGAGGTTTAACAGACTAGAGGATAAAGGGGAACTGGTTGGTATACTTTATTTAGACTTTCAAAAACCTTTTGATAAAGTTCCCCACATGAAGCTATTAGGAAAGTAGATAACCACTGAGTCAGTGTGAGAGTTCTGTCATGGATTCACCATTGATTAAGATATAGGAAGGAGAGAGGACTAATTCTCTGTTTAGAAAGAGGTCAAGAGTGGGGTGACTCCGAGCTCTGTACTGTGACTGATATGTCATTATGTTAACTATCTGGAAGAGGGGTGAATAGCAAGACGTCAACATTTTTTCATGACACAAAATTATTTAGGTTAGGCATGATTAGGAAAGATTATGAGGAACTCCAGGAGAAGGTAATAGAATTAGGTAATAAAATGTCAGATTAACTTCAGTTTAGACAAGTGCATGGTAATGAAAATGTAAATCACTTGTACTTGCTGGATTCTAAATTAGTTGTAGGGAAAATTGCATGATACTATATTGGATTATTTGAGAAATAGTACTGTGATCATGTAATTATAGACTGTGATAAAGCATAAGCACAAAGGGGAAAAGTTTCTGTAGAATTGCATGTTCAGTCTGTTTTTTACATTTACTGACTTTTGAGCATTCACAGTTGTGATCATGCAGGCTTTTCCTGATGAGAGAACCCTACTGGACCAATGTCACCCAATGCAGTCACAAAGGTCCACCCACAAGGAAGTAGCTTGCAGGATTAGTTGGAGGATCTTATTTTCATTTACACTAAGAATGTTTTCCAAACTTAGTGTAATTGTACATTTGACCCTATGTCTTGTGTGAGCACTCTCCTAGTACATAACATAGCTCCTCTGGGAAATAGGTCCAAGAATGCAGTTTAAAATACATTCATAATCTTGTCTATGGAATTATATTAGCTTTTTACAAACATACTATAAACAGATCTATATATAATGTAGATTTATGTTTACTCATACATTATACTTGTAGGTGTTTACAACTGAAGACATTTTGTGAAAGAATTTTTTTTTGCTGAAATGAACTAGTAGATAAATTAGACCTGGTTATTTTCTACCCTCAAACTGCATGCAGAATTCCCAGTAGTATATGCAGGAGTTCATGAATGGATCAAAACAGAAGAATTTGAAAATCTACCACAGATAAACATAAATAATGAAATGATATAAGCTAGTTAAAAAAACATCATACAGTTGCTTATGTATTCCCTTTGATTTCTCATTTGCAGTTGCTGGGATATAGGACTTCTCTAGGTTGTTCTCTACCTGCCATTTAATTATATGAAAATAGCCAATAAGCTTAAAAACTTAAAGCTTTGCCATTCTTGGCCGGATGACCCCTACATTTATGTCTTCCTCTTATATTCAATAAATGTAATCTACAAATATAAATACTATAGGGATGAGTACTATAGAGTTGCTACAAAATAATAAACTATAAGGCAGTCACATTTAGGATTGAATGGTGTTTATCCTGCAATAATTTCAGCAGTATTTGGATATCCAGATAATTTAAAAAAAATCTTTGGGTGTGAGACAATTATGCACAATTCAGCCACCACTGAACTACTCCTGTGTGATTTTTAGAAGCTGTTTTCTTGGGTAAAATCCCTGAATCCCAGAACTCCAAAGGAAAAAATGCTTTTCAACTTGTAAGCAGAGAAGGAAGATGGCGTAAAAGGATTCACACCATCAATGCCCATGGCAAATTCATTTCCCTCTTGCTGACCTGATTCATCAACAGATGACAGAGGACAGCAGATGAAGCGAGGAAAAATAATAATGATGCTATTAAGTATTAAGGTACAAAAAACAGCCATAAAAGAGGAAAGACCATTGGTGTGGCTGCATTGAAAGAAGAGGTGATATACTTGAGAAAAATTACTATTACAAAATCACAATGATCACAGTTACAGAGAGGAATTCATAAAAATGTAGAGAGAGAACTTTTGTTATAAAGTATGGTGTAGAGGTTCAGAATTTTTTTAAAAAATATTCTCCTTTGAGTGATTGCGTATGTATATATTCCACAGCAGGTGTATGTGTTTCCAACGGACTCAAGTTGAAGACTTTTACCAGCAGTACCAGTAGGCAGCGGATGCGTCCCTGCTGTCTTTGAATTTTCAGGTGAGCCTTTACAATATCTCTTCAGATGATCCGAAGTCCCTCCACCAGTAAGGAAACTGCTGATGAGTCACTTGCAGTGGAATGTATATGTACACAATCACAAAGGAGAAAAAAGCAGGACTTAGCTGTACCTTAACTGTTTTTTCCTCCAGATGTGTTGTGCACATATACATTCCATGACCCTCCCACCTTCCCTGCTACTTCAGACATTACATACAGCAGTCTGAAGGAACAGAGAGAGAGGTGGCAGACATGCTGTGATGGGGTGTACAAACCCCATACTGGTGAAGAAAGACTTAAAGAGCAACTCTGGGCCCAGAAAGCACCACCCAGCCAACCCTACTGGGCATGCTCGCAGTGGAGTCTGAGCTCAAAAGGGAGCAGCTAAGCTCAGTCAGGGTGGATGGAGCAGGGGAGCAGTTGCGTGTTGCAGGCTACTGCTGAGAAGCCACTGAGGCACCATATGGCAGGGCCCAGGTCTCGCTGTCAAACCATCCCAGGCCTTTCAGTTGCACAAGTCGAGGACAATGAGATGTGACTGTGAGAGAAAGACCCTTTGCAAGAACAGAGAGGTCTCCAGGACAGCCCAGAAGTGAAACTGTGACACCAACAGAGGAACGGAAGCCGGGGTGGAAGTGGCCCAGGGAGCAGGCATAGGGGTGCCCACTTCCGTAGGCTGCATGTTTTGAATTATTGTTTCATTGGGCCCAGTGGAGAAGGGGTTCCCCTACCTCTGGCCATTGACGTTAGCGGTTAGGAAAGATGGCCATTGACTCTCGCCATTGGCCGATACAGCAATGGGCGATTTAGCCATCGTCTCTCAATGCTGGGAGAGGCAGCCAAAGGCCCTTGTCCCTGGGCAGCATAACCCAGAGTATGCTGCCAGGCAGTGCTGCCAGTACCTGAACTAACCCCCCTCCCAACGCATGACCTTGTATTCCCCCATCTGGAAGCATGAGGAGAACAAGGGTTCATGTGCCACCTAGTAGTATTGCTGGCAAAAGTCTCCAACTTGAGTGCATTGGGAGCACATACACCTGCAGTGGAATGTATATGTACACAACACATTTTGAAGAACAACAGTTATGGTACAAGTAAGTAACAATTTTTTAAATTTAGGAACTCTTTAATTCTAACTCAGTTTTGGCCTTGGGCAAGTAATTTAACTTCTAACTCAGTTTTACCATCTGATGTGATGGTTATTTTACTAATATATAGTGCATACCATAGCGCTTTTCATCTTAAAATCCCTATTAATAAGTGCTAGGTATAGTATGACCAACCTCAAGTGTTTGAAAATCAAGAGTCGGGTCCTCCAAAATCATGGGCTGAAAAGAAAAATTATGTGGGGTTCTTTTAATTTATTGGGGGAGGGATAGCTCAGTGGTTTGAGCATTTGCCTGTTAAATCCAGGGTTGTGAGTTCACTCCTTGAGGGGGCCACTTAGGGATCTGGGGCAAAATCAGTACTTGGTCCTGCTAGTGAAGGCAAGGGGCTGGACTAGATGACCTTTCAAGGTCCCTTCCAGTTCTAGGAGATAGGATATCTCCATTAATTTTAAATTTTATTTTGTTTTCTGTCTTTTGAGCCTTTAGGTGTGATTCTCATGTAATTCCAAAACTCTTGGAGGTGGAGCTTTAAGAAAACTATAAAATATCGTGAGACTTGTATTAAAAATATGAGATGTAGCAACACTCTTAGTATTTTTAATTATTTTTTAAAAGTTAATGTTCAAAACTAAACGTACTACATGTCAGATTTTTGTTCACATATTTCAAGGTCAAGCTTAAATACTGGTTAGTGTACAATGTGCAATACCCTTTGTGGCAGGGTGCATGAGTATTATTATGAGGAAACAAAGGTTAACTTCAGCTGATCTTCTCTCTCCCCTTGCACAGCTGCTTGTGGAGAAGAATTATTAATTGGTTGCTTGGGAGACAGAAATGGGACGATACCTTTGGGAAACTTGTGATCCAAGCACAGGGTCATAGGATTTGGCAAAATCATTTCTTTAATTTAACTGTATATCAGTAAGATCTTCACCCATGGACACAACACATTCTTTCACTGAGACGCACAAAAAAGCACAAAAAAGCATAAATAAGAAAACAAGTTCTGGAATCTACCTGAATCTAGACTACTACACTGAATGATGTGTGAAGTTGGTATTTGGGTTTGGCTTATTTTAGAGACCAGCACAAATGGCAAAGTTTGGATCTAGGTCTGGTTCAGGCTCATCTGTATGAAAGTGACTATGCTAAGATCTGTGTTAAGCCTCTGAGCATGCCCAGTGTGATGTTTCCAGAAGTCTGAGCAGTGTCTGGCTGAGCTGAATGCTCATGCAGTTAATAAAAGTGCTTTTTCTGTCCTGACTGCCTTGAGTGCTTATTATACATTACATATTTTATTTTAAGCTTGAGGTTTTCCACATGTTGGATGCTCCAGGCCCAGAATAAAGGAATTGAAAGTATGTTTTTAGATAGAAGATAGAAAGGGAAGTTACTGTTCATGTTGCCAGGCCTTAAGATAACATGGGCAATTTAGTTGCAATGTTTTCCCTTTTTAAGATAGGCAATTAAGAAATACATATTGAGGGCAATTTCAGTTTATGCCAAACTCAGCTATCAGATATTGCACTCTTAGTTCAGTTTTCTCCAAGCTCAGTTTCTAACAAAAGGGGAAATGTAGCTGCTATAACTTTCGTTATGATAGAAGTACTTATATGGCCCTATGCTGCAGACCTTACACTGAGTAGCATTTATTTACCAGAGTTTTCCCATTGGAGTTTATGGGACTACATGTGTAAGTGCTACTCTGTGTGAGTACAAGTTACAGAAGAGTACCTTCATGAATAAAGCCTCATAGCACTACTGTGAGGTAGTTACATAGTGTGTTACTTCAGTATTACAGATGGAAAAACTGAGGCGCAGACGTGAAGTGACTTGCCTAATGACATAGAAAGTTTGTGACAGAGCCAGGAAGTGAATTCAAATAGCCTAACTCCTGGTCCTTTGCTGTTGCCATGAAACCATCCTTCCTCTCTAGTTAAAGAATCACTTTTTATAATACTCATAGACAGTAAAATCACTGACATGTTTGAGGTAAAATACATGTTGTTAGCACTGTGTATTTCTTATTTCAGGGACAGAACCAAAATCTGTGAAACAATACAATAAATAGTGTTTTTAAAGAGAGAGTGCTCTTCACAATGATGCCAGGGCACTTTTGCCTTCTAAATATAAAAACTATTAAAAGTCTGTTTTTTCTTTAACTTAGTTCCAGGTATCATTAACAAGATATTGCCAGAAGTGAAGTGCCATCCTACTTATTTGCTTCCATTTTCAGACCAAGTGCCCCTTATGAATCATGCGTTATTTCCTTTTACCACAACTCAGAATTAGTAATAATTTCTCATGGAGGTAATCTGGGGCACCAGAAAGGAGCGGGATGAGGCAAAATGGGTATTTTATACCAGTTGTTCAATTTGCCTGATGCATTAGACTGTATCATTTGTGGGCAGTGCTGGAGTTGCAAAAGATTCCAGAGGGAAATAATTTGGAGCCACCAGTTACACCAACTCATCATTGTTATGGCTGAATACTTCCAACTACCCAACAGGACAGAAGCTCATGATGCAGTTGCTGCCACAGACATACACATGTGACAGACTTTATCTTGAAGGAAAAGCTTTATAAGTAATTTTGGAGCAATAACACTAGCATATGGTACAACAATTTAAATGAGACAAGCAGGATCATTGTTCTGCCACAGACTTCACAGATAAGAATAGCAGAAGCAATAAAACTAATGAAAGGTGCAAAGCCTTATGGAAAGATTTACTGATAAAATGGATTGACAAAGCTAGTGAGCCTAAAAAAAACCAACAACCCACAAATTAAACAGTGGAACAGCTTTTCCTTAAAATGCAATGATCAAGGCAAACAGATGAATGTAGGAGGCATAAGATAAATCAGCTGTTAACTCCCCTTTAAAAATCACTTATTTTTTAAAGGGGATAAAAGGGCTTCTTAGTGCTTTTTTTTTAATAAAAGTTTTGGGCTTTTCATCTTTTTAGAAGAAATTGTCTGAAAATAAAGAGTGTTTCTTGCTTCTACATTTTATTTATTTATAAAAATGAAACACCTGTTGCCCAAAGCTGTGGATAGATTTACATAATAAAAAACATGTCAACATTTCATAATACGCTGACAACAGTTGGGAGTTAGAACAGATGATCCTCAATCTAATTTCTAACGTACACAAGAAGAGGATTCAGTCACCATCAAGCTACATTCCTTTGGAGTCATGTAACCTCCAATCCAAACCTACTTTAGGGAAAAAAACCTGAGTGAAGAGAGGGGGAGAGCACCAGACCCTGAAAGTCAACAAATTCAGGGTCTGGTAGAACCAGTAAGTGGAAAATGTTCCAGTGCTGAGGTTCTTCTCTTTAAAAGCACCCTATTCCCTGCATCCCAACATTTGAAATTTGGAGTGTAACAGTCATACTTTGGCTGATCAAAGTGGGAAGGAGAGAAGTGGTTTCCAAGTTAGCCAGCACCTAGATTAAACAAGGCTTTGTAAATTAATATGAATACCTTGAACTGGACTCAGAAGCAAATAGGAAGTGCAGCATAAAACGTCCAGCTATAATGTTTTCAGTACTGCCATGCAAGTGATTCCCCTAATCTCTTCCTATAAAATATGTGTGAAAATTCTAATTAGACGTTGTTGGAATCTGGTATCATCCCTTCTGTTTCCACAAAAACACACCAATACAGGACACTGTGTACTGCATCTGGCATTGAGCTGCAAGCAACCCTATGGAACTTGGTGCTTATTGAACAGATCACAGCAATGATAAAAATATCTAGTAGTTGTGGTCTACTCTACAGCTCTTCTTGTGAACACTCCACCGTGTTGATTATAATCATAGCAGAGAAATGAAGGGTCAATTCTAAAGACCTACAGAACAGATAAAAGAACTGGAGATAGGCACAGGACATGATGTTCAGATCTGAACTTCCCCAGAGTCGACTGCTGTCTGTATTATGTAAATCCTGGGTTTTTCAGGCCTAGTAAATATGTGGATTTTCAGCTTTTCAGGAAAAGTATTGTTATTATTTTAGATTCTTAAAACATATCACTGAAAATTTAGTGGCAGATGATAATCTCCCCTTTTAACTAATTTGCAATTAATTGCTAATTAACTAATGGGAGAAACCAGAATACTGTATTTCTTCTCTGTGAATGGTAATGTTGACAGAAAAGGTCTTTATTTCCAATTTTCCCAAGTGTCTCAGAAGCCTTCTAACTAGTTTAAACAATTTCTGTTGCTACAGCCTATAGGCTGCTTACAAAATTTAAGCAGCTTAAGTATAACTTGCAATCTTCTTGATGCCGTTTACAGTAACGTCTCTAGTTTGTGGAGAAAACAAACTGGCATAGATATCACTGAACCATTTACAAAACTCTGAATGTATTTGCTGGTAAGAATTACTTCTACAGACATATTTATTTTCCTCAGATGACTCATGTTTTAAAAATAAGTGATGGGGGAAGGGGTATTAACAGTAAATGCCTTTTAAGTCTTTTTGTGGGCCCAATTTCAAAATGAGGTGCCTAAACAGGACATTCAGACTGACATTTATGCAGATAGGACCAAATGCAGTTTGCCTCTTCATTAGCACTGAAAGTTCTGGATGAAGTAGAACTACTGATGTTCCACTGCACTGTGGAAGGAAAGGCTGTAGAGAAGCCTTATAAAATGTAGTTTAGGGTTACATCCAATTCCATATCTACTTTCTAGGGTTTTCTTGCAATACTAAAAAAACAAATCCAAAGATGTTTTTAATCACATGAAAATATAATTCCATGTCTCTCATAATGAAAATACAACTGTAATTTACATAGAAAAGGATGTAAAATAAGCCAAAATAAATGTATATTTTTTTCTACCGGTTTTAATATTTTTTTCCCCTTTGTGGCCCTGATCCTGCATTTTTTTATAAACCTGTGAAAAACTGTTTATACATTTAATTTTGTTTATTTCTGATGTCTTTTTTACATTTATATTATATTTATATTTTATATAAATTATATTTTATTATAAGAAATTAATGTTTTTCTTACTTCAGGAAAATCCTTGAAAATTGATATATAAGGATAGGATTAAAGTTTAAACTTTACATTTCATAAAATGCTCCAATTCAGATTACAGGCATATGGAAAATGAAAGGAGAATTACTGAGTATACATTAAGTTATTCAGCTTATTCCTGCAAGTGGAATTCCTCCCCCTGGTGAATTAATAGAACTGCTATTATCAGAGGCTGTTTTCCCCTTCTAAATCTCACAGGCTTTATTGGTCTTGTAGGGTAGACAAAGATTGCATTTATATTTTAAGCCTTCTGATGGAAACATATTCTGGTATGTATAATCACAAACAATAACACTCAGGAAAAACTGCCTCAAAATGGCATTCCATTGACATGGAGTTCACACTGAACAGTTTATTCATCACTTCCATTCTAGGGAACCACTATTTTAAACATTTTCTCCTTTCTAATGGATTTGGTCACTTGTTTTTCTTTCAACCATGAGGGATATGCTATATAGCTTTATCTGAGGCCACTCACCAATGACACTCCATGAATCAGCAGCATTAGGTACTGGTACTGGTACTAGGTAATGGTGAACGACTGACCTTTCTTCAATCTATTAGCATCAGAACCGAGACACACTTTTGTCTCCCACCCCCGTGCACTTTACTGTTGTACAGCATTGCTAGTCAGCAACAAATGTTTCTAGATTCACGTAGGCTCATCAAGTAGGATTTCATACGGCTGATCCTGCTCCCACTGGAGTCAATGGAAATTTTGGTAGACTTCAATAGATAAGGAACCAGCCTGTAGACTCAAACATTTTCTGTGCTTAAATAAAAACTTTCAGTAATGTTACCTTTTAGTTACTATGTAACTACAGCAGGCTTAATGCCTAAGAAAGTATGTGAATGTATGTAAAAATCTACACACAGTTATACCTATACTATCACATAGTTCTGCACATTTGTTTTGTATGCTGTTTGGTACAAAAACAATCTATATTTACTATGGCAACTACTTCATCAAGTTACAAATATACTACTTATGAAGTGCAGGCCACCTACTTAACAAATTGCACACATCAAATTCGTGTGATGTGAAAATCTCTAAGTGTCACAATGTTTAAAAGGAGAAAATGCGATGTAGGTGATAGTTGTCTTTTTCATTTGTGGCCCTGATCCTGAAACTGGATTCATGTGGTTGAACCATTGTTGCTGTATGGGGCTCTGCTGAAGTCCTTGGGCCTCCACACAATTGCATAGGCAAAGGGATCTCTCTCTCTGTATAATATTTAAATACAAAAAATAAAATTAAAAGAATGCTAAGGTTGCAAAGTCAAGCACTGAAAATGTAGGAAGCATCAGAATTAAGGTTGCCTTTTCAACTTTGATTCATCCCCCTTGTGCATATGCATTATGGCAGTCTTTAATTACATAATCACGTGCTATTTTTTCCACAGGACTCCTGTCCCATTCAGTGCACAAAATGGACATTGCTTATTAAATGGGCAGCTATTTAATATTTCATGTTATCCTCACCATTCAATGTGTGACTCCATGCCTTATTTACTACGCTATATTTAAACCCTGCTCTCAAGACAGAATTATTCATTTCCTCATGGGAATTTAGATGGCATTCATCACTGAGCTCATTTGAATGGTTCACAAACATTAATGAATTTATTTTCATAGCACCCTTCTGAGATAAGATGATATTATTATTCCCATTTTACAGATGGGGAACTGAGGAACATAGACATTAATGTAAAAAATATACACTAATTTTGGGTGCCCAGTTTGAGACCCCTAAGGCCTGATTTTTTCAGTGCAAGTAGCATTATATAGCACTTTACATGCTGAAAGCATAGCCCCATTGACTTCACTTGCAGCTGTGAGCGCTCAGCACTTCTACAAATCAGACCCAAGGATCTCATTTTGGGCACCCAGAAAATGAGAAACACACAGTTAGTAGCCACCTGTGAAAATTTGGTTTAAGTGACACCTAGCATCACATTGAAACTCTGTGGCTCAGGCAGGGATAGAATCCAGTTTCCAAGGTGACATTCCACTGCCTAAACCAGAGGTGGGCAAACTACGGCCCGTGGGCCACATCCGGCCCACGGACCGTCCTGCCTGGCCCCCTAGCTCCTGGCCCGGGAGGCTCGCCCCCGGCCCCTCCCCCGCTGTCCCTCCTCCCCCGCAGCCTCAGCTCGCTCGCTCCGCCACCGGCGCAATGCTCTGGGCGGCAGGGCTGTGAGCTTCTGGGGCAGCGCAGTTGCAGAGTCCGGCCTGACCCGGTGCTCTGAGCTGCATGGTGGTGGCAGCGGCGTGGCCCGCCTCCAGTCCTGCCAGCCACTGGTGCTCCAGGCAGCGCGGTAAGGGGGCAGGGAGCAGGGAGTTTGGATAGAGGGCAGGGGAGTTCGGGGTGGTGGTCAGGGGGGCGGGGGTGTGGATAGGGGTTGGGGTGGTCGGGGAGAAAACAGGGGTTGAATGGGGGCAGGGGTCCAGGGGGGGCAGTCAGGAAGGAGGGGGGGTTGGATGGGGCAGCAGGGGGCAATCAGGGGCAGGGGTTCCGGGGGCAGTCAGGGGACAGGAAGAAGGGGTGGTTGGATGGGGCAGGGGTCTCGGGAGGGGCCATCAGCAATGAGAGGAGGGGTTGGATGGGGCGGCAGGGGTCTGGGGCCGGTCCGGGGACAGGGAGCGGGGGTGTGTGTGGATGGGGCAGGGGTCCTGGGGGGGCCGTCAGGGAACAGGGGGGTTGGATGGGGCAGGAGTCCTAGGGGGAGGCAGATAGGAGGTGGGAGCCGGGCCACGACCCCCTCCCCTAACCGGCCCTCCGTACAATTTACTAAACCCGATGCGGCCCTCAGGCCAAAAAGTTTGCCCACCCCTGGTCTGAACGATACGGCTGTCTTTTCCTCTAATCACCACAGGTGATGGAGTGGTTGGGAGCTGTGCTTTGAACATATAAATTGCTATATAATGGTAAGTACTCTGAAAAATCAGGTCCTAGGCATCTCAAATTGGGCACCCAAAACTAGTGGATTCTTTTGATCTTAATCTCTGTGCCTCAGCGCCCCATCTATAAAATGGGGATAATAATACCAACAGCAGGGGTGTTTTGAAAATAAAATAATTAATATTTGTGAAGAATTCAGATACAATATTTATGAGCACCACAGAAAAAGCCCATGAGGAAAATAATAATTCTGTCTTCTGAGCTGGGTTTGAATAGGATAATGTAAACAAGGCACAGAGCCATGCACTGAACAATGAGGAAAAAACAAAATATTGAAAAGCTGCTCATTAGCTAAGCACCATCCATCCTGTATGTTAAATAAGCCTGGGGTGTTATGGAAAAAATAGTATATGATCATGTAGCTAAAGACTGAATCATAATACATATGGACAAGGGGCCTGAATTAAGGTTGCACAGGCAACCTTAATCCCAACATTTCCTAGTTTTTGAGTACCTGTAGTGTTCTTTTAATGTAGTTTTTTGCATGTAATACATATCAAGCTTAACAAATGCTTTTCCTTACATATCCTGTTTGGGAGAGCTACTTTTCATGAGATAATGGAAGAATTCATACAGTCATCTTTGGACTAGTTCTTCTGCTTCTTAAGTGTCATCTTCCATTACTGTATGTTTGCAACCATGGTAGCCCATTCTGTACAAACCTCTGCTAATCTCTTTGTGGAGGAATAGTTCTTTTGATCCACCCAGGATACCATATTGTCCATCCACAATATTCTTTTTTTGTCTCGTGTTCTTCTGCCATTAACTTTCCTTTCCAATGACCATAAATGTGCATTGCCCTCTGAACCTCTTAAAATGTTCCCTGCAAATTTAATCTTTCTTTTCATAAGATCTCTAACTAGCATTTGCTTAGTTCCAGTAATAGCCAGTACTTTTTAGTTGTTTACACAGTCTATCCATGACATTTTCAGAATTCTTCTATAATACCATAATTCGAAGCAGGGCTTAAATGCAGCCGGAGGTGTCCATAGCGGAGCCCCGGTAAATATTTTCAAACCCGTGGGGCAGAAGCCCCAAACCCCAGGGCTCCAGGAAATACTGTTTGAGAATTTAAGCCCTGATTTGAAGGATTGTAGTTTCTTTATTATCAATTGTTTGAATGTCCATGTTTCAGAGCTGTAAATTAACACAGATCAAACATAAATTTTTAAGAGTTGGAATTTAGTCTGCAGATTTATGCCCCTTCTCATCAGATGTTTATTCTTCCAGAATGTCTCTTTCACGCTTAGTATTCTGGTGCTGACTTCAGCGTCGGATCTTCGATTTTCTGTAATGATGCATCCTAAGTAGCAATAATTTCTCACTTGCTGTACGGCTGTGTCAATCTTGCATGTTTCCCCAGGATTCTTACATACCACCATAGTTTTTGTCTTGTCCACATTCAACTCTAGACCATGTTCTTTGCTATATTTATGTACAATCTACACTAACTTCATCAGATCTTCTTCTGAATCAGCCAACAGCACTGTGTCATCTGCAGAGCAAATGTTGTTCACCCATTTTTCATTCATCTTTATACCTTTGTCTGTTCTTCAATTAATTTTCATCAAACGCTCACTATAAATGTTGAATAAAGTTGGTGACATTATACCTCACTCCTCTCTTGATCTCTATTTGATTTTCATTTTCATCTCCCAATATAATTGCCTTCTGATTCCAGTATAATTGTTTTATCACAGTTCATATCCATCAATCCCTACAAATCTGAATATATTGAGCAATTTGTAGTGGTAGATTCTGCCAAATGCTTTTTGGAAGTCAGTGAAACACAAGTATATAGTGTTTTTTCCCCATATAATTTTTCTTATATGAGCTTCAAGTTCAAAATGGTGTTTATTGTGCCCTTTCCACATTTGAAGCTGTTTTGTTGTTCGCTTATTTCCTTATCTGTCTTTCCTTGTATTCAGTTTTGAACAACTTGCAAAAGTATCTTACAGGCATGTGATACTAGGCTGACTTGTTCTGTAGTCTTTACAACCTATAGCGTTGTTTTTTTCTGGGATTTGGATACAGAGTGAGGTTGTAAAATCTTGTGGCAATTCTCCTTACTCAAACATATTCTTCATTTCCACTAAAAGGGCTTTCAAGCCTTCATCTCCTATACTTTTTGACAATTCAGCCGATATTCCATCACCGCCTAGTACTTTTCCATTCAGAATTCTTTTATTGCTGCCTTGATTTCAACCATTATTGGCATGCTTACTTGACTGACCTCTAGTTGAGGTTTTTCAGGCCTATATCACCATATAGTTCCTTGATATATTCTCACCATCTCTTGTTCATGTCTTTAGGGTCTATCAAATATTGTCCATTTTTGTCCGTTAGAGTCGTACTGATCACCTTTATTCTGTAATTAAAGGCTCTTATCTTTTGATACTTCTCACTTATTTTATTCTCTTTATCCAGTTGTTCAATTTCTTTGCATTTCTCATTCAGACATTCAGACTTTGTTAATCTGCATTTATTCTCTATAATTTTATTTAGTCTTTGGTATTTCTCTTTTACTGTGATCCATCTTTGTGCTTTTACTTTCCTTCTTTTGTCCATCAGAACAATGATTTCATCTGTTATCCATGGGTTTTTCTTAGCTAATAACTTCTTCCCTACATGTTTATCTGCAGCTTCTTTGATAGCATCTTTCAGATGTTCCCACGTTAATTGGTCTTTGTTTTCATTAGTGACCTGCAACACTATCTTAATATATGGAGATATACCTATCTCATAGAGCTGGAAGGGACCCCAAAAGGTCATTGAGTCCCGCCCCCTGCCTTCACTAGCAGGGCCAAGTACTGTCCCTCAGATTATTTTGCCCCAGATCCCTAAGTGGCCCCCTCAAGGATTGAATTTACAACCCAGGGTTTAGCAGACCAGTGCTCAAACCACTGAGCTAGCCCTCCCCTTTGATAGTGGCTTTGTATCTCATGATTCCTGAGAGCTTCAAGGTTCCATCCCAGACAGTGTTTGACTTTCTGTAACTTTTTCAGTTTGATATTCAGTTTCATCAATACCAATCTATGATTAAGTCCACAGTCTACACTTGATGTAACCTTAACCTTCCTAACACTATTTGTACCTACAGTTGATTATGATAAAATAAATTTGGTTTTTATACATCCCTCCTGGTTACTCCCATGTATGCATTGCATTTTCTTTTTGTTCAGAATAAGTATTGCAGATAATGAAGTCATGGCTCTTGAAATACTCTGTGAATCCTTCTCCTCTGTTTCTTTCACCAAGGTCAAATGGGCCAACTGCCACAGATATTCTTTCCTTTCCTACTTTTGCATTCCAGTCTCCCATAAGAATTATGACTCTATCTTTCTTTCCGCTACTGATTTTCATTGCTTCTTCAATGTTCTCATAGAATTTTTTGACATCCTCATCATAATCTGCAAGTGTTGGGGCATACACTTGAATAATCATTATATCTTATAGATGTCATTTTATCACTATTGTCGCTACATGTTCAGATGATAGAACTGTAGCTGGAAGGATCAAACAAGTGAATCAATCTACTATAATTGCCATTCCTTTCCTACTTTGATATCCACCTCCACTGACACCTCTGTATTCTTTGCTGCTTGGAAGACTTATGACAAAGTTATTTTGACCTCTCCAGAATGTCTCATTTAGTCTCATATTTGTAATGTCTAGCCTTTCCATTTCTCTGAGTGTATTGGCTAGCTCTCCAGGTTGATTATTCAGTCCCCTTATATACCATGCAGTGATCCCTGCAGTTGCTAATTTCATATGTGTGACGGGATGGACTAGGCCCAAAGGCCCCCTGCTGGAGGCCTCAAGGTCCTGCCATACCCATCCCAGAAAAGAAGCAGTGGAGAGGATTCATAGATTCTAGGACTGGAAGGGACCTCGAGAGGTCATCGAGTCCAGTCCCCTGCCCACAGGGGAAGTCCAAAAATCAAGAGACTGACCTAAAAAACACAGTACAATCTTCTTTAAAATGTCATGATTTTTGGGCCAATCTCATGATTTTTGTGGGTCCAACTCATTATTTTTGATCTCTTGAAGTTGGCAATACTGGTGCATGTTCAAGTTTTCAATGCCTTCAATTTTTGCTCTGCATCATGTTCCTGCTGATCACTTGCAAAGAATCATCCTTATAACAAAAATCCTTGTGGGATCTTTTCAGATATGGTACATATATTCCTTACAAAGTTTCTCTTCACTTGTGTTTTTCCGTACAACTCTCACTACTTCATATTAGATTTAGATTTATTATCTACTGTAAATGCAGATTCTACCACCTTGGCACAATAAATGGGAATCAAGTTTGATTGTGAGATTTTTCTCATTCTAAGAAATCCAATTTTTTTGCATTATTTTACAAAACAATTAATGCTATTATTTGTTTAGATTCTTATGTGGTCTTGGCACTACGCAGCATACATAAATAGACAATATGTGCCCCAAAGGAAAGTTGTTTGCTGTTTACAAATCTACATATTTTGTTTGTTCACATGGGGTATGATCAATGTCCCATCAATGTCAATGAGAGACTTTCCATTACATAAAGGTATAGGGACAAATCCTTAGCTAGTGTGAATCAGCATAACTCAGTTGACTTCAATGGATTTATAACAGCTGAGGATTTCATACATCATGGTGATGTTATTACTGTTGGTTTATTTAAGCACCAGCAGTGCTCAGTGTTGTGCAGAACAGCAAAGACATGTTCCCTGACCTAAGGCCCTAACTTCAATGGAGTTCCTCTGAACTTTCACCAGTGTAACTGTGATCAGAATTTGGCTTCTTACATATAAAATAGCATGGGGCATATTTTTGTCCCTTATCTGCTTGCTTTGAGACACTTTGGCAGTTCAAAGCTAGTAGAAAGCTAGCTTAACCAGCTGGTTGGGGATTCTCCTGATAGAGGGAATCCCCAGGCAATATAGAAGCAGCAAAGGGAGTCATGCCAAGAGAAGGGTATTGAAAAGGACTTGGCAGGAGTGCTGCTGTGCTTGGGTGATCCTCAACTCCTGGAATGGCCTCTTGGGGGTTATCAGACAGCACAATTTAGAGCATCCCTAAACCTGTTCTGTGTTGCGCTTGGATTAGACTGGGACTGGGGGAAGGTCACCTTTGACACATTGCCTCTTCCCCTAGCTATGCTGCATGAAGCTCGACTTAAATTGAAGACTCAGTCCCCGTGAATTGTAATTTTGGCTTGAAAAAGCAGAAGTATATTCTCATTTAGATGAGTACTGTTTTGTATGCAAACCTTCTAGGCATCAAGATGAGAATATTCTCCAAGGTGTATTGTTACTGCTTCAAGTACATGACTTTTCAATTCATTAAATTCTTCTCTCTTGCACGAAAATGTTGGCTCACGTAAAAAACTGTAATGTAAATCTATAGAATGACATGTATAACCACAATGCAGTTATTTTCTAGTCGTTACATTCTAGTTACTGTGCAGTTGGTGAACTTAATACCAGTGTTATCAAAAGAAGAACACTTACTAAGTCCTTGTAGTGTCATGGCAAGGACATTACAAATGCTCACAATTGAAAAGCTTCTATTATATTATAAAATTCCCAGAATCACTGTAATACTAAATGAGAAAATTTTAGGAGTTTATCACACCTATTCTCTGACAGCTAAAATGGCTACCCATTCATTTCTGGGTGCAATTCAATGTATTGACTTTGATCTATAAAATCCAAAATGCCTTGGATCCCAGGTTTGTGAGACACTGCCTCCCCCACCCCACCACCATGTAGCTCAACGGCAGCTGAGATTCGCTGGGGTGTTTGAGGAAACAATTACGAGATTTAAGTGGCCGAGAGATGGGAGCTCTCTGATGAAAACACTTAACTCTTGAACTTGCTTCTCCCACTAGTCTGAAAGAGCCTGAGTTTGCTGATGTTAGGACACTGACCAAGTTCCATCTGTATTAATTTGAGTTTTGCCTGGGGGGGGGTGAGGTTCTCCCTTTTTTGGATGGGGAGAGGGGAGGAACTGCAGAAAGTCTTTCTTTTTTGCTTTCCTTTCATGTCATCTCTTACATTAAATATTTTGCATATGTCTGGACAATGTGCCCATTCTGATCTCACACAAGGGTAAATAAGGGCTAAATCTACTGAACTCAATAGCATTATTGAGTGTAGAACCCGTGGAAGGGAGAGCAGAATTGGGGAAAATTTATACATTCAATAAAATGTAAATTGCATAAAAATGTAACGCCTCTGGCTGCTGTAAGTGCCTGTAGGTAACCTATGCAGCCTAGGCTGTACGTCTTGCTAGCTAGTGGAAAATCAGCATGAGAGGAAGGATTAACATACATTTGTATGCTTGTTTATGTTTTCATTCAGATGTAGGGTTTTCATTCTTACTTACAGTGCAGATTTGTGATATCTAAATCTTTTAATTGCAAAGGATATTTCCATGGAAATCCAGATACTAGGCCTCTGCGCCTGCAGCTCTCTGAGGCCTAATCCAGGGCGCACTGAAGTCAATGACAGTCTTTCAATTGACTTAGTGAACTTTGGATCAGGCTCAGAGTGAACATTTGGCAACAGGAAACAATAGACATCTGTGTATTCTTAATATTAAAAGGAGAAGGAAGATGCCCTGCTCTGTAGACTTCGAACTTGCTGTGATGTGTGGGAGGATGCTGGAAGGCTGCAGGCCATTATACATGAACTCACCTGCCTGTTTCCATGCCAGTTGGGGTTAAAAAGGGCTGCCTATGGTAGCAAAAGCCATTCTTGCTTCCCCTTGGTGACTTCATTAGTGGTTTATTGTGAACAAGGGCTGCAGGTTTAAGCCCAAGTGTCCTATTTAAGTTAGGCCTTAGAAAATCAGTGCAAGATTTTTCTCAGTTTCATACAAGATACATTTTTAATAATCCATGTGTTGGCAGCAAGCCTATGTAATAATAATGTATTTTTATATTGTTCCACTCATTCCAAATAGCTCTGCAAACTACACACACATCCCTATTTCCCCATCACCCCATATATCATGAATGTATTATGAAGATATAATGTTCAGTCCACCCTTTGACTGCAGCTACCTAAATCTCCCTTCCTTTAGAGGAAGTTATTCTTCCACCTGTTTCCTTTCAAAAAGCAACCATGCTGAGAGAGACCAAGACCAAAGGGTTGATTCTTTACTACCTTGCTCCTTGTGTAATCGTTTCATGGCTGTGCAAAGAAGGTACCTACAATGGAAGTGCTTTTACACCCCTTTATACCTAGGCCTGGTCTACATGAGGAAATTAGGTCAATTATAACTGTGTTGCTCAGGGATGTGAAAAGTCTACACCCCTGAGCAACACAGTTAAACCGACCTCACCCATGGTGTAGACAGCGCTACACTGAAGGGAGGATTTTCCCATCGACCTAACTACCGCCTCTCGTGGAGGTGGAGTACTTATACTGATGGGAGAACCCCTCCCTTTGGCATAGGTAGTATCTTCGCTGAAGCACTACAGCAGTGTAGCGGCAGTGGTGCCGCTGCACTGCTGCAGCATTTTAAGTGTAGAAAAGTCCTTATTCACTATTAGACAAGAATAATGGTGAATCTGGCCCCAAGTTTCTCCCTACTTTAAGTTGAAAGAACTTTCATTCTTTTCCCTTTGGTCTTTGCGTTTTGACAAAAGCAACCATTTTACTGTCAAGGTTTCTTTTAAGAGGAGGGAGGTGTCCTCTCTCTTGTTCAGATTTAACATATTTATGTATGGTTGTTTCACATATTTCAGTTTGATTCATTTGCTTCTAAGGAAGTTGCTGTCATTAACTTGATTTCTGGGTTTCTACTCTGATTAAATTCACGTTATTCTGCGGGTGCCTTACCTTTTGTTTGTGTGCTCGTATCTCATTGATAATCAGTGGTAGTTTGGGCAAGTATTAAATAGAAGGTGCTGGATTTGAATTGTTCAGTGCTAGGACTCTTATTATAAGGCACAACTATCACCAGATGGTGGATTTAAAGGGACAGGTAGAGAAAAATGTGCAAAATGCATCATTCCTTTAAACAGAATTACTTTTTGCAATAACAATAACATATTTTAATCCATGTAAGAAGATTTAATGACTAAGATGACCCTATGGGAATGAACTTTTTTCCTACACAGTCTAGGTATTTCAATCCTGAGAGTTAGGATGATGTTTCATAATGTTTTAGCTGTTTTGAATTAAAGGGGATTACTTCACTTCTGATTCCCATTCATTTACAAACATAAAAGGCAAGGAAAAGTAGTTCAGCATAGCAGCTATGTGAGGAACATCAGTTTCTGTTCTGAAGGCTCTTAAATCCCATAGTGATCTACAGTAGCACAACTCTAAAAACCAGAAAATATTGACCACTTGCAGCTGTAGTGAACTGGCAATACTATAAATCATTAAAACTCATGTACTGTAAATGCGAAATGTAAAAGCTGGATAATTTCATTGTCACTCTCAGCCAAAACATCTGTCTCATTAATATTAAATGAAAGTGCTTTTTGGTTGTTAAGAAAACATTACTATAAAATGTATGAGTAAAATGATCACCTCTTTAATACACTGTTATGAAACTCCCTGCACTGCGAGAGGGAGATTTACCCTTGCTTTATCTTATGTGGGTGAGAGAGGTAATGGGAGTATAAATTTGTGCATGATAATAAAATGTATAATTTAGTGTCTCTTCATGAGATTAATATTGCATTGTGCTGTGATTGCTTTTTGATTTGAGACTAATATTTTCATTTGTTAATTTTTGCCTTATTCATCAAAATCATCAATTGAACACATTCTAATTATGTGATTTTTGTAAGCAGAAAATCTTATTAGCCTTTTGTTCTCACAAAACAAAATTATTCCATATTAATTTTACTATCAATTCTTAATGCTCAATTTTTGCTGAATTGCCAGGGACTTTTTATTAGCTACATTACTTGGTTTTGATTTTATTTTGGGTGTTGATGCTCTGCAGAAATAAGTTATGGTATGTTAATGAAGGAACATAAATATAATGAGAAATGAGTAGCATGTAAATGAGCAACATTTTGTAATATTGAAGGAAGTACCGGAAACCAACATACAGAGTAAGGTACAGTAATTTCACTGTACACACTGGATTATTAAACCTCTTGCCAACTCTATACAACTTCTAATAATAAAAACGATTACACTAACAAATTCTCTTTTCAGAATAATGGAACAGCACAATCCACTTCAGCTTTGTTGTCACTTTATTATACATGTTGGAAGGCAATGTGATCCAGTGAAGAGGGCACTGAGCTGACAATCAGATGCCCTGGGTTCTAGTCTTGCCTGTGCTGTGAGATCTGGGATAAGCCATGTCACTTCTCTGTGCCTCAGTTTCCCTATATACATGTGAGGATAACAGATACCCTTTTCTATAAAGCACATTAGTGCAGCAAAAGAACTAAGTAGCATTAAATTGTGTTGTTGGTGTACTTGGCCCTTCACAAGCCATCAGGCATTTACCAGAGCTGCCTGGAGGACTCCAACTGGCCTTTGTCAGCTAATGAAGGCTGATCTTGTTATAGGGCTTACTGTTATTAGCCAGTCCTAAAAGGATTCATGAAGATGAGTTGCATTTATTCGAGGCAGAAGCATCTCTTCTCTTCCTGCAAGGAGACAAGGGCAAGGCTCTCATGCAATGCTTTATGTTTTTAGTCTCTTTGTTGCTAGGACTTCCTAACCATGAAATGTGCTTGTTTTAATAAAGCTGCAACCTTGTTCTTTTCTATCAAACATAAAATCTTATCACCTGTCCTTGTCTGAGAGTGCCCACAGAACGTGGTCCCTTGGGACTTTGCTTCCTTCTTTGAGCTGTGTATTGCAAGCAGCCTTCCATTTATTTTTTCCCTTTAACTGGAATGGATTGGTTTCTTTTTACTGGCTGGAAATGGTTTCCCTTTCAGGCTGGAGTCAAGTATCAGAGGGGTAGCCGTGTTAGTCTGAATCTGTAAAAAGCAACAGAGGGTCCTGTGGCACCTTTAAGACTAACAGAAGTATTGGGAGCATAAGCTTTCGTGGGTAAGAACCTCACTTCTTCAGATAAAAATAACAGGAGTACTTGTGGCACCTTAGAGACTAACGAATTTATTAGAGCATAAGCTTTCGTGGGCTACGAAAGCTTATGCTCTAATAAATTCGTTAGTCTCTAAGGTGCCACAAGTACTCCTGTTATTTTTGCGGATACAGACTAACACGGCTGCTACTCTGAAACTTCTTCAGATGCAAGCCTTGAGGTTCTTACCCACGAAAGCTTAGGCTCCCAATACTTCTGTTAGTCTTAAAGGTGCCACAGGACCCTCTGTTGCTTTTTTCAGGCTGGAGATACCTTTAATCTACTTTTACATGTACCCTGGAATAACACTTAATTTTTGGACTGAAGATCATTTCATTTATCAGGAAATTATACAGGGAATCTTCCCTTCTTGTATTCTTCTAGCTGTTATAAACAGCTTAAATGAAATAAATGCTTAGCCTTTTCTGGAATTCTATAAGACCAATCTTAAACATACTTTGATATTGGTGGAACCAGTGCTCTGGCCCTGGCTTTCTTCTTAATGATTCCTTAAAATGCCTCCTTTTCATCTTGAAAAGGAAGAAACAACTTTGAGGTTAACTGTCCTTCCAAAATTAAGAGGGTTTTGTTTCAGGATTTAGCAGAAGAAAATATTTCTTAAATACTTTCTCTCAGAGACGTTTGTAAGTGAAACATGTTACAAAACTATTGACCCCAGCCACTGGAGCAGCATACATTTCATTTTTCTCTACCTGGAAGTGGTATGTGCCAAAAAATATCATGCTTCCAGCTAGCTTTTTAGAGTAGGTACTATCCAGGTAGGTATCTTTCCTTCTTTATAGGATGATTTGTCACTTCTTTTCCATTCTACTCTCTTCCCTACACCCTCCAGGTTCACTGTACATCAGTGATGCAGTGTCAGTATTTAATAAAGAGACTCTCACAATATCCTTCCCCTCCCCCCCACCTTTAATCTGTGAACAGCCCTGTGTACTCTCCTGAGGGAAGAGGAGAGGAATTGAACAATCTATTCATTTGTTTTCCCATTTAAAATTTCTCATAAACATAACTGAGAGAGAACGCCATACTGCTTGGCAAACAGAATTTGTGTGCTCTGTGGAAAATATTCATATTTGATATACCATTCAGGACTATATATATGAGTGTTCAGTTTTTACAATTTGGAATAAGAAAGGAGAGGGTGGTATGCAGATGGTTAGGAGGTGAAGAGCTGGGGGAAATGTTTTGAAAATATCTGACACCTCCATTCCAAAGACAAATATTTGTTCTTTAGAAGTATTTTTATGAGCCCTTGTGATAAATCATTTCTGTCAAGGCTGGATTAGCAGAATTCTGAGAAGGGGAGACTCCACTTCAGTCTGGGAAATCATTCTAATCCTTCCCTTAAATCTTCCTTCAGTACATGGCTTTCATACATTATATCCTGTGGCCAGGAAAGAAAGCAGTGACACAGACTTGTTGTGTAGCACCATTCCAAAGAGATGCTAGAGTATGAAATGTGAATAAAAGCAGAGAGTTGACTTTATGAGGTGTGATGAGTGGGGATGCTCCCAACCCTGCATCTTCAGGGGTGACTCAATGCTCTTTTTGCTAATCCTTCAAGCTAGTCCACGTTTTACATTTGCAAATGGCAATTGCTTGGTTTCCATGTCTTTGTTTCTTTCTAATTACTTAGGGTCTGAGTCAGAAAATGGCTCCATCTCATTCCCTCATTCTTATACAAATTCAACAAGATTGTCCTTTTTGATAGTCTGAAGAATGGTTAATAATAATACTATTTAGCACTTATATTGTGCTTTACTTATTCAAAGCTCTGTATAAACATTAACTAATTAATCAGGAAGGGTTTAATGAATAACGTTATTCTTCTTTATCCTTTGACTCACTGTAGCTTCTCATTCTGATAATTAAAACAGTTTTTATTTGTATGATATAAGAAGCCATCTGAACAACAAGGCCAGCAGAAATGTTTACATATAAGTTGATATATGAGCTCAGTCCAACACATTCTTGCAGGAAAATTTAATACAATTAATTAAGCTGAAATTGACTTAGTTCCTACAAGCGTCCATTATTAAAGGTTTTTAATTTTGTTGGAGAGTTGTTGGAAACTGCTTCTTTAGATGCAGATGAAGTTATTAATAAATGTTTGCAGGATCATTATAGTACCATAATTGATTAAATTCATGAAGATTTCATTTACACAGGGTATTGTTTTAAAGGTATGCAGCTGGGTAGTACAGTTTTTTCTGATATTCTTCATATGTCCAAGTTGGAAGTATAAAAACATTCAGAAAGAAAGACTATCTAATTTACAAATGTGTCTGCACTGACAGCAGTAGCATTATAATTGATGCAAAAATATTGTAAGATTACCAGTGGGAACAGAAAACAGAATTTGATTTTTCTGTAGAACTTTTTGTTATTTGTAAATTTTAAGGCCAGTAAAATTTTTGATTATGAGCCTCTAGTCTGATTGCCTGCAGAATCCAGGCCATAGATTCCACCCAGTGACTCCTGTAGTTAGCCCAATAACTTGTGGTTCAAGTAGTGGTTGAATGTTACTTTTTAGAAAGACATTGATCTTGATTTAAATGCTGGAAAATTTGCCACATGCTTTGATCTGTTCCAATGATTACTCACCCTCACTGTAGTTAGCCCAATAACTTGTGGTTCAAGTAGTGGTTGAATGTTACTTTTTAGAAAGACATTGATCTTGATTTAAATGCTGGAAAATTTGCCACATGCTTTGATCTGTTCCAATGATTACTCACCCTCACTATTAACAATTTGCATCTTTCAGCTTCTAGATACTGGATCTTGTTATGCTCATTTCTACTAGATTAAAGAGCCATCTGGGATCTGATATATATCTTCTCCTTGTGTTGGTGATGATAGACCATGACCAGGTTGACTCAATGTTTTTCTTCAATGAGCTAAGTAGACTGAACTCCTTTAGTTTCTCATTGTAAGGCTGAGAACTGATCTTTTCAGGATCCTATCATAAACAACGCCACTAGTTTCCCATGAATGATTATGTTTTAAAATCTGTCAGTTGGCTAGCTTTTACCAGATTTAAAATGTGCCATGTGGATTTTGGGTAGTGCTAGTTTTTTAATGTGTAAAGCATTTGATTTAGTACCACACAAGTCCAATAATTTTATATGAATACAGTTAACTTTTTACAAGACTTGTGTCCTTGTCAAAGAATGATATCAAGTTCATTTGACGAGACCTATTGTCCAGGAATCCTGTTGACTGATATTAATTATATTTTTACCCCTTAGCCCTATTATTAATAATCCATTATCAGCCATTCCATTATTTTGTCTGGTATCAATGTCACGCTTGGTGGCCTGTAGTTACCCATCTCATCCTATTTACCTTTTAGTCCTCTGGAGATTTCCCAGGTAGCTTTATTCTACAGACAGTATATTTGGCTTCTGCAAGAACATACACAGATAAGACAATGCTAAATGGCCTGGGGTCAGAGGCAGATTTACAGTAAAACACAGGGTGCCCTGGCACGGGGCCCCCCAACGACAGGGGGCCCCAGGGCTGGGCAGCTGCGGGGGCAGAAGCTTGGTTCTGCCAGCTCCTGGGGCTCCTGCTGCAGGCTCCGCACCCAACGTCAGCCAAGCTCCTTCCTCCCCTGCCTCCATGGCCGGCTCCAGCATTTCTGCCGCCCCAAGCAATTGGCGGCAATTGGGGGGGGGGGGGGGGAAAGCCGCGATCGGCGGCGGCAGTTCAGCAGCAGGTCCTTCTCTCCTAGAGGGAGTGAGGGACCTGCCGCCCCCGAATTGCCGCACGTGCCGCCCCTCTCCCTTGGCCGCCCCAAGCACCTGCTTGTTAAGCTGGTGCCTGGAGCCGGCCCTGCCTGCCTCCTCCCACGAGCATTTGCCGGTGCTCAGGTCACTGTGTGAGGAAGGGGGAGGAGCTGGGCCGCAGCGCGCTCGGGGGAGGAGGCGGAGAAGAGGCAGGAGTGGAGCCTTGGGGAAGGGGCTGGAATCGGGGCAGGGTGGAGCAAAGCTGGGGCACCCACACTCTCCCTACACATAACCCCCCAACTCCCCGCGTGAGTCACTCAGGGCAGGGGGCTGGGGTGGGGCAGGAGGCTGGGAGCACCCCCATGATCCCAGCCCACACCCCCAGCCGCTGCCCTGAGTCCTGCATCCTCCTCACACACACCCTGCTCTCCCTGACTCGTGCACCCCTCACACATATCCAGCCCCCCCACCCCATGTCCTGACTCCTGCACCCCCCCACACACATCTCCACCCCCACCCTGAGCACCAAAAGGGAGTTCTTGCTCCCTCCCACATTCCCACCTGCATCCCTTGCACAAAATGGGAGCTGTCCCAGGTAAGCGCTCCACACCCCAACCTCCTGCCCCAACCTTGAGCCCCCTCCTGCATCCTAAATCCTGGCCAGACCCCGCACCCCAACCCCCAGCCCACTTTTGCACCCTAACTCCCTCCCAGACCCTGCACCCCCAGCCCTGACTCCTGCACCCCCTCACACACCCCCAGCCCTCCCTGACTCCTGCACCCCGTCACACATCCACAGCCATGACTCCTGCACCCCTCTCACACACACCCTGCCTCCTGCACCCCCCCCACACCCCAGCCCCCCCACATCCCCAGCCCCCTGCCCTTCCTGACTCCTGCACACACCTCCCACATCCCCACCTGCACCCCTCGCACCAAACGCGAGCTTCCCCAGGTAAGCGCTATACACCCCAACCCTCTGCCCCAGCCCTGAGCCCCCTCCTGCACCCTAACTCCTGGCCAGACCCCACACTCCAATGTTTTTTTACTTTTTTTTATAAAGCGCTCTTATCCAAAGTGCTTTACAATAGTTAGCTAATGGTACAAACAATATTTGGAAAGATCATTAAGTGGTCTGCCGAGACCCTCAGCGATTTTCAAGTGGTCTGTGGAAAAATAAGTTAGACTACAAAAACAATCAACCTCACTTTATTTTCATTTACTTCCTATTACTTATAGGAGGAGGGTGAAGAAAAAAAGAATGAAAAATGGGGGCAGGGGGAGATAAGAGAGACTGTTCTTGTTCTTGGCTGGGTCCCAAGGAGGGGCCCCAAAAATGAAGCTGAGCACAGGGCCCCACTAACTCTAAATCCGCCTCTGCCTGGGGTGTGTCTACCTGATAGACCATCTTGCTCTCCTTATGACATATTTAAATAGCTTTGGTCAGCAGAGGTGCTTGAGCTGGATCTCCGATTGTTATGAAAGAGAAGGGACTACTCAGGGCATTCTATGTGAGGGCCACAGCACTCTGGAACTTCTACCCCCGTTTTGTTGAAATAGCCTGAATTTAGTGACCTTCAAGGCATGCTGCAAAAGCCCTCTGTTTGATAGGTGTGACTGACTGGCCAAGTTGAGCTATTTGTTACTGAAATCCACAAAGCTACTTAGGCACCTAAACCCAGATTTAGGTGCCTAAGTCTCGTTTTTAGACCTCTAAATCCCCCACTGTGATTCACAAAACTCCTGCTGAACCCTGAGGTGTCTAAACTCACTTGGCGCCTAAGTTTTTTGCCTCCGTGCATGCGCACTGCTGACTCACTCTAGGCATCCAGATGTCTATATCCCACCTAAGCCCAGAGCAATTCATTAACAAGGTGAAGACAGGCGTTCACCTGCCTAACTTGCCCCAGGGGCCTGATCCAGTGAGCACCCTCTGGGTGCACCTACCCATTCGGGCCCCATTCAAAAGCTGGCTGGAAGACAAGGAGTTGCTGCTGCCGCCACCCACCTTATAACTTTTAGCCCAGTTGTTAGATTACTCACATGGGATGTGGGAGACCCAGATTCTTTTTCCCACTCCCAGGCAAAGGGGGAGAAAGAATATGAAGAAGGGTTTCCCATCTGTCAGGAAAGTGCTCTAACCACTGAGCTATGGAATATTCTAATATGGGGCTCTGTGATGGGGTGTACTAAGCCCTCATTGGTCAGGCAGGGGTTAACCAGCTACTTTGGGCCCAAGAGGCCACACCCCTTTGCTCTTGCTGGGCATGCTCCTGGTGGAGGGAGTATATAAAAGGAAGCTGCTCAACTCAGTCTGGGCTGGCTGAGGAGGAGACCAGACATGCACTGTGGGCTCCCGTGGAAGAACTGCTGAGATTCCAAGCTGCTGGGGCTGGGTCCTTAACTGTGCTGCAGAGAACCAGTTGACCGCAGGAGCCGAAGGGGACACTGAGCCACTGCTAGCTGAGGAGATGCCTGAGGCAGGCATAAGGGTAGGAGGTGACCCAGGGGATGTGTTGGGAGACAGAGACTTAAACCCTCCTCCAGGGGGGTGATGGGTTTCCTAAGGCCCTGAGTCGGAACCCGGTGGAGTAGGGTGGGCCTGGGTTCCCTTCCTCTCCCCGCACCTACACCTGGGTGCTATGGCCGGAGACTATTGGGATTAGGCTCTACAGTGGACTGTTGATGCTAGGCATTACTGCCTTGGACTGCTGATACTAGGTGCCACTGCTTGGGGGTTGCTGACACTAGGGTGCTAGTGCCTTGGACACTTGCCGTTAGGCCTTGCCCTGAAGGAAAGGGTAGCTCTAGAAACCCTTACCACTAAACGTCACGACTGCAGAAGAGGGGGCGACCCCTATCGGAACACCATTGTCCCCCATGGCAGGCTCTCTGTCTCTCCTGTTCCACTGTGGATAAATAATGAAAGAATGACTGGGATAGAGGGACATGACCCAGGAGCTTCTGCCCTTTAGGTTCCAAATCACTGGGCTACAGAGTCATACATATTTGTGTGCTCACTCGCGCTCTCTCTCTCTCTGAGCCAATCACTCTTTCTTTATTCACCCAGAGTGAAACAGCTTGAAGAGGAGAGGCTGAAGGAACCCCATGTCAGAATATCCCATAGCCAGTGGCTAGAGCATTCTTCTGAGAGGTGGGAGACCTGTGTTCAAAACCTTTCCCCCCTCTGCCAGAGAGGCAGGAATAAAAGCTAGATGCGTATCTCTGAGAAAGAAGTGGGCTTAGTACATTGGCAACTCCCATTGGCTCGCTTAGGCGAGGAGCCACCTAGTGTGCTGGCTTTTGTGGATTGCCTTTTAAAGCGCCTATCTCTCCCCATTCATTGTAGAGGGAGCCTAAGCCCCTAACTTTGGATTGCAATATTGTTCCTGTGATTTTTCTAGGCACCTACAAGTTAGGTGTTGCAATGCTGAGCATCACAGCGCCTAAGTCCCTTCGTGGATTCCATCCATTGGGCCAAATGACTCCCTTCCATTCCCTGGTCCCCATTGGCTACCACCAAAACACTCAGCTGCTTTAATTCCCCCAACACCTCCTTGCTCTTGAGGTGTGTGGGGAATAGGCTCCTGGGGTCTTGCCACACCCTACTGCTGAGGGGGGAGGATCAATTACTTTTTCTTGCTGGCAAGAAATGTCACACATGGAGCTGCAGAAAGCTTGGCATCTATTATTGTGCCAGCCTTTGAAAACTTGGGCCATGCAGCACTTTGAAGCCACAGTTGATCAGTCTTTTAGCAGCTTCCCTCCTACATATTTACTGGCAATGGGCCAGAACATCAGCTGTGTGTGAGGGGCACTCGGGTCACTTGAGGGGGATGCAAAGGTGGCTTTATAACACCCTTACAGTCTCTGATTCTAGGGTTGGTCTGTACTGGGATGGATTCCTGCTGCAAATTAGAAACGGTAATAATTTATACCAACTGGCAATGATCCCATGGGGCAGTTACTGCAGATATGGATTGCAGTGCATAAGGGTACTTGTCCCTACCTCCTTTTCCATGTCCAGTCTCCCTGAACCTCCAGTGGGAGAGACAGGTGGTGTAGAGCAGTGGTTCTCAACCAGGGGTGGGGCGGGTCACAGGATCAGTTTAGGGGGATTGTGAGTGCAGGACCATAGGGGATGGCAAGCATGGCAATTGTTCAGGTCCACATTCCAGAGGGGGCCCTGCGAAGCTAAGTTACATCCCAGTGACATGTAAGTACAATATTTATATTCCAATCAATTTGTGTAGTTTTATGGTTAAAAAAAGAGAAAGTAAGCAATTTTTCAGTAATAGTGTGCTGTGACATTTTTCTATTTTTGTCTGATTATGTAAGCAAGTAGTATTTAAGTGAGGTAAAACTTGGGGTATGCAAGACAAATCAGACTCCTGAAAGGGATACAGATGTCTGGAAAGGTTGAGAACTACTGGTGTAGTGCCACAGTATTGGCACCAGTAGAATTCTCCTGGGGCTGATTTTGTTTGCTTTGTACTGCTGAACATAATGGCAGTTGAAATCTAGCATTTTACAGAGCTGTAACAGAGTGTGATTGTTGGAAACCTGTAATCAGCATCCATACTAACATCAATATTTTAATCCAACATTAGTAAATGTATTTCCTTATTCACACCCACACTGCCTTACTTATGACTTATTCTAATGCAATGTTCATTTGACTTCTAGAGACTAATCTCCTTGTGTATGACCTCAGTTTCAGCTTGGGGGAGTGCTTAGAAACATTTAATCTGATTTGTCAGATCAGTGGAAAGAAGTTTACATAATACAGTATAAAGAACTTGCTGTGGTATTACTTAAATCAGATAGTGGAGTTTAAATTAATTCTTGACAGTTTTCTGTATAGCATTTCAACTTTATTAAACTCTGATCTATTTTTAGCATATTTTAAAAATACATGCAGCCGCACCAATTGGGCTTGTAATATCACTTTTATATAGTCATTTCTAAAGATACAAGGAATCAATCGAGGATGCTGAATGCTGCCTCTGCCTACACCCTTCCTGGACTAGCGACTAGGGATCTAGTTCAGTGCTAAACTTTGATTTTCAGTTTATTCATCAGTAAAATGGGTATAATAAGCCTATTTTGAACTTCACCTCACCAGAAGTCAATATGTTCCTCCAAGGCATGATAGATCTTTGTTTTCCCTCAACAGTAATCGGCTTGTATATTTTATATTTTTCATCAGTAATACAGTGTCCAGGTATCTCTCCATGAATTTAAAATAAATAATAGTTTTTCCTTTGATACTCACCTCATCTCCCTCTTAATGGTAGCTTCAAAGAAAAATTTACAGCTGAGTAAAAATTATTTATTACGAATTTCATCCTTTCTGCTGGTGAAATGTCCACAAACAAATGATGATTTTCTCAATGTTGTCATTCAAAATGTTTCACAAATTTCTATGGCTTGCTGTTCAAGACCTGTTGCTTAGGTGTTTTTATTTCCTGATTGGATAAATAACTATTATAATAAGGCTTCTGGGTGAATGCTTAAAAAGAAGAATGTACAAGTTGATTTCCAAGCGCATTCATGTTAATAAAACATGTTTGCATATTTTTAAAAGCAGGATCTCTCCTAAATGGGGTTATGAGCATGTCTGAAACACATTATTGAAAAAGTCAAACAGATAGAACATTTATGGATATTAAAATTGCCGTAGTCCCTAGAGGCCAATCAGTTTGGGGTCTCCATAGTGCTAGGCACTGTACAGGCATAGAAAATAACAGTCCCTGTCCCAGAGAGCTTGCAGTCAAAAAACAAAACAAGATGCAAGAGGGGGATGAAACAAATAAACAAATTGGGATGAAGAGCAGAAGAGACAAGGTAGCAAAAATAGATACATTGACATCAAAATTTCTTAAGCAAGGAGAGTTGTATTTGACTGTAAACAAAAACCAAAACCCAACAAGCCTTCATAACTATGTATATTTTAAGAACAATACTGATCATTATGCATTGTGCAGAATGCATACAAAAACAAAGAGTATATACAGTAAAGGTTTCAGAAATACTTTATGTAGTCAAGTGGTCTTAGTACCACCAGATGACCCGTTTTGGGCAGAGGCAATGCGGGGGGACAGGGGGCTTGCAGGTAATATGCCCCCCCCAGATTTGCTGCTTGGCTTGTACTGAGCATGCTCACACAGACTGAGCATGCTCGGTAACACTGCTGAAGCTGGTTGCCCCCCCCCACCCCCCCTTATCGGCAGGCACAGGTAATCTCTGGTTTTGGGTAAAAAACAGGAACAAGGCAGAGCTGGACCTGGAACCCATTTTAAAGCACCAGCTCACCTTGTGTCAGGACAACTTCATACTCTAAAATATTTTAAATCAGAAATCAATAAGAGCTTGACACTTCCTTTACTATCCTCTGACAAACCACCTACCAGCCATAAAAAGGTTACTACTACAGTACAATTTGCTAATACCACCTACTCCATGGTATTTTTAACTACTGAAAGTGGCCAGTTTGACCCTGAAGAGCCCCTTAATGCCCACTGGCAAAGGGACTGTTATACTGTAACTCAGGGGTGGGGAACATTTTTTCTATCAGGGGCCTTGACCTACAGAAAAAAATCAATCGTGGGTGTGACGGGTTGGATCACAGAAACCCCCTTGGGAGCTGCCACCCAATGTACCAAGACTACCCCTGTTCCTGTTTTCCCTGCCAGCTCAGGACTCCAGCACCCTGTCTTGCTGAGCCAGACACTCCAGTCTGCTCCAACACAGACCCAGGGTCTGAATTACTTGTCCCAAAGCTGCAAGTTTACCTGAAAACAGATCACAGAAGTGTGCTTGTCTTTAGCACTCAGATGCCCAACTTCCAATGGGGTCTAAACCCAAATAAATCCGTTTTACCCTGCATAAATCTTATGCAGGGCAAACTCATAAATTGTTCGCCCTCTGTAACACTGATAGAGAGATATGCACAGTTGTTTGCTCCCCCAGGTATTAATACATACGCTGAGTAAATTACTAAATAAAAGGTGATTATATTAAATACAGACGGTAGGATTTAAGTGATTCCAAGTAGTAACAGACAGAACAAAGTAAGTCACCAAGTAAAATAAAATAAAATGCGCAAATCTATGTCTAATCAAATTAAATACAGATAATCTCACCCTCAGAGATGCTTCAGTAAGTTTTTCTCAAACTGGACACCTTCCAGGCCTGGGCACAATTCTTTCCCCTGGTACAGCTCTTGTTCCAGCTCAGGTGATAGCTAGGGGATTCTTCATGATGGCTCCTCTCTCTCTCTCTCTCTCTCTCTGTTCTCTTCCACCCCTTTATATATCTTTTGCATAAGGCGGGAACCCTTTGTCCCTCTGGGTTTCCACCCCCCCCCCCACTGGAAAAGCACCAGGTTAAAGATGGATTCCAGTTCAGGTGACATGATCACATGTCACTGCAAGACTTCATTGCCCACTTGCCAGCACACACATATACAGGAAGACTAACAGGTAAACACAGCCATCTGCAGACAATGGTCCTTGTTAATGGGAGTCATCAAGATTCCAAACCATCATTAATGGCCCACACTTTACATAATTACAATAGGCCCTCAGAGTTGTATTTCATATTTCTACTTTTAGATACAAGAGTGGTACATTTATACAAATGGGATGATCACACTCAGTAGATTATAAGCTTTGTAATGATACCTTACAAGAGACCTTTTGCATGAAGTACATCCCAGTTACATTATATTCACTTATCATATTTTTATAAAACTATTCCAGTTACATTATATTCACTTCTTATTATGTTTTTATAAAACCATATAGACTGCACGACGTCACAGTGGGCCACACAGAGCCCTGCGGGGGTGGGGGGGAGGGGGCACGGAGGCTCAGGGTTTCCCCCTACAGCAAGGCGAGCTGGCACTCATGGCTCCAGCCCTGCAGGGCGGGGGTGCAGAGGCTCGGGGCTTCCCCTAGCGTTGCCAACTTTCTAATTGCACACAACCGAACACCCCTTCCCCGCCCCCTGCTCTGCACCTTCCCCGAGGCCCTGCCCCCCACTCACTCCAGCCCCCCACCCTCGTTCACTTTCACTCGGCTGGGGCAGGAGGTTGGAGTGCAGGAGGGGGTGAAGGCTCCAGCTGGGGGTGTGGGCTCTGGGTTGGGACCAGAAATTAGGGTTCAGAGTGCGGGAAGACGCTCTGGGCTGGGGCAGGGGATTGGGGTGTGGGGAGTGGGTGAGAGCTCTGGCTGGGGGTGCAGACTCTGGGGTGGGATGAGGGGTTTGGGATGCAGGAGGGGGCTCAGAGCTGGGGCATGGGGTTGTGGTGCAGGCTTCGGGAGGGAGTTTGGGTGCAGGAGGGGGTTCTGGGCTGGGGAAGGTGGTTGGGGCGGGGGTGCAGGCTCTGGGAAGGAGTTAGGGTGCGGGAGGGGGCTCTGACCTGTGGCAAAGGGTTTGGGGTGCAGGCTCTGGCTGAGCTTACCACACCTCAGGTGGCTCCTGGTCAGTGGCGCAGCGGAGCTAAGGCAGGCTCCTTGCCTGTCCTGGCTCTGCGCTACTCCCAGATGCAGCCAGCATGTCCACCTCCTAGGCACAGGGGCGGCCAGGTGGCTCTGCATGGTGCGCGCTGCCTGGTCCGCAGGCGCCACCCCCGCAGCTCCCATTGGCCGCGGTTCCTGGCCAATGGGAGCCATGGAGCTGGCGCTCTGGGTGGGGGCAGCAAGCAGAGCTTCCCTGATTGCCCCTTGCCGCAGTCCGGATGAAATTAAGCAGTGAGATAGATCCGGGCCGTAGGTTCCCCAACCCTGGTGTAAATCATATCAGACCTGACACACTCACTACCCCAACAAACTGTTGTCATAATACGCATCCAAATGGTGTGTTGCAAGTTATCGTATGTAAACTGATGCGCTGGTAATTAATATTGTTGAGTGATTTATTTATGGGTTGTGTATAAAGAATTATGTATGTGTGCTTGAAATATGTTCTTAAAATGTGTTTTGGAGGCAGTGCATAAATCAAGTCTGCCCTAGACAACGGAATGCAGATTTACTTGTCTGACCAGCTTGATTTAAGGCAGAGAACAATTCAAGTAGATTTACATGTAAGGTAAACAAAGTAATCAAGCTAACAAGTGGTGGAGAAAACAGTTTAGTGAGCACACTGGGAGACAGAATTTGCATCCCCAGGAAGTTTTCCTGGCTCTTGAGACAAAGACGATAAACTTTGGAAAATATAAGGGGGAGCAAAAAGACATTCTTGTTATCCATCAATTTGGGGACAGAGGGAACAGCACCCACTGATTCTGTGAATGTTGGATCCTCTTGCCAGAAGGGCTGGAGATCCTGGTGACCTGATGTAAGTGAGAAAGCTGTTTAGGCAAAGATTATATTTTGCTAAAGTTAAGTCTTAAACACGGGAAAACATTTTGTTTTGTTTGTAACGACTTTCTATTCCAGTTATTGCTGCTTAGTATCTCTTAAATTTCTGTTCTTTGTTAATAAATTCATTCTTAGTTTTACTATAAATCATCTCAATTGTGTATGTGTATGTGTGTATATATGTGTGTGTATATATAATATATATAATGAGTCCTCAGCTAACCTAACAAGGTGATGTGTACATTAAGTTTACTGCCTCCAAAGAGAGAATTTCTGTGAGTGACCAGTGAATGGGACTGGACAATACAGAGAGACATCTCTGAGGAACCTGAGGCCTGGGGTTCACTGATAGATTTGCTAGGCACAGTTGAGACTGGCAGTCTTGGAGTTTGCTGGTGAAGCAGGCAGACTGGTGTGGCAGGGAGCTGACATACGGCCTAATCGCAAGCAAAGCTCACCCCGAGGAGAACGTAACACAATGGCTTATGGTTCTGGGCTGCCCTGAGGAGAATGTCACAGCCAGGTTCTTAGTGTGACATAAAATTCAATAGATGGCATCTCCAGCAGCATTGTTCTCATTAGTTCTGTGCTGGTTCATTGTTGACAGAGGGAAGACCACCACTTACTGAATCACCAGAACCACTTCTTGCAGCACTGGGAGTTTTCTTCCACACAAGTACTGACTGATAACTGACCCTGCTTAGCTTGTGAGATCTAATTAGATCACATCCCGAGCAACTTTAAATGACTCAACCCTTACAATAGTAAGGCTGAGGATAAAAGGGATTTTGGCAAGAAGTCTCAACGGCTCTAACATTTTTTTATAAGATTTTTTTTTTATAGTGAAACACACATCAAGTAAAAGGAACACTAAAAACCATGTAAAATATATGCCAGGATACAGTAGGACTTTAATGTGAATGGTTTGTCTTTATTTATCTGCCAATACCTATTGTATGTGCTATCACCACAACAGTGACTAACCCCTGCATCTGGCTAACTAGTCTGCACCAATTTTACCTGACACTCTTGGTATTCATTTACTCTACATTTTCATGATAGAGAATATAAAAAAATAAAGGAAATTAATATTAAAGGGTTCAGGGCTGGATTGTGGAGTTACCATAAGCCATGAGGTGAGGGGCAAGTAGTTGTGCTGTCCCAAGTGCAGACTGGGAACCAAACTGTGAAAGAAAGTAACAGGTCTGTCCCTGCTTTCTTGCCTTTGCCAGGGGCCAAGTAACCTGCACCAGGCTTTACACTAGCAAAGATTACAGACCTAGGTGTGTCAGCTCAGGTGTACTGGCCAGCATGTTGTAGGGATGAAATCAAGACTCCACTCACTCCTGCTCTTTTGTTTACTCCCTGCCTAACTGTGTGAGAAGTCCTCAGAAGCTGTCTCCCCTGCACCTTCAACCCTCTTACTCCCCTGTGTGGGCATGTAGCATGAATTACAATCACTCTCAGGTAACAATGGCACCAATTAATAAATCAAGCATTGGGGTTAATAACTGATTGTGTGCATGTGTAGTGTATTGTTTTGGAATCCTAATAAAGCCAAACTCAGCTTGTTGTCCTCTCTTTATAATCAGATTCTCACCACCCCCACCACTGCCCAAAGGAAGTATTTCACTTAAATCTTTTAAATGTTCCATACTGTCCAATGTGGGTTTTGCTTTCCAGCTAAGTGTAATTCAGCACTTTGCCAGGAGAATAAACATCTGTAAAAAGCGGGCACTGACTTTTTTTAACAGATCTTCTGGGACTTCATGTATCACGTTCTGGGAAACCTTGAATTATTTTGTGATTATTTTTTTCTCCCCTAGTTAAAAGAATGTTTTTTTTTTTTTGAGCTATGCCATCCTAGACCACCACAAGTCCATTAATTTTTCCTTTCTAAGAATCAGTACACAAATCCTTTTTCATACCAATGGTTCACTGTGCATTTGTAAATGCATGTTGTACCGTCAGAGCAGATCTCCTGTCAAGTTAAGAGCTTCTATACCTTTATTACCATTGCTAGGATTTCCTAATTGGTTTCTTATTCACAGAAATCTAATCCTACAGGGTTAAATGGCTCTAGGGTTGAATGATGCAATATGGAATTTTTCATGGTCTCTGACCACTTCTTAATTGGCAGATGTTCACATAATTGGTGTCTTTGTTGGCTTAATTAATAGAGAGGCAAAGGATTATATTGTCGTCATGGAGATAGAACTTATTTTAGGGGTGGCTCTCCAAGGGTTATCTTGTATTGCCCATGAAGCACCTGTTTGGAAATTATTTAAGGTTTCAGCCAAGTGCTGGGTTCAGTACAACACTGGCTATAAAGCCACAAGTGAACTGACTTTGCTTGCAACAATCTACTGCAGCTTGGGTGGTTTGAAATAGACAAACACCCACTATCACTAGTCATAGGTGCTACTGAGCAAGCCCCAGTACTGAAAGAGCTGGGCTCTTTTGCCCCTTTCCAGTGGTACTAATTTCTCTTTCACAAACTCCAAGAACCAATTTCTGCCCTCAGATAAGTATACAAAACGTTCATTGACTTGAGTGGATGTTACATGAGCAGATCAGAGGACAGAATTTGGCCCTGAGATACATTTGTTTATTTTCAAATTTAAAAGGTAGTTAGGAAAGGATTAGAATGAAATATAAACCCTTAGAATCAAAGAAGAACATTGTGGTTTTGTAGCCCAGGTAGATCTCTTCCAAATATTATTTGACATTTGCAGAGTCAGTTTGCTTTTTTATGGGTATTGTTTGTTCATATAAACTTCCATTTAAAGGAGCTAGGGTATTTCCAAAGTGTCTTAAATGGTGCCGCAGTTCTTCCATTTTCTATGGTGTGAAACAGCAAACTGAAGACTAATTAGCCTGTATGTTGGGTGCACTTCAGCAGCAATTATCGTCATTAGGAAATAGTCTAGTAGTTCCAGAAAGTATGTTAAATCATTGTCTGTGTGTGTATGAGTACACCTGTAATTGCAATGTATGTGACTTGCTGCCACATCTGATACAAATTTTTAAATTGTAATACAAATTGTGCAGGCAGATTTTTAAAGCCACAGCAACTCTCTAAATAAAATATCCTTAGGCTTGACAACCTTGAGAGGTTTTGCTTTTAGTACATAAAATAGAGATGGGCTGAGCAGGCAATATTCAGATCAGGATCCTGATTCAGTTTAGACTAGATTTTGAGGTGGAGTCTGGGTGAGGGTTTGAGTTCAATGCTGAAATTGAGACTTGGATGCAACTGTGCTGAAATATCACATCTTGGCCTACAATCCTGGATTCTGCAAATTTTTCCCCTTTTGTTTAATCTTCTCTCTCTCTCTAATATTAAAACTAATACTAAAAAGAAATTTTTCAGCAATTGGTGTTTTAAAAACTATATGTATTTATTAAACCATAATGGCTCAGAACTGGATAAATAATGTTTTCAGAGATTTGAAAGAGAAACCTGATTAGCCATCATACTCTTTGCATAAATCCATATTTAGAGTTTGCCAATCCATAGAGGGACTAAAATGAACCTAATATTGTACAGTATATAAAAAGAATCTCGAAGAGTTGCACTACTGAAATATTAATACCACCTATTTGGGGTCCCATCCCCCCCCCCCCCCCCCCGAGTCATTAACTTTGTATCACTTCCCTGGACTTCATGAAAGTTACATTATGTAAGAGCTGTGATTACAAAGGAGATTAGAGGGACTCCTTAAATCAAGCAATGAAGAGCCAGTAGAATGGGAACGTTACCACTGACTTCAGTGGGTGCAGGATCTGACTCTGCCATTACAGAGACAGCACAGAACAGTGCACCCGGTTCATTCCCAATGTGACTCCATTGATAAATACAGGGGTGAATACACTCCATTTTCCCGAGTTTCTTTTGAAACAGGGATTTATCAGCTGCATGACCTCCATCAGTCTATGGAAAGGTTAAAGGAGAGTAGATTTTTGGATCTCAAAACATTGTCTACTTTAATTTATTGTTTCATATTATATCAATAATCTAAAGTAAGCCAAACATGTTTTGTGGTGCAAATAAATAAACCATTCACTAGCTATTCTTATAGATAACATTTTCAAACAAAAACGGCAGAGTTGTAAACCCCTAATAATAGGAGTTCACAGTTTCCATTATGGGTCCTGAATTGTGGCATCATTTTATCAGTGGTACCCTTAAACCTATTTGGCTACCATAACCCTATACCCCATACAAAGTTTCAGACTAGTCATAGAATCATAGAAGTGTAGGATTGGATGGGACATCAATAGGTCATCTAGACCAGTCCCTTGCACTCAAGGCAGGATTATGTAATAACACATGTTTGTCTAACCTGTTCTTAAAAACCTCCAATGATGGAGATTCCACAACCTCCCTAGGCAATTTGTTCCACTGCTTAACCACCCTGACAGGTAGGAAGTTTTCCCTAATGTCCAACTTAAACCTCCCTTGCTGCAATTTAAGCCCATTGCTTCTTGTCCTATCCTCAGAGGTTAAGAGAACAATTTTTCACCCTCCTCCTTGTAACAACCTTTTATGTACTTGAACACTGTTATCATGTGCCCTCTCAGTCATCTCTTTTCCAGACTAAACAAACTAATTTTTTTTCAATCTTTCCTCATGGATCATGTTTTCATTTTTGTTACTCTCCTTTGGACTTTCTCCAGTTTGTCCACACCTTTCCTGTCATAACACTCCTTATTCATTGATCATTATCCTGTCATCCTTGTGCCAGCAGCCTTAGCAAAAACTGGATTCACTACTTGTTCTCTCCAGCTGGGAAAGCTGTTTCCACCTTACCTCCTCCCTGGCCCATACAGTGGGATCACTGGGGGCGGAGGCACTTTCACAAGCAGGTTAGAGAGGTAGTCTCCGATAGGAAGGAAATGGATGTGTCTATGTGCACGACGAGTGCACAGAGATGGGAAACTGCAACAAGTGGAGAGAGTTGGAAGAGACTTGTAACAGGGTGCTGACAGCACCCCACTAGGTTCAACCTCCTGGCCGCGCTCCCCCAATGAGTCAGGACCACTTCAAGCTGGGGCAACACCCTGCTCTTTATTTCTGTGTCCAGTTCCCACCTCCATGCTCCAACTATTTACAAGTTATTTTACAGGTTTGGCCTAGCACAGGCCTCAGTGGCAACAGGATAGCAGGCTCCTTCTGAGCCTACTTTCCCCTCCCAGTCTCCACCCCAGACTCATTTCCTCCCAAGCTTTTAGCCCCTGTTAACAAGAATGGCAGGTGTGGCCAGTTTCCAGGTCAGTCCTAGCTCATTGCCCAGCCCCAGCCCATTTCCCCTGATTGGGGCTGGAGTGGCAGGAGCTGATTAGGGCTTCCCCTGCTGCACCATCCAATACACCACCCCTCCAAGTAACTATTGGGGGGGGGAGCTTGGTTCAGCCCCTTCTCCCCCTACCCGGGAGGTGATATCAGGACAGCCTACTGCCCTCTGCTGGAAGGTCCCCTGGATCCGCCTCACGGGGTTTGTTGGTTCCCCACCCCCAAAAGCCAAAATGCGTGGGGGGTGGACCGCCCCATAACTCTACTCCCGCCCAGAGGTCCGCACACCAATCACAATCGGGCTGTTGCCCTCCGGCTGCTCCCCCTTCTTGCCCGGCAGGATAGCTGGCTGTCCTGGGCCTCTGGTGCAGATACCGAGCCCAAGGGGGCCTGGCCCTCACTTCCTGCAGGCATTCCCCAGGACCTTCCCACTTTAAACCTTGAACCTCCTCTCCAGGGGTTTCCACAGTGGGGCACCCCTTTGGTTGCTCACTCTCCCCTTCTTTCCTGTCTTTCCTCTGGCTTTGTTGTCTAGTACCTGCTTCTGTCTTCTGGGGACCTGGGTCCTCCCCCTCACCAGAGGTAAGGGGCATAGGGTTCCCCTCCACTTTCCTGGGGGCTCCTCCCACCCGAGAGTCTCCTCCCAGGGCCATTTTCCGCCCCAGGGACAGGGCCCCAATCTGTCCCCAGCATGATGGGGTACGGCAGCCCATCTACTACCCCCACTCGTTGCCAGGCAAATCTGACTCCAACCTCCAGGGGCACCTGCGCCATAGGACAGGGCCTCCAAGCCCCGTGGATGCATTCTAGCATTATTTGTCTCTGGGAAATAAACCAGTGCAGTTGCACCAGCCCGTGTTGAAGAGGAAGCGGGCCTAGGCTGTATCAACCAAACCCCTCTGGGGCTTCCTCCCCACCCATATGGGGATTGTGGCCAGCCCTCACCCCCGTTTCTTCTCTCCCTTGCTCGTCCAACCACAAAATTCGGCAAGCCCACACTCCGTCACCTGGCAGTCCTGGGATTTGTGTCCCTGCTGCCCACAATGCCAGCAGACCAGTTGACCTGGGCGACTGGGGGCCCCCTTAGCCTCCTCTCACTTTTTCTCTGGGCCTCTCCTGGGGGGAGGTTCTCAGGGCTTCTTCCCCCAGTCCAGGTCACAGCCTGTCCACGCCTCCCTTCGGGGAAAGTCTGCCTCAGCATACTCCTCCATCATGTTGGCAACGGCCTCCACAGTCATCGGCCGGTGCCTCCGGACCCAGACCCGTATGTTCTCCGGGAGGCCCTGCACAAATTGCTCAAGAATCACCCAGTCCATTATTTCTCCCACCGTCTGGATGTCGGGCCGTAGCCACCGTGTAGCCCAGTCGGTCAATTTTTGGGTAAAAGCTTGGGGCCACAAACCCCCCGTCCACTGGGCCACTCTAAACTTTTGCCTGTACTTCTCGGCCGACAGCCCCATCCGGTCCAGGACAGCCGCCTTCACCATCTCATAATCTCTGGCCTGGTCGTTGCTTAAGGCCATATAGGCCGCCTGTCCCTTGCCGGCCTGATAAGGAGCCAGTCTTAGGACCCACATTGCCTTATCCCAGCCTGTGCCCATAGCTACCCGTTCAAAAGTACATAGGAAGGTGTCGGGGTCATCGGCAGGGCCCATTCTACAGAGACCCAGCCTTGTCACACGGTTTCCATCACCACTCGGGAGACTGCTGTATAGTGGCCTGCTCCCAGATGAAGTCCTGGAGGGTTTTTTGTTGTTCAGCCTGCCACACAAGTAAGGCCTGCCTCTAGGCCTGGTGGGACTGGTGGAAAGCGTGCAGGGTCTTCTGCAGCTCCTCCTGCTGCTTAGCCAGCCACTGCACCGTGTGCCCTCCATTCTCTCAGGTTGCCACTCCCTGGCGGTGGCTTTCAAAATCTGGGACAAGTCCCCACGTGTAACAGGGTGCTCACTGCACCCTGCTGGGTTCAACCTCCTGGCACCGCTCTCCAAATGAGTCAGGGCCACTTCAAGCTGGTGCAAAACCCATGCTCTTTATTCCTGTGTCCAGTCCCCAGCACCAAGCTCCAACTATTTACAGAGTATTTACAGGTTTGGCCTAGCAAAGGCCACAGTGGCAACAGGCTCCTTCTGAGCCTCTTCTTCCTCTTTCTTCTTCTCTCCCTCCGCCCGCCCCCCCCAGTTCACTTACACCCAAGCTTTTAGCTCCTGTTAAAGAGGCTGGCAGGTGTGGCCAGTTTCCAGGCCAGTCCTAGCTAGTTACCCAGCCCCAACCCATTTCCCCTGATTGAGGCTGGCATGGCAGGAGCTGGTTAGGGCTTCCCCTGCAGCGCCCTGCCACAAGACTGTATAAGTTTTGCTCTGCACAGAGTTTCAGAAAACCCAGGGCTGGACCTGACTTTTATAGTGATTTGAAATATAATAATCAATCAAATACAATGTGTACTGAACAAAATGCTGTTTAGAGCAGTAGCATGGTAAAAGGCTTCTTTTTTAGATAAATTAATGTAATAAAACTTTGAACAGCCTCTAAAATGAAGAGGATAATGGGATTATTGCAAACAAGCTCTTTAACTTTCTGCACGTCCTAAGGGCTTGTCTACACGTGAAAGTTAATTCAAATTAAAGTAAGGTGTGTAAATTTAAAGTCCAATAGCTATTCTGGAATAACTCCCATGTGTAGACAAGCCCTCAATGTTTGGGACATGTTTTCTGTCTAGTCTGTGACAAAGACTCTCACATCCTGAATTTTCTCACCACCTTCCTCCTCTGCCCAGCAGTCCTTCTGCAGCACTTCTTTCGAAGACGAATGCAGCTTTCTGTATATCCTTGATAATTACCTGGGTTGTCACAATCACCTTGCTCTGCCCTCCTTGAGGACAGAGAGCCTCATCCAAAGCCCACTGAAGACACATGGAAAGATTCCTTTCGTTGTCAGTGGACTTTGGGGGAGGCCCGTAGGTTTGTTTCTTTGAAAAGTGCCAGTGAATAACTTCCCCAGATAATTGTCAAAACCCATTTCAACTAGAGCAGATTTTTTTTTAAGTAATCATTGGGGATTTTTGCTTTTTTTTTTTTTTTTTTAAACAGAATAGAGAGAAAATAGAAAGTTAATTACAAGTTTACATGTTCCAGAAAACAAGAAAATGGGAGCAGGAATAAATCCATATTTGTTCTTCTTAGGAATAGCTTTTCCAGAGAAATTACTTTGTTTGGTAACAGTGGATCTCCTTGCCTTTTCAAACAGAGGAGGAAAAGATGCACATATCCACTAACCAGATTTGTTCCCCTACAACACAAAATTCCTAGGCTACAGGCACTGGTTATTGTATGAGTTCCAATCAGTGCATTTCTTCCATTTTCTTGGTTAAATCACAAACATTCAAATTACAGCTAAGTCAAAAAACCCAATGTTTTTGCCTATATTGCCTTCATGAGGGATTAAAAGCCACCAGTCAGAAATTCAATCCAGTGTAATCAGAATTGCCTCCATGTCATGCTTACAACTTCCTCATTCACCAGAATTAGCTTCTGTTTTTGCATCTATGTTTCTATTATTACATAGAAAACGGGGAAGGGAAACTGGTATTACTAAAATACATGTATTAAAATATTTTATCTATATTGCTTAGTGGGCTGATTTTCAGGGATTCAGATCCATCATCATTCCATTTCTGAGCTTTAGTATCCCAAAGTACCTTCTAGTATCAGGGCTCAGTTCAGTAGTAACTAGAAGATATTCTCTGGCCTATCTTGTACTAGAGCTCAGACTAGATGATCTAATGCAGGGGTGGACAACCTGTGGCTCCGGAGCCACATGCAATTCTTCAGAAGTTAATATGCGGCTCATTGTATAGGCACCGACTCTGGGGCTGGAGCTACAGGTGCCAACTTTCCAATGTGCCAGGGGGTGCTCACTGCTCAACCCCTGGCTCTGCCACAGGCCCTGACCCCCCCTTCATGCTTTCCCCCCCTCCCCTGAGCCTGCCGTGCCCTTGCTCCTCCCAATCCCCCTCAGACTCTCCCACATGGCACAAAACAGCTGATTGGGAGGTGCGGGGAGGGACAGGGAGGCGCTGATCAGTGGGGCTGCCAGTGGGCGGGAGGCGCTGGAAGCAGGGGGGGAGCTGATGGGGGGCTGCTGACGTATTACTGTGGCTCCCCTGATCGAATGGATCCTTCTGGCGTATGAATCTGAACAAGTCTGGAGTAATCTATTTAAAGTTAGGAAGTTTTCTGAACCTTCCTTTTTCAAACCTTCACTAGAACTGAAACTAAATGATTTTGTTCAGGTCCAAAAGGGCTGAATTAACTCATATGACCATCCAGCAACCCAAATTCTCACATTTGCATACTTCTACCCTTCCTGAGTCGATGGGAGAGGAAATACTAAAACAAACAAACTAATACCCAAGGAGAGGGCCTGGTCTTTTGAGATTTCCCAGTCCTTTTTGCAGACCCAAGCTGTGAAGATAGGACAGTCTTTGGGTTCCTATTCTTGACTTTCAAACCTGTTGAGATTTACCATCTATAATGCCTTGTAGGCTGAAATTCGGTTATTCAGAATGTGACAACCTGGCACAGTCCTCCTCTGGGGGGACACCAGTCTATTGTAAGTGGACCCAGCTACTGGATCCCATTTCCATTTGCTTCTAAGCCAGATGGTTCTGAGCAGAGTTTTGTCACTCTTTCTAGCTCTGGGTCTGTAAGGTACATTCCCACGCTCAGACCTTCTGTCTCAGCTCTCTCTTGGGACACTGGATGCTGAAGTTCTGTCACCCCAGAACCTGTAACTAGTGACTCAGACCTCCTGAGCCACCCTCATTGCTTACACATGCTCCTCTGAGGCTGTGGTTACTTGGAGCTTCTAGGGTAACTCCTCTGGGGACAACATGACAGGAAAGCAAGGAACACAGGTTTAGCACTGGAATTTCTTAACCACGGTCTCTTTACTCTTACAAAGGACTAGAGCATTACACATTTTTGCAAAATAACAAAAATCCTGAAATACGCCCTCCCCTGGTCTCATCTCACCATCTGCAAGTCTGAGGTCTTTCAGCATTTTAGGCGCTAGACGGAGTCCCGCCTGCCTTCTCTCTCTCTCCAAAAATAACAGGAGTACTTGTGGCACCTTAGAGACTAACAAATTTATTAGAGCATAAGCTTTCGTGGGCTACAACCCACATATGCATCCGAAGAAGTGGGTTGTAGCCCACGAAAGCTTATGCTCTAATAAATTTGTTAGTCTCTAAGGTGCCACAAGTACTCCTGTTATTTTTGCGGATACAGACTAACACGGCTGCTACTCTGAAATCTCTCTCTCCAGCCATTCTTCTTGCATGTGGTAATGGACTGCCCCCTCCACAGAAAAGCACCATTTTAAAAATACAGTCTGTCCCTTTTTCTTTGTTCCCAGGCTGAGAAACTCCAGCCTCTCCCCAACTCAGGCTGTTTTGTAGAGAGTCCTTTGTTCCATGGGTTTGGGCCAGCAATTGAGATAAAATCAAAGCTGATGGTCCTAGATTGCTCTGTGATGGCTTCTCAGTCATAATCTTTCAACTAGGTGTCAAACACCTTTCCTAGGCTGGACACCCTTATGGAATCCATTACAGTAACCTAACTTCTTCTTCTTCTTTTCATTGAATACACTTTCAATGCACATAAAAAAAAAAAAGTATTCATCTTACAAATTGTTTTGCAGTCCAAATATACAATAGCTTGGAAAACAAATATTTTAGAAAACAAAAGCCAATGTGTAAAAAGACTGCTTAAAACAACTAAAACAGTAAAAGTTTCTGTATGGCTGTCTTTACAATTTTCTTACTGCATCATCAATATTGGAAATCTGTTCCTTCAGCTGGCTCCACTGTTCTGGATTTAAAGAAATACCTCATTTTGCCAATCTGGAACATATTCTCATCTCAGATTCTAACTTCTGTAAGGTTAAACAATCAACCATCAGCACCTAATGCGAAACGGATGTCCAAATCCAAAATGGAGGTAACAACCCAATCTAGGCATATCTCACGTCATCACACAGAATATCTGCACACTTAATCTCTGAGACAAGAGGAGTGTGAATGGTTAGCTTGAACATCACTGAATTTCAAGTTTATTGAAGAATAAATATACATCTGTGGCTTTTGCCTTGTTAATTTGCCTTCATTCTAAATAGCAAATGTGTTGTTATATGTGAACGAAAAGCAATGCACTGTGTAAATAATACATGTATATCCTAGCTACACACAGAGCTTTACATTTTTTTAAACTGAGCCAGCTTTTTGTCTTTTACATGCATCACATCATTACATTGCACTATGCACCTGCCAAATGCTGTAACAGGCTATATCTTTATTCATCATTCGTATAACTGCTCTGAAAATTCAGCACTTAAATTGGACGGATTTCTGAGCAGTTAGCAGGATTTTATTACATTAGCTAAATACAGGTGTTTTCGAATTTCCTGTTCTTGACAAGTACCAAACATCTTTGTTCCAAATGTCTAAGTCATGTTAATACATTCATGAGACTGATTGATATGGTAATTTTAATATACTTACGATACCTGATTTACAACTATGTGCATTTGGGACTTCCCAGGGCTTGCAGATACCACTGTAATAGGTACCTTAGAAATAACCAAGCAAATTTACCATTCACCCTGCGTTATGAAACATATCTATTATTTTGTAAGTTCAAAGCAAGTCCTTTTTATTATTCTGCCATTTCACTGAAATAAATGGATGTTTCTACTGAAAACTGCTGCCAAGGAACATATGCATTTAGGCAGCACTGAAAAGGCTGATATATTTACTTTCGCACATGTCCCACTTCTCCTGTCATAATTACTAACAGCCTTGGTTATTAGCATTTTGGCTCTTTCTTTGGAAAAAAGTTTTGAAAGGGATGGAAACTCCTATGCCTCAGGCATATGCCAGCCTCTAACTAATGGGGGTTTGGAGGGTAATTTCCCTGCAGGCAGGTCGTGGAGTCATAGAGTTTAAGGCCAGAAGGAACCACCAGATCATTAAGTCTGACCTCCTGTATATCACAGGCCATTAGCACCATCCCACACCTGTACACTTACTGCAACAACTGAAATTAGGTCAAAGTATTACAACCCACAGGAGACCAGATTATTATGTGCCATAGGCAAAGAATAGGAGGGACCAAGGTGCCCCAATGCCTGAAGCCCCTCCAATGGCGGGGAAATGATTAAGTGAGGTCTACCCAGATAATCCTGGCAACTGACCCCTACCCACATGTTGCAGAGGAAGATGAAAACCCCTTAAGGTCACTGCCAATCTGAGCTGGGGAAAAATTCCTTCCTGATCCCACATATGGTGATCAGTTAGACCCTGAACATGTGAGCAAGAACCAGCCAGCCAAGCACCTGAGAAAAAGAATATTTGGTGCCACCTCAGAGCCCTGGCCCTGGGTAAGCTTGAAAACTTATCTGTCACCAACAGAAGTTGGTCCAATAAAAGATATTAACTCACCCACATTGTTGCTCTCATAACCTGGGACCAATGACAGCACAGCATATATACAACTTTTTGGCAGGCAGAGAGAATGTTATTGTTCTTCTCTTAGTGGATTCAAGTCCTGATGGATTAACTATTCTGTACTTTGTCATGCTACTGCAGTATTTAATCAGGCTGGCATAGTAATAGGATTTTACCTGATACAATAAAAAGTGCTGCTAATATGACTTAATATTCTATTATCATGGTATAAATTTGGGGCTAATACTCCACAATGGCCCCAAGAATCAAGTGCGGCCAGTTTTTTGGGGGTTGGAACCCTAGCCTTTAGCCAAAAGGCTTAACCCACAAGGCAGCAGGGATTTTGGCAGCAGGTTTATTGAATGGTGGCCTGCAGTTGCCATGTCACAGTACTATCTTTGGACATCTGTGGCATTTTATAGGGCCAGCAGTGCCATCTGCTGCTCTACCACACCCTGTCAGTACTGTTGTCAAATTGTCCATGACTGCTTATTCAACAGTTTCCCCTTTACATCACAGCTAACTTCCATATGTGCAGGCCATTCCATTTTCCACAACCCATGGATGCTCTTGGTGGCAGAAGATGCTGCCCCTGGGAAGTTTACCTAATATTCTATTAGGCAGCAGCAAATATGGGATATGGTACAATGAAAAACTGCTATTAGAATATCAAAAACTTTATATTTAACTTTTCAAAATTCACTGTCGATGAACATGAACAACAAAGCAAAAGCACAAACAAGGCTCTTTTTCTATTTCACAACCAGTCCCATCTGTCTCCACTTGTCTAATAATGAGGGCCAAATTCTGCCTTCAGTTACATCTGTGCCATCTCACTGACTTCAAGGAGGTTGCATGGGTGTGCAGTAAGTGAAAGCAGAATTTGAACCTGTGACTGTCCAGCACTTCTAATCCTAGAAGTATGTGAAGTCATTTGGTGGTCTGTGCTTCTAATCCACTTTGACATGGTCCCTTTCTGTGGCCTTGGGGGAGTCCTTTATCTTGTCTGCCTTCCATAAAACAGGGATAAACTTAACTACTTCACAGTACTGTTGTGAGGATTGATTAATTAATACTTGTAAGGAATTTTGAAAATGACAATACAAATATTAGTTACTATAAGACGCCAATTTATCATTTAGTGGCCACACATTTTCCCTCCCAAAGACATAACGAAGTTGACAACTGAAATTGCTACTATGTTTCTGCAGAATCCTCAGGTGAAAAGATGTGGTTTAGTGGGTTTTTTTTTTTCCAACTATGGTACTATAGATATTTACAGATCTTGCATAGATCTGCAAGTTGTTAATTCCATAGTTGACTAACAGACAGCAGCTATTTTGTACATAGAAATAGTAAGTTCTGAAAAGATTAAATTATTCTGTGTCTACTGAATTTAAAATACAAGCAGGCATGCTGCACATTCCAACAGAGGGGAAGATATAGACTTCAACTTGACCACTCTGGTAATATCAGTATCTAACTGACTCTTTATTCTAGTCAGTAAAAAACTGACATTAATCAGAAACAAACAAACAAATCATATATTATCATGTTTGCCAAAACTCTGATACAGCACTGCAGTTAAAAGCAATGCAAAATAGACCAGAGTAGGCTTCAATTAAATTAGATCATGACTGTTATTTGTTCCTTGGATGGAGGAGAAAGAAGTGATGAGATAGAAAAATCCTATTTAGTTTGATAGTACTTTTAAAAGTAACCTAATAGCAATGAGCTGTAGTATTTGCGTAGTCTCATCCTTTTAACATAAATGATTCTACTGCTAAACCACGGTCTACAGTTCCTTCCCTGAACTGTCACTGCTTTAAAACCTAAATGAAATTCTAGTAAAAGAAAGTTGCTCTCATTTCCTGGCAGCATGATCATATAATGTGACTCGGTATTCTATAGTGTCTGCAAATGGAAATGAATCTGATAATTGCATATTAAGGACCCAGTCATGCTCCCATTGAAGTCAATGGGTGTTTGCATCATTGGCTTCAATGAGAACAGGATTAAGCCCTATGTAAAGTGCAAGAAATTCTGCAGAAGCAAAGCTTCAGTGATGAATGGAGAATCTTGGCTGCCAGAGTATATTTTACATGCAGTTGTACAACAAATTCAGATTAGAGGATTTTTAAAATTTTAAATCTTTTTATTTTTTTAGAAAGTCTCTCCCTCCCTTACTTAGGCAGGGGCACAGACAACTTTTTTATTTGCAGGATGGAGGGGCTGGTATTAAACGAATAAAATAACTGCTGAAAATGGTGTCACTGAGTAGTTTAGTCCCATAATTAAATTTGTCCACTTTTAATAAAAGTGAGATAAACAAATTTCTGTTCCAAACTCAGTGTTTCCTTTATTAATGCAATCCCTAAATTCTTGTGGGGTGGGGCTGAAGCCCCCAGTTTTTTAAACCCATGTTAGGTGTGGGGAAATCTCTTGAGAAATGGGCCATGCTTTGACTGTAGAGTGAGATGCTTAGCTATAGCTCTACTGTAGCTCCTGCTCTCTGGACATGTATTGCCTCAGGCTGCTGGTTCTCTGCTTGCCAACACATTGCAGCTCTTTGCCATTTCTCATGGTTCCTTGTAGGGCAAAGGTCTTTGCTTTGTGCAGTGCCAGTCACTGTGTTCTGTTTCTATTTCATCACAAGTCAAATCCTGCCCACACCCTTTCAAAGCCATGAAGACCTGTGCAGTGGGTACAGGGGTGCTCTGCAGAAGCTCTCTGTGCTCCTAGCATGGAGGGAATTGGGGCCTGTGGATCCACAACTAAGCAGTCCCATTGGCCGTGCTGCCTGGAGAGGAGCAACTGTGGAGTGGAAGCAAATTCCTTCTCTCATGGCTCCTGGGGAAGATGGCTGCAGACAGACTTGTTACTGGAGCGGTGTGCTAATTTAGGATTTGAATCAACAATAGAAAATGGAAACAGATAGTCAATTCCTACACTGTAGTTCAGAGGGGAATGCATGAACATTTCTGTTTCTGCTCTGAGTGCTGTACCAAGACATACTGGGAGGGCTAGAGGTAGCATTTTGTCTAGCTCTGCTTTGATTTTATTACAAATGACACTTGTTTGTGTCTAGACTGGTACTTGGCAACTAATTGATCTCCAGTAATTGATATGCTAACAATTATTTCTTTCATAATATGCTAATATGTGTACAATGACAAATCTTTTAATGCTACTGTGATATCTCAGAGATAGAACTGGAAACTGAAAGAAAGACCCATAGATTTCTATTTATGTCAACACAGTGTGCACATATTTGCGTGTTCATGGTCACAGGAAACTGCTATCAATTGGTATAAAAATGAGAAAAAAGGGTCAAACCTGCTAGTTTCTGTTGATGTGAGAATTTCCCTCAGTGACTCCAAGTAGTTTTCTTTATTTAAAAAAAAAAAAAACATAAGGAAATGTACTCGTTTACTAATTAACCATTAGATTCTGACTAGGCCTAAATGGCCATTGTGACAGATAATGCAACTTATTGTATTAAGTTTATGAATGGGTTTTGTATTGCACGCAGTTCCAGGGGTGAGGGTCGTCACAGTTCTGCCAGGAACTAAGAACAGTAGCAGGTGATTAAGGTGCATTTCTTAGGTTCTAAGCAGGGTGGATTTGATTTAAATCAAATTGATTTAAATCACTAGTCAGGAAGACTCGATTTAATCATGGATTTCTACATAAAAGTGACAAGGAGTCCTGGGGCACCTTATAGACTAACAGACGTATTGGAGCATAAGCTTTTGTGGGTGAATACTCACTTCGTCAGATGCATGTAGTGCCAATTTCCAGAGGCAGGTATAAATATGCAGGCAAGAATCAGTCTAGAGATAACGAGGTTAGTTCAATCAGGGTCCAGGGAGATTGAAGTGTTCTCCAAAATATGCAACATACAAAAACCTGTAGGAGAACACTTCAATCTCCATGGACACACAATAGCAGATTTAAAGGTAGCCATCCTGCAGCAAAAAACCGTCAGAACCAGACTTCAAAGAGAAACTGCTGAGCTTCAGTTCATTTGCAAATTTGACACCATCAGCTCAGGATTAAACAAAGACTGTGAATGGCTAGCCAACTACAAAAGCAGTTTCTCCTCCCTTGGTGTCAGGGCCGGCTCTGGATTTTTTGCCGCCCTAGGCAAAAAAGCCTCCCGCCGCCCCCCGCCCCTCGGCGAGGAGCGCGGCAGGGGAGGGCGCTGAGCCCGGCCGCGGCCCCGCTCTCCCCGGCCGGCTGGAGCGCCGGGAGGACAGCGGCGAGCCCGGCCGCGGCCCCGCTCTCCCCGGCCGACCGAAGCGCCGGGAGGAGGGCGGAGAGCCCGGCCGCGGCCCCGCTCTCCCCGGCCAGATGGAGCGCCGGGGGGAGGGCGGCGAGCCTGGCTGCGGCCCCGCTCTCCCCGGCCGGCCGGAGCGCCGGGAGGAGGGCGGAGAGCCCGGCAGCGGCCCCGCTCTCCCCGGGTGAGCGCCGCCCCCCTCCAGGTGCCGCCCCAAGCACATGCTTGGAGGGCTGGTGCCTGGAGCCAGCCCTGCTTGGTGTTCACACCTCAACTGCTAGAAGAGGGCCTCATCCTCCCTGATTGAACTAACCTCATTATCTCTAGACTGATTCTTGCCTGCATATTTATACCTGTCTCTGGAAATTTCCACTACATGCATCTGATGAAGTGAGTATTCACCCACAAAAGCTTATGCTCCAATACGTCTGTTAGTCTATAAGGTGCCACAGGACTCCTTGTCGCTTTTTACAGATCCAGACTAACACGGCTACCCCTCTGATACATAAAAGTGCCTTCTTGTTGGTTGTTATAACCTTAATACATATTCTTCACAACTCAGAGATAGATATAGGTTTCATTTTTAGAAGGTACACACTATACATTTTTTAAGTGATTTATTTTGAAATCTTTTCAGATTAGTTTTACAGCTATATCAGAAAATGAATGATTGTTTGGTTATTTCATTTATCAAAGGTAATTGAAGCAGATATTTATAAAGTCATTGGGAGGTGAACTATCTCCAATTCAACAGGTTAATCATTAATATATGGAGGATTTTCTTGCCATGCTGTATTAGGAGACCATCACCAGACAGACATTTAAATTGTTTTATTTAACTAAAACAACAACGTTATGTATTCTGGATTTTTTTTCTTCAACAGCAAACATAATATTTTAACAAAACAAGCATATGAATTTTTGAATTTAGTTAAACATTCAAGTTTTTTAAAATCTGGTTTGTTTTTGTTAAAATTGTTTTTAACTAAAATAGTTAAATGAAATTTAAAAACAAAAATTAAATCGACTACGTCAGCCCGGTCAACATGAGAAACTTAATATTGGCTTCTGCAGCTAACTCAGTTGTCTTCACCTTCATTTTCCTGTTTGTTCATAATCTGGAAAAGAAAAAATAAGCTTTCCTGCTTTTTCAGGTCCCAAATGATTTCTCAATTTGGAATGAATTAGTCCAAAGGAAGAAAATATTCTTTCTATACCGGCAGAAGAAGCTACTGTTGTTAAAAAGTGAGATTATCACTTCAACAGTCTCTGAATCCAAGTGTTTAAGTGACTTCCACCAGTTCACTGGGGTGACTTTCTTTAAAACATCATCAGCAAACATATTTCTTGAATGGTTCACCCTTAGCTCTGAAGTTTATTTTAGTTAGCATTATGGAGGGATGATTGCTGGATGTCCATATCATAGCCAACTCCTCTTCTTCAGCAGTTAAGTACCTGGTATTGAGAATATTTGCAAGAAAATGAGCTGGAGATAGTGCTTATCCCATTTGTTTTTTTTAATGCTTGTAATTTAACTCTGTCATTGTATATTTCTCTTAAGATCTCACTCAGTTCCTTCCATATTTCAACAGCGTCAGCAATAAAACAGCTATCTCCCTGCATTTTGTTCAAGGCTACAGAAATAGGCTTCAGGGTACTCAGCATGTGTTCAACATTTCTCTTAAGCCCAGTGTTGAGAACTTTGGCTGTGACAGTGCCATCTATTTTTTTCATGATTTTGTTCACAAACTGTCATCAGATTAGGCCAGTTCTTGATATAGTGCTCAAAACAGTCCACTACTGAGTTCCATTGCACGTCTTGTGGGAGAATTAGCTGGTTCCTCCCACATTTTTCAGAGCAGCTGCTGCAAAGTGGTTGTTATGGAAGTATTTTGCAATTTCAACATTAGCCTTTATTTCTGGAACACTGAAGTCTTTGGCTAGGAAGTGCATCAAATGAGCACTGCAACCGTATGTTATTAGCTTGGGATTCTCTTTACTCTCTTCTAAATAATTTCTTCTCATCTTGGATACATTTGCAGCATTGTCTGTGACCACGCTGCGTACTAGACATTTGAATTTTTTTTTCAGTTTGTTACAGCTTTTACTGCTGCTTCTTGTATTCTGCTGTGTGTGCATTTCCTGATGTCTTCCTTACAGAAACAATTGATACATTCCCTTCTTCCTTTGTCACACAAGCACATACAACAGGATCATTGTGGACATTGCTCCACCCATCAAGACTCAGGTTAACAATTTCACCCTCTAGACCTTTTTCACACTGCTCAATTTCTCTTTCATACACTTTATCCAGTAATTTGCCTGAGACATCTGCTCTGTTGAGTGGACTGTATACTGGTCTTAATGATTGAACCATGTTAATGAAGTGGGGGTTCTCAATCATACAGAAAGGAGAGTTTGTTGCATAAACAAACCAGCATTTTTTTCATCAATTACCTCTTTTTGTAATATGCTGGTTCTTATCACAAATTTATCTATGGTTTCTGGATGATGGGGATTTTTTTTTGCTACAGGTGATATACTGTGGCTATGTGACATATACGATGTGACTGAAACACTATCATTGGCAGATAACTCTGAAACTATAGAAAATGATGGTGATCTTGAAGGTGAATAGTCTTCAGAATCCTGTATGTTGAGGATGGAGTCTCCTAAACAAAATAAGTCAATGCCGTTATTTAATTATTATTACCATACTGCTCATTTAGTATTACTCATTGCATTCACTGACACTCAGTACGCGACCCAATATAACACAAATTCGGATATAACGCGGTAAAGCAGCGCTCCGGGGGGGCGGGACTGCGCACTCCGGTGGATCAAAGCAAGTTCGATATAACGCAGTTTCACCTATAACACGGTAAGATTTTTTTGGCTCCCGAGTACAGCGTTATATCGAGGTAGAGGTGTACTTTAAAGGTGAAATTGTAAAAGGAAGATCTGCCTATTTCAGCTATTTATTTTTTTATCACAACTGCATCTAACATGATAGTACCATAGAGTAACAACTGTATTTTTTGCTCAAACATGAGAATTCAAGAATAGTCCATAAGGAAGACAGGCGGTCCTTAAGAAAAAAGTATGAAATAAAAAAGTTTACCAACCTAAAGATCCTGCATGTTCAGAAATGTTCCTTTCATCATCATCTTCAACACAGCTTCCTCCTGAGAAGGAACACTTCTCATGATGTTGTTTCATTCGGGCAACCAGACCTTGCATTTTTTTGTTGCACTGTTTGCATTTTGCATGCATGCCTGTCTTACCCACAGGTAGAGGAACTTCATTAAAATATTCCATACTGGGTCTCTTTTATGGCCTGCTGCCATTATAGGTTTTCCCTTCTAGTGAGAGAATGGTATGGTAGATCTCAAATCAATGAAGGCTACACTCAGAAAGACCTCAAGACTTCTGGAATATGCTGCTCAAACAGTTTCACTTTTGTTTCTACTGCCTGTCCCTCCCTTCTCACACTTATCTCCAGACTTTTCCTCGTGCAGATCTATTCCGACCCCAACAATCTTCTATTCACTGAACTTTTTGAAACTTTGCACTTTTAGAGAGAGGTAAGGGATTGACTCTGTAAACAAATTTGCAGAGGGACAATAGGGTTGAGGTCTGTTATTTCTCACCTCTATATATTATTTATTTATTTTAAAACAGTTTTGCTGTTAACAAGCATGTTATCTCTGGAGACACAAATCCACAGTTTGAGAACTGCAAAACTAAGCATCTCTGATGGTATCTTCTAGACTGAGCACTGAGTCCCATTGGGTTAACCTAAATAATCAATACAGAAGCCCCTGAAACCCCACAAGATTGGGTCCCTAATCCATGAACTATTGGAACTCATTTACATAACTTTTCTTAAATATTACATGAATATATTGTCTCATACTATAGAATTAATAATCACTATTCCATGATGAGGTAGTTTTAATTAGGATACATTATAGCTCAAAGATATCTTTAGACAGGTTTTTTCCTCAAAAAGCATTTTATCAAAAAAATCTGATTTTAAAAAAATCAGATTTTATTTATATTTATTTATTTAAATAATTGATTTTTATCCACCCTGGTTGTAAGCACCTCCTAAGAGGTACCTGGGGAGGCTTACATATACTGGTTCAGACAGAGTTTTCCAGAGATCAATGGACAAATAAAGGGCTTTTAATATAAAAAGGCTGCATTTAAACCGATCCAGAAAATGGGTAGGACCTTCTGTCAAAGGGGAGCCACACCCTCTTTCAGAAGGATTGGAAAGACTTTGGTTTACTAGGGTCCCATAAGACAGATGGCTGACCTCTGGTAAGCTGTTAATATATGTATAGGAACTTTTATTATTTTACATGTTTTCTCTGTAATGCATTTACCTTAAGAATAAATACGTTTGCTTAGAAAGAGTTGTATGGTAACTTGTAACTGTTGGCAATACATTGTTCATAGCCCTCAGTGAGGAAGCAATACACAGGCACTGGGTGTTAGGCAGATTGGCTTGCTGGGGATATCACAATGTGAGGTGGAGTTGTGTAGCCTTAAAACCCCCTGGTCAGAAGGGAGAGGGCCCAGGGTCCCTGCCCAGAGACAGGCGATAGCTGGTGACCCCAGACCTGACTGGGTACTCCTGGAGTGGACCACAGAGAGGGGCAAAACAGGTGCATTTACCCTGAAACTATGACAGCCAAGAAGGGCAGTAACAAGAAATAAGGACCCGGACCTTATTGCATGGCTTTAGGGCTGCTCACATCATGGCTCTTGGACTTAGTCAAGCACAGCTGCTGGACCCCGCCTCACAAATAGTTGGGGGGAAGGTGGAGCCTTGCAGCTCTGTTACCTCAGCCTGCTAGTCAGCAGAGTTGGCTGGGGATCAAAGGGGGACATAAACTATATCTTTTCCTGGGCTGCAGTGGATTATTTCCCCTGGAAACAAAGATGTACTAGTGGGGAGAATTGTAACTTTGAGACACAGTCCCTCCCAATGCCGATATAATTGGGCCGATTATAGCCTGTTCTTGCAAAGAGATCTGCATGGGTAATGTCCTAATCCCATTGACTACAAATGACTTCAGTGAGCTCCACGTGGGAGTAAGTCTGCTAATGCAGATCTGCAGACCAGTCAATGCCCCGCTGCCAGAACTCAGAACAGCAAACTATGAGATTTTGTGCATTTCCTTTGAAGTTGGAAAACTTACCCCAAAGCAATCCTATTTTTGAGTGGAAAATGCAGATTTTTCCCCAATTTTGCAAACAAATCCATTTGCACAGAAATATAATTTTTGTAATTTTAGGTATAATTTTAATCATTTTGCAAATATTTCACGGGGAAAAATTGTAAGGTCAGTATCAGGATCATTGTATTTTGATACTATGATTTACTAACCAGTGGCTGCAGTGGTTGGATCTGATTCACCACTATATACCTGGATTGCTAGTACCTCCATTGAATTTAATAGAGGGAAGTCAGTAAATTGAATACCAGGCAGTTAACTCAAAGGAGTTACTTACACCTGCTTAAAACCGGAGTAACACCACTGGGGGTCAGGCCCATTACTTCAAGATTGTACTTATATCGAGTGGTATTTTGTGAGATAATTATGTAAGGGCAAATTCTCACAACTACAGCAGCCCCCAAATGCTGTGGAATCATGATGGTTCTGCTGGGTAAGGAGAATTCTATTAAGAACATAAGAACGGCCATACTGGGTCAGACCAAAGGTCCATCAAGGCCAGTATCCTGTCCTCTGACAGTTGCCAATGGCAGGTGCCCCAAAGAGAATGAACAGACAGGTTATCATCAGGTAATCCATGCCCTGTCACCCAATCCCAGCTTCTGGCAAACAGAGGCTAGGGACACCAATCCTGCCCATCCTAGCTAATAGCCATTGATGGACGTATCTTCCATGAATCTATCTAGCTCCCTTTTGAACCCCGTTATAGTACTGGCCTTCACAACACCCTCTGGCAAGGAGTTCCAGAGGTTGACCATGTGTTGCATGAAAAAATACTTTCTTGAGTTTGTTTTAAACCTGCTACCTATTAACTTCATTTGGTGGCCCCTTGTTCTTGTATTATGAAAAGGAATAAATAACACTTCCTTATTTACTTTCTCTATACCACTCATGATTTTATAGACCTCTATAAAGGTAGCTCTTTGCAGTCTGCCTGGGACTTAACTATCTTGAGTAGTTTTGTATCATCTGCAAATTTTGCCACCTCACTGTTTACCCCTTTTTCCAGATCATTTATGAATATGTTGAATAGGACTGGGCCCAGTACAGATCCCTGGGGGACACCACTATTTACCTCTCTCCATTCTGAAAACTGACCATTTATTCCTACCCTTTGTTTCCTATCTTTTAACCAGTTACCAATCCATGAGAGAACCTTCCCTCTTATCCCATGACTGCTTATTTTGCTTAAGAGCCTTTGGTGAGGGACCTTGTCAAAGGCTTTCTGAAAATCTAAATACACTATATCCACTGGATCTCCTTTGTCCGCATGCTTGTTGACCCCCTCAAAGAATTCTAGTAGATTGCTAAGGCATGATTTCCCTTTACAAAAACCATGTTGACTATTTCCCAACAAATTATGTTCATCTATGTGTCTGACAATTTTGTTCTTTACTATAGTTTCAACCAATTTGCCCGGTACTGAAGTGAGGCTTACTAGCCTGTGGTTGCCAAGTCACCTTTGGAGCCCTTTTAAAAAAATTGGCGTCACATTAGCTATCCTCCAGTCATTTGGTACAGAAGCGGATTTAAATGATAGGTTACAGACAATAGTTGTTAGTCCTGCAATTTCACATTTGAGTTCCTTCAGAACTCTTGGGTGAATACCATCAGGTCCTGGAGACTTATTACTGTTTAAAGCAACAGAGGGTCCTGTGGCACCTTTAAGACTAACAGAAGTATTGGGAGCATAAGCTTTCGTGGGTAAGAACCTCACTTCTTCAGTCTTGCATCTGAAGAAGTGAGGTTCTTACCCACGAAAGCTTATGCTCCCAATACTTCTGTTAGTCTTAAAGATGCCACAGGACCCTCTGTTGCTTTTTACAGATTCAGACTAACACGGCTACCCCTCTGATACTTATTACTGTTTAGTTTATCAATTTGTTCCAAAATCTCCTCTAATGACATCTCAATTTGGGACAGTTCCTCAGATCTGTCACCCAAAAAGAATGGCTCAGATTTGGGAATCTCCCTCACATCCTCAACAGTGAAGACCGATGCAAAGAATTCATTTAGTTTCTCCGCTATGGTCTTATAGTTTTTGAGTGCTCCTTTAGCATCTCGATGGTCCAGTGGCCCCACTGGTTGTTTAGCAGGCTTTCTGCTTCTGATGTATTTAAAAAAAATTTTGCTATTACTTTTGGAGTCTTTGGCTAGCAGTTCTTCAAATTCTTTTTTGATCTTTCTAATTATATTTTTACTCTTCATTTGCCAGAGTTTATGCTCTTTTCTATTTTCCTCATTAGGATTTATCTTCCACTTTTTAAAGGATGCCTTTTTGCTTCTCACTGCTTTTTACTTTGTTTAACCATGGTGGCTCTTTTTTGGTTCTCTTACTGTGTGTTTTTTAAATTGGGGTATACATTTAAGTTGAGCCTCTATTATGGTGTCTTTAAAACGTTTCCATGCAGCTTGCAGGGATTTTACTTTTGGCGCTGTACCTTTTAATTTCTGTTTCTCCTCGTTTTTGTGTAGTTCCCCTTTCTGAAATTAAATGCTACAGTGTTGGGCCGCTGTGGAGTTTTCCCCACCACAGGGATGTTAAATTTAATTATATTATGGTCACTATTACCAAGCGGTCCAGCTATATTCACCTCTTGGACCTGATCCTGTGCTCCACTTAGGACTAAATCAAGAATTGCCTCTCCTCTTGTGGATTCCAGGACCAGCTGCTCCAAGAAGCAGTCATTTAAGGTGTCAAGAAACTTTATCTCAGCATCCCTTCCTGAGGTGATATGTACCCAGTCAATATGGGGATAGTTGAAATCCCCCATTATTATTATTATTATTATTATTGAGTTTTTTATTTTAATAGCCTCTCTAATCTCCCTGAGCATTTCAGAGTCACTAACACCATCCTGGTCAGGTGGTCTGTAATATAGCCCTACTGCTATATTCTTATTTTCCAAGTATGTAATTACTATCCATAGAGATTCTATAGTACAATCTAGTTCATTTAAGATTTTTACTTCATTTGATTCTACGCTTTCTTTCACATCTAGTGCCACTCCCCCACCAGCACGACCTGTTCTGTCCTTCCGATATATTTTGTACCCTGGTATTACTGTGTCCCATTGTTTATCCTCATTCCACCAGGTTTCTGTGATGCCTATTATATCAATATCCTCATTTAATACTGGGCACTCTAGTTCACCCATTTTATTATTTAGACTTCTAGCATTGGTATATAAGCATTTTAAAAACTTGTCATTTTTTGGCTGTGCATGATGTAATTGAATGGGACTTTTTTCATTTGACTGTTTCTCATCAGATCCTCCTTGTATTTTATCATTTTCCATTCTCTCCTCCTTATTAGGACATAGGGAATCTCCATTTATAGATCCTCCCCTAAGGGATGTCCGAACCATATGATCCTCTGCACCTGTCGGCTTTCCCCCAGCCCTTAGTTTAAAAATTGTTCTACGACCTTTTTAATTTTAAGCGCCAGCAATCTGGTTCCGTTTTGGTTTAGGTGGAGCCCATCCTTCCTGTATGGGCTCCCCCTCTCCCAAAAGCTTCCCCAGTTCCTAATAAATCTAAACCCCTCCTCCCTACACCATCGTCTCATCCATTATTTTCCCCCTCTGAAATTTAACATGAAATATTATTTCATTCCATACCAAAATGGTTTTTACCCACTAGTGTAACTACATTGATTTCAGTGGAGTTGCTTTTCACTAACACCAGTATAAGTGGGAGGAGAACCAGGTCTATTACAGTGATTATCATCCTAAGTGCAGTTCATTCTACTGCTTGTAAATGACAAGAAATGTTTAAACATTCAGTCAATTTTGTTTTCTTCACTTGACATACGGCTGGATTCAGAAAGCAACATGTTTCTGAAATCTGGAGTGTCACCTCCCTGAACTAGAGTCTCTAAGGATGTTTGCTTTCCATTGAAGTTACAAGAAAAAATAGTTTACCTCACCGTCATGTTCTACTAGTATCGAAGTAGAGCTTAAGGTTAGTGGGGAGGAAATGTATGTGCCTTTTAATATGTGACTCTTGCATGTCAAAAAAAGATACATTTTAGCTGCAGCCTTTACTGCTGGTTTGGATTAAATGGATGTGATTCCCTGAATGTATGTTAACATTAAAACAATGTAATCAAGAATTAATGTCTAGTCGGAATTGGATTTCTTCAGCCAAATAAATGTATCACAACTGGTTTAGACAGCACAGTTATACCCTATTTGGCTCCTTTGAGACTAGATCTTTGGAGCAGAGACAGTAAAGTGTTAACACATCACTGGTACTATACAAACAATGAGTCTTAATACACTTAATGCTTGATCAAACATATAGTAACACAGGGAGTGCTGTTAAAACCTTAAAAGATATGCTAGTCAGGTTGCTGAAAAACAGCATTCACACAGGTGATGCTGCCATTACACCTTAACTTAGAAGCACATAAATACGGATACATCCAAATTTGAAAAGCTTCAGAACTCTGCAACTGGCTGATTAGCTAAAATGAAATAGTGGAGCTGGGCAAACCAACAACAGATTAGAGCTACTGCAAAAACTATCCTGGGTATATTTGTTTGAATTTTGAAATGAATTTACTTGAGCTGTGTTGGTGCCCCTTACATTTGCTTTCTATAACTATTCTAGCCAACAACTTCACTGATGGGAATGTTCACAGAAAATACCGGAGAATATTTTGGAAAGCAAATGTTGCAATTGCAAACAATATCCACATTGGAGAGACCTGGTTGTACAAGTTCTGGTCCTGCAATCTTATATCAAAAACATACCATGTGACCCATGTGGCTAATCCAACCTAAGCAATCCATGTCAAACTTCAAACACCCAATGCCTGCAACAAAAATCTCACAAAAGAATCTACAGATCAAGAATTATTTGCAGAAATTATTTGGCAAATGCACTAGAAAAACAAATTTGAAAAAATCTTGATCTTATGGGTTATGTCTACACTGCATCTGGGAGTGTGCCTCCCAGACAGTAGATGGACACATGCTAGCTCTGCTTGAGCTAATAAACTAAAAATAGCAGTGTGGATGTTGCGGCACCGGCTAGCCACTAAAGTACATGCCCACCTGTGCCCTTGGGTCCACATTCAGGTGGCTAAGCCCATCCTGTAATGTCCACACTGCTGTTTTTAGCACCCTAGTTCAAGCAAATCTAGTGTGTGTCTGACTACCCAGGCTAGGAGTCATGCTCCAAGTTGCAATGTAGACATACCCGTAATGAGAAATTCATGAACAAAAAGAGCCAAAATATATTGAATAAATTCATCATAACTTATTAATGTGGTTGTAGAAAAGAGATTAAATAGCTGCATACGAAGGAGATCTCTTTCAAATCATTAAAGAAACTGGTATGACCAGCTGTCATGGGGCCAGTACACCCCGACACCCTAGGGTGGGGCAAGGGCGCAGTTAAGTTAATAGGGTTGCGCTCAGCCTCAGGGCTGCATGGTCCAATGGCCAGCATCACTAGGGCTCCCCTCGTCTGCAGGGAACTGCAGCTACTGGCCAGATTCAATAGGGCTCCCCTTGGCTGCAGGGAAGTGTGGCCCAAGGGTCAGAGTCAATAGAAGGGGATGTTTGGTGGGGAGGGCTCCCTGCTCCACCAGGTCCCAGCTCAGGGCCCTGGTAGTGGTGAGGGGCTTTATCACAAAGTCGGCGGGGAATCTGCCCGCAACACACCGACTGCTGCAGGGACACTGGCTAGTCCCTCCCTGGGCTGCTTCCTACTGTGACTCTTGTAGCTGAAGTTAGGGTGTCTGAGGGGTCTCGGGGTGCCTCCGGTGGTGACTGCAATATCCCTAGGGCATCCGTGGGTGCTTGGGTGCCTGCCTGGCCTCGGCATCTCTTGCTCCCTCAGTCCGGGATCCAGGCTGCTCCTTGTCTGGAGCCGGCGAGGTGTATCCTTCCTCCTCAGCAGTCCGCCCACATTGAACTAGGATGCTCTCTTTTATGCTGCAGCAGCAGTTGGAGCATGCCCAGCAGGATCGGGGGGGGGTGGCTTCTGTTGCTAAGAGCACTGCCTTAACCCCTTCCGCTCCAATGCAGGGCCAGTACACCCCAATCACACCAGCTCAGTGTAATCTCTGCATATTTATATTCCAAAATGTTCTATTATTATTATTATTATTTTTATTACCATACTGTCTAGGTGCCCTAGTCATGGATCCCATTGTATTAGGAGCTGTACAAACACAGAACAAAAAGACTATTCCTTCCTCAAAAAGCTTACAATCTAAGTATAAGTCACAAAACAGATGGATACAGACAGATGGATGAAGTACAAGGAAACAATCATGCAATATTGGTCAACATGATAGGCAGTGGTCTCAGCACACTAAAAGTCTAACGGTTGTCAAGTTTTTTTCCGTAGGCATGGAAAAGGAAAAGGTGGGGTTTGAAGGAGAATAATGAGGTGGCTTTGAAAATGTTATAGGGAGCTCCTCATAAGCATGAGGGCTGGGGGTTGGCAGAGCAGACCTTGCAATGGGAGACAGGGGACAAAGAGTTAAGCTTGGAGGAGGGTGAAGCATGGAGAGAACAAATCAACAACCATATCAATGGAAAACAGGGAAGAGAATCATAGAATATCAGGGTTGGAAGGGACCTCAGGAGGTCATCTAGTCCAACCCCCTGCTCAAAGCAGGACCAATCCCCAGACAGATTTTTACCCCAGTTCCCTAAATGGCCCCCTCAAGGATTGAACTCACAATCCTGGGTTTAGCAGGCTGACAGCAGACAAGATATCATCAGTACTGATGGACTGGATGTCAAAGAGAAGCTGAGTGACAGGGTTATGTTAAAAGAGACCAGATGAAGGTTGGAGAAGAAAAAAAACTCAGCAATAGAGGATGAATGACTGATAAGCATTTTGTTTGAAAGAGTTAACTAGGTTGAAAACGCGAAAAAAAAAATGTCTTCCAAAATGTTTCTAGGCAAAGTATATAATACATTAATATGACAAATATTTGTTTTTAAATCTAAATGTTATGCCCTTTTAAGATAATGCCAGACATCTCATTCAATCCCATCTTTATGCTTATCTCCATGTATCAGGACGCTGACATCTCATAAAACATTTGTAATTACAGTATTATTAGCATTATAAACTCTAAAGTTCCCTGGAGTCATAAAGGCACTGAAAGCAATTATCATGAAAGATTGCTTTAACAGCTAGGTTTCTGGTCTCAGCGAAGGGCCCAATACTGAAAACACTTCTTACAAGCATAGTGCTTGCTACTAGAGCTGGTTGGGAAATAATTTTCTAACTAAACATTTTGTCATTGGAAAATGGCTACTTGCTGAAAACAACTGTTCACAGGAAAGAGTCAGTTTTGACTAGTCCCCCGATTTGAAAAAAAAAATGAAAAAAGTTTTGAAATAGTCAATATATCCCGCTTTGACAAATTTAGACTGAAAAATCTCATTTTTTGGTTCAAAATGACTTTTTTTTTTCAAAATTTTAGTTAATTTATACTTAAAAGGTCAAAAAGATCAAGATCAAAATGAAATGTTTTGATTTCACCTGATCAAAAACGTTTTTCAGATGATAGGTTCATGAAATTTTGACATTTTGTCCTGATTTGAGGCCAGGAAACTTTTTTGAAATCTCAAATTCTGATGGGAAGATCATTTTCCTCCCAGCTCTACTCTTACTATGCCTTAAGTCAATAAGATTACTCACAGTAGTAAGCATTATGCATGATGGTGTTTTAGGATTGGTTCCTATATACAGAGATCATTTGGTGCCTCAATAGATTTCTCACACTCTTTCAGGAATAGCCCTTTCACTGGAAAACTTCTCCAGTCACTGCTTAGTTTGGCTAAGGAAACTTCGGCTTTTTTTTGGTGTTTTACACAAATATACATCAGAGTTCCTATGGTACATCCTTACCATTGCAGCACATGACTGTTTCTGTGGCAAGGTTTCAGATGCCAGGGCTCAGCAGAGACACAGAACTATTCTGCTGACATGCCCTGGAAGGCAGATCAAGGGAGTTGTGTTAAGTCAAATCTAGGAGAATAAGGGGTTGAGAGTTGTTTCTAAGGGAAGGGAGAAACAGGGATGAGGGCTAGAGGCAGCCAAGCTCAGTAGGAGGTTTGGGATGAGATCTGTTTATTGACGTTAATATTGAGGTCCAAGTCCAGGAAGGAGTATGTTTGGACCTGATGCAGTGCCCGTACTGCTTACAGTTTCCATTTCTCTTTGTGGTAGCTTTTTACATATTTGGGGGAGGGGGTGGCGGGGGACAGGGAGATTTTATTAATTAGGGAGAGGTACAAACCAGAATCTTGTGCATCTCTCTGCACCCCTTTCCAATTTGGTGGGATCAAATGAAAACCATCTCCACATCACCCCTGGGTTTGAAAACCTGCGGAGATTTGCCATATCCACCACTTAGTGTTGGGGTGGAACAGGAGGGTGAGAAAGTGAAGGGTGTGGAGTACGAGCGTGTACAGCTGTTTCCTAGGCGTGGTTCAGAAATGGACTGGCTGCATGCAGCCGGCTCGGGAACAAAGGGGTGCAGCCGGGGAGGTTCATGGGGCTGGGGCCTGACGGTGAGGCCCACAGGGCCAGGGGTGGATGGGGAGCACCCTCCCGCAGGACCTGCTCAAGGAAAGCCCGAGAGGTGGATGGTAAGACTGCCCTCACCACCTGGCTTATATGCTGGAGGACACGAGGGGTGGAGTGCCCCTGGCACCAGCTGAGCACCAGGGGTCTACCCTGTCCCTCAAGTTGTAGTCCAGGAGGTCTCCGATCCTGGTGGTACCAGCCAGGACCAACCTCCAGCATATTGAGTGGGACTGCACCACCTGCACAGATCGAGGTTGTGTAGCATGGGCTCCGTGAGGAGATCTTCCCTCTCGGTGGCCGCTATGGAGCTGGTCGCCGAGACCAGCTTGCAGGTCCTGAGGAGATCCTGGTAGAAGACCAGCAGCTTGAAGAGGTCTCATGGAAGACCCCTCAGATGGAAGTAGAAGAACTGCTGGTTGTATTGGAGCTCTTGGAGGTGGCAGAGGAAGGTGTGCACCAGCACGTTCCAGGCTGGCTACCTGCACTATAAAGGAGTCTCTGCAGGGCCTGGAGGCGGAAGACATGGACCTGACTGCAGAAGCAAAGCAGGTTGGAGCACTTCCAAGGGACTGAAAGACACAGTTGGTGATTCAGTCACTGGCATTATGGTCTTTGAATCCCTTTTGACCCAATGTCTCAGCCTGGAAGTAGGGAGCATAATTCTGCTAGAGGGGAAGTTGTCCTGACCAAATTCCAACACGGGGAACTATATTCTGCCTACCTATCACCCCCTTTCTCTGCCGTTGTGCTTAGATGCTTTGTATGAAGTCCTGGCCCCAGTGACATCAATGGAAGTTTTTCCATTCTCTTCAATATGGCCAGGATTTCATCTATTATTTTTCTTCCCTTTCTTTCCTAAATTATTATGCAGCATGTTAAACAACATTCTACCCTAAAAACAGCTGCATTTCAGGGGTAGATGGAGTGAACTATATGGGATTCTGTCTTTAACTCAGAAGAGTAAGAGGAAGCTAAATTAATGTTTGCAAAGCACTTTGAGAGTCTCTGGTGAGAAGTGCAAAGTGTGATTACTAATTTATTATTTAAGAAAACAATCCCAGCCAAAGGAAAAAGCCAGTGGGTATCACTGAAAAGAGGTAAAATTAGGTCAGCTTTCTGACTTCTTGGAAATGCTTTTGGAGCAAATATATTTTGAAAATGAATGCTCTGTCCTATTATTTCCAGCTTTTGAAATTTCAGATCTTTTCAGTCAACACCACCAGAGAGAGAGAGATTTGGACAGTCTGGTCAAGATTCTCCTCTGTTCTATGCTTATGTAAATTAGGGTTAGCGTCATTAAAGTCAATGGTGTTACGTGGTATAAAATCCCATGTCAGAGAAGAATTTTTGTGATTGAAAAGATGAAAGGTGCTACCTCCAAATTATTGGTTAGATGAGCAATTCACACTGACATCTGTATTAATGGTGCTCAATGGATTAATTAGGGTCTGTCACTGCAGTACCTTCAGTACTTTCTTGCACATACTGAAATTGTTTTGGGCTCCATCAGCGTGCATCCCATGGAACACACTATTCCTAATTCATTTTCCCATGTGTGATTTAAAAGAACACTTGAATTTTATAGCCCCTATTGGCAAAATGCTTTCAGACACTCCTGACTGGCTCCAGACTAATTAGAGACCTCTTCCCTTGCCTAATTGAGAATGGAGCCATTCTTGTTTTCTTAGGATGCATTTTTAAGTCCAACTGTATGAGACGTATTGAATTATCATTGGGAGATATGAATACCTTTTGAACAAGAGGTAGCAGGGGAGAAATAAATATTACACTCATGCCCTGCTCAGGTGTGTCTACCCCTGAAAAAAAATGAGCTTAAGATTTGCACCTTAAAATAGTTTCAGATATTACAGATGGGAAGTGCACAAAAATTGTAATTGTCTGGTTATCTTAAAAAACAATAACAAGAAAATGAAAGGAAATTGATGGGGGGGAAGGGACCTTGTAAAGTTGGCCTGAGACTTGCCAGGTGAAATGATAAATGGTTATGTCAACCAGCTCGCTATAGCCATAGAGAAAAGCGTAGGCCCTTGCTATCACAACTTATCCCACAGTCATATTAAGTTTTATAAATCAAGGTGGTTGTTCATGAGCATGAATGTTGAAAGAAAGAAGGCATCATAGTATATGTCCCTTTAGAGGGTGGCCACTTAATGCAGTGTATATGAACTCATTTTATTGTTTACACAGGATTTAATTTCACTACCCCCAAACCACCATGGCATTACCCATGTCCTACTTTCAAGTGTGTGTGAAATGTCACTTGGAAATGTCCCGTAAAAAAAACAATTCTGCATTGGCCAAGAGGTAACTTAATGGGTCCATTCCATTTCTAGGATACCATAAATAAGAGAGACAATCCAGCACCTCTGAGAGTCATTCAACTGGGAGTCACAGAAAAATGGCAATATTTATATATTAAAAAGGATAATGCTTATTAAAATGAAGACTTACATTTAAACACTAATGTAAGTAGCTTTTTACATTAAGCCTCTAAATATGTAGATGCTGTATTTGGTGTAAAGAATTAGAGAGGGGGCATAGTTATAATAATGGTTGATAGAAGAATTGTAAATAATGAGTTGGAGCAAGTGAAAGCTAATGGAAGATAAACACAGTTCAGAGATAACTACTTCTATTCCTCTCATTTTCATGATGCGCCTTGGGTACTGTAGGAATTAATGCCACATCTGGCAGTACTCAGGGATTTTCTCCATATTTATAATACTCTGCACATATCTACAAAAACTCTTAGATCAAGGGGAAAAAATAACACAACAAAGTTCAAAGCAAATAACTGCAGAATAATAAAGACTCAGTCAATGTCATGAAACGTGAGAAAAGGAAGGAGTGACGGAAGTCCTAAGGAAAGCAGAGCCACAGCATTACTGAAGGATGCACATTGGAAAGTTGGAAAATGAATCTCAGTACATGGAATGGTGACCGTGAGAGTTTGAAAATAACTGGCCATGAAACTCACAAGCTTCAAGAAAACAATGGTAACTTTTGTCAGACTGAAGCTGGTGCAGCCAGAGGAAACATAAAAGATGTAAGTAAATCAAAACGCAATTTAACTGAAAGGAGAGCAGGAAATGCAGCCAACAGCAGTACAAGTCATAACAGCACTAGCAACAGCCTAGGCAGCAGATCTGGTTAACATTAAGGGAAGTATAAGTAACACTTATTAAATGAAGACCTATTTCAGAGGATGCTTACTTCCCCTGGACATTGTGTTCTTTTTCAATGTACATGCATAGGCGTGCGCAGCCCATTTCATTAGGGTGTGCACCCAGGGAGCCCCGCCCCTGCCCTAGCCCCACCCCCGCCCTGCCCCCATCCACTCCCTCCTACTTCCTACCGCCTGACTTCCCCCCTCAGAACCCTCAACCCCCCCTGCTCCTTGTCCCCTGACTGCCCCCCTAGGACCTTACCCCCTACCTGTCCCCTGACTGCCCCGAGCCTTATCCACACCCCCGCCCCCAGACAGACCCCCGGGACTCCCACGCCTATCCAACCGCTCCCCGCCCCCTGACAGGACCCCCAGAACTCCCGACCCATACAACCCCCCCTGCTCCCTGCCTGCCCCAACCCCTCTCCACACCCCTGCCTCCTGACAGCCCCCCCTAACTCCTGATTCATCCAACCCCCCCCAGCTCTTTGTCCCCTGACCACCCCCTCCAGAGACCCCCCCCACCCTAACTGCCCCCCAGGACCCTCCTTGCTCCCTGTCCCCTGATCCCTATCCACCCCCCCGCCCCCTGACAAACCCCAGGACTCCCATGCCCCATCCAACCCCCCCTGCTCCCTGACTGCCCCCTCCAGAGACCCCTCACCCCTAACCACCCCCCCCGGATACCACCCCCTATCCAACCCACCCTGCTCCCTGTCCCTTGACTGCCCCCACCCCTTATCTAACCTCCCTGGCCCCAGACCCCTTACCATGAGATGAGGCTCCTAGCCTCCCCATGGAGCCAAACACTGCCCCACGGGAGCGCACAGCCCCGGCCCCCAGAGTGCTGCGCGTGCGGCGGCATGGCTCCAGGGGATGGGGGAGCGTGTCTGCCTCCCCGGGGAGCCAAACACTGCCCCGCGGGAGTGCGCAGCCCCGGCCCCCAGAGCGCTGCGCGTGGCGGCATGACTCCAGGGGAGGGGGGGAAGGTGGGAGAGGGGCCGGCGGCTCCGGCCCGGGAGCGCAGACCCCGTGGCTTGCCGCGCTGGGAGATGGGGGCCATTTGCCCACCCTTGCTTTAGGGTGTGCCTGAGCACACCCGGCACACCCCGTGCGCACGCCTATGTGTACATGTCCCTTTTTGTGGCTAAGGCTACTTGTAGTCACCTATGACACCGACTTAAAATGATCCACCATTCCCAAGTGGCTAGCAGCAAAATCTTCTACCAAAAATGAGAGAGCTCCACAGCAAAAAAGGCTACGTGGCTTTCATCATCCTGTTATGAGGACATAGATTGATTGTGCAAGCTAGACAGATTCACAGGAAGATTCCTGAATCACTAGTGAAACTTGCCAAAAGTGCCTTTTCACTTATGGAGGGCCCAGTCTGGCAAAGTGCTGAGAACCCTCAAAGCCCACTAGAGCCAATCAGAGTTAAAGGTACCACACATCTCAAAGGACTGGACCACTCCCTACTGAGCAATTACGTCCCTGACCATGCTAAGAATGAAACTCAGCCACTCTCACATATGGACCAATGTTTGTAGTTATAAGTTCCCAGGTGTGATTCTCCTCTCTCAGCACTGTATATCAAAAGTAACTATCACAATGAACTAGTGTGAGTGGAGAATCAGGCCCCTAATGTTTAAGAGACTTTAACACTTAGCAAGAGACTAAATTTTTAATGCTGTACGGTATTTTTCTTTTTTTTTTAGACGGTCACACAACTGTGTCCACTTTCCTCAGCAGCCACAACCAGTTGTGCCATAAAGAAGACAAAGTACCAGCATGATGTCCTCAGAAGAATCCTTAGGGGCTAAAATGGCCTTTCAGCTGACTCTTATTAGCCTGCTCATTGTAATTTTGAGGATTTCTTGCTGCTTCCTTCAGCATTTCCTGATTGCACTGATTACCTTTCATTTACAATGACTACAATGACTTTTCTTTTCCTTCTTTTCTAAAGGCTCAGCACTGCAGTCAGTACTGACGAGCCCATATGGATCCTGCCGTTTAATGACAGAAATCAGATGGAAGCTGTGGAAGAGATCTGAATGTGTCGTGAGCCTCATTAACAGCATCTGAAGCTTAGGAGTTCCCAGTATTTGTGCCCCATGCTGTAGGGGCACTTGGACTTGTTCTCATTCTTTGTTGCTTTCGCTCTCTTTAATCCTGAGCATTGTATTTATCAGATAAGTTATCTTTACCAAGAGTTAATTTCTGATTAAACTCCATGTGCAAACAAAAAACTTGGGACAGTGCCAAGAGCTAACTAACCTTTTCCTCCCTTGAACTGCCTCACTCTTAAATCTCTGTGCTATTGCTACCATCTTTTTTTTTTATCAACAGGAGGGGTGACTGTTGAGCATTTTCCAGCTGTTAAATATGATACCTCTGAATCACTCTGTGCCTTCCAACCTGGAAAGTGAAACAGCAGGTTTGGCAATTAAATTAGAGCACTACACAAAGTTCTTGCATAATGGCAATTATATAAGATTTTGAGACCATACCCTACATAACTAGGTCTTTTTACCCACACACAATTGCTTTTGTGTAACTGTGACAAAGGAACATAAAATTTAAACTCTGCTCCCAAGTTAATAAATCTTACAACCGCCTAATTTTTCTGGTACTAATTGGTCTTGAGCAATGCCTGCGTGTCCCACAAAGGAAAATGTTTTAATATTATTGGTGAAAAAAATAAAATAAAATAAAATAACTATTTACTCCCTCTCCCTGAAAGATACCAAGCCCTCATTCTGATTCTAAAAAGCTGAATTCCTTATCCAATCAGGGCACAAACCCAATGTGACTTATGTGACCAATCACAACTAACCAACATAGCTCATTTGGAGTAGTGAATAGTCCTACTGAATTGTTTGTGATCAGTCCATAGAGTAAGGAAAGGAATCTCCCCGTCCCACACACATACATACACATGTTCCTTGAGTAAATTCAAGTAATAAATAATTTGGAGGAAATCATGATCTGCTTGCAAGTAGGAAAAGGCTACATTAATTAAATGATTCAGTCCCCCTCCTTACAACTTTAACTATAGAATCACTATGGTAGCTCCATAATCCCAGATGACAATGGGACTCGGGCACATTTAAAACTCTCCAGTGCTAGTGAAATAAATAGATGACTAAGGATCTTAGCATTGTACAAACAGATAAAATGAATTGGATTTTAATGTACCGACACCTACTCAACTTAAAATTTCATAGCTAAGTGAACTGCCTTATCTCTATGCATCATTACTATAAATCTTTCAGATAGTTTTATGGGGGTTTAGACTTTGATTCTTTAATCCTGAGTTGTTATTAATTACTTCATTTGCCTTTGTCAGAACTGCTGTTAAATCTGAGAACTGTGAAAAGCATCCATCAAAGCAGAGGTACAAGATGTCAACTGTTAATATCTCTTTGGCCTTTAATCCTGTTTTTCCGGTTTGTGTGAGCACTGGTGGTTAACTCAGGTTTCAATCAAACCTAGACAAGTAAGATTTTTTTTCTGCCCTCCAGACAGCTAGTCAGACAAACGGTGATTTTTTTTTCACACTACTCACAAACTCATTTAGACCTTTGTCCAGACTGGATGAGGCACAGCAAGGACCAGAACATGCTGTTTCATAGCGCAAGATATTTTTCACAGACTGAAATGCGTGGATTATTGAGACATTATTTTTCAGTTCATTTGGAAATTGCATCAGATTAGTTTTCTGCACAATTTTATTGCTTTTAGAAATGAAAATATTCAACTCTGGTCTATTGAACAAATGAATACGCTAATGTTTCATAATATTTAGAGTGGCATCAACCAATTTAAATCAAACACAAAACACCAAAAATTTGCAAGTTTAATCACTACTGGCTTATGTGTTCCCCTAGCAAATCTACATCAATCTAAGAAATAAATATATTATCTGTTATGTCACTGTGTGTGCAAGGTACCTAAGAAACAACTGAAGCTGAATAGAGCAATTAGTGATAGGATCAGATTTCATTGACCAGGAGCAAATCTAGAGTAATTTTATTATACAAATTATTAATTATCTATTTGTATTGCAGTCGTGCCTAGAGGCCTCAATCAGGAATTGGGGCCTCATTGTGCTAGACATTGTACAAACCTAGTAAAAAGACAGTCATTTCCCCAAAGAGCTGACAATCTTGGTAAATGACAAGACACAACGGATGGATGAAACGTGGATGGAGAGGAGGAGGCGGTAATGGTATTATGAGCATTGAGAAGTTCTTCTGGAGTCACACCAGTGGAAATGAGATCAAAATCTGGCCAACAGAATGCAATCAAATTCTTTTTGACAAATCTTATCTGAAAAAGGATAGACCGTTTAACCCTTTGTCACACAGATAAGCATGTACTAGCTCAAATAGCCTGATGGAAGCTAATGAGTGAAATGCTGGCCCCATGGAAATCAATGGCAAAACTCCCATTGACATCAAGGGAACCAGGATTTCACCCAGCATGACTACTTGCATGAGTAAATATTCACCAGGGTAAGGGCTCCACAATCTGGCCTCAAGAAATTTAACTATAAAGTAGAACAAATCTGAGGTGCAGAATCCTTAGCTAAAATGTAAGAAATCCACTATCTGTAATTCTCTAATAAATTCTCTCCCTCATAAATCTGCTTCAATGTAGGTGCATCCTGGCAAGACTAGTGTCTCTTAAAAGGGCCTTCAACTGATGTGGACAATGACTTTTTCTTCCCTGCAAACCAAGAAACTCTTTTGTTGCACTCATTAGAAATAGAGATGAAGTCTATTGAGTCATGTCTTTAACATCATTGCAGGATACCTGATGCTTTGGCATTTCAAATGTCCTATGGGTGAAGACGTAATCTCTAATTGTCAGTCACAGAGCGAGACATGGAAATAGTGAAAATAGGAAAAAACCCTGTAGATATAACTCAAGGTTATCATTGCACTTCTGAAAGAATGGGAACCCTAACTTCCCTACATGAAAGCTTTAGCTTCCATAGTAATGTTCTATAACTGAAAGGCATAAGAGGTTTTTTTCTGCCTTTTCTCCTAGATTTCTAATTCTCATGTATTCTCTCCTTTCATCCTTTATATGACAAGATGGGGGCATAGTTTGAATAGCATTCTCATTTGTAGCTCCTAGACATAAATTCAAGTGTATAGGTGTGGAGGGAGGGGGATTTCAGTCATAAGTTTTTGGAGTTTTTTTTTTTTTAAACATGACCTGATGATGATTTAATGATCTATTTGTATTTGTCTGTCTGCACCCCCTGTACCACAAAATCCTTTGTCAATATCACAGTCCTAGTGCACTGCCTACTCTGAGGACAAAATTACACCATCTACAAAAGGGGAAACCTCAGCTGCTGCTTTAAGGCAGCTTTAAGTTGGGGTAGCGTAAAGGACTTACCAAGGGTCAAGGCTCAGGGATTCTAGGGATGCCACCAAAGCAGGGCCACTATGTGAGTCGTAATAATTATACAGATGATAGTTAAATGTACTTGTAGCTGTAGTAGCTCAAGGTAATCCATTCTGTTCTCAGGCAAAGCAATGAGGCCCCTGAAATTAAAAGCAGATTTAATAATTATGTATCTATACAGATATCACAGCTTCTACACTGCAAGCTATAATCCTTGCTATAATGGTGCTGCTGATGTTAACAATGAGAAGTAGATAAGAAGAGAGGAAGGAATTTTTCAATCTTGCAGTTGCATCTCAGCTGTAGTCATATACAGACTGAGAGCCATTAGGTCTTTTCCCAAAGGAAGATGCTTCACAGGATATATCTGTCTTGCTGTGAGTGGAGTAATAGGGACTGTGAGCTTTGAAAAGGTACTTGTACAATATATGTCAAATTCTGAACTTATGAAGACGTGTGGCATGTTGCAGTATTTCATAATATGTGTCTGAAGATTTTTAAATGTATGTCACAAGATGGATTTTCTACATCATGTGCCAAATCTTGAGTTTCATACTCCCTTTGGACTTAGCACTCCACTGACTACATGGGAATTTGCCTGACTAAGTGCCTCAGGATTTGGTCCCCATGAAAACTGGCCTACTTCCCTACTGTATTTTGTAGCTGTATTTTTGGTTAAATATTTGGGCTGCATTAGGAAGGCAACAAGGTCTTGAAGTGGCTGACCCAATGGTTCTCTATTTCAGTGGTTTTCAAACTGCGGGTCACGACCCAGTACTGGGTCGTGGAATTAAGGCACTGGGTCACGGTGGCTCTGGTCAGCACTGCCGACTGGGTCTTTAAAAGTTTCCGGCCAATGGGAGCTGGGGGCCAGTGCCTGCAGGCAAGAATTGCACAGAACCGCTTGCACACCTCCGCCTAGGAGCCGGACCTGCTGCTGGCTGCTTCCAAGGCGCAGCGCAGTCCGCAGTGCCAGGACAGGCAGGAAATCTTGGCATTGACTGGGAGATGCCTGAGGTAAGCCTGCGCCCCAGCCCTGAGCCCCCCTAAACCCATAGCCCCTTCCTGCAGCCCAAATCCTTCATCCCCGGCCCCAACCCAGAGCCTGCACACCCAGCCCAGAGCCCTGACCCCCTCCTTCACTCCAATCCCCTGCCCCAGCCCTGAGCCCTGCCCACACCCCTAGCCCCTCATCCCCAGCTCTGTTGGGTCGCAGGCATCAACAAGTTTCTTCAACTGGGTAGCCAGAAAAAAAGTTTGAAAACCACTGCTCTATTTGGTGATTTGTGTTACTAGGTGTAAAAGCTGCTTTGAGTTCCTGACACAGTCTCTTGTTTCTATCAAGAATCAATGGTAGGGTATAGGAACACTATAGGGAGCCAGATCATTTGTTGAATGTCTCATAGCCTTTGAATATGACCAATAGGATTCACTTTAATTACACTGATTAGCTCTAAAGGAAGTCACACTTTGCCCTCCTCTGCTGGAAGGAAGTTCACTGTGATTCTGGGTCTTGAATGGTGGGAGTCATTAACCGAGGAAAAATGAGAGAAAAGTAATATGTATCCATGGATATCAGAAGAAATCCTGACCCTATTAAAATCAATGGCAAAACTCCCATTAATTTGAGTGGGACCAGGATTTTACCCACAGTTTTACAGATTAGACCAGTACTGGAAACTGAAATAATGAGAGATTATCTCCCTTCTCTATTAGTCTCTTCTAATATTTCATCTTTATTTTATCAATTAAAAAAAACATCTAAAATAGGGATGGGCTGAAACCAAAGCCCATGTTTGAACATCCCTACATTTTGTGAATTTCAGACTCTGAACCCAAATCCAAGCTTCAAGGCAGGCGCCCTATCTGTAATGGAATGAACCAAAACCCTGGATCTGAAACACCTTCTCCACATGCTGCATGTAACTTACAAGGTTCGAAATCCAGATTCTGAATTGAATTTTGTGGCTCAGGCACATCTCTAATCAGAAACCAAAGTCTTTTATTCAGTCTGAGGTATATATTCAAATTTAGCAAGGATGCTGTTTATAGCTTTGATCGTTTTAGTAAGCACATTATCAAGGACACTGAACTAAGTTCATATGTCAAGGCTTTATCACTGGTGTAACTCCACTGACTTTACTGGAGTTACAACAGAGATGAATTTGGTCCTCGGTCTTTTGTTGAAAAAAAAAAGCAAGAACCTAAAGGAAAGATTTTTGTTTGTTTGTTAATAAATGTATTTTTTCCCCTGAGATTACTGGCTGCAACATGCAGAACTTTGCAATAAATATATCTTTACAATACAATAATAACCTAAACACCTGCTTTTCTTTCCAAGAAACACATTTAAGCACTGTGGCTAACACTATGGCTGTTTTAGAGAGAAAGGGCCAGATTTTCCAAAGAATTCATCTCCCTTTCAGGGAGAAGTGAAATGGCTAGTTTTTCAAAAGCGTTCAACATTTAGCAGCAACCATGTCTGCTGGGGTGCTGAGCAGTTTTGAAAATCTGTCCACTTGACAGAAATTCCTGAATCATTTTCATGAAAAATACTCTTTTTCTATCCATACGTTTCCAAACTCTGTGCCATTTATGATTCTAATAGTCTCTCCTTGCTTTGGACAGCCTGCCTTATTCTAAAATTGAGATTCAATATCAAGCTTTCTTCTCTGTAAATCTTGACACTGAACTCAGGAGAAATCAATTTCTCCTGATAATTATGTACGTGCTTTGGTTTGGCTAATCACATTCTAAAGATAGGTCTGGATTACATTAATTCTTAATAATAAACTGTCACTGGAGTCATCAGAAACCAAAGAGAGAAGGACGTTTTGTATGCATAACCTCTAGCAGTTATCATCATTGGCCTACGTAGGACCTTCTCAGAGATTCATATATTAAAGAACATATTAATTCTTATTTGTTTTAGAGTAGTGCCTAAAGGCATCAAATGAGATCAGGTCCCATTATGCTAGGTGATGTACAAATATATAGTAAGAGATAATCCCTACCTAGGAGGGTTTACAATCTAAATAGGCAAGACAGACAAAGGGTTTTGTCACAGGATGACACTGGCCCTTTAAGGGTACATCTTCATAGCTAGTGGCAGCCCATGGCAATGAGTCTCACAGGCCGGGTCAACAGGCTCAGGCTATGGCTCTAACAATAGCTATGTAGACATTGCGCCTCGGGTTGGCGCTCAGGCTTTGAAGCCCCCACCTCCATAGGCTTTGGACTCTAAGCTTCACAGTCCGCACAGCTATTTTTAGTGCTGGAGCATGAGCCCCATGAGCTTGAGTCTATCAATCTAGCCCCTCAGACTCGCTGCCATGGGCTCCCACTCCCTGTGTGGATGTACCCTAAGATGAAGCAGGGTCAGTGCACCAGTGATCATCAGCTGCCTCCCAACTGGGCTTAAAATAATGATCTGGGCCCTCAAGGGAGAGACACCTGGTGAGAGAGGGTTACCTTTAGAGCACAGACAGTCAGGACAGGTGAGAGCTGCCAGAGACCAGAGGGATGGTGGAAAGCCCTGGAAGGAAGTTGTGGTTGGTTCCTGGGAGAAGGCTGATGACCAAAGAGCAGCAATAGGGTTTGTTGGCTGACTTCCCTGAGCCAGAGAGCCAGGTCTAGAGGGCTGAAGGCCAGAGAGCAGCAGAGGGAGTTGCTTGCTGACATCTAAGCTGGAGAACCAAAGCCGTGGGTCAAAAAAGGCAGAAAGCAGGGGAACAGCCTAGGGGCTTACCCATGAACACCTCTGCACTGGAGAATTGGACTGAGGGGAACAGGGAGAAGGCCATGGGGACTGAGGGATGCTCCCCTTGTGAGGATGATCTTCCAGAAGAGAGGCTGTGGGGGTTTCTGCTGAGAAGATTGGAGTTCCTCTCTGGCTGGAACGGCTGGAGTGTCTGTCCTGGCAGAGGTACAGAAGAGGAGCAAACAGGAGCCTAGGTGTAGTGGAAGACATCAGAGTATGGTATTGAAGGACTCCCAGCAGTGAGGCTGCTGTGAGTGCCTGCAAAGAAGAGCAGGGTTCTTAATAAGGTCTGCTCTAGTGTAAGAAGAGCAGTGCCTAATTGGTGGACTGTGGGAAATGGACTATGGTGGGGACTTCTTGTTGGGGATTATTTGATCTACATTTTGGTAATTAACAGGCCCCAAGGAAGGGCATCATTAAGGCAAGAGAGTTGTGCGGTTACTGAGGACTCTGGAAGGGAAAACTGAGATGCCTACTGCAGGAGCTTCAGGTAGGGCTGCTCTATTCCAGGTGGAAGAAAGGAAGGAATATTATGCCCACTTTACAGATTGAGAAATGAGGCAGAGAGATTAAGAGTAAAATTGTCAAAAGCCAAACTTTAAAAGGTATTTAGGTGTCTAAATATGCAGATAGGTGATTAGAGGGATTTTCAAGAGGGCCTAGGCACCTAACCACTTCTGAAAATCCCATTTGGCACGTAGTGACATCTTTAGGTGCCTAAATACCTTTAAAAATCTGGCCTAAATGACTTAGATGGTGTGACAGAGTGCAGGGCAACAGCAGCTGAGCCAGCCCTCTGGTCACTGCACCTCTACTTAATTACTCTACAGCAGACCTGATTAAAAAGAGCTGTGCCTAACTGATGGGCTGAGGAGAACTAAGGCTAATTAGGCCATTAGGCCGAGCATACAAAAGGCACAGGAAGGAAGTGGGAAAGGAAGTAGCAGAGAGAGAGAGATCTCTCTCTCTCTCTCTTCCCTCTGGAGCTGAGGGCTCCCTAGGACTGTAGGGATTAGGCTATATAGTGAATAAGGATGGTGGATATTAATATTGTAATAAACTGCACCAGGTGTTTTACCAACAAAAAGGACTATGAGCTGTTTATAGGCTTGAGCAGAGGCAGAGGAAGTTGGCCCTGCCACAGAGAGCTAAATCCATTTTCAAAAGTGACTTAGAACTTAAGATCTTAAGTGCCATTGACTTTCAATAACACAGAGCCCTGGTCTACACTGTGGGGGGGGGTTGACCTAAGATACGCCGACTTCAGCTACGCTACTTGCGTAGCTGAAGTCGGCGTATCTTAGGTCGACTTATCTGGCCGTGACGACGGCGGCAAGTCGACCGCTGCCACTCCCCCGTTGACTCCGCTTCCGCTTCTTGTGAGCTGGAGTTCCGGAGTCGATGGGGAGCACGTTCGGGGATCGATCTATCCGCGTCTAGATGAGACGCGATAAATCGATCCCCGATAGATCGATCCCTACCCGCCGATCCGGTGGGTAGTGAAGACCTGCCTCTCCTAAGGGTATGTCTACACTGTAATTAGACACTTGTGGCTGGCCCATGCTGGCTGACTTGGGCTCGCAGGGCTCAGGCTAAGGGGCTGTTTAACTACAAGGTGGACATTCGGGTCACATGGCCCTCCCATCTCACAGGGCTTCTAGCACTGTGAGCCTGAGTCAACTGGCACAAGACAACCGTGGATTTTTAACTGCAGTGTAGACACACCGTAAGTGCCTAAATCACTTTTGAAAATGGGACTTAGGCCTTGCAGTACTGAGCTCAGCAATGCTTAAATACCTTTAAAAATTTGGACCTAAATCTCATTGAAAGTCAATTGGACTTAGACTTCTAAGTGCCTAAGTCACTTTTGAAAATGGTCAATTTGAAAATGTTACCTTTAGCGACTTGCCCAGAGTCACACAGGGAATCAATGCAAGAGTGAGGAGTTGCATCCACAGCCCCTGAATCCGAGTCCAATACCATAACCACAAAACCATCCTAATTCTTTTTAGAGTCCAACAGCATTTTAAAAACTTACTAAAGTTCTGGTCCTAGATATTTTCAATTGTGTATCAAAGATAAAGAATGATAGCAGCCAGAATGCAAATGCTGTATCTGAAGAGAATAAAGCCCTTTTGAAGGCAGGAGCAATTGTCAAAGTTAAATAAAAAATTAAGAAGCCATTCTGTGGGCTGCAGAGAAGTTAGACTGTGAGACAATCCTTAGGGTCAGGAAGTTTTAGAATCATTTTGACTGAAATAGTAATTTCTGCTTCTCCAGACAACACTTATCCTGTGGTGAAATATATAGCCATTGTGCTATGAACACCTGTACCTCTCATTTAAGAGCAGAAAAATATTTTTCCTCTCAACTGTCCTTAATAAAACAACTCCAGTGATTAACTATTGAACTTGCTTAAGCCTTATCATCTAATTACAAATCGGCAGCAAAGGCAGCAGACTATCTCTGTTTGGTTTTGGTTGTTTCCACGCCAATAAACAATTGATGCATATTAGTGACTCAAAATGAAGATTTATATGCTCTTAAACATCAAAACAACCGCTGTAGTTGCAAGTAGTGCATTTAATAAATATTTATCTCACTTAAGGCCTTGGAATCTAGAAGATGGGGTTATTTTAGTACTGAAATGCCAAACAAAAATATGGATAACATTAATGGAAGAATATGGCTATTACTAGACTCCCTGTCTGCCTTCACCCTGCCTCCCTCCATGCTTGCATTCATGGACCATGGAATCTGCCATTTCTCATAGTCTCTATGTTAGGATTCTTTGCTATCTTATTGACCTTGCCTGTCAAAATGAAAGATACAGTACAATTCTGTAATATGGGACAATGCTTTTGTTCTCATAACCAATTTATTGCCATATACTGTACAGTATTCTGGAAGTCAGACATGCAGTGCTTACTACTGTTGGTGGTATTATATCCCAACCTGCCTGATGAGTGATTATCTCTGTGCCAAAATCCAGTTACAATTAAAGAAGAACCGGAAACAAAACCCCAGATCCAAACACTGCTGGACTTTTAGGAGGATTCAGTATTGCTACCTCTACCCTTGTCATGGGTCAAGCCAAAACCCTAGATGCAAACACCTGTCATCTTCAGAGCTGGGATTCAAAATCTGGATCTGACATTTGAAAAGCTGGCCTATCATTAGTTGCAATGAAGGAGTGAGGAACCAGTTGTAAAAAAGAAACCTGTATCTATCCTACAAAGCTCAGATTTAGTCAAACTCAAACTTACTTTCAGAGTGAAAAAGTTTGGTAAGTTGTGTATGTGTTTCTACACTTCTTGACTTTAGCTGGGCAAAAAAGATATTGAGATGAATGACATGATGTTTTCAGGGTACTTATACGGCCCTCATCATCATAATATCTAAGTGCTTATTCCTATCCCAGTCCAAACCAGGACAGCATGAGTCTCTGTCCCCAGAGAAAAGGGATATTTTGAACAAGCATCTGAACTTTTGGATGTTACTTAGATCAATCCTGAAAACTTTCTCCTCTTGAATAAATAAGCTCAGAATCAGATCTTTGTTGCATGACTTAAGGATGACCCAGGTTAGCTTTGACTAATGTGATTCTCAGTCAAATAGGATATTGCTAGAGGAATTCCTGGCTTGGTTAATAACAGCAAGCAATTCTTCTGGACTTCATTCAGAAGTCAGATACCATCATATCGTTGTTCATACACACTTCTTGAAACTCCATAACACATTCTGAAAAACATAGCAATTCACACATTAATCAAACAGAACTAAAGATCTTTCACAGTTCCTAGGCATTATCAAACATTTATTAGTTACACTGTTTACTGTAAACAAATGTTATTTTTTGTTCTGTGACAAAATGTCTTTAATTTTATATTTAAATATTTTTAAAATGAAATTGCTTTACAGTATGCATGTTAGAGGTACAGTCTTACCCTGTGTTATAGAGCCAGGTAGAAGAACCTGTATTCAGGCATAAAAATGTCTCGCTCAGTTTCACCATCTGCAAAATGAGGATAATATTTACCTACAACAGAACCACAGGAGGTTTGCAACGATTAATTATTTGATGTTTGTACATGGCTTTGAAAATGTAAAATGCTTTATCAATAAAAGTGCTAAGTATTGATGTAAATATTTTTTAAAATGGGCACCTAAAGGCAGGCATCTAAATGTACAGTCATCTTCCCTTAGGCACCCAAGTTTAAAATTTTTGCCCTATTGGATCATTTTAATATTATTTTAGTGAAAACATTCTTGTATGGTCTTGTCTTCCCTCCCGCCCCCAAATTGCTCGCAAGTGTCAATGCTAACATTGTGGTAATGTTACTAAAGTCATAACAGCATTTATGGGCCAAAATCATCTGTGGTATCTCCCCTTAACTCAGAGGGGGTGAGGGCTAGTATGATGCAAGGGGAGGGCTAGCTGAGTGGTTTGAACATTGGTCTGCTAAACCTAGGGTTGTAAACTCAATCCTTGAGGGGGCCATTTAGGGATCTGGGGCAAAAATCTGTCTGGGGATTAGTCCTGCTTTGAGCAGGGGGTTGGAGTAGATAAGGTCCCTTCCAGCTGTGATATTCTATGAAATCAGGGATAAATTTAGCTTGGTATAATTCAACATATAAAAGAAACTACCTTAAAGTTCAATAGGAAGGAGCCACAAGACAGCTCAATATCACTGGCCACCTCCTACTGGTAGGTGGGTCACACACATGACATCTCTGGAAGAACTTTGGTTTTGGATGGCATTCAGGAAAGGATAAAAAAGGGTCATAGATGATCCTTGGGGGCCCCCTTTGGGTGTGGACTGTTCATTCTCCATCACTGTACAACGTTGTTTTTTCTCTTCTGGCTGATGAATTCCAACAGGGTTCCACAGTCTTGTGAATGTACTGAATGTTGTAGTTGTTCTTCATATGATACTTCTTGGGTTTGTAGATGGAAAGGATATTCAGAGAATAAAGTGGATAGCTAGTCCCTGTTCCCAGATGGGAGAATGAGGAATTTTATGGATATAGGACTTTGCTATCATGCTTCATTTCTGTATAAACTGAGAATCTCTGTACCCAGTCCTTCAAGTTCTCACTAGAGAGAACGGTCCATTAAAATCAATGCAACTACTGTTTATGGAGCATTTGCGGGACCATTTCCTATGGTTGAAATTCATGGTCTTCTGCAAATCAGATAAATTCCCTCTTTCTCTTCTTACCACTTCAAATATGAAGCTGTTTCCAATTTCAAGGACAAAATAATGTGAACAGTATGCACCTGTCAAGCTACATAAGCAAATGTAGGAGGATAGATTGTGTATGTTGTGAAAGGACCATAAATGTTAAGATATCTCTGCTACCTAATATGATAAACTTTTTTCCACAGACAATCTCATTTTAAGGCATAAATGGCTAGTCAGTTTTGAACAAATAAAAGGAAACACTAATTTAAAGAGCCTATGTTCAAACTGCAAAATTTGCTGCTGGGTGTTGGATCTGTTCCTGCATCTATTAAGTCAATGGGAGTTTTGCCATTCATGTCAATGGCAGTCAGATTAGGGCCAGGGTAAAAAACACTCTGGCTTGAGACTGCCATTTGAAAATGATAGCAGACTTAAATTTTGGACAACACATTCAGATGAAATGTGGCAATTTTGGTCTTGGATAAATATTCATTAAAGCTACAATTGGAACGTAATAGTCAAATAATCTGAAAACATTTAATACTCCATCTAATTATATTTGAGATATTTCTTTGATTGTCTGAATTTCATTTAACAAGGTTTTTTCTAGAGACTTCTGAATCAATTATTTTAAGGATATTGTATCCTATTTCTCTTTGCAATTATTTAAATTGCTCAGAAATTATTCAACTTGATCTTGCTAAATCATGGAAGAATTAAATGTGATCTATATCACTTGGATGTAGTTATGAAGCACCATCCTTGCACATCACAGAATTAATATAATAAGCAGGATGTCCAATCAATTGTATGTGCATTCGGTTTTATATCCTCATAATAATTTCATTTAATGTTAATGAAATTCTTTGCTAAAATAAATTTTTGTTTGCTGGCTTTGTCATAGAAATGACAAATCTATTTATACATAGTATTAGAGATAACAAGACTAATTGCTTTTGAACAGTATTCCTTAAAAATAAGGGGCAAATAAGTGTGTATCTGGTATAATGCACTGCAATGGTTGTGACTGTTGTGCCTGTGTTGTGGTGCCAATTTAAAGCTCACTGAAATACCAAACATTGCTCTTTCCTGTGCCATTGCACTTACAGATGCATGGTACCTCCAGACCTTTAGTATATATTTTTATATTCATGCTTTTAATAATGAATACTCCTTAATAGTTTACATCCTCAAAGTATAATACAGACATTAACCAATTACTCTTTATCTAGTCTGAAGATACAACATTATTGAACTAAAACATTGTTTCTCAACCAGGGGTATGTGTATCCCTGGGGGTATGCAGATGTCTTCCGGGGGTTATATCAACTCATCTATATATTTGCCTAGTTTTACAACAGGCTACATAAAAAGCACTAGTGAAGCCAGTACAAACGAAAATTTCACACAATGACTTGTTTATCCTGCTCTGTATACTATACACTGAAATGTAAGTACAGTACACCTCTACCCCAATATAATGCGACCCGAGATAACATGAATTCGGATATAAGGTGGTAAAGCAGCACTCCGGGGGGCAGGGCTGCGTGCTCCGGCAGATCAAAGCAAGTTCAATATAACATGGTTTCACCTATAACGCAGTAAGATTTTTTGGCTCCCGAGGACAGCATTATATCGAGGTAGAGGTGTATTCATATTCCAATTGATTTATTTTATAATTATATGATAAAAATGAGAAAGTAAGCAATTTTTCAGTAATAGTGTGCTGTGACAATTTTGTATTTTTATGTCTGATTTTGGAAGCAAGTAGTTTTTAAGTGAGGTGAAACTTGGGGGTACACAACACAAATCAGACTCCTGAAAGGGGTACAGTAGTGTGGAAAAATTGAAGGCCACTGCCTTAGAAATCTTAATATTCTGTATGAAATACCTGATCTGAAGCCCACTGAAGTCAGTGGAAAGACTTAGTTTTAATGGACTTTGGATCAGACCCTAAGGCATTGATTCAGGAGAGAATCCCAATTCAGGAAGGGCACTTAAGCATGTCCCACTGAAGCCAATGCTTTCCTGAATAAGACTGTCTTAAGTAAGTGCTTAAGTGCTTTTCTGAATTGGGTCCTAAGGCTTCCACCTTGAAGAAGAGATACTTAAGGAATGCTTCCCCAGGCAGTGGGTGATGGGTATTCCTGAACTGACAATGGGGAGTGGATAGCTGATGCCTACACACACTGAAACGCAAGTAGTTGCATGCTTGAATTCAGTTCTGCCTGAAAATGCACTGTACTGAACAATTCATCAGTCAACACAAAATTGACTGGAGAAAGAGGAAGTCCCTAGTATCACTTCAAAGTTATAGTGTCTTTCTTTATGGAATATCTCAACACAGACTTTAGCACTGAACACCTACCACTCCCGTTGACTTCCTCTGGGGTTATGAGCCTTTTAGCACTTCTGAAAAACCAGATCAAAGGCAGAGCAACCCAAAACCTCAAAATCTGTCCACTTTCGAAAATTGTGGCCTCAGTAATTTACCCTCACTAGCGTAAAGTAGGGAAGTAGCAGGATGCCCATCGTAACAACGGTAAACTGAGGCATGGCGAGACAGTGACTTGGAGACAGGACAAGAACCCAATTGTGGATCCGGTGCTTTCACCACGTGGCTGTCTTTTCCACGAGCAGGCTATTGCTGTAGCGTCCGGCATGGACCCCGCCGAGGCTCTGCCAGCCCCCACGCCGTCCCGTACTCATCACCGCAACTCGCCCCCCGAAGTACCATCAGCGGTGCCGCCTGCGTGTCAGCCTTACCCGCGGGCTAATGACTCAGGCGGCGGGGCTCTCCCCTGACTTGCCTGGGGCCCGGCTGAACGGGCTCACGCGTCTCCCGGTCCTGACGAGCAGCCAATGGGAAGTCTCCCTGGCCTCCCACACCCACTCCAGCTCCTCAGTGCGCGGGGGACCGCGTGGCGTCAGCCCGGGCCCCAACCAACCAGCGCCCGCCGCCCCCAGCGCCCTCTCCCCCACCGCCCTGCCTTTAAGAGCCCGCGAGCCGGAGCCGAGCGCAGCAGCTAGGGCGGCGCAGCTATTGGAGCGGGCTCTGCTCAGAGCTGTCCGGGGCCGCCGCCGCCAATCGTGCGCTCGGAGGAGGGAGCGGGCAGCGCCGGGTCCCCTTGTCCCAGCCGCCCCGGAGAGCTCCGTGCTGGGGCTGAGTTACACCACGTCCCCCGAGTGACCCCCATCCCCTTTCCCGCAGCTTTAAGGGCTCGTTGCCCTCGGGGGCTCTGTGCCCCGTGAGCCGGCATGCTGGCTCTCCTGGCTGGGCTGCTGTTCTCCCTCGCCTCCGGGGCCAGCTGGCGGGGAGTGAGGGGCCAGGAGAGCCCCCCGGGGAGCCGCTTCGTGTGCACCTCCCTGCCGCTGGACGCTGCCCCCTCGGGCTGCCCGCTGCCCCCGGTCCCCATGCAGGGGGGCGCCCTCCCTTCCGAGGAGGAGCTGAAAGCCACCGTGCTGCAGCTGCGGGAGACCATCCTGCAGCAGAAGGAGACCATCGGCAACCAGCGGGAGACCATCCGGGAGCTGACCAGCAAGCTGAGCCGCTGCGAGAGCTCCCCCGGCCCCGACGGCAAGCCCGGGACTGGAGGGTGGAGGAAAGAGTTGGGCAAAGGCAAAGACACCATGGGGGACCTGCCCCGGGACCCCACCCAGGTCATCGACCAGCTGAGCCGGACCATGCAGACGCTGAAGGACCGGCTGGAGAACCTGGAGGTAGGAGATGCTCAGGGACAGGCTGGATGGGGAGCTGTCCCTGGTGCTGCAAACAGGGCGGCTGCTGCTGTGTATGTCTGTATAGCACTTTTAATCCGAGATGCCATGTCCACGGCAGCTCCAGGCGCCAGGCTGAAATGAATAGCCCTGGGGGGGGGGACTGATGTCACCCACTGAAAATACACGGGTCTCTTTCAGGAGGGCAATTAACGAAGTTGCTCCCAGTCACAGACTGAAAGGACCAGGCATCGCTTCCCAGCAGCTACAGATGGTTCATCCAGCAGCTGGGGCCCGCCAAGAGCCTTTATTTTGTCAGCTTCTGGGTCAATCAGTGATATAGTCTCCTACCCATCTTCTTAGGGGCGACTCTAAGGATATGCCCTAGTGTAGTGAGAGCGAGAGCCCACGTTTCCTTTGAGGCATAGGGGGGGAGGTTTGAGAAGAGAACCGGATGTAGGTACTGTACTTTCTGAATAAATGGGTGCTTTAGACAGGCAATCTGCAGTGCACACCCTTGTGCTGGGTGCATGTTAAGTTGTTAATGAATTCCTTAGATGTATGTTTAAAGGGGAAAAAACAAGTGACCCAGCAGGAGAGGCTACAGAGAATTGATTTGTTTGTTGTTTTGGTTAATGGATAATAGAGTATCCTTCTTAATATGTCCCTGCCCTTAAAATTAATGGGAAGAGATTTGTGGATTTTATTTTCCTGCTGTTATGGGCTTAGTATCTGTTTTTTTAAATATTTCTAAATCTCTGCTAGTGCTGAGAACCTGGCTGCGCAGGGCTTGGAATGTGATGCTGACATGTCCGGCCAAAGCGGCCATACGACCTTGACCTAGGGTGCTGAACAAAACAGCAAGGGCCTTGAGAAAGTTGTGACGTGCGGGTCATAAAGACAACACGGTGCTTTAGTGAGAGCTGGTCTAGAGTGAAAGCGAGTCATTCAAAGAACTGTACAAATACAAAGCCTGATCCAAAGCCCACTGAAATCATTGTAAAGGCTCTCATTGACTTCAGTAAGCTTTGGAGCAGGCTCAGTTAGACAGCACTTGTGACAATGTTTGCTTGGATGGAAACTTTTTTTTCCCAAGCAGTGTTGTTGGTTCTCTCTTCTCCCCCCCCCCCCCCCACACACACCATGGCAGAACTCTAGGTATTTTCTCCCCGACCCCATTCTGATGTATGTGATTCCCAAGAGGATTTAAAATGTTTTATTAAAAGTTCATGTCTAGTCAATTGTTACTAGCTATTCTTTAACCCGAAGGGCTGTTGAATCAGTTTTAATATTAGATCAATAGTAGAGGTTTTAAACATTTTTCAAGGCACTTCCTCATAGATTACAGTGCTTGGGCCTCGCCTGCTGCTGGAGATGAGGGTCTTCTGGAGTCACACTGTCTAACATGTATGGGACTGTCGCAGAATATGATCCATTTGGCTAGAAGTAGGCAGGAGGATTGATATGGTAATGGATACCTCCTTAAAAATTAGATCCCAAAACACAGTTCTGGGAAGTAACCCACCATCTTGGAAACTCTCCAATTCACGGAAAGCTTGGTTCTCTAGAGCAGTGCTTGTAGCCAAACCACTTGTATTGCTTGGAGGACGAGCAAATTGCTTCAAGGGATAGAAGCTTGGCACAGTGACTTGGCTGTCCTGGCAGCTAGAGAGCAGGTAATCTTTCAGAAAAGATGGACCTCAGGTAAATTTGAAAAGATTTTGTCTGACGTTTTAGAAATCTTTGATTAATTCCTAGCAGATGGAAACTGAGATGTCATTCTTCTCTCCCCTCTGCCCTATTCCTTCCTTTCTTTCTTTCTTTACCCTCCCTTTCCATTTCTTTGCTTTTGTTCTCTTTTGTTCTCCTGTTCTCTTTGGAAGAGAACATTCAATACAAAATAAATAAAATTTTAAAACAGGCTGCTTCTCAGAGACAACTTTGAAAGCTTTTCCTGTTCAGTGTAACATTTAGTCTCTTATTATGCTGCTATTGATTGAAGAATCTCATGATAGCATTATAATTTTGGTGGGGAAAAGGAAAGCTTGGGCAATAAAATGCCCGTAGAAGATAAAACTTGGTTTTTAGCTGTAATTTAAGTAAATCAGTGTCATTTGGGATAAAGGCTATCCCACTTTGACAACTTAAATAATTTTCATAATGGGTCACTTTCGGAGTTGATTTGATGAAATGTCTGAACTCTTGTTGGTTGGTAAATCATTCACTATTTACCAAATTAAAATACCCAAAATGTCTATTTTGATTTTAAAGTAATCAAAACATTTTCTTGGTTTAATTAACTCTGGTTTAGTGTCTGGTAATGTCATTTTTTAATTAGTCGAATTGACTTATTTTTTTTTTTAAATGTGCAACATGTAGCTATTTGAAATACATCAAACTTGGCTTCTTGAATTTATTTTATTGAACGATCTTTCTTAAATGTATGAACTTTCAGTGATATGAAACAAGGGAAGCAGTAAACAAATACATTGGTATTAAAGAAATGAGTCTGTTTCTTTTGTTAGCCTGATGAAAGGTTTGAACATGACGTTGCTTTTTAGCATTTCTATTCTACTTTCAGGAAAGCTTAGTGTTCTGGGTTTGAAAACCGCTTTCTTCCTTGGTCATGAGCAGCCCCACATTTCACAATTTTTGCTTTTTCAGATATGGCATAAAATCTTTTCTTTTTTCTTGAAGCACCAACTTCGAGCCAATGTGTCATATGCAGCCCTGCCTAATGAGCTTCGAGAGATGCTTCAAAGGAGGCTTGGAGATCTAGAGCGCCAGCTTTTAAGCAAAGTGGCTGAACTTGAGGATGAGAAATCCCTGCTTCATAATGAAACTTCAGCCCATCGGCAAAAGACAGAAACAGCCCTGAGTGCATTGCTAGAAAGAGTTTCTGAATTAGAAAAAGGTAATTTAGAAACAGAATTTAAAGCCTTCCCTGCATGTTGCTGTTTAGTTTTCCTCCTCTTCTGCTGCAGTACTAGAACTGTACCTCTTAAGAGACAGAGTATGGTCTTGTGCTGAGGGACTGGACTATGTATCTGGAGATCTGGGTTCAATTCCTGCCTCTGTCACATACTTATTGGACAAGTGACTTTGTCCATACAGTTTCTCATCTCTAAACTGGAAAAAATAATACTAGGGGTTTTCCCTTAAAGTTTGTTGGATGCTAAGATATCTATAGATATGGGGGCCATGTAAATGGAGAAGGGGTGGGGAAAAGGCAATTCTCCTCAAAAGTGCTTTTGACACTTTGTTAGCTCACATGACTTTCAGTTCAGATAAAATTAGCGAACACAAGTTGCCTATTGGCATAGGCTGCTGCAGCTAACTTCACCCTCTAGATCTGCAGCCACTAATTATGCCACTAGACCCTTTCCACTTTTTTTGTTGAATACACCATTGAGACAAAACCTTTGGTTTTCCTTAGTGGTGAATATTGCCTCTGAGATTCAGCAGACCTTGAAGTATGTGCCCTATCCCAAATGTGCAACCTTCAGGTTTTACAGTGGATTACATGTGCCACTGGGAGACACTCTTAATCCTAATCATTTAATCAGATATTTAGATTAATTATTACTGAGGAACTGCATGTGTGAGTAGAGTCCATTTATTTAACTTACAAATGCATGTGGCAATGAATTACAAAATGAAACTGTCTGCAAGGACAATATACCTACAGAGAGAAAAGCATAGCATTAGATTATCCTTAAATAATGTTTATAAAAACAGCAGGTTTGGACAATGACTTGCTTGGATGAATGGGCTGTCCACTTAAAAACAAATTGTAATGGGTATACTTTCAAAAACGTACAAACATACACATCTCATGAATTTTAAACTACAGACTAATGGATCCATTTGTTTAGTGCTGGGCATGTTCTTTTCATTTAAAAAATGTGCAAAAAGAGATGTCTGGTCACTTAACATTTTCCCAATATCAAAGCTAAAGTCTTAGCTGCAGTGAAAATGTCTGAGATGCAATAAGCTTGGAGCAATGAACCCTTCCAAATTAACAAGCTTCTCTAGAACCTTTTTGATGAAGACTATGCCTATAAAAGTGCCTTGAATTGCAAACTCACTGACACTTGTAATATTGGGCCAGAAATAGTGTGTCCCTGTAGGACACAGGTCTTCAGAGAGAGAAGTAAGAGTTCAATATCCAGTGCTTATAACTCTTTGGGGGACTAAAAACAGCTGAGAGAACTTTTTTAAAAAGCTGATCTCCAAAGATTTCTAAGGAGTTGAAGTGTTTGGGGCCAGGAATTGGGAGATGTGGGTTCTTATCCTGGCATTGTTGCTTTTCTCTGCAATTTTGAGACAACTCACTTAGCTTTTCCTGTGCCTTATTTTTCTCCTTCTGTAAAGTGCAGGATAATACTTGCTATGTTTAATTCTTGAGACTGTTGAGAAATTCAGTCCATTAATATTTGTGAAGCCCTTTGGGATGCTGTAATGAAAGGAGCAGTACAAGTGCCAAGTATTAATAATTTTATTTCAAATGCTGATCCGTTTGTAATCTGCAATAGACTGTCAACCATCCACAGTGCCATAGGCTCTCACTGGACCTTACATTTGTCCTGGCAAAAGACAATCTTTTGCAAAGGGTAGTAGTAGACTATGGAAGAGTTCTGACTGGCTCTTGATTTTGATATGGAGGTGTTACAGATGACTATGGTCTCCAAGGACTTGTCTACCTGATGAGGTAATGAGCACTATGGGGGTGTGATTTCTAAAGCACACTAATCTGTGGCTCATTAATTGGTCCATATAGACCCTGCTGGTGCACACCAAAGGCTCCTTAGGGCATTTTAACGTAGTGCTATGTTAAAATGCACCAGGGAACATTTAGTTAGACTGCAAGCCACTGTCTCTTACTATGTGTATGTAACCTAGCACCTACTGTTACAGCTGCAAATGTCTGTTTCTTTGTTAGTTATTATAGTCAGGGCTGGTAGCACCACCTATATGAAAGGCTGCCTGACACTCCCCAGGATAAGACCCTGTTTAGTTGCTTTTGGCTTTGCCAAACAACTGTTTGGGGTTTGGAACTTTCCAGGTCAGCCTGAATGGCTTTGGCTGAAGTTCTCCCCCCCCCAAAAAAAATTCAAGAATTTTGAAGATCAAGGATAGGGGAAAATGCACTGATTTGGCCATGTTAAATTCTAGCTCTAGTTCCCCATGCTTTGGAGAAAGGGCTTGAAATTTGTCAGGGGCATGGCCTTTGTGTCAAGGATGTGCCTTTTAATATCCCCCTGAAAATCTGGCCAAGTTATATATCTTTGAAAAATCAGTTTGCACAAGTTTAGTGGAGAATTCTTTGATTTGTAGCAGTTACTATTTTTTTTTTTTTTTTTTTGTGTGTGAAGATACCATCCTCACTGAGCATGCTTGAGCCTTGGAGCACCTACTGACCAGGCTGTGCATGCACTATCCTCTGAGACAAACTGAGCATGCTCCCTCCAGCCCATAGCTACAGGGGTGAAGCTGGACTTTCCCTGTAATCATTGCTCCAAGCTGCTCTGGGCATGGCTGGGGCCAGGCACTGGAACCGAGAGCAGGGAGCCTGTCTCTCCTGTGCTCTTGGTGACCTTCCCACCTTTGCCTGGCTGCTAACAAGGGGAAGGTGGAGGAGGAAGCCATGTGATCTGCATGCAGAGGGGACAAAACCCAGACTAGGGGAAGGGAAAGGAGTTGATTAGGGCAAGGAGTCTGAGACTGGCTCTGGAAGGAGGGGAAAGAAACTAGGACTGGTTGGATAAGGAGAGTGGGACTGGGAGGCAGTGAGAAATGGGGTGGAGTGGGAGAACCGGGGGTCGGGGGAACACCAACTGAGTCTGGCTGGACAAGGAGACTGGGACTGAGAACCAGTGTGTCAGGGAATTGGAAGGAACAAGGGAAGAGGGGAGGGGAAACAGATCTGAGTGTGTGTGTGCTGGCCAAGAGACTGGGGTAAGAAGCTGTGGAGGATTATGGATGGGGGAAGACTGAGATTGGATAAGGAACCTGGAGAGGGAGACTGGGCCTGGGAGACAGTGGAGGAGAGATCAAAAGAGGAGTTGGGAGGGGGAAACTAGGCTGGGCAAGGAGACTAGCACTACGTGTGGGGAGAGGAAGAGATTGGGAGTGTTTGTGTGTGAGACTGAGACCTAGGACTGGCTGGACAAGGAAATTAGGGCTGAGATGAGAATCTTGAGTAATGGAGACTGGGAATGGTAGGCAAGGAGAATGAGCCACAGGAGGGGAAGAGTAGGACAGGGGAGGGGATCAAGCTTCTGGGGGAAAGGCACAGAAGAGTCTGGGCCCACTAGAGGACCTCCCACCCCTCCAGAGCCTGAAATGGAACCCTACATCCTGAGTCTCGCCATTCCTCTGCTGGCAGCAAATATCTGTGAAATGCACCAGCAAAGTCTCTCAACCCTCTCCAGTGCTGGTCCACATAGTGGATGGTTCCTACTATTGCTATCAGTTACTTTGTTAGCACAAGTGGCAGAGGTCTGTGGTGGATCTAAAAGTTCCCTGCCATTATGATGCCAAGTAGTAGCATTTCTGAGTTTTTTCCAGTTTGCTTTTTAAAAAAAAAAACCTAGGAAATTACAAAAACCCATGTTAAAAGTCAAGCACACAAGTGAGGAAATACCAGAATTAAGATTGCACAGGCAACCCTAATTTGGACCCCTTGTGCATAATGTGCTAGGATACAGTCTTTAATTACATGCTCACATATTATTGTTTCCACATGATCCTTGCCTTGTTCAGTGCACAGACTAGACCTTCTCTGGGGATGAATCGGGGTGGTGTAGTGAAGGAGGCTGTTGCAGAAATTGGAAGGTGTGAGTAAATGAGGCAGAGGACTCCAGGAAGAATAAAAGTCTCATGGATAAGGCAATTGTATATTGCCCTGGAGAACTGGATTCGATCCCTGCTTCCTACATATGTGATGCTGAGCAAGTCAAACCAATCTTTTCACAGGGAGTCATGAATTGTTTTCCTCATTTTTCTGGGTGCCCAACTGGACCCTGAGGTCTAATTAGCAGAATTGCAGTCACGGCTGTAATTGAAGGCAATGGGAGCTGTGCTCTTAAAGTGCTATATAATGCAAGTATTAGAGCTCATCAAAAACCTTTTTACACAAGTTTCCACTGGACAATGCCATTTAGTCAAAATCAGAATGTATTGTAGTAATATGTTGATTTTGATGAAACTTTCAACAGGAAAAAGTTGAAATAATTCAATGTCGATTTGTTTTGTTCTATTACATTAATATATCTACATTATGTTGTATAATATATAAATATATTAAAATTAATATAATAAAAGATGAAATAAACCAACATTTATCAAAGAGAAGTGTCTTGATGGTGCCAATTTTTGTGAATTTTCATTCTGCAGTAAGCTTCAAACTTTTCATTCCAGTTCAGAATGAATCTTAAAAAAAAACTTCCCACAGAATGGAACTAGTAGGCGTGATTGGAAACTATGTACTCTGAGATATCTGGATCTAGTAATTTCAAATTGGTCTCCCAGACCTAGTGAATACTTTCCCCTTAATCTCTCTGCTTTTGGTCCTCATCTCTAAAATGGAGATAATGATACCACCTCATCTTGCAGGGGGTTTGTAAAGATAAATTAATGTTTGTGAAGCACTCAGATACTATAGTGATGAGTGCCATAGAAAAGGCCATGGAGGGGGAGGGAAATAATTTAGTTTTTAGAGCTGCCTTTGAATAACAGGGAGTAAATAAGGCCTAGGCCACACATTGGACAAGGAGAATTCAAAATATTGAATAGCTGCTCATTGAGCGCTGTCCGTTCTGTGCACTGAATGAGGCAGGAATCCTATGGAAAAATAGTATGCGATCATATAATTAAAGACTGTATTATAACACAGACACACAAGTGGGGCAGATTGTACAACCTTAATGTAGGTCTGTGGAACCTTAATGTACTTTGAACATAGTTTGTGTGTAATTCCTTAAATCAGTCAAAGTTAGAAAATAACATGTCTTAACTATGAGTTCAGCTTTAGCTAAGAAGAGACTGTCATTTTAAACACATGTAAAGCTTTTTCTTTTTCTGTAACCATAGGAAGCAGTGCATTTAAATCACCGGATGAATTCAAGGTCGGTCTCCCTCTTCGCACAAATTATTTATATGGGAAGATCAAGAAGACTCTGCCAGAGTTGTATGCCTTCACTGTGTGCTTGTGGCTGAGGTCGAGTGCTTCTCCTGGAATTGGAACACCATTCTCCTATGCTGTCCCTGGGCAGGCTAATGAAATTGTTCTGATAGAGTGGGGCAATAATCCAATCGAATTGCTAATTAATGACAAGGTGAGAACTAACTACTTTTCTTTCTAGAATATACAGCCCAGGTAAAAGGATGTTTTAAGGCCTGATTCTGCACTATAAAAATCTCAGGTAACTTTTCCATTGACTTCAATGGCAGCAAGATAAGGGAACTAAAGTTTAAAATAAAAAATGCACATACTTTTATTGAATGGCTTTGAATAAAATTAGGTGATGCTTTTGTTCATGAGAATAGGTAATGTGGTATAGCTGGATATGCTTCACCTATGCTTATACATTACAATTACAAACTTTTAGATATCCTGGGTCTGAGTCTCTTCTCATTCACACCATTTTAAATCAGGAGTAACCTCTTTGAAGTTAAACCAGTTTAGAGCCTGTATAAAAGAGATCATAGTCAAACCAATGATGTTCTTTTAAAATTAATAGGAATTTAATATATCAGAATGAACCTGACGTATGCCTTAGTCTTTGCTCTCAGGTTAATTTTATGCCAAGACATTATTAATATTCTAATTACTAGGTCTTCAATTTATGTCAAACTTTTCCAACTGTTACCTTTGTCTATAAGAAGTTTAATTATCAGGGACCTCTTCTACGAAGTGTCAAACACCCACTAACGGTGCTCGGCACACTGCAGAATCAGGCCTGAGAAGAAAAATACTAAAACCCAACTTTTCAAAATTGTTTAAGTACCCTGAACATGTCCCCACCACCCCCAGTTTGGGCTAGATGTCAAAAGAAATTGATTTAGAACTTGTACACCTCAAATTAAGTCATCACACTACTTACCTGAGCAAAAACTAGATTGTTGAACAGTGGCTGAAGTGAAGTTTATCAAAACTTGGCATCAGGCACTGTTCTTTGTGTGGGGTTTTTAAAGTCTCAAACACCTAATCCCTGGGAGTATAGGGATAGGGTTGCTAAGATACCTACAGTACAACTCAGATGGTTCATGGTCATGCAGTGGGTTAAGAAATGCTTATTAAAAATACCTTTTTTAATTTTGGCTTGTGCATGTGTATGTGGGGGAGGGGGAAGGGAGGTTAGAACTTGCTTATCTCTAATAGTAAAATGTTCTCCCCATTTGTAAGCTTGTTAGCCTACACTGTTAACTGCTTGTGTAAGGCTAAAAATATTCTTCTGCCCTAAGGGTTGATCCAAAGTCACTGAAGCCAGTGAGTCTTTCTATTGACTTCAGTGTTGGATTATGCTGATAAAGGGGCCTAATCCTGTGCCCTTTGAAGCCCATAGTAAAGTTCCCATAGACAGCTGGAGTAAGAGGGGCTCAAGATTTTTCTCAGCAAATAGAGTGCAGCAGTATTTTCTACAAATGCCACAGGCAAGCCCCAGGATTGAAGACAGACAATCCTAGCATGAAAACTGAATGGAAGGTTAGGGCTAAGCATGAAGGGATTTAAACAACAACAAAGAAATGCTATGGACTAACGTGCAGCATCAGCAGGAATGGTGGTAACCTAGGCTCTTGCACCTGTGGTATTTAGCCATAGCTGGAGCAGAAAACATGTCCTTCTTGCTGAATTTCCAGTGCATGGAATGTACCTCCACCCCTCCTTTTATTGAGATGATTGTCTTTTTAGCCATTTGCAGCATAGCTGCAAATGTAAAATTACTTGTGTTTAAATTTTCAATGGGAATGTTTGTCCTGTATCACAGTCTATAAAGACACTGGAATAGTAATGAAGCCTTGGTCTTTGAATAATGGCCATGGGCTGGCATTGCCAGACTCAGGTCTCCGGCATTCATTATTGTTCTCCACATGTAGGTTGCCCAGCTTCCTCTGTTTATTAGTGATGGAAAGTGGCATCATATCTGCGTCACGTGGACAACTCGAGATGGAATGTGGGAGGCTTTTCAGGATGGAGAGAAACTTGGCACTGGGGAAAACTTAGCCCCTTGGCACCCAATTAAACCCGGAGGGGTCCTGATTTTGGGTCAGGAGCAGGTGAGTTGAAGAGAAATTTTTCTAGTAAAAACAACCAAATCGCTCACCCTTCTCTAAAAGCAGAAATTAAAGAAAAACCTACTGTTCACAAATAAAGTGAATTTGGAATTCACAGGACTGCTATTGTGCAGTTATAAAATACCATTCCCCTTTCTCCATGTGTAGCATCTGAGAGATGTGTGGTTAAGCAACAGATGTTTGGTGAAATCAGTACCTATTACCATGCTATATTTCTCTTCATTAATCTATAATGAAATATTTCCTATTGCAAGTCTTAACTTAATGCTAAAATATGAAGCATTGGCTCTGTTACTTTTGCCAGTGATCTGACTAATGCCCTGAATATGAATCCTTTAAAACTGATTGCTGGTAGCTATATGGATGCTAGATACTCTATGGAAATAGGCTGATTTGGACCAGTTATGATGCATCTGAACATAGTGATGGGCAACTGCCTGCAATGGTAGTTACTGTGCCTCCAATCTTAGGGCCAGGCACAATTTGGCCCTCTTTAGGGGGAGAGTGCAGGGAGCCCCTTCCTTCTCTTTCCACCCCCTTCTTCATAGCTAGAATATTGGCACTGTTCCTCTATGAATGCATAGAGGAATCCAACTATTATGGCAACTGAGCACTAACCCCTAACGGGGCATAATGGAGAGGCTTGTGGCTGTGTCCAGGGTCCCTTCCTGCCCCACCCCAGAGGCAAACCCACTGGAGGCTGAAGCACATGCTATGCCTTTGTAAAGAGGCAGAATAGGCCACTTTTCTCTAATACTTACAGCTCTCCAATCATGCTTTGTTGACCGGTTACATAAGTCATCCGATCACTAGCTATACCAGGGATCTCAAACTCAAATCATCACGAGGGCCACATGAGGGCTAGTACATTGGCCCGAGAGCCACATCATTGACACCTTTTCAAATAAAGGTACAAAAGCCCCCCCACTACACCCCTTCCATGAGGCCCCTGCCCTGCCTCTTCCAACCCCTTCCCCAAATCCCTGCCTCTTCTCCACCTCCTCCCCTGAGTGTGCGGCTCCCCGCTTCTCCCCCTCCCTCCTGGAAAGCGCTAAGTGCTGCCAAACAACTGTTTGGCGGCGGGAAGTGCCTGGAAGTAGGCAGAGGAGCGGAGACGCAGCATGCTGGGGGGGGGAGGGAAGGCAGCAGGTGAGGGGAGCTTGACGGCCACAGGAAATAACTCCGCGGGCCACATGTTTGAGACCCCCGAGCTATACAGTGACTTATGTAACTAACCAACATACTGAAAATTGTGATACACCTCTACCCCGATATAACACTGTCCTCGGGAGCCAAAAAGTCTTACCGCGTTATAGGTGAAACCGCGTTATATCAAACTTGCTTTGATCCGCCAGAGTGTGCAGCCCCCCCACCACTGCTTTACCGCGTTATATCTGAATTTGTGTTCTATCGGGTTGCGTTATATCAGGGTAGAGGTGTATTTGAATATTGGCAATGGCTTTTACTAACTTTTTTGTAAAACAGAAGGTATCTTGCTATGAAATTTGCAAATATTACCTAAGGAATAAATTGACAGATTTTTTGTGATCTGCTTATGAATTGAAAGGGAAGTGAGATTCAATGACCTTATTGGCTGTAACCGAATTGCTCCTTGACCATGTCAGATTCGCTGCATAGTAGAGGCTCAAGTTCAGCATTAAAGTACTAGCAGAGCCCTTCTGTGAAGCTTTCCCTCTGCCTAATCATACTAGTACAGATTGGAGCCATGTATATCAGCATGATTATACAGCAAGAAAACTCAGTGTAGCTCTTTGCCTCTTGCTAGTGGCTGGACCACTTAAGGAGTGAGACTGCTATTACCTCCAATATGATGGTGTTAGTCTTTTAACACAGGCAATAGACGCTATGTGATTTGTGTTTGAAACCCAGAGGTCCTGGTTCAATCCCTGCAGATGACTGGTCCAGGGGCATGTTATATTTACTACTATAATTGCCTAAGAGCTCAAAGCACCCTTTACACATGCACAGTTATCACTGAAGTGAACAAAATCTAATCTGGGCAAGGATTGCCCAATCAGTCCCTAAATCAGCTCTCTTTTTTTTTTTTTTTTTTTTTTTAAGGCCAGCATGTGCATGCCTTGCTCCAACAGGTGAGCATGAGTAGCTCCTCGGATTTACAATGTGGCCCTTTTGCTATAGGAAATGGCATTCACACTCTTGTGATACAGCACACCAGTTCTTTGAGACACGAATTTCTAAATGTTTGAAAGAGCAATATTTTGTGAAAAATAAAACAAAGCCCATTTCGAAATCTTGGTGACTAGCATTTTGCATTTGCATTTCACCTATTGTGGGTAGTGTGGGTGGCTTTTTTAATTTTAAAGAAGCACATGGAAAAACCCTATTCAATTAATTCTTTTTTTTTTTTTTAATATGCATAAAGGACACAGTTGGAGGAAGATTTGATGCAACTCAAGCCTTTGTTGGGGAGATGAGCCAGTTCAATATATGGGACAGGGTCTTAAAAGCAGAAGATATCATGAATATTGCTAACTGCTCTACCAACATGCCTGGAAACATCATACCCTGGGTTGATAACAATGTTGATGTATTTGGAGGTGCAACTAAATGGCCCGTGGAGACATGTGAAGAGCGTTTGCTAGATTTATAGCTACAATCATTTTTCTATTTAAGTGCCCCATTTTATTAGGACAATTTCTTGTAAGGTCTATCACACTTATTTCCCCACCAAATGAATTGGGAAAATCCTGAGTAAACTGCTTGGGTACAAATAAAGCTGGTAGTTCTTGGCATGAATCCTGAAGATGAAAGAGGCACCTGTTGGCTCAAATAGCAGTTGTCATCTTAAGGCGGATCCAAAGATGCCTATTGAGTTTAATGGACTTTGGATCTGGTTCTTGCTTGGTACACTAATTCTTCTGCAAATGTTACCTATATCAAGTGGCAGAATTGCTCCTCTCTGATAACATGTGATACAAACAAAGCACAAAGCTTTTTAAGAGGCAAAACATACACCTTGGTATTGAATCTTCCCCCCCCCCCCACCTGTATTCAACACTTCTTTTTACAACCTTTTTAAAGAAATGAGGTAATCCTTATACTACATTTACCACATCTTAACTCAACACACCTGAGACCTGCAGACAGTAGCAGAGTAGCCACTACCCGCATTACAGAAGGTAACTGCTTTACAATTTAGACAAGTTAGAATTCTTGTCTTGTGGTATGTCATGATCTAGACACTCATCTTCCTTCCCCAGACATGAAGAAGAGCTCTGCGTAACTCACAGGTTTGTACCTTCTACCAACAGAAGTTGGTCCAATAAAAGATGACCCCCCCCCCATCTTGTTGCCTCTTTTAGGTCATGAGAGAGACTAAAATATGATGCAAATGCTATTCTACTCCAAATTCAGAGACAGGGCTAGATACTCAGCTGATTTACATCAGCTTGGCTCCATTGATTGATTTCATGGAGCCACATCAATTTATACCAGCTGAGGTTCTGGCCCCCAGTCTGTATGTGTTCCCTCTGCCCCTCCCCACTCCCATGGGTAAGGTGATGGTTGAACAACTGTACTCATATTCCATGTAGGTTGATGAGTGTGCTGCATTTTTCTCTGGATTCTATCACTCTAGTCTGTTTTCTTTTCTAAATACATATAAAATGTTTCTAAGTGAATTACAGTTTTGTTTTGCTCTGAAAGGCCTTTTTTATAAGCAAGTGCCAAAGTTCAGTTTCCATTTGCTGAGAATCACTATATATATTTTTCCAACATAAGTCTCTATTGCAGACACTTCCTGTGTTACGATGGTCCTATGTGCTATGACTAATGTGCTGGCTTTCAATTCTTGTTAATTGTCATGACTTCTGTAAGCATTGAGCTGACTTTATAAAGTATATTTTATTATGCTTTTTATTCTTTCTCAATACTCTGGAGACAGAGTTGTATTTTCTTGGTAATGGTGACTCTTTGGTTTGTGGCTTGCAGATAGCATATGTACTGTACCAGAAAAAGAGAGTTAATACTCTTATTGATTTTAAAGAAAAGTGATTTTTAAAAGAGGAAATTTATAAAGTTAAATACCATATTTTATTTTTCATGTTTTGAATTGTAAGAATCTCTATAGTGACAGTTCCATTTGTTGGATAAAGTTACATGATCCCACTAGTATGTAGTTTGTTCTTAAAAAGGAAAAATTCTTATAATTTTTAATTAAAAAATGCACTGTAAAATCAGTTTTCTTTATTTCCTTAGTACTTCACAAGAATATAATCTGACACTTCACAGTGCTATGATTTTATTCATATTTTTTAGACATATAAATTGTGCCGCTAAAAAAGTTGGTCTTCTCAAATTATATTTCTATTTATATACTTCCTTTATTCCAGAATGACATACAAACTACAGCCCCAATCCTGCACTGACTGAAGTGTGTACTTACACTACACACCCAGGTGGCTCCAGTCACTATTAAGTGGCATGTAAAGTCCCTTGTAAAAAGGCATTTTCTTTCACCACTGTGGCATGCGGAGCCAGACCTAAGTATCAGTGCTGGCATTCACTTTCTCCCACCCTCTCCATGTTCCCATCCATGGCTGGGAGGTCTTTTCCTACCCCCCTCCCCTGCACTTACGATGGCATAAATTATCATGTAATTTGCATTGTATTGAGCACTAGTCACAACCCTTCTGTGGTTGTACCAGCCCACACTGCAGCAAGAGTTCAGAGGGGAAAGCAATGGATGCACCGGAGGGCAGCTAGGCCAAGATCCAGCAGAAATGATTTTGTCCCTGGAGAGGAACAATGAGAGGCAGGGCAAATGCTAGGGGAGCACATGGCCCTGGATACTCTCAGGGTAAGGGTAGTAGGTGGCAAACAAGGAGTGAAGAGTGTGCTGAGGACAATAGCCTAATCCCCTTACTCCTATACAAAGTGTCAGATCTTTTATGTCCAGTCAGGCCTCTCACTTTTAAAGTCTCATCAGAAAGACCCCCACAGAATGAACTAATCAGGAGCAAATTTTACGTACCTCAGAAGGAAGGGCTCAGCATGTTATCCTGTAGCACCCAGGACTGTACAGTCTTCAATATAAGCCTTAAAACAACAGGTGCCCTGCCTGACATTTCAACCCCCTCTGTCTCCATGTATATTCTAAAGAATCCAAGTATATAACAGGTGCAGCAAATAATTTTGAAATCTATAGCTAGCAGTTACATGAATCAGAACTGAGTGAAATGATTTGGTGCCCCATGCACAAATTGTTCATCAAATTGTTGGACATAAACTGCAATGAAGACCACAGGGTCTGGCAGCAAGAGATTAAGACCCCAATCCTGGGCCCTGTGTAGGATACTTGCATTGGGCTGGCGGCACAAAGTAGAGTTAAAGCTGGAGGATCCAGACATTGGCACACTCCTCTATACAGGAGAAGCCTCGGCTGGTGTAGAGCTGCTGTTGCAGCTCTGACACACCCTGAGCAGGATTCTGGCTGAGGTATCTCTACATCCCAATCTTTCTCAGTTGCCAGAATAGCATTAGGGGTCTGGGAGTTGCCTGGTGTAAGTTAGAGCAACCCTGAACAAAACAGGATTGCCTGACTCTGGAGTGTGGTCAAGATTTAAAAAATTCCAACTGTGGTTATCAAACAAAAGACAGCAGGACATTGAGTGGAGGGGCTCACATTCTTCCTTCATCTTATTGGGATGATAAACAACTGGATCCATCACTCAGGCTATCTGTCTGTCTCTATCCCTCTCTTTCTCTTTCTCCTTCCTTTCCTAATCAAACTGGTAGTAACCTCAGGTCTACTCAACTCTGAGACCCAGCCTCTCTCCAAGAAGAGGCTTTCAGGAGTGATGGGTGGAGCTCTGATTCAGATACTCCCCCATATAACTGGGCCTCTGCCCTACAGAGCAGGCCTAACAATTCACAGCTAGAGCCTTTGGATCCTTTCCGTATCTGAGGTAAGCAAAAGCCTGTGAGTTTCAGTTGGTCCTGTGGGTCCTTATTCAGAAAGGTGCTTTAGCACATGCCTAACTTTAAGCATGGGAGTAATCGCATTAACTTCAGTGGGACTAGTCATGTGCTTAAAGTTCAGCACATGCTTAAGTAACTTGCTAAACTGGGGCCTAAATCAGGATATAACACAATCGTGCAATCTACTCCACTAAGTCTCCCAGCTCCACCATCCCAAAGCATGTGGAGCCCTACTTTATGGGGAGGACTTCCTGGAGCGTGGGGACAGTGTGGGGAGATAACCGGCTCTCCTCAGCTCTCTCTGCCTTTTCCATACTTATGGTTTGATTTTCAGCGGCGTCCTACTCACAGCTCCTGACTTCAGTGGGAGCTGGTGCGGATAAGTAGCTCTGAAAATCAGGCCCTTACTTGTTGACTGTTTTTTGCACAAGTTCCATCTCAGCTGTGCAGTGGAGGGAATGGACAGATTCTAAAACTAAAAGAAGGGGTTGGATCGCATCTCCAGTGCAGAAATCAAAAAACAAAGTGTTAGCATTTTAAAGGCGATGGCTCAATACTCAGGTAAGGGTGCATTCAGGGCCAGGATAAATTGACTGCAATGGAATTATAGCAGAGATGGATATGTCTCTGCTTGCCTAAGATAAACAACTGGTATTCCACTGTGTTTTGACTGATTACATAACTAAAATGGTGTTATTTTATATAACGGTTCTTTTCAGCAAAGGCGTGACACTGAACAGCATATTATCCACTGAGAGTGATTTTACATTGTTTGATATATTTTCCTCTAAATTGGTGCAATACTACATTGTTTTATTAAAAGGAAGAAAGTATATTTATTGCATTTTAAACATTTTTCTTGCATCTAAAAGTGATGGATATTAATCTGCAGCTCCAGATTCCTGGGAGTCACACATTTTATGTGCATATATAAGCAGATGGCAAAACAGGAGTAAATATTACCATATTCCGGCATCTATATTGTTTATGGAGTGTGAAAGTGACATGACAAACTTCATTTCTCAAAAAGCTTTGAATCCATGGAAATAATGACTTATGGGGAGCTGAGTGACAGCTACAGCACTTGGAACATGCAATAATGCAGATTTCTATAAAATCTGTTCCACTTTAAAACACACAAAGCTGTAACTTGCTGTGAGCAAAGAAATGAAAGTACTCATGAGCCAGCCTCTCTCCCTCATATGGCCCCTTTGGGGCTGTAAACTGGCTAGGTATCTCCAGCTGAAGATCTCCTTGAGTTGGAACAGTCCTCAGTTGGTTCCTAGACCATGTCCATCTCAGCCATGGTAGAAGGTGCACACTGGAGACATGGGTGTGGGGTAGGAATGGTGGGCCAGTAAGTAATGGTGGGCCAGTAATGCTGCTGGGCTCCATTGATCCCCACCTGGCAAATGACCGCTTTGGTGACATCGCTCACTGGTATGCTCTAGAGCAGCCTTGAGGCTGCTCTAGGGTATGCCAGGACTGCAGCCAGTGTAGAACCAACCCTTGGATCAGGGACCATCTTGTTTGTGGCTCTTCCCACTTGGTTTGTCTAGTGGATATTGGGCACAGCAGAGAATCTAGCCCTCAGTGTGTATGTCTAATTGATGTCACTTAATGCTGTGTGGGTTTTTGGCTAGTGTGCACGGCATCAGTAAGGACAGATCATGTAGGTCAGTTTTTATTTTTTATTTATAAGGGAATTCACTGTAAATTCACTGTCTAGCCAGAAAAGGTTTTTCTGTTCAAAAGATGCAGCCAAATATTGTTACACAGGCAGGGTACTCTTCAAAGGCCCATGTCTGCACAGGTCTTATTGTGAAAGAGAGACATGCTTTCCCACTTAAATTACTGTATGCTCTGTGAATTTTTCTGTCTGGTAATCCATGCACAGCTTGAGCTCACTGCATGCAGCATTAGAGTAGGTGTGGGAGACAGAAGTAACTTGATACAAAGATGATTAATTTCTGTAATAAATATTGGATTCTATTCATTTTAGCGAAAGCTTCAAAATTGCTGACTTCCCTAACTTTTGATTAAAAAAAACTAGAACGAAATAAAATTAACATGGCACATATTAAATGGATTAAAAACTGGCTAACTGATAGGTCTCAAGTGAAATTGTAAATGGAGAATCAGCATTGAGTGGGTCTGTTTTCAGTGGAGTCCTACAGGAATCGGTTCTTGGCCCTATGCTATTTAATCTTTTTATCAATTACCTGGAAAAAACATAAAATCATCACTGAAAAAGTTTGCAGATGTCCCAAAAATTGGGTGAGAGGTAAATAATGAAGAGGACAAGTCACTGCTTCAGAGCGATCTGGATCACTCAGTAAACTGGGCACAAGCAAACACTTTGCATTTTAATATGGCTAAATGTAAATGTATACATCTAGGTACAAAGAATGTAGGCCCTACTTACAGGATGGAGGACTCGATCCTGGAAAGCAGGGACTATGAAAAAGATTTGGGGTTCATAGTGGATAATCAGCTGAACAAAAGACCAAATGCGATCCTGGGATGCATAAACAGGGGAATCTTGAATAGGAGTGGAAAAGTTATTTTACCTCTATTTTTGTATTGATAAATTGCATAGTCCATTACTCAACCACTTTGGTTTGTTATGACATATATTCAAGAGACCAAATAACCAATATCAGTCAGGTGTATTGCTATACGCCAATAATAATATAGTACAGGAATACGACACCAGTCTCTGTGAAGCCTTCTTGTGCAGTGGTGTTACATTCACCTTACACACCAGGTGTGCTCCCAGAGTTACACCCCTAAAGCCCTCTTTTTATGCCCAACCTGTTTACAATTCCAGTGTGAGGTGGAAAAACCTCGCATGCCACAGAGCTTAAGACACAGCTCAGTTTTTTCCTATTCAAAATCAGACACTATTAGGGACAGAAAAGTGGCTGTTCCCAAATCATTTCAGAAGGTTGGAAGCAGAAGGCCCGGTGCAGCCATATCAGTGCCTAGAGTCCTGAAGGAGGCTTGGGTGAATTCATGTGAGTGTCAGGTCTTCATTTGATGCTATGTATAATGTCTTCTATCCAGAGAAGCTGGTAATGAAGTTTCTGGTTAACAAAGTGGAGCAGGGCTGGACTCACTTCAAAAGCACACTCTCAATAGCAGGCAGGACACTGGGGGGCTTGGAGTTTATTTTTGGCTTTTGTTTTAAGCAAGGAGTCAGGTTCTTTATGGCCAATTATAGGCGGTTGGGAAAAACAGACAATACAATCATCCTTTTTTCCATTAAAGAAGCTGTTAGTTACAGTTTAGAGAGTGCACATAGTCCTAAGAGATCAAATTATTTATGGTAGTGCGTTAACTGGGGTTTCTCAAGGGTCATCAGGTCTTGGAATTGGTTCCAGCTTCAGGGGTAATTATGATAGGTAAATACTTGTGGCACAAAGATATAATCTAGATGAAAAAGTCACCCATGTACTGGTACATCCAGGATTGGTTTTGGCTGGGTACGGTATCCTTGTCACACCTAGGAAAATAACTATTCATGGGGTGGTGAAAGGAGCAATCAGGACTTGCCAGCGGAATTGAGAATGGGCAGATCAAACAACCTTTTGTTGGTCATTGTCCATCAAAGCAAATATGCTGCCATGGTTACCCAGGCATCACTGACTCTACGGGTCAGCTAGGAACAGGGCTTTATACTCTGGATTCAGGATCGAAGGTAAAGACTGTGTGCAGTTCTCCTTTTTTAAGTTATGCCCTGGTCTCTAATACATTATACAGAAGATGCTGTCTTTTGTCTACATTGGGGATTTAAAAAAGAACCAGGACAATATTTCCTTCGGCTCAACCCAATTTAATTAGCGGTTTGGGGTACCTTGATGTTTGGGTGCTCAACTTGAGACATCTAGGAGTGAGATTTAAGCCTCCCAATGCTGGGCTGCTCTGGAGAAGCCTGCAGCCTAACTTAGACAGCCCTGGGTGTCTGTCTAAGGGTTTGTCTACACTATGAGCTTGGGGTGTCATTCCCAGCTCCAGGAGCCATACCTGTGCTAGCGCTGATCGAGCTAGTGCACTGAAAATAGAGTGTAGCCGCAGTGTAGGCATACCCTAAGTTAATGTAGCCCCTATGGGATGTGTCTTGCAGCAGGGCTTGAAAGTGGCCCCTGAAAGACAATTGTATGGGTTTCTTCCCAGTTTCTGCACTGGGAACCCCCTTTACATGGCGCTGGTCAATTTACCCAGCTGTAACAGGGGTGAGAATCACACTCTGACTCAATGGCAGAATTCCCACTGAGTTAAATGTGAATGAGATCAGACACCAGACTTGCTGTTGTTTGTTATGGTAAGTCTAAGCATACTGGTAAAAACAAGTTACAAGGATGAAATGAAAAATATACTGTGACGTTAAATCACAGGGGAGAATGGGTTACTCCGAATCACCCAGGCTCTGTTATGTTCTTTGTTTTTGTTTTTTTCATTCTGACACCTAGTAATTTTGAAGACTGCATGGTGCTTGAGCGGCGATTCTTTAAAGATAGGTTATACACGTTAAAGGGGGAATATGCCAGTGTTGTTGAGTACAATAATTATCACCACAAAGGATCAGAAAGAGGCCTGGTATACCAAATGCATTACAAATAGGAATTTATATAAACTCACTACAGAAATAAAAAGGAAGACAATTAATTTTTACCAAAATGTTTAGTTTCCATCTAATTTTTTTCTCTTCTGGTTGTTTTGTGGTGAACAGGATGGCAATTTGCCTTTGATCTGCATTCTGGGTCTCAGGGAGCTTTTCTGATTCCTTGATTTATGTTTGTTTTTTGGTTGTTTTGCTGGATGCTGTGAAATTGCTGAGCTCACTTTCAGGCCTGGAGGAGGAAGCCTGGTGGTAATTCATTTGTTAAACACTTTCTATACTAGGTTTTGTTTTTCGTGAGCATTTTGAGAGCCTGAGTTTGCTGTCATTTGGAGTGGGAAAGTAAAATAAAAGCAAAGCCCCTGTAATTAGTAATGGGAAAGTGGCCATTAACATTTAATGGGAGCAGGATTGGGCCCCAGATTTCTGTTCTGTGTCAGTATGCATAGGAGCAAACCCCACACAACTGTGCGGGATGTTAATTTTAGTAGCAGCTATTGATCTGAGAGGTGGCAGTTTTCTTTACATAATAATTTCCCCAGCTCATAGTAGCCATATTGTCACAACTGGAAAAAAAAATGAAAATCCAAACCATCCAAAATGAAATAACATAATCCATTATATTAAGAATGGAAAAAAAATATGAAGAGAACTAGTGACTGTGACAATATTAAAAATGTGATAAGGGAAAAAGCTGTCTCTGAACTCAACAGTAGAAGTCAGAAATAATGGCTGTTTGACTGGCTTTTCAGGACACATCTAAATCATTCTGATCTTCATGGGTACAGAAAGAACTGTCTCTCACTCAGACTTTGCCTGAAGGTCAGGTTCATGTTTTGGGAAACAATACTGCAGCAGCTGGCTTCAGACACATTTGTTTTCATTATACTATCCCATGGGCTGGGGAAAAAATATCTTGTAATTACTGGAAATATGATCATTTGCTTTTCCAGAGACAGACCAGAGCTCTGCAGAGCCATCTGAATTGAATAAAGGCCAAGGTGAAAACAGGTTGTTGTAGAAATCTGTGTCAAACTTGCAAATGCTATTTGTACTGTCTGAGGGTTGTGTCACTTGTAAAATCCTTCTTCAGCTATTTCTATTTTCAGTGGTACAAGGAAAAGGTTTTGACTGCAAAAGACTGACACGTCTACCATTAAAATGTAAATCAGCGTAGCTATATCATTCAGGGGTGTGAAAAACCTTGGTGTAGACACAGCTAGGACGACAGAAGACTGCTTCCATTGACCCACCTACCACCAATCGGGAAGGTGGAGCAGGGCTGGCCTTACCATGAGGCGAACTGAGGCGGCCGCCTCAGGTGCCAGACGGTGGGGGGGCGCCACTAGGACCCAGAGTGTAGAAAATTGTGTCTGCTGCTGGTGCATATGTATTCTCTCTGCTCTAGATGCACAGAGATGGTGGAGTGCTGTGCTGGAGGAAGGAGGGCACAAGAGACATAACAGGCAGGCAGGAGAAAAGGTGAGAGGGAATAACAGAAAGCAGCAGGAGCTGCAGGGAGAGAGAGGAGGAGGAGGAGCCTCTTATGTACTTCTCTAGCACCCCTAGGAGCCTGGACTGATTAACACCAGCTTCTCAGGGAGCTTCCTGTTTCCTGCTGCTTCCCTGAACCCAGTTGAGGAGAACAGGCAGTCAACTGAAGTAGTAGGAGCCAGTTAGGCCCTTAAGACATTGATATCTTCCCTCACTCAGGCCCTGCTACCAGCCTGCTTATTTGTCCCCTTCAACTGAGTGTTGAGAGCCGCTCTAGCTGGCACAGAACAGCAGTCATGAGTGAAAGAAGAAAACACCCCTCTGGGGCAGCATTCAGAAAAAGAAAGAAAGCAAAGGAAGCTTTTCTATCTAAGCAGGAAGAAGCTCTCCTGAGATACATAGACACAAATGTTCACGGTGAGCCTTCCGGCCCCAGTGAGGATGTGATTGGTGAGGAGATGCCTGATCTTCCAGTTAGTCAGAGTGCAGGTGACCTGGCAGTACTGCTGCATCCATATCTCCATCTCAAATGGATGTAACCATGCACATTCCTGAAGAAAAGTGTAGATCAGAGAAGAGTGTGGTGGAGGCGCAAGAAACAACTGCTGCTGAGTTTAGTTCCTTAAGTCTAGATGATCCAGGACTGTGGACCCACTTGAGCAGTAGTCTGAGGGACTTCCTTGTACTACATGGGCCACAGCAAGTGAAAAACTTCATGTTCCCCAAAGATAATGAAAACAGAAGTTTCCATCCAACACATTACTGGCGTGAAACCCCCAATGGTGACAAAGTGGAGAGGCCATGGCTTATGTACTCAAAAACCCAGAATGCTGCATTCTGTTTTTGTTGTAAACTCTTCCAGTCTAATGTTCTAGTCACATTGGGTTCTACAGGAACAAAGGACTGGAAAAATCTGGCTAGAAATTTGGCATGCCATGAGAAGGCAGCAAATCACCAGAGAGCATTCCATAGGTGGAAAGAGCTTGAGATGAGACTAAGGTTAAAGGCCACATCAGCATCAAGAGAAGATTGCATCAGAGTCTCTTTACTGGCAAAATGTTCTGGCATTGTGAGAATGCTTGCTACCCAAAACCTAGCACTGCGTGGCAGGGGCGGATTAACAAATTTGCCGCCCCTAGGCCATCAAAAAATTGCCGCTCCCCCCCACCGCCAGCTCACCTCCGCTCCCCCACGGCAAGCCGGGGAGGGAGGGGGGAGAAGGGGAGTTGTGGCGCGCTCGGGGGATGGCGGCAGTGGAGCAGGGGTGAGCTGGGGCAGGGAGTGGTTCCCTGCCCCCCCCCACCAAGAGTTACTCCCTGTGCCCGCCGGCCCCAGCTCACCTCCGCTATCCCCCGTACGCGCCGCTACTTGCTTCTCCTCCCTCCCTCCCAGTGCTTTCATGTGGCAAGCCTGGGAGGGAGGGGGGAGAAGGGGAGTTGCGGCGCGCTCGGGGGATGGCGGTGGCAGTGGAGCAGAGGTGAGCTGGGGCAGGCCGGGGAGCGGTTCCCGGCCCCCCGTTACTCCCCGTTGGGGAGGGGGCAAGAGCCTAGGCCTAGGCCTTGTTGGCCTAGGTGATAATACGCCGCTGCTGCATGGCACTTCAGATCAGCTGTATGTGCCAAAGAATGGAAACTTCCTTAAAATTGTGGAGCTGATGGTTGAGTTTGATACTGTACTCCAGGAGCATCTAAGAAGAGTCACTACCCAAGAAATGTACTGTGATAGACCCAGGCCAGTTGGGAACAGCAGAGTAGTTGAAGGCAGATATACTGGCCACTGGATAAGCAGTTTTCTGTTCCCTGGCTGACCAGAGCAGGAGCTGCTCCAGGCTAGTGAGAACACCTGACTCCAATTAACCTGCTAAGAGTCAGGTGAGGCTGTTAAGCACCTGACTCTAATTAAGGCCCCTCTGATGCTATAAAAGGGCTCACTCCGGTCAGGCCAGGGAGAGCAAGTGCGGCTGAAGGGCTGGGTAATGAAGACACCCTGAAACCACTGGAAAGGGAGCTCCAAGGTAAGGGTGAAGAAGGCATTGAGAAAGAGAAGCGGGGGAGCTGTGGGGAAGTGGCCCAGGGAAATGTAGCAACTCTGGCAGTGAAAGGTCGACTGCCAACAGCTGCTGCCATTAGGGTCCCTGGGCTGGAACCCGGAGTAGAGGGCGGGCCCGGCTTCCCCCCAACCCGCCACTACAGAAACACCTCCTGGGAGGGGAAGACAGGTCCCTGTCAGGACAGGAGACTTAACTGTTCTTGAATAAGCCTGTAGGGACAACAGAGACCGTGGGAGTTCTCTCACCAACCTCCTTGCTGGCTTATGATGAAAAGGGCTCAGTAGACTGTACCCTGGCTCTAGAGAGAGAAGGGCTACGTGGAGGGTCGCAGTGAGCCTCTGAGGCTAGCATAAACCGCCTGGAAGCGTGGGACCCACGGGGACAAGGTCGGAGCTCTGCCACAGTACACACACCACTACCTTGGAAAAACAATTCAAAATGAGATCATACAGTTAGTGGCAGATCTGAAGTCAGCAAGATATTACTCTGTGGACTGCACACCTGACATCAGCCATACAGAACAAATGACTTTAATGGTGCATTTTGTAACAACAACAACAGAACCTACTGAAAATGTCCCTGCAATGGTGACTGTCAGAGAGCATTTTTTAGAATTTATTGTCATTGATGATACTACAGGAGCTGGTATGACAAACGTGCTTCTTAAAAAGCTGGAAGATATGGGAATTGCGATAGCTGACACAGGAGGTCAGGGCTACGATAATGGTGCCAACATGAGAGGAAAGAACAGAGGAGTGCAGACATGAATCTGAGAGTTAAACCCTCGAGCTTTTTTTGTCCCATGCAGTTCTCATTCATTGAACTTGGTGGTCAGTGATGCAGCATCAGCTTCTAGTGAGGCTGCTGAATGTTTTAATGTAATTCAAAGCATCTATGTGTTTTTCTCTGCATCAACTCATCGATGGCAAATTTTGAAGCAACATCTGGGAACATCCTCTCTGACACTGAAACCACTGAGTGCCACACGATAGGAAAGTTGAGTGGATAGATGATGCCATAGTTGCCATTATGGAGGATAATGCTATGACAGGAACTGTTCGTGGGAGAACAGTGGTAGGGGGAAATGGAATCACCAGAAACGTACATAATTTCAAATTTTTGTGTGGCTTAGTGTTGTGGCTTGACATACTGTTTGACATAAATGTTGTAAGCAAGAGACTCCAAGGTGTTGACCTTGATATAGCTGGAGCAATGGAACAACTGGACAAAGCAAAGTCATATCTACAGTCTTACTGGTCAGATGAGGAATTTCAAAACGTTCTGAAGAGTGCACAGAAGTTGGCAGGGGAACTTGACACTGAAGCTATTTTCCCACCCATTCAAGAATACAAGAGTCACCAAAGAAGACGACATTTTGATTACGAGGCACGGGATAATCCCATAAGAGACCCAAACAACAATTCCAAGTTGAATTCTTTAACCAGGTGCTAGATTGTGCAATACAGTCAGTTGAACGTTTCATGCAGCTCAAGGAACACAGCAGTATATTTGGGATGTTGTATGATATTCCAAAACTCCTCACTATACCTGAAGAAGGCCTACACCAGCAATGCAGGGCACTAGAGACAGTGTTGACACATGATGACATGCATGATATTGATGCGAGTGATTTAGGTGATGAACTGAAAGCCCTTTCAAGATACATTTCAGCAGGATCAACTCCAAAGGCTGTTCTGGAATATATGTGCACAAATAAGATGACCACCCTTTTTCCAAATGCTTTGGTTGCTCTGTGCATACTTCTAACACTTCCTGTAACGGTTGCCAGTGGAGAATGCAGCTTCTCCAAGCTGAAGTTAATAAAAACATATCTACGCTCCACAATGACACAGGAGATGGTCGGCCTTGCAACCATCTGAACAGAGCATGAGCTGGCCCAGACTGTGGACCTTCAGGAAGCAGTTCAAATCTTTGCAACCAAGAAGGCACGGAAAGCACCACTTTGATTATTCAAACAGACAAAAATGCCAGTGTTTACTATGCAGACAAAAAAGTTACATTTGCTGTTCAGGCATTTGAAAGTTAAGTGTTACTTTAAAATTTTTGAACAAGGCATTTTAAGTTGTTAGTTCTCCTTTATTGGGGAAGGTAGCAGAGCAGTACCATGAGAGGAGAAGGACAGGAAGAAGGCAGAATTGAGACCTTTCAAAGTTTTGGCCCAAGCGAGGGGGCATGGGGGCGTCATTTGAGCTCCCCGCCTCAGGTGCCAAAATGTTGTGGGCCGGCCCTGAGGTGGAGTTACTACAGTGATAGGAAAAACCCCTTCTGTTGCTGTAGCATTTACACTACTAGGTTATACCAGCATAGCTATGGGGCTGTGGTTATACTGCTATAGTCCCTGTAGTGCAGACATGGTCTAAAGTTCAAATTACCACAAAGAATGTACTACGGTCTGTGCTGGGCCTGATCCAGAGCCAACTGAAGTCAGTGGAAAGAATCCCATTGACTTCAGTAGGTTTATGGTTGGGACCCTATGATACTAGCGTTTCCTAGCCTTTTCATATTGGCAGCCCCTTATTCAAAATCAAATGTGTTGTGACCCCCCCCCCCCCTTAGGTTTTTACTCTTACTTGTACAGTAAATATATCAGGGATAACAATGTTCTGCCTACATAATTTATTTGTGTGTGTATTTCGAGAGGTTGACAGAGAATACCTGACCTTGAAGAATGAGGGTGGAAAGGGAGTGGGGGTTTCTTTAGATTGTAATGACATTTTCAATGTCTCCGGAACCACCTGATTGTCTTTTGTGATGCCTGAGGGTCACTACTCCCTGGTTGAGAAGCACTGTTATGCATATCTGTAACCTTACAGTTTCTTAGATGCTATTTCTATCTTCTTGGGTTATGCATGCTGTTACAATTAGTTGTACAAATCTGGATGCAATATTGCTTTGGTTAATGACTATACTCTCCTATAGTCTGAATACAATTTCAGAGACATTACCAAAAATATCTGTGTGGGTTTTGGCTTTGACCATGATACAAAATATAAAAAACCTCTGTGTTTCATCAAATTATACTTCTAAATAGAAAACATGGCCCAAAATGAATTTCCCAGGGCACTGAAAAATAAACAGTGTGTATTCACAATGGCTTTGATTGAAAACCCAGCAAAAACAAAAAAAAGGCTAATAGTCCCCCCCCCCCCCCTTTTCTTTCCCTACTGTGTTGCTTTCTTTCCAGAAAAGATGTTGGGATACTTTGCACCCTCAATTTTTAAGCAACAAATCTTTGGTTAAAAATCAATGGCGTCAGGTAGCCATTGTGTTTGCAAACCCATTATACTTTCTTAGCCACGATGTAAATGTTGCCGGTAGTCATTGAAGTCATCCTGGATTTTCAGATAACAGAATTTTGGCTGTGATGATTACATCACTTAAAGCACTAGAACAGACTGGAAAGGTTATTCTTCAGCTTGGCCCAGCCCTGGATTTCTATAATGTAACCTCCTGAGATTTGAAATACTTGAATGACATAACCACAAATGAAGATTTATCGGTATTATTTTCATCTTAGTGTTAGGCCATAATCTGCCATCATTCTGCCTGCAAAATTGCTATTGAAATGGGTGCAGGGTTGGGTTAAAAGTGATGGCAGAGTACAGCTCTTTGATTTTTAGTGATTCACAACATTTTCTGTTCTCTCCTAATGAAAGACTAGAAGCACCAAATATTAAACTCTAATTAGCTGGAAAGGAGGAGAAAGTCCAGTTTAGCATTCCTGGAATTTAAAACCTTTCCTGAATTTGAGGTGGTGGTGGTGGTGGTGGGCAGGGGGGAATCAAAACCTTTGTTTGTGAGTCTAGCTGAGTTTCTAAAACATCCCCTAAGAGACAAAACTTATTAATATGGTCACTAAAGTAACAGCTGCTTTATATTTTGCTGCCATTATCGAGCAGAGGTTGTAATATAAGGTGGGTAATTCTGGGCTTGATTCCCTTCTCACATTGTAAAACCCATGGAAGGGAGCCGGGGAGAAGGAAATCTCGCAGAGACCCTCCCAAATGGTTCCTCTGGGGCAATAGGGTGAGGTTTGCCAAAGCCCTAGGAACCAGGGCTACTGGCACAGAGAACCTATGCCTCCTTGCTGGCTATAGTATCCCAGTACTTCCCCCGACACAGATTTGCTAGCAATATGGTTCCATTGGAGCTCTATTGTCAAGAACTCCCATGGCCAGTTGGCCAGAGCTGCCATGAATGGGATAGGAGGGGTATGGAGAATCAATACAGCATCACATTGTAATATGACTCTGTGAGTAAGCTTGGCCAATGGAGAGGGGGGCAAAAATGATGTCTGTGTGTTCTGGCTCACACATTCCTCCCTGGCCTGCCCACTGTCCCTACTTCCCCTGAATGGGGAAGAGCAGAATGCTGCCTGGAGGCAGCTGACCCTCTTTTGCATGTGGAGAACTGCGTGCAGATCATGCATCATATTCCCTTGCATTGTATAAAAACTGCAACCCCTTCGAGGCAGGCACCATGTCATCACCTAACACAATGGGGCCCCGGACCAGCTTGCAGCCTCTGGGTGGTACTTTAGAAAAATAATTAATAATTAATACTAATGAACATACGTATTTTTAAGACTATTTCATGCGCACGTCCTGATTGTCACAGTCATCTTGGCTTTGAAATCATTGAGTCTAGGTTTGCAGGGGTCCGTGGAGTCCTGATATGTTCCTCTACCATTATGTTGCTGTATCAGATTACAGCCATGTTAGGTTAGTGGCTGTCAGATTGATCCCTGTCTAAGACCTACAGGCTTTTCAGCTCTCACAGCCTACTTTTGAAGTTTATTGCATAATCACATGGAATGAAAAAAGGCTTCCCCCCCCCAGTGATTATAAAGACAGAAAAAAGACTTCCAAGCCAGCGAGACACTCTGGGAAGTTTTCTTTAAATATCCTTTGAGATGTGCCTTTGGAGGCTAAAGTGGGATAGCCACAAATTGGACAACCAGTTTATAATTGTGTAGTTAGTTTCTGGGGCCAGATCCTCAGTTGGTGTAAAATGCCATAGATCCATTGACTTTAGTTGAGCTACAGAGATTCACACAATTTGAGGATCTGGCCCCAGAACTTTTATGTAATTCCTTTGGGCAAAATTCATCGCTGTCCAGAGGGCTTAACTGGGAGCTAAATAGTGCATACATCAGTAGTGGCTCTCAGCATAGGGGTGAATTTTGGAGTGTACAAATAATTTGTCCTGGTGTGTTTGAAGCGAACTGCTCATGGAAATTGATCTAGCTAACAAACCCCAATGATAATGAAGACAAGTGGATTAGAAGTTATTGTGGGAACAAAGACACATTTCCTTTCATTTTATTTTAAAACAGTTACAAATGTTAGGCTAAAAAATTAAAACAAAATGTTTTTGTTTCAGGTTGAACACAATGTTTTGTTTGACCCAAAACAACTGTTTTTTTTGGGGGGGGGGACTTTTTGATATGCTGGAAATTTCTAAAACATTCATTTTCAGTTTGACCCAATACAACTTTTATTTCAGATTTTTCAGAATAGCTAGTTTTTATGAGCTAGAATGTCACTGCCCTGACTCAGGCCAAGTCTACACTACACTCCTACATCGGTATAACTACATTGCTCAAGGGCGTGAAAAATCCACCCCCGAGTGACGCACTTATACCAACCTAACCCCCGGTGTAGACAGCGGTATGTCGGCAGGAGACATGGCTACCACCTCTTGGGGAGGTGAAATTAACTAGGCCGATGGGAGAGCTCTCTCTCATCAGCGTAGAGTGTCTTCATTAAAGTGCTACAGCACCGGCACCAATGCAGCATCTTAAGTATAGACTTGCCATTAGTCTCTCCTCAGATCAAGGGGGAGCAGCAGAGGAATTCTGAGTCACAGTTCAGTGCCTGGGTCCATGGTTTGCTCCTGGAGTGATAGAGCTACTGTGCCACCCCTGGCTCAGGGCGGATAGGGCTAGACTGTAACTTTACTATCTGATCAGCTGAATGTGATACAATTTGATGGATCTTTAAATATAGGATAAAATAGGATTTTGTTGCTATCAAATTAACTCTTATTGTAATTGCTTAAGCTTACTCTTAGCTCTGGGTAACTTCTTGGATCGGGGGGGTAGCGATCGATCTATCGGGGATCGATTTATCGTGTGTAGTGTAGACGTGATAAATGGATCCCCAATCGCTCTCCCTTCGACTGCTGAACTCCAGCTCGGTGAGAGGTGGAAGCTAAGTCGAAGGGGGAGCCGCGGCAATTGACCCCACGCCGTGAGGACGCGAGGTAAGTCGAACTAAGATACGTCGACTTCAGCTATGCTATTCTCGTAGCTGAAGTTGAGTATCTTAGGTCGATTTCCCCCCCTCCCCCTCCAGTGTAGACCAGGCCTTAGATAATGATGACTGTCATGCTTCAAAGATGGTCACATTGGTCTCTACTTCACCTCTCATCCCTCCCCCTCTCCCCCCCGGATATTATTACTTTCAGTTTTAACAAAAACAGGGAGTGAGAAAAGAATTATTTACAGACTGAGACTAGATAAGAGCTGAGCTACTAAACTAGGAAAGGAGAATGGAAATGGACTTGAAATATAACAGAATCCAAATTATTAAAGAGACCAACCAAAGCAAAACTAGGTGGAAATATAATGATAACCAAGGGCCTGATCCAATCGGAATCTTTCTATTGACTTCAATGGGCTTGGGATCCGGCTCAATGTCTCCATCTAAAATCTTTCATTCATTGTCTCTCTATTTGAGAAGCAGAGAAACTGCCCTGAAGCACTGCTTCAGCAGTCAAACCCACAGCTTGTGCTGTCGTTCACGCTCTGAGGGGGACAACTGAGCCTGTGTCTGTAGCACACCAGCACTTTTGTCAGTAAAACTTTTGTCGGCCGGGGTGGAAAAAACACATCCCTGACCAACATAAGTTTCACTGACAAAAGCGCTGGTGTGGACAGTTCTATGTTAGTGGGAGACGCTCTCCTGCTGATAGAGCTACTGCTGCTCATTGGGGGTGGTTTAATCATGTCGACGGGAGAACTCTCTCCCGCCGGCATAGAGCGGCTACATAAGAGACCTTACAGCAGTGCAGCTTTAAGGTCTGTAGTGTAGACATAGCCTGAGCCTTTTAATCTAAGCACTAGCCCATCAATCCACTCACCAGATGAACCTGGGACTTAGCTGCTGCTTCAAAGCAAAGGATACATGCAGACACCCTTAAAACTTCCTTCCCAGGCAACCTTCACGAATTGGCATCTTGCTAGCTTCCTTGGCAACTAGTGTGCAGACTGTGTACCATTCCATTAAACTTCAAGTTGCCTTAGTTCATCTCTATCGTCTGTCATTTTTAATGATCCAAATTTCCTAGGTGTGGCCTGAGCAAATGCTGTGCTCTCATACAGGTCTAAGCGGCTTTAGCACCAACTTCATCATCTTTACAGAATTATTTTCCGCAGTTACGGCCCACTGGTGCATATCAATATATTAATTAGTCCAAACAATTGAGTGCCCAGATGCCTGACCATCACTATGTATGGTGGATTAAAATGAACCAGAAGAAATATTCAAATGTCACTCAGGACGCTCTGCCACATAAAACAAGGGGATTAGATATGGTGAATTTCTGGTAATGAAAGCAGGCAATCACGTTCCCGTCACATAATCCGCTTAAAAGGCCCTAGATTCCAGAGAGTGGAACTAAAATAACTTGACCTACCTTGGTCCTGTAATCTTTAAATACTGCTTAACATCTGCTGTTCAGCACTTGGCAATAATATTTATTATGAGTTTTTAATAACATGCACTGTAGCCAGGGTTTATATTAATTAACAGTGCACATATACACACACAGACAAAAAAGCTTCATTATACTGGGGTTCAGACTGAAATGAGGCATTTGTGATTTGAGGGAAACAATCACAGAAGAAAGCTGCAGCTGAAAAAATCCAAAGAAAACAGGGAAGCCATGAAATACGTAGGGCTTGTGGCTTGCACGGCAGCTCAGAGCAGGGAGGAAATGCAAGGTGTCCGCTTTCTTCCCTGCAGTGACTACGCTCATTTTTACGTAGCAGCACCAAGGAAGGGCCTCTATAGAGCCACTATGTTCCCTCCTGCTCACGTGGGTACGTGGGACCATGGGACAGAGCAATTAACACCACTCAGCTCCAACACCAGCTGAACAAGTATCCATTGCAGTTCAGGGCGCATAAACTTCCTTGAAATGATAGTTAAATGAGGGGAAAGCAATTAGGGAAAACTAAAACGCAGCTGAAATGTAAACCAGGTCAGCTATGAATAGGTTGATGAACAGCCCGATCCTTTTCCTATTGAAATCAATGCCAAAGGCCTATAGACTTCAGGGGGGACAGGATCGGGCCCTAAACTGTGTTGACAGGAAACATTCAACTACTATGGTGTGGAATTCATAGATTCATCGCATTTACGGCCAGCAGGGACCATTCGATCATCTAGTCTGATCTTCTGTATAACAAGGCCCATTAAATTTCATCCAGTTACTCTGTACTGAGCACAATATCTTGCATTTGTCTAAAATATATCTTCTAAAAAGGCATCCAGTCGTGATTTGAAGACAATGAGAGATGGAAAATCTAACGCTTCCCTGGGTAATTTATTTCCATGTTTCATCACCCTCACGATTTAAAATATGTGCTTAATTTCTAATTTGAATTTGTCTGGTCTCAGCTTCCAGCTGTTGGTTCTGGTTCTGCCTTTCTCTGTTAGACTAAAGAGCCCTTTAGTATTTGGTATTTGCTGTAATCAAGTCACCTCTCAATTCTTGTTTTTGATAAGCTAACCAGATTGAGCTCTTTAAGACTCTCACTATAAGGCAAGGGTCTCAAACTCAATTTACCTTAGGGCCAGGGCCAGTCCTCAAATCCTCCCAGCGGGCCAATAATGTTGCTGAAGATGGTGTTCAGAAAAGAAAACGTTTATGTTGTAATTTTTATTTTGAATTTCTTCGAAATAATAAAACTGTCATACAACTTCGTACAATTCTTTGCCTGCCAGAGAGTTTTTAGTGTTTGCCAGACACCTGGCAACGCTTCAGTTCTGTCAGTTTGTTGATGTTTGGCCTCAGTGATGAAGCCGTTGAAACCTTCAGGATTGCAGCAAGGTGATCATCCGATAGTTGTGTTCGGTCCTCTTTCCCACACTCCATGCTCTGCTGACAGCAGGACCTTGCTGGGCTGGGCCTCCTTGGGCACAAAAGCGGCTGAGGAGGAGGCACAGTCATGGTCTGCCCACTGGTCAGATGCAGGGGGTGAGGCGCATGGCTACTACCCTAAAGAGATGGGGCAGTGGGTGGTTCTAACCCTCCTTGTGTGTCTGGGATTATGCTCCCATCAGGTTCAGTGCCTCCTGGTGATCCTGCTGAGATGGCCTCTCCTACACAACATACCAACATTACATGGGACAGTGGGTAAAAAAGTAAATAAAGGGCCCCATTTCATTACACAGACCTGCAGTGCCAACAGCTAGAAAGAACCTCTTCCCTTTCTTCTTATCTTCACCTTATCTTATCTGCAGGCACCAGGCACAATGCCTCCGTGCAGGCACTGTCCCCCGGAGCTCCCATTGGCCACGGAGTCAGCGCTCGGGGAGGGGAGACGGAGGCAGCGTGCCCCCTTGCACTGTCATTGGAGCCTCATGAGTCACGCCACCTTCCAGCCCATTTTCCTACCCTTTTCCCTCGCTCCCTTGGCCTCATGCCGCCCTGGCTGATTCTGCCCGGCGACTAGTGGCGCTGCCTCCATGGCTGACTCTGCCTGGCGACTCTGTCCCTCTCCCCCAGCCAATGGGAGCTGCGGGGGGCGGCGCCTGCAGCAGACAGAGCTGGCAGCGTGGCTGCATCTCTCCCGCCCGCTCCCTTCCCACTCCCCACCCCTCCGGCCGGCAGCCACGAGGGCTGGATGAAAGAACTTTTAAAAAAGTTTCTGTGGGCCGCAGTGGGGAGGTTCTCGGGCTGCAGATGGCCCGCGGGCCGGGACTTTGAGACCCCTGCTGTTAGGCATTTTCTCCAGCCCTCAAATAATTGTTTTGGCTCTTTTCTGCACACTGTCTAGTATTTCAATATTGGTTTTAAAATGTGAACACCAGAACTGTGCACAGTATTCCATATTGGTCTCACCAGTGCCATACACACAGGTAAAATCACCTCCCTGCTCCTACTCACTATGCCCCTGTTTCTACATCCAAGAATCGCATGAATGCTTTTTGTGACAGCATTGCCCTGGGACTAATATTCATTTGCTTGTCCACTATGGTCCCTAAATACTTTTCAGAGTCACTGATTTCCAAGATACAGTTTCCCCCATTCTGTAGGTGTGGCCTGCATGCCTTGTTCCTAGATGTATAACTTTGCATTTGGCTGTAATACTAAAACCAGCTTACTAAGTGATCCAAATCTCTCTGTATGACTGTCTTATACTCATTATTTACCCTTTCACCAATCTTTGTGTCATCCTCAAATTTTTATATTTACTTCCAGATCATTGATGACAATATTGAATAGTGTTGGGCCTAATTCTGATCCCTGAGGAACCCCACTAGAAATACTGCTCATTTGATGATGATTCTGCATTGATGACTACTTTTTGAGACTTAGCCAGTTCTTAATCCATTTACAGGTGCCTTATTTGAAACTACAAAGTACCACAATAAATACACTAAAAGTTAAAATCTCAATCTTTTTTTAGCAGCAGCAAGTTTTTCCTCTCAGCATTTCCCTGAGAGCAGATCAATACCTATTCCCTTTTATTTTGTCATTTTTCAGTAGTTGGATAGCTTAGGTAACCCGATCAATAAAGTGTATACTGTTTCCTCCCCCCAACTGGTAGGTCTCCAAATTGACCTTCTGCGCGGGAGTTCTATAGGGAACTCAGGTTTCTGTATGGAATATCAACTCAATATTTCTCTTTGAAGTCTTTTACCAATCATTCTTTCTTTTCCTCTTCAGCTATATGTGTCCTTAGTTCTTTCTAGCATGGGGATTTGAATGCATGTAGCATCTTGCATCTTTATTAAATACTGTGGGCCTCATTCTGATCTCAGATGGGCTCTGATTTAGGAACGCACTTAAGCACATGCCTAGCTTTAAGCACATGGATAAGTGCTTTTCTGAATTGGGGACTTAGACTGTTTTTGCACCAATAATTCATAGGACTTTATTCCTGTTTTATATTGGTGTCCGAAGGAGAATCAAACCTTATGCTTTTTAAGGAACCCTCCTGCCTGGGTACATGGCCTGCGAATTGTGCAATTTCCATGTAAACGTTCAAATTCCGCAGAATATCTTCACTGAAGTCAATGATGCTTTTGGTAAGTTTGCTGCTGCATGCCATCCCAGAAGTGGCTACATTTAAGTGATGTCGTATGTCTCCAGTTTCAAAGGGCTTTAGGTACTATGTATGTATACATCATATCCGTAAACTAACAATTTATGTTAATATACTCTGGATTTCTAAGTATCTAATTTATTAATTAAGAAACACTATTGGCCTGATTTCCTTTTCTCTGACACTGGTGTAAATCAGGAGTGACTCCACTGAAATTAATAGCTTTACACTGGTGTAAAACTGGTGCAAGTCAGAAGAGAATTGGGCCCTCTATATGGTAAAAGTGTGTAAACCAAGGTTTCAAATCAGTTTGTGTCATATGACAATGGTAAAGAATCACTGAAAGAGTCACTTCCTTAATCTAAATGGTGAAGAAAGAGCTTTCTTTGAATAAGGAAAACAGAATTGTTCCTAAAACTATTATCTCCTGCAGGGTTTCTGCTTAGAACAGGAGTTTCATGCTGTTTCACACCCTGAACCACTTCTCATTAGAGTGATTATCCCATTTAAAATTGTGTGGGATGCTTTCCCCGCCATTCACGATCTCACCGCATCCCTGTGGCAAAGACATGAATTACGGACATGCGAAAGTTACACTAGGAAAGTATTTAGTGTCCGTTTAGCTGTCTTTTAATGAAATGCAGCAGCTAAAGACAAGGAGGAGAACCACAATTACTAGCCAGCTGACGGCACATCCCCAGCAAGTGATCAGCAGAACACAGTTCTCAGAACACAGTTTGGGAACTCCTAGTTCTACTGTTAGGGTCCTCATTACTGTAGAATCTGAGCACCTCACAGTTGTAATGCACTTATCCCCACAACACCCCTGTGAGGTAGGGGAGTGATTTTACTCCCCTTATGCAAGTGGTGAATTGAGGTTCCGGTAGCTTAAATTAATTGCCCCAGCTCACAAAGGAAGTCTGTGGCAGCACAGGGAATTGAATCCATGTCTTCCAAGGGTGGAAAACTGTGTTAGCATTATATGCTATCACTTTAAATTCTAAGGGGTTTTCCTGGTCCTGTTTGCAGGATAGTGGGTTGTGTAGGGAGGCATGCAAGTTGGGGTCTTCAGCAGAAAGTCTGCAAAGAGCCAGCCTAAAGCAAGAGGGAGTGAATTGAGCCTCCCTTAGGGAGCAGCCTGCTTTGTCTCTCTCTTTCTTTTTGGTTCCTGGCTGTTATTGTTCTGGGATTCTGAGAAAAATTAGTGTTAAATTGCAGCTTCCAGAAAGAGTATTTTATACTTCCCCGTTTGTATGCCATAACATAACACCAAATCTCAGGCAGGTGCTCCAACTGTTGGGTGTTCCTTGCACTTGATGAGAGACACGAGCATGCACATGAAGGAGAAGTTAGCCCTAAACCTATCAAGTGAAAATCAACATCTATCCCGCCGATCAGTGCTAGGCATGTGGTCCCCAATGATTTGCAAGAAGATATTTGACAAATTAACTTCATGACTGTGTGATCTGCATATCTTAATTTGTATGCCTTGACAAGTATTATTTTGTAATTCTAGTTAAAGATGAATGCTGCGTGAGACAGTGCAATCTTCCTGGATTTCATCCCTCTGTGCACAACATTCTTTGTTGTTAGTCGGAAGTCTTTTATAAATTCCAAATCAATAACACTTTTAAAAATAAAAAAGGATCCGATAGCAATAAGTCCAGTTGCAGACTTAATCAGATCATCTTTATTTGAGTTGTAGACTTTGTCTCCTCAAGATCAACAAAATCAATATGGACACAAGTAAAGTCAATTCATTTTCAGGCCCCAAGCACCGCAAAAGTGGTGAGTGAAATTTGGGAGGGGATTGAGGGATTCTGCCGTCTACATTAGCTGTGTGAGTGAAATAGCAGAGATAGGATCAGACCACAAAACACTGAGGCAGATTTCAAACACTTGAATGTTTGGATCGTGAGTGTCAGTTCTTCCTCTCACAGAGAGGAAGCCATTTAAAAATGAGGCTCTAGATAAAGGTTTCAGAGCCAGCATTTTGGGTTGATTTCTCACTGTTAAAACATTAGAAGAGTTCCTGGTCTTGAGGAAATGTTTAGCTCTGAAGAGGTGGGATGGAGTCCTGGGGAAAGAGAGAATATGGTCTGATTTTTTTTTAAAATTCTCCTATAAATATTTGCCTGTTTGGGGCCTAACTCTGATCTCACTTACGTGGGCGTTATACCTTAGATTTCAATGGAATTACTCCTGATGTACATTGGGGGAAATCAGAATCAAGCTTGATCTTGACAAACCAGAGTCTGCACACCTTCTTTTATATATAGTTGAACCCTGATCTCTCCACCAAACCTCAGAGTGAGTGTGACACTTGCCAGGGGTACAAGGTCTGTGAAGCACCTCACCACCATAGGCGTGGGAACTAGAGGAGGAGGGTGGGGGAGGTGCTGCAGCACCCCTGGGTTTTACATGGGGCTCCGCTTCCAGTCCTGCATGTGGGGTCCCGGCTGCCGACCCCATGCCCAGGGTTCTGTACCCGCCCCCAGCTATGGCCCTAGCCTCGGCCCCCTTACCCCTGTCTGTGTCCCTCCCGTCCCAGAACCACGGCCCTGCTCCCGGCCCCAGCTCTAGGGACAGGGGAGCACGGATAGGAGTAAGGGGGGGCATGAGGTAAAAAGTTGGGGACCACTGGCTTTCAGCACCCCACTATAAAGTGTTCCAGCGTCACTGCTCACCACCATTTGCCCTTAGCATGAGAGTCTTGTCCCCACCTGCTGTACACCAGCTCCCTGACTCCACCAGCCTCTGGCAACACAAGCCCTGCCTTGCAGGCCTCGTTTTCTCTGTATAGGTTAGGGATAGGCACACACTGCCCCTGTATCCTCTGAATGTCCCTCTACAGTGCTCAGCCTTTGATCCACTGAACACGCACAGATCCTTTACTCCCAAGGGAATAGAAATTACAAGATTCAGTTCAGGGTCACCACTCCACTTAACACACAATACTTAGAAATATTTATAGTGAAAACAAAATAATACAAGTTCATTATAAAAAACCAAAAATTCAGATGATGTAAGATTATTGGACATAAATGGTTACATATAAATCAACATCATATCATGCTTTCTAGAGATAAAACTTAACTCAGAAAACATTCCCTGTTTCCCAGAGGATAGTTTATCCCAAGTCCCGGCCTCAGCATTTTCAACCAGGATGGCTGAGAAGCCCCTTTCATAAGTGTGATGAGATATCCACACCACATAAGGCAGAGCCATAGGTGCTGAAACTAGAGGTGCTACTGCTCCCCCTGGCTTGGTTTCCATCATACACAGGGTTTATAGTTTGGTTCAATGGCTCTCAGCCCCTCCACTAAACAAATTGTTCCAGCAGAGCAGGTTGTTAGGACAATTAATCTGATAGCCTGTACCTGGGTGAGAGCCAGAGCCTGAAACACTAATTGATGATGAAGCCTAGCTGGACAGGGGCTTGTAGAAAGCCAGTAAGCTAAGACCGGAAGGGGGCTGCAGGTAGTCTGTAGTCACTCCTGGGGAGAAGAGAGGTATGTTTGGGGCTATGGAGGCTGTCAAGAAGCCAGAGAGAGTGTAGTCTGTAGCTCCTTCCTGAGAGCAGGGAGTTTGGGCTTGTAAACTCAGAGGAGGTCCAGAAGATAAAGAGGGAAGTAGGAAGAAGTCCAGGGAAGTAGCAACAGGATCTGGGAGCTAGCAGACTATAGTTGTCAAATATAAGGTCCCTGGCCTGGAACCCAGAGTAGTGGGTGAGGCTAGGTTCCCCTACTAGCTGCTGGGAAAGCAGCACTGGACCTGGCCTTGCACTGGAAAGTTGACTGGAATGGCCAATGGGACTTTGATACCCTTGAAGGGGAAAGCTATAGTGATCTGGCTGGAGGGCTGAGTCATGAAGAAGGAGCACCCTGAATCCTAGAGAAAGATAGAGACCACGGGGTGAGGAACTGGCAGATGGAGGCATCAGACTGGTGGAGAGTTAATTCCCAGAGTGGCCAGAAGGAGGTGCCCTAGGGGTAAGTACCCTGTGGAAATAAGATCAAGCCTGCTGGTAGCTTGTCTTCACAGACTGAAGGATGCCAGAGTGTCCCTGTGCACCTCCAGATATACCAGACTGTGCTTTGAAAACAGGGTTCCCTCCCATCCCCCCCACTGTCTACCTCTTCCTTCTGAAGTCTCTGAAAGCTCTATATTAGCATTTGAGTCAGTATGCTAATAGACTTCCATTGTAAGGCACAGAATGGTCCACCAGGAAGATAGATTTCTCCAGGCAGGAGACCCTTATCTCAAGGCGTGCTACCTCTGAGTGATGTGTTCTTAATTACAAGGCCTAGAGAAAATACTTGTGCGTGTGTGTGATATATCCAGAATGATTATGGTGAGCAGTGTGACAGGCTTTCATTAGAGACCCTAAATAACACACTTGTGGTGAACCCAGGCTATCCCTGTACCTCTGTCTATCCTTGTTTCCTCTGCCAGTATTGCTGCATCTTGATTGCTATTCAAGGATCTTTTAAGCCTAACAAAAAGCTGTATGTTCAACAGAGTTGTGTACTGTTCTTTTGTGCAGCTCACATTAAGCAGTAAATAATATAACTGAGCCTTTGCTGTATGGTCTGGTTGTCTTATTAATATTCACTTGAAAAGAATGAAGACTAATGTTGAGAGATGGATTAATAGATTCAATAGAGCTGGTTGAAAAACTTCACATTTTTTTTAATGAGAAAAAAGGGACACTTTTACATTAATGCTTTTTGCAAACGTTTGACCTAGGATTTTGACCTAGGATTAATGGAGGTGGGGGGAGGGAGGAATGGGGGTAGCTTGTGGGTGTTTTGGTTTTTATTTTTTTCTGGGGTAAGGAGGGCAAAGGCAATTGCTTATCTTCTCTTTTGGTTGCCTAGATATTTAAGGCATTTGGCCCTGATTCAAATGAGTCTTCAAGCACCTGCCTACATTTAAGCACATGAAGAGTCCTCTTGAGTGAAACTATGCATATGATTTCAGGGGAACTGTGCACCTTGCTGAATCATGGTCTTTGTTATGCATCCATCACCCTAGTGCCTGGGTTCTTGGAGTGAGGCTGTATATGTTTAGATAAATTAAAACAAAACAAACAAAAAAAACAATTTTCTGTCCTTCCTTCCTAGCTAAGTACTCAGCCCATCCTCTGGAAGTTGCAATCAATGGTCTGAAAACACTACTGTTGCTTAATAAATAATTAAACTTGAGAGACAGTAAGCTGGAGTTAATTAGGACACAAAGTCACCTTTTTACTAGGCCTTTTACAAGTGTTCCAGGAAAACTCATTCAATATATATAGGGCAAGACTCACCAGAACATTCTGGCTGCTTTGAACCATTCTGCAATGCAAACCAGCCACAAACCTATCTGAACTGTCTGGTTAAGCTGGGTTTATGGCCACTTTGAGTCACAAGAACAGTGCACAGCAGTTATGGGCAATCTGGTCCATGTTATACCAATGCCTGATGCTCTAGATGAGCAATTCTCACCCGGGGTCTGGGGCCCCCTGAGGGGCTGCGAGCAGGTTTCAGGGGATCCACCAAGCAGGGTTGGCATTAGACTTGCTGGAGCCCAGGGTGGAAAGCTGAAGCCCCATTGTGTGGGGTAGAAGCCTGGGACCCTGAGTCCCACCACCCAGGCCTGAAACCAGAGCAACTTGGCTGTGTGGGGCCCCAGGCAATTGCCCTGCTTGCTACCCCCTAAAGCCTGCCCTGGCTTTTAATCTACTGGATATGCAGAAAAACAGTTGTTGTGGCATGGGTGGGCTGTGAAGTTGTTATAGCATACTGAGGGGGCCTCAGAAAGAAAAAGGTTGAGAACCCCTGCTCTAGAGCACGGAGGTCCTGGGTCGCTGCCCCCATCTTTCTTTCAAGGGCATATTTTTCCTATTGATGTTAATTCACATTAAGAGCCCTTGGGTTCTTGTTCAATATTATCCCACCCTCTTCTCCTTGGTCAGCCCTGAGGTCCAGCACCATAAGGATGCTCTTCTAAGAGATACTTAGCTGGTCTGTCACCCTAACTACATGCTCTAACCACTGGAGGTGTTTGGATTTCACTACATTTACTACACGTGGTTCACCATACTATACAACTTTCTTTCTCTTAATGATTATACACCTCTACCCTGATATAACATGACCCGATATAACACGGGTTTGCATACAACGCGGTAAAGCAGCGCTCCGGCAGATCAGCGCGTCAGCTTCCAGCCGCGGCGCTTCGCTTCCCGCCACCGGTGAGTGCGGGGAGGTTGGGGAAAGGACACTTCCCCCTCCCCCCCCATACTCACCTGCTGCAGGAAGCAGAGCGCCGCGGCTGGGAGCTGGCAGAGTGGAGCGGACTGGGCCGGGCTGCTCCACTTCTGCCAGTGAGTCCGGGACCTTTCCCCACCCCACACACCTCCAGCGACACGGCTGGGGCCGGGGCAAGAAAAGCGGAGCGGGCTGGGGCCGCGGCGCTCCGCTTCCCATTGCAGGTGAGTATGGGGGCGTCCTTTCCCCAATCTCCCCACACTCACCGGAAGTGGAGCGCCGCGGCTGGGAGGTGGCGGAGTGGAGTGGGCTGGGCCAGGCTGCTCCACTTCCCACTGCTGACGGTGAGTGCCTGTCAGGGGGTGGGGTGTGTGGATAGGGGGCGGGGCAGTCAGGGGGCAGGGAGCTTGGGTGGGGTCCTGGGGGTGATTAGGGGTGGGGGGTCTCTGGAGGGGCAGTCAGGGAACCAGGAACAGGGGAACCAAAGCAAGTTCGATATAATGCAGTCTCATCTATAGCTGCATTATATCGAAGTTCCAGGAAGTTTTTGGAAAGTGTAGGGGACAATTTCCTGGTGCAAGTGCTGGAGGAACCAACTAGGGGCAGAGCTTTTCTTGACCTGCTGCTCACAAACAGGGAAGAATTAGTAGGGGAAGCAAAAGTGGATGGGAACCTGGGAGGCAGTGACCATGAGATAGTCGAGTTCAGGATCCTGACACAAGGAAGAAAGGAGAGCAGCAGAATACGGACCCTGGACTTCAGAAAAGCAGACTTTGACTCCCTCAGGGAACAGATGGGCAGGATCCCCTGGGAGAATAACATGAAGGGCAAAGGGGTCCAGGAGAGCTGGCTGTATTTTAAAGAATCCTTATTGCGGTTGCAGGAACAAACCATCCCGACGTGTAGAAAAAATAGTAAAATGCAGGTGACCAGCTTGGCTTAACAGTGAAATCCTTGCTGACCTTAAACGCAAAAAAGAAGCTTACAAGAAGTGGAAGATTGGACAAATGACCAGGGAGGAGTATAAAATATCGCTCAGGCATGCAAGAGTGAAATCAGGAAGGTCAAATCACACTTGGAGTTGCAGCTAGCAAGAGATGTTAAGAGAAACAAGAAGGGTTTCTTCAGGTATGTTAGCAACAAGAAGAAAGTCAAGGAAAGTGTGGGTCCCTTACTGAATGAGGGAGGCAACCTAGTGACAGAGGATGTGGAAAAAGCTAATGTACTCAATGCTTTTTTTGCCTCTGTCTTCACAAACAAGGTCAGCTCCCAGACTGCTGGACTGGGCAGCACAGTATGGGGAGGAGGTGACCAGCCCTCCGTGGAGAAAGAAGTGGTTCAGGACTATTTAGAAAAACTGGATGAGCACAAATCCATGGGGCCGGATGCGCTGCATCCGAGGGTGCTAAAGGAGTTGGCAGATGTGATTGCGGAGTCATTGGCCATCATCATCAAAAACTCATGGCGATCGGGGGAGGTCCCGGATGACTGGAAAAAGGCTAATGTAGTGCCCCTCTTTAAAAAAGGGAAGAAGGAGGATCCGGGGAACTACAGGCCAGTCAGCCTCACCTCAGTCCCTGGAAAAATCATGGAGCAGGTCCTCAAGGAATCAATTATGAAACACTTGGAAAGTGATCAGGAACAGTCAGCATGGATTCACCAAGGGGAAGTCATGCCTGACTAACCTAATTGCCTTCTATGATGAGATAACTGGCTCTGTGGATGAGGGGAAAGCAGTGGATGTGTTATTCCTTGACTTTAGCAAAGCTTTTGATACGGTCTCCCACAGTATTCTTGCCGCCAAGTTAAAGAAGTATGGGCTGGATGAATGGACTGTAAGGTGGATAGAAAGCTGGCTAGATCGTCGGGCTCAATGGGTAGTGATCAATGGCTCCATGTCTAGTTGGCAGCCGGTTTCAAGCGGAGTGCACCAAGGGTCGGTCCTGGGGCCGGTTTTGTTTAATATCTTTATTAATGATCTGGAGGATGGTGTGGACTGCACTCTCAGCAAGTTTGCAGATGACACTAAACTGGAAGGCGGGGTAGATACGCTGGAGGGTAGGGATCAGATACAGAGGGACCTAGACAAATTAGAGGATTGGGCCAAAAGAAACCTGATGAGGTTCAACAAGGACAAGTGCAGAGTCCTGCACTTAGGACGGAAGAATCCTATGCACTGCTACAGACTAGGGACCGAATGGCTAGGTAGCAGTTCTGCAGAAAAGGAGCTAGGGGTCACAGTGGACGAGAAGCTGGATATGAGTCAACAGTGTGCTCTTGTTGCCAAGAAGGCTAATGGCATTTTGGGCTGTATAAGTAGGGGCATTGCCAGCAGATCGACAGACGTGATCGTTCCCCTTTATGCGACATTGGTGAGGCCTCATCTGGAGTACTGTGTCCAGTTTTGGGCCCCACACTACAAGAAGGATGTGGAAATATTGGAAAGAGTCCAGCGGAGGGCAACAAAAATGATTAGGGGTCTGGAGCACATGACTTATGAGGAGAGGCTGAGGGAACTGGGATTGTTTAGTCTCCAGAAGAGAAGAATGAGGGGGGATTTGATAGCTGCTTTCAACTACCTGAAGGGGGGTTCCAAAGAGGATGGAGCTCGGCTGTTCTCAGTGGTGGCAGATGACAGAACAAGGAGCAATGGTCTCAAGTTGCAGTGGGGGAGGTCTAGGTTGGATATTAGGAAACACTATTTCACTAGGAGGGTGGTGAAGCACTGGAATGCTTTACCTAGGGAGGTGGTGGAATCTCCTTCCTTGGAGGTTTTTAAGGCCTGGCTTGACAAAGCCCTGGCTGGGATGATTTAGTTGGGAATTGGTCCTGCTTTGAGCAGGGGGTTGGACTAGATGACCTCCTGAGGTCCCTTCCAACCCTGATATTCTATGATTCTATGATAGCACGGTAAGATTTTTTTTTTTTTGGTCTCCGGAGGACCGTGTTATATCAGGGTAGAGGTGTATAACTAATATGTGATCCTGCAAGATAACGTCATCTGGCTGAAACCCTGTGCGCAGGTGGAGCCACATAGGCTTAGCTGGATTTGTGAAGTCAAACACTTGCAGGATCAGGGATATAATATGTAGAATATATTATATCCGATGCTACTGAAGAAAAAACACTGCTGCTGAGAGAAGCAAAATAAAAGTGAATCTCAGACATGAGAGAGTGAATCCTTGATTAGAACATTCAAAGGCTGCTAGTGGTTGGAATAGATAACTAGAAATTTAGCAGACTGTAACACTTAGATTGCAGGGTCTCTTTTTTCATATGTTCTGTCTTCCCACCAGCCATTTCAAGTAGATGGACATGAGGAGCACAAAGCAGGGTTAATTTTATGTAACATAAATTAATAAAAGCTGTGCAAAAGAATTTTTCAAAGACTTGCTTGCTAAATAAATTACTGTTCATGTTTTATTCAAAGTCTCGCGCTGCCAGCAGAGAACACAAAAAACAAGCACACTTTCAATTAAAGTAGCAGCCAGGATTTTCCTTCTGGCACCTACGTGACTTTTTTCCCCCTCCTCCTCCTCAGTGGTATTGTATGTTGCAATTTGCACCGTATAATCACGTGTGCATGCTTGCATACACACCGTATGAGCCTATATCTTAGAGCTTGTAACTTGCAGTACTCCTTTCAGAAAACATTTCCAGGCAATCAGGCAAACATCCTTGCAAATGCAGCTGGAGTTATAGTATTGGTGTCAGGAAGGGGTTATATTACTGGTATCAGGCTTTACATAGTATGACCTTGGTCCCTCTTTGGGGTGAGGCTTTAAACCCCCTAGGACAGAGGGTGGGCTGCTGCCAGGCTTGAGAACGGTTGGAGTGGGGCCATCAGGGATTTACATTTCTAACGGGACAGATGTCTCTTTGCGTCTCCCAAACATCTGCTTACAAATTCTATTTAAGGAAACCCTGAAAACAGTTTTAAGGGCAGGGCTGAGGTTACAGCAGGTTATTGGCGTTGTGCTGCAAAGGCTGTGTCAACACACAATTTCCAGCAATTCCCCCGCTGCTGGTTTAGCTCTAATGGAAGTGCCAGGGGAGACTGGGAACAGGCATTTTTACCACCATGTTTTCTAAACACACTTGAAGCAGCATTAAACAGTATGGGTTAGGTTGTGTCCCCTCTGCTCACACTGGTGAGCAGTGACTTACATGAGTAATCCAATTGAGTGGTGCATAAGGGATTCATGCTATGGCCCCATAGGGGTAAAAATACCTGTGCCCATCCTATACTGGGCTGCCATTGATGCTACTACTGATGGAGCTGTCCTAGTGCTAGACCAGCTGTGGGAGAATGGTTGAAAATTCTCATTATAGTTAAGGCTAAATAAGGTGGCCTTCAACCTACAGCACTCAGGGTTTGGCCCAATGTCCATTTGAAGCCAATGGGAATCTCTCCATTGGCTGCAATGGGCATTGGATGAGGCTTAGGGTCTGGATATGGCTGCTTAACCAGTGGACAAAACTTAAAGCCATTTTTCTCCTACCACAGTGCCTCCATCTTCAATTTTCTGAACAGTTCCCCATTATTTGAATACCGAGTGAGCCAGGCGTGTCTGACGTCACCTTCTGTAAGTGTCGGGGATCAAATCTACTGTGTTAGGCTTCCGAGCACTTGGAGCAATAGTGTCTGTTCAGGGGAGCTGGGACTTCTTGACAGAAAGATGAATACGCTGTTAGGGAATTAATGCAGAATTTATTAGATAGAAAAATAGATCTGCTGAATGCTCCCCTCTAATGATGATGATACTAGAACCACAAGTGGAGTATTAATTATCCCATGTCCTTGCTTGTCGGTGAGAATCAAATTAAATGGTTGAAATAAGCAAAGGGAAAGTGTGTGTGTACTTGAGATTCATATGGGCTAATCAGGGAATCTAAGGACAGTTTGCAGATTGGTCACATTCACCTCTTTTTAGAAAGGAGGTAGCTGTTGTGAAGGGGCATGCAAGGGTAACACTCTCAAGGAGAAGTTAATGAGGTCAATTGGACCTATCTTGCAGCAGATGTCAGAGGTGGAGAGGGACTTAACAAGAGAAGGTCTGGCTCAGTTTGGGGCTGACCAGGAAAGAGAACAGAGCTCTGCTTTCCCCTTGGTGAGGGCTAAAGTCGGGCTTCCAAGTCTGAAAAGTTTGCGGCCTTGGACGGGCTGCCTGGTGGTTGGGATGACTGGGCCCAGGGAGGCTGACCAAAGGAATAGCTGCATGAAGACTAGCTCTCAGCAGAAGTTTTGCAGGGTCCTGCTGAAGGCTCATTGGAGGACTCTGCTTTGAGTTCTTAGCATTCATTTAGTTTTGGACTTCAATGTCATTGAAGGGATGGGACTCCAGTATGCCTTTCCCTGAGGGCTAAAGCACCACTGCTCCAGACCCTGTGAGAGGTGACAGCTGACTGTTAGAGCCTGCCACAGGGTGAATGGTGCCCTGCTAGCCAAAAGGAGGCACCACAGAGGTAATGGAGGAACAAACTGGGGTAAAGAGGCAGTAAATTCACATCTTTAAATGACCAACAGAAATAACTTTAACTATTTGGTGTGTCAAAGGAGAAAGGTAGCTTGAGCCTAAACAAGATAAGCCAGGCACAGAATCTCTATGGTACTGGGCATTCAGGATGGTGTAGATAGCACCTGCACACTGGAAACGTAATGAGATGCTTACTGTAAACATCTGGACCCTGGATAGGCAGATGTGAAAGGAAGAAGTGGACATGTGCAGTGAATACTTCAGGTGCTAGATAAACTTTATAGAATCATAGAATATCAGGGTTGGAAGGGACCTCATTAGGTCATCTAGTCCAACCCCCTGCTCAAAGCAGGACTAATTCCCAGACAGATTTTTACCCCAGTTCCCTAAATGGCCCCCTCAAGGATTGAACTCACAACTCTGGGTTTAGCAGGCTCGTGCTCAAACCACTGAGCTATCCCTCCCCCCAAGGAGACTATGAGAATGAAAAAGCAGACTGGAGAAAAGACCTAAGCTTTCCAACCTAGCTGTGCAATTGTAGAGCATGAGGAATAATATTTCCTCAGGGGACCAAGTCTGAACTTGGGACTGGCAACCTAAAGAGATGGAAAGAGATAATGTAGCTTCCTGAAAGAGTGCTAGGAAAGCTGGGGATATTTGAGTGCATGTTTTAATTCTGCACATTGAATAGGCCTGAAACATCAAGATTTAGAATTGCATCTGGACTTTCCCTTTGCATTGGCCCTCTGTGCAAGGGTGAATCCTCCACAGCAGTTCTTTTGTCTCTTTCTAACTTCCACTTGCTCTTCTTTTTTTATTCTTAAAGAATACCCCTATCCCTGCGCCTTGATGCATCAGAAATATATTAAAGTGCTGGGTCTCTGCATGGGTAGCATCTACTCATTCAAGCTAATGGTAGGTGCTCTTCTCATGTGTCATTCGGGTACATTTAATGACATCAAAATCTGAAATGTGTCCTGGACAGTCAGAATGAGTGTAAATTCTTGCAATGGGAGGAGAAATGTGACCCCTGGTGTTAGTGGCTAATATAGAATGAGAAACCTGCTCAGGTATGCAAAGAACCTTAGGTCATCCTTTTGCACCTTGCACAGATCCAGTTACATGAACCTTTATAGAATCAGAGAATTCTAGGACTGGAAGGGACCTCGAGAGATCATCTAGTCCAGTCTCCTGCACTCATGGCAGGACTAAGTATTATCTAGACCATGCCTGACAGGTGTCTGTCTAACATGCTCTTAAAAATCTCCAATGATAGAGATTCCACAACCTCCCTAGGCAATTTATTCCAGTGCTTAACCATCCTGACAGTTAAGAAGTTTTTCCTAATGTCCAACCTAAATCTCCCTTGCTGCAATTTAAGCCCATTGCTTCTTGTCCTATCCTCAGAGGTTAAGGAGAACAATTTTTCTCCCTCCTCCTTGTAACAACCTTGTGTGTACTTGAAAACTGTTATGTCCCCTCTCCGTTTTCTCTTCTCCACACTAAACAAACCCAATTTTTTAAATCTTCCCTCATAGGTCATGTTTTCTAGACCTTTAATCATTTTTGTTGCTCTCCTCTGGACTTTCTCCAATTTGTCCACATCTTTCCTGAAATGTGGTGCTCAGAACTGGACACAATACTCCAGTTGAGACCTAATTGGCGCAGAGTAGAGCGGAAGAATTACTTCGCATGTCTTGTTTACAACACTTCTGCTAATACATACCAGAATGATGTTTGCTTTTTTTTTTGCAACAGTGTTACACTGTTCATCATATTTAGCTTGTGATCCGCTAGGACCCCCAGATCCCTTTCCAACTTGATCCTTGGGCCAGCAGGTGCTGGTCAGGCAGGACCTGAGAGGTAACTTGGTGCTGCTCTGCACTATGCCTGCTACAATATTCCCAGCGGGGTCATTCTGGCAGCTAGGGATTGCTGGGTCATAGCAGCACCCCACCCATACCTCCTGGCCATGCTTTCTAACACTGGTTCTGGGTCATCAGGAGCCTCTCCTGTACTGAGAGAATCCCATGCAGGCTGGTTAAGTCTGCTTTGTGCTTCTGGAGTACTGCAAAGCAGTCTCACTGGGGACAGAAGCCGGTCCCGCTGTTCTCTTCTTGGACCTAGTTCTAGGAGATGCTGAGGGAACCTACCCCCCATGGGATCGAGCCTCTGGAGAGAAACACTTTTCAGCTAGTCTATAGAGAAATCCAATATCTCCACTGGTTGGATTGTCATTGTAAACTGGTTCTTAGACAGCAACACACAAGAAATACAGATACCTATAAAGCTTTATTACGAGCATGAACAAAGTACTTCCCTGCAATGTTAAAACACAGGCTGGAACAAGGTAATCAAAATGATAGCATTCTGGGATGATCCCCATGTCTCTACACTGAAAGCTGGAGAATAGCATTGAAATGGTGTCATATTCTCTTTGCCATAACACACACTGGAGGAGTGGGTTGGGTGTATGCGGAGCCCTACCAAACTAAGCACTCTGCTGTTGTGCCTCTTCAGTCAGTCGGATGAAATGAACTGTTTCCAATAAGAATTGCAGGTGTGTCAGTGGCTAGCTCTATTCCTTCCTGTTGTTAAGAGCTGCACAACAGAACACAAAAACAGTGAACAATATTGACCCTATAAAACCCATGCCCAGTGGTACATGTTCCTGAGTGCCATCTACTGGCACACTTTCTAGTAACTATTTATACACCTGCAGACAGTGAGCATTCTCATTGTACCCATCACTGCAGTATTGCCAGCCCCTAAAGTTAAAAAAATGTCACCCACCCCAAATACCAGGTGATAGGCTTAAAAATCATGAGATATTAAAAATAAATAGGATTTTATTTTTTATTTGCCTCCTGTTTTTGAGCCTTTAGAACATGAGTTGGGTCACACTTTCAAGCTTGTCTCTGCAGCCAGGAGAGCTAGAAACTCACTTTTTTAAAAAAAAAAAAGAAAGTTGATATTCTCATGTAATCCCATGACTCCAAGAGCTGGGACTTTAAGTAAAACATCAAATAGCGTGAGACTTGTGATAAAACTGCAAGAGTTGGCAATACTGCAAATATTTCTCCACTGCACTACAATGTTGGTTGTTTGAGTCTAAGATTGCTGCTGGAATTTCATAGTAAGTGACAATAATAGTGATTAAAAAAATAACTCGATGGGTCAGATCTTAAGGCCTTTACTCAGGTAAAATCATGATTCACTGCACTGAGTTTTGACTGCTAAGGACAGAATTACATTCGAGGACTAGATTGTTCCTATTAAGCACAGCTCAGGTAAAAAGTGGTGCAGGGTGCACTGCCCAGGATGGAACCAGGAGGGTGGATTGCTCCCATAAACCCCCTGGTGGAGCTGGACAGAGGATGGATATGCTGTTTCATGAAGAATTTTGACACGTATCTTCATTCCAATCAGAAATAAATCCTGAGCTTTCAAAAATTCTCTGTGGAAAAATCTCCAAACTCCAAAACATATTTCATTTCAGGTCAATCAAAATATCTTGGTTTGACAAAATCAGATGTTTCATTTTTATTTCACTTTTTTTTCTGTTAAATCTAAAATCTTAATTCAAAACAAAAAGCTGATTCACAATGAAGAACTGAAAGGGGACTGTTGACTTTGTCAGAACTCTTACTGGGGTTTTCTTCTGAAAGGAAACTTTGGTGAAATTGACACAATTTTGCAAAGTCTTTTGACTTTTACAAAACTGCATTCTCCAACAGAAAATAGTTCCATCAAAGTTTTCCCAACCAGATCTGTTACAATGGCTCAATATATTGCCCCCGTCAGTCCTGTTCCATGAGCTGGAGTTTGGGGGAGAAAGGGGTGGAGCCATGCCCTCACTTTCTCCCCACCCCGTTCGAGGCACAGTGGGTCCTGGGGGAGTAGAGAGAGTTGCAGACCTTGAGCGCAGGGACTGCTGTATGCTGTGGGATTCACAATCCAGGAAAGTTCCCAGGATCAGGATTTGACCCAATAATAATCCTGAATGAACGAGCAATAATAATGCTCAGCACTTAGATGTGTTTTATAGCTTCAAAGAGCTTTACAGACAATTGCTGTTCATGAACTAATTAATCCAGACCAATTTTCTATAATTATAGGGTACCTCATTAATATTTCTTTGCAAGTGTTTTATATGACCGCTTCTTACAAATGCTCCCAAGATCTTTCCAACTTGATACAACAGCTTAAAAAGCCACAAATACTTTGTGTGATGGGTTTGGGCCCTTTGGGGGTGTCACCTGATGTGCTGGGGTTTAACTGAGCCTCCTCTGCTCAATCAGCCTATTCTGCCAGCCTGGGTCCCCTTTACCTGGCCTTGCTGGGTTAGGCTCACAAGCCTCTTCCAGCCAAGCAGACAGGCAGGGCCACGCCCAGCTGCACAGGGAGACCGAGATCTGCTCTGGAAAGATTCAGCCTTAGGGGCTCCCCCCAACACTCTGGTGCCCACTCCCTTTAAAGGGCACAAACCCAAAGGTTTTATAAAATTCACTCCCTCCCTCAATGTGGAGGGAGATATGCACAGCTTCTGCCCTCCCCCCCCCGTTAGAAATTACATAAACTGGGTTATATTATAAACAAGCTATAAGTTTATTAACTATAAAAGGTGAATTTTAAGTGAACGTAAGAGATAACACACAGGACAAAGCAGATTACTGACCAAATAAACTAAAGTATGCAAGCTAAGCTGAATATACTTAAGAAGCAGGTTACAAAATGTAATTTCTTACCCTAAATGTTATTTTAGGCAAGTTGCAAAGTTTCTGTGGTTCAGAATCCAGTTCTATTCCTTTTCAGACTGGACTCTTGTCTCAGTCTGGACTCCCCCCTTGCCTTCCCTCCCAGGTGGGTTTAGCAGTCTTTCTTTTTGGGCAGACAGGCCACGGAGAGGAGTCCCCTTTGCTTTCCTCCCTACCCTTAAATAGGATTTACATAAGGTGGGACTCCTTTGTTTTCCAAACTTGACCCTCCTCCCTTCCAGTGGAAAGTTACAAGAAATTTCAGGTAATGTTTAGTATCAGGTGACGAGACCACCTGACTATGTAGTATCACAGCCCCCATGAGTCAGTGGCAGTATGGAGTGTTTGCAGGAAGGCCAAGCCTTTTCATAGTCCATTGTCCTCGCTGATAGGCCATCCGCCCTGTCTGGCTTCTCCATTTTCCTACCTGAAGTGTTAGCAGTGGGTGTCACCCAAAGAAGCATAGTTGAAATACAGATACATAGTCAATATTCCTAACTTCAGATCAGTGGCGTAGCCAGGTGGAGGGGACAGGGGGAGCAATAAAAAATAAAAGGCGCCACCCGCTGCGGTGCTTTTATTTTACTCACCCGGCGGCGCTCCGGGTCTTTGGCAGCGGGCCCTTCACTCGCTCCGGATGTCTTTGGCGGCACTGAAGGTCCCACCACTGAAGACCCGGAGCAAGTGAAGGTCCCGCCACCGAAGATCCGGAGCGCCATCAGGTGAGTAAAATAAAAGCGCCGCAGTGGGTGGGGCCTTATTTTTTAATCGCTCCTCCGAGTGAGTAAAAAGGCGCCAAGAAATTGACAAGGCGCCACTTGCGCTCAGTGGGGGAGCGGCCGCTCCCCCCCTAGCTACGCTACTGCTTCAGATACAGAAATGATACAGGCATACAAATTGCATAATCACATTCAGTAAATGATAACCTTTCCAATGATATCTTACAAGACCCATCTTGCATCAAGTACATCTCAGTTATGTCATATTCATACCATAAGCATATTTTCATAAAGAATAAAGTGATAGTACAAAGTGTGATGTTTCACGCCATTTCTCCTTCCTTACTTCTGCTAATCCTATGGCAGAAAGGAGACGGTGTTCGTTGTCAGGTAACAAAGTCGTATCTCTGCCATGAATTGACTGACTGAACCAGAGCATCCACAAAATTGTGTCTCCACTCCAGCCTGGTTTCATGCAGAAGCAGAGTTACATCGGACTACAATAAACAGACTTACTCCATTGATTAAATGGCCTAAACAATGAACACTCAGGATAGTTAGTTGGGGTTCAGGGTATCACAAATTAGGAAAACAGGTGCCACTTTATTTTTTTTTTAAATGTTTTCAAGGACTAAACCCACATAAATATTCACTGAAAAGTCCTCCCCTAGTGAGACATCTGACATATGGAAAAGCGTACATCATGAATCCTGGTGCAATAAGTGGCACAGAAGAAACGAACTCTTAAATCACTCCTGTTTGTGAAGGAGACAGTATTTACCAAAATCCCAACTGTGTAAAAAGATGTAGAAAATTCAGTGGGGAAAATCTTCAGACCCAACCACAAAAAAATATATGCATGGAATAGAGAGAACCACTTAAATTAAAGATTAACCAGACCTATCTATCTGGTCACCTAGTCCAGAGCCACAGGCTGATTGTAGGATTTTTGACTAAAGCTTTATCTAGCCTTGTTTTAACACCTCAAGCAAATGGTTATACATGCCATGATTGAAAAGGGTCTGACTGTCAGGGCCAGCTATTTCATACAGCCAGAACAGGTGATCTAATGTGGTTAAATATTAAAGGTGGTGAATGCACAGTGGTAGTTTGTATGGGTGGCTGCAGGCTAGCGTGTGTGTGACATTTGCTCGTTTGCTAAGGCTAGCAGACCCCCAACAACCAGTGCTGCTCACTGTTAAGTATTTTTTCCAGATATTCATCCTGCATTTTCCTTAGCTTAATTTCATCCCATTACTCCAATCTATGCGTCTTCCACCCTCCGAGTAATTCCTTTCCCTCTTTGGTGTTTTCACCTCACAAATACTTGTAGACAGTTAAATTCCTCATGACCCAGGCACTTGAGTTTTACTAGTATAACTATTTTGTTTAGGGGAATGTGTGTTTTTTTTTTTTTTAACTGATCTAGTTCTACTTGTTGAAGCCCAATTATGGACACAGTTGTAAACCATCTTTATACAGAGCTAATTGTATCCACACTTGAGGCGGGGGCTGGGGGCTAAATAGATTGGTATAGTTAAAATGGTACAACTTTGTAGGGTAGGCAAGCCCCATGGCTCACCATCATATAGCTTTGTACGGGCTCTGACAGGGAATGTGTGAGGCAGACTATTCCTACCGGGAGAAAAAACTGCTCCTTAACTTTAAACTCACGGTCAGTGCTGAACGTGCTGATTCCAGTAGATGTCAAACTTCAATGAACGATGGAGATGGCATCTCTCCCCAGCTTAGTTTGCAAAGCACGACGCTCGTTGCCGGACAGAATTCGTTTGACATGTAAGTAAATGTTCCAGTTAATCTGAGCAGGGATTTAAGTAGCTCCGGCTTCAGAAACATAGGCCTGTCAGCACAAAGGGACATGGGTGTTGCGGTGCTCCGCGGCATAAGAGGAGAGCCACAGAGCCTGAGTTAGGCTCCCTACATGACACATGGGAAGAGATCGGCACCTTAGACTGTGATCCTCAAAAGCCAGCATGGTAGGTGGGGAGCTGTCTAAAACTAGCCCATGGAGATGCCGAGGAGAGGGGTGTGTCCTAAGCCCTGCCCCTGTCATGGAGCTCATTGACTCTCTGCTTGTGATCCATGATACCGGGGTAGATAAGATGCTCCTCTGCCTTTCTCATGTGCAGGGCACAATCTGGTAGGCATGCTCAGAGGCCACCTAGCTCCACTCAAAACAGCCAGGGTGGGGGGAGAAGCTCCCTTATAACCACAGTGCTTGGGGTACTCAGTTCTGATTTGGGAGACCACCAGTTCAAGTGCCCCTCTGGCTCCCGCCATCTCTCCTATTGATGTTTTTCTGCTTTAATTAAATAACTAAATATTAGTTGGGTCAGAGAGGATGAGACTCCCTCTATAGTCTCTCATCCCCTTGCTCTGGGGCTTAGCAGGGTGATAGGCACTGTGCATTCCCAGAGGCAAAAACCTAAAGAACTTTTATCCTGGAACTTTAGGCACCAAGTGAGTTCAGGTGCCTATGTGGTTCGGTAGTAGCCAAGAAGGGCTGGGGTTTTGTGGATCACAGTCGTGCCTAAAAATGGCCCAAATCTGCTGGTTTAGGTGCCTCTTTGTGGATCTGGGCCATAGCGACTCTCATCACTGGGCCTGTTCCTGATCTCAATTGTATTCATTTCACACTAGAGTAACTCCACATACTTCATCTGAAATCAGGAGCAGGTAAAATCATAATCAGACCTATTGTGAATTTAACTGAATGCATATCCCTGTTAAAATACTATGGGACACATTAATCCCTGGTATCAGTAGAGTTACACCAGGAAGGGGATTTGGCCCTGAGCAGTTACTGCTTTGCCCAGGTCAAAACACAGCTGCAAAAGATTTGAATTAAATTTTCTGATGCATTAGGAAAGTTATCTATTATTTACTCTGGAAATAGAGATCTTATTTAATATTAAATTCCAGACTTCCATTAGGTGATTGCCATCCTTTCAACAGACAAGATTTTGTGAAGTTAGCAAGTGTGCAATTTTTCTGTGAATTTGTTCCCTCTACTTTGGTTCAGAAATAATAGATTCAGCTTGATCTTTCTTAAACTGTGCACTTAGCCAGGGCTCACTTAGTCTTCTGTTCCTTTTGAAGTCCCTTTAAACCAATTTTGAAAAGCAGGCCAAGTTTATCCAATTACACAGAGCTGAACTCACATGGGATGTGGTACAGTCTGACCTTCAGTCCTGTGGAACAAGGTCTTTTAAGCTATTTAATGAGTTTCTCAAACAAATAACAAAAGATGAAAAGAAAACATGAAGTGTCAATCTTAAATGTGTACTGTTGAGTCCTTGACATGAGGAATATAAGGTCAAGTAGTGTGAGTAAGTAATAGCTCACTGCTCATTCGAAGTGAAAGATGCAACAGGAATTTGACTGCTTTTATTTCATTCTATTATTCAACCAAATTTCCTATTTTAAAGCTCTAGTTTAGTCCCACAACGCTTTCACCTCAGGGTGTGGCCTTATGTCTCAAGCTTCAGCCTGCTCAGTAGCTGGTTGGAGCCCTTAAGGAACTAATGGTGCTGATTAATCAGTAGGTGATGCTCTCAGGTTCACTCCTACTCCCTTTCAGTAGGTGGTTGCCTGGGATTTAGAGCCATACTATTAGCTCTATTCTTTTATTAGCTCAGCTCTTTCTCAAAGAAAGCCATATTAGCTCTTAAGTCGTGGCCAAATTCTGGCTTGGACTTTATATAAACATATTTCGCATCTGTTCTTAAGATTTACAATCCTGGAAAAAGCTAGATAAATAAATAAAAAAACATTCTCTATATTGAATACTTAAAATAGCTATCTATGATACTAGCTTGTCCTGAGGCTGTGTGGTGATTGCATCTGTTTATTCATTAGATCTCTTTCATTATGATTGGAGATCTGACTTTTAATGCTACTTTCAGATATTTTGTTCTCACTTAATAAGTATGAGGATAAAGTTTAGATTAAAACTGACGGCAGTGACTAGTCTATAATACTCTTCATATTTTTGGTCGAAGGGCAATATAGTGGTCCTCCTTAAAATCTGACTAATTTTGCCTTAAATAGATATCCCAGTTTTTCCATTACTACTTATAGGCAATATGTAAGGAATCCTGCAAATATGGAAACAATGCATTGTTATCTAAGGAATTGGAAAATATTTAAGAGTGACCATTTTGGGTGGAGGGGGATCCATTATACTTTTAGCAGGTAAATCAGGATATATTATTATATGCCCAGTCTACGGTTTTCTTTTCTTTAAACATGCTTCTATTACCCATAGAGTACTTATTATACCAAGGCAATAGTTGGTCCAGGGAACTGAACATCAGAACATCTGGGTTCTATTCTGGCTTTGTCACTGATTTGCAAGGGTGATGAGTAACTTAACTTCTTCATGCCTCCTTATTATTTTTAGCTATTTTTTTTGTATTACAAAGCATCTGGAGACACTAACAATATCTGGGCCTCATTGTGCTAGAACAGGGGTAGGCAACCTATGGCACGCGTGCCGAAGGCAGCACGCGAGCTGATTTTCAGGGGCACTCATACTGCCCGGGTCCTGGCCACCGGTCCGGGGGGCTCTGCATTTTAATTTAATTTTAAATGAAGCTTCTTAAACATTTTAAAAGCCTTATTTACTTTACATACAACAATAGTTTAGTTATGTATTATAGACTTATAGAAAGAGACCTTCTAAAAATGTTAAAATGTATTACTGGCACGTGAAACCTTAAATTAGAGTGAATAAATGAAGACTCGGCACACCACTTCTGAAAGGCTGCCGACCCCTGTGCTAGAAACTGTCAAAAACATGAGACAGTCCCTGTCCCAGAGTCCTGTCTGCATCTTTAGAATGGATAATGTTCTGAGCTGGGTGAAACCTTCTTATGGGTTGTGTTGAAAACTTGTTAAAACTGATGTGTGAAGGTTGGATGGTTGTAAGAAACACTGAAGAGGCCACACCTAAGACAAGGTCTAACTCTGTCTGCCCAGAAACGGAGGGTTTGACTGGGTAATGTGATCGCGTGTGTGTGTGTGTAAGGAAACTGAGAGGTAGTAGGAGAATTGAGCAGCTGCCTGTAAGCACAGTGTGAGCATGGGAAAAGCTAGAGAGAGAGAGAGAGAGAGAGAGAGAGAGAGCTTTGGGTCTGTTGGCTAAAGAGATGTGGGGCAATAAGCTAAGAAACTGCTGCTTTTGTTCTTGGTTCCTCCTGCATTTGGAGAAGCAGGACTTTGAACATTATGCTGTATAAACAAGAGTGCATCAAAGCAAATAGCAGACTCCATTTGGAACATCCCTAGGGGCCCAAACTTTGTCTAGCAGCTCAGGTCAAAAAAGGGCAACAGTATTATCTGCCTCACAGATGCACTGAGGAGCTTGCTTAATTAATTTGGTAGAGTGCTTGGAAACTGTCAACTGGAAGCCACATGATAAATACAAGGATAAATGGACACAAATCGGATATTAGGAATGGCAATATACAAAAACCTGTAGGAGAACACTTCAACCTCCCTGGACACACAATAGCAGATTTAAAGGTAGCCATCCTGCAGCAAAAAAACTTCAGGACCAGACTTCAAAGAGAAACTGCCGAGCTTCAGTTCATCTGCAAATTTGACACCATCAGCTCACAATTAAACAAAGACTGTGAATGGCTAGCCAACTACAAAAGCAGTTTCTCCTCCCTTGGTGTTCACACCTCAACTGCTAGAAGAGGGCCTCATCCTCCCTGATTGAAGTAACCTCGTTATCTCTAGCCTGACTCACTCTTGCCTGCATATTTATACCTGCCTCTGGAAATTTCCACTACATGCATCCGAAGAAGTGGGTATTCACCCATGAAAGCTCATGCTCCTATACGTCTGTTAGTCTATAAGGTGCCACAGGACTCTTTGCTGCTTTATGATAAATACAAATTACTATTATGCCGAATTTGAAATAGGCTTTCAAAAGCTCAGGAACTAGTGATAGATGCAAACCAAATCCTCATGACTGAACACCTCCAGACTTTGTGAAAGCTTAAATCCACATTTGGTCTGGCCATGCTCTTTGTCTGGCCAAGATCTCTGTAGTGGGCTGATCTGTATCTTCACATCTCCAGATGTTCTTATCCTGTACCACTGTTTGTGGCTTGAGTCTAATCTCTTCCAGTAACCCTTCAAGAGTGCAAGGTCTTCTCCTTACCCTTAAACAATGAAAAGAAGGGGAAACCAGGCACTACGTACGTGTGTGTGTGTGTGTCTACAGGGTTGTCAGAGGTATGATTGCTGCTGAGGTAGACACACCCATGCTAGCTTTAGTCTAGTCAGTGTGGCTAAAAAATAGATGCAAAACCGTGGCACCATGGATCCTGGTGCAGGCTAGCAACGCGAATACATACTTAGGAATCCAGATGGGCGTGTACAGCCTGAGCCAGGGTGTCTACACTGCTATTTTTAGCCGTGCTAGTTAGATTAAAGCTAGAGCAGGTCGGGCTATCTGAACTGCAGTCAAACCTCTGATTACAGTGTAGACATACCCGATGTGTTATGTGTATAAGCTTCATCTGTCATGTACATGCAGTGGTGTTTTTTAAAGAAGGTACTTTCAATGTGACACTGTATTTAGTATTTTTGTCTGAAACTTAGACAAACTGTCTAAAATATTTTACAAGTGTAGAATTTGATTAATGCTTGACACCTTGGGGAAGCGGGGTGGGGAGGGAAGGGAGGCAGGGAGAGAGAACCTTAGGCACAAACCTTAATCATGTTTACTGGTTTTAACATCAAATTATTGAAACATTCCTTTTTAAGAGAACCTAGAATTAACAGAAGCTGCAGAGTCTTAAAGGACTGATGGAAGAATCACCCTGTGATATTAGTAAGATCCTGTTACATATTTCAATGGGGATTATGATGGACAACTGAAATAAGATCACTCTATTTTCTGTGAAAGCTGGCCACTAAACCACAGTGATCCTACCACACTGATTTTTTTGTTGCTGTTTGTCAAAAGCAGGTGATGTACAACTTTCAGACCTCATTGGAAATTCAACTTGACGTTTCTGGTAAATGTTTCATTTTATGGGCAGCAGTACAAATTTAAGCATGGCAGAAAGTAATTCACAAGCTAATGTAATGGCTAATTATTAACTGAGTAGAGAATTATATAGTACTTAAATGTATATGTATAGCTTTAATGATATTAGTTACTTTTGGATGTCCTAAAATAATAAAAATTTGTGCTTATATCCCTCTTCAGCCAAGAAACTCAAAATATTTTAACTACATTACTTAAGCTTCACACCAATCCAATAGACTGTTATTCTATCTGTTTATTAAACAGGCAAACTTCAGCACAGACAGGCTAAAAGACAACAAGGCTCTGCTTCAGTAAAGCACTTATGCATGTGCTGAACTTTAAGTACTTGCTTAAGTTCACTTCAGCATATACTTTGTTAAACAGGGATGCTTTCCTGAATCTGGACCTAACCTAGTACCAGAGAATCCAGGTCCCAAGATCAAGGTTCCAATTCAACAAAGAAATTGCTTACTTTAAGCACATACTTACGTCCCATTGACTTCAATTGATTTAAAGTTAAGCTTGTGAATAAGTGTTTTGCCGAATTAGGCCCTACTCAGTAAATAGCTGAGGATATCTCCCAATAGTGTATAATCTGGGCAGAACAGGGATGCTGCCACTGCTACTACCTTTGCTGTATCGGTTCTGCTGTCAATCTAGCACCTTTCACAAACATTAAAGACCCCTAATAATGGGGAAAAAATCTATTTTTAGCCTTTATACAGTAGATGCTGCAGCAAATATGCCTCTGGGATTTCAGCCATGCAGACAAAAACGTAAATATTACCTGAGGGTGGCTGGTAATATATAATTCCTCAATCCATATTTATCCTGGAAAACCACATTTTAATTTTGTTGGTATGCTCTGAATGCTCTTTATTCCATTTATTGTGAAGTCTCTAAGTGTGTGCCAGCCACCACAGTGGGGAAGATATTAATTTAGAAAAATGCTATTGACTAGAGTCTGAATTTATTTACCTATCTTCCTGGTGTGCTGCTGCTGTTCTTATCCTTAAAATATAATATATATATATACTGGAGACGTACACAAAATAAATAATTCATTGCCAAAATATCACATTTCTGGGAATGCTAAAATTAAAATTCCTAAATATGCATTTAATTTCAACTTGATTAGACAACTGATTTTGCTTTAACAAGGTCATAATTAAAATCCTATTGAGTGAGGTTTAGTCATAATGGGTAGGGGTGCATTCCACATCCAGTTTTGCTAATTAACAGGGAGTGATCGTAAACATAGCAGGCAGGGTGCCCCATTTCACAAGGCAATAATCAGGTTCCCAGGTGGACAGCTTGGAAAGCTGAAGGCAAAGTGGTTGATCGCAATGAGAGAATCGAATTATTCCGGAGGAAAATGAAGCACCCCCTCCTGTTATGCTTGTTTAACTGCAAGTGATGCATCATCTGGGCTATTAGAATTCTGGTTCTGCACATTTCTGAGAGACACTCTCTCTCTGTTCTTACTTCCTTGCCTGGCATTAAATTCTGCTGTCTACTCCAGAAGTGGAGCCAATGAGACAACCTTCCTGACCAGGCAGCATGGCAAGTGCCAAAACCATCAGCTGATAGACACCAGGCACAATGGGTGGCTGGCCAAAAAGAAGCAGCAGTGAGACTTTAATCTTAGGGCATGTCTAGGGCAAAATTAGGTTGAATTTATTTGTCGACATTTAGCCTCCGATTTTACAAAGTCGATGCTGCATGTCCCCACTATGTGCATTCCGTTGGCGGAGCGCATCCTCGCTACCATGGGTAGCATCGACTCACTGAGAGATGCACTGTGGGCAGGTATCCCACAGTTCCTGCTGCCGATTGGAATTCTGGGTTAGGCTCCCAATGCCTGATGGGACAAAAACATTTTCGCAAGTTGTTTTGGGTACATATCGTCAGCCTCCCATGATGCACTTGCCTCCTCCCTACCTCCCTGAAAGCAACATCAAGCAATCATTTTCGCGCCTAAGCCTGGGTTACTCGTGCAGACGCCATAGCACAGCAAGCATGAACCCCGCTCAGCATGGGGTCTGTTATGAGCATTGCAAACACCCCACGCATCGTCCTGCGGTATTTGCAGAGCCTAACCAGGAACTGCCGCATGGAAGAACGTGATGCCACACAAATAGCCATGCTGGAAGCCATGGAATGGAGCAATTCGCACATCCCAGTGGCAGCAGCCGGGCTTGTTGTCAGAACCCTTGGGCTGGCTTCTATTAGCTTATAGTGTAGCCTTGCATGAGTCACTTAACCTTTCCATGCCTCAGTTTACTCATCTATAATATGTATAGTTCCTGAAATGAGGGTTCTTAGTCTGTAACCCTTATTCATGTGAGAAGTCTAAAATGGAATCAGGGGAACGTGAGTAAAGGTTAAAGGTTCAGGCAGCAAAATCATTGTTAACGTGTGCTCCTATTCTGCCTGGTGGAAACTCCCCCAGCCTTCTGCACATCATTTGCGTTGGAGGTCTGTGGAGTATTCAGTTACTCTCACAAGGGCTCACGCCAGCTCCTGCCAATGAGGTCTGGCAGTACGGGCCCTCGCTAAGCTCTGAGAAGAGTAAGAATTGGGGGAGCCAGCTTCAGTGCCATGTTCCCGCTGCTGGGTGGGAGTAGCTGGGGGGTGAGTGACTGTTTTGTAAATAAGGGGCCATAGTTGGCTCTAGCTACATCTGCCCTACAAGCAAGGGGCGTGATTGCCAGCTCACGTACACGTACTTGGGCTAGCCTGATGAGAGCCAACAAGACTATAAACACTAGCACAGACACAGTAGCATGGGCAGCAGCAGCACACCTTAGCCATGTCAAGTACAAATCCACATGAACCCTGTGGGAACCTGCTCAGCTCAGCTGTGCCACCACTGCTGCTGCCCATGCTGCCATGACTTCACTACTGTTTACACTTGTACTAGCTCTTGGCGAGCTAGCCCAAGTATCCGTCGGTGAACTGGGGATCCCTCTCCTAGCTCATATCATAAATGTAAATTTTTGTTTCTTCTCTTCCTCTCTCCTCCATTTCTAATCATCCTGTGTGCCTACGCAGCCGCTGGCGGCATGCTTCCCAGCACAGGTGGAAAGATACGTGCTAGCTCTGCTTGAGCTAGTACACTAAAATAGCCCTGAGGCTGTGGCATTATGGGTGGCAGCTTGGGCTTGTGGAGTGGGTACCCGGGGAGGGGGGGGGGTGTCAGGTGACTGTATACTTGCCTGGCTAGCCTGAGCTTCCACCTATGCCACTGCAGCCGCACTGCTAATTTTAGTGCGCAAGCTTGAGCAGAGCTGGTGCTTCTCTGACCACCGGGGCTGTGATGCATACTCCCAGAGGCTGTGTAGACCAAGCCAGTTACTTGCAAACTGCAGTTTGTTATCCTCTGAGTAGCCCTGAGTTGTGCTGTAGATGCCTGACAAAGCCTTAGCCCTTCTAATTTCAACAAAGTCCTCAGTCAGTCATATGAATTCCAAGTAGATCGCTAGTGTGGGATAAATTGGTAATCAGCTGAAGGCTTGGTTACCCATGTCATGCAGAGTAACTTTTGACAGGTCCATAATTTGAGAAAGAGAAGTCATGGTGGGGGGCACGGGGAGGGGAAATATTTGGCAAACAAAGATGAACACAAACAGTGCATCCCCAATCCTGCCAAGACTTAAGCATCTGAGTAATCCCTTGAACTCAGAGAACCTACTTGTGTGCTAGAGTGAAGCACGTGCTTAAGTGCTTTGCTGGAACAGGGGCAGGGTGCTCACCACCTTGCAGGATCAAGTCTCTACTACTTCTGGGGAGCTGTGGTGGGGCATCTGCCCCACCCCCATGTTAGAGGGGGCTGCAGCAGCCCCGTGGGCCTGTGCAGAAGAACAGCCAATAAGAAAAGGGCTTATTGGGAGCCAATCAGGGCCCAGATTGGAGGGAGCCAATCAGGGCCCAGATTGGAGGGAGCCAATCAGGGCCCAGATTGGAGGGAGCCAATCAGGGCCCAGATTGGAGGGAGCCAATCAGGGCCCAGATTGGAGGGAGCCAATCAGGGCCCAGATTGGAGGGAGCCAATCAGGGCCCAGATTGGAGGGAGCCAATCAGGGCCCAGATTGGAGGGAGCCAATCAGGGCCCAGATTGGAGGGAGCCAATCAGGGCCCAGATTGGAGGGAGCCAATCAGGGCCCAGATTGGAGGGAGCCAATCAGGGCCCAGATTGGAGGGAGCCAATCAGGGCCCAGATTGGAGGGAGCCAATCAGGGCCCAGATTGGAGGGAGCCAATCAGGGCCCAGATTGGAGGGAGCCAATCAGGGCCCAGGCTCAGCCCTATAAAAAGGCTGCCCAGGGACAGAACAGGCGGTCTGTCCCAGACCTTCATGGGGAAAGGTTTGTCTCCAGAGGGGGAGACTAGCACCTGGGACAGCACAGTGCTGGGCAGGCCTGGGGGAGCAGAAGGGAACTCCAGCCCGGTGTCTGCCAGACTGCAGGCCCTGAGGGGAAGGGCCTAGCCGGTGCAAGGGGCCGAAGGGGAAGCGGCCCAGGGATGTGGACAGACGGAGGGGAGAGGAGGACCGAGGCTGCCGCCAGAGGGTCCCTGGGCCGGGATCCAGAGTAGAGGGCGGGCCTGGGTCCCCCCACTTCTCCCTTTGCAGTACACCCAGCCATCCTCCGTAGGGAGCGGCCATTATAGACTACACCAGATCCCTGACAAGAGGAATTAGACTTTGGGGTGTGTGTGGTTGGACATGGTGGCTGGGGCATACAGAAACTGCTGATCAACATCCCCCCCCCCCCCCCCCCCCCCGGAAGGAGGTGTGGATGGACTAAGGGGCACTGCCGGAGGGCAGTGGTCCTGAAGAGGATGCCGCGAGCTGGTGAGCGACGCGGGCTCAGACGCCAACCAAGGGCGAAATGACTGATGGGACACCACCAGGAGGGGGCACTCCACTGGACAGAGCTAATTCCCAGAGACAACCAGCAGGAGGCGCCAGGTGGTGAGTCCCAACCTTGTCACAGGAGTTCTGTTCCAAACGGTAGAGGGTTGCTGGCTGAACATTCTCCATGAAGGACCCTCCACTGGAATTCACTCCTCTCTTTTCCCAGCCTGGATACAGAGTATTGACCTCTAGGGTACCCATTTATTTTCTTAGGGCCAGATCCTGCCATGCTGACTTGCACTGAGCAGCATCTTTCTTCATAAATAGTCTCACTGAATTCAGTGGGACAACTCATTGAATTGTAGGAATAAGGGTGGTAGAATCTGACCTTGGACGAAGACTGAAATGTAGGAGGGCTAGATTCAACAGAGGTTGTGTATGCTTTTCCTCTGGTAATTCACTGGGGTGTGTGCTGGGAAGTGGTTCTGGATTAGTTACTTGCAGGGGCTAGACCCTGGAACAGGCCTTTTTAGATATTCAAAAATCAAATGAAATAACCTCAAAATGCAAGTTTATTTGGCTACAATTGAAGTGTCCTTGGTCTCTACTCATTCACTAGGGAATATCCACACTGATGCACTATTACTTTGGATACAAGTTGGAAGTAGCATCTTCAAATAAAAGCTTTTTTTTTTCCTGACTAAAATGTAACTCTTGTGGTGTGGAACACCAACACACAATATGCTGAAATGTTACATTGTGCAATGGTATTCTGTGTTCTAGTACAAGTAAGGAATACAATTGTTAAGTGGACAAACCAGCAGAAAGTTTCACCATGACATGGGTTTGATGGCATCTGAACTGTTGCCAGGGAAGCCAGCACATTTGTATTCCTTGTCACTGCTACCAACAGTAAAAAGATCCTCCGGTCCCAAAGCTCCAATTTATAAGAACTTGCTATCCAGTATTTTGAAGGAGAAGTGTTCCTAAAACACATGTATAGCTGGTGATCATGGAAACGAATGACTGATGACACTGTCAGAACTGTTTGAAATCCGTGCATCCAAACAAGTTTAACCTTGCAAGGTTGTTTGCTTGGGACTTTGCGTGCCCCTACTGGACAGAACACAAGAGAACAAAACTGGGGCAAAACTTGCTGTGAAGGTACATGGGTGAGAATGATGTATAGGGTATCCTCCCATCCCCCCTACTGTAACTACCTTTATCCCCCTCCCCAAATTGTCTGGCCTGGACATGGGCGGTGGGTTAAACTTCCCCTGGGTAAGGTGAGCTCCTTGTCCTGCCTCTTCTGCCCACAGCCCCACCCACACTCTACCTCTGCTCTGCCCCAGGCCCTGCCACCACTCACCTCTGAAATTCCCCCTCTGCTCAGCTCCTCCTCCGCCCACCTGCTGCTCGCCTCCTCAACCCCCCCCGCCAGATCCTTTCCCCTCCTGCCACAAGACTCCCACCACCACCTGCTGTGCAGCTGCCCCCCCCCCCATGACACCCTCTCCCCTTTTCACCTTAAAGCACTAATAACATTCCCCAAGGGAACTGAACAGGTATAGCTCAGTGGCCAGATAGATTCTCCTCGGAGTTCGGTGTATGCGGTATAGAGAGAGACGAAAAGCCAGGCTACCTGCGCCAACCTGAAACCTAATCTCTCCTTTTGAGAAAGTGCTTGTCAGTGACAGCCTGCATTAAGGCAGGCGGTAGTTTAATCACCTTTCTTATACAGAATTCCCTGCCAGAGTCGTTTACTTAGACAAACCCTAAGGCTTGTCTACACCACGCAGCTTTTAGCGACAAGGCTATGTCGACACAGCCTTGTTCTTAAAAGTCAGCATGTGTAAATGTAAATTTTGTCAGTACTTTGTTGGCACTTTTGCGGACAAAATACTTCCAGCCCCACGAGCGGCGCTGGCTTTGTCGGCAGGAGCCGCGTTCACACTGCCACTTGCGTCTGCAAAACTTTTGTCTTTCGCGGTGGGGCTTTTTTAAGTACCCGTGAAAGACAAAAGTTTTGTTGACAACTCCCCAGGGTAGACAAGCCCTTAAACTGGGTTTGAATAAAATGACTAGATCAAGAAATAAACTCACTGGCTTTGTCAGCTCCTCCTTGAGCCAGGTTAATAGTTACTACTTTTGAGTACAGAGAATAACTGAAGAATTGTCATTTGGAAACTGTTTTAAACCCCAATAACACATTTTCCTACAATATAAAAGCAGCTGAATGTGGCCAAAGGCTTCCTGGGCATTGGTGAATGCATGTTAAATGGCTCCATTACCACTTCAATGGCTCTTTAACAGTTTCAGCGATCTCTGCTACTGGTTCTCTGGAGGGCTTTTTCACTATGTAAAGTTACTCAGGGACCCCATCCACTCGCCTCCCCACTCCCCCTGTCTGTCACTGACTCCCTGCTCGCATTCTCACGCCCCACACCTGTGGGGAGGGGGGGTGAGGAGATACATGGTTGGCAGCTCCCGGGACCTCCAAGGTGGGAAGGGGATGGGGTGGAGGAGAGGAGGAAGATTCATCCCAGGCAGCAGTAGCAAGCTGTGGGAGGCTCGGGGAAGAGTCAGAGCAGGGAGGGGAGAAGGCAGGAGTTGGGGGGGGCCCACCACGTCCCAGGTGTTGGGCAGCAGGGACGGCTGTGCTAGGGGAGGCAATGCCTCCCCTTGCCTATTATACCCATGGGCCTTGAGTCTCCACCCCTTGACACCACATTCACACCGATGTAACTCCACAGACTTCCATAGGGTAACTTCTAATTTATAGCAGTCCAAATGAGCCTAGAATCAAACCCACTATGTGGTCCACAGGCCATGAGGAAAAAGAGTGAGCGGCTAAGGAGCCAGGCCATAGTTGTGCTGTAGAGTATGTCCTCTGGGAAGTATCGAGATGCCCCACTTCCTATGTACTCTAGATGCAGTCTTTCATTTCCTGGGACACTTCCTGCAGGGGCAGAAACAAAGAAGCTCAGAGCAGGGCAGTCATAGGCTGCAGCCAGGGGTGCTGGAAGCGGGGCCTTGGGGGAAGGGGTGGGGTGAGGGCACAGGGAGAAGGGTCAGTGTGGGGGTGGGGCCTCAGGGGGAATGGGTGCCTGTGGGGGCCCCCTCCCCACATTCTCAGGGCGCTTCCTCTGCTCCTGGCTGCAGCTGCACAGAGCAGTAGGAAATTTGTTACTTTTATTCTGTGCATCTTACTGACAACGGCCTGCCTGTCAGTAAGATACTACAGTAGAACTGCAGAGTTATGAACACCTCGGGAATGGAGGTTGTTCATAACTCTGAAATGTTCATAAGCCTGCGCCTGAACAAAACATTATGGTTCTTCCAAAAGTTTACAACTGAATATTGACTTAATACAGCTTTGAACTTTTACCATGCAGAAGAAAAATGTTGCTTTTAACCATCCTAATTTAAATGAAACAAGCACAGAAATAGTTTCCTTACCTTGTCAAATCTTTTTTTTAAACTTTCCCTTTATTGTCTTTGTTTACCACAGTACTGTGCTATATTTGCTTTTTTATATATATATTTTTTGTCTCTGCTTCTGTCTGATTTGAGTACTTCTGATTCCAAATGAGGTGAGTGGTTGACCGGTCAGTTTGTAACTCTGGTGTCTGGAACTCTGAGGTTCTACGGTACATGGTACCAGAAGTGGAAGGCAAAGCAGGCTGGAACACCCAGTGAGAGGTAACCTTGCAATGGTTACTACAGATCCTGGGCAACTGCACATACACCTCTACCCTGATATAATGCGACCCGATATAACATGAATTCGGCTATAACACGGTAAAGCAGCGCTCTGGGGGGGCGGGGCTGCACACTCCAGCGGATCAAAGCAAGTTCAATATAACGCAGTTTCACCTATCACGCAGTAAGATTTTTTTTTTTTTTTTTTGGCTCCTGAGGACAAGCGTTATATCTGGGTAGAGGTGTACCTCCCGCTCCAGCGCTGAGAACCAGGGGAAATGCTAAATATGCCTTGAAAAGGTTCAGATAACAATTTGAACTATATATAAAAGCCTTGGGGGCAAATAAACTGGAGGATGAGCAAAAGATTGCTTTGCTCTTAAGAGGGGTAGGCACAGAAGCCCAACATATTCAATGCATTCTAAACAGATTGGGATGGGGAGAGAGAAGAAAGCTTTGCAGAAGTAATGAAAACATTTGAGGATCATTGTGTCCCTAGGAAAAAATGTTACTTATATGAGAGATTTTCAGGATGAGAACACAGAATGAAGGGGAAACAATAGAGGAGTCTGTCACAGACTTAAAACCAAAAAGTCACTCCTGTGGATTTGGTGTATGAAAAGACTCTCTCATTAAAGACCAGATTGTCGTGGGGTGTAACAATAAAAAATCTGTGAATGGTTACTAAGGGAGATGGATCCGATACTAGAAAGAGCAATGTGTCTATACCGAGCAGAAGAACAAATGGAAACACAAATAAAAAGCCTGGAGAAAGGCACACAGCAGATGATTGTGAGTACTATAGTTAACCAGCTTGGGAAAAGCTCACAGAAATTAAATTGGCCAAGGCCAGAAACATGGAAAGTAGGAAACCATACCAGCAATGTGGCAACCTGCATGAATATAGGAATGCCCAACATTCCGGCAAATACGTAGAAACGGCAATAAACCCAAGCATTATGCTAAAATGTGTGAGCGAGCAGGAAAGGGCAGGTATTAAGTGTAGACAGGGATTCCTCAAACAGAGGAAAAGCTGCTCTTCTGCACAATAATGGAGGAGGCTGACAACTCAGAAGATTGGCTAATTTAAATGTGCATCAAAAGACACTTATGTGATGTACAAGATAGACCGTGGGGTGCATGTAAAAGTGGAAGAGTCAAAAGTGTCTGGGAAAGAGTATAACGGAGGAACGATTCCTGTTTTGGGGGAGTACACACTGACACTTAAATACAAAAGGAAAAGGATAAAACAAGTGTTTGTGGTGGTACAGAGAGGCAAGCAACCAGTCTTGGGCCTACACACGTTAAGATGATGTCACAGGGTGGCACTGGCCCTTTAAGAAGGAGCAAGGTCAGCGCACCTGTGATTCATCAGCTCACTCCAACTGGGTTTAAAAGAGAGGACCTAAGCCCTAGAAAGGGAGACTTGGTGAACTGGAGTCAGAGACTGCAGGAGACAGTCAGGAAGAGGGAAGTTGCCAGGAAGGTCCTGTGGTGGATCTTGGAGGAAGGCAGGAGAGCAGGGGTTTGATGGCTGACTTCCCTGAGCCGGGGATGGAGAGCTGGAGGGCACTGAAGACAAGAGAGCAGCAGAGGTAGTTGCTTGTTGTTGCCTATGCTGGAAAGCCAAAGCTGAGGGCCAGGGAGGGCTCAAGGCAGGGGAGCAGCAGGGGGGCTTATATTCTGAAATATGCTGGAGAGCTGGACCCAGGGGAACAGTGAGGGATGCTCCCCTGATCAGGATGATTTCCCAGTAGAGAGGCTGGGGGTGGGGTGAAGGTTTCCTGCTGGGAATAGCAGGTTGCACTCCAGCTGGAAAGGGTGGGGTCTCTGCCGGCAGAGGGACAGAAGACTGCCAACAAAGAGTCTGGGCGCTATGTGTTACCTCAATGGATGAGATGTCTTGGGCTTTTAAGGACTACTTGCACTGGGGTGAAAATGGACTATGTTTTGGGACTTAGGTTTTGGACGGTTGGCACACAGCTTTTGTAATAAATGAACCCCAAGAATGGGTATTATTGTTGAGGCAAGAGAGGATGCTGTGAAGTCCTGAGAGGGGAAAGTGAGGCAGGTACACCAGGCATACTGCAGCCTGCCTCAGAAAAGCACTCTAGTTGGGGCTGCCATATGATAGAGGTATACCACATAGAACCAGGTAGAAAGTATTAATAGCAACATGTGAAGAGGTATTCACAGGAAATGGGTGCCTCCCAGTAACGTACAAGCTACAGTTAAGAGAGAATGCAGAACCCTGTGGTACACACTGCGCAAAAAGTTCCACAAGCCTTAAAGGGGCTAAAAGAAGAACTGGAAAACATGAGAGCAAGTGGTATCCTTCAGAGAATAGAAGAACCAGCAGCAGAGTCACTCCTTTGTAACTGTAGAGAAGAAAGGAGGATGGCTGTGGCTGTGTATGGATCCTAAGGAGTTGAACATAGAAAAGAGAATCCTTCCACTTGCCCACAAGAAGTGAACTGTTCCCTGAGATGTCAGGGGCCCAATTTTTCAGCACTGTCTGGATTCTGGCAAATCCCTGGGGACACTGAAAAGCTCCAGGGTCTGCACTTTCAACACACCATTTGGTGGATACTACTTCCCAAGACTGCCTTTTGGAATACGTTTGGCTCCAGAAGTATTTCACTGTCTAATGAGCCAGATGCTAGAGTGTCTAGCAGGTATGAAAGCATACACGGATGACATGATAATTTGGGGCAGCACTGCCACCTTACATCAGGAATGACTGAGGAGAGTACTGGAAATCGCAAGAACTAATAACATGAAAATGAATAAAGCTAAATGTCCATTTCAAACATACTTGGAAATAACACACTTGGGAGAGAGGCTGACCTCCAAGAGGATTTTGCCCAGTGAATCAAAGATTCAAGCAAAACTGAACATGTTGAGACTGTAAGATTAAAAGGGAATTCAAAGGCTGCTAGGCATATTGAATTATGTCAGCAAATTCATACCTAACTCTACAACTCACCTAAAACGACGTCTCCACAAGATCACTGCATGGGCATGGATTCTAGAGCATGAGAGTACAATGATTTAAAGCACATTCTGACATCAGCTTCATGCTGCAATTTTTTGTCCCACTGAGACACATCAAACTCCCCGCAGATTTCCAAAAGGAGGACCGGGAGCAATACTGTTACAGTGTCATGGAACTGTTTGGTTGCCAGTCTCATGCATTTAGGGCCATGAGAGATGCAGAGAAGTTGTATGCCCAAATTGAAAAAGAAACAGTAGGTCTGGCGTATGGATGTACAAGATTTCATGATTTTTTTTCCTCTGGGCTCCTAGCTTCAAAGCAGAAACTGACGACAGACCACTGAATGCAATATACAAAAAAGGACTCGATGAAGCACCAAGTATAGAGTGGCTACTTTTGAAAATACAGAAGTATGATTTGACCCTGGAGTTCCAACCTGGATGCTACTTAATAATGGGAGACATTACGCTCAAAAGTATATGCTCTATCTGACAATAGACAACTTGATAATCTGGAACAAACAGTAAACATACATGTTAACATGATGAAAATGTCCTGTATCTCCAGGTTTAGGGGATGAATTGGAGTCCGATGAAATGCTACAAACAGTGATACAAGTGATAAGTAAAGGAGGGGAAAATCAAAACTTCCCATCTGCATATTCCTACTATAAAAATGAGCTCCTGAGAATGACCAAATCAAAAAAAGAGAGAAAAGTTGTATTCTGGCCACAGATGAATAATGAAATCAAAGAAATGGTGAGCAGGTACTGAATGTGTCAGAAGTACAGGGATTCCCAGCAGAAAGAACCAGTGATATTGCACAAACTTGTCATTCCATGGGACAAAGTTGGAATTGATCTGTTCAACCTGGTTAGACGTAATCACCTGGTTACAATGGGATACTTTACAAATTTCCCAGAAGTCATTGCTGTGGTATCTTTCTTGAAGATACCACAGCAGCAACAGTCAAGCACATTAAATCTGTATTTGCAGGTCATGGAATTACAGGAACAATAATAATTGACAGTGGACCACAGTTCAAGATTACGGAATTCTTGGACTTTACTAAAATGTACAACTTTTATCATGAGACATCTATTCCCAGATATCCTCAAACCAAGGGGTTAACTGAATGTGGAATACGTATAGTGAAGAACTTTCTCAAAAAAGCAATGATTGGAAGCAAAGATGCTATTTAGCACTACTCAGTTACAGAGCTAAACCACAGCAATGTGGAAAGTCACCTGCTGCACTCTTCTACAGCAGACATATAAATACTCGATTACCAGATATGGGACAAAACCAAAGGATGACTAAGAAGTCTATGAGAGTGAGGAAAGGACAATCAGATAAAATAGTACAAGATGAAGCTGCAAGACCTCTTCCACAGTTAATGAACAAAAACTTGTTGAGAATTTGGCAAGGTGGGCACTGGCCAGTCAAAGCTACGGTGATCTGAGACACCTCCCTCTTGCTCAGTGATAATGGAGACAAAAATCTTACAAAGAAATGGTAAGCGATCTGCTCAAGATACCTGACAGCTTGGCTGAGATGAGTGAAGTGAGAGCAGACATACAAGTTGAAAACAATTCACAAACTGCCCCTGTTATTGGCCATGAGACTGAGGAGTCTATTGCAGACAAGGATTTGACTAAAGAGGGTTTGCGGTACAGCAGATGGGGAAGATTGTTGAAATGCCTTAAGATGGTGGTTTTCAACATGTGGTCCGCAGACCCCTGGGTGTCCCCAGACTATGTCTAAGATTTCCAAAGGGGGCCGCACCTCCATTCAAAATTTTTTAGGGGCCCGCAAAAGAAAAAAAGGTTGAAAACCACTGCCCTCAGACACTGATCAAGACATGTTAGGATTGTGTTTAAGCAACCTGAAGAGCTAAGTCAGAGGCTGTATTTGTAAATAGTTTAATAGTGTCTTAGTTCAGTCAGGAAATTTTAAAAGTGGGATGATGTCCTCCAGAAAGTGCAGAGATGCATTTCCATGCTCTCTGTACACTCTAGAGGCAGTCTTTTGGTTTCCTGGAACACTTCCTGTTGTGGCAAAAATAAAGAAGCCCAGGTGTAGGACAGGGCAGCCACAGGCTGAAATACACACAAGTATATGAACAGAACAAAACTTCCCAATAAAGAGTTTATCCCGACACTGCTCTGCTCATCAGTAAGTTATGACAATAGCTGCTTTGTACAATATACTCCCTCTACCCCATGTAGACTAAAATCCATGAAAGGGGTTACTATTTATTGCTGAGCACTGACTTCCCCTCTCCAGTGATGGGCTCACAGAGAGCAGGCACTGGTCAGGTGTCAAGGCATCCTCTTACTCCCCTGTGTCAGTTGCCAGTATTGTGGGTAGCAGCAGGGCCGGCTCTAACTTTTTTGCCGCCCCAAGCAAAAAAAAAAGCGCCGCCCCGTCGAAACACCCCCCCCCAAGCGCCGTGCCACGCCGCTGAAACAAAAACAACCCACCCCCCCAGCGCCGCCCCGCCAAACCAAAAAAAACCAAACCAAAAAAAAAATAGAAAAAATAGAACCCGAGCGCCCTCCGTCACCCCAAGATTGGCCGCCCCTTACAAGGTGCCACCCTAAGCACGTGCTTGGTCTGTTGGTGCCTGGAGCCGGCCCTGGGTAGCAGTGCTTGGGGCGAGGGGGGTAGACAGCCTCTGCAAAGCTGCTGCTTCTCCTATGGGTTAAGTGGTGGCGACCGGCAACAAATTCAAATGAGGGTGAAATAATATTTCTTAGGACAGTGGATGCAGATGACCACTGGATCATTCAGCTCCAGAGGCACAAGTCTGCTGTGTCACAGATGGAATGTATCCATGCCGATGCAGAAATAGCATTTATTTCCCTCTAGAATGCAGTTTAAAGTTCATTGATTGGTTTTGATGGTGCCCAGGATTTCTTGGATTTAAAAACTGGCGGCTGCATATGAGAAGGAAGATAAACTGCATTAACTGGTTGTTAATATTCTACTGTAATACAGAACACACTCCATGCTGAAGTGTATATTGTGCACTTTAAATGGGAGACTTCAGAAAAGAGAACAAAAACAATAATAGTTTCCTTTGAATTGTTCAGAGAATTGTATCCATATGGCCATTGTCTCATTATAAATAAATGATATAAATATTTATTAAAGTGTTAAATAAAGACGGCAGCTTTGCTGGATTCCATTATGGGGGCGGGGAGGGCAGGGGGACAAAAGCCCATGTTTGAGGTTGACAACCCAAGAATAGTAAGGAACAATTTTCCTCACTGGTGAAACTTACCATAGAGGAGACAGCCACGACAAGGCATTCCATACCTCTTAAATTGCAAGGGGCAAGATGGATGTTGGTGAAGGAGGGTGTGAAGCTGGTGGTGCATGAGGTTTGTGCACCAAGGAGTGAGTCTCTGCATAGGCTGGTGTGGAGAGAGGCAATGAGGGCTGTGCAGGGATAGACCAGGTGTTTAGATTCCCTGGTCCTACCATACCATGACTGGTGTATGGGGAGGATCTTGGACTACCACAGTGGGGCCTGTGCTGCAGCCTTGCACCCTGACACCAATGGGAATAGTTGTGGTGGATTATTCTGGCTTCAGGCCAGGAGGGTGAATTTCACCCTAGATGAATTAAGAGCAAGAGTCTTGCTCCAGCTCTCATCCATATGTAAAAGGGCTAGCAGCAAAAGAAATCTAGGAGGACAGTATTTATAGAGCTAATGAAAAGGTGATTAATGTACAGATTCAATGTGGTCAGGTGGTCTTGAGCACAAGACAGAGAGCCAGGTACTCCTGAGTTCTAATCCTGGCTCTGTCACTGATTTGCTTTGTGCATTTGGCCATGTTATTTTCATAGCATTTTTTAAAAAGGGATTCCCAACTTGAGATCCTTTGGTCCAACTCTCAAAAGTGATGAGTACCCACAGCTCCTCCAGAAGCTAAAGGCAGCTACAGATGTTCAGTGCCTCTGAAAACCAAGTCCCCTGCACCTGGAAGTTGTGTGCCCAAAATGAAAGGCAGCTTTTGAAAATGCTTAGTTTATCTTCTCTGTGATCCCCATTGACTTCAATGGGACCAAGAGGTGATGGCTGTATCTCAGTATAGGGATAATACTATACTTGGTGTGCATGCAAGACCCTGCTGGTCATCAAGTTTATACAATTTGGAGAGATTTCTTGTATATGTAATAATGGTGCAAACTTTTAAATTGTAACTGGTGGCATTGCAAGATTGGTAAGATTACTTAATGCTTGTAAAGTACTATGTAAGTGCTAAGTATTATTGTGATGGGAGTTTGAGAAAATTTCTCTTATTGCATAAAAAACAGAGGAGGAACTTGTAAAAATTCTCCCCCTTTTCTGAACATCTCCCAAAATAAAATACTGAATAAATGAAAATACATAAAGCATTAGTTGCATGCATGATAAAACAGAACACAGAATTTTTTTTTACAGCAGGAGGCATTGACAATTACTCTAGAGATCATCAGTAAAATTATTACAAATTTATAAAAGGCAGTGCAGAGGCAGGTAATTTATCTGAGAATGTTCCCATACTCTAAAGTCTCAAAATGCAATATAACCGGAAACAAACAAATAAAGGCTTTCACAGGAAAAATACGGTCACTGGAACCAAGTTTTGATTGATTTGCATTGGAAAATGAATCCAAATGATATTACAGTCTTCACATTTTAATTCCTCTTAAATAAAACTATTTTCTTTGTAATAAAATTCTAAGGCCCAGACTTTATGAGCGATGGAAAATCAGTTATCTGTCTCAAGTGCTTTGCATGAAATAGTAACACAAATTACAAATAAAACCAATTTTGAAAAAATATCCTTAGCCAGTTATCTTTAGGAATAAAAACATAGGGCCAGATCTTAGCTGGTATAAATCAGCATAGCTGTATGGTCTTCAGCTCAGATTGGCTGAGGATCTGGCCTATAATATCAAGGTGTCTTTCACAAACTTTAAATAACCCATCATTGGCCTTGAATGTATCATTATGTAGCTTTTCCCCCCCAAGTACAATATACTTGAGAGGGAAAAAAAATCAATGTGGATTAATGTTCCCAGCCTTCACTATGCTTCATAGTGGCTGTCACTAAAAGTAACAAGGCAACAAGGCCCTGAGGTTGAGGGGATGACAGAGTAAGCTTCTTAGGTCTGTTAAGGATTTAGTAAATTGACTGATTCTCCATGATGATCCAGTTTTTCTCTTCCTCTTTCTTTCAGAAAGAGCCCATCAGCACAGATTTTTTTCAAGGTATTTAAATTATCTTAATGTAATTTGTTTTGTTAATTTCTAATCTTTTTTCTTCTGTCCCCCCCCAATAAGTGCATTAAATACTTATGAAAGTGAGAGATTTAAAACACCGGACCTGATCATCCACTACTTTGCACCCTCATAAAGTCAGTGCTCCCATTCCGATGTGGTACAGTTTTACATACCCTCAGCACAGGGATAAACGATGACGCATGAGGCAAGGTGGTGGAGAAATAGCCCCACTAGCCTGAGCCAGGCATATAGGACCAGATTCTGATCTCAGTTATACCAGAGTAAATCTGTTGAAACTCTTTTGACTTCACAAGTGTAATCAAGACCAGAATCTGACCCATTGTGAATATTTCAGCACAAGTGTTGTCAGTGAACCTCAGCCTGGACTTGCAATGCTATCACCAACTCACTCCTCCTCCAATTTAAATTGACAGTGCCAGTTGTGCCCAGTTGTTTGGGGGTTTTGCAATGGCCACAGATGGGGGCTTGGAAGAACTCCCTAAACTCATCTGAGATGAGTTACCCATCTGATTGCTGTAATATACTGTATAGTGCACCAGGAGCCAGCTGCCTCAGATAGGAAAGCATATTATGACCTGGTCCCTGATGAATTTATTATAAAAAATGTGGAGCTCTAGCACTGTCTTCCAGGAAAACTGCAAATTTGGGTTGGTGGAGGGTTAATTCCTTAATGAAGGGCTGAGTTTCCCATCTGCTGCTGGTGGGAGTGGGTCAGAAAATGCTGAATAACTAAACTACAGGTTCCAGGGATTTGCCAATAGGACAGGGGCAAATTGGCAATAGCTGATTATCTTCAACTAGCAATTGCTCAGTAGCCTCCCCCCTTCCCCTCCCTCCCCAACCTGCAACACACATTTAACCAGGTGCTTCAATCTGTCTTTATTGTAGATTTCATTCCGGGTTAAAATTTAAATTATTTGTTTTCACCAAGGAAACTAATGCATGTAGTCTGATAAAATCAAACCAATTTTACCTATGGTACATCTGACACTTTTTAAATTGGGCTGTCTCATGGACCTTAATCTCACCATTCCCTCCCCCTACCGTTTAAGCAATGAGATTAGCACAAGGAAGGAAAATGGACTCTCCTTGTCCAAGTGAACAAACTTGGCTGAGAATCCTTTAAAAGCACTTTGGTTTTCTACATCTCACTTTTCTGGCATCAAAAAGCCCGACCTAGTTACAGGGGAGGTGTCCTGCTCTTAATTGTGTTTCTAGAAATATAAATGTGCCTGGTGCTTTTATAGCCAAAGACAGAGTTGAACCTGGGGAGCTTTTAATGAATGGGACTATGTGCATGAGTAAGGATTACTCCTTTGAGTAAAGGATTTAGGAACAAGGTTTTAGGTGAGAAGATGCACACTAATTTGGAGGCAAAAAGAAGACCGGGAGATGATAAGATCAGGCATAGCTTGAATGTGTAATGCATGCTGCATGTGTACGATATGGATAATTTTGGTGAAGGTAAGAAGGCCACCCCAATAGTAGACTCATAGAATATCAGGGTTGGAAGGGACCTCAGGAGGTCATCTAGTCCAAACATAATTCCATTTCCATCAGAGGTAGTAGATGAAATCCTGTCCCCATTGAAGTCCAAGGCAAAACTCCCATTGACTTCATTGGCGCTAGGGTTTCACCCCGTATGTTTGAGGATCTCAACCTTGAGTTTGAAAGCTGTTTTCTGATGTTACAGATGTAGCATTGTTTATTGCTTTCACTTCTGAATTGTGCAACACTTCTGCTCGCATATTTGTCTGTGTGCCCTGATCCTTCCGAGTCTACACATACACACATGTAGAACATTATAGTAAAATTGTGGGTAAGGCTTTACAGGATCAGAGCTTTAGCAACTGAAAATTTCCTAATAGATTCTCATATATTGTTGGGCTGGAAGGTGTTAATGACTGCCATCAAGTATGTCTTTCATCTATAGATCAATATCAATCACAGACCTGTTAAAGTCTATTGGGGTACTAACCAAATTTCATTCAGGTTAAATGGAAGGTGTATTTAAATGCCACTTTGAATCATGTTAGCTGAAGCAATAGGAAGCCACTGAACTGCAGAGCAAAGCTTCTCAGCTCTGTTATCCGGACAGACCCAGCTGAGTTTGATACCTATAAGCCTTTTCTACTTGGGAGCATGTGCCAGTATAAGTTTTCAGTGACCCAGCATCTTAAAAACAAAGTATTTATTCTTTTGCCCAAAAGTACAAAGTACACAGAACTGAGGGTCAACATAACAAAAAATCCTATATGTATATTTACTACACCTCATCCTTTCCTTGCAAGCATTTGACACTGCCTGGCCAGCCTCCCCTCCTTCCTGATTATTTTTAAGGTTTAGGATCCCCTTTGACCATAGGGCTAGCCTTGGGAGGAGTAAATTCTTCTTAGCCTGGATGGAGATAGGTAGGGGGTATTCCCCAATAAGCCACCGCTCTACTGTTTCCTGGAGGGCTTTTATTGGTATTTAGCCTTTTCTCCTTCGTTCCTTTAACTCTATGCATTCAGGAAGGAGAATATCTCTCACAACCCGAGGAGCACATAATATTTATAAAAAATACTACTACTAACTCCCTCATTCTCCACAAATGTACTATAGCATTTTAGTCTTTTTGGATCAAAAATAGATACAAAGGATTCTGGGATAGGGGCCACAAGGAAACAAACTGGGGTGGTTTGGGGGTCACAGATGGAAAAAGTTGAACATTCCTATCCTCTGGGAACCTTCCAGCAGGGAACATAATTCCTCTGTGATGTGGGCTTAGGAAGTGCTGTCATGCTCTTTGTTTCATAAGAGATGCTGTAGGGTGTGAGTCAGTTGGGATAATTGCGTGAGAACAATATTCTGTTTCAGGCAGCAACACATCATTGCCCACCAAATAGGTTTACTCTTTATTTTAAATTTTAGTCTTGTTTATCTGTAAATTTAAGAACATCTTGTTCACTATGACGTAGTCACAGATGTGTCCTGGTACAATAACTCGAAAAGCCAAGTGGGAAGAGTTGGCATATATATCCGTTGAGCCACATAATTTTTGTACTGTTGTCATCACTGCAAACTTTTACCAGTTGTGAATATTAAGACATTCCATCAAAATAACATCTGTGGGAAAATACTGTCTAAATCAAACTGCAGACTTTTCACTTGGTACCAACTTTTCTATCCAGTCTGCTCTTCCCACTAAGATGCATTAGTCACAGAACCACCTATAGCTATTATGGTATAAATATATATAGAACATTACGTGACAGATCTCTCCATCTTATGCTCTAACTAGTGATGGATAAGCAGCAAATAGCCGGGATAAAGAACCCCATATCTGTAATGCTAGGTTAAAACTCGTGCAAGAATAGGTGGTCGTATGACCATAGTAAGGAATCACAGAAAGGGCTACTTTCATTTAGCCCTGAACACGAAAGTTTGCTTGAAATAAGGAAACTATCATCCTTAAAGGTACATTCCCCCCCATTTTGCTGTAGCAGGTTATAGACAGAAGCTCTGCTTTGCCAGGTGGGTTGGGGTGAATGGAAGTTAGCTGCTACTGGTCTTCCTTGCCATCTTCTCAGGTGTGGAGAGAAAAATGAACGGTCACGACTCTCTTCCTCATTGAGGCACAGCCCATGAGTGTTTTGTCCATTAATTACATTAAGCTCATCTGACCATCGGGCCCTCTACCAGGTGAGACAGGAGAGGATTTTGAACCAAACCATTCCAGAATTCAAAGAGGAGCTTGCAAGAATAACAGAAGCTGTGTGTGGGGATGGGGGAGGGAAGGAGCTAGGAAAATATATTTTAAAAAAATATTATGGTTCGATTTCTTGGGAGGGGAAAAAAAATCTACATATTGATTTCCAAACATCATGTTTCAATCTGTGCTTCTGGCTGCCTACTATTTTGCATCCCAGCCTCCTCTTCTGTGCCCCCTCTGTACACTACTATTCAACCCTCAGGCCCTGATGGTGTAAGCAATACAGGCAGATCCGATAGCCGTGTGCAACTTCCTTATGTAAGCCTCTGCCCACACGAACAGCTTGCAGGATCAGGACTATAGTGAGCATGTAGCCTTGGAGGGCATTAGCTCATTCAGTGAGTATTGACAACAACATGCTGTGCGCTGTTTTTTGTTTGACTCCCACCCCTCCGCACTTCTTGTAAAGAACATAGTCCCTGACCTACATCATTCACAATCTAAAATCTGATCCTCATCCCTGAAGTTGATTGGGGGGGGGAAGGGAAAATCAATCAGAGAAACATATTGGGGGGTGTGGCTCAGAGAAACAAGGGCTGTGAGCACTAGGGTGACCAAACAGCAAATGTGAAAAATCGGGATGGGGGTGGGGGGTAATAGGAGCCTATATAAGAAAAAAAACCCAAAAATCACGACTGTCCCTATAAAATCGGGACATCTGGTCACCCTAGTGAGCACTGAGCAGATAGTAAAGGAATTTTCATTACCAATTGGCAAGAAGGCTTGTGTTCTACTCCAGAAAGAAAAGCCTTAAAAGGCAGTGCTGTTTCTTTGTCATCCACTGTAGTGGTGCTATTTTGGGTCATTATTCCTCTCATACATATAAAATCTGAATAAAACTCCTGAACTGTATAAAGTATCGGTAAGAATTGACTTCAGTGCCCCAGAGAGGGACACTAAAGGCATAAGGACAAACATTTCATCTGGCAGTTTAGCCTTTTACTTAGCAGCTGCTTAGGTATTGGCAGAGCTGTATTGCAGGGATCTACAGACTAGGGTTTTTCATAAAATGGACTGGAAGGGACCGTGAGAGGCCATATTCTAGTCCAGCCGCCCCCCCCCCCTCACCCCGTGTTCTGCGACAGGGCCAAACATACACAGATCATCCCCTACAGCAGTTTGTCTAACCTGTTCTTAAAATCCTCCAAGGATGGGGATTCCACAATCTTCCTTAGCAACCTTTTTCAGTACTTAACTTCCTTTAAATTGGAAAGTTTTTTTCCTAATATCTAACCTAAATCTTCCTTGTTGCAGATTCAGTTGATTATTGCTTGTTCTATCCTCCAAGGACATGGAGAACAATTGATCACAGTCCTCTTTATGGTAGTCCTAACATATTTGAAGGCTGTTTTCAGGTCTCCCCCATCTTCTTTTCTCAAGACTAAACATGCCCAATTTTTTTTAAACCTCATAGGTCAGGTTCTCTAAACCTTTTATCATTTTTGTTGCTGTCCTCTGAATTCTCTCCAATTTCTCTGTATCTTTTTTTTAAAGTGTGGCACCCAAAACTGGACACAATACTCTCCAGGCTCGCTAGAGGCCTGTAGAGCAGGATAATTACCTCCCATGTCTTACCTACAACACTCCTATTAATACACCCCAGAATTATATTACCCCTTTTCTCAACTGCATCGCATTGTTGGCTCATATTGAATGTGTGATCTGCTATAGATCCCAGATCCTTTCTGCAGTACTATCGCCTAGCCAGTTATTCCTCATTTTGTATTTGGGCATTTGAGTTTTTCCTTCCTAAGTGTTGTACTTGGGTGAGTCCAAGACAAACCACCAAATCCTCTATAATATACTAACACAAATCTATACTCCTTGCTCTAACCACTAAACATCACTCCCTCATTTGGACACTTGAGGGGAAAAAAAGATGATTGCTGGTAAGATCAGATACATGTTTTGACTTGCTAATTTTGGTCATGTCTCTTTAAGTTCTCAAAATAATGTAAAGGCTTGATCCTATAGGTGCTTGCACCCATGAGGAGTCCCATTAAACGTGTAATCAGGGCCGAATTAAGGTCTAGATTGTGCAATGAAGTGGAACCACCTTAAAGGGGATATTTGGACCTTGGATCTGGGCATGTAGGAGTTGGTGGGGCTACTCACCAGCTTACTTCCTCCTTGGAGTAGCTGGAGGTGAGTGGAAACAGGCAGAGCCTTAGTTTCAACTCTTGTGATTCTTATTTTGAGTCTTGTGATCATTGGTGGTTTTTCTCAAAGCCTGGAATCAGGTGAGTACATGAGAATCTCCACCTTCATTTGGGGTGGGGAGGAGAAGGTAATCCCTCACAGTTACAAAGAAAAGCTGGAAAACCTGACCCTAATGGTTCAAAAACCAGAAGGCAAATAAAAAGGTCCTCAAACGTATTATTTAAAACATCCTGTGGTATTTTTTTTTTAAGCCAATGTCATGATTTCTTGTGCTGTTTTGAATGCTTGAGGTTGGGAACAGTGAACCTCTCTATTCCCAGTCCCCTGCAGGCAGTAATTACTGGTGCAGGCCTGCTGTGAATTACTTCCTCCAAATTCTTGAAGCAAGCGGAAAGCAGAGGAGGAATTGTGACTCAGAAGTATGTGTGTGTGAGTCACTGCCTCCTGTGGTGGTGCGGCTTACATGCCACCCCTTGCTTAGGGCAGTGCCTAAAGTCACAATCTATCCCGAAGGAATAGCTGAGTGTTTGCAAGGGATACAGTTTCTCTCACCCCTTCAAAAACAACACTATTCTTAGCTCAGAAAAAGAACTAACCATAGCCTAGCATTAAAATATACAGGCAAGTTACAACTGAAATGGAAACATCTCTTCCCTTCTTCTGTGTCTTCCTCAGTAACACTTATTTAAAAGAACTCTAACCCTTGGTCACGTCAGAACTCTGTGAATATATTCGGGAATGATCATCACATCACAGTGATGTTGCCTAAACAAGCAGGAAAAGCTTGAAGAGCAATGAGCACTTTGGTTTCACGTAGTCCTATAGCCTTTTATTAAAGCATTTGTCAGTCATGTTTTCAGAACTGAAATTCTAACAAGTAACTGGTGTTACTATTGTTTGTTGCTTTGATGTCAAATCTTTTATTTATTTATTTGGAATTCAGCCCAGAAGTGGATTACTGCTTTTCCATGTCCGGTCTTAAAATATTGGATTTAAGCTTTCAGAATGCAAATTAATCTAGATGTATTTGTAAATGGAGAAGACGTGCAGGTTTCTATTTTTATGACAGTCAAGCTAGTGGGCTAGAAACAGTGATGATAATGGAACCAAATATTTTTATTTACAAAAAAGAAATGGCAAGTCTTATTTTAGAGGTGCTGAGATGGGGAAGAAAGCTGTAATCAGCTTGTCATCTTTGTCTACCTCCATGGGGTGTTTGCTTAAAATCTACAAGCTGCTGAGTCAGGCAATCCCAGGCATGGAATGATCCTTGCTATAGGAGAACATGGTCAGTCAACTCTGTTGTCGTGTTTGGTTTAGCAGTGGAGCTGAAAGCTGAACATACGTCAAGTGAACAAGAGACTGGTTAGTTTCACTATTGCTATAGACTAGTGGGCAGCAGCAGCAAAACTGACAAACATGTCATTTCAGTCTGTAGCTGCCAGGGCTTCCACAGTCTGGCTCCATGGCAAACCTGCCTGATGGGCGGGTTGGGAGCCTGAAAGCACTGGGAGTGTCAGCTCTGAAGCTCCCAGGCAGAAGAGGAGATAAAGACCTGGTGGGCTGTCAAGGAGCTTGGAAGTCAGGGCTTCCTGACTCCTAGGCCAGTTGGCTCCCATTGGACAGTGCAGGCAGCGAGTTGGCTCAGGAGTCTGGAAGCTTTATGGTCCTTTACTTGCAGGCAGTTTGCCCGGGGGGAGGGGGCGGGGGGAGCAGAGGGAGGGCAGCTGGCTTCAGCAATGTTACTGAGCATGCTCTGTACAAGCCCACCAGCAAATCTGCGTGGATGTGAGACCCTGCATGCCTCTAGGGGGCTGCACTGGAGCTCTAGACCCAGGAAGCCCCAGTTCCCTAGGAGCCTGCCAGGAGGACCCGGGTGGGTGAGCTGACAGGAAACTGAGCAGGGATCCATCAGAAATTAGAATTGAACTGTTTCTGCAAAACGTTTTGATTTTGACAAATTGGGAAATTCCAATAGAAATAATGCTTTGCCAGAATTGTTTTGACCAGTTCTACTCACCGCATCACCCTGCCATGGAGTTGGTTGCAATTATACTCCTTTATTGTAGTTGCTAGAGGCCCTAACCAGGTCAGGGCCCCACAGTACTATGTACTGAACAGACGTATACTATAGTAAGGCAGTCCCTGCTCCAAATTGCTTGTGATCTTCGTATAAGGCAGGACATTTCAGTTGGGTCAGGGAATTAAATATAGGGAGGGACAGCAGGGGAATAGTAACAGGAGCATATTTTTTGCATGGATGCCTGCTAATATGTGGCTAGAAAAACTGTTGCTTGTATATTCCAAAATGACCTTGTGGCCTCTCTTTGGATATCAGAAGAAAGGGGAGTTAGGAATGGGAGCATTTGTTATAAAGATAATTTGAAAAAAACAATGTTAACATTTCTCCCAAAAGAAAGGATTTCGTGTTTTTAAATCCACACAAAGGCAAACTCTAATCTCAAAGCATTTTCATACTGTTGTCTATTTTAATAGCTCAAAGGAATAAATTGGGGCCAATGTTTTACATTTAGAAAATGTGCAATAGATATTGAGGATGACTTTCTTCTGGCTGCTTATCCTGATGGTCTAATTCCCTCACTTATGTGAATGGAAATACAGGTTTTATTTGAGGTGAGGTTTTAAGGTTATTGTGGGATAAGTAGCTATGCTGCTGAAAGAGGATATGGACTTTCTGTTTTCTGTACGCTGCACCTTTAAACATAGAAGTGTCTAAAAAACGCTTGATGATAGAAAAGCCTCCATTTGCCTTATATTAGCCACCTTCTTTTCTAATCCCTCTATTAAACTGCCTCCGCCATTTTTATATTTTAAGAGCATGATGTTGCATTTGTGTCTTATCCTGTTGCTTGTGCTCTGGAGAGGCACTGCTATAAAAATCATGTATTTATTTCCAGATTCTCAGTACATGGGGAGCTCCTCTTTGTGGAGTTTTCTTTTTACATTTTAGTAGAATGTTCTGGGTCAATAGCCCTAGGGTGAAATCCTGACCCTGTTGAAGTCAATAGGAGTTTTACAATTGGCTTCACTGGGGCCAGGATTTCACCCTGGAGTATAAACCACAGAATGGGCAGGCTTCTTCAATCTTCCACTGACTGCCTCTGTCACACTGTCTATTGGCTCACAACTGTGAGTGCCAATCTCAGGTCAGACTGTCAGAAAACTAGGCAAGCACCCCAAACATAATTCTATGATTAGATTTCACTAAGTCAGTAACAAATGTGAACTCCTGGATCACTATGCCAGTCTTACCATGGAGTCACAGACAGTCCCCGTAAGCTTTCTTGCCATCCAGACAAACTGGGCTTTGTGATAAAAGGTTATATAAACCAAAAATCAATCACATCACATTACATTACTCCCAATCCCAAAGCATCAGTCACTTACCCCAGATCAATTTAGTACTCTGAATCTTGCATCAAAGACAACACTGGCAGCCAATTCTCTAGTAAACTAAAGATTTATTAGCTAAGAAAAGAAATGAGTTATTGAAGTTAAAGCGGGTGAAATATAGTGAACAGATGAGTCAAATTTTGTATATCCAAAATGATAGCAGAGATGTAATAATCTGCTAGTTTCTCAAAAGTCTTTCAGGGTTACCCAGAATAACCCTGTTAGAATCCAAACAGTCAGAGATAAGGATTATTCCTTTGCATCAGTATTTATAGTTTCTGCTCCCAGAAAACAATCTGAATTGTCTTCACCCACGTGGGCCAGTGAATTTCTATTGTCGAACACAATGGCCCTTGCTTTGAAGTTAGCATTTCTAAGGCTCCAATTGTGTCTTATGGGTAATTTAATTACAGGGAAATACACACTGTAAAAGGTCAGGTAATAGCACACACCAATCCTTCATTAGTTTTCATGAAGTTTACACATCAAGTCCATTCTCATCTTAACACTAATGCACACTTTTGATCTAGGGTTAACTAGTTACAGGGATATACATAATGTAACACGGTAGCAATCAACTGGTTATAGATAAGTGAAGACAATACCATTAACATTTCCTTTGACCTAAACTAGCTAGGGTGACCAGATGTCCCGATTTTATAGGGACAGTCCTGATTTTTGGGTCTTTTTCTTACATAGGATCCTATTACCCCCCCACCCCCTGTCCCGATTTTTCACATTTGCTATCTGGTCACCCTAAAACTAACACACAAATTAATTGGCCTTATTTCACTACAATACCTTTTGATACTCATTTGATTTCTATTAGCATATGATTATTATGCAGCCCTGCCCTGAGCTGGCACCAGGGCAGATAACGTCACAGCCTCTACTATGACTTGCCATGGCCACCTCTAGGAGTGAGAGAGAAGTTGCATCTCCAAGCCCACTCTAGTTCTAAACTGCTTTCCTGTGGCTGCCAGCAGTGGGTTTTGTGACATGGCACCTATCCGCCAGGAAAGGGACTGAGATTTGGATGCTGATTACATTTGATCACTGTTGACCAAAACTGGATTCAGATATAGAACTCTTGAGAGATGGGAGGTGTGTGTGGGAAGCTATGTATCAAATTTCTGACTCCCTGAGCCCAAAATGGGTATTAATTTATAGTTCATGGAGATTCCTTAAGTCCTCCCTATGGGATCTTGTACATCAGTTAAGTTCCTGGTTTTCAGAGATGGTGAGTACTAGCAGCTCCAATTGACTTCAGCTGGAGCTGTGAGTGCTCAGGACCCCTGAAAACTGGACATTAAGCACCTCTATTCTGCGACGTTTGACTAACTTCGTGACTAAGGGTATGTCTGCACCACAATTAAAAACATGCAGCTGGCCCGTGCCGGCTGACTTGGTCTCATGGGGTTCAGGTTAAGGGGCTGGCGGTTTAATTGTAGTGTAGATGTTCGGGCTTGGGCTCTGGGACCCTCCCATCTCATAGGGTCCTAGAGACCAGGTCCAAGCCCGAACGTCTGTACCACAATTAAACAGCCCTTTAGCCCGAGCCCCGTGAGACCAAGTCAGCTGGCACGGGCCAGCCATGGGTGTCTAACGGCAGTGTAGAGAGACCCTAATCTAGCTCCCATTGCAGTCAAAGGGAACGTTTCACTGATCAGTGGGAGCTGGAACAGATCCTGCATGCACTTACCTCTCTGAATGATGGCCAATTTAATCTCAGAGTAGTAATGTTGCTTAACTCTGCAGTACAGTTTGCAACGTCTGCTAGGTTGTGTTTAACAATTAGTAATTTATTTAGCAGTTGATTGCTGGAGCCTAACTGTACATAAATAACAATGCTGTCCCACATTGGTAATTAGTGTGGTTAAAATTAGCACATTAAATACACACTTTGGTATTAACTGCCTTTTTCCTAGACATGGTCAATTACATCTTCAAAATGAAAGTGCCTTGCTGATTAACTGTCCAAAAGAAAGTCATTTTGAGGTCAAAGTCTGGTCTAATTTGACATCCAAATAGATTAAATGTTGCTCTTGTGTCAAATCCGCTTTTATAGGCAGAGTATTTTGTTAGAGTTTTGGCTATATCTGAATTACATTGTGTTCTTTTTGCTGGACCTGGGAAGTATTGAGATCACCTGTCCGGATGATCCGTGTCTGAGACACACTTGCCATTATCAACAGGAATGGAGCAAACCGCTCTTTACTTAACACAATTCCTTAATTGCTATGTTCAAAAGACTAAACGGTGGGGTGGGGCTACGTTATCAGATACAGCATGAGTTCTCTTCATTTGTTCTACATGTCCCAGTTTACAGTATCGATGCATTTTTAGATCTAAAAAAATCCAGAGCCAGAGTCATGATTCTGATTCATACTTCGGTTTGTACAGGATGCAGCTCTGATCTGGTTTCACAGTGGAACTTGCTCTATATATTACATTCACCAGCATGGGCCACAGAAAGATCTTTTCTTCAAGCAAAAAGGCCAGGTCTACACTATAGACCAGTAGTTCTCAACCTTTTGTACTGGTGACCCCTTTCACATAGGAAGCCTCTGAGTGCGACCCCCCCTTATAAATTAAAAACACTTTAAACACCATTATAAATGCTGGCAGCAAAGCAGGGTTTGGGGTGGAGACTGACAGCTCACGACCCCCCCCCATGTATACCCTCGTGACCCCCTGAGGGGTCCCGACCCCCAGTTTGAGAACCCCTGCTATAGACCTATGTCAATATCATTGTCATTCGGGGGTGTAAAATCCTGAGCGACGTAGTTATATTGACCTAACCCCCCATGTAGACAGCGCTATGTTGATGGGAGAGCTATTGTCTTTCGATGTGGAAGCATCTTCGCTAACACGCTACAGCGGTGCAGCTGCACTGGAGCTGTAGCGCTGTACGTGAAGAGAAAGCCCCAAGTCTCAGAAGCTTCCACAAATGTTTCTTATGTAAATGGGGGATGGTGTAGTAGGCATTCTTACCTTTCCACCCTTCCCCCACCCCAGCTCCAGCAACAGCCAAACAAGCAAAGCAAAAAGAAGACAATGCTGGAGCATGTCAGATGTATGTGGGAGGGAGTCTCACCTAGGTCCAATATGGGATCAGAGGGTGCCTTAGCTAACGGGTTCATTTCTTATGTCCTCCAAAGAAAGCTGTATTCCTTAGACATTTGTTCCGCCCTCTCACTAACAGTATTCTAGATGTCCATTTCTAATGTTAAACAGACAAGTGTGAAGCTCCCACTGTACCCAGAGTAGTGAGGCACCTCACCACCACCTGCCCTTAGCATGAGGAAGTCTTGTCTGTGCCTGCTTTGGATCACCAGCTCCCTGAAATGACCATCCTCTGGCAGCACAAGCACTGCCTTCCAGCCTCCACTGGCCTCCCTCTCTGTGTCCCGGTAGAGATAGGCATAGACCAACCCCCGAGTCATTTGAGCATTCCCTGTATTATCCAGCCCCACGTCCACTGGACACTCAGAGAATTACCAGGCCTACTCTCCCCAAAGGAACAGTACACACCAGTTAGTAAACTTCAACTCCGGAACACTACTTTGCTTAACACCACAGCACTTTAATGTATTTATAGTGAAAACAAGAATATGTTTATTATCAAAGAACAGAACTTCAAGTGAGAGTGAGTAACAATATTGGAAACAAATAGTTACATATAAAACAAAATCAAATAATACGCTTTCTAGAGACTAAACTTAACTACTGAGTTAACCTCTTATTCAAACAAGTTTACCTCACCCAAAATTCTCTCCAGTGTTTTCAACCAAGCCCAGCTGAGACTCCTCTTTCAAGAAGCAAACCTGCTATCTGTTTATTTCCTCAGTGAAGGATGCCAAGCTGTTGTCTTTGTCTCCCAAATATACTTGATGATCACCTGAAGATAGGGTAGTCCCAACTACCGCCCACCCACCAGCTACTTGCTTTTTCCTGTTACTTTTCTCTCTTTGAAGTTTTCACAATCCTTCATTAGCATTCAGTTCAGACTGGCTAGAGGAGACCCATTGTGAACTATACAATATGTAATTTACATATAAGCAGCCAGCTGGATAAACATTTCTTGTCTGGCAGGATCTGTTTTTCACCTTTGCTGGTGACCCGTCCCTAGACACAGACCTTAAGGACATAATTTTCAGTGTAGATACATAACTCCTTACACCACATCCACGTGTGCATTTCACAATGATATTGATGACCCTGTGACACTGGGTTTTACATGAGACCTCACTCTTTGTTGAACTAAAAATATACATACCAGACTCGGGAGATTCCTGTTACCCTTCTGCACCCCCTCTGTACACCTTGCCAGTTGGCACTAAGAGGTTCCTAGGTTACAGCAAGTCAGTCAGCCAAGGGAGATATTTACAAGGACTAAATGGCTTCAAAGACTAAGCCAGAGGTTTAAGACCTTAGGAATTTGTTGATGGATTCTAAAAGATGGAATTCCCCTACTGACAGGACAATCAGGTACTGTTTGTTCTTCAGTTTTTTTCCAAGTGAGCAATAGGTAGGTAAGTTGATCTTTCATCTGCACAGGGAAGATGCACAAGCTCTGGAATGGAGTAATTCTCCAAGAGGAAAATTCAGTGTTTCTCCCACAGAGATGAGAGAAACAATTCTGAAGAAGATCTTGCCATCCATGTGAAGAAGCTTACAAACCAGGCTTCTGTGATATTCTGTACACAGTGAAACCCAGGTAGCTGGGGGGAGACAGAAGGTGGAGGATGTCTTGGAGTATGGAAATCCTGAATCAAGTCACACAATCAGGTTAAAGTGCTAGGCCAGATGGACGGTGCGTGTGTGCACAGGTGTGGGGTTGGCTTTGATTTTTGGCAAAGACTGACCATTTTATTGTATTTATTGTAAATATTGCACCCTGAACATCCCAGGGAATCAAAAAGGCTTGAGGCACATACGTGGCCCAAAAGATTGCTTTGCCTTTGCTATTCCACCCGCTGAATCATTCTGCCTGCTTATGTTCTGCTTGAAAATCAACAGAACCATATAGACCGTGGAATTTTGCTATTACTTGCACTGTCATAAATCTGGAATAAATCCAATGAGTGTAGTGGAGTTACACTGGAGCAAATACAGATTAACTGGCAACATAATTTGATCCAATATATCATTATCATCTTTGCCTATGGAAGCACGTATGATATGCAGTGATTAATTTAAGAATCTGGTGTTCTCATATATCAAATATGTATAAGAACGGCCATACTGGGTCAGACCAAAGGTCCATCCACCCCAGTATCCTGTCTAATGACAGTGGCCAATGCCAGGTGCCCCAGAGGGAGTAAACTTAACAGGTAATGATCAAATGATCTCTCTCCTGCCATCCATCTCCACCCTCTGACAAACAGAGGCTAGGGACACTATTCCTTACCCATCCTGGCTAATAGCCATTAATGGACTTAACCTCCATGAATTTATCTAGTTCAGTGGTTCCAAACTTGTTCCGCCACTTGTGCAGGGAAAGCCCCTGGCAGACCGGGCTGGTTTGTTTACCTGCCACGTCCGCAGGTTCGGCCGATCGCGGCTCCCAATGGCTGCGGTTCGCTGCTCCAGGCCAATGGGATCTGTTGGAAGCGGCGCGGGCCAAGGGATGTACTGGCCGCCACTGATCTAGTTCTCTTTTAAAATCTGTTATAATCCTAGCCTTCACAATCTCCTCAGGCAAGGAGTTCCACAGGTTGACTGTGTGCTGTGTGAAGAACTTCCTTTTATTTGTTTTAAATATTTAAACACATGCATCAGTCACTTGTTTACCTCTGTACCATGTTGGGATCTTAATGGAAACTGATTCAAACATCTTCCAATGAATTTTGTTCTCTTTACCAATGCAAACTGACTGGGAGTGCTGGTGGATTGCGCCATGATTTATTTCAGGTACTTTTTGATTTTCTGTTTTCAGATATATGCAGTTACAGATTGAGCAATCCTTCCTGTTGGTTATTGCAAGAGCTAAGATATAAAATACCAATTTAAATATTTATGCAGGTGGCATATCTTTGCAAGTGCTGCTTGATGGTGAGGAAATAGTGTTTAAAGAGAAATATATTGTGGTTCAGAGGGGATAAATACATGAAATCTGTCCACGTTATGAACAAAATCTGTGGTTACGTGAAGTGGTAAAATTACTCATTCTCAAAGTCTGTGCTTTGGTAGGAAGCACATGTGCTAGCTAATGATTCTTTAGTAGTGGCAAAGAATTCCATTAGAACATAGGTGCATTAACTGAGCATTTCTGGTCATTGAAACTAAGCAGTGAGGGGTTCAGGCAGTTAACTCTCATTTATGTTAACAGAACTTGCACATCTCCATTGACTAAAAATTGATGCCCATATTATTCCTAAATTGTTTGTAAAAGTACTAGGGAAAGCAGCTACGTGTTCTTACACCATATGCAACAGCGAAGTGGAGACCGTGGAGATGGGGGGAAAAACCTTTGGTTTTGACCATTTTCCAAGACTGATGGTAACTTTTACAAATTCCTTGTGCAAAAGTTCTGACTTAGCACCTGCTGCTTGAGATCTGCTCACTTGATTTGCATGCAGAAATGCAGTTTACACATGCAAACACTCAGATGCAAAAAAATTGTGCATCCAAAAACATGGCAGATACAATTTTAGAAGCTGCTTTAGGAATTTGTCCTTCATCCTTTTTTTACATTTTATCATCAAAAAGGAAGGGGGAATGTAGATCTAGCAAAGGCTTCTGGAAGCATTTGATAAGAAGTAAAGGAATCTGGAAAATTAAATCTGCCTTCTGTAACTTTTAAAGTCTCTTCTTAAAAATATTTTTGGGAGTCATGTTGAGTTGCCATATAGGTTACAGTAGCTGCACAAATATTCATCATAAAGACCAAATTAAAATATAATGAAAGGTTACTGAAACTGCCATCTAAAGTTCCATCAAAATGTAGTGCTTCAGGGCCTGGTCCAACTCCCATTGAGATCAATGGAAGCCTTTCAGCTGCATTTAATAATTGATATTGAATTGGGCTTTTTGTGGAGCTGGTCTACTTACTAAAGATCAGGCACATTTGTAATGGAAATTCTATCCATTGTGAATGTATTTACATTGTAGAAACATGCTTATTCATAAAGAATTTTTTCCTATCCCAGAAAAGAATGACAGTATTACTTACTAGTGAAACTCAAAGGTTAATTAATAATAGAACGCCCCTGTGGGCTTAGTTGATTCGATGAGGGGGGCTGCACGCTTTCAAAACACATAATACATAAAGCAAAATGCCAGTAAGGAGACAAAGAGGTAGGCATTGATATTTCTTTGAACAAGTAAATACCAGCCTTTGCAAGATGGATGATTTCAGTTTGTGCACTTGGTACCTGTTCCTGGTGCTACAAAACTGAGGGGCAGAATGATCACTGAAGGAGTCCTCTGACTAGCTATTGAAGGAGCAGGGAGGACTGGCAGTGCCTTCTCTAAGTTTCCTCTTTTTTTAGAACCAGTAGTCAGTGGTGCTGGTCAAAAATTTTCCAAAAAAAAAATTTTTTTTTTGATTAAATGACATTTTTCTACAAAAAATGGCTGCTCTGTATAAAATTTATTTTTTTCATTGAAAACTGATGCACAAAACCCAAAGTATTTGGATTTGGTGCTGTAGTGCCTCATGGGAGCTGTAGTTTGGGTGCCTCGTGCTCTCCTTCTCCTCTGGCTGGGCTCCCTGGCTGAACTTCACAGATGCACTGTCTCCTCTCAAGAGGCAAGACCATGGTACATCATGGGAGAAGTAGTCTGATGAGGGACTCTGGCCTATAGAGGAGAATTGGAGCACGAGGCACCCAAATGACAACTCCTAGGAGGCACTGTGGCAGCATTTCCAAATGGAAATATTTTGGTATTTGAATTTTCTCAGAAAAAATGGAAATTATCTGTGCAAAATTTAAATGAAACAATGTGCTTTTTTGGGGTGGGGAGAGGGAAGAGGAGTGACCTGTCATTTCCCACCCAGTTGTAGTCATCAATTATTAACAAGCAGACACATTTCCCCAATCTTGTTGATGTAACCCAATGTGGCGTTCTGCCTCCTTAGTGATGGATGAGCCTACAACTGCCTATTACAGCTAAGAGAGGGGCATCTTTTCACTCAAGTAGTAGAGACTCCTCCATTAAGATTCAAGACTTCCCAGGTTCAATCCCCATTGCCCATGAGCCAGCTAGGGGTGTAGTGTTACCTGGACTGTACAGAAAGCATTTATTTTCTGGAAGGAATGCCTGGAAGAAATAAAAAGATGAGCCTCCTGGGAAAGAAGCGCTTCATTGTATCTGATTGTGAGCTTGGCAAAATAGTCAATCTGCCCCTAAATGAATTATTTTATAAACATTAATGTCTAATTTGGAACACAAGTCTACATGACAGAAAGGTCTATCTTTTCCTTTGTAGCATATGGCATGTCTCCACAGCAGCAGTGGCGGCTAGGAGATGAAAGCAGTTCAGAGAAAATTACCAGCTTCCACATCTAGCAATTCTGAGTTGATGCTTGTGTTGTAGTTGGAGATAAACATCATGGGGGTCAGATTTCTGTGTATGCATGTGAGGAGTTGGGACGTGCAGCTTCCATTAACAGTGAAATGAGCTGTGCATCTCCTTCCTCACGCTAGATGTTACCGCCATGGTTGCAGCTCATGTGGATTCATAAGTGAACTGCCTCATTCTGTAACAAGTTAAATTACTATCTAGATACATCTTCTGATAACGGCTGAGGGAAGAAAAAACAAAACAACTTACAAACCATCACAGGCAAATGCTTTCATCAAAGAAATTTGTGTTTGATGGTGCATTGAGTGCTGTGTATTTTGAAAGGCAACCTTCCTCTAACTAGAATGTGTGTATTTGTTATACGTTGTATAGGCCAAGGCTTGGCCATCTGCTAATATATTCAACTAGGTACAATAAAGCAGCTTTACATCATTTTAGATTGTTACTTCAGGTTCTATTTTTGTTGCAGTTAGAACACATACAGCTGAGCTGAGACTCTTAGGAACATGTCGTGCATTTTATAATGGACATATCTAAAGAAAATTCACTGAAGGATTAGAATAAAAAAAAAACTAGGGGAGTTTAAAATTGCCATTACCTTGCCTCTTGCCAGAGGTAGTTTATAACCTTTTTGTGTGTGCAGAAGTTGAGTCACTTTCATCTTTGTATTATGTAGTCTGTACAGTGTGAGCCTGTATGTGTGAACTGCACTGCAATTAGATTGGTCAATAACACCTGTTACTAGTACAGCCAAGAAAAGCCTGTAATTGTGGTCTTGGGGATTTGTTAGATTCAATCTGTCTCCTGATTGGCAGAACAATATCTGCATTAAGTAAAAATAAATAAAGGGAATCATTTCATGTAAAGGTTAAATTCAAGCTGCTAATATTTTGAAGATTTGATTTCTTTCCCTTTATTATAGATGCAACTCTTATTATTCATACAGAATTTAGATGTGCTGTCTGGTACTGATCCTGAGAATTCAGTGGGAGTCAGGGTCATGAACAAAGTCTAACAGTTCATATTGAACTTTCTTGAACCTATTGAAATTAGAATAGAGAGTAAGGAAAGAATGAACTTTCTCATAATATTTTAAAGTGTTTTTTTTCATGCATCTTTGTTTTTGTCCATAACAATCATTCAAAATTGTTTGATAACTTGAAGACATAATGGTATCTTGTAAATGTCAAGCTGGCCTCATGGGTCGTGAAACAGAATAGTGGATGAAACCAAAGAAATAAAATGTAGACTGGGCTGAATCTTTGGAAAACTTCCTTATAATGAGATCCATTGGTTACATAATTTCTTCAGGAAATTTACAGAAGCCATATTATTTGGGATGCATTAAAAATAGATTGGACAAAGCACTAGAAAATAAACTTCACGGAGAAGTGGGACTGGGTTCATTGCAACAATTGTTCTGTGTCTTTCTGCTACATTGCAGGGGTTTAGCTACTATTTTTTAGTTGTGCATGTGTTTTAGTAATGTAAGAGGTTATACTTTGAATAAATACTTCAAAAAGAGATCTACTAAACTGAAACAATCCTTTGTGTATTCACTGTGACTAGAGCAGGAGCTGGGCCTCAACACCAGCTGTAAATAAGTATGAGCTCAGCAAACCTTTGTGAACTTCTGTCTATCTGCTAACAGTGAAAATCGGTGGGATTTTCAAAAGCTCTTGGCATTGACCTGATTCTGTTCCTATTGAAATCACGAGTAAAACTCCCATTTAGGCCTGGTCCAGACACACAGTTGCACTGGTTTAAATAGAAGTGTGATTTTGTTTGTTTTTTAAAAATGATTTAGTTAAACCTGACCGACTTTGTGTGTGGACACTCTTAAACTGATAAACCAGGTTTAAGCTGATTTATCTTTGATGTGTAAATTCGGGTATGTAAACTGATGCAACCAATTTTTAATAAATGTGTGTCCATCCAGGGATTCCAGTTTAACTATATGAATTTTTTAACCAGTTTAAGTTAAACTGATACAATTTGTGTGTGCAGACAAGCCCTGACTTCAATGGGAGAAGAGTTGGATCAATGCTGAGTGTCTTGAAAATGCCTCCCAAAATCTTCTACATAAGAAGGCATATTGATCTATTTGAGAAACAATGATTTGAGATGATTTCAGAACAATTAGTAACACTGGTGCTGAGCACTGACTGCTCTACCTCCCTCCAGTTCTTTTGCACTCTAACCTTGGAGGCATCGTTCCCTTTTTGGTCTGAAAGAATCTGGAAAATCTAAGCCCTTGTTGTTCTTGAGAAATTCTTTTATCAATGATGCCATTAAAGTACTAGGAGTAGGAAGAGTAATTGTAGTAGCATCACGCCATCCCACTCTTACTGCTGGAAGCCGTGTTGATATAAATTGAGGAACCTGCGGGACTAGGATGCTGTCTCATAGTACCCTGGCATGACTGTCCTGAAAGACTTCCAGTAAATTCATTATGTATGACCAGCTCTTCCTGCCGCGGGTCCCAAATTAGCTGTGTTTTTTTTTGCCAAACCTTTTCCTCCCTGAATCCTCGTTCTGAGACTTCCGTGAGTGATATCAAACAGATTTACTTGGCTATTCTATTTCTATTCTCTACCTCTCCGCACATTTACCCTGCTTCCCAGATCCCTGAATGGCGCAGAAGGAAGACAAACCTTGGGAACAGGAGCAGGAGAGAGAAGTGAACAGGAGGTTCACTATTTGGATAGTTGCTCCAGCCAAATGGGGGGAGTGGAGCTAGGTGTTTGGGGTTGTATGCAGCTTCCTCCCACCTCCACAGACTAAAGATCACTTTAGTCCCAGGGGTGGGAGGCTCACAGTGGACCTGGAAAGTGATCCCACCCTGCAGCAGCTCCTGTTCTGCTGGGCTGGCCTGGCCTGGCTCCCTGCTCTGGCCAGATGGACTCTCTGTACGCCAAGCAGGTAGGGCCCTCCCCCTGCTCTCTCCTGCCCAACCCCCTTCTGGCTTTGGCACTGCCAGATCACCTCCCCTGAACTGGGCTGTGGTGGGCCAAAAAGTGGTTGGGTCATGTCCAAAGTGGCCCTCCGGGCCTTTGGTATCAACACATTCAGGAGCCAGCAATGTTGAGCTTGCTGAAAGGTGGCTTTCCTTTCTACATCCTGCCGCCTCAGCAGAGTAGCTGGCTCAGCTTCAGGCAGCCAGCTGGTCGGCATTTTTCAGGTCTTTGAATGCTGTTGGCAGTAGCATGGGTGGAATTGCTCCCTACAACTGTGCACTGATCTGGGTCTTGCTGTGGCTGTTATTTCCAGACTGCAATTATTCTGAAGGGTCTGTGAATAACTTGTGGATTTTTTGGGGAGGGGGGGGAGAAATGGAAGAGGGGGCGGGAATGAAAATTGTTGTCTATCTTCCAACCCTAGTGATAAACTTATAAGTCCAAGCTGACCACCTCCTTGAGCAAAAGAGTCAGAAACTTATTTTAAAGTATTAAAATCAGACCTGATTTCCCCCAAGTTCAGGGAGGCCCCAAAAGGGTGGCTCTGAGCATTATTATTAATGGTGCCCCCAAGCCCCAAATGAGGTCAAGGTCCCAGGGTGCTAGTCACTGTACGAACACATAGTAAAAGAGAGTCACTGCTCTTAAGAGCCTATAATCTAAATAGACACAGAGTGGGAGAGGAAACAGGGCCAGAGAGGTGAAGTGACTTGCCTGAGGTCACACAGCAGTTGAGTGAGAGAATCAGGAATAGACCCTAGGTCTTAAGTGTCTGGAGTCCCAGTCTAGTGCACTACCCACTTGGGCCATGCTGCCTCTCAGAGCATAGGGGGTATCAGTGGTAACAGCTGACAAGAGCTGAACTTTCCAATGGTTTCTTCTGTTGGCTGGAGATGCAGAATTGGGTATTGATCCTTCCTAAATTTGGGATTTAGGTTGGGTGTTGTGGTTCAGGCCTCTCTCTAAATGTGTTGGATGTGCATCTTTGAGATTCTCTATGCATATTTGACAGGTTTGCAACTGTTCATCATACACTGAACTACTGTTCGGTCCTCATTATTCCTCATATTCTACTGTTTGTTTCACGTCTATGCAGCTTTTGTTTTTTTGCTTGCTTGTTGATCAACAATGCTTTGCTATTTTTAACTTCTGTTAGAGATTCCACAAAGTTTATACAGAGAAAAAATTAGCAAATGGCTATTTTGGCTGTACAGTTGGTTAGCTATATGACTTGTCTTTAATACATTCTAGGCACAATGAATACAATGAAATTTGTCCATGTAATTGGCACATTACATAACTTAAATATCTGTGGCCGTGAGCTACAATTAATTTGTAGTTAAAGGAGCTTAAATCAGTGAATGGAACAACAAATGCATAGTTAACATTAATAGCACAGCAGGCAGCTCTGTGCTGAATATTTAATAGGTCTGTTTGTCAAGGCTGAATCCCCACTCTGTCACTCCGAGTGCAGAAAGTGGGGGCCTGCAAGGATTCTAAAAATTAATACATGCCACTCCAGGCTTGTATTAAACCCCCAAGGTTACAGCTTTTCTCTAACTTTGGCTTGGTAAATGCTGCCACCACCCAAATGCAACCCCCCCCTTTGAACCCAGGAAGGAGCACTTTGGAATTCCTCCCTGTGCGGTACCCTCAAGCCCTTTCACCCCCCCTCCCGGGAAGAGCTGAGAAAGAAAACAAAGGAAATTAGCTGTGGCTACTAGCTAATCAAACATGCACAAACCTCTTAGAACACCAAAAATCCAATCCTGTTCTTAAAAAAGATAAATTTTATTAAAAACAAAAAGGAAAAAATTACATCTGGAACTTATGCTTTTACTAGATTTTAAAAGAGCAATTCCAAAAATCAAGCACCCAAAATAGCTTTCTTGGGGGTTCAGCTTAAAGGTAACAAGCAAACAAAAGCATCTGGGGTTAGCACAGAGGAGATCCACAAGCCAAAATAAACCTGATAGCGTCTGTCTAAACATTCCCTATCCAAATAATTTCTTCTAGGTATGGAAGATGAATTTTCATACCTGGTTCAAGCCTTACACACCATTGCTGCTCCGTCCCTGCAGCCCAGAGAACAACAGACAAAGGGAAAGTTTCTTTCCCAATTTTAAAAAGTTCTACCTTCCCATTGGCTCTTTTGGTCAGGTGCTCACTCCTTTTCTTTTATCTATGGCTTGTTAACCCTTTACAGATAAAGCAAGCAGAGATTTTACAAGACCAAGAGGGATTTTACAGCTAACTGGCTGGCTGAGTGTCAGCCAGTAGAGTGTCACTGATGGATAAACACTCAAGATGAACTCCTCCATAGAAAAAATTAAAGATGGCATGCAACAGCTGCACCGAGAAAATGGTTATGTGGTCAGAGGGACCTTGGACTAGGGGTTTCCCAGGTGTAAAGTACAGGGGCTTTGGGGAGGAAACTAGGCAAAGAGTGTGTTTCAGCAGTTGGATCTGAGTTTTGTGAGCGTCCTGGAGGGAGACAGAGGTCCAAGGCAGCTGCATCTTTGGACAAGGCCGTGGGGGCTTTCCTGGGGTTTCTGCAAAAAGGATTTGCCTGGATGTAATAACTGTTGTTCCAGGAAACAGGATTTGTGTGTATCCTGTATATAAACAAATTACACTAAGAAAATAAATGAGCCGGTCACTGATTTCTGCTCCAACTGGGAAACTGACCTACCAGAGCCTGAAATCTGCTTCCACTTGGCAAGGAGGAAACATGACTGCAAATATAGCACATAGAGATCATTAATGGAAACTGATCAATTTGAAACAAAAGACAATGGAAACTAGGTAATCTGGCCTCAGCATTCCTAATCTAAATTCCAGTTCTGCCTACCCTTTGCTCAGCGTGAGTAGACTCCAAATCATGCTATTTACCATGAATAAAGATTAGTTGTGTGAGTAAAAGTTTTTGGGATTTGGTCCTTAGTCATTTCTACCAAGTCTGTCCTGTTCCAAAACATAAAAAGCACAGGCCACTGCCGCTAAGGCAATGAGGGTGACGGTGAATGGTGACACTTAGAGCCTCTGGTATGGGAGAGAATGGGGTTTCTTGGTATTGGGAGGACACAGAGCTCCAAGTATGGGAGGAACCTAGGACAATGGCATGGGAGAAGAGGGACAAGAGAGAGAAACATAGTTGCTGGTATGGAGTTGGGAGGAGGACATGAGACACAGACATGGGGGTGGGGGTTTTGCAGGGAATCTGAAATAGAGGGGGATGGTGGAGAGGCACATAGGGAGCTTCTAGGGGAGAATGGAGGGATGCAAGGAGCCCCCAGTGTGTGCAATGACCTTGACCTACAGAAAAAATGAAGTGTGCAACCCTCTAGTACAGGCCTGTACAACTCGTAAAGCGGCGAGGGCCATATTACTCCAAAGAAAATAGCTGAAAGCCGAAACCCCCCGAGTGCCGGCAACCCCCCACCAGCGCCACCCAGCCCCCCGAAACACAATACCCCCCCCCAGCACCGCCCGCCCCATGGAAACAACCCCCCCAGTGCCGCCGAAACACTCCCCCCCCTCCCCCCCCAGCGCCACCTGCCCTGTGGAAACAAACCCTCCTTCCCCAGCGCCGCCCCATCGAAACAGTAGTATTGAACCTTGGTAATATGTTATAGCGGGCCCCTAAGGTAGTATAATTAAGGTAAAAGAAAAATTTCTTTTTGCTAGAAGTAGAATAAGATCTTCCCCCCACTTTGTAATCAATTGCCCTGTTGAATGAATGAGGTGTGAATGAGGAAGGCGTGGAAGGCAGGCACCTCCAGACAGCTGCAACCCTTGGAGAGGGCAGGGCCGGCTCTAGGATTTTTGCCGCCCCAAGCAAAAAACATTTTGGCTGCCCCCCCCTTTTTTTCATGCCCCTCTGCCCCCGGCCCCACCCCAACTCCACCCCTTCCCCAAATCCCCAGCCCCGCCTCCTCCCCCGGCATGCCGCATTTCCCCCGCCCCATTGCTTCCTGCGGGAACCCAGCAACCTCCCGCCCTAGCTCACCTCCGCTCCACCTGCTCCCCCGGGGCGTGCCGCTGCTCTGCTTCCCCCCCTCCCTCTCAGGCGAGGGAGGGCAGAGAAGCGGAGCAGCGGCACGTTCAGGGGAGCAGGCGGAGCGGAGGTGAGCTAGGGTGGGGGGAGCGCAGGAAGTAACGGGGCGGGGTAGAGGAACCGCTCTCCGCTCCAGCTCACCTCCACTCCACCACTGCCGCCTCCCCCGAGCGCCCCGCCGCTTGGTTTCTCCTCCCTCCCAGTCTTGCTGCACGAAACAGCTGTTTCGCGCGTGGCAAGCCTGGGAGGGAGGGAGGGGGGAGAAGCGGAGCGGCGGCGGTGCGCTCAGGGGAACAGGCAGAGGCGGAGCGGAGGCGAGCCGGGGCGGCGAGGGCACTTTTTCCCCATGCCCCGGAGTCGGCGCCTATGATGGCCGGCGCCAGAATGCTGCCCCTAGAAATGTGCCGCCCCAAGCACCTGCTTGTTTTGCTGGTGCCTGGAGCCGGCCCTGGGAGAGGGGATGGGAGACAGACCAGATCAGTAGAACAGGTCAGCCACCGACTCACCACTCGCCTCCTCAGCCCCCCGCCCCCCCGGCTCGCCTACTTACCCCATGCCACTGCCCGCCCACTCGCCTCCTCAGCCCCCCCTCCCCCGCCACCGGCTCACCTGCCCCCCCGCCACTGCCCGCCCGCTCGCCTCCTCAGTCCCCCACCCCCCCGGCTCGCCTACTCAGTCCCCCTCCCTCACCCGCTGCTTGCCTACTCACCCCCCCACGGGCCGCACAGTGAGCCCACGCGGGCTGCATGCGGCCCCCGGGCCGCATGTTGTGCAGGCCTGCTCTAGTATACAAATCAAGCCATGATGTATAGGTGCTGTATGTCAAAGTTGCATGATGATACTAGATAGAAAAGATAATTTCATAATCTCTTTGACTCCTGCAGTATTTGGAGGGGGGGAGTAGGGGTGAAAGGAGTCGTATTCAAAAATGGATTTCAATAACAACATCATAAGGGATTCTTCAGAAATTGGATGAACTGGAAATATATCCACTCCAGTATTCTTGGTTCATTCTCCATCTAAGGCATGTGACTGGACTAAGAGGTGTTTTGGCAAATGAGAATGGTAATTGGCTAATGGGCTGGAAATCAAGAAAATGGTTTTCAAGTCAATGATAGTAGCAGGTATATGTTGCTGGAACCTTGGTAAGTTACAATGGCTTTGGCCAATTGCCATGAAAAATGAGATTTCCAAGTTTGCAGAAGCAACTAAATGCAAGAGCACAGTAAATAATGAAGAGACACATGCAGACATAATGTAATCTAGACATCAAATGTGTTTTATACCGTTGTCTATTTTACTGGTTTGGCATCAAGTTAAGTTCAGACAGAAGCAGAACAATAAACTCTGAAACAAACAAAAACAGCAGGTAGGATTTGGAGGGATGTCATTGCTTAGCTGAAATGCAGGTACACACAAACCTGGTACTTAGTATGTGGGTGAGGAGGAATGCATTATCTTAAACAGCCTTCTTCCTTTCAATTACAAAAGTGTATTTGAATACTTGAAATCTTCAAATAAGCTTCAGTAATTGAAAACTCAGCTTTAAAAGCTTCAGAAGTGACCATGGGGACTAGCTGCTCACAGGGAGCAAATCTAAGCTGACAGTTTGGATTCCCCACCGGACCTTGCTAAATCCTGCACTTGGGGTCGCGTCACTTCTGAAGTCCTGCTAATGCACTGAGATCAAGGGGACATACTGATTTACCTTATTTTGATAATGTGCTGCAGTAGCTTGTTCATATGGAGGACACAGTTACCTGCCCCCCACCCTCCACCTCTTCTCTTCTGTGCTGAGGCATAAATTTCTTTGTTCCTAAGCACCTGCCTCCCTCCTGCCCTAATAAATAAGTGTGCCGAAAAGTAACGTGAGGTGAGGCTGAAACAAAAGCTCAATCAGGCTTTTCCACATAACCTGTGGAAATCAGTGAGCAGGAGGTCACAGGGGCAGATACAATCCTGGCTTAAACACACGTCTGTGTGGTATATTGTAGGTTGTCACTTTAAATTTCAGGAGTTTCTCCTGCTCCTGTTTGGAGGCTAACAGGCTCTGTAGAGAAGCATGCAGTCTGGGTCCAGCAGCAATGACTTTGCAGATCACCTTCCTCTCGGCAGCCTCGGTGAGTCATATCTCTCTGTTTTAGGGAGCAGCCTGTGCACACTTGTGTTTGCTCTCTCTCTTTGGGTTCTTGTTTATCATTCTGGATGAACAGTCCTTTATTTCCTTACGTTGCAGCCTTCGAGCAAGAGCACTGTATGTTTTTATCTAACTTCTACATGTATGCTGCAAACATAAATGTCATGGTTAAATTCTACATCAGGTCACAACATGGCTGCTTCCATGACAAGTGTGTGTGAGAACTGGTGGTGTGCCAATGGATCCACTGAAGTGAGTGGATCAGCTCCACTCACTGTGAGAGTTAAATCCAGCAAACAATTGCTAGATTACATTAAGGGACAGAGAAATACCCTGAACAAATATGTGACGGCTCCCTTCAATGATGTGATCAGTTTTGATGGCCTCCTCTCAGAACACAAAGGATATAGAAAAGGGCCATGAAATGGATGAGAGGAATGGAAAGTCTTCCATATCAGAGAGACTGAAAAAATTAGCCCTACTTAGTTTAGAGAGGAGGGGGAAACAAGTAAGACTTGGTTTCACGTATGGAAGAGAAGCACTATTGGGCTAGGAAAAATCCTACTGCCTGGAAGCCTTTTTAAGACTTTTAATCAGGAGGACACCACTGTTTCAGGATTTCTCATGGTGGATAATGTCTCAGGTCATGAATGGTTGAGAAGGATGGAGAATGAAATACAGGCCCTACGATTTAGGCAGGAAAAGGTCACTAGAGATCTTGGGAGAGTGAACTGTTTTAGAGGAGGGTAGAAGCCACGTTGGAGAGGTTCAAAGATGGAAATGGAGGAAAGGAACTCCAGATGGTGGTTGGAGAGAGCATCTGAGGAGTCTTGAGATGAAAGAAAGGATGGGCAATAGTTTAAGAGTGGGGTGAGATGGGGTTGGGAGAGGGGGTTATCTTAAGACCAAAGAGATCAAACATGTTTGCACTGAGAGGGGACTCTGATGAGAATGAGAGGTTGAGAAGGGTGGGAATGGAATCACTGGGGGCAGGTGGAGAGGTTGGAGGAGGAGAGCAAAGAGGAAATCTCAGAAGTTGTTGGTGGTGATGTAGCCATGTCTATAGTTATGGGTTACTTGAACCAATTACCTACCCCATGGTGAGGATTTATACCTACTTTAATCTGTGAGTTCAGTGCCCCACCCCCACCCCCCATAGATTGACTACAGCAGGGAGGCTATCAATAGAAGGAGAATGCCATGGTGCACACACAGATTACATAGTGCTCTATCTATAGTAATTACTTTTATTAACCAACCAAACAACAATACACACACGCTGCAATCTGGTAAAGGAGCAAAAGACCGATACAGAACACATAGTATTTGCATTACTCACACCATGCCTTGCAGAAAAACCCAAAGTGTTAGTCATTGTCATCATCACCAGTGGTTGTCATCCTGGTATCTCCATTCCCCCCACCCCCAAGGCATGCAGGTTGGGATACAGCTTTTATCACACTATGCCCACTGGGGTTCATAAATATGTATGAAAGTTGTTAGCCCCTTTTCCTTATTTGAACTTCCACACCACACTACTTTTGGGGTGCCCAGTTTTTCATCGGCTAACTCGTTTAGTTCCCATTACATGTATGTCCCCTTATCACCATAGTAACAGGCAGTTACCTTAATGAAGTCTCTAAGATTTCACCCCAGCTACCAATGGTCATCTTGTGGTGCCCACTGATCTCTCGTGGACATTATTACCCAAACCCACCAGTTACTTGCAAAACATCAGCATGTCACAGACATAGACACAAGCTCAGCAGATTTATTATTGGTTGAGAAGGTTTATTCCCATCCTTCTCAACTTCTCATTCTTATCAGGGTCTCAGTGCAAGCATGTTATCTTTATAATATAGCTAACTTATCCTAAGGCCTAATTTGGTCTTGTAGTCTTGTAGTCCTGGTCTTAAAACATCTATATCCTAAAGATACCTGACATCTTCTTTTTTTTTTTTAATCCTGGGTTACAGAGAGGAGGAGGAGAGTGTGCTGTGAAGGCAGGGCAGTGTGGAGAAGAGAAGAGAGGCCAAGCCCTGTTTTATCTATTAGTACTTTTCCTTTTCCTTCTTTATCAGAGAAGGTCCTTTTGTCTCACCTCTTCTATGTTTCTCTCTTATTTTTGTAATCATTTTAAGAATGCTGTGACAAAATCTGAATCAAAGAAATGTAGGCCTGGAAGGGACCTTGAGAAATCAAGTCCTGCCCCCTGAGATGTGGCAGGCCCAAGTAAACCTAAAATTATCTTCTTCCCTTATATTTAAAAAGCAAACAAACAAAAAACCCACTCCACTTTTGCAAGTGTTGATACAATTAATTTTAAACTTAAAATGTCTTGGAAAGCTTACGGCTTTGGATGGAAAATATCGCCCAGTTGTTCCTGATGAATCTCTTATTCTTTATTGAAACTTCCTAAGTAGTTCAAGTATCCCTGAGGATTGTAACAGATTTCCATTCCCAAATCCAGCTCAATTCATCATTGCATGTTGGTCCCTTGACTTTTTCCTTTTATTTTGTATGTCAGCCTCTTCTAGCTGAGTCCTCTGAATCATTTACTTGAAGAATTCTCCTAAGCTGTCACAATGAAGAGCATTCTTAGCTTTGAAAGTCTCCTGGGTATTTCCTGCCTGCTCCAAGCCATGAATCCTCAGATCCTCTGTTTTGGTCTCATTGTTTCAGATCTCCCCACTGGGAATTCTTAGTCTTTTTTTTCTATAGATATTTTTCACCGTTTCATGTTAATAATAAAGAAATAAATGTTTCAATTCTGCTGGAGTTTTTCAAAATCAGTTCATCATCAGTCTCCCCTCATTGTTTCTCTCCCCTAAAGCTTCCTGGCTTCCTGTTGACCGTGGAATAAAGTTGAACCATTTTGGTCAGTAGAGAAAGGCGGACAAGGGAGTGAAGATGCCTGTCAGGATGGCAGTTCTTTGTTCCAAACTCTCAGCTCATTTTTGCAGAAAATGATTGTCAGCAAATTGCCTAAGGTAGAGCAGTAAAGCACTGAACATATGTTAGGAGAAAACATTCACGCCGTTGTGTAAATCTTTGCAGCATGCATTAAAAAATAAAGCCAATGTATTGACCAGAAAAATAGTCCTAAACCTTAGGACTTGACTAGCACAACGAAAATGTAGTCTTTTGATAGTAGTGCTATTGCAATGCAGTTAACCGTCTGCTGGAAGGGCAATTACCTTACATTTTGCCACAGGGAATTTAGTTTAATGAGTTACCGAAAAAAGTCTCTGGCTAGAAAAGTCTTTGCCCGTATGAATAGTCTATCAGTTGAAAAAACTGGCTCATAGTAGTTAGAGATGGAAATGAGCTGTTGAGTCACTTGGTTCATCTTCTCTGCCACTGTGTATTATAGTATATCTTGCGCCCTATGTTCTTTGGTGCTTGCCCACCTAGGATGACATGTCTTAGGTAGTGGGTATTTTGCCACTTCCATTGCCATTGGCTAATTTTGGTTTAATTAAACTAGTTTGCATCCTAAGAAATACTGGGGCAGATTCAGCTCATGGTCCCTGGCGTAGATCCCGGTGGTGGAAAGTTCACCGCTGGGGGAAGATGCACAGAGCAGCTACAGAGATAAGTATCACTTCAAAAGAGATCTGTGCTGGCTATTGGGAGGTAAAGCCTGGGTATGAGCTGAATCAATGCATCCTCTTAACTGACTCTGTTGGTGGAGAGTTTTTGGAGATGGGAGACTAGTGGGGCAGAAATGGGAGGCAATGCACAGAAACAAGGCCTCCAAGCAAAGGAGGGCAGAGCTATGATTTCATGGACGTAAAAGTTGAGGGCTGAGCCCCCTTTCCCTTGCCGACTCTGGTTTCTCTGATTGGAAAACAATGACACAACTTGGTTTCCTTGCCTCAGTGAAGGAGTAGCCCACAGAGGAGCATTAGGCCATAAAATATTCAGGTTTAATCACATTCTTCCAACACCTCCCCCTCCACTCCACCACTGAGGCCAGTCTTCTTACTCCCTACTCCTTTTTGTCTGCTTCTCCCACAACACTCCGTAGGCTTTCTTCCATGTCCCCCTGTACACATGGCATAGCCTACCTGGCCTGGTTCTCACAGCCACTATCCTCTCCTGTTTGTGATAGGGTCCAGAAATGCAAAAGATTATTTTTGGCTTCACACAGAAGTATTATTGGTTTATGTTGTAGCTCATTGTTTTCTCAGGCTTCTGGAGATGCGTGTGTGCCCATATATCTGTTCCACATGTTTCTGCAGTCATCATAGTTGGCATTAATTTTAGAAACTGGGTTTCAATGTTTACACAGTTATCAACTTGAACTGTTTGTTTCCAAATCCTTTGGAATCTAGCATATTTCTGTGGCTAGAACCTGATCCAGCAAAATACATCGGCTTCTGCACTACTGAAGCTCCAAAAAATACCTTTTGCATTAATTGGAGCAAAAGCCAAGTGTAATTCTTACAGGATAACAAGTGCCTAGCGACCTGAGGTCTCTACAAATCCAGTAGAATACTCAGCACAGCCTACATTCTACCAACTGCCACCCCCAGACATATGTCTGTGTTTTTTTGTATATCACTTGATAAGGTTAGAGAAGGGCACTAATGCTTTTTTTTCTTCCCACCTCCCAACTGAATAAATGTGATACTTTTTTCTAAATTTAAACTACAACAACTTGCCTGCACTTAGAAGAATGACTAATTTATTATAAACTATGCAATTTATTGAAGCTAATGAAGTTCACTAGAGAGGGATTTGGCCCGTTTAAGTTATGACATTAATAATAATGACTTGCATTTCTTTTGCATCTGTATTTTTATTTCAGTAGTGTCAGGGGCTCCATTCAAGGACCAAGACCTTATTGTGCTGGGTGCTGCACAAACTTGTAAGAAAGAAACAGTGAGTTTTCAATCTGGTTGAAATTTAAGATGTGCTAGGTAGCTGAATGAGATAAATAGGAGGAAGTTTACAGTTAAATGAGCTTTTTTTTTAATAACAGTGTAATCTTTAGATTACTTTAGGTAATGCTTTAGAAACCATGGATACAGGAATTATCTTCCCTACCATTAAAATGCAGTCACCTCTAGGGAACAAAGGAACAACCACAGTAACACTGCAGTCGCTAATGATAGGAAGTGAAACATACCATATCTAATCAAATTGCATTCAGTGTTTTGCATTTTGTAGCTGTTTATAAATGATTATAGGGTGTGGGTAGGCATATTGACATAACTATAAGGAAACTACAGGTGGAATTTAGTTATGACACCATGGTGAACATACTTCTACTGGAACAAGTGCATGGTAGTTTTAACATAAGTTGCTATGACCTGGGATTTATGTCGTGTGCTCTGCTTCTTCAGCAGCATTGCAAATACCAGGTAACACCACTCCGTGTGACACAGTGGATTTCCGAGGGACTACTATGCAACTACTGACCAAACCTGACCTTACTTAGTTTCTGGTGGAAGATGGAGAGTCTTATGGTTAAGACACTAGACTGGGATTCAGGATCTGAGTTCAATTTCCAGGTCTGCCACAGACTTCTTGTTTGAACGTGGGCAAGTCACTTGATCTCACTATGCCTCAATTCCCCATATGTAAAATCAGGATGACAATCCTTTCTTTTTCTTCCCCTCCCTCCCATCCTTCAACTTTATGTATTTAGATTGTCCGCTATCTTGAGCAGGGAGTTACTATATGACTGTACAATGGGGCCCTGGTCATGGTTGACCTGTAGGTGCTATTATAACACACATAAATAATAAGGAAATGCTAACTTCAACTGGTATGACTTCAATAAAATATTTGATGTAATTTTAATAAGAAAATATGTATAGGGTCAATTATATTCTTTACAAGATATGCATTAAGCCTTCAGGTATAACTTTTCAAAGCCTTATACAAGGTTTTATTTGCATAATTCTTATTGACTTTAATAGGTATTGCTCAACTTAACCCCCTAAAATTCGTTGTGTTGGTGTGAAATAGGGAGGGGATACTTTTATTTTTACTACATAATGAAATAAACATTGGGCCATATTGTCCCATTGGTTTTAAGCAAAACTTGAGATTTAATAGATCTGCTTAAAAACTGATGGTCTGATATGGCTCAGGGTAATTAACGATACATTTTATAAGTCCTTGACCATCTTACAAGTACTTTTTCTAAAAGAAATAATGAGGAAATTAATAATTATTTTAGTTATTTACATATATTTATTTGAGTTTTGTGTAACTCAAAGTGATGCCTTCCAGGGAACTAGGATGTTAGAACCCAGAAAACTTAACTGGGAAGTTTTTAAGTTTAAAAGTCAAAGGTCCCATATATGTGCCACTAACTAACCTGATAGAGACAAGAATACATTTTCCCATTGCAGCCCAAGGAGAAAAGTAAATATTCCTTGAAATACAGTACCAGTCCCCGTCCCCCCATTTCATTAATGAATATGGACCTGATTCAGGCAAGCGCTGAAGCATATGCTTAAAGTTAAGCACATGCTTTAGTACTTTTCTGAATCAGGGCCTATAATAGTGAATAGTGAATTAGAGAAACACTTATAGAGCATGGGTCAAAGCCCACTGGAATCAGTGGAAAGATTCCCATTAATCTCAATGTAAGAACATAAGAACGGCCATACTGGGTCAGACCAAAGTTCCATCTAGGCCAGTATCCTGTCTTCCGACATTGGCCAATGCCAGGTGCCCCAGAGGGAATGAACAGAACAGGTAATCATCAAGTGATCCATCCCCTGTGGCCCATTCCCAGCTTCTGGCAAACAGGCTAGGGACACCATCCCTGCCCATCCTGGCTAATAGCCATTGACGGACCTATCCTCCATTAATTTATCTAGTTCTTTTTTGAACCCTGTTTTAATGTTGGCCTTCACAATATCCTCTGGCAAGGAGTTCCACAGGTTGACTGTGCATTGTGTGAAAAAATACTTCCTTTTGTTTGTTTTAAACCTGCTGCCTATTAATTTCATTTGGTGGCCCCTAGTTCTTGTGTTATGAGAAGGAGTAAATAACACTTCCTTATTTACTTTCTCCACACCAGTCATGATTTTATAGACCTCTATCATATCCTCCCTTAATCGTCTTTTTCCAAGCTGAAAAGTCCCAGTCTTATTAATCTCTCCTCATACAGCAGCCGTTCCATACCCCTAATCATTTTTGTTATCCTTTTTTGAACGTTTTCCAAGTCCAATATATCTTTTTTTGAGATGGGGCAACCGCATCTGCACACAGTATTCAAGATGTGGGCGTACCATGGATTTATATAGAGGTAATATGATATTTTTGTCTTATTATCTATCCCTTTCTTAATGATTTGCAACATTCTGTTCACTTTTTTGACTGCCGCTGCACATTCAGAGAACTATCCACAGTGACTCCAAGATCTCTCTTGTGAGTGGCCACAGCTAATTTAGACCCCATCATTTTATATGTATAGTTGAGATTATGTTCTCCAATGTGCATTACTTTGCATTTATCAACATTGAATTTCATCTGCCATTTTGTTGCTCAGGCACCCAGTTTTGAGAGATCCTTTTGTAGCTCTTAGCAGTCTGCCTGGGACTTAACTATCTTGAGTAGTTTTGTATCTGCAAATTTTGCCACCTCACTGCTTACCCCTTTTTCCAAATCATTTATGAATATGTTGAATAGGACTGGGCCCAGTACAGACACCTGGGGGACACCACTATTTACCTCTCTCCATTCTGAAAACTGACCATTTATTCCTACCCTTTGTTTTCCTACCTTTTAACCAGTTACCAATCCATGAGAGAACCTTCTCTCTTATCCCATGACTGTTTACTTTGCTTAAGAGCCTTTGGAGAGGGACCTTGTCAAAGGCTTTCTGAAAATCTAAGTACACTATATCTACTGGATCCCCCTTGTCCACATGCTTGTTGACCCCCTCAAAGAATTCTAGTAGATTGGTGAGGCACAATTTCTCTTTACAAAAACCATGTTGACTCTTCCCCAACAAATTATGCTCATCTATGTGTCTGACAATTTTGTTCTTTACTGTGGTTTCAACCAGTTTGACTGGTACTGAAGTCAGGTTTGCTGGCCTGTAATTGCAGGGGTTGACTCTGGAGCCCTTTTTAAAAATTGGTGTCACATTAGTTATCCTCCTGTCATTTGGTACAGAAGCTGATTTAAATGATAGGTTACAGACAATAGTTGTTAGTCCTGCAATTTCACATTTGAGTTCCTTCAGAACTCTTGGGTGAACACCATCTGGTCCTGGTGACTTATTACTGTTTAGTTTATCAATTTGTTCCAAAACCACCTCTAATGACACCTCAATCTAGGACAGTTCCTCAGATTTGTCACCTAAAAAGAATGGCTCAGGTTTGGGAATCTCCCTCACATCCTCTGCAGTGAAGACTGATGCAAAGCATTCAGTTAGTTTCTCTGCAATGTGTTTTGGATTAGATCCATGGGGTGAAATCCTGGCCCCATTGAAATCAGGGCAAAACTCCCATTGACTTCCATGGGGCCAAGATTTTGCCCACAGAGTTTTGAAAATGGGATATTCCCAGGATAAAACATACCATTCAATATGATAATTATAAGGAAAGAGCTAATGATGGCAATGTATAGTCCTTGCTAGAAACTATTGCCATTTTTCCATTGCATTATATATCAGCCCACTTCAAATGAGAGGTGGAGATCAGTGTTCAAAGGAGTCAGTTTGTACTTATTCCACTGATTTTTATTTTACTTTAAAAATCGAAATATTTTGTAGTCTTTATAGGCCAAATTCACCCCTGATATAAGTTCCTCTGACCATCTGTGTTTAACGTCAGACTATATAACCACTCCTGCAGGCTTTTTAGAGAGATTGGATGCACAATGACAGCAGATCATATTTTATAAGGTGGTGTTGTGAAAATTGGCAGATCATGTTTTATTAGGTGTTGCTGTGAAAACTGGGAATTTTGCCTAAATCTTGTTTCTGAGGCTTTTTACTTAAAAAAATCTCTGAGAAGGGAAAATATCCACTCGCTAAAAGGAAGAATGAGACTGGGGGCAAATAAACTTTTCTCTGAAAAGGAGGAAGAGTCATCACTGTTGAGTGGTGAATTTAAAATATCCTGCCCTCCACTTTTAACCAGCACTCCTTACCGATTGATATCAGGAAAACTACTTTAAAATGGATGACATGGTATGGTCCCATTTGTTGAAAATATTCCTGGAGATCCCTTTGGAATGATGTCTGCCTTTTGAAGAGGAACAGCATTATTGTCTCAGATTAATTGGTATCCCGTATAATGATAGACTACCCTATGTGTCCTTTGTCACGTGGCCAATAGACTCACAAATTAAGATAGAAACGCAAGACTTGAGAAGCCAGACCACTAAAACAAGACAGCCAATTAATTTGAAAGCACATTTACTTTGTAATGATATGTTCCTGAGTTGCTTGAACGTTGACAAGGAATCTGTCAGGAAGTATTTCTGTCTCGGAGATCCATTTCCAACAAAAGCCCAAATGCTAAAAAGCCACACTGCAAGTTCAGGCAAAGCATGGATATTTCCCTGTGGTTATAAGGAAAGCGGAGTCTTTCTTGTTCATTACCACAGCTACATTCGGCCTGTTGGGGGTAGCAAATACACTGGCTATTTTGGACAGTGCAGTTATCTGTGTTGCATAGAACTCCAGATATGCCTCGGAGAGGGGTTAATAGCGTTCATTTAGCAGTGGAAGAGTCCTGGCGTTTATCCCCAGCACTTTAGTAGTATTAACTACTTTAATTTCCATTATTTATTAGGATTATTAAATTGTACGTGTTCTAGCTTCCACTGAAAGGATCTCCAAGCATCTGCAAAAAGTGCAGTACTTCTCTAGTAGCAGCATTATTCAGAGTCCAGTGTAAAGTCTCAGGGATGACTATATATTAAAAAAGATATTAATTATTAGAGGATCAGGTAGTACTTGATGGGTCTTTTGCTGGATATTACCGTAATGGATAGGATGCCATAGCAATTACTTACTAGGCTATTAAAGGAAATGTGCTTTTCCCTGGAGCTCTGATCTATTCCTGTTTTAATTAAAAGAGGGGAGTATCCTCCATGAATATATCTTAAAGCTTGCTTTAAAAAAAGAAAATTCCCACCTAGTAGATTTTTACAGGCTTGACTAAGGAGATTTCAAAATGAATTATTTGAGGTTTTTGTCCAATTTATTTATTTAATTCTGTTACTCGGTGCAGTACCTGAGACTTACTCTGTGAAACACAGTATAAAAACACCTCTTAAAGGTTTTCCCCCACAATGGCGTTAGTGCAACTGAAGCAATTAATATTTGGATAGCTTCAAATCTCATTACAACTAAATCCCCAAACACCACAGTAAATTGAGTGCCTTCATTTCCCATTGATTTCAATGGAAGCTGAAGTTGCTCAATTTAGTATTCTGCAGGATGAAGCCCAGCCCTCTCTCTTCCCCCTGGCAAAAAGCAAAGCAGTTACAAATTAAGGACAGTCAAGGCCCCTCATATTGTCACCCCTCAGACTACAGCAACCTCATGCTCCAAGCAATGCAACCGCCCCTCAACGCCTATCCTTCCCCTTCCTGCAGTCATCCAGAAACCAACTGAACCTTTTGAACGTTGCCAGCTCTAGACCCAAATTCCAATATAAATGTGAGTGATAGAAAGTCTACACCTCCCTACAGATAAGTGAAAATTAAAGGCACTATCATTCTAATCTAACTACTGGCCGTGCAGACAGATCTCAGAAAATGATAAATCACTTTTAGAGCTGATGGTGTAAGGGACTGGGGTGTAGGCAGTCTTGCCTAGCAGTCACAGTTGGGCCGAGGTCTGCCCACCAGGGACAGGCATCACCAGGCTGGAGTTAGAGGAATCGCAAAGTCAGGGTCAGTCGTCCAGGGTCAGAGATCAAAGGCAGTACCAGGTTAGGACTGCGAGGCAGGAGTCGGTGTCAAAGTCAGGCTGGAGTCAAATCAGGAGCCAAGACAAAGTACAGCATGGTAGCAGGCTGAAGTCTGTATGATTGCCCAGACCACTTCCTAGGGCAAGCCCTGGGTTAAGTAGGGGCACTTGGCCAATCAGAGGGCTGTGGGGTACTGTCACTCTGGGTCTCTTGCAGGGAACTTCCTGTAGCACCTATTCTCCTGGCTGTGCCTCTGCAGGGCCTTCCGGTGGCCCTGTGAGAATATCAGCCCTCCCAGGCTCTACAGATCTGGGTTCTATTCACTGGGCCTTACAATGGGTCACAAATAGGGTCATCATTGAACTTCAAAAGCAAAAGTAGGGGTTAAGGGCCCAGCTCCCAGTGAAAGTCCCCTAACTCATTTGTGCCTACGAAAATCTCTCTCTCTCTTTAAGATAGAAGGCAAAGGTGTTAATATATTTTTGGGTAGGGTTACCATATGTCAAGTTCCCAACTAGAGGACACTGCTGGGGGATGGGAGGGGGCATACAGCAGCCGCTGCTCTCCAGCCATCCAGCTCTGAAGGTTGCGCGAAAGTGAGGGTGGCAATACCAAATCACAGACATTTGTTCATATTTCAAAAATCCACCTGGACAGAGATCAGAGGAACAAAAAAAGATGTCTTGTCCAGGAAAACCTAGATGTATGGTAAACCTATTTTTAGTGGCTCACGTCACATATAATTTTGAAGGTTATTTAAAGGTAGTTTTCATCAAGGCTGTGTATTCAGATTTCACAAGGACCCATTTAAAACCAAATATTTCAGCATTCACATTTCATGAGGGCTTTTTCAGCCTGAGGAAGTCACTGAGAGGGCTGAAATAATATGAGTTTTAATCTTCTTGTTGCATTTTCACCATTCAGGAACTGAAATAGCATCTATTTACATTTGGGCCAAGCCCTGCAGTCCTTATCCAGTTCAGTAGGATGATAGCTTGGTAAAAACTGAAGGCCATATCCTATTCATATGTACAGCACCTGACTAAACAGGCTTTGGGCATCAGGCCTTGTTACAGGGCATCTAGCACCAGCCTGCAGAGTATTTTGGGCTTGCTGTAATTATAACCCTTCCTCAGGCTGGGCTGGAGGATTTGTTCCTGACTAAGGATTCGAGGTTTTGGCCCAATAGAAACCAGCATTACTGCAAAAATCTGAGCCGTCATGCATCTGACTGACTATTGTTGAGATGGATTGTGGCTTTGGGTAGAAAAGTTTTAGCTGAAGAGAGGCAGTACTAAACACACTTTTGCTGCTATTTAATGCATATACTGTGCCCTGTGCTGTTGCAAAATATCAGTTAAGCAGGTGACTTGAGCCAGGGCTCAAAGACAACGGGCCTTTTTCTGAAAGCACAAGGTGGCATCTGTTACTGTCCCCATCAGATAAATAATAAATGAAAAGTGAAAAGGTGATGCATAATTGCAGAAATAGGGCTCCTAAAGGTCAGGGGTGAAAGGGGTGACACATGAAGTGTTTGCTCACGTTGAAAGGCGCATGCATCGACGTGTGTAGCCCTGAGTAATACAGTAGCTCTTTCATGATTCTAGTGCACCCCTCCACTTTGTCAGAGTTTATATAGCTTGGAATCAATCCTTTCTCCACTCATCAAACACTCTGTGCTGATTTTAATAGGTAAGATGAAACGGAAGACAGCTCAGTATGGGTTGTAGATTGAATCATGGTTATTGAATTTGTCCAAGGTACAAAGGTTCTGTTAGTAGCAAAATGAAATAAGTGACTTTAAAAAAAAAAAACCCTGCAAGAACAGAAAGATTGGAGAGTAACATTTGTCACACTGTCTGCAACCTTTTGCTCCTCTTGATGCTTCTGATGAGAAATGTATACAACATAAACCAAGGAAAGTTTAAAAACTACACTGCAAACCTGCAAGAACTAAGTGCAAGAATCGACTTGAAAATAAAGTTTAAAAAAACTCAGCCACAGCTTTATTTTTGCATTACTAACAAATACAATGGAAGGAGAGGACGTCTTGCTCAATGGTTGGGTTACTGGCGTGTGATGTGGGAGACCCAGATTCAATTCTTTCCTCAGTCACAAGCTTCCTGTGTGACTTTAAGCAAGTCACTAAGCCCTGGTCTACACTACAAGTTTAGGTCGAATTTAGCAGCGTTAGATGGATTTTTACCCTGCACCTGTCCACACGACGAAGCCATTTTTGTCGACTTAAAGGGCTCTTAACATCAATTTCTGTACTCCTCCCCGACGAGGGGATTAGCGCTGAAATCGACCCTGCTGGGTAGAACTTGGGGTAGCGTAGACGCAATTCGACGGTATTGGCCTCCGGGAGTTATCCCAGAGTGCTCCATTGTGACCGCTCTGGACAGCACTCTCAACTTAGATGCACTGGCCAGGTAGACAGGAAAAGCCCCGCGAACTTTTGAATTTCATTTCCTGTTTGGCCAGCGTGGCGAGCTGATCAGCACAGGTGACCATGGAGTCCCAGAATTGCAAAAGAGCTCCAGCATGGACCGAACAGGAGGTACTGCATCTGATCGCTGTATGCGGAGATGAATCCGTGCTATCTGAACTCGGTTCAAAAGACGAAATGCCGGAATATTTGAAAAAATCTCCAAGGGCATGAAGAACAGAGGTTATAACAGGGACACACAGCAGTGCTGTGTGAAACTTAAGGAGCTCAGGCAAGCCTACCAAAGAACCAGAGAGGCAAACGGCCGCTCCAAGTCAGAGCCCCAGACATGCCGCTTCTATGATGAGCTGCATGCCCCTACAACTACCCCACCCCTGTGCTTCCCTCTTCCCCCACCCCTCCTGGGCTACCTTGGCAGTTATCCCCCCATTTGTGTGATGAATTAATAAAGAATGCATGAATTTGAAACAACAATGACTTTATTGCTTCTGCAAGTGGAGATCAAAGCGGGGAGGGGAGGGCGGTTGGCTTACAGGGAAGTACAGTGAACCAAGGCGGCAGGTTTTCATCAAGGAGAAACAAACAGAACTTTCACACTGGAGCCTTGTCAGTTATGAAACTGGTTTTCAAAGCTTCTCTGATGCACAGCGCGCCCTGCTGTGCTCTTCTAACTGCCCTGGTGTCTGGCTGCGCGTAATCAGCGGCCAGGCGATTTGCCTCAACCTCCCACCCTGCCATAAACGTCTCCCCCTTACTCTCACAGATATTGTGGAGCACACAGCAAGCAGTAATAACGATGGAAATATTGGTTTTGCTGAGGTCTAACCGAGTCAGTAAACTGCGCCAGCGAGCTTTTAAACATCCAAATGCACATTCTACCGCCATTCTGCATTTGCTCAGCCTATAGTTGAACTGCTCCTTACTACTGTCCAGGCTTCAAGAGCCCTGGGAGCAAGGGGTAGGCTGGGGTAGGTGCGAGCGCGCGGTGCTGCCGACTGGGAGAGCAGCCTGAGGCAGAAGCTTCCAGCTGGCATGATATTCCAGGCAGGACTGAATCTCCATTAGACGAAACTTAAAGAAGAGAATGACCTGGAGTCCTTCCCATTTTTGTCCAGGCGCCCCCGACTGATCTCACCAAGGCCAGCCAGGAGCACCCATGTCTGCCCAGGCACCCCCGACCAACCTAATCATTCAGTTAAGTGTGTTACATACATGTCTGTAGGATCAGGACCTAAGCCCCAGTTCAGTAAGGTCTTTTAGGTACATGAGTAGTCATCCTGAAATCAATGGGATTACTTGTGTGCTTAAGTACCATGCTGAATGGGCACCCCCTTCAGTAAAGCAACATCGCTATATGCATCTGCAAGAATATTTTTAATACCCCATTATTCTCTCATTATATTAACATTGGTTTTTCCCCCCCTCTCTAATGGAAGGGTTTAGAGGAAAGCTAGCAAAAGACAGGACAATTTGAGTGAGGGATGAGAGGGAAGCTCTGAATGAATAAAATATTAATTTTCAATTATACCCATAGACCTCCAACAAAATGAGCCTCCTTATGCCTATTTGCAGTGAATGATGACAGCTGCTGTGCTCCATGCCTGTCTGGCCTCTTCTCTAATTGAAGTGGAATTATTCTTTTTTATGTTGTTGCATAAGCCTTTTCTTTTGTTTATTAATATGGTGGCAACCTTAGGACCAATCCTGCAAAATGCTGAGCACCCTCAATTCCCATAGCACATTCCCCCAGGAAGTTATTGCAGCCAAGGCTAGCTTCTGCAGAGATTACTTTCTGGGTTGGTAGAAATATACAAGCTAGCTCTCAGACCAATGATCCCTACCCATTTTAACTGAGGTTGCCTTCCACTGAGGGAGCCTTGTGCTTAAGGCACAGCTCAGGAGATCTGCGTTCAAGTCCCTGCTCCACCACAGGCTTCCTGTATGACCTTGGGTAGTCGCTTAGTGTCTCTATGCCTCAGTTCCCCATCTGTAAAATAGCATTTCCCTACCTCATGAGGATAAACACATTAAAGTCTGTGAGGTTCTCAGCTACTATGGTAATAAGTATTTTAAATAGATATGCAGCTCTCCTCTTGCGGTATGTCTACACTGCAATTAAAAACCCACGGCTGGCCCAGGCCATCTGACGTGGGCTGCAGCCCGAGCCCAGAAATCTACACTGCAATGAAGAAGCTCTGCAGCTTGAATCAGATGGTATGAGCCCACCGTGGGTTTTTAATTGCAGTGTAGACATACCCGGAGTGATCTAGACCACAATTTGACCCTGTGATGCCTAATGTTTTTTTTTCCCCTCTTGACCTTTAATGAAGTTTGTTTTCTTTTAATGACAGAAACCACACAAGAAGTACTGGAAGCTGAGGCAGATCTTTCAGCTTCACCTTAATATCTTTGTTCCCCTTTCTGTTTGCAAATGTATAATCGAATAGTATTACCAGTTAACTTTCCATGTCTTAGCTTTTGTTAGTTTGCTTCACAAAAGAAATCCTACCTAATTGTATTTATTTGTTCCCTGTCTAATGACGCACCATAGACAAGGAGCTCTTGGGCAGGAATGTGTACTGTGTGTACCATAGTCAAGGTAATGTCGTCAAAGTGACCCTTGAGTTTGTATTCCTCACGCTTTGTGTCCCATAAATATGTGAGCCTGACAGTTATGCAGATTTCTCCTTTTGTTTCAATTGCTTCAACAAATCAACAGAAATGAATAAACTTTATCAGGAAGGCACAGTAAAGAGAAAAGCCAGATGGAGCGAGATAAACTCTTTACCTCCTCTATATCAACTCCTCAATGTGAAGCATTGTCGTCTTCCATTAAAGCGCAGGCTGCCAGAGTGCCTTGTTGTTCCCAAACTCTGTTGCCAAGGATACAGAATCAGATCCTCTGGCTCTGAATGAAAGAGCATGATTTGCAGTTTTCTCATAATTTAGAATGGGTTTGGTTCTCATTCCAGACATCTCAGTGGAATCCTAATCTTATTGCTGTCTTCTCTGTATTTGGCCAATCCTTTCTTGCCCGAAATTGCCAACCTGCAGACACAGTAAACAGGCAGGTTTGTTCTTCATCTCCAGGTTCACTCGGGACCGGGCTGGGGTCAGTTTTTCTCAGTTGAGGGTCCTTGGCCAAGGAGCTTCCTCCTAAGGGAGGTGTAATGGCATCTCTTGACAGTTATTATTGGTTATGCTGAAATTTTGATTTTCGGTTGGCCTGCTGTTGGCCATTCATAGGCTCCCTCTTACTCATTTGATTTTGTATCTGTTACAGAGCTCACTTTCTTGATTCTTCCAGCTAGTTGAATACTGATCCTTTTTGGTGAAGTGCTAGCCTACACACAGACATTTAACTCATTTTAATTCATACCTTTTGTTATTTCTGTATAAGTCCCTGTGTGGACACTTATGTTGGAAGTGAAGTGTCCTATATTAATTTAGCTTAAGTAATTTTTTGACCAACTTAAGCTAAGGCCAAGTCTAGACTACAAAGTTTTGCCAGCATAGCTGTGTCTGTCAAAGGTGTAAAAAATTCCATACCCCTGACTGATTTAGCTATGCCGGCAAGAAGTCCTATAGGATGCAACTATAACAGCAGGAGACTTCTTTTGCTGGTATAACTTCTGTCGTTTGGGGCAGTGGTTTAACTATACCAGTACAAGATTCCCTTTCCCTGTGTAAGTGTCATCTCCTTTCTAGTGTAGACTAGCCATAAACAATTTTTCTCTATCTTAAGCTAAACCAAAAAGGACACTTATTTCAAAATAAATGTCCACACACAAACTTGCAGCAAAATAACAAAAGGTGTGAATTAAACCAATGGAGTTATTTCAGCTAAAGTTGTGTGTAAACCAGCTTTAACTGTGTTGTATCTGGCTGGTCATATTGTCTTTAAATTTTCAATATTACATATTTGGGGACAGATCTTCAGCTGGTGTTAATTGTCAGAGTTCCATTGATCCATTTAGATTCAACTCTATGAGGCTCAATGAAAATTCTATAATTGCAACACTTGTTGTGTAGTCTTTTCTGTCCAGGAAACCCTTCTTACATGAGGGGTCCATTTTGCAATTGCTGTTTGCTGGCGAAATAGAATCAATGAAACAGTCTCAGTGTACAGTGCCTGAGGTGTTGCTACCTAATGCAAATCAAAACTTGAAAAATGTAGGCAATGTATGTCTGCCGTTTGCATATACTTCCATTTTAAACTTCTTAGTCAAAGCCCTCAAGAACAGCAAGTCAGGTCACAGTTGCAATGTATACTGCTGAAGCCTATTATTGTCCCCCGATTGGGGTTCATGTAGGGTCCAGCTTTCTATGCCTTCATAGTCCTCACCACGCCGATATTGTAAAATTTTTTTTTTAATTTTACTTCTAAACTTCATAGGACTGTTCTCCAGATCAGACTCTAAACCAGGGTTCTTAAGTACTAGTTGCACAAGTATAGCTAGCAGCGATATCTCAGCTCAAATGTACCAACTAAATTTTGAAAGGAAGAATAAAGATGGCAGCGGGTGGTATAACATGATCATTCCTCCTCTTTCTCAGGTTACGTAACGAACTCTTATGTTCTGTTCCCAGCACTGCCACTGACCACCTGTGTAGCCTTGGGAAAGTCACTTAATCTCTCTGTCTCAGTTTCCTCTTCTATAAACTAGGACAATGAAGAAAAAGACACACATTTTAATACGTTCCTCAGACAGTGAGTATGTCAGCCCAGGGGCCTACAGTTACTAGTGGTGTAAGGCACTTTTAAATGAGAAACCCATAATCAGATGTTGAAACTGGTATTTCCCCTACTGGGCAAAGAGATGATTGGGTCAAATTAACTGAGGGATAAGAAGTTATCTCTACAAAAAGTTTCCTCAATAAAATATGTGAATGAGTTGTGGTACAACTGAAATGAAAATACATTTTTGCAGCTCACGACTGAGAGACAGTCGTTTCTCTTGAGGTTTGGTAATTCTTTTGCTGTGGCTTGTTGGGGAGTGGATTTTTTATGGACGTATTATGAAGTTAATAAGTCTATTACTCTTCAAAGATTTAATTTGCCATGATGATCCCATCTATAATCATATTTCAGATTTGTGTGTATGTAATTACTTCTCAAAATAAATGAAGTTCCTAAGCAGCTTGAGTCTGAGCAACTTGTGTCTCAACTGGCAGCTTTCAAGACATTGACTTGCTGATGTGAGGAAATGTTTACCTACAACAGAAGCACTTTTTTTTTCTCACTCTTAATAATTTAAAATTTTTTGGGGGGATCAAGTGGGATTTCATGGGATCCATTCCTTGTAAGATAAGAATCGGAAGTAGTGTCCCTTCCATGGAAACTTATTAGAAATCATCTATATAAATAAGAGAAACTCCAGTTGTTTTTCAACATTTATTTGTTCTGAAGATAAAACTCTTTGCTCAAATTACCCTTTCAATGGATCTTATGTTATTACAGCTATAATTTTCTACATAGGGGAAACAGGCAGTTTTAGGTTCTGATACTGCAAACACTTACACGCATGAGTAACTTTACACATATGAGAAGCCTCATGACTTCTTATGTGCATAACATTACTCAGCAATGTGTTGGCAGGACTGGGGTCTTAAGATACATTTGGTGTTTCTATTAGAAAGCTAACCCCAATATAACCATGCTAAGCCACTCCTTGATAACCCATTAACTCAATAATAGATCCAATTGTTTTCCTTTCACCTCTGAGCCATGACTTCATAGCAGACGCTCCCACAAAATCCTACCTCAGCATGGGTGTGGGGGTGAAGGGGTTTGACAGTGAAGTATGGCAGAGCGTGTGCTCTGGCAGGTCTGATCAAGCCGAGAAGGTGTCGAGCTAGCGTCCAGGGTAGTAGGGAGTCTGACTGTACCTCTATTACTCTAGGGCAACCCGGCCAAAGTGGAGGGGGTACCGCAGCTACAGGGCACACGGGCTGGCACCTCGAATGCCCTGCTACAAAATTCTTCTGCCAAACAAGCCACACAAAGCAGAATAAACTGGGAAACTGAGCATAGACTCATGCGTCGGCCTGACCAATGCTCACAACCCAGGGTAGCACAGGATGAAAAACCAAAAATGGCTAAAAGAACAGTTCAACTATTTGTTGCAAGTCACAACACAAGAACACTATCATCTGATCTGTACATCGATACTTACATTCAAGTCACAAAATCAATAAAAGCCGATGTCATCAGGATATGCGAAACAAGAAGAACAAAAGACCTCATTGCACAATGGAAAAGTGGAGAGCAAGTATTCCTAGGAAGGCACTCTAGTGAAGTGTCCTATATTAAGATTTAATACAAAATATAACACGATATATTGTCTAGTATAATAGGAAGTATTATCATATTGTAAATAATTAAAGAAACCATAAACTGCAGTTGACAACTTATATGAACAAAATGTTTTCTGAGGGTTTTTTTTAATTGTGATTGTTTACTTATTAAACTTTGAATATTGGCAAGTAATTAGCAGTGGATCTCCCAAGCATTAGGTGAATTAGTGAGGATCTATTGTAATCAAGTTGTTTGTTTAAAATCAGTTACAAAGTAGGAAGTGGGAAGGAGCACAAGCCAGAATAGAGAATGAACAATTAAATAATATTTAGACAAGTTAGATGTATTGAAGTCAGCAGGGCCTCATGGAATTCATCCTAGGATACTTAAGGCAATAACTGAAACAGTCTTGAAACCATTAGCAATTATCTTTGAGAACTCATGAAGGATGGGTGAGGTCCCAGAGGACTGGAGAAGGGCAAACATATTACCTGTCTTTTAAAAGGGGAACAATGAGGACCCAGGGAATTATAGATCAGTCAGCCTAACTTTGATACCTGGAAAGATACTGGAACAAATTATTAAACAATCAAATTGGAAGCACCTAGAGGATAATAGGGTGATTAATAGACAACATAGATTTGTCAAGAATAAATAGATAACATAGATTTGCCAAATCAACATAATTTCCCTCTTTGATAGTGGATAGGAGGAAGCAGTAGATGTGATATATCTTGATTTTACTAAGGCTTTTGACACAGTCCCACACAACAGTCTCATAAGCAAACAAGGGAAACATGGCCTAGATGAAATTGCTGTAAGGTACATGTGTAACTGGATGAAAAACCATACTCAAAGAGTAGTTATCAATGGTTCGGTGTCAAACAGGGACGGCCTATCTAGTGGAGTCCCCCAGAGATCTGTCCTGGATCCAATACTAGTCAATGTTTTCATTAAGATTTGGATAATGAAGTGGAGAGTATGCTTCTAAAATTTGTGGATGACTCCAAGCTGGGAGGTGTTGCAAGAACTTTGGCAGACAGGATTAGAATTAAAAATAATCTTGATAATTGGAGAATTTGGTCTAATATCAAGATGAAATTCAATAAAGACAAATGCAAAGTACTTCACTTAGGAAAGAAAAATCAAATGCACAACTACAAAATGGGGAAGAATTGGCTAGGCAGTAGTACTGTAGAAAAGGATCTGGGGATTACAAAGGCTCACAAATTGATATGAGCCAACAATGTGATGCAGTTGAGAAAAAGGCTAATATCATTGTGGGTGTATTAACAGGAATGTCATATGTAAGACACGGGAGGTAATTGTTCTTTTTTAATTGCATCTTCAACTGGAGTGTCCAGTTTTAGGTGCTACACTTCAAGAAAGATGTGGATAAATTGGAGAGAGTCCAGAAGAGAGCAACAAAAATGATAAAAGGTTTACAAAACTTGACCAATGATGAAAAGTTAAGATAACTGGGTATGTTTAGATTTCAGAAAAGAAGACTGAGTGGGGAATCTGATAAGTCTTCAAATATGTTAAGGGCTGTTATAAAAAGGATAGTGATCAATTGTTCTCCATGTCCACTGAAGGTAGGACAACAAGAACTTCATCTGCAACAGGGGAGATTTAGGTTAGATATTAGAAAAAACTCTAAATTTTGGAATAGATTACAAGAGAGATTGTGGAGTCCCCATCATTGGAAGTTTTTAAGAATAGGTTAGACAAGCACCTATCAGGGATGGTTTAGGTATACTTGGTCAGAAGGATGGGCTAGATGACCTCTCAAGGTCCCTTCTAGCCCTATATGTCTAGGATTATACAGTTTACTTCTAATTATTCAGGAATAAAGCAAACATTATTTTATTTCCACTGTATTTTATATATTTGATGCTTTCTTCTCGTAAACTAAAGGACTTGCACCAGGGTAAGAAAAAGGTGTATTAGGAGAGCAAATGCACTTTTTCCAGTTATTTACACAGATTCCCATTGACTTTAGTGGTCTTTGAATCATGCCTTAAGTCATCTGACCAAGGTCTCACAGGAAGTCTATGGCAGAACCAGGAAATGAACTCAGATTTCTTGAGTCCCAGCTGTAGCTTTGGCCCTTCTGTAATGTTAACAGTGTGGTCATAAGAATGAAACAGTCTTTCCCCCCACTACTTTCTCACAGTGTTGAAAGGAAGAGAGATGTGATGTATGCATATTCATGGAGAACTACTGAATTGCTATAGGAGACCAGATGAACAACTTCGAAGAGATTCATATAATAGCTGTGGTGTTGACTTCTCGGCTAGGATAAGACTAACATGGACACTATGTCAATCTGCACAGTAGATCTACAGTCATCAGTGCTGAGGGAGTATTTTATATCACTTTAAAAAGGTGGAGTCAGTCGTTTCCTTTTGTCATATTGCTATATACTGGAATGCTAAGTGATAATTAGAAATTCTTGACTCTGACGGTTTTGTGATACTTCATGTGAAGGACATGACCTAAGTGTGAGGTACATTATGTTGAAGCTTTATCAGTAGCATGCATCCATTCACATAGGAAAGCAAATGCCAGCTGATAGCTCCATTATTCATGTGCATAGATTCTCTGCAGGTTGCGAATCTCTGGTGCATTGTAGCTCAAAGACTGTTTCCCCCCCCCCCCCCTTCTGAGTTGCAGAGATCCATAACGAGAGGAAATCCCAGTGACTTTATTTGTGGGGACAAGCTAAAGAAATGCTCACCTCTAAACGATTTGTTTCCTGGCTGTATACGTTCCAATACTTCACAGTCAGGGAATGTATTTCTTCCTTTTCTGTTTTTCCATGTTTTACATTAGGCCTTTGCAAAATATGATATGATACCCATATGCAATTTAACTTAGTCCATGTCACCAGGTTTTTTGTGTGGCTTCCCTTCTTTGGTCTGTAGCTGCCTTCATTTAAGAACATAAGAACGGCCGTACAGGGTCAGACCAAAGGTCCATCTAGCCCAGTATCCTGTCTACCGACAGTGGCCAATGCCAGGTGCCCCAGAGGAAGTGAACCTAACAGGTAATGATCAAGTGATCTCTCTCCTGCTATCCATCTCCATCCTCTGACAAACAGAGGCTAGGGACACTATTCCTTACCCATCCTGGCTAATAGCCATTAATGGACTTAACCTCCATGAATTTATCCAGTTCTCTTTTAAACGTTGTTATAGTCCTGGCCTTCACAACCTCCTCAGGCAAGGAGTTCCACAAGTTGACTGTGCGCTGTGTGAAGAAGAACTTCCTTTTATTTGTTTTAAACCTGCTGCCCATTAATTTCATTTGGTGGCCACTGGTTCTTGTATTATGGGAATAAGTAAATAACTTTTCCTTATCTACTTTCTCCACATCACTCATGATTGTATAGACCTCTATCATATCCCCCTTTAGTCTCCTCTTTTCCAAGCTGAAAAGTCCTAGCCTCTTTAGTCTAACCTCATATGGGACTCGTTCCAAAACCCTCATCATTTTAGTTGCCCTTCTCTGAACCTTTTCTAGTGCCGGTATATCTTTTTTGAGATGAGGAGACCATCCTCATTTGGCTCCCTCCGCTAAGATGTCCTCTGAATTTTGTAAACAAATTGCTGGAAGAGAGCCTACCAGTGCCTTACTATAATTCTGAACAGTTTAAACGAGAGATGGGCCTGTTTCGTGAGCAAAGAGTGAAACCGAATGCAGGTTAAGTTGAACAAGTGGAACTTTATTAAACCCTGTGCACTGCTCTCTCCCTGTGGCTGCTGCATTGCTTCCAGCTCAATTGCTCACATTCCCTGTTTTCCTAGTGTCCCTTCAATAACATTCCCTCCAGGGATCATGGGCCCTCTCAGTCCAGTTGCACTGATCATGATACAGCTTCCTGATTTGTACAAATATTTTAATATAAAAATTAAAAATAAATAATTGATACCCAGATCCCCACCCTGCGTCCCTTCGGCAGAGGTTGCCAGCACATAGCAGAGTATGGAGTCTTTTCTTTACCACAAACTCTGCTGGTTACATAGTCTTTGAGATAGTTTGGTCTCCTCAACAGGTGACCACCCTGGTAGTGACCTATCTCTGTCTCCCAGTCACCTGCCTCTGATTCTAGCAAACTGTCTCTCTGTGGCGTCTTCTCCCCCACTTTAGGGGTTGGCTGCTGGATGGTTCTCTGCCCCTGTGTTCTTTGATGGTCTCTGTATCACTGTAGGCTTTCTCTGGGTGTTGTGCCTGCTGGCTTGTAAGTGTTTCCTGTTTCTTCAGATCACTTGTCCCTTTTGTGTTGTCGCCTTGTATGATCTTGGTGTCACTGCACCCCCTCATGACTCGTTTAGTCCATTCTTTCTGGGGTCTCTCTAATGGCTGGTCCTCACAGGAGTGCCTGTCTCCATGGCTGGTGGATCCTTGTCTGATCTGCTGTGCTCTAGTGCCTGCTTTCTCTGATTATTGGCCATCTCCTCTAGGCCAGGGGTTCTCAACCTTTTTCTTTCTGCCCCCCTCTCTCCCCCAGCGTGCTATAAAAAGTCCACGGCCCACCTGTGCCACAACAACTGTTTTTCTGCATATAAAAGCCAGGGCTGGTGTTAGGGGGTAGCAAGCAGGACAATTGCCTGGGGCCTCATGCCACAGGGGTCCCTGCGAAGCTAAGTTGCTCAGACTTTGGCTTCAGCCCCAGGCAGCAAGGCTCGGGGCCCTGGGCTTCAGCCCTGCACAGTGGGGCTTCGGCTTTTTTCCCTGGGCCCCAGCAAGACTACCACAGGCCCTGCTTGGTGGACCCCCTGAAACCTGCATGTGGCCCCCCCAGGACTCCTGGTTGAGAACCACTGCTCTAGGCCGTATCCTTCTGGCTGCAACAGGTCTCTCCTCACTGGTAGCAGGATTTTGGTCCTTTGTCCCATCAGTGCCTGCACTGGACTGTTTTGGCACCCCTGCGATGGGGTACGCTTGTGTGCCAAAAATGCTAAGAAGGGGTCTGAACCAGAAGAAACAGCCTTATGTAGCAGTCTCTTAGCCTTTTTCACAGCTGATTCCACCCTACCATTACTCTGTGGATATTCCGGGGAGAAACTGTGGTGGCCAAACTTCCATTTGCGTGCAAATTCCTTATAGTCTTCTGAGGCAAATTGGGGTCCATTGTCAATTTAATACAGTGTCTGGAAAGCCATAGCTCACAAAGTAGGCCTTCAGTTTGCCACTCACTGACTTGCTCTTTGTATCAGGCAATGACCTCTCAAAAATTTGAATAATAGTCCACTGTAATCAAATATTGCTTTTCATTGAAGGTAAATAAGTCGGCTCCCACTTTTTTCTTGGTCACTTGGGAGCTCATGGTCACAGAGTCTCTTTCTGCTGATGGTTATCACGTGACTGAAAGCTGTCACACCCATCTATCAAGAAGTGGAGTTATGTATTTATTGCTGGCCAACAAACACACATTGAAGCCTCGCTAAGACAGCTGTCCATGCCCAGGTGTGAGGTGTGGTGTTTTTTGCATGACATCCCTGTGTAATAAGGTGGAGTCAACCACTCTGTCTTTGAAATATAATTCCATTCTGCACACTCAGCTCGTTTTTAGTTTGAAAATATGGTGGTTCTCCTACCGCTGCTTGGCTTTTATCTTCTGGCCACCCTGCTACTATCCTTCTCTTGGCTGTCTGTAATCGGATGTCTTTTTCTGTAGTGTCTCTGTTTTCTATCAGCTTCGCTGTTGAAACTGGGAGATGGTGCAGCATCTTAATGGATTCAATGTCATGATCCCCGGCCCGCAACTCTCTGGGTAGATATGCCCTGCTCTGCAAGATAGCTTGTACCAGTAACCATTCCCGACAATATCTGAGCTGTACCTGGTAGTGCTGGATTTGCATCAACCTGCCCTGCAATCTCTTTGGAGCACTGGGAAGGGGCTTTGCATGATTGTCTCTAGAGGGTTGTGGTCTGATTGCACTAAACAGCCAGCTCCATACGATTAGCCCTGCCTGCCGCCCCTGGGATGATGTGTGGGGTTTAATTATTAGAACTAGCTGGGGATGGAGGAGCTGATTATCCTGTAAAAAGCGGCAGAACAAGAGAAGACAGAGTACATAGTCTGCTGGGAAGGAGTAGGCTCCAGCAAGGAACCCTGAGGTTTCAGGGAAAAGGGCTCCAGGCAGTGAAGGCCTGGGCAAGCCTCAACAGGAAGATTGGGAGCATGGACTTGATGGGGATTTGAGCACTTATTAACATAACAAAATATTCAAAATAAATCCAGCCTCAGTGCAGGTTGTTGCAAGACACAGGGTTTAATAGACCTTGCACTCAGCTACCCTCTTTGCAAATGAAACTAGGTGGCAGCATCTAAGCAGAGAGTTCTCTGAAGTTCTCTGAGTTGGCAGCATGGGCCACGGAACTTGGTCTGATGCTCCCCAGAGCTTTGGATTTTGCAGACACACCCCTAGCCCAGTGAAGGGGCAGGTGGAAGAAGGAATTCAAGCTGTACAGATCTGGCCCTGCAGGAGGATGACAACAGCAGGAAAGTAAAACTATTATTTTGCCTTATTGGTAAAGATCTGATTCTGTCATGGAGGTCAGGGATTTTGTGACTTTTACGGACCTCCATGACTTCTTCGGCTGACTCGGCCTGCTGCAGCAGCAAGGCTGGAGCAGCTGTCAGCCCCCGCCCAGGAGCAGTGGTGAGGCCGGAGTAGTGGCCCAGGGCTTGAGCAGTTGGAAGCGGTCAGCCCCCACTGCTGGAACAACTGCTGGGGCCGGGTCAGCCCCTTGGGCAGAGCGGCAGCCGCTACCAAACAGTGGCCCCAGGGGCTGGAGCATGAGCAGCGGCCCCTGGGGCTGGGCCTGGGGCTGGTGGTCAGCTCCTGCAACAGGAGCAGCCGCTGGGACTAGTCAGCCTCCAGGGTCGGAGCAGGGGCAATTGGAGCAGGAGCGGTGGTCACCAGGAATAGAGCAGTCCCCCCGGTAGGGTTACCACCTAGCTAGTATTTGATTGGTCTGTCCGGTTTTTAAATGGATTTGGCCAGTTGCCAGAAAATTTTTTAATCTGCCAGGTTTTTTTTTTAATGTGGCATTTGCATTATCATCACAATACACTGGGATATCTAATGCTAAACCTTTTTGTGTTCCGCTAAAGATTCTGCAGTTTTCCCACTTCTGCAGTTTAAGCGATAACAGATCAAAACAGTTGAAAATACAGCAGCTGTGGGCCCACCAACACGCAAGTGCACCGCACGTGTGTGAGGGAGGGTTTGAGTCACGTGAGAGTGAGGAGACGTGTGAGGCATATTAAAGAATGGAAGATCAGGGCAGTGGTGTTAGTGATCCTACTACACCCCCCCTAAAAACTTGCATCACAAACTGCACATTCAATGATAACTGGCTAAAGGAAACAGATTACAAAGACTGGCTGGCAAAATGTGCTGATAAAACAAATGCTCATTTGTTATAAATGATGCTCCCAAACTTATCTGTATACGTGATCTCTCTAGATACTATAAGTGGCTGTTGAAGGGGGGGTTGCGGAGTTGTCTTGTGCTTGGGGATTGAGGTTGCAGTGGGCTTGCCTTGTGGGGGAGGGATGGGAGCCTTTTTTTTTTTTTTTGCATTTCAGAGGTGGTAACCCTAGCTCCCGGGGCTGGAGCAGGAGCTGTGACCACTGGGGCTGGCGGTCAGCCCCTGGGGCTTCTTGAGCAGTAGCTCTGGCCCCCAGGGCCGGAGATGGAGTCATGGCCTCCCCGGGGCTGGAGCAGCAGCCGGGCTGAGTCGGCCCTTGGCAGGGCTCTGACTGTTAGCCCCCGTCACACTCCACACTCCCCCCCCCCCCCTCCAGGGGATTTTTAGTAACAGTCAAGGACAGGTCATAGCTTCTGTGAATTTTTGTTTATTGCCCGCAACGTGTCGGTGACTTTTACTAAAAATATCTGTGACAAAATCTTAACCGTACTCATTGGAGAACAAGCCGAGATATTACCTGCAAAAATCTAGGGCATCCCGCCTATACCCTACCAAGGACTCAAGGCATGACCCAATCAGTTTAGGCACCCTTTCCTTTCCTTTCCTTTCCTTTCCTTTCCTTTCCTTTCCTTTCTGAGTCTCAGGGTGTAAGGCACCTACTTTTACCCATGGTTCAATGTTTTAAAAAATGTAAAATAAATTTGACAATTTCAAAATGAAAAGTTGATTTTGAATTAAAAAAAAAATTCAGAATTTTTTTTTACCCAAATTGGTAAACCAACATGAGTTTGCTGTATGTGTCAATGTAGCCGACTCTGCAATTTTTTTGCCCAAACAAACGCAACAAAAAACCAGCTTTGGCCAAAATATTTCACCCAGCTGTACCCTGGGTTATACCTCCTTGGTTGCCAGCTATGTCAGTGAGCAGGTCCCAGGGGCTTGGCTCCTGCAAGTCTCTCTCTTTGGGAGCCAGTGAACATAACAGTTTGCAGCTTCTTCAAAAGAAAATATAGTGGATCTTTCTCGAAAGGTGCACAGCATTCGAGGAAATGGATTTAAAGTAACAGAAATCTATGTGTGTACTCTTACCTACACTTGACCCTCCCCTCCAATCCCTAGGTAGATATGACCTAGCCTTGGTGCTCCCCTGTTTTCTTGGGGTCCAAGTTACAACCTGCTTGCTACAGACCCTGACTCTCAGTCAGCCTGTATTAGCCTGCAGCCCCTGACAACTCCCCCACCTCCCTCTACGTAGATAGAGCCTTTCAAAAACAACTGACTTTTGATCTCCAGATTCTGAGCCTCAGGAAACAGCCTCATCACCAGGCTTGGGGCTGAGGAGTGCCTCCTGGAGGCTATAAATCTGGCTATTCTGTTTGAAAGGATGTTCCTTATCTAGCCTATCGGTCTATCTTTCCTGCCTGGTTTCTTTAACAATCCTGTTTGTTGCATTCAGACAGGCACTATCACACAGATACACCAACACACTGATACAATATTTATTTAAAAAATACAAATATTTTCCAGTTCTCCACAGACTGACTTAAATTATCCTTTGTTGTATGCAGTGATGTTGTAGCCGTGTCGGTTCCAGGATATTAGAGAGACAAGGTGGGTGAGGTAATATCTTTTATGGGACCAACTTCTCTTGGTAAGAGAGACAATGGTCCCATAAAAGATATTACCTCACCCACCTTGTCCCTGAAATTATCCTTTGCTTGATTTGACTCTGAGAACGAGACCCAAGTTAGCTCAAGTTGGGCATCCAAAGATCACTGTTTTTGAAAACACTGGCCACACCTTCTCTGTGTTTCTGTAAATATGGACGATGCCTTCCTTTATAAAGTACTTTTAGACCCATTGATGAAAAGTGGTGGTGGTGGTGTAGCAGTAACAATCTCACTATATTACCACAGTAGCAGCTCAATGCAATATCCGTGCATGTACTGGTTGGGGTGGGACGACAGGGAGAGCAGAGTTTCCTTTACGCAGCTGGTCGAAGAACTTGTGAATAATATTGGTGGTGAATTATAGCATTCCCATAAGCATTTGTGAATAGAATGAATGTTTCCGTTAACTGGCCATCTCTATTCTTTTTCTTGCACCATATATCCGCCAAACAAAATAAAAGTGAAGAGTTAGCAGTCAAGTTAGCAAAAGAGCAAGTACAAAGGAGATTATATTTGTTTTCACTCCTTTTTTCTGACGGGAGAGCACCATAGCTTAGAAAGAACTATGTTCAAGTAGAATGATCCGTATTTAAAACATTTCTGTCCAAGTTCTGAGTTTGCTGAACTCTCAGTTTAATCAATGGGAGAAATATTGAAAGGGGTGGGGGAGTGCTTAAATTTGGATTCTGAGCTCACCATCTCTCATTCTGATTGCTGTGATTCTCAGAGAAAACAAAACACCCAATGGCTTAACTACAGCCAGGTTAGACCTTTTGTGTCCAGGTACCAATAGATAAACTAAGAACTTTTGGTATTACTTTTTTTTTTAATGGCTTGGATTGCAAGGTTGATCAGAGTTCCCATTTCTGGTCACTGGTTCACTGCAGGCCCCTTTTAATGCTAAAGATATTACTGCAGAACGTACATTAAATTAATTCCTTATCTCTTTGTAAAGATAAGAAATGTATTGACATAGTATGGACCAGATCCGAACTTTGACTAGAGACATCTAAGGGGAGAGGGGTTATTTTTGTAAGTGCCAGAATTCCCCAAGTAGTGTGGTGCTTTTAACAGGAGACTTCCACGGTTTACCTCATGTTGTTAATACTGGCAATGTCTCCTTTTCCTTTTTGCCCAGCAGGATTCTCCATCAAAGATGAAAGCGGCTTTGTAGGTTGGCATGAAGTGTTTTCCTTAGCTCTGTAGATGCTAATATTTTAATTAGGCAATTCATCGTGGTGTTAACTAGCTTTCCAATCAGCCATTTTTATATGTTTGCTCACTTTTGCTAATTATATTACTTTAATTCCTTATCGAAGAAATAAATCTCAACAGTCAAGAATCCTTTAAAAAAAAAAGTCATATGAGCTTTCGTGACATAATGGTGATTTCTTCCCCCTCAATTTTAGGCCTCTTACCACTCTACAGAGAATCTGACCAGAAAGACAGCAAGACACTGAGATGAAACATTAAGGATCAAGTTGCCCCTGAGCAGGGAACAGGAAACTGCCTAGATTTTGACTTGAGAGTTTCTAGCTGATTATTCTATTAAGGGGAGTGGAACAGGAAAGACGGTGCAGCTGCACTGAGTTCAATCTACTTTTCATGACAGATCATCATAAAATAAAGAGAAGCAAAGAACTGAGCCCAAACAGCCAAATTCATTCCTGATAATCGGAGTCAACATAAGGTAAAACTGGCCAAAAGGGTTCCCCTGAAGATTATTTTCAGTTACACTTTATATTAAGGTTCCATATAAGCTTATGGAAGGTATAATAATGAATACATAATGATTACAACATGGGTAGTATGTGTTATTGATGGTTATAAGTACAGCAGTAGATGTAGGAGGATATAAGCCATGGTTATAAGAAACCTGTTGGACACTCTAACTGATTTAACCATTTATTAAAACATCTATTAATCATTTATTAATGTTGTACAAACAAAACATATATAAATCATATAATTTGTAACTTTTTTTCTTTTCCAGTTATGTCAAAGTAAACCTTTCTGGCTACATTGCTTCACTATAAATGTAAGAGTGTTAACTATATTTTTTATGAAACTGAGGAACTTTTGTGTGGTTTCCTTTGATTCTGACCATTAAAGATATCCACGGAAATCTCAACGGAAATTCAATTAAAATCAATTTTTCCCCTCCAGTTGTTGAATCTTTTAGTATTTAAGAAATTGCCCATCAATGAGAAAAATCTCGTCAAACAGACTGATGAATGATTGACTATATTTCAATCAGTGTTTCAGATAGATAGAAGTGTAGAGATAATTTGAATAATTTTAATTTTAGGGCCAGATATATCCCTAGATCCATGCCTCTAACTCCCATTGATGGTAATTGGAGTCCAATTAATTCACTCCTCTCTCATTTTAATCTTGGGTTTCAAATACCTTTTTAAAATGATGAAAAATGTAGCTCATGCATTAGATTAGTCTTCATAGGAAGACTGAGTGGCCCAGGGAGTTGATAATTGGATACAGAGAACTAGAGCTTGTTGAAATTTTTTTTTTTTACTAAACTGTTTTCCATAAGAAAATGCAGTTTCATCAAAACTGAAACATTTTGCAGACATGTATTGATTTGGACAAAATTTTTGACAGGAAAAAGTCAACATGAATAGTTATGACTTTCTTGGTTCAATTAATTTCATTTAAATTTTTGTTCTGTATATTTAATATAGCATACTTAGTATTTTATATTGTTTTGACATTGTGGAAACAGTTTGTTTCAATGCTTTGGATTTAAAAAATTTCAAATTTTTGTTCACTGTGAAAATTTGAAATTACCGCTTCTTTGTTCTGATTTCAGAACAAAAGGAAATTTTAAAATGTCATTGTGATAGGTGCACAGACCACACGTTAGCATTCACAAACTGGTTAATAGATGGAGTAATCACCTCTCAGTTGTGACTAAGTGGCTGGTTGGTGACAGCTGGGATAAAAGGCTTACAGCCCAGGCAGAGAGGGAGGCTTGGAGAAACTCGAGAGAGAGAGAGATAATAAATACAGCTTGTGAAAGATGCCTGCAAGCAGCCAAGAGGTAGGAAGCAGCCTGGGGAAACAGAAGGGATCTTAAGAAGCAATTTTTAGTATGCAGGGTGCCTGGATTGGAACCAGAGGAGATGGTAGACCTGCATTTCCCTATGAGCCAGCACAGCAGGGGAGGTACACACTCCTGAGTGCGCAGTAGAAAGGACATTTGGTTCCATTTGAACTTCTTTGGTACCCTGGAGGGGGCAAGACTATGAGCAACCTGGCTAGCAGGATGAATCTTAAGAAGGGATAGATGTGGGGCCTGGAGTGAGTGTTGGCAGGAGGTGCCTGATGCAGAGGGAATGTCATGCTGTGCTCAGCCACAAGGGGGCACACTCACCAGTGAGTGGCTCTGCAAAAGTCAAAATTTCCTGTGGAGCAGAAATTCTAGCTCTACATGAAACTTTCCAATTCTCATTGTTCAAATTAAATAATGACTGATAAGGTGTATGACCTATCAGTCACTATGTGATATGTATTAGCAGTGTTAGTATAGTCCCTAAGGGACAGGTCTCTATATCACAAAGAAATCTATATTGCAATTGTCACTAAACGGGGGTGCGGGTGGAGAATCTCTGCATGAGATGGTCAAATGTATTTTATGTGAAACAATAAAGAGCAGGTAATATGATGCTAACTTACAGGATGGGGGAATCTCTCTCTCTCTCTATCTCTCTCCTTCCAGTATATGTTCAATGGCCTCTCAGAGTTGGTAAGACAACTCCCACCTGTTCATGCTCTCTGTATGTGTGTGTGTATATATATCTCCTCAATATATGTTCCATTCTATGCATCCGAAGAAGTGGGCTGTAGCCCACGAAAGCATATGCTTTAATAAATTTGTTCGTCTCTAAGGTTCCACAAGTACTCCTGTTCTTTTTGTGGATACAGACTAACACGGCTGCTACTCTGAAACCTGTCCTAAAGCAAGTCTATAACCACATCCCAATGTCGGAGACAGAATACAAACACTCCACCAAAGGAAACTCAGACTATGGCTGTAAAACTAGAAAAAGAGGGCTCTGCCGCCTCACTTATTATGGACAAGCCCTTTAGCCTAGAAGTGACTGGACCCCATTCTCTTTCCGGAAGGAAAGTCTTTTTCTAATGCTACAATAAAATCAAAGTTCTAGGCTAAAACAAATTCAGCCAACCAGCCATCATTTCAGAAATTCTCCGTAGATTTTCAATGAAACAAGCTCATGTGCTCAGTGATGGAGAAAGCAATGTTGCATACCTTCCACTAGGTAATAGGCTGCCCAAAGGTAGGAGCAAATTTAGCATACAAGTCACAAAGGCAAGAGGATGTCTGAAATGGTGTCTGTGTACAGTACTTTCAGAACAGAAGGCTTCCTCCTGATAACTCCTAGGCAGTGGGAGAATATACTTAAGAAGGTGACTAGATTAATGCCATGGATTTTTCAAGATCCATTAACTGCCCTTGGGGTGCATAAAAGCTGACTCAGGCTGGCAAGGTAAGCTGATGGGTTGACTCAGCAGAAACAAAATAGATCCTTACCAGAAATCAAGTCCTGCTAATATTTGGAACTCACTACTCACAAAAAAGGAGTAATGGAAACTCCCCCATCCCAGTGCAAACACACAAGGATCCCGATCCTTAAAAACCTTCCAGAACAGGTTAGAAAAACACCTGTCAGGGATGGTCTAGGTATACTTAATCCTGCCTCAGCACAGGGGATAGACTAGATGACCTATTTAGGTCCCTTCCAGACCTATATTTCTATGATTCTCAGGGGCAATCCCTGCCCCAAAGAGCTTACATTATAATTAGACAAGATGGAGAGGTGAAGTGACCAAGGTCACACAGCAGGTCAGAATCAGGAATAGAATCCATCTCCCTTTAATCCCAGTGTAGTGCGCTATCCACTAGACTGGGCTGCCATCTGGATCTGGAACCTACCCTTCTTCAGGCAGTCTTTCCTTCCTTTTTTTCAAACGACCAGTGTCTGTCCTTTGAGCGCTTGTACAAAGGGAAATTCTGATAAAATTAATCCCTGGCCCTTGTCCTGCATAGAATTACGTCTAAAGCCCTTTATCATGTGATCACAGGGGAAAAGTGAAATGAGGCGTCTAGATATCAGGAAACGTTTTTTCCACCTTGTGCACAGCACTGTTTTGGTCGAGCTGTGTTGTATCAGACTATAGCAGGTTGCCTCCTAGTGATGAGGGGATTTTACTCAAAAGTACTATGGTATATGAGCATTTCGGGGTTTGGATAGAACGTTAAAATACATTTGAGGCCATCTGATAGCTGTGAAAAGAGAAGATGCACATCTGTGCAAAATACATGAAGGGTAAATATCTCTAAAGGATGGGTGCTTGTCCCCAAACTGGTTCTTCAGGCTTTTGTAATCAATTCTAGGCTTCTCCCTACTTTAATGATGATAGCTCATGGGATATTGACTGACCCAGTACAGCTGAGGTTTATAGCAACAGGAACCCAGAACTCATGGCCAAAAGCATGGTAACATACTCCCTGAGCCATTTGCAAGTTTGAAAATGGCCCCGCTGAACCACGGGCCGGACTCCGATCTTGCTGTATGTAACTCTGGAGTAACTGTACTAGATTCAGTACAATCTTCATACCTGATTCTTCTCTCAGTCAATGGAGTTGCCCTTGTGTAGAGATAGTGCTTATTAACATGGGGGAGTTGACTGGTGTGGCTAAAGAACAATAAATTATTCCTTTGTAGTTATTCCATAATAATATGTGATGCTGTCTCTATGCCGGTCAATTCCTTGTGTAGACACGTCAGATCACAGAATCAGCTCTTTAGTTTTTAAATTAACTTTCTTAGAAAAAGATTAGCCCTTTTGTGACCCAGAGCTGTGTTGGGGGCACCATGGAGAGGTACCACAGGCATATGACCTCTCTGCACTGTAAGAATACACAAGCTGCTCAGCTCCTTTAAGTGATGCTGCATTCTCTACCTTGGGTGGCCAGCTATGGGGGTGAGATTGAGCCATGGTTAGGCTCCATCTCACCTCCCATGGGGCACTGTGAGGTGGCAGCCCTGTATGCCTCTGAATGCCGTGCCCGGAGTTCTGCACAGCCCTTATTCCATCTGAAGAGAGGGGTGGGGAGAAAGAGGGGAGAGGAAACTCTGTTTTCCCTCGGAGACCACTGTCAGAAAGAGGTGGGTGCTCTGTTGTATTTTAATCAGTCCTGTTGGTACCTGGTAGATTTCTGTAGCTCTGTTCTGACATGGAATTGGGGAGAGGAGAAGGACGGCAGCTTGGTGCATGCATAAAAATGTAATGGCTATAAGAGTTATCATATATCACCACCGTATATAACGGGCAGCGTTGAAACATGGTGGTGGTGGTGATTTCCCTCTTATACAGTGATAACATTCCTATAATAGTTCTTTTTTATATACCGTAAATGAGAGGTTGATAGGAAAAGAGAGTCACGCACCAAGCTTTCCAAAGCAGAACTGACATACTGCAGTTTCCTCCGGGGGTATGTCTCCCAGCAGCAGGTTTCTATTGCATATGGAAGAGATGATGATCTGTCAGTGACTCACGGAATTCTTTTCACTTTATCATGGCAAATGATCAAAAAAAAGTCTACAGCTTAATGTCATAGGAGCTTCTGATTAAAAAATAAGGAGCTTAATATGTGCAGGGTCAGAGCACAGCAGCAAGAGCAGTAGGTTAGATACTCTTTCTATTATTGAAAGGGAGCGCTGGGTGACCACACTTTAGGAGGGCTTTATTGTAGTAAAAGAACATCACCATTCCCTTCTACACCTCTTCTTTTTTTCCAAAAAGACTGATTGGAAACAAAGATGACACAAAGCTCCAACATGAAAAGAAGCCTTAGACGTCAGTGCTGTGTACAAATGGATGATTCACCTGAATCCTTCTCTGTGGTTTTTAAGCTTGATTTCTGTTTGAACTATAAAGACGTCAGACTTTGTACGGATTCCAGGTTCGGGTTCTATGCTAATCACTGCTTTTATCAGGTAAAATGTCATGTGATGGCATGGAAGGGGCTGCTGGGATAAATGCTCCTGTCTGTGAGTAATAGAGAAATAACTGCTGAATTCTCTCTCTTGCCGCCCCCATAGATTACATTATCCAGATGGTTAAACTGGGCACTCTAGCTGAATCCATCCAGGCATTTAACTGGGCACTCTGACCCAGAGCTGTGGTGGGGTGTGACCTATGTGCTCTTCTGATCCTGAACACACCCTGGGCTGATCTGGTCTTCTACCCTAGCCTAAAGCAGAGGTTCTCAAACTCATCCATGGACTACCAGTGGTCCACGAGCTCCATTCAGGTGGTCCGTGGATAGTTCCCTCTAAGGTGGCTGCACATGAGAGAATGAAGGGCCACCCACCTAATTAGTGGAGCCACGCAGGCGTGGCTCCACTAATTAGGTGCCTGGACCCTGGAGAAGACGCACATGCAAGGTGAGGTGGTGGCCTTGGGGGAAATAGGGGGTAGGTGGGAGGGGGGCAGTGGGGTGAGAAGAGAGGGTGGGGGGGATTTGGGATGTGCAGGGCTGTGGTGGCCAGAGAAAGAAGTGACTTTCCCCAGCTCCAGGGCTGCGGCTGCCCGGGAGAGACAGCCCTCCTTCCCAGCCCCAGCTCTGTGGCTGCTGTGGCGGGGGAGAGACCCCCCCTCCTTCCTAAACCCATATCAGGGGCTGCTGCGGTGGAGGAGAGAGGGAGAAACCCCCTCCTTCCCAGCCCCAGCTTGGAGACTGCCGCGGCACGGGAGAGAGGGCACATCCATCATATTAGAAAGGTAAGACTACTGATATTAAAATATGAATTGTGTGCTTTTAGTTGTAGAACAAAAAACGTTAATTATTATTGTTTTTTTATATAGCGCTTTTATCCAAAGCACTTTTCAATAGTTAGCTAACGGTACAAACAACATTTGGAAAGTTCATTAAGTGGTCCACCGAGACCCTCACCAATTTTCAAGTAGTCTGGGGGGGAAAAAATGTTTGAGAACCACTGGCCTAGAGCAGTAGTTCCCAAACTTGTTCCGTTGCTTGTGCAGGGAAAGCCCATGGCGGGCCGGGCCGCTTTGTTTGCCTGCCACGTCCGCAGGTTCGGCCAATCGCGGCTCCCAGTGGCCAGGCCAATGGGAGCTGCTGGAAGTGGCGCGGGCCGAGGGACGTACCGGCCGCCGCTTCCAGCAGCTCCCATTGGCCTGGAGCAGCGAACCGCGGCCACTGGGAGCCGCGATTGGCCGAACCTGCGGACGTGGCAGGCAAACAAAGCGGCCCGGCCCGCCATGGGCTTTCCCTGCACAAGCAGCGGAACAAGTTTGGGAACCACTGGCCTAGAGCATCCTTTAGGTGGCTGTAGTATCTGTCCCTTGGCATTGCTGGCAGCTGCTCCCAACAATGCTAAGGGACTGATACCTCAGCAGGAAACATTGGGACATAAGGAAACCCCAGTCACCCCACCTTTCCCTTGGCTATGCCATCAGCATGGGAGAATAGAGTAGCAAGGAGCCTATATACAGGCCTTACACCAGAAGATCTCCCTACTATAGCTGTAGGTGGCTATGCCAGCGTTAGGGATGGAGCTTTCCTGATTATCTGGCCCTAGATGTGCACGCACTATGTATTATATGGGCCAAATTCATCCCTGGTGTATCTCCATTGATATTGCTGAAGTCACATCAGGGAAGAAGTAGGGATGTACCATAGCTGGACACCAGCCTACAAACTGTGAATACAAATACAAGTTTTGGGGCCTGTAAAGAGTGTGTGTTGCAAGTAAAACGGGAAGTCTTAAAAGCTGAGATAGAAGTGTTGCAAGTTCCCGCTACTAAGCAGTGTTATCTACAACATCAATACTGTGCATTTGCTGCCAAAGGGAAATTATTAATTAAGCCTCACAACAGAGGGCTAAACTCAGGCACAGAGGGTCTAATTCTCCAGTGGGGTTACATCACTAGTGTAAAACTGATGTGAGAGTAGAGACAGGGCTACAGATGGAGAGTGTCGCTTGGCCCACTGAATAATGTACTGGCTCAGAGCTTGGGAGACTTGTAGCCTTGGCTCTGCCTTTGAACCGGGTGACCATGGTCAAGTCACACCTTGCCTCAATTTCCTATACCACCTTTTCCCTGTCTTTTCTATTTTGACTGTAAGCTTTATGGGACAGGAACCATCTCTCCCTATATGTATGTAGAGTGCCTAGCACAATGTGGCCCCAGTCATAGTTGGGGCCTCCAGGTGCTACTGTAATAAAAATAAATTGTCCATAAATCTGGAATAGCTTGATTCCTCTGCCATGGAGTTACTCTGGATTTCCCCCAGCGTGAGCGAGAGCAGAATCTGGCTTTTCATATGCATGGCTCCTCCTCTTGTTCCCACTTAGCCCTAACCTTGTGCTCATTCCAAAAGCATGACCTTGTACCTCTCCTGAAGCAGCAACAAATCACGTAGGCTTGCTTTCTGCCAAGTTTGCTAAGCGGCAGCAGTGGGAAGTGTGCAGTAGTGAAGTCGAGGGTAAATGGAGGGTACCCACTTCTCATTTGGGGAATATGGGATTTTGGTTAGGTTAGTTTACTTCCTTCTCCTCCCCTCCCCCGAAAGCGTGCCCTGTGGCATTGAGTCTTCATTTCATTCACACGTTTCTGAGTTGTTTGCATGCTGTATATAGCCTGTCATTCTTTTGTACCGTATTTCCCTTTCAGCACTTTGTTTTGGTGGTGTTTTTTTTATTACTGGCAAATAGAAAAAATGCTACCGGCTCCTCAGCTAAAATCCATTGCGGTCAGATGCCCTTGTACAAAGTTGCCCTATCCTGGTGACTGAATAGTCCAAGTCCTGCAGCATCTGTCTACAACTTGCAAAGTGTTATGTCTGATGTTGTTTGGACTCTTTCATCTTTAACACCAAAAATGCAGCATGTCTTTGTTTAAAGGGATTGAGAGTAAAAAAGAAAAACACCAGGCACCAAAACCCCATACATAGTGAATGCTCTGCCTTGTGCCTTCTGGACTTAAAAACAAAAATAAAAAATAAAAACAAACAGCGACAAGGCAGGTGATGTAATATCTCTCATTGGAGCAACTTCTGTTGGTGAAAGAGGCAAGCTTTTGAGCTTACACACAGCTACAACAACACTGCAAAAAACAAACAAGCAAGCAAACAAAAAATAGTGAGTCAGATTCTCATCCCTTGACATTGATTCCGAGAACAGGATCTGGCCCCTTTCATTGATCTGCAGGGCAATGTATGCTGCAAAATAACTAAATAAAATATAAATGACACATTCTAGGAAGCATACATCACCCAAAATCGTACAGCAGAATGTTGTCCTAGCATAAACACTTTCAGACTGACGGGATTTTAGCTCAACCAAAAGTTGCCAGAAGCATTTTAATATTTTTCCCTTTCTGCCAAAGCAAAAATGGCCAACTATAGACACATTACGGTCTCCTTGGGACTCATTAGCATGGCACAGCTGTAGCTTCAGCAAGAGATAGAGTCAGCCACAGGGGAAAGTGTCACACGTGCAGTTAATGGCAACCTTCATGCAGGAACAAATCTATGAAGCACAACTGGGGAGGGAGGGAGAGGAGGAGAGAATCATGGTTAATAATATTCAAATTGATGTAGCAGTTCACAAAGATTTGATTTGGGTTTCGAGGCAGCTGCTAAAAATGTTGTTTTAATCCCTCTTGGGAGCATAAATGTATCCTGTAGACATGGAGTAGGTAGCGGGTTGATTACGTTTTTTAATAATGTTAATTTTACAAGGCAGAGCATTCCAAAGTGGTCATGTCTTTAATCCTTGGACACAATTTGCCAGGAAGACGTCTCTGTATAGGATACACGCATCAGTGTTAATATGATAGAACCATACCAGTCTGCACCAAAAAATGGCATTCTCTTAGAAATACATGGCAGCAATTTTATTTATTTAGTAATTACCCAGCTCTTATATAATGCTTTTTATCAATTGATCTTAATGCGCTTTACAATGGAGGTCAGTATCATTTAGTATTCCATGAAGTATTGCCGTGAATAATTAAATCTGAAATATAATGCACATATGTGATGCCTTCTCTTTGCTTTTATTATCGTTTCAACACTGATGGTCCAATACTGTGTAGCGCTGAATGGGCTCAATGCTGGGGGTGTTGCATACTGCTTATTGCCTTGCTGGATCAAGCCCTTGCTCGCTAAACTGCAAAATTCAGTTACACAATGGCTCTCCCATTCCCTCGTGGAAACAAACTAGTGAGGGGGTTACTGCATCTGTTAATGAGATCCCACACTTTCAGACATCAGGAATGGAAAGTCACTAGAGTTACATATGACAGAGGGCAGAATCTGGTTTAATGGAGTTGCTTCAGAGTGACACAGATATAAGAAAGAGCAATATTGTGGCCCAGGGCCTGTGGGGAGGAGAGAGCTGCTTTGTGACTAGCTGGGTGCTAGGCAGGGCTAAGGGAGATCTATGCTCAGAGACCTGAGCCCCAACTGCTGTGGAATTAATAAATGATCAGGGCTCTCCATTTGTAGGAGTAGTTAGGAAGGATGCCGTTTCTGTAGAGTCTCCTACTATGCTAAGTAATTGTTCAGAAACTAGAATGTTTGTTGGGCATTATCATGCCATGTTTATTTTGTTCTCTGGTATTCAAACGAACTGCTTATAGTCTCCTTCAGGAGATCATGTACATAGCTGCACAAAGTTATAATTCCTGTTCATCGCCTTTTTAATGTTGTTGTTATTTATTATGTTATTTTCTTTGTATTGTGGCAGTGCCTAGAAGCCCCAGGAATGAATCAGGACCCCACGGTGCAAGGTCCTGCATAAACACAAAATAACCTTCCTCCCTCCCCCCGCAACTAGCCCACTCCAAATCTCTAGTTTGGTTGGAAGGACAGCTGTGGTCTCAACTAGAATGATGACACAAGAAGTAATTCTGCTGTACACCATGCTAATTAGGCCTCAACTAGAGCATTGTGTCCAGTTTTGGCTACCACATTTCAGGAAAGATGTGGACAAATTGGAGAAAATCCAGAGGACAGCAACCAAAATGACCTATGAAAACATGACCTATGAGGGAAGATTGAAAAAAAAAAAAAAGGGTTTGTTTTTAGTTTGGAGAAGAGAAGTCTGAAAGGGGCTATGATAATAGTTTTCAAGTACATAAAAGGTTGTTTCAATGAGGAGGGAGAAAAATTGTTCTCATTAACTTCTGAGGATAGGACAAGAAGCAATGGGCTTAAACTGCAGCAAGGGAGGTTTAGTTTAGACATGAGGAAAAACTTCCCAACTGTCAGGGTGGTTAAGCACTGGAATAAATTGCCTAGGGAGGTTGTGGAATCTGTTATTGGAGGTTTTTAAGAGCAGGTTAGACAAGCACCTGTCAGGGATATACTTAGTTCTGCCATGAGTGCAGGGGACTGGACTTGAAGAGCTCTCGCGGTCCCTTCCAGTCCTACAATTCTATGATGTTGGGGGACTTTATCACACCATGATAATCTCCTTGATGATAAACCTCTGACAGTGTGGGACTGGTCCCAGGCTTCAGCATAATTCAGGCACTCAGTTAACACACAGTGGATGTTAGGCAGGTGATGCAATGAAAATTCATAAAGTTAAGGCCAGACGAGACCATTACATCATCTAGACTGACCTCATGTATATCACAGGCCTTTAAATTTCACCTATAAACCTCTGCATTGAGACCAACAGCTTGAGTTTGGTTAAAGTATGTGTTCCGGAAAGACATCCAGTCTTGATTTGAAGACACAATGAGACAAAGAATCTACTACTGCCCTTAGTAATTTATTCTAGTGGTTAATCAACCTCACTGGTAAATATGTGTGCCTTTCTTCTCATTTGAATTTGTTTGGCTTCAGCTTCCAGCCATTCTTGTTATGCCTTTCTCTGCTAGACTAAAGAGCCTTTTAGCACCAAGTATTTTCTCCCTGTGAAGGTACTAAGACACTGTAATCAAGTCACCTTCCAGTCTTTTTGGTAAAATACACAGATTGAGCTCTTTAAGCCTCTCACTGTAAGGGATTTTCTCTAGCCCTCAAATAATTTTTGAAGATCTTTTTTGCACCCTATCCAATTTTTCAATATACTTTTAAAATAGAGGACACCAGAACTGGATGCAGTATTCCAGTCTCACCAATGCCGTATACACAGGCAAAATCACCTCCCTGCTCCTCCTCATTCCTCCCCTGCGTATACATCCAAGGATCGCATTAGCACCTTTTTGCCACAGCATCACACTGGGAATTCTGTTGTTGCTTGTCCATTGTGACCCCTAAATCCTTTTCAGAGTCACTTCTTTCTAGGATACAGTCCCCAATTTGTAGGTATGGGCCCACATTTCTAGTTCCTGATGTAGAACTTTGCATATGGCTGTATTAAACTCGATGAAAATGAATGAAAGAATTTCCATGGTATACCAAGATCTATTAAAAATTAACATCAACAGGCCAGCGACCCTCTTAGTTAGCTCTTTCAGGTGCAAGTTATGTGTACCTTCTAAATTAAAAATGTTTATCCCTATTAGATGATGTTTAATATCCTCTGTCATATTTGTGATACAAGCACATCATCCTGCTTCTTTCTAAATACAGAACAAAAATATTAACTGAACGCTAATGCCTATTCCGCATAATTAATAATTGTATCATCTCCATTTAATAGTGGATCGCTAGGATTATTTTTGTTCCTAATATACTTAAATTCCTTCTCGCTGTCCTGAGCCCTGCCAGCCATGGATTTTTCCCTGATGTCAGCTTTTTTTCTACACTTCATAACTTCTAATTGATATAAGTTACTGTCTATTTCTCCCTTTTCCCATTTGTCACATATTGCTTTTTTTGCTTTCACTTCACCACAGAACCAGGATGGGCTTTTTGCCAAAGTTGTCCTCTTTCTTGTTTGTGGAATTGTGGTTTTTTGGGCATCAATAAACTCTTCTTAAAGAACTCCCAATTTTCATTCACATTTTTCTGTCTAAATTTTTCCTCCCAGTCCATTTTGCTCATTATTTTCCTCAGCTTTGGGAAATTAGCCATTTTGAAGCACCAAGTATATACTACTATAGGACTACTGCTTTATTTATATGTTCATCTTGCTTTCCCCTTGTTCTCCCCATTCTGTTCTTATTTGTGGAGGGGTTTTTGTTCAACTTGTTGCATCTTATACTACTAGACTGTGAACTGTTGTGCATGGTCAGTCTTATTTTTATGTGTGACCAGTATGTAGAACAACGGGGCCCTCATCCTTCATTTTGGGCTTTAGATGCTACTGTGATCCAAATAATCATTAACGTTCTGTCCCGGGGCACCCTCAGAAATTTTCCCATGGTACACACAACTAAACTATTCTCACTTTAACTTAGGATAGCAGCCAGTCATGTCTGCCTCACCCCCTCCCCCTTCAGGGCTCCCCATTGGCCCTCTCCCAGACAGCTCCCCCATGCAGGTACTCACTGCAGCTCACTGTACTTGTAGCAGGTCTTGAGGCTGTCACTGAGTGAGTTCTGTGGGCAGAGCAGAAGGGACATGGCTGTTGGAATTGGGGCAAGGCTGGGCAGGGCCCTGATGGAGGGGAGCTCTGGTACAGTAGCCAGCCCCATAGCAATGGTGAGGAGCGGCGCTGGCCACCCTCACTGCCAGGGCCGGCTCCAGCTTTTTTGCTGCCCCAAGTGGGGGGGGTGGGGGTGGAAGGAAAAAAGATAAAGCTGCGATCGGCGGCAGTTCGGCGGCAGCTCTACTGCGCCGCTTCATTCTTTGGCGGCAATTCGGCAGCGTTTCCTTCGCTCTGAGAGGGACTGAGGGACTTGCCGCCGAAGACCTGGATGTGCTGCCCCTTTCCATTGGCCGCCCCAAGCACTTGCTTCCTTTGCTGCTGCCTGGAGCCGGCCCTGCTCACTGCCCACTCAGGTTTGGCCCTGCAAGCCAAAATTGAGTGAGTGGCATTGCGACCTGGTTTTGCCCTACAGACCCTCCATCATAATGTCAGGTCACAACACCACTTACTCAATTTTAGCCCCATCCTCCTGTCATGGCAGAGGGCTTGTGTGGCCAAACCTGAGTGTTACTGTGATCCCCGTGTGCCAGGTCGCAATGCCATTCACTCAGTTTTGGCCCCACCACTTCTGTCATGATGCAGGGCTGTGGGGCCAAACCTGAATGGGTGGGTGGGGGAAGCCAGTGCTGCTGCTCCTTGCTGCTGCTGTTGTGTCGGCACCTGTACCAGTACCTAAAGCAGACCAGCTGGAGCTCAGGTTGGGTCCTCCCACTAAATCGTCCCTAGGCAAGTGCCTGGGCTGCCTACCCCTTAATCCAGCCTGCCAATGTGTATGGAACACATGCAGGCGCCGCTGTTGTATCCCATCTACTCTGCATGACAGCACCCTGCTATAACCACCATGTCAGGAGATGACCACGCTGAGCAGGGTCCTCCCACACCAGGAATATGTTCTTGCAATGTATCAGAGGGGTAGCCGTGTTAGTTTGTATCCACAAAAACAATGAGGAGTCCGGTAGCACCTTAAAGACTAACAGATTTATTTGGGCATAAGCTTTTGTGGGTAAAAAACCCACTTCTGCATCTGAAGAAGTGGGTTTTTTTACCAACAAAAGCTTATGCTCAAATAAATCTGTTAATCTTTAAGGTGCCACCGGACTCCTCATTGTTCTTGCAGTGGTGACTCGGTAGGGTTAACAGGGCCTCAAATAAATAGCTCCAAAACTGGAGGCTGCTGGTTTGGAATGGTGGCTTAAGAGACCCGCTGCTGTGAGAGGCTAATAGAGCTGACAGAAAAGCCGCACATGGTGCAATGCCCGTTTCCAGAGACACAGCTGTACCAATTGTTATGAAATAACCTCCTCCTGCTGTGACAGAAATTTTGGTTTGGATGTCTGAAGGTTGGTGCAATTATATTACTGTGTGTGTGTGTGTGTGTGTGTGTCCAGTGAGCTATGCAAGGTTAAAGATTGTGTTTCGCAGGAACATAACTGTGGTGCACTTTGCCCTCCTCATCAATCATTCTTTGAACCACCTCTCTGGCATGTCTAGATGATGGCTCTGAATCCTTGACACTTAACTGATAATAGAAACATTGTTTTATACAAACGTGTCAGGCAGTGTTCAGGAGGTCTGCTGAGTGATACCTAACCCCAGGTGGCAGACAGAGAACAAGCCTCATTTCAAATGGTTCAAGAGACATACAAACCTACTTTATTAAGTCCCACTGAGCTGAAGATACTGTGTGGGAGCTAGGTTGAGACAAGCCAAGCGCATGTGGGCAAGTGGGAGAAAAGGATGCATCAGGGTTGAGCACAATATGAATGGGCAGCACTGGCACTAGCCCCCTGAATGGGGCCCATGGCCCCGCCTACCCTCCAGGCCTGACGGTGGGCCAGCCTGGGCATTCAGGGGATTGCATACTGCACACACAAGTGGTTGTAGAGTTTCTGCTTCTTCGTGGCCTCGATTCTAGCCTCAAGAGGGATCCTGACTGCACAAGGGAATGTTCCTGCTGGGTTCTGCTATGCTAAGGCCACTCCTCTCCTCCCTTCCTACCCCAGATGATGATGGCCAGGGCTTAAAGGGCAGTATCTGGCCCTCAGTGTCTTGCTGGTGCTGTCTTCTAATTGGCACTTGTGCAATGTCTTCTCTCCCTTCCTCCCTCTCTGATGTGTGTCCCCAGATACCTAAACACATCCTACTGAGACTGTCTAGTGAGCACAGAGCACACTGACTGCAAGCTGCTGAATTCAGCTGACAGTCAGCTCCTAATGCCAGCAGCTATTTCTGTTTTTTATACTTTTCTTCCTTCAATCTGATGTCAACAGGGCCAAGTCCAGAAACTTTTAACAAAAGTTATTTTCTGGTTAACAGGTAACAAGATGGGCAACAGCTCCTGTTTTTATGTTCACCAGTTACCGCTGTCAATACTTTTCTCCATTGTAAGCTTTGTCTTCAAATGGCCTGGTAGTTCTGGAATGGTGAACACTGTCGCTCCCTGCAAGTCTATCTGCAAATGTTTCTTATTTCTGTGTATTTGTCCTAGTTATGTTGCTATTTCAGTTGCACTCTGGGCCATATTCTATAATTAGATCCAGCTCCTCTGAGCTTCCTGAGGGCAGGGGGTGGAGGGAAATGGGCTCAAAGGGGGCTAGGTACCAACTGTAACTGGCCTGTGGAAAGCTCCCTTGTTGGAGTGGAATTCTCTGGTGGTGAAGGTGTGTTCGTTTCAGGCCCTGCATCTCAGACCCCATACCTAGGGCTGCCAGTTTTGGTTGGACGTATCCCTGGAGGTTTCATCACATGACATAATCTTTAATTAAAGATTAATCTTTAATTCCTGAAGACTCCAGGGCAATCCTGGAGGGTTGGCAACAGACATGCCAAACCCGCTTAATTGGCTTGTGAGTTGCCTGTTGGCTAGTTTTTAGCTTGTTTGGCTTGTAGCTTGTTGCTTCTTTTTTTTGATCGACTCCTGGCAAGCAGGGGCAAGGGGGGGAGAGAGTCACGGATGCACAGCAGGCCCACCACAGTCCCAGACTGCACGCTGGGGGGGATCTAGTCACACAGGGTGTTGGGGTTCTTAGGGATTGGCTTGTTTTGGCCTTGTTTTGAAATGGGATTAGCTTCATTTTTGGCTTATTGTGAAAGTTGGGGTGCTTATTTACTGTGTGAAAGTTGGCAACTGTGGTTGGCAACCCTACCCATATCCCTTAATTAGGAGTGTTTTGGGGGATCCTCCAGCAGTCCTGCACTGCCTCAAGAGCCATTGAAGTCCATTAAGGATCCAAAGCCTGTTGCACATCTTAAAGATGTCTGCATTAGTAGCTGTACATTATGCAGGTGTATACTGAAAATGTGCACCATCCGGTACTTAAGATACGTGTGTATGAAATCCTAACCAGTACTAAGTACGATGCTTCATCACCATGCTGACTTTGGATGTTTTCATTTAATTAACACTATTGCCTCTAATTTTAATGATATGTGCCTCGGGGTAGGGAGGAGTGTGTGCGTGTGTGTGTGTGTGTGTGTGTAAATACTCAGATATATAGTAATGACAATTGTATCTTGTGTCTTGATGCATGTGGAATCTGACAACCTGATCCCAATCCCATTGAAGTCAACAGGAGTCTTTCCCCTGATGTCAATGGGCTTTGGATCAGGCCCTCAATGAAGAGTGGGTCTGGCTATTGGGATCTGTAATGTTCGTCTCTTTCTGTGAACTGTGCATGCCTGTAAGGAAGGCCTTGGTTGGCACCATCATTTCATGATTGTACTGAAAGATGAGGCATTCTAGTTTCTGCTGTCACTGATGTGATGAAACTGTTTGTTATGGATAGATAAGGAAGCAACCAAACTTGTGATTCTTTCTGAGGCATTGCTAAGAGTTCAGAGTTAAGACTTCTTAATGGAAAACAATTCTAGTCTCATCCTTACTTTTAAAAAGTCTCTTCATTATAGCAGCATTTTGTATGCATTGAAATGAATAAGCACCATCAGCTGCAGCAGAATGTCCCATTAATACTGGCTGCTTATTATTACTTACGATATTTAACTCTTAATATATAATTATTATTAGATACTGAACACAGTCTTACACTAGAAAATCTGTCCTTTCTGTTTCTGCTGATGGTACAGAATTATTGTGATTTATACTCTTCATATTAGAAGCAATATGATTATTCAGTTAATCTATTATTCATTTCACTCATGATCTATTCTTTTCACATCCTTGCTCTGAGTCAATTTTCCCCTCCCTGCTATTTTAATAGAGTAGCATTTTAAATTGTGAGAACGCCGCATTAAACATGTATAAGATTTTATCTAATTTAAAATGCTTTCTTCTAGCAGGATATGCCTAATAAGCATAAAAACAATAATGCTCACAATGCTATGGCATATTAACATGACATATTGTGAAGGACGCATTTTTCAAATAAAGCTAAGCACTAATTAATGAATATGTTAAAACTTTCTTGTATTTCCCCGAAGCTGCAGCATGATTGACACAGAAAAATTCTTTTGACAGAGTAGGACTGCATATAAGCTGCTTTGAAGTTTACAAACACTGTTACTTGCTGTCTAATATGACAACTCTAAAATAACTTGGATGTTCAGAGACGATCTGTCCCATTATTAATGTTATGTTGACGCTGATGTATTTGTCAACAATTAATTTTGTATTTCAGCTGGCACTGGGTGAGTATATGTAACCCACTGGTGAGGGTACGTTATAAGTCCCTCTCCACCTACACAGCCTGGCTTTTTATCTCAAGTTGTAGCAGCTCTTGCCTCTAGTTCTGGAGATCCCCAGTTCAGTCCCTGATGCGTTGGCCAAGATGGTGCCATCACATATGCAATGAGGTAGTAAAAAGTTAAAGCCTGCAAAGACTTACATACGTATTTAAAGTTAAGCCTGTGAGTTGTCTTACTGGGCTCAAAGAGAGTACTCGTGCTTAAAGTTAAATGTTTAAATTTTTGCAGGACTGGGACCTAATTCTCCACCTTCTGTTAATTAGCACCATTGCTAATTCGCATACATCGCTGTCCACTTAGTTTTAAGATTTTCAGGAAATTCAGACCAGCAATGGGAGTTCAATTTGTATATGCAATTTCTTTGATTGCTCATACATCGCAGGCAATTCCATGCACAAATGGTCAAAATTAGCCATTCCCTGCCATAATTAGCTGGTTTTGTGTGCATAATCGCAATTACTGCACGTCATTGTACATCCACACTGTCTGAAAATCTGGGCTGAAACGGTGTACAAAGAAATTCAGATGTCAGATAAAGAGCTCAGAAACTGCCACGTGTTTCCATTCTAGACCCGGTAGAAAAGTGACAGAGTACAGCCACCCTGCAAAAAAACCGATGCGGCAGCAAGCCTCAGAGCCTGGGTCAATTGACTTGCACTTGTGCTCCACAGCTAAAAATAGCTTCCCCCCCTCACTGGGTTTCAGAGTCCAGGCACCACCCTGAGCAGGAACGTCTACACTGCTATTTTTAGCCCTGGAGGGTGAGTCCTGCAAGCCCGAGTCAGTTCACCCAGGCTCTGAAACTCGTTGCCGCAGCATATTTTTAGCTGTGTAGACATACCCAGAAGTTCCAAATTACAAAATAAAATCTCTCACGAGGTCAGAGCGTGTATTTTAAATGTGTCATTCCTTATGCAGGAATGACAAGGATTTGTCAGAGTAAGGAATTATGGTTAAGCTTCGGCAAAGGACTTAAGCGTATGCTTGGCCCCATAAAAGTCAGTGCTTTTGATTAGTAGTAATAGTGTTTTTATTCTCATTTTGGCAGTGCTTAGGAGCCCCAGTCTTGGACCAGGACGCCATTGTGCTAGGTGCTGTACAAACTCAGGGGAAAAGACTGTCCCTCCACCAAACAGCTTAATAAGGATGGAGTTAAGCATTTGTTTTGCTTCACTGGAGATCATATGAGGTAAACAGTAACAGGAAAACAGATGGGCTCTTGAACTTTTTTTAAAAAAAGTTTGACTAGAGTAAACGTATGTACAAGGTATTTTTTTTTCCCTAGGGGGTCATCTCTCTTTGAAATTCTCTGCCCCAGAAGAAATTTGCAGAATCCATGTTGTAGGGATTCAAGAAACTCAGCACTCAGTTTCTGGAGTGCTGATGGTCTCTAAGGGTATCGAAAAGACGAGATTGGCACTGAGATGATTCTTGCTGACATGTAAAGACAGGGTTGAAATGATAATCAGATTCAGACGTGAGAAGGAATTTTCTCCCAGGGAATATTGTCAGGGACTGGGGCTTACTCTTCCTTCCCCAGTACTCCCATCATTGCTGCACATGGACAGTTTCCTGTGGATAAAGGAGAGTGTCATGGCTCCAGGGCTGGCTTAGGGGCAGGCGATCAAGGTAGCTGCCCAAGGTGCCAAATCCCCATGGTTTCTTTGCTTGTGCCTTTTGGGTGGGAGGTGGCAACAAAAACATTTTCCACCCGGGCAACAAACACCTAAGGCTGGTCCTGCATTGCTGGACCTCAGTACTTCAGTTGTCTGCTGCTATATTTCGATGCTATTTTGTGATTACATCCCAGCCTTTGTGATGATGTGGATTATGGCAATGTGCTCTGCCAGGTACTACACCAGAAAACCATTTGAAGACTTCAGCTGGAGCAGCATGCCATTGCCTGGCTGCACAGAGAAACTTGTTACACAGAACACATCACACCTGTGTAGCACATACCTAAGATGCAACTCAAGGGGGTAGTTCTGGTCTAGAAATTTCTAACTGGGCCTCAGCCCCAGATGTCTCAAGCTGGACAACCAAAATCACTGGCTACTTTGTGCCCGTGGTCACACAAACAAGACATAATTTCCTGCACCGATCCAAATGGTGATATTGTTTTTGTGAAGAGTTATTTTGGTTTCAGCAAATAACAGAGGAAAAAATGTCTTTGACAAATTTTGGAAGCTTTACTGAAAAAAGTTCTACTTGGCTGCTACTTTTTCTGTGGGTATTTGGAAAAATCCTTGGAATGATTTTCAGTTGCCTGGTGAGATGAATATTACTATGGTAACAGATCCAGAAATGTAACATAAAAGTTTCTCAATAGTTTTTTTTTAATTCTGCCGTAAAATCATATGACCACGTTACTGAGAAACTGGGTCAGACATGTCAGAATTCTATCTGATGGGGTGGTTAGAAAAAAAAAAGAAACAAACATGTTGAAATCTTAGTGTTCTGGATCCCAGTGTAGCAGCAGAAAGAAAAACTGAAGTAAATTAAGAAATAGGAAAAAGAATCCCAGCAAATAAAACACAAGAATCTTTTTTTATTTCAGTCATTTTTTTATTACTGATGCTCCATCAATTGCTGTGTCTGAGAGCTCTAGAGAATGCAATCCACTATTTAATCACTGCTTAGTCACTATTTGATCAGTTTGGCCCTCTGAAATTCTAGCATTTCTCCATAAGCACTGGCTACTGCAGTACAAGCTTCCCTGCACTACCAGCATCCCTCAGCCCTGCTTGAGAAAGGACCACAGGCTCCCTCTGCTGCTGAGAACAAAACTGCATTGGGAGGATAGAGACCTAGAAAGTCTTCTAGTCCACTTTCTTTTCTACTATTATCAATGAGTAAAATCCTGCAGTCCTTAGTCAGACAATACTTCCATCACTGGGAGTCTTGCCAGAATAAAGACTTGTGGCTTGATTTCTTCCACATCTGAAATGGGGTGGTGAGGGGAACCCTCCTGAAGTTCATTTGAACTTGACAAGAACAAAACTATTCCAGAATATTGTCTAAAGGCACATTGGTCCATGCAAAATCCAGACCCACACAGGGATGGAGGCAGTACTAGTCATGGATGGAAGGTCTGGAGGAAATGCTAGGCGTAGATGGGAAGGCCTGGAGATTGTGAAGACAGTGTTCAGGTTCTGCATTTTTATTTCCCTAAGTGGGTTAAGGAAAGATTCCACATGGACTCAGTTATCAGAACAGTTTAAGAAATATGTGGGTGGTTTTTCCACACAAGGTCTTTCTTACTGGCTTGGTGATAGCAGAAGAATTTGGCGGATAAAAGAGCATTACACTGCGTGTGTCACCAGGACTCTCTAGCTGTTTACATCTGTAATTACACAGAACTCTAAAGTAAAGGTCAAATCTAAATCAAGGCCAGGAGTTCTCTCCAGTGCTGCATTCATTGCTACAAATACTCATGACAAAACAGAGTCCTGTTCATATTCCCTCCCCCCTCCAGGTCGCCTGCAATAATTGTACATCAATGCTGTTGCTGGTACTTAGGCCCATACCTAAGCCCTTCATCTAAAAAGGTCTAGTGTGGGGATTCAGAAGCCAAATCTGGATGCAGATCCATGTGTTGCAGTTGCCCCTGTCTTTGTAATGGACCCATCCAACTCCCCAGATTCAAGCACCCCCAGAGTTTAAAGGGTCCAAAATCTGGATAGAAGTTTTGCAGTTCAAGCCTACCTCTAGGCTATATGTTGTTCCTACTAAGGCTGAATGTGCATTGAAGGGCAATTTGCCCTTCTGATGTTCTAGCATTTCTCCATAATAATTCTATATAGTTCAGCAGTTTTTTCTTGCTTTATTTTTTTATGTTAATTATTTCCTTTTGTGCCTGAATGCCTGGAGGCAATATTGAATCCGAGAAATGAAAGGGTCAGAGGAGGGAGAGGAAGGTAATCGAAGGCCTAATAGTCTGAGAAAAGATGGAGTGCAGCTATTACTCCTGTGTTAACATCGGCAGGATCCTAGCGATTACACAGGCGGCTGGGAGAGAGAATTCAGGAAAAATGGTGTGGTTGAGCAGTCCACACTTCAGGTCCGAAATACCTATAGCTCCCCTTTTGGCAGCGTTGATGCAGCCCTTCATATTTCCAACATGGACGCAGTGAGTTCCTTGCAATATACCCTGGAGGTAAGGGCCTGATCCTGAAGGCATTGGGGAAGTTGTGTCATTTGACTGCCCTGTGGATCTGGGACCATCATTTTTATTCAACTTGTTGGGCCAAATTGTCCATTCAGTTTCACTGGTCCAATTCTGTTGAAGTCATTTAAGGCTGCACTAGAGCAGTGGTCCTCAACCAGGGGTACATGTACCTCTGGGGGTACTCAGAGGGCTTCCAGGGGTACTCAACTCATCTAGATCCATGTTTCTCAACTTGGGGGTTGCAGCTCCCAGAGGGGTCACGAGATGGGGCGGGGGGTCGCAAATGCAGGGCCAGCATTAGGGGGTGGCAAGCAGGGCAACTGCCCAGGGTTCCACGCCACAGAAGACCCGGTGAAGCTAAGTTATACGCTTCAGCCCCGCCGCTTGGGTCAGACAAGGCTCACAAGTGAAAAACAGACTCAAGTAAAATATTTATATTCCAATTGATTTATTTTATCATTCTATGGTAAAAATGAGAAAGTAAGCAATTTTTCAGTAGTAGTGTGCTGTGATACCTTTGTATTTTTGTCTGATTGTGTAAGCAAGTAGTTTTTAAGTGAGGTAAAACTTGAGGTACGCAAGACAAATCAGACTCCTGAATGTGGTACAGGAGTCTGGAAAGGTTGAGAACCACTGCAGAGGTGTAACTGGGAAGAGAATTTGGCCCAGTACTTTCCTACATGAGTTCTCAATCTGGGGATTGGACCCCCCCCAGGCGGATTGTGGCAGGTCCAGGGGAGATCACTCCCACCCACCCTTCAGATTCCTGAAACTACGAGAGTGTGGACTGCTAAACCACGCCATTTTTGCTGAATCCTCTCTCCCAGCCTCCTGTGTAATCGCTAGGATCCTGTCGACATTAACACAGGAGTAATAGCTTCACTCCATCTTTTTCTGCTCTAACACAGGGTCACAGTAAGGAAAAAGCTTAGAACAGCTGATAGTTCTATATGCAGGGTCAGAGCCTGATCCCCAGCAACCATTTGTATGTCTTTCCAAAGCTATAAAATCTCCTTAATATGCCTTTGGAAACTAACCTCTAAGTGGAGAGCCCATCATAGGAGCTACATGACACTTAACTTTATTCCGAAATGTGTCATTTTTGATGTATTTTATTCAAAAGGACCCAGCAAGCACATAGCAAACTATTGGATGCTGTAGTAGTAGTAATAATAATCATCATCATCATCATTAATAATATAATGGAATTATATATTGGGTTCCTGGTCTTCCTGCAGTAACAGGATGTTGGTATGGAGATGGTTGGTTGGGGAGCAGAAGAGACAGTGATTCTGGCCCCTGTTAATTTAGGGAAGGATTGAGGAGTTGTGCACATAGAAAATGAAAACCCGTGTAGAATGGTAAACACGTAGGCAAACGGGGACGGAAGCAGGGGTTGTAGTTGACTTAGGTGAGTTACGCATCATGTGGCTTGGGTGTCAACCTACTCCACAGCTACACCTCAGCAAGTGCAATTGAAGAGCATGTTGTGGCTATAACTGTGTTTCCAGATGGAGTTTTATATTTGTTCTGCAGTTATTAGTAAGTAGGTGCTCAGCTCCTGTGGTGCTGAGCGTGGTGCTAGAACCGACATAGGACAGAAGAGAAGTAGATGTGCAAACTTGGGAAATGGATAGGAGGACGATGAGGAGGATTGAACAGTAAGGCTCCACTCCTGCATGGTGCTGAGTACGCTCCCACTGTTTCTGGTGGGAGATGAGTATGCTCACTGGGGCAGAGTCACAGTTGGCGTAAATTGGTGTACATTCCACTGAAGCCAATGGAGCTCTGTTGAGTTACACCAGCTGAGCATCTGGCCCACTTCCCAACAAGAACGAATGCTCGGCACCTTGCACAATAGACCCTTAAAAGAGCTTATTACAATTTCAGCTCTCCTGGAGCAGCAGAGACTGATCTAGATGCCACGACACGTACTGACTATAAAGAGTTGTTTGAAGTGCTGCCTTTTCCCTTGTACCTGAGAGAGACCATCAAATCAATCCCAAAGAAGTGGCACTGGAGATCTAATTTTACATGTTGGGCCTGATTCTGGTCTCGCTTACACCACTGAATATCAGTATTAATTCCACTGACGTCAGTGCTGCTATCCCTTAGGTAAAACAGATGGGGAGGTCAGAAACAAGCACTGTACTTTATGTATTTATGTGACCAACCCGAGCAGGAAGCAACTCAAGAGGAAAAGCTGGAAAAGATCAGCTTTAACTGCATTTTTATACTTATTATTGTTATTATTTTACTATACTTCATATCAATCCTGGACCTTAAAACCAAAGTAAAAGATCCCATGAAGGGCTTTCATACATAATTTACTTTACATCCGACACCAGTCAAGGAGCCATAAAGCTGCAAGAGCGCCGTGTGCCTGTTCTGTTTCTAAAAGCACTGCAGGAGCTAAAGCTGAATTTAAAACAGAAATACTGCAGCACTTTTTTCTCTGAGGTTGGATGAGGCTCAGGAGTTCTGAAAGATCTGGCTCAGGCCCCAGCCCATCAAATACCATTGGTGGTACCTGGAAATGTATTGTCTGTTCATCCTCACCCTCCCACAGGAATAGATAGGCTGAGGGAAAGAATGATCTTGTGGTTAAGGCATTGGAGTTTGACTCCTGAGATCTGGGTTTGATACCCTGCTTTAACACCGACTTCCTGAGTGATCTTGGCAAGTCACTTACTCTCCCTGCGATAGATTTTTCAAAAGTTCATTTCCCAGTTAGGCGCCTAAATAAAGGCCAGATTTTCAAAACTGCTCGGCATCCCGGAGCTCCCATTGTGACAATTCTGCCCACATTTTCCAAAGAGCACCCAATGTGCTCGCCTTTTTTTTGAAAATGTGGCCCTTACTCAGGAGCCTAAATGTGTGCTGAGTGCTTCTGAAAACCTGGCCCCCATTATGGGTGGTGAAGGCTTTTTGAATATTTGGCCATCTTTATTCATCTCCCCATATGAAAAATGCCCTTTGTCTTGTCTATTTAGGTTGTAAGCTTTCTGGTGGAGCTGGCCAAAATTTTCCATATGAAAAACTTTCCTTTTGAAAATGGGCTTTTGTGGAAAAAAAATTATTCATGAGAAAGTGTCACTTTGGATAATTATTTTCTATGTAAAGAATAAGAAATTATTTAATTTTAAATTAAATTAAATATTTTTTAATTTAATTTAAATTAATATTATTTTTCCCAAGCAAGCAAATAAATACATTTTCCATTTTTCTCTTTTTGTGACTGAATGCAGTAGAATGAATACCAAAGTATTTTTCTCTGACTCCCCCCAGTTTTTTCTTTGCCAATCGTAACTGTTTAAAGCTTATCCAACTTTCGAGAAAATAAGAGTAAGAAAAGGACAAATGAAACTCAGTAACTCTGCTGCTATGTTGCTTCTCCAGACTTTTAGAAGGCTTGAAAAGTTATACAGTAGCAGAAGGAAACATGGGGGAAACTGAAAAAGTGAGGGGGGAGGAAAGAAAGAAAGAAAAGCCTGCACATTAGCCATCTGTTTTATTGCACGTGGGGGTAAAAAAGAAAAAGGAGAAAGGGGAAAACTTAAATTCTGAACATTCAAAATTTAGAAATCTTGAGAATTTAAAATAAAAAGCATGAAAAACTTGTATTTTTTTTTCATACCATGGGAAAAGGAAACAACTTCACATTTTCTAAATTTCTCACAAAGCCATTTTTTGCCGAGTTCTACTCTTCGAGGTAGGAACGGTCTCTTGGTATGTGTTTGCACAGCACTTTGCACAGTGGGTCTTGGTTGAGGCCTCTAGATGCTACTGTAGTACAAAGAATTAATAATAGGCAAAGCCTGAAAGTTTGACTCTAAAGTTATCAGGTTCATCTTCTACCTAAGTAGCGGAGGTTGGGAGCAAATGTTGCAGAGAAGGGATGGAGAGAGAGGAAAACGCCAAAGAAAACAAGGTGAAAAATGGAAGAGTGAGTAGGCAGAATGGAATCGAATTAAGAAGACACTGTGCAGAAGGAATAGAGAGAAAAAGTTTAATGGAGAAAATTAAATGTCCTATACCAGAGAGGGCCAAATTTCAGCATTTGGATCTTGTGCTGAACTACCTCACCAACTTGGCAATGCTTTGTGCAGGCCAATATAGAGAGTGAAGCTTCAAAGTCTGGGTCTGAACTTGCCCAAAGCTTGAGACTATTTGAGTCTAACTCTTAGGGCACCTTACAAACCTCTCTTTTGGGGAGAGCCCGGCTATTTGTAGGGTATAACCCAGACTTCCCCTTCACTAGCCATATATGTGGCTGGGTGGTTTGGGTTTTGTTTGTGGGTTGGTTTTTAATTGGCATGCCTTGTTTTAAAACATGGATTTGAAGACCAGGAACAAATATTCATACGTTTGAGTTAGTTATTTGAGTCCAAAAATTAGTGCACAATGTTCTCCAAACCTTGGACTCCACAATGAGGAGAATGGTTAGGGCACAAGCCTGGCACTTGGGAGTTGTGGGTGCCCTCCCCGTTCCTTCACAGACTTCCTGTGTGATCTTGGGCAAATCAGTCAAACGGGCAATCTGGGCCTCAGTTCCCCATCTGTAAAACAGGCATAACAGCTCTGCCCTGCCTCACACGGGTGCGGTGAGGCGCTGAGATACTATCGTACTGGGGCGGTGTAAGTGCAATAGACAGAATGATAAGCATCCCCCAAAAGTTCAGAGCAAATATTTTGAATGACTGTTTTGCAAGTGTTTTCAATCAGTAGACCCCGCTACTGCTCCATCTTGCACAAAGTTAGTTCTGGATCATACAGCAAATTTCTTAAAAATTTCCTTCACTTAAAAGAGAAAAAAATAGTTCTGCCTATGGCCTGGCATCCGTACGTGCTTAGCACACAGCCCAAGCTCTTTATAATTCATCAAAAAGGCCACACAGATAATGAGACAAGGTTTCTTGCTGTAGCTGGATGTTCTTTCTGATGCCTCTTAAACATTAAAAGCAATGAAAAGACTTGTTACGCTGGCAATTCACAATGAGTCACAGCAAGTTAGTAGTATGGAGAGGCATGCCTGTGCCTGTGGGCATTCATCATCCTACTTCAGTGAGGTTCCAAACCAAACCATGAGCCTTCCCTTAGTGAATTTGCTGGCACTGAACATGGGTTGAAATGGCCAGCTTTATGCTAAACTAGCTTCAAAGGCTCTCAGATGTGCCTTTGTAGCTATAGAGGTTCAGCTGCTGCCCCCTGCTGTCATTTTGCTCTCATTCTAGGCAGGGACACCTTGGAGTGTAGTCAAACTTTGCGCACTCAACCAGAGAACATGGCCGTAAGAGAGAGAACATTATGGTCTTGAGCTTTTTTTGTTTAGTTTAGATCACTCAGCAAACCGAGACTTCTTGAGGCCCTAGCGAAAGAAGGCCACCCCCAGAAAACCACTCCACCTTTCGGCACCAGCTCCAGGAGGAGTCAGTAAAGGTTTCACCAAGCTTCCTTCCTGATGATATACAGTTTAGCCTTAAAAATGTAAAAAGGCCCTTTCCTCCAGAGCTCTGTGAAGCATGGCAGGAAGAGCTGCTCCTACAATGAGCTGTAACGAGCGCTATAAGGCTGCCCACAAGCACCAAACATACAAGACTGGCCAAGTACACAGAGGTGTTCACTGATCTATCTTTTTGCACATACAGTGGGTTCAATTCTGCTCTCAGATATGCAATTCCCTTTGACTTTAGTGGGAATTCCAGGGGTCTCTAAAGTTGGAGTTGTTTCGCTATATCTATGCAGTAAAATTCTCTGCATGCAGGCTAACTCCCTTTGCTCACTATTAGTTATCCCTTCATCTCCCTTGAAATTCAAACCACAAACGCTTTGATAAATGAACTGAAAAGGGAAGTAGGTTTACAGTACTCTATTGAAAAGCTGTTTGGTAACTTCCTAGTCCTACAGTAATCCTCTACAGTGAATCACAGCCAGTGATAATCATGGCATTGCAGAGAGAGGGGATTTTGCACGATGCTGCCTGAATGTGGGTGATGTTGTGAGCCGGGCTTCTATGCCAAGGGCCGGCTTGCTCCAGTGTGTATTTGGGCTCCGCTAAGGAGATGGGATTTTGTGTGCTCCTATGTGTATATTTACAAGTTTAAGGTTTACATGTTTATTTTATTTCCTTCCTAGTTCTAGAAGCAGCATGAAAAATATTTCAAAGGAAAAAATTATTTTGTTTCACTCTGAATCTGTCAGAAATAAGCAAGGGAATCTTGGAAAATGTTAAATCCTTGCTATCCTCGCAGGATGTGAATCCAAAACTAAGAGTACATGTAAAGCCAAAACACAACATACAAACATATCCAACCCCCATCTCTGTTATTAGTAGGTCCTGCATTTTGTATTGCAGATCAAGTATGAGGGGACATTAGGAATTTCCGTGGAAATGGGCCAGGAGGGTTCATTAATAAATATAATCAGAGCTCTCACTTCCTCCTCCCCCGATATGAAGTTTGAGTCATGGCCTAGATAAACTGCACATGATTGCCCTGACTACTCGACATAAATTTCTATGTCCTTTAAGATCAACAGATCATGGTAATTCAACCAGGATCAACAGAGGTGACTAGTCATGACAATACCTGCATGTGATTCCAAAATGAAGTAGGCAACTAAGTTTAACTATCTATTCTCTAGGAATAGGAATTATTGTGGCAATAACCTGTTGAGTTGCTGGATTTTATTGTACAATTATTTGCGTTCAGATCTGATGGTGAAATAAAGTACAATGCTGAAGCACTGCAGAAAAAATTTTTTTAATGCACAGAATACAACTCCACTAAGCAGAAAATCCCTGCTGACTAAAATCTATAGCTATTTCCCAACAGCTCTAGTTCAGACATTTCTAAAAATGATGGGCGAACCCCTACGGGTTCAGAGTTTACATTCAATTCAGAAGAGTTTCCCAAAAGTTCAGATACTTATCCAAAGCTTATGTCATCTATCAGAATGTCATGAGTCTGCAAAGCTGGGCTGGAAATCCTACGAGGATAGGCTTCTTTGTAATATTTCAGCATTTCTAGCTCCCACTGGAGCACAGAAGTGCAAAGGCATGCAAAACTGAACCAATTCTGAACCTAAAAAAAGAGTCAGTTGACTACTAGAAATAGGCAAAGGCTCAGGGCTGGAGGAGAGTCTGCCAACATTGGCTTTAAACAATAGAAAATTCATGTACTTCTGAATGTGGAGGTGTCTGCTTAATTGGGCCAGTATCTTGCAACTTGTAAACACACAATACTGTGTCATATTGCCACGCCCTTATGAAAATAATATCCTGGGTAACATGCTAATACAGTGTGGCTCTTTGTCCCCCTCTAGTGGCTAGACTACATATAAAGGTTTAAATCTGCTCCTGCCTCAGAGCTGATGAATCCCATCCATTTGTTTAAGCAGTCCAGATTGATGCTTTTTGACCTACGTGCTCCAGATTCAGTCCCCCCAAAGGTCTTAGCCAGCAATGTAATTACACTGAGAAGAGGCAGTAGACTTGAGCAGTGGATATAATTTCAGCTGAAACGTTCTGTTCTTTAAAAACAAAACAACAAAACATCCCCCAGACCAACCAAACACCTTGTTTTTCCCTGACAGTACAGCTAAGAAGACTATCCCCTATTCATCTTTGAGATATATTTTATAGTGGTCGCTCAGGGCTAAATGGGAGTTTTACAAATGACATCCGTGGGAACGCTATGTAGCTCTAACGCTTGTCTCGCTCACCAAGAGAAGTTGGTCCAATAAAAGATATTGCCTCATCCACCTTATATCTCTAATATCCTGGGACCAACATGGCTACAGCAACACTGCATACATCAGTGGGCAGAGCTGTCCAGGGCGGCCGGGGGGTTAGCGGCCACAGCCTGATCCACTCTGCTCCGCCCCCTGATTCCTGGCGTCGCTCGGGGGAGGGGGCGGAAGCTGGAAAGAGGCGGGGCAGCCTAGGGGTTTGCGGGGGTCCTGGTGCCGGCAGCAACGAGCGACCTGGCCACAGCCTGACCCGCTCCGCTCCGCCCCCTGGTTCCCAGCGTCACTCAGGGGAGTGAGCAGAAGCTGGAAAGGACGGGGGATTGGGGGAAGGGGTGGAGTGGGGCGGGGCCTGGATCGGAGTGGGAGGCGTTGTCCCGGGCCCCGCACCCTCCTAGGGACGGCCCTGTCAGTGGGACTCTTATTTGGCCTCAGATATACAGATCATTTATAGATAATGACCAGAATGGTCCAGGAGTGCAGAGTGCCTGTTTGAGGCCTAGAATTAATATAATTTTTTTGGAGAAGGGTGGAAATTCTCGACTTGGGAGAAAGAAGGAAAAATGTTTTGTGTTTGGTGTTTTTAAAACGATGGTGATTGACTGAGGCCACTCAGTGGTTGAATCCAACCTGGAGAAGGAGTAGAGCATGGTGGACAGAGGTGTGTGATAAATGCAGTTCATCACATGGTTCCACAATTTGTCATATAGGTATCACCACCAGGGATGTGTGTTTATAAACCCTATCAAACTAGTGGCTGTGGAATTTATTCTGCTTGCCTCTGAGCTTGTGGTATACCCGGAGTACAATCAATATCTGAAAAGATTTGGTGTACCAGAGTACTCTAGTGACCCCATTGGGTAGGGCTAATTACAACAGAATTAATATTAAAGCCCCAACCAATCCCAGAGTTTATAAACTTCACAGGTGCTGACATAGCTGAGGGCCTGGGTTATGTTCTGTATAAAAGTCATTTTGGTAAGGCCAGAAATCACAGGGGAGATTGTCAAAGGCAAAAACAGGGGTGAGGCACCCAACTTTGAGATTCAAACATATCAGTGCCCTTTTTGCCTTTGAAAACTCCCCTGTGTGGACTATTGGCACACATTAGTGAGTAAAGGATATGTGCTTTCCTGCAACGTGTAAGTGTACTTTCTTGCCGGCTCACTAAAATAAAACCACCTACTTATTTTCCAATCAAATCACTGGCATGATGGCCCTTGTACAAGTGCTGCTGACAATGAAAGGCACGTGGCATTAAGCTCTGTACTGAGAAATTCAATCAAGGCAGATATCGGAAAATTTAGCTATGGAAGCTTTAGCTTTAGAGGATGTTTTTGTTATTTTGTTTTGAAGTTACATTGTGAAAATGTTTACAGGCAACTGTGCATTCGTTTAGCTGTTTAAACAGCAGGCTATTGATTTTCTCCCCCCCCCCCTTCTCTCCAGACTCTCCAGGGAACAAAGTTCCTCCTTTTTGAACATAAAGCAAGAAAACTAAGTAGCTGTAAGTAAACCTGAGCAGCTCTTTAATGCTGAATCCTTGCTATACTTTTGAAGGTTTTTGGATTGTAGTGTTTCCTCTCAGATGTAACCTGATCCACTCTGTAGCATACTAAAACCACTCAATAGTTTATTCTCTCTGTCTCTGAAAGTAGGAAGCAGTTCAGAAACAAACCCTATCATACCACATATATTTGGGGCATGTGTAGAGTAGGAAAATAAGTCATGGTTTAAAATGTTTTGGCTAATATGGCTCTCCCCACACACACCAAAATGTGGAATTTCATTCCCCAAAGTCCTCAGGCCCAATGTCCATGACTTGCAAGATTCAGTCCTGGCCCAGTAAAATATCTCCTGTGGATAAAAATGTTGTAGCACTGAATACTACTGGAGAAAAGATTCCTAGCTGCCCCCTCAGACTGAGCAACTCATTGTAGCCATGGAAAGGCCAGAGTTAGCAGACTTAAACTGTGGCATTTGTAGGCAAAGAAAAGATTGTTGGTCATTTGTAGAGGTTTTTACGTTTCCATCTGAGCCCTGCATAATTAGATGGGTGGTAACTATTTGGCTGTACTGGTGGAGGGATATGCAAAACAGTCCCAATTAAGAGAAAAAAAATAAAGGAAATCCTCTAAACATTCCTAGAACAGTTTCTCAAACCTATGTAGCATGTACAGAATAGGATAACCTGTATGACCTCCTTATGCTATCCACCCGCTCCATGTAATACAGCCATTCCAAACTTACGCTGATAAAAATGTGTGTAGCACCCCATCATATATTCCCCATTGATAGAAAGAGCGAGAGAGAGCGATCCAGCCGCTGTGAATTTCCGCTACCTTTAAGGCATAAATTAGGTGGAAGTTTTCCAGGTTTTTATTTTAAAAATTGAGGTGCTCAAGACCATTGGCACTAAACAGGCTCCATCTGTCGTAAAAATGTACCCAGTACTGGCAACAAGCCCCAAGGACTCACTGCAAGTTGGAAATCTTGGATAGGACACAGCAGTGTACCAGGTGACTTCTAAAGTAATGGGAGGATTTCCAAAAACAGTTCTTGTACCTCTCTTCTCAATGCAGCTGGGTGGATGCACTCAGCAGAACCAAGGGCTGCATGTCCGTGTGTAATGAACTAGCCCTGAATGTTATTTTTCTAATGGAACGGTTTCATTACAAACTTGAATCTGGCCCAAGTGAGCTGAAAGGTTCACAAACTCTTCCTCGTTACTTAAAAAAAAAAGGGGGGGGCACAATCTTGACGTAAATATAGCCCCAGTCCCCAATCTATTGAATAATACCCAGGTCTGGAACCAAGATGCTCCATCTTGAAGTACTAGTACATATGAGGAGGTTGTTGCTCAGTGCTGTGCAGATGAGTTTGGTGCTGTCCAAATTGGGTCCTTAGTATCTTCCAGACTGTAAAGGGCAGAAGAAGGACACCTCTTCCTGTAGGGTGATAGCACTGCCTTGCATTTGCTGACTGGCTCTTAACTGGTCACTTGTCTTTTTCCTCCTCAAGTTTTCCTCCTGTCTCAGACACTACATCATGATATTGTAAAAAAAATTACCAAACAATCAGGGCAGGAGGCCACACATCTCCAGGGTTTGCAGATGGCTGATGTATGCTCGGGCATGCACTGAAATGGTTCCATTTTGCCACACTGAGATCTGGATTTCTGCCAGTTTCAAGTTAGTGCTGCTCTAGGGAAAGAAGGAAGAATGGAGGGAACTTAACTTGTCTCAATGCAGTGATTAGTCTACTGCTTGCCACTGCCAATGAATTACTAAACCCTCTGTCTCCGATAGCTCCCTGTGATCTTGTGTATGTGCTTTGATTCCCATTGTCTTTTTCCTTGGCTCTCAAGAATGCATCTGAAGGAAGCAGCAGATGTTGCCCAGAGAATTCCAAAACCAAATGATCTCCCCCCTAATCATGCATTCATGCTTCATTTTTTGATTGTTCCCTGAAGAGAGAACTCTTTCCACTCTGTTTTTTGCAGACAGTGCTTGTCTTTACAATATCCTTATATTGGTACTATTTGTTTATTTTCATGTTTATTGCTGAGTAGTTTCTCCTTCTGGTAGTCCCTCTTAAAATGGTCTTGTTTATTTTTAATACTTTCCATGTATGTATTCTTTCTGTCGTGTAAAAATCAGCTGGACCACAACTGTTAACAATAACAATGCATTTCTGTAATCATCTCAACCTCTCAGAATATAGAGGAGATGAAGAATTCATGACCACATGGGAAATCATATTCTTAAGCGCATGATGGGCAAACTACTACTATTTTAATTTGATTGCTGTCACAGGGTGGATTGGGCCTTTGAGAGGTAACTGCCCCAGCCTACCTCTGCGTGTTAACAGCGTTGACGGGGCCTGATGGAGGTCAGGTGTTTCCCTATCAAGACCAGAGAGGAACAGGAAACAGGGAAAGATGCTTAGGAAACTGCAGGGCATGGGAGGGAACGGGCCGAGAGAGAGTTCTAAATACTGTGGTCTGTGACCTTCTCAAGGCGCTCTGAAGAGGTGAAAACAGAGGCAGGGTGCTGCAGAATGACCTCTGTCCATGAGGGGCTCTCAAGAGATAGTCAACCCTGTTTAAGTCATTTATTGTGCCTTTAATAAGCATTTTACAGGCTGAAAAATTCTGGGCATTGAGGACAGTTTCTTGTCGCCCATCACTGAAGTGCAGCCACCTCTGAGATGGAGCCTGGGAACTCTTAAATAGCACACAATGTTTCTGAAAGAGGATCTTGAAAGTATGGCAGGGTTAGTTCCTGGACGCAATATGGAGGAGATTTACTTGTCCTTGAACAAAGAGGTTCATAATATGGGGATGCTCTTGGACTGTGAACCATTGGTTAAATCACAGGTAACGTCAGTGGCTCAGATCATTTTCTGGTGAGGGATTTGTAATCTTCCTTTTTGGATAAGGATCTCACTACTGCATTCCATACCATTTGTGACAGCAGGGCTCGATTACGGCAATGCACTCTACAGGAGCTACAGTTAAATCCACCTTCCATTTTGAGAGAGTGTGGGGATGTATCATCCTTACGCCAACCTAATGGAAAGTTCCATGAGAAGGTAAGGGTCACGATGGGACACTTGCCAGGCAATGGCTCATGGCCTTGTAAAACAAAGGCGCCCCCTGGTGGTCTAGGGATTATATAAGATGAGGTAAACAAGGTAATAAATCATGGCCTTATGTAAGGCCCCCTGGTGGTCTAGGGATTATATAAGATGAGGTAAACAAGGTAATAAATCATGGCCTTATGTAAGGAACGGTTGAACCAATCGGTGTGGGGCTATACATGTGATAAACACATGATTCTCCTTCTTGTCCAATCGGTAGATGTGTGATTATAGCCTAATTGTGTTATGTAATGTTGAGAAAAACTATAAAAGAAAGCTTGTAATAAACAGGATTCGATTCAGCTTGCAGCCACATTGGTCATGTGCTTTATCCGCTCCGCATGGGACCCCACAAGAGAGATCACCAGTCCCAATGGCATTTCCCATTTTAAGCATAGGCAATATCTCAGACATCTTTAAAAAAGGAAAGGAACCTTAGCGGGACAAGTGGGAATACTTCTAAAGACCAATGGGAAGCTACAGCTGGTGTTGAATTGAGCTGTCTACTCTTAAAGTGATACTACAAACAAAGGGGGATATAATGCCATGAAACTGGATACATCAAACATCGGCGTTCTGCAGGTGGATCCAGGATAATATACCTAACTCTAGATGGAATCATTACCTTTCAAAGCACTCATTGTTTTGGAACTTGGGACTTGCCATACTGGATAGAAGAGCTGGTTGAAACTTAGCAAATTTTGAGCTCTGAGAGAAAAAAATGAAATTTGTAATTTAATTTTAAAATAGGGAATATTTTCCACAAAATCTCTGTAGTTTTTCCTCTGTTTTTCAATCAATCACAGAGCTGGTTGAAATTCTTGCAATGATTTTTCTTTTTTTACTTTGGACCTCTATCTGCCCATTACTTCATCTTCTGTAGTCTTGCCTCTCCTAGAGGCACGTTTCTTACAGCACTGGATCAGGTGGAAATTCTATCAGTATTTCAATGTAAACCCTGATTTTCATGGTTAAATTAAATCAGATCATATTGAGACTTGGGGAGCTGCAGTTATCAGCTCCAGACTTTTTATATAATTTTAAAAAGTTCAAAGCTATTTTAGAGTTCCCGAATGAATATCTTTCTAGCTAATTCTTCACCAGAATAGTTTTAATTATATTTTTTTAGGAAACTAGAAGCTAATGCCGACTCATTCTCTGGTGAGTTGAAAACATTTTATATTGGCCATACATGATAGTTAATTTTTTTAAAATACAAACAAGCTTTTTACAATAAGAGCTGCAGAAACCTTGTGGTGAAATAGGACACATTTAGGGCCCCGATCATGAAAAACTTACACACTTAATAGTTCCATTAAGTCCAATGGGACTACTCACATGTGCAAAGTTACTTTTGTGCCTAAGAGTTTGCTGGATCAAGGTCTTAACAAGTAGTATTTTAATTATATTAAAAGTAATATAGCCACTAGTTTGTGGGAAAATTAAGGCAACCTCTATTGCAAAGGTCACAAAACAGAATGTACAGAGTACAAATCTTTACGTATAGGCATCCTGCTGGTAACAATTGAGGTGTAGTAGCCTGTTGTTATCTCTCAGGTGTATGTGTCATTTGATCCCTAGGGCTGCATGTAATGGATGAGTTTTCCTTCTGAGATCCCTGTCCTTTCCTCCTGTACTTTATTAGTAACGGCTGAGGGTCCTCCTGCTCATAAAAAATGTATGCACTACTCACCTGATTTTTCTCATATTTTTCTTATGAAAAAGGACATGGCTCCGGAAGAATTTAAATGAGTGCTCTCATGTTTCATTACAAGGGGCTCCTCTTGTGAATAGATTTCCCCCCTTGCTTCTCACCTGATTGCAACCCAAAGGAGTAGAGACCTAGCTGGAGAAAAGGGAATGCAAAGAGAAACTGTATGATCTAAGCCCCCTTCCCTTTAAATATCCCTCCCCATTTTTCATATGCCTGGTGTACTTTAAGAACATAAGAACAGCCATACTGGGTCAGACCAAAGGCCCATCCAGCCCAGCATCCTGTCCTCTGACAGAGGCCAATGCCAGGTGCCCCAGAGGAATGAACAGAACCGGCCACCATCAAGTGATCCATCCCCTGTTGCCCATTTCCAGCTTCTGGCAAACAGACGCTAGGGAGACCATCCCTGCCCATCGTGGCTGATAGCCATTGATGAACCTATCCTCCATTAACTTATTTAGTTCTTTTTTGAACCCTGTTATAGTCTTGGCCTTCACAACATCCTCTGGCAAGGAGTTCCACAGGTTAACTGTGAGTTGTGTGAAAAAATACTTCCTTTTGTTTGTTTTAAACCTGCTGCCTATTAATTTCATTTGGTGACCCATAGTTCTTGTATTATGAGAAGGAGTAAATAACACTTCCTTATTTACTTTCCCCCCACACCAGTCATGATTTTACAGACCTCTATCAGATCCCCCCTTAGTTGTCTCTTTTCCAAGCTGAAAAGTTCCAGTTTTATTAATCTCTCTTCATATGGAAGCTGTTCCATAACGCTAATCATTTTGTTGCCCTTTTCTGAACCTTTTCCAGTTCCAACATATCTTTTTTGAGATGAGGCGACCGCATCTGCACGCAGTATTCAAGATGTGGGCATACCATGGATTTATATAGAGCAGGGGTGGGCAAACTTTTTGGCCCGAGGGCCACATTGGGGTTACAAAACTGTATGGAGGGCCAGGTAGGGAAGGCTGTGCCTCCCCAAACAGCCTGGCCCCTGCCCCCTATCTGCCCCTCCCACTTCCCACCCCCTGACTGCCCCCCTCAGAACTCTTGACCCATCCAACCCCCCCTTCTCCTTGTCCCCTAACCGCCCCCTTCCAGGACCCCCCACCCATAATCCAACAGCCCCGTTCCCTGTCCCCTGACTGCCCCCCTGACCCCTATCTACACCCCTGCCCCCTGGCAGGCCCCCCAGGACCCCACGCCTATCCAACCCCCCCTGTTCCCCGTCCCCTGACCCCTATCCACACCCCTGCCCCCTGACAAGCCCCCCGGGACTCCCACGCTTATCCAACCTCCCCCCCCGTTCCCTGTCCCCTGACTGCCCACCCTCCAAACTTCCCCCCTTATCCGACCCCCTGGCCCCCTTACCATGCCGCGTGGCTGAGGGGGGGGGGGATAGTGGGGGAGGGGCCGGGGGCTAGCTTCCCCAGCCGGGAGCTCAGGGGCCGGGCAGGACGCTCCTGCGGGCTGGATGTGGCCTGCGGGCTGTAGTTTGACCACCCCTGTATAGAGGCAATATGATATTTTCTGTCTTATTATCTATCCCTTTCTTAATGATTCCCAACATTCTGTTTGCTTTTTTGACTGCTGCTGCATATTGAGTGAATGTTTTCAGAGAACTATCCACAGTGACTCCAAGATCTCTTTCTTGAGTGGTAACAGCTAATTTAGACCCCATCATTTTATAAGTATAGTTGGGATTATGTTTTCCAGTGTGCATTACTTTGCATTTATCAACATTGAATTTCATCTGCCATTTTGTTGCCCAGTCACCCAGTTCTGAGAGATCCTTTTGTAGCTCTTCGCAGTCTGCTTGGACTTAACTATTTTGAGTAGTTTTGTATCATCTGCAAATTTCGCCACATCACTGTTTACCCCTTTTTCCCCGATAATTTATGAATATATTGAATAAGACTGGTCCCAGTACAGACCCCTGGGGGACACCACTATTTACCTCTCTCCATTCTGAAAACTGACCATTTATTCCTACCCTTTTTTCCCTATCTTTTAACCAGTTACCAATCCATGAGAGGACCTTCCCTCTTCTCACATGACAGCTTACTTTGCTTAAGAGCCTTTGGTGAGGGACCTTGTCAAAGGCTTTCTGAAAATCTAAGTACACTATATCCACTGGATCCCCCTTGTTCACGTGCTTGTTGACCCCCTCAAAGAATTATAATAGATTGGTGAGGCATGATTTCCCTTGACAAAAACCATGTTGACTCTTCCCCAACAAAATATGTTCATCTATGTGTCTGACAATTTTGTCCTTTACTATAGTTTTAATCAGTTTGCCCGGTACTGAAGTCAGGCTTACCGGCCTGTAATTGCTGGGATCACCTCTGGAGCTCTTTTTAAAAATTGGTGTCACATTAGCTATCCTCCAGTCATTTTGTACAGAAGCTGATTTAAATGATAGGTTACAGACGATAGTTGTTAGTCCTGCAATTTCACATTTAAGTTCCTTCAGAACTCTTGGGTGAATACCATCTGGTCCTGGTGACTTATTACTGTTTAGTTTATCCATTTGTTCCAAAACCTCCTCCACCTCTGCCAAAACCTTCTTTGTTTCATTTTCAGTTCTAGATGCTCAGTCCTGGGAGATGATGAGCACATTCAACTCCCACTTAAGTCAGTGGGCAGATCTTCATTTAGGACAATTTACATGCCCTGAGGCTTTGCCTCAGTGGGACTACTCTTATGCTTATGCCCATGCTTAAGTGCTTTTCTGGATTAGGGCCAAAATGTCTAGTTTTAGTGCTAGACTATTTTTATTGAATTAAGTGTGTTGTTTTCGTGGCATAGATCCCCATTCCCTGGGCACTGGGGTAAATCCTTTAGATTCAATACAGTTAACATAGTGCTGGAAAATTGTCATAAATCAGAAATGTACAGGTGACTGCTCAGGTACTGAAGTCAGGCATCTCATGTTATTTTGGAGACTATTTGTTATATAATTTAAGATTAAAGAGTGCAAAAAGTATATTACGCAGTTAGTAAGGTTGCCAACTTTGTTAAATTTTAGTAAAAGAAGTGATATCTGTGCAATGTACATTTTATTGGCTTTCACAAAAAAAAATTAAAAGGATTCACATGTAATGAAAGAAAAATAGGTTAAGAAGAGTATACAGGAATAAGAATAATTTTTAAAACCCACAGCATAATTTTTACAGCACCACTAAATATGTGCTATGGCTTTGCTATAGAGGACATTGTGAGTCATTCATATTCTGTACCTAACTTCTAGATTAAAAAAAAAGAAAGAAAGAAAACCCCTAGAAGACCAAATGTAATAGATTTATATAACCAGGAAAGACAGAGATGGTGCATCTGTGAAACTGTGATATGCAGTCAATAGTGCAGAAGTCAATAGTGGTTCTTCGGCTGAGTCCAGCCATTTTGTTCTCAGATTGCTGCAGCATGTTAGAGGGGCCACATGATATGTGCTGTCTCATGAGACTTCACTTGGGTTCTTTCTTGTTTTCCTTATTTTAAATTAAGTCATTTTAGACTGAAAGTAGACAGTTGCTCTTGTGTATGGAAAAACATAACACCTTAATTCAAAATAACAGGCCTACCCATGCAAACTTTTCCTTGCATAGCTGTCTCACTGAAGTCAGGATTGTATGCATGAGTAAGGGATTAAAGGCCTGAACCCCATGGTTGTGTTTAAATATATTGTGTAAACCTAGCGCTCGGAAGCTTAGAGGGATGGAATTCTCTGGTCCCTCCAAAGGGAAAAGCCAACCCTGGCCACTCTCATTTACACAAATTGTAACATTGATTACCTACGGTTCCCCATACTATGTTTTGTTTTATTTGGAATCTATGTTCTAATTGTACAAATGATAATAGATTGTTACTGTAACTGTACTTAAGAAAGGGAATAGGAATTGTGCAAGATATGCCCTGGAGTAAATGTGTCACCCTGAGGTTACTGGTAGTGGACTCTGGTTTGGGAACTGATTCGAGTTCAATAAGAGAAGGTCAAGGGTTCTGCCCTAGAGATCATGAGCTCTTTTCAAAGGAACAAGAATTCTGTCTTGCTCTGGGTTCCCCACCTGGATATTCTGAACCAGGTGTGGAGTGATTCTATGGGACTAGACAGGAGCAGGCTGAACCAGTGGTGGTGCAGAACTGACCTCGCAGCAAGGCCCAACTGGACTGGCTGTGTAGAGATGACTTAATAGGTAGGCCCAAGAGCAGGTGGCTGCAGCAGCAGCATAGAGCTGATGGCCCAGAACTGGACCAGGTAGCTGCACACTGCAGTGGGACCTCATGGTGTGCACATCTCGAGACTTGAGCAGACAGGGGACCAGCTTATGTCCCCTCACTACAACTGAAGGACCTTTGGTGGGGATTGTTTTGTGACTAAGTTCTGGACCAGATCATTAATACCTGGAGCCATAGTGTTGGCTATAATCCTGATACACTGACTGGGTTTTATGGATTGATTGTATTTAATTATGTAAGTGGCGTTAGTGTTCCTTTTGTTTGCCTTCCTTGGGCCCACATACTCCTGTTCTGCTGCTGAGTAAGGGAGTCTAAAAAGATGCAGTTGACATGCCAAAGAGCTGGAACAAGGTGTAAATTAAAGTAGCCTCCATTCTATTTTAACGTGCACCTTCTGAAAACCTTTCTTTAGTGCCTCGGCATGTAGGTTACACCAACTTAAACTTCCGTACGCACCACTAGATTAATGGTAAGTAATTCCACAGGGATCTAACTGGGTGTCAGAGTGTCGACATACATCACCTTATACATCAGCTCTGAATGTGGTCACCTCCCTCTGCCTGTCATGGAGTCACCAGGGGTGCTTCTGCTGAGAGCCCTTGGATGTGCAGGCTGGAGGTGGGGTGTTTCCTATGGAGCGCTTTTAGCTGTGAAGCTTGCTCTGCCTGCTCATTCCCCATAGTCTGGGTTTACTACCTTTCAGAATGACGCACAAGGCATGCCTCTTTTGAGTCAAGCACTTGTTTGGCTAGTGACTATCAGAGTTATTTATCATAATTGGTTGAGATGGTGCAGAAGCCGGGGTTGTTTGTACTGCGTATGGTGAGCATTTAAAATGGAATCTGGTGTTACATTTAGTTTAGATGCCACAGTGATGCATGCATAAAAATAAATAGATCAGCCACTGGTCTGATAGCAACTCATGTCTTCTACCAGTTCAACCTGCTGGGGTAGATTCAGTGCAAACATTCTTGTGCTTAGGGAGACATCTGCTGTGCAAACTGCTAACTGCAAGCAGGATTTTCTTACAGCACACCGCCCACGCCCTCTAGGGGCTGCTCACAAACTGGTGGATGCCCCAAAATCCATGTGGATCTCACGCTGCTGCCAGGGCTGCAGAAGCATCTCTATGGAACCCCTGTGTTGCTGCAGCATCTCTGGGTTCCCTGCAGCTCTGCCTCATTCCCTGTCAGCACAGCTTCATGCAGACATATTCTAAGGAAAGTATAATATAGCAAGAGGCTGCGTTAACCATTCCACTCCCACCAAGGTAATACACATCCCCCTTGGCTCTGCTGCCCAGTCCATGTGCTCTTTGTTGCTTATAAGCGGGTGCAAACAACTCTCTGTTGGTTCATGAGACTGTGATATTGGAAAGGTCTTGGCCAATTTCCAACTAACATGACTTCACTTCATTTTCATGCTGCAACCTTATTGACTCTGAAAGCTGCAGAAATTATTTGGGGTTTGTTTTTGCTCTCTTGGACTTCAAAAAAGTCTTATAAAATAGGCTTTAGATCAGGGCCACCCAGAGGATTCAGGGGGCGGAAGGACCCCCCCCCCGCCACCGAAGACCCGGAGCGGAAGAAGCTCCGGGGACCCGGGACCCGCGAGAGTTTTCCGGGGCCCCTGGAGCGAGTAAAGGACCCCGCTCCAAGGGCCCCAAAAAACTCTCGTGGGGGCCCCTGCGGGGCTCGGGGCCTGGGGCAAATTGCCCCACTTGCCCCCCCCCCGGGCGGCCCTGCTTTAGCTCACTTCCTGGCTAGCACTAGTACCAGCTGGGTGGGTTTCCTTTTATAATCACAGAGGTTAGGACTCAGTTGCCAATAGAAACTCCCTTAAATGGTTACACTTCTGCATGGGGAAACGTGGTAGGGAAAGATGCTTAAGATGTTATCCCCACTGTATTTATTCACATGTCAAACACTATGGCCTAGATTTGTATTCAAAGAAGGTTGGCCCAGTGGTTAGGATCCTGGCCTAGGACTTGGGAAACTCAGGTTCAGGCTCTATCATACATTTCCTTCTCTCTGTGCTCAGTTCATCATCTGTAAATTAGGGAGGATACCACTGCACTACCTCACTGGAGTATGGTGAGGCTAAATACATTAAAGGGAGGTGCTCGGAGACTATGGTGAGCTCCTTGGATGAAGCTGTGTGAGCATAATTTTCTCACCTGAAGAAGAGCTCTGTGTACGCCCAAAAGCTTGTCTCTTTCACCAACAGAAGTTGGTCCAGTAAAAGCTATTACCTCATCCACCTTGTCTCTGTAATATCCTGGGACCAACAGGGCTACAATAACACTACAAACATCATTTTCTTACACAGTTCTGTCAGTTGTTTGTATATGCAATTATCGTGGTTGCACATACACTCATTATGTGCATGATCTCAGTATTTCTGCTATCAGGTATCGTAATTATACGTACCCGCGATGTGCATATACCGTTATGAAAACGGGGCCCTAGAAGATTCTGAAGCCCATGGAATGGCCCAGTCTGTAGGTGCAGTTTAAAAATCGGACCTTGTAGCGTCAGTTAGTTGTCGCAACTGAAATGTGCAGAATTTTAGCAATTCAGCTGAATGGTGGAGGGCCCACTTCAGTTTCCATGGAAACTGACATCAGCTCACCAAACTCAAGGCAAAGTGTTGGCTGATTATCTGATGATAATGCTGAGAATTTAAATATACAGTGATTATTCTGAAGCCCTTCACCTTCCTCTTGCTGAACCAATTTCCATTCCTAGCGCATTCAGCAGAGTAGATAGAACTCTGGAAGTTTTGAGTCGGGGCCGCAGTCCACTATGCAGTCAGGTCTCCAGAGGTGAAAGACTGATTAGTGTCTTGGCCCTTACATTGTGCTAAGAAAATGGGGTAACTGTCCCAAAATCTAGCAAGTAGTAACTGGGTTAATTGAATATGGTACAAACTAGAGGATAATGGTTTATTTGCTTTTTGAAATTCAAAAATTTTGCATCTGAACATCTTTGTTTGTAACCCATCCTTATAAATTCTAGGGCCAGATTCTGCTCTTGGTACATTGGTGTAGTTTTGGAGTAACTCCACTTACACCTAGATTTATAGTGGTGTAACTGAGAGAAAAGTTTGGTCCATAGAGTGCTCTGGGGAAAAAAAATCTAAAAAGTTAGGGAGGGAGGTTTAGAACGTGGCTTTAACCCAGTTTGATATCAGAGGCTTGGTCAACACTGCAGAGTTGGGGGGCAGTAGCCAGTGTTGCAGTAGGACTGGTGCAGCTCCATCAGGGGTGTCGGAGCAGCTGATCAATGGATACTCACTGTCTCTGAAAATCCAGCTGTTATCTTTGTTAACATATAGGATGGAGAATTTAACCCCCCATTATTTAATTTTTATCAAAAGCAGCTTATTGACGTAAGCTGTGGATGTGGAAGAAAAATGCAAAAAATATTTAGTTTTGGCTGCTCCTTTTTCCTATCAGTTTTAACCAGCTTTGCCCCTGAATTTCATTTGAAGTGTGTTTAAACATAGCTCTCAAACTGAGATGAATGGTCAGTGGTTAGAGACATGTCTTGAGAATGGACTCTACTCTTTCCAAAGCAGGTACCGAGTGTTCCTTGATAACTGAATGAATACAGGTGACGATATTGAGTTGAATTGTGGGTGTTCTATATCAGCACTTAAACTCTAATAAAATACATGAACCATCTCAATCCCTCCTGGATGCTGGGGTAGCGTGGGGAGGTGTATCGGAAATTAAAATGGCTACTACTGTATGAAGTACCAGGTATAACCAACATGACAATCCACTAGATCAGCGGTTCTCTAACTCTTCGATAATGTGAGCCCATGTTACAACAGAAGAAAACATGTTGAGACCCTCTCCCCTTTACCCATAAAGGAAGGGAAGTGGTTGTCACCCGCCTGGACCTGACCGTGGTCCCTAGGTTGAGAACTCATGCAGTACACTAGAGGAAGTTACACACTAAGGAAATAAAAGAAGAAAATCTTAATGTATAACTGAAGCAGTTACATTTTTACACCTGGGTTTATTCAGTGTATTAGCTGTGTTCCAGTTTCTGATGCTGTTTGCTTGATATCCAGGATGCTGTGGCATGCAATTTGATATAATGTCCTATCAATGTGTTTCTTCCCTTACTCTTGTTTTATTAAAAAAAATTAAATTAAAAAATAACCACCCAGAACACCTTCCCTCAGTTGCATAAACTTCTTATCTGCGTATACTCTTGCTTATCTGACCTTAATTGCTCTCCTGCTTTCCACGCTCTGCTCTCGGTTTTGGATCAGTGAATTTCATCGTTTTGCTGAACGCTTTTTTTTCCAGGTCACTGATTTATAAGGTTAACAAAATGAGCCCTGCTGATTCTTGCTATGTTGCACCACTCGCCTCACTCTGTCCTGAACTGCTCAATTACCCTTTGTCTTCAATTTCCAGGGCATTTACTGAACCCATAGATTAGCTTTTCTGTGCAGGAAGCAGTCTTGTACTGTCCAAAAATGTATTCATGGGTGTATTCTTTTTACTTATAGCCCATTTTGTTAGGGTTATTCAAACTTTCTATTACTGATTTGCCTTTTGACAAGCCCTTTTCGATTTCTGCAAACAATCATCCTGGTGCTACAAAAGCACACCCAGTATATTCGGATTTCCTGCCACCAACTTACTCCCTTAATTATCTGTACTTTCAAGTAATAATGATAGTTCCCTACCCAAACTTCCTGCAAGAGCTATCTCTGTTACTCCCAAACCTTCTATTCTCTTCAATTTGTCCTGAGCGATTAGCATTTCCCAATATTTTTCAGCATTGACTTTCACTTTCCTACCCTTTGTGTTTAAGCTTTGAAATTATTTGACTTCTTTGTCACCCTTCTTGCATTGTTTTAAAGAAGATAACAGATTATTTCCTGGGGTTTGCCTTCTTTTTTGCAATTCTTTTTTCTTGATACCATTTTTTATTTCTCTCAGTAATTGATCTCTTTCATGCATAGGCCAGTCCTTCACCCTATCCATTTACTTATTCCTTTTCAACTCAGATTAGCCCAGTTCCCACTTTCCTTTACATGATGGATTCCACACCCCAACCAGTGCTTGGTCTGATCACTTTTGTGTGGGCTCAGTCATACCACTGTAGAGGCTGTGGTGTACTGGGGAGAGTGAGGAGGTGCACAGCTGAAGCAGTGGTGCTACCAGGCATATATCCCCACAGTTGTTTGGGGGTGAATGGAGGATGGAGTATATCACAGGTGTAAGTAGTTCTACCTTAGCAAAGTCCTGCCTGTACCTTCACCCTACTCCCATGTCCCTTTCTCTGGGGCATCTAGTGCTGCCAGTCCTTGCTCTCCTATTACCTGCAGGCAAATTCTGGCCAACTCCAGTGGAAGTGTGATGGGTATGGGGGGAGAGAGAGGCTCCCTATATCCACTCCCCTCACTCACTGCACCTGGGTTAGCATGTCCCACAATGTATTATGTACAAAAGGGACACAAATGAATATCAAACATCATCAGCTATCTTCATGATCTGAACTTCCCTCTTCACATAGCAATTGCAGAGGGCAGCACAGTTCTCTGACGCCACCATGGGGCAGAGACCTGTCTTGTAGCTCAGTGATGCAAATCAAATGCCTCCTTTCCAAGGAACTGTGCAACCTTTTGTGGGGTATGTTAACAGCCAGGAACTAGTCCTGTACTTTCTGGCAATTTTTCAAATTGATATTATCTCAGGAATAAGCAGTAAAACTGCAGTGCTTGAGAACAATAGCTGCCTCACAAACTAAATAGAGCCACCTTGTTAAGACTGACTGAAGATAAGATTTTGGCATTAGCACACCGAGCAGGAACACAAAGGACACCTTTTCTAATTCAAAGGTTCCACAGTTCACTTGTAAATACACCATCAAAGCCTTTCTTTAAAAAAAACGGGGGCGGGCACTACCTGGGAAGGTACTTGCTAACAGAACTTGGATTGACTAGATCACTTTTAAGGGTCCTTGTCCTCACCTTAGAGGATCCCAACTCCTTTTATAAATATTAATTCAGTTAGCATCACAGCCCACCTGCTCTGAGTTAGATATGAGCCCATGTACCGGTGGAGACACTGAAGATCAGAGAGGTGAGCTGACTTGCCTAAGGCAACGTGGCAAATTGGTGTCAGAAACAAGAAGAGAACCCAGGCATCCTAATTCTGGATCCCCTCCCCTTTAGCCATTACACGAGTATTTCCCATACTCAGGGTATAACGAAGTGCTTATAAAAACAGTGAGCAAATCCGCAGGTGAGAAGATGGAGAACAGAGGGGAAAGAAATGGAACAGAATTTGATTTTATGTAAACTCTTTCAAAATACTTCAGGGCTCTAGTATAGTAGTAAGTTAAATGCTAGTAGTGCAGTGAATTGGAAGGTGGGAAAGGTAGTAGCCAATATGCACTAAGCAGTGAGTTCACACAGCTTTGAATGGCAGAACCTGCTCTGAGGGGCACTGACAGCCAGCACTAGTTTTAGCCTATTATTTGCGTTGTCTCTGAAGAATGCCAGTGCGAACTTCAGTGACTATCTAGGTAGAGATTAAAAATGGGCAAAAAGGACCTTATTTTAATGCCTTGTCTGAAAGATGGCACCTCTCCTGGGCTAGAAGACCTTAGTACTGCACTGCGCCATCAACAATGTATTGGGAACATAGCACCTTTTAAGTCATGTAATGTCCTCCCTCACACAGTACCTTGTATCTGTTGTTAGTATCTGCAGGTTTCCACCAGTGCAACATCAGCTATTATGTTCCTGGTGAATACTGTTTGCTAAAATTGACGTCCTTTTAATAGTAGCAACATAATAATTACGGAGTCTGGTTCATTGAGAAGGGTATTGGAGTAAGAATGTTTCCAATCTGGAGAACAAATAGGTTTCCTTTTAAGTACTAATATGCATTAGAGCAGGGGTCTCAAACTCAAATGACCACGAGGGCCACATGAGGACTAGTACATTGGCCGAGGGCCGCATTACTGACACCTCCCCCGCCACCCTTGGCCCTGCCCCCACTCCACCCCTTCCATGAGGCCCTGCCCCCATTCCAACCCCTTCCCTGAAATCCCCACCCCAACTCTGCCCCCTTCCTGCCCCCACGGAGGGCAGGAAGGGTGTGGGGTGTGGGGTTCAGGGCAGGGAGTTGGGGTGTGGGGTGCAGGAGGGGGTTGGGCTGCAGGAGGGGTGCGGGGTACAGCAGGGGCTTGGGCTGCAGGAGGGGCTCGGGGGGCGGGCTCCGGCCTGACACGCACCGGGGGCAGGGCAGGCCGCCTGCCTGCCTATCCCCGCACCGCTCTGGGAAGTGGCTGGAACCTGGGGGAGGAGGGGCACAGGGGTCTGTGTCTTGCTGTTGCTTCAGGCACCACCCCCAGCAGCTCCCATTGGCCGGGAATGGGGAACTGTGGCCAATGGGAGCTGCTGGGGGTGCTGCCTGAAGCAAGAGCAACACACAGAGCCCTGTGCCCCCGCTTCCCCACGTTCCGGCCGCTTCCCGGAGCGGCAGGGGGCAGGGCAGGCAGGGAGCCTACCCTTCCCCCGGTGCGTGTCGGGCTGGAGCCGCTCTAGGTAAACGCTGGGGGGACCGCGAGGAGCTCGCAGGCCGCAGAAAACAACCCCGCGGGCCGCGTGTTTGAGACCCCTGCATTAGAGTAACAGCATTTCACTTGGTTCAGTCTCCTGGTAAACTGAATGTTGTATGGCTGTGAAAAAAGAGAAGAGCACTTTTTGGTCTTGAGCATTTCCATCTTTGAAACAAAGAGCGTTGAGATGGGAGTGATGGGGGAAGGTCAGACAGATTACAAAGGGGAGTGGATTTGGCAAACATCTGCACATAAAATAATCCTTCATAAGAATAACATACTGCATTTAAATGATTCGGCAATGCTCTCTACTGTAAGATATACACTTGTGTAATTCAAATATGCGAAGCCACTTTTATTGTAGTTCAGGCTCTTTCCTTTTAAATTACACGATGAAGTACTCTTTAGTATTGGGCCTAATAAGTAGTTAATCTCTCAATGTACCAGCAAAAATAAACCATCCATGCAGCAGTTGGCTTTTAACTCATCATAAGAGAAAAGTTAAGGTCAGCAGTTAACGTAACCAAATGAAGCTGTGTTCTTCACACTGTGTAAGTTTTGACTGGCTTGTACAAAGGATGGAGGAGTCCGTGGCTCTCCCTGACGGTCTCCCAATATTCTTGAGGTGGCTGAAGGAAACAGGACCTGCAGCATATTCGACCACAGCTTGACTCGGAATCGGAAGGAGAGGGATTTTTGTCAGATAGAGGAGAAAAATCAAAGTCAGCTACCTGAAAAGCAACATCAAAGAGGAGGAGGTCACTTCCAAATTTAGGGCTACTCTAGCAAGTGAAAAATCAGAAATGGAACCAGAGTCAGTTTCTCTCTTAACAGGCCTATTATTTATATTGTGGTACTGTCCAAAATGTTAGTTGCTTTCTAAATATCTAGGAAGATCTGGTCTCTGACTCTAGTAGCGTGCATATTAATTATAGACATGACACAAGGGAAAACTTCACTAGGTGAAGAAAATAGGAGGATGGGTGGATGAAGGTTACAAAATACGCTCATATGATTACTTAGTACCATTCTACCTAATACCCTGTCCTATCTCACTATCCAACCTCCTTTCCCACTACCACACCTTCCTTCTTTCCATACACGCATGGTTACCCAGGATATGTCCTTCTGTGAACACTCCCCCCGCACCTCCTCCGGGCAATTAGTCCCCTCCCTCAGAACAAGAAAATATTGGAGAATATTAATGGAAATTCAATTTTAAATTGATTTCCCACTAGAATTTGCACTGCAGCCTGAATCAATGAGTTACCTTCATCCAATAAGGACACAGAGCCATGCCACATGATTTAAATGACCGCTTACACAGCTCAAATTTCTAATAGTGAATTCATGCAACAAACTGCTGTGGAATGAACTACAGACCGAGAATAATTTGGTGAAACTATTCAGTGAATAATTTCAAATATATCTGAGAAAATCACCCTCTGTTTGTGGGCAATCTGCAAACAGGAAAAAAAGAAACACAACAAAAAAAGGGGTGGGGTAGAAATTCATCCAGTGACTTGTTCTGAATTATTTGTCCAGTGCAAAGCAACGCTACCCCTGTACCTCCACAAGATCCTTCTGCTGTGAGCTGCTTCGGAAGGTCGTGTATATAACAAATCCCAGCATCACTGAAATCAGAGCAATACATGGCAGGGCAAAGAAAGCCGGGTGAATACCTGGGGAAAGAAGGAATGTGTCCAGTATAATATAATGCACTGAGATCGGGCCATTCTAGGTGAAGAAACTTTAAGACTGGGTAGAATGAAAGAGTAACATGCACTTGGGCACAGGTTATTCTCCCCAAAACACTATTTTAAAAAAAAGCAAATTACCCAGCTGTATTTGAATAATTGTGGTGTATGCTAGATTGTTTTCAATTCTTTTAAACCAGCCTTCACTTTGCCAAATATACTTCCTCTTCCTCCCTCCTCAATCATGTAGCATTTTAAGCATACTTTGTGACTACACCGGGGATACAAAGGATCCTTGAAGCTGCTCTAAAGTAGGTACCTGAGGATTTCCCAGGCTACTCTCTGAACCTGCCCCAAGTTATGCCAAGAGTTGAATCAGTCCTTTGCCGACCCTAAGAGTGCAGAAGCAGGAGACAGAAAAGTTGAAATAAAGTCCCCTGGGTCTCTCCTTACCTCCAGGTATGCAAAGCATTGGGCCCAGAGAAATGGAGGAAAAGAGAATACACAGGATAATCAGAAAATCCAAATGCTAAGGCAGGGAGAGATTCCACCCAGCAAGCCTGCTTTGTAAATCTATTCTACCTATTCTGTCTCCTAAGCAGATGATATCAGAACAAACCTCACACATGGCTGGTAAATCTTAACGCAGTTGCCTGGATTCTGAACTGGCCATGGTATTCAGCACCTTTAACCTCTAGGCCACTGGTTCAAATCCAGCCTAAATTTTGTAGCAACCAAAAGTAATTCCCATCTGCTGGCTGTCCAGCAGGTTCAGTGAAATGAGGTATTGGTCTCAGTCACAGGTCTATTCGACAGGTGCTCGCATCATTACAGCTGGCACTTTTGCTGGCTAGCTCAGGCCAATGACTGAGGACCAGAATGGGGCCAGCCCTTATGAGAGAACAGGGTGGTGGCGTGGGAGGTTGTAAAGGTCCTTTCCTTTTCCCCTAGTATGGTCTGCACAAAGGCCAGGTGCATAGACAGCTCCTGAGTGTTTGTGTGCATGCTCTTGAGGTGGGCAGGAAAGAGGTGTGGCCAGGGCCCCCTTCATAAGCTTGGGGGCTGGGGGGGGGGGGGGGGGCTGGGTTGGCTTTGCAGCCCCCAGTGTAAGCCAGTGTCTTAAAGGCCATGGAAATTGAACTGCCCTCTTACCCCTTCTCCTGAGAATTTTTAGGCATTCTCTCACCATTGCTCCAGCAAGCTGCCCTGGCCATGCCCTCTTCCCCACCTGGCACTGACCATTTGCTCAGTGCTGGCCCCTTAAAGATCTCTGAAAACTGGTTTCAGTTCTGGTTGCCCTGTCTCAAAAAGTGTATAACAGAGATTGATGGGGTGGGGGGTTGGAGGGGCAGAAATTGGCAACAAGAATAATTACAGACCTGGAAAGACTTCCCTATAAAGAGAGAGACTGAAAAGACTGGGACTGCTTATTTTAAGGAGGAGGTTAATACGAGGGGACGTGAGAATTTGTATGTCCTGTTTAGCCTCTCACAATGCATGAGCTAGAGGCCACTTGTGAAATTTAAAGGCAGCAAATTTAAAACTGATAAAAATACATTTTGTACACAAGTCAGTCATCCTATGGAACTCACAAGGTACCACTGAGACTTAGTAGGATTTTAAAAAGGAGTAGAACATCAGTTATATGAGAGAGGAAATTTAAACAAAACAAAAAAAAAAGAGAGCATATAACCTTCGTGCTTATATGACATAAGCCAACTTCTAGCTGATCAGGGTTAGGAAGAAACCATCTCTGGGCTGGTTATTCCATAACTGTCCACTAAAAAACTTTTTGCACTGTCCTCTGAAGCTTTTGGTAGTGGCTACTGTCAAAGGCACATAGATTTATCTAGTCATCTGAGCCAACATGGCAGTTCCTCTGTATCTCGAGTCTCACCTGTTGGCCACACTTTAATTTCATGGTACGTCTGCAACATGTTCACACCATTCTCCACTCTCACGCTGAGACAGTATTGTCCTGCATTACGAAAGGTATGGCTCAAATTGTAGGAGGAGCCATTAACCACCACTAGATGGCACTTTCCCCCTTCCAGTGGAATACATTCAGCCTTTATGAGCCAGCATAAGGTGAGTGGAGGGCTGAAATGAAAAGGAAAAAATTCAGCAGAGGCTTGTAAAAAATTATTTGAAATAGGAATGCATGAATCACATAGATTAAATCGCACAGGAACTTTGAAAACATTGACGGTTGGTGTAAGTAGTAATACTGCACCGAACTAATGCTAGAACTAAGTAACTGTACACACATTTATCTATTGAACACTTCTTCATAACTTACATAGCCATGGATATTTGATATAGACCTGACAGCCAAATGCCTGAGAGGCTAGTGGAGCAGACAGCTTTGTGTACAGAATGTGAATGACAGTTTCTGATTGCCTAGGCAAGAACAGCAGTACACACATGGATTGTGTCACAATTTAGGACTTACAATTATAATGGCTCAGCCTACCTTTTGTTGGGAATAATGGACCAAAGTCTCAGCGGGCATAAATCAGTTTTGTTCCCTTGGCTTCAGTGGAACTATACTGATTTACACCGTTTGAAAATGTCCTAATACTTGCTATGACTTTTCCCCAGTTCTCTTAGTACATTAACGAATCCTCATTTCTGCAATAGCATGGATTATTCTTATGCCCAAACATTGCTGCGGCGGGGGGTGGGGGTGGTCAGGGGTTGATGGAATAATTTTCAGTGTATGGGTTTTTGGCAAACATTGACTGTTTGTCTTTTGTGTTGTGGCACTGATCACCTAAATCACGTGGTATTGTTTTTGTGATGCCGGTAGACCAGGTGCCAGCTTTTGCCAAGTCTGTAGGCGTCAGCTGAGCACTGACAGATTCAGAGCTGCAGACCAGATGTAGCTCACCTGGATGTTAGTGTTGTTTAAGTTAGGTGTTAGACTTGTAAGGATGGGTTTAGTGTTTAAACGCTATAAAATGCTTGTAAATTGCTGCATGCATTAATGCTACTTGTAGTGTCTGCATCCCATGCTATAAAGGTAAATTATAAGTTTTGCTTTATAATTGTAAAAATGCCTACTCTGAACTTGTAAACTCAGGCAGGAGGAGCGATTCCCCCCGCTCATGAAGGAGAACTAGCAAGACTAAGGCTGTGTCTACACTGCCACTTTCAGCGCTAAAACTTCAGTCGTTCAGGGCTGTGAAAAAACACCCCCTTGAGCGACAAAAGTTTTAGCGCTGGAAAGCGCCAGTGTAGATAGCACTTTATTGCTGGGAGTTGCACTCCTGGCTATTAAACTTAACCACCGATTGTTTTGAGTGGTAAAAAGCAGAGATCGCCAAGGTCAACCTGGTTTAGCCCTAAAAGACATTCAGTGGACAGATTACTACATCTCTGTCACCTTTGGAAACCACAGACTGTAACTCATTTGTGCCTATATTTTGCCTGCTTTAACCTGTAAATAACTCTCTCATTTCTTTTCCTTACTTAATAAATCCTTAGTTAGTTTACTATAGGATTGGCTATAAATGTTGTCTTTGGTGTGAGATCTGAGGTAGAAATTGACCTGGGGTAAGTGGTCTCTTGCGACTGGAAGCAACCTGAATATTTTGTGATCTTTGGTGTAAGTGACCATTTATCACTAAGTCCAGCTTGCCTGGGTGGCAAGATAGACTGGAGTGTCCAAGGGGCCTGCCTGTGTCTTCATGGTAAGACTGGTATGGTGCTTCAGGAGTTCACATTTGTTACTAGATTGGTGAAATCTAATTATAGAACATACCACAAGTTTGGGGTGTCTGCCCTGCTTTTTGACAGTCTGTCCTGGGGTTGGCACTCATGATTGTGAATCATTCCACACAGAGTGACAGTTTTTGCTTGGTTGACTGTAAATTTTGAGACAGGATAATAAGTAAACTTCGGTTACTATTTTTTTGGATGAATAATCATTTGGGGTAAAATTTGTGAATTCACAAATGTTTTCCTGAATACCGGGCAGCTGTCTGAATGGACATGAATAATATGATACCATTATTAATAGAAAACTAAACTTTGATTCCTTTATTTCTTTATGAAAATTTGTTATGATCAGGTTGCTTTGTTTGTTTGTGTTTGTTTGTAAGTCAGTTCCATTTACCATTATGAAATGCTGTAAACATCTAAGAAATATATTTTAAAAATTGAAAACCACCAGGACTCCTAAAGTATTTGGTGTTGGCCACATTCAGAGATGGGATACTGGACTAGAGTGACCTTGGGTGTGATCCCGTCTGGAAATTCCTATGTTCCTAACTTTTAGTCATAATTCAACCCTAGCACTGACGTCGGAGAATGGAATTCATATGTAAACATTCTGCACACAAACAGAAGTGGATGTCTATTATCATTTTCATCAGTTTCACGGTATGCTACATAACCAGCCTTTCCTTGAGCATCTTCATCATCACATTCCACAGCCAAGACTGAAAAGGAATCCCCTCTAGATACTGGAGGGGAAAAACTTGTTCCACAGCCTGAAGATATACCTCAGGGTCCAATCCTGCATTCCTTCTTATCCAAAAAGCAACAGAGGGTCCTGTGGCACCTTTAAGACTAACAGATGCAAGACTTGCATCTGAAGAAGTGAGGTTTTTACCCACGAAAGCTTATGCTCCAATACTTCTGTTAGTCTTAAAGGTGCCACAGGACCCTCTGTTGCTTTTTACAGATTCAGACTAACACAGCTACCCCTCTGATACTTCTTATCCAAAACACCCATTCATTTTGGAAGCTTTGGGTCTTTTGGCCTGTATGGTTTTATCAAAGCTTACAAACTAAGCAGGACCCAGGAAGCACTCTGATAGGAAACCTTCAAAGGAAACCCAAGATGCTGCAAGAAGTGGTGTTGGCAATGCATAATAGGTGCATGTCTCCTTGAACAATCTCCAGGGGTACTGCCTTTTGAATTAAATGCGAAACTGAGGTCCTAACCGCCTGTGGTGATTAACAATCTCATGTGGTTTTTAACAAAAGTAGGGGTATTAATCGTAGAGCCCTGGCCAAATTGCATCTTGCCGGATTACATTCTGCATACCTAGATGCTCCTGAAGTTTTATCTAGACAGAAACTGTCTTCATGTTATATAGGAAGTGAAAATTGTTACTGTCTCCAGATAAAACTGCAGGAGTAGCTAGGAATATAGAATGTAATCAGGTTCCAATCCTTTGTGCGCCAATCCTTTGAGGTGCTGAGTGCCCTCAACCACCACTGACTTGCACGGGATGCTTAGCATCTCATGGGATTAGGTCCTTAAATACCTGCTTTATTCCACCCCCCATGTAGCTGGATTTCAGTGGCAAGTGAAAGAATCCTCACAAGGGTATATATGGTTTATAAAGTGCTTTAGGAACAGTTGGCATGAAAGGTGCTGAAAAGGTAAAATGATATTATAAAAACATGTCTCTATTTTTCATCCCTTCCTCAACTAGGGCAAGCAGAAATGGACTTCATTCCCAGAGGTCAGAAAACATTATTTTCTTGTTCCTTGGACAATGAGAGAGGTCTGTGACACACCCAGGATTTTCATGTATGTTCTCTGCTCATAAAAAGCCTATAAAAGAGCAACAGATGAGCTTAACACAACTATTTGGATTAAAGACTTGGCAAAAGGTAAATAAAGCTTGTAAATCACAGCATCATCTTAAAGCAATGTCAGAAAGCTCTTTATTTGCTAGAAATACATCAAGGTACACCACCATTTGCACAATGTTTTGGCCATATAGCTTTTTGCTGTTTTGCTTGTGCTCTTTATTTACATTTTTCAGACCTTTGCTCTCTACATGTTTCTGCAGAGGCTCATCTGCTGCTCTCTGGCCTTTGATTCTGGTGATAAACTTATCCTTTCTTGATCCTTTTTATCAGCATCCCATTCCTCCAACCCTGCAGCACATTCATTGCTGAGCGAAGAAGTCAGTTTGTGCTTGGCTCACTTTGAGTTCTGCTTCTGTCATAAAAATCCCATCCCTCAGGCCAGATCTTAATTAGACCAGTTTATTTATCATTCAGTGCTGCTTTGTATCACCAATATTCTTTTTAATATGTTGGTGCTATTTCTTTCACTAGAGTTTAGGGTGTGGTTGGGTTGTTCATTCTAAAACCCTGTTTCAGGGATCTAAAATTCACCTGCCAAACATTTTTTACAATTTATGTTAATTTGCATGCAATCTAGGCCCTGCGCCTGCAAATGTGTAAGCTCATGAGAAGTCTTGCTTGGTTCAACAGAGGATGACTTCTGTCCAGGCAAATTACTAGCAATGTCCTGGTGTCACAAAGTTTGGGCACCTGGCAGGAGCCTTATGTACACCTGTACACATGCTATTGTCCTCCAGGGATAGCTTAGTGGTTTGAGCATTGGCCTGCTAAACCCAGGGTTGTGAGTTCAATCCTTGAGGGGACGATTTAGGGCAAAAATCTGTCTGGGGATTGATCCTGCTTTTCGGTAGGGGGTTGGACTAGATGACCTCCTGAGGTCCCTTCCAACCCTTATATTCTATGATTTGCAATGCACACAGCAAGACTGTATCAACCCAGCCAGCTCTCAAAGGCAGGCCTGGCAAGCCTCACTCACTTGGAGGAAGACTCATTGCTGTGGGATAAATTTTAAGCCAGAGTTTGTTCAGTATCTCTCTCTGCTGATGAAGGATTCTGTTAAGTTTTCCAACAAGACATTGCAAAACTCCTTCCCTATCTGAAAAGATTTCCTTCACTCAGACTGTCACACAGCTTGACAGAGCGTCTGCAAAGCTAAACTTGGGTGTGCCGCTCTCGTGTTCTTACACTTGAACCTTTAGTCCCAATGCACCACTAAATGCACCAAAGTGGTGCATTGGGAAGAGGGCCGAGACCAACCTCTGCACTGTAAGCTTTCTCTCCTCCCCAGAACCAGCTGTCTTTGGCTAACTTCTTCACTATTATCCAGTTCTTTCACTTCATTCCTCCCTTTCTGGGTCTACTGCCGCTCAGACTCTTCTTGCCTGGTTCACCTTGTGGCTGCTGTTACCTGGCTGAAACAGCACCCTAAACTTACTACTCCCTAGTGTCAGCCCTGGTGTGCCTACTGGTTACTGTGCCCTACATGCGGCGTGCAGGTTTCTTTAGTGATAGGGATCAACGAGGAAGAAAAGTCCAGAGCACAGTTTAAAAAGCCCCTTATTTTCCTTCCTTTTTACTGCTCTCTGTTTCTCTTCTCACTGTCCTCTTTGATTTTCATTAACATTTGTGTTGTGTTTAAAATACTTGGGGATCCTTGGAGAGAAGTGCAGTTTATTAATAGTCTACATTTCTGCAACCTATTGCAGTACGAGAGATTTTTAGAGTCATGAACAAGTAATGTGCAGTAATATCTTGTTCACAGAAAATAAATCTTTCTAGGGATCAGTTCTGTAGCATGCAATGGGTTACACACTGGGGAAATCGGAGAAAAAAACAATTTTTTTATAGCAAAGGATATTTGTGTGTTACTTACCTGCCATTGATATGTAGAGATAAACTTAAGTTTTCCATTACACGAGTCTCTCTGGAGCCTATGACATTTATACTTTTAACAGCATCTGGAAAGAACAGTGTGACACAGTCATGAAACTGTGGCTTTAAAAACAAAAACAATTTCTTGTTTTACAGTGAAAGTTTAATTTTTATGCACTTTTCTATCCTGGCTTATTTTAGTCACATCAGTGATATTTATTTATTATTATTTGTTTTTGCTAATAAATAGAATAGCTTCAGATCAACTAGTATGTTTTGTCAGTTATCTTTAAAAATTACAATCGATTATTTTTAGGCTTGGAAAGATTAGATTTTTATCGGTAAATGTTGATTTCACCAAATACAAACACACACCGACAAAAGAAAATTTCCATCAATGATAATTAAAATTCACAGATAGGCAAAGTAAGAAAAGTGCTGCCTGAGAAATTATTAGAGTTTGATTTAGGATATTTACTTTGTATATTTTGACAATGTGATGTTGACAATTTGTGTTTTAACCATTACAAGCATTAGCTTTTTGAATCTCAACATCTACTGTCATTAAATAATTATGGTCTGACCCCACCATTGTCTGTACCTCCTCCCAGTAATTTCCTGCATCTGTAAAAATGTAAATCTTTGAAAATCTAAAAAAATGCTTAACAATAAACGTTAATATTATCTGCTGAAATGATCAAAAAATAAAAATTGAATTCTGCCAAGCCTAATTTCATGCGTTTAGGAATTGCCCTTTGCTATGGCCTCTGGGTGCCAAAGCAAACATGAATTAGCCTTATGCAGAGCTAAACAATATAATTAATGTAAATAGAGCCATTACACAATTTTTAAAATAATGATTAAAAATTCAAAATATTTTTGTAGGGTTTAAATTTTGCATTTTGATTTTTTTTTTTTTTTTTTTTTTACAAAGAATGTATTTGACAATTTTCATTTACAAAAAACAAGGTTTTTGATACATGGAAAGTTTTTTTTACTGAATGTTTGTTTTTGAAAAGGGATATTTTGATGATAATAAAACTGGAAAAGCTCTGTTGTTAAACCATAGGTCTGATACAATACTTTATTAAAGATCTCCATATTCTGTTTAATTATCATGCTCAACTTATGGTCTAGAAATTACATTATACTACAGCTTGTGCAACAATGCAGGAAGTTCTGTTTTGCGCATCCAACGCCATTTATAATTACCCAGCAACTCCAATTCGGTAGTGAAATCTCCCATTTTCTGCACAATCTTTCTTTCATGTGTGGCACTCTCAATTTGCTCCCATTCAGCTACAACTTTGAGATGTACCTTGCAATTCCCCACCGTAGAATAATTATAGTAGACAAAGGGTTCTTCAGTTACCAGCTGAGTTCTATGGGTAGCATGAAAAGATTTAGAATCAGTATCACCTCTGTTCAGAAACTGCTTGCATTGAATGCTTTAGATACATGAAGGTCTGAGTCTTCTTTGTTACACCAATGTAAATCAGGACTAATTCCCGAGAAGTTCATGGAGTTATACTGATGTCAAACTGGTGAAAGTGAGATCAGAATTAGGCCCACCAGTATGCTTTTCTTACTTTGGTTAAGTTTTTCAAGGAAAACAATGACACAATCATCCCTAAATATCATTCATGGGTCAGAATTAGAACAGGTGGTAATGATCTAATATTTCTTTTATTACAGTCAGTAAAGCAGGAGTGCCACAAGCAAACTAAATTCTTTAGTAAAATAATATGGGCCACTATTTAAAAAAAATCAAACCTGAAATGTACACACACAAACATTCATGCCAGAAGTGCTTATGCACTCATCCAATCAGAGAATAGAAACAGTACTATGTGACTATCTAAGGTATTTATAGCTGGCCAGTCATTGTAATATCTAGACACTGTTCAATAACAACCAAGGAAAAGAATACAATCAATTCTTCAAATTTATTTAAAAATACACTTGAGAAAATTGCAATCTGCTCATGGAGATTCTGTAAGCAGAAAAACATGCTCAAGTCATTAAATATATGATTTACTATGAATTATTTGTTCAGCTCTATGTATTTGCACTAGCATACCCTCTCTAACTAAACATGGACTTTAACCTAAAAACCTGGATCTCAACACCCCTGCATTTTGGGGAAGCTCAGCACACATCAGCATCTAAGTAGCATAATGAAACTTGGAGACAGACCCTAGGCCAAAGCTTACATTTTTAACTGTTTGCGAGCTCCTAGACTAGCTGAACATTGTGAGTGTAGGAGTGTGTTACACATTCTTACCAGAAGCATCCGGAGCCTTTCCATAAATAAACAAACAACTGGACATACCCATCTCCAAAATCCCAGTTGTAGATGAATGATGCCGACTTGAAATAATTACTCGGATCATGACGAAAGAAAGAAATCAGGGTCAGAGTGTCTGTGGCAGAACTAGAACCTTGTTCGACAAATGTTCTGTTGTCTTCTATTTGTGCAATGGTAAGATTCCCTACTATAAACTCTGCAGAAGAAGATGATAAAGGAAGAATAACGAGACTATATTTCACTTTCATAGCATTACCTACAAATCTCAAAGCCCCATTTAAACATTAATTCTTTTAATCTCTCAACATCCCTGTGAGGGTGGGTAAGCATTTTTATATCTATTTCACAGATTGGTAAATTTAGGTAGAGAGATTAAATGATTTACGCAAGGTCACACAGCCTGCAATAGAATCCAAGGGGGGAAATCTTGGCCCCATATAAGTCCAGAAAAGTTTTGTCATTGACTTCAACTGGGCAATGATTCCACTCCAGGAGTCCTGACTCCCTGTCCCTTGATCTAACCAATACACACTCTCTCTAAAACAAAGTACACCTCTACCTCGATATAACACTGTCCTCGGGAGCCAAAAAAATCTTACCGCATTATAGGTGAAACCGCGTTATATTGAACTTGCTTTGATCCGCTGGAGTGTGCAGCCCCACCCCCCCAGAGCACTGCTTTACCGCGTTATATCCGAATTCGTGTTATATCGGGTCGCGTTATATCGGGGTAGAGGTGTATAGGAAAGGAATTTTTTTACTATTGTGAATGACTGACATGCTATACACAATCCTATAATGATTTAAAATACAGTTATACAATGTAAAGTGATTCCGTGCAAACAGCATAGTGAAGTTCGAAATTTCATGTCTTTCAGTGATGATATCCTCATATTTGCTTGGTTTATAGCAGGGGTTGGCAACCTGCGGCACGCGTGCCAAAGGCAGCACACGGGCTGATTTTTAGTGGCACGCTGCTGCCAGCCGGGGTCCTGGCCGCCGGCCCCGCTCAGCCCGCTGCCGGCCAGGGTTCCGTCCATCCAGGCCGGCAGCGGGCTGAGCGGGGCCGGCGGCCGGGACCCCAGACCGGCAGCAGGATGACCCGCTCAGCCTGCTGCCAGTCTGGGGTCCTGGCCGCTGGCCCCTGGCCAGCCGGGGTCCCGGCCGCCGGCCCCGTTCAGCCTGCTGCCGGCCTGGCACGCGAAACCTTTTATTGGCACGCGAAACCTTAAATTAATGAAGACTTGGCATACCACTTCTCAAAGGTTGCCGACCCGGTTTATAGGCTGAAAGATAGTCTAGGGATGTGTATACTGCATTAAAAAACCTGCAGCTGGCCTGTGCAAGCTGACTCAGGCTGATGGGTCTCGGGTTTGCGAAGCTGTTTAATTTCAGTGTAGACATTCGGGCTTGGACTGCAGCCCGAGCTCTGGGACCCTCCTAGGGTTGCCAATTTTGGTTGGATGTATTCCTGGAGATTTCATCACATGGCATAATCTTTAATTAAAGATTAATCTTTAATTCCTGGAGACTCCAGGCCAATCCTGGAGGGTTGGCAACCGTACTCCCACCTCACAGGGTCCTAGAGCTTGGGCTCCAGCCTGAGCCCACATGTCTACACTGCCATTAAGCAGCCCTGTGACCCTGAGTCAGGTGGCACGGGCCAGCCCCGGGTTTTTAACTGCAGTGTAGACGTATCCATAATGGCCAGCATTGTGAGTGCAACCTGTGATATAAGAAATTAGGCTGGGATCTCTCTAGATCGTTCATGATCATGATGATCAGATTCCAAGGGATAAGCTCATTATAGATAACTAGACAGGTTAGACAGATCACCTGTAACATAGATTCTGCTATCCAGTGGCAGATTAGCCATTGGGCCAATTGGGTCGTGTCCAGGAGCCCCGGCCAATTGGGGCGCTCCTAGGCTCCACACGCCTGGTGCTCTGAGCGGGGTTGGGGTGTGGGGGCTTGCCCCGCTCACTCCACCCACCCGGCACTCCTGCCGGGGAACAGGGTTGGAGCCCCCACTTGCTCTGACCCAGGGCCCCACAACCCCTAATCCGCCTCTGCTGCTATTTTGTTAACAAATCTCTCGCTCGGCAAACGAAGCTAGAATGAAACTCATGCTTCCAGACTGGGACTGACTCTGTAGAACTAACCGGAGACAAAACTAAACAGACTTATTTTTTATATTGGAGCTTTTCCTTGGGCCCTGCAAAGCCAGTGCTTGGGGGCCTGCTTGCTTGGGGAAACTAGGAAGGTAAAGGCGAATCTGAGCTTTCATAGGTTAAAAAGTTTCTCTTCCTTTTCCTTGTGAAGATAGCCTTGAAAACATAAGCCAATGGAAACTGAGCACCGAGATTGAAAGGAATAAGCAGATCTGCCTCTTACTGCCAAAGCAGAGCCTGAGAGGATTGAAAGATCCTGTGCGCACACTCAAACTCATTGTGTAAGATGGCTTGGTTAAGTTTGAGGTGTTTCTCAAAGAATGATCTCACTAACCCTCCCCCAAATATGCAGCTGTTCCCTGTGGCTAGTACTCTGATCCTGAGGGACAAGAATCGGTTATGTTTAGGGATGATGGAGAAAATCCTTTCACAGGCCCACCCAACAATCCTGAGGATGGGTCCACTGGACAGTAAAATCAGATCATGTGACTCTAAATAGCCACATGATCAGATCTGTTGAGTGTGTAAGCTCTCTGGGGCAGGGACTGTCGTCTGTTCTCTTTGTACAATGCCTCGCATAATGGTCCATGACTAGGCTCTTAGATGCTACGATAATACAAATAATAATAACAGAGGTGCTATTTTACATAGTCCCACTTGTGACAGTAGCCACGCCTTGAACTGTGCTCCAGCTACAGTTATTCAAAATACTTTTACACAAAGTATAATAGCTCTACCATGCCGATGGCCTCATGGTATTCCTACTTCAGTCATGTCTTGTGCACAATTCGGATGTGACTGATAAAAGAGGAAACTTGTAGATTGCGGCTGCTGGAGGTCAACTCAAGTTTGGAACTAGATATGCTGAGCTAGTGTGACAGCAACAATCTGCATCTTCAGGAATCTAGATTTCGCAGAACAAAAAGGGCCTGATCCATACCAGGCTCGCTCTAGCTTTTGTGAGGTACAACTAGCAGAAACGTGAAGTAAAACTGCTCAAACATCAGGTTTCTAGCATGGTTTCCTTGAGCAGTGGGCACAGGGATTTTTTTTTTTTTGCAAGTGAGCATGTTATTGATTTTCTGTCTTAGGTAGTCTACAGCATGGTCTGGTGACCACAGTTCATGGCAGAAAATATCTCTGTCCACAGATATTCTAGAACAGTCAAAGAAACTGTTCTAGAACCCTGCTAGTAGAAGCCATGTTAAACATGGTTGTAGCTAGCACCGTTCTGAATCCCAGAATACGCAGCGCCTATCTCAGTGGAATGTGTGAAGACCTGAACGAGCTGTTCAAAGATATTTTACCTGTAACATGAAGCATTGTGAAGCTTTTGGCGATGGGCTGACATAACCAACAGTGTGTCTCAGTTGCCCAGACAGAAATGGGAAAGTCTCCAGCAAATTCACCAGTCACGGTAATCATAGAGTTAAATTGCTGCTCTGATTTCTCAATCAAAGTCAGAGGGGAGAAAATCCAGTTAAAATGATAGGACTTTAGGTCACTAATGAATGCAACATCATCATTCTTCATACTCAAGCTGGCATGAATTGTAGCTTGAGCTCCCGTTGTGATGGGACCATTGTTGTTGATTTGCAGAACATACTGCACTGTAAAATCAGAAAACAAAAGTCATTGTGTTTATATATATTCTCCCTGTGATCAAACATGTGAAAAAAGTATTAACATGCTGTAATTATGTGGTTTTAGCGCCCGATGGCACTAAACACAGTCAAGTCTCTGAACAGGCACTGCACCTTGGTATTTAAAAATATATGTATAAACATTACTCTCCTCTCTAGCTCCATGACTAGTTATATGTTATTTAGAATTAAAATAATTCACAATGAAAAACACACATTTCCATAGGAATTGGTCCTGGAAATGTTAAAAAATAGAGAGGGGCCCAAACCAAATTGCTAGATCAGAATACCCACACAACTTTGGGGAAGTTTAGATCCAGATTTGGACCTTGCAGTTGGTTAAATAAAAGTGTATACGCAGAGAAGGAGCAGAACATATCTGTGAAGTAATAAACCCTCCCCAGCTTTGTTTAACTTCTGAAATGTTACAAGCTAAAACAAATCCTTCCTGATAAGGGTCTGTTCCAAGATGTGCAAACTCCTTCCATTTTAGCATTATTTTTCTCTATCTATGTCACCATGACAAGCCTGAACACACTTTTTTCACCAACTTTGTATGGTGGGGGAAAAAAAACCTTTGTGTAGTTAAGAGAAAGATTCTGTGCAGAGGAAAATGCAGGCTTCAGAGATCACCTGGGCCAAGCGCCCTTAAAGTAGTTTAAAGTATAGGGGCAAATTCAGTGCTGGTGGAAGCAGGCACAAACTTGGGCCAGATTTTTAAAGGTACTTGGGCACCTAAAAATGCAGTTAGGTGCCTAGCAGGAGTAAGTGCCTAGGTGGCTGACTCCCATTGAAATCAATTGGAATTAGGCATCTAGGTGATTAGGAAAATTCCACTAGTTGCCTAAGTACCTCTGTACGTGCATTAAAATTGTTGGTGTTTCAGCCTCTTATCACCAGGGCAGAATTTGTCTTATGGAAATGGGTGTGATGATTTGGTCTTGGGAAGTCATTACAGAGCCAGTCTCTGCATTTGAAACAAGACCAGTTTTACATTAAGCCTACAAAAATAACAGGCATTATTCCATTGTGGCTTTTTCAACGCAAGCCAGAAACCGAAGCACGCACGTTATATGGACATGCCAACTCTTGTGAGTTTATTGTGAGAGATGCGATCGCTAAGTAAAATGAAGCCTCGCTCATGATCTTGTGATAGAACTCTCAAATCTCAGGATTGTTTTTCTACCCTGGCTGGGTGGGGCTCTCGCTGTCAGCCCCGGGTGGCTGGGGCGCCCGTTGACAGCCCTGGGCAGCTGTTCCCCTGGCAGCCTGGGAAGTGGGAGAGGGGACCCTACTGCAGCCCCCTGAGGCCTGGGATGGGTGAAGAGGAGCAGAGGTGAGACTAGGAAGGCTGAACTATGGCCAGAGGGCAGCAGGAGGGCTGACATGAGGAGGTGAGGGCTGATAGGATGGAGGTCTGTATTGACGGTGGGTTCTGAGCAGATGGGGTGAGTGCTGGGAGGCTGAACTGAGGGTGTTGGGGGGTCAATGGGGAAGGGGGGGCTGAACTGATGGGGACTGGGGAAGTGAACTGAGGGGGACTGAATTGGTGGGGTTGGGTGGGGAGAGAACTGATGGAGGACTGGGGGGCAGGATTAAGTGCTGGGCAGGTGATGGGGGTGAGAGCTCTTGCAATTGGGGCCAAAATCAGCTTATCTGGCACAGGTGGGAGAGTGGGAAATTGTCAAATGCACATGCCCTGGGGATGGGCAGGGGGAGTTGAAAAATCAAGAGACTGACCAAAACAACACAATAAAATCTTCTTTAAAATGTCACAATTTTGGGGGCCAATCTCATGATTTTTGAGGGTCCAACTCATGATTTTTGATCTCTTGAAGTTGGCAATACTGTACAAGTTAATATCATAGAACTTCACCCAGGGAATCCTTTTCCCCAACTGTATTCACTTTTCCTGCTAGTGTTGGATCAGGCTTTTGTAGCCACAACTCCATTTCCTCCAATCACCCCCTGCTTCATTTAAAACAAATGAAATAAAAAGACCACAACTTCAATGCAAAGAATACATTTTGTGTGAGCAGATCTGATACTGTTCTGCAGAACTCATCTTTATAAATAGAGTCATTGCTAGCTACACCCTTCACTTAATCAATGTTCCACAAGCACAGTTTTGGCCTGAAGATGTGTCCCCAAAACCAGGTACGTGTTACAGGTTTAATCCCCTTATTTCCTTATTAAACCCAAGAAAAATACAGGTTTTTCCTTTAGCCTCCATTACTAACCTTTCCTCTCTCTACTTCTCCCAGCCTGGGAAAGAACCAGTCTAGGGCCCTAATTTAAAAGGAAACATCCACAGCCTAAATTGCATATGCTAGTGAAGGTTGGCCCTGTATGCAAGGGCAATGAGAAAGGGGGGGGAAAAACTCCAAGCCCTTGCGGAATGGCTGGGAGTAGAAAGAAACGTGGTGGTGCAAAACTGGAAAAACTCAACTCCTTCCTGATGCAGGTGACCTTTTAAAAACCTAGATGGAGAGAGATGTCTCCTATTTCTCTATGCAAATTAGACTTAGCTCACTGTCCATTTTGCTGAAGCACAAATGGAGGAAAATAGCAGAAATCAATGGAGGATATCAAAAAGAAACTGGGGAGGGGTCTTATTGAAGTATGATAACTGAGAGAGAGGGGGGTCAAGTGACTAGCTCAAGGTCACACAATGCATAAGTGGCAGAGTGGAGTATTTAACCCAGCTCTCCTGACTCACTTCTCCTCATACCATTTGATGTAAGATGCAACACAGCCATGCTATGAAGAAGCAAAGGGAGAGGCGGGCTGTCTTAGTCATTTGTGACTCACTGGGTGCAATAGCAGTGAGGGAGCAGAGATGTTTTACTGCATCCCAATTAGGAAGGAAATCTAGAAGGGGGCTGACAGACTCATTCTTGTCCTCCCAGATTTGCCAAGCCTCACCATGAAGAGCTGAATGAGGTTTATGGTCTAAAAAGGGCAGAAGTAGCTGCACCTCCATTTTGTTCTGTAAGAGAAGTTGCTCATTATTGCCAGCTCCCTACTGGGAAGGTGTCCCTTGGGGGTGCAACTCCCTTCACACCTGCTCCAGCTATTCAAGCAGGATGAATGAATACCCAATCCACTGCAGAATAGGAAAACAAAAAGTCATCCTTATAAATAACCAGTGTTCAAGCTAGGAGGTTTAACCACATCTCCTTCAGTTTCAGAGTAGGGTTTTATGACTCTTCAGGGAAACAGAAACCTAGCACTGAAGAAATTAGCAATGGGAAAAAGATCTCTCATCTAATCTGTTCCCCTGCAAATGCAGGACTGTTTCCATATGTAGGATAAATATGATACTGCAAACCTTGCTGCAAATGCAGATAGAGCATTTATTTTCATGCAAACGCTAGAAATGCTCAGTCGCTTCTGAGCTTGCCTGGAAATAAATGCTCATTCTGTGTTTACAGCAGCATAAGATTGCTTTTCAGGACTGCTTCTAATGACCCCTGGCTCATTAGCCCTGTATTGAGAAAGGAGCAGATCTACCTTACCTGCTGCTGACTTGAAATGGAAAAGGAACAGCACCATGCAAGTCACTTGGAGGATGCTCGGGGTGAAAAATACCAGGGCCATTTGTAGTCAGTGTGCCAAGAGAAAGCTGCTGCTGTCTGTTCAGCTCCGATAGCCAGACTTCATCTTCCAAATGGGCTCGAATTTGTCTTTATGCTGGGGAGGAGATGGGGAGCAGGCAGCCACTGCTGCTGTCCCCTAGAGGCAATGTGGGGTACTGCGCTGTCTGGTTTTTTGTTTGTACATTGTTTAGCCGGCAAATCCTGGCTACCTAACCAATTTAGAAAAATTCTTATTAGGTTTTGTTACAGGCATATTAGACACCTGTATAAACCAATGGATTAGAAAAATGAAGCAGAGAAAATCCCTATCTGGGGTGCTAATGAAAAGCTCCTAGAGAGGTAAGAATTTTGAAAATAAAAATCAGTTTTCTGGTAATAGAATAAATGTATTTTGGTATATTTGGTGATGTGCATCTTGCAGAATTTTGCATAAAACACTGTATAAAAATCTACAATAGACTGACCTGTGCAGGGCTTAATATCCCATTAGAAAACAGGTGAAGTACTCTGCCTATTTCCTGTATCATATTCCTGATGGTAGAGAAAAAAATGCCACCTTAAAAAATCTTCCCAAAACAGATGAGTGATGAATTTTTATGTGTCATAGAGCTAATAATACAATACAAAGCAATAACATTTTAGGCCCCAATCCTGCAAGCCCATAACTCTTTGCGTGTAAGTAGGTTTATTGAATGGACTGGGATTACTCCCATGTAGTTACAAACACATAAGTGTTTGCAGGATAGGACCTTATTTTGTATTATTTCTTTCATACAAACTGGATGACACTAGGGTTTTGGAGAATCATGGCAGCCTGGGTAAGATGAGTTACTTTTAATAAAAAATATTTGATTGTAAAATAGTCCAAAGCATAGAATGAGAGAGATGAGCTCAGTACAAAATATATCCCCTTTATTATTAACCGATTGTTTCTTGCAGTACAGCTTGTTAACTTGGATGACACTTCTATGGTTTGTCATGCAAATAAAGTTTCTGAATCTGACTACTATCTGGGGAATCGTCTCCCGCAACCCACCTTCCAACATTTTACTCTATTCCCTTCTATTTTCTATTCTATACCTTGCTCATCACCATTGTAATCAAGAGCCACTGAATCAGTATAGCTGACTTTTCAAAAGAAACCATTGAGCAGAAACAAGTTTTGCCTCCTTAGCTAGGGTAGTTGTTGATTAGTTTTTGCTTTCATTCAAATCCAGTTATTTGGTCCAGTCCAGTTCTATGGAAGAATATATACCTCAGCACTTCACACAAGGAGTGGGGTGGGATAAAAATCATTATACACATTATAGACCAACAGGGTTTCACAGTAGTTGAGTTTCTGCACGCTCTGTGTCCATGCTTAATTCAGCAGCGGGCTGTCAGCTTATCTTCCATCTCCTTTCGGCTCACGTTTTTAGTGGGGAAAACTTATTGTTTCCGATCCTTTGAAGCATCTTTCTTCTACAGCTAGGTATTTAGAGCAGGGGCGAACAAAGCGCCTTTCGTTTTTAACCTCGCCTCTGTCTCGTTTCTGTCACACAGTCTTGAGTGCCTGTGTTTTCCAGCTGAAGCTGTCGCTTTAACAGCAGGGCGGATCCTCTGCGGGAGGGGCGGCTCTGCCCAGGCGGTCATGGTGGGCCTGCTGCTGGGACCTGACAAGCGCCGCAGCTTCCGAGGGTAAATACCGGGGCATGTTGAATAGACAAGCACAGGCCGGAGTTGGGGGGTGCTGCTGATGCTTTAACCCGCAGCATGCCTGGGGCCTGGCGGGCACCGCGCCTGCATGGGGGGCAATCGGCTGCTCCGCGCCACCGCCAGCGGGTGGCCGGAGGGATTTGGCTGGGCTGGAAGCCCTGCGCCTGGTTCTCGCCTGTCGCGCGGGGGTTAGGAGGCCGGTGTAGCGGCGCTTGGTGCCTGGCCGGGGGCACTGACGCTGCGGGGATGGGGAGCCCCGGGCCCCCAGTGTCTGCCTGACCCGGGCGGCCGGACCAGGGGCCGGGTGGGGGGTCTTGGAGAGATGCGGGGCAGCGATGCGCAGGAGGAGGCGGGGAGCGAAGCCGTTTGCAAGCGGCGGCGGCCGGAACTGAACTTCGGCAGCTTCCGTCGTGCGCTGGGTGCCCATGCGCCGCGCCCGGCTGCGGGCTCAGGCTGGAGGCGACAAAGGAGGGACTCGCGCGAGCTGGGGGCCGGGGCGGGCAGGTAAAGCCAGGGGCGGGCCGCGGCGGCAGCCCGGGGACAGAGCAGACGCGGGGGAGGTATTGTCCGGCCGGGGACTAGGCCCGGGGCCGCCGGGGTAGAGCCTGGGGCCGAGCAGTCGCGTCCCGCAGAGGCCCTGTCGTGGGGAGGCCCGGCAATGTGTGAGGGGGAAGGGATCTGGCGCTTGGGGGAGGGGGAGACGAGACCCTGCTCTAATGGGGGGGGGGCAGGGATCTGGCGGGGTGGGGGAGTGCCTGCCTAGCTGGGGGCTGGAATCTGTCAGTGGGGGGGTTGGAGGCCCTACCGGGGTGGGGGGCAGAGATCTGAGGGGGGGGGCAGTCCTAGCTCTGGTGGGGCTGAGGGATCTGAGGGTGGAGGGAGGGTCAGGAGCTCTGGCCTGAAGGGTTGGCGAGATGGCACAGATGTCAAGGGCTTTGACCTGAGAGGAAATGGGGTCTGGTAGAAGGAGCTGGATGCAATATCGCTTTTGTGCATGTTTTTAAAATCCGTAACAGGATTCACACAATTACAGGGTCAGAACATTGGCTGGAATGGGGTCAGCATAGATGGAGTCCAATCAAAGAGAAGGTGCCCCCCTCAGTCAGGAGAGAGCCACCGAGACAGAGAAGGTAAGGGTAGAGAGGAGCTGAGACTTCTAGGTTGTATTTCCAGGGCTGTTATGAGCTGCCTTCCCGTTTGGGCAAATCACAGAACCTCTCTGTTCCTGGGGGCTTCCTTATCTTTAAAATGGGTAGACCAACTGTCAAAACTTTACAGGTGTTTTGTGACATTTAATCAATATTTGCAAAGAGATTAATATGAAAGGCGATGTAAAAGTGATGTAAAAGTGCAGTGTGTTTTTATTGAAACATAGATTGATCTGAAAGCTAAACCAAATTAAGAGGTCAGCTGTGACAGAAAGTTAGCATGGATTGTGAAATGAGGTCAGCAGTAAAACTCTGTGACAGACAATGAAAACTAAAACCAACTGAAACTCTACTGCTTTCAAGTTTTATTACATATTGGAAACTCAGATCTTGTTTGTGGAAAAGCTTGCTTCAGGTACCCTGAAACTTTGTTGAGAGGTACTTAAAAGGACATTATCAACTTGAAATCCAGTCAAGTTAAAGAATGCTGTTAAAAGAAGTTTATGTTGTGCTTCCACCTATGTTCCACTGTATTTTCCTAATCTTTTAAAACGTTTCTCTCCCCTATTGCCATTTGATAGACCCACAGAAACAAGAGAGAAAACTGACTATATGCAATTCTGTAAAAGACCTAGTAACAATTTTCTCTGATTTTTTTTCCAGTTAAATGTTATGAGTTGCAGTTGTAGGCTTAAATACATATAACAAATATGATTTTTAAATTGATGGTGCCCCTTTAAAATAATGTCATAGGAATAAATCTAGATGATGGTGTATCCACCAGTAAGTTGTCCTACTTACAATGTTTTTTTTTGTTTGTTTTTTGTAGGTGGACTGATATTTTTTTTTCTTTTCTTTCCAGTTTTTTAATAAACTCTAATCTGGTCCAAAAGAAAAATGGCCTTTGTTTCGACACAAGGGCCCACTGTGGTTGACCAAACCACTTTGATGAAGAAATACCTCCAGTTTGTGGCTGCTCTAACAGATGTTAATACACGTAAGTTTATTTTCTATTTATTAAGGAAATGTAATTCTTCCTTACTCATTTGCTTCAAGGAGTTCTCTAATATTGTCTATTGAGTTGGTTGGTAAACTTGCATGGGGTTCGCTTTGCATTTCCTTTGATCCTTGATGTTTGAAGAAGCAAAATGATGAGCATTATTTACTTGAGCCTTAGAGAAGTGTGTGAGTATGAAGTGTGAGTATGAAATTGTGTGATTGTGAGAAATGTGTCCCTTTCAACTGGGCAATGATGGCTAAACTGATAAGATCTGATTGCTTCTTTCACCTGTGAATGTTTAATGGTATTTGTCAGACTTTTTTCACATATTTAATTATTCACTTGACTTTGCGATTTTTTTTTCCCCCCAGCCGATGAAACAAAATTGAAAATGATGCAAGAAGTCAGTGAGAATTTTGAGGTAATTACAAAATAAACTTATTCTTGAATGATTTAAATGCAATATTTCTTGTTCTTGGTGTGTATGCAATCTGGATTTCTGCTCTTGTTTTGTTACTCATTGGTTCTGTGTTTAAGTAAGAAAAGCCTTATTTCATTTTTAGAATGCATTACATGTCTCATTTCAAACTTATTAGCAGAGTTATTGGAGAACTATAGGCTGTGTCCTTACAGGATTTCTCTTTCTCAGATAATTGTTTTAATAGAAAATCTTTGTTCAGTAAGTAAGTTTTGAATAAAGAAACTAATCAAAATGTATTTGAATTTTACCTCTCCAGTGTTTACTGCATAACCTGATAAATTTGTCTGTGGAATTGTTTCTCTAACTGAGTTCAGGTCTACATTTAGCTCTCTTGAAGTAGCGGGCTGTGTGTGGTGTTTTTTTTTTTATTTTTTTTTATTTATTTTTTTTTTTTTTGGTATTGAGATATGCAGCAGTTTTAGAGGTGAGGGTGAGTTGTCAAGTGGGGATTCCTTCCTTGAGGACTCTAATGAAGTGGAGGTGACAGCACTGACCCTTTTCAATTCTCAGGGTCGGTTCAGCTGAGCAGGAGAAAATAGTTTATACATAGTATGTTCATCTGGGATGCATAAGAGGTACCATGTAGAAATATTAGCTGCTAGGTTTGCATTTCTTGCTCAAGAAATGACACCATTGTATTATATTACACTAAAATCTGAATGGAATCCCCTGTTCTTATGTGTTGGCTTTTATTTAGAAGTACTGAATTCTAGGTACATTAGCCAAATATAATTTAATCTGGGACATTTGGGCAAGAATATCCACATTAATGAAAAATGCCACATGATGTTTAATGACCAGTGCTGAGGACCTCTGTTCTATGTCTTGCCCAAAGGTACATCCTGCAGGATGTACATCTCTGACCTTGCCATTGAATGAATTGCTGCTCCACTTCCTCTTGCCCCTGGGTTATCCATGGAGATTTCTCATCTAAGTACTGATGTGACCTAACGCTGCTTAACCTAGGGGCACGCAACTCAAGCTAATATAGCTCCACCATCGAGAAACTAGTATTAATTACAAAAAAGCCAAATATTGAAAGCATTAAGCCAGGGGTCGGCAACCGTTCAGAAGTGGTGTGCCAAGCCTTCATTTATTCACTCTAATTTCAAAAACCTGAAAAGCTCTGTTAATAAACCATATGACTGATACAATACTTTATTAAAGATCTCCATATTCTGTTTAATTATCATGCTCAACTTATGGTCTAGAACAGGGGTCGGCAACCTTTCAGAAGTGGTGTGCTGAGTCTTCATTTAGTCACTCTGATTTAAGGTTTCGCATGCCAGTAATAAATTTTAATGTTTTTAGAAGGTCTCTTTCTATAAGTCTATAATATATAACTAAACTATTGTTGTATGTAAAGTAAATAAGGTTTTTAAAATGTTTCAGAAGCTTCATTTAAAATTAAATTAAAATGCAGAGCCCCCCGGATCAGTGGCCAGGACCCGGGCAGTGTGAGTGCCATTGAAAATCAGTTTGTGTGCTGCCTTTGGCACATGTGCCATAGGTTGCCTACCCCTGATTTAGGGAATACTTCTTTACCTGAATACATGTATTTGTTGCCTATGCAACTCTGACATCTGTGGCAATCTTTCCTCTCAGTCTCTTGCAAGTATGTGTCGGATGAATTTGGATTGTCATTCTTCAAAAATTGCTGCAGGAAGGGAGAATGTTTTTCTCTTCTCCCTGTTCCAGAACTTCCTGGCTGCTGCAAAGTTGGGAGAGAGCTAAGAGGTCTTGAGTATATTCCCATCCTGTTTTTGAGCCTGTCTCTCCTGAGTTGCTCCAGTGTCTGCTTCTGCTGCTGCTCATATCTTTTGTGCATTAGTGGGAGTCTGACAATGACTAGATTCTTGTGAGTTTTGCCCTAAAAGGCCCTGAAGAGCAATTCTGAAATTGACCAGAGTCCTGTTAATTTCACTTTTATGCTTCTTAGCGAAGATACATGGGAAGAAGTCTTCATAAAGCAGGAGTGAGACCTGTGGATGTGTGGTAGCTTTTGCTTCTTGCACTGGTTGGTGAGGTCAGTGAGCATCATGGATTTCATGCCTGTCAGAAGTGTTGAAGGGTGTCTTCTCTTCTCTGATCCCTTCAGCATGTGGGGGGAGCAGAGTTAGCCTGCACTCTCCCAGTTCTTCTATAGGGCTGGGGAGTCAGAAACATCACCAGAAGGAGAGTTTGGTCAAAAAGGGAGAGACCATAGGACTGAGGAGAAGAGGAGGCACCGGATGGGCAGCTTCTTTCTTGGTTTTGGAAGGTAGCAGGGACAGGCCTGCAGTTCCTGCTTCTGCTGCTGAGTCTTAGCTGATAAGCGCCCTTTTAATTTTAACAAGTTTTAAACGGTTTCTCTACGGTCCTCCTATTGTATCTACCTGCTATCTTACACTTGCATTGTAAGCAGTTTGGGGCAGAGAATGTCTTTACACAATGCCTAGTATATTGGGATCTTCCTGGTTTATGACTAAACTGTACCGCAGATCAAATAATAAAATTGGCTGTATAACTTGTGTATGTAAAGGAGGAATGTGAATAAACAGCTGAAATATTTAACTATAATTCATAAAATACTGCATTCTTATTTATGTCTAACCTAAATATTTGTGTTAGAGACATTCTGGTGTACTTTCGAAGTTTACCTAATATTGTTTTGTTGAATATAGCTGAGAGCTTCTAAGGAAGGATTAGGATGGCTAAACTAGGCTTCTGAATTAAGTGCAGAATTTACAAATGGAGGAAGCTTGCTCCTTGGATACTGTCCCCAACTTCATAGCAAACAAAACAGCAGCATGAGATCAGTCTTCACAATAAAAAGAAGTAGAAATGTTTAATTCTAACTTTTGTGGTACATACATCTGCAGAAATAACTGTAATCTGCACTTAGTTGTGGATGAGAAGGCTTGAATGTCATTGAACAAGTGAGTTCACTGCATCCAGGAATTTCCATTAGCCCTTTCATTTGAAATGGTAACATTTACAGTATTTGAGCAGTTTTTCTAAATGTGAGCAAGGTGTTAGCCTTCCCCTTCTGGGGTATTTTTTCCTATGTTCAATTTTATTCATTTGAATGTCAGTTTTAATGTCCTTTCTATCAGAAGGTGGTTGATGGCTAATACTTTAAAGATTTATTTAAAAAAAAACAAAACCCAAAACCCCTTTTTCAGTGGTTAGCGGCATATAACTTCTATATTTTGATAGTCTGTGTAGCATGTGTATTACAAGTAACTTGGTTAATTCACACTTGAACTGAAAATATTCCTCCTCTGCTCAAAGAGAGTATTTTTTTTCTTTTAATAACTAGAATGTAACATCATCCCCTCAGTATTCTACATTCCTGGAACACATCATCCCTCGATTTCTCACCTTTCTGCAGGATGGAGAGGTGCAGTTTCTGCAGGAGAAACCAGCACAGGTACTCTGTACAAAGCAACAGTTATCTTTTTTTTGTGCAGTTTGAATTTACTAATTCAGAAATGTGAGAGATTAGAGAGTGCTGAGTGAGCAAATCTATTTTTGAATATAGATTTTATATATACACAGAGGCAGAATTGAAAGTCTGTGCTGCTCTCAGTAAGATATTTGTTAAATAAAGTTGGCCATTCTGTTTTGCAAATATATACTTTAATACCTCTCTTCTATCACTTAAAATAGTGTACATGTTACAGTTGGCTCTATTACTGAGAGATGATCACAACTGACTAAGTTTGCATTTCAGAGTTAAAGGCAAAAGTTGAAGCTTTACTGTCAAGTAGTTATCAGAATATTTTATCATTCTTTTAATTTAAATTGCAGCTTAAGAATGCAAATTAAATTTGTGCCGTGCTTTATAGCCAAATATTTGAACATTAGAAGAAACTATTATGTATACTTATATAGGCATTTAATCTATTTGAAGAAAAAGGTTTTTTTTAAAAAAAAAAGCATGTAGTTTGTCATTTTAGTGAATTAACACATTAAGGCAATATTGAATTGAACAAGAATTTTTTTTTTTTAGTGATTAAGGATTGTCCTTACAAAGTTTTGATTATTTAAGTTCTAATAGATGTCTTTGTTCGTTTTGTTTTCCAGCAATTGCGAAAGCTAGTTCTTGAAATAATTCACAGAATACCAACAAATGAACATCTTCGTCCCCATACCAAAAATGTCTTGTCTGTGATGTTTAGATTTCTAGAGGTATTTTTATTTATTTCACTTTGTTAAAACTATGCTTCAGATTTTGAGAGAGATTTCTTTTTCTTCTCCTCCCGAAAAATATTAGGGTAGAATTCTGACCACACTGATGCTTGGGGTTAGATAATCTTTAGAGTCACTTTGGAATGGATTTGTTCCATTTGTTGTTAATTGCACTGTTTGAGCTGCTGGGACAGGAGGGGAGGGGCAGTTGATTAGTCTTCACTGTATGATGATGTTTTGATATATAACATCTCTGGGTTCTATTTTACCCTTATGTAGACTCTTGAAATGTTTACTAGGATTTGACTGAGACACAGAACTGTTCTTGTTAACTTACTCTAGGTAAGATGTCAAGAAAGAACTTTTTTTTCTAGACTAGTTTATTACATAAGTAAAGAGGAGAGGATCAGTGGCCCATTTTAAGTCCTTCCTTCAGATTCTTGCTTGTATAGAATCTAAATGATTGATAACTGAGGCCCAGTGTAACCTGCTCTGTGTGAAAGGATCACTGTCCCTATGAGGAGCCCTATTGACTTTGGTTAATCAATGGGGCTTTGCAAAGGGGTCTGCCAAAGTAGAGCAGGTTGCAGGTTTGAGGCCTAATCCTGCCAAGGATACAGACTCAATATTTCCATTTTAATGGGATAACCGTACACACAGATTGCAAGACTGGGCTCTGATAAGAAACATGTCAAAAATGAGATGTTTTCCTTGTGGCAGTTTATATTAGGCAGAAACTTTCTAGGTTGCTGAGATTAAATTAGAGCTATATAAAATATATTTTTAATGAAGTTGTTTAAGAATACAACAATGGGCTAATTAAACACATGTTTTCCAGACAGAGAATGAAGAAAATGTACTTATTTGTTTGAGAATAATTATTGAACTACACAAACAGTTCCGGCCACCAATCACCCAAGAAGTGAGTTGTATTTTATTATGTGATGTAGAAGAGTTACTCTACATGCTCTCTGTCTGAATTGATATATTTCTGGCATATGTAATTGACGAATATGCCAGAAATATTCGTGCAGGGCACTCAGTGTTTTATAGGAGTTAATATGCTGTGGGTATCCTGCATTTTAAAAATTCTCCTGAGAGTTAATGCTGTAGACTTCAGGATTGTGCCAGGGTTTACACTCAATGGTTTTGCTCTCAATCCTTATGAGCCGTCTGACTAGATTTATTGCAGTGAAGTAACAATCTGCTGTTCTAACCAAATGTGCAACTGACTAGCTTTCAGTCAGTTTCACTCTGATGATATTATTTCTGCCAGATTCTGTGTGCAGAAACTGTGGTACCAGCATGACCTTGGGGAAAAGCCAGAAGGAGAATAAATACATAGAAGGGAGGTGGCAGCCCAAAAGTATCCCAAATGAAAGATAAGGATTGAAAGGCAGAACAACATGGGATGGGGGACCAGAATATTCTGGATGAGCGGGGGAAGGTGGAAGACCAAAATCTCAGGGTATGGAGGTGGACCACCAAAAAGAGAGAATCCATGAGAGGAGAAGAAAAATTGGGGGTATTTTGTTCTGAGAGAAGGGAAGAAAACCAGAATAGGAACAAGGAAGTCAGCAATCTATGTAAGTTCATATACTGTACTCATAACCCTAGTAACAGAGTATCTTACAAGAACTAGAAAACCAAAACTGTAGTATCTCTTCTTCCCCCATCCCACCATTGAGAGGATTTAATGGTTTTGGAATAATGTAATGATTGTATATCTGTGTTTGAATTATTATTGTGAGGGTCTTTCTACTGTCAACATTAAACTTGAATAGCAGTAAACTGGCTTAGTAGTCAAAAGAAACTCTCTCCAAAAGTATCTCCCCATTCCATTTTAAATTTGAGGATTCACCCCCATACTTAAGTGAAATTAATCTGCTGACAGTAATTTAACAAAAGATTCTTCGAGTACATTTTTTCCCCAGTATTGATACAAGGATCCTAAAGTAATGAAATTGATTCCCCTTTCTTCCCCTTCACCCTCCAGTAAGTTTAATATTCTTTTCTTCCTAGATTCATCATTTTTTGGACTTTGTGAAACAGATTTACAAGGAACTTCCAAAAGTAGTGGTAAGTCTTATTCCCTGTGATCACACTGTCTGTGTCCGAAAGTGGTACTACTTATTTTATAATTAGCACAAATTAAAATGACTTTTTTGAAGTTAGTGACATGTAACTAATGCTGTTGGAAGAAAATAAAAAGGTAACTATATAACAAATGTTACATTTTAAAAAGGGAGAAACTAGCAGACTTCTGTTGAGTTCATATATTTTGATAACCTCCAATTTTAGAACACAATCTAACTAGTGTTAGCAAGTGAAGTCATTATTAGTTTTTAGTCAGGGCTTCTTAATTTTTTTGACTTGGAGCCTGATTCTAGAATCAAACACACACAGTATATGTGGTGTGTGTTTGGTTTTTTTTTTTTTTTTTTTTAAATCATCTGCTATGCCTCAGATAACATCTAGTGTTTGGAGGCATACGTTTGTAATTGTGCTCTGACTCAAAGATCTGATTTGAGCCTTTTCTTAACTGCTTAATAACTAGAGTTGAACTTGTAGAGAGACTACTATTTCAATCAATAGTGATTAAAATGAGAGTATTAGTACTCTGTAGTTTAGTCTTATGTTCAAGATTTAGTGTGATAAACACTTCGCTAGTAATAGGAAGTGTGAAACTTGTTTTTCATAGAATCCTAGAATATCAGGGTTGGAAGGGACCTCAGGAGGTCATCTAGTCCAACCCCCTGCTCAAAGCAGGACCAATTCCCAACTAAATCATCCCAGCCAGGGCTTTGTCAAGCCGGGCCTTAAAAACCTCCAAAGAAGGAGACTCCACCACCTCCCTAGGTAACGCATTCCAGTGCTTCACCACCCTCCTAGTGAAAAAGTTTTTCCTAATATCCAACCTAGACTTCCCCCACTGCAACTTGAGACCATTGCTCCTTGTTCTGTCCACCGTTAAGAGGTGCCCGTGGACGGTGTGAGGCCGGTAGCGGCCCCCAGCGCGCCGGGACCAGGTCTTCTTGGAGTCGGGTTGCTTGGGAACGCAGCCCAAAGCTGGTGGTAAACTCCATCTAAGGCTAAATACTGGCACGAGACCGATAGTCAACAAGTACCGTAAGGGAAAGTTGAAAAGAACTTTGAAGTGAGAGTTCAAGAGGGCGTGAAACCGTTTTTGCCATGTTCAATCACACAGTATTTTGATATTTTCCATCATGAAATAGAGATTGGTTTTTTTGTCGTTTTCACTGCGTTGTAAGTCAGCCTTTACTCTAACATAGGAAGAGAGCAGCATCCATGATGTGAGGTCTTAGAGACACTGCAGCTCAGTCGTGGGCTCTGCAGTTGCAGTATTACTAGGCCCTATAACCTCATTAGTGGCCCAGTGTTTTAATAATATTGTTTTTTAATCTATAGAATTTCAGCTTTAAGTCTATGTCCACAAAGATCCCACTGTAGGTGTGAGTGCTTCGAGTGTGAGAGACTGGAATCGTCTAGCCATCTGTTTCCTTCGGAGCTGTCCTTTACGCTCTCATGCCATGTACATGAGGGTATAAAAATGGAGCAGCCCCAACCATCACTTACTTTCTTCTTACTGCCCGAGGCACTGAGTCTTTCTGCTTCCTTATAGCTCTAGGGGATAGGGTCTTTCTGCTTCCTTATAGCTCTAGGGGATAGGGTTAGGGTTTTATAGTTAGTCTCCTCCTCTCTCCCCGGTAACTTTTTTTTCTTGTTTCATTTAAGCTGGTTGACTTTAACTCTTCTACCTCCTCCGAAAGACTCCTTGTTTTCTTTCCGAGTCTCAGGTCTAATGGCTGAGATCTGCCCTGCCTGCGAGACAGCTATGCCTATGAATGATACACATATAAAGTGCCTTTTTTGTTTAGGGGAATCTCCTATCTCAAACAACTATATTATTTATAACTCTCTTTTTGAACACACACAAGGCATGTGATGACCACTTGATGTTTTTGCTGGAAAAGAGAAGATTTTTGACTGTGAGATTCCTGTTCCTGCTTATGAACTTGTTTCAGCTTGTGCTTTGGCTACAAGAGATGCAACTTGGGGGGCTAAGAGGTCTTTTGATTCGGGGAGTCCCTGAAACATTAAGCCTTCTATTTTCTCTTAGGAAAAAGAGAACTGATGTGAATAGGATTTCAGTCTTTTTGAAGAATCACAGTACCAGTGTGACTTTGAAAAAGCAGAGCTCTCTAGATGCAGCTTTGCACCAATCTGCATCACTGGTAGTGGCCAAGAGGAAGGGTAAAAGTCATTATGTGTCTGAGTTGCCTAAGGCTCTTCCTTCAAACTCACATTGGGGTTTCACAGAATCATGGCACCATTCTTTTGATGCAGGGGTGCAGCTTTTGTCTTCATTTATCAATACTGTTTCTTAAGTACAGTTGGCATTGGTGTACTGTATGCCACCAAATCATTGTATTGTGATAAGATATCTGCCAAGGCAGTGGCCTTAATGTTGTGTGTGGAGTCCTCAGCCATTCCCTGCTCTGTGCCATATACAGCGGCATCAAGATCTAGAATAAGGTTGTCGTCTTCCTTAAAAAAACACCCCCAAAACAAAACAAAACCAAACAAACCCACACCCCATCTCAGGAGGTTCAGTCATTGCTCCAAGAGCTCCTTCATTGTTCTAAACAGAAACTGTATAGTGATGAGGAAGACCTCCTCAAGGAATATGAGGACCAACCTGGTCATATTGGCTTTGCCTGATGAAGGTATGACACCATCTACTGCGTCAAAATAGACTATTTTAAGGCCACGAAAGATAGAGATGTAAATATCTGTTTAAAAAGTTAACTGTTCAAATGATTAAAATTGTTTAATCGGTTAACCGATTAAAGGGAGAGAAACCCGGGGCTGAGGGTCGGCTGGCTGGCCTGGGGCTGGAGGTTAATGATTAAGGTTGGCTAACTGGTAAGACTAATGCTTACTGGCTAACCGTTTAATATTTTACATTACTAGTTCAAGACCTCCTTAGAAGAATGGTGGACACTTTAGAGTTTCTGCTAGAGATCATTTAAGAGAGCTGTCCTAAATTATTTAACATTTTCCAGGGTTGCTTAGCCATACCTATTAATAAAGGCATTCTCAAGATAGAAAGTGGGGGCCGCCACAGATCCTTGGCTAAAACAGCCACATCCAAGAGGGCCAACATAGATGCCCTGCTAGATAATCATTGAGATAAGGAGATGCATCACAGCAAGTCACTAGGGATGTTCACACAGTTCTACAGTTGTTTTCCAGACAAGGCCTCAAGATCAATTGAGACATGTCCGATCTCACCCCTACTCAGTCCACAAAATTTATATGGGCGGTGCTGGACTTCACATTGGCATGAGCATACGTTCCTAAACACAGACTTTTCATGAGTCACCTCATTTCATACCTGCGATCTCATCTGAGAACCTCAGTAGGATTCTGTCTCAGTTTACTGGGTCATATGGCAGCTTTACTTATGTGACTCCGTAAGTCCTCTGGTCTTTTCAGAGTTGGTTAAGAACAGTTTATCAGCCAGTCAAATACAACATGGACTTGCCTGTCGGAGTGCCAATGTCTCTGTTTTGGTGGACAGACCCTTAAAAATCTGCTAGGGAATTATGTTTCATCCACCGCCCCCTTAAAAAAAACTCTTTTGATGGATGTGCACATGTGGACTTCCTCTGAATACAGGGAAAGTGATCGTGAGTAGAGTCTGTTACACATAAATGTACTGGAGCTGAGGGCCATTCATCTAGCCCGGAAGGTATTTCTGCTTCTCTTTCTGGGCACCACCACTCAAAGCTGTTGCATTGTCCATCAAGATATGTGTTGTATGGAGAGTCCAGGGGGAGTGAGATCATGCCAGGAAGTGATACACCCATGAGACTGGTGCATCCTACATAAGATCATCCTAGTAGCTCTGTCTTTCAATTACCCAGAATTATTTGGCAGATCATCTAAGCAGAAAGAGCTCCATCACGATTCATGTGTGAGTGGGAGCTGAAAGACTGTTCTAAATCAAGTATTGCTAAACAGAGTTCCCTATTTGCTAGATCTGTTTGCTCCCAGTGTGAACACAGTCTCCAGTGTTCTCTTCCCAAAGAGGAGTGAGTTCAGGATCTGTGATAGATGTATTTCTGATTTGGTGGGAGAAGAACCTGCTCAAGTGTTTCTCTCTCTTTCATTAATTCCCAAAGTCCTTAGAAAGATATATCCGGACAAAGCCAAGGTGGTAATGATAGTTCCAGCCTGGGTGCATCAGTTCTGGTATTCTGACATGATCAATTAGGCCACTTCTGCTACTAAAGCTCCCAGATGTCATTCTGCAGAACCAAGGCCTGGTGCTGCAAACCGACCTGGCGTCTCTACATGTGACTAGCTGATTAAGGTCTGTAGATAGTGACTGTACAAGAGCTTTTGATCCAGAGCAAAAAGGTCTTTGAGAAGCATGTTTCAAGCTAAAGTTTTCTCTCGTGGTCCATTGAAACACATTCATTCCTTGGGTTCTTCTGTTCCAGCTCTTTTGGACTATTTGCCTTTGAAACACTTGGGACGGTAGATTAACTCTGAGTCATGCGACCGCTATATCAGCATATCACCCATCTGTTGAGGGTCATTAAAAAGTGGTTTCAGATTTTCATATAAAGCAATTTATACACTTAACTGTACTTTTTCCTAAATCCCCTGTACTTGGTAACCTCCACACACTTATAACTCTGTAGTATAGACCAGGTCTGTCTACCTAAGTTGCCTTTCATCGACCTAATTATGTCAGTGTCTACGCTACAGCCTTGCTCCCGCCAATGTAAGCGCCATACTGCAGCGACATAACTCTCTTCACGAGAGGCTTATGTTGGTATAGTTAGGGCGATGCAAACACTGCATTACATACATGGGCTGTTGGCTGTCTTGTCAATTTCATGGCAGGAGAGCTGGGTGGCTGGACCCCACTCCTGGCTGGGAACCTTGGCTGTCTTGTCAATTTCAGGGCTCCTTGCTGGTGCCCAGAAACTGACAAGACTGCCCAGCACCTGGCTGGGAGGAGAAGCTGGGGCAGCTGGACTCTGCTCCCCAAGGGGGAGAAGCCCTGGGCGGCTTCCCCACCGCTCCGGGCGGGGAACGGGGAGCAGCAGGGGAGGCAGCCAGCCAGGAGCCCAGGATCCTGTGGGCTCAGTTCCCCACGCTACCCCTCCTAGATCGGTGCAAGCATTCCTAGTGAGGACACGCACCATCGACCCAAGGAGCGTAGTGTGGATATGCACTGCAATGGCTGTAAGTTGATCTAATATAGGTCAACGAAGGCTTGGTCTACACTAAACCCCCAAATCGAACTAAGGTACGCAACTTCAGCTACGTGAATAACGTAGCTGAAGTTCGAAGTACCTTAGTTCGAACTTACCTCGGTCCACACGCGGCAGGCAGGCTCCCCCGTCGACTCTGCGGTACTCCTCTCGTCCAGCTGGAGTACCGCAGTCGACGGCGAGCACTTCCTGGTTCGACGTATCGCGTCCAGACAAGACGCGATAAGTCGAACCCAGAACTTCGATTCCCAGCCGCCGAACTAGCGGCTGGGTGTAGACATACCCTTAGTTTCTAGTGTAGACATACCCTTAGATATAAAGGGGCATAGCCCTAAGACTCTTTCCAGAACAAAGCCATTTCTGAAATCATCCAGACTTTTTGTGGCTTTTGGTGATAAGTCTACAGTGCCAGTTGTTTTCTCTGAAAGACTCTAAGTGGGTTACAGACTGTATTTAGATTTCCTATACATTAAACAAACAACCTCTTCTCAAGGTAGAAATGTTCTACTAGTTCTCAGTCAACTTCTGTTTCTTGTTTCAGGGGAGACTATTTCTGAGATTTATAAGATTGCTAAATTTATGCACAGAACTCCAATTAGCTATCATTGCTCCATTGTGGCAGCTTCGAGATCAGATGCCCAGTTTGGTAGGGCTCTCCTACAGTCATTTTTAGGTAGGACTCCTGTCACCAACCTCCTTGAAAGGTAACTGCTACTTAATCACCTGCAGTGGGATCTGTATGACAAATGCATGAAGAAGAGAGAGGTGGTTACTTGCCTCACAGTAACTGGAGTCCTTGAAGATGGTTTTTGTCCACATGGATCTCATGATCTGCTCTCCTTCCCACTCATGTGGAGGCTTTACCTGCTTATTCTGTATTCATGAAAGAACTTAGTGGAGCTGCTCCATTAGTTATATTCTTTGGGGAATGCAAAGGTGTATCCAGCAAATATTCAGTCCCAGTGGACACTGGTGGTTCAAAGTTTGTGAGCTCACAGCTACAATGGGATCCATATGCACAAAAGCACCCCGAAGAACTCCAGAAAGGAAAGTAAGCCCTTTCCGAAGAATTTAGTAGCAGTAAAAAATACTTTCCTCATGGATTGTATTTTCTAAATGGACAACCTACCCAATTCTCAATAACTGAGGGACAATCTCCACTCATTCTTATATTTTGCTTTCCACAACCACAGCGCTGTACAACTTTTCATGAGTGATGTACCCGAGTATTCGGATTCTAATATCTAAACTGTATTGTTAAATCTGTTCACCTAAATTTGGGTTATTGCTGATTATGTACTCTATGTATCATATGACTTTAAAAACAAACTTTGTATTTCTGGATAATCTAAGCACTATACCCAGATGTATAGATACTTTTCTCAACCTATGTATTATATAATTTTTTTTAACATTAGGTTTAATAAAATTTTAAATCTGTTTCTCTTCTTTAAAACTTCTGCTTTGTGTGTCTGTAGAATCGATACTTTGAGAATCCTCAGGTGATCCCAGAGAATACTGTTCCTTCCCCAGAAATGGTTGGTATGATTACAACAATTGTGGTGAAAGTAAATCCTGAACGGGATGACAGTGAAACAAGAACAGTGAGTATTTTGACTAGGTGACCTCAAATACTGAGTACCTGTAAAATTGGCTGTATGTTAAAGATAAAATCTTATGGAAAACAACTAAAATGGCATGTCCACCCTTTCAAACTTATTAGCCATAGAGGTAGGAACAGAAGATACTCCTTTTGCAATGGGCACATTGCATACAGGTTTGTCGCATCTTAGGTGCATTTAACATGCGTGATTTCAGCTTTATGTGGTTGGCAAAAACAAAAAAAAAGAGAAAAATAACAATTTTAATACTGTACCTGTAGTGCGGGTGATTCCGCCCGCCATTACACTCAATGTAATTTTGACTATACGCGATTTTCGCTTTACGCGCTGACTGCGGAACGTAACCCCAGCGTAAGATGCGACAGACCTGTAATTTAGACTGCAGCCAACTCCCAATGACATTAACAGAAAAACTCCCATTGACTTGATGTGGATTGGATCAGGCCCTGAGTAAGTTGTGACCTCACATGATGGAGGGGTTTTAAAAAAAAAAAAAAAAAAAAAAAAAAAAAAAAGCCTATTAGCTCATAGTCTCTCTGTGGTAGGGTTTAGGTGGTCTGGCTTTGGGCCCTGCTGCTACCCTCAGTTTCCCTTTCCTCTCTAGTCAATCATACTTCACACTGTTAGTGTTTTCTCAAAAATTCTCCCCTTGTGGGAGTGTGATTTATTACCACGAAGTTCAAAACCGCCCACACCTTTCACCCAGCCTACCTAGCTGGCTCTTGCTCCTAGCAGGCTTCTTTCCTGGGCCTTGTATCTAGGAGTTCTGGAGAGTTATTCAGCCTTGGACACCTCACTGATCCTTTCCAGGTAGTGTTCCTTGTTTTTTTGATGGAGTGGTTCCTCCAGAGTCTATTCTCCCTGAATGATCACAGGCTGCTCTTATCTTTCCCAGCAGGCCTGATTCTTAGGGCATGGCTACACTTGCAGATGTAGAGTGTTTTGAGTTAAACCAGCCTTCGTAGAGCACAGTAGGGAAAGCGCTGCAATCTGTCCACACTGACAGCTGCAAGCGCACGGGCGTGGCCACATTAGCAACTCTTGCAACGGCCACAGAGAGCAGTGCATTGTGGTAGCTATCCCAGCATGCAAGTGGCTGCAATGGGCTTTTCAAATGTGGGGGGAGAGGTGGAGTGTGACAGGGAGTGTGTTGTAGTATGTGGGGGGGAAGAGAGTGGGTTTTTGGGGGGCTGAGAGCATGTCAGCATGCTGTCTTGTAAGTTCAGACAGCAGCAGGACCCCCCCCCCCTGCCCTGCGTCTCTCTCTCACGCAGCATTCCACAGTAATGGTTGCTTTGTCTCAGAGCAGATAAGCATGCCGGCTGTCAGAAACGGAGCTTTCAAAGGGCATATCCGCATTCCTGCAGCGATTACAAAACAATGACAAGAGTGGCCACTTGACTTAATTATGGGACATTTCCAGAGGCTGATCAGAGCGTAGTAATGCAACACCTCATTCACACTGATGCCCGGGCGTTTCAGCCAATGCGCACCAAGCATTAATCTTTTCGCCGAGGTGGAGTACCAGGAGCGCTCTAGCCCTGGAGTCAGAGCACTCTACGTGCCTTGCCAGTGTGGACGGGTAGTGAGCTTCGGCGCCCGGGGCTGCTTTAATGCATTCTAACTCACAAGTGTAGCCAAGCCCTTAGTCACATGCTCTCTGTCACATGACTATTGTATTCATTCCCTCCACCCCGGAGATTGGTGCAGTTGAGCCCCAACCCCCTTAAAGGGATAGTTCACAGGTGGCACCATCTCTAATGTCTGAGTCTGTCTTGAATTATCCCAAAGTAGCAGGTATATTGAAAAATATTCTGTTAAAAATGTGTGTGACTCACTCCTCTTGGTGTTGGAGTTGCACTTATCAAAGCTGCATTTAAAATGTAAATATAGTTACAGATCAAGAAATGTCTGCATAGAATTTTTATTTAGCCAAAGAATAAAACTTCCATATAATATCATGCGCTCTGAAATTAAGTATTATTTACCCTGAATGTTTAATTATTAAAAGGAATGATAAATAATGTACATATTTTTATGAAGGGATTAATTATCAGGTTTTTTTTAGTATTTTTCTTTTGAAAAAGAATGAAAATTTTAAAATATCTTTACCTTTTCAGCATTCTATAATTCCCAGAGGGTCTCTCTCCTTGAAAGTGTTGGCTGAGCTTCCCATTATTGTTGTTCTAATGTATCAGGTTAGTACAGTATCTCGCATGTGAATATTTTACTATTGCCTATTCAGATAGTCTGTGTACTGTGCCTAGGCCGTTAATTAAAACGGATGTAAAATCTTGTGGCAAAATCCACCATGATGATGATGATGATGCATTCAGAATAGTTTTTTTTTTCCTGATGTGCTCTCTAATAATTTGCTGAGCACAAATGTGAAATGTGGGTATTGGATTTTGTTTTCAAGTTGTTATTTCTTTTTAGCTCTACAAACTGAACATTCATAATGTGGTGGCTGAATTCGTGCCCTTGATCATGAACACGATTATAATACAGGTATCCTCGCAAGCCAGGTAAGACTATCTTAACAAACCATTTCAGTTGAATCTGGGTCATATTGGTAATAGATCTAAGTATGACTCATGCTCTGTAGGTCCCTCCTCCCCCCCCAGAAATAATACAAGAACCGGGGCAACCCAATGGAATAAATAGGCAGCAGGTTTAAAGCAAACATAAGAGAGTACTTTTTTCGCGCCATGCACAATCAACCCGTGGAATTCATTGCCAGAGGTTGCTGAGAAGGCCAAAAGTTTAACTGGGTTCAAAAAAGAATTAGAAAAGTTCTGAAGGATAGGTCCATCAGTGGCTATTGGCCAAGATGGTCAGGGATGTAACCCCTATGCTCTGCTTTCCTAAGCCTGACTGCCAGAAACTGGGACTAAACGATAGGGGATGGATCACTTGATAAATTGCCCTGTGCTGTTCATTCTCTCTGAAGCATCTGGACGAGCCACTGTCAGAAGACAGGATACTGGGCTAGCTGGACCATTGGTCTGACCCAGTATGGCTGTTCTTATGTTTGTAGTTAACTAATAACTAAATTTGCCATTTAAAAATGATCCAAAATCTTAAAAGATAAATTTATCTTAAAGCACATCTGTTTGCCTTTGATTGCTTGCAACTACAATAAAACTTGGCTACTTTTGACTTAAAACTGTTTATAATAAAATTATCCTAACAGCATCACAATTGCTATTGCAGTGGGCAGTGTTTGCCGGGCCCCATATTTACTAGGATACTACACTCATGGAATCTCCATCCTGCCACAAAACTAGTGTTTTTGCTCTTCTTGGACCCGTGAGAGCCTCCTGTCTAGGCAGAGCATTGATATTCCGCCTATTGGTTACTATTCTGTCTGCTTCAGAGAGACAGTGTGCCTGATAAGCAGCCAGTGGTTCTGGAAGGGGAAGCAGGAAGAGGCAGTCTATCCCGGTCTTCCCAATTCCTTGAAGTGAGCGATTGCTTGAAAGGCAGAAAGGTAGGGAGAGCGTTCTTGACCTGAGGGAAAGTGGAGGTGACCCCTGGAGGAGGAGGTACAGAGTCATGTATTCTCTGTCAGCGTACCATCTTGGAATTCTGTAGAAAGCCAGAAACTGCATGGTGGTCTGAAACGCAGTAGAAAGCGCTCACATTCTGAGGGCTTTCAAGATCAATTGCTCATTTTAATAAGTTAAAACCTTCAAATGCTTATCAAGCTATTACAGAATTTCCAGTGTGCCACAGCGTATGTAGGGCCCTGATTATTTAACACCTTTCTGCCTGAGAGGATAAGCATCGAATGGGCAAGGAGCTGGAAATGTTAATGGTGGGGCCTTCCCTACTAGGTTTAGGCCCCTTCAGGGCAAAGGAGGGAAGGTTTGAGAGCCCAAGTATGCTCTACTTTGGGTAAATTGACTATCCAGCAAACTGAAGCCCTTTCTGACACTATTCATGAGCTCTAAACTCATTTCAAAAAGAGAGGAGGAACAAAATAAGCATAACACTTGTTCAATTCAATTTCAGGCAACACAAACTTTATAATAAGGAGCTGTACGCTGACTTTATTGCTGCCCAGATTAAAACATTATCATTTTTGGCCTACATTATAAGAATATACCAGGTAGGTTATGCTAAAGATTGTCGCTGTTATAAGTAATGTGAGTTCTGTTGCAGGGAAGCAGCATGCATCAGGGATTAGGGAGGGAGGAGACTTGTGTAGCAAATTTAGAGTTACAGGTTTGTTCTATTAGTGAAAGGTTTTATTTAAAAAAAAAAAAAAAAAAAAAAATCCGGTTCAAGTCTGCAGACAAACCTTCCAGCTAAAGAAAAGGTGTATAGAACAGTTGAAGAACTTCATTTTTTTTACCGGCAGAATTTTTAAAGAAAAAAAATCTGAATTTCTGCCAGATGGGATTATAGATAACTACGAATACAGAAAACTGAAAACAAAACAATTGTTTTAAAACAATCTGCATTGCAAATATGACTTGAGCATATTTACTTTACAGGATTTGGTGGCTAAGTATTCTCAGCAAATGGTAAAAGGAATGTTGCAGTTACTGTCCAATTGTCCAGCGGAAACTGCACATCTCCGAAAGGAGCTTCTAATAGCTGCTAAGCACATTCTTACCACAGATTTGAGGAGCCGTATGTATTATTATTGTTATTATTATTATTATTATTTTTTTTTAACATGGGTAGAAACTGTAAATGTCTCAAATCCACTCTGCTTGATGCTTTTTATTATTTTTTTATTATACCATTGGTAGTGATTATAAAATTGCTTAAATTGGGCTGTATTGGATTTTTGAGTTCTTTGGGTCAGGGGTTATTGGGAAAATTGTCAACCAAGTTGTTCCTTAACATCTTTCTTTGCTCCCAGGCAAGGGAGCTTGTCATATGTCCTAGAGTGGGATGGAGAACTGAGCAAGGTGCCCTGTCAACTCGTTCGCTTTTTTTTTTAAAAACCTGTGCGTTGCCAAGTTGCTACTATACACTGATACACACCTAGACCCTAATCCTACAACCACTGATGCGCATGCTTGAAATAAAGCACATGAGTAATCCATTGACATCAGTGGGGATAGTCACCCACCTAAAAAGTGATCTTGCTTGGCTAATTGGGCTGTTCTTGTCTCCAGACAGAAGACCTCTTTCAGTCTGAACTAATGTAGGTTCTTCGGTAGATTTGTTCTTCATTCTTTTCTTTTGGCAGGATTGTCAAGTTTTAGAGTAGCCTGGTTCTCAGAGTTTCAACTTTTATTTTTCCATCTCCTCCCCCCCCCCCCCGGCCCCCCAACAGTCTGTGGGGATGGGTGGAGTAACTCACCATGTGTGCTAACAAGGGTCCACTGCCTCAGGTGCTAGAGCTGGGCTAGGGAGGTACAGAGGAATTAGTACACAATGTTTTCCTTAGGTTTTCCAAGCTTTTGAGTTTAGTATTGTAGTCACACTTAAGACTTTTTATTTTGGATGCCACATGTTTGGGAGGGATTCCTTATGTTTAAAATGGGACCTAATGTGGGAACCAGTAATCTGAGTGAGTGGAAGAAATTTTCAAAGTGCAACCCCCATGCTCATTGACAGATCATATACACCTCTACCTCGATATAACGCTGTCCTCGGGAGCCAAAAAATCTTACCGCATTATAGGTGAAACCGCGTTATATCGAACTTGCTTTGATCCACTGGAGTGCGCAGCCCCGCCCCCCGCAGCACTGCTTTACCGCGTTCTATCCGAATTCGTGTTATATCGGGTCGCGTTATATCGGGGTAGAGGTGTAGTACTTGCCATTATGATTTCCCCTCTTCTTCCCTCTCTCCCCCCCTTTTTTTTTTTTTTTGGAGCTTAATCTTCTGAGGGGCGGGTAGGGGAGAGAAAAGAGGTCTTTTTTTCTTCACTGCTGCCACTGTAAATGCAATATTCATCAATTTAAAAGAAAAGGGCAAAACTTGTGTGCATGCCAATCCCAGGCAAAGGTTTTAAAACTGACTTCAAAATGTAATTTTATTAATGTTGCTTAAAATTAAAACGCAAATTAGAGTCCATGTACATTTTAAAGGTTTACATCCCTGTTGATGCTGCTTGTTTTGAATTGCAAGTGGCATTTTTCGTTCAAAAGACTAAAATGATATAAATTAGATTGAAAATTCAAAGTTCCTGGAACTTCATATCATTTTGTACTTGTTAAATCTTTGACATGTCATATTAATTAACTAGCCATTAGCAGAATCCCCTTAATGGTATGTTGTGCGTAATCTAATTTACCTAATTGTTTTTATGCAAATTAAAAGAAATTAGGGTAGTGACACAACCAAAGATTTATGTTCAGATTTATGTTCAGAATGGGGCTTCCATACTGGATATTTTAATTGCGGATGATCAAAATTTCTCCGCTTGTGTTGACTAATAAGACTTGTCGTTTCCTCTCTTTGTTCAGCTAAATGTCTTGACAAATTGATCTCTTGAGCAAGAGGGCCATCATCAAGCACAATTCCTTCTCCATCCCCTTCCTTGACTCAGATCTTCAGTTTTCTCCACTATTACGCTGCGAGCAGTCTTGAACTTAATTCTTTTTTCCCCACATCTGTCTTCAACTGCCTCTGTGGTATTCCCTGTGTATACTAATTTCAGCTCCACATTTGAAATTCTTATTCATGGCTTCATCTCTTCTTAGAATAGTAGATGATTGATTGTAAAGCCCTGATATGGTGGAAAAAACTCTAAATTTGCTAATATTGTTTTCTTCCTTTTCTGGCCCCCTCCTAAATCTGAGTTCTCTAGCAACAGTGCTGATGCTTGCCTTTCCTCCTAGTCATCCTCCATGCACTTGCAAGCACATCACCAAACAAACTCTACTGGCTCCCTGTTCATTTTGAGAATCCATGCAAAATTGCCCTTAGTTTTAAATATGTTTCATGCATTCCAACCTAATGGAGATTGCATCTCTCTTTCTACTTCACTCTCTAGTCCCTCTTCTTGTCTAGCAGTCGACTTCTCTGTCTCGTCGCATAATGTAGATGCTGTGCATGAGCAAGTCTTCTCCACAATTCCCGCCATCAGCAGTATCCAGATAGTACTCCTGGGAGAATTCTGCTCATGTGCAGAATTTATGTCCCTCGCAGATTTCTTTGCTTCCCCGCAGAAAAGTGACTTTCTGACAGGGAAGCCACGGGCGGTCATGTGACCCTCCCCAGCAGTATGTTTCGGGTGCCTGGGGCAGCCGGCAGAGAGGTAAATCACTGTGGCACAGGAGGCAGGACTGGGGAAGACCCGACTGGTGGCTCCTACCCTGCACTTGGCTCAGCTGCTAGTCTCTGCTAGGATGGGGAGGACAGGACTTTCCTTTCCCCTGCATGGCATCTGGGGCTGTGTCAGACTCCCCTAGTTTTCTCCCCCAGCTGCAGGAATCTCTACAAACTCCCCCCCACCCACTTCCTGCACCCATCACCCTTCAGCTGCAGAGGGAGGGATCCCTGTACAGGGAGCTGCTCCCCCATCTTCCCAAGCCCTGTGCATCCAGACCCCCTCATACCCAGTCTCTCCCACCAAGCCTGACCCTTCCCGGCACCTGGTCTTTGGCAGCCTTTCCTGGGCTGGTTCAGTTCTGCCTCCAGTGAGCTCTCCATGGTCCTGCTGCTCAGCCAGCCTGGCACCTGGTCCTCCCTCTTCAAGCTCCCGGCAGGAACTGAACTTCTCTGCTCTGCTGCTTGTCTTATATAGGTCCCTTTTGGCCCCAGATTGGCTGCTCCTCTGCAGCCACTCTAGGGTGCCTGGAGGACCTCATTCTGCTCTATTCTGGGGCAGGGTGATTCAGAGCCATGAGGCCTCCTGCAGGGGGCCTCCAGACCTAGTCCACCCTGCCACAAATAGGTTTTAGGAAAACTTACTAAGAGCTTTTGGCCTTAATATAAATTGATAACATCTCGTATATATTGTGAAATTACTTTTTGGGGATTCATCCCTCACCCTTAATGTTACTTTTATGTTTTTATTATGTAGAACTGGAATTGTTTTTTATTATACCAATTTTGTGGCTTTGAGTACATGCTAAAGTATACCATCTAGGGAGAAAATTAGTGCAAAGTTCCTAAAGTTAAGTAAACATACTTTCTATCATTATGATATTGCTTGAAAAATGACTTGCGTAATAACCACAGCCAGACTACAGTGAATTTAAGTACATTAGTTACTTGATGCAATGCTTAATTACTTTTTGTTTTGTTCTTTTCTTGGTGATATATGTAGTGTTTTTTTGTATTATAGAATTTATTCCATGCATGGACAAGCTATTTGACGAATCTATACTAATTGGCTCTGGATACACAGCTCGAGAGACACTGAGGTATGAGATTAAATTTGTGGTATCTGTCTGATTGCTTGTCAGTGGTGCGTTTTAATGGTATTTATATTTAGTGTTTACTGAATATACAAAGTTCTAAATCATTCACTCCATTATACTTAGGTATTGCGTGTGCTTAAGAAAAGACTTGTATTTAACGCTGTGCAGTATTTAAACATAATCCTAATTAATAAAGAGCAACAAACTACATAAACTCCACATCCTGGCCTCGGTACAAAGTTTAAGATTTTAAATCACTAGCTGAACGTGTGAGCTTAAAATTCTCAATAAATAATTGTAAAAATAAATGGAATATGTGTATCTACTAGGATCTCAGTTGAGAGATGTGTGGTTTTTTAGGACTTCTTACTGGACAATCACAGAAACCTGGATTTTACTGTCCTGTTAAGTAAGCAAGAGGAATTAATTTTAAAATATTGTTTTTAAATTCAGTTAAGATGGACATATGTTTCCTCAATGACTTAGGCTCATAAACAGTTTTTAAATTACTTAAAAAGCATTTCATTTTTCTAAAATTTATCAGATTTTTAGTCATCCGAGCTTTTAATTTTTTTATAAGTTAGATTAAAGTACTAATACCAATGCACTGAGTAAATATTTCTGCATATACACAGTAGGATACACATACAGTCCAATTGCCAGATGACAAGCACAATTTCAAATAAGGCTGCAACCCCTGCTTTTATTAAAATATAAGCTTACATTTGCATACTTAATTGCATTTTGCATGTAGAAATGGAGATTTTATTGCCACACCAGATGTGTGGTAAATTTTTCCTAGCATGGTCATTGTGTGCTGCCTTAAATGTGTCCCCACGTGCTAATGGCATACAGAATAAAAATGTGCATTTTCTTAAAATTTTTGAGCCCAGGAATTACAAAAGTTTCTGAAACAGCTAACCATTAACACTTTAAAAGTTAGCTTGTTTTAAGAAAACAGAATATAACATTAAACCAAGCTATTTGTTGTGGAAGAGAGCATGTGCTGGGGACATACTGGGAGGGGAGGAAGAAAAACTGGGGAGGGAATATTAGGGAAAAAACTGGGGAGGGAATATTAAACAAGTTTTGTTGGACTATTAGTGCTCCTATAGTAAAGTACAAAGGAAATGTATAATAATTTGAATACAGGAAAGAATGAAATACATTATATTGAGAGTTAAATGTGAATGTACAAATCTATTACAATTTGAATTTTAATATTTAAAAATAGTTTTTAATGTAGTAACAATTAATGATAGCTGAGTAGCAGCATACTATAACTGTATAATCAATGTGATGTCTTTTAATTTCTTTTTTATCCATAGGCCACTTGCGTATAGTACACTGGCAGATCTGGTACATCACGTCCGTCAGCATTTACCACTCAATGATCTCTCCCTTGCTGTCCAGTTATTTGCCAAAAACATTGATGATGAGTCATTACCTAGTAGTATCCAGACTATGTCTTGCAAGCTTCTTCTAAACTTGGTAGACTGTATCCGTTCCAAAAGTGAACAAGAAAATGGAAATGGCAGAGATATTCTTATGAGGATGTTAGAGGTATTGATTTGGTTGAGAAGTTTAATATTGGAATGATCTATAAATTTATCATCCACTCTCTTAATCTTTTTATTAATATATTGCCAAATGCTTCTTAATACTCTCTCCCATCCACCCCCATGGGAAGGAGAACATATAGGCGTAGCTGGACTGAAATACACCATCTAGTCTTGTCTGTTGCCTTGAGTAGTGTCCACGTCCAGATAATTCAAAGGGAGGGTTTTAAAACTTTTGCAGTATCTTAGCCTGAAGGGAAGTTCCTTTCCGTCCCCAGCTGGTGTTCAGCTTATGTTCGACAGCTGGAAAATTGAATTGCAATTTAGTTGGAGGTCCTCAGCATCCCTTTTTAGTGTATTGGGTGTCCCCATTCCTTTCTGTTTAATAAACTCCGTCTTTAGGTTCCCTTGTTATAACGCCCATCTTTCCAGCTGAATATTGGATGGGAGTTCCTAAAGAACCTGTCATCACAACTCCTTTACATTCTGGGAGTTTTGCTGTGCTAAATTGAGCACCCATTACCTTTCAAGTGTGAAGCATACTTCCTCTGTAGAACCTTGTTTACAATGAGGTTTGTGTGACTATCTCCCACTGCTGTGCTAGTGTCAGTGAAGCTCTAACTGCTAGTTGCAGTCAGAGTGTTAAAGTAGACAGGCCTCCAGTGCTTTTACCACCATGGGATCTGGATGTTCTCTGAGCAGTATTTATACAACATGGTTAGTTTAACAGCTGGAGACTTTCACAAAGACCTCAGGGTGAACATGGCCTTGGTAGTGCAGTCTTGAGGTATGAGAGCAGCCCTGAGAATCAAAGCCAGATCAGTCTCATAGCAGTTCAGGGCTGTGGCATCATATTCTTTGTCTCCTGGGCAGGCAGGCCCAGAGATTTCGGATCCCTGAAGATTTTGGTTTTTCTCCCTTCCCCATCTTCTCTCTAAACTGTTTATAATGACAGTTTATATCATGGCGCTAGCTGCCTGGGGAGGGGGCTGGGTAGGATATGGCTGCTTTGAAATTTAGTCATCACCACTCCTGAACTGAAGTATTGGGAGCATAAGCTTTCGTGGGTAAGAACCTCACTTCTTCAGATGCAAGTAATGGAAATCTCCAGAGGCAGGTATAAATCAGTGTGGAGATAACGAGGTTAGTTCAATCAGGGAGGGTGAGGTGCTCTGCTAGCAGTAGAGGTGTGAACACCAAGGGAGGTGTTCACACCTCTACTCTATCCAACTACAGAAGCAGTTTCTCCTCCCTTGGTGTTCACACCTCTACTGCTAGCAGAGCACCTCACCCTCCCTGATTGAACTAACCTCGTTATCTCCACACTGATTTATACCTGCCTCTGGAGATTTCCATTACTTGCATCTGAAGAAGTGAGGTTCTTACCCACGAAAGCTTATGCTCCCAATACTTCTGTTAGTCTTAAAGGTGCCACAGGACCCTCTGTTGCTTTTTACAGATTCAGACTAACACGGCTACCCCTCTGATACTTGACACTCCTGAACTGTATCCTAGCAGAGTAACATGAATTACTGCTTAGGCTAGGCTAGGTTTTTAGTCTAACGTTGGCAGTTTTTCATGGATAGTAAGGCGTGCTTTTGCTCAAAACACAAAGTAGATCTGACCCTATATATGAAGATTCTTTAATATCAGATGGTATTGTGGTGCAGTGTAGTGGACTGGCAGTGTCTGTGTTCCAGGTATCCTATGATTTTGCCCATTTATCAAACTGGAAGTTAAAATTTAGAAAAATAATCAATAAAATTAATTGAAAGAAGGTGAGAAATATGAAGCAAGGGAGAAAAGCATAGAATTGTATGTATTCATGGAAGCAGGTGAACCGTGGAAACTAGGAGATCTGCAAATATTACTCTAGGATTGCTTATGACTGTTCTAATTTTTGTTTGAAAAATCTAGTTCTCTGATGTCAGACAGATCAGGAAAGTAACCATATGAGATCAGATCTCAGTTGGGGGGCTTAATTAGTCTTCAAGTATTTTTTACTTTTTGGAATGTGTTAAGGTAAATCAAATATTGTCAGTCCATTTAGAAGAGAATTTTAACAGTGATTACTTGAATTATTTTGGGGCTATTTGGTATTTCTGAGATCTTGAGTATAATTTTTATTAACCCAGCTGTCTTGGTCTGAAGCAGTTTGTTTCTAGTATATTAACTTTAGGGTCAATCTTCAAAATTAATTCAATCTCCCTTTATTTTTTCTCTCCTGCCTCAGGTTTTTGTTTTGAAATTTCATACCATAGCACGGTACCAGCTTTCTGTCATTTTTAAAAAGTGTAAGCCACAGTCTGAACTTGGTGCAGCTGAAGCTGCTTTACCTGGAGTACCGACAGGAGCAAATGCAGCTCCTGTTCCATCCCTTGCCCCTGCCACTCCTGTGACCCCAGCACCAGCACCTGTGTTTGAAAAACAAGGGGAAAAAGAGAAAGAAGATAAGCAGACGTTCCAGGTCACAGATTGCCGAAGCTTGGTAAAAACTTTGGTCTGTGGTGTCAAGACAATTACATGGGGCATAACATCATGCAAAGCACCTGGTGGTAATACTACACAATATTTAATTACATCCACTTTTAATTTTGCACTTTATAACATAAAATCAAATTATATTTGTAATAGAGATAAACTTTGCTTATTCTTTCCTTCTTCCAGAAGCACAGTTCATTCCTAACAAACAGTTGCAGCCAAAGGAGACCCAGATCTATATAAAGTTGGTGAAATATGCAATGCAAGCTTTGGATATTTATCAGGTATGTAGTCTGGCCAGGGCATAATTCTGTGTCACTTTTATACACAAAAGCTCTGTATACTATGTGTTTTTAATAGAGAATATTTTTGATCCATGTATGAAAATGAAGTCCATGGGGCTATATTTATATACCTAGGTTTTGGGGTTTTTTGTTTTTGTATGTGTGGAATTTATGATGTTGGAAATGCTTCTGCTATAGAATTTCATTAATTTAAAGACTGACAAAGTGCTTGGTGGTCTGTGAGGAAAAATGTGTATTTTGTAAACAAATATTCTATGGTCCGTGTTATGTTGGAGGTCAGACTCTAGAATCTATTAAATAAATACAATCCTGCCTTCAAAAATTCATGAAGGGATTCACTTACCATATGTCTAACTGAAATCTGTAGTTTAACGGGAGACTTAGTCTGAAATTATATAATTGCCCAAATATAATGTGATGTTATCTCTGTCTCCTCCCCCTCCCACTCTTGACTTGGCGATTTTTAATTTCGTAATTGTGCTTAAAACGTCGAATTTTGATGTATTTTCTGAAAACTTCCCAGGGCTGGGGCATTGTTGTCTTGCATATAAGGCACTGTGTACCAACTGGCATTCTATACAGATATTTTGAGAATAGGGAAATTGTTCATGTTGTGACAGCATTACTTAACTGTATATGAACTTTGCTGCATTAGGTCCAAATAGCAGGAAATGGCCAGACATATATTCGAGTTGCGAACTGTCAGACAGTCAGGATGAAAGAGGAAAAGGAGGTCCTGGAGCATTTTGCTGGTGTCTTCACAATGATGAATCCTTTGACTTTTAAAGAAATCTTTCAAACTACTGTTCCTTATCTGGTGGAAAGAATCTCAAAAAACTATGCCCTTCAGGTAAATGGCTTTACTTTATACAGCAGTGAGGCATAGCTGTTTTTTGCTCTAAATCAGACTTCATATTTGTTTTTAATTCAGAACATGGAAATTAACTTTTAAGGTATTTCTATAGCCAGTCTAGATTGAAACAATATAAATATTCTGCAAAGATGGATTTTATTTTCTACAGTTATTGCTGTGTAGGTAAAATTTAAACCATGTAACTTAAATTTAAACATTTCAAGTTAACAGTGAAGGTATCGGTGGACTGTATTGTTCACGTGCTGAATGGAGGGGGTTTTTGAGTTGTGCAGAAAGTAGTAACCTAGAGCAGTGGTTCTCAACCAGGGGTCCGGGAGTAGGTTTCAGGGGTCCGCTAAGCAGGGCCAGCATTAGACTCACTTGGGCCCAGGGCAGAAAGCCGAAGCCCCACCGTATGGGTCTGAAGCCCAGGGCCCTGAACCCTGCCATCTGAGGCTGAAGCTGAAGCCTGAGCAAGGGAGCTTTCCGGGGGGCCCTGTGGCATGCGGCCCCCAGGAATTGTCCTGCTTGCTACTTCCTAATGCTGGCCCTGGCTTTTATATGCAGAAAAGCAGTTGTGGCATAGGTAGACCGTGGAGTTTTTATAGCATGGGGCGGGCCTCAGAAAGAACAAGGTCGAGAACCCCTAACCTAGAGTTCTCATCTACTGTCCTTCAGTATTAATTCCCTTAGACTGCAATGTGATTTTAATACTTGTGCAATAACTATAGGAGTTGGGCCAGTTAAGTGAAAAGTTTGATATGTTGCACAGGGAACACGATAATTTATCCTTTGTGGATAATTTAAACTGAGTCACTGGTGGTGGAACAGCAACAGCAGTGACTACTTTGCTTCCATTTAAAAAAAAAAAAAAAAAATTGACTTTCCCAGTGTTCCTTTCATAATGGAATTAGTATTGCCCTATCTGCTTCTTTTGACAGATTGTTGCTAATTCCTTTTTGGCAAACCTGACCACCTCTGCCCTTTTTGCTACAATTCTGGTGGAGTATCTTCTAGATCGGCTGCCAGAAATGGGCTCGAACGTGGAGCTGTCCAATCTGTATCTCAAGCTGTTCAAACTAGTCTTTGGCTCTGTTTCACTATTTGCAGCTGAAAATGAGCAAATGCTGAAGGTAAAGTTCATTTTGACGAAGGGAAGGAAAATATTCCAATTTGTGTTTGCATTTTTCTTCACTGTTTTTAGCAATAAAATGCCTTTCCTGAAATGACCATTTTAACATTTGAAAAATGTTCTTTGTTTTCAAACAAACACCCCACTAAAAAAAAAACAAAAAACCCAACGACAACAAAAAACCTTCCATTAATGACAGGGATCCAGCATGCAGAGAGCAGAAGATAGACTACTTGCAAGAAATATTTTTCATGAATGACTGTCTCATATTGGGAACTGTGAAGTGATGAGGAAAATTCTAAGTCTTTATGATTGAGTATATGAGTTGTCTGCTTAGGAGTCCCATAAAGTTTTCCCTGGTTGAATAACTTTCTTGCCAGGCTATGTATCTTACTGTATTTTTATCCTTTATTGCTGTAGCCACAATAAAAAGTTCAAATCACTTTTCTCTCTTTAATAATAAGCCTTCTGCAGTATATTAATGCTTAATTGTAGCCTTTATTATGACACAGCTTCAATGAGAGGAGTATGTTTGTGCAAGTAATGGCATTGAAGTCTGGATTGGAAAACAAAATTGTTTTTAAAATTGTTCCTGTGACAAATATTGTCTAAGCTGCCTCATTAAAATGATCTTAGAAATGTGGTGGTTTCTGTACTTAAAAGCACAAAAGTAAAGAGTTTCCTTAGAACCACTTACTGTGTATACAGGCAAAAAAGGCATCAAATCTTAAGTAACCCTGTTTGCCTGCTCCTCCACTCTTTTTGGGGGAGAGGGAATGGGAGAAGTATCCAACATAAACAACTTTATATTGGTAGATATTTAGTTTGGGGGTTCACTGTAAAAGGACTGGTTGAGTGCTGTCTAGATAGAGCAGTTTAGTCTTACTTATGGATTACTAATTTAACTTGCTTCTTTGTAAGGCAACAGTAATCTGAAACTACACCTCTACCCCTATATAACGCTGTCCTCGGGAGCCAAAAAATCTTACCGTGTTATAGGTGAAACCGCGTTATATCAAACTTGGTTTGATCCGCTGGAGTGCGCAGCCCCACTCCCCGGAGCACTGCTTTACCGCGTTCTATCCGAATTCGTGTTATATCGGGTCACGTTATATCTGGGTAGAGGTGTATATGCATGTAATGTAGTTTCCTGTCATCAAAATCAAGGTCACTTGCAGTTTATAAACTGCAAATCCAATTTAAATGGTATGATTTACTGCCTTCACAGTTCCATGCTTGTGTTATATTTTTGTTTCAACAGAATTGATGATGTGGCCTTGAGTAGACAATTTAATTGAATGATGAAAGCTATTCACAGCAGTTGTGTAGCAGAGTACAGGGCTTTCAGACGTTAATAAAAGCTATAATTATTTCACTGTTCATACCTGGGATGAGACAGTTCTGATATCTCCTTGCAATTTTTAATAGTTTCCACAAGCTGTTAATGCCCTACATTCTAAGACGACCTTAACCAGAATTGTAAATTTCTAATTGCAGAGAGATTTAAAAAAAAAAAAAAATGGAGTGCTTTAAAAAAATTTGTGAATTTAGTGCTAATGAAAATGAAGGCTTTAATGATAGAGCTAGACCTAGAGCAAGAGAGTGCTGTACAAATTCTCTGCTCATTTACCTCTGATATTTCTGCTAGTCCATCCTTAAGGTTCTTTGGAGCACGGGTTGCCAATTATGTCGGATTCAGTGTTTTTTGTTTTGTACTGCAGGATAAGTGAGCAAACTCTTTCATTTGTGACTAATGTGAACCCATGTCTCCAGTGGTTGAGAGTGATGCAATTCTTAGCTCTAATTCAGATAATCTCTTTCTAAATTTTTAATGTTTAACCTTTAGCAGCCTCTTTGTTAAGCTTGTGTTTCTGCTGCTCACCTATATCAAGGAAGGTTATTTCATTTAGAACAGTGGTTCTCAAACTTTTGTATTGGTGACCCTTTCATACAGCAAGCCTCTGAGCATGACCCCCTTATAAATTAAAAACACCTTTTTTTATTTTTAACACTGCTATAAATGCAGGAGGCGAAGCAGGGTTTGGAGTGGAGGCTGACACCTTGCGACCCCCCCACCCCCGTAATAACCTCATGACCCCCTGGGGGTCACGAACCCCTGATCTAGAAGATTGACAGCAAATAACTTTGTATCCTGTTGAACTTTTAAACAGTGATGATGAAATGGATGCTTTAATCTTGAAGCTTTTCTTTTTATAGCCGCATTTGCACAAGATAGTGAACAGCTCTATGGAACTTGCACAGACTGCCAAGGAGCCATACAACTATTTCCTTCTACTTAGAGCACTGTTCAGATCTATTGGAGGAGGCAGTCATGATCTCCTGTATCAAGAGTTCTTGCCATTGTTACCAAACTTATTGCAAGGTCAGAACAAATACCTTTCCCTATTTCCGATTAAGTGTTGAAAATGCAGTTCTATTACTGGGTAAAAGTGTTTTATAGATATCACACATGGTGACTCTTGGCAATTGACATGTTTTTTAAATATCTGACTCTAGCTTATTTCCTGTTGCTATTCACTGCCTCCGTCTCCAGGGTTCTGGCTACCTCAGCTCCTGCTGTTCACTCTTTTTGCCTCCGGTTGTGAGTTCTGCTATGCTTGTTCTTGTTAGCATGGAGTACTGAGGAGTAAGAGTGGGATAGGAGAAGCAATGTGGCTAGAACCATGGCAATTTGGGGAGACCGCTACAAAGAAAAACTGCCTTTTCTCAGATTTAAAAAAATAATGGTGACGGTGTCGAAAGACAAACTAATTTAACAAAATTAGATTGGCTATAATGGTATGCATGACAGAAAAGATAGCAGCCAGAAGTATTAATGCTGAGCAGGGGAGCAACCCGAACCATTGAGATTTGGAGAGAGGTAATCAATATCAGGAAAGTGAAATCCTGAGGGCCACATCTGGGTATGGAAATTATATGGCGGGCCATGAATGCTCACAAAATTGGGGGTTGGGGTGCAGGAGGGGGTGAGGGCTCCAGCTGGGGTGTGGGCTCTGGGGTGGGGCTGGGGATGAGGGTTTGGGGGTGCAGGAGGGTGCTCTGGGCTGGGACTGAAGGGTTCGGAGGGTGAGAGGGGGATCAGGGCTGGGGCAGGGGGTCAGGGCACGGGAGGGGGTCGGGGTGTGCAGGCTCTGGGTGGTGCTTGCTTCAAGCAGCTCCCAGAAGCAGCAGCATGTCCCCACTCAGGCTCCTATGCAGGTGCGGCCAGGCAGCTCTGCGTGCTGCCCCGTCTGCAGGCGCTGCCCCTGCAGCTCCCGTTGGCTGCGGTTCCCAACCAGTGGGAGCTGGGGGGGCAGCGTGTGGAGCACCTAGCTGCCCCTGTGCGTAGGAGCCAGAGGGGGGACATGCTGCTGCTTCCAGGAGCCGCGCGGAGCGGGCCAAGCTCCTGACCCTATTCCCCGGCTGGAGCGCCAGAGCAGGGCAAGCTCCGGACCCCACTTCCTGGCGGGAGCTTGAGAACCAGATTAAAATTTCTGGAGGGCCAGATGCGCCCCTCGGGCCATAGTTTGCCCACTCCTGTTTTAGACCATATTATTATAGTGTCTGTTTTTAAAAATATGTAACCGCCTACTATTTTTCAGGACTTAATATGTTGCAAAGTGGCCTGCACAAGCAGCATATGAAGGATCTGTTTGTAGAACTTTGTCTCACTGTACCAGTTCGATTGAGCTCCCTCCTTCCTTATCTGCCAATGTTGATGGATCCTTTGGTGTCAGCTCTAAATGGATCTCAGACCCTGGTTAGCCAAGGTTTGAGAACTCTTGAATTGTGTGTGGATAATTTACAGCCAGACTTCCTGTATGATCATATTCAGCCAGTTAGAGCGGAGCTTATGCAGGTAAATATGTAGTTTTTACTAAAACCACTAGGGGTCATTGATCACTTAAATATCCCTAAACCTTTGCTTTGAAATTTAGGATTGCTGAATCTCAGGGTGGTCTGTGTTAGAATCATAGATTATTAGGGTTGTTCTGAGAACCATTCCCATTAGGTCTCTACAAAGTAGACGCAGAACTTTCAAGCTGGGTGATGCACATACGAAAAGCTTTAAATTAAATGAGGCTAGGACATAACATTTTGGTAGGTCTTCCCCCTATATTTGTTGTTTAAAAAAAAAAAAAAAAAATTTGAAAGCCAAGAATTGAGATTCTCTAGCAAGGTGGCAAGTACAATAAGATTAATAGATACAAAGATAATGAAGTTTAGGTAATGGATTGGAAAATAACTAATTACTTTTGTGTTATCTGCTCTTTTAAAACCATGTAGTATGTAGATTTGAGGCATGATTTACTTCTTAAAAGGGGTTTGGATGACTTCAGGGTTTTCATATTTTTAGAGGGAGGATTATCTTGAAATGCTACATTGTGTTTAAATTTGTCCATTTCCTCTCTAAAATGGGATGTTCTTCATCACATGCAGAAAAAGCTGAATATACCTTGCACTCCAAACATAGCATTTACTTTTCAAGCCCTATGTATATGGAGCTTCCTTATTAAGTAGCACACTAACCTAAATTTACTTCAGCCTCAGTGAGTCCTTGTGTTTTGTATATAATGCTTCCCTTCCAGTGTTAGCCATGAAATCTAAATTGTAATTGAGAACTGTACTGTTTCTTTGTAATATTGAGAAAAGCTAATACTACTTTTTAGAACCAGAAGTAAAAGACCAGCTGCTTAAATACAACATAATGGAAACATTTGATTTTCAAAAAGAGGAAATTCTTGTAATGTCTGGTAAGCTATTGGAGAGAGAGAGAGATTTTATTCACTGAGAGAAAAATAAATTTCTCTTATAGAAATGTGCAGGTTTAGTTAATAATATTTTGAAGCAACACTTTTCTCTAAATATAGCACGCTTAAACGTTTAAATTATCTGTAGGCTTTATGGCGTACATTACGCAATCCTGCTGACAGCATTTCTCATGTGGCTTATCGTGTCCTTGGTAAATTTGGTGGAAGTAACAGGAAGATGTTAAAGGAATCCCAGAAACTACAATACATAGTTACGGAAATTCAAGGACCCAGTATTACAGTAGAGTTTTCAGACTGTAAAGCCTCTATTCAGCTTCCAATGGAAAAGGTAAGCTCTTACCCTTTTTTTTTTCCTCATCAGTTTCCTTCCAGTAAAGTTTCTGCACTGTTCATATTTGCTTATGAAATATCCTCATTAAAACTCCTAGTACATATGCCAACAGCTTCAGTGATGAATTGTTGATGTCCTTAAACACATTTTTATTGAATTGATTATATAAGTGCCATAATGGATTCCTGATGCATTTAGCAGGGTTTATATATATATTTTTTTCAAACACATGGAAAACAATGAAAGGATTATTTTATTTTATACCATTGTATCTGGCCAAAGAGTTCATACTTAGCTTATTATTTCTTGGTCCATAAATCAGCTCTTCATTAGCAAATGAAATCAATTCATGTGTAAGTCTGTATTAGATTTTGTGGACAGGAAAATGCCCAAAGCTTGGTTGGCACAAATGGCATGCCCTCTGTGTGTGTGTGTGTGTGTGTGTGTGTGTGTGTGTGTGTTGTTTTTTTTATTATTATTATTATTATTATTTTTTATTTTTTTATTATTTCTCTCCCAATTCTCATAGTTTTGTATGGTCAGCTCAGGAGCTGAGTACTGGAACTTTCTAGTTTCTTTTCCTGCTGTTTTTTTAAATAGTAGAACCACACTAATATTAATGTAACTGTTTGAGATTTGAATGTGTACCAACCTCACTAATGCTGACTTCTGTCTAGCCTTCTAGAAAGCTGAATTTGCATGGTATCTAAAGGCTTTTATGTTTCACAGCTGTCTCTTCAATTACATGGAGCACTGGTCAACTTCTTAGAGTTGACCAGGAAACAAAACTATTTACAGTACGTTTAACCGGTGCTGAAAGTAAATGCTGTATTTTAGAAAATTTGGAATGAGCTGAAAACGTAAAAAATCCATCTTTCCTTTTAGTGCCCTGATGAGAAAAGTTCCACTTCAGTTGTCTGTGAGAACTCATTGTTCTTTTCATTGAGACCTTGATAAGATTGCTTAAAAGATGATAGAGCAGCTAGCTAATTCAGTAGATGAAAAGATGATTTTCCTTAGGGCTTGTCTTCACTACCTGCCTGGATCGGCGGGTAGAAATCGATCTCTCGGGGATCGAATTATTGCGTCTCGTCGGGACGCGACAATCGATCCCCGAATCGATGCGCGTACTCCACCAGCGCAGGTAGGAGTAAGCGCCGTCGACGGGGGAGCCGCGGCGGTCGATTTGCCGCCGTCCTCACAGCGGGGATAAGTCGGCTCGGATACGTCGAATTCAGCTATACTATTCGCGTAGCTGAATTTGCGTATCTTAAATCGATCCCTCCCCCTAGTGCAGACCTAGCCTTAGAAAGAAACAAAATATCCCTTTGTCTGTAGCAAAAGGGCCTTAAAAGGTCATTTTTTTATCTACCTAATCTCATATTAACTGTTTAAGCATGGATGATTGGATTTCATTTTACAATCAGTTAAGCAATGAAATTTCTTATTTCATGCCCCCCAAATGAATTTTCCACATGAGTCACATTTGATGCATGTCTGTCTTCTATTTGGGTGTGCTTTTCCGTTTCAGGGAAGGATGTAATATAAAGTATGTGCACTTATTAAGGTTTAAGTATAAAATATATAAGACCTGCTCTTAAGAGACAACTTCAAGTATCCTCAAATGTCTTGAGTACAGTTCTTCTTAGGAGTTGCTTAACACAGGTTTTAGAATGTATGATGTAAAAACTTTGTGTATTGTGTGGAAAAAGGAACAAATCATCTATGAAGAGAGAATCTGCGCGCGCACACACACTCACAGAGCAGTGTTGCCCCTAATTTTGCCCACTCATGCAGAATGAATTTTGTTGTGTCACACATCACCTCCATCTCCTTCGTATTAGTGTACATAACAAAATTCATGTGGTGGGGTTGGGGCCGAGGGGTTCGGAGTGTGGGAGGGGGCTCAGGGCTGGGGTAGGGGGTTGGGGTGTGTGGGCTCTGGGGTGGGGATGAGGGGTTTGGGCTGCAGGAGGGTGCTCTGGGGCTACGGCGGGAAGAGAGGACTCCCCCCAGCCCTCTCTCCCTGCAGCAGCACCTGGGCTGGGGGGGAGAGGCACCTCTCTCTGCTGTGGGAGCTCTGGGGCTGCAGGATAGCTGCCTCTGCCCCAGCAGGTGGGGAGATCTGCCCTCGCTGGTCTGCTTTGGCTGTGCCTGGGGCTGGGTCAGTGTTGGGTCGGGCTGTGCCGCCCCGGTGGGATCCAGACTGATCCGGCTGCGGCTGGGTCCAGGTGGCTTGGGCTGCGCTACCCCGGCAGGTCTGGGACACAGGCTGAGTTGGGGTTGTGGGAAGGGTACCCGGACCGCGGCAGGTTGGGGGTTTGGGGAGGGGCGCCACGGCAGGTCCCTGGGCGGGTTCCCTGAGAGCCTGTGCGATGCTAAATAGGCTGCTTCCCAGCCATGCAGCTTACAGGGAATTTTTACTTACACACACCCACACCATTTTATAGCCAGCATATGTGGGGAATTATGTGCAGTAAGTACTGCTGGAGGGAAGAGACAAAGTGTTTACATGGGGAGTGGGGGAAGGAAGGAATAAATCTTCCATGATGTAGAGCCCTGCAAATCTGTGCATATCTGCATCTGTGGATGTGGTTGTATTAATAGAATCATAGAAGATTAGGGTTGAAAGAGACCTCAGGAGGTCATCTAGTCCAACCCCCTGCTCAAAGCAGGACCAAACCCAACTAAATCATCCTAGCCAGGGCTTTGCCAAGCCGGGCCTTAAAAACTTCTAAAGATGGAGATTCCACCACCTCCCTAGGTAACCATCTTTTTACCAGCTTTACGTATCTGATGCAGATCCAAATTTTTACATCTGCACAGAGCTCTAACAGTAAGGCTGTTGGTGTGGGTGCACATGCGGCTATATATAATGGGTGGAATGCAGATAGCAGGAAATTGTTGTGGATGCGGATGAAATTTTTGTATCCATGATGTACTCAGAGCTTCCCATTCACATGAAACCAGAATAAACATAACAATTTCAAGTTTGCTCAAGTCTATGTACATTATGCAGAAATTTGACATTTTTAACTTGAGAGGTTTGAAGAGTAGCAGAAGTAGTATTTAGGCTTGTAAGGGTACCTAAGTCACTTATTTATTATATGGCAACATGATTAACCAGTGCTCAGTTGATGATGATGATGTCTTATTTTTCATTTCAGGCAATTGAGACTGCTCTGGACTGCTTGAAGAGTGCTAACACAGAGCCATATTATCGGAGGCAGGCTTGGGAAGTGATCAAGTGTTTCTTGGTAGCCATGATGAGCCTGGATGATAATAAACATGCTTTATATCAGCTCCTTGCACATCCCAAGTATGATGATCCTTGAAAGCATTTATATTTATGTAAAATGTGAACTGTCCATAGAATACTATAATTTTGAGACCGAAATTAATCATTGAGTCTATACAATGCACATCCACTGTGGGATTGTTACCTGCAGTTTGCTTTCTGGTACTTAATCCTGTTTTTGTTTTAAATGTCCAAAGCCTGGGGCCTCCCTTCTCTTGAGGGACAGTTCTAGAATTTTGTTTTATTTACCATAGATGATGGATGGTAGTTTCTTGACACTTCTTCCTTACCCCTAGCCAAAAAAAAAAAAAAAGTTTGGGGAGAGACTGGGGGGTCAGTTTGGTAAGTTAGGAGATGATTTAAGACAATTTGTGTGTCCTATTGGTGAATTGTTGGTTGGAATATTCCAGAATTTTGAGGTTCAGAATTCCAGATAATGGTCAAAGCTCTATAGTAGAATCTGATATCCTATCTTAGTGATTAAGTATTTTAAAGTGATTTTGGCACAATATCATCATTTTAAACTGTCAACACTTTGGCACACGGAACAGTTATTTTTTTCAGAAAGCTGGATAAATTTTTGCTATGTAAATTCTTTAATATAGAAACAGATTTTTGTTCTGCTTTCAATATAACAGGTCTTCCTGGCAGACCAGTAACCTCTCTTCTTGCATTGTGCCTAATCTCTGCCTCCATGTGGGAGCTTGCATGCTTATACCCTTCTCCCTTCCCTCTCTTCCTCCCTCCCCCCTTTCCTCCCCCACCCAATTTCTGTCAAAGAAAGCCATGTACTTGGGATGGCTGAATCTGGGTTCATGTTTAAGGTAGAGGAGGATACTAGAGGCTGACATAGACCTGTCTACACTTGTAGTAGTATGTAGGGTATCTGTAGCTACACACTGCTGTGAAGGGCAGGCTACATCCACACTCACTGTGGTGTGTAGATACACATGGCAGTAAAAGTCTGTGGCAGGTGAGGGAGGCTGGGGGGAAAGGCTCCGGCAGCAGGGAGCTGCCAAAGCCTTTCCCTGCTGCCTCCCTTCTCCCAGAGACTTTCACTATGGCGAGGAAAGGCTCTGCTGGTGGGGAGCTGCAGGAGCCTTTTCTCTGTGAAGTAAAAAGCTCCAACGGCTCCCCTCTAGCAAAGCCTTTGTTCACCTAGTGAAAGGCTCTAGGAGGAGGGAGGCAGCAGGAGGCATGGGAGTTACCCTACACTGCTTGGGCATGTAGAGGGCTGTATGTTCTCTAACATTCCGGTGTGAAGGTCACTCTGCTTTACTCTGTGTGCCTAAGTTGTGCCTCAGCATCTACACTGCTGTTTATACCTGTACTAGCTGGTGTGCTGTATCTGTACTCCACATGCCACTGCAAGTGTAGACATACCAACAGGGGTAGATGATGGAAGGTGAATCAGATGATGGATAGGAATGGGGCCAGAGTCATCAAACAATCTCCTACCTAGTAATCTGTATACTAAGACAATCCCTTCCCCATTATGCATACCCACTTTCTGCACCTCCTGGGAAAAGTCTCCTCCTTCCAGCTGTGTGTCAGATTGCCCTTCTTCCTTCTCCACAGTTGCCAAACAAAACCCTTATGTTTGCTTTCTTTTCTCCTCCCTTAACAGCTCTAATGGAAGGCTTCCTATTAGGGGCTGCTTAACTCTTAATATTTTTCTATGCAATTTAAAAATAAAATTAAGTGTTTTGTTCTGGACAAAAGCATGAGTGGAAAAAGCAGTGTAGTTAGACATTCAATCAGTGTGTTCTGTGGAAATATAAAACCTTTTTAATAAAGTTGATCTTGGAAAATACCAGGTATTTGCCTGAGCTGGGGTTTGTTAAATTAAGCAGTTGCTTTTCTAGGTAGTTTGGTTAAAGTAGTTTAAGTTTAAATCACTGATAATAAAATCATTGCATTTAAGTTACTTTTGCCATCTGTGTGCATAATCTATATGTTACATTGATTCCCTCAGTGCAAATAATATGTAGCTAAAAAGCACGATTGTTTTTATAATGATGTAATGTATTTTAGATTTGACATAAATGTAACTTTTAAAAAGTCTATCTGGACTTTGAAGCAAATAGGTTTTATTGGGCAGTGAATTAATAGATAAATAACATTTCAGACCTTAAAGATCAAAATCAAATGTCATCTTACTTAATAAAATAAAAGTGTGAAAATATCAAAAATGCCATTCTATAATTGAATTCCACTGTGATGCCTGTATACATATTATTTGGAATGTGTGTGGCCTCTTCTGAACCACTGGCTTTAAATGTTCATGATGAAATTGAGCCATCCATCATGTTGCCAGTGGTTGCCAAAATTACAATGGATTAAATGAACTGATCTGGCTTTATCAGAATGAGGGGGTGGGGGTTAGAAGTCAGGAACAAACTGTAAATTAAGTCCTTGATGGTCATGGTTGAACTGTTGGCATGGTAGTTTAGGATTATAATATAGATATAATTTTGTCTTTTCAGCTTTACTGAGAAGTCCATACCCAGTGTAATTATTTCACATCGGTACAAAGCACAGGATACTCCTGCCCGTAAAACATTTGAACAGGCATTGACAGGTGCCTTCATGTCAGCAGTCATCAAAGATCTGCGACCTAGTGCTCTGCCTTTTGTAGCCAGCCTAATTCGCCATTACACAATGGTGGCAGTAGCTCAGCAATGTGGTGAGTAAATGCAGAATAGAAATGTCATGAACTGTCGGGGGTTAAGGAGAAGAAAGTTTTAGTCTTTTGCAATAAATTATTGCATAAAAAAGGGCAAAAAATTGAAGTTGGTTACATTAAGTTCTTAGTTTTGTTTCTTAATTATATTATTGTTACAACACCTATTTGAATATGCTTACTCTTTCTCTTCTGTTACTTAACTGTTTCAACTTTTAAAAAAATACTTACAAAACTATCGCTTACAAAACTATTTTTTAAAAGTTGAAACAAAGTTATAACAATGATATTTTTAAAATAGACAAAAATCAAACACAATGAAATGTGCACAAGTTATAACTAAACAGACCACTTTTGAAAACTCTGAGCTATGTATATTTTTGATATCAACCGATGTAGAATGCATTTGTAACCTTAAATGCAAAATTTTTGTTATAGACTTCCCAACATGGGGGGAGGGAGGGGGTAGAATTTGGGTACATTTTCTTTTGTTTTCTTTTAATTTTTGAAGGACCAGAAAAGGAATTGTGTAAATAAGAAGAGTAATGCAGTATCTTTCACTTATAAAATGTAACTTAATAAACCTTGGTTTGTACCTTTTTATATAGTTCAAGTGATGGGGGAAAAAAAGAGATGCCGTAAGCTAATGCTTCATAGAATCATAGAATCATAGAATCATAGAATATCAGGGTTGGAAGGGACCTCAAGAGGTCATCTAGTCCAACCCCCTGCTCAAAGCAGGACCAATTCCCAACTAAATCATCCCAGCCAGGGCTTTGTCAAGCCGGGCCTTAAAAACCTCCAAGGAAGGAGACTCCACCACCTCCCTAGGTAACGCATTCCAGTGCTTCACCACCCTCCTAGTGAAATAGTGTTTCCTAATATCCAACCTGGACCTCCCCCACTGCAACTTGAGACCATTGCTCCTTGTTCTGTCATCTGCCACCACTGAGAACAGCCGAACTCCATCCTCTTTGGAACCTCCCTTCAGGTAGTTGAAGGCTGCTATCAAATCCCCCCTCATTCTTCTCTTCTGGAGACTAAACAATCCCAGTTCCCTCAGCCTCTCCTCATAACTCATGTGCTCCAGACCCCTAATCATTTTTGTTGCCCTCCGCTGGACTCTTTCCAATTTTTCCACATCCTTCTTGTAGTGTGGGGCCCAAAATTGAACACAGTATTCCAGATGAGGCCTCACCAATGTCGAATAAAGGGGAACGATCACATTCCTCGATCTGCTGGCAATGCCCCTACTTATACAGCCCAAAATGCCGTTAGCCTTCTTGGCAACAAGAGCACACTGTTGACTCATATCCAGCTTCTCGTCCACTGTGACCCCTAGGTCCTTTTCTGCAGAACTGCTACCTAGCCATTCGGTCCCTAGTCTGTAGCAGTGCATGGGATTCTTCCGTCCTAAGTGCAGGACTCTGCACTTATCCTTGTTGAACCTCATCAGGTTTTTTTTGGCCCAATCCTCTAATTTGTCTAGGTCCCTCTGTATCCGATCCCTACCCTCTAGTGTATCTACCACGCCTCCTAGTTTAGTGTCATCTGCAAACTTGCTGAGAGTGCAGTCCACACCATCCTCCAGATCATTAATAAAGATATTAAACAAAACCGGCCCCAGGACCGACCCTTGGGGCACTCCGCTTGAAACCGGCTGCCAACTAGACATGGAGCCATTGATCACTACCCGTTGAGCCCGACGATCTAGCCAGCTTTCTATCCACCTTACAGTCCATTCATCCAGCCCATATTTCTTTAACTTGGCGGCAAGAATACTGTGGGAGACTGTGTCAAAAGCTTTGCTAAAGTCAAGGAATAACACATCCACTGCTTTCCCCTCATCCACAGAGCCAGTTATCTCATCATAGAAGGCAATTAGGTTAGTCAGGCACGACTTCCCTTTGGTGAATCCATGCTGACTGTTCCTGATCACTTTCCTCTCCTCTAAGTGTTTCATAATTGATTCCTTGAGGACCTGTTCCATGATTTTTCCAGGGACTGAGGTGAGGCTGACTGGCCTGTAGTTCCCCGGATCCTCCTTCTTCCCTTTTTTAAAGATGGGCACTACATTAGCCTTTTTCCAGTCATCCGGGACCTCCCCCGATCGCCATGAGTTTTCAAAAATAATGGCTAATGGCTCTGCAATCTCATCCGCCAACTCCTTTAGCACCCTCGGATGCAGCGCATCCGGCCCCATGGACTTGTGCACATCCAGTTTTTCTAAATAGTCCCGAACCACTTCTTTCTCCACATAGGGCTGGTCACCTTCTCCCCATATTGTGCTGCCCAGTGCAGCAGTCTGGGAGCTGACCTTGTTTGTGAAGACAGAGGCAAAAAAATCATTGAGATACTTCAAGATACTTAAATGTAATTTTACTTTAATATTCTTAGTTTATGTACTTCACTATGAAATTAAGTCACCGAATTAAAGGCAAGAAAATATTTCAAATAAGTTTTCATTTAAAAACTAAAAAAATTATGACCATTCATTTACATGCAAATAGTCATAGTTTTCACTAGTTTTGCAATGGGTTGATCAGCGAAGATCGGAAGATCTAACTTAAAGATTGTTAATGCTGAAGTATCTATTATTTGTTCTTTTTTCCCCCCTCCAATGTAAATTGTAGGCCCTTTTTTGCTGCAGTGCTATCAGGTTGGAAGCCAGTCCAGCACAGCCATGTTTCACAGTGAAGAAAATGGATCAAAAGGAATGGATCCTTTGGTACTTATTGATGCCATAGCCATCTGTATGGCATATGAGGAGAAGGAGCTCTGCAAGATAGGGGAAGTGGCTCTAGCTGTGATATTCGATGTTGCAAGCATTATTCTGGGTTCGAAGGAAAGGGTAATATAATCTTTAATTGTTTAGTTTTAGCCTGTTTAATAGTGCACTTGAACGCTTTAAAATTGGGAATGGGATGTGCTGATTGAATTAAATAATAAATAATTGACAGTTTTTTATTTTTTATTTTATTTTTAGGCTTGTCAGCTTCCTTTGTTTTCATACATTGTGGAGCGTTTATGTGCTTGCTGTTATGAACAAGCTTGGTATGCTAAACTAGGAGGTGTGGTGTCCATTAAATTCCTCATGGAACGACTGCCTTTAATTTGGGTCCTCCAGAACCAGCAGACTTTCCTCAAGGCACTGCTATTTGTCATGATGGACCTAACTGGAGAGGTATTTAATGTATGGATGATTTCAATGAGTGTTTGGGAACTTCATATGTTAAATTTATACAAACTAAACTCTTGCTAATCTGACTCTTTTATTACTTAAAAGTAAAAGTTTAGTATACCCGTAACAGTTGTTGAATGTGTTCGTCTTTTTATTTGAACCTAGTGAAGATCTCAAGCACATTGGGTCAAATTTAGCTCTGGTTTTATTGGTTACAACTCCACTGAAGTTGTTGGAATTGCTTACCTCTGAGTTAAATTTGACCTACAGACTTCTAATCAACAAAATAAATTAAATATGCTGTGATTTGAGTGGACAAACATTATTTTTCTTCATTTTAAACTCTACTTCTGGTAAAATGTGTATCTTGCTACCGATCAGCTTTAATGTAGTTCTTGTTTAGTAGTAGATGCTTAGAGAATAGAGTTCTTGACCTTTTCTGAAACCTGAATTGTTCACTGGCCAAGCTATCAGGGTGTTCTCGCTTTAGGATTTCATTTATGAAATTGCATAGCACTCTACTTTGCTATCTTTGGATGAAAGGTGGAAAAGGTTAAAAAGGTGTGTTAACTTTAAATTTCTGGCAGAATAGCCATTCATAACTGAACATAGTGTTTGTAAAGGTCGCTAATCTGCATAACAGCAGCACTAACAAATCCGTGACTTCTTAGGTTTCCAATGGAGCCGTTGCTATGGCAAAGACCACACTAGAACAGCTTTTGATTAGATGTGCCACTCCTTTAAAAGATGAAGAAAAAACAGAAGAAATCCTAGCAGCACAGGAAAAGTCTTTCCATCATGTGACACATGACCTGGTTCGAGAAGTAACCTCTCCAAACTCCACTGTAAGAAAGCAAGCCATGCATTCATTGCAAGTGCTTGCACAGGTCACTGGGAAAAGTGTTACTGTGATTATGGAGCCACATAAAGAGGTGAGGTTATCACAAAGGGGATTCATTGAGACACCGAAGTATGTTAAAATAGCTTAAGGTTTTTGTTTTGCAAAATGCTTTTTGAAAGGGTTTTCACACTATTGAAACAAGCTCTAAAGTGCTATTAATTTTGGATATTTTTCATATGGCTTTCATGATAGCAGTCCAGGATAATAGCTTTCCCTATACTAATGTTCCGGTGGTGCAATGAGTCACTGAAGCTAACTTTCTCTGAAGCCTACTTTTCAGGCTATTTTTTTCCCCAAGAGGTGAGTTTGTAAGGGTTTGTCACTCCCCATAGGAAGGTGATAGTTGGTTTGCACAGTCTTTTGTGGTATAGTTTACAGTTCTAAAACTTCATTGTTAAACTGAATATTTTAGTACATTTTAAAAGCCTTTAATGTGGTAAAGAGGCAACCAAGCTGTATAGGCTCACCACTTGCACCTACTTGGGGCTTGGCATGGCGTGGCAGCTCACTCTCTGCTGGGCTTTGCTGCTGCTGGCTGTCCCACCTCTGTTGCAGCCTGCCTCTTTCCGTGACTTGGTTTGTCGGCCAGGGTCGCTTCAAAGTCTCTCCCCTTTCAGGGTAGTCCATAAACAAAAAGCAAGGGGAATTAACACAAATAAACTGAGTTAGCAAGAGGGGGGGGGGGAATGACTCCCTCTTAGAGTGTATCGGGATCAGGCAGTCCCTTCCTTCAGTGAGGGTTCTTCAGGTAGTGGTTGTTGTGGAAGTTCTTGCTGTCAATTGCCCTTTCCTCAGGAGCTGAGGGTTGATCTGTTTTCTTCCCTGCTCTGCTGGTCTGCCCACAAGTGAGCTGTTTTTGCTTCTCTTTTAACTTCTCCTCCAGCCTGTGCATGTCTTGCAGGTGTGGCAGGGTGGAACTGGCTGAGCCCAGAGCAGCCCCTTAACGCCTTGTTGTCCAGTGTGGTTTGTATAGCCCATCACACAAGCCAACCTACTTTGTTAGGTTTTATTGGTCTAAGCACATTTCAAAGTTGGACTGTTGTTCGGATTTGTATATATAGATATATAGTGTCTGGCTGTTAGGGCAGAATCAGTGAAATATATTTTACTCCGGTTAATTTAGTTCCTGAAATTGTAGAGTAGGCCTTGTCCCATCCTTTGGGTACAAGCTGAAGACTGGATCTCATGTTACCCTCCACACAGGGTCCATACAGACTTTGATGTGCCTCTCCCCACCCACCCCCTCAATGTTAAATTCCCCAAAGTTTGCATGCAGGCACAAATCACCTTTTTTGTCCACTTAGAAGATAATGACATGGGATCCCTCAAAAACCTTGTCAAGTGGGCTTTCGATAGGCCAAAAGGATCTGCACAGGATCTCCTCTTACAACAAGAGACCTTCGTATTGTAATTCAGACATGTAACAGGGACGACATCTAATAATGGCAATTAGTCAGAATCTCACAGGTAGATACGGGGTAGATAAGTGAGACTAAGAGGCTGATGTAATAACCCACCAGTAAGTGAGTATTTCCATACATTCTGACATTTTAGGATCTGACAGTATTCTAATTGCGTGACCTAAAACATGTTTTATCCTTAAATCTCTGAATTTTCTGTGACTTTAGACATCTTTTTTTATATCTACAGGGTTCTAATAATGTTTTAAAAGAATATAGATCCATTTACAGCCTTTACTATCTTGACAAAGTTTTTTGTCTAGGGGTGCGTTTTTAATGTTTTCAGTTTTGTGCAGATCTTCGTCTTTTCATATGAAACATGTAACCGTTACTGTTGCTCAGTTGGTCAAAAATAGTCATGATGACAAAAAGCTAATCGTTCCATAAAAAATAAGAAAATATTAGTTAAAAATAGGAATATGTAATGGCCTGTTAAGCAAATTAATGTGAATGACATTGGCTCAAGGAAATCTTTTTCAGCTCAGTGATTTCTAAACAGATATTGTGAGAGAGCCATAATGAGAGGGATAGAAACATGAGCAAAGCTGATCTCCTCTTAATAGACTATTTATATAATCATGTATGCCCTGTAATCAAGATGCTATGCTAAATGATATTTTGTAGGTTCTCCAAGACATGGTTCCTCCAAAAAAGCACTTACTTAGGCATCAGCCTGCAAATGCCCAGATTGGGCTCATGGAGGGGAACACATTTTGCACAACTCTGCAGCCCCGACTGTTTACAATGGATCTAAATGTTGTGGAACACAAGGTTTTCTACACCGAGGTACTTACCTTTTTGTACATTCTGACATTTCAAACTGAAGGTATTTATATTATATCCTATAGCAATGATCTAAGCACTGACAATATTAATAGGGACAATGGAAATGAACATACAGCATGCACAGAAATGCTGCATGTTGAGGCTCACCCTGCCATTTGTGGGTATCAATATTTTCTGCTGAATTTAAGCTTTCATTTAAAAAAAAAAAAAACTTTTTGGTTCTCAATGAGAATATAATCTTTGAAATGTGAACTGATGAAGGGCTGTCTGCCTGCATCTGCAAATTAAAACTATAGCTTTGAGAAGTGTGGAGTGTTCTTAATGTCAGTGAGGTAGGTGTTTAAACTAATACTGAAAGTTCACAGTTTTAACTGTTTCAGGCCTTGTTTATACACACTGTTCACATTGATTAACAAAATTGGTGCAACCCCCTAGCATATATGCAGTTATATTAATTTTAAAGTGTTTATTGGTTTAATTTATATTGGTGACTGCTTTAACTGAATTTGATTATAAATTTGTGTGTAGATCAGCCTTCGGTACTGATTTCTGTTTTAGAAACATCCACCTAATTTTCTTAGAGTGTAGTTGCATATTTTTTAAAAGTACGTTCCACTGAAATAAATCTGCAAGTTTAAAAATAAAGATAACTGAATGTTCTATCGGAACTGTGAGACAGTCCCCAGTGTTCTGGACTTTCTCAATGTCTCAGGACTGACCTTAGTTTCAATATAATTGTCTAGCTGCCTGGTGGTCCATTCCTTACTCTGCAATGCCCCAACACACTTCTTGCTTGGGAAGGGTCCCCGACACCAAACTTGCACAATAGAGAGGCACGCTGGTGGCGCATCTAGACAGATGCGGCCCATATTTCCTCTTTACGATAGGGAGGAGGCTGCAGGGTGTCTCTGCAGTGGAAGAGAAGAGGCTAAAAAGCCAAGTATAGTAAGTGGCACTCTTTTCCTCCTCTAGGTATTAAGTACTATCCTCTCACCTCCTTAGACCCTCCTGCACTCAAGGACAAAATCCCTCCGCCACCAAAAATATTTTCTGCTTCCTGGATTAACCTCCTTCCTCGGTCTTCAAAAACTCACTTGCATCCCCATAGTGGATTTTTTTTTTTTTTTTTTTTTGGCTCGAAGGACTTTTTGGAGACCATTAGCCTACCTTGTTCTCTAGAGGATGCTTCAGGTCATTGTCTACAGGTCCTGGTTATGAAGGTAGATAATCACAAACTCAGCAGTATCTCTACATCCTCCTGGCCTTGAGCATGAGACTCAGTCTAGGGAATGGAACATGATCTATTGATAAAGGTAGTCTCCTGGGAAAGAGCTAGCTAATGACCTAATTCTTGTTCCTAGTTGAAAAAAATGATGCAGAGAGCAGATCATATAAACCAGGTAGAGGAGTCCTAATAATAATACCTAGCTCTTATATAGTGTTTTTCATCAGTAGATCTTAAAGCATTTATAAAGGTTGTTAGTATCATTTATCGCCATTTTACAGATAGGAAAACTGAGGCACAGAGAGACGAAGCAACTTGCTCACGATCACTTCAACAGGCTAGGGGCAGAGCCAGGAATAAAGCCTAGGTCTTCGGAATCCGAGTCCAGTAAACTAGTTAATTAAAGCACTGAACCTAACTAGGGTTCTTGAAAGTGTCAGCCTGCACAATTTCTAAGTATGGAATTGTGTACATCTTGTATTTTCAGCCTCTTGAATAAAACTAATTGTTTATTTGAAAATAAGTTAAGGCAGCTAATTGCAAGAGCAGAGCTGTGTAGAGAGAATTATTGCCATGCTGAAAACGTGACTGGAAAGATTATTTCGCAATAATCACTGGGCTAACCTTTTTTTTTTTTTTTTTTTAAACTTTCAGCTGTTGAATTTGTGTGAGGCTGAAGATGCTGCTTTAATGAAATTACCATGTTACAAAAGTCTTCCATCACTAGTACCTCTTCGAATTGCAGCCTTAAGTAAGTTAAAGCATGCAAATATAGCTTGTGGTAGACAGACACTCTCCTTATAATAGCAGCAGGTGCTTTTGTAGATAATCTCAGCAGACTGAAGTCCTTGGAAGTTGTTCTTTTCAGATCATAGTTTGGGAGATAATGATGGGGACAGCACATGGGAGCTTGCACTTCCATTGCCAATGCTGTACCTGCTCTGTGGATGAACAGGGTTTAGTTTTCAAAGCTGTGAATCAGATAATTGTCACAAGTAGGGTTGCCAATTGTTTAATCACACAAACGCAAAGACCCTTCCGTGCCCCTTCCCCAAGGTTCCGCCCCTTCTCCAAGGCCCTGTCCCGCCCACTCTCCCCACTCCCCCATCTCCATTGCCTGCTCTCTCCAACCCTCACTCAGTTTCACCAAACTGGGGAAGAGGTTTGGGGTGCGGGAGGGGATGTGGGCTCTGGGGGTGTGGGTGCAAGCTCTTGGAGGGAGTTAGGGTGCAGGAGAGGGCTTAGAGCTGGGGATTGAGGGATGCAGACTCCGGGAGGGAGTTTTGGTGCAGGAGGGGGCTCAGGGCTGGCGCAGGGGGTGGGGGCACGGGAGGGGGTTTGGGATGCTGACCCTAGCCGGGCGGTGCTTATCTCAGGCGGCTCCCGGTCGGCGGGGCTAAGGCAGGCTCCCTACCTGCCCTGGCTCTGTGCTGCTCTTGAAAGTGGCTTGTATGTCCCTGTGGCCTTGGGTGGGGGTGGGGGTGGGGCGAGGGCAGGGGGCTCCATGTGCAACCCCTGCCTGCAGGCACCGACCCCACGGGTCCCATTGGCTGCAGTTCCTGGCCAATGGGAGCTTCAAAGTCGGTGCTCGGAGCGGAGGCAGCGTGCGGAAACCCTCCCCCCGCCCCAGGGGCTGCAGGGACATCCCGGCCGCTTTTGAGAACGTCATGGAGCAAAGGCAGGTAGGGAGCCGGCCTTAGCTCAGTTGCACCGCCGGATTTTTAGCAGCTTAAAGTCTCCTGTTTTGGCTTCAGTAGCCTCCTGGAGATGGAGCCCGATTCCAGGAGACTCCTGGCTAAACCAGGAGGGTTGGTAATCCTAGTCACACGCAATAAATGCACATAAATTCCAGTTAGAGAGAGAACATGAAAATGTGAAGTAAGCCAGGAGCTTCTATAGGCAGTAATAATCTTGAAACTTCTTGAATTCAAGTGTGGCTTTATTGCCAGATTTAAAAGAGAGTGAGAGAAAATATACAAATGATCTGAAAATGAGGAACTTCATAAATATTTACTCTGGGAAAAGTAACTACCGGTAATTATGTTATATCCAGCAATGTTAATACATTCTCACTGGATTAAAAAGAAATTATTAACAAGGAAGGAAAATACTGCTCTCTGTTAACATACTTCTAACCTTATTGAAGTCAATGTGATTGCATGTGTTGGAGAGCAAAAGTTGGCTGACCGTTTATTCCAGTGACAATATTCCTCAATTCAGTTATTTACAGTAATGATTTTAGTTCCTAAGGATTAGAACTCTAAATATTTTTGGAATGACTTCCTTGAATAGCACTCAGAAAATTTAAAATACTATTAATAGTAACACCAGTCTTTCGTTTTTCTTGTGATATCTGTTGCTTGTGGCAAAAATGTTAAAGCTGTAGCTGTCAGTAATTTCAGAAGAAATAAAACAAACATATAGAGAATTTTAAAAAAAATGGCCTTTCCCTTCTGTATTTCAAGTTAACAAGGAACACAAAAATATTTTGATTTTTGCAGATGCTTTAGCTGCCTGTAATTACTTACCTCAGTCTAGAGAGAAAATCATTGCTGCACTTTTCAAGGCACTTAACTCAACAAATAATGAACTGCAGGAGGCGGGAGAGGCATGTATGAGAAAGGTTAGTGATATTAAAACAATGCTGCTTTGTGTTGGTCTTTCTTTATGCTTTTCCCAAGAAGCAGTGTAACAAGGAAGCAGTATTTCTACTGGGATTAATGGCTGCTCTGTTTGTGTTAGGGTGGCACCGGTATAATTAAGTTGCTTTCATTGTTTCTATGAAGTGTTTTGAGGGAGGATTTGATCTTGCCCATAAAAATTTCCTCTGGTGGAAACCAGGCATACAGGCTCTTAGCCAGGAAGCATATTTTTCTTTTGGACTAAATATATTCAGCTTTGTTGTTTCAAAGTTTTATGGATGTATCAAACTGCTCCCAATCAAAACAATTAACATTATGCTTACCTTGTGCTGATATATCTCTAACATAGCTTTAATTAATACTAAATATTAATAACACTGCTCCACAGCCAAAATGCTTCTGAAATAAATGTAGTCAAACTTTACTAATTCTGGGTCACTGAGAACGAAAATGATGCTTAAAATTGTTGATTGGCTCTAGTTTTCAAGATATGCTATTGGGTCAGTATATACGACCCTTGACTTGGGAATGGCGGAGGATAAGTGAGTTATAAAGGGAAGGGATCTCAATTTAAACCAGAAATGACTAAAATACATCTTTGACTGGATCTATGAATAAATCTATGACTGGGTTTGGACAGTACTTGCTTTTTAGGCAAAACAATGAATGATGCAATCTGACGCTGGTATTGCGTCATACATGATATGAATTGCATCATGTTATTCCTAGAAGTCATGGATGATGCAATCATAACGAAGCTTACATCACTCTGCTGAACAAATTGCCCTATATCAGCTCTAGAAATCATACAGTGTCGTGCTCTCTTATTTGTCAGTGTTTGATTTTGCAAAGGGACACATTTCTGTTTAGCCAAAGTGAGCAGAGATGCCTCGTACTTGTGTGAACAGTGTAGATAACTTCTGCTATGTTTGTGGTGAAGTGACTTTTGCATCACAAAAGCGCAGTATAACCACTATGGTTAAGAAAGCCTATCACCTTTATTTTGGCTGCAAAATTGGAGATCAGGACAAGAGGTGAGCCCCACACATATGCTGCAACACTTGTGCAACAAATCTTCGCCAGTGGTTGAACAGGAAAAGGAAATCTATGCCTTTTGCAGTGCCAATGATTTGGAGAGAGCCAACAGATCATACCAGCAGTTGTTACTTCTGCATGGTGCCTCCAGTTGGGAAAGGTGTGTCAAAGAAGAAAAAGTGGACTGTGCATTATCCAAACATTCCATCAGCTATACGCCCAGTACCCCACGGAGAAGGACTGCCGGTTCCTGATGCACCAGAATCATTCTCACTTGAGTCAGACGAGGAAGAGGATGAAACTTCTGGTCCTGAACCATCAATGTCACAGGACCCACATTTTCTCCCATCCTCCTCCTCTGAACCACACCTCATAACACAAGGTGAACTGAATGACCTTGTCAGGGATTTGGAACTACCCAAGAGTAAGGCAGAGCTGTTGGGCTCCAGACTACAGCAGTGGAATCTCCTGGCAGGTGATGTTAGGGTTTCCATGTTCCGTGACCGTCAAAAGGATCTTGTCCCATTCTTCTTCTTGGAAGGTGATCTTGTAGCCTGCAACAACATCGATGGTGTGATGGCAGCCCTCAACATCGTTCACGATCCAGATGAGTGGAGACTGTTCATTGATTCATCGAAGACGAGTCTTAAAGCTGTTTTACTGCATAATGGCAATGTTTTGCCATCAATTCCAGTTGGTCATGCAGTCCATATGAAGGAAACCTATGACAACATGAAACAACTTTTGAGGTGCATAAACTATGACCAACATCAGTGGCAGCTTTGTGGCGATTTGAAGGTTGTTGCTCTCTTGCTTGGCCTGCAGACTGGATACACAAAGTACTGCTGTTTTCTCTGCGAATGGGATAGTCGTGCAAGAGATTCCCACTACATCAAGAAAGATTGGCCACTCCGACAGTCATTGGAGCCTGGAAGGAAAAGTGTTCAGCATCCACCACTTGTTGAATCAAGGAAGCTTTTGTTACCACCCTTACACATCAAGCTGGGTCTGATGAAGAACTTTGTCAAGGCCATTGACAAAACACAAGCAGCTTTCAAGTACCTCCGTGGAAAATTTCCAAGGTTAAGTGAAGCTAAGATAAAGGAAGGTGTCTTTGTTGGTCCTCAGATTCGTGAACTTCTTTGAGATGATGCATTTGACCATGCACTGCGTGGCAAGGAAAAGACGGCATGGAAAGCCTTCCAGTTAGTGGCAATAAATTTTCTCAGAAACAACAAGGCAGACAACTACAGGTTGTTGGTGGAAAACCTCCTCAAGGCATACAAAAGCCTTGGTTGCAACATGTCACTAAAGATACATTTTTTGCACTCTCATCTAGATTTTTTTCCACCGAACTGCGGAGCAGTGAGCGACGAGCACGGCGAGCGATTTCACCAGGACATTGCAACAATGGAGAAACGCTATCAGGGCAAATGGAGCCCATCAGTGCTTGCAGACTATTGCTGGACAGTGACAAGAGATGCTCCATTTAATGAATACAAGAGACAAGCCAAGAAGCACCGAGTAGACACTGAATAGGACTAAACTATGTACATAATAGTTTTTTGCCTTTTGTTTCATAATCAATTTTATTTATATAACCCTTTTGCTGATTTTTAAAGTGTTACATAAACAGGACAGGTGAAATATTATCATGTAAAGCAACCATAAACACATGAAAAGACCTAGGTTTACAATTTATGATTAAAACTCTACTATCTACACAATATACATAGACATAAAATGTAAAAACTTAAATATCATAGAAACAGTAGCCAATCAGTTGTTTTAATTGTCATATTTGAATTCAGCACATCAAAATACATAATAAATAGCACATTTTATCTCTGAAGCAGATGACTTCTCAAAAATTGTAGACCAGTGTAATTACACTAAATATCTTTTTAAGTGTTTACTATTCATAGTCAGTATCTACTTTATAATGAGGAGCAGGCATTCATAGCATATTACACAGGATAAGTTTCACACCAATAATGTCAATGATCCACAGATTTGTAGGTCATGTGTATACTATAGATCAGATTCCTTTCTGTGGTGATGCCAGAGCTGGTTATAGCTCCCTGATTATGAGGACTGGCCCTGGCAAGAGTTAGAGCAGCTAAGAGGCTTAAATAACTTTTGCCATTGGTAGAGGATCATCTCCTGACCTCTTCTAAAGCCCCTTCTCTCTTCTCCTCTGGCGGGAGTGTGGGAGTAGTTGGTGCAGGAGCTGCCTTCACCAGCTTCATGCTAGCAAGGGGTTCAGTTACACCAGAGGAAATCCCTACTATCCAACTGTGGCCAGATTCCAACCCCTTTGCACTACTGGGGCAGTGCAAAATGACCTAGGGATTTCAGCAGAGAATCTGGCCCTACAGCTTTAACTGAGTTTGTAACCAGTTACTGATATGGCTGGCCCTAAATATAGATTCTCCACAGTCCTTTCTTCAGTGGACTATGGCAGCTTGCAGTATTTTGCCCTTGCCTGTGGCATAAGATAGCACATAGCTGTCCTCCTGTAAACTGTTGTGCATACTGTTTTTTTTTAATATAGGCAAAACCTCCAAACTGTGCTTGTGGATCTGATTTGGGTGACTTTATCCATTCTCAAGTTCCCTTTGCAGTAGGATATCCTAAAGAGTACTTCTGGTGCCCCTCTGTATCTTTTCTCTTGTTGCTGTCACCTGCTAAGGCCTTATAGATTGCAGCCCAAATTTTCCTGTAATGCTCCTTGGAAATGCAGTTAGGCAACATGGATAGGTAGAGACACACACTGATGTTTGGTTTGTTGTGAAAAAAGCTAATATGTGAACAAAACTTAGCTGTGTTTATTATGACCAGGGTCCCAAACATGTGGTTTTGCTTGTAACATAAAGCCTGAGTGTCTTTTACCTCTCAGTTAAGATCCTTTTTCTGTTGCATTTTTAAAACTGCTGGTTAAATGAGAAGGAAATTAAATAATTATATACTTCTTCCCCAGTCAGAATTTTATAACTCCACAGTTAACAATAGTATTATAGGAATAAAATCCTGTTAACTGAATCTCTTGTTTGCAGCACATTCCGTAAACTGAGCAATGTATCGGGATTAAATATGTTCTTCATAAGCCTCCATCCTGCCACCAAAAGCATTTTTTAAAACCAAACATTTGTTGAACCATTTTTTTATTGTACAGCCATTTTATTGTGAACTTTAAAAATATGAAACCAGTTCTGCAGAGTTACTTTTTGTAAGTGTTTGTACAGAAGTAACTGAATTGTCTTTTATTTCTGTTGTGATTCCATGCTTTACTTCCTTGCAGTTCTTGGAAGGAGCTACAATAGAAGTAGATCAAATTCACACACACATGAGACCATTGCTCATGATGTTGGGAGATTATCGAAGCTTGACACTGAATGTTGTGAACCGTCTGACTTCTGTCACTAGACTTTTTCCAAACTCCTTTAATGACAAGTTCTGTGATCAGATGATGGTAAGTCCAATCCTTTTTTTTTTTTTTTTTAAATGTTCCTAGAAGAACTCTCCTTTTAACTGACATCCACAAAATTGAAGATTAAAAGAGCAGTTTAATAGTGATTTAATTAATAGATTGTACAAAAGGTTTCCATGCTTTACAATTCATGTATATTAATTTGTGTTTGGAAATGTTTGCATGATTAGAATTTGATGAAAACCATCATTTCTAAAGAGGCTTAGTTAAGTGAAAAGGAAAACAACAAACAACCCTTTTTCTTCTTCTAATGAAGTCAAGCTTAATTATACTGAAATCTCCTTGGACAGATTTCTCTCTAAACGTGGGGTTGCCAGGATACTGTGGTAAACATTGTCTTGGAAACTTGCTTTCCCCTTTTCAGCAGGATAACATTTCATGGGTAGGCTGGCATCTCTTTGAATGCTAAAATGATGGTGGTCTTGCCTTTATCTTTTGTATTTGGATTCCTAAAACATTTGCCTGTATCCTTTTGTCAGGGGCTCTAATACCCAGGAGATGAGTGATCATACGTGGTCGTTGATTTATATGAGTTGTACATTAAAACATGTACAAAACAATTACCAAATATGAACACCCATTCCCATTTGCCTATCAGACTTAATAAATATCTTCCCGTTCAACCCACATGCGCACTTTCATATCCATCCCTTTTTTTGAAAATTGGGGAACACATACCTTGCAGCAGGCCTTAAAGGTCAGTGGATTTGGGCTCTGTTGGATGAAGTGGTGAAGGTAGTTCCAGAGTTGAGGGCTTTTAACACCCTCAGGTGACCTCAGCTGCTGTGATACCACATGAGGAATGAATTGGCAGCCATTAGATTTTGCTATGCCTGTGTAATCCACTCCCTGTGGAAAGAACCTCTAAGAAAGGAGACCTGCTGCATTTTTCACTAGCTAAAGTTCCCTAATGGACTTCAGATGTAGCCCCATGTAGGAGTATTAGTACTCCAATCTAGAAGTGACAAAGGTATGGATAATTGTAGTAAGGTCAAAAGAAAAGCTTGCAACCTTCCAATCAAGCACAGGTTTAAAAGCTCTTTTGGCCTCTGTAGGTACCTGGTCAGTTTAGAAGCAGTTGAATGTCTTACAAGACCTGTAGGTTGCAAACCAGTGGGTCGCAAACAGCAAGCTAACCTCTCCAATCAAGGGAGCCGAACTAACTACTGACAGCTGTTTAGTTTGCTTCCCTCAAAAATCAGGCTGTACGTCCGCTTTATCTAGTATAAAATCTTGCTGTGGCTTTCATAACTGGAACTGTAAAATTAGAGTAATCATACTGATGCTGGATTTCCCCACAGCAACACCTGCGTAAATGGATGGAAGTGGTAGTAATTACACACAAAGGAGGACAGAGGAGTGATGGAAACGTAAGTTAATGGTTCCTTTTATGGGGGAGGGAGAAGCAGAAGTAAGCAATATAAACTTTTATCAAATACAGAAATCATACAACCGTAAATGTTACCATAACTGGGTATCCACTGAAGTTTTTGTTACAAGGCTGCATAAAATTACTTTTTTGAAATATTTGTGACAGATCTTAATACAGGAAGCTTTTGACTCGCATTTTAAATTGGTATTTACAGTGACTGAAATTCACCTGGCAAAGATAGTGCATGTACAAGTGTCTCAGCACTTTTGCTCTGAAGTTGAAATGGTGTGGAGAATCTTTGGTGGGATCCTGTATAGTGGGGTGAATTTCATCCAGTGTGCGCAGTTTCCTAGGCCCTAATCCTGCAGTGAGGGCTGGATGGGCAGACACCCATTGACTTCTGAGGGATCTGCCTATATGGACCAGATTACATGATCAGTGCCATAATTTCTCAATAGTCCATTTTTTTAGTAGTTCAGCTTGGTTTTATAGTTTAGTTTTCAGTTAATATGCTGGATGTTCATGTCGTATTTTGTCAGCAAATTTATACTACATATAACATTCCCCCTTCCATCTTAAATATGATTTTTGAAAGCTACATTTAAAAATTTTGTTTAATAATTAAGGTCAGTTTGTTGGTTTGTTGTGGGAAGTGATAGTTTGAAATGTGGGAATTAAGTTTCCTTGCAAACTGAAAATTGCATAGTTTAAAGGCAAAGTGTGTTCTATAATACTATACTTGTAGAAATAATTATCACATTCAGTGCTATAGTTTGTATTGTGTCTGCAGTTCTATTAGGAACTATACCAGTAATTTCTACTAGGGGTAAAGATTTATCACTTTCTCTAAACTTCCAAACTAGGAAGGAATCTGTTTTGTTTTGTTTCAGATTAGAACTAAATTGGGCTGGCTGTTTTCGTTTCAAGAAATCAGTAGATTGAAATGATTTTTTAACTACTTTTTCTCTGTCCCATCAAAAAGCTAACTTCAAATCTAAATTGGTCATCACTTCTGAAGTGAAGTTAGATATTTTGTAATCAGATTGGGTTAATTTCTTGTTTGCATTAAGACTTAAAAGTAGGCTACTGTGCATGCATGTTTGCCAAAATACAAATATTTATTAATTCCAGTGCACTGCTATGGGTTTCTATAGACTTCTATTGGGATCCATTTTTTCCCACTCCCAATGATTATAGATATAGTTGAGTCTTTTATAGTAGTTGTCTTTCAGTCCACAGTGGGGCACCACTGGAACAGTTCTTTGTCTAATTCTCTCTACATATTAGACATATTTCACTCAGCTGTGAATTCTTTTGCTTTTAATGTTTTCTGTCACAATCTTTTGTCTCTATGTATTTTTTGTGTTTTAAACACCCCCCCCCCCCCCCAAGAACAAAAAAATTGTGGTGGAGAAAAACCTATTTCAAACAAAGTTGTGAATGTTTGACACATGTTCAACATTTTCAAATAGTGTTTTTCTGACGACACATTAAAAAAGATTTGATTTAAAAAAGATAATTCAGTCTTAAATTTTACTTTTTTATTAGATGTTCATCTCAAAAGAGTCCTTAATACTACAAATATTAGTAAATTGAAGAAAATGCACTTTGACACTGATCTTCACACAGTTTACACAGCAGATGTTCTTCGTGCATCCATATATGAGATGTTTTTGTAACTTCATCTCCTAAGAGAGAGAGAAACGGGGGTGACGTTAATTAGTCAAGAGGCTCAATTGTAGCATTAATACTTGTTTCTTCTTGGGGTTAGTGGACTCCAAAATTTCACCGGTTCACATTAAAAGCAAATTTCTATTAGTGTGAAGTGGTTCTTGAAGTGCCTTGTATTATACAAACTGATTGTGAATGCTAGCTTCAGGAGGCGATCATAACTTCAGTGGAGATTTACAGCTGAGAAAAAGAAGCACATCTGCTTGCTAGGTGAGAGGATTCAAGGGTGGTTTGCGGCACTATTCCTTTAAAAAAATTTTTTTTTTAAAATGACCTTAAGCAATTTTTATCCTTCTCTCTTCATCTATAAATTGGGGTGAGGTGGTGAATAGGACTCCATGCCCTTTTTGAGCACTCTTGTTTTGATATCTGTGTTGTCATGCAGTTCTCAGAATTCTGAACACTCTGATTAGCTGACAAGACATTAATCATTTTGCCTTCTAGTAAAATACTTTACTGCAAAATTCCACAAGGCCTGCATTTTTCAAGGAAAACAAATGGCACTTGTAAACTAAAAAGGCTAAAAATCTCAGTTAAAAACTGATTTATAATGATGTAAGTTCTGCCAAGGTAAACCTCAGGTATAAAGTAAGGGAGCCAGAATTATTCAGCTTTTTTGATCCTTCATCCTTGCCACTTAAAGCAGCCCTTTTGTAGCCTAATGTAGCCCTGATTATGTGTGACCTAGCAGTAAAAAAAAAAAAAAAAAAATTGCATTCCAAGTGGAAATGAATTTTTAATTAATGGATCTGCTGCTTAAAAGCTTCATTTAAAAAAAGCTAGTCTTTCCTTACTGCATATGAAATAGATAAAGTAACTTTTTTGATTAAGCAGGTTGCAACAATTCCCCTCCTCCCCCAATCAACAATGCTGCTTAAGTGAAAATTTGAATTTTTGTTTTGGGGGAGGGCTGAAGTCCATTAAAAGAACTTGTGTAGTCTGATATTTTAAGCATTGAAGGTTTTTGTTGTCTGCGTGGGCAATACTTGTCTCTGAAGATATCTGAATATTGTTTCCACTGTCTTGTTCATCCCTAATATTTTTATTGTGCACAAGTATATGGGAAATTATATGTAAACAATGTACAAATAGAAAAAAAAAAAGATGCTTTTCCTCCCCATCCTCAGGAGAGCATTTCAGAGTGCGGGAGATGTTCGTTGTCTCCATTCTGTCAGTTTGAGGTGAGAACATAACCCTATTAAAGTCAGTTTCTGACTGCAATCTGAAGAATAGCATATACTTTTTTTACATTTTTGTTTCTTTTTTTTGTTTCTTTCTTTTTTTTTTTTTTCATGCTGTAATTTTTGTTTTGGTTCAGCCTGCCGTGGAAGGGGTAGAGGTGAGAAATTCAGTGGAGGCCCCAGGAGGTTCTTTGTTGTTGTGTTTGGTTTTTGCTGTGATATGTTAGCTGTATTGTTATGTAATGGGCAGAGTGCATTGTGCCTTTGAGTGCAGTGCTGTGACTTGTCCTATGTTTGTCTGTGGCAGAGTTGTTTTAGTAACATTGCTGTGAAGGATGTTCAGCATGTTTTGTACTAGGAAGTTTGGAGCAGAACTTTTAAGTGCTTTCCAAGGGATCTAATAATTTGAATGGATTTTATAAATTTAAGCCCCAGTCCGGCAGTGCGCTCTGTGTAGGCGGCCCCAAGGACCTGCTTGTGCAGATCAGATTACAAGATTGGGGGCCTTAATGCTTTGTATTTAAATTTAGTTTAAAAAACACCAATAATATCCCACTACAAACATGGTGCATAGTGTCTGTTAGAAATGGATTTTTTTTTCCCTCTTCATGTGGTTCCTTGAATACTATTCGTTAAGTAATACTCCCACTCTGAATAGAAAATACAGTTCATTGCCCTAGGAAAATATAAAATACATTTAAACTACACAATTTTAAAAAGAAATCCTGAAATTTGCTCAGACATTTAGAAGAATAAATATTTGATGGGAGAGCAAAGCTGTTTTTAAAAATAGCCAGCCATATGCAACATGCATCGAACAGTGATGGGAGAGTTCTTTTCTTTCATTCCTATTCTGCTGTTGTGGAATGTGTATGGGAAATTGTTTTGAGCTGCTAGTTTGGATTTTTGAAGTGTGAAGCACTCAATATATTCCCGCAATGAGTCCTCATAACTCCCCTCACCACCATTCTCATTACACACAATCTAGCTTTAATATTAAAATATCACTAAAGAAACAAAGTAAATAAATAAAATATGCCTACAAAAACATGATACCAAAATGGGGGGGAAAAATATATTTCCTCAGGACAGATTCCTTCCATGTACTGGGGTAAGTAGTTGCTGCTTATATGTTAACTCCTTGCTTTTGTTTGCCAGCTGTGCTAATATATAGATAGAAAAATGTAGTCATGGTAAGATCTGTGGTAATACGTTTGTATGTTTAGTTAGGAATTGTTAGTTTATTTTGATAATGTTTATTTTTATCTGTAGGAAATGAAGATTTGTTCAGCAATCATAAACCTATTTCATCTGATCCCAGCTGCTCCTCAGACTCTGGTTAAACCTTTGCTGGAAGTTGTGATGAAAACAGAACGGGCTATGTTGATAGAGGTAAAAGTGGAGTTTAATTTCGCTAATTGCTTCTTTTATTGCTTTTATAATACTCCCGTTTTAAGTGGGGTTTTTTTAATTGTTCCAGCCACCTGTGTAGGATTCAGAGTAGGATATGCATCCGAAGAAGTGGGTTGTAGCCCACGAAAGCTTATGCTCTAATAAATTTGTTAGTCTCTAAGGTGCCACAAGTACTCCTGTTATTTCTGTGTAGGATTATTTGATATAAAAATTGATTTGTAACAAATTATCTCATCTTTTAAGACTGATAATACTTGGTTGTTTTAAGACTTTGGGGTGGTTGTGGTTGCTAACAAATTCATTTTACACCTGTACACATGCTAACTTCCGTGCTCTATTCTTTCCCAGATAATATGAGAGGAATGGATAAATTGAATAAAGGGAAATAATTTAATTAAAACATTATGAATGTTTCAGGCGGGCAGTCCATTCAGAGAACCACTGATAAAGTTTCTGACACGTCATCCATCCCAGACTGTTGAGCTGTTCATGATGGAAGCAACTTTAAATGATCCACAGTGGAGCAGAATGTTCATGGTAATATCTGCGAACAATAGTCCAATTTTGATAAATTAGAAGTTATTCATGTACCTTTTTACCATTATTCTGACTGTGTCAGACAAAATACCGGACTTCGGTCTTGAGGACAGTTGATTTGGCACCTTTTTATGAGTATTAAATTGAGGCACAAAATTAAAATGCATTAAGTCTAAGTGGTATAAGTAAACTGAACATGTATATACAACTGTGTGATGATACAACCTTTGGTATGTTTTTTTCTTTAAAATTTATTCCTATAATGGTTGGTTGCCCTTCTCCAGAGTTTTTTAAAACACAAAGATGCGAAGCCTTTACGAGATGTCCTGGCAGCTAATCCAAATCGATTTATCACTTTACTGTTACCTGGTGGCACCCAAGCTGCTGTTAGGCCCGGATCACCAAGCACCAGCACAATGCGTCTTGATCTTCAGTTTCAGGCTATCAAGGTATTTAATTGCTGTTTTCACAAACGTTGTCATGGATAGTTCAAATCTGTTTAAAGGGACGCTGACTATAGATACACTGAGTAATGTCACATATGTATTGGTAGATTTGTAAAACAGTTCAAAAAAATTGAATTTCCCTTTCACCTGCCAGTTTACTTGTTGCATTTTACTTGGCTTAAAGAAAATAGACAGTTAGTTTGACTCTTCTGTTTCTCATTTACTAGCATAATGCTGCCAATGCTGAATAGGGATGTTTAAACTTTTAAAAAATATATCTTTCATTGGAGCTAAAAAGAAAATGAATTAATGGCATTGTTTCTATGGACAATTTTTATAGAACCATATTTAGCCCTAAATCAATCTGAAATGTGTCCCTGCATATCAAGATTGCTGTTATGGAGTGTTGTAGCTGTGTTGGTCCCAGGATATTAGAGAGACAATATGGGTGAGGGTATATCTTTTATTGGATTAACTTCTGTTGGTGAGAGAGACAAACTTTTGAGCTTACACAGAGCTCTTCTTCAGGTCTGGGAAGCATACTCAGTGTCACAGCTAAATGCAAAGTGGAACAGATTGTTTAGCATAAGTAGCTAACACATATTTCATATTTTTAGTGTCTAGCAAAGTTATAAATTTAAGCTTCAAGGCACCTTCAAGCCTGGGAGCTTTAAATGCATAACTTTGCTAAACACTAAAAATCATGGACTTAATAGAGGCACTGGATTTATGGCTTATTACAACAATCTGTAACCCACTAAACCTCCCCACAGCTTTCCCCCACCCCACTCCCTTTTCCCCGCCCCACCCCTGGTGATTGGAGAGGTGTTAATGAGCCTCTTCACCTTGAGTGGTTCCTTGAAGTATATGTGGACAACTTGTATTTGAGAGACAAGGTGAGTGAGGTAATATCTTTTATTGGACCAACTTCTGTTGGTGAGATAGACAAGCTTTCAAGTTGCACAGAGCTCTTCCCCTGGTCTGGGAAAGGTACGAAGAGTGTCAGTTAAATACAAGGTCAAACAAATAGCATATGTGCTAACTACTTATGCTAAGCTAAGGCAGAGGTTCTCAAACTGGGGGGGGCTGGAGGCACAGAATGTATTCTGGAGGGGGCATGAGAAGGCGGTCTGCCTTCAGAGCTGGGCGCCTGGCCAGCAGCCGCTGCTCTCCGCGCTGCCTTCAGAGCTGGGTGGTGGTATATGTACTTGTGTGGAAGGAGCGGAGGGGAAGGGGGCGCAAAGGACTACAGACACTGAGAAAGGGTGTGGGGGGGCACAATCAAATAAATTTGACAACCACTGTTCTAAGGGACCATTTAAGGTGAAGTGGCCCGTTAACAACTTGTTTCCCAGACCAGAAAAAGTGCTCTGCATAAGCTCGAAAGAGTCTCTTTTACCAACAGAAGTTGGTCTAATAAAAGATATTAACTAATCCACCTTGTCTCTCTGATTGCTATTATTAGATATGTCTAATAGATTTATTTGTCTTGTTTGTTTTTGACAGATCATAAGTATTATAGTTAAGAATGATGAATGTTGGTTGGCAAATCAGCATTCCTTAGTGAGTCAGTTAAGACGTGTGTGGGTAAGCGAAGCTTTTCAAGAAAGACATCGTAAGGAGAATATGGCTGCAACAAACTGGAAAGAACCGAAACTACTGGCATACTGCTTATTGAATTACTGCAAGTATGTAGAACTATTTATTGATCAAATCCTTTTTTTTCCGTTTGTGTATATCTTTTCTGTACTTTCAAAATAAAACTGCTGCATAATGCTGTGTGGAAGAAAAAACTGAAAGTTGCTCCTTCGTGCTGCTGTTAGAACCAAGACTACTTTTAGCAACTCCTGGGGTTTTTTAACTGTGCATGTTTAAAAGCAATGATGACTCCTCCACCAAGTTATCAAACAGAATAGTCTGATACCAGTTTCTCACAAGAGGTTTTAATTGTTTCCTTTTCCAGAAGGAATTATGGTGATATAGAATTGCTCTTCCAGCTGCTTCGAGCTTTTACCGGCCGTTTTCTCTGCAATATGACTTTCTTAAAGGAGTACATGGAAGAAGAAATCCCAAAAAACTATAGTATTTCCCAAAAACGGGCTCTGTTCTTCCGGTTTGTAGACTTCAATGACCCAAACTTTGGAGATGAGCTGAAAGCCAAGGTAAGTAAAGCAATTACATCAAAATAGGCTGATATTTAGGTTTAATTCTCATCTTGGGAACTAGGGCAACAAACCTTGCTTGCTTAAATGTCAAAAAGAGTTCAGTAATTGGCAGAGCCAATTATGTGAAAATACCATATACGTGGAAGACCAATAATAGATGGAGTCAGCAATTCCTCTAACTTTCAAAGTTGAGCATTTCTTAGGTTATGCCTAGGTGGCCCTGCAGTTTGGACTAAATTGCAGAGTGCACTAGCGTGCTGTGCTCTAACTCCCACGTGTGGCCAACAACGGGCGTGAACTAAAAGGTAGTTACAGCACAGCGTGGTAGTGCATTCTGTAGTCCATACCAAAAGTCCAGACTGCAGGCTGTGTAGACAAACCCTTAATCTGCCCTTTCTAGGAAGCCAATTTTTGTGTCGTCAGCCTCCCCCCCCGCCCCAAATAAAAAAAATAATCTGTCCAGGCTTTTTTACATGCAGTCTCTAAGTTTGAAAGAGAGAACTTCAAGAGGCTCTGAAGCTGCAGTGCATTGGTTTTGTCCGTAATCAGAAATAATCCAGATAGCTTTATTAAGTAATTGTTTTATTTAGAGAACTTAATAGCATAGTATTAACTTCTTCCATTCCTGGTTTGTAGGTTCTGCAGCATATCTTGAATCCTGCATTCTTGTATAGTTTTGAAAAGGCAGAAGGAGAACAACTTCTGGGACCACCCAATCCAGAAGGAGATAATCCAGAAAGTATCACCAGTGTTTTTATAACAAAGGTATCCATCCCTGCTAGCTTTAAAGAATTGAAAGGCGAAAAATAAAATAAATGTACCTAAGTTGATTGACATTTCAATCCTGATCTGAATTATTCTTGCTACTTCTGGCCAGGGCTTTCTCTAAATATAAGTGGTCAATTACACTGACTCATACAATGATTTTGAATTGTGGAGAAATATACACCAGGAGCTAGAATGAGATTACAAATACTCAAGTTACTTGTGACTTCACTAGGATTTCAACATATTTCTTTATGAATGAAGGCTTGCTGCAGTAACCCCCTGTATCACCTACCTCTTGGTAAGAAGAGTCTTTACAGACCCTTGAAGTTGTCATAGAACTGACTTGTGCCTCATTATTATACCTGACAGCAAATATAAGATAGTCACTGTTGAAGATATTTTGAAGGCAAGGTCTTCAGAAGTGCTCAGCTCCCCTTATTATAAAAATGTGCTCACTTCATTTAGTTGCCAAAGTGGGAGCTGAACTCTTATGAAAATCTGGCCTCCGTTGTGTGTGCTGAAGACTTTTGAAAACCTGGCCCTAAATGTAGATGTATGTGCATACAGTGTAATCAAAGATCATTTGGGCAATAGATGAGAAATGGACAGTTGCCCATTCCTTTGGAGAGTGCTGATAGCTGGTGATAAAAGTACATTGTTCTAAAAGTCCTCTTATCTGTTGCTGCAGATACCAACCTGTAAAAGTATTTTTCTTTTTCTCTCTCTCCGCTCCCCCCCCCCCCCTTTCCCATCTTGCTACCCCTCCACTCTTGGGAATAGGTACTTGACCCAGAAAAGCAGGCAGATATGTTGGATTCACTGAGAATTTATCTCTTGCAATTTGCAACGCTTCTTGTGGAACATGCCCCACATCACATTCATGACAATAACAAGAATCGGAACAGCAAACTACGACGCCTGATGACCTTTGCCTGGCCCTGTCTCTTGTCTAAGGCGTGTGTGGACCCAGCGTGCAAGTACAGTGGACATTTGCTTTTAGCACACATCATTGCAAAATTTGCCATACATAAGAAGATAGTGTTGCAGGTATTGTGTACAAATTTGCTCTAATATGCTAAAGGGATGCTGATAAGTACTATTTCTGGTGTATGCTTTCTTTAATCCGTTATTTTGTACTGTAATGGAGGGCCTGTCATGGAGGATGGAGATGTAGTTTTGAATAATCATTATACATGTGATAACTAAAACCATAAGAGCAGATAAGATCACCCAGGGAGCAAGTATAGAAGGAGCAGGCCAAAGACCAGCACGTTGTGGGGTATCTACAAGAAGGGAACCAGTGAAGGCAGTAGGTGAGAGAGGAGAGTCACCTGAGAAGCTCAGTGGGAAGAGGGGCTTGTTCCTGGAGGGATAACTCATTGGTTTGAACATTGGCCTGCTAAACCCAGGGTTGTGAGTTCAATCCTTGAGGGGGCCATTTAGGGAGCTGGGGCAAAAATCTGTCTGGGAATTGGTCCTGCTTTGAGCAAGGGGTTGGACTAGACCTCCTGAGGTCCCTTCCAACCCTGATATTCTATGAATGAAGGCAGCAAAAAGATCTTGAAAAATTTGAATTGGACTTAACATGGAGAAGATCATTGGTAACTTTCGGGGCAGTTTTAGAATATGAAGAGGCTAGAAGGTAACTGACGGGTATAAAGGAGAGAGATGCAGGCAATTCAAGGTAGTGGGCATAGATGACACTTTCAAAGAGTTTAGAGATGGGTGAATAAGGGAGATGAGGCAGTGAAGAAGCAGGTAATATTTAGAGATCTTAGAATCAGGGCATTAGCAGTATCATTTGAAAGAATGGTGTTTGAGAAAGAGATCAAGGGATTCGTGGGGGAGAGACTATAAGAAAACTTAACATCAGACACTGGGGAAAAACAGGATAGCAGGTAGGACAAGGGAGTGAAACTGCCGTTTATTCAAGAGAAAAGGTCTTAAAGAGCTGTATTATTCTTTAGAAGAAGAGGTTTGTACCATGTTTAAGAGGATCACTCCTTTTTTAGGTTTTTCACAGTCTTCTAAAAGCTCATGCAATGGAGGCTCGAGCAATTGTCAGGCAAGCAATGGCTATTCTAACTCCAGCTGTGCCTGCTCGAATGGAGGATGGACATCAGATGCTGACTCACTGGACACGAAAAATCATTGTAGAAGAGGGCCATACAGTTCCACAACTGGTCCATATTTTGCATTTAATAGTACAGCATTTCAAGGTATGTATACCGTGACCAACCGAACAATTGGATAAATTATCCTAGATGCCTAGGAGAAATAATACAGACTAAATAAAAATGAGTGAGATCCAAATTATATAGCAGAGAACAAATATTTAAAGGAGATGGTTCTCTATGCACATGTGCACACTACAAACGTTTAAAGCTGAAAATCTCTGCCGTTAATGTAACAATATATCTGGCCAATTCTGAAATGCCTCTGTCTCTTCTAACTTTTGCTTTTACATAGTTTCATCTTTCCCTTTTCTACTCACATGCCCTCTGCATTGCTTTTTGTTTGTTAAAGCCTCCTCCACCCATACATGGTGGTTTAAAGAGTCATGTTCCCAAAAGCACACACATGCCTGAAATACCAATTTAACTTAAGCAAAGGGTCAGCTTGGTCTTGGTCCAAAAGCACTTTTAAAATTAGCTTGCACACTGCATGAAATAGCGTAAATAGGGAGCCAACTGAAGTGCTAGTAAAACATTTGAAAGCAACACTGAAAGTGAAGTTTGGAGTAGTTCGTTTCCAAAATGAAACACTAGATAGATATGATTCTTAGGCTATGTCTGTATTACACCTTATGTCGGCATAATTTATGTCAGTTAGGGGGGTGAATAAATTACAGCCTGAGTGACATAAATTACACTGACATAAGCACCTGTGTGGACAGCGCTATGTCAGTAGGAGAGCTTCTTCCACTGACATAGCTACCGCCCCTTGCGGGAGGGGAGTAGTTAAGCCGACAGGAGAGCTCTCTCCTGTTGGCTTAGAGCAGCTACATTAGAGAACTTGCAGCAGCGCAGCTGCATTGGTGCAGCTGTACTGCTGTACACTCTCTAGTGTAGCTGTAGCCTTAGTCTGGATTACCTGTGAGTCAGGGAAGATCTGGTCAGGAATGTTTGTTTTACCAAAGTACCAGCTTCTTGTCTTAATTCTAGAGGAATGAGCATGGTATAGATATAACCAACTCTGGGCTTAAAGGCAATTAATTTACCATTCTGTTTTCTGTGTGTTAGGGAATATGTAGAATATAATTAGTTTACATGTAACATATTTATGAATCCATTTCTACAGGTTTATTACCCCGTAAGACACCATTTGGTGCAGCATATGGTTAGTGCCATGCAGAGGTTGGGTTTCACTCCCAGTGTTACCATTGAACAAAGAAAACTGGCTGTGGACCTTGCTGAAGTAGTCATCAAATGGGAATTGCAGAGAATTAAAGATCAACAGGTAGGAATAGTAACCGTCTCGGTGAACATCAAAATGTTGTCATGATTTTTTTTTTTTTTTTAATGTGTGTATCACTGATATTTCAGCCAGATTCAGATATGGATCCAAGTGCAAGTGGAGAAGGAGCAAGTTCTGCCTCATCTTCTGTTAAAAGAGGATTGTCTGTTGATTCTGGTCAAGAGGTGAAACGATTCAGGACAGCTACTGGGGCAATAAGTGCAGTAAGAAATATTCAGTTTCCTTTTGTTCTTATAACCAGCAATTTTAAGATTAAGTAACCTTAATATTCATTTTCCTTCATAATTTTGTAGCCTGCTCACTGTTAAACTAAGATTCATTCATAGTTGTGCTTTATATTATTATTTAAGCACAATTTATTATATACCATTACCCCTCTTTTATTGAGCAAAAATTGTGTGCACAGGTATTTGGACGTACTCAGTCGTTGCCAGGAGCTGATGCACTTCTTTCTAAGCCAATTGACAAGCAGCATACAGATACTGTGGTCAACTTCCTCATTAGAATTGCTTGCCAGGTACTGTCTGATTCTGAAATGCATGTACCAATGCTTCATTAGTGTTCAGAAATGCAAATAACCTTTTATTATACAGCATTATTTTCACTCTGGGATAAATGTATAAACTTTAACAATGGCTGTCTTCTGAAAAGTTTGGAAATTGGTATGAAAAGTTCATATGAAGAACATAGGGTTATGCTGATTTTTATGTAAATTTTTATTTAAAATATTCATGATCCATATCTTTGTAGTTATACTTTGAGATGTCTGTATAGCTGACAAGAGACATTTAGATGTAAAGAACTGTAATAAATTGACTTGGTTTTTGATATATAAAAATATATTTTGGAACAAAACTAGAGCAGTTATTACTTAGGTTTCTACATGCCTAAATCACATGATCAATGGGTGAGAAAACAAAGTCCTACTGACTTTCACCGAGATGTAGTCTCTTAAGTGTGACTTTGAAAATGCGACTTAGACTCCTAAGCCACTGAGATGCTTTTGAAAATGTTACCCACACAAAAATTTTAAACGTGAATAAACTAAAGAACTTTAAACTGCTCATTGACAAATTGTGAACATGACACTTTAAATTAGTCAAAATAGTTCCTGTGAATTGTCTGCTCAGCTGTATTCTTAGCAAAATACATTATAAAATATTGTTGCAACCTGACATCCCTTTGAGAATTTTTTCAGACTAGGTAAATTGGTTAACATCTTAAAAACAGTTTGTATATAAATACAATACTAGCCTTTTGAGTAATACAGTACTGTGACTGTATTGGTATAGTTACTTTAGCTAAGCCATTCCAAAACTAGACAATGATATGCTTACATAGGATGTGTAAAAAAATTAATGAGTTCTAAAGATCATGGTTATAAATGGTTGTCATTCTGCAATAATTTTGATTAATTGCTAGGTAAATGACAACTCAAACACTGCTGGATCTCCTGGAGAATTGCTGTCTCGACGCTGCGTTAACCTTTTGAAGACAGCTTTACGACCAGATATGTGGCCAAAATCAGAACTCAAACTGCAGTGGTTTGATAAACTGCTAATGACTGTGGTAAGTTACATTCCAGCCTTGTAGAGCTTTAAGATTCAATAACACAGGACATAATTGAGTACTGGCTTAATAAGATATTGAAGGTCTTTAACAATTTACCTATTTCTTGATTAGCCAGTATCCGAGAGATCTATTTTACTTATAATATGCAGCTCTTAGGTTTAGACTATATATTGAAGATAGTAGCACAATGTTGTTGTAGAGAATTTTAAATTAAATGTTGGTCCATTTAATTACTAGTTTAATCACTGTCATTACTAGAACTAATGAAATTGATTTATAGGGTTTTTTTGAGTAATTATTCTTGTCATTTTTCTTGACAAGAGGATTTAGGTAAAAGTCAACATTTGAGAATGGAAGTGCACGTTAATAAATGTTAGATTCTTTCTGTCAAGCATTTGTAGCAATGCTAGTATTGTTAGTTAAATAATTTTAGTTTCTTTGTAGAGTCATTAAAACTGATTTTTGTTCTAACGTGCAATGTAAATACTACATATGAAATCGATAGAAACAAAATAAAGGAAACAAATAAGCTTATGGATCTGTTTGCACATGCTCAACAGAGACTTATAAACGTTTGGCAACTAAAGTCGCTGAAGATTCTGTCTGTGCTGGACGTGCTCCAGCCTAGGGCTGCAGGACTGTCTCTACAACTGCCCCTCTGGGCAGCTGCGGGCCGCTGAGACACCCCGCATCAGAATTAAGAGCATGGAAATTGTTCTCAGTGCTTCCTTTGCTGGCGCCCAAGCAGGATGAAGGAGAAGGGAGGAGGCAGTCTGACTGGAATGCAGAGTGTTGAGGAATCCGGTCTGGGGATGGCGAGTAGGGAAACTGGGACAAAGGTGGTGGGGAAACGACTGGTGCAAGGAGTTGTTGGTGGTATAGACCTGAAGAAGAGCTCTTTGTAGCTCAAAAGCTTGTCTTTCTCACCGATAGAAGTTGGTCTAATAAAAGATAACACCCACCTTGTCTTAGTGAACGGTTGGCATTCTATACTTAACAGTGAAGTTTTTAATTAGGGCTGTCAATCACAGTTCATGCATGCGATTAACGTAAAACAAATTAACTAGATTTTTAAAAAGTCGTGATTAATTGCAGTTTTAATTGCACTATTAAACAATAATAGAATACCAATTTAAATTTATTAATATTTAGAATACTTACATGTATTTAATTTTTTTAATGTAACTGCACTCAAACAAAACAATGTAAAACTTTAGAGCCTACAAATCCACTCAGTCCTACTTCTTGTTGAGCCAATCGCTAAGACAAATAAGTCTGTTTACATTTACCTGCCCGCTTCTTATTTACAATATCACCTGAAAATGAGAACAAGCGTTCGAATGGCACTGTTGTAGTCAGCGCTGCAAGGTATTTACATGCCAGACATGTTAAACATTCGTATGCCATCTGGCATGTAAATACCTTGCAGCGCTGGCTACAACAGTGCCATTCGAACGCTTGTTCTCATTTTCAGGTGATATTGTAAATAAGTGGGCAGGTAAATGTAAACAGACTTATTTGTCTTAGCGATTGGCTTAATAAGAAGTAGGACTGAGTGGATTTGTAGGCTCTAAAGTTTTACATTGTTTTGTTTTTGAGTGCAGTTATGTTAAAATAAATTCTGCATTTGTAAGTTGCACTTTCACGATAAAGAGATTGCACTACAGTACTTGTATGAGGTGAATTGAAAAAAACTCTTTATCTCTTTTTGTAATTAAAATTTTATATATATATAATAGTGTGAGCACTCTACACTTTTCAATTGCAACACAGAATACAATCAATATATTTGAAAATGTAGAAAAATCGCCAAAATATTTATAATCAATTTAAATTGGTATTGTATTATTGTTTAACAGTGCAATTAAAACATCAATTAATCGCGACTATTTTTTAATCTCGTGATTAATTGCGATTATTTTTAGTAATTTGATATCCCTATTTTTAATATATTACATGGCAGTATGCCATATAATCTTACAATACTATAAACTAAGTTTTTTGTACCATACTACTGTAGTAAGTAGTATGAACTTTCTTATTGTGGTAAATATATTAGGATCACTTTTTGGTTTCCTACTGTGGAATAAAGCAGTGGCAAATCCTACTTCTCTGCAGTAGTAAATGAATTTAAGATTTTTAAAGAATATTTTTACCATGATTACTTTTTCTAAATATTGTTTGACAGAGGTTTAGATACTGTACATTACTGGTATGAAGATAGTTGCTTGGGTAATCTTATTTTTAAAAGGTAGCCACTTTAATAATTTTCTCCTCCTACCATTGGGACTGGTTTAGTTTACCTCTGTTTAAAGGTGGTTAATGCTGTTATTTCTATATACCCGTGTACATTTGGCTTTAAACCTCTGTAGTTGATGATGCTTCATCATTATTCATTACTCAAAACTCTACTTATGCTTTTCAAAAATACTGTACTACTTCACTAATGAGAACTCCCATTAAAATCCAGCACTTCAATAGCAAATATTATCCACGCTGAATAGAACAACCACAATTACTTAACCGCTATTCAGCACATCATTTTCTCTTCAGTCCTACAAATGAAACACCATAACGTATTCAGCCTTGTGTCAGAATTATCTCCCACCCACCTTTCTTGGTCTCAGTAATTCCAATGGAAATATATTTATGTGAGTGCAGGCCTTATGAGGTATTGGTGGCTGAGCAGAAATAACAACAGGACTTGGGTAAAACAAGACCGCACTTGAATATTTCTGTGAATAGAAGATGCAGAGGCTTGTACTGAGGACTAAAGCTGGGTCAAGTTTTATAGCGGTAACTTTTTTCACTGAAAAATGCAGTTTTGGGACAATTTTAGTGAATTGTTTGTTGAAACAAATAAGAGATCTTGGAACAAAGTTTTTCAACATGAATGAAGCATCTTGTTTCAATTTTTCAGACTATATTCACAAGGGGGATGTAAGCACCAAAACTGGAGGCGGAGCAAGAGAAATAGGTGGTGGTAGTAGTGGTGCCCCCTTATAACATTTAGCCCAGTGATTAGGCCACTCACCTGGGATGTGGGAGGTCCAGATTTGAATTGATGTTCCGGAGCAGGGACCTTGAACCACTATTCCTCCCCTCTTCCCCACGTGAGTGCCTAACCTCCAGGGTATTCTGGGGATGGGTGTCTCTCAATTTCTCCTGTTGAAGCTGTTCCACTTTTTATAAAATACTTAAATATTCAGTGAAGTAGACCTAGGAACCAAGTAAGTCCTCCTCCCAGATGAGGTAAGTCCTCTGACCACTGGGCTATAGAGTCATTCTCTGTTTCTGGCCCAATGATTACTCAAGTCTTTTATACAAAGATTCAACAGGAAAGGTGAGACCCCCATTTCAGAATACCCTATAGTCTGGCAGTTAGGGTACTCACTGGCAGTGGGGAGACCTGGATTCAAGTCCTTGCTCAGGAGTGGAGTCCTGGAGATTGTTACCCCTTTCCAGATAAATATAAGAATGTAGAGTAATGGTTAGGATGGCAAATTTTACTTGCATGAGCAATTGAGAGAACCAGGCCCTCTGGGACTTCCAGTTGTTGAACTGCAGTCTGTCGTAACTCCCTTCAGTGCTCTGAAGAAGAAGTCTTCCAGTTTGTCATCTCTTGCAAATCTTCTACTTGCTTATTTGTGATGCCTACAGGATAATGAGTTGGAAAAGGCAAAGCTCGCTCCATCCAGCAGCTAGTAGGCCAAAAAACAAACAGGCAGGAAGGTGGGTGGCCCTATTGCTTATATAACATGTAGATGGTAAGCTCTTTGGTACAGGGACTGTCCTTTTGTTCTGTGTTTTGCACAGCACCTAGCATTAGGGCTCCTAGGCACTACAGTAATCCAAATAATGAATAATATTCTTCTGCTTTCTATTAGGTGAAGTCATACAGCCTAATTCACTGTAACAGTGGTTATGTTTTAGGATGGGAGACAGACAGGGCTAGCAAAATCTTGTATTTTCCATTCATTAGATTAGTTTAGTTTCAGACATCCTGTTTCTGGGCTTGAAGCACCCATTTCTCATAAGCACTTCTTTTAAAAGTCCATCAGAATAAGCTGTTTTATACCTTCTCTTCAATATCTTTCTCTTTAAGGTATTTCCACAGGCAAATATAATGTAGCCCATTGTTCCAAGCAGTTTCTAGCCAGGCAAGGGTGAGAGCCACTTTCTTCGCTGCTTTCACCAATCCTGTAATGTTAAAAGTATGCAAATAGGTAGTTAGTGGCTTCCAGTGTCTCATATTTTGCAGATCTGGAAAACATGGCTAGTGTAAGAAAACAGAATTGAAACTCTTGTAAAATGGAAGCCTGGAATCATGTTGTTGTTGATTTCACACAGGTTTGATGTGAGCTAACAAGTCTAATGCTCTTTTGTTTGTTGTTTTTTTCCACTATATGTGTTCTTCTAGGAACAGCCCAATCAGGCCAACTTTGCCAACATTTGCACTGGGTTAGAGGTCCTAAGTTTCCTATTAACTGTACTGCAGTCTCCAGCTATCCTTAGCAGCTTCAAACCTCTGCAACGAGGAGTAGCTGCTTGTATGACATGTGGAAACACCAAGGTTTTGAGGGCTGTCCACAGTCTACTCTCTCGCTTAATGAGTATATTCCCTACAGAACCAAGTATGTGGTATTTTCCTCCTCCTTTTTCTTTTATCACTGCATAACTTAAGTGGTTGTGGGGGGGGGGGGGAGGGGAGCAGGGAGTCTGAATATGCTAATCTTCTGTTTTATGTGTTCTGCATTTTATGGTCCATTTTAGCTTGCACTTTCAACCTCCGCTAAAAAAAAAAAAAAAGTTGAAATAAGTAATCATGTGGAATACATCATTAGCCATTGACATAAAAACTTAATAACCTGTGGCAGTCATTACTTTGACTCAAGAAATGCCTGCTATAAATTTAATGTCTTTTGCAATTACCATTTTTTTGCTTTGAAAAATGCTGTTTTTCAGTAGTTGAACATCACTGTTTTACTAAGACAAGAAAGGGAAATCGGGTGTAAAGAGAGGCTTTAGGTAATATGGAACACTTGACAAGGATAAGTCCTGTCATAGCACTACTAAATTAATCGAGACCATCGTATTACTAGGAAAATTTTGGGGAGCATACTGGGGAGGTGATACCCAACACAGAGGCCACAGTGGTTGTATAATAGATACAGGTTTTTTTACATGCAAGTACAGAAGGTTCAGAGAGAGCCCCTTGTGCTGTTTTAATAACTATATAATATTCTAAAACTTATTTGGTTTTTATGTTGTCAACTCTGTCTCAGGTACTTCAAGTGTAGCGTCAAAATATGAAGAACTGGAATGCCTATATGCTGCAGTCGGGAAGGTTATTTATGAAGGACTTACTAATTATGAAAAAGCCACTAATGCTAATCCTTCCCAACTCTTTGGTGAGTTTCTCGTTCCTCTCATACATGTCTATAGATTGGCTCTTTAATTAGCGTGTTCTTTGTCATTAGGTTTTATTTTATTTTCTGTAAGGGGGTTGATAGCCGTGTAGATAGTGCTGTGTGCTGCCCTGGGAAATCTGGATGTAGACATGACCTTGGGATGAAGGCTGACAGCCTTGAGGAATAAGACTACAGGGCTCATTGCATTCTGTCATTTCCAAGCAGCTGGCTTGAAGATAAGTATTGAAAATGGATACTGGTGGCTGGATAGGTGTCTTAGTTACTAAGGGCATGTAGGAACGAGAAAAGGCATTTAAAGCAACAATGATGTAAAGTAAAAGCTATTGGAAATTTCAATTGGAGCTGCAAAAATCCTGCAGTTACTATTTTTGGGGCATAACATCATGGGTTTTTTAAAAAAGTGAAGTAAATACACTTAAACGTTTTTTGTCCAGTATTTTTCTTTTGAATACAAGCACCAGTTTGTTGAAAGCATCGTAATGTTAGCTGATTTAAATCACATAAGAGTCTTATTTAGAACTTGGATTCTGAATAAGTGAAGAATCTCAGATACAGTACACTCTTTTCAAAAGGTAACATTTCTGAATGTATTTTTATTAAGCACAGTTTTGAAAAGCTCAAACGCATTCCTAGTTCACTATTTATTTACATTGATTAAACTACCACGGAACTAATCTCCCTTTTGGTTCTTGTCTGAACGCTTGACTACAACTGAGATATGTTGGAACGATTAGACAGTTTGACTAGTCATACCAAGTTTGGCTCAGAATTGGTTCTGTCAATAATGCAGACTTGAAATTGCACAAGTTAGAAAAGCTTGCTGCTTTAAATGGCAAATGTCCTTCACTATCCTAGTTTGTGATCTGTGCAGACAGGTGTAATTTCACTTAGGGAATTGCCTATTTGTCAGGTGTCAGGATGTGCTGTACAACACACTAACCAAGAAAGAGACTTTTTATCATTTGTCCAGAGCACACTCCAAGGTTAGATTCTACTGTTTTCCCTGAGTCAGTCTATATCTTATCGATGCTTTATAAAAAAAGAGACTCTTAAAAGATACCAAAGTTCAGGCAAATTTGTGAGGGGCAGAAAAGGAGGGACAAAATAAGGTAAAGCTTTCAAAGCAGTCATTCTGTCTGTTAATAAAACACTGAAACGCTAAATATTGCTGTGGGTTATTTGATGAATTATGAAGATGCAGAAAAGTGGGAAATGGTTGTTACTGCCAGAATAGGGTTTCTAATCTATCTGTATACTGTGTGAGGACAGGTGTTGCTATATATCTTGTAAAATCAGCTGCCGTACATGAACACCAACATACTTCAGAGGAGCATCAATCGCTACATTTATATCCAATATATGTGCACAGGCATTGTTAACAAATATACAGTTTGAGGAGAAAAATACGTATTTGTTCTAATACAGATACTTAGGAAGTGTCTTTAATACTAAATGACAGCTCCTGCATAGCTCAAGTATGTACCCTTTTAATTGTGGTGATTTCTTATCTACTTAGTAACTGATATATGAAACTAATGACATTCTGGGAGGATTACATCTATATGTCCAACAAGCATGATGCTTTATTTTCATATTATGGGATTTAAGAACTGACACTGTTCCAAGGCATGAAAAAAGCCATTTAACAAGACAAGAGTCAACTATTAGATATATTTAGGGTATTTCTATTGCAAAACTGAGCTTCTGACTGAGTAGCAAGGAATGCTTTGAGAGAGCTAAATAGAAAAATATTGCAATTAATCTTGGTTTGCTAGCCTTTTCCATCATGTATCTACATAGATTTCCTGTCTTTGTAACAAGGCTAGCTGAATATCCAAGGTAGGACACAACTTTCCAAAAGTAGAGCACTCTGACTGTCCTTTCATAGGACAAGTAGAGAATTTAGTTTACTCAAAATAGGGCATGTTGTCCCTAGCCTCTGTTTGCCAGAAGCTGGGAATGGGCAACAGGGGATGGATCACTTGATGATTATCTGTTCTGTTAATTCCCTCTGGGGCACCTGGCATTGGCCACTGTCAGAGGACAGGATACTGGGATAGATGGACCTTTGGTCTGACCCAGTATGGCCGTTCTTATGTTCATCTGGTTACCCAAAGTATGAATGATAATTTTAGTTGTCTTTAAAGAGTTTTTATTTATATCTTAGGTACTTTAATGATTCTGAAGTCTGCATGCAGTAACAATCCAAGCTACATAGACAGACTGATTTCAGTCTTCATGCGATCCCTACAGAAGATGGTCAGGGAACATTTGAATCCACAGGCTGCATCAGGAACAGCAGAAGCAACCACAGGTAGTAATGCGGGTCAATAAAGGTTTTAAGTAATGTAATCCTATCATAATGCAGAGATTGAGTGGTTTTAGCTGCTTGTGTATTTGTTAAGGTTTTGAATTCCATAGTGCATTGAATAATTTGAAAATAATCCAATAAAAAGTAAAAAATCTTGTTGAAAGTATCGACTGGAAAAAAAATAACTTTTTGTGTTCTTAATACCTGCTGAACAACTTAATATTGAGTCAAACATCAGTTGGTTAGTAAATGTTTGAAATGCATTATATTTAAAAATTGGATTCTTCAGGAGTATAGGTTGACAGTTCTCTGCTTTCAGTGACTCTTAATTTAATAGGTGCAAGCTAATAGTAGTGAAGCAGTTGTTTGTGAAATCAATTGGTGCCCTTGTTATCTTCTTACAGTGGTGACTTTATCAGTAGATGGAGTTTTGCCTGTCATCAAATGATCCAAATCATGAGTCAATACAAAATGCAAAAATGCTGCTAAAGAAATACAGTGCTATTAAAGAACAAAATATTTCAGTTAATGATGAAGCTGCTGAGGAAAATTGTTTGGAAGAAGCACTTCCAATATTAGATTTCTAACTTGCATTCTAATTACTCAGAATAGGACCTTGTGAATTGAGACTAATCCCTGAGTAACTCATTGCAAATTATTAAATTTGGCAGATAAGCAAGTCAGGAAATTAACAGAATAAGAATACTGCATCACAAAATATTGTTTTCATTTTGACAAGTTTAGCTTCAATTATTTATACCTCATGATTTATTGGCATACTATAATATTTGTCAAAGTATTATTAAAATGAGGCCTCACCACCTCCTTTCCAACTGAATTCTTTTCACATGGACGTGACCAAAGGGGAAGGCTGTCCTGAAGAGCACTGTGGGCCATTGTTTTGGGTATGATACACAGACTGTTTTTCAAAGTGATTATAGGGGTTTGTATCCATGGTAACATTTTCTGTTGATATTTTAATAGTTCCCTAGAATTTTCCATAAAGTTGCACCCATAAAGAGGCTTTAACCATGTTATCCTTTAATTGCAGGATGAATTGATTTAAATCAAGGCCATTTAAATCACCACATGGAAAGCCTCCATTTAAATAATTGATTTAATCAACTTTTCCACTTGTATTTCAGTTATTTTCTGAAGAATTCTCATTGGTTGATATAACTATTAAAACATGTTGATTTACAACTAAATAGAACCTTTATGCTAGATTTGGTAAATCTTTTTGCTACCTAGCAAACTATATACATTTATTTAAACAAATATAGCTTAATATTTTCAGATGATTATTAATTGTACATTTTCAGTAGGTTAGAAAATGGTGAATGATATATTATTTACTAGATAATTAACTTTTTTTGTTCATGATTTATCATGCTGCATTAGGATGGTAACTGGAATTTAATTAAACACAAAACTGCATATAACATTTATTTTTTATTAAACAAAACCTGAAATGTTTTGGATATATAAACTTTTCTTATCAAAACATGTTTCACATTTACAACAAGATTATAATTAGGCCTTAACATATTTTGTGTTATATTTAGCTTTCATTTTAAAAGGTTTATTTGTAAAAATAAACATATTATAGTTTAAATAATAAAATAAAAAAAACTATACATTTAAAAAAAAATATTTTAAAAAATCATTAATTACCCACCCTGCTTGGGATGTGGGGATGTGGTAGTACTGCTGAAAAAGATCTGGGAGTTATAGAGGATCACAAATTGAATATAATTCAACAATGTGATGAAGTTGCAAAAAAAGCTAATATTCTGGGTGTGTTAATTTGAGCGTTGTATGCAAGACACTGGAGGCAATTGTCCTGCTCTCCTTGGCACTGGTGAGGGCTCAGCTGGGTACTGTGGCACCCAGAATTGGACACACTTTTGGAAAGATGTGGACAAATTGGGGAGAGTCCAGAGGAGATCAACAAAAATGATAAAAGGTTTAGAGAACTTGACCTATGAGGAAAGGTTAAAAAAACTAGACATGTCTGGAGAAAAGAAAACTGAGGGGGAACCTGATGAGTCTTCAGATATGTTAAGGGCTGTTACAAAGAGGACTGTGATCAATTGTTCTCCATGTCCACTGGAAGTAGGACAAAAAGTAATCCACTAAAGCTGCAGCAAGGGAGGTCTAGGTTACATATTAAGAAAATCTTTCTAACTATAAGGATAGTTAAAGTACTGGAGCAGGCTTCCAAGGGAGGTTCTGGAATCCCTGTCATTGGAGGCTTTTAAAGAACAGGTTGGACAAATACCTGTGAGCGATTGGTCTAGGTTTACTTAGGGTTACCATATTTGAACTTTCAAAAAAAGAGGACACTCTCTGGGGGGGGGTAGCCCCACCCCCTAGCCACTCCTTCCACTTCCCGCCCCCTACTGAACCCCCAACCCATCCAACCCCCCCTGCTCCTTGTCCCCTGATCGCCCCCTCCTGGGACCCCTGCCCGTAACCACCCCCGGGACCCCACCCCCTAACTAAGCCTCCCTTGTCCTTGTCCCCGACTGCCCCCTCCTGAGACACCCCCCCCCCAACTGCCCCCCCTAGGACTCCACTCCCTACCTGTCCCCTGACTGTTCTGACTCCTATCCACGCCCCCGCCAGATCCCCGGGACTCCCATGCCTATCCAACCGCTGCCTGTCCCCTGACTGCCCCCCGAACCCCCAACCCATCCAACCCCCCCTGCTTCCTGTCCCCTGACTGCCCCAATCCCTCTCTACACCCCTGCCCCCTGACAGCCCCCCCACAGAACCCCCGACCCATCCAACCCCCCTGTCCCCTGACTGCTCTGATCCCTCTCCACACCCCCGCCCCCTGACAGCCCCCCCATAACTCCCGACTCATCGAAACCTCTCCCTGCTCCCTGACTGCCCCCCGGGACTCCCCTTACCACCATGCCGCTCGAGCCACTGGCTCCATGTGGAGCAGGCTGCCGCGCTGCCGTGTGCATAGCCCCTCCCCCACAGAGTGCTGAGGCAGGGGGAGGGGGAGCGGGGGAGGGGCTCTGGCTGCTGGAGGCCAATGGGAGCGGCTCAATCGGGCCCAGCCACCCTATCAGCCGCGCTGCACTCTGCATGGAAGGGAGGGGGGGGAAATCCCGGACCTTTCTATCTTATTACCAATTCTTCCCGGACGGCTATTTAACGACGAAAAAGCTGGACATGTCCGGGGAAATACGGACGGATGGTAACCCTAGGTTTACTTGGTCCTACCTCAGCTCAGGGGACTGGACTAGATTACCTTTTGAGATCCTTTCCAGCCCTGCATTTCTGTGATTAGGTTACACAAGAAACACATGTTCATTGGCTTGCCTGAGAAAAGGGGTGATATTTAGCAGTTATCAGCTTCACAGATTGTTAGCAAAGTTAGAACTTGAAGGTTCTACTGTGCAGATCACACTGAAACCATTTTTTCTGGCATATGAAATGACTGATGAATAAAATTTATGCACTTCTATCCATAGCAGGTACAAGTGAACTGGTAATGCTGAGCTTGGATCTTGTGAAAACTCGTCTTGCAGTGATGAGCATGGAGATGAGGAAAAATTTTATCCAAGCTATTCTAACATCTCTCATTGAAAAATCTACTGATGCTAAAATTCTTCGTGCAGTGGTAAAAATAGTGGAAGAGTGGGTGAAAAACAATTCTCCAATGGCAGCCAATCAGGTAAATTGAAAAGTTAAATCAGGTGAAAATCCTTATTCCAATCAAAAACTAATGAAAACCTGTAACTTGCATTTTCTGTTCAGTGTTTGACAAAGGGTTCTGTAAGGACCTAAGTCTGCATATTTTTAAGTGCCGTCTATAAGTTGTGAACACTCTGGGTTCCCAAGGAAGAAATAAAGTTAAGAATGCTCAGCACATTATAGGCTAAATTTTCCCTTTCATGTGAAATAGTGCTTTGCTAAGAAAACTATGTATGTTTTTTTAAAGCCAAAGGTTCAAGTGTCCAAAAGCCAGTATTATAGGACCATGTAAAGTTGCTTCAGTTAAAGTAAGATGATGGAATATTTGTAGGTGAAGCTATATCTTACCAATTATCACTTTCCATAACATCATGCAGTGTACTTACCTACATCTTATTTTTGAAAGAATTTGGCAGTGAATAAAGTCCAAAATGTTGCGAGTTCAAGCTAAGATCCTGATTCAAGTTTTTAAGTTTACAGTCTGAAAATTTTAGACTGTTGAAAATCTTCTTTCTGTGGTGTGATGAGTACATATTTTTATGCCTATTGTGTGTGTGTGTGTGTGTGTGTGTACTGTGGGGCTTTTCTCATGCAGTGACCCAAAACCTTTTATTCTTATGTACTTCACAAGGCATAATTGCTATTGTCTTAAGTCTAGGGGGTTTTCCCGCATTGTTCTTGTTTTGTGATAGGCATGGATAGGCTCTTGAAAAGAGTGTCGTAGGGGGTGTTGATCATTGTAGCAGAGTATCTGATGTTGTGGCAGGGTCTGATGTTGCTTTGAGTTGGTGTGCCCTGGTGTGTAGGGAGCTTGCTTCTGGTGATGAGCTTGGAGAGGTTGCAGCGTTGTTTGAAGGCCAGAAGTGGGAGTTTAGGAAAGATTTGTTTCAGGATGGGGTCCCCCATCGAATATGGGTTGTAGTTGTTTGATATCCCATATGGGTTCCAGTGTCGGGTAGTAGGTGACAACTAGGGGTGTGTGTTTTATTTCTGTATTGAGGCAGGTTCTCTCGGGGTATTTGGGTGGCCCTTGCAATATGCACTAACTACTTATGCTAAACAGTCTTTTCCACATTGCATGTTGCGGTGATGCTGGGAGTTCCTTTCCCAGACCTGAAGAAGAGCTCTGTGTGGCTCAAAAGCTTGTCTCTCCCACCAACAGAAGTTGGTCCAATAAAAGATATTGCTTCTCCCACCTCGTCTCTCTAGTATGGTTCAATGGCAGCGTAACCTAAAAAAATGTTTTACACATTTCTGGACCACTGGTTGGTCACAGTATTTATAGTTCTAAGAATGTCCATACTAGGTCAGACCAGTGGTCCATGTATCCTGTTGTCCAACAGTGGCTGGTCTCGGATGCTTCAGAAAAAATTAGCAGAACAGGGCAATTTATTGAATGTTCCATCCCCTGTCATCCAGTCGCAGCTTCTGGCAGTCAGAGGTTTAGGGATACCCAGTGTATACGGTTGCATCCCTGACCATCTTGGCTAATAGCCACTGATGGACCTTTCCTCCATGAACATATAATTCTTTTTTGAACCCAGTTTCCACAGGTTGACTGGGTGGTGTGTTAATAAGTACTTCCTTATGTTTGATGTAAACCTGCTACCTATTAATGTCATTGGGTGACCCCTAGTTCTTGTGTAAGATGAAGGAGTAGATACGCTTATTCACTTTCTCTACACCATTCATGATATAGACTTCCCCCATTAGTCATCTCTTTTTTTTAATATGAACTGCCCCAATCTTTTTAATATCTCCTCATGTGGGAGCTGTTCCATACCCCTAATAATTTTTGTTGCCCTTTTCTGTACAACTTCCAGTTCTAATATCTTTCTGAGATGGGGTGATCAGAACTGCATGCAGTATTCAAGGTGCGGGTGTACCATGGATTTATATAGTGGCATTAGCTATTACACAATTAAACTTTTTTAAATCTTTTAATGATAGCTTTATTTATTTATCCATAGCTTTCATTTATATTTCCAGTGTAGTATCTATGCTAGAACTATAAATACTTTAGAGTTTTGGGTTTTTTTTTTACTTTTAGAAAGCATGACCTTGTGTTAAGCCATTTTTCAGTAGCGTAGGAGTGAAAAAAATGGTGTAGAAGATGGCTGAAATGTACTTTGAACATGCCATTTCTCCTTGTGTTTCAAGATGAATTGAGAAAATTAATCATGTCTCTTTTTAACAGACACCTACTCTCCGGGAGAAGTCCATTTTGCTAGTGAAAATGATGACCTACATTGAAAAGCGTTTTCCAGAAGACCTTGAATTAAATGCCCAGTTCTTAGACCTTGTTAACTATGTCTATAGGTAATTATAGCAATTAATCAAGTATTGCAGCTTATTGGTTCATAATTTGTACCATACATGACCTTTATAACATGCCATCCATCTTTTAGGGCTATATTAGATTTGTTGTAAAATGCACAATCAGTTCATTTCACTGAGACTGGAGTGAACATATTTACATATTCGCGTTAGATCTTCAGATACAAAATCTTTTTACAGCCCTTGCTCCAAGCAAAAAGAAAAGGGGCTGTGGCATCTTCATAGTTAATCGTGATGTAGAGATAGTATTGACTGCTATGGCAGTGTCCCTCCTTTCCCCTTTGTATGAAGCTTTTCTCCTGGAAGCTTATTGTAATGAATATTTTTCTAGTTACTTAGATAGCCACACTTGAGTCTTCTAGCCCTGTATAGAAAAACATTGACAATAATCGCCTCACCACAAGATAGGTGTGCACTTCTAGTAAGTTATAATGGCCACTAAGGAATTTTGTACTTTAAACATATGCCTTGTTTTCAGCCATTCAGAGCCAGCTAGCAGAGTAGCAGCAATTGTGCAAACCCTTAGTTGTAGACAAGGCAAACTTCAATTTGCGTCAGTGGAGCTTACCTGGGTATTTCAAGCAGAAATAACCTCCACCAGTGCAAATCAGAAATTGCCTTGTCCACAATAGAAGTGTGCACTTAGGCCTCTGCATATATGGCACCTGGCTAACAATATTGTCTACAGTGATTAGCATTGTATACACATGAACTTCTAGTTTGAGTGTAAGATGTTCTAAAAGCAGTTTGCATAACCTTCGTGGCACAGGAGTGATTCCACCACCCAAAATTCCACTTTGCTCAATCTGGACAATGGACTCAGAGAAACCATTGAAACGTTGCATTACTCATTTGAGCCCTATGGCATTAAGCTTGTAGAAAGGTTTGCTGCAGAGCTAATCCAGAGAGATAAACAGTGACCTCCATTGGACATGGTGGGTCTCTTGGCCATTGTGGTATTTGTTCTTGTGATTTGACTCCATGTGAGATGTTCTCAAGGGATTTTTGATATGTCACAGAAACTTATGCTTTTTTTGGTAGTAGACAAAGCCACACTTGACTCTCGATATTAACATCTTCCAGAAATTGGTAGAACAAAAGAAAATATCCTCTGGCTAAATAAATAGGTGACACTTTCAAACGCCTGTGTATTATCAATTGCTTATGCATTCTTCCTAGGGATGAGAATCTTTCTGGAAGCGAGCTCACTGCTAAACTTGAACCTGCATTCCTTTCGGGGCTGCGTTGTGCTCAGCCGCTCATCCGAGCCAAATTTTTTGAGGTCTTTGACAATTCCATGAAGCGTCGTGTCTATGAACGCCTACTTTATGTAACTTGTTCTCAAAACTGGGAGGCTATGGGAAACCACTTTTGGATCAAGCAGTGCATTGAGGTAGGAAAACCATTTTTTATGAGAACAGTGAATGTAATTTTAGAAATATTTGCTCCTCTTTTCCCTTATGAATGTGTAGATGTATTGTGTGTATCTTGAAAAGTGATATAGCCCTGTAAAACTCCCCATATCGAGGGTACCATTTTAGATGCTCAGAACATTTTAAAACAAGTACTAATCTTTTAAATATTGAAAAGCTGATGCCTGGGAAATCTCTGCAACCATGTTCTTGAATCCAGTTGACAGTGACTCCAGTGGCTGTATTTTAAAGCTTTAAGGCTTCAGTTTATCTGAGAAAAGCCTAGTCAGTGCTCAGAATTTCTTTAAGCAAAAAATGACTTACAAACAAAAAATGACTGGAGGAGGAATCTTTTTGACAGATTGAATCCTAAAAGACAGATCAGAATGGAGTGTCAGAACTGTTGCTGAGAGAGATTTTAAAGGGGGATTGCTGTGGTGTGAAATCTGGTTTCTGATAATCTTATCTAAAACAAAACATAAGTAAATCGCCAATTTCTTTGAAATGACCTGTATATCAAAATCTGAGTATAAAATAACCAAGCACAAAGCAGTCATTTTATTAACTTCATCAACTGAGAAAGATCAGAGCAGCTTTCAGGGTGATAAGGAACAGTGGGAATCTTCTACCTCTCTTTTTAGGTAAGCCATGTATTTTAGTGGAAAATTGTATATATTATGTAGATTGAGACACTAAATAAAAAAAATTCCATAAAAATATGATGCTTAGATGCAGAAAACTCCTGTTCCCTATGTGTCATTATGGGGTCTCTAATCTTACTGTCCTAACATATGGCAATACATTTCCTGTTAGAGCTATAATCAAATGGCAACCTCCAAAGGCACAATAACCCACCACATATCAGTGACAGAAGGTGATGAGCTGAAGATGGAAGTCCACTTTGTTCTCTAAATATGTGTGGCACCTCAGCTCTGACCTAGAAGGGTCACATCTAGCAAAGACAAGATACTCCATGCCCATTCAATCTTTGGCCCTTCTGATACTGCCAGTAGAGGTGCAGATTAATGACCAAATGTCCATGTCCCAGACTCTCACTATCCAGTTTTCTCCAACTGCTAGGTAACTTCAGTTGCTATCTTAACTTCCTTATTGACCCTTTTGTACTTGAACATATAAGCAGAGAATGTAATTGCGTTTCCTTTCTGTTGGTCTGTTCAGTCTAAATCTTTGTTCTTTTAAGGTTTGTTTGAATTTGTTCCTGTTTCAGAAACACAGGGAGGGTGGGGGATATCTCAAACACAACAACAACAACTGCTCATGAACCAGTTGGTAGAAATAATTGCTCTGATGAAAAGTAGATAAAATTCTGACTCATTCAGGCCAGCCTGACATCCAAACTCAATTTGTAAAGGGAAGTTCAAGCTGTTAAACATAGTCCCCCCGTTCACTGTTGACTTGAGAAGGACAGAGTCCTCTTATGACAAGGAAAAAAGGTGCAATACTAAATAAATCAAGGACATGTGTTCTTAAATACATCACACACAATGGGTTAAAACCTTTGCCTTGTTTTTTAATTTCTTAGCTCCTGTTGGCAGTGTGTGAAAGAAATACTACAATTGGCACAAGCTGTCAGGGAGCCATGCTTCCATCTATCACTAATGTAATCAACCTTGCAGACAGTCACGATCGGGCAGCATTTGCTATGGTAACCCATGTCAAACAAGAGCCTCGAGAAAGAGAAAACAGCGAATCCAAAGAAGAGGTAACATTTTATTTTTATTTTACAGCAGATGATGATGTCTCACCAAGCACAGTTTATGGGACACATCTTAATGCTAGTCGGAATTGCTATACAAGTGTGTAAAGTGATGTGCAGTGACTATAGCAGCACACCTGGTGTAAACGAATAATGAAGTTAAGTAGATGTACACCTCTACCCCGATATAACGTGGTCCTCAGGAGCCAAAAAAATCTCGCCGCCTTATAGGTGAGACCGCGTTATATTGGGTTCGGTCCGGTACGGCGTGCTGGACTGGACCAGCTTCCCTGGCGGTGATTTAAAGGGCCCAGTGCTCCAGCTGCTGTGGGGAGCCCCGGTCCCTTTAAATCACCGCCGCAGCTCTGGCAGTGGGGCTCGGGCGGGGATTTAAAGGGCCCGGGGCTCCCCGCTGCTTTACCGCGTTATATCCGAATTCGTGTTCTATCGGGGTAGAGGTGTAATTGTAATTACATTTTAGACAATGGTTTACTACCATTTGACTTACTAGCTCTGTGAAGCCGTGTTAATTCATCTTTTTTTAATCTTCCATCTATTCTAGATGACTGCTTTGGCCCTTTCTTTCTCCCTTAACAGTGGGAATTAAATTTTCAAATCCTAAAAAAAAAATTACAATAATAGGTAACAAGGGCTGAAATAATGAGTACCATATTTGTTTTGTATGTGTGCAGAAATGAAGTGGTGATAATTATTGAAAGTATCAGCATTATAATTGGCCTTACTTTTGTGTAGGATGTGGAGATTGACATTGAATTGGCTCCAGGAGATCAGACGAGTACACCTAAAACCAAAGAACTTTCTGAGAAAGACATAGGCAACCAGCTACACATGTTGACCAACAGACATGACAAGTTTCTTGACTCTCTTCGAGAAGTGAAGGTTGGTACAGGTTATTGGTCGCATAGCATGAAAACCTTTGCTGAAATATTGAAATCTCAAAACTGATGCACACAAATGAATTCTTTTGTTTCTTTGGTTCCACTGTTCATTTTATTTTATGCTAATACTGTATATTTCATAAGCCTTTTGAAAACTAGAGCCTACCTACTTTTACATTTGGCTTTCTCCTGGTCCTCTCCCCCAGCATCTAACTCCATCCTACACCTATTCCATCATATTTCTCTCCTCCATTTGGAAAAAAAATCATCTTCACTTTGCACAAGTTCTGAAAACAATAGGGCTCAGAGATTCAAGAGGTGTAATCTTTGCAGCCTGTTTTACCTGGTCCTATCGCATTGCTAATATATTTGATGTCACTTTCATGGCTGCCAGTGCTGCTCCTGTGGTACTTGTGGTGCTGATTGCTCTCGCCACCTCAACAGTCTTGAACTTTTGCAAGCAATAGTAAGGTCCTGATTAACCTCCAAAATCCTGAGGTTAACCAAGCTGAGTGAGTGTCTTCATTAAGGAATACAGTGAGAACTGCTTAGTTATACTGACAATTTGAAAAGTTGCTAATTGTTTTTCCAGTTACTTTTGTCACTGGAAATTATATACTATCATGCTGGTACTAAGTCTTAAGGGCCAAATGTGGGTAAACACAGAGCATCTGGAAAACCCTGCCTTTGAGTGGGTGAAATCAGGTGATTGGGTTCCTAACTTCAGTACACATAAATTAAGGTTTTGCCAGATACACCTATTGCATTTAGAATTGAACTAAATATCTGTTGCATTTAGATAAGAAAACTGCTGCCCCGAATACACAAGACAGGATTAAATCAATTAGTAAAGCATGGTAACAGATTATAAACAGCATTGTTTTTAATAATTCATAAGAAGCTAATTGTTAGATGAGCGCTATTTTGTGATCCTCTGAAAACATCAGTAGATCTAGCCAATTAGCCTGCTTGTTTTGTCTTACCACCAAATGTCAGCAACCCTATTAGTCACCTTTTCTTTTCTCTTCCTTGAGAGCGTCTTACTTTTTTTATTTGTAGCTATTATAGTCGTGAGTTGTTGTCTTAATAAACATGGAAATATGATAACATTTATTTCACAGTAGTTTTCTCTTTCCACCTAAGGGAAATTTTTCAAAATTGTATTGGTTATGGAACACTTGGGAAAACAAGTAATGTAACTGCTTGCACACATCTTGGGGAAGCTTAGCTGCTGGACTGTATCATACAGTAACTCTTCCATGGTGCAAATTCATTGAAAGGTCTTTTTTTTTTTCTTTACATCCCTAATTGTTTCTCTTTATTTCTAGACTGGAGCGTTATTAAGTGCCTTTGTTCAGTTGTGTCATATCTCTACACCGTTAGCAGAGAAAACTTGGATCCAACTTTTCTCCCGATTATGGAAAATCTTATCTGATAGACAGCAGCATGTGAGAATCATTTTTGTGTCTTTTTTGGTATTAGATTGTAATTTTCTGCCATAATTACTTGTTCCCTCACTTTAAAAATAATCCATTTCTAGTGTTTCCTCCAGCTATATGTCTTAATACTGGTTGCTTTTGAAAGAAATTGGCCCCTTCAGATTTCAAAGGGAATTAATCTTTTTATGTTTTAACTACTGTATGAAAATTCCCTGATCTGTATGGTATTAGTAAGACTTTAAATATGACCTAAGTGTTGGAATAGTCTGAATGAAATCACTGTTTCTGTTGTTTTAATTCCAGGCTCTTGCAGGTGAAATAAGCCCTTTCTTATGCAGTGGTAGCCACCAAGTGCAGCGAGACTGCCAGCCGAGTGCACTAAACTGTTTTGTGGAAGCAATGTCACAGTGTGTTCCTCCCATTCCCATTAGGCCCTGTGTGCTTAAGTACTTGGGTAAAACTCACAACCTGTGGTTCCGTTCCACATTGATGCTGGAACATCAAGCCTTTGAAAAAGGATTGAGTCTTCAGATTAAACCTAAACAGACAACCGAATTTTATGAGCAGGAAAGCATAACCCCTCCTCAACAGGTAAGGAATAACACTAATTAAATTATGATAGCCTACTAAAGGCAGAGAAGACCTAGGGTGACCATAACCAGCTACTCAAAGTTAAACATGAAAGTATCTGTCCACACTGGCTGCTAAAGTGTGTAGATATCATGCTAATTACCATAAAAAGACCTAAGATGCTAGTGGAGACAAGACAGGTCAACACATGAGCAAGTTGTGAGAGAAGCTGAACTGTAATATGGTGCATTGTTAATTTTTTATATATCCGGTGATAACGGACCACTTACTTCCTGGGTTTTCAAAGAGTGATCATACAGTGGAGGTCTAGACATAAAATTTAAAAATGTCATATTTAGAACTTAATTGTTATTTTCATGTCTTTCTTACCGTATGTTGTGTGGTTTTTATCATATGCTTTACTTTAAAATACGCCAACTAACATGCTTTAATGTGTAAGGCATTTACTTAATAAAAAAATTGATCATAAAAAAATTACAGCAACATTTTGACCTTAGAAGAATGTGCTTGGTTATTTGCTATGTTTTTTAGGAAATACTGGATTCCCTAGCTGAGCTTTACTCTCTGTTACAAGAGGAGGATATGTGGGCTGGACTATGGCAAAAGCGCTGTAAATTTCCAGAGACAGCAACTGCTATTGCTTATGAACAACATGGCTTTTTTGAACAGGTAATATTTGCACAATATAAGCACATTATTAAACTTTGCTTTATATAGATTAACTATCAGTATAAGCATACTAAAAGCCCACAAAATGTGTACTTTGTTATTAATAAGAACAAATAGAAAATTCATTTGAGTTGAGGATAATGTCTCAAATAAAACTACTTCTGTATGAAGTATTAGTTTAAGACTCCATGGTACGTTGATAAGATATGTTTGAATATAGCCAAAACTAGTTTCCTGCAGTAATCATTAATTTGACTAAGAAGCATATGTAAATAAGAAAATAAGTTAACCATCCTAATTTATTATAGGGTCTGATAATAGAGGTATTTAAAGAGTTTTTAAATCATGTATGTCTCTTCAAAAAAAAATCTTAATGAAATGCAATCAGATGTATGTTTAGAGCAGATATCAATCTAAAATGAAGTGCTTTCTTTCTTTCTTTATTTTTTTTAAAGGCACAAGAAACATACGAAAAAGCAATGGAAAAAGCCAAAAAGGAACATGAACGAAATAATGCCTCCCCTGCTATCTTCCCTGAGTATCAACTCTGGGAAGACCATTGGATTCGGTAAGATTTTAAAATTGGAGCAGAACGATGTTGTTACAAAGCAAGATAAAAGAAGTACTCTAGTAGTTTAAAACATCGATTACTAAAATAAACTAAGCCCAGCACATTTAAGATACAGAGCAACTTAGGGGAATAAAATATTATATTGCTACTCCTTTAACAGACTTCAGAACGGCTATACGTAAATCATTGCAAAAGTATAATTTGCTGTTTGTGGAAACAGATTTCACATGGAATTTAATATATTGGGATCTGGGTCACATGAAAGTGCAGTTCCCCCTCTTCATACACTTCTATATTATTGTTTTTGTTTGTTTTTAATCCTGCAGTTTATTTACAACTATTGCAATGCCTTCTAAGCATTTTTCAAACATTCATGAATGCAGATGCTCTCCTGATATGAAATGCTTAAAGTAACTTTCAAATAACTCTTGCTAACACAGTGTTTTCATTTTCATAGTTGCTCAAAAGAGTTGAACCAGTGGGAACCTTTGACAGAGTATGGCCAGTCAAAGGGCCATATAAATCCCTATCTGGTACTCGAATGTGCATGGAGAGTCTCAAACTGGACTGCTATGAAGGAGGCACTGGTGCAGGTGAATATTTTTGAGAATGTGCAGAGAACTTTTTGTTTCATTGTTCATTGTGCTGATTGTGTTTCTTCAAAGTCAGCATTACAACTCATTTCACAGAAGCAGTAAACTCCTCTTTGGGGATTTTCTTCTGTGTAGTAGACAGCTGGGTATTTTGGCAACCAGAGCATATTGTTTCAACAGACTAACTTGGGTCTTTCCTTTTTATTTCCCCCCCGTCTTTCTGTCTCTTTACAAAGCTTTCTTATAATTCAGAATTGATATTTCATAACAGGGTAGCAATCACCAGGGTGGGTGAAGGTTGGGACATAGTGTCAAATTATTAAAAAGCACCAAGTGGCTGACTGGTGAACATGCTGGTGCCAGTAGTGATTTATGGGGAAGCTTGCAGAAGCATTTACAGTGCTGCATAAAAAACATATCTGGGGGGGGGAAAAACCCCTAAACATCAAACCAAAACTTGTGGGTTTGTGTGATGTAAGATAGGGATGGGGAAAATAGATATTTGTCTATCCCTTTATGGTTTGTTCTGGGAAATGAGGGATGGTGATATGAAAATCAAACTGTTGTACCTTCTGTGGATGGATAGATTGTAACTAAACTCCCAGTTTTTAAATGGAAAAGCCCTCTGTCTGCAGTGTTAATGTAAGTTTAGATGCTTTGATTTTAAGTGATAGAGCATGACCACACCAGGCCCTTTCCTTCAGTGTCTTATAATTAACATTACTGCTTCCACAACCATTTACTATGTATAGTTTTGCAAGGCTGTTAGGGTGTGCAAAGGCCCAGATTGACACCTACATAGGAAAACCTGCATACACCAGGAAACTGTCTGGATAAATTTTGGTTTCCCTTAATCGACCCTTTGTAGGCAGTGGGATGCTTACTTCCATGTGTTCTGATATTCCAAGATTGTCAGGGACATAGTTAAATTCTAGGATATACAGGGAGGGCTTGAGTTTTTGTATTGCCAGTCTTCATTCTGCTAAAATATGAGATTGTGGAGTGGAAAATGAGATCATGGAAAGTAAGCATCCCCTAGTTTTACCTGGACTTGCCTCCTTCCCACAACCGTGGAGCTCCAGCCCTGTGGAGTTATGGTGCAAGGTTTTTGGGGAAATAGGGAGTATGCCACAGAACTGCAGTATTCTTTCCCCCACCCAGATCCACCCTGTTAAACTTACAGCAGTAGAATTCAAAAGCAACCTCAGGGCATAATGCTGAAAACCTAAAACGTTGATATATTTTAGTGTAGACCACATTGTTTCAAATAAAACTGCATTAATTATTAGTAATGCACAAGCTACTTCAACAAAAGTAACATGTCTCTCCCTCTGCCTCCATTTGTCATTAATATGCTGGTAGGTAGGTTTGGCAGACTCGTACTAGGTCTATGAAAGAGAGAACTGAGTAAGACGCACATGAAATTTTATTTGCTAGGTTTAAATACTGAATGCCTGAGATTTGGAGTGTACTTGTTGTTGTCACAGGCTGTTGATAGTGCCAGCAGATATTATTTTAGTGAAACAAGTATTGCAAACTGAGGCTGCAGGCTGTTTATATGCTGTGATTGACATATTGCAATTACATGCTTGGCAAATACCTGTTCTAATTTTTCTTAAATTTTATTGCTCTGCTCTGCAATGGCTTTCAGAAGAGATATTTATACAGTGTGACCTATTGGAGGAGGACTGCTTCCCGTGTTAATAGTCTTCCACTTTCTGGTCAAATTATAAAAGACCTCTGAAGTAACTGTTGGGTTTCTCCTTTTATTTGGCCTTTTTTTTTAATCTACTTAATTTTATTTCAGAATGAGTCTCAAATATTGCTTTTTACAGCAAATCCACTAAACTTTAAAACTGCATTTTAAATAACCATATTATAGGCAGGGCCGCTAGCACCACCTATTATTAAGGTTGCCTGACACTTCCCATTATAAGACCCTGTTTTCAGTTGTTTATAACTTTGCCAGTCTTTAACCATTTAGGGTATAATTTTCCATGCTGGATGTCTGCCACAGGGTGATTTTTAATTTCCTCCTAAAAAGGTTCAGCTGTTTCTGAGACCGGGGCTAGGGGAAAAAATACATTGTTTTGCCCGTGTTAAATGTTTGAGACATCTTCTTTGAAATGGTCTACTATCCCCATACTTTGGAACAGGGACTTCAAATTTGACAGGGAGTGCCCTTCGTGTCAGGGATGTGCCTTTTGCCATCCTTGTAAAAATCCGTCCAAATGTGGCCAAGTTATATTGCAGTTTGCATGTGCTTCGTAGAGAATTGCTAGTGCCTTACAGCTAAAATATCTGAAGATTCCATGCTCACTGAGTAGGCCCGAACCTCTCCCAGATCCTAGCACTGGCCCGACTGCACATGTGCCATCCCCTGATCGTAACTGAGCTACTTCAGCCCAGGGCTACAGGAATGAAGATGATTGTCCCTCTAATGCAGTGATACTCAGACTGAGGCTCGCAAGCTGCAAGTGGCTCTTTAATGCGTCTCCTGCAGCTCTTTGCAGCACATATTAAGAGTGTGTGATTTAATTATTAACCAATCAGGAAGGGTTTACTATATTATTAACCAATTGCAGTTGATAAAATAATAATAATTGGTCAGTCATTTTGCTGTGAGAATTTTATTTTATATATATTAAAAATTAAATTAAATACAAAATAAAATAAAAATCTCACAGCAAAATGACTAAGTATTATGTATGTATGTATGTATTTATTTTTATATAAGGCTTTTTTGGGTAATGTTGATCGCTAATTTGGCTCCTGAACCAGTGAGGTCTGAGTATCGCTGCTCCCATCTACTCTGGGCTGGAGTGGGGTTGGGCACTGGAACGGAGAGCAGGGAGCCTATCCTGTGCTCTCAGTGAACCCCCTGCTGGCACCCAGACAGCATGAAGGAGAAAGCCATCTGATTCAAATGCAGAGGGGACAAAAGCCAGGCCAAGGGATGTGTGTCAAAGTAGTATATATTAGCACAAGGAGTCTGGTAAGACTGGGACTGGATGGGCACGGAGGACAGGACTCGGAGTCATGGGTAGATGAGGAAGATGGGGAAATGTCACAGGGGGAGAGTGGGAGCCATTTGGCTGGGGAGGATAATGAGATTTGAATGAGGAGCTGTGGGGATGGGGGAAGACCTGGGACTGGCTGGACAAGAAGACTGTGACTACGAACCAGTGTGGTGGGGAATGGGTGTATCGGCAACTGATCTGGCAAGGAGCTAGGATATTGGGGGAGAACTTGGACTATCTGAGCAAAGAGACTGGGACAAGGAGCTAGGGGCCAGGGGAGAGACTGAGTTTTGATGAGAGGTCTGGGGAGCCAGTGGGGGTGAGAGGAGAGAAAGAATGGATGAGGAGCTTGGAAGGGTGAACTGGACTGGCTGGGCAAGCAGACGAGGCAAGGAGTTGAGGTGGGAAGGGGGTAATAGTTGGGTGGGGAAAGAAGCAGAATGCCTGAACAATTTTTTTCAGATTATTTAAATCATCCCTATTCCGAGACTTGTAATTTTTGTCCTGGAAGTAATTATCACCAGTTGACAAACTTCTGGTAATAGTAACCTGGGGTAGAAAGCAGGTTATGACTTCGTCGAGTTAGTATTACTGATGTGAGCTACTGTAATGAGCTCATCTTATACCTTTCGGATGTCACTGCAGATAAGCTTCAAAATGTCTGATGTGCCAAGATTTTTAAATCAAACAAGTCTTCAGACTGTAGGTTCAAAATGTGTTTAATGCATTGGAGATAACAGGTTTTGAATCAGCTCTTGTAGTTTAATGTGAGGCTTATTTTAAATATGTGACCTTTAGAAGCCTACAGTACATATATACTACCTCCTCCCCTCAGATGTTCTAAATTCATTAAGTGGCACAGATACTGTGTTTCTTTGTTTGGAGACAAGGAACCAGATATGTAAGGAGAGTGCAGTGGTCTTATTTTTCACTTAGTAATTTGTAAAATGTTTGGTTTGCAGCTGCCTGCTATTGACCTTCCTGATTCATTAGAGTTCATTATTGTGTTCTGGTTAGAATCCATTTTGCTGAACAACATGCACTTGAAGACCACTTAACCTTCCTCTAGTCCTTTTCTAGGTTCCACTCAAGAGATTATGTGGTCTTTGCTATCCATATGCTTGATTAATGAATACTTTGTAAAGTTTTGACTGTTGTAGAGCAGTCAAAAAGCAGGAGGCATGTTGTATATAGCAAACATATTTAAAGAAGTGTTGTTTTTTCAAGGCATTCAGAAGTTGGCAATATAGATTTTGACCGATTTTTATACAGCTAAATGGCTACTAGACATTATTTTTTTTAAAAGTGACTCCTCTGTGAAGAAATAGTGCAAAAGTAGGTAGATACTTTCACTTGAGAGAAAACTTTGAGGAATTTTTAAATACTCTTTGTGTCCTAATATAAAAAGTGAAGTACATTGAAGCATGTACAAGAAATCACCCTTATTAGGCAACCTCTGGTTTTAAAGCTACATCCCTAAGGCTCCTAGTATATGCCAAATGTCACCTTTATTAAGAGTCCATCTGTGTTATGCAACAGATGGGTGTAGTTCCTTGTAAGGTTACTTAAAAACTTCAGCATATACAGACTTAAACCACTTGGAAAGAATTACAGAATTGATGTGGCTACAAGTACATTTTTCTGGTATATTTGTACACATGCATTTCTGTAATAATTATTGAATCCTTTTTACTTTGAATTTGAAATACTGTTCATATATTTTATAAAAGTAAGTTGAAAGCCTTTTCGTTTTGAGAAAAAGACAATTCTTTAATGGCAAGCAGATTTGTTTCGCTTAGGACTTTGTTGGTGTGGGACATTAAGCCAGATATTGAACCCAGATCATCAAGGTGAGAGGCTAGTGCATTAAGTCATGAATTGAAAGGAGTTTGCTGGTCTGCATCACACAGTCACAATTTAGTGTGACTTGATTGTTTCTCTTTGCATAAAAGACAGGACAGGAATAGCAAACCTTATTGCATTTCAAGATTCAGTGGTGTTGGGAGAGCCCCATAGAAGCTTGCACAGCACCTTCTTATCCCATATATGGATTTAGAAAAGCAATTAGTCCCTCACTTACATAAATAGAAACAAGCTGGGTGAGGTAATATCTTTTATTGAACTAACTTCTGATAGTGAGAGAGACAAGCTTTCAAGCTTGGACAAGAAGACCTGTGTGTAAGCTTGAAAGCTTGTCTCTCTCACCAACAGAAGTTAGTTCAATAAAAGATATTACCTCACCTGCCTTGTCTCTATTATCTTGGGACTAACACTACTACAGCAATACTTAAATAAATACTAATTTTGAAAAATCTGTTCAGTTTCTGAAACCAGCACACTAACCAGAAACTATTTACTATCTGCAAATAGTTCATGCACCTAGTGACTTTATTTCTCTAAATGTCCAAATATTTGCAAAAAATGAGCCTGTTTCTTCAAGTTGCTGAATATCCTTAACTTCAGTTGACTTCAGTATTTTGCAGGAGCAGTTTCCTGTATCCCAAAACCCTCCTTCATGGTGACTGTTTGTTTATTCTTGCATGATAAATACACTGCATTATATGTTTCTTAATATATACAAAATTTATCTGAATTCTACATCAATTTTTGGGAAAAAATACAGTTTCTCAAGGTTTTTTTTAATGTAGAACATCTGTTAATTCTTCAATAATTCTTTTTCCTCACTCAGACGTAGAAGAGGGAGATGCAATAAGTATGTATTACTTCAGGGGCTAAGAGTGAAAATTGTAAAGATTACTTTATGAATGAAGTACTGTGTTTGTCCTTTGATAGGACCCAAAATTGAGCTGGTCAGGCTGTATCAGTGTTAGAAATTGAAATTTCTGATGTTAACACTACTGATGACTAGAATTGAATATTTGGCTTAACTAGCAGTTTTGTCACTTAGTGATTAAACAGTTATCTGTCCAAAAAGAGCAGATTATAGGTTTTCAATATATAATTTTAATTTATATTAGTTTTTTGTTTCTATTTTTAAATCAATAATGTATTCTGTCCTATTCAAGTATGCGTAAGTTCTTGAATAATTACACAGAACTTTTAAGAACACTTTTGTGGTAAGCTTTCTACAGCCGCAAAATTAAAGAAAATGTTGTACAGTAGATTTTAAGTCTTGAGTTGTAGCTGAATGAATTGATCATGTCTGACAGGTTCTACTTCTGATGGCTTTCAGTTTAAGTAGAAGTGACAACCACCAGCAACTGCAGATATGTTTTAGCTGGAGTTGTGTGAATGAGATATTTTCAGTAATGGGGCATTTACTAATGGACTAAAGAGAACATACTGAAGCTATAAATTGAGCTTCTGTGGCTTTAGACAGATCCATGTAATGGTGTCAGGAAACATGTATTCATAAATAGCTGGATGTGAAAGAATAATTACTTCTCTGCTGATAGACTTACTGGTTTCATTTTATTGATACTCTTTTATGCTGATGTTACTGAATCTGACTTTGAACAGCTTATATTAAATGTATTATTTTATGCAATTTAACTCTTGATCCATAGGGAGCGATCAGAAAAGATGGCAGCTATATATCAGTTTTCCTAAATCTTTGTGAAACCGTTTTAATAATCTACCTATTAAAGTTGAGGTATTAAAATAACAAGTGGCCCTTGATATAGGACCCAAGACTCATTTCCATTTGCTCACATTGCCATTGTGTTTAATGATCCAGTGTATCATGTAATAAAAAAAAAAAAAAAGATGATTTTCATTCTATAAGTGTAGGGTTGCTACCTGACGGTTTCTCTTTACAAGCTCAGGCTTAAAAGCTAGTTGAGGATAAACTGAAGCAAGATTTAAAGTAATTGATACCTTACTTTAACAAATGAAAGTGATTCCTTTGATATTTTTAAGCTAATGAAAATAGAACAAAGCCAACATAGCTGGAATTTCTATGCAGCACATGAATACAAAGCGGGGCTGCACTGGGAGAATTGAGTGCTCATGGTATACAGAATCAGGCCTTTACTCTCTGCTCTGAATGCTAATGAGTGTTTGCAAATATTTGTGAGCTAATTTAAATGTACACTCTTTATTTAGTCAGATCTTCTCAAATGTATGCAATAATCAACCTTTCAGTACATTTGTTGCAAAACATTTACATACTGTGGCTAAATTGTGCTTTGATTCTTCTAGTTGTCATATTTCTGCCACTCCTGTGTTTCAGGAAGTCTCTGAAAATAGCTTAAAATTTATTCCGCGATCATTTTAAGTAACAGTCACTTTTTGACAGAGTCCCTGTATGCAGATACTGTTTTGACATAAACATATAATTAGTGCTAGATCGTTTTAAAAAAAATTCATTAACTTATTCTCCTAAAAACTTAATGATGTACAGGACAGCTAGGCAGTCTAGTATCTGTGCAATATGTTGACATGTAAAGTCAATTTATGTTGCTGAGAAGACATGAATATCAACAGGCGAACAGAAAATCCCACAGATTAGAGATTTTAGTTTCAGGAAATACTATTTAAAGCATTCTCTTTCAGAAACTGGAATTTCTAGAAATTAGTCCATTTAAAAAAAAAAATCAAGTTTAAAAATCAAGTCGTATGTCCATTTAAGGTTTCTTTTTGCTTTCAGATTTTCTTGTGTTTATGCAAAAGAGGTGTTTCGTAGCTAATTTTCTGTTTTACCATTAGGTGGAGCTGAGTTGTCCAAAAGAGATGGCATGGAAAGTCAACATGTACAGAGGATATCTAGCAATCTGCCATCCTGAAGAACAGCAGCTTAACTTCATTGAGCGCTTGGTAGAAATGGCCAGCAGTTTAGCCATTCGCGAATGGCGAAGGCTTCCTCATGTAGTGTCACATGTTCACACTCCCCTTCTGCAGGTGAGATCAAGAACAGCCGTACTGGGTCAGACCAATGGTTCATCTAGTCCAGTATCCTGTCTTCTGACAGTGGCCAATGCCAGGTGCTTCAGAGGGAATGAATAGAACATGCAATCATTGAGTGATCCATCCCCTGTTCTCCACTCCCAGCTTCTGGCAGTCAGAGGCCAGGGACACGAGGAGCCAGGGGTTGCATCCCTGACCATATTGGCTAATATCCATTGATGGACCTGTTCTCCATGAACATATCTTATATTTTTTTGAACCTCGGTGAGGTTTTTGCCATCACATCATCTCCCTGGCAACAAGTTCCATTGGTTGACTGTGCATTGTGTGAAGTACTTTTGTTTGTTTTATCATTGGGTGACCCTGGTTCTTGTGTTATGTGAAGGAGTAAATACATTCTTAGTTCACTTTCTCCACACCATTCATGATTTTATAGACCTGAATTATATCTCTTCCCCTCCCTGCCCTTTGTAACCTCTTTTTGAAGCTGATTGGTCCCAGGCTTTTTAGTCTCTCTTCTTATGGAAACTGTTCCTTCTTCGAGTAGTGTCCCCGTGTGTGCTTCGCTGTAGGTGTTTGCATCCCTGCGCTGCTGATTGGAGAACTTTGGTAGTAGTGTCTGTTAGGCCCGCACACACGTTGTCTCTCCTTGTGCTTTGCCACAAGGAGGCTAGCCCGGGCATCCTCTGTTCCTTCTGAACCGCCCCTGGTTAGAGACGGAGCCCTTAGCTGTCCGTTAGCGGATCATTAACTCTACTTTTCACTCGTTAATCTTTAGCTTTTAGAAACCCGTAGCCTTTTTTTGACTTTTATTTGGCTGTCTTAAAAAACAAAACAAAAACACAATAAAATGAAGAAAGAAAACACTTTGTTCTTGTGTCAACCTCGGGTGGGGGAGAGACACCTGGACAAGGGTATGCCCAGCTCTCCAGGTTTCAAGAAATGTCGCACTTGCAGCGCGGTGATTCTGGTCGCGGACAAGCACTCCCAGTGCATTCACTGCCTCAGCGATGGCCATATCCAATAAAAGTGTCCCCTCTGCCAGCAGCTGCGACCGAGATCCGGTAAGGAATCTCTGCCAGAAAATCCTCTTCATGGATGTGACTTTCCGACCCCATTCGTCCAGTGGGCGTGAGTCTTCCCCTCAACCTTCGACTTTGAAGAATAGTGGTTTGAAGAAACGGTCTGGGACTCCTCTCACAAGTCAAAAAAGAGAGCGGGAGGTTCCCTCAGCTGAGCGGTTTCAGGGATAGCTGAAAGCGATCATCATCTCGCTCGATATCCTCGGCATTCCCGGCACCGAGATTGTCCTGCACCTATGTCTTACAGTTTCAAATAGCCAATAACGAGGCGCTCACGGTGAAATATGACTACACAAATTACAATAAATTACAAGATTTTATTGATAAACTGACGGAGAGCTCCCGGAATTCCTTCAAGGCCATTATTCAAGAAGGGCAACTGGTTGCAAAAAACCTCTCGGGTTTTCCGAAGGAGGTGAAGACTACGGTGGAGGACCTCTCCTTTGAGGAGTGAAGCTCTTCGCTGAGAAGACCGATGCCTCTCTCCACTTCTTGAAGGATTCCAGGGCTGTTCTCAGGTCACTGGGAATTTACGCACTTGGGCAAAAGAGTCACTTTAGCTCTCAATAACAAGAAAGGCCTGGTTCATCCCAGTGCCCATCACAACAGAACTATGAGCCCCAGAAGAAAAAAGGTAAGTTCTTGAAACGAAAGCCTTCAGGTTCCCAGCCATTGACCCAACCACCTGCCCCTAAGCATCACTTTTGATGGGCAGATCGAGGTGCCACGAGACCACTCTCCACTACTACCTGTGACCATGCACCCATTTGGCCACCGTTTGGCAGTGTTCCACAGTGCGTGGGAGCACATATCAGATAGATGGGTCCTAGAGATCGTCAGATCTGGATATTCCATCCATTTCACCTCCCTATCCCCTCCAAAACACCCTTCTCCGTCCCTCTTCAGGGTCCCTTCTCATGTGTCTACTGTGGCAGGGGATAGATTGACTGCTGCAGTTAGGAGCCATAGAACCAGTACCTCAACATCTACAAGGGAAAAGGTTCTACTTTTGTTACTTCCTAATATCCAAAAGGAAGGGTGGTTGGAGACCCATCCTGGACCTCAGAACTCTCAACAAGTTCATCAAAGCTCAGAAGTTCAAGATGGTCACCCTAGTGACAATCATTCCATCACAGGAACAGGCAGACTGGTTTTCGGCCCTCGACCTGAAAGATGCCTACTTTCACGTCTCACTACTGGCTCACAGACATTTCATCAGGTTCACTCTGGGGCACTACCAATACAGGGTTCTCCCTTTTGGACTTCCATTGGCCCTGAGAGTATTTTCAAAATTCTCTCAGTGATGTCTGCCCATCTACAATCTAAGGGATAATGATCTACCCTTATCTGGACAATTGTCTCCTCAGAGCCTGGTTGCTTCAGTAGGCTCGTCCAGCCACCCAAGACATCATAAGCTTGTTCACAGAGCTGAGCCTGCAGATCAGTTCCCAGAAGTCGACCCTCACACCAGTGCAACTCCTAAAATTCATAAATGCGCTACAGGCCAAAGCCTTCCTACCTCAGGACAGGTTTCTATCCCTGGTAGACAAGGGCCAGCCAGAATCTGCCTCCAGCTTCTGGAGCATATGGCAGCTGGCACGGTGGTGATTCCACACGGCAGACTTCACATGCGATGCCTACAGCTATGGTTCAGCTCAGTTTACAGTCCAAACAGCGACAGTCTGGACAAACCCCTTTCACTCTCCATCAGGATCAAGAACTCCCTGGACTGGTGGAAGAACACAGCCAATGCATGCAAAAGGGGTCCCCTTCTTTCAGGCGCCACCTTCATCACTACTTTCCATAGATGCATCCCTCATAGGATAGGGCGCGCATCTAAACGGTCGCCCGTGGAGATCTCCCTGCACATCAATCTCCTCGAGTTGAGAGTGGTCAGGAATGCCTGTGCCAATTTCCTCCTGGTGATAACAGGATCACATACAAAGGTCCCAATGGACAACATAGCCTGCATGTATTATATCAGCCACCAGGGATGAGCACAGAGGCAATAAAACTGTGGAACTGGTGCATCTCTCACAACATCACCTTATCCATGGCTTACCTCCCGGGTACACAGAACGAGGTAGCGGAAAATCTCAGTCACACCTTCCCACACGACCACAAGTGGGAGATGCACCCGTGATTACTTCTCGACTTGTTTGCACGGTGGGGAGCACCGTCCACAGATCTGTTCCCCCGAGGCAGCGCGTGATGTACCCACCAATCTCCCTTCCAGCCACTCCGCACCTTCTCTCTCAGGACAAAGGGCCTATTTACCTGCAGAAATGATCCAGGTTCCAGATTTGGTGCACGTCCCAACAAATCTCTCCAGTGTCCGCAACTCTTCCTCATATTCTGGAATATGCCCTGACCCTTAACCTCAATTTTTATCCCCTAGCTCTCTCAGGGTTCACCTAGCAGCTATTACATCATTTCATAAACCTGTAGAGGGGTACTCAGTACTTCTGCACCCAGCCACTAAAAGGTTCCTTAAGGGAATAACAAACCCTTAACCATGACTTCCTACCCTGCCATGGGATCTAAACCTAGTGTTGAAAGGGCTGACTAGGCCTCCCTTCGAACCTATGGCCACCTGTTCACTAGCATATCTATCGATAAAAATTATCTTTCTGGTTGCAATTTCGCCTATTCTTCTAGTCCAGGTAATAGCAGCTCTCATAGCTCATCCCCCATACACAGTGTTCTTCCCTGACAAGGTTACACTTAGGCTGCATCCAAGGTTCAGCCCTAAAGTGACCTCCTTGTTTCACATGAATTCAGTCTAATTCACTTTCATGTCTTCTACCCAAAGCCTCCCCGAGACAATACGGAGGCCGTACTGCATACCCTAGACCAATGGTTCTCAACCTGTTTACCACTGTGAGCCACATATGCAGCTCTCTGTGTTATGTGGGCCACATCCACACAATATATATATTACCTGTATGGCCCTCAGGGCTGCAGCTATGTGCTGATTCGGCTGATTGAGAACCACTGCCCTAGGTGTTGCATTCTACCTCAATAGGACAAAGGCCTTCAGGAAGTCCCCTAGACTATTTATTTCTATGGTGGAAAGATCTAAGGACTCAGCGATATCAGCCCAAAGACTATCCGAATGGGTCTCAAATTGCATCAGACAGTGTTACCAAATTCATAACATGACCCCTCCGGACTCGATCCATACACATTCCATGAGATCAATCTCATTTGTCTCCTTCCTCAAGGATGTCCCCATTTCAGAGATCTGCAGAGCAGTGACGTGGGTGTCAGTCCACACCTTTGCAGAACATTATGCAATCACTAGGGACTCTGCCTATGATGCCAACTGAAAACTGACCATTTATTCTTACCCTTTGTTTCTGATCCATGAGAGGACCTTCCCTCTTATCCCATGACTGCTTAAAATCCCTTCATTACAAAATGATTTTTCCAGTAACAAGTTTCAGGATTTTAGTAATCATAAGAAAAAGGTTTTGATGAAACATAATTGATATTTCTGGGAGGTCAGGGAGGGCCAGGGGAAGATTCTCAAGTAATTTTATAGCAAGAAGCAACAAAGAGTCCTGTGGCACCTTAAAGACTAACTGTTAGTCTTTAAGGTGCCACAGGACTCGTTGTTGCTTTTTACAGATCCAGACTAACACGGCTACCCGTCTGATACTTTATAGCAAGAAAGAGTTCTTTTGTTACACAATACTCATAACTGAAAGGTTATTTGGTGATATTTTTACATTAAAATTGCAACATTCATATTTTGGTTGGAATTCCTTTATAAAGGTTTGAGTGTTACCACTGCAGGTAAACTAAGCTTTGAGAAAGTTGGCCTTGTGGCTCAACCTTTTCTTTTAAGGGACTTTGGACCAGCTTATAAGTCACCGGAAGGGCTCCCGTTCACTTCAGCGGCCTTTGGAATCAGGCCTATTGTGAGGCTGTTATGCTGTTGCTTTATGATAACACCTGTGGAAATGTAGAATGAATCTGTAAAATGATTTTCTTTTCAGTTCAACACATTGTAAATACAGTACAGATTTCAGAAGCCTAAAATCTATAGGTTACTTTTAGTCTTAACTAGACTTATTCAGCCGAGCCAACTGTTTGAAGTCAGTGCCATTAAAATAAAAATGTGTGTTCAGGAATGCTGGCATTGCTATCGTCGGAGTAGGGTTCTGAACACTAAGGTTGTGTCTACAGATGAGTAAAATACCCGCAGCTGGCCCTTCTCAGGTGACTTTGGCTCACTGTGCTTGGAAATTGCAGTTTAGATGTCTGGACTTGGGCTGGAGCCCAGGCTCTGGGACCCTCTCCTCTTAAGGGGTGCCAGAGCCTGGGCTCCAGCCTGAGCCCAGATGTCTACTCTGCAGTTTTATAGCCTTACAGCTTGAGCCCTGCAAGCCCGAGTCAGCTGACCCAGGCCAGCCACAGCTGTGCCACAACTTTTATTGCAGTGTAGACATCCCCTTGGCTCAAGGGTTGCGGGTCAAAGAAGAACTTGTTGTCTAAAACTCTGGCATTAGTGAAAGACTGTCTTTTCCAAAGGGTAATAGTGCTTAGCTGAAAACTACTGCAGACTCTGGGATCTAAAGCTTGAGCATGTGTAGTCTGTTGAAATGAAAAAGGAAAAGACTTTAAATACAACATTTTATTTTAGCTCTAAATTGTAACACTTTAACCAGCACTAGGGACTCCCCTCTGTGCAGAAACCAAAAGCAAGACTTGCCTCAGAGGCTGTTTTTTTCATGCCACTTTGTACATCTCCTGAAGATTCCCTTTTGTACAGCAACTCCCTGTCCACCCAGATGTAGCATACAGTTAGGAGACTAGGTGCCTTCTCACTCCATTGCAGCCCTCCTTCCTCTTCCCCTCCTCTCCTGCAGAATCTGACCATGAAAATCAGGATCAGAACACTGAGGAAGGGCTCTTTCCACCAGACTTTTTGGAGAAGACTATGTAGGAAAATAATTGCCAAATACACATTCCGCCTGCAGAAGAAGTAGTTTTCTTCTCACCACTATGGCTGATTCAGATCCACTGGATGCACAAGGTGATCAACAAGAATAGTGCTGCCTACTTACTTCATGCTTCCTACTTGAAACTCCTCTTTGGTGAACTGCATGAAAGGGAGCAGGAGGCACCAGCTCACATCCTAGTTTACTAGCTCTGTGATGTGCCTGGGTGAATGGGGACTCCCCGTTCAAAGATGGAATCCTTCAGAGAATTTCCCCTAGTGCTGCAGAGGAGGCGAAGGAAGGGCAGATGGAAGACCTCTGTATTTGAGTGTATGTCTACACCAGGGGTCGGCAACCTTTCAGAAGTGGTGTGCCGAGTCTTCATTTATTCACTCTAATTTAAGGTTTTGCGTGCCAGTAATACATTTTAACGTTTTTAGAAGGTCTCTTTCTCTAAGTCTATAATATATAACTAAACTATTGCTGTATGTAAAGTAAATAAGGTTTTTAAAATGTTTAAGAAGCTTCATTTAAAATTAAATTAAAATGCAGAGCCCCCCGGATTGGTGGCCAGGACCCAGGCAGTGTGAGTGCCACTGAAAATCAGCTCGCGTGTCGCCTTTGGCACGCATGCCATAGGTTGCCTACCCCTGGTCTACACCAGTGGCCTCCAAAGTGAGGTGCACCAGAGGATCCTTGGGGGTAGAGCCGCCACGGCAGGGGGTGTCTGATCAAAATTTTTTACTGATAGGGGTGCGTGATCAAAAAAGTTTGGAGACCACTGGTCTACACTACAATCGCTAGAATGCAACAACTCTAGGTGTGTAGCGTAGATGCGCTGACAATGGCTACATCAAATTATCCCTTGTGCTGATGTAAGGGGGGAAGCTCATGTAGGTGCCATCCCATCATGTATTCTGGAGACTAAGGTGCATGCTTGTATCCTGCACAAAGGTGATCTCAGCTGTTCCCCAGATACAGTATACAGTGGATAATGCCAGCAGCATGAAAAGTAGAACAATCCCACCTCAGACTGGGGATCACAATGTTCCATGTCTCGGGAGTAAGCTGCCTTTACTGCAGAAAAAAAGTCAGCTACACCCTGCTGGATAAAAGGAAGGATGGAGCTGGAGGCAGGCTGCCCTTGAAATGGGGTGTTTCTGGACCTAAAATTTCAGCAGTGGAGCATTTCCACTCACTTGTGCAGAGAGAGACGTGAGGAGCAGTTCATTAATTCCAGACTGCAGGAACCTCCAGCAGGAAAATAAACAACTAATTCAATACCACCTACATCAACAGACATAACTCTTCTGGCAAATGTCAAGATGTCATTTAAAAGTAGGAAGAAAATGTTTATAGCATAAGACTTCCCTACTTTTTCATGGAACTGCAGTACGCTGTACATAGTCTTAAGAAATTATGCGCATGCTATCTCATGTATGCGTGCCAATCCTTGACTTCTGTACAGAAACAAGTGCTGTTTCAACTGGAAAACCAAGCATATAGCACACAGAGACTCAGCCAAACTGTCATTTCTGTGCTGTTTTGCTACTTAGTACATACTATCTTTTATCTCTTCTATTTCTTATTTCTAGATTAGACCTGAACTCACTGCCAACTCTTGAATCGTTTTTAACAGAAGTTATTTTGACTTTAGAAGCAGGCATGCTATTATCTGCATTTCTGCAAAGAGTACTTTCTTTGGAATAATAGAAGTAAAAAGCTGTTGTTTTCCCCCTCCCTAGTTAAAGAGGACCTCAGGCATGGGTGTTTATTTAAAGGCTCAGTGTTTAAAATTTGTTTAAGTCCTTTTTCTTGTCATCTTTAATGACCTTCTCCAGAACCTGTTGCAGGGTTTGACAAGCACTTAGGGCTAGAGTTTCTGGGGTGTGTGTGATGTGGGGTGTGGAGCTTTTTTGTTTTGTTTTTTGTTTTGTTTCCTTATGTAAACCTAGTTTTATTGGTATTTCAGATTATGAAGAACTGCAGGCATTGTTCAAAACCAGTATTTTTAATCTTTCTCCTTGGCATACACCTTACTCAAAAATAAGATCCACATGAAAAATTAGGGGAAAGAGTTTCTTCCTTGTCATATCCTGAAAGGGTTGTGAAAACCTTTTGAGAACATTTCTTTTAAGCACTCAGAAATGTCTTTGAGGCATTTTGCACAAATTTAAAAAGTCTCTCTCCTGAAGAGTGGGCAATTTAAGTTCAACATGAAACAGCAAGTATGAGTCATAATAGCCTGAGGAGGGGGGAAGAGAGAGGAATGACAGGTGCTGGTGATATTATACCTAATTCCGTAAGGAATGGCACATCTTGAAGGTTAAAGAGCTAAGCTTCTAGTTAGACAGAAGGCTACTGGGTGTGGTGGCTGACTCTCCCATAATTTGCATAGATGCTGCACTACAGCCAAAAAGGATTCCCACCTCACATCTTGCAGTATAAAATATGTTTTTCAGATGGTTTTAGCTGCCTGTATAAACATTTTAGAACTTCAACAGATTTTTTTTGTTTTTGTGATGAATCCGTTCCATTGCCGGGGGGGGGACGACAACTTTTTAGTTGTCAAAATGTTTTTTTTTTTTTTTTTTGAGTTATTGATCTGTTTTTCCTGTCTGTTATGGAAAAACCACAAAGAGAAATAATGACATTGAACTTGCCATATGCCAAATAATTACCTTTTTAAGGAAAAAGGAAAAAAGCTGCAAAGGACAGAACTTAGATATTCTGATACCAATAGAACTCTTTCTTTCACTTTATGTTGTTAAAAATTGAATGCCTTTCAACGGCTATTGAAAATATTTATGCCCCATCTATACCAGCCAGCATGAGCAACAAAATTGTGTTTTCCGGCTTAATCACACTCTTGAGTACATGGCACTCTTTATGCTGCATCAGATGGGTAGTGAATGAATACATAAGGTTTCTACATCTTAAAATGTGAGTGTCAGAGTAGAGTTTTGATAAATAATAGCAGAACACTTCATTTCTTTGAGATGTTACATCTGGAGGATGGCTTGATTGAATTAACTCCTTGCTACCAAGAGTTGGGAATTTATTTAGCTTTTTTCAGGGCTGGCAATGGATGTGCCTAGACCCTCCAGCATGAAAGGATTAATGTTGCTAAATAAAATATTTAAAAGGTTCCACATGTGACATCAGTTAAAGTTAGTATTTTTAAATAATCTTTATATATATCCCCAGTGTTGAAATGATAAAATAGGCAGTGAATGATGAAGGTACAAACCAAACAATGAATTTGCACTGCAGTAATTACTTTTTTATATCAGATAGTGTGTGATTAAATACCTGCAAGAAAATTAAATTTACATGATGAATGGAAGTAAGAGGAAGGTTAAGCTATTGTGTGAGCTGATACTGAGATGATTGTGGGAAAATATTACTTTCCTTAATTTATTTTGTTTCAAGAGATTTAACTTTGTAAATGTGGACTGATTTTTGAACAGTTATTTTATTGAGTTGATTAACAGTGAATGCAAATGTTATCTATTGAGAAGTAGCTTAGAGAATAGTATATTGGTTTAATTGTACTATAGATGATTAAATTCCAGTAAAGAGTATGGGTCTTTTCTGTAGATTGTTGAAGTTCAACAAAATGTCTGCTGTTTCTTGTAGGTGTGAGAATGCTGCCATCTTCTGTTTGTTCGTTTCCTTGATTTGAGCATGTTGGATGGCTGTAAAAGTCACTTTTAAACTGGTTAAATACTACGAACGTTAACATTTTCGAAATGTCTTCTTAGTTTTAAGCAAGCATAGACCATATTTTATGCAGTTATGCTTTCATTATGGAGTTCAGGAAGGACCAGTAACTATTTTTACAGGTTCTATGAAAAGTTTGCATTCCATTGATTTAAGATCAGTACTTTTATTCCAGCCTGCTACTTTATCATAAACTAGGTGCTATCTACTATTTTCTGGTGGTCTAAAGTTGATATAAATTCAGATTGTATTTGAGAAGGCTTCCAGTCAGAATTACTTTGTTTTCAAGCAGTAATAATAATTGAATCATATGAAAATCTAAATAAATTTTGAACGTTTTCTTTCTGGTGATTACAGAGTGGCAACTAGCCAGCCAGCCAGCCATTGTTGTCATTTTGGATTAGGGATGTATGGAAAAAAATACCGTCGCAAAATAAAATTTGGAGAAGATGCAAAAAATTGCAGGTTCACCACCTCTAATACTTCTGGTTTTCATGAAAAATTAGTATTTACAGGCACAGATTTTATATGCAAGACCTGTTGAAAGGGTTTTAGACCAAATACAATAAATATAAGTTCTATTGTTAGTTCCACCCTATGTGAGAAAGCCATACTAATTGGTTACCTGAACTTTTAGCTGAGTCCCAACATTTTCCCCCAAAGATATTGGCACAAACACATACTATTATAGAGGAAATAGCTACAATCAGTAATGTCCACTCAGAACATACATGGTGTTAATTTTTTTTTTTCCATAGAATATCAGGATTGGAAGGGACCTCAGGAGGTCATCTAGTCCAACCCCCTGCTCAAAGCAGGACCAAATCCCTAAATGGCCCCCTCAAGGATTGAACTCACAACCCTGGGTTTGGCAGGTCAATGCGCAAACCACTGAGCTATCCCTCCCCTCCCAGTTAGGTCTCCTTAGAAAGACAGGAATGCACAGAATGAGGTGCTTGGTACTTGATTGCCTTTCTGGAAAAGATGAACGTCTGAACCATGCTACTGGAACTTTAAACTCAAGAGTCTAGGGAAGCACTTAAAAAAAAAAAAAAAAAAACAGGTTTAAAGACATCACCTCTGGCATGAACTGAGTCTCCAGGCTGGTGATTCAGGATGTCAGTGATCTTACTTTTATTGAAATTCTCATGTCAAAATGCTGATTCTACCTTTTGATTTTTTTGGCTTAATTAAATTGGTTATTGACTGTGTCCCTTCACGAGAGGTTATGAAATCCTCTGATATCTCATCGATAACCACTTTGGAAAAATAAGAATATAAATAGCTCAGCTGTGTACTAAGTGACTTAACAATCAAATTATTGGTGGATATCTTCATCTGATAAAATAGTGTGGACTATTTATACTTCTGTAAGTGTGCAGTCTTAAGATAGACTTCCTTGTTTAGTGACCAAAAGTGTATGTCTTGTAATTTATATTCCTTAATCCTTCTAGGCAGCACAGCAAATTATCGAACTTCAAGAGGCAGCACAAATAAATGCAGGGTTGCAACCAACTAATCTAGGGAGGAATAACAGCCTGCATGATATGAAGACTGTCGTAAAGACTTGGAGGAACAGATTACCTATTGTGTCAGATGACTTATCCCATTGGAGCAGCATTTTCATGTGGAGACAGCATCATTACCAGGGTAAAACTGCCTGGTCCAGCATGCATTCATCATGTAATTTTCCAGACCACCCACTGTTTTAAAAATATTATTTTTGTAAATGTATGTCCATTCTCTCGTTTCAAACACTCAAGAATATAATTGATTTTGATATTTAAATAATCAATTTGAAATAGAACTTCGTTTTAAAATGTTGCATATTTTGCATCTAAAACATACTCAAACTTTTTTAGCTTTGAAAATGTATCTTAAATTTCCATTTTCATAAGTCATTTGTTCGTGTGTATTTTCTCTGTATAATGTTTGTTTTATAATTATTAACTTTTTACTTTCTGTCTCTGTAGCCATTGTAACTGCCTATGAAAATAGTTCTCAGCATGATCCCAGTTCCAATAATGCTATGCTGGGAGTTCATGCTTCAGCTTCAGCAATTATCCAGTATGGAAAGATAGCTCGGAAACAAGGACTGGTCAATGTAGCGCTGGACATATTGAGTCGTATTCATACTATCCCTACTGTGCCTATTGTGGATTGTTTTCAGAAGATTCGGCAGCAAGTCAAATGCTACCTTCAGCTGGCAGGAGTCATGGGTAAAAATGAGTGTATGCAGGTATGTTAGTATTATCTGTGTCAAGACATGTTGCTGGGAACTTTGAGGGTTTGATCTGCCATCAAGTGTGTAGAGAGGGGGGAAAAAGACTGTCACAAGACTAAGTGAAGATTTAAACTAAGTTTTGAATGACTTACTATATGTGTGATGAATGTCAGGATATTAAAGTGAAACTGAGTGAGTTAAATTGACAAGAAAAATGGAATGTGACGGTAAGCAAAAGAAGCTGAGATACAGTATTGGGTTTAGTGAAATTTAAAAGTGGAAAAGGCAGTGCATCGCCTACCAAGTGCAAGAATTTTGCATAAAGGCCAAGAAAAGTTGAAGAAAATTCTGCATCTGGTTAGATTTTTTAGAAAGCATTTTTTTTATTTATTTAAAAATTCTAACAGATTGTTGTTTATTAAACATCAAGATAATTTCTATTTTGGCAGCTTTTTAGGAAGCTTTTTCCTTTTTATTGCTACAGAATTCATTGTACAAGGCTTTTTCATAAAAATTTGTTTAATAGGGCCTTGAGGTTATTGAATCAACTAATCTGAAATATTTCACCAAGGAGATGACAGCTGAGTTCTATGCACTGAAGGGAATGTTCTTGGCTCAGATTAACAAGTAAGTATGTTGTTTGGATGAGATACCAGCACGCATCTGGGAGAAGTGCAACAAAAATGTTTAAGCAGCAAATGTTAAACCAGTATAAAATCAGGATAAAAATGAATATACATACTGATACTTAGCTTCTATGTGGTTTTTAGTAGTAATACACGTCACTTTACCTCTTCAAAAAATTGTGGAAAACTAGGTCACGTAATCCTCGCACCCCTTCTATTAGAGAAGTTTTACATATTGAGAAAAGGTAAAGTTAACTGATTTGTACAAGGTACCACAGTGAGTCAGTGGCCGATCTGAGTTAGGACTCAGAAGTTCTCTGCCTAGTTCTTTGCATAGTCCATTCTGATTGTCTTGTATGACAAATATAATATCATAATAAGATGGGATCTGCCAAAAAGGAGACATCAATATGAGTAAATAAGTTTTTGGGTAGAGAGTTACTTTGAGAAAGCAGTTCACTTATGAAAAAATCCTGCTCAACCCATAAACTCAGAGCTGTCTGCTGAGAAAAAGTGGTATTGCTTTTTCTGTAGCTCTTGTTCACTGTACATCCCTTTCTTAAACAATAGCTATTAAAGGAATAAGAAACAAAATGGTGATGAAATACAGCACGTTGTCTAAGTAGTCTGAATCACACAATATGGCAGTGCCATATACAAACTCTTTTCAAATAATATATTGAAAGCTTGATACAGATGTGAAAGTAAGCTGGTATGGTCCGGTATGGCGTACCGGCAAGAGCCGGTACACAGCCAACCGTACCGGCAGGGGGCAGGTTCCCCAGGCCGGCAATTTAAAAGGGCCCTGGGCTTCTGGCAATGGCTGGAGCCCCTGGCCCTTGAAATCGCTGCCAGAGCCCTGCTGCTGGAGCCTTGGGGAAGTGGCGGCGGCTGGGAGCACCGGGCCCTTTAAATTGCCGCCAGAACCCCGGGGCTCCCGGCCGCCACTACCGCTACCATGGGGCTCTTCACCCTCCCACGCCCACTCCTTTCCTCCCCCGCTCAGGACCCCAACCCTGCGTAAGTCCCTTAAGTTAATTTCACCCCTGGCTTGATACACACTGCAAAGGGCTCGCCTGATTAAAAACATTCAATTCTAAGGCTTCCTTTCAAACAGATACTTGCCACCTGTTTTTTTCCTCCATGTTAAATAAGTGTTTTATTACTGTTGGGAAGGATATGGCACCTTTAATCCAGAAGGCAAACTAATTTACAATCTATAGGTCAAATTTTGTCCCGTGGTAACTATGCAGTTTCGGTAGAATTCGTCAGGAATTTGCATACACGTTTATAAAGGCATTATTTTTGCATGCTTTATGTAAGGGAATCACTTCACTCGCCAGTACAATGTAGCCCCTCCTTGAGTGAAATTCATCAGCTTTTAAACTGTACACTGAAACACTACACAACAGATCAGGGCAGGAAATGATGACTATCTTCAATGGAAACTACAGGGAATTTTAAACAGGTAGAATGTAATTACTTTGATGGGAAGTGCAAGAGGATCGTTAATGGCCACAAATGGGCCTTAGTTTTACACTTCATCTGAAAGACAGGCAGTTTAAATTTTTAATGGGGGCAGATGGAATAAATAATTAATGCTGTCTATCTATAATCCAAGTAGATTTATGGGGTAGAATAGTAAGTTTTTAAACGCAATTATAAGATATTTACTCTTCTCTCTCTTTTTTGCAAAAATATACCAAATTAAGTGTAGAATTTCCGTAATGTATTTGTCTCATGCAATTAGCAAAATGAAAGTAGCAGTTTTGCATTGAACGCCCCAGTGAATGAGTGAATTCTTTGCTGCCTGTAAACTGAACTGGAAGTTAAAGGTCACCTGTGGGTGTACCATCCCCCTTTGCCGCCCACTCTGTGAACAAGGTGATAGAGGTAGTATAAAGAGTCATCAGAGGTGTCAGAGTGATAGATAATACAGGAAAGAGGGGAGAAAGGGAAGACTAGGGACAAAGCTGGTTGGTAGAAATGGAAAGTAGTGATAAAGAGAGTCATTTATCAGACTGCTCTCATAGTAATCTGTTTCAAGACTGCACAACCTAGGACATGGAAAGCTATTGGAGGAAAATAAAGTGGCTGTGTAATATTGAGGGTAATTAGTTTTTTAATAAGCTATTTGACAGGCAAGGTTATTTTCATTTACGTCATGATCTTTTCCTAATGCTGGTCACTTTAGTTTTTGTATTGCTACAGATAATTACAAGTTGGGTGGTCTTCTGAATTAAATATTCATATTTTTGTATTAAAATGAGATTAAGGTTCACTGTTAATAGAGAAACACGAGCAATACTTAACTATAGCACTGTTCATTCCAATACTTATCTGGTAAGAGGAATGTATTTATCTTCAAGCACTTCTATATCAAAGGAGCCAAAATGCTTTGAAAGATTCCTCATTTCAGTGTTGCTGTACATACATGTGAGGGATAAAAATTGATGCTGAAGTGAGGTCTTTCATCTCTTATTTATTAAAATTGTTTTGCTTGAAACGTACTTAGTGTGTGCACCATATTATACAGATTCAAGGGTTTAATTTATATTGGGGTAGTTGGCACCATATGCATAACCTTCTGTATTTGAGAAAAAATCAGAATGGGAAATGTTTAAGGTCTTAAGGTTATCAATTGTAGGGGGAGTTCTGTGACCTGTGTTACACTACACAGGGAGTCTGTTACACTACATGGGGTTTTCAGACATCACAGTGGTCCCTTCAGGTCTTGGAATCTATGACTCTGTGAATTTAATACACTCTTAGTTGCCAAAACCTTCATTTTTCTCTCTCCTGAAATTAAAGTATATGTCAGAGATCTGTGATCCTCCTGAATCCCCCTTCACCTTTTGTCCAGAAAGCCACATGTTCTGGCTGTGAAGAAATGGAAGGAGTCACTTTCAGATCATGTTGATTTTGTTGCTTTATTAATTTCAGTATGGGAATTCCACAGTCTTCCCCTAACTTTTCTGCAAAAATCTCTCACATTTGTTTGTGAGTTTCATCTCCAAGTCCTGAATGTGTTGGACAAGGAATTTGGATGTCATATCAATACATTTCCAATCTGACTTCTCCCCTTCACATCCTCCCAATTTTTCCTCCCTTCCTTCACCCTTCCTGTGTCATTTCCCCACCTTTTCTTTTCACCAGTATTGCAAACAAGTGTTGCTTGTTTGCCTTGCAACAGTAGTGAAAGTGATTTGCTCTAATCAGTTTCCCCTGCTGCTTCTGAGACACAGCAGAATCACTCTGTGCTGGTGCAGCACGGGAGCAAGTCTCAATTGTGACTGAAGTGCTTTTTGGGGAAAATGTTAATGTGGGAAACTAGCTTTTGTTTTTCTTTACCCCCAACTAAAGATCATGCCTGGACAAAATGCTTTCCCTGTGGCCTAGTTAAATGAAATCAACTAGGACTGGGTCAGTTTTATACCACTCCTGCTGCTACGTAAACAAGCGTGAGAGAGAATTTCGCAGAAAAATGAGGAGAGGTGTGTGGAATTCCCACAATGAAATTAAACAAAAGGGTCATATTGTATACATGTGATAAACAGAGTGAATTGTAATTATTTTTCCCTTTGTAGTAGGAGACTAATTCAAACGTTGTTTGAAGATCATTAGGAGATAGATGATCATGACTTCAAGGGATGAGATAAGTGGCAGGATCAGATGAATTCTAAAGAAAGGCTGTTATATTTAATTCCCTATTTATTATTTGCTAGGAGAGTTTGCTTGAAAATACAGGCCGTTTTTTTTTTATATATATATATATATATATATATATATATATATATATATATATATATATATATATATATATATATATATATATATATATATATATATATATATATATATATATATATATATATATATATATAAAAAATAGATTTTTTTTTTTCAGTTTTCCAATCGGTGGTAAATATAGACCTTTTAACAGTATCTCAGTGTTTCTATTATGAAACATTTATTTTAATAAACATTCAACTATGCATAAGAAAGCTCATGGAAAGTAACGATGTGGGGGGAAAAAACCTCGTTACTAGAGAACTGAATAATAAAAATGCAGTTCAGTATTAAGAAAATAACCAGGTTGAGTGCTATGTTTGTTATTACTGTGTTACTTATTATTACACAGCTTAGTTTTTATTAAGGTAAAATAAATATTCAAATTAGTCACTTACTATAATCCTGCAGGTCTGAAGAAGCAAACAAAGCTTTTTCTGCAGCTGTGCAGATGCACGATGTGTTAGTGAAGGCTTGGGCAATGTGGGGTGACTACTTGGAGAATATATTTGTGAAAGAACGTCAGCTGCACCTAGGAGTATCTGCCATTACTTGCTACCTGCATGCATGTCGCCATCAGAATGAGAGCAAATCAAGAAAATACTTAGCAAAGGTAAGACCTAGAAAATGTATTTTTTTTTAAAGAAATGGCTATTGTACAGCTGCATAGTAAGAGCCAAGTTGTTCCTTGGTACGTCAGCATTGATGAGGACAGCACAAATGAATAAGATGCAACACACGTTTGGTCTGGTTTACACATATGCTACAACTTTAACTGCTTAATAAGCCTCAGAAAGTAAGTAATACTACCTGGCAATATTTCAGTCTAATTCAGTATGCATCAGTGACTGTATCAGTCCCAGCCCTCCCAGCATAAAGGAGGAGACTATTCTTAGCCCCTCTTCCAATCAGACCAATGAGAGTCCAGATGAAGGGTACTTCCTGTTGGATGAGATCTTAAAATCAACCTCCCCAATCTGCATAGTTCTTGCTACTACTGCTATTGAGGCACAGGGCAACTACATCAATAATCTTGGACTCCAGCTCTCCAAAATCCATCTTGTACTGTAGGAGTGTTGTAGGGACTAAACTTAGCTCCTCCAGCTGCATTTCCAGTCCACTATGCAAAGAGAAATCTGCATAGGAGATGTCTTGCCCTTGAAAATCATCTTGAATTTGCATTTGTCCATGTTATATTGTTTAGTAATACCAATTATAAGGGGTTGGTTGTTTTTTTTACCACAGTTATTGAATTAAAACTAGTCAATCTTTCTTTCTTTCTTTCCGTTTATAACGTGGCAACCAGCTCTCATTGTGCATGTACGTCTTCACTGTTAAGTGTTTACTTTTTAACAACCCTCATGGAAAAATCTGAAACTGGTGACAGTCTCTGCTGGGAAATATTCTCCCTTCGTATGCAAAAGTGCAGAAAATATCCTGTAAGAATAATGATGACACATCCAGTGCTTTGGAGAATGTTACTGTTCTCCCAATCCAGTTCTACAATATAAGACAAAAATTATTAGCAAGAGCTTTGAGTTCTGCTTTTTAATTTAGCTGAATATTTAACAAATGAAAACATAGAATTAACAATACTGAAGATTTTCTCTTTTGAATTTCAACTTCTACACCAACACCTCTTTCTTTTACTTAATTGTAGGGGAATGGCCCTTCTGACTCCACCAGAGGTGGTAACAATATCACTGCTGCCATAATCTAAGCTGTTGTTGAACTTTATTTGTATCATCTAAAAGATTTTAAAACACAATTAACACATCCTTTTCTGCAATATCTTGGGCTTTGTTTTTTATTTTTAGTCCATCAGACAAATACAATTACTATCTTTGTGCCCTGCTGTTAACTAGCAGTGTTATGTTGGCAAATCACCAAATTTTACTTCAGATGTCTTTTTTTCTAATGAAATAACTGGCACCTGGGGTGTTGTTTAAAAAAAATTCAAATGCAAACAACAATGTAGCATTAAGGTTACGTAGTTAAAATCAGAAAAACTCAGAAAATACAAACATTCAGATTCCAGCATTAAAGTTAGCTTAGATGTATAGCTCATTATCTACATTATGAATGGACAGGGATAGTCAGGGGGAAAAAAAACCCCCAGAAAATGTGTGCAATACAGCCAAAGTAAAATTGCTATTGTAGTCTTAACTTTTGCGTTTCCTGGTTTGCAATTTTAACTGCACAAACTTAGTATTACATTTACTTGTATGTTTTGCATTTAATTTCCTTTTAAGAAAAAGATGAATTTGCCATCCCCAATAATATTAACCTTTTAAGTTCCAAATTAGGCTTTGAGACTTTCACTGTAAGGAGATGAATGGAATAAGATACTATCTCTGCTGAGACTCTTTGACTGGAGACCATTTTATATGGGCTTATGTTGTTAACGCTGTATTTTTGCAATGGTAAAAGCTGAATGTTTTCAGAGAGAGCTGAGAATGTACACAGTGTGATAGAAGGAAGCAAAACGGGGATGTTGCTTCCACCGCCCCCGCACCCAGCTTCTACTGTACTTGATGTTACATTAGTTCATTTCCTTTATTCAGAGTGTCTCTTGTTTCATTGAGTTGCTTCTGGTTTCTCTCATGTAAATTCTCTCAGCACAATTCCAGCACAAGCCTCCTGGTGAAACCAAGCTGAGGTAATATCTAGTGATGTCAAAGAGTTCTTCACAGGAGCTGTACTCCTCATAAAGGACTGAGGAGCAAGCTTTTCCTTGTTCTCAAAGCTACAGGGTACATTAGCGCACCTTGTTACGTGAGCTTTGGGCTTTCCTCCAAAATTAAACAAAGGAGAGGCATGGCACTGATCATCTAGAATTAGTTCTACAAACTGAATGGTTCCCAGTTTAAAGTATTATGATATTACAGTGAAGCAAATATAAGACAAAATTCTCATGTGAAGACTTGCTGATGGCTGAGAGACTTATTTCTAAATGCTGGAAATGTGAACAACCTCAAACTACCAAAGTTTGGCTGACTGACACCTACAAGGATATTTTCCTTCTGAAAAAGCTACATATAAAATCAAATGAAAAACTGAGCATTTTGATTCAATTTAAATCTTTTACTCGCAAAGATTTAGCTGGAGGTTAGATTCTCCAACCATGATATAAAAAGTGAAATAAATTGAAAGATTAAAATAACTATATTATTTATCACAAATAATGTAAAATATATTAAATATTTTACTTTTCCGTATAAATGGAGACTATAGTTGCTTCAGAAGACAAATGGAAGAGGAGTTGTTTTCATGCAGTTGTGGAGGGGAGGTAGTTTGCAAGTTGATCTCTTGAAGATGCAGTTGCCACTATGGATGGTTTAACATATCCATAAGCAAAAATGCGTCTATTCAATTAATGCTCTTAGCATGTATTTGCATAAATAAAATCAGCTAATTGATGATTTTGCAGTATGTACCTCCATCTCCTATCTTTATTCATACAGTTGAAGGATTTTTCTGAGGATGTATCATTTTGAAGTTCTTTCTTTTTTTGGAAGTTCTTTGTTCTCTAATATAAAATACAGTAGACGTATTTCTTTAATGCTTTGTGTGGATTCCACAGACTGTGCAGATTCACTTTTGTAAATGACAGTTTGATAGGTTTTTTTCATTTACTGTAGTTTGCCTTGTGTAATATTTTTGGCTATGCAGGGCTTTCTTCTGCTGTAATTTTTTATGGTTAATATTTAGAAACCTATACAGTTATTTATGGGTGAAATACGTAAATTACTAGTGATCAGATTCCATACATCACCTTTTGAAAATACTTAATGTCGGAAAGGTACAAGTTCAGCTTGAAGCTTCTTTTTTTTTTTTTGCTTTTAGGTTCTCTGGCTTCTGAGTTTTGATGATGATAAGAACACACTAGCAGATGCAGTAGACAAGTACTGTATTGGCGTCCCACCTATCCAATGGCTGGCTTGGATTCCACAGTTGTTAACATGCTTGGTTGGCTCAGAGGGCAAGCTTCTTCTGAACCTCATTAGTCAGGTAGGGTGGATGTATGGTACAGATGATAATTTCTACTTCTTGTTGTTCATATTGTGTTTCTGTAAGATTAGGTACTGTAAGTATTTTTAAAGCAAGATGAAGGATTTGTTAAGATTTCAAAATTTCATGGAGTGTACAATTATGAACATGTTTCTCCATTTTTTCCATGTAAGCAGGATATGTTAATTTCAAAGTGAATTTTTAATAAAACAAAGTTAAGTAAACTACTATTGCATACCATGTCTGCAACAAAACATTACAACTTTCCCTCTGGAGTTGTACTCCATATTACATTGTTGTGAACATAATTGCCCATGTTTGAAAATGCGCAGTTAAATTATGCATATAATGCAGGATTAGGAATTGGAGAATTGTTCTGGTTTTGCTTTAAAGCGATTTAAAAAACGATATTGTTTTGGTGGGGTTTGTTTTGGTTTTGGTTTTTTTGTGGGGGGAGTCGAGGTGGTTTGAAATGCTGGTTAAAAATTAAAAAAATACCTAGCCCTGCAAGAATAATAAGCAAAGCCTATGTGGAGTTTTATTCAGAGATGGCATTGCCAAATGATTAGAGAAGTGACAGTTAGGTTTGAGGGGTTTAAGCTAATAATCTAAACTGGTGGGTTCAGCTCTTTCAGTGATTTGCTGTATAATTTTGGATAAAGCACGTAAATCCCTGTGCCTCAGTTTACCACTCTGTAAAATGGGTGTCAAGGGATCTTTTTTTTTTTTTCCTTGTAGCCTGTCCAGCAATCTTCACAAGAGGGTTGCGTCCATTCTTGTGGCCCTGGATGCAGAACTGAGCTATTGTAGTGCCACCTCACCCTTCATTCCCACCTTAGGAAATGGGCGAAAGCTGTTACTGACACTAGGCACCTGTTTAGACTAGGAAAAAAAGTGGTTGGGGGAAGGAATGGTTTTGAGGGTTTTTTTGTTTTTGTTTTTGGTAAATGTATTAACATGTTTTAGAATGTGATGGTTTAGTGTTTGAAAATGAGTTAGCACTTAGTATAGACCAGTTTAAAATATGTTAGCTGTTCATAGTCAAGCATAGGCATCTTAACCACCTAGGCCCTGTCCTGATGTGTGTTACAGTTGTGCTAGCTCAATCAAGTTATCCTAATGTCATTGAAAACCCCTTTTAAGATGCAGGCTAATATATGAAGTCATGATAGCTAGCTGTGTTGTAGCCTGGAGCAGCCTAGGCTACAATGTCCCCTCAGTCCCCTGGATGCTGGCAAAGGGGAAAAATCATCCCTTTTCTCATGAATCCCTTTCCATTTTTGCAGTGCTCCCACTCTCTGTATGTTTGCCCTTGCCGCAGCCTTTTTTAGGGTACTAACTGAGAATTACTGTGTTTTAAAAAGAAACGTAAGATAGCAGAATTACTATAAAATGGAGATACTCCCCTGCAGCCTTGAGGAAGCAGAATATTTGGGGGCATGCTTCCTGATTTCATTGTACCTTGGTGGTGTGTCTTTCAAAACAAGAGTTCAGCTGTGTACTGAGGATTGATGCATGCACTTCTTGCCTTAGAATAAAACCTATTTCACCAACTTGTTGAGGTTCAGTATTTATAAAGCTCTTTTTAGTAAAATTTTCAAACGTGCTAGGTGATTTAAGACCTCAAGTCCCATTGAAAGTCATTGGGCTTAGGTCCATAAGTCACTTACATGCTTTTGAAATTTTTTCCTTTTCTGATTATAGGGTGAAAGGTGTTGTTATAAAAGTTTTATGTATTATTGATTTGTGGGCTTAAGGCTGCAGAAGAAATTTAAAAAATGAACTTAATTGGAAATGAGATTTTACCACAGATAAACTTCTCATAAAATCATTTATTCCTGGATTGACTCCATGGAAAGTATATACATCATGTCCGTAATCTCTGTTCAGTTACATATGGACACTTTAAGATTATTTGTACATATCTTGCTCGTTTAAATGTAAGGACAGTATATTTTTAAGAAAAAATATGGCGAGAAAAACTTTTTTGCCTTATCTTATGCTTGCCTACATCATATGGCCAAGTTAGGTACAGTGTTCTGCTCATTTAATGGACACACAGATTTAAAGATTTAAAGGCAAAAGCTGCATGTTAATGTGTACTCAGTTTTTTTCTGTAGGAGCCATAAAACCTTTGTTTGGTGAAAGTGGTATCCCTTTACATTAAGTGGCTATTTTTCACATTCAGTGCTGCAATTATGTGGAGTAAGGTTACTCTCTAATGGGCCCAGCTACCACGTGGCATTGGGTTCATTGGGAATTGTGGCCTAATTTAAAGACTAACTGGTGTTGTTATGTCTGTTTTTCTTCTATTATGTGCATGAGTAAGATCTTTGAGCTGGTCAGGTACTCTTGCATTATGCTGTTTCCAGATTTATTAGGCAATACAATAGTGGGAATCCTAATTCGATATCGCTTACTACAGTGTGCAGAGATGCATCGTGTCATTTCTGTGACTCTACCCTCTTTTTGTTTGGATTTTGTTGTTGCTGAAATGAGCTTTAATGATAAATTCTAAATAAATCAGGGAATTATTGAAATGCACTTGTTTAGCTATATATTTGAGCTCTTGTATATTCTTTATAGATTCTCTTTGTAAACCAGCAAAATACTGAATATTATTTCCTATGTGTTTATATTGAAATAGGTGGGAAGAGTCTATCCCCAGGCTGTCTACTTTCCTATCAGGACCCTCTATTTGACACTGAAGATAGAACAACGAGAGCGTTACAAAAGTGGTGAGTTGTTAGTACTAAAATTCACTGTGCTCAATTGGCAGCTGCAACTTTGTCTCTCCAGTGGGGATTCCCTGACTTCCTGGTAAATCAAGTTCTCTAGGAAGGTTAGCTATTTATCAAGGCTTAGAGCTAAGGGAATAATTAATGGTAAACTTGTTTGGGTTTAGCATATGTCTGTGTGCAAATATCTATGAATACCTTACAGTTTTGTTGAATATATTCATTATATTCAGTCCTTTATACTTATGTGCCCTCATTAGTTTAATATCGGATTGCTGCACAATCATTCATGGATTTTTATCCTCATAAAACCCTTGTGAGTTACAGAAGTGCTGTTATCCTGAGTTTGCAAATGGAGAACTGAGGCATAGAGATTGAGTCACCTAAAGTCATGCAGGATGTCTGTCAGAGTAATAGCTAGTCCCAGTCCACAATATTAACCAGGAAGCTGTCCTTCCTTTTGGTTAGTTTTGATTGGACGCATAGGTCACATGGCATTCTATTCCCTGTTGGATGAACGGAGCTCTTTAGAATCCGCTTTCGGTGCACATGCTGGTGTTTAAGATAAACGTCTTGCCATATACGCTCTCTACATTTTTACTTTGAATTTAACTTCCTCTGTAAATACTCTCTCAAATTTGTTGTCACACTGTATTTTCAAGGACAAATCCCTGTGAAGCATTACCATATCAAGCAATTCCACAGCACCTAGTTATTCTTTTGGCCCATGTAGTCTCTCAAGAATAGCTCCCAAGAAAACTATTTGAACAACTTAAATCTTTCCTTTTGTTCTAGTTGTTGTTTTGTTGTTTTTGGTTACAAGTGCATTGTTTAGATAATCACCCGTTTCACTTGTGAATCAGTGTATTTAATTTCTGCATACATGTTAAAGGGCAGTATTTAAGTAACATCTTATTTTCCTGGGTGTATAGCTCTACAGAGGGGAAAATGTTCACATACGATAATACTAAAATTACATTTTATTTCTTGATATTAGTTGTATACTGTCTTTTTGTTGGTTTCATTACATTAATTTCCAACAATGGATGCTCTGCATGCGAAATTCTGCCTTAATAATGATATCACTGCATGTAAAATGGATAGCTGATCATTTTTCTCTTGACTCTATCTCATACTTCTTTAACTCCTAAACATTGCTCATAAACAGAGCTCTTAAGTCATATGGTATCATTTGAAGCAGTGTCTCATCATTTAGTAAGTTGCAAGCTCATACCCTGAAATTCACTGATTAATTATAATATCATTCAGTGGTCTTTGTATAAGAAATTAGTTTTAGTAAGAGATGTTCCTTAGGATAAATTTCATATCTGTTGATATTAGATCACCTGTTGTTCCAATTATGAGGTTTCATGAAAGCAGAAAGGAACTGAATATCTTAACTTTTGCCTTTTACTTTAAGAGGAAATGGATTGCACAAACGAATGCAAAAAGCTTAAAGGTTCAAGTCTTCGCTCATTTTTTTAAAAATGTATGTTTTGCTCTTATCTTTATGAAACAATGAAATACCATTTGCAGCAAAATTATTTTTTAAACAATTTTGATTTAATCTTTTATTTTCCACTGAATTATAGAAAACTAGCTTCAGTTTCCTTTGGAAGCAAATTCAGGACAGTATATTTTTTTGAATACCATGCAATCATCTGTTTCATAGTTCTCTGAAAGTTAACTGTGCTGTTTGGGTTTTGTCCCAGATTCTGGACAACAGCAACCAAGTTCGGTAGGAAATCAATCTCATTCTGCATCAGATCCTGGGCCAATAAGAGCCACTGCACCTATGTGGCGCTGCAGCCGAATTATGCATATGCAGCGAGAACTGCATCCAACGCTTTTGTCCTCTCTGGAAGGCATTGTAGATCAAATGGTCTGGTTCAGAGAGAATTGGCATGAAGAGGTATTTGGACTTCATATAACTATTCAGAATTACTTTCCATGCATAAAAACCAAATCAAATTTAGATGTATAATATGTTTCTAGTCTATTTATTTTTCATATCTGACAGTATTTTCTATAGCGTTTGTTTAGTAAACTGCTGCACAATAAATTGGTCTGTTTAAAAAATAACTCTAACAATTCTTCCTTCAGATGTAAGAACTTGTAATTATTTCTATATTTTTAGAAGTGATGTAGATGCTGTGGAAAAAATCTCTCCGAAATAATTAGTGTGATAAATATTTCTTCTAATTGTAGGATTCCAGCTGAATCTTGTATTGCAAGAGACACTTTAAATTCTTGCATTATGTTTCTTTGTGTTTCCCTCTATATGTGGTGGTTTGTGAAGTAGAATTGGGAGCTACTGCACAAAGTCTAAATTAAATTCGATCTGTGTATTTTGAAAAGTAAATACAGCACATGTAATACACTGGAATCTTGCTTGACCAGATTATCCACTTTAGCGTTTGCCTCCCAAAATGATTGTTTCTTACACCTACTCAGAAAAGATTTAATAACATAGGCTTTAATAAGGTCTCATATTACTAACACTTTATTATTTTATGAAAAAACCCTCATGGTCATTAATGTATTCCAGAATACTGAGAATTTAAATTACAGTTGTCAAATGAACAAAGTACATTTTGTGATACACTTTATTTGCTACATCTGTATAATTTGCTAATTTTCAGTGGTAAGACTCAATGCTTTAACTCTCAATAGTAGGCCCATATTGAATATCTAATGATTCTTTGCTAAACAGCATCTCAGGCACTACTACAAATAAAGTTCCTCTGTATTTTGACTTAAGGGCCAGCTCTTGCTTCCAGTGACAGAAGTGGAAGCAGAAAGATTCATAAGATTCATAATCTAGATTTAAGTAAAGGACAATTTTACTATTAGAAAATGTATTCTGTTTGCTGTATTGTAGTACTTCATTGCATTGTAGTAGTAGTAGTGTATATTTATTGTCAAATCAAAAGACTTAACAACATATACTTCTTTTTTCTTTTATTAGGTTCTTAGACAGCTGCAGCAAGGCCTGGCAAAGTGCTATTCAGTTGCCTTTGAGAAAAGTGGAGCGGTTTCAGATGCCAAAATCACTCCCCATACACTAAATTTTGTCAAGAAGTTGGTCAGTACCTTTGGAGTGGGACTGGAGAATGTGTCAAATGTCTCCACTATGTTTTCCAGTGCAGCTTCAGAGTCGTTGGCTAGAAGAGCACAGGCTACAGCTCAAGACCCTGTATTTCAGAAATTAAAAGGGCAGTTTACAACAGGTGAGATCTCACAACATATGTTCAAGTTTATTTTAATAATCTGCAATTAAAATATTGTTTGTCCAGTGTTCAGATCCGAAAATAGTCTTTACTCTTCCTTTCTGAGGAACAAACCAAATGTTTATCGTTTGAAAAATTTACAATAGTCTACTGTCTGTCCATTCCTATACTCTTTGGAGTAGTAAAAAATGCATGCAAGAAAATTAGATCACAACACCGCGGAAAGAATGTTTGTAGAATAGTATGTAGTTTTTCCATTCTTTCCATAACTGTAGTCCAATTACTCCTATTTACAAAAATAAGTACATTATAGCACTTCAACAAAGGACTAGCACATTTTGACTGCTTGTATGGTGAATGACAAAACTATCTGGCAGATGAAAACCATTAATAGCTAGATAGTCCTTATTTATACTAAAAGCACACAATGTAAGTCACTTAAAATGTAATCGCAATTTTCATCACGAAAGTCCAACAAACAGTATTATGTACAGTTTTCCAACATTATCAACATCTGGTGAGTAATATTAATTTTGGATAGCTAGATAATAAAATTCTCTACTCATTCACATAATTGTGTTAGATAAATTGAATCCATAACAATAGTCAGCTCTAATAAAAAAGGATCCTTTTGGGAAGTAGCTTATTAAGTATTTCATATTTTATTTGCCCGCAGAATTATTATATTTTATGCGTCTCCAGTGTTGAATTGAAATTGAGTCACTTACCTAAGAAAAGCCTACAAAGTAGTTTTAATGTAACAAACACTCAAAAGTATCAAGGCCACTCAAATGTTGTCTGTATATGTGGCACAGAAGCTTGACATTTCATGGAGGGGGATTTCATGGCTTCCCTGGTCATGGAAATTGGCTTCTGTTGCAGTGATACTTCCTTGGCTTATCCTGAAAGAAGACTAAAAATCAGATGAAGTGGAATAGTAGAATATCAACTCTTTCAAACAGAAAAATATTAAACCTCTGAATCGGAAAGACATATTTTAATATAGAGCTAAGTTTTCAACTGTTTTTCTAAATCCTATTTTGATAAATTCGTTTTAAAATTTTAGATGTTAATGTTCATAAGTAATTATGGAGCTTGCTGTATTCAGTATTCAAGGTCAGCATGGTTACTGAGTGCTTTATTGAGTTCAGCAGGTAGAGTTAGAGTTATAGTGGTTTTTCAAACATCTTACTGACTATGATGTGAAAATAAGTGATATGTTGAGATTCTTGTGAAAGTAGCTCCCAGTCACAGATATGACCTACATATCTTGTGCACATTATGTATTGCATGATGTACTCTTTTTGAAGCACAGCAGTTGCATGACAGTAGATAATGGAAGTCCTGAACCATATGATTAAATTTAATGGATAAAGGCTACAAGGAAAGGAAACAGTAGTTGAAGCATTTCACATATCCCCAATTGTCTGAAAATTACAGAGACGCAAAATACAGTTAATGTAGACAAGGATCTCTTATTTTTGAAAACCTTTATTATTTACATATTGCAACAGCCCTTAGGAAACATTTAGTCACTGAAGATATTGGTTTTTATAGTATTTTTTATATTATCTTTAGTCTTTATTAATTTCTCTTGATGCTTTGTTTCCTTCCAGATACAACTTCTGGGAGATCTTAATTTTTTTAGGCTTTAAAGGAGAATAATTATGAAGTTAGACTTGGAATTCTAAGAGAAACATAGAAGGGAGTAGTTACTTTAAAAAAACAAACAAACATAACTCCCCAACCTCCTAGAAAAAGGATTGTAAGACTAATTATTTTGTAGTGTCCATCTTTGGTATGAAAATACCTTATACCGATAACACTTTCATTTTATTCTCTGTATATTTTCTTTGCATAATTTCAAGGTTTATTAATGGCATATTTAAAGTTTCTAGCTTTGTTATCCTGTCAGACTTTTACAAAAATTATATGCATCAGCGTTTAAACAAACCTAAAGGGAGAATTTTTTTCTGGAGCTATTTAATGAAATAAAGAACATTTTAAAGTAATCAAGATACAAAGTGTTTCTCTTAAATTTCAGGTTAAGAATAAGCAATTTGCCTGATTTTTTTTTTTTTTTTTTTTTTTCCTTCCAGACTTCAAAAATTATTTTTCAATTATGATTAAGCGTAAATGATTACAGGATTAAAATAGTTATTTTAGTTAGTGCTAGATTAGATTATGCTTTAATCTATTAAATTTGGGGTTTCATTCAAAATTGAAGTGTGAAAAAATAGATGTAATTAAATTGGTGAATATGCTTGCTTTGTGGAGTCTTCTATAATTTAATTTATTATGCAGAAAATGAAATTAGGTTTGTGATTAATTTGCAGTAGTGGTAGAAACTACATTATCAAATTAATACAAACGTAATTACTTTACTGGACATAGTAAATGTATTAACATTTTTGGACAAAAATTAGTAGATCATGCCTACCTTTCCTTATGTGCTTTGGGGCCTGTTCAATTATCCTTAGCGTGGGCGGATGGATGTTGAGTCTGGAACAATCCTATTAAATACAAGCTGATGGTGAACGACATCTCTCACCTTCTGGTTAATAGGAGCAGTAGAACTGGTTCACCCCGAAAAAAGCTGTTTCTTCTAGTATATATTGCTGTGGGTGCTCCATTGTAGGATGTGTGTGTACCTGAATGCAGTCAGTTGGAGATTTGACTCAACCGTGTCTGTGGGTCTATGCCTGCACACTATACAACCTTGTGCTCCAAAGCAAGAAGGAGAAGATCTGCTGTTGCTCCAGTTTCTTCTCAATGCCTGTGGCTCAAGACAGTGCAACTGTGTCCGCTGCTTCCTAGAAGACTTTCCCATTTGTTTGTTTCTTTTCTTTTCTCAATATTTAGTTTTCTTTTCCTTTTCCTTCCACAAGTCTGTGCGTTAGGGGGATTCCTACCCAGGACTGATTCCTTGACCTTCCTCTTCTGCCAAACTTCTGGGGTATGCCCAAGGTCCCTGGATTCAAATCGGTGCTAGACCTGCAACAGATTTTTCTCCTGAAGTGATGGGCATTCTAGTTGTCTCGAGTGTCTCAGACTCTCATTCCATCCAAGTGCAAAATTTGCATGGGGTTTAAGAGAGAGTCTCATCCTCCATTCAGACCCAGACCATCTCCATCTGACAGTAGTATGGCTATTGAGAGGGTGATGTTAATTGCACTTGGTTTGTCCTTCAAAGAGATTGTGGCTCTACAGACTTCCAGAAGGATTTCATGTCTGGTCTACATCTCATCTTGTCACAGTTAAACTCCATGGGGTCAAGAAAACAACAGAAACCCCAGAGTTTTCTGCAGTATGGACAAGGGATTTCACTTCAGAACCATAGCATGACAGGTGTCGCCATACTCCGTGTCCCACATGCTGAGTCCTCGGGCCCTTTTGTTGAAAATCCTCAAGTCTTAAGATCTCTCAGAGGAATCAGGCTGGCTAGACCTTATGATCAGACTAATCTTTCCTAAGTGGGGTCTGGTGTTGGCGCCCTCACTGCAAATATCTATTGTTCTGTTCCATTCCCCTTTTTTTTATTACCCTGACCTACTACTGTGGCATCTGAGCACCTTCTGTCTCAGTTGTTTCTGCAAGCCAGATTCACATCCAGGGAACTCAGGCTCCATGCTCCGGTTATCATGAATCTTTCATCTCTGCTAAAAGACGGTCAAAATAGATCAGAGTGATTGTCATGTACTGGTAGGTGTCAGCCATTTGGGAATGACAGACTAGGCTCAACTAGGTCTAAGACACCTTCCAGAGCATGCATTCTTGCTGTCTCCCATATTTAATTACGCAAAGGTATTACTTGGAATTCTGCCTTCTTCATACCATTACTCCTTTGATTTGGCATCTAGATTTGATGCCCAGCTTGGGAGAGTAGTGTTGCAGTCGCTTTAATATTTCTCAAATCTTTCTCACCTGGTGGGTCACTGCTGTTTGTCAGAGGAGGGGATGCATATAGGTAATTCTCAAAAGAGAAAGTTAGTTATTGTAGTAATTGGTTTATTGAGGTAATTGTCTGTATATGTCCATACGCTGCATCCACCTTCCCCACTTCTTCAGATTAGTTGGGTAAGGATTTTTGAATTACTGGAAAGAACCAAAGTGTGTGCAGGATTACACCCTGATGTATATCTTTGGACTCTGTTTTGAGTAACGATAAGATTTTGTCACAGAAGTCACAGATTGTGTCTTTCAGAGACCTATGTGTTGTCATTCCCACCCCCATTATTTTTAATAAAAGTCAAAGACAAGTGGTTGCGGGCGTCTGTTAATTTTAGTTTATTGCCCATGATCTGTGTGTGACTTTTACTAAAAATAATTGTGACAAAATCTTACCCAGTCCTTCTTATGGCTGCATGCTGGGGGATTCTTACCTTGCCTGTCTGGACAAACTTCTCCTATTGTGTAATTGTGATAACTTGTTTTTACAATTACTAGGATAAAAATAACAGTGTTTGGTGTGATCCAGAAGTATTGATTCAGATAGCCAAATGTGTTCAATAAAATGTTGGTGTTATCTATGGGTAATTCCACATTTTTCAGTATTTTCCTGATACTCTTTACATTTGACTGTGGTTTCTTCATTGAATTGGTAAATCTTGAACTAATTCAAGGAGCAAGACTTAGCTTTTAGTAGTGGTTGAAATAGATAAATAAAACAACATCTGTCTAAACTAAGCTGTCTGCAAAGCAAAGTACAAAAGTCTTTCACCATAGTGAAGCCAGTGATATTTCTCCTCCCCTTCTTACAGCTGAAGTTACTTATTTTCTTCTCAAATGGGCTCTGTGTGGAGCCTATGTGACATGGATGAAAAACATTAATTAATTGAGCTCATTCTCTGTCATTCCCATCTGCTATTGAGAAACAAAACAAAAAAAATCTAAAATAGGCATTTTCACCAAACTGGAGTGTATTCCTATAGTGAAATAAATAACTTGGTGTAAAAATAAATTAACACTGTAGCATATTTTTACCATGTTGGTTATTTGCATGTCATTAGAATACTGTAGTTGTAATTTGGGGACATTTTGCTGCACTTCATGGAGTTACAGAAAGAAATAATGCAGTCCTATTGTCACTTTTTCATAAAGTGATTTACTCATATTGCTCACTAGAGGGTAGACTTGGAATTATAATCAGATCTTTTTATAATAATATTTGTAGTTATCAGAGTTGTGCTGCATATACTATATAAAAACAGAAAAAGGACGGTCAGTTAACTACAGTAATAGTTTTTAGAGCAGGGGTAGGCAACCTATGGCACGCGTGCCAAAGGCGGCATACAAACTGATTTTCAGTGGCACTCACGCTGCCCGGGGCCTGGCCACTGGTCCGGGGGGCTCTGCATTTCAATTTAATTTTAAATGAAGCTTCTTAAACATTTTAAAAACCTTATTTACTTTACATACAACAATAGTTTAGTTATATATTAATTATAGACTTATAGAAAGAGACCTTCTAAAAACATTAAAATGTATGACTGGCACGCAAAACCTTAAATCAGAGTGAATAAATGAAGACTCTGCATACCACTTCTGAAAGGTTGCAGACCCCTGTTTTAGAGTCTAGCAGAATTATTCTTAATGTCTCTAACCTGGAAACTGTATGTGTCCTTTATGAGTTTTTCCTATGTTTTGAAAGAAACTGAAATTAATATGTAAGTCTTGGTTTAATATAGGACATTCTCACGCCAGAATATTTAGTGTATCAGCATTGTTGTGGATACCAATGCTGCTCTGAAAATAATTTTGGAGCAGGTGCTGCTATAAAGCCAGCAGAGTGTAAAACACCATTATATGTTGATACAAAGAAAATAAACTTCTTTTAAATTAATTTGATGTTAAAAAAAAATCAGAATAGAAAAAGATAAATCCTGTCACGATTTTAAAAAAAATCGCAAAATTAGCAGTATCATAAGGAAGATATTAAATTTATATCCTTCGTGTGTGTGTGTGTGTGTGTGTGTGTGTGTGAGAGAGAGAGAGAGAGAGAGAGAGAGGTATGCTGTGTATATATAATGTGTGAGTATATAGTGGTTACCCTTTAAAAAGCCAAGAGATTTATGGCAACTGTCAGGTTTTTAGGAGGTGATTATTGTGCATGCATGTATGCATTTCCTACACTCTTTGTCTGTCTGTGTCTGTGTCTCTCTCTCACACACTGAATTGTGGCTAAAAGTGAATAGGACCAGTTTGTTTTATTGTGCATGCAAAAGATACACCCACAAAAACATGGTGTATTTAGGTTCTGTAAAATTTGTTTGTAGAGGAAGTTACCAGATTTGTGAACAAAATGCAGCTTTTTCTGACCCCTCTTTTTGTGGTTGTGGTGGAAAATTTGACCCCTAGTGTGTTTGTAATTACCGTAGGGCACATGTAAGTATTTAATTGTTAGTGCACTATAGATGGATGTTCACAGCAGATTTTTGTGATCCAATTTCTCTTTCCTTTCAGCTTTTACACTCACAATTACTTTCACTTATTTCTCTCAAATGCTTAATAGTTATATTGGAGACCTAGAAAAATATTTTACATATGTAACAGACTGCATGGTAGTTTCTGTGTTCTGGATGTACTGTGTCATCTCTGAGATGAACAGATAATTTTCCCTAGCATTCTACTTGTATTGAGCCATATTGGAGATTTCACATGCAGAAATTGTTCTACTATAACTGTGAATCTTATACCGGCTGTGAGGAAATGTGCAGTGCATTTCTAACACAGTAAAGCTAAGGAAGACATTGCTTGCTTTGACAAATTGATCAATGGTAAATATTACGCAATTTTCAGAGTTTAATATGCAGTAACTGGGTTTTACACTATTGTCAGCTTTTATCTTGTAAATTCTGTTCTCTATGCTCTCATCCCATGTTCACCACTGTGGTACCTGAGCACCTACCAATAGTTTGCAATAGCCATTTTGGTCCCAGGATATGAGAGAGACAAGATAGCAGATACCAGATGTTGGTAGAAGGCACAAGCTTTTGAGGTACACAGAACTCTTCTTCAGTTCTGGGGAAAGAAAAAGATGGAGGTAAATACAAGCTGGGACAGATTGTTAAGCATAAAACAGAGGTGTTAACAGACCTCTCTTCCTTGAATGGTCCCTATGTGCTAACTACTTATGCTAAACAATCTCCAGCTTGCATTTAGCTTTGATGCTCGGAGTACTTTTCCCAGACCTGAAGAAGAAGAACTCTGTGTGGCTCGAAATTTTGTGTCTATCACCAACAGAAGTTGGTCCAATAAAAGATACTAAGTCACCCAGCTTGTCTCTCTAGTATCCTGGGATTGACATGGCTACGATTACAATTACACAGGCCAGATAAGGAGTGATCGCTTTGTGAAAGTTGTTTGCACGTGGGTGATAGGGTGTTTTTGTCTTTTATCATTTGTGTGTGTGAGTTCATTAAAGAGTGTAGTATTTGTCTGGTTTCACCCACATACTTGTTGTTGGGGCAGTGGATGAAGTACATTCACCACATGTTGTGATAAGCACATGTAGGACCCATGGATCTTGAAAGGTGTGTTGTGTGTGATATTGATCATACGAACAGTGGAGATACGTTTGCAGGTTCTGCTTCTGTTGTTCTGGCAGGGTCTAGTGCCCCTTTGACTTGATGTATCCTGGTCTGTGGGGAGGTTGCTTCTGATGATGCGGTTAGGTGGTTGTTTGAAGGTTGGTTGTGACACACCAGATTTACCTGCTACTCTTAATTTCATATTTTCAAACCCCTTATGCATAACAACTGACCCTCAATTGCCCACTTCATTTCTAGTGCCCGCTTATAACATGTGTTATCCCTTATGCTTAACAATCTGTTCTGACTTGTATTTAGCTCAGACAAGGTTGATGAGGCAATATCTTTTATTGGACCAGAAACAAGCTTTTGAGCTTTTTTGTATTTAGCTCAGACATTCTGATTTCCTTCCCCAGACTTGAAGAAGAGCTCTGTTTAGCACAAAAGCTTATACCTTCCACCAACAGAAGTTGGTCCAATAGAAAATGTTACCTCACCTACCTTGTGTCTCACCTACCAGTAATGCATTTGGCACATGGTTCTGTCTTTCTTCCTCTCTGCAGGGGGAAAATTCTCTGTGGATTTAAACTATTTTTATTTTCACTTTAATTTTTAAAATATATTTTTATTTAAGCTGTGCTGTGTGCTCTTATTAGTGAGAGCAAGGTCAAGATGAGTGTGTTGCACTCAGAACAGGAAGTGCTGGGATTTATGGTGGTTCTTAGATCCTGCAGGATTTTGTTCTACAGTCTCAGATCAACCCTCGAGAAAGCACTATCTCCTGCACAATCACACTTTACCCTTTTAGTAGATGCTTCCAGTTGTGGACCCCAGTTCTCATGTAGGCAACTGTTCAGCTGTCCCAGCCCAGATTATTAAGTATCTTGAAGATAAGGATGGAGATCTTGAATTTGACATGATATTCTATGGAGTGCCACTATAGCAAGCAGAGGACAAGTTTGATATTCTTCAACCTGAGTTGTAAAGAAGAGCTGCTCCGTTCTGTCCTAACTGAAGTTTCCTGAGCGTTGATCGTGCCCAGGTAGACTGTATTGTGGTAATCCAATCAGGACGTAACAAAGGCATGTACTATTGAGGCCAGGTCACCACTTAGGATGGAACACTTACCTAGCCAGCCATAGATAGCAGAATGCATTGTTTGCATATGTGAGAGTATAGCATCAGTGAGAATCCAGAACCATTCCTAAATTGCACTCATTTGACTAATTATGGGTTATGTATCTTCAACTAGAGCAGACAGCACGTAGCTGCAAATTCTCTTTAAACTGGAGTAATCTCTCTGTTGTTTGGATTCAACTTCAACCAGCTATTCATCCTTGAGCTGATCTTGGACAAGCACTAGGCTAGCTTGGAAACGCTGGAGTTGTGAAGGATGAACAGAGCTGTTTGTTTGCATGTTGTTGGCATTTCTGTTCAGGATGTCTTGTCCATTCTCCTAGGTGTTTCATACAAATATTGAACACCGAAAAGAGTAAAAAGAAATGTATTTTTCTATTCTGAGCTGTAAGAAATAAAAATAATTGTTTTGAATAGCAGACAGCAATTTTACTACTTTGTTTTGGAATTACTTCCGACTTTCAAGATTACTCCCCAGTTGGTGCTCTTTCATCTCATTTAAAAAAAAGCAGTATGTTTACTCAGATACAGAATAAAATAGAGCTAAGATCTCTTTTGTCCTATCTAATACCACTTAATTTCATTTTAAGTCAAAAGGAAGCTCACATTACTAGATAGAGGAAGAAGAGCTGAAGCTTATTTTCCAATCTATGTGATTTGATCTAATCCATACCACATGCATTCCATTATATCTGAATTGGTGAACTATATAAAACCAAATAAAGACTGTTAATCAGTAACAGTATTCAGAGCTTTCACAGTATTATTTCTAATGTCCCCATGACCATGAAGCAGTAAGGTATTAGGATAATCTATATAGGCAAAAGAGCTGGGAAAACAAATGGATTTGTGTAGAGCTTTGTGCAGAAGAAGGAAGCAACCTAGCCTGGTGGATTAAGTCGTCTAGTGTACAGTTTATTCCATATTGGTTGTAATTATCAGATTCCAAAATCAAACTTCATACAGAGATGAAATACCCAGCAGAACCTGTGCAACTAAATGTAGCATACCTGTGTGCACCATGGAATTGTGTGTTTGTTTGTACTGCTGTAGCACTTAAATCCCTAGCCCAGTTGTGCTATGCATTCTACTCAGATGTAACAAAGATGGTCTGATCCCTTTCACGAGTAGTTTCATCTCCCATTCTGTCTCCTCAAAATTAATCTGAACATACTAGCTTTTTTCTTTGTGTTTGGTATTCATCATTTGCTTTTAGTAACCACTCACGTGTTTTATACACTGACTTGCTTGGTAAGGTAATGTTTTTTGTGTTACTTTTCCAGTATATGTAAATAACCATTTTCCTCCATGTTACCACTCTAGATCTATTTTAATGCATAATGGTGTGCTGTACATGGTGCACCTAAAAATGTTTTGCTTGAGGGCACAAAGATGAAAGAACAGCTTTTAAAATGCCAACTTCAGATATCTGATAGTTAAATATACTGTACAGCATTCAGAATGATAAATTTTTTTAAAAAATTTTCTTTTAGACTTTGACTTCAGTGTACCAGGCTCCATGAAACTTCACAATCTTATTTCTAAACTGAAGAAGTGGATCAAAATCCTAGAGGCAAAAACTAAGCAGCTTCCAAAGTTCTTCCTCATAGAGGAAAAGTGTCGTTTTCTAAGTAATTTCTCAGCTCAAACAGCAGAAGTGGAGATTCCTGGAGAGTTCCTTATGCCAAAGCCAACACATTATTACATCAAAATTGCAAGGTAAACTACCATTGGGTAAAAGGTAGATGTAACTGAAAAAATAAAGGTTTAAAAAAAAAAAAAAAATCCCCTTCCCCCACTTCTTGTGATGCAGTATCAATCCCAGTTACAGAAATGCACTTTGTCTGTCTCTGTATTGAAATGACTTAATGAAATATCTAATGGCATGTTTCATTCTTATGTCTTAACATAATACAGTTCTAATTTTAGATTCATGTGGTAGTTTTTCAGGTCTTACTGGGAAATTAGGGAGGAGGAGAATATTTTAAGGTCATTGTAATCTACTTTACTTTAGTGTAAATCCAGAGTATTTCTGCTAACTACTAGAGTCAGTAGAGGTATTCTGGTTTTTCATCAGTGTTGTGGTTATCAGAATCTGGCCAAGAAAATAGAAAAAAAATAGAAAAAGCTTCATTCTTAAATGTAGAAAAGACAAAGATGAAAACTTTCTTCATAACCATGTATTTTTTTTAACAGAATGCAAATCTTTGCTGAGCTGTATTAGAAATTTAGCTTATAATAAGGTTGCATCTCGTTTTAAAGAAGTCATAGTTGAGCGTTGGTTTTGCTCAGGAGCTAACAAGGTGTCTCTCTGTACCTCTAAATACGGCATTTTTTTTTGCTTTCATCTCAGAGGACAGAAGTAAAGCTTTAGACTTCGAAAGCTCGGGTGCTTTTATCTGTTCCTTTTCTTGATAGATTTATGCCCAGAGTGGAGATAGTACAGAAGCACAACACTGCAGCCAGAAGACTCTATATCCGAGGCCATAATGGAAAGATTTACCCATACCTAGTAATGAATGATGCTTGCCTGACAGAGTCTCGCAGAGAAGAACGAGTATTACAGCTCCTTCGCCTTTTGAACCCCTGCTTAGAGAAAAGAAAAGAAACCACAAAGAGGCATTTATTTTTCACAGGTACAGTAAGAGCAGGTTTTAGATAATTCTTTGTGTCTATGAAAATCATGTTCCTTAAAGTGACTTAAGAAGATCTAATTATTTAAACTAAAATTGTAAATATGTGCGACATCAAATTAAATTGATGTAAATCCTGCCCCTATCCTGGTGATCACAGAGGCTTCCCAGTCACCGTGACTCCACTGTACGAGGGGAAAGGGGAACGTACAGTATTTCGGGACATTTTTAGAAGAGGTTACAAATACTGTGTGGAGCAAAGTCATCTGTGAATGACTGGCCAGACCTCTGCATTATGTCCCAAAGGATCCACTGCTATGGCAATATGCAGACCCACCCGATGACATTTACCGGACAGTTTTATTTTAAATTAGTGATGTGTGAATACCAGACTGCCTCCACCCACTTCTAGATAATCCAAAAGCAAGGGGAAGGTGTTAAGCGTCTGGAAGACAACTGCTCATGTAAAACTTTGAATTTGGTATAATTTCCAAATTCTACCTATGAGGCCATTACTCATTAATTCTTCGGTTTAAAATAAAAGGCTTCATCAGCTCTGCATAACGTTGTTTACTGCTAAACAGTTGCTAAATAATGTGAGTTCAGTAATTCAGATATCTTTACTATAGGCCTCTTTGTGTGCATATTTTTATGTATGATTTTGGTCTTGAAAGAGCTAACTTGGAGGCTGTCTCCATGCTCATACTACAGCCTGGCAATGTTTGGTCACAATAGTGAACAAAACAGTAGCTGTCTTGCCTCTGTTTCCTCAGTTAGACTTCTCCCTCACTGTAATTTTTTATATTAATTGCAAAAATCTTCATTCATGCAATATCTTTATGCATGCAGTATTAAAGTTCAGAGACCAGGTGGGTGAGGTAATATTGGACAACAACTACAACAACACTGCATAGAGTGAGGTTGAAAGTTAAGCATTTAAGACAGGAACTAAGAGTTAAGGTGGAAGGTACTGTGTATGTGCATTTTGATTATTTTGTGTCTTGATAATTAATAATACAGTTGTCATGATGAAGTTGTGAAACACTCCTTATTGAGAGTATTTGACTCTTCACAGTACACTTGGTCTGCATGGGACTTGAACACTAATGCAAATGTCTTTGATCAATTAAATTGTTGGCAAGTTCCAGCTGCCAGCCAACTATTACATTATATATTAATATAAATACCCATCATCTTGGAAGATTGTGAGGCACTTGGCAGTTCTGTATAAACAGCAGTTCTGTATACAACACCACTGTAATGCAATCAGAGGTGGAGGGCAAAAACCAACTGTCTCACAATTGAGGGTAAGGGAGATTTTTAGTCAAGGACAGTGGGGCAGACTCCTGCTGTTTCAGCATGGGTCCTGGAGTTTTTTGAGCCAGATTTTTTACCAATCTCTCTTTTTGCACCCACAGTTGCTGTTAGTCACCTAAGTTCATGATTGCATCTGTATCAAGTACATATACAATTAACTAAGTGACATAAATTAGAACTGCAAATAATTACAACTGCAAAAAATCCTAGCTTCAAAAATGTGATCCTTAATGTCCACACAGAGAAAAATCCCACTCAAAGTTCCCAGCAAAAGGAATTCTTATCAAAAAGGCATACTGTGTATATATGTATAGATCACTGTATGGACATATGCAGGAAGTATGCATTCTCCAAACCATTGATATAACCTATCACAGAACAAGCAAATTAACTTATGCAGTGTCTTAACTTCTTAGGGGGATTATTTAGTTAATATATGTGGGAAGACAACTGTATGTCATGCTCAGTACTAATGACAATTAAAAAGACAGGATAAACCCCTTGAAAGATATACTTAATGGATACGGAAGCTGACTCTTAAATGTAGCATATATAATAACATAAATGCAGTGCTGTAGTGGACTTGCAAAGGATCTAATTTTAAACTACAATCTCTTTTAAAAATAAAAATAAAAAAATCGGTACATCCTCCTGTTGTGTTATTACACATTTTATCAGAGCCTACAAGTGAAGAAGGCTAAGTCGTCGTCCCCCCCCCCCCCCCCCAGGTTAAATGGAAGCAAAACAGGAGAACCAGCTCATTAATGACAATTCTGCCCGTAACACACATTTATATATATATAATTTTTTTTTTTCTTCAAGTTAGTGAAGAAACCACATTGAACTGTTGAAATAAGGATTTGGGGGGAGGGGGAAACTCGTTGTTACAAGTAAGCTGAGATCAATTATTTCAACACTTCCATTGCCAGCAATGCAACAATCTACCTGGTGACCAAAAGATCAAGATTGCCAAACGAACTAAATATCATCATCCATGTAAAACTAGCTACAAAAGAGCTCTAGTCTGTTTCTTTCTTAAAATAAGTGCAGAATGCAAATAGCAGACATGAGTGTTGTGTGTGTTTAGAAAAAACTAGTTAGGCTCAGTTCTGCAAAGTATCCAACTGGAGTGTAGGCAAAATTTCAAAAGTACCTAAGTCTCTAGTCTCCTAAATCACTTAGGTGCTTTTGAAAATGTTAACTGTGTATCTCTTCAGCTAACTATAAATAATCTTACCATGTGAAGGTCTGTTCTTCACAGATTTTTGCCGTGTTCTTTCTCTCCAGTTGTGGGTTCACCTCAGTGTTCTATTTTTTGATGTTGTTGTTCTTTAGAGTTTTTTATATATATATATAATATTGGAGTGAGACCAGAGTGATTTAATTGGATACTGAAAACATGTGCTTGCAGTAGGTAGGTTAGTATCTGAAACAAAAATTCTCCTCTTTTCTGCAAATAAGTGACTCAGGATAAACTCTGAATCCCCAGATTTTTACTAAGATGGTGTAGCTGTAGGGAATTCAATCATCCCTGTCAGTGTGATACAGAAATGTTTTTCCCACTCAAATTCCTTTGCATGGTAAGACATCGAGTGAAAAAGAAAATGCCTCCCTTTTATTAAGCTTTTTTTTTTTTTTTAACCAAGTTCTTGAATGTGCTATGAGGAATAAAAAATCTCCACTTGACATACTTCAGTTGATTATCACAGCAATGTTTAAGTGCTGATATCTGCATGCTAATTCTCCTGTTTCTTAGTGTTTTGATTATGTATTAACTATTTTCTTCCTGTCTTTTTCCTTTTCCAAAATTTATTTCTAGTCCCCCGTGTTGTAGCAGTCTCTCCACAGATGCGCCTGGTTGAAGACAATCCCTCTTCTCTCTCCCTGGTGGAGATCTATAAGCAACGGTGTGCCAAGAAAGGCATTGAGCATGACAACCCTATTTCTCGTTACTATGACAGATTGGCAACAGTCCAAGCACGAGGGACCCAAGCCAGCCATCAGGTATTGAATCTTTGTTTACTATTATTCAGACTCACTTCTTAGGGGCTTTGTGATATTATACTTTGCTTTCCTTTCTCTTGTTTGCTACAGACATTGCATACGTGTGTTTTGTTTTTTACCTGATATCTCATTAGCCCCATTATCTCATCAGTATTCTGAAGAAGCTCAGGAAACTTGCGTCCTCAAAAAAGCCTCACTACCTGGTCTAGTTTATTAACTACATATGTGTGATTCTAACTACTGTAGATAAAAACATGGTGTTTATATTATTTTCTAGTCCGATGTCTAGTACTTCCGAAAGGTGTCAGTTGAGAGCATCAGAAGCAGAACTCCTGGCTTCACGAAAACAGATACAGTATTGGTAGATGTGGTGTACGCTTCCCCATGCTGCTCTGCTGTGGTATCCAAGTCTCTGAGTAAGGTTTATCTTTTTGCCTGAGGGTGCAAACGTGTCATTCATGAGGCCAGGTTTTGGAAAGTGGACACCTCTTCACTAGAAGCTGAAGTGAGACCATGGATTTATTTCACCAAAGGCAGATGCAAAGTATATTCAGTCACCACTAACTTGAACCTAATTCATATTTTGCCCTGCTGAGTATAGGGCTCCATATCCTATTGTAACTCCCAGGAGCCATCCAGTGCTGATTTAAAAACTTTAATAACCTTATTTTATTTTTTATATAAATATATATGTCTTGCACCATGCCAGTCCAGTTTCAGATTAGTTGTGGAAATACACAAAATGTTTATCTGCTGAATGTGTTGTTGCAAGAAAGTCTTTCAGCCTTTCTGTGTTACAAAATGATGTGTTACGTAACATCTGTTTCTGTTTTGAGGATGATTCCTTCAGGTTATCAAACTTCATCGTTAACAGTCATTTAATTGAAGCCAGTATGATGATGATTCTCTTTTGAATGTAATGGAACAGATTCCAACTTTATTTCTTTTTCTAATTAATTAGGCTAGTATATGCTACAGTAATTAAATATGATAGTAGTTTGCAGATGTTTACATCCAGGAGAGAACTCTACTGCATAGTGTGAAATTACAGAAATAGTTGCAAGCCTTTCTTTAGTTTTGCTATTGAGAGTGCACCCAGATTGTGCTAAGCACTGTACAAACGTACATCTCTGCTCCAAAGATCTTGTATTCTGTGATTTTTCTCCCAGTTCCACTTACTTGGGGAAATGCCCAAACCCCTAACCAAAAAGATAAAACAGTTTTTGTAGTTTCTGTGCCTGTATATGTCCCAGATGCAATTTTGTACCTTTTTCCTTGTAGCCCTTTGTGTGGAATGCTGTTCTGCAAAAATCTGACCTCTTCATATCCTTCATGTCTTGGTCTGCAGTAGACTACAGACCACTGGCGGCTAATAATGGCTAATGAGCTGAGACTATTGCGGTTGATCTGTTCAAAGCTAGTCTATGACAAATATGCTCATACCACTGTTATCCTGTCCATCCTCCTTCCTTGGTGATTTGTTGGTCTCAGCAACCGGTTAACCTTTGTCTTAAGTCAAGGGCCTAATTTAAAACCCATTGAAGTCAATGGGAGTCTTTCTGTTGATTTCAGTGAATTTAGAATAATGCTCCAAGAGTAAAGTTTTTGGGTCAGGGACTGTTTGATTACATCTGTACAATGCTTAGTATGATGGGGCCCCACCTGGCTCCAGAGCCTCTGGAAATAACTAATACAAGTAACAAATAATATAAATATCAAGCCCTGAAGGGAGGATTTGAGTTCACTGCAAAGTGCTTCTTCAACTTGGAGTGAAACTGTTCATCCCAATTAGTTTTCTTAGTGTTTCTTTCCACTCTATGAAAGAGGCAATCTGGGTATTTCCTGATTGTGGGGTATGGGATATTTGGTAGGAGTGAATTGATGCCGGTTATATTAATGAAGCGACAGCAAGAAAATTTGCTGATGAAGAGTTAAGTACTTCTCTATCAGTCTGTTTTATGCAAGTGCAGCAGGATGGTGTATTGAATGTCCTTAGGATCACTCCTGATTTTTCTTGAGATGTTGAGTAGAAGGTATAGTAACTGTTTGGTCTTTTGGCTTCTGTAAGCACCTTTCTTGTGTCCTTATGGTAATAATTCATCTGACGTTCTCAAGGCAAAGAAACATCTCTCAATATAACTTTGAAATGACCTTGAAACCATTCAGGATATACACTTTCAAAATTTCTCATCATATGTTTTTAAAAGAGTTAGTTAGAAAAAATACTGGAATGAATGCATCTGTTTTAGAATCATGATTCCACCTTAAAAATGGAACCATTGAGGCAAGAAGAGGGTGGTAGTTTAGTAAAGTTAGCACTGTTATTTCATTAGTATATTTTTAAATTGACCAATCAGTAGATAAGTTGTTTAAAAATCATTTGTCTTAACTAAATTTGCTTTGCTTTTAGGTTCTTCGAGATATACTTAAAGAAGTACAGAGTAACATGGTGCCACGCAGTATGCTTAAGGAATGGGCTTTACATACATTCCCAAATGCCACAGATTACTGGACGTTTCGAAAGATGTTCACAATTCAGTTGGCATTAATTGGCTTTGCAGAATTTGTCTTTCATTTAAATAGACTCAACCCTGAGATGTTACAGATTGCCCAGGTATATTGCATTCATTGAAGATGCACATTTTATCATCTTTGATAAACTGAAATTTTGTAATTTACTTTTGAAAGGACTATATATTTACTATGCATGGTACACTGATTTTGATGTTTGTTTGTTTTTTGGCATGCGTTTATGCACCCCGTGTGTAATCAATAGAGCATTTCAGTAGGCCTCTCTTTTCACTACATGATTATACAAAATATATGCAATAATAAAAAATGACATCAGTGGGCGCACACATTACCCTCTAAATTCTCAGCTTTTGGAAGGACAACTCCTGTTCATCAAAAAGGGTCTAAAAAAAAATCATAAAAACTCTCAAATGTTCATGTAGATGTGTGTACAGTCTCAGATTCCCTTTTCCCATTCTTCGCAAGCACTATCTTGGCTATTTCCCTGTGTCAAATATCAAGTGATTTTAGAGCATCATATTCTTATGGGAAATATTCATTTTCCAACTCCATTCTCTCTCTCTTCCCCCCCACTCCCTGCTTTAACATAAACATCTAACATGAGACTTGCCAATTTAGTAGAGCAAAGATGGTATATCTTAATGTAATTTTAATGCTTGGAGAGGTATACTCTATACAACAATTAAAAGACTAAGAATCCCCACCACTCAGCCATGGCTTTCAGATGCATACCCAGAGTGAACAATGCAGTGCTTTCCTGAGATGCAAGCAGAATGAAGATTTATCTTTCTGCCCCTACTTGCTCACCTACCACAACCACAAAAGAACCTGTTCTTTATGGCTCATATTCTGATCCCATATATTTAATATGGTTCTTACTTTTCTTCTTTCTACACATGATTTGTAAGAGAATAGTATATGTCTGAAATTCTAGATACCCGTTGTTGTTCAAATATTGCTCGATCAAGAGAGCAAGGCGGTATTTGAACAAAGGAAATTAACAGTGTTGTTTTCTTTATTCTTCCATATTTAACTTCCATCTTTGTTACAACACTTTATGCTAGGGAAATGGAAATATTTCACTGATGTATATGGATTAAACTTAAAGTATTACTCTGCTCTGAGTATTAACAGTAAAAATAAAAAAAGGTCTATTAGTGATTTGTATACGTTGATTTTCCTTTTCTTATATAAAGTTTCATACCTGTGTCTCATTTTAAAATCTAGGATACTGGCAAGCTCAATGTGGCATACTTCCGATTTGATATTAATGATGCTACTGGTGATTTGGATGCCAATCGTCCTGTCCCATTCCGTCTTACACCAAACATTTCTGAATTCCTTACAACTATTGGCGTGTCTGGTCCATTGACTGCATCAATGATTGCAGTAGCTCGCTGTTTTGCACAACCAAACTTTAAGGTATGTACAGTATTTACCTTTAAATAGTGTTTTACAGGCATATCACACTTGCACTATAATGTGTCCATAGTCGGTATGCTTGGTATGCAGAAGTTTTGACTCTACTCAGTCTTGGAATGCACCACCAGACTTGGTGGCATCCTCGCATTGGAGGAAACCGGAGAGAAGACACCATTCTCCATCTCCAGTACCACCCAAGCAGCAGAAGAATTCAAACACTTTTGCATCTTCTAGCCAGAAAGAAGGCCCCCTTCATTTTTGAGGACTTGGTCTCTGACAGAATCAGCCAGAAGTTAGAGCTAAGCCAGCTCTGACTAGATGCTCCCCAGTACCACATTTATCATCTAGCATTGTAAAGTTGTGGACTCCAGCACCACTTCCTCATCATCCCTGGATGAGGCCACTGTCTCTGAATTTTCCTCCATGGTTCCTGACAATAATAAGATGTACCAGGAACTTAACGAAAAGAATAGCCATCTCCTGTGTGCATAGTTGGAACCGGTCCAAGACAATCCATGTAAGTTAGAAGATGTTTTGCAGGGCCTGCTAACTTGGCTTTACCTGTAATTGAGGCCATCTTAGGGCCTACCAAAATCCTTTAGCAAATTTCCTCCCCCTTGACACCCACTGCCAAAAGGATGGGGAAGAGTTATGAAGTTCCTTCTCAGGGTCATTAGTATTTTTATTCACCCCCAACCCCAAGATCTTTGGTAGTAACCGCTGTGAATGAAAAGCCAAGACAAATCTAGCCCCAAAGACACACAGAAATTGAATTTGTTTGGGAGAAAAGTTTATTCATCATCAGGATTGCAGTTTAGAATTGCTCACTATAACCACTTTTATTGGGATTAAGTGTTGAAATTTGTGGACAAGTTACCAGATGATGCCAAAGAGGAATACAGAGCCCTTGTGACTGAGGGCCACCTGGTGGCAAGATCATCCTTGTAGGCTGCCTTAGATGAGGCAGATTTAGCAGCTTGAATAATGGCAATAGTGGTCACTCTGCATCATGCTTATTGGCTGCAAACAGCTGGCATTCCAACCAAAGTCCAACAGACAATTGAGGATTTGCCTTTCAAGGACTTAAATTTATTTTTCAGAGAAGACGAAGCTCTGCATTGTCTTGAAGATTCTAGGGAAACCCTAAAGTTTTGGGGCATTTGCATCCAGGCCCTAAGAGAAAGCAGTTCTGTCTCCAGGTCCAGTAAAGGTACCTGTTCTATCCTACAAATCAGCTGGACCAAATCTAGGAGGTGCCATAAGACTCAAAGAAGACTACTACCTCCTCCACCACCATCTGCTACCTCTAAACAATCTTATAGCATTTAAGCAGTCTGACTTAGTTGAGGCCAGCATACCACTCACTCTGATTTCCCCTCTCTTTGGCAGCATGTTGTTCCACTCATCAATGGGTACTAAGCATATTGGAACTGGGATAAACCCTGCACTTTTCCTCTATTCCCCGTTCCCATTCCCCCCCCCCCCCCTTGTCAGGAACTATTTTCACGAAACTTCTAATTCAAGAAGTTCAACCTCTATTACAATTCGGGGCCACAGAAGAAGGGATTCTATTCCCATTATTTTCTCATTCCAGAGTCCAAGAGAGGCCTCAGACCTGTCTTAGACCTGCAAAACTCAACAAATACACTTTTAAAAAAATGTTTTGTATGGTTACCCTAGCATCTATTATCTCATCCCTAGATCCCAGTGAATGATTTGCTGCCCTGGACTTAAAGGATCCCTACTTCCATGTGGCCATTCACCAGAGTCATAGGAGATTTTTAAGGTTTATTGTAGTAGATAGTTAACAGACCTTGCCTTTGGCCTGTCTTCAGCCCCTCAAGTCTCCACAAAGTGCATGGCAGTCGTTGCAGCACATCTCAAGAAAGTGGGTGTCCAGGTATGCCCATTTTGGTTGGTTTGAGGTCAGTCAAGGGAGCAGGTGGAGTTAGCCATCAAAAAGGTCCAGTCCTCTACAGTGTGTGGTGCTTGCCTTTGTTCATTGGGCCTGTTGATCAGCAAGGGCACATCAGTTGTTCTGCCTCTGCAGAGAATCGAATTCATAGTAGTGGTTCTTGATTCTGTGACTACAAGAGCATATTTACTTCAGGCCAGGCTTCCAGCAATATTGAACCTTTGCAGGGACTTCAAGGTGTATCCTCGTACAGCAGTGAGGAATTTTCTGAGACTTCTAGGTCACATGGTGGCTTGTACATATGTGACTCAGCATGCCAGACTTCACTTAAGAGTTATTCAGAGCTGGTCTGTCATGCCTTTTGTTAGCTGGATGTACTAAATCACATACCTGCAAGTGTCGTCTTGTCCCTGGATTAGTGGATGGGACCCCGCCAGAGTTTGCAAGGTGGGTTTTTTTCCCCCCACAACTCTGTCCTCTATGCCCCTGGTCATAGATGTTTTGTTTCTCGGATGGGGAGCTCATGTAGGGGACCTCCAGACTCAGGGACTCTGGTCAAATGAAGATTTGTCTCTGAACATCAATGCTGAAGAACTTTGAGCTATCCACCTGGTCTGTCAGGTTTTTCTCCCTCTCATCAGCGGTGATACAGTGCAGGTAGTCATGGATAACACCGCTGTTCCATTTGAACAAGCAGGGAGGTTCCAGATTAGACCTCCTTTGCCAAGAGAAAATGAACCTATGGACTGTTTACATTCACACAATTACACTCAAAGCATCTCATCTCTCAGCGGGTCCAAAACTGTCTTGCGGACTATTTCAGCAGAACATTCAGCAGAGATCGTAAATAGTTCCTCAGATCTGACATAGCAAAGTCCATTTTCAGCCTTGGGGAATGCCAAAAATAGATCTCTTCGTCACCTGACAACCAGAAGTGTCGCCTGTTCTTTTCATGGGCAAGTCACAGTGCAAGGTCTTTGTCAGACATCTTCCTATTGTCCTGGATGGGGGGGGGGGAATTCTATATGCTTTTCCTTCCAGTCCCAATGGTACTCTGAGTTTTGTGCAAACTCAGACAGAATCACACCATTCTAATTTTAATAGCACCAGCACAGCTTTGACATCGTTGGTTCTTGGACTTATTGAGTCTTTCAATTTGCGATCCCATAACTCTCCCTCAGGTCTTGGATATAGTTTCACAGAACCACAGCCAGTCACTGCATCTCAACTCTCTCAGCATACATCTGACAGCTTGGATATTTGGTGGCTAACTACCCCGGAAGCTGACTGTTCCCTTAGGGTTCAAAACACTTTCTTAAATAGTGGGAAGTCTTAAATAGTGAGAGGAGGTTCTCCGTGTGGTTCCAGCAGAAAGGTACTTCTCCTTTTTAGGCTCCCATGCATTTTTAATCTGGATTTCTTGCTTCACCTAAAGGTAAAAGGACTGTCTATTTAATAGCTGCCAAATAAAAACTCAGGGTATCTCCTCATTCCATCCTATAGATGGAAGATTTTTTTCCAACCCTATGACTATTAGATTCTTGAAAAGATTGTACAGGCTCTTCCCTCCTGTAAATGATCTCACACTATCATGTCATTTAAATTTGGTTCTATCAATTTTAATAGGACCCCCTTTTGATCCTATATGTGTTCCCTTTCTCATCTCAATGGAGATACCCTCCTGGCAGAAGTAATAGGAATGCTAGGAGAACTACAGACTTTGGTTGCTGATCCTCCTTATTTGGTGTCTTTTATAAAGATAAAGTTAGTTTACGTCTGCACCCTAAACATCTCACTAAAGTGGTGTTGGATTTCATCTGAATCAGCCTACATATTTAATAACTTTTTTTCCGAAACCTCACTCTCTCGTAAAGATAAGGAAACACTCTCTAGTTTGGATGTCCGTAGGCTGTTAGACTTTTTACCTGGAGTGGACAAAACAATGTAATGTTTCTGCAATTATTTAATTCCTTTGATGACCAGGTGAAGGGTCAGTGGGTCTCTTTGCAGAAGATCTCCTCCTGTATTATCTTTGCTATGATATCGATAAGGTCCAATCACCTCAAAGAGTTTTAGCACACACTGGAAGAGCTCAGGAAGCGCTGACTGCTTTCTTAGGTCACATAAACATCAGTGACATTTACAGGGCTGTGACTTGGTCATCTGTTCATACCTTCCACCACTCATTATGCTCTCTCCCAGGCCTCCAGAGATGGTGCTAGATTTGGGAGAGTGGCGTTGTGTAGTCCTTGTTCAGGTAGACTCTGATACCTTCCTCCTGGAACTGCTTGAGAGTCACCTGAGGTGGAATGGACATATGCAAGCACTCCAAGAAAAAATGGTTACGTACCTGTTTCATAACTGTTGCTCTTCAAGATGTGTTGCACATGTCCATTCCACAACCTATCCTCTTTCCCCTCTACATTCGAGTACAAGAAAATATAGGCTTCCATGGTGAAAGAACTGTGGGGGGTGGTTGGCTCTGTCCATTTACACCCTCAACTGTCAGCACGAACGTGTGGTGGGCACAAGCACCACCCCATTAGGTATCACTGTGGGAAAAATATCTCATGCTTTGGTGAAGTGACATGCAAACACCTGAAATGGAATGGACATGGGCAACACATCCAAAAAAAACCCAAAAAACAACCAGTTACTGAACAGGTATCTAACCATTTTTTACAGATGCTGAGAACTCCACAATAACTTCTTAAATATTACATCAGGACCAATACAAACGCCAGCTGAAATCTCTGTAGTTTGTAGTTTTAGTCAGAATACATAAGGTTGGAATAATTTCACTCTAAATTCACTGTTTGCTCAATCAAATTAATATGAACCAGTTGTTTTACCATCCTAGCTTTGTAAGTCCTTGAAAATCTAAAAATGACAAATGCAGCATCATTTAGATCCTTAGGACTATACTGTGAACAGAAAAACACCGTGGCACCTCATTAGCAGAGTAGGATGTTGAAAATACATTGTTGCTTTGATGGACTTTGGCTCTTGACAGTGTAGTTAACTAAATTGGCTTAATTCCTTTTAAATTCTAATGCTTTACAAAAATGAGGCATCTTGCAGTTAGGCAGCAATTTGCACCAAACAACATTGCACAAAACACATTGTAGTTACTTTTTTGTAGCAATTAGGCATTCTCTTGCCATGTTTACACATTCAGACACATTTTCAGATGTGGCTTTTTGTGTGTGTTTGTGTCCCAATTTTGGGGTGTACAACTGGAAACACCATCAGCCTGACTTTCATAGGTGCTGAGCACCCACAGCTCCCCTTGACTTTATTTGGAGGTCTGGAAGCACAGCATTTCTCACACTCAAATTGAGCACCTAGTAACATTGGTTACTTTTGAAAATTTGGCTTGGCTTTTGACCTTAGTAAGCTGAATTCCTTTAATTCTTTTTCTTCAAAATACTGTTTTGGTTATGCCTAGAAAGACTTGGTTTTATAAACTATAACTCTTAGCATCAAAAGCTCAGACTGCTGGCATTTATACCTTACTATCAAGAAATGAGCTGCTAAGGGATGAGAGAAAATAGAAAACTGTTTTTTGTGTATTTCCTCTCAATAACAATAGGGTGTCCTTAAGATGCCAGTTAGTTGAAATTTTAAAAATTCAGTTCAGAAATCCACAGTTAAAACAAGAAATTACAACTTTGGGGCAATAACTACTAATTACATTCAGCTGAAATATGCTGCATTTACGTAGGTAGGTAGGATGTGGGACCAGAATTTCCTTTCCAGACTTTAGTGGTAAGAGTCATAGCTGTCTATCATTCAGCTAGTTATTTCTATTCTAGAACAATATTTTTCCTGAAATAAACCTTTATGTTCTTGTTTGGCAAAAATGTGTGTGCGATGCATAGAAAATAGAGTGTGAGTGTGTGTAAAAAATGTATTTGGTTTTGTAGTTCAGCTATGAAAAATAATTTGTAGGGAAAACTTCATAGCTTTTTATAAATTCTTTTTGAAAAAAATAATCTCTTGTTTAACAAATTATTTTGTTCTCTAATACTTATAAAGCTTACTGCAAGTCTTAGTCCTCTGAAGCAACCAGCCACTAAAGGTTAAGATTACAAAGAGACCAAAATGTCAAGATGTAATTTATTACAATTTAGTTAAAAATCTATAGCCCCTTGACGCTTCTTCTAGTTAAACATAATTATCTAATTTTCTCCTTCATGCAGGTTGATGGCATCCTGAAAACTGTGCTACGGGATGAAATAATTGCTTGGCACAAGAAAACACAAGAGGATACTTCCTCTCCACTCTCAGCAGCCGGGCAACCTGAAAACATGGACAGTCAGCAGCTGGTTTCACTAGTTCAAAAAGCTGTTACTGCTATCATGACTCGACTACATAATCTTGCTCAGTTTGAAGGAGGAGAAAGCAAAGTCAACACTCTAGTAGCAGCTGCAAATAGCTTGGATAATCTCTGTCGTATGGATCCCGCCTGGCACCCTTGGCTGTAACTTGAAATTTAGATTTCTTTTTTGCTGCTCTTGTGTTGTGAGCCATGTATTATGGTAAGAAGAAAATGTGAAGAATTCATTTCAAACCTGTCACTGCCTTTTTCGTCAGTCTTCATTTTAATCATGTTTACAGAAGTACTACAGTTTTACTGTTTTAAGTTAATTTCATGACAGCGGTATTTCATGTACAAAGAAATGTGCTGATTTATTATTCAAAGACAACTTCCACAAATAGCTTAAAATGAGGGGGCAAGACTTAAAATGTGTACAGAAGAATTTGATAACAAGTGCTGTAATACTGGCACTGTTAGATTTTTAGGAATGGCATATCCTAAATCTACAGCATGTGAACTTTTTATACACTTTAAGAAACCAGTATTCCCAGATCTTCAATTTTACTTGGTGAAATTTTACTGAATTTTCCTTCATTATACTACTATGAAGGAACACGTGGACTATTTAAATACTATCAGTTTTAATCCTTTCAGAAATTTACATGAACTAAGTTGGTTTGTACAGAGATTTTTGTAACAAAAATGTATAGCAATGACTTTTTTTGGTTAGGCACTCAGAAAAATGATGAAACATTTGCTGGCTTTTCTTGGAGCCCAAGTTATGTACAGTGAAAGTGCAAGCAATTTTGGATATTTAGTTAAATGTTTGACAATGTATAAAAGGGAGTTTATAAAGAGGAGGGGAAAGTCATCCATTGATACATGTATGTGATGTAAATGGTATAAAGAAAAGCAAAAGGAGCTATAAAATGAACCAGTCTGATACTTTTGATTAGACTTCTATAGTTACAGTAGCTTCCTCAGAAAGAACCTGTTTCAATTTCTTTGTAATTTCAAAAACATCAGTTTAATGTTTTATTTGAGTCTTTCTGTTCTGTTAGCATTTTTATAAACCTGCAGTGTTGAGAATGTTATGCTTAAATTTGTACAGGGTGATTTTTCAAAATAAATATTTTGTAAAATGTTCTATGGTACTTATGTCAATGTAGTGTATTTTTGGGTACAGGAAAATGAAATAAGTGAAAAGGACCCACATCATGGGTAATACTATAAATGAAGCAAAAATTGCCTACGTTCTGAACATAGGTAATTGCATTAATGGGAGTTGTACATAACTAGTTCTTCTTTGAGTGATTGTATTGTATTCCACTGAGGGTTATGCACCAAGAGCCGGAGCTATTCAAAGTAGCATTGCTTGGCAGTCCATACGTGTCCTTGTACAGTAGAACCTTAGAGTTACGAACTGACCAGTCAACCACACATCTCATTTGGAACCAGAAGTACACAATCAGGCAGCAGCAGAGATACCTTCTTCCCCCTCCCCCCCCCCCACAAATAAATAAAAAGTAAGTACAGTACTGTGTGAAACGTAAACTGCTAAAAAAAAAGGAAAGGGAAAGCAACATTTTTCTTCTGCATAGTAAAGTTTAAAAGCTGTATTAAGTCAATGTTCAGCTGTAAACTTTTGAAAGAACCACCATAACATTTTGTTCAGAATTACAAATATTTCAGAATTACGAACAACCTCCGTTCCTTAGGTGTTCGTAACTGAGGTTCATCTGTATTACTTCGTGGTTTTGCATGAGACGCTGAAAGGGTGGGGCGGCCTGACCACATCTCCAGTTCCTTCTCACCGCCGCATGGTCCAAGTCAGAGCTTCTGCTGACCTCTCGTTCTTAGTGACACATTTTCTAAACAATTTTTTTTTAAAATTTTTGTTCATAGTTAGGATTTTATTGTTTTTTGATGTACTTTGGTAATTCCCAGCAGTTTTTAGAATTAAGGACTTGGGATGCTGCTTTGGCCTTTTGTTGTGCCAAACAATACTTCCCCCTCAGCTCCCGGGTCTGGGTACTAGATTATTCCAAAGATGTTGGGATTCAAAGTCTGTGCTTCCTGCCTCAGTCGTTTTCCATCAGTGTTGAATACCAATGCTGTTTGTACTATTCGGGGAAAGCCCACATCACTTTCAGGTGCAGTATCTGCCTCATCTTCCCTACCGGTACACAGGAAGGCTGAGCTCTCTATCTCAAGAAGCACCTCATGGAGGTAGCTGTGGGCCGAAGTCAGATCCTGGCTGAGGAAAACCCCTGTCCATTGGCCTGACTAATCCAAGAGCACTCCCCCTGCTGCGGAGCCTCCTTCCGGATCCGCTGGTACCAGTGCTACGTACCCCATGTTATGGCTTAGCCATGAGCCACGGAAGCACGTGCATAAGCATGGCAGTAAGTCTTCCTTTAAATCCAAGAAGGAACCTGCAATCGTCCATTGGTTCTGGCCAGGAAGGACCTACACGCTCCAAGGTGCACAAGAGTGATAAAAGGCCGCGTTGCTTGCCGGATCCATGTATTCCCCTCGCTTCGGCTGAGCCAGCATCCTATGAATCGTTGGTCCCGAGACTGGTGCCTTTACCAGTTCCGGTCCCGTCAATAGACCAGATACCATTGACTCTGGATAAACTTAGAAGCACTCCCTGCCCTCATGAACTGTTTGCCCTGGAGGGAGCGAGGTCTCCGCATATTCTCGTGCACTCACCTCCGCAGAGGCTCCATCTCCTGTGTTAGATCTACCTCCTGCTGGCCGTGTCTCTCTAATGCATCCCATTCCATCAGCACCACCATTCACGCAAAACTCTGAACCCTTTTGAATCCGAAGACCCAGATGTTCAGCACAGTCTGCCGATTCCGTTCCGGAAACATGACTACCAGAGAGTTTTGATGGCTCCGTGACAGTTTCCTCCTTTGCCTTATCCAAGAAACTGGTATCTGGCTCCTTGAGCCCAAGTACAACAACAGCAGGATCAACCAGGTTGGCCATATTGGAGCTCATGGCGCTAATATTCACCTTTGGAACAGTCGGGTTCAGCTTGGGAGAACTCCCCTGTTTCACCACCCCACCTTCATCCAGTAGACATTTGGAAATAAGGTTAGATGATCCAGCTTCAGTGGTACCGGTGAATCTGGAGAGATTCCCTTTGTTATCTCCAGACGCAGCTGTGTCATCAACACCTTCCTCCCTGCCAGAAAGCTATCGTCAGTTTCAAGAACTCCTATGGAGAATAGCCAATGCTCTTGAGATCCCACTGGAAGAGGTGTAGGACAGTCAGCACCAGTTACTAGACATTTTGCATGCATCGGCACCAGCAAGGGTGGCCTTACCAATCAATGCCATTCTTCAACCAGCATGCGCTGTGTGGCATACCCCGGCCACATGTGCATCAATCCCGAAGGGGGCCAAGAAAAGGTACTATGTTCCCCTCCCCCACCTCCCTGCCAAAGGGTCAGAATTTTTATTTTCACACCCTCCACCTAACTCCTTGGTAATACAGGTGTGTCAGAGCGGACCAAACAACAACACACGTGCTCCACCCTGGCAGGCAGGGAGGGTAAGAGACTGGACCTCAAGGATCAATAGATCTTTTCCTCGGCTGAACTACAATTTCGGATCTCTTACTGGTTGGCCCTGATGGCCAAGTATGACTTTATAAACTATGGCCAGATAGAGAAATTCGCAGCTAAGCGACCTCAGCAAGATCGTACTCTATTCCAAGCAATTTTACAGTAAGGCAGGTTGGTCACCAGGTCCATACTTCAAGCTGCTGTTGATTCAGAGGACATGTCCTCACATGTATTGGCGACTGGAATTGTCATGAGGAGGGAATCCTGGTTACACTCCTCAGGATTCCCTAGAGAGGTGCAGAACACAATCAAGGACCTTCCCTTTGATGAATCATATCTCTTCAGCCAGAAAACTGATGATTCCTTACACTCACTAAAAGATACTAGAGTCACCTTATGATCCATGGGCATATATACATATGCACCAAAGAGAAAATTTTGCCTCCCACCACCAGCCCAATGCTATAGAAATCAACACTTCTGAGGAGGTTTGTAGGCCCAGTGGTGGTTAGAAGTGCCCTAAACTACACAGAGCCCGTCCACCAGTTCCAGCAACTCAGGGCACTCCCCACCAGATGGGATATGAACCCATTCAACGAGAGTGCAAGCATCAACCACAGCCACGCTCAACAACATGCCCATTGCGGACATACGTAATGCAGCCATGTGGAGTTTGGTACACACCTTTTCCTCTCACTATGCTCTAGTACATGACTCTGCGATGGGCACCTCATTCGGTGCAGCGATATTTCATTCTATGGTTCCACCATCATCTTCACACCCTCTTTCTATCTAGGTACTGCTTGTCAATCACCCTCAGTGGAATACAATAGGGACCATCATTCAAAGAAGAAGAGGAGGTTGCTTACCTGTAACTGGAGGTTCTTTGAGATGTGTGGTCCCTATCTATATTCCAATCTCACCCTCCTTCCCCTCTGCTGATGGCTCTGTAAGTTTGCGGTAGAGAAGAAACTGCAGACAGTCGGTCTGCGCCACCCTTTATTGCCTCCGGACAAATCACGAGGCAGTACAAGGGTACATGCGCAGACCATCAAGCGATGCTACTTTGAAAAGCTCCAGCTCTGGGTGCATGCGTATAACCCTCAGTGGAATACAGATAGCGACCACACATCTTGAAGAACCTCCAGTTACAGATAAGTAACTTCCTCTTATTTACTCCTGAAATGGTTGAGCTGTGTGTGTGGGAGTTGCAAATAGTAAATGTATACATGGGGGGGGGAAACACCTTGTAAGTATGTAGATAGTCCTTGACAGCTCGGGGATCAACTAATTTGTTAGCCATCTGTCTCCCAAAATATGGTTTTAAATGAGACTTGAACCATTCCATGTCAATTATAAAATTAACTTTTGAGTGATTGTTTCAGAGGTCAAGATTATAGCTGAAGATGACTCATGGCAGGGGATTTACAGTTCTCAGACTAATTTCTAGTCAGTTTTCCTCAAAAGGAATAATGATTCCATCCTGGCACTCTGCAGTACTCATTCCGATGCTGCATACTTGGAGAACTTTACATATTTGTGTTCAGATGTAACCCCTGACTCTGGTGTTTGTGCACTCCTTCCTCATCTGTCGCAATCCTGGCTCTTACAATTGATTTTAGGGGCAGTAGCAAGCAAAATAATCTTTCCCCACTCTTCCTTTTGCTGAAGGGCTCCAAATTTCAGAGACTCCATTCCATTAATGGAAGCACCCATTGAAATCCTCTTCTTATTTTTTTGTTCCTCCCCTCCCTGATTGGTCATGGCAAAGTGTGCCAAATGGAGCAAGCTGAAGCAAAAGAGCTTTTTCATCTCTGTGTGGAGACACTTTCAGCAGCAACAGAAAGTGTCAGTTACTCTCAGGTACTCTGAGCCCACAGATCCTAACTCAGCCAAGGGAAGGGTGTTAGAATTCAGATGCCTTGTTGGGGCCTCTGCATCTTCAGAGGCTTCTCCATTGACACTTCTGAGGGGGAAGTCTGCCCTCTTCAGCTGTTGGTCTGGCTTGCTGAGTCCTACCTTCACCAAAGATTTCAGACTTAAGTCCAAAATACTCCATGAATCTCCTTGTCCAATCCACCTCAAAGGAGAAAATCTCCAAGTCCTTAATTGAGTAAATGTGCAAGGAATCCAGCATCTTTTGGACTGTTTTTCCCAAGAGGAAGATCCCAGATGTCTTAGGCTATGTCTACACTGGTGAACATACTCGGGTTCTGGACTGTGTATTTGCTTATGCATGCTCTCCATACCCACACCAAGTGTCCACGTATCCTGTGTTGGACACAAGTATAAGGAGTCCTCAGACTTACGATACCCGACTTATGTCGGAAGCCACTTACGCTTTTCAATTGACTGCGTGTTTCGCCCCTACAATGCTTGTTTTGCCCTTATGATGCTCGATTTTCATAAAGTTCACTTGAAATCACTTCCTGGTTGTATTATACTGGTATGGAGCTGGAAGGGGTCGCTTCTGATTGGCTTCAAGGCAGCAGGGTAGCTTGTTGCCGAGTAGGGTTGCGACTTGCTTTTGATTGGCTCCTGTCCCCGGGCTCAGCCAGTCAGAAAGCTTGAACAGTGATTGGTTGAGGCTCAGCATGGGTGCCGTTCTCCCTGGCTTTCTGAGCCTGTTGCGGGCATTCAGAGCAACATATGTGAGTTTATATCGGGGGTAGGCAACCTATGGCATGGGTGCCGAAGGCGGCACGTGAGCTGATTTTCAGTGGCACTCACACTGCCCGGTTCCTGGCCACTGGTCCGGGGGGGCTCTGCATTTTAATTTAATTTTAAATGAAGCTTCTTAAACATTTTAAAAACCTTATTTACTTTACATACAACAATAGTTTAGTTATATATTATAGACTTCTAGAAAGAGACCTTCTAAAAATGTTAAAATGTATTACTGACACACAAAACCTTAAATTAGAGTGAATAAATTAAGACTCGGCACATCACTTCTGAAAGGTTGCCAACCCCTGGTTTATATGTTTGCTTGAATGCTGTTTACAAAATACAGTGTACAGTAAATACATTGTTGCAACATTAGTCATCTATAATTCATTTAGTAGAAAAATCTGAAAACAGTGAAAATAGTGTATCAAGCCTTGGTTCAGGAACCAATCCCCCTTTATACCATTGATTCCTATGGTTTCGACTTACATTTCGACTAACAATTCGTTCCTCAGAATTGCATTTTGTCGTAAGTCCGAGGACTCCCTGTATAGCTCTGTGTAAATGTGTATACCTGCATCCATGCTGCTGCTGTTACTCAACGCTATCATTTTAGGGGCAGTATCTCAGAGTTCTGTGCAGAGAGGGAGACGCTCTAGGAACAGCTTTACTGTGTGTTGGTACTGTCCCACTGCTTTCACGTATTTGGCTATGCAGTCCCTGATCACATCTCTCCTCACTTATTCCCTGCCAAACTGGGTGGAAGACATAGAAGCAATGGGATGACGATATGGTTCTGCTCCAGCTCGGTATTGTGGGACAAATGGAGTAGGTGATTGGTGAGATGCAGGACGGAATTTGGGCAGAACTTTCTAACACATTGAAGATGGCTGACCTTGAGGGTGAATGACCATTCATTCAGCTCACATGGTATGCTACTGGATGGACTGTCACTTCTGGTGTAGGAGAACCAGCATGGTATGGTGGGAATGCATCATTTTGGAAATCTGGGATGACCAACAGTGGCTACAGAACTGCTGAATGAGGAAATAGATCTTCATGGAGCTGTGTGAAGAGCTTGCTCCAAACCTCCAGTGCCAGAGCGCTCAATTCAGACAAGCCATATTGGTGCAGAAGTGGGTGACTATTGCCGTTTGGAAGCTGGCATCCCAGATAGTTATAGGTGCATAGCAAACCACTTTGGGGTTGGAAAGTCCACTGTCAAGGTGCTGGTTGTGCAGGTGTGCAAGGCAGTTAACACTGTGATCTATCTATGGGTGGTTGCCATAAGAGAAGTTCCCGAAGTAATACCTGGATATGAGAGGATGGAGTTTCCAAGCTGTGCAGGGGCCATCATATCCCAATACTTTGTCCACTACAAGGGGTGAGTGAGTGTATGAACCAGAAGGTTACTTACTGTTCACTTGTTCTGCTAGCCTCCGTGGAGGCAGATTCATGAATACAAATGTGGGAAACATTGGAAAGGTTCATAATGCCAGGGTGCTGAGGAGATCAGGATTGTAGTTGAAGAGGAAAGTAAGGACTTTATTCCCCAGAAATGATAACGTTTTGTACAGTCAATCTGTGACATCTGTTATTTTGAGGGACCCTGCATACCCACTCCCAACTTGGTTCATGAAACTATACCCCAATGTCAATGACTCTGGGGAAAAAAGGAATTTAGTTACAAGCTCACTAGCTGCAGAATGATCGTGGAGTGCATGTTCAGTAGACTGAAACCTCATTGGCACTCCCTGTGCACCCATCTAGATGCCAGATCGTTTGTATCATCGTTGCCTGTTATGAGCTCCATCACGTTTGCGAGGGTAAAAGGGAGTGCTTCTGTCCCAAGTGGGCTCAGGACACGTCTGGTTTACAAATTTTGCACAATCAGCCAGCTCCCACCCGGTTCACAATTCCTGGTTTACAGCAAGTGTGGAAAATCAGGGATGCCATTTATCTGCCTGTGCTGGGGGACACCTTCACCGTCTGTACAGCTGCTGGAAAATCACATACTCATGGTTTTGTTTCCCTGTAGACAAAGATCATTAGCCATTCATTCCAGTGAAAATTCTCACATTATAGACCATTCGAACAGGACACCTCCACTGGGTTAAAACCTTAGAGTTCGTTTTTTGCGGTGGAGGGTGGCAGTTGAATTGTAATGCAATCATTGTGCAATGCTTTTGTCTTAACTATTCACAATTGTTTACAAACCTGTATTATTGGGAGCACTCATCTATCTTAATGCTCTTATAACATTTGCTTGGGGGAAAGAGGGTGCGCAGATTGTTTTTTCAAACTATTCCTTGCCTTCAGAGCTAACTGCACTTAGCAGCTGTTATGGAGCACTAATCGCTACTAAGATTAAAACCAGTCAGGATTTGGGGGCATGGGTGGGAGAGAGACCATTGAATTACTGGCCAATGCCTCTTTCATTACTTGAATTACTTACTTACTTACTGGAGTTGTGTTCCGATTTTCTGCATGTGAACTAAGCTGTAACAACATTTATCTACCTATTTTCTGTGCAGTAGACTTCTGCTACATTGAGAACTAGTACTGCTTTCTGTATGCACAAAGCACTAACTTTCCTCATTCCTCCTATGTATCCTTGGGACTTCAGATATTTCTGAGGCTGGGGAAAGGAGGGGTGTGGGACAGACAGAAATGATGGCACCACACTGTTACAACATTCCATTTCTTGTGCTATGAATCACCCAGTCCCAAACCTGAAAACCGTCTTGCGTCCGTCATGCTTAGCAAGGAAGGTTCATGCACAAGGCAAGGAAGCTATAACATTTATTAAAAGTACTATATGGAACATGTAATCAAAAAAATTTAAAGAAATTTAAAACACAACAGGTCTGAATCTGAATAATTGCCAAATGTTAATATCTCTGTACCCATATCCTTGCCCTTTCCATGCCAATGGGGGAACAGCAGGGGAAAATTGTTTTTGGGGAGATCTCCTGCGTGGGGTTTTGGGAAGCAAGCACTTGGTGGGGTTCAGGAACTCCTGCAGGCTGATCATTCTCCTGGATGCTCAGGCGGGGTCCCCGTACTAGGGGTTTCAAATGCTAGTGGAGGATGTGGTCCTGGGAGTCTTGCAGGTTCCATGTTCTCCCGGTCACTCGATTGAGTTCAGTTTTCTGGCTCAGAAACACCCTGGGTGGCACCTGGAGGAGGATGGCGGTTCATAGGTGCAGCAGCCACCTAGGTACACCTATTGCTATCCAGTCAAAATAAGGGGAAGGCTGCTATTCACTAGGGAAGCCGAACAAAGATCATAAGGAAAAGTTGCTTTTGGATCAGAGATGGCTAAATCGGCTTCTCTGTGTGTTTCTCCTCTGCTACTAGGACAAATGCATCAGCAGATTTTAAAAGGGGGACTCTGTCACACTAAATTAGCCAAGAAGGCCATGGTGTTCAGACTTAGCAGAACTGTTGCTCATGTCTCTACTCCATCTTCTGAACAGGCAGGAGAGTTTGTCTCAATGTCTATTTCTTCATCCCAATCTAAACTGCTTGAACCTGGCATCTCGAATATTGAGCAGCAAGTCCGAAACAAGATGGAGACTGTTCTAGTCTTGTGTAAGGCTTCTGCGTGCTCAGCCTATGTAAGAGTTTCTTACTGGGGTGGGTTTAAGATAGAAATATCAACTCCAGGAAACCAGGCATTCAGTTCTAATTTCCTTCCAAAGTGGCCTAGGTCTGGATCTCCGACCATTACATCTTGGTTTACTAAGACCATCTTATCTATCCAAATCAACAGGCCTAGCTGCCCATAGTGTTTACGGACTCTTGTGACCTATCCAATTGAACTGATGACACCCAATTCCCTATGGATCCCCTCACTTGTGGAGTTCCACAAGAATCCATTCTCTTTCTGGTCCTCCTCAATATGTACGTGTACATCTACTAGATAAACTGGTCAGGCAACATGGACTCAAGTGCCAGCAATATGCAGATATTAAACAACTCTAGCTATTCTTCACTACAGGCAACCACACCACTACCACCAAGATGGCCCAGTGCTTGGAAGAGATACTCTGATGGATGAAGAACAGCTGGCTAACAGCAAACCTGAGCAAGGTAGATGTAATGCTGGTGGGCAGAGGGAAGCATTTTGAAGAGGTCACAGCCACGATGCAGTCTTCTTTTGGTTGAAGGTACACACCCAGAATTGGACAGCTAGAGTCAAGGAGTACTCTTGCATTCCTCACTATTGCTAAGTCCCACATATCAGTATCCATGAGTAACACCTCTTATCTTTGGTATCTTCCTATCCTGGAAGCCTGGCTTTAGTTATTCGTAGCTTTGTCATCTCTCAGCTGGACCACAGCAATGTAATATGCATGGGCATGAACCCTTCACCTCTTAGTAAATTCCAGCTAGTACACACTGCTGCAGTACATCTCTTCAGCAACCCACACTCCTGTGTGCATGTCACATGCGTCTTCCACTCTGTACATTGACTTCCCATAGAATACCAAACCAAGTTCAAGGTCTCAGTCCGTATTGTCAAGGTGCTCCAGGGCCTGGGCCCAGGATATCTAAAAGACCACCTGAAGACCATGATAAAGACCCTGGTTAAGAACTTTGCTCCCCTGGCACAATGGAACTCTCTACAATAAGAGCGGGTTGCTACACTCTGTGCAGGAGACGGAACTTTCTCATGGGGTTGGCCCAAGGTTGGGGAATGAAATAAAGAGCATCACAAATCTCAACACCTTCTGCTCCAGGTGCCAGGCTCATTTCTTTGCCTTCTCGAACATAAACACATAGCAACATGTATATTTTAAAAAAAAAATCCCTGTCAGAACAAGACACTGCATATGCTTCTTGTTCTGGGGAGATGAGAGAAGAAACGTGACAGATGTTATTCATGTCTCTTAATGCACTAGTGGAAGGTGTTCAGGTACTTCTGAGATGAGCCTGGTATAAGAACCTCTATAGAACAGAATGTATCATTTTATGAAGATGCTTCTTTGTCAAAATCATGCTGGCAAGAAGAGTCTGAAATTTCTGTTCTTGTAAAACACAAGCCTTGCTGTATTTTCTCTGATTTCCTTCATAAGATTAGCACTTCCACACCTCACAGGAAATTGCCTCCTTTTACCCTGGACCTCAGCATCTGAAAGAGAATATGGTATATGCTACATATGAGCAGAGCAATAAAAATGCATCTTAATAGATCTGACCAGTTCAGGAAAACATATTTTTCTTACTCATTTGTATGTCTCAATGTATCCGCCTCAGGGAGAGATCATTCCTAGAAAGGAAATACTCAGGTAACCTATATGCCATTCAGACTAGAACAGAATGAATGATAGGAAAGTGGAGGTAAAACCTTTGTACAGGCACATACCAGCAAACTTGTGATAAAAGGGGGAAGCGGTCTGGCCTGATTCTGACTCTCCCAAGGGCCATGACTAAACTTCCGTACAGGCATCTTACTACAGGAACCTTAGAAGGACATTCCAGGAGAGGACCCAGGTGCCTTTGTAGATTTTCATAAAGCCTGTGACCCAGCTATGGTATGTTGTGATGCTGTCTAAAGGGGAAGGTGACTGTCTACACTAATATGGTCACCACTGTTACAAAATCTGATAAAACGTTGTACAAAGTATGCCTTGTGAGGTATCATTTGAAAAGCTGCAATCTGCTGAGTATTATTTATCTTGCTATAATGTGTGTATCGACATTGTGTGTGGGGTTATGAAATTTTGCTATATGTTTGTAACTCCAACATGTTGTGAGACTGAGAAACGCCCACAGGTTAGCTTCTCAGAAATAACAAAGGAGCTGTAAACAAGGGCCTCTGTATGTCATCCCCAAAGACACCGCAAAGGACAGGTGCGCAAAAGGTGCGAACTAGAATTTTTAATTCATATGAAGAACTGATGGCGAAGGATGTATGCCATGGAACTGCTTGACCCCATGACACAGCAAGAATTTTTCCCACAAAAAGGATCAAGATATAAAAAGGGAAACCAAAGGCCCTTGACCATCTCTTTCCTACCCCATCTCTGGACTGGTGAATTCTAAGGGGAAATTTTGAACAAAAGGACTGAGGTCCCCAAAACTATTTGGGCTTAAGCTTTCGTGGGTAAAAAACCTCACTTCTTCAGATGCAAGGAGTGAAAATTACAGATGCAGGCATAAATATACTGACACAGGAAGAGAAGGGAGTTACTCTTCATGTGTAGAGTAAGAAGAGAAGGGGTAACTCCCTTCTCTTCCTGTGTCAGTATATTTATGCCTGCATCTGTAATTTTCACTCCATGCATCTGAAGAAGTGGGTTTTTACCCATGAAAGCTTATGCCCAAATAAATCTGTTAGCCTTTAAGGTGCCATCGGACTCCTTGTTGTTTTTGTGGATACAGACTAACACGGCTAACCCCTGATACTTAAAACTATTTGGGCAACCCAGAGAGACTCATAGAAAACTAGCAGAGTGGACATCCTTGTGATCATTTTGGACTACATACTCTAATTCACCTGTAATGTATTTTGTCTGCTTTTAACCTTGCTGTAACTTCCATTACTTTTTCTTAATTGATACATCTTTAGTTTTAGTTTACTAAATGGTTGGCTACAGCATTGTATTTGATGAAATCTGGAATATATTTTGACCTGGGGTAAGTGACAGGCCCTTTGGGGCTGGAAGCAACCTAATGTGTAGTGAATTTTGGTTTTAACAACTTTCCATCAAAAAGCCCAGTTTGTCCAGATGACCGAGCCTAAGGGTGAATGTGATTCCATGGTAAGGCTAATGCAGAAATTCAGGAATGCACTTTTGTTACTGGTTTGATAAAATCTAATTATAGAACATACCACCAGATTGGGACGTCTGCCCTTTTTCTGACAGTCTGACTTGAGTTGGGCACTCTTAGCTGTGAGCTACTCCATGCACCATGACATATGTATACAGATTATTTATGCTCCTGAAAGGAAACATTTTTGGGGATGTGGAAAAGGGAGAGGTATTTCAGAGAGATTCCTGGGAGTCAAAATGTGAGGAAATTAAGTGCTTAGATTTTTTTTCCCCATGCTTTTGTAACATGAGTTTCCACCATTGTGAGTGGTATATACCATTTTCACCAGTGCTGGCCACAAAGCAGTAAATTAAAAAATTCTGTCACAATTAATGTTCATTTTATAAATGACTGTTGCTGAGGGAGAGATTCTTAAACTGGAAGGCTTTTTCTAGCTTGTGTGATCAGTAATTGTCTTAGCAGGTAACTTTATGTATGGCATTGTACAATGAATGAAGTTCCTGATTATCATTAAGAACAAGTTACATGATTGTCTATTATCAGTGCATCTCATTTTCCATGATTGTAGTTAGAGGTTATCTGTGCAGCTATGCCTGAGATATCTATAAGCAACACTCATGCTGCTAAGCAGATACTTAGAAGTCAAATACATCAACTGTAGATTATCTCTGAAGGTATGTTACTGCCTTTAAGGTTTCTTCTCCCATAACTCACGCCTGCATCATGATCTCTATATAGATATCAATAAAATAAAATGATGCACGTGATATATATATGTTGCACATGTGCAACAGTAATAATGTTCTTTTAAAAGTCAAACATTCAGAAGTTAGCGAATGCCAGAATTGAGGTTGCCTCTCCAGTGTTAATATTAGGGATGTAAAATATTAAATGGTTAACTAATAAGTATTAGTCTTACAGGGAATATATTCCAGTTAACGTTTAAAACTGATTAGTAAAATAATTTTGTGACATTGTAATACCTCATGTGCACATCAAAAACACCACAGCAATCCCCTGGGGACGCTGGAGCTTGCAGCACTCTCGCAGCTTGGGGCATCGCTGGATCAGCCTGTGCCCCACAGCTCTGCTTCTCTTGCAGCTGGCTGCAGCGGTGGGTCTGCCCAGGAACCACTGGATCTGCTGGAACACTTGGTTTGTTTGGTTTGGTTTGTTGCCCAGCATCACACAGGAACTCTGCAGCAGAATCAAGGATGGAATCCCAGTCTCCAGGGCAACATTCAACTGCCTTAATCATGTGACCCCCTTTTTTCTTCCTGTAATCCCCTGCCTCATTCACTACACACCTTCCAACTTCTGCAACAAATTAGGCAGGGGTCTGACAGACAAGTCTCCTTCACTACTCAGGCTTGATTCATCCACAGAGCAGGTCCATTCTGTGCACTGACTGAGGCAGGGGAAAAAAATTGTATGTGACCATGTCAATAAAGACGGTTTATCCAGGGCCGGCTCTAACTTTTTTGCTGCCCCAAGCAGCAAAAAAAGCGCCGCCCCCCACCCCCCCGCCAAGCGCCGCACCGCCGGAAACCCCCCCCAGCGCCGCGCCCCGCACCCCCCCCCCCACGAGCACCGCCGGAACCCCCCCCGAGCGCCACGCCCCGTGCTGCCCCCCCGCCGAGCGCCGCGCCGCCGGAGCGCCCCCCCCTGCGGAATGCTGCGCTGTGCTGCGCTGCCCCCCGCCACCCCAAGATTGGCCGCCCCTTACCAGGCGCCGCCCCAAGCATGTGCTTGGTTGCCTGGTGCCTGGAGCCGGCCCTGGGTTTATCATAATGCTGCATATGCATAGGGATGCTGAATTTGGCATTTCCTAACTTTTGAATGCTTGACTTTGCAACCTTAATGTTTTAACATAAGTTTTTTGTATGTAATTCCTGTGGGTTTATAGGAGGTCACTCTAGTGAAAATTTGCCATGAAATATGGTAAATGAAAGCATGGGCTGGGGAACTTACATGGGCAATAAATAGTTGTCAGGCTGTTGGAGTGGACAATATTTTTCAAGTCTTTTGAGGGGTTTTCTAACAATGTTTTGGTTGTGTCTTTCTTTGAGACTGCAATCCAGCCATTTATTACTCTAGCCTACTTTGAAAGTAGATTATCAGAGTTAATTTGCTTAAGTAAATTATACTCCAAAATGAAATCATTTACCATTGCTTGGTTGTTTCTATCTACCCTCCAAAACTGTTATGTTGCTTTGCTCCCCTGTAATTGGGCTGTCCGTGAATTGTCAGATACAAAGAGAAAAAGATTAGTTATTATTGGAAGAAGATGACTCAAAGCATTTCAGCAGCAGACAATAAAAGCTCTGTTTTTGTAATGGCAGTAGAATAAGGTTTCTTTTAGAACTGAGATCAGTTTCAAATGTGATGCTTAAAATGTTCTTTTTGTGGTGTAGGAACCTATTCAGAAATTAAAATCCCAATATGAAAAATGTTACCTACACGTTCACAAATGAGTATTTAAATGAGGTCCATGAGGGTGCATTTTGCATTCTGAAAGGTTTGAAAGAGCACTTGTAAAGCCATGCTACATGTGGTTTATTATTATTCACTCAGTGTGCTAGATACATGTGCAAGATTTTCAGCAAACAGCCTGGGTAAAATGGTAGCTGGCCCTGTGAGAATACTTTGAAAATAAGGTGAAATCCAAAAAATTAGCCATTTCATTCACTGTAAATCAGTGTAGCATTTATCTGGAGATTTTAAGAAATGATGGGGGGCGGGGGGTGTAAATCTTATCAGCATACCAACTGCATTGCATTCTTCCTTCACTTCTGTATCTTTGTTCCAAACATGATCAACCAGAGTGGACTAAAGAAATCTTTAATATATGTCTACTTCCAGTGATACCTTGGGGAGCAACATCTACATATACATTCTAACATATTTCTTCAGCCACAAGACCTCGGGTTCTGATCAGAGCAGCTCTCATAAACTATGCACTTTTAAGATGTTGACTTGGAAGTTCACCAAGGGAAATTTGGGTGCTGCAGAGAGTAACATTGGTTATTCAGTAGGTGTCACTCTTCCCTCTGAGGGTACGTCTGCACTGCAGCTGGGAGGTGTGAGTGGGGACGTCTACACATACTGCAATCTAGTTTTGATTGAACTAGCTTCCTAAAAATAGGCAGTGAAGCCAGGGCAGCGTGGGCTACCCTCCTGAATACATACTCAGGCTCTTGTACGCAGGCCGTGGCTTCACCACTACTTTTAGCTTGATCAAAGCTAGCTGGGGTATGTCTACATGCACTGTAACTGAGAGATGTAACTGCAGTAAAGTGTGCTGCTGGAAATTCCATTTTTTGAATTAGATGTAAAACTTTCTCCTGATCTTGTATAGATCGCATCACACCGTTCGCAAGAGTAGTGGTCATGGTTAAATTCCAGGTGCATCATTACATTCTGCCATGCTAAATTCTACCTTTTCATTTGGTATCGTCTTCAATTCTTGTTCTTAAGAGCTGTGCAGTGGTGCCAGGCCCTGTTAAACAACTGCTCTGCTGCTGCATATCCAAGTTCAAAGTGATCACTAGTGTATGTAGGGCCGGCTCCAGGCACCAGCCGACCAAGCATGTGCTTGGGGCGGCACCTTGGGGCAGGATGGCGCTCGATTTTTTTATTTTAAATTTTTTTTTTTTTTGGATTTGGAGGTGTGGCGCTCGGAGGGAGGGGCGGGGGCTTCGGGCGGCGCTTGAGGGGGGGGTACGGCAGGGCGGCGCTCTTCTTTTTTGCCTGGGGCGGCAAAAAAGTTAGAGCCGGCCCTGAGTGTATGTGTCCCGTCCTGTATTCCTGCAATGTAGTCGTTTGGCTTTATAAGCGCCTCTGGCCAGAGACTCTATTTCTTGTCGTGTTCAACGATGTGAACATCTTTAGCACTTTGTGCAAATACATAACTTGCTTCTTAATCAGTGTCAGCGGGATATCTCTATTAAATCCAGCAATAGGAAATCAGATGTCATAGCAAACTGCTAATAAAAAGAGCCTCTTTTTTCCAACCATCTGATTTCTGTGTTCTTAAATGTGATGTGGACATACCTCTAAATATATAATTTTTTTTTTAGAGGTGACATTAGCTATGGTTTTTAGAATTCGTGAGTTCTAATGGCCAGGCCTCACTCACTGGCTGCTGTTTTTTTAAAAATGTTTTTAAAGAGTTGAGTTTTATCCAGAGTCACTAAGGTGTTGTCAGAATTCCTCCTTGATCAATCAATCATGGCTAACCCTCATTCCAGCCACAATGAGCCATTACTTCACACGTTATATTAAGGACGGTCTCCCAGTCTGTTATCTGGAAAGGACAGAGACCTTTGCAGGCTCTTCATTTCTCTTGATGCTAACGCATTAATTATTGCCTCCATCCATTTCCCAGTGTTGTTATTTTTGAGACATTGGCATTAAAGAATTAAATCCGCTTATTCAGCAAGAGTTCTGATCAGTAGCAGTTCAAAAAGCCACTTTAGAATGGGTCAGACATCTGCTTAAGCATCGTATGCAGCAATACACAGCTGCATAGAGCTTTTAATTGAGGTCTGGCTGTGTCATGAGTGTGGTAAGCCTCTGTCAGTGTATATAATAATAACTTCCCCCTGCTTCCGTCAATAAGCATAGCAATTATCACATAAAGACGGGATTGAAAATGATGGATGCTGCATTAAAATGATGTAAATTGTGTGGGTGTATTACTTTAAAGATAATTCTTTAAAATATCTTGTATAATGAATGTTACATTGTTTCATTTTCTCAGCTCAAGCAGGAGTGGAGAGAGAATTGTCTGTCTTCAAGTGGTTCAAACAAAGGACTGGCAGTCAGAACTCCTGGATTCTATCTCTGACTCGATCCGTGGATTTTCTTTGATTTGTGGTAAGTGATTTAATCCCATCGGATTTCCCCATCTGTAAATAGAGGCATTAGTTAGCTAACATGGGTGTTGTGACACTGTAAAATGCTTTGAGATCCTCAGGTGAAAGGCACTACAGTCTTACTAGTCTTAATAGTTCAGATCGCTCTGTTGCTCTTATTCTGGAGATATATCACTCTTGTTTTTCGTCTTTGAGCCTTCTGGGGTGGACATTGAAAGTTCTTGACATTAAGAGCAATCTTTTTGGGGGGAGTGCTGACTGCATATGAAGAGAGGTGGCCTCGCTTTTTCTGCCATCCGAAGAAGTGAGGTTTTTACCCACGAAAGCTTATGCTCAAATAAATCTGTTAGTCTTTAAGGTGCCACCAGACTCCTTGTTGTTTTTGTAGATACAGACTAACACGGCTATCCCCTGATACTTTTTCTGCCAGTGTCTCTCTGGGGGCATATCCCATGGTGGTTTTTGTTGATTGCTCTACGATTCCCCCCTCCCCCTATTATGTATGTCAATTGTGAAAGAACATGTCTGTCCCTTCAGGGGAAGGGCATTGGAGGGCTACCAGCACTTCAGGGATTTTTCCTGCATTCTCACTGCAAAGTAGGTGGGTTACAGCCCGAATTAAAGTGGAGTCCAGGCTCTAAACAATACCCCCAATCATGTAAGCTAGCCAAGGCTTAAAGCACCTCCAAACCCCAGGCAGAGGTTTTTCTGTGTGGATCGTAGGGCTAAAACCCAGGTAAGAGCCCAGGTTAACTGCAGTGAAGACATTCCCTCAGGGTTTGTTTCACAGAAGAGTTAACTCAAATTATTACTTGAGTGTTGCCCCTAACTTGAGTCCTGTCCACATACACAAACCCTGTCCTCAAGTGTGGTGGTGCTTGTAACTCGAACTGGCCAGCCTGAGAGGGGGTTCAGGGTAAAGCTCAGGTGAACGCACCTTTGTCAGCTGCTAACCCCACCATCCTGTGCAGACTGAGTCTTATTTTGCAGTGGGCTGCTCTCACTTGAGGTAGGTTACCCCGAGAGGAGTTAACACAAGTGTAGCTAGCTTGAGTTAACTCTGCAGTGAAGATGTATCCTGGTCTGGATTTGAACCAGTAACCTTGCAGTAAAAGACTGTAGCCAATTACCAGTCCCTCTGAGCCACTCATTCCTTCACAAACAGTTTAACAGTAAGCTTGGAGAAAAGAGCTGACTAGTTTGTCGCTTAAAGAATGCTCAAAAGTGCTTCTTTAATTAATCATGTGAGATGAAATATTTGTTACTCCTGGTGCTGTGGGTCTAGCAAAATAAACTCATAAATTTAATATTCAGCTTTCAAGACACCACATCATTCATCCAGGGAAGAATATCCGAAACATCCAGTTTAGTTTCATGTAGCTGTTTTCATTCAGACCAGTTTGGCAGGTGACACCTATGCTACCTGACTCATTGTAATTCTTATCGCCACGTTGAATGAAATCATTAGGATGAAACGTCACTGCTCTCACAGACACAAAACTCTGTTTGTCAGACTGTCTAAGGAGATTCAGCCCAGAGAGAAATCTCAGCGTTCGTGCTGACTGTGCATTTTACCAAAAATGGCAGCTTTAAGATTTTCCTTTTCTGTTCAACACACTTGTGGATCAGTGAAATATGCTCTCTTTCATAGCTGTAGAAGGGAATCAGTTTTAAGTGTGAAAGCCAATTTATTAACGGTACATTTTATCACAGAAATGCATTAATAGATGCGCATGTGAAGAAAATCATTTTTAGATGATTGCTCCGTCTTACTGCTGGGTTACGAAGTGTCTGTTCCTGTAACCCTTTGTATTCATCACAGCAGGATGGAGCCGAAGGTGCACACCAATTTTCAGACCTGCTCTTTGTAAAGTAAGAGAGAACCATAAATTACAGTATTTTTGCTAGGAGCCATTCGCATATCTTATCAGTGAATGTCATAACCCTTCGTTCTGGACTGCAGTGAGACAAAGCATCAGCCCATCTATTTGAATTGAGGTTATCCTTAATTTGTCACTGTAGTGGGGCAGTTGCCCTGCTCCCGAAAAAAGCCTAGGCTGATTGGGGAAGCAGCCACAGCTGGGGCCACGCCCCAGTCAGGCCACAGCTGGCCCTATAAAAGGGCTGTGAGCGAGGAGCTAAGTCAGTCTCTCTTGCTTTGGGTACAGGGAACGGAGCAGGGCTGGGGAGCTCCAGCCTGGTAAATCCCCAGGCTGTGGGCCTTGCTAAAAGGCCAAAACAGGTACTGGGGTTGCAGAGGCAGCTGGTCCGACCCTCCCCCCCGCCAATGATGAGTGGCCTTTTATAGACTACAGTTTGCCCCAGTGAGTGGGGGCTAGCTGATGACTGGCAGAAGCCACTGAGGTAAGGTGGGGATAGTGGGTTGGCGGTTCCCCTGGGTGGGGAGACAAAGACTGTGGGTTGCTGCTGGGGGCAGAACCCCGAGGAAAAGGGGCACCGGGGTCTGGGAGGGACAGGGGGGCCCTAAGGCAGGCAAGACACCTGCCTGCAGAGGGCACTCCGGGCTGGACAAGAGCTAATTCCCAGGATAACCAGCAGGAGGCGCCACACTGGTGAGTTGTTGCATCGCTACAGTCACTTTTAAATGACATTTAAGCAAAGGAGAACATTGCATTCGCTGAAGAACACTGCAACTTTGTCAGCTTTCAACCCTTGCATTTCCATTTGCTAATGCTGAATTTAGATTAAATGGAGCCCTACTTAGAAGGTGGCATGAAAATGGCAAGTCAATGAATTAGGAATGGAACTAAGTGAATTGTAAATGAATTCCCTGTGAATTGTGGTATGTGAGAGGCAGTGAGGTCCAGTGGCGAGGGCACGTGCTTGAGGCGCTGGAGACCTGAGTTCTGTTCTAGGTTCTTCCACCTGTCCGCTTGTGACCCAGGGCAAGTCACATCCCCTCTGTGCTTATCTTTCCCCTCCCACCCATTGTCTTGTCTTTTTAACCGATAAGCTCATCCAGGCAGGGACTCTCGTACTATATTATGTACGGTGCCTAGTACAATGGGGCCCCAATCTCAAATGATGCCTCTACGCACTACTGTATCCGCCATCATGGGAAAGGAACCACACAAATACATGGGAAAAGTGCTATCCCTGGTACATTCACTATATTTCTTTCCATTTTATTTCTTTAGGTGGGTTAAGGTGGCAGAATTTTCTCAACAAAGAACAATTAATTGCTTTTGCCCCCAAATCTTTCCTAGTACATCCATGCCAGCACACCTGTAGGATTTAGATAATAATTATCTCCATGTTTTTCCTGAATCACTGGATAGGAACCACATATTTAGAGTGGCACAGTTCACCTCTATACATGCCTTTAAAATATTATTGCGAAGTAGCAAGGATAAATACTAACAGTCAATGCACTGGATTATAAAGCAGGAGTGAATGAATCGGCAATAAAAGTGTGCAAATGGACCTGACATCAGTGGTGTAGCTGAAACATAATTTTGTGATCTCTCATCAGGATTTGCAATATCTGTCCCCCAATCTTTAGTAGGTGGGTGTTCATGAATCAAATACAATTTCAATCGAGAAGCAGCATGCCAGTGGGAGGAAGCATATGAACATAAATTACGTAATTATTATTCTGTCTGCTTTTATGCATTTAATCACAAAAGAGCAGAAGACGAAGATATGAAATAAACCGTAAAGGCATCATAATTCTAAACAACAACAGAAACAAACCCACGCAGGCCCCTGCCAAACAACATTATAATATGAAATGACAAGTAAAACAGAGGGCCGGGGACATTTGTTAATTTTATTTTTGCCTCCCTCATGTTCATTAGGCAATAACACAAACTGGTATACCATCATATTTTTGTTTATCAACATTTCCCAAAGTGAGGGGTGCACCCGTAGCTGGGCCCAAAGAGCTAACCAGGGGGGAAAGAAGGGGCATGGACAGACCTCTCAATTGAGCTCCATCTCGGGGGCGGAGAGAAGAAGAAACTTTTAGCTATTACGACAGCTGAGACCTTTCAAAATGTGACCTGAGTGTAAGTGATGCAGCGATATCTGCCTGAATTTGCAGACAGCCTGAAATAATAGCTCTGAAGTGAGAATTGCCTCGTGCTTTCCAACTGGGTGCTAATTCAGGTCATACTTTAAATGTCAACATTGTGAACTATTTCATTGCTTATCAAAGCATGTAAGGATGGAGAGGGAGGCTCATATTAGGGAGATCTATACTAATGTTTTCCAAAGTATGGGGCATGCCCCCAAGGACACGCAGGGGAGTGGTAGTGCGGAAGATAGGATTAGAAGATGTATAAAATAAGATGATTGTATCACATCATTAATGTGCTTGGTCCCATTCTCCTGAAAGGCAGAATGGCAGCTCAGTATTATAGCATTTAGGAAACGCGGCCCTGAACTGTATAGCAGGGATGCAGAAACTTTGCCCAAATGAGGGTCCCCATTGCCAGGAGAATGAGGTCTGAACCTTGATAGCATAAAATATCGTAGATTGCAGCTGCCTTTATAGTTAGTACAGAGTGGGCTGCAGAAATGATAGGTCATATCACAAGGAGCCATTGCCAGCTGGGAACTGTATTTTGAGCCATGCCGTATAGTTACCCTCCCCTGGGATAGTATTGCAGGTTAAATTCAGTTCAGGCTGCATTGAGATTCTGATTCCAGACAGACTTCCGAACAGTTTAGTGTTTCAGTCATTTTTGAGTTGTCATGAATTTCATCCCCCCCATCTATTAATGAACTTTTCCCAGGGCTTAATTTGTGCCAGGACTTGCCTGGGTAGAGCCCTGGCACCTGTAGTGGCAGTTCGTAGCCCCGGCACCTCTGGGCTTGCCATGTCCGTTGTGAAAGTAAAAAAAAAAAATTGAGTGAGCCCCAGCACCTCTTTCATTACAAATTAAGCACTGACTTTTCCCACCCCTAGGTTGTTCTTTTCCCCTGAGATATTTGTAAAGAACCTGACCTTTTGCGTACCATTTGTAATGGAGATACTGTGGGTCCTTAACTATAGCAGAGATGCTCAAAAATTAAGTGTGACACTAAGGACAGCAGGATGTTTTTTTCCCTCCCTTCTCTCCTTCCTTCCTTTCTGTCGGACTTGGAGGTGTCAGAACCGCTAGTTCTCAGTCTGTGTCCACAGGCCTAAATAGACACCTGTGTATTTGTTACAGTGGCGTTCTGTCTCCTTATAGCTGTGTGAGAACATGGCTGTAAGCAGACCGTGTTCACTCAGTTCTCTGAGGGCATGTCAGCAGTTCCATATAACGTTCTACATGGGTAGCTGGACCACACTGTAGTTTGGTCTTAGTCACAATTAGCCACATAGACTGTTTGTTTTAAAGGGGAAAACTAATGTTATCTGGAAAGTTGATTTCAACACAAGTTGGTATACAATGTAATCCCTAGTTTATTCCCTATGCTACTTTGCTATTGCTGGGAACAGGCTTTTCCCCTCTCCATGCCCTGATCTCACCTAAATTCTACTACAAATTCTACTACTCACCTAAATTCTACTACAACGGACATGTGCAGTTACAGGCAAATGGCAGAGGCTTTCCATTCTCCCCCTTGGAAAGAAAGAAGGAAGTTGTGGTCATGAGACACACTGAATGTCAGCAAAACTGGTTGCAGAATTCAACTCAATGGAGGAAAAAAAGATGGGATCTTGAATGTATTACTTTAACTCAGTACACATCACACACAAACACCACATCATGCAGAAAAAATAGCAGATCCATATACTGTGTCAATGATATGCAGATTAAGGCCTGCTAAATATTATGCTGTGGCACAATATACCGGACAAAGCACTCGGAGACCGTTAAATCCCTTAATCCACAAATACACACTCAGTAAATAAAACAAATGGTTTTCGTGGGAAACCCAATTACTTTGATTACAGCAGCTGAGGGAAATATTTTTTCTATTGTTTTATGCAGGAAAAATGGGGAAAAGACTGACAGAATTATCCTTAAAATGCATCCTCTTTATCTCCTTGGGCAGACTCATCCCTGGAGTAATCCTACTGAAGTTAGTGGACTCTCACCATGGCTAGTTTTGGTTCGTTGTCTTTCAACTTTAATCCCTGATCCATTGAGTCTGATGAATGTCCTCCACATCCACTGTCTTGTTATTGGTGATGGAGGATAGTCTTTCCTGACTCCTTACTCTTTAACTTGGTCTCTATATTCTCCTTTGTCAGGCTTGAAGGCTACAATCCTATTCATGCAGATGTTTTTCAGGTTCTTTTTTGTTTCCATTGCCTAAATGGAGAGGCCCAGAATTCAGGTTTGGCTCCAAAGAAGCATCACATTCTCCAGGAGGCAATGAGCCCCCTAAACAGAAGAACCTGTTGGTAGCCGTTAAGACTGTTGCACAATTTTACCAACGGCTGCTCTTGTCGAACACTGGATCAATCAAGGTGCTGGCTGTTTATTTATAACTGTGGTTCTTCTTCTGGGAATCTAAAGCAGATCATGGTGGGCAGCAGTACATGCTGGAGTTCCCAATGAAACACTACGTGGTAACTTGAACCTGCAGTGACTACAGGTGAGCAGAAACACAGTGGTGTTAAAGATAGAAAAGGGATTATATTGATAATATGAATTTGTGGTAGATCAGAGATTATCTGATCCAAAGAAACATTTTAGTGAGGATAGAGTGACAGAAACTTAAAAGCTTTGTTCAAAGAGCAAGGGATCTCAGTTATCCATGGCCTACAACACACTGAGTGTAGGGAACATATGAAGCAATAAGCAATAGGCATTGGAACAGTTTACTTTCTATATAAAACTATGGAGAAGGGAGTAGCTTGTGACAACAGGGTCGATCCCAAATGTTCGTGAATTAAGGACTTCAGAACTATTATTGTTGTTAATGATTTGTAATGTAGTAGTGTCTGGAGTTCTTAGCCAAGACAGAGCCCCATGGTGGTAGGTGGTGTACCTGATTGATCCTGTGAAAAACTCTGGGGATATGAGTAAAGGTTTAAAAGTGGAGGAGAATACAAGCAAAATGGATACAATAATCTAGTTAAATTCATAGTTATAACTAAACTGAGACCCAAATGGGAAAGCCTTTGACTATCAGCTGAGCAAATATTGGTAGGATTTAGGAAATGTTGGGTGTAGTTCACATTTCTGAATTCTCTTTTGATTTTTCCTCTATTTTATGTCTGCAATTTGGCTCCTTCAAAACTCTTGCTCCTCCCTCAGGCTTTCACACTATTACCCCAGGGTGCATTTCTGAAGCATCACAGCCATTTTCAATCTGCAGCAGTCCAGCCACTGGACCCTCCAAAAAGATCAGTTGCCTGCTGCTGCATTTGAATTTCATTATAGTTTTGCAAATCCAAACCCTGGACTTTGCGATTCCCCAGCCATTTTTCCTGACCACATTTGAATCCAGATTGAGTTCCCCATAGGCTCAAGTGATTACCACCCCATCTGAACAGCACCTTCTCCTGACCAAAGAAAAACATGTCACATATCCAAAATTCACTTCCTTGCCTGGTCATTAGACCCCGCTGTTCCTTTTCAGAATATTTCTTCTTCTGGTGCACATCTTTGCATCTGCTGGATTTGAAAGAACTTTGCCCTGAACTCTTCATTAATTCCCAGCAAAACTCCTTGGAAACTCCCAAGGAATAATTTGTGGTTTGTATCAATGTCGACTCCTGCATCCCTCCAGGAACAATTTCTTTGCTTACTCCATCCTTGACGTCCCCTGTTGTGTCCCAGTCAATCCCAGTTGCCTGCAATGATTTTTTTCAAACTTGGGGTTATGGGCATTCTTTCCACCAATAATAATAAAAATAATTGAAATTCATGTCAATTATGTATCGATAGATTTTATTGTGTGTGTGTGTGTGTGTGTGTGTGTGTATACATATATATATATATATATATATATATATATATATATATATATATATATATATATATATATATAATCTCATTTTATTTTGCATTATTTCTCATGTAATCTAAAAATTATATTCTAATGATAGATCATAAACTCTTTGGTGAAGGGATCACGAAAGCTTATGCTCAAACAAATGTGTTAGTCTCTAAGGTGCCACAAGTACTCCTGTTCTTTTTGTCTTTGTACTGTGCTTGTACAGCAATGATGGCTGCTCCTCGGTTCTATCGCAATAGAAATAATAATGCAAGGATGCATTTTTCTCAAAAATCACCAGGGGATAATTTGCCATTTTAAAAAAAGAAAAGGACAGTACATTTTGGTTAAAATTGAATACTTTAAGCTGGATTTCCCATACTCCATTCTATCAATCACACTTGTCTGTGGATATGGATAGAAGCCTATGGACTGATGAATTGAACTGCTATCATGGGAAAACAATGCTCTCTCCCTATAGTTGTCTCCCTTAGGAAATTACAGAGCTATCTCAGTATTCGGGAGTTTTAAAACTGTCAGTGCCTGGTAAAGATGAGCAATAGCAATTCCAGGTGTTCTCAGCATTGAGTTTTGAAATTGTTTTCACCTCTAGATGCAAATGTCCCTTCAAGGTGAGAAATGTCACACCAGAAAGGCAGAAAAGGTTCTAAGCAATTACATTGCTGAATGCCTTTCTATGGATTGTTGATAACTTCTAAATAGCTTCTTTTTAATAAATAATAATAAGACAAGAGACTTTCATATTTTATATACAGGTTGGCTGCACTGGGGGGAAAAATAAGCTGTTGAATAAATCTGTAAGGCTATTTCCTGATTGTTGAAATCTATAATTGGTTTATTTATCAGCATTCAGCTAAGCTTTCCAATATATGCTACTAAGGCTGTCAGGTGATGCAGAAGGACTTAATCTAATCTCAGTGGGTGACACACCAAGTCCCAGATTTGATCTTAAAGTGCAAAACCATCATAATAGCCAGAAGCCCAGGCACAGATTACCTCTCATTTGTTGAAGATGTGGACACACTAAACTGATGCAGGAAATAATATGCAACTTCACATTTATAATATTCACCCATAGCTTTCTCTGCCATAGCATGTAGCTTCTTGAGATAGTTTTTTCATGTGATTGAATTGTGATAAATGCCAGGGAAACCAGGTTACTTATTCAATTGGTAGAAAACATTACACCCATTTTTTTTTTTGTGAGGCGTTTTGGTGGAAGGATGGGGATTTAACGTATATGGGAAGATGATGGTTAGCTATGGGACAGCTGTTATGATTGTGATGACAGTGATGAATAAGCATCAATATTTCAAAGGTGAGAGAGGTGTTTTTCATATATTTGATGATTTTCATGCCTTGCACACTTTTTTTTAGAAGCCCGGAGAACATAGGATGGCTGATTGAAATTTATGTATTTATTTGGATTTATTTCAAAGACCTGCACAATGACCCTGTGATGTGTATTATCTCTATTTTACACATGAGGAGTTTGTGGCATGGATCTTAAATGACGTGTCCAAGGCTACACAATGAGTCCGTGTCAGAGATAGGCTTATAACTCTGCAGTTCCTTATTATACAATCTCTTGAACTATCCACTAAACAGAGCATAATGCTGGGTATCAAGGAATGCAAGGGTTCTAATCCCAGCTCTGCTGTTGAGTCGCAGTGTAGCCTTGGACAAGTCACTTAACCTCTAGGAGTGAAATAGGGCTTAGGATATGTCTACACTGCAATAAATGACCCAAAGCCTAGCTGTGGCTGGCCAGAGTCAGCTGACTTGGGCTCATGGGGCTTGGGCTGAGGGGCTATAAGATTGAGGTGTAAATGTTCGGGCTCAGGCTGGAGGCCGGGCTCTGAGACACTGCAGGGGGAGGGTCTCGGAGGCCAGGGTCCAGCCCGAACCTGAACATCTACTTTGCTATTTTTATCCCCACACCCTGAGCCTGAGTCAGCTGATCAGGGCTCTGAGACTAGTGCCGCAGGTTTTCTATTGCAGTGTAGACGTACCCATAGAGTAAATGTGCAAGGTGTGTATGCCCCTGCCTCTCTGAGTGAAAGGAGGAGGAAGATTCTGGAACATAGTGATGGGTTTTCTGCAAACATGCTTGTAGAATTCTGATGTGAAAGAGACGAAAAAATCACAATACATGAACACGTGAGATTGCTTCCCGGAAACCATGGTTTGCACTCACTTTGAAAAATGGCCCCGTAAGTCATGGTTTGGTAAATTCCCTTAAGTGAAAGTTGTTCCAACAATCATATTATCATTTAATGCTTCTTTGAGTTTTAAACAACTTTTTCAAAAAAAATGTAAGCCGGATTGCAGTATTCTTGCCTTTCGTTTACCTTTGGGGAGCTAATGCATAGCGTGTCTGGAAAGACCAGAGAGCCTACTTAGCATCCTCCCCAGTGGTGGCACCGAAAGAAAAGAGAATGTTTAAGTGGTACACAAATGGCAGAAATAAATCAGGGGGCCGTTCAGTACTGAGCGTACAATATTAGGCTAAATGGTTGGAGTCAAAAATTTCTGTAAGATGTGAGAGGGTGATCAGCCGCTCAGTGAGGCATAACAGGCAAAAGAACAGGAGACAAAAGGCTGAAATAAATTAGCCTGAAGGTAAAGCAAGTGAAGAAAATACATAAATGAAACCTGGGTAATTGGAGGGAGGTCCTTTGAACCATCTGCTACTGGCTATTGTCAGAGACATGGTGCCACACTATTATTTGTGTCTCGCACTTTGTAGTCCCAGTCCAGCACAACACTTACTCACATGTTTAATCCCATCGTCTTCAAAAGGGCTGCACGCAAGCCTGGGAGGTTGCCTGCATGTATGAGCTCGCAAGATCAGGATGTAGGTTAGTGTGTAAACTCATGCGATTGCCTTTGCGCAGTTGGCTGTTTTGGGCCTGAACACACATTCCGTGTATGTTCTGAGCATCCCTGGAAGTTAATGGGAGTTTGGGCCAGTCAAGTAGAGCACAATGGACTCCTTTCTGAGCAGTCTCATGGCAGCAGTTGTATTTCCTTTGAGGGGGAATCTCAAAGCAGAGAATGAGCCTTTCCCCTTGCTAACTCCAGGACGCAATCTGACTCCGGCCAGGGGAAGGTAACATCTGGGAGACTTTCACACCTCTTCTTGAGCGGGGAGCCTTGGCTGGGTCTGGGGGGATTTATCCTGTCAGTCTTATTCTCTTCAGTAGGGCAGCAGGTGAGGCCTGAGCTGCCTACAGCGCCAGTTCAGACAGTGCTGCCAAAGATACAGACAGACGAGCCTCATGCTCACCGTGCGCTATTTATCAGGGCTGGATTGAAATTCTGGTGTAATATTTACACCCGTGCTCCAGTGCCACATTGTGTGCAGTGTGAGCTGCTTTGTGCAGGGGTGGGATGCCCTGTCAAGATGCCTCTGTCTCTATCCTAGTCTGGCTGGGATATGTCACCTCGTTCCCCTCCTCCTCTTTAACAGCTAACTTCCCTCCACTAGGTCCTCAGGTGAGCATGTTCTACCAAACGCACACTGGTCTGGACAAGCTCCATCTTCTTGCCTCATGTGGCATGGCAGAGCAGTTTGGGGAAGTGGATGAGGGCTGGTTCACGTTACAGACAGAAGGCTAAGTAAGAGTGGCTGTGCAGGGGGCTCTCAGTTTTCTTGAACTGGCCTTAGTTGTATTACAAACACCCAGGATTTCAGCCATGATTCTCATTTTTAGGAGTCTATGCCCTGGACAGAGCTGAAAGCTCTTCCCATTACATCATATCAGAAGAGTAAATTTGTCTTGTTCTAGGACACGTTTTCTGTTTGATTTTACTAAAAAGTGCAGTTTAAAAACTAACCATTTTTTTCCAACGAAAAATTCTTCCATTCAGTGTTGACAGCCACTTGAAATGCAGCCCTCACCCCATGCTCATGATTCCTTACCTACCAATTACATAGAGCCGTTTAGGCAAAACCCATTATGTATTCCTACAATGAATAGATCAACACTGTGCATCTATGAAACAGTCCATTGATATGGACATAATTAGATTTTTATCAGTTTCAGCTAGGTGCAACCATTTCATTATAACTGACCTGGATTAGTTTCTACGTGTCTCCCTCATTAAAATCTACAGCACCTGTGCTAATGGGTTTTGTTTCTATCAAGATATAATGAGGACTGGCATATCTGCATATTCTCCAAGCGAACCAAGAACAGAGACAAATACTCCATTTTATTACCATCTGACAGAGACATAATGATTGCTGAGAAACTCATTACCAATGTATTATGCAATGATTTAACTTGAAATCCTTGCCATGCTGCAGCCCAGCAGCAGCAGGCTTCTTGGAAGTGTTTGAGTTTATTTGTTTGAACAGAGAGATTAGCCCCTTCATACCAATTCTGTGCTCAATAGAAATTCTATTTGTTGTTCTGATTAGGCATTGCCCTTGCTTTGGCAAGGTATCTGACTGCCTGAGGGTGCATTTCATGGTGGGATCATGCAATTTATGTAGCCAGATTTCTCTGATGATTATTCATACACGTGCCCCTTGCAAGGATGTGCAAAAAGCATGGGGGTAAAAATGATCAGAATTATTATCTTTCCTCTGTACGTTCTCTTCACCGTCAAATTCTCTTCCCCACCTAGTGTGCCACTTCGCCTACGTCTCCACTGGTGGGTGAGAGGGGCAGCATGTTCTTAACTCGGCTTAATGAAGAGATGGCAACTTGCCTTGTAACTCAGGCTGTCAACTCAAGTTCAGTGCCAAGTATCGGCTTGTACTCGACCTGCTAACCCACGTTAAAAGCCTTGTCTTCACTGCTGGTTTAACCTGAGTTAAGAACACACCTTTTTTTCAGTGAAGACAAACCCGTGTTCTTCTTTCAAATCCCACCTCAGAGCCCAGAGACAGCAATTCCTTTCAGTGCAAACCACCATGGCTGAAAGGAAAAAAAGAGGCTTTCAGCTGGTTGGCTGTTTCACCAGCCCAGGAAGAGAAGCAAAGAACATGCCCAAGAACTTTTAAGGCATTTGCCCCAGGGCACCATTTATTGTTTGAACACAAATACATAACTAATGTAAACAAAGCAATTCCACTGACAGCGGGGAGAGGGGGGAGGGGAAGAGGAGGGGGCACGAAGAGGACACACCCTTCCTCTTTCACTTTGGGTCCGGCTTCTGTTTCCTTATATATCCCTAACCCTTTCCAAGATGATGCTTCTCCTGGTCACAGACCCCCAATGTAGGATATTCTCATCCTTAGTGTCTGTGTGTATGGAGAGAGAGATTCTGCAGCCCGTACTCCTATCAAGTAGTATTTACTCACATGAGTAACCAACATTATTTTCAGCTGTGGGCTCCTCGGCCTGTGAGAAATGAGTTTGATGGTCTCCAGGGAGAAACATCCATATCACGTAGACTGTTTGTTTTCACTAATGGCATCCAACCACTTTCAAAACTTAAATTAACATCGAGCTCGTTTCAGTTGTGATCTAGAAATGAGAGCTGTGGAAATCTCTACCAGCTCCATCTTCAAACGATGGGATGCAAATGTTTGCCGGCATTTTTCCAGGTGGGAAAATTATAATGAGAAATTGATAAAATAACCAACGTGCGCCTGAAAACAAGCATGAAGCTTTTTCAGTGTTTGGTGGTTGATCATGTAAGTAATTTAGACTTATTGTGTCACGGAGTTGTAAACATAATATTTCACCTAGGAGAGCTCCTACCGGTATACAGAGCAGACTTGAGCCATATGGCACATATGTCAAAATGAGAAAAAGGAGGTAAACCGCTCAATATGTAGAGTTAACAGATTGACTTCTAATTAAGATCAGATGGTCCCTACAATGAATCAAATACCCTGGAAGCCTATTACCAGTTGCCTAATCTTGGGTGTAAAGTTGTTATATAGCCAGATTTCTCCACTCGCTCACAGTCAGTGGAGTTTCACTGTTGAATTTATCTCTTAGTCTACAGTGGGTAAAAGGTTTGGGGCTAGGAAGCAAATCTATCCAGTGTACTGAACATTGTGGTTTTGACCTTGGCAGGTTCAAATGTGATGAGGTCTCAGTGTAATGGCTTTTATACTGTGATATCACTCTGGCAAAGCTTTGCTGGCATTAAGAAAAGACTCAACGTGCCAGCCCAAGAGGCTGGCATTTTGGAGATTGGCTCCCTGGAGCATGGAAGGCAAGAAAGGACCAGGAAGAGCTTTGTGTTGTAGGAGCCAATTCTGAGTACAGAAAAGGTCCTCACCTGGCTGCTCCTCTCTTGCTGTATGCTCTCCATCTCAGGGTTGCAGGTTCTAGCAGGCAATGTAGCATTTCAGCCTAATACAGACTGCTTAGTGTCTGCTCTGATTGCTCTGGAAAGTGTTGTATATTGCTTTAAAAAGAGGTGTCTTGTGACTAAGTCAGTGGTCTGCAGAATAAGATCTTGGGAGATCCAAGCAGTGGTAGGTCAGGGAGATGGGGCCAAAAGAGCATTATTCCCTTACAAAAGGGCTTGTAGGAGAACCACTGCACTAAAAAGATGTAACTACTGATTATTATCCCCAATAATTCTCACACATAAAAGAAACATTATGTTGATTGTGTTGACTAGAAAGAAATAAGGTCACTGCACAAAGAGGCTTTGGAGCATAGCTCAGTTATTGATGTTGCAGAGGATTATGCTTTAAATAAGTTCAGGGATCATTATGGCAAAAAATATTCCACACCATTCATTTTCAGGTAAACATTCTGCTGTAACTCAGTTTAATAGGAGGGGATATCTCTCTTCAAAACCCTATACATTGCTGCATACTAACAATAGTTCCTGCTATTTTTCTATCCCACAGAGTGATTGAAAATGGGACAGTTAATCCCCGAAGCTTTCTACGGTATAATTATTAAATACAATACATAAACCCCCAAACTGAGTAGCCACATAGAATCTTATTTTGGAAACATTTTCCGTGTGTTTGATGCTTCCTTAGGGAGTAGGGGGTGGGAACTAAAACTTTTTAACATTATAAAGGGGAAAATTAAAAAAGAATGAGAATCCATGTGGTAGAAAGATGTTCAGGGAAGAGAAGTGAAAATAACTAGATGTGTTGAAAGCTATATAAACATAGGAATTGTTTGCCAGATCAGAGCAATTGTCCATCTTCTTCATCCTGTCCCTGATAGTGGCCAATATTAGATGCTTCAGAGGAAGGAGCAAGAAACCAAACAGAGGATAATTATGGAATTAACATACCCATAGAAGAAGTTTCTTTCCAGCATCATCAGTTAGGGAGTGGTCTATGCCCTAAAGCATGATTGCTTCTTGGGGAAAAACAAAGCAAAAACAACTTTCCTATCAAATGTGATTATGGATGTCCTCATAATCCATAGATATATCTAAGCTTTTTAATGGAACCCTCTATATTCTTGGTCTCGGTGATATCTTGGGGTGATGCGTTCCACAAGTTAATTATGTTTTGGGTAAAAGTACTTCCTTTGATCAATTTTAATTTTGTTGTCTTTTAATCTAAGTGGCTGTCCCCTTGTTTTAGTATTATGGGTTTTTGTATCTCCTTCTCAGTGAGTACCTATGTTTGGGGAATCTCTGATACAATATACCGATAACCTGAAAAGGTGAAGGACCGTGTACACTGTGAAACATGAGCTTGATTCAGTGACGTTAATGGCTTCACTTGGCTTTGGACCTGTGAAAAATTTGTAATAAGATGAAGCTGGTTTGGGCCCTTCAGAATGAAAGGCAATATATCCAGTATTACTATTGTGCAATGATATGAGATTGTAATTCGGTTTATTATTATAGTGCAGGTGGGCATAAGTTATGGAACATATTTCCTTTTGAGGGTAACAGATCTTTCAAAAATGCCATAAGAATTCTTCAATGGGTTTCTACTAGTTTCTGTTGGGTTCTACTGCTGTGTTTTAATAATCCTAGGGACCAGTAGACTATTAGACTTTTTGCTCAGTTCCAAAACTTAGCTGCCAACCTTAAATTGCAGGAACCATTTGCAAATGTTCAATGGGAATTTCCACTAGGGATAAGTGTACACATAAAGTGTTCCTTTTACGTTCTAAAAGACACCATTCTGTACAACATTATAGTGTGCATTTAAAAGATCTCTCCATAGTTTATAATATGCTTTTAGGGACCCCATAAAATAAAATCTCTCTCCCACTGTGCTTTGTTCATTTGTCAGTTTCCCTCATGTTTCTAACTGAGCTGGAAATGAAAGTAGCTTTCTGTGCTCACTCCTTTGTTTGCACACCATTATCTGTGATGTTGGTACAGCTCTGAAAATAGTGTTTGATAGTTAATTTCTGCTGCAGAGCCGTCAAACGGAGCACAAGAGTAAACAGTGTTCAGATGCATACTGCAACATACTGTGCATAAACATTTGCTATTTCTATGCTTTTTTCCAGAGTTTTCCATGATCAGATAATTTTAAAAAGGTATTTTTTCCCCTGTGTCTCCTCTCTTTTGTCTCCTTTGTATAGGGGTTGTGAAAAGTGCCAGACTGAAAGAGAATTAAGTCCTCCACCGCACAGCACAGGTAGTGATAGTGCAAACTCCCCGTTTGCCAATGTGCCTTACCTCTGTACTAGTCAAATCACTTCTAAAGGCCAAAGGACAGTTCAGTCTCCATGCCTATTCAGGTCCTTATCTTCTCAGCTGAGGCAGCTGCCAACTGATGGCATTTATGGTGGCTGGCTTTAGTGATGTGGACACTTCTACAATTGGAAGTAATGGGTATGTCTACACTGCAGCTGGAGTTTGTGATTACAGCACATGTAGACGTACCCAAGTTAGTTTTGATCCAGTTAGATGAAAATACCAAAGAGGTATTTTGATCTCCAGGTCTGTCTCCACCAGATTCTAAAAAATATAAACTGGGTCAAATGTTGGCTGTCATCAGACTGAATCTCTATAGTATTCCCTTGAAGTAGGACCCTAATTTTTCAGTTTGTTTATATTGTAAATGTATACAGTATTGCAAGGACCAAACATTCAAAAATCACGAATCGGGCCCCACAAACTTGAGATTGACTTAAAAGATTTTTAAAAGACACATTTTTGCATGCTGGTCATATTTTTAAAGCTTAATGCTCAGTGGTTTGAGCATTGGCCTGCTAAACCCAGGGTTGTGAGTTCAATCCTTGAGGAGGCCACTTAGGGATCTGGGGCAAAATCAGTACTTGGTCCTGCTAGTGAAGGCAGGGTGCTGGACTCGATGACCTTTCAAGGTCCCTTCCAGTTCTAGGAGATAGGATATCTCCATTAATTTAATTTAACTGTGAGGGCTGTAGGTTTATTTTCCTTTCTTTAAGAATGAGAGCTAAAGTTCTTGTATTCACATGACTCCAAGAGCTGGCACTTTAATAAAAACACCAGATGTTCAAAATAAAATCATGAGAACTGGCCACACTACAACTGTCAAAATACAAAGCATAAATATCTCCACATTATATATTATTTTTATTATATAATATTATCATTATTACTTTATAATTTCTGAAGGCTACCACAATATGCTAGGTGAAATACACAAGTAATGGCACTTTACACTTACACATTCACAAAACAGCAGTTTGGCATTAGAAACCTTAACTGGAATAAAAACAAGCAAACATTTAATTACATTTTTCTCACGTGAACTGCGAGATAAACTGTGTTAAATTAACTAAGCAACATGGTCAAGCCAATGTGAGAGTGAATTTATTATGTGTTCCAGGCTTCTAAGAATACTAATTTGGGAACGAAATAGAGTGTTTTGCCTTAATACAATATGTTGTTCAACATCAAAAGACACCAGAGTGGAGATGGTAATAAAAAAAAAATCCCATTTATGTGTAGCATAGCAAAGCTGTTCACTAAATTTAATGCAGCACTTATGTCGTCATTTTCATCTCCCCTATCAATCTCCTTCAATCTTTCTCTAGCCATTGCTATTGCTAGATAAATGCCTCATCATGTCTTACTAGTTTGTTTGTATCCAAAGCTATCTCTAGCCATGATTTGTAAGGACTTGTCTTCACACAAAAGTTGCAGTGGTTTGACTAAAATCACATATTAAATTGACTTAAACTCATGCAAACTAGGACACTCTTAAATCTGTTGAACCCTGGTTTGTATGTTACGTTGTCAAGGAAAAGTGGTATAAACCAGGTTTAGGCTGAATAAAAAGTGTCTACGCAGAGGATTACGCTGGTTTAACTACATCACAATTAAAAACACACTCTAAAACTCCACGGAAACCCTGGTGCAATTCTGTGTCGATCAGGTCCGAGTCCTTTAGACTGGATTGAAAAACTCAGTATTTTGACTCCCATCATGTTGACTTTGCGGTTTTTGAGTTCGAAACTGGCCTTGATCTACAGGCGCCACCAGTCGGTGAAATTGTGCTCTTTACTTTTTGTTGGGTGCTAGACTCACTGGTGGAATGCCCTCCCTCTTGTTTCGGAAGACAGTTTGGCTCTAGTGCGTAAGTAATGGTACTTATGTGCCAGGCAGACAACACGGATTTTGGGGTGTAATCCAAAGCACTTTTAAGTCAGTGGAAAGGCTCCCATTCACTTCAGCGGACATTGGATTCAGCCCCAAATCCTTTTCTCTGTCCTGTAGTCTTAAAAGACCCCAGACAAGCTAAAGAAGCGTGTCTCCCCTGCGCAAAAAGTGAGGGAGGGAAGATGGGAAGCAGTGTCCACAATTCCTGTGTGCTCTCTAGCTCTGTTTTATGGGTTGGTGCATCTGTGATTATCTGGATCCCTGGACCATTCTCTGCTACAAGGAGAATGCAATAGCTGTTGGAGATACTGCCAAGCTAAGGCTGCTGTAGGAGTGAGGCAGCTGCTTGGGTGGAAAGCCTCCTTGTCTGGTCTTCACTCTCGGAGATCCCCAGACAGACTGGCCACTTGGACTGGGAAGTGTAGTCTAAGACCGGGCCCTATGTTGTTATAGCAGTTGCTGATAGTGAAAGCTATAGGGCCCGATTCTGCAATTGCATCGGCACAGATGCCTTGTGGGGGCCTGTGTGGAGCCCACTCACACAGATCCAGCTTGTAGGATGAAGGTGCTAGTTAGCTGTGTTCAATCTTCCACTACAAAGGAAACACCTTTATGATTTACTACATTTCTACTTAAAGTTTCATTTTAGCCTTGAAGAAACTCACCCCAGGATTCACCCTATGCAAGAGCCTGGAGCTTCAGAAGCAGTTTTCATTGAGTGAGCTGGTCCAGGCAGAGTTGTATTAACTCAGTGGGTTTGAACATTCAGGACAAGATGGTCTTGGCTGAACATCTGGCATTTCTGTAATGATGCTATGAATTTCCCAATTGATACCAAGTTACCCACAAAAAAGAACAAGGAAAAAGTTATTTCACATTCTATTCTTTCATCTTCCAAGTCCCTAAGCAGTGGCATCAATTATCAAGTGCTTGATCCCTGCACGGAGCTGCGGTGGAAGTAGTTTTGATTTTTACTATCAGATGGACTCACTTATCTCCAGCTAGGGATTAAGAAGGGTTAGAGCATTTCTGTGGGGCCCAGGAAACTAGGGTGTGGGATGGGGAGGAGATTGCTGGAAGGAAAACACTAAAAACAGCTAGGGTTGGGGAGAAGAATTCTGTTTTGGTTGTCATTTCAGTTACCAACAAAGCCAGTCCCCAGAAAGGGGATACGTTTGGCCTATTGAAGTGGGGCTCAATCCTTAGCCCTGGGATGGGTCACTTCACTGCTGCAGAGAAATCTGTGGGAAGAGTAAACATGGTGTAGCCAGTTCTACACCCCTGCTGTCACTGCATATGGTGTGGAGAGAGATGGGACTGGCGTGCGTTATACATCGCCTAATCCTCTACCGATGCAGCAATCCCTATTGGACTGCTGCAGCCAGTGTAGCATAGAGCAGTCTAAGGTCTGCTCTAAATGATGCTGGAGACCGTTTCTCTCCTCCGTGGCCCCAGGATCTGGATGAAGCAGAAAGATAGCTTAGAGCCACCTCACCTACTCGCCTTAGCTATGCTGAACGTCAGGCCCAGAGCGTGTACGCTTTATGAGGAGGAGGATGGGAACTCCATCTGTATACAGCAATAGGGTCCCTGTTGTGCCAAAATTGAGGCATGGAGAGTTAAGTGATTTGCACAGTAAGCCTGTAACGGAGTTCGGATTAGAACTTGAACCTTCTTGGTTTGTTCTCCTGTGCTCACTGCATTGTTAGCTTTTGTAAAAGGGACCTGCTCATTCTTATGCAGGGCCGTCTTCACTCCATCTCACCGGTAACGTCACTGCAACTCGGGCTTAAGTGGCCAATTTCTTAAAAGCTGCTACAGTCTTTAGGCTCCTAATGATGCCTAAAACATGAAGTGAATTCCTATTCGGTGAGATTGAAACAAAAATAAAAGAAGATAGAACAGAAAATATATCAAAGCTTTCTCCTGACTGTTTTTCTTGTCTTTTCATGGGTGAATTACTATCAAGAAAGCTATGTATCCATGGAGATATGCATTATTATTATGATAACTGGAGGGGGTTTCCTGGTGAGGAGCTAATAACCGTAACCTCTGTTGAATAGACTCCCAGGTTGAAAGCTCTCTCTTTCTTTCCCCCAGCCCCGTGATGCTAAACCTCCACAGGAGCTCTGCCAATTTCTGGGGTGGGAGGGTTTGGAGGAAAAGGGAGATGTTGCTTCTCACAGCACCATCCCCTGCAGTGTGTCTGGATTTCCAAGTGGAAATCCACATGGGAGATAATAGAGCTGGGAGCAGTATTTACCTCCCACCTGGTTCCATCTGCCACTGCTACTCCGTGTAACCTTGCCAATGACAACCTGGCTCCTGTGGCAGCTGCACTGCCAGGGTGATAGAGAGGGGGCAATGGAGCAGAGGCCGTACCTGCATGATGGCCCCTGGCTCCACGTGGAACAGATGTCCTCTTCAGGTAGATCCCCATGATCTATGAGGTTTGGAGAGGCATAGCCTCCACAAATAGCAGGCACTGTAGCTCCTCCCACCATTAGGGACTGTGTAGAGAAAACACCAAGAGTGAAACATGAGAGAGCTCTCCTTCCCCTTCACCCCTGCTATGAGAGGGGGAAATCTGACCCACAGTTGCCCTGGAAACAAGAGCCTGGCTGACTTGTGTATGTGGACGGCCAAGTAGAAGAGGAGGCAGGTTGGAGGCCAAGTAGAAGCATGTTCAATTCTTGTAGATCACTTCCTTATTCAACAGACTCATTGTCCTGCCCTGTTGGGGGAGCTTTTAAAATTCCCTCGTATGTTTTGACGTGTTTTGGGATTTGCTGAAAGGTGTCAAGGCTGATATGGCATTTTTGTTGGTGGCAACCCGTTTAACGTTTCCGAGTACAGGGGCCCATAAATGCAAATTTATGATTTTGGCCAATCGGAGAAGAGAGATTTTCATGCTGAGCAGATGGTTACTAAACAATATGATTAAGAAAAATACTGCATTCTGACTGGCTGACAGAAACATTTTAGTCAGAGCACAGGGTTTTGCATAACTGTGCAATGATTATCCAGAGTGCAGGAAATCATATTTTCTGAGTTATTCATCAGTAACAGTACAGCATCTCCAGATTCTGATTGGCTGAGCAAGTCTATTTTAGTGTAATGCAAAAAAGCCACACTCTGTGGCCAATCAGAATGCTCCTTCATTTTAAATAATTTTATAGGAGATAAAAAAATTCACGGTTATTCATTATCATCTTGTTTCTGTTCTAGGTAATTGATTTTTGCATTGTTGCTCTGCTCCTCTCCCTATGTTAGTGAAATTTAATTGACAGTAAAAGCAGGGGAAATTAAAGGGATTTTAATCAGTCAGACCACAGTATCTGTTTTAAAAGGAAAACTGGAGTAATAGTAAAATAGGCTAGTACATATTCTTCCTTATCCATTTTGCTATTCATTACTGAATGGATGATAATGCCTACTTTGCATTTTTAATCATACAATTGCTTTTTTTAAATTAAAAATCTTCCTAGGAATTTTTATGGTCAGGGTGGTCAATAAATGTTGTTTGCCTTCCAACTGTGCTCTCAACTTTACCCGGAAACCAACACTATGTATAAAGAGTAGTAGTAATCTGATCTAAAACCCACTGATGTCTGTAGTGAGACTCCCATAGACTTCAAAGGCTTTGGATCAAACCTCTTTGGACTCTTAATGTAGAAAAGCATTCCTATTCAGGAACGCTCATAAGTAGGTACTTTAATTTTAAGCTCATGTTTAAGTACTTTCCTGAATCAGGGCCTTCGTACCTAAAACCTGCACGGTCTAAAAATGACTGTTATGGTTCACAATAAAATGCTTGTAAAATTAACCATGAATTATTTTTCTTTTGAAATTCTATCAGTTTTTTTATGTTAATAAATTTGCTTTATGAATATAGGCCCCTTTTGTGACCTTCATCATCTTCTTGCTATCTCTAAATTCCTGCTGGGTGCTTTGAAACAACAAATGAGTTCACCTTGATGTTCTCTAGCAACATTGCTAGGAAATACAATCTCCTCATGTTAACCAAAGGTACTGAACAATTCTCATACAGTTTAAGCTTTTCTTATAGTGCAAAGCAAATAGGGATTTAAAATGTCATGTTTATTGTCCCCTCTTCTTTTCTGGAATTTGCAACAACAAAATCAGATGATCATGTTAAATGGCTTTGTGGAAGAAGTGAAACAGAAATTTGCTGGAAGATCTGAGCGTCTGCAATTTACTACGCACTGTATAGTGGAGAACTCAAATACAAAGACATGCCAGTGACTCCATGAAGTCTGCTAGAGCTAGTATGTGGAAGGTTCTTAAGCCCAGCTCCTCAAAGGTATTTAGGCACCCAACTCCCACAATAGAACTTTAGGCACCTAAGTGCCTTTGAATATCTGGGCCTTAGATACTACAGCAATGGTCATCATTATAATCTCCACAGCCAGGTAGGTGGGTAGGTTTCTAGCAGTGAGAAAACAGAAGCTTTAGAGAAATGTGTTTCTAACAGTATTTTGTTCTCTCCTTTCTTTTTGTGTGATGTGCAGCTGGACAAACTGCCTTAGAGACAGCAAGAACCTTTCCAAAACTTGACCTGACCCTGGACAGCTCCTTTTGTGAGGTAGGAAACACTTGGTGACATGTTTGGGTGCCTTCCCACCCGCCAGTGATCCACAATCCAACGTGCTGTGAATATACTCACAGGAGGTATTCAGCTCCTTGTAGCGTGGGGCCTACAATAGACACTCTTGCACAGTGCCTTTTTTTTGTTAGTGTCCTTAGACATGCCAATTTTAGGGTTGATTGATATAAGAAGTTATGTTTCTCTGTCATCATTTCTGTCATAGTTCAATGCTTTGCTCACTATGGCCCTGATCCAACTCCACTGAAGTTAATGGGAGCCTTTCCACCGACTTCACTGGACTGTGGATTAGCTCCCATGTGTGTATGTTTACTAAATTACATTGCACGGCTTTGAGAAGATCACTACATGGGTATAATTATGCTCATTCTAAATTTCCACCTCAGTTAAACACAGCAGGGATTTCGCAAAGCAAGAATGTAAATGGTCTTGTCCCAAATATGAAATCAAACGACTGTTCTTTCTGCCCTTGCGCACAGGCTGCTGATGGACTGGAATGCAGGTTCTTTCTATCAGGCTTTCTGCCTTCACATGGAAGGTTATTTACTCTGTCATGTGGTTCTGGTAGATTTTGTTAAAGGGATACTATCAGCTTGAAAATCATATTTACAGCTAAAAAGGTTTGTGCTTCCCAAGTAACACCAAAGATGGTATAAATTGACTTTAGCAATGCTTTTGATATGGTCTCCCACAGTATTCTTGCCAGCAAGTTAAAGAAGTATGGGCTGGATGAATGGACTATAAGGTGGATAGAAAGCTGGCTAGATCATCGGGCTCAATGGGTAGTGATCAATGGCTCCATGTCTAGTTGGCAGTTGGTATCAAGCGGAGTGCCTCAAGGGTCAGTCTTGGGGCTGGTTTTGTTCAATATCTTCATTAATGATCTGGAGGATGGCATGGATTGCATTCTCAGCAAGTTTGTAGATGAACTAAACTGGGAAAAGTGGTAGATATGCTGGAGGGTAGGGATAGGATTCAGCGGGACCTAGACAAATTAGAGGATTGGGCCAAAAGAAATCTGATGAGGTTCAACAAGAACAAGTGCAGAGTCCTGCACCTAGGATGGAAGAATCCCATGCACTGCTACAGATTAGGGACCGAATGGCTAGACAGAAGTTCTGCAGAAAAGAACCTAGGGGTTACAGTGGACGAGAAGCTGGATATGAGTCAACAGTGTGCCCTTGTTGCCAAGAAGGCTAACAGCAGAGGATGGATCTAGACTGTTCTCAGTGGTAGCAGATGTCAGAACAAGGAGTAATGGTCTCAAGTTGCAGTGGGGGAGGTTTAGGTTGGATATTAGGAAAAACTTTTTCGCTAGGAGGGTGGTGAAGCACTGGAATGGGTTATCTAGGGAGATGGTGGAATCTCCTTCCTTAGAGGTTTTTAAGGTCAGGCTTGACAAAGCCCTGGCTTGGATGATTTAGTTGGGGATTGGTCCTGCTTTGAGCAGGGGGTTGGACTAGATGACCTCCTGAGGTCCCTTCCAACCCTGATATTCTATGATTCTATGATTGTCATAAATATAAAGGGAAGGGTAATAACCTTTAAGTATGCAGTAACATAAAATCCCTCCTGGCCAGATTTACTGAATCTTTACCTATAAGGGGGTTAATCAGTTCAATTAACCTAGTTGGCACCTGACCAGAAGGACCAATGGGGAAAGAAGATACTTTCAAATCTGGGTGGGGGGGAAGGTTTTGTTTGTGCTCTCTTTGTTTGTTCCCTCTCGGGACAGAGAGAAAGAGACCAACCAGGTTAACCAGTTCCTAAAAAGATACCTGAAATAATACATATAAAATTACAGAAATTGTAAGTAAAGGCAAAGAAATGCGTTAGATTATCTTTTGTTTTAGCTTGTGAATTTTCCCTATGCTAAGAGGTAGTTTTATTCCTGTTTTTTGTAACTGTGAAGTTGAGTCCAGAGGGGAGTCCTCTGTGTTTTAAATCTTTTATTACCCTGTAAAGTTACCCTCCATCCTGATTTTGCAGGTGTGATTCTTTTACTTTATTCTTTATAATAAAGTTCTTCTTTTAAGAACGTGATTGATTTTTTTAGTGTCCTAAAAACCAAAGGGGTTAGTCTGTGCTCACTTTGTTGACCTATTGGTTAGTATATTATTCTCAAGCTTCCCCAGGAAAGGGGGTGAAGGGGTTTGGGGGGATATTTTGGGGAAATAGGGACTCCAAGTGGTCCTTTCCCTGAATCTTTGTCTAAATCACTTGGTGGTGGCAGCAATACCGTCCAAGGACAAGGAAAGGAATTTGTGCCTTGGGGAAGTTTTTAACCTAAGCTGGTGGAATATAAATTTAGGGGGTCTTTCATGCGGGTCCCCACATCTGTACCCCAGTGTTCAGAGTTGGGAGGGAACCCTGACAATGATAAATAAAAGTGAGTAGAGAGAGATTTATTTCCAGTCTGTTTACTTCGAACATTTGACTTCATCACGTTCTATATCGTCAGTGCCACTGTTATGAGTATGGTCGGTTGCACTTCCTGGGTCCAATACTAGCATGCTCACATCCTCACTTGCATGCGCTGCTTGCAGGGAGCTCATTTGGAAGTAAGCAGAAGAGCACCACAGAATTTTTTTTAAACCAATGTTTCCCCCTAAAACATCAAGATATACTGTATAAAGAGGGCTCTGTCAGAAAACTGAAGTTTTTGTATTTGTCACTGTTGAAAAAATTAAGTAGGCAGTGCCCCTTTAAGAACTACTGTTTTATAAATACACTTCCTTTGGACTGTTTGTGTTTTGGACTAATTGTGCAACTCGCTCTCCCAATATGGGTGTGCGCTGTGGCCTGCACTATCTCAGGATTCCAGGCTTACCACAGGACGTGGAGAGAGAAAATAACAGTCCAAGGAGAGCCAGCAAATTAAATAGAGGGTGTTTTATCTCAACCCAGGCAAAAAACCCTGTAAATGGGGAAACATAGACAATTACATAAGAGTGAAAGAAAAACAGGCTAATACTCTGTGAGAGAAGGAAACTAACTATTCTCCCAGAGAGCAAGGGGAGAAAAGAGATCTGGTCCAACCTACATCTCTGTCAACATACCCCCTGTCACTCATGTGATATTCCCTTTAAAGATTTCTGGGTAGGATATTTTCCCCAGCACCAGGTTTGAAGGTAGTGGCCATTGCATGTCTCCAACCTTCTTGCTTTTTCCATCTCATTCCTGTCCTGTTTCCGGACTCAGTAAGCTAAAAAATTTGCTGTGTGTTGACAAAGACCTATTCATCTCAAGCAGCAGCTTTCTGCAAAGCTTAGGGCTAGTCCTGATGTGAAGTCTGGCGTGGTGGGTAGTGCAGTCTGTGGCACTATGGCTATCACTTGGCACTATGGCTATTGCTGTGAAGTATAAGAGTGAGAAAATCAGTAGAGTGGTATGGCTTTCTTTGCCTCTTTATAGCACCATAAAGCATACCCAAGACAGCAGGATTGGGAGCCAGGGAGGCGGCAGGACAAAGTGAAGTGTAAATTCGTCCATGCAAATCCTCTGGGATTTATGCTGTTTGGAATGATCCCCTGAGGGAGCTAGATAATACTTTATTGCCAGGCATGCTATGGTGAGAAAGTTCAGGCTGCATGATTAATGAAAGACAAGTAGGTAGCATTGGCCAAAAACCCTCTGAGGAATTATTATTTATAATAATACTTAGCTCTTCGATAGCGCTTTTCATCAATAGATCTCAATACACTTTATAAAGGAGGTTAGTATAATTCATCCACATTTTACAGCAGGGGAAACTGAGGCACGGGGAAATGAAGTGACCTGCCCAAAGCCAGTCAGCAGCAGAGCCAGGAACAGAACCTGTGTCTGCTGAGTCTATTCATTAGGCCACACTGCTCTGAAAAAAAAACAGAGGGTTTGTCTGTATGTTGCCTTAGTCTACACTACAGGGGTGTAAATTGTAGTGTGCACTAGCACTGCACACTAACTGGCATCTGTGGACCGTGCTGGCATGCACCAAAAGTTCTCTAGTGCACATTCATGTAGTCCAGTTTCAAACAGCCCTCTATTAACGTGCACTAGGCAAGTTCTAGTGCACACCAGCAGAGTCTCACAGGCCAGTTAAAAGCTAGTGCACACTAGAATTTACACCTGTCTGGTGCAGAAGAAGTCAAGGTGTAGACAAGTCCACAGCGTAAGTCCAATTCTCAGGCACTGGGCTCAGCACTGTAACTTTGCTCATGGAAGCTTCTAACTGGATTAAAATGGTTTCACCTTTCAACCTGAGACAGTCTTTCCAATGGCTTTATTCAGCCCAGCGGCGGCTCCAGGCACCAGCGCTCCAAGCGCATGCCTGGGGCGGCAAGCCGCGGGGGGTGCCCTGCCGGTCTCTGCGAGGGCGGATACACCGAAGCCGCGGGACCGGCGGACCTCCCACAGGCACGCCGCCGAAGGCTGCCTGACTGCCGTGCTTGGGGCAGCAAAAAAGCTAGAGCCGCCCCTGATTCAGCCAAGCCTGTCTCAAAGCCTTTGGCGATTTTGGCTGAGATTTTAGACTTGTGTTCAGAAGCTTTCAAAACATCCAAAGGGCCACTATCTCTGCTTGCTGTATTGGCATTTAACAGCTCCATGTGTTGTCGTCATTCTTACCCTTCCTTGCTTTTCTTCGTTCCCTTTCAGCTTGTGGATGTGGAATAATCAGAGCAGTTGTCATTTGAACTCAAGGTGATACTTTCCCCAAAGCTGATCCAACTGCGAATGCATTCACTTTTTGTAAGAGCACTGAGTTCCAGGTGCATTTGCTCACTCTCCCCCAAGGGAGATGAGCCAGATGGCATTCTTCTGGAACCCGGTCTGACCCCAGATTAGTACAAATGCATACAAAGCTGTTTGACATCCCTGTCACTGGGCAGCCTGAGCACAAAATAAAGAAACGGAACATGAGGACATAAAGGCAAAGCGCTTCGCTCTGTTGCAGCCATGCAGTCCTTCTGTGCCTCTTCCTCATTCCTGCACCCACAACATGGCAGTCGGGGGGTGAGCCCGGGGCAGGATGGTGACAAGACAACTGAGGATAGAGACAGTTTGTAGAATTTTTAAATATGCCACCCAAACCCATGCTCTGGTGACATTTTTCCCTAGGAAAATGTCCTTACTGCTGCAGAATGAAAGCTAGCGTTCTTTTTTCCCCAAGATCCAGGCTCCTGCCCACTTACTGATTGCACAGCAATGACCTCTTGCTGTCCTGTTGCTTCTATTAGCATCGTTTCTGGGGTCAGTGCTTCTCTGAATGTGCCACGGGTACTCGCTTAGCGGAGGCTTTGTTCTATGTAGTGGGATCAGAGAGCTGTTCCCCTTGTTCTGAAATACCAGGGATGTCCTTGTTTTCCAGCAGGAGAGAGAGGAGCACATATTTACAGTTTCCCATAATTATATTTTATGATAACCTGATGCTAGTGTGAACACCGCGCTGAACATAAGGAACTAATTGTATGCGTCCTACTGAATAATTCAAAGCAGTAACAGTCCTTAGCCTTGTACTGTCTGAGAATTATAGAATCTCTCCATCATTGAAAGCTCATAAACTTTTAGCAGATAGAGAAACTAAATCTACATACAAAGTTGTCATTGTCTCACTCTCATATTGGGAGCATAGGAATTGCTGTACTGAAATACAGCAAATAGCTTATCTAGTCAGATTCTCTGTTTTCAAACTGGCTAATGTGCCAAATGGGCCAAAGGAAGGAGTAAAATGCCTAATGGCAGCTCATTCGCTTGTAGGTTTCAGCCTAGCTCTTTTGAAATCAATGGCACTATAGTGACTTCTGCTAGCTAAGGTTCTGGCCCCTAACTGTGCAATTCTCTGCTACTGTAGTGGGTAGGGAAGAGAAGAGGGAATATATTGCATTTAAGCTAGAAGTTTGATGGAAATGAAAGGCAGGAGGGGAGAAGCAGCTCTGTAGGTGGTATTTGTAGTCCTAGGTGACCAGATTCATAAAGTTGAATTGCACGCTGGAGCTTAATGTCTCCAGAGTTCAGGTGTACAGATGCAGAGTCTGGTTTGGCAAAGATCTTTTCAACAAGGGTGGTGGATTTTACCTACACAGGGCATAAAACAAAAAGAATTGGCCCCCTCAGAAGAAGTTTGCCTGTGAGATAGAATTGTCTGTTCACTTAAAGAACAAAGGCAAAAATCAAGACAGGGCAAGGAATCGGCAGATCACTGATGTGATTCAGTACTGAGCTTCCTAGCCTTGAAAAGTGTTTCTATGAGCTGTTAAACCTGACCATTGATTTTAAATACCTGGCCCAGACTGTGGGCATCAAACTCTCCAGAAAATCTGGGCCTTACTACGCAACAAGGCATCATTCCAGTTGCTGAAAAATAATTGTTTAACAAGAGTAGCTTAACACACTTCTTGGAGTCATGGGCCGAAAATGTATAGAGCTGCGCTCAAGTCCTGCTGTCTGTTGTGCTGGAGTTTGGTCTTTCTCATTAACCTTCCCATGCTCAAAGCAAGGCATTATTCCTCCCTGGAGCACCAGCATGCTAGGAGAGATGGCCTCTAGCTAGCATGTATGCTACAAAGAAGAGCAAAGTTTAGTCCCCAGTGTGTTCCTCTTCAGTACCCCGTGGAGGTGGGCCCCAGTCATCCGCTATCCTTATGGGTAGGCTACATCTCTGGACCCCTTTGCATCGGTGATGCTACTTGGACAGGATTCAGCCCTCGAGGTGGCATTTAAATTTATGGGATTCAGCCTCGGACCTGTAAGTGATCCTGTGGGCATCACTCATGTCCCCGAGTATTTCTGTAGATCCGTGAGTTTAATGTTGTGTGTGTTCTGACAAGTAAACAGCCGTGATTAAATTGAAAGCCCTGAAGCAGGTAAGGGTTATTGTCACACATGGCTAAAAGGTTCAAAGCATATAATTATTTTGCTCTGTTTGCATCAGTAGTGCCAGCTGCCAATATATAGCAATACCAGGAGCTATGGCTCACTATTGATCCTGTTTCTGTCAGTTGCAATATTTGCAATCAGTATTATAAAGTGCAAATTGTTTGGTAAATGGCACGGTCTGTGAAGGTCAGGTAGATTAGCTTTGTCACTGTAAGGGACAGGCAGTGGCTTTCCCAGTTTGGTACGTGGTCCCTTGCCTGGTTGCATTTACTTTTATTTCTCCCTGAATTTGCCTGGAATAAGGGTAAATTCATATTTTTTTGAGAAAAGACACCATTGCAGCCAATTCTGCTGGTTTCCATAGATTTTTCTGTTTAAGCCAGTGTTTCCCAAACTTGGGACGCTGCTTGTGTAGGGAAAGCCCCTGGCGGGCCAGGCCGGTTTGTTTACCTGCTGCGTTCGCAGGTCCGGCCGATCGCGGCTCCCACTGGCCACGGTTCACCGCTCCAGGCCAATGGGAGCTCTGCTGGAAGCAGCACGGGCAGAGGGACGTACCGGCCGCCGCTTCCAGCAGCTCCCATTGGCCTGGAGCAGCAAACTGCGGCCAGTGGGAGCCGCGATCGGCCGAACCTGCGGACGCAGCAGGTAAACAAGCCGGCCCGGCCCGCCAGGGGCTTTCCCTACACAAGTGGCAACCCAAGTTTTTGGCAAACACTGGTTTAAGCCAAAAATGGTCAATAAGATGTTCTTAACAGCAAAGGCAAGCTGCTGCCATGTAGGGCTAGCTCTGGCCTTCTGTTAATGTCACAGTGTGCAGCAGAGTTATTTCCCCCTGAGGTTTGTTAGCTTCTTTCTTACCCTTCTGAACAAAAATCCTAGAATAGCTCTCTCTGGTATAAATAGCTTTCTGGATCATGCTAGCAGCTAATCTGGAAAGCAAATCCCCTGTCTTGGTAATTTCTAGATTGTCTTTCTGAACAAAAGAAGCTTTCCCTTTATTAGCAAGTTCTGAAGGCGAATATTTCGAGTCTGTTGAGTATACATTTTTAACCCTGTCCATTAAGTTATTTTTAAAGGGCCACCCTGGGACATACTCAAAAGATACACACTAAGAGGAGCAATACATGCTCTGTCATGCCATATTGATCTGTTACATATCTCACTAGGTGAGGAACCTGTTTAGTACATTTCATAGTTTCAAACTCTGCTTTGTCAAGCAGCGTTAGCATTGGGCAGCATTTTTTTTTTTTAAAAGCAAAGTTTGTTGTCAAAACCTAGCCATCCTCAGCAATGAAGGGATGTCATTTAATCGCTAGTGATATCCCCCCATTCAGCTTAATGTTGAAACCAGCAGCCCACTTCCTTGTGTGTCAGTTTCCTTCTCCATGATCTCTGGGCCTCCTGGGTATTGAGCTTCGGAATGAGATACTCTTTGCTCTGAGAAGCGCTGCACCGTAAAGGTTTGAAACAAAAGTCTCTGTGACCTTTAGCAGCCTTCAGCATGAATTAACAGTCCGCTCTTTCATTAGGAGTGGAGTCCAGGCTCACGTACTCCTGATCTTGATCTCATATACTGCACATACTGGTGGTTCATTCTGATTTTCTAGGGTGCAATATTAGCTGCAGCTCCGCTCCCTTTCTGATCTCTGTGACGGTATGGCTACACTCACGGTACAGACACTGGGAGGAGAGTACAGACACTGCATGTTTCCCCTCCCCCTAGCTCGAGTAGAAATGCCAGTACAGACAGTGAGGCTCTGCTTAGGTGATAGAGTACAGACATTCCAGAACTCTTAGGGTACATAACCTACATGGCTCTCTATACGCCCCAGCTGCGCCTCCCCTATCTACACCACTATTTTTAGCAGTGTAGCGTCCTGCTGTCTTGCAGCTGCTCGAGCCTTTCCCCACTGCAGGGAAAGACTCTCTGGCAGGGGAGAGGAGTGGGGACCTCCCCACTGCCAGAGCCATTCACTGCCGCTTGTAACTACACACAGCACTGTGGACGCAGCCTGTTTTTCACTGCAGCGTATAGCTCAGGGATTGCCCTACACCCCCCCCCCCTGAATTTCCCCATACCCCCCCCCCCCTCCCCAGTTTTGTGAACTAGTTACATGCAGTGTTGCCAATTTAGTGATTGTTTGGAAATTTGAATTGAAATTGAAACATTAATACACACTTTAAAAGCATATAAAGTGTATATGATAAAATACGTGTATCTGAAAAAGTATAATAGATTTGAAAAGTACGAATATAGACTAGCTTCCTTATACAGCTGTTGTTTTTTATGACAATGTCAGTGCATTCATTTCGGTGATTTTGGTCAACCTAATAATTTCAAATGATGATTTGTAAGCGAAGTCTAAATGAGCTCTCCCTGACAGCTAGTGATGAGCTGGGGGCTAGGGGGAAAGGCTTCAGGACCAGATTGTATTTACATTCACACCTAATCTACCTAGGTATCCAGCAAACAGAGCTGTGTTGCCCAAGTGATAGATTTTGGCTGGAGGTAATGAAATGTTGTTATGCTTATTGAATGAGTAAAGGGCAGTAGAACTGTACTTAGCCTGTGCTGATAAAAAGTATCAAGAGAGAGGGTGGGGACAGATGGTTTGCTTGATGGTCTGCCTGAGTCAGAAGTACTATTTGACCTGCCCCTCTCCACTGTTTAAAGACAGAGCTGAATAGACTCCATAGATAGTCTTTTGTTTTGTTAAGTGACCACTACAGCTGACATCACTGATAATCAGGTCTAAGTGCTTAGACCTGCCATGGGACAGTCTGCACTAGCAGCGAGGTTCCCCCACTGAGCGCTCAGCTGAAATCAATGAGAGCTGGGTGGAACCTCAAGAGACCAATTTGCAGAGGTCACAGTGGAAGGTGGCAGCAGAAGGTGATGGCGCAGGGCCATTGGCAACAGAGCAATGGAGTGAATGGTGGCACAACGAACAACGGTGGCCAGAGCGAACAGTGAGCAGCTGGAGGAACAAGCAAGGTGCCTTCTTGCCCCCCACCTGGGAGGTGAACTCATGTGAAAGCACCTCTGAACTATGAGTCTCCACTGACCAAGGAGTGTTAATGAGGCTGTTAAGAATGCTGGAGACACAACACAGTTCATGCGAACACACATGGCTGTGGCATCATACTTTCTATTTAAGCAAGAGATACCACACACTACAAACTGGAGGCCAATGTTAAGTGCATTGTCACTTGTTCATCCTGAAGTTGAACACTGGTTCTGAACAAGACCAGCAAATGCTCACCATTTTTCTGCAAGAAACTCAACTGACTGGCTAGAAGCATGTGGTGCAACAGTGAAAGACTCAACAATTGAAAAAGTGAAGAACTTTCTCACCACATTAAAAAAATTTGCATACATGGCTGATGAATGCACCTATGCAAATGGGCATCAAGTATTAAGTCACTGTGTATGCTATCTTGAGGTCAGTGGTAGGCCAGTAGATGTATTTCTAGATGTTCAAGTTATAGAATACACATCGGCTGCATCTGTGAAAACCCACATCTTAGAGGAGTTAAATGCTTGTCAATTGGACCCCAAACAGATGGCTGCTTGTGCATTTGATGGAGCTGCAAACTTCTCTCGAAGACATGGTGGAGTACAAGCGTTGCTCAGAGAAAAGTGTAACCCTAATCTCTCCTATACACACTGCAGAGGCCATCTACTACAACTACCGCTAGTACGAGCTGCAGACTCTTCAAAAGACATTAAAAAAGATATACATTTAATGTCTTCATTATATTCTTTTTTTCAGCAAGAGTCCAAAAAGACTGAATATCTTGGAAAATATAGAAGATACTCTGGGACTGAAGTTCAAATTAGTCCAACCTGGGAAAACCCTCTGGCTTTCTCATTAGCGAACCTTGGCTGTTGTCTTAAAATTACTCCAGACGTTATTAATGGCTTTGGGATGGATCGAAGTAGTGGGGCTGATGGATTACTTTTGCTATTACGTTCAGAGAAGAGTATTGCCATTCTCTCTCTTGTAAGTCTACTGTTGAAACCACTTGGGTCATTAAACAATGCCATCCAGGCATCTGCTACAACAGTAGTAGATCTTTGTCTGGCAATAGAAGCTACATTTGGATCAAGCAGAGAGCTATCCTTTGAAAAAGTACTGGAAGAAGCAAAGACTTCAGTCCAGAAGTTAACTAATGAAGGCATTTATATTGAATCATTAAGTGAAGAGGACAAGAAGTGTTTGGTAAGACAACCGAAAAAGTACACTGACTTGATTCTTAAAAATCTACACAGCGACTTCTAGATTCTACTCAACCTCTACATAGCTTTTACAGATCCATGTCCTATAAAACACGGACAGTTGAGTGGAGTGAGGCACTATCAGCAATGTTGCTGCCATGTGCTCAGGACTGAATAGAGAATTTGAACACAGAGTGGAATATCATACGATGAATGAATGAAGATTTGACTTCAACTTCTTTTTTATCATCACTAGTGGCTCGACCTGATCTTTGTGCTATGTTTCCTGGGAGAAGTAGAAGAAATTCATCTCTTGCTACTCCCAGTCACAGCAGCTATAGTTGAGCGTTCTTTTTCATCATTGAAAAGAATTTTGTGTTCTGAAAGAAGTCGCCTTCTGCCTGATCATGTGAATGAACTAATGAGCATATCAACTGAAGGAATGGAAGTACCGGACACATGAGAAGCCACCAAAGATGAACACATTGCATTCAAGAAGTTCGTTAACAGAGTTGTGCAAAACTATAACAAGAAACCAAGAAGGATGTAGATGTAGTGCTTCATAGAAGGCTTGAGTAGCCAAGTTTAATTTGTGTGATGATTTTAAAACATGCGTTAAATCTAATAAAATGGTCATGAAACATTTTTCAGTTTTTACTATGGTGCCATACAGCCCACCTTCACCCTCACGGTCTCACCCCTCATTGGCCCTGACACCTTCCCCCCCCCCCATAAATTTGCCCCCCTCCAATTTCAATTCCTGGGGAAAACATTGGTGTAGCTACATGTACCCCACACATCACTAGAAGAGTAGACAAGACCTGAATGCACCCATGTCAGGTGTTTGGTCTCTTGCCCTTCCCTGTCTCAGGGTGGAATCTCACAATTCATTCTGTCTTAGACTAGGACCCGGCTTCCCTACCCTGTGGGGTACCCACAGCGTATTACCCTCCAGGTGCAACTGGGTTTCATGCCTTTGCATTTCTTCCCCCCAGGACCCTGTGATGAATGATATACTGACCAGCAGCCTTAAAACAATGTGTTTTATTTAGCAGTTGGAATAAAGCATTAGAGAGGATTTTAAAACAGCAACCAAACCTAACTCGCTTTCAAAAATCCCACCCTAAGTCCCTTAGGAAAATGAGACTTAGGCTCATACATCACCAGGTGCTTTGGCAAATTTTACCCATCAACTCCACTATCTGAAAGGATGTAACCTTCAGGATGATAAATGCCTCATTTAAAAAAAAATATGACAAGAGAGTCTGAAAATCTAGCTATAGAAAGGAAATAGAATTCTAGTAAAGAAAAACAAAGATGGGAGAGAATGGATTCAGTGGACCACAGCACAACAGATTTTAGAAAAACGACTTGGAACGATTTATTTTGTAACAACATTCTATAATCCTATAATCCTTTGGAAAGCAAAGGGAGGGACTGCAGCTTTCTGCCCTTAGCGATTGCATGCTGTGGCTTTATTATTAAACCACAATAATTAAATATTCAACCTGGAGAAAACATTCATGCATGCAGGAGGGCAAGAAATTGAAGCCCTGGCTAAGAAGCTGTAGAAGGTACTTTTGTATCTGCAAATACTTTATTGTTTTTATTTCCAAAACCAAAAGTGGATGCTTTGTAACCTGGGATTTTATGAATGTAAAACCACTCTTTGTATAGCTTTTGTCTTTAGCATCTCACTGTTACTTAAAAGCTGACCTTTTTCCTCTCAGATAATGTTGTAACCTTTTTCTGTAAGAGTTATTACTAATTTTGCCCCACATGAGTTTTCTCAAGTCTTAGAGCTGATGTGGCAATCCTTACTTGTAGGAGTAACCCCGATGGCCTTACTAGCGGCATAGTCACTTAAAGAGTTCTAGTAAATGGGACTGCTCATGTGAGTAAGGATTGCCGAAGCAATCATGCAGGGAAGTGTAGATTCATCTTCCAAAGTTGGGATTCCTTCACATAACTAGGGACCTGATCCAAAGACCAGTGAAATCAGATGAAAGGCTCCCATTGACTTTATTGGGCTTTGGATCAATGTCTATGGCCCCGGATCAGCAAAGCATTTAACCACACGCTTAAGTCCATCCTTGTTCAGCAAATCACTTCAAAAAGCAACAGAGGGTCCTGTGGCACCTTTAAGACTAACAGAAGTATTGGGAGCATAAGCTTTCGTGGGTAAGAACCTCACTTCTTCAGATGCAAGTAATGGAAATCTCCAGAGGCAGGTATAAATCAGAATGGAGATAACGAGGTTAGTTTATAAAGGGAGGGTGAGGTGCTCTGCTAGCAGTTGAGGTGTGAACACCAAGGGAGGAGAAACTGCTTCTGTAGTTGGATAGCCATTCACAGTCTTTGTTTAATCCTGATCTGATGGTGTCAAATTTGCAAATGAACTGGAGCTCAGCAGTTTCTCTTTGGAGTCTGGTCCTGAAGTTTTTTTGCTGTAAGATGGCTACCTTTACATCTGCTATTGTGTGGCCAGGGAGGTTGAAGTGTTCTCCTACAGGTTTTTGCATATTGCCATTCCTGATATCTGACTTGTGTCCATTTATCCTCTTGCGTAGTGACTGTCCAGTTTGGCCAATGTACATAGCAGAGGGGCATTGCTGGCATATGATGGCATATATAACATTGGTGGACATGCAGGTGAATGAGCCGGTGATGTTGTAGCTGATCTGGTTAGGTCCTGTGATGGTGTTGCTGGTGTAGATATGTGGGCAGAGTTGGCATCGAGGTTTGTTGCATGGGTTGGTTCCTGAGTTAGAGTTGTTATGGTGCGGTTCGTGGTCGCTGGTGAGAATATGCTTAAGGTTGGCGGGTTGTCTGTGGGCGAGGACTGGCCTGCCTCCCAAGGTCTGTGAAAGTGAGGGATCATTGTCCAGGATGCGTTGTAGATCACTGATGATGCGTTGGAGAGGTTTAAGCTGAGGACTGTAGGTGATGGCCAGTGGAGTTCTGTTGGTTTCTTTTTGGGGCCTGTCTTGTAGCAGGAGGCTTCTGGGTACACGTCTGGCTCTGTTGATTTGTTTCTTTATTTCCTTGTGTGGGTATCGTAGTTTTGAGAATGCTTGGTGAAGATCTTGTAGGTGTTGGTCTCTGTCTGAGGGGTTGGAGCAGATGCGATTGTACCTCAGTGCTTGGCTGTAGACGATGGATCGTGTGGTGTGTCTGGGGTGGAAGCTGGAGGCATGAAGGTAGGCGTAGCAGTCGGTGGGTTTTTGGTATAGGGTGGTGTTAACGTGGCCATCGCTTATTTGTACGGTGGTGTCTAGGAAGTGGACCTCCCGTGTAGATTGGTCCAGCCTGAGGTTGATGGTGGGGTGGAAGCTGTTGAAATCATGGTGGAATTCTTCCAGGGTCTCCTTCCCATGGGTCCAGATGATGAAGATGTCATCAATGTAGCGTAGGTAGAGAAGGGGCGTGAGTGGACGAGAGCTGAGGAAGCGTTGTTCCAGGTCAGCCATAAAAATGTTGGCATATTGTGGGGCCATGCGGGTGCCCATAGCGGTGCCACTGGTCTGGAAGTATATATTGTCACCAAATTTGAAATAATTGTGCGTGAGGATAAAGTCACAGAGCTCAGCAATAAGTTGTGCTGTGTCATCATCAGGGATACTGTTCCTGACAGCTTGGAATACAGCTCTCGTCCACTCACGCCCCTTCTCTACCTACGCTACATTGATGACATCTTCATCATCTGGACCCATGGGAAGGAGACCCTGGAAGAATTCCACCATGATTTCAACAGCTTCCACCCCACCATCAACCTCAGGCTGGACCAATCTACACGGGAGGTCCACTTCCTAGACACCACCGTACAAATAAGCGATGGCCACGTTAACACCACCCTATACCGAAAACCCACCGACCGCTACGCCTACCTTCATGCCTCCAGCTTCCACCCCAGACACACCACATGATCCATCGTCTACAGCCAAGCACTGAGGTACAATCGCATCTGCTCCAACCCCTCAGACAGAGACCAACACCTACAAGATCTTCACCAAGCATTCTCAAAACTACGATACCCACACAAGGAAATAAAGAAACAAATCAACAGAGCAGATGTAAAGGTAGCCATCTTACAGCAAAAAAACTTCAGGACCAGACTCCAAAGAGAAACTGCTGAGCTCCAGTTCATTTGCAAATTTGACACCATCAGATCAGGATTAAACAAAGACTGTGAATGGCTATCCAACTACAGAAGCAGTTTCTCCTCCCTTGGTGTTCACACCTCAACTGCTAGCAGAGCACCTCACCCTCCCTGATTGAACTAACCTCGTTATCTCCATACTGATTTATACCTGCCTCTGGAGATTTCCATTACTTGCATCTGAAGAAGTGAGGTTCTTACCCACGAAAGCTTATGCTCCCAATACTTCTGTTAGTCTTAAAGGTGCCACAGGACCCTCTGTTGCTTTTTACAGATTCAGACTAACACGGCTACCCCTCTGATACAAATCACTTCAGTGCATGATGAATCCCAGTAGAGACTTAAGCACGTGCCTAGCGTTAAACATGTGTTTAAGTGCTTTGCTGAATAGGAATAGAGTGCTGAATCAGGGCCTACGCTGAATGTCACAGCAGCATTTTCTTCTGTAACATGGCACGACGTGGTCCTCCTTGGTACAAAGCCAGGATGAGTAACTTAATGTAGACTTAAAGAGCCTGGCCCAAAGCCCATTGGAGTCAATTGGGAGTCTTTCCTTCTTGCACCCACTGTACTTTCCATACACTGTGTGTTGGCCAAACCTTTGTTAATGAAACTCTTTTTGGTACAATGGAAGATTTCATTAGATAAACCTGTTCGCAGTGTGACACTCTGTGATGAACTGGGAAATCGCTGCATTATATTTTCTAAATATAGTGCATGCCTCTCTGTGTTTGTTGTTAAGGGGTTACTTGTTAAGGAATTAAAGGAAAAAGGTGGCTAGGGGAGCCAAGCAGGAAAGGTAAAAAAAAAAAAATGGCCTAGATAAGGAGCATCCCCACAAATACTATAGCTGGGTGCATTGCCATGAAGAAGTGACTCCTGGGCCCCAGCCCTGGTGCCATAGCTTGTTTTGCCAAGACTGAGAAGAGAGAGACACAGGGATGGCAGCAAGCAGGCTGGCTTTCCCAACCCAGAGACGGGAATAAGCTGGACCTACCAGAACTCTCCATAGAGAGGTTAAATTTAGTAAGGAAATATGCCTATGGGACTCTGTGGTGTTAACCTGTTTCCTAAATCCTGTAAACCCTTTGGTAATTACAAGCTATTTTGTTTTGAAGATGCTGGTGCCGAGTCACTTTCATCAGCTGCTGTCACAAGCTCCCCGAGAAAAAGGCCTTTCAGGTGCTTGACGCTGTTGGATTAGCATGGCTGCTGCCCAGAGACCGACTCCTAGAGTGGTTGGACCTCCTGGTTCTTCCCAGAGTGTGGTGGAAGAAGCCAGGCTGTCACCTAAGTGGTACCCTTGAGATGGATTAAAAGGGGTTTAAGGTGCAGTTTGCTCAGTGAGCATGACACTTAAAAATAATCCTGTTTAGCGCATCTCCCATTAATAATTCTACATTACTTTTGTCCAATCTTTCCTTAGCCACACAATAATGAACAAATGCCATCTCTATTTCAAAACTGTGCAAAAGAGGAACAGAAATCTCTCTCCCTTATTATCTGATATATCAAATGACAGCCAGACGTGTCAAAAATGGAGACGTTATCTTGAAGGGATTTACTTTTGTAATTTCTGCTAAGGGATTTTTTTTCCCCTACCAAACCGTTAATATGTCACTTGGAGGTGGATTTTGTTCAGCTCTTTGTTTTTATTTTCCCTCTATGGTGCTTTTCTTTGCATCGATATTTTTCTAGTATATTATCTTCATGACTGAAATCTTTTTATCTCTCAGTGATGTAGGAGGCAGAGTTACCTGTTGTTACATCCTTCCACTCTCTGGAGATGTCTAGTAAAATATCAATCCTCTTCTCCCTCTGAACATTTCCAGCTGACAGCCACAAATCAGGCCTCTATCACTTTTTGCTTGGGAGTTGTCAATGTCATTTCCTGTCTAGGTTCTCTCTAAACTCTGGTGAGCATGGTGTTTGTTGCTGTTGATTTTCAGACATGCCATGTGTTGTCAGTCAAAGTCAGGAAGGATGTCTTAACCTAATTACAGCTTTTGTGAGGGAACAAACTAATCAGCGGAGCTCTAATTCATTATTTCCAAATATAGACTTAAATATATACGTATGTGTAATACGGTATTTCTGCTCTGTGGTCTCTGAGATCTACCACAAATCCTACGAGAGAGGAAGCAGAATGTAGATGTTATGCATCTTGTAGCTATTTTATTTCTGGGGATTGACCAAAGGAAGTGGACAGCAGGATATGCGCAGTTGTTTTCCCCCCTCTGCTTAACCAGACATGTTTTGACTTGTGTGTGTGTTTTTAGATAATTAAGCTACAGAGTGTTCAGTTCTCCGTACATCTACTTCTGCAGCTGCTGCCGGCATTCTGCTGCTTTATTCCGCCCCCCTCCTCCAGTTCCTGTGGCCAATGTACTGCTAACAGAAGTGTTGCCTGAGCTTTCTTTTTAATCTTGAAGGTGGGCTGCCCCACGGGGATTGATTTTCCTGTTTCTCTTTATAAATCTTCTCTGCAAATGTCAGTCTGTTCCTGTGCCACAGAGCAGATGGGTACCTCAGAGTGTACATCACACTTGTACTCTTTGAGGGCCAGATTCTGCCTGTGCCGCTCACACTGAGTCTACTCAGTCTAAGTGTGGCAGAATAATGCTGGAAATGAACAGTTATGTATTTCAACAATACTATATATGGTTATAAGTCTCCCACTTTATCGTTTGGGTAGGGCCGTTCCAGTTCCTTAGAAATCACATACATCTCCAGTTATGCAAGCCAGGAAAGAGTAGAGAGCTTCTGTTCAGGGGACCCCTTCCTCATGCACACAGAGAGAAATAAATCCACAGGGAGAAATTGTCCGTATAGATCTGGTAGAGCAAATCACATATGATGAGCACTAAGAATTTAATAATATGAGAAAGTTGGATTAAAGGATCAAGTCAGAGCTTTCTGAAAACTCCAGTGTTTGCGAGTTCAATCCTGACCGCGGATATTCTAACGTGAACTCATTATGCAGGAGTAGGTTGGAGCAAATTGTTGTTGATAAAAGTCAGCTGCCAGATTACTAAATTTTATTAATTTCCAGAAAAATAAATAAACCCAGTAAACTTGTCATGCAGAACATGACTGACGCAGAGGCAATCTTGGATCATTTTGATTTTTCTTTCAGTGCATATGCTCTCATTTAAACCGTGCCATTTCATTACTAATATACTAGAATATGATGGTTTTATCTGCACCTTTTAGTGATAATGATCTATAGCACGAAGGTTTCCCAAGGTGGAGTTAAGGGCTTTCTCATCTTTTCTGTTGTTTGTTAGTAAAGTTGATGGATGAGTGAGCCCCCACACAAGACAAACACCAGCAAGGAAGGTAGTTTGCAAATTCAGATTTACTGGTTCTTTAGACTCAGTTTGCTGAGTCATCTTAGGTTCAGAAAGGCATGCGCACCCACAAGGTAACCATATTCTTAATGGACTTCCTGTCCTTTGGGGATGTTTTGGTTACTGTGTAGGTCTCCGAGTTGGAAGAGCAGCTCATACAAGGGTCCTGAGACAACAGTTTGTCTTGCAATATTTACAGTTACCTTTCCATTAGATGGCGCTATTGAGTGAGCACAGAGCCCCCTCTCAGACAGGTCAGGGCCTCCTGGAAACATTACAGAATGTACACATGAAAAAAGCAATGGCTTAGAAAAGTATATATACTTATGTTTTTTATCTGAGGAACAGTAAATTAGAGCTGATTGGCAACAGGAATTTCTGTTCCATGGGAATTTCTGACATTTTGGGAAAATATTTCATTCTGAATCAGAACAAATTTCAAAATTTCCTGCAAAATAAGAACATTCTGAAAACTCTTGATCCAGGACCATTGCAACATTTCATTTCAATACTGTTGAATCATTTCATTTTGATAATGTCAAAACATTTCATTTCGATAAGGTAAAAACTTCTTGTTGGACTTTATCATGTCAATTAATCTCATTTTGACTTTCATTGTATATTAAAATATTATTACAATGTACGTAAGTGTATAACATGAATATCATCACTAATAATATAAAACTTGTGATATTATTTTAATAATATATAACTTGTGAAATGAAACAACAAAGTTGAAATGAACCATCTGCAATTCACATTCAACTCACTGCCTTTATCCCAAGGAGAACTAGTTCGATGAAGCTCCCTATCTAAGCAGAGAACATGAGCAGTGTGGGAAAGCTACAATGCAAGCTGATATGTACCTCAATCTTGATCTGGATGGAACCACCTCAACACATGAGGCAGCTCATTCTCCATATGCATTTACTAACCAGATTCAATAAAACACTTCAGAATATGCATAAGTCCCACTAAAGTTAATGGGACTGAAACATGCTGAAAGTTAGGCATGTGCATTTACTTTGCTGAATAGGGAGGTTTTGCTGAATTGGGGCTTTAATCCTTGCCCTACCTTGAGATGACGTAGATGCCAATTGTGTGCTGGTTCTCTCTTGTCCACCATTGGCTCCCTCCATGGTACCCCAAATATTGTAACTCAGCTGGGAGGCTTTTCAGAAAGCTGTGGACATACTTTAAACTATCAAGGTTTATTACATCCATGGAACCTACATTTCCCTCGAGTCATTATGCCGTTAAATGAAACATTTGACATTCTAGTGAAAATTGTCCTTTCTTTTCCTCATCTAGATAGTTTTCTCTGTTTTTTTCTAGTTGATTGTTCCACCAATTTCTCTTTAGCTTAAAGGACTTAACTTTAAGCTTTCTTTCCCCAATAATAAATCCCCCTGTGGTTTTGAAGACTGGGAATGAGGTAGCATCCAAGACAGCCAGAACCTCTAGAGTGATCACCTGTTGGATTTCACAGGTAATTTCTCTCTGGCATAAGCCTCCCACTGATGGCTATTCCTTTGTTGTTCCCAGTGGAAAAACGTATAAACAAGTTACAGAGAGGTAGTAGATGGCGCAAAGGTTTGGGGTTACTAACCTTTCATCCACTGTAGGTTCAAATTCTGGCTAAGGTGGGACACAGAAAACTAGCTTTTATGGTCTCACGCTGGTGGGTAATAGGAGTAATGCAATGGTAAATTAGGCCCTGAATGTTTTGCTTTTCAGTTTGATGCTATTTCTTCAATACACTTGATAAAACTCCAACTTGATGCCATCTGCAAAGTCAAAACCATATTATCTAAACGCCAATTTTTTATAAACAGCTGCTGTAGATGAATCAGAAACCAACAGGACAGGAAATCATGGAATGAAAATGGAGATGGCTGATACACATGGAGGAAAGAAATGAACAACATAACAAGTGTGACAAAGTTCTGTCCTTTACTCCATGGGTCCTGCGTTTCCTGACGGATTTTGCTAGCCTCAGAGGCTCACTGTGACCCTCCACATAGCCCTTCTCTCTCTAGAGGCAAGGGTCACAGTCTACTGAGCCATTTTCATCATAAGCCAGCAAGGGAGGTGAGGAGAAACAACCCTCCCTCACACAGTCTCTGTTGTCTCCCAGTATCAGTGATTAATCAGGGAGGGGAGGGGGGGAGCCCAGGCCCGCCCTCTACTCCAGGCTCCAGCCCAGGGACCCTAAACTTAGCAGCTATGGAAGCTGACTTTTTGGAAATAGGGCGTGTACAATTCCCTGGGCTACTTCCCACAGCAGCCCCCACTCAATATCTTCTTCACAATTACCTCAGGGCCTCCTTCCTTGCACCTGATATGGATTCGTACTACTTCGTTCCTCCAACAGCACAGCTCCCTCCTATAGCTCCTGACACCCACCCCGCACTGACTAACTGAGAGGCTTTTAACTAGTTCCAGCCAGTCCTTGATTGGCTTCAGGTGTCCCAATCAATCTAGCTGTCTCTCCTGCTTTCTAGAAGGATCTTAATTGGCCCCAGGTGTCTTGATTAACCTGGAGCAACTGCCATTTGGTTACCATGGTACCAGGGATTTGTTTAGCCTGGGGCTAACATACCTGTTCCTCACTACTTTACTGTAGCCATCTGGCCTTGCCCCATCACACAAGACAGGCATTGAACTGGATCCCCAGGGCATCAGGCGATGGGGTAGACCAAAAACAACTTGGAAATGCACAACAGAAGTGGAAAATGACATGAGAAGAAGCTAAGACTGCAGCAAGAGACTGCCAAAGATGGAAGGGTAGTGGTAAAGGCCCTCTATTATGCATGGAATAAAGAGGCATAAGTTAAGTCCTCAACACACACATCTCCCAATCTCTACCATACCATACCATACCTGAGGCTCATATAACTGAAATCAGCCAAGACTGGCCTACTTTTTGACACCTATCGTTTTAGAATTTTCGAGGACTAGATCTGCCACCGGGGAACTGGTTACTCTCCTCGGCTCCAACAAGTTGCGCTTACATATTCAAGTCTTGAGTTTTTTAAAAAAATTCATCATCCATTTCTGAGGACAAACTGATGGAGTGAAATTTTGCTCTGTTAAGCCACTCAATTCTATGGTATTTTGCTGGAGTAACTGACAGCAGAATTTGGTCCTTGACTGCTATCTCCCCTTAGTCTTTGCTTTGGTATCAGAGTCACAATTTGATGGTTCTTCACCAGGCTGCTTCTAATGTCAATGGTAGTTTTGTATTTTGTTCACCTGTTTTGTTACATTGCTCTCTTGAAGAGTTGTAACTTTCTACCTGCTGCTACAACCACAATGGAAAGTAACAGAGCAGAGGTCACCTCTATCACCCAATTTCTACCAGAACTCATTTATTTAATGGCATTGTAGACTGTTCTTTATGACCCATAATCCACTGGATAATAGCAGGCTGCAAAATAGATAGGACTGGTATTGTTCTGTGTGGTGGGAGATTGTATTCCAACTGAAAGAGCATATCCTTCTAATCTGATTTGTATTAGCGCTCTGAGCAGGATACATACAATACATCTTTTGTGTCCAGTGAAACTGTTCGTCAAAGGCTGTGATCATAAATCAATAATTATAAGTGGCAATACCTCTGGAGTTGTAGGTCTTGGGGTAGGTGTATGACATTTTAAGGTTGATGAAAACAATCCTCAGCATCCTTCCCGGAAGACAAAGGGGCTTCTCTCAGACTGTGATTGTTGCTGGACCAAAATCTATCAGCTCTTACATTTATAAGTTGTTTAATCCTGTTATCTGCATTGTTTACTCTGTGCTGTTTAGAACAAAATCCTGACATTTTTCATGATGGAAAAATGTTTTTGATAAATGCAGTAGTTCAAGGGATGTGGCATCTGGCATGTTTATGAAGACAGGGGAAAATCACATTCACTTGGCTGTGGGCCTATGTAAAACATATGTACATCCTGGGCCTGGGTTACCAGTTACATTTATGTTCTTGGCGGAGGAGAAAGCAATAACTTCCCAGCTATGTAAGAGCTTGCTTGGACCAATCCCCTTTTTATTATACTGCACTTGCGATATAACCCTAATATGAAGCAGCTGCTTAGCCACACTTGGGAGAGGAGGAATTCAATCTTACAGACAACCCGCTTGGTGACTAAGTTCTAGTTTAGTAAAGGTGAACCAGAAAGTTTCCCTCTATGGTTTTCTCCATCTCCTTGTTCTTGTTTTTTAGTCTGAGGAACCTCTGAGTCACCCTCTTGCTTATACATATTGTTTCCAGCTTAAATGGAACTGATATTTCCTGAAATAAGTATCAAGGAATTACTCCCTCCAGAAAACGGTCTGAAGAGAGCAATGGCATTATTGTACTTTTTATAAGATACTGCAATATTTCATAAGAACAGTCCAAAGCACTACAGTAGTAACCTAACTGCAAGGATAGTGAGTCATGGCCCGGAATTTAAAAGATTGATTACCTAAAGTTAGGCATCTAGGTCAGTGGCTTGACTTTCAAAAGCGAGAGCGCCCAGCAGCTCCCATTGTCTTTCATTTCCTTGTACCTCAGCTTTCCCATTTGTCACATGAGTATGATACTTCCTTAGCACAGTGGGATGCTGTGTAGAGAATTTTTTTTTTTTTACAAAGTAAGGATGGTCTCGTGGGTCAAGCACTGGACTGGAACTTGGGAGATCTGGATTCAGTTCTTGGTTCTGCCATGGACTTCCTATGTGACCTTGGGCAAGTCAATTGATCTTCCTGCTCCTTAGTTCCCCATTTGTAAAATAGGGCTAATAATACTTCCTTTCTCTTACCCTTTTTCTGTCTGCCTCTATTTAGTTTGTAAGCTCTACAGGGCACGAACTGTCTTTTACTATGTACAACACTTAGTATGACGGGGTCCTGACCTCACTTGGAACCTGTTGTGTTAATTATTTAAGACAAAAGGCCTCTAGGTGCTACTGAAATACAAATAATAAATAATTATATTAATTTTAAAGCACTTTGGGCTAGATCCACCCCTAACTTAAATCAATGGTAATTTTTCCAGTGAAGTTGAATCAGGTCCTATGGGTGCCATGATGGAAGGCACCAGAGAAGTGAAAACTATGAGCAATATGCTCACTGCAATTCCTCTCTGGCACCCCAAATTGACTAGTACTGGGTCTCCCTGGCTTCTTCTGAACTAGTTTCCGTTGCTGTACTAAAGCTCTTCTACTTTTTTTAGTTATTATTTCTGACTGCTTGGCTTTTCTCGAGTTCAGAATGTTCCGTTTAATTGAATTAGGCTCACATGCCTGCTGATGACCATGACAAGTGTGTTGAGTTAAAAAGACCAGCTTGTTTGCCAGGCAATGGCTGCCTGACTTATTCCAAACTCAATTTTCATATTTTCCACGGCTATATTTTATTTACAGACGGCACATAAATAAGTTGCTTTGCTTTGACATTTTCCAGCTATCTAGAATAAAGCCTCCCCTTGATATTTCTTCAGTGGGCACCTTTGGCTTCACACACTTGCTCTTCCTGCTTGTATGGTTTATGCTGATATTTTGAGTAGTCAGAATTTTTTTCCAAGTTAAGAGAGAGAATCACTTATTGACCTGACTTTTATTGCTGCTCTGAGCCAAACATCACCCATAAATTGAGTGTCCTCTAACTTTTATCTGAACGAAACGCTGTAAATTTTATTAAACATTTTTTGTCTCTTTCCTGCAAGAATATTAGTGCCATCTGACCTCAAAAGAACAGTTCCATCTTTTTATTAAGTACTCTGGCCCAGTTCTTCATATCAAGCTATCTTTTAAGTGAGTTTAGTTGAATAAAATGGATAGTTATGGCAGCTGGCCTTGCACAGTGGTTTAATGCACTAGCCTTCAGCCTCTGGAGACCTGGGGGCCAGACCTTCTGCTCAGACATTAAGTAGCACAAAAAGTACCCTTTGACCAAGCTCTGCTGTGCCATTGGCAGAATCACAGCACAGGGATACTACAGAGGCTCTTATGACACCCTTTTCCCAATCCCTGAATATGAATTTGACTGGTGTCCTGACACCTTGGAGACACCCAGCTGGATCTGGTGTGATGTCCAGAAGCTTCAGGATCAAGAAGAAGGCAAATGGCTTAATTTTATCTTTGCACAGGCCTACTGAGTTGTGCCAGGGGCACAAAGGTCTGACCTCAAGATCTGATCCTTGAATTCAAATCCTGCTTCAGCTCTCAAGCAATATACGGTTAGATTCACCTTACCTCTTAATGGACATTGACCACATCACAAAAACACTGCCCAATGAGACATACTTAGGAATACCTGACAGGCTCAGCCCAGGACTGTAATGTAGGGGAGTGATGGAAGTGTGAAGTGCACTGGCGGAGTTGTTTGGAGAAGCAGGGGATGCACCAGCTTCTTTCTTGGCTTTGCGCCATTCAGGATTATTAATCCCTCGCTTTCATGAGCATCAAATTCACATAAAGGGCTAGATTTTCGAACAAATTTTTGGCCTGATCCAGCTCCAATTGAATGTATTGGGAATCTTTCCCTTGGCTTTAATGGGTGCTGGATCAGACTGCAAGTTTGTTTGTACAATGAATATGCAGTTGTGGGTACATTGACATGCATATTGGGTAAGTGCATGCATCAGTATGTCCATTTGCATGCAACAAATCAAGTGCCTATAAGCACAGTTGCACTAATCAACCCACATAACCTAGGTATGTGTTTTGAATGCCTCCCTTGCTTGATAATCTGGCCTTACAAATATGTTGTTTATAATAAAGTACAACTGTTTCCTAAATGAGATATAATGAGGGAATCATTTGGATAAGATAGAGGTAGAGGGAGTGGAAAATCTGATGCAGAACTATACGTGTGGAAGAATTAGTTTGCCAAGAAAAATAATCCTTCACTGTAATTGGCAGGGATGAGTAAAATGATTGATAATGTTGTATTCCACTGTACTCTGATAAGTGAAGCTGGATTCCACAGGGGAGGGGAAGGCTGGTGATACTGCATCAGAGAAATGCTTTGACATTCATACATTTGGCTGCTGCTATGGCGATCCTACTATATCTAACATTTCTAGAAACCTTGTCAAAATGTGGCAGCTCAGGAACCAAGTGTCCTGAGCCTAGCCTTTATTGTAAAAAGACTTTCAATAATTTCCTTGCTCTCCAAAACACAGGGGAAAAATGACTTGCCCAGGCTGAGTAGAATTTTGCAAGGTTACTGTGTAGCATTTGGCATAAAGGGGTGGGAAAGAAAGTAACGACATCTCTGCCGTGCTGGTACCGCAGCATGTCACTGTGCTATCAAAGATTTGAGGAACCCCAGATCTGAAGACCTCCAAACTTTAGAAGAGTTCAGATCTGGCTCTGGTCTTTGACCCCAATCCTTCTATTTGTTCTATGTGGGTAGATCCCTGTGCCTGTGTGGAGCCCCATTGATTTCAACAGAGTTGATTTTAGGAACAGGGATCTGCTCATGTAATGTCACTTACAAGTTCAGGGCCTGCGTGGCCAATCTCTGACTTGAATTAAAAAAAAAATCCTTCCAATTATAGATTAGTCTTGAAGAACCTCCCAGTTGTCAACAGAATAACCTCTATCACGTTATGTTTGAAATTTCATTATGCTTTTGTCTAGCACTATTTCACCTAGACAGCAATAAGAGTATTAAGATTGACTTCTCAAGCAGTTTTAGTAATAAAATGTTTCCTGTCTTTGTCTGGAGATCTTTATAGAATTAAAGAAAGGGGGAGGAAAAATAGAGATGATGAGGGCTTCATGACACAATGAACGTTGAATGGTTTTTGCACATCGTCTGTTTTGCAATTTGTATCAGATTTCATAGATAAAAGGCTAATTTTGTTATTTTTTTTGGATTAATTTGTTTTGTCTGCTCCGTGCAACTAGGTGATTTAAATGGCCCGCAAGTGAGCAATACCTTGGGGACAAAACTTAGTTTTATGCTGCATATTATTCAGACTGTAAAGCTCAAAGTAATTGAATCTCTGTTCCTAGCAACGAAGATTGAGTATTTTGATTTTAAATTTAAGTGTCTATATAAACATGATGCCTCAGGGCTTTGCTGATTTATAATATATATGATTTGTAGGGTGCCTTAGTGGCTTCAGCTGAACCCTTTTCATTATGTTATTCTTTGGGAAAAAGTATGCAGCCAATAATTCTTCCCTTTCCTATAGTCTAATATTGCTAATGCTCTTTTCTGTATAATGCTATTAGCTAAGCAGCTGTTCTATACCTCAAACACATTACAAAACACCTCAGAATATCGGCCCTTCTGGGTTCTAATGATAATTCTTCGCACAATTCTTTCTTTTGTGCTCTTCTCTCTCTCCTTCCCCGCCCCTTGTCTCTGTTAGGCTTCTTCAGCCCAACGCCCATAATGATAGAGGAGACGCTGGTTCTAAAGCTCACTCATGCCAGGCCGCTGTTCTGCTGATGTCTGCATCGCATTATTGTAAACCGTAGGATGGCTATCTCTATATCTGAACAGGGTCAGTTTTAAAGGTGTGCATGTGGGCAAAGTCTTAGGCATATGCGCAGTCCCATCGACTTCAGTGGATGCTTTGGCAGGATCGGAGCCCTTCCTCAGTGGGTGCCTCTCAGCTCTGGAATGAGCTGCCTCTTGCCAGAGCTGAAGTGCTGTGATTTTAGGCAAAGCAAGATGAAGGTGTTCACTTTCTCTCTTCCCCCCACCCCCCGCTGTAGTCCTGTAGCCATGGATACTTACAGTATGTCACCCATATGTAAAGATGACAGGGTCAGGGGTGGGTTTGCTCTTTGCCCGTTGCTGGCAGATATTAGGATTAATCTATGTCCTATGTTTCCAGATGCTATGAGTGCAATATACATTCTTTTTAAATTAAAAAAACCCTGACAGTGCCTGAGAGAGGTGCAATTGAAGAGATGCCCTGCTATGGACCAAAAGCCTTTTAAAAAAAAATCTAGCCCATCTATTTTTTTTAGACAAAAAAGGTTGAAGGCTGTGCAATTCTCTGATGATATTTAGTAGTTATAATGCTAGTGCAAGTTAAGATTGTCTACATTATTAGGATTCTATTGTCTAAATAATCTTTATTGTATATTGATGTGTGGCATGTGTGTTTCTTAACTAGAGAACTTCCACAAAGTGGTATAAGTCTGATTCCTGCATGTTAACCATCAAAATAAAACACCTTAAATATGTGACTGCATCTTGACATTTGGATAGGGGTTGACCTACCACATAGTTACATAGTAATTTGAACTAGGGGCCAGATTGACAAATATATTTAGGCACCTAAAGACATAGATAGGTTAGGTGCCTAACTCACTTAGGCACACAAGTAAATCCTACTAGGCGTCGATCAGCATCTTTAGATGCTTTGTAAGTTTCATTTGCAGAAATGCAGCATTGTATAGTATCTATCAACTAGAGAGAAGCATAGGTTGGTTTCATAGTGTTGGAAACTAACTCGATATGCTCTCACCATATTGCTCTCTCCTGATGCTGACGCTTCTCATGCATCTGCATTTCCTTCTTCTGCTGTTGGTCCTTTGGTGCACCCAGGGATGATAAAGAGAGAAACTTAATTCATTAAGACTGCAGAGCTCAAGTGTCTTCTATGCTGAGTTCTATCACAATCAATTGCTATAGCACTGGAGTCTTGAAGGAGAAGTCTACAGCAGATTTCTGTAACTAGATTTTACCAACCCAGTAACAAATGTCTTACCATAGAGTCATAGACAGCCCCCTTGGGCTCTCTAGTCTATCTTGCCACCCAGGCAAGCTGGACTTAGATATAAACAGTCACTTACACCAAAAATCACAAAATATTCAGGTTGCTTCCAGTCCCAACTGACCAGTCACTTACTCCTTATCAATTTGTACCTTAGATCTCACAGCAAAGACAATGCCTGTAGCCAGTCCTGTAATAAAATAACTAAAGTTTAACTAGGAAAAAGAAATAAGTTATTTACAGGTTAAAGCAGGCAACATATATGAGTTTAAAATGAGTTTCATAGATGAGTTTCAGTCTGTGATTCAAAAGGTGACAGATGTAGTAATCTATCAGCACTGAATGTCTTGTTAGGGTTTAACCCAGGTCAGCTCTGGGGATCTCTGCTTTTTGTGTCTTAGCTCCAGCCCTTGTGAGAGTCCAACCAGCAAATAGAAGAAAAATCTTTGTTAGCTATTTTTATATCCCTCTTCTAGCATTCAAATCAATGTGATGAGGCCTCCGGCATGTACTTCTTCATGGGTGGATGGGAGAATTAACAAAGCTTTTCTCCTGTGATGGCCCACTTAATTTTGATAGTCCACTCTTCCCCTCTCAGTTCACAAGTTCAGAGAAGGCATTTTTACAATTATAAAACAAACTTATATTTTACCTTGTAGTATGGAATGCAGACATTACACGTGAGATTAATCCATGCAGCGACTTACATGCATTTTATAGAGTCTAAACACATCCTTAAAAGTCTAACACCTATCTTGAACAATATTAACATATAGGTGAGCCAGTCTGTTTCCAGCTAGGAATCTGTCAGTGCTCAACTGACGCCTACAGACTTGGCAAGATCTGTCACCTGGTTTAACAGCATCACACCTTACCTTGGGGTTAAGGTGAGAGACACAAAGGGGAGCTCAAACATAAAAGGAATATGGGTTGTTGTTTGTACCTGGCCCCAATGGATAGGTTTGTACAGTAAAATATAGATAAAGTTAGAAGACATGTATATTGCACAGTAATCTGATGGTAAGACCATGGCATTGCTTATAGAACTGTGTTGTCTTTCACACAGACCAGCAGTAAATTTGCTACAGGGTCAGTTCACCTTTTTGGTGACATATACTGTTGTCAGTAGCTACTGGTGTGGTGCTCTGCTCTTGTTTGATGCTAACAGTCGGCTGCGTGCGTGTTCCCTCTGCGTGCTGTCCCACTTCTGCACAGATAGCTGACACAGCAGACCCCAAGAGAACCCCCAAAGACCACAGACTCTAGTAAGGTACGAAGGAACCCAAGCCAAGTTTATTGTCAAACGAAGCACAGTAATAGTTTCCTATAGACTCTACAGGACATACTACGAATATGTGCCCCCTGGCAATGGACACAGCTCAGTCAGTGGCGGGACACTCCACTGCCCCCTAGGCTGGACAAAGATGAGCACTCCGGGACCTACTTTTATACAGTTACAGGACAGATTACTCATCCCTACTGACGTATTGAAGTACAGCCCCTTGACTCATTGGGGGCTGTCTCCCTCTTTGATCATGTTAGTTCAAACAATCTATCCATCATGTTGTCCTTTTGACCCTGTCTTTAAGATGCACCTGCCTGTTCCTTGTTATCTCTGGGGAGTGTTCTGATATCTTGGCACAAGTGCCTCTTATTAGCACTAATGTGTGGATGCACCTGCTTCTAGCAGCCCTCTTCTTGCCAAGTTCTGTGAGTGGAGCCTGCCTCTGGCTCACAGCCCAGCTTTTGCTTAGCAATGCCTGAAAGTACTTTGGTTCAGGCTTCAGGCCTCAGACTGGGCCTTTGATACAAGAGTTTGTTTCAGGGCCTCATCTTACTACATATACCTCATGCCTCATATTGATGTAAAGTCGGTTTGGGACTTAGATGTGGGATAACGTAGCCAAGAAGTCACTTTCTGGTTGGAGGTTATTTTTGTCATGCTAGCAAAGTCAATGCTTTCATTCATCATCTGCCACATGAGGTAAAGCACCTTCCTCCTTCTCTTTTTCACATCGATTGCAGCAATGTGGTAGGCGTGAGTTAATATTTCTTTTTGTCTTGGATGGATTGTTCCCCTTTTGTAACCTGTTCCTGGCCATGGAGATATGAACACATTCCCCTCAGTGCTTAGCCCGAAAGTGGCGCAGCAGGAATTCCATGCTTTTAAAAAAAAAAAAAAAATACTCCCTTTTGTGTGAGCTATGTAGGAGAACATTCATTCCATATAGAACTGACATGAAAATTGGTGTTCAATTGCTCATATTATTTGAGAATAGGGTCTTCATTGTTGGTACTTAGATATCACAGTAATTGGTACCTTAGAAAATCCCAAGATAGAGAGACTTAGCTGTAGATAGGATAGTATTAACGCTTCCACTGTCACTCTTTGATGCACATTCTAAATCCCTTATGTTCAAAGGAGCAGCAATTTTGCATATTTTCAGATAAACGTCTAGCCAGCCCTCGTCCCGGGCACCCAGTGGTGCACATGTGATGAGAGGCCTCGGTATATGCTTGTGCCTTCTCTTTGCTGGTGGAAACACCTGTGTAGGTGCTTGAAATAAACACACACTGGTTTTAGGATTTGCATGTATGGAACTTGTTTGGGGCATCAGTTTTTCAGGTGTAAAGTCTAATGCCAGACTATGCCCAGTGCATGCACAAGTGCTAGAGTCTGTAGGTGTTTGCACCTCCAAACTGCAGGAGCAAATGTGTTTATAAGCAATTTTTCAGATGCAAAATAAGGCTGACATTTGAAATTTGAAGCCTTTAAAACTGCATTTCTTATTCTCCAGCTTCCCACTCAGACTATTTCTATCCCTGGGCTTTACTCATCTTTACCTTTCCATGATAACATACTCTCCCTAAATACCCTCTGTCAAACTGTCTGGAGTGGGTCAGGAGCATGAGTTCCAACCTCAAGGCACACTGTTACAAACCAGGGCCCAAACCCCACATTGGCTGTGACCTCTATACTTAGATTTCACCAACCAAGTATCAAGTGTGAACTCCTCAAGCACCATTACACCCTTGGCATGGAGTCACAGACAGTCCCTTGGGTACTTTGGTTTATCTTGCCATGTAGGCAAACTTGCCTTTGTGATAGACGGTGTCTTACACCAACAATCACAACAATATTCAGGCTACTCCAGTCTCAAAGGACCAATCATTTACCCAAGGTCAATTGCACCTTAGATCCTCTACCAAAGACACTGTTTGTAGCCAATCCTATAATATATTAATTAAAGTTTTATTAACTAAGAAAAACAAATGAGTTATTTACAAGGTTAAAGTAGGTAAACATACACACACAAATAAGTTACAGTGTAATGTTTCAAAGGTGATAGAAGCTGCTGTAATATGCAACTCTATGTCCTCTAGGGCTAACCCATGCTAAGCAGCTGGGGATCCCTTGCTTACGTTTAGAAATCTTGCCCTCTCAAAGTCCAAGCAGCATAGATAAATACAGCTTCTTCATGTCAGAGATTTGTATTCCCTTCCCCCAAAGTTCAAGCTGAAGGAATGAGTCCACTTGCATGTCTTCTCTTCATGGATGTGGGGGAAGCAATTAGGGTGACCAGACGTCCCGAAAAAATTGGGACCGTCCCGATATTTTGGGGTGTGTCCCACGTCCCAACCGATCTTTGTTCAGGATGCAAATTGTCCCGATATCCACTGGCAGCACTTTTTTTTTTGCCCCCCCCCCCCCCCCCCCCATGTGTCCCGATTTTTTCTTTCCCTCATCTGGTCACCCTAGAAGCAATCAACTAAGTCTGTTGTCCTCTGCTGTTTTATAATGGCTTGTCTGCTGTCTATGGGCCTTCTTTTGTTAGGCAAGAGATGACACCTGTTTTGGGAGACTAGTATTCCACACTTGGTAATGCTTCTTTCCTGACTGGGGGGGTTTACGGTTTCAGAGCAAACACTTAAATGTTACCTTATAACATGGGATACAGATATTGTAAGAGATTTTTTGCATGCGGCAACTCACATCATTTCATAAAGTCTAAACACTAAGCACATTTTTATAAATCTAATACCTATTTTAACACTACTAACACCTGGGTGAGCCAGACTGCTTTCCAGCTATGCATTTGTCAGTGTCCAGTGAGACCTAGGGGCCTTGGCACGAGCTGGCACCTGGTCTGCCAGTGTCCTACCCTTTACCCATACAGAAGCACCTTCATCCCTCTCTTTTCATTCCTATTTGATTTCATTGTATTATTTCCCGTCTCGTTTTACTTTTCATATTTCCTTAGGAGCCATAGAGAGATAGTTAAAGCACAGTACATACTTGCAGTAGTTTATTAAGTTTATCAACTGCATCATTTCTTCTAGAAACCAAACATTTTATGTATTGTTTCCAGGAGCAAAATTGTTTCCACTGTGAACAAATGCAATATCTCATAATGGAAACATTTCCCTTGTGCCCCAATAAGCAAAACTGATTAAAATACGGCAGCACTAGTTTGTAGTGCTCCTGGCAGCTATTTGGGCAACCAGTTAGTTCTGCTATTCCCTATTCTGCCAAGTATCTGCGTGGAAGGAAAGAAAGGAACCAGTATAAATCAAGGAAATAACTGAGATGCTTGGAACATTGCAGGGCCACAGGGTGAGGCAAGGGACTTAAGAACCAACTTTTTGCAATTATTATATTTAAAAAGAAAAAAAAATCAGTTCAGGTTCCAGCTGAAGTCTTGTAAACTGGAAGGCTAATTCAGCAGGAAAGAAACACCAGGTCTTTTCATTGATTTCACTTATGACAGGAGAGTAAAGTAAGCTAATACAATCAGTAAGCAAAACCAGAATCTCTTCAGCTTGAAGTTCAGTGCTATAATCCTTAGGTTAGGAGCCCCTCCTTACAGGGTGTACTCCCCAGCTGTGGTCTATTCAGGTTCTTATCTTACCCTTATCACTGTGGTATCTGAGCACCTTCTGGCAATGCATTAAGGGATGTGACTATCATCTGCCATAGGAGGTTTGTTCTTTCTCTTGTCCTTTCCTGAGGGGGAGAACTGTGCATGCACTGTGAGTCCTGTGTGGATGTCGGGCTTTGGCTCCACTCCACTGAGGCTGCCCCAGCCTTACTCTTTCTTTTCCTGTCAGCTGTACAGAGGTTGGGAAGAGGGTGTGGTGCATCTGGGCCCACCTGTTGAGAATAACAGGAAAGTCAGCCATGGCAGCTTGGCAGGGGAGCAACTAGGCTCCAGGGCTGGAGAAACCGTGCTGGCTTACTGAACCCCAAACATGGGAGAACTTGTGTTTCAGACTTTGGTTACACACTGAAGAAAGAAGGATCTTGTTTGCGGTAGGTTACATCTAGGGACACTTCCTTAAGACCATCTTTCCCCTCTGTCTTGCAAGCAACCATTCTTATGGCTCGTTCCTATTCTTCTTTGTATTCCAGCCAACATTGGGGGCCAGTTGTGCTAGGAGCTGTACAACACATAATAAGAAACAGTCCCCATCCCAAACAGGTTATAATCTATAGAGACGAGCTGGAAGGAAGGATGTAGTAGTATCCACTTTAATAGAGGCGGAACTGAGTCCAAGAAAGGTTTAAGTGACTTGCCCAAGGTCACACACAACATCTGTGTGGCAGAACTGGGACCAGAATCCAGGTGTCATGAATCCAAGCCCATTGACTTAACCACCCGCACCCTGGGTATCTGTTCAAGAGGAGAGGGAAGTTGAGTTGAGTTTAATCCCTTGTTCTCTGAGTCCAAGTAGCACCCCTTTCACCACGTTGTAATCGTTGTGCAAGATATCTGAGCAACTCTCTTGCCTGGAGGCAGTTGTTCTTGGGGCGATTGTTTCTGCTCTCCATCCTGTGACCAGATTCTAGCTGGACTGGGCTTGATTTCAGTTTGGGGAGTCACCTCTTCTCATGTCATCTATACTCAGGCTTGACATGTTGAGCTCTATCAATGTATTTCTATCCAATGCTTGTGTTTATATGGCCCCCTTTTGGGTGCCTCATGAATTTAATGTCTTTATTCTCACAACACATCTGAGAGGTAGGGCAGTGCTATGATCACCATTGTACAGATGGGGAACGGAGGCCCAGAAAGACTAAGTGATTTGCCCAAGATGTCACAAAGTCTGGCAGAGCAGAGAATTTAACTTGGATCTCCTGAGCTTTAGAGTGGCATCCTAACCACTGGGCCACCCCTTCCTTAAACCATTCTGCCTCCCTTTTTATCAGCTCTCCCTTCTTCCTTCTTCCTTGTTAATTTTTTTTTTTCCTTTCTTTCTTGGCTTACTTTGTTTGGCAGATTGGCAGCATTCAAGATACCCTGTGACAAGCATCTGAAGAATGAATAAAAATAAATTAATACAATGGAAAAAGCAGTCATTTTAAAAGATTACAATAATAAAAGATGCCAAACTTGGGGAAAAAAATTACACCCCCAGCCTCTTTTATAATAAAAACATCAGTATTATTGAGTTTTGACTCAACTTGGCTTTTTTACATTTGTTTTTAGTGATCTCTTTGAGGAAGCAAGAAAATAGGATCAGAACTGAAATTCCAAATGACAAGTGTTTACTGCTTTATTGGGTCCAGCTAGGAAATGTGAAGATACATCTTTAGGGCCAGCTCCTTAGCTGATGTAAATGGGCACTGCTCCATTGACTTCACTGAAGCTGCCCCCATTTACACCAGCTGGGTATCTGGCCCTTTATTCAGGCAAGATGTTGAGACAGCAGCACTTGTTGCATCTGTTTACAAAAGCTAATGAAGAGGTAAACATGCTACTGTCTCATTAATTTAGGGGCAAATTAGATGTCGTCTGTCACAGGGCGGTTCCCAGTGCTGACACGCTTTCCTGATACAAGATGATGCCAAGATGAAAATAGAGCTCCTGGAAAGTATCAATGTTCATCCCACATCTGGTCAAACTGTAGAAAACAAGGTAATTATAGAGATGTGGGGGTTGTTGAACTTTCTGAACTTGGTCATTTGCTCTGTAAACACACAGTCACCAAGAGCTGTCCAAGCTCATGGCTGAAAGTAAACAGTGAGAACTCGGTGCAAAGGGGCTGAGAGGCATGTCTGTGGCTTATTCTCAACATGTTGCTAAGGAGGCAATAGCTCACAATAGGCTGTGTGTTCCTCAGCTAAAGCAAGCACACTTTGGCTGTGCTGAGGCGCGGGTTAAAGTGAGGGCATCAGCTTCACCAGACGTCTGTGCGCATTGGCTGGTGAACAAACACCCCGATATGTGTTGTGCTTAGAAATGTGCTAGTGTGTGGTTGCATATGTGTGTAGGAAAAACTGTGTGTACCCATTTCAACTGAATACATTTTATTACCTCAATTGGCACTAGGGGTTGTCAACTTTCTAATCGCACAAAGCCGAACACCCTAGCCCCGCCCCTTCCCTGAGGCCCCACCCCCACTCACTACATTCCCCCTCCCTCGGTGGCTCACTCTCCCCCACCCTCACTCACTGTCACTGGGCTGGGGCATGGGGTTGTGGTGCTGGATGGGGTGAGGGCTCTGGCTGTGAGTGCCGGCTCTGGGGTAGGGCTGGGGATGAGGGGTTTGGGGTGCAGGAGCAGGCTCCAGGCTGGGGGGGTGGAGCCAAGGGATTTGGAATGAGGGAGGGGGCTGCGGGTTGAGGGAGGGGGTTGGGGTACAGGCTCTGGGCTGGAGGTGTGGGCTCTGGGGTGGGGCTGGGGATGAGGGATTTGGAGTGTGGGCTGGGGCTGTGCGCTGGGGTAGGTGGTTGGGATGCAGGAGAGGGTTAGGGCTCTGGGCTGGTGGTGCAGGCTCTGGGCTGGGGCCAGGGATGAGGGGTTTGGGGTGCAGGAGGGGGCTCCCAGTTTGAGGGTGGGGCTCAGGGCTGGGGCACACAGTTGGGGCTCGGGGTTGGGGCGCAGGCTTACCTTGGGCGGCTCCCAGTCAGCGGCGCAGCTGGGCTAAGGCAGGCTGCCTGCCTGCCTGTCCTAGCACCGCCCTGGAAACGCCCAGCAGGTCCGGCGCCTAGGTGGGGAGGCCAGGAGGCTCCGCGCGCTGCTCTTGGCTGCAGGCACCGCCCCCCCACTCCCAGCTCCCATTGGCCGGTGATCGTGGCAGCAGCAGCAGCGCCCGGAGCCCTGTGGCCCCCCCGCCTTGGAGCCGGACCTGCTGGCTGCTTCCGGAGCACAGCATGGTGCCAGGACAGGTAGGGGGTAGCCTGCCTTAGCCCTGCAGCACCGCCAACTGGACTTTTAGCGGCAATGGTCGGCAGTGCTGACTGGAGCTGCCAGGGTCCCTTTTTGACTGGGTGTTCCAGGTGAAAACCGGACACCTGGTCACCCTAGACTTGGCACCGACTGGAACCCTCACTGAAAGGGCAGAGAGAATGGCTTTTGAACATGAACTGCTTTTCTCCTCTCCAAGAGCTCGTCTGTCCACCTCAGGTTAAGGCAAAGAAGAGGGGAAGGATTGTGAAGATTGCATTGCTGGTCCCCTTGCTGAACCTGTTGTGGATAAAAGAAGGATGCCAGCTCCCAGGGCTGTCACTTAGCCACCTTTCCCTAATGCTAACGTCACTATTTAGTTGAAGTATATAGCAAATACCAAGGAAAACCGTTCAGTTGTCGCTAGGGCTAGAGTTGGGCAAAACGTTTCATCTTTAATTGGAAAATACATTCAGTGACCTCAAAATGTTTCGTAAATATGTGTCGGTTTTGCCGAATTGAACGCACAAAACAGCAACAACAAAAAAACCCAAGCCCACAGACACAGAAATTTAGAAAAAGCCAAAATGTTTCATTTTTGACATTTTCAAAACTAAATGTTTTTTTTTTAAATTCCAAACCACTTTTGGTTTTGAAATTTCCTTTGATTTTATTTATTTATTTTTAAATGTTCAAAATCACAATGAAACGTTTGATTTTGGGCTGATCTAAACATTGCATTTGATCCAATCCATTTTTTTTTTCAATTTTTCTGAAAAAATCATATTTGGATCAATGCAAAAAATAAAATATAAAATTGGGGGTATTTGTTTGGGTGCAGCTTCATTCCCTCAATTTCATATATTGCCTAGCCCGATCCCTTTATCTACCTCTCATGTGAATGGCAGAATGCTGTCAGGGCCTGAACCACTTTTGAATATTTCCCTCTTTTACACACGTTCATAGATTCATTCATACATTGTAAGGTCAGGAGGGATCATCCTAATAATCTAATTTGACCTCCAGCATAACACAGGCCAAACAACCTTACCTAATAATTTCTGCATCCAGACCATAGATTCTTTTGAATGATAGCGTATATTTTAGAAAGATATCCAGTCTTGACTTAGCGGCTACAAGTAATGGAGACTTTGTCATGTCCTTATATACCTTGTTCTCCTAGTCAGTACCCTCACGGTTTAAAAATTTTCTCCCTATTTCTAGTCTGAATTTGTCTAGCTTCAACTTCCAACTACTGGATCTTGTTATGCCTTTCCCTGCTAGATGAAAGACCTCTCTACTATCAGAAATCTGTTCCCCTTGTACATACTTGTAGACTTCATCAAATCACTGTAATCTTGTCTTTGATAAACTAAATAGTTTGAGCTTCTTCAGTCTCTCATTAAAGGCATGTTTTGCAGGCCTTGAATCATTTTTCTAGCTCTTTTTTGAACTCTTTCCAATTTTTCCACAACCTTTTTCATCCGTAGAGGGAAGATATTTAATGGTGCCGACAGAATATCTCAAAAATTACTCATCAATATTTACTTGAATAAAAATGCTGAATCCACTTTGGTTGTATTGGTGCCCTATATGTATTCAACTTACATGACCATCCTGGTGATCATGTTTGTGACAGGTTGGAGTGAATCTGTCAGCAAATCACATCTGATAGAGAGTAAAAATAATGTTATGAGAGAATGATAAGGAGGTGAGCTATGTCTCTTTAAACTCAAATTGCAAGACAGCCAGTTGGATTCAGGTTAACACTGCCAGGCAGGATAATTAACATGCAAGAAGCATGGTTGTTGGGCTAGAATAAAGAACAGACAGCTCTGGGTGTGGCCGATCCTTATGTGGAAATAATATGGGAAAATGCAGCAGGGGAGAGAACTTGGAAAGAAGTTTAAATGTAAAAATGGTACAGGAAGGTAACTGGAAGCTATTTATCCAGAGCAATGAACACAACCCTGAATGTATGTTGGATACAGACAATGGACTTTTCATGAAGGTCTGTCATCTCCTCCTGAAAGAGTAAATACCTTTGGAGGTGATGCCATAGAGGGAAGATCAAAGTAAACTGAAAGGTAAATCAGAGAAGGATGAATGACAATTGAGTGTCCAGCTACTGTATGGCTGACTTCCTGCCTGCCAAGGGAGTCAGATGGGAGGAAAGGATACGTGCTCTAGAAAGATGAGAGAGGGCTGGCTTTCCGACAACAACATGATGGGGACTTTTTTTGGATAGTTTTGTAGAGTTTGACTAGATACGTTAAACAGACCCTTCATTTTCTTTTCATCCGATTTTGCTCTCTCTATTCTTATTAAATCTGGTGTTGTTGGAAAGCAGCTGGCTTTTAGCTACTGGAGATTTCCCACAGACTGTGAAATGACTAGAGCTAATCAGAACACTATAAAAATTTTCCATGTACAATTTTGAATGTAATAAAAATTGAATGTTGATGAGAAACCAATTTTTTTTTCTGAGAACAAAGATTTTCTCACCAACCCATTCGTTGTCTTGAAAAGCCATTTATTGTCCATGTGTTGTTAAAAACTTTTTAAACAACACCAGAAGTAGACTTGAACCTCTAAGGAAAGGTAATGTGAAGCTTTCCTCCATTTAGGTCTTAGTCAATAGGGCACAAACTAAGGAGGCCTCTCCCATAGACTGTGCTGCTTGCAGGGCTGCCCTCCTTCAGGGTCAAGAAGAACGCCCTCTTACCACGAGCAAGAAGTGAGTTCCAGGGGCCAAAGATCATAAGAATCTCCAAAAGAAACGTGAGACAGGGAGGAAGCGGTGTCGGGAGGAAGAGGAGTCCAGAAGTCCCTTCTTCCTGAGGCTGATGGACACGACATTGCTAAGCTGAGGAGGGGACCCCAACCCTGCTGTCTGGTTGCCAGCAGATCTTGGTGATGGCAGCTTCTTGTGCCTGTGGCCCCTGTTCCCTCTGTAGGCCAAAATGGGATAGCAGCTGCCTGAGACTGGGGTTCATATCCCTGCTAAGTAAATTGCAGTTCTGAATTTGGCAACATGGTGGCATTAATCTTGGGGCAGTGCATGGGGGAAAATAGAGTACAGCCTTGGGGAGGTGGGGTGTGCTATATACTTGTGGGTCCCGAACCTTAATGTGAGCCCTGCCTCCAGTAAGTGTCGTAACATGTTTCATTTAAATGAGAAAGATTGTGTGACAGGAGGTGGTGATATGAGAGGTGAAGAGACAATTTTAACCATGATGCTTGCATTCCTGGAAGACATTTATATGGAGTGACGAAAGCCTCTTGTCCCAGGCAGATCTGGGCTTCCATCTCTGCCCATTTGCAACGCATAGCATCTCATTGGCTTTGTATTGATAGTCACTTCTTAAAGAAAGATCAGTGTCAACTTGCACTAAAGAGACTTTTGGCGTTTAGTGCTCACATGTGCACAAGTGAAAGAGCTAATTTTACAAGCATTGCATACCCATATATCCACGTGCAGGAACAAGCCCTAAATGTATCCTGCCATTTCCATTTTTGTCTTCAAGACAAATCTATTTCTGTAGTGAAAGGAGTTTGCTTTTAGTGACTCATTTTGGGACAATGCATATTTGCTTTGCAAATGGGAGTTTTGCTATTGACTTCAAGAGAACCAGGATTTTGATCCCCACTTCCTTTTCTTACCCAATGCTTTCTAGGATCTCTTTCTGCTAACATAGTTTTCTTAATCTAATATATTTGAGTATTTGAGGAAGCCACTTTCCTTGCTGTGGTTATACAAGCTGTGGACTTTAGTGCTTTTATTGATTGTGGTTCCTAGCTTCATTCATTACATTCTTGCCCTTGGTTAAAGGGCAAGACTAAAAGATGGCTAAGTCGATAATGTAGGGTTCACTGGGCATCGTGGTTAGAAGAAGGATAACTAATGTGTGGAGAAGTGCTGGTGTATTTGGAATAACCACAAAGGAGTGAATTTAGTACAGCCATTGTGGGGTAGTCTCCATCTCTGGAAGCTTGTTTGGCTACAATAAGATCCTTTGTTTCATTTTTTTGACAGTTGACAGAAACAGACTAACATTATTGCTAACCCTGATCCATTTGCCTGGCTCCCTCGCCGTGTTAGAAGCTATTGCCTTGGGCTTTCAGCTGTCCCTGGCACACTGCAAGTTCCGATGTTTCTAGGTTTGTTGAATGTATATCAATACATGGCACCAACGGGGTGAAGGGGGGCAGATAGAGAGAGACAGGAAGTACTAGGAAGCAGCTACAAGGAGTAGAAAAGCATTGGCATAGTGGAGGAGGCCCAGGAATGTGGCCTGACAAGAATTATCCTGGTCTCTTGACAAGCCCTACTGTTGAGAGACAATAATATTGAGATTGTTTATATTTGAAGGGCTAGAGAATGATTACCTTCTCTTTGGGATTAACCCTTTTCCTCGCTGGACTGTGAGCCTTGTGATAAAGTCTTGTCTGAGAGATGGTGCATGTATAAAATAATGTTTTCTTCCTGTTTTCTTCCCTTTCTTTTTTAAAGTGTGTATTGTGTAGGTCACATGAGGCAAGGAGGTAACACCTGAGCATATTTAATTCACCTTTCCCAGCACATATCAAATGAGGCCTGTTTCTGGAACGCAAAGCTATCAGGGCAAGGCCTGCTCTGAGCCAGTGGGACTGGGTGCCTGTAATTGAGGTGTGGCAGGGCGAAGACTCACCGGCACGGTGCCTCCTGCTGGTCGTCCTGGGAATTAGCTCGCCAGCCTCCGGAGCGCCCTCTGCAGGCTGGTGTCTCACCTTGCCGCTGGCCCCCGTGTCCCTCCCGGACTCTGGTGCCCCTTCTCTCGGGGTTCTGCCTCCTGCAGTACCCCACAGTCTCGCTGGGTCTCCCCTCCCCGGGGAACCCCCTATCCCCACCTTGCCTCAGTCTTTGGCTACTGCCAGTCACCATCTAGCCCCGCTCACTGGGGTGGACTGCAGTATAATTGCCACTCATCATTGGCAAGGAGGGTCTGGACCTGCTGCCTCTGCCTACCCTTAGGCTGCCCCTCTGCAACCCCAGTACCTTCTCAGCCTTTAACAAGGCCTGCAGCCTGGGGGTTTTCCAGGCCGGAGCTCCCCAGCTCCTCTGGCCTTTCCCCAGCCCTGCTCCACTTTAGGTACCCTGCTCAGCTCCCAGCAGCCAGGCCCATCTCTCTCAACATCCAGAAAGAGACTCCGCTCCAGCCTAGCAGCCTCTTTATAGGGCCAGCTGTGGCCTGATCCCAGCTGAGGCTGCTTCCCCAATCAGCCTAGGCTTACTGGTTCCCCACCACAGCCCTCTCACAGGGCTGTTTTAAGCCCTTCTGGGCAGGAGTGGGGTCACCACCCTGCTACATGAGGGCAAAGGGTGTCCCATAGCAAATCAACAGTGAGGATGAAATATACCCAGATGTGTAGAGCCCACCACACAACTGCTATGGAATTGTACGTGGTGTGGATTAGCTGCACAAGGTGGACTCTGAAACCTCAGGGTGCAGGGGAGGGAGACTCTGTACTAGGGAGATATCACACGATCTGCACTTATAGTACATGTATCCCATGGTCCCAAAACACTCCGTAGCTGTCAGGGTAAAGCAGTGACTGCTATTAGAGCCCCTGTGGACTGCAGCCCCCTGCTCTATCTGTATGTATAGGAGGGAGCGGGGGAATTACTAACTCTGTGCTTAGTTCTCTGCACAAAGCCTGATGACTTGGGTTTTGTGAGGGGAGAGGTGAATATTGCCCTAAGATACATGCTTGTAACACCCATAGTTTTGACCCTCAGAGCTATACTGCACTCTTGAACTCCAAATGCAGCTCCTCTTGATGATCTGGCCTTTACATACGTATATTCATAGATTTTTTTTTTTTTTTTAAGAGCAGAAGGAGCCATTATGACTATCTAGTATGAGCTGCCGCACACCAAATCAATGTTTTGCACTTTACTCTTGTGATGCTGTATGGAATCTGGGGGACACTTGAGGATATTGTGAATATTAATATTGTAAAATTGTAATGAGTTATTCCAGATATGCCATGTAAGGCATCTGCAAAAATGTTACAACTTGCCAGATATGATAATCTCATGTATGTGTTTGTATCACCTTTGTATTATGAGTTATAGATATGTATGTCTGTATTTCAAACTTGTGCTATGCTTCTGGGTGTCCCTCCCAGACAGTTTGGGTATCAGCTCCGCCTAGCCTGCTTGTTGGCGTATTAAGGACCATCAGCTATACAATTGACCTATTGAGAGAAGGCAGATACACCTTATGACTCAGCAAGGCATGCAGGGGCATGCCTGTGGACAGAACTCTAAGGCCTCCAAGCCATGTGCTGGACAGCTTTTTGTTTGAAACAAAGGAAGCACAGGCCGCATGGCAAAAGACTATAAAAGGCAGCTGCATCTTCTCCATTTGGTCTTCAATCCTGCTTCTTACCTCTGGAAGAACTTTGCTACAAACTGAAGCTCTGAACAAAGGACTGAATGACCATCCGAGCTGTGGATGTGTTCCAGAGGGACTTTCAAGCCAACAAACTCACCAATACTGCTAGGAACCTGATATATGGACTTTGAAGTCTTTGTATGTATGTGACTGCTTTACGATTTAACATCTCTCTTCTTGTTCGTTCTTTTTTCTTTATAATAAACCTTTAGTTTTAGACACTAAAGGATTGGCTGGCAGTGTGGTATTTTGTGTAAGATCCAAAGCTATACTGACCTGGTAATGTGGCTGACCCTTTGGGGTTAGAAGAACATTTTGTATATGTGAGTTTTTTAAATAACTTCTCACTGTACTGGACCTACGTGCTGGCTGGGAGCCAGAGAACTGGAATGCAATAAAGGGGGCTGTGTGATTTCTTTTTTGCTTCTTGATAACCAGTGTGGGGGATCAGAAGCACAGTTTGTGACTGGTTGAGGAGATTAACTTCAGTGTTACCCACCAATCTTGGGAGTATCTGCTCTTCCTTTTGCAGCCTGCCCTGATCTTGGCATTTCCAGTGAGGGCTGCGCTGGACACTCACGGGTCACCACTCAGATAAGAGAATTCTAATTTCTATTTACCTCATCCCACTTTAGAAAATAAAAAAAAGCCATTTCTTCTGTTTTTAGCATCAAAATAGCATCATTGTTCTGCTTTTGCATGACAGCACTTGCCTGGTTCATATAGATGCAAGGTTCTAATTGTGATGAACATGCTATGTTGACTAAAATTAAATGATACCACCCAGTAATTTCACACCAAGCACAGATAAAATAAAACAAGGAAAGTTTGTTAGTGAGTGATTTTCTGAGGAATATAGCTTTTTGGGCAAATTTTGTAAGCCAGTTTCCACCTCACTCATCTTAAGTGGCTGTAAATTCTAGATACTTGGAATGATGCTTTCCATAATTATCCTCCAAAGTTCTGTGGTTATTTTGCATGTTTTATGTTGTTAACATTATTTTCTATTCAACAGCAAAAGAGTTAATTTAACTTAAACAAATTAGGAGAAATGAAAACACAGAGTGTGACTATGACCTTAATTGATTTCTTTTTATACAAACACTAAAAGCATAAGGAAAATCTGTGGGATATGCAATTAGCTCCACATTGAGTAGAGACCTTGAAATAAGATGCTGTATAACTTACTCATCACTTTTGTCACTTCACGCTCAAGTTGTGCAAGTGTGAAAGCATTCTCCAGAGCTTTAGATAGCGGTAAACATCATCTTTGTACAGCTGCTCACTATGGAGCCATGTCTGACAGAAGATCATGCCTAGATTTGCCTGCAGAGCTATGCAGGAAATCATTTATCTGGAAAACTTTCTGAATTTCTATCCCTTGACTCATCTTTATTTACTGCATTGTATCTTGAATTTTAGGGTTTGGGGGGAAGTGAAATTACTTCCAGACTGAAGTGCCTTTGCTGGCTGGTGTCTGTTTATTCTGTAGCTATAATCATGTTAGAAGACCGGGGGTGTTTAACTCTCAACCTTTTCAAAACATGATTTCATTTTGTAGTGTAGTTGGGGAATAATCATGTGTCCAGTCCTTGCTAAAGTCCAAGGCTTTAGCACCAATGAGCGTCCCTCACCACCACTTGAAGTCGCATAAACCCTTTTGGACCCATGCATTTAACCTTCAACAATGCAACTTCAACCCTGCTGAAGCTTGGAAAGCCGGAAGGAGTTTACAAGAAGACATAAATAAACACCTAATGAAAGATCCCTGGCTTTGATCTCCCACGAAGCTCATGGGCAACCCTAACCCGTATACGCACAAACCATGGCAGATGCGGATACTTGCTACACAAATGGAAAATTAAGACTCTCCAGTGTGTGACTGTGGTCACCCAGAACAGACCATGGAACATATAACAACTCAATGCCCGATTCACAAAGACGAAGGAGGCATTACAGCAATATATTCTGCTAATTCAGACGCAATTATCTGGCTTCACAATCTAAATATAAAGTTATAGTTGTTGCTCTACATTTATATCAGCCATATGAAGAAGAAGCAGCACCAATTAGGGACACGATAAACACTAGAAGATGGACAAATTTGATGAATCAGTAGTTCCATCTTTTAAGGTTTATCAATAATGAGAAAATACATTGTGTTGTAAAACATGTTAACTAAATTGATATTAAACATGACTTTGTCTTTAGTGTAGACAAAGGTGGATCTGTTTGAAAACATATTAGGTGGACATGGTTCATAAATCACACTTTCTTGTTTCTTATATGCCTTCTGCCAATGAGTCTATTTGGTTGTTTCTCTATCCAGGACCATCACTCAAGGTTCACCACTGCTTTATTTTCTCCACAGTACGCTCTAACAGTGTCGTGAATAACCCAACAGTTTTGCTTTAAAGGCATTTCCACCAATTCATGATGTTTAGAATCAGGAGGTGAACAAACAAACAACATAAATCCACTAAGCAAAGAATCCTTTCTCCCAGTGTCTGCTCCCATCTTCTTGCAGTTCATTTTCCATTTGTGCACATTTGTCCTGTTGTTTGTGTGTGGGTGAGAATATAACAAAGATCGACCGTATCACTGTCACTTAGCATTTGTTCAATGAATACAAACCACTATTTCTCCCTTAGACTGTGCAGTTTTGGGCTTGCAGCCTGTTCTAAGAGCTTAATACCTTAAGATGTAGATCCTGAAATCAACAATGGAGCTAGCTGCTTCATGCTTTTTCCCTGTAAGAAAATTCATTCTCCTTGTCTTAGTCCAGCATTGAAGTAAACATGCCTTTGCCTTTGTAAAAACAGGCTGCAAATTTGTTTGTGTTGTGGGGGCACTTATTTTGTGTCCTTACCTTTAACTGGGTTATACCTAGTTCAGAGGCTTGACAATTTTTTAAAATATAGGACTAGAAACAGCAAGGGTCTGATTAATATTTCCTGGGAGAATGAAGATGGATGTGTTTCCTGCATTGAGATGGGTGGTGAGAAATATAGATATACTGAAGTCTAGGGATGGGACATGCAGAAAATGATTTAGACACCTGTGGTTTATACCTTCCTTAGTGCACTGCATGTACTGTTCTAAATGACGTTACTCTGTTTTGTTGGGTCAGACTGTACTATAGGGAGATCAATTGCTTAGATGTCTTTCCAAAATATCTACTCTAGTTTGAATACAAATTATTGGGCTCTATGGAGGAATGAAGGGGTGGAATTAACTGGCTTGTCATGCAGGAGGTCAGACTAGATGATCACAGTGGTCCCTTCTGATCTATGAATCTCAGAAGTAACCCGGTTGAACATGTCTGCTAGCCACAACAAATGGTTTCAGTCTTAATTTATTATGGGGTCGTTAGCAAAGTTATGGTTTCAATGTGCACTGCAGTCCAAAGTGGGAAACACCCCATTTATTTTATCTTTGTGTGCTTCTGGTCCAATTCTTTGCTAAATCTGACTAGGAATAATTATAGTCTGATGCAAAGTCTTCTAACAAATGGTCTGTTGCTTTCTCAAATGTCATCAGCTCATCATCTGTATTAAATTAGTGGGTATTTTTCTAAAGTATCCCCCAAAATCCAATTAAATAGTCCCCTGTGCACTGACATTTGTCTTATTGATCTTTTGAGCTCCTCAGGCAAGTTAAAAAGACACCCACATATATCTCATCTTCCATATTTTCCCACTGATGATAATTCTGAGTGCTCATATAACAGTGCTATTCTTCAAATCTCTTTACAGATTTAGGGCCTAATCCAAAGCCGTAGAAGTCAATGGGAATCTTTTCATTGACTTCAAAGAGGGTTGGGTCAAGCCCATCTGGCCCACAAACTCCACATGTAGCTATTATATGTAACCTTGTGCTCCTGTTGCTCTCCCCCTTCGCCCTCGCTGCCTCATTGTGCTCCACACCTACCTCTTGTATCTTCTATTTAGATTGCAAATTATTGGGAGCAAATTGTTTTTTATCTTATGCTTGTCCAGCACCTGTCACGATGGGGCTGTGACTCTGGTTGCATGCCCCTCTCTGATCAGAGTTGTTTGGAATATGGCCAGAACTGGGGTATAAATATCGCTCCTTTTAACCTCTCGCCTACGGGATGTTTTTAAATGATCTTTTTGCATGTTTCCGATCAGCGGCTAAAGGGATTTCTATTTTGGTAAAAAATGTAGCTCTCTCTTTGTGGAAATTCACCTGAGTTTAGAGAAGGTTCCATGATCTAATTTTTCTCCCTCTCATTGCAAAGCTGCCTTCTTTGTTCCACCCATTGGCTTCTCTTTTCAGCAAAATCCATCTAATTTCATTTATTCATTGAATGATGTAATTTTGATTCGGAGTACATTGGTTGGTGAAATTTTTTGACTGAAAATTTTGATTCTGAGTAGAGCTTGGTGAAATTTTTTGACAGAAATTTTTGTCAGTAAAACATGCTGATTTGGTGACTGAAACATTTTGCGATTCTGTGTCAATTTTGCTGAATTGTTTTGGTTTTAAAAAAAACCCAACCAAATGAAAACAATCTGAAAAAGTCTAAACATTTCAGTTTGACATTTTGAAAATGAAATATTTTTGTTTTTTTCAATCTGCAATCACTTTTCAGTTAGAAATTCCCTTTAATTACGTGGAAAAAAATTAAAACTTTAAAAAAATGCTCAAAATTAAAATGAAATGTTTTGTTCACCACAAGATTTTTTTTCATCTTTTTGATTCACCAAAAATTTCACGTTCAGTTTGACTCAAAACAACTTTTTTTGATATTTCAGAATTGGCAGTGACCCAAAAAATCTGTTATTCACACAGCTATAATCGTAAGTCCATTTTCGATGGTGGCTACACACAGCATTGTAAATGTTTGCCTGTATGGGAGGACATTTAGGGAACATTCATATAATAGATCATCCATTTTGCCACCGGCTGTAACCTTGTTTACTTTTTCATCCTCTCATAATGTTGCTGCTTCTTCTTGGACTGATATATTTTTCCTTTCTTTTTTTAAGCTGGCAGCATGCTTGGAAGTAAGTTCCTCTGCTATCCCCATCTCACATTTGCTCTCCCTCATTGTAATACATTTTTTATCTGCTTTCCCATCATTTTTTTCACTATTCATCTCTCTTCTCCCTGCCGTATAAATCCACTTCTACAGTGATGCTGATGGTAAATTGCTAGCTGAAAATGTCTAGGCAGATGGTCAGTGGGGATTAGTGATGTCAGAAATAGTCCTTGTTTATTTATATCTTAAAACTTGTTTTTATTTCCCCTTTGTATGATTTAAGGCCCCCATTCTGCAATTAGCATGAGATTCAATAGGGCTTTGGACAGCTAGGGATTCTGATTGCAGGATTGGAGCCTAACTCGGCACTTGGGCCCTACTTTTGCATATCACTGCCATACATTCCAATGGAGCTCTGTGTGGGTACAGTGGCAAACACATAGGTAGTGGATTACAAAATTGGGACCTTCATTAGTCTGTCACCACCTGTTCCTATCACTGTTACTCTCCACCTCTCTCCCATTATTTGTTTTTCCCTTAGGTTGAATCTTGCTTTAAATTAGATCCTAATCCTACTTACTTAGGTGCTTAACTTTATGGACCTCCTCCACTCATACTTTCAATTACTCTTGTATCCCCTTGAACCACGTTATTATTTAGGTTTTGCACAGTAAGGCTTTTGAAACATTTCTCGTTTTTTGACGTTGCAATTAGACAACATTATTGCCTAATTCCCTATATTGAGTTGAAGAAAAATGAGCTAATCAAGGCTCTGTCAAGGATGCCAGACTACCCCGCTCCCTTGTGCACTTTTCCCATGAATATCTATTGCAACTTCTCCCTTATACTTCACCTTCCCTGAACTGATTGTTTAAACCTTGTTCTTCCTTTACATCGCTTCTGAAGGGCCATGAAGCTGGTAAGCTTCCAGAATGGCCCATGTCCATGACTGGGACTCTTAAGTGCTACTGCAATATAAATAATATTAATAATTACTTATTTAATTAAAGAAAAAGCAAACATGTATATGGACATATCATTTTGCATCTATTTGGGTGTAAATCTCTCCCCCATTCTTCATCTGCTGTTGTCTCCTGAGGTTAGGGTGACCAGATAGCAAATGTGAAAAATCAGGACAAGGGGTGGGGGGTAATCGGTGCCTATATAAGAAAAAGCCCCAAATATCAGGACTGTCCCTATAAAATTGGGACATCTGGTCACCCTACCTGAGGTCGTCAGCTCTTTGGGGCAGTCTGTGTCTACCAATATGTCTACACAGTGCCTAGCACATTGGGGCCACAATCCTGATTAAAGCCTTTGTCTAAATGGAAGAATAGGGAGTGCATCATGGTTTTATGATGATAAACTTCTACCCAGCATGTAACACCATGATTTTGGGGAAAAAATAGTTTGAGGCCACTTTAAAGCTATGAAAATCATACTGTTGAATGCAGCATTATAGACCCCTGTGCATTAGTCGAATCACCATAATCTCAAATCCTTTCCTAAAGTCCTAGCATCGATATCATTTATATGTATTGCATGTTCAACTTTTATTCTGGCAGCAACAAGCACTGTGCTTCAAATTTGCATTTCATGGCTGGAACCAACACCACCCTACACAGATGTGATAAAACATCAAAAGAACAATGAAATGCCTCAACACATAAATGCATTTGCTAAGACTGCATAAAATAATGACTCCAGGGATGTAAAACTCAACCTTCCACTTCAAAGATTTGTTTACAACAATTCTGACTCTTATTTGTTAAGCAGAGGGAGCACATTGAATGGTGGGCCCGAGTCGCTTTAGATACTCGGGAATAGGATAACGGGGCCTTTTGCATCTGGCTCATGTTAACATCTAGTTGCTGTTCTTTGGCCTGTGGGTTAGGAGCTGGGCAGGTGTCCACATGAAAATAATGCAAGCGGCAATGATTGGTACAGTTGTTGAGAGACTTAGCAGAGAGACTGAGGTTTGACTGATCACAGAAATTAGAGGTAGAAACAATCTGTCAGACCCTTCAACTTATCTTGCTGATTTACCTGTGTCTTGCCTAGTCCCAAGCAATAAGGCTATGGGTACGTCTATACTTCCCTCCGGGTCCGGCGGTAAGCAATCGATCTTCTGGGATCGATCCCAGAAGTGCTCGCCGTCGACGCTGGTACTCCTGCTTCGCGAGAGGAGTACGCGGAGTCGACGGGGGAGCCTGCCTGCCGCGTCTGGACCCGCGGTAAGTTTGAACTAAGGTACTTCGACTTCAGCTACGTTATTCACGTAGCTGAAGTTGCGTATCTTAGTTCGAAGTGGGGGGTTAGTGTGGACCAGGCCTTTGTGATGGGATGTTCCAGGCAAGTTTCAATCATAATGGTACAAATACATTTTTATTGTAAACAAAACAATCATTCAAACATTAAGAAGTCACCTGTGTATTCCAAATATTCATTTGTAAATAATAATGTTGGCGGAATCATCTTTTTCTTCCTGCAGTTTACATGGCAGTCCCGGTATTGACTCCTTGTGTTTCAAAAAGCCAGAGCTGCATCTAGTTAAAAGCTCCTGTACGTGAATTCAGGCAGCAGTCATTCTTAGTCCCTTAGGGTATGTCTACACTACCCGCCGGATCGGTGGGCAGCGATCGATCCAGCGGGGGTCGATTTATCGTGTCTAGTCTAGACGCGATAAATCGATCCCCGAGCGCTCTCCCGTTGACTCCTGTACTCCACCGCCGCGAGAGGTGCAGGCGGAGTCGACGGGGGAGCGGCAGCAGTCGACTCACCGCAGTGATGACACCGCAGTGAGTAGGTCTAAGTACGTCGACTTCAGCTACGTTATTCACGTAGCTGAAGTTGCGTAACTTAGATCGATTCCCCCACACACACGCCCCCCCCCCCCCAGTGTAGACCAGGCCTTAGACTTTAGGACCTAGATCCACAAGTGGGACTGAGGCTTGGTGTTGCAAAGCCAAGCCTTTTAGGTGCCCTGCTGCCTAGTGCAATGCAGAGCCCTTTGATAGGAGCCCATGCTCCCAAGCCAGCGCATGGGGAGAGAGCTAAGAATAGGACTGACGAAAGCTGCATGCTAAGCCTAAACTAGTCAATAGGAAATAGAGCGTGGCCCAAGACCCTCCCTTCAAAGGGATTTAGGTGTGAAGGGGAGGCGACTATCTCTCCCTGGGCTTCACAGCCATGAACCCCCCTAAGCCAGGTCAGCCCTTTCTCACAAAAAACTTTCCCTGCCCTGTAGCCAGCACACCCACCCAGGATGTGAGAGACCCAGATTCAAATCCCAGTTCTTCCTGATGTGGAGCAGGGACTTGAACCCACGTTTCCTGCCTTGTAGGTGACTGCCCAAACCATTGAGCGATGGTATATTCTGGGGTGGGTCTTTCTCCATCTTATCTGTTGAAGCTGGTCCACTTTGTATCAAATACTTTAATATTCAGCCTGGGAGTGAGAATATTTAAAGTGTCTCATACAATGTGGAACAGTTTCAATAGGAGAGACTGAGAAAAACCCACCCCAGAATACTCCATAGCTCAGTGTTTTGAGTGCTCCCCTGAGAAAGGTAGGTTCATGTCCCTGCTCCACCTCAGGTAGATTTGAACCTGGGTCCTTCATAGTGTGAGCGAAAGGCCACTTCCTCCTCTGTTTTGTGTGGGGCCAAATCCAGTAGACTTGCTCTAATGTGGCCTCTGAGTACACCCAGTGGCTCAGGACCTGCAAGAGAAATAGATGGTGTGATACCTCATTGGTGAATCACGTGAGGGCTTAGATGTGAGCAAGGTGACAGGTGTCGAGACTTAGGTGGCTGCATGCATGTTCACTGAAAGAAATGTTGGGGATTTTATTGGTGGGAATTTATTGACTTAGGCACCTAGGTAATTTATGCGCCTACCTGGTTAGGAGGCAGCTGAGCATGTGTTTTGAGGATCTAAATTTTGGACTTAATCACTTACATCCCTTTGTGGCTCTAGCCCTAGAAATGCAAGGTGGTCAATCTTAGCTGTCGTTGGCCCCGTTTCTGCTGCTTTACACCATTCAAGGGGCACAAAACAACTGGAAACTCACCAGATCCATCCCTCTGGGCTTGCCCTTCTGTAGAGGGAATCCTGTGGTGATGTACAGCCATTGTCACCGCCCTACACAACCTCCCCCTTGCAGTGTAGGGACCTGGCTGAAGGCTAACGTGGGGTTACTGGAGCACTACCATCCTTCAGCAATCCCTGACGGCTGGAATAGCCCCATCAGGTGGTGGCCATAAGTTAGAGCAGCGCTGGAACTGTTCTCCGTGATGCAAGGGGTCAACCCTGCCTTCACCAAGCCCCACAACTGGGGCTAAGAGCCACCTCTGCACTGATTGCAGCTTGGCTGCTATTGAGGATCAGTCTCAACTGACACAGGAAGAGTCCATCTACTACTACTTGTTATTCCTATTTTATTGATGTGGAAACGGAGACACGGGGTGGTAAAGTGACTTGCCCAATGTCATATAAATAGTCGGTGGCAATGCTGGGATTACTTGTTCATAGCAGGATCCTGCAGAGACAGAAGAATTTGGCTCCGTGATCTGTGCTGAAGCTGCTTGCTGTTCACGGCAGGAAGAAGGGATACATGGTGTGCCAAGCTTAATTTATATTCTTACAGAATGGGCCATAGCATGGTAACTGCCTCCTGAGGTCAATAGTTTCACTGCTCTGTACTAATTAAATCTTGGAAGTAAACTATCAACTCAGTAATCACCATAATAATCATAAAACCTGCTCCAGTGAGGGGAGAGGGTCTGGTACACAATAATTAACCAACATCAAATCTGGGATAACACTTGTTTAAGAGTGCATCAAGCAAACTCCCAACTGTACACAATTATATATTGTTGGTGTTAAAGCTTTGGATGTGCAAATGGCCAATCATCCACCTAGCTGGCCAAATGTGCAAATATATGATTTGTGTGTGCAGGCACATTAATTGTGCTTGCAAAAAAGGTGTGCAACTCTTCTCACTTTGGAAAACGAGGTCCTTAATATAATCGAGCAAACATAAATAGGGTCAAGCAGTAACTATATTACAAACTATAGGCCTGAACTGACAAACACTTACTCATGTGAGTAGTCCTATTTACATCAGTGGGAGTACACCTGTGAGTAAGGACAGCTCACATGAGTAACAGTTTGCAGGATCTTCAGTAAGCACTTGCATAGTAGCAAAAATCTTAACAAGCTTATTCTTATTTACGCCCTGGCAAGGTAGAGAGGCTTTAAAGTAGGTGTAGACGTAATTTAATTCCACTTTAGGGCCATTTTAATTGCTAGAGCAGTGTAAGGAGCCTCAGTGTCCATGAAAATCAGGCCCTAAGGTGCAGTGGTGGCTAGCACCCTGCTATGGAAATATCGTGGGGGCTGATCTATGTTTCCATTCCTGCACATTGTTCTTAAGCGAGTTGTTACATGTGCTCAGGCCGGGTGGGGCTCCATGGTTGCTGGGAGTGGAGGCGAGAGCCAGATCCAGAGCAGCCCCCAGGATCGGGCCAGGGAGCAGGTGGGAGTCAGGGTGACTGGGGCCAGGCTGGGACTAGCTACACCTGATGAGAGAGACGTGAACTGCTGGACCCCATGTCCCAGCCTGGAGCTGACTGGTTTCTGCACATCCCACTCCACGTCTCAGTAGCTTCCCTTGTTCCCTATGCAGAACACCCACCCTGCTCTCCATCCTGCTATCCCTGACATCCCCAACTCTCCCTCCTCTGGCCTGCTGCCCCGCCTCCCCTCACTCCCCATGCAGAGCACCCACCCCCATGCCCCTTGAGGAGCACCCACCCCAACTTCCCCCAAGACTCTGACCTCCCCCCTCTGTCCTGCTGCTCCTAACTCCTCCTCCTCCCCATGCAGAACAGTCACCCTGACACCCTCTGCTATCCCCGACACCCCAACTTCCTCTCACTCCGCCGACTCTCCCCATTCCCATGCTTAGTATGGTGCTTAGTGTGTTTAAATTTCACTATGCACCTCTGCTGCCCCTCTTCCCCCACCCCCTGCCATTCAAAGTACACTTCCTCACCTCTGCTAAACATGGGGAGGAGGGGAAATATCTTCCTGCCTCCAATTCTTGTTGAAGAAGTAAATTGGCGTTCCTGTGATTTTAGTAACTTCATCCTGGATGCCACTCTCCTTGGGGGAGACAAATGCATCTGCCTGTTAGGGGCAAGTTATAGGCCAATTCTCCTATGAGGACTAGTGTGTATGTGTATATATACCCGAAAGGATCAGCTCTTCTTTGTCTGTTCTAAAATTGTAATTGACCTTTCATTTAAAAGCATCCCAGACGGAATTCCTAAGCATACTTAGCATTTAAGTAGGTCGGTGACTACATGTCAGTGTGGGACATGATTTTCCTCTTATTTCAGCAGGAATCATGTGTACCACCTCACAATGAGTTAAGAGAAAGTGTGTAAACTGTGCTTCCCAGGAGTAGCCTCAGGAGGCATTGTAACTACCCTCTGAGTCACAATTACTCCCCCCTCCCTCTTTCCTTTGCAGGGTGTGGTTAGTAATTGGCTTAAACCAGCAGCAAAAGATGGATGTGCCCCTGCACTGGCTTAGCTGCTCTAGCTATCGAGCAGGAGTGGAACCAAGACTTCTTCCTTTTCCTGCCCCTCTCCACTGGGGAAAGAGTGAGCAGGTGCGTAACCCATGCAGGCGTTCAAAGGGAGGATCTTGCTAGCTCTCGTTCTGCTGTGCAGGCACATTGTCCCCAACCCTACAATCTAGCCCATATATATTACAACAAAGATTGAAAGTCATAAGCACAGATAAATCATTTGAGACCTTGTCCATGACAGAGCTGAATGCTGATACGATGATGCTTGGTCCCAACAACAGTCATGTTTGGGTGAATGATGACGGAATACCCAATACTGAGTGAGTGAGCACCGCTTTCAGTTCAGGCCCATCTCTTCTGCAGTCACCGTGCTGCATTTGCTTATTTCTTAGCCATTAGACCATCTGGGCTTATGTTTGCCTGGGATGAAAATAAATTTTTTTTAAATCAAAATGCTGGGAGAGTGCTTTAGCCACTTACCATGAGCTAGTTGCCTGCAATGGTCTCCAGAACTGGAAAGTGTTATTGCTCTTTGAACTGAATGGAAGTAGTAATTGATACATTAATTTATTTTAAGTAATGTATGGCAGGTCAAATTAAAACAGAACAAATACTTGCAGTTACACTCTGGGCTAATAATGGGTCACAGGTGGTTGTTCAGCACTTTAAACTGAATGAGAGCCTTAGCTGGATGCATGAGCCCAGCTTTACTAACATCTATTGCACAGAAGTTACATCTGACTGCATTTGACAGGATGGCTCTTGGCCATGGGCTCTGGTTCGGAAGCTGAACATCTCCAAAGTGTGAAGGTATTTGTCTAGTTTGGGCCCATTTCCAAGCTCAACTAAGGTGAGTGAACAGACTGAGCGTTGTCTTTTGCTGACTGTTCTTATGATCCATTATTTTATTTTGGTTATTTCACTCTTTGACGATATTTAATCAACATTGCAACGTGCTTGATTGTGAAATGAAAAAAGCATACCTTGTCACGTATTTCTTAGTTCATTGAGGATGGCCCAGGCCCTTCACTTTACTTCTGGCTTTACCAGGAGCGTAGTTCTTCATCAGAAATTCTTATCACATCAGTTGACATGATTTTGTGGGGGTCACATATGATGCAATCCCAAGAAATTCACCTGACCTCATTTGATGTGATATGACACAAGTCATAAAAATTGCTCCTTTTCTGCTGCTGGTGCAATCACATTGAGGGTGCATTACCTGCATTGCCCATGAACCCGCAGTTTAGCCTGTTCACTGACAATACACATTACTTTGGGGGTTTTAAGCACATTTCTAGATGCTACTGTATTTTAGTGAACTTAAAGGACTTTTGTGGGTAAATTTGCAGAGTGATCCCTGGGGATTTAGCTGCACAAGTATTGCTGCTAATGGGAATCATGTTATATTGCCCCATTCATCCCACTAAAAGTGGGCCACCCCTAGCCATACAGTCCTATATATGTTCCGAGTAAACTTGAAACTCCTTAAAAATTAGAGTGAAAATAGGCAAAAAATGAATCTTGACTTTCAAATCAACTGTGGCTCATTCAGATCAACCACTACATTTCAAAACTATTTTTGTTTGTTTTCAGTAGTCTTGTAGCTGTGTTGGAACCAGGATATTAGAGAGAGACAAGGTAGGTGATGTTACAGTAGTCAAAACAACATTTAATAAAGTTTTTGCAAGAAAAACATGAATGCAATCTCGGCCACCCATAATATACTCACAAACTCTCTTACAGTACAAATAAAAAAGCACTTGTATATGAAATATTGTTCTGTGCTCAATGGATCTATAGTAACAATAACAATTTCTAATTTAACAAGGAATTCTCGGATACCCACTTCTTATGGCTCCTCCACCCCAAAAATACTTTTTACTATACAACTTAGGCCTGGTCTACACTGGGGGGGGGAGAGGTGTCGATGTAAGATACGATGGAATACCGTAGCTGAAGTCGACATATCTTATTCTGACTTACCTCCCGTCCTCACAGCGCGGGATCGATGGCCGCGGCTCCCCCGTCGACTCCGCTACCGCCGCTCGCTCCGATGGAGTTCCGGAGTCGACGGGGAGCGCGTTCGGGGATCGATATATCGTGTCTTAACGAGATGCGATATATTGATCCCCGATAAATCGATTGCTACCCGCCGATACGGCGGGTAGTCTGGACGTACCCTTAGATTGTAAACTCTTTGGAACTGGGACCATCTTTTTGTTCTGTATCTGTACATTGCCTTGCACAACCAGGTCCTGGGTACTATCACAATGCAAATAATAAATAATATTAATAGAAAACATGAAAAAATATTAATTGCACTGTCATACTTTTCTATTTGTTACCCGCACTTGTAAGGAGGACATTTTGTTAACCCAGTAACATGCCTAAACCACTGCCTGCAGCTGGAATACCGGTTGTTATGCTCATTGCTGAAAGTAGCTAGAAAGGCCGTTTCTGAAACCTTAGCATAACTAACAGACCAGGAGAGGAGGAGGAAGTGAGGGACCACAAGGAATAAACATGACCCCATGCCCATCTGACTTGAGCTTTTTCCGAAGCATGCAGTTTTGCAAGATGGAAAGTCTGGCAATAGTTAACTATTGCTATGTGAAATACAGCTGGTTAACTGATGGAAAACTATAGGCTGGAAAACTCCATACTTAACTTAGCTTCTGCTCAGCAGTTTTTTTGATGAACAAGGTATATAATACTAACAAATTGGGAATCAAAAGAGGAAGAAATCTGGGCTCAGTGGACACTTGAGCACTTGGACACCTCTCAAGTTCCCCTGCAGATGGAAAGCTGGCCACTGGACATCTATAGCAGGGGTAGGCAACCTATGGCATGCGTGCCGAAGGGGGCACGCGAGCTGATTTTCAGTGGCACTCACACTGCCCGGGTACTGGCCACCGGTCCAGGGGCTCTGCATTTTAATTTAATTTTAAATGAAGCTTCTTAAACATTTTAAAAATCTTATTTACTTGACATACAACAATAGTCTAGTTATATATTATAGACTTATAGAAAGATACCTTCTAAAAATGTTAAAATGTATTACTGGCATGTGAAACCTTAAATTAGAGTGAATAAATGAAGACTCGGCACACCACTTCTGAAAGGTTGCCGACCCCTGGTCTATAGTTATCCCCTCAAGACCTCCTCAGGACCCTGGGTAAATATGAATCTGGGGTGCACTGCTAACCTGTTGTGGACGTGTGTAAGACTAAATAAAGTACAGGCTTTGAGTGAAAGCACTTTTGTTTGCCTGCTTGCATCAATTATCTATTGGCCGGACGGCCATGTCCCCATTGATTTATTTCCTGCCACCGTCTCACCGAGAGTAAAGTTACCAAGAGCTTTGGATTCAGCAAAACCCTGGGTAACACACTGTCTGCATCTAAGAGCTGTGAGAGGCAAGAGTATATACATAACTCATTCAGGGTTATGATGTGCAAATCTGAGTGTCACAAAAACTGACACAAACTCAACTATCAACCCAGCTCCCTTTGAAAATAGGGCCAAGTTTGCTCACATGATCTTGAGCTTTCAACCAACCTAGGCTGAGTTATGACTTTGCAGAAAAAACATAAATCCAGACAAGCTTCAGGAGCATTTTGGTTTCCTGTGAACATTTTACTTGGCTCAAAACCTGATGAGATGGAGCTCAGTAGCAAGTACATTTTTCCTTCTAAAGTTTCTGATGAAATTTATCTATGTGGGGCCAGAGATTTAAAAGAATATAGGCTTCTAGAATCATATCATATCATAGAATCTCAAAGTTGGAAGGGACCTCAGGAGGTCATCTAGTCCAACCCTGCTCAAAGCAGGGCCAATCCCCAGACATATTTTTACCCTAGTTCCCTAAATGGCCCCCTTAAGGATTGAACTCACAACTCTGGGTTTAGCAGGCCAATGCTCAAACCACCTAGCTATCCCTTCCCCCGTGCCTAACACCTAACTCCTTTTGATTAGTGATGGTTAATATATAGTAATTTTCCTTTATCATTGCAGAACTCTCACCCATCACACAACCACAGAGGCATCATATTGCCAGGACAGCCCCAGAATTGGGGATGGTGCCCCAGGCATTATCACATGTCTTGTATTTTAAAGTCAAATGGAAAAAATGTGGTGCAGCATTCCCTGTAGCAGCAACTTCGCAATGCTATTTTGAGGGGCTGTGTAAGTAGAAAAGCAGGCCAATTCCTTCATGTTTTAACAGTTCAATTATGTCTGTGATTACAAACAAAATAAAGGGGGCTTGTGATGAGTCATAATTAAATGACCCACTCTCATAGACTGTGTCAGCACAATACAGCGACTCCACATAAAATCTTGGCTGATGAGTTTCAGCTACCCATAAAGAACTGCTCGTTGCAGCAATTTTGCTTTCTCCCACTATTGAGCCTGTGGTGGTAGTCAGTAAAATACCATATGCAGAAACTCTGCAATGCTCCTATTTTAGGCAGCATGTGTGAGTGTGGAGGAAAAGGCTCCATTGAAAGAGAAATGTTATGAGCTCTGCCATTGTATATTGATTTGTAAATTTGCTTTTGGCAAATAATGTCCTCATTTAAAAATGGGAACTTCATTTTGGCCACAAAATGATCGTATTTTAACAGCTAGAATTTATGCAGGCCCATTCCCATCACAATGACCATATTGGTAGAGAAACCTGAGCACCTCCTAACTCTGACATTTACCGACCTTTTATCTGTGCATGCCTGAAATCTCTTTTCTTCTTAGTTGCAAATGTACAATTGGTTCTTGTTCTGTGGTACATTGCTGGGTAGGTTTCTTTTAATAATGAGCTCTCTTTGAGAGATAGCATATGTACCCCATAACGGGATGCTTCTTTTGAACTCAGCTTTGATTGAATACCAGTGTCTTACAAATCCAACATGAATGTCTGGAATCTGTATCAGAGGTGACCCTAGGCAATAGTCTTTGAAATACCCATACTTTGATAATAATATATCCCTCTTTTGCGCTAAGTCCACCCCTCTCTCTTGATTTGTTGATGCCCAGGAGGTGAATAAACGTGCAGTATGGGGTGGATGAATAAAGATTTAATGAACAGGAGAAAAGTAGATGATACTTATCATTTTTGTCTTTTTTTTTATAGCAAAGTCCATGGAAACCATATGCAAATAAAGCAACTATTCTGTTGAATAGACTTCTTTGTGTCGACTGCAAAAATGGACAAAGCTGATGTTTGTGTCTTTAAGGGGAAATTCTATGAAACAATGATTCCATTCCTAGGGGAATGTACAGTAATCCTATGCAGGGGCTTGGAAGGTCAAAACAATTTACAATAGGAAAATCAGTAGGGCTTTTCTCAGTGTAAACACTATTTTACAATAAACTTTGTAGCCTTAGCAACTGATTGCTACAGTGCTCTCGAGTTGTGCTCTGTAATTGTCTCCATTAATACTTTGATCTTTGGCTCTGTGCATGACCACCTGCCCAATAGGTTACTGAACAAAATGACCTTTTGTATTTTATATTCTTCTTGCCCTTGCAGTAGTATTCAGTTTCCTATGAAGTTTCTTTTTATGTAAATTTCCCAGCAGAATTTTTACCATATAAACCTAATGACAATAACCATCTTTTTGTATCTGATAAATTATTAATGTGGCAGCTTTAGAAACCCAGTTGCTTGTGAAATATAATTCTAGGTTGTTATTAAAAGAAGGATTTGAGCAGCGGGGTTGTGCAGTTGTGAGATATAATGGATCATCGTTTTGGAGCTCCGCTTCAGAGAGAAAAGAAGTTCATTCCAAATTCAAAGTTGATACATGTAATACTAGCCATTTTAATACATTACCCCCCTTATTTCCTGCTTACTTTGTTGGTAGCTGTGTATAGGGTGTAGGAGACCTTACTGCTAATTCTAGAGTTTCACATTCTCTTATTATTCAGACCTCACTGAAAGTCTTGTACATCTCTCAAATTCTAGGAACAATTTTTGTCTTCGGATGATTTACTGAAAATCAAAGAGCATTGTTTTAAACGAGGATTTGGAGAGCTCTGAATCTGTGAACATGTGCTAAATTCACACCTAGGGCTAAATCCGTTGAGCCAAAGTCAGCCGTGTAGTGAATTCCATGACTTCAGCAGGAAGCAATAACTGTAGTCATGTGTTTTGCATAGCGGTTATATTAATACCTTCAGAAACATTAATCCTAAATTAAGAAAGCTTATGTACGGCCAAAGTCTTATCCACACTGAAGAGGGAAAACATTTTCTTGACCCAACAAAATTAGGGACTTTGAAAGTGACATGTTATCAATAGAAATGGAATGGAGAAAGAAGGTCTGTGTTTTCTGCCAATGTGCATTTATATGCCATATGTCCTGCTACAAAGACATAAAGTGCTACAGTATTTTCCTTTATGCTGAAGTACACATTGAACTTTAAGCATGTCATTGAAATTGATGAGACTTAAATACATGATTCCCCAAATAAAGATGGACTTAAACATGTTCTGAAATGATCTCTTGAATCAGGACTGGATCTAATATATTAGAAAAGCTAGGGATCATTTGCAAGTTGTTTGTTTATATTACTGTAGGGCCAAACCAAGACCAGGGCCCATAGTGCAAACACATGGTAAGAAACAGCTCCTACCTCAAATTGCTTCTAATCTAAATAGACAGGACAAAAGGTGGAAGGGTAACAGAGGCACAAACAGATGAAGTGACTTGCCCAAGGACACTTCTCTCCAGGGCCGTCCTTACCCACACGCAAAGTACACAGCTGCATAGGAATTTCCTGGTGCCTTGCGCAGCTGCGTGCTGCTCCAGCCCCTGCCCCACCTCTTCCCCAGGGCCCCCGCCCTGGCCCCACCTCTTCCTGCCCCTGCTCCGCCCCCACTCCACCCCTTCCCCAAAGCCCCCGCTCTGCTCCGCCCCTGCCCCTTCCCCAAAGCCGCTGCTCTGCCCTAGCCCCACCTCTTCCCACCCCAGCCACGCTGCCGGTGAGTGCTGGGGGGCGGTTCCCCTCTGCCTCCCAAGCCAGCCCCCCAGAGGCCTGCCCCCCCACGGGGCGGGGGGAGCTGCGTAGGGCCCCAGAATAGCTAGGGACGGCCCTGCTTCTCTCTTGCGCTCTTTTTTTTCCTCCCTGTTCTGTTTTATTGAAAATAAGAGTGCACTTATCTTCTGTTCAGTGAATGAACTTGGACTTCTGCAAATATTCTCTCACTCATTGCAAGTATTCTGGGAAGAATTCTTATCTTACTGTTTCAGCAGTTGCTGGAGGTATGCTGTTGCTTCTTTTTGGAGAGAACATTTTCCTTAACAACTCACGCAAAAAAAGTTGAGACATTGGAAGAGCTATTTAAAATACTGTAACATTAACGATAAAAAACCATCATGGAACAATTACAAGAGTTGAGTATCTAAAACCCCATATACAGGTCCCATTTTAAAAATCTGTCTTTCTGTATCCATCTTAAAAAACTCTACATTATGTAGCAGTTATGTGTGTTATGTGCGGGCCAACCTTAATGCAGAACCGCAAAAAACCAACAACTCCCAAACAAAACAATACTACTACTACGGGAAAACTATTCTGCTACCAGCAGGGAGAGACACCACAACACTAGAAGAACCACTATACATCTACTAGAACAAACACCAGACGCATCACAAACATAACTCTACTCCAGGGAGGCTGCTAACCTTCCCCAAATGCCCACCACTGTCATCACAACTCACCCAAACCTGCCTGCCTGCCATCCTTTCCGTACAGTTCTGGAAAAGCACATTGTCATGTTTGGGGAGGAGTATTGCTAGAGAAACGACCCCAAAAAAAAAAAATGGTTCAAGATGACAACTTTTTAAGGGCCTATTCTTAATTAGTGATCACTCAAAAACTGATTGGCAGTTTTACTTGAAAATCTACAAAAAAATCAGTCGTTACAGAGTTTATGTTCTAAATTTGGGGACAATACAGTGTAGCCTACATACAAACATACAGGTTTTAAGTGTTTTAAGTGCAAACTGGAACCCAGTGTTAGATATGGCATCCCTAGTGCTCCTCCATAATCTTTCTATCCTTGACATAACCACATCCTCAGTTCAGTGGAAGAAGCTGATTAAAAAACCTCTCGCTTGGATTTTCAGTAGAGGCAGAAGATACGTGTTTGCTTCTTCTGACTCAAAACGTACTCTTGTTGGACACTACCATCAGCTTGAATGGAAACCGCAAGAAAGCTCTTGAAATGTATAGGAGTGGAAGAATTCTTTGGTGTCTGCGTACACTACTCATGCTTATATCTGGGAACATATAAATGCTGTGATTCGCAAAGCTGCCTGGGGGATTTGGATACCCAGTTCCCATTAATCTGGGTGTCTCATTACTTTGGCTGTCCAATCTGTGCCACACGTTCTAATGCTTTTGCTTGTCTTTGTCTTGGAAGTGAAGCAATTTTTCAGTGTTGGCACTCAGAAAGGCTGCAGGAAAGTGGCTTAGGCTGTGATGCTTGGTGGGCTCTCAAATACTATTGAGGAAGAAAAGGCTACTTCTCCTGTAAGGTCTGTAAACATCATCAGGAAGAAAATTAGCATACTGTGCACTTCTGTCAATCAAAAGGATACTGGAGGAGTAGAGCGTGCTTTTCCCCAAAGTCCTCTGCTGTTTCTGAGCTTGAGCCAACCCGCAGTGAAGTCAGTGGGAGTGACTAATCCCATTGACTTCAGTGGGAGCTGGAGTAAACTCTGTATGACAATCTGTGAGGGGATGGACTAGGCCCAGAGGTCCCCTGCTGGAGGCCTCAGGGTCCTGCCACACCTGTCCCAGGAAAGTAGCAGTGGAGCTAAGTCCTCCAAGTGGCCTAGAGAAGTTTCAAAGGGCTAGCCAATCAGAGAGGCTGCAGGGAGCAGCCAATCAGGGCCCAGGAGGGCCATATAAAAACGCGCTGCAGTCAGAGACCGGCAGTTCCTTGCTGTAGCCAGAGGAGTGCAGAGGATGCTCCTGGCTGGCCAAAGGGATTGCAGCACCTCAGGCAGCTCAGTGCCGGCAGGGAGCAGGGGAGTGAGAAAGAGCTCCTGGCTGGCTCGCTGCTGGGCCTGAACACAGAAGAGCCCTGAATGAAGGGTGAAGTACTGGTGAAGACTGGGGCTGCGGGGAAGTGGCCCAGGGAATTGAAGGCAGTTTTGTTAAAGGGACATGGCTGCTATTCTTTGGATCCCTGGGCTGGGACCTGGACTAGTGGGTGGATGGGCCTGGGTCCCCTCCACCATAAGCCACTGGGGAAGTGTCCTACAATTGGACAGCGATAAACCCCGAGAAATGGATCTGAATTGCTTAGTGGCCCAGCTGGGGCCAGAAGGGCCCAGACAGGGTGACACCATTGCCTCCAGGAAGGATGCCCTGGGAGTACAGCCTGATACCAGGGCTGGGACTGTTTAAAGACTGCAGACACACTTGACCAGAAGTGAGCGCTCGCGAGAGGTGGGTGCCACGCTGTTCCACAACCACTACCCATACTGTGTCCCAGTCTTGCACGTCCTTTCCCACCAAAGCAATTCTGTCCTCCATTGTCTTGGAAAGTGTTTGGAGTCCAATTTCTGAATGGAAGCCTTGACTTATGTTACAATTTGCGCTATGCTAGATTCCATTCTTTGACCAGGGCTATGTTTTTCTGATCCCTGGTTGCAACCTTATTGCTGATAAGACTTCTTCTGTACCTTTCTAATGACTGACCTAACCTTACAGAGGAACAGGGTGGTTCCCAGCGGGATCTTCCTGGGTGAAAACTATTCTGATAGTCATAGCAAAACAGCTTGCACAAAATGAAATTTAAGAGGGCCCTAGAACCTTGTTCTGGCCTTCTGCCCGGGGTGAATTTCACATAGACAGGATAAGTCTCCAAATTCCTTTGCAGGGCTTCAGACTACACAGCAGCCTTTCAAAGAGCAGTTTAAAAAAGAAGGTGACCGTGCTTTTATGAATAAGCTAGTTTCCGCCTGGCTGAAGCTAACTTTTATCTCTGTGTGAGAGTCAATTACCCAGGAATCTGCTGTTGAGCAAAAGTTCCTCTTGATTTAATGAGAGGAATCAATTAGAAAGGCAGTTGAAAGTATCATTGTGTGTCAGATTAATTTAAACTTTGTTTTTTGCTGTGGAAAACTTTATTCTCCACTAATGTGTAGGATTTCTCCTCCGTGTCCTGGATGCACAAAATTATTACCCTTAATTGGGTTTCTCTGGACACTACTCATTTCTCAAGATTTACTGCAATTGCACAATATCCATAGTTCATTTATTTATTTATTTTGTTTCCCTGTGATTAAAATTTAAAATACTGAAAAATGTTATGAGTATTTTCCTTTTCACCACTAATCCTTTTCTCCCCCCATCTTCAAGGCAGATTCTGTAGTCATGAATCATTAAAGCAGTGAAATACACAGGCAGCCTTAACTGACAGTTCACTAGAGAAAAACCAAGGCACAGGTTAGAAAGCTTAAAGCATTTTTAATAGCTGTAAAAAAATCACATATGTTTTTCTTGACAATGAAAAAGTTCCCTAGATGTTTTCTCTACCATCAAAAGAAAAATCAAGTTTTTACACAGGATCATAGCAGCTATAGCCAGGAAAGACTTATGTGCATCAGGGACATGGAGCAGCTGATCTAATAAGAGGTGATGCATGTTTTTTCTCTCCATGGACTAGACCTTGGCTTTGCTTGCGCTCCCATTCAAAGGAATAAGAATACCCCTTATATCCTGTAGCCCTGCGTGAGGGCTGCTCACACATTAGATGCAAGTGTGAGTAAGTAAGCAGAGATACCCACCTGCATATTCCTTCCATGGAGGAAATAGGTGAGGAGGGATAGGGAATCGGCCTAGCCTTTGCTCCACCCCTCTACTTGCTGGCCAGAATAACTAAACCAGTGTAAGTTGTGAGTGGTGGTCAGTAATGTACTGATGGTGCAGGCCAGCAACCAATGACTAATTGCCTCCTCCACCTAGTTTCTTCAGCAAAGAGGAAGCAAGGGAGGAGATTTGTGTCAGAGTCACAACAGCCCAGATCATCTAAGGTATTTAGGTGCCCGTCTCCCAGGAGAGTTAGGCACCAAAATGCCTTTGGGGATCTCAACCAATGCTTCTGGGGGGCACTATGATTTATGCTCAGGGCTATGTCTAAAGTCACAATCCATCCACATCTTTTGATTGGCTCCTTTTGAAATAATTGCAAACCTTCATTCTTCTAAAGCCAAAGTGAAGGAATCAAACAATAAATCACATACGAGGCCTGATCTTGTTGCAGCAGTTTTAATAAAATGGGTGTGTTTTTAAAATGAATTAGTTCAACCAAGGCAAAGCCCTATGTACATACTCTTAAACTGATTTTCAGACCTGGGATATATCGATTTTCTTTGAAGTGTTGTCTAGACTAGGAAAGAAGATGTGATATTATCTATCCTGCGTTAGTTAACATGTTCTAAAAGTCCTAGGTGAAATCCTGGCTCCATTTGAAGGGGATGGAAGTTTTGTCACTCACTTCAATGGAGCCAGTATTTCACCCCTACTGTAGACAAAGCAGTGTATGCTTTGATGTGCGCTAAACTGGTGGAGTTAAAGCAAGGGTCACCCATAAACTTTAACTCAACCAATTTAGCACACAGTAAAGGCGGTTGTGTCTTCTGTACCCTAGACCTTTGAATCATGTTAGTTTAGTCCATGTTAACTAACCTGTGCTTAGCAGCACATGTTTAAATCCTAGCCTAGACAAGGCCTTAAAACGGAGTCAGTACAAGACCGATGCAAATTGACTGAAGAGTGTTCATACAGGACTGTGTCCTACTTCAACTAAACTGATTAAAAACAGAATTTACTTTAAGTTGTGGAACTTGTAATATAGTCAAGGACTAAGAGGAGAAAACTAAATAGTTAGTCAAAATTTGCTAGGAAGAGCTACACAAATTAATATAATAACTGACTAAGCATAACAAAACTATTGAGCCTCTTTTAGTGATAATATAAAATTAATGTAATTTAGTAATTTTTGGTTTAAAAGAATCACCTAGATAGAAACAGTTTCTAAAAATACATGAACACAAGGTGGCATTCATATATTATCACTCCCTGAATATCAGAGATTAAAACATCTGAATCCAGTTCTTCACCTAGATTAAATGAGTTCTGTTTTTAATTATTAAGGTGAAACTGTAATAAGTGTTTCATGTTATCACTGCAAAAATAAGACTTATCTTTAATAAAACAAAACTTAGTGGGAAATGATACTGAGGTTTGGAGACTCTGAGGAGAGAATGCAAATGATAAAGTTAATACTTTTTCTGTGTTGATTTGGAGTTATTTTAGAGATATAAGGGAAGAAAAGTGTTTTTGGTATTAAATGATGTATTACCTTTTCATTCCCAGATCTTGCACATTAGCTGATCATTGTATGGCCAAGAAGACTGTAATATCTGTAGATACTGAAATAGTATTTAGCAAAAGAAAAGGATTTTTTTTTTACGATACACTTTCTGTGGGTTTTTTAAATTATTTTTTTATTTAAAGGAGAACCAGTGGCCTTAAAAAATAGAAAGATGAAATATGAACTGATTCTCAATACCAATAGATTCAGGAATATTAAAAAATGGAATATTTGTGTAATACCGTAATGTATAGATTCTGGGGATAAAGCATATTGGGGCAGAGTCTCTGACCTACTCAGCTAGCTGTCTTTGTGCTACTTGAGTGGAGTAGAGTGGAGACTAAGGGCATGTCTACATTTACCGGGGATCGAGGCTGCTGCTTCTCTAACTTGTGCCTGATGGGTTCCCTCCTTTTTGCGGTACTTAGTGGGCACAACAGAGAATCTGGACCATTATCTTTGACAAGTGCTCCAGTTAAAGCTTGAGTGATATCATTCTATACAGATTTCAGAGTGGTAGCCGTGTTAGTCTGTATCCCCTACTGTTACTCACACCTTCTTGTCAACTGTTGGAAATGGGCCATCCTGATTATCACTACAAAAGTTTTTTTTTTCTCCTGCTGATAATATCCCACCTTAATTGAGTACTCTTGTTATCGTTAGTATGGCAACACCCATTTTTTCATGTTCTCTGTGTATATATATCTTCCTACTGTATTTTCCACTGCATGCATCTGATGAAGTGGGTTTTAGCCCATGAAAGCTTATGCTCAAATACATTTGTTAGTCTCTAAGGTGCCACAAGTTCTTTTTATTCTGTACAGAGAAATCCTTAACCTTGCCATCAGTCTCACTAATTTTTGTCTAATACCTGTAGTTGCTTTTTCTAAATTTACGATTCTATTTTAAACAGAGTGTAAATTGGGGAATGAAAAACAATCTAGTGTCAAATCCAGTGTCCTCAGGATTTCCCATGATTGTTTCCACTTACTCAGAAAGATTTTCCTAAAGAGTTTTCACTGTTATAGAAAACGAGAATGCAGTTTGTGAATGATGACTTTAGGGCACAATCCAGCAAACTATCCATGTACCTAACTGACTGTGATATTTTTATTAACTGTGTTGTAAATATAGAGCTTCTAATGATGCTTGCTTTGTGTTGCCTTGCATGAGATAGATGGAATCCTTTGATTCACAAGTCATTAGTTGTGGTGGCTCTTAGAAAGGCATTATTTATCTTGACTCCAGTTCAAGAAGGCATCTCCTTTCAGGAGAGAGAACTCAGCACATTTTTAAGTGCTTTCCTGAATTAGTATCCTTGGTTGGTTTGTCTGTCTCCCCCTTTCTCTCACCTCCTCATCTTTCAACATATTTATTTATATACTCTGTTAGAAGATATTTTAATTCCTCTCTGCTGAACTAAGCCACCTATCCCCGGGGGGAGAATACCACCAGTGCAACAAGCTGTTACACTCTTTCACAGTATGAACTGGAGAGAATGCACTATAACTGTCAGAAAATGGACAGTACTTATTTCTGATGATGTGGTCTCTGATACCATGCAGATTGGCTAGTGTTGTTTTCTTCCTTCCTCTGAAAACATCCACTCCATGTGCATCGGCAGTCAGAAAAGCTAATAGAATGTTGGGAATCATTAAGAAAGGGATAGGTAATAAGACAGAAAATATCATATTGCCTCTATATAAATCCATGGTACACCCACAGCTTGAATACTGCATGCAGATGTGGTCGCCCCATCTCAAAAAAGATGTATTGGAATTGGAAAAGGTTCAGAAAAGGGCAACAAAAATGATTAGGGGTATGGGAAAGGCTTCTGTATGCAGAGAGATTAATAAGATTGGGACTTTTCAGCTTGGAAAAAGGTATGACCGAGGGAGGATATGATAGAGGTCTATAAAATCATGACTGGTGTGGAGAAAGTAAATAAGGAAGCGTTATAAGGAAGTGTTTACTCCTTCTCATAACACAAGAACTAGGGGTCACCATATGAAATTAATAGGCAGCAGGTTTAAAACAAACCAAAGGAAGTATTTCTTCACATAATGCATAGTCAACATGTGGAACTCTTTGCCAGAGGATGTTGTGAAGGACAAGACTATAATAGGGTTCAAAAAAGAACTAGATAAATTCATGGAGGATAGGTCCATCAATGGCTATTAGCCAGGATGGGAAGGGATGCTGTCCCTAGCCTCTGTTTGCCAGAAGCTGGAATGGGCAACAGGATGGATCACTTGATGATTACCTGCTCTGTTCATTCCCTCTGAAGCACCTGGCATTGGCCACTGTCAGAAGACAGGATACTGGGCTAGATGGACCTTTGGTCTGACCCAGTATGGCTGTTCTTATGTTCATTAATCTCATCAAATAGGGTCTGCTCTATGAGTCCTCTCCCTCCGAAGTGCTCTGTTCAATGCCATATACTCCATCACACCACATGCTAACAAGTCTTTCCTTATGATGTCCCACTACTTCTTGAGTTGGCCTCTGTCTTTTTCCTTCAGTCTTGATCTATTGGACTCTCCTCACATAGCTGTCAGGACTGCACTTTCCCTGAGCCTGCACTCCCTCATTTTGTCATTTATAGATGTTACTTTAGGCATGTCTCCAACATAGACATTCCTCACGTGATCTTTCTTGCATACTCCACTCATCCATCTCAATATTTGCATTTCTATTGAAGAGACCATTTGATCATGTTTCTTATTTGTTGCCTGACATTCAGCACCGTACATTAAAATTGGATGAACCACCATTTTATAGACTTTCCCTTTTAATCTTACTGGTATCGTTCTATCACATCCTACCCCACTTCTCTCTCTCTCTCTCTCTCTCTCTCTCTCTCTCTCTCTCTCTCTCTGTGTTTGAGCCAGGCATTTATTATCCTAGCTTTAATTTCATTCTCCTTTTTCTCAGATTCTGGAACCCATGTGCTTGAAATGTCACATCTTCAGTATTATCTGTCCATCTAGTTTCAATGATAATTCTTCAGTGTTCACTTTATTAAAATTACATACCACATACTGTTTTTCCTCTGCTTATTTTGACTCAATGTCTCTCCAACACATCTCCATTTATCAAGATCCTCTTCTAGACTAGCTTTCTCCTCACTGCACTGATGCACTCCCACCATTACCAATAGTTTATCTGCTTCATCACTAGAAGTTCTGACTATTGACTCGGCACCTACACACATGGCCTGAACAAGCCTCACATAAAGTTCCAATACCGTTTTCTCCCTCATATGCCATCAAATGACTTCACTTGGAACTCGCTCAAAGGCCTTTTCCAGATCAATGAACATCATATGAATATTTTTTCTTTTCTCCCTAAATTTTTCCACTAGCAAAAATAGTATCTATTGTTGGCCTTTCTGGCATGAAGCCATATTAATTTGCTCTAATATCCACTTCACTTCCTAGTCTAATATGCACTTCACTTCTTAGTCACTTCTTAGTTTCTTATTGATGAATCTCTCCCCCAGTTTCATTGTATGACTCATCAGCTTTATACCTCTATAGTTTGTACAGTTGCCCACATCACCTTTTCCCTTGTATGTCAGTACCAAGATACTTTTTCCTCCACATGTTTTGTTCTTTTACCATCTCATAACTGAATTGAACAGGGATGTCAGCAGATATCAGACTTCAATTCCAACCTTTTCCATGCCTCAATAGGGATTCTGTCTGGACCTTATTGTTTTTCATTTCTTATACGATGTTTGACACTTCATCTGGTATAATAGGCTCCACTACACCAAACTTTATCATTTTGCAGTTGCATTGCTCTCTTGGGTTTTCTTCATTCAAAAGCTGTTCAGAATACTTTTTTCATTGATCCTTTATGCAACCGTCATCAGTTAACACCGTATCAGTTTAATCTTTGATACACCTTACTTCCTTTATATCTGTGGTACTTCTGTTCCATGCTTTCGCCAGTCTGTGCTTCTTTCCTCCCTTTCTTTGTTCCAAGTCTTGCAGAAAATTCCTTCAACACCTTTGCTTTTGCAACTACATTCCTGGCCAATTTATTTGCATCCTTCTATTCCTCCAGGTCGTGTTTGCTCCGACTCCTTTGCCGCAGTTTAAGCTTTTTTCTCTTATCTTTTATCACTTCTTTGCTTCACCACTGTCAGGAACCTGCAGCGCCTCCAGTCTGGAAGCAGGGCCAGCAGCACAGCCAGTTTCTAGGCAACCTAACAAGAGCACCTGGCCTGTAGTAGGCTGCTTGATTGACTACACTGCCTGATTGGTTGGAAGAGTCAGCAGACTGGCTCTTATGCCCAGCAGCAGCAGCAGTTCAGTGGCTGCTCAAAGCATTTCCCCATGGCTGCAATAGCTCCTGCTTGTTATCAACCTTGTTCCAGCTCCGCTTCTGTCTTGCCTCACTTCAGGTAACCTCGTTTTGCTCCTCAGCTCTGATTCCTGACCTCTGATTTTGACCCTGACGCTTAGCTCTTGCCTCTGGCCTCTGACTCTGGTTCTGAACTGAGCTTCAAATCCTGACTCCGGCTCTGACCCTTGGCTCTGGCATTTGACTCCTGTTGTGACCCTGTGCTCTGATTCCTGGTTACTGACTCCTGTTCTAACCACTAGGCTTGACTCCAACTCAAATGTCTATGCATGATCACCCATGTCCCGGTCATATCACAACCACCAACTCCCTAAAGTCCTCCTCAGCCTTACCCTATAATTTTTGCCACCTTATCTTTGGTATTACCCTCTCTGATTTTCTCTGTACCTTAATTCTAAGAAACAGATCTAAGATGAGTGGACTATGTTGACCAGTAAGACTCTCTCTCACAATCACCGTGCAGTCTTTTATATCTTTTTTTTTTTTTCAGGAAACAAGGAAGTAGTCCATCTGTAGTCTAGTTCTTCCACTCTTGTATGTAATAACATGGCAGATTGGCTAATATATAAATTAATATTAGGTGATGGTACTCAGATGACTAGCACTCCAATTACCAAGCACTTCAAAGTATGCCCTCTCTTACAGATGCACTTATTTCAGTGTTCAGCTCACAGTCAACTAGTAAGAGGCATCCTAATTCGTCATATGGAGTGGAAAATTTTAATGGATTCTGTTTCCCATGCTGGTGAGGATACTGCTAAAATAAACCTGCCTTTGTATGGTGTCCTTTAGTAGTGTAAAAGGTTGGATACAGGATGACATGCAATCAACCACCCACATTTTTGCTTGGTCCAAATTCGACATGAACAGCTAGAAACATGACTGTGGGACTGAGAGGCAGGAATTCCAAACCCAGCTCTGCGGCTAACTTGCGGTGTGGCTTTAGGTAAGCCACTTAACTTTGGGTCTCAGGTTCCTCATTTTTAAAATAGGTAAGTATTGTTATCCTTAGCACAGGAACAATCTGTTAATTTTACTCTCCCCAATTTTAAAAACATTAAAGCCTCTAAATGCGTATTCAGTTTTATACACAATCATTTGTTTCCATCAAGAGCAGAATTTATGTTCCCAGAAAACATGGATTTGCAAAGGCACCTTGAGGAGTTCCCCTTCAGCACCTTTGACAGTTTCACACTTTATCATCCAACCTCGACTTTATTTAAAGGGATCAATCCACTTTCTCTAAACAATTGTATAAAAGGTTCATTTTAGCAGACAATAAACTAGATCCTCTCTCCACTTGGACAACAGGAATTCAGTAGTAGAACTGGATGAATAACTGCTTGCAAACCAAATAACCAGTTCTGGGGAGAAAAAACGGTTTGGGTCCAACCAAAACCAAATTTTTAATTTCTTTTTTACAAATTGAGAAAAATGTGAAAAAGTTTGTTTCAGGTCAAACAAAATGTGTTTTGATTTCAGGCATTTTTAACCTGAAACCACATTTTTTTCAGAATAAATTTTTTGTCTACACAATTTCATCCAGTTCTGTTCAGGAGTGTTATTCCTTCTACCTATGAAAAAGATGAGAACATAACGGTTTGGTGCCTAATGTCTCAAAGGTGATGTCTGTAGTAAACTAGAACTGGACTATAAAAAGGTTGAAGTGTGGGGGGAAACAGATATTCAATTTGACAGTAAAGATAAGGAATCGTGGGGGTGGAGGCTGCTTATTGTGGTTATTTTACTTTTTTTGTTTGATCACTATGTGACTGATCACAGTACATTGTGTGCTGTGATGCTGCCTTGTCATAGTAGTACTTGAGTGACTGAGAGAGAAGAGGGAATAGCTAATACTGTTACACTTGGCACTTTTAGCATTGGATATAAGTAACTGACACAAATATTTTGGCAGGGAGTCAAATGTTTTCTCAGTTAAGTGTTCACGTGTTTAGTGCATAGCAGAATGTAATGCATCTGGTTGATTAAAAGGTATCTCTTTCTAAGAATGAAGGCAGGTATGTATGTATGTTCAGTTGGTGAAGTTCTAGCAAATCACTTTATTGTCTTTCCCAGCTGAAATAACAGCAGAGGAATGCAAAGCAAATGTTTACAATGGGTGAACTTTCTCTACTAGTTCATGAAGTGAGCACAAACAGTGGGAGATTGGCCTATTTCCAGAAAAGAGGACTTAGGTTTCCTGTGTTATCCTAACTCCATTTGTTCTAAAGGTTTTTCTTTGAGCTGAAGGAACTGGGAAGGTGCATCCGGTAAAGAAACTTGTATTTGAAATGTGAACCAATCTCCCAGTTTACCAGTCTCTTGAACCCAGGTGAACTCCACTAAAGCCAATTAAGCACTGGGATGCGTAAGTGTGGGGCTTAGAGGCATTTTGGAGAGATGGTATGAAATGTTCAGTTCATTGTGGTTGTGGAACTAGTTTGTAGATGTAGATGAGCCCTCAGTACATTCCTTTCTTCTCTTTCTGAAAGCTCCTGGGGATGCATCGTCTCCTCTCTTTCTTATCGTCATCTCTTTGATAGTCAAACAATTAATTTGGCTCGGGAGCTCAATTCATGCTTCCCTTTCTTTTCTGCTTCTCTCCATGGTAAAGAATGAGTCAAAGCCAAGGCTTTGTCATACGGTATTTCTTTGAGTGAATGAAAAGAATAATCAAAATGCGTTGCATTTCCGTAATGCCTTCTATTTGAGGATTTCAAAGTGTTTTATAGATCTTGTGGCTTTAGCTTCACAACATACCTCTTACACTGGTACGTATTTTTCCAGAGTTATAGACAGGCATCAGAGTAGCCATTTGACTTGCCATATGCCAAGTCAGTGGGGGCACTAGACTAGTGTGGTCTTTCTCCCCATCTATACTAGGACTCTGTCAGTAAGTCAGAGTTTTCTCTTTATGAGCCGTATTACAAAACAACTAAGCAATAAGTGGTGTCTCAAACATAACTTGGCCTGACCTGTACAGACTGCAGCTCTGTATGGCTTTCAGTTTTTGTCAGTGATTGTTACAAGCCAGGGTGAACTTTTGTGCTGTGAGGCACAATTTGTTGGAAGGAAATAAAACATATGGATTTAAATGACTTAAGCCCTGTGTTACTGGAAACTCCACAACCTCTCCAAATTCCAGGGCCTTACTACACTAACTTGTTCTATGATCTGCCTAGAAAGCTAGCATAGATATCATAGTTCACAAGCCAACCGTTGCTGAGAGCCCTCATTAAGAGAATGGTAAATTGGGCTTGTCGTACTGAATCTGATTAGCTGAATTGCCTTTGAAAAGCAGCAGACGTCAGATTATACTGGTACATTGTGAAGGCTTTTGCAGACCAATGCTGTTTCAAAATAAAAATATAATCCTCTTGAGTATAGAGATAAAATCAAACCAGCCAAGTCGAACATCCTTTAGATTTAACACATTTATTTGTTTTGTGTTTAATTGACTATTAAATCCTGCAGTGTTTTTTTACACCCCTTCCTCTCCCCAAGTCTTCTCTTAAATTACAAAATGAAACTAATAGCTTGTCCTCCAGAGGGTATATGAAGTCATCTAAAAATGCAAGGAAATAAATGACTTCCAGAGAGAGAGCTTATCAGTTATGCATGATTCCAGTTCTGGTGTCATTCACATAGCTAGCTCTGCTGTCTGGGCCATTTCATGATTTTATTGAAATCATGAGCAAAGATCTCACTGATTTGAATGGAATCCGGGTATGGCCCTGGAACAGTGGCTTGAGGCTAACCAACCCTGATTACTTAAGAGATACACATGAGTGAGATTAATTGTTTTTCCCTGTAAAAGGTGTCAGGAAGTTGTGGGGAGGGGAGATCAGGAAATTGCAGTTAGTGTGAAAGGCCTCTTCAGTGAAGACCTTGATACCAGGGGAGTTTGGGAACAGAGCCCAAGGAACAGAAGGGCCAGTTGGGGAGACCCTGATTGGGTTTGGGCCTGGAAGCTGAAGCCAGGCAGAACTCCAGCTAGGGAGAGCAGGGAGGACAGGCTGTGAGAACAGTTTGGGACAGAAAAAGAGCTCTGGTGATGAGAGAGGACATGAGCTAAGTATGAACTTCTGTGTAGTGATGGACTTTATTTTGGGACCCCGAGGATTGTTTAGACCAGTTTCTGTTATTAAACCAAACCCAAATTGGTGGGGGGTTAACCCAGAAGTCTGTGTGCAGTTCTCAAGGGGCCCTAAAGTGGGGGAGAAACAGAGGTGGGGTGCTGCAGAGTGACATCTGGCCACAAAGGGGACCTCAGGAAGTCATTGCCCTGTGTCGGGCCCATAGGAACATCTGACTGAGAACCTGAATGTTTAGATTGGGAGCCTGCTATTGAAATTGATGTGGCTCCCTGCAGTATTTTGACAGGGTGACTACTCAGAGGGAGCTGCTGTTCATATTGTCTTATGCAAATTTGTTCCAGGGAATAATGAGGCTAATAGTCCTAAAAACTGCCTTTCCATTTCATTACTGTTGAGTTCCTCTCTGAGCTGGCTTTGAGTACCACTTGCTGATGACATCAAAGGAAGAGTCTTAAATGTATTTTGTACTAGAGCTGGTCAGAAAAATTCCAACAAAACATTGTTTTCCCAGAGTTTGGTGGTGACGGAGTATTTCATGGTGACAGATGGATTTTGCTGAAGTACAGATAGAACCCAGGCAGGTGCCTGATTTTTCTGCCAGCTTGCCTGTCTGGCCCCTTGGTTAACCCAAGCTTCCCTGGCCCCAAAGCAGCCAGCCTTGTGGGCAGCCCCAGGGTTTCTAGGGTCTATTCCCTTTCATGGAGAACTTCAAATATTTTAGTTTTTGTTCCGAGTTAGAATGAAACCACACTTAGAAATATTGAAATCCTCCGTGAAACAGAATTACCTGGCTCAGCACAGCTGTATTCTGCAGAAAGCAGCAAAAGAAATCTCCATTTTCAAACTAAAGAGGTAAGGTCACCGGGGGGAGAAATGTAACTTTACAAGATGGCCAGTTCAATTAAAAAGCGTATGAAAAATGAAATGCCTGATTGTGAGCACTGATGCTTTTGGCTTCCTGAATGTAAAAAGTAGAATCAAATAATAAGAGATTAACTGCTGCTTAGAGAGACCCTTTGGAATCTAGACTAATCTTTTTTTTTTTTTTTTTTTTGTCAAGCTAGTGGTGGATGTCCTCATCAGCCACTTCATTAGGATTTAAACCTTCTATTCCATAATCTCAGGTGTGTGTGTGTGTGTGTGTGTGTGTGTGTGTGTGTGTGTGTGTTTTAAGGCATTTAAAGCCATTTCAGCAAAGCATTTACACATGTGCTTCAATCTCATTGGAATCAATGGGATTTTTATGCACATGCTTAGTGTTAAGAATGTGCTAGAGGTCCTGATTCAACAAAGCGTCCCTATTCAGGACTGCACTTCAGCACATGCTTAACTTTAAACATGAGCCTGAATCCCATTGACTTCAATATGATTTAAGCATATTCTTATTTTTCAGCATACGGATAAGTGTTGTCCTTAATAAGGATGGATTTAAGCACATGCTTAAATGCCTTCTGGAATTGGGGCCCAAGGCAGAGACCCTGCAAAAACTTTAAACACATGCTGAACTTTGCATATCGTCAGTAGTACTTTTGAAACCAATGGTACTACTCAAATGCGTAAAGATAAGCATGTGGCTAAGTCTTTGCAGCATGGGGACCTTTTGCCGGTGAGGGCAGGGTGCTGAACTGGGGCCTGTACTATATAAGGAAAAGCATATGCCATAATAGACAGATGAAACAAACCGATATCCATGAAAGATAACAGGCAGCAATCGCCAGTAAATTCACACTGGTAGTTTAACGGTTCTCATTGCAATGTTCTGATGCAGATTATCCTTCATTGTCTACAGTTCAGTTGCCTACAAGCATGCTAATAAATGAAGCTGAAGGTTGTCTGGGTTTCACTGTAGCTTCTATAAGTAGCTCTGTATCCTTTGCTGAAGTGACAGTTTATGGAACTCATTACAGAATCACAGCAGAGATAGCTATACCTGTTACAGCACTAGGGGTTTATTTTTCCTTTTCTTTAGCTGTGGAAGAACATCACTGTCACAAGTCTGTAATAAGAGCCAAATCCTCAGTTGGTGTAAACTGACATAGTTCAAAGTGGCCAAGTTGGCTTATACTAGTGGAGGATCTGGCCCTACATGTTGGCACTAATCCTTTTCTATGATGATACAAGTCCTATACTAGAATTACTATCTTGCCTATAAAGGACAACTGAGAAATGGGGAGCGCAAGAAAAAAAGGGGCTGATGTCAGATGCAAAAAGGGATTGTTATGAAAAACCTGGAAAAGGAACATATGTGGATTTCTGCAACACTACGGCAGCAGCAACTGGGCATGGAGAGGTCATAGGTGATGTATCTTCATGATTCATTTAACCTCTACAAAAAATGTAAGTGCTTCATCCAAGTCCTGGTTAATTCTACAAATGTCTGCTGCACGAGTGTAAGGGCTTTCAGTACCATGATCACAAATGCCCATTTAAACTTTGGATCAGCATCCCCTATTCTAGAAGTAACTTTGTATTACAAAGCTTTATTCTTTTTCCTGGCTACTCATAAGTGGCTTCTGAAACAATGCAATTTCCTGTGTCCATATACAGTTACCAATGCAGGATGGAAGTACATTTGCATCCATGCTTGAAATCAAGGCACACAGCTTCCACTAACAATGATGGGAAATGCAAGTCTGACTCTCTCTGCAGTGTGAATGTCCATATTATCTATAGGTCTGATCCAAGACCCATTGACATCACTGGGAGTCTCTCTATTGACCCCAATGGGCTTGACCTCACTGGGGTGCATGTATGCTGTTCCAAGAAGGAAGACAACTCAGTGCACTATGAAACTGCATCAAGAAGCTAAGAAAGTCAAATTTGTTTCTCTCAGAAGCCCAACTTATGATTACAAGAATTACCGAACTGATATCATTCCCCTTTATGTAGCTGTATTATCTGCAAATGACCATCAGTGTAGGCAAAGAGTAAAGGTATGTGAACGGGTTACATAGAAGGCAAATATGGAAATCTTCGTTTTGCTGGTTTCTACAGTACAAAAAAAATTCAGAGACTTCCACCACCGTTTCATAATGTCTACACTCAAATTGACTTTCAAGCAGGGAAAGCTGCCTCTTGCATTGAGGGAATGAGTACGTGCATCATGGCACAGGGGGGAGCTGAAGGATAATGGGCAAAGTTAATTTCACTCACTGTAATGTGTCTCTGAACCTAATCTCACTGAGTCACAGTTGGCGCTCTCTCTCTCTCAGAAGTGAAAAGAAACTTGCATGGATAACAGGAGTATAATCTCTGAGGAATATATGTTACCTTAACGTGTGAATGAGGCACAATTTGCCCAAATTAGGATTATATCCTGTTTGTTTGTTTTTAAAACCTCTACTTGATTCACTGCTCTGTTACTACCATTGTACATGTATGTAGGTTCATGTACATTAATGGAGTTACTCTGATGTAAAACTGGAGTAACACAATGGTGAATTAGGTCTGACTTTTTTATTGTTAATTTGCTGGTCAGAAGCAGAGGGAAAGGTAGCGAGAGATGCTAGTTTTTTTTTCTTCTTGTTTTGAAGAAATCTTCCACTAACTACCTCAAATACCCAGAACACACAAATCAGAGAAAAAGAACATCCTGGAGATGATTCAGTAAAGGCACTCAAGAGAAAACTTCTAACCACATCTCTCAATTGCAAATATTCAAATTCTGATCCACACTGAGGTTATAGAGCAAGATGTGTTGCAGCAGGGAGCTTAGTAAATGTAGGAACTTCCTGGTTAGGGAGTTTTTTTAGTTGCTGCTTAAAAACTTTGTGTTTATGACCTCACGCTAAACTCACGCATACTAGGAAATTGATTGATTGTGGCAATATTGATCAGAGATGGAGCTCTGCTGCTGAATTGGCACTGAAAATTGTTTAAATCATAGAATCATAGAATATCAGGGTTGGAAGGGACCTCAGGAGGTCATCTAGTCCAACCCCCTGCTCGTAGCAGGACCAATCCCCAACTAAATCATCCCAACCAGGGCTTTGTCAAGTCTGACTTTAAACTTCTAAGGAAGGAGATTCCACCACCTCCCTAGGTAACCCATTCCAATGCTTCACCACCCTCCTAGTGAAAAAGTTTTCCCTAATATCCAAACTAGACCTTCGCCACTGCAACTTGAGACCATTACTCCTTGTTGTGTCATCTGGTACCACTGAGAACAGTCTAGATCCATCCTCTTTGGAACCCCCTTTCAGGTAGTTGAAAGCAACTATCAAGTCCCCCCTCATTCTTCTCTTCTGCAGACTAAATAATCCCAGTTCCCTCAGCCTCTCCTCATAAATCATGTGCTCCAGCCCCCTAATCATTTTTGTTGCCCTCTGCTGGACTCTTGTATCTGGGATTAAACTGTCCTGAACAGTGTGATCAAGATTTGAAGTCTTGGTGTGGCTGCCACACGTGGGTATCCAATATACAGTATACTTAGTGTGTGTACTTTTTCATTGGATGTTTTCTCTCTGACTTGCTCTGCTCCTTCTCCCCACCCCCCTCTGGTTTTTCTTCAGCCAATTGCAAACCCAAGAATGTTTTGAATCCCAGATGCGCTTTCTGAATCTGTGTGAATTGGTCAAAATTTAAGCAGCTCAAATTTTCCCTTCCCCTAGTGTAATGGAATTTGGTTTTAGTAATTGCTGCTTATAGGTCCAAATCCTGAGAGTCTTAGGCTATGTCTACACTACTGTAGACCTACGCTATGCAACTCCAGCTATGTGAATAACGTAGCTTAGGTCGAGTTACCATGGGGTCTACACTGCAGGGGGTCGACGGGAGAAAATCTCCCATCAACTTACTTTACTCTTCTCGTCAGGGTAGAGTACAGGGGTCGACTGGAAAGCGATCTGCTGTCGATTTGGTGGGTCTTTACTAGACCGGCTAAATCGACCGCCGGTGGATTGATCTCAGAGCATCGATCCTGGCTGTAGTGTAGACCGGCTCTTAGCCCAGGTTTTACTCATGGAGTTTGTTCCATTCAGGTTCATACACTGTCCCCATCACCACAATATCCGAGTGCCTTCTGGTCATGCATTAAACTTTTGGCTCTGGTTTCTATTGTTGGGCAAATAAATTCTGGTCATTCTGCTAAACTGATCAAAAACCATTTTCCAAACTCTATTTCCATCTATCACCAATATGCTTGTCCTTTGCTTATGCTGACTATCCGGACATTCAAATATAGGGATCAGGCCGGAAGCAATTTTTTGCCTTTCTCTGGTTTTCAAGGTGGGAATGAACATCACACCTTTGAGGCCCATTCTGCTGCAGATTAATAATGATACAGACAATGGGAGTACTGGAGATGATTATAAACTGACTGACCTGCCTTGACATTAAAATGCCTATTAGAACTTGCTCTGCCTTATCTATTTACCCAGCCTATTTTTGTGAGGGGCATTGTTTGATGGGTTTGGATTAGGGATTTTTTGATACGTTAGTGTGACGTTCTAGGGTGCAATCCAGACCACTAATTGTGTCACTGCCTCCCTGTAACCCTGGATGCTTTAAATGCTCTGCTGCGGCTCACAGCCCAGACACCAACAGCCAGCAGACAAGCATGCAGTCCAATGTGTCTCTGTGCCTTGCAGCTCTGGTTCAGCACTCTGACCCCAACAGCCTGCCTACAACACAGCAGCCCCGCTCTAGTGTCTGTCACCCAGATACCTTATACAGGGGTGACACCAAACACACTCCAGTCCCAGATTCTCCAAAACAATCTGCCCTGAAGTGTCCAGCCCTCGCCTCGGAGATTTAGAGAAGTTATTAATTTCACTGTTCCCTTTAAATAAAGGGTACATCATCAGTTTACCATCTTACTGGCATTAACAAACTTTGATTGTGTTAATCAAAGCACTGCACTGGTTTATAGAAAAAGTAACACAAGTTTATTTAACAAAAGTCATAGGTTAAGTGATACCAAGTAGAAGAAATAAGGGTTAGAAAGGATAGGAAACAAAAGTAGGAATACCCTTCTAAGACTAAAACTTAATCTCAGCCAGTAACAATCTTTACCTATGCAGGTTTCTCACCAGTAATCCAGAGACTTCAGCCTTGGCTGAAGGACCCATCTTTCTGAAACCTCAAGAGCTTTGGCCTCTTTAGTCCCTCAAATGATGGATAATGTAGAAGTTCTCTGCCGCTCCCTCAAAGTTCATTGACCCCTATTTCAAGAGGCTAGAAGGCTTCTTGGGGATGCAGTCTTCATCCCCCATCGAGATTAAGTGGTCCTCTTTCCCCACTTGTTCCTCTGATGGCTGTGTTTACCTTGCATGTAAATATGCTTTCGTTGTCTCTGCCTGATGACCAGCCCAGTCAGACGAGCAAATACAGTTTTTTGTGATGTGGAAATGCTGACTCCCCAACTATCTTGTGAATTTTGATGGTTCTCTTTACCGTATATGTAAATGGCAATCCCCGTGTTGCTGGTCAGCCATGCTTCATTAGTATACAAGACAGGGGAAGACCTGTTTTCAAATACAGGCTTTAAAATATCGTATCAGAGAACAGTCATAATTCCACACATAGTATAAAACATAAATGTCACAATGATATTAATCACCAGTGTGTCATTAGAATTCCAATGATGATGTCTTTTAGATATTGAACATGACACCAATGAGTTGGGGTACACTGGTCAGGCCAGCTGATACCAGGGAGCCCCTTCCCCTTGGGTGCTGTTAGTGTAACAGTTTAGTTATCATTTTAAAGAGTTGGTGGTGGTTTTGTTTTTTAAGTAAACCTAATTGTTGATGGCGAGGAGACTATTCATTGTTCTGCTATGGGGAGTTGATAAGTCTGTTTGTTTGATGTATTGTCAAAGGTGTTGGATGGCTGGCCTATTAACATTTATTTAGATTTTTATAAATGATATATTTAACCTGTATTTAATACATTGGTGTCCTTGGATTGATTTGGGTAACCTCCAGTTTGGCTAACTGTCTGACCAATCACAATATTCCAGATTCATAAAAGATTTGACATCTCTAATCAATTGTCCTTTGAAGCAAAATCTTCCAAATGCAAGGAGAATTGGCAAAAGGTGCTGCTGATGTAAAGTAATTTTTTGTTAATAACTTTTGGTATTTGTTGGTCAGAGGAGGCGAAAATGAACAGTTCTCATTTAAAAATCACGTTCTATAAAGCTGGATGAAAAAATAAAACGAATGTTGCAGAAATGTTAACAAAAATTTTGTTTTGCTAATTAACTGAAATTCAAAATTTTAATGGAAAATGTCATGAAATTTTCAACCTGCTTTAGTTATTTTAAGGAAGTGTTGTGTGGATTCAGTTTGCCAAGTTCAACCTGTTCCCTGTGCCTTTCGTAATTTTCCCCTTTTTGGCAATGCACATAGATTGCATGCTGTGATTTCAATAGAAGAAAGCCACATCTGAATTTTTTTTTTTTTGAAAGAGACCTTTCTGCAGATGGCAGCTGTCTTCTGACCTGAGCCCTTGCTTTAAATAGTGATTTGTCCCTCTTATATTTTTGTCAGTATATTAGGGGATGAAGTAAGAATCTGAATAGGAGTCAGTGAGACTATTAGTCTGCTAATATTTTTTTTAAAAAGCACTGAAATATACTGGTATATAATGAGCTCAGATTAAACTAATTGAGGAATGTGAGATGAAACACTAATGCAAACTATTTCGGACATTGACATTTGTCTTCTGAAACTCAGAGAAATCTTTGAAAATCCTTAAATCTTGTTAGATTGGTCATTTATGGCCACCTTTGTATTTAAGCTTCATGCATTTATTTTTAATTTTGATAGACAGAATGTACCTGTTGATCAGTGGAATATTTTATTTCTCACTCCTCTAGCTATGGGGTTAGGCCTTTTGTTCTAATATAATTTGAATTTCTGTATAAAAATCACTTCCTCATAGATGTCATTATCTCAAAAAATGGCAATGCTTGTTTGGATTACCTATAAACATCTTCCTTTTTGAACATACAGCATCTGTTTTTGCCTTTGGGAAAATGTTCACGAAGTAATTAACAGGGCTAGTCCTCAATTGGTATAAATCTGGTAGTTCCATTACTGATGTAAGCGGGGGAATGGTCCCGCTATTGTGGGGAACTTTCCTGGCTTCTGCACTACCCCAGTGAAGTGGGCTAGCGAAAGGATCTGAGTCCTCGCTCCCACTTCCTTTACCCAGAGGCCTCCCTGGCCGTGAGGACTCCCCTTGCACTCTCCTGTCTGGCAGAGTCCTCGTAACCCCAACAAGGCTGCGCCAGGATTCCTGGGGGGCTTGACCCCCAACCCTGCTGTGGTCACCTAGGACAGGGGCTAGGGTGTCCCCACACCGGGGTACTCTCTCTGCACTGGCACCTCCCTGACCCTGTTTTAAATTGTAAATTTCTTACAATTTAAAACAAATACAAGTTGTTTACTTAACAATTAATTTAAAAAAAGAATAAGGAAAAATGGGAAAGGTTAAAGGAAAACACATCTGTGGCAGGGAACATCACAAACAGTGTCTCTGGACATCAGGGCACTTCACAGTCTGTTCCTTGTAGGTCCCCGGTCTCCTTCTCAGGCCCTGGCTGTGCTGCAGGGATGCTGTGGGTGGGACACTTGCAATGGTGGTGGCCACACACCTCTGGGCTTTGGGTGGTGGGACCCTTCTTCCCAACGTCAGCCCCCCATCAGGTTAAGATCCCCCTCCCAAGGACCGTGCAAGGGCCCTTGGCTAGGGGTGTCGTTTTGCACTGAGCCCTTTGCCCAAGGTTCCCCCTTGGCTGGCCCCAGTTGCTCACCACACCTGGCTCTGTGGCTGCAGCTCTGCTCCCAGCACAGGATCTGCTCTCCCTGGGCTGTCTCTGGCTCTGTGGCTGCTTTTCTGGCCCCTCTGGATCTGACACGGCTCTGCTCTCCAGCTCAGCTTGGGCCCCTGCTTTCTCCTTAGCTCGGCCCCACTCTGTCTGACCCAGGCAATTCCAACTCACATGGAGGACTGGACCCACCCTGGCCTCTTGACTCCCTGATTAGCCTGCCCGCCCTGTCAATCAGGCTGACCTGGAGCATTGGCCTCTCCCCATTGTTCCTGGGGACTGTCAGTCTCAGGGTCCTGATTTCCCATCGACCCTTCCCCTTTTAGTGCTGATAGCTAGCCAACCAAAACACCCCCACTGAATGTTAGTAAGGGGGCAACAGTCCCCCTACACTGACATCAGATTAGTTTACACCAACTGAAAATCTGGCCTGATGGCACTCTATTTTAAAACGTTACATAGCGCTTTAAGTTCTTTGGGCTACTCATTCAAAGCCCATGCACAAGTTGCACCTTTGAGCAAGTTTGATACAAAAAGGACAGTATCAAGTAGTTTTGCAGCTAACTTTGATCTAGCATAAATCCACTGAGCCCAATGGTGAGTTCTGCTTAAAATCAATGGTACAATATAGCTCGTTATATAACCTGACTTGAAATATTTTTTGTATTCTTAACTGGCTTTGTTTTTAAATCTGGTGCGTCATTGCCAAGAAATTTAAACAAGGAAAGTAGCCTATGAGAATGACAAAGAACAAATCTGTGGTGTGTTCCTTACCCCACTAACAAATGTAGTTAGGGCTCTGCTAAATTCTGAAGATATCAGATTAGGAAACTTTTGTGAATGAAGCAACAGCACTAGGAAATTAGCACATGCAGTGCTCTTGGGAATGCTATGTTAAGAAATGTCTTAAAAAAACATAGTAGCATCCATGAAATTCATAATGATAGGCAGGGCAATGTTCCCATGATCAGGAGAACATGAACTTTGAAGACTTGTTTGGCTTTATCTTTGGCAATTAGGAACAACAGGGAATCCTTTGGGTACTAAAATAATCCTGATTAGCTTTGCAGAGGTAAATTTTTCTGTGCTTAATTATTTAAAGGGAGCTGTATAATGGGTTTCCTGGAAGCATGTGACCCACAAATCACTTCATCCATATCTGCATAATGCATGTGTCATCAATCTTATTTCATTTCAAGATCACTTAAAAAAAAAAAACTTGCCAATCTGCTCGTTGCTACTTCGCAGTGCAAACACACACAGCTTGCAGTGTCATTTGCCGTCTGTGCTTCATAGGAGCCAGCTGCAAATGTTCCCCACAATTAGCATTTTCTGTAAATTTCTATATTTGACTCAGATTTAAATGGAGTCTGTGACCTGCCTAGTTGGTAGCTGTTGCACATTAATGACCAGATCCGCACTGGGTGCAAGTTGGTGCAGCTCCACGGACGTCAGCGGGGCTATGCCTGCACCAGCTGAGACTCCGGGCACAAATGGAAGTCCAGTCATACAAATGGCCTCATAAACTGAATGTTTTATGACTCTTCATTTGAGCCAATATCTCTTTGTTTGGATATTTGGCCTCTAAACCAGATGCTTTTGTAGGAATTACATAGAAAGGGAAATTTTGCAAAAATGATACTGAACTTGGGGTCCATGTCATTTGCTTTCATAACCACTTTTAATAGGGATTGACCCAAAGGCTATTGAAGCCTGTTTGGATCAGGCCCTTAAAGACTGTAGTTTTTTTTTTTTTTTTAAGTGAAATGCATGCAGAAAATAATTAAACAAGACAAGTATCTGGGTATCAGAAAAATATACAGGGTCAGATTTTGGCCCAGCTATGCGGGGATATAAGGCGGTGGCCACCCCACACAAGGCAGAGCACATTAAATTAGGTTAGTTAACCTAATAAACTGCACCTGGGGGAGAGCCAGGGATTGAAAGGGTGGCTGTGATGGAGCCCTGCTGAGAGGGAACACGCAGGACTAGTATAAAGCCAGGAAGTGTCGCGAAGAACCCTATAGCTACTCTCTGGATGTTAGAGAGGGAAGGAAGGAAAGATGGAAGCTTGGGGGAGATGGAAGCCCTGAAGAAAGGGTTTAGCCAGATGGGCAGTAGAGCAGAAGCCTGAGAGAAATAGAGTAGGAGGTGGCAGCAAGGTGGGACATTGTAGACCAAGGCTACTGATCAGATGGTCCCTGAGCTGGAACCCGGAACAGAAGGTGGACCCAGGTTCCCTGGCAGCCACTGGGGATGTGGCACAGTCTGGGTAGTGAGGGAGAAGACTGCCATTTTGGGTGGAGAGACGTAGCTAACACCTTGAAGGGGAAAACACACATAGTGACCTGGCTGGAGGACCATGCCACAAAGAGGGAGCACAATGAGTCAGAGAGAGAGAGGGATGGCAGGGCATGTGAATGAGTGACACAAGGGGGCATTGAACTTGGAAGGAACTAATCCCCAGAGCAACCTAGTGGTGAGTGAACCCCATTACAGGAGGAATATGACCACCTCCATTCCCCTGCATTGCCACTCTAGGCTCAGGGTGGGGGTTGCATGCCCTATACTCCATCAGTTTAGGGGGGGGGGTGGAGGAGGGCAGGAAAAAGGTTTGGTTCCACCCACCCTACACACCAGTCAATGGCAGTAATCCAGTAGCAGATTATTTCTACTTGGAAGTCATGTGCGAGCAGGGAAGGAATTGTGATAGTATGAGTCACAGTTCCTTGCCTGGGCTTCTCTTGGGCACTAGACAATACCACAAGCATATTATTGTGGATTGATTGAATGTCTTTGGACAATAAGCATGGGACAAAATGGTTAAAACTCAGGTAGGATCTAATCTCTTGGCTAAGCCTGAGGCTATGAGAAAATGCTGCGTGTTAAAGGTTTCATCTCCACCATGTTCCAAAAGCTTATATCTCTGTGCAATACATTAATATTGTGGGCCCAGTGCTAATCTTGCACTGGCTTAAATCAGGAATAACCCTGTTTAATAGAAGGGAGTTACTCAGGTATGACTGAGTAGAAACACAAGGACTAGATCAGAACTGACCTCAGAGTAATACACCTGAACTCTGATAAAGCAACTCTCCTCAAACAGCATCAAAAATATATATATAAGACCTTCCTGACCTAAGCATACCCACTGAAGCCAGTATCTGTTCAACAATGCTGAGGTTCCCAGCCTGACTTGGTGGACTTTTTGGGTCAAAGACTTTAGGGAACTTCTTTCACTAGGGGCTATTTCATGCTCTTGGTTTTGAAGCAGAATGTCCCATTTAGTTCAGTAGGGCTATGCACTCAAAAATCAATGGTATAATATGGCCCTTGGATTTTGTGTTGATTTTCATACTATTTGATTCTGCTTCTTATGAAACGCAGCCTTTTATTGCATGTTTTTTTGTTTACTATATGTCATGGTTATCAAAGAGTATAGCATAAATTGGCCTAATCAGTACATCTGGAGCCCAATCCTGCACTGTTCTGGGCATTCTGGCCTTCTTCTAGCAAATGCACTCAAGCACGTGCTTAACTCATGGAACTACTCTTGCTTAAAGTTAAGGATGTACTTAAATACTCTCTCTTGAGAGAGGTCAGAATGCTTAGCACCTTGCAGGATCAAACTTCTAATAAAGGGGGAAAAAATCACAGTGCAGTAAACTTATTTAATGTACTGAGGTCCCATGTCTGTTTATAAAGCAACTTTTATAAAATACCATTAACTCTCTGCTGAGCCCCGATTATTTTAGCCAAATGCTATAAGATTTTCAATTATAAATCCAGCGTATTTTATGGACAATAATATGATTTGCAGTTATGCAAGTTGAGAGGGCAATTAATGCTTAGGATATAGTCTAATCACCACAAGGTCAGAGAGGAATTGATTTTCTCTTTTGCACTTACAGTGCTGTGCAACTGGTTAGGTGCATTATAGGGTTTTTTGGGCTTCCTCTGGGACATCACATATTGGTTAATGCCAGCGGCACAGTTCATGGACTAGTCATCTGTTCCAGTGTAGCACTGCTCTTCTTTCTTTCTTTCTTTCTTTCTTTCTTTCTTTCTTTCTTTCTTTCTTCAAAATTTTTTTTTGACTAATTGTTTGTTCACCTCATTTCAGAGATTTGTTTTTGAAAAAGTTAGCTTTTTGCAGAGGACTTTGCCCCTCATGTGGACCATGCCCTATTGCTTTTTTGCAAAACAAATACATCGATAATACATCATAGTGCCAAGAGGCTATGTTAGACAATTAGCCACTCAGCACATGCACTGTCTAATTGTTTTTCAAATTCTTTTCAAAGGGACTGAATAATTCCTGCATGAGCCACGGCTAATGTAGAATATCTTTTTTTTTTTTTTTAAATATATAGGGAATCTTGGGAGTGGGGAATCAGCTTTAGCAAAATCTTATAACCCTCTTTCCATTGAACAGGTTGAAACAGACGACAAAGACATTCAATATCAAAAAGCCAGAGATTTGGGGAATCTTCTACCTCCAGCTATTTTCTCTACCTTGTTTTTTTTCTCCTCCTTATTTTCAAGGGGATAGTATTTGGAGGAAATTGTACCTCTTCTCTTTGTTTCCTTCAGCTATGTTTTAATAGAAAGGATGCTTGTGCTGACAAGTTTGTGAACCCCGCTGTGGCCGGATTGTGTAAACCTTGCACACCTCCAAATTTCTCGCAAAGTCAATGGGGAGTCTCCATTGTGTGAGGATTGTGGCATGAGGCCCCTGGTTTGGTAAAGTCTGCTTTCTTTTATTGTGGCTTTGAAGTGCAAATCCTTTGTACTGGAGTCATCTTTGAAATGCTTAAAGCAAGTAGTGACTTGTGCATACGGAGCAAATACTGTCTGACTGGGTGTTGAGGATAGGCTTTTAGTTGTACTGAGGGGAGGAAGAAGTTAGTTTCCTAGACCTGGGACACTGTTTGTTTGTAGAAACTGCTTGACCCTGTTTTTTTTGTTTCCTTAGTTTCACTGTGTTTATCTTCCTTTTGCTTTGTCTCTTTCTTACTAGGTTGTGGGGAGAACAGTGGCTTCCTTTTCTGTTTAATTTGGAAGCAATGCTGACTCTGTCCTGATGAAACCTCTTTGTATTCTTAGACAGTGAGCCATTCCCATGGAGAAGGATTTGATGATTTGGGCCTTGACCCTGCCGTTGGATTTCTTTGGGCGTACCCTGGTGCCTGTGCAGGGCACCAGAGCTGTATTTTGTTCTGTAGCTTTCTTGTTGTTGTACATGTCAATCTTTTCACCTTGCATACATTTGTTTCCCTTATCATTGATTGGTTTTGCAGATTCTGTGTTTGCTCCAAGTTCTGCCCTAGTCATAAGCAGACTGAGCCTTTGCAGAGTCCTGTTAAACATTTCATTCCCTTATAAAATCTCTCTTAAAGAAACCTGAGGAAACCAGTAAAAAATTCTCAAGGGGGGGAGGGGGAGAGAGTGCTGCAGAAACCGTGAAAACATCTTATAACAATCTCAATAGACATGTTCATCTTCTGTTCTGCTGGATGTCATTCAAGAATACTAAAATTATTTATGGATTTAGTTTTCCTGGTTTTTTTTAAATGTAAAAAGATGCTCATGAATGAGGTCCATAAGTAATTTAGGATCACCATATCCTGAATAACAGTTATGGGGGAATCATAGAATATAAAGGTTAGAAGGGACCTCAGGAGGTCATCTAGTCCAACCCCCTGCTCAAAGCAGGACCAATCCCCAGACAGATTTTTGCCCCAGATCCCTAAGTGGCCCCCTCAAGGATTGAACTCACAACCCTGGGTTTAGCAGGCCAATGCTCAAACCACTGAGTTATCCCTCTCCCCTTGCATACTGAGGTACACATCAACATATGTAGCTGTGATAGCAATTTTGTTACAAACAGGGGAGTGACTCTCTTTTAGAAGATAAGGTACTTGCAGTGTCATGAAGGCTGCCCATCTAAACTCCTCTTTAGACTTCACTTGATTCCAGCAGGCATAATATTATTCTAGGGCCTGATCCTCAAAGAGAAAAGGTCCCATTGGCTTCAGAGGTCTTTGGATCCAGCCCCTAAAGCACAAGAGCTATCTTCTTCTACTGTCCTTTTTAGTTAGCATACATTGAGATCACTCTGTTTAACTGCACCTTCAGAATGAGTGCATGTCTGCCTTGGGAGACAATGAATGTACTGCAGGATCAAACCTACCATGTGCTGTCTACATTCCTTTATGATGATTGGGGGTGGCTGAACCAGACAAAACGAGATATGATTACAACTGTCCAAAGCAAACCAAACACTTTTGAGGTTAAAAGTTTGGGTTACTTAAATTGCCTCTACGCTTCTGTTTCAGCAGGACCTGTATAATAATTATAATGCTTAGCTCTTATATAGCACTCTTCATCAGTAGATCTTAAAGCACTTTACACAAGGAGGTCAGTGCCATTATCCCCATTTGGAAAATGAGACTCAGAGGTTAGTGACTTGCCTGTTAGTGGCGGATGGGAATAGAACCCAGGTCTCCTGAGTCCCAGTCCAGTGCTCTGTCCAATGAGAATCATTCTTGCATTATTAACTGATCTGACCAAAATCAAGAGGGAGTAGAAACCAATGTTCCCTCTAATATTTTCCATCCATGTGCAGAATGAATTTTGTTATGTGCACCAATATCGAGGTAATGTGTGGATGTGCACAAAACAAAACAAAAAACTAGATATAATATATATTTTTTAAAAGTTACCATAGGGATAATTACTCCAGTCAGGACAGGTTAGGCATTTTAGAACTCACTACTCAAAGAATTAAATTTAAGATAAGAGAGAGAGAAAAATTATGAAATGTATAGACCAGTCAAAAAACTAAAATGACAGCATGCTGAAAGAATAAAATTACAGAGAATATATATGCATTGCAGGAAGTATCAAGGAGTAACAACAACAGTTATACAAGTATGTGTTGGGAGGTGAGTGTGAAAGACTGTGTGTGTGTGTGTGTGTGTGTGTGTGTGAGAGAGAGAGAGAGAGATGCGCTGCCCCTTAAAGTAGATCAGCATTCACCAGTCTGAAGCATGCTTGTTCAGACACAGCAGCAGCCGCCAGCAAGCTCCATCCCACTCCTCAGCCCTGTCATGTCCCTGCCCCCCGATCCTTGGAGATGGAGTGGAGGGGAACATCCTGATATCAGTGCCCCCTCTCCCTCCTCCCGCTCTGCACAGCAAGCAGTAGGCTCCCGGGAGAGCTGGCCAGGGGCTCAAAGGCAGAGGGCAGGATCAGCATTGCAGTGGTGGGAGGGGCACCTGAAGGGCGCGGCACTTGATAGACTGCTGGGCGGCCACACAGCTGCGCACCTTAGAGGGAACTTAGGTAGAAACCTTATTCAGACTTGCAGTCTGACTACTTCTTTGATATGTCATTTTGGTTCCTGACCTGAACAGAGCCTTTTTTTTTTTTTTGTTATGCCCAAATATTTCTGCAAATGTCATGCTTCCACTATGGCTCATCAATAAACCACAACATCTGTGCTCTTTCCTATAACCACACATTCCAGAAATGTTTAGCAGTTCTGGGCTGGATGAAAAGAGAGCAACAGTATGGAATGACTGCTCTAGTGGTAGAACTCAACCACAGCGCTATGAAACTGTAATAGTTAGTGTTTGTTTGGATTTCTAGCTCTTTGACTTAAGGAATGGTCACAGAGGCCGAGAACTAGCAGATGGGAAAATAAGACCTCTTGGGTCATGCAGTCCATCTCCTTTCCATGGGAGGGTGATTCTCTGCATTGTAATTTTTTACCAATGTTTTGTTTAGTCTAATTTTAAATGTCTCAAGTGCTGGGCCTCCCACCACTTCATTTGGGAGGTTGTTACGTAATGTAATAGATCTAGTTACATTATTTAGTCCTGTATTTCCTGTATTTAGACAAATGTTTCCTTTTTCTCAATTTCATCCCATTCTGCCTACATATGAATTATTATTTGTATTGCAGATTTGTATTATTTTGCTTAGGACCCCATTGTGCTGGATGTTGTTCAAGCACAGAGCAGAGGGATGGTCCCTGCCCCACAGAACGTACAATCTAAGTACCCCCCTTACACCACCTCTCTCCCTTTTGTGTTTGCAGCCTTAATGCAATGGTGGAGTAACTAGCGCCTGCAATGACTGCTTGGTTGAAGATACTCGCTAACGAGATCTGGGTATGGCACAAATATAGCAGTGGTTTATTTAGGCAACTGACTTGTCAGGTAAGTCCTCGTGTGGATCTAATTACACTAATGTTCACTGTGAAGAGGGGGATGATAGTGAGATTTTGGGCTATTGTACTAGGTCTCGCTCTCCATCCATGGGGAAGGCCATGCAACTCTTCTGTTGAATGGAGCCCTGGGATAATCGCAGTCTGACTTTCATACAATGATTGGAAGAAAGAGAGGCGGGGGGGAAACAGGACCTTCCTGTTTCAGAGGGAGATTTTGAGCATGATCGTGTCAAGTGCTAAACTAAGAGGAAGTGCCAGAAAAAGTTTATAATAATCATAGATAAATGAGGAAGAACCTGTCAGAACACGCATGCACTTACAAACCACTTAATTCTAATCATGAGCATTTGCACTCTTTAGCTACCTGGAAAGGTGTTAATTTATTTTAAAGGTCTGGAATCTTGTTTTTTCAGCTGGCAGTTTCATGCTACCACAGTCAGATTAAATTGCATTTACTACTTTCTTGCAAATGGTATCTGCTATGTATAGAATTCTTTTATGGGGAGAGGCATCTGTTTTAAGTATCCTGTTTCATTAGCATGCGTTTGGCTTAAAGCGTGACCTTAATTATTAATATTTTAAATAGGGTCACTTTTTGCCCTTAGTTGCCTCTATCAACTCCCTTTGATGTAAACAGGAATTGTGCACAGGGTTTGAGAGCAGTATGTGGCGCAGTGAGCAGAATTTTGATTGGGGGCCTTATCCTTGACTTACTCCGTTCCTCTCCTCTCCTCGGTTAATTGCACCGTATTCCAACTATTATGTTGCAGTATTAGAAGAAGAAAATTGTCTCCATAGACAGCATGTTATCTACACCCACCCATGGAGGCATCTCATGAAATAACACGCTTTCTAAATGCACGTGATACCTTCATCAGGTACACTTCATTTACATTATTACATGTTAAAGGGGTCTGGGTTTAAGGCTGCTAACTGCAGGCCCAAATGGAATAAGTAAATTAAGTACATTGACTTTTTATTTGTTTGGTTGTAGAGCTGAACTCACCCCTAAATCAAAGATACACGAAGAAACACCATGTTAAGATGGAGTTTTGCCATTGATTTAGATGGGGCCAGGATTTCACCTATTATATCTAGCGGTGGCTGTAGGTGAACGTTAGTGGGTTAAGAAAAATGTACTGCAGTTGTTTCGTAATGCACAACATGCACACAAAATATTATAGATTTAATGATTTGCTGAATGAATGTAAAAGCTGGTTGCATAAAAGTTTTATTTTTAACTGATTAATACCATCTGTCACTAGGTTTTTACTGTGCTGCAATAAAAGTGTGTTTCAGATTCTCAGCAGTTCAGTCAAATAAAAAAGGCCCTGTTTCTTGCAGTGGCATTCCCCTTGCTCTGACATTTTCATCCCTTGAATGGGCTTTGTAGACGTTGCGTGCATGTGGTTGGACATGCATGAAATGTGAGTGAAGTGTTGCTAAAAGCCTCCTAAGGGAAGATTTTAAAATCGCTCAGGGAGAAATGTACATGTTAAAATTAGCTTGGTTATAGAGAATGGATAAATTCCAGCAGAGATGGTCTACTAAGTCTTTTTTCATGTCTAACTTCTATCTAACTTCTAATTCTCTGATCTTCGTACATTATGCAACAACATGGGTGGAAATGCATGTGGAAGTCGATGAATATTCATCACTTCCCTCCATAGTCTGGTTTCCTTCCTTAAACTTTTGGACCATGGCATAAATAAGATGTCAGTACCCTAAAGAAGTGTAGGGTGCTTCTCTGTCCAAAGTATGGATCCCACCTCCCCTCCCTGTACTAGTGCAAACTTACACCCCTTCCATCTTTTGGGGAATCTAGCCCACAGTGTTTAACAAACAAATGCCTGACCTGCCAAAATAGAGCAGACAGGGGGAATAAGGCAGACAGCTATATATAAAAGGGCTGGTCTACACTAACCCCCCCACTTCGGACTAAGGTACGCAAATTCAGCTACGTTAATAACGTAGCTGAATTCGAAGTACCTTAGTCCGACGTTACCGCGGTCCAGACGCGGCAGGAAGGCTCCCCCGTCGATGCTGCGTACTCCGCTCGCCGAGCTGGAGTACCAGCGTCGAAGGCGAGCACTTCCGGGATCGATCCGGGATCGATTTATCGCGTCTTAACCAGACGCGATAAATCGAACTCAGAAAATCGATTGCTTACATCCGGACCCGGATGTAAGTGAAGACGTACCCAAACTGAGCAATTTTATTAAGGGTCTCTCCTGATTTTGACACTTTTGTGTTCTACTCCCTGATCATCAAATGATATATGAGGCACACAAATATTAATGGGAGAATGCCCGAGTACCAAAAATAAGTTCTTACTGGCTTAGTTTTCTCTTGAATCAAAGAGGGGGATACAGAAAGAACATGCAAACTGCAACCGAACCATTGCCTTTGGCTCAGTTACTCACTATGAAATCTTATTGACTTTGCAGTACATAATTTAAAAAAAAAAACAAAAAAAAACAAAGCAACCCCCACCCCCATCTTCTCAGTGCATTCCAATAAGGCTGTATTAAGCTGCCATGTTGGTCTGTGTGGAAAACTTGAATTAGGACTGGGAATGGAGGATGTGTCTACGCTGCAGGCAGAACTACCGAAGCTCCACAAATGTGTGAAGCGAGGTTCATTGGGTAGCTCTACAGAACAAGTTGGAAGAGAGTGGGTTGGCTCCTCCCATAACCAATCTTCAGTTTCCTCTTCCTCATTCATTTCCCTTCATTCTCCTCTTCCATTCATTGCCCTGTATTTTCCTTCCTTCTTCTGTCCCCTTTTTTCTATTACTTTTCCATTCTTTGCTCCTGCCTTTATCACTGTCCTCTCTGCTTCAAACCTTTCTCCTTTTCCTTTCTCGCCTCTTTCACTCTACAGATGAGGCTTACCCCAAACTGAAGACCTAAAGAGCCCTGAACTGGAGCAAGTCTGGATCAAGATCTGAATTCTGTGATTCCTATGCTGTCTAACATTTATTCAGATGAATAAGAACATCTTAAATAAACAAAACATTTTGTTTCATTGATTCAAAGTCTGATGACTTTTTGGCTCCCTCTTGTTCCATCACCTTGTGGTGGTTGGCGAAAGCCCACCTGAGCCTGACCTACAGTCAACCCATAATAAAGCGAGTGTTTAATGGTTGAGAATATGATTCTGTTTTAATAAGTTTAAGACTGTGCTCTCATGCCCTGCCCCCTAGCATTTTAAACCCCTTCAATATTAGAGGAGGAAGGGAAAGTAAACGGAACAGTTACTCATCACTTCACTCCCCTCAGTATAGGCCAAGATCAGCCAGAGTAGCAATCTAAAGGATGAGGAATTTGCTAGAAGCAAATGCTCATGGCGACCAGCTCTCTCCCCCTACTCATGTCCTAGGTAAACTAAATGAGGAAGCTCCAGTCTCCTATCTTAGCTTTTGGTAAATAAATAACCAAAGCCTGCCAGGAGTCAAAAATAAGTGCCACTGCTATGAAATTTGTAGCTGGTTTCTACTGATCCTCTTGCGATTTCCCCGGTTTCCTGTTGTGTTAATAGTGCCCTAAGAAGCTGTTGTATAGTGTTGTGCTGTGCTCATAAATGGCTGAGTTCCATGGTTGGATCCTTGTTTGTAGCACTTGAGTGCTTTGGGATTCTTCAGGAGGAAAGGGTCAATATAGACCCATATAATAGTTATTATTACAGTAGTCCTACACAGAGCAACCAACCGCCTCCAACAGGACAAGTCGGTGAGGTATTCAGCTCCACGTGTATTAAACATTTTGTGATTTCCCCCCCCCCCTCCTACGCTGCTTTAAAGCATCATTTTGTTTCTCTGCATTTCTGCTCAGAGGCGGGCACAGCATGGTAGTCCTTCCTGAAGATACGTGTATGGAGGAGGACACACAAACAACATTACTCCGTCTTCCCAGGTAAGAGCACTTTCTAACTTATCTGATCCTCCAAAGAAAGATCCAATTTAGATTGAATTGTGGCAACCCAGGTTCTTGATTTATCAATAGGCCTCTGAATAAAGATTTGATTGCCCCTCATTTTGATTGGGTCTGGAATCTGTACAGCACACAGAGTGAACTCTATTACCAGAAATGCTCTGTCTCTCTAAATGCTGTATCTGGACTAGAAGGCATTGTTTGTGGCTTTATTTGATCACCTTAGATAAAGATGGATAACTTACCCCATGCAGTCATGTAGTCCAAATCAGTTAACTCATCTGCAAGTCTTGATCCCCGGAGGCTCATATCATCTGCATGTATTACTTTCTTGGGACTAGACTCAGATTTTTTTTTTTTAAATTGACTGTGCTGCAGTTTCCTGAAGCTCTCAATGCATAGGGGTGAAATCCTGTCCCCACTGAAGTCAATGGCAAAACTCCCATTGACTTCCGCAAGGTCAGGATGTTACCCATAAAGTTGCACTACTTTGATTGAGTGGAGGCCACGATCCTTTACAGACTTTCTTTTTGGCTATTGTATGCCTCTAGACTTGGTGAAGTCATCTCTTAGCAACAGTGGCAACATTAGCTCCTGGGGAAAAATGAGTGAGATCAGAAAGGGGTACAAACAATGGAGGGGTGGGAATGCCCCTTTTGGGTAGTATTGATGTTCTCTGTACTTATGTATATGGAAAATTCTACAGTATTGGCAATGTTTAGGTAGATGGCTTTGCCTGAACATGACTTATTCAAATATTTGTGAAATGCTGTCTTAATTTAATGCACTATATAAATATTTTCTGATACTCTTAATTGATTCTAGTGGCTATAACTCGTATAGGAGATTCTACACTCTGCAGGTGTCAGGTAAAATTTTCAAATTCTTCTAAGCGACTTAGGTGCCTAAGTCACTTTTGAAAGTAAGACTTGTGCCCAAGTGTCTTATGAGCTTGAAAATGTTACCCCTTGCCTTCATAGATTCAATGAAATTAGATGGAAAAGCCTGGATGGATGTCTTGTCCACCTCCCACCCCTGTGGTATGGTGCTGTTAGGATTCTGATCACTTTGCAAGCAGAGATAAGAGGAATGCAAGCCTTAGAGCCTGCCGTATGTGGAGCTGTATATTATTATTTGTATTGCGGTAGCCATGTTGCGTTAGGTACTATGCAAACATCAACAAAAGAGCATCCCTACCCTGAAGAGTTTACAATCTAATTATAAGACAGGAGGCAAGAGGTGGATGCAAGTAGCAGATGTGGAAAGTACAAGGTAACAATCTGACAACTATGATCAGCGGGATAGGCACTGGTCACAGCACATCTACTAACATCATAACTCTCCTTCTCCTTTATCTGTCAAATGTTTTGGGAAATCTAGATGGAAGAGGGGAGGGAACAAATGAGAAGGCTTGGAAAACAGAGTGATTAATTATTAAGGTGTCCAGATCTCTTTACTAGTGTCTCCCTTAAGCCACATTTATGTGAATAGAACAGGAGTACTTGTGGCACCTTATGCTCTAATAAATTCATTAGTCTCTAAGGTGCCACAAATACTCCTGTTCTTTTTGCGGATACAGACTAACACGGCTGCTACTCTGAAACCTGTCATTTATGTGAATGTTTTTGATCTTCAAGGTAAGCCTCATTGGATGTGTGTTCTTCATGTGAAAAGTCTCAATGGAACACACCCAAAGAATAGTGCCTTTCATGTGAAAAATTACCACTGCCGCTACCACTTCTCAGCCTGTTAATGTAAAATGGATCCGAATGTCACTACTGCCTTAAAAGAAGTTTATTTCCCCAAATATCTCCCCCTAAACATATTCAGCTAGATTTTCCAGATGGAGTAAATTAACATCGCTCCATTAAAATTATGTCAGTTTACACCAGCTGCAGATTGGCTGTCTGTTCAGACTATCAAAATCTTTTAACTAATTTATCTAAGAAAATGCATGGAGATGAGGGTGAGAAAAAGGAAAGGAGAGGGGAAGAAGGTCCTGTGAAAGGAGAGAAGTGTTAGACAAATCATCATCAACCATCTCCTTGACCCCAGGTAGCATCAGGTTAACAACCTGCATCTCAGCAGTAGTGGCATTTGTGATGTTTCACTCCATATTCTTTATGAAAATATGCTTATGATATGAATGACATAAATGAGATATACTCCATGCAAGATGGCTCATGTAAGATATCATTGGAAAAGTTATGATTTACTGAATGTGATTATCCAATTTGTATGCCAGTATCATTTCTGTATCTGAAGTTAGGAATACTGACTATGTATCTGTATTTCAAATGTGTTACTTTGGGTGTCTCCCCCAACTAGTCCGTCAGGTACAACAATGGAAAAGCCAGACAGGACTAATGGCCCATTAGCAAAGACAATGGACTGTGAAAGAGCTTAGTCTTCCTGTGGACGTTACAGACAGCCTACGAGTAATGGTTGCCACAGCCCTGAAGAGACATGGGCCTGAGTCACCTGGTACTGGACCCACCCCTTGGAATGCCAGTGTTCTTCTACTGGGAGACAAAGGGTTCCCGCCATACACAAGAGCTATATAAGACAGGGGAGTGATATCGTGGTTCTCCTTTGCCTCCCCACCCAAAGAGACACTGAAAAACACCTGAAAGCAAGAACTGAACTGGGGGGAGAAGGGTTGAACCCAGGCTGAGAGGGCGTCCAGTCTGTGAGTGGAAATACCTGAAGTCTCAAGCTGCAGGCCAGTGCAGCTGCCTTTAAAGACTTTCTGTAATCTACCTGTGACAATATTTAGGGTGAGAAATTACTATTGGTAACCTATTTCTTTAGTGAAACAAGCTTAGTACGCAGATTTTGTTTTATTTGCTTAGTAATCTTTGTTCTGTTTGCTATCTCTTTAAACACTTAAAATTCACCTTTTGTAGTTAATAAACTTATTTCTTGTTTATAATGTAACCCCATTTGTGCAATTCATAATTGGGGGGGGGGAGGAGGGGAAGAGACTGTGCATACCTTCCTCCACATTGAGGGAGGAGGGGGATTTCTTAATATACCTTTGGGTCTGCACTCCAAGGGAGGTGGACACCTGGGTGCTGGGGCAAGTTCCTTAAGCTGAGGCATCCCAGAGCTGATCTCAGTATCTGTGTCATTCTGCAGTTGGGTGTGCGCTGAAGGCGGCTTAATAGCCTGGCTCAGCAGGACAGGTAAAAAGGGTGCCCTAGCTGGCAGGACAGGTGATATCCCAGCTCATCAGGTGGCACCTTAAGGGGTCCAACCCGTCACAACATTCTCATCAGTGAAAGTTTGTCATCCAGGTCTGCTAGACCGTGAGGATCACTTCAAAAATGACTAAAAGGGTTTTCTAAATCCGCTTTGGAGGAACCTTTTAATGTTCCTTTTTCTCTATACATATTCCATCCTAGAATACAAAGAGTTGGATGGCTCCCAAATAGGCCACTGGAACACTTGGACAGTGGCCCAGATCTAATGGGCCAGATATTCAGCTGGTAGAAATGACTGTTGCTGCATTGGAGCATAAAGAGTTTATTCTGTTTGAATACAATGATTCTCAGTCCTGCTGGTTAAAATAATTTGGAGTTGGTCTAACTGGTCTGAGGTGAGATGAGATGATATACACTTTATATTACACAAGACATCAGCCAATATATGTCCATTACAATGATAAATGTTTCTAAGATACAGTAGAATATATTATATGCATATTTGTAATCCCTCTTCCTTTCCTCAAAGAAGGAATTTCCTAAATGTATATTTATCTTAATTTTCTGTCAAGAAATCCCTTGGTGAGCAGTCAGAATCTTCAGTACCTAGTATTTTTGTAACTAATAAATTTAGAGTGATACTAGTAAAACTGAACAAATGGAATTCCCTTTGCTGTACAGTATTCAATGGTAGTCTAGCTCCAAAACATGAATTCAGTGTTTCCTGACATGGGGCTATGGCTTCACTAGATATACATGAGGATCATATTCACTTGAATGTTCTTTTTTCCTTCTGCTTCACTGACTTGTCTCCTTGTAATCAACATCCTGCATAAGTCAAGGTTAAATAAATAGTTTAGGAATGTAGGACAAAAGAATTGCAATTATAGGTCAGACCAGTGGAATAGATAGTCTGATATCCTGTCTCGGACAGTGGTTGTTATGAGATGCTATAGAGGAAGGAGCAGGAAACCCCACCATCCGCAATTATGCACTAACCTGCCCATAGAGGAAGTTTTTTTCCTAACCATGTCAGTTAATAATGGTTGGCTTGATGCCTGAAGCATGAGGGTTTGTATCACTTCTAATTATTTTAATCCTATCTATTGCAATTGTTGTAATTTATGTTATCCAAAGGGTTTAAGAGTTATGTAGCCCTCATGCTGAGTTTTACCACATGTGCACTTTCTGGGAAAGTGTTTTCTTATTTTCTTTGTTTATAGCAATTGCTCTACCTTTTTGGTGTTGTCTTCAAAATCTTCAATCCCACATTGCATATAATAGGAGCTTTATAGCCAATGATGCACTGCTAGTATCTCAACAAGGGGCTCCCCTAAAATATCATCTTTAGACCTATAAATTTATGACTATCCCCAGTACTGAAAATGCACTGGGTCATCTTGCAAAGAGAAGGGTTGAGGGACTGTGGAACCTATTCATTTGTGTTCCCATTTAAACAATAAACCATCACCAAGGAAGGAGGAGGCAACACAAACCTGCTAAACTTCTATTAAGGGCACTTTATTGGAAATGTGTATAATTTGTTACTAAAAATAACTGGGTCTATTGGTAGAATAGCCTTATGTGCGATTTGAAGTAAATGTGTATCTTGTATGTGAGGGAGACCTGTGGCAGAGAAATCCAGAGATATCTTTCTCACTGAAAATATCTGATGTATTCAAAAGGCAACAAATTTGCTCTACAGAAGTTCTTTTATAAGCGACGGAAGAAGCCATCCTAGGAATGATGTAGTAGTAGTCAGAAAGGGTGTGACCATCATCAGAGACAGGGAAATCATCCCAACCCTCCCTTTAGATTCCTAGTGAAATTTTATCATGGGGCTTCCACCAGAACTCCCACCAATGTGCTGAGTAACTATAGACTTTTATACTGATTACATGCGGTGGTGACGCTAAACCTGGTGCAGAGAAGTTCTCACAAGGCCCAGGCACCACCAAGTCCCACTTATGGCCTCAAATAGGATTTAAGTGGCACATAAACTCTCTAAAAACAGGTAAATTGAGAGTAACTTGTTTACAAATGTATATTAAGAGGACTAGATTGTGCGGCTCTTCTGCATGCTCCTACTGATGATGGTCATGCTAAATACAGAAGTAAAAAACTCTAGCTCACTTTTTTCTAAAATAAACGTGTACATGAGGATATTGTGGCAGCTATGGAAATTATTACCAGTAATCCAGAGGAAAGCAATTGCTTTGTAATATTTGACCCATCATGCCCTAGCTCAGCTATAAGTAATGGGCTTGATTGGGCAATAATGGGCAGAAATCACTTGGTAAAAGTCTATGGCTTGTAATGAGGAGGAGGTCAGACTAGATGATCATAATGGTCTTTTCTGGCCTTAAAAATCTATGAATCCAGGATTATGGCAGCCACTGTGACTACTGGATTCTTGTGTTGAACAAACTGACATTAGGAGGAAGGCCAAGAAGCCCTTGAATAGCTGTTGAAATGTTGCTAAATGACCCCCTACACCTAACAGTCCTTTCAGACTTCTTGTAATGAGGAAAACAGTACACTTCTTTCATGAACTGAATTAATTTTGGAATTAAGACTCTGTTGAGTCAGATGCTCCTTGTCTTGATAAAAGTTCTTCTAATGTCCCACTGGAACAGTTAGCATCAAAGTTTTGTGTCTTGATTATGGACTTGATAAAGCATCCATTAATTTGAAGCACTGGATCTCTGTAGTTGAAGAACTGAAAAAGCCAAATGAAAAACAAATGCAGGCTAAGTGCAAACTTCAGATTTTGTACAGATCCCCTTAGGACTCAAAGCTTTCTGGGAGCAGCAGCGATGAGTGATTAAGTAGTATTCTGCCAGATGAGCCCCTAATGGCTTATTTAAAAAAGTTTGCAAATACCATCATTTGTCCATTGGGCTTGTATCCAGCTTGCACCTCAATACTGTGTGTCTCATTGCCTTAATTAGGTGTGAAAGAGAGCATTGGGACAGATTAACGCAGTAAAGAAGAGGTGGCGGGAGGCGGGAGAAAGGTGAAGGTGTTCTAATTTATACTAGTTTGTATGGCAACATATGGGCTGTTCTGCAGCCCAGAATAGCTGGACCACAAAGTAAACTGACTGCCCCTGCCCTCCCCGCAAAACCCCAACATATCTCCCACCCTGCGTCAGCATGTCCTTAAGCTGTGGGTAGCACAGGAGGGCAGAAGAAAGCTGCCTACATCAGTTCTATGTCACGGCTGCACTGGGGAAATTCCGCAATGGGTCATGGAATAGCATAAATAGGCCACAACAGGGACCAGAAGCTATTATTAGAAGCAGGGGTAGTAATAGAACAGTTACTACTACTTATTATTTGCCTTGAGGCATTGACCAAAGCCCCAGTCATGACTGGTGCTAAGAGCCTCAACACAATTCTCGTCTACCAAACGGAATGTGATGAGGCTGAGTTCTGAACTGGCAGTAAAACTGATCCAATGGAAATCTCGAGAGATGTTTTCCATAAGTTATAAAAGACAGATGCCATGTCGATGTGAGGGCGAAAACAAAGCCACGGGTCTATTGCCATTGAAGCCGTGAGCACGGGAACAGCTCTCACTTTTATTTTGCAATGCTGCAAAACGTCCCTCTACCACATATCTTGATCACTTCTTTCTTTTAATACAGCAAAAAAGATAAACGCTTTGAGGCAAGAGTGAATTAAATAGATAGTCGGGATGTCGGAAATCATTTTGGATAAAATAACCATCTGGAACCCCTTTGCCCAATAGAAACAGAAATGGAAAAGTAGGCTTTTGCAGTGGTATTTGGGCTTGTCTGAGTTAGCAGCCAATGCAAGAATAGCTTATTGCCTTAGAGAGCAATTGTCTGAATTGGAAGCAACTTAGACCCCCTTTCTAGATACATTTTTGATAAATATTGAGATGTATCAGAATGTCAGACCTCATGCTTCCTGTCCTCCGCCAGCTCACACATTCTCTCCTCTCCCCATTCATGTATGTCTTCTCTTATTTTATTACTGTTACCCCCACCCTAACATGTCAAGTCTATGTAATATTATTTGGGTTTGTATTGTCTGGTCTTGCAGCTTTGGGAAGTTAGAAAATTGCATAAATTTATTTATTTATGAAGCGTGTGGCACTGGAAACATATAACCTGTAAATTTACCTTTTTGTACTTTCCATTGTTTCTTTATGAAAATTAATAAAAATGAAAGGTAGAACTCTTCTGCCCACGTGAATTTTAACGAATCTCTGCATGTGCCAATTTTGGGAGGAGGAAAGGAAACAGAAATGCTAAAAAAGCTAATTTCTCAGGAGATCTTACACAGAAGTGAATTAACCTCTACTAGGAATCAAGCAATGTTTTAAGTTTTGCTTTCCCTCTTGTCTACCCCTGTATTTTTCAACTGTTTCAGGTTGGTGACCTCTTATTTGAAGTCAAATGTTCATGGCCCTCTTCCATTTACTGTAAAAGTAAAGAATAAGAGAGTAGAAATGTATCACTGATAACAATGCTAAGCCTATATTTGTGTGTGCATTTTGAAAGCCTGACAGAGAATACCTGATGTTGAAGGGTTAGGGTGTGAGGAGATGGGGGTCGGAAAGAGTGTGATTCTTTGCTTTAGATTGTAATAAAGTGCCTGAGTCATAATCAGTGATGAGCTCCCAAAATCCTAATAACCGGTTCCCTACTGGGTCCTTGGCGGCACTTGGGCGGCGGGGGGTGTCTTCACTCGCTCCGGATTTTCGGTGGCACTTTGGCGGCGGGTCCTTCAGACCTGGAGCGAGTGAAGGACCTGCCGCCGAACTGCCACTGAAGACCTGGTAGGGAACCATCCGGTGAGTACAAGCCCCACGCGCTTCATAAACCCCACCCCCATTGTCCTTTGTGATCCTTTTGGGGATCATGAACCACTGGTTGTGTGAGAGAGGCTGATCTAGCTGAAGCATTTTGTGTACGTTATGATGTGCTTTGGTACTGAAATAGTGCTTTATGTGCGTTCATTAATTGTCGCAGTGTCCCTGTGATGACAGATGGGGAAATCAAGACTAAAAGGCTAAAGCAGGGATTTTTTTCAAAGGGACCTTATGCAATTAGCTGTTCAAATCCCACTGGCTTGACTAAAGCCAGAAGATCCTGGTTTGGCATGGAACAAGAGAATTCTGGGAACTGTAGTCCTCTGAAGGATATCTGGGAGTTGTAGGCTGGGCTGCAATGCATGATGGGAGAGGAAGTAAGATATAAGAAAGCTTTCCTTAGTGTGGAAGGAGAGGAGTGGAGTACTTTCAGAAAGGGGAAAGGCCTATGTGAAGCTAAGATGTAGCTGGACCCTGGAGAGGTATAAAGTAAGAGAATGAAAAATGCAGTGATACAATATAGCACTGTTGTGAGTAGAGACAGACTGTAGGCACTGATCCCTGTTTAGGGTTGGGGCTTCCAGAAACAGTGGGAGGAAACCCCTTAATAAAGTGGGGAGATGAGGACAGGCCCTTATAGAAAGATTGGCTTGTTCTGGGTGGATTCATATTGATTTGGCTAGAGGATCAAATCATTCTACCAGTCTGGGGAAGACCAGCAGCAAGAGGGAAACTGAGGCACCAGCTGCAACCTGATGCTGGCACAAGGTGAGTTGCCTTACAGTACTATGTGATGGTAGTTAACTTCTGATCCTTCTTCAATAGGAAGAAAGGCTATTGTATAAAAATACACTTCAGGGAAAACTGCTGACTTGAAAACTCTATCACTTGTTGTAATCTTGTGTTGTAGCTCATTAGCTTTTCTATTGTATTGGCAAATTCCTTTTTCATTAATGCCGCATAAATATTATAGTGCAAAGCCCATCTGCTAAGAAAATATCTGTATCACTTTTTTGTGTGTGCATGTTTTAGAAAAAACCTAACAGATTTCTTCCTTTAGATGATATTCATTATAAGAGGCCTCATTTTATGACATACCATTTGTATTGGGACAGCGTCTCTTGACAGATCTGTGAAATTAACAGCTCTTTGACATTGGATTTTACTCTTTGTTCTATATATTAGTCAATTTCTTTCATTGCCACTTATGTCCTTTGAGGGAAGGAAATATGTTCGCATGAGATGGTATGGGGGCGGAGGGTTGTCACTGTCTTTCAGTGTCTATTAAAAGAGAGAATTTCAAGGAGTAGACCAACCAGACGTCAATGAGGGCTCCTGAACAACCAATTTTAGGGGGAAGACAGAGCTGTCAGAACTCTGACTTTTCTAATTCCTAAACAGCCATTAATTTGCTTGGCTGTGTGATCTACTGGGAGTAGAAATGACACTCCACTCACATGACCTCTGGTGTCAGTCATTATGGGAGCCATCTGCATTTATATTGTCAATGTGCAAACTTTCTTTACTTCCTGAAGCATGAAATCACCTTTCAGAAGTAAGAAATATAACCCCTGTTCTCGAGCGACGTAGCTGCTCTCTCTAAGGCTTCAGTGACACAGAGAAATCTTTAAACATTCTAGTCTGATTTAAGCAGCATCAAACAGTCTCATGGAATAGTGTCTGCTTTGCAAGTTTAATCACTTTTTAAAGAGAGATCTGTTAATGTTTTATATCTTTATACGGATTGATCCACCGCCATTGAAGTCAATGGCAGTTTTGTCCCTGGCTTCAGTAATAGCAGGTTAGGATCCATAGTGCCTTGTTATCATTTCCCTTTTAGCTCTGTGAAATGTGCAGCACTTGTACAATTGTAAGAAATTAGTCATGTATGTATTTGGCAAAATGTACCCATTCTTCCTCTCTCTCTATTGCAATACGTGTCCAAATCTTAACATGGTGATGTAACAGTGGGGAGAGCCAGTAGCTGACTGAGCACTCTGATTATTTACCTATTAACTAGCTCCACCAGGAAAGGCCTGGTGGAGGAGGGTACTTAATTGCCTAAGCAAACTGGGGGCTGATGAGCTAAGGTGCTAACTATCCCACCAGCTGGGGAGGCTAGTTAAAAGAACAGGAAGGAAGTATAAAGAGGGGGAAGGCTAGTAGAGGCCAGAGGAAGAAAGGTCTCAGTGCTAAAGAAAGGGCTGAGGATTAGGAGATGCTGTAACTGCTATGCAGGTGGTGGTGGTGGTGGTTTAGTGAAGGTAGTAAATGAAACTCTGAAGTCACAACCAACCAACCAAAAAAAGACATCAAAGACTGCTTGTTTGTGAGGAACTCCCAAGGTGGGAAAGGAGTCTTCTGTTACAGGTGTAAATCACTGTAGCTGCATTGATGGCAGTGGAGCTATGCCTACTTGTATAATTAAGGACCTGGCCGTATGCATCTTTTGCTTCTGATTAGGGAACAGTTGTTCACAAGGTTTATAATAGCCCCTTGATGCTTCTCCCACTCTTTTTCTGTATCGTCTCCCTTATTTGACCCTCTTTGTTCAGATGCCTTCATAAAACTAACTTTCTTCCAGCAGGCCTGCTCATGCTGAATAAAAATACCATTGCCCACCCTTTAAAATTTTTTTTTTTAAAAATTGCAGCTTTGGTGGGGGGTTGTCCAGTGTATTTTGTGCTAATTTATCCGTTCTCACCCTAGTTCTGCAATTGGATCAAACCAGGTGAATTTGTTGTGGTATCATTAAGTCAGCAGCATTCCATGTGGGTGCACAGATTTGATTGCAAGTTTATGCCTTAGATTGTAAACTCTACCTTGGGGCAGGGGCCATGTATTCCTTTGTCTCTGTATAGCATATGTTGTTTTGCTACTAATAATGGCAGCATTACTCTCCACTGTAAATGTCTGAATTTCCATAATGGCTCAAAAAATCCTCTGACCTTATGAGGAAATAGGTATTTTATTACCTTCTAAAATGAATTTAGCTTTGTAACTTAATTAACTTTAAAAATTAAAGGTTTAACCTTAACTGATATTGTTTAAAATACAAAGTATCTTTCTTTACCTTAAAATATGCCAGTTTGAAGCACAAGCTTAAACTTTATTAAAGTGTATCTTATGTAACTTTATATTGTTGTCTACTGACTACTTCTATCTATCTATATAAAGTCAAATTCTACATTCCAGCTACAGGTTTCCCCATATTTTCTAGTGAGAGACTGCATATCTTTTAAAATCAAATATGGGACCAAGAAAACACCTTTCATTTTTCATCTTTACAGAGAGGGTGGGAGAAAAGTCTGCTTCATTCTTTAAACTTTAAAATTGTGAACCATAATATGTTTCTGTGCAATTTTATTACAGGGCCCTGTTGTAAAAGCAACATGGTATAGAATGAGGTAAAACACCTCCTCAGGATTCATTAAACCCACTGAAATGGAGCCAGCAAATCAGCTCCAGTTCATAAGTTTCTGAGTTGGCTCAAACTTTCGGGCGAGCTACTGCTCTAGTTTCATTTAAAAACAAAAACATAGTATATAAGGGATGGTCAGGAAACGCTTGGCAGAAGTTTAGACTATTTAGATCTTTCCTCCCAGATAGGTGTGTGAGAGAGCAGGATCGGGGGCTGGTGTTAATCTGGGTGAGCCCTCTTCAGGCTGACCCATCTCTCAAGTCCATTCAATACAGCTACCCTACTGTATCAAACAAGGAGCCTCCAAAGCAAGCACTGAGCATAAGGAAATCTGTATATTGCTTAAAATGGAGCTTGTGGCTCTAAAAGCAGGAAACTGCTCTAGATCAGTTGAGCCTGTTGTGCTGAAGTGGGCTTGAGTTTTAAAATATGGTTACAGTCAGAAAAGTGGCTGCTTGAGTAAAGATACAGTTTTTACAATCTGCTTTCTCTGTGAGAGGTAGTCTGGCTTATGTTTCAGACAAAACCCATGTTCTTTCTATTCCGTTTAGCCCTGTAGAGACAGTGAGGCTCAGAATGAGCTGGCTGCTTCTTCCAGCTCACACATCCACAGAATTGTTAATTGAAGCCCAGAGGCTCCTCATTCTGTGTTACAAGGGCTGTCACAGCACAGCAATGAGTTAGAAACAAACCAGGCTGGTCTCCTTCACTGTCTCTGACCTGAGAACCACTCCCTTTCTTGTACTGTTAACACAGCACAGGCACATTGAATGGCCGCATTATAAATAGATATCTTCACAGGGAACAAAACTCCACAAACAATGCTTCTCCTCTTCAATCTTAGCCACCTTTCTGCCTGCATGAATTAGCCATGTGGGGACAAGGTGTCACAAGAGAACACAGACAATAGGCTCTGATTATTCCCTGCCACCACCACCGAGTCACTATAGAAGAGAGTCTGCAGCTACAGGTTCTGAGACTTCCATGAGCGGGGGCAGAGAGTTCAGCTGCAGCTAAGCAGTAGCCAAGGGTTGGGTCCCTGTGGTGTTTAAACAGGAAAAAGAAATGGAGAAGGGGCTCTTGGAGGGAAGGAGAATGGATTTTTTGTTTTGTTTTGTTTTTGTTTTTTTGCTCCAGTCAATGAGGGAGTGAGGCAGAAGCCTTTCAGAGCAAGTTTGAGTGAGAGGCTGGCAGACTGCTTCCTCTCGGCCAGAGGACTCCACTCTGCTTGAAGGGGCCTGCAGATAAGTCTGTTTGGTTTCTCATTTCTGTCTTTTTAGGAGGACTGACAGGAACCTGCCAGGGGTTTGGCACTAGGCTCTTTCAAAGACCCTGTCATAACTATAAAGGGAAGGGTAACAGCCCTCCTGTGTACAATACTATAAAATCCCTCCTGGCCAGAGACTCCAAAATCCTTTTACCTGTAAAGGGTTAAGAAGCTCAGGTAATCTGGCTGACACCTGAACCGAAGGACCCATAAGGGGACAAGATACTTTCAAATCTTGGTGGGGGGAAGGCTTTTGTTTGTGCTCTTTGTTTTGGTGGTTGTTTGCTCTTGGGACTAAGAGGGACCAGACATCAATCCATGCTCTCCAAATCTTTCTGAACAAGTCTCTCATATTTCAAACTTGTAAGTACAGCCAGGCAAGGCGTGATAGTTTTATCTTTGTTTTCTCAACTTGTAAATGTACCTTTTACTAGGGTGTTTACCTCTGTTTGCTGTAACTCTGAACCTAAGGCTAGAGGGGGTTTCTCTGGGCTCTTTAAGTTTGATTACCCTGTAAAGTTATTTTCCATCCTGATTTTACAGAGATGATTTTTACCTTTTTCTTTAATTAAAAGCCTTCTTTTTAAGAACCTGATTGATTTTTCCTTGTTTTTAGATCCAAGGGGGTTGGATCTTGATCCACCAGGAGTTGGTGGGAGAAAGGAGGGGGGATGGTTAATTTCTTCTTGTTTTAAGATCCAAGGGTTTGGATCTGTATTCACCAGGGAATGGTGAAGAGTCTCTCAAGGCTACCCAGGGAAGGGAATTAGCACATTGGGAGTGGTGGCAGCGGACCAGATCTAAGCTGGTAGTTAAGCTTAGAAGTTTTCATGCAGGCCCCCACATCTGTACCCTAAAGTTCAGAGTGGGGAAGGAGCCTCGACAGACCCAAAGTGGAGAGAAGCCCAGGTCCCTCTTCCTAGAAACAGGCCAGGGCCTTAAAGGGACAGGGATATAATTGGAGACTGAAGTCTTAACGAGACACACATTTTTTTCTTTATATTCCAAGCCTGATGCTATAGTTGCAGGCCAGGCTTGCACAGGGTTCCAGACCCTGGGCCACCAGTTTTTTGTTACTTTGTTCCCTTCCATGTGATGGCGTGCAGGATGAGAGCATATGGGTAAGTGTTTAATGTTAATCATGATGTGATGTGTTAGGAAGAATGCATCTTGGCTTTTCAGAATTGAGAATGCCCTTTCAGCAGGGTGGATGACATTTTGTTTTGATTTGAGCTGGAGTCTTTCAGAGACTATGGACATGGAACCTCGCAATGCCACACTTAGAATGGATTTTCAGATTGTAACTGCAGGTCAAGGGTTAATTTAGAGGACCAACTCTATTCATAATTATTCTAAGTGTCTCATCTGGTGTGACATGCTTTTGGCAGATCTGTCTGCGTTCCTGCATCTTGTGTGTACAGCGGCACTGCAGCCAGGAGCTAGTTCCCCCTGTTGGCCACTAAATGCTGATGAAGATCTCAGACGTACACAAGCACCTTAAACACCCAGCATCCATCTCTCTACCCCAGTATCTCCTGCCCCCAATCTAACAGCTGCCATGTTTTGTGCAGCTCCATGTCTTAACCCGACCTTTGCTTGGGAAAGGTTATTAGCAATAAGCAGAAATGTATGGCTATATGCAAGTTAGCTCATTAAGTATTTACATAAAGTGTCAAATGAAGCAGGGCAAAACTCTGCAGATGTGTCCATTGACTTCAACTTAAGATCTGATTTTAGGCTTTGAAGGTTTAAACTCATCCCTGAGCATGTTTATTATATTCCACACCAAACTCAGCAAAACATCAAAGCAGCCATTTCCCGTGAGATCTTAGTTTAGATACAACTTTGGAAACCAAAACAATGGAGTCTAGCCAAGTTACTTCATGCTGAGGAATCATCACTCACTTTCCCTTGAGTGAAGACACCATCTCTGGCCACTCATTCTTAAGAAGCAGGAATCCTTTAACCCGAGCTGGAAGTGCAAGTTGGTGATCTTTTTTTTTTTTTAAATCTCTTTTATACGCCAATATCATCTGTTACTTTTTAAACCCACTTTACAACCCAGGTAGTTACTTTGCTCCTTTGACTTCCTACTAATCTTCTCAGTAAGCAGGGCATCTTTGATCCCAAGAAACAATGTAGCTTTTTTCCCCATACCCTGACCTTAAAACTCAGACATTCCACCGTGAACTCTTCTTCTTAGAATAATGAGTGGCACCGTTTATTATGTTAATGCCTAGTGCTCTTTAGCTGTGAAGATTGCTCTGGTTTGCGGCATGAGCCGTACCAGGGGGAGATGACGTGAGGAGTGAATCCTTGTGGAGACGCGTCCTCTCGGGGAGACTAAGCTGCACAATATACAAGGGGTTAACTAATGTATGAAGGTGGCACACTGCTTTTCTTAGTCTTTTTATTTTGTACAGATATTGGGGGAATGTAGTACTGGCCCTTTAAAATTCCTCTTGTCTTGCACGGTGAGTTCCATTGTGTAATTTGCAGTTACTTGGGAGGAGGTGAGGGGGAAGCACTTCTTATAGAATAACAGAAATTATAAAGGGCCAAGACTGTGCACCAGAAATAGAAAGAGCGGGGAATTCCTATTAATGCACCATGGCACAGAACTGAGTTCAAGTGAGAATGAAGATGAGTTAAGAAACCAGAAATAAATGTATGGGACCTAAACTCTCTAGTATAATTTTTCTGGTCATTGTCAGACACAACTTCCTCAGCTCTACTAGTGATAGAAAAGATGGAACAAACAGGCTTGACTTACAGTAAATGTCCATGACCACTATGTTCAGAGATATATTACCTGTCATGTCATAACAGAGGTTCTAATGGGTTCAACAGACTCACTCCAAGGATGGAGACATTCCAAGGGCACCTGACTAGTTCCCACTCTAGTGATGCAGTGACAGCTGATTCTAATTATCGTTAGATCATCCTAGAACAAGTATAATTTATACAGTAGCAGAGGTTTGCATTGTACTTTGAAGGCCTAAGGCAAAGTCCCTGGTCCAAAGAGTTTATGGTTTAAGGGCCCAATCCTGCAAAGAATTACTCCTGTGAATAGTCCCTATTGATGTGAGAAGTCCCATTCGCTGCTATACATGAGAGTAAGGATTGCTCATTTGAGTAAGAGTTTGCAGGATCAAGCCCTTACATGATCAAAGATACTATGACCTTGAAGTCCAGGGGGAGATGAATCATGCCACAAAGAGGAAAGGGAGAGAGGTGTGACAGAGAATCATGTAATTGTTTGTGTTGTGGCAATGCTCAAGGGCCCCAGTTAGGATTGGGCCCCAGATGTGCTCGGTGTTGTACAAACACAAACAATTCCTACTCTGAAGAGCTTACAGTCTAAAGACACAAAACATAAAGAGTAGGGCCTGGGTATACAACATACAAGCGAATGACCCTGGTGAAGAATTGGCCCAGCTTTGTTGGTCATATGGATTGTATCTTTAAGTGGGGGTAGAGGCAGGGAAGGGAAAGAATAGTCACAACTTGTCATCTGCCTAGCAATGATCAAGACTGGGTTTTGGAAGCGTCATGGCAGAGGTGAGCCTTACGGGAAGGTTGGTTCCAGATGCCTTTTTATTAAAGGACTGAAAGAACAATATTAGAATAGACCTCCCATGTAGCATGCTTTAGTGCAGCAGTTCTCAAACTTCGGGTCGGGACCCCAAAGTGGGTCGTGATCCCATTTTAATGGGATCACCAGGGTTGGCTTAGACTTGCTGGGGCCTGAGGCCAAGCCCCGAGCCTCACCGCCTAGGGCGGCGGGGTGCAGGTTACAGGCCCCCTGCCTCAGGCTGAAGCCCTGGGGATTCGGCTTTGACTCCCCCCATCCATGGTGGTGGGGCTCGGGCTTTGGCCCCTGCACCCAGGGCAGCGGGACTAGGGCAGGTTCAGGCTTTGGTCCCTCTCCCCCGTACCGGGGTCGTGTAGTAATTTTTGTTGTCAGAAGGGGGTCGCAATCCAATTAAGTTTGAGAACCCCAGCATTACTGAAATAAAGATTATGATTAATTGTTTACTAATGTGTTTAATAAGTCTTGGTGCACTAAGCCAACATTGCGGGTCCTGTACATGCTTCACTTCCTACAATTTATTAACATAGTGTACTGTAATGGAAGCACCGATTGAAGCTCTGTCGTTCAGGCTGGGTTGAGTTTTGCACTTAAAGCAGCGATTCAATCATTTTATGTATGAAAAATACAGCACATTCTCCCCATAATTACAGCACTTACTGAGTATAGAATGTATTTTTCTGAGAATTTACAAGTAAATCCATTAATTTGACTAATACTCTGATATCATTAAGGAAAATTCTGAGTCTTTAAAGATCATGTTCATCTAGTCGGATCTGCAAACACTAACATGCCTTAATCACATGGTGATTGCATGAAGTCACTGCAGAATTAAGGTTGTTTAGATGCCCAAACTGTGCATTTCTGTACCTTAACACATTCTGTTTTTTAAGCTGACTCTTCACTCTGAATTTCCTGGATGTATAATTCTCGGCTTTGGGAAAACTACAATAACCCTCTTATATTTTTCCTTAAATTACTGATAGATGCTCTCAAATTTAACTTCATTTTAATTAACGTGTGTGTGTAATACAACAATAGAAGTTTCAAAATCCGTTAACAATACCCTGACTTAATTTTTAATTGTACACTAAATTACTAGTGACTTAAATTGCTTTTTTGACTTTTGGAAGGCTTGTTTTGTAAAATTTTAATCAATTCTCTGCATTTAAAATTAGTCACTTCCGAATAAATTTTATATTGAGATTTTTCCATAATAATTCCTGAAAGCCACATAGCATGCTGCTCTGATGTTCAGATATCTCCAATAACTTTACATTGCATAGTACAGCTTTCATGTTGGAGAGGCCACTGTTTAACTAGGAGAGGAGTGTGATCTAATTATAAAACTGATAATCAGGCCTACTGGATTCAACTCTGGCCCAGGGACCTTGAGCAAGTTACTTAGCCAAGTTACTGTGCATTATATAGAGTTTAAGGACAGAAGGGACCACTAGGCCAGCTAGTCTGACCTAGTCTCATAGGCCATCATCACCTGTACACTAAACCAACTACCAAAATTAGACCAAAATATTACAGCCCACAAATATTACAATACAATATCTCATGGGTTGTTGTGACTTTAGTATAGAATGTTGAGATTATTAGATACATGATGGTTTATAAGGAAAAATATAATTATTATAAAACTGAACAAAGTCTCTTTAAAGATAATGTTGCTAGCCAATAGTTAGACTTCTTGGTTTGAAGAAAATATTTGATTAGATGCCCAAAGGTGAGAAGATTTTCTAAAAAGACTTAAATTGAAATAATACCGGGAATAGCCTATTGGCTCTTTCCAAAACTTCAGATTTAATTTTTGGTGATTATTTGTGTTTTTTGGGGGGGAGGGGAGAGAAACTACACTGTGGATGATTTGGAGAATAACACACTATTATAACCAGTAAATAAAGCCTCACATTTTTGTCAATTGAAAGAGTAAAGACTTTTGCAAACATGTATGCATGTGCTTAACTTTATCCATGTGATTAGTTACATTGAAGGCTCTAGAACTGCTGATTGACAAATGTATGTTATTGGGCATTGCTTGGCTCATGAGTTTCTCCATTGACTGGAGGCTGAGCATAGTGTCTTGACTGAAAGTCTCACCCCAGAAGAAAACATGTTTTTACTAAACAAAAAATTGTTTTCACTGGAGCTGCTGTAGCATCCTCTCCCACCACCTCCTGCAAAGCCATGAACTATCTTAATCACTTTTGCACTTAACGTCAAATGTCAAAGCTTTTTCTAAAAGAGCAAACACATTGCAAGAACCCGCTGGTGCCATCAGAGGATTCCCATGTCAGTTTTACTAGCTCACATTTAACAGTCAGGTTTCATATATGTCAGCTTTCCTAATGCCAGGTGAAGGGCTCCACGTATCAGCTGGAGGGAAGTGAAGGAGATATAGTTGTTGGTGCTTGTTAGACCAGAGAAGTACAGTACACTGGGTTTGCAGGGAGTGAAGACTTTTGCAACATGGTCAGTTTGTATGGAGGACTGGGTCAGATGGGTGTATGGAAGCCAGACAGTTAACCTTCTGTAGCCCTAGAAGACTTGCCTTCTTGGATCACAGATTTTTAAAAAGTATGTAGCAGAAATCTCTGGAGAGAGAATGCTCAGTTGTAGCTTTTTTTTTAATGAACAGCCTATATTGTGTGTTTATTATAATGTCTTATTGACGAGCTAGAAACATTTCACAGGCTCCAGATGGCTGCTTGTCTTTATAATTTGCTGTAGGGTATGGGCTTTGACTTTATATATTCTGATAATCTATCTTGTTTATTCAACTAATACACATCGTTCCTTCCACCCTGAAACAATGCCCTTTGAGAAACTGCAGCATATGGTTGGGATGGGAAATCTCAAGGTTAAGAAAATCTTCAACTGATGTCTCCAGTTTCTTTATTCCCCATTCCCTTAAGGCTAGAACCTGTCAGTCCGTAAAGGTTTTCCTCTTAATGTTTCACAGTGACAAGATTCTCATTCCAGAAATAGATTTTTGGGGTTTTGAAGAAACTCAGACCATCCCCTATTCTTTAGCAGTCTATTCTAAAGCCCCTCCAACATCTGGAATCAAGCTCTAAATCAAAATAAAATATGCATGGAGGAAAAAAAGCACGAAAGGACCAAGCTGCTCAAAGTGCTCAGTTTGCATTGGAGAAAGGGGTGGAAGTGGAGGATTTAAGTCACAGCAGTGCCATCGAGTGAGATTACCAGGTCAATTGCTATGCAGGCAGGATGTGATGTAGGATAATTGCAATAACCTCTGAATCAGAATGGCATTATCACTGAAGGGTACCCCAGGGGTGCCAGGATGAAAAAAATAACTGTACAGAAAGGAGGATATTGATTTTTCAAAGGCTGGCATTTATATTTGATGCCTTTTCCTCCTCTCTAGTTTAAAACTGCTCCTCCAAATGTAAATATTTGGAAATTAGTTTTGTCTGCAGACACATTTTTCTAATTATAATAGCGCATGACCCCATGAGTGCAAAGCAAGCAGCACAGAACTACTATCTCCATGGAAACTTGTCACACTACTTGAAGCCTTACTGTTTCTCTGAGAAATTCTCGTGCAATACACTGTATTTTGAAAGGGAGTAATTCCTCCTTCTTTAGTGCTACATACACACTCTCATGCTATGTCTTTTCCTAACTCATCCATGGCCCACCAGAAAGCCCTGTACAGCAGTTAAGACTGACTTTGAGGAATCACGAGGGAGCATGTATGATCCTTGTGACGTTGTGCAGTCTACATGGTTTTATAAAAACATGATAATAAGTGAATATAATGTAACTGGGATAGTTTTATGAAAAATTTGATAATAAGTGACTATAATGCAAATGGGATATGCTTTGTGCAAAAGGTCTCTTGTAAGGTATCATTACAAAGCTCATAAGCTACTGAGTGTGATCATCCTATTTGTAGAAATGTACCACTCTTGTATCTAAAACTAGAAATATAAAATGTAACTCTGAGGGCCTATTGTAATTATGTAAAATGTGGGCCATTAATGATGGTTTGGAATCTTGATGACTCCCATCAACCAGGACCATTGTCTGCAGATGGCTGTTTACCTGTGAGTCTCCCTGTATATGTGTGTGCTGGCAAGTGAGTAATGAAGTCTTGCAGTGACATGTGATCATGTCACCTGAACTGGAATCCATCTTTAACCTGGTGCTTTTCCAGTGAGGAGGTGTGGAAACCCAGAGGGACAAAGGGTTCCCGCCTTATGCAAAAGATATATAAAGGGGTGGAACAGAAGGGAGAGAGAGAGGAGCCATCATGGAGAATCCCCTAGATAACACCTAAGCTGGAACAAAAGCTGTACCAGGGGAAAGAATTGTGCCCAGGCCTGGAAGGTGTCCAGTCTGAGAAAAACTTACTGAAGCATCTCTGAGGGTGAGATTATCTGTATTTAGTTTGATTAGGCATAGATTTGCGCATTTTATTTTATTTTGCTTGTGACTTACTTTGTTCTGTCTGTTACTACTTTGAACCACTTAAATCCTACTGTCTGTATTTAATAAAATCACTTTTTATTTAGTAATTTACTCAGAGTATGTATTAATACCTGGGGGAGCAAACAACTGTGCATATCTCTCTATCAGTGTTATAGAGGGCGAACAATTTATGAGTTTGCCCTGCATAAACTTTATGCAGGGTAAAACGGATTTATCTGGGTTTAGACCCCATTGGGAGTTGGGCATCTGAGTGCTAAAGACAAGCACACTCCTGTGAGCTGGTTTTCAGGTAAACTTGCAGCTTTGGGACAAGTGATTCAGACCCTGAGTCTTTGTTAGAGCAGTCTGGAGTGTCTGGCTCAGCGAGACGGGGTGCTGGAATCCTGAGCTGGCAGGGAAACCAGAAGCAGGGGTAGTCTTGGCACATTGGGTGGCAGCTCCCAAGGGGGTTTCTGTGATCACACTGTGACGGGTTGGATCACAGAAACCCCCTTGGGAGCTGCCACCCAATGTGCCAAGACTACCCCTGCTTCTGTTTTCCCTGCCAGCTCAGGATTCCAGCACCCCGTCTCGCTGAGCCAGACACTCCAGTCTGCTCTAACAAAGACTCAGGGTCTGAATCACTTGTCCCAAAGCTGCAAGTTTACCTGAAAACCAGCTCACAGGAGTGTGCTTGTCTTTAGCACTCAGATGCCCAACTCCCAATGGGGTCTAAACCCAGATAAATCCGTTTTACCCTGCATAAAGTTTATGCAGGGCAAACTCATAAATTGTTCGCCCTCTATAACACTGATAGAGAGATATGCACAGTTGTTTGCTCCCCCAGGTATTAATACATACTCTGAGTAAATTACTAAATAAAAAGTGATTTTATTAAATACAGACAGTAGGATTTAAGTGGTTCAAAGTAGTAACAGACAGAACAAAGTAAGTCACAAGCAAAATAAAATAAAATGCGCAAATCTATGCCTAATCAAACTAAATACAGATAATCTCACCCTCAGAGATGCTTCAGTAAGTTTTTCTCAGACTGGACACCTTCCAGGCCTGGGCACAATTCTTTCCCCTGGTACAGCTTTTGTTCCAGCTTAGGTGTTATCTAGGGGATTCTCCATGATGGCTCCTCTCTCTCTCCCTTCTGTTCCACCCCTTTATATATCTTTTGCATAAGGCGGGAACCCTTTGTCCCTCTGGGTTTCCACACCTCCTCACTGGAAAAGCACCAGGTTAAAGATGGATTCCAGTTCAGGTGACATGATCACATGTCACTGCAAGACTTCATTACTCACTTGCCAGCACACACATATACAGGGAGACTCACAGGTAAACAGCCATCTGCAGACAATGGTCCTGGTTGATGGGAGTCATCAAGATTCCAAACCATCATTAATGGCCCACATTTTACATAATTACAATAGGCCCTCAGAGTTACATTTTATATTTCTAGTTTTAGATACAAGAGTGGTACATTTCTACAAATAGGATGATCACACTCAGTAGCTTATGAGCTTTGTAATGATACCTTACAAGAGACCTTTTGCACAAAGCATATCCCATTTGCATTATAGTCACTTATTATCAAATTTTTCATAAAACTATCCCAGTTACATTATATTCACTTATTATCATGTTTTTATAAAACCATGTAGACTGCACAACGTCACAATCCTCTTCATTAATGCCTTCTGAGTATCTGCTGCCTTACTAGCAAATGCCAAAGTTGAAAAAGGGGTGAGGTGTTGCTGTGCCTGACAAAACACAGGTCTAGGTATGGTCTCCATCAAACTAATGAGACCCTAGTTATACATGCCCCTTGAAGACCTTACCCTGGCAGTAGGCAGAGTAACCTTGAGGTCCCACAGTAGAGCTCTTATGTATGACTTTCATTCTGTACCGAGGGGTCTCTGCTTGAGTTGGTCAGCCTTTTTTCCAATCAAAAAATGTGGTTTTGTCAAAACCGAAATGTATTGGTTGTGACAAATATTGTTTGGAAGGTTTCTTAGGTCTAGGATGGGGTGGAAGGAGAGAGACACCTCAGCATAGCCAGTAAGACTGCTGGTAAGGACATTTACCTGAAATGTGGGAGATGTAGGTTTGAGTCCCTGTCCAAATCAGGTAGAGCAGGGACTTGAAACTGGGTTGCCTGCATCCCAGGTTCATGCCCTAATCACTGATTATTGGCTAATCTAGGATGAGTTGATCTCTCTTTTCTTCCCGTCCCTCTCCCTCTCCCTTTGGTCTGATTCAGTCTTTTTTCCCCAAAATGTTTTGAAATGTTCCATATCAGAGTGGAAACAAATTTTTCACAGCCTCAAAATTTTTCACAAAAAAGAACTGTTTTCCAGCCAGCCCTAGACTATGTAATTCTTAAGAACCACTTTCGCTCTCAAAATAGGGCTGGAGTGCTGCATACCTCTTGTCGTGGCCCTCTGCACACAAAGCAAATTTTCACTCCATCCGGAGTCTGGTTCCTATCTTGCTTTATCAGTTGTTTAAACATGTGACCCTGTGCTGCAGCGCTGGGCAGAATTAAGCCCTAGGATTATTTACAGTTCAGATTGTGCTCTAGGGTTTTAATTCCTCTTTACTAGATTCATGGGCAGAATGTCTTTAAAGTTAAGAAACAACCACACTGTGGCAAAGTTACAGCCCTGAAACACCACATGGCTGGCTGTGGTGCGTCAGCAACTTCTGCCTCAGTTTCTCCGACTGTTGTTTGGCTTACCCCAGTTGTAGGACTGTCCTGCCCCTCCAGCCAGACCACTTTGCAGAGTCCTGCCCCTTCTGGGGCCACAGAGTCCTTTTACCAAAGTCTAGAAAAAATGTAAACCATCAAACCTTCAGCTCCGCTGGCAGCCTCCTCTGTGTAGGTGTTCCTCAGCTGCTCTATACTGACCTCCTGCGTAACCACAGGCTTTTGTGCATCAAGCAAACCCATAACCTAGGGGCTGGCACATCCTTTCGCTTACTCAGGGGTTCAGGTAAGCTACAGCTCCTCAGGGTTTCTGCCTCCAGTCAGGCTTTCAGCTCACCCCTGAAGTAATACGCCTGCTCTGCTCCTCAGCTTCTTTCAGGCTGCTTCCCAGAGAGAGGGAATTCTCAACCTCCTCTCCTCTGGGTCTCCTCCTGCAACTGGGTTCACCCAGCTCCTTATGGCCACAGGCCCTGCTCTTCCTTTGCTAGGCTTTATTTCTAATAAAGTCTGGCACCTGATTGGCCCCTCAGGCCCCTATTAACCCTCTCATGGCATGTGTCGGGTAAACACCCCATCCCATGCAGCTATTCATGCAGAATTTGTGAAAAATAAATATTTAACATTTTGTTTGAAGGCTGCTGAAAATGTGTATGTACTAGCTCTGTCCAAAGCTAATAGGTAGTCAACTTTTCACTGTTTCTCTTTTCAAAACAACTTGCTCCAGAATATGTGATAGTAATTCCTATCCAGTTTTAGACATTTATTTTGCTTTAGTTTGTTACAACAATCATATAAAACTCAACTTCAAGTATTATGTGCCAATCCAAATTCTTAGTAAGCTGAAAAAAAATTATTGATGGCTTGGTAACAGAAAACCACAGTAGGAGCTTTCAATCTAGACTTCTTTTGGAAAAATGAAGTGAAGACAACAAGGCAAATATAGCCCTTTTTCTTCAGCGTTTTTAATTTTTTTAAACCACTGTTTAGTCAGGCAGTTTGTCAAAGCAATCTAAAAATAATGTGATTATGATTAGCTGGTATGTGAGAAATGGGCCATATAAATATTTTGCCACCAGCTCGGTATTTATGCAGCAGAATAAACTTGCTGAACCTCTGAAATGTCACATTGAGTACAGAGGAACTTTATGAGAGCTCCCACATGGTCACTGTTTCTGCTGGGGAAACTACTTCTTTAGTATCTCTTTTTTCCAGCGTTTCTGCCTGGTTCCTAAAGACACAGTGAAAAGAGGAATTATTTAGTTAAACGGAAACATAAAGGAAAAACAACGAACATATGTGCCAGATCCTGCTTAACTATCCTCAAGGGGTTATCTTGACCATGAAAAATCATTGGGACTGCTTACTAGGGGTGAAATTCATCCTCTGTTGTAGAGGGCCTGCAGAAGGCATTCTGCACCATTTAAGTCCCATTAAGCTGAAGTGGTGTGAAATCCTTGCTAGCTCTCCACGCAGGGTAAATTTAGTTATGAGAGGAAGTGAACGAGACTGCTCTTGCGACTAAGCCAAATGACAACTACAGGGTTGGGAAATTGGTCTCTAACAAGAAATAAGAACGTTGGCTTGGGAAAATGCAAAATCATGTCTTAAGAGTTAAAATATTTTAAGAAAATAAAATGAGGGGAGTCTTGCGCCTCCCCTGGAGTATCTATAATTGTCTGGTATTTTAGCTCAGATTTTCCACCCCTGCTTTAAAATTTAAAAAGCTTGTAAAACATCGCCATTAATTCAGATAAAATATACATTCTTCGGGCCAATCTATGGTCACCTCTTTCATGCGTGTTGTTGGGTGAGTCAGCTGACCAGGATTTTGCTCTCTGTAATCGTATTTCTTTTGCTGTCAGGATGTTCATGCATGAAAAAGTTGTCAGGGATATTGGCCTCAAACTTCCAAGATCATGACCACTAACACTGAAGTTGCTGAACTCCCATTGGAATTAGTGGGGGGATCAGGCTGGGTGGTTCTCTGCAGGCTTAGACTCCAAATTGATGAGGATAATGCAGCAGCAAAATGACGTGCATGACTTGTCAAGTGGGCATGCGCTCTTAAATGACATGCTGTCATCATTAGAGAGGATCTGTGTGGAAAAATAACAGTATGATATTGAACTTTAATATTATAGTTACTGTGTATTAGGATTGTGCGATTTGGTTCCACAGGAGCCCAAAAGTTAAAATCTTGATACTTTGGGAAGTCTTAATGGCAGGTATCTTGTAATTTGTTTTTAGCTCTTTTCATGAGCTTTTTATTGCATTAAAATGTCATCTGAAACAAGACAAGAAGTCCATATCTTGCATAATTTTGGAACCATGAATGAATCTCTATAAAATGTAAACCCACACAGGCCTCATTCTGCAAAATGCTGCTTGCCCTCTGTTTTTCCCAGTGACTTTGGGATACTCAGTTCAGCCCAAATTCTTGCAATACAAATGCAAATCATAATCCTCCTCTCACTTCCACCAGTTCTACATTGAATTAGTGCCACTGAAGTCAGACTTAAACTGGTGTATATGGAAGAAGAGAAAAGTCCTTAAATTACAGGTCCTGTGTTTCCTACTGCGCCAGCTTGGTTTGATATTCCTATAATCAGAATGCAAATACTATGTGTACTTACCCCGAATGGCTTATTTATAGTCCTCAATGCACTTCTTGTGCCTTCAGAAAAGAGAGCCCATGAGCAAATTGTAAATGAGTATGCAATGCACTTGATTGACTTGTGTTCAGTTTAATGCCTGGCACTTTCTCTTTCTCGCAATTAGTATTCACTTCACAAATGAAAGATTTAAAATGTTTAAATTAAATGAGGCAGAATTTTTTTTTGAATTGATTGGGATTAAAAAGAAAATCTTTCTTACTAAAAGGTTTTGGCTCTTTTATATTAGTGGCTGTGCTATATATTGACATTTACTCTAATGAAGAGCCTGTGATGTTTCCTGAATGCTCCCCTACAACCACCGTCCTAATAGTTTTCATTTATCCAGCAACACAAGGAGCCCACAGTCTCTACCTCTCCATGAAATTAAACAAGGATATAGAGGGGAAATTACTACTCTGAAAGCAGCTGCCTTTTACAGCTGTAAAACCAAACACATTGCCCAGAGAAGTAGAACTTGGGATTGGAGATCAAGCCTAGACTGACCAAGGTTCTGTGTTCACGCCGCTTAAGTGAGACTTTTCTGAGTTAAGAGTGAAACATCAGATGGACACAGTTGTAGGCTGTATCTACTATAGGGGTTAGAGCACTACAGTATATGTCACATTTTGTAATATGAGGTAATAAGCCCTTTTCATTATCTGGGTCCAGCTGGGTGAGAGGAAGTGGTTTATTCACATAAATTAGCCTTCAGATGTTACCTACCTTATTGTGGCAAACTCCACAACTCAAATTCTTAATTCGTCCTTCTTCTTTAAAGGACATAAAAAGATAGACCACTCCTTTCACAAAACTTCAGTTTTTTTGCTCTGCTGCTGTCAATCCAGGATCACAGCCATTGGAGGTTTTCAAAAGAAACAGCAGGCACAGGAAAGCCACGCTGATTCTTTCTCTAGAAGAAACACGGGAGAAGAAGATAATTGTTTGCCTACTGAAAGAGGAGACACTAATAAGGAAAGTAAAAGTTACTTTTATTTAGCCAGTACAGCAAGAGCCCTTATTCTTGTAAATTCCATTGGCTCCAAAGTAGTCAAGTTTCCAGGCCCTAAAACCATCATCATACTCCAGAATGTACTAGTATTAACAATTCTCTGAATCTACTCTATAGAGCACCTTTCATCCAATATCTGTACAAGTATTAATTAAATTTCACGTAACTCCCTGCGAGGTGGGTATTCTACCCAATTTACAGAAAGTTAAACTGGGGCACAGAGAGGTTATAATCTCTCCCCCACCCCCAACTTGCCACTGATTTTGGCTTTAAAAAACAAAAACAATCAAGCCCCCTACCCCGAGACACATATAACCTGTGACCACATTTGAAAATTTTCACCTGGATTATTTTAGACAAGTCACTTAACATATGGGTGGCCAGATGAAGAATCAAATCTCTGTATCTGGCCTCCCAGACCTTGCTCGCATGGCACTTCCAATGAAGACTAAATTTTCTCTCTCTGCTTTGAATTTTCTCCTTTGTCATGTTTGTTTAAGACAGAACACTCATTAGTTTAAACAACAACATTTTCTCAAATTATATTTTCTTGACCATTTTGTAATGGATTTTGTAGTCTGTACCAATCATTTTTTTTAGTGGCCATTTAAAGCCCCCTATGAGCTGTTGAATATTGAAAAACCACGAATAGTCCTCTCTGATTAAAAATAATCAATTGAATAGGAAATTAGTTTTATCCCTTCATGAGAAGTCATTTAAAAAAAATCAAATAATGCCAAAATGAAAAAATAATGTAGGCTACATAAACATTATTTGCATATATTTTCAGAATTAGTCATTCTTTCTTTTATTATGCTGCAGAAGACATAGTTCATAAAGTTCCTCTGAGTGGTGCTAAAGTTTCCATTTAGACTGCTGCTTCATAAAGGTCATTAGGAATGGAAATATTTAGATATTTGAGTTTTACAAGTTTGATTGGACATCATGTTAACATTTCTGCTTTCTTAAGAATGGGAAACAACAGCAGGCCCTTTAGCTGTATTCCTCCCTACCCCCTAAAGTTTTTCATTGATCTCTATTTCTTTGCCAAGGACAAACTAAGAGGAGAAATCTTTGTATGTTCAGTTCAATTCTTCACACAGGGTCAAAAGCTCAAAAATCTGCCAGAGTTGGACTTCCGTGTTCATTCCATTCTAACTGAAACATGGGCAGTACTGTACAACATGCACATGTCTTGGTCAGTAAGAACAGCACTACTGTACATAAAAGGTGATCTGTAATTTGAATTGAACTGAAATAACACTGTATAAAAATGTGCAAAATTCCAGCCTCCCTGCATTTTAAAATAAATGACAGCTTCAAACACAAGATCACATTTTAGATGGAGGCTCAATCAAACTTTCTGTGCACTTCAGAGATTGCACAATGTTGGTAGAAATAAAAGTAACACTGATTGCATTCTATTTTAAAAAGATAACGCTGTGGTGGCATTTGGCGTAATGTCCTGTTTACATATGTTGATAATGCCACTATGTCCTACAGCATATCCAATACAGGAAAGAACATAGAAAATGACTACATCAAATTGGTACAGCAGGAACAGGTTCTGGAAATATTGGCAGAAATCCGTGGAGACGGGACAGCTATCTATATACTTGCTTCGTGTACTGTGATAATTGTTGTATTCTAGCTCTCAGTTCAGTAGAGCGATATGAAAAGGTTACTGTTGTGCTGTATGTCAAATATAACATGGTTTACCAGATGCTAAGACTCTTTGTTTCTCAAATATACTGTCAGTACATTATATTGTTTAAATTAGTGTAGGCAAACTTCTTAAACAATCTCTAAAAAAGCAACAGTTGGCCATAATCATCCCCACAGATATTTCCCGGGGTTGAAAACCTGCTCTTTTTTGGGTCAAACTGTCAGGAGAAGTTGCCAGGACCCTGTCTTCTCCACCTGACTTGGCAGTAGCCCCTGATTGCCAATTTTGCTGGGTAGTGGTTCTTGGGTTTTGGAGAAGGCCTAGTATGGTGATGAAGGAGGAGAGCTGGATAACATTGTTTAATGCTGGACCCACAGAGATGATGCTAGAGATTCCCTCAGCATTAGTTGGTGGTGGTGTTCAATGTTTATCTTTGGGTAACACAAAAGGCCATAAACAGGTTGGGATCCTTTGTGCTCTACAAACTTATTAAGAACTTGTGTTTTGGTGGGTGGTTTTATTGCAGTATATTGGCATTGGCTGTGATGATCTTAGGAAACAAACGACTATTAGCACTCAAAAAAAAATATTAATGCAAAAGTTTTTTTTTCCCATGGAAAAACTTGAGCCTGGGTTTCCAGAATTTGAGACAGTTTTGTTTCAAACTCTACTTTGAATCTCCAATTATATGCACTGTAATTCCTATGAAATTCCTTGATAAGACCCAATGAGGTTTTGAGTGTGTTTGGGGTAGGGAAATACAGGCAGCTGGAGGGAGCCTGGGGGGTAGTTTAACCAGAGCTGGTGTATACCAGAGTATGGCTGCAGTGTAACAAGCAGGCTGCTCAAATCAGAGTTGCTGGTTGAGAAAAGAAAAATGGGGGAGACCTGATACATCTTCCAATATGTTAAAGGCTATTATAAAGAGGATGGTGATCAATTGTTCTCCATGTCCACTGAAGGTAGGACATGAAGTAATAGGCTTAATGTTTAGCAAGGGAGATTTAGGTTAGATATTAGTAAAAACTTTCTGACTAGAAGGGTAGTTAAACTCTGGAATAGGCTTCCAAGAGATGTTATGGAATCCCCGTCTTTAGAGATTTTTAAGAATGTATTAGACAAGCACCTGTCAGGGATGGTCTTGGTATACTTTGGTCCTGTCTCAGTGCAGGGTCCCTTCCAGCCCTACATTTCTATGTTTCTATGAAAACCATGAGCTGCTACAGCTTGAGCTAAAACTGTCTAGCTGGGGCTATGAGGGACCCCTCTTCTGCAGCTAGAGCACAGAGAGGGACCTCACCAGTGGGTTATTCATGCACTTAAGGGGCTCTCTGTATGCAGATGTTCCCATCTGGAAAGGAAGCCCGGGCACGTCTGTTGGACCACTTCCTCATCCCAATAGGCCCCTCCAATTCTGGGTGCGGTTTTGGGGGGTGAGGAGAAAATGGGCTGGGACAGGGGTATAGAGTGGGCAGGGCCAGGGCTATACACCTCATTTCTTCTCTGGCCCTCTGCAGCAATCAGTAGCTCCACCTTACTGCTACCCAAATCTGACTGCTACCATCAGACTACATCTACATTTGAGCGGGGAGGTGTGATTTCAGCTCATCTAGGTGTACCTGTGCTAGCTCTCTAAAATAGCAGTGTGGCTGGGATATTGTGGGCAGCGGCTCGGGCTAGCTGCCTGCGTACATATCCAGAGGGTCCCGGTAGCCAGCTAGCCTGAGATGCCACACATGCTGCCCTGGCTGAATTGCTATTTTTTAGACATTAGCTTGAGCAGAGCTAGCGCAGGTACATCTACGTGAGTTGAGACTCACACCTCCCAGCTCAAATGTAGATGTAGCTTTAGTGCCACAGAAGCAAAGGGGTTATATTGTTCCTTAATGCATAGAGAGCACTTAGATTTTTGCCATGCCTAATACACAATAAATAACCATCAAGATATAGCAAGTGTATCTTTATGCAGAGAGATTATCACATTGCTCTAAAAAGCTGAGCTTTCAAAACTTACTGGTGTTCTTCTGAGGAGCAAGTCTATTCTTTTGAAGTGTTTGAAAGAGGATAATTTAACAGTACCTGCCGGTGCTTGTTGAAGCCAATGTTTTGTGTTTAAATACCATACCTACATGCCTGTACTCTTCAGGTTATTACAGTGCGGTCCTTAGGAAATAGCATATGAGTAATTTTCTCTTTCTGCAGTATGAATTGTATGGTATCTGATTATCCCTTAATCAATTAGTTTATCCCTAAAGTATACTTCTTTTCAAGCACACACTAACATTCCAGTTATTTGAGAGACAAGGTGGGTAAGGTAATACCTTTTATTGGACCAACTTCTGTTGATGAGAGAGACAAGCTTTTGTAGCTTGAAAGCTTGTCTTTCTCACCAACAGAAGTTGGTCCAATAAACCCACCTTGCCTCTCCACCAGGACTGACACAGCTACAACAACACTTCATATTCCAGTTATATGGCTAAATCAAGGCTCCGATTCCCAGAATGCTCTCCTGCCCCATGCCTCCCAGAAAATTCCATTTGATTGAATGCTTTTACATAAAATCAATTGAAAGCAATTATTGCCTTTTTGACCAACTTAAATCTAAATCAATACTGAATATCATTAGTAATGTAATACCAATTAGTTCAGATTTTGTTCATCTCTCAAGGCAAAGTCCTGTTTACCTTATTTATGCAAGTGAATCCCATTCAATTCAGAGAGACTCCTCTTGTTAGCATGGTAAGCAGCTGCAGGATCTAGTTTTCAGTCTGCTTAATTTGTTAGCTACTATAGATCTTGTAAAGATCAAGAAGCCTATTTTGGCTACTAAACTCTGTGAGCGGATAAGATTTCATTAGTAATTTCTGCAGTGTAAGATCTAGATAATATGTATATATTTGCCCAGGCTTTATTAGTAGTTCAGTTAGCTCTTCCATAATTTTATGCTGCTTTTCAGCAAGCCTGAACTCTATAGCAACTTTGCTGAAAGTGACAGATGATTTATCCTTGCAGCTAGAAGCTGTTGAAATTGCTCATTAACTGATATTGATACCATAGCACTTTTTGAAATAACTGATCCAGACTTTCTTTTAGGTTATTAATTTTTTTTCTTGATCTCGCAGTAGCCCAATCAAAATAGCTTCATCAATACGTTGGGGTCTCAGATGGGATTTTTGTAATAATTTGTCCCATTTTTCTTTATTTACTTGAATGTCTATTGTAATCAAAATAACTATTTCCCCATTTTAGTCTGCTGGAGAAAATCTTTCAAAAAGCTCTAGTGACACTTTTCAGCATCTAGGACGGTTGGTTAAAATATCTTATGTTTCTTGGATAACTTTTAAAATTCCTTCTTTCTTTTGGTTCCTGGGTTACTATACAATACAGCTGACATCTGACAATCAATTTACAGCAACAGTATAGGGCTCAGTCCCATATTGTTTGCACATCCAAAATCAATATTGAAGACAATGCTATGCTGGGCTATGCAAGGAGTGCAGATTTGGTCCTGAGGATAATTCTAGATGAATATGCTTACACAACACAATTTCCTCACAACCAGCACCTATCTCATCCCCCTCCCTCCCCCCAAAAAAAGAATAAAAGAAAACACAAATTGATACATTTGTGATTGGTCTAGCACCCATTAGAAAGACAAGACCAAGGAACGTTTCCATTGATTTAACAAGAGAATTTTCAAAATAAGTAAATGTGCAACTAATATTATAATAATCTGTTAGAATTAGAGCTGATTGTATTGTTTGGTTGTTTTAAAAAAACTGAAAAGATTAATTTCCTTTTTAAATTTTTTGTGAAAATTTTGTTTTTATGAAACATTTCATTTTGAAACTTGTTTTTGGAGGAAAAAAATTCCACTTTCTCTCTTTAAAAGCCTTCCCCCCCTTTTATCCATTGCTAAAAGTGAGCGAGGAATAAAAAAGTGAAACAAAGTACATAGAAAAACTCAATTTTCTCTCACTTTTCAACACATTTTCCACTTCTGAGTGAGAGAAAACACACTGATTGTATTTTTCTCCCTCCCACTAGAAAAAGTATTTTAAAAGGGGTTGCTTTGTGTTTTCTCACACTTAATGAAAGAAAGTTTTAAAACTGAGAGAGCATTACTTGTGCTCTTTGGTTTTTTCCCCTTTACATTCTTAAAATGCTGTCCCCCTCTCTCGCTTTTCTTGCGGAAGGGAGGGGGAAAGGGGTAAAAAGAAAAATCTGAGAGAAGATAGGGATTTTCCCAAAATTTCAAAACAAAAAAATTCAAAAATAACAAACTTCATTTCCCCCCCAAAAAAGTTTTCATTTTGATTCTTTTTTTAAAAGAAAAACCTAAATTCCATCAATTCCCTCTGTTATTTTTGGGTTTTTTTCAGAGAAACCCATATTTTTGATACAATAAATCACCGGTTCAAACCCTTTATTGGTCGTCACTTTGTTAGAAGTTTGTGAATAAAATAGTGTGCGAGGAATAAGCTCTTATGTTCTGTGATATTAATTTTAGGTATGGCAGCCTGAAGGAGTGATGTGGGTTAGAATCTGTCCCTTTAAATAAAATCTTATCAATAGCACTTTAAACTATTTCAGGTAGAGACACTTCACTAACTTTACCTTGCTGCCATAGTGCCTGTCGCTATCTTTTTCCAGTTATATTTCTTTAATTAGGGATATTTATCTGTATAAAGTTAATAGCTCTAAAACCCCAACTCCTTAACAAATGCTAATCAAAATTTTGTGGATGAATGTACTCAATTGATAGCCTGGGAGTCTCTATGTTCACCTTGTAAAGTGTATTTCACCCTTTTAAAAATGTTTTTTGGTTCTTGTTATTTAATAAGCCCTGAAACTATCACACCTCTGGATAAGCGCTGGCTGCAACTTGCAATGGCTTGCTTCAGACTACATATGTTCCAATCCTCACTGTCATTGGAATCCCAGCAGCTCTGCCAGGTTTTGTATTCATTGAACTAGAGCGGAGTTAAACAAAACAAGTCCTAACATGGGAATTGGTTAATGAGTGAAAGCATCAAGCTAAGCTTTCTATTCGTGTGGCCAACATCGGGTATATCATTGGAGGGCCAGGGGTACAGGGGAGGAGAGAGGGTATGGTCACATTCTACCTGAATTAGGGAAGTCCTTGACTGCCAGATTGGCTGCATTGAGCATGTTGGCAGCCAGAATAATTGTAAAGTAGCCCTCCAGTTTACCTGCCTCATAGCAGGGGAATCAGCCTTGCACACAGCCAGTCTACTGTAATGGGGAGACATAAAGGTGGCATGGAGACTCCTTTATATGTCTGGCTAGCAGTTGCACTGTGCACTTTCTGGTTGCAGTTGAAGAATCAGGATTCTAATTCTATCAGATAACAAGATCCTTTTACTAGTCAGACACTGCTCCTCTGTCAGTAGGTCATAATGGCCACAGATGAGCATTCAAAACTCATCGGATGGTAACGAGCATTAATAAGGCTGAATAAATTGCTCGTTACCATCCGATATTTGGAAAAGAGAAAGACCTGTGATTTTTATGCTATGAAATATTAAAATGCTCTGTAATCTAACCAATGAAATATTAAAACGGTTCTCTACCACCCTGATGAATACTGTTTCCCGTTGCTATCTTCCTTTGTTATGCACTGTCCTTGTTTTCTTTTTCCCTTGGAATAAGCTGATAACAGATTCTTTTCCTACTAAAGAAAATTGCTTGAATGAAATTACATTCCATTATTGACAGAACTGTGTGTGGTGGTGGGGGTAGGATTTTTTTTACAGTCTTTTTGGATTCAACCTTATAATTACATATCTGTGATTTATAATACCAGGCTTTGCCCATCTATCGTGTCTTATATCTGAGATTTGCAAAGAGCTTTGCAAACAGGATTTAAAGCAGGCGGTGTTCCCATCCTCCCTTGAACATTCTGTGCACACACATTATTCAGTCTGTTTACCCTCCTCCCAGAGTTTGGCTTTACTGGTAACTTAAGGACCCTCAGGGAGCTAGGCCCACATCTCCCATTTAATTTCAGTGGAATGTTGGCACCCAGCTCTCTCAGGCTCCTTTGAAAATCTCACCCTTAAATAATAACAGTGCAACAAATTTCAGACTAAACTTTCTAGCCAAGATGGGTGGGACCAAAAGCTTTCCCTAGAGAACCCAGATCTTACTTCCATCTGTCCCTGACATCTGTGAGACCTGTACATGCTCAGCCGCTCTGAAGATCAGCTTGGTTACTGATGTTTAAATGTGGATGTACGTGCCACAGTTTAGGCATCCAGGTTTGAAATTTTACTTTCTGACTTGCTGTGTGACAATAGGTGAGTCTCTATTGCAGAGCCAAGACTAGAACACAGATCTTCTTCCCAGCCCTGTGTTTTAATTACTTGAGATTGCTACAATAATCTCCTTTCTGCAAAGTTGTTATAAAAAGGTTTGGGTATTTTTTCCCCCTAGTGGTGTCAAAATAGTGCTTAGTAGGTTTATCCAACAGACTGTGAACTGAGGGTATATTCACTGACCTGAACTTCTTTCCACTTAATGTCAATGATTGAAACAAGAGAGATCAAGCAAACATTTTTTTTCTGATCTCTGAAAAGCTGCCAAAACTGAAGAGAGATTCAAGTCATTTGGGAGAAAGGGAAAGTTTTGTTTTTCTACCTCTTACAGCTTACTAGGTTTTGGATGGCACTCAGTTATTGCAATTAGAATACAAAATGATTCTGCATCAGATCCCTGTGAACCTCCCTTCCTTGGTATAATACCATCCATAAAGCATGTGTATACCTATCTGTGTATCTTGTATGCATGTTTACCTTTATTCTTTTTTGTAAATATCCCAGATACACAGTCTTTTGGGGAAACAGCTGTCTGCAACTTCTTTCTCTGTGACAACTAAAGATGGTCCTAACCGAAAGTCCTGATCCAAACATCCCTAAACTTTGGGAAGTAAGAGGTGCATTTTAAAATATGAATCTGAATTTTGTGGCTTGAGCCCATCCATGGTGGCAACCTGGTTGCTGAAATGTAAAAATGTAGGCGCAAATATTCGGGTATGCCTACACTGCAATGGAAGCCCAGGCTTAGTAGAACTCAAGTTAGCAGACCAAGCCCTAAATTCACAAATCCATGAACATCTACATTCGTTTGTAACTCCAGGTTGGGAATTATTGAACCCCGGTTCTCAACCTGGGGCTCCAGCATCTACACTGCATTATGTGGCCCCATAGGTGCCGACTCTGTGGGTGCTCTGGGGCTGGAGTACCCATGGAAAAAAATTAGTGGGTGCTCTGCACCCACTAGCAGCCAAGCTCCCCTTGCCCCACCTCCTTCTCCGCCTACCTCCCAGCGCTGCCCAGCCCCAAACAGCTGTTTGGCGATGTTAGCATGCTATGGGGGGGGGGGGGGGAGAGCGGGAACATGGTACGCTCAGGGGAGGAGGTGGGGCCGGGCCGGAGATTTGGGGAAGGAGTTGGAATAGGGGCAGGGAGGGGGCGGAGTTGGGGTGGGGACTTTGGGGGAAGGGGTGGGAAGAGGCAGGGCACGGGTGGGGCCTCATGGAAGGAGTGGAGTGGGGGCAGGGCTGGGGGCAAAGGGGGTGTCGGTCACCCACATGAAAGAGGGGAAATTGGCGCATATGTGCGGGCCCAAGTCCAACCACCCATATCCCAAACTTCCTAGCATCCTCCCAAAATGTGGCTGCTCTAGGCCTTTGTTCATGATGCACTGTAGGAAAACCTGACAATCCACCAAACTTGATTGTCCAGAGGACAGAGAAAGTCAGCCTGTGGGAGTGCGGGATACTCTTGGCCAACTCCAAGTGCATGAGTCCAATGGGGCTGCATCTATAGTGTAAAGCAATAGGGCTTGAATCCTGGGTCCCAGCTTTATTGAGGCTCAGACCCTCCTCTCGCATGGCATCCTGGGACCCTGGGTCTGAGTCCTAGGTTAGCGCAATTTGTGTATAGATGGAAGGGGGGTGGTTAGGGTTGACTCTGAGTTCAAACACTGGGATTACATTGCAGTGTAGACATACTCTTATTTGCATCCTTAGTCCTAGTACTCTGTCATAGAGGCCCATGCTCACTGATTAACAGCTCTGCACAAGCCATGTGGCACTGTTTGCAGAATGTTCACTCATTCTTCCAGTAAATCTGAATCAGAGAATAAACCTTAAAGCAAAACCATTCCACTTAAAGGGTCATTAAAGAGCCCCAGCACTGTATAATAGTGTTCATGCAGTGAAAGTAGGTAGTTGCTGCTATTTAATTGACACGAATTACACTGCGCTACAGCCAAAATGCTTCTGAAATAAATGTAGTTAAACTTTACTAATTCTGGGTCACTGAGAACAAAAATGATGCTTAAAATTGTTGATTGGCTCTAGTTTTCAACATATGCTATTGGGTCAGTATATACGACCCTTGACTTGGGAATGGCGGAGGATAAGTGAGTTATAAAGGGAAGGGATCTCAATTTAAACCAGAAATGACTAAAATACATCTTTGACTGGATCTATGAATAAATCTATGACTGGGTTTGGACAGTACTTGCTTTTTAGGCAAAACAATGAATGATGCAATCTGAAGCTGGTATTGCATCATACATGATATGAATTGCATCATGTTATTCCTAGAAGTCATGGATGATGCAATCATAACGAAGCTTACATCACTCTTGTCATAACTATAAAGGAATGGTAACATCTCTCCTGTGTACAGTACTATAAAATCCCTCCTGGCCAGAGACTCCAAAATCCTTTTACCTGTAAAGGGTTAAGAAGCTCGGGTAACCTGGCTGACACCTGACCCAAAGGACCAATAAGGGGACAAGATACTTTCAAATCTTGGGGGGGGGGGGAGGCTTTTGTTTGTGCTCTTTGTTTAGGGGTTGTTCGCTCTTGGGACTGAGAGGGACCAGACATCAATCCAGGTTCTCCCCATCTTTCTAAACAAGTCTTTCATATTTCAAACTTGTAAGTAAAAAGCCAGGCAAGGCGTCTTAGTTTTACTTTGTTTTCTCAACTTGTAAATGTACCTTTTACTAGAGTGTTTATCTTTGTTTGCTGCACTTTGAACCTGAGACTAGAGGGGGGTCCTCTGAGCTCTTTAAGTTTGATTACCCTGTAAAGTTATTTTCCACACTGATTTTACAGAGATGATTTTTACCTTTTTCTTTAATTAAAAGCCTTCTTTTTAAGAACCTGATTGATTTTTCCTTGTTTTTAGATCCAAGGGAGTTGGATCTGTATTCACCAGGGAATTGGTGAAAGGTTTCTCAAAGCTTCCCAGGGAAGGGAATTAGCTTGTGGGAATGGTGGCAGCGGACCAGATCTAAGCTGGTAGTTAAGCTTAGAAGTCCTCATGCAGGCCCCCACACTTGTACCCTAAAGTTCAAAGTGGGGATACAGCCTTGACAACTCTGCTGAACAAATTGCCCTATATCAGCTCTAGGAATCATACAGTGTCGTGCTCTCTTATTTGTCAGTGTTTGATTTTGCAAAGGGACACATTTCTGTTTAGCCAAAGTGAGCAGAGATGCCTCGTACTTGTGTGAACAGTGCAGATAACTTCTGCTATGTTTGTGGTGAAGTGACTTTTGCATCACAAAAGCACAGTATAACCACTATGGTTAAGAAAGCCTATCACCTTTATTTTGGCTGCAAAATTGGAGATCAGGACAAGAGGTGGGCCCCACACATATGCTACAACACTTGTGCAATAAATCTTCACCAGTCGTTGAACAGGAAAAGGAAATCTATGCCTTTTGCAGTGCCAATGATTTGGAGAGAGCCAACAGATCATACCAGCAATTGTTACTTCTGCATGGTGCCTCCAGTTGGGAAAGGTGTGTCAAAGAAGAAAAAGTGGACTGTGCATTATCCAAACATTCCATCAGCTATACGCCCAGTACCCCACGGAGAAGGATTGCCGGTTCCTGATGCACCAGAATCATTCTCACTTGAGACAGACGAGGAAGAGGAAGAGGATGAAACTTCTGGTCCTGAACCATCAATGTCACAGGACCCACATTTTCCTCCCATCCTCCTCCTCTGAACCACACCTCATAACACAAGGTGAACTGAATGACCTTGTCAGGGATTTGGAACTACCCAAGAGTAAGGCAGAGCTGTTGGGCTCCAGACTACAGCAGTGGAATCTCCTGGCAGGTGATGTTAGTGTTTCCATGTTCCGTGACCGTCAAAAGGATCTTGTCCCATTCTTCTTCATGGAAGGTGATCTTGTAGCCTGCAACAACATCGATGGTGTGATGGCAGCCCTCAACATCGTTCACGATCCAGATGAGTGGAGACTGTTCATTGATTCATCGAAGACGAGTCTTAAAGCTGTTTTACTGCATAATGGCAATGTTTTGCCATCAATTCCAGTTAGTCATGCAGTCCATATGAAGGAAACCTATGACAACATAAAACAAATTTTGAGGTGCATAAACTATGACCAACATCAGTGGCAGCTTTGTGGCGATTTGAAGGTTGTTGCTGTCTTGCTTGGTCTGCAGACTGGATACACAAAGTACTGCTGTTTTCTCTGCGAATGGGATAGTCGTGCAAGAAATTCCCACTACATCAAGAAAGATTGGCCACTCCGACAGTCATTGGAGCCTGGGAGGAAAAGTGTTCAGCATCCACCACTTGTTGAATCAAGGAAGATTTTGTTACCACCCTTACACATCAAGCTGGGTCTGATGAAGAACTTTGTCAAGGCCATTGACAAGCAGCTTTCAAGTACTTCCGTGGAAAATTTCCAAGGTTAAGTGAAGCTAAGATAAAGGAAGGTGTGTTTGTTGGTCCTCAGATTCGTGAACTTCTTCGAGATGATGCATTTGACCATGCACTGCGTGGCAAGGAAAAGACAGCATGGAAAGCCTTCCAGTTAGTGGCAATAAATTTTCTCGGAAACAACAAGGCAGACAACTACAGGTTGTTGGTGGAAAACCTCCTCAAGGCATACAAAAGCCTTGGTTGCAACATGTCACTAAAGATACATTTTTTGCACTCTCATCTAGATTTTTTTCCACCGAACTGCGGAGCAGTGAGCGACGAGCACGGCGAGCGATTTCACCAGGACATTGCAACAATGGAGAAACGCTATCAGGGCAAATGGAGCCCATCAATGCTTGCAGACTTTTGTTGGACAGTAACAAGAGATGCCAAGAAGCGCCGAGTAGACACTGAATAGGACTAAACTATGTACATAATAGTTTTTTGCCTTTTGTTTCATAATCAATTTTATTTATATAACCCTTTTGCTGATTTTTAAAGTGTTACATAAACAGGACAGGTGAAATATTATCATGTAAAGCAACCATAAACACATGAAAAGACCTAGGTTTACAATTTATGATTAAAACTCTACTATCTACACAATAGACATAGACATAAAATGTAAAAACTTAAATATCTTAGAAACAGTAGCCAATCAGTTGTTTTAATTGTCATATTTGAATTCAGCACATCAAAATACATAATAAATAGCACATTTTATCTCTGAAGCAGACGACTTCTCAAAAATTGTAGACCAGTGTTACAGGCTAAAGAGCAAATGTACTTGCCCAATCCTGTAAGTAGTTGAGCATTTTCAGCACAGGTTGTTCTGCAGTGGGACTTCACAGTGACTTTGCTAGTGCTTGTGGTCTCCCTTGCACTTATCAGAGTAAGATGGTAAATTACAAGAGGACTTCTACTGAGACTGAAAGGAGATTCAGTTTAACGTCTTAACTGCTTGTTTATCTACTCTCGGTGCACTAGTGAATGTGGCCCAGAATATTTTCTTAACTGCATTACAACTAAAAATATAAAACATAATAATAGAGTGAGCCTGATCTTGCAAACTTTACTCAGTTACGGATCTGATTCAGCAAACATTTCTTAGATGAACATTGATATAATGTCATTTCATCATGTAAGATCTTCAGTTGATGAGAAATGAAATGATTAAGTATACCTCTACCTCGATATAACGCTGTCCTCAGGAGCCAAAATATCTTACCGTGTTATAGGTGAAACCACGTTATATCGAACTTGCTTTGATCCGCCAGAGTACGCAGCCCCACTCCCCCCAGAGCACTGCTCTTCCGCGTTATATCAGAATTCATGTTATATCGGGTTGCGTTATATCGGGGTAGAGGTGTATGTTGCATTTTGGGGACAATTGCACAAAATGTGTAAATCCCTATGATTCAGAATGGCAGATTCAGCTAATAGGAGGCTTGTCCTGTACATTAAGTAGAAAAGAAATGTTTCTTCTGTGACTTGATATTTTTAAAAATATCATCAGAAAAACTTTCAGAGAGGTCTCTAGGCATGCACTTTGACAAGTTATTTATAGAAGGTGACTGAGTGTGAATACTAATAGGACAAAATGTTACACTAACACGCTCAGATATAATATGACATTGTATCCTTTATAAAAGGATCTTAAAGGGGTTTATAATCTGGATAAAAATATATCCTGGGTCAAAACTTGGCACAAAGAGTAAAAACCCAGGAGTAATTTTGTTAATCATCCAACCAAATCTGGCATAAGTGTTCTCTCCTCCCATTGGAACCCCTCTGAATTTCAGGGGAAGGGCCTTTTGAGTTTGAGACTGGGAATTAGAACCCACCCCTGTGGGTTTGGCACACGGTCAGATCTCAAACTGGAATGGACCTGCATGAGAGGTTAGAGAAGGCTGGAGGAGGCATAACTTTTGGTTTGGTTTCATGGCAGCCTGACAGACAAATGGCAGAAAACTTACAAATTAAAACACTATTTTCCTCAGCTCACCAGGGAGCTCAGCAGGCTGCAACTCTAAAATTAACATTCAGAAAGCAATGCTGGAAATAATGCTAATAGTCTGATCTAAAGCCTTTTGATTTCATAGATTTAAAGGTAAATCTAAGATTCCATTGCTCTATTGGGCTTATGTGTTGCAGCAGCACATTCTGTACCTGACATGATTTACAGTTCTCCAGAAGCTACTTAGGCACAATAGGGATTCATGTGGACCATCACAAAGCCGCTATATAAATCCATAGTACACCCACACCTTGAATACGGTTTCCAGTTCTGGCTGACCCACCTCAGAAAGGATGGAGCGGAACTGGAAAAGGTTCAGAGAATGGCAACAAAGAGATCAAGGCTATGGAATGGCTTCCATATGAGGGGAGACTAAAAAGATTAGGGCTGTTTATCTTAGAAAAGAGATGCATAAAATCAGGAATAGTTTGGAAAAAGTGAATAGAGAAGTGCTATTTACTCCTTACCACAATACAAAATCCAGGGGTCATCAGAAGAAATTAATATGCAGCAGGTTTAATACAAATAAGAGGAAGTACTTTTTCAAACCATGCACAGTTAACCTATGGAACTCCTTGCCATGGGATGTTGTGATGGCCAGAAGTATAACTGAGTTCAAAAAAGTACTACATAGTTCTATCAATGACTTTTAGCCAAGGTGGTCAGGGATGCAAACTCATGCGACACTAAGCCTCTGACTGCCAAAAGCCAGGAGGGGAACATGGTTATATCACTCCAACTGCCCTGTTCTGTATACACTCCCAGAAGCTCTGATACTAGTCACATTATCCTTGAAGATCAGATACTGGGCTAGATGGACTATTGGTCTGACCCACTATGACAGTTTTTATGTTCTTATGACTAAGAATAAAAGTCCGAACACTGAATTTCCTTGCTCTGTGGGTTTGTCAGACCTTTTATTGTTCCTTTAAATATATTAGCACACACACAAAACTATGGTAAGGGACAGGATGAATGCTGTTATGAAATTGACCACATTCATCATAAAATGCCTTACTGAAGTCTGTAAAGTTATTAGTTACTATTTGGTACAGGAAACATTTTTCACTCAGCATGGCCAGAGCACATTGCCAAAAAGGAATCATTTGAAAAGATGGGACTGGGTTAGAAATCTGATAAAATGCCTCTTTAAATTGAAACAGAGGAAGTTATTGAATAAATGCCTATAAATTATTTATATCTTGTACGATCAGAGTGTAACTTCTGTAAACTGTGTGTGGAAAAAATAATGGACCAGATTCTCTCAATCTCTCTTCCCCGCCCCCTTCTGCCTCCCCTTCATTCTGAGTCCTTTGTGCCAGTCAGATCCCACTACAAAGGAGCTAGAATCTGGTCCTAACGTCCAGTCAAGAATTTGTCCAGCATAGGGGTCTCTCAGATAGAATAAAGCCAACATGTACTAGAGACCTAGGCTAGGATATATCACCAGTATAATAGGTAGATTTTTGGAGGGGTTGGAATATTAATGAATAAACTATGCTTATTCCTATTAATCATCTTTAAATTTTGATTGAATATTTTGCGCTGTAATGACTGAAATACAGTACTTGTAACAAAACACACTTAAAAGCATTATATACGACAAACCTGTGAGCATCCCAGATATAACTTAGATAATTATGTTTAGAATAGTTCACCAAGGGGAAGACTTTCAAAGGTGCAAAGGTCCCAACCTTCATTATGATAGTTTAATAAAAGAATAATAGACTTTCAACATAAGTTGGGCCATTTGTGCCTTTGAAAGTCTTCTCCTAAAATTCTAAACTAGCATATGAAGTATAGTACTTATTTATTCATTAACATTTGAAAAAAAACCAAATCACCTACACATTTCTAGGGATAATCAAACTAGTTGGGATAAGTATTAGAACTGACCTTACTCTTCACCATGAGGTATGGGAGTCAGGAGAGCTGGATTTCATTCTCACCTCTGCTGAAGACTTTCTCTATGACCTTAGGCTAGGTGGGTGGCATACCTCAGTTTCTGCCATCTGTAAGATGAAGATAATATATACCTTTATAGAGTATTAGTTTATTAAAGATAAAAAGTGCAGCAGAAGTGGTGGTCTAATTTTTTTTTCTTCTTTATTAATTCACTCTGAATTTGATGCAAACTTTTTCATGACATTTCAGAAAGTTTTGCTCAACTATTTTTTTCCCATTATTTAATTTTCCAGCACTTCTGGCTGTGTCCAGATGCAGAAGTACTGAATATACAGAGGAAATCGGTTCTGATCTTTCCAGCCAGACTGGCAACAAGAAAAAATAGGATGAATCTCTCAATCTATTGATTAGGGTTTTGTACTGCGACCTGGTCCATAATATTGGAGCACCTTCCACATAAAACTTACTGGCAGTAGTTGAAGTGCCTAGTGGATTCATATTGTAAAAGAAAACTTTTTCTCATGAGATTGCTAGTCCAATTTTGCATATTCAAGAGATTCAGATAGGTCTGTTTTTTCTTGTCTTAAAGCTAACATTTGAAATAACCTGGGTCAGACTCTGTTGATGCTGTTTCTTATTGTTTGTATTGTGGTAGTGCCTAAAAGACCCTAGCCAGGGTTGTGCAAGGTGCTGTAGCTCAGTGGAGAGCTCACAATCGCAAAGACAAGACAGACACACTGTCTTTAACTTTGACTTGTATTCTCTCTGTGCAGTACAATAGAACCCAGTCAGAGCTGAGTTTTTTGGTGGTACTGTAACACAAATAAATAAATAGCTCAAAATCTCCAAACACTCCTATGACTCATAAATCTGGCCTGCATAGTAAACTGTCCTTGGTGGGAAGCAGGTAAGGGCGAGCAAGCTGGTGAAGCTGGAGGCAATAATATGCTATCTTTGTTTCTGGAGCACCAGAAGGCAGTTTAAAAAGGGAGTCTCTGGATGTTTATGCATTTAAGAGACAAGATACCAACATTATCCATGAGTATAGCTAATATTCATACACCTCTACCCCTATATAACGCTGTCCTCGGGAGCCAAAAAATCTTACCGCATTATAGGTGAAACCGTGTTATATCGAACTTGCTTTGATCCGCTGAAGTGCGCAGCCCCGCCCCCCCGGAGCACTGCTTTACTGCGTTATATCCGAATTCGTGTTATATCGGGTCGCGTTATATCGGGGTAGAGGTGTACTTCTCTTCATGACACCACTATCCATAATCACCTGCTATTTCTCCAGTGCTCTCCTCCCTGTGTCCATTGTCACCATCAGTTTTCATTTTCTAGCCATGCTCTTACTTTATCTGACAAAGCAAATATAGTTGCGTAAGAAGGCAGAACCAACTTACTCCTTCATCCAATGCCTTGCATATGTTTGCTAGTACAATTATTTCTCCACTGTTTGTTGCTCAGCTTGGGAACCACATCACAGCTATCAGTATATTTTCTCTTTGCAGGACAATGCTGTTGTTAAAAACCCCTGGCTGAAGGACAGTTTTGTTAATCATTGTGCCAGTGGGTCCCAAATACAGTTGACTGACTACCCCAGGAATGCTTTAATACTCTACCATCTGTCCAGCAGACTTTACTTTCTAATATGGAGGATGATTGCTCTTCTGACAGCCTAATTACTGCACAAGTGACTTCTTGACTTGCAGGCTAGAGATCCTTCAGGGAAATGTCTGGCATTTTCAGGTAACAGCCAGTGTGACTCTCTATCGCCTGTCATTTGCCCTGTGCTGCTTTTTTCCATGCCCTGACAAACTGGGAAGGTAAGGAAACCCACACAGCAACACAGCAGGTAGCTTCTCTCCCGCTAGGTAAATTTTAAGGTTGATGTGCAGTGAAATGAAGGCCTCTTTTACGTTGCCAAAATGTATTTATTTCCTCTAGTACAATATTACCGACCTTCTCGAAACACTGTGTTCAACCGGTGACCAAAGGTTAATTCACTTGTAGTAACAGGTCATTTTTTCTTTCTTTTTTTTTATTGTTTACACTTGTGCATTGGTGAATTATTTTCTACCAGTTAAATGTCAGGTTACCCTCCAGTGGCTCCTTTGATAAGGAAATATCGAGCCTGAGTAGTAATCAGGAGCGTAGGGGGCTGCAGAGCAAGGCATAGCATTAGAAGTGTGTTGATTGTCAATGTTTCACTGCCCTACTGAGCTGGCTCTTCTTTGGCTTTCAAAGGACGGGTGTTCTATGTAGTTAGACCTCATGGTATCAAACAAAAGCTGCTTTCTATAGCATGCCGACCGAAAAACACAGTATAGTTTATCTTAATGTTTCATGACTCAGTTCTGTTCATCGGCTACAAAAAAGCTGGTAAAACTGGCTGGACTTAAAGCGTGAGAGGTTTTCCTTATGACAATAAGGACTGAATGGCATGGGTGTAGCTGGTGGTAGAATGGGGTGGTGGTATTTTATATCTATTGAGCTTACCAACAATGAGCTGGGTTTTGTGCCAGTCTGGCCAACGTTTTCAAGGACTAGTGACTTTGGGTTCTCAATGTTTGGGGTGACCAACGTGAGGCACCTTGAAGGGGTCTAATGTGCAGGGGGCTGAGTTTCCCAGCATTTTCTAAAAATCCGGGTCTTTTTAAGGTGTCCCAAGTTGAGCATCTCAAAAACTGAGGAAAGCAGCCAAGATAACTAGTTGTTTCTGAAAGGTCATAGCCCCAAGGAGCTGAAAATCGAAGGCCCAGATAGAGATACCATATAGAACAGAAAGAGCTGCAGTATACTGTAGGAGTGGATGTTTAAGTAAATGCTGTACAGGGTTCAGTGTTGAAAGGCCCCATGGATGAAAGGAACTTGAAATAAGTGTAGATGGCCAGTTGGCCCATGAAGGCAGAAAGGTTGTTCTAAGTTTAAGGGTAGAACGAAAGAAGGTCAGAGCCCAGCTTCCCCTTCCTGCATAGCCTTTTCCACCCAGCCCCCTGTGATGTTAGACCTAATTCTCCTCTCACTCACACTGGTGGAATGCCATTATCAGTGGCGTTACTCCTATTTTATGCTGTGTAAGTAAGAGCAGAATCAGACCTGTGTTGTTGTCCTAGTCTTCCTGCTCCGGAGTCTCTTGATCTTCCTTCCAAGCAGATGAAGTCTTTCAGTCACTTGTCTTTAAGTGGGCTACCTGACCTGCTCCAACAGATGGAGTTAAACAGATGGTTACATTGGACACCCAAGCTCCACTCTCTGTCAAGATCTCATATTTTTGTTTAGGAAGAGAATTGCATCAGCTGATGTATGTGCGGTAAAAAGTAACTACAGGTATTTGAGGTTGCTGTTCTGTACCTGAGATTATAAATTCTTTGGGGGTAGGGATTGTGTTTTTGTTCTGTGGGGTCTATACCTGGGGCTCCTAGGTTCAATCACAACACAAATAATTCATCATCACAATGGGTGAGTCAACAGTCTAGCTCATCTCAAAACATTAAGCAAAATTGTACTTATTCATGAAATCCCTTTATAAATAGCTTTTCCCTTCCCCACCGTTCTCCCTAACATCTAAATATACAGATTTGCAGTGGGACTAAAAACTTATTTTATTGGCTGTCATGTGCGATTGTAAAGCAGATCCCTTGGTTAGGTTCCAAGCAGTGTTGGTTATACATGGTGACTTGTGGTGTCATTCTACTTCCTGGAAAAATAAATAAATCAATGAAAACATCAGGCACTGAGATTCAGGAGATTTTAGTATAATTCCCAGCTCTGCTACAGACTTCCTGTGTGACCTTAGCAAGTCATTTAATTTCTCTTAAATTCTCAGTTTCCCAACTATAAAATGGGAGTAAAAGATACTCCCTTAGATATGAAAGACAATCTGGAGTGTAAGCTTTTCATGGCAAGGATTGTCTCTCACTATATGTCTGTACAGCTCCTAACACAATGGGGCACTTCAATTTTGTTTGGGCCTTTAGTTACTACTATGATACAAATAGGCTAGGATTTTTCAAATGAGCTTCTGGGATTTTAGGTTCCCAAATCCATTTGAAGTTCAATGGACTTTGGCCATCTAGCTTCCTGAGCCTTTCAAAATCCTAGCCATAATTGATAACCACATCATCCCCCTTTTAATGAGGGCAGAACGTAACACAGAGCAGCTATGATTTGACCAGGGCCGCCCAATGAGTCAGACAAAGCATCCAGGAGGTTGTACCTTCCAATTCAGTCCACTAGACCACGCTGCGTCCCCTGCTATGTGCTGCAATACCAAGGCACAGCAGGGTGAGTTGAGGACAGAATGTCAACCTGGATTTTTTCAACTTCAACTCTCTCTCTGTTTTGCTTTTATGAGTTTAAGTTGTGCTCACAACTCTAACCTAGCTCTTGTGATTTAATTTGAACTTCATCTGACTTAATCACAAATGATACTAACTGGATATAGCAGATGAACACCACGTGTGCTCCCTGACCCAGCCTCTCAGATTGGAAATTAATTATATTTCTACTCTGTTGCAGACTAATAACATTTATTTGCTTGCCAGAAATGCAATACTTCAATGTACGTTATGAAGGAGACAGACAAAAACATTAAGGTCTTTTGATTTATGAAGCCAACACAATGTGAAATATTTTTCAAGACAGCGAGCCTTTTGCCATGTATAACCTCACCCTTGCTCATCTCTATCAATAGAAACAGTTGTGTGTAAGAGAAAGGTCATGCCAGTTTAACAAATGATGCTGCAGTGTTTCTAATTGAGAGATATGGGACATTTATTTCAGTTCAGGAAGGAGGCAAAAAAAAAAATATAAAGATTTATAAAATGACTTGAAAACTCTGCTTTGCTGCCCTTAATAAAAGATGTAAAATGCTTACCTCGTTGATATTGCCCTACCACTTTTGTAAGTTCACTGAATACTAAAGCAAAATACAGCACCATCTGCTAGAAGCAGGCAATGTCATTACAAGCATCCCTACAGCAGAGTCCTTGCACTGCGGCAATTCTAATTATCTCTTCATTTCTTCTTCCTCAATGACGCTGCACATACAACTTTATTTTCTACATTACTGAGGCATATAATAATCTACAAAACCTGCATGGGTCCAGTGGATAGGGCATGGCAGACCTCAATTCTGTGCTCAGCACTGCTATGGACATGCTGTGTAATTTTGGGCAAGTCATTTAATGTTATTGTGCTTCAGTTTCTCTAAATGTACAATCAGGATAATGCTTATTCACCTTTGTATAGGCCCTGGTACTGCACTACTGAAGTCAATGGGAGCTTTGCCATTGAGTTCAATGAGCGTGGGATCAAGCCCATAGTACTTTGAGATCCTCATGAGGCCTGATCCAAAGTATATTGAATTCAATGGGAATCTTTCCATTGACTTCAGTGGGTTTGGCTCAGACTCTTAAAGAGTACTATCGTTGTTGTTAATGGTCTTACACAAATAAAGGGATCAAAAATATTGGATTTTACAATTGTGGGATTTTTATATACAGAAAAAACGTTGTAAAGGTCATCTTTTGAGGTGTTATAATTTTTAGAAGAAATAGTGCCAATCAATTACATGTAATAGTTCTAATAAAAATGTTTAAAACTCTATGAAACGTGGCATTGTGATATAAAACTTCTATGAGAATTCATTTGGTATTATTTACATACTTAAGGCTTAATGTGACTATCCCAAATTCATGCTAGTAAAACCTTTATATCCTCCACAATATCATGTATTCTCTCTCTGTGTGTGAATACATATAATATTTGAAAAGAACATTATTAAGGTTGCAAAATCAAACACTCAAAAGTTTGGAAATGCCAACCTTCTGTTGGTGTCCTTGTGCATATACATTATGATATGGTCTTTAATTATACAGTCATGTGCTTTCCTGCCCCTCCCCACACACAAGACCCCTGCCTCATTCAGTGCACAAGCTGGATAGTGCTCAGTTAATTGGAAGCTATTTTTTTGTTGTTGTTGTTCATTGTGTGGTGGTAGGCCTCAGTTTCAAGAAATTCAAGGCACAGGAGGCCCCCCCCCCCCAAAAAAGGCAGGTAAAAGTGGAATATGTGGGGCCAGAAGAAATGGGATACTCTAACAATGAAGAAAGGCATTGAGAAAAAGAAAAGTCAGAAGACTATGAGGGAGAGAACAGTCAAGAAAAAGATAGGAAAAGGGAGAGGTTGAAAAGAGAAGTTATCCAGGAGGAAGAAACACTGAGAACACAACCACAGAATGTAATGTAGTTGGAGGAGGAGAGTCTGGGTGTTATATTAAGTGCATTTAAACCAGAGGAACTTACATAGGATTCAGGATATTAGTATAAGTAGGGCCTTACCAAATTCATGGTCCATTTTGGTCAATTTCATGGCCAGGCATTTTTAAAATTAGTCAATTTCACGTTTTCAGATGTTTACATCTGAAATTTCATGGTGTTATAATCATGGGGGTCGCAACCCAAAAGTAGGTCATACGAGGGGAGGGTCTCAAGGCTATTGTAGGGGGGTTGTGGGATTGTCACCCTTACCTCTGGCCTGCGGTTGGCAGGGGCGCTGCCTTCAGAGATGGACAGCCAGAGAGTAAGGCTGCTGGCTGGGCGCTCAGCTCTAAAGCAGCAGCAGCGCAGAAGTGAGGGTTGCAGGGTATCGGGGGGGAGGGTTACCACAGGTCTAGTTTTCCTGGAAGTCTCCTGCCTGAGTAGGGGGGCTGATAGCTGGAGCCACAGCCTTCCCACGTGGGGGAGGTGAAAACAGCTGGAACCATGGAGTTTCCTGCAGCCGGGGAGGTTCCCAGAGGTGGGTCTGACCCACCCTAGTTGTGGCCCCTGCATGGGGAAGAGGAAGTCTGGTCCCTCCACAACCCTGGTTGGAATTAGCAGTTGGAGTCCTGCGCAGGGTAGGAGCCCCTGGCTGGGCATCAGATTTCATGGTCAGTGACACAGATGCTGGCTTCCTCCTTTCCCTGCGGGTGCTCAACCTCCACTCAGCCCCAGGCTTCACCCCGACTCCACCCCTTCCCCCAAGTCCCCACTCCCGTCCCACCTCTTCCTGCCCCAGGCCCTGCCCCCACTCCCGCCCCAGGCACTGCCCCCGCCCCTGTCCCACCCCGCGCCGCCTCTTCCCACCCTTTCCCCCAAGCCCCCACTCCCGCTCCACCTCTTCCTGCCCCAGCTCTGCCCCCGTCCCCGTCCCACCCCTGCGCCGCCTCTTCCCACCCCTTCCCCCAAGCCCCCACTCCCGCTCCACCTCTTCCTGCCCCCACTCCACCCCTTCCCCCAAGCCCCCACTTCTGCCCCAGCTCTGCCCCCGTCCCATCCCATCCCACCCCTGGGGCTGCCTCTTCCCACCCCGTTCCACCTCCTCCCCTGAGCGCGCCCTGTCCCCGTTCCTCTCCCCAGCACCTCCTGCATGCCATGGAACAGCTGATTGCGGCAGGCAGGAGGCGCTGGAAGGGAGGGGGTGCTAAGCTCCAGCTAATTTTTTTCCGTGGGTGCTCCAGGGCTGGGGAGCACCCACAGAGTCAGTGCCTATGGTCTGTGACCCGTTTTTCACGGCCGTGAATTTGGGAGGGCCCTAAGCATAAGTGCAATATTTGAAAATAGCGCTGTTTGGGAACTCTTTGACAAAACTTTTTTTTTTTTCCACTGAAAAATGCTGATTTGTCAAAGCCACAACTGTTTGTGCAACCATTTTGAGTTCGGTGACACATCCATCTTGAAAAATTTTTGGTAAAAGTTTTGAGATTGTTGAACCAGACAGTTTGTTTATCTAGCCAAAGTATCTTGGTTTTGAAATTTTAGTAAATTTACACTAACAGGTGGGTTTTTTGTTTTTGTTTGTTTTGTTTTTTTTAAAAAGAAAAGGTTGAAATTTAAACAAAATGTTTTGAAATAGCATAATAGAATGCTTTTACACAAACCAAAACATTTTCAGTTTCTGAAAATTTTCAAGATTTCAACTATTTTTTTCCTGACTTTTAATCTTTTTTTTTTTTTAAATGTCAAAGTCTCATGGGATGAGAAACTGTTTCCTACGCAGCCTTATTTGAGAATCTCCATAAATTACTTTGCTTCCATTTGGTCTCTATAGGAATTGGAGAGGAGTGCTAACTACCAGTGTTCAAATAATTAAAGATAAATGACTTAATCTGCACTAATTCATGCTGGATTACAGAATTTTGGGGCCCTGTACACTATGGAATTTAGGATGGGGGGGGGGCACCTTCACTCATATTTGGCCCAGCCATGGCCATCTCCCCTCCTGTCATGACAGGGGGGCAGCTGGGCCAAACCTGAGTGGCATTGTGACCCCGTGCACTAGGTTGCAATGCGACTCACTCAAATTTGGTGGTCGGGGGAGTCCCCTGAGATGGAGGCCCTGTGCAAGGGCACCGTATACACGTCGATTAGTCTGGGGCTGCCACTCACAGTAACTATATTTGGAAACTGTAAGACCTATCTTCTGCTTGTGTAAACTGAAATTAATGGAGATATGCCAAATTACACCAGGTGTTGATCTGGCCCTCTGTGTGTGTGCGTGTGTATGCACATGTGCAAGAGCACTGAAAGTGGAGAAAACTGTATCTATATCTAGGAAAAGTCTTAAGGGGTCTGGTCTGTAGGTTCATCAGTGTTATCAACTAAAGTGTATTCTACTGTATCAGGTGTAGCAACCTTCTGTATCACCTGAATTCACTCTCTCCCTATGGGTCTTTGCTAATGGTTATCCCTCCTTCTTGTTAGAGCTATCCAACATCCTGTCATCAACCAAATCACTTTTCACTTTGTCTATCTTTACATGTTGCATTTAATGTAAGCAATCAAAGGAGACACACCAATGGCCCATATAGAATGGACTAGTATTACTAGACAATGAGTTAAAGTTAGGATGTATGAACTGATCCATAAACACAAAAACATTATTAGATCCCTCGCTTGACAAAATATTTCCTGCATAAACTGGCCAACTATCAAATGACAAACTTTCCTGTCTGTAAGGAAATAATTTCCTTATCTAGAAGCGCTAGCTAAGATTCTGACTCCAAATCACAAACGCTAGGTCATAGAGTGGGCATTTGAATTGTATCCAAATTTAGTGTGTGCCATTCCAAATGGAACTATATGTCTCAGTGGAAATTATATAACATGATGTGTTGATGTGAAACTAGTTTCTTCAGTTTTTGGAGACCAAAAGCAGGAGCTCATTTAATTTTGAGGTTATCCATGTGTGTTTGTGTAACACCCTGCATGATCTTATTATTACATTTCCTCTTCCTTAAGTGAACCATTGATGCTGAATTTGCATCAGGGCACTGTTAATGTAAAAGGATTTTTTTTCTTTTGTCTTATAAATACAATTCCCAGACAATAACACTTTGAAGATCAGTTAAGGTTGGACAGATAGGACTTCTGATAATATTCTCATAAGAGCATTGTAGTTATGGGCAAAAAAGCCAAAACACTTGGAAGCCAGCAAGTTCTAATTTAAGGCTAAAGTTATGAAAAAACTAACATTTGAAAATCTGGAAATTCATGCTTTGGCTTGGAGCATGAGGCTCGGCTCAGCTGTTGGGAAATATTTCACAAAGAATCAAGCTTTTGTCTCTTGAATGCACAATTGTTGACATTTAAAGTCAATGGCCTTGTTTAACAATCCTCTGTCATGTGACTGAGATAAACCAGAGCTTTTTAAAGATATTACATTCTCCCTAAACATTGTTACTTCCTGAAAAGGAGATGTGTTAATTTTGATTTTATATGCCTTCCACTACCTTTGTGGTTTTAAACTTGAATGCCAGTGTTGCCGATTTCTTCTTCTTCCAATGCTGTTCTGTACACTGTACTAGAGTAAATAAAGTGCATATGTTCTGCACTAAAGACCCTCAAAATGGTTGAAGCAGCAGAAGGGGAACTCTGTAGGAGAAAGTCATTATATCCTGGGATTTTTTTCTTTAAATAAACCCATAATGTTTTTAGCATTTGAAGCTGCTTAAATTATGGTCTTAAAAGAAAAAAGGCTGGCGGTCAGATTCTTGGTGCCTCATAATTCCCCTTTGTGCCACCCCAGCAGCACAAAGGGGTTTTAAAACTGCCTTAAGGAATTAGGCCCCAATCTAGTATAATACTTTAAATGTATGCTTAAAGTTAAGCACACAGCCAGTTCCAATCAGGAAATGGGATTGTTCCTGTGCCTGAACATATACACATGTTTAAGTGCTTTGCTGGATTGTCGATTTAGGGTGGGTCAGGGTCAGGACTACACCTGTATGGGAACTGGAATTTCCATTTCATGGGAAATTCTGCAATTTCAAATTTTGTTTCATTCTGAATTAGAATGAAAACTAAGAATTGTGAAAATTCTCATGAAATGAATTGTCTGGGGGAAAACATTGATAAAATTATAATGATTCATTTTGATTTCAACATTTAAAAAAAAATTAGTTTTTAATGTAAGAATATTCAGAATGAAAGTTTTCAAAATGAAAAATCGAAATGTTCCCTTCTGAAAATGTCAAAATGCTTTTTTCATTCCCCCCCCCCCCCCCGGAAATGAAGTTTTGTCAAAATCGACACGTTCCTGCAGCAAGGTTCAGTTTTGACAAAATGGCATTTTACAGCAGAAAAATGTTCAGTCCGAAATTTTTTTGGACCAGCTGTACTCAAGACTAAAGCACGATTTGCTCTGGGGACCTTGGTCAGAAGAGTGGCTCTTGGGAAGCTGCGAGCAGACTGAGGCCACTTTAACTGGAACCAAGTTCCTGAGGCTGCTTGAAACGGAACCAGCTTTCGTGCGCACCTTCTCCGTGATATAAAGTGGCATCTATGCGAAGTATTTAGAATACTGTTCAAATTTCTGTGTCTTCCTTTGAGTACGAAATAGGTAAGATTGTTTTTCTTGACGAATGAGGCAAACAGAACTCTGTGTTCAATCTCTTTGTAGTATATGATGAGGTCATAATCAATATCGAGTCGTATGTGGATGGCCAGGTATCAGCCCGCCATTAGGAGGATGAGTAAGATAAGTACACCGTGTTTGTATAGAAAGACTAGCTGAATGGTAGGTAGTAGTAACTGAACCAGAATATCAGACCTTTTGAGGCAGCTCTAACTACACCTCTACCTCAATATAATGCTGTCCTCGGGAGCCAAAAAATCTTACCACGTTATAGGTGAAACCGCGTTATATCGAACTTGCTTTGATCCACCGGAGTGCGCAGCCCTGCCCCCCCCGGAGCGCTGCTTTACCGCGTTATATCCGAATTCTTGTTATATTGGGTCGCGTTATATCGAGGTAGAGGTGTATGTGGCACTTTAAAATTGTATGTAACTTTCGTGCTCTCTAATGAATCCGGAGTGCAAAGCACTTTGACTCGATTGAAGGCAGTGCTGGTTGGAGACTAGGGGCCAGGTGTTCAGCTGGCCTAAATCAATGTAGCTCCACTGACTTCAATGCAGCTGTGTGAATTCCCACCAGCTTTAGTCTGTGGTCCTTAGATGGCTCAGGGTTGGTAGTAGAATATACAATCTTTCAACTCTAGGTTGAGGCGCGGGCCGAGGGACGTACTGGCCGCCGCTTCCAGCAGCTCCCATTGGCCTGGAGCAGCGGACCGTGGCCATTGGGAGCCGCGATCGGCCGGACCTGCGGACGCAACAGGTAAACAAACCGGCCCGGCCCGGCCCGGCCCGCCAGGGGCTTTCCCTACACAAGCGGCATCCCAAGTTTGGGAAACACTGTTCTAGAGGAGTGGAGTTGTCGACCACAGTATTTCTTCCTGGAGCTTTACGTGATCCTTTAGATTTCATGTGTAGGCCGTTGAGCACCTTGACAATAAGAACTTGACACTATATTCAATAGAAAGCTAGTATAGATTCGCTTTGGATCATGGGAAGCCAACCTTCATTGGTTGTACATCAGGTCCTTATATACATCAACCAGCTCCCTCAGTAAACAATCATAACTGAAACAAATCTCTTCTGCTGTAGCTTGTTTCTAATAGATTTTTGAGAATTTAGAGAAATTCTGCAAAAATTTAGAATCTCTAAATGGTGCTGAATTTGCAAAACTGGTAGCTGTGTCCTTTTTCAGTTCTTCCTTTAAAATCTCATGGATCCGAACTCAGGGACTGACTGTACAAACAATTAGTTTGCAGCAAGGTGGGGTGTGACTCTGCCGAAGGTTAGCTGGACCCTGTTGACTCGCCCTAACAGTTTATGTGCTTAGATCTAGTGCCATTTCAAAGAGGACTAGAGAACAGCACATTGCTGATGCACATCAACAGTTCATTAGGGTCCACATGGGCCGTTAGTCCGTGGCAGACTAGCACGGGGTAGATTCACATTCCAGCTTGTTGAAAACTAATTGTTCATGTAGACAAGCTCTTAGATTTCCCCCCCACCCCTTTTCAGTTCTAGTTAAGATGCAAGATGTCAATACAGCATTTTGGTGGGCTTCTCAAAGGATTCTCAACACTCTCCTATCAGGAATACCAATTTCCTTTTTCCGAGTCTTTGCTACTATCTGTGCCAGGAATATAAAAACACTACAAGAAGGGAGCTGAGCTGATGAAATTAGAGCTGTGCCAGAGCAAACTGTGACTTCTTGTTTCCGCCTAAACTCGGTTTGTTTCATTACTGTATCCTACCGGCCACCCACACTGTCCTTTTATCTCTTGTCCACCTGTTGCATCCCTTGTGGACATGTCGACTGAACTTTCTGGGGCGGGAACGGTCTCCTTTATCTGCTTGTATCACGCTTAGCACAATGGAGCCCTGGATCCTTGACTGGGGCTCCTAAGTGCTATTGTAATAAAAATAACAGTCTGATGATTGTATACTTTCCTTCTGCGATGAAGCTGTTGAGGAAGATGCTCATTTCCAGATCTTCAGTAAACAATGCCGAACCTTTGCACTGAGGATCCCTGCTTAGTTCTGGAGATCCCTGCTTAGTTCTGCCAGGGGTTGGTCTCCACCCTTCCTAAAGCTGCCTTTAAACAAACAAACAAACACCCCCCCTCCCCCATTGTTAATTTGAAGGAATGGGCTGAAAGTTAGGTGTGAAGTCCCCTACTGATGTAAACTCTAGCATCAAAGCCTCTTTTGGGTAAGAATATGTCCTCCTGCAGATTCCTCTGTTTTGCCCTGGTGGTGGTGTTACATCAGACCCTGCTGTACATTCCCTTTTAAACACCGTTTTCCTAGAATATCTAAAACAGAGTAACAAGTCCTACTGATGTCCAAAGAAATTACAGATTTCCCAGCTGTATTTAGTCACAACCACTATGTTCCCATAGTAGTACTAGAAATGTTTAAATGATCTCCACCACATTAGAGAAATCAGGAAGGAAAAATTCTAGCCTTGAATAGGCACACATGTATATGTCAACAATGGGAGTTTTGTGTGTACAATAGGAAAAATAGTGGGGCCGGATCCAAAACCCATTGAAGTCAATAGGAGTTGTCCCATTGACTCAGTGGCCTTTTGATCAGGCCCTTTCTGCATGGCAAATATTAAACATTCCAATGCCATAGCTAATTAACTCCGTTAGAAATGGACCTAATTTTTGATGTTTGTTTAATGATCATATTCACTGTTATCTGGTGCAATTTCAGAACAACCCTGTTTTTAGATGAATAGCATTCAGTTTGACCAGTGCCACCTGAATATTTGGCCTTTTGATTAAGAAAATTTAGCTTCTTCATATATTGTACCAGGAAACTTGTGTGAGGGAAAGGAATTGACACCCAGAAAAATAAATGGAGTTAAACAGGTTGACAAGATGCAAAGGAGAGAAAAGAAACAAAATGAGAACAATGAGCAACAACTACTTATTATTTCACTGGCCACCAGAACATGTTAAAAATGTTCCGAGGCTGTGAATTAATTGTATGCGGTGCAGCACTCAAGGTGCTTAATATTTTGTCTCTCTGGGACAATTTGCTAGAGACATCTTTTGAACTACAGATACAAAGCGGGGGAAATGGGGCTGTCTCTCTGGCTGTGTCATTCTTCATTTTAATGAGGAAAAAGTGTCACATAGAGCAGTGTGAATTTGAAATATTATAATATGCTTCAGTTTTATGTCAGAGTAAGTGTGCTTCTTAAAAGAGCCTAATGATTCTAAATTCTAGACCTTGTTGACAAGACATCTGCTTACTTGGCCTGTGGTTTGTGCCTCATCCATGAGCTCATTATCATATATATTAAAAGAAACCTATTAAAATATTTGCATTTTAAAATGAATGATTTCAAAAAAATTGTTCGTTTTGTCGAGCAAAATCATTTCACTAGGGAGAGAGGAATAATATGTATTTTAGTTATTTCTCTTAAACCATTTAACATTTGGGTAATTCTTATTACTTTTTTTCACACTTAAAGCAGGAAAGCCTTGTAATGTTATTTTATAATTCATATGTCAATGTAAAAAAAAATCATCTCTGTACAGATAGACCTCTCAGCTGGATGCCAAATATAACCTTAAGGGGCCTCATTCTTTCTTCCCTTCGGTCCTATTTATTATTCCCTCCTACCCACTTCAGTTCTCTATTATTCTTATTCCTGCCTCTTGAGCTGCACGTACAATGGTTGGATTGACACTTGAAGCCATTCTGGTTGTTTACTTAAACAAATCATATTGGGATGAAGAAGCAGATGATTTTTAAAGATCCGTTCAGTCTACTCCGGAAGGTGGTAACTACTTGTCATACTCTAGAGAGAGGGGGGTTCCACAGCTGATGAAGTCACCCATCTGGATCTGCAGCAGCTCTCTTTAGTGTAGCTCCTGCTGGATCTGTTATGGGGTTTGGGGACAGGGATTCCCTTTTGGTTCAGCTGCCTACAGACTGCTAAAATCTTGACTTGGTTCTTAGTGGTAATAAAATGAAGATGCACGTGCATTGGCCCAAGTTCAGCTTTGCTCAGCTTCCCTGGGGTACAGTTGAGGGTAGGGGAGTTGCCAGGGAGTTGGTGGTGTCTCTCTTCATCTTCTGGGGCTGGTTCTGTTCATGCCCTGGCATAAATGGCAGTCTCAGTAGCGCTGTCATCTACACCAGCTGGCTAAAGACCCCCAAGGGGTTGTCTGCTACCCTGGGATTGCCACAACCCAGGGATTGCCAGAGTCCTGTGTATCTGGTCCCTGTCCCTGACATGGCCCCTTACACAGAGGGGGTGGCACAAGAGCTGGCTATTCCAGTTCTAGTCTGACTGCGAGCTCCCCCACATCATGGGAATCCCCAGATGAAGAAATCAAGCTGCTTTCCAGTACCTGACTGGTGCAAAGGGGCTGAGTCACATTGGAGTATCTGCCCTGGCTAGTCCAGCACTGGATGTTGGAGAGGAGGTTAACCCCATCAGCTGGGCCCAAGGAGAACCTACCTCTGGCTGGGGTGACAGCTCCTGCACCTCACATTCAGGATCAGACCCTATTCCCAAGAGTGTGCCAGCGAACACCCCCATCGAAACTGGCCGTGCTGTGACTTTTATTTCTGGAAATGCAGCCTTCAGAAGGTGACCCTGCAATGAACATGAGTCAGATTTACTGGGTGATAACACAAGTTAATCAGAGAGAGGTTTCTTGATGGTAAAACTAGTACTGTGGGTAGTTACACATAATATGCCCAACAAGGAGAGCTTCCTCCCTTCCATACCCTCTGCATGCTCATCACTTAAAAAAATAAATTTAATTTAAATATGGCAGTCTTTTTTTAAAATGTCCTTAGCATCAGCTCAGTTGTTTAAACCATTTTGTCGCATATTGAAGCAGCTGTAAGGGGAAAAGGAAACAGCTCCTGCGGCTTCTGAAAAACAGTATGTATAACATCCCAGCTGGAAATAACATGCTTTATGAACCTGATTTATCCCCTCAGCTGTACTGTATAAATCCCACTTCCTTGCTGCATGGCCTTGATACATTGTTTGAAGGCCCAATCCTGCTAGATTCTGAGCAAGGAGAAAAGGGAACACATTTAATCAAAAACAAAAGCTGGTTGGGGATTTGTAACTCTTAAACATGCTCTGCAGCTGATTGGAGGAAAAACTCAGTAAAGTGTTAATAACCTGTAACAATTTTCCCCACCCACCAGAATTATAAACTAGTTACAGTACCATATTTTGAAATAAGAGATATAATCCTGGAAAAACAAGATGTGACTATTGTGACGTTGCACTCCATATTCTTTATGGAAATATGCTTATAATATGGATATGACATAACTGAGATATACTTTATGCAAGATGGATCTTGTAAGGTATCATTGGAAAGGTTATAATTTACTGAATATGATTATCCAATTTGTATGCCTGTATCATTTCTGTATCTAAAGTTAGGAATATGGACTATGTAACCATTACAAGTGGGTGTCTATTGGGAAGACGCCCACCAGACGACAGGACATCAGATTTGATGGGCCATCAGGAAGGAACAACAAGACCATGAAGATACTAATCTCTCTCCCTCCTGGGAGGCATCTGGGGACGTAACTGTGACACTACTAGGTCAGGTGGTCTTGTCACCTGATACTAAACATTACCTGGGATGACTTGTAACTTTCCACTGGGAGGGAAGGGGGGTCAGGTTTGGGAAACAAAGGATTCCCATCTTATGTAAATCCTATTTAAGGGTGGGGAGGAAGGCAAATGGGGGAACTCCTCTCCATGGCCTGTCTGCCCAAGAAGAAAGACTGCTAAAGCCACCTAAAGGGAAGGCAGGGGGCGTCCAGACTGAGACGGGTCCAGTCTCAAAAGAAATATAACTGGAACTCTGAACCACAGAAACTTTGCAACCTGCCTAAAATAACATTTAGGGTAAGAAATTACATTTTGTAACCTGTTAAGTGTCTTGAGCTTAGTTTGCATACTTTGCTTTATTTGCTCAATACTCTGCTTTGTTCTGGCTGTTATCTCTTATATTCACTTAAAATTCATCTTTTGTAGTTAATAAACTTATTTCTTGTTTATAATATAACCCAGTTTGTACAATTTCTAATGGGGGGGAGGGGCAAGAAGTCATGCACATCTCTCTTCACAGTGAGGAAGAGGGTGGATTTTTATGAGCTTGCGCTGTGCAGATTTTTCTATACAGCGCCAGACAGGGTTATTTTGAGTTTATCTCCCAAAAGGGGTGTGAACGTGAGTGCTGGGGGAGTCCTCTCACACAGAGCTGACTTCAGCCTGTGTCTGCAGCGGGGTGTGGCCTTACCTGTGTGTGGGTGTGTGCTGCAAGAGGCCGGAGAGCCTAATTCAGCAAAGCACACCAGGCTGAGTGAGCAGGAGAGGCTCTGTGAAATCCCAGTACATCAGGTGGCAGCCCAGAAGGGGAGTCGACCCATCACAACTATGCCTTACTTAGAGTACTGCAGCCTCTTAGTTCTATACCTCGGTTGCTGGTTTGTGGCAAGCTCCATTTCATGAAGTTTGTTTTCTTCTTCCCCACTATCTCTTTTAGGGAAGTATGTTTTGTTGCCGCCCTTCAGAAGGTGCCCATCCATTAGAATCTCTATCTACTCTAGGTATCTATGGCTCCAATTACCATAGTCTCTGAGCGCCTCAAAATCTTGAATGTATTTATCCTCACAACACATCCTGTGAGGCAGGGAAGTGCTGTTGTACAGAACTGAAGCCCAGAGAGACTGAGTGAGTTGCCCACTGTCACACCGGAAGTCTGTGGTGGAGCAAGGAATTGAACCTAGGTCTCTGGCTAGTACTAGGCCAGTGGACCATCCTTCCTCTCTAGATTCTATGATTGTTGGTATGTGTATATGTACTCTGTACACCTTTATATCCTTTGAAAGTCAATGGGAATGGCTTGGTCTTTAGTATCTTTGAGAATCCAGACAATTCAAGTGATCAACCTGAAGTACCTAGTTGCAAAACCTTGAGGATTTGTCCTAATTGTGTGTGTTTTTTTCTGTATACCTTATTACTTATGGTAGAGTCTGGAAACCCCACTGAGATCAGAGGCCCATAAGAGAGCATCTCTGCTCTGAAGAATTTACAATCTAAATAGATAAGACAGGCATGGCTGAGATCACCATTTTACAGTCGGGGGAACTGAGGCACACAGATTCAATTACTTGCCCAGGGTCACCCAGGATGTCTGTGGCAGAGGTGGGAATAGAACCCTAATCTCACTAGTTCCATGCCAATGCCTTAACTATGAAACTCTCCTCTCACCTTATGTGCATATTATTGACACCCGCATCGAATAGTGACAGTTACTGATTTAAAATCGTTGTTTTGAAATACTAAAACATTTAATAAGCTATTTTTCATGTCTGTGGTCATGTCCTTTCCATTTGGAGACAGCATGAGAGAGAGAGACCCTACAGATAAGCATCCTTGTTAATGACAAGTTCAGCCAAGCATGTGCTAGTTTTCCTGTCGTTCTGTGCTGTGGTTAGGTGCTGAACAGGGATGGAAAGAGAATGTCTAATCTTTCAAAAAAGGCTTAGCAAGATTACTTCAACCCTCTGCCTGCCCCAGCTGAGCTTTGCTTAAATCCTAAAAGAGTATAAATAAAATAGCTTTTTGTTTCAAAGATGAACTGTAACATTAGTGTACAGTACTGGAGCTGTAAAAGGGAAGCACTTGGAACTAACTGGGGAGAAAGATTTGCATATAAAACAAAACGGGACTGCTGCCTTTTCCAACCCCCTTTTTTTTTTCTTTCTTTTAAACAAAGAAAAGAGGGACTTTGTGCATTATAGCAGAATAGTGGGTGGAAGCTGAAGGTCGGATGAAGAGGATTCTTTCCTGAATATTGTTTACTAACAGAGTTTGGGCCAATTTATCATCTTATACTGGTGCAACTCCATTGAATTCAATGGAGTTACTCTTGAGTAGACCTGGTTGGGAATTTTTCAACGGAATGTTTGTTTGTTTGTTTGTTTGTTTTTGGACAGAAATGCTGATTTATTGAAACCAAAACCTTTTGTGGGAAACGGTGATAAATGTTTCAACTCAAACATTTTGAAATTTTGTTTTTAATTTTCAAGATGTGATGTTTAGACATTTTCCAAGCAAATTCCAGTTTTCCTGTTCAAGAAGATTTTTCTTTTTGAAATTTAAGCTAATTATAATAAAATAAATAAATGTAGAAATCAAAATGAAATATATTTAAATTATCTAAGTGAAATGTTCCAGTTGACCTTAGCCTATTTATTTTATTTTATTTTTGGGAGTTTGAATTTTTGTCCTGTCGAGGGATGGGAAAATGTATCAATATCTTAAATTTTTGTGGGGTGGGAAGACTGTTGTCTACCTCACTCTGCTGCTGATTTACACTAGAATAACTTAAAATAAGAATTTGCACTAGTTAGTAGAGGGACTCCAAACTCACTGGTAGCAATCTTACTCATCCCTACTAATATAACATAGTTCCTGTTTGCTTATGAAAGACAGGAGAGACTCCTGCTGCGGCAGCGATGTCTGTGTCTGGGATGTGGTCTGGCTGTACATGTACAATCCTGCCTTTATGGAGCAGGTGTTGGTTGAAATTCCATTTGTACTAGAAGTTGCCTGGCAAGAACAAGAGAAGGCATTTTTCTTCGGCTGTGTGCTACAGAGCTCTCAGGGTGAGCGTATAACCTGCAGTTCTACAGAGAGAGGTTGGGTAATGAGTTTGCACCAGGAAATCCTTCCCAGAGAATGATTTGAAACATGTTTCTCTTTAATGATTGATGTTTGTTCTATATCTACCATTTAAGCTTCTATAAAAATAGTTGGCTTATAAGCCTAGAGCAGTTCAAACTCAGCATTATTTTACTGATGTATTTCCTTTGGACTTGGGGCTATACTATTATGGAGAGTGGCTATCTCCCCCAGCTCCATTCCAGCCCACCCTCTCCTCATTCACACTACACTTACAGAAGAGCTTTAGGATTGGGTGAAGAGCAGATGAAGCTGGGTGCCCTACTTCTGTACCACCACCTTGGATTAGCTTGATCAGAGTCCGCTCTGGTTACAGATGTAGGGGCAAAAATCTGGCCTATTATTATTAGCCAAAACAAGCTTTAAAGAATCCTCCTGTGCAACCCAGGCCAATTGTATAGTTTCAATATGTTGCAAGGAGCTGTGTTTTAAATGAACACTCTGCCAAGCCTTCTTGAAGCCTCAGTTTATTAAGGCATGTAAGAATAGCCTGGATGACATCCACAGTGGAACTAGTAAGGTCTAGCAGCAGTAGACAGGAGCGGTGGAAGCTCCCTAAAAGTGTGTGTGTGGGGAGCCACTGGTGCCTGAACCATGGCCCTGCTCTCCTGTGCCACCTTTTCTCCCTGAGGCCCTGCCCTCATGCTGTCCCTTCTTCTGAGGCCCTGCTCCCACACCACCTCTTCTCCCAAGACCCCAGCCCCGCTCGCTCCTCTCCGTCCCATACCCCCGTCGCTCACCCTTACAGCTTGTAAAAAGTGGAAGGGCATAACCCTTCCACTTCTAAAAGGGATGGGGCCATGGTCCCCTGGCCCTTCCTGTTCTGGCTCCCCGGCAGTAGAACATAGTTTGGTTTCACACAGCTACTTTTGAATTCAAATTGCTGCATCCCAAAGAACTTGGCAGAGTAGTGAAAATAACACGGAATTACCAGCTGTGCCATGGAGAACAGGAGTGGCATTTGCAATTCTCCCACCACTCCACTCTTGCTAGAGGACCAGTGCCATATGGTGCTTGACTATCTGTTGTTGAGTGTCCTACACCACCATGGAAGTTAAAGGCACTCAGCATTTCAGAGGAGAGGCTCAGGGGATCGGTCTCAAGAGCAACATATGAATTAGAAAAGTTATCAGGTAGGCAGTTTTCCTGGCTATTAATTGCTTTACAGTCGAATAAAACAAAACAACAAAAAATAGCTTTAGGCAATATTTAGAGTAGCTGGAACATAAGGTTAAAGGTCTCCAGTCTGCTTTATGATTGATAGCCCCAATAGTTTTTTACTCCTCTCTCTTTCTGGCTACTAAGCGGCATTGAAAAGCTTCAGAGCATGTCTGCCAGCATTGACAACTCTCTTGGCAGGAAGCATCCTCCCCATATCTACCACGGGTTTTATCAGCTGCCCAGATGTTTGTAAAACTCTGTAGCATACTCTTGCTACTGAAATAATGGTGGCGAGCTTTCTTGGTGAGGAAAGGCCATATATCTTCCCTCTGTATGTATTCCTGATAATAATAATAATAAAAAATGCTGCAATGTATGCTTATCCATGGAGTTAAATTATTCACAATCAATTTCACTCTAAAGCGCTCTCTTATGAAAGTTGCAAACATAGAACACATTTAAATTAAAGTGAAATCTTGTGTCTAATCTGTATGGGGGTCAATGCTTCTGCTTCTAAGAGCTCTCTTTGAATTACTATGGAGAAGATAACCTTGCCTCTAATGTACACCTTTTTCTGACAACTAGCCCCTTTGAAAGCCACTTTTTCCAGTTCAGTAATTTTAACATACAAATAATATGACAATGTTCTTTATTTTTTTTTAAAGACCATTCTTTTTTAGTTCCTTCAAAGTTCCACGTTGGTGGATAATAACTTCAGCAGCTAAATAATTATTTCCTTTATAATGAACTTCTCCTGATTCCTTGTAGACTGTTAAAAGTCATTCTGAATTCTAAAATAGGTTATGAATGAGTAAGGGAAGAGCTAGAGCTCCCTGACATTGAAAACTATTGAAGGTTGAGGAGGAAAATGTGTGTCAAGTAATGTAAGGCAGCCCCAATTCATGCAGATGCTGCGGTGAACTGATAGAACATCCACAGTGCAGAATCACAATGGACCTCTTTTCTACTATTCTTTTCCCCTTCCTTCCTTCTCCCCCTCACGGGTGCTGCTCTTAAGTGATGTGCCTTAGAGCCTAGCCATTAGAAACCAGTCTTTCTGGTGAGTGCTGTGCGACCATTTCCATATTGCACGTGTCCTTTTCCCATGAAGAACAATGATAACAATTTCTTGAAAAGTGTACACATTTAGTTAAACGCTGCTGTTTATTCAAATTAATGCATTTATTGCCATAAAATATGATGATGGTTTAATTAAGAGCTTTAATTTTTTATATGGTGAAGTATAAATATTTATGAAGGAGCTTGTCAGAGGCAGAATATTAAAACAGGTGTTTTAGCAGAAACACAAAAATAAAGTGGCTAACAGTAAACAAAAAAAAAATCAATTATTAATAATGTTCCTCTTTTCCCATTAAATTGCCTCCCAAAGCGCTGTACATCCAGCACAGCCAATGGCATTGCTATGTTCAGTCACTACCACCGCTTGCCTTTTCTACAACGGACAGGTGGCCAGACTGCTCACTCCCTTGGGGAAAACTCTTGGGAAAGAGCTGAGCAGGGGGAGGTGAAGGACAAAGGGCTCAACTCACTGAGTTTTCACCAGATTGTTCAGTTGGGAGAGATGGGTTTGCCCCTCCCTGGGACAAGCAGGGGATTTAATACCATGCGGAAGCCTCCTCTACACCATCTCTTATGCCCATGCCCCGCCTTTTTAGCTCTCCAGCATTAGAGCTTCACTGGAAATACTCCTATATGCCACTGTCTCCATTATGTCTCCCTTCTCCCCTCTAAGAAAGGGGTTCCATAGGCAAAGGGGTTCTGCTTAAAAGTTACTACAGCCTCAGGTTGAAAGAGGATGGGTGGATGGATATAGTGACTTGGTCCATCCCTTTCTGCGCTATCCCAGTGCAAGGCTCTCCAATGACTCAAAAGGCCTTCTGGGAGGTCTAGGGTTACATTTTGCAGAGATAGCATCCACTATGCAGTAAGGGGCAGATCCACAGTCAGTCAATTTATGGATCTAGGGGGAATCATCTGGCCCTTGGAAACTTATGATCATCCTTATTTTCAAAGTTTACTGGGAAAAGGGCTGTCAGCAGGAGGTAGGTGGAATGATGTACACACAGAGCCAGTTCTGCTGGTGTGATGTGACTGCCATAGCTGTCACAATGTCTGCTTTACAACAAGATTATTCTAGCGGTGAAGCAAAAGACAATTTCCTGCGTATCCTTGGAAGACCTTATTGAATTAAGTTTAGATATGTCTGGTGGCCACTGTATTAAATATGAAGTTAATGTACTGATGTGAAGATTTGTGGGACTTGAACCCAGGTCTGTGGGCAGGCACCCCACCACCAGGCAGCCTTGGCAGAGCCAAGGTCAATGCACCATGCATCCTGGGAGACCAGTCACTACGGGAGGTGCTGCCCATAATAGAGATGACTGGCAGCCCCTCTCATGACATCTGATTGGCCCAGCCCTACTACTTAAGCCAGGAAGTTACCTGTGCAACAAGGCTGCTCCTCACCTGCTGCTCAGACAGATCCTACTTTGTTCCTAGTTCCTGCCTCCTTGCCCTATCCTCCAGCTTCTGGTTATTGACTCTGGCTTGACTCTATGCTCCAGTCCCCAGCTATTGACGTTGACATGACCTTTGGCTTGACCCTTGGTTGCAGACACTGGCTGACGACTCTGGCTTAACCCCCTCAGGCTCTGATGCTTACAGATTTAACCACTGGACCTGACTGCCCATGCCCTGGTTCCTGACAATTATTGTGGGTGGGGATTGAATGCAACCTTTCTGGGGTGGGAGATGTGATATGAGGCTTGGGAGTTCAAAGACTATATTGAAAATGTGCCAGACAAGAATGGGATTTTAGGACAATAACTGTGAAGTGGAATTCCTGGAGAATACCTAAGGAGAGGTTAATGCACATTCCTCACTTCTGGTTATGCAACCTCTCTGCCTTTTGAAGCTATGACCTGAGGAGAAGGTCTTTGTCTGCTGATTACCTGTTCCCAGAGACAGTGTAAAAAAACAGGCAGTCTACCCAGTCTTGGTTCTGATTCTGAATCTGATACAGTCATGAACTTTTAATCATGGGAAAAACTCCGTTGTGGGTTTAGAAGGAGGGACACCTACCAGAGTGTGAAGTTGGGCTTGGGGATGACCTCTGCTAAGCTTTTTAACATGCATAATAGGTTCTTTTGTTATCTTTAATTATATTTTCTTTGTAATGCTTTCACCTTGAGAATAAATGTGCTTGCTTGGAAAGAGCTTGTGTGGTAACTTGTCACTGCCGGCAATTACTCTGTTCATAGCCTCTGGAGAGGAAGCAAAGCACAGATGCTGGCTTGTTTAGGCAGGCTGGCTTGCTGGGAATATCACAGTGTAGGCAAGGAGCTGTGCAGCCTGGGGAAACCCCCATCACATGGGAGGGAGATGCAGGTCTCTCCCCAAGAGGTGATGGTTGGGAACCAGAAACCTTTGAGTGCCCTTGGTGGACCACAGAGGGGGAATACAGGTGCAATCGCCCTGAACTTTGACAGATGTAACCAGCATAGGAAGGATCATCTGTGTGTTGATCATCTTCCAGCTAAAAAAGTGGCTCTTGGAGGCTAGCAGAGGAAAAGGGGGTGCAGCCATGCCATCTTGGGTAGCAGGCTGCCTCTCACAATGTAGAGAGAGGCCCTACACAGATCAGGGTGATGCAAAAGGGAGCTTTATGCCACCATGCCCTGACTTGTGTGGATTTGGCTGACATCAGTTTAAAACTGTTTTACTTCAACTCTCTAAAGTACTAGAACTACATGGAGGTGCAGCAGGATGGGTGGATGGCCCAGACACACTAGTGTTATTTTTGGGAACCAGAAGTTAATTCAAACACAGACTGGACTTTCTAACTAATGAAAATATACTTGTGATCACAAGGGCAAATTAGGCTACAGGGGTACTAGAGAAACCACTCTTGTGAATGTTTCAGAGGAAGCTTTTTTTCTCAATTCCTTTCTTTCTTCCACTCCTGTGTCCTTGAAGCCCAACCCAGCAAGTCCCAATTAGTTATGCACTATCTCAAATGCTAGCTGCTTTTCTGTCTCTAATTACTGTATATGTGCTCCCTCCAGTCTCCATCTATTCTCCAGCTTCTCTCTAGTGATACTGTCTCATTGAAACTTGGAGTTTTTAATCACACTTGTGATAGAAATAGATGCTGCCGAGTGCCTGCTCACATTGAAATTATGGAGAGTTTTGCCATTGGCTTCACTGGAAGAAGGATAGGTCCCTAATTTGATTCATGCTTCAGAATCTTTGCTACAGGATAAAAGACTGTCTGAGTGTTACTGGCTTCCACATTTATGATTATTTGCATATTTGGAGATAGAGGGCTAGATCTGTAACTGGTGTAGTAAATCCACTTCAGGAAAGCTTTGTTGGTACACCAGGGGAAGACAGGGCATCAGTGCAACTGTCCTGATTATGGGGTGGGAGATGTTGGCAGCAGAAGTCTGAAAACATATCTCTGGTTCCATCTATGGTTGTCCTTTGTCTCCTGCTCTTAAAGCCAATATTTGAACTGCTACCCTAATTTAGCTCTTATTCCATCACTTTCTCACCAGTATTAATTTCTCATGTGGAGCCCTGTCAAATGTTTTTGTAGAAGAAAAATTATACTGGTACTTTCACTGCATCTTCCTGATCTGTTACAACAGTACTACCTTCACAGAACTTCAGCAGGTTAGTTAAGGATAACTTCTTCTCTAAGGGTGACCTGGCCTTTAAGAGGGAAGAGGTGACTCCTAAGCAGGTTTTAAGAGAGGCCACCTGGGCCATATAAATGGAAGAGCCTGACCTCAGAGAGGGTCAGTCAGGAAGGGACAGGTGAGAGCTGCCTGGGAGTGAGAGATCAACTGGGCCCAAGCCAGGGTTTGCCATCATTCTTTTGGCGTCCCCAAGCACCTTTAAGCATAGGTCAAAACTCCTTAGCCTCTCCCCAGTTCCTCCCGCAATCTCTAAGCTAGTGTTAGGTTACTCTCCTATACATTCATAGTGTTTCTGTAGATGATGCCAGCACATGAACCACATGTCCCTGTAATATGATAAAGGGCTCTGTTCGTCTATTCTGCTAACACCAGCGCAGACACTCTTTTCTGTAAACACACACACACACACACACACACACCCTACTTCAGAGCAGCTATTGTACCTGATTAGGATTAAAATACTGTATAGTTTTACCAGAAGTGTGTTCCCTGTAGCTACTTCTAACTATTAATTTCATTTGTCTAATTAAAATGAGCCACTAAACTGTGGGAAAGTCATACCCTAGTTCAGATTCAGTTATCCTATGGATAACATGACCAAAGCTCCCTCAGGATGGTATTAACCTTTATATTGATTTAATCAGAGTCTCACATGTGATTTCTCAAGCTGGTATGTACTCGGTGTGGAAGGAATGCAGTTGAGCACTATTCATCTTGTAGTGGGGTAATTAAAGAATGTTTTAATAAGCATAACATGGCAAAGACACCCACACTGATATATTAGAGATGTTTATGATTTCAAAAGGTTACTTTGATCTTTTTCTTTCATCTTGTCTGTACCTTTTTAAAGTTCAGAAGTTATCAAGCTCATTATATTAAATACTGTAACAGCTCTACTTTAATTACCTGTCAGTGCTCCCTGGTCTAGGGTGGAAATGTTATTCAACTTATACTTTAATGACATTTTTGGACCATGTCTTGTTGAACAAAACTCATCCATGGTACAACATAAAGTCCTGAAGTCACATCATTGAAATCTCCAAACTAAAGGAAAATTAAACAGCAAACTGAAACTAAAGATACAGGGCTGGATCCTCAGCGATGGTAAACTGTCTTTGAAACCTATGGTGCACCAGTTGACACAGCTGAGCTTAAGTTTAAGGCCAGAAAGGATCACCAGATCATCTGGTCTGATCTCCTGTATATGAGAGGCCAGCAACACCACCCACCACGTGGACATTAAATCCAGCCACCAAAATTAGACCAAAGAATTACTGAGGATCTGGATCATTGCCTTACTCAGCTTCTTTCACCTGACCAGATCTCAAAGGGCTTTACTAATTGCTTGAATCAAATCAATACTGCATAAAAAATTCATTTTGGTCAGTAATGAAGTATCATACCAGAGGTGCCCGTAGATGCTAAATGTAAGCTTTCCGGGGCAGGGACAATCTTTTTGTTCTGTCTCTACAGTGCCTAGCACAATGGTATCCCAACTTCTAGGCAATATGCTAATGCAAATACACTTCTACCCCGATAGAACGTGACCTGATATAACACGAATTCGGGTAGAACGCGGTAAAGCAGTGCTCCGGGGGGGCGGGGCTGCGCACTCTGGTGGATCAAAGCAAGTTCGATATAACGCGGTTTCACCTATAATGCGGTAAGATTTTTTGGCTCCCGAGGACAGCGTTATATTGAGGTTGAGGTGTAATAATAATAGCTTGCCACAACTTTATGCAGCTGTTTAGAATAGGAAGTAAAGAATATCTTTTTCAATTGAAGATGCAGGCAAATATAAGTAGACAGGAATGACCAAATGTGGAAATCAGCCAGTGCAACAGAGTTACTGCTCCTACTCCTAAGAATAGGTCAACCAAATCAAGAATAACCCTCTGTCATGAATAGGTTCCAAACTGCATAGTTTCCTTTCAGAGGGCCATAGTCAATACCTGAGTTAATGAGAGTTTCCATTCAAGTCAATAAGAGTTTTGAACAAAATTCAAGGTTGGAATATGGCCCTTGGTTTTTAATGTTTGAGTTCCTAGAAGTCCATTTTTGCCTCATTTTTTGAAAAGTATGATTTTTGTTATTTCATTTCTTGTTGATTCTCCAGCATCCTCTCTGACTGAAGGAAGAATATTCATAGCTCTGGGAATAGTTAGCTGTTGTCACCATTCTTTTTGGATAGTCTTACAACTACAAATGACTCTTGTTTATGGTTTTATTTCAAGGTGTTGCTCAGGCTAATTAAAAATAACAGGAAGGACGCTTCCCTCACATTATAACTAGAACTGGGTCCAAACTGAAATCCCAGATCTGACTTCCTCTCAGAATTTAGGAAAAGTTCCTATATCATTTGAACTTCACAGTACATGTATTATTGTATTTTATATGGGCCTAGTAGTACACTGAATCCAAACTCATCTGAACTCAGAATCATAGAAATGTAGGGCTGGACTTTGAAAGGCTAGCTTGTCTAACCTTCTGCACTGACGCAGGATAGGGAAAGTTGGTTCAGATTTTAAAAATCTGTCCAATTTTAAAGCAAGACATGTTTTAGTTTTTACTTGCTCAAGTACATCCTCTTTTAGGGGTCATAGATGCACTGCAGTTAGATACCTGTGGCTGTATCATGCCAGGTGATGTGGGCTCATGGGGCTTAGGCTCAGGAGCTGTTTAACTGTGGTATAGTTTTTTGGGCTTGGGCTGGAGCCTGAGCTCTAGGACTGTGTGTGGTGGGAGGGTCCCAGAGTTCAGGCTGCAGCCCAAGCCCGAATGTCTACACCACAATTAAACAGCCCCTGACCCCCATCAGCCCGAGTCCGCTGGCACTGACTGTGTGCCAAGGGGCCTTATCTTTCTCTAATTTAAGTTAATGGGAATTTCAATGGCAGAATGATTGGGCCTGGAGTACATATGTAGGCTATATAGATGCTTTAATCTGAACAGCACCCAACCAAAGATCAACATACATCTAATTCTTGGCCCAGAGCATGTTTATTCTGTTTTTATAATGGTTAGTAAAAGACAAATGCCAAAGAAGGATCTTAAATTACGGAAGAGATAGACGGTCTCTGCAGTGCTTAACACACTGTGCCCAGAAGAATGCAGTCATCTGATTTTCATTTCATTTGTTTGGTAACTTGGTTGCTCAGCTCTCACTGAGTTTGCTCCAAACTCACAGGTACAATTCTGCATGCTGAAGGCAAAAAGTATTCGACCCCTCCCCTCTGCGTGGTACAACTCAAGCACATGCTGCTACACGATTTGCACCTTCCATGCAGTCTGAAACACGCATCCTGTTCTGACTTAACCTGCGAGAGGGACCCTTTCGATTGGGACATTGGGCAATATTTTCACTTACACCAGGTGCTTTGAAGGGGGGACACCGGCAAACCAAAGTTCTTCTTTTAGAGTTGGGGACTGGATGTTCCACTTCTCCCTTTCTCACTCCCTCTCACCCCCCACAAGCAGTAGAGAAATAGCTGCCCCCAACATCAGAGGATCCCCAAGATTCATGGCAGACTTGTACCCCTCTGCCTGATCTTGCTTACCCCTCCTGCTCTTTGGTGGTTTCCCTCACCAGTCACTCTTCCCAGAAACCTGGTGTGGTGTGGAGAAGGTTATACACAAAAGAGCGGAGGGGGGAAGGGGAGGGGAGAAAGTGGGTAATGTAGTACAATTAGTATCAGCATCAACTTACTTGCTAAAGTACCCAGAGAGCAGATTGAAAGAACTTAACAGCAATAATGTATAACCTACATGTAAGAAGAGTTGTGGGTAGGCTTTTTTCATAGTTAAAATACTAAGACAATGGTCTTAAAAAAAAATTCAGGTTTTCAACCCTTCAAAATTGGGCCTATTCTATTTTAGGAATTGCCTTGATTTTCTTCATCTTCACTTTGATGAATGTATCCAGTGTTATATATTATTCCCTGTCTGCTGCTCAGATGTAGCATATACAGTAACAGCCTTTATAGGCTACAATAAAAAAGCTGAAACTTCAAGTAAGAGTTTCTGAACTATAGCTAATCAGAAAGCCGGCTGGATCATTTACTACTGGCCACAACATTTTTTATTTTTTATTTTTTGTACAAAGAGGAACCCATACTATTCTTTCCTTTCTGAAATAAATAAATCTTGGGCAGATATTTACAACCTGTGGTATATACTCTATGTGCTTGGGAGCCTTTCAGTTTGTTTTACTAGCATCATTATATTTAATTCTACTTCTTCATAAAGTATATACAATGCCCTCTCCCAAATTGTGAAAAGCAACTTTTCAAGTTACCTGACCTTCTTTATAACTCAGGGTGTGTGTGTGTGTTAGTCTTATTGATTGTCCTCATTCTAAAAACACCTCTTTTATAACTCTCCATGAGTACACGAGAGTGTGAACCAAATACAGTAATACATCAAGGCACATCAGTGAAATTTATTTATATGCAGATTGAGAGTTTTTCAAAGACAGCAACCCTATTTAGATACCTTTCCCTTCATACAGAAGATCTAGAGCAGGGGTTCTCAAACTGGGCGTCAGGACCCCTCAGGGGGTCACAAGGCTATTACGTGGGGGGGGTTGCAAGCTGTCAGCCTCCACCCTAAACCCCACTTTGCCTCCAGCATTTATAATAGTGTTAACTATATTTAAAAGTGTTTAAGGCTATTACATGGGGAGGGGGGGTCGCACTCAGAGGCTTGCTATGTGAAAAGTGTCACCAGGACAAAAGTTGGAGAACCACTGATCTAAAGCAAGATTTTTATGGCCTAACTTCTTTGGGAACCATTCACATGTTTTCACTGCAATGTATGTTGATCTTTGGTTGGGTGCTGTTCAGATTAAAGCATCTATATAGCCTACATATGTACTCCAGGCCCAATCATTCTGCCATTAAAATTCCCATTAACTTAAATTAGAGAAAGATAAGGCCCCTTGTGTACAAAAAGTTGTATTTACAAATGGTCAGACTGATAAACAGCCCTTCTCATTATTTAACAGTGCAATAAGTAATAATCCAGAACAGCAATTACTGTTTGCGTTATTGCATTTTTGTTGTAAGGCTGAATTTTAAAAAATATTCTTTCCTTTTGTAGCATTTTATTTGATGTCAGAATAAATGTGACCTGCCGGCTCCCAAAGAGTGTATATAATCCAACACATTGTCACTTGTCTGTGGGTAACATAATACTAAAGTGCCTGCTGAGCTCTCAGATAAAACCTGGTGCTTTTACCTTCACACAGGACAAAAGTAATAAAGAGGCTAACAATTTACACATCCTGTATACATCTAAAATGTCAAGTGATGTGAGTAAAAATTAAAAAAATATTAGCTACAGGTACCACTAAAAGTCTGCTTTGCACAGGTAGCTCAACTCAATCCTCTGAACTGAATTCCACAGCCCTTCTCCTGTAAATGCACTCCCTATCCCCAACCAAAACAATGTCATAATTAGAATTGCCTAAAATTTGTCAAAAATATTAGATCTAGTCCTGGCTCCAGTTAAGTCAATGGCAAAACTCCTATTGACTTCAAAGGGGCTGTTATTTCACCTCTAGAATGTAAAGGCTTGTCTACACAGGGATATGGAGGAAAGTTAATCCAAATTAACTAACAGTGTGAATTTAAACTGAACTAAACTAAAGTCTCCAGAAGGAAGTCTCTAGAAGTTCAGTTAGAACCTCGCTCACTCCAGCTTGGAGTGAGAGTGAATACAACGGGGAAGGCCTGTAATGGTTTGTATTGTAATGAAGAAGTATTTAGAGTAATTCCATCTTTGTTTTAGTAACCAATGGGAGTGAATATTTTCCCTTCCCCCTAAAGTTGTTCATTATTGGCAGATTTTATGCAATCCAGGCCAAATTCATCCCTTATGCCATTTCACTGGCTTGCAGTGACATTGCACCAGGGATGAATTGGGAGTTCTCTCTCTTTTTTTCTTTTCTATATTTTGCTTTTGATTCAGTCGTACCCAGCTCTTCAGTTTCTTTTGCTATAATTGAACAGGCATCCTGTAGACATTGGGAGCACTGTTCCTTGAAGAGTCCCATATGCAAGTCCTTTTGTGAGTGATGTGCCCATCGCAAATGATTTGTCTTTGTTTTCTCCATTGGGGAGGAAAGGCAGGAGCTGGAGTTACAGAAGCAGCACTTCTGGGTTGTTGTGGTTTCTTTTCTTTTCTTTGTAAGCTTATTGATTTCCCTGTGCCTTTCTGAGGCTCAGTAGCACTTCCATCAACAGCTCAATGTAAAGGCTCTTTGAGTGGGGATTTCAGCAGTGGTGAATGTTGAGGGGGCCTATAGAAGAGACAGTTTGTGGGGCTGGGCTTGAGGAGAAGGATTTTAACCACTTGTGCACCGGATTATGTTGCTTCCCCATTGTTTTTCTTGTCACCTGTCACAAATACTCTAAAAGAGGAAGGTATTACATGTGCCACAGCAGCCATTGGCCATTCATGTAGTACTCATAGCATTGAATGTTATTGGTGTACTGGCCAACTCTGAGAAGCACAGAGCTGTGCATGTTGGTGGTGCTGAAGGGCGTGTTTATACCTGCCTGATCCATATTCCGAACACTTCTACATTTCTGAATACAAAACATTTTAAATGTCAGTTATTTCTCCCCTTTTTTTGGTGGGCCAAATGGCCAGCCAGGAGAAGAGACCAAATTTTACCTTCCATAATCCAATCCCTCACCAAAAATCTAACAAATAGGAACATAAAAATGACTCTACTGACTCAGATCAATGGTCTATCTTGTCTGATATCCTGTCTCCAACGGTGGCCAGTCCATGTTGTTTTAGAGGAAGGTGCAAGAAATCCCATAATAGACAAGCATGGAATGAACTCCTTGCTACACCCCAGACAGTTAATGTGTTAAAAATGAGGGTTTGCATGTACCTTAAACATTTGTATGCAAGTAGGAATTACAATATGATTTGCTAGCATGGACCTCAGGCCAGTGGAGAGTTCCTTGGGAGCCAGTGCACTTTATGGCTGTAAATAGGGTGACCAGATGTCCCGATTTTGTAGGGACAGTCCCAATTTTTGGGTATTTTTCTTATATAGGCTCCTATTACCCCCCACCCCCGTCCCGATTTTTCACACTTGCTGTCTGGTCACCCTAGCTGTAAAGGATCCATACTTGTAGCTTGCAATTTAGAATCAAGACAGTAGGGCCCAATAGGGATAGTTTTTCTTCCCCAAATTTTTCTGTCACTGCAAACCAATGCTGTCTGTTAGGGAGACCTACAGTTAAAGACATATAGCCCAGTCCCATTGTTGAGGTTACAGTATACCGAGAGGATGTCTACATTGCAATTAAACACCCGCAACTGATCTGTGTCAGCTGACTGAGGCTCAGAAGACTTGGGCTGCAGGCTGTAAAATTGCTGTATAGATATTTGGGCTTGGGCTGGACCCTGGGCTCTGGGAGCCTCCCCACTTCCAGGGTCCCATCGTTGACACCGTCGTTTTACAACCCTGCACCCTGAGCCTTGTGAGCCCAAGTCAGCTGGCACACACCAGCCATGGGTGTTTAATGGCAGTGTAGACATACCCTGAGAATACCCCTCCCTTCTGTGGAGCCACATTGCCATCTCCGTACCTGTACTGATTAGTATCTTATACCATGAGTACTTCACTGAAGTCAGAAGGACTTAATGTGGAATAAAGTACAGTAACTCCTCGCTTAACGTTGTAGTTCTGTTCCTGAAAAATGCTACTTTAAGCAAAATGATGTTAAGTGAATCCAATTTCCCCATAAGAATTAATGTAAAGGGGGGGGGGGGGGGGTTGGTTCCAGGGAAATTTTTTTCACCAGACAAAAGACTTGTATATATAATTTAATACTGTACACAGCAATGATGATTGTGAAGCCTGGTTGAGGTGGTAAAGTCAGAGTGTGGAAGAGGGTGGGATATGTCCCAGGGAATGCCTTACTGCTAAATGATAAACTAGCACTCGGCTGAGCCCTCTAGGGTTAATACATTGTTGTTAATGTAGCATCACACTCTACAAGGCAGCACGAATGGAGGGAGGGGAGACAGCATGGCAGAGAGAGACAGACACCCCCCCCCCTTGTGTGGGAGAGACGTGCATTGCCCCTTTAAGTATGTTGACCCCACTCTAAGTACATTGCCTTTTTAAGTGGATTAGTAAATTGAGACAGCAGCTGCTGCCAGCTATCTCCCTCCATCCTGAGCCCTGTCCTATCTCCACGGGGGGGGAAGGTAAGATGACAAGGTACAGAAGTGGGGAGGGAGGCACCCTGACATTAGCACCCCTCTTCCCCCACCTCTGCACAGCAAGCAGGAGGCTCCAAGGCAGAGGACAGGAACAGTACACGGCAGTTGGGGGAGGGACAGCTGAACCGCCGGGCAATTGATATCTCCTGGGCGGCTGCCACACAGGGAACTTAAGGGAATGGGGAGCTGATGGGGGTGCGAGGGGGGGGACTGCTGGTCCACCCTGGTTCCAAACCCCCACCAGCCAGCTCCAACGAGCTGTTCTTTCTGCAAGCAGTGGACAAAGCAGGCAGCTGCCAAACAACATTATAAGGGAGAATTGCGCAATTTTAAACGAGCACGTTCTCTAATTGATCAGCAATGTAACAATGAAACAACGTTAACCGGGACGACTTTAAGTGAGGAGTTACTGTACTATTCTGTGTGGGTAAGAGGATCATTATCTGGCCCGGTAACTACTCTATATGGGCCTCAGCCTTGCAATATCATCCTGGAAATTTACCACCCCAGGCATATAATTTCCCCTCCCCCCCATATGTACTATAATTGACGAGTATGGAAAAAACTACTAAGGATAGGCCAAAGAAATGTATTTGCATCAAGCAACAGAGGAGTAGGATTTTATCAAGCTATACAGGACAAATCCAGGACTTGAAAACTGAAGAGGTTCCCTAAGACACAGTATGTAATATAAATACTACACTCTAGTTGCCGAGGAGCTTAACATTTTTCAGGTTTACCCAAGCCCTTAATCATTAACCTTGGTTGATCCTCTTTGTAAAATTATATTGCAGGTTTCTGCTGATATTGATGCCAACAAGACTTTTACCATTAACTTCAGTCGGAGCAGGAGCAGGCTCAAATGGTTGTTTTTACTCTGTTTTGACTGCTCCTTGTGGAAAAAAGTCTAGCTTAAAAGCCTCCCAATGAGGCAATTCAACTGAAAACCACAGAGAAGCTATTTGTATGGGAAGATTGTTCCCTTAGGCAAAATGTGTGTGTGTGTGTGTGTGTGTGTGTGTTTGCAGCAATCTATAATTTTCTCTTGGTTTTTACATACTTACTGAGAAGCCACTGGGCTGCCCACTAACACTCTCCTATGTTCCCATTGCATACTGGGTAATGGCACTTTCAGTCCTGCCATTTTAAGCTACGCTAGCCTGATATGAAAAGGTGAGCAGCAGGAGTACAAAAACCCACACAAGCTTTAATTATTTTTAACAGAGAAAATAAATCCACACTCTTCCATTTCCTAGGCACACACTAGGTACTGCTTTATTCTGGGAGTAACTGGTTTTAAGGCATTCTTTTTCTCCTAAAGAAGTTGAGCAGTACAGCTAGACACTCTCTGTGTAGGACTGCAACAATGCCAGCTAATAGATATTGTTTGAAGTTAAAAAACATTAAGCTGCCTGATTGATTTTTGTGTGCAGTAGATAGAGGGGGCAGGATTAAAATTTTACACACTCTAGGGGTAGCTGAATCTAGTCAATATTGCATGCCTGTCTCCGCCATCAATAATTTAAAAAGAAGAGTCCAAAATGACAACATCTCACTTGGACAGCCACAGCTGCAGGCAGAACAGAGAGAATTTGAGCCAATTGTGGACTCAGTGCTTTGATGACTGTAAAGGTTGAAGAACACCTGAGGTCCCTGCAGTCATTAAAGGAGAAAAGAGCAGAACAAAGCAGACTATTGCGGTAGACCAAAAAAAAAAAAAAAAAAAAGTGAATCTGTAGCTTCAGTACTGCAGTTGTATGGGTGGGGAATATTTGTTGTGCTGACATGTTATGTGCACCTGAATTATCAGGTCACCTTAGCAATGTATTAATCTTAATTTTGCCACCTTTTCATGAGGGTATATACAGTATATAGCAATGAAGGACCAAGTGAATTAGTTCTCTTTCATTGCAGGCAGGGCAGAATACGAAGTCCTTGCACTTGGAAGAGTGCAGGGGCTGCTCATTTTGTTATGGGTATGTCTACACTTAAAGCTGGGGTGTGATTCCCAGCTCACTTTGAGCTAGTGTAACCCACCCACCTTCTGGGTGTGGTGTTCTGTCCCATCTAGTGGCACCAAGATCACTAAAGAGAGAGATAAAATGAGTCTGCTCTGCAGCCTTAGCTAATAGCCAGTTGGCTTTTAGCTCATGCTTTGGAGGCTCATGCACTAAGCTCCAGAGGTCCACGGTTCAATCCTGCCTGCCGACAACCGGGGTCTGTCGGCGTTACACTAGCATGCTAAAATAGTAGCATAGGCAGTAGTGCATGGCAGCCCAGGCTAGCTGTGCTGAGTACAAATCTGCCTGAACCCTGTGGGTATATACTCAGCACAGTGAGCCGCTAATGCTACTGTGGCTACACTACAATTTTTAGCATGCTGGCTTGACGAAAGGTAGTATGAGTATATCTTTGAGACTGTGAGCTGGGAATCCCACCCCTAGCTCATAGGTTAGATGTAGCCTATGTGTACCCAGTGGGTGAGGAGGAAATAAGACCAAGAATATGTTCCCTCCACACCATAGAACTGGCTGGACATCCTAGATGGTGGAGTGGGATGGTTCAGTTTGTGAAGTAATCCCAGTGTTCCTAGGGACTGTGGGAGAGATTGTACCTCCTGAGCCACAAACCCTCCATACTGTACCCTATTCAGAGCTGTGGCTTTCTAGCCACATGTTAGCTTGAGCAGAGTAGAGCTCACAGTGGGTGAAACCACCAGTGAGCCCAGAAGCTTTGGAAGCCCCAATGCATGTGCCGGGTAACTGGGGCATTTCTTCTGCACAGTGGAGGGCTGTGAGGGCACAAGCACAGAGGGACACCCCAGGGTGCAGTGATGCTGGGTTATGTGCCAGATCTGTGTAAGAAACCAAAGAGGAACAGGATGAGACAAGGGCTTGGCCACTGGACTCACGATTATGCATCTTCACATATAAATCTTTGTTTAGGAGGAGGGCAGAGGAAACAAGGCGTATTCCAACTCAGCCGCTACCAAAAAGCTGTGGATCTATCCTGCAGTTGGGGGAATGAGCTCCATTCTTCCAGCCCTTGTGGAGTTTGTATAGAGCTGGGCAGAAAAAGTTCAAGAATTTTCAAGGTTTTGAAAAATGTGCCTGACCTGAATTGGGACAAAAAGTTGAAATCTCTAAAAGAAAGTCTGAAAAAAAAAAATGTTGGATGAGGTCAGTCTAAATGTTTTGGTTTTGACCTTTCCTTCTGCCTCCCCCTTAAGCCAATTTCAATTTTAAAAGGAAAAGTAATTTCAAACAAATTTTCTGTCATTTCAAAAATGTTGAAACAAGGACATTTTGACAATTTCAAAATTTTGTTTGAAATGGAAAATTTGTCAAAACTGACCCCTTTCCAGGAAGTTTTTGTTTTTAGAGAATCAGCATTTCCCACACACAAAAAAATGTGTCAAAAAATTCCTGACCAGCTTTACTTTTTGTACGGGACTATGGCGTTTGTGATGGGGCACCTGCCCCACACTGGGCTCTAAGGGATTAATAAAGCCCTAGGGAGGCTGCGCTGGAGGCAGCCAATTAGAGAAGAGCTGAAGGGAGCAGCCAATCAGGCCCACATAAAAAGGAAGCTGCAGGGCAGAGGAGAGCAGTTCTCTGCTGGGAACCCAGGGAGGAAGGACTGTGTCTCTGGAGCGCTGAGAGAACTGCCAGCACCCTAGATAGAGCAGTGCTGCAAGCAGGGACCAGGGAATCAAGAGAGCTCCTGGCTGGCTGCTAGGGCCTTCAGGCCGAGGCCCTGAGGTAAGGGCAGAAGAGGGTGCTGGAGCTGCATGGGAAGTGGCCCCAGGACAATGGACTGCGATTGCCACTGAGGGAAGTGGCTGTACAGAGATTGCAGGTCCTCCGGCACAGCCGGAAGGCAGTGTCGCTGAAGAGGATGCCGCTGTCCTTGGAGAGATGTGGGTCCTAGAGCAGAAGTGACGGTGGCGAGGCACTACCCAAAGAGGACGCACTAACATGCAGCGCTAATTCCCATGACAGCCAGCAGGTGGCACCAGAGTGGTGATTGAACCGTGTTACAGTGTGGGGGGGAATTCCATCCAGTGAGAATGCACAGGGGCCCTCAAAGACTAACAATGTTTGTATATTTCTCTTAAACTTGCTTGCTTATTTTTTCCCATGAGTCACAAACAACTGCCACCTGCTTTCATGTAGCGGGATGAGCAATCATTTGAGATTTGTACCTAAACTTGCAGCTACAGTTTTGGATAGAGAAATGGCAGATCATCATTCCCATACTGTGAATATGCTCACTTGCTGGTAAAACATAAAGAGGAATATATCCACTGGCGCGTCACATGTTGCTGCTGCCTTCTGGGGTTTTTTTGTTTTTTTGTTTTATCTGAGAAGAAGTGAGCAGCACTGAATGCTGCAACTCCGTTTTGGTGCCACATGCTCATGGTGGAAGTCTATCTATTAGAATTTGTCTATAATGAGTGATAGATGTAGCCTGCTGACTTCAATGGGAGCAAGATCACACCCATTATGCATAGAAGCTAAAAGCTTTGGCATATCTTGTGCCTTCAGGCTCTCATGTGGAGACTCTGTGACTGTTCCTTATTATGCTAACTGGGATTCTCTGGGGAGGAGCACCAGGAAACAATCTGTTCATTGCATCCACCTGTTGTCGCTTGTCATATGGATTGTAAATGCTTCAGGGTGGAGACTGTGTCTTTATGTGTTTGTGCAGCAACTGGCAGAATGGGTTGCTGATCTGTGACTGGGGACCCTATGCACTACCATAATACAAGTGATAAATAATCATAACAATTACACTGTTGGAGGCTCACTGACATCAAATTAAAAAGGGGAATCCACCTGTCCATACTTAAACAAATGGAAGTTCTGAATACGCTAGAATTTACCATCATGCTGCCAAAATCTATGTAAATGAGGTTTTATTCTCCTCTCTCTCATATCATTGTTAATCAAGAGTAACTGCACTGAAATCAGTGGCGTTTTTAGTGTTCCGCGATCACTTGGTGCTTAAGGTGTTTGCAAGAGATCTGGTTTATTCTGAGTCTGGTTTCAACTGACTGTGCATAACAACGGCAAGAGCTCCACAGCGCCTTGTCCAGACTCTCTGTCTGGGAAGCTCAGCTCTTAAAAGCACAGTCCACAATGCCACAAAGATATGCTGTTGGAAGTGAGAGGAAAATCAGACCTCAGCAGCTGTAAATAACAGTATAGCTTCCTTGACTTCACTGAACCATGAAGTATAGATTTAGAGCTGAACTCTCCCAAAGTTTGGGGTGTTTGTGTTTGGGGTTTCTTTGGGGATCACCACCTCTTCCTCACACTTATCCCAAGCTGTTTCCCTAGAAATCTGAAAGCAACAGTGTCAGTAATGTTATGTCTAAAGATGTCACCTTTCATTATTTTTAAAGGCATGAGAAATACACCTCTACCCCGATATAACGCGACCCGATATAACATGAATTCTGATATAACGCTCCAGGGGGCGGGGCTGCGCACTCCGTTGGATCAAAGCAAATTCGATATAACGTGGTTTCACCTATAACGCGGTAAGATTTTTTTTTAGCTCCCGAGGACAGCGTTATATCGAGGTAGAGGTGTATACCTTTATTATTTACATCTGTTCCTTTCTCTGCTGCTGCTTTGACTGTAGCATCTACCTTCATCTCTATGGCTGTTGCTGCCTTTGCATACTGTGGGCCTCATTCTAATCTCACTTACACTGATGTAAATCGGGAGGAACTCTACTGAAGTTAACGGAGTTGCACTGGTGTGAGATGAGAATCAGTCTTTGTGTTCCTTAAACTTTTCTATTCGAAGGAGCGTTGCTTTGAGGCTTTGTTGAGGCAGGTAGAAAGTGTTCTCTACGTCCAATTACCTGTGTTTATCTCCTTTGGTTATTTTCTCTCACAACTCACCAGCCCCTGTCTGAACCCCGTCCTCTGTGGCCCCAAAAAGAAAAGATTAACCAGGAAAACCAAATTCACGGTCTCTTCAATTCCAAGATTAAACAAACCAAAGAGTTACAGAGGAGAGAGAACAATTTTCTCCACTACTGGTGACTTACTGACATTGATTAGATTGAGGTTCATTCTTCCCACACATGTGCGCTTCCAGATGAGCTACCTCTTCAAACTCTCCACATCATGATCACATCAGTAGTGATTTCGCTCATGCGTAAACACAAAATGCGTATGCCGCTTTCTAGGCAAGAGGCATTGGTTGAGCCCAGGTGAAACAGCATAACACATTAAACAGTATCACAAACTGGCTAGTGAATTTCTTGCTTATAAACTGTCGTAATAGTGTGTTAGTGCAATATGGATACAGCTAAATTAACTTACTTACGTAGTGTGTGAATAATCCATTGTAGGAAAAAATGAAAATATGAACATTAGGCAATACAAGATGGTAACCAGAGCTTGTAAAATAAATACATTGTGAAATTTTGATTAAATGTTTTTATTGAAATTTGAATGTCAACAATAAAATGTTACAACATATTCTGAACATTGTAACTACCTTTCTGTTTTTCAGTCAATTAAAAAATTTTTTTTGACGGGGGACAAAATAGGAGAAAACTTCAAACATTTTGTTGAATTTGTTGCCCCCTTTTTTTTGACTAGTTCTAATGGTAGCATTCATTTTTCTGAATGTTTACTAGACTTCTACAGGGGAAAAAATGCTTTTATATTTTATATATCACCTGGACCATTCCAGCATTTTCTAATAAATCAGAAGGACACCAAAAGTTAAAAGGTTATGAAAAAGTTATTTAAAAGGATGGCAAATGGATTAAATTTTGAGTAATCAACTGTAAATGTTTAATAAATATTACTCCCTGTGGTAGTGCAGAGCTTTGTTTCAGCATAAAATCATCTGAGAAAAATCTGCTTTTGCTTCAGTGACTGCTCATTGTTAATTTATCTGAATGATGCAGGTGGAGTGATTAAGATGCTGTATACTTTAAATCTCCTTATTTGAGATAAGGAGAACACAAGGTATTTCAAACCAAGGTACAATAGAATAATATAGTAGCAAGTGAAAATATCTGCAGATATATGGCAACCACTTACTTGTTTGTCTCCTTTTCAACTGCCACTAACTTTGAATATACGCTATTGTATGTGAATTTCTGGCAGGATTGGGTTCAAATGAGGACTGTATCTTTTTGCAATTAAATAGCTCATCCAGCATTATGGACCTAGTCCAATGAAGTCTAAATCTTTCCATTGACTTTAGTGGGCTTTAGGCCAAGTCCTATATCATGTTAAGTAGTGTTACACTGGGATGAGAAATATTTTAGATTGTGATTTCCTCTAAGATGGCCATTCTTTAATGATTGATCCCTTGTCCAGGGACGTCTCTGAGTCCTTGGTTAGAGCAGAGATCTTCTTACATCCCAGTATTTTCTGCTTTATCTTCCCCCCAAAATTGTATAGGTGCCTTTCCTCTGTCACCTTTCTGGCTAGGGAAAAATCTGGATTCCGTCAGCTACCTTGGTGCTGAGCATTATACAAATACCAGAAGGGCGAGACTGATTCAGCAGGGAGGGGCTCTGGCAGGCAAAGAGAGGTGCTGCTTATCCTGCCTAGTAGCTGAGCATCCAGCACTTTCAGTCCCTGCTGGCTCAGAAGCTAGACAGTTAGAACTAGAAATTGGGACTTGGCTCTCCTGAAGGACAGATGAGTGCGGCTCACAAGCAGAAATGTTGCAGTTTCAACCAGGAGCAGAGTTCTCCCCCAAAGTCTCAGGTTTTGTGCTTCAGTGAGGGGGTGCAGGATCTCTCCTGGCATGTTCTCCCATTTCTAGAACCAAACTCAGATGAAGACTTTTTCAACAGTGAGATGTTCAGACAAGAGTTTTTGGTTTTTTACACTTCTGGCTTCTTGCCACAAGTTTGTTCTCACAGTAATTCTGGCTGAGGTGAGAAGATAGAGAAATCTCACAAACAAGTCTATTCCCATGAAATTTTCAGCCCAGTTTTACTGTGTTACATGGTTTGGATAAGCAGCCAGACTTTGGATGCCTATCTGAATCAAACTTAAACTGAAAGTTATTTATTAACGAGAGCTTAATTCTGCATACTTTTCAAGCTCTGTTTAAAGTCTATTCTGTTCTATATAGGTTCTTGTGCTGAGCACTGTAATATCTGAATGCCTTCCAGTAATGCACTAAGCAATGTGACTATGCATCTGTGACAGGGTGTACCAGGCCCTTTGTGGCCTTGGTGGAGACCCTGTGGTCCTAAAACATCCTGCTCCAGGAAGGAGCAGCAGAGGTGGGTCCTCCAGGCCTCATGGAAACAGTCAATCAAAGGCCAGCTGTCTCAGATAAAAGGAGCTGCAGGTCCTGAGCAGGTCAGTTCCTAGTGTGGGACCGTAGGGGCAAGGCAGGGTGCTCTGCTCTGTTCAGAGTAACGCTGTTTACCATCTTCATCCACCAGGGTGGGGTGGAGTCTCTTAGCCAAGCAGAGATGGTAGAAAGCATTACTCATGCATGCTGTTAGGAGACCTCAGCATCAGTGAGGAATCCAAGAGTACAGACAGAACTGACCAATGAGGGAGGGGGGAGAGTATCTTCAGCCAACGGAGACTGCACCATGGTTGCAAGCTCTTCTGCCCATCAGCATCAACTCAGTCTAGCTTGTGTTCAACTTCAGCCATGAGCTGATTTCATCCAAGCACAGGACCAGCTTGATGGTCATGGTGTGGGTGAATGTGGTGAAGAATCTGTAGAGCTGTGCCTTGCTTAGACGTTGCTGGCACTTGAATCCATGTTGTCTGACCAGTTCACCTAGTGGCTGCAGGTACATGCTGAAAAGGACAGGGGAGAGAATTGATCCTTGTGGGATTCTACAACTGAGGGGACTAGTGGTGGTGGTACAATTTCCCATGACTACTTGGTAAGGGCAGTCCTCCAGGAAGGACAGGGGGGATGCATTGAATGGGACTATTGGAGCAGCGGATCAAAGCTATATAGTATTATATTGATATGTTGTTGCCATAGACACCTTTCCGTTCTCCGAGGTCTTCTAATAGTCTGGGTCTTGATCCAAAGCCCACTGAAATAATTGAATTAGGTCCCTTGCGGACAGCGCACAAGACCAAGAGAGAACCTAAATTCTAATCCCAGTTCATTGTGTGACCTTGGACAAGTCACTCTACTTATTCTAAGACCTGGCCCAGTCCCAGTGAAGTCAATGGGAGTCTTTCTATTGGCATCAATGGGCTTTGGATCAAGCCTCTAATGATAAGTTATTCTGACTCAAAAAGACCAGGATACCAATGCTCCCTGAAGCCAAGGGGAGTCTTTGGATCAGTCCCTTGAGACACTTTATGATGAATTAAAATCCAATTCACCCGAAGTTTCCTCTTAGTATATTTTATGTTAGAGATTGTACTATTGCTAACAGACTGCTAGCTTTTTAAGAAAAGCAATATTACACCAGTAGTTAATGCAAGTAGCTAGTTTTTATAAAAAGAAGCAACACTAGTAAAGATATAAGTGCTGTATTTCCTTTTTAAAAATTTTTGGTGGCTGCCTTATATATTTTGCTTACACATTTATGCAATTATAGATACAAATTATTCACATTAGGTCTTATGCAGCCCTGGAAATGTATGTCTCGGGAGTCAGCATGTAATTTCCTTCTGCACAAATTGCAGAATTATGCAATGAAGTTAAGTACATTGAATAATGCTAATTTACAATTGAATTCCTATGGATTTACATATTACAACCACATTAATGCCAAAGGAATCCATGATATTGTCAAATAGGTTAATAACGGTTACTGTTAGCACAGTGGATGCCAGAGGAATTAATAATGATTAGCCACTTATTTTAAATGTATGCAGTTAACCTAGAAATTATGAAATAATTTCACATCAATATTTAAAAAGTTGTAGTGGCTGGAAAGCGAATGACATTTCTTTGTTATAAAGAGTTACCTGTGTAAATACTGCGCTACGGTACTTGGGCCTGATTTGAAGCCTATTGAAGTCAATGGACAAACTCTCACTGGTTTTAATAGGCTTTGGATCAGGCCCCTAATGCTTTGCTCCTTAACAGGTTCAAACCTTCCTAGTGAGTTCTGTCTAAATGCAGAGTTTGAAACCCTGCTGGAGGTTTTAACTATTCTCACTTTTATAATCATAGAACCTCTTATCTTTTCTCCTTCCTCTCTTAATTTTGGGTGGTGGTCTTTTCTCTTTCCTTCTTGCCCCCCACCTCTGTTCTTCCACACACCGCCAGGCTCTGACCAAATCCTGTTGCTTCTTGCTCTACAGCATCTTAAAAATCCCATTTCCCCTCCCCCGCCCCCCATCTCTACTGCTAAAACTTTTATTCATCTCCCACCTTGACTATTATCACCTTCTCTTCCCTGGTCTCAGCATATCTCATTATACCCTCCTCAGTTCTATTCACAATCATCTCCTCCTCCTCTTGCTGCTCTGCTCTTTCTCTCCTATTCCTGTCCCTTCAGTATCTTCTCACATTCTGCATTAAGTTCAGGCTTCTTGCCCTTGCTTTCAAGGCTCTGTGCTCCCCCCCCCCCCCGAAATCCTCCGCTTACATCTCTATCCTCATTTCCATCCACTTCCCCCTCGCCCGCACATCAACATTCTACTCAAGCGTCCTTCCTGAATGCCTCCTTTTGTATCTTTCCCTCATTCCCCCCATTGCATCTTTTTCCACGTCAGCACTTATCCAAATCCATATTCTCTCTCTCTCTCTCTCTCTCCTTCCTTCCTTCCTCCAAATCTATTGAAGTCAATGGGAAGACTCCCATTGATTTCACAGGGCTATGGACCCTGGCCCTAAACGACCTGCCTGTCTTCTTTCCAACCCCTGTCTAAAACAACTAACCCTTGGTAATGTTTCAGGAATACACCACCAAAAAGAGATGTTAAAAAATCTGCACCACTTTGAGCTTGAACCTTCAGTTTAGGCATCATGTCTTTCTGCATTGTGTGTGGGATTTTGACCACAAGATCTTTTCAGTGATTATCTCCAGAGTACAAAGATAGGGGATGGGTTCTCAACTTGGGGGTCACAACCAGGTAAATGACTACCCAGTCCTTCCCATATTGCTAAATGAAGAGCTGGGGGGTGTCCTGGCTAGATTTAAGCTTTCCTTACTGGACCCCTAAGCCGTTTTAGTCTCCCTGTTGTGATACTACATTAAAATTCAGCTCCTCATGTCTCAGTGTTCACACATAAATAAACGAAGAGATACAAAAAATAAAACTGACTGTATTATAATCAGATTATGGATTGGTGTGGCAAATTTTATTTAAGTCTTTCCTGAGGAGAGAATGCAAATAACAAGCATACTGGGAAGTGGGGGAAGGCAAATAAAGGCAATTGAAAATGTATGAAGCTTGTCATTTGTACAAGCATTAATATTTAACTTTCCTCTTTCACAGGCTATTACCATTTGAATTTGTAGGATGCCAGAGTTCTCCTATTTTGGATGAAACATAGGTTTGATCCTGGCAGCCTTGAAAGGTGCCCAGATTTTATTTTCTTGAATACAACACATACAGTGCATTTAAGTCCACTTAACACCCAAGAAACATTTAGCATTGTTCCTAGAGAATCTTTCTATTGACTTCAATCAGCTTTTGCATTTGGCCCTTACTGGATTAGCCAGTGGGAAATTTATCTTGACCTTACCTAAAAGAATGTTGCTGCTCGCTCACAATGGGAGACATTAGTTGGAATTTCAGCAGCAGGAGTGTGTATTATTGCATTGACTGTATAATTGACTTTACTAATTGGCTAAGCCTGTTCAAAGCATGGGGGCAGAATTGGCAGCTGCACAAAACAAAGTCAGGAATTTACCCCCAAGGACAGAGGGGGGCGGGAGGGAGAGGAAAGAAGGAAAGGGCATGTTTTTTTTTTTGTTTTGTTTCTTTCAGTGCTGCTGTTAAGATGAATGCTTACAGCCATTGAATTAACATGTTTGTAAACAAAGTTATGAGTTATGATTTTGTGCAGTAGGGAAAAGAGTTAATCCATGACGCCACTTGGTCTCTGAATAAGCAAATGGGTAATAAGCCAATTCCTCCCAGCCCCAGCTGGCTGGGTTGCTTTTTATTTTTCACTGGGAAAAACAAAGGCACACTCAGGCTTTGATTTAGGACAACCTTTTGATGAACAGGAATAGTATAAGGAAAATATCCTTCTAGTCAATTTACACATTTTACGGGGATACGTCTAGGAGGTGGCTGTTACAGGAAGATAAGGATTCTAATTTTGTAATTGAGTGCACTCTGAAAAGACAATTAGGAACTAATGTGATAAGTAATTGTAAACTGTAACAGCAGAAGGAAGCCGATTCACAGTCCTCTGTGAAAACGGTATTTGTGTATTCAAGTGATGTGTCTGTGCTTTATTTCCTCTGCATGTACGTTTTATTTATTAAATGATAGAAAGGATTTCTGTACACTTTTGATTAAAGAGCAGAAATCCAAAAATTGTTGGAGTGCAAACATATCTCAGCCTTATTATTCTCAGTACAGTGTGAGCATAATATTAGGTGGGACAATATTTTTGGCACTCCTCCAGTAACCAAAAGCAGCATGGCCCTGATACAGAGAAGAGCTGGACAACTGCTACTCCCTGGCCAAACACAAGTAGAAGGAGAGTAGGCGGTACTGCCCCTGCCTATCCCCACCAGGGCAGAGCAACATTTAGGGTCTGGTACTGCAAGCCCTTACTGTTGTATTAATTTAGATGGAATATATGGGCCAGTCACTGTCCAGTATTAAACAGAGTTAAATGAGGTTCAGGGTTTGGTATACAGAGACCTCAACCCCTGCTCAACCATGGTGCAAACATTATTAAAAATCCTTTTAACTATTTATTAAAGATACAGAAAAGAGGGGAAAACAATTGAAGCATTTGAAATGTGAAGTATTAAGTAAGCCTTTTACTTTAACAACATTTCTTGTTCCCTTTCTCTCGAGCTGGAGAGAGTTTTAGAAGAAAAATCCTCCTTGTTTGACGGTCTCTTAGATGGTACCAAAGATGGTAGTAACTGTTCTTTTGGGTAAAAGAGAAGAAGTTAGGTGAGATAAGCTGGAGCTCTTGTTGCTGCTGTTATTAAAGTCCACTCCTGTTTCATCTCAGGTGGCATTTGGGATTCAACTGGAGCTGGTAGGGGTGGTGATGTCATCTGGATCCCTCTCTCTGGCCTGGACTGATCAGGATGGCTCTCAGAATCAGGATAATGGAGATCATGGGTTCCAGGAAACAATGCGGGGTGGCAGCCATGATGGTGAAGCTCACTCCAGTAGCCTCTGTCTGTTCTTCCCTGGTTCCCCCCTCGGCCCCTGTTTATTTAAGGGAAAAAGGGAGTGGTGGGTGGAATAGGCCATCCCCTCATTATTTTGTCCACCAATTAGGTGTAATATCCAACGTACCCATTTTGGTTCATTAATGTCCAGTTTTACATCTTCTGTTTTTTCCACCCATGATTTTAACACTGTGTTTGAACCCTATCAGTAGGCCCTTTTGTTTACACTCATTCAATCTCTGTCTCACTTTCATACCTTTTCCCACTGACGTTTGTTGTAGGTTATTGTGACGTCTTATGAACTTTCACATACCCTTTACAGTTGAGCTCACAATAAGAGTAAATTTGTAGGCCCAGTTATCACGTTACTCACCTTATTCACATGAGAAATCTCATTGACATATTTAGCTAAGGGCTCTAAGAAGAGGAAGGATGTTCCAGTGGTTAGGGCACTACCCTAGGACTTGAGATCTGGGGTCAAGTCCCTGTTCTGCCAGAGACTTCCTGTGTGACCTTGGGCAAGTCACTTAGTCTTTCTCGTGCCTCAGTTGCCTGTCTGTAAAATGGGGATAATGGCACTGCTCAACCTCACAGGGATGTGGTGAGGCTAAATGCCTCAAAAATTGTGAGGCACTTAGATGCTTTAGTAGGAACCTATAGGTACCTTAGATAAATTAAATCTGTGGACTGAAGCTGCCCAGCTGCCTTAACCATTACCCCCTTTAGCTAGCAGCTCTGTGTGAGGTCCCCTTGTAGAGGGTGCCCATAACCCCCTGCAGTGCTCTCTCCAGGCAGATATTAAACTTGGCTGAAACAAACAGCCATTTGGAATTCAGATGACTGTACATAAACCCCCTCTGCAGTGTTCAGCTGGTTCTGGGTTTCAAATTCATCTGAACTGTCTACACAAACTACTTTAGCTTTGTTCCTAAGGGTTTTAATAAGCTTTCACAATCAAGCATCAAAGCAGCTTCAAGTAGCTGAAAGTAATAAAAAAAAATGCCAAAGGTCCCCCAAGATGCCTTGCTTTATTAGTTTCCTACTGGTTCATTGACTCAATCCTCCTTGGGTTCCTTACTAAATAATGTACCCAAGAATTATGTAGAAATATATTGAAACGCTTTCACAAAGCTAAAGTCTAAAAGTTCCCCCATATGCTTAGCTGCACCAGCTTCCTGCGGATTCATAAACTGAAGTGTAATCAAGTACAAAGTGCTCACTAAGGGCTGGACAGTGATGTTGGGCCTACAGCCCCGAGCAAAGCAGGGATGCCTAAGCTACATCATCTCAGGAGGCATCGGGACTCAAAGGCACAATATTGCCTCGCTTCTTCCTTGTGCATGGTTGGTAGCAATTTACTGCTGGGCTACACCAGCAGCAAATAACACGACTACTTGTACTGGTTCTGCTGCACTGGTCAACAAGTAGTAGGAGGTGGACAAAAGGCTCTTCTCATTCCTGACCTACTTGCCACCCACCTGCTCTGATATGGGAGAAAGTAGAGTGGGGTGCACAGTACCTGCTTATGTGCCAGCTGCCACGTGAAAGATTGAACTAGGGAATTCTAGAGATCAAAGCATGAATGCGTTGCTTGAGCAAAGATTTTCAGGTTGAGGTTGTAATAGTCTCATATCCTCTGTGGATTGGGCAGAGAGGAGGACTTGTAATGAACACTTAGCAGTGGGTTACACTTAAGAACATAACATAAGAACAGCCATACTGGGTCAGACCAAAGGTCCACCCAGCTCAGTATCCTGTCCTCCGACAGCCCATGCCAGGTGTCCCAGCGGGAATGAACAGAACAGGTAATCATCAAGTGATGCATCCTCTGAGGCCCATTCCCAGCTCCTGCACACCCAAATTCAAGGGTTCCATAGCCTGCACTGGAGCATAGGGGATTGTTCTCCTCCCCACGTAGTCCAAATCACAATCTAGCCCTAAGTGGTTATACCTATATTTAAAACAAAGAAACAAACTGAGAACACAGCAGAGAAACAGGCAGTAAAATAAATGAAGAAAAGCCAATATTTTACCATGGTGCTCAGTCTTGGGTCATGTCTTTCTAAATCTTTGTACTCTCTTCCTGGAGTTTATTAAGCAGATGAGAGTGCTGATTTGATAACTAAGAAGTTGAACATTTTCCATTTGTGCTACACATGTGGTTTGGCTGGAAATTGCAATTGTCTTTACCCTCTGTTTTCTGATCTTTGTATGTGGGCAAAGATCAGGAAAGACTAGAATTTTTCTACCTCCAAGAAACATATCCTTAATATTTGATTATTTCCTTATCTTGTAGGTCAGATAAAAATAGTATTGATGTGCCATTGTTATCTTTATGTATTTTATCTAATCTAATTTAGCTAAGGTACTTCTAGACTGCTCTTCACTGTAGTATCTAAGCAGCATCTTATGCCTTGAGGAGAACCTGTAACCCTTCTCAACTTAAATACATTTATTTTTTGAATCCAGCAGTGTAGGCAGACACTCTCAGCAAACTGAACAGGGTCCACTGATTCTTTGCCTGCAGAGACCCCCCCTAATTCTGATTTTTTTTGACAGCACTTAATTGTCAAGTTGTTCCAGACACCTTCCCAAGATTAGATTAAAAACAAGTTTATTATTTTGGAATGGAATTCTGTTGTTCCCTAACCTTCTCCTCCTCCAGCCCCCACAACGATTCTCATCTGATCAGCAGCAAAGTTATTAACCTTGCCAAATACATTTTCAATTCTTTCCTCTAAAGTGGACATGGAAAACATTAGCTGTTTAGCTGTTGATACATTTTCTTGTAACACTTCTCTTTTTTGTGGTTTCTACGTCTGGTTTTCTAAAGCTTTCTCCTGTGTCTCTGTCTCTGGTATTACTAACCTAGCTTTAAAGAAATCAGGCTTTTCTTGTTTTTCTTTACTGGACTATTTTAATTAGCTTTTTGCTGCTTCATTATTAGTGCCTTAGAGGCACTTGGTATCTGGCCTATTTAATTCAATCTATTCCATGGTATTTTGTGCTTTTGTCTTTCCCCCTTCACAATTCTTTATCAGTATTGCAGCTAGTTGAAATTTTTCAAATTTTGAAATAAAAAAAGTTGGAAAATGTATAATGAATTTTTTTTGGAGGCCCCCCCCCCCCTGTAACCTGCCCTGAAACTTATAGCATTTTTTTAAATTTTGAATTTCAAAAAGAGGGAATTTTTTCCATATGTAAAAAAACTAAACAAAAAAAACCCCATGAAAATGCCCCTCCCCTTTTTTTATAATGAGTTCTAATTACTATAGTTCACACACATTTCAAAACAACTTTTAGATCTATGAAAGTAATTGGCACATTGATAATCTGACCCTTGACACAACAAAATAATCCTTCAGGAAACTGCTTGTTTTAGGTGAAAACATTCTCTGTTTCCCTGATCTTCAGTTCAATTGGATCACAATACCTTTCAAAGGATCAGATTGTGAACCCCTCATAGCAGCTTCACTCACCCAGGTAATCCCATTGAAGTCAAATGAACTACTAATATGAGTAAGGTGTTCATAATCTGGCCCATGACAAATAGGAGCTTTCCCTTTAAAAGGGAAAAGGAATAAACTTGCACACTGAGGTCCCAATCCTACATCTGCTTCATATGGAACAGTTATAGCATTGGGTTCTCTGACTCGTTCTAGAAATGGATGGTGCAAACCCATACGCTGGGGATATAGTTAGTTTATCGCTGCTGCAGTCAGATGGGTGCTTAATATGTGCCAGGTCTGACTGATTTACATCTTTCAATTTCCCCAGTCTAGAGCACTGGAGCTATTGCAGAAATGGCGCTGCCAATTTAACAGGTGCTAAACCTACAGTAATTTTGTGCATCAGCATTTTTGACTTGACAATAAAACTGCAACACTAGTGCAAACTGCTAGTACATGGAGCCTTTAGTGCCACCATAAAAACAGCATTGTAGGAAAATAGCCGTAAGCTGGGAATGGATGAGTAGATTCAAAGTTATTACACTGTACCTCCAAACACTGTCAGTGTGGGAAATCTGAACAAAATCCCAAATGTTATCCTTCTATTCTGAGCTCTGCTGATGTATGACAAAGGACTGTGTTGTAACTTTGTTGTAAATTTGCTGCTGTGGTGTAATTTGTCATATAATGCTTTTCTCCTGGGGTATGGCCTATAGTTCTCTATTCAAAGCTCCCAGTAGTGGTATTCAGTTGCAGTTAAGTGTCTTCATACAAGACAATTTTCTTCAAGCCTGCATCATTTCTCCTTTTGCCTGTAGATACCTCTTTGTCAAAGATATGCTACAGTCAGAAGAGCCCAAAGGTTACATAAATTAAAAAAAAAAAAAAAAAAAAAAAAAACCCAGTTCCGACGTATGTGGTCACTACACTAAAAGAACATGACCTGTAAAAAGTGCAGGGACATTTCTTCATGTGCAGGTTATTTAAAATTACAGGCAGGCTAACGTAGAAGAACTCAAATTCCTATCAGATATGCCAGTTGTTTATTGGCACACCAAGCTAATAGGTGTTGCCATGATTTTATATCATCTTTGAACCTATACGAATTTCTGAGTGTCACAATGGCAATTGAGAGGCACTGTCTAGCATAGGGATGTCCTACACATAAACCCAGTCCAGCTAGCTTTGAAATCAATGGAAAAACCTCAGTGAGAATTGCATCACGCCCTTCAATAAGTGGGACTTTGGAAAATGAATATATTCCAAGAGAGCACTTAGCAGGTTAGAGATATGCCAGAGAGCTAAAATGCCTGTAATCTTCCAAAGTACTGAACAAGACAGTGTATAATCCCTGTGTGCTGAAAGCCATGTCAGAGTTTAGATTATGCTATTTGAGACCACTTCATTTTCTCTCTCTCTGAGAAATGTCCAGTTCTCCCGTGAAACATGTATAGAGTCCATCAAATGCAAATAATGAAGTAATGCTGAAAGCATACAAAATCAAACCCATCTGACATTAAATGTTCATGTCAAAGCTTGGCTCCATCTACTGTAGTGCAAAACTTTGCACCATCCAGTTCTGCTAATTTGATGTGTAGTTTTAAAGCAGTGATCAAGCCACGCTGCAGTTTGGCATCCTCTCCCACTTGTGTTTTATACATTTGGAGTTAGCTGAACCTCTGAGGGTATGTCTACACAGGGCTGGTCGGGGTCATCTGACTCAGGCTTGTGGGGCTTGGGCTCCGGGGCTGAAAACTTGCCATGTAAACCCTTCACCTGCTTGTGTGGAGGGTTCCAGAGCTCGGGCTTCAGATGGAGCCTGAATGTCTACACAGTGTTGTGTTTTTGGTTTTTATTTTATTTTTTTAAAGCCTCACAGCCTGAGCCCCATGAACCTGAGTTAGCTGACCCAGGCCAGCCACACCATGTTGCAGATCTTTCAACCCTGTGTATACATACCCTGAGTTGTGAGTAACATTCTAGACTTTTTCTGGCTTCTGCACATATAAACTTTAGAATTCATCTCGCTATTGATGGTTGGTATCGCGAGCAGTTTTTGAAAATTTGGAGCGCTCGGGATTTTTTAACTGAAGTTGGCCACAGCTTCTGATTTTGCACTTGCACTCCTTCCCTATTCTCTTCTTGCTCCTGTGGGAGGTAAGTTACTGCAGCCTTTGAAGGAGCGCAGCTTCCTTTTTGGGAATAGCTAACAACACTGGTCAATATGGGTGGGCAAGGGGAGATGGAGTCATGTTCCAGGTCAAGCCTATATCTTCTTTTGAGGTTCACCATCTTCAGTTAGAACCGATGTGGAGTTTGCAAGCATTGTTAGACCAGCATGACATGAAGCAAAACGTGCCTCAGGGCAACACTCTGCTTACAAATACAACAGCAACAATATTGTTCTATCGCAAACCAATGCGTTGATTTTGTGAAGAAGACAAAAGGAGGAAGTGCTTTGGACGTGTCCTGCTATAGTACATATAATGAGAGATGATCCTGAAACAAAGCCTTGTAGGCAAAAAACTCCCCACCCCTGAATGCTGGGATTTCCGTATCTGGTTCATCTGGATGTGCTTAGGTCTGCGTCTAGGACTAACTTAGCTACAGAATCCTTAATATCTGTGAGATTCCATGGGCATAGGTATAAAATAGAGCCACAATAATTCCCACTAGTGTCTGGGAGGCCAAATAAAGCAAGTTAGCTGGTAAATGACCAAACAGTATCAAAATGATGAGCGCTGCCTAACAAAACATACTTGGATCATTTACTTACCAGCCAAGGTGAAGAGCAATTTAGATTAAAGGGAAATGTTGAAATAAGAACAAATGGGGATAAGCTGGCCATGAACAAATTGAAGCTGGAAATTAGAAGAAGGTTTCTAACCATTGGAGGAATGAGGTTTTGGAACAGTCTCCCAACAGGAGTTGGGGGGGCAAACAACTTAATTAGTGTTGAGAGAGCTGGACAAATTTATGAGTGTGATTTTTCTGACAGGATTGGTGTGATGGTAGGAGGCAGGGCTCAGCAGCTGAGGGGCTCAATTCCAGGTTGTCTTATATTCCTCATGCTTCAGGGTTTCAGCCAGCCACCTACAAGGGTCAGGAAGGGATTTCCCCTCCCTGCATCATATAGGGTAGGGGAGAATCTTCTTCCTCTGAAACATTAGGGGTTGTCATGGCAGGAGATGGGACATTGGACTCTGGGCCAGGGCTCTGAGGTGGCACTGAGTGCTTGGGAGACTGGTTCTTGTTCTGATCTGTAGACCATTAGTTACCATGTTTCTTAACCTGGTTTTGCCTATCACTATTTTACTAACCTCACCAAGAAAGTCTTTGCTACTAAAATATCTCTTGACTGCAGAGTGATTTTTAATTACATTCAATTAAATGTGTCTCTTGCTTAAAAAGAAAAAAAATCAAGATTTTTTTTTTCATTGATGGGGAAATACAAACGTCATCTAGAAATGATGTTGAATCGGACTCTTGTGGGACATTCATATCATTCAGAGGAGCTATCTGGGTTATGGGGCATATTGTTTGTTAGACAATAATAGCACTGTTGGGTTTTTTTTCCCTCAAGCAGGTAAAAGCCTTTTGGCAATTTTGCACTGCTGAAATTCCCGTCACATACTGAACCTCCTACAGAAAGCTAAAATGGCAGTGCAAAATTAAACATTAAAAGCTTCAGGGCTTGGGGAGACCCTAAAAATTGTAGCCCTTGTGGGGAAAAAAGTGTGTCTGTTTGTATGTATGTATGTATGTGTATATATGTGTGTGGTTTATATGGAGAGAGAGTCAGGAGGCCACCTTATTCTGTTTTCCCTCCACTCATATTCCTCAGCCTATCAGTACAACCTAATTACTATGAAACTTTTATTCTTCTATACAAAAATAATTGCCAGAGACTTATCACTGAGAATTTGAAGCAGCACAAATTACCTTCAGCCTCCCTAAAGTCTTTGATGTACTGTTTGTTTGGAGTTGTGCTTGCTAGAGGGATGTGATGCTGTGGATATCACATAGATGAATTCCCTGCTGTGGAATAACTACCAGCTGTTTCTTTTAGAACTTTAAAACCCAATGATTCACTGCAGAGTCAACAAAAGCCATCAATATGCTCATTATCCAAACCAGGAACCAAATAATATAGAAGGCAGTGGAATCTTTACTATAATAAACAATGAAGACAGTTCTCAGCAAAAGGGAGGAAAAAGCAAGTATTTCTTTGCTAGAAATTATTTTTAAAATGTACATTTGTAATAGCTTAAATTAAAATGACACCTCTTCAGGAAGTTTAGCAGGTGCTATCAATCTCGTATCCCATAATGAACTGTCTGCTATGCAACAGGCAGACCACTTTTCCTTTTCTCGCTTTTCATGTATTTTTAGTAGTACTGTAATTGAAACAAAAAGTCAGTTTCTCCAAGCCAATAGTCAGCTCTGATTTTAACGATGTGGGCTCTTCTTCTATTGCCTGTCAAGTATCATCAGATAAGAGCACCTGGCTACCACCAGCAAGATGGCATTAGTACTAGCAATTTGGGTGTGACTATGTGGTGGTTTCTCCTGGGTAAAAAAATTAATTTGGGTATCTGTCATGATCTCACTGTGAGCATAGAGAACATGATCAGAAAACACTGACTGGTTAGCAAACTGCTTATGAAAATCAATGGCAGACATGACAGGTGAATCTTTGAAAAGAACCTTGACTTCTGATTTCTGGGTTTTTTGTTCCATTAAATTATACTTGAAAAACATTTCTAGTTTCTGGTGGCTCCCTCCCTTTTTAATTTAAATTTGAAAAGCTTTACCATTCTGTTGGACAAGGACTGGTTTCAATTCTTTTCAGGCAACAAACTAAATGTTGACATTAAAAATGCTCAGTGTTAAAGCAATACAGCTGCTTATTCTTTAGCTAGATTAGACATTAAATAGTAATGCTCTGTGAGTCAATGTTTCCATGCACTGTGTATCATATTTGATGATTTTTGTGTATTCCTTGTTATGATAATGCTCAAAATACCTAATCAGCATAGCCACTAACCTGCCTGCAGTTTATACTAAGAGTGTTGTAATGAGTGATAGTAGTTTGTATATGTTTCAAGAATTGTTAGTATTATTTATTCTAAACCTAAAATGATACTTTAAAAAAAAAAGTACTGCAGAAAAACAAACGTTTTTGCAGGATGATCTTGTGGCAACCTGTCAGCAGATGTTGATCCTGCAAAGAAAGGGTAGGTTCTGTTGATTCATTAATGCGGGTGGCTTGTTATCTTGCCCAGAAATAAGAGAGGTAAGAGTAGCTCTCAGCTCTTCAGTGATGATCTTGGATGTGAGCTGAGCAGTCCTGAGGGAAGAGCTCTAGGAGTGGCCAAGCCTAAAAAGATAGTTTGACCCTGCACTTCATATTCTTCTTCTTGTTTTCTCTGTTCATAAAGCCAAACAGCTGGAAGGGTGTGAATTTGGACAATACATAATGTGTGGATTTTGACAGTTGGGCATATTGGCATCCTGCTCTCAGATCTATTTATGAAATCTCATTCCCCCCCCCCCCCTAAATTTGGGTTATTATATCGATCTCCAAAACATGACGTTTCCTGTCTTTCTCAAGGATTCAGTTATTTGAGACCTGAAACAAGATGCAGTTGTGTAACAGGCTTCCTGATATTTAATGAGTGAGTTCTCTTTCAGTTACACCACTACAGGCCTAGAAACTAAAGTGGAATCAGGCCCATTTTATCTAAATCTGTACAGAACTTGATGTAGAGTTTACTTCTACAAAACGATGCCTTCGCATTTCGCAGCAGTGTTTGGCTTTCTTGACTCTAAAGCATTTTCAAAACATACAATTACAAATTAGCATGAAGAACTGGTTTATTTTAAGGACAAAATAGAGACTAGGGGGGAAAAAATCACAAGTTTTCCTCCATTTTGTTGCATTCCTAATTTGTAAAGTTAGCTGGAAAATAATGGACTGTTTAATTCTGGTTTGAGTCCTCAGGCTGTCAGTTTGGTAAGACAAGCTGCTATTAATGTTGATTTGTTTTACAATTTTTCAAGACCTAACTGAAACTGTTACAATCAGGGTAACAAAGTGTTTCCAAGTACATAGATTGTGAGAGCGTCTACTGAACCTCTTCTGAAAGGAATTAATATACTGTATAATCCATGGATGGTGCATGTATCTAGTCAAAGCATTCTGCATATTTAATTCTTTTCATCCATTTTTGTGGGGTAAGAAATCTAAATTTTTGGTGTCAGAGTAAAAAATGCCCTTTTCTTGAATAAGTCTGATATAGAAGAATGATGATGAACTCTGAAAATTATTATTTTTTTGTTGTTGTACTTAGAGGCCCAAACCAAGATCAGGGCCCCAATCTGCTAGACACTGTACAAATACATCATTAGGCACAATCTCTGCCCTGAAGAGCTTGCAGTCCAGACAACAATATTGTTACATGAGGAGCACCTGACACCAAGATCAGACAATGTGAGACAATGGGTGGGATTCATCTCTCGTTAAAGTCAATGGCAGGTTTCCCATTGACCTTCAGGAGTTGGATCGAGGTCTACATGCAGGGAATATGAACACAATATGAGATGCCACCTATGATTTGAGGAACACATTGACCCTTTCCCTCACTTTTCTCTTTCACTGTGATGAAAAGTAGCTTATAAAAGCAACCCCATCCACCAAAAGCTCCATGACATTATGTAAAGCAGGGAAATGTGGAAGAAGAAGCAGTAAGATCTTTAGAGTAGGGGCCATCTTTTAGTTCTGTGTTTGTACAGTGCCTAGCACACTGGGGTGCAGGTCCATGACCAGGACTCCTAGACATTTCCACAATTCTAATAATAATAATAATAATTTCTAACTTTGTTGACTTTCATTTGTTTAATCTCTTTTAGGATGGAGACTTGAGGAGCAAACATTAGAGTCAGAAATTCTGCTAGAGCTTATCATGAGGATAATCCATTCAACACTGTACTTGGCCAAGGTAAGAAATAAAAAATATAAGATTTGTTCTGGGGCAGTGTATTTGTTGACTGTAGGAAAATTAGAAGACAGAACTCTCTGGTCTTTCATCTTCAGACCATCCAGCTAAAGCTTTAAGAAACTATTTTCACTGCTGTTCCAAGTTAATTATCTCGTGGGCACTTTACAAGTTTTGGTGTAATTTGGCATAGGTTATCATATGACTGGTGGTTTCAGGCTAAGTGAGGGGGATCAAGAGTGGTACAGAGCAGAAAAATATTTCATTGGCCTCCTTGTTACTCAGCCAATAGGTAAACAGATTTGTACACTAACGCCATCTTAACATTCACAAACATCATCAGTAAAAATGAGGCAAATTCTTCTCCAAGGCAGCATTTGAGCAACAGAGGTCAAATTGTGCTGCAGAGGTTATGGAAGAATTAATTTTCTTTCCTCAGTAGAACCAGGTTATTATTCATTTCCAGAAACCTTTACAGTATGATAGGATTTTCCAAAGTGAAAAGAAGATATTGGTATTCTGCTCTGAGGAGCTCCCAGGTCAAAGACAGACAAACAGATAAAGGATGTCGGACAGGTACAATAAAGTGGTCAAAGTGGCAACTAGCCCTGCTTTGGTATCACACGATTACGTTAACCTGTTTTTGCTTTAAAATAATAGGGTTTATAAACTCTGCCCAATTACCCCTCAAAATTGGCATTTTCAGTCAACCAACATCCTTACCATAAATTAGTGTACTAAAAATTGAAACTATTGGAGGCTATTCATTCAGGGCTCCAAAAGCATAAATTTGGTGCACATATCTAATTATTTTCATCATAAACTAGAGTGTATGGAATGTGCCAGTGCATGAATCTCAAACATTGAGTAATTCCTTATTAAAAAATGAGACAGCCCATATGGGTGAGCAGATGAACTGCTGATAAACACTGTGAAATGGAGCAGATGCATGAGTCACATCAAGGGTTCTTTATTTCTAATATTTACTACTCGTGAGGAGAGAGAATTAACTTGAATTCTACACCTCTGAAACTGTGTAGGTATGAAAAGCAATGATAGCATTATGAAACTGAGTCACCGGGGATGCTGCTATGGAAGGAGATGGATATTGCTTTAAGGACATACTGACAGAGAGTAAAGTAATACAGGTTAGAACAATATTAAGGGAGTGTTGGGTTTCTATCCTGGGTAACTTCATTTAAATGATAATAGGGTAGAATATTACTGTGCCAGTGTTCTATTATACTACCTTTATTGCTATTGTGCCAAATAATTGATGTAGATTGAATAATTTCATCCAATGAAGGTTAAAGCAGGAGAATGACAGTTGCTTACTATAGCCTGATAGACTCACAGCATTCAGACTGGGTGATGTGTGCTATGACTAAACCAATCAGAAGCTTGGTTATCTATAAAAGCACAGGCATTTGAAATCTTTTTATGAATGATCTAATTCATTTGTAATGTCTCTCTCAGGGCCCAGTCCTGCAGACATTTGTGTACAAATAGCTAGTGAAACTGCACACATGAATAAAGATAAAAAGTAACAGAGGGTCCTGTGGCACCTTTAAGACTAACAGAAGTATTGGGAGCATAAGCTTTCGTGGGTAAGAACCTCACTTCTTCCCTTGCATCTGAAGAAGTGAGGTTCTTACCCACGAAAGCTTATGCTCCCAATACTTCTGTTAGTCTTAAAGGTGCCACAGGACCCTCTGTTACTTTTTACAGATTCAGACTAACACGGCTACCCCTCTGATACATGAATAAAGATGTTCACGGGAATAAGTGTTTACAAGAGCAGACCTTTGTTGGGTAGCCATAATCAGGTCCAGCATCTTTAATTCTTTTGAACAATATCCTTATATTTAACAGCATTCATCACACTAAAGCTTTTTAGTGATGCTCTGCTCTCCGACTCTATGGGTTGGATCCAAAGCCCAATGGAATCTTTCCATAGATTTCAATGTGTTTTGGATCAAGCCCTCTGTGTCCATAGACAAAAGACTCATACAACATGCTAGTTCAGAGCCATCTGTTGGGCAGGAGCTCTTTGCTGGGAGAAGTCTTGTAAAGAGTCTTAAGTTATTATGGAGATGAACACAATGGGGTGATACCTCTTAGGCAATTCACAAAAATACAGTTTATTTCTTCGTATCCCACAACTGACTTGCTTAGATTAGCTCTCATACCAAACTGTGATTTTCGCCCCCCATTGCTTATGTCACTTTTTGCTAAATGCTCATGTCCTTTTCCATGTTAATGTTTACATGGGGACTGTAATATGTTTAATAAATTTCCCCTCCTTTTCCAAAGAATACTTTTATCTGTGAAAGTGGGACCTACATTCTACAGCAAGACATTCTGGTTTCCATGGCACTCTGGTGACATAGACTGGAAATTCTGCAACAGCTTCATTTACATTAAAAAGGGGAGGGGTTTTTATTATTATTATTTTATTTTATTTTATTTTATTTTTATTGATGACTCCTAACTCCATTATGCTGTAGAAATTGTGAGGAGGAAAGGGAAGTTTTGGCTGTTGCCTCGGTGGAACCGTTAGCAATTATCTTTGATAACTCATGGAGGATGGGTGAGAACCCAGAGCACTGAAGAAGGGCAAACATAGTATCTATCTCTGACAAGGGGAACAAAGAACCACCCAGGAATGTATAGACTAGTCAGCCTAACTTCAATACCTCGAAAGATATTGGAATAAATCATTAAACAATCCATTTGTAAGCACCTAGAAGAAAATGGGGTTATAAGGAAGAGCCAGCATGGATTTCTCAGGTTGATTTTGCATGATTTGTTCTTAATTTCCTTCTTTGACAGGGTTATTGGCCTAGTGGACGGGGGAAACAAGCTATATCACATCTACTGGATTTTTAGTAAGACTTCTGAAACAGTCCCACCTGACCTTCTCATAAGCAAACTAGGGAAATGCAGTCTAGATTAAATTACTATAAGGTGGGTGCACAACTTTTTGAAAGACCATACTTGGGTTCACTATCAAAGTAGGAGGGCATATTTAGTGGAGTCTTGTAGTAGTCAGTCCTCCATCTGGTACTAATCAATATTTTCATTAATGACTTGGATGAAGAAGTAGAGAGTATGCTTATAAAATTTACAGATGACACCAAGCTGGGAGGGGTTCCAAGCATTCTGGAGGACAAGATTAGAATTCAGAAGGACCTTGAAAAAACTGGAGAATTAGTTCATCAACAAGATGAAATTCAATAAAGAGAAGTGGGTACTTCACTTAGGAAGGAAAAATCAAAGGCACAGCTACAAAATGGGGCATAACTGTCTAAGTGGTAGTACTGCTGAAAAGGAACTGGAGGTTATAGTGGATCACAAATTGAATATGATTCAACAATATGATACTATCCTTTTAGGTGTGTTAATAGGCGGGTCAGATGTAAGACATAGGAGGTAATTGTCTTGCTTTACTCGGCACTGGTGAGGCCTCAGGTGAAGTACTGTAGCCAATTCTGGGTTCACACTTTAGGAAAAATGTGGACAAATTAGAGTGACTGCAGAGGAGAGCAACACAAATGATAAAAGGTTTAGAAAATCTGACCTATGAGGAAAGGTTTAAAAAACAAAAAACTAGTCTTGAGAAAAGAAGACGGGGGGGGACCCAATAACAGTCTTCAACTCTGTTAAGGGCTGTTGGAAAGAGGACTATAGTCAATTGTTCTCCATGTCACTGCAGGTAGGACAAGAAGTACTGGGTTTACCCTAAATCTCCCTTGCTGCAGAATGTCTACACTGCAATTAGACACCCACTGCTTACCTATGCCACCTGAGTAGGGCTTGGGCTAAGGGGCTGTTTAATTGCAGTGTGAATATTTGGGCTTGGGCTGTAGCCTGGGATCTGGGACCCTCCCCCCCTCGCAGGGTCTCAGACCCCAGGCTCCAGAGCAAGCCTGAATGTCTACACTGCAATTAAACAGCCCCTTTGCCTTAGCCGGTAATTCTGAGTCAGCAGGCGGTTTGGGATTGTGGCATAAGCACATTCCCTGGATATTTCTGCTAAAATGTTTAACAGGGAAGCAGTTAACGATGTGGACATTTGGATTGTCATCATAGGTTTCAGGGTTAACACATTGCACTGAATGGGATAGTTCACACCTCTCAGAAACATTGTTTCAGGCTTTCTGCTTAACCCCCCCTAGGCCACTGTACATTGGCTACACTTGATTAATCTTTTAAAGATTTTTCTTTGCAACACTGAGGGTATAATAATATATAGGAAATATGTAATTTAACAAGTACTTGGATTTTAGAGCATCGGGAACCAGGGGGTTGATTTTATGGCTAATTCGCACCTGTGGCACTGCAGAGGACACAGGCCAGCATGCTGGATTAAGAAATTCACATACTGTCTCAACCGCCTGGTTGCTTGTCTTCATCGGCTTTTGAGAAAGTTTTGTTACTAAGCAGCTTGAGAGAGCCTCTTTGCATGTAGCCCAATAGATATAAATGTCTCTCAGCATCCCTATCTGATGTTTCTGTAAATATTAAAATCAACAAGGTTTATATAAACCAGGTATAATTCACATTGGACAAGTCCACATGCAGTCTGCTGCCACTTGTAATGGACTGTGTGCTCTGGATCGGGAACTGATTATATCTGACCCAGATTGTCCAGGACTATTGTGGGAGAACTTAATAAATGAGGTCAGGGGTTGTCAAACTGTGGTCCGTGGATCACCAGTGGTCTGCGAGCTCCATTCAGGTGACCTGCAGATAGTTCTCTCTAAGGTGCGCGCCTGGGCAGCCGCACACGAAACAATAAAGGGTCACCCACCTAATTAATGGAGCCGCGTAGGCGTGGCTCCACTAATTAGGTGCCTGGACCCTGGAGAAGATGCACATGTAAGATGGAGGCGTTGGAAGGATGGCGGTAGGTGAGAGTGGGTAGTGGGGTGAGAAGAGGGGGTGGGGAGGAATTTGGGAGCTGCAGGGCTGTGGCGGCCAGAGAAAGAGGCGACTTTCCCCAGATCCAAGGCTGCGGCTGTTGGGGGGGAGACAGCCCTCCTTCCCAGCCCCAGCTCAGGGGCTGCTGCGGTGCGGGAGAGAGGGCACATTAGAAAGGTAAGGCTATTGATATTAAAATACGAGTAATGTGCTTTTATTTGTAAAACAAAAAAGTTAATTATTAAGTTTTTTTTATATGGCGCTTTTATCCAAAGCACTTTACAATGGTTAGCTAATGGTACAAACAACATTTGGAAAGATTGTTAAGTGGTCCGCCGAGACCCTCAGCAATTTTCAAGTGGTCCACGAGAAAAAAGTTTGAGAACCACTGAACTAGGTGTTAATCCTAGTTGAAAGGCTGCTTGGCCACTCTTTGCTAGTTATTAATTGGTCAGAGCTTGTTACTGGGACAAGCTAGAAGTTTCAAGGGATTTGCAAATAAAAGCGGTAAAATTGTACCTTTTTAATAACATAAGACTAACAGACCTGGGGAAATAAATTATTCACTGTAAATGATCTTTGTTTCTTTCCCTTTTGGTTCAGGAAGAGGCTGCAAACAGAAGGCGATTTTCTAGAATTTATTAAAAAAATATTTGACACCTAATTTCTGTGAATAATTCTTGGTCTATGGCTCATTTGTAAATTGCACCTTGCAAGTACAGAAAATATATAATTTGAGTGGTTTTGATTGGCTCACGTGTCACAAGATATTCTGTTCTCTGATTAGATGGGTGTAACTCTTAGGGTACGTCTATACTTACCTCCGGGTTCGGCGGTAAGCAATCGATCTTCTGGGATCGATTTATCGTGTCTTGTCTAGACGCGATAAATCAATCCCGGAAGTGCTCGCCGTCGACACCGGTACTCCTGCTCCACGAGAGGAGTACGCGGAGTCGACGGGGGAGCCTGCCTGCCGCGTGTGGACCCGCGGTAAGTACCTTGTAGTTCGAACTAAGATACTTCGACTTCAGCTACATTATTCACGTAGCTGAAGTTGCGTATCTTAGTTCGAACTGGGGGGTTAGTGTGGACCAGCCCTTAGTGAACTGCTTCTTATTCAGAAACCTGGGCTAATTCTCTGTGGTGATTCTCAGCTATATTTTTCACATAATAGTAAACACAGTATCTGGGGTCAAGGCAGAGTAAATGGTAAGTAAGCTTTGTTTTTGGAGGGACCCCTTTTTATTTTCATTCCTCTGTGGGTTTCTCTTGGCGTGAAGGAAGCTGGATGAGCAGCACCCTGTGAAACAACTTTAATTGCTTTCATTGCATTCACCCATTGCTGACTAACAAAAATACCAAGGGGCCAGATCCTCAATTTGGGTGAATTGTCATCACAGAACAATTGAAGTTAATAGAGTTATGACAACTTGTGACAGCTGAGAATCTGGCCCCAAATATGTTTTTGTTCTAGTAGCAGTCGCTTTTAGTGTTTTTAAACCACAAGACCTGCTAAGTACCATTGACAGTAGAACATGTGCAAGGGCTGCCCTCCGTGTAAATCACTGTCAGAGTGTAAGGTAGCTTTGGAGTCTAGGGATCTGGCAGTACCCACATCTTCATATGCCTGGATGATGGAAAAGTTCAGGATGGTACTGAAAGTCCTGATCCAGCAAATCCTTAAGCACATTAAGTCATTGTCCCGAGTGGGACAATTCATGCACTTAAAGTTAAGCACATGGTTAAGTGCTTTGTTGGATCCGTGCCTGAGGGTATGTCTACATTGCAATAAAACACCTGTGTCTGGCCCATGTCCGCTGACTCCAGGTTGTGGGGCTTGGTCTACAGGGCTATATAAAATTGCAGTGTAGTTGTGTGGTCTTGGGCTGGAGCCTGGGCTCTGGGACCCTTCCCTCTCGTGGAGTCCCAATGACTACACTGCTTTTTGCAGCCCTGCAAGCCCAAGTCAGCTGATACGGGCCAGCCATGGGTGTTTTATTGCAATGTAGACATACCCTTTCTGCCCAAATATTTCATAAGCAATAAGGCAAGAGGATGTCATAATATCCATCCTGTAGGTCAACATGTGGAAACACCTTCCCCATCCTGTGGAAACACTGCTGCTAATCAAGGATACCAAAGTTTCTGCATTATTTACAAGCACAGAAGGAAGAATTCTCTTGAATGTGGAAGTTATTCTTAGCTGCAATCAGTAATACACATATAGGGTCCTGCTTCATACTAGATTGCTTACTGCTGTATGCATATAATATTTTTTTAAAAACCTCTGTCAATATTGTTGGAAAGATGTATGTTTTTTTTCCTCTTCCTAGAGATCATCTGGGAATACTCAGTAATAAGTAATATTAACATATTCTGGATTCAGGCAGTATCCAGCAGCACTGTGTGTAACATGTAGCTATGCCTTGCAAATTAAATTTATTGCTGTAGTTACTGTAATTCATTTTTTAAGATAAGTAGTGATATGTGTAGCTGCTTACATCTAGGCATCCTTCATTCTTCTAATCCTCCCCCTTAAATATCAATATTCTGTGTGGGCTTTGTTAAAGAAAGTCTGTATTATGTGTATATACAACATAGTTTTTAAAAAGTGTTTAGCTATTCTAATGAATACCAGAGGAGATGAGACAGCATAAAACAAAAGCCTCTCCTGGAAATCGACTGCGATTATTGCTCTTCCTTTTGAAATCCAGACCTTTAGAGAACATTAATGCTGTAGAAATTTTGTCTATAATCCAAAATAAAAATACATTTCTAAGAGGAATGTCACCTTCTAAAGGGAGTCACAATAGACCTTGCTCTGTAAATATGCATTTCTTTTTCCAATGACACATTTAAATCCATGGGGCCAGGTTCTCAGCTTGTGTAATTGGAAGTAGTGGGCATTTATCTTATGTTCTTATACAATGTTCAATAACATTTCTGGGGTATATTTTGTTGAACGAAAATAGCCCATAGCACAGAGTAGAGTCCTGAAGTAATGTAACTGAAATCTATCAGTCCCCAAATTAAAGGAAAACTAAACAGCAAAATGAGGATCCAGCCCACTGCCTTTATAAAAAACTTTATCTTCAACTGGTGTAAGTCCATTTAACTCCAGGAATGGAGCTAAACTAATATACATCAACTGAGGATCTGACTCTTAATCTATGGAAATGACACCTGCTGTATTGGTTAGCCATTTGTAAATAGCAAACTAAGACTCGCCAAGAATGACTGGGATTACTGTTCAAGACGGGGGAGAACTTGTGAGTTGCAAAAGCACGGTCTGATTTCTGCAGCTTTGGGGGGGAGGGGTGTGTATCTGTGGGGTAGGGCAAAGCTGCAGGGAGAGATGAAGCAGCCTGTAAGCTTCTCTCCATGGCATCCTTTCCCCCCTTGACCTTTGGAGATTTCTCTGTATACGCTAGTGCTTATACTGTCAGCATGAACCGATGTACTGCTTTCAAACCCATTGTGGAGGATGGGGGTGGGGAGGAAGAATAGGAGGCAGGTCAGCATCGTAAGAAAGCTGATGTGCTATGAGTTAATATTTTAGACACTCCCTGTACAAGACTCCCTTAGTAGCTCTTGTTTCTCACGTTTATTTCCACAGGAGAGCTGGATCTTTTAATGAGCGGCTGTGCCTAGCATCCAAGCAGTGCTGCTGCCTGCCAATCAGTTTCGTTCATCATACTAAAACCTAGGCTGCTGCAAACCCCATCTCACAACTGCATCTGAAATAAAAAAATATGAAGAAGCCCTTTGTGTTTTCATGCTGTGCAAAGTTGCTTAGAATGTGACTTTTACAGAGTCAGCTTTTGGCTCAGGAATCTCTTCTAGCAGCAGTATACAAGAGTATATGCGGTGAGTTCTATGGGCTCGTGGTGCCTGGGCACCAGGAATATTTGAGGCCAGGTCTCTCCCTCGGCCCCACCTTCTGCCCCCCGGTGCTCCCACCCACGTGTCCCCCTTTCCCACACACCCCTTCCTGTCACCAAACTCCCTCCCAGAGCCTGCACCCCTCACCCCCTCCTGCACCCCCTGTCCCAGCCCAAAGCCTGCACCCAGCACCCAAACTCCATCCCAGAGCCTGCACCCCAGACCCCCTCCCCCACCCAAACTCCCTCCTAGAGCCTGCAACCCTCCTGCACCCCAATCCCATGCCCCAGCCCAGGGCCTGCACCCCAGACCGCCTCCCCCCATCCAAACACCCTTCCAGAGCCTTTGGCAGGTGGGGGCGGAGTTTGGGGGGAGCGGGCTCTGGGCATTCTGGGCACCACCAAAATTTCTACAAACCTGCCACCCCTGTGTAAGAAGGGATTTGTTACAAGTGAAAACTTATATGGCCAATTGCTATCTCTCTCTCTCTCTTTTTTTTTTTTCCCCTCTCCCCTCTCTCTTCAGCCATAATGTCATGCTCCTTTTATTACTGTTCCTAAGGATTACCACATGGCCCTTTGGATACCAAAAACTGTGTTGCATCAAAGACACAAGTCCCCAGCTTTTGGTACTTTCAAAGCTGTGTTTATTACAACAGCAATGAATATGTGACTGCTTCTGTATGTAGCTCCTGGAAACAGAAGTACATTAAGTGACAATGTTTTCACTAGCAGAGGCCCTGGGGACTGTAAGACAAAGCAAAAAGCCTACTAGAATATAGAAAACCAGGAGTTCCATTCAGTTAGTCATATTTTCATTGTGTTTCAGTTTTTAAAATGGCGTACATTGTTTGGCATATACTCATGCTATCGTTTGTGCTTTTTATATCATCATTTTTGTTTAAAGAATGTTTGAAAAGGCCATTTTAAATAGTAATTTAGGCTGGTAACATCAAAGAGAGTTGGGCACCCATTGGAGGTAAACGGGAGTCGGGAACTCAACCCGCTTTGGTAAAGTCATAGTCCTAATATCAGTCACTAGCCCAGGAAATCAGTCTGTAAATAGATTAGGGGTAGACAGAAGGCAAATTATTGTTTTCTCCCGATAGCCTCGAACGCAAGCACACACTTCAGTAATATTGTACCTACAGTGGAAGCAGAGCTTCCCCAAATATGACAGGATAATAGTCCAAGTTTTGGAGGGGAAAACAAGAAGGGAGATGAGGACACTCCAGTATTAGATCAGAATGTTCTGACGGGTTTGCAAAGCGCATACTGAAATATATCATCATTCTTTGCTCTGTGGCTTCCAGGTTGTTTTGACAAGACCAGCTTTTGGAGCAAAGTTATAGCTTGCTAAAAATGGCTGTTACTTGTGCTTGGTTTTACAGTATTGTTGCCCTTATTTGAGGTATATGATCCGTGACAGTGATTCTTAACCTTTCCTGTACTGTAACCTCATTTTACAACAGGAAAAAGTTTTCAGGATCCTCCCTTCTCCTGTCTAGCAATGCTATTTTGAGTTAAATATTTGGATGCTGAAATGCCTAGTGCCGCATGGGATTTGTTGTTGGGTGATTCATGCTTTCAGCATTCTCTTTTGTAGGCTGGGCTTTTTGGTCAGATTACATCTCCCATGATACCCCCTGGTCTCCTCTCTTGGTGAGGAGAAGCAATCAAATCATGGCAGGGAGCACAGGTTCCTTATGGCCTCTTCTGACCTCTCCCCAGAGTCCCTGGGCAGATCCAGACACTTTGCCTCCTATTGGAAGGCTGAAGGAAGGCTGGGCAGATTTATACTACTATGTATGTATATGAGGGCTTGTTGAAAATTTGCCATCAAAACTGTTTTTAATGGCTAAATGGGATTTTGACTTTTAATTTAAAAAAAAAAAGGAAAATCCCATTTGGCCATTAAAAACCATTTTGGTGGCAAATTTTCAGTGACCCTTATGCATAACCATATTTATAATCATTTTTAACTCTAAAGCATAACTGAGGTTCTGTAAACTGCTCTTTTTGGCAATCTGACATCAGAACTTGAGATGGATTGGTGGATGTAAACAGAAAGACCCTAGAGTGGAGAAGGTCAAGTCCTGTCTGTGGGATTCCATGGAAGGAATTGAATTCAGAGTTTGGCCTACAGCATATTGAATGGCATTTGGGGATAAGAAAGTGAGGGACTACCCTGGTGAGATTTTTAACTCTTAACATCCGAGCAGGTGGGTTGTCAAGTGGTTAGATTAGGGAAAGAAGAGTCAGAATTCCTAGCTATTGACTTCAGACATATCCCTTAACTCCAGATATTGCAAGTTTGCCAGTTTGTAAAATGAACAAAAGGCCCCAAATCTTGTTTTCCACCTGTGAATCATAATTGAATCTCTCTGTTTCCAAAGTGCTCCTCCAGGCACTTTCTAGGCCACAGATGTCAAACATGTGACCCACTATGGGCCGGATCTGGCTCACATTATATAGTTATGTGGTCTTCGTGACCTACTCAGATTGGGCAGAATCTCAGTATTCATTTAAAAATGAAAGTGAAGTTTCTAGCCCTGCTGGTTGCAGAGACAACTTCCAGTGAGAATTGGTGTCATGATGTGTGCCTGATTCTACAGGCAGCCTGAAACAGTGAAGCCTCCCATCCCATATTAATCTAATTGAGGTGTTGACTCTAAAGCTCAGTGATTATACTTTGATGTCCCCCTTAACTATTCCCTCACTGATTAGCATGTCGGCTGGAATGGGAATGAAGCACTGAAGGGGTGGGAACTTGGGAGTTGTTGCGAGAGGAAAAGCAGAGACATTCAAAGACACAGCGAGAGAAACAATGAAAGGAGGATGAGAAAGGAATAAAAAAGTAAGAGAAACAAAGATCAGAAGCAGTGGTAGAGATCTGTCTCAATGTGACAATAAAATACTGAACAAATAAAAGTTTAGTTATTTACATGAAGGTCATGTTCTCCCTTTGATCTGTATGCAACTCCTCCCTTCCCCCCGCCCACTGACATCTGAGGGAGAACTGCTGTGAATTTAGGGGAGTAATGAAGTCCTGAATTTATATCCCAGCCCACTGACCATAATTAAACATAGAATCCAGCCCTCACCTCCAAGTGCATTTGAAACCTCTGATCTAGCCACTAATCTCCCCAAAGTCCATCAAATGTGATGATGTCATCACTTTATTTTGCATTCCATGCAATGTGGGGAAATTGCTTTAGGTTTCCACCATTTGTCTGATTTGTAATTACCGTATATACTCATTCATAAGCCGAATATTTTTAGTAAAAAAGGGAAGCACCAGAGACGGGGGTCGGCTTATGAACGGGTATAGAGAGGGAGAGGTGGGACACAGCCCCTCCCCCCAACAGAGGGGGCAAGGAGAGGCAGCACAGCCAGCAGAGCCAGCAGGGAAGAGGCGGGGCCAGAGTTTCTCCGCTTCTGGCCACTCTGCTCTTCCCCCAGCCGCCGAAGCAGCTGCAGCTCCGGGGCTGGCAGGCTGCAGCCGTGCCGCTCGGCCCCACCCCCCAGAGCAGGCTGCAGCCCTGCTGCCCAGCCCCGCCCCCCAGAGCAGGCTGTGGCCATGTCACCCAGGCGCTGGAGCACGCTGCGGCTGTGCCACCTGGCCCAGCCCGCTGGAACATGCTGCGGCCATGCCGCCCAGTCTGGCCCGCCAGAGCAGGCTGCAGCCGCGCCGCCCGGTCTGGCCCGTCGGAGCAGCTCCAGCCAGGTCAGTGTCATCCTCCCTTGGCCCTCCCCAGATAAGGTGGGAAGGGATGGGATGGGGAGAGTGTGGGGGTCCCGGGCTAGGGGTGGGATCATGTGGGGGGTGGTCACAGCAGTTACTCCCCTGACTCCCAGCTTCTTCCCCCCCCCAAAAAAAAAATTTCCCCACCAGTTGCTGTCCCGGCCCGTCAGGGTAAGCAGCTGGCGCGCTGGGACACTTTGTTTACTTAGGTTTTCCTCCGTGCCTGCGGACGCTCGAGGTAAACAAACGATCTCGGACCACCAGCGGCTTATCCTGATGGTCTGGGAGCCAAAGTTTGTTGACCCGTGAATTATAGGGTCGGCTTATGAACGGGTTATAAAAAATTTCCATTTTTACTTATCCATCTTGGGGGGGGGGACGACAGCTTATAAACGAACCAGCTTATGATCGAGTATATACAGTACTTTTTACATACATACGGCATCATAATAAAATTTCTTTGACTCATGCCAACCGTTGACTCCAATGCAAAGAATATTTCGATTAAGTTTAGCATTTCGGATAGGAAGTGATAATTATCTGGTGTTGACAGAGCATTCAATTTTCTAGGTCTGAAGTTTACAAACAAACCCCACATCATTGTGAGGCACATTAGCAATTGAAATACCCTCCTAAATCACTGTCTCTGTAATGGTATGTCTCTGCAATCAATCTTCCTTTTCTCTAAAAATAAATTTAGGGGGAATTTGCATAATTGGCCGTGTTTGATAAAAGTCTGATGTATAATGTTGTCTTTTAAACACACTGCTACCTGGAATCATGATGAAATGTCAACATATGGAATGTAAATATAAAACAAACATTCAGTAAAGGATGCAGCTGACAAGAGGTGAGAAATGGCATCTAGTTTTAAGGAGAGTTACAGTTTGATCTAAATTATCTTTGTCATGCCAACATAAACCAAGGAAATTCTGAATATTATACAGTAGCTGAGTGTGTGTACCTGGTTCTACTGAACCGCATTGTACTGTTATGCCTGACAGGTGCCTGATAATAACTTGGTTTTATGTTTTGCAGTTGTCGGCAGATTAATGCTCCCTCGTTCTTTAAAATGAAAGGAAAATTTGCAGCCATTTCTTCCTTGTCTCATGAGACAATAGGCATAATCTCATTGTTATTATGACATATGTGATCTTATCCTGTTAATAACTCAATTAATCTCATACCTGTAATCTTATTCTGACAGACCAACAGCGAGCAGCTGGAGAGCTCTGCTGCTAATACATTATCCTTTTTCATGTATGTGACCTCAATGGGAACTGGATCAGGTCCATACAGAGCACAGATTCTCTGTCACTAACCTGATAGGTAGGAAAACAGCTAGTGGTACACTGATTAGCTCAGTGGGTCTAAAAGGGTCAAGGGCTATTTAATTCCACCCATCTCATTACTCCAGGAGCCAAAATATGATGGAAAACTAACCATGCTCTTTGTTTTTTCCCTTGACGCATGTGTAATTTGCACAGTTTTATTTTTTCAGTGTGTGCAGGGGTCATAGCACGTGGTGTAGCGGTTAAAGCAAGGGACTGGAAGTCAGGATTCCTGGGTTCTATTTCCCACAATTAATTGTGCACTCAAAATTGGAAGGTGGGTTGCAACCTTTTTAAATGTGTGGACCAATGTACTCTATTTTAAGGAGAGAATGGTGTTTATATACTACATTATCTATACCTCTTTAAGCACCGTATTTCCCTACAGCTGTCACTGATACTGAGAGCCTGCAACTGACCCCTTTGTTGGAAAACATCCTGCACTTGATTTCAGCAACCTACTTTGTAACCTTTATTTGTAAAGGTAAATTGCCATATTGTCAACTGTTAACATGGTACTCACAGATGAAGAGATCCAACTGAGTTGACAATTTACTAAGCTTTGTGCACCACAGGCAATTACATTTTCCTCACACATCCCCCAAACCCCTAGTCTGAAATGCATTGCTTTATTATTACAGCAGTAGTTTAAGATCTTTTGTCCATTTAATGTGATTAGGTAGCAGTAGTCAATCCAGAATGGGCGTGGCCAGTTGAACATGAGTCCCTTTCCCTTCTAAACCTCTTGGATTCTCCTTCCTAGTTTTAAGATGTAGAAGGCCTGAGCATTTGCCACTTCCATTGATTTCACTTCTGAAAACTAGGTTCATATAGTATAGTCTTTCGTAGAATCTGGAGTCCACCCAGTCAGTGCTTAAAACATTTTTTAAAGGCAATAGAAAATGGGAATCTAATTTTAGGCTCTGGCACATGAAACATCAGGGATTTAATATTTAGGGTGTTAAAAATTTCACTATATACCCATGCACTGTTGAATGGTTTTTACAGGCCGTGACATTGATATGCTAATTGTACCTCCAGTCCACCACATTTATATAAAAGAAGGGACAATACATTTTGCTCTGTTTTTAAATGTAAACCTCATTGACCATTGCGTTTCGCCAGCCTGAAAGTAGGATAAACTCCTCTGTGTTACCATCAGCGCCTAGTAATGTCTCAACTGCAGTGAGATAAATGAGAAAACAGGTCACTTTTTTACTCTTCTCTGATGATACAAACAGCTTAAATTTCGTAGTCTGCTGACAGCTGTGTCATAACAAAAAGCTATGCACTCTCTCACCCTGGGGCTGTATGATACACCGCACCCTTACCCACACACAAAGAAAAGATGGGGCAGTTCTGTCAGCTTGTGACCTGGAAATGTTCTGCCCTGACCCCCTAAAAGTGTCTTTCATAATCCTTTGGACATGCTACTTTGGTGCTTGCCTCTCCCATAACTGAGAGTCTGAAAATAGGTATACAGGAGGCTTGTGCACCTAGTGGCCACTGACTTATGACCCTGATTTTCCAGGTGCTAAGAGAAGGTAAATGTGACGGGTTGGATCACAGAAACCCCCCTTGGGGCTGCCAACTGATGTGCCAAGACTACTTCTGCCCCTGCTTTCCCTGCCAGCCTGGGACTCCAGCACCCTGTCTTGTTGAGCGAGACACGCCAGTCTGCTCCAACACAGACCCAGGGTCTGAACCACGTGCCCCAAAGCTGCAGACTTAACTGAGAGCACTTACAGAAGTGTTCCGGTCTTTAACACTCAGATGCCCAGCTCTCAATGGGGTCTAAACTGCAAATAAATCCGTTTTACCCTGTATAAAGCTTATACAGGGTAAACTCATAAATTGTTCACCCTCTATAACACTGATAGAGAGATATACACAGCTGTTTGCCCCTCCCCCCCAGGTATTAATACATGCTCTAGGTGAATTAATAAGTAAAAAGTGATTTTATTAAATACAGAAAGTAGGATTTAAGTAGTTCCAAGTAATAGCAGACAGAACAAAGTGAAATACCAAGTAAAATAAAATAAAACACGCAAATCTAAGTCTAATACAGTAATAAAACTGAATACAGATAAAATCTCACCCTCAGAAATGTTTCAATAAGTTTCTTTCACAGGCTGGACACCTTCCTAGTCTGGGCACAATCCTTTCCCCTGGTACAGCCCTTGTTCCAGCTCAGGTGGTAGCTAGGGGATTTCTCATGATGGCTCCTCCTTTGTTCTGTTCCACCCACTTATATATCTTTTGCATAAGGTGGGAATCCTTTATCCCTCTCTGGGTTCCCACCCCCTCCTTCTCAATGGAAAAGCACCAGGTTAAAGATGGATTCCAGTTCAGGTGACATGATCACATGTCACTGTAAGACTTCATTACCCACTTGCCAGCACACACGTATACAGGAAGATTTGCAAGTAAAACAGAGTCTACAGTCAATTGTCCTGGTTGATGGGAGCCATCAAGATGCCAAACCACCATCAATGGCCCACACTTTACATAATTACAATAGGCCCTCAGAGTTATATTTCATATGTCTAGTTTCAGATACAAGAGTGATACATTTATACAAATAGGATGACCACACTCAGTAGATTGTAAGCTTTGTAATGATACCTTACAAGAGATCTTTTGCTTGAAGCATATTCCAGTTACATTATATTCATACTCATTAGCATATTTTCATAAAATCATATAGAGTGCAACGTCACAGTAAATATTAATTATGTCTGTTGTGCTATATGTTCTGTAGATTCCTGAAGTCCCTTTGGGGGGAGGGATTGGGGGGTAGAGTAACTTCCAGTCCCATGATCCTCTCCTAACCCACAACTCATGGGCCCTAAGAACATGACCAATGTAATTCAAGCAATGATACATAACATCCTTAGCTGTCAGTGATTTACAAGGGAAGTTCAAATAAGGTTCCCAATGCCATGGCAATGTTAAAATTAAAACAAAAATAAAACTGCTACACATGATATCTTCAGTGTGATGATCTTACATTGCAGAAGAAACATAAGACACCTAATTTCCATTTCTCTGTAGATAGGTTAGGAAATCAGTGAATGCTTCTGAATGGCATTTACACTGAGGACAGGGAGTTAATGAGCAATAAAACAAGATTGCGTAGTGGAATGAAGAAATTATCATACAGTATTATACAGAGCCATACTTTGTTTCATTTTTTGTTTTTGAACCATGACAGCATCATTAAAGAAAAACTTAATTCATGCTCTCTTTCTAGCTGAAAGAAATAGTCATGCCTTTTTTGTATTCTAATTCCAATTCTTTATTTATTTTTAAATCATCGGATACTTTTTTCTAAGAATCGAGGTTGATGGGATTCCCTTCCTAATGCAACACATTGTAAGAAGTAACTTAATCTGCTTCTGCATTACATACAATATGTTGTAAAATGTTATAGTCATCCTATCATAGTAAATGATGACATTTCCCATCATTAGCATGTATATTAACCTGACTGTACACATAAGCGGGGCAGGAAAGCTTATTTGGAATGAGGAGATGGACAAAGCCTTCTAGCGTTGGCAGAAGCTGCTATCCTATATTTACACTATGGACCAGATTTTATACCTGAAGGGTATCGTACACGATCTCACTGGAAATGCTTGTCGAGTAAATTACTAGTTAGTGGGAGTGAGGTTATCACAATCTGGCCCTATATATTCATAGGTCACTGAGGGGATTGGATTATTTTCTGATTCTTCTTCTTGGCTAAGGATCTTTTAACCTTCTGTGTGACATGTACACCAAAACAAAAGTTCCAAGGACATGAGCTAACAGAGGCAGCCAGATATTAATTTTAGAACACTATGTGTGAAATCCTGCCCCCGTTGAAGTCAATGGTAAAACTCACACTCAATGGAGCTAGGGTTTTTGGACTAGTTTCCTCCCCCTCTCCTCCAATTGCAGCAGCAGAATAGACCAGTGACCTCAGCAGAGTGAACCTGGTGAGCTCTGCTTAGTCATACGGTTGGATTTGTCAGCCCTGATTTCTCATCTGGGCTAACAGGAGTGGTATATGCAAATCCATCTTCTGGGAGACTGTGGGAATAAGTGTCTCATGTTACTTAATAGTAACCCTATTCCTATTCCTATTCTGGCTACCTCTTGATGAGCCCATTCTTTCTGTCCTGGCTACATTACTCCTTCATTATGCAATTTGATAAACTGTGGGAAGTTGTCTTCTTCTTCAGTGTGTAGTAAAGAAGCTACATGAATATTTGTATGTATATTAACCTGACATTTGTAACATTGTCACAAACAATGTTCTTTTAAACCCATGTTTAAAATGAGTGTGATGGGTTACACGATTTTATCCCTGAAGTGTATTTTCTTCATCATCCTTGAGGATGTACATGTGCAGACAAGGAAGCTGCAGAGGGAATCTACATCTTAGTGAAAACACCTGCTCATAAAGAAAACATTGAAGGCAAAAGTCTTGTTTGGTTTTTTACTGGTCTCCTCTATTCTTTGTTTACAGCATAAAAGCACAAATCCAGTCACTGTTTGTGCCTGGGAAGCCTGAACTTCAAGTTAAACACATCTGTTGTAAATAAGAAAGGAAAATTTTTAGAACACGGCTGTCTAATAACAGAAGACGTGTCCCAGAGGAACCTAAGATTTTTGTTTTGTGCCCTTCGCATACTCTTGCTATTGCAAAAAAGTTACTCATAAAGGAGCAGATCCTCAGCTGCTGTAAATGGGCATAGCTCATTTGACTGCAATGGAGCTAGGCTGATTTCCACGAGCTGAGGTTCTGGCCCTTATTTTCTTTTCTACAAGGAGTCTTGAGTACGTAAGGTGATCTGGCTCTGCTAACAGTTGTCTCTGAATCTAGCAAGTATCTAGAAGAAATATTTTACCATAAACCTGGCTTATATCTCGAAAAATGACTTGTTGAACCATATTATTGGTTGGAGGCCAAAGCTTCTGTCCTTGCCTCAGGGCAGGATTACAGTTTGTTGAATGATGTTTCTTGAAGCTTGTTTAGGCAGCTCCAAAAGCCTTTTTCTGTTATTTCCTGACTCACTCCATGGATTACTCTGCTTATAATGCTATCTTGACACATTAAAAGTGGGAGGTTTTTGGTTATGTTTTGTCCCCCTCACCCTTCTTGTCTGTGTGCCGTACTCTGGAGGTTCCATGATTTGGTTTGCAACTTGTTGAATTTTCAGATACCACAGTGATGAGTGTGGCATAAAAGCGTGAAGGGAATTGTCATGTCCTGCAAAAGCAATGAACCCAATAAATGAAGGGAGGGATTTCTCAGGGACATGGCCCAACACAGTTGTATTCCTTACTCTGTGTGTGTGTGTGTGTGTGTGTGTGTGTGTATGTGTGTGTGCGCACGCTCGCACGTGAGGTGTGTGTGTTTTTATTTACACCATTAATACTAGTCCTGGTCCTACAGTTAGATCAGCCTGGACACCTACTTGCATATAGCTCCATTTGACCAACTGACTTCAGAGTCTTTTTATTTTGAAGTGGAAGTCTGAAAAAAGGTGTGTTGTAAAATCTAAAGAAGGAAAGATCTGGTCTGAGCACAAGAAACCTGAAGAAGAAAAACCTGGTCTGTCAGTAGGTGGTTAGGATTTGTGAGCTATCAGGCCAAGTCCCTGTTTTGTCAGTGTGATGTAGAGCAAGATTCTAGAGCAAAGGCCTGAGCCTTAGTCAATCTGGGACCCAGGGTTCAAGCCCTATTGCTTTGCAGTATAGACGCAGCCCCCCTGGACTCGTGTTCTGGGAGGCCACCAAAAGTATTTCACAATCCCACAGGCTAACTATCTTTGTCCTCTGAACAGTCAACTATGATGGACAGTCAAGTTTTCCCATAGTGCACAAGGTACAAAGGGCTAAAGTGGCTACATTTTGGGAAGGCGCTAGGAAGTCTGGGATATGGGAAGTTGGACTCGGGCCTACATAATGCAGTGTCGATGCTGGAGTCCCAAGTTGGGAACCAGAGATCAACAATTCCTAACCTGAGGTTACACATGAGTGTAGATGTTCAAGTCATACGTTAACAAACCCAGGATCTGCTAGCTTGAGTTCTACCAACTCTGGGCTTACATTGCAGTGTAGACATGCCCTTAGTTTCCCTATGCCTCAGTTCCCCATCTGTAAAATGGGGATAATGGAACCTGGTAAGACATGAAACATTTCTGCCTCATTTTTTCCTGCCTGTAAATTTGGGGTTATAATGTTTAATTTCCTGTCTGAGAGTGGTGTTGTGAAGATTATTATTTATGAGCTGCTCTGGAGATGAAAAGCACTAGACAAAGCCTCAGTCCTGCAAATTGGGGCAGCCTTTCACATCCACAGGAAGTGCCAATTCAGTGAGGGTATCACATGGGTGAAGGGGTCCATGTGGATTGGCGAGTTTGCAGGATTGGGGCCCAAGTTCTTAGTAGAATATTGTTGAAGAACAAGATTTTATTTCCCATTTGATACTCTGAGCAGATGGATAAAGTAAGAAAATACCATACAGACCAGATCCTCAGCCAGGGTTATGCCAGTTCACACCAGCTGAGGATATGGCCCTGTCTTTGAGGCATCCCCCTCCATTTTTTAAAAAATGAACTAGCTGTTTACTTTTTTCTAATCGGTGAAAGAACAGCAAGTCAGAAAGGCATCTTAATGCCATTATGCATAAATAGCTGAGGCTGAGCCCATAACAACAGCTCTGCTTCTGCTATCACAGAGCAGAGCCAAGAAGACAAGACCGATCTCAAGATAAAATTGTCCGACATTTATAATCAACTCTTAACGTGTTTAGACATATTCCTTATTTTCACAAGATAAACTGGTGCTTTATGTAATGTAGGAATTTACTATTTTGAGATTATTAGTTTTAGGCAAATTGACTCTAGAGTTATTTATCTCCTGCTATTAAAAAAAAAAAAATCCCTGTTATAATGAATCTACCAGCTTCAGTATTTTGCACAAGGCAATACCCTAAACATGTACATTGCTAATCAGGACAGCAAGAGATTGGGGACTTTTCAGTGTCTTCTCTGTGTGGCTATAGGGATTAAAGAGAAGGGTCTTAGAAAGAGACTTATTCCCAATTGTTTTGCTTTGCCTGATGAACCTCAGTAGGTAATATATTACACACCCTCTTAAGTAATTACAGATTGAAACCAAGATACCTCGACAGGCCTATAAATAAGAGACAGATAAGAAAGGAACAACCTTCTTAATGACCTCTATTCAGTGTAAAAGTACTATCAGATCAATGTATGTCTAAAGTTGGTATAGGAATACAGCTGCATTGATTCTGAATTATAACTAAACTCTAAATATTTAGCCTAATTTGGGTGTTGACTATTTTTTGCCATTTCATTAGCAAATTGTTTTCTAAGGATATTTGTTTTCTGTACAGTTGATGGACCTTAAACACAATGCAATCTTTTTTTCTTTGTGTCACGTCTTTCCCCAGCTGATATATATAAAAATTGAGTTCCTTGGACTTTGTCGCTTGTTCTCTGCCATGCACGTGTACTATCAGCACTCACGGAGTTAGAATTTTTCAGCAGTTCCATATTTTGAGCACTCAGGGCCTGACTCTGTAAGTGTCTTTGCCCCCCCCCCCCGTGCCTTTGCTGAATACCGTTGACTTCAAGGGCGCTTAGCCTGCATGAAGTATCTTGTAGCATTAGAACCTCTCTTAGTTCTCTGTTAACCATGCAACAGGACCAGAAAAAAATGGTAGGAGTTTGGTAGAATATGACTTGGTTCTTTAAATTCTTTTGGCGCATGCACTTGGCTCTCTGATTCTAGGCTGCTAAAAATTTTAATGTCCAAAAATGCTTCTTTTCTTCTCTCTTTTTATCTGTAAAAAAACATAAAGAGCTGCACACTGGGATTTAAAGGCAGGAATGATGACTTAGTTATATTAATTGTGGATGATCTATGTGAATCACAAAATGCTTGACATCTTCCTGTTTAGAATCTGCTACACCCAAATACTGTTTTATGCTTCTCTCTGCTTTCAGTAGATTTTGGTAGATAACAGGTGTATCAGTCCTGGTCAGAGTTTGATGTTAAAAGGGTTAAAATTATCTCCTTAAGCAGGGGTTGGGACCAGAGAACGCAGTGGGACCCAATTATGGGGCGATCTAAGGAATTACTGATACCTAGAATGGGGGGATACAGACTGTTATGTGTTTTGGAAGCTGTTGTTCTCATTAAGGAGTCATCCTGCTGCAAGCACTGGTTTATCATCAAGACTAGGAAAGCCAAGCAGACTCTGAGCCAGATCCTATGTTACACCCCTGCCCTTTTGTGCCCCATTTTGGTTATAGCTTTCTAAAGGGGAATTCCTAGCTAGTATAAAATTGGTGGAGCTGGATGCTGCACCACTGGGCTCTAGAGGGCATACTGAGGGCATGGTGGAGTTCTCCCCTGCTGAACCTCCACTGATGTAAAGGCCTTTAAACACCATATATCGGTGGCATAAATTAGATCAGCCCTTAGGCTGCTGTAACTCACCTCAGGCTGGACCACTCTCTCCTATACCAAGCTGAGCTATGATGCCAAAGAGAATTAAATCTTGTGGCTGTAAAGTCTTAACAAGAAATTTAAGTCTTATGTAGCCAGAGGCAAGGACTCTTCAATCCTTTTAAACACTGGCTGAAGAAAACCTTCTTCCTCTTCCCCCCACCTCACCCAGGTTGTGTTGGAATGCAGGCTGTGCAAAGCAATTTACTTTGTATTTGACCTTGGCCCTTGGCATCTGTGGGAACTGCTCCTGAATGTGCTGTGAAAAATCCACTTAACCGGCATTGACCTCCTTTTAGTCAATGACCTACCAACCTGTTCTTCTAAAACAGCCTATCCAGGGAAGGGGTCACTTGGAAAATGCCCTTTCACCACTAGGTTGTTAGCTGAATGGAGGCAGCAGTTTGTTCTGGTGAGGCTGTGGTTGCTTTGTTACTCATAGAGCTGTGGGAAAAGGAGATCTTATAAATATGGACGCCTTCACCAACAACCAAATTGCCACTTTCCCTGATTAAGATTCATATGTTATTTTGACACAAATCAAACTGGAACGGCTAGATGCATTCCTGCTGTAGGTAGGTGCCAAGCTATTGAAATGAGTGCCTTGGGGCCTGCTTGCACCCAGGCTGTTCATGACCTGAAGTCTCAAAGTGGATCATGGGAAGTGATATAGAGCGCTGCTCATCTCTTCTTTCCCCAGAATTGTGCCCAGCTCCTGTCCTGCAGCATTGCATGTGTGGCAGCTACTCTTCATAAAATGGATTATTATTTAGGCTTGAATTCGATCCTGGTCAGGATCTCACACAGCAGACTCCATGGCCAAAGCATTTCAATGCATGAACATAGCATTGTTTCATCTTCTCCTCCCTCACCATTGAGGTATTAATCTTACCCCCTGTTTTCTCTGAAAGAGAATTGGATGTTGAAAGTCATGTAATGACTGGAACAAGCCCGAACCACAAAATATGGATCCAAATCTGAGCTTTAACAACATTTGGGCACATTCAGATTTGGTGTTTTGGTTTCATCCCCATGGCTCTTGCTGCAAAGTTTTGATCCAGATCTGCTCTGGTGTTCCAGTTCAGGACGCTCTTGCTGGGAGACATGGAAAACAGGGTTTTGCTCATTGCCATGTGGCTTAGTAAGATACAGTCTGGATTCTTCAGAAGTTCTCCAGGTGCTCAGGACAGAATTGTGAACTAGCAGAGTGAGTAGTTAAGAGGCTGATACACTTAGGTTCACACAGAATTCAAAATGAATGATCGCTGAACTGCTGTGTGGATATTGTAGTGTGCTCTAATGTAGCATTACATCAGTAAGCTCAAAAGCGGTAGTACAAGGTGTTTAGCAGGAGTCACAAACTTTAAGGCTGACTGAAGTCACAGAAAAAGATTTCTTGCCACTGTTAAACCCCTCACGTTGTCACCCAAACAGATAAGGGTTCAGTTAGGACAAATGAGTAGGGAATGCCTCTGTAGTCTGTGCAATCTGGCTCCCACCACTCAAGCACCTACCCCTCAGGGAAGACCAGCCCTGGACTATACGGCATTGCCTTAATCAACTCTGCACTGGAGTTGGCTCCTCTAGAGATGCAGTGATCACGTGGGACTACATCACTGGCCCCAATACCTGTGACTGCAGTAGGATGCCTCAAAAGATGAAGCATCTCCTGTGACACCAGCTACTTGAGCACAAATGTTCTTTCAGTGACCTGGCAGAGTGAAATGATCTGGCATACTGGATGCACATGGATGTGGCAGGAAGCAATAGGAAAACAGGACAACAAGAAGAAATAATAGATTCCAAAAAGGCTGGATTGGGGGCCTCACAGTACATGTGATACACTCAGCAGTAATGCCAAAGCAGCAGCAGCAGCAGAGATAAAAGTAGGAGACCATTCATTAAACTGATAATGCTGATTATCTGACAGCTGTAAAAGGGTAATTTTTCATGTGGGTGTAGTTTTGATTAAGTAAGAGGGTCTCCCAAGATTGGGACATTTATTTTAACTAGAATAATGAGTTCCATTGTAGTTAAAATGAACATAATTGCAGGCAGTGACATTTAATGCCGACCAGCAGATCCCTCTTCAAGGGAATTCAGAAGCAGAGAGGAAAACGTCTCTTGATATTTTTCTAGGTGCAAAGGGCACACATTTAATTTTGCTCTTCATGGCCACACCTAGTGATTACCCTGCAGAGCCTTGTCTGACAAAAACATGCCACTCATGACTGCACTCATTTAGGCTTTATTAAAGCATCCGATCCAGAGTCTTTCAATTCAGCTATGCAGATGCAGTGCTCTATGCATTTAATTAGAGAGCTTAAAAGCCACCAATATATTTTCCCTGTTAATACTGTAGCTATGTACGTTATAGGGAAACCTGAGTGATAAGAAAGCAAAGGGGCCAGACTGCAGCTGTCCCTACATGCATGCCCAAGTTGGGAGGTCAGGGAGCAAGGGTCCAGTAAATAATATATACGACTCTCCCTTCACTTAGTACTAAAGTGCAACCTCCTGCTGGGATGCAACTTGGCAACTATTTAACGGTGCCCTGGAATGAGAATACTTTTAAGTGTAAAAGAAAAGAGGATGAATTTAGGTAAGGTTCTTTGTTTGCTTGCTCCCGGCCCCGGAATCCCTTCTCAGTCACTGCCCAAGAAACCGATGATTCAAAATAAAAGCTTAAATTGTATAAGCTCGCATGTGCCAGGCACTTCTAGAGAGTTAAAGTCTGCTACTTTGGCCAAAGTGACTGAGGCTAGTAGTAGTGTCATGGCATGACGAAAATGGAAATGAGTATTCCTTCTTCCCCTGGTTGCCAACAGAAATAACCACTTTGTCACAGAGAATTTCCTTGGGATTGAGGACCAGATTGTGCTTTTTGGGCTTTAATTCCTCCTGGCCGCTCGGTAACCATAGAGTCACAGATATTGAGACGGAGAGAGACTTCTTTGATCACCCAATTCATTCTCGGCCAGTGCAAAATTGTTCCCTTCAGTGTATTTTCTGAGGCTTTTCTCAGTCCAGTTTTAAATGACCCAACCAATGAGTTTCCAGGGAATGCTGAATGCCTAAACTATTATTAAGTACTAGATCTGCCTTTGCATTCCAGGCCAAGCACCAGAATTTGATCATGATATTCAATAAACCAAATTCATAGATTTTAAAATTAGTCAGAAATTTCCTTGCAGCTTGAGAATCCCAGTGCAATTTCTGGATTAACTTCTCATTTTAAATGGAAGGATTGGAGTTGGTGGGTTTTGCGGCTTTTCATTTATTGTGCCACGCCACAAAATTATTACATGTGACCCTGTGTAGTGGATCTGGGTGGTGGTAGCTGCAGAGGACTGGCAGGCTTGCAGTGGCTTGCCTGCTGGAGGTCAGATCTGATGAACAGCTTGTGACAATGCGGTTCTGGCGGAACCCAACTGAGAGTGCCAACTCAGGACAAATTGCTCAAACAGGGCAGTTACAGCCCAAGGCTGGGGTTTTTTCCACCTCTAAGGCAAACCAAACCAGCTAGACTAAGAGGACTTCGGTCTCACCCCACTGGCTAACCGCAAGTCTCACATGCAATCTCCTTAGACACTCCAGTTTCCCAGTATCACCACCAGTGCCACTCGTTATGGGGACAAATGGTTATGAAAACCAAGACCCCAGTAAAAGAAAAAGGTTCTCCTGATCCCAAAGGACCAAGCCCCAGACCCAGGTCAATATACAAATCAGATCTTACCCACAAATCACGCTGTTGCCAATCCTTTAGAATCTAAAATCTAAAGGTTTATTCATAAAAGGAAAAAGATAGAGATGAGAGTTAGAATTGGTTAAATGGGATCAATTACATACAGTAATGGCAAAGTTCTTGGTTCAGGCTTGCAGCAGCGATAGAATAAACTGCAGGTTCAAATCAAGTCTCTGGAATACATCCCCCGCTGGGATGGGTCCTCAGTCCTTTGTTCAAAGCTTCAGCTTGTAGCAAAGTTCCTCCAGAGGTATGAAGCAGGATTGAAGACCCAATGGAGATGAGGCATCCTCCTTATATAGTCTTTTCCAGGTGTAAGAACACCTCTTTGTCCTTACTGTGGAAAATTACAGCAAAATGGAGCCTGGAGTCACATGGGCCAGTCCCTGCATACTTTGCTGAGTCTCAAGGCATATTTGCCTTCTCTCAATGGGTCCATTGTATAGCTGATGGTCCTTAATGGGCCATCAAGCAGGCTAGGCAGAGCTAACACCAGCTTGTCTGGGATGTCACCCAGCAGCATAGCATAAGTTTGAAATACAGACAGTATAGAGCCAATATTCATAACTTCAACTACAAAATTGATACACACATATAGACAGCATAATCATAACCAGTAAACCATAACCTTGTCTAAGACACCCCATTTGACCCCCTTTATACAAGATTTTGGTGCCACTACAGGACCTTGGTTGCAACAATGATCTATATGGTCCCAGATTATATCAATAACGTCACACAGCTTGCACAGTTTTTCTTCTGTCAGCGAATGTGTCTGAAAAGCATTTCTTTCTATCTAGCATCTCCTCCTCTAGGAGCTATGGAGTTATGAGTAAAAGTATATGCCAATGCAGCTGTGCAGTTTCATAGAACAGAAGAATCAGTCCTTCAGCTCTTGCTGAGATGTAGGGAAAAGCTTTCCTTTTTCCTTCCTGATTTCCCTCTCTAAAGCAGATCATGATGCTGTGTAGTAAGTGTGCTATTTGGGGGTGGGGTGGGAACTGCATACATGATGTGATGAATGTTTGAATAGGGCAAGCAAACCCTCCCCAAAAAATGATTGAATAAACTCCAGTCATGCCAAATATCAAAAGAGCTCCTTCCCCTCTTTCTTAAAGCCTAAGACAACAAAGAGGCTCCTCTCAGCAGTAAAATAATAGTCCTGTCTCCCTAGATATAGCGTTATGACAGCTAAAATGAGCACAATTGCCATCACGTGATGTGACTGATGCTCCTGAGGAGCAGCAAATCTCCACCGCAGATGATTGGAGAGTGATAAAACCCCTGACCAAAACCAGTGCATCTTTCTGCCCATCCATTAGGTGACCCTTGATGGCAGTGCTGAGACAATAAAAAAAAAAAGGGAGAGTTCCTATGCAGTAGGCCAGGATGTGCCCAAACCTTCCTGCACCGTGCGGGAGTGCAACCTTCTTGTATTCTCTAGATGGTGTGTTATTGTGTTGAACTTCATAATGGATTCTGGGCCTGAGCCAAAGCTCATTCAAGTTATGGAAGCCTTTCCATTGACTCAGTGGACATTAGATCAGGGCCTCTGTTGGTTGCTGGCTTTTGTAATAAAATGGATATTAGATCAGCAGAGCTGTGCAAAACTGATGCTTTACGTTTTCTGTGAATTTTTTTGGTTCCTTCCAGACCGTGTGTGTGTGTGTGTGTGTGTGTGTGTGTGTGTGTGTGAATTGTACATTTCGTTTTTTCATGAAATTTACATGGGAGTCATTTTTCACAAGCAAGGATATGATAGCAATTTCAGATATTTGTTGATGCAAATTGATTTTGGTCTGACTGAATTTTGCAATTCTTTTGGCTTTTTTCTTCAGTGAAAATGTGTTCCTTTTGACACAGAACCAGGCCTTTTTAAAACCTAAAACTTGCTGTATTTCCAAGGTTGAACACGCAGTTGGATACATTTTGAAAGTTCACTATAAAAGGCCAAAGCATGGATGATGGTACTTCGTTTTCAAACTTTTCCCACAACTCTGCTAGTCTGTGGAAACACCACTGTTCTCCCTTGCTTGGAATGTAGTATGGCTATACCTCATGTAGATTATCCGTTGGTTTCAATGGTAGGGTCATATGATTTTGGACCAGGAGGATCTGTGACGTAGATGGCCAGTGTGCATGATAATTATGAAGTCCTGAATGACCATGAATCTGATACAATAGAATACATGGCCCTTCTAAATCATCCCCCCAGATGTTTCCAAGATTGGAGGGAGGGAAGGCTGGCAGAAAGCTACCTGTGCTGGCCTCTGAACAATTGTGCACCTTAAGTGGTGTCTTTTTTAGAATTCCTTTAGGGTTCTCTTTGCAAAAAAGCAAAGCCTATTAATATCTACCTGTCCCTCCCTGTGGAGTCTTGCTCTTGGTTAAATAGATTCAAAATCCAGGAAATTGCAAATGCAGATATTTATTGACAGAAAACAAGCAAACAGTGCAAATCGTTTAATCAAACAACAGGGGACACAGCTGAACTGCAGTAGCCGCAGGGCTTCACAATTTAAACACTGTAGCATTCAGCTGAGGAGACTGATGCTCCAGAGATCAGCTGAGCCTCATCCTTAACCTTCCATCCAACTGGAGCCAGGCTTACCTTGCCAACTGGAGTGTGTTCCCTCGTCAGGCCGTACGGTACACCAGGTCACACCCTCCTCTCCTAGGGGTGAATTTCCCCTCAGATGCAGAGTTCACAAAATAACCTTTTAAACGGAAACCCACTCAGAGGAGCTTCATTTATCAGGGATTCTGAAACTGAGGTGCAAAGCCAGCGGAGTCCCAACTCTCCACCTCAAACTAGCCCCCACTTAGAGCTTGTCCCTTTCTCCTTGAGTGATTCTTAAACTCGTCCTTCCTGTACTGCACAGGACCCTGTCCCGCTCCCTCTGCATCTTCTCCCATCCCAGCCAAAGAAGATGTTGGGGCCTCTCCTGGCTCCTTGACAGCCATTATATGCTTGCCATGTCATTAAGAGATACTTCGCATTCAAACTGAATTGTTCACCATATTTTGTGCTTCCCTCCATACCCAGGAGGAAGAGAGAGTGCTGGGAATTCCAAGGAAGGCTGTGAGCTAGGCTGGATTCCCCCTGCTCATGGTGTAGCATCATCCTATATTCATCCCTAGGAAGAAGAGCTGACACTATATGTCCCATAACTCAATGTAAGGCATGATAGCCTGGTATTCAGTATGGGAAGGACACAAACAAAAACATATATACACTGAGGATGCTTGCAACTGCTCTGCAGCTTGCTCAAAGGAGGCAACAGGGGGTATAAGCACTGCTCATTGGTGGCCAAGTTGAAATGCAGGAATATGGGGCTTTTGCATTGGCATGGGAAAAGACACACTGCTACCTGTCCTCTTATGTCTGCCTAAGCACTTTATGGGGCTCACCTCACTGGTGTATCTGAGCTGTCAAATCTGGAGAGGGTATTAACCTAAATGCAAATTAATGAAAGGAATTGGAGGTGTTGGATCCTCCTCAGTTTGTTTTGGAATATCATGTACTTCCTCCCTCACCACCCAAGGAGAGGCTACTTGCCCTTTCTCAAGGAGAGGAAGTAAGGCCGTTTGTGGAATAACAGCTCTGCCCTCAGCTGCTGCACCTACTGAGCCTCTGCTGTTCAAAGGCCTGAACAACTACAGTGAGTGAAAGAGCAAGGATCTTTAACAATTTAACTTGTTAAATTTTCTTTCTAGTGTTTCATCAATCATTGCGCTAAGGATCCTGGTTTATGAAAGAGATTGTTCCAGACCTGGACCTTCCTGAAGGTCAAGGTTGTTTGGGTGGGTCTGGGATTAGATACAAAGGGGCCAATTCAGATCTCTTACACTGGGGTAAGATATTGAAGTGAACAGATTTGCTCTGGTGTAAGTGAGGTTGGAAATGGGCCCAGATGTTTCTTCATACTTCATGTACATGCCAAGCCCGTTATTCTATCCAATGCCATAAAAATGCCGATACTCAGAGCAATTTTCCTTTGAAAACCATGTCGAACAAGGGAAAATATTCCAGAAACCAAAAGCTCCTGCTGCACAATGCCGTCATTCCTTCTGACTTTTATTGCTTTTCTTCTACTGCAGCTACAGAAAACTCATTTAAACTATGAAACTTCTTTGGCGTGGATGCTTTATATTGATGAAACAGAGCTGACTTTCTCTGGAGAACCAGAATGTTATTAAAGCACTTAACCTACCATTGCTGTGGCTATCAATTATACCCTTCATTTACACTATAGAAGGCTGATGGCTTATTTGAAGTTCAAGAGGTTTTTATAATGAGATGTTAATTGAGTACACCTGCAGTTGGCTAAAATTTTCATGGACAATTAAGTGTAATCATTTCATTTCCCAAATCTTTTCTGGTTTGCTAGATTCCTACACTACATTTCTGTAGGGGGTGGGTGGGGTGAAGGATGAATGTACAGTGCAAATGTAATCAATGCCCACAACTTATGATCTGTGCTATAAGTTTGACATTAATTCTTCTCCCTCCATCTGAATGGACTTGATATGAGCTGGAGACTCATGACTTAGGGTATGTCTACACTACGAGAGTACTTCGATTTTAGTTAATTCGACTATGTGGAATCGATATTACAAAGTCGAGCGTGTGTGTCCACACTAAGGACAGTAATTCGACTTTGTGAGACTTTGTGAGTCCACACTAACGGGGCAAGCGTCGACATTGGAAGCGGTGCACTGTGGGCAGCTATCCCACAGTTCCCGCAGTCCCCGCTGCCCATTGGAATTCTGGGTCGAGCCCCAAATGCCTTCTGGGTAAAAAAATGTGTCGAGGGTGCTTTTGGGTGCCTGTCGTCATCCGTCCGTCACTCCCGCCCTCCCTCCCTCCCTGAAAGCGCTGGCGGGAAATCAGTTCGCGCACTTTTCTGATTACTGACAGCGCGGACGCCACAGCAGTGCGAGCATGGATCCCGCTGCGACCATCGCTGCAGTTGTGGCAGTTCTCAACGCCTCGCAGCTTCTCATCCACCTTTACCAGAGGCAGCTGCAGATAAATCAGGAGAGGAGGCTATGGCACCACCGTGACGGCATGAAGTCGGACACTTGCTCCGACCTCTCAGAAAACATGAGACCCAGCGCCCAGGACATCTCGGTGTCACTGGGTCTTGTGGATACTGTTGAACGGCGATTCTGGGCCCTGGAAACAAGCACGGACTGGTGGGACCGCATAGTGCTGCAGGTCTGGGATGAATCCCAGTGGCTGCGCAACTTTCGCATGCGGAAGGGGACTTTCCTCGAACTGTGTGAGTTGCTGTCCCCTGCCCTGAAGCGAAAGGACACCCGGATGCGAGCAGCCCTGACTGTCCAGAAGCGAGTGGCCATAGACCTCTGGAAGCTTGCAACGCCAGACAGCTACCGGTCAGTCGCTAACCACTTTGGTGTGGGCAAGTCTACCGTGGGGGTTGCTGTCATGCAAGTAGCCAAGGCAATCGTCAAGCTACTGCTATCAAAGGTAGTGACCCTGGGAAACGTGGAGCTCATCATAGATGGCTTTGCCGAGATGGGATTCCCAAACTGCGGTGGGGCTATAGATGGGACTCACATCCCTATCCTGGGACCGGACCACCAGGCCAGCCAGTACATAAACAGAAAGGGATACTTTTCCATGGTGCTGCAAGCACTGGTGGACCATCGGGGACGTTTTACTAATATCAACGTTGGATGGCCTGGCAAGGTTCATGACGCTCGGGTTTTCAGGAACTCTGGTCTGTTTAGACGGCTGCAGGAAGGTCTTTACTTCCGGGACCACAAAGTAACTGTTGGGGATGTGGAGATGCCTACAGTCATCCTCGGGGACCCTGCATACCCGCTAATGCCCTGGCTCATGAAGCCCTACACTGGCGCACTGGACTCAGGGAAAGAACTATTCAACTACCGGCTCAGCAAGTGCAGAATGGTGGTGGAGTGTGCTTTTGGCCGTCTCAAGGGCAGATGGAGAAGCCTACTCACTCGCTGTGATCTCAGCGAGACCAATATCCCCATTGTGATAGCTGCTTGCTGTGTGCTCCACAATCTCTGTGAGAGCAAGGGGGAGATCTTTATGGCGGGGTGGGAGGTTGAGGCAAATAGCCTGGCTTCTGATTACGCCCAGCCAGACAGCCGGGCGATTAGAAGATCCCAGCGGGACGCGCTGTGCATCAGGGAGGCTTTGAAAGCCAGGTTCCTGACTGAGCAGGGTCTCCAGTGACTGTTTACTTTGTGGACACAGATGCTGAACCTGCCCCCGTTTCTTTACCCGGTTACTGTTCACTATCCTTCCAAGTTACATACCCCCTTCACCACCTTCCCAACAAATAAAATCTGTTCCGTTTTGTTAATGAACAAGGTTCTCTTTCTTACTGTTTTCGCGGGAATGTTTTAAACCGGGGACGCAGACTGTGGCGGGGGGCGGGTTTACTGTTCTGATGCAAATGATGCTTCTAAACTCCGGGAATGACAGGCTCCGCAGTGCTGGATTGGTTGTTTCAACGCAGCCTGCCAGCAGTCCTGGGCGGGACTGCGTGTATGTGTCGGCCAAGTGACTTTCTGGCAGGGGGCGGAGGGTAACAGACCCCCTGCTGCGTGGCTCTGTGATCCAGGATAAGGACCGCGGCATAAGATCTCTAACTGCCCTCCCCCGCCACAAAGTCACAGATCAACCCCCTCGCACCCCAGAACATGAAAACCGCCTCCCAGACTGACCAGGGTAACTGGTGACTGCACTGTGTATGTGTCCTGATGCTGGACCTGCCCCCGCCTCTGTAGCCTGCTAAAGGTGACTGTCCTGTCCAAGTAACAAACCCCTTCCCCCCCTTCAGACAGAATCCCCTCTAAAAGACACTCTCGGAAACAGTACTTAACAGAAACAGATGTTTTATTATGAACCGCACATGAAAAGGGGGGGGGAGGAAACTTGGACGTGGGCTTCTGTGAGATGGGTAGGAAAGGACTTTTCAAACTTTGTGGAACGAGAGCCTTACATTGCTGCAGCAGTGTGCAGGGGCTGACTGAAAGTTTTAACGGCCCTTGCCGCCCCTCCTTCTTTGGACTTTTGGTGAGGGGGGGTGTGGGACTTGGTGGCGGGGGAGGGCGGTTAGAGATAGACAGCAGCAGGGCTCTGTCCTCCTGCCTCCGGTCTTGCAGAACATCCACTAGGCGCCGGAGCGTCTCCGTTTGCTCCCTCATTAGTCCAAGCAGGGTTTGAGTAGCCTGCTGGTCCTCCTGGCGCCACCTCTCCTCCCGTTCCATGACTGCTCTGTGCATTTGTGACAAGTTCTCCCTCCACTGTGTCGTCTGGGCTGCCTGCTCTCGTGAGCAGTCCATAAGTTCATAAAACATGTCCTCACGCGTCTTCTTCTTCCTTCTCCTAATCTGCGCTAGCCTCTGGGAGTGTGATGCCAGGCTGGGTTGGGAGACAGTCGCAGATGTGTCTGTAGGAATGGGAAAAAGGGAGTGAATTCCTGAGACAGATAAATGAAGTTGCTAACAAAGAACATAGTCTTTCTCTGTGAACAACACCATGCACTGCACCTTTCACATGCGCACTCAGGACAAGGTCGAATTCTTGGCCCTCGCCTTCAGTGCCTGGGGTCTTGCAGTTGCGATCAGAGAAGCGTTGCAGGACACCTCTACTTTTGTTGCAGGAAAACATGGTAAGCCGTAGACTTGTGGCAGCTTAAAAATGTAATAGTAGCACTGGTCTCCTTTCGCACTGAAAGCAAGGCCACTCTCTTCTGGCAGCAATCAGGGAAGCATGAGCTCTGCCCCTGTCCCACCACCTCGCGGCTGTCCCCGGGAAAGATCCCTGTATGCTGCCCCTCTGCCGCCTCCACCGCGTGGCTGTAAAGCAGTCCCAATACTAACATTCCCCTCCCTAATTTAAAGCAGGGCGTCATGTGCGATATAACTCTGATGAGGATCTCGGAGAGCGAGAGGGGACGGATGCTTCGGGAGAGCATGCAGAGGCCAGGGCCGTATGCCGCCATGCTGTGCCGTGCCATGATCCCGGACTACTTACTAGACTCATGGCGTGGGAACGTGTGTTACCACGGTGGACCGAACAAGATCGCCCTGCCACGGAACCTGATGCGCATGCTTGAGCGGTACCTCCAGGAGAGCTATGCTGAGCTATCCCAGGAGGACTCTCTGTCCATTCCCGGGCACATTGACCGTCTCTTCGTTTAACTGCAGTAGAAGGGACTTCAGAGTGGAGCCTCCTGTGGTGGCCTAATCATGAATATCCGGACATTATTTGATTTTTTGTACATAGTTGGGACTAAATAGTTGACTAAGCCAAAGAAATCATGAACACCAAATTGCTGATATAGTTAATATTCCTGTTTTGTTATAAATAAAAGTTTCTATGTTTAAATGAGTGAATGAAAAGGCCATTCTTAACATTATAAATATTCCAGTTATGTTAAAATTAAATGTTTAGATGTTTAAAGCACTCACTGCTTGATCCTTCCCCTGATTCGGTGTCCGGGGTAACGGCTGTGGATGGTTGGTAGGGGATCTCGGTAAGGGTGATGAAGAGCTCCTGGCTGTCTGGGAAATCAGCGGTGCAAGCGCTGTTGACTGCCTCGTCCTCCTCATCTCCTTCCTCATCTTCCCCGTCCGCTAACATTTCCGACGAGGAACCGGCCGTGGACAATATCCCATCCTCAGAGTCCACGGTCACTGGTGGGGTAGTGGTGGCGGCCGCACCTAGGATGGAATGCAGTGCCTCGTAGAAACGGGATGTGTGGGGCTGGGATCCGGAGCGTCGGTTTGCCTCTTTGGTTTTTTGGTAGCCTTGTCTCAGCTCCTTGATTTTCACGCGGCACTGCGTTGCATCCCGGCTGTATCCTCTCTCTGCCATGGCTTTAGAGATCTTCTCGTAGATCTTTGCATTCCTTCTTTTGGAGCGCAGCTCTGAAAGCACGGACTCATCGCCCCACACAGCGATGAGATCCAAGACTTCCCGATCAGTCCATGCTGGGGCCCTCTTTCTATTAGATTGCACGGCCATCTCTGCTGGAGAGCTCTGCATCGTTGCCAGTGCTGCTGAGCTCTCCACGCTGTCCAAACAGAAAATGAGATTCAAACTGCCCAGACAGGAAAAGGAATTCAAATTTTCCCTGGGCTTTTCCTGTGTGGCTGGTCAGAGCATCCGAGCTCGAAGTGCTGTCCAGAGCGTCAACAGAGTGGTGCACTGTGGGATAGCTCCCGGAGCTATTACCGTCGATTTCCATCCACACCTAGCCTAATTCGATATTGCCATTTCGAATTTAGCGCTACTCCTCTCGTTTTCGAGGAGTACAGAAGTCGAATTTAAGAGAGCTTTATGTCGAACTAAATAGCTTCGTGGTGTGGACGGGTGCAGGGTTAATTCGATGTAACGGCGCTAAATTCGACATAAACTCCTAGTGTAGACCAGGCCTTAGTAGTCTAGGCAGCTGCATTGAAACAGCTACACACTGTGCAACCAAAGGTTCAAACCCAGGCAGGACCAACTCTTTCTTCTGAGGCAGATATATTGAGTACTTTGCAGTTTGCTCTGTGTCTCTTTCTGAAGAGACCTTAAAAGCCCAAGTCCTGTCTTTACTACATAGAAGTTTGAAAATTGGGTGGTACTACAAGAAGATTAGAGATTTTTCCCTGCTGCCCTTGATCAAAAGTCTCCCCACAACTGCAGAGCGTGCTGCCTGTCATCCGACTCCTTTGGCTGCTTTGCAGTGGATCTGAACTGGCACCTCTCTGTTTTGTGTAGTCTTTGGGATGGAAGGTGCTGTGAAAAGGCTACATTTTATTGCTCCAAATATTGAACTGCCACTTCTGACTGTACTGAACTTATCAAAACAGGAGGTAAAAATAGAATCTGCTGTGCAGTGGTTTATATCATGGGTTTAAGGCATAAGCCATTTGGCTCCATCTTTCCTGGATAAACTTTATGAAAGCGCTACGGCCTTGAGTCTGAGCAAACAGTGGCATTATTCTTGCACAAGTCAAAAAAAAAAAAAAAAAAAAAAAGATCTGCCCTTAATGCAGACGAAATTTTATTTCTGGACCTCCTGAGCAATTCTGCAATTCATCACATCTGAACTAGCTTGCCATGAACTAAAAGGCGGGTGGGGGGAATCAACTCACCGGAGCAGAAATAAAATCAAAACACCACTTTAGTCTGTAAAATGCCAGCTTCACACAGACAGAAACATTAACAAGTTAGCTAAAGCAAACATCATTTCTTTAAGCATCTAAGAGCTGCATTTAAGGAATTTCAGAGAGACTAAAATTAAAAAAAAAAATAGCCTCCATTGGCAGGGAATAGTCAAACCTTCCATCTGTCCACCCCTTCATTACCAGCTCAGATGGTTAAAGTTCAAAAACATTAGTGACTCCAACACTTGCTGCCTGGAAGAATCTGTTAATTCCAGGACTCCAGCTCTGAAAATTAATAACATCTATTTTAGACTTACCTGTATCTAATACAAAAGGACAGTTATTGGGTTGCTTTTTTTTTTTTTAATAATAATCTCCTGTAACAATTGGCCAAAAGTGGTGTTCTGTTAGCTGTATTGGCTAATTAGCCTTAGAAAGACTGTAATGGGTGGCAACTGACAGAACGCAAAGATTCCTTAATTACTTGTCTTGTGAGACTCCATGGAAGCAAGTGCCAAAGTCTTTGTTTATTTGGTTAATGAGCACTTAGTCCCCCAGACTGGAGTATACAGTATATTTTGTTGCTGGGAGAAGCCAGCTGCATTGCTAACAAACAAGTGCTTTGATGCTGATAAAAGTCATTTACTATTCTTTAACTCTACCCGTCCCATAATACTGCACACCATGTTGAGTACTTCAGGAAACACTGCTCCTTCTTAGGGAGTTTCCAACAAAATGGAACAGGAAGCAACATCCAGTTTAGGAAGGGCAAGAGGAGTGCAGGTCATGGGTGTGACGCTCTGTACCTCGTTGGAACACCCTACACCCCCATGTTCATCTTTATAAAATGATTGTGTGATATCCAATGCAAAGTTTGTCATGTTGGGTGTCTTCGGAAGGCTCATAATGCACTGAGTTATAGTGATATAGTAATTGTTACAGTAATGTTATAGTAAGGTTATAGGTTATAATTTCATGTATATAGTTATGAGGCTGAAAATGTATCCTCGTGGCTTAAAGCAAACCCATGCAAAAACTCTCCAAGAACAGAGAGGCAGTTCACACCTTGTCAGGGCATGGATGGGGCAAACCCAGCCCAGCCTCACCAGATCACTGGTCCAGATAACACCAGAGGGGAAAGTCACAATGGGGGAACTCGGATTAGGAATTAAGGAATGGATGTTGAATGAAACTAGAGAAATACCAGCTGGAAAGAAGACCCAGGATCACAGTGAGGGTAATTAACCATTGGAACAGATTACTAGGGGAAGTGATTCATCATCAGTTGAAGTCTTGAAATTGAGATTGGATGTTTTTCTGAAAGATATGATCTAGTTAACCTACAAGTTAACTTTAAGCAAGTGCTTAAGTACCATTAATTTCAAAGTTTAAAGTTGAGTGTCTTCATGAATAAAGATGCTTTCCTGAATTGGGTCATTGTATCAGAAGAAAGAATAATTCCCTCTGCTGGAGGGCTTATTGGGTGAAATTCTACAGGCTGTGTTATACAGAAGGTTAGCATAGGTCATCACAGCAGTCCATTCTAACCTTAACATCTATGAATTCATGAAGTGTGGAAGATAACTGCTACCTAATAATATTTCGTCTGTGGCAGTATTCATGGGACAAGAGCATTTGTTGAATGCAAAGGTCAGGCCAGCTAAAGTGGAGAAAAGGATATGTAAAAAAAGAGACTATATTAATCACCTGTTATTGTATAAAATAATAATGCTTTGCACTTGCATAGCATCTTTCATTGAAGAATCTCAAACCACTTGATGAATAGAACCCACAAGATGCAATTAGCCTGTGGCACTCATTGCCACCCTATATCACTAAGGTTAAGAGTTTATCCTGGATGTTTATATGAGAACATCCAGCATTACATTAGTTTGGAAGGGATATAAACTTTCATGCTTCAGGGTTTAACACACCCTCCAAGGGAAGGGGTTAGTGAGAAATTTCCTTTTGGGTAATTTATTCTGTAATTGCCCAGCAGATGATTTCTTGCCTCTTATTCTGAAATGTCAGGTAGTGGCCACTGTTGGAAATAGGACCTTGGATTAGATGGGTCACTGATCTGATCTAGAATGGCAATACTTATGTTCCTACATCTTTTGAGTCCCACAGAGCCTTTGGTTATGTCATTTCAAGCAAATAGAAGTATTAAATCACTCCCAAATAGCTACTTATTATAGGGCAGCTTGTGATAGCCTCAGATATTTTGAGAAGCACCTTAGTCCTTGTGTAGTTACATTGCAGTCACATTCTCAATGCGAGCAAGGGAGGCAGAATCTGGCTCTACGTAACTTACTTCCTTATAGAAAAATAGTTTGCATTTTACATTTAGAGAATGCTTTAGACATACTAAGCATACAGTAATTTTCCTCAAGAAAAGACCAAAGTAATTTGTTACAATGCAAACAAACTCATTTTAGTACCAAATTCACTGGTATATTCACTCCCAAAGTAGGAAGTTGACAAAGTGAAAATTTACATACCTCCTCAAAGTGGAGTTTGCTCATTTATATTCACACTCTTCTAAAACCACAGTGCATAACTTGATCAGTCTTCACTTTGTGCTGCATCTCACTGGTGCACAGGCCAGAAGGAGTTTGCAGTCTGCCAGGAAAGAGCATTTCAAGCTCTAGCAAGAATTATACTCTAAAAAAATTGAAGGACGACTTTGAAAATTGTCCAAAGAGACAGGTGTTCAAATTAATCCAGTGTAACATTTGCAGTATTTCCACCTGAAAAACTGCTTAACTTCAACACTTCTCTATCTGTAAACATAGGGCTGAATTTTGCTCTTAACACAAAGGTGTAAATCCAGAATAATGACATTGATTTCTACAGAGTTGACATGAATACCAAGTACAGCAGAATTTGATCTGTTGTCTCCATATGGAGCTAACTACCTAACTGTATAAATGTGAAGTATATTGGTCAGAAAATGTAGAAATTACCAAAGAATGTTCAATAAAATCCATCAAGTTGTATGACCTTTCCAAAACCATAAAACAGAACACCCTCCCACTTCCCAAAAAAGCAACCCCTTGCATTTTTTCATGGGAGCAAGGATTTTGTCTGTGTACAAAAACATTTAAACAAAATTAAACATTTTACTTACTTTGATTGCATAGTGTGTCTGCTAAATGCATATTGGTGCAACCTGTAGGATCAGTTCCAAGTGAAATGATCTGTATCAAGTAGCTCCTTTCTGGTTGTTTTTGGAAAAGAGAAGAAGATAATGGAAGGTTCCCTTAGGGACCGGGGCCAAAGTCCATTAAAGTCGATGGGAGGTCTTCCATTGATGTCAATGGGCTTTGGATCAGGCTTTTTAAGCTCAATGATTGATTGAGCACTTCAGCAAGCATGAAATTCTACTAGTCAATTCCATGAAATTCCATGGTCAAAGGCATTGAAGGTGAAATCGTGACCTTGCTGAAATCAGTGGTAAAACTCCCATTGACTTCAGTAGGGCCAGTACATCACCCTTAGGATATGTCTATATTGCACGCTAAGTCCGGGTTTTGACTCAGGTTTGAGCCCAAGTCCCCTCTCTGTCCACACACAAATCCGTCTGACTTGAGTCAGCAAGCCCTCAGGTCCCAGGTTCTAGGACCCTGCTAGGGGGATGGGTCAGAGCCTGAGTCCTACTGTAACTTGAGTCCACACCTTGCCAGTCTGCAGTGTGGACATAGCTCAAGATGCAGACCTGAGTGAGAAGGTCATTGTAGTGCAGCATGGACACGTTCGCACGGCCGTGAGACCCAGGTCCAGCAATTATAAACCAAGGTTTATAATGCAGTGTGAATGCTCAAGCATGGGCTTGGAAACACAGAGTCCATAATCCTGGGTCCTACAGACTTGGGTTTACAATGTTGTGTAGACATGTCTTTAGACTCTAGCAAATCTCTTTTTTTCAGGCTACAGCCACTGTGAAGGTGAGTCAGTTGAAGTTTTTTCAATTTTATTTTTATGTCCTCCCCTTTCTCTTCTTCTTCCCTTTGTGGTTGTTTCCCCCACCCACCCCACACACCCTTTTTTCATTTTTTCTTTTTGCTATTCTGTGTAACTTCCTGAATTTTAAAAAAGCAACAGAGTGGCAAAAGGAAAAAAAATGAAACTAACTTTGCCAAAGGTGGATGAGTTTTAAAAAGTGACAGAATAGCAAAATGGAAAAAAGGAAAAGGGAAAACCACAAACATTTGATATTTTGAAATTCTGAAAACCAAAAAACCCAACATTTTTTTTGGGGGGGGAGGGGGGGAGTTCTGTTTCGACCCCTGCCAAATGGAAACAACTTCAAAATTTCAATTATTTTTCCTCAACATTCTTTTTCCATCTTTCAACCAGCTCTTCTAGGTAGGTGCTGCTGCTACTAATGCAGTTCCTCCTCCTCCTCCTGCCCCCAAATAGTTTCCTCTTTGCTATCTTGAAGGGGCAGCTTTAGGAGTTGTAGGGAGGCAGAGCCAGAGGAAGTTGGGGGAGATTTTACTTTGGTCATGGGTGAGAGTTTGAAACTGCGTGTGGAAGCCTGTGGAGAAGCCTTTGTTGCAAGCCCAACACGTGTGGACTGAGGTGGGGTGACCAGGTGGATGAACAGATTCAGGGGAGCCTGCATAGGTTTGTGTATTTGCTTGGTTCTGGGGATGGGGCAGGAAGAAAGGAGGCAGGAGTGTGCATATGAGAGGGATTGGTGGGGTTAGTGGTTTCTGGTATGCCCAGAAACTTTTCACCAAATGATCCCCTTCGTTCTCACCAATTGTATTGGAAGCCACTCCTGTGTGAGAGACAGGGCCCTCTTTTTGCCTCTTAATGAAGAACCCAAAGAACATTCTCTATTTTAGAATGAAATTTGCCCTGTACAGAGGGCCAGCGCAAGTTGAATTTCAACGTTCACAGGGTATATGTTGAAGGAAAGGATGGACCAGTGAGTAGGGCACCAGTTTGGGGCTTAGGAGACCTCAGTTGAAGTCCCTGCTCTGTCACAGTCTTCCTTTGTGACCTTGGAGCAGCCATTTAGCCTCTCAATGTCTCAGTTCTCCATCTCTAAAATGGGGCTAACAGCACAGGGGTAATATAAGAATCAATATGTTAAAGACTGAGAAGTGCCCAGATACCACAGAAATTGTAGACAAAGAAAGAAGCAGATAGATTTCAAGCAATGGATTTTGACTAGCCTGAGATGTTCTGTGTAAAACTAGGCAGTCAGTGTATCATGTGGGCAGCCCTTCTGCTAAAGCAACACAGTCATTTTAATGTAGCCATTCTTCTAAACTAACTTTAAATGGAGGTGGTATGAGAAACATTATGTATTAATACAAAATCATTTAGTTCCTTGAATATTTCCATAACTGCCAAAGTTTGCCCCAGTGGTAGTTATTTCTAGTTTCTATAAATAACCCTCAATAGTACCGACCACTTTTTAATGTAACACAAGAAGTCAGGGAAGAATTGTATCTTTCTAAAGCACTTTATTATAATCAATGTCACTCTGGGTGGAAAACTACCTGTTTTTTCATGCTGTGTTTATTTCATTTAGTAGCCCTATCCCTTGTGGTTTTGGTTCATCATGCAGACTCTAAGGGTATGTCTACACAGCAAAGAAAAACCCATGGCTGGCCTATGCCAGCCAACTTGGGCTTGCGGGACTTGGGCTGCTGGGCTGTTTCACTGCTGTGTAGATTTCTGGGCTTTGCCTGGAGCCTGGGATCTAGTTGTGGGTTTTTCTTTGCTGTGTAGACATACCCTAACTAATATACAAGCAACAGCACTGAAAAGAGTCACTATCGTTGATTAGTTAAATGCTTCCAAACAACATTTTTGGTGCACTGAAGACAAAAATATGCCAAAATGACTTAGGTTTAAGACTATTTGGATTCAGTTCTAGACAAACATCCATGCCTTCAATGATTTATTGATGCCATAAAAGCAAAGAGGAAGATTTGCAATATGTCCACTATTTTCCTAAATATTACTACCTATGTTAGACATCTGGAAAATGTTAAGAGCTGACCATTCTGGGCCTGATCCAAATCCAACTGAAGACAAAAATAAAAATCCCATTGACTTTAATGGGCTTTGATTCTGGCCCAATAAGAGGCTGCGAAGGCTTCATTCTCCTCCAGTCCCTAGGCAGGCAAAATTCACATTAAATTCAAAGGAAGACTCATGCGTATATAAGGGATGCGGGCTAAGGTCTAAAGTTTGGAGAAACATTGCTCTCAGTTGTTTGCTGCATAGTTCCACGGCACACAGTAAACCACACCCAATGCCAGAACTTTTAGCCAAGGTTCTTATAAGCATGTGAAATTTCCCCAAATGATTCTGCTAGAGCCTTGAAAATGGTCATATTTAGGGTCTAAAAAGGCAGTTCTATTTTATTTTCATCCTCTAGCCTTCCCCCTCTTACCCAGTAACACATGCACGCTTGCGGAGAGGAGTTATTTAAGTTAAGTGCCCATGTGGACATGAGAACAAATGGATATAAACTGGCCATCAACAAGTTTAGGCTCAAAATTAGGTGAAGGTTTCTAACCATCAGAGGAGTGAAGTTCTGGAACAGCCTTCCAAGGGGAGCAGTGGGGGCAAAAAACCTAACTGGCTTCAAGACTGAGCTTGGTAAGTTTATAGAGGGGATGGTATGACAGGACTGCCTATGATGGCATGTGGCCCATCGGCGACTGCTAGTAAAAATCCCTAGGGGCCGGAGATGGGACACTAGACAGGGAGGGCTCTGAGTTACTACAGAGAATTCTTTCCCAGGTAACTGCCTGGTGGGTCTTGCCCACATGCTCATGGTCTAACTGATCACCTATTTGGCGTCGGGAAGGAATTTTCCCTCAGGTCAGATTGGCAGAGACTCTGGGCATTTTTCGCTTTCCTCTGCAGCATGGGGCATGAGTCACTTGCAGGTTCAGACTAGTATAAATGCTGAATTCTCTGTAACTTAGAATCATAGAATATCAGGGTTGGAAGGGACCTCAGGAGGTCGTCTAGTCCAACCCCTTGCTCAAAGCAGGACCAATCCCCAACTAAATCATCCCAGCCAGGGCTTTGTCAAGCCTGACCTTAAAAACCTCTAAGGAAGGAGATCCAACCACCGCCCTAGGTAACCCATTCCAGTGCTTCACCACCCTCCTAGTGAAATAGTGTTTCCTAATATCCAAGTCTATAAACCATGAGTTGAGGACTTCAGTAACTCAGCCAGAGGTTATGGGTCTATTACAGGAGGGGGTGGGTGAGGTTCTGTGACCTGCAATGTGCAGGAGGTCAGACTAGATGATCATGATGGTCCTGTCTGACCTTAAAATCTATGAGTCTATATTCATTTAGGGCCTAATCCCATCAAAGTTAATGGAAAAACTCCTTTTGACTTTGATGGAATGTGGATTTGGCCCTTATAGGTAATATACAGTAGCAAACCAATAATATGAAGCCTCATTTCGTAGTCATGCAGGGGACAAATCATTACATTTATCCAAACAACCAACATTTTCTGAGTCAGCGTAATTGAGCTGAAAACCTCATGACAACAGGCTTTGTCATTCAGTTCCCAGAACTTTTTGCTTCCAGCCCTGTCTGGAGCCTATTTCCATAAATGTGATTCAAGATCAGTTCACTACGGCTGGGGTAAGATTCAAAAGGCCTGTTTTTTAAGCTGTTTGGCTATTAATGCATGTAGATGTAAGCTGAGTTTTTCAAAGGCATTTAGGGGATTTGGCTGTCTATTAATTTTAAAAATTCTCATTAATTGTGAGTCCAAATCCTTTAGGTGGCTTTGAAAGTCTCAGCCATAAACTATCTATTCTAATATAACTCTTCCTCACAGAATTGGAACGTCTCCATTCATGTAAGTTGGTATAGCCCTATTAGCTTCAATGAAGCTATGCCAATTTATACCTGCTGTGTCTGTTGTATTTAAGATTGGACCTTGTATCTGTCTATCTACACAAACACAGTCCATCTGAATTTTTATGAGCTTAAATCAAATCAATTTTTAAAAGAAAACACACGTATATAATTCTGTCTCACAGTTTATCCTGTTCCTGACACTTTGTGTCCTCCTTAGGCATATTAAAATGCAGGCAATATATGTGATAGGCTGGTTACCTTTATATTGAGACCTCCTGGTTGTGAGACCAGTAGGTGGCCTGGACTGTCCTTTTGTGCCCTATATACTGTCAGTCACACTGACTTTTAAAGGTCAAATTCTCAACAATATGGAAAGAAACAGGCAAAACAAACACAACAAGGTCAAGGAAGAGAAAATACAGTCTATTTGTGTAATAGGCAAGAAGAACAATTCTTTATACCTACTGGGAGTACTTGCTGAAAGCAGTGCTCAGTCCAGCCAAGCTGAGCATTTTCAAGAAAAGTTTCTGCCCCTATTATTGAAAAGTGGTTCAACTTCCCTTAAAGCATTAACCCTTTCTCAGTCTCTCTGACATTTCTAAGTCTGCACAGCAGTTGCATTCCTCAGCCAGAGCTGTTAAAAATGTATCATTTTTATTGGTTGCAAAGCAACAGGCAATCCCTCTGTTCTGTTTTGATGAACAGATGCTGAGAATTCTTCCTGTCATTATAACTAAAAGCACTGCCCGCGGGCTCCTTTAAAAAACGGAGTGAGAACGTTTGGTGTTTCTTTAATGTTGTTATACAAGTAAAACTTTTGGCTGTAGCAAGTGACAGATCTTCCTTAACCTGCAGATATGGCTGAGCATACTTTGACACTTTCACCTACTTGTTTTAGGCAGGCTCCTTTGGAAGGGTGCCTCTCCCAGAATCTGACTGGGATTTGCAAGTTAAGGAGACAGAGATCCTTGGACCAGAATAGATGAATGGTTCTGCTGAGGGCTGGTATCCTGAGATTGTGGCTTTACTAGAAATCCAAAGCATTTTTCATAAATTTTAATGGGTTGTAATCTCAGCGATGTGACATTTTATATGTTTGTTGATAAGAATAAAGTATGATTGGCACAAGAAGGCTCTGGGCCTGATTCTTATCTTTTTTATGCAGGTATAAGTCCATTAACTCTAGTGGAGTTACTCCTGATTTACACCAGCACAAGTGAGATAAGGATCAGGTCCTAGGAACTGAGCAGCCAGCCAGTGTGAATGCCAATATTAGGTGCCATAAAATGGATATAAGGTCTCACTGGTTCACGGATATTTTTCTCTGACAAATGTGAGCAGGGAGCAGCCCTTGAGACAAAAGAACGAGACCTGCAGTATATCTGTCACAATAGAACTGTTGTAAACATTTTAAAAGTTCACCGTGCCATCTTCTAACACTACCACCAGGAATAAAGCTCTGTGTTATTAAGAAAGCCCAACAGTGATATGCAGCAGCACAGTGCCCAGGTCACCTAAAGAAGACAAATGGACCCATATCGAATTGTTCATGTTTTGTCAGTGCTGTGTGTTACAGAACAGGATGGCAATTACAGTAGTTCAGACAAATTAGGCACAGACCTGAATCAGAACCTTAAGTCAGTTGATCCCTCCCTCCCACCCCCAACATTGGGATTTAAATTTTTAAGCTGAAATGTAAGCGCCATTGAAGTCAATGGGGTCAGGATTTCGCCCCTATCTTTGAATCCAATTCTGGGAGGGGCCTGGTTTTTGGTTTGGGTTTGGATACCGATCTGGTGGGAAGAGCTTGTGTCACATGTGTGGGCACCGAAATCTCACCTTTCCTGGGATTGTCCTGGAGCTGGGTGGTTTTTCGCAGAATGCGGAGGACATGGGTCTGAGTAATGAAGAAGTTGGAATCAGTTCCCTGATTTTGCTGCCCAGCCCTGGTACAGATTAGAGCAGCATGGGCAGCTTCTCTAACTTGCACCAGCTGGCAATAGCTCCTAAGGGGCTGCCTGACAGCTGGGAATAACCAGAGTGCATCATACGCCCCACTGCATGTCCCTCCCTGCCCTGACACACACTGCTGCAGGGAGGGATGCATAGAAGCCAACTTCTCCCCCTGCCTCATAGGGTGTTATGGGTTGTCTCTGCTCCAGCCAACCAGTGCAAAGGGAGTGGAGTGGGACAAAACACAAAGGATTTCTTTAATTCAATGGCAGCTTTGCATTGATTGGCTGTATTTTGGACAGCAGGTAATTCACTTTTTATATGAAGTTTTGAAAAAAGAGATTACAGTAGCTGAGTCATAACTAGCTCCTTTGGAGTTTCAGGGATTCAGAAATGAAATGCATTTGCCTTCCAAGATGATGTGACTAGGTTAAAATACTAAGATTACCCTTTGCAATTGCTTAAAAAGTTATAACATATACAGCTCTAGTGATACTAGCACCAAATTGACTTTCAGACATCTCCCTCCTTTTGCATGTTCACTCCTTAGCATTAGAAAACAATGACATTGCTTCTCTTTACTTGTAAATGAAAAGAAATCCTGCTGTGACTCATTACCAGCGATTGTAATGCTTAGGCCTAAACAGTAACCTCCTGTCTGTTGTAATGTTTCCATTTTAATAGACTACATGGACTGAATGGCATCAAACACAGATTTGCTTAGAGTCAGAAGGGGCATAAATAGCCAGGTTGGGTTTTTTGCTGGAGCTCAAATTACATGACGTGTATTGTGAAATGCTCTAGCTAGACAAATAATTGAATCATCTAAAGGAAACGGTGTAGTTACTCTGTCTATTGCAGGGGTCTGCACCTTTGAGAAGTGGTGTGCCAAGTCTTCATTTATTTACTGTAATTTAAGATTTTGCGTGCCAGTAATACATTTTACATTTACAGGGGCCGGCAGACGGAGCCCAGGACCGGCAGTGGGGGCGGCAGAGGGAACCCCAGACCGGCAGTGAGCTGAGCCGCTCAGCCCGCTGCCGGTCTGGGGTTCCGTCCATTCAGGCCGGCAGCGGGCTGAGCGGGGCCAGCGGCCAGGACCCCGGCTGGCAGCAGAGTGGCACTAAAAATCAGCTCGCGTGCCGCCTTTGGCACGTGTGCTTCAGGTTGCCGACCCCTAGTCTATTGTATCAGCTTTTTCAGCTGGATTTTAAAATGAGAGGTTGAGTAGCAAATCTCACAATTTGTTTTTCTATGGCAAATTTCTGAGGGCTTGTCTTCATATACAATGCTACAGTGTCATTGGAGTTACTCTGTTTTTACACTGGTGTCAGTGAGATCATCATCTGGCCCACTAGGTGCATATCAGTGGAGAATCAGGCCGTTCCTTTTTGGGGGAGGCTCATACAATGAATAAAAAAAGATTTTTGCCCTAATTTCTACCCTGTGCCAACTCCACTGACTTCAGGGGAAGTTGCAATAGAGGTAGGTCAGGGCAGAAACTGGAGCTTTATCCAATTCTTCTAAACATAACTTTAAAAGCATGCATTGTTTTATTGTCCATTTTATTAAAAGAGTTCAGGTAATTTTTTCCCCCAGAGAGGTGAGTCATACCTCAGTCTGGGCACTTTTCTTTGTTGGGTCCCAGTGTTATTATGTAGCCTTTGGCTGTTTCCGAAGATTTTATTATCTTGCTCTGTTACGTGGCAATTTCAATAGGTTGTTTCCTAATGTTTTTTCATACTGGCCATATCTAAGAAACTTGTGTCAAAAGCCTCCATACATTCAGACTTGCTCAAGTGACACCCACAACTCTCTCTCTTTCCCATGGAAATAGTCTGTTTGTCAGTTCAGTATTGAATGCTGTCATTCCTGGTACCTACCTGTTTCTTTCTTAATCATAAAGGTTGAGCTGCAGTGCTGAAGTTATCTGAGAATGTCATGGTAAATAAAAAGGTGCTAATTCGTATGGAAGGGAAGACATTGTTAATTAAGTGGTATACGGAAGTGAATGCTGAGCAAAGGATGGTATCTGACATCTGTAATTTTTCTGTTGATGCCTCCGCATCTTAATCAAAGGAAAATCTATCCTGACAGGTGGTATTTAGAAGTGATAGAAAAACAGTAGTTCTTTTATTCAGTTAGTGGTGAGATATTTCACCAGGATCAGATGTCTCCATATTCAACTTCAGCTGAAAAAAGGAGGTAGCACCATCTGAACACAATTTTGTATGAGTTTATTTCAGATGATGAGTTGTGAATTGATGCAGCCCAGTATATTACAAACCTGATCCTCAGCTGAAATAAACTGGTGCAACTCCATTCATCTCAATGGACCTATTCCAACTTACATCAGCTGAGGATCTGGTCCTATATTTTCCTGCATCTGGTTTGTTTTATGGCCATTCCTCAGAAGCACCCAGCAACCTGCTATACTCTGACATAAGATTTTTCTGTCCATGTAATATAATTCCTGGAAGTGTTACCTTCTGAAGTTAAGATTTCAGGGAATGATGTCACGAACCTGGCATTTGCAGATTAGTTTTACTCATGGTTCAGCAGGCTGCAGGACGTGTGTTAATATTTACCTCTACATTTGACTTCTCCAGTTAATGATAAAACAAAGTTGGCCCCTTCACTTACCATATTGAAATGCACAGAAGGCATGAACAGTGGCTGAGGAATGGCACTGATCTGTCATCCTTTAGTATAGCAGGATTCCATCTGATGTAAGATATTAATGTAAAAAGGCTGCTTAACCACACTAATATCTCAGGCAAACTCCATTGCTGCCATGAGCAGATGAGACCCCATTGACTATAGTGGAGTTGCACCTTCTTAAAGTAGGGAATTCGGCCCATGATTTACAAAACAAAAGTGAACCTCACCCACTCTTAATAGCAAAACATCTCTTTGAACAAATATTATGAGTAAATAAGACTAGGCCTATGCTAGGATCAATTTGGCTCATAACTTTAGAACTCATCCATCCTTTTACATCTGTCTATCACTCTGTCTTTTAGATTAAGATAAGATACAGTTATATAGAATGTATATCATTGTTGGGGTTATTTATCACTTCATAATCACATTCAAGTCACTATAGAAATATCACTCTGCGTTGTAAAGGGGCCTGACTTGCATAACTTTTTGATGACAAAACAGTCCATCCTCCCATGAAAACTAAAATTGAAGGAGAGCAGAATGGGGTAAGGCTGAGATAAAATATTGGGGCCTAATCTTGGTCTGCTGGAAATCAATGCTCAGACTCCCAGTGACTTGCATGGAACCAGATTTTGATCTTTACTGTATAAGTGAGAGTAAGTTGTGTTGGAAACTGCCCACCTTATAAAGTGGTGGAGGTTAAGTAACTGCTGTTACTGCTTTTTAAACAGCTCTAAATAAAGCTAATGACAAAATGAACCAACTTTACACATACTTTGTGTCAACAAAGTAAGAGAAGTGAATTAATAAATATTACCTTAGTTGTCATAAGAAATGTTATTCCTTCATCCTCCTACTTCCTAAACAATATTAAGACTTTAAAAGAAAGGCACCGTGCATTTAAATCTTGAGATGCAACTGTAAAGAAATGGGCATAATAAATAAGGTTGCAGGTTACAGAGCAATCACTGACAATAGATCACATCACCCATGCAGATACACATGTGAATTATATATGCAGGTAGGACAAAGGGCCATGTGCTATTAGCCTATAATTACTATTGTTCAGTCCCCACTGTGCTCAGGATTGTAGTGTGTTGTATGACCGGCATAGGGAAGCTGTTAGTTGTACCTGTGCGCACATTATACATGAATTATGTATGAATTGGAGCTGTATGAACCTGGAAAGTGTATTATTCACTTCAGCTTCAAAATCACCATTAGACTGCAGTGTTTATCGTGATTTTCTCCACAGCCCTTAGGAGGAAAAGTACAATTTTTAAAATCAGTCTTTAGCAATCAGCCTGAAAGAAAAATGAAAATTTTGTGCTAATGCTTTGATGAAGCTGAGGTATGGAAGGAATTTTAGAAAGCTGAGCAGTGACTAGCAACAGAGGCTGAGAACATAAAGTCCTGTTGGAAGCCCCTATCAGACACAGAAGCAGAATACAGCAGAGAGCTTGACAAAGCAGGATTTTTTTTTTCCTGTACAAGTGTACTCCCTGCAGATTGCTAGCCCTACCTAACTATACATGCAAACTCATAGTAGTGTCTGGGAGGTAACACGCACACTCCTTTGCATTACCTTCAATATTCAGTTTCTGTAGGAACAGAAATCTGCTGATCGCCTGGGGAATTTCGTAAGTCACATGAAAAGGCTGGTATTTCTGGCCAGACAGAATTAAGGAGTACCAGACATCTCTTGAGAGATCCTCCTTTTCTGTGATTTCCAGCCAAATACTACAGACTGTGTTTTGAAGAACGAGTCTGTTCTTGCTCCTACCCAAACCACAACTGGGAAATAGCTGTCTACTGGTTTTTAATCCATCCCAGGGCCAAAACTATGGGGAGGGAGGATTTTTGAATCTGGACTCCTCCCAAATTTAAAAGTGGTTGTATTTGATATTATGGCTTTACAAAAATGAAAGGAATGGATTGTTTCACCTATTAGATGAAGAAACTTAATTGGGTTTAGGAAGATTAGTGCAATATTTTAGTTCCTACAAAATAAATATGTTGAGCAGAAACACACTGAATTACTAGGGAGATCTAGATACCTAACATGATGGCAGCACTTATATCTTTTTAGAAAGGATCAGATCAACTCATTGGTTCCACTAAATTTCGTAACCTAATGTCTGGTAATTTATCATCTCCTATGTTCAACTTTCTGCTTTAAGAACAGGCATAGGTAGGACTGGTGTTAAGACACGATAGTGAAAAATTGTTAGTCATTAGTTCAGTCTGTATTCTTTCTCCTGTTATCATTTTTGAGATATATAACTTCTTTCACCTTTCTCATCTTTTGCAGGTTTAGGGGGTGTCTTCTTTAGGAAAAAAGGTGGGGGTTTTATATGTGTAAAGCTAATCTGTGTTAACGACCCCATGTTACAATCCTATTGAAGACGAGACCGCTGAAGTTTTAACCTGTTAGCTGATGGAGGGAAACCATATGGTCATATATCTTAATAATTCTATATTTGAAAACCATAAGATTTACCTTGTGAACACACAACTACAATTGCCATGTCTTTTCTAGGATAGCAACATTGGACAGTTTAAAAGTACAGTAACTCCTCACTTAAAGTTGTAGTTATGTTCCTGAAAAATGCAACTTTAAGTGAAATGATGATAAACAAATCCAATTTTCCCATAAGATTTAATGTAAATGTGGAGGGGTTAAGTTCCAAGGAATTTTTTTTGGGGGGGGGGCAGAAAAAAGGCATTATATACTGTACAGTACTATACTGTACTGTGGTTGAGAAGTGCCCCTGGCTTACCCCACACAGGCACAACTCACTGTAGGGAAGGACGCTAGGAAGCACCGTCGCAGCAGCAGCGGCAGCTTCCCCGGAGAAGAACAGGCGCCAACTTTGCCGGGAGATGCTCCAGGCCCACTTCTTCCCGTCCTCGCTCCACTCCAGGCCCACCTCTTCCCACCCCCACTCCACCTCCTCTCCGGAGCACGCCATATCCCCACTCCCCCCCCCACCTCTGAAAGTCCTAAGCGCCGTCAAACAGCTGTTTGGCGGCGCTTAGGACTTTCTGGGAGGGAGGGGGAGGAGTGGAGATGCAGTGCTTCCCCGCTCCTTCCCCTCCCTCCCAGAAAGTCCTAAGTGCCACCAAACAGCTGTTTGGCGGTGGGGGAAGCGCTGGGAGGGAGGGAAAGGAGGCGGAGAAGAGGAACTTGTGCAGTGCTCCCTTGTAAATCTTACAAGCCGTGGACAGAGCAGGCAGCCAAACGATGTTATAAGGGAGCATTGCACAACTTTAAATGAGCATGTTCACTAATTGAGCAGCGATGCAACTTTGAAACAACGTTAAGTGGGAGGACGTTAAGTGAGGAGTGACTGTAAACCATTTTTTCTAGTGAAGACAAGGCTTTATTTAGGTTTTCCCTTTGTTTCAGTCTTTGCTTCTCTAGAAGTTTTGAGTTATGTAACCTCCTGACCTTTTCAACTCCTTTTACCCCTTTTTCTTTTCCCATCTCTGAAGCTTCTTCCCTATCACTCTTTGAATCTTTTCTTCCTTCTTTTTTTTATTCATGCTGATTTTTTTTAAAGTGATCATGCCGTCATCCACCAAAAATATTAAGCTTATTTCCAAAAGTGGGAGGGGAGAAACCTTGATTTATTATTAGGCAATAAAATATATTGGACCAAACACCTGCTGGATAAAACTATTCATGTCTACATGTCTCTTCAACTGTAAATGTGAAATATCTTTTGGTTTCATAATGTGTAACTAATAGATTAAGGGGTATTTCAACACTGGGCCTAGAGCAAGGAGAAAATGTCCCTTGGAGGTTCAATTTTCTTGCTATAAATATGTCAAAGGAACCTTCCCCCAGTAATGCAAATTTTCAAAGAGAACCTTTTTCCAACAATGACAGATACCTCCAGGGCCCCGCTGGTTGCCTGTGACTCTTAACAGTCACAAATCAAAGCAGAAAGGTTTCAGTCATTCTCAGGAATGAATTTAATTAGTGAACAAACTGGAGGGGAACATTTTTGTTTTCACTTGTGATCTATTGTACAGTATCTGGCATTGAGTTTGATATAATCATACAAATCGATTGAGAAAAGTGTTTGCCCTTATGAAGTTTTTCCTTAGAACATGATGTGTTGTGAATGACAGGATTGCACCTGCTGTTGAAATAAATCATCCTAAATAAGAATTTGATCCTTATCATCTGCTAAATTTAATGTGGGCAATGAATTTAGGGTTGCATATGCCTACTTTATACAGGAAGAAGTGAACATTTCATTTCAAAATCCCTTATCCCAGTATTAGAAGCTTTTTCTAGCAAAAAGCCAAATATCATTAAGTTCATGGTCTTTTGAAATTTTTGAGGGTTTGAATACACCATCTCTATTTCTCCTGGGAGCTGTAACTTCTATGTAATACTTGAACTAGTGTGTCCTGTATTACTTAGTGCAGTATAGGAGGGTCAATGGGAACATTCCTATCCTTACAAAATATAGAAAATTCTCATAAAAAGAGCATATATAACTATGGATATCCATGTATATCTTCCATTAATGTTACTGGTAGTAGCCTGTATCTGTGTGCATTAAACAGGAAAACATAACCTAAGGAAGCAATCTGATTTGCCATGTCTTAAAGTCTTTATGGCTGTCTTGTTTGGACCTACACTAATGTATGTAGTTTCATCTTCCTCTTGCCAAAATGCCCACTCAGTAAGAAGGTTATTAAATAATAAGGTTTAAATGTGTCCCCTGGAATTTCTTTCTTCTACACAGATTTAAAATATAAATACAGTAGAGGCCCAGGTAGCCTAAAATATCTTCATTTAAAGCCTGCTTATAGGCCATCCTTTTCAACCCACCCTATATATCCCTGGCTGAGCCCTGAAACTGGCACCAAAGTTGAAAGAGAAGTGAAAAGTATTCCTGTCAGAAGAGTAATATAGCCTTTGCAGCTCATTTCTGAAGAGACTCCTACAATGCTAGATAAGCACCAGAGGTAGATTCTTTATTTGTTAATTTAATAATATTTTAAATAGAATACCCCTGCTGCAGATCAGCGACAACCTCATAGAATCATAGAATCATAGAATATCAGGGTTGGAAGGGACCTCAGGAGGTCATCTAGTCCAACCCCCTGCTCAAAGCAGGACCAATTCCCAACTAAATCATCCCAGCCAGGGCTTTGTCAAGCCTGACCTTAAAAACCTCCAAGGAAGGAGACTCCACCACCTCCCTAGGTAACGCATTCCAGTGCTTCACCACCCTCCTAGTGAAATAGTGTTTCCTAATATCCAACCTAGACCTCCCCCACTGGAACTTGAGACCATTGCTCCTTGTTCTGTCATCTGCCACCATTGAGAACAGCCGAGTTCCATCCTCTTTGGAACCCCCCTTCAGGTAGTTGAAGGCTGCTATCAAATCCCCCCTCATTCTTCTCTTCTGGAGACTAAACAATCCCAGTTCCCTCAGCCTCTCCTCATAAGTCATGCGCTCCAGACCCGTAATCATTTTTGTTGCCCTCTGCTGGACTCTTTCCAATTTTTCCACATCCTCCTTGTAGTGTGGGGCCCAAAACTGGACACAGTACTCCAGATGAGGCCTCACCAATGTTGAATAAAGGGGAACGATCACGTCCCTCGATCTGCTGGCAATGCCTCTACTTATACAGCCCAAAATGCCGTTAGCCTTCTTGGCAACAAGAGCACACTGTTGACTCGTATCCAGCTTCTCGTCCACTGTGACCCCTAGGTCCTTTTCTGCAGAACTGCTACCTAGCCACTCGGTCCCTAGTCTGTAGCAGTGCATAGGATTCTTCCGTCCTAGGTGCAGGACTCTGCACTTGTCCTTGTTGAACCTCATCAGGTTTCTTTTGGCCCAATCCTCTAATTTGTCTAGGTCCCTCTGTATCCGATCCCTACCCTCTAGTGTATCTACCACGCCTCCTAGTTTAGTGTCATCGGCAAACTTGCTGAGAGTGCAGTCCACACCATCCTCCAGATCATTAATAAAGATATTAAACAAAACCGGCCCCAGGACCGACCCTTGGGGCACTCCGCTTGAAACTGGCTGCCAACTAGACATGGAGCCATTGATCACTACCCGTTGAGCCCGACGATCTAGCCAGCTTTCTATCCACCTTACAGTCCATTCATCCAGCCCATACTTCTTTAACTTGGCAGCAAGAATACTGTGGGAGACCGTATCAAAAGCTTTGCTAAAGTCAAGGAATAACACATCCACTGCTTTCCCCTCATCCACAGAGCCAGTTATCTCATCATAGAAGGCAATTAGGTTAGTCAGGCATGACTTCCCCTTGGTGAATCCATGCTGACTGTTCCAGATCACTTTCCTCTCCTCTAAGTGTTTCATAATTGATTCCTTGAGGACCTGCTCCATGATTTTTCCAGGGACTGAGGTGAGGCTGACTGGCCTGTAGTTCCCCGGATCCTCCTTCTTCCCTTTTTTAAAGATGGGCACTACATTAGCCTTTTTCCAGTCATCCGGGACCTCCCCCGATTGCCATGAGTTTTCAAAAATAATGGCTAATGGCTCTGCAATCTCATCCGCCAACTCCTTTAGCACCCTCGGATGCAGCGCATCCGGCCCCATGGACTTGTGCACGTCCAGTTTTTCTAAATAGTCCCGAACCACTTCTTTCTCCACAGAGGGCTGGTCACCTTCTCCCCATATTGTGCTGCCCAGTGCAGCAGTCTGGGAGCTGACCTTGTTTGTGAAGACAGAGGCAAAAAAATCATTGAGTACATTAGCTTTTTCCACATCCTCGGTCACTAGGTTGCCTCCCTCATTCAGTAAGGGGCCCACAGTTTCCTTGACTTTCTTCTTGTTGCTAACATACCTGAAGAAACCCTTCTTGTTACTCTTAACATCTCTTGCTAGCTGCAACTCCAAGTGTGATTTGGCCTTCCTGATTTCACTCCTGCATGCCTGAGCAATATTTTTATACTCCTCCCTGGTCATTTGTCCAATCTTCCACTTCTTGTAAGCTTCTTTTTTGCGTTTAAGATCAGCAAGGATTTCACTGTTTAGCCAAGCTGGTCGCCTGCCATATTTACTATTCTTTCTACACATCGGGATGGTTTGTTCCTGCAACCGCAATAAGGATTCTTTAAAATACAGCCAGCTCTCCTGGACCCCTTTGCCCTTCATGTTATTCTCCCAGGGGATCCTGCCCATCTGTTCCCTGAGGGAGTCAAAGTCTGCTTTTCTGAAGTCTAGGGTCCGTATTCTGCTGCTCTCCTTTCTTCCTTGTGTCAGGATCCTGAACTCGACCATCTCATGGTCACTGCCTCCCAGGTTCCCATCCACTTTTGCTTCCCCTACTAATTCTTCCCTGTTTGTGAGCAGCAGGTCAAGAAAAGCTCTGCCCCTAGTTGGTTCCTCCAGCGCTTGCACCAGGAAATTGTCCCCTACACTTTCCAAAAACTTCCTGGATTGTCTGTGCACCGCTGTATTGCTCTCCCAGCAGATATCAGGGTGATTAAAGTCTCCCATGAGAACCAGGGCCTGCGATCTAGCAACTTCTGCTAGTTGCCAGAAGAAAGCCTAGTCCACCTCATCCCCCTGGTCTGGTGGTCTATAGCAGACTCCGACCATGACATCACCCTTGTTGCTCACACTTCTCAACTTTATCCAGAGACACTCAGGTTTTTCTGCAGTTTCATACCGGAGCTCTGAGCAGTCATACTCCTCTCTTACATACAACGCAACTCCCCCACCTTTTCTGCCTTGCCTGTCCTTCCTGAACAGTTTATATCCATCCATGATAGTACTCCAGTCATGTGAGTTATCCCACCAAGTCTCTGTTATTCCAATCACATCATAGTTCCCTGACTGTGCCAGGACTTCCAGTTCTCCCTGCTTGTTTCCCAGGCTTCTTGCATTTGTGTATAGGCACTTAAGATAACTCATTGATCGTCCCTCTTTCTCAGTATGAGACAGGAGTCCTCCCCTCTTGCGCTCTCCTGCTTGTGCTTCCTCCCAGGATCCCATTTCCCCACTTACCTCAGGGCTTTGGTCTCCTTCCCCCGGTGAACCTAGTTTAAAGCCCTCCTCACTAGGTTAGCCAGCCTGCTGGCGAAGATGCTCTTCCCTCTCTTCGTTCGGTGGAGTCCGTCCCTGCCCAGCACTCCTCCTTCTTGGAACACCATCCCATGGTCGAAGAATCCAAAGCCTTCTCTCCGACACCACCTGCGTAGCCATTCGTTGACTTCCACGATTCGACGGTCTCTACCCAGGCCTTTTCCTTGCACAGGGAGGATGGACGAGAACACCACTTGCGCCTCAAACTCCTTTATCCTTCTTCCCAGAGCCACGTAGTCTGCAGTGATCCGCTTAAGGTCATTCTTGGCAGTATCATTGGTGCCCACGTGGAGAAGCAGAAAGGGGTAGCGATCCGAGGGCTTGATGAGTCTTGGCAGTCTCTCCGTCACATCGTGTATCCTAGCTCCTGGCAAGCAGCAGACCTCTCGGTTTTCCCGGTCGGGGCGGCAGATAGATGACTCAGTCCCCCTGAGGAGGGAGTCCCCGACCACCACCACCCTCCTCCTCCTCCTCTTGGGAGTGGTGGTCGTGGAACCCCCATCCCTAGGACAGTGCATCTTTTGCCTTCCAATCGGTGGAGTCTCCTTCTGCTCCCTTCCCTCAGATGGGTCATCTACTCCACTCTCCGCATTAGTACCTGTAGAGAGAACATGGAAACGATTGCTCACCTGTATCTCCATTGCTGGTACATGGACGCTCCTCTTTCTCCTTCTGGAGGTCACATGCTGCCAAACTTCTTCATCATCCGTCTGTCCCTGCTGCGCCTGCTCTGAATCTTCAGAACATTGTGGCCGTAGAAGCATCTCCTGACGTCTGTCCAGGAAATCTTCATTTTCCCTTATGCAACGCAGAGTCGATACTCGTTTCTCCAGACCTCGAACCTTTTCTTCCAATATGGAGACCAGCTTGCACTTTGTACAGACAAAGTCGCTTCTGTCCTGTGGAAGAAAGACAAACATGGCACAACCTGTGCAGGTTACAACAGCTGATCGCTCACCTTCCATATCACCTTCCTCTTAAGAGCTTCCTCAGCTGTTGCAAGAACTACTCAGAGAAACCTGCAAATGAAAGCCTCAGTGAGCTCTCCCCAGGCAAACTCCCTCTGTTAGCCTCTGCTGTTTGCCGCTCAGCTGGTTCGCTGCTGACTGCCCTTATATACCAGTCAGGCCCACTCAAGGCCCACCTGGAACAAAGCACTCCCAATTCACACTTTTCAAACAAACAAGCAAGCAATCAAGCACACGGTCAAACTGACAAACTGTCCCAGCAACAGACACTCAGATACTCACCAACACAGCCCCCCAATGCAGCACTTAGCGTACCTCCTCTCGGACAGCTCCCAGGCAAACTCCCTCTGTTAGCCTCTGCTGTTCGCCGCCTTAACAGTGACACTGTTATACCTGAGTGACAGAACACTCAGGTATAATATAGCTGGGATGAGCTCATAATTTTTTAAGGGAAACTGTCCATCTGGACTACTTGTTCTATGCAAAGCCACAAAAATGTTAATATAGAACATCAGTCAAAGCAGGAACTATAATTTTATCAGCAGTGCAGGCTAATTCCATTAAGGGAAAAAACAGATAGTAGAACAGCCTTATAAGGCAGGGGTTCTCAAACCGTAATTGCATTGCGACCCGCTTCTGACAAATTACTACATGACCCCAGGTTGGGAGACCAAAGCCTGAGCCCTGTGTGGCGGAGGGTGCAAAGCCGAAGTCCAAGGGCTTCAGCCCTGGGTGGAGGGCCTGTAACCTGAACTCCGCCGACGAGGGTTGATGCTGAAGCCTGAGCCCTGTCACCCAGGGCTGAAGCCTTCCGGCTTCGGCCCCTGGTGGTGGGGCTTGGGCTTGGGCTTCAGCCCCGGGCCCAGCAAGTCTAATGCCACCCCTAACTGTCCCGACCCACAGTTTGAGAACCGCGGCTATAAAGTGTAACCTTTTATGTGTTAAAAAAGTGTTGGGTATCTGGGCCTTATAAGGTAAACATGGGCCAGAGGTGTGTACAGTTGTGTGTGACTAAATAATGAATGTGCAAATGCAGCTCAACATTCACACATGCACCTGGTCAGTTAGCTGCACACAAAACCGCTGTGCATAGACAAAGAATAGTTCTACATATAGCTTAGGCTGTATGCATGCAAATGTATGCACCTTTGTTTAAACATCTGATCCAATAAGATGTTTCTTGCATGTATGGGCAGGACAGAAGAGAGCATCCTTTTTATAGGTGGCACTCCATTTACTGCTGTAGCAGAGAGCTTGGTGATATGTTTCCACTTTTCTAAGAAGCATGGATCATCTGTGACAGTCCCAACATGCGTATTTTCCTTCTATCTCTGGGGATGGGCATTGGTGGACCTTAGTTCTTCCTGTCTACTATCAAAATGGTATTAAGAATAGTTAATTGTTTTTCCTTCCAGGGCTGTTGTTGTACATATAATGCTAGTTTGTGCCTTATATCCAAAGACTTAGCACTATCTCATAAGGATAACCTTCTACAGTATAACTTTAGCTCTGTCCCTTGTTAGGGGCTGGTATGGTAGACACAATGTAGCCTAGATTTATTTGGGTAGCAGAATGGCCATTTTGGATGAGCCCTTTTTGGTAGAGAATGGTGAAAAAGCAATGTACCATAGGCTGGTGTAGTGTTTAAAGCAAGATACGAGGAGTAACTTTGTGAGTATCGTTCTTGAGTTATGAGCCTAAATCGTTAATTTGTTATGTGACTTTGGACAGTTCGGATATGGACTCAGGGGCCAGATCCTCAGCCTGTGTAATGCTGTTCAAAGGAGCTAAACTAATTTACATCAGCTGAGATCTGGCCTTCAGTTTGCCCATCTGTGAAACTGGTAGAAAAAGATCACCCTGTGTCCAATGCTGTATTATTAAAAAAATGGGTTAAAGACATTATAGGGGTGGGGAGTTCACTGATGTAGCAAAGATGTAGAAGCATCTGAGGGTCTTCATTAGAGATATTCCGTGTGACACTTGGGTCATTTTCCAGCTTTATATATTATTTTGAATCAAGATGTAACTGTCTTGAATAAATGCTGCACTCCTATTATATTTACTGAATTTCAGCAAAAATTAGTTGTGGTTTAAGGAAGAATATTTACTGTCTCATGCCTATCTGAAAGTTAAATCCAGCTGGATATGAGCTGAAGGCCAGGCAGCAAAAAATTGTAATTCTTCAGTAAAAACGAGATAAAAACAAAATACAAACTAACACACACATTGAATTGAAAAAAACCTTTGTCATTATCTACACTGCTGTCTTCTCTAGCTAGTACTGAAGGGGAACTGTACCACATATGAAGCCCCAACTGATTTCCAGCAGCCAGAATTGGATTCGCTTGCTCATGTCAGTTAGCACTTTACTCCATGAGTAGTCCCATTAAAACAATTGGGGAAGGTATCAGAATCTGGCTCCTAGAACCAAATTCTACCCTGGAATGCAGTGAGGGAATGAAATTTTGCAATGGTCTGGGCCCAAGGTAAAAAGTTGTTTCTCTACCCTGATTGTTCCACCTAATGTCAGAAAGAAAGCAAAATTGTCCCGGACAACGCCCTGTAGACTACTTAGGTACTGTCACTGAATTGAACAAAGAGGTTAAAAACCAAAAAAAAAAAAAAGAACCCCAAAAACCCAAGCACTTACAAGAATGTTTTGGGCACAATGGGACAAATTTTGCTTCCTAATCAATGGAGTTGCATAGGATGCAAGTCAGGAAGGAGTTTGTGCCAGTGTCTAAATGATCAGAGACCATCCATTAGGACATAACAAAACACACAACAGTCAAATCAAAACAAAGAAAGAATCCTGTTTTCCCCCTGTTTTGACCACAAGGATGTTACTTTTCATGTAACTTTTCATGTAAGGATGCTGCCCCCGGCTTTGACCCCTGGTTTAGACGACATGACTTCAATGTATACGTCTCCCTTTAACATCAGGTATTACTGAAATCCTTGGGAGCTGCAGGTGCACATCTGAGTTCAGAATTTGGCTCTCAGTTGAGAGCAGGGGTAGGCAACCTATGGCCCGCGTGCCAAAGGCGAGCTGATTTTCAGTGGCACTCACATTGCCCAGGTCCTGGCCACCGGTCCGGGGGGCTCTGCATTTTAATTTAATTTTAAATGAAGCTTCTTAAACATTTTAAAAACCTTATTTACTTTACATACAACAATAGTTTAGTTATATATTATAGACTTATAGAAAGAGACCTTCTAAAAACATTAAAATGTATTACTGGCACGCGAAACCTTAAATTAGAGTGAATAAATGAAGACTCGGCACACCACTTCTGAAAGGTTGCCGACCCCTGGTTTAGAGACTCTAAGATGAATTATTTGCTTCTATTCATCAAACAATTTTCTATATCTGGAATGCCAACTCAGTCATTGCTTCTCCAGTGTTTGCACCATTAATTTGCTGAGCAGAGTTACATTATGCTTTGAAATATATTATGCCATTATTTATGATTTAGACAGATTTACGAATGTGTCCTAAAGCAACTTTGAATTTTCCTGGAAAGTTTCTATATAAATATATATTGTTAATTTATGGGGCAATGAGTTTATGGCCTAGGAATACAGTACTTAGGAAAGTTTTAAACGTTTATTGCTCCATTAAGAAACCTTATGTGGCAGCATACTCAGAAATGCATTGACTTTATTACTCAATTGAGAGGCTGCTGAGTTCACAACTCATTCAATGAGAGCTCAAAACACAAGTTATATTGGCCCTAATTCAGGGAATCACCCCTTTGCAGGATAGCACTTAAGCACATGCTTAAATCCAATTGAAGTCAACAGGACTTAAGTACCTGTTTAAGTGCTCTCCTGAACTGAGGCCTATATCGTCTTCTGCTGGTGTATTTATCAGGCACAATTCCATAGACTTGCCCAGAGAATGAAACCTGGAGACCATGGAGCTGATCTTATAAGGTGCTGAGCAATGACACCTCTCAGGTGGGGTTAAGCACCTTTTGGCATTGGGCCCTATAAGAGCATGTATAGCAGACATCCTATCATGATGGCTTTACTTTTAGAGACCCTCATCATTCAGATTCAAATCTAAGTTCAATAGCAAATGACATTCCTGAGTATAACTAAGATTAGCCACAATCCCCTATCAACCTTGAGATCCTTTGGCAATGTGAAGGCTAAAGGGTACAGGTAGAATCACTTTTAGGAAAGGCAAGAGAAATTCCGCATTGAAATTCTTCTGCAGTTGTTAAAAGTAGAAAGTAGAAAGCCAATGAATGGAGTAACAGGGTGTTTACTTACATGGTGCTATCGCTAGGTAATACATTTCACCTGTGACAGTCATAGCCAACTCCCTGACTGGAAAATCCTGCCTACTCCAAATTGGTTTCACATCCAGTCTTGACAGGGCTAATGGAATGAACTGTTATAGAATTTACTGAAGAAGTAATGGGAAAAAATATCTCCTTAGTATCGCTGGACACTGATAGTCACCTTTAGGTTGCTACATGCATTTCCCATGAAAAAATTAAAAAGCTTATCAAGAAAAATAAAATGCAGATAATCTTGATTACTGCTTATTATGTGAATTACATACTGGATTGTTATCAGCTATTAATTTGTGCTTAACAAATAGCAAACGATGTGGATGGGCAAGATTTATGCAAATGTATTTTGGAAAAAATATTATCCACTGAAATTATTTTCATATTCATAAGATTAAGATGCAGATACAATAATTATGTGCATATTGTCTGTCAGGAAAAATTACCATGCCACACTTATGATTCCATTTCTAAATAGTTTATAAAGGGTTATTAAATTATTAATAGAGATTTTAATAAATGGTTCATCAACTATTATAGGCAGGGGAATAATTTCAGAAACATTCTGGGGGTGAGGGCAAAGTTGTGTCTGCATATAGAACATATGTGATTATATTATTTCCTGCAAAGTCAGGGACTGGGGCAAAAAGCGGAAGACATAATGGATCATATAGACTGTGAAAAAGTCGGGAGGGGCGGGGGCAACTTCTCCTCTTGCCAAATAGGAAATGACGTCCCTTCCTAAAGGTTGTTATACAATCCAATATTTCAGCAGTTTATTTATAACTGTAGTTTGTACCCATCCATTACATCTTTTATAGAAGTGCTTATAACAGTGCTACTCATGTCTGCATCATGCATATGACATATATAAATGACTTGTTAGTCCTTTATAAACCATTTATAAGGGGAACCTTAATATAAAGTGACCTTACTATGGATAAGACCTGTGGGTGAGATGTCCAAAGTCAGGTAAGGATTTCTAATGGGAATTGGATATCCAAATATCCTTTGTAACTTTGACAACCTCATCCTAAATATACACGCTTGTACATATACAAGGATTATCTATGTGTGAGAAAGGACTACACAGCATTCATTACACAGGCTGGACCACAGCAAGACTGCAAATATGCACAAAATATCCAAGTCCTGGATAATTTTTCAAGGCACTAGTTTAATTAAAAGTAAAGTTAAATTCTGGAACCAAGTTGCTTTTTCTTTTCATATCTTCCTAGAAAAATGTTTGCTTTTCAGAGTGTTCTCTGCATCTGAGCCTGCAAAGCAGGAGCTTGTCTGCCTGGATTGCGTTGGGAGTGTTAACTAAAGGTAAAACTTCTCCAAAAATGAACCTATTCAAACCCTATGGATTGGCTACATGATTAAATCTTGGGAAATGCTAATCTCTACAAATCTATGTGATCCACCTATGAATCTGTGATTTTAGTGGCCGAAATCCCATTGAAAATCAATGGGATTTGTGCTCCCAAGTCACTTGAACACTTTTTAACATCCCACCATCTATGTGCTAGTTTGCACATCTCTAATGCTGTATCGATGCTGTATTTTCTAGTGTGCAAGGGTGTAATTCTGACAACATGGCAGACACCAAAACTGCAGTCATTGTGTGTGAAACTGCCCAGTTAGACATGTAACTGATCATTTGTGTGCAGACTTTCATGCATCATTGATGTAATGTAACTGCACAAAGTAGGCGCACAAAAGAACAATCTGGAGCATGAATTTTTCTGATAATTTAGGCCTCTTTGAACTGTGTGAAATGCGCCGCCTTGCTTCTATCTGTTGATAAATAGTTAAGACATATTCAAGGAAGAAGATTAAAACATCCGAGTACACAGTATAATTAAGATTTGCCTGGGACAATTGTAATGTGAGCTCCAGACATCTACTGGAATTATTGTTATGGATGGCTCTTTAGTATGCATTAAAGAGGAGCAATTATTACAAGCACCCCAGAGACATATGATACAGTGCACACATGTTCACCTCTGAGAGCACAGAACACACCCCACAGTTAAACTGTTTAATAAAATAGTGCTTCATAATAAAATTACAAAAGAGATTTATGAGAAACTAAAAAACATTAGCTAACGAATATGCATTTGGCTGTGGGCAAAGAAGGCCTAGAATTAGCATCAGGGTTGGTGTTCTTAAATGTTACCTACTTCATATGATCTTAGGAACTCTGTATTTGTAGTATTATCAGAATATTTTTTCTTGGAAAATAATTTAGCATTCCCCTCGGGTCACCTTACTGAATAAATGCTCTTTTGATTGTATTAATGTCTTATTTTATTTGTTAAATGTATGTTTATATATGGTTCACTTTTTAAAAAAATAGCTAACATTAAATACAAGTAATCTCCTCTTTCCCCTTGACAGTCAGAGAAAGGTATGCATTGAAGCATTGGTAGGAAGTGGTACTATCATAATATAGCCCCTCCCAATAGGCCCTCATTGGGTCATGTCTCCAGGTTCCTACACAGTTTTGTTCACTCATTATTCAGACAAGATCCCCCTGCATTCTGAATAAGGACAGCTTGGTATGGGTGAAAGATGAAAGGAATAATTCTTCTTCTGCTTTTTTATTTCTTTGTTTCTCTTCTCACCCAAGATGCACAAGCAGAGATATCAGATAGCAAATAAAATGTTTCTTCACACGTTTCATCTTAAAACTGTCTTCATTTGACAACTATTTAGGATATACCTGGGGTGGAGACATATCCCTCCATAGTATAAGTCAAATAAGTGATAGACTGTTCAATGGAAAATAAATGAAATAGCAGTAGTTAATGATATGACTCAATTCTCCACCCATTAAAATAACTATTTTGGATAATTTGCTTTTGCAAAATGCTGTGCACCCTCATCTCAGCATCTTTCAGGACGAAACCCTAGGTGAATTTTAGTGGTTCTGATAGTTACCAGCTTGAAATCTTATAAACATAAATCCTCTATTCATAAAATGAGTTATAGCACAAGCAATTTCCCTCCCCACAGCCAATTTTTTGCTACATTCCTTGCCATCTTTATCCCTTTTGTGGCGTTTCCTCATGCTCACAATTTATTCAAACTGACTCCCCCTAAAGCAATAACACAAATAATGCTGCTCATAATTTCCACATTTTAAAATAATTGTAAATGAAATCTAAGTACCAGCTAGTCCTTGAAATCTAATTACAGGAATTCACTTGAGACATGTGAGCGTCTTTGAATTTGTAAAGGATGGAAAGGGAATGGAAAAATGATAAATAACAAAGACCTGAGTTTGCTGGAAAGAGAGATGTGGTATTTGCCCTTTGCCATGTCCCAACATAAAAGTGACACAACCAGATCTGGGATATCAACTACAGCAGCAGAAAGTATGTGTTTCATTGCTATTTTGTTACATACATATAAATGGAGAAAATTTATTTTTATGTGACAATTAACTTTTCAATTTCTACTACTGGAAAAATGTCTGGTTTTTGCAGACACGAACACTGAGATGTTCATCCCACTGAAGCCAATTGTAAATCTCCCATTCATTTCCGTGGGAGAAATTAGGCCAATACTGGGCACTGCTGAAAATCCTGCCTATGTAGTACAGTTACTGACCGGCATAAAAATGAAGATAGAATGGAATTTACTTTTTAAAGCACCTTTCAGAGTGAAAGTAGTCAGTGACTTACATGTTAATTAACTAAACATTGACACTGCATTTGCTTGCAGGACAATGCTGGGCCAGATCCTTGGCCCTATTAGACTCCTTTGTACCGATCATTAAATCTGGCATCAGTGACTGGTCAGTGTTCAAGCATAGGAAGACAGAGAGCCAAGACAGTGCAACATTCCTGCTTTATTCTTTCCTCCACATAGGGTAGGTCTTCATTACCTGCCGGATTGGGGGGGGTAGTGATCGATCTATCGGGTGTCGATTTATTGTGTCTAGTATAGATGCGATGAAATCGATCCCTGATCATGCTCCCCGTCGACTCAGGAACTCCAGCTCGCGAGAGGCGGAAGCGGAGTTGACGGGGGAGCTGCAGCGGTCGACTCGCCGCCGTCCTCACGGCCAGGTAAGTCGACCTAAGATACGCCGACTTCAGCTATCCTATTCGCGTAGCTGAAGTTGCGTATCTTAGGTCGACCCCCCCCCGCTAGTGTAGACCTGGGCATAGAGTCCTCTCTTATCAAGCTCTTCCTGAAATTAGAGTTCTCTCTCTTCCTAGACATTACCCTGCAAATAAACATATGATCATATTGTAATGCCCTCTCTTGAGAAGCTATCTAATGAAATATTTAGAGATTCCCTTCATATAGGTGGCTCTATGCCATGCCCCGACAGTCTCTATCTTGCAGTGCATGTCAGGGCATGTTTTGGGGGATAGATGGTGTGGTCAGAGCTCACTGTACTCTGGCAATCTCTAGCTGCTGCATGCCCCTGCGGGAGCTGTTCAGGTGTCTGTAAATTTGAGTAGCCCTAAGGCTTCTGTAACTTATGGCAGGAGCCAAACTGGTCTCTGCTAGCAGCCTTCCGGATTGGGCAAGCACAGAGGTGATGTATGGCTGTCTTCTCCCTTTCCCTCAAAACTTGTGCACAGTGCATCTTACCTGGACCTGTGGATCAGGGCTGCTAGAAGTACTTCATTCGCAACGGATGGCTTGTGCCCATGTATCTTTATTTGTTGTGCGATTGTATTAAGCAGTAGGATAAATGCAGGAGCAGTTTGGTTTTGACCAAAAATAATGTGACATCCAGCCAACAAAATACAAAAAGGCATTTCAGTACAAGAAGCAAGTGCTGTAGGAGGCCACTTATTACTGCTGCTTAATGGGATCTTGGAGACAAATCCTAGGAAACAAAAAAAGACAAGAACACAAGCCTGCTCTCCATTAAAACGCTGCATAAAGGTGAGTGAAGCATAAACTAAATGTTGCGGTGTTCCTTTTGTTGTCCACATACATGTTTATTAGAGAACTGTGAAGAAAAATGAGATGAGGTTTACAACATTCCTGAACCACCGTGGAATAGGTGCCTGTTTATGCATCAGGCTATAAATCAGTGTGACAGTTCAAAAATATTTCAGCCTGTGTCTTTGTGGGCTACGCTGTAGGACCAGAACTGGTTGCATATATCGGAGTACCTGTGCGTATTCAGCTATTTCAGGAACGCTTTAACTGATGCATTTATGACTCAGCAAAAGTTGCAGTACTGGGCATGACTGTTCTTTTTCCTGATCTGCCTCTTATTTGGATATGGTAGCATATGGTCTACACTAAAAAGTTAGGTTCACCCAGCTACGTCACTCAGGGGTCTGAAAAATCCACACCACTGAGTGATACAGTTAAGCCAACCCATCCCCCGGTGTAGTCAGTTGCTAGATAGATGGAAGAATTCTTCTGTCAACCTAGCTACTGCCTCCTGGGGAGGTGGATTACCTGCGCCAATGGGAGAACCCCTCCCTTCTGCATCGGTAGTGTCTATGCTGAAGCACGGGTGCAGTGCTGCAGCCGTGCCACTGTAGTGTTTCAAGTGTAGACAAGCCCTGAGTCTACTCTTCCTCTGCCAGTAGACTATACTGCTAACCATCAGTATTGTGCACAGTAGAGTTGCTTTTCTATGGTGTAACCGGGCATTTTGGACAAATAGTGCACTTCCAGGGGATACTGTTTGTTACCCGCACTCTTAAATTTTCAGCTGTGGCTCAACAATAAGAGCGTAGCAGATCTGACTATCTTAACTTGCCCAAGATGAAGTCTCTAGTGGGGGATATGATTTCCATAAGACCCTCCAACTGAAATAAAATATTTACAGCTAATGTGATCTCAGAGACTCATTCTCGATCAAAATACTTAGACTTTTCTTGACCATGAAAAGGGATTGTACAAGTAGCTGTCAATGAATGTAATTGAGATGTTATGATGTGCTCTTTATGTGGTATCTATCCTTGAAAGATGAAATTTGTGCATATTTTATACCAAAGAAGAGAATGAAAATGATACTGCAATTAGTCTGTTTAGGATGCACCAGTTGATTATCAGTGAAACCTAAATGGAATCTAAGCTTGAACTATAATTGCTTTAAGTCTTCTGAATAGAAATTGCTTTTAAAATGTTGATGTGACTTAGAAAGATCTGTGGTGTTTAGCAAGAAATCTCTTGCTTTTATTGTCCATTATTACCCAGTATTATAAATGTGTATGGTACGTGATCTTCCAAATTACAGCAGAATATAAGTGTGCATCACTGGTGAAAGAAAACATCTGCCAACTCAGAACACATGTTTGTATTGGAAAGAAAAGAGAATGTTAATTGAATTAACAACTTGGCGTTAGCTGCTGCTGCTGCTGACTTATTTGTAGCATAATAGCACTTCCAGACCCACCCAACATTGGGGCCCCGTTGTGTTAGGTGCTGTACAAACACATGCTGAGAGACAACAAGCTCAAAGAGCTTAAATAAACAAGATAGACCAAGAACTACTATCCCCATTTTACAGATGGGGAACTGAGGCACACAGAAATGAAGTGATTTGCCAAAGATCCCACAGAAAATCTATGGCAGAGCTGGGAACTGAACCCAGGTTTATTGAGTCCCAGTTCAGTGCTTGAATCCTTCCTCACTCAAATGTATTCAGTGAATTGATTTTAGTCACCTTTCAATGTATACAATGTTTAACTGGTGAAAAATACCATACAATTCCAATGGAGAATAATGGAATTGTATCTGTGTGTATGTACATAGTGTTAGGATGTGTGTATATGTGTGTGCATGTATATACACAAATCCTAGCCCTCAAGATACATCTATCAGCAACCGCATAGTCTCACTGTGATGCAGTGATTCCTAGTACATAGTGCCCTGGACTGGGCACTGTCACTGGCCTGCTGGGTGACCTTAAACAAGTTATGTCAGGCCCGATTTTTCTAGGTATTTAGGGGCCTAAAGATGCAGATAGGTGCCTGATGGGATTTTCAAAAGCACTTAGGTGCCAATTTGCATCTTTAGGCACCTTAAAAACTTTTGAAAATCTGGTACTTAGGCGTTGCAGTGCTGAGTGGAGCAATGCCTAAAATACCTTGCAAAATCTGGGCTTTCACCACCCTGTGCCTCAGTATCCCCATCTATCAAATGGGGATAATGGTACTGATCTCCTTTGTAAAGTGCTTTGAGATCTACTGATGAAAAGCTCTATATAAGAGGTAGGTATTACTATTATTGTTTATTGATCTAACCCTTGACTATCGCCTTCTAGAGCACCAATGTGTGTCACCATCCCTGGTGATATCATCTCTTAACTGAATTTTGGAGATCAGACGAGATGATTTCAATGGTCCCTCCTGTCCTTACCCTGATTCTGTAAGGTCCTGAGAGTCTCCAGCTCCTATTGAACTCTCTGGGTACCACTTTGATGGGAGCTGAAGATGCACAATACCTTCAGAACTTCAGGGTGAAACGATCCATGTCCCGTTACCACTTCCCCTGAGCCTTAGAAGGAGAGGAACCCTCTTCCTTATTTAAATGTCAACTGTGTATCTTTGAAATATTATTTTTATTTTTGTTACCTAAGGTTCTCAATTGTTGTGGGGAGCAAAATCCCCTCTTTGGCAACAGGTTCCCAGTGTTTGCTGCCACCTTGTTTTTGTATGGTGGTGTGGCTCTGAAATCTGCTCCATAGCCTCTTTTGATGGAACACTGACTATACAGTTTGTTCCTTAAAAGCACTGGCTCATTTCCCAAAGCAGCAATTTCTCTAAAAGGGAACTTTCTGCCCTGTACAGCATTTATTTTTTAATTAGTTGAGCTAATATGCAATTAATGTTTATAATGCAATTCTGTCTGGAGCTCTCTAGTAGCTTATTGAGTGAAGTTTTAGAAGTTGCATTCCCTTTAGCATTTTATCAATGTGAGCAAAATATTGTGTCTGGTTGGCAGAATACAGGTGTCTTGGTTGTATGTATAAGTAAGTGCTGTGTAGGGCAGGGAATATAGGACAACTTGATTGTACATTAATGAGAATTCTGCAGTGTAGCCAAATTACTCCTGCTTAGTAGCAAGGAATACTAAAGGCTTCCTGGGTGCGATGAGCTTATCTTTTAAACCCATGTCTCCTCTGCCCCTTTCTCACTCTGCACACTTGTGTGTAAGGGAATGGGTGCACAAGGAATATGGGACTTGCTACTGATCTCTGCTTTGGACTACACTTGAGCCCACAAGCAGTCTCCACTTGAACCTGAGGTTCTGCACCATTGCTGGTGAAGCTTCTGCTCTAACAGGACTAACAAGATCAAGGCTTTTGTGAGCATGTAGTACTTCCATGTGTGTTAAATGAGGGCAATCATACACAACAGCTTTTTGATTGTATAATTGAGACAAACATTCTGGAGACTGAAGTGGTGCATCGTTCACAGAAACATTCCACTATGGCAGCTAGAGTAAAATCTAGACTGATGTAGGTCACCCTGGAAGTGAATTGTGTAGCCTTGATTTAGTCCACAATGAAACAAACATACAGCTTAGTAACTGTGGGGGTTCTTTTTTCATACTTGGGAACCCCCTTATTTAAGTGAAAGTATTATTCAGAGCATCAAGTGTTTCTGGGAGGGGTGGACAGGCCATGACAAGGCAAGCACATTTGAAGGACCAGTGTGTAGGGTATTCATGATCAACGTACAATACTCAGACAGTCCTCTGAAAGGAGAATAGTTAAAAAAAAAAAATCCCATGCGCTGGCCCTGCCCTAAATTAAATTACGGTACTCTTCAAATTTGAGTAGCAATTTTTCTGAATACACCAATAAGAGCTCAGCTGAGGGCACTTATTTAAGTGATTGATTATGGGCTTGAAGACTTCAGATATGTGTGTGGAAAGAAAGCCTCCTTTTCATGTAATTCTACAAGACATGGCACGTACTCAGTTCTCAAGATAAAGTTTACATGCTCTGTTCATTGAAAGACTGACTGGACTTGTGCATCAGAGAGAAATTTTTGGGAGGAGCAGGTAGGTGATTCAGGAAAGATGGTTTAGTCAGAGACAAGAAAAAGCTTATTTTAAAAATAAAAAAGAGACTGGCGATCTGCAGTGTTCCTAGTGTATATCCTTTCAGGAATGGCGTCCAAAATGACTTACAACTTGCCACGCTTCAGAAAGAAGAGTAAAAACAAATAAGGTATGTTACATTCCAAATGAAGGCTGTAGAACATCAGAGACATGTTGCCATAGCAATGCAGCATGTAGGGCATGAAGAAGTGGAATAGTAAGAAGCCAGCAGGGTCATTAACATCATCAGCAGGCTCAGTGGAGCACAGCTCTGTGGTAGATAAAATGGCTTCATACTTCTCTTCAAACAGCATCCGTGGGAATAAAGCATAAAAACAGAGAAGATGGTAAGAATACAACGATGGGAAGGAAAAGAGACGAAATGAGACTGGTTCTGGACCCTAATACCGATTGCTCCCTTGTATCTCTCTGATGCTGTGAAGTGTCTGTAAAGCTCCTGTAAAGTACAGCCAAGGATTCCCTTTCCATGGGGGTATCCCTGCTTGGCATAGAGCTACCTCTCCAAGGCGATGTCAAGGGTTACCTAAGGGTGCGGGCATAGCCAGAGGCTGCTCTTATTCTGCAGATTAAACAATGCCCTCCCAGTCCTGGTCACCTCTTGCCACCATCATGGCAAGGGCAGAGTGGCTTTGTCCTCAAGATTCAACCCAATTTGTGTGTGTGTGTGTGTGTGTGTGTGTGTGTGTGTGTGTGTGTGTGTGTGTGTGTGTGTGTGCACGCGAATGTTTCCTAGGGGTATAAATAAAGGTGCAGTGCTGGGTTCTAAATTAGATATAACAGCAGGGAATGACAATAAACAATGGGTGTGGGAGACAATAAGGAGAGAACAGATGATACAAACAGAGACAATTTCACACATTACAGGAATGAGGAGACTGTAATTTTTAATATTACATATTATAGGTGCTCAGCAAAATGTGTCATGGGCAGATTTTGATCTAGCTATATGAGTGTAATTCTGCAATAACTCCAGTGAAGTAAAATCCATTTCATCCGTGGTCTTCCCTGAATCAGTGGACATGCATGTTTTATTCCTGGTTTTGTTCACACTAGTGCCTTTTCTGGGGTGACCAGAACACAACTGCCTTATGGGAACCTGATTTCATTTTAGTCAATGCTGCAAAGTCATCCCTGGTGCAACTCCAGTGAAGTCAGTGGCTTTACAGCAATATAACTAAGATCAGACTATGGGCCAAAGAGATTGTTTAAATGAATCATGCAAATAATGATCAATACAGACAAGTCCAGTGTCTCAGCTAATGGAAGTCCATTGAATTCAATATACCTATGCTAATTCACACTAGCTCATGGTGAATATTTCACATGGAACAAGTTTAACAGTTATGCATGTTTTAGTGATTTAAAAATTTTGGTCAGTTTGTGATGAGATGAGTTTTTTTTTTTTTTTAAAGTATCATATGGTTTTAGCAATGGTGACCTCAAGATTCCTTGCAACGAGGTAGTGAATAATTTTTTTCAGGGTTACTCTGGTGTTTTGAATTAAAAAGACAAGGTTTGGAGCTGTAACTTGCTGATACAATTAGATGTAGCTGGTTTGAATAGGAGTTGTAATGAAATAAATCAGAAATCATTAACAGCTGAATCCAAGAGATGAAGCCGATAAAGGGGTTTTTGGACAAACTATGATGGAGCAGTCTGGGTCTTGGACAATTATTACAAAGCAACCAGCTTCTTTAAGAAAACAATGAAGGGTTTACAATGATATGCCAAGAAAACATACACAAAGCATAAGACATTATCATATGTATTCTTCCTTCTGTAAGTTCCAACATAGGCAAGATGTTGCTCCAGGTGCTAGTTTCCAATGTTTATTTGGCACTACTTGATGACACAACTCAGCTACGAGAAGAGTTGGGGCCTGCGAGGTGGAGAAAGAATCCCAGCCATGACCCCATATTTTCAGGAGGTCTGTTTCTTTCTACAACTCTTGCATGTTAGGGTACGTCCAGATTATCTGCCGGATCGGCGGGTAGCGATCGATCTATCGGGGATCGAGATATCGCGTCTCGTCTAGACGCGATATATCGATCCCCGAATGCGCTCCCGTTGACTCCGGAACTCCACCAGGGCAAGCGGTGGAAGCGGAGTCGATGGGAGAGCCGCGGCCGTCGATCCCGCGCCGTGAGGACGGGAGGTAAGTCGAAATAAGATACGTCGACTTCAGCTACACTATTCCCGTAGCTGAAGTTGCGTATCATACATCGACCTCCCCCGCCCCCCCATAGTGTAGACCAGGCCTGAAGAACTTCAATATGTTGAACTTTAAATGCTTTCTACTGATGCTGCTGCTATACAATTTCAGATTAGTTACTTATTAGTTAGTTATTGATATGCAAGAGAATCATCGTCTCCTACAATATTAGTTAGTTTACATTTGGCATGAGGACTTTACAAAGGGTCATCGGTGATAACGGAAGCTAGTGATCCAAAATGTACAGATGAAGAACAACAGGTGAACGCATGGGGCCAGAACCTCAGCTCACCTAAAGAAAAAGCATACATTGACTTCATTGACACCATTAAATGTAACATCCCTTGAGCTGATCCAGGATTTATTAATGATGTAGTATGTCTATACATCCAGGTTCAGATGTTCAAAGCTAACTAAGAGAATTGAATATTAATTTTTTAATGGGAAGGGAATGGGAAATACAAAGCCCTTAAGCAACTTCCAAAACCTCAGCCCCATTGCATGGGAAAGGATGCAGCCACCCATTCATAGATTCATAGATTCTAGGACTGGAAGGGACCTCGAGAGGTCATCGAGTCCAGTCCCCTGCCCGCATGGCAGGACCAAATACTGTCTAGACCATCCCTGATAGACATTTATCTAACCTACTCTTAAATATCTCCAGAGATGGAGATTCCACAACCTCCCTAGGCAATTTATTCCAGTGTTTAACCACCCTGACAGTTATGAACTTTTTCCTAATGTCCAACCTAGACCTCCCTTGCTGCAGTTTAAACCCATTGCTTCTTGTTCTATCCTTAGAGGCTAAGGTGAACAAGTTTTCTCCCTCCTCCTTATGACACCCTTTTAAATACCTGAAAACTGCTATCATGTCCCCTCTCAGTCTTCTCTTTTCCAAACTAAACAAACCCAATTCTTTCAGCCTTCCTTCATAGGTCATGTTCTCAAGACCTTTAATCATTCTTGTTGCTCTTCTCTGGACCCTTTCCAATTTCTCCACATCTTTTTTGAAATGCGGTGCCCAGAACTGGACACAATACTCCAGCTGAGGCCTAACCAGAGCAGAGTAGAGCGGAAGAATGACTTCTCGTGTCTTGCTCACAACACACCTGTTAATACATCCCAGAATCATGTTTGCTTTTTTTTGCAACAGCATCACACTGTTGACTCATATTTAGCTTGTGGTCCACTATAACCCCTAGATCCCTTTCTGCCGTACTCCTTCCTAGACAGTCTCTTCCCATTCTGTATGTGTGAAACTGATACATTGTATAGGAGCATTTGTGTTCTCTGCTATTTGTATATTTCTGAAGACTAGCCTTTCACCCAGAATTCAGTGTGTGTGTGTCTGTCTGTGTCTCTCTCTCTCTCTCTGTGTATATATATGTATATATATAAAAATAATGATATGCTGGTGAGCTATAGCAAGAGCAACATAATATCATTTCCACTGAGTAAAATGAATTTACACCTATGAGTTCATATTTCATTACCTATTAATGCTACAGTGTAATGCCCCATATTACTTTTTCAAGCAGCTGGATTATGCTCAGATTAAAGGATCTCATTCTGTCTTTCAGAAGAGATTTTGCCTCTACAGCTGAGGCAGAGACTGTAAACACACAACTATAACTATCAGTTTTTAAACCAGTTTTATTTATTAAAGTAGATGTTCTAAAATAAAATAAAAGCAAAATAACATTGCATTTTACTATTCATCGTTAAAACCCAAACCTAATTTCTGAGCACTTAGATGGAGATTCTTGCCGCTTCTAGTTGGATGGATCTTGAGAGAATTTTTGATTAAAATGCAAATAGTGTAGCAACAGCACTGTTCACTGATTAAATGGAAGAAGCATTACTTAGTACGTATTGAAGTCAAATGTAATCAAGATAGAATTGATTTTATATTCAATTCATGTAAACACTGCTCACTCTAATTCTTAAAAATCCATAAAGTAGCGAAAAAAATACCAGCTCAATTTTTCAAAAGGATGTATGGTAAAGAACAAAACAGCGAATGTAGTTTCTATATTTATGATGGAAGAAATGCCGAAGTATAAGTACAGGAAACATATGGCTCCGCTACTGAGGCTATGAACGCAGGGCTTGAATGGCAAATATTTTTTGAGGCTGCTTCCGCTTTCTGTCCTCTGCTAATATTTATTAAGCTTGTTAGTATAACAGAGGGGAAAGCAGCTCCATCTTAATCTCATTTTTTTTCTTCTGTGACTATAGATCTACTGTTGCTTCCTAGAAATAGAGCTTTGGGCCTGGATCTAGGAAATTACTTAAACACGTGTGTAAACCTTAGTCGTGTGAGTAGTCCTGTTGACAGCTCACGTGCTTAAATTTACATACATCCATCAGTGCTGTGCTGGATCATACTCCAGGGGCCTAAATTTTCACCAGAAAGATCTGTTTGTTTTGCAACATTTTGGGCTCAGTGAATTGAATCTGCAGTTGCACCCATTAATAAGTGTAACTGTGCACTGGCAAATTAGGTAGTTAATGTATTCAAGTGTAGGTGCAATTAAGTGCTCCTGCAAGCATTGGACATGCTATTGGAGGCCAGGTTAAAAACCAGGTCCTCTGAATGCAGATGAAAACATCTATAAGGCATGATTCTTCAAACCTTACTCATGTTGAGTAGTATTGACTCATGTGAGTCGCCCCATCAGAATCAAGCACCTAATGTGAGTCACATTTGCAGAAATGGGCCCATCATAATTTATCGAGGTTAATCCCCCACCACCAAAATTCTTGGCTAGTTTCCCTGCCTGAAAAAAAAAAAAAAAGTTTAGGATTGCAAAAGGAAGATATATAGGTGAACTTAAAGTCTGTCCTTGAAAATGGGACACTAGCCCTTTCTGTCTCTACCCCTCTGCTTATGGGTTTTTAGGAGTAACTTTGTGATAATAATTAATAATAATAATGCTTTTGTTGAACAATGGGCTTCTAAATCATAACAGCTCATCACACTGAGTGTGGCTAAGTGGGAAACAAGAAACTTACATTAACATAGCATCAGTGCAAAATTAGGCAGATTTTTCTGAAGTTTTTGAAATTCTTTTAAAGTGTCAGGGCCATACTGTCCCCTACACAAACCCTAGGGCTTATTTAGGAGGCTCCACAATCTCCTTCAGTTTATTCCATTGCCTGGGTGGGGTTTTAGTCCCACTAATCATTGGGGCATTCCATGATCTGCAAGAAGATCCCATGGATCGCAGGACACCCCCCCCCCCAAGGGCCCATGAACTTGAGAACTTATTTCTCTGATCCACGTCACGTGTGCCTCCATCCTGGCTACTGCACCCAAATGTATCCACATGGGAGGTAGGCATCACTATATGGAGAAGGAACCTGCTGAAGGTGACGTTGAGCGTGTCAGTATGACTTCCCACAGGGAAGTCCTTTCTTTTGAGGAGGGGTGATGCTATGGACAGTACCCTGACCCCACATCCTTAGACCAGTGGAACCATGTCCTGAAGGTGAAGGGATCCTTGACATGAGTTTGTAGGGGAAAAGTGTTGCAGAATTATATCTCTTGCTTCCACATCGCCATTGGGTTTCTACTAGATTTTGCTCTCATCCATTCATCTTACTGGAGGAGAGCAACTGAGCTTTAAATGGCAAGTCTGAGGTTGCTCAGAACAGTGGGTTTGAGTCTATGTAATAAAAACATTAGAATTAATGCTCAGATGGTCTTTTATGGGCTACAATTAGATTCTCCAAAAGGAAAACTATGTTTTAAATTCTGTACCCACTCCTGGTTTTGTGTATTTATTATTTTTTTGCCTCGCTGAGGACTCTAATAAGAACAGTCATTATACACATTTCACAGACATTACACTGAGTGATTTAAATTAAACTTTACGAAGATTCTCCTTTACAAGCTGATCTTCATAAAGGAAGTTAAGGCTGCAATAAATTTTAACATAAATGGTAAACTGCAAATGAAAATTAATTCAGCTTGCAAAATGCATTTCAGAGTATGCATAAGCAAGCAAAAATCAACAAATCAAAGGTCATTCTTGGAGAGAAGATGCTGAAATATGGAGTGGGTGCTTTAAAGCGTATCTCCTAATTAAATCCCTGTGGAGCAAAACACATAGAAATGTAAAGACTAAAACCACTGCATCTAAGACAGGTCAGAATATCAACAGTTGACATGCCTATGAATATGTTACCGATAATTACAATAGCAGAACCTAAGTTTCTGCACTTGGGACCCAAATATGTTCACAATTTATCCAGGCCTTAAACAGCTGCATCAGTTTAAATTCCATGTAATGTGGCTCCCAATTTACAAAGGTCATACTTCTGTGCACTGAAGCCAATTGGAGCTTTGCCACTCAGGCCCCTTGGTGCATTCAATTGCATGCCTACATTTGTGCCCCCAAATTGGGTTGCCTAAATAGCCATTTCTTTGCTCAAATACAAATATCAGTTTTTTAGTACTATAAATACAACATCTGCTGACAATCTAATCTAGTCTATGAAAATCACTCATTCTGGATACTCACCTTTGCCCATCTCTCCCCACATTAATGTCTCAATTCAGGAAAGCATCCCTTTCCAGGACAACCCTTCAACACTATACCAAATACAGATGGATTTAAAGCAGGACGCTGACTGCATCAGCATGATCTCCCACGGGGAAGTCCCCTCACTACGAAGCAGGGATGATGCTATGGAGGCAGGCTTGTGTCACCCCCATATCTAAAGGAGCTTTTCTGAACTGGGACTTTAAGCATTTCCCTTTCACAAGTGTTTTATTTTAAGCACCAATCACTAGTTAAACCTGACAGCTGAGATTTTCAAATCACCTTAGGGGATTTGGACCCTCATTTCCCACTAATTTTAATGGGAACTGAGCATTCAGATCCCCTAGCTGGCTCTGTAATGCTACTGTTCTCTTAAACTCTTAAGTATTGTGCTTGAGTCTTGTTTTCTGTCTTGGTACATTTAATGATGATTCATCACTGTTCACTCTGACCAGTTTAATGGCTTGTGTGACATTTTGGGCCGTTTGCACTTTAGAAATAAAATGGTTATAGTCAAAAGACAAAAGAAGGGACAATTCTGAAAGTTTTAGTTCATCCATCTCTGTGTTTTGGATGATGGCTAAAGCAGAAAGAATATTCTTCTAAGTGCATGTAGTGCACACGATAGAATTGTAAAGGACGTTATTCTTTTAGTCTTCGCGCGGCAGAATGATGTCCCCCAAGATCCTCATTACCAACCTCCATCTTGATCTTAAATTGTACAATTTTGTGTTTAAATTAAACTACCTCCTTGATTGAATTGGTTGAATACTGGTTGGACTGAAAAGCCCCTGAGAGCCAAATCACGTACCTACACTCCAGTACATAATGACCAAATTGCTTTGGATTTGAAACAGTACCTTCAAGGATGAGTGAACCTCTACTGCGTTTTTTTAAATCTCTATAGGCCAAGGATGAGATACAAAAATATCTTACCAGAATGGGCTTCAGTTTGGATTCTTATTGTAAATAGGTCAGTATACCAGGTCACCTTAGCTCCACTCGAGGATTGAAAATTGCAGAAGAATGCTAACTGTTTTATAGGCTGAATAGAGAAAGGTACAATGCAATTGCTTCAGAGGTGGAGGGGGAATGTGGTTTCCATGCTGCTGTATAATTTGAAGGTATTTATACAGTCAGAGCTATGCTGCATATTAAGCAGTGAAAGGAAGGCAAAGCATCTTCTGAGACTACCTCAGGAACTCTACAGATGTTGTGGCCAAGGAATGTTGCTGCATTTGGGGAAGGGGGCACAATAGAGCCATTTATATCCCCAACCCTGTGAGTCTGCCATCCGTTCTACACTAGCCCAATTCCCTGTGTAGTTACAGAAGGCTCAGAGCTGCTGTAAACTATGCCCTGGCTACTCCCTCTTTTTCCCAGCCACTCCCCCTATGCCAGGGGTCAGGAGATAGGTGGCATAGAACTATAGCAGTTTAAGATTCAGGTCAGTTGGGTTGAAGTCTGCTTTCTGCTACGGAGGTTAGCACAAAAGCAGATTTAGTGGACAAAAGAATCATAGAATCTTAGAATATCAGGGTTGGAAGGGACCTCAGGAGGTCATCTAGTCCAACCTCCTGCTCAAAGCAGGACCAATTCCCAACTAAATCATCCCAGCCAGGGCTTTGTCAAGCCGGGCCTTAAAAACCTCCAAGGAAGGAGATTCCACCACCTCCCTACGTAAAGCTTTCCAGTGCTTCACCACCCTCCTAGTGAAATAGTGTTTCCTAATATCCAACCTAGACCTCCCCCACTGCAACTTGAGACCATTGCACCTTGTTCTGTCATCTGCCACCACTGAGAACAGCCGAGCTCCATCCTCTTTGGAACCCCCCCTCAGGTAGTTGAAAGCAGCTATCAAATCCCACCTCATTCTTCTCTTCTGGGGACTTAAACAATCCCAGTTACCTCAGCCTCTCCTCATAAGTCATGTGCTCCAGACCCCTACTCATTTTTGTTGCCCTCCGCTGGACTCTTTCCAATATTTCCACATCCTTCTTGTAGTGTGGGGCCCAAAACTAGACACAGTACTCCAGAAGCTGGCCCATTACTGAGAATAGGACATTTTGAAAATACTTCTGGTCTGGAATAAAAACAAAACAAAAAGGAAGGGATGGTCAAAGAAGGCAAGAGCTAAACATTGAACAAAGATTTATTTTTAACTTTACAAAGAGAAAATATCACTAAGAATGATGTCTCAGTGACAAAGCTTCCTGAAGGATATGGGCAAATCTGCAGTTGGTGTAAATCAGTGTAGTTCCATTGAAATCAACGAAACGCTGATTTACAGTGTCTAAGGCAATGGTCTGCGATCTGTTGGTTTTTTAGGGTTTTTTTTTTAAGCAATTAGTCCAAATAGTTTGAATCAGTTCCCAAAAGTGAAGAACAGATCCTATGTTGTCATCGAGTCAGTGATTATTAAAGACATGCATTCCCTTGGAAAGGTTGCTATCGTGGGCCAACCAACAGGATGCTTAACAAAGCTTCAGTCAACTTTTTCCACCATCAAATTTTTCATGAAGCATTTTAATTTTGCTTGTTGCTGCTGCTGATGTTATTCTCAGTGTCAGTTGGCTTGACCTTCAGTGGTTGATGTAAGAAAATCTTTTTTCGGATGCCATATGCTTTATATTAAATAAAATATTCTTTTACCATCTGTTTGACTGGTGTCCATGAATTGTAATGTAGCAAAATACAGGCCTGCTGTAAATGCTACCACATGAATGAAATAGTTTTGAGAAATATATCCCTTACCCTATGAGGTAGAGATAGCAGTTTAAACTTTTAAGGGTGAGATGTGAAATGTTATAAACATAAAAGTAGGATAGAAATGGATAATTTCTAATCATGAATACAATAAAGAGGCTACTTTTCAATGTCACAGCAAAAGAGGTAATGGAAATAGGATTAACAACGAGGAGTCCTTGTGGCACCTTAGAGACTAACAAATTTATTTGGACATAAGCTTTCATGGGCTAGAATGAAGTGGGTTCTAGCCCATGAAAGCTTATGCCCAATATATTTGTTAGTCTCTAAGGTGCCACAAGGACTCCTCGTTGTTTTTGCTGATACAGACTAACACAGCTACCACTCTGGAAATAGGATTGGGTAAGTAGTTTGGAGTTGCCAAATCTACTAGAAAGTTGTTGGCTGACATCACATAGCTCAACTGATATTAGTAGAACTATGCTGATATGTAAAAAGCAACAGAGAGTCCTGTGGCACCTTTAAATCTAACAAATGTATTGGAGCATAAGCTTTCATGGGTGAATGCCCACTTCGTCCGATGAAGTGGGCATTCACCCATGAAAGCTTATGCTCCAATACATCTGTTAGTCTTAAAGGTGCCACAGGACTCTCTGTTGCTTTTTACAGATCCAGACTAACACGGCTACCCCTCTGATATGCTGATATGCACCAGTTGAGGATTTGGCCCTGAATGTCCAAGCTCAAAAAAAGATGTGGTACCTAAAGCCCCAGTTCAGTAAGGTGCTTAAATTTAAGCACATGAGTAGTCCCAGTGACTTACATGCTTAAATTTACGTACATGCTTAAGTATCTTAAGTATCTAAAGGATAGAGAAAAATCTTTGTCCTTTGCAATGTAATGTGGTAGGTGTTTAGCTGAGTACAATACTCTCCAACACTTTAGGATAGGGTGCAAGAAATACCTTGTCTTGTTGCAAATGGAAGGGGAATTTAGGCAGAGCAAATTAACTAGCCGGTTTGCAATATGATTGAGATATTAGGGTTAACATTCTTATGCCTATGAAAGTTGCGGTGGGAGATTGAGATTTGTTTTTTAATTTGAATAAACATTCACAGAAAATTTTCTTCACTTCCCATGTTCTTAATCCGTTTACCTCTTACACAAGTGCAGTTTCCATTCACATCTATAATTGATGCTAATACAAGCCAAGATGATATTTTTGATGTTGCCAAAAGAAGAAGAAAATTGAATTTGGGTTTAAGACTTGGTATCCATACAAAATTGTTTGCCTCCTCCAATAGCTATAATTCTATAGGATGCGTAAAAAGATCTATAGAAAAGGTCTTGTATGCAATGTAATTCTATAGGTTTTAGAGTAATTTTTATAACCCTATTACATTTCTATTGGTTTCATGCATATTCAGTTCTACTGGACTTTTCCAAAGAGATTAGAGCTTTGTTTTTAGGTCCCAATTCAGCAAAACGCATGCATAAGACCTCTTGACTTCTTTGCTGAATTGGTTCAGTAATGATACCTGGTTCAGTAGCTCTCAAAGCACTTTACAAAGGAGCTTAGTATTATCCCCATTTTACAAATGGGGAAACTGAGGCATAGGGCGGTTGAGTGACTTGCCCAAGGTCACTGAGCAAGTCAGTGATGAAGCTGGAAAGATCAACCAAGGTCCCCTGAGTCCCAGTCCTGTGCTCTATCCACTAGGCCACACTGCCTCCTTTTCTCTTCAGATACATCTTCAAGCACAAATGTATGAGTAGATAAGCGATGAGAACTCTGGGAATTCATAGATTCTAAGGCTTAAAGGGACCCGTGTGATCATCTAGTCTGTCCTCCTACTTTACCTAAGACAAAGATTTCATTTCATTTCACCCAGTTGCCTGACAACTTCTGTGTTCCCAGATCCCTAGATGTAGGTGTAGCCAGAGATCTTGGTTTATTACAGAGGTTGGTTTGAGCAGTAAAATTCAGATCAACACTGTTGAAAACTGCTCAACAACCCTAGACACCCACTCTCCCAGACTTCTGTGCATGCTCAGATCTGGGGTTTGGTTCAGTCGACTATAGACCCAGAGACCCAATATAAAATATGGTTCTGTCTCTGAGTTCAGATTCCAATACTACCCCTGCTCCAAAGTTCCACAATTTTGGTTCAGTCCAACCTGTAATTTTTGTTAGTAACATTCCATGGCTGCAGAGGTGTGATACTGGATAATCCCTTGTCCACAGACTGACATAGCAAGAAACAAAAGCATTCCCTAGCTTCATTCCTTAGAGTGTATTTCACTGAACAGCCACCAGATAATTTTTCCTCCTCTCTGCTCTTAGAGAAATAGACAGTTTGAACTATTCTAGCTATTTGTTGTTGTTATAAATGTAGATCTTTCTTCACACTAGTTGTGTTGCTAGGGAATGTGTGCAGCTTTTGTTGCTTTTGAATTATAGCTGCTAGCACTTATCTTTTCTCCCAGCAAATAGCATTTGTAGCAAGTTCTTTGAAAGCAATGCAGTCATTTGTACTTAAGACAGAATTATGGCAGACGCAGACACAATTATAAGGAAGTCTAGCCCAATGTTTTTTTCTACAGGCATAGAACTCTGCTTACTTGTGTTCATTATTCATTTTTATAAGCACCCTTTTCATACATTTCTGGATGAGAAAGGAACATATATTAACAGCCAGTTATTTTAGCTGCTTATGTACCCCTATCCCCTGTTTCACAGATATTTTATTGCATATTCCAGCCATATGTGTTGGGTTTTCTTTCCAATAGCCAACCTAACAGTGGCATCAATAGTGAGTGGGGGAATATCTTTGTTTTAAAACCTTAGGTCCTGTTTTAAACCAGAGATGATAGGCTGTTGCTTGATGTGGGCGGGTAAGGGCAAGGAATCATCATTGCCTTCATCAACTTATTCTGAATGGGGGAGAGAGAGTGTGTGTTTGTCTGAGAAATTTATTTGAGCCCCATTTTGCCCTTGGAAAAGCGCTTTTCTAGACAGAGAGAAACAGAGAATACTTGTTTCCGTACATTATAACGGATACCAGTCAGTGAAAGGAAAGAACTTTGTGACAATACAACCAAAGTAAAACTGAAGTGTGTTAAGTGGAGGTTTTGCTGGTTTTGTTTTTACTTTCTTGGAGCTTTAGTTTGTTTGAAGTCACTGGAAGCTTCTGCTTCTCAAAGCCAAACTGTTTTCAGAATATCTTGTTGGATGCCATCCCTGTAACCTTGTGATCCATATGTTCTATAGTCAGTATTGTTTGGCTATTTGCCATGCAAAAAGGAGAGCCATTGAGATATGGCATGTCCTTATGCTTTATGGTAGTTAGTCCATCTTGTGGAAATCAGACAATATTATGTAGGAATTTCCACCCCCCCCTTCAACTGATAATGAACGCTAGAAGCCGCACTTTGTATCTGGCCCTTCTGAGGACTTCCAAATATTATCTGAAATATTTTTTTCATGTTATGATTTTACATTGAGCTTTTCAAAGAAACCAATGGGAGAGTTTGGGATCCAAATCCCACTGACTTCCAATGGGAGCTGGGTGCCAACCTACCTTGAGGTTTCTTTGAAAATCACAGCCTAAAGGTCCTTTGTTTTGTAACCATATATAGTTAGAAACAAAGGTATTGTGTCCCATTGGGAACATCTCCTTTCCAATGGTATATATTTCTTATTTCTAGCCATCAAGCACCGTGGACCTTAAACCTGTCACTTGTGCAGGATTCAGTATTGATTGTCCTGCACTACAGCCCAGTGTAATTTTGCAAGGGAAATTCAGCCCTTGGGGGAATGAAGGCAACACTTTTCTGTCAGGTATTGGTTTAAAACAAAACAAAACAAAACAGTGGCTGTGTTGAAGCTGCTTTGAGGCAGGGGATGAGAGAATGTTAGCATCTAGACCTGATGGTGCTGAGGTAGTACATAAAAAACCCAAAGGTGAACATATAGATAGAATACATCCCAGTGAAGACGGACTAATGGGCAGAGTGCAGGTGATGCAGCTGAGGGTACATGATAAATTTATTTTATCACATGGCTCTGCAGTGTAGCTCATAGATATCAGTACTACATGTGAATTTATCTATCCCTCTAACTCTAGAGCTAGGAAGACATGCCTCATTACCCTTTCTCCAACTTGTTGCTAGTCAATATGGCATAGCTTTGCTTTCTAGCAGAATTACCTAAAGCCTTAAATCCAGATTCTCATCTGATGAACATTGGTGCATCTCCACTGAATTCCTTGGAGCTATGCTGGGAGCGAGCCTGCCAGGCCAGATAGGCAGACATGCCCTAGCTTCGCTTGCGCTAGCACACTAAAAAGAGCAGTGTAGGCATTGTGGCTCTGGCAGAGACTCAGGCTAGTTGCCTGAGCTCAGAGCCAGGGGGTTGGGTGGGCTCCAGAGACTGAGCTCCTGGCCAAGCCTCAATGTCCACTCTGCTATTTTTTACTGTGCTTGCTTGAGTAGAGCTGGCGTGAGTCTGTCTGCCTGGGCTGGGAGGTTCACTCCCAGCTGCAGTGTAGACATACCCTTAGGGTACATTTATCTATCTGCATACTCCCTACGGCGGCGTGTAAAGTACACACACTGCGTGCCTCCCGGCACGGGTATAAATAGCAGTGTAAATGGTGAGGCTCTGCTTAGGTGAGTAGAGTACAGACATGGCAGTGCTTTAGGGTATGTACCTGACATGGCTCTCTACTTGCCCAAGCAATGCCTCCCTCGTCTGCATTGCTATTTTCAGCAGTGTGATGTCCCGCTGCCGGAGCCTTTCCCCATCACAAGGAAAAGCTGCAGCAGGAGGGAAAGGGCCGGGGGGAGGCAGCAGGGTAGGCAGGCCTCTCATCTGATTTTAAACCGGACAGTCCTGATTTTTCAAGTTTGTCCCCTATCCGTTAGGGAGACAAAACTGGACATTGCTTTGTCTGCTATTGGATGCTATCGGATGGGGGATGTCATTATGAAGAGTGTGCCACTTCCCCCCCGCTGGCATTACCGTGCGTGCAAGATCATGCTGGCGGGGGCTGGCCGGCACACTCTTCAAAATGGTGCCCTCCATGTTGTGTGACCTTGCATGCACCATAAGTGAGAGGTCCTGACAGCAGGAGAAGGGTCATGCCATTCCCAGAAAAAACAGAACGTCTGGTATTCCCAGAATGTGCGAGTAGCTCCCCGCTGCTGGAGTCTTTCCTCACTGCCTCCCCCTGCCAGAGTCTTTCACTGATGTGTAGCTACAAGCCACCATGTGGACACAGCTTGCTTTTCCCTACAGCTACACTTACACTACATGCCACTCCTAGTGGTGTGCAATATAGACATAGCCTTAGAGTCCTATAGTAGATAAAGCTAGTTCCTTGACTTTAATGCCAGCAGCTATTCCCCCGACACCTGATTCCCTTCCTCCCCACCATTTAGTGAGATGTTTTTGCCGTTTCTGGAACCATATCTTTATGCAAAGATTGCAATTCCCACTTCAGCAAGAATCACTCCAATATAATTTTATATCATTTTATGTCTTGCTCCTACTGTATAATGGCATTTGAAAATGAAACTCGCTTGAAGCCGATGTATAATTCTTTGCACAAGCAGTGAGTGAAAGAAGCCTTATAATTAAAGGTGTTTATGGCTACAAAAAAGCACCAGGTCTTAGTTTCTTCTGTATGAAATAAACTTATCAGTACTGAGGGAGATTTTTGCCGAGTATCTACTGTGTTTGTCACACATGGCATTGCTTAGAATGTGTTGAAAAACTGATAAGAACTACAGGTCAGATCCTCAGCTACTGTAAATTGGTGAAGGCAGTGGAGCTACACTGATTTATACCAGCTGAGGATCATTTCCACAGTGCTTTTGGGATGAATATGAGCACCAGGAGCAGTTTGAGTTCTCCGTGGATGGGTCTACTTTCATGCAGAAGTCCTCTTCTTTTTATTTGTGTTTTTTTCTGGGAGAAATATCTGGGATTGCTTTGGATCTAGACGTCCTCAGCAAGAGGGGCCCTAGTGTTGAAAAGTATTTTTGGTTTTGGTTTTTCACAGGCTGGGTGAAGCCTCATACCAAGGCAATGTCTTCCATGCAGCTATCTCTGCCTCTGCTTCTCAGTAGGGTACCACATAGGAGGCATCTCTTCTTGGATGGTACTGGCTTCCCCTATCCCATTAGCATTCTGTAAGTCTAAAGCTCATTGAAGGACTGTTTCCTAAAGCTTTCTAGAGATGGCCATGAACCAAAGCATCAGATTCAAGTACAACCAAACAATGAATTAGGGATTAGGTGTTTGGTTTTTTTTTTTTTACTTATTCTGAAATATTAATTCTTGGACATTGCTAGAAGCATATAATCTCACTTGATGGATGAATAGTCTGAGCCATGCTAACCAGACTATAAAGCAGTGCTGACAGATCTTGTGATTTTACTGTGATAGGTGGTGTTTTTCTTTAGGCACCAGCTCCGGGAGTCAAGTGAACACATGTGAATCTAAACACTGATTTTAAAAGAAGTATTTCTATCACATCTTATTATATTTAATATTTGTGTAGATCCATCAGAACTTGAGGCTCTTTTTGAACAGGTATCGTGATGGGGGTCAGGCCAGACGGCTACAGGAGAGTGGTCTGCAAGGCAGGGATATTAGGCCCAGGATAAGCAGGTCCCTTTTCCCTTGGTAGCTGAACAGTGGTTACTCTAGGTTAATTAGGACATCTGGAGCCAATCAAGGGCCTGCCAGAACCTGTTAAAAGCCTCCCCTCCAGCCAGATAGGAGCGCATGATAGGAGCTGAGGGAGGAAGGAAGGAAGGTGAGCTACTGGAGAGCTAGGCAGTGCAGTGGCTGACAAGCATTAGGAGAAAAGCCACGCAGGTACAGCAACAAAGGGCGGGAGAATCCCTGCCTAATAGGGCAGATGGCTCTTCCAGGCCCAGAGGTCTGAAGGAAGAGACTCTGCCAGAGGGGAGAGACTGAACTGGGTGTCTGGTCTGTTGCCACCACACCCAGAGGGGCTACCAGAGACAAGAGGTTCCCCTCTCCCCCCCTCTGCCAGGGAGGCTGAGAGGAACCCTGCTCGGACAGGGTGTGGACAGTAAACCCAGGGGCATGGGGAAAATTCTGAGTGAAAAAAGGAATACCCCAGTCTGCCACTAAACAAAAGCACGGGACCCACCAAGGGAGAGAGGAAGCTTTGTCACAGTATCAAGACAAAGTACCTGCTTTGAAGAGCTTACAATGTAAGGCCCCAATTTTGCAAGAGAGAATCCCTGAGCGCAAGCAGATTTATTTGCAGGATCAGGATCTAAATGGATGAAGAAACAAAAGGGGTATCTGAGGCAACAAGAAAGCAGTAGGGATAAATGGTGAAGCTAAGGATGTGACTTGTTAGTTACATTTTTTTTCCTCCTGGCTTCAGTCTGTTGGATATTTCATTTCTGATTTTCAATCCTTTGAAAGTTCATCATTTGAGGGAAAAGCACTTGTTGAAAGAAGAAGGATTTGAAGGATGAGAGACTGGAATGGTATATATGGATCATCCTCTCCTGCAAAAAATTCCCATGTGCATTATCAATAGATTTACCAAGTATAGTATTATTGAAATGACTTCACCCACCACTAGGATGCAACTCATCTGGTGTTTGTGAGTGAAGAGATAAGCAAATATACATAATAATTAAAGGTGTGTGAGGGACCCAGATTCTTTTTTACAGGAAATTCTGCAATTTCAAAAAAAGTTTACCTTTCTGAAAGGGAAAGAAAACAAAAAAAATTCCTATGAAACAAAATTCTGGTCAAGAGAAATGTGATAAAAGAGAAGGGTTTCTTTTGATTTTGACATGTTAATTTTTTATTAATATATTATATAAAATAAAAAATTTTTAACCAAATTACAACCAAAAAGTCTTTTGGAAACAAAATATTGAAATGTTTCAGCATTATCTAAATGCTTTTTTTTTTTTTTTTTTTTCTGGAAATGAAATTTTATCAAAATTGATACATCAACTCATGTTTTGCTTTTGATTAATTCACATTTTCTGATGGAAAAACATTGAGTCAGAACATTTCTGACCAGCTCTAATAATAATGGTGATGGTAAAAGTGAATTAAATCTTTTTGAGCCTCAAATGAGAATTAAATTCAATGTCACTTCAGCTTCTACGCCGGGAATGGAGGATAACTTTAATCCATACTGGTTTCCCTCCCATACTAAACACTGAGAAAAATTTCCTAGCAGTGAGGCCTGTTAGAATATGAAATAGATGCCCCATTGCTGGATTCATTTGAAAATTAGGCCTTGTCTAAATTTGGGATTAGCCCTGATTCAGCCATTGGCAGCTGCACCAGTGTGAATTCCAAGTGTAGAACAGGCAAATCCTGATAAGTGCCTGTGACGTTTACCCCAGTTTTTAGCCAGGGTAAGCTCAACCACTGAAAATTGTGGCTTCACTGTGTTCACTTGTGGTTTGCACCAACACATGTCCACTGACTGCTGAAGCCAAGAGAAGACCTTAGCTTGAGCAATGCATTCCACAATTCAAGGTAGGGAACAATCCTGCACTGGGGGAAGGATTAACAAGATGATCAAACAAAGCGACACACTTCCACTGCCAATTAGTGTGGTTTTTTGCAAATGCTGACAAAAGCAGCTTTATCACTGGTAGTTAGGAGAAACATTATAATTTATGTGAGTATCCTGAACATCATGAAGGTTGTGAACTATGTAAGGTGCCCAAAAAATTAAAAACAAAGAGGGAAGATTAGTAATGGTCAAAGTGGATGAAAGAGCAATAAATTCCGAGGGAAAAAAAAATCTTAATACCAAGAGACTTACAATGTATAAAGACTAATAGATGACAAAGGCAATTTAGTACAGATAAATGAAGAAAAATGGAGATGTCAATGACTTCATCACAAGTCTGTGTGGCATTTGAATGCGAGAAATAAAAGGAGCAAAAGAGTCAACAAGACAAGTCAGTGATTTTCATTACTGAGTGATATGGAATAGAAAAACAAAAGATAGATCTCCATCCCCAGAATAAGGACAATTTTGATTAGTTTCAAACAGATACAGCTTTAGGTGCTTCATGAAATATGAAGAATGCAAGAGCCAAAAGGCAACTAATCTTACAAAGGGGTGGGTGGGAGGGAAACCCACAGCAAAGACATGTGAAATGTGAGGGATGTGAATATTAATGTACATAAATCTAGATGAAATATACTCACATGTTTACTAAAATAAAACAAGCAAGATCAATATCAATAAATAGCCATGGTTAAAATAGATTGAGATGTAGCCTAGATATAAAATCTTCTTGCTTCTTCATGAAGATGATGCTGATCATGAATAAACCTAATGTTTTTCACTCACTTAAATCAATACAATGTGAGAGTAGAATTTGGCAAGAGTCCATTAAAATTAGATCAGGTAATTCCAAACAGAGTGTTGATATGCATTTATTTTTTTCAGGGCCATCATCTCTAATGAAATCTGCCTTTCAAACACTTGTCTACAAGCTACGGAATCTTCCAAAGCACCGACTGTGCTTATAATAACTGACTTCAATAGAAGCAGTTAGGGCAAAGCAGAATGCTTTTGAAAATCCCACCCTGAATGTCAGTGATTTAGCAATGTATATCCATGTTCTATATCATGTTGAACCATTGACAATCCATGCTCAGAGGCACTGGATGGATAGGCATCTTAACGTAAGGTCCATGACCCTGTAACTGACGCATATTTTCCCTTCTCAGATAACTCCTTCAAATTTACTACATGAATTTTATCTTCTCACTTTCTTGATTCCAGTTGTCATGGGCTCACTCACCACACTGGCGCCTCCTGCTGGCCGTTTTGGGAATTAGCTCTGGTCAGTGGGTGTGCCCTCCGGTGGCAGTGGCTCTTACATCCTCTTCTCCGCCTACAGACCCACTGCAGTTCCAGTCTCACTGCCTCTGCTTCGTGACACAGCCCTCTGGCTGTGTCACAATCCCGGTTCCCCCATTCCGGGGGACTCCTTCTGCAACAGTCTTGCTGCTTCTCACAACGGCTTGGCAGTCCATAGCCTGGCCGCTTCTTCAGCGGCGAGTCGGGGAGGTGGGAGACCCAGCCCCGCCCACTACTCTGGGCCCCAGCCCAGGGACCCTGTAAACAACAGCTTCCTGCTGCCCCTCCTTTCTTTCTCCACCAGTCTGTCTCAATTCCCTGGGCCACTTCCCCGCAGCCCCAGCACCTTCAGCTCCTGCCTCTGGCTCCTTCACCCTCTTCCCAGGGCCTTGGGCCTGCAAGTCCCAGCAGCCCAGTTCACAGTGCTAGTCCCGCAGCCCTCTGGGAAGCCAGTCCTTTCCCTTGGGCTTCCTGCAGCAGACCATCTGCTTTGGCCTGCAGCTACCTTTTATATAGGCCGGCTGGGCCCTGATTGGCTGGTCCAGCCACGGCCCTACTTGACTGCAGCCATCGCCCTAATTGGCTGTTTCCTTGCAGCCGTCCAGGCTGGGTTCTAACCCTATCAGGGCCAATGCAGGGTAAACGCATCTCTCAGCTCCATATGAAGACAAATAGTCATCTGCACAGAACAGCCAGTTGAATATTTCCCATCAATTTTTTTTTCAGTGGAAAAATGGCTTTTTTGATTAAATGAGAATTCGCAATAAAATTCTCCTTGAAAAATGTGTGCTTTTTTGTAAAAAAAACCAAAGATAGAAAATGTTTTGGGTTTTGGCCAACATTTTTCTAGTTTTTGACTGAAAATGTTTGGGTTGGGGGTTTGTTTGTTTGTTTTTTAATAAAAAGTTAAAATTTTCCACTAAGGTTTGACAAAAATGAAAAAAAAAAAAAAACAGCAGAAAAGACAAAAACAATTTTCCGACCAGTTTTACTAGATAGCATGTCTACAGATTAATACTATTATTTATTACTTGTCTTCCAGGAGTCCCATCAGGGATCATAGCCCCATTGTTCCAGGCTTTGTACAGACATAAAATGAAAAGACGGTTCCTGCCCTAATTTAAGCAGACAAAATGGGGCGGATACAGGAACCAGATGGGAGGCACACTGGGTAGCAGTGAGACGGTTAAAATTAGTGTAGTAAGCAGCAGTCACAGAAGGATCCAATCTTTCCATTGCTCTCCAGATTGGTTCAGAACAGGATGAACTTCACTATTATGACTAAACTGTCCTTTCCCGTTTTTTATGGACTTGAGGCAAGGCTGCTTCACCTATTTGACTATATTCAAAGCTGCAAAAAAACCCACTCCTCTAAGTACATACAGAAGTACCAGAACATAGTAGAATGGATGTGTTACGGGTTCAGAAGTGTCATCATACTTCGTGACAAGCACATTTTTACCAGCTCATAGGGTATGCCCCTGTGGATAGTTGACAGTGCACTTAATGCACTGTGACAGATTTCTAGGTTCAAACTGGCCTTGCTAAGGCCCACTCTTCCCCCCCTCCCCCTTAATGACTGGAGAAATCACAAAACATGTCTCAATAAAGGGGGGAAAAAAGAAAGCAGAGGAAAAAATTGTTCGCAGGTTGTGACATAGCCAGCGGATTTCTAACTAAACATTACTAACTGAATCAGTTAAACGAAGATAAAAAAATAACTCCTAAGAACCCCACTTTTTCTCTGATACCTCCAACAATAATATTTAGTCTTTATATAGAACTATTCAGCAGTGGATCTCAAAGTCCTGTACAGAGGAGGTCAGCATCATTATCCCTATTTTAAAGATAGAGAAACTGAGGCATAGACGGGTGCCAAACTCACCCAGCAGGCCAAGGGCCACACTGGGAATAGAACCCAGCTCTCCTGAGTTCCAGACCAGTGCTCAATCTACTAGGCCACAAGTAAATTAATCTATAATGATGATTAAGGCTACAATTTATTCACAGGTATTTTTAGCAGAAGTCAGTGACAGGTCATGGGCAAGAAACAAAAAATCACGGCCCATGACCTGTCCATGACTTATAAATAACCCTGATTGAATCTTGGGGAGGAAACCCCAGGGGGGCTGCAGCACCAGCTGCGGGTGGGGGGGAAGCCCGGGGTGTCCATAGCACCGCTATGGGGGCCCTGCTGCCACTCCGGCCATCACGCTGCCGCTTTGGCTGCTGCCGAGGGGTGGGGGGAAGCCCCTGGGGCCCAGCCACTACTCTGGCTGCCCCGGGACCATGGCCAGGAGCCACTGAGCTGCAGCTGATCCACCGCCCCCGGGACTGCTTCTCAGGCGGTCTCCAGGGCCAGCCACACCAGTCGCTGCTTGGGCGTTCCCCGGGGCCGCCAGAGCAGCAGCTGGTGTGGCTGGCTGCGGGGCCGCTCCAACAGTGGCTGGTGTGGCTGTTTCCAGCTGCTTGGGTGACTCTGGGGTCAGCCACACTGGCCACTGCAGAAGTCACGGAGGTCGCAGGAGGTCACGGAATCCATGACTTCCGCAACCTCCGTGACAAGCACAGAGCCCCAATGATGATGAAAAAGAAACTCTGAACCCTAAAATATTCCCACCTCTTAATAATTTCCTGGTGTATCTGGTCTTCTCTGTGTCTTTTTGTATGGCACTGAGAATAATAATAGAGCAACACAAGCAAATACGTACTGGTCCAGTCTCTTGCTTATTTAACTCCCATTATAACCAACAGGAGTTTTGTATGCAGGTTTGAAGGAGGACAGCAAGTCCGGGTGAGCTTAGAGGTCATAAAACAATGTAAATTTATTCAGCATAGTGTAGTTCCAAAGATACCTGAGCTACTGCACTGTGAAAATTAGCTGTTAAATAATCCTCAGTGTTTTATATGTAGCTGGGCAATCTGGTGAGTGCATGCTAGATTGCAGTACAAAGCTTTAGGTTAGAGTTTAAAGACTTTTGTAACGTTACATAGCACTTATATGAAGCACAAGCATATTATGATCTCACAAAGTGCTTTAATAATATGAATTAAGTCTCATAACTCCTACATAAGCAGAGAACTATTACAGATAGGAAAATGCAGTCTCAGAGAGCTGGATTCTGGTCTCATGTCACAGGTAGTGTTCAAGAGTAGTATCTGGAGTGAGGTCAGAATTAGCTTTCCCAAGATTACACAGCAATGCTGTAGAAAAGCCAGGGTTATAAGAGAGATTTCTGAGAAACTGTTGGCTGCTCAAATCACAAAACATACCTCCTTTTTATGATGTATTATGTAAAGCAGATTTCTCTACTGTGTTATGTATATTCCAGCCATATATAGAAAATGTAAGTTCTTTTAGTCTGTACACCTGATGGGGGCAAAAGTCAGTTTTAGACATGGCACTGATATCAGAACATGTTAAATCAGGGGTCGACAACCTCTGGCACGCGATTAATTTTTTAAAATTAACTGCATGAGTTAACTGCAATTAATCGGCAGCCCTAAAGCAAATGCAAGGTCATACGTCTAGGACCAAAAAATGTTGGTTATACCTACAGAATGTGGGACTGGATTCTGGAAAGCAGTGACTCTGAAAAAAAATTAGGGGTCATTGTTGATTCATATTGAGTTGCTTGTCCACTCAATGCAGTTGCAAAAAAGGCAAATCTCTTTCTGAGAAGTATTAACGGAAGTGTTGTATGTGAGACTTGGTAGGTAATTGTACTGCTCTATTCAGCACTGATGAGGCCTCAGCTGGAGTACCGTGTTTAGTTTTGGGCACCACACTTTAAGAAAGATGTGAACAAATTGGAGAGAGTCCAGAGAAGGGCAACAAAAGTTGTAATAGTTTTGGGAAACCTGACTTATGAGGAAAGGTGAAAAAAACTAGTCATGTTTAATCTTGAGAAAAGAAAACTGAGGAGAGACCTAATAAGTCTTCAGATATGTTAAGTGCTGTTATAAAGAGGACTGTGAGTAATTGTTCTCTGTGTTCACTGAAAGTAGGACAAGGAGTAATAGGCTTAATCTGCAGCAAGAGAGATTTAGATTCAATATTAGGAAAATCTTTCTAACTATAAGGATAGTTAAGTACTGGGACAGGTTACCAAGGGAGGTTGTAGAATCCCCATCACTGGTGGTTTTTAAGAGCAGCGTAGACAAACACCTGTCAGGGATGGTCAAAATATACTTGGTCCTAATTCAGTGCAGAGGGATGGACTAAAATGACCTCTCAGGGTCCCTTCCAGCCCTACATTTCTATGGCTATCTGAGTTCCCAGTGCTATGCTGTGGCAAAAGAGCTGATGTGATCCTTGGGCCTGGTCCACACTAACCCCCCACTTCGGACTAAGGTACACAAATTCAGCTACGTTAATAACGTAGCTGAATTCGAAGTACCTTAGTCCAAACTTACCGCGGGTCCAGACGGTGCAGGCAGGCTCCCCCGTCGATGCCGCGTACTCCTCTCGCTGAGCTGGAGTACCGGCGTCGACGGCAAGCACTTCCGGGATCGATCCGGGATCGATTTATCGCGTCTAGACAAGATGCGATAAATCGATCCCAGAAGATCGATCACTTACATCCGGACCCGGAAGTAAGTATAGACGTACCCTTGGATTGTAAACAGGGAAGTCATGAGTAGGAATAGGGAGGTCATTTTACCTGTGTATATAATAATGGAGAAACCTGTACTGGAATGCCACATACAGTTCTGGTGTCCACATTTTAAAAAGGATATTGAAAAATTGGAGAGGCAGAAAAGAGCCACAAATATGATTTGAGCACCGGAAAAAATGCTTTACAGTGAGAAACTTAAAGAGCTCAAACTATTGCATTTATCAAAAAGAAGATTGAGAGGTGACTTGATTATGGTGTATAAGTACCTTCACAGGGAGAAAGCACCAGGCACTAAGGGGCTTGTTAATCTAAAAAAGAACAAATAACTGGAAGCTAAAGCCTGACAAATTCAAATTGGAAATAGGATGCACATTTTAAACATTGAATGTGCTTTACCATTGGAACAAACTACCAAAAGAAGTGATGGTTTCTCCAGCTCTTGATGTCTGTAACTTTGAAATGGATACCTTTCTGGATGGTATGGCTTAGCCAAACCTCATCACCAGAAGGTGAATGAGGCACTAGGCCTGAATCTCCCCTTCTCGGCACCTCATGGAATTTCCATCGGTGCAAAGTTAGGCAAAAATGGTATAGTTCTGATCTGATAATGTTTTACACCCACATTGCGTTGGTGTAAATGGCTTCACAAGATGCAAGGAGGTTGAGATGAGGCCCATTGTTCGCTAACCCTAATTTAAATAGGTGCAGTGTAGCAGCTAAGGGCTTGTCTATACTTACGCGCTGGTTCGGCAGCAGGCAATCAAACTTCTGGGTTCGATTTATCGCGTCTTGTCTGGACGCGATAAATCGAACCCAGAAGTGCTCGCCGTCGACTCCGGTAATCCTGCTCGGCGCGAGTAGTACGCGGAGTCGACGTGGGAGCGTGCCTGCCGCGTCTGGACCGCGGTAAGTTCGAACTAAGGTACGTCGACTTCAGCTACGTTATTCACATAGCTGAAGTTGCATACCTTAATTCGAATTGGGGGGTTAGTGTAGACCAGGCCTAAGTGTTGGCAAACACATGCTTGGGTTGCAAAATATACAAAGTATTCAAGAAATTGGGAAATTAAAGGCTGCTATTTAATGTACTTACAAGCATTAATATAAATTGAGAAGACATGATATCCAGTGCAGCAAGAAAACCAATTCAGCCCTTGCATAAGTGGATGCAATTCTCATTGACTTTCAAGAGAGAAAGGAATCTTATATAAGAAATAAAAAAGACAGCCAACAGTGATGTCTCTGGAGCTGGATTTTGTTTCCTCAGTTGTCAGTCTCTCCTCTCTCACCCTTTGGTTGTCTCTCTTTTCCCACATTTCTTTGCTGTTACTCCTGTTTCCCCTCTCCCTCCTTGTTACTTTTTCCTGCTCTCAACTCTGGTAATCAGCATTTTTCAAATTGGGTACTGATTTTTTTATCTCACACTATCTGCCGAGGAGCAAAAGTATCACAACAGAGGAGAGACAGGTGAGAAGCGGAAAGACTGCAAATCTTTCCTCACTGTAAGTGGAGTCTTGCAATGCTCTTGGCAAGAGATGCCAGGGGTTGAGTTTACAAGATGGTTCAGCAGAATTGGTGTGGGGACCATATGTATCCTGTACCTTATTAGCATGATGCCTCATAGCAAATGATACATGCTGCTGGCTGAATGGCATTTCAGACAGTATGGAGTTGTTATCTTGATAGAAGCGCTGCTTAATTAAAGAAAAACATTCTTTCAGACATTTTCAGGGGAAAACCTGATTTTTTACAAGCATTAATTCATTAGGAAAAACTTTGTCAACTAAGTAGCCAGATAATCATAGTTTTAGCTCTAAATACGAATAGCACATGTGTATGTGTCCATCTGACTGCCTAACAGCTGCAGTCCACTAGGGAAAATGGGAAGGGAAAACAGAACAGTGATTTTGTTTGTCTGAACAGATGAGAATAATTTATGTGCACATGCTATTTATAGAAAGGCTTCAGCAAACTAATTAATTGTTTATAAGAAGAACTTTAAAGTGCATAACCTGAGACTTGACATTTTATATAATAATTATAATTAGAGATGAGCTGGAATCAAAATGCAGGGTCTGAACACTGATACATTTGGGAAAAGTTTGGATCCTGATCCAGATCTCGTCTTTTCAGCTTTCTCCAATCTTTAGGATAGGCTGAAAGGAAATCCTGGATTGGAACTCATCCTCCTGTACTTTGGGAAAGTGGAGATCTTGATTCAAACTTTGTGACTTGGGCCCATTTCTAATGATCTCTTTGCATACTCTAGGTAGCATGATCAACTAGAATTATTTTGCCTTTATTGGTGCACACATATTTGTTTTTTGGACAAAATGTCTCAAAGACAAACATGGTCCACTCCTGAATTAAAATGGTTTAAAGCCAGCACTGAAGTTTAGAAGGTAACTGTAGGAGTTCGTTTCAAATAAGAAAGAATTGACAATATCTCCCCATTTCGTGGCATTTGAAAACTAACTCCCAAAATACATGGGTGCCAAACTACTAAATTATTCCAAAACTAGCCCAGTCTGGGTGAAGTTTTTCTGAGAATTATATTACAGTGCTGGCAAAGTAGGTTTTCCAGGTTTGAAGAATACAGGAAAACATGGTAGTGCTCAGCGTGGAAAGGAAGCAGAGGTATGAGAATTAATTTATTATATTTAGATCAATTATTGGGCTTCTCCACACTCCCTGGGCAGAGAGGTACCTGAACATTTTGAAATTTGCACCAACTCTGCACCACCAATGTATTCTGAGAACAACAAATATTTGCTATTTTAGAAAATGTACAATAGTAATCTAGTGATGACAAAAAAACCCTCCAGAAACCAAAATCCTCATTGGAAATGTTCACTTTAGCTCAGAGGTGAAAGTAAGCTGGTCCGGTACGGTACGGCGTACCGGCAAGAGCCGGTACACAGCTGACCATTGGCAGGGGGCAGCTTCCCCAGGCCGACAATTTAAAAGGGTCCTGGGCTCCCGGCAGAGGCCAGAGCCCCTGGCCCTTTAAATCACCGCCAGAGCCCCGGGGCTCCTGGCCGCTGCTGCTGCTGCTACCATGGGGCTTTGGTGGTGATTTAAAGGGCCCAGGGCTCTCGGCCACCACTACTGCAGCCGGAGCTCTGGGCTCTTTAAATCGCCGCTGCAGCCCCGGGGTAGCGGTGGCGGTTGGGAGACCTTGGGTTCCAGTGCTGATTTAAAGGGCCCAGGGATTTAAATGCCATGCCCCTCCCACCTGAGGCCCCGCCCCTTCCGCCAGAGCCCCCCACCCTTTCTCAGGACCCCGGCCCTGCGTACCAGTAAGTCCTTTAAGTTACTTTCACCTCTGGTTTAGCTCAGTGTATCTCAGTTTATATGGGATTATTCTATGCAGTAGAATATATGCATACAAAGGAGGACAGCATCCAGTCTACATTGGTTCTTTTAGTTAGCGAGTATGTGCTTGCATGATCCTGAATTTCAAATAAGAGCGACTTTTTCCACGTAGACATACTGAAGTTAACTGCTCAGGTACAGACAGCTGTATCTGCACATTTTATAAGGTATTTGGGAAGAGTGTGGAAGCTCTTTGGTATCAGTGAGCAACACCTGACTAGTTTCATAGCATAGAGCAGAAAAACTGCTGGAGAAGTGTCTCCTTAAGCTACCACTTCCATTTCTGCAGCTATCACTGTTGTCAAGTAATGAGAGAAGGATGAGTCATGGCTATAACGAAGTTTAGTCCCATCTATACAGGTGAGGCTAAACTGATAAAGCTGCTGCCAATGCACTACTTGGTTATAACACAACATGGTAACATAAGCAATGTACGTAGGTCCTAAATTGTTGGAGTTTATTGGTTACCTGAGGGTGTCAGAAGAATTCTAGAGATATACAAAAAGGTTCATAGTGACACGCAACACGATGCAAAACTTGCCCGGCTTCCCATTTCATAACAAACTTGAAACTCATTCCAGCACAAACTCAGAACTTTGCAAATGTTTTGATTTCATCTTGGCCTACTCGTGAGTGAAACTGGGCCACTCCTGTTCTCTCAGCTAGGGCTACACAGGCAGGTTGGGTCACACTTAAAGCTAGGTTACGAGGTGAGGCACAGCCCTGAACAATGGACAGTGCGTGAGCGGCAGCAGCCCAGGAGTAGCCCTGAGAGGCATTGTGCCTCAGGCACATCTAAACCTAAAATGTAGATTCACCGATGTCATGGCCAGAAGGGTCTCTTGAGCATGTAATCCCACCTCCTGCATAGCACAGAACCTCACCTATCAAGAGTCGTTCTTAGAATACAGTATTAGCTATTGGCATTGACCATTATCAGAAAGAACACACCTCTCCGATTTGCACCAAGGTGAATCCAATGCACATTCTCTCACATTAGCATTATATTTCAGTCTTTTACATGGTTCCTTGCTAATGGTGCTGTGCCAGCCAGAAACCAAGTTCTCCACTCATCCAAAGTACACTCACAATTTCTGTGGTGGGGTGACATTGAGTCGATGTTGTTTGGTTTTGTTTTACTCTTTTTTTCTTTTCCCTGGACCCAGAAATGTATGTCAGGCAGGATGATGTGTTATAATGTTGGGCCTGCTCCTCCTTTGTCTTGCACCTTGTATTGTCACATATACCTGTGCAAAACTGGTGTATAAATACCATTCTTCTGATATGATAGCACTTCCCACCCATTTTGCATGGGTGCTGTCACAGTGCGAGACTCACTCCTGCGGCACCTCCTGCTTGTCTCTCAGAGAATTAGCTTCCAGCCTCCAGAGCACCCTCTATCGGCCAGTGTCTCGCTACCGCTGGGCCCCCGTGTCCCTCCCGGACCCCGGTGCCCCTTTCCACTGGGGTGCTTCCCCCGGCAGTAACCCCACATTCTCTGGGTCTCCCTCTTCCAGGGGAACCCCCACCCCCTATCCCCAGCTTGCCTCAGTAAATGGCTACTGCCCAGTCCCCATCTAGCCCCCGTTCACTGGGGCAGACTGCAGTATATAAGCCACTCATCACAGGCAAGGGGGGTTTGGACCTGCTGCCTCTGCCTATCCGTGGGCTGCCCCCTGCAACCCCAGTACCTATTCGGCCTTACTCTAGGCCTGCAGCCTGGGGGGTTTCCAGGCTGGAGCTCCCCAGGTCTTCCCCCAGCCCTGCTCCTCCTCAGGTATGCTCCCCAGCAGCCAGGCCCCTCCCTCTCAAAGGCGAGAGAGAGAGTGTCTGTCTGCTCCTAGCCCACTGCCCTCTTATAGGGGCCAGCTGGGCCCTGATTGGGGCGTGGCCCCCAGCTGTGCCTGCTTCCCCAATCAGCCTGGGCTGCTTGCCTCCAGCCACAGCCCTCTCCTGGGCTGTTTTTAACCCCTCCGGGCAGGAGTGGGGTGACCACCCTGCTACAGGTGCAAATGGCTCCAGAGAGTGCAAGATGGTAGAGAATCAGATTCATGGTCTTCGGGTTCCTTTCTGAGGAGGTGCTAAGCGGTAGGAGGCTGCAGTCAGATAGACTGCTCCCAGCAGTGCTGAAGGTGTGCACACTGTGCATGATAAAGGCAAAGGGCTGAGATAAAGTACTGTAATTTTTTCTTTTCATGTTTGTCACAAGCAACTTTTCATCTCTCAGTAGAGACTTCTCTAGACCTTTTGATGTGTTCTGTGGAAGTATTCGTCCACTACAATGTATGCTGCTTAAATGATTTCTATCTTGTTTAATGTCAGCCCAGGCTGCACTTGTAAGCCATTACTCACATTAACAATGTTACTGCTGCTAATGCTGTGCTGTTCAAGGAACTACTCCTCCTCATTCTTGTCTTCTTCAGTGAACCTGACTTCTCTGCACGGCTCTCCAATAAGGATGGCACACGAAATCTCTTGTTTATCCAATGATCTGTATATCAATGAGAGGTGAGAATTTGACCCTATTATGCTATGCAAATTTAGATACTCCTAAAGTGCATCAGAATGCAGCTGCCTATCACATAGCTACCGCCCTAATTTTTTTTCATCTTCATTACTTTTCATTATGCAGCTAACTTATTCACACATATATGCAGCATTGCATAGTTTATGGGCCTAGTGGAAAAATATATTGTGCATATATAGGATGCGATTTTTTTCTCAGTGGGTCATAGTTAGTTCAAGTCAAAATTACGTTTCATCAGAATACTCAAAGGCACTTCTGAATGAAAGATATGTATTTCCATATGAAACCTCAATGTTATACACCCAACTATTTCATCTTTAGAGCCAGCAAAAAAGAAGTTGGAAGGATTTTTTTAAGTGGCAATTTTTTTAAATTCTTTTCTTACCAAAACTTTCCAAAATACTCATCTTCAGGCAGAGACCAAGCCTAACATATTGGTGCCTGAAAGGTGAAAATGTCACCAAGTTATGAGCTGCTGAAAACCGGTGGTTATAATGGGAAGTATTTTGCAAATTGTTCTATAGTTGTCACTGCTTCTGCTGCTAATGCTAACATATACCCAAGTATCTTTTAAAAATACACTAAATGAGTGAAATGCACTCATTTGCAGAAGGCCTATGCATGGAGGTGAACTTCACCCCATCTGTTTTCTACAAACTCTTGTACTATTGAAAAATGTGTTGCGGGATATGAGAACTTTTCCCTGATTCCATAGCTTTTAAAGTAGGGAAAGGACATAGCACTGATGGGCAAGTTTGAAAGGTTAGACGAGATCTCCAAATTCAAAAAATCCTCAGGACTATCTGAACATAGTCTGCAGAATTTGACTGGTAGTCTGGGGAGAATATCTTTCTTGTGAGACTTCCTTTCCCAGTTGAAAATAACATGAGAGCAACTGTTCTTGTATTTCAGAGTGGTAGCCGTGTTAGTCTGTATCAGCAAAAACAACAAGGAGTACTTGTGGCATCTTAGAGACTAACAAATTTATTTGGGCATAAGCTTTCGTGGGCTAAAATCCACTTCATCAGATGCATGGAGTGGAAAATACAGTAGAAAGATATATGTACAGGGTACATGAAAAGATGGGGGTTGCCTTACCAATTCTAACGAGACAATTCAATTAAAGTGGGATATTATCAACAGGAGGAAAACTCACTTTTGTAGTGGTAATCAGGGTGCCCATTTCAAACAGTTGAAAAGAAGGTGTAAGTAACAGTAGGGGGAAATTAACATGGGGAAATTAGTTTTTGTAATGACTCATCCACTCCCAGTCTTTATTCAGACCTAATTTGATGGTGTCTAGTTTGCAAATTAATTCCAGTTCTGCAGTTTCTTCCTACTGTATTTTCCACTCCATGCATCTGATGAAGTGGGTTTTAGACCACGAAAGCTTATGCCCAAATAAATGTGTTAGTCTCTAAGGTGCCACAAGTACTCCTCGTTGTTTGTTCTTATATTATTTGGTCTCTTTCTCTTTGGGTTCTGCTCCCAAATGCAAAGCCTGCAAAAGTAAGAGAAAAACACTTGATGCAACCATTTGAGAACTTCAACCATGTTTGGTTACAAAAGTTAATGTTTGGGGTGGTTTTTATTTCATCTTGAATGGATAGTCGCCCATTTGTACTAAAATGTGATGAATAGAAGTTTATAAACGCAGGGTGAGATCGTATACCTGCCTCTTGCAAATAAAACCAGGCTGGTCTCCTCAAAAGATGTCCACCAGCAACATACCTAAGTCCTTCCTTATCCCGTGTTGTGTTTTGATTTTGAAGGCTTAAATTAATCTAACTTGACTCTCCAAGCAAATATCCAGGGTTTGGCTCATTTTCAATCCCTGTGAGCAGAAACTGCAGGATTCACTTCATGTAACCATTGTGAAAAGAACCCTGCAAGGTTTGTCTAGCTCTCAGTATTTACTGTTTTCAGGGATACCTGAATCTGCTTCAACGCAGCTACCATGTTTCTAATTCTTACCTTTCATCTTCTCAGGAAAATTGCATGCATAAGGTATCGCCTGTAAACCTCAAACACTACCTAATGGCAAAATGCCAGTCATGTTCAGTTTCTTTTAAAATCTACACCGTTGTTAAGTACGCGTTGTATGCTTAAGTGACACAAAGTTGGTCCATTTTCTTAGAGGACCAGCTTAAATGTGCACGGAGCTCTGTAATATGTTTCATTCCAAAAGTTAGAGATGGAGTATGTTCCACGTTATTTTATGAAATATATTGCAAATATATAGCCCCATCCAGCACAGACTGGTTTGGTGGCCAAAAAAAAAAAAAAAAAAGCTGTGAAAAACGTAGATTTGGTTTGAAACCAAACTGATCCCCCCACACACACACACTCCCAAACAAAAAACTGAAAAATGTCAGTCAGGTCAAAGGAAACACTTTGAACATCATTTCGAATCGACCTGGCTAGTTTTGAAACAACATTTAGAAATGAAACTGTTTATTTCTAAACAGTGTTACAGCTGTTCTTTTTGAAAATGTTGAACCATTTTGACTTTAAAAAAAAAAAAGATTTTTTTTTTTTAAATTCAGTGGAAACCAGTAATTGAATTTGACCTGAATTCACAAACAGTTTGTCAGCCCAAAACTGCAGTTTTGGGGCAAATTTGCTATTCGACCAAAAACTTTTGTCCCGCTTCCCTGCTCACATACTTTAAGAGTGTGTAGAGTCCCTGCAGGTTGGGGTCTCTCTGAGTTTATTTTCCCATATAGGTTACATAGCAGGACAATCCCCTCTCATTACTGTTGCCTCCGGGACATTTAAAACATGAGGAAATGGCTCACTAATCTAAAGATATTTTGCCACTTTACTTCAAATAAATTATTCTGGCGTGAGGAAAAATAAAGAAAGAAATCAGAGAACAATATCCCTCTACCACTGGGAACAATATGCCAAGATGATCTGTCAAAACTCATATAGCCTCAGAACCCTTCCACCTCTTTTCTTTAGACGATTATTCCCCCCGCACCTCTCCTCCACACACACTTTACTTTCTACTTCCAATTTATTTTTTAAGTTCGGTCAGATAACTTACCTACCTGACCTGAGGAATTTTATGTTTATCCTATAGTGAAAATGGCATGCTTTATAGGGTTCCGGTAATACCTTGCAGGTTTGAGAATGTACATACATATTGTAATAAAAGTTTAACTAGACTTACAATTTTTAAATATCTTTGGTGCGAAGTCCTGCTCGAAGCCTCTTTCAGTTGGCACAGCTCTCGATTAATTTGGATTTCATTGAGAAATAATGGACCAGAACTGTATTAGTTACAGCTGTAGGCACTGCTATAGGAAACATGTGAGATATATTAAATTCTGTTTCTGAGCTTTGCTTTCCTACATCAGTGAAGACCAGTGTGGACTCTATTATGACAGCTTATGCTTTTGGCACAAGAATCTTTTTTTTTTTGTTAAACATTAGAGATAGCAATCTTTCTTTGTATGAGTCGTGCTTTATGGTAGTGTATGCAGGAGTGAGAAGAAAATAGCTTATGGGCAGAATTTATTTTTTGGAACCTGTTCAGAAATATGGAAAACTTTGAATAGCAGAGAAAAAGAAATGGATTATTTAGCAGAGTGTAATTCTCCTTTCTGAGATGGGGTCAGGAGACATGTGGGAATCTGGGTTTCTCTAGAGTGTAATGAAAAGAGGATTGACAACTCAAATAGGGCTTGCTTTTTTTTTTTTTTTTTTTTTTACTGTTGAATAACACATTAATGAAAAACCTACCAGCAAAAACAAAACAAAGGTTCACGATTCTATTGAAGATTTTTATAACAGTCAGAAAAAAATTGAAAAAAAAATTGATCAAGCTACAAAATTAAAGTCCCGTGGTTGCAGTTAAAATATTAATAGTTATCATTTGAAAATAATTAGGATTGCAGGCACTACAGTTTAAAATTTATTTTTTATTTGAAATGAAATGTCAATATTTTACTGGCAACTGCTGTAATGAATGTTGCAAAACTCTCCCTCAACCCCCTTTTTTTGTGTAGTCAGAACTGGTTGGACTGCTTTTTTGACTGAAATTTTTCATTCTTGATATCTAGCAACATTATTTTTAAAGACTATTTGAACAAAATGTTTTCAACCATTTGTGAGTTATAGGAAAATTGAGGGAAAAACAGAAAAGAAAAAAACCCGAAACAGTCAATAATCCTACCACATTCCCCCCATTATAATCCTAGTCTAGCTGCACTTTTAAAAATAGAGCTACAGCAGAAATGCTGAAATTTGAACTATGGCAAGAATATCGTTCTCACTGAGGACTAGTGTCTTTGCTATAGGGCGAGGAGTGGGAAACGGGATGAGAAGAGTTGAAAAATGTAATAAACTATAGAAGAATCACTTCTGCACATGCTCAGTGGGCATTTGCTGAAAGCCTAATGAATCTCTGTCCATCTTGTGACCTGTGTCTAATCCCTGTCCATCTTTTGATGTGTGTCATCTTGGTTTGACTGGTGGGCTCAGGCAAGGAGAAGGGATTGCTGAAAGAGCATTTTAAATAAGGAATGTTTTAAGGAGTCTCCATCTACACGCCAACTGTAATTAAATCAGCCAAGGACTCAACTGTGACTTTATCACCTGATCCTGGTTAAAGGAGTAGACAGAACTGTACAAACCAGTAGACATGCTGGTTAAAGGAGTAGACAGAACTTCATGGTGTCCCCCTACTTCAGATAAAACCATAGACTGCTGTGATAACAAAGTGAAAAATCATTTATTGCATCAACACTACAAGGGAATTAATATAGACCACGGAGTAAAATTTTCAAAAGTGTCGAAGTGATTTAGAAGCTTAAATCCCATTTTCAAAAAGTGGCTTAGGCACTTAGGAGCCTAATCCCCACTGGCTTTCAATGAGATGTAGCCTTCCAAGTTCATGGCAGCCATATTTTCAAAGGTACTTACGTGCCTAAAGATGCAGATAGCACTTTGTGGGATTTCCTAAGCAGGTTAGGTGCCTAACAGAGCTCAGTGAATAATTCATATTTTTCAGTTTGGAGGTCAAACAAAAAAATAAAAAAAATAATAATAATAATGAAAAAATTGGTTTTGTTTGAATGGAAACTGAATTTTTCTTTTTTTGCCAAAATGAGTCACACCCAAAATTTCATTTTGGGTCAGGTTTTTTTCATTGTTTTGTTTCAGGTCATTTTTTGGTGGATTTCACTTTTTAATTAGCTAAATTTCAAACCAAAAAGCCATTTAAAACTAAAAAATCAAAAAGTTTCATTTCAAAACAGTCAAAATGAGATGTTTCAAAACCAAGTCCAAGTCCAAACATTTTGTTTCAAAATGGCCAAAACAAACGGTTTCGATTTTGTTGAATTTTTAGTTCCAGTTTTCTTTGGCTGAAACGATTTACCAATTTTTGACTTGAATTCACGAATAGTTTCGGTGACTTGAAAAATGCATTTTCCAGCAAATTACTGTTAGATGGAATTTAGACTCCTAAGGGCTTAAATCCCTTTTCAAAATGAGATTTAGGTTATTAAATCAGTTAGACTTACAATGCTGAGCACAGCAATGCCTAAACCCCTTTAAAAATCTGGATCTTTGTCATTACGGTGCTTTTCAAAATTTTATCCCATATTTAATTGTGAGTGGGACAAAATCCAGGACAAATCCACAAAGTTAGTTGAAAGGTCTCCATGTTTTGGAGGAGAAGTGGTGGCTTTTAAGCCTTTTTGGCTACCATTCTGTGTCATTTATCAATTAGACACACTTTACTGAGCCACAGGACAAATGTAAATGGGAGAGCATCTTTCTAGTTACACACAGCGGCCGTTTGTTAGCAAACTGTCTGTTAACTTTTCTACAGCAATAGCTGCATGGATGGAAAGCTCTGCTGAGTTCACAATTGCCAATACCAAAGGCAATGGTGTATGAAAAAACACCAAAGTCCTCGGACACAGTGTGAAGCATGAATGCAAAAATCACTAACTACTCTATAGTTTAATTTTTTTTTAAAGGTGCATTTATTAGCCTGCACATTCTTGGCAAGACCAGCACGTGCCTGACAGAGAAAGGTCAGAGTTATGCAGCCTTACAAGAGTCCAGATTACACAGTGAAGGATAAAATGGGACATCTGTGCTAGGGCCGAGAAGCTGCTGGTTCAATTATGGAGGGTGTCCAAAGAGCGTCTGACTATGACTATACCAGTGTCACAGGCAGATTGGTTTCCAAGTTAATTCTTTCTGTATTGTAACATCTATATTGATAACCAGATTCCAAAGTTTTATACCTTGTCAAGGCATCATCAGCCCCATCCCGTAAAAGGCAAAAAGCTCTTTGACTAGAATGGTACAATATTCAGCATCCGGGCCCCTTTTACTTGCATTCATATTGTATCTTTCTGTCTTAGGTTCTCATATGACCCCCATTAATATAGCACCTGAGTGCCTCACCATCTTTTAAGGTGGTTGTCACAGTTCAGAACACTTGCACCTGTACTTCCCCCTCATGGTCCAGCAAGAGCACACAATTTCAGTCTTCCAACTCTCCAGCCATCACCTCCCTTGGGAGGAGACCTGGTGGCTCTCCCTCCTGGCTGATGTATTTCCAGGCTGCACAGTTTCCTGCCTACACTGTGAATTCGCCAGCTAAGTCAGACTGCCTCAGCAGGCCTGCATTGCCTTCCTTCCTCAGAGGCAGTGAATAGTATAATTTCCACAGTTAAGTTACCACACAGCTCTTTCTAAGCAAGCACATTTATTGTTAAAGTGAAAGCATTACAGAGAAAACATGTATGCATGCTAATAAGTTTATCAGAAATGACTCCCCCATCTCCACAAAGGCCCTGGTTGGTGTCAGTCCTTCCAACCCTTCCCTAAGGACTGGGGCCCTCCCCTTGGACCGAAGGTTCTGTCCATTTGCTGGATCAGAACAAAGACCCCGAGTTAGTTTAAACTCAGGCTATTTATCCAAAAATCCTTCCTTTGTCTATTGGTCTCTAGAGAATCCAGTTTGAAGCAGAATGTGGGAGCTTCTCCAGGTGGTGGTACCTCTTGGGAGGTGTTACAACCTGAGTGAATTTGCCTAAGCACCACAGCCATCACTGTTCTTAGTTCCTGGAGGGCTGAGGTCACCCTCCCCCATTAGATTACATGCAATCCCTGGCCTACAGTGATACATACATTTAATACTGTAAGATCTCCCAAAGATATTGTGGCAAATTGCTATCTCTGTCACAGCAGTGATCTTTACAACACTACTGTGAGGTAGAACAATGCTATTACCCCCATTTTACAGATGTGGAACTGAGGCCCAGAGAGACCAAGCACCAGATTTCCCAAGGTATTTAGGTTCCTAAGGATGCAGATAGGCACCCAGTGGAATTTTAAAAAGCACTTATAAGCCTAACTCCCACGGAAATCATCTTTGAAAATCTGGACCTGAGTGACTTGCCCAAGATCACAAATGAAGTCTGGGGAAGAATGAGGAATTGAACACAGGTCTCCTGAGTTCCAAGCTATCCCCTAACCACTGGATCATCCTTCCTTTCTCACCAGCTATCATCATACATATTCACATTTCTGTAATTCATGTAATCCCACAGAGTGTCTTTTACTCTTTCCTCCCTAGGTATAAGAGGTGACAAATACATGTGTCCCCTTATATTAACAACACCGTTAACACTAATGCACTCCAGCCAGTTTGCAGTTTTCAAATTTGTCTCGAAAATACTGACAATAATACTGACAATATATTTACAGTCTCACTTTTTGCATGTCACTTGCTAAATATAAATTACTAACAGCAGCAGGAATGTTATGCTTATGTATAATCCATCGCTTAGGATCATAACTGTCCATAATTTTCCTGAAATGAGGGCCCATATTCACAGTTGTATATTTTACTGTACCTTTAAAAAACAAGGTGTGGGGGGCAATTTTAAATTCGTATTAAAATGAAAAAATATTCACATTGGCCCCTGATGCTAAAGCACTTTAAGCATGTGATTAGTGCAATTTATGTCAATAGGATTCCTCAATTGCTTAAAGATAGTTATGTGCCTGGCTGAATCTGAGTAATTTTGAACAGTTAGAATTTCCCTAGTTGGAATTTAATCCCCAATGCAGAAACTCCACACAAGGCCCCCATGCACCACTCAAGTCCTGTATTATGCACTTAAATGGAATCCTTTGCATTGGGGTGGTCTGAAGCACTCCCTCCCCTCTAGGCCTGAGATGCTGGAATGGAAGCTGATCATCCACAAGGCAATGAGATAGCCACTTCCATTTGTCCATGGAATTGGGCTACTATTTAAAATGAGGATCCCTGTCCTCTACAGGATAATGCTTGCTGTGACTCTTGGGATGGTGTTGGGAAGTCTTCAGGGGCTACTTGCACCTGGCCTGGCCTCTTCCCCTCTCACCTTTATTTGTTTGTTCCTCCACAAGGGGGAAGTTGACCTTGATGGCTGAGCTGACCTTCCAGTGACTCAAGGGGAGCAGTGGCAAGCCCTTGTACACAGGCTCACATGGCCCTTCCTTATTCATTATGTCTAGCAGTGGGATCTTTGCTAACTTTTATGTGGAATTCTTCAGGGAAAGGGCTGCAGAGTCAAACCTTTCATGTCCTACCTACATTAAGCATGCATATATATATATATATATGTATATATATATATCTTTCATTACTTTCTCCTAATCATGATTGCAATTTATATCTATAATCTGGGGAGATTATTACAATTGTATTGCAATCCTTTATCTGTGTTATCCAATCTTATCCTTTTGATGAACTATGTAGTATTAGCTACCTCTCCTCTAATTACATCTGCCTGATTCTTCAGCAAATCTTTTAAGGCTGCATTAATCAACCGAATTCAGAAAGGAGAGCACCTAAGGTATTTCATACACACTCTCAGTTTGGATTTAAATTGTGCTCTCCGAAATGAAAGGCAATTTCCCAAAGATTTTTTTAACTTAACATCAGAGCCTCACAAGTATATTTTATTTTGATAGACCTCAAAAAGAAGAACACTTTTTATTGCCAGTACTTTCTGCTTTCAGATGCGTTCTGTTTACCCCACTAAGACAGAAGAGAATCAGTACTCTATCAAACAGCATTTAAAGGAGCTTTCAATAGCCACCTGGGAACAATAAACAAGCTACAAGCTTGCTACAAAAAAGTATATTTTATATCTCCATAAAGAAAAAATCTTTCCTACTCATAGTTTTGAGTGTTGCAATACTTAAAGCTGACTTTTGTCAAGTTAGACACTCTGCTTGTGAGAAGGAAGTTATTATTTTACTCTAGGAGAGACTATAGTATAGAACTTCATTTTATAGCATGCCAATAGATCTGCAAAATGATTGCAACAAAACCTGACATGATGAGAAATTTGCCTGGCTCTGGATTTTGTTACAAACTCAGAACTCAGGCCAGGATCATCCAAATGTCTCCTAACATTCACAAAATTTTCAAGTTAAATTGTACCCAGATTTAAGTGACTCTGAGGGAAAACCTGGGCTGATTTATGTTGTTTTATATCAAATATTCTGTGAAATTTGTGACTTCATCTGGTTTTGTTATGAAACCAGATGGAAATTTTGATTGAAGCCAAAATGAATCTCAAAGTACAATTCAAAGTTTAAATAAAAATTGGAGGCTGCATACTGTAACAAATAAAGGGCTATAAAAGCATAGGAATAAAGGAATTGCCATACTGTATCCAACATCTAGTTCAGTACCCTGTCTCTGAGAGTGGCTAGTAGCAGCTGCTTCAAAGGAAGAAACCCTGTAACAGGCAATGATGCTATAAACTGCATTATGGAAAGTTTGCTTGTAATCCCAAACTCTTACAGGTTGTCTTCTGCCCCACATCTTGGATACTACTTTTCTATAAACACATGGCATGGGGACAGATTGCAGGATATTTGGCTTAAAACATACACACAGTGTCAAATTCTGCTTCCATTTAAAACAGGATCAGTCTGAACAGAATTTGCCCCCACTATCTTTATCGCTTAAACGTCAGGAAAAACTATCTGTAGCAACCTTCTATATAACTTCTTCTAGCATATTTTATGTAGGGTGAAGGTACTAAAAGTTAACATGATCCACACCAGGGGTCGGCAACCTTTCAGAAGTGGTGTGCCGAGTCTTCATTTATTCACTCTGATTTAAGGTTTCGCGTGCATTAATACATGTTAACGTTTTTAGAAGGTCTCTTTCTACAAGTCTCTAATATATAACTAAACTATTGCTGTATGTAAAGTAAATAAGGTTTTTAAAATGTTTAAGAAGCTTCATTTAAAATTAAATTAAAATGCAGAGCCCCCTGGACCGGTGGCCAGGACCCAGGCAGTGTGAGTGCCACTGGAAATCAGCTCGCGTGCCGCCTTTGGCATGCGTGCCATAGGTTGCCTACCCCGATCCACACATTGGTGCAGGTCAGACATTCCAACCAGTAGAGGGCAGTGGTGACACAGAGGGCCAGATTGGGAGTGGTATAAAGGGGCCTTAGTATAAATGGAAATCTTTTCCACACATACTTAAGTACCCTGTACCATAAATCTTTTTTTATGTGATGATACTTACTCAGATGAGTAGTTCCAGTGGTTTGAAGGGTTTGCAGAATTAATATGATTATTACCAATCTCGCGTTGCACATAACTGAAAAAAACATTTCCATTTAAAAGTAAACCACTATTTTCCCCCCTCAGGTCTAATTCCTACCTCTGTTGTACTAGGGGGGAATTGTGTATAAAAATACAAATGAGTGCTAACATCCTGAGTAATAAAAAAAAAAAAGCAATTGGAAACCTTGACTATATTATTATCAAATTTAGTAGAAAGTGCCAAAGTATAAGGCGGAAAAAATCTTAATTTAAAGGATTTACAGCACCTTGATAACAATGAATAATGGAAGTTGGAATTAAAGGTGTAAGTATTAGGAGGTTAGGATAAATATTTTGAGTTTCTACTTGAGCATTAGGCTGCAAATATTAAACTTGACAGGTGTGGTAGTTATAACCTGACTTATCAGAAACGATGAATTCATGATTCTTTACATTCAAATGATCTACATTAGTGAAGCACTAATTCTTCTGCTTTTTTTAGCACATTTGTGCCATTGGATCTACAAACAGGAGCAACAGAATAGCAAAATCACTCTAAATTAATCCGGCTGGCATCAGTTTCTTTCTCTTCTGCAAAATAGTGTAGCATCTCTTTTCAAAATAACAGAAATTAAAAAGCACAAAACTCTTCTGATTTCCTGTGTTTAGGTGTGTGTTCGCTTGTAAAGTATTTTACTGGACGAGAAGCAAGAGCACCCATCCCATGCTTTCAGCCCCCTGGGAAATCTTTTAAAATGACACTAGTAAATAGAAGTATTGGGAGCATAAGCTTTCATGGGTAAGAACCTCACTTCTTCAGATGCAAGTAATGGAAATTTCCAGAGGCAGGTATAGATCAGTATGGAGATAACGAGGTTAGTTCAATCAGGGAGGGTGAGGTACTCTGCTAGCAGTTGAGGTGTGAACACCAAGGGAGGAGAAACCACTTCTGTAGTTGGATAGCCATTCACAGTCTTTGTTTAATCCTGATCTGATGGTGTCAAATTTGCAAATGAACTGGAGCTCAGCAGTTTCTCTTTGGAGTCTGGTCCTGAAGTTTTTTTGCTGTAAGATGGCTACCTTTACATCTGCTATTGTGTGGCCAGGGAGGTTGAAGTGTTCTCCTACAGGTTTTTGTATATTGCCATTCCTGATATCTGACTTGTGTCCATTTATCCTCTTGCGTAGTGACTGTCCAGTTTGGCCAATGTACATAGCAGAGGGGCATTGCTGGCACATGATGGCATATATAACATTGGTGGACGTGCAGGTGAATGAGCCGGTGATGTTGTAGCTGATCTGGTTAGGTCCTGTGATGGTGTTGCTGGTGTAGATATGTGGGCAGAGTTGGCATTGAGGTTTGTTGCATGGGTTGGTTCCTGAGTTAGAGGGATCATTGTCCAGGATGGGTTGTAGACTGTCTGGTAGCCGAGGGTCCCTTGCCGGTTCTATCTGTGTTCCCTTTATTCCCCTTAAAACCTAAATGTCTTGCTTAAACAACCCTTTCAGCGGACAGGGGGCTGCAGACGGGAGTTTGACAGAGGGAGGCTTACGATGGTTAGGAAGACCTGCAACACCTGTGCCAGCACTGCTTCTGTCTCCTCCACCTGCACCTGTAGCCAGACAGAGCGCCTGAGCATGGATGCTTCTAGCCAGATCCTGGTGTGGTTTTGCAGAGACTGTAACTTGCAATTTCCACTTACTGATATCCAGGCTGGGGGGACCATCCAATGTGAAAGGTGCCTGCTGGTGGAATCTCTCAGGCAGCAGGTGGGAGAGCTACAGGAGGAGGTGGCTAGGTTGAGGAGCATCCGAATCCATGAGCAATTCCTGGACAGTGTCCATGTGGAGACAGCTGAGGTAGCTGTCCCAGTACACAGGACTGCTGATACACCACTGGTGGAGGTGGAGATGGCTCAGGGTGGACACTGGCAGCTGGTTACTTCTGGCAGCAGGCAGTGCTCCACCCCGCTCCGAACCCTCCCGCCGTGGTAATAGGTAACCGTTATGCTCTTCTTGATACAGGAAAGAAAGAATCACCCCCTACAGTAAAGGAGGAGAAGCCTTGTACCCCTAAGGCTGGGAGGTCTGCTGCCACCACTGCGAATAGGAAACGTAGGGTAGTGGTGGTCGGAGACTCTCTGCTGAGGGGGACGGAGGCGCCCATCTGTCGCCCTGACATTTCATCTCGGGAGGTATGCTGCCTGCCGGGAGCCCGTATCCGAGACGTTACGGAGGCATTGTTGAGGATTATCCAGCCCTCTGACTACTACCCCATGCTACTCATCCATGTAGGCACAAATGATACTGCGCGGTGTGACACTGAGCAGATCAAGAGTGACTACAGGGCTCTGGGAGTACGGGTGAAGGAGTTTGGAGCACAGGTGATATTCTCTTCGATTCTTCCTGTCAAAGGTAGGGGCCCGGGCAGAGACAGATGCATCATGGAGGTGAATGCCTGGCTGCGAAGATGGTGTCGCCAGGAGGGCTTTGGCTTCCTAGCCCACGGGATGCTATTCGAGGAAGGACTGCTAGGCAGAGATGGCATTCACCTTTCGAGGAGGGGAAAGACCCTATTTGGACACAGACTGGCTAACCTAGTGAGGAGGGCTTTAAACTAGGTTCGACGGGGACAGGTGAGCAAAGCCCACAGGTAAGTGGGGAACATGGAGACCTGGGAGATGGGTCGGAAACGAGAGGGAGTGTGGGCTATATTGGCAGAGAGAAAGGAGGGTCAGGACAAAACTGGGAGGAAAGATCAAACCAGTATCTTAGATGCCTATATACAAATGCGAGAAGTATGGGTAATAAGCAGGAAGAACTGGAAGTGCTAATAAATAAATACAACTATGACATTGTTGGCATCACTGAAACTTGGTGGGATAATACACATGATTGGAATGTTGGTGTGGATGGATACAGCTTGCTCAGGAAGGATAGACAGGGGGAAAAGGGAGGAGGTGTTGCCTTATATATTAAAAATGTACACACTTGGACTGAGGTAGAGATGGACATAGGAGATGGAAGTGTTGAGAGTCTCTGGGTTAGGCTAAAAGGGGTAAAAAACAAGGGTGATGTCAGGCTAGGAGTCTACTACAGGCCACCTAACCTGTAGGTGGGTGAGGCTTTTTTTAAATAACTAACAAAATCATCCAAAGCCCAAGATTTGGTGGTGATGGGGGACTTCAACTATCCGGATATATGTTGGGAAAATAACACAGCGGGGCACAGACTATCCAACAAATTCTTGGACTGCATTGCAGACAACTTTTTATTTCAGAAGGTTGAAAAAGCTACTGGGGGGAAGCTGTTCTAGACTTGATTTTAACAAATAGGGAGGAACTCGTTGAGAATTTGAAAGTAGAAGGCAGCTTGGGTGAAAGTGATCATGAAATCATAGAGTTTGCAAATCTAAGGAAGGGTAAAAGGGAGAACAGCAAAATAGAGACAATGGATTTCAGGAAGGCAGATTTTGGTAAGCTCAGAGAGCTGATAGGTAAGGTCCCATGGGAATCAAGACTGAGGGGAAAAACAACTGAGGAGAGTTGGCAGTTTTTCAAAGGGACACTATTAAGGGCCCAAAAGCAAGCTATTCCGCTGGTTAGGAAAGATAGAAAATGTGGCAAAAGACCACCTTGGCTTAACCACGAGATCTTGCATGATCTAAAAAATAAAAAGGAGTCATATAAAAAATGGAAACTAGGACAGATTACAAAGGATGAATATAGGCAAACAACACAGGAATGCATGGGCAAGATTAGAAAGGCAAAGGCACAAAATAAGCTCAAACTAGCTACAGGAATAAAGGGAAACAAGAAGACTTTTTATCAATACATTAGAAGCAAGAGGAAGACCAAAGACAGGGTAGGCCCACTGCTTAGTGAAGAGGGAGAAACAGTAACAGGAAACTTGGAAATGGCAGAGATGCTTAATGACTTCTTTGTTTCGGTCTTCACTGAGAAGTCTGAAGGAATGCCTAACATAGTGAATGCTAATGGGAAGGGGGTAGGTTTAGCAGATAAAATAAAAAAAGAACAAGTTAAAAATCACTTAGAAAAGTTAGATGTCTGCAAGTCACCAGGGCCTGATGAAATGCATCCTAGAATACTCAAGGAGCTAATAGAGGAGGTGTCTGAGCCTCTAGCTATTATCTTTGGAAAATCATGGGAGACGGGAGAGATTCCAGAAGACTGGAAAAGGGCAAATATAGTGCCCATCTATAAAAAGGGAAATAAAAACAACCCAGGAAACTACAGACCAGTTAGTTTAACTTCTGTGCCAGGGAAGATAATGGAGCAAGTAATTAAGGAAATCATCTGCAAACATTTGGAAGGTGGTAAGGTGATAGGGAACAGCCAGCATGGATTTGTAAAGAACAAATCATGTCAAACCAATCTGATAGCTTTCTTCGATAGGATAACGAGTCTTGTGGATAAGGGAGAAGCTGTGGATGTGGTATACCTCGACTTTAGTAAGGCATTTGATATGGTCTTGCATGATATTCTTATCGATAAACTAGGCAAATACAATTTAGATGGGGGCTACTATAAGGTGGGTGCATAACTGGCTGGATAACCGTACTCGGAGAGTTGTTATTAATGGTTCCCAATTCTGCTGGAAAGGCATAACGAGTGGGGTTCCGCAGGGGTCTGTTTTGGGACCGGCTCTGTTCAATATCTTCATTAATGACTTGGATATTGGCATAGAAAGTACGCTTATTAAGTTTGCGGATGATACCAAACTGGGAGGGATTGCAACTGCTTTGGAGGACAGGGTCATAATTCAAAATGATCTGGACAAATTGGAGAAATGGTCTGAGTTAAACAGGATGAAGTTTAACAAAGACAAATGCAAAGTGCTCCACTTAGGAAGAAAAAATCAGTTTCACACATACAGAATGGGAAGAGACTGTCTAGGAAGGAGTATGGCAGAAAGGGATCTAGGGGTTATAGTGGACCACAAGCTAAATATGAGTCAACAGTGTGATGCTGTTGCAAAAAAAGCAAACATGATTCTGGGATGTATTAACAGGTGTGTTGTGAGCAAGACACGAGAAGTCATTCTTCCGCTCTACTCTGCTCTGGTTAGGCCTCAGCTGGAGTATTGTGTCCAGTTTTGGGCACCGCATTTCAAGAAAGATGTGGAGAAATTGGAAAGGGTCCGGAGAAGAGCAACAAGAATGATTAAAGGTCTTGAGAACATGACCTATGAAGGAAGGCTGAAAGAATTGGGTTTGTTTAGTTTGGAAAAGAGAAGACTGAGAGGGGACATGATAGCAGTTTTCAGGTATCTAAAAGGGTGTCATAAGGAGGAGGGAGAAAACTTGTTCACCTTAGCCTCTAAGGATAGAACAAGAAGCAATGGGTTTAAACTGCAGCAAGGGAGGTCTAGGTTGGACATTAGGAAAAAGTTCCTAACTGTCAGGGTGGTTAAACACTGGAATAAATTGCCTAGGGAGGTTGTGGAATCTCCATCTCTGGAGATATTTAAGAGTAGGCTAGATAAATATCTATCAGGGATGGTCTAGACTGTATTTGGTCCTGCCATGCGGGCAGGGGACTGGACTCGATGACCTCTCGAGGTCCCTTCCAGTCCTAGAATCTATGAAGAATCTTACAGCAAAAAAACTTCAGGACCAGACTCCAAAGAGAAACTGCTGAGCTCCAGTTCATTTGCAAATTTGACACCGTCAGATCAGGATTAAACAAAGACTGTGAATGGCTAGCCAACTACAGAAGCAGTTTCTCCTCCCTTGGTGTTCACACCTCAACTGCTAGCAGAGCACCTCACTCTCCCTGATTGAACTAACCTCGTTATCTCCATACTGATCTATACCTGCCTCTGGAAATTTCCATTACTTGCATCTGAAGAAGTGAGGTTCTTACCCACGAAAGCTTATGCTCCCAATATTTCTGTTAGTCTTAAAGGTGCCACAGGACCCTCTGTTGCTTTTTACAGTTTCAGACTAACACGGCTACCCCTCTGATACTAGTAAATATTTATCTTACAGTAGCACCGAGAGACTCCAACCAAGATTGAGGCCCCATTGTGTGAGGTGCTGTACAATCACAGAGCAAGACACAGTTCCTGCCACTAACTGCTTACAGCTCAGATTGGCAAAGGGTAGGCATTCAGGACCAAAGCATTGAATACTATCACGTATTATATTTCCTACATTTATCAAGATACCAAGTAAATATATATTCAGACACTTTAAAAAAAAATATTTTTGACCCAATAAAATATATTATGGGGCAGATGCCATCCCTATTTCCAGTTCAAGGACTTGGGCTGGGTGCTGAGACTTCTTCCTTCTTGTCCCCAGTGGTCACATATCAACTATATCTGAGGCTTGGTCTACACTTACCCCCCAAGTCGAAGTAAGGTACGCAAATTCAGCTACGTGAATAACGTAGCTGAATTCGACATACCTTACTTCGAACTTACCGCGGTTCAGACGCGGTCCACACGCGGCAGGCAGGCTCCCCGTCGACTCCGCGGTACTCCTCTCGTCTAGCTGGAGTACCGCAGTCGACGGCGAGCACTTCCTGGTTCGATTTATCGCGTCCACACCAGACGCGATAAATCGAACCCGGAACTTCGATCCCCAGCCGCCGAACTAGCGCGGCAGTGTAGACATACCCTGATAATCCTGCCTTAAGCCTTGGAAGAGGTTTTGATGTCCTCTTGTCTCTGTTCTGTAGCCTCACCAAAGAACTGATCTATATGATTCTGTCATATTGGCGGGGCAGTCTGCAAAGCATTGGAGATGCCAGTTGCCTGCATTGATTCCTGATGTTGGGTTATTCCCACATGCAGTGGAAATGCACAGGTTCCACTGCACCAAGGATTTCCCACTACCATAGAAGAGGGAGCAGGATTTGCCCCTAAGTATTTAAAAATTCCTAAACAAATGCTAAAAAAAGAGGGATTATTATTATGTTCCATTTATACTGTAGTAGCAACCAAAGACCTAATGGGATTGGAACCTCATTGGTGGTAGGGACTGTACAATCACCTTCTCTGCCCCAAAGAGTTTACAATCTATGACCTCAATCCAATCTACGACCGGTGGTACAAATCCCTGTACCTGCAAAGTCTTTCATCAGAGGAGTTCCACGTGGACCCTGAGATCTGCCTACCCTGATCCAATGGCAGGAAATTAATCACTGATCCAAACTGACCATGCTCAATTTAGCCATTGCCAGTGTTTCTGCCCCACTACAATCCTGTGCAGAAATGGGTTTGCAATGAAAGTCTGACACTGCCAAAACTATAGTGTAATAAATCGCACCAACCTAATGCTATATTGGAAGGAAGCTCAGGGAATATAAAACCCAGAGATTAAGGAAATTGTGCCTAAAATATTAGAGATGTACTGATGTTTTCAGAAATAATTCAAACAGCCATCTGTGCTGTTTAATGCTCCACGAGGCCCACAGATATGTTAGACTTGGCACAGCTTCTGTGCGCTTCAGTGACTTTAGATTAGGTTAAATTCTTTTTGAAATGATAGCAGATATCTGGCTTGGGGGGAAAAATCTTCAAATTTTAATGATGATGTTATAGTAATTTGTGGGTGTTATGTTCTCTTTTCACTGTGTTGCCTCAAGTAGCTCAAACACTAGTGAAAACACAGCAAGTCTGAGCTATGCAAAATGCTACAGGCTTCTTAAATGAAAAGTGTGTGTGTGTGTGTGGGGGGGGGTGTCCTAGAATTCTCTAAGCACATTTTCATTAAAGCAGGATGCAGGTACAATGGGCCAGATTCTGCTCTCATTCACACTGGTGTGAGGGCTTCCCATACTTAAATATGTGTGTAACTTTGCGTGTGTTAATAGTCCCATTGACATCAGTGGGACAACTCAGATGAGCAAAATTATGCGCGTGCTTAAATTCTTGTAGGATTGGACTTTAAGCCCTAATCCTGCAAAAATGTACTCCTGTGTTTGTTGTGCGTTATGAGCATCCCAGTGAAATCAACAGCACGACTTGTGGCATTTATAGTTACTTTAGATGGTGAGTTCTTTGTGGCAGCGATAGTTTCTTACAACGTGTTTCTTCAGTCCCTAGCACAAAGGAGCCCTGGTCTCTGTTGTAGCCTTCAGTTATTACTGTAATACAAATAAATAGATAATAATAGACATACACACACACACACACACACACACAGAGGGGAAAAGCAAACATCTTAAACCTATGCTAAAATAACCCAAAATCTTTTAAGATATCAATCCAAGATGGAAACCTTGGGAGACCAACGAACCTTGTGAGATATTTGCCATTTTAGGCTGCTATCTCTTGTAAAAGCCAGCAAGCTCCCTGTAATCCAAACGAGAGACTCAGCCCTTGCTGAAACAAACCCTGTACCCTGGCCTATGCTGAATCCCATGCTGAAAGCCACCTTCTTGGACCACGTTTAATCCACGCTCCTGTGCATATGCATGCACACGCAGTGCACAGGTGTTTCATGTGTTCTGCAGTTCAGATTATTACGTAATTCAAGGTGCACAAGTTAGCATAGTAAAATGTTGTCGTGCTATTGGGTAGAATCCTAGTTTTAGGGAGAGGTCTGAGTGTGTTCATTGATATATTTTTCTTTTTCAGTTAATATGTTTTGGCTGGGAACCAAGGCAACTTCAAGTTTTGCCCCATATTGTGAATCAGTTTTGCAGAACTAAATCAGTAGCATTTTACCAAGACACTATGTAAATACAGCTCAACCTTCTTTGGTACTCAAATGGTCACTGCAATTTGTTTGGCTCCCATATGCAAACACATAGGGCAGCAGAAATGGTACTTCTTTAAAAGTCACATTCCACTAACATTCCCCTCTCTATACTGAGAATTTTCTCTATTTTCAAGGTTTCGATAGTAAGCCAACTGACAAATATTTATTTGATGAAGGTTTCCATTCATTAGTAAAATGAGAAAAAATGAATCTATAATAGCTCAGAACTGCCCCATTAAACAGCATTAGCTATCCATTTGAGAGCTAATAATGTAAAACATCATTTTCAGACCACCAGATGTTGATGAATAAACTAGTGCTAAATCTGTGGCAATAAAGCAATAAACAGGTCAGAGGTCAATTAGCTCCACCAGAAAGAAGCAACCCACTGGGGAAGAAGAATCAACACACTGATTGATGCTTGCAAGGTGACTGACTGATATTTATCCACACACAGCAAAGAAAGACTAAGTTTGCTCAGAATTTATGGTTGCTTTTGTCCAATAAAATAACATTGAATTAAAACTCCCATTGTCTTCAATGAGCTCAGGATTTCACCTTAGGTTCCGATCCTGCAAAAATGTCTGAACATACTTAATTTTACACACTCTCAGACTAAAGCAAGTGGGACTACTCGCAGGCCCTCATAAAGGGACGTTTTAATCACCTGCTTAAATCCATCCCTATTCAGAGAAGCATATAAGCACGTGGTTCGCTTTAAGCAAGTGCTTAAGTCCTGCTGCTTTAGGTTAGCCTATCATGCTGACCAATATTGTTTGTTTCCTTGTACTCTTCCATCTGTCTGTCTGTCTCCATCTGTTGTCTTAGATTGTAAGCTGTTTGGGGGCAGGGACTCTCTTTATCAGGGGCTACAGAGCACCATTTAAAGTGTGTCGAGGCATAGATTTGACACCTCCACCTTATCCTCCTCTTCCCCTTTGAAATACAAGCTATAATCAGAAGTCAGCCATCAGATCATAGAACTGCTAACAAGTATACGTTAGGTGATAGGGATCAAGTGTGCTTGTGCCTTTTGGGTGACTGATCCTCTTTGATATATTCAGAGTTTTCTTTTTAGGAAATAATAGATCATTATTTTTCTGCCTGAATAGCTGTTTCCTTCTTTTTTTGTGTACAATACAATGGGTATCACTTAAATATAAAAGCTTCTTGTCAAATCCTAGCATGATGTTCTAGTCCCAAATCTGCATTTTGAGGACATTTTCTGCAGTTTACCATATGAATTACACTATATAAGTGGCAGATTTTCTGAATCAGGCAGCACTGAACAGGATTTAGAGGGAGACAAAAATCTTACTGTGTGCAATTGAATAACGTTTTGAGTTTTCTAAGTAGAGCTATGCATTTGTTTCCACAGCTCTAAAAAGCCCAAGTAACACATTTCTCTCCCCAGAATAAACCTCTGCTTCAGAGACGTCCACTGGGTACAATTAGTAGAGATGGCAGAAATACAGTGAAAGGTGAAACTACTTGAAATCTGAAGGGTTTTAATTTTGAATTAATGCCACAATCCTGCAAACTTTGATACACGGAAACAAATTAAATACATGGAAGCAAATTAAGCTAAACCAAAAAATGTCCACCGGTATTGCTAATAAGAGTGTCCATACAGGGAGTCATACTGATATAACTCTAGCAGTATAATCATACCCGTATAGTAATGCCAGCAAATTTCCTCTGTAGACAATCGCTATGTTACGACAACCTCCATTGGCTGCCTATGGGCCACAGCACTACCTAGACTCTCCACAGTATTGACTGCTGCAGCCAGACCATTACTGTCCCCAGCTCCATCTTGGCACATCCCTATATTAGGGCTTGCCCATGGGTCCTTCTAAATCAGCCTTTCAGCTGTCTTCTGCAGTGCCCGTGTAACCCACACACCTCCTGGGTGTGGTGCTCTGTCCCCTCTAGTGGCACCAAGACTACTTAGAGATTAATGAGTCTGCTCTACAGCCTTAGCTAAGGGCCATCTGGCTTTTAGCTCATGCAGTAGAGGATCATGCATTTAGCTCCAGAGGTCCCAGATTTGATGCTGCCCGGCGACGACCGGGCTCTATTGGTGTTGCACCTACTCCAAGGCAATCCTCCCTCAGCCTGCTACAGAGCTTTTTAAGGCCACTTTACGCCACTCTGGCCCTTTTACGTGTCATGAATGGGCCAGAATGGGGTTGCATATCTTACCCACTTTCTCTAATCTGCTCCAGGGAACTCAACTGCCAAACCATGTTTGATTATTAATTATTTGATTGGATAGACAAATCCAAGAGGTGTAGTGTTGCATGTGTTAGTCGCATGGTTTGGCCTGGGTTCATGTTTTCTGAAACTGCAGCTATAACAGGAATGAGAGGAGGCCTGGGACAGGTAAGAGGCACTGACAGAAGGAGAGAGCCAGACAGCTGGTAAACAAAGGGATAGGAGCGATAGCTCAGTGGTTTGAGCATTGGCCTGCTAAACCCAGGGTTGTGAGTTCAATCCTTGAGGGGGCCACTTAGGGATCTGGGGCAAAATCAGTACTTGGTCCTGCTAGTGAAAGCAGGGGGCTGGACTGGATGACCTTTCAAGGTCCCTTCCAGTTCTAGGAGATAGGATATCTCCATTAATTTAAAAAAAGAGTATCTCTAGCCTGGAGCTGCAAAGTGCTAAAAATAAAAATGCAGCCATGATAGTGTGAGTGCCAGGAGGGGCTAGCTGCCCTGAGACTCTTGGTCTAAGACCCTAGGTACATACTTGGGTGATTAGCCCGTCCTGCTGCTTGTGCCACCATGACTACACTTCTATTTTTAGCCGGCTAGCTTGACCAGAGCTAGTGCAGGTATTTCTGCTCAAGCTGGCCATTACACCTTCCTGCTCCAGTGTAGACATACCCTAAGAAGTACAGTTTTTTTTAATCTTGATCTTGCAAGGTGCTGAGTGCCCTCAATGCTCATTGATGTCAATGGAAGATGAGGGCACTAAGGACTTTGCAGTAGATGCTTAGAAGCACTTCCCAGTATCTGATTCTCTGTGTGTGTGTGTGAGAGAGAGAATGCTATTTTATTTGGTAAATAAAAGAAGACATGAGTTGATCATGAACACATGTGCCTGATGAGGGGTCTGTAACTATAGAAGCCAGGTGACATAACTGAGAACATCTGCAAGAACAGGCAACCCCACAAATATTAATGTACACGTTTTAATTTCAGCTAATCCAGGTCTAGTCATACTGGGCTATAGTTGTATATTCCATGAATTTCACAAAACAGGATCGATCGATGGATCTTGGTAGTAACTAGATGTCAGAGAGATGTCATAGAGTGCAGTGTGTTGATCTTTCATTGAAACGCAGAAATTCATAGGATGGAAAGAGGCCAAGAAACCCACATGGGAAGGGTCCCTGCTGTACCTGCGGTGATACGACTGATGTCTGGTGTCTGATATAATTTCTGATTCAAGGGTTACATATTCAGGAGTGCAAGCTGAATTTAATTAAAAGTCTGTGGAGCAAAACATGTCTTAAATGCTACAGTTGGTGACTATCCCTTTCTCCTTTAATAGCTTCCTAACTCTGTAGGAGAAAAGCATTTTCAAATGGATGGTTGTGGATTTCTCCTCTTTTTCTGTTGTCATCTCAGACTTTCTGCTGCTTTACAAAAAAACATGTAAATGTGCTATGCAAGGGCTAATTTCATGTTACCCTCTCTTTCTTCTTTCACAAAAAAACCCCCAAAAAACCACTGAAAAAAGTTTTTTATGTATCCTCTATCATCTCTCTATCACTTATGTACAAACATGCAGAAACACACAAATATAAATACACACGCGCACACACACACAAAAGTCCTTCCACAAAAGAGATGAGGATGCACCAGATTCACTGAAATAAGGAATAGATTTTATTCTTATATTACATCCTTGTAGGGTGACCAGATATCAACTGTGAAAAAAATGGGACAGGAGGTGGGGGATAATAGGCGCCTATATAAGAAAAAGTCCCCCAAAACAGGACACTCCCTATAAAAACGGGACATCTGGTCACCCTACATCGTTGTATCTTAGTCCTGATATTAATATCTGAGAATTTCTTCTTCAGAAAGGGGACTCCTTATATTTGACTTACATTTGTGGCTGAACAGGAAGTTAAATTAAAACAAGGACATGACTATTATTAGCCAGTACTGATGTTTGGAAAACAGAAAATAAATTATTGTAATTCCAGCTGTAATTCCCAGTATACTGTGTGCCCGTGCATACTCTCTCATACACAATACATTTAACAATTTTGGCTGTTGTGTTTGAGGACCTAAGAAGTTGTAAATATGAACACTCATCTTATGGCTTTGTCTCCTGTCATCTTCCTCTGTTTGCCAGAAGCTGGGAATGGCTGACAGGGGATGGATCACTTGATGATGACCTGTTCTGTTCATTCCCTTTGGGGCACCTGGAATTGGCCACTATCGGAAGACAGAATACTGGGCTAGATGGACCTTTGGTCTGACCCAGTGTGGCCATTCTTATGTTCTTATATTCTGTTTAATCAGGACACGAGTAAGCATTTTAGAAAATGCAGCCTTCAGCTGGGGTGCATAGTTTTAAATGAATTGTAAACATCTGCAGTGCAGTGTTTTGAATAGGGAGGGCCTTTATGGAGAGTCAGGAGTTCTAGATTGTGTCTCTTGGCATGTGCCCTGAGAGCTCTCTCCGAGCCAGCCTCTAAGTCCCCTGGCAGCTCACTTATCCAGTCCTGTCAATTCATGTATGTCAGAGCTGCAATTCTAAAAGAATGACTGGTGAGAGCTGCCTCTCAGCCATGACATCCCTTGCAGTCTCCTTGAACTTTGATCAGGGCTTGGGCTATGCAGAGAATCCAAGCTGCTTCTCTGTCCCTCATGCTGTTAATGACGTGATAACAAAAGCGGGGAAGAAAAACAGGGTGAAAAATTGCACTTATTCTTCTCTGTCATTTTTTTTCTCTTTTTTTCTGGGTTGCTTCAACTTTCTGGAGTGGAAGTTCAAAGAAAGGGTAATTAGTTTTTGCACCAGGCATTCATCTAGCTGGAGAGTCATTTACAATGAAAATATTTTAAGAGCTAGGTGAAATGTTGCTAATGATTTGCTTTGTCAGGTCATTAGGTAGCTGCAGGCTTCACTGATGGTACCAAGAGCTCATTCCTAGCGTGACCACTGAAGAAGCCTGGCCTTTATTTCTAACCATCTCGCACTTGCTTTTTATAACATCAGTTTAAGGTCAGAATCTCATATCGTGTGGGAGTGTGGTGGGTGGAGCCGGCACTAGGCATAAGCAGACTAAGCAATTGCTTAGAGCCCCGAGCAGTTCAAGGGGGCCCCTATTTGCTTTTTATTATGTGTTGGGGGTGTGGGTGAATATTCTTTAGGCCCCCAATGGGCTAGCACCGCTTCTGGGAGCAGGGGTGCAAGGAAGTGAATTAATACTGTCCATTTCTGAGTGCTGCACATAACCCCACAAGCCCAAATGAAATGCAACTGATCCAAGTACTGAATATCTTCCTTGGGCTTCTAATAAGTTCTCCTAATAAGCAGTTCTTTAATGCACTGTTTATACCAATTTTACTCCCTGCAGGATATAATTCCATGTCGTACTGCAAGACAGTAAACATCTACGGTGAACAAGATGGAGGAATCTGAGAGAGGATTGTTTTCAAGTAACATTTGCTCTTATAAGAGATCCTAGGGCTGGGTCTTCCATAAAGCACCACGATCTTTGTTTTCTTATAAAACGGAAACTAAGGGCTTGTCTGCAATGCAAGTTACTGCGTAGCAAGCCAGGGTGTCAATCTACAGTGCACCAGTTTGCTGCGCAGTAACATCCCGTGTGGACACTGCAACAGCGTAGTGGAAGACCTGGATTGGTGTACAGTATTACCAAACTTTGCTGTAGCAGTGACATTACTGAGTGGCAAGTTGGTGCACTAGATTCACACCCTAGCTTGCCATGCAGTAACTTGCTTTGTAGACAAGCCATCAGTCATAAGCAGGACTATTCAGGATATTTGGAAGAGGAACTACTTGATTGTAGCTGGAGTTATTTACTCCCTTCATCCCCATCCCAGTTCTATGTTGAGCCCAAACTCCATTCGCTGCAGGATCAGGGAGAACTTGCCTGTCTGTCTGTGTAATCTATTTAATCTCTCCTTCCTAAATCTCTGAAATCACCATACACTGGTGGCCAGCGAAGACTGGAAGGAACTCACTTTGTACGCTGACAGCTCTAACTCTTTCTGTTCTATATAGGTTTTTATCTCTCACATCATTGTAGTTGCTGAGCCCCTTCAAGCAGTGCATGAAGCTGCATGACTACACATCTGTCACTTGTCATTTGTTCGCTCATCCTCTCCTCAGAGGGAGAAGCGTGTGCAGCCGAGTGTCAGAAGAGTGGAGTTGTTGACCATGTAGTGTTAGACAATCCTTTAGAAATCCTAGGCCCAGGCCTTGGAGCACTTTGAAGAGAAGGACTGAGACCTTGAACTTGATTCAATTAACTCTTAATCACTCACTGTATTGCCAGCCCCAATCACTCAAAAATCATGAGTCACCCCACTAGTCCCAATGACAGTAGCTTAATAATACTGAGATTTTTTTCATTTCGCCTTCTTGCTTTTGAGACTTTACGGTCCATGTTTTCACATTTTTCTCTGTAACCCTGAGGGCTGGAAACTTTTTTTTTTTTTTGGAGTGAAAATTGAGATTCTCATGTAACCACATGAGATTTTGATGTTTGACGGGGGCTGGGGCTTTAAGAAAAACATCAAATATTTTGCGACAGACGATAACATTGTGATAGTTGGCAACATTCCAGTAGGATTCTTCTGAAGCAATTGTGCACAATTTCTACTGCAGGAGCCTTACAGGAACAGTAATCCAGAGGTGAAAAGCTGTTCATGTTTGGTTTGGTTCTTATTTTATGTGAACTGGTGACTCTAATTCCTTGTAACAATAGACTTTATGTTATTAAAAAGTAAAGGGAATGTTTCTTTCTCTATCTCTCCCAGCTCAGTATCCTCATGCTTATTATCATCCTGACCATCTCTTGAGACTAATTTATTTATTAAGGAAAAAGTGGCTTTTAACCCCTTCCCCCTCTTTATACCATCTGTCTGAAATCAATGCAAAAACCAGAATGGTTATATTGATTCCATTTTATTGTATGAAGGTTGGAACTGGAGGGGAAAGATTAATTTCTGGAGGGAGCTAAATTGAGAAGAACCCTGAGGTTCAGGAATACAAGCCTAGACTTGGCTGCTGATAGACAAAGACCAGAGCCTCAGAATTTACAACACCGGTCTCTTTTATGCAACTGTGTTTTTTGCTACTCTGCTACGTCACTTATTGATAATGAAGCTACCTTTACTGAATAAAGCCACTGAAGCAGGGATGGTGATGCTGAGAAGCAAGGCATGGAGGGGGAACTCTGATTTTATTAAATAAAAGATTCTTAGAAATAATTAGGGTTTTAATTGTGAAACCTTATTCTGTTGTCTGACCATAGGGTTATAAGCTTACCCATGGCTTATATAACCGAAAAGAGTCATGCTATGTAATGCCAGAGAATCACAGAATTTTGGCATACTGGTAATCGTGCTCTAAGGTTCTGTGATGAAATGATAATATATACCCTATACATTGAAGGGGTGATTGTTCCATCCCTCACTGAGGAGTGCTGAATAGCTATTGACATTGTCACCCAACTTGTTCTTACTGTTGGGGGGGAAATGGTGGCGTTGAAAGCATCATGGAATTATCAAAATGGTGGACCTGAAGTTGCTTAGTTAATGTGATGACAACATATTTATCTGCAGAAAGCATGCTAGTGAGAGGAAATCATAAACAGGGACAAACCCAAGAAGGAATCCAGAAACAGATCTAGGTATATGAACTGCTGTGCCCTTGCATATGATGAAAAGAAAGGTGGCCCCCCTGTTCTGCATTATAATGCAGCGTTATAACCCATATTAACATTAAAATATTTTCTTGTAACAGTTGCACATTACATGGAGTAATCTAGTTAGGTGTGTTTTTCATTCATCAATATGCCACTCTATTTAGGTGCTAACTTGGTGCCTCCATAAGGAAACTGCTAGGCATATATCATAGTATTAGTACAATAAAACCAAAGCATTCTTTGCAATGAAACAAAACACTTTGAATTCTTTGTCTTTGCTTAGTCTCTCACTATTTTTTTTCTTTTTGCAAATGAACTCCCAGATCAGCTTGGATATAATATAATTCAAATCCTAAACTCACTTATTTAATCTCCTGTCAAAGTTGTACCTTAATGTCTATCCACAACCCTGGTCAAATTAAAAATAAAGAGTGCTGTCAGGGCTGTAGTTGTCAGGGGCTGTAGAATGTAGTTATTTCCCTTGTCATTTCTTGTTACCTCTTTCTTTCACCCATGATCACTGAGTGGATAAAATATTTAAAAGAATGTTCTGTGTTCTATCAAATGCAGTTGAGATGAACAACAGAGGCTGTCAGCAGAAGAGGTCATCAGGCAATTTCACTCTTTGCTTTCTTTTGAGGCCCTTGTAAGCTCAGTATTATGAAAATAAGCCAAGCACAGAGGTTCAGCCACAGTTTGTTTAATATGTAATATGTGTTTTAAATAAAAGACTTTGGCACAGATTTCTGGGATTACAATGACATGCTTATGTTGTTTAACATTTTGGGTTTCAGAGAAGTTGGTAGAGCATAAAATGGCCCTTCGTTTGTGTGTGGTCCAATATAAGTGCTGGTTTAAAAATGAAGTCAGCTTTTTTCTAACATGTATATCTTACAACCACCTGAAGTTAATTAGAAGAGCTTTTTATCTACAATATCGCAATATGGCAGTTCACAGGCAAACACAGCAATTAGTTACCTAAGGTGGCCTGTAATTTGGATCTGATTTTCAGAGGTGCTAAGTATCAACCTTTCCAGATGAAGTCAATATTCTGCACCTCTGAAAATTAGTCCCAAAGTGTTTATAGTTGGGTGCTTAAAACTTGAGGCACCCAAAATTACAAGCCACCTCTGTTACAAGCCACCTTAGTTACTTAGGTCAGAGCCCCAGTCCTGCAACTTCTTGCATGCAGACTGTCTGCTGCACCTGTGTAGAGATCTACTTAAGTGGCATGCAGAAACCCATGGCAGCAAATCTCAGAGGCCCAGGTCTAGAGACTCAGGCTTGAGGGGCTTGCCTATCGTGCAAAAAATAGCTGTGTAGACATTTGGGCTTGGGCTCAGGCTCCATGGACTTCGGAGCCCAATCCTGAACATCCACACAGCTATTTTTAGTGCTGTAGCATGAGCCCGGCAAACCCAAATCTCTAGACCCAGACTCTGAGACTTGCTACCACGGGTTTCTGCTTGACGTGTAGATATACCCTAAGTGCTTTGCTGAATCAAGATCTAAGTCAGAAACTTGACAATGAGACTGATCGTGAGCTCATGATTCAGGCAAAATTCCCACTGAGGTCAAGTCAAGTGACTTTGCTGGGTTTGACTTGAGTAAGGAGTGCTGGCTCCGCTCATGGTTCTGAAACATGCCAACAAGCTAGAGCACAGATATTCAACAAGCTAAAAACATCAGATCTATTGCTGGATTGTAAATTGGAATAATTCAGCAGGAGTCATCACAATTTTAACACTATATTTGAACCTGAGTATTTCTGTTGTTTGTACAATGTTCCAACAGCCCTCAGTAGTGCCACTCTAGTCAGAGGCATCATTTCCGTTACCAGTCCCTTCTGTGAGGTTTTGTAACCCTGAGAATTCATGCTGGGCTGAATCGTATAATTTTTTAAAAACTAATGGAAACAGCAAAATATAGCTATCGATATAGATAAATAAATCAGTGCATCCCTTTCTCAACTGTGTGAAGGAAACAGTTGTTGTTATTTGTATTGCCGTAACACCAGAAGGCCTCAACTAAGATCAGGGTCCCGTTGTGTTAGGTGCTGTACATAATCATAGTGAAAGATAGTCTCTGCCCTGAGGAACTTTCAAGCTAAACAGAAAGTGTGGGAAGGGGAAACAGAGGCACAAAGAGGTGAACTGATTTGTCCAAGTTGCACAGCCTACAAATAGATCGTGATCCAGCAAAACATTTAGACTTCAATAGGGCTAGAAATAGAACCCAGGTGTCCTGAGTCTCAGTCCAGCTACTGGCCACCTGATCACACTGCCTCTTTCGCCAGAGACTAAACGTGTGGAGGAGGGGGCTGTATCTCTCCTCAAACTCATAAACAACTTTGATTTCGTTTTTCATAGGCACTCTCTGCACAGGCAGGCAATAACTGATGATATTTGACTTTATAAGCTCCTTCTGCAGATTCACTGCATATTTTTGTTAAGCCTCATAAGCAGAGTCCATTTAACCCTTGAGTCGTCCCACTCACAGCGTACAAACAATCCCCCGGAATGTCCAGAATTCTGTTTTCATAATATTGTAATTGAAGTGAATTATTATTATTTTTTCATAAGCATTATAAAAGGGATCAGGAATGGTGCATCTGATTGTGCTATACATAAGAATATATGTCCTGCTTGCCTGAAGAACTGTCTCTGCTTGCAAGGATTTACAGGAATGTTGAAAGTATACTATTGCATATATTTACACTATGTATGTAATTATACATCGTTACAGTAATCATGGCAATATGAGATAATTGAAAAAAGACTACTTTCAATAAATCCTAGTGAAATTCAAATGAGAATATCTACATTAAAAGAACATTACAGGTTTGATACAAACACCAAAGTAATTCATATTCAAATACCAAAGAAGTGTCACCAGAATATTGTCTGATTTTAGGTATTTAGCAATTAATCCTGAATTGTGAATTTCCTTGAGTTTGTAAATTTCAGTGTAGGCTTTTGGTGCTGAATGATTAAATGGCTAAAACATGAATCCAGGGACTATTTTAATCATGCACCACTCTTTCGGCAAAATGGTGGCTACTCTTACCCTTCAGAAAATACAATCCCAGTGTAAGCGTTGTCATGACTACTGGGCACACTGCACCTTAGACCTTCTTGAGAGAATCTTGTAGGTAGCAGGCCTGGTTTCCTTCACTTCACTTGTGGTGGAATCATGCAGGCTATTTATAAGTCACCCCCCTGAGTGAGGTAAGTTACACTGACATAAGCGCTGGAGTGGACAGCAGCACTATGTCGGCGGGAGAAGTTCTCCCATCAGTGTAGCTACCGTTGTTGTAAAGCTCTCTCCCATCGGCTTAGAGCGTCTGCATTAGCAGTGCTACAGCGGTGCAGTTGCACTGCTGTAAGCTCTGTAGTGTAGCCATAGCCTCAGCCTGGATCTCTGGTTCCCAATCATGTTAATGCCACAGGCCCAACTCTGCTTGGGTACTGGTCAGAGTTTTCTTGTGGGAGCCTTTGACATTTGTTTTCAGTGACCACGGAAAGAGCATCTTCAAAGCGAAGCATGATTTATTCATTCCTCAGAGGTACAAAGCCTGTAGAGCAAAGGGTAAAAGCAATAAAAGGCTACTGCATGCATGGGTATTATTTACACCTTTGTAAATTCCCCCTCAGCCCCAGCTAACTCTATCGCTGGCAGGGAGAATCAGCCAGCACCTGCTCACAGCATCTGTGTCTGTCTCTGTGCATTTGCCAACCTCAGCTTTTCACTGACACACCCTGATTAGCCTCTCCCAGCTCATCCAAATCCCCCCCTGCCTTTTCTAGGGCTGTGAGATTTAGAATCCCCTTTGATCCCCGGCTTTAGCCTTAGGAAGAGTAATCCATTTCAGCCTGGATGGAGCCAGATAGGAGTATTCCCTAATAAACAGCTTTTCCATTATTTCCTCTAGGACTCTTATTTTGCCATTGTTTTATTTCTTTTTAGTTTCTCCCTTAACAGCCTCCTTTGATTTAACTTGTGGCACGCAGGCAGGTTAATATCAAACCCAAGGGGAATATGATATTTATAAAAAATACTACCCATTATTCCCTCATTTTTCAGAGGCAACCTAATGCAAATTCCCCAATACCAGCACTACCCCAAATGGAGGCATAAATCCATTCAGCTGTATTTACTTCCCCAAACCCATTTTTAGTGATGAGGAGCGGGGAGGGGAAATCTTAGGGCCTGATTCTGACTGGTGTAAATCAGGATTAGTTTTATGGAAGCCAATGGAGTTACACCCATATGAGATGAGAGTGGGTCAGTGCTGGCTATTGAACATACTAGTAATTCATTATGTGTCTTTTTCCCAAGTAGAGTAAGTAGAAAAATGCCCTGGCTGTAAACATGCTGGGCCAGATCCTTTGCTAGTATAAGTCACTGTAGCTCCATTGGAGTCCACAGAGTTACACCAGTTTACACCATCTGAAAATCTGGCCTATTGAACTGGATGTGGTTTTTCTATAGTAATGTTTGGTTTGTGGTAGTGCCTAAAGGCAAAGCTGGGACCCCATTGTAACTGGCATGGTAGAAACATCTGGTAAATTATAAGAGCCAGCCCCAAAGGGACATTTGCATGGTGCAGTAACTGTTGCACAAACCATACCGACTCCAGAGAAGATGTACTGATAGATTTCATACAGTGTTTCCACATGCTCCATGCATGGGTCTCTTGCTGAAGTCAGTGGGATTTTCACATGTGGAACATTTGCAAGATTGACCTCTAGATGTGTCTCAAAAAGATGAAATTGAATGATTCTAGTAATATCAGTTTGAGTCAAAAGAAGTTGCAATTATATGAATAGACAAAATACTTGTATGGCTCTGTCATAACTATAAAGGGAAGGGTAACAGCTCTCCTGTGTACAGTACTATAAAATCCCTCCTGGCCAGAGACTCCAAAATCCTTTTACCTATAAAGGGTTAAGAAGCTCGGGTAACCTGGCTGACACCTGACCCAAAGGACCAATAAGGGGACAAGATACTTTCAAATCTTGGGGGGGGGGGAAAGGCTTTTGTTTGTGCTCTTTGTTTAAGGGGTTGTTCGCTCTTGGGACTGAGAGGGACCAGACATCAATCCAGGTTCTCCCCATCTTTCTAAACAAGTCTCTCCTATTTCAAACTTGTAAGTAAAAAGCCAGGCAAGGCGTCTTAGTTTTACTTTGTTTTCTCAACTTGTAAATGTACCTTTTACTAGAGTGTTTATCTTTGTTTGCTATACTTTGAACCTGGGCTAGAGGGGGGTCCTCTGAGCTCTTTAAGTTTGATTACCCTGTAAAGTTATTTTCCATCCTGATTTTACAGAAATGATTTTTACCTTTTTCTTTAATTAAAAGCCTTCTTTTTAAGAACCTGATTGATTTTTCCTTGTTTTTAGATCCAAGGGAGTTGGATCTGTATTCACCAGGAGTTGGTGAAAGGAAGGAGGGGGGGGAAGGGTCAATTTCTCCTTGTTTTAAGATCCAAGGGGTTTGGATCTGTATTCACCAGGGAATTGGTGAAAGGTTTCTCAAAGCTTCCCAGGGAAGGGAATGGTGGCAGCGGACCAGAACTAAGCTGGTAGTTAAGCTTAGAAGTCCTCATGCAGGCCCCCACACTTGTACCCTAAAGTTCAAAGAGGGGATACAGCCTTGACAGGCTCCAACACAGAAGGGGTCCTAATGGGTCCTTTCCAATTCTGCTCTGGAGCCATCACAAAGTGAGTTCCCTTCTAATTCACTCATGAAAAGCTGTTTAGTAGTAATACTATCTGTTGTTCATAATTTGGTAGCCAGCGCTGACACCAAACTGTTTTTCCAAACTTCTTCTGATGGTATCCTACACTTGGGAAAGCAACAGGAGGAGCAGTAAAGATCATACAGCAGACAGGTCTAACTCAGGGTAGACTGATAGAACCAGAAGATGCCTGTGAACCTGCAGAGACTGCGTGAGAGAGCAGAAACCACAATGTTGCTAGGGCCAACTTTCATCTTTTCGTTTTGTGGAAGTCTGATCCGGGGGAGGATCTGCTGTCTGTGGTAGAGGGTGCGAAGATGAAACTTCTTGAAAGGAAAACTATCTGAAAAACAGAAGTTGTGCTGGCTACCTGTAGTCAACATGTTAGATTTTGAGGTTGTTGTGTTAGCTTGGTTATATCTCAAGAATAACACAAAGTGTGCATGTGTGCGTCGTGCCTGCCTGCCTGCCTGCCAGCCATCAGGAACACCTTTCCTCTTTCTCTCTGCCTCATGGACACTCCGTCTCTTCAAATATCATTTGAAAACACATCCTTTTCCCCTTGCTGATGACTCCTGATTTCTCTCCCTCTCAGCTGATTATTATCTTGTGCTGTAATGGTGATATTTAACTTGCAAAGGCATTTTAGAACACACCTTGCAAGAAAAACCTTTATAGTAGCAGTAATAATGCTGTCTTACACTTACATACCTTTTATCCTGATGGATCCCAAAATGCTTTACAAACTGTGGCCCCAATGCTGTCACTGCGTCCCATGGCAAGTAGACCACATGTCCGGGATTACGCGTGAAGTATAGTGCTTCTCGGTGTAAAGAAGAGTAGCAGAATTGGGCCCTATATTCACACAGGACCAGGCTATTCCTGCCCCTTCTCCATTCAGGCACACACTATGTTAGAGGCACAAGGAGCCTTCCCAACCTTTGCATGGCCACATTGGAGCCAAGCACCAGGTGTAGTCTTTGCACCCCTCCATGCACTTACTGGGGTGGAGAGCACCTCGAGGGATGGGGAGGAGTCAGGACCTGGATCCTGCCCTTTCTCTGTACTGGAGTGAAGCTGGTGCATGGGAGAAATAAGGTGGAGCCTACAGAAGTGTGTACCAGCTGCTGTGTTCCTCCTGCAGACCAGGCAGACTTTGGGAGGCACTCTATCTGACTGCTCGCCCTGGGGCAGTACAACCCCCCCTGCCCCCCCGTATTGGGCTGTGACTTAAAGATGCTACACAGCCCACAGGAATCTTTGCACTAAAATGCAGCACATGACTGGGACACGGTGTAGTGCACAGTGATGGGAGGGGAAGAGAGCTGCTTAGTGTGTTTAGAGAAGCAGGGCCGGCTCCAGGCACCAGCACAGGAAGCAGGTGCTTGGGGCGGCCAATGGAAAGGGGCGGCACGTCTGGGTCTTAGGAGGCAATTCGGCAGCGGGTCCCTCAGTCCCTCTTGGAGGGAAGGACCGGCCGCCGAATTGCCGCCGAAGAATGAAGTGGCGCGGTACAGCTGTTGCCGAAGTGCCGCCGATCGCGGCTTTATCTTTTTTTTTTCTTCTTCTTCTTCTTCGCCTCTTGGTGTGGCAAAAAAGCTGGAGCTGGCCCTGTAGAGAAGGGCACAAGCTGTAAAATTCAGCTCTCAACTTTCCCAAAGTTTGAGGGTTTTTCCTCATCCAAACTGAACCTCTGCCTGCACCTATCACCGCTCTTCTCTTGCTCCCCAGCTTTAATGAATTCCAACAAAGTGCTTGCTGTTATGACCCTTCAATCTGGGGTTGTGTCAGCTTTGTCAGCTTGCTGACTCTAATCCACTGCACTATCAAAAGTGACAGCTACAGCAATGCATTACAAATTCCCCACCCCCCCTCCTCCGACACTGAAAATCGTGAATTAATTGCAAATAACGATACCATTGCAACATGAAGGTTCCAATATACATGCACAAAAATCATGAAATGCAATGTTATAGCACTCGGGCCAAATGCAATTTGGGTCTCTGCAACTGAATTATTTGAATTAGTGGATATGATTGAGGTTTATTTCAATGTCTCAATATTTGCCGGAGTTAAGTCATTGTGCACAACCAAACTATGTTTGTAATGGAACCCAATGCCATACTTTGGGTGTCATAAAGTCAGCACAGTTTTCATACCTATAGTACAAAATGCTTGTTATAACTATAGTGCATTTCAGAGACAAGTGTGCAAATGTGTTCCATTTATAAGGAAACACCTGATAGGGAATGGGAAGTTTCATGATTTGCAACTGGCGAAAGCCAGCCTTTCAGTGTGGTAAATCAGAGTAGCACCAGTGAAGTTAATGGAGCTTTGCCAGTTTATACAAGTGGAGAATCTGTACTAGAATTTCCTTCAGATAAGTCCTTTGAGGTGTGTGTGTGTCTTTCATGCATACACGTACACATACACATAGAGGCTATGTCTACACTACAAGCCAGGGTGAGATGTCCCTGTGCTAGTTACTTGCACTAGTTCCTATCGAGCTAGCAAGTGTATAAATAGTAGTGTAGCTGCAGTTGCACAGGTAGGGTGACCAGACAGCAAGTGTGAAACATCGGGACAGGGGGTGGGGGGTAATAGGAGCCTATATAAGAAAAAGACCCAAAAATCGGAATTGTCCCTATAAAATCGGGACATCTGGTCACCCTATGCACAGGTAGCAGCAGCAGCAAAGACATGGTGTAGACGTGCTGAGTATGTACTCACCAATTTCAGGCAGGTTGGTACTCAACACACACACCCCCTCTGCTGCTGCTACCATACAACTATGTGAATGCAAGCAGGGGATCACACTCCAAGCTCATAGTGTAGACCAGGGGTCGGCAACGTTTGGCACTCGGCTCGCCAGGGTAAGGACCCTGGCGGGCCGGGCCAGTTTATTTACCTGCTGACGCGGCAGGTTCGGTTGATCGCGGCCCCCACTGGCCGCGATTCGCTGTCCCGGGCCAATGGGGGCGGCGGGAAGCCGCGGCCAGCACATCGCTCGCCCGCGCCGCTTCCCGCCGCCCCCATTGGCCCAGGACGGCGAACCGCGGCCAGTGGGGGCCGCAATCGGCCGAACCTGCCACGTCAGCAGGTAAATAAACTGGTCCGGCCCGCCAGGGTGCTTACCCTGGGGAGCCGCGTGCCAAACGTTGCCGACCCCTGCTGTAGATATAGGCACATGCACAAAATGGGAAAGTGATCCAGCCCCTAAAATTCCTGAATGTCTCAGAATCCACATAGATCTCAAAACACTCACTAGGGGTAAGGACGATCCACACTGGCTCCTTCATAACCATCCTCCCATCTGTGCGTGTGTGTGGCTGCTTGTTTGTTTACAGTTGAAGATGCTCCAACAATGTTTCATGATGTTTGTCAACGTAAAGCCTCTTTGGTCCGTTACAGGGCCACTCCTTAAAACCTTGCTGATTGCCTTAGATAACTTTGTATATTGCAAATACTCGAGTTATGTAACTACAGATACAATGTATGGCCTATAGAGAGTACACCGCTATTCAAGGAAACGTTGCAGACTGATGTATCTTGTCTATCTTAGGTAAAATTGGAAACAGTAGTGTACTTGAGAGTAAATATGGGTATATGGAGTTTACTGACTTCTCCTTTGGCAAATATGGAGTTTAGTTTTGGAGTTTACCCACTTTTGATTTGGGGAATATGGAGGTTAATTTGTTAGTTTACCCACATTTCCCCCCCCCCCAGTACACTGCTGATTGGAAACTTTTTAAGGGCCACCACTGTATTTAAACCACTGATCAGCAGAAACTGGTTAGTTCTTTTTGAATCTTTATGTGGGAGGGGTGCATGTTCACCTTGTGATTCACATAAATACTAATCATAATAAATTCCCTGTCATACATCCAGAGCAAATTGGCACACAGATCTGATACATATTGTATCTGGCTCTATTCATATCCCAGTCTATTAAAACCCAAAATCAGGCAGGCATAATTTTAGAAGCAAAATAAATAAATAAATAAAAATCCCTGGCCACTTATTTGTTCTGGCTTCTGTCCTGCTTCCCTTTATTTTAAATCAGTGCCTACATCAAACAATATAGAACCACATGGTATCAATCCATGGCATAATACAGACAAACACAGCTGTTAAACTGAAACTAGTTAAAACTTTAATTGCTAATTAAATGTGTACTTTGTGTTCTTTGGCCATGAGGTTAGTCATTCCGGTATTGTGAATTGACCTATATTTAGCAAATAAGATTTTAATTGGTTGATAAGACTAATTGCAGCACAAACACATTGTTCTAGTATTACATCCATTAGCTACAGTACATTATAACGAGATCCTTTCTTATTTGTAAGGGACAGCGTTGCAGCATCTGCGATTTGGAAGTAGTGCAAGGAAGTGTTTCATGCATGGAACCCATTGTTTTGTTCCTGGGATTTGTGGGCGCCACAAATACAGGTGGCTCCGGAAATGTTTTAAAGGCCTTTACTGTACAGTACATGTGTCGAAAGCCGATGTAAGTGTGATGATGGCATGCTAGATTGTCTGTTGCAGACACCCATTTCCAACTTATTAACTTATTGTCCCAATAAACCGTTTGCTGTGTCCTCTCCAGTTACATTAATCATATGCCCTTATGTGTAGAGCCCTGCGTGGATACAACATTTGTATCCACATCTGGTCAACGATCCACAAACATGGTCCGCGGATATTCACATTCGCGGATATAAAGTGGATATCCACCGATTTTCAGGGCTCCACTTATGTGATAATACATTAGGATGCTATCAATAAGGGCCCAATCCTGCGAACTGTGGCGATGCTGACAATGGGAGTAGAGGGACTCAGCACCTTGGAGGACTGGACTGTTAGTGATATCACAGATTCTAGTTTAATCTGAACATTAGCTCTATGGTGAGTTAAAGTTTTAAAAGATTTGTGACATGCTGAGTAATTTGTATCTCTAGTCTCCTGAATTCTGCATTAGAACCAGATACTTAGCTGTTGTAAATCAGCGTAGCTCCATTGACTTCAGTACCAATTTCCACCAGCTAAGGAGCTGAATATTGATTGGTAAAGAAAGGAAATACAACTTTTCAAGCCATTGCCAGGGGCAAGTTAGTATTTTTCACCATGTGACTCTGACTGCTGAACACGAACAACAGAGCGTCTAAAAATGTTCTCCTATGAGTCTCCAGTCTTCAAACCGTAGTAGACTTTAAAGCCGAGAGAGCCTGAGCATGTGTGCTCTCTCAGCAGCCAAGCAGAAAAATAAAATCACTATTCTGTTTACTAATTACCTTGGGGAGCACAAGAAAAAGTGAAAGTTTTACAATGTAATCAGCAGAAAAGTTCTGTGTTCTAGTGAAATTTTGCTGAGTCTGCATGATCCTATTCTGCAGGAAACAGTGTTTTGCAATGCAGATGTCCTGGATTCCCCGAAGGGAATAAAAACAAATTCTGAAACCCCTCCTGACACAGATTTCTAATTTTCACCAGCTCCCCTGCATCCCAGTAGTTCGTAGAACCTGGCTAGTCAGCTTCCATCTTATTGCATGAGCAGCACTCTGCCGGGATATACAAGAATGAAGTTGAACTTGGGGCCAAGTATAAATGAATGTTTTTGTGGCAGCTATAAGAAAAATTATTCAGATTTCTGCTTTGCTGTAAGTGTAAACTGTTCTTGTTGGTTTTTTGTTGTTGTTGTTTTTTTTTTGGTTGCTTATGCTTGCAACTCAGGAACAAGCAGTCTTTGTCTTTTGTGTGAATGACATTGGCTGCTCCAGTGTAGATACTAGGAATAAAGAAGGAAGACTGCTGCCAGATATAAGCCTTTCCCCTGAGGTGTGACTCAAGGCTCCTTCCTGGTGCTTGCTCATCAGAGTGGCTTCTACATGCTTCTCACATGGGTTGGATCCTAGGTTCTTTGTTGAAATATCTGGTGCCTCCACCCAAGGTGACGCCTCTTTGTACCTGGGATACAAGGGGTATTCTCCCTTAAGAAAATGACTGATATTACTTCTCATAATGAGGAATATCAGCAGCAAACAAAATACAATAATACAAACCCCAGCAAATGAAATGCCGCACCCCCAAATAACAACATACCAAAGGGAGACTTTACTGGGGACAGGACACAGAGGGAAGGAAAGGGTTAAGGTTAACTAATAAATGCTAAAACTTTAATAATGCAACCAATTCCCCACCTCCCACCATTCACAACTGTACCCCACCCCTCTCCCTGGCACCTTCCCAGGCAGATGGAATGCGTGGGATGAGTCTGGAGATGAGGGTAGCAGCTCTGCAAACATTGGCCAGCTTAAAGAAAGCAGAAGGGACTCTCTTACAGTGTTTTACCCCTGAATAGTAGAGCCCTGAAACCCAACCCAAATCCAACAGGGCCCAACTACGAGTGCCATGTCTGGGGTGTGGCGACAACCTGACCCTCTCGGTCTTGGGTCATGTTGGCTCTCCTCTTCCTGCCCATGGGGTTGGTGTGTCAGTGGCTGTCGCAGCCCCTCTGCATGGTGTGTGCTGAAGGGTGAGCGTGCCTGAGGCGCTCGCTCTCCCTGCCAGGGCCCTGGGACTGGACGAGCTGTCAGCTTTTCCCTCTGCGGCCCTGGGGCTGGAGGAGCTGTCAGCTCCCACTGCTGGGGACCCAAGGCCAGAGGAACTGTCAGCTCCCGCCGCCCTAGCCCCGGGGCCAAAGGAGCTTGCTCTCCCCACCCCAGCCCCAGGGCCAGGAGAATTCTTGCCCTCACCTTGTGCACTCCCCTAGCTTTAGATTACCAATTCCAAACTTCTGATGTCAGAGTCTATGGGAATATCATTACTGTCAGCTATAACACCGGAGCTTAAACTAACCTTTCAGCTAAACACTTATAAAGTCACAGCCTGTCAGAATAACATTACTGTCATTTCTAACACCTAGGCTAACAGGCACAACCTCAGATCATGCCCGAAATATTAACGAATAGACTCTCTTATAGTAATAGAGTGTGAGGATGATCAACTCCCTGTCAATCAAAGCTTTTAATCCAAGTCTCCAGCTCACTCGTAAATGATACTACTATTATCTAAAACAAAGTGGGTGTTTTCTTATTTCTCATACATTTTCACACTAGAAGAGTAATACAAGATGACACATCCATGCCATGAGTCCTATAGACACTATGGGCTGGATCATACAATCCATACTCACATTGGCGAATATTTACTTATACAGGTAATCCACTGACTCCAGTGGTAATACTTGTGTAAGTAACTGTTCCTGTACATAAGTCAGAGAGTCACAATCAGACCCTGTAAAAGAAAGCCCAGATAAAATAATACCACATAACTAAGGTCTTGGATTTCGTCAAGATTTTTATTGGGTGTTTGTGACCTACTGGAGATCAGCGTATGGTGCTAAGTTTTGATTTGGGGGTCTCTCATCAGCTGTCCAGTCTGTAGAGTCACACACTGTAGGAAGAGGAATCTTTAAACATTAAACTCTCCAAGACTGTGGTATAATGTACACTCTGATTCGCTCCTACTCAAATTTCAGTCACCATATTACTTGCTGAATGTTTATTTTCCTCTGACAAAAAAAACCGATTATGTCCCTGAGGTTAGATAAGGAGACTGGGGGCTTTTGTTCTTATTTACATTAAAGCCCCTTGACACCACTCTGGCAGTGTAAAGTGCCTTTAGTGTAAATGACACTTACTGTGGGCCTGATTCTCAAAATACCTGTGTGGAATTTCATATTGTGTAAATCTTCAGAGCACGATATGCCACATCTCCAATCAGAAGTAAGTACTCTTTGAAGTAATGCTGCAATGTCAGAATTGCTAAACAGCTGGTGTGGCAATATCATTGCAAAAATTACTACCTTCTGGAGTCAGGAGTTCTGAGCATGTCATGGCCCATTGATTTGCTCAGTCTTTTGGTAGTATATAGTTCAAGGCTGGGTCACCTCTAACAGAAGTTGATAGCAGAACGCAACCCTTAAGAATGTTGAACATCTTTTTATAATCTATTTTTATATTTTCATTTAATATTTGATATAGATTACCTAGTAATATATATATTACCAAATATAGCATTTTAGGTGGCTTGGAGTAAGACAAGTGTGTCTTTAATGTACACAATAACAAAACTATTAACTTTACATTTGGCTAGTTCCTCAGGGCTTCCATGTGTAAATGCTGCTCTCTGATGTTGCTCTGAGGGGTCCTATTTGCCTCCCTTGGCAGCATGGCACAGTTACAAGCCGTGCTGCCATTTAATGTGTCCTTCCTCTTTCTTCTTTCGTTAATGCTGCTTTAACTCCTGCACAGATTTCTGCATGGAAATCTAGCTGGTTCTGAAAGGAGCATGCTATGGAGAGCGGACTGCTCTGCAACTCTGCCCCCTATTGGCCTCCTCTGTACCCCTGGCAGCCCAGATTCATTGAATTCATGGAGTAGGCAAACAAACACATCTGTGTTCATGGCTGATCACCTTTGAAGCTCTGAACGATCTGGTATGTAGTTTCTTCAGAGTCTGCCTGACACCTGCCATGTTATCACCATAGTTGAGATTTGCTGGGATGCAGTAGCTACCGGTCTCTTGTATTCAACTAAATGAACTCCACCAAAATGACACCAGGTTTCTCAGTTGAGGGTTTCTATGTCTGGAATTCTTTGCCCTTGGAAGTATGCCAGAGACAGCGTTTGGTGAGTTTCAGAGTATGATAGGAAATGTTTATATTGAATTTAGCATTTAGTTAATTTGGCTTTGTCTTGTTTTTGATTGCTTCAATATGTGTAGTAGTTTGGTAGCAGCAGTGCTTATACTAACTACTAGGCGTAGCGGTGTAGATTATGGATCTGAATTAGTTATTTCCGTCTGGGTAAAGTGAGTCTAAAATGCTATCGAATTAAAATTCTCCATTCACCTACACTGCTGGTAGCATTTTTCACACAATTTGCACAGTTGTAAATGACTACACAAGGGGTGAGGCAGTGGAGAATCAGGGCCTATGCATTTCTAATTTTGCATAAAAGCACTTGGATGTCATGGTTAAAAGCACTTTATATATATTCTAAGTTCTAATGAACAGGGATGCTGGTAAAAAATAATGTGGCTTATATACTAGTTCAGGGGTCGGCAACCTTTCAGAAGTGGTGTGCCGAGTCTTCATTTATTCACTCTAATTTAAGGTTTCGCGTGCCAGTAATACATTTTAACGTTTTTAGAAGGTCTCTTTCTATAAGTCTATGATATATAACTGAACTATTGTTGTATGTAAAGTAAATAAGATTTTTAAAATGTTTAAGAAACTTCATTTAAAATTAATTTAAAATGCGGAGCCCCCCGGACCGGTGGCCAGGACCCGGGCAGTGTGAGTGCCACTGAAAATCAGCTTGCGTGCTGCCTTCGGCACGCGTGCCATAGGTTACCTACCCCTGTACTAGTTTATTGGAATTCCAGTGTTAGAATGACTGTGTTGCAGTGGTGGATTTAGAAATCATTTAACTCTATGGTGATCACCGAAAGTACACAGTGACCTTGGTAGAAAGTCTGTAGTGGAGTTCAGTTTGAACATAAGCACTCTGAGAACTGTGAATGCTGAGTAAGAAGCCAAATTAGCATGCACTTTTGCATGATATGGCTTGCTGCCTGGTCACTTACCCATAGTGCTTGGAGCACTGATTAAGGCAGCCAACTATAAAACATTAAGGGACATGTCAATGAAGCTTCTGAGATATCACTGAGGATAGAAGAATCATATCCTCTCCTTACTCATGAAGCTGGACTCTGTTAAAAATCCATTCAAATCTGTGAATTGGTCCTGGTTGTTAAACTGGTAGTTTACATTCAGCAGACATTAGCTGCAATTATTTACCCATGGAAATAAACATGGAAATAAACTCTGTATTCTCTTTGGGTTTTTCTGTTGTTAAACTTTTCCCACTGCATAATCTTATCTGTGTCAGTGTATAACCACATCCCAGACATTAGTTTTATCAGGTGTGTCTTACTGAAAATGTATCAGAACACATACTTTTCAATTTTCCACTGGAGGTCACTGAAATGTTTTAAATCCATCTAAAAATCTCATTTTCTTTTTGCTCCAGGAATCCTGCTGTAACTTGCTTTTACAAATACACCACATTATACTATCACATGAACGATGAAAACTAATCTTCCTGGAGCCCAAAAGGAGCCCAATAACTATTTCTGTCTTCTTGCCAACAGCTGATGTAACCAACCTATGATATGCATGTGCGAACTTGTAATCTGAACACAATATTGTTTCCTTCACTTTCTGGCGATATATCATCAGTCAGCATTAAAAGATATTGTCTGGATGAAAGCCTCTTACAAAAGCTCTGCAAACCTGAAGGGGGAAAAAAATGTTTGGAAGGAGCCTCCATCAGCACGTGGGAAGTTTTCCAAATTGCTAATTGATCAGTGGACTTTCTGCCGTCAGATGTCTTAAAATATGTGCTGGCAGTTTTGTACACACCTTGTTACCAAAGCTGACCACATACTGATGAATACAAGGTGTTGTATGGTAAAAAGCTATGCAGCTAGATCTCCGGTGTTAAGTTAGATCTTAAGCTAGATCTTAAGTGTTTTGTTCTTCATGGAGCTTGACTTAGCAGCATCTGCCCTTGAACTAATCTATTCTGTTGTAGTGAGGAGTCATTACCCCCAAAGAATTGCATCTTACTTAGAATGTAAGCTCTTAGGAAGGGAGACAAAAGCCATTTCAACATTTTCAAATATGGGTACCTAAAGTTAAGCACCTAGATCCTTAGTTAGGTATTTAAATAAGTTTTAGAGGTGATGAGCATCCACACCTCCTGTTGACTTTAGGACACTTATTTGTATGCTTTAATATGGATTTGGGTGCAACTGTAGGCACCCAAGTAGGAAAATGCAGGCTTTTTTGTCTTTTAATATCTATAAAGCACAATGGCGTGTTTATTGTGCTGAAGGGAACATAAGCAAAGCATTTAAAAAGCTTTTTACCTGCTGCCATGGGGCAGGTTTGCAGATGGACTTGGGAAGCATGGACTGGGCTGTGCATTACTGCAGAGTCTCCAGTCCGTATCTCCATGGTAGGAGAGGTACAAGGGTTATAGAGCATCTTCCGGCCACTAGGCTACACTGTCAGTTGTGGAGCCACTCTGCTCCAGGGATTAGGAGAAGGAGTCCTCTCACCTTTTTCCCAGTGGTGTTTCTCAGTTATCTGTACTGGGAACTGAGAAATAATTTGGCCCAGTTTGTGTATTATACAGGATCATGTGAGGGACAGCACTGAAATATTATATGGTTCACTGGTTTTTGAGTGTGGCTTTAAGTGTCTGGCCCACAGAACCTGTACGAAACACAATTTTAAAATAATATCTTATTACATGATCCTGAAATATGAGTCAGATTAAACTTATAACATATATTATGTATGTTGTAAAATTATAATATAATATAATACAAAATAAAAATGAGAAGAGAAGTCATTTCAAAATGAAAATTTGAAACATTCTGAAAATGTGAAAATGGTAAGTTTTGACATTGTTGGAACTTTTTTTTCTTTCAATTTTCTTCTGAAATGAAATTCTCGCAAAATCAACTCAGTTTTGGGAAGCAATTTGATTAAACTGTATGTTCCAATGGAATATGGTTCTGTCTCTCAGATCAGCTGTAATGTTGTAGCCTTTATGTTCAAATATTGATGGAATACTGTACATTGTAAAATGAATTATTTCAAAGTATGTTTTGGAAAATTTCAGAATTTTGTTTTGATTTACTTATTTTTTTAATTTTGAAATTTTGTTTCAAATTACCTTTTATTATTATTTCACATTATTTCATAATATGACATAATAGTAAAATATTTTATTGTATTTTAAAAATCATTTATTTAAAAATATTTAAAAATCAGCTGCTACTTAGTACTGATTGAAATATCTTTTTCTAGATCTAAAAGTTTCCTGTTTGTGTTGCAATGAAACAGTTTGACTACTGACATATAATGAAATAATGTAAAAATAATAAAAATAGTATAAAAATGAATCCCCCCTAAAATTCCAAAATAAAATTTTAGAATTCTGAAATGAAAACTCAGAATTCCAAATCAAAATTCCAAATCCAAAATCTGAAATTCCGAAAAGAAAATTTGCCAAAACGGAAAATTTTTCTTTGGAATTTCCAGTTTATGGGAAATTTCATAAATATTTGTTTTCATTCTGAATCAGAACATTTTTGTTTTAATGTGAAATTTTCCTGCGTATCAGAAATTCCAAGTTTCTATGTGCTCTTTTGCAGAGTTTTGGACGGATTGTCTACCATCTTGAGGTCATTCTGACCTAGTTCAATACCAAAGAGTAAGTTAAACTTTTACATTTGAGCTGCTATGCCACCAATTCGAGCTCACATTTGAGGATCCTCCACAAAATCTCAAGTTGCACACAGAGTATAGGGAATTTCTCAGAAACTGACTCCAATGCTTCTGATTGGAGATCCTATCTATTGGACAGAAGATGACATGACATGAATGCTTGCTGTTATACTTACCACTTCATACTTTAGGTCCTGAAATATAGCATTTCATGTGGACGATATTTACAAAAATAATGTTGTGATTTTGTAAACCGTTAGCCCAGATGGTAAGGGATGCAGACCCATGCTCTGTGTGTCCCTAAGCCTCTGACTGCCAGATGTTGGGACTGAAAGATGGGAGGTGGATCACTCAATAATTGCCCTGTTCTGTTCATTCCCTCTGAAGCATCTGGCATTGGCGACTGTCAGAAGACAGGATACTGAGCTGGATGGGCCATTGATCTGACCCAGTCTGACCATTCTTATGTTCTTATGATACAGTTAATTCCGAAGTGAGCTGCCATGTCAACCTCAAAGTGTGCTCTAGCAATGAACATATATAGCTCGTAGTTCCTCCTGTTACACTCTGGTTTCTACACGTTGATACTAAGCCTTCCGTATGAGCAGCACCATCATATCATTGTACATGACAGTTGTTGGTCCTCAGATTTAGGTTCAATAACCTATCTACTGCTTTAATTACCTCTGCTGAGATACAGGCTGCATTGTACAATGCAATTAACTCTTGATGAACATTCATGTCATAATCCACTTATTGCAGGCATAAAACCACTTGCTCTTTGTTGGAGAAGTCTTTTGTTTCTCCTACTGTAATAGTATACCATTTTCTAGACATTTTCTCAGAAATATCTCTTTTGATTTTAAGAGCCATTATTTCCATTATCTCACTTGGAATAACTGGACTTGAGATTTTGTCTTCACTCTTTTTCAGAATCATATTCTGTCTGCAAACAAAGCATTTGCAATCAACATCTCCACTTCAGGGCATATTTTCAGCTTAATAGCTTCGCAGTGCAAGTCCTTGTCGGGCAAGATAATATATACTACTTAGTATTTTCAATAGTTTCTTCCTGTTTTCTTCTTTCTTCTGAGAGTACTGAAAACTTAGCATGTCATCATTGTTGTCTGTGGTCTTTTGAAGAATATAAACTTCATCAGGGTGACACAAAGAAGCTTGGTGCCTCTGAAATTTGTCTTGAGCCGTTTCCCAGTTAGGGAATCCAGACTGTGCGAAAGCTTCATTTGTGTGGTTAATCAAAAGTAGTTTTTGACTGAAAGTTGTTGTATTTTTTTTTTTTTGGCAAAAAGTGCAGATTAAGTGACACTGACGTATTTTATGAATTTGTGCCAATTTCACTGAAGTGTTTGAGTTAAAGCAAAAAACAAACAAACAAAAACAATTAACAAAGCAAAAAAAGAACAACTAAATTCCAAAAAATTTGAAATGTTTAATGTTGACATTTCTCAAATGAAATGTTTTAGTTCAAAGCACTTTTCATTTAGAAATTTCCTTTAACTTTTTAAAAAAAAATATATGGTTAAAAATGCTCAAAATCAAAATTAAACAGGATGTTTTGTTTGACATGAAACATTTTTTTTTCAAATTTTCAATGCACCAAATACTTTTAAAATTTTTGGTTTGGGTTCAACCTTCAACTTTTTGGCAAATAAAAAAAATGTGTTGTTTGTCCAGCTCTACTCAGCACTACAACCAGCAGAAATTCATCCAATTGGAAGAATAATTTCCTCCATTTTAATAAGGCAAGTTATAATAATTTAATTTTAGTACTTTAAGAATATACACTTTGCTTTTTGTACTTCACTCTGTCACTACTAACTTAATAAGAATGGCACAGGATTGCAGAATTAAAATACTTACACAAAATGCTCTAGAATATAAGAATGGTCACATTGTGTCAGACCAGGGTAGGCAACCTATGGCACACGTGCCAAAGGCGCCACGCGAGCTGATTTTCAGTGGCACTCACACTGCCTGGGTCCTGGCCACTGGTCTGGGGGGCTCTGCATAGAATCATAGACTTTAAGGTCAGACGGGACCATTATGATAATCTGGTCTGACCTCCTGCACAACGCAGGCAACAGAATCTCACCCATGCACTCCTGTATCAAACCTATGTCTGAGCCATTGAAGTCCTCAAATCATGGTTTAAAGACTTCAAGGTGCAGAGAATCTTCCAGCAAATGCCCCACGCTGCAGAGGAAGGCGAAAAATCCCCAGGGCCTCTGCCAATCTGCCCTGGAGGAAAATTCCTTCCCGACCCCAAATATGGCGATCAGCTAAACCCTGAGCATGTGGGCAAGACTCACCAGCCAGACACCCAGGAAAGAATTCTCTGTAGTAACTCAGATCCCACCCCATCTAATATCCCATCACAGGCCATTGGGAATATTTACTGCTAATAGTCAAAGACCAATTAATTGCCAAAATTAGGCTATCCCATTATACCATCTCCTTTTAAAAACCTTATTTACTTTACATACAACAATAGTTTAGTTATATATTATAGACTTATAGAAAGAGACCTTCTAAAAACATTAAAGTGTATTACTGCCATGTGAATCCTTAAATCAGAGTGAATAAATGAAGACTCAGCACACCACTTCTGAAAGGTTGCCGACCCCTGGGTCAGACCAATGGTACATCCCGCCCAGTATCCTGTCTTACAACAGTGGTCAGTGACAGACGCTTCAGAGGAACAGAACAGGGAAATTATTGGGTGATCCATTCCCTCTCTTCCAGTCCGAGGTTCTGGCAATCAGAGCCTTAGGGACACCAAGAGCATGGGGTTTACATTCCTGACCTTTAGCCATTGATGGACCTATCCTCTATGAACTCATCTAATTCTTTTTTGAATCCAGTTTTTTTTTTGGCTTTCACAACATCCCCTGGCAACGAGTTCCACAGGTTGACTGCGTGTTGTGTGAAGAAGTACTTCCTGATATCTGTTTTAAACCTGCTGCCTATTAATTTCATTGGGCAACTCCTGGGTCTTGTGTTATCTGAAGGGTAAATAACATTTCCCTATTCACTTTCTCCTCACTATTCATGATTTTATAGTCTTCTATCATATTCCCCCTTAGCTGTTTCTTTTGTAAGATGAACAGTCCCAGTCTTTTTAATTTCTCCTCATCTGGAAGCTGTTCCATACCCTTAATCATTTTTATTGCCCTTCTCTGTACCTTTTCTAATTCCATATATGTTTTTGAGATGGGGGCAACCAGAACTGCACACAGTATTCAAAATGTGGACATACCATGGATTTATATAGTGTCATTATGATATTTTCTGTCTTAACATATATATATTCCTTTCCTGATAATTCCAAACATTCTGTTAGTTTTTTTTACTGTTGCTACTCATGGGGTGGATATTTTTAGAGAACTATTCATGACAACTCTAAGATCTCTTTCTTGAGTGGTAACATGTAATTTAGACCCCATCATTTTAGATGTATAGTTGGGATTATGTTTTCCAATGTGCATTACTTTGCACTAGGACTGTCGATCAATTGCCATTAACTCACATGATTAACTTAAAAAAATTAATCACGATTAAAAACATTAATTGCAATTAATCGCAGTTTTAATCGTACTGTTAAACAATAGAATACCAATTAAAATTTATTAAATATTTTGGATGTTTTTCTACATTTTCAAATATACTGATTTCAATTACAACACAGAATACAAAGTGTTCACTGCTTACTTTATATTATTATTTTTATTACAAATATTTGCACTGTAAAATGATAAACAAAAGAAATAGTATTTTTCAATTCACCTCCTACAATACCGCAATGCAATCTCTTTATCGTGAAAGTGCAACTTACAAATGTAGATTTTTGTTTGTTACATAACTGCACTCAAAAACAAAACAATATAAAACTTTAGAGCCTACAATTCCACATAGTCCTACTTCTTTTTCAGCCAATCACTAAGACAAACAAGTTTGTTTACTTTTACGGGAGCTAATGTAAATGTAATGCGGCGGGCTTCTTATATAAAATGTCACCTGAAAGTGAGAACAGACTTTCACACGGCACTTTTGTAGCTGGCATTGCAAGGTATTTACATGCCAGATATGCTAAACATTTGTTTGCCCTTTCATGCTTCGGCCACCATTCCAGAGGACATGCTTCCATGCTGATGATACTCGTTAAAAAAAATGTATTAATTAAATTTGTGACTGAACTCCTTGGGGGAGAATAGTATGTCTCCTGCTCTGTTTTACCCATATTCTGCCATATATTTCATGTTATAGCAGTCTCCGATGATGACCCTGCACATGTTCGTTTTAAGAACACTGACTGCAAATTTGACAAAATGCAAAGAGGATACCGATCTGAAATTTCTAAAGAGAGCTACAGCACTCGACCCAAGATTTAAGAATCTGAAGTGCCTTCCAAAATCTGAGAGGGATAAGGTGTGCAGCATGCTTTCAGAAGTCTTAAAAGAGCAACACTCTGATGGGGACACTACAGAACCCGAACCACCAAAAAAGAAAATCAACCTTCTGCTGGTGGCATCTGACTCAGATGATCAAAGTGAACATGCGTTGGTCTGCACTGCTTTGGATTGTTATTGAGTAGAACCCCTCATTAGCATGGACACATGTCCTCTGGAATGGTGGTTGAAGCATGAAGGGACATATGAATCTTTAAAGCATCTGGCGCATAAATATCTTGGGGGAGAGGGATAGCTCAGTGGTTTGAGCATTGGCCTGCTAAACCCAGAGTTGTGAGTTCAGTCCTTGAGGGGGACACTTAGGGATCTGAGGCAAAATCAGTACTTGGTCCTGCTAGTGAAAGCAGGGGGCTGGACTTGATGACCTTTCAAGGTCCCTTCCAGTTCTAGGAGATAGAATATCTCCATTAATTTTTTTATTTAACGCCGGCTACAACTGTGCTATGTGAACACCTGTTTTCACTTTCAGGTGACATTGTAAACAAGAAGCATTATCTCCTGCAAATGTAAACAAACTTGTTTGTCTCAGTGACTGACTGAACAAGAAGTAGGACTGAGTGGACTTTTAGGCTCTGAAGTTTTACATTGTTTTCTTTTTGAATGCAGTTATTTTTTGTACATAAAGAAATTGCACTACAGTACTTGTATGAGGTGAATTGAAAAATACTATTTCTTTTGTTTTTTATAGCACAAATATTTGTAATAAAAAATAAATACAAAGTGAGCACTGTACACTTTGTGTTCTGTGTTGTAACTGAAATCAATATATTTGAAAAAGTAGAAAACATCCAAACATATTTAAATAAATGGTAATCTATTATTGTTTAACAGTGTGATTAATCATGATTAATTTTTGTAATCGCTTGACAGCCCTACTTTGCATGCATCAACACTGAATTTCATCTGCCATTTTGTCGCCCAGTCACCCAGTTTAGTGAGATCATTTTGTAACCCTTTGCAATCTTAAGTAATTTAGTATCATCTGCAGACTTTGCCACGTCACTATTTACCCCCTTTTCCCAGATCATTTATGAATATGTTGAACAGCACTGGTCCCAGTACAGATCGTTGAGGGACACAACTATTTACCATGTTTCATTGTGAAAACTGACCATTTATTCCTACCCTTTGTTTCCTATCTTTTGACCAGTTACTGATCCATGAGAGGACCTTCCCTCTTATCCCTGTGGACGGGGCAGGTAAACGAACCGGCCCGGACCGCCAGGGGCTTTCCCTACATACGTGGTGACCCCTGTTTGAGAAACCCTGATTTAGTTGGCCTTTTGGTTGTATATAGTCACTATGTTCTTTGTAGAACTGCCTAGAATACAAAAGAATGAAGAAAGGAAAAAGCCTATATCTGATCTGTGATTTAACTGGAAAACAATTGCTTTTGTGTGTCTCTCTGATCCAGAGATTCTGACAAGGAAAAGACTATAAATAAGGTGGTAGCTGGAGGACCTTTGACCCCAAGGCACGACAGGACAGAAGCCAGAGGCTGCAAAAGGACAGACAGAGAATTATGGCTCCATGATGTCTGATCGTCTGGCCTCTCCCCCCCTCCTTTTGTGAAAAGAGCACATGGAACTCATGTTGTGGGGGAGGGAAGGGAAGAAAAAAGAGCCAATTAAAAGGCTGTGGGAGTCGTCCCCAGAGGAGAGGCAGCTGGCTGGACCTATCCCAGGTTCCAGAGTGTGGATCAGAAGTCCAGGTGCACAAAGAGAGGAGAGAGAATCAGTCACCCTCACCAGAGAAGAAGGGAAACAGCCAGTTTAGCTGCAAAAGGAGGGGGAGAAGCACGGGCAGGTCACACAGAATTCCCCTTCACAAGAAATGGAGACCCTGCTGAGCTATTTCCCAGCCAGAGGGAGGGAAGAGAGAAGCCAGAGCCTGTTGCAGGACACACCTTCAACCTGGCCCTGGTTGAAGCCATCTGATATTCTGGGGGAAAGAGAGGGTCTCCAAGCAGCTGAGACCATCAGATGGCTATCTCCCTCCTGGTTTGAAGAGAACAAACTGAATTATCAGGGAACTGTCTCTGCAGTAATTAAATAGCGTACAAACCATATTCAGCAGCTATTATTTTATATTCTTTTTAACTCTAGCCCCATCACACAGGAAAAAGTTGTCTATGCCACTGACTACCCTTTTCTTATACACTAAAAACAATTCTGCAACAATGTACTTGTAAATTTTCTCCCACAAAATGCACATTGAGCCAAACAAATCAGCACCTTTCACAGCTTTTCTCTGTTCATTTGTCATCTTCAAAATCCTTTAATTTAAATCAGAGTTGAGAACAAACATCGTAATTTGTTTCACTGCCCAAATTCCGCTCAGAAATTATGTTCCAACGTCCCTAGGACTGTTCGTATTTATGCTCCTGAGTCCATCTGTCACTGTTGTGCTTATTCCAAAGTATGCTCAGACATCATGCTTCCTTCCACTTCCTCTTCATCTGGTTCAGAGACCATCTTCTCACAGTGCAACCAGCAGCACTGCCAATAAGACACAGGTGCATGGCTGTTGAAAGAGGCAGAAATGAGAGAGAGCGGAGCGAGGACAGTTCCGTATTCATCGTGTCTACATCCCAAGCTACCTTGTCCATCTGTTATATTTTCTTATTAGTAGCAGGTGAGCACCTAACCGTGAAGGATTACACGAGCAGAGAAGGAACTGGTACAAGAAGGGTGATGGGATAAAGAGTCAACAACAGAAGTAACTTTCTTTTCCCAGTCCTAAAGTAAATATTTTTGTTATTTTCCCACGTACTGGCTCTTCTTTGAAGTGACAAGGTCCATTGACTAGGCTTTAAACAATCTAGATAATGCTTCTCAAAAGGCAAAATTGTACGCACATCAGCAGAATTAGGAAAAGTTAAAGTTGTGGATATAAGCAATCTAAACCAACACAAGAAGCTTCTCTGTTTGATTTAGACAGTTCATAACGGGGATCTCAGTGAAGTTTTTATTTGACAACTTTGGAACAAGATCCTTTTGAAATGTCATGTACCAAGTCTTGCAGCGGGTCAGACATGATAAGATAGATTTCATGCATGTGACTAGCTAGAATAAGTGCCCGAAGCATTCTAGAAGGTGCTATAATTTGCTCCTCTTCAGCACAAGTCATGTTCTGTTCTTGTCTCTTTATCTTTATAGCCCCAGAAATCAGTTCTGATGTCACTGTAACGTTAGATGCCTGATTAAATCAGTCTGAAGGACAACTATATTAGAGTCTTGCATAATGTAACACAGAGATGATTCAAAGGAATGGCATCCAAGGTATTTAAACTATACTTTTTCAAGTTTGTAACACAAATTAAAAAGACAATTTAAAAGTAATATATATGAACATGAAAGAAACTTGAAGGTCACAGTAAAGACGAGATGGCCCTGTTTTTTCCATTATCTTGCACCTTGTGTAGTCATGTGAACCAGTGCAAAGTGAATATAAGATGCTACCAGACCAGAAAGGTAGTATGTTATACTCATGGTGCACTTGTGTAAATAATTAAACAAGGGGCAGGACAACAGAGAGCCGGGCCTGAGAGAGATTGAAAGGAGTCTCTTTTTGTGTGTGTGTGTAGTATACTGATGTTCCTACATAAGATAGGAATATGCCATTTCTAGTGAAGCCAGCAGTCAGATCTGATTGTTTGGTCCAGGCCAAAACTTACCAAGATCCTGTGTGGTGACATCACAGGCTGTTTTGACTAGCTTGAAAGCTAAAGAGTCCGGGAGAACTACAGATTTTGTCTGTGTCCTGAAGTCTCAATATTATATTCATTACAAGTGAGCCCTTTATCATCATTACAAGTCTCTTCTTTACCTGAGGATAAACCAACACATTATGGCCCTGAGTTAAACAGGCCATTTTGCTGTATGAGAATTTACGGTGAGGTCTCCAGCAGTAACCATTAACTGGAAAACCATTAGTTATCAGTTAATTGCACAGCTACAGTAAACCAGATATAGCTGCTTTTAGAAATGTCCCAAGAGGAAAAGAACAGGAGAGGGAATCAGTCTAACAGATGGCAAGGTATCAGTTGCTGACACTGACAAAACTTTGCTAAAGGATTTCCTTAGGGTTCCCTGCTACAGTGTCAGGGATCTATGACTACAGGTGTATGTCTTTCTGGGCGGTGCATAATGAAGAAAAGGACTGCAGGATCTTTCTCTACAGGTTCCGACCTGAGAGTCCCTTAATTTATATGCTACATCTTTGGGACTGATAGGTGAAAGTCTGCTCCTGCAGAAGTGGGCAGCATCCAGCATAAAGGCAAAGTGATGATCAGAGCTTCTCATTAATTGGTAAAGTTATTTAGTTAGTTTCACACAGGTGCTAAGCCGTCAGCTGCGGCCAAAGAGGATGAAAAATGCCCATTTAGCAAAAAATGTTTGTTGTAGCTAGTGCGGTTTAGAAAATTGGTCTTGAAAATCATTTCCCCTGTTTTTCACCAGTAGTGATTCTATGTAGCGAGTTTTAGCTAAAACACAACAAATTCCAGTACTTCTGTTGTTGTGGTCTCTTCCTTCAGATATGAAACTGGTTGAAAATGGTAGGGAGAGGAGGGAAAATCATGAAAATTTCCACACAAGAAATTCATTTTTGTTTATAAATTTAAAATTTGAAAATTGTTGACCAGCTGGCTAGCTGGTTGAAAATAGGGGGGAAAATGGCAGAAATTTCATTATTTTTTTCCCGATTTTTTTAATCAGTTTGAAATTGTATCAAAATATTTAAAATTTCAACCAGCTGTATTCATATATGAGATTAATATAATTGGTGGGTGCAGTTCCTTTCAGCTAACACAATTGTATAAGCCTTGGTTACCTCCCACTTTGCCTTTTCTTCCTCTCTGGGTTCCTTCCCTTCCAGTCCAGCCCAAATCATCTTCCTTGCCCACTGCAAGGGTCACATTACTCCCCTATTTGAATCCTTCCGCTGGCTCTCCATTGCCTACTGATTTATACTTAAGGTTCTTGTCCTCAGCTTCAAGGACTCTGCCCCAGCCTGTAACTTTACTCTGGTTTCTTTCTTCTCCTTCTTCATTCCACCAATGATGCTAGCCTTACAGCTCCCGTTCTCGCATTTTACTACATTACTCCATGCCTCTCCCTATGTCTGGAACAACATTTCTATCCCAGAGCACTAACCTCCTTCTTTCTTGTAATTTAAAATGCTCCGGAAAACTCATTTTTCATGGTATTTCCCACATTGGGTTGTTCTTTCTGTTTGATGGGACTGAGGTGTGGATATGACATTGTACTAGTACTACACCCGTAGAAAAGCCAGAGACGATAATATGTTTAGAAGGATAATTTCCGCCCACTTCTAACATTTTCTAGGAATGTTGGTGTGCAAATGCTTCACATTATTAGTACTATTATTATCATCATCATGACTAATCCTAGTCATGAACCAGGACGCCATTGTGCTAGTCTAACTGTCATTAGCCTAACACGCCATTGTGTTAGGCTAATGATAGTCTCTGTCCCAAAGAACTTACAGTCTAACTTTGTCTTTTATATTGAACTTTTGCTATGGAAAAGCAGTCCCCGGGGCACCCCAAAGTCCTGGAAAAAATAATAGGGGAGGAGGGAGAGAGTTCCTGAGTGAGTTGGGTGTCCTAATGGTTGCTTATTAAGAAATGGTGAAAGCCTCCAAAATGGAAAGAAATATGGAGGGAAGAGGCGGTGTGTGTGGATGTGTGTGTGTGTGTGTGTGTGTGTGTGTTTGTGTGAAGATGTTGCTTTGTGACTGCTAAAAATTTTAAAAATGTAACATTCATTTGTTCCCTGCGCCTTTGTGCTACAGATTGCATGAATAAGAGTGTAGACATCGCCCACTGGGAACTGTCAGTGCTATCTTCAGCAGGTTTTCAAACATCAAGTATCCTGCAATCGCCTTACCTTTGTGAGTGTTTTGTAAAGGCCAGATTGTTTCAACTTTGATTTTACTATCCAGGAAGAATGGCGGGGTTTTGCATTCAGTTTATCTTGCTGTAAACAACTGCACGAAATTCAGCACAACAGCAGACCAGGGCCGTTGAATCTAAAGCTTGAGTCAGAACATATTCAGTTGGGTTCTATATGGTGTGAAGTGGGCTATTCCCATATTTGTATTTAGACTCAACCACTGTGCTCATAGCTGACTAGCACAGGTTAAGCTTATAAAACTCATGCACAGTTAAGGCTAACATCCTAAAATGAATCTGACTTGTTTCTGTCAAAAGAAAATCAATGGTTTCATTCTCCCATAACCTCACAGTTCTGTTTAGCAATCCAAACATTGCTGCTATTTTTAAATTCATACCACATTAGTAGTCCTTCCGGTTCTTCTTGAGGTATTTGATCCATTATTTATTTTTATAATATGCTCTGATCTCTGAAGATAAGAAAGAAAGTCAAGGAAAATAACATAGGCCCTAATCCTGCAAGGATCTCCATGCAGTTAGACCCCTGTGTCTTTCATGTGATACTCCCGAGCGCATTCTGCACCAAAAAAATAAAAATTCTGCACCCAAAAATTTAAAATTCTGCATACAATATTTTAAAATTCTGCAAAATTCTACAAATTTTATTTGTCAAATAAATGTGAAGGCTCCAGCATGGCATTGGGGAGCACAGGCCGCTGGCTGCACAGAGGTGGGACATCACTGGGCAGCTCCCCCCACCCCCAGGAGACAGACTCAGCAGTGAGGCTGCACCCAACCCTGACACAGCGCAAGGACCGGGCCTGCCCCAGAAACACCCCAGGGCCCTGCCCCTCCATGCCAGGAGCACCAGGTGTAGGCAGGCAGGATCCAAGTGTGGAGAGGCTTAGTGTGGGGGGATCCAGGTGTGGGTTGAGAGGGTTCTGTGTGTGGCAATCTGGGTGCAGGTGGCTCAGTGGGGGATCCGGGTGCAGGAGGAGGGGGATCTGGATGCACAGGGGTTTGTTGGGAGTGTGGGGGTTCTGGGTGCAACGGTAATGGGACTCTGCAGGGGGGTCCATGTGAAGGTGGTAGGGGCTCAGCGGGGGGGGGGTCTGGGTGTGGGAGTGATAAAGCTCAGCAGGGGGTCTGGTTGTGACGGGCTCAGTGGGGAGGTCCAGATGCTGGGGGAGTGGGGCTCACTGGGGTGAAGATCCAGGTGCAGCTGATTCGGACTTGGTGAGGTGGGCATCTGGGTGTAGATGGCTCATCAGGGTGGCCCGGGTGCATGGGGAGTGGGGCTCATTGGGGGGGGGGTCCAAGTGTGGGGGGTGAGGCTCAGTGGGAGGGTCTGGGTATGAGGGGGTCTGGATGCACGGGGGTTGGGTGGATGAGGGAGCAGCTCCCTGTACACAGATCCCTCCCCCTGCAGCTGAGGAGCGATGGGTGCAGGAGGATAGGGGGAGTGTGTAGAGATTCCTGCAGTTGGGGGAAAAATCTGGGGGTGGGTCTGACCCATCCCCAGATGCTGTGCAGGGGAAGAGAAAGTCCCGTTCTCCCCAGCCCAGCCAGGGCTAGCAGTTGAGCCTGCATGGGGTAGGAGCCACCAGCCAGGTCTTCCCCAGTCCTGCCCCACAGTGATTTACCTCTCTGACGGCTGCCCTGGGCACCCAAAACATACTGCTGGGGAGGGTCGTATGACCGCTCTTGTGGCTTCCATTTGCTCCCCCATCAGAAAATCATTTTTCTGCGGGGAAGCAAAGAAATCTGTGGGAGACATAAATTGTGCACATGCACAGTGGTGCAGAATTCCCCCAGGAGTAATGTGAGTTGGGACTCTATGATATGATCAACATCCCCCACACAACCCTTGGTTAGAAACCCAACCCAAGTACCCCTGCCTAGTTGAAAAAAAGTACTAAAGAAGGAGTGAGTCAGGGCCAGATTATGATACCCTTACTCACAATATTGTACTCCACAAGCAATCCCAGTGAAGTCAATGGGATATCTTCTGGAGAGGGATACTATTGAATGTGAGTATGGAAATCATGGTCAGTTATTATTCCATCTGAAGAAGTGGGTTTTTTACCCACGAAAGCTTACGCCCAAATAAATCTGTTAGTCTTTAAGGTGCCACCAGACTCCTTGTTGCTTTTGTGGATACCGACTAACATGGCTACCCCCTGATACTTTATTCCATCTGGGTGAACCACCACTGGAGGAATTGGATTATTAGAGCTACTCACCATGTACTGAATTATCTAATTGAGGATTAACTGGAGTATTGGGGAAATACATTGTTCTCACACTCTGTAGGATGTCATGGTGGCTCTGGGCACTTTAAATGAGACTGGAACTTGCCATTCTTTAGGATATATGCGTCAATAGTGATTTTTCCTTTGCCTTGGATAACTGACTTAGAACAGGCCAAAAGATCTCTCTCCATCCTGAGTGACTAAGGAAGTGATGAACCAGCCTAAGTACATGCATTGTCATGTACTTTGTCAGCTACACATGTTCTGTGTAAATGAAAGGCTTCTCCTGGTGGCTAGAAGAGGAAACAATATCATGATTTTGGGGTGACCTTCCACAAGTAGCCATAAGAATGTATGAGTGACATGCTAGCCACAATTTCCTCTAGTTTCCATTTCCTGCTGGTCTGAGAAAGAAGAGTCACAAGGTCATATCTCGTACTGTGTCTTCAGTACAGTTTCTTTGTACTAACAGGTAAGTCATTTGGCTTGTCCAAATAACATCTTTTTAGTCCTGTACAAAACCATTCATAAACTCCAATAATATTCATTTTGTAAATCCAAACCTGTTTTGATTGTTTTCTATCGCAGTACCTGAAATAGAAAATATTCCACATTTTGGGAATGTTTTGTACAGAGCTAGAACTGTTAAAGTAAAATAAATGATATAACAAAACAATCAGAACAATACAATAGTTTACCCCTAGTAGCTTTAACAGCAGCAGCAGATTAGGAGCCTGTTTTAACGCACCACATAAAGTAGTGCAGAAAGGGGAATTATTAACAATGTGCAGTTTAAGGAACATTCTATTGGACAGCAACCAGATATCTGAGAAAATATATTCTTAAATGACTTAAGTGAGACTTTTAGGGAAACTGCATTAGTGAGGAGGAAAGTGACAAAAGAAAAATTGACATTGACATTGACATTAGGTAGAAAGTATTCTTGGGTGCTAAAGAACAAAGGAAGCTTTAGAAAAAACTTCAAGCTAAAGAGGGGCTGCATCTTATCTAAATTCATTCTGGGTTCTATTTGCTTTCAGTGTTCTCCGTCTTACAAAAGGGATCAGCTTTTGCAGGGACAGCTGGGACTGAGATGGCTTATTGTCAAGTCTCAAATGTCAATGACTAATGCTGATTTACATGCAGATTGCCTCTCTGCTTTATTTTATATATTTATTTCTCTGAAATGCTCTCATTTGCTTCTAAGGAACAAATCAATGAGGGAGCAATAAAGAAGATGTTATCTTATAGCCAGTTCTAAAAAGACGAGAATTAGCATTATAGCAAATATATGAACATGGGTTGTATTTCATTCAGATGTTTGCCAGATGCCAATCCACTTGTGGAGAATGTGTGGCAGTACAGATGCAGAACTGTGGTTGAGCAAGGATTCCATCTTTGGGATCTCTTCTTTGACTTAAGTGTTTCAAAGTAAACCAGTCTGAACTTGTGTAGTTGCTTTGCCATCCACATGAAGAATATGACATATCACCAGCTCTGTTCCATGTTAACCATAAAGAGTGAGATCCTACAGATCTTAATGTGTGTGGTTATGAGCAGAAAAATAGATTTATTTCCTGTTTGTATTCCAAGCCACATATGTTTATACGCTAAGTCGGCGTATCTTAGGTCAATTTACCTGGCCGTGAGGACGGCGGCGAGTCAACTGCTGCCGCTCCCCCGTCGACTCTGCTTTCGCCTCTCGCTGCGGTGGAGTTCCGGAGTCGACGGCAGAGCGATCGGGGATTGATTTTATCGCGTATACACTAGACACGATAAATCGATCCCTTATAGATCAATCGCTACCCGCCAATCCGGCGGGTAGTGTAGACGTACCCTCAGAAAAGTTGGGTCGTGATAGGTACTGTCTATGTAGACATTCTGAGAGCAAAATTTTCTTGCATTTGTGGGTTTAGACCTGAATTTTACTGTTATTTAGACTGGGTTGTGTTTCTGTTTTACTCTATTTAAGGATCTAAGGCCACAGGCAGCTATTTTTCAGGGTGAGGGTGACCGTGAAAATCACTTTATAATGGTGGTGACAATCTCTTACTATTAAAGATGTATGTTGAACTATCAAGAAGATGACTGCGAAGTTAATGCATTTGAGAGTAAATAAGCATTACTGATGATATACATGTCTTGAGAATGTAAATTATTACAGAATTTTATTCATTAAAGTCAGATACCTAATTACTAATTACTCTGTAAAACCATGTTTTGGTAGCAGCAGAAATGCAACAATTAATTTATTTACCTATTCAAATCTTTATGTGTCTATTTCTTCCACCAGTCTTTGGCTCTTCAGAAATATAACTACTATTATTGACGGGATCTCGGGTGCTAACTAGAATTTAATTTCGTTAAATGATTTATGCTACAGATTGATTTTCTCTATGGATGTACATAAACAGAAGCAGAGAAGACAGTTACCAACCACTTAAACTGTATTTTATGTATTTCCTAGGACTACCCCAACCCTCTTTCTTTGCCTCAGTGTAGACTTTTAAAGTTTTTAGGCATTTTTACACAATTAAAAGGGCTATTTTAGGCTAGGAAGAAATATAGTGGAGGGATATTCTTGGGCTACAGAGTTGATTTCAAATACTGTCTAGCTCCAGTTCCAATTGTCCAGTAGTTTATAAAGCCACTGCATCTGGCTCTACTTATCTTTTTAGCAGATTACACTAAAATAAATCCTTAAGGCTAAACCCTCTAATTGACTAAAACACACGCACATAAAAATACAGCTGTTTCATTGGTTTGAACAGAATTCGGACTCATTTAGGTGGTTATAAAACTCTAATAAGCAAACTGCTCTCAAAATCTGAAAAGAAACCCACCCCAAACAACAACCCTAACATGTTACTTTATTGAGCTGAGCATAAATGTGTTATTCTTTAGCCATGCATCAGTTGTTCGGGTTATAGATGATTATAAATTTTTCTGTGCCCATTGGCTCCAATTCCATCTCAGCATGATTCCTACATAGTAAAGCCTTTTTATCATGAAAATGTGGCATTTCCTGTGATTAAAGCACAGAGTGAGTTTTGAAAGTACTGTATACCTCAAAGTCACTGATATTCTACATAGTCCACTCACATATTCAGGTGACATATTTTTATCTAAAGACTCAGTGGAGATTTTCAAAAGTGCCTAAGGGATTTAGGAGCACAAGTCTTATTGAAAGTGAGCTATTGGCATAGTTCCCCTGACTACAATGGAGTTTCAGTTATATAAACCAGTTGAGGATCTGACCTATTTATTTTGTTACAAGCCCCGGCAGGAGCATGCATCCTAAAAAAAGTGGAGAGGAGGGACATTTACTTCTTTTTGTCCCAAAAGTAGAAAGTTTAAATCCTCAATAAAAAACTACGGGACAGGAATGTGCGTAACTTACCTGAGTTTTATACTGGTGGAGAATGAACTCCCACAAGAATTAAGAACCATTCCAAAGCTCACCACCTTTTGCTCTAATGGCAAGGATCTTTTCTTTGACTTTGCCTTCTTTCGCACAAACACATAACCACATGTGTTTTAAAAGTTCCCAAACAAAGCACTCCTCTGCACACAGGCTTCCCCTTGAGAAGAGGATGAGAGAACAAATGTTAGACATTAGTCATTTTGCTTAATACATTCCAGGAAGGTGCACAGATACTATGCTGATGAGCATGGTATAAGAATCTCTACAGAATAGAATAGAATGGCTGAAAGCTGAAACTAGATACATTCGGATTAGAAAAAAGGCACCAATTCAGAATTGAGGGTAATTAGCCAGTTGTCAATCTAACCTAGGGACGTGATGGATTCTCCATCACTGGAAGTCATTAAATCAAGACTGGATATCTTTTCTAGCTCAACCAGACGTTACGGCCTTGATGCAAAAATTAATGGGTGGAATTCTCTAGCCTGTGCTATGAATGAGCCAACTAAATGCCCAAGTCACTTTTGAAAATAAGACTTAGGCACCTTTGAAAATTGTACCCATGATTTTATCATGACACTTTAAGGCCCTGATTCAGCAAAGCACTAAATCATGTGCTTAACCCCCCGTAGGAGCTAAGCACATGCTTAAGTGCTTTGCTGAATCAGGACTTTAATGTGCAATTACCGTAGATACTTGTTCATAAGCCAAATATTTTTAGTAAAAAAGGGAAGCACCAGAGACGGGGGTCGGCTTATGAACGGGTATAGAGAGGGAGAGGTGGGACACAGCCCCTCCCCCCAACAGAGGGAGCAAGGAGAGGCAGCACAGCCAGCAGAGACAGAAGGGAAGAGGCGGGGCCAGAGTCTCTCTGCTTCTGGCCACGCTGCTCTCCACAGCCTCCGAAGCAGCTGCAGCTCTGGGGCTGGCAAGCTGCAGCCGTGCCGCTCGGCCCCACCCCTCAGAGCAGGCTGCAGCCGTGCTGCCCAGCCCCGCCCCCCAGAGCAGGCTGTGGCCGCGCCAACTGGCCTGCTGGAGCTTGCTGCGGCCGCGCTGCCCAGCCTGCCGGAGGAGCTCCAGCCAGCCCAGAGACATCCTCCCCTGGCTCTCCCCAGATAAGGTGGGAAGGGATGGGATGGGGATAGTGTGGGGGTCCCGGGCTAGGGGTGGGATCATGGTGGGGGGTTGTCACAGGGGTTACTCCTTGACCCCCAGCTTCTCCCCCCCCCAAAAAATTTCCCCACCAGTTGCTGTCCTGGCCCATCAGGGTAAGCAGCTGGCACGCCGGGACACTTTGTTTAATTAGGTTTACCTCTGTGCCTGCGGACGCTCGAGGTAAACAAACCATCTCAGCCCACCAGCGGCTTATCCTGATGGCCCAGGAGCCAAAGTTTGCTGTCCCCTGAATTATAGGGTCGGCTTATGAATGGGTCATAAAAAAATTTCCATTTTTACTTATCCATCTTGGGGGGGGGGGGGTCGGCTTATAAAAGAACCGGCTTATGATCGAGTATATATGGTTTTGTTGTATTTTTGTATGCCAGCTCCTGTGTATTTTGTTAATTACCAGTGGTTTCACCTATATTTATTCTGGCCAGTTTGGGGTGCTTTAAGTTACATTCTCTAGAGTGTTGGTCTACATTGTGTCCTCTACATCAGAAATATTTGACAAAGCTATCATCGTAAAAAGAGAATGAATCTAATCATTTTCAAAAGAAAAGAGATAGCAACTGTAACTTTGTTGGCAGAAGGTGGTGCTGTTATCTGATATTAGAACAGATAATTAACTCTGATGCCAATGAACTTCTGCTAAAGAAATCAATGAGTTGAAGAGAGATGTTTTTCCCTCCCAGGAGCCTAGTACAGCATTAATATAGGTAGGAAACATTTCCCAATCTTGCATTTTGAGATACAATAAAACATAATTAGAAAGCAGATTACTGTTAGTCTATAAGGTGCCACAGGACTCTTTGTTGCTTCACACAAAAATGTCTTCCAGTAAAATAAAATGAAAAGATAAATTGGCTTTTTAGAGAAAGAAATTGAGCTGGATCATGCTCCTTAAGTAGGGTGGCTGATTTCACAAGATACAGTCTTATGAGTTTGTGCATAAAACACGAGATCTGCCTGAAGAATCTGTGAAAGAGAGTAACAGGTAAGTGAAGAAAGCTGTTCAACAACAGATATGAGTAAATATCAGAAGTCCTGAGAGAGAAACGTCAACAATCTGACAGAGAGGATCTGATTACTGTTCAAAAATCATGAGATTATCTTCAATATAATACATTTGGGGTTCTTTTAATTTGTCTTCTGGTTTCTGAGCCTTTAGGGTGCACGTATGTTTTCTAGCTTTTTCGTGAGGGATAGAAACTTACTTATTTTTTAAAATGAAAGTTGAAATTCGCACCTAATTACAGGCCTCCAGGAGCTGGGGCTTTAAGAAAAACACCAAATATCATGAGACTCGCAATAAAATCAAGACATTTGGCAGCACTGACCCTTGGAATGGATCATGATATATAAATATAAACTATTATATTGGTATTTTTCATAAACTGAAGCTGACAAGACAATTTATAAATGTGAAAACCAAATATTTTCCCTATCTCTAGAACAGAACTCAGATTGTTTCCAATGCTCTGAAATATCTGGATTTATTTTTTCAGTTGCTGACCAGGACAAGAACTAGAATTTCTGAAATACTCTCAATATGGTATTTCAACTGGGGTTCAGGAACAGAAATCTTCCCAAATAAATCTATGCTCAGCCATGTTTCAATCCATTTTTCTGATTCAAAGATTTGGATAATGTGGATGCCCCTCCATGTTTTTGAATGCTTTTCTGACCTGAACCCACACTTCAGATCTCATGAGGATTGTCCATTGCTACTCCTTCAGTAAAAGTTCACTTTAAATATTAGCCTCCTCAAAAGGAAAGAAATCTCATATATGCTAGGTCAGTGGTTCTCAAACTAGGGCCGCCTCTTGTTCAGGGAAAGCCCCTGGCGTGCCAGGCCTGTTTGTTTTCCTGACGCGTCCGCAGGTTCAACCGATCGCAGCTCCCACTGGCCGCAGTTCGCCACTCCAGGCCAATAGGGGCTGCAGGAAGCAGTGCGGGCAGAGGGACGTGCTGGCCGCCCTTCCTGCAGCTCCCATTGGCCTGGAGCAGTGAACTGCAGCCAGTGGGAGCTGCGATCGGCTGAACCTGCGGACGCAGCAGGTAAACAAACTGGTCAGGCCCGCCAGGAGCTTTCCCTGAACAAGCGGCGGCCCTAGTTTGAGAACCACTGTGCTAGGTGATAAATAAATCAGAAAAGAACAACTCCTACGTCTTTCAACAACAATGATATATGCCAGACTGAAGTATCAAGAACAGCGCTGTTAAGACTGGACAGCACTACAGATAAACATTTATGCAGGGCACACTGCTCCTAAGAAATACTAATAACTCTTCAAGAAATTACCATTGTAGATAGATGCTTACAATATCCTAAATAAGTGCTGACTCTGGCAGTCAGATTGAGTTTCTGGATTATGCAAATTGCAGAGACTCGTTTACACATGTGATGTGTAGTTAGGGCTAGATTTTCAAAATTAGGCAAGTGCAGTTGTGAGCATGTAATTATATTTGCCCAGCATGTGCACACAAATTTCTAATGTATGTGTCTATGTGTAGATCAGGTGTGTGCCTGCTTTTGAAAATCTTGCTGTTAGAGATAAAAGACATTCTGCCATCCCTTTGCAGGGCAGAGACAAAACCGCTGAGATGCTATTAGAGATACGATTAAGTCTGAGAGTTAAAGTATGCTGAAGGCTCTTACAAGATCTTCAGATCCAGAGTATAAGGCTTCTTTATTTCAATTGGATTTCACACTTCAAACTTGGTGTAAGAATTCTGAGACTCAGGAGCAAATGGCTTTTTATGAAGATTTGAATGACATTTTACACGTTTTACACTTGAAAAATCAGTATCAGCAGTGTGTGAAGTGACATGTAGGGTATGTCTATGCTGCAATGAAATGCCCATGGCTGGCCTGGGTCAGCTGATGTGGGCTGTGGCCGTGGGGCTGTTAAATTGCAGTGTAGATGTTCAGGCTCGGGCTAGAGTTTGGGCTTTGGGATCTTCTCCTCTTGTGGGGTTCCAGACCCAAACTCCAGCCCAAGCCCAGATGTCTATACTGAAATTGTATTGCCCTGCAGCTCGGGCCCATATCACCTGACACACGCCAGCCACGAGTGTTTTACTGCAGTGTAGACATATCTTTTGTCTCTGCCCCACTCCCACACTGCTCTGCTCCATACACAACCAGAGAAGCTAAGTGAAATCAACAAGATCACTGAAGTGGTGTTTGGTCAGAGGAATAGAGCAACATGGGGTGGATGAGAAGGGCAGGAAGATCAACAAGGGTAAAATGTGGACCCTTACACACTGGACTGTCTCCTCAATGCCGGCAGCCATGCTTCCAACCCTTCTGCCATCAAATCCCTCCTTAAAACTCACTTTTTTTCAAAAGATTTAGAGTCGTTAATCCAAAGCCCATTGAAATCAATGGGAGTCCCAAGGTTTCTCAATTTGGCACCCAAAAGCAGTGGCGCGGTTGACTATATCTCTAGGATATGTATTATTCAAAGATAGCGGTTCTCTCCAGGGACTGACGGTGACAAAGGGACGCAAGTTTATATTACATTGACTATCATCAAGTGATGCAGCAAGCAGAACGGGACCTTCAACATTAACTGCCTGCCTTTCATTGTGAGATGTGGAATTTAGTATCACTTCATTCAGTTTAACTGAAATTGCTTTTGCTGATGAAAAAATCACTTCCAGAATGTTTCAAAACTGCACTGTGTGAGAAATAAATGGTTATTGTTCATCTGGTCATCATGACACGGGTGAAAAAGCTAAGTCCTTTCATATACAAAAGTCTAGTGCTTCTCTGTATCTCCTATTAGTTTTGGAAACATGAGACCCAAGTGCAGCTGTACTGTAGGCAATAATGAATTTAATGGTAATGCACAATGATTAAACTGGAATAAACCTTCTTTTCTGGACAGGCCTTCTCTCATGTACTTGGGAGGAGAAAGTAAGTGGGACCTCAAGCTCTCTCGGCCTAATCCAAAGCCCAATGAAATCAATTAAAAGACTTTCAGTAACCCCAGTGGGAATTGGATGTGAAGCATTCTGATTGCAAACAACATAGTGTGAGTGTGTGCGGCATTAACTGAGAGAAGTGAAAGAGTTTATTCACAGATGGTAGGGCCATAATCCAGAAAGAGGCTGATGAGAGAGTTAGCCAAATTCAGTCTCCCCTTACACCTATCCAGCCCTGTTGATGGGTATAATTTGGCCCAGTGAGCATGGAAACATAAAGAAGAGCAACCCAATAGCTCTTAAATAGCTTATTAAATGGCACTCCTGATGCTATTGGAGCTTTTTCTATAAACTGGGTGGGGCTGCTTTGTAGACCGATTCTCTAAGGGTTTCCCTGCTAGAGATATCTGATACTTGATTATGTTCTTCAGCAATATTGTTTCCACTGCAGGGAATGTCAGTGATTAGCAGAACAGACTGCCAGCTATCCTCTAATTCTGCTGCACAGTGCTCTCTGGGCTAGCCAGGATTCCTATCCACTGATGCTTTGTGACTTCCAATATTTCTCCAGACACATGTGTGATTTTACTATTTTTCTCCATCAGAGCATCACCATAGGCTCATAAAAAAAATGCAAACATTGGGCTCCAATCCAGTTCTTTCTAAATCAACGATAGCAGGATCAGACACAACAAATAAAATCTACTCAGTTAAGCTGTGTGCATCTTGGGGAAGCCAGTTAGATATACCCATATCAGATCTCATATTCTTTGTTCTTACTTAACATCTGAGTAGCAAAAAACCAAACCTTTTTCACATTTAATTCTATTTGCTAATTATCCATGAAAATGCAATTAGCACCAGTTGACACAATTCTTTGGGAAGGCTTTTTAATTTGGAAAGATGAAGAAAAAAGTCTCTTCTCTGGAAGTTGTTTTCAAAAAAATCTTCTGAAATATTGTACCTGATGTATCACATTAGACACATCAGATTGGGTTGCATCAGCAATGTTGCATTACATCACATCACAAAGGTAATGCACTGTGACAGAACTGCAATGCAATGTGTCAGCTGGAAAATGGGAAAAGACATGATTTCCTGAATAAAATGCTCTTAAAGCTTTCTGGCATTTCCCCCCCTAAAGTGGAGGAAGGGCTGTTATGTTTTGGGGTATTTTTTAAAGGTTTGATTATCTGCAGAAGCATTCTAAGCATCTGTTTATTTCCTGAAACTTCATGGATAATTAACAAGGCCAGAAAGAAAATATATATACATAGCCAGAGTACATTAGATCTCTTCCCCCCAGGATATTCTATAAAGTGAGAAAACAGCTGCATAGAGGGAGGAAAGAGAAAGCTCAGAGTGTATAAGCAAGAATATCACCAGGTTTTGAACTAGCCACTACTGCTAACTGTTTTGCACTATAGCTGTTAATATTAAGTAGCTAATCCTATGCAGATATTCCTTATGTGATCAATCCCATTGGCTTCAATGGAGCTACTTGGTTGAGTAAAGACCATTCATACAAATTAGGGATTCAGGATCATGACCTGTCACTGTGGACAGCAAAGATGAATAGATAGATGCCGTGAAAACCCATCTCCCACATTGACCTGAGTGAGTTTAAGAATAGATTGAACATTAGCGAGTCAAATTCTATTCTCATTGACACCTGGCCCTAGATATTTTTTTTACAGTTTTGACAATTACAGAAACTTTTGCTGATTCAAGGCCATCTTTGAAAGTATGCGGTGTGCAATAGCCCTCGAAATGTCCAGTTTGTGTCTCAAGTACTTCCCTGGATGTGATGAAAGCATATGGGGACAGCATTTACACAGGTTTACACTGCTTTAAAGCTCCTAGGGCGGGATAGGATTGAATAGCTCAGGGAATGGAAATGAGCGGTGGAGCCTGCACCTCTAGATCACTATGATGAGTCCAGCCCGAGTGGGTACTCCCCAAAAGCAATGCCCACCTGCTAGCCTTTCTGAAATGTGTTCTATTTCTGGAGCCAGCGGAGAAGGCGCTAGCCACACAGAGGCAAAAGGAAGTTGATGGACACATAGCTGGATGCTGCAATGCTTTATCGTTCTGGCTGCTAAACAGAAACTAACAGGAAAATGAGACTTTGCACTGGGGAAACAGGGAGAGCACAGAGCCCCCTGAGCATTTAAAGGGACAGGACATATTGAAACGGGTGGTTGGTCTAACAGGCAGCCATCCAACATTGTAACAATTGGTGCCCTTGTTGGCAGTCTTAGCAGAGAAGGATTGAATGGACACAGCTGAGAGTGAACTTCCATCCTGGTATGGAGGCAGGGGATGAAGCAGAAGATAGCGATCCAAATGAAGAATACAAAATTAAAAGTCATTGCCCTCATTTTCACTGAAACATGTGAAAGAACAGATTCTGTTATACAGTGGTTTGGATTTGTTTGGGAAAAGAGATGATATAATATTGTATATCTTTAGGGAAATGCACATTCATATATTTTCCCGAATATCTCTTTACATTTTGGAGATAAATTACACCATCAGATCTAAATTGCTCTCTTCACTAGTTGTTGATTCTTTTTCTCTTACTGCTGTTTTATTTCTCCACTTCCTTGTAAGCTACTGAATGTCATCTGAGGCAAATCTTCCTTTTAGGCACACATTATGCGTCAGTAAAGCATCAAAATCAATATACAGAGAGTTCCCAAAGAGGGCAGGAGCTTTTTCCCAGAAGGAGATAAGCACCAGCACTTCTCCTGAATTAATAAAAGTCACTCGTGGTTTTAATTTATCCATTATTTGTAAGGGAAAGAAATGAAGCTGTTTGGTAGCATTTGCAAAACCAGCTGATGGATTCAGCCCAGTTCGTAGTAGACAGGTGTCCACATCATAAAAATAAAATCCGTAATAACAAGCAATGATATATCTTGGTTTGCGGACTCAGTAGAAATACAGAATTGAATACACAGAGGGTAAAATTTTCAAAAGCAGCTAAGTTCCTTAGGAGCCAAACTCTCATTTTCAAAAATGCTCTAGCCACTTAAGGCTGGCTTTACAAAGGTATTTAGGTGTCTAACGCTGCAGAGAAGCACCTAGTGTGGGATTCACAAAGGGGGTATAGGCCCAGATCCTCAAAGGTATTTGGGCTCCTAACTTCCATTGATCTTTGTGATCTGGGCCTATGTGCCTAGCTGCCACTTTTAGGTGCTGAAATACAACATTAGGTGCCACCAGCATTCACAAAACCCCTGCTCAGCTGCTGCCTAACCTTGTAGGCTCCTGTAGTCCCTAAGCACCTGAGTTTCCACTCTTGAAATCCCCACGGCATCTAAATGTCAGTATCCGGACATGCACAGAGCCATGTCAGTCCTGACCCCACCCAACAGCTTGGTGCCTAAGCCCCAGTGGGATTCACAACCAGGCTCTTGCCTTTGGGGCCTGATCCAGGAGGCATGCTAAGAGCATACCTAAACCCACCCCAAAGAAGCAGGTTGTAGTTTTCTGGGGTGGGTCTCTCTCAGTCTCTCCTGAGTGGAGCTGGGGGACTGGAAACTAGGTCTTCCATCTTGCAGAGGAATGTCCTAACAATTGGGCTATGGAGTCACCTTCACTCTCTTTTAGACACAGCGGCACCACTTCCACAGAAGAGATTGAGAGAGACCCACTCCAAACTATCCCATAGCCCAATGGTTAGAGCACTCTCCCTGGAGATTGGAGAGAAGTTCAAGGTCCCTGCTCCACATCAGGCAGGGTGGGTATTTTAACCCAGGTCACCCACATTGTGGGTAAGTGCTTTAACCTCTGGGCTAAAGGTTCTAGGGCAGGATGCTACCACATCCTCCTCAGCTTTTGTCCAAAAAAGGCTGACCTCCAGGAGAGGGTTGTAGGCTGTGAATCCCAAGGTATTTAAGTCCTTTTGAGGGCCAGGGCTTAGGCCACACCTCTCTCCTCAGCATGTCCTATTGGCTAGTTTAGGTGGCTCCCTGCTCAGCATGCTGGCTTTTGTGAATCCCTTTTTTAGGCCTTGGGCATTGTATGGGGAGCCTGAGCACTTAACTAAAGGCTGTGGAACCTTCTAGGCAGCAGGGCACCTGAAAGTTAAGCACTGAAATGCTGACATTACAGCATCTGTCTCACTTAGTGAATCCCACCCCAATCCCCCACTGAATTCCACTAGAGTTAGGCACCATCTGGCCTTAACTTACCTCACTCCTTTTCATGGAAAAGCTTACTCCTCCCTGTGTACCAAGCCAGGTACTCTGACCTGTCAGGGTGGGCGAAGCTGGGTCTCCTCTTACTCTCCGCCCACCTCCCTCCCCCGTCTGCCTCATCTCCATCCTGTTGCACACCACAGAGAGTATCATAGTTCTTGTTCTCCCAACCACAGCCAGAGTCATCTGATCAGGGCAGAGTGGGAGAGCAAAGGGTCCCTCTTATTCTCCTGCGTGGCTGTAAAAGGACCATGAAAATACAGCTCCAAGTGATCCCACAATAATAAATAAAAAATGGTAATTAGTAACTTGCAATTAGTAACAGTTTGTCCTCCTATCGCACCTTCATAAAATCCCAGAACACATTAAAACATGGCTGTGAGCCCTGGTTTAGCACCATTTTACAGCTGGATGGCCTGAGGCACACAATGATTAACAATGGCCAAAAGGAGACAAGGGCCGATGGAAAAAGAACCCAGGCAATAGGGTTGGTCCAAAAGAATTTTGGCAGACAGTTTGCTGTTCAATTGTTCCATGTTCCATCGCAATGGGATTGTTTTAGGGAATGTGTTGATTCAGACGAAAGGTTCAATGGAAAATTTTCAAAACTAGGTGCCTCTAAATGGAGTGCTTTGTTTTGACCTTGTTCCATTTTGTTCTGACTTTATCACTTTGTTATATTTTGGTTTTTAATTTACTTTAAAACCTTTTAATTATTTTTAATACATTATATCATCGTTAATATACTATGTTACATTTTAAGGTTTCAATATTAAACAAAATGTTTCAATAAAATTGTTTCGATGTTTCTGCAACAAAATATTTTGCAATTTCTGCTTCATGGTAAATTTTGAAATTTGGACTTTTCATCCTAATACAGGAGAACAAAAAGTTCTCAAATGTCAGAATTTCTGGTGGGCTAGAAATTCCATTTTCTGACCATCTCTAGTCACTTAGAAGTTCAGTGCTCATAAAAAGGAAAATTTCAAAATCTCCTCAATTCAAATATTTTTGACTGTCAGAGGCTCATTTGGTAGCTCTACGTTATCGCCTGGTATATTCAGTAAATTGCAGGTGTGAATGGAAGCTTTAATATGATCTTAGAAACTAACAGTATTAGGGTGGTTTCATTTCTAAATTAAGGTATTTCCAAATGGTCAGTGTGATCTTGCTTAAAATCTGTAAATCAGAGAATTTTTTTAAAAAGTGAAAGAAGAAGATTGCACTGGATTTATACTGGCAAATCTGGTGCAAACCATATATAGTATCACATATAATTTACAAATATTCCAGGCGTCAGAAGCTTGAATGTCAAAATCTTCACCTAGATGTGGTGTGTGTGTGTATATATAAAAGATGGCAATATGCATTTTTTCAATTTACATATTTTATGTAGCTAATATTTAGATACACAAAGAAGGCAAAAATACAAAAGAAATAGGGCTGTGCTGTTGTATTTAAAATATAAATTTAGGAGAAGAACTGAACATGGATTCAAAAGACCTGGGTTCAAATCCTGCCTCTGCCTATTTGATCGTGGGCAAATCACTTAATTTCTCTGTGCCTCTGTGCCTTCCCCATCTGTAAAATGGAGATAATAATCCTTTCTTTCTCCTACCCTTTGTCTGTCTTAGACTGTGAGCTCTTTGAGGGCATGGAGCCTTTCTGACTATGAGTTTATATAGCGCTTGATACAATAGGGCCTTGATGTCGGTTGGAGCATTTTCAGTGGCAGCAGCCCAACAGTGGAAAACTTTCCAGATGACATCTGACTCTATGACCTTCACATCTAAATGCAAGTCCCACCTTCTTCGATAGGGCCTTGAGCCAGCAATGCTATCTTCGTAGGACCAACCTACAATTGGGATGCTGGGGAAGGGAGGAAGTGGAAGGCAAGAAGGAGAAAAGAAAGCATCCACATCTACACATTACAAATAAGGGAGGTTGTGAAAATACTGCTATTTAGGGCTCTCTACATACTCTATATAATTGTTGCATGGTGTTTAAACATCACGGTGACAGTCACCTTAGAAAAGCCTCAGGTAGACAGCTTATCTGAGAAACCCATATATCATCAGTGACTTAAGCTGTCACATTGGGTGGATATAGACTTATGCAGAAGGTAGAGGGCTGTGGCAAAAGCCTGTAGAAATGGATAATTCTAATCAATAAAACCATTCCTGGTCTTATCTTTAAGCCAAATATTAACCTTGCTTGATATTTACAAGACAATGTTAACTGACACTAACCCTTTTTTCAGCATTCAAATCTCCTATTTTAAGCCTTTTCTTTAAACCTATTATTAAATCTGTCTTTTATGTCTAAACCTGATACAGTGGTGCAATTAACTGCTTTACATAACATGCAAGGTTATAAGTGATCGCTCTGATACCACTGACAGTAAGAAAGTAAATGGGGTTAAACTGCTTCCCATTACAGATTGATCCTTAAACAGGCTGGTTAGTCGGAATGGTGGCAGACATGTATTATTATTGAATTAGTTTTAAGATGGTTATAAGAGGCATTTCTTCATGTTGGAGATTTCAAAAGAGCAGGGAGAAAATTGTACAAATCACAGTTTTCCCCACCAATGTTATTAATCATGCTTCATTCTGTCATTAAAAAAAAAAAACCCTTCAATCACACACACATCAAACACCTCCTCTTGCCCATGAAGAGCTCTGCATTTCCTGTGTATTATACATATACAAGGGTGTTATTTCTTTAGAAAGTCTGTGAAGGTGAGAAGTTCAGGTTCTTCTGTGTAAGAATTCATGTATTCCCACCTGTCTGCCCTTCTTCCCCAGCCATTCTGCTCTTGGCAAGGCAGGTAGTTTGGGCTGCCTGCCCAATCCTGCAAGAGAAGACCCGACGGCCATACCCCAAAGCAAGGTTTATAGAGAAGATGATGCAGTGGCTTGGTAGTGGGAAAGGGGAGTAAGGTGGAGGTAAATGGGGATGGGGATTTAAAGGGTTGACCTCTCCCTCTGGCCAGTCATAGGGTTGGGGAAAGAGAAGAGGCCATGACTGAAGAAGAGTGGAAACCTAGGTACACAAATGTCATGGCATTTGATCTCATTCCTATCTACCTACCCATTCCTGCATCCAAGGTAGTTGTGAGCAAGCCCATAGAAAGCCCTGATAACCAGGAAGATGGCAATTTGGAACTGTATTATATAGACAGCCAAGCAAGAGAGGATGGGGGAAAGATATGCTCCAGCTTCTTGGAGCAAAAGTGTATTGTATTCACAGCAATCCCTGAAGAGTAGGGTTGGTCATAAGAGGGGGAACTGCAGTAGTCAGGATGGGCAACAATTAAGGACTTCTGCAGGAAGCTGTGGGGTAAAGGTAATGATGAATTCTGGTAAAATTCAGAGGCTGTGATAAGCGGGTATGTGGAGATGGAGTTGTGGAACTGGAAAGTGGGGATGAATTCAAGGTATCTGGCCCCCAGGAACAAAATTAAGGTCTGAATGGAACCGTGATAGCAAATTCAAGGACATCGGATACAAAAAACACTTCTTTTTTGTTCTCCCTAGAAGGAAGAATTTATTCTTTCAAGCATTCAGAGGTAGGGATGCATGATGTAGGCAAAAGTTAAAAGAATAAGGGCAAATAGAATTCTTATACAGGCATCAAAGAGTAAGAAAAGAGAGAGATAGGGTTAGGTGTCATCTGCATAGCAGTAAGCATTAAAGCTAGCAATGAAGGCTCCCAGAGGGAGAAGGAAGGTGAAGAGATAAGGGTAAGATGTAAAGTTTCCACCAGAAGTGAAAATATTAAAGCAAAAAGCTCTGCACAGTGGTAGCTAGACAGCACCATCCCCATTTCCTTTCTTCACTGAGTTGCTAGGGATTTGCATTGCTCGCTAGCTGCAGTGGTGTCAGAAACTTCCATAGTGCTGCTGTCAGGGAGGACTGGGCACAAATTTCTTTTCAGTGCATGGCAGGAAGCTACGTGAGTCACTGTACCTCAGCTGACGGCAAAAGCTGTAGCAGTCCCTGGAAACATAGCCCTGGGGTTGTTGGATGGAATACACCTAAGCTGAATGTTAACTTCTCCACGCTCCTAAATAAAGAGAGCTAGTTTCTATGTGTTATATTCCTGTTAGGAAGTGCATCAGCTTACAGAACAGACTGTGGTCTGGTAAAGGCTTTTGCATCACTCTGTACTTCTCCCTCAATTACTTTCCATTTCATACGTGCTCAGCAACCTCTTGATCTCTCCGCTGTAGTTACCACACTGTACATTGCAGCTATTAGTTACAACCATTATGTGCTAGACTTTCAACACACCATCATTACTAGTTCCCAATACCATATGGTTTAACAATAACCAGTTTGAGGCACACTGTAATGTATATCTCTCTTACAATGCAACCACACACACACAATGCTGCCTTGGTAATAAGCTTCTAATGCGACCTGCAGTAGGAGTCCTAACTGCTCAGAGCCAGTCAGTGAAATCTGTTCTCTCCAGCGTACAGTCCATGGTAACGATTGCGCTGAAAAACGTCAGGCAGAATGTTAGAAGGGCGCTCATAAAGGAGAACGTCAGCAATGGCCACACCTTTGATTCTTGTACACGGTCACATTTGTCTGGTTGCTCAATAAAAGCAGTGTGAATGGGGTAAACAGCTGCCACCACGATTATCAGTGCTCCATGCCGCTTCACTGGGGTCCTTCTGTCAAAATACTAACATACAAAGTGTTAATGCTCACTCGCAGCCCATGGTATCAGTCACTGGCCTGCTAAACACCAAGGCCTCACTGTCCAACCTCACCCCCCCACTATAAAGCAAGGGCAAGAGTTTTAGCAACAATAAGAACTAAGGAATTTACAGCAAGTGATGCCATCAATATCTAGTTGCAATCCAAGGAGTCTTTGTTGCTGAGCAGTGAAGAAGCCAATAGTGGATTCAAAGAGTATTAGCTAAGGTGTGTCTTTGTGGACCCCAATGTAAGTAGTGATCCTGATTCAAGCACATCTAGATAAGCTTTATTTTTATCATCCTTGTTGGTGGCTATGAACAAATCTTCCTTTGTCTCCTTGAAACTGTGGCTGAGTGTCCCCTCCAAACAAAACCAAACCATAGTTATTGAGTGAGCAAAAAGTAAATCAGTAAACACATAGGCCTGGTCTACACTGGAGGAGGGGGGGAAATCGATCTAAGTTACGCAAAAACGTAGCTGAAGTCGACGTACTTAGATCGACTTACTGTGGTGTCTTCACTGCAGTGAGTCGACTGCTGCCGCTCCCCTGTCGACTCTGCCTGCGCCTCTCTCCGAGCTGGCGTACAGGAGTCGATGGGAGAGTGCTTGGGGATCGATTTATCGCGTCTAGACTAGACGTGATAAATCGATCCCCGCTGGATCGCTCGCTGCCCGCCGATCCGGCCGGTAGTGAAGACATACCCATAGTCAGGCACCTATATGCCAGATAGGCACAGCTGAAAACATGGTGTTGCTAGCTGTCTTGGTAGCCCACATGTCAGCAGCTTCTCAGTGAGTGGCCACAGAGAATAGGGAAGGCAACCTGAGAACATCCACAGCAAATGCTTTGAACACATTGTTTGCCACCTTGGCAATTTCCCCCAAACTTGCCTCTTTCTTTCCTGTGCTTTATGCTGAGGCAGTGGTACAGAATGCTAATGGGAGGTGACTTTTTAAACCTAGGCAATTTGGTGAATCCGGTTACCTGATGAGCCAGTGGATTTGTATGGTAGCCCCAGGTACCCGGTGAGAGCAGACATTTAAAAACCTATTCATCTCTCATTTTATCACATTTTAATTTGCCTAATTAGGCACAAATTACTGTATTTTAATATATTCTTCAGTGAAAATACATGAAGAGCTGGAGAATTATGGAAATTCAGTAATTCATGTCATGTCTCCTTCAGAGTTACAGCTCTTTAGAATCAGCTCAAACACCCATGGTTCATACCACCTTAAATCTCTGATTGTGGAATTACTAACCGTAGGTTTTGAATACTCATCACATAGACTCTCTGATCAAGCTAAAAAAAAATGTGTTACTTGTAATTTAATGTCCTCAATACAGCGCTCTAATAGGTTGAGAAGATCCATTGGTTTCTGTGCCACACAGGGAAATGGAGGCCATTGGAAGGTATTAAATCTCAGCTCTGGTACAAGCCAAGTCTGGGATGATTGTGGGAACAAGAATTTAAAGTTTCCAGAGCACATGCGGTGGAATGTCAAGACCAGATTTCTCTCCCCCACCCCTACAATGGGATTTTGTGTTGGAAACCCAATAGCCTGCTCTGCACATTTGGCAGGAGGAGTATCGCTCTCCGCAGCTGCAAGAGCGATGGAGCGTGCCGTGTGAATGGGAGTGAGCGGTGGAATGCTGCTAGCATTTCATTTCCCCAGCCTTTCATTCTAAAACACCTCCTGACTTCCATGTCAGAGACAGACTCTGCAGCTGCTCAGCTTCCCAGCCCTCGGTGCCTCATGGGCCCCGCAGCTGTGGAGCCTGATAAAGCCCAAGATAAATAAAGCGGCTGCTGTTTCCAAACAGGACATTAAGAAAAGTAACCAAAATGACTTGAGGTAACTGAGTGACAAAATCACCAAAGTTAATAGGGCCTGAGGTGTCTGAGGGGGTTGGTAATTGGCTCCTCTAGACGGCCTGATCCAAAATCCATTGGAGCTAATGGCAGTTTGGGCTCAGGCTGAAGCCTGGGGACTAGGATCCCATGGGGGGGAGGGAGGCAGGGGGAAGATAAGGAAGGTCCAAGACCCCAGGCTCCAGCCCAAGCCTGGACATCTGCACTGCAATTGTATAGCCCCAGAACCCAAGTCCTGTGAACCTGAATCAGCTGACCCGGGCCAGCCACAGGTATTTTATTGCAGTGTAGACAGCTCAGCCCCACCGTTGGCAGTCTCAGCAAAGACCAAGAACTGAGTGGATGTGAATCGAACACCCTTAATAGTGGTCTTTGCAAGTCAAAATAAGTCATATTTGTAGGGAGTTTTTACTCTTCTCACCCAGGTTGTATGTGCTTTGCGGAGAAAAAGAGCCTTCAGTCTCCAGGGCTGCTAATCTGGTACCTCTCGCAATAATTAAATTCATTTATTAAAACCTTTGTCTGTCTAATTACTTCAGCTCTGTTTCTCCTGCAGGTCCATAAATAGTAACATCCTGTTATCCTGGAAAAGATTCCTTTTGCCTTTGGCATTGCTCACTGCAAAGAGAGTATTAAACTCTGAAGGGCTTTCTGAAATACTTAACCATGCTCAGTGGGACTTTCGCCATTTGTTTCCCTGCATGACTGTGTTCATGGATGTGAATTCAAGGGCTGTGTTTTCTCCTTCACCATGGAGAACTCTTTGGATCTGAACTCAGGTTAGCTGCTTTCTTCCCTCAAAGAAGATGATTTCCAGGCCTTGGAGGAGGGGAGAGGAATACAGCCCAGGAACCACATGGAGGCTGAGAATACAGCAGGATATCCAGGTTAATCCCCCATGTATCTCAGGGCCTCGTTTCTATTGCCTATGCCCACCTTGAGATCCTCTAAGGACCCATACTACCTACCATAGGCTTCTCGTGCAACACCTACTATGGGACCAATTCTGCCTCCCTTACTGTCTATACTACAGGGACGCCTGTCTATCAGGTTGCAGCATTAATAGCAACCACACCAGTCTTTGTAGCCCAAGTACACCATGAAAGGGCATTTAACCTAAACTGAGCAATTGCCTGCATGCCATTTATCACTCGTGCTGCCATGAGCCCATCTACAACCATTGTAAGACCCTTTGTTGCAGCTGCTGTGCCCACCAGATAATCCCTGCAGAATGATTTCAGGGAAAGTGCCCTCCTCCACCCACCATCACATTAGCTTGTGTAATTGACAGTAGAGAACAATTCCGTCCCAAATCCCAAATGCATTGCTCACATTCACCCAGATCATTTAACCAAGGATCAGTCTGAACGTTGGGGGCAGCTAGGCCAAATTTGACTGAGTTGCATTATGATCTGGCCATAGTATCACTCACTCAAATTTGTCCACAACCACCACCCCTGTTGGGAGCTAGGCCAAACATGAGTAGCACTGAGACCCCATGTGCCAGAAGCCAGATAACAGTGCCCAAAGCAGGGAGCTAACCCCAGCCAGCTGCATGGGACAGGAGCCACTGCTGGGGGTCTGAGTGGAGGAGAAGGCTCACTCTGCAAAGCCCCCACCAGAGGGCCTCCCATCCCTCAGGGATAGAACCAGTTGTGGCAGTCTGTATCCTTACGCTCACCCTTTTTACAAAACTATAGTGGATTATGTACAAAGTACTCCTTTTCGATATTAGTCACTCCAGCTGTTAACACACCTATAACACAGAGGAGCAGCACAGCCTGAGAGAAGGAAGGGTGTGTGCCCCCAGATCACGAATATATAAGTGGAAAAGTGGAGCTTTGGTGAGAGGGGCAGCATTCCTCTTGCCATCAGAGTCCTTTTCTCAAAACTCAGTAGACAGCAAAATGAAATGTTTTACAGTTCTATCAGGTGCAAAAAAAAGTCACTGCTATTATACATGCAATTTCATGACCTGGTAAACAGATACCTTTGTGCACCAGGGTCTAAGTCTCAGTCATGCAGAAAAGTGATGATTACACTGCTTTGTGAAACAGAAGCCCCGTCATTAGAAATGTATCCTGCCTGAAGCAGAATCATTTGATATTTGCCCTTCTAAATCATGACCCTTTGGTCAATGTGTTTTACTGAGACTATGAAAGAAGAAAACTGGTGGGACGGTCAATCTCTCTCTCTCTCTACATATATTTCAATTGAAGCTGTATAGAACAGTGCGTATTTCACCCAGCTTGTTCTAAGACTTTATATGAGTTTGCTATACGCCCATGAACAGAATGTAAAACCAGCTGCAATTTTTCTAAGGCTCTTATTACTCCCATTTGCTTGGATGAGTACGTTGGTCAAGGATAAATGAGGAATCCATTGCTACTGATATTAGCCTGGTAGCTGAAGGCTGCCCTGCAGAAATGTTTCTGATTTCCCAAGGTCATATGGCAGCTCTGTGCACGTCTCATTGTGTTATTGACAGTATTGCATTTGCTTTCAAACACAGTCATTAAAACATTTAATTTGCAGCAGCTGTAATTTATATTTGCAATTTTGTCTAAAATCAATAAAAGAAACAGATGAGATTTATAGTTCCAGTTTCAAGTACAATAAATAGTAGCAGGCACTATTTCCCTGAAAAGCTTTATTTAAAGAGCTTTTTAAAGAGCAACATGAGATATCTGCATGCAAGTAGGGATAAATAATCCCTTGTGTCTGGAAGAAATATTTAAAAAGTTGAGTGTGGTCTGTGTGTTCTGTTTTGAAATGCAGAAAAACTCCTGGGAAATATTAACTTAGTGTCGTTTGCAGTGTTGTTGTAGCCATGTTGGTCCCAGGATGTTAGAAAGACAAGGAGGGTCCAATAAAAGATATTACCAAACCCAGCTTTTCTCTCTAATTTAGTGTAGTGTCTAATAGGCGTCAAGTAATCATTTCAAAACTTTTCTTAATATTACGAGTGGCTAAAATTACTTCAGATGTCTTTTATTAATATTTCAGAATGTGATTGCAGTTATGAGTTTAAAATACTTTCAGGATCGGCTTAGGAGTGGAAAACATAGCTCTAAAAACAAAGACTCTTTTACATTCCTTTTCCAATAGGTTGCAGAAGTGGATTGATAATTTTCAGGAGGAGAGGAAACTATTTATGAAACATTCATGGCTCTAAAAGCTGCCATCTGAAAGAGTTGCCACTCCCATGCACCAGTGAGCAGAGGGGTTATGTTGGATTTAAAAAAATGTGGATGTTATCCCTTGGGGAATCAGTACAGCTTTAAGACAAGATCTCCTGGAAGTTCTCCCTCAGCACAACAGCAGGGAAGGATTCCAAATTAGTGCCCAGCAGTGCTGGGGGACTGATTCCACCAGTAGTTGGGCCATAAATAGGCATAGTCTATTCACTTGCAGTATGATCTGCCCCGTAGCTTGTCACCCACACAGCCCTAGTATAGCACCCTCTGCTGGACACTCACTAGTGTGTGTTGGATCCCAATACGCCGGACACACCTGCTCTGAGTGTCCCTGGGTCTCAGTTAGCTGCAACACTGTCTCCTCTTGAACTCTCTGGCACTTCTCCGGGACAGAGGCACTCTGTCTGTTACCCCTTCATGAAAATGGAACCATGTGATCCAGCTGCTCTAGGAATGGTGCTGACTCCCGCCCGACTCCCTGGGAGCTTAAGCACACCTTTCCAGAACGCCAGCCATGTGTGCACTCTGGGTTTCTAGTTAATGCTTCAGGGGGCACAGGATAGTGACAGCAAACAGACACACAGATAGACTGTAAATAGGATTTGAAAACAAATCACCACTCTGGAGAATTCTACGGAGTTAGTGTAGAGTCGTCTGCTGTATTCAGGCTCTTTCTCTTGCAGGTCATGGCTTCTTTCCTGAATCATGGAGTCTCTCTCTGCTCCAGGTCAGTGCTAGCTTACTTCCCTGCCCTGGGCTGGTCCCACAGTTAAACAGGACCCCTTTTCTATGAAACCATGCCCCTCTCTTCCTCTCTCCCTCCCAGTGTGTCTCTGTGAGTCTCCCTGACTCTCCCCAGTCACTGTGGTTTTCAAGGCTAGCATCAACATTTTGGTTTCATTGATCTGCATTTGGGAATTTTCCACTCTCCAAAACCCAGCCCCCTGAAGAGAAGTTGGAGAAAACCGGTTCTCCTAGCTTCAGCTATCCCATTGTCTCAAGGCGTTTCCACCTGAATAGGCAATTTGTTAAGGTCTACAACCCATCATTGTACCTGGGGGGACATATGAAAGCAGATCCACTGGAGCATTCCATGTTACAATTTCATAACATCAACAAGTTGCACTTGGGGGGGAAATATGTTTTCCCTCAAGTCCCTACTGGCCTGAGTCATCCTGCCTTAAGCCAGCAGGCTCTTGTTGCCATCTCTTGTGATTTTATAGCAAGTCTGGTGATAGCTGGTGTTTTACCTAAAGACCCAGTTCCTGGAGTTATATCATTATATGAGACTCTCAGCTTTCGTTTAAAAAAAAAAAGGAATTTTGTAGCCCTTAAGGTTGTGGAGAAAAGATTGAAAATGTGACCCCCCCCCCCAGATTTAAAAAAAACAGAGGAGATATTAAAATCAACAGCCATAATCTAATGGTTTTTTTGAATGCTTAGGGTTGGCCACACCCATTGCGCTCCATTTTGCCCAGCTCCAAGTAATCAAAGAACAACTTATCTCTTTAACCTAACTTATCTTAGAATCATAGGACTGGAAGGGACCTTGAGAGGTCATCTAGTCCAGTCCCCTGCACTCATGGTAGGACTAAATATTATCTAGACCATCCCTGACAGGTGCTTGTCTAACCTGCTCTTAAAAATCTACAATGATAGAGATTCCACAACCTACCTAGGCAATTTATTCCAGTGCTTAATCACCCTGACAGTTAGGAAGTTTTTCCTAATGTCCAACCTAAACCTCCCTTGCTGCAATTTAAGCCCATTGTTTCTTGTACTATCCTCAGAGGTTAAGAAGAACAATTTTTCTCCCTCCTCCTTGTAACAACCCTTTAAGTACTTGAAAACTGTTATCATGTCCCCTTTCAGTCTTCTCTTCTCCAGAATAAACAAACCCATTTTTTTCAATCTTCCTTCATAGGTCATGTTTTCTAGACCTTTAATAATTTTTGTTGCTCTTCTCTGGACTTTTTCCAATTTGTCCACATCTTTCCTGCAACGTGGCGCCCAGAACTGGATACAATACTCCAGTTGAGGCCTAGTCAGCACACAGTAGAGTGCAAGAATTACTTCTCGTGTCTTGTTTACAAAACTCCTGCTAATACATCCCAGAATGATGTTCGCTTTTTTTGCAACAGTGTTACACTGTTGACTCATATTTAGCTTGTGGTCCGCTATGACCCCCAGATCCCTTTCCGCAGAACTCCTTCCTAGGCAGTCATTTCCCATTTTGTATGTGTGCAACTGATTGTTCCTTCCTAAATGGAGTACTTTGCATTTGTCCTTATTGAATTTCAGCCTATTTACATCCAGATCATTTTGAATTTTAATCCTATCCTCCAAAGCACTTGCAACCCCTCCCAGCTTGGTATTGTCCACAAACTTTATAAGTGTACTCTCTATGCCATTATCTAAATCATTGATGAAGATATTGAACACAACCGGACCCAGAACTGATCCCTGCGGGACTCCACTCGTTATGCCCTTCCAGAATGACTGTGAATCACTGATAACTACTCTCTGGGAACAGTTTTCCAACCAGTAATGCACCCACCTTATAGTAGCTCCATCTAGATTGCATTTCCCTAGTTTGTTCATGAGAAGGGCATGTGAGACAGTATCAAAAACTTTGCTAAAGTCAAGATATACCACGTCTACCGCTTCCCCCCATCCACAAGCCTTGTTACCCTGTCAAAGAAGATTTGTTTGACAAGATTTGTTCTTGACAAATCCATGCTGACTGTTACTTATCACCTTCTAGATGTTTGCAATTGATTGCTTTATTATTTGCTCCATTATCTTTCCAGGTACAGAAGTTAAGCTGACTCATCTGTAATTCTAGGGTTGTCCTTTCTGAGACCTACACCTCTCTGTGAATGTAGCAGTAGCCTTGGGGTTGGTAGATACTGATAGTACCAACCTTTGTCATTTTGACATAGGTCATGTGACAGGGGCCAGGAGATAAGATCCAGATTCTCCAGCATGTTAGACCTTTAGTATGCTAATCAGTATCAATAGCAATATTTTAGGTTTGCAGATATATGCAGGTTCCTCACAGATTTGCCCTCTCACCTAGGTGGAGCTGTGTGCTTTTCCATTGAGTGGATTTTGCTGTTTGTTATCTGTGCTGTTCTTAGAAAATGAGGATTTTTGAAGCTATTTGTGGTGAAAGATTTCTGTCACCAACTTCCACATGTCATATCCCATGAAGGTTATAAAGAAGGCATGTAACCTGACCCAACACAATGCATATGTCACATTGCCTGAGAAGAATTTGATCTCTGTGTGCCAAGTGTCAAAGGCAACCATGTGCCAGCCAAGAATAGGCAGGTATTCTTCTCCTTTCCACCTCATTGTCACTGACTGAATTAAATTATGTTAATACATTTTAATGTACAGTAGGGTCATCCTTACAGCACCTTATAGACATCAACTTTTGATGTATGCACTTAACAACCAAATATGCATATGTAGTTATCAAAGAGGTATATGAATGCTACCATTATAAATCATTGATTTAATACAGGTTAGAAGTGACTAACAAAGTAATAATGGAATTAAAATACTACGTTATCCACACGTCAGTGAATTCCATAAATATCACTATTATTAATCATTTGTGTATATTAAGACAGCAATTAATAGTCCCCAACTGAGATCCGGGATTCATTGTGCTAGGGGCTGTACCAACACAAAAAAAGAGACAGTCCCTTCCCCAAAGAGCTTAACATGTAAATAAACAGGACAGATGACAGGAGAAACAGAGTCACAAAAAAGTGAAGTGACTTGCCCAAGGTCATACAGTGCATTCAATGGTACAGCCAGGAATAGAACCAGTTTTTCTGGCTCCCAGTCCAGTGCTCTTCCCACTGGGCCAGGTATTATGTACTCAAAGTAGTGTACTGAAATATATCATTCCATTCGTTTGGAAATTCTGGCTACAGCGGTCAAAGGCAAAAAAAAAAAAAAAAAAGAAAAACATTGGAAGCACATCCCAGTAGTCCAGTATCAGCACCTTGTAGTTGATAGAGCCTGATCTTGAAGGGTTCTGAACATCTCCTGTGAGGCACTTAGGTCCATAGGGTGAAATGTACACAGTACAAAGCTTGCACAACTACCCAAGTCCCACTTCAATCCACAATATAGAGTTCAAGTGGTGCCTAGGCCATGTGCTGGCTCGCTGCACCGGGGGGAATTTCACTCAGAGTGCCAAGTCTGGAGAGAAGCTGAACAGCAGTAACAACCACTGTGCTTTGTCTTTGCTACCGCTAGTGGACCTGCCTGGGCAACAATGGGAATTTTTAGGCAAAAAAAGTTATTGTAGAGACACTCTAAAGGGACCAAAGATGGCTAAAATCAGTTCATTTTTAAAGGTGAATGAATATGCATGGACTTTTTCTTTCAGTATCCCCCTGCTCTATTAGCAAGGCATTTGCTTGAAATAAGGAACCCAGCTAAGCAAAAAGTATTGTTTGTCCCCAAAGAAGCGTTCACCAAGACTTTGGGATTGTGGCTGGGGAAAGTTTGCTGATCCTGTTGCATTATCGAGTAAATCACTTTCTGGCTTTGCAGACAACACAGGAAATGGGGATCCTGCCGGTGCTTAATGTGTGCTGTGGCTTGCTTGAGCAGAGCCTCGGCAGTTCATAGCCCTGGCACCTCTGGGTTTGCCACGTCAGTTATGAAAATAAAAAATAATAATAATAAAAGAGGTGCCGGGGGTCAAGCAAATTAAGCACTGGATTCTGCTACACATTTAAGAAACTTGGTGACAGCTTGCAACTCTGCACCACTAGGAGGTTGTCGTACAAAGGAGCTATTTCATTCCACAACCACACAGACTTTTGTTGTTTGCAATTAGTTGAGCATGTCGCTTTGCTGATTCCTCCTGTTACCCCATGTTCTCTTTAGAAACTCCCAGTGGAAGATTCAGGTGAACGAGATTCTTTAGACTGAATACCCATTTGCTGAGCAGATCCTGGTATTGTACTTCGCCTGGCGGGAAAGAGTTTTGTTTTAAAAACAAATCAAAAATACCTGAAGCAACAAAATTTAAAATGGCGTTAGATTAACTTTGGGGCTTGATGCTGGCAAGCGAAAGACCTACATTCTATTGCTATGCAACATGCCTCACTCCTCTGTATTGCAGGCACAGGGAGCTATGCAGACCCAGAATGCTCAGTTCTTATCCTATCACTCCTATGAGCAAGTTAGGAGGAAATACCACCTAGCCCTTTCTAGCTGAGGAAAGTGGATGTGAAGAAGTACAGTTTGCAAGGGGAGGAGGAAAGGGGAATTCCTGCTTTTACGTCTCAGGTGTGGGAAGTCTATACTGAAGACAAAAAGAAGGCCATGTCCACACCACAGGTGCTACATGTAGCGTAGATGCTCCCTATAGCAATGGAAGGGGTTTGTCCATCACTGGAGTTAATCCACCTCTCTTAGCAGCTGTAGCTAGGTTGATAGAAGAATCTAGCAGCTGCCTCTGCACTGAGGGTTAGGTCAACACAGCTGCAGCTGCTCAGAGCAGCACAATCTCCATCTGAAACCAGACAAAACCACTTCTGGTTTTACTCAGTATTGGACATGGGGAAAACCTTAGAAAAGCAGGACTGTCTGGTTTAAAACCAGACGACTGGCCCGCCTACATAGCTATGTTGACCTAACTTTTAAGTGTAGACTAGGCCTATATGTCAGCAAAGCAGCTTCTTTAAGCACTAGCACAGTCAGATGGCCGGAGAGCACTTCATTATTGTATATTCAGTTCCACAACTCACTTGCTCCCAAATGTAAAAAAAACCAACCAGTCAAACCAAACCAAAACACCCCCCCCCCAACAACAAACCATCATGGAGCAACGATGGGGTTTAGTAACTATTTTCAGTGCTTCAGTCCTGAGTTTTGCATCTCACCAGTTCAATTTACTGTGCATGAGCTTCAGGAATCACAACTGTCAGGTGATCAGCAGCCTTCCAGCTTTCAACACACCTTGCTGGGGAAGGGTGGGAGAAGGCTGTCTCCCTGGTCTGCTGGCCTTGGGGTGGAAGAATGAAAGAAGGGTGTGTTTGAGGGACTTGTGCCATGAAGCCAGCATTTCAAGTTGGTAGAGACTAGGCAGTATTGTAAAGGTTCCCTAGGGAGAAAGGCTGCAGTGGTAATGCTGCCTGTGCCCCCCTGCTGTGAGTCATTGTGAGTTCAAGTTCGGAGTAATCTGTACAAGAGAAAGTAGAATTGAAATAATGAGCTTGAAAAATCAGAGGACGGGGGAGGGAGGAGAACAGATAACGAATTATACATTGAAAAGAGCAGAACAGTCTCACCCTAAAAATATTCCTTAAATGAACTCCTGTGCTTTCATGCTGTATATCTTTGTCAGTCTTCCTTACAGTCATCATCTTCTCCATGTGAAAAGGGGAGCACCTGAAGAATTAAAGACAATATTATGCACATTCTAGTCTACACAGAACCAGCCAGTGGCTGGTACACTGCCAATTTACAAGCAGGATCATAAAGCGTATGGAAATCTTTTGAAACCATACATATCTAACTGTACGAGAGAGCGCTCTGTGCGACCCCAGGAGAAATACTGGCTTATAATTTCCTTTCTTTACACATGTAGGGCCCCAAAATTAAATTTTATTTGAATAGATGTAAATGTTTTTATCTTTCTGCCAGAGCCAATTATAGTACTATGGGGTATAGTACTGTTTGTTGTCTCATTGCTAAGTAGTAGCCCTTCCTTTACCAGAAACAAAAACACATTGCATTGAAAGGGATGTTTGAAGCTACTGTTGTTCTAATTTCTTTTCCCTTTTAAACTGCTGCGTGTATTCACTGTTTACAAAAGGCTGCCAGCCCTGAGACCTAAATCCTTTATTTATCCACACAGGGTGACATTCAGAGGGCATGCAAAAGGCCCTAATCATCAATGACACTCTCTTAAGCCAAAATCCTTTCCCTATTTTCCAGCCTATGATGGAGTGATGCAGAACTACATATAGGAATGGAGTGGAAGAATCCCCCCTACAGAAGTAAAGGAACTACCACGGTGTTGATAGGGGTGAGGGGAAGGAATAGAGGATCCTCTTTTTCTGGCCGGTCCTTGCCCTGTGCCTGAATACCCCTTTCATGTCAGTCAGGGAGCTCACAAAGAACTGCATTGTGCATGGTGAAGTGGATGAATAACCCTTGTCATGATAATAGAACCCATCTGCCCATGTAGTTTGCCTGTAGGAGAGAGACTGTAATGGTGACTCGTTTCTGCAGGACAACTGCATGAGGGCCATTTGCACCAATGCAATAATAATAGTATTTGCCCTTCCATGTGTTGCAAAGGGAGACATTTTTGCCCAAGCAGTACAGCCTGGGCAGTGGCAATGGAAACTTTCCTCCATCCACTACCTAGTTATCTGTACTGTGACCTGGGGAGGCCACATTTAAGTATAGTCCAGTCTTTCTGCTCATTCGTTCCTGGCTCTGCCCAGACAGTCCAGGGTGACAAGTGAGATGGATGTTTTTGTGATGTGAATGCTGATCCCTTAGGAGCTGGATGGGGAACACCAACCCGTTTCACATCAGAACAGCTGTGAAATGTTAATGACTTTTGGTCACTTCTGACTTTGGTTAGTTCCAGTCCCGAAATGAGTCACACATTCTACCTTCAAACAGAAGGAAAGCTTGGTATTTTGATGAGAGGGAGAAAGAGAGCTCTTGCAATGGGTAAATGCTTATTTAGTGTAACATGTTGGATTTAAATGTGGCTCCAGCTTACAGACAAATTACAGCTCGCTGTATGCCATTTGGCTTCTGTTCCTCCAGGTGGAGCACTGTTCTTGGAAGCTACCAATGGTTTGGCTTACTGGATACCAAAAGCTTATGACACTGAACAGTCAAATGCATGTTTTTTTTTCTCTTTTCTTTCAGTAAACCAAAGATGATGCCAGGGAATTGTCATTTTTCTACAAAAAGAAAAAGATGAAAGTTGCTCTTTTTTCCTTGCACTCATTTAAAAACGTTGGATCAGATTCTGCCAGCCTTATTCATCTTGAGTAATACTTTATGCATTCGATAATGGAGTAAACTGCTACTCACATTGAGTAAAACTGCTAGAATTTGGGCCATTGCTTATTCTTTTACACAGTTCTACAGCAAAGTTATAGTGCGCATTCTAAATTCCACTAATGGCTTCAGATCAACAACTCAAATAAATAAATAAATGTAAAGTAGATTTATTTTAATTACATCAATTTATGCCCATTAAAGAGCCTCTTGTTGACTAACTCTGGTATTGAATTATTGTGTATTTCTTCCTAATGTGCTTAGACAATGTTTATTTGATTTAATTGACAGAAAGGATGGATTTATAGAAAGGCTGTAATTTAACTTTTAGTGGGGAAAATATCCCAGCCCTGAATGTTTGCAAAAGTGAAGCTGGAAAATTCATCAGCGCAAAAAGGATATTTAATTTTAACAGTTTCCCTCATCAGAGTCTCATAATTAGGTTTCTTTTGTTATTACTCTAGGGAATTGCAAAACTACAATGAAATGAATCCGAATTGTAGATGAAATGTCATAACCTGTTTAATTTCTTCACTCTCCAGTTGCAGTTTTTATTGGCAACACAAATATCAATATCTCCAAAACTGATTTTTTTAATGGAGAGGTTTGCTTTGAAGCTTGCTTTGTTATTTCAACACGTTATGGTTTCAGAAATAAAGATCAGATCCACTCTTTTATCCAGAGGGTCCTTTTGGGGTCCCACTATTGGAAAGGCACCTTCCCCTTTTTCCCCCTGAGGCTACTGTAGGTAAAGGCCTTCTCATAACTTGACTAAGTATCACTGATATGAGCTGCCTCTATATGAAGAAAATTCGCCAGCTGTATAATGTTGTAAAATAGACTTTTCTCATTAGAACACACCAATACCTCAGAAAACAAGGTGAAGTTCAAATGACACAATCAGGGCTAGATTGTACCTTTCATCACAGCCCAGAGTTTCACCACTACCAGCAGCGCATGACAATACCCTCCGGGTTGGCTAAGGTAAGCTGAGGGTCAAAGCCTTGCCTCTGCTCACTTCCTTCCCCTCACCACTGACCTTCTCCAGTGTGGGGACAGATCCTGTGTACCTAGACTCAAGGGCAGGTAGCCTATGAATGCCTATAAATGGGAGAGGGTGAGGGGAGGGAAAAGGGTGTTTCCTTCATATCCCTTCTGCTTCTGTGTGTGAATGCATAATCCAGGTCACAATCTAACCCTAAAAGGGCAGGGGGTGATGAGACACAGAAACAGTCACCCACAGACAGAATCTTAGGGTAAGAAAGAAAAATAACTTCATTCTTCAACTAGCATCTTCTATGTGCTTTAGTTCCCAAATTGTGGGGTCCCTCTTCTCCCATTGTGGATACTTTTTAAGAATTTGCTCATCCTCACATGTAGCAAACTTTTAAATCCAGAATGAATTTTGTAGGAATATTTAGGATACTATCACAGCGTGGGTCAAGTCATTTGTCTAGCTGATACAAGGTGATATGGATTCATGGCATTTTTTTTCTCCTGAACAAAGGGAATACGTAAAAGTTAGGAAGCCATTTCCTAAGCAGAAGATTCTATTATCTTTCTCAGATGCTTTCATGGGCAAAGATTCCATGTCTATGGCGAGTGTTCCTTGTTTTTTAGAAAGCTGGCCATGAGTGAGGGACCAAGACGTAGATCCTCTAAAGCAGGGGCGGGCAAACTTATTGGCCTGAGGGCCACATCGGATTTTGTAAATTGTATGGAGGGCCGGTTAGGGGAGGGGGTCGTGGCCTGGCCCCCACCTCCTATCTGCCCCCCCCGGGACTCCTGCCCCATCCAACCCCCCCTGTTCCCTGACGGCCCCCCCGGAACCCCTGCCCAATCCATACACCCCCGCTCCTGTCCCCTGACCGCCCCCAGACCCCCGCCGCCCCATTCAACCCCTCCTCTCATTCCTGACAGCCTCCCCAGGATCCCTGCCCCATCCAACCACCCCTTCTCCCTGTCCCCTGACTGCCCCCAGAACCCCTGCCCCTGACTGCATCCTGCCACCCCATCCAACCCCCCCTCCTTCCTGACTGTCCCCCAGGACTCCTGCCCCCCCCGACCGCCCCGACCCCTATCTACACCCCGACCCCTGACCACCAACCCGAACTCCCTTGCCCTCTATCCAACCCCCCCCCCCCCACCCGACTCCCTACCCCCCTTACTTCGCTGCCTGGAGCACTGGTGGCTGGCGGCGCTACAGCCACGCCGCCGCCGCCACCACGCAGCACAGAGACCGGGTCAGGCCGGACTCTGCAGCTGCGCTGCCCCAGGAGCTCACAGCCCCGCCACCCAGAGTATTGCACCAGCGGCGGAGTGAACGAGCTGAGGCTACAGAGGAGGGACATATGGGGAGGGGCTGGGAGCTAGCCTCCCGGGCCAGGAGCTCGGGGGCCGGGCAGGACGGTCCCGTGGGCAGGATGTGGCCCGCAGGCCATAGTTTGCCCACCTCTGCTCTAAAGTGTTAAGGCACCTATCTCCCATGGAATCTCCTAAGTCCTTAGGGGATCTGGGCCCAATAGAATATTTTGAGAAAGAACAGAATTCTTCCTTATGTTCTGCAGCATATAAGCACAGGAAAGATGCTTAGAAAGAACAAATGAGTTTTATTTATCTAGACACTCAACCTGCCCTAAAGAAAGCAAATGCAAAGGTTCAGTTTCATAGGGCTTTCATACTATCACACTGTCTGGGAGGCCTGAAATAGTACCCGTTGTAGTGGGACTGATGAAGCCAATTGCCATTTTTACAGCTCTTCATGGAAAATGTGAGCATACATTTTTTAGGTCTAAGCCATTGATTTTTAATAGATCAAGGAAGATATGTAAGAGGCAGACAATTACCGTATATACTCGTTCATTAGCCCGTTCGTTTATAAGCTGACCCCCCAAGATGGATAGGTAAAAATAGCAAAAACTGTATGACCCTTTCATAAGCCGACCCTATATTTCAGGGGTTGGCAAACTTTGGCTCCTGGCCCATTAGGGTAAGCCACTTGCGGGCCTGGACGTTTTGTTTACCTGGAGCCACAACCGGCTCCAGCGTTTTTGCTGCTCCAAGCGGCGGGAAAAAAAAAAAAAGCCACGATTGGCGGCAGCTCTATCGCCGCCGCTTCATTCTTCGGCGGCAATTTGGCGGCTGGTCCTTCCCTCCGAGAGGAACTGAGAGACCCGCCGCCGAAGAGCCGGACATGCCGCCCCTTTCCGTTGGCCGCCCCAAGCACCTGCTTGCTGTGCTGGTACCTGGAGCCGGCCCTGGGCCTGGAGCGTTCACAGGCACGGAGCCCCTCAGCTCCCAGTGGCCGTGGTTTACCGTTCCCAGGCAATGGGAGTTCCCGCAGCTCCCATTGGCTGGGACCAGCAAACTGTGGCCACTGGGAGCTGAGGGGCTCCGTGCCTGTGAACGCTCCAGGTAAACAAAACGACAATGTATTAGATATTTAATTCAATGATTCCATAGAGTTCAAAATTATCAAATTTTGGTGTAGACTCGTTTATAAGCCAAGCCCCGCTTTTTGATGTGGCACTTTTTTACCAAAAATATTCGGCTTATGAACGAGTATATACGGTACTGAATAGGTACACAAGAGGAGAAGTGCTACAGATACCTGTTTAAAAGCGCATCAGAACTAGAGCAGGTCAAAATATTTTAATTATGTATGCGTGTTTCAATTCCGATCCAATTTTGAACCCCTACCCCCCCAAAAAGAGGGGGCAGGATGTTTAATGAACTACAGAGCTAGCCAGGATTTTTCAAATTTTGAAATTTTTCCTAAATTTCAAATTTTGAAATCCTCATGTCAAAAATAGGAGGGAAATGAGGGAAAACTTATTGTGATTTTATATTTGCATTTTGAGGCCATTTTAATAATGATAACATGGTAGAATGAATTACCTGTTTTATATAAATTTAATTATTATTATTACAATTAGATACATTATCTTTTATAGATTCATTTGTAGCACATTCATTTCCTCCCTAGCAGGCTTTGTCAGTGGGCCCAGTGGATAATTAGATTAATTCCCAAGTGGTCTGGGTATGTGGCTACTTTATTGAGGTCCAGTTTAAGACAAGAGATAGAAATTGGCAAATCTACCACACCGCTAGGATTCGTAGGGGGGAGAAGCAAAAAGGTCTTGGCACAGGATCAGGAGGATGTGTGCTGCAAGCATCTGGTGACCTTCTCTTTTGTTTTAAAAGTTGATATGAAGTGAACATTTGCTTTTGTTCTACAGCTGGGGGTGGAGGTAGGGCTGCTATGTGCAGTCTGCATGACAGTGTACAGCATCATGTCAAAATCAAGATGGACTTGATCGCTCTGATTAGTATTTGCTCCCTATAACATCCAGTCAGCGTTGTTGCTAAGGTGCCGTGGGACAGCGGCTGAACAGCTAGTGGCAATGGGAAAGGGAAAATAGAAATACGTAAAGGGTACAGTTACTCATTTTTCATGTCTTAAATAGTATATCTCAATTTGGCAACATAAGCTCCACATCTGAATAGGGAAAAGCCCTGCATGTCAGCTCTCCCTACAAATGTCTGTTCACCAGGCAATAAGCTTTGACTCACACCAGTAGGTTTGAGGCATCCTTTAAAACTATACAAATAAGAACAACGTTGCACAGGTGTAATATAGCTATACACAGTTATCCATCCATCTGTTACGGCATTGGAATGTGTACAATAGCTATTTATGTATTTGAAATATCTAGCAAAGGCAGGTAATGAGTAGAGAATTTTAAATAAATACGTAAAGTACATGGGTATTCGGTGTGGTATAGGTAACAGGTGTGTAAAAGTAGTTGGTACAAAGATGTTAAACGTAGGGGAACTGAGTGCACGGGTATTTGGTGCAGAATTTTTATATCTAGGAAGGTGTGAATGTGTTAATTATTCAATATGGGACATATCCTGCGGTCCTTACACATTTATACTCAATCCTTTCTCAAGTACATTGTCTATTGTTTAAATTCCTTGAGCTTATTGGTGTTATGTAGGCTCTTTGTGTTGGGGTGTTTGGGTCCAGTCACAGGATTCAAGGCATTTGGGGACAGACTTTTAAAGGTGTTCAGGCACCTATTGGGCCTAACTCTCATTGATTTCAATGGGATTAGATGTCTAAGCACTTTTGAAAATCCTACTAGGCACCTATCTGCAGCCTTGGGAATCTAGGGCCAGATTTTTTAAAGCTATTTAAGCACCTAAGTGCAGCAACCCTCCTATCATCATGGCTTCTGTCCTGGATTTGTTTACTGCCTAAGCCAGAGGTTAGACTCATTTCTTGGAGTAGGATGAAGGCCATGAACTGCCTGCTAAGATGATCTTGAAAATTTAAATGGAGGCTCTGCAGTCTTCCGCTTAGGCTGCATCATGCCATTAGAGCCCACATGCACCCCTGTTATGGGGCTGAGCACCAGAGGATCCCCACAGTGGTGGATCTTCTCACCACAACCCACTCTCACCTCGCCTCAACCCATTGGCCTTCTGTACAGCCCCCCAAAATCCTGCCAGACTTCCCAAGTAGTGTGGCTATGTGGCTATTTCAGTGAGGTATTGCACTGCTAGTGAACTGTATGTAGCTGTGGAGGTGAAGGCAGGGTTTGGCTGACTGGATAAAGAAAAGCAGTGACAGTTCCACTGTTCCTTTTGTGGAGGAGATGGCAGCAGGCTCCCAGGTGATGCTGATCTCACTAAATGTTAGCTGTGTTTTGAAGGATGCTGCTCCTTGCTACTTTACCGCTCTTCTTCTCATCTAGCTTTAGTTTTAAATGCTCAGGAATAAACCTCTGTCTCAGCCACCTGCTCTCCCACAGTGTAATATTTGCAAGAGCTAAAAATCCTCTCTTTTCCAAAGTTTTGCTGATAATATTTCAGTGACGTGGCAAAACACATCCACTCTCCTCTTCTTTCCCCACAGTCCCTTCATCCTCCTTGTCCCATGAAAGTAGGTAGCATGGCATGAACCCTTTGGACACACTGTTACAAAACAGTCTGCGGGTATGTCTACACAAGAAAGCAAAACCCGCAGCAGGCCTTTGCCAGCTGACTTGGGCTCACAGGGCTCAGGCTGCGGGGCTGTTCCATAGTTGTGTAGACGTCTGGGCTTGGGTAAGAGCCTAGGGTTTAGGACCCTGCAGGGTAGGAGGGTCCCAGAGTTCAAGCTGTAGCCTGAGCCCAGAAGTCTACACAGCAATGAAAGGCCCCACAGTCCAAGCTCCATTTGAGTCGGCTGGCACGGATCAGCCATGGGTTTTTCTTTGCTGTGTAGTGGCTAAGGCATTTTCTATGAGAGTCACAGTACGTTCAGAATTCGGAGGTATGTGAGGGAGGGTAAGGCAAGTCTTACTCACTTAAACCCTCCTACACAGACAGCTGTGCAGTCCTGCTGCACAAAACAAGTCCACTGTTCTGCCTTGCCTGCGTCAGTTAAGAAGTTGTTTACTGTGGTTACAGTTCCTCTTCAACCACGAGGATGGTTTGTGTGGGTTGCTTTCCTGGTAAAACTGCCTAATGCTGCTGAGGGCAATTCATTCTGCTGTTTTCATGCTGCCTTGATATTTTCAAGTGCATTCGTACTGCTGCATCTTGATGTGTTGCTCGGCAGTGTTTTGTGACACTGCCTTCTGTGCAGCTCTGATTCGACATCACCCTTCTCCTGAGCCAGATTCCGCACTCATTTACATCAACGTAAAGCCAGTGAAACGCAATTGCTGTCAGTGGATTCCTGATTTACCTTGCGTAGCTGAGAGTAGAATGCCACTACACAGAAAGATGGTCCAGTGGCTAGGTGGTAGCCTGGGACTCAGGAGGTCTATATTCAATTTCCTGCTCTGCCACTGACTTCCAGTGTGACCTCAAGTAAGTCACTTAGCCTATCTGTGTTTCAGTTCCCAATCTGTAAAATGGCAATAACCTCACAGCTCACATACTTTGAGATACTCAGATAGTTCAGTAATGGAGGATGTACCTAACATGGATAGATAGGTTGCCTATAGGAATCCCATGGGAGAGCCCATATTGCTTTATTTTGATGATGCTGACCACTGCACAACTCCCTCCAATCAGCCATGTAGTGTAGTATAAAGAAGACATCTTAACTACTTCCACTAAGCTAGATAATTAGATATTGAGTGTGTTTAATAAGTCTTGCACTTCATTTGGACAAACGTTAGTAGAGCTATAAATACAAGAGAGGTGGGTGTTTAGTTGTCATTTAGTTAAAACAGAACTTTAAAATGTTTTCCATAACTGTCTTAGTGAGTGTTAAGCATAATAGCAAATTACCTCTTGCTCCAGCAGCCTTAGATACAGAAACTGCAAACCGTGCGCCTCCTGTTGGCTTCAGTGGGCTCTGGATCAGTCCGTCTGTGCTTGTTACTGCACATGACTAGCATTCCAATACAGCAGTTCTGAGTACCAGATGAAGGGCCTTGCCCACTCTGCTGTACATTTACACAAGGTAGGATCACAGTCATTGATCCCATCTGTCTGTCTGTTTTTATACCACGCATCTTATTCCCATGGTTTTTGAGTGCCTGATTCTAACAGATGGTATTTACAGTAAGGTTGCTATTTATCTACCTCCGAAGAGGAAGGTCAAGATGAGTTTGCTAAAATGGATAGAATACATTTACAGATTACCAGTAAAGTACCACCACAACTAAAGCCGATGGGAAAATGGTTTTTTTTCCCCATGGAAATGTTTGACAAATAAACAAATAAACAAAACCTTTTTGATTTTTGGGGATTGAGTTTTTCAACCAAAAGTTAAAATATTTTGCAGAAAATTGACCCTCTCTGCAAAAATTCTTGTTTACTTGTAAACACAGTTAGCCGTCGAAAAATATTTTTGATGGAACACTTTTAACCAGCTCTAGTCCACCCCTCATAACACCCAGCACACCTGTAAAGTATAAAAGTAATATGTATAATCAGTTGTGAATTCTTGACTTCATGGCAGAGCACCTCTCTTTTAAAAGAGTTTTCTTTATTCGTTTTTCATATTAATTGATTCTTAATGAGAAAGTCTTCTTTTTCAGTAATAATGATAACTGAGAATAGTAAGAAAGATTTTCTGGGAATATTCATTTAAAGTAAGACATGAATTTCATTTTGACTGTTTTTGTGACCCTTTCATGTTCATGTCTTCTGGACAGTATTTTTTGCCCTGCTCTGTCTGGATACAGTGAAAACACAAAAGATTTGGGATGATGAGGTGGCTCTTATTTTCTGCACGTGGTTTATCTATTTATCTAATGGGATTTGTTTCAGATCTCTAAACTGAGGGGCAGATCCTCAGCTGGTGTAACTCCATAGAACCTGGTGAGGTTTTAGCCCAGACAGCAGTAGACATAATTGCCTAAAAATTTGTTAGGAAGGTCAACACTTAGGAGACAAGGTTACATTTTAATTTACTCACTTGTGTAGCTTGTGGCAGGTTTTGCAACTGGCATTGCTAATGCAGTGAAAACATAGATATATGGAAAAGAGACAATGTTTCCCTAAGAGAGGAAATGACTCCTGGTTGGGTTGTCATTAATGGATTTTATTTTCCCAGCTCCCTGGTGAGACAGGGAAGTGCTGTTCTCCCCAGCTTACAGATAAGGAACAGAGGCAAAGGGTAGTCTAAGGCCCAAATCTTTAAAAAGGTATTTAGATACCTAAAGATGCCAATAGGCACCTAGGGAGATTTTCAAAAGCGTCTAGGTACCTAACTTGATTGATTTCAATACAAAAATAATCTCACATACATTTTTTTGCAGAGATGGAAGTGTGGTCTAAATTGGGAAGGATTTATAGCAATGCCAAAGTACTGTATCCGACTTTGGGAAATCCAGGTAAATTAATACAAATACCTGCTAGCAAGATGTCTCTGGTGTGGGGAGCAACATTAACTTGTTTTGAACAAAAATCTACATTTCACTACTGCAAAAAATAAATGTTCAGTGGCTAACTGAGCACATGGTAATGGGGGCTATTTGCAAATGTTGAGGTGTTTCATTGCCGACTGCAAAAGGGTCAGGAATAATTATAATGATAATAATAAATAATATCTGGCTCTTACAGCTGACTTTCCCCTCTGCTTTGGCTGCCATTACAATGCTGCCATATGTGCACTGTTCCAGTGCTTGGTATCTGCCACAACAGAGCATTGACAAAGTAGCTAAATCCTTTCCCAGCATGTTTCTGACAAACAGCAATGGGCAGGGCTAGAAACACTTTTCCCACATGGCTCACTTTTTGTAGTGAATTTTAGTAGATCCCTTTCTGCACCTTCTTTTTACTCCAAAGGGGAGAAGGATAAGACACTTGGTTTACATGTGGTTGGGGGATTTTATTTTATTTTTTAACTTTTGATGAAGGGAAAGTTACAATAAAATATTAAGATACTGCATCATATATTACTTATTACTTAAACAGGATCAGATTAATTCTCAAAGAAGCTAGCTATAGATTCTGCTTGCTGGCTGGGGAGCCATCCTCCTCTAAGTACTGGTGACCTATCTTCTTTCTGGCACTTCCCTTGTGTATTTCTTGGGGGAACTTTTATTTATATTTTGGAGCAGCAGAGAGGATGCTTAGACTTTCTTGACCAAAGTTTGATGGTGTGTCTTAATTCTATGTTACATTTCAGCAGAGCTAAAGATAATCAGAACAGAAGGCTAAATAACAAACCATTTCTTGTAGAGTTACAGACTTTCATAAATATGCCAGCTAGCTTTGCTTTCATTTTTTTTCTCCAACTAGATAGTCCAGGATGTTGCAGAAATATGAGCATGCAGTAATAAATTGGTAGAGCTGTATATATATATCTAAATTTGTGCAGGAAAGGAAAACATTTACTCTACTCCTTTCATTTGTTTAATAATAAAATTGAAATACCAGTATGCAACAATATAAATCCTCAAATACATTGAAGTAAGATAGATTTTTAATGGTGTTAAATGAACCATTTAGCACCGAAGGCCTCTAACCTTCAGTGGCATGCACTTAGAATGAAATCCTTCATTTGGATACAATAATAAAAAGAAGAAAAACAATATTACCTGTTTAAAGAGAGTATGAAAACCCAATTAACTTTTGAATTTTAATTTCCTTGCGTGCATGGGTTTGTTGCTCTGTGAAAAGAATGAAAATGTAAATGGCATTTCTGTGTGTTATCTACATAATCCAGAGGCTAGAATATCCTGTCATGCCTTATTTTGTCTAGTGATGATAAAACTAAACAGAGTTTTAACTACATTTGCTGTAAATGGGCAAATAATCAAAAATGAACATCTTTATATTCTGATCTTTCATTAATTTATGTGTAAATGCTGTTCTAAAGAGATTAGCTTCTACAAAAGGAAATGAATTTTGCTTGGCATCTGACAGCAGTGAAAGACTATAACATGAATTACTCTGGGTGTAAGAAATGTATAGTGGTCACTCGTGTGGGAACTATGAATTAAACAAATGAAAAAATATTGAATATTTTAAGTCAAGGGGCCACATCATCAGCTAATGTAAATCAGCAGAGTTCCACTAAAGTACACTAAGGATCCGATCCTGTATGTCTCAGCTATGGGATATAGCGGTAGCTTACCAGTTTCTACACACTGGTCAGTCGTGACCAAAAGTCAGTGCCATCTGAAAACTATTTGGTAGCCCACATGAAATGGATTAAGGGTGTCATTCTTTCCAAAAGTGTGATGTATATAAAAGGCGAATATAATCAAGGGCAATGGAATGTAAAGAGAGCAGATTGGGGGTGGCAGACAGATCTAGGTAAATGTAAGGCTGCTGCAATGAATTTGCTTTGCTGTGGTAACCCTGGTACAACCAATGCATTGCAATAAATCTCAGTCCCCATTGCAACAGATGGAACTTTAGGGAATAGATTTTTTCAAAAGACCTCAAACACCCACAATGGGGCTGAACCTGTTGGTTGTTGAGCAGGTTTCAAAAGCTGATGCTTATTTTAGGTGCCAGAGTTCTTTTAGGCTGTTCCAGGAAAAAAAGTAATGAAACGTCATTTGATCTACCCAGCTGCTTGCTAGAAGTTGCAGTATCTGTTTGCCCACTAGTACAATCCAGTGATACTTTTGCTGGCCTTAATCTCACTACAAATTATACCACCTCCAGATTGCTGGAGTGCAACAGAATTGTTTGTTTTATTGGAATGGTGTGGTGGTTTAGGGAAAGGGCCTTGCTTCATCTGTAATTCTTCAGCACAGTAGAAAGTTAGAAATCTTAGGCCTAGTCTACACTAGGGGGAGGGGGGATCGATCTAAGATATGTAACTTCAGCTACGAGAATAGCATAGCTGAAGTCGACGTATCTTAGCTAGACTTAGAATTACTTACTTCGCGTCCTTGCGGCGCGGGATCGACGGCCGTGGCTCCCCCGTCGACTTTGCTTCCGCCTCTTGCCGAGCTGGAGTTCAGCAGTCGACGGGAGAGCAATCAGGGATCGATTTATTGCATCTACACTACATGTGATAAATCAATCCCCGATAGATCGATCACTACCCGCCGATCCGGCGGGTAGTGTAGACGTACCCTTAGAGTCCATTTCTCTAAACACAATAAGGCCACATTTACCATTTTTATTGCCTCGCATGGCAATTAAAGGACACCAATATTAGTTTTAGGTGTAACCAAAACTAATCTTGTCTCTGTTTATTTGTCTCCATGTTTATGTTCCTGTTATTTTTGAGTGCTGAGTGCTGTGGTACCGCATATCTCCTGCTCTAAGTCTAGATGCCTGTAAAAATAAAAATAATGAATTATGATTACATATATATATACTATACTATATATATATTTAATATGAGAAAGCTAAACATTTTCAGTGAAACAGGTTAAAATTGTCATCTCAGAATCCAACCTCAATTTCCCACAAATACATTTGTATGCAATCAGCGCCAGCTTAGCATTGGTTTATATGAAACCAAACTAGTACTGTTGAAACCGACATATTAATCTGAGTTATGCCTCTCCCAGAGTGGAAGAGTGCCTGTGTCTCAAGGCTGAGTTTCTTGTTTGCAAATTAACCACAAGTGTTTACATTTGTTCAATAAAATCTATCATGTAAGTAATAAAAATAAGGCATCAAAATGGCCACAAAAGCTGCTCTGATGCAGATACCAACTTACTGTTTTATTCACAATGCTTTTGGTTTCCACAAACCTTCTTGCAAATAAGAACCCTCATAAATAATCAAATAAAAGGGGGCTGTGAATATCAGTGACGCAAATCAGTGGCTTCTGTTAGAGAAAAAATTTGCAAATATTTTTCTATTGTCTTTGTGCAGCTCTAGTGGAATTTAAGGACCCAATCCTGCTCTCATTTTAGTCAGTGGCAAAACTCCCATTGAGTTCAATAGGAGAAAGATGGAGCAATACCAGTAGTGCTTGCTCATAACAATAAAAATAAATTCATAGCAGCTGACTTATTTGTGTTTGAATATTGGATAACAAACAGGTGCAGTAGCAATTTTTTATAAGTACTACCTAGACAGATGATGGCGAGCACAATAGTAGAATAGCATTGGTTGATACAATCCATTCTTTTCAAACCATATGTGTTTGTAAAGGTCTTGTTTAATTTCAGCGGAAGTGTCTTTGTGCTTAGTATTTTTAACAGCTAAATCCCAAAAAACCTGCATATTAACAAGATGCGGTGTTATGGCTCCAAAGAGCTATTTTGATACATCATGTCTTATGTACCATTATTACTACAGACAGTCCAAGCCTCTGTACACTGCCACTGACATATCCTGTATACAAATGGCAATGTCTCATACCGTACACTCACTCTGAAATCCCAGTGGCTCTTTCTATGGGAGAACTCTAATAGTTCATTGAAATTTCATTTAGTCTATAGGCCCCTCTGGAGCTATTATGAATACATTTAATGTCTCCAGATCTGAAAAATGCAAAGGACGATATACTGTATTGAGTTAGTATATCATAATGGCACCAAGTGAGCCTGTGCAGGCTATCATTCATCAAGGACAGATGGCACACAATACACACTGCACAGCACAGCATTTACAACTATATGAGCTCATATGGGATTAGAGGGATGGACTTGAATCGTGACCATAGGGGAAAAGGAGAGAATTATCTCAGCTAAACGCAGGGGGCAATCATACCACCATTCCCCACCCGGGGTTCAGCTAGAGGGAAAGCAGCTTTAAACTCCATTTAGGGATTCATAGAAGCCTTACTGGCAGAGTCTGCCCTTAAGATTTGCTGATACAGCCCAGCTCCTGAGTCCCAGGTCCTGGCCCCGCCCCTTCCTTGTTGTCACCTGGCTCCCAGACCCTCCAGCACAGTAGGGATTGTAGTAGCTTGCACAGGCATATTCTGCTGCTCGGTGTGACTGGAAGACCCCCAAGGAGAAGACCAAAGAGCTGAAAATAGCAGCAAGGCCAAGACCAAGAGTTGTCAAATGAGGAACAATAGGAACCCAAACCAGAATCTCGAATCCCAACACCAATGGGATTTAGACATATAAGATTTATATCTAGAATCACATTTTGTGGCTTAGAGACGATTTCATCTTTGCATTGCTTTAATTTAGTGTTCACCAGGAGACCTGACGAATTTGTATTGCTTTTGATTGATGAAACTACTTTTTATGAAATAGTCTCATGCTTGTAAACAATAAAAGATTTGCTAATCTAGTTACTCTTTTTTTCTCTTGCAGAATCCATGAGTACCCCAATCAGGGTCAATGTCTCATTCAGCCAGGCAAGTTACTGTTCAAACAAGGCTATGCCCTAACGACCATACAGATGAAAGTGCTGATCCTGCAACTGGCTGCATGTAGATGCAGCCCCTTTAAATCTATTTAAGAAAGTCTTAATTTTAAAATTCCCTGTTTCTCTATTGGGTCTCCTTCTAGCACAGCTGTACATTCATTTAATTCCTTGGCTCCCAGTGCTGAAATATGGTATCCATAATACTGCATTGTGACTTCTGTGGCCAGCCACAAATAAGCCAAACAGCTCAAATTTTGAATTTCAGATTTCAAATGCCAACCCACAGAGTAAATCAAAATAGTGGAAATTTGCACTGAATAATTTGGAAATAGTGAATAAATGCAAGTAAACTGCAATCTGTTCACAGATATTCCAAAAGGAGGGCAGGAGGAAGGAGAGAGAGAAATTAATTGGATAAATTATTTGTTAAACTTACTCACTCAGCTGTAATCACAGCACTCCATTTGATATGAAATATAAATGTAACTGTTATTGATATAGCTACTCTTCAAAGGCAAACATGGAGCAATTTTACATTGAAGCCAGAGCCTTGGAGTTATTAACAGCATCTTAGGATCTAGTCCTGTGATTCCCCTATTTATACATGGGAAAAATGTGATTAGGGGAAGACTATATGAGTCCAATAGAAATGAAGTATATGCCTTTCACACAATTTGTTCATTTAATGTTGGTTGTTTTATTGTAGCTTGGATGTAAGCTGTACACGTAACTTTGGAATTTACAATTTAGTTTAATCCAAACATATAACTGTTACGTTTAAAAAAAAAATTCAATATTAATGTAATGACATTTCTTGGACCAGAGCCTCTGTAGGCTGGGACAAGTTGCCCTGCCAGATTTGTGCTCATCTGTCTCAGAGCTCAGTGTAAGAGTGGCTAGATCAAAGCTCACAAAATTCTATCTTTCTTAAAAACCTCATTTTTCCTTACTAAGGACCATGAAGACAGGCTTAGAAAGCCAGGCTGCCCATATAAGTTGTGCTCACAGAAGTAAAGTATGGGCTCTTATCTTCAAGCGTGCCTTGCTGCAATAACTAATGCTTGGGTTTGGCCGAAGAAATTGCAGTAGATATTCTTGACGTTAAGAAGGGGACAAATAATCACAAATGAAAAATATATATATATAAAGAAGCTGGAAACAAGGTTAAACAGAAATAAGATTGTTACCAGAAAGATGAGAAGCTACAGCATTTTGAAGGTGGCCACAACCTAATTAGGTAAATTAGGCTGTTTTTCAGGTGTTAGAAAGGAATAAGGATTTTGGCTGGAAACCATGTGACATTCAAAGGGTTTGGAAGGTTATTGAGCCACAATTTTGATGAATTTTGCTCTGAGATTTTGATTTTGAATCTGCAAAACTAAATGTAACTTGTGGGATGTCAGTCTACCTTAAGAGCTTGAGCAATTTAAGAATGGGTGATATGACGGGGTTGGCTGCAATAGCTGGCAACTGTACTTGATGACCCAGGAAGTCGCTTCCAGTCCTACATTCCTATGAGAAACACCAATATCAGCCATAAAAGTTCCAAATAAATCTTTAGTCTAACGAGCACCATTTACTAAAGAAACCTAGCCAATTCAAATAGCCTCCCTATCCAAAAGCATGGAGATCACACACCCACACCAAACTTATATCTTGACTTTTTTTTTTCAGTCTTTGACACAATGTGGACTGTGTAAATTCAGCTTTATGTGGTTCCAATACCAGAATTGTTTAAGTAGGTTCACAATCCTGAAATAGGCATAGTGGCAGTTTAAAGTCTGCACCAATACTCCATAGAGCTGATGTTAATGTGGTTTCTATTTTTGTGGCATTGAGATGTATCTATTCGCAAAAAGGTTCCCATAGAAATGGAGGGAGAAACTTTGTTTGTTGAGATCAATAGCTTTGCAAGTGCGGAAGTTGCCATCTTACTTCAATATTAATTATTAGGGACCTGATCCAAAACCTATTGAAGTCAATAGGAGTCTTTCTATTGGATTAAGTGGGCTTTTGATCAGGTCATAAAAGCAGGGGTATTTTTAAGAGTTTACAATTCTTCATATGACGTGCAAGGCTCAGCCCAATGAATGTCTAGAAAGGTGGTTATGCCAGAGCTTTTAAAGAGACAAAACAAGCCATTAATTTATTTAATTGTGGGACTGAACATTGGTGGGTGTTGATTCATGTATTCATAGATTTTAGGACCAGAAATGATATGATAATCTGTTGTCCACTTGCACAATAGACCAAAGTACCTCATCCAATAATTTCTGATCAAGCCCATAACTTCTTTTTGAGCTATCTTTTAGAAATATATCCTGTCTCGCCTTAAAGCCTGCAAAATTATGGAAAAGCTACCACATTCCTAGGTAAATTGTTCCAATGCTTAATTACTCTCACTGTTAAAAATGTACATTTTGTTTCATCTGAATTGCCTAGATTCAGCTTGGAACGACTGCATCTCTTTATATCTTTTCCTGCTAGATTAAAGAATCCTTCACTATCAGAAATCTCTCCCCAATGTAGGTACTTGAAGACTTCTCAAATCTCCTCCTAATCTTCTTTTCCAATCAGCTAAATAGATTGAGGGTGTTTTAGTGTTTTCCAGATCTCTAATATGGTAATCATCAACATTATCATTCTTGTAGGTCTTTTCTGAACTGTTCCCCAATTTTCAACATCCTTTTTGAAGTGTGGACACCAGATATTGCTCTGTTAATATGAAGACTGGCTAGAATGAGTGGAAGGGTCACTGAAATGTTATGGGTTCAACAGAGGCTGCAGGAATCTAACAAAAAATATAGAAATAATTGGTTAGTCTGAGTATCTGGGCATAACAACTAAGTCACAGAAAATCCATTCCAAGAGCTGAAAAGTTGCAAGCTGGACATGGAGGCCTCTTGATGGTCACATATGCTTTAAGTCAGTCAAATGTAAGCAGGTTGTATGGATGTAACTGAGATCAGAATGTGGCCTTTTATGCAGGCTTGCAGTCCTAACTATTAGAGTCTATCCTTGGTTCTTTCCTGGATGTATAACAAATGTCAGAGTTATTTTTTTATTTCTGTAAACAATTCAAATATTGCAAATTGTGTAATTATCCTTAGTGGGGGGTTCTGTTTGTTTGTTTGTGTATTTGTTTCTTGTAGGATTCAAAGCTTAAAAGAACAACTTGTGTATCTTTAACTTACATGTGGTTGGTTCTTAATGTGTTCAATTTAAACAGTACTGAGCTATTACCAGAGTCATTCTGGAGAACAAAGAAGATGGCTAGACATTTAATTTACCTTGTGGGATAGTTCATCTTTTAACTAGAGACAATTTGAAAAGAACAATGCACTATGCCAATATCTAAGTCACTCACAAAAATCAAATCTAGTCCCTCAGTAGGGAAATAAATGGCTATGCTACTTACATTTTCATCAGGTAGCAATTCTGTAGCTAATTTTGTAGTAATTGATATGCTACTATATTGCTTATTATGAGTGTCATGCCATTAAGTATTAGGGCCCTAAGCCAGGACACAAGCAGTAATTTGCCACTGAGCTAACAGGACAGCCAACAGACAACAGTAGTCATACTTGGCACAGACAAGTCTTAGGACACGGATATTCCACTGGAGATCTTAGTACAGTTAGAAATTTAATTTGCCAGGCTGCCAGCTGTCATAGGTATGTAGAATTCAATGAAGCTATGCTGATTTATACTAGCTAAAGAGCTGATCTTCTAATACTCCAGAAAAAAATCTTCTTAAGAACAAATCTTGTGGTGGAGAAATATTATAAAGACCTGATATCTGAAATCAACAAATGATCTGAACAATCCAAAGTGGTACTTTGGCTTAAGGGGTTTAGAAATCAGTACACCATCTATATGGAAATTGAATAACCTTTCAATAAATGTGTACTTTCATGAGTTGGATGACTATTATTCCAAGAGAAACATCTAAAATTATGGAGTGTTTTTGTTTATTTCTTTGCATACTTATAATTGGTACAGAGATATTGTAGAACGGTCTGTAAGAGGACAGTATAAAGCAAGGGTCGGCAACGTTCGGCACGCGGCTCGCCAGGGTAAGCACCCTGGCGGGCCGGGCCAGTTTTATTTACCTGCTGACATGGCAGGTTCGGCCGATTGCGGCCCCCACTGGCCGCGGTTCGCCGTCCTGGGCCAATGGGGGCGGCGAGAAGCCGCGGCCAGCACATCGCTCGCCCGCGCCGCTTCTCGCCGCCCCCATTGGCCCGGGACGGCGAACCGCGGCCAGTGGGGGCCGCGATCGGCCGAACCTGCCGCATCAGCAGGTAAATAAAACTGGCCCGGCCCGCCAGGGTGCTTACCCTGGCGAGCCGCGTGCCGAACGTTGCCGACCCCTGTTATAAAGGTTTCATTGGCAGGACAGGTTTGAGTATATCTCAGGTCCCTGCAAGCCCATTTGATTAATTCTCTCCGAAGTAGGACCAGATCATCAGCTGTGATACGGTGGTATAGCTCTATTGATGACACCAGGATGCACCAGATGAGGGTCTAGTTCCAGATCATTACATCCCCCCACACTCCATGGGCCTATCAAGATGGTAGGGAAAAGCAGCCCCACCTGGGGGGGCATAAGGAAGGCAGGGATTCTTGGAGGGGTAGCCCCAGCTAGGGAGGGAGAGTAGGCAGTTGCTGCAGCTGGATGGCTCTGAAGAAACCATGGGGAACAGGCAAGAGAGGAGAGGAAACACCTGTTCCACTCCCCATAGTCTCTCTTCAGGGATGTGTGCTGGTGGTGTGTTAAAATTAAGCATGATTTTCTGGATTAGGGTCTTGTGGTGTACCAATCATATAGCCTCTAACCATTGAGCCGCATTTAAAGCATACAAGTACTCACATTGGCTACAATGAGATTACTTGTGCTTAAATTGAATCACGTACTTTGCTTTACTGTGTCAAAGCCTAACTGCCATAGCTGGGTAGAGTGATGGCTATGGTAGCTTCCAACAGCTTTGGCTGGCTAACTAGCCAGGGACACTCTCAGGAACCAGGAGATATCTCCATGAGGCAGTATGCTTACTTACTCCTTGCAAGAGCAGTATGAAGGGTGAAGAGCAAACATGCATGTAAACCCGCTTCCTCTATGGGTCCCCTCTAATCTGGAGCTGTCAAGCACTGCTGGTTAGCAGGAGGTCAGAGCCCAATCTGCTTACTGCCATGAGTTCTGACCCTTTAATATTCCTTTCATTGGCAGGCACCGTCACCATTATCTACTCCTTCAGGGCAGTTTACCGTATATTCGTACTGCTCTGTCTGTCTGCTTAGGGCTGCTAGAAGGCATTTCACTCATTTATTTCTTCTTCTTGTGTGGGGAGTGAAGTCTAATTGCTGTTAGAGAACCTTGTTACTCCTTATAAAATACATCAGCTGGACAGCCCTGACTCCATGACTAGGGAAATGTGCTGCTGTTGAACTAATCCCTGCACATTAACAAGATGGCTTCATAGTGACGTTCTTATAGCAGTTACAGGTCAGGCATTCTGTTGTTAAAATAGGAATGGAAAGAACACTGGGCCATATCCTGAGGTCCTTACTCAAGCAAAGAAAAAAATGAAGTCAAGGTGGGGGTGCTGTAGCAATGGCTAAGGATTGAGTAAAACTTCATTCCTGGGTCCAGTATTGGAATCTGTCTAAGTGGCCCCTTAGCCTTTCTGGATCCCACTGTAGGATCAGTGTAAGGAAAGTCTCAGGATCTGGCTAACTAGAAAGAAGATCTCAAACCATATGAGCAATTTCATGCAATACTGACGTCACATGTACTCTCCCATCCTATCACAGAAAGCAGATGCTTCTCTGTCTGTCACCTTAAATTATTGTCAAATTTCTTTGTCATCTTATAAATAAGTTTATATATATAAAATATATATCACCATATAGATAGATACAAAAATGTAAGTACACGGAGAAACAGGCTGACATTGAGATTAGAATGAAGGAAATCCAAAAGCAATTACATTCCAGGTATCACACTAATACAATTATTTAAACGGCTCGTCAACAAACAGTTGATAAAATAGATAATTAAAAGAGATTGACCTGAAAGCTGATTTTAAATTATCCTGTCAGGTGCATATAACTCAAATAATTGTCTGATGTGACCCACCCTCCATTAAAAAGCAAACTTAATCTTGAAAAAAATTATACATTCAGCACATGGTGATTAAAATAAATACATATTCCCTGAAACTCTGACAATGATGTGAGGCTGTGTATAAAAAAAAAAATGGAACTGAATTAGCGCTACACGGCGAACTGTGGTGTTGTCTGTCATTTTAATAAATCACACCCAGGAGGTGTTGAAATAGAAAATACAACAAAGCATTAAATCTACATCAACCTCAGACCACAGAATCATAAAAATAAAAAATCAAGTGCAGAAAGATGAGAGATGATATGTAGTTGATCCGATTACTAGGAATGTTGTCATTTGAGGCATCTAAGTGCTACAATAATACACGAGGGGCCCATTGCGATAGGCACTCTACAAGCACATAGCAGGGCATAGTCACTTTTTGAAAATCCCACAAGGCCCTTATCTGCCTCTGTAAGCACCTTTGGAAATCTGGTCCTTAGTCTCTCTCTGCTGCAGTTCCTAATCCTCTTCTTGTATGCTACATCCCTTCCACCCTTTGGGGGGCTTGTCTATTTCAAAGGGAACCTCTTCAGGGCAGGGACTAAGTGATTTCAATGGGACTTAGGTGCCTAAGCTGCTTTTAATATCTTTTGAGAACTGCTCCTAAGTTACTTGCCCAGGGTCACACAGGAAGCCTGAAGCAGAACTGGAAATTAAATTCAGAACTCCAGGGTCCCACAAAACCAACCTTACTCCCTATCATTGGCTTACATCCAGTTTTACACACCTTTGGTGATATTAAATTACTTATTATTTGTATCACCGTAGCGCCTAGGATCCCTAATCATGGACCATGGCCCCATTGTATTGCATGCAGTGCAAACACAGAACAAAAAGCTAGTTCCTGCCCTAAATTCATTTCTTTATTAATAGTAATACTTGTTCCTTAACAATCTCATTTATCTATGTACCTACTTACTTACAGGACTTCTAGCACTGTAGTATGTGAATGGCTCACAAAAAAATAATGACTTTGTCTTCACGGTACCCCTGTGCAATAGGGAAGTGTCTTAGTATCTGCATCATGACATGTCACATCTAACCTAGATTTTAAAGGTCAGATTCTTAGCTGGTGTAAATTGTCTTAGTTCCTCTGTCTCCTGGAGAGATATTACAATTTGAGCCCAGCTGAGTATCTGCCCCCTAAGTTTCTCAGGGCAGGACCTAGGTTTTTATTTCCCATTTACACCTCTGGCATTCTGCGCAAATGTCATATAATAAAAATAACAAATGAATGCATACAACCCCCCATACATAAGTATCTGTTTATATATATATGTATGTATAATGCTGCTTACAATACTCAATGCAGTTGGTTGCTGGGATTGATGGGCGCAAAGGAGATTTTTAAAGATGATACTGAAATAAGGTAAAAGATTAAAACTTTAAATTACAAATTGGTGCTCTCGTGTCTCAGGAATGAGAGCTGGCCCACGTACATGACACTCAAATGCTTTCCCTCCCCACCAGTAGCACTTCTCTGAATCTGTCACTTCTCAGGAGGCTCTTTCTCGGGCAGTCTGCATTTTAAATTCAAGTAGTTATGACAATTTTCATAGCAGAAAGGGACACATTAATGGAGGCAGCACATGCAGAGTCTTGGTCATGCTAACTACTGAACAGCTATAATCAAGTTCCCTGGGAAATAGCTAAATGGCTCAGGATTTTATACTGAACATCTGTAGAGAAAGGAAAGTCATGTCAGACTAGAACAACTGACAAGCTTTGTGTGCCTGAGGTAATGAGTTCTACAATATTACAGGTTGCTATAATTACTCCTGGCTTTATGACCATCTCGCATTAAAGGCCCACATAGGCCTTGATTATTCAAGTCCTTGTCAGGAGCTCAGCTCGAAATACAACATTCACCTTGTTTTCACTGCTAAAAAAAGGTGTATTATTTACTTCAGGGTAACAATGTGTTTTATTGTGAGGTAGTTTTACTATGCGGTGAACTATACCCCCACCCCAGGCTGCCCTCATCTAGTTTAACCTCATGGTAAAACTGAAGTGCCGTGTCTCCGCTATGGTTTTAACCTCAGGTTAGCTCACGTGTTCTAGTTACCCCAAGGTTAAAAAATAACAACCTATTTTAGCAGCGAAAACGAGGTCATTATTGCGCTACACTGAAAGCATGCTAGGAGGCTATGTATGAGCACATGTGAGGTTGTGTGTTCACTGCCTCTCAGTGCAAAGCCTCAAGTCCCTGGCAGGCCTTCTCCCTTACTTGCAAAAGCCTATGGTTAAAAAAAGAGGCAGAGAACTGGTATGTTTGATAAAGTGTGTCTAAATTGTTTTAGCCTGAGGCAGCTATAAACTGTGTTTAAAACCATGTCAGGAGCCATGGTTCCCATACATAGGGGATAATTGTCCTGCTGCATTCACCTGGTAGATCAGACTAGTTACGTTTTTTAATATACAAAACAATAGCATGAAAGAAGAAAAATAGTCTCCATAGAACAGCAAAGTGTGGGCATGTGCATGTGCACGTGCTCTGTATAGGTTGTAGCAGCTCTAAGAAGAAAATGGCTGCTGCCTCTGCACAGAGGCAGAATTAATAAACATTTAAAGCTTCTTTGGAGTGGTGACATAGTCTAAAATCTGCTTCTGGTGCTTCATCTATTATTGCTAGGGTCTGCTCCCAAAAGACTCTGCTTTCAGAAAACTAGTTGAGTTGTACATTTGACTCAGTATGCTCAGTTTCCACTCAGCTCAAATCACAACAGTGCATCATCACTTTCATGGGAATTAAAATGGTATTCCACATGGAGAGCTCTCATCTGGACCTGGATTTATCCTGCTAGAGCCCTCATGAGGACTGTTAACTAAAAGATAGCTCCCTTACCCCGAGGCAATTGGATGGAATTCCCATGAAGGAAGTGTTACAATATTTCATATCCAGAGCCCAGTTTTCAACCTGAGTGTCTTAATGGGACATCAAAGTCCCTCATTAGGAGACTTAAACCAGCACTTTGGCCAGTGACTTCTATGGAAGCCAGAGCAGGCACCATTATTGTTTAGCACAGTAAATGCCCATTTTATGGGCCTAACTCTCATTGACATCAACATGGAAAGGATCAGACAGTATTTTAAGGCCTAATTCTCCATGCCGGTCCATGCATTACAGGGTTCTGTAATTTTTTTACTTCAGTGAAGTTACACAGTCATACAAGTAATATGAGAATCAAGAACCAGCGTGGAGAATCAAGCCCTTAGTATCTAAAAATGGGGATATGAATATTGTTGTTAAAGAATCCATGTTTGATAATTGCCCTGCAGTAGGTATATACATCTTCACATGCACAAATGGTTTCACATTCTATATTTGAAATGACTTGGACCTGGGGAGTTTCAGAACTTTTGGTTTGAAACATGTGTTCTTGGCTATATCTAAAATACACTACTACACCGAATGCTGCATTGGATCTATCCTCTGATTAACCTATCAGTCTTTATTACTTAACTGCTGGGAAACAAGATACTTGCCTCATGTTGGGATTTACCTTGAATGAGCAGAAGCTCAAAGAGAAAAATGTCTCCTCACTGCCCTGTGCATAGGTTAAAAACTTGTTTTGACTTGAAGTTTTTGAAAAATATAGTGACCTGAATAATATAGGAGCTCCCTAGTGGTTAAAATAGAAAGCATTTGAAACATGAAAAGTTAAAGCCTTGTTCAAAAGAAAGCAGTCCTGGTTAATTATTTAAAGCAGCTGAAGCCTCATCAAAAATTTAACCAAGGTTTATTTCCCAGTGATTGTTCAAGCACCATGATGTGCAACAAAGTAGGATTTATCTAAGCTAAAATTAAATCTTCAGGTTATCTAACAGCTCATGGTAGTTCAATAGGAACATCCCCAAATGCCCCTTCAGTTTGAGGTTACTCACCCAAAATTGTTGGTGGGCAGGTCAGCCAAATGACAGGGGCTAAAAAGAGTTAAAAACCAAGCACTTAAGTAAAAAATACATTCCAGCATGGGTCACTTGCAGCAAAATATAGTCATAGTTTGGTTCCTAGGCCGCTCCAAGGGAAAGGCTGACATGTGAGGGAGCACCCAACAACACCAAAGGGGCTCTGTGGCAGCAAGCCGTGGGGCTGGCAGGGCTTGTGGAAATGACCTCTTCCAGCTGCCCACTGTTTCAAACTGTCAGGATCTATGCCCTCCCCTTCTGCCTCTGGGCCTGCATAGCCCATGGGAATACAGTAACTTCCCCTCCTGGCTACAGGTGGGGAGACAGATGTTACGGAGCCAGAACAGGAATGTATCTGGGAGTGGGCAGGAAGAGCTCCTCCCTCCCATATCTCTGAGCTGTATTGTGGAGATCCTCTCCTCCCCTTACCTGTTACTTGGCAAGGAAACAGTTACATTGAAAGGCCTTCCTTGGCTCCTTTTAAGTTTAGGATTAGGACGGAAATGATCTTTGGGCCATATGCCCCCTTTCTCCTTTCCTTTGGCTGACTTTCAGACTCGGTCATGGAGAGTCAGATAGTTTGGCTTGTGGGTCCTTTACAATTCTCCCCTGACTGACATTTTGTTAGCCAAAGGGAGCCCACCTGCATGCCTGGATCCTCAGCAAGCCCTACTCAGGGGCTCAGTAACTGTAAACGGCTACCAGGCCTGATTCGGATCTCACTCTCATTATCACTACTGTAAATCAAGAATACTTGCTCAGCTTAAACTTTCTTAGCCTCATTCTCATGAACTGAACTTGGCCTGGAGTGTCCCCCTTTACTTTGAAGTCCATAGCATTTGTGATTTTCCTTGATCACGGCTATGAAATTATCAAAACATCATTTTCCTCATGAATTTCTCTCTCTGTCTCTCTCTCACACACACATTCTATCATTAGAATTCTTTGAGAACTTATTGTTAGGATAAAAAGAAACACATGAAATGGTACAAAATGATCTTATTCTTCTGACAATTTTGAAATTCTAACGAGGGGGAAAAAAACCAATATCCCATTATCATTTATTCATCCCTCTGACAATGTGCGCAAATTAACTTGAGAAACCGTGCAGAAAACAGATTTGCCAGTAAGCTTGGCAGACATTTAGGAAGCTCTTAATGAAACAGGGACACATAGGACATTACAATTCCTCTGGCATCATGCAGAGGAAGGAAGTTTCAGCTTGTAGCACCCAGCAGCAAAGACTCCAGTGAGGTAAAAGTCTTTCCTCTCTGCACCTTCCGTGAGCACGGAAATTGATGGGAGAAGCAGATGTGGCATCAGAGCATCCTCCTTTTGTTCTGGAACCCATCAAAATCCACTCTCATTAGATGGCTGAACCTCAGCAGGTTGGAAGGAGAAACCAACGCCCTTCTGCAGCATGCTTCATGCTGGTTCCATTGATTTCTGATCTGATAGATGAACAGGCTGCTGCTCCAAACATTAACATCCATACATTTCTGTGCACAGGTGAGGGGAGGCAGCTGTGGGCAGCATGGCTCCTTCAGCAGTCAGACCTCACCCCTGCAACAGAAGGATGAGGAAGAAACTCTGAAGCAAAACTCTTGGTGTTGCTCCCCCCTCAAACAGGCCATGAAGATGACTCAGTTCTCTTATTCGCATAGACAATAGTTGAACAATTGCCTGATGGCAGGTGACTGAATGACTTAAGGGATCGGTATTGGGACATAAAACCATCAGCTTAGCCCAACATTTTAATTCTGATCCATTTCTTGATCAAAAATGGTTAAACTTATGTGTCTGATAACTGTTCAACTGTCTGTGTGAAACTAGTGGGTGGTCTCATGTTGGTTTTTAGGGCCCACATCTTAAAAATCACTATAACTGATAACCTAACTTTGTTGCAGGGTAAAGCAGATATTGTTGGCATCCTTTCATCTGTGAGGGATAGTGCGAATTGCAGCCTATGATGTAGATGGTTTGCAATGTCTCATGTGACTGAATAGTCTAATCCAAGATTTTGTAAAACAGATATTGTATTGTGCTGTACCTGTACTGGTGATAAATAGAGGGACTTCAGTTTTCAATATAGTCTATAGGCACTAAATTTACTTTAGAAATCTTCTGACTCAAAACATTCATTTTGACACCTTCCTGACAGAAGGCACTATTGAGTATTTGATTGGCTGTTCCATTTTGGTAATTGATTGGCTGTTCCATTTTGTTTAAAGTCTTGCATTTACAATCTTAAAGATATTATTGTATTGTATTGTATAATATGGCATTACTAGTGGATAACTAATGAACCACTGATTAAAAAAAATGACCAATATGGCTCAAAGTCACTCTGATATTGACATTTTTATTTTAGCTCCCGTCAATAGATTACCAAGGAATAAAGGAAAGGAAACATTTTTTGAGACAGATAATGAGAGAAAACAGTAGCATGTACTCTAAAAAAAATGTAGCTCATAAACTAATCTTGATAGTAAAGAATAGGCAAGATTTTAGGGAAATCTCCGAGAAAAGAGAAACAAAAAAATCAATCTTCTTAAGTGGCAGCTAAGAAATGAAATCATGCAAATGAATCATTACTGTATATTGAGTCATTTACATTGGGCTCAGTACATGATATAATGGAGCATGACTGATATTACCTGACATGATGCAGTCCACTGTTACATATACTGTAGTAGTATCTGCAGAAACATTTGAAGAATACAATTTTCTCAAATTCATTTTAAGGATCAGTAACTTCAAACAAGTCGAGCTGTTACATCATATTTCAAAGGCTTATTACCTGCAATAAGGCATGGGTCATGATATAATCTGCATCAGAAAGTGTAAGATTCAGGGCACTGATTAGATGAGGGAGGTGGGCTAGAACGGAACATAGAAGAAAAGGCAGAGACAAGAGACTCATTAGAAAGAGCACAATCTGGATTAATTTCAGATACAAATTTAGAGGTGGTCTCACAATAAAAAAAACATCTGAGGAACACACCCCAAGCTGGAACGTGAAATTATTCTTTTCATCTCCTGTTGTCATTATTTTTATTATTACTTGTGCTGAATACAGCTCACCTGTGTCTCTCTATGCCTTTCAGATGTACCAATTCACCAAACAGGGGACTGGGAATCCAGTGGAAGTAGTAGTTAGAATATGTCGCTTGAGACAGGATTCTTGCTGAAATGGAGATCAACAAAATGTCTGTGTCCTGTTCTCATGGGAAAAATAAATGGCTAGATCCCGCTTGGTGTTGGGGCAGCTTTGTTTTGCTCTGGCTTTCTGGTACAAAGCACCTTTACAGGTAGTTTGCATAGTGTATGGAATCTGATGTTCCCTATATGCTCTCAAGAAAATAAAGTATATGTTCAGTCAGATAGGTCCTGGATCCTAGCCCATTTTTAATAAGTTATTGAGGAAATAATCATAGAGTCATAGAATCATAGGACTGGAAGGAACCTTGAGAGGTCTTCTAGTCCAGTCCCCTGCACTCAATTTAGGACTAAGTATTATCTAGACCATACCTTTGAATAAGTTGCTATAAAGTAAAAACATGTTACATATCTTTAGTATTAATAGTTCCCATTTGTTTTCTGTGACTTGCTAACGGCACTTAGACATGTACTGTTGCACTTCTGATTTTTTTACATATATAATATGTAAACAAATGCAAAGGGACACACACACATACACAGAGTTAAGCGGACAAAATACCGATTAATCTGATATTTAAAAAACCTCCTGCTTTCCTTTTAATTTGTGTGACTGTTAAATGAAAGCTTTTTATTTCAATACTCTGGTGCATGGATAACTAAACAAAGTGGTGTAGATGCATGACACTTAATGGAACATAGAATTATAGAATCATAGAATATTAGGGTTGGAAGAGAACTCAGGAGGTCATCTAGTCCAATTCCCTGCTCAAAGCAGGACCAACACCAATTAAATCATCCCAGCCAGGGCTTTGTCAAGCCAGGCCCTAAAAACCTCTAGGATGGAGATTCCACCACCTCCCTAGGTAACCCATTCCAGTGCTTCACCACCCTCCTAGTGAAATAGTGTTTCCTAATATCCACTTCGCCACTGCAACTTGAGACCATTGCTTCTTGTTCTTGTTCATCTGCCACCACTGAGAACAGCCTAGCTCCACCCTCTTTGGAAGCCCCCTTCACGTATTTGAAGGCTTCTATCAAATCCTCCCCTCACTCTTCTCTTCTGAAGACTAAATAACCCCAGTTCCCTCAGCCTCTCCTCGTAAGTCATGTGCCCCAGCCCCCTAATCATTTTCGTTGCCCTCCGCTGGACTCTCTCCAATTTGTCCACATCTCTTCTGTAGTGGGGGGACCAAAACTGGACGCAATACTCCAGGTGTGGCCTCACCAATGCCGAATAGAAGGGAATAATCACTTCCCTCGATCTGCTGGCAATGCTCCTACTAATACAGCCCAATATGCTGCTGGCCTTCTTGGCAACAAGGGCACACTGCTGACTCATATCTAGCTTCTCATCCACTGTAATCCCCAGGTCCTTTTCTGCAGAACTGCTGCTTAGCCAGTCGGTCCCCAGCCTGTAGCGGTGCATGGGATTCTTCCTTCCTAAGTGCAGGATTCTGCACTTGTCCTTGTGGAACTTCATCAGATTTCTTTTGGCCCAATCCTCCAATTTGTCTAGGTCACTCTGGACCCTATCCCTACCCTCCAGCGTATCTACCTCCCCGCCCCCAGCTTAGTGTCATCTGTTTGTCTTACTCATTAAAAAGTAAATAAATAATTCCATAGTTTAAAAACTGAGGGAAGAGATGAGGGACTGAATTTGTTACTCAGTTTCACTTCATTTACATCCTTATATCACTGGAATTTCAACATTTTTTAAAATGCTTCTGTTTTTAAGTAGTAGTATAGAGCCAAAACTGTGCTGTAATTTCATGGTTTTATAAATATCATGAGACAGGTTCTCTGGTCCATTAGGGCAATTTTGCGCCAGTCACCTGGTACAATGCAATCATAAAGCCATTAGTGCAATCTGTACTAGAAGAATGACCCAGTGCTGATCTGGTAAAAAATCAGGGGGTTACATAGATGGCCTAAAGTCACCTTTTTTCTCATCCCTTTTCCTTCAAGCCACCCTCTTATACTGCACCAAGGACTACTCAGATGGACCAGAGATTCTGGCTAATTGTCTTTGGTTTGGAAACCTGGAGTATGGCAAAACTGGTAAAATTGATCTTAAAATCATGGCTTAGCAACTAAGTAATGTGAAGCTTGACTTTAGCATGAGATATGTATGCGTTTCAGAGAATTCCGCTTCAAGAAAGATCCTAGCATCTCTGCTTCCTCTGTGCACCAGAGACTTTTCTTTGTTACCCTAGTGTAAATCTGAAGAAAGTGCATGGAAGCCTCTTAGCCTGGACTGCACACTAACAAAGAACACTAGTCTAAACAACAGAAGTAAGAGAAATGCTGTGATAACCTGAAACTTTTAAAAGGCCGGAAGAACATTGGAGGAGGCTGTTAATAATATTGTCTTGTGTAAGAATGACCAGTATGAAGAAGAGTTAAATGTATTGCTATTAACCATGTTTGGAGAGTGACTCCTTCTTGGATGGTCCTTAGGCACCAGTGTAATATACACATAATGGCAGACTGTAAGCTCTTCAGAGCAGGGACTATCTAAATAGATAAGATAGACAGCAGGGTGAACAATGTGATGGCAGCAAACATCATGTTAGTGCCACAATTTATTTATTTGGTGGGGAGGGGTTAGGTAGGAGGGGATCAGCTATATGGAAAGAGAAATGAAGGTGGGAGGACATTGAAGGGAAGGGGTAGGGGACAGGGCAGATGACAAGAGAGAAGAGGGGCACCTGTGGAGTGAAGCTGAGATGAAGAGACTGTGGGGGAGGTTGTGTGGGAAGGGGATGGTTGTACCAAACAGGCGATCCCCACATGGTGGAGAACATCCAGTCAGACCTGCAGAAAATGTTTCTGAATGTCTGAAAGTCTCTGCCATAGCTTCTTCTGCAGCTGCTCCTACTGGCTGGAGTCTCTGGCTAGTTCCTCTCTGCAGTTATTCCCCCCAAGGCCAGTTGGCTGGGGGATAGGGAAGGCACCACATTACCCTACCACAGGGCTAGTCACAGCTATCTCGTGTTGTGATGTGATGAACAGGAAAAGTGATGAGATACTGTTGTTAATGTGTGTATGTGAGTGTGTGAGAGGGAGAAGAGATGGAGGAGACTGTACATGGGAAGATACAATGCAGTCCTCATTTGTTGCAGCATTCTTGTCTCGTTTGCCAGTCCCATACAAGTCTCTACCAATCTGAACTCCCCTGTAATATGAAGCAAAATGCAGTGGTAAGACAAGATTTGATTTTTGTATCAGTGGACAACTGGGAATTGTTAAGGATGTTTTCAAGCATTCTGCAATTTGAAGGGGTTCCAAAAAGGCTAGCCTGCACACCATATAAGAATAATTTATAGGCTTTAATTTAAAAGATTTTGGTCCTTCAGTGCAAGTTTAATCTTACCGTGCTAATACCAGTCCCTGATTTTCCCTACCTGATACATATAGCAGCACTTCTGTGGATGAAAACCAAGGCTAATTTCCATCCTCTTATGACCTCCCACAGACATACAGATACACATTATGTCCCATGGTTAATTGCCTTTCAAAACTGTCTTATCTTAGCCCAAACTTGTCACTGGTTTATCTCAGCTGAGGATAAATGCATACCTAATCTTATTACTGGATACACTCAGAGCAGGCAATCTCATTAATAGCCACCCTTAAGGGATTTTTAACCATGGATCAATTTCATAATTGGACCATAGCTACATAATATATAAATGCATCCAATCAGTGGCATGACTATTCTCATGCTGCTTTGTCTTGCAGTAGCACATCAACAAGAAAAAAACAAAACAAAACCTCTACTCTTTAACCTAGAGAACCTTTCCCTGAAGCTTGTTAAGTTTTCAGATCACACTGCACACTTGCAAGTTTGATTTTTCAGATTCAGGACTGTTACTGTATATTTGAGTTCAGTCATTTCCAGCATGAATAGTCACTAAAGATATTTTTCACAGACCTGGGTGAGCATAGGCTATATATGCTCTTTGTTTTATCCCAAGTCTTCTATAAAGGAAAAGCCCTAGCTTGTTAGCTGCATGTCATTTTCAAAACCAGCAGGAGTTATACATCTTTAGAGAAGTAAATTATGCTAATTTATTCAGTGACTGCAAAATCCCCCACTAAGAGTGTAATAGCTTAAAGGCTTCCTAATCAACTTTACTTCATCATTAAATAATTACGCTTGGTGTATCTGAAATACAGTTGTGTCACATCTCATATATAGACTATCTAGTGAATATGAATCATTACTGGAGCTGTATGAACCATTCATAATTAAACCTGAACCAAGCAAAACTTGCCTTGTTTGGCGTTATGTAAACCTTTCAGTGAATCTGGGCCAAGTTTCCAACAAACCTGGACCTAATTATACCCAAACATTGGCAAAACACAATTATACTGAATGAATATAGACAGCAAATAAAGCAAAACTTTGCAATTTTGGCAGATTTTCCCTTGGGTATTTTGGGATCATTAGCGCTCCAAACTCAAAGAGTCAATTTACCCCTTTGCAAAGGGCCAAAACAAGGCATCACTTAAGTCCTGAAAATAGGGCTTAAATGGGATTGAGGTAATACATAGACCTTGCTGCACCCTTGGTTCTATTAGGGACTATCGAGCCACACAATCCAGATCTAGCTGAAACCACTGTGTGTTGCTCTGGTCCCTACTAGCAGTCAAGTAAAAATCCGTAGAGAGAGGGGACCAAGAGGCGACCAGAAGGTCCAATGAGCAAGTCAATGAATGCAAAAGTCTCATAGTGCTGAGCAAGCATATAACTATTCTGTGTGAGTATCAACAGAGTCCAGTCCATATCCACTGCAGCGGCACAAGGTTGGCAACTGTCTTCACTAACAACTATCCAACTCATTCAAATTCCACCTCCCCTAATAAAGCTCCAAACTGGAAGGGAAATAGGGAAGTTTGCATGGGCACACTTAAGTCCCGCTTAGTATGGGGGGCCATAGATGGGCTCCCAGTACAGGGGTGAATTTCACCTTTATGTGCATCAACTGGGCCAGATGTGCAATAAACAGTACTTTCATAGATTTTAAGGCCAGAAAGGACCATTATGATCTTCTAATCTGACCTCCTGTGTAACACAGGCCAAAGAAACTCACCTAATAGTTTCTTCATTGAGCCCATGATTTCTGTTTGAGCTGCGGCATATCTTTTAGACGGGCATCCAGTCTTGATTTAAAGACTGAAAGTGACAGCGAATCTACCACATCCCTAGGTACGTTGGTTAACTGACCCTCATTGTTAAAAATGTGCACCATATTTCTAGTTCGACACCATTTGCTTTTCCACAAATAGTGCTTCACTTAGGTACCCTTCTCCAACTATCTGCAATCAGAGTGTAATACATTTGATCTATTAATTCCTTCAGAAACCACAGCAATTGTTTTTATTATTGCTTTTGCTGCAAATAGTCTGTGAGCATTTGAGCCTGTGTATGGGGAGGGAGAGGCGGGGAGAGTGTCAAATAATATAGAGGGGTTTTGGATGATGCCATTCATTTACATAATTCCATTAAGCATGAAATGATATTTATAACCCTATTAGACAAGTTTATGATACCATTTAGATCATAAACCCAGACAGAATTAAAGCAATTATTAATTATAACACACAAAACGTAGAATACATTAATAATTTATGCTTTATGGTATTGCGCTCCAGAATTCAAAGCACCAGTTAAGGTGCAATTATTTTTAAAAAGAAATATATCACTAAGTCTTCTTTTTAATTTGAAACATATCAAAGAAAACTCTGGGATCAACAAAGAGATGAGCCAGTTGCCACACACAACTCAGAAGGCAAAATCCTACAGAGGGAGCTTTTCAAAAAAAGGGTCTAAAAATATGTAGGGATACATTTTCAAAAGTATCCAAGTGACTTAGGGGCCTAAATCTCACTGGAAGTCAATGAATTTAGGCTCCTATATCACTTAGTCACTAATGAAAAAGCCCCATAGGACAGGAACGAAGCATGAAACTTTTTATTAGGGAATGATTCCCATTTGCGCCTTGACCCTGCAGCAGCATTATAGTGTATTGCAGGGGGTTTAAGACTATTGCAATGAAGGGCAAGTTTAATGCAAGTGACTATCTATTGGTGCCAGTACATTTACTGCTAATTACACTCCCGCGCACTGAGTGACAGTAAATCTCCAGACCCCGAATGTCTGGTCCCTTCGTCACAAATATGCAGATGAAAAAGGAATGGGGCAGAATGGACAGAACACTGGAGTTTGCATGCATGAAAGTCAAGTGAATGCAAACATGGAAGCTGACGGATGGAGGCCGTTTTTGGCCCAGGTTGTAGCGGTATCTTCAGACTAATTGTCACTGCCCTATTCAAGCTCTCCTTCCTAGACATTCATCAGGCTGCTGGGTTTGGGTCCTCTGAGCTGGACCTGTGTGCCTTTTAAGCTTCCTGAGTCTAAGCAGAGTCAAGGGACTGCCCCTGGCTTGGGGTCTATAGGCACTCTCTTGGGGTGCAGGTCCTCTGTCTAGCATCCACTCCTGAGAACCGAGACTCCGTAGTCTAGCTGCCTAAGCCCGGTGATTAGTACCAACACCCCATAGTTTACACACACTCTTCTCAGAGTTCCAACCGTGTGAGCACTCTGGTTTATCATTTAACTTTTCAGGACATGTGGTAGGTGGAGCACAACACCCACAAAAGCTTTGTGAAGGTTTCTAAACACAATTACTCTGTACTGTAGATAGCACAGACTATTTACAAAGCCAGATACACATAATGAAACACCTACATGCATTTCTCTGACTCAATTTCCTCACCAATGTGAAGGGTTCATTCGGCTTAGGTCAGAGTCCTTTGTGGTGTCCTAGATTCCCCTCTAGGGTGACCAGATAGCAACTGTGAAAAAACAGGACGGGGTGGGGGGTAATAGGCAGCTATATAAGAAAAAGTCCCCCAAAATGGGACTGTCCCTATAAAAATGGGACATCTGGTCACCCTATTCCTCTTCTGCAACTCATAGCTTCTCCTCCGAATCATGGAGTTGTTTTCTCTGACCCTGTCAGTCAGTTTCCTGCTCTCTCTCTAAATTGGCCAGTAAGCGTCCCAGCACCTTTGCCAAGTAACCCTCTGATCAGACTCATTAGGTATTCAAGGTCCCTAACCAGGTGATCCGTTGCTTAGTTTCCTCCCCCCCCGACCCCCCGGTGTTTAGATTTAAAAAACGGGTGTGGGCCTGAGTGGCAGCCATCTCTTTGTCCAAGGGTGCTCCAGCTGAATGGATCATTGTCAAAGTTTAATGACCCTTATTGTAAGCTCTGTGCCAGGTGCAAGAATTTCTCTTGTTACCGCTCGTGGGGTTTTGCTCCAGATGGGGGGCAAAAGACAGCAGAGCATGCAAACAAGCCCCACATTCAAAATGGACTCTACAGTCTGACACAGAGAGTCCTCAGTACCTTTAGAATTCCTAAACTGTACATAGCTTCTCCCTAATCATCACATTGATCACACCCTGAGGAGGGGTGGGAGCATATACCTGATTATTCCCATCTCTCCCACCACGCACAAGTTCTGATCTAAATTGGTGTGAGGAATGTAGCTCTCCACACTAGTTTACTACCTGATCCTGTGATTCTTATACATACAAAAGCCCATTAGACTTCAATGGGATTTATCCACATATTTTAAAACCTGCGAGAGATGGCTGTTAGGTCTATCAACTTTTGTAAGTGAAACACAAATCTTTGAACTTGCGTCTCAGCAGGTAAAATGCTCTTCAGTTCACCTTCGAGATGTATTTCGTTATCCCTTTCAAGCTCACATGCGTATTCTGTTAATGATTAGGAATCCTCGGCAGTTTAAAATAAAGCTTTTCACCTTTAAATTCTATTTAAAAGCTTCTTGTAACAAGAACGGGTTCCTTGCTGGCATTTATCTTATCATCTTTCCCTGGCACCCTTGACAAGAAATATTTTGAAACATGGTGCTTTTCATCTTTGAATGTCATGAATCCTGTCAACCAATCTTTCTATTTCCCCCCCCCCCTTTGGCTTCTCCCATTGTATTTTCTCTTTGTCCTAAATAGAACTGACCACAAGGCTTCATTCACTGAAATAGCAGATTGTGAAATTAGACAAATACTTTGACTTTGCACCTGGCTTTCATGGTAGCTAAACCTCTGTAGACTCCATTCACCTCTAATTACATGTCCATCAAAATCATGCAGAGAAGGAACAGTGTTGGTCATTAGCCCTTCTAAACGAATGTGCAACTGAGTAGCTAACAAAGGGATTAACACTTGACAGTAAAAGCTCCACATACTGAAGGAGTGAGTCATTGTGTAGCTGCCTATTACACAGAAATAATTGCCATCCAATGCCGAGAGAAACTGCTGTCTTAAGGTTGTGTTTACTGTACAGAAATGCACAACGCTTAGTACCAGGTTTAATATGTATTTGTACAAAATAGGTGAGATGGCCCAGTAGTCTGCAGGGGATTATTGACAGTGGAGAGAGCAAGCAATGGGAGCCAGTTTCGAATGTGGACGAGATTCGCTATGTAAATAGGAAACCAGCTGTATTACATTTGCATAACAGGTGCTGATCCAAAGCCCAATGAAGTCAACAGGAGCTTTTCCATTGAGTTTGGCATATATATAGATCAGTGCATTTCAAGTTTTAAAAATGACATTAGCACCCCATAGCAATGGAGCATCAAATCAAGGCAAAAGTGAGTTCAGTGAGTTTATATTGTAGAACATCAAACAAAGAAATTGTGAAGAAATAGTACAACTACACTTTTTTTCCATTCAAAATGCTCTTTGCAGTTATTTTATTTTCTATGCTTCCATTACAAAGGACCCTTTAGTAAATAAATCTGTGCCTCTACAGCTGCCAATATAAACATTACATTGCTCTCTTTAAGAGATATGTTCTTACTCATTGAAGCTTAAGCACAAAGCGGATTATTATTCAGTGGGCAAAAACAAAGAGCACCTATGGAAGACTTCAAAATGTAATAGAAATCCTTGGATACACTACAGTGAACCTGAACAGAATTTGGTGACCTAAATGTCATGTTTCAACTGAATCACGTAGTTATTAGAGGCTATATCCCATGTCTTCATAGTTATTATCATTATTTATTATTTGTATTACTGTAGCACATCAAAGCCCTAGTCCTGGATCAGGACCCCAGTGCTAGGCCCTGTACAAACATAATATATTTTTGTAGTTGTGCTCACCACAGACTGACACATGTTAGCAAAAGTCATTAAGAACAATCTACATAGCAGTGGCCACTATACTACTGTTAGATTATTGCAAAGATTCTGGGTGAGATTCTCCAATGGAGCAAATTCCCATAGCACCATTAAAGTCAAGGGAGCGATGATGCTTTACACCAGCTGAAGATCTGGCTCACTGAATTGAAGACGGCAAGGAAGATCTAACTGCTAGATCTAACTGGAGCACTAGAACATGCATTTAGAATTGAAGTGGTGCATAGGCTTTTTGTTGGGCAGGGATTAATTTTGTCTTTATACAGCACTTTACTTTATGAGTGTGCTGTGCAAAGGCTTGTTTATGCTGCCCTGCAGTTTGGACGACGGGGATGTGAATAGCAGTGCGTCCCAAAGTCCTGTGCTGTAACTCTCCCATGGGGACGCTGCAGATGCAAACAAAAAGTTCCGTGTTTCAAGAGGATTACATTAACGCAAACTAGGAAACTTTTATTCCGCGCCTGCAGCATTCACATGGGGGAGTTACAGCTAAGCACTTTGGTGCGCACTGCTAGTCACGTATCTGTCGTCTGAGCTGCGTGGCAGTGTACACATTGCCATTGATTTGGTCATGTGGAGAACTTGTTCTCATTCAAGGCCTCAGTCATTTATTGCATACCCAAAGGCACTCATTATTAATTATTATTTCTATTATTGTAGCACCTAGGAGACCTAGTCCTGGACCAGAGCCCTATTGTGTTAGGTACAATACAGAGAGACAACTCCTGCCCCAAAGGGCCCTACATGTACAATCCATTTTCTCAGTTAATTTAAAGTGAGAGTGAAGGCGGTGACAAGGAATAGTCAATTAAAACTGGGTGTGCAAAGATCAGGATGCTAATCTGAGTGAACATCCCTAATTATATTAAACTTTTGAGATGTTTGCTCATCTAGGTACAATATACAGGGAAAGGCACATTGACCTTGTCAAGACTCTGTGTGTGTGTGTGTGTGCGCTTTTTTTTCTGTTAAATTAGTTCAATTGAGCTATCTTACCCTGATGGAAACTCCCACTTAATATAAATGTAGATGAACTTTAATTTCATTTCTCAATGTTTTGAGACGTTAAATTATAACCTGGGCTTTTTAAAGAGAGGCAACTAGCATACAGGCATGGTCTTCCCATAAGTAAAAGGTTGTTATAAAGAGGATGGTGATCAGTTGTTTTCCACATCCACTGAGGGTAGTACAAAAAGTAATCAGCTTAGTCTGGAGCAGATTTAGGTTAGCTATTAGGAAGAACTTTCTAACTATAAGGATAATTAAGCACTGGAACAGGTTACCCAGCGAGATAGGGAAATCCCTGCCACTGGAGGTTTTTAAGAAAAGGTTAGATGAACATCTGCCAGGGATCGATTCGGTATACTTAATCCTACCTCAGCATGGGGGTGGGAGTGGAGGGAGGAGAGGGAATGGATGACCTCTTGATGTCCATTCCAGCCCTACAGATGGATTCTGTGATAAGAAGAACCAATGGGGAAAAAACACAAGCAGTAGGGTGGTGTTGTATAAAAGGAACAGGATGTTTAAATCCAAACATCACATGCACAACTGAGCAAGAATTCACATTATATCAAGTTCATCTTCTAACATATATTTATTAGAAATGGGTGGAAACAACTATTTTTCAGTGATGGAGCATTGGCATCATAACATTGTTTTCCTCCAGTACAATATATGAGTTCTAAAACCTTCTGAACAAGAGCAATATTTCCAAATGCTCACTGAGAAATGGTATCTGAGCAGAGTTGTCATCTAGTCCTTTAAACTTATCTACTGCATGTATCCTCTTTTGTCAACTTCTGTCTCTTTACTGAACTTTCAATTTTTTCATGACATGCCCTATAGAGATGCACAGTCAGTTAAACTGAAAACAAGTGGCCTTATTTTCCCCTATCAATATTTTATTTTAATTCTTTACAATGCAGCATTGCCAGAAGAATGGATTAGATCAGTGCTTCTCAAAGTCGGGCCGCTGCTTCTTCAGGGAAAGCCCCTGGCGGTCCAGGCTGGTTTGTTTACCTGCCGCGTCCGCAGGTTCGGCCGATTGCGGCTCCCACTGGCCGCAGTTCGCCGCTCCAGGCCAATGCGGGCTGCGGGAAGCGGCGCGGACCGAGGGATGTGATGGCCGCCCTTCCTGCAGCCCCCATTGGCCTGGAGCGGCGAACCGCGACCAGTGGGAGCCGCGATCGGCTGAACCTGCAGACACGGCAGGTAAACAAACCGGCCCAGACCACCAGGGGCTTTCCCTGAACAAGCAGTGGACCGGCTTTGAGAAGCACTGGATTAGATGACCTCTTAATGTCAAATGTCTAATGTATGATTAGATGGTAGAGTGTCTATTCAAGCGGAGAAGAGTATACTATATGCACAATTTACACTATACACATAGCTCCCGATCAGTTCAGGTCTGCAACTCTTCCTCACACAAGTAGTCTCATTGACTGCAATGGGACTATTCATACGTGCAAATACTACTCATGAGCAGAGGCTGCAGAATGAGGTCTCAGATGATCCAATGTGCATTCCACAGCCTGTTATTCCTTTCACTATGTCCCTTGTTCGATTAAGTGACATCTGGTTAGTATATCTGCCCGATTTTCTGGTACTCAGCATCATTGTGAGCAATAAAATCTCTTTGGTCGGTACACAGGCCCTGCTCCACTGATGTTAAAACCAGGCAATTATGTATCCATAGTCATTATGGCTGTTTTTACTGTTACTGTTCAGAAATCATCTAGAAAGAGTCAACGTTTGTATTTATTCATTCACAGAGTTACCATTTTTGCAACCTTGGAAACAATGTTTAGCTCTGTAAACTGAGAAAATAAAATATCCTAATTAATTTTCTGCATCACTGAAACGGAGCTTCTGTCAAATGGGAAAAGCACACGTCTGTGCTGACATCCTACAAATAGATAAATGTCTTTTGGTTAGTAATCATATCCAGATAGAGAAGTGACCTTTTTCAAATAATGTGATCCTAGAGCCAAACCTCCAGCACTATTTAGAAACAAAAGGTAAGAAAACATAGCAGCAGCGATGAAAATGCTGATTATAAAAGGGTTTTGGATGAGATAAGCAAATAAGCTTGTAATTGCCAGCAAATCTTGCTGTGTTTTCACATCCATTGGAAACACTCTGGCGAGAGGAATGGATATCTGTTATAATCCCCAATCAGTCCCTCATCGCCGACCCCACAGTTTGCCTGCCTGGTTTTGACTTGCCCCATCGCCAGTGGTCCCTGTTGAACAGGTTCCGGACTGGGCAAGGTCTCTGTGCAGCCCACCAGTGTTGGTGGGGCCTTCGTGACAGCCCTTTGTGCAGCTGCGGCGCGACGCAGACGATGACGCATGTTGTCGATGAATGCCTGCTGACTAGGTTCAGCGGTGGCCTAGAAGAACTGCATCACACCACTGAAGTTGCCATCACTTGGCTAGACGACTATGCACACGTTAAATAAAAACCTCCATCCTGTGCCTACCATACATTTTACTTTTGAAAACAGCCCTAGTTCTATTGTTCCTCTTCGGGCTACAATATTCTGGATGCCAGAGAACTTCTTCCTTGCCTTTTTTTATTAAAACCCTAATGATTAGTTCCCAAAGATAAGAGGACAGTCTATTCTTTTCTTCATAACACAGCCTTTCTTGAATATAAAGAGACCTGATTTATTTGGTCTAGAGTGGTTTCCATGGGGCTGGCCATTAATTAATCCCTACAGGGACTTCTGTGTCTCTCAGAACTGAACCTACAAATCCATCACAGGGCTGAAAAAGATCACAGTCAGAAGTGTGCTCCCAATGGGTAAGGCTTGCAGATTGAATAATAAGGCAGTCAGTCTCAAGTTAAAGTTTGCAATTGATTTACTAACAGTAGCTGCAAAAAGTACAGGCACTCATGGTGCGGTTGCTATTTCTCAGTGGACCCTGGTTGCAGGAATACATGGACTTGCTTGTAATAATAACAACAGTACTTTGAATTACAAGAGCAGCTTTTTTCTGAGCATGAGAAAATAGTTTAAACAGCTATTAATTAATTAAACATCACCACATTCCTCTTCTAGGTAAAGGAAGGGATGGACCATTATTTCCACTTTACAGAGGGGAATCCTGATACGAAAGTTGATCCGAACTAGAAAATCACACTTTGTTTCAAAAATGTCAAAACGAAACATTTTGACAATTTCAGAACTTTTTTTTTCAAACGTGGTTGGAATCAGGAGATTTGTTGAAACCAATCTTTTCTCAGGCGTAGTTACGGTTTTGACAAATGGGCATTTTTTTCCCCACGAAAAAATGTTTTGTCAGAAGATTCCTGACCAGCTCTACTGGAGAGTTCTTATAGTTCTAGTTATTTTGTCAATTTCAGTCTAGATCTGCAGTGTGCAAAGTAAGCAGCACCCACCCAACAAGGTAATAAAGTAGCTGTGATAGAGCCAGATCAGAAGGCCACTTATTCTTAAACAATAATTCATCACATTCAGAAACCTAAGGTAAAGTATTTATAAGTTTGCTCCTCCCAAGCAGGTGCTTGACATTTTGGCTGCCTGCTGCATCAGCATGAGGTATATTTAGCATAGAAGCTCCACAAATATTGTAAATTCTTTATTTAACCGGATCTCATGCACAAATCCTTTAAAACATAGTCAGTCCACGAAACAAACGAGGAAAACTGATGTGATGAGGCATTGTGAGCATGGCAAAGAAACTAACTAAATAGAATTGGGGCTCATCTAATAATAAAAAAGAGGGAAATCTACAAAAAGAATGTAATTAAAATATAGCTTTTCTATGCATTACCTCTGACGGTGGGAAAGGATAGTTATATGGGAAAAGATATTGTATTAGTAGTGTATTAGCTGCATATATTTATCATCACGGGCATATTCTAAAATATAATTTTATATTCAGTCATGTCCACAATAAAGATATTATATTAACTCAAGCAAGAGAACTATAATGACGTATAATGAGAGGACAGTTCATTAACAATACTAGATGGGTCTGGGAAATTGGATAGAACGGTGGGTTGTTGGTGCCAGGCAAAATGGTTGTGTACCCAAAGCTTTGGCATCTTTGCCTCAGTAATGATGGTGACAAATTCACAAACTAACTATTGGTGTCATGGGTTTGCAGCGATTGACGGCAGAGAGGGCAGGAGGCCTTGAGAGTCAGTTGGTGCATCTGCATTTGTTTGATGGGCTGATTCAAGTGCTCTCTAGAATGAGTTGGGTCTGGTCCTCTTAAAACCTATACACATTGCTTCTCTTATTGTGGCATTCCATCACAGACTATTTTATCTTGGTGAGAGCTGCATGCACATTTGAGTCCATGCAGTGCATCTACAAATAGCCAGACTATTACACAAGGTCTGTGGCCTTGCTTATCAAAACAGAACTGCTGGGGTATCGGACTTCTTGTTGGGCTACAGTGATTGTTGAGGGAAAAGGCTTCACGCTGTATGTGGTTGCAGAATCCATTACGCAACAGACAGGACTTGTGCTTGCTTGCAATGCACGCTAGGAACAGACCCTATCGCAGATCGTTTGCAGATAGGAGTTGAACGTGTTCTCTGACATGAATGGATAGTCCAGGCTTGGCAGGAATGGTGCTTGTGATAATATTTTAACAAGATAGCTTTGTTATACAGTATAATAACAACGCTAAGAAAAACTAACACGTTTTCCCCTAAAACTAAAAACTAACACGTTTAAATAAAATTAACAGTTGCTTTGCCAAAACTAGTTAAGCCAGCAAACTCCAGAGTGTGCTTCTCACTTGGTTTCCATAAAGTGCTTTTCATTTACCCCCTTTGCTTTCCATCTCAAATGAAAGCCAATTGGAAGTTGCAACTCTGTGTTACTTGAGATCTCTGCTCGGAACCTGACAAGCGTAAAAACTGAGCAGACCTCATACCTACAAACCTATGACAAGCTCCAATGCAACACGTTTTCAGATTCCTCATTAGGAGTCTGTGTCATGCATTTTTGTTCCTTTTTCTTCATCATTGGGTGTTTGAAAAATACATTTGTTGAGAGTTTGTTGTAAACTGAAAGTTTGACTTTTATAATTTATCAGCATGCTAGGTGTTTATTTAGTTGGGCTGGTTGACACCAGGATGAAATTTTTGTGAATATTTTTTTTCTTTTCCAGCAAAATTCAGATTCTCAATTACAGATTTCACCAAAATTTTGAAATTTTCTGACCAGCCCTGAAAGGCAATACTTGAAATTCATTCTTTCAAATCTACAAGCAATTGTGCATGATCAACAACTAATTTCTAGGAGCTACTTGATTCTAGAGAATCTAAGCCAAATCCTGCAAGCCTTACTTGCTGGGCAAAATTCAATTCTAGTCTGAGTTGTAACTCTGCTCAGACCTGGTCTACATTTACAAGTTTTGCCACTACTGTGTCAGCTAGGAGTGTGAAAAAATTACATCCCTAACTGACGTAGCTGTGCCAGCAAAAGCCCTAATGTAGACACCAGCAAAATATCCTATAGCTTATTTTGTTCAGGAAATTGGCATTTGCTACAATGGCAAAAGAATTCTTGTTGGTATAAGCTACATCTCCACTATACCAGCAAATTCTCCTAGTGAAGATGCAACTTATGCCATCAAGAGTAATTTTTGCCATTGTAGTTACAGTGTTATAGCTATACTGGCAAACCCTTTCTACTGTAGACAAAGTCTTACACCAGGGTGAAATACTGCCTATTAACTTCAATGATGATTTAGCTAGAGTAAGGACTTCAGAATTTGACCTTCTGGAATGTATCCAGAGATGTCTACATAGCAGATGGGACCCTGCTTCCCAGCACGGGTAGACAGACATGCGCTAGCTGCTCAAACTAAACTAAAAATAGCAGCGTGTCTGTGGCAGCATATGTGGAGGCTCAGGCTAACCTCCTGAGTATACACCCAGAGGAGCAGGCAGGTTTGTACTCAGGTGACTAGCCCATGCCAGTGTGGCCACGCTACTATTTTTAGCTCGCTAGCTTAGGCAGAACTAGCTCATATCTGTCTGGACATGTTGGGAAGCATGGTCCCATCTGCTGTGTAGACATTCCTTAATTGAAGTCTTGAGCCCCTCTTAAGATTTCAAAAAATGGTTACTAAGACTAAAATAGGGTTACTAAGTGGTTTATAGGCCTTGTGGTAGTCTCCTGCAAGGGGGGAGGAGGTTCAGCTGTTTGAAGTACGGTGCCGATCTGTGCTGAATGCTAATAACAACATACTATTATTTTAATGTGATTATCACCCAAAAGTACGATTCTACTGAAAGGTGCTAATGGATGTCACCAATGTCTTTGACCCAAAGACAATCACAGACCTCATTAAAGCCAATGGCTGTGCCAAGCACAGTCTTTCAGGCTCAACAGAAGGAGTAATTAAACCATTTCATGCAATAAAGACATCTGCAAACAATGGAGGCTAGTGTCCATGGCTGGTTAGATCTAATCCATGTGGACTGAGGGGGTTTTCTGGTTGCAAATGCAGGGGTTAGGATATTGGCTTTCAGGCTGTAGGGGTTAAAGGTAGAAAGGCAGCAGGATGGACTACTGAGTGAGACCAGTGGAAACAGAGAGACATCTCCTTAGGTGCGGAGCTTCCTGAAGGGGCAGAGTTGGGGATTTCTGAGCAAGGAAATTGCCAGCTGTTGTTTGTTTCTGCTCTGTTCAGGGGACCAGGTCCTTATGTACATTTTTTGTAAATAAACAAGATGACACCAAAGCATACCCTTGACTGGTCTAATTGCTTTCTCCTCCTAATGGAAACAGCCCTGCAAGGCCTGAATAGTGGCTAACTGCTCAGGCTAAAGGGGCGACAGTACTGTCACTGATCAGGAAATTTGTTAAGGTGAATAAATAATTAGAGTACTTAGAAAATAAAATAATCATGAATGACAACAACCCTCAGCCAAACTAACCTTAGTGCAGTACGGGATAAGAGGTTCTGAACTGTCAGCAGAAAGTCATTACACTCAAATGCCATTTCCTAAACTGGAAGGCAACACGTCAAGTGAGAATGAGGGGCCTAATTTTGGCTTCCATGCCAGTATAAATCAGGAGTAATCCGGATGAAGCCAAATGGCAAGCCCCTGGTAGAAATGAGATCAGAATTAGGCCCCTGATGTGTTACATCCACAGAGGGCTAAATTCTGACACACTGTCTTATATTGAGTAATAACTGATTTCACAGGCAGCCCCATTGAGTTCAGCAGGACTCCTGCAAGAGTAAAGCACTACTCAGTGTAAGGCTATGAGAATCTAGGTCTTAAGTAAATAGAGATACAAAATCCAAAATCCAGCAGCAGCAGCAAAATGTATTATATTATCAATATGCAATAGAAATTTGTGTGACTGCCTGTTTCCTCAGCAACAGTGAGTATGTCCAATGCTCTACAGTTTAGGTAAATCTTCAGTTCTAGAGGTAGTATCCATTTAATTCAGGATTTGGAAAGACTGGTGTTTGAAATTAGTAAACAGTTGATTTGTATCACTGGTCTAACTTGTTGACTGTTTTGCAAATAATCCCTCCATCGAAACCACTGACTATAAAGCACTTTAAGGTATTGACATTTTGACATGACTATAAAAGTCAATGTATATCATTAAAGGACTTAGCAACATGTTTCATCCACATAAGTGAAACAACCCCCTGCACCCATAACAATTACGAGAACAACTTTGAGTTATTAAGTTACCCTGTACAAAGGAGAGCAGTATTGATTCAGCCCCAGGTTTCATTTATAAACCGTATTTATACTATAACTCATATGAAGGGCTTTTCAGTGGAAGTGGGGAGGGGGGGAGTTATTCATAGCAGTTAATCAGCTACAGTGCATGGAATATTTTCCTGTGTCGGAAAAGGACAGCTTTCAAACCCTTGTAAAACATAGACCCTGAGTCTATATGCTACTCTGTATTAATAGAAGCAGTGGGGAGCAGAAACTGTCAGAACAGGGTAATTAATAAATAATAAAATAATAAAATAATAATAATAATAATAATAATAATAATAATAACAATGTCTGTTATTTGTACTGCTTAGAGACCTCAGCCAGGATCAGGGCCCTGTTAGGCTAGGCACTGAACAAAGATATAATGAGAGACAATCCCTGCCCTGAAGAGTTTACAGCCAAAAAGACAAACAAATGAAGAATTATTATCCTCCATTTATAAGCAGGGAGCTGAGGCACAGAGAGATTGAGTGACTTGCCCAGAGTCCCAGAGGACATTTGTGGTAGAGCTGGGAAATGAATTGCCATCTTCTCAGGCACAGTCCAATGTCTTAACCACAAGACCATCCTTTCTTTCAGGGCTGAGCCTGCAAAAGGGGGTAGCAATGGCTCTATGAGGTGGCACTCCCTTCCTCCTCCCCTCCAACCCCCAAAGTCCTGTAGAAGCTGCTTCACTCCGAGCCCAGAGGGATGGGGACAAGCATGCTGACAGTATGAGGGGGCAGGGAATTGATGCAGTCTGCAGCATGCTGCTGTCGACATATATAACCATGCAGAAACTGATGCTGCTTCAAGCAGCATTAACTCATATTTTGTGCCTGCATCTTACAATCAATGGGCCTGCTTGTACGCTTAAAGTTAGGCACATGCTTAATTACCTAGCTGAGTAGAGGACTCCGAGGGCTTGTCTACTCCGGGGGCTTAGTTTGCGCTGAGTTGATGCGCACTAGTTGGTGCTCAATATGTAAGCCACAATAACAGCATGTGGACAGGACATCTGTGCCTTCTTCCAAGTCACATAATTGTGTACACACAATGGGAGCTTGGTACGCACTACCATGCGGCATATCAGGCAGGTATCCCGTGGTCCTATACTTCACTGCTGAGCTGTGTGCACCCTGAGATTATTCCCGCTGTACACTGTGGGACTGGCTTTATTCAAAAAGGCAAAGGGCAGCCCAGCCAGATATGCTGTGAGTTATTCACCGAGATGCTTGCTCGGCACCTAAAGTGCTACAAGAGTGGGAGGGAGTTATGAGGTATACTGGGAGAAATGACTGTGTTGCTATACTGCAGAATCTCCAGACTAAAATTGAGCAATTTCTCAGTCTTAGATTCAGCTTTATCTCCCCTGGAGACATGTTGAAAGTGCAGAGAAAAATAGATTGGGTTCTGCACTGATTGTTTGAAATCTTAACCACTCCTGGTATTTTTCTATGAAATTTGTAAGCCTGTGAAAAGCCATTAAGAGCTATACAGCTATGCTAACCCTAACCTAATCTTCTTTTCCTGTATGAATATCTGTCACAGGGTTTATATCTGTCAGCGGGGCGCAGTAGCCCTACTACCTTGATGGGCACACACTATCTATGCCTAGGTATACATCATGTAAACTGTGAATACTAACCAACATTTTCCCTGTAAGAGCCAGCTCAAAAAATTTGAATTTTGCACAAATCGATATCATTATTTGAATCTGCTGCATGAGTTGAGGGGCAGAGGTGAGGTGTTGATCACCAAGCAGGAGAGATGTGGAAAGGGAGAAGAGAATTAGTAGATGGATATGTGCCTTCAGTGGCATAGCTTTGTAAACAGCCAGTGGTTGGGGCCTCAGCTTGACAGAAGCCAATTGCTCATCTAATCCTTGACTAGGGGGCAGGGAGAGCAGAATGAAAGGGGACGCTGGGGGAGGAATGGCAAGTAGGTGACAAGGGCATAGCTCCTACTCATATTCACCCAATATGGCAGTGGTCCTGAGGCACCCATAAAAGACATTAGCCCAGCAGTATAGCATAGTAATAAATGGTAACGATAGAAAATAGATACTTACGTGCTGAGGTTTCCTCAGTAGGATCTGTAGAATCTTCCTCCTGTGTCACAGGCTGGGTTTGGGCTTTGGGATCAGGGTGGCTACCTACAAGGGCACTGGGCTCTGTAGTGGTGTGCTGGCTGAAAATCCCGACCAGCTTCTCAAAAAATGGACAGGTTGAAGGAGCAGTGCTGGATCTTCTTTTGTATCCGCTGCATCTTTGTAGATTTGCCTTAGCTGTTTGGTTTCTATACAGCACTGAGAGTTGTTCCAGTCATGACCCATTTGGGGTATCTGCTTTTAGATTTTCTTATTGTGGTGGCTGGCCTCAAGAGCTACCTGCACCGTCACTTCTCCCCAGAGGGTGAGGAAACCAGGACCTCAGCACGGCTCCAAGGGACTGCTTGAGGCTTCTGGAGCAGTATCAGTAATGGGAGTAAAGCAGTGATGCTGATACATTCAAATCCAGGAGCAAATGGGCAAATTCTGGGCCTGGACCAATTTTTAATCAGGAAAGGGGACACTGGGTCAATTTGACCCCAGAGCAGGAAAACAGGCAAACAGACACGTTGGCCACTGGTGCCTGCAAAGCCAGAGTAGTGTGCAGCAGAATTAGATCCACACAAACAATAGTCCGCACTCACTCCATTTGCATCGAACTTAGTACACTTCGAAAGAGGACTCCAGAATTCGTCCCAAACAGGGAGTTAATTTTCACGAACCTTCCTGCAAGTGGGTTACAGCACTGAGTAAAAAGGCAAATTAATATGGTTGAGCCTTACAGACATTTTTTGAATTTTAATTTGAACTCCAAACACTGTTTTGCCTTGTTCTACTGTTAAATATGACCAAAGGGCTTACAGAATTTGGGGGCAGGGACTGAATTTTTTATGTGTTTTCACAATGCCTAGCAAAATGGGCCCCAGATCATGTACCCCTGGCACTACTACCATGATAATAATAAATAATATTAAATTTCAGGCTTTATAGGTTTAGAAAAGGACTGCAGAGTTAGGCCCTTTTCAGTAACCCCGATTTGGATCTACAGACAAATAAAAATATTTTCTCCTTGAGTAAATCCATCCCCGCCCCCTTCCCCCCCGCCAAACTGATCAAAATCCACAAGCATCAGCATAACCATTACAGAGTTAAAATGCAATTAAGCTGTGGCAACAACTCGGGCGGGGGGGAGTCTATAATTAATTGAACAGAAATCCTGCACATGGTTTTATGACTCGTGAAACATTCAGTTCTATTTTAAATGTTAGTCATGTTCAACAAGGCTTTCCTGGATTATATTGATTGAAAAGGCAGGGGAAGGGTAATGGAGTGAGTGAAATCTGAGGTTAAAACTTACATCTGTTGACGACTGGAGGATTCCTGTGGTTGAGGAATTGCTGCAGGAAAAATCTTCTCACAGCATCTGTTATGTCAGAAAACAATTTTTTTTTTCATGTGCATTCCACTTTATTTACGCTGATGTAGAAAACAAACTGGGCTTCCACAGTAATTAGCTGACAAAACACTGGCACACAGGAAGACACTCTGGTTTCCTTCCCCAGACCTAAAGAAGAGCTCTGTGTAACTCCAAAGCTTGTATCTTCCACCAACAGAACTTGGTCCAATAAAAGATATTACCTCAACCATTCTCATAGCCTTGGACCAACATGGCTACAACAATACTGCAAACAGCCTTTAAGACAAACAAAAAGCCATGAAATATGTACAATAAACACTCCAGCTCCATGCTATTTGTGCAAAATCTTTCCTGGAAACAGTTACATCTAAATCACTGGGAGCAAGCCTGCCACAGCCCCTAAAGAGCTGCACCAGGGGATAAAGGGAAGTAAAGCCCCACCTTAAGCCCCTAATTTGCCAAAATAAGGGTTGCTTATATTGTGGTTCTGGCCAGAAGAAAAAGAGCAGGGGGGTGTTTGCCCAATAACTATCCTGTGAGCAAGTCAGTGGGGAGGGGCTGGAAAGGCGGAAGCAGTGGGTGGAGCCCTGGCTTCTCCATTCCGCAGTCACTAGAGCTGAGGGAAGGTTCTTTTGGCCATTTTTTACACCAAAAAAAAGCAGATTTGGGCCAATTGCAACATTTAGTGAATTTGTGTCAAATTCGCTGAATTGTTTTGGTTTAAAAAAAAATTTCCCAAACAAATAAAATCCTGAAAAAAAAATCAGAATGTGTCGTTTTGACATGTTTTGAAATGAAATGTTCTGATTTTTCTATTTGAAACATTTTTTTTTATTTTGAGATTTACTCCAGCTTCATGAAAAAAAAAAAGTTAAAAACAGAAATGCAGAAACAAAACGTTTTTCTACTGAGCAAATGTCGTCTTTGACCTTTTACTTTTTGAGCCACCAAAACGTTCAAAATGTTTTTTGGTTTGGGAAGACCAGAAACTATTTTATTCTTCTGATTTTTCAAACAATCAGTGAATCAAAAAATCAGTTATTTGCATAGCTCTACTAGTCATCAACCACAGCAAATGGGCGGGTGCATTGAGGGAGGAAAGGGGGCATATATTACTCCAGCAAAAAAGAGTGAAATACTTTGCTTTCTACCTAGACAACAGACGGCGCCTAACTCTGAGGCTGCACTAGAGAGTAGTAGCCGCTCTACTACTAGAAAGCTCTCCCGTCAACTTAATTTGTCTACCCCCAATGAGCGGTGGTAGCTATGTTGGTGGGAGAAGTCGATATAGTGCTGTTTAGGCCGGTGCTTTGGTCGGTGTAATTTATGTTGCTCAGGGGGATCGCTTATTCACACCCCTGAGCGACATAAATTATATCGACCTAAGCTGTGTGGAACTGTAGCCTAAGTCACAGGTCCTTCCAGGCCCCACCCCGGGGTCAGCACAACTATGCACTGCCCTTGCTGACAGCCAGGCGCAAAGAACTATAATCTAATCTGGGAGGGTACTGAAGGTTGGACTGAAAGCTCCCATTTCTTTGGATATCACTGGTGGCAGGAGCGCCGCCAGCTTTTTTGCTGCCCTAGGCAGCGGAAGGTCCCGCCCCCGAAATGCCGCCCCCGACAGAGGCGGCGGAATGTCCTGCCCCTGAAATACTGCTGACGACCGGGGCGGCCGAAGATCCGGCCGCCGCGGTTGCCGCCCCCCAAATGTTAGCGCCCTAGGCGACTGCCTAGGTCGCCTAATGGGTTGCGCCGGCCCTGACTGGTGGCCATTAGCCAAAGCAGCATTTGTCTCAGTAACAATGGTGTGGCAGTATAGTATAGTTGTATCTTCATGCACAAACTGAAGTCATTTTCAGCAACTGCATGAGTGGTCTGTTAAGTGGCTATTCTTCTGTTAAAAGGGGATTCGGGGCTTCTGAGCCTCAAACTCTTAAAGGGGTCCCACAGTCTTTTGAACACAGGGCAGCTGGCAGCCTTGCAGATAAACAAATGTTAATCTTGCTTGAAAGGCCGAACTTTACAACTAGGGTTGTTTCCTCTTTCCAGCTATGTTCTACAGCAAAGCAAAACTAAAGCACAGGGATAATCTGGGAATTTTGAGATTGGGATGTTTTTATTGTCGCCAGCTTTGCCCAGCAGAGGGGACAAACAGTTGAACACGAAAAGCATGAGCAAAAGTCTTTCATGCAAACACATAGTCTTGAAAACTAAACATCTAGGGCCAAAGCCGGCATTCTTTACTTAGGTCCTGATCCTGTGACACGTTGGAAGCCCTCTGCACTCATTGATTCCCACTAAGAGTTTAGAGTGAAGGAGGCAGGATTTGGCCAACAGTTAACATTAACTCTCTGTTTTGTTTAATGAGCAGTTTGTGTTGACATAGTAGTTTAAATTAATGGCTGGAGCCATTTCACCATATCTATTTGTACAGCACCTAGCACAATAGGGCTCTGATGTTGACTGGGACCTCTGGGCACTACTGCAAAACGAACCATGAAAGGAATCTGGGATTTTAAAAGGATTTTAAGGGTGCCCAAATCCCCTTGAAGCACCCTTATGAAAGCCACAGCCCACTTAAATAAGTAAATAATATTTTCTTACTAGCAAAGCTGCCTATGTATTGTACACAAAACACTCATGAAACTACATTGTACTTACAAGGATTAATGTGTGTTGATCCCTGTACCCTTACAGTTTTCTACAGCACCTTGTTCTTTTCACAAGCTGTTGTTAGATTTACTAAAGTAACAGTATGCCGTCTGCTGGCATCACTCACTTTTTGCTAGGTTAGCACATCGAAGTGAAATCAGCGAATGCTTACTGGAAGAAGATAAATGTTTGCATTATGCATAAAAAGAAAGCAATGTTCTGCTTGAATTTCCTTTTATTTTTTTGATGAATATAAAAACACACTTTCAAGGTCTGTTTACAAATAGATCCAAACGACAGTCTGCAATGTGCTTCCAGATTGGGTCTGCCATGAGTAAAGGAAGAGACAATGGATTCAGTCCTGCAGTTCTAATACTCTAATAGAAAGGAACCTCCTCAAAGAGGTCATGAATATGGAGTATTCTGGGAAAAGCCAGACAAGGGAGAAAGTCTGCTGGGAACTCAGCAAGGTAAATCTTAGGGTGTTGCCAGTCTGTTGTTCCCTCGATGGGAAGGGATTTCTAATGTCAAACTGGAGGAGAGGTGTGTGGCTTAGGAACTGGAACATAAAAGCCTCAGGGTCTGTGAGAAAACCAGTCTGCAGTCTTATGGCTGGCATGCATATTGCCAGCCATTCCAAGGTGCTCCCTGGTCCTCTCTGACTTGGATGGCGTTATTGCCGGTGGATAGAGAGGAAAGAGTACTGTTGGCAATCTGCTTTAGTCCTTTCCCCTGACAACGCAGTGGAATGCTGCTGTGGTGCTCCCCACCCAATGTCTGCATGGCAAAATAGCAACGGAATGAACATAAGGAAAGAAAAGGTTAGGCTGACTATCAGGAAAATCTGAACAGGGAGATCCATTGGACTATTGAATGATAGCCTGCACTCTCAAGTCATTTAAAATTTGATTGGACAAAGCACTCAGGAACCATACGGTAAGGAACACTTCTGCATTGTCTAGGGAATGGATGACAATAGATGACCAGTTGAAACTTTTTTCATCTCTGATTTTGGCAGCATTGATCACGGTGACTGATGAATTCCTCAGGACAATGGACATCCTTGCTAGCGGTCTTAGAGCCACCAGTGGCCTTCGATACCTTTCATCTTGAGGTGCTGCTGTTTTGACAGAGTTCTGCCCAGAGTGTTTGGAATTCCTTTAAGATACCAATGCTTGTTCCTCACAGAGAATTTGTATGGTGCTTTCTCCTCACCAAAGACCCATTGGTGCAGTCATAGACGTCACCCTTCTTCATTAAACATTATCGAGGACCAGTTACATCACAGACCACCTACCCTTTCATGCCCCAACACAGTGTCTGCACACAGTGAGTACAAGCTACTAATCAGTGTGTGAAAGCTTGCAGGAAGCCTTGGTACATCAGTTTCCAAGTGGATATACCCAGCTCTAAAATTTGCTCTCACAAGAAGTCTACCACAGCCCAAAGCCAAGGACCTGTTTTGCAGGAGATGTAATGCCTATCTTTTTGTGCAAGCTGATTAAATGTAACTCCTTCAACCCCCCACAGAGCAAACAATCTCTTGGAGGGTAATTTGTAAACTCTGAGCCACTCCCTGATGGAAAAGCGCTCCACTTGTTGGTACTACATGTTGTAAATGGCACTCAGACCATAATTGATGAGTAATGCTACATGCCTGGGTAAGTTATTGGCAGCAGGGATTGAATCTGAGGCCTCTGGTTCTAAAAGCATGAGCCTCTCTTGCTTTAGCTAAACACCCAGCTCCGGTAACTCAAAGGTTATATGGGCTCATGAACCTATTTGTGTGCCGCTCCAGCTACTAGAGGGGGACAAAGATTGACACTAAGTTTGGTCAGACTTATCAATGTAGGCAATGATAACCATATTCAATCAGTCTGTCATCTCTGTCAGTTCTCCGAATATACTGTATATTCTTCTAGCAATACAATGGCATACAGGCTTGCGCACATACACAGACAAATATACATCTGGTCACACGGTTTCACACTCCACATGAGTGGGGAAGCGTGAGAACTGCACGTGACGGAGAAAATTAAATCTTTTGACATGTGCATTGCTTTCTCTTGGTGGATGCCACATGCCCTTATTTCATTTCTCCCACCTCCAAGCCTGATCTCAAAGTCAGCACTGCATTTCCAAGAATATCCTCCAGTCAGTGAGCAAACACACGTGAGGTTTAAACCCAGATCAGCGGTGTCCTGGGAATAAAACAGTGGGGCTCATTATAACAGCAGTATGTGTGTTATCTATCTATCCAACTGCACCACCAGATGAGTATGCGTTGTGTTTTTCTGTGTGTTCAAATAATTAGTGATAGCTGTTGTGTTTTGTTTCGGTGTTTGCACCGTATGTCTCACTCTCATCCCATATGTTACAATGATGTTACTGAAGATTATTTGCATAGGCGCCCTGACTAAACAGCACAGTAGGCATTTGGGAAGCTCAGCTCTGTGATTTAGTATCACAGTATGAGGCAGAATTTTGAGGCTCTATCTGTAGGAGCACTTGAGAGATGCTTGTCTGACTTTTGACAGCAGAATGGAGTGTCAGATGCATGTGGCTACCTTTAAAAATTTGCCAGTTAGCTAAATGAATAACTTCCCCTTTGTTTGCTTCTTCACTGGAGGTTTTCAAAAGAAGGCTGGAGAGCCATCTATCTTGGATGGTTTAGACACAACAAATCCAGTATCTTGACAGAGGATTAGACTAGATGACCCTTGTGGTCCCATCTAACTGTATAATTCTATGATTTGCAGTGCTTTCCCATACCCACTCTAGGGACATACAGGGACTGCTGCAAATATTGAGGTAAACTTGTCCATTTTGTCTTCAATAATCAGATAAGATTTTAAGGATGATGATGGTTGCATTTCTCATCACTCAGTTTTTATCATCACAGAAGAAGCTATAGAATCCACATCAACCATTTCCTGTACAATGTGGTGCTCCCTGGCTGATTACCTTAGCATTTCAGATGTCATGTAATCTGGGTTGAGATGAACCCCCAAATGAATTTTTATAGCCACAAATTCAAAACTCGCTTGTTTCTCTTAGGAAACAGATTAATCCAGCCAGATGCAGGATGCTGTGTGTGTTACAGTGGCACTCGTTGGTAGAAGAGCAACATATAAATCAAAGTAAAAAGAAGTAAACCAGGATCCCAACCCATGGTGTGAGTGGAAGATATAAGCCATCTTTCACTAAGTAACAGTCATGGAGGTCAATTTCAATTACTGCTAGTGAATATTAATTTTCAGCAGTCCCATATCCAAATAGAGATGACACTACCACAACAGTGGTTCAAAAGAATAAAAGGGGAACCAAAACATTGTTTGGCTCATGAAAGAAAAACTATGCAGATAAATGGCCACCTGCGTTTGCTAAAGATGTGATTGTTTTTACTGGCTTCATCTGTCTTTGTTGTTTGTTTCCCCTACTTTTCATTCTGAAATTGTTCACTTGCAGTGGCAGTCCTCCTGCAGCCACTAATATTGTTATTGGAGTTTGAGTTGGAGAGCTCACTTAACTGCACTTTGAATTATGTGTCTGTTTTTTGATTAAATGTTTTGTTGTCTGAAGAGGAAAAGGAGAACAATGCACTATGAAAAAGTGCAAAAGAATCAGATGCTGGTATTCTATACTGCTTTGTCATAAGATAACACAGAGGTAAGGAATGAAAGTGAAGAGAAATGAGTCATAGGAAATGAGCAAAAGATGACATTTAGATCCTTGTAAGACCACACAGGTCTAGAATAGTGCCATCTTTCAACCACGACATCAGCCTGTACTGTCTCCAAGCACTGTTTCACTAGGCCCATCAACCGAGCTCCCTGTGTACATCACTGTTTCAGAGTCACCTGTCAGATAAACTTTAAAAATAAAGCCCAAATGTAATCAAATTGCTGGGCTTCTTGCCTTTTTTGTTTCATATGCTGCTCTTTCAAGAGCTACCCCATCACTTCATTTGATGCACCAACCTTGTGTCCTAGGAGGTGCACATGATTTTTAATGTGCTGGAACAGTAGAAGTTTTGGTATATGAGAACTGGATGTTTCCCTTAATATCTGTAATAAATACATAAAGATAAAGAACTTGTGGGAAGGAAAACATATCCCTGCAGCCTCTGACATACTGTGTGACTTGTATCTTCCATACTGATTGCCTGCTTATACATATCTATTACCATCTAAAGTTTGAATAAATGTGTTGTCTGCCCTGGATTTCTGGGTTCTGGTTGGGATCAGAAGCTAAAGTGCTGTAAACGGTGATGACTTTTAAAAAGATGCCAGTTCCTGAACATGCCTGGGACTTAACTTTACCTTAGTATTTTCAGTATTTAAGGTATTATCCACAAGGAGCATAGGGAAGTTTACATAAGAGTACAAACCTCATCTATAACAGGAGTACTTGTGGCACCTTAGAGACTAACAAATTTATTAGAGCATAAGCTTTCGTGGGCTACAACCCACTTCTTCGGATGCACTTCCTCATCTAGTCATCTAAGGCAAAATGCCTGCATATTTAAGGATGACCACTGCGGCACAGCACCCTGCCCATCCAAAGGCAGAAAGTACAGGTGATCTCTCCAGAGACCCTATTCTTGTGGTATTTCTGGGCAAATTTTGCATTTTATTATTTGTAAAATCTCAATATGTATCAAAACTGAGGATAACAACATATAGCATTTTCCAGCATGTTGAAAAAAATGTCTATATTTGTTTAAACCATTTAAAATGTTGGAATCCAGTATAAGATGTAGTGTCACACTATATCTACCTGCCTACCTATACTGCACCCATCACTGCGGTATCAGTGCTGTCAAAATTATGGAAAGCAAAATTCATCCCAAAAGACGGAATTTTGGCATTCAATTGTGCATTTGATATAACTTGTTTGAGGAGTCTTCTGAATGCACCTAGTTCTTTGAATACTTTTTATTAACTCTGGTCCCTTGCTTTCTTCTTAACCTTTTCTGCACAGCTGGCAGTAGTACTGCCATATGCCACCAGAGACTATTTGGTATTCAAAACAATCCAGCCCTAATCCACAGCTTGAAAAGGTGTTGTCATTTCAGCTTTTCCACGGCCACATATGGGCCAGAGCATGAGAAGAAATGGGGGAAGAGAGCTTGACTGAGAATTGCAACTTTAAAAATTAAACCATCAAACATGATAAAAATATAGATTCAAGTGCCAACAATAAGAACAGATATGCACCTTTATTCTTTTAGCCTACTTTCGCTCATGGCAATTATTTTTCATGAGGTATTTATAGATTCCACATGTAATTTATGGAATACGTCTGAGTTACACAGACAAGAATAAGCAAGCGGATGCAGGTGTCATGCATGGAGAAATGCCTTTCTGAAGGCAAATACAGATGCAAACATTCTCCTTTTTGGATCTTTCTGAGGTAAAATGTATAATAATCGTTCATTGTGAAAAGTATTCCTCATTAACATACAATCAAAAGTATGCCTGATAATGGCCTGCTACAGCAATTAATGGTAGCTAATGACATGACAACACATTTTTGCCACCAATTGTCATCCTGTGATGATCCTCTTGATCTTTCCAGTAATTCAGCTTAACATCTGAAGCAGAGTAGAGCAAACAAAATGTGATAGGTCAAAGTGAGCTGATGCACCACTGACACAAAGTGGAATTTTCTTTCTGATCATTGTTCTGACATCATTTAAAAGTTGCATGAGATAGCTATCAACAACACTATTCATTCAGACTTTAAACCCAGATTGAGGAAGTTAAGCCAATTTAAAAGTAGCCTCGTTTTAAAACTACTTATATTGTTAAAAGATATCACTGGTCCCAGCAGTTTCTCAGAGCTGCAGAATCTTTCAAACTGGAAGAAACATGTGTGGCATGCAGAGCATTTTAGAAAGCCAAGCTTGTCGCAGGTGGTGGGGATCAGGGAAGCAGCAACCTATAACAGCATGTTAAAAATGTAGGGTGAAATCTTGGCCCCACTGAAGTCAGAGGCAAAACGCTCATTGATTTCAGCAGGGACAGGATTTCACAAGGATTCCTTGTGAGAAGTTAGGGTAGTGATGATATACTGGAATGCAGTGGGCTGTATCTAGCACCTCCCTATGTATTCTGAGGTTACCGAGGTGCTCCAAAAGCTACCTTTCCCCCAAATTAACAATCAAGATGCTATAACCACCAGTGCATGCATAGCTATTAGAAGGGTTGATAGTGCCCTTATCCTATGCAATAATGGGGAGTAAGCTACACACTTGTGTAGTCACATAAATCCTGCCCAGCTCACAGCTCCAGATATGAGAGGAAGAGCAGGACTGGCAGACATGATACTCTTGTGAGCAAGCAGGTGGGGAGAGTTGGGGGTGAAGTATGCTGCACCCTGTAAAAAGCTGTAGTGACTTACTCTCCTCTCCCAGAACAAGAGGGGATCTATGGAGTAATTGTGCCTCACAGGGGTCTCTCTCCTCCCAAGGCAAACTGTGGTGTGGTTCAGTTTAACCTTTGCACGGGTCTGTGTCTAGAGGCACAATCTAGCCCATGAACCATATCCTTGGGTGAAAATGAAGGTGAAAACGGGGAGGGGTTGTTATTGACCAAGGTTCTTGTGGGCTTATGTGGGCTATTGCCAGCATACTGGGATAGCTTGAGGCATTCTGAACAAGAGAAGCAGGCATGTTACACACACACACACAAGCATCAGCAAGTAAAAAAAAAAAAAGTCAAAATTGAACTAAGTCTGTTATGCTGGCCAGGAGGCAGAACGATGGGTCTGGGGAATGCACCAAATCTGCATAATAGAACTGCTAGTGAAGAATTTGTTACTAACGCTAGTTGGCTGATCACTAGCTGCTCCACATTTCAAACAGAAATCCCAGCTGACGTGAATGGTACTACACGTATGGTATGAGCTGACGATCTTGCCCAGTGTATGTACCCCAAAGAGGACGTTCTAAAGACTGACCTATTTCTCCTCCCCTTAAGTTCTGTCACAGGGAAAAGAAGTCTCTGGATCAGGATCTGATAAAGACATTGGAGAATATCAGTTAGCGAAAGGAAATGAAGAATCAGCAACGACAGCATTGCTAATACTATCAACCTTGCTGACAGCCCAGAGTCTAGGCACTTCTGTCAAAACAGATTTCATTTGTGTTTCTAATAACGGGGGGGAGGAAGGATATTTGTATGATAAGTGTCTAAGTGCATGGAAGACTGATTAGCATGTTAAGAATTGAGGAATTGGCTGAAGCCAGCTTTGGTGTGCTTAATGTGCAGTGTTTTGCTCAGCGTGCATATTTCGTGCTGCTGGTGGCATGTTTATTTGCAGAACCATACACAGAAGTACATGAAAAGATGAGATCCTCACTTTTTCCAAGTAACTCTGGAACAAATCCTGACTTGCACTTTTCCACCCTGACCTACATGTCAGAGGATGATGGTGATTTGAAAAGAAAAGAAAAAAAAAAAAGTAAGGCAGACCATGTAACCAACTTGAGCACACACCACCCCAGCTTGGTATTCTCACCCCAAATGTATATTGACACACTGCAAAGAGCAGCTGCACAAAGTACGCTCTGCTACAGTGATTTTTTAATCGTCTTGCCACTGGCTGGAATCATACACACACATCACAACCAAGTGCAAATCCTTCCATGGCTAAGGGCCCGATCCTTCTCCCATTGACATCCCTGGGGGGTTTGCTATAAACTTTAAAGAGAGCAGGACTGGAATGCACAGACACAGTAATGCACGTATAAATCTACCCTGCCCTGTATTGTGTGTGAGAGAGACTGACATTTGGATTAATGATTTACAGCATATGTGCAAAAGTTATAAAACAAACTTGTGAGTGGCAAAAAGAGGGTGCACCACAAGTGGCTTGGCACTGGTGTGTAATTTCCCATAAGTGTAAATAATGCTTCTACCCAGACCGCTCTCCTTCACACCCTGTTTATACAAAGCACATTGAACTCTGGCCTTTTTTTCAGTTCCTCTTCAAATCGAAATTCAGAGCCGCATGTTTCTCCTGCTGCAGTCAGGATATCAGTAACACCTACAGTATAGGGAAGTGCCTCATTGTCCATTATGTTATGCAAAGAAATACAAAATACAAAAAAAAAGGAGGTCTGTTTTTCTTGCTTTGATATGTACTTTCAATATTAGCCATTACATGCCCTCTGCATCCCTCTCTTAAGAAGATTGTCTTTATGTACGGTACGTTCCACAAGGCATTACTTGATCTGCCTGATGCTTTTTCTTAGCATTGGAGAAGAATAAAATTTTACAGCCAGATTAAAAAATAACCGGGAAGCCAAAGGAGCTGTGCAGATTTACTGAGGATCTGGCTCTCATTACCTTTATGTTCAGGTCTTTGGCCCCGGACAAGTTTTAGTTTCAACAAATTCAACAGTTCAAAACTAACACAAGCCAAGCAGCCTGACTTTGAAATGACAGCCAGTCAGGCAGCAGCATTTAGAAACTTCTAAGAGATAACATAACACTTTTTGATAGTTGCTATTTGGGGGCGGGGGGGGGGGAATAAATTTCTAGCCATTCAGATGGGAGATATATCTGATACTTGGAATCCAGAAGAGATAAAAGCTCTAACTAATTACCGCTGCTTTTTGTTTCTTTGAAGAATTGGGTTATCTCTCTTCTGAAAGTAAAATTCTGTTTTTGCTTGTTAGATGTATAATTTAATTTGTTTAGGTGTTTTTCTCTTTTTTTACCATGTTGTGCTAATATTATCTGGGCTGTTTTTTCTTCCTGCTTCTTCTCCCCTAAGATATGAACTTTTGCTTCACTTTAGATTTTTTTTCCCAGCAAAACACATTTCTGAGTGAATAAGTCTGCACTCATTTTTTTTAATCTCATTTTTGTTGTCTCTTGAATGCTTCATTTCCTTTTCAACAAATTTTTACCATGTTTTTTGAATGTGAATGTAAGCATTTTTGGTTACTGTGATGGGGTATATAAATCCTTTACTGGACAGGAGCGGGTCAAGGAGCAGTGTCTACTGTTATTAAATAATTATTGCCTGACCCCGCCCCCCAACTTCCCACAACTGTGAACATGTAAATTGATAAAAATTAAAAAATGCTTAGAATCCATAATTTTGCATACATTTGAAAATTTAAATGAATAAAAATTGAAAACAAATTTAAATAAACATTGCTATTATGTTTGGAAATTATTAAAAAAACCAAAACTGAATGCTGCCACGCCCCAGTGTAACTCCCACACTTCAGCTTGTTAAACAGTCACACGGACTGCAAAATTCTTGCTCCATACTCCAGAGTCATTTAGGCAATCCCATGGACTTGTGCTCCTAAGTCACGTAGGCACCCCTTGAGACTACTTGCCCCAAATTAAAATACAGATCAGCAAGACATTTATAACCACCCTGCTTATGCCTGAAATCTATTTCTATTTTTTCCCGTTTCAGCGGAAAAAAAAGTGTCATGCATCACACTAGATTAGTGACAATGTCATATTGCACTTAGTTATGCAACATGAGGGAGCTCTCCCAGCTCCAGTGTTTGCTAATTCCAGCAGTAGGTTACATATTGTGATAACTGGAACCTATCAAATGGGTATTTTTCTTACACTAACAACTTTAGGATATTATTGTTTGGATATAAATATTTTGTGATATGTATGCCAAGTAGTTCTTTCATTGTGTGCCTCATACTGCATGTATTGCTATGTGCTTTTAAATGTTTATGGAAAAAGAAAGAGGCATGGTGGGAAAGAATCCTGAGTTTAATTCTTGGCTCAGACACTGTCTCTGCAGCTGTAGACAAGTTACAAACTTTCTGCCTTAATTTCCCTATATATAAAATGGGACTGTCAATAGATACTTATTCGTGTGGCCGAATGAACAGAACTCTGGGTTGTGACTCAGGAGACTTAGAATCAGTTTACAGCTCTGCCACTGCCTGCTGAGTGAATTTGGGTGAATCACCTCTCCTCCCTGTGACTCAGTTTCCCCATCTGTTAAATGGGGATTATGATACTGCTCTCCTTTGTAAGACGCTTTGAAATCTACCGATGAAAAGTGCTATATAAAAGCTAGGTATTAATTATTATTATCATCATCATCCCCATCATCATCCTACAGAGAATTTGTGGGACTTATTTTATGAATGAATGTTTGTAAAACACCTTGCAGATGTAAAATATTGTGTATGTTATTCTTCCTTCTACTGCGAATAATAGTGGTCAGATTGCATTTCAGGAGTAGATTTTTTTCATATGCTGCACTATCCAACATTGCCAAATAGAGGAACATTCTCATGGTATTTCCTGGAAAACTCTTCATGCTACATGATGAGGTAAATAGGAATTGCCCGGAGCAGAACTTCAATAACAACACTGGGTTAGTGACCTCTGTATTCCTCAGTCAGAGGTGCATAAACAGACCTCTCTCATAATTCGGAACATGAATGGTGACTCAATTAATAACACGAATACTAATAATATAAATGATCATACACACTGTAACGTTTCACTCCATATGCTTTATGAAAATATGCTTTTGATATGAATATGACATAACTGAGATGTACTTTATGTGATATGGGTCTTGTAAGGTATCATTGGAAAGTTCATAATTTACTGAATGTGATTATCCAATTTGTGTGCCTGTATCATTTCTGTATCTGAAGTTAGGAATATTGACTATGTAGCTGTATTTCAACTATGCTACTTTGGGTGATGCTCACTGCTAACACTTCAGGTACAACAATAGAAAAGTCAGACAGGGCGGATGGCCCATCAGCGAGGACAATGGACTGTGAAAAGGCTTGGCATTCCTGCAGACATTCCATACTGCCACTGACTCATGGGCGCTGTGATACTACAAAGTCAGGTGGTCTTGTCACCTGATACTAAACATTATGTGAGACTTCTTGGAACTTTCCACTGGAAGGAAAGAGGGGTCAAATTTGGGAAACAAAGGATTCCCGCCTTATGTAAATCCTATTTAAGGATGGGGAGGAAGGCAAACAGGACTCCTCCTCTCCATGGCCTGTCTGCCCAAGAAGAAAGACTGCTAAAGCCGCCTGAAGGGAAGGCAAGGGGGAGTCCAGACTGAGACATGGGTCCAGTCTGAAAAGGAATAGAACTGGAACTGGAACTCACCTTTGAGAGGCTGTGTATGCTCCATGCGATTCCTGAGGATCAAAAGATGACTACTTTGGTTACAAAGTTGACTGGGAGAGCTCTGGACATATTTAATAAGACACCACTTGGTAAATTTAAGGACGGTAAATTTAAGGACTTGGTTTTGAAACAGTTTCAGATTACACCTGAAATGTATAGAGTAAAATTTAGAAAATTTAAGAGAGGGGATGGATTAAGTAATGTGGCTTATGTGAACCAAATGAAAGATCTACTGGATAAGTGGGTGAGGAGAAAAGATATTACAAGCTTTGAAGGAATGTGTGATTTGATTGCTCTGGAACAGGTCCCGAATATGTCTAGTGATGACGTTAAACAGTGTTTATGGGATAAAAAGGTGGAAACCATCGATGAACTTACAGTTTTTGCAGATAAATTTGAGCAATCCCAAGCACCTAGTAGGAATAAACCACAGGGAGAGGGGTTAAAGTTTGGTGGGAAGCAAGGTCCCCGTTTCCCCTGGGAAAAAGGAGGGTAGATGGGCTGGACACTCACCTCCCCAAGTTCACTCCTCCAGTCCTTGTCCCAAATCTCCTTTGAAAGCAGAAGAGCCCCGAAGGTGCTATCATTGTAATTCCACTGAGCACCTGAGGAATAAATGCCCTGTGCTGAGGCATCAGGCAACTCATTGAAATGCTGCTACCCAGAGCACAGAGGCACCTCAGGCAGTTGCCACTTATCACACAGGATTTGTAAAGGTTGCCACTGCACAGCCAGGCAGTAAGCACATGAAGGCTGTCAAGTAAATGGCAGAGAACTCCCTGCATGAAGAGAGACTGGTGCAGAAATCGCTGTGGTCAGGAGAGACCTGGTTCAGGAGAAAGACATACTGTCAGGACAGAGGGCAAAACTTTTGTTAGTAGAGGGTCACAAAATCCTTGTGACTTTGGCTAAAGGGCACATGGAAGCTGGGGACTTGCAAGCTGAGTTAACCGTGGTTGCGGTTTCTCAAAATCCTACACAAATTCTTCTGGGGAATGACTTTTTCAATGTGGAGAGGGCTATCCAGGGTTCTGGCAGCAGCGAGGAGGAATCTTGTCCTGAAACCCCAGTGGGAAGGAGCAAAGCTACAGAAACTGCGGAGGAAATGAGATCATGTCTCTTTAATTCCTCTACTGCCCTGCAAAGCAATTTGCTACCAAAGATAGGGGTGGGTAGAACCAGCTCCTGTCTTGTGGCTGTCCCCTCGGGGGGGATGGGAGTGCTTTGCCTGATGGTAGGGAGTCTGTCCAGGTTACTGGCTGCCAGGAAGTTGCAGTTAAGCAAGAAACAGAACTCACTCTAAAATGCACAGGAAAATGTGTCCTAGAAGAAAGCCCAGAGAAAGGGGGTGAAATTCTGGAGGCCACTGCGGTGGTTAAGGATTCCACGGGCTCTGTAACTGGAGGCAAACCCAGTTCAAGGAGGGAGGAGGGCATAATGCTTACCAGTGAAGGGTCTGTTCTGGCTGTTAGCTGTGAGCCCAGGGCGGAACAGGGGGCAGATGCCGCTCTGAGGAACACAAGGCTGTGTGCCTTAGGGGCGGGCCAAGGGAAAGGAGTTGAGAAGGAATGTGGGGGAGTACAGGAGTGTCCCCCCACTTATTACAGGGAAGGGTTTGCCCAGAAGAAATTGGCTTGATCTGCAGCTGCACTCCCAGGCACCTCACCTGTGGCTCAGGTTTTAAGAGGAAACTGTGATACTGACCTCCCTGAGGAAAAGAGAGAGGGGTGACCCAGGGTACCCCAATCCAGGTGCCACCTTTGCAAAATGTTTTTCCTGTTGTGCTTGTGAAAACGAACTCTGTCCCTTTAAGGTGTGTGTGGGTTCTTCCAATCATTCTGGTGTCAATGAACATGCAAATGAATCATCTGGCAAAGGGGCGGAGATAGCCACTTCCCAGGCAAGTAAACCCCTCCCCACAGCTAAGCATCAGACACTGAGTGATGGGGGCAGACAACTCAAAGGAATGGGGGGGGAGCGGATTCTTTGCATGGGCTTAACCCTGGAGAGGAAATGTGACTCCACACGGGGTGGGCCAGTAACATACAAGGTCCCCCATACACCCTTTCCTTGCCAAAACCCCAAAGACATACCTGAACTAAGAACCTTTACTGAGGGGATGAGAAATACAATGAATGCTAAACAAACTGATCAGTTTAGACAGAAGGCGTGGTATGATAATCATACTTGGAAGCGCCTCTCTGTCATGAATTTGCTGGTAATTTTATGTCTCTTACTACACACACTGTGTGTTAAGACAAAAAATTTGGTACTGGTGGTAAATACTTTTAAAATGTGTGACGTGCATGATTTTTGGAAGAATCTTTGGTACAGACTGGGAGTGGTAACAAGGAAGTCCTGTAACAATACTGCTTCTCAGCAGTATTACAGGGAAGGGTTTGCCCAGGAGAAATTTGCTGGATCTGCATCTGCACTCCCAGGCAGACTCAGTGGCACCCCAGCACATCAGGTGACACCCCAAAGGACTCAAACCCATCACACACACATAGATATTATACTTCTAAAGAACATATTTAGTTATTATTTCTATAGTACCTTCTGTGTGCGAAGAAGACCAGTCCCAGGCACCTTTGAGAAGCGTACAATCTGAAAGAGTATGATCCTGCTCCTAAAGAAGTTAATACGAGTTTCAGCATTGATTAAAAATCAAGCCCTAGGGTATGCTAAAGGCACACACAAAAATGACATTAACAGAACATCATTAAGTTTACAAAGTCAAGCACTCACATGTCAGGAAACGCCAGAATTAACGTTGTCTGTGATTTGGTCCCCTTGGGATACAGTCATTAATTACATGAGTACATACTATTTCCCCCCCAGGACCAACCTCTTGTCCCTTGTGCATTACAATCAAGCACCTTCCTCCTCCACATTGCCTGGGCCCAGAAGGGGCTGTTACTGAGAGCACAGGACAGACAAGCTCCCTGCTCTCAGTTCAGGTACCCAGAACTAGACCCAACATGACCTGCAGCAGCACAGATTACAGAGAGAGTCCTGCTCAGGCCTGGGCTGGAGCATACTCAGTGCACATGCCAGATAGAATCTTCAGGGAATTTAGTTGCTAAAATCTTAAGAGCCTACTGAGCATGCAAACTCTGATTTTCCAAAGGCTTATAACTCAGTAAGATTTGGACAGCTTGTCACAGGAATGGCAAAAGGCACATCCCTGACACAAAGGCCATCCCATTGCCAAATTTCAAGGCCCTGCTCCTAAGCATGGGGGGAATTAGAGCTTTTCAAAGAAATTCACCAGAATTTTTTAACAGGGGCAAAAAAGCCATATTCTTCCCTAGCCTCATTCTCTGAAAAAGCGGAGGCATTTCGGCTGAAATTTCCAAAAACAGTAAGCCAGATGGAGAAGTGAGTCACAGAGAGACAAAAGTGACCTGTCCAAGGTCACACAGAAAGTCTGAGGCAGCATAGGGTGTTTAAACCTCAGTCTCCCACATTCCAGGCTCACGCCCTAATCAGAGGGACATCCTTCCTCCCACACTGAAGTGAGTCAATTTTTTGGTCTCGTTAACACATAACCAACCTGTTTATATAGCTGCCTCAAGGAGGCTGATATTCTTGACACTGTTTTTTTTTTTACTCCACTGAAACAAATTTCATCACTCATATAACTGGAAGAAAAACAGTCTGTTGTTCCAGACCAAAAAAAAAAAAACGTAGGCAAAACATCCTGCTCCAACAAAATCAAGACATTTGCCAGCCCTATGCTGTATTGGGTTCATGCAGAAAGTCATTCCCTTGCTATACAGCCAGCTCCCCATCACACGCTAGCCACAGAAAAGCCTTTAAAACACTGTGCTGTTCCAAATGGCCTTTTGTTTTAAAGTCACAGGATTTTACTTTAGAGCACAACCTGAGACAGTGAAATTGCTGAATCCAACAGCTGCAAAACATGTGGAGCAATACGGACTGTGACCTCTTTCATTAGCTGGTGGAACAGTGAGGTCTTTGAAACAGGTTAATCAGAGACGTGATGACAACGCCCAGGCAACCCCATTTTCTATTCCTCTCCTCTCGCTGCGTCGCTCCTCTGCAGTTCACGGAGCTGAAATATGAGGTGGCACTGGCAGGATGAGTGGTATTGCTTTTTGCTTCATAGCTTTCCACTATCTCACTTAGGCAGTAATGAATCTGAAGTGAAAGCTCCTTCAGCTGACAACTGAAAAGATGCAGGATCTATTAAAATTGTAGTATCTATTATAGGACATGGGAGAGACCGTGAGAAGGTTGCTTTTAAGTTGACCCTACACATCAGTGGCTCCTGCCCTTTTTTGGCAGTTGCCCCTGTCCCAGTATGGGATGGAAAGGTAGATGCCGTCTCTCACCAAGCCCTGGCAGAGTTGCCATTATTTTGCGCTCTCTCTCTGCCTATTTTTCACTCTCTCTGCTTTCCCACCATTGTTATTGAATTCTCTGATTTGTTCCCTCTTCTTAAAATTTATTTTAAATAGTATTATTTTCTTCTTGCCCTTAAGTGTTCGCTTCCCTCTCCTGGTGGCTTCCTCTCCCCTTCCTTCTACTAGGGTGACCAGATGTCCCGATTTTATAGGGACAGTCTCGATTTTTGGGTCTTTTTCTTATATAGGCCCCTATTTCCCCCCACCCAGTCCCGATTTTTCACACTGGTCACTCTACTACTCACCATGGTCTCAGATCTGCCTCTTCCTTTCTTGGAATACGGATGACTCCTGTTGACAGCAATGTGAGTTACTAGTATCCTGAGAGAGGAGAATTGAGCCCCAGATAGACCTGGGTAGGAATTTTTTGACAAAACGTTTTTTTGCTGGAAAATACAGATTTGTCAAACCAGCTTTGACAAAACTTTTGTCAGGAAGGTTTGTCAGGTCCAGGACAGTGCTGTCTGATTCAATGCAAGAACTTGAACCTGTGCCTCCAACAGCCCAGGTGAGTGCCTAAACCACCAGGGTGTTGGCTATTCTGGGGTATCTTTCGCTGTCTCTGAATTTTTTGTGAAAATTTCCAAAATGTCTCTTTTGTACCAATGCAGAACCAAACTAAATTCCCAGACTGTGAAATTTTTCACAGATTAGAATTCTTGTTTTCCAGCCCTAGCCCCAGGCTTATGTGCTTTCATGTCTGAGCAGAAGGCAGAGGAAAGGACCAACCGGTTGCTGTCTAAACCTGTGCCCATTTACACATCAGCTGCGCCTCTATATTGGGGGCCGCTCCCAGAACGTGAAGTTGAGCAGCAACTACTTTCCCTGCAGCCACCAAAGCCTTGTGAGAAAAAAGCCTTTGCTAAAATGTTCTTACAGTTTCCACACACTGTGTCGAGTCAACAACTCACCTCCTTTTTTGGGTCTGATTTTTCTTAATAAAGAAATTAAAAAGATGACACAAACAATGAGGAATCCGGTGGCACCTTAAATCCTAACAGATTTATTTGGGCATAAGCTTTCGTGGGTAAAAAAACCCACTTCTTCAGATGCATGGAATGAAAATTACAGCTACAGGCATAAATATATTGGCACATGAAGAGAAGGGAGTTACCACCAGACTCCTTGTTGTTTTTGTGGATACAGACTAACGCGGCCACCCCTCTGATATAAGATGACAAAGTTCAGCTTAATCCCCTTCCTCAGGCATGGCTTCTCCTACAGCTCCATCAGCACTGCTCAGCCCTCACCCTATATCATCTCTCCCTGAATAACCAGCCTGTCTTCGCCTATATGTGTGTTCAGTAGCAAATCGTCTGCCTCGCTGAGTCAGCAGAATCAGCGTATTCCTTTCCCAGCGGGCTGTTCACTTGCTGACAGGATGGAGTGTTCCAGGTAAACACTGCCAGCTTTTTACAGGCACATTTGCCAGGGGGATATGAGACCATCCAGAATGATGATGTTTTTTCCCATACCCACGGCTCTGTCTCTTCTGCCTCGGGCTCCACCTGACCTAGTCTGCTCCCCCTCAGTTTCTGAGCTTCCTCACAGTGCTAGCTGTCAGCTCTGCTTGGCTTCCTCTCTGACTGGATGTGCACCAGAATAGAGGCCTACTGCCATTTCCCTGTGCAAGTCTAGGTGCTCATAGCTGTCTCCAGCATGGGTTGTATTAATCACAGGCAGCACCTCTGAGTCCTCCTTTCCTAATGCTGGCTCTCCAGGATCACGATTCTGGGTAAGAAAGGGCTGGGGTGGAGGGAGCGGAAGCCCAATGCTTCAAATTCATTGTCCTTGAAGATCACAGAGGAGTAGGGATCTCGAGTGCAGCCTGAAATGCTGTTCACTAAAAGTTAAACCATGGCAATCCAGCTATAAGGCACAGGCTGGTTTTTAATAAAGTTGTGAAACTCTCCTCTTCCAGCAAGAGTGTGACTCAGCTTCATTCACAGATAGGAACAGTGGAGCCATTCCAGGAACAAGCAGGAACATGAAAGGGAGACAGTGCTGTTGTCTCCTGGAACCTATGGGATAAGCATCTTTATTGCTTGTTTTCAGTCTCAGAAACAATTGATATGAGGGGTTTACATATTAAGTTACAAAACGTTTTACTGCATGTGGGAATTGTACTGCCAGTCAGTCTGTCTAACCTGCAGTATTGCCAACTCCAGCTGTTCAAAATCATGAGTCAACCACCTCCCGCCCCCCCCCCCAAATCATGAGATTTTTAAACACAAATTTGGGGTTCTTTTCATTAGACTTCTTGGTTTCTGAGCCTTTAGAATGCACTCAGGTCATATTTTCAGACTTTTCTCTACAATCATGAGGGCTAGAAAAGATTCTCATCCCAGTTCCTGGAACTTTGAAGAAAAACTGCCTAATCACGAGACCTGGAAATACTGAACCTATCTACTCAGTGGTTTGAGCATTGGCTTGCTAAGCCCAGGGTTCTGAGTTCAATCCTTGAAGAGGCCATTTGGGGATTTAGTTGGGGATTGATCCTGCTTTGAGCAGGGTGTTGGACTAGATGATCTCCTGAGGTCCCTTCCAACCCTGATATTCTATGATTCTACTTGCTTAGGATTTAGCCCCTGATTCAGCAAAGCCCTTAAGCACATGCTTAAGTCCATCCCTGTTCCCAAAACAGATAAGCACATGCTTATGTGTTGCTGAAGTCAAAGCCTATTGCACTAATATGTCACAAATTCACCGACATCTACCTCCCAGGAAGATAGCCTGCTTGGCTGCACTATAAAGCAGTATATACTGTGCTTGGTCAAGGAAAAAGAGGCAAGGGTAGGAAGTTGGATAATACTTCGCTGTTTCTTTGATTGGTAAGACACTAATTGCTAGCACTTAGCCATGCCAGCCACCTGTGACTGAGATTTTGGAAGAGGCCATTTACATCCTGTAACTTATTATTGAGGTGTTTCCTGAAGAAATCAATATACTTTAGCCAAAGCCTGAACAAAACTCTTTATTAACATCTGAAGTAACAAAGATATATTAATATCTGAAGTAACAAATATTTATGAGACCGTTCTGCAGTGAAATCCGTGCTCCCCCCTCCCCCCATCACCCCTTGGAGCTATTGGCTGGAATCTTGAATTTGAATCAGATATAGGGCCAGATTCTCTGCTGCAGCAGTGGCAAAGCGATCAGGGAGCTATAAACTCCCTTATTTCCCTTCCCAGCCTGGCTAGGTCACAGGTTAAAGCTGGCTGGGGGCTAGTCTAAATTGCGCCAGCTGGCTATGGTCTTTGAGGGACTATACATAGAAGAGAATCACTGGGGCTCAGCATTCTTTGTCCAGTCAGTTGACATGCCCCTGTATCAGAAGCTGGGGGTGAGGGGGCAGATGTATGAGCTAATCCATCTCTATGAGTGCTGTGGAATCACCCTCATCAGGGGAATTCCCAACAAGTGGGTTCCCTTTGCACCCCCCGAGGGGCAGAAAGAGAGTGGAAAGAGGCAGAGAATTTGCCCCTGGGAGCCCAAATTCTCTTGGTGGAAAAAAGTTTCACAAATTTCAACTAGAAACCATCCCAAATAGTTTCCCTTTCTCTTCTGTCCACAGTAATGAAATCAAGTGCTCAGGGATTATCCCAACTGGGTTAAAATTTAAAAGCAGAGATAAGGTACCCAGATGGATCCACTTGAACATCATGGGTTGAAAAGTTTCTTCTGAACACAACTGAATTAAAAAAAGCCAATGGGGATTTTAAAAAGAGGAATGGAGGCAGACTGAAAGACATAGACAAAGAGATTGTGAAAAGGAAGCAGAGAGCAGGATGACAAAGCAAAGTATTTAGTGGGAAAAAATAGCCAAATCAGGCAGAATAATTCCAGGGCCTGATTTTCAGAGTTGCTGAGCACCCACAACTCCCATTGGCTGCAATTGGAGATATGCTTTGCTCAGTGCTGCTGAAACAAAAGCCCTTGGGGCTAGATTTCTGAAACCTCTCCATACCCTCAATTGAGGCCAGATTCTCAAGAGACCACAGCTCCCATTTAGGTACCTAAATAAGGACCCAGATTTCCAAAAGTGGTCAGCATCCAGCAGTTCCTATTGTAACGCTTCTGGTCACATTTTCGAAAGAGCTCCCTGTCCAACAGGCGGAACTCCTGTGAAACTCTGGCCCCAAATGTGGGTGCAGAGGTCATCAGAAATGTCTGGCTTTAGCGCACGAATGTTTCAGAATAAAGGTTTCTCCCTGCTTCAAAAATATTTTCAAGACAAATTGATTAAAGACTGAACAAAACCCTGGTTAATATTTCAAGCAGCACCTTATGGAGATTGGCAAGAAACAGCAAAAGAGACGGAGTGTAGTCAACGTCTAAGTGTTCACGTATTTGGCATTATTAACTGGTACCTCCTATGGAGATCCAATCCTGGCCTCTTCCCAGAACCTCGTAAGAGATCTGCTTGAATCTAAGATCAGATATGCATTTAGAAATCTTTCTTTGAAAATATTTAAGGGTGACATTTGCCCTAGTATAGAGAGCCGGTGCATGATCTATGCAGCATTTAAGTCTCACTTAAATGCACAAAATAGTGCTTAAATGGTGCACAGGCCTATACTAGTCCTCTGCACAGGGATGAATTTCACCATACATTAATTTGTACAACATCCTACTAGATGTGTAACCTTTTCCAGCTGATTTTGCCACTGTTCTTGTTCAGAGTGGAGGAGTTGTACAGAATGTAACTGGAGTTTCAGCTTGTTTAGTTAAACAGACATTCTCCACATTTTATTTCCTATTTAAGAATGCTGATGTGTCCTCATTATAAACAACTTAGGGCTTCATTCGTTACATTTCTGTTAATCATATACTCCTGAGTGCCTTTGTTAGAAACTTCTGTTTTGGAGGTTAGAGCTAATTAAAGTGACCAAGTTGTCTCATTGCAGTTCATTGTGAAACACATTCTTAGGAAGTGAAACCAAAGAGTACCAGCTATATATATATATAAGAAAAACAGCACCAGTTGGTCATGTTACAGAACAGGATGCTCAGTTGATATTGCCACATGTAAGGAACTGACCAGGTAAGTGTATAGTCTGAGTAGGAAGATTCAGTTCAGTAATTTTTCAAGAGAATATTATTTGAGCTCTTGAGATCAGGAGGGAAAGTTCCCCTCTTCCCCCCATTATTTTAATAAAATCATATTCCTTAAGATGCCCACTTAGTATTAGTTAGTTATGAAACATAATTCATGTCTGACATTACTAGATTACAGAGAAACAGACAGATATTTGGGGATTATCCAGTACTTCACTACTAATGGCACATATATACAGTTATAAAATCAGTGATTGCCAGACTGTAAGAAAATCACTGTGATCAAATTACAGGATTAGTTATTTAGTTTCTGATCATGCATTCTTAATACACCTCTACCCCGATATAACGCTGTCCTCAGGAGCCAAAAAATCTTACCGTGTTATAGGTGAAACCATGTTATATTGAACTTGCTTCGATCCACTGGCGTGCGCAGCCCCCCCCCCCCAGAGCACTGCTTTACCGCATTATATCCGAATTCGTGTTATATCGGGTCACGTTATATCGTGGTAGAGGTGTATATTCAACTCTGACTAAGTCTATGACTTAGTGTACGGGGCCTTCTGCCCCCTGCTGAAGATATTGCTGCCCTGACACCCCTGCTCCAAGGAAAAGTGTTACCTGGGAAAGAGGGGCGGTGACTTTAGACCTCTGAGCACTGCCTAGAGAAGCCACTCAGGTAGTGACATCAGTGGAACTAACAAGACTTGGTCCTCCAGAGGCTAGAAAAGCTGGGAGGAGGTAGTAGCCAATCAGGACCCATTGGGTGAGATAAGAGGTCTTGTCTGCTTCTTCAAAGAGAAAGTTGGGTGAACTGGGGGAAGGAGAGGCACTTCCAAGCCTACCCAAAACACCCAGAACTGGGTCAGGACCTAACAAGGTGACCAAACCTAGAGTTAAACTGTTTGTTTGTTTGTTTGTTTGTTTGTTTGTTGAGTATACAGGCCAGGTGGCCAGTTTTTACTTTAATTTTAATTATGTTACCGGTCTAGCAAGTGGCTCATGGGTCACCTTGTTCCTGATGAGTTTTGAGAAAGCCAATGGGAGTATTGCCTGCCCTGTTTGCCAAAGAAAGAGAGCACATTAAAACCTGCTCATGTATTGGAATAATGACTATCAACCATATACTGTCCACATTTAATCACTAAATAATCAGCAGATCTGAATCATACCAGATCTAACTCAATACTAGCTGTCACGGCTTCATAGCATCTGTGCTATGCCATGGCCTGTAAACAGTCTCCTAGGAGTAACCCCTTTAACATGCTGGACACCAAGGCCCTACACTTTTCCACGGGGCAGGATGCCACAACTTTGAGACTGGGCATTTGGGGTCCTGCTACCCCTGTTTCTTTCTGTGGCTCTCTGCAGTGAGTCCAGCTGAAATCAGACTCCTGAGAGAGACTTCACCTTCTTAGGGCACAATGCATTCAGTAAGTATTTGCAACCTTCCCAAAGCAAGGTAACATTTATTAGTCACCTGGGATACAGCATCTGGAAGTCTTTATGTTAGCGTGAGAGAGGTAAGCTTAGGAAGAGTTCATATTGATGGAAGCCATGGCTTCTTCATACCCTGATTCTCTGAGCTCTTTCTCGGTTGTCTTTTTCCCCTGTCCTGCTGGGTCTGCAGTACCAATTTTAAGGACCCTCTGTTCACACCTCATCCCTTTGTTCTCCACACTCAGCCATACAGTGTTCACATGTTCAGCTGCCTCAGCTTCCCTTTTCTTATGTGTTAATGTCCAGTCAGAAAGGCGTCATTGTTTTATTGGGTCTTCCATTCAACCATGTTGATTCTAGCTCTCCCTACTTGTCCCTGGGAGTAACTAACTCTTTTGCACTCAATGGGTAGCAATACCTACTGTGTATGTATAGGGTCATACAAATTGCTCATAAACATATTACAAAAATCTCATATTCATCATTCTGGGGAACAGTTACAGCCGATTCTGTTCTTTAAACAAAAATTCAGACTTGCTTGTTAATTGTTAACTTAGTGTTTTCTCTGTGCAAACAGGTCATCACCCTGTCTTTTCCCTCATGCACTGAGTACAGTCAAACTCCAGGGCACATGCAGAGGTCACACTTTCTCACTGGAATAGACGAGCGATACTGGACATGGCTGGGTCTTGATTTGGATCCAAACTTTCCTTGAGCTTAGAAGAATTCACTCCTGGAGTTCTAATTCTGTGATCTGTGATCTTTTAACTATTATTTGCACTGCACTAGTGTCTAAAGGCCCCAAGCAATTTATTGGCCTTTACCAGCAGCTGATTCCTATCCCTCACACTGGCTTAGCTTTGGGGGAAGTTACACAGGCATTGTTCCTGCCTACCTCATGAGTCTGGACCCACAGCCAGGGAAGGCTGCACGAGCTAATGGTGCAGGCATGCCAACGATTTGGCCCATAGATTACAGTCCAGTCTTCTAGCTCATTTGGAGCACATCAAATATTTTCCCTTTTACAAAAGCCTCCAACTTCTCTTTTGTTAAGGTCACAGACTGCTCCACGTGTCTATTTGTAAGAACTTTCCACTGTGTCACACATTTCCAATCCTATTTATAACCATTTTCCTCTTTCTTTCTTTCCCCCCTCTCCTCTCTCTATAGCAAAGATGAGGAATTGCAAGAAAATCCTACTTATTTTATTGTTGTAATTTAATATTAACAGCAAGATAGATAATGCTCTATTTTGCTCTGTGCAGTATCAAAACCTGACAATTTATAAAGATTAGATGTTTTCATTGCAGAGGTTCTGTAGGTTAAAGTAGGTAACTAAAGCATGGTAAACCAGGCGGACAATTACTGATTAAGAAGGAAGGAATTAAGAAAGATCACGAGAGTGACAGCTTTGTTTTGTTTTTGCTACTATGGAACATGGTTAGCTTGTCCAATATTTTAAAAGCTATGAGAAGAGTGTACTGAAAAAAGGATTCCCATCCATTTTGGTTAGCAGATTATATTAATGTCCATCATATTAATACTGGGGGTATTTTACTCTTTTAAAGCACTCTGGCTGAGTTAGAACTTTAAACAATCATTTAAGAGACAAGACATTGTACTGGTAAGTTGTTACAGGCTTACAAAACATGCCACAATCATAATATAACAATCAAAATGTGTTATAGTGATTGACTTCAGCAGAGTTAAATCTGGGATGAATTTGGTGCCTGTTTTTTTGCAGGACTGTAACATAACTCTATAATATGGTTTTATCAACACAGTTTGGTCTCATCAAGATCTGTTATAACATGTTAGAGGCATAATTTGAGAGTAACCTTTGGTCCCCTGTAAGATGCTCTCCAAGTAAAAGGTTTGTGGGAATATTTTTAGAAGTGATTTTTATCAGTCTAGGTAGTTTTCACTCATCATGTGGCTTGCTGGGTGTGCGGTCTAGGAGATGGTCCAGCGGTTAGAGTGATAGTCTAGGCCGTGAGCGACCAGCATTCAGTTCCTGCTCTGCCATAAACATCCTATGTAACCTGGAGTCAGTCACAAAGGCTATATCTACATTTGGAGCAGGAGGTGTAATCTGCCTGAGTCATCATACTCACGTTAGCGCTCATCCAGCTAGCGCACCTAAAACAGTAACGTAGAAAGCAGCAGCATGGGCTACCTGCCCTGAGTACAAACCTGCCTGGCATATGGGTACATATTTGAGGTGGCTAGTCCATGCTATTGTAGCTACAACCACTATTTTTAGCAAGCTAATGCAAGTATGTCTACTTGAGCTGGGACTCCCCACCCCCTGCTCTAAGTGTAAATGTAGCCTTAATCTCTCTGTGACTTAATTCCCCATCTGTACAATGGGGATAATAGTATTACCCTACCCCATGGGGTGTTGTGACGATCAATATATTAAAGATTGTGCAATGCTCAGATACTGTGGTGATGGGGGCCATATAAATACCGAAAATAGACAGAAACGCAAGCATATGTTTAAGTGCTGTGCCGAATCGGAGTGGGCTTAAGCACGTTCTGAAGTGCTTTGCTGAATCGGGCCCTTAGCACTGAGTCAAAATGAGTGAGCTGCTCTAAGCAAAATCACTTTGTTCATTGATGTGGTGCTGCTCTTACTGGAGCAGGAAATTCAATTAAGGGGAAAATGGAGATCTGATATTTACTCCTCCCTTCATAAAATAAATGTGGGTATCTATCCTTGGAGGCATGAATGAATTTGTACCACTGATTCAGTCATCATTTCCATTTGATGTCTTTCCTAATACTCCTACTGTACTTCCTCTCAGACAGACTATTCCTAGCAATGACCTTTCAAGTGCTGGAAGTGCTGCTTCATTGGGGAGGGGACATCATTTCCTGTTTACTCCTGTCAGCTAACATGGAGGAATGGCTTTATGGGCTCAGTAGATAAAACACAGGAACGTTCGCATAACTGAGGGTAACGGGTAAATCCCTAGATACAGCAGGTGCATCTGTGTCCAGAGATAGATACACACACCAATACAATACCATTCAAAACATGTAATGGACAAAAGGAGATTGCCAAGAACTGGAAAAAAATCTAGCACAAACAACAATCACAGTTGTGAATGAATGATGCAGTTTAAACTGCGCATTAAGTCTGTGTGGGGATGACTGTGGAAGGAACAGCCATGCAGAGATGAAAAGGTCTGGGGTCAGGACCAGCACAGGCTGACATGGAAGGCCGCCATGGGGCTCTGTCAGGGGAGGGACCCTGGGACCCTGAAGAACAAGTGCAGAGTGGCTGCAGTCACTACCCCAACCATTAGGCTGGAAAAGCAGCTGCAAAGGTCCAAGAAATAATACAAAGGGATCCAGAGAGGGTAAAACGTGGACAGAAAAATAAGATTTAATCTGGATATGGGAAGGAATTCAGAGAAGAACAAGTACCATGATCAGGGGTTGAAAAGATTGATTTAAAAGGAAAAGTTGAAGGAAATATGGTATATGTGGAATGTCTCCCTTTCTTAATTTCAGCCCCAGCACTCATAATTGTATACAGACGCTCCCCGACTTACGCAAGAGTTCTGTTCTGGAACACCTTGCGTAACTCAAATTTTGCATAAGTCGGAAACGTATGCCCGACCATTACGCAAAAAAAACCCCCAACCCTCCTATTTCTAGCTTACGGAACTTTTTCTGTAAGTGCTGATTTGCGTAAATCGGGTTTGCATAAGCCGGGGGGCGTCTGTACTCACATCAGTGGGTCTGTTCAGGTGCTTAACCGTGTGTATAAGTGTTTACAGGATCAAGCTATAGCGAGGACATGATGACCCTACAAAGATTTGAAGAGGATTAACAACAAGGAGAGAAAGGGATTATTGAGTATGGTACAGAAAGATATAACAAGGAGTGATGGGGCTGAAACAAAGAAATGGGAAATTTAGGCTGAATATTAGGGAAGACTTCCTGATATTCTTTTTCGGTTGAGGTCTAGTCTCCCAGGGAAGTGGTGGAAGCCATGTCTCTTGGAACATTTTAACCAGCCTGGACAAGACACTAGAAAACAGGCCAGAGAACTTCACCTAGTGAAGCTCTGCATTTAGCCCAGCAACCTGTGGTTGAACTCGTTTGAAAAGATACCATAGGAAACAATCCCACCTGGCAGAAGAATGGATGCTCCTTTCCCATCTCTAACTTCAGTGATTCTAAGAAGAAAGTCAAACATCTCAGTAGAGGGGGGTATATCTTCCTGCAGGGAAGGGGAAAAAGTGGAATTGTAAAAGTCTTTACCATTGCAATGGAGCAGATAATTAGGCAATTAGTCCTGTTAAAAGTTAACAGAGCACCAGAGCTCAGATGAATAACACCCCAGAATCCTGAAGGCACTAGAATGAGAAAAATAAGAAAGCCCGTGGCTAAAACTTTTGATAGCGCCCTCAAAAGAGGGGAAGTTTTAGAAAATTAGAAGGTGGCTGTGCATTTCCCACATGTACAAAGGTAACAAAAAAGGAGCCATACGACTGCAAACTTGCAAGCATGCTGCCAGGCATAAAAGAGATAAGGGGAGCACAGTAAGGGATGGGATTATAAATATTTAGAACTGTCTGGCTTCATTAATGACAGTTAGCTCTAGAAGTGTGCAAAATATTTGTGACAGAGTGTAAAATTACTGGAAATTTAAGGGTTCCTTCTCCCCCAAATAACACACACACACACACACACACATTCTGGTGTATATGCTCTCTCCCTATGGAAAAGTGAGGTGGGAGGAACCCATGAATGGAAAGAATGAACACCTCCATTACAGCTACAGAGCTTGCATGTTCTCTCTCTCACTGGGGCCAGCAGTGGGATAGAGTAGACTGGAGGTAGATCTGGAAAAACAATAGAGAGACAAAGGATCCACCGGGATCCAAGGCTCCAACCCCAATGGCTGTCTGTCCATTAACATTTCCCGCTGTTGTGCTAACATCACAATGGGGGAGTGGTGGTGTAGACCAGCTGCCAGCATTTTATCCTCAGTGTCATCTAACTCAGCTCACAGAATGTCTAGAGAAGAAGCTGGCTGTAAAGTACCAGTGGCCACTAGACACCACAGCCTGTCTGCATTCATGCTATCACCGGTGGAATGGCGACAGTGTGAGATTTAAAAAAAATTGATAGTCTCGACAGATTGTGTGCAGATGTGCAGTGGGACTTCCCTCCTCATTGTCCTGCAGCCCTTAGCCTTGAACACAGCACCTGGGCATTCTTTCATAAACTCATTTCCCCAGCCTCACACTGTGACTTCATGGACAAGAGTCACAGAGCTCAGGCAGCGGGGTGTTAATTCTTGGCATGTACAATCAACAGACCAGTGGTAGTTCTAGAGTGCTCCTTTTCCAACAATGGCACAGTCCAGTTTTACCATTTAACACAGGGGCTCTGCAGATATTTTGCAGAGGGGTGGAAAGGTGGCCTTCCTGGAGTGGAGGGGGAAGCGGCATTCTGTATAGAAATCTTTCCCTATCACAAGGCCCCCATCATGGCTTTCCCCACTTCCAATACACATGTGTGTAGGGGAAGGGAGTAAGGTGGCGAGATGATAGCAATAGATTGAGATACAAATTCAAGTGGCCTCATATAAGAGAAATGTTCTTCAAAATTGTTTAGGAGCAGGCAATATTAGGTGTAAATAATTATGGGACAGCTCAGAATGGCAAGAGACTATTGTTGTTTACCCTGCATCGCACAGAAAAGGGAAGGGAGATCATTTGCATCCAACAGAGCAAGTACAGAGCGATCAAAACAATACAAGCTGATATTCTGCAAAAGTGAAAAAGAGATTGAATGATCATTAAATTAAGATATTAAAAAAAGGAGTGTGGCGCTCTTCTGGAAAAGCTTACGTACCAATAGGAACTGATGGTAATGAAGGAAGTGAGGTTTGAATTTAGCAAATGATGCTTACTTGATTACGTCCATATGCAGCCATTGATGAGCTCTTGATGGAATTGATGAAAAATTGGATTGTTTACATCCATTAGGCCAAGCAAATGGGAAGCTGAGCTTAATATGCCCCAAAACCTTGAGAATAAAAATGCTAGCAATAATTGTGACATTTTATGTGCTGGCAAGGACTTTGCATCAAACCCTGGCCAGTGGAAAAATGTTGGGTGTGTGAAACCCTGCAATATCACTTATCTATTGAGCAGGCCACCTGATGACTGACAACTTTAATTTTACCGTGAAATTGGCTGACTACTGTTGAAACATCCATCCCTTTTGACAGGGATAGTGCAGAGTACTTTCTAGATATTTACCACCAGAAACTTCCAAAGTCAACCTTCCACCTTAACAGACTAGACATGTATGGAAGGAACGGGGGCCTGTGTGTGTGTGTGTGTGTGTGTGTGTGTGTGTGTGTGTGTGTGTGTGTGAGCTGTGTGTTCATTTCACGCAATTAAAAGATATCATAGTCCCATATTACCGCTCTCCATCAAAGATCAGGTCAGTGATAGTCTAATGAAGACTGTCTGTGGCAGAGTGCTCATCACATATGCATTGTTCCTGCCTACATTAGAAGAAAGAACTGCATACATGTTAGTCATTGAGATATTGTGGATCTGCCTACTGAATGAACAATGTACAATCCTTGATTTAAAAAGTGGAGGAAAATCAGATATATTATTTAAGTTTCTTTAATACTGCTAATGACTGCACATGTGACCTGACTTAAGAGGACATAACAGAGCAAAATCCTGACTGCTTAACCCACACATAGGGGTCCTGTTGAAAGAGATGGACTAAGTTGGTTAGCAGGCAAAATGAACGGTTTTGTGTGATCTTGCATGAGATAACTATTGTCCAGTGTTTAGGTTATTCTGTGAACCACTTTAAAGTGCCATCAGACATAGCTGAATTCTGCATAGAAAGTTATATTATAGTCTGTTAAAATAAGAATTAAATAGGTCAGGGGTTCTTAGCTTATGGGTCATGACCACACCGTCTTTTCTATGTTGTGGACTGGAACTCGTTTTAGGGGCAGCCCAAGAAAAAGTCACAAAGACAATCTCAAGCCCAACCTCCAATCTTGCAATGTTGACCTGAACACCTGTGAGTTTTTGCCCTTGACAAGATCCAATGCCGGCAGCTATGCCACCTGGGATGAAAAGATTTTGAGAGTTCACAAATTGCTGCCATCAAGGAGAGATATGTGAGGCATAAAGCCTAAAGCAGAACACATTCATCTACACTTGTCTTTACCTGAGGCACTTGTGAACAGGACAGCAGGTCCAAAATTGGTCTTAGGTCTAATCTCAAGTCCCACAATAAGTGACTGTAGCTCATTTGTCGAACTTGATGATTCCATCATCATCATCAAGTGGGATGGCAGGGGAAGGGTTCCAGCTGGTATGGAAAAGGTCTAACTGAGCTAGGAGAAAGGGAGGGTTATTTCTCAGGTGCATTTCTCGCAATGGTAAAGGGCATGAAAAGGGTCCTTCAATTTGTTTTGTTTGGATAAATTTGTTCACAATTTATATTTTGGACCTTCATTAGTACCTGTATTCATTTATTTATTCGGATTTGCGTGTTTTCCATCCATTTTGGACTATGGGAGGATTTACAATTACTACAACAATTAAAATATGAACCAAAACTAATGACTTTCCCCTAAATCAACCACCAGTTATTATCTCCCCCTCCTACAGTAACAATTTAACTCTCTCCCAGAGGAAGCACCTTTGAGAACATGCAAAGATTTGCAGCGTGATCTGACGTTCAATAGACTAATAATTTTAGCAAATTTTGCTTGTGTAAAATTTGTTTTTGCTTTGTCTCTAATTATTTATCTGCTTGTGCCTATCCCCTTAACAGTTATACAGACTGTAATAGGCACATCTAGAAAATATCTTCTACATTGGAGAGAGACATACCAGGCATCCACCCAGTCATCATAGCAATGGACATGCTGCAAATCTGTTGCTGAGAGACCAACATGATTCAGCAACAGTGAAAGGGAGGAAAAGATTAAAAAGAACAACTACAAAGGTTTTGTTGAAACAAAAAGCTTTATTGAAACTCTCTGACTGAGAAACACTTGGCCAGACTCATTGGTGTGCTCCTCCTGCTTTGGTGACCCAAAGCAATCATAAACCTAGGTTAACTGGCTACTCAAGCCAGGTCTGGAGCTGCTTTGCACTGCCAAAGTGCACCAGTGGACGTGGACCAATGCAGGGCTGGTGGAAGGATGTTTCGCGCCCTAGGCGAAACTTCCACCTTGCGCCCCCCCATCCCTGAGCCCCCAGCCCCCCTCCTGAGGCGCCCCCCTCCCCCCCGCGGCAGCCCCCCCCCTCCACCCTGAGGCACCCCCGCTGCGGCAGCTCCCAACCCCCACCCTGAGGCACCCCCCCCGCCCCAGCTCACTCCTGCCCCACCTCCTCCCCGAGCACGCCATCGCTGCTTCACTTCTCCCGCCTCCCAGGCTTGCGGTGCCTAAGCTGATTGGCGCCGCAAGCCTGGGAGGCGGGAGAAGTGAAGCAGCCACGGCGTGCTCGGGGAGGAGGTGGGGCAGGGGTGAGCTGGGGCGGGGAGTTCCCCTGCTTGCGGCCCCCCCCTTGCTGCAGGCGGCACTCCCCGCGCTCCACTGTCCCAGCTCTCTCCGCCTAAAAGCCGGTGGCGACCAGGGCGGCCGAAGATCCGTCCGCTGCGGTTGCTGCTGAAGAAAATGGTGTCCCCCAAATCCTAGCACCCTAGGCGACCGCCTAGGTCGCCTAAATGGTTGCACCGACCCTGGACCAATGTCTTTTACTGTCTTAAAAATGCCTTCTGCAGGATTCGGTAAAGTACTTAAGAATGCAGAATACTGCATCATTTTCTGGATTGGAACAGACAGCTTCCACAGAACTGCAGGGTTATTGTTTATTTTCATTAAAAGGGGGGATATAGTTAATTTTAGCATGTATATAGAATATACTGAATGCTACAACAGTCTACAGAGTATTCGTACATAATTAACTAAAAATGGCTTCACACTTAGGCTTTTGTGGTTGACACTTCTAGAACTAATTTTGCCCCACTTTCCATTCTCATTACAATCTATGTCAGTAGGACGGACACCTTTTTAAGATGTTTCCTGCTCTTGTTACAATATTTGTCAGGAGTATGAGAAATTGAAACTTTGCAATGAAAGAGAGAGTGAGCGAGCGAGAGAGAGAGAGAGGGAAGCTCATGCATTATAATTCAGCTACAAATTTTTCTCTTGGTGAAGATTGTAATTGCAATTTAATTTGATGGAAAATTAACCCATTCTTGAGATAGTGACAATGCTTGCTTCATGATCCTATGAAACAATGCTCTGAGTGGCGATGAGAGAATAATATAAGATTCAGAGATGCAGTTTGCCTCAGTTGCCAAAAGTACATGTTTTGGACAAAATTAAGACTCTCCCAAAGTCACAAGTCTGCAAAGGCGAGATCCACTACTGGGAAATACCGAGCACCCTCAATTCCTCAGTTCTTCACTGGCATTCAGGCATTCAGCCTCCTCTAGGATGAGATCCTAAGATTGGACATCTCAAGAGAATGGGCTTTCTTAAGAGCCTTGTGATAAATGAAGTGGGGGTAGCTCCCGTTTATGGATACCCAGCCAGCCAGTTAGCTATAACATTCCTCTTAGTAGCTGTTCTCTACTTGCTTTACCTGTTAAGGGTTAACAAGCCCACAGGAAAAAGAAAAGGAAGTGGGCACCTGACCAAAAGAGCCACTGGGAAGGTAGAACTTTTTAAAATTGGGGAAAAAAACTTCCCTTTTGTCTGTTGTTCTCCAGCGTGATCATTTGTAGCCAGAAATTATTTTCTTCCAAATTGGAATAAACAAACAGTTTGCAAATATTGCTGAAAACCCAAGTGACTGCTGTCGCTTTGAGCTTAAGAACATAGAGAAGCTCTGAAATTGGAGCATTAGGTCCAGATCCTCAGCTGGTGGTACATTCTCATAGTTCCTGTGTCTTCAATAGGGCTAGGCTGCTTTACACCAGCTGAGGATCTGACCCCTCCATTGCAGTTCAACTCTCTGGACAATATTGAGGGTTGTGTATTTGCATAACATTTTTAATAAGTCCTCAACTGTTGTCTTAATGCTGCACTGTCACCAGAAGCTGATTAATTATCAAGGATTCCTGCACAGCTGCTGAAGGAAGAGAAATGTGCTTTGAAGAATGGCATCTTCTGTGGCAGTCATATAGCACAGAGCTAATTATTTCTGTCTGTGTCATTGTGTTGCTCTGGATGGGAGGAGCTGGCATTTCTCCAGTTTCTGGTACTTTAAGGTAATAATGGGACTGTCTCAGCATGTAGCATGTTAGGAGGAGGTTAATTCACTTGCGAATCTTGTACTGAATCCCAGATTTATGTCAGCAAAGAGCTGCTAAAAGTGAAAAAAATGGTATCCAAATCTATTTTGCATATAGAATCATAGAAAATTAGGGTTGGAAGAGACCTCAGGAGGTCATCTAGTCCAACCCCCCGCTCAAAGCAGGACCAACCCCAACTAAATTATCCCAACTAGGGCATTGTCAAACCAGGCCTTAAACTTTTAAGGATGGAGATTCCACCATTTCCCTCGGTAACCCATTCCAGTGCTTTACCACCATCCTAGTGAAATAGTTTTTCCTATTATCCAACCAAGAAGTTCCCCACTGCAACTTGAGCCCATTGCTCCTTGTTCTGTCATCTGCCACCACTGAGAACAGCCTAGATCCATCCTCTTTGGAATCCTACTTCAGGTAGTTGAAGGCTGCTATCAAATCCCGCCTTACTCTTCTCTTCTGCGGACTAAATAAGCCCAGGTCCCTCAGCCTCTCCTCGTAAGTCATGTGCCCCAGCCCCCTAGTCCTTTTCGTTGCCCTCCGCTGGACTCTCTCCAATTTGTCCACATCCTTTCTGTAGTGAAAGGCCCAAAACTGGACGCAGTGCCTCACCAGTGCCAAATAGAGGGGAATAATCACTTCCCTTGATCTGCTGGCAATGCTCCTACTAATGCAGACCAATATGCCATTAGCCTTCTTGGCAACAAGATCACACTGTTGACTCATATCCAGATTCTCGTCCACTGTAACCCCTAGGTCCTTTTCTGCAGAACTGCCGCTTAGCCAGTCAGTCCCCAGCCTGTAGCAGTGCCTGGGATTCTTCTGTCCTAAGTGCAGGACTCTGCACTTGTCCTTGTTGAACCTCATCAGATTTCTTTTTGCCCAATCCTCCAATTTGTCTAGGTCACTCTGGACCCTATTCCTACCCTCCAGCATATCTACGTCTCCCCCCAGCTTAGTGTCATCCGCAAACTTGGTGAGGGTGCAATCCATCCCGTCATCCAGATCATTAATGAAGATGTTGAACAAAACCGGCCTCAGGACCAACCCCTGGGGCACTCCTCTTGATACCGGCTGCCAACTAGACATGGAGCCATTGATCACCACCCGTTGAGCCTAATGATCTAGCCAGCTTTCTATCCACCTTATAGTCCATTCATCCAATCCATATTTCTTTAACTTGCTGGCCAGAATACTGTGGAAGATCATATCAAAAGCTTTGCTAAAGTCAAGGTATATCATGTCCACTGCTTTATGTTTAGAGGAGGGTAAATTACACAGGAGAAATCCTGACTGTTGCCATTGGAGTTTGCAGCAGATCTTAGCTGATTTTAAAGCTTGCTCGGGGATCATAGAATCATAGAATATCTATGGAGGCAGGAATATATGTTCTGGGTGCTGTGCATACAGACTTCTCATACACATTGTCTATGACTTGTGCAGATATTTTCAGTTTGAGGCTCCTCACCACTATTCTCACTGTACAGACTCCCTCCTAGGCTGGCTTTCCAGCTCCAGCTCCTCTCCAACTGCTTCTTCACTTCTGCACAGACTCCTGACCAGCTTCCTTGCTATCTCCCAGCTTCTCTGCAAGAGTCTTTAGTGGATCTGCTGGTCCTTCCTTCCTCCTCTGATGTTCCCGAGAATGGCCTCATATCTTTCACCATTCCCATTGCCTCTTACATCTTCTGCTCCTGAGGGATTTCTGTGCTACTGCGCCTGTGCATAATTAATGAGCCATGCATATTTTTAATTTTTTTGTGCAGAAAAAAGCTGCTGAAATGTTGCTGCAGTGCCACCTTTTTCCCACCAGAGGGTGCTGTGGTGATAGACCACAGCAGCTGCTCCCGGCCAGCTAGGGAAGAGCAAGAGCCTGCCTTCTTCGCAGCGCCTGTCAGGCCAGGTCAGGAGACAGGGGCTATGGGGAGACAGACAGCAGAGGGGATGGAGGGGTCAGACAGGGGTTCATAAGGGCTAGTGGGGGAGGACAGTCTGGGGAAGGGGTTGAATAGGAGTGGAAGTGCAGGGCCACAGGTGAGAGGGAGGTGTAGGGCCACATGGTGATGGGGAGGGGGTGCAGAGCTACATAGGGACAGAGGGTGTCTGAGTGGGGGCATAGAGACACATGGGGACAGGGGGAAGGGGTACAGAGCCCATAAGGATGGGAAGTGTCTGGGTGGAGGCACAGAGACACATGGGGATGTGGGGAGTGGGTGTCTGAGTGAGGGTGGAGGGACACATGTGGGCAGAGGTTACAGGGACACATGGGGGTGCAGGAACACATAGGGACAGGGGTAGATGTGCCTGACTGAATGGGAGAGGCTAGGGGTCAGTGAGGGTCTGCATGGGGGGAAGCTGCCTAACAATCCCTCCCCACTCCCAGCAGCCCAAAAAACCCCCTGTTCCATACTTTTCCCATCCATACCCAACAACCCTTCAAGTTCACACCCAGGCTCCTTCCCAGCAATTTACTTCCCTCTCCCTCAGCTCCTCCATTACCCCTGACTCCTCCAAGCCTTTGCACTGCTTCTGAGGGGTGCGGGAAATATGGTTCTGTACTGTAGTTTAAATGAATTATTACTCAAAGTTCTGTATTAATATGCCTAGTAAGGAATCTATTTGTCAAAAAACAATTCCTGAATCTTTTTTTTTGCCTGTATTGTTTCAGACATACTTGTTGACAGGTATTTTGAAATAAATGACACAAATAATTGAAACTGGTATGGTTATATTGTGTTATTTTGACAAATAAAATATGCAGAATTTTAAAATATTTTGTGCAGCATTTTTAATTTATTCCCCCAGGAGTAATCTTCTCTGTGGATGAGAGAGACCTTAACTCACCATCCCACATAATCCAAAAAAACTCTCAGCTGTTTAGGGGGACTAAGTGTCTTGGCTTATTAGGGGTGCCTTGGTATTCTAGTTTATTATATTGAAATAAAGTCATTGTCCCAGTTACAGTAAGAGATGGACATTCCAAACATCCGATCCTCCTCACCCTAACCTGGATGTTGTCTCTGGACTCAAAGGTGACATCCTCTGGCCTCAGTCTTTATAGGGACCTCTGTGTGGGTGCACAAGAGGAGGCAGGCCTTAATTCCCCCTGCCCAAACCAATCACTCCCACCTCCTTTCTGGCGACAGGTAATGAGCTGGAGCAGCCACAGTGAATCAGCAAGAATGAGTCCACATCTACCAACAGGACTGCTCAGCACAAAATCCCTGAGACCCTGTTTCATGACCCATTGCTGGAGACTAAAAGGCTACAATGGGTATTTTGATAGCATGAAATCCCAGAATCTTTCCTAAAATATTAATAGGTTTGTTATGCCACATATTCTAATTTTAAAATTCAGCCTTAAATAATTTAGCAGTCTTATAAAAAAAACAAAAAACAAAACAAAAACAAACAAACAAAAACACTCCGTCAAGGTTGCTGCATACAGTTACTAAATTGAATTTGCCATAATATTCTTTGGTTTATTATTCATTTCTAGTTAGATATTTATAAGCCTGCCTGTTAACCTTCAGCACTTGAGCCTTTTTTACCTTTCTACATTCAGCTATTAAAAGGATTAGATCCTGCAACCACCCTATGCACATGCTCCACTTTATTCGCATGGGCATTCAAACCAGCAGAACAACTTCCATCAGTAATGTTAACCATTGGTCTGTGTTTGCAGTCTCAGGGTTTTATTTCTGAAACAACCCACTAATATGCTTATCTCTCAACCCTAAACCATCTCTCACCTGCCAGATGCCTATAACCCCACCTTTAGCTTTGCCCCAACAACGCCTAAAATATTTGCTTACACAAAACCCTCTGGCATATCAAAAACTGAGTATAGGGACAGGATAGAGTCAGGGGCAGCTCTATGTATTTTGCTGCCCCAAGCATGGCAGTCAGGCGGCTTTCGGCGGTGCGCCTGCAGGAGGTCCGCTGGTAACGTGGATTCGGCAGCATGCCTTCGGGAGGTCTGCCGGTCCCGCGGCTTCAGCGTACCTGCCGCCGAATTGCCGCCGAAACTGTGGGACCGGCGGAACTTCCACAGGCATGCTGCCGAAGGCTCCCTGACTGCCGCCCCCACAGCGACCGGCATGCCGCCCCCCGCGGCTTGCCACCCCAGGCACACACTTGGTGCGCTGGTGCCTGGAGCCGCCCCTGGATAGAATCATAGCGTTTAAGGCCAGAAGGAACCATTAAATCATCTGGTCTGACCACCTGTACATTGCAAGCCATTAGATTTCATCCCAGTTACCCCTGTACTGAGCCCAATAGCTTGTGTTTGACTAAAGCAGATCTTCCAGAAAGGCATCCAATCTTGATTTGAAGACTTAAAGCCATGAAGAATCCACCGCTTTCCTTGGTACAGTAGTTTGTTCCAACCCTCACTGTTAAAAAATTGTGCCTAATTTAATTTTTCTGGCTTCAGCTTCCAGCCATTAGCTCTTGTTATGCTTTCCCCCGCTAGATTAAAGAGCTCTATAGTACTAGTATTTTCTCCCCATGAAGGTACTTGTACACTGTAATCAAGCCACCTCTCAATCTTCTTTTCGATAAATTAAACAGATTGAGCTCTCAGACTCTCACTGTATGGCCTTTCCTCCAGCCCTCAAATCGTTTTTGCTCTTTTCAGCACTCTCTTCAGTTTTTCAACATCCGTTTAGAAATGGGGACCCCAGAACTGTGTGCCGTAGTGTCGTTTCACCCTCACCAATGCCGCATACAGAGGTAAAATCATCTCCCTGCTCCTACGCACTATTCCCCTGTTTATACAACCAAAGATCACATTAGCCCTTTTGGCCACAGGATCGCACGGGGACCTCATGTTCAGCTACTTGTCCATTATGACGGCTAAATCCTTATCAGAGTCGCCGTTTTCCAGTCCCCCATCCTTTAGGCACGGTCTGCATTCCTTGTTCCTAGACATCTAGCACTGTATTACGCTGTATTAAAACACATTGTGTTCGAAGGGGTCCAGCTTAGCAAGCGAGCCAGATGCTCTGTATCAGCTGCCTTGTCCCCAGCATTATTTACCAGTCCACCAGCCTTTGTGTCAGTCACAGATTTTTATCAGCCGTGATTTACATTTACTACCAGATCATTGATGAAAATGTTGACTTGTTCAGGCCTCGTACTGACCCCTGAGGAACCCCACTAGAAACAGTCTCATTCGATGATGATTCCCCATGGCAAATACTTTTTGAGACCTGCCAGTTCTTTACCCATTTAATGTGTGCTCTGTTGATATTGCATAGTGCTAATTTTTGAAATCAGAATCTCATGCATAACTAAGTCAATAGAAATTGAATTTTATAGAAGAATCAATAATGAAGGAGGCTACTGCACTGGCTGTAGTATTCAATTTCACTTCTGAAAATGTTGGCCTAACTAAGGGTCAGATTATGTTACTATTAGCCATAGTGAGCTGTCCCTGCGGAACGCCTCATGTGGGGAGGTACTTACCAGAGTGTGTGAGGGATACTCTATATATTTAGAGTATCCCTCACACGCACATGCATCTGACGAAGTGGGTATTCACCCACGAAAGCTTATGCTCCAATACATCTGTTAGTCTTAAAGGTGCCACAGGACTCTCTGTTGCTTTTTACAGATCCAGACTAACACGGCTACCCCTCTGATACTCTATATATTTAGTTTAACATCTAGCCGTATAACGCCACGCATCCAGATTGGTGAATAACCCAAATAATTCATCCTGCAGACTTGGCTGCTTTTCAGGGCATACTTAGTATGTTTCATGCTCCTAACTTCAGAATTTATTGAGCTCCTAAAAACATATTGTGAACCCTGAAACCATCAATATGCCAGCTAACTTTCTCTATGTAATTTACACTTCTAGATGGCCTTGTTTTAAATAGATTTAGACGTTCAAAAGGTGAAAATGAAAAATTGCATCTCAATGAAGAACTCAGCAATAATGAAAAAAATCATTTTCATTATACTGTTCTGAAGCCATGGAAACTCCTTCAAGAAGCAGCTGTTTTGCCTTGTATGGCCTCAATAATTTAAAACTTAATCGTGCATTATTTGGTACAGGAAGCGTCTGACTTTAACACTTGCGTTTATTTTTTTTCCCAAGGTGAAATAGTTCTTTAGCATAAATATCTTTAGATATCTATTCCCCTTAAAAACAATATCTTGGAATATTTTCCGCTAATGATACTATTTAACCCTTCAAAGTTAAACACATCCATTCTGATGAATGATCAAAAGTGTCTAGTCTTCACTTAGCAACCCATGTAGATTATCTTTCTGGAATACCACTTACAAACCATGAAGGAAAACATCACTGTGATGGTAATCTTTGAAAATTACAATCTTATTTAACTGTGCTCCGGGTAAATGAAATTCCATGCTTATACCGCCCAAGCGGTTAGGCTCTCTCTTTTCCTTGTGTATCAGAAACTCCATTTATCTAAACACATTAACCAGCTTTGAAATAGCTTGGATCAGCAGGAATACAACGTGAACTTCCAGGCTAGCATTCTTTTGCCTGTCTTTAGATATTGTAACCCTTCTCTTCTCAAAGCCCTTTGCAAACAAGGAACTTGAGCCAAGCCTCATTGAAGTCAATCAGTGGAAAGATTCCTGTTGACTTCAATGGGAGCAGGATATGGCCTTCTAGGTATACAGCGCCACCGAAATGCAGGTATGTTTGGTGTGAGGAATGACAGTCAGTGCACGGCAAATTGCACAATAGTTATGGGAGGGGAGATCCTGCCCAACGACACTGAGGCAAACCTCCACTTTTATTAAAAGGGCCACAGAATCTTCCATGTCCATGTAGAGCAAGAAGACTTTGGGTTCATGTTTTGTGTTGAACCTTCAGGCGCTCAGCACAGAAAGGCAGTGCCTGAGGGAGGGGCACACAATGGTCCTTGTTCTTCTGGCATGCCCCAGGGGCCAAAACAGCCCCCCAGCAAGCATCATTTCCAGCACCCTAGAATGTGCTCTAATTTACCACTGCCTCCTAGTTGCTCTGCATGTGGGCTGCTCCAAAACAGCCCAGAATCTCCATCGTGACATGTACTAAGGAGACTCGCCCGAACCTCCTCTTATACTGCACTGGCTGAGTTCTCCTCGGGCCATTTTACCACCAGCAGAACGGCATGTAGGAAATGGGGTGGCGGACAGAATCCTTGGCTTTTCAGGTTACTTCTGAAAATCCCACCCACATTGAACTGCATGGAATTCAAATGTATTGCCCTCAGATGGAAGAAAGGCTGATCTAGCCCTTCTGAGATTCAAACCTGTGGTTCTAGGAGTTGGGTAATTTCCAACCGGAGGTTTACATCACTATCACTAAGCACTACAGAAAAGGTTGGGCTTTTGGGGGGGAGATGAGTACGGGGGTGGGACAGACACAAGTTTGCAGGATTAGAGGCCAGAATGAAAAATCTCCCAGGATTAAGTGGCACAGAGAATTAGTTTTCTGTCCTAAATGCAACAATCTCACAGAACCCAATCAGAGCAAATCATTTTCAGCTGCTGATTGAAAAAGGCCAAGCAACATGGATCATGACCTCTCCACTTGCTTCTCAGCATTTCCAAGAGGTACAAGGAAACACCGCAGCTACCAGGCATCACACGGAGTGGGTGAAAGATGTGATTTTCAAAACTGCCAAAGTCAAAGTCCGATTGACTCTCAGTGGACTATGCCCTTTTGAAAATCCCATCTGAAGTTTCTTCTTTAAAGCTAAAAAAAATCAAACAAACAAACAGAGGGGTGCTGGAACAATTTAGTGGAGGTGTTAAGAAGCATTGAACCAAACTGTAAACCCTGTATATGATGGAAACCACTTCAAGTCTGGGGGTGCAGCAGCATCCCAGCACCCGTAGTTCCAGCACCTATGAACGAACATCCCAAATCTTTGCTCATAAAGAGCAGAAAAGAAAAAGTCTAGGGCCCTGACCCTGCAAGCTGATAAACACACACATTCACAGGCCCTGAAATAACCGTCAGAAGCATCTAGTCTGACTTTTAATAGAGTAGAGTAGTGCCAGAGTAGACAGGATTTTACCCTGTGACTGCTTGCACACAAAGCATGACACTTTCCCCTGCAGACAGGCAGACCCTTGCTTGTGTAGAGAACCCCCTTTATGTCAGTGGGTTTCAGTGTAATCACATGGGACAGCCACACAGAACATTGCACACAACTGGGGGTTTGGTAAGTCTGGTACTGACTATTCACACCACCCTGTTGTAACCCAAGTCAGTACTCAGGGCCAGTGCAAGGAAGTTTCGCGCCCTAGGCGAAACTTCCACCTTGCGCCCCCCACCCCAGCCCTGCGGCAGCTCCCCGCCCCGCCCCCCCGAGGTGCCCCCCCCCAGCGGCAGCTCCTCCCCCGGGGAGCCATGCGGCAGCTCCCCAACCCAGCTCTCCTCTGCTCCGCCTCCTCCCCGTGCACACCGCCCCCGCTCTAATTCTCCTCCCCTCCGAGGCTTGTGGCGCCAAACAGCTGATTGGCGCTGCAAGCCTGGGAGGCGGGAGAAGTGGAGCGGTGACCGTGCGCTCCGGGAGGGGGCGTAGGAACGCTGTAAAAAAAAATTGGGGGCACCACTTTTTGGCGCCCCCAAATCTTGGCGCCCTAGGCAATTGCCTAATTTGCCTAAATGGTAGCACCGACCCTGTCAGTACTGTGTAAAGCTAAGGGCAAGATTTTTCTAAAGCTTTCAGTTCCCATTTCAGTACCTAAACAAAGTGGCCAGATTTTCAGAAGTGCTCAGCATTCACTAGCTGCCCTGGAAAACAGAAGGCATTATTGACACCAAAGGAATGAATCCACCTTGTGTTAAGATGCCTGCATGAATGAGGCGGTCTCGCCCATGGTTTGGGGTGTTGTTACACCTTCTGTCCTACATTTGGGCCTTGGTGAATTGAGAGGGGCATCACAAGCTGCCCACACAAAATGCACCACCTGAATAGAGACATGGCGGGGGCTAGGGTGCTTATGAAATGAAAGCTGGAGGGAGGGGGGTCATCAGCTACTCTTGAATAGCTGTGTGGGAAAGAGGACAGGCAGCCACATTCTGTACACATTAGGTTGGGGAGACAGTGAAGGCTAATGCCCTTCCACACTTAGAAGACAGCAGGGTAGAGGAGGCCAGAATATTAGAGAAGGGTAGGAAGCTATACTTTAAAATCATGTGAAATTTATTGGCTTTGGCCCCAAACCCAGAAGGAAACAGAAAATGGGATCCTACCTGAAACAAATCCACAAGGGTTTTCTGAATGCTTTGTGAAGTGAAGAAGCCAGGTTTCACACAGCTCTAACTACTTTTTTATGTGCCTGTTTAATTGCAGTATTATGGCCCATGAGCCCTGACATTTGGCAGATCTATAATACAGGCAGCAAAGGAACTCAGTTAATACATTTCAGCACAGACTAATAATAAACACTAAATAAAATCTCTAAAAGTTAATATACCCCTACATATCTAGTGTGTCTAGAAGTAGGTGCATGGCTATTAGTGAAGCTTTTAATTAAGCAAATCTATGCGATAATATTTACTCAGCAAATGCCACTTAAGCAGCGAAGGATTTCACCGAGACTTACATGACGCTCCTGTCTTTAAGTGCCTGTATTTTTGTCACCACATCTTGCACTTAGGAGTCCACAGTCATCTGAAAATAACTGGTATTCCAGAACATAAGGAACAATTACATGCTTCCTAGATAATCTCATAAATATTTTATTGGTTGCAAAGAACACAGACTCCCTAAGATTATAGCCAATCTGCAATCAAGTGGGTTTTAGCTTATATTTAACTGCTATTTCTTCACTGGAGTATGTATATCATCAACCTTCCCTGGTTACTCATAAAGGAACAATTCAACTGTTCATTATCTGCAACACAATTTACTACTGCAAACAGGACATTATGCTATATTATTATGGAGACAGAGCCAATTGAAAGAGCCCCAAAACTTGTTTGGAGGTACACTTAAAGGAATGCATTGCTCCAAGACTGTGCATTACATTCATTCCCAGTTGGCCACTGTACATTGACCTATGCAAAATAAAATAAAGTCTGCAACACACAAAAAGGCCAGATCCAAACTCACTGAAGTCAATGGAAAGACTCCAGTGAGCTTAGTATTAGGCTCAAAATGTAATGGGTTTCAAGGTTTATTTGCTATTATCATGTTTGCCCTTGATCAGAATGTGATCAAAAGGAATTGCGTTTTCATATGAGTTACTCTATATAACTTTTAAAAATATATCTCCTTATCTCATCGTAATAAAGATGGACTAATATTGTCTGAGAAATTCAGATAGTGTAATGCTACTTTCTGCAATAGCATATGTTTGTCACAGTATGTTTTATGGATTGGGGGATTTCTTGATTTTTCATCTGTGTTTAACTTCTTGTCTTGCAACACTGAATACAAATTCAGTGTTACTTTATAAACTCTGCACACAACCGGACAATACAGCAGACAGACAATCTGAACAAAACCTTTTGTTTCCACTTCAGATTCATTTAGTTTTTGGCTATTGCTCGGCAAGCTAATGCAAAGGATCGGCATCTTTCCCTGGGTAGGGATTCATTAGGCAGAAGTTTTATTTTCCCTTTGCAGCATTTCCTTTGCAAATGTCATACTCTTGAGAAGGGAGAACACAGACTGCAAAGAGGATTTTATTATGCCCTAGATTTACTAACAAGAGCTTCAAAAAATCAACTGAGCCTCATTATGGTGGAATAAATAAAAATGCCATAAAGGAGCTCGCTGTCTCTTGTAGCCTCATGCAACACGAGTTGGCATGATTTTCCAGCAGATATGAAGTCATTCACTTTGTTTAGAGTCAAAGTTTCTGGCTCCAGGAAGATCACAGACAGAGATACCTAGGGCCATGGCATGGCAAACAAAAGTAAGGATGCTGCAAAAAGGCAAGAAACCTTTTAGTGGGTGAGTCCAGGGGTCCTTACATGTCAAATTTTGGAATACACTGTGCAATCCCCAGTATTTTAGAAGATTGTAGGCTAAGGATTTAGAGGAAGAGAGGGAAAAGCTAAGGCATCTGGTTATGTGCAATTATGCTTTGCTTAACACCAATTAACTTGTGCCAAAATCCCTGGCCTCAAATACATGCATGTATTCCCTCCCTCACCCCCCCCCCCCCCACACATTTATTAAAACATTATAATAAAAGAAATCAGCCACAATTTTCAAAAATGTCTAATGTTTTTGTGTGCCCAAAGCCTTAATTTTCAGAGGGACAGTGCTCAGCTGCTTCTGAAAATCAGGCCTCTCAGGTTGGACACCCTAACATTGAGACACCCCAGAATGACTAGGCACTTTTGAAAATCTGCGTCACAATCAAGATTCTATATATACACATTTTAAAATGAAGCAGTTTCTCCCCCTTCTCCGTGGATACTGTAGGGTCACTGGACTCTAAGGACAAGGTCCCTACCCAGCATCCCAAACAGCTTCACCGTGATCGGGTTTTACCCTTACTCCACATTTCCTTCAGATAAAGTTCTCCCATTCCTCACATCCCTCCTCTGGACCTCTTCCTCCATTGTCATCCTGCCCAATATTCCATCCCAGCGTACTCATTTCAACCCTTATCACCCCAGCTCCTTCGCCTCACCGCTTCCATGTTAAATCATCCATTTCCCCTTGTTCCTCTTCTTCTGATCTTTGTTTCCTCACCTTTGTTTTCCTGCTCTGCAAAAACTCCCTGATTTAGTTTTTCTCTTTTTTCCTCCTGGCTTTACACCTCCCCCTCCTTTATCTACAATGTCCTCCTCTCCCTCCATTTTTCCCTATTATCGTTCAGCCCCACCAAGTCTAACACTGCCCTTAGTCTGACCCAACAATCCAGACACCCTCTGACCCTAATCTTTCTCTCTTCCGTTGCCTCTCTAATCAGTTCTCTGCCCACAGTCTATACTCTTGCCCACAGCCTCACAAACGAATTCTCTGGCTGCAGAATAATTCTCTGTCTCAATCTGTCTTCTACCTCCAACAGGCCCCCTGTATTCTCTGCTTCCCTAAACCAATCTAATCCATTCTCCCATTCATCCTCTACCCCCAGTTCATGGTTTGCCTCCACAGCCCTATTCCCTGACTCCAAATACTCCTAACTGCCTCCTCTGGCTTCCAATCTACCCTCTGCTACCCTGGTTCCATCCTTCCATTCTTTGTCCTGAATAATTTTCTATTGTGTTCCCCCAGGCTCTTTCTCTACACCTTGGCTCCTAACCCATCCTCACCTGCTCAGCATTCCCAATCAGTATTCCGGCTTCCACTCCATCCTTTTGTCACAACACCCATATCAGGTGTAGGAGTCAGCTGGTCCATTATAAAAACAAAATAGCAATTTTTGGATGGCTTGTGAAATAGGCAGCTTTTAACAATCATCAGCATTTACATTCTGACGGCCATTCTACTCAACCAACATGAATAAGGCATTTCCCCAAGCGTGGTAATTGAGGAACTACAGTTGTCTTGCCAGCAGATTCTTTTTTCTGGTCTCTGCTCATAAGACACTACAAGGATATTATCCTGTCTCAGTGTCTGAGAATCAGGGCATACTGAGTAGTCATATTCCCTCTAGTTCAGGTAGTCATTCAACCTCATTGACCACAGCAGGTGGTAATATTGCAATGCTGTATTGAGGAGGTGCATATTGCAGATCTCACAGGACTTCAGGTTTCTGATCCAACAACAGAAGCTGTTCAGGAATATATTCTTTTTAGGGTTTTCTTTTTCTGACAGCAATAAAATTTGATCATTTTAGAGCAGCACGCTCCTTTCAGCCTATCTTCTGTGTTTCCCCCCACCCCCTTATTTGCTTTGCCCTGCATTGCCAATCTGCTGCTTACACATGCACTACCAAACTCATTTCTCAGTTCACACGGGGTCCAAATACCCACATAGCTCCCATTAATGCGAATGTGAGATAGGTGTGTATGCACAGGGGTGAAGAGCTGAAAGGCCAAATCAGGGTTCTGTGGGTCATAACACCAGTTGCTATGCTAACCCATTTATCCCTGTGACCCTTCCCTTGCTTTTAAACAGACATCTGGTGATTTGTAGCAGGTTTGAAAGGCGTACCTTCATTTTCTCTGCTGTAGCTACTTGCAGGGTTGCCAGGTTCACAAGGATGAAAGCAGGGTTAAAGTGAAATAGAAATGAAAATGGGAGCCAAGGACAAAACAGTTTAATGGGGATCACTCTGGAGCAATCTCTACAATCATTTTGCACGGAGGATCCTCTTCACAGAGGACACAGACAGTAAGAGTCATAGAGTTTAAGACCAGAAGGGCCCCCCAGAGTCTGACCTCCTGTATGTCACGGGCCACCTACACCACCCAACAATGGAAATTAGACCAAAGTATTACAGATAATTATGGACAATTATCTGCCACAAGCAGGGAAGAGGAGGGACTGGGATGCACCAGTGCCCAAAACTCCTGAAATGGCAGGGAGTGGATTAAGTGAGATATACCCAGATAATCCTGGCAAGTGCCCCACATCCACATGCAAATAGAGGAAGGTCAAAAAAACAAAAAACAAAAAAACCAGGGTCACCTCCAATCTGATCTGGGGGGAAAATTCCTTCTCGACCCCACATACGACGATTAGTTAGACCCTGAGCATGTGAGCAAGAAACAGTCAGCCAAGCATCTGAGAGAGAAAATGCTCAGTGCCACCTTGTAGCTCTGGATCTCCCCATCCAACGTCCCATCTGCAGCTGAGGCCTGATGCTTCAGAGGAAGGAGATTTTAAAAAGTCATAGAATACATTGGGGGAAGGGGTTCCCTTCTGACCTCTGCAGCTGGCTGGCTGAAACCCGGAGGCATGAGCTTTTAGGAACATAAGACATAAACTGGTAGTGAGCCCCAGGGCTGTTGAGCCCTGTCCCTCAGCCATCACAAGCAGCCCTGGCATACAACTGCACTCATAAATGTATAGAGTTAAAACTCTTACCAGACAACACAGAAACTAATTAAGCCATCTCTGGAGTATAGTTCTGTCTCCACTTCTGTAAAGAACACAGCACTCTTCTCAGCCCCTGAAGCATTGTCCATGTAAAACTGGTACAGAATAGAAGTCATCTGAAGTCATCTTGAACTTGAGCAATTGACATAGTCAGAGTAACATAAGGAGCTCGCAGCGAGATAGTAGAACAACTCGTCTGCTATTCTCACAAGTGCTTTACTAGCGCTGTCAATTGTGAGAGAGAAGCAGCCTTTTAAAAAAAACAACCTTATTTTAATGTGTAATTATGATCAAAAAATGTGTAATAGTGGCCTCTACTTAGTCCACAGACCTGCTCCTCAGGTGTCTTCCGGCCATGTCTGTGGCTATGCAAACATAAGGGAGGTGTTATGATCTTGTTTTCTGTGTATGGCACCCTTAAACATAAGGAGTCTCCTTGGTGGGGGTTGCAGTGGGCAGGGAAAATGCTGAGTTAATCCAAGATAACTGCTGCAGAATGAATCACACACTGTGTGTGACTAACACACTCATGCTCTGTGTCATGAAAAATTATATTTGTTCTTTCTTTGTTTATTGTTTTACTTCAGCTAATATGAAAGTCATCTGGTCTTAGCATGAGTGTTATGCTTTCTGTGTATAAGAACAGATTTGTGTATACTGATATTACTGAGAAAACAAGGTTTTATGCCTAATAGCATTGCAAAGCCAGTTCAGCTAGGGAAGAGTCAACTGGAGACTATTTTGCCTTTTTCTGTCATCACTAACATTATCAGCTAGATCAGCTTGATTTTAAGATCCCCAAGTTGAGTTAGCAGTGCTGGCAGCTGGAAAAACTGTCCTTGGATTAGTAAACAGGGCAAATTTGATAAGGGAGCCCCTGGGAGGGAATTAATATAGAACCCCACAAAGTCACACAGAGTCAGTTTTTTTAAACTATGACACTTCCACATCTTGGGCACTTTGTCTTTCTACACCCTTTTGGGGCTCCTGTATTTTATTTGACCTTTTTTCTGCCTCCCTATGGGTTTGATCCAATACCCATGGAAGTCAACAGGAGTTTTTCCATTGACTTCAATTGGCTGGATTGACTTTGTTGTATCAGTCGCTGTGTTAATAATTTGAATATGCTTAAATGCTCGGTTCTTTTTAATGGACTACTAGACATGGATTGCCATGCTTAGGAGTCTGGGTGATGTGCAGCCTGCATAGCTATGAATTTTATTTTTTAACACAAAGCTGCAGAGTGTCATATGAACGTCCATATAGCCTTGAGGACAGCATATAAATACTGCATCTCGGCTCACTAACCAGCATGCCAAGACAGTAACATCAGTTGGAGTCCTGAGCATGGTCTGAGGGCAGTGTATAGCCCATAGAATTCTTTCAGCCCCCCCACCTCCCATCAGTATGAATTCTTTTCAAATGAAAAAAAAAACAACCCCCTGTCCCATCCCCCCCCAAAAATCATATTGAAATACTTCTTTTTTTTAAGTTTATAGCTTTGGTTTCATCTGTGCAAACCAAAAACTATGACTGGAGAATACATGAAACCTTATTAAAAAGTACTAAGCTGCGTTATATGCAAATTAGGATTTCATTGTCTTTCATCTCATAAAGGCTAATAACATTACAGATGACAACCTTCTTATCAAAAATAGTTTCTAATACAAATTGCCTTTGACTATATTTACAGTGTCACTTTTAATCAACCGAACTTTCAGGCGAATGCATTTTTACAAACTACATTGCACAAAAAAGATACATAATAAAGAGAGAAGTGGATGCAAGTGCTTTGGGCTTTAACTGACTGCCCATTTTCAAGCCAATTGTTACTGATTTAGTAGTTTTACCTTCCTGTTTCCCTTGGAAAATGCCAAATATAAATACACTGTGCTTCAAAGGAAGTAATATCTACTCAGGATTTAACATTTGTCTTTGTAATTACCCTTACCCTTTTGAGGAATTAGTAAATATAAGCTAACAATAACCATCTGAGTGCAGATATCCTTCCTAACTGTTGTTCTGTCATTATGGCACAGTTAGGTATAGTTAATAAAATGGTCCACTAAGGACTCTGCCAGACATTTTTTATCCCTGCAGGTACATTTTCATTCCACGCACGCTCACCTTCTCATGCGTGTGTCTCTTCTACAAGGGCAGAGGTGTTACCAGCTGTACCATACACTAGTCAGTATTCAACTAACATCTGAAAAAGTCGGTCACATGTTAGCATTTTCTGTGGGGTTTTCTCAGTGCATGGTAGACATTGGATTTCAAATACAAGTACGGACATTTCCTTTATTTTATAAACCCTTATACAGAAGCAGTGAGGATTTAAAAGCAAAGCATGTGGTATTGAGACAGCTTCCACCAGACAAGAACTGATTGGTTGCCCAGACCAATGCAGCAGAGCCACTTCATTGGTGTGCGCCTGGATGCCGCTGGCAATGCCTTTAAAAGCACATGAGCTCCAAATCCTTTGCCCACGATGCTGCTGCTGCTGAAGAGTTGGACAGTGAGTCAAGCACACGTTAGATCTCTGCAAGGCCAAAATGAAGGGAATCTCAGTCCTTGCAAAGGAGGAAGTACTAATGCAAAAGGTCACTCAGCAATGCAAATTGTTCTATAGCTATGGAGTCTCTAAACAGATAGAGCCTTCGGATGCTATTCTGTGGTACATCACTGCTGTGGGACAAAGTGTGTAACCGCAAGGGAAACATTATGATACTTTTAGGGCCAGTGTGGAGCTAAACTGATTTACACCAGCTGAAGATCAAGTACTTTAGCCCTGGCTGTGCCCTCTAGATGCTAGCTCAGTGCAAACAAATATCGTATATACTCATTCATTAGCCCGTTTGTTTATAAGCTGACCCCCCAAAATGGATAGGTAAAAATAGCAAAAACTGTATGACCCTTTCATAAGCCGACCCTATATTTCAGGGGTTGGAAAACTTTGGCTCCCGGCCCGTCAGGGTAAGCCGCTGGCGGGTCGGGACGTTTTGTTTACTTGGAGCATCTGCAGGCATGGAGCCCCTCAGCTCCCTGTGGCCGCAGTTCGCCGTTCCCAGCCAATGGGGGCAGCGGGAAGTGGCGCGGGCCGAGGGATGCGCTGGCCGCAGCTTCCTGCTGCCCCCATTGGCCTGGAGTGGCGAACTGCGGCCAGTGGGAGCCACGATCGGCTGAACCTGCAGATGCGGCAGGTAAACAAACCGGCCCGGCCCGCCAGGGTGCTTACCCTGGCGGGCCATGGGCCAAAGGTTGCCGATCCCTGTATTAGATATTCAATTCAATGATTCCAGAGAGTTTAAGATCATCAAATTTTGATGTAGACCCGTTTATAAGCCGACACCCGCTCTTTGATGCATCACTTTTTTACCAAAAATATTTGGCTTATGAACAAGTATATACGGTAACTACTTTTCACAAAATATATTTTGCCCTCTTCTCCACCTACAGATCCTACCATTTTGAACCGAATGATTTGGACAGACTACACAGATACTTAAAGTGAAGCTTGTGACTAATTGCTTTGTTCGATTGGGGCCAGAGTGTTCAGCACTTCGTAGAATTGAGCCTAATATGAACTTAAAGATCCAAGGGGGAAATTCTGGTTTTTAATTAAACCAATGGAAAAACTCCCATTGACTTAAACAGAGCCAAGATTTCATCCCAGTGAACTGGATTTTCAGGAGCGCCCATTGGGACCTGCTGTGGCTTCGCACCTCTGAAAACTGCTCCTGTTGGATGTTAGACTTGAGAACTGGATTTCACCATTTAGAGCCACAATATCACTTGGCTCAGGATACTCCTATACTTTTAGAGCTGGATGGGCTTTTCATAATGGAAGTCATGGGAGCCGTGTGTTTCAAGCCCTTCAGGGCACTTTGCAAGCCATCCTAGAAATTCAAAAACAAAGGCAGAAACGACTCATGTTAAACATTTTCCTATGGCATCATCATGGCTGTTGAAAGAGCCATGGTTTATGATCATTTAATGTTTGTTTGAAATACTTCGACTTTTATAATGTAGGGATCTTTTTGCATGTGGGTGACTGAACATGATAATAGCTGAACCAGTTTCAATGGGAACTTTGAATGCTGCCAAGTAAAAGCAAGGGCTGCACAGTAGGCTAATAGGAAAGAGGAACTCAGTAACAATCCTGCAGCAAAACAAAGGACCAATGAAACGTCAGTGAGATTGTTAATTCCTCTGAGAAGTGAGGTGTAGAAAGCACATTTCTCCCATCCCCTTTTAAAAATAAACTCTTAAAACACGGGTGAGTTACACTGGTTTTGCAAAGGTGATTTCCATCATTGCAACTATTGTAATTACTCTGTTGATACAAAACCAGGGCTCTAGTTATTGAAATGAGGAAGTAAGGGCACAAAACAATGCCAAGGCATGATTTTATGTACTGCTTTGCATTACTTTTAGACTAATCCCCATCACCACCTTGTAATATTTCCCCCAAATTGCCATGATAAAACAGCAGCCCTGCTTATTATAGGCAGAGCTGCACCCAAGTAAGAATGTAGTTCAGAGTGTATCAGCAGTTCTTTAATGCGAGTGTCAAGTTTGTTTTCCCAGTAATATACAATAGTACTGGGAGTGAAAGGGGAGAATCCTTGCTTAAAGAATATTTACCAACCTGACAAAATAATTAAGTCAAGAATCTGAGAAGGCTTTTACATATAAATGTAATTCAGACTATAATGGATTAAAATGGTGGCTTTTAAGTGACAGCAGCTGGCTAAGTGCTGGAGAGTCATATGCCCTATAAAAATTTACATATGAATTTACTTTGAGTGTGGTAAACACTTTCTAGCAAGATGTGTGTACCCCCTTCTGACTGCAAAGTCCCCACACTGCTGGGTATGCTCCTGATATAGCTGGTTGTCCTGTCACCCCTACACTACCAGGCAACTCTGGGCCAGGCGAGGAAGCTGCTACTTGCAGACAGGTAGGTGGTGAGAACTGGGTGAGAGGCCATGAAACCATTGAGTTCTTCCCTCAGCAGCTATAACCTAGAGGACATCTGCAAACAAAAGCATCCTTGGCCCGAGGAGGGAAGGAAGCTACCATGCCTGAGCCTCAGTATGAGCTGCTGCAATCTGCCTCCAGCCTACAAAATGTGAGTCTTGCTAGCTGCGGCTTACTCAGCATCATGGTGTTGCCTTCTTCCTAATCCTAGTCCCAACAAAGGTCTCCATCCACAAAGGAAGCAGGTGTGCTTCTTCAGTGAACATTCCCCTTTCATCCCTTACAGCACATAATAGATTGGCCAACCCAAAAGGAGGCCAGTTTCAAACCAGCCAATCCCTGACCAGCCACTCAAAAAACCAAATAAGAGAAGCACTCCCGGTCACCAAGTGGTCATTGGGTGAGAGAGAGTTCTTCTCCAGCTCTACTCAGATGAGGAGGAAGAGCACAAGCAAGATGAGTCCCCCCTACAAATAGGAGACAGCATTAATACTCCCTCATAGACATTATTACATTGCATCAAGAGGAAGGAAGTTCTTGTGGTAAGATTACTAGTTTAAGTCTCAAGTGTCTGGGTTCTAATCCCTGTTTAACCATAAATTTTCTATAGGCTAATTACTTATTCCCTGATGCCTCAGTGACCCCAGCTGTAAAACTGATGATATTTATTTTCTTCCACCTTTGGTCTGTCTTGTCTATTTAGATCATAAGCTCTTCTGGGCAGAGGCTGACTTACTCTGCATTTGTATAGTGCCTAGCACAATGGGGCCCCAAACTTGGTAGGAGCCTCTAGGTGCAACACTAATAAATAAATAGAAAATACCTAGCTCTTTTATAGCTTACATAACATCTAATAAAAATATCAAAAACCAATACTCCTCCAAATTAAAAAAAAATAGACACGTTAGAAAACACATGCACTCTCTCATATCACAGAGTAACAATAATTTTAAAATTCCAGTCCCCATTGTGAACTTAATAACCAAGCACTTATATAACTGTGCCTCAGTCATTCCTGCACCCCCCATGCTAAATTTTCAATCTATATTATCCAATTGTGTTTTGAAAAAATGCATTTACAAATATTAAATACTGGCTTAATTCAGAATACAAAACATTCCTCATACAATGGGTTTAAACTATATATGTGTGGATATATAAGTTATTCACTGGAGGTAGTTGTGTGTTATATTTCTGTTTCTTCTAGGAACACAAATTTTTAAATTAAAAAAAAAAAGGGTTAGGGTTAGGGTTAGGGTTAGGTTAGGGTTAGGGTTAGGGTTAAGGTTAAGGTTTTTTTTTTTTAAATTTTTAAATTCTTACCTATGAGGTGCCTGCTTTTTTTGCTGAAAAAAAAAAATATTCAGGAGAATAAAGCAATTTAAAAACATTATAAAAAAGATAAACGCTGCATCCATTTAAGAATTTGGTAGCAAATTGTTTTATTTTAAATATGAAGAGTTAAGAGCATCAGAGAGGAAAGGACAAAAGAATTAAGTTAATAAATCTAACTAATAGTCCTTTTTTCGGAGGAAAAAAATATATTGTGGGACTAATTTTCTCAAATCCCAAGAGTGATCTCTTTTTTTTTTCTTCTTTTCTTTTCAGAATGCAATTTTCATTCTTTTGATAAATTAGAAGGATTTTAATTTCCTTTTTCATTACCACTTGAATTATAAACACAAGCCTAAGCTGGGCTTCCGAGGATTATGTGTTAACGGAAAGGCACACAAATCATACATGTTAATTCTAAACAGTTTGTTAAAGCCCAAAGTCAGAAGGACAGTTGGCACCATTAATGAAAACAGTCAGCAAGAGCAAAATGTTATGCTGCCCATTTCTCCATTCTGCTTGGCTAACTGAAGGCTGCAGCTGCATTATTTATATATATTTTTTAAATTGGAAAACAACAGGTGATTTGCTTGTCTTCTTCCAAATACTGCTTGTTGTTGGTATGCTTCCCCTGAGCTCTGCATGTATAAGTTATATGGCACATATCCAATGTCTGGAATATCAACGTCAGAATAGTGCCAGTCAAACACTAATGGCTTCTGCTAGTTCCACTGCAGTCAGAGTTCTGCTGGTGTTGCAATTAGAAGTTGCTCTTCATGGGGATATCATTCAGGCCAAAACATGTTGCTTTGGGCTTTAAATTTGACGTGAAACCTTCAGACTATAGGATGGTGGTGGGGGGGGTTGTTTTTGTTTTTGCAGAATTATAGCTACTTTTACATTATGGACCAGATCCTGCACCATTTGAAATAAATGTCACAGCTCCAATTGACTTCAGTGTTACACTGCTAGGACTTATATGAGTAACTGTAGGAATGTACAGGTTTCAGACATTACTATGCACCTTTGATGCAAATCCATGTCGTCATATCAATGTAAGGAGCTTGTTTTGGGGGCTGGGTGGTTCCATGGGGTGAAGGAAGAAAATAATCCTCTCCCCGAAATGACAGCAATACTGCTCAATGCAGGTTACTCCAGTCTACAATCCACATAAGGAAATGTATCCTCTGTGCAGTTCTCCAAACATTGCCTCCCTCACACTGATTCCAGGGCCAAAAAGCCTTCCACATCCAACCTCTAGGGAACGGGTTTTGCACCATAATGAGTGCAAGAAAATAGTTATTCATTAGGGCTGTCAAGCGATGAAAAAATGAATCGCGTGATTAAAATTAATCACGGTTAATCATGTGATTTAAAAAAATAATCACAATTAATCACACTGTTAAACAATAATGGAATACCATTTATTTAAATTTCTTGGATGTTTTCTACATTTTCAAATGTATTGATTTCAATTACAACACAGAAGACAAAGTGTACAGTGCTCACTTTATATTTATTTTTGATTACAAGTACTTGCACTGTAAAAAAACAAAAGAAATAGTATTTTTCAATTCACCTAATACAAGTAGTGTAGTGCAATCTCTTTATCATGAAATATGAACTTACAAATGTAGAATTATGTACAAAAAATAACTGCATTCAAAAATAAAACAATGTAAAGCTTTAGAGCTTGCAGGTCCACTCAGTCCTACTTCTTGTTCAGCCAATCGCTCAGACAAACAAGTTTGTTTACATTAGCAGGAGATAATGCTGCCCGCTTCTTGTTTACAAGGTCACCTGAAAATGAGAACAGGCGTTTGTATGGCACTATTGTAGCCTGTATCACAAGATATTTAGAAAAACATCCAAAATATTTAATACATTTTAGTTGGTATTCTATTGTTTAACAGTGCAATTAAAACTGTGATTAATCGTGATTAATTTTTTAAATTGCGATTAATTGTTTTGAGTTAATTGCGTGAGTTAACTGCAATTAATCGACAGCCCTATTATTCATCTTTTCAGGCCTTTGAAACTCAAATTACTGCTTGGAGGAGGCTTATCCAGTATGTAAAAAAGAAACATTTAAAATGACCAGTATATTTACGAACATAAGAACGGCCATACTGGGTCAGATCAATGGTCCATCTAGCCCAATATCCTGTCTTCCAACAGTGGCCAGTGCCAGATGCTTCAGACAGAATGAATAGTACAGGACAATTTATTGAATGATCCACACCCTATTGTCCAGTCCCAGATTCTGGCAGTCAGAGGTTTAGGGACACCTCGAGCATGGGGTTGCATCCCTGACCATCTTGGCTAATAGCCAATGATGGACCTATCCTCCATGAACTTATCTAATTATTTTTTGAACAGAGTTATACTTTTGGCTTTCACAATATCCCCTGGCAACAAATTCCATAGGCTGACTGTTTATTGTGTGAAGAAGTACTTTGTTATGATCGTTTCAAACCTGCGGCCTATTAACTTCATTGGGTAACCCCTGGTTCTTGTGTTACGAGAAAGGGTAAATAGCACTCCCTTATGTGTCTGGAAATCACTAGCTGCATCTACTAGAAAAGATTTTCTAGTAGACATATCCATGCTGCAATCACAAAAGTGACATAATCTGGGCTATGATCAACAATGTGTAGGCCAGGTTCTGTTACCCTGACTCATGTTGAGTAACTTGTGTTGTGATTAGTGAACTAGGAAATATCTGTTAAGGGTTTGAAGGGAATGCCAAATATACATCAGACAATATACATTTAGAACTCTTTGTTGTTTTAAATCAATGTCTCGGAGTGCTGTGCATCTTTTGCTAAATGAATCATACTTGGTTGTGAAGACACTGTTTCTGTGTCACTGAATACATATACTGTCACAGGCTCCAAGAAACAAAACCAACCGGCCCTCTTGCAGGTGCCAAGCCCATTGGGCCTGATAGGTATCCCGCTTTATAACCAGTGTGGGGCTGACAGGTGTAACTCAGAGACCCAGTCAGAGAGTGGTTGGATCATGGGGTCCCACTCCAAAGAGATGTGGAGGCACAGACTGTCACTGGAAAGGGGGACATTGAGGGGACTGGAAAAGAGTCCCAGAAGGGGCAGTTTACCCAGGGGGCATGAGAGTCCTATTGAAATCAATGGTACTGCTCTCAAAGTAAGGTATTACTCAAGCTGAGGAAGGATATCAGACCCTGGGGGCCTGTGATATTTATGTGCATTCATCAGAAATGGCATAAGAGGTAGAATGTTGCTGAATACATCGAGGAGCTCCTGGTTCTAATTCCTGACCGTGGTACTGATTTACCTTAAGTCGCTTACAACCAAATTCTTAGTAGGTGATTTGTGGGCCCAATCAGGTAGACATAAACATGCACTAAGCTGAGTATGCCACTACAAGGCTCTACCATGTCATTTAGGCACATCCCCAGGAAGCTGTACTACCCAAGGGGACCACATCCAGCAGCTACACCTGCTTCAGGGATGCAGCATGCCAGGTATTCTCCATGGGCGGGCGGGAAGACACATAGTGGCCCTGGCCCTGTCACTTCCCCATCCCAATTTGGGAGGACAGAGGGAACAATTCCAGCACTCCAAGAAGCACAAGGACTGCCATAGTGCCCGGCTGCAGCTTAGGGTACAGTAAAGCAGCCAGCGCATTCCATCCCACAATGATTTTCACTAGCAATATCAAGGTGCAAAAACGGGGAGTAGGTTTTCATAATCTGGTCCTCCCTCCCGAATGTGCTTGTATGTCACCCATTCGTAAAAGTCACAACAATGCTTGTCTCTGGGTCTCACATCACCGCCTCAGGTAATTCATTGATGTCTGGAAAGCACATTTAGATTCGTGGATGAAAGAATAATAAAACAAAAAAACTCTGTGGACTATTCTTAGAACTAAAATGGATTTTGGCAGTTCTGAGCTCAATTCTTTTAGTAAAACAAGAAAGAGGAATATTCCAGTACCCATTAATACCCAGGTCCTGCTGTCAAAGAACAGGCATACAGAACATTCTCTGCACATCTTACACAGCACTACCCTTAATATTCACACACCAACATTGAGTCTGTCACAGGAAGCATCTATTTTATTTTAGCCATAAGTAGTATTTGCATTATGGTGATGCTTAGTGACCCAACGCAAGATTGGGGCCCCAGTTGGTGTGATAGGTGCTGTACAAACAAGAAGAGAGACCATCCACACACTGAAGAGCTTACAGGCTAAACAGAAAAAAGATGGGAGAGGAAACAGAGGCACAGGAAGTGATGTGATTTGCCCAAAGTTACATAGTAGTTCAGTGGCAGAACTAGGAATAGAGTTCAGGGCTTTTTTGTCCCAGTCTATTGCCCTATTCTCTGGACCACACTACCTCTTGAATTATAGCGCTGATCTAAACTTATCCTGATAAAGGGCACAATGTAGCTCCTTTGAAATCAATGGCAAAACTTTTATTGATTCCAGTGGGTGCCCATAGTTTTATTCCTCCAAAGTACATTATTTATTGTATATAAGCACACCTGTAGAACTGAAATTGCAGTACATGCCATAGTTCCCTAAGTCCACCTCAACCATCTGGACTTCAGTAGCCATCTTGACATTCCAGACCCACGACTGCCTCTGCAGCATCAGGTTATTGCATATCACAGAACGTTCTGGACTGTGTTCATATTCTTTGGAGGTAGCCAGACAGCAGGCCCCCTGACAGCCACGCATAGCATGGTAGATCACCTCTTTCTTGTATGACCTCAAGCATGGTGCTGTACGGGTTCGCCATGAGACCAGGTGAGCCCCCACCATCTGCCTTAGTGAAATACCAATGTCTTTGGCCTTCCGAATAACCAGAGTTGGGTTGAGAAAATGCTGTTTGCTGGGGTTTTTTAACACAATGGATTTTCTAGCATTCTCTCTCCAAATTCTGAAAGCAAGCCAGTCAAGTTCAGTTTTGCAAGTCTGTTCCCCTTTTCATGAACCTGCCAGAGAAAAGAGAGTGCCAAACATTAGTGCCCTCAACTGAAAGAATTACAGTTACACCATTATTAAAATGTCCATTAGCAAATCACATGTGATTGCCCCACTTGGGTCCTTTAATTTATGAAAATCGCATTAGTAATGAGACTCAATGTGTAATGTACATATGAGAAAGTTGAAGTCTCAACTTATAACAAAAATATTCTCAGTGCCATTCTTTTCATGCTTCATTAATAAAGAACAAAATGCCTCTAGACTTTCTATAACATAGGCACTGAGTGATTTCAAACCAGCCTGAAATTCTTCTCAAATGAGGGTTATAATGTACTTCAGCAATAAAAATGCATTTTTTATTGCTTAGCTTGTAAAGTTGTTCCCATGTTCCACTAGAAGAAAATTATTTGTCATTTTTGCAAAGCATAGCTTGTTACTTTGATGGTTTTTAGGAATTTTCTATTTTAACTTTCTAGTCATGTATGAATGTATTCCACACTAGGATTATGAGCTTGGAGAACCAGAGCTGGGGAAGAAGAGTCTTACATTTGCTATATGAAAGCAATTTTTTGACCCAGTTAAAAGCAAATTAGAGATGTAGAGGGGGAAAAACGTGCACTACTCTTCTGAGGTACATTAAATTTGGATGCATCTTCCAGTTCACCTGCATGCATACACCTACATCATAGGAATTCAGAATGAATTGCAACATACATTACTTGTGCTTATCTTGGTCAGATCACAAATAATTGTCTAAAGAGCATTGTTGGATGGACCTGGAAGAAAAAAATGTTTCTCAACAATTGCTTACCACCATGATAAATGTCCTCACATTTTCCATCCAAAGATGGGTTTATTTCAGCAAAATCAATAGTGCTTCCAGTTCTCTCCTGGGATGAATGTACATGACTCCCTTTCTTGCTTGCTTTCTTCATGACCCCTACTTCTGTAACTGGAAGTCTTTTGAAGTCTTTTGAAGACTAAAATCATTTGAAGACTTCAGTAAATGATTTGAAGACTTCAGTAACTCAACCAGAGGTTACGGGTCTATTACAGGAGTGGGTGGGTGAGATTCTGTGGCCTGTGATGTGCAGGAGATCAGACTTGATTATGACAATGGTTTCCCTTTTGGCCTTAAAGTCTATGAGTCTGCAGGGTATCCTCATCACTTCCCATGAGGGGATAAGCATTCTCAACTTCTGTAGAGTTCAATGAGAACTGAAGAGGTGCAGGTGCTCCATAGCTGTTTATGCTGGTGTCATCGTAGGATTTTTCAGTGAAACCGAAATAAAGAATGTTCCCAAGTCCTCACTATTTGTCCCACTTCCAAAGGGCTCCTAATGCTTTTTAAGCACTTCTGTAACAGGGCCAAAAACAGAGTACTGGACAATTAGCCGTGTCTCCATTCTTCAATACTTTTCACCATGTTCAGGACACAAACTTGGGGCCTTTGCCTACAAGGCATGGAAATTAATAGGGGTTGATGCCACGCTGCTGCTGAAACCAACAGGGATCACATGAGAAGTACTTTGCACCTTGCAGGATTGGACCTTTTGTTTGTAATGGACTGTCTAGTCCGGACTTCATGAAACATTCCTAATAAATGTTGTTCTAAGACAATTTGATGCCATGACCACTCAGTGCTCACACATATGCTGGAGCTTGAAGCTGTATGTGATTGCCAAGGCAACACAACAGTGAAGCACTCTCCTAAGCTTGTCTTCAAATGAGACAAGAGCGTCACATAATGTTCTGGGTGTGGAAGAGCAGGAAATGGAGAGCATCTGTGTTTGAAATGGGGATGTACAGTTAATGGGGTCAGACAGCTTAATTTGTAATGCCTGGGCTCAGTTTAGGGTACCAATGTCTCAGAAAGAAGCTCTGATAGGATTCTCCCCGAAAAACAGTATTAGGAGTAGTACTGGTGTTGCTTTTTGTATTACAGCAGATGCCCTAAGCAAAACTAGAAACCCATTTTGCAAGGTACTGTACGTACACATAGGATGATACTACAGTCTCTTCCCCAAAGAGCTTACGATCTAAACAGGCAAGACAGAACAAGTATGGGAGAAAGGAAGGGATTATGATGATGCCCTCAGCGAACAGCATTTTCAAAAATACTGCGATGACAGCAATTATTAACACTACTTGCATGGCAAAAATCACACAGCGATGGAAGCAGGGAGCGGCAAAGAGTAGACTTCTTTATGGACAATTTCATGGGATTCTTGATTTTGTATATGGCCTCAAGGTACCATGGTGATGAGTGAATAAGAAATAGATCACCAGACAGGCAGACATATACAAATTAGGTAGATTCTATGTTTTTAGAGAGCTCTATTGCAAAGAGATTTAACATAACTGACAGACGGCCATGACTACTGATCCTAGCGTGTTCTCGGGAGCTGACAGGCATTCTGGAGTCTGGGTCAAAGTGACCAAGGATTTGTATCTCTCTGTTCTCCTCTCTCATCCCCTCATGGAGAATAGGAATAAGGTACTGTGAGTCCCTGAGCAATTATACTGATAGGAGAATTTTTAAAACAATCTATAAGCCCCAGTTCAGCAAAGCACTTAAGAACGTGCTTCACTTTCATCACATCAGTAGCCAATGGGGTAACGTCTATGCTTAAAGATCAGTATGAGCTAGGGGTAGAACAAATTTCTATCTAACATTTTTTTCAATGGAAAAATTAGATTTTTAAGTAAACAAAAGTTTTCCTGGAAATTCGTCTACTCATCTTGAAAATTTTTGATCTTTCATCAATTTTTTTTTTTAGATTTTGGCAGTTTTAGGCACAGTTTTTAGGGTTTTGGCAGTTTGGGGTTTTCAGAATTCTTGGATTTTCAATTAAAAGGCTAAATTCTACACAGAACCCCCTCCCCGCCCACACACACACACACAAAAGTACATTTTCCAACCAACTCTAATGAGAGCATTGAATCACTCCTATCACTGTCTGTGAAAATACACCCCAGAAATCTCAGCTATCAACATTTATCAGCATTCATAATTTATATAGAAGCAGAAAGTGGACATTTGTAAAACTATGCAGCAATATTGGTCCATTTGTACACGGTTGTTTGTGTATGGTTTGGTGTTTATATCTGGTTCATGATCAAACTTGCCGTATGATCTGAATTGAATTTACGAGGTAAATGGCAGTTAACTTAAATTTTGTATGGGTAGGATATTTTGCTATATTCAGCCAGTGAAACAAAGACTTCCTGGAGTGAGAATGTTATTAAAATGCTAATAGATCTAATTCTAAAAAAGTTGTTTGCTCAGACCTCAGCTGGGAATGCATCTATTTTGCTAAGATCTAACGTGTGTGTTTTTAACTTAAAAGGTTTTCCCCTTACACAGGATCTAAAGAATCCCTTGAAATGGGCCAATATCATTTGATATGCCCCATGCATATTGAGACAGAGGATTTTTATATAGCTAGAGAGAGAGGGAAGGATAATTGAACTTAATTAAATATGTTATAATATTGATACAATTGTAAGTATGGTCTATGTATTTATAATGAGATAAGACATTGAACCTAGAGAAAGATGCCAGAAATGATACAGCCAGTGAACTGCTAGTAAGAAAATAATAGACCTTCTTGCCATGCAAGGTTTTATTTCTTCTTAATAGATTTTAACCTAAAGCTCTTTTCTAAGTAATTAAGGGCTTCTCTACATGGGGAATTATTTCTGATTAACTATTCCCGATCCACTCTGGAAAGGATTACGCTAATTTGAAATAAAGCGCTCTTACTCCAGAATAAGAGCATCCATACAGGCCATTAATCAGGAATAGCTATTCCACTTTAAATTCACACCCTTTCTTTCTCCAAATTAACTTCCCAGAATAGACAAGCCATAAATTTATCTCAGGCCTGGTCTACACTACCCGCCTGAATCGGCGGGTAGAAATCGACCTCTCGGGGATCGATTTATCGCGTCCCGTCAGGACGCGACAATCGATCCCCGAATCGACGCTCTTACTCCACCAGCGAAGGTGGGAGTAAGAGCCGTCGATGGGAAGCCGCGGAGGTCGATTTTGCCGCCGTCCTCACAGCGGGGTAAGTCGGCTGCGATACGTCGAATTCTGCTACTCTATTCGCGTAGCTGAATTTGCGTATCTTAAATCGACCCCCCCCGTAGTGTAGATGTAGCCTCAGAGTTAGACCGTCCTATGAAGTATTTTCTGGTCATCTTTTGAAATGATCTCACCTTCCCCAAAGATCACCCATCTGGCGGTTTGGTTTGGAACTATCTCAATCCCCATGTTCTAGCATGAAAGAAAAAGACAATTATGCTTTTGTTTAAAAACACAAGCACAAAAGGTACTTACTATTGTTAATTATTTCTTAATTAGTGCCATTAAACTCTATTTCTACACTATGGACTCAAATCTTAGCGCCTGCAAAGGCAGTGGAAAGCAGCTGGATCTTTGTCTTACGAGGGCATAGGAAAACGGGGCAGGGGCTGCTAGGGTAAGGCAGATGGAATACACATGATGGGTTTCACTGCTAGCTGCAGCCGGCATACTATATTGGAATGCTGATGCTGCTCACAATCAGGGGAGGTGAAAGGTAGTTTAGGATCCCACTCTCCCACCATCAGCTGCATGGAGTGTAAATAAGGAAATGTGGGTCATCAACTCAGCGCAGCTGAGAAATGAGCTCTAAGACCTCAATGTTTGATTTATACATCAATAGATTATTATACTGGATTCAAAGATTAGCATCACTTTCAAGAAACCAACTCAGACTTTTAAAAAGAGTCACTTCAAGCAGCTTTTAATACAACAGGAAGCAACGTCAAAATGAAGAAATCCCAAATATATGCTGTAAGGACCCAATCCTACACCTGGCAAAATCAAGAGCAAAACTCTCACTAACTTCTGTGGTGCAGGATGGGAGCCTAAATGCATCACTCTCCCTGTGATGAAGAACTGAAGATTGGTGTGTCAAAGGAAGAGGAGAAATCAAGAGATCTGTATAAACAGAGGCCAACCTTGTTGGACAATTGTAATCTCACAGAAACCTAATTAAGCAAACAGGCACCATTGTTTGGAATTGGAATCTCTGTTTAAACACCCCTCGGTTACTGTATTTGTATACCACAGAGTAGAGAAAAGTTCACACGTTGAAAGAAACTAAAGTATCCCTGCGGTTTTTCTTTTTCCTCTTTCTGTTTGCTGAATAAACACAGTGACAGGTTAACTGGGCCAAGTCTGAGAGGCATTAGCAGAACATGATCCAAACCCTTGTATTCAGAAGCACATTCTTCACTCATGGCCAGATTCCCATTCAACCTGAGTAAGGGGATCAGAATTTAGCCATAGGAAAATGCATGAACCATGGCTAAGATTTTCAAAGAAGTGTTGTGAAGACTTAAGTGCCCAAATCCCATTGAAATCCAGTGGCTGTTTTGCACCTAATTCCCTTGGGTTCCATTGAAATCATGCATCCTGGAACACATATCAGAATAATTTTGCATGTATGCAGCTATTTTCTTTTTTTTTTTTTTCACATAGAATTTGATCTTGCAAATCCTTGAGTGGGGCTCAGAACTCTTGCATTCCAACAAAGCTGTGTGAAATTCATCTTTGCCCAAGAGACCAACAAAGATTCAGTGCAGGAGGGAAGCAGTGAAATTATCTAGTGCCTGGGTGTTGTGCTCTCCTGAAATATAATCCATCTGGGTTCTGCTCACTAATGAGTAATGGAATTACTTATAGAAAAGCCTTCTGCATCAAGTATGTTTAAATCAAAATGACATAAGTTGTTGTTTTTTTTTAGCAGCACAAATATAAAAGCAAAACAATATAGTTGTTTTGCAGTTTTCACAGTCGAACTGAAAAAACAGTGCATGCGAATTAAAAGGGTAAAGTCCGCAAAAACTCAGCAACCACTTAGTAATAGATCTAATCCTTGACTTGCCTTCTGAGGTTGGCGGTATAAAGTGACCCCCAAATATTTACTAAGCACTGTAGCAAGTTAGAGAGCTAAAGGATCACTGTGACCTTCTGAAAGGCAGGATGATGGGTGGATAGAGCACTAAACTAAGATCTGGGTTCAATTCCTGGTTCTGATACTGATCTTCTGTATGATAATGGGCCTCCCATTTTTCATCCCTCTTCCTCCCACCCACCCTCCCTTTGTTTACATTGTAAGCTCTCTGGGGAAAGGACTGTCTTTTTCTCTGTGTGTGTACAGTGCCTAGCACAATGGAGCCATGATCTATCTAGAAAACTCTATTTCTAACTCTATTAAGGGCTTGTCTACACTGGCAATTAACAGCGCTGCAACTTTCTCGCTCAGGGGTGTGAAAAAACACACCCCTGAGCACAGTAATTTGCAGCACTGTAAACGCCAGTGTAAACAGTGCCCCAGCGCTGGGAGCTCTGCCCCTCTTTGAGGTGGGTTTTTAGAGTGCTGGGAGAGCAGAGATGAGCAAACTATGGTCTGCGGGCCACATCCGGCCCACGGGACCGTCCTGCCCGGCCCCTGAGCTCCTGGCCCGGGAGGCTCACTCCTGGCCCCTCCCCTGCTGTCCTCCCTCCCCTGTAGCCTCGGCTCACTCGCTCCGCCGCCGGCGCGATGCTCTGGGCGACAGGGCTGTGAGCTCCTGGGGCAGCGCAGCTGCAGAGCCCGGCCTGATCCTGTGCTCTGTGCTGTGCGGTGGCGACGGCGGCTGTAGTGCTGCCAGCCACTGGTGCTCCAGGCAGCATGGTAAGGGGGGCAGGGAGCAGGGGGTTTGGATAGAGGGCAGAGGAGTTCGGGGCGGTGGTCGGGGGCTAGTGTGTGGATAGGGGTTTGGGGTGGTCGGGGGAGGAACAGGGGGTTGAATGGGGGCACGGGTTCTGGGGGGGCAGTCAGGAAGGATGGGGTGTTGGATGGGGCGGCAAGGGGCAGTCAGGGGCAGGAGTTCCGGGGGTAGTCAAGGGACAGGGAGAAGGGGTGGTTGGATGGGGCAGAGGTCCCGGGCGGGCCGTCAGGAATGAGAGGAGTGGTTGGATGGGGCGGGGGTCCTGGGGGCAGTTAGGGGACAGGGAGCGGGGTGGTGGTGGATGGGGCAAGGGTCCCAGGGGGGCCGTCAGGGAATGGGGGGGTTGGATGGGGCAGGAGTCCTGGGGGGGAGCAGATAGGAGGTGGGTGCCAGGCCACGGCAACCTCCATACAATTTACGAAACCCGATGTGGCCCTCAGGCCAAAAAGTTTGCCCACCCCTAGAGTAGAGAGAGTAACAAAAAATGAACTCATGTTATACTGTCAGCAACTGGAGTTTGCACACTCACAACAGCTTAATGAAATCAAAGTGAATGACCGGAGAGTCTTTCTAGGGCCAACAAGTCACACGAATGCTGAGTCTTTAGTCCATATTGCATGTTTTTCAGAATGCGAGGTACAGTAAAATATGGCTAATGTGTGCATTTGAGTAGACAACGCATGTTGGTCTGTATGTGATCCATGCATTTCCCTACCAGCAGGGCCAGCTCTGGCTTTTTGCCGCCCCAGGCAAAAAAGCCTCCCGCCGCCCTCCCACCCCCCGTGGGGAGCGTGGCAGGGGAGGGCGCCGAGCCCGGCCGCGGGCCCGCTCTCCCCAACCGGCCAGAGCGCCGGGGGGAGGGCGGAGAGCCCGGCCGGGGCTCCGCTCTCTCCGGCGGTCAGAGCGCCGGGGGGAGGGCGGCGAGCCCGCCGCGGCTCCGCTCTCCCTGGCGGCCAGAGCGCCAGGGGAGGGTGGCGAGCCCACTGCGGCTCCGCTCTCCCTGGCGGCCGGAGCGCCGCGGGGAGGGCAGCGAGCCCAGTTGCGGCCCCGCTCTCGGGCCGGAGCGCCGCGCCGCGCTGCCCCCCTCCAGGTGCTGCCCCAAGCACATGCTTGGTGGGCTGGTGCCTGGAGCCGGCCCTGCCTACCAGGCCCTGCACACAACTTAACCCTGCAGTGGGTTCTGCAAGGGAAGAGGGACACAAGATGGAATGGCCTTTGCTATTTCTTCATGCAAAGAAATATAAGGCAGGGAGTGACATCATCTGGTGTTCTTCATGCCCCACACAAGACGACTCCTGGAAACAAAGGAAACCTGAGGAACAAAGACTGAACTGGGGGAATTGCTGGAGCCAGGCAAAAGGGATTTCTAGCCTGTGAATGAAACACCTGGGGATTCCAAGCTGTAACGCAAGTGAAGCTTGCCCCTTAGGAATCTGCAGCCTGCTTGTATCATCTCTTAGGGTGAGAATCTGCTAATTCATATCCAATCTATTTAGTATATTAAACTTAATTTGCATTTTTTGTTTATTTGCTAGGTAATCTGCTTTGATCTGTTTGCTATCACTTATAATCACTTAAAGTCTATATTTTGTAGTTAATAAACTTGTTTTTGCTTTATCTAAACCAGTGAGTTGGAGTGTAGTGTATGGGAATCATAGCTCAAGGGGCAAAGGCCGTTGCATATTCCTCTCCACATTGAGGGAGGGGGCAAACTTTATGAGCTTACGCTGTACAGTTCCCTGTGCAGCACAAGATGGTATAATTTGGGGTTTATACTCCAGAGGGGGTGCATGGGAGTTACCTTGGCTGTAGCCTTCCTATGCAGGGGCTGGTCAGAGAGCCTGCATGTAACTGCAGCTGGGTGTGTCCCTGCCTGTATGAATGCTGGTGAAGGTGCAGGCTGGAGGGCTTTGCAGCTTGTCACAGCAGTACAGTGTGAGAGAGAGCCCAGGCTGGTGGGTCAGGAGACTCAGTGGTACCACAGTTCCAGGTGGCACCCCGGGGGAACCCGTCACACCCCCCCATCTGAGTTTAAGTAATTTAAATAAATATGGTCTGGCCATTCAATGGTTGCTCTGGTGGGTGTCTCTGAGATTTAAAAAAAAATCATTCAGGATATGACAAGACAGATTAAAAACCAAATCATCATAAAATTCATCTATGTCCATCATGTTACAGGGAGTTAACGATGAAACCTCAGATGAGAAGATTACTTGGTCCTTTACCCGCTGTGGTTTATACACAATTTTTTTTGTAAACACTTTGTATAGGGGAGTGTACTAGCAGGCTTACAGACTATTTAAAGGGATATTACCAGATCCTATAAATTACACCTGTCTTTCCCCATAAGGTAATGATATCCATTTATACTCACTCTGGGATGTTGGAAGATGAGTGACTTGAATGCAGGGGACTGGACTAGATGACTTACTGCAGTCCCTTCCAGTCCTACGATTCTATGACTGTATAACAATATAAGGAACATACCTGTTATGGGGAAATTTACAAGCTTGAAAAATAACAAATGTGCAATATGTAATGACCTGGAATGATTTTAAATCTACTTATTCCAGCCAACCTAATGTTCTATAAATCTTGACTGTTAGAATTCCACAGTAATGTGTTGACATTAATTATTGTTATCTTACAATGAATCCATTGTAAGACAAAAATAATAGTTAACACATGTATTATTATTGTATTGGCATTCATTATACTAATGTAATCTGATGGCTTTAGGTGCGTGCCCATTTCAGTTACATGATTTTATTTTCTTGCATATTATCTGTTTAATAATTATTATTAACCAATGCACTAAATACCAGTTGCATCCTCTTAAACAGAAGAGTGGTGACAGAAAACCTGGCATTTCTTTCAGTTTGGTAAAACATTTAAGAAAGATGTCAATAATTTTGTTCCTAAGATATCAGCACAGTCTGTCATGTACGCACAGCAAATGTGAAGATGCCTCTGCTTATCCTTTCTAGGCTTCTTGGAATGTGTAGTAATTAATCACTACTGTTAAAAGAAAATGTGAAAAACTATTTTGATTAATATGCTTGGTGGTTGTGGCTTAAATATGCAGACGGGAATGAGTAGTCAATGGCAGTTACAGCTGACTGGTAAATAACAAAAGCTTAAAGATTTGCAATCTTTTTAAACACTGGAGGATGGATTATTGAGTCCCATAAGAGATGGCATGGGAAAAGAGAAAAAGTGTACCTGCTACAACAGGACATGATCAATGCAGAGCTGACAACAGTAAAATAACAATGGGCTTTTCGTAGATAATGTACCCTATTAATTGCATAGAAAACTAGAGCTAGGTGAAATTTTTCAACCAAAACTTTTTTTCAATGAAAAGTGAATATTCAGCAACACTGAACCATTCCTTGAAATCATGACAATTTTGCTGAATTGTTTCACTTAAAAAGCCCTCTAAATAAAATTCTGGAAAAAAACCTGAAATATTTTGTTATGACATTTTCAAAATCAATTATTTTGATTTTTCAGTCTGAAATTACTTCATTTTGAAATTTCCTTTCATTTATTTTTTAAAATGCTCAAAATCTAAAGGAAACATTTTGTTCCAGGTCAAACAAAACTTTCAAGTTCAACTTTAAACATATTTGTTTGTTTATCACTTTTCAATTTGCCAAAGTTTTTTGAATAGTTTCATTTTTTGTTTGACCTGAAATGATTTTTTTTTTCAGACTTGCCAGAGAACCCAAAAATCCATTATTCACCCAGCTCTAATGGAACCCAGTTAATTCAAATATTTTCTGAATGTAGATAACTTTTTTTTTCTTAAAAAATAAAGTACAAAAGACGCTTATCTCCAGGATAAACCTTGAAATCTAGAAGACCTTAGTGGGGAGACAGACCCTTCCAGAGGATGCTAAAGTTACAAGATGTATACATGGTTTTTTTTTTGTAATGAACCTACTGGCTCATTATTGGTTCTGGTGTTAACCCCCAAATCAACATCCAGGCTGCAGAGGACTCATAACCTCTGGAGAACAGGAATGGGAGGTATAATCTGAGATCGCACAGGACCAGGCTCAGGAAGGGGAAGGAAGCTATGTGAGTGGTGCAGCAGGATGGAGCCTGCAGTTTAGTAGCTGGCTGTGGAGGTGTGATAAATAAAGGGGGGGGGAGGGTAGCTCCCTTTTATGAACACCCAGCCAGCCAATTAGCTGTAAAATCCCTCTTGCTGTCAGTTCTCTGCTTGCTTTACCTGTAAAGGGTTAACAAGCCCACAGGTAAAAGAAAAGTAGTGGGCACCTGACTAAAAGAGCCAATGGCAAGGTAGAACTTTTAAAATTGGGGGGAAAACTTCCCCTTTGTCTGTTGTTCTCTGGGCTGCAGGGACGGAGCAGCAGTGCTGTGTAAGGCTTGAACCAGGTATGAAAATTCATCTTCCATACCTAGAAGAAATTATTTGGATAGGGAATGTTTAGTTAGACACAATGAGGTTTATTTTTTATTTTGGCTTGTGGACTCCTCTGTGCTAACCCCAGATGCTTTTGTTTGCTTGTAAGCTGAACCCCCAAGAATGCTATTTTGGGTGCTTGATTTTTGGAATTGCTTTTAAAATCTAGCGAAAGCCTAAGTTCCAGATGTATTTTCTTTCTTTTTGTTTTTAATAAAATTTACCTTTTTAAAAACAGGATTGGCTTTTTGGTACATGTTGTTTGATTAGCTGATAGCCACAGCTAATTTCCTTTGTTTTCTTTCTCAGCTCTTCCCCGGAGGGGGGGGGGGGTGAAAGGGCTTGAGAGTACCCCACAGGGAGGAATTCCCAAGTGCTCCTTCCTGGGGTTTTTTGCATTTGGGTGGTGGCAGTGTTTACCAAGCCAAGGTCAGAGAAAACTGTAACCTTGGGAGTTTAATACAAGCCCGGATTGGCAAGTATTAATTTTTAGACTCCTTATGGGCCCCCACTTTCTGCACGCAGAGTGACAGAGTGGGGATTCAGCCTTGACAGGAGGGAAGGCCAGATAGGAGGCAGCTTGGGAGCTGGGATGTTAAGAATGAGAGCCGGACAGAGTTGCACATGTTTGCTGGCAGTGGCTGCAGCAGGAAGAGAAAGCACCACAGAAAACAGGCTGGTGAGGAGGGGTCCCAACAAGGCTCTTATTACGTTTGTACAGAACTTCCCTGAGGGGCTGGGTTGGGGCTGTTTTGGATGAGACAAGATGGGTGAGGTAATATCTCTTATTGGACCAACTTCTGCTGGTGAGAGAGAGAAACTTTCGAGCTTACACAGAGCTGCTCTTTAGATGCTACCAGCCACCAGGAGGGCAAGTGTAGTACAGCATTCACAGCCTGCAGTGGGGCTGATTACATTATATTGGATTACAGTCATACATCCAACACCTGAGTTGTACTTGAAAGGCCACCATTACTGCCCTGTATTTACGTTCTATGGGTGAAATTAATCCTAGAGCAGAGGGATCTTGCAAAGCACTCCCAAGTCTTGCAGTGGTAGGATACAAAGTATGTGTGTGGGGGGGGAGGGAGCTCTGGAGCTGTGTGCTGCCTAACAGGACTCTATGCTGGCCTCACGTAGGATGGCACAGAAGCAGGAACCACAGGCTCTGCGGTTATGGAGATCCACTGCCAGGGCCAGCGTAACGATTTTTGTCAGTTGTGCAAAGGATTTATCCCATACTTGCCTCCCATGCTTCCCTCTCTCACCCACAACACAGTGGCCTCTTCCTTTCCTGTGTTGGGGGTTGGACTGCCACTCAGAGAAGCCTGCAGGCTTTTGGGTCCGAGCTCCGTCTCTATTGGCTGTACCGAGGGCCCAAACTAAGAAGGAGACTGCATAAAAAACAGCAGCCTTCAAGTGCAGGTGCTTTTTTCATTGGCTCCAACACTGTGAGTAGCATGGAATAAACGTGCCTCTTATTTCAGCCCATACACTAGCCCTAGTGGATCTAGGGTGACCAGATAGCAAATGTGAAAAATTGGGACGGGGTGGGGGACAAGAGGAGCCTATATAAGAAAAAGCTCCAAATATCAGGACTGTCCCTATAAAATCAGGACATCTGGTCACCCTCTCAACCTTCATCCTCTCCAACATCCCCACACATTTACTTTGGGATAAGTGATTTTTCACCCTACTGAAAAAGAATGGCAGCTTCAAGATGCACAGCATGGGAAGGATTTCTCCTCCAAACCTTCTTTCTTTGCAGGCACCATCTGGTCCACAGCGTCAGCAGATCCAACAACACTGCACTGAGCCCTTCTATTCTATACCATACAGGTTCTTATCCTGCCTCACCATCAGCGTATCTGAGCGCCTTCCAATAGTAACATCAAGCAATATGAGTAATGTCTGTCCCATGTGGTTCATTCTCTCTCATGCTCTACCCAGGGGGAGAACTGGGTATGCCTTTATGCAGGGTTTCTACAGACTAACTGATTAATGCTTCAGAGGGTCCTGTGGCACCTTTAAGACTAACAGAAGTATTGGGAGCATAAGCTTTCGTGGGTAAGAACCTCACTTCTTCAGATGCAAGTAATGGAAATCTCCAGAGGCAGGTATAAATCAGTATGGAGATAACGAGGTTAGTTCAATCAGGGAGGGTGAGGTGCTCTGCTAGCAGTTGAGGTGTGAACACCAAGGGAGGAGAAACTGCTTCTGTAGTTGGATAGCCATTCACAGTCTTTGTTTAATCCTGATCTGATGGTGTCAAATTTGCAAATGAACTGGAGCTCAGCAGTTTCTCTTTGGAGTCTGGTCCTGAAGTTTTTTTGCTGTAAGATGGCTACCTTTACATCTGCTATTGTGTGGCCAGGGAGGTTGAAGTGTTCCAATGTTATATATGCCATCATATGCCAGCAATGCCCCTCTGCTATGTACATTGGCCAAACTGGACAGTCACTACGCAAGAGGATAAATGGACACAAGTCAGATATCAGGAATGGCAATATACAAAAACCTGTAGGAGAACACTTCAACCTCCCTGGCCACACAATAGCAGATGTAAAGGTAGCCATCTTACAGCAAAAAAACTTCAGGACCAGACTCCAAAGAGAAACTGCTGAGCTCCAGTTCATTTGCAAATTTGACACCATCAGATCAGGATTAAACAAAGACTGTGAATGGCTATCCAACTACAGAAGCAGTTTCTCCTCCCTTGGTGTTCACACCTCAACTGCTAGCAGAGCACCTCACCCTCCCTGATTGAACTAACCTCGTTATCTCCATACTGATTTATACCTGCCTCTGGAGATTTCCATTACTTGCATCTGAAGAAGTGAGGTTCTTACCCACGAAAGCTTATGCTCCCAATACTTCTGTTAGTCTTAAAGGTGCCACAGGACCCTCTGTTGCTTTTTACAGATTCAGACTAACACGGCTACCCCTCTGATACTTGATTGATGCTTATAACCTCTGTGTGCGGTAGGTATTGCAAAGGATTATAATCTTCATTTCATAAAATGAGGCAGAGAGGTTCAGGGAGTTGCTCAAGTTCCCACAGCAGATCTATGATGTAGCTGAGACTAGAACTCAGGAGTCTCAAATGCCAAAGCATAAGAATGACCATAGCGGGTCAGACCAATGGTTATTCAGCCCAGTATCCTATCTTTGGACAGTGGCTAATGCCAGGTGCTTCAGGGGAATAAACAGAACAGGCAGTTATGGAGTGATCCATCCCATCATCCACTCCCAGCTTCTGTCAGTCAGCGGCTTAGTCCAAGCTGCATCTTGTAAGCACGGTCTGCTCAGCGTAAGTGTGCTCAGTATTTTGACTAGTGGAACTAAAATAAAACCCACTGGTTTCAGCAAAGTGAATTTTTAACATTCCCAGGTGACCTACTACATTGCCACGCATCACGCTGAACGGCTCAGCAATGTCAGTAGATGGGGCAATGGATAATTTAACAGGATATGACAGGCTCAATCGGGAGTAATGTGTCTCAGCAGACCAAACCAGCTGAGACTTATTTTTAAAAACTGGCTTCTTGCAGTGGAAACTACTGCAAAGAAAGAAAATTGCTTAATGTTTTTGCTAACAGGCTTCCTGACAGCAGTGGTTGATGTAGGAAATCGCAACACCCAACAGTCACTGGCAACTAGGGTGACCAGATGTCCCGATTTTATAGGGACAGTCCCGATTTTTGGGTCTTTGTCTTATATAGGCTCCTATTACCCCCCACCCCCGTCCCGATTTTTCACACTTGCTGTCTGGTCACCCTACTGGCAACTGGGTTATGCTCACAAAGAAGAATAAAGGCTGTGTAGGGGACTTTCTGTTTGGACTTCCTGGACTGCAGTGTTTATAAAGTTTCTAATATTTTGATAAGTTTATGTCCCTAATGTACCAAATTACATTTGGCCCTGATCATTTCCTTGTTTATCATGGTTAGAATTCCCCAGATGATGTGAACAGCTCAATAAACACAAGAAAATCATGAACATACAATATATTATTGCCCTAGTGGAGCTCCATCCAGCTGGACATTCCCCTGGGTATTGTCTTTGGGGCCCACCTCTCTGAGATCCATGTGCTTTAAGGGCATGTCTACTTCCAGGGTCCTGGGTGGGTCTGAGCTCTGATCATAGAATATCAGGGTTGGAAGGGACCTCAGGAGGTCATCTAGTCCAACCCCCTGCTCAAAGCAGGACCAATTCCCAACTAAATCATCCCAGCCAGGGCTTTGTCAAGCCGGGCCTTAAAAACCTCCAAGGAAGGAGATTCTACCACCTCCCTAGGTAACGCATTCCAGTGCTTCACCACCCTCCTAGTGAAATAGTGTTTCCTAATATCCAACCTAGACCTCTCCCACTGCAACTTGAGACCATTGCTCCTTGTTCTGTCATCTGCCACCACTGAGAACAGCCGAGCTCCATCCTCTTTGGAACCCCCCTTCAGGTAGTTAAAAGCAGCTATCAAATCCCCCCTCATTCTTCTCTTCTGGAGACTAAACAATCCCAGTTCCCTCAGCCTCTCCTCATAAGTCATGTGCCTCAGACCCCTAATCATTTTTGTTGCCTTCCGCTGGACTCTTTCCAAGTTTTCCACATCCTTCTTGTAGTGTGGGGCCCAAAACTGGACACCGTACTCCAGGTGAGGCCTCACCAATGTCGAATAAAGAGGAATGATCACGTTCCTCGATCTGCTGGCAGATCTGCTGGCAGATCTGCTGGCAGATCTGCTGGCAGATCCTCAATGTCCACACTGCTAATTTTAGTGCGCTACTTTGAGCCCCGTTGGTGTTTGTCTGTCTACCCAGGCTGTGATGCTCACTCCCAGCTGCAGTGTAGACATACCCTAAAGCCTCTTAAGTCTGAACAGAGTCCAGGCACTGCCCCAGGCTTGGGATCTCTAGGCACACCCTGGTGTGCAGATCCTCTGTCTAGCACCCCTCATGAGAGGGGAGACCCCACAGTTCCACTGCCCAGCCCCAGGAAGCAATACTGACCCCTCAGATCCTTCATAGCTTAAGCACAGCCTCTCTTCCCGAACTCCAGCTGTGTGGGCACTCTGGGTTCATAGGGGCAAGTGCCAGTGAAAGCAAACAGACACACAGACTTTGCACAGAAGTCTGAACACAATTTACTCTTCTTAGCAGCATGAGAAATACACAGATCTAGACACAATAATAAAATACACTTTACACATGTTCCCGCCTCAGTCTCTTCCCCACTGGGGAGAGCTCTTTGGGCTTGTCAGGGCCCTCTAGACCAAGTATCCAGGATCCTTCTCCCGAAGCTCATTGGCTTTTCTACAGGATCATGGCACCTCTCGAGCTAGCTTTCTCTGACCTTGGCTGGTCCTGCAGTTAAACAGGACGCCCCTGTTGCAAAAGTATTCCCTTCTCTTTGGCATAAAACTTCCTGTTTCTGTGGATCCTTGGCCCAGGCCATGCTGCTTAGTCCCTATTACATCATGTTCATCTAGGTGTTTGTAACTCTCCGTTGTTTCAACAAATTTATCTGATGCTGAAATAAGCCATGGGGCCTGTAACTCCTCAGAGCACCCTGACTGCCATAAAATTATCCTGCATTTTTAAAAACCATCAGGGGGTATCATAGAATCATAGAATATCAGGGTTGGAAGGGACCTCAGGAGGTCATCTAGTCCAACCCCCTGCTCAAAGCAGGACCAATTCCCAACTAAATCATCCCAGCCAGGGCTTTGTCAAGCCTGACCTTAAAAACCTCTAAGGAAGGAGATTAGTCGTGTTAGTCTGGATCTGTAAAAAGTGACAAAGAGTCCTGTGGCACCTTAGAGACTGAGACGTATTGGAGCATAAGCTTTCGTGGGTGAAGACCCACTTCGTCACACGAAAGCTTATGCTCCAATACGTCTGTTAGTCTATAAGGTGCCACAGGACTCTTTGTCGCTTTTTAAAAACCATAATTCACTCTGTCATGTACCTCACCCTGTTCCCACTCCCACCAGCCAGTGCTCTAGAGTTGGCTTGTTTCTAGTTACACTCAGTAGCAAGGCTGTACAGCTGCTTCCCACTGCTGCCTGCCACGGCCTCCCTTGCACCGCATGTTGACTTTGGTGCAACTCTTCAGCAGCCTCCCACAGGTGTTTGGGAGCCCCCTGCGTGGTCTGACGGTAGAACCACATTGTCATCCATCTGCATTGTACTCAGCTGGTACTTCATTGTTACTATTATTTATTTGTATTGCATTAGCATCTAGAAGCTTCAGTCAGGAATTGTGACCTCATTGTGTTAGGCGCTGTACATACTTATAATGAAAAGAAGGTTCCCTAATCCATTTTACTTATGTTGTCAGTTACCTCAGAACAGCATTCCAAGCACAGTTTATAAACATGGATTGCACTTTGTCCCCCACATCTGCCACCCCATATTATAGCATTAAGCCTTGTATCCTCCTCTCAATTTCTCCCCTCACTTTCCGCCTTGCCTGTGCATTATTTACATGTCTCTCTTTCTCCCTGGACACTACCGCCATGGAAAACAATAAGGGTTGCTGCTGTAGCACTTCCATACAAAATTATATGCCCAGACAACATTTTGGATTTTCTTTGCCACTTTCACACAGGTCTGTATGACTGCAGGCCACAGCTGTGTTACAAACCTTTAATATAAGTCACCACATGACGACAATTAGCCTGTGGAACTCATTACCACAAGACAGCACTGAACTCAACATTTTAGCAAAATCCACATTAGATTACACCTTTATATGGAAAACAAGAATATGCAGTTATAAGTGTAGGGGACAATTTCCTGGTGCAAGTGCTGGAGGAACCAACCAGGGGCAGAGCTTTTCTTGACCTGCTGCTCACAAACAGGGAAGAATTAGTAGGGGACGCAAAAGTGGATGGGAACCTGGGAGGCAGTGACCATGAGATGGTCGAGTTCAGGATCCTGACACAAGGAAGAAAGGAGAGCAGCAGAATACGGACCCTGGACTTCAGAAAAGCAGACTTTGACTCCCTCAGGGAACAGATGGGCAGGATCCCCTGGGAGAATAACATGAAGGGCAAAGGGGTCCAGGAGAGCTGGCTGTATTTTAAAGAATCCTTATTGCGGTTGCAGGAACAAACCATCCCGATGTGTAGAAAGAATAGTAAATATGGCAGGCGACCAGCTTGGCTAAACAGTGAAATCCTTGCTGATCTTAAACGCAAAAAAGAAGCTTACAAGAAGTGGAAGATTGGACAAATGACCAGGGAGGAGTATAAAAATATTGCTCAGGCATGCAGGAGTGAAATCAGGAAGGCCAAATCACACTTGGAGTTGCAGCTAGCAAGAGATGTTAAGAGTAACAAGAAGGGTTTCTTCGGGTATGTTAGCAACAAGAAGAAAGTCAAGGAAAGTGTGGGCCCCTTACTGAATGAGGGAGGCAACCTAGTGACTGAGGATGTGGAAAAAGCTAATGTACTCAATGATTTTTTTGCCTCTGTCTTCACAAACAAGGTCAGCTCCCAGACTGCTGCACTGGGCAGCACAATATGGGGAGAAGGTGACCAGCCCTCTGTGGAGAAAGAAGTGGTTCGGGACTATTTAGAAAAACTGGACGTGCACAAGTCCATGGGGCCAGATGCGCTGCATCCGAGGGTGCTAAAGGAGTTGGCGGATGAGATTGCAGAGCCATTAGCCATTATTTTTGAAAACTCATGGCGATCGGGGGAGGTCCCGGATGACTGGAAAAAGGCTAATGTAGTGCCCATCTTTAAAAAAGGGAAGAAGGAGGATCCGGGGAACTACAGGCCAGTCAGCCTCACCTCAGTCCCTGGAAAAATCTTGGAGCAGGTCCTCAAGGAATCAATTATGAAACACTTAGCGGAGAGGAAAGTGATCAGGAACAGTCAGCATGGATTCACCAAGGGGAAGTCGTGCCTGACTAACCTGATTGCCTTCTATGATGAGATAACTGGCTCTGTGGATGAGGGGAAAGCAGTGGATGTGTTATTCCTTGACTTTAGCAAAGCTTTTGATACGGTCTCCCACAGTATTCTTGCTGCCAAGTTAAAGAAGTATGGGCTGGATGAATGGACTGTAAGGTGGATAGAAAGCTGGCTAGATCGTCGGGCTCAACGGGTAGTGATCAATGGCTCCATGTCTAGTTGGCAGCCAGTTTCAAGCGGAGTGCCCCAAGGGTCGGTCCTGGGGCCGGTTTTGTTTAATATCTTTATTAATGATCTGGAGGATGGTGTGGACTGCACTCTCAGCAAGTTTGCCGATGACACTAAACTAGGAGGCGTGGTAGATACACTAAAGGGTAGGGATCGGATACAGAGGGACCTAGACAAATTAGAGGATTGGGCCAAAAGAAAACTGATGAGGTTCAACAAGGACAAGTGCAGAGTCCTGCACTTAGGACGGAAGAATCCCATGCACAGCTACAGACTAGGGACCGAATGGCTAGGTAGCAGTTCTGCAGAAAAGGACCTAGGGGTCACAGTGGACGAGAAGCTGGATATGAGTCAACAGTGTGCTCTTGTTGCCAAGAAGGCTAACAGCATTTTGGGCTGTATAAGTAGGGGCATTGCCAGCAGATCGAGGGACGTGATCGTTCCCCTTTATTCGACATTGGTGAGGCCTCATCTGGAGTACTGTGTCCAGTTTTGGGCCTCACACTACAAGAAGGATGTGGAAAAATTGGAAAGAGTCCAGCGGAGGGCAACAAAAATGATTAGGGGTCTGGATCGCATGACTTATGAGGAGAGACTGAGGGAACTGGGATTGTTTAGTCTCCAGAAGAGAAGAATGAGGGGGGATTTGATAGCAGCCTTCAACTATCTGAAGGGGGGTTCCAAAGAGGATGGAACTCGGCTGTTCTCAAAGGTGGCAGATGACAGAACAAGGAGCAATGGTCTCAAGTTGCAGTGGGGGAGGTCTAGGTTGGATATTAGGAAACACTATTTCACTAGGAGGGTGGTGAAGCACTGGAATGCGTTACCTAGGGAGGTGGTGGAGTCTCCTTCCTTGGAGGTTTTTAAGGCCCGGCTTGACAAAGCCCTGGCTGGGATGATTTAGTTGGGAATTGGTCCTGCTTTGAGCAGGGGGTTGGACTAGATGACCTCCTGAGGTCCCTTCCAACCCTGATATTCTATGATTCTATGATAATGGTAAATATTAAAATGTGTTTTGGAAGGAACACTAGCCATCATGCTTCAGGACAGAAACCAGCTTCTAACTAGTGCGCCTTAGGAAGGAACTTCTTTGGGGCAAGTTAGTCCGTAACTGCCTACTGCAAGGTTTAATGTACCTCCTCTGAAGCACTGTGTTAGTGATAGGATAGACCATAATAACTGGGTCACTGATCTGTGCCATTTGGCAATTCCTATATTCTTATGTTGTCTGTCTTGTTCCCCAGCGCTGTATACATTTTGTATTCCCTGCAACGTCTGCAGCTGGATAGTAATCTATATATAGGTGAACAAGATGTGTGAAAAGGTTTATATTCTACTGCTGTGACATTATAATTATCTCTAATATAATAGGGGAACAACTGCCTTAAATATTCTTTTACCTGGAAAGTGAGTGTTTTGATCAGTGTAGTTAGACATTACAGTCTGCTTCTTGGATAAACTCCCAATACAGCTTATGGTTCTGCAGACAGATAACATCTAATTTTATGAATGAGAGACAGATGGGGTTTGCGACTTGGTTTATTGACAACAAAACTCAAGGTACAAGACCTTTGCAGACATATGACCCCAAGTAATACTGAAGATAACAAAACAGTGCCTTCTTTCACTTTAAGACTCTTATTTACTTTTAATTATTTTAAGTTGTCACTTTAAGAATGTTCCATATTAGTCCCTGGTAATCCTAAAACTTTGAATTGATGTTATTTCTTTAAATGGAGCTACAGAAAAGAGCAACTGGTTTACAACTAATTGAAGCCAATAGAGATGTAGTCCAGATTTTGGAGCTGAGTATGTTTGCAGGAGATTTGTATGCCATTGTCAACCTCATCTTTTTCTCTCCCCCTTCTCCTCCCCAAACAATCATCTAATTGGATTTTCATGTCCAAATCCTGTTCTCTTAATCAAAAGGCAAACAAAATCAATCTTTTGAGTTCCCAGAATCCGAGTGAAGCATTTAGTCCTAAAGCACTGAAAGACTTACCGGTATTTTGCAAAGCTCGATCAGACCCAGCTTACTAAATTCGTTAACCCTTATCACTGAAAGACACGGTAATCAGCATCTAGATCTGCTACAATAACATTTCCTTTTGTTACATCCAGAAAGGGTTTATTTTTCCAAGCCTCTGCAAATCAGTACAATCGACGCAAATAGTGACTTTTTTTTTTTAACTGATTGCTATCGACACTGATGCTCCTAGGGTCTGATGCTTCAGTGCTTGAAGACATGATGCAACCTGGAGAAACAAAGGGGTTGAACTGGGTGTATTTTGGAATTTGAAAGCCAGCCCTTGACCTCTATACACTCTCCCTCTCTACCACTGCAACACTTCACATCCTATGACACAAAAGTACAAAGCGCAGATTCTTCCCTATGCTGTGGCCCCTTTGCATCACTCTGGTGGCACAAAGGGACTATGAAACCAGTTTAAATAGACACCTGGAGATTATTCCCAAGATCAGGTGGAACACGACCAACATACTGCATGCAATGACCAGAGCACCATCTCTCTACCTTTGCTATTCCCAGTTGCCAGAACAAAGTCTTGGGGAACTGTCCTAATGTATTTCAGAGGTCAAGACAGCCCCAGCAGGCCCCAGGGTCAGGCAGCCACAAAGATGGTGAATAAAACCATCTTTGCCTCCCCACAACTTTGATCCTGACCTAAATGCTCCTCGGATAAATCGGGCCTAGTTCTGCATAAACAGAACTTATTAGAACAATGCAATATAGGCAGAACTGAAGGGAAGAACACGACAAAAAAGGAGGTATTAAAGACTATGTAAATACCCACAATGCATCAGTAAATATTTAAATTAACTTAATTCAAACACCTGGGGCACTGACTGCAGTCAAATAACTGAAGCAGGCCCCCCAAGTGAGAAATATTATTTTTTTATTGTTGGGTAACAGAATATTGCAAAGCTTCCCCGTGTAACCCAAAGCTATTTGGCACAGGTATTTAATGGTGATTCATTGCAAAAGTTCCAATGACACAAATTCACTATTTTCTCTGTGTGTAATGATGGTTTCCTGCAGTGTTGGTACATTGGCCTGTAATATTAATCCTGGTCGGCTTGCAAGCTGCTGAATTTTGTGTGTGTTTGTTTCTACTGTTGGTGCCTCTCTTTCTTCCTCATTGTGTTTCTTCACTGATTAAAGTAAACCTCTTTTTTTAGACAAATTAATTTTAAAAGGCTGCCTTTGAGTCTCGGGCCTCCGATGTGACAAACAGGTGAAGCGCCAATATATTGCATAAATGGAAACTATTATGAAGGATGGTAATGGTTTTGCATTTATAATGAATTTAACCAAATGGTACAATTGTGCATCTAATTTATATTAAGATGTCTATTAGCATATCTGTCCTTGGTCTTACAGTGAAAAAGTTAACCATAGACTAAGTGGAATCATAGAAGTGTAGAACTGGAAGTGACCTCAATAAATCTAGTCCAATCCCCTGCTCTGAAGCAGGTCTAAGTATTATCTAGACCAGTGTTTCCCAAACTTGGGATGCCACTTGTATAGGGAAAGCCCCTGGCAGGCCGAGCCGGTTTGTTTACCTGCCGCGTCCGCAGGTCCGGCCGATTGCGGCTCCCACTGGCCGCGGTTCACTGCTCTAGGCCAATGGGAGCTGCTGGAAGCGGTGTGGGCCAAGGAATGTGCTGGCCGCCGCTTCCAGCAGCTCCCATTGGCCTGGAGCAGTGAACCGCGGCCAGTGGGAGCTGTGATCAGCCGGACCTGCGGACGCGGCAGGTAAACAAACCAGCCCGGCCTGCCAGGGGCTTTCCCTAAACAAGCGGCATCCCAAGTTTGGGAAACACTGATCTAGACCATCCATGACAGGCGTTTGTCTAACCTGTTCTTAAAAACCTCCAATGATGGAGATTCCACAACCTCTGTAGGTAATTTGTTCCACTGTTTAATTATCCTTACAGTTAGGAAGTTTTTTTATGTCTAACCTAAATCTTTCTTGCTGCAATGTAAGCCCATTACCTCTTGTCCTGTCCTCAGTGGTTAAGAGGAACAATTTATTACCCTCTTCTTTATAACAACCTTTCACATACTTGATGACTGTTATCACGTCACCCCTCAGTCTTCTCCAGTTGAACAAACATATTTTTTCCCAATCTTTCCTCATGTTTTCTTGACCTTTAATCATTTATGTTGCTCTCCTCTGGACTTTTTCCAATTTGCCCACATCTTTTCCAACTTTGATGCCCAGAACTGGACACATACTCCAGTTGAGGCCTTACCAGTGCTGAGTAGACTGAAAGGATTACCTCTCATGTCTTGCTTACAACATTCCTGCTAATACATCCCAGAATTATATTCATTTTTATGCAACAGTATTACATTTTTTACTCATATTTGATTTGTGATTCACTATATACCTCAGATCCTTTTCTGCAATACTCCTTCTTAGGTAGTCATTTCCCATTTTGTATTTGTGCAATTGATTATTCCTTCCTCGGTTTAGTACTTTACATTTATCCTCATTGAATTTCATCATGTTTATTTCACTAACCATTTCTCCTGTTCTCCAAAGTGCTTGCAACCCCTCCCAGCTTGGTAATATCTGCTTACTTTGTAAGTGTACTCTCCATGCCATTATCCAAATAATTTATGAAGATATGTAATAGAATTAAACCCAGGACAGGTTCCTGAGAGACTCCGATATGCCCTTCCAGCTTGACTGTGAACCACTGATAACCAGTTGTGTACCCACCTTATAGTAGATTTGTCTAAGCTATATTTCCCTAGTTTGTTTATGAGAAGTTCATGTGAGTATCAAAAGCCTTACTAAAGTAGCCCTGAAATGTCCTGAAACATACAGTGAGGCACTCTCATCGGGATGATCAGGGGAGGGCATTGTAGTAGGTACCATATATAAATATGGAATCTCCGCCATTGGAAGTTTTTAAGAACACATTAGACAAACACCTGTCAGGAATGATCTAGTTATTATATCATCCTGACTTGAATTCAGGGGACTGGACTAGATGACCTCTCCAGGTCCCCTCCAGTCCTACACTTCTATGAGTCTACGGCCAATGATGTCAAATGACAGCAAAAGTCTTTTTCTCTCCACTGTTCTCCCCAACAAGTATTATGGCTATAGTTAGGCAGGTCAGATCTTTTAGTTATTCACAATCTACAGTACTTCCAGGATTGGATACTTTGGAGCAGATTTTCAACTATGACCAACTTGAGTGCAGCACTGCATGAGGTCTGTCAGGGAGCCAGTTACAACTGGTTTTGTGCCCCAGCCTGATGCAGGTTAGGGCAGCCTAGAGGCTACTCTAAGTTGTGCCAAGTTGGCTCTGGTCCTCCATGGGCTATGCACTGGCTGAAGTGCCTCACACTTTGGACACTGCCCTACCCTGCCGCTGCACTTGGGTACTTGCAGGTGGATTTTCATTGCCTTTGTACTGCCCAAGTGCTGTAAATGGAGCAGAACTGTGCAGAGTATTTGCCCCTATATATGAAATTGCTTTCTAGATGAGATATTTAAAACAAAGTTATAAACCATTGAACAGAGAGCTTTATGATGAGAATACTTCTCTACAGCTGTACACAAGCTTGGTACAAGCAATCATGGATGGCATTGGACAGACCATTCTTTTTAAAGTTTTAAACTATATGAAAATAAAAAGATTACAAGATGTAGGAGTTACCTTGGCCTGTTAGAACCAGTGGACTGGCATCAGAAACAAATGCTTCGATTCTATATTTACTGTTTTGCACATCAGTGCTATAAGCTGTGTGTACACTGAAAAGGAAATAAGAAGAGATATTGTGCCATCCCCATCACTGAGCGATGCTTCGGCAAAACAGTAGATTGGATTTAAATAGCAAGTATTGTATGGAATGTATTCAACACAAAAGTAATCAGGAATAGGTGTCAATTATCCTTTCTTGAAATATACACTACAAGCACAGAACATGTGTTTTAACTTCCCTTTTATTTTAATGGGTAAAGGAAGTGATGGGCACATTCCTTTGTGCTCATCCAAATCTTTGAATATTCAAACTGTTTAGCCGGGGATCATTAGGAAGATCACACCAGGCTGAAATATGCAATGGAAACGGTAGAGTAAACATACTAAAGCTCATTTCTTCTCAAAAGCACATGAAGCCGAGTTTTCAATGCATCGGGATACATTGGTAGCATCTCTTCTATAGACAAGTTTTTAGAAGGGGATTTATATCCTCAACATTTGAAAGTGAGTGTCAAAGCTTAGATTCTTCGCAAAAACAGAAGGATCTTGGAAATGCTGTAGCGATCACAAACAATGAAAGCTACAATTTCATAGAGGTTGGCAGTGGAACACACCTTTTAGGGCAACTTACCCATTCCCATCAGTGCACAGCAGGACTGCTGTCCTACGCTCTCTTCCATGATTATGCAGAAAGGTGTTTGGAAATTTTGCTGTTCAAAGAATAGAGCCAAAGTGGAGACAGAAACAATGAGACCATAACAACACAGGTAAAAGCAAGCCCTGTGAATGGCCTCTTGATGCTTAAATAGTGCCACTCTTCTGCCTGGGATCATCTTGCAAATTAAACTTGCTTAAATTGCATAACTGGAACCCAGTTATCTAGTGTTCTAGGAAACTTGGTTCTCTTTAGCTTCTTCTCTCCAACTTTCTTGTCTGATTACCATTTAAGCTCCACTATCATTTCCCTATTAGGCAGTGACAAAGGTGCACAAATTCCTCTCTTCAGATCTCTTCTTTGGTTGTTTTTAATAAATGGCAACCCAAGGTTACATATCCTAGCATAAGGCTCTTTTATTCAATTCACCCGGAAGGGGAGACTCCACCTGCTACTGGCCCATTGTGTTTGCTGTAGCCCAGCCTCTGAGTCCCTTGTAAACCATCTGACCCTGGTCCAGAACTGGTGTCAAGCCCAGTTCCTGGAGACCAAATCTTAGACCAATGTGGGGCGAGAGCCTCAGGAGCACTATGGGGTGTCCAACCTGTCCTCTTCCTAGTGCATCCTTGTCACCCCAGTGTTCACTAGTTTTGCCCATGTTGGAACCCTGATGGCTCTATTGGGGAAGGGGGGGGGACACGAAGGGCATGGACAACTGAAATGCCACACCTGGGAGGTATTCCCCTAGTAGGCCAGAGACTGCTCCCTCCACCCCAGCAATGGGTAAGGGACCAGGGAATCCATGAAGACCACTCATCCCACCAATAACCTTTTATTCTTAACTACGTTCCAGAAATCCCAGAGGTCCTTGCTTGTCCACTCCAGTTACATTGGGACCCCCTCACACACACTTACCCAAAGAACCAAAAAGGGGACCCATGGTACCCCAAATGGAATGTCCACCAATGCTGATCCCCCCAGGAGACCCTCTGACCAACCTGTAGGTCTCCCTACCCCTAAGACTCCAGGCACTATTACAGCGGGTATGTTTCCACCGAAGAGGGGCCAAGTACTGCCTTGAACTGTCGTCACAGTGGAACAGGTTCCTCCTCTCAGTGGCTGCTGCTGCTCCCCCACGAATCCTTTGCAGCCTTCACTCTCTGAATTTCTGGGTGCCTGCCTCTGACTCTGGCTTTCCTTGCTGCTGCTGCTGACATAGGGCACCCACAAGGAATAACTTGTCTAGGGAGTAACTTGTACCAGGCCCTCCTACTCCACCACAACCAAATGGGAGCCCATCAGACGGCCTCAGCACCACTTCCACTGTCCATCTGCAGCAGAAAGTGGATGGGATAGATCCCAGAGCCCAGTCCCATGTGATCCATCCTTCCCCACCATTCCCTGCAGCGCAACAGGGGGAGGGGGAGAGAAGAAACAGCCCTACAAGCTGAAGGCAGAGGAGGGTAGGAAAGGAGATGGGGCACCTGGAACGCTGTCTCAGCTCCTCCCATCTGAATCTGCTCCCAGCCCCACCTAAGCCATGCCCCAGATAGCAGGGTGAGCATTTCAATGTAGTTGGCTGATGTTATTACTTCCCTAGTCTAAATGCAGATTCTCCACGTCTTGCCAACACACTGGCATGTGAACTATGCACAAGCTTTGAAAGGACTATAGACTCTACCCGTCCAATCACCCATCACACAACTGGAAATTAGGCATAGGTTTATCCTTTCCTTTCCTGATTCTGCTAAGATCCAAGAGTACTAAGAACTCTAGCTCTCCAAACAGCTCCATCTCAACAACTTACATTCCTATATATATATATATTTACACATGTTAAGCATTTTCCTTCATGTGAAAAGCCAAATGAGTGATAGACTAGTGATATTCTATGGAGCAGGGGTCGGCAACGTTCGGCACGCGGCTCGCCAGGGTAAGCACCCTGGCAGGCCGGGCCAGTTTTATTTACCTGCTGACGTGGCAGGTTCGGCCGATCGCGGCCCCCACTGGCCGCGGTTCGCCGTCCCGGGCCAATGGGGTCGGCGAGAAGCCACGGCCAGCACATCGCTCTCCCACGCCGCTTCTCGCCGCCCCCATTGGCCCGGGACGGCGAACCGCGGCCAGTGGGGGCCGCGATCGGCCGAACCTGCCACGTCAGCAGGTAAATAAAACTGGCCCGGCCTGCCAGGGTGCTTACCCTGGCGAGCCGCGTGCCGAACGTTGCCGGCCCCTGCTATGGAGTATCCATCAGCGTCCAATAAGCCAGAGATTTAGCTTTCCCTGTTAACTTTTGCTTGCCCAACCCCAATGCAAACTTGTTTCTAAACCCTAGTCTCCTGAAAATTCAGAAATTCACCAGATAACTGTATAAATAAGTCTTTAAATTCCCTTTCCCTCATGCCTTTGATTATATGTTTGCATCGAGCTATAGACAACCACACAAATTCATATTTGTCTTTATTGACCTGTGCCATTGGCTTTAAGTGGTGCTGAGTTTCTGCTGTCGGAATTTATGTAGGCATTTTTCTGAAAAACCATTTTGAAAGCTGAATTTACATAATGGATGTGGTACAAAATGTGTCCTTTATAAATGAAAGATCTGGAGGTTTGTCACAAGCTTCGGCTATTGCACAACTTAAAAGGCTATAAAGCTGCTAAGAATATGATGAATGATGGAAGAAACACTCATTTCTTTACAGTTCAAGGGAGACTCCTCCCTTGGGGAGCTTTTATAGACTTCCCAAAGCTATGCAATGGCTTCCCAGCAAAGATTACTGTGAAATGTTTGCACTGGAATCATACTGTGTTACTTCAGCTGTAGATACATCTTGTGACAATGGAACAGAAACAGTAGCTAACACTAACACTAAATGTAAGTACTGTGTGTGGTTGTCATAAGCTGCCCAGATGTTATTTAACTCTCCTTGTATGCTAAAATGAGAAGTGAAATGCATTTTTTAAATGCATGAAATATTTTATTTTCCCTTATGACTTTATTAACAACCACAGTATGCAAGGGTCAATATAATGTTGCTTAAGAGAAGATATAATTTCCTATAGATGTGAATGTGTTGACTTATCCTTAGCATAACTATGGTATTTTACCATGGACTGGTGAATGTGAGATATGCATCCACTCCCAGGAAAATAATATTCTGGCTCTCCTTTAAGCTCAGGTCAGACGTTACCACTCTCTTACAGAATGCCTCTGGACTTCCTGGGAACCCAGCCACTGTACCATAGGAATCTTAACACACACATTTTTAAGGACTCACACTATACCCTGCTCAACCCCTCACCCTAAAGGGCAAATAGAGCAAATTATAGATATTCATTGGTGTAAATGACAGCAGGACTTTGGATTTTTGAACACTAATATGAACGGATGGAATCTCCATCCTTAGAGGTTTTTAAGGCCCAGCTTGACAAAGCCCTGGCTGGGATGATTTAGTTGGTGTTGGTCCTGGTTTGAGCAGGGGATTGGACTAGATGACCTCCTGAGGTCTCTTCCAACCCTAATATTCTATGATTCTATGACTCTTCAGCCCTTTAAATACTCATACATACTCCTTAATTGTCTCTTGCACTCCCTTCTTGTTTTCTTCCATGCTGCCCAATACACTTCAAACTCCTGCCCAACCCCTGTGTACCAAAAACCCTTTCCTGCAAACAGACTTCTTCCATGAAACCCTTCAGAGAGAATCTAAAAAAGGAACAAGAGTGAATAAAATTAAACTTCCCCCACTTTGTGACTGGACTATTGTACTGTTGGTCCAAACTGTTCTGTGCAGTTGATATAGACAGTGAACGCCTCAGGGCAGGGCCCATCATTGCCTCTTTAAGTTGTGGGCATTGCCAAACACAATGATGGTGCTCAACAGCAAATAAAGCAGCCATTAGTATTATTAAAAAGAATAGGAGTACTTGTGGCACCTTAGAGACTAACAAATTTATTTGAGCATAAGCTTTCGTGGGCTACACGTGGGCGCTGTAGCCCACGTGGGCGCTGTAGCCCACGAAAGCTTATGCTCAAATAAATTTGTTAGTCTCTAAGGTGCCACAAGTACTCTTGTTCTTTTTGCGGATACAGACTAACATGGCTGCTACTCTGAAACCTGTCATTAGTATTATTGTCATTGTAGCCCTGCAGCCCAGGAAACAGATCTCTAGCATTGTCTCCACTGTGGGTAACATTGCAAAGCAAATTCCTTTAAGCAGTCTTCCCTGGATCCCCTTTATCCTAATTAGAACTCTGTGAAGCTTTGTAATGAAACCTGAATTCAAGGGAAACGGCTTACTGCTGGCACCCACACCACTCTACCCTCTGGCTGAGATGGGGTGACTGCATACCGACAAATCTCCTCTCCCTTCCCTGTATCTTCACAGGATGAGTGGCTGACCCCACTAGTGGTGTAGTCCTGAATGGGCTGTACATTACTTGAACTCTCCCAGCAGCATTACCTCGCACACATGGATGAGGTCCTTCTGTGTGGAGGACACCATTTTGTTATAAAAAAATTGTGTCCTTCATGCAGCATGAGCTCCTGTGTATGGTGAATCTGAGGCCAGGTCTGAGCAAAATGGCATCCTCCACATGGCAAAAGTGCCAGAATGCCATTCTGGTGCGTTCCAGCTCCACTAGACCTGTGTGGCCCACTGCATTCTGTCTGTGGGGACTGACAATATGGACCAAATGGAAGAAAGGAGAGATGCTCTTGAGCTTAACACACTAGATTGACTCTCAGGATACCTGGCTTTAATTCTGGACTTTGCCACAGACTTCCTAGATTACTCTGGGCAAGTCACTTGAATCGCTCTGTGCCTCAGTTATTCATCTGTAAAATGGGAATAATGATGCTTCCTTTCTCCCGCCATTTGTCTGTCTCGTCTAGTCAGACTGTGACCTCTTCAGGGTAGCTGTGATTTCTTTCACTACATGTGTGTACAGTACTTTGCACAATGGGGCCTTGATCTTGATTGAGGCTTCTAGTGGTTACTGCAGTACAAATAAATTATAATAATCTCCAGCTTGTGTAACTGAAGAACTTTGTTTAGATTTTTCATTAAAATCTCCATGAAATTAACATTTTTGTTCACTATTTTGACTTTAAAATTTTGCAAAGGCTTCATCAAATCCAAAATTGACAAATTTCATCCAGAACCAGTGCTGTTAAAAAAAAAAAAAAAAAAAAAAAGGCTCTAGTCTAATAATTAGCCAATCCTTTAATCTGCCTAAATGTGTAAGCATGACGCAAACAAACTACTTTTATAATTTGCCATTAAAAGTTGCAAATAAATTATTTAACTGAGACATCAACTTGCTCCCTGCCTATTTTGTTCACAAATATATTTATGCTCTGAAAAAACTGCATATTTCTAAATGCTCCTCATTGAAATGGAATGTCTGTCTATATTCTTTCGTTCATTCCTTGTATGCTTGTGTGGTGGTTTATAGATCACTAAAGTTTCCAAAATATAGTACCTAGATGTCTCTCTAGAGCTAGAGTCGTTTTTGTGCACTTTTATCTATTGTCAGTCACACAAGCTTTAAAAGTTAATGTCCATTGAAACTGTTCTATTTTTACCACTACCTAAATCTAAGATTTTTTCATCTTTATACTCCCATAAAATGGGGCAAGCATGATGAGAAACAGAACCAATATTTTCAGTTCCTACAGGGACAAACACTAGGGAATATTCTTTGCAACACGCCTTACCACCAGAACTGGGTGAAGTTGTTCATATAAAATAAGAATTAGCACAATTGTTAACGTTAAACATGAATCAAATTGAATCTACTATTTCCGAGATCTAGCAATATTTGGTAATTATTTTTAAAATCGGTACCCTGGTTTGGAAATCTCAGTAGAATGAAAGCCCGTTCCCATGAGATTTTCCAGCTGGATTTTCTGACCAAAGAGGCTTTAATAAGTTGAAAATAAACAACGGTTGCACTGGGCCGGTGCAACCCATAAGGTGACCTAGGCGGTCGCCTCGGGCACTAGCATTTGGGGGGGCGGCATTTCGGGTCCTTTGGCGGCGACCGTGGCGGCCGGATCCTCGGCTGCCCCGGTCGTCGTCGGCATTTAGGCGGAGGGAGCTGGGGTAGGGGGGTGCGGGGAGGGCCGCCTGCAGCAAGTTGTGGGGGGAGGCGGCACGCAGGGGAACTCCCCGCCCAGGGCCGGCTCCAGGCACCAGCCGACCAAGCACGTGCTTGGGGCGGCACCTTGGGGCAGGGCGGCGCTCGATTTTTTATTTTTATTTTTTGGATTCGGCGGTGCGGCGCTCGGAGGGGGGGCAGGGGCTTCGGGCGGTGCTCGGGGGGGCAGAGCTTCAGGCGGCGCGGTGCTCGGAAGGGGGGCGGGGGATTCGGGAGGCGCTCGGAGGGAGGGCGGGGGCTTCGGGCGGTGCTCGGGGGGGTGGGGCTTCGGGCGGCGTGGTGCTCGGAGGGGGGGCGGGGGCTTTGGGTGGCGTGGTGCTCGGAGGGGGGGCGGGGGCTTTGGGCAGCGTGGTGCTTGGGGGGCGGGGCTTCAGGTGGCGTGGTGCTCGGGGGGGGCGGGGGCTGGCGCGGCGTGGCACTTGGAGGGGGGCGGGGCTTCAGGCGGCGCGGCACTGGGGGGGGTGGGGATTTCGGCGGCGCTCGTGGGGGGGGGGGTACGGCAGGGCGGCGCTCTTCTTTTTTGCCTGGGGTGGCAAAAAAGTTAGAGCCGGCCCTGTCCCCGCCTCAGCTCATCTCTGCTCCGCCTCCTCCCCTGAGCACGCCGCCCCACTCTGCTTCTCTCCCTCCCAGGCTTGCAGCACCAAACAGCTGATTGGTGCCGCAAGCCTGGGAGGCGGGAGAAGTGAAGCGGCGACGGAGTGCTCGGGGAGGAGGCGGAGCAGAGGTGAGCTGGGGCAGGGAGCTGCTGCACGGCTCCCCGGGCCAGGGGGAGCTGCCGAGAGGGGGGTGCCTCAGGGCAGAAGGGGGGAGCTGCCGCAGGGGGGGCACCTTAGGACGGGGGGGGCGGAGAGCTGCCATAGGGCTCGGGGCGGGGGGGCACAAGGTGGAAGTTTCGCCTAGGACGCGAAACATCCTTGAACCCGCCTTGCGGTTGCATGATTCTAGTCTTGCTCATGTCTGTTTTACACTGATGTAATTTCAACTGAGTGACTCCTGGGAGAGCCAAAGGCTGAGTGAGTGGGATAATTGTGCAGGGCCTTGAAGATCAATACAAGCAACACAAACTTGATATGGAAGGTGGCCAGAAGGCAGTGGTGGGATTCAAACCTGGGAGTGACACAGTGAAAAATACGGCAATGATTTTAGTAACAACAATGTACAGACTGGGAATCAGGTGTACAGTAATATAACTGTTGGTGAACTAAGGTAGCGCAGCCACAGGGTAGATATCTAGAACACTTCCATTTTGAACCCAAGGTTGGAGTACTAGAATTTTATATCTCTATGAGGAGATTTGGAAAGTAAGAGAGTACAGGAGGAGGCAGGCTGTTCTTGAATGATAAAAATAACATCTTCCATAACTTTCTCCAAACCTTGCAACAGCCTGCACAGTAGGCATTCTTCTCAAGCCGTTCTTCTCTATTCATTTTCCTTTACACATCCTGTTGCAATATCGAATCATGCTTGAATCTAATAATCCTGCCAGTTTTCCTAGTTATGAGAGAAGTAATGTTTGACTGTAAAATATTTATATACCAGGTCAAAAGTTGCACAGCTACAATCAGATTCAAATTGTCATTCCTAGTTGGGATGCAATAACAAATTTTCTAACCGTAATCAGTTAAAATAAAACCATACTAGAGAATCACAAGATAAGAACAAACTGTTTCTCTTGTATCCAACCATTGTTCTTTATTTATTCTGTAGTTTATGTGAGCCGTTCAAAATATGCCACAGGTGGTACATTTTTATGATAATTTTGGATACCTGATTTATAGGGATCATTTTGGTTACTGGGGTGCCAGGCTGCCATCTCAGTGAAGAAAATGAGTTAGTTAAGTTTCCATCTGTAGTAAACTTCATTACAGAGTTGTTTACTCTAACATGAAATCGCTGAAACAGACATACTGCCCTAACTGACTTAACTAAGGGGGTTGGAATACCACATATTCATTAAGAAGATCATAATAAGTCTCAGCAGCCCTTACCATTTCAGAAAAGCACTTAAGCATATGCTTAATTTTGGACCCGTGCTTAAATCCTCTTGACTTCAGAGGGAATTTAAGCATATGCTTAAATTGTAAGTTCTTTGAAGCAGGGACCATCTTTTTGTTCTGTTTTTGTAGGACAGTTGGGTCCTCGTCCATGTATGGTAATTCAACACATAAATAAATAATAATGAAAAGGCTTTGCTGAAATGGGGACCCTAGTTTTGCTCACTTCAATTAGTCTCTAATGCAGGGGTAGGCAACCTATGGCACGCGGGCTGAAGGCGGCACGCGAGCTGATTTTCAGGGGCACTCACACTGCCTGGGTCCTGGCCACCGGTCCGGGGGGCTCTGCATTTTAATTTTAAATGAAGCTTCTTAAACATTTTAAAACCCTTATTTACTTTACATACAACAATAGTTTAGTTATATATTATAGACTTATAGAAAGAGACCTTCTAAAAACGTTGAAATGTATTACTGGCACGCGAAATCTTAAATCAGAGTGAATAAATGAAGACTCAGCACACCACTTCTGAAAGGTTGCTGACCCCTGCTCTAATGCATAACTGAACTGTAAAATACAAACAGAAAAACAAACCTGAATCAAATACTTAAAACCTGATCCTGTCTAAGCAATGCCTTTTCATTAGTGGGATAAAAAGATACTACTGCATTCAACTTTTTCATATGTTTTCTGAGTCTTTTGTTTAACCCTTTTATCTACTAGCTTTTAGTGTGATTAAAATAAAGAAAGAACAATGATGGTAACATTCCTCATAATGATGGAGACAAACCTAATTACTATTGAAACTTCACAAAGAAAGCAAGAAAGAGAAAAAGAAAGAGCTAGAACTTTTTTTAACCTTTTAATCGACTGTGATTAGTAAAGTCAATACTTAGAGCTGTTGTCTAGGTTACGGGATTTATTGTCCCCTTTCAGTACTCTTGCCCATTACTTAGCCACTGGATTGATTGTACGCAGAACAAATCATCTGCCATTTCATTTTAAGGCTCATTAAGCAAGCATAGCAGATAACCATCACTGCTTTTTGGCATAGGAAGATTTCAAAACTTATGCACTGCTAATGATACTGGAATTAGCTAAGGCAAATAACAGGCATACAAAGGTCAGAGTAAGCATTAATGGAATACTTATCTGCACAGAAGTAAATGAACTCAACTTCCTGAGCCTTGGAATAGGTACAGAGTACTATTAAAGCTGACACAGGACCCCACACAATGAAGGAACTGCAGTTCATTGGCAGGTGACATCCAAGGCTACCCTAATGTACAGTGTAACTAACCATAATTCATGATGGCTGCTAAGGTGACTTATTGTTGAATGGGGAGGAGACTTGTAATTAAGAGAGGAAGACATTGTCAATGCCAGCTAGAAGTGTGCCTACTTTATGGTAAATTAATACTTCAGAAGAGAACTGAGTCCTTGCCAATAAAGACACACACACACCGGGTATGATTTCAGGGGGCTTCCTGTCAGGCGGTGGAGGACTTGTTGGCATTGTAATATTGCATGGAGTTCCCACAAAAAGGAACTAACAAGATGTGTATGTAACAGAACATACCTGAAGATCTCTCTGCCATGAGCTATGTTCTTTCCTTGACCCGAAGGCTCTGATTGTATTATCTTAAAGTGTAATACCTAATTTAGATAGTTAGCTCCTGGGTGCAAGGAAATGTCTTTTTATTTGTCTGCAAAGCAGCATGCACATCTATGATACTGCATGCAATCAATGATTTTTTATTATTCAGATGTGAAGGGAAAGAATGGAGGTGATTACAGGAGATGAAGTGAAAAAATGTGACCATTCATCACTATTGCTTAGTAATAGTAACCCTGTAAGAGCTCTGGGAATGGAGGAGACCGAAGAGAAAGGAATGCATAAGAACACTCCTCTTCTCATTTCTGCTTTGATTTCTTATCCTTTTTTCCTGTTCTTTGGATGGGTACAAAACATGGCTTAAAAATCTGCTGGTATTTGTATGCAGTTCTCTTTTAGGGAACCTAGAAAATTAGTGGAAATTTGGCACGTAACTCATTTGTGCCTTTGGGGGAAAAAATCTCTCCTCCTAGAACCTACCCATTATGTTCACTGGTAATCTACTCCCTTAAAGCTGTGATTTATTCCCTTAAAGCTATAAGTAATACCAAAATGACTACATGAAATTGTATTAATTTAATCTAAAAATGTAGTTACTGCTTATATCTTATACAGCTCACTGTTCAGTGACTCCCCACAAATTAGCAGTGTATTAAAGCTCTGAAGTTTTGTAGATATTTTGGGTTTTAGCTAGGCTGTTCTGGTGTGCTCTGCTGTACAGGAGGTTTCTAGCAGCTGGGGGAAAAGGCAGATCATGAACATTGGCAAAAGTCAGTCTTGATCCACAATGAGCAATCTGTGCACCCCAGTCAGTTCACCCACAGGCTGGGAATCAAAAAGTGGGAGAGTAGACCTCACTGGGAGATGCGACTAGGAGCAGGGACAAACTGCCATGAAGTTGCACAGAAGAGGCAACCTACTGCTGTGGGACCCACATTCCAATGCTTCACAATGATTTAGGGAGGTTGGAAGGGCCTTATTTGGTTGGGCAACAGGAAAATGAATGCACTTGGCTTCCATCCCTCAGCTCTCTTGAATATAAATATAGTCCATACTTCCCATTTTCCCTCTTCACTCAGGGTTCAGTTGCTGGCCACAACACGGGTCACAACGATGGCCACAAAATTATTAACGCACAAAAGTTAACATGCTGGGGGATTCTTTCCTTTCATTTCCTTCCTTTCTATAACCTCCATCTCATGATTCTTTATTTCTGATGTAATTACATTTCAATAATAAAAAGCGAAGGGACATCGCATTGGTGTGGAACATTGGTAACTTTGGGACAAAATGAGTGGAGTCCATTGAAACGAGGTACATTTGAGCAACAAAGCATCCTCTAATTACATTACTGTTCACTAGCTCTTTGGCTTAATCCTATTCTCTATGAGTGAGCTTTCAAATATCCATGCCAAAATCTTTCCTCTATCCTTTTCTCCTTTTCAAAGTCTGCTGTGTAGCTCATATGGACTCAATGCTTTGTAAACCCTCAATAGTTCCATTTGCCTTATTTGCTCTAATATACTAGTCAGAGTGAAGGCTAAGCTTTTTTAACACACCATTATTCTCCCCCTTTGGTAGGAATGAAGTCATCTTGGCTTTCATTGCTGTTAACCTCATCTGGATACCAAGTGAGAGGATTGCTTTGGTGTGATTACGTAGTTAAAAATCCCCCAATGGTTTCATTTTTTACTTGCTCTGCTAGCTTTCCTCATTTATAACTTAAACATCTTGACAGCTTGAGGATGCTCCATGCTTTCCAAGTCAAAGCACACTTTTGGGCTATCATCTGTGTGCACTGGATACATGGTCCCATCGATTTCAATGGAAGGCGAGCAATATGAAAGCAGCACTTCAGGACTGGAAGCAAAAGGTTATTCACCTCCCCCTTCCCCTCCCCTTCCCGCCGCATATCTTTCCATAATCTACTAGCCTTGATTAATCATTTAATGTTTACAAAGTTCTCTGAAGATAAAAAGCACTAGATGTGCTAAGTACCAATTATTATATTGATTTTGTATTTGTTCAGAAATCTGCCTCACTTTCCTTAATCACACCAAGAAACTCATTCATCATGGCAGATCACTTCACTCTTCCTTTGTTTCAGACTAACCAAGGTGCACTGCTTAGTGCTCTCCTTGAATATCTACTTCTTCCCCACTCACATCTCATCTCATTTAATGTACCTTGTACATCCCAGGGCTGCAAAAGAGAGCGATGTACACTACCATCTGAACATAATGAAATCCATTTTATGCTGCTTTAACTTTTAATTTCTAGGGCTTTGGATACAATTTGGAGAAGCATTTCTCTTAACAACAGGGTATCATTATTAAGCAAATAACAGTTAATGACCAGATCGTATTGCTTTAAACACTCCTAAAATCCACTGAAATATCATACGAACCCATTATAAAATGAAAGCACCACGCTAGGTAAGATGTTTTGATTATGCTGCCAAATATTATCCTTTGCATTAAGAAATCAAACTGCTGAAGTGTTTTATTTGTAGTCAAACCCATTATTTGAGATACTTTTTTTTTATTATTATTCAAAAGCAGTCAAAGGTAGCTTAATATCTTATGTACCTGTTAAAACCGTCTGTTAACTCACCTCACAGTGAAGGCCAATTTAATTGACCTCGCAGACGTCTCAAATTCCCAGTGTTCCATCCAGGGCCGGCTCCAGGCACCAGCTTACCAAGCAAGTGCTTGGGGCGGCCACTTCTGAGAGGGGCGGCAAGTCCAGCTGTTCGGACGGTCCCTCACTCCTGCTGGGAGCGAAGGACCTCCCGCCGAATTGCCGCCGCAGATCGCGATCGCGGCTTTTTTTTTTTTTTTTTTTTTGGCTCCTTGGGGCGGCCAAAACCCTGGAGCCGGCCCTGGTTCCATCCATTCTTGGAATTGTAGCATCATAAAGATTTGACTATTGAGTACCAGCTGAAATAGACTAAAATAGAATGAAAGGTTCAGTGATAATAAGAACTGGCTGGTGCGTATGTGTATCATTTCCATGGGAGTCTGACGTTTGAGTGTGTGTGTCATATGATCTATACTGATACCGAGGATACAAATGCTGAAGTGGTAAGAGTCTGTTTTTTGGCAGCAGGAGGGTGATTTCTATCCCCATGACACCATGAAGTTCCATGTTGCCATTGGGTGCAGCATAGAGTCACCCGTAAAGTCCCTAAATGGCCATAGATTGATCACAAATACACCTCTACCTCAATATAACGCTGTCCTCGGGTGCCAAAAAATCTTACCGCGTTATAGGTGAAACCGCGTTATATCGAACTTGCTTTGATCCGCCGGAGTGCACAGCCCCCCCACCCCCACCCCCCCAGAGCACTACTTTACTGCATTATATCCGAATTCGTGTTATATCGGGTCGCGTTATATAGGGGTAGAGGTGTACATGAAAATCCACAAACATCTGAGCAGTTGAATTTTACTTATGTAAATGCTCGCAGAATATGAATGCTACATTCACATGCATTCACTCCCCACAAAAAAACCCAACCCCTATATATTTTATATGAGTTGGGGCAGCGCTTGATAGAGCAGGGACACAGGATTCCCAATGCCCACTGTCTCAGTCACTGGGATAGCTGCACTTCTGTGACTAATTCAGCAGGTCCAGTTGGGCTTGGACCCTACCAGTTTTCTCTTTGGGAGCCTGTGACAGCCATATGTTTGCAGGGAGACAGAAACAGCTTCTTCAAAACAAAGCATGATTTATTTTGCCCAAAAGGTACATAGCACTTAAAGAAGTAGATTTAAAATAACAAAGAGGCCTGCATGCATATTCCTTTACCCAAGTTTAACCTCTCTATCCATTGTTCAGGTGGGTCTGGCTTCTGTCAGCCTTTTCACTGACACATCCTGGCCATCCTCTCTGGTTAAAATGTGCCTCTGGCAGAAAGGGGAAGGGGAATTGTTCACAGTCAACGTCTTTTGACTTTTTAGTGTCTCAGCCTTGGGAAGCATAAAACATCCTAGCTAGGATGGAGCCAGCTAGATAAATTCTCCCACCAGGTTATGGCCCATCCATTGTTCTCTTAACTCATTTGAAGCAGGATACCTGAGAGCTTGCCTTATCTATGTCATTATTTTACCTTTCTTGGGTTCTGTAACAACCTCTTTACAGTCTCCTTTGATTGTTGATTGAACTATATGCATACCAAATTGAATAAGGAGTTGCACATGTATTAATAAAAGATAATACAAACGTTTTTCCAGTTCGTCACACCCATCATCACATTAAACGAGCTAAGCAAGGATCTGATGACATTCAAAGCTAGGAACCTTTCAGATCACACCTGAAGCATCCGCCTACAGGAATTACAGCGCAACACATTGGTGTGTATCGCTATTCACACCCCCATAGTCCAAACTATGGAGCAGTGCAGTCATAGCCTAAATCCCTTAGCAGGGAGCGGCAGCCAAGCCACATTTTCTATTTATCAGGCACAGAGGGGGACATGTAGCACATACAGTGGTTTTCTGTGCATGTGATGCAATAAAATTAACAGGTAATAGTTATACCCAACCAGTAAATTTCACAGTCACCTAATTTTCATAGGAATCATGCAGCAGGCAAGACCTGTGTGATCCAGAAAGGCAAGGGTTTAAACATGTCTATAATTCTTTTATCCTGTTGATCTCCTCCTTCTTCTTAAGCCCTCTCTGAGAGAGTCAAAGTCCCCAGCAGGGTCTTCAAACCCTCCTCCTAATTAGTGAGAGTTACACTCATCCAATCGGAAAACAGAAGCAATGCTATGTAACCTACATGACCAATCACCAATGGCCAATGCTGTTCACAGGTCAATGAAGAAGTGCTGAATTACTTACAGAAACTGCACCCAATCAGTCCCTAGAGTGAAAAACAGAAAAAGCCAAAGTAATTCTTCAAGTACGTCCCAACAATGAATAAATGTAACGGAACTGTGATCCACTTTTGGACATTCCATCAGCAGAAAGAGAAGCTAAATTGATCAAGTAAATTATGTGCTGTCTATTGTTTGCTCTGGTTAAGACAAGGACAAATAAATCACACATTTAGGGGCAGAACTTGAATTCATTTTTGTCTATAGCAAAACTCCCAGTGATGGAATTGGGTCCAGGCCAGGATTAGGCCCTGTGTGAGCAGTGCAGCATGTTTTCTGGTTACCATTTTATAACATTCATATTATATTTTGAGGATTACAGTCAAAAGTCTGGGGATGAAGCATGTTTTGAGGTGGACTCTAACTTTAACTCGAAAGCAGAGGCCATGAGTGCCAAGCATAAGCCTCAAAGTGTATCATGGGAAAAGGTGCAAAGACTTGAGTGGAGGAGAGGTACAGGAGATGGGCATAGGTGCTGGATTATATGGGCCTATTGGGCCTGGGCCTTAATAATATTCTCAAACGTGGTCTCATTCCCCCCAGTATTTCAGCTTATATAAAATAATTTTAGGTACCTTTTGGGGTGAGTCAGCCTGGGCACTGTACAGAAGAGATGAAAGCACATGGGCACCAGAGATGGGGGTGCGGGAGTGTGGCAAAGGGCCATTGCCCCCTCCCTCCCACACACACTTTTGAGCAGTGCTGCAACCCTGTGTGCCAAGTCATAATGCCACTCACTTAAATTTGGCCTGGCTGCCCCTCTGTCATGACGGAGCAGTGTTGCAACCCAGAGTGAGTGGTGTTACAATCTGGCTTGGTGAGATGGGGCAGGGGACATGAAGCCAAGGAGGGGGGATGCATGAGGGGCTGGAGAGCCAAGGTTGGGTACATGAGGGGCCTGAGAAGATGAGTGGGACCACTGAGGTACATAGGGGGATGGATAGGGGCCTGTAGAGTTGGGGCAGGAGTTGCATAGGGAGCTAGGGGATCTCCTGGCCTGGTCAGGTATGTGGAGAGCCCAGGCATGGGGAGAGATGTGGGGCATGGGACCTTGGGGACACTGGGGTGCTAGGGAGGGAGCATTGGGTGGGGGCTGCAGGGCAGGAGAGGGGATCCTGCATCCTGGGGGCCATGCGGGTTCATGGGGTAGGGAGCCTGGGGCTGTATTTAGGAGCTGGGTACATCAGGGTGTATGGGGGTAAGGGCCCCAGGCAGGGGTGCCATAAGAGGGCCTGGCCAGCCAAGGAGTCCAGGGAGATTGGGGTAGATGAGACATCCTAGAGTACTCGGTGAGCTCAAAGGGAGTTGGGGGAAGGGGATTCATGAGGGATTCAGGGGGAGCCAGGGGATTGTATCAGGGGGCTGGGTGAATGGGCCTTCATAAGAGGTTGGGGATGCCTGGGGAGCTTCTTGGGGTCTAGGTTATATGGAGGTGGGGTTGTTTTAGATTAGAAATTGGGTGGGGGGAGCTCACTCGGGGGAGTAGATAGACCCTGGGATCCCCAAGTATAGGTGGTAGGCCCCTTACATCCCTGCTGGGGGCTTCCCCCCTGACTCCTGGCCCTACCAAAAATTGTGCAAAGCAAGTGCCCATAGAGACAGGAGACAGGTTAAGGAGACTGACCTGTGAGCAGTGAGAAAGGGAGTGGTGGAAAATAGAGCACAATGTTATTAGGGCAGACACTGTACAGAGCCTTGGAGTTACGGACATGTGTCAGAGAGCTGGCTGGTGAAACACTGTTTTAGATACTCTTCTTGTAAAACTAGTCCATCACTAAACACTGACTTAGGTTACGAAATTCTCTCCCAGCCAACTCTCACCCTGGTTTTGCTTTTTTGCAAAATTAACCTTTTCTATATTTTCTTGTAATCTGCCTTGCCAATGAAGTTTGAAAGATCCCATACAGTTGTCCAATGGTTGAGATAGACAGTTTTTGTATTTTGTTGGCAACCAGTATTTCTCAATAATTTTTCCAAAGTTTGTAATGTAACCACACTTTTTAAACCTCTTTTAAAGTCATCCAGAGCATTTTAATGCTAGATGACCAGGTATCAAGGTGTAAAATAAGATGTACAATAGAAGGAAGACAGATGGGCAAAAGGCAGCTATAACATTAAATGGTTTATTTCCTAACATTTTGAGCTAACACTCTCTGAACTACATTCTGCTTTTGATGTGCACGTAACTCCAGTTAATATTAATAGAAGTTATGCGAACATCCAGAGCAGCAATATGCCCCTTAAACTCCTGGTACAACCCTCATTGTCTACTTCTCTAAATTTGCATAAGCAATTAACATCTCATTAATTCATCATTAGAAACATTGCCGTGTGTGAGGGATGTGGGGGAAAAAATCAGAGCCTCGGTGGGAGCTGAGGTCTCAAATGAAAATGAATTTGGTGGTTTCATCATAGTTCTTATTTGAAATAAGAATAAACACCCACACCGTTTGGCACACCTCAACACATCAGGCAGCCTCTACATAAGGGATACAAGGCGGGTGAGGTAATATCTTCTATTGGCCCAGCTTCTGTTGGTGGGAGAGACAAGCTTTTGAGCTTACTCAGAGCTCTTCTTCAGGTCTGGAGAACAGCTCTGTATAAGCTCTAAAGATTCTCTCTCTCTCACCAACAGAAGCTGGTCCAATAAAAGACACTACCTCACCCACCTTGTCTCTAGTATCCTGGTATCAATACAGCTACAACAACTCTACATAAGAGAGGCGTAGGCTTGTAATAACAGGGGACATTTCTGGTGAAGAATGAGGTACATTGACAGACATAGGTCGGGGGAAGCTTGCATAGCACCTGCCGGTGAGGTGACATGCTCAAACCACGGGCTTTACTCTTTGCTATCAGAAAATCACATGCTTAACTTTAAGCACTTGAGTAGTCTATATGAAGTCAATTAAAGTACCACATTCCGTCAGATTTTTGTTTGTCTTCTTGAAGGCACAAACCATGTGATTAAAATAAATCCAGTACATTCTGTTGTATTCTTCTGCATAGGTTTTTATTCTGCCCTCATCATCGTAGTATCTGAGCATAGTCCAGTAGTGCATTAAGTGAGCAGACTAACATCTGACATATGTGATTCATTGCCTTTCTCATTGTCTCCCTGGGGGTCGGGCATGAGGAGGGGGAAATGGTGGGTGTAATGGAGAGTTTTGGTAGGGTTTTATTTTTGTTTTGTGTTTTTAAGGTATTTATATCAGAAAATGGAGGTTGGCTTGCATTTGGAGCAGAATGTGGTGAGGTTTATGATGATCCTTAGTTTCTGGGGGAGTTCATTTCACTGCCTCAGACTGGGCCCCAAGAAAACCATCTCCAGCACAAGGGAAACAGCTTTACTCTCATGGTAGGAAGTTCCATTGTGCCTGAGGAGTGGAGTTGTTGACTGTGGTCTGCACTCCCGAGGAAATCTTTAGGTAATCCTGAGCCCAGACCATTGAGCACCCTTGAAGAAAAAGGACAGAGACCTTGAATCTGAACTGATATCCTATGGGAAGCCAACCTAGAGAATGAAGGACAAGTTTGATGAACTCATAATAATCCATGTATCACAGATCTGATTGAGCTCCCCCTGCTGTACACTCAGACTGCTATGAGGGGATCGAAACACTGACTCCCATATGCCCTTAGCTCGCTGGGGCTGGTCAAAGTTTAAGCACCATCCTTAGCTTTAAGCCTCCAGGGATGCGATCCAGGTGCAGATGTGTCTGACACCCTTCTTGGCAGTCAGGACTCTGTGGTCCAAATGCCGAGGCCTTGAAGGAAGGTTTATCTTTCCCAAGCCTTGCTAGCAGTCTTGCACATTCCTCAGAATCCCACCAAAGGTGTGAGACTTCAGTTTACCTCTGCAGGGGTGCATGGTGGTGGAAGCAACTAGACACAGGATTAGCAAAAGTTTTCTAACTCGCTAACTCTTAAGCGTTAAAGCACAAGAGGGAGCAGATCATGTAGAAAAAAACATACACTCTAAACATAATGTCCCTTCAGCTTGAGCTGGTGAAAGTGGCCAAGAAGACCAGACCAGGGTAAAGCAGCACCTGCCCTTTTATAAGCCTCCAGTCTCTTATGTCATTTAACCTCTAGATCAGCATCAACAGGTGACCATAGACCCATAGCAGATGATTCCATTGCTCAGGCAATTTCTCCCCTGATAAACAAGTTCTTCTGGATAGGAGACAACTTACTGGAGAGGGTGGTTCCACTTCAAAGGGAGAACACTTAAAGTTAATGACCCTCTTATTGTTATCCCTGTGCCCCTACCCTTGGAATGCCTGTCCACCTTGGAAGTAAAAGGACAACAGAGAAGTCAAACAATGCCCATATTCAAAATGAGGTCTTCAGTCTGACACAGATACATAAAAGAGTGCCCAGTATCCAACAGAATTCATAAGCTGTACAGACGTGTAGATCCTGAACTCAGGCTACGTCTAGAATGCGAGCTGAGTGGGTGACTCCCATAAACATACTTGTTCTAGCCCTTATCTGAACTAGCACACTAAAAATAGTCTCAGTAGCACAGGCAGAGGCAGCACCATGCTTGCTGCCCCAAGTACAAACCTTCCTGAACCCCATGCAAATGCATATGCCTAACTTTACACGGGAGTCTACGGGACCACTAACATGCCTACAATTAAGCACATGCATTAGCATCTCCAGGCTCAGGACCAAAAGCCGCCCACAACCCAGAGGAAAACCTCAAGGGAGGATGGTGGTTGCTGTACCTCCTGCCCTGGCACTATTTGAATCATCCAAGTTCACAAGTGTATTAACTGGCATAGGGAGGTGAACGTTGGTCATCCTGTCCTTCAGAATCTTCCTTTTCTAATGCAAGTTTACTCCTCAGCTGTCAAACCTGCAATGAGCGAGATAAAGGTATATCGTAAGATTATCAGTACTGGAGAAAGTTTTGCAGAGTGACAGTCTGTGGGCTTGCAGTCATTTGACTCCTCTTTGGCTCTGTAATTTCTAAACACTAACTTCTACATTTCAGTGTGACTCAGAAATCTGTGAAGGATTGGCAGCTACAGCAGACTTCAAATACCCACACGCACTGATCAGAAGTGTGTCCTTGGAAATTGCTTTATTAAGATTTTAATGTAATGTATTATTTTTAGCTTAGAGAATAATTTAACACATCGTGGATAACAAGAAGAGTTTCAAACTTGCTTGTCTATCAGGATGTCTTATTAGCCTGGCAAAGAAATTAATACATTACAAAAATGTATTGCTTTTTTTCATTTTAATCCTAAGGACCTGATTTTGATCTTGCTTGCACCAGCTGCAAATCAAGAGAAGCTCCAATGAAGTGGCTGGAGGTCAAAGCTTGCTCAGCAGAAGTGGAGACCATCTGCAGCAGAGATAACACACTAGTGTGCCAGAAGAGAATTCAGGAAATGGAAATAAGAACAATAAAGTCTTTTTAAAATAGGGCTGGGACCTGTGTCATGGAACATCTGCTTGCCAAATGGTGATGAGGTGACAGCTTAATGGCGAGGGCATCATAACAGGTCTGATTAAAACGTTCTAGTGGCAGACAGAGCCAAGGAGGTACTTACAAAGGTAAAATGTGGGCTGAGATTGCCTTTATGCACATCAAAGAGGATGTTCTGATAGCCGTCATCATTTCTGATTTTATAAAGCACAATGAGCCAAACTGATCCATGAGGTGGACCAGCTGAAGTCGAGAGAGTTACATGGATTTCGCCCATTACCTTTCAATTGATAAATGGAACAGGAGGCACTGACCTTGCCGCAGACGGAATTAAAGACTGTTTCTGTTGCTTGATATAAAAAGGCAGCAGGTCACTACCTGAGGACAGTGATTATTTTCACAACAGCCCCTCTCTATTTCTTTGACACCACAGATATTTTCCTCTTTTGCTGTGTGCATCTGCATTTCTGATTGAGTCTTAGCAAGTCATAGACTTGATGTAGGATTCTGACTGAAAATGAATTTAATTCTGGGAGTGAAGAAAATCTCTCCTAGAAGATTCCTCCCACCGTCTTGCATATTATTGTAAAATAACTGTCAGCTTGTGGAAAGAAATACCATAGAATGCTGTGACCATCTGAGATAGGGCACAGCCTTCTTTGGAAAGCAGATTTCAGATGATGTATTTCTTTATTCTCATATTTAGGATCAGAGATAAGATAGCAATATATTTAGTTCTGTTCATATCTTTAAATCTATTGCAAGGCTAAGAGAAAACAAGAATATTATACAAGATTGTTAAAATGTAGTCCTCTGTATTTTGGGTCAGCCCCTATGAATACATCCATTGGGTTCAATAGGGCTACTCACAACATGTAAACCTACATAGGTGCATAAAACTTTTCAGGACTGACCGTTTGACCATGAAAGTCTGTATTATGCATAGTTCCGTACAAATGCTAGAGAGCAATTAAATAATCTCTGCATTTTCATTCCTTCTGAGCTTGAGATAATTGATGCACTGACCAATATTACAAGTGACTTTAACATACAGTGATGCTCTATTTACTGAAATACTTCTATTTCAAGTATTTTATTTGAAAAAAAAAAATTGTAATTTAAGTATCTTAAGAACAACCCACTACTTTTTGGTAGAAAGTGAGTATGATTTATTCTGTTCTATTTAAACTTTGCAAGTAAAATTCTCTGTCATTTTTAATTACAAGACCCTCCTCTCCTAAGTGAACAATTTCTCTAGGTCTTTTGGGTGATAGATTTGACTGTAATATATTCTAAATAAGACAACCAATGCTTTCCATGGGGATAGCAAGATGGAAATTTCATTTTCTTTTGTTCCAGCTCATTATGTTTATCAGACCTGCTCACAGGGGCCCCAAACCTGCAAAAAACACTTATGTAGGTGATTAACTGTTCCTCTGAAGCATTCGGCACTGGCCATTCTTGGAATACAAGATAGTGGGCTAGATGGACCATTGGTATGATCTAGCATGGCCATTCTTATGTCCTTATGTAACTTTATTCAGGCAAGTAGTCCCACATATAGTTAGAAATTCTCACTTCATTGGGACTACTCATGCCAGGGAAGGTAAGTATGAGTGTGTTTGTGGAATACAGCCCAGTGAGTGTATTTCTTAGGCCTGGTCTATACTTGAAATTTAGGTCAACTTAGCTACGTCGCTAGATGCAGTTAAGCTAAACTAAGCCCCAGTGTAGACAGGGCTAGGTCAATGGAAGAATCCTTCCGTCAGCCTAGCTACTGACTCTTGGAGAGATGGATTTACTACAGAGATCTAACAATCACTTCTGTTGCTGTAGTGTCTGCAGCTGTGCCCTGTATTGCTTTTAGCATAGACATAACATCAGGAAAATTAGAGGTTCATTTTAAAGGGAATTCATCATTGCAGAGAAAGGATGGCCTTGGCGCTATCCCCAGCTCTTCCACAACCCCCTGTGTGACCTTGGACAACTCACTTAATCTGTGTTTCAGTTCCCAGTTCTTTCGTGTGTCTTACCTCTTGTATTGCTTTGAGTGTCTTACCTCTTTGGACTGAAAGCTCTTCAGGGCAGGGACTGTCTCTTCCTGTCTACAAGGGGAACCTGTTATTGGCTGGGCCTCTAGGTGCTACAGTAACACAAATAAACAACAATGAAACTAGTTGACCTTGAAATATGAATCTTATTTTTGCCAAAGAGATGTCTGTGTGTGTATAAGGTTTATTTTCAATTGTTTCCTACCAGGACTCCATCCCCTACCCCCTGCCATTTAGAGGACTATTAACCTATTACAAATGATCTGTATAAGACACTCTTTGTTTCCAGATACTACAATACCGAATAATATAGTAAAGTGTGTGTGTGGGGGGGGAAGAGTGCACGCCTACATATCTCAGCAAGATAAAGTGGTACAAATCTCTAACTCCTGTTTACTTTCCTCAGAGGTACAGAACTTTCTTGGTGTTTGAGTGTTCTTGATGCCTGGTTAGCAACAACTGTGGATCTCAGGAGGGTCTAACACTGTAGAGTCTAATATAAACTCTCTGTATGGAGTAATTCTTGAGGGGATTCCATCCTTCATAGCACAAACTATCAGTATAAAAAGAATCAGAGGTGCCTTTGGGTGCATACATTGTAATGAAGTTACTGTGCAACCAAATCTATTAACCCTTTCATCTGCACAGTCATAATTCCAAACTGCTTTTGTCCATAAGGTTTAACTAGTGTGTTTGAAGCAACATATTATAATTACTTCCCTTCCTCCCTCCCTGCCCGATAAACATAAATTAAGGCTTTTACACCTTACCTCCCAAGCTACTATAAAATGCTTTTGTTTTTGAGCACAGCAGGACAAAAACAATGTTGCACGATTCAGTAGCCATGGGACATATTTCTTTATTTGGATGCAATTAAACATAAATGGTTTGTTCTGCTTTTTATCAAAAGCATCTATGAAATATGTATAAAGGCAGCAATCTTTGCCTACTCATTTATTCACTTTGAATAAACTATGCGGAATTATATTGCACTTTATTTTATTCCTGCTCCTGTTAAGGTGGATAAATAGTGAGTTCTCAGGACATGCATTGCTACATGCTGTATTAGTCTGTGTTTCTTTAATCTGCCTGCAGAGAAGAGGTGCTGGATTCTTAATGGTTCAATTACCAATACTTTCTGCTAATAAAGCTGCAACTTTGTGGGATACAGATTAAAACCCATCAGTTTTGTCACTGGGCCAATCCAGCTCCTATGAAGTCAATGGGAATTTTGCCATTGATTCAAGGGGAGTAAATTAGGGTCTAGAGTCTTTGCTGTGAATCCATGCTGTGTTGGTAATCACAATCTAATCTAAAATGTGAACATCCCTAGGAGCATGGGCCACCATCAGTTTGCTGAAGCCATGAATGTGCGGAAAGAATAAGTTGCCTGAGAAACAAATTTTTGATACCTCAGTCAGCAAATCTGCCTTGGGACTTCTCTTTAGTTTTTCCCAGTCAGAGAAATATAATTGCAATGGAATGCCAGAAGCAAACAGAAATACACTGCTACTGGATGTGTAAAAAATTTACCCAATTTTTATTAAAATTGAATTAATTAAATTAATTATTAATTAATAATTAATAATTAAAAATAGCTATTAAAAATAGAAAATGCAATCCATATTTCTGCAAGAAACTGAAGGCCCAACTTGCAAAAATGCTGGGGTAAAGTTACTATAGCCATGGAACAATGTTGCATCTCATTTTTGCCCACGCTAATGGAGACTGCACACACAAATCATGTTTGCAAGTACAAAGGGCAAGTTATACATTTCATTGATAAACACCTTTTCCCTCATGATGTTCAAAATCTATTGCTGAGCCCCTGCAAATCAGCTCTAATGGTTTATTTTGCAAGTCCTTGAAAATTATATTCATACAATAATATACATTTCAGTGTCTGCACAGAGTAAGTACATATTGTGATGAAAATTTGTTGAGATCTGCTAAACTGTCATGAGGTTTTTTTCTGTTTGTGTCTGTTTGTTTAATTTAAACTGACATTAAAAAGAAATGAAACAAAAGACAAAATCTCACACACAATTAGTTATAATGTTCTAAGGTAGTTTTTAGTGTCATTTATCCTTTGGGAAAGCAGTAATGTGTGTTCAACAACTCTTTCATTCAAGATTTAAATAGATCCCGTGGGATGGTTTTCATATTTTGATACAAAGCAAGCAGCTCATGTATTGCAGGGAGAATCAATGGGCAGAAACCATTTTCTAAAGCCGGTCAGTTGCTGTTGCTTGTAGAGGTGGTTGCTAGTGGTCTCAGTGATAATGAAACTTACCAATGTTCAATAAACCAAGTTTATAGCCCTTCAGGAAATAGCATTTTTGGCTCTGTCTCACGGAGTCTGCCACATTCATATAAATATCTGAAGCCTTTTCTGGATACTTTCCTATAACAACAGATAAAGATTTTGCTTCTCATTAAACCTCACAAGGTTGGCACTTGTGATATCAGGCACCTGATTTCCTACAAAATTCAATTTCAGCCTCACTTTTTATAAGTTGGGTAGGTGTACATTATATGGCTAAGTGAGTCTGCTCTTCCTGTATAACTGTTTAAGCTGTCGTCCTCTTTTTGTCCTGTACATTTTTTTCCTTTGCTTGCATTCCGGAAACCAGTCTCAATGAAAGTAGAGATAAGAATGCATCAGGCAGGTGGAGAGTAGCTTTGATTGAATCCCGTTTAACTGTTTTCCAACTCTCAGAGCAGACCGACCATTTAATGAAATTGGGAGATGGTGGGAGGAGAACCCAGGAGCTAAGGAGATAGAGCTGCTGAACCTCACAAACAAAACACCACAGATTTCTCAGGAACAGCTTCCATGTCACCTACATTTTTAACTTTTCTTTAAACGCATACTTTGACTCCCACTCTCTACTTGCTCTCAGTGATCTGGTCTACAGGGCCAGCCTCATCTTTCAGCCCTTTGAGGGGCATTAAGCCATTCAGAGGTGAGGGAGTTTGAGTTCACATTGGTGTGACAGAGAAGTGACTAGCTCAAGAGAAGTGAGCATACCCAGTGGATAAGACCCTAGCCTAGTATTTAGGAGATACAGGTTCAGTTCTCTGCTCCACCACAGACATGTGACCTTGGGAAAGTCACTTAGTCTAGACTTCAGTTCCCCATGGGGAAAATAGCACTTCCTGACCACACAGGGGTATTATGAGGAGAAATAGATGAAAGATTGCAAGGTACTTATATCATATGGTAATGGGGGCTTATATATACACACACACACACCCTAAAATAAGCAGGTAGTATTTTAAAAGCCACTAGCAGGAGTGTGAAAGGAAGCACAAATTAAAATCTCCACCACAATCCTAGACCCTCACATGTACATTTTAATTTAGCCTCTGCATAAATTGCACCAGCTTAGACATCCTTACTATCTCTACTGGATGTTTTTGATATCTCTTTGAACATATTAACTTACTCTTCCTTAGACTCCCTTTGTACCACACACTCATGTAATTTATAGTGCAGTCACCAATTTGGGTCACCACATAGACAGACCCTATGTGGTAAAATACAGGCTGTGATTCTCTGTCTGGGAGCTAGAAAGTTAAAGAGCTCCAGCATCTGTGTGTATCCAGCATCCCAAATGAAGAATGCCTTTGTATCCACTACACACGACTCCTAGCCCTTCTCTATAAGTGGGACATAACTTATAAACCTTTGCCTATAACCTCAGATTTTGGCATACTGACAGTAGGAGCTCAAGCCATATTTCAGATGCTAATAACATGCCAAGAGCTAATGGTAAAGGGAGGTTTCCTTAGCAACAGTCACCATAGGAAACCCTTTAAGGTTGTTTTTCCTGACTACTGTGATTCTGTTTCCCCACCACCACCATCACCTTTCCCCAGTGATTTATACAGGTGAATGAGACATAAAGTTTTGACATGAACTTACAAAATAAAAGGAGCAGGAACACAGGTGCATTAAGGCTGAATGCAAACCATTATTTCTGAATATCTGGGCATATCTCTGGTGCAAATGATAACTTTATACAAATCAACCTTCATGAACCAAAACAGAGAATGGTTTTACAGACGTGGTGTAAAAAAAATGCCAAGAAGTACCAAGAAGGCTGGTTTCTGGTGATAACCCCTTGATAGGAATGAGCCTGGTTATTGTTATTTATTTATTTGTCACATTATGATAATTAAACAGCTGGTTTATGAATCGTTAAACTAGTGTGTGTTGGTTGATGATACTGTAGGTTTAGCTGAAATTCATGCACTGGTCCACTTTTCATAATAATCTAATAATGAAGCATGAATTATCACAGATTTGAAAGGGTAGCGTGGAAAATGTCATAGTCTTGGTAATGTCTCCAGTCATATTTTATTTTCTCTCTAATTACAGCCAGAAAGCAAGTCCAGCCAATATATCTGCAGTAGAGAGTTGTAATTTGTAGCTGGAGGTATAACAGATTATAGCACAAATCATTAATCAATAGAAATAGGTATTTCTTTTGATCCTAAGCAAAAAATGAATTTGATTTTTTTCAGAGGGAGGCATGGTAATCAAATATCCTCTACCAATATTTAATGCCAAGATTTCCTTTTACCTGTGTACCTGTTATGATTGAATATCACTGAAATAAGCTGTTTTCATGAATAATGTGTTAAGAATCAGCAAACCAGCATTATGGGGTGAAAATGCCAGTTTATGAAGAACCCCTTTCAAAGAGGTGCCACTTCTGGAACAAAAAAAGGGCTTGGCATGAAAAGCATTGACAGCAAGACACTGCTCATTCTGGAGAAGCTGCTTCCCATCATGAAGAGTTATGCCCATCAGAAGAAAAACCTACTAGACTTGGGTGAAAGGTGCACCTGTGGAGCAGAAGGAGCTGGCTTCTCCTTCAAGGATCTATTGATGCCAAGAGCTCTATCCCAGTTCTGCTCCCCTCTTTAGAATATGTACAAAACCTCTCCATTGCAGTAGATTATAATTTATTTTAACTGATGCAATTGATGGCTGGTGGGCTCTACTAGCACTGTCTGTGTCCCCATGGCTATTGCAGTATTTGAGTTTCCTTTACAAACTTTTCTCACTGATGTGTTGATAACCCGCTCCATTCTGAATGGGATTCAGTGCAGTGCTAAATCTGCAGACAAACAGAATTAGGCAATAGCTCGAGGGCCAAAACAGAGCCCCTTGGATGAGGACAGAACATTGTAAGCACAACAGAATTGCCATGGTTTTGTTGGCTCCCCAGAGAGATTCCTCATGGCGGACTTTTGGGATGTGATAGGGAAAGGCCGAGGAGGTTCTTTTACTACCACCACCCCCTCCCCTCCAACTCAGCTGCACTCCAAGCTTTGCAGTTCCCCAACTCAGCAGCTCAGTGTTTGTTGGATACAGCTCTGGATTGAGAATTGCCGTTTCGGGGGCGAATCAGGTCTTTACATGACTGGAGTAGTTACATTCTGTAGAGCGTGTCTTTAACTTTCACCATCAATGCTGACTAAGGTAAGCTGCTTCTTCTGCATAAGTAGACAGTATAACTTTCAAATTAAACCTCTCCCTGACACAGGAGGCTTTACTAAATGACCAGGTCTTTGTTGTTGTTGACAATAGTTTCTTTGAAGCAGACTTATCAAGAGGCACAAGTCGATTCGAGATTCAGTTTTTCAAGTGCCTAGAATTAAGGTCTGAGAGCTTTCAAAGGTCAGTCATGATTATTGACTGCTTCATAACAGTACTAAAAGCCTTTTCATAGCAAAAGCACTTGGGCGCTGAAAAATATTGATTCAGACACCAGAAAATACCACTCTGTAGGGCATGAAGAAAATTGCGTAAAGAAAGGTAAGTTAAGAAACACAGAGGACAATTCATAAATGTTATTTACAGTTGGCTATAAAATAAAAGGATACCTAGATGTTACAAAATTGCTTGCTGCACAAACAACTGCTCCATTATGTTGGTTTTTAAAATATAAATATGTTTTCATTTTTCCTCCATGGGGTTTCCCCTCCTTATCTGTTCCTACTCAAAGAGGCTATTTCTTGATTGGTGGCATCTGTGGTTTTTGTACAGTTCTCTTGGTACCCATTTCTAAACAACCCCCCAGCTTTTATACCACTCCTAGTTCTGAGCACATGCTGGTAGAGATTCAGATAGCATGCCAGCACTTTTTTGTTCAAGCATTTGCTACTGAGAGAGGCTCTCATGTTTCTGTTGTGATGGTGTATTTTCTTTATTTAAAAACTATGCAAATATTATTTAGGTTGAATGGATAATGTTCTGTGCAAGCCTATTGTTCCAAGTCGAAAACGAGCCCCCTAGAGAAGAAAATTGCAGAGAACCATGGCGAATCCATAGACCTCAAATCACGACTGCCCCTCGGATTTCCTATTTGGCTGACATAACTGAGCTCTCTGCTTCAAAAAGGGGGCCATTTAAATGTGGTTTTGGACAGCAGCACTGATAGAGAATGTGCCAAGCTATCCTCCAAGGAGCAAAATGCAGAGTAATTATTGTTAACATGAGATGTGGAAAATGCTTAATCCAAGATTACGAGATTACAATCTCTAATGTTCCTAACATGGATTCAAGTATAGATATGCATCTAAAACCTTTGATGGCATGCAGGGAACAATTTAAAACATGCATTCTTTGACTTATGCCATGATCAGAGTGTGGATAATACGTATGCCTGTGTCACATTGCGTTTTCAGGGGTTTAGCTTGCTGTTTCAAGAACAGTGAGTGAGTTCATACATTCTGTAAAACAAACAAAGCCCCAGGTTGAGAGTCTGGGAAAAAGAAATGCTCCGTAGCATATATATTTTCCTACAATGTTTATTCTGAGAGACAGATGATTCCTTACTCCAGAGGGAAGGAAAATATAGGAAAATCCACTGAAACAGGCTGAAATCTACCAGGCTAGAAGTTTATCCTAAATGCCATTTTTGCCACCACTTTGTGACCGGGTAGAAGCCACCTGAATTACATGTGTCTGGGACTCTCTGGGCAAGGCTAAGGGAAGAAGAGAAGGTGTAATTCAGGGGAGACATTTTATGTAGCAGTATCCCTTGGAAAAGCCAAAGGAAATAGCATTAATTCCCATGCATTCCCACTCTGTACTGGCTCCTTCGTACCACCCTGAATAGGTTTGACAGCACAAAGATGCATTGGCAGTATTCCTCTATATAGAGTAGTGCTGCCAGCAAGGATATGGTGGTATCAGCATGGAAGAGCTGATCCTCACATAAATCTTCCAGCTGTCATTTTCCCCTCCCCATACAGAATTACCTTGGGAGGGGAGCAGGTAGAAGTGAAGGGATATATTTTCAGGCAGGTGCCATAACAGATAACCAAGAGGAACAACAGAAGTTCGATGGATGAAGCTTATCACGTCAGGGGACAGAATGGATAACCAGAAGGTGCAGCGAGAGGATACAGAGTAATGCTTCAGATGTCCAGGGAAGAACATCAAGAGGACATTGGAATCCTGCAGGCAAATTGAAATGGTCACTTTCTGAAAGGGATCTGCATGCTAGCACCATGTAATCCTCGCGTATTTGTATGTCAAGCCTCAATATGAGTCCAAAATGGCAACCATGGACCCAATCTGGAGACATGCATTCACCCACAACCCTCATGGAATCAAGGGAATGGAAGGAGCTTGGCCCTTCTCAAAACGAGGCCTCATGTGAATAAGATCTTTGAACAAAACAAAACAAAACAACCCACTGTATTTAACATTCATGTGAGAAGCTGGACTGACAGCTCCTGCAACTGGAATCCTCTGCATATCCACGGAACAGGGACAGCATGGGCAGCAATGAAGACATTGGCAGTGGAGTGCTGCTACCCTACCAAAATGCCGCATTCTTGAACTCAAAGGAATGCCTTGATGAGTAAGGTGGGTGGTTCAGCCTTTGTACCCATCTAAGTCTCTTTTTGTTAACACAATCAACAAGGATGCCGGTCAGCATCAATACTTGCATTGGGCTCTTTGGTTTGGAACTGGTGCAAGGTGCTATGCACAGGATTTTAGGGAACGATACTTGCTTCCATGACTAGCAACCCAAAACCATATAGGGTTGGGGAGAGATTGTGAGAACTCCAAGTTGGCCCATAACAGCCTCCTGGTATAAGGTCTGATGGTTAGAAACAGCAACTTAATCCACAAGAAAAGAAAAGAAAGCTCAAAGGGAATACATCCATTTTCATTGTGTTTTGGACAAAGTTTTCCATGAACCCATTAATACGTATAAACAATTTGCTTAATCAAGAAGTCAGTTGGCAAATTAGTGTAAATGCAGGAGTGGGACGGCATTAGAGGCATATTGCTGCCGGTATGTAGATCAATGCCTGAAGAATGGATTATCTGGCAGCTGTGTCTTTGATAAGTAATTCTGTAATTCTAGTGTTTCTTCCTCAGCCCCAGTGGTAAACAGCAACAGGAAATGTTATTACAACTCTCGGTATTAAAGGCTTTGTAAACAGTAAGATATGTTAAAAAATTAAATGCAAAGTTTGCCGAGGTTTACTCTGCAGCTTGTAGGACACCTTATCCCTCACTGAATTCTTTTTTTAATGAAAGACAATATCAGTATGACAGAACTCAAAATAGGAGCTCTTCCATATTGTGCTTGGCTTGCTTCATGTAATGATGATACTTGCTTGTCAACAGACTGTACTGTGTTATGAGAACCTAAAACAATGACCTACTATTCACTGGACCCTTTATTAAGGTTCAGAAATGGAGCTAATGCATGTGGGGGGAAAAGTGCATGGATATTCATTTGAATTCACAAGTGAATTTCAGTTCAGCTGTGTTCATGGCCCATTCGTGTCTGCTTTCCACAAACATTTGTGAGCTAATCTGAGGGGCCTGATCCTGAGAAGTGCAGAGCCCCTGCTTAGAAATGATGAGCATCCTTAACCCTCCCTGGAGTCAATGGAAGTTGGTGGCAGTCAGCTCCCCTGCAGGAGATGCTGGTCATGTCTCAAAGAGCAGGCCCAAAAGAATTTAACTGAAAGAAAAATTCAAAATTTATACTTCATTTTAAAATTTGCAGTCCACTCTGTGCTGTTACATATAGTGATTCCACTTTTAAAAATGCTACGGCTTTGACTGATTGCTAGGTCTATTGGTATTCCCCATTTTCAATAAAAGGAATCTTTATCAGATCATTCAAAATGGAATGCAATCACTGCAATTAATTCAGGGAAGTTCTCTGGCCTGTGTTACAGAGGAGGTCAGGCTAGATGTTCACAACAGTCCCTTCTGGCTTTATAATCTATGAAAGTCATCTCGCTGTTGTTTCTCATCTCTAATTAGGTGACATTCATAGCAAACCAACATGCATGAACCACGGCATAAACTGAGAACTGCAGATATGCCAAGTGAATATGCAATTCTTAATTTGCACTTCCTTATAAAATACATATCAGTTACAACATCAATTTTAGAATGAATTTTGTATCAGAACGTTCAAAATTCACAGTCCAAATTCTGCAGGTCAAGAATTACTTGCCAAAGAAATTCATGATAATTTTGAATAAGGAATAAAGTCAAAAATTTCACACTCTGTCCATGAATAATTTACAAACAGACCCTCTCTCCCCCCAGAATATAAATCCTTCCAATACATGCTTTGTTCATAGATTCATAGATTCATAGATTCTAGGACTGGAAGGGACCTCGAGAGGTCATCGAGTCCAGTCCCCTGCCCGCAGGACCAAATACTGTCTAGACCATCCCTGATAGACATTTATCTAACCTACTCTTAAATATCTCCACAACCTCCCTAGGCAATTTATTCCAGTGTTTAACCACCCTGACAGTTAGGAACTTTTTCCTAATGTCCAACCTAGACCTCCCTTGCTGCAGTTTAAGCCCATTGCTTCTTGTTCTATCCTCAGAGGCTAAGGTGAACAAGTTTTCTCCCTCCTCCTTATGACACCCTTTTAGATACCTGAAAACTGCTATCATGTCCCTTCTCAGTCTTCTCTTTTCCAAACTAAACAAACCCAATTCTTTCAGCCTTCCTTCATAGGTCATGTTCTCAAGACCTTTAATCATTCTTGTTGCTCTTCTCTGGACCCTTTCCAATTTCTCCACATCTTTCTTGAAATGCGGTGCCCAGAACTGGACACAATACTCCAGCTGAGGCCTAACCAGAGCAGAGTAGAGCGGAAGAATGACTTCTCGTGTCTTGCTCACAACACACCTGTTAATACATCCCAGAATCATGTTTGCTTTTTTTGCAACAGCATCACACTGTTGACTCATATTTAGCTTGTGGTCCACTATAACCCCTAGATCCCTTTCTGCCGTACTCCTTCCTAGACAGTCTCTTCCCATTCTGTATGTGTGAAACTGATTTTTTCTTCCTAAGTGGAGCACTTTGCATTTGTCTTTGTTAAACTTCATCCTGTTTAACTCAGACCATTTCTCCAATTTGTCCAGATCATTTTGAATTATGACCCTGTCCTCCAAAGCAGTTGCGATCCCTCCCAGTTTGGTATCATCCGCAAACTTAATAAGCGTACTTTCTATGCCAATATCTAAGTCGTTAATGAAGATATTGAACAGAGCCGGTCCCAAAACAGACCCCTGCGGAACCCCACTCGTTATGCCTTTCCAGCAGGATTGGGAACCATTAATAACAACTCTCTGAGTACGGTTATCCAGCCAGTTATGCACCCACCTTATAGTAGCCCCAGCTAAATTGTATTTGCCTAGTTTGTCGATAAGAATTGTTGTGAACTAATAACTCAGCGCTGTTCAAGGAAAAGCTCCAGAAATTCCTGAAATATCTAAAAAGTTGCACACGGACAAGCTGGCAAGTGCTTTATGTCAGCAAAGATGCATTTTGTATTCCTGTGTACTTGTTAGAACTCGATTGCTCATTTGATTGCCTGCATGCAGTCGTGTGTGAAAAGGACATAGGAAGTCAATGGAAGTTAAGTATTTTAGGAAAGATACTGGCCATTCATGCTGGAATCATGATATCTGCACTTAGAGTTGCTGTGCTTTATCCAGGTTTTATTTTTCAAGGGAAGATAATCTATCAAATGCTTAGACATTGAGATCCTGATTTTCAGTCGTGTCTCAGCCTAGCCTGTGAGTGAACAAAATGTGTCCAAAATACTCTACAGGGACTAGTGGAAGATAAGGTCTGTTTTACTTTCAAAAAGCAGATGATTCTTCCTATTTAAATATTGCATAATCACTTTAGTCTGTCATCCAGATGCAACCCAATCACACACACACCTAAAAAAAACCAATCTTACTCTGAGTCAGCATTTGAGCAAGTTCATGAAAAGACACACCTGAGAAAGATGCTGAGAATAAGAGCGAAAACTTGGCCCCATTGAAATCCGGAGCAAAACTCCCATTGACTTTAATGAGGCCTGGATTTCACCCACAGTAAACAGTGAAGCAGCAACAGTGGCTGCATCTAAATAGGTTTCTTCCCATTGATGAAGATGGGAAAGCTTTCATAGCTTTCCCTCAGGTGGTGTATGTAGATAGCTCAGGGACGGCTGACTTCTGCAAAATTTGTGTTTACATGGCAGATTGAATGTGTTCCTTTAAAAGTAAAATAATATTTGCATGTTAATATTTGTCATGCATTTATTAGAAGAAGCTTAATCATTTGGAGCTTGCTTTTGAAAATGAGCCATTCTGCTCTTGGTTTCCATGCTGTTGTACTGAGCATATGTTTTCTGCTAGAGTAGACAGGTGGTACTGTTCTTTATTGAAAATAATTAACATAAGGGTCAAAATGGTTGAATGTTTCCTTTTCCTTTTCCAGTTGTGAAAGGCAATTAATTAAAAATAATAGGCAAGTGCTTGCTTTTTGTATTTTATATATATTTTTAAAACCAGGGGTTTACTGGAATTGTGCAGGACTACTCATGGATCACTTAGAAGATGAATCCATAGAATACATACAATTTGGAGAGCTTTTTGCATCTGATATGGAACACACACAATGCTTTTAACTTGGGATCATCTCTACAACCTTCACAGTTAGGTTAAGTAACATGGAAAGACCTGCCCCATTTTAAGAGCTATGAGCCTAAAATCTCAATTGGTCAACTTGTATATTGGGAGAAATACTCTTTACCTGGCCCTTTATGGATTCAGATAAGCGGGGTTATAATCCTACCTGCTGTGCATATCTTCCAGCAAATAGGGGGAACAGAAGTAAATATTTTCTTTAATCCATAAATACATAAGGCCTAAGGAGGGGATTTTCAGTCGGGGTCCTAAATTCCTCAGGCACTTTGGAAAAATCTTCCCCTAAATTTTCAAAAGCAACTAGTGGTTTGGGACACCTCTTCCTTTGAGTGACCAATTTGAGACACCTTAAAGGGGCCTGATTCTCAGAAAGAGCTGAGCACCCATCCTCTGAAAATCATGACCTTTTAAGGTGTCTCAAGGTGAGCACCCAAAGATAGAGGCACATAAAATCACTAGTTGCTTTTGAAAATGTAGGCACCTAACTTGCTTATGTGTTTTGAAATTCCCCCCTAAGCACCTACATACCTCGACAAATTTGGCCTTTAGTGCTGATGTTTAAAAGATGCTTGCATGGACCGAAGAAATTAGCTATTGCATGAAAATCATTTTCCAAATAAAGACAATTATGACTACTGAAAGCTAAATTTATTCTCTCCAAGTCTCATTGTACCTCCTTTCTGCTAAAATAAAACTTTCCTTCCTGCAGTCAACCAGGAAACTCCCCAAAAGCCAAAAGGAATTATAAAAACAACGAGGAGTTCAGGCTTATGCCCAAATAAATCTGTTAGTCTTTAAGGTGCCCCCGGACTCCTCGTTGTTTTTGTGGATACAGACTAACACGGTTACCCCTCTGATAAAAGGAAATATAATTTTTCTGAGTGCTATGATAAGGAAACAAACAAACCAGTTGTGATAATGAGTAATAAGGAAAGCAGTAAAAGAACATTACAGCTTGAGTTTGTATTTACAAGGATTTTTATACTCTTTGGTTTACAAAAACTTTAACGACAAAGCAGAAAGTAACTAAAATGCCCAGTTAATTATAGATTATCTTGTAATCGGAAACACTTCGAGATAATTTGCAGGCAGAATTGAAACAGTATTTTAAGTATACTCATGACTTTTAGCGCAGACAGAAGTGAGATTAATCAAATGAATGAACACCAAAATTACTCAAAATTATTTGCTTCGAAAAACATGAAAAACCTATACTGCCAAATACCGAGAAGTCAATAACGTGAAATTGATCAGATGGCTAAACTTTTACATTTTAAAAGCATCCTGACTGGGATGATGATTATTATTTTAAACACTGTGATCATTTATATTTTGGACAGCGTGAAGCAAGATTTAGGCTGATACCGTCATAAAATAAATTGTTAAGGGTGTCAGAAACTAAACATCAGTATAATGTACAACATGATACCGATATTAAAGCAGTCACTAAAACAATTAATTATTTCCATGCCCCTGTAGTTTTTCAACTGACTTCTTAAAAAATGTGTTATTAGTGCCACCGTTCTTAAGATTTATTTCCCATTATAAAGTCCAATTTTAGGGTTTTATTTCAAGCTATTTTAAACTCAGCATATAAACTGTCAATCTAGAAAGCAGTTTTATTAAATTATAAAAATGACTTAAATTGTTCAATAATTTTGACTTACAAAGGCTTCAAAAATAATGCCATTTTTATCCAATTACAGAGTTTTTTTCTTGCTAAACCTGGAATCTTAATTATTTAATAAAAACATGTACTTTTTAAAAATAAAAATTATCTTGCGGTTATTAAAGGAGATTAAACCCAGGGTTATTGACCTCATTTAAATTACTGGTATTTAGTTTTGGCTACTAAGAGCCATAGGCTACTGTCAACAAGCCAAATCCTGAAGTCCTTGCTCAGTTTTAACTCACTGTGGAACTTCAACTGATTTCAGTGGATCTGGTGCACATAGTTCTGAGGGCACTAGCTGGGTCATACTCAAGGGACTCAGACATAGCTCTATGTCTAAGGCTTGCCAAGAGACACCCTTCCTCCTGCCCTCACTGGAGGTATAGGGGGCATTAATTATTTTATCATCAAATCAGGGAGTCTGTGCTAGAGAGCCATGCTCCCACCCAATTGCCCACTCCCTATTCCTTGCTCTCACATGGCTTGTGACCCTCTGGAGCACCCTTCTGGGGGTCTGGGAAGACTGCCATGCTGGCAAAAGAGCCCCATTCTGGAAGGGAGGGCTGAGGTTCATAGGTCAACCGTCCAACACGTGCACAGATTTGGGGAGCATGCTTTGCCCCTTTGCCACCACCATAAAAAGCCTGTGCTCGTTCACAATGCTCACCAGTAGGCTGAGTATGTCAGCGCTGACACATGTACACAGTAGTCCCATAGCTGAGTATGTCTGTGTATGAGGCATAAAGCAAAACCAAGCCATCCCTGGGAGTAACACATATGCCATTCTTAGAACCAAGAGAGAACGAGATCCCCCTTCCCATTTGGAATCCGGAGTTCTACGGGTGGAGAGCAATTTGTTGCACTAGAGTATTATGGATATAGGCTTGATTGTGGATTCAGTCAGAGTTGTGACTGCTCAACAGTTCAGGATCCAGCCTTACATAAACTGAAGTTGTTTTCAGCCACCCCCTTGCCGAGGAAATCATGTGGCTTGAAGTGTCTTTTTCTGCAGGATATTCTTCAGTGAATTAATCGGCTGCACAAATTAATGAGATGAAAGGGGATAAAAAGAGATCCTGATAAAATTGGTTTCACCATTTATTTATTTTATTTATTATTTTTGACAAAAAATGAACATCTATCTTCTGTTGGGAAAGTTTTATTCCCTGCATTGCAATTTCAGTATAAATAATGAATGAACACAATCAAAAATACAAACATCTTGTAGGCCTCATGTGACAAAGTTGGTCCAAAGCCAGATTTTTCATTAGGTGGTAAGATTATGATTACATTTCAAAAGGAAAAAGCTTTCTATCATATTAAAATACCCTGCAAGATATTCAATACCAGAGCATCTAACACTAATGCATAACCGTTCTTTTGAGCATACACTGTTATAATGTGGTCATGCTAATAAGCTTCTCAAGTGGAATTCTTATTAGCCACTTAGTACTGTACTTGCAAAATGTCTGATTCATTGTTTTCCAATACCACGGTTGTCTGCAGGTCCCAAGGAGTTTAAAACTGCTAATACATTATGATTTAAGTAGGAATGTGCCAGCCCTGGACTCTTTGTGCTTATCTCCGCATTGAAAGCCACCAGGAAATATTACTGGTGCAGTAGACTAAAATGTTTCAGGACAAATATTTATTTCCTTGAGTGAGCCATGAACATTCTAACGGGTCAGGGGAGCTGTTCCCTTTGAGATGTCTCCCCCAAGATGGCTTCATTTGCTCTCTCTTGCCCGTTGACCTCATTTAGTTACAACATTTTGCTGGATGGATTCAAATATGTGATGTGACAACTAGGGATGGGCAAAAAAATAGCTTGCACAATATGGCCCACAGTTCAATTTTAGGAACAATAAAGGGGATGCTGCATCAGCATTTGACATGTGAAAAGATATATATGTTGGCTCCACAGGCAGCTGACGTCTCCAGGGAAAAGGCTGACCCAATAAGGAAGGCCCAAAGAAAGGAAATAAAAGCTGCCTGTAAATTTCAGAGCTTCCAGAAGGGAGAATTCTTTGATTTGAAGCCCCCTGCCTCCCACATTCCACAACTGGGTAATCTGTGTCCATCTGTTATGTGCCCGGTGGGAGTCATAGGCGCCGACTCCGTGGGTGCTCCGGGGCTGGAGCACCCACAGGGAAAAATTGGTGGGTGTTCAGCACCCACGGCAGCTCCCCTGAGTGCGTCGTGTGCCCGCTTTCCCCCCTAGCTCCCAGCGCTTGTGCCACAAAACAGCTGTTTTGCGCGGCAAGCGCTGGGAGGGAGGAGGAAGGAGGAGGAATGCGGCGCGCTTGGGGAAGAGGCAGGGCCGGGATGGGGATTTGGGGAAGGAATCCAATAGGGGCAGGGAGGGGGCGGAGTTGGGGCGGGGACTTTGGGGAAGGGGTTGGAATGGGGGCACAACAGGGGTGGGGGAAAGGGTGGAATTGGGCCGGGATCAGGGCCAGGGGGGCATGAGCACACACTGGTGCCGGGGAAAGTTGGCGCCTATGGTGAGAGTGATGCTTGGCTGCTACAAAGTGGGGATGAATGGGCTTTTAGTTTGAACCCCAACTTAAAATAACATGGCCCCAAACCTCTTTGCCCATTGGGAGATATGCTAAATAAATAAATAAACCAATAGCAGGGCATGCTCCCATCAAGGAACTGAAATCCTTCTCCCAGTATTTGCCAAAGACAAATAGTCTACATCGTGGGATGATGACCAGCAGAGATATGAAGATAAAATGAAGCAGAGATATGAGAGGCCAAAAAAAGAAGGTTGAGAGTCCAATTATGTCGTTTAATTCAAAAACAGAATAGATAATTGTGAAAAATTATGGCAGAGAACTCTTTTTATACATTCATAGATTTTAAGGCTGAAAGGGACCATTCGATCATTTCTGAATTCCTGTATATCACAGACAATAGAATTTCACCCAGTTGCCCCTGTTCTGAGCCCAATAACTTGTGTTTGCCTAAAGCATAGCTTCCAGAAAGGCACCCAGTCTTGATATGAAGCCTTCAAGAGATGGAGAATCCATCACTTCCCTTGGTAATTTGTTCCAGAGGTTCATAGCCCTGACTGTTACAAACATGTGCCTTATGTGCCATGGTTCTTGTCATGACTTTCTGCCTCATTTCACTGCAGAGTTTAGTTACAGGGCTGCGTTCAAATGTAAGCACTGGCAAGCTCATATTTCTAGTAAACCCAATACAAACATGCTTATTAGGCCAGAAATGCTAGGTTTGCATTTTCTGGATCATTGTCAAAACTCACAAGCAAAGGGATAGCACGGCAAGCTTTTGGATAAGATCACATCTGTTAGTCCATATGAAGATGTGGCAAATGTTCCTTTTAATCTATACATTAAAGTGAAATACACCCTGTTGGGACGGTGCCAAATTATTATGAATTACTGCGGCTGATATGAATGAAATGTGGTAAGTATGAGTTTGGTATGGCTTGGTACGTCTGAATTTGCTAGAGGATTCTGGGAGCAGGATTCTCTTAGCATTAGCTAGACGATGTGGATATTTACTGGAAGTGCTGAAATGGCTCGATTTGCATGTATGTTTCATCATCAAACTCTGGAATATATCAGCCGGGGGGCCAGCTCTCAAAATAAAGAAAACGTAGAAACATGCAATCAGTGAGCTTGATACAGGCTGATCCGGGTCAAAATGACCCCTCTGGATGGAACCATGCAAAGAGCTCCAGTGAATGATTGATGAGAGGGTAAACATTGAGCTTTGGTCTGTGTCTGTTTTGCAACCCCCGTTCTAAAATATTAATTAGAAAAAAACAAATAAAATGACCCCATGGCATATTTTTGGGACATGTGACTCCTTTCTGAACAAAAGGTATAAATGCTAAGCAAAGTAAATTAGTTAGTTAGTTCCCCAATTAACATCTGAAGAGGTCCGTGAAGCTGTGAGACAGAAGGCCTCGGGGTAACCAGGACTCTGCTATGAGGGACTTTTGTAGGACATTTGAACCAGAAGGCCTCAGGGTAACCAAGACCCTGCTTCAGGGGACATTTGCTAGACCAAGTACTTGAGAGGGGAAAAGAAGAGAAGAAAAGAAGTCTCCCTCTAGAACTGGTAGCTATACCTGCTTTGTTTGCTATACCTTACTGTGTAAGGCCAACGTAGTTACTGAGGGTTTATGTTTGGGGAATTGAGGCTTATTAAGGAGATGTGTATTATGTAACATTTACTGCTTGTGTGATTTTTTCTCAAATAAATTACTATGCATTAAGCATATTGTTTTCCAAATTTTCACTGGTCCCGGTAACAGTCCGCCCAGCTGTGGGCCATTGAAGATCCGTTTCAACACACCCCAGTACAGAGGGCTGGTGCTAGGTCTTCCATATCAGTTAGCCCCACACAGGGGCTCTCAAGGGGGAAGCCAGCCAGTGGCAGTACAACACTTGCCAGCTGCCATCCTACACAGTTCAAAAATGACCCACGTGCTAGGCCAAAATGAAAGTGCACAGGACAGGGCCACCTTCGCATGGATCCAGTGGACCTACTAGCTGAACATCTGGTTCAGGGATTCAGTTGCTATTCCAACCCATTGGCAGCTGGAAACGGGGGAGTGGGACTGGGTGGAAGCCCCGAACACTAGGCCTATATTGGGGGAATTGGATGTCTCCTCCTAGCAACCCTGCACTACCCGCTGTATAGAACCAGAAACTCCAGCTTTTTCACGCTGTGAAAATTCTTATCCGATTTCAGGCCAAGCACTAACTCCCTTACACGGAGACCAATTCCACTTTGTGCCATGGTGCCACCCTGCACTGCCCATCTCCTTTGAGAACCCTGACTAGACGGCATAGGCTGACAGCTTTGCAGTGAAAAGATGCCTGTTTCTCTCAAATGTGAATGAGTCTTTTTTCCTTCTTCTTCCCAATAATCTCGCCTCTGTTTTCAGGAGTTTCAGGTTTCAGTTGCAAATAAAAAAAACCTCAGGAAAAAAAATTAAACACTTATTCAAACACCTCACACAAAATGTGCTCTTTGGCCCAAGGGTATTGCAAATCAATACATTGCGTCTGTACTGAATATCAAGCATTCCCTGCAGGCTGATGCAACGTAAAGTTGTAAGGAGCTAGCGAGGGCTGTTTTGTCACCATTTGTTAGGTTGATTGTATATTTATTCCTCCAAGCCGGATTCTGCTTAATGTTCTGTGCTTTGAAAAGGGCCTGGCAGCTGGTGTAAATGACTTATAGACCCATTTGCCACCAAATCAAAGCTCGGAGCCAGATCAAAGGCAGATTTTAAAAAATCATTTTTTCTGTCAGACTGGATGGCTTCTTCCCTGCCCTGTAAATAAAATTGATATTATTTCATCCAACTCCTATTTTCTCCTGATCAAAATATGATTATGTCTAATGCAAGCCTGTCCAGTGCACTGAAGCTGTATGAGATATGAAAGCTTATTGATGTGTTCAATTACTGGATGCTGCTCTATTGTCTGCTCACCAGAGAAGCTCAGTTATCAGTTGTTTAGAGCTCTGCATTTCTGCCTAACAAAGTCATAACTCCCGCAATTACCTGCCTGATGGATGGAAAACAGAAATATCTCATGAGTCCAATGCTGTTATCAGCTCTTCTCCATCTCAGAAATTGCTTCATATTAATGAGATTAGGGTGATGAGAAAAGTTACACGAGATTTGTTATTATATTTTTTTGTACTATGCTTTGGACGTAGGCCTGTTTTTCTTGATCTGCATAAAGATTTTTCTAGGATCAACATTCTTCTGAGATAAGGATTGTGTGTGCAAATATACAATGAAACGTAGGAGAACCATTCTCATGGTCCTAAAGGCTGCCATAACCAATCTATTTACCTTTCTTTCATGTGCATTTCTAACACACCCAACAATGAAGCAGTTATTTAGGAATAGTCCATATGTATCCTGTTTTTAAAATATACTTTAGAATTATACCTAATTCTGTTGAAAAAAAGACTTGGTTTAAGCTCTTAAGTAAGAGATCTGAGCATCAAATCTGCCAATGTCAATAGTATTTATAAATATCTTGAGTGTCAGTGACTTTTTCTGTAACTCCCCAGTGACAATGACAATCCAGATGCGATAATGATGCAGAGTAATGAACTGCTATAGACAGAGCTATGTACTCCAATTGACAGTGCACTCAACTATATTCCCTTCCCAGGATTTCTAGGTGAAAGTTTTCTGACAGTCAGTCTCCCATTTTTTCTTGCTCCCTGAAAAGAATTGACATCCCATCTGATAAATTCTGTCACTGCATTTCGCTTCAGTGAAACAGGTAGCAAGTACTGCTAGCCGGATAGGGAAACAGCTTGGGTAACTGACCCCACCACTGAGTGGCAACTGGTGGCAAATGTTGACATTTTAATGGTGACCTGACTAAACCGCACAACGATGGAGAGGCTGCGTTAAGGGCTGGTGCCATTTTTAGTATATGTATTTTAAAAATATTAATGAAGGCTTGTGACCTAATGAGCAGTTCACCGTGACCTTTGCTACATAAAGTGAGTTTCAATTTTACATGGCCAAATTAGCATGGTACTAAAACGGCTGAAGAGGCATCTATTTTTCTGCAGGCCCTAAAATTCTTGTTAGGACTTAGGCTGTTAGTCACTGATGTGAACAAGCAAAATATTTAACGAACCAAAAGATTACATTTCCTCTTCCTAACCGTTGAAAATAGGTAATCTCAGTTTGGTTCAATGAATGGTATACTTTGAAGCTGAGACTCCTTGGGCCTGCTGGGAATACTTAGATCATATAGCAAGTTTTTTGGCACCATTTGCTGTGTCTCACATGCATTTGGTGACGTTTAATTCATCATGCTTGACTCCCAGGTGGCAGAATTATGGAACTCTGCAGAAATCAGCGTGCAGCCTTGGGTCCCCCCCCTTCCCATCTCCCGCCTGCTTCTCTGGATTTCTGACTGGCCACCTTTTCAGCAGAAAGGGTTAAAGTGTCAGTGTCATGCAGATGATTTTTAGCTGTATTTCTTGGGCTCCTCATCCCTCCAGAGCAGTCTGACTGCTGTCAGCCACCCTTATTATAGTGGATGACAGGAGTCATTTTGTTCAGAGATGGCACAACTTATTTTATAAAATTTAGTATGGCTAAAGCTGGATTTATTATCGGGGAGTTCAAGATGGGCATACATATACTGGGTACAATTCTGCATTCCTTGTAGACACTGAATTTGTTTATATTAATGCAACACCTCTGCCAAAGCACATTTTATAGTAACTCTTTGGTGGGAGTCTAGGCTGGAGTAGGAGTGCAGGATCAACCCAGCACTTGTTTGGATGTTGCAGAGCTTACTGATTTTATGTAAACATTCTGGGTTGTGGGAGGGGTTGCCCAAGACACAGCTACATCTTGGAAAGATGTGTGCAAGGTCCTGCGTTTTATCGGCTGGAGAACAAGGTCAGTTTTTGACAAGTGACCCATGAGTGAGCGTAACAGGCAGAAGACAGAAGGGAAGATCTGAACTGCGTGGATGTGCATTGTCCCGCTCAACCAAGTAGTACATCTGCCCAGGTGTAGATAACCTACAAATGTATTAATACCTGTTTGGAGTCCTTCTGTGCTATGGGACCTTTCTAAGTGGGATGGCCATCGGGGGAAGCCCTATCGGAATAGCTTCATATGAGCCAAGAGAGCTGAAGGAAGAGGCACAGGAGACTAAGTAGTAGACAAGAGCTATGGGATCTCTCCATGGGTGAGTTCTGTGCATCCATGGGATCCCCCAAATTGCCCACCAATTTTGGTGACCCTGCAGGGCACAGGGGCCAAGACTTTCTGCTTCTTCAATAGTGGGAGTCCCAGCTCCTCCCAAGAGAAGAATGGGGTTAAAATTCCACAAGGGGAACCTCACGTCATGAGATTTTCCTCCTTCTTTGCCCCATCTTCCATTGGTTGATCTGATGGAAGATATGGGTCTGGCCATGCTGCAATCAGAGCAGGACCAGGGGAAGGAGGGCTAGTTTGGCCCCTGATGCACGTTAGAGCAGGCTTGAGGTTACACTAACTTGCATTGGATTAACAGACACATAGGGCTATAAAGCTGACCAGGACAGAGCATGCTCTGGCCATGCCCTGGTACTCTGCTCCACCAGGATAGGAGGACATACAAGGGCTCATTATGCTGGTTTTATATCAGGAAATATCCCCATGCCAAGGAATCCCCAGCTACCCTATTAGGAGAGCTTTCCTGTCCCTTTGTGGTACCAAAATGGCACAACGGGACTGTATCAGCACCAAGAATCTGGCTCCTAGACATTGTATTTCAGAGTATTGTGTTTATGCTGCAGAAGCATGCCCAGATAAATTCACAAACAGGGAGATATATTATCTTTGTATTGTATTTGTCACATAAGGAAGTCAAACAACAAAGCAAGCATTTTAAGATCAGCATAATTAAAGCATTGTAGGTAAATCCCTGGATAACAACTTTGAAGCCTTGACTTCTGCATTTTTTAATTTTAATAATGATTAATCTTCCTTGACTTATACTTATTTTCACTTCTCAAAAGATGCTTCCCCTTTTACTCAGGAGCTCGTAACATTACACTTAGGAATTGGGAGTCAAGACTGTTCATCAGTATTTCTTTGGTAAGCACATGCTATCATGTGAAGTGGAACTATTTGTGACATTTTCAAAAGCTAAGAATAATTATACATCATTAAAATTGTTGACTGAAATACTGCCTTGCCATGACATTTCAATCTATGGAACAAAAAAATGCAAATCTCTCCCCCTGGGGGAAAAAACCCCCACCCCCAGACCATTGACATAAGACAGAGGATAAAATATAGGCATCATTGAAGTCAATAGCAAAACTCCCATTGACTTCAATGGCATCATGATTTCACTCATAGACCTTTAACTCTGTCCCAATATTCAACTTCTCTCATGGTCCCTTTTTCAGATGTCAATGGGAGAAGGTGTTTTGAGGAGACAATACTTACTCTTTGACATAAGATTTAGATTAGTGTCTATTGAGCAAAGAACATTTCAGTAGCAATAAATTCATTTTAAAATAAGCTGGTTTAATGCAATTCAGATTGAAGTGCAGCATGGAGAAGGGAAAAATTATGCCAATTGGAAGATAAGAGTAAGAGGCAAAGATCTAACTCAGAGACAAAGAACTAGAACAAATGGAAAAATGTGCATACCTAGGAGGACTAGTATCGAATAATGGAAATTGTGAAGATCACACACACACACACCAACCACAAAGACGGAATAGCTGCTACTGCATTTGGAAAACTCCACAAGATCTGGAAGGCTAAAGACATTTAAATAAAAACAAAAATCAATGGCTATGAGAACTGTCGTGCTGATACTGCTGTAAAAGTTGAATGCTGGAGTATGAGGAAAGCTAATGAACAAAAGATTTTTGACTGCAGAAATGAACTGGCAGAGGGGAGTATTGAGAGGTTCAAGATTTCAGAAAATGAGAAATGAAGACATAAGAAAATAGCTAGGACAAGAAATAATGCTATTTCAGAAGATGCAAGAAAGATGACTTTGAGGGTTTGGACACATGTCAAGAATGGACCCAGAAAGGATACCATACACGGTGGTACATACCAGAGTGCAAGGGACTAGAAATAGAGGAAGACTAAGTATGCGTTGGATAGACACAGTGAAGAATGACAAAGAACAAAAAGGGTTAAAAGTGAATGAAACCATAAAGCTGGTACAAGACAGAAAGTGGTGGACAGACATCATTTGGCCCCATCATCGCTCGAGTTGACGGACAGGAATCAAAGAGACATTTTCATAGAATCATAGGATTGGAAGGGACCCTGAGAGGTCATCTAGTCCAATCCCCTGCCTCATGGCAGGACTAAGTATTATCTAGACCATTCCTGACAGGTGTTTGTCTAACCTGCTCTTAAAAATCTACAATGATGGAGATTCCACAACCTCCCTAGGCAATTTATTGCAGTGCTTAACCACCCTGACAGTTAGGAAGTTTTTCCTAATATCCAACTTAAACCTCCCTTGCTGCAATTTAAGTTCATTGCTTCTTGTTCTATCCTCAGCAGTTAAGAAAAAACAATTTTCTCCCTCCTCCTTGTAACAACCTTTTTACGTACTTGAAAACTGTTATGTCCCCTCTCACTCTTCTCTTCTCCAGACTAAACAAACTGAGTTTTTTCAATCTTCCCTCATAGGTCATGTTTTCTAGATCTTCAACCATTTTTGTCTCTCTTCTCTGGATTCTTTCCAATTTGTTCACAATGTGTCCAGAAATGTGGCACCCAGAACTGGACACAGTATTCCAGTTGAGGCCTAATCAGCACAGAGTAGAGCGGAAGAATTACTTCTTGTGTCTTGCTTACAATACTCCTGCTAATACATCCCAGAATGATGTTTGCTTTTTTTGCAACAGTGTTACACTGTTGACTCATATTTAGCTTGTGATCCACTATGACCCCCAGATCCCTTTCTGCAGAACTCCTTCCTAGGCAGTCATTTCCCATTTTGTTTGTGTGCAACTGTTTGTTTCTTCCTAAGTGGAGTACTTTGCATTTGTCCTTATTGAATTTCAGCCTATTTACTTCAGACTATTTCTCCAGTTTGTCCAGATCATTTTGAATTTTAATCCTATCCTCCAAAGCACTTGCAACCCCTCCCAGCTTGGTATCGTCCACAAACTTTATAAGTGTACTCTCTATGCCATTATCTAAATTGATGAAGATATTGAACAGAACTGGACCCAGAACTAATCCCTGAGGAACCGCACTCATTACGTCCTTCCAGCATGACTGTGAACCACTGATAACTACTTTCTGGGAATGGTTTTCCAACCAGTTTTGTATCCACCTTAAAGTAGCTGCATCTAGGTTGCATTTCCCTAGTTTGTTTATGAGAAGGTCATGCGAGATGGTATCAAAAGCTTTACTAAAGTCAAGATATACCACATCTACCGCTCCCCCCTCCCCCCCATCCACAAGGCTTGTTATCCCATCAAAGAAAGCTATCAGGTTGGTTTGACGCAATTTGTTCTTGAAAAATCCATGCTGACTGTTACTTATCACCTTATTATCTTCTAGATGTTTGCAAATTCATTGCTTAATTATTTGCTCCATTAGCTTTCCAGGTTCAGAAGTTAAGATGACTGTTCTATAATTCCCCAGGTTGTCCTTATTTTCCTTTTTATAAAGTACTATATTTTATAGGCACTATATTTTCCCTTTTCCAGTCTTCTGGGATCTCTCCCATCTTCCAAGACTTTTCAAAGATAATCGCTAATGGCTCAGATATCTCCTCAGTCAGCTCCTTGAGTATTCTAGGATGCATTTCATCAGGCCCTGGTGACTGGAAGACATCTAATTTCTCCAAGTAATTTTTAACTTGTTCTTTCCCTATTTTAGCCTCTTCTAATCCTGCCTCATTTTCACTGGAATTCACTATGTTAGACGTCCAATCACCACCAACCTTCTTGGTGAAAACCAAAACAAAGAAGTCATTAAGCCCCTCTGCAATTTCCACATTTTCTGTTATAATTCCCCCCCCCATCATTGAGTAATGGTCCTACCCTATCTTTGGTCTTCCTCTTGCTTCTAATGTATTTGTAGAATGTTTTCTTGTTACCCTTTATGTCTCTAGCTAGTTTGATCTCATTTTGTGCCTTGGCATTTCTAATTTTGTCCCTACATACTTATGTTACTTGTTTATATTCATCCTTTGTAATTTGACCTAGTTTCCACTTTTTGTGAGACTTTTCTTTGACTTTTAGATCATTGAAGATCTCCTGGTTAAGCCAGGGTGGTCTCTTCCCATACTTCCTATCTTTCCTTTTCAGCGGGACAGTTTGTTCTTGTGCCCTTAATAATGCCTCTTTGAAAAACTGTCAACTGTCTTCAATTGTTTTCCCCTTAGATTTGCTTTTCATGGAATCTTACTCCCAACTCCATGAGTTTGCTAAAGTCTGCCTTCTTGAAATCCATTGCCTTTATTTTGCTGTGCTCCCTCCTACCATTCCTTAGAATCATGAACTCTATCATTTCATGATCACTTTCACCCAAGCTGCCTTCCACTTTCAAATTCTCAGCCAGTTTCTCCCTATTAGTCAAAATCAAATCTAGAACAGCCTCTCCCCTAGTAGCTTTCTCCACCTTCTGAAATAAAAATTTGTCTCCAATACATTCCAAGAACTTGTTGGATAATCTGTGCCCTGCTGTGTTATTTTCCCAACAGATGTCTGAGTAATTGAAGTCCTCCATCACCACCAAGTCCTGTGCTTTGGATGATTTTGTTAGTTGTTTAAAAAAAGCCTCATCAACCTCTTCTTCCTGGTTAGGTTGTCTGTATTTGACCTCTATCATGACATCACATGTTTTTTACCCCGTTTATCCTTACCAAGAGACTTTCAACAAGTCTGTCTTCTATTTCCATCTCAACCTCAGTCCAAGTGTATACATTTTAATATATAAGGCAACACCTCCTCCTTTTTTTCGCTGTCTGTCCTTCCTGAGCAAGCTGTACCCTTCTATACCAATATTCCAGTCATGCGTATTATCCCACCAGATCTCTGTGATGCCAACTATGTCCTAGTTGTGTTTATTTACTAGAATTTCGAGTTCTTCCTGCTTATTCCTCATACTTCTCGCATTAGTATACAGACATCTAAGATACTGATTTGGTTCCCCCACCCAGTTCTGTCTTGTCTCTCCTTTATCCCTGCTATAACAGCCCATGCTACCCCCAAATTCTGAACCTCCTTCCAGGTCTCCACATTCTTGATTCACCTGTGGGCTTTGGTCACCTGCCCACTTCAAACCTAGTTTAAAGCCCTCCTCACGAGGTTAGCCAGTCTGTATCCAAATATGCTCATCTCCTTCCTTGATAGGTGGACCCATCTCTGCTTAGCAGTCCTTCTTCCTGGAACAGCATCCCGTGGTCAAGGAAGCCGAAGCCCTCCTGGTGACACCATCTTCTCAGCCAGACATTCACCTCCAGGATGTATCTGTCTGTGCCTGGGCCCCTACCCTTGACTGGAAGGATCGAAGAGAACACCACCTGTGTTCCCAACTCCTTCACCCTTACTCCCAGAGCCCTGTAGTCATTTCTGATCTGCTGAGGGTCATACCTTGCAGAATCATTAGTGCCCATGTGGATGAGTAGCATGGGGTAGTAGTCAGAGGGCCGGATGATCCTTGACAATCCCTCCATAACATCTCGGATATGGGCCCCTTGCAGGCAGCATACCTCCCAGGATGCCATGTCAGGGCTACAGATGGGTGCCTCCGTCCCCCTCAGGAGAGAGTCACTGACCACCACTACCCTACGTTTCCCTTCTGGAAGTGGTGGCTGCAATCCTCCCAGCCTTGGGGGTACATGGCGTCTCCTCCTCCACCTTTGGGGGTGATTCCTCATCGCTCAGGGAAGCATATCAGTTTTCCATCACCATGGTGGGTGGGTTGGGAGTGGAGGTGGAGCACTGCCTGCTGCCAGAAGTAACCCGCTGCCAGTATCCTCCCTGTGACAGAGCCATATCCTCCTCCCCAGTGGTGTGATAGCAATGCTTTGTAGCTGGATAGCTTCCTCAGCCTTGGATGTCTCCATATGAATACTCTCGAGGAATTCCTTGTGGGCACGGATGCGCCTCAGCCTAGCCACCTCCTCCTGTAGCTCTCCCACTTACTTCCTGAGATATTCTACCAGCAGGCACCTTTCACACTGCATAGTCCCCCCAGCCTGGCTTTCTGTGAGTGGGAAATGCAGGTCACAGTCTCTGCAAAAATCCACACCAGGATCTGGGTAGAGGCATCTATGGTTAGGTGGCCTGTCTGGATACAGGCGCAAGTGGAGGAGACAGGAGCAGTATTGGCAAAGGCGATGCGCCCCTTCCTAACCATAGCAATTATATTACAACTCCCTCTCAAACTCCCATGTTTAACTCAACTCCCCTGTTTGCAGTCCCTTGGTCACTTAGCCTCTGGCTTTTAAGGCCTTCTGTCCTAGGTCAGCCCTACCCCCTCGTTAATCACACATGGATAGAGTGATCGCAAGGCTGATTGAGGCTGATCAAAGATGATCAAGGATGATCCTGGGAACAAAGGCTCAAACAGTCCCCAGACAATCCCACACAATCCCAACTGACCCAGTAACTGAAATAACCTGTGTTAAAGGAGTGGCAATCAACCTTTCCAGACTACTGTACCCCTTTCAGGAGTCTGATTTTTCTTCCATACCCCCAAGTTTCACCTTACTTAAAAACTATTTGCTTACAAAATCAGACATAAAAATTCAAAAGTACCACAGCCACACTATTACTGAAAAATTGCTTACTTTCTTATTGTTACCAAATAATTATGACATGAATCAATTGGACTATAAATATTGTACTTACACTTCAGTGTATAGTATATAGAGCAATATAAACAAGTAATTATCTGTATGAAATTATAGTTTGTACTGACTTTGCTAGTGCTTTTTATGTAGCTTGTTGTAAAACTAGGCAAATATCTAGATAAGTTGATGTACCTCCAGGAAGACCTCTGCGTACACCAGGGGTACATTTACTCCTGGTTGAGAACCACTGTGTTAAAGGAAGCAGTCACTTTACAGGCTGGTTTGTCAGGACATATGAGAAAATGTGTTGTGAAAATGTATTATAGGGATCTTCAGTTTTCACTGCATGTAGTCTTGACTCTGGAACTTCATGGGAGGCCTAGAGAAGAAATTGGATAATGCTTCATGCAGCATGTGCTGGGTAATAACATGAGAGGACAACCATGCTTGTAAAACTAAACTAAGCGTTTATTAAGAGAACTATTTTCAGAGATGCTGAACTGCAGCTAGCATTTCAGCCATGTGCATACAGGCTGACTTATGGGTTCCACCTCCAACTCTTCTTCCTCCAAGTTCCAAGATAGTACTACAGATAGTATGTAATAAATGGCCTGATTCAACTCCCTGGAGGAGTCTTTCAGTTGGGTTCAGTTTTCAAAGGCTTATAACTTGGCCAAATTTCAGCGGACTGTCCTGGGGACAGCAAAAAACACATTCTGACACAAAGGGCACACCCCTTTCTATGGGAGTGCTAGAGCTTCTCAAAGAAAAGGTTGCCAGAATTTAACATGGGCAAAATGTATTTTCACTACCCTAGTTCTTGGAAACAGCAGAACTGTTTTGGCTGAAATTTCCCAAAACATTTCAGCCTGAAGCAGATATCCTGAACATTTCAGCCTGAAGTATGGAAAATGTCAGCCCAAATAGTTAAAGTTTGACAAAGTTATAAGCAAATGAAAATAGAGTCTTATAATGCAAAGTGTTGGGCAATCTTAATAATAGGCACTGCCATCAGCCGTGCCTACTTACATGATTTTGTAAATATATATATGATTTTACTGTGAGTTGTTTTAGTGTGTTGCTGACACATTATTTTGGAAAAACAGTAGTGTAGGTAGGTGTATTTAGTTCCCATCAGTAAGTAGGTGCTATATGTCACAATAGCTTGACATAAATGAAAGGGTGAGAAGAGCATATCTTTGAATAAAACATGTTAAAATGAAAGCTCTCTCTTACTTTTGCGTATGTCATGTATTTTGGGCTTACTCCAAAGTCCATTGAAGTTAAGAATCACATTCACTTCAGTGAGATTTAGATCAAGCCATTATTCGGGTTAATATACATGCAAAGTACACAGAATTTACAGGGTTAGATTAAATACAAGTAAGAACACAGCCTCACATTGCAAACAGTGAATGGCAAGGTGAACAATTTGCAGTCTAAAATTTCTTTGCAATAACCATTCAGTGGATTCCTATCAATAAATAATTCATTTCCTGAAATCAGGGTCATGTCACAAATGACTCGTGGATAGAAAAAGAGAGCCATATTCATCAGTTAATTTATTTTCATTGAATAATTTGACCAGCAGTGACCTATTTGTGCAGACATTGAGTGTGTTTCAGTACATTTTGTTTGTGATTTCTTCTTTGGACCTCATAAAGCCCACAGCTATCAGAGAGGGGAATCTCAGCTTTCATTAATAAAAATGTTCTAGCTCTTTTCCCACAGGAAGTAGCCTTGAAAGCAGCAACCCATGTTAACCAGTTACTAGGGCTGAAAGGAACAAGCAGCTGAGCTCCACTTCTTCTGCAGGAAGCTGAGTGGTAGTAAAATCCATATAAACACACTCTTTTCAAATCAAATGTATTTGTTTGGGATGCATTCCAGGGAACCATCTTGCAAGCCCTCCCAAAAATTCTTAGACTGGCTTTGTGCCTAGTGGGGTAATGATGGTGGACAACAGTTGTTGGTTATGTCTGGAAATAGGCCGTAAAATATTCCACCAGATTACTCTGATCACTGGCTTGTACCACGTAAATTCCTTTGGCACGTTGTCCAGAATGCTGTGGAGATGGTGGTATGTTATTCCAGAGGATAGCTACCCAAGAGCCATCATCTATACAGTCCCCTGTAATTGTGCCACCCATTATTTACCCTCTATGAAAACTGTACCATTCAGAGCTGGCAATTGGTGCTTTACATCTGCGGGCTTTTCTGAATTATTAGCAATTCATTTAAAAGCTTGGACATGAGCTGCTACGTGTCTGCCAAGTGAGTCTGGTGTAGAGGTAGTGTCATCACTGGAAATATGTATAAAATTCTGCCCTTTGAAGGTTGTCCTGTTGGATGAGCTGTTCAAACAGAGTCCACAGTATATAGGTGAGTCATTTTATTCTGTCCCCTTTTACAGTAGCTATAGTCTTGTGGCCGAAGCCAGGAGTGAAGTCCATACTGCTGGAAATGTTTACTAGATGAGTCAGGGAAGATCTGAGACCCAGTTTCTTTTTATCTGTTTCCAAATGGTTCCTGTGACCTGATAAGATGGCAGACTTGCAGCTCATTTCTAAATGCAGTTAGCAGTAAGTGGCAATACTAGACAAGCAATACATTTGTGCTCAGATTAGTAGGACGTAGATTGGGGCCATAATTGCTTATTCCTTAGTAAAAGAGGTAAATTAGTAATGTCATTAAGGCACAGTGCAATATAATCTAATGCTGCTGTAGAACAGAAAAGCACAGAACACTGTGCATTAAATGCATAATACGGTAGGGCAAACAAACAGCAACCCTGACCTGTTCTATAAGGGAAATATTGCCTTGTGCTAATAATTAAGTATGTTTTCTGAAATCAAATGATTTTAGCAAATATTACTAATGTTAAATATGGATGGGATTAAGAAGACAGTAGTTCCTAACACACACTCAGGCTAGGTCTACACTACCCGCCTGAATTGGCGGGTAGAAATCGACCTCTCGGGGATCGAATTATCGCGTCTCGTCGGGACGCGACAATCGATTCCCGAATCGATGCTCTTACTCCACCAGCGGAGGTGGGAGTAAGCGCCGTCGACGGGAAGCCGCGGAGGTCGATTTTGCCACCGTCCTTACAGCGGGGTAAGTTGGCTGCGATACGTCGAATTCAGCTACGCTATTCGCATAGCTGAATTTGCGCATCTTAAATCGACCCCCCCCCCCCGTAGTGAAGACGTAGCCTCAGTATAAAGCACTAGAATTGCTAAGTAATAAGACATGACAGGAATTGCATTTGAGAGGCAATTACTTTGCATCTGGGGCATTTTGGGAAGCCTGAAGTCGCAAGGTACAGTGCCTTCAGCTGAGAAGTGGTTGAAGTGTATATGGCTATTATAAAATGGAAATTATATTAAAAATGTAATTTGAGCAAATGCGGGGAGGTGATGTATTAGCTTCCTGATAAGTCTGCTAATGTATCTTCAGCTGCAAATCCCCTGCTACTGTATTCTTACCCCTTGCCAGCAAAGAGTAATAATTGTCCATGTAGCCATTTTTGTGGTGGGGACCGACATTCACTAAAGGCTAGTGTGAAACTTTTACACTCATTTTTATCTCTGATCTAAGCAAAATCAGAACTGAAAGCTCATGGTGGAGCTTATACCGCCAAAGCCTTGTCCTAGCTGAAATGTTTTAAAAACCACCATAAGAGAGGCTCAAATTAAATGTATACACCGAAATTAAAAAGAATATTAAGAGGACAAAAAAATATGCCACCATGGCTAAACAACTAAGCAAAAGAAATAGTGAGAGGCAAAAAGGCACCCTGTAAAATTGGAAGTCAAAGCCTACTGAGGAAAATAGAAAGGAGCATAAACTCTGGCAAGTCAAATGTTGAGGTATAATAAGGCAGGACAAAAAAGTATTTGAAGAGCAATTAGCAAAAGACTCAAAAGCTAACAGCAAAAAAAAAAAAAAAAGAAGTTTTAAGTACATCAGAAGCAGGAAGCCTGCCAAACAATCAGTGGGGCCACTGGATGATCAAGATGCTAAAGGAGCTCTCAAAGAAGATAAGGCCATTGCAGAGAAGCTAAATAAATTATTTGCCTCAGTCCTCGCTGCAAAGGACATGGAGGAGATTCCCACACCTGAGCCATTCTTTTTAGGTGACAAATCTGAGGAACTATCCCAGATTGAGGTGTCAATAGAGGAGGTTTTGGAACAAATTGATGAATTGATACTAAGAAGTCACCAGCAGGGCCGCCGACAGCGGGTTCAGGCCCCGGTGAAAAAATTTTTTCAAGCCCCCCAGCAAGGGCGGATCAGCTAAACAGGAATGACGAGGGGGGGGGAAGCCGGGCCTGGAATTTTTTCGGGTCCCCCAGCAAGGCCGGACTGGCTAAACAGGGCCGATGAGAGGCGGGGGAAGCCAGGCCCCGGGCCCCCTTCCAGATCGCCGGGCCCCGATAATTTGTACCAGCTTCCCCCCCCTCTCGTCGGCCCTGGTCACCAGGACCAGATGGCATTCACCCAAGAGTTCTGAAGGAACTTAAATATGAAATTGAACAACTACTAACTGTGGTATGTAATCTATCACTTAAATCAGTTTCTGTACCAGATGACTGGAGGATAGCTAATGGGACACCAATTTTTTAAAAAAGGTTCCAGAGCTGATCCTGGCTATTACAGGCCAGTAAGCCTAAATTCAGTACCAGGCAAATTGGTTGAAACTATAGTAAAGACCAGAATTATTGACCAGATAAACACAATTTGTTGGGGAAGAGTCAACATGGCTTTTGTTACGGCCAATCTATTTGAATTCTTTCAGGGGGTCAACAAACATGTGGGCAAAGGTGATCCAGTGGATTTAGTGTACTTGGACTTTCAGAAAGCTTTTGACAAGGTCACTCAAAAGATCTTAAGCAAACTAAGCAGTTATGGCAAAGAGGAAGGTCCTCTCATAGATTGGTAACTAGTTAAAAGATAGGAATAAATGGTCAGTTTTAAGAATGGAGAGAGAGGTAAATAGTGGTGTCCCCCAGGGATCTGCACTGGGACCAATGCGGTTCAACATATTCATAAATGATCTGGGGAAAGGGGTAAACAGTGAGGTGGCAAAGTTTGAAGATGACACAAAATTACTCAAGATAGTTAAGTCCAAAGCAGAATGTGAAGAGCTACAAAGGGATCTCATAAAACCATCTGACAGGGCAACAAAATGGTAGGTGAAATTCAGTGTTGATAAATGCAAAGTAATGCACATTGGAAAACATAATCCCAACTATTCATACAACATGATGGAATCTAAATTAGCTGTTACCACTCAAGAAAGAGATCTTGGAGTCACTGTGGGTAGTTCTCTGAAACATCTGCTCAATATGCACAGCAGTCAAAAAAGTTAACAGAATGCTAGGAACCATTAGGAAAGGGATAGAAATATCATAATCTCTATGTATAAATCCATAGTATGCCCACACCTGGAATACTGCATGCAGTTCTGATCACTCCATATCAAAAGAGAGATATTAGAATTGGAAAAGATACAGAGAAGGGCAACAAAAATGAAAAAAGGTATGGAACAGCTTCCATATTAGGAGAGATGAAAAAGAATGGGTCTTTTCAGCTTGGAAAAGAGATGACTAAGAGGTGATATGATATAGGTCTATAGAATTGTGAATGGTGTGGAGAAAGTGAAAAAGGAAGTGTTTACCCCTTCACATAACACAAGAACCAGGGGCCACCCAATGAAATTAATAGACAGCAGGTTTAAAACAAACAAAAGGAAGTACTTTTTCACACAGTCAACCTGTGGAACTTGTTGCCAGGGGATGTTGTGAAAAGCAAAAAGTATAACTGGATTCAAAAAAGAATTAGATCAGTTCATGGAGAATAGTTCTATCAATGGGTATTAGCCAAGATGGTCAGGGATGCATACCCATGCTCTAGGTATCCCTAGGCCTCTGACTGTCAGATGCTGGGAGCCTGAGACTGGAAGGCAGAGGATTGGCTTGATGATCGGCTGTTCTGTTCATTCCCATTGAAACAGAGGCAATACACAGGGGGAGCATGCGGGGTCAAGTGCCCCCCAGATTGGCCTGCCAGGGCAGAGAGGGAGAGGGGCTCTGCCCTTCTCTCCCTGCGCCTTCCCCTCCCCCCCTTGGTATGTTTGGCTGCTCTCCCTGGCAGCCGGGTGGGGAGTGGGACAGAGCCACTTCTGCCTGAGAGAGCCAGGCTGTGATGCAGCAGCAGCCCACTCCCTGCCCAGGGTCGGCTGCCAGGGACAGGGACAGGGACAGGGAATGCCGGGGGGAGGAGGGGCAGCTCCAGCTCGTTTGGCCCGTCCCTGGCAGCAGAGCCCTGGCGGAGGGCTGCCTGCTGCTGCCCTAGCTGCCCAGGTTAGGGGGCGAGCCAGCCAGAAACATGCTGGAGGGAAGAGGGGCATCATCAGCAAAATGATACAATTATCTTTCAGTTTTTCTTTATCTGTTTCCTTGTGTCTTTCTCACTTTCCTTCTTCTGGATCTCTTGCTTAGTATTCTCACATCAGTTGTACAAATTAAATATCAGGGGGGGGTTGTTGTTGTTGTTGTTTTTTAAGAAGACTCTAATAGAGATTTTTAAAAAGCCACACACGTTGTGTTATAGAAATTAAAGTGTCTCGATAGCGCATAAACCGCAGTAAGATTTAATTCTTCATAACAAAGCAGCTACTCTATTTTCTTTTAGTTCATTTCCCATCATCAGAAACTTGCTCTCTGCATTTGTTTCCAGCAGACACTGATTTAGAAGGGAGTGATTTGTCTTACATAATAAAGCATCTGCAGCTTCATGATTAGTTTAGACCTGAGGCTTAACACCTTTAGAGAGTTATGAATCCTAATTAATCCCCTCCATGCCATGCCGGTAGCACTCAAGGGTCTGTCTCATATACCTTTGGCCTCCATTGTTTTCCAATAGCAACAAGAGCATCTGGACCAGCAATGTGTATCTGAAGAACACAAGAGTTTGGATTCACTGAATGCAAGTCTGATTCCAAGGCCACTACAGTCAATGGAAAGATTTCCTCTGGCTTGGATTATAGGCCCTTCAGAGCAGGGGCCACTTTTTGTTCTGTATCTGTACATCGCCTAGAACAATGGGGCCCTGGTCCATGACTAGTGTTCCTAGATGCTACGGTACTACAAACAATACAACACTTTAGTGGACTTTGAATCTGGGTCCATATGAGGAAATTCCATGGGCATGCAAAGGGTTAAAAGGTGTAGGATTTTGTTTTTCTAGTTTGTTAACTGTCTGGATGTTAACCTATGCAAAAAATAATCAATGCAGGGGAACTGGGCAAGGGGTGAGTTTCAGCGGACCAGAAAGTTGCTTTTTGCAGTAATGTGCAGCCATTTGGGGAGCCATTCAATTCTGGTCAGAAATTGGAGCCCTGGGGATTAATTCGCTCATTACACAATACATGAAAATAAATTGCACATGAATGAAATAGGGGATTTTCGAAGGAATTAATGCACACCAAAATATACAGGAGCTTAGTGATAAATAGAAAGGATGAATTTGTAGTTCAAACATAATTACATGTGAATAACTGAAACATATATTAAATATTGATTAAGAAAAACATAAGCATCCTTTCCTATGCAAATATCTTTGGTTTTACAGCACACTCCTGAGCACAGCCAGGTAAAGTTATTAGTTTTCACTACAGTTCAAATCTTTGATGATCTAGCTATTAAATAAAACTCCATGCAATTAGTGTTTTAGATGGTTGCTTCTCTGAGTCGGCATTATATTCAGTTGTAAACTCAGAACTTAGAATACTGATGCAAAGCTAGCACAAGATCAATTATTGTAATTAATGAGATCAATAATAGTTTAACAATTATGTATAGTTCCTCTTAGGATATTAAACTGTGCTTGCTGCATTCACATGGCCTTAATCTCAAAGTGAAATAGATCCGCAGCTGAACAGCAATATTAATGTGCTGCAATTCAGGGCATCATGGCAAAGAAGAAAGCAGGAAACCTTTTCTGCTAGTACACAAACTAAGGTTCTCTCCCTATCTCACAGTTTTTGGTATATTTCATTTTTGCCTTAAAGGGACATTAATCAACATAAAAAGTTATCAGCCTGATTCTCAAGTGCCTTGCATATTGTGTAGCCATTTATACCTGTGCACAGTGGATTTGAAGTGCTACCATTCTGATTGGGTGTAAAAGATAGAGGGTCCCATTTGTATTCTTTTAAAATGACTTTACCTGCATCATTAACACCTGATGGCCCAGATCGCCAGCTGGTATAAAGTGGCATCACACCATTGAAGTCAATGAGACCACACATGTGCATAAACTTAAGCACAGTCTATAGTGCTTTGCTGGATCAGGGCTAGAGTTCTCTGTGTATTGAAGGATTGAAGCACTAGAGTGTAAAAGGCAGAGTCCAATTCCCAGTGAAGTTAAAGGGGGTTTGCCTATTGACTTCAGTGGGAAAATGGATCAGAATCTAAGATAGGCACCATTAAGACATTGAAACAAACAAATCTTGGACCAAACTCTGCTTGCTGTACTTATGGTGACCAGACAGCAAGTGTGAAAAATCAGGACAGGGAGTGGCGTGTAATAGGTGCCTATATAAGACAAAGCCCGAAATATCGGGACTGTCCCTATAAAATCAGAACATCTGGTCATCCTAGCTGTACTCACCCATGTAGTTATATTCAGCTCAGTGAGACTACGCATGTGGGTAAAGCAATCAGGATTTGACCTAGGTAGCTGCCCCCAAATCTGTACAGGAAGCTGTGCAGTCACCGTACATGTGCTATTGTACTGTGAGAGTCACAGATCATATTTTGGACATTTTGTTTTTGCCACGGGTTGCTGAACTAATATGAAATTCTGACTGAATTTGTAGTGCTGGTGGTAATGCTGGAAATCAGCAGCAACATGCTGGGAGCAGACTGTCTCCTAAGAATGCCAGGCCAGAGAGAACCCTGAAGAAATGCTTCAGCATGAACAAGCTCTCCTAAAACCCTACAGAACTGCCGCAGGAGGGTCTGGCACTAAGTGAGCTTCACTGTAGTTGTTTTGCACCCAGTGGCTCACAGGTCACATGATGGGCAAGGACATTTAAAGGTAAAAGGAGGAAAAACATCATTTCAGAAACTTTTGCCCACCACCTCTCGGAGACATTCTGCTTTAACGAAATGCAACGGGCGATTGCTGGGCTTCATACAAAGCTGGAGCTGTATGCTCAGTGTTCGAGTTCACAGCTTAGGGTCTATTTCCATACAATTTCCATACAAATTCCATACAATTTCACTTTGTGTGACCTTGATGTTCAACATATTTCAGCGGCACAGATCCACGGAGCAGTGACCTGGTGGGCTGAACTACATTGTATTCCTTCTCATTCCACAAATCCCCTCCAATGTGTATATATATATATATATATATATATGCTCCCTCCCCTAGTCATTCAATACAGGAGAAATTCACCCCATCCCCCTGCACAGGGCCAAGCCCAAGGCCTATGTATCACTTAGGCCCTCAAAATGCTCATTTAAATTAAGGATGTTTCTTAAGAATTCCTCCAGGGTCTCCCTTGAAAAACATTCATCATCCCCTCCCACAGAGTAATGAGAGCCCAAGGGTAATTCCCTGCTCCTCTATTACCACAGCCTTGGCAAGCCAGTCAGGCACTTCATGCCAAGTGAGTCAGTACCAGAGAACTATTACAAAACATATCTGCCTTCAATTATATCTGTGATCGTATACCAGGAGGGGACCGCCCCCTTTATCTGATTCTCACCTTAACTGGCCCTGGTTCACTTTTTATGTTCCAAAGGAGCCTAAAATCTGCTTGCATAGCACTTATCAGTGCTTCCATTCCATGTTGCTAGAGTTATTGTGGATTTAAGGTTTTGTGCTGCAAAACTCAGGGACCTTCTCATTCTAGTGATCCCATGACCATGGTGTGAGTGTATGGTTTAAGGTTTTGTTGAATATAGAGAGGCAAATCCTGCAGGTTTTTTTCAGTTCTTACGCGGCAAAACTCCCTGGGATATCTCTGGGTGTTTCACCTGAGCAGGAATTGCAAGACTTAGCCCAGAGGGCTTATTCGACATAGCAGACTGGCTTCATTCAAGTGAATATGTATTGAAGTGGAGGGGGTGGAGAGAGTAGTAAAAAGGTTTTGGAGTGACTCCCTTATACACATCACTGTAGTGCTGAAACAAAGGATATGATGTTCATCTTCATGCCTAAACTTCAGTGCAATGTGAAAACTTACAGTTTACACACTTAAACAATAGAGTTTCTTATTTGCTGAATGTAGCTGGAACTGCACTGAAGGGAATAACTTCCAAAAACCAGTGTCGTTTGCAGATCACCGCATGCCGAATCTTCCTGATCCTACCTTCTCGTTTGGACCAACACTTGACTGCCTAGGACTGTTCAATTCTTCTGTAAGCCATAAATTGTTGGCAGCTGAGTTAGGCCCCAGTTCAGCAAGGTACTTAATTGTGAGAGTAGTTTCATTGACTTCAAACTCAACTATTCACTTGTGTAATAATGTGCTGAATCAGGGTCTTGGCTCTTTTGTTAGATCTTATTTTAATAATATGCAGGCTGCTGAAATATGGCATAATTCTTCCCCATCTCTTATGGGACCTTCTATGTTATGAGCCCAGTCACGATATTAAACTTAGCTTTTGGTTCTTCTCAGGTATTTCAGCTACTGCATAGGACTCTCATTCAGCGTGTCTGCCAGAGTGCAATAAGCATGCATGTCCTTTCACAATGTACATGGTCCATATCTAATGTTCATCTCATTTAGCTTTGTGTGAAGAGGGTGGATTTGTGAATATTTAATTGGAACATGCATTTGGTTTGGCTGTGTGCTCTGAGAACCAAGTGTCCTGAGAGTTTGCTTTATTTGTTCTTCTTGGAAAAACCTATCTGGGTTCCCAACAGCTTAGTACTTAAATGAACATATTTAAAAAGCCACACACTCTAGAAGCTTCTAGCTCCTTATTGTTAAATGTAGTTAGTCACTCAGTGGTCTATAAGAAACCTTGACCTTCCTCCATGTATTTTCCTGCAGGCCGACATAGCTAGGTATGAGATTTTATCAAAGCCATTTACATGTGATATAGTTGGATCTCGTCATCAGATACAATAATAAAGATACAACCTCCATATCCTTTTTTGTTCCTTACACTAGAGGCACTTTGGATATTCCTCTTTTCAGAGATTACCTAATCCTTCCACCCACCCTCTTAGAATTATTCCATGTAATACAAAAAACACAGAGAAGCTGATTCAAGCCTTTGTCTGATAATTACTCAATCAAAATCCTATGTTTTAGTCACCTAGGAGTGTTGGCTTTTCGTTTCTGGTTATTCAAGAGTGAATGAAGCTGCACAGTATTTTTTTTTTTTTTAAATCTCCTTTGAAAAAGGTATTGCCCAACTCAAGTTCTGTTGCACTGACACACGGGGACTCTAGTCACATCTGCTATGATCCATGCAGATGAGCATTATATCCCAAACTGCAAAGGCAGTAAAAGCTGCAAACAGGAAGGGATCAAGATCATAACTGCCGTGGAGAAGCCTGAGATACTTTCTCTGACCTGCCCCCATTTCTGGGTTTCTCTCTGCCATTTAAGAAAAAAAATGGATGTCAAATTGCGCCATGTTGCCTGGGCACTCACACCTCCAGTATGGCCACAAGTCCTAAGATTTTGGAGATATCCCCTACATGCCTGGAGAATGAGGGCCTCAGATTTGGCTATGCTCTGTTCAGTACAGGGCCTACAGGAGACAGGGAGCAAAGGTAGCTAGGTTGCTCATGGTCCTTGGGCCACTTGGAAGCTAATTCTGCCTCAGTGCAATTTAGAACAGCAAGTTAGACCTGCTGCAACTTTCACTTGGTTTCAATAGCTGCACAATATCTATTCCAGCAGCTGTGATGTTCGAGTCACATCCTCTTTACACTAGCTACACCATTACATCACTAGGGGCAATGACCCACACTCCTCAGATAGCCTGGAAAGCCACAGCTTTGCATCTGCTTTTCATTGGTGTAACAAAGCCACCGCAGAAGGAGCCAGGATCTGGGCCTGAATTCCAGGCCAAAAAGGCTCAGGGTTCTGCTGATCTGACCTTCTTAAAACCCAGAGATCCCCTGCTTTTTGAAGCCACTTTCCCATTGGCTGCTGGTTCATTGTTGCACGCGGTCTTCCCAAGTGGGGTGTCCTAGAGCAGTGGTCTCCAAAGTGGGGTGCATAAGAGGATCCTTGGGGGTGCGCAGCAGGAGGATTTTTTTTTTTTTGCTTCGTCAGGCGGGAGTCCGAGCGGCTTTTTTTGCTTCGGCGCGGCAGGGGGTGCGTGCTCAAAAAAATTTTACTGATAGGGTGCGCAATCAAAAAAGTTTGGAGACCACTGTCCTAGAGCACAAAGGAAAATTAGTGGTTTTTAGTAGTATTACCTTGACCCCACTTTTTTACTGGGGCCCTTTCATAGCTCTTGAAGCAGGACATACTGGTTAGTGCAGCTCCTGCTGCTTAGCTGTGCTAACCTGAAGTTAAAACAATACATGGGAGTAGAGGGGAGACTTCTGGAGTGGGGAGCAACCTTCCCTCTCCAGCCAGCCTCAGTGCAGTTTTCTTCCCATCTGCACTGCTCAGTAGGGGGAGCACAGGTGCCCCTTAAATTATAGGAATAAATCAATATTCTGACATCATGTGTGTGACGTTGTGCAGTCTATATGGTTTTATAAAAACATGATAATAAGTGAATATAATGTAACTGGGATAGTTTTATAAAAATTTGATAATAAGTGACTATAATGCAAATGGGATATGCTTCGTGCAAAAGGTCTCTTGTAAGGTATCATTACAAAGCTCATAATCTACTGAGTGTGATCATCCTATTTGTAGAAATGTACCGCTCTTGTATCTAAAACTAGAAATATAAAACATAACTCTGAGGGCCTATTGTAATTATGTAAAGTGTGGGCCATTAATGATGGTTTGGAATCTTGATGACTCCCATTAACAAGGACCATTGTCTGCAGATGACTGTGTTTACCTATGAGTCTTCCTGTATATGTGTGTGCTGGCAAGTGAGTAATGAAGTCTTGCAGTGACATGTGATCATGTCACCTGAACTGGAATCCATCTTTAACCTGGTGCTTTTCCAGTGAGGGAGGGGGTGGAAACCCAGAGGGACAAAGGGTTCCCGCCTTATGCAAAAGATATATAAAGGGGTGGAAGAGAACAGAGGGAGAGAGGAGCCATCATGAAGAATCCCCTAGCTACCACCTGAGCTGGAACAAGAGCTGTACCAGGGGAAAGAATTGTGCCCAGGCCTGGAAGGTGTCCAGTCTGAGAAAAAGCTTACTGAAGCATCTCTGAGGGTGAGATTATCTGTATTTAGTTTGATTAGACATAGATTTGCGCATTTTATTTTATTTTGCTTGGTGACTTACTTTGTTCTGTCTGTTACTACTTTGAACCACTTAAATCCTACTGTCTGTATTTAATAAAATCACTTTTTATTTAATAATTTACTCAGAGTATGTATTAATACCTGGGGGAGCAAACAACTGTGCATATCTCTCTATCAGTGTTATAGAGGGCGAACAATTTATGAGTTTGCCCTGCATAAGCTTTATGCAGGGTAAAACGGATTTATCTGGGTTTAGACCCCATTGGGAGTTGAGCATCTGAGTGCTAAAGACAAGCACACTACTGTATGCTGTTTTCAGGTAAACTTGCAGCTTTGGGGCAAGTGATTCAGACCCTGGGTCGGTGTTGGAGCAGACTGGAGTGTCTAATTCAGCAAGACAGGGTGCTGGAGTCCTGAGCTGGCAGGGAAAACAGCAGCAGGGGTAGTCTTGGCACATCAGGTGGCAGCTCCCAAGGGGGTTTCTGTGATCCAACCCGTCACAATGTGTTTGATATTTTACTGTTTGATTCCAATGAGTGATAAGGACACATTTGCAGAAAAAAAACAGTGGGCGTGGAAATGAAGAATGACGTTGGTGTAAATCTTGGAGGGGGGGAGAAAGAGGCTGGGGGACATGCACTGTGGTTAAAGCACTGAGCTGGGACTCAGGAGATCGGGATTCCATTCCCAGCTCTGCCATAGACTTCCTACGTGACCTTGGGCAAGTCATTTCATTTCTCTGTGCCTCAATTCCTCATACGTAAAATGAGGCTAATACTATTTCCCTAGCACACCGGAGTGTTGTGAGAATGAAGTTTGTGAGGTGCTCCATTACTGCAGCGATGGGGGAACCTATAAGTACATAGATCTGCGGAGAGTTCATTTGGGCAGAAAATAAATTAGTGTTATAAGAAGATGTAATAGGAAATTTATTTTAAAACAAAAGAATAATTTTAAACACATATTTGGCCACTACAGCCTTGCTCATCTTTGGGCAACACTTTTCAGTTTCCTCAAAGTGATTTTTACAGTGATCATAGAATCTGAGGGTTAGATGGGACCTCAGGAGGTTTTCTAGTCTAACCCCCTGCTCAAAGCAGGACCAATCCCCAGAGAGCTTTTTGCCCCAGCTCCCTAAATGGCCCCCTCAAGGACTGAACTCACAACCCTGGGTTTAGCAGACCAATGCTCAAACCACTGAGCTATCTCTCCCTGTCTGTGATCACTTAGTACTTATCATTTCATGGGATCTAAATGAGCCAGCCAATTTCAAGACTAAATAATGCTCATTACAGCTATATCATTTTCATTCATAAGAACAGCTATCTAATTCTGATCAGGATCTACCCCTCAGCGATGTGAATTTAAAATAAAGATTAGCAAAATGGTTCATAAAGTGGGGTTACTTCTAGAGAAAAGGGTTTTGGCTGCTCCTAAGGCGAGGTATGTGAGTACTTTCCCTACTAAGAATTCAGGTTAGGTACTTAGTACTGGAAACAAAACCGTCATTGGAATGAACTGCAGCATTTATCTCAGTGGGAATGTGAGGAATAGAAATAATCAGATATTAATTAATATTGATTCCCACAACATTCTCTACCTGGTCCCTTCCAAAATGCTCCCCACAATAATAAGCCTCCCACACTGCTCTTTGCTTTGCTCAACAAATCCCTTCTATACCACCAGCCTTTTTATACACACAACTGGAGAAGAATGCATCAAAGACACAAAGTGGCCAGGAATCTTAAACATATGCCCACCAAGCCATATGGTGGGCACATGTTGCACACACAGTTAACCATGCCCTGAGCCGCGGTGGCTCCACTAAGTTCAAAGCGAGCTACGTATCTTTCTTCCATTTTTTTCCACATCCTAAAATACACGCAGTGACATATTTATTTTGTGCACTGACTTTTTCCTGAACAGGCACAGTAAAAAAACAAACAAAACCCAACAAACCCTTCCACAAACTCCCAAACAAACATCATCAGAATATAGGGCATCTGAAATTACTTAGAACCTGCATTTTCTTCTCTCTTAAGCTGCAATGACTTTTAAAAACAATTTGAATCAACGATCTAGCCCTTCTCAGGTACCTTTCTAAAAGGGGCTATTTTGACTTTGTTTGAGCTGATTTTGAAGTTGCTGGGATAAAGCTGAGAAATACACAAGTGCATGTGAGAGGTTCTATGTAGCTGGAAGGCTTGATTCTGTTCTCATTTGCAGTTTCATACTGATATAATTCCACTACTTTCTGTGGAGTTACTTGCAGGTCACACTAGTGTTAAGTGAGAAGATAATCAGGCCTTATATGGATGTTCTTTTTTTATTCCCTCTTGTATATTTTAAGCTGAGCTAACAACACAGCATCTGCACATATTCATGGGGTGAGACCCTGACCTCCATGAAGTCAGTCACTAGGAGCTTGGCCATTGAATTTAATGGAGTCAAGACCTCATCCTTGAGATGTAGGGCCAGATTCTCTGCTATTCCAAGTTTCTACTCAGTGTAACCAAGATGGGGGGGTGGGGGGTGGTCAAGCTCCTTTATTCTCTGTCTGGCCCCAAACCCAGGTCAGTTTAGAGGAAGCCAGTGGGTTGCTCTAATCTGTACCTGCTGTCACTCACACTTTAGGGATTCTTCACCAGAGTTGACTCATTTAGAGTCCAGTGCAATCCAGCTGCCCCTCCTCCTCAGCCCAGACTCTCTCTCCCTGTATTGAGCAGTGGCACAAAGGAGATGGTGGCGGGCTGAGGACCAGTCCCATGGTATTTGCTCAGCCATGTCAAATTACTATATCAGATTGACTTTGCTTTGAGAGCTCTTTAGGATAAAATAAAAACCAAGAAAGCAAAGTGGTATCAGAAAATAGCTAAGCAACAACAATAATCAGAGCCGTAATGCTCCGACATCCTCAGATGAAAGTACAAACCACTTTATAAATACTAATGAATCCTTTTTTGTGTCATGCCCATTTTACACACAAAGTGAGGCATGCTGAAGCTACGGGACTTGTCCGTGGTCACAGGCATGACACTGGACTAGCCAGAAAGAGTCCAGGGAGCGGATTATCCTCTCCCACTGGTGTCAATCAGGAACAACACCACTAAAAGTAGCGGAGTCACACCAGCATGTACCTGATGTAGAGTGAGAGGACACCCTGAGGCTTGATTGTCATATATCCTAACCTCCACCCATAGTGCATATATCTGATAAGAGATCAAAAGTTACATTACCCATTTGGGATGAAAGGTCAGTTTTACCTTCACTGAGTTACAGTGACTGCATTGCCCATGACTGGCAGGGTATTGTGGGCCCAGGAGTCAATGATCAGGTCATGCTAAACTGATATTTGACTCAAGCTGCTCTTACATTTCAAGTGCTAGGTGGTGCGCTTTAATGATTTCTTGTGTTTTCTCCCTTGTGTGCTGCCTTTGCTGGTAGAATTTTTTTCTGTGGAATAGTGATAGGATACTTGTGCTTAAAGTAACATTGCTTTCCACGTTCAGTTTGGAATGGACTCAGGCATATATTGATTAACAGACTTTATGATATACCCTACTATTATTCATTATTTCCAGTAGCACCCTGATGTCTCAGCCAAGATACGGCCCCATTGTGCTGAACACTGTACATATACATAGTAAGCAAGCCCCCGGCACCGAAGAGTTTACCATCTGAATAGACAGAAGCATCATCTCTATTTTGCAGATGGGGGAAATGAGGTACAGAGTTTGAGTATTCAGAAAGATTATCTCCCCAGCTCATCGAGGGAGTGTGTCGCAGACCCAGGCATTAACTCAGATAGATTTAGACTCAGTATAGTGTCTAATCCACAAGACCAGTACAGAAGATACATGTAATTCATAGACTACATATTCAGTAGAGGTGATAGGGAATTTTTCAACAAAATGTTTTAAATCAGAAAATGCCGATTTGTTGAAACAAACTTTTCATGGGAAAGGGTCCGTTTTGATGAATGACCAAAAAAAAAAAAAAAAAGTGTGAACTTGGAAACTTTTTTTTCCCTTTGGACATTTTTGAAAGAAAATATTCCAGTTTTCCAGTTCAAAAAATGACTTTTCATTTAGAAATGGAAACTCATAACCATCTTTTTCCAACACCAAGATTGGGTAGGGCCAAGATAAGCTAAATACAGCAAATATTTTTTTTGGAGGGGACCCACCTCTAAATGATCAAAATAAAAAATGAAAAATTTTGAAGTTATCAAAATAAGATGTTTTTTATTTACCCAAACCAATTTAAATAAAAAATCCACAAAAGTATTCAAGATTTTGTTTTGTCCTGTATTTTTTTCAATATCCTGAAAATTTTCCATGGGATGGGAAAACCATTTCCTACCCAGGTCTAATGCTCAGTATTCTAAACCCCTGACTGCATAATCCTTTTGCAACCACTCTGCATGTACATATCCAGAAAATAATAGTACGGATGAGTAGCTACGGTCATATTCCATGCACACACTGTAGTACAGAGGATGCCTTCCATACATCCCTATCTGATCATATTTCACAAAAGTTAAAAGTTAGTGAAATGTCATGCAATCTCAATCATTAGCAATGGCTATCAATACACACACACACACACACACACCCCTAACAGAGTTTAAAACTTGACTTAAATACTTACATTGTTTGGGCTTTATGGACTCCAATTAGCAATTAATTCTGTAAACATGCAGCATACTTTTAGATGCACATTAATGTGTATATGGCTCTACTGCTAAATAGAGACCCTAGATTCTGCTTGAGTACATTTTGCTCTTTGTCCAGTGACAAGTGAAATTGTCACAGGGTCCACTCACCCCTAGGGTATCTCATCCTGGCCACCTTCTAGTCTACTCAGGGTTCCATCTCAGGGACCCCCTAATCAGCAGCCAACGTCTGTACTATCCTACACCTTGCTGCCTTTTCCAGCTCTCCCCTCTTCTCTGGGTTTGCCAGCCACACAGCTCCCTCCTCCCAGGGAGCAACTGTAGGCTACTTGCCTTTATAATCCCAAATATACCTCCTTCCTCCCAAGGAGTGACTACACAGACTACTTCCTCACAATCCCCTAGTTGCTCTCAGCTCCTGGGTTTTATGCAGACCCCTTCTGTACCCATCCAGCCGAGCCTCATCTAATTAATCCCTGTTCCCTGGCTCCTCCTCTAGGTGCAACCTATGCAATTATTTGGCCTACCTAGCCACCTTCAAGTCTTGTGTGGGGTGGATACTCCATCGTAGAACTCTTTAAAATAAACAAACCAAAACCTAGCAGTGCCACGCTTCAGAAAGTTTAGAAAGATCAGAATTTAAAGTAAATCTGCTGCTTTCCTGGTAACCAAAGTAGTGAATCCTGGGCTAGAGTTAATACTTTTACTCTCAGGAAACCAGATTCTTCAAGCAAAGTGCATTTGAGGTTTATTCAGGCGAACAAAGAGCAAGTTAAAGGAGTCCATTTTCACAGTACTAAAAGCAATGAAGAACTATTTGAAGATTAGGAGTTGTGACAAAGCAACGGAACCTAGCGATGTTTCTTACATGAGAGAAGTGCTGGGCGGTTGAACTATGGAGCATCTGCTTCTTCAAAGAAAGGAGCAGAGTCAAGCCTGACCCCCAGATTCTCTGCCACAGAGGTGGGACTCTTGATTTCATCAAATGGAATCTGAGTTCTGTTATCCCACTTCCCTTTCCAATTATGTCTTTTGAGATTAAGCAGAAAGGAAGAGAGGGAGGAAGTTCAAAATAAAAAAAAAATGTGGGGGCAGAAATTGCTGTAACTCCAAATGGTCCTGATAGCATGCAGGGTAAATTAAACTTTCCCAAGCCCTCTCTTCAATCTCTAATAGCAGTGTTTGCTTTAGGGCAGGGTTGTCTTTGCAGAATAGCAGTTTACCTCTCTCATCCTTGTACTTTCAGTTCATTTCCATTGCTCATCACTTGGGATGATTCCCCTCACAATACAGACTCTACCAGTCACCAGCCCAAATTATTTCACTACCGTTTAGCTGAGTTTTAAATTATTTTAACTTTCCAAATCACAAGCAGTTGCTTCTACCTTCGGAAGTGAAGGGGTTAATGAATCAAGCAGGAGCCTGAGACTGGAATCAATGTGCTGGGGCATGCACGAGCACAGGGCTCTTCCCACATTAGTGTTCTTTCTTACCTGAATGCCAAATGTATCAGAAGAAAACCAGCACAGGCCACTAAACAATCTAAAATGTTGTAACTTTCCTGGAAGTCAGAGGATTAAAACAGCTATGAACAGTAGATAAGATTTTACTTACAAAAATGCTTGCAATGTCCTTCTATAGAAACATTTTTTCTTGAGGGCAGATTTTCTCCTTTTTATCAGTCAGAACAACAGCTGTATAAGTACAAACATGCTTTGATCAAAAGTCGAATTGCTTCATCTTAAGGAGAGGTCTACTACATTTGGATAATTTTCACCCTGCAAATTGACTTTCATGGCTAAAGTTTGGGTAGAGAATAGTTTGGGTAGAATGGCAGTCAGAATACCTTCTTCAATGTGCAGTGAATTAAACCACGTGGCCTTACAACCACATCGTTTTAAAAAGGTTGAAAACAAGCATGAATGCAAAGTCAAACATCACGGAGCCTGATCCAAAGCCCATTGCAGTCAATAAGAGTCCAGTTGGCTTAGTATCAGGTTTAGAAAGAATTTCACTTAGGGGAACAGAAACAACAACCACCACCAAAAGATCAGCTACTCCCTGGAGTTTATTGTTACTGCCAATATTAGTTTGTTAATAAATGACAAACACCTTAACATGTGCTGCTAACAATCCACCTATCTTCTTGTTCTCCTGGACTCTCCAATTCTGTGCACATCCAACTTCCTGTGAAGGATTCTGGGGGGTGTAGTCCAACAGGCCCGTCCTGTTTGAAGTAGTACAATAGTTAGCATTACCACTACGGAGTATACAAAACACCAATATGGCTCCAGTTCTTTTATTCCTCAAACTAATTCATCTATGGAAAACTTCCTTCAAGTTTCCCCAGCACAGTAGTGTTTCTTCATTCTGTGAACACTAGAAAGGGCTCCATGGTCCACAGCTTGAGAACCACTGCCCAAGTTCTGTCCTAACTCCCAGGCAATGGAGATCTGACATGCAGTGTATATGGTACAATTTTGCTACACTGGAAGGGATTGATTCAGAACAGAGCGAAACACACAGCCCTGTACTACATGAAGGGCTCCTCCTCTAGGCGTTTTGAAAAGGAAGGACTGTCACCATGCGTGGTTTGGGACACAGCTGAGGATGCCAAATTCAGGACAGACTGTAGGAAACCGGGTAGGCACCCCCCAAAACTGGTGGTTTGTTCTATCATTATAGGTCACCAAGCCAGTAACAAAAAAAGTGTGCTCCTCTGTCACTATTCTAGTTAACAAGGAGCCAAAACTGTCCCCCATAGGCAATCCAGTCCCTATCGCCATCCAGACAACTTGACTTTTGTGATGTAAGTTTATTCAAACCAAAAGCACAGCTATAAGGATCCAAAGAACCAGCCATTCACCCCAGGTCAATATATAGTTCAGATCTTACCCAAAAATCATGGTGGTAGCCAATTCCTTTAGTAAAATAAACTAAAGGTTTATTAATAAAAAAAGGAAAGAAGAGAGTTATTAATTGGTTAAAGGGATCATTTACATTACAATTGATGTCAGAATCTTGTAAGTCAGGATAATAGCAGTGATGGTAATTCTGCTAGCTTGCAATAAGTCTCTCTGGAGTGCCCAAAAAAATGGAGGGCCCTTTGTTCAAAGCTTCGCTTTCTTAGACATTATAGTCCAGAGATGAGGAGCAGGAATGAAGAATGATGTGTCAGTCTGCAATTTATACCTCTTAGTGTAGCTGCATGGAAAGTTACTGGCACAAACATGGAGTCTTGGATCACATGTCCTTACATGCCATCGCTGAGTCATGGGGCATCCATTGTCTCCGTGCCTTCCAAGATGTCCTCAGGAAGGGCACACTGAAGAGTTGATTCTCCTTAATGGCCCATCAACCGTGGCTGACTGGCCTTAATGTAAATGTGTCCTGTGGGTGTAACCCAGGAACACATGTTTGAGAGACAAATACATAGCAAAGATTCAGAACTTCAAACACAATGATAATACACACATATAAACAGGATAACCTTGTTCAACAGATTACAACTTTTCCAGTGATACCTTACAAGGCATACTTTGCATAGCATTTATCACAGTTGTGCAACGGTGGTGATACATCAGTGGTGATACTTTCGTGTACACATGGTCATCTTTCTTTCTATATAGCGTCACAACAACAAGGAAAAACATTAGGGGGTGGGGCCAGTGGATCTAGTGCTGTGCAAATGCTTCATTCCTTTTACCTCTCCGTTCATCCCAGTAATGAAGGTGGTAGGGGGGAATGTCAGGGCCACAAAACCTACTACAGGCCTTAGACTGAACAAGTGGCTATTGAGTGGCTCTGCTCGCATGCAACAGCTCAGAGAGGCAAAGATTCCTCTTGCTAGGGACCCTGCAGACCCAATACCCATCCCAGCTCCCCTGGCTAAGCATTGGCCCATGTCATTGCATCATACTGCTCATAATCTTAATTTATATAACAATGGTTATCATGAAATGCTACCTGTGCAGTTGCCTAACATTACACCATGGCTCTATGGAAAAATGTGACTTTAAAAATACACCTCTCTCTCTATTTATTTTTGGAGAGGGTGAATTAAATTTGAAAACGCTTTGGTGTGCAGCACATGATATAAAGAATCAGGCTGAGATGTGGATTTCATAATTCAGAACTGTTCCACATGGCTGCCCGCTCAATACATATAATTCATTACTGGAATCCCATGCCTGCTTGCTCATTGTCATGTACCAGCAATGGACTGGATTTAATTTAAAATGGCATTTAAATGGCCACTAGCAGCATTTAAAATTAATCTTTTTTTAAAAAAAAATGGCAATGCAAAGTCCAATTAATAGTGCATATGTCTGCTTAATTTAAAGACCTAATTCCCTTCCAACACCTGCTTTTCATTTAGCACTAGGTTGTACCTTCAAAAGTTGATGGAATATTGGAATAAAACCCAGGTGAATATTCTCCCCACTGTGCACTAATGTTAGATGAACTAATAGTTCCCATGACAAAATTAACAGGGCATTTGTACCATTTTAATAGAAAATATTCATTGCTTAGCATTCATCATTTACTTTATCTTCAACATTTTATTGCTATATAATGTGGCTATTTGGTAGCCAACTTAAGTAAACCTGATACATGATGTTTTGTTTTTGTTTTGTTTTTCCAGCCAGCCATCCCTTTGAAGCTCAGGTCAAATGGCACATGCAGTTATTGTGGCTAAAAAGTGCAATAAAATGTAATTCAGTAGAATTTTGACAAATCTCTGATAGGTGGAAACTAATAAAGCTTAAGGAAGGTGGGGACAGGGAAAAACATATAGGTTGGCTTATGATTGGTAGAATCGCAGTGTCACTGATAGCAGTATTTTTGTAATCGCGGCATTATAAATTTGCCACCCCTGCAAATTTGCCGCTTACACTCAAAATATAAGGTGAGACAACAGATGGATACAGACAGATGAGGGAGTACGAGTAAACAATATCGGTCAGCATTATAGTCAGTGGTTTTGACCATGATCTCCCAAGAACTTTAGATTATCAAAGCCAAAGAAAGTATTGGGAATTGGACTTCCCAGGCATCTTTGAAAATCTCAGTTCCAATATTCTCTTTGACAGGTTTCTTCCCTTGAAAAAAAATATTTGCAATCTAATGACTTCTGCCTGGTAATTAAGAGGATGAACTTCACAGTTTAGATAGCTTTACAAGCATGTCTTTTTTCTGACCAGAACGGATCCCCCCCCCCCCCCCCCACTCCCCAAAGACTTTCCAACTTGAAGACTATTTCATTTCTGACCTTTCACTGATGTGTTAATAGAATCGAAAGTCCTGAGACCAAAAAGTTCAGACCAGAGCTGTGCTATATTAGCTCCACTGCTTGAAACATTTGCAAGCTGGTCAGATCACTCAGGTCAATTTATAACTGTTCAGTATTTTGCAAATGTGTTTATTTTAAATCATTAGGCAGATTTTCAACGTATTCCAATGGGTCAGATAAGAATACACCGAGGCTTATAGCTGGGGGACAGTGGTGAAATCCTGATCATCTTACTCAGAGTGTGATACAAAGTATAGTCCATGTGAATCTTCTCCAAGACTACATTGAGCGTTTAGACTCAGCATCATGCCAGCAGAGATACCCTTCTGAAGCACACTTCCTCGGTAGCTAGGAGAAGGGAATACTTTGCATCAGCCCTTTATGAAATGCCCAGACTCCCCACTTTGCATCTAGCTAGCTCCAACCCTCTCCTCTCACTTGCTTGCAAGGGGAGGTATTGGGAGCACATCCATTGCTTTCCCTGCTATGCTCGTTCCAAAGGACGAGGTAGATGGAAAGAAAGTCATGTGGTAAAATACTGGAGTTGGATTCAGGACACGTGGTTTTAGTTTTCTACGAGTTTTTTTCTGAAAGCTACGAACATTAGAACTATGTCTAGACGTTCAAAGTTAGACTCACTCATATTGGACACTCTCCCAACATTCCCTCCTGGTTCTGCATATTGGAGCCATGCAGACTTTACTAATTCCATAGGGGGAGTTTATAATCTCCATGGATCCCATGTATGCAGAAACTGCTCTGAGTAGCATAAAAAATCCAATCAAAAACCGAACCAAAACAAGGCAAAAGGCACAAATCCTCAGCAAGAACAAAGTTTTAAATTAAGTTTGGAGTTTCTAGGATAAGCTATTTTGGATTATAATGACTCAAGCAACACATACATTATGGAAATATTTAAGCAGTGAGATAACATTTTTTGGACTCTCATAGTTTCCGAATACCTTGTCCAATTTACTTCAAAATGGGAAGAAAAAATTCTCCCCTGACATAAAATCATGACTGCAACAATACTTGTGGAAGAATGTCTCAAAATAAAATCCATTGGTAGTCATTCAAATTAAAAACTTTACCCATTTTGCCTGAGTTTGTGCTCCTTGTTGTTATCTACACAGCACTCTTAAATTCTTTGTAAATAAATATAATAATGATATATGGTGCATAAGCAGGTAGAGCTGAGCCAATATTTTATTCAGATGAATATCTGCAAGCACTAGTGTGAGATTCTTACCCATTTTGTTGAAGGGTTATGCTATTTATCCCTGGAATTCAATCAACTGCAGAATTCCTGAGAATTATTCGCTGTGTGTGAACAGCTGTGCAAACATCTTTACCCAAATCTCTTCTAGTGCCATGCAGCATGGTGGACTGTAGGACACCCAGTAGACTTCAGCTGAGAGTGCAGATCTCTTCCCTGTGCTAGAGATGGTACAAGTACAGCTGCAATTTGGAGGCCTAGAAAAAGATGGAAAGAGTTCCAACTCTTGGAACCAGACTGACTGACCTGATCTTCCATAATCAGACCTTTTGGGCTGCAACTGAAGAAGGGAACAGGAAGAGAGCAGGAAGGAACCAAAGATCAGGCTAACAGGTAACAGCAACAGACTGGAATGGTTCTGATGTTTGGAAAAAATGTTTCTGAGAAAAAGGAGCTTGGAACTCGGAAGCATTTTTTGTTGATTTATTTTCTCTAAGTGAAACACTTCAGCTAAGCAAGAAAAAGTCAGAAATATATACCTAGAAGAAACTAAGTTCTGTGGAGCAAGATTCAAGACACTCTATTCTGGATTAATATTATCTCATGTTTAAATAGGTTCTGCATTTCTGCAAAATGGTCGCCAGTGAAAGGAATCCTGAAATCCTTACATCTATGCTCACTGTAGGTGGTGCACTCTGTTTCCTTTGGGACATGTGACTAATTTATTGTGATGGACTATTACTATATTTTCATTTATTTCAAAATAATATTGTGAAAACTGCATCGAAATAGTTGTTCAAAGGGGAGGTATCAATTGTTTGCAAGAAGTTATTTTGAAATCAGCCAAGACATTAGAATGCACCTGTGTATTTTGATACAAAGTTAAGCAAGGTAGAATACAGTATAAATTATTCTCTCTACAGCCCAAAATTTAAGGTAAAAATGTAGGCCTCAGTCCTGCACAGCCAATTATACATAGGAGTAACTACACATCTGAGTAATCCCTTGAAATTCAATGAGACTTGTGTATAACTTGATTGTGATTGAATCATTAATATTTACTATTGGAGCTGGTCAACAAAAAATATCAGAACATTTTCATGAAAGTTTTTGCAAAAAGTTTGTCTGGTTCTTTTAATATCTATTCATTACTTTAGTTTTTCTTATTTTATATTAAGAAAAAACATTAGCAACTAAAGTGCCAAGTGCACATAACTAAAATGGGTATTTGCATGAATGCATTTCTGTAATCTCCACTCTGCCTTGTTCCATCCCCTTCCCTACTGTTTGTGACGCTGGATATTTAGTCATCTAAAATTTAGATTGGAAGCTCTTTGAGAAATAGCTTATATCTTTTTGTTCCCTATAAATCAATGGCATCACTGGAAACAGTCAGATTTTAGACATAGCTTTCCATGGATGAAGGATCGGATGCTTTATTTTACAGCAGCGCCTAGAGCAGTGGTACACACAGGTCTTCCAGGGAGTACATCAACTCATCTAGATATTTGCCTAGTTTTACAACAAGCTATATAAAAAGCACAAGCAAAGTCAGTACAAACTAAAATTTCATACAGACAATGACTTGGTTTATACTGCCGTATATACTATACACTGAAATGTACGCACAATATTTATATTCCAGTGGATTTGTTTTCTAATTCTATGGTAAAAATGAAAAAGTAAGCCATTTTTCAGTCATAGTGTGCTGTGACACTTGTATTTTTATGTCTGCTTTTGTAAGCAAGTAGTTTTTAAGTGAGGTGAGACTTGGGTAAACGCAAGACAAATCAGACTCCTGAAAGGGGTACAGTAGTTTGGGAAAGTTGAGAGCCAGTGGTGTAGAGGTCTCAGCTGAGATCAGGGCCCATTGTGTTAGAGGCCATAAAAAAAACTTATGGTAAGAGAGAGTCTTTTCACCAAAGAGCTTATATTCTGGGTAGACCAACAGAGAGGAAACAGGGAGGGGAAGTGACTTGCCCAGTGTCTCACACCAGGTCAATTCCTGAACTGGGAATTAAACCCGAGTCTCCTAGGTCTAGTGCAGTGAACTACACACTAGACCACACTACCTCGTTCTAAAGTCTTAGCACACTTTCGGGTCTTGTAAGGTAATAACTGATTTCTAATGTTTTTGAAGTTTATTTAATTTTTTTAAATGAATTATTAACGCGCTTATTTCTAGAGTCTGTAAGTTGTGTCCGCAACAAATTGGATGGTCCAGTGGCATACGTGCCTGACTAGAGGTAAGCAGCCACAGAGATGAAAAGGTGTGTTCCAGAGATATAGAAAGTGATATATTACATAGATGATCAGGGAGATTAACCTTTCATATCCTGGTGATGGTTTTAGACAGTGTCAGAACATTTTTTTAGTCTAAAAATCTGACAAGTGCCTAAAGAGAAAACTGAAAGCAACATTACATAGGTTAATCTGACAATTTGTAGGGGCTGTCACAGCTGCATTGCTTCATTACCAATTTTCTTTCTTGCTAGTGTAGCCTTTTAGAGTTCCACATCTGAAATGCTAATTCCTGACACCACACTTTAAGACACCTTCATGTCTGAAGTACATAACATTTGCTGAACCTTTTTAGGTCAACCTTTGTTCACAAACACAAGTGAGATAGGAATAAATTACTCAATTCACTCAACTACCTGCAGGTATTTCCAAGAACTAGTACAAATAGTAGCAAGAAGGTGCCTCCAAGAACACAAAAAAATGTTGATTTTTTGGGGGAGGTTGGGGGGTGTCTACAATATTCCAGAGTTACTCCTGGAAGTACTGTCTCTTAAGAAGGTACACAATATGGCTGTATAGCCAGTATTTACACTACAGTATAGTGAGTTGGTCTGAACTCTACCAAACATCAAGCTGATAAATTATATTAATACAGGATGATTTCAAGGTGTCTTCTAATTTACAGCATGTGCAAATTTCTCAAATAAAATCCGATGTTTGCTAATATGCTACGATAAGAGTTAATAAGATCAAATTATGTCTGATCATACTACATTAGTAAATGTCACATCAAATTAGTCATTTTAGAATCATCATGAAGCACAGAAAGCAACCAAAAATAACTTTTCCAACACAAATAAGCAATGATAAAACTGGGAACTTTGGGCTACATATCAAGCCACTCCTCAAGTCTCTGAGCCCAATGGCTAGACGCACTTTCCCCTAAATCTGTTCATTTCACTGCTACCTCCTATCTGATGCACTTTGCAGATGAATAAAACTGAGGTGTAAAGTGACTTGCCAAGGTCACACCATGAGAGGCAGTCAGTACTAGCACTAGGTGAGATCTCTTCTGTAAAATTTGGTGAGATCTCTTCTGTAAAATTATTTGTGCAAAAGTTCTCATCAATTTGTTTCACATGGTTTAAGATCCATAGATTCTAAGAGCAGAAGAGACCGGTGTGATCCTGGTTTTGTGCACAAAAATATGTTTACAATGCAGCATGTGAAAATTCACTAAGCTTTGTTTGTCAAAAGTTCTGGAAGAGCTGCAGCACAAAGAGGAACACACTAAAATGTCACCTAGTCTGTGCCGGGCTTCTCCACCAGTGCGGTTTCTCCTATTTTTCTGGGAGCAATCGCTTTCATTTTTAGTATCCTCCCCTTTTGCAGCTAGCCAAAGTTCAGAGCCTTTCACCGTTGTTTCCATTAGGATGAGAACTCAACTATATGAGTCAGGTGTATTCTTGGTGTCATCTTGTTTATTTACCAAAAAAAAAAAGTCCATAGTACTATTTCCCTCAACACAGTCAAAACAATCAGGCAGTTTCCTAGCTCAGAAATCCCTCCAGCAAGCTGTGCCCAACCCAGTCCCTCTGCATTCTCTCAGGGGTCACACTTTCACCTTCTCTTGGCTTTCTGCCTCCAACAAACAAAGCTGCAGCAGATCTCCTAGCCCCTGGCATTTGCAACCAGAAAAAACTTCTCAGTTCTGACCTGCCATGAAGCTGAGTGCCCAGGGCCAGCTCCAGACACCAGCGGAGGAAACACGTGCCTGGTGTGGCACATGCTATGGGGCGGCATTCCGTCCATTCTTGGGGTGGCACAGTCCAGGTGGCTTTTTTTTTTTTTTTTTTTTGCTTGGCCGCAAAAATGGTAGAGCCGGCCCTGTGAGTGCCTCAGGCAGTAGCCCCACATAAAAGGGCTTGACTGCACCTTCTGTTGAGCCTGAAAAGAGTACTTGGCACACCTATTGGCTTTAATGAAGTCTGATTGTCTTTGGACCGCAGACTTACCTTGTGCAGCCATTAATATCTTACAGCATAACTTGAGTCATTCCGGTTACTTTGAGTTCACCACTAAAGAAAGGCCATCCAAGTATGTCTGAAAGGAGGTCAGATGACACTCTGCAAAAGCTGGCAGCCCAGCGTCACTGACTGCAGCACTGCATAGCTAATGTCTAGAATCAAGTCTGTTGAATCTCAACATTGGCAACATCCCAGTATCATTTCTGCTGGCTGAAAAGTCCTAGGACGTGTTTACTGAAAGGAAAACAGACAAGGACAGCTGACCTATGAGAATCTCTCTTCATAGGCTGGTATGATGGATTGCCATCATCAAGGCAAGTTATGGAAGTTGTGTCCAAAATACTGAATCTTTTGGAGTGCCAGAGAAAATGGAGATCCCTCTGCCTTTATTTTGTCTAATGGGCTGAGGGAACTTGCCTTATCCAATTAGCTTAATAAGATTCTCTGATTCAAATATCATCTTTGGTAAAAGTCTGTTTTCATCTCTGCAATTCCTACTGTAGATAAGAAAGCAAATTCTTTGGCACTGCTAAAAGAGGGAAAGAATTGGCATTCACGTAAGATTTGATACAGCTACCTTTGCCATTAGGATCATTGAGATCTAGATCAGTTTCCCAGACCAAAACCTAATAATTTCTATTATAAGAGAAAGAGCTCCATGGAAATTCATCTATTGAAATGGTCCACGGTTCATCCATATTTTACGAGGCATGTGAATTTTTGAATGGAACCAGTTTCTTTCAGGAATTTAAGCAAGATACGTTTCAAAAGGACACTATGGCTATGTCTACACTGCACCATTAACCTGGTTGATTGGGACCCTGGGTCTGAGCATCCGGGTTAGTTTAGCCTGGGTGCGGGTGTCCCCATTGCAAACCTATCTGGATTACTGTGTCCTCATCGTTTCTGCCCTTACCCAGGTGTGACTGAGGTACATCCCATCATTCTTTGTGCTGATGGGCTCAAGGATTCTTTCCCACTCAGTTGTGCCAATTGCGAGAGAACTGGGCTGTCCCTCAGGGGGAGCTATGGCTGGCGAACTAACAGCACTTGAGTGATTTTGCTTACGTCCTCATTGCAAAGTGGGGCTTATCAGCCTGAGTGAAAAACAGGGCTTGAGCTCTAACCCATACGGCCCTCCAGGTAAACTAGCTCAGGCTTTTAAGCACTTCCAAACCCAGCTCAGAGGTCTGGGAGTGTTGTCTGGGAGTGGCGAAGCTAACCTGGCTAAGAGCCCAGATTAACTGTATAGTATAGACATGCTGTAACGGAAATAGAGGACCACAGCCGGAAATAGATGATACTTAACTACTCTCTTAGAAGGTGGAACATGTGTTTATTATTGTGACCTATGGTGCTAAAATATTAATCTTTTTGAGAGTGTATACACTGGCAAATGCTTCAAAGGGTATTTTTTTACAATGGTTTCTCTCGCCTCTGTTCATGACTTTTGTTTATTTTGTTGATGTTTATTTTTAATCCAGGCTGCCTGTATGGAATTTTAACTCAATTACGGGTGTTTATACAAGGCAGTCTGTTCAGGGATAAAGCTGTTGATCTCCAGAGAAAGCGTTGTTCCTAATGTGTCTGTCCTTCAGCAAATTAGCTTTAAATCAAACCTATCTTCAGAATAAACCCACTACTATACAAGTTGTGCATGTGTTTTGGTTTGAATGGAGTTGCAATAATACACCAGCCTTTTGTTATTAGTAATTATGATTTCTTGTGCTGGATTCTGGTATGTCAGTAGGCTAGGAACCTTTTAGGCCAATATCTAAGTTGTTCTGCATTTTCTTCTTGTAATCTCTCCCCTATCCTGAAGGATTCTGGAAACATTTACAGTCATTCAGTTATGGAACTTTTCTCCCTGAGCATGTTGCAATTTCATGAGATACCTGAGGAACATATAAATAAAACATAGGCACAGCCATAGAAATGTTAATTACCTTGCTCAAAATAAAAATACTCTGGGCATGGGGGGGTGGGAGAGAAGCATGGCTTGACAAATTATTTAACTCCTTGCTATATTTATTGTGTCTGGGTTCTGGTTGCCAGGGCACCTGTGTGCAAGTGATTAGGGAGATGGCCCAGGGAGCTCTCTTCTGACTGCCTCCTATGCAGATTTGCAAGGAAGGTGTCAGAGCTCTGCTGCTTTTCCCCTGACTGCACGGTACAAGGAGAGTTACATACCACCCTGCATGCTGGAGACACCCAGTTCTCTTCTGCACTAGCTATTGGTTCTAGGCCAGAGCTAACAGGAGTAAACACCGGGTAAAGCAGTTGCCACTCCTCCATCTCCGTCAAGGGCATGGCATGTTGCTGCTGTATATCCTAGATTGATATACAGCACATTGGACATGGCTACAAAAAGCAATGGAGAGAGCCAAGTGTAAGTGGATGTCATATACAGATTTGTGTGGAGGGGAAGGACTGCAACATCCAGCGTATGCTACAACCTATCCTGAAAGATGATCCCTCACTCTCACAGATCTTGGGAGACAGACCTGTCCTTGCTTACAGACAGCCCCCGAACCTGAAGCAAATACTCACCAGCAACTGCACACCATACAACATACACACTAACCCAGGAACCTATCCTTGCAACAAAGCCCGATGCCAACTCTGTCCACATATCTATTCAAGTGACACCATCATAGGACCTAATCACATTAGCCACGCCATCAGGGGCTCGTTCACCTGCACATCTACCAACGTGATATATGCCATCATGTGGCAGCAATGCCCCTCTGCCATGTACATTGGCCAAACCGGACTGTCTCTACACAAAAGAATAAATGGACACAAATCTGACATCAGGAATCATAACATTCAAAAACCAGTAGGAGAACACTTCAACCTCTCTAACCACTCAGTGACAGACTTGAAGGTGGCAATTTTGCAACAGAAAAATCTTCAAAAACAGACTCCAAAAACAGACTGCTGAACTTGAATTAATATGCAAACTAAATACCATTAACTTAGGTTTGAACAGAGACTGGGAATGGTTAGGTCATTACACTAATTGAATCTATTTCCCCATGTTAAGTATCCTCACACCTTCTGTGGGCCATCTTGATTATCACTTCAAAAGTTTTTTTTCCTCCTGCTGATGATAGCTCATCTCAATTGATTGGCCTCTTACAGTTGGTATGGCTACTTCCACCTTTTCATGTTCTCTGTATGTATAAATATCTTCTTGCTGTATGTTCCATTCTATGCATCCGATGAAGTGGGCTGTAGCCCATGAAAGCTTATGCTCAAATAAATTTGTTAGTCTTTAAGGTGCCACAAGTACTCCTGTTCTTTTTGACACCAGACAGGAAGCCAGGACTTATGGCACATTGGTTCCTATCACATGAGCCCCTTGCTGGCTCCAATGTGGGCCACACCTCCTCAATAGCAGGAAATGTCCAGTGTTCTGGAGCTGCTAAAGCGTAACAGCACATTCTACACCAACAAGGTGCAGAGACCTGAGTACCTTGGCAGCTAGTGAATAACAATATATTTGTACAGAAAGTTGTCATGCTTTTCAAGTGCATCTCCCACAGCAGTTTTGCTTATCCAAGACTCATCCTACATTTCTACAGAGCATCCCACGAACTCAAAAGGTTGCAGATCTGCTGCAGATGGGGTCAATAGGACAACGCAGCATTCCACATAGTCAGCTTGTCGTTTTACAGAGTGCTGTGAGTAAGGGCAGTGTCGCTGCACTGCCCCAAGAGCACTCCAGGGAGAGACAAGTCACAGCTTTCTTCTTAATTCTTCACTTCCTCCAGGGGCTGGAGGGGAAGGAATCCACTGTTGATATTTATCAGCAGCAGATTATTTCCCTGTCGTGTTGGCTCAGCTGCTTTGGTAGATGCATTGGGGAGGCAGATCCTAGGTTCTTGCCATTTCTCTACCAGGGAGGGGGAATAGCAGACTGTAGAGGCTGCTGGGAGCCAATAAGCAAGGAGAACAGAAAAGCAAAAGGTTGCCTTTTAATCTTGATTTTTGTTGGTACGCCAGAACTTCCCAAGCACTTTTAAAATGAGGTTAGGATGATCTGCTTTTCCATGTCTCTTGCTAGCCACGGGAGCACATGGCACACTGTTGGGGAATTCCATGTGCATTCAGCCCACCATCCGATCCTCAGACTGGGTTGGGACAATCCACTCCAGGTCCTGCCAATCTTGCTGGGACGGAAGAAGGTTTAGCCATTGCAACAGGGCTGGAAACAATATTTTTTTCATCACATCAGTCGTAACAAGATGTTCCATCTCCTTGGGACTTTTGAGTAGCTCCCAAAATATTGTCATTCAATTGTACCTGAACATGACTGACAAGTGAGCTGTCATACTGACTTCTACTTAAAGGCCCAAGAGCCAGTCTTGTTACCTACTTATTCCTTTTTGTTTGAGATGGCCATTCAGAAACTCAAAGCCAAAAATATATCCCTTTCAAAACAGACTCTGTGGGTTTGATTCAGATCTCTCCTGTATTAGTGTAAAGCAGGAGTAACTATTTAATCAGTTATCCATGTAACATCATTGTAGACTCAAGACCTGAATGTATAATTTGTTGGAACCCATACAAACCTAGTTCAAAAACTAGGGTAACACCAAGGCAGTAAGCAGGAAAGTGGAGCTAGGAAATGTATTTGGCAGATAGGGGGAATGTGTATTGGTAACATTGTGTGAATAGTGTTTTAAATAAAGCCAGGTTTCCACTAGTTTCAGGCACTGATCACTTGCAGGTTTGACCCAATATCCACTGAAGTCATGTCAAGTCGTTTCTTGGACTTCAATGGACTTTGGATCAGATCCTAAGTCATTTTCTACCACCTATCACACCAGTACACTTCAGGTCAGAAAATAAGATCTCTGCAACTCAATCTGAATACTTTCCTGAAAGAGTAGCTGTAACACTAAGTAAAACAAAGATTTTTGTCCATTACTCAATTTATGGCCATGATACATGGAAAATACCATATGGGCCTTTGCCAGGCACAAAGTGAAGCAAAATTGGTCTTGGGAATGTGTTTCAGTGCAACAGCTGTGTCAGATTGCCTGTCTCCAAAAAAGGATATTTTAATATAGAAAATAAAGGAAAGATGTCTTACGTACAATTGATTTAACAAGACAAATATTAATGCCAAAATAATCTGAATATGGTTTCCTGTAATGGTTACAGAAAGCAGAAATGGAGTTTAGAATGTATTTCTTTAAGTATTTTGAATGGGATTTTCAAAGCCAACAAAGGGATTTGGACGGCCAATTCTTGTTAATCTCAAATGGGAAACAGGCATGCAAATCCTTAAAGTGACTTTGATAACTTCAGCCTTTGGTGTTTTAGAAATGGCATAAGTAATATTTTTTTCTGAATACCAGATGTCATGTTGGTGGTGAGGGAGTCAAAGCCAGTGTTTGTTTATGGCAAAGGGGAGGGAGGGATAGCTCAGTGGTCTGAGCATTGGCCTGCTTAAACCCAAGGTTGTGAGTTTAATCCTTGAAGGAACTATTTAGGGATCCAGGTCAAAAAAAATCTATCTGGGGATTGGTCCTGCTTTGAGCAGGGGGTTGGACTCGATGACCTCCTGAGGTCCCTTCCAACCCAGATATTCTACAATTCTAAAGAGCACAAGATACAGGTATGCTTCCTTTTTCAAAGTAGTACATTTTTTTCTCCTCCAGGTCTGCACATATTAAATGCTTGACCTGACCTTTCCTATAGACAATCTTTCCCTCTTTTGAAATTATACACCTCTATGGTGTAAGTGAGATCTCTGTGTCCTGGTAGGCATCTGGGAAAAGACTGAGGTTCACTGAACTGCAGAAATTATCCAGGAACAAACATTCAAAGTTCTCTTCAGTTCACTGCGGTAATTCTCCAGAATTATCAGTGCTACAGTTCCATTGAAGAATATGAAACTTCCTAATCAGTCCACATAAACCAGGCCCCAGGTGACCCAGCTGAATGAGAATGGCTTACTTTTATTATCCTCTTTTATTGGACAATATTCCAGCCTCACCTGGTGACCTTTCATTACAAGTTGAATAAAATGTTAATATTCACTTCCTTAGAAGTGATCTTCAGCAACACTCATGTTTCTCAGGAATATGACCTACTACTTAGGGCCTTAAACATATTAGAGTAACTCCTCTGCTCTAATGCAATTAACAATACAATCAAATTCTGCCTCGTTATACCGGTGCAACCCAGAACAGAATCCAAGCCCCTAGCACCATATCATAGGGCACTGATTATAACTCTGAAGTCACAAAAATGTCTCTATTAAATCTATTAGTCCACTACAGAGCTTCTTGGATAAAGCTCAATCTTTTCTATTCCCTCTTGCAGCTGAGCGTCTAACCTATTTTCTTCCTCCCTTTAATACAGCAAGTCAAGTAAGCCAAACTCAGAGGCAAGGCCAATCATCCCAGAGTCTCACTGAAAAGCACACCTGGGCTTTGGGGGAATGCAGTGAATAAAATAAAGTTTAAAATCACAGTTTAAACTATTTGTTAAAAAATTCCTTCCACTTAATTTCAGATCCCACCTCAAAATAAACAGTTTCTTACAGAGAAAATTTAAACATTGCTCAATAAGTCTCATGTATGTAAGTTCAGAGCTTGGCAAAAAATGTCCAAGCTGTACTTTTCTTCTTTACCTAACACAAACCCAATCCCATTCCAGCCAACCTAACCCCTTGGAGCACAGCCCTTTTATAGTATATTGGGGAATCACTTAATTCATGACAGCTGTCCCAGCCCTCCTACTCAGACAATTCCTCTACTAAGGGCATGCAGCTGTGGTCTTCCCTCTGTGCAAGGAGAGCGTGTTAACCCTCTAAACACCATGGCAATCAGAAGGTGAATGGGGTTGAGGTTTTTTAAGTATACTTGTGCATATTAATATTATCTACATTACAAGGGAAACAGATTGCATTTCCCAGTGGAAAACCTTGCCAAATGTTGCTCTTACCCTGTGTAGAGTGATGTGAACACCCCATTTTTGAGGCCTCTCCAGTTCCTCTGCATTTTTCAAACTTCCAATTTCTCCGAAATGTTACATTTCCTAGCCTGGCTATGAAATAAAAATCCGTGTGGTTTCTGACTGATGTTGAGTCCAGTGGAGTTACAGCGGCATCAAACTGGTGCAGTAGGGTGGGGAATGGGGCCCACAAAGTGCCAGCCTGCACCTCCTAGGCCTGGTTCTCCCTTCACTTCTACCAGCATAAACAAGGGATGATTTCACACAAGTCCATAATGTTATATTAGTGTGAGTGGAAGGCCTGAGTCACTGAGTGTTATTCAGGGCACTGACACTGATGCCAGCACTTAGGGGGCAAGGGGTCATATGTGGAAAGGGACAGGACTGTTTGCTCTCCACATCCCATGCATAGCTGGAGGGCTATGCTGGCAGGGGTGGCTATGCTACCTCTAAGTTGAATCAAGAGTCACTGGTGAGCCTGCTTCCTCCATCATCCCTGGAGGCAGTGTGCCTGCCCTGCCCTGCTCGGCCACAAGGTCTCCCTCCGGCATAGAATCATAGAATATTAGGGTTGGAAGGAACCTCAGGAGGTCATCTAGTCCAACCCCCTGCTCAAAGCAGGACCAATCCCCAGCTAAATCATCCCAGCCAAGGCTTTGTCAAGCACTGCTCAGCCAATGCACCACCACTTCCCTGCCCTAGAGTGACTCTGCCCAAGCCCTAATTCAGACTTTTGACTTGAACCTACAGAAGGGGCTGGATTCTGCTCTCGACATCAGTGTATATCCAGAGCCACTCTATTGTCTCTAGTAACGTGACTCCAGATTTACAGTGACAGCACAAAGAGCACCATGGAGAGTATTAGAAAAAAAAAATCACTGGTAAAAACATAGGGCCTGATTCTGAGCTTCCTTTTACATGGGTAAATCAAGAGTAACTCAGCAAGACAGTGGAATTAAGCGGGTGTAAGTGAGAGCAGCTGAGTCCTTGTATCTCAATTAAACTAGCACATAACATAGCACAGATCTGAATTTGGACTCTTGCTAAATGCAAGTTTGCACTGCAGTCTCCTGCATGGAATTGGGTATAGCTGGAATTTGGCACACAGTGCATGAGAGACCTAAACCTGAGGTGATTTGGAGCCCCTCTCTTAAGACTGAGAACAGCAAACTGGAAATGTGCAGTAGACATCCTTGTTGGGTTATAGCCTTATTTCTACATCTGGATTTGTTAATGCAAGAGCTCATGCTCTGTAAATATATTTTTAAAACACCATGACTTGTAAACTCTGCAAGAAATGAATACTTTCTCCAAGTCATTAAGAAGAAATATGTCCCTTCATAAATGCAAACCAGCTGACCCCAGAAAATAAACAGAATAACAAATGACAAAGCAGCTATATGCAGTGGGCTGTAACAGCCACTACATTGAGATACACTGAGCTGTATGATGCCATTAGATTCACACTGCAGACCTCCAAACATTGCCCACGTTTATATATTTAAGGGACTGACGGTGACTATGAGTTATTGTAATTTCTATTTTTAAATACTTGGCTCAGGTATGCATACAGATACTTACGTCTTGCAGGCCACACAAGTTGATAGGTAGGGAGATACTTTATTAAATTCTGGGTCAGTTTAAAAGCATTCCTGATAAGTACACGTCATGTGCATTTGTGTGGTGAGAGTCCCATAAAGTGGGTTTGGTTTATTCAAAAAGTGGTCATTGTTAGCTGATATCATGCTATTAAGTCATATCATGTTGCCCAGAACGCACAGATGAGAGAGACTTTGAGCAGAAGGAAGAAAAATAATGAATTGGGTTCCAAGAAAGCCCACTGGGCCTGATTCTAGTCTCAGATACACTAGTAACTCCATTTGGGTTAATGGAGTTACAGTGGTGTAAAAACAGCATAAGTGAGAGCAAAAATCAGATAGTTTTGTTTTGGGAAAAAGGGAAGAGAATATAGAGCACGTGGATTAAGCCCTCAAAGACCCCATTCATAAGTTTATTTTTATCTGAAAGCCTGCTCTTGAGAGATTTCCAATAAGTATAAGCCTGAGACGTCTAAGTTCAGACAAAAAGAAGGAGAAATGTTGGAGGGCTGACATGAACCTCTGATACTATTGTGGGTCGATCATCACCTGCTGTGTATTCCAAATGACAATGAAATTGATGTTCCGTTGAAAATACTACATTTCTCTTGAGGAACACATGGTCTACAATAGGTGTCTGACATTTGTTCCCAACATTTTCAGCGTCAATATGACTGACAAGTGTGTCTTCTGGCCCCGTGTTCAAAATGTGTGTGTAAATGGGTACACTCAAACAGCTCCACTTGCACATGCACATATGTACCCTTGTGTGAAATGCACATGTGCATTGGAATTCAGTTGCAGGCTGTTATGTTCACAGTATCTACACAGTGAGCTAGGGGAAAAAAAACATTTATACTCTTCCTGAAAGGTAGCTGCATGACGCTACATTATTTCTTAGAATCCAGAAATCTGTCATACAACCAATCACAAAGAGAGAGAGACAGTAGACTGCTACCTAAGGCAGAGAGACACAGCTCAAGCCACCTTCCTCTAGACTGGCTCAATTGCAGACTGACTGTGTGCCAAAGACCCACATGCCATGCTTCCCTACCGACCCCCCTAGTCTGCAAGCAGGACCAGGAAACCTTTTACAAACTCATAGTGAGAGCTTGTAATTTTAACACAGATTTCAATACATCACACAGGCAAAGTGCGTGTGCCCACAATTGAAAGAGTGGCCATTAATATAGCGCTACAGGTCCTTGGACCAGGACTGGTCTTCACTGCAGTATTACATTTGTCAGGAGATGATAAGTCCCATAGTTTGACAGAACTGATGGCAGCCATTAGGAAACCCTAGAGCCAGAGGCGGCTCCAGGCACCAGCGCAGCAAGCGCGTGCCTGGGGCGGCAAGCTGCAGGGGGCGCCCTGCCGGTCCCTGCGAGGGCGGCAGTCAGGCTGCCTTTGGTGGCGTGCCTGCGGGCGGTCCGCCGGTCCCGCGGATTCGGCAATTCGGCGGCGGGTACGCCGAAGCCGTGGGACCGGCGTACTTCCCGCAGGCATGCCGCCCCGGCAAAAAAAGGGGCGGCAAAAAAGCTAGAGCCGCCACTGCCTAGAGCAAACACTTGTTGGTGGATGACTAATCAAAGCATCCAGTACATGCCATCGATGCTTCCACAAACTAGCTCGAAAAATGGTGGGTCCCCATTTGCACATAAAATAAATGATTTTTCCAATGATGCAGTGTTCTTCGGGAGAAGCTAAGATGTAATTTTAGGCCCCAATCCTGTATGCACATGACTTCAACAGGACTACTCAACATGTGTGAATTTAAGCACGTGGATGATGGGCCCCGTGCCAGCTGGGTGGAGTTTAAATAAAATCTGGTCTGTATCACCCCACCCTGCAAAGCAAGCATGTTGTAAAAACAGTTCTGATTTCCTAATTGACTCTCTGGCATGACTCATCTGTTTTGCACACATACTATTTTAGCAGGGGCATGATGATAAAAGGACTCGCTTGAGCAATATTTTAATCCCTCCGAATGATGTGTTTGCCAAAGAAAGATTTCACGTCTCGCCTGTTCCCCTTAATTCTACTATCGGGTCAATATACAGGACCTAGCTCTCTTCTTTTAAAGACAGAAAGCTACATGGGGATTCCCCTTCCTCCTGCAAGTAAGAAGTTCCTTATTCCCAGCTATCGGAATTACAGTTTTTATTTCATAAGTGATGTGGCCCAGTGGGTTAATGCACATGCTTTCTGCCCCTGGAGCCTTCCTGTATGGGCAAACGCCTGCCCAGCTCACTAGTATAAATGAGCCTGGCAATCTCACCCTAGTCCCATCTCTGAACGTTCTCAAACCAACACACACACGGTTTGACGTCAAGATCCGTCTCTGCAGAAAAGAGGCTCTGGATTTCAATAGCAGCTCTGGCACAGGCCAAGGCAGAGATGCGCTGGCCCCGAGCCGTGTGGGAAGCTTCCACAGTGTCTGTCCACTTTACTTTTGTCTCTAGTCTAAAGCTGGAATCTTTAAGGGGATCTAAGAGAGTTAGGTGCCCAGCCAAAATGATTAATAATAATAACACCTCACTTCTATATAGTGCTTTTCACTAGTAGATCTCAAAGTGCTTCACACAGGCAGATCAGTATAGTCCCTCTGCTTCATGGGCACCAAATTCACTTAAAATGTAAGACTTGAAGATTGAAAAAAACAACCCATTCATGCTACCAGATTTTTTTACTATGAAATACCCAAACTGCCCATGCAGTAAGTGATTTTGCAGTTGTGACACCCATTGACAAAACCCGGGGAATACCAAGTGTTTGGTAACACCACTGTCCAGATACTCTGGTGGTGTAAATAGCTCCATTGATTCCATTGTTCACCACAGGCGGCGATGGCCCCATGTCTTAAAGCTAAATCTTTCCAATAGCGGAAGAGCACGATGGCATGAATTAAGCTTGGGGTGAATCCTCAACCCAGTGTGTCCACATTGGTGGTGTTTGTTTGTGCCTCTAATGTTATTTTGATTTGTTTTTAATAAACCCTCTTTAAAATATGTACTGTTGAAATTTCATGAGCACTTGTGCAGGTGAAAGGTCCAATATGAGAGTCCTGGAAATAGAAGACCGACTTATCCACAGAGCAGGTACTATGTTAGCAGCATCAGTGCAAGCTTGTCTGAGCCAAACTTGACCTTAAGGGATGCCCTCTGGAGAAGTCAGTGGAATTCAATCTCCAGAACCATTCAGAGGCCATTTTGCTAAAATTGCTACGAAGGATGCCAGTTATTGCCAGTTGTAGTGATGGTGACTGGAGTATTTCACTGGCACTGGGGATTCTGGATTGTGTAAATACCTAGTAGTGATAGGATACGTGTGCATATTAAAAAAAAATCAGGGGGACCTGGCACCTTGTATAGTTTAGTACCACGCTTGTACAGGGGACTGGACTAGATGACCTCTCGAGGTCCCTTCCAGTCCTACACTTCTATGATTCTATATTTCCTCCAAAATATCAAGTGCAATTAGGGACGCACCGGTTGTCATTTGTTCAATCAAGTAACTTTTACTTTTTTCAGCACAAAGAAAAACATACCCAAACTGATAATCTTGCTCTTGTGCTGAGACCTTGCCAGCCTCATTTCAGCCTGGAGCAAATTTTCCTGGCTGGGTTTATAAACTCTTCAGTATAGGGGGTTTATAATGGAAACTGCAATTCTGCCTGAACTATGACAGCGCAAATGTGCCGCAATGAGACATCCAGTTCTCTACTAGACTAGTGAACATGCCCTCTGGCAGTGTGAAATGACCCATCTCCTGTGTGACAGCCCAACCTCACAACTTGGTAGAGCTGTGCAGTACGTTGCTGCGGCTGCTATGTTTTTATAGGAAAATAATTAATCCCAGTGACTGACATTGTCTCACCCCCACCCACTGTCATTGGCATCTACTCTGACTTACATCATAGCCCACAAATGTTATCTCTCTCTTGCTAGAGCTCCCCACTCCCCTTCCTTTAGAATGAGATTCATTATAATCTTCTCGATTGTATCAGGGCCAAGCCTCCCACAGTGCTTTCAGTTAATGTATTCTGTAACGGAGTGAATTGCTGAGGGGGAGGGGAGAGAAAAAAATAAAATCCTGTCCAAGTTTCATGAATTCTGAGTCTCTGAAATGATTTCCAAATTCCCTCATGTTTTGGAGGTTTTGCTCTGCAAACTGAAAGCACAAGGGTTTTGTTTGCTTTGTTTTATTTTCCAATATTTTATGAGTCTCATATATTTTGAGGCCTGTTGATCTGTGGCAAGTTTTTCATCATTACCCCACGAGGAATTTGCTGTGGAAACAAAGGAAAGAAACAACGTCCCTAATGTCAGACCCTGCAAATGTGGAACTGCCCTCGTAAGATGGATGCTGTAATTTACCTAGGTTCTTATGGAGCACCCATCATCATGGAGTCAGGTCATCTCCCCAGATTATAAACTGAAAACAAAGGCATCTGTCTCAGTTTCCCTCCCCCTGCCCATCCCACTAACTTCTGGAGTCAGCTCTGCATAGTGGGAAATAGCCAGTGTTTCTAGCCAGGATGGCTGTTCCAGTGATTAGGGTGCTAGCCACGGATGTGCAAGATGTTGCCTGCTCCACCTCACATATCTTCAGGCAAGTCACCTAGTCGGCCTATGCCTCAGTTCCTCATTTGTGCAACATGGACAATAGCACTTCCCTACCTCACAGGTGAGGGTACATACATTAAAGATGCTCAGGTACAGAGGAATTGGGGGCCAGTGAGGTACCTAAGATAGATGGGAAGAAGCAGTCACAAGTGTGAATGGGCTGGAATTCTGACTGCCTCTGATACCCAAAATCACTACTTGCATATGGGCAATGCAGAATCTAGCCCAGTGACTCCAAAGGGACCTATTATAAGATTATGTGCTACTACCCTGTAACAATTGCAGCACCAGGTCCATAATAAGTCATTATTTAAATTCTGCCCTAAATGTCTCTCCAGCATCTAAAGTACTCTGTTTAGCGAAGGATACTTTAAAATAAAAACTCTTGGTTATCCCAGGAGTTACTCTGGGATAAATGAGATCAAAATCTGGCCTTGTGTATCAGAAGCAGCCTTAACAGAAACCATAGTTCTATGCTCCGTTATTTAGGATGTGGCAATTCACAAAATGTTATACTCCTCTCTAGACTGGCTCATTTGACAGGGCTACTAGCAATCCTTAGGTCAAGTTTCATTTGGAAAAAAGGGACAGAGATTATGGTTTGCAACAGTGATTCCTCTTTGTAAACTTTATTCGCCAACCTGCAAATGTTATTACTAGTATTTGGGAGAAAACTCTCATGGAAAGATTGAGACTAGCTTCCAGTAGATGAAGGTCTGAATGAGTTTAAAACAGTAGTTCACCTTCTCTCTTGCTATGGCAGAAAGGGTTCTGAGGTGGGAAAGAACGCTCTAATTAATAAAAGATTCTTCCCAGCTATGATGGGAAAGCCAGGTAGGCTCACAGGTAAGCTACATTATTTCCGCCTTGGTTCATGTATCAGTGAGAATCAAGCCCAGGAAATTTTAATTTAAATAAAGAATAGTAATAATAAATCATTTAAAAGTGTGAATTCATCCACACTAAGGAGGTGGATGAATTCAAGTGGCACCAGCTTCTGCTCTCAATGACACTAGTGAAAATCAGGAGTATTTTCACTAAAGCCAGTGGAATTCCTCAGGAACAGAACTTAGAGCAGCACTTAGTGTATAACCGTACCAGGTGAATATGGTGTAAAATCCTGACTTCTTTGAAGTCAATAGGAATTTTGCCTTTGGCTTCAATGGGGATGGGATTTCACCCATAGCCTTCTGTTGGGCCAGGGTGGAGCCTCCATCAGTTCAGAGGCATATAATTAATTCTTTCCTTACCACAGGAAAATCCTATCCCCATATCTTCCCAGAGAAGAAAATAAAGATATCGCAAATTTAATTTTCAATTAAGTTGGTTTTATGCCTATAATAAAGCAGCTCAATGTTGGAACTACACCTCTACCTCGATAGAACGCTGTCCTCGGGAGCCAAAAAATCTTACCGCTTTATAGGTGAAATCGCATTATATCGAACTTGCTTTGATCCGCCGGAGTGCGCAGCCCTCCCCCCCCGGAGCACTGCTTTACCGCGTTATATCAGAATTTGTGTTATATCGGGTCGCGTTATATTGGAGTAGAGGTGTATGTATACAAGTTCAATTCTATGTATAAACTTGTGTTACTCTCTATGTTTTCTACCCAGCCTTTCCAAAAGTAAATTGCTCCCCCATCCCCCCCAAGTATATATAACACCGTGATTTTTGGATGGCCTTCATGATTCCTGGCTACTACCATTAAAGCTGCAGTTGTCACAAGCACATTTTAATGAATCAATTTCTATTCAGAACAAAGATTCTAGAGTTATCCCATCCACAGAAATCCTACTGCACTTGATTGTTCACTGATTCCATCACGTAGGTTATTGCTTCCATGAGAAAAAATAAACCAAGGTTTTCCCTTTTATTTTAGTTTTTGCTTCCTATAGTTTATTTTTGGAAATAGCAAATTAAAAAACCCTGACAATTGATATCCTTTGAACTAATGGAATATTTAAATTAACATAGCGCTACAGTGCATAGAAATGTTTACAAGTATACTGTGTTTTCATGCAACTGTTCAAACTGTAAGAGAACCGCAATTTACAGTTCATGCTTCTACCCTCCTCACTATTTGATATAGAGATATTTTTCATTCTTCAACATTATTATTTGTTGCACATTATATATGGAAGTGGAATTTTCCTTTTCCCCCTTAAGTGTGTTAGCCTGTTAGCCAGATGTGCAATTTGGCACGGGTGGGTGAATGCTGTTTCTCTGAAGTAAAGCAAACTTTGACATCATAGGGTAGACCCTGCAATGCCTTCTCAGCTAAACCCGCCACTGAAGTCAAATAGTATAGTATTGACCCCTTTGTTTAAAGAAATGAAGAAAAACAGATCATCTAGAAATGATTATGACAAAGCAATAAAATGTCTATTAGAGATACTCAGTTAGGAAAGTTTCCATTAATATGAAGTAGCCAAAAAAAATCATCTGTTTCTTCTTATGACTAGTCAGCAAACTACTACGTATCCACAAAACACTCAGATGATGAGTTGGCCTTCTCATTTTACTATTCACCAGAACAGATGTGTGTGCTTTTGGTTAGGGAAGTTTAGCAGGAAAATTAAAGCATAATTTGAGAACAGTGCTGAAGTTCAAAACCCAACAGCATATGAGAAAGTTGTGACATTCACATTATTATTTGCTGGCCATAAGTTTAAGAAATGATTTTGTGTTCTGTCAGAAAACATGACATCCTCTCCAATTACTCTCATTGCTCTTCAATGCAGAACTCCAAAGGGTCAGAGGTTCAGTTCCAAAAATTCAGATGTTCCTATAATATACATCTGAACCCATCTGGTTTGGAGAAGAGCTGGTCAAAAATCAAATTGTTGGTCCCACAGGAAATTCCTAGATTTCAAAATTTTGATAATTATACCCTGTCGTCATGTGACTCCCATGACACAATGTAGTAGTTCAACCAGAGGAGAGACCATAGGAGATGTAGCCGAGGCAAGGAGCTGGGCCCAGAGACGAGAATAGGGGTATGATGAACCTGAACTTCAACTCCCATGAGATATCGTGGCAGCTAATGTGGGTACAGATTAATATCAAACTGATCTGGAATGAAACAAAATACAATGTTTCAGTTTTCCTGATGGGAAATTGAAAAATTTCAGCAAAGTCAATTTACCCCCCACGCTCCTCAAAATGTGTTTTCCATTAAAAAGATCAATTTGGTGGACAATTCCCTACCAGCTCTAATTTGGAGGATCTTTTGCAAGATCAGAATTGTATTCTGAGATCTCCAGGACTTCCTAGTTTACGCAAGGCCCCAATCTTGCAAGAAGCTCTGTGTGAGCAGACGCCTTCCATGTGAGCAGAGCCCCATTGACTTCACTGGGGAGCCACACATGCAGAGCTCATTGCAGGAGCAGGGCCTAGACTGGTGTTTTGGAATTTACACATTTTGGTCCCCGTTGAGAAAAGAACTTAAGCATGTGCAGAACTTTGAACATATGAGCAGGCCCACAGGAATTTGCTTTTAAGTGTATTGCTAGCATGAGGACAGGGAAGCAAAAGAGGTCAACAAAACTTAGGATGGGGAAGAAAGCAACTTTCACCAATTTTTTAAAAAAACACTCTCCTTTTAAAAATAGTTTGTTCTGAATTTGGGGCAAATCATTGAATTGATTCTTTTGATTAAGAGCGCTGAAAAGCCTGGCTCTGCCTTCTTCATTGCCTCCAGCCATTCCATCACGCATTGACTCCTCTAGCACTTGCTCCAGATTTTAAGCTAATTGGGTGAACTGGTGGATTTGCATTTTTATAGAGTGTGCTACCGCTTCACTGGAGTCTCGCTCCAGCCTTCCAAGCCAAGAAGCAGGAGAAGGGACCTGGGAATCAATCCAGCTGTGTATTTAATATTAGATAATGCTGGAAACATTTCAGAATGAAAATATACTCCTCACTTAGTTCAGGAAATAGATCATCTGCAATATCTGTGGGGGAGGATCAACACTTTATATAGGAAGCTAGAGTCTGGAAAAAGATTCCTAAAGCTCCACCCATAACCAAAATTGCAACAGAAACTACACTCACAGATATCAAAGGTCCTCAGGTTCATTTTCCAAAACCTGTTTGCTTAGGATTGCTATGATCTTTCATATTCCACAGCGTACCTCCATTGTTACTGTTTTGCTCTAATAGCTTTGTCAATCTTAAAGTGAGATGGGGTTCACAAAGTTTCTCAACAAACAGCTATAAGAAAGCTTCAACTGTCCTCATGTGATCCTTTAGCAATATGCCCAGCATAGAGAGCACAAAGAGATCCAAACGTCTGACAGTGTGTAGGAGGAAAGTATGTATTGTATTAGCATTAGGCTTATGCAATGATATTTTCATTATTATCCTACAAGAAAATGAATAGCAGATTCTGGTATGTTATTTATCAAGTAAAACCCTCGCAGGGATAATTCGCCAGTAGATTGGACACTGGCTTCCATTTTTAAATGCCACACTACTTTCTGGGGAAAAAACAACACTTCAGAGAAGTAAAATATGTTACCTAGCAGTAAGCTAGTTAGGGTTTAGCAAGTTTACAGTTTTCCCACAGACATGAAAGGCAGAGCCAAAACTGTAATGTGGGTCTCACATTCACACACTCAGGATAGCATCCAGATTGCTGCTGAAAGCAGAGACAGGTTCATTTTTGCTCTTATTCTAGTTTTATGAGAGGTGGTGAGTGCCACCTGCAAGAGGACAAGCGTCTTCAGCTATTGATAGAACAAACGGGAGCTGAGGATGCTCAGTACCTCCCTGAATCAGCCCTTCAATTAGTTTGCATGGACACAGGGGTTTGATTGCAGTATCAGGGCCTGTGTGAGCTCTGAGTACTTGTATTACTTTGCAATTTTCCTAGTGATTGAGGAAGGACTCTTCCACAACCCACTGCAGCCTCACAGCCATCTGCCTGTGGGTTGTGGAGGTGAATTACTTGTTTCCAAATCCCATGTATATTCCATGTTCCTGAAGAGAAGGCAGGTCCCCATTGGCTTAGTGCAACATTCACCAATTGGATCCACACTGCTGGCCTCCATTACAAATTCTGTCTTTGTTCCATGTGTGGAACACCCATTGAGGTCAATGGGATTCCTGAACATTGATCAAGGCCAAATTATGAAATATTGGGCCTTTGTGATATAAACTGGCAAAGCTCCATTGATTCCAATGGAGCTACTTTGATTTACACCAGCGATGGTTCTGGCCCAGAGGCCACAGCACAGATAAGAGAAGAGAAAGTTTTGCATTTGGTTTTCTCTTCTTAAAATGAAGGAGCTATTACTTGTCCTTTGCATGCTGGGTTTTACTGCAGATTTATTAATGTAGGGATGAAATTATTAGCATGATTGGAAAAGTCCAATTCTCAAGCCAAGACTAAAATTAGCTTGACAGATTCACCTTGGTTCTCAGTTATTAGGTGAATGCAAAAAATGTTCATAAACATAAAGGACCTTGACACTGCAATCTGAAATTTGCCATGATAATAAATTAAGGGGGGGGGATTACCATATAATTTCTCATTGCAGGCTTTTGCCCTTCTTCTTCCCAGGAAGTATAATTTTTTTTTAAATTTCTTTACTTTGTCATTTTTGCAGAAATTTGTATGTGGCTCAGGAGCATATTTTGAAACATTTCCTTTGCCAAACATTTCAAACTTTGATCTTTAATTGAAAATGAAAGCAGTCCTTTTTTATCATCATCCCCAAGACTCCATCATGTGCTACAGCTTGGTTCAGATGTTCATGCAGATATTCTAATTAAAAATCCCAGAGGATTGTTTCCTAAGAAAAGTGACATTTACATGATAATGTTTTATGTCTCAGACAGAAACTCCAACAAGACACTGGAAAGAGAGAGAAAAAGAGAAATCATTTATACTGAGGGAGGCATTATATATTAAGACAGTGATTAGAACCCTAGGATCAGAATCCACTTACCAAAAGTATTGCTATCAAAACTCCTGTATTCGTCATAGAACTGGAGAACCATGTTTGACAAATGGGTGTTTAATTTAGCGGACCCAATGGGAAATCTGACCCCATTTTCTTCATACAATCTGCCCAGTTCTTCAGTTCTTACTCAGACAAAACTTCCAACTAAGGGAGAGAAATATGAATTATTCAGGTTAATTAAGAACTGCAGGATTGGAGCCAAGCAGAGACAAATATGAGGAATGAATGCAGTATCATGTCTAGCATAGATATCAGAGCATTCTCATAGATTTAACCTTGATACGTGTTCTTATATCATTTAAACATCTTGGGCCAAATTCTGCTAATATTATCATGTGGGCTTCAGTAAGGTTACCCCAACATAACTGAAAGCAGAATTTGGCTCATTTTTTCTGCCTGCCTGCTATCCTTTTGGATAGCAAATACATATAATTTTATAGACTTCACTTGGTCTTCCTATCAATATTTACATTTTCTGGTATTAATGACACTTATCTCCGTCTCAGTTAAAATGTAGGTCACATACTTTAGTTGCTTGTAAAACTGTGCAAGCATTTCTACACACAAGATGAAACTGATATATTTTTCCTCTTGCTGGTTTCAAGAGCAAAATAAAAAAAGAATTTACTTTGAGATGTGTTTTTTCAGATCCTTACCACGACAAAATCTACTATATTGCTCTACGCAAATTAAAAAGTTTGCACCACTGAGAAAGTGTCAATGTCAAAGGCCCCGATCCTCCATTGCTGCAAATCAGCCAAGCTCTATTGGCTTGATAGAACTACACCAATTTATACCAGCTAAGCATCCAGCCCTCTATGTGCTATGCAAATAAACTTCCCACGTCAAGTCATGAAATCACTGTTCACCTTTAAAGAATCACAGGATAAACATGCTCCTTCACAAAAATTTTCACTGCACAACTAAGATCACCATACACAAAAGGGCAGCTCAGCAGTCTTTAACTTGGGAATTCTCCAAGCTAAGTGAGAGAAAGGCTTCCAAAACATACCACACATGGCAATATTCATAAATTCCTAACTCATTCATAGCGAACCCAGTTTTCACTGTAAGACCTAGAAATACAGTAACTCCTCACTTAACGTTGTAGTTATGTTCCTGAAAAATGTGACTTTAAGTGAAACGATGTTAAGCGAATCCAATTTCCCCATAAGAATTAATGTAAATGAGGGTGTTAGGTTCCAGGGAAATTTTTTCACCAGACAAAAGTATGTTTTAAACAGTATAAATTTTAAACAAACAATTTAATACTGGTACACAGTGATGATGATTGTGAAGCTTGGTTGAGGTGGAGGAGTCAGAAGGTGGGATATTTTCCTTACTGCTAAATGATGAACTAGCAATTGGCTGAGCCCTCAAGGGTTAACTCTCTCACTCTGCAAGGCAGCAGGAATGGAGGGAGATATGCGCATTTCCCTTAAGTACAATGCCTTGTTAATTAGATCAGCTTGCTGAGACAGCAGCTGCTGCAAGCTCCCTCCGTCCTGAGCCCTGCTCTATGGAAGATGGGGTAAGAGGGGTGCAGGAGCAGGGGGAGAGGGACACCCTGACATTAGCCCCCCTCTTCCTTCCCTCCCCCCCCCCGGCACAGCAAGCAGGAGTCTCGGGGAGCAGCTCCAAGGCAGAGGGCAAGAGCAGCACATGGCAGTGGGGGGAGGGACACAGCTGAACTGCCGGCAGCTGTTGCACAGGGAACTTAGGGGAGCGGGAAGCTGATGGGGGAGCTGATAGGGGGCTGCCAGTCCACTCTGGTTCCAAGCCCCCACTAGCTAGCTGCAAGGGGCTGCTCTTCCTGCAAGCAGTAGACAAAGCAGGCGACGTTAGAAGGGAGCATTACACAACTTTAAACGAGAATGTTCCCTAATTGATCAGCAACGTAACAATGAAACAACGTTAACCAGGACGACTTTAAGTGAGGAGTTATTGTACTTGTCCTCAATGAGGGCTAGTTCTATGCCAACTATGGGGTTTCCACATCAAGCCATTTCAGCACAAGAGCTGTTCAAAAAAATTGCAATTTTTTCCCCATCTAATCTCTCTATCATGGGGAAAGTGTTCATTTTTCCATATTTCACATTCTTAAAAGCAGCTGAACTAGTTTTTATCAAGCTTTCCAAAAAGCTTCTCTTCTGGGCAGAGACTAAGCCCGGAAAAATTGAGCCTGGCAGATGAAAGTTTCAGAGCTACGGGTTTTCAGAAAGTTTTCAGCAAGTTATGAGTGATGCTAACAAGGAGCTGACATGAAAACTGCTATGCTGCCTTAACTATATGGGATGCTCCCGCGCCCACTATGATTAACCAGTCACCTGTATTTAGTTGGGATCTCTATACCCACATCCTCTTGTTTGCTCCAGCAGTTGCCTTAATGCTGCAAAAGAGGTTTGGGAAGCAATTGAAAAATGAGCGTGGTGACCTACCGTAGGTGGATGATTAATTGTTCAGAGATTGCAGTCATGATTGCAGAGCTTTCATCTCAGGTGATGCTAATTAGGTTTCTCACTCTTCTGCGTCTATGCCTGATATTAGAGGCGAGTTCACTACAATAGTTTTTAGTGGGGCTGCAATGCAAAGCATCTCTGTTTGCAATCAACAGCCAAACAGCCTTAAAAAGCCATAATCAAATATGCAGCTCTTTAACATAAAATGCAGTCTCAGTTTACAGTGTCATTTAGGCCCAAATTCTCTGCTCTGGACAAAATCTGAGTAGATGGGCTTTGCCCTGCAGTTCCACCAGTCATCATGGGGACAGAATTCTGCACCCGCAGGCTTCAGACGCTCGCAGAGATGTTCCCCAGTCACTATTACAGCACGAGTAGCTCCCACAGCTGCTGCAAAAATCTGCCATCATCTGGGAGGTGCTTAGGAATTTTGCCAGTAAGTCTGTTTAGCTGTGGAACCACATGCCATGCCTTCTGCACCTTGCAGAACGACTACAATCCTCCTCCATGCTGGAGAATAAGCACAAGCAACCACGGATCAGTGTGCCGGGGGTGCAGTCCCTCTTCACTAGTGCTTTTCAACCCTCCTCACCCCAACTGCACAACACAACTGCACCAGTTCCAATTCCTTCAGTACTTTCTGTGACCCAGAAAGCATAGAAGATCAGGGTTGGAAGGGACCTCAGGAGGTCATCTAGTTCAACCCCCTGCTCAAAACAGGATCAATCCCCTGACAGATTTTTTTCCCCAGATCCTTAAATGGCTCCCTCAAGGATTGAACTCACAACCCTAGGTTTAGTAGGCCAATGCTCAAACCACTGACATGGCCCTTGGCAAGCAGTGCAGTCTAGTGCTAATTACCTGTAGTATTATTAATAGTAAAACACTGCCATCTAATTTTTAAAATAAACATATGATTTAATTGCCAACAGAAGTCAGTAGTTTATTGCCTTTGTTTGCACAAAGCATCCAGTGTCCCTAAGTAGATGTAAATATTCTTTAAGAATTTACACTGGAGATCTGTTTATGAAGAGCACAGTATATCTATAGATAGCTCATTATACTTCTGGATCTCAGTTTTCAATGACATGTTGAGATTGATTTTCTTTCAAATATGTGGCCTGACACACACACACACATGCTGTTGGGTCACATTCTTTCCGTGATATTCGTATACAGTACTGTGTATTAGATCATCATGGAAAAATTACATTTCCAAATGGGCAAATAATGAGTATTTAAGAGTGCACTGTAAGTTACCCATGGAAATCAAGTGCAGTTGCTGTAATATCTCCTTTTCAGCTGATAAAATTAAGCACACAATTGCTTGTGTTGAATTTATACCGTAGCTGCAGCCATTACTGTAGGTATGTACAGATGCAGCCCATTGTGGAACAACTTTGCCATGTTACTCTCATTTTGCAATGAGAACAAGACAAACAGGAAGAGAAAAAACACAAAGAAAAAGCAAAACTTCTAGGGATTAAATACTAGTAAACAATAGCAGCATATACCACCATGCTACTTTGGGAGAAGTCAAGGCCCTTCATACAACTTAAGCCCCATCCTCGTGGAGTCACAAACAGTAAAGGTCTTCATGGTCAGTCTTGCAGAGGCTGGCATGGCGATGGCGGTTGGGTTGTAGGAGTGCCAAGGAAGGGGCCATTGACTCCACATATACTCAGATCTAGGTATCAAGGGCTGCACTCTTTACTCAAGCTCATAAGCTAGAGTAGCAGCTACTACAGGAGGCTGCACTAGAGCCCTGTGCCCTGGTTCTGGTTGGGGTGTATTCCCCCTTTTAACACCACGTAGCGTCCAAGTCCTCGGGCTTCATGCACGTGATGTGAATTTTGCCCATAGTGAATAATTACATAGTTTCATAGAGTTCAAGGCCAGAAGGGGACCATTCGAGCATCTAGTCTGACCTCCTGTATAACACAGGCCATTAATTTTCATCCAAATATTCAAAGCCGTTACTTAGACCAAAGCATTTCAGTCCTTAGGAAACTACACTGTATGCCACAGATAGAGAATGGGAGAGGTACCAGCGATGACCGAGGCCACTGCAATGGGAGGGAATTGATTAGATGGGACATGCCCAGATGATCCCAGCAGGTGAACTGCTGTAGAGAAAGATGGAAAACCCTGAAGGTCCCAGGCAGGGCTGGCTCCAGGCACCAGCTTGCCAAGCAGGTGCTTGGGGCGGCCACTCCGGAGAGGGGCGGCAGGTCCAACTATTCGGCGGCAATTCGGGGGACGGTCCCTCACTCCCGCTCGGAGCGAAGGACCTTCCGCCGAATTGCCGCCGCAGATCACGATCGCGGCTTTTTTTTTTTTTTTTTTGCGCCGCTTGGGGCGGCAAAAACCCTGGAGCCGGCCCTGGTCCCAGGCAACCTGACCTCAGGGAACGAGCAGCATACACAAAAACTGTGTGGAAAAAATTTGTTTCACATTGTATGTGGACAAGGCAAAAAAAACCCCTATAATAATATATTGTTTCCCATTCCCCGAGTAAATCAATTTTCAGCTTTCAAAGGCACATGGAAGAAATTCACAATGGCACATGGAAGAAATTAACTCACAACAATGACCTACACTAGAAACATGGAAGATTGTTCCAGTTAAAAAAATGCTGAGATAGACGATTATTAAAATATTGAGCTATTTGTTCTTAGTTCCTTTATGCAGTGGTGTTGTAGCCATATTGGTCCCAGGATATTAGAGAGAAAAGGCGGGTGAGGTAATATCCTTTATTGGATCAACTTCTGTTAGAGAGAGAGAGAGAGAGAGAGAGAGAGAGAAGCTTTTGAGCTCTTCTTCGGGTCTGGGAAATGTACTCACAATATCAAAGCTAAATACAAGGTGGAACAGAGAGTTTAGCATAAATAGAACACATATTTCAAGGGACCATTCAAGGTGAAGTGGCCCGTCAACAACTCTCCAGTCGTGGTGGGGGAACAACTGTGTTAAGCCTCTTTTGTAGGCAGAAAACAGCACTCTCTTGCCCAAGTAACTACACGTGTATGGGTTGTTATTCTCTGAACAATTTAATTTGGATTTCAACTGTTTGTTTGTGCACTGAATGTGGGTATTTGCAGGCATAATATGACTCATTAGATTTTCAGTTTAGGCACAATCCATGTAACAGGGTAGCTTGCCCCCACTCTGGGAAGGAGGGCTGGGGACCTCCCCTACCAAAGGGGAGAGAGATACTGAACTAGGGTTGGAACCTGAAAGGCCAATGTGAGTCGGTTTATATAAATTGGACCTCAAAAGGGGAATGTTTTAATTACCTTTGGACTGTGAACTGGAGTTTTTTTGGTGTCAAGAAGGGAAATTGAGTCAGAGCACTGCTGAGCAACCTCTGGCCACAAGGGGGCACTCAGGTGGTGGTTGCACTGTTACAGTGCACTTTCCAGTACATTTACAGAATCCTGTCCCAAGCTCAGCTCTCAATTATAGTGTGTAATTGAGGGCAGACATTTCCCCCCCTCCCCGGTGAATTAACAGGAGCTAGATGCAAATATCAGACTTTACAATATCCTTGCTGTATACTAAATTAAAACAAAACTTCTCTCCCCGTCACTTCTGCAGTTCAAGGAAAGAAAGCCTACTAAGCAGACTTCTTTTGCCAATGAATTTAAATATCAAATCACAATTAGGAGGCTGCACTTAAGATTGCATCCACAGAAAAGCCCTGGCAGCCCTGACCGGCATGAAGTTGTGCCACAAAATATCATCTGATAGTATCAACTCATGTTGAGCCTGGAGCTTTCCTAGGGAACTCTGCCAAAGGAACAAAGTATATTACAGCACTTGAGACTCTGAGTGGCACCTAGCCTGGGATACCATAAGAGCGACCCAGTGGTGTTTTATAAAAATCCCTTGTGGCAGCTGCTGAAAATGGACTAGTGAACATGAGTAAAGCAACAAGAAGGGGATTGTGGGAAGCAAACATTACAAGTTCACTGAACCATACATAATCCTAAAATGAAAATGGGCCTAATTCACCTCTTGGTTGCACTGGCTTAGTAAGCATCTGATCCAGTGCTACTGAAGTCAGTGGAGGTCTTTCCATTGCCCGTAGAGAACTTTGGATCAGGCCCCAGAAACAGAAAATACATCACGTCCTAAACATAGAATATCAGAATCATAGAATATCAGGGTTGGAAGGGACCTCAAGAGGTCACTGCAGTCACTACATGTTTTATAAGGGAACAGCTATCAACACCTGTCCCACCCGGAGAACATATAAAAAACAAGTGGAGAAAAGCACAGTTGTGTGTATTCTGAGCTCTCTTTAACTTACAGGTTCTTCCTTAAATAGATATTCCTGCATCTCCTATTAATGAAGAACACTTCTGTTTGGAAGTATGGCTACCTGACTGTGGGTAAGGTGACCACAGAGCAAGTGTGAAAAACAGGGCACTTTTTTGGGGGGGAGGGTATAGTTGCATATATAAGACAAAGCCCCTAATATCAGGACAGTCCTGATAATATCAGGATGTCTGGTCACCCCAACTGTGGGACAAATCCCAGAAAGCTCAGAAAAATAAGCTGGGTGACATAGGTAACTAAAATAATGATAACTTAAATAAGACATGATTGATATCACTTTAAAATTATTATTTGGCTAACTTCTGAGTATTTGAACATTGACTATTGGAAAATCATGGCAGACATGTTTGCAGCAGTCTTTAATAGCTGTTTACAACACACTTCTGCAGTCTAGACTTTGATATTTTCTAGCAAGATTAAACTAATCACATCAAATGTAAACCCAGTGCTTTAGAAGGAGCAATATCTGCTCATCCCATGCAAGCTGTGATCAAGGACAGACTGGACCAGAGCATCCTTTGCTTAAATGCTAGAATAGTCAAAGAAGCTGGATAATAAATGACTTCATGGAACAATGTGCATTAGGGGGAGATGTTGGGAGTGGGGGCATTGCTAGTGCAAAGCAGGTTAATCCAGCCAATAAACTAGAACATTTTACTCCTCTCTTTCAGCACCCTACTAAATTACTTGTCCCGGAAATGGGGGAGATAATTTTGGCCTTTGGGCAACATTTTTCCCTTTGACCCACATGGCAGATCTCTATCACACATTCTTCGCTTGTTCCTCATGCACATGCCTCTCTCTAATGCTGTGTGGGCTTTCAGGCATGGCAAGAATATAGAACAAGCATTAACGATCTATGCTGCAGATAGAGATTCCACAGTGCAGTTTAGAGACTTTGGCTCTTAAGTTCTGTCCAGCCATAAAAGTGTCTTCTGAAGTTGGGCCCAACCTGTACCCTTGCTTCATGATCTTACTTCTCTTTTAACCTGTTGTGCTAGAAAAATGAGAGGGGATGAGCTATGTGCCAGTTTAGCCAATCGCTGAACAGTTTAAGAAAGCCAGCAATGATTAAAGGCATGTGATGTAGTTTCCTCATGAATACTCATAACTTTATGGTACTGAGTAAACAGTCATTTGCTTGTCACTAGTGTGTCTATTTTTTTAACTAAAAATATACTGGAAATATAGAATACTGATTATTTCTCTACTCTGCTTAGAAACTATAGCCGTCTTTATAAAACACAATGCATCGGAATGGAAAGTAGATCTGAGTTGCCTACACTTTTCCATTACAAACTAAATTAATAAGAGCCCTGCTTAGAAAAGGCTTATGGATGGCCTAAGGCTGTTTATAGTGCTAGTTACATGGAAAAATCACACCACACCGCTCTCCACTGTAACCCCCACAAAACTGATATTCCTCTGCAGGGACACATTCATCAGGCAGATGCGGATGGCAGATGCCAATCCACAAGTGGAATACTCAGGAAATACTTGGAATTGTCAGGTGTGCACGCTAATGTTGGCCTCCAGTCACTTACTACACTATACAGATACTAGTAACTGAGTGTCTTATTGACTTTAGCAGAATTTCAGGAGGCTATATAAGGGAGATGATCTTCCAGGGATAAGTGTTGCTAATCTGTTACACACACATCTCTTTTCCTGATGCTGCAAGTGTAATGCTCCATCTCCCATCTAATGCTATCCATAGTGTAAGTAATAGGAGCAGATCCTTTGTTCCAGCATTGCAAAGTAGCCAGAAAGCTGGAATACCCAGCTATTTTACCTGGGAATTCCCTGGCATGGAGGAATCTCCAGGTGATGTAAAGCTGACATACTCAGCTCTAAATTACCTTCCCTCTCACAGCTCTCAACAGAAGGAGCATAGCCAGGAGAGTCGGACTCTGGCCAGAATGCCACTTGGCTCCATGATCCCCAATTGCAGTAATGACACTTTGGGGACTGCTACAGCCAGGCACCACTTGAAGTAGCGCTGCTGATGCTCTAGGCATCTCCAGAAGACAAAGTGCTTCCTTGGCTCGCTCCAGCATTGAAGGATGGCACAAAGCCACCTAACCTCGCCACACCTAGCTGTGCTGACCACACCCTATTCACTGCAGCGGATCTGAGTCATCGTCATCATTTTGTCTACAGGACATGAAACCAGGGTTTCCCCTCTCCTGTTCCAGCCCCACAGTAGGCTCCATGTGTGGGAGAAGTTTAAAGTAGGGGTGAGTCTTTTCTACAATCCTGGATCCAAACTGCTTTGAATCTGGACACATCCCTGACCCCTACTTCCTATACTGGGCTGAACCAAAGCCCAGGATACACTATGGATCTGGATCTGAACTGCCTATTTCACAGTTATATCTGATTTAAACAGAGCTCTTCATGCCCAATCATTATGAAGGAGATTTCCAAAAGGATTTGGGACCCAGTTTTGGACCTATTTTCAATGGCATTTTGGCACTTACCTGCCTTTCCCTTCTGAGATAGTCACTGCCATCGATTCTGAATTTAATTTAGGAATCTTTAGATATATAGGAACGTCCACATTTTCATTTGACTCTAATAATAAAATTAAAGCAAAATACATAAGACTGCCACTGAGCCCAGACAAAAAAAAATGTATCAAACATATGAAAGGAAAGCTATCTCCGGTACAGATTCCAGACTAGTGAATATTTTTAGTTGCTATCATAGAATTTCAGCTACACGGTATTATCTTTCTTTTTTTAAAGAGAGCACAAAAATTGGCTGCAAACTTTCCTCTTGTTTCAAATAGAATTGTGCATTTGCAAACTAAGAAGCTCTAAAATATATCAATCATTTTAAGGAAACTCTATTTGTTATGTGCCTTGGTCACTCAATACATTCCCAGATTTGCATTGCAGTTATATTTTCTGTTTCTTACAGAAAACAATATAATAAAAACTTGTATCTGGATTCATAAAGACTAGTGCAAAAGAGAAACTTTAAAAATATGCAGCAATCTTAGTTCTGTAAACAGCTGTGGATTTTAAGAGGCCAGCAAGGTACATGTTCTGTATTAGAGAGCTGCCTTTACTGCTGCATAATAAGTAATCGCAGTCGGTAGATTAGCCCTTCAAAAAGTAGGCTATTATGTCTTGCCTGCGCCTAGCTGCTATGCAGCACATTTTACTTGAAGAAAAGCGTTTGTGTCTTTTCCCTTTCTCTGGTGCCTGGAAAAAATCAGAAATATTAGACAATGTACAATTCTATGCATGTTTATATTTTACTAATGAACATCTCTGTAAATAGAGCCAGTCAAAATTTTTCAGAATTTCAACAAAAGTGTTAGTTGCAATTTTGACCACCTCTCCCCCCCCACCACAAAGCAAAAGACACAAGAATAATTAGACAGTGTGCTTATGAGGGGGTCTTCTCTGCCCCCTGCTGGAGGGATCAGTGCCTGACACTCCCTGCCCAAGGAAAATCCACTCAGACTGGGCAACCGATGAGTCAGTCCTCCAGAGGCTAGAAGGGCCAGGAGGAAATACTGACCAATTAAGAACCAGCAGGCCAGTTGAGAAGGCTTGCCTGCTTTTGCTCAGGGGCAGAGCTGGGTGAAGCTGGGACAGAGGAGGAGCTCCTCAGGGCTAACCTAGAACCCAGGCCAGGGTCTTGCCCTAAGCGCTTGTATTTTGAAGGGTTTTTCCCCCTCTTTGTTTAAAGTTAGTGACTGCAAATCCCGAGTCATTATTTTGTTACTTGATTGTTTAGAGACTGATGCCACGTTTACGGCGTAGGCTGCCCTCCCCCAAGCAGTCAGCCAAACGTACTGACTAAGATGGGGAACAGACGGTCCTGAAGGGGGCACTGCTGAGCAGCCCTAACTCCCACAGTGCTGTATCCCTAGAGCAAAAATATGAGGTGTAAATTCAAGATTGGATGGGATTATGAAGTCTTGTGGCAAATCTTCATGTGTGATGATGCACATTGGAACCAATGATTCAGCATTACATGGAACTAGACAGCTTATAGATGATTTCAAAGACCTTAGAAGGGAGCTGAGGAAGAGGAAAGTCCAAATGGTCTTCTTAGAGTTCCTTCAGGTACCAATACATGAGGGAAGGGAGAAGGCAGAAAATACTAGAGGTGAACCATTGGCTACGTGACTGGTGTGAAGCTGAAGGTTTAGGTGTTGTGGAACACTGGACCACATTCCAGTTGGAGAGGGGGCTGAATGACTGGGACGGCCTGCACCTCACAGATGCGGGGCCAATCTTCTCAGTTACAGACTAGCTGAAGCAGCCAGGAGGGTGTTAAATGTGCTACAAAGGCAAATATGATACAAACTCAAGCTCACCCGGTCATAAACAAATTGAGCTAATGTGACAAAGAATGTGATAAGAAGAGATTTTTCAGTTGCTAATGTACCAATGTGAGGAGTCTAGGTAACAAGCAAGAGGAACTGGAAATTCTCATTGATGAGAAGAAATTTGTTATAATTGGCACTACTGAAACAGAGTGGGATGGTTTGCATGATTGGAATATTCCATTAAAGACACCATTTCCTTTTTAAGAGTTATTGATAACTCAGAAGAGCAGGATCTTGAATGCATATGGATTAATACGCAACTAACAAAGCCTATAGGGAGGTACTGATAGGGTTCTGTTAACCTAACTATGACAAAGAGAGAATTCTGGATACTAAAGGGTTCTTTCATCTAGTCAAGAAAGGCATAACAATAGCCAATGCCTGGAGGCTGAAGCTAGACAAATTGAAATCTGAAATTAGACACGTTTTGAATAGTGAAGATGATTAACTATTGGAACAAACTACCAAGGGAAGTGATGGATTCTCCATCTCTTGAGGTCTTCAGATCAAGACTGGATGCCTTTCTAAAAGATCTGCTTGAGCCAAACATAGGTTCAACACAGGGGAGACTTGGTGAAATTCCAAGTCTTGTGTTATATATGAGGTCAGACTAGATAATCTAGTGGTCTCTTCTGGCCTTAAACTCTATGAACTCATGGGAAAAAAACAGGGACAACATTTTTGTAAACTTTTTCATTAAATTTACTTCCTGTTTTTCAACCAGTTCTAAAGCTGGTCAAAGTTGTTCAAATTTTTGATAATTTTTTCCCATTTTTTTCAACCAGATTTGTATTTAACATTTAGAGCAGATCAGGAAGAATATTGACAAATAAAATTTCTGACCAAAAGTGGTATTATTTTTTCAAGAATTTGCATGATCACTTTTACATTTTTCTGACCAGCTGTATAGTGTTTTGGATAATTTTCAGCAATAAAACATTTTCAGAAGTCAGAATATTTTCTCTTTGAAATTTTCCATGAAAATTTGTTTCCCATTTTTCCCGCCAGCTCTAGTAAATATTCTTCAAGTAAACAATTAAATGAACAATCCTGATTTATGGTGTGTTTGTTTTTTGTTTACTTTATATCCAGAATGGGAATACTGGTACCTCAGTGCCATCTGCTAAAAAGTCTGTAGCATATGGTAATATCATATTAATAGGAAGCAGTTTCTCACTACAGTACTGTCTGTGGTGTCATATTGTTTGCATACTTCCATTGCTTCCTACTACTTTAGTGTAACACCCATTTACTTGACAAAACATGGTTTATATTGGGGGATATCAGGAAAGGCTTTAGACAGGTGCTTTGTTGACTGTGGCAACTATGCAAATTAAGAGCCTGATCCCAATTTCAGTGGGACTTCTTGTGGGATAAGGTTCTATTCAACAAAGTGGTAGCAGAATCTGGACCTATAAAAGAAAGTGAAGATTTTAATAGTCAATAAAACACAGTGAGGTTCTGATGCATTCAGTCACTGCAGCCCATAGTTCTATGTCAGGTGATCTGAATTAATGTTGATATAACTCAGCACCACGTGACAAAAAATGTAAAGAAACCACACCCTTTTCTTATCTGTCTGGATGGCAGGGTCAAAGTTGTGTTTCCTGTAGTACTGCCAAATACATTGGCTTGTTATATTGGAAAATTCCACTTCTGGAAAACCAAGGATAAAGAGGGTAATAGTTACTATTAAAAACACACACACACGCCTCAAGCATTTCCAGCTATTCTCTGTATACTGTTGCACTGTATGTTTCAGAAGGTCTATTGATAAGACTGCTTATTCAAAGTATATTTGATAGAAAAATGCCAGCTACACACCATGCGTATTGTTAGTGTTGTATACACACAATAGAGCCCTGTGTCATCACTATTCTAAATGATTCTATGAGAGACAGGGGGACAAATTATGTTCTTAGTGTAAAATTGGACAATCTGATTGCCTTCATTAGAGTTACTCCACATTTCCACCAGCGTCTCCTAGAATAGAATTTGGCCCCAACATTTTAGTCGGTAAATCAGCACATTTACTGTAATCATATAAAGAGCTGTTAGGTTGCCTGTTAAAGTTGGAACAATCTCCTGCCTTCTTCAGTGACAAGCATGCTCCCTCTTTCACTACAACTTACTTCTTTCACCTAGTCTTTCATTGCTTATCATCTAAACTCTGTGTAATTCCATAGTCCTGGCTGGGTCAAACATGGGACTCTTGGCCCTAAAACATAAACTTCTACTGCCTAAGCTAAAAGATCAAGCTCATCAACCTTTATCTGTGGCCCATGGGTTACATCTGCTCCCAATCCCAATCCTCATTCTTGCTTCTAATTGTATAACTCCCATTTAAGTGAAGACTGGGACTTGACTAAATTATGGGTCAGTTATTCAGCTGGTGTAAATGGACTCCATTGACTTCATTGATTTACTCCTGCTGATCATCTGGTCCTATGTCTTATATATAAACACCTAAACAAATTAACTAGTCAAGTTCTGCTTGCTGCTGTCTGTGGGGGGTCGCAGTATTTAATCATCTGTGAATGGTCACGCAGCCACTGGGATTTGTGAACATTCATGTTTGCAAATCCTGAGAGTTTTACAGATTTGTACTGGGAACATATTTGTTATCAGGGTGAGATCAAGGGTTCACAGGGCTAGGGACAAGATATAGAAATAGGCCACATGCCTCACAGCCTCACCGCTCAATGCCCTTCCCATATGGCCCTGGTCTCTTTTTCTTGAAGGCATCCTGTCCTCTGGCCTTTTGACCTCTCTTCCTCTTACTCTGCTGACTATCTAATCTCTTCCTCCCCGAATTTTCTTTCGTCCTCTCTTTATCTCTTCTCCCATTTTTGCTGTATGGTTTTGTTGTTGTTGTTGTTGCTGCTTCTTTCTCCTTGCCAGGGAAACACTCCTTGCATTGAATTCTTCCTTTCTAGAGTACCCTAAACTCTCTGCCTCACCAAAAATGCCTCCCTGATGTTGCATTTACAGAGGCTGACTGTGCTGTTACACCCTTCCATTGGCTTAGTGCTACCAAATCTGGGATCCCATGAAGCCCAGGTGTTGAGATAATTGCCCTGGCTTTCCCCTCCTGTGAGTGACCTAGTTGTCATTCGTTATCCCTCTGTTAGAAAGCAGCAGTCATCAGATTATCAAGCAAAATATAAATAATTTGGCCAACTGTACTCCACAAATAGTGACTAGCATAAGAGGGAGACACAAATAGGTGTTAGGAGCCCAACTCCCATTGACTTTCAATGTTGGTTGGTTACTTAATTGTCCTTTGCGTCTTTGAATGTCTCTTCCGAAATGAACAGTTCACAACCAACCAACTGGCTGGAAATGATTTGTCTGAACTATGCAAATGCTTCTGAATAACAAACATGGCCCTTGTGCTACAATCAGGTCTATACTACTGGATCCAACTGTGAGACTGAGGCAGAAATCAGCAATAGTTTGCAAAAAATTCACCAACCAATAAAAGGCCTAACTCCACCCAATGTTTAGTCTGACAAATACAATTTGAGCAGCTATAATAATGTTAACAAAGTTGAACCAAAATACTGATATTTGGGAATCAATAAAGTCTGACAGACTAAGTACAACTCTGTAGTAGCAAACTTGAGCTATCTTCAAAAATATTACTTAGGCTCGATTAAGATAAATGGTCCATTTTATTTATGAAGAACAAATGATTACCGTACCGTAGTGATTCTGATGATACTGATGCACCAATGCGCTGGCTCTCACAACCAGCATGCATATGCAGTGCAGGGGCATGGGAGGGATGGTATGCAAGCTATACCCCTTTCGGAGGTGCTGTGACATCAGTTAGCTAATGAGGGAAGCTCTCAGTGGACAATTCCACAGACTATTTGCACTAAAATATGCCAACTCTAATAGTGGTGTAGGATACCTGAAAAATTTCCAAGTGTCACTGCCTGAGGGATTTTGGCAATATTTTGCGTGAGGGCTTCTGGTCATTTTATTGTGAGGCTCACTATATTTGGTATCTTTCTTAAAACCCCAGCTCCCAAAGGCAAGTGTTTTAAGCCAATTTCATGATTTTGGAGGAGTCTGACATGATTTCTGAATGTGTGGGGTTGGCAACACAATAGTGCAGTTGCATGCTGCCTTTGAGACAAAACATCACTTCATAGATATTAGCTATCTCTGGACTGTAACACAGTGTGAAAATGGTACAAAAAGTGTGCTTTGCATAAGCATTCGTTGCTCTCTCAAGTTCTACTTATTTAAGAACAACTTATAAATGAAGTCAGAATAAATCCAGTCTCATTGGATAGGTCTACACCGCAAAGAAAAACCAATGGTGCCAAGTCTCAGGGCCCAGGTCAATTGACTTAGGCTTGTAAGGCTCAGTCGGCAAGGCTAAAAATACCAGTGTAGACATTCCTCCCAGGCTCCAAGATCTTCTCGCCCCTACTCCCCTACCCCCCCAGCAGGGTTTCAGACACCCAGCTAGAGCCCAAGCAGGAACGTCTACACTGCTATTTTTAGCCCTGCAACATGAGCCCTTTGAGCTCGAGTCAATTGACCTAGGCTCTGAGACTTAGTTCTTCAGATCTTTCTTTGCAGTGTAGACGTAGCCATTAAAGCCTGCCCATATGCTTAGCAGTTAACAAATGCATTTCTCTGGTGCTCTGAACCAGATCCTAAATTCCCATATCATAAACTCTAATGGACAGATTCTAAATCCATTATTCATGTTGAACAGTACCTTACTCCAAGGCAATAGGACTATTGGTGAAGTTAGATACTACTCAAGGTAAGTAATGGTATCAGAATCCAGCCCTAAGGGAACATTCACCTCTAAATACAAGTGAAATCTGAGAGTCCTTTCTGCAGATTACTCAGGCAATGGAAACGAAGACTGTCAGGAAATAAGGACTATTGGTGACCAATAGTATTTATATTTTACAAGGACAAATGTCTGTTTCATGCACAGATGTGGATTTCTAAGTGTACTGAATATTGTGAGCCTGTGGAAATCAAGCCCTTTATAAGTGAAATCTTCAGGATTTGGTGTGTTGTACAGTGAGACCTGACTCAGCAGTGGAAGAACTTCTCCCAGGACCATAAGACAAACTGTACGTTTTTACTCCTCTAAGCAATGAACATTGGAATTTCCTCCAATCCCTAATAGAAAGGAACTTTAATTTCTTCCAGGCACACATTGTTATGAAGCTGCCGGGGTGAGGAGGGCAGGGGATCTGACCTTGAAACATAGTCATACTGATAGTATTAAATTACCAAAATGTGTACGTTTCAGTTTATCATCATGACTCACCGTGATAAGATTAGATATAATCATGTAACCTAATTTCCAAGCATCTCAGCACTACTATTTTTTTGTGTGTAGCTCTGGCAGTCAAGCCTCAAGAGAATGGTGAAAGTGGTGATTAAAGCTTTATTTACATTTTCTTTAGACATCAGTGGTATTATATCATGGATGAACATTTTAACCACCTCTCAAGTGCCCTGTAGATAATGCGCTGCTTGCCCTGAAAACTTGAACACTGATTGATTGATTTAACAAAGTGGGGGCGGGTGTTTCTGGCATTCTTTTGGGGCCTGGTTCAAAGTCTGTTACGGTCAGTGGAAAGACTCCCATGGACTTCAGTGGGCTTTGGACCAGGCCCCTTAAGTTTGGATAAGTACCTTCTCCAGTGTCAGCGGTCACGCTGGAGAAATGGAACCCTGGTAGTTCCACCTTATAATCAGTGTCCACGTCTCATGGTTGTTAATTACATTTACATTTTTAAAGCCAGTTTGCATAGGTAAAAGGGTTAAGCCAACCTCCCTTAAAAACAGACGTTTATTCTTATAGTCATATACTGATAACACCACCTAGGTCTTTAGTAGTAGATTGCAAAGTATCACAATTCCCATTTTACCAATAGGTGCACCAACACCTGCTCAAAGTCACCCAACAGGCTAATAACCAATAAGCCAGGACTAGAACCCAGGTTTCGTGCAGCCCAGGCCAGCATACTAACCACTAAAGCACACCGCCTCTTCTACAGCCAACTCTCCCATGTTTTGATGATTATGAAAAATTGACATTTCTAGTTGCCTCAACTAACAATTTGCTTTTCATTCAATGTATACTCCCCTTTAGATACCAGTTACTTTAAAACAGTCAACTGCTAAGGAATCATGTAATTTTCCCCCTAAACAGGACTTTCCCCCTAATCAGGACTATCCCCGCATCAGCTTCAACCTCTGAGTTTTTAATACTAAGGGCCTGATCCTGATTTAACTTACACTTCTGTAAATCAGGAGGAACTCCACTGAACGCAACAGAGTCACTGCAGTGCAAAACAGGCATAAGTGAGAGGAACACCGAGTCCCCATGAGCCCAGTCTGCCAAACTCCTACTGAACTCACAGGGAGTCCAGCTGCACCAGGATTGCATGATCAGAACCTTAATTCCTGCCTCCAAGTGGAGAGAAAAAAATTAAAGACGTAGAACAAACAAGGTCATTCAGCAGCAGCTTCAATCCTATCTTTATTTTAATTAAAAAAAAAAAAAAAACAAGATGGAAAGACCTGTAAAGTCACTCTATTCATGGCTGCCAATGGAGGAACACACCCTGCAGGACATTCCTGTATCCAGTCTAAATATGAATGATTAAAGTAATGGGGATTCCACAATTCACCGGACCTCACTGTTAGGAAAAATATCCTGACAGCCAGATTAAATTGCCTTTTGTTCACTTTCACGCCATATCTCCTTGCTATGCCTCCTTGGACTGACCCAAGCAATTCTTCCTGCACTTTCAGTCCACAGTCTCCATTCTGGCCAAGCTCCATTCAGGGCAGGACTGGCATGAGGGGAGGGGATGTCAAAGAGGTGATAGCCCTCCATTGTGACTCACACATCCTGCGGTCACCTGTGCGCTGGTGTAACTAGAAGAGTCTCAGGGCTGCTCTGCTTTATGACAGCTGCCCTATAGTGGCAGCTGGGAATTGCTGGGGTATGGACACATGCCCAGGGGTGGCTCTAGCTTTTTTGCCGCCCCAAGCATGGCAGGCAGGCTGCCTTCGGCAGCTTGCCTGCGGGAGGTCCCCGGTCCCGCGGATTTGGCAGCATGCCTGCGGGAGGTCCGCCGGTTCCGCGGCTTCAGCATACCCGCCGCCGAATTGCCACTGAATCCGTGGGACCAGCGGACCTCCCGCAGGCATGCCGCCAAAGGCAGCCTGACTGCTGCCCTTGCAGGGACCGGCAGGCCGCCCCCCGCGGCTTGCCGCCCCAGGCACGCGCTTGGAGCCGCCGCTGCACATGCCTTAATGGGGGCCAAGACGGAAGTGGCATGAGAGCTGTTGTAGTGGTTCTACACCCCAGGGGATCGTCCCCTGCAAAGGAATTCAAGGTGCTGGGGGTGCAGCAGCACCCCCGACTTGAAATAGTTTCCATCATATACAAGATTTACAGTTTGGTTCAATGGCTCTCAGCACCCCCACTACACAAATTGTTCCAGCACCCCTGGAGGAACTCACCACTGACCAGTTAACCTGGCTTTAAAGCTGCTTTGCACCCTGGGAGAATCAACCAATGGCCTTAATGGACCAGACAGCCTGGCCTCTCATGTTTCTATCATTTAGTCATTGGCAGTTCATCATCATATTCCTCCCTAGGTCTTTTATCCAAGCAGGGTGTATTTCTTTTAATCTTCCCTCATAAATAAATCCCTGCTCAACTCTAAATCCCATCCTTCCAATTTTCCCCATGGATTCTTTGTTCGGCCCACTCCATCTTCTTTCAAGAGAAGCAAGTGATCTCTGGCAATTTGCAAGATCGCCTTCCAATTATGTTCCTACAGTAAAGCTGGAGCATTAGTTTCACTTATCTTTGGTTAATAGTTCAGCTTATATTCAAACATCCATTAACATAAAATCAACACAGCAATTTTGCATGAATCCTCTTATCATTAACCCATTTAAAGTGTATACACAGTTCACACTCCAAATTCACTTAATTATTGACTTAATAACATTAAAAGGCGGTGGTCTTTGACTCATCTAAAGTAATCATTTTGTTTCATGTACCCCTGGGTTTTACAGACTTTGTGTAGAAGTTAACCCCTCAGATCAAGATCAGTGTCAGTATTTTATTGCTTTGCAGCAGCAGAGGTGTCCATATGGGAGCATGGTATCTAGCGAGAGTCATTTTTATAGAGCACTAAACCTTTGGGTTTTTTAATCTGTGCCTGTACCTTTTAATGTCACTATTTTGTTTTAGGTAAACAAATCCTTCAGCTTTGTACTATATAAACTGGACTCTGTTCACAGAGGCTGGCACTGGACTCTCTCCTGCATGTTTGGGTAGAGGGTCAGGATCTCTCCATCTCCATCCTCCAGCTTTCCCGGATCCAATACTTACTTCCGCTGACTTCAGGTGTAGAGTCAGCCTCCTTCTGCTACCTCTTACAACCTTCCCACAGATTCTTCAGTGGATATCAGGTGGTCACGCCCATGTCAGGCTCTTCAGGAGAATCCACCAGGAATCAGCCTCTGTCCCATCTCCTTTCGGTTAGAGTCTGCAGGTACAAGAAGTACCTATTTTCCCTCTCAGTCCTCTGTTAGTGTAGTTGGAGAAGAGAAACACTCCCTGTTCTGCAGCTACAGTGTCTAATGAGTTGACTGCAGCTATTATTATATAGATCCTGAATATGATAGATAGATAGATAGATAGATAGATAGATAGATAGATAGATAGATAGATAATCTATATCATACATAGTGTGCACATACATGTAATTTCTAGCTGTTACATACAAAAATAATAGTTGCATCAAAATTGTCTATAAAGGAGTCTGCTTTCCTCCATACATTGATTCACCACCCCCTTCGTCACATTCTCTCTTCTCCCCTTTTCTTCTAACCATGGGGAATGATACTGTTTGTGCTTCAAGATCTGTTATTCAGAAAAGGCAATTGACAAGCCGGGAGACTTGTGTCTTGCTTTGAAAATGATCAGGTTCGGACTCTTTCTGATTCCATCTGCAATTTGTGACAGTCAGGGGCCTTTCACTGAGCATGAGCTTCCTGCCAGTTGTTCAGGAGTAATCTGGAAGTCCTGCTGCAAGGACACAGGGAGGAGAACAGAAGCATCATACAGCTATCGGGAAACGTGTGTGCAGCTGGCACAGAGAGACCTGCTCTTGCAGCTTCTCTGTGTTCAGATCTCCAAGGCTGCAGTTTACAAACATGGCCTGATTCTGTAAGTTGCTCAGTTGATGTCAAAGATAGATGACAGTAGGGTTACCATATTTTAACACAACAAAAAGAGGACACTCCACGGGGCCCCAGCCCCGCTCCAACTCCGCCCCTTCCCCGCCCCCAGCCCCGCCCCAACTCCTCCCCTTCCCCAGCCCGGCCCCGCCCCAACTCCGCCCCTTCCCCCAAAGTCCCCGCCCCAACTCCGCTCCTCCCCTGAATGCTCCACCCCCTGCTCCTCCCCCTCCCCTGCTTCCCGCGAATCAAATGTTCACAGGAAGCCTGAAACCGGCAGGCAGGCAGCAGGTAAGCTGGGGCGGGGGCGGGGGGGGCACGAGGAGGCGCGGCCCAGTCCGGGCCCCCCGGCCGAGCGGCTCCCTCCGGCGGCCGGCCCCGGCCAAGAGGCTCTGGCCCCGGCGTCTCCGGCCCGGCTCGGCTCGGACCCTGGGGCGCCGGCCCCGGTTCTGGTCGACCACACCGGCCCCGGCCGAGCGGCTCCAGCCCACCCCGGCCCCGGCGGCTCCGGCCCCAGTTCCGGCCGAGCGGCTCCGGCCCGGCCCGTCTCGGGCCCCGGTTCTGGCCGAGCGGCTCCGGCCCGGCCCGGCCCTGGCCCCGGCCGAGCAGCGCCGGCCGAGCACCCCCAGCCCCGTTCCCAGCGGCTCTGGCCCGGCTCGTCTCGGGCCACAGTTCCAGCCGAGCGGCCCCGGCCCTGGCCCCGGCCGAGCAGCGCCGGCCGAGCACCCCCAGCCCCGGTCCCAGCGGCTCTGGCCCGGCTCGTCTCGGGCCCCGGTTCCGGCCAAGCGGCTCCGGCCCGGCCCCGGCCCGGCCCCGGCCCCGGCTGAGCGGCGCCAGCCGAGCACTCCCAGCCCCGTTCCCAGCGGCTCCGGCCCGGCTCGTCTCGGGCCACAGTTCCAGCCGAGCGGCCCCGGCCCTGGCCCCGGCCGAGCAGCGCCGGCCGAGCACCCCCAGCCCTGGTCCCAGTGGCTCCGGCTCCGGCCGCAGCGGCTCCAGCCCGGACCCAAGCCCCACGACCTCTCCCTATTTTCCCGGACATGTCTGGCTTTTTGGAATTTCCTCCCGGACGGGGATTTGAGGACCAAAATGCCTGACATGTCTGGGAAAATCCGGACGTATGGTAACCCTAGATGACAGTGTTCAGCAGCACCTCTCAGGATCAGGACCTGTAGGTCTGATCCTGCTTCCATTGTAGCCAATGGCAAGATTCCTACTGATTTCAGTGGGAGCAGGATCAAGCATACAAGACCTGATCCTGAAAACACTTAGCACCCAGTGAAGTGTTTACAATACTACTCTCAGCTGCCCTATTGATATTGATGAGATTACTCCAAGCAGAAAGCCTGATGCCTGATATTGTTCTCAGGACACTAATTTGCAAAACTCAGTGTGGAGTCTCTTTTAGGCACTAAGGGCTCGTCTACACTGGAAGCACTACATTGGCGCCGCTGCACCGCCATAGCGCATCAGACTCTCCTCTCCCAGATCTCAGGGCAAATCAGGAGTGACTCCACTGGGATCAAGGAAGTTGCACTGGTGTATATGACATGAGAATCAGACCAAAACATTTTCATTACTGTATTCTAGTCAAACTGATGGGTGGAATGTCCCATGGCAAACCATAGCCTCAATTTGGGAAATATTAAAAAAATATTAAGCTCATCCAAAAATATGTACAGGGTGTTTTCCCCTCTCCTTTCCCACTCCATCATCTCCCACTAGTTCAGCCAACTTGTAGTTTACACAGTGAGATGCTACAGAAGTATTATTCTCTTGTGGCTGTCATTGGTATGTACATGACAAATATTGGGCATGGCTTTGCACCCGCTTCTTGACTTAGCTGGTTATTGTTCTTTGTCTAACTCTTATTTTCCCCATTGTGATTCTAGGCTTATTTGTGGTTGTAAAATGGTCCTTTCTTGTTTACTGTCTACTGAGGCATCTGCTTATTTTATACAGTGGTGTTGTAATTCTGTTCTTACTATGCAAAGGCAGTAAAAACAACAGGGAAGAAGTTATAAACACATCCTTGAAATTCCTAGAGATATTTCACAGATATTAGCCAACGTCTCCCCATTCTGCCTAAATTTTCCACAGATTTTCTGTGACACTGTGTTTAGAAAATGCAAATGCTCTATCTGAATGAAAGCTTTTATAAACACAGGTCCCACTTCACTCATGAATGCAGAATAACGCTTCCAAAGCAGATAAAAGCAGGAAGCCTGCATTCTCCTGGCCGTTGGTCCCATAGGCAGAAGACTCCTGCTAAAATTGTTGGGGGGAAGACCAAGTAATTAAGTTTTGCCTCTCCCAACCCACGTACACAATGGTTATTCCAGCTACACCTTGCTAGTGGGAGGAGCATTCAATATGGGATGGGGGAAGCATGGGAATGTATTGGGAGTACACTCTTTAAATCATATAGACCATGCCCCTGGCTTTTAAACTCCAGGTCAGAGTGTTCCTCTGAATGTTTCTGGGATGCATATAATGTGCAACCCAAGCCGGAATTCAGACCAAAGATGGTAGCTATTGCTGGGTGTATGTATGGGACAAATCTAGTGAGGTTACACTGCATAAGATAGGGGGAGACAACACAGAGGGCACAACCCCCACCTCACCCCATGTGGCAGAGCTCTGCTGCCAGTGTGGATCTACTACCCTGTGGTAGGAGCACATTACAAGCATGAAGGGCCACTTCGACCCTAGGCCAAAATAGTCTCCAAGGAGAGATTCAGCAGCCATCCTGCAGCACGACTCGCATAATTCCTCCCTCCCCCACACCATGCATCTGCTCAGCACTCATCTCAGCAATTTGGGCTGGGTGCTTACAAGAGGTTTTGTCTATACATGCTCCAAAATCACTTTAGCCTTGGAGCAGGACGTGAATACCTGCTATTTGATATGGGGAACTCTCCTACAGTTCTCTCCTTTCTTGTTATGTATTATACATGAGTTAATTTATGTTCACTGGGAGCACTGCCCTGCCTTTGGAGATTCATGTCATATTTCCTGTTGGGCCCCTAGCCATTCTCATAACGACCTACTAAAATGATAGCCATCATCCCTAAAATAAATCACAGCATAATCAAATCTTTAGCAATATAATTAAATATTTTCTCTCATTGAGCTCTGCTATTAGCCATACAGAAAACCCCCCCACCTGTTTTAAGGGACAATTTCAAGGCCCAACATTTAACCCTAACAAAAATGACATTTAAAAACAAACAAACAAAACTGACCAGCGGTGAGACTACCTTGGGACAGCCCCCATCAAGATATCGAGCATGCTGAGTATGTATGTGATCAGGGGCCCTCCCATGTGTTGTGCAGCCTCCTCCCACTCATGACTACCTGCTCCAAACTTATGCGTGGTGGGGGACACTGAGAAGTCCAAGAATGTTGTTCTAGGGGCCAAATTATGGTCCTGTTGAAGCCAACTGGCAAAACATCGGTGGGATCAAGATTTAGAATCTAATTTTAGGCCTACAAGTCGAGAGAAGGCCCCCTTTGAAGCAATGTACATCTGCATTTCTGAAAACAAATGACAAGATTTGTCATTATCAATGTAAAATGTAAATTATGCAAATGTAGTCATATTTACCCTGATTGTATTTGCACGTGGCAAGTATTATAGAAAAGGACATTACAGTACAATCTGTTTTGTCTTTTAAATCTGTTTTGTTTTGCAGAAACAAAATAAATATTGTCTTGGCTATGATTCTTCTATTAACATATTTGTCTGAACAGCTTAATCCTAATTATATCTTTCCTGTTTACATTTTTAAAATAAACAAGGAAGAGGAAAATGAGGGGAAATGTTTGTGCAGAACAAAAATTAATTCTCTGCCTAGCATAGGTGCATTATAGAGACATTGAATTTGCCCTCTCCTCAAATCTTTTGGATGTTATTACATTGACCCATAGACTTTAAGGTCAGAAGAGACCATCATGATCATCTCGTCTGACCTCCTGAACATTGCAGGCGACAGAACCTCACCCACCCGCTCCTGTAATAGACCCCAAACCTCTGGCTGAGTGACTGAAATCCTCAAATCATGGTTTCAAGACTTCACGTTACATTGATTCAGATCCAGCAATTTTGTTACTTTAGCCTTTTGCACTGAACCAAAAAAAAAAAAAAAAAAAAAATCAAAACCAAATCTAAAAGACCTCCAAACTTCCTTTCAGGGAGTACAGATTTGTTCCTAGTTCTGAATGTAGGAATCTTATGTACACATATGGCCCCCATTACCATGGCAATAGCTGTGTGCCTCACAATCTTTATGTATTTATTCTCACAGCACCCCCTGTCAGGCAGGCCACTCTTGTTGTCCTCATTTTACAGATGGGGAACTGAGGCACAGAGAAACTAAGTGACTTGCCCAAGGTCACAGAGGAAGTCAATGCAGCGTAGGGACTTGAATCCAGGGTTGCCAGAGATATGATCCAAACCAATGGTCACCATCTGAATTTTGCTATTCACACCCATTTCGAAGGCACTGAGAACTGGGAAACACACTGTACAGTTGATCTTTTCAGTGGAAAAGATCTGTCTCTCCTGTCTTGCTCTCAACGTTGCATAAGAGCCGGTGGCATTCAGGAAGTACATTCCCTGTAAAATCTCACATAGGTGGTATGTGCTGCTGGTGGTACATATTAGACTTGTTTTTATTGACTTGCAATGTTAACTGTCATCTCAGATCCATGCAAAGAAGCCAAGTGAGTAAGTCAAACAGGCTTCTCTTTGCCCATTTTGTTTAAAGAAGGGAGTACACTGTGTAATGCCAACAGACTCAGGTCGCTGGCCAGCGGGATCAAACCGGAGGCCTCTGGAGCTTAAAGCATGAGTCTCTACTGCATGAGCTAAAAGCCAATGGGCTGTTAACACACTCATTTTATCTCTCTCTCTAAGTGATCTCAGTGCCATGCGATGGGACACAACACCACACCCAGAAGGTGTATGGGTTACATACTTCCCCTAGCTGAGGAAGCACATCCTGAGCTTCAGAGACTTCCCAGTTGAAATCCCAGACAAGCCCCCACTTGTAACGTCGACAGACGTCAGTGGGCGGGATCGAACCTGCGACATCAGTGCATGAGCGTCTACCACATGAGCTAAAAGCCAAGTGGCTGTTAGCTAAGGCTGTAGAGCAGACTCATTTTAGCTCTCTCGCTAAGTGGTCTCAGTGCCACTAGATAGGACACAACACCACACCCAGAAGGTGTGTGGGTTACAACTGCACAGATGCAACACCACTTTGCCAGAGGCTCCCTTCTCACCACCCCCCCCGCCCCCACCTCCTTTTGCTTTTGCTTTTGCTTTCTCTACATAAACACAACATTTTCTATTGCAGAGTGGCAGGGGTGAAAGTAGAAATAGGGACTTACCGCTATGGGGCTGGGTTGGGGCCGTCTCTGGTCCCCGGAAGCGGCGGGGCCTCAGGCGGAAGGGGCGGGGATGGAGGGGTCAGAGCCAGCCCCGGCCCCCCCTGTACCAGTAAGTGCCCTCCCCCTCCCCTGCTGGGGTAGCAGCGGCAGCTGGGGGCTCCGGCAGCAGTTTAAAGGGCCCAGGGCTCGGCCACCACTACCGCCTTGGGCCCTTTGAACTGCTGCTGGAGCCCCCAGCTGCCACTGCTATCCCAGAGCTCCGGCAGCAGGGCTCCGGGGGCTATTTAAAGGGCCCAGGGCTCCCCTGCTTCTACTGCCCCGGGCCCTTTAAATAGCCGCCGGAGCCCCGCTGCTACTCCAGGGCTCGGGGGCTATTTAAAGGGCCCAGGACGCCCCTGCTTCTACCGCCCAGGCCTGTTAAATAGCCCCCGGAGCTCTGGGGTAGCGGCGGCGGGGCTCTGGCAGCTATTTAAAGGGACCAGGGCAGTAGAGGCAGCGGGAGCCCCGGCCCTTTAAATAACCCCCGGAGCCCCGCTGTCGCTACCCCAAGGCTCCAGCAGCGGGGCTCCAGTGGAAATATAAAGGGCCTGGGGCTCCAGCCGCTGCTGGGAGCCCCAGGCCCTTTTAATTGCCACCTGGGGAAGCCGGGCTGCCCAGGTACAGCGCACCAGTTTACTTTCACCTCTGCAGAGTGGAATGGAGAGTCTGAGTGAGTCAATGTGCAGTTCCAGAACAAGAATTATACTGGAATATGAGTGGGATTCTGAGTACATGAACATGGATTTAAAACCTGGTGATGTTTACTCTAAACATGAAAGCGATAAGTCTATGACAGGGGTCGGCAACCTTTCAGAAGCGGTGTGCCGAGTCTTCATTTATTCACTGTAATTTAAGGTTTCGCGTGCCAGTAATACATTTTAAAGTTTTTAGAAGGTCTCTTTCTATAAGTCTATAATATATAACTAAACTATTGTTGTATGTAAAGTAAATAAGGTTTTTTAAATGTTTAAGAAGCTTCATTAAAATTAAATGAAAATGCAGAGCCCCCCGGACTGGTGGCCAGGACCTGGGCAGTGTGAGTGCCACTGAAAATCAGCTTGCGTGCCGCCTTTGGCACGCGTGCCATAGGTTGCCTACCTCAGTCTATGAGATGAGTTTGGAGCAGACACAGTGTGTGTTGACTCTTTTGGAGCAAAGCAGGAATGCCAGCTGCTCACAGGAAGGTAAACACGGGTTGCCAAAGTTATTACATCAGCTCTCTGTTTATACAATGGGGTTTCACAGTGGGAATGGGTTACCAATATGTCAGTTTTGTATTACTTTTCATTTTGGATTTTGTAACAGGCTGACACATATTTACCATGTCTCTTCCTTTCCTCAAAGTCACAGAGAGTTCTTCTGCCTTGTGTTGTATTGGCAAGTCTTTTACTCTTTCTGATAGTTTGAAGGAGCAACTTGATTTTACTTCTTTGCATTCGTGTAGAGTGGTAGAAAATAGTTTATCTTCAAAACCCACAGTCTCAGGCTGAAATCTTGCAAAAAAACTGTTCTTGTTCATGTGAGATTTCAGCTACATCCTAACCGGAACCAGAATAAAGGCTCCGTCTGTTTTGGGATCTGATTAGAACTAATGTCACATGAGTGGGATAAGATACAGAAATCCCAATTTGAATGCTCTGGAAATTCAACAGAAAAAGCAGTTCCAGTTTTGGCCCAGCTCTGATCGGTGGTTGACGCTTATCTCAATAATTACCTTTGCTGTGCTTCTCATTGCATGAAAATTAAAGCTCAGGTTCAGATGCTCAGATGATGTAATTCAGAAGTCAAAGAAATGATGCTGATTTGTATCAGCTGAGCATCAGCTTGGGGAAAGGAGCAGAGAAGGGGCAAGAGAAAATATCTCCTGGAAAAATAAAAGGCATACTGCGAGTTTAAGTAAAGAGACTCGTGTGACTCACAGTACCCGTTCCCCTTAGCTGGTGTAATGCGCTCTCCCTTCTATTTCAGTTTGCTTTAATTACTAATGCGGACCATGGCCCCACCTGGATATATCACATGTCAGGAATCCATTGTACCAACCTTTTGGAGTGATTCTTCTGACCACCAAAATCAGCTAGAAAAACATACTGGGCCAGACCTCGGGTGATGTAAATCTGCACACATTCCTGGAAGTCAATGGTGCTCCATTGATTTACTCCAGCTGAGAATTTGGCCCCTTGTTTTTTTTTTAAATTATCTGTCTCTTTAAAAGATGCTCTTGGGATTAAATTAAAGGAGTGGAAAGAGCGGAGGAGTGTTTCACAAACTCCAAAGATAAACCTTTGCTCTCCACAAAAACTTTAAGAGCTTCATAAAACGTCATACTCTCCTGGTGTCACCAGTGGTTGTCACTATTACTACACAGACAGTCCAGCATGCATAGAAGTAATTGCACCACTTGTTTACATAACAGAGGAGAAAGGGGAATAATTCCAGATGGTGAATAAGTATTTTGAGCCAACTCAGGCACAGAAAAGAAAAAAGCTGTTTGACCAGTCCAGAGCTGGGAATAAACAACAATCAGACAAAGGAGCATTGTTTTCAGAGATCAGAAGACAAAGGTGTCTCTAAAAATGTTTGTATATAAAGCAAGAAAGAATTATTATTTTTTAGAAAATGTTCATTAGAACAGACAGGGTAAAAGAAAAACAAGTCAACGTCCTACTGAAAGGTCATTCATTCAATTTTAGTTACACTGAGTTCAGTTCAATTTTACATTTGCTTTTAAATCAGTACCATGGGGACAGGGTAGGGTCCAGATTAACGAGCCAAAATCCATTTGATACCTCATCTCTCTCTGTAAGCCACATTCTTTGCTTTACATTCTCTGGCAAAGAAAAGGGGCCTTAAAGAGGATGTAAAATACACACCGTGTAAGCTGTCCTATACACAAAAGTTGTATTGCTTTAATTATACAGGTACAGTTAAAGCAGTGTAAACCTCGTAGTCTGAGTGCAGTTACAGCCGTATAAAGGTTCTTATACCAGGATAGCTTATTCCCCTAAATTTAGGGCCTACTCTAAACTAGAAAATACCGTCAAACCCCTCCAGTGGAGCTGCAGCTTATACCAACAAAAGAGATATTTTACCATTATAGCTTTTACCAGTTCCCCAAATGAAATACTCTACCGGCAAAAGGACTTTTTTGTCAGTATTCAGAGATTCTAAGGCCAGAAGGGACCATTGTGGTCATCTAGTCTGACCTCCTGTATTACACAGGCCACATAACTTCCCCCAAATAATACCTAGAATATCATTTCCAAAAAAAAAAAAAAAAACAATCTTGATTTCAAAATTGTCAGTGATGGGGGAAAAAACCCCAGGACCCTAGGTAAATTGTTCCAGTGGTTAACTACTCTCACTATTAAAAATTTACACCTTATTTCCAGTTTGAATTTATCTAGCTTCAACTTCCTGCCATTGGAACATGCTACACCTTTCTCTGCTAGATTGAAGAGCCCATTATTAAATAGTTGTTCCCAAGTAGGTACTTATAGACTGTAATCAAGTCACCCCTTAATCTTCTTTTTGTTCAAATAAATAAATTGAGCTCCTTGAATCTAGCAATATAAGGCAAGTATAACTCCATCTATACAAGGGCTTCTTGCTGGTATAAAAATGTCAAAGTCTTTCTCCTGCTGATAATAGCTCATCTTAATTAATTAGCCTCTCAGAGTTGGTAAGGCAAAGTCCCACCTTTTCATGTTCTCTGTATGTATATACATCTCCTCACTATATGTTCCATTCTATGCATCCAATGAAGTGGGCTGTAGCCCACGAAAGCTTATGCTCAAATAAATTTGTTAGTCTCTAAGGTGCCACAAGTACTCCTGTTCTTTTTGCGGATACAGACTAACATGGCTGCTACTCTGAAACCTGACTTTACTAGTTTCTAGTGTAGACCTGACCTTAGGGAATGAGCTCTACCAGTATTTGGCACGTTTATACTGGTGTAACTGCATCCACACTAGGGGTTGTACCAGTATAACTATACTGGTAAAAAGTTAGTTATACTCTTAACCAAAATAATCATAATGGTACATAAACTGAGTATAGACTAGTCCTTAGTGTAAATGAGAATCAGGCCCTCTGACTCCCTTTATTCTGTATGTAATCCAGAAGCCATTAGATTGAACATGTGCTTGATTCTACTATGGAGAAGTAAGGTCGAGATCTGTGTTTGATCATAGTGTTTAGAAGGAAGTATATCAAATCCAGACCATCTTTCTCTTCAAAGAAAAAAATACATAAATATTTAGTGGTCATTTTACCTATTTTAAGAAACCAATGAACACTGCCTATTTAATGAAGGTGGTAAGACTCCTAATAAAAGTTGTACCCAACAAAATTGTACCCAAGAAATAAAGAAATCTAATAAATATTAGATTGCACTTACTTAAGGCCATATTTTATTATTTATACATTTTAATACAGACAATGGCTGAGACAATTTTCATACACAGATATCTCAGCTAAAATTTTCATTACTAAATATAAAAATGTGTTAAACGCTGCATTAGGTACAATACAGGCGATTTTGGGGTGTTTTTAATTCTAAGAGCAGTTTAGCCAGAGTTTCACTATGCTCTCAAATGAACTCACACAGGAAAATGATAAAAGACAAAAACCAGCCTATCACCTGTGGTGGGTGAACACTTTTCACAAAGTGATCACTCTATATCTGACTTATCAGTCCTTCTCCTCAAAGGAAATCTGCACATCATTTTCAAAAGACCAGCCTGGAGCTTAAATTCATTACTCTGCTAGACACTAAACATCAATGACTGAATAGAGACATTGGATTTATGGCTTATTAAAACAATCTGTAATTCACTAACAACTAGGGTGACCAGACAGCAAGTGTGAAAAATTGGGACGGTGGTGGGCAGTAATAGGAGCCTGTATAAGAAAAAGACCCAAAAATCGGGACTGTCCCTATAAAATCAGGACATCTGGTCACCCTACTAACAACCATCCTTTCCCCTGCCCCCCTTCTCGCAGCTGCTTTCTCCCTCCACACCTTTCCTCTCTAAGACTGGAGGGGTGTCACCTGGAATGGTTCCTTGAAATATGTGTTAACTACTTATGCTAAACAACCTGTTCCACTTTGCATTTAGCAGAGACTCTCTCTCTAGTTTCCTAGATCTGAAGATCTGACTCTCTCACCAGCAGAAGTTATTACCTCACCCACCTTGTCTCTTTAATTCTAAGAACATTTTAGCCACAGTGTGTTTAATTTCATTAATTGATTAATGGAATGAATACATTTCCAGATTTTGTTGCCTGCATTATTACAGTATCTAAATATTCCATCACTTCTCAGAATGATACTTTATGGTAAGTATCTGATGATCATTCTTACTTTCATCCCCTGATTTGTTATCTGTTTTCAGCTAACCTGCAGCATTTCTATCCCAAGTCTAGTGAGAAGTCAGCTTCACGGGTAGCCAGCCAACTGCTGATAACAGATCACTGTTATGTCAGGGGACTGCCACTGACTGTAAAGTCTAAAATAGACAAAAATAACAGGAGTACTTGTGGCACCTTAGAGACTAACAAATTTATTAGAGCATAAGCTTTCGTGGGCTACAACCCACTTCTTCGGATGCATATAGAGTGAACCATATATTGAGTAGATATATATACACACACATACAGAGAGCATGAACAGGTGGGAGTTGTCTTACCAACTCTGAGAGGCCAATTAAGTAAGAGGAAAAAAAAATAAACTTTTGAAGTGATAATCAAGATGGCTCAATACAGACAGTTTGATAAGAAGCAAGTGTGAAAATACTTACAAGGGGAGAAAGATTCAATGTTTGTAATGGCTCAGCCATTCCCAATCCCTATTTAGCCCTGAGTTGATTGTGTCTAGTTTGCATATCAATTCCAGCTCAGCAGTCTCTCGTTGGAGTCTGTTTTTGAAGTTTTTCTGTTTTAAGATAGCCACCCGCAGGTCTGTCAAAGAATGGCCAGACAGGTTAAAGTGTTCTCCCACTGGTTTTTGAGTATTATGATTCCTGATGTCAGATTTGTGTCCATTAATTCTTTTGCGTAGAGACTGTCCGGTTTGGCCAATGTACATGGCAGAGGGGCATTGCTGGCACATGATGGCATATATCACATTGGTAGATGTGCAGGTGAACGAGCCACTGATGGTATGGCTGATGTGATTAGGCCCTATGATGGTGTCACTTGAATAGATATGTGGACAGAGTTGGCATCGGGCTTTGTTACAAGGATAGGTTCCTGGGTCAGTGTTTTTGTTCAGTGATGTGTGGTTGCTGGTGAGTATTTGCTTTAGGTTGGGGGGTTGTCTGTAAGCGAGGACAGGTCTGTCTCCCAAGATCTGTGAGAGTAAAGGATCATCTTTCACGATAGGTTGTAGATCTCTGATGATGCGCTGGAGAGGTTTTAGTTGGGGGCTGAAGGTGACAGCTAGTGGTGTTCTGTTACTTTCTTTGTTGGCCCTGTCTTGTAGAAGGTGACTTCTGGGTACTCGTCTGGCTCTGTCAATCTGTTTTTTCACTTCAGCAGGTGGGTATTGTAGTTTTAAGAATGCTTGATAGAGATCTTGTAGGTGCTTGTCTCTATCTGAGGGATTGGAGCAAATGCGGTTATATCTTAGAGCTTGGCTGTAGACAAATAGACGACATCAAATCCAACCCAAAGCAAACATCTCTTTGCTACATTAGGTCTCGGTTATGGTAGAGGGCTCATTACAAGTCATCACTGAATTCTGGTAGCTTACTGCTACATAATCTTTGGGTATCTTTTAGTGTGGCCTCTATATATGGCCACTTAATAAGGGTGGTCTCTAGTACACATTACACTGTCTATTTCTATTCATACCAAGTTAAAAACGTTGACATGAAAGTGAGAAAAAAGGGCCAAATTTTGTTCTTGCTTAAATGGGTAAAACTTCCACTGAAGACAGTAGGAATTACAACCATATATATAAAGTAAAATAAAAAGAGTAGACCTAAAATACTTTAGCACCAATGTGAAAACTGTACAACTGCAAATTTCAAATAACATCCAAAATAATGATATCACGTTTTTTTTTTAAAAATCCCACAAAATCCTAAAATCCAAACTTACACTTTACACACCATTCAGTCATAAGGATATAGGTCTGAGACACTCTGGGAAGGAATATGGTATACAACCCCAGATGACAGACACACACAATCCTGTTTGAATTATAGTCCCATTTGGGAGATTAATCGAAGCTCAGAGTGTAAAATGAGTGTGGAATATGCCCATAGTTTCTATTGGTATGTTACACATGAAAAAGACTGGATTTATTGGAGTAGGTAGAAGAATTGTGATAGTACAATCTACGGAATCTATGTCAGTGAGGTAGAGTGAGGTACATACTACCTGGATGGTGACAACTGAGGATAATTAACTGACGAAAAGCAGAGCTATTCTATTGGGGAGGAACACTGGACCTCTCGCTCTGTGGCTCAAAAATCTAGCAGATGGAGCCTTCAAAGAAGAAAGGAATGCCTTAAAACTTGCTTTTGAATAATCCTAACATCCTGAGGCACTGTCAGTAAGACAGCTGGAAGAACTAGGTTGTGTTGAAGAAGTAAAGCAGACTGAATCTGAAGAAAGTCTTTTTGTACTTGGCATAATACAAATATTCAAGAAACCATTAGCCATATAATATATGAGTCTATCAGGCAGGCCAAGTCAGAGAGCTGTGTCTTGATTGTCATGCATGTTAAATTTAGCTGGCTGGGGGCTTTAACCAAACAACAAAACTTCTAAAGCGGAGACTTATAAATTGTAGGAGTCTCCACCCTGCTCCAAAGAAAAGCTATACACTTGCAGGGCCGGCTCCAGGCACCAGGCAACCAAGCACATGCTTGGGGCGGCACCTGGTAAGGGGCGGCCAATCTTGAGGTGGCGGGGGGGCAGCGCGGCGCGGCATTACGCGGGGGGGGCGCTCCGGCGGCGCGGCATTACGCGGGGGGGCGGCACGGGGCGCGGCGCTCAAGGGAGGGGGTTCCAGCGGAGCGGCGCGGCGCTCGGCGGGGGGCGGGCTCCGGCGGCGCGGCGCTTGGCGGGGGGACGGCGCGGGGGTTCCGGCAGTGCGGCGCTCGGCGGGGGGGGGCGCGGGGCGCGGCGCTGGGGGGGGGGTTCTGGCGGCGCGGCGCTCGGCGGGGGGGGGGGCTGGGAGGCGGCACTTTTTTTTGCTGCTTTGGGCAGCAAAAAAGTTAGAGCCGGCCCTGTACACTTGTAGTCAATTCACCCCTCTTGGGGTCTGCTTTTATTGTCAGAAAGGTAATCCCTTCATAACAGAACATGAACCTCAGTCTAAAGCCTTCTCCTTAAGCTTGGTGGCTCCTCGGGTTCCTAAGACTTCTCCTAGCATAGCTATACCTAGGTTTCCTTATTCTGGGACTTGTCTGTCCCAGACAATCGCCCCGTTTGCCAGGGGGCTACTTCATCTTCCTTTATACGCAGGAGAAAGTAAAATGAGTCAACTCTGCAGCAGTGAGTCAATAGTAATTAAACTGCAGCTTCCTGCAGGATTTCAATACCTGCTAATAGAGCAAACCTGTCACACAGTTACAACTTCACCCCTTCGGATCAAACCACCTGCCTTTCCCCATCACTGTACACACACAAACACATGCAGGTGTCATTTTAACTCATTTCTCCACTCCCTTTTGGACTTCAGGGCCTTACATTCTAGAAAAGATACTTGCTGTGTTAGGATATTGAATTTGTTAATTTATTTGGGAGTATTAAAAACAACTACATCTAAGAGCATTACTAGGGAGTCTTTGCCTTGGTAGGTTAATTGCTAACTTCTCATGAAACCCTTTGGCATATACTGTGATTCTAGTGTCACACAACAAGACCAGTAGAGTTAAAGCAATACAACCCCACAGTGTGGATGCAGTTACCAGCATGGATGTGGGAATAGGGGCAGGGGAATAGGTGATACCAACATAATACACCTTTATCCCAGCATAACTGCATCTGTAATACGGCTTGTACTGGTGTAACTATTGCAGTAAAAAAATCACACCCTAACTGACATAGTTACACCGATACAAAATCCGCAAGTAGATCAGGCCACATTCCCGGCTGCTTTTATTTTCCTTTGCAAGGAATGTAGTTAAAACACTGACTTGAGTCTTTTTTCATTACATCGAAATTATGAAAAAAAGCCATTTTCTTGCCGTAAGTTCCTAGAGATCCCATGACATGAGCAGTAGAGCATGGCAGAAGTGCATAATAAATCAGTCCAAACTCTAGCTGTGTCTAAAGGGTTTACAGAAAGCTCTATATCCTTTTCACACTCCAAAGTCTGAATTATAATTAATTTTAGGAATCAACCAACCTACCCTTACTTTCAAAATGTCAAGCTCAGGAGTGCTTTCTATGAGATTACAATTACAATTCATCAGAAGTACAGGCACGCACTCACTCACATCTTTCCACTTAAATCATTTGGCCAAAAAATATTACAGTACTGACAGATACTAAATGATGGTTTCAAATAATACTCATTGGTGATAATGCTACAGTTTGCAGCCTAGTGCTAACACAGAGCATTTCAGCGGCAATTTGACAACTCCTGTGTTAACTCTACTAACAACTCACCTCTGCTTGCCTTAACGTCTTTCTTTCTCTGAGTCTCTTGCTCTTCTGGAAAGAACTCCAGGGATGTGAGAGCTTAGCCTGTTAAACTATAAAAAATATCATAAATGTTCATTAAATATTAAACATAAGTCTTCCTTGGAGCCACACTCTTATTTTCTCTTTCTTGCAAAGATAAAATGAGTCAGCCAGTAACCTCTGCTGTCTTAGGCCCTGATGGAATCTTTCAGTCACATAATACCCCACTGATGGCAAGGGTTCTCTGTCCATGCAGATCTGATTGCAGGACTCGGGACCTAGCTTACGTTGGTCCCAATAGTTATTGCATTATAACACTGTCAGGCTGCTTTGCTGTGCTTTGCTTTTTGTTTTGCTTTTTGCTTTGCTTTTTGCTTTGCTTTGCTTTAATAGTGGGGAGGGGTAGCTCAGTGGTTTGAGCATTGGCCTGCTAAAGCCAGGGTTGTGAGTTCAATCCTTGAGGGGAGGCCACTTAGGGATCTGGGGCAAAATCAGTACTTAGTCCTGCTAGTGAAAGCAGGGGGCTAGACTCAATGACTTTTCAGGGTCCCTTCCAGTTCTAGGAGATAGGTATATCTCCATATATTATTATTATAATAATGATCCCAATCATCAAGAGGAGAGTAGGGGTCTCCTCTGAGTTGCACTTTAACAGCTTAGGAATAACCTATTGCTTCTCTTATGCAAAAAGAGGGGTGTTTTGAGGGTAAATGCATTAATGATAGTGAGACACTCAGATACTGTGGTAATGGGGGCCATATAAGTACCTAAATGCCTTAGAAGAAGGATATATATTTTTAATCCTTAGGCCTTGTTGGACCCCAGTGAGACACTCAGTGAGACACTCAGATACTGTGGTAATGGGGGCCATATAAGTACCTAAATGCCTTAGAAGAAGGATATATATTTTTAATCCTTAGGCCTTGTTGGACCCCAACATTGACGCTAACATCCTTTTGTCTTGTAAATATTATCAGGGTGTTCATTAAAATTTGTGACTGGAATACAGGCTGCTAAACTGCAATCACAAAAAAAACCTTCAAGACTAAGACATAAAATGTAAGGCTCTACTGTGTCTTTTAGGAGACTGGCCCATCGTGGGGGTCAGTGTAAGGGGGCATGACCTCAGAGGGAGCAGTTGTGAAGGGACAGTGCACCCCACAGCTCCCCACCATGAAAAGGGATGCAGGCACTTCCTCAACCCATAAGATGGTGCAACATCTGTTCTTATTCTCAGCTCAGGTAGACATACATGTGCTAGCTCTGCTCGAGTTAGTGTGCTAAAAATGGCCGTGCAGCCACAGTAGTGGCTCAGGCTAGCCACCTAAGTACAATCCCATCCAAGGTCCTAGGGATGTACTTGGGCAGCTAGCCCGACGTACCACCAGTGCTGCTGTGGCCACACTGCCATTTTTAGAGCCCTAACTCAAGCAGAACTAGCATGTGTACCCCCGCCCAAGCTTGGAATGACACCTACTAGCTGCAGTGTAGACGTATCCTTGGTGGCTGGCCAGCTCTGCTAGCAAGTAAGGAGAGGGTTGGGGCCATGATTCCCATCAGTGGTTAATGGAAATCAAAACAGGACAGGGAGCTCTCACCACACCAGCTAAGAAAGAGGGACCACTGTTTACCAAGCCAGGGGAGGAGGCGGAGCTCTGTTCCTTCCCACTCCTCCCTGAGGCCTGGTCCCCACTAAGCCCCCACTTCGGACTAAGGTACGCAAATTCAGCTACGTTAATAACATAGCTGAATTCGAAGTACCTTAGTCCGAACTTACCGCGGGTCCAGACGCGGCAGGCAGGCTCCCCCGTCGATGCCGCGTACTCCTCTCGCCGAGCTGGAGTACCGGCGTCGACGGCGAGCACTTCCGGGATCGATCCGGGATCGATTTATCGCGTCTAAACCAGACGCGATAAATCGATCCCAGAACATCAATTGCCTGCCGCCGGACCCTCCGGTAAGTGTAGACGTACCCTTATTTTAACTCCTAGTCCCCACCACTAATCTAGCCTCTAGCCCATGAAATCTTTATGCTCAAGGATGGTTATTATCACCAGCCTCTGAGCAGAAAGGCACATTTTATCCTCTCTGTGGTATTGGGGCATGTGCCTTTAGGGGTAGAACTTTCCAGACAGAATCAGAGCAGTGAAGCTCTTAAGGTTATGCACAGAACAAAGAAGAGCTCTTGCAAGCAAAGCTCTGAGTGATCGTTGAACACCATGCTCTCCACCCTGAGAACTAACACAAAGATTGGGCATTCTCTGGCCCTTCCGAAGGCACAGCAGCTAGAAATATCATTTTACTACACTGTCACCTGAGGGGGAGGAGGGAGGACAAGAATAACTGCTCCCTAATTTAATTTGAAGTTCAAATGAAAGAGCCTGTTCCTCTTCCATTCATCTATACTGTGAGCTATTTTTATCCAGGACACTGGGATAATTGTTAACATTCTGATGGGCCTAAAATATTTCCAATAATACGGTCTCTTTTTAATCCCCGTACACTGCCCACACCTGCAAAATGAACTAAGCAGACAAGAGAAATGTATAATGCTCATCAGCCAAGAATCAAATTCTTCTCTCATCAATTTATTAAAGACTCTATTGTTTCTAGCATCTCCTCTTAAAGAGCTGATTACAGCTGAACATTCAGCTGCTTCTGTAGGAAGTGCCAAGACTTACATTATTTTATTATCCACATTTTCTTCTTATTTAAGTATTCTCTGAATCCTGTATAAGTGATTGCCTAATGGCTAACGTACACGCTTAGGAGCCCTGAGTTCTATGCTCATCTGTGCCACTGAGTTCTTATGTAACCTTGGTCAAGTCATGTAATCTCTTTGTGACTCCCCACCTATAAAACAATGATGCCTTCAGAAGATTTTGAGATCCTCAGTGCAGAAATGCAAAGCATTGTTTGTTTGTTTTTTAATAATTCACACAAACACCTTTGTTCACAAGCACAGGAGTTTTGAAAGTGCATAGAAGCCATTATAAATTGGAGTGGTGGCAAAATGGTCTAAGCATCTGGTTCAAAAGACAATGCCATCCGACAATGAGGGGCTAATGGGGCAGCGAGAGTTTCATGGTGCCTGACTCTTTCTGGGAAGCTCAGCCCTTAAAGGCACAGACCTGCTATGCCATAGACAGGGTAAAATGTGCCTCTCTACTCAGGGGTTTGGGATAATTTCACCTAGAGGCAATGTTTTCTTTCTACGAATGAAATAGATGTTTTTCTTTTCTTCCTCTTTCCAGCAGCAGAGAGAGGGTTTGAATCAGGAAGGGAAGACAGGGCTGGCAGATTCCAGCTCTTCAGTGACAGCACCATGAAGTGAAGTCAGAGGAGGGACTGGCAGTGTCCAGTCTCTTCAGGACAGCAGCTCCTTAGAGGGCAGGGAGGTGGTGGGAAGGTCTAGCAGCTAAGAAAGTTCCTCCCTCCATTGAAAGTACAGCACAGGACTGAGGGCTGCACAGACTCAAAAGCGACCCTTTCATTCCCCTTGGATAGCCCCCCTCCACCCCACCCAAGTCTGAGCAGCCTCAGTGCAGAGCTCCATCCCCACTTCAGGAACAGCAGTATGGGCCCATGTCACGTGAGGGAAAGCTGAGGCAGAGGGAATGAGGAGCCGGTTAGCCTGTGATTTCAAGGAGGTAGCAGGTAGGGGCCTGTGACCAAGAAGAAAAGGGTGAGCAATGGGAGCCTGTGATCTGGTGGGGATGCGGGGAGAGAGAGCAAAATGGAGGGAAGCTGCCTGTTCTTTACCCAGAAGGGTAGGGGAGCAGTGGTGAGAGTTACAGCAGAGCTGCTTTTCTGTGGTGGGACCTTGTGTGAATTAAGGATTGTGAGCTCCTCAAGCAGACTCCTTCAGACAGTGCAGCATCTTTGGCACTTGCAGGAGAGATGCTCAGGCATCGCAAGGTGAGGGGTTTTGTCCTTTGGAAGCAAGACGGGTGAGCTTCTCCCTGGAGAGGAGTCTGGCAGCTGGTAGAAGGTGGTGTTGGAGCAGAGTACTTGTCACAGGAGAATGAAGGGGGGTGGGGTGCAAGATGGATAATAGAAGCAGAAAGTCACAGTTATGTGCTGGGAGGGGACCTAGCAGACAGGCTCCTCATGTACCTACTTATTTGGCACATGTGTAAAGCCAGACATGAGAGGGTGCTCCTGGGCCAGCCATATATCTATACAGCTCTTTTGTAACATGGCACTGCTTCAGTGAACAGGAGCTTGGCATGCCATAAAAGAAATGCTGGCAGCTCTGCAGAGCCTCAGTACCCTGCTCAAGTCGAAAGAAGTGCTCCACAGGAAGGTTGGTTCCTGTCCATGATTGGAGGGAGCTGGTATGGAGGCAGGTCTCATGCAGGGAGAGGGGGACAGGGGCACTCCCGTTGGAAGGCTACTGGTGTGCCCAAATTCCCACAAATGATCATTCGTGAGAAGGTTCTGACAGAATAGAAAAACACCTTGTCTTCAGGCTGCTCAGGTACTCAGATCTGAAGTTTCCTGAGCCTTCGCTTCTACCCACAGTTTAGTTGAGCTGAAAAGGTTGTGTTGGATGTGTTTGGGGATCAGCAAGCAACAAGATAAAGTAAGGCAGCAAGTGGGAAGCCCTGACCCCATCAGAAGGGCTTTCCTTATACAAAACCAACCTAAAATATTTATCTACCAGGAATTGTCTCAAGGACGTTTAAAAATCTTAAAGGAAACGTGTCATAACATCCTGGGCTGGGAGAGATAGCTCCGTGGTTTGAGCATTAGCCTGTTAAACTCAGGGTTGTGAGTTCAATCCTTAAAGGGGCCACTTAGGGTTCTGGGGCAAAATCAGTACTTGGTCCTGCTAGTGAAGGCAGGGGGCTGGACTCAATGACCTTTCAAGGTCCGTTCTAGGAAACAGGATATCTCCATTATTTTATTTATTATTTGTCCTCATCTATCTTCACTGGAGTTAAACTCAACAGAACTAAAGTCCAGGATGAATACATCCCGCTGTGTAGAAAAGATCAAATTGCTGAACAGCAGCTTTATTCCCTAATATCTTTTCAGGCCTTTTCACAGCTTGTATCATAACCAGCAACGGAGAGAAACAATAACAACTGAGAACTAGGTGCTACAGCTGGGAAACATATCTGTCTCCTGCGTTTGCCAGGCTCATCAAACAAGCAACCAGGAAGGTTGACTTCCACTGCCAGAGCCAAAGAAGGAAAGGTGCTGAAGGCGATTAACTGACGTCAGCTGGAAGAGTCAGTGCTGAATGATCGTGGCACCTACATGCTGTATAATTTTGCTGCCATGTGAATGTGTGTAAACATCTAATAAAAAGTGTGATTTAGTACCTGGAAGCTATGAAATCTCTACCATTGTTATTGAATATCATTTTGGAAGGAAGGGCGACTGACCACAGAAAGACAAATTTTGGTGCCATTTATGTTGTACGAGAGCATATACAGCTGGAAATGAAAACCAGCTAATGTCAGTGCAAATATGAGTAATCTTATAAAGATAACAGCTATAAAGTGATATATTCAATCTACTAATAAAATTGCATGTGTATTTGCTTGGCTGGCAAAATCTGTTCTTTATTCCGGTTGCATTAATTTTAGTGTCCAAGCTTCATACACAATAAGCACCGTTCTCTGATGTTATTTTGAGGGTCTTCTTTTTGAAATATGGCTCCACAGTTGTAATTTTTAATTGCCTTGTGCCATGAGTATTTTTACAGCTAGTGTGCTCAATGTGCAGCGGCAGTCAAAAAAGCAAAGGGCATCAGCAGTGCATATAAGAGGCTGGGGGGAGGCTAAGCCTCCCCAAAAAAGGCTGGCCATGCAGGAGGGCAAATGCAGTATGGATCACGTCCCTTTGGAGGTACACCCACCCGCCACCTTTAGAGCGCCAGAAGCAAAGCTCCCTAGAAGTAGGGGGGCCACCAGCGCCCAGACCGTAGCCCCGCCCACACTGGGCCTCTTGCTCCGAGGCCTCGCCCTTGCTCTGCCTCTTCTCCCGAAGTCCCGCTGCTCGTCACTTGCTTCTCTTCACCACAGGGAGGAGTGAGAGAGAGGCAGGCAGGCAGGGTGGGGGAAGAGGCAGAGAATTCTACTGAGAATTCCAGGTTCTAGTGAGAATGCAGCACTTTATCCAGAATATGAAGAAGGTGTTTTGAATACACATATACTTTGATTTAGAAGATGGATGAAAATTAGATAGTGTAATTCCAAAGGTTAACGAACTTGAAGGGTCATTAGACAAACTGCAAAAAGATTATCAGCTTTTAAAAAGAGCTGAATCAAAGATAAATTTAATTTAAACAGTTTCAACTCATTATCCAGTAGTTCTTACTTGAGAAAAGATAATTCAATGTCAAGCAGAAATGTTAGAGGATAATACTTTTGTAGTTTATCTTTGAGTGTTAGGTTTAAAGGAGGGTTTACAAGGTAAAGATGTTGTCACTACTTTATCTGTTTTGATAGAGTGAATTGTACATGTTTAACACAATCCACCTTTAATTGCTGACTTGGTCTTATGTTTTACTTAACATTAATGGAAGAGCTGGAAAAGATACATGGAGTATACTTTTACTAGAGAGACCAATATGTGATATATCAAAAAAAGAAAATGTCAAATTTCATGGAAGAGAAACGCACTCTTGAAGAATGAGATTTAGAGTAAACCAGGGATCGGCAACGTTTGGCACGTGGACCATCAGGGAAAGCCGGTGGCGGGCTGGGATGGTTTGTTTACCTGCAGCGTCCACAGGTTCGGCTGATCACAGCTCCCACTGGCCGCGGTTTGCTGTCCCCAGCCAATGGAGGCTGCGGGAAGCAGTGGCCAACACATCCCTCAGCCCGTACTGCTTCCCACAGCCCCCATTGGCTTGGAACGGCGAACCGTGGCCAGTGGGAGCTGCAATCGGCCGAACCTGCGGACGCTGCAGGTAAACAAACCATCCCGGCCCACCAGCAGCTTTCACTGACGGGCCGCGTGCCAAATGTTGCTGATCCCTGGAGTAAACGTTTTCAAAACTGCCTACATGAGTTAAGAACCTAAGTCCCATTTACAAAAGTGACTTAAGTTATGCCTACACAGCAAAAAAAAAGATCCACGGCAGCGAGTCTCAGAGCCCAGGTCAACCAACTCAGGCTTGCACTGCAGGGCTCAAAATAGCAGCATAGCAATTTGGACTCAGGCTAGAGCCTGGGCTCTGAAACCTGGCAAGCGGGGAGGGCCTTGGAGCCTGGGTTCCAGCCCGAGCATCTACACTGCTCTTTTCAGCCCTATAGCACGAGCCAGAGTCAGTTGACCCAGGCTCCTAGACTTGCCACCATGGTGTTTTGGTGTTTTGTTTTGCTGTGTAGATATACTCTTACGCTCTTAGGCTCAGCTCCTCATAGGTAACTAGGCAATTAACTAGGTGCCTAACTACCTTTGAAGATCTGGGCCTTAGGAGGCCATACCTTTTTCTGACAAAATTATGAGTAAAACTAGGGCCTGGTCTACACTCGGGGGGGAATTGATCTAAGATACGCAACTTCAGCTACGAGAATAGCGTAGCTGAAGTCGACGCATCTTAGATCGACTTAGAATCACTTACTTCGCGTCCTCATGGCATGGGATCGACGGCCGCCGCTCCCCCGTCGACTCCGCTTCCGCCTCTCGCCATGGTGGAGTTCCGGAGTCGACGGCAGAGCGATCGGGGATCGATTTATCGCATCTACACTAGACGCGATAAATCGATCCCCGATAGATCGATCACTACCCGCCGATCCGGCAGGTAGTGTAGACGTACCCTAGATGACAAGAGGTCTGTATTTTCTGATTTTGATTATACCAAAAAGGAATGACATAAAAAAAATCACCTGTAGTTCATGGTTTAGCAGCTCAAGATCCTAGTTGTGATGGAGACTTTCAGTTGACAAAGAATTAAAATCTAGGTTTTAAATCATTTGCTCACTCCTCTACTCCCCACTTCACCTCACAGCTCCTATTTAACAACTGATTGAAATATAGATAACTGGGGTGAGCCTATTTGTTTGATGTCACACAGAGTTGGTAAAAAAAAATGAAAAACAGTTTTGCAGACTTTTTTTTAAGTTGTTTCTGTTTCATAGGATTCAAACTGGAATAATTTTTCTTTTCCCCCCTATTTTTTCACAAAACACTTTTAGATAAAGTCTGCATTGTTAAAATATCAAAATTTTGAATATTTGTTTTTCTCCCTTTGACCTCGTCTCCTCCACCGACCCTTTTTGCCACTGATTGCAAAACAATGAATAACGTCCAAGGTTGTTGGGCTTTGTCATTTTCCACCCCACACCCCACTGCCACTCTGCAACTTTCAAATCTTCTCCAACGTTGCAAAAATAATCATGAAACTCTGCAGTTCTGCTGCCTTCTAACTATTCTAAAATTGGAGAACATTTGAAAAGTTGCAGAGCGGAAGAAAGAAAGGAAATTAAACCATATACACAATTCATTTTATTGTTGGCGATGGCGAAAAAGAGAGAGAGAGAAAAAAGTAAAGATTAAATTACCATTATTACTTATGGTTAATATGTTTGTCATTATTAATGATAACAGAAGTAGCTGCTTTTGTGTATTTGATTACTGCACAACAGTCACAACCAGTCTGTTTCACTCTAAATGTGCCAGGCAGTGTAACAGCAACGTATCATTACACAGACCGTGAACCGTTCAGACCATTGACTGTTGACAAGTTGTGACAACTGCACCAAACCTTCTGAGAGTGTAAATATAGCTAGCTTGCTACCCCTGTGAGTTTGCTCTGTTGACACAGAGGTGTTATCAAAACTGCAACAAAGGTCAGTCCACGTATCATGAAAGTTGCCCACTACGCTTCTGAAACAAGAAAGGGGAGTAGTACACACACACACACACACAGTGCTCATTAATATAAACAGAGTCTATATTCTGAGATTTTGAAATGTGGTTTGGTCCCCAGTTGGGTTGAAAAGTCGAAGTCTCAGTATTTTTCACAAAATGAAATATTCCAAAAATATTTTGTTTCAGCCTTATTGAAACATTTTGTTTCAACTTTATTGTTTTGACATTTTAATACAATACAATATTAAAGATGATCAAATGGAAATGAAGTGTTCTGATCTAACTGAAACTAATTTCTTGCCAAATTTTTGATGAAATCCCTGTTCCTGTAAAATAATTCTTTTTAGTCAAATCAGCATTTTCCGACAGAAAACTGTTTAAAAGTTTTCAACCAGCTCTAAATATGAGTAATGGGCTCAGAATCTGGCTGATTAGTTTTAATTATATTTGGTAAATCATAGAATATCAGGGTTGAAAGGGACCTTAGGAGGTCATCTAGTCCAACCCCCTGCTCAAAGCAGGACCAATCCCCAACTAGCCCCCTCAATGATTGAACTCACAACCCTTGAGTTAACAGGCCAATGCTCAAACCAATGAGCTATCCCTCCCCCTGTGTCACCATGTACCTTCTAATTTCCCCAAATGCGGCTGTCTAGCCCTAAATCAAAGTGCCTTTGGGTACTTGAAAAAGATATATAAAATAAACCATGTTACAAAAAATAGCAGTTGTGCAGAGGTAGTAACTTTATATGGACCAACAATACCATTAGGGTTCTTACTGCATGGCCTTAGTAACTCATGTGCATCAGCCACTTTGAAGTGACATACTTCCCCCACTCCCAAGGAGCATTCTCATATTATGCAGTGTCAATAATCTCTATGTTTAACTGTTTTCAAGGCTTCATGGCTGCATACTGCAATCACTCTTTTTCAGAGTGATTGTTATCGATGAATGGGTCAATGGGTCAACTTCTCTCTGGGCTGAGCACTTTTTCTGTGGAGGATGTATTGTTTCCATTTTTATGCATTACCTGTATGCATTTATCTGAAATCACAACACAAAGAACACATGCAAAGAGGTAATGAAACAAAAACATGGAGTATGGGGTACATAGGGTACAAAGCTAAACTCCAACGATTACTAAGGATACAGTCCTGCAAGGTGGTAAGCACTCGGACCCCAATCCAGCAAAGCTCTTCAACTCTTGCTTACTTTTAAGCATGAGTAGTTTCACTGAAACTAATAGGACCATTCGCATACGTAAGTGCTTGCTAGATTGGGGCTGTCATATCTTACTGACAAACAAGCCAGTTTTAGGATAAATCCTTTATCAAGAATGGAAACCATGTGCAAAAATAAGGTAACAACACTTCCTGCCTCGCACTGTCCTGTTCTGGGCTCTTTTGTTTCTGCCCCAGCAGGAAGAGTGGTATCTCTCCACTCTGTAGCACGGGGGCCAATTCTCAACACCTTGCAAGATCGAGTCCTCGGAGTATAAGGGTCCCATGTAATTGCATTTGGCATTAATCGACCAACTGTAAGTAATTCAGCATTTAGATTGTTCTTCCATCCATTATAATTACAGTGAGCATAGCTACAACCCACCAGTATTTCCCTTTAAGGGGCCCTTTAAGAACTCACAAAGTTTCCAGTTGCCTTCTCAGCCCACAATGCTTTAATTCAGTCTTTACCAAGCTGGCAACAGAGATTCAAAACCAGAACTCAAGAGTCCCAAACAAACACAAAGTCTTTCATCAGCTCCAGCTCCACACAGTCTCCCGGGCTTCCCTAGCTTATTGCCCAGCTTTCTGCCTCTGCAGTCTCAGCTGCTTCGCTCAACCACCCACCCCTCCCTGCAACTTCCTGCTACCTTTAATACTGGAGTCCCTGACTCCCCTCAGGTAGATCTCATCTTGTAATCAGGGTTGGCTTAGACCCACGTTCTCCAGCCCAAGGGCAAGCCATCCTGTTCAGTGGCCCTAGGTCTGGATAATCCTGCCTGACTCAGTCCACCATGCCTCAGCAATTTCATCTAAGTCCCTTCTCAAAGCCTCCTCTTTAAGCTTTCATATAAGCTATGGCTGCAATCAAAACAACTAATACAAACTTACCACAAAAAAAAAAAAGGGAAGTTGGAATCACCAAGATGAATACACTAGCCTCCCACATGACTCTGACTCTGTTTTCACATTGTCCTCTCTGTCATCCCACACCTTCCTTATCCTCTACATGTGTTGTTATCTCCTCCTGCTATACCAGCATCTGGATAGTAGACTTTTGGACAGGGGAAACTGCTTTTACGTGTGCTCTGAAACTCCATGCACATCTATGGAGTTATACAAAAAAATAATAGGGGCCCCTGAGAAGTCATATTCCTGCCTCCATATATAGAGATTACGTTAAGGACAGAATTTCAGCTTCAACATCTCCATGACCTGAGGAACAATACTCTTGATATATTGAACTTTTGACTCAACCTCTGAACAAAGGGAGAGCACTGACACAGGATAACAGAGCCATTATCAGAGATAGTGTTGCATCTCAGCATTAGCTGCTGCAATCACCACTCCTACAATTGCTCCTAAAACACAGTCCATTTCAAGATGTTGACAGAAATCGACTCATGTTGACACATCTCAGAGTGCATGTGAAATTAACAAGTCTCCGTTGTATATTCCCTAAAACACAGCTTTGGAAGGTACAAAAATGGCACTCCTCTGGGAATGTGTCAGAGGATTCAGATTGGTGAATTCACTTACATAGAAGTAGTAGTGGCCTTTCGAGGTTTGTAAGTAATGTAACTGGAATATAGGAACAGTCGGACTAAAAGTGTCCCATTCTGCATGTGCATAAAATTACTCACATTAGTAAGTCCGTTGAATGGGCAAAATGATACTCATATAAGTAGTGCAGAAGTGTTAGCTGAACTGGGCTCTAAGCCAGATCATGGTACGCTTTTTTCCTCATTAAAACTTTCCTAACTGAAATAGGGTGATAGAATCATTGAATGGAAAAGAAAAGACTGGATATTTCCAGAAATACAGAGCACGTACATAACGTGGCGTGTCTTATACTACAATATTACTTATGATTGCCAACCTTTATCTGGAGACGGGAATTCAAATATACAATGTCCCAGCTGTGAGCGAGTGGTCCTCAGATATCCTACTTGCAATAATTGTGAATATGCCCAAATTAGGAGACTATAATCTTTTTTGCCATCATGCCACCCTTGAAACTTGTTTCTTGCAAATGATCCTCAAATACTATTGGTGGCCAAATACAGAAAAAGAGACAAAATATAAAAAATAAAGTATTGTCCAGAAACAAACTGAAAAAACATATGAAATACTTTAAAAACTTTTCACAAATGTTTTCCATAAATAATTGCTGTTCCACAGAGAGTTTGGAAACATTTAATTGTAAATATTCAATATTTGCATTGTCGTTGATTAGTTACACAAATCGAATGGTATTGTTTCTGTTCCCTCATATACATCATTTGAAGTCCACATCGGTTTGGGTTATGTACATAAGTCATGCAATGCTGTTTCTGTCCCCTGGTTGGATGATTTATTTAACTAACGAATAATAATATGAATTTGATGAATTTGAATCAATATGAATTTGAAATGAGATCTTTGAGTGTAAAATTCACAGTTTGCAATTTGTACTGCGGTTAGTTAGCTGTATGATTCACGATACATATATATGGCTTGCTTCTGCCAAGAGAAATTAATGGGATTACTCTCGTGCTTAAAGTTAACCATATTTTTAAGCACTTTGCTGGATTGGTTGTTCAATGAATACATGAGCACAAGAGTTTAAAACTAGTTTGTCATGCGCATTCACCTAAGTAAAGCTTGTTTTCTAGAATATATGTGGAAAGAAAATATAGGAGTACAAAACCTATCCAAACAAAATTCATTGGAAAATTCAAATGCATATTAAAAGAAATGTTCTTGTACCACTTACTCAGATCTGTCAAATCATTTTCCTTGACTTTGCAGTGGTAATCTATACCAGGTCATATTACTAAACTGCAGATACCAGCTGGATAAAAGTTTTCTATACAGCAGTGCATTTTGGAAGGCTTCTCTATAAGGCAGTTCCTATGCGAAGGAGGTTTTGCTCATTTAGTTTTAGTCATAATATATTTTTGAATCATGTCTACTCTGAACAGTGTTGTATCAGTGATGCAATACATAGCTTTTCTGCAAGGCATATGTTCTTTGAAAAGAAAGTAGAAGGAAAGAGAACAGACAGGAAAAGGTTTAGACTGCTGCAGCCTTGGTTTTGCAGTGCGTGGTAATTACATTGAAGAATGCATGACTCACGTTGCTGCACTACCGTGTGTTGCTAAAGTAGAGGTTTAGCATACTAGATAAATGATGAAAGATATAATATTGGTTTCTCCAACATGGCCCATCACTGCACATTTGTGGTGTTTCAAAGGTCTTTTTTTAGCACTCTACCCTAAGGAAAAATGTGGGGGTTTTGTTTTGGTTTTTTTCTTAAACCAGAGTAACCTACTGAATCAAAATATACTATATTGAAATTACAGCATACAGATAAACGGACTCTTCTAAAAACAGTATTTTGGATTATTTGGTAAAAATCCTGTTTCCTAAGTATTGTTTCGGAATGTGTGTGCAATATTCTTCAATGGAAACAAGATCATATGAACACTGTGTTGACACTACAACAGAAATGTGACCTGGAAAGTAAAGCCTTAGCTTTGTATTAGGAGATGGGCAAGCGGAGAAAATGTTTTTATTGCAACAACTTACAAATACCAATGGTCAGGATGGCTTACGTAAAAGACACACAGCTGCTGCACAGAGGGCAAACACATTGGAAGATGTACAATTTAGGATAACACTTTAATTAACCTCTTCTTAGGCCCAAATCCTTCTCTTGGTTGCACTGCTGTTAATCTGGAGTTATGCAGCACAGTGGAATTACTCTGAATGTATTCTGGTGTTAACTGAGAATAGAATTTGGCCTTTAACGTATTATTGAATTGCTGTATTGTAGTGATTTATAAATGGGAAAGAGTGTGAACTAGTGCAGTGTTTCTCAAACTGGGGTCGCCGCTTGTGTAGGGAAAGCCCCTGGCGGGCCGGTTTGTTTACCTGCCCCGTCTGCAGGTCTGGCCGATCGCAGCTCCCACTGGCCGTGGTTCACCGCTGCAGGCCAATGGGAGCTGCTGGAAGCGGCGGCTAGTACGTCCCTTGGCCCGCGCCGCTTCCAGCAGCTCCCATTGGCCTGCAGCGGCGAACCGCAGCCAGTGGGAGCCACAATCGGCCAGACCTGCGGACGGGGCAGGTAAACAAACCGGCCCGCCAGGGGCTTTCCCTACACAAGCAGCGACCCCAGTTTGAGAAACACTGAACTAGTGATTAGAGCAGGGGACTAGCAATCAGGAGTTTGAGTTTGCCACTGACTTGTTGTGTAACCCTGACCAAGTGACTTAACTTCTTTGTGTCTCAATTTCCCCACATGTAAAATAGGTATAGAAATACTTACCTCCCTGATAGGGTTAGGGTGAGAATTAGTAGTATTACGCATTTTCAGATTAGAAAGAAAGAAAGAAAGAAAGAAAGACTATGTTATAGAAGTGGCTATAAAAGGGATTTTTACAGATCACTGCAGTAAGAGTGACTGAACATGAAGAGAGTGCTTAAAGTGCTATCGGAATTTCTATTTGTGAAACTTACTGTTCAGTTCACAGCTCCACTAAACAAGCCTGTGAATTTCCACGTAAAGACATGTTTTAATCTGCATATACTAACCAAACATTACTTTGTATCTGCTGTTTACTCTGTTTAAAGGCTAGCCTGGTGCTTGCAAACAGACAGTTATTTTTTAACTCTTTTCTACATACAGTACAGCTGTTGTATTTCTGATTTCCAAGCAAAAGCAAAGTAATCAGTTATTTACTGGTCTGGCTATTGTCCAGGCTTGTACATGGACTAAGCATCGAGTAACACTGCTCTGTGTGTATGTACACACAAATTTGTGTAGATAAGCAGATGATATGATTAAATATGCAATTTAAAAAATGTTCAGGGGCACTTGAAGTGCCAGTCTATTATTTATTTTCATTTATTTTATTTATTTGGATTTATAAACATTAGGGGCAAGGCTGTGAAACCCTTATCTATACTGAAGAGCAGCTACTCACACAAGAAGTCCCGCTGGCTTCACTGATTTGAGTAAGGGTTTCTTAATCGGGCTCTAAAAAGGACACGCGTCCATCTACTGTAGGGATGCTGGACATAGCTTTAAAGTACACATATCAAGAAAACACTGACATAAATGAACTGCAGAAATACCAGGGCAATATGGCCTCTCTTATTGAAATTTATTCTCTCAGCTCTCCTATATATAGGAATTTTACAAACAGAAGTACAGAGAAATTAAGTGACATTGACATGGTCACCCAAGCATGGCAGAGCTGGAATTGAACCCAGGAATTCCAGATTTCTAGCTACAGACTTTGAATGCTGGCACACCCTCTTTCCTGTATTTTACTACTGGTAGTTAGTAGTATAGGCCTTCCAGACCTACAGCATATTCCTAACTTATTGCAATACCGATATTCTGATTTATCTCCAATGTCATTTAGAGCTTTAACTTTCATGGGAGATTATTGCTGAAGACATATGGTTTGCATATGTTCATGCTGGAAAGCTGTTTCTCTCTACATCAGGGACTCTGTGTGTGTGTGTGTGTGTGTGTGTGTGTGTGTGTGTGTGTGTGTGTGTGTGTGTGTGTGTGTGTGTGTGTGTGTGTGAGAGAGAGAGAGAGAGAGAGAAAATCAAGAAGACTAAGTAAACATACAACTTGGGCCCCATATATACTGCCAATGTGCATATTCAACAGATAGGGCAAATTCTCAGACTTCTAGCATTACTCCAAATGGAGTTACAGCAGCTGGAGAATTGGGTTTATAGCAGTCAGAATATCTACCTGCTCCTTGAGTGCTAGGGTCTGAAGAGAAAAGTTGCAGATAAAATAATTTTCCAGAGATCATTTCATTAATTAGAATGAAGAACATTTTGCCGTCCCTCCTGCTTTTCTAAGCCGCAGTCCTTTCTCCTCTCTTACTTCTTCTTCCTTCTGTTTCTCAGCCCTTCTGGTTATCAGGTTCCAGCAAGTGAAGGACTGCATTACTTTAGACAGTGCCTACCCTGTGGTACTGACAGAAGTGTGATAACTATCCTAGCCAGCTTCTCACTGTTGCTATGAATGAGTGGGGGACAAAATGCTGCTGCATATGAACATGATCTCAATACATTTCATATAGGAAAAGAAGCTACCACTAAACCAGGGAATGCAAAGTGCCAGTGTTTTCCCCTTGGGTGTAGCCATTTGCACTTCATTACCTTATAATGCTCTTACCACCTTACAGCTGTTTTAAAAAGTGCTCGTCTCCAGGAATAAACCAAAATGTTTGGTTATGCACAGAAGGTCTTTGGCTCTTTTCCTTGAAGTTCTTTAAGGCCTTGGCTACACTTGCGAGTTACAGTGCTGTAAAGGCTCCCCCAGCGCTGTAACTCACTCCCCGTCCACACTGGCAAGGCATTTGCAGCGCTGTATCTCCGTGGTTGCAACACTGCATGTACTCCACCTCTCCGAGAGGAATAGCGAGTATTGCGCTGCCGCTGCAGTGCTGCGGTGCCAGTGTGGCCGCCCAATGCACTGTGAATGTGAATTATTCGGCAGTATCCCACAATGCCTGTTCTAGCCACTCTGGTCATCAGTTCAAACTCCACTGCCCTGGCCTCAGGTAACCAAACATGTGAACCACCCTTTACATTCCCCGGGAATTTTAAAAATCCCCTTCCTGTTTGCTCAGCCCGGCGTGGTGTGGAATGCTATCAGCGAATCTTTCCAGGTGACCATGCCTCCACGCGCCAAGCGAGCCCCAGCATAGAGCAATGGCGAGTTGCTGGACCTCATCAGTGTTTGGGGGGAGGAAGCTGTCCAGTCCCAGCTGCGCTCCAGCCGTAGGAATTACGATACCTTTGGGAAGGTATCAAAGGACATGATGGAAAGGGGCCATGACCGGGACGCCCTGCAGTGCAGGATTAAAGTGAAGGAGCTGCGGAGTGCCTACCGCAAAGCCCGCGACGCAAACGGACGCTCGGGTGCTCCCCCCACGACCTGCCGATGCTACAAAGAGCTGGATGCAATACTTGGGGTTAACCCCACCTCCACTCCGAGCACCACCATGGACACTTCAGAGCCGGTGGGGGGGGGGGAGGAGGAGGAGGAAAACGGGAGTGATGGTGGTGGGCCGGATGGAGACACCCCGGAATCCCTGGAGCCATGCAGCCAGGAGCTCTTCTCGAGCCAGGAGGAAGGTAGCCAGTCGCAGCGGCCGGTACTTGGTGGAGGACAAACAGTAGAGCGTTTTTTTTTTCCCGGGAAGGAATTTTTTCGGTGCGGGCTCTTTGGGAGAGGAGGGTTAGGCATGCATGCCTAGATGCAGAATAGTGCATTGATGTGGTTTATCACATCGCGGTAATCGGCCTCGGTAATCTCCTCGAATGTCTCATCCAGAATGTGTGCAATGCGCTTGCGCAGGTTTATCGGGAGAGCCACCGTGGTCCTTGTCCCAGCCAGGCTAACGTGTCCGTGCCACTGTGCCGCAAGGGGACCATTCCTGCACACAGGCAAGCTGCATATGGGCCAGGGAGGAAGCCGCATTGCAGTAGAAGACCCTCCCTTGCTTCCCAGGTCACCCTCAGCAGCGAGATATCGTCTAGGACGAACTCCTGTGGAAAATGTTGGGACAGTGTTCAGTGTAGGTGCCCCCTGAAGCCGTTGGCTCTCCCCAAGGCACAGAAACCCAGAGGACAGTGCAGCCCTGAAACAATCAGTCCCCCTTACTCACCATTTTAAGGCTCCCGTGGGATATGTGTGCTCTGTTTCGGACGGGAAAATTATGCTATTGTGTAGACCCTGTGTGTTTTCTACTCCTTAAGTGTGGGGGGAATCATTACTCTGTCTGGTATAAACAATGCTGCCTCTGTTAAATGTTGCATTTTGCCTATACAGCTGCATCAAACTTGAAACCTCAGCCGTCCCTCTTATCGCCTGCTCAGAGACTGCAAAGACTCAGGAAGAGACCGCGAAAAAGCAAAGACGACATGCTGCAAGAAGTGATGCGGCAATCTATTAAAGAGAATGAGAAAGCACAGAACTGGAGGGAGAGAGAAAGCAGGATCCCGCACCAGCGACAAAGCACCGCGCACCGACAGCAAAGCACTGATAGGCTCATAAGCATCCTGGAGCGCCAAGCAGATGCTATCCAGGAGCTGGTAGCCATGCAGAAAGAGGAGCAGTACCGCAAACACAAACACCACACCCCCCCCCACAGCCCTTGTCCCAAAACTCTTTCCGTTGTGCCCCACTGTCACCTCCAACCCACTTTCCCCAACTTCCGTGTTCTTCATGCCACCCGCTGCCTCCAACACCAGTATCTTCACCACCCAGCCCTGAAAACCACGACCCTTACCCTCTGCACTCAACCCCCATCACCATGCAGTATAGCTGTCCTGAAGTGCAGCACTCACTGCACAGCACACCTGACAGGACATACGCGAATCTGTGATTGTACTGTTCCCCACTCCACCCCCTTGTTTCTTTTCAATAAATAATTTTTTTTTCTTTTCAATAAATGGATTCTTTGGCTTTGAAAACATTCTTTATTATTGCATAAAGTAAAAGACTCCTTAGCCCAGGAAATAAACAGGCACTGCAAGTCTGCTTGTCTGCTTAGCAAACACTGATTCCTAAAGATTGGAACTACTGCACTTCACTCCCGTGCAGGGCACCAGATATCACTGTTGGTTTTCAGCCTCAAATTGCTCCCTCAAGGCATCCCTAATCCCCGCGCTGGGCCCCGCGCTTGGCCCCGCGCTGGGCCCCTGCTCTCTGGCTGTGCAAATTCATCCTCCAGGTGTTGAACCTCGGAGGTCCATGCCTGAGTGAAGCTTTCACCCTTCCCTTCACAAATATTATGGAGGGCACAGCATGCGGATATAACCGCAGGGATGCTGTTTTCGGCCAAGTCCAGCTTCCCATACAGAGATCACCAGCGGCCCTTTAAACGGCCAAAGGCACACTCCACAGTCATTCGGCACCGGCTCAGCCTGTAGTTGAACCGTTCCTTGCTGCTGTCAAGGCTCCCTGTGTAGGGTTTCATGAGCCACGGCATTAACGGGTAAGCGGGATCTCCAAGGATCACAATGGGCATTTCAACTTCCCCTACCTTGATCTTCTGCTCTGGGAAAAAAGTCCCGGCCTGCATCTTCCTGAACAGCCAAGTGTTCCGAAAGATGCGTGTGTCATGCACCTTTCCGGGCCAGCCTGTGTTAATGTCAATGAAACGCCCACGGTGATCCACAAGCACCTGGAGAACCATAGAGAAATACCCTTTCCGATTAACGTACTCGGATCCTAGGTGGGGTGGTGCCAGAATAGGAATGTGCGTCCCATCTATCGCCCCTCCACAGTTAGGGAACCCCATTTGTGCAAAGCCATCCACTATTTCCTGCACGTTACCCAGAGTCACGGTTCTTCTGAGTAGGATGCGATTAATGGCCTTGCAAACTTGCATCAACACGATTCCAACGGTCGACTTTCCCTCTCCAAACTGGTTTGCGACTGACCGGTAGCTGTCTGGAGTTGCCAGTTTCCAGATTGCAATAGCCACCCGCTTCTCCACTGGCAGGGCAGCTCTCAATCTCGTGTCCTTGCGCCACAGGGTGGGGGCAAGCTCCTCACACAGTCCCATGGAAGTGGCTTTTCTCATCCGAAAGTTCTGCAGCCACTGCTCGTCATCCCAGACTTCCATGACGATGTGATCCCACCATTCGGTGCTTGTTTCCCGAGCCCAAAAGCGGCGTTCCACGGTGCTGAGCATGTCCGTGAATGCCACAAGCAATTTCGTGTCGTATGCGTTACGCGGCTCGATATCATCGTCGGACTCCTCACCCTCACTCTCACTGTCACTTTGGATCTTAAGGAATAGTTCGACAGCCAAACGTGATGTGCTGGCGAGACTCGTCAGCATACGCCTCAGCAGTTCGGACTCCATTTCCCGCAGACAGATCGCGCTGCACAGAAACCGTTGAAAGATGGCGTCAAAGGTGGACGGAAACAAAGGGATTTCTGGGATGCGAAGCGATGCATCACGGGGCATTGGGACAGGACCCAGAATCCCCCGCACCCACGCCCCCTTCCCACAACCCACGGCGCCAGAATGGGAAACGGTGCTCTGTGGGATAGCTGCCCATAATGCACCGCTCCCAATAGCGCTGCAATTGCCGCAAATGTGGCCACGACAGTGCGCTGGGCAGCTGTCAGTGTGGACAGACTGCAGCACTTTCCCTACTCAGCTGCACGAAGTCAGGTTTAACTCACAGCGCTATACATCTGCAAGTGTAGCCAAGGCCTAAGAGCAAAGGGTTCTGGGACTCAGAAGATCTGGTGACCACTATATTCCCATTTTGTCCCAGGTTTATAATATAAAAGCAGGTGGGCAATAGTGTAAGTTCTGTGATATTTGTGCTGATTCCATAATGTGTCCACTCTGGGGTACCTCTGTGCATCTGTCATACACCTGCTATACCTGTTGTATGCAGTTTCCTAAGTCAATGCTACACTCTGTGCACTGAGCTTCAGTGGGAATTGCACCTTTACAGCAGTTGCAGAATTGGATCTGTCGGCTCTAATTCTCATGCCAATGCCCATCTTCTTTTCCTGGGTCCACAGAATCAAGGAAGCTATTGGCGGGAAAGTTGCTACAGCCTTTACACAACTCCATGTGGCTAGGGGACTGGAGGACCTGTACATTCATGGAACCTCTGCCACTGGCCCTACCCCTTCCCTCTCTTGGACTGCCTCCAACCTTCCTTCACCCAATCCTTAAGTACTACTGCTGCGAGAACCTCCCAAATCCTATCCTAATACCAAGAAACACTTTGCATTGTTCTGTATGATTTCACTCCCCAGAGGGAGCCCTCAGCTGCAGCTCCTAAGGGCATAGTCCAAGGGCAGCAGGGGCTGGAGACAAGGCGCCCTCTCACTGCTGCCCCAGGGCAGACTGCACTAACTGGAGGAGGCAGGGCGAGATCCCCTGCAGGCTCCAGGCAATGTCCGGCCCAGCCCCTCCAGCTCACCCAGGGCAGCTCAGCAGCGCTTGTACCAGCCCTTTCCCGCAGGCAAACAGGAGAGACCAGCACCCCAAGCTCGCCTACACTGCCTGCAGGCTCCAGCCCCAGGATGCCACCCGCACGGCCCTGGGTAACCAGTGCGCAGAGCAGCTGCAGGGAATCTGGGAGCTGCCCCAACCTGGAGCCACGTTCCAGCTCAAATAACAATAGCACTGAAGCTGCAGCACCACAGGTGGCAACATGGGCTAAATGCTCAAGTACATGCCCAGGGTCCCATGTGCTGCAGCTTCACTGCAAGCTGGATCATTAATCAAAACTAGCTCAGGTATGTCTACACTTGCTGTAGTCACACATCTGATTGTAGGGTAGACTTAGACCTGGTCTACACCTAAAACTTAGGTTGACTTAGCAATGTCACTTGGGGCTGTGAACAATTTTGCACCCTGAGCAATGCAGTTAGGTTGATTGAGCCCACACACAAACACAACCAGGTTGACAGGAGAATCCTTCAGTCAAACTAGCTATTGCCTCTCTGAGAGGTGGATAACTATTTAGACGGAAAAAACCCTTCTGTTAATGTACACAGTGTCTACACTACAGCATTGTTGCACTGCCATAGCTGTGCTGCTGTAATATAGACATATTTTTACTCTAAGGGCATGTCTACACTTACTAGGGTGTCCAGATGTCCCGATTTTATAGGGACAGTCCCGATTTTTGGGTCTTTTTCTTATATAGGCTCCTGTTACCCTCCACCCCCTGTCCCGGTTTTTCACACTTGCTGTCTGGTCACCGTAATACTTACCTCCGGAGCCATCGATGCACTAGTGAAGATGCAATAAATTGACCGCCGAGCGCTCTCCCATCGACTCTGGTACTCCACTGGAGCGAGAAGCGTAGGCAGAGTTGACGGGGGAGCGGCAGCAGTCGACCTACTGCAGTGAAGACACCACGGTAAGTAGATCTAAGTACGTCGACTTCAGCTACGTTATTTTCATAGCTGAAGTTGCGTCACTTAAACTGACTTAGCTCACCCCTAGTGTAGACCAGGCCTAAGATACCAGAGGCGCAAGGCACAGTATGGTACCTTTAATTCTCTCCTTCTATTTTAAGGAATCACAAGCAATATGAGAAAATAGAATAGGAAATACAAAGCCAGTGTTTGCTGTTGACCATGTGCACTTATGCAAATGATACTCAGAGCTAGCATCTCATATTCTTTGTTCTTCCCTTGTGTCTTTAATTAGTCATGTCCTTTATTTTCATGATTTCATTATAAAACGTTTTGTACTTTTAATTTATTTCTCTCCATGTCCTTTTGTTCCTTCTTTGATGTTTATCCTTTTAATGCTTCTTTCCAAATGCTTTCTTTTTAACCTTCCCAGTTTTTATTTGCTGTCTTTGAAGCATTTTAGTATTTGCTACCTCTTTCCTCCACGTGTTATTATTTTGATTGATGATTTATTTATTATGTGCAATGAGATAGTAATCAGGGCCCCACTGATTTAGTATTACATACTATTATAATAATACATAGTATTACATAGTATTAAATACTAAAAATACACCTATTACAAAATAGATGATTTTTAAAATTATGATAATTTCCGCTTCATTTTCTACAGTACTTGTATTCACGGGAGTGTTTCTTTATGATGGTCGGAATGTAACACTGGTCCTTATGGGTTCAAGCCAATAGAAAATATTTGTGACCTCACCTAGTGTGAAGGTTACAGAAGCTCTGAAGAACATTGATCTTTGCTTTTACGGCTCAATTCTGCAAGCAATTGAGCCCTCGTGTGAAGTGTAGAACACCCTCAACTCCCACTACCTGCAATGGGGATGAGGGAACCCAGCAATCTCACAGTGATGCTCTGCACCTTGCAATATCAATCCCTACAAGCAAAGGCCCATTATTATTAATTATTATGGTTATTGAATTGTATTATCATAGGCCTAGGAGCCCAGGACCTGGACCCCACTGCGCTAGGTGCTGTACAAGCACTGAACAAAAGGACACTTCCTGCCCCAGATTGCTTACAATCCAAGTATAAGAGAAGAGAGAACAGATGGATACAGACAGACCAACAAGGGAGTACAAGGAAACAAGGAGACGATATTGGTCAGCATGCTAGGAAGTGGCTTCAGCATATCAGCAGCTTAACCGTTGTCAGGTTTTTTGGAGGCATCACTTCAGGGTTTCTCATTAACTCCAATGAGCTTTGGATCAGGCCCTTAGTTACTCAGTAGACATGTCCAGTCAGCAGAAACCAATTTTCTTCTGCACCAGGGTCCATTGCAGGGCCAGAATATGGTGATATACAGAAAGAAAACGTCTGTTATTAAATGACCAAGGCCATTTGGATCTATACACCCCAGCCAGTAGCCAGTTTTAATCAGGGCCACCCAGAGGATTCAGGGGGCCTGGGGCAAAGCAATTTTGGGGGCTCTTCCCATAAAAAAAAAGTTGCAATATTATAGAATACTATATTCTAGTGGGGGCCCCTGCGGGGCCTGGGACAAATTGCCCCACTTGCCCCCCGCCCCCCCGGGGCAGCCCTGGTTTTAATGGGGAATTAGTAGGTGTCTGGAATTTTCTTGACCAAGCCATTTACTCCTGCTTAATAATGCAAGGCTTTGAAAAGAACAAAATTAAACAACAATACACTTGGCAGGTGGCTTTCATCTCCTTCAGACCTACATGCACCTAACTGTTAAGATTGTTTTTTGTTTTTTAGCTTGGTTAAAATATTGAATCATTCAGCACATAGGCGCTGACTCCGTGGGTGTTCCAGGGCTGGAGCACCCATGGACAAAAAATTAATGGCAGCCAGCTGTCCCCCCTCCTCCCTCCAGTGCCTCCTGCCCGCCGGTGGCCCCGCCGATCAACTCCTCCCCCTCCTTCCCAGCGCCTTCCGCCCACCACGATCAGCAGTTCCACGGCATGCAGGAGACTCTGGGAGGGAGGGGGAGGAGGAGGGATGGAGCGCGCTCAAGGGAGGGGCAGAAGTGGGTGGGAAGAGTTGGGGCGGGAAGAGATGGGGCGGGGGTGGGGGTGGAACCTGAGGCTGAGCGGGGGAGTTGAGCACCCCCGAGGAAAGGAAGCAGCTGGGCCTGTGATTCAGCATTCATCCTTTTAGTGATATTTTATGCTGTCAGTCAAGGAAAGCTATATACTGCACGGCCAACATTTACTTCTACCTTCCAGTCAGTGAAGGGAGACAAGGCAAATAATCGGCACAGGCAGCTCTCCTTCTTGAGTCAAACGGACCTGTCATTCAGACATCCATAACTGAGGCTATGGCTTACAGTGGTGCAGCTACACCATTGTAGCGCTGCTAGTGCAGATGCTCTCTAAGCTGATGGGAGAGAGCTCTCTCGTCAACTTAATCACTCCAGCCCCCATGAGCAGCAGTATCTATGTCAGCGGGAGAGTTGGCCACATCGGCACTTCAGTCCGTGTAACTTACATCACTCAGGGGGATGGCTTATTCACACCCCTGAGCGACATAACTTATACCCACGTAAGCTGCAGCGTGTACATAGCCTCGGTCACCTTACCACGCTGGGAAACTGCCTAAGAACGCTCAGCATGCTGGTCCGCTCTCACTGGCATAGAAAGCATTATGGCTGGGTGGAGTCCAGGTCTCCACTTTAAAGGCGTAGCATGGCCCCAAAAGGGAGAGGATTAGTGTCTATGGCTGAAGAGGAGTCTGAATATTCAACCAAATGGGGAAGAGATTGGAAGCAGGGAATTAAAAAAGCAAACACGCTGGCTTTTATTTAGCATCGATCAGTATCACCTGTGTTTTGCAAGGAAGGAAAGCACCCATGTGCCAAAGGGCCCACTAACAACTAGCCCCAAGGGATGGTAATTGTTGCAGGAGTATTCTGTGCCTGTATATATGTAAACAGTTAACAGATAAGGTGCCAATAGGTGGAATTCAAGAACATGTAGCATAGCTCCTGGGTTTTGCAGGGCCAGTAAAACATATGCACTGCAAATGGCTTCCTCTAGCACCTCTTTACACCACTGAATCACAAAAGGGCAATGTGAAGTGAAACTGGTTCTTTCTTCTTCTGAAGGGCTCCACTCCTAAGCAAAAACTAGGCCCATGCAGAAAAAGACCAACCAAACATACAATGCTAGATTCTGCCAGCCCTTGGGCAGGTGCACAGCGGGTAGGGACGGGAGGGTATAAGGAGCATCCACCCCACACTGGCTACACAAGAGCCAGACAGAAGTCTAGTCACTGTGCTCTACTCATCAGCAGAGCAGACCAAGCATTCGGGGAAAAGCATACTGCACCCCATTAGCAGTATGTGCATGTCTACTAAGCAATAGAGAGGTAAAGATGCATTTTGTGGGGCTCCCCACTGCAGGCTTTGTGCCTAACCTACTCTGTGAAGAGAGAGAGAGAGAAAGGAGACAGATGGACACACACATCCATAGGACAAGTATTCTGGTGACTCAAAATTGCAGTATTATTATTGCACAATAATAAGCGTATTGTGCCCAGGAAATATATTAGCAGTAGAAGAAACAGCGTCAATGCTGTATTGTATTTATACATGTTGCAACCATGCTCAAGAGGGCCCAGCTGAGATCAGGGTTGCATCATGGTAGGCACTTATCTAGTTAATTTTACTTGAGCTGCCTAAATATTTTCAAACACATGAGCTGAGCTGGTCTGTGCCTGTTCTACATGGTTTCCAGTGAGAAAGGACAGAAATCAGAAGAGACAGAGCGTTAATTCAAACGATAATAGGAAAAACTTTACAAGGAGAGAATTCAATTCATCTCAATAACAAGAAAGTCTGTATTTCTCATGACGGCACCTCAAATGGACAATACTTGACTCCTGTGGGCTTGGCTTCCTTGTGCAAATGCCACGACATTTTGTCAGGAAATGAAAAGAACAAAGGATTTGAGGGGGACTGGTCGATAAACTACTTAGCTGCATTACACAGAAATATTTGTACCCTGTCCCTGACTCATAATATTGCAGTAAAATCAGTGAATCATTGCAGTGATTGCAGTCTTAGTAGGGGGTGGGGAGGAATCGGACTTCTTTTTTTTTTGTCAAAGGTCACCCACCACACAGGTCTATTTACCCTGAAGCGTACATTACACATGGAGGACCCAGAACAAAGCACAGTTGATATTATCTTCTTTGGTTTCATAATAACCATGGAAACCCTTAAAAAAAAAAAAAGTTACCTAGATCATCAAAGACTTCGGGCGGGGAAAAGCATGCACTAGAAACCACTTTCACTTTGCATTTTTCATGTTCATGTTTGCTGCCCACCCCAGAGTTATATCTTTGCAACTGCTCAACATTTTTATTTTCTGACAGAGAAGGTAAGGGACGAACTGTTTTCACTGTGGACCCAAAGTACTCATGGTAAGGTATATAGGTAAGGTACATATATTATTAATATTATAGCAAGTGCCAAGAAGGCCCAACTTAGACCAAGGCCCATTGTGCTTAGCCATTGTACAAACGCAGCAAGAGACAGTCCCTGCCACAAACAGCCTGCACTCTAAAGAGACAAGGTAGACAACAAAAGTATTATTATCCTCATTTTATAGATAGAGAACCAAGGTGCAGAGAGATTAAGTGACTTGACCAAGGTTCCGCAAAAAGTCTGTGGCAGAACCAGGGACTGAACCAGATCTCTTAAATTCCGATCTAGTGACTTAACCATCAGGCCACCCCTCCTTCATCACAGCACATCTTCCACAATGAAAACCATATACAGTGTCACCTCGCAACAAAGCATGCACCATGTACAGACGTAACAAGGAAAAGATGCAAGAACTTAATGCAGTAAAGGCTCATGTAAAACATCATATCAACAACTCAAGAAATAAAATACTATTAGGACCTGGAATACGATGACTCCCCCCCCCCAAAAGAAACCAAAAAAACAATACAAAGCTGGACACACTGACAATAAAATGAATAAGCTTTCTAAAAATCACATCCCATTCACAGAGAGGTAGAGTCTAAGATTTGGGCCTTGAACCTACTCCCATTAAAATTCCACGGCAACACTCCCATTGAATCAATGAGAGCAGGACCAGGCCACCAATGGGCACATCTTAACACAGGCCATAATGGTTTAATTCAGAGATCAAAGGAGAATTCTTTTTACAAAAAATATCGTGCAGGCATGGATTAGAATTTGTGCCTTTACCTGCTGTGTCTGGATTACAATGGTATGAGGATCTACCCACCAGAACAACAAAAAGGACCAGGCTGAAGCAAAGGGTGGGAGGGAATGCATCAGAAAGGAAACTCACACCAAGTTAATTATTTAACACAGGTTTGGGTTTTGCTCTTATAATTATTTACTTTGAGGGAGTTGGAGAGTGGGCATTGCATATGGTTGCACTGTATTAAAAAATGTGTTTTTATTGGCATCCCTTGTTTAGAGTAATTGTTTGAGGGGGGGAAAATCACTTTGAGTTCAAATGTCCATTGCAGGCAGCTGCCTTCAAAATCCTTTTTTCCAGATGGACAGTGGACTCAATGGAATTGCCTGTCCGTAGAACTGATCAGAAAACTGAAAATAATAAACGATGTCATCATTTTGTTCTGATTAAAATTGCCACCCAGTTCTATCAGTCAGTAACAATAGCTCGCCAATAGAACTGGTTCTATATGGACCCAATTCAGCAAAGCACTTAAGCATATGCTCCACTTTAAGCATGTGAGTAGTGCCTCTGAAGTCAACATTAAGCACAGCTTCAGTATTTTCCTGAATCAGTATCCATGTGTTCACTCTAAGACCCCAATCTTTCAAACTTTTGTGAACATGAGTAGTCTCACTGCATTTATTGGCAGTACTCCTCTGGTTAAAATTACATGAATACATATTTGCATGATTGGGAATAAAGATAGGAGAAGGGTTGTAGGACTGTACCACTCATTTTATATTCCAGGCTGGGACACTCTTCATATGATATTGTACATTTCTTTCGATGTAATAAAATATTTTTGACTTCTTCAGATTTTACAAGTTGCCTGAAAATTCAGTCAACAAGATGAGAAAGACTCGAGATAAGGAGTCAAATCATCCATAAGAAACCAAAACTGCACAGCAACAAAAGGGAAAAAAGCTTGCAGAAATATAGAGACTATTCAATGAACAAATAAACTACCCTTCAATATTTAGGCAGCTCAAGTAAAATTAACTGGCTAAGTGCATGATGCAACCCTGATCTCAGCTGGGCCCACTTGAGCATGGTTGCAACATGTATAAATAAAATACAGCATTGACGCTGTTTCTTCTACTGCTAATGTATTTTCTGGGCACAATAAGCTTAATAATACTGCAATATTGAGTCACCAGAATACTTGTCCTATGGCTGTGTGTGTCCATCTGTCTCCTTTCTCTCTCTCTCTCTTCACAGAGTAGGTTAGGCACAAAGCCTGCAGTGGGGAGCCCCACAAAATGCATCTTTACCTCTCCATTGCTTAGTAGACATGCACATAGTGCTATCCATCTTAATGGAGTGCAGTATGCTTTTCCCCGAATGCTTGGTCTGCTCTGCTGATGAGTGTGTATGTGTGTATATCTATATATTCTGATTTAACATAAGGACACGTTCTCTCCAGGCATAAATTGACGTAGCTCCATTGACGTCAATCAAGCTGCAAAAATGATTCTGTGTGTAATTTACTGAGCTATATTTTGTAATTTATATATATACACTCATATGCTATTGTTTGAGTTTAGAATGTTTCAAGAAAGTCCACAAGGAATGCAATAGATATGATTTCACACCTTTTTATAGGAATCAATTTTAATATAGCAGGATGTAATTGTGATCATTCAAATTGCGTACGCTATTATGTCAGGCATGTCAAGATAATTTGTTTTGACTTGGTTTAAAATAATCTTTTTTTTAGATAATAACACATTTTCCTAACAGACAATCTTCTATATGACATCCTATTACTTAAGACGTGAAGTTTTCAGACCTCCTACTTTATAGCAATATATAAGATTACTGCTACACTAGGATGAATAGAGGAAATGTGCATACCTGCATAGTCCAAACCAAATTGCTTTAGAAACAACAATAACAGGTCTTGTTTTCTTACAGCCAGCCAATTCTTTGTTCTGCTCAAGACAAGAATGAAACATTCTGGGCCAGATCCTCACCTGGTGTAATTAGACCATTGAAATCACTGCCAATTTACAGCAGCTGGAGATCTAACCCTATCTCTGCAATTGTGACAGCTGTTCAGTAATAAATAAACAGGCAAGAGAGTTCTGTTTCATTGACCCAGTCAAGCAAATGGATTTTCTGGGTCCCATTTTCCAACAGTTTCTAAATTTGCACATACAGTTTAGGTCATACAAAACATTTGCACGCATTCATAAAAGAAAGTGTATATTCGAAATGAGAATGTGCCATAGTTTGAAGATTTGGGCCCCCTGAAATCAATCAAAGTCAGTGATGTGTTCCCATAATGGGCTAAACTTTGCCTGGTATTGTGACATTGAGACAGGGCAGCCCAGCTTAACTTATAACAATGAAAGCCTATCATATGTCACTCCTTTCATTACTATTTAGCTCAGGCTCCCAGCTCAATGCACCTGCAATCAACCTTAGCAAAACCATTAGGGGAAAGGGATGACTAGCCAGGCAGTGTATTTGATTTTCTGGGAGATTTGGACATGATGGCAAAAAATATAAAGCATCTAACTAGGTCCTATGCTGAAAGGCAATGAAAGTGATGCCTTGGGTATGTTTGCTTTACTGTTAAGCATACAAGAACTGCAAACTTTTGAAGCTCATCTTCCATAAACAAGCCAGCAATCAGGATTATTATAAGGTTGCATGTTTGGGATCTTGTTTTTGAAAACCAGGAAGGAGACTGATGGTTCAAACACAAACCTTAAAAATGCTTAGTTTATAGTGGAGCAGCCCAACATGCAACCCCCATTTTATGCTTGTGTTACCTGCTGTTGGGTGTGTTAATAAAAATAGACACAGGACGTAGCAGTGTGTCTTCACAAAAGGGAGCAGCAAGGAAGAACTGAGTGAGCAGTTTGGTCCTTGTTTGGGGAGGGAGAGCATCTGTTCATCTGCATCCTAGTTTTGTATAATGACACTACCTGCAGAAGAGACTGTGCAAGCAACATCAAAGCAGCAGAACTTTCAGCACCAGAAGGTACTTTCTGCAACAATGTTCATGTTGCTGCAAACCTTATTTTCCAGTAACAAAAAAAAAAAAAAAAAAAGTGTTGATGGAAAATTTTCAACCAGGCTTAGTTTACAATCTGCCCCACTGTGTTTGAACTTTACATGACAAGGTTGTAAAGAAGCCAGCAGAAAAACAGGCCTGATCCTCAAAGGTATTTAGGCCCCTAACTCCTATTGAAACCAATGGGAGTTAGGGGCCTAAATACCTTTGAGGATCTGGGCCTTATTACGCAGTATGTGTACTCACAAAAAACTGTGCTTAATTCACTTACCCAATTAAACTGTCATGTATCGCAGCCCTCCTCATAACTCAGTAATGCAAGCAGAGAAATGAGACAGATCAAGATTCCACTTAGACTTTATCAGCAACTGCTAATTCATGCTCAAAAGAAAGGAGGAAGAAATGCTATGATTTATGAAGAGGATGGCCCCCTGAATTGCAGTGTGCTTATACGGCACCGTGAAACCAAAGCCAGCCTATTTTTTTAAAAAAAGATGCTCCGTGTTCATTCATGACACAAAATGTTCCATATGCAAATCAATCACACATTGTGATGATAGCGATTTCATGTGAAATTTCAATACAAGTTTTTTTTTGGAGATATCCTATCTCCTAGAACTGGAGGTCATCAAGTCCAGCCCGCTGCTTTCACTAGCAGGACCCAGTACTGATTTTGCCCCAGATCCCTAAGTGGCCCCCTCAAGAATTGAACTCCTAACCCTGGGTTTAACAGGCCAATACTCAAACCACTGAGCTATCCCTCCCCCTTCAACTAATACTTCACAGAAAGCAGAGGACTTGCATTTATTGCGATAGCCAAAAAAATCAAAAGAAGATAATGGAAGGGACTTCAGTTCATTGAAATGATCTGCGTGCAATAATGTATTAATGTCATAATATTCCATTAAGAGCTCATTAGTTCCTTGTTTACATAATGCTAGGAATTATCAAGGGTAATGTTCGTCCAACAAGCAACACAGCAGAAATGAAGAGCTGCTGGCCCTGTAGTAAAGTTCCCTCTGCAGTCTCGGAGTTTAGATAAGGGGAAACATTTACTTTTTTTTTTACTGAGCTCTACGCCTCCAAAATAAAAACAAAAAACAGAAAACCAAGCAACCCCACAATCTTAACTAATTTCTGAACCGATCTAAGCGTGGTAGTATTATACCGGCCCTGTGGCTGTACAGTACATAGACCCGCTCGAGCAAAGCCTGTTTGGTGCACCAGTTTGAATGAGAGAAAACAGTAAATGCAATCTTTAGTTTTCTGTCAGCCCCATAGGTACAGGTACGGCAAATGCTTGGAATGCAAACATAAGCCAAGATCATCCCTAGCCCTACACACCCACACACGGCCGTGAGGGAGTGTAAGCAGCCCCTTAATCCCCTGCATGAGCTACACACCCAACAGGTTCCAGCTGGAGGGGGGAAGCAGCCCCAGCAGAACCATTACTCTACCCCCTATGCATGTGAGGCAGGGAGGCTGTTTCCTCACTGCATTGGAACCTGCGGACAAATAGCCCATACAAAGGAGTTAGGCCAGGGATTTTTGGCTCCATCCCCTTGGTTTGCCAAGCAGTACAATTTAGCTGGTGCAGAGGGGGATTAATGTACTGCTGGCATAGATCATTAACTTGAGTATCAACAGATAACACTGGAGTAAGAAAAGAGACAGGGAGAGAACTGTGACTCAGAGAGTCACAACTCCCCACTTGGTCTGCCCCTGAGGCAGCGCAGCTTTGGGCTGCCCTTTACTCAGAGCAAAAGCCATAGAGTAATTTGCTGGTCAAGCCACTCGCCAGTCCTGTTTATTTAGTGGTGTTGGTGGATATATCAATCAACGGCAGCCATCCATCTTGAAAGACGAAGGTGTAAGCACCAAAGCAGTACAGTTACTGTGTGCCATGCTGCTAAAAGACCAATTCTCGAGCAATAGTCCTTACCACAGATAACGTAGGCATAAGGCACAGAGCCAGAGGATGAAGCCAGCTCACGACATGTGCTTGAGACCTGCTGTGCTTTCCTCTTTGCTTGCCTCTCTCTCAGCCACATCTCTTCAGCTCTTTAATTCCCTGGTGCAGCACAGCCCCTCAGTGTGGCCTGTTGGTAGCTGCATCTTCCCAGCTTGTGATATCCAGCTTTTCAAGTCCCTGTTGCAAATGTTCTTGAATCTGAGCCTAGGTTGGCCCATTGGCCTGGGAACATCCTGAAATTCTCCATACAAGAGATCCTTTGGAATGCATCTATCACCCATCCAGTGCAGTGACCAAGCCAATGGAGAGGTCTGTCTTTAAGAATAGTGGTTAGACTTGGCAATTTTGCTTTCTCAAGTACTTTGGTGTCAGGAACTTTGGTTTCCCTCTTGATATTTAGAATACGATGAAGAAAGTGTGTGTGGAAGGTGCTTAGACTTCTCTTGTGCATGCCGTAGGCAGTCCAAGTCTGGCCACCATACTGCAGCATGCTCAGAATACACGTCTGGTAGACCCGTATCTTTGTGTTGAGTGTTAGTTTGCAGTTATTCCACACTTTTGGTCAGTTGTCCAAATGCAGTGGCTGCCTTTCCAATCCAAGAATTAAGCTCATCATCTAGAGATAAGTTATCTGAAACAGATGATTCCAGATAGCATAACTTGTGCACAACTTTTAGCAAGGTGCTAGCTATTAAAACTTCTGGTACTGTCCACGCAACTTGTGCCATCATCATGGTCTTCTTTGAACTGATGGTTAGTCCAAATTCATTACAAGTGTAAAGCTATTACAAAGTTGCCAGAGTTCCTCTGCACTTTGTGCAACAAGCAGTGCATCGTTGGCAACAAGAAGTTCTCTTCGCATCAGGTATTTAACTTTGCTTTTTTGGTCTTAGATGTACAATATTTAAGAGTTTTTCATCTGATCGCCTATGGAGATGTACACCCTTGGCACTAGATGAAAAAGCATGACAAAGCAGCAGAGAGAAGAATATACCAAAGACTGTTGGTGGCAAAATACATCCCTGTTTAATAACACTGTGGTTTTCAAAGCTGTCACATTGATCACCATCATACTGTACTGTTGGCCTCATGTCATCATGGAAGGATTGAATCAGATTGAGAAGGATTTGGGGGCAAACAGTTCTCTCTAGCAACTGGGAGAAGCCCTTTCTGCTGGCCAGGTCTGATCTATGAAGGCCATGTAGAGCGGTCTTGATACTTTTCTTGCAGTTGCCTTAGTGCAAAGACTTCCTCAATAGTTGATCTACAAGCATGGAAGCCGCACTGAGTCTCTGGATATACACATTCAGAAAGAACTTGCTGGTTTTTGAGAATGCCTTGTGAGTAACACAAAGGAGATGCGTCTGACGAAGTGGGTATTCACCCACGAAAGCTTATGCTCCAATACATCTGTTAGTCTATAAGGTGCCACAGGACTCTTTGTTGCTTTTTACAGATCCAGACTAACACGGCTACCCCTCTGATACAAAGGAGATGGTTCCTCTGTGGATATATAGGGTTCTAAATATCAAAATCGGGAAACACAGAGAATTCCTTGACTTTTTTATACATTTGTTTCCATGGAATAAAGACACCAATTAAAGATCTCTTTTGGACGGCACTGCCCTGTCATCCCAAATATGAAAGACCTGATCATGAGAGGCACAGAGCAGTTCAAAGGGAAAATGAGTGTGCTCAGAGCCTATAGACTACAAAAGGTGACGGTGAAGGAGAGCACGTAGAATGGGGCCATGAACCAAGAGGAAGTAGTAGGTTCCCTAAAGGTCAGATGAGTCTGAGAAGGGGATGATGTCAGGGAGTGTGGATATCCTCCTTCCCACACAAGAATAGCCCAGGACATATAGGAGAAGTTAGTGAGATAAACAGGAGCAATCAGTATTTCCTTGTTCTCCAGGGCAGGATTCCCTGGTGTCCTTTACTCTACATCAGCACTAGCAGAAGCAGAGGATAAGCTACAACCATAAGGAAACTCATTCATAGTGTGTTTAAAGAATCCCACGTCTCTGTTCTTATTCAGACCCATTAAAAGTACCCACATTTAATTAGGAGTCTAGGATGAAGAGACTGTTGTCCATTATGGGAAATCTCTTAAAGCAATTAGCAATGGACTTAGTCAACTACAACCCTGTTGCAAGTTCCACACACACACAAAAAAAGCTTCCAAGTAGAGGATGCTTATGTTGGTGGCAATATTGATATCTCTGTGGCTCTGATCCAATAAATACATACATGGGTGTAATTTCAGGTATGTGGAATCTCACATAAACCATTACAGAAATGGGGTCTGTAACTGAGTGACTCAGCAAAGAAAGGTGAGGAAAGAATTAAAACAACTCTCTTTTATTAATGACTCCAGGGAACGTTGGCTCTGGCAATATTAGACTGAAATCAAAGGACTGCTGGAGACCTCAGGATTCATTTTAAAAACTGAGTCTAGCCCTTTCCCCTGTGGATTAAACCTCAAAATGGCAACGGATCACTTGAAAAGCTTGTCCACTGAAGAGCAAACTACCGATGAAGGGGAATGATGAGCCTTCTAAGGTTCATGTGAAAGGGGAGCCCAATGGGGCCTCTATGGCCTATGGGGCACTGGTGCCTTGATGAGCATTCTAATGCCTGTGGGCTGCGGAGGCTGGAGATGTCAGGGTGCTGAAGAATCTGTTACAGCTCATGGTGGAGCGAAGGGAGGAAGGGAATCTTCACTCCCCACAACCCTCTGCATGGTTACACTTACAAGAAACACAATCCTTTGAAAGTATGGACATTCATATTCAGAGGTCGAGACAGCTCAGTTACCCTAACTCTCCTGCCATCTTCCCCTGGACCACTTCAGTTATGCCATGGGCTACAAATCACCATTTGCCCATTTCGAAACATGATTTTCCATGATGATCTCAGAGTGGTAGACTCCACAGCCACGTTTAAAAATATCATGGAAGGACTGTGAGCCAGCTGTGCTTGGCGGGTGGGGGAGGCGAAGGGCAGCCTAAGGGAAGGTGTGTGGAGCAGGGCCAGTGGAACTATGACTAAGCAGATCTGAAAGCAAATCCTTGGAGCTATACTCCGGTAGGTAAGTACTATTTCTCCCATTTGATGGATGGCTAAATGAAGCATTTAGAGGTGTAAATGCTTTGCCCAACATCTCTAACAAATCAATTGCAGAGTTCAGGAAATCCAATTCTCAATGGGAATTTTGCCTGAATAAGGACAGCAGGATGTGCCCCAGAATGTATATCCTGTTCATATTGTGCTTGCAGTGGCAAAAAAACAACAACATACTTTAGGTATTCTTTACAAACTGATAATGCCCAATTCCCAGCATGAGTTCAATAAGCTTTACTTCAATAAGATTTACTGTAAGACTTATCTGCCCTTGCCTGCATTTGATAGAAATGTGGTGGACGGTCTACCAAAGATTATGTTCCACACTCCACACACAGAGTGAGGAATTTTCAAGGTACAGATTGCTATATGGCAGCACGGCATTAAAAATGTTCTGTGCAAATGCTGGTTCCAATTCTGCAAGGCAGTCCATGCGGATGGACCACTGCACCCACACCAAGCTCCACTGAAGTCAATAAGGTTTTGCAGGAGCACAAAGGCACACCTGCATTGAGCAGCTTGCAGGATCAGGGCATATATAGCCTTGCACTTTTCAGAGTCATTTACCACCTTTGAAAACAAAGTTTTCCAGTGTGGCGATGTTATAAGAGCAGAGATATATGTTTAATGCAAGCACAAGGCACTGCAGGAGCGCCGCCAGCTTTTCTGCCACCCTAGGCGGCGGAAGGTCCCGCCCCGAAATGCCGCCCCCCACAGAGGCGGCGGAAGGTCCCGCCGCCGAAATACCGCCACGGTCGCCGCCCCCCAAATTGTAGCACCCTAGGCGACCGCCTAGGTCGCCTAATGGGTTGCGCCGGCCCTGAGGCACTGTAATATATCTTGATGGCTTAACAGTCTTATAATGAGGGTTCAGAGTGTGATGCATTTGTAGCACACATTACATGTCAAAATAAGTAAATAGATACAGCTTTTATGTGTTCCTGTGTAAAGATAGCAAGTGGTGGATATCAGTGTTTTAGCTTATTACTTTTCAGTATGACAAGGAGCCTTCAGCCAATATCAAGGCCTTGTTGTGCAACACCAGTAAGAGACAGACCCCACCCCAAAGACAAGACAAATGGAGTATGATTATCCCCACTTTACAGATGGATAACTGAGGCAAAGAGAGAGTAAAGACCCAGATCCGCCAAGGTATTTAAACTAACTCCTAATTTCAATGGATCTAGGTGCCTAAATGCCTTGGGGGAATCTGGGCCAAAGTGACTTGTCCAAGGACATTCATGAAATCTGTGGCAGAGCCATGAGCTGAAACCAAATCTTCCGAGTCGCAATCCTATCCTTCCTCTCTAATTTATCTTATTAGAAACTCTTGGTCAGTTTTCAGAATCTCTCCTGGATGGAGGACAATATTGGTAACCTAATCTCCTTTTCCATTAAGCTATGTTGTAAGCATGTGCGGCTAATGTAACCAGAGGGATGTATTATTACACTGCAGCACCTTTGAAGATTGCTACAGCCCAGAGGATCCAGATTCAACATAAAGATTATTCATCTGTTTCTTAGGAGGAACAGAAGCAGAGCTTTACATTTTGACCTTGTTATAGAGGGGTGAGGTGGGGAGGGAAGGCAAAGAAGCAGATTTGCTTTAGAAAATGCTCTCCCCCCTCCAGACAATGACATAGCAGAATTCATGTTCCTGAGTCTAGGCAGCCAGACTGTACTAATACTTTGCAATGCTATTAGCATAGATTCCCCCTCTCTCCCCCCAAAAAGCCTTTGAGAAACAGACGCCCTCTCCTTGCCCCAGTTGGAGCTGCAGTAGAAGGGGGGGGGAGTGGGAGGGGAGGGAAGAAAGAAAAGCTTGTGGTTGAGGCTTTCCTGTTACTATCATTGTAACGTTTATTTAGCCAATCTCTTAACTATGACGTCTGGATTCATGGCATGCTCATAATATTTAACACACCCACTGAAGGCTGGAGCTTCAGCGCTCCTAGTCCAACCAGTCTAAAGCAGTCAGTGTAGCTGAAAGGGGTTTTCACTCTGCACCTGCCAAAGATCTCTCTCTCTCTCTCTCTCTCCCTCTGTTTCTCTGACTCTCCCTTTCTCTCTCTTTCTCTCTCAAGGCAGATCTGTTTGACCCAGCAGAGATCAAAGACGGCACCTCCCTCGCTAAGAAGAACCGCTACTGATTTGTGCTAGTTTCTTTCCTCGAATCTCTCTATTTTTTCGTGCCATATTTAAGCTTTACGTTGCAGTAGTGCCATCAGACAGTTTTGCAACCAAAAAAAAAAAAAAAAAAAAAAACCCAACAACCCCGGAACCCCAGCTTGGATCCAGCAACCACCCTGATTTGATCCTAGTTGAATATTTCTCTCTCCCAAGCACTGGATGCGATGGATGAAGAATCTGGAAACTGTCTGAGAAAATCATTTTCCAGCCAATGTTTTTAAACAGTCTCGCGGAGGAGAGAGAGAGAGAGTGTGTGTCTCACTGCTGCATCACTGGTCAATTTCAAAGGATGGGAGGAAGCGTTTCCAGCACATCTAAATATTATGGATGATTTTTGCTTCTCCTGAAAGCCTTTTATTTTTAATAGGTTTTATTATTATTATTACCTCCTCCCCTTACTCTCTTTTTTTCTTACCCAATCAAAGCTTCAGATGTTGGTGTCTCTTCAATAATCCCTTTGCTTTACCGTTGTGATCCCTGTAATAATAATAATAAAAAGAAAAGATAAGAAAAATTGGACAGATGGGTTTATAAATTGAACTGCTGTTGGCTTTTGTTTTTCCTATTGATTTTTAAAGACTTGCTTTTGTTTGTTGTTTTTGGTTTTTTGTTTTTTTTTTTGCTCAGTACTTGATGAGACTCAGACGAGACTGCTTTGAGAATATTTATTTCGATCAGCCGATGGAGATAACTTTATGCACTTGATTGTTGGCGTTTGTTCTCTCTCCGCTCAAAAACAAACAAACAAGCTTTTTCTGTGAAAGAGCTCCTTTAAATATTTAAATTACCCCCTCCCTTATCATTTCCTAGGAGGACCCTTGACCATGAAGATGATTTTAGTCCGAAAATTCAGGGTGCTGATCCTGATGGTGTTTCTGATCGCTTGCACGATGCATATCATGATCGATCTGTTACCAAAGCTGGAGAAGCGAGCTGCGAGGACCGAGGGCCAGACGGGCTGCTCGTGTTCTCACCCCCCTGGCGAGGAGGCTCAGGGCTGGGGGAAGCAGCGGACTAAGGGCGGCTCGGATCCGGGCTGGCCTAACAAGCACACGCTGCGGATCCTGCAGGATTTCAGCAGCGATCCCAGCTCCAACCTCACCTCCCACTCGCTGGAGAAGACCTCGGAGAAAGCCGAAGCTTTTAAGAGGCTGGAACAAAATGGCATAAGCCGGGATCTGGGGCATAAGCCGCTCATCCAAGATGGGAGTATAAACGCCCAGCCCGTGGGAATGGGGTACTCCAAACTCGCGGCTCTCTTCGAGCAGCCCCTCTACAAAATCGCCACCCCGGAGCTGGCCGAGGAGGATGTCTTGTTTAACGTCAATAGCGACATCCGATTTAACCCGAAAGCGGCCGAGAACCAGGACTGGTGAGTAGAGCGGGGCTGGGGCTGGAGGGACTCGACGCGGTGGGTCCCCAGCGGGCTGTCATTGAAAGCAAAGGGGATGTAAAGCCATCGGCTTCACTGGGCGCAGGATCAGGCCCCGAGGCTAGCAACAGCAAGGCTAAAGTCTCAGCATTGTATGCAGCGCTGCAGAGCATGGTTTCTCCCCAGCAGCAGAGTATTGGGGTTAGGTTCATGTGGCATTACCCTGAGACTGGGGATGGTATGATCCTGCCTTGGGTTGGTGAGAGGTAACTTCTCACTTTGCTCAGAGTAAAGCTACTGATGCAACAGCCACTGGTGTGGCAAGTGGATCTGGGCTCTTCCTTTCAATTACAATACCTTAAAAATATACTGGGTGTGTGAAGGAAACAGAGTCACTGCTTCTTGCACACAGGGTTTGAAATGGCAATGCAGTTCGCTTACATTCCAGTGTCAAAAAGCTCTGCCTGGATGCAAAATTATAAGTGACAAAAGCAGCTGCAGTACAGTAGCTGATATGTATGTTAAGACTACTGAGTACTTTAAAAAAAAAATAGACCACATTTATTACATATAATTTAAGAAGCACCATCGTTTCTTATTAAAACCCTGAGGAGGGTAGAAATAGCATTATAAGTAGAAAACGGAGACTATTTGCGGTGTTATGTTGTAGGTTTCAAAATATGTCAAAGCCAGTAGCTGGAAATAAAATTAATATTTGTTTTGTGTCTGTAAAGAAATATAGGTTCTAACAGGTCATTTACAAGACTGGAGTAGCAGCTATTTCAGATTACATGAAAGCTTCAGAGATATAATTCAGGTGTCACAAATGGGATAAGAAAATAACATGTTTAAAGCAGGCTGGTTATATCCCCCCCAAACTAACAAAATAAAGAACACAAGACAGAGCAGTAAAATATTAACTTCTCTCAGAAGCAGAGAGATTGACTTCAAAGGACATAAAACTGTCCATAATATACAGATATAAATGGGATTTCAACCTTCAGGATCTGACTTGTGACACAACATTTTCTGCTCTGAATTATTTTTTGACATTCTAAAGCCCAGTGCTTCTGTCTTTTAACTTTTAATGCATTTGGTTTCATCTATAAATTCTCTGCCCCAATGATATAAAAGAAATGCTTAGAAACTTGAATGGCTGAACAATCAAAAGGCATGTCTCTAATACAACAGCACCCTCTTTCAAACACAGTGACTCTGTAATGTTTAAACGGCTTTATTGTACCAGGCAAAAGCTCTGACAAGCAGTGTGGCAACCAGCCTGGATCTGAATCTTTAACAATATAGTGTAAATGTTTTCATTTCCAACCTCAAGTTTATATGAATCACAAAGGCCCTCAATGTATCATAATTAAAATCAAACTTAAAGCACACTAGCTTAGAAAACTTCCAATTTCTCTGGAAAATCTCTGTCACCAGCATATGACAATAATGTATGGAATATACTCTAGAGATGGCTAAAGGTACAATTGACCCCTTCAATCAAGACATGTGATAGCAATGTGATCTCCAATATAACTACTGCTCTGCTTGTTATTGCTCCCAAGGTTTAAATAATTAAAAACAAATCTAGCAGTTAACATTAATTCATAACATTCTTTGCTATGACAATAGCTTAAAGCTAAGCAAGCTTTCTTGCAGACATGGGAAATAGAATTTGCATTTAGGAAGTAGTCAAAAGTCATTTCACTTTCTTTGATCCCCTTGGAATAATAAGATCAAAAAAGGAATATGAAGTATAATATCTGCATGTAACAACGCAATTATCAAATAATTTCAGGACATGTTCGTTGTTAAATAAAGATTTGGGATAACCTTTATATTTTTGTCTCAAACTTGTTCAAGTTGTTTTCAACAACTCTACAATAAATAAAAACAACACTGGGTTGGTTTTTTTTTAACATTGTACCCTGGATTAAAAAATAAAATATACTGCATCTACCTCGAATTCAACCAACACTCTTTTGGAGTTTTAGAACAGTACAATATAACACCAAGTCTGATCTAATGTCTATTGGAGTCAATGGGAGGTTTGCCACTGACTTTAATGGTCTTTGGATCAAGCACTAATAATTTAGGTCACAACTCTGCTCTCATTGAGGTCAATGGCAAAGCTCCCAATGGCTTCACTGGAAGTGGAAGCAGGCCTTTAATCCACGTCAGGGACAAATTGAAACCCTTCTCTCACATCTATGTTGTTTGCTTTTCACATCATTGCATTTTGAAGCCCTCTTTTAAGTTGCTTTGTGGAGAACCGGCAGATAAAAAATAATAATACTTCTCTCTCTCTCTCCTTTTTTTGTGATAGGCAAAATGAAGGTAATGAAGATGAAGAATTTTTACCCACCTCAGAAACATCTGTAGATTCCTACCCAAACTGGTTAAAATTCCACATTGGTATTAATCGATATGAGTTGTATTCCAGACACAATCCTGCAATTGAGGCTTTGCTACAAGACCTGGTCTCCCAGAAGATAACCAGTGTTGGTAGGTTCAGATACATATGTTTTTTATGACTATTTACTTATTCAAGACCTCATTGTTGTTTTAATATTAATGAGTATTTTCCATTACTTATACTTGATGTTCCTAAAACATTGCTTCCTGGCTACATTAGTCTGCACTTATTTTCCTTGTTAAATATAAAAGAGGCTTCATAAATATATCTTGCCAGTTCTGTGTTGCATGAATATTTGAGAAGCCGTTTGTATTGCTGTGGATGCTAGCAAGATTCTAGCTGCAAAGCATATTAGACCAGATTCATCCCTGAGGTAAACCTATTGACTACCGAGGTACAGTTACAACACGGTTGAATACTGCTCATTCAACCGTAAAAAAACAAGTTGAATTTTTCAAAAGTCTGATTTTTTTTATTTGAATTTTCTCAACAAAGAGTTTGGTGTTTAAAAAATATCCTGAGGGGGTGGGTGGGTGGGATGAAGAGCAACATCTTCACCTGCAGAAGGTGTTTAAAGAATGAAGCAACAAAGCGCAGTGTCTCTATAGCTCTTGCCAATCTGCATTGTGCTCCAGTACTGCTATAGCTTTAAGGCCCGGAGCTGCAGTGTTTGTACATCCAGATCTACACTGATTTCAAAAGACAGTGAAACAAGCATCAGGGTAGCAGGATGGGGTCCATAGTCCGACTCTGTTTGTTCTGTTTATAAACCCATGATTGAGATGATACTATGTTGACCATTCAGTACATTTAATGATCTGGAACACATGGAAATATTTGCTATGGGGTCGATTAATGATAGGTTTAGGTGCTCTTGAATATGGCTTTATAGTTACCAACGAAAGAAAACAAAACAGGGTCCTGACATTCTAAACCGGTTAATGTAATTTTATTTCTGGTGGTTGATAATTGTCCAGTTGTTTTAGGCACATAAAAAATTAGGCAATTTCTATTAAACACCAACTTACTAAGTACTCTTCACCTTTTCACAATGATGAAATAGTAGAAGCTCTACAAAACTGCTGATAATCTGTATTTCCACTACCGGATTAGGTCGCTGGGCTTTGACCCTGAAATCTTATTCAGTAAAAACTTCCATTGGCTTTAATGGGAATTTTGCCCCAGTAAATCAGCATCACTGTTACATTTTCCATCCTATGAACCATAGTTTTCTCTGAACAGTACTAGGATTAAGTGGGATTCTTGATCAGAAAGGAGGGATTGATTTAGTTAGTCAAGATAGCAGGAGCCAGGATTTGGGGAATGCTACGTGGATGAAATTCAACTTTATGCAGAGAGACACACCAAAGCTTTAAGTGGAACTTAAATGGTGCTTAGGCCTTGTGCTCTGCGTAGAGGGAAATTTCACCCAAAGAGAGCAATTTTCAAACCATGCTGCCTTAACAGGATGTCCAGACCAATGTAGTGAATGATCAAATTGACTGTAAAGTGCATAAATAAATGCCATTTGTATGAGCATGTGTGCTGGTTTTCTGCCCCACCTCTGGATTGAGATGCTTTATTAAGGAGCCCAGGTTTGAGAATCGTGCCGTATATATGCCCTCTTTAGATAACACCTAACATAATAGAAATAGCAGTCACTCTCTTTAGATAATACCGAATGCTTTTCATCTTCCTGCAGTCTAGGCCTCGGGATAACAAGAATAATTTACAGTGGAACAAGTTCTAAGTGATTTTCACTGCCTTGTCTTTGCGGGGAACAACAATCCCCTTTCCTGACCCACTCACTCAGTCAGGAATGATGTACAGAATATTCATCTTGCAATTGGATTGGGGAGTGGGGACAGCTCCTTACTATGTTGATTTTAAAGGCACTCCTCACTTATCCATCAGGAGATGGACGAGAAATATCAGCTGGGTCCCCTCCTACCCCTTCCATACCCTAGAGAGTGGTGGTATCACTTCCGTGATCTATCACCTTGCACAGCTTCAGGGCAACAATTTTGCTTAACCCCAGGTCCTTTAAGATTTTGCATCTGAAACACTTGACCAGCCATGTTTTGATTTGCTGTAAGAGCACCATGCATCTCTCAAAATGCATTTGGACTAAAGTGGCCACTGCTGAATATACTGCACTGCTGAATAGTATCGCTTCACAATTTACTGAACTATATATTTTTCTCCAAGATCTAAATATAGTGTATGTTGCTTATGCAGAGGAAAACCATGGCTTGCAGCATGCTCAGATGTGACCATAATGTAATGCTTATCAAATAGATTTTATTACATCGTCTTTCTCAGGTTGTCATAGAGAGTGTGTTGGCTAGTGATTGAAGGAGGGGAATGAGGATCAGAAATATTAGAGTTTACTTCTGTCCCAACCACTGACTTGCTCTGTACTCTTGGGCATGTTGCTTAATATCTCTCTGCCTCAGTTACCTATCAGCAAAATGATTATAAAAATTATGAGTGAAAAATCCCAGCCCCAATGAAGCCAATAGAAATTTTGCCATTGACTTCACTGGGGCCTTGATTTCACTTTATATGTCTTACAGATGTCGTGAAAGGCTTTAATTAATTAAAGGTTTGCTAGAGCTTTGAGATCCTCTGGGGAAAAGGGCTACAGATGCACGAAACCATATTTATTATATTATGTATTGCATATGGGATATTCTGTTATATGCTTGTACAGTGTTTTGCACAATGAGCTTGGGGCTCAAGATGTTGCTGCAATAAAATTCTAAATAAGAGTAATTTACACCAACGATGCCTTGCAATTTGGATATACAAAAATACTAAACAATGCATCTCATTAGACAATGTTCCTTAACCAAAGAAGTGCAGATTCTGTCTGAAAAATAGGTAAAGATCAGTTCCTAGAAATGAACTCAAGCTAGCCCTTTAAAGTGAGCTTATAAAAATCAGGGGGCCCACTCCTGACTACAGTTGGAGGGTTGCCTGCACCAAGATGGTAGGATCCGGCCCAAACCACTGGCAACCAAGCCATGATTGTTCCTCTGGTAACAGGGTTATAGCAAGGTTTGAAGAAAGAAAGAACCTTATTTTATATTATTAATATTTGTAGAGTGCAGTATGTTTTGTTTTACACTGCAAATTCTTAGGGCTTTTTTTTTTTTTTTAATTATATTAACACCTGTCCACTTTTCACTTTTTGTGCGTAGAAGCAATAAGGACTCCAAAGCTTTTGAATGGATGAATAAAATCTGACATGTATTATCAAAGGACACATGAATGATCACTGCATTGTTTCACATGATTCTGCACATTTGCCAAATTAATTTGCATGGTTCCTTTGGTGGTTTGGTTTTGAAAGGCAGCTATGAAGATGACAACCAGGTTAAAAGTGTAAAACACATTGAAATCTTCATAGTGCCTGAGAATCATCATTTTCTTTTGACATTCAGTGCAATTAAATATATAGAATCCTAGAAGTTAGATGGAAAAGACCTGTTAGCTTATCCAGTCCTTTTAGTGCAAGGAATCTTATCTACAGCAGGTTTTCTAATATTTTGATATGTTATGTATAGGTTTTAATAGGCTTATGTGGTTTTGATATGCAGGCTTTGATACTGTTTGCAACCTGAACTGTAGCAAAACTGCCTTCTTAGCCAAGTCAGATGTATCTGCTTAATTTTATTATTAATTGGAAAGTGTCATGTCCAAATAGACAGCTCTGGATCAATCAAAACTGCTTGCAAGAGTCTGTAACCCATCCAGTTACCTTAAAATGAAAATGGTGAGAGAAGCAATTACTGCTTAGTTCACAAGAGCAGAGAGCATCAAGGTGACATTTCCTTGAGGTTAAAGTTTAAATGGAACAAATCCATTGATGATGCCACTATGGAAAATTGAATATGAACATTACATCTAGTTCCCACAGTGACACCCAGAGGTGGCCTTGAAAAGGACAGGGTTAAGAATAGCTTTAAGCCAAGTATATATTCAAAGCCTTGCCTATCAGTATGTGTTTGCTATTTATTTTGTTCAGTGCAAAGGGCCTGATCCTGTTCTCATGTAATCCAAAGCAAAACTTTTGATGACTTAAAAGGGAGCAAGACAGGAGCCTAAACACTAATATTTTCTATTGAATATTGAAACCCAATTTTCAGAAAAGGTGGATGCACATATGCATGCAGAACGGCACACCTGCTTTGCATTGAGAATTGCCATAATGGCCCGTACAAATTACTGTAATTAGCCATTCTCCTGCACATTTATGCATGTGCATAATCACAACAGCAGCATGAGCAGTTTAACTAGAAGCACTGTATGGCATAGAGCAGTTAGATGCATCCGTTCAGTAGCTGTGGGCCTGATCCTGCTCCCATTAAAGTCAGCAGGAGTTTTGCCATTGGCTTGCATGTGAGCAAAACAGGCTTCTGTGTGGTTTTTTTTTTTTTAATTCCCTGGTTGAAAGGCCTTGGGAACATTACCTGATTCAGTTCATTTCTAAAGCCTATGATGCATTCAATTTGTGCAGGCAATCATTAGAAAGCTAGAGCACAAAATTACTGATGTGGTAGATAAATGGTACAATTAACGAAGGTAGACATTGGCTAAACAGCAAAATAAAAGAGAGTGCTATGAATACTGAACCTAGATCCTGGCTCTCAGTAAAATGATAAATATCTTGTCAAAAGGCAAGGAAAGAATGTGTGAAAAACATGATGAAATGTAGCGCCACTGATTTACTTTATAAGAAAACAATGAATCTGCCAAGAATCAGCAGATTGATTAAATTTACTGGCCTGAATGGGGCTGGGGGAAAGGGGGAGAGGAAGAACTTAAAATGTACAACAAAGACTTTGGATGTTTTAACAGATCTCTCCACCTTTTAAAACTGCTTTTATCATCTTGAAGGCCTTTAAAAATGAGTCAGCAGCAGTGGCTGAGCAAGAACAAGTTAAGAAGTGATTGAGGCTTGAGTTTGTTTTGAAATTTGTTCCTTATTACAGTTTGTGTGGAAACAAGCATCTAGGTCAGGGGTCGGCAACCTTTCAGAAGTGATGTGCCGAGTCTTCATTTATTCACTCTAATTTAAGGTTTCGCGTGCCGGTAATACATTTTAACGTTTTTTAGAAGGTCTCTTTCTATAAGTCTATAATATATAACTAAACTATTGTTGTATGCAAAGTAAATAAGGTTTTTAAAATGTTTAAGAAGCTTCATTTAAAATTAAATTAAAATGCAGAGCCCCCCGGATCAGTGGCCAGGACCCGGGCAGTGTGAGCGCCACTGAAAATCAGCTCGTGTGCCGCCTTTGGCACACGTGCCATAGGTTGCCTACCCCGATCTAGGTTGTGCAGACTATTATCTGCTAGTGAGGTGGAAGTGTTTATGTTAAACTTAGGTCTGATTTACAAAGTTGAAATCTAGATCTGGATTTGAACTTTCCCTTATTCAGATATTATCACATCGCAAGTTTTAGTTCAGTCCCACCTCTCTCATATATCGGCAGCATAAGTACATGGAATATTGTATGTCAGACACTGTCAAAAGAAAGGAAGTTCAGACTTAATGCTTGCACTCTGTCCTTTATCTCTTCCTGTTGGTGTTGCAAAAGACTACGGGGAGTATCTTAACTTGATATTCAGGGCCCTGCCACTCCCATTGTTAATAATAGTGATTATTATTATTTATAACAACACCAACAGTGCACACTTTACAAAGACAAGTGCCCTTACAGAAGAGCTTACGATCTAAATGAATTGGGAGGATGAGGGCTGGGTTGCAACAACATCCAGGAAATTACATACTAGGTCACACCAGTGGTTCATCCAGTCCAATGTCCTGTCTTGGACAGCAGTCAGTACAAGATGCTTTAGAGGATGGTGCAAGAAACCACATATGGACAGCTATAAAAACATGACTGAGCGATCATGGTGCCATACATCTCATAAGTTCCATAGAGGGTTTCATTATTTGAACACTTCACAAAGGGGAGGTGTAGGGTTTGCAGAAAACATGGACATGTGTTTTCAGGAGGGACTAGGTGGGGGGAGAAGTTGGAGGTATGACTGACTAGGAACCCCCGGGGCACATGGGAGAAGGATGACAGGTGAGCATGGGAGAAAATCATTACACAGTTAATCAAAAGCCCAGAAGAATCAGTAGAAAGACGCTCATGGACTTCAGTGGCCTTTGGACCAGGCCCTCAATCCCCAAATGTCCCTGGTAACGTCAACCCCACTGAGGATTTGTTCCAAAGCCTCTTGAAATTTGGAAATCAGGCTGTAAAATTCTTGCAATACCTTAGATGAAAGAGGATGTTAAGTCTGGAGTATATTAACCTTTAGCTTTCAATTTCTTTCTTTGACAAGTTGAATTGCCTAAAGATTAAACGTAATCTTTGTACTGGAATTTACTTTTACCATTATATAAATATGTCCAAGAATTGTTGGACGAGAGTTGACTCAAGATGTACTATATGGTGTCAGCGAGTTTTTAAGAACTTTTCCAGAGCTGCTCATCGTCTGTAACATAAAGGCATATTCCGACACTTTTTAAAATGTGGATTATGACCCTGGAGGGAGGACACCTTTGGAGTCAGAACAGCCTTATATTTTAAGGCCTTCTTAGAAATGTCTTAGTATGCTGATCATAGACGTGACAGGCTGTAATGGCTTAGTGTCATTATGTGTTCATCTCTGAATACTGTATGTTCTAATCCTGTGTATTATAAATCCTTATGAAATTTTTATTTGGGTAGCAGCTGAAGTCTCAAGGGCATCTCCAAACAAGCAAACAAGGCTTTAGAACATGATTGGACTCTTATTCCTTGGCATAATATAAAGGGAAACATGTTTGAACTGAGAAACGTAAGTGGAAAGTGGAATGTTCCTTGTCTGATTCATATATGTCAGAAGATGAAAAGAAGCCAAGCAAGCAGGCTTGATATTGAAGGGAGGAGAAAAATCTCTAGGCCTAATGTTCAGATAAAGTCTCCATGAATGTGAGCCCTGCTTTAGACATGCACTACCACATAGGCCCATGCAAATCAAGGTTTTTGCATGCACCCAATCCCAGACATTAAGCACACATGTCACTGTCTGCAGGGTCAAGACCTTAGATTGAAAGCACATTGGATTCAGACCATACCTCTTTCTCATCTGTGACGTGTCATGCACAACTACGGCACTGTATAATTCATGTTAATGATCCTCATTTTTGCATATGTAGGTAGGCACCTGTATGTACCGGGGAGTCGCATCTTACGCGGGGGTTAGGTTCTGAAGTCAGCGCGTAAGGTGAAAATCGCATATAGTCAAACGCTCATTGAGTGGAATGGCGGGCGGAATCGCCCGCACTACAAGTACAGTATTTAAATTGTTATTTTTCTCTTTTTTGTTTTGTTTCGCCGAGCACGTATAATTAAAATCGCGTAAGTTAAATGCGCCTATGATGCGACTCCACTGTATAGCCTTTGGGTTAAAATGGTTGGGAGCAAGAGTAAGGGACAGTGTGGAGCTACATAGGGCAGATTGTTCCCTGGCAAGGCACAATGCCTCTAGAAGCTAAAAGGGAGTGCGGTTGCTGTGCCACCCTCAATCAGTATGTAGCATGTGTCCACCCACCGTGCACTGCAGAGGGCCAGTTGGGAGGCATGAAGTCCTACATCTAAACTCAACAGTGGCACAAAACTCCAGCAGTCCTTGTGCTCCAGAGTGCTACTGCAACCAATTCAGCTTGTGCAGACAATAATCTGTGGGTGAGTATGACAAGGCCAGAGGGAACCTTTAATCTTCTCTCCTTGCACCCTCACACAAAGGATGGACCAGTTCTTTCGGTCTGGAAATCAGGCCTCGCCTGTGTAACAAATCAGAGCAATTTTTCATGAACCTTACATAAAGTTTTCCCCTTTCTTGTTGCCAAAGTCATTGGCCACAGAGGTTGCTAGCCAAATAATCTGTTGTGCTGCTTTAACGTGCTGTGCATCCTAGTAAACTTAGGCCAGGTCTACACTACCGCGGTAGTTCGACGGCTGGCAATCGAAGTTCCGGGTTCGATTTATCGCGTCTGGTCTGGACGCGATAAATCGATCCCGGAAGCGCTCGCCGTCGACTGCGGTACTCCAGCTCGGCGAGAGGAGTACCGCGGAGTCGACGGGGAGCCTGCCTGCCGCGTGTGGACCGCGTCTGAACCGCGGTAAGTTCGAACTAAGGTATGTCGACTTCAGCTACGTTATTCACGTAGCTGAAGTTGCGTACCTTAGTTCGAATTTGGGGGTTAGTGTAGACCAGGCCTTAGAGTATTCCAAACTGTGTGTTTAGAAATTGCTGTGAGGGAACCTCCTTTTTTTCCTCCATCTCTACACCCTTTTGGTCTTGAACAATCTCCCTTTCCCAATCAATATGGGCTTTCCCGATCATGTGGCTGCATAACGCTTAATGGTTGTATCAGGTCCAGGTCATGCCATGTGTAGAACCCTGACTTTTTGTAAAATGGGAGTATTCTGTTGAAATGGTGCAAAATCGGCTTTATGTGGAGAGATATGAAACTAGATCCTGCTTTTCAAACACTGATTCTGCTTTGGGCATAACATTCCCATATTGCAGCGTTTCCCAACCTGGGATGCCGCTTGTGTAGGGAAAGCCCCTGGCGAGCTGGGCCGGTTTCTTTACCTGCCACGTCTGCAGGTCAGGCCGATCGCGGCTCCCACTGGCCGCGGTTCGCTGCTCCAGGCCAATGGGAGCTGCTGGAAGCGGCAGCCAATACGTCCCTCAGCCCGCGCCACTTCCAGCAGCTCCCATTGGCCTGGAGCAGCGAACCGCGGCCAGTGGGAGCCGCGATCGGCCGGACCTGTGGACGCGGCAGGTAAACAAACCGGCCCGGCCCACCAGGGGCTTTCCCTACACAAGCGGCATCCCAAGTTTGGGAAACACTGCCATATTGTATTTGATGACTTTTCCACAGCCTCTTTTGGCTGGGGACTTTTTATATGTACTGCATTACATTCAGTCAATTAAATATTTTTTAAAATAAAGTTTGGAACAAATGTTGTTTATTTGCAAATACGTAGCTATATTGTGCCGTCGATTTATAAACAGAAATCCTCATTAAAGTCAACAGGAAGTTTTGCTTAACAATTGGTGGCTCAACACTGCTCCTTGAATAAACGTCTAAACCCTACAAGAATGACTTGGACAAAACTCTCATTGATTGTAATGGAAGCGGAGAGTGAACAGGACTGCAGGAATTGGCCCCATATTTGTATGTTTAGCAAGTGAATGGAAAAAAGACCAATTTTGAAAACTTTAGCGACAAGGGGCAGCTCCTCAGCTGGTGTAAATCAGTGCAGCTTCACAGTTGGCAAGGGAGTCACACTGAGTTACAACAGCTGAGGATCTAAGCTTAAGGATGCAATTCTGATCTCTGTTATGAGTGTCAATGGAGACTAGGGTGACCAGATGTCCCAATTTTATAGGGACAGTCCCGATATTTGGGGCTTTTTTTTTATATGGGCTCCTATTACCCCCGCCCCCTGTCCTGATTTTTAACACTTGCTATCTGGTCAACCTAATGGAGACATTCTGGATTGAAACTGATGTACGGGACAATAGAACTTGGCCAATGAGAGTCACAACGTTGGCCCCATTCTATGTCCTTTACACTATTCTGGCAGTGAAATGTGATGGAAGGCTAGCTTAAACTGCCATCTGGGGACTCCTGGGTGGTGTAACGGTGGGGTAGTTAATTATACACCCCATGCTCTTGACCACTCAGTATAGATGACAATCTAGGTGTGTAGCAGAGCTGTTGCCAGAGTAAGCTGTGCTACAATGATCCTGAGATGTTACTGATAGCACATACTACAGCAGCCTGAGGTTGCTCTAATTTATGGTAGGGGCTGAACTGACTCTAGTTGCCCCCAAGATTCAGGGTGTTTGTGGCTGGAAAACCATCTATACCTCCCCTACTTCCCTTCAGGTGTACATGAGGATCTCACCTACTCTGTGCAGCAGAGTGAGCCTAATATGTGAAAACCACATGTTTCTGGTCTACCTGTTCAATGTGAGTTGTTTAATGCCCCTTAATTTCTAATTGTTTATTTGTTCCATTGGGATAGCCGAGTAATGCAGTAGAAGGCAGGGGTCAGCAAAATAGCAATGCAGGAGGGATTTTCTTCCAGAAGAAGAGTAATTAAACTGACCAGATTTGCATAGCATTTTGTTGCAAAAATATACGGATTACAAGCACTGAAAGAGAGCTGGTGACCCATCAGTAATAAGGCACAGAGAGGAGTAATTAACAGGACATGTAACTAATGGTATTGGTTAGGGAAAGCAAATGTAGACATTAGACAGGTCAAATAAGGCCAGCTCTAAGGCAAAATTTATGAAAAAGATAACATGACATTTTACATAGTTCTTAAATTTATACCTTTTTTGTCTGATTTCTAAAGAAGGGGATTATCTGATCATTCAGAGGAAACATTAAAAAGAACTAAATTGCACACACTGAGATGACTGACATGACCATCACTGCACAATGCAGAAGTGAATTAAAGAGCTTGGGTGTAGGTCATTTCATTTACTCAAAGTGTTCTTGGCTGGTGGAAGAGAGCAGATGGTCTGCTGAAGCATATATTTACCTCCCTTGACTAACCATATCATCAGATAAGACATACTCTTTGAGAACTCTTTTACTCATGTAATGTGTGTTTTTTTAAGTGACATGTTTTTTTCCACATATACAAAAAAAGTATCAGTCCAGGTTTAAAAACACCATCATTCGACTGTTAAAGTGATATTGTACAAATGGTGCAGTTGCTAGGAATAAATGTCAGTCTTACAGTAATTCACCATCAGCTGGTGTTTGAAAGTCAAGCAAAAATGGTCTACAATGTGCAGCATGAGCCAAATTTCAGGACGTGGCTACACGTGCAGATGTAGAGTGCTTTGAGTTAAACCAGCCTTCGTAGAGCACAGTAGGGAAAGCGCTGCAATCTGTCCACATTGACAGCTGACAGCGCACTGGTGTGGCCACATTAGCAGCTCTTGCAACGGCCAGAGAAAGCAGTGCATTGTGGTAGCTATCCCAGCATGCAAGTGGCTGCAACGTGCTTTTCAAATGGGGAGGGGTGGGGTGGAGTGTGACAGGGAGTGTGTTGTGTGTATGTGGGGAGGGGAGAGTGGGTTTTGGGGGGGCTGAGAGCATGTCAGCATGCTGTCTTGTAAGTTCAGACAGCAGCAGACCCCCTCTCCCCCACACACCTCTCTCTCTCTCTCTCACACAGCATTCCACAGTAATGGTTGCTTTGTCTCGGAGCAGATAAGCATGCCGGTTGTCAGAAACGGAACTTTCAAAGGGCATAGCCGCATTCCTGCAGCGATTCCAAAACAATGACAAGAGTGGCCACTTGACTTAAGGGGATTATGGGACGTTTCTGGAGGCTGATCAGAGCGCAGTAATGCAACACCTCGTTCACACTGACACCCAGGCGTTTCAGCCAACACGCACCAAGCGTTAATCTTCTCGCCGAGATGGAGTACCAGGAGCGCTCTAGCCCTGGAGTCAGAGCGCTCTACGTGCCTTGCCAGTGTGGGCGGGTAGTGAGCTAGGGTGCCCGGGGCTGCTTTAATGTGCTCTAACTCACAGTGTAGCCAAGCCCTCAGTCACTACTCATTCCTTACTCAAAGCTTCCATTGAAGTCACCTCTTGCTTATGTACATATCACCTAATGCAGGGCCTGATCCATAGCCCACTGAAGTCAATGCATAGATATCCATTGACTTCAATAGCTTTGGATCATGCCCATGGAGAATATAAAAGATATATATACATATTGCTCAGGAATAATAAATACTTTAATCACAGCATAATATAGGAGTTGCAATTGACATCTGTTCGTGCCTTTAATTAAAGGCTGGCTGCTACTGACTCGTTTATACAGCCATGGTTCTGGTGTTCGCCAAGACACACCCAATCTCTTCTTCCATCATGCACCCTTTTCATGGTTGCAAGTCGAAAGAACATAGGGAGTGGGGGAAGTGAGAATGTAGGGACCTGTACCTACACAGGCTTAGCATTCAGAACTCCCCCTGAAGCCAATGGTGTTTCTGCACTTGTAGGATTGGGCCAACAGTGGAAAAACTGATGCAGGATGCAGGATTCCCTTTCTACTCCAGTTCAGTCAGTGTGAGCAGCTACTCTAGACTGCATTTCCCCTACTCATCCACTAATGAAGTCTTTATCCCTGTTTAAGAGTGCCCTATACACATATAAGTGGGTGTTCAGACACCACATATAAAAGCTTAGCTAGAGAGAGATGTGCTATTTCAGTGTAAGACTGCTGACTATACGTAGAAATGTACACTGTGATTTTAAATGGTTTTACTTTTCTCCCACAGCAATGAAATCAGGAGGCACCCAACTAAAACTGATCATGACATTCCAAAATTATGGACAAGCATTGTTTAAACCAATGAAGTAAGTAAGAAATGTTTCACTCCATTTTAAAGCTGATTTACACAGCCGTGGCATGTTACCCTCTTGACAGCTGTTAAAAGATCACTCATAATGTCTTCTAAGTTTGTGGTGCTTAGTTATCTAAGCTTCCCACTGAATGTAAATTGTAGGCATGTTAAGAAGAGGAGGCATGTTAAGGCATGAGGAATTTCAGCATTCTTAGAGCCTGATCCACATGAAGTCAATAGGAGTCTTTGCATTGACTACAATGGGGTTTGGATTAGATCCTTAAATGACACCGGGTATATTGTGGTTTTATATGAGATGTCATGCACACTGTTCTCTGTGAATTCTTTGACTCACAAAAATACAGGATGTGCTCAAAGTTCCTTTCTTATGTGGATCTTTATTCAAAACACACTTGCTCCAATATTTTGCAGTTTGTATTGCATCACTTATTTTGGAAATGTTACCAGCAAGAGTGTGAGTTTTGGCTAGGTTTTCAGAATAGATTTATTAGAGAGGAAGACATAAATAGTGTTTGTTTGATGAATTATAATTTCATCCTTTGATTTATTGCTGTTGGTATTAGAGGTGCACTCTACTGTTTGCTAAGGCTGTATTGTAGCTGTGAAAATGAGGTTCTTTGAGAAGCAGGAGTGAGGAGAAAAGACTTGGATGGAACAGGAATGATTTTACTCTCACTTACACCTGTGTAAAGCAGGAGGTCAGTGGCATTGCACAGGTGTAAAACTGATGTAAGTGAGCTCTGAATCAGGCCCTATATGTTTGTATTATAATAATGAAAATCACTGTGTGCTTAGTGTACAGGGTTTAGTAAAATCACTTGAGGCTGCAGAATGTTTAATGAAGCTACTCACTCTCTGTGTCAGTGGTATTACTGGAATAATAATAAACTCATTTCCTTTCTTTGTTCCCCCTATAAGGAAGTTCACTTAATTTCCTTTAAGGTGGTCTGTAAAGGAATAAAACAGCACAGAACATGTGGTTTTCAGTATGTATTTGTTTTATATTGTACATGTAGACAGGAAGGATGGTCCAGTGGGCAGGGGGTTAGCTTGACACCTGGGTTCAATTTCCTGCTTGGCTACTGACTTCCTATGTGACCTTGGGTACGTCAGTTACTATCTCTGTGCCTCTATTCCCCATTTGTAACATGGCGATAATAAAGGGAGGTACCTTACCTCACAGGGATATTGTGAGAATAAATGCATTAGAGACTGTGAAATGCTCAGATACTACAGTAACAGAAGCCATATAAGTGCCTAAGGTAGATCAGGCCTTATATGGACTTCAGAAGGAATAGGTAAATGAGTTTCCTTCGCTTCAATCTCCTTGTTCACGTGCGTCCTGAGATCTATGAAGAAATCCCCTAGATCTCAGATCATCCACAGAACCCCAAAGTGTTTGTGCAAAGGCCCAGTGGTCCCATGTTATTCCCAAATTCCTCCCATTCAGGCTGGCTTCCTCTGGATTCACATTCTTCTTGGTTCCTCTTGTGGGGCTGGGAGGCTCAGATCTCTGAGAGGGAATCTACATAAGATGATGTAGACAAGTCTGAAGGGAGATGTTGCCAAAGCAGGTCCTAAATGGACCATTCCAAAACCACTGGAACTATAAAAGCAATGCTCAGAGCATTGGTTTGCATGATACCATTGAGGATCTACTCCTCACCCCACTCCCTTCCCAGCACATTTTATCTGACACATTTTATCACTATTCCAAATCATTTATCACTATTCCCTCCCTGGGAAATTTCTGAGAACATGACAGGGCCTAGCTGTCTTTAATTATTAGGTAAAAGAGTGATGGCCTTGGTGGCTTTCCACATAGTACAAGATTCCTTTTGTCTCCATTTACTTAGATGCAGATATTTTAAATCATTATCATTGCTGCGACATTGTAGCTCTGGGAATGCTAATGAGGTTAAATCAAAAGTTTACCATGTGTACTGCTTTATATACACCACTGGCAAGATGATGGATGACAATGGATGTATAACCAGTTTCCTATACAGAAACAATTATTGCCATCCACGGGGACAACAGCAGAAAATGACTATGTCTTAATCACCCCTTCAGCTTGATTTTGAGGGTGTTAAAATGCTATTTTCTAACTGATTTTGCATTAAATAGATGTTTAGAAAAAGAACCACTGCAGCATTCCACAACTGTGTTCCCAAATATTCCATCTTACAGTGGCAACACGACTATTTCAGATGATCGCTGTAGAATACTTTAGTTTTTTTTATTAAGGACATTTGCGAGTATTTGTTTTCATTATGAACAGGGAGCCAGATCCTAAGCTGGTGCAAATCAATATACAGTAAAAACGGTTTTATCCGGCAAGTTGGGGGAATGGGGGTGCCAGTATGTGAAAAATGCCAGTTAACTAAGAGGGAGGGAGTTTGGATGGAGGAGGGGATTTGGGGTGTGTGTGTGGGGGGGTGTCTGATCCAACGGCTGCTCACCCTTGGGTGGATCCCCACAAGCGGTGATCTGTCCCAGCTGCTCCTAAGCGGAGGCGTGGCACGCAGCTCTGCACACTGCCTGAGCCTTTGCCCACAGGTGCCGCCCCCTGAAAGTCCCATTGGCCATGGTTCCCAACCAATGGGAGCTGTGTTGCTAGTACCTGGGGTAGGACAGGGGCAGCGTGCAGAGCCGCCTGCCGCGTTTCCACCTAGGAGCAGCCGGGACAAGTCGCCGCTTGCAGGGAGCCGCCCAAAGTGAGTGGCCCCGGATCCGGAACCCCGCACCCCCTTCGGTGCCCCATCCCCCTGCCCGCATCCAAACTCCCTCCCAGAGCCCGCACTCCACACCCCCTGCCACACCCCACACCCCTGCTGGCCCCATGCCAACTGGACTATAAACTGGAATTTCATTGAAGATCAGAAATGCCGGTTTATAGAGCTTTTTGGTTGGTGAAGTGCTGGATAAAACAGCTTTTACTGTAGCTCTATTGAGTTCAATGGGACTATATCAATTTCCCACAGTTTATGATCTATTTCCTGTGAATTGTTTGGTGACATATACGGAGTGATTTCCTTCCATGGAACTGAACATCCTAAAACTTTAAAAATACAGTCTGTTAAATGTACAGGACTTCCCATGGAAGGGCCTTATCCAGCAGAAAGGATCCTTCTCTAAATTTAAGCTGTTCCCTCTTTTGAGGGGATATCACTTTTGGTTCAGGCTTTATGTCTGACTCCTTCCCAGGTAAGGTGTCATATGTAGCGCCCTACCAAATTCATGGTCCATTTTGGTCAATTTCACGGTCACAGGATTTTAAAAACCATAAATTTCATGATGTCAGCTATTTAAATCTGAAATTTCATGGTGTTGTAATTGTAGGGGTCCTGACCCAAAAAGGAGTTGTTGGGAGGGTCACAAGATTATTGTAGGGGGGGTTGCGGTACTGCAGCCCTTACTTCTGCACTGCTGCTGACGGCGGTGCTGCCTTCAGAGCTGAGCAGCTGGAGAGTGGCATCTGCTGTCCAAGAGCTCAGCTCTGAAGGCAGAGCTGCCACCGACAGCAGCGCAGAAGTAAGGATGGCCAGGTATGGTATTGCCACCCTTACTTCTGTGCTGCTGGTGGTGGGGCGCTGTCCTCAGAGATGGGCACCCAGCCAACAGCCACCGCTAGCTGCCCCCCAGCTATGAAGTCAGTGCAGAAGTAAGGGTGGCAATACCATGACCCCCTTAAAATAACCTTGTGACCCCCCTGCAACTCCCTTTTGGGTCAGGACCCCCAATTTGAGAAACGCTGGTCTCCCCCATGAAATCTGTATAATATATGGTAAAAGCACACAAAAGACCAGATTTCACGTTCCGCAACGTGTTTTTCGTGGCCGGTGATTTGATGGAGCCCTAGTCATATGGCAATGATACTCATGTGGATGATGTCAAAGAATGTTCTACATGTTCTTAGGGCATCATCAGTGCTAATGCAATGGGTAGGTTCCTCCCTACCTTAGTCACAGCCAGAGAAGACCTTTAAAGGAGTCTTATGGACCACAAAACAACTCCCTGACTCTCAGCTCTGGGATTGGCAAGCTGAAGAGACTTTCACTTTGATAGTCAAGAAAGTGACCTGCATCATGGGCCCCTGCACTCTTCTTCCATAATTGTGATACAAGCCACATGACTGCATTCCACCGATCAACACGTAGGAGTATGCACTACACAAGAAGTCCCATAGGTCATCCAGGACCATTTCCTCTTCTGTTTCTGGAGATGTGCACAATAGCTATTCTAGCCTTTAGGAAATCCTGTGGGATGCATATTCCCAGCATCAGAGATGGAACATGGGAAAGACTCATGATGTGTTTGTCTCCGTTTGAGTGGATATGCCTTTCTCTTTGAACAACCATGCTTCTAGCCAAGTCTGAACAGCAGTTAAATAATGTAGCATTTCTTGCCTGTGAATAAATACTATGGCCTCAATTCAGCTGTCAAATAAAGGGGTGAAGACAATGAGAGTTGCAACTCTGTCTCTGAAGTTTGAACTGAGCTACTCTTTAACATACCAGAGGGGTTGGAACCAGCAGGATATTGAGCTTGATTCCCAAAGAAAATTCTTGATCAAAAGTGTCCCAATTTGTCTATTATTCTAGTCAGTTTAAAGCTAAATCCCTTATTTCTGCAGGGCTCCGATTCAGGTAGTGTGTGAGGGAACAGCCCCCTGTCTGCACTTGATTCCATTTGTAATATCGGTGAACCCTTCTTGACACATGTAGACCTGCTCAGTATTCTTCAGAGTTGCAATGATATTGGTGCAAATGGGGAGGAATGAGAAGAACATGCTAACTCTTTACTAATGCAGGCAGATATCTATTAACTAAATGGATATTCCATAGCACTTCAGAGATGGTTTCTGCAGCAGTGTTACAGTGAAATGAAACTGGCAAGTTGTTCTAACTCCTGGAGAACTCATGAGCAGGCCTTGGTTAGTTTGCATTTCACAGCTGCCGAATCCTTTGTTGATTACATCTATAAAATGAGCCAGCTCATGAAAGAATCTTTCAGCACAGCCAGTATTTGGAAATGGAGAAACCATCCATCCCCTGTGCTAACTGTTTGACAGTGCCTCACAAATCTTGTACCATCGGGTCATTTATTCAGGCAAGCAGAGCAAAATCAGGAAAGAGGAGTTTAATTGCCAAGAGAATGTCACTGTGATAAATAAAGCCTGATCATCTACAATTATTTTATTTATTTGGCACTCTGCATCTTCCACTGTGAAATAATTGCACATAAAGCGTTACAAGGTGAGCCATTTCTATTTAAAAATCCCATAGCCCAAAGTAAGTTCCATCGCTAATTGCAAAGGAATCATAGAAGTCACAGAAATGAATCATAGTGCTTGCAAACTTAAGGGAAGTTTGAATGTACTTGCAATGTGACTAACAGTTAATATGTAACTTTGTTCAACCTGTTACAACTGTATTGTACTATATTACTGTCATCATCACAAAACCCCAAAACCGCACCAACCCTAAAGCTCCGTCCTGTTACTATATTAGCTTTGTAAACAAAATGTATCGAGATGCCCAGCAATGTCTCAAGTCAAGATTCCTTATATAACTTATTCAGAGAGAACGAGAGAGAGTGGTCATAAATTTAAAAGGCTTTTGGCTTATCTGGCTAAAAACTACCCTCCTTTTTATATTTTTATGTATTTTCTCTTTGCTGTTGTTAACTGGGGGAGTGAAACAGCTGGCTTAGCAACAAAAGAGACAACGGTTTTCTCTCTTGGAGGCTTTCTTTTTTTTTTTTTTTTTTTTTTTTTGGAAGGGTGAAAGCCTGCTCCATCGAAGTCAATGGCAAAATTCCCAGGTAGAACTGAACATAAAATATCTTTTCTAGAGTTTTTTTTGGAGCCATCCTACAGAATTTAATAGAGAATTATATCTTTCCTATACAATTTTACAGGCTGTTTCTAAAATCCCTATACAAAGGGCACCATTCACTATGAAATCTGTGAATTTTAGAATAATGTCAGTAGACCCCTATTTGTTTCATCCAGAGAAATGCCCTTGAAATCAGTGAAGTCACTCTGGATTTAAACTGGGATGAAACCAGAATCTTATTCCAGATTTACAGTGGTTTAAGGAGGTTAAAATTAAGCCTTACATGTTTTTTATACATATTTTTCTTATAAGTGCATGATTTTTGTAAGTACCAATACAGGATAGATAAAAGGTGCATCATTATAGTCATCTATAAAAGATTGTAGCTAATCAGTGTCCAGTACTCCCATTTTTTTTCAGGTGCAAGAATTTTATTATTTTTAATTATTTACATTCCAATTTAACTCCTTAAAAACAGGAGTCCTGGTGTCTAAGGATTTGTCTTTACTGGAAAAATGTGTCGTGTTAGAGACCTGTCAAGAAACATATTTTAACTAGCACTTTAGTTAATACCGTGCATTTTCTCATCTTTGACAAGCTCTAAGTATCCTTGCAGATATTATCTGTAACAACAGATGAAATAAAATGATGGCAGTTCCCACAGAATGAAAAAATAGCCAGGCAGGAAAAATAAAATAAAATAAATACATTCCCATCTCATATTCCTTTAAAAGGCTATCTTCTCAGACCGCCTCGAATTCCTTTCAAAGGGAGGGGCTTTGCACCATAGTTTGAAGGTCACTAAATTTGGGCTATTTCAGACCAAGGTAGTAGGGAAATGAATATTGTTGTTTTAGTTGGCAAAGGACAGCTATTTTACTGGTTTCAGAGTAGCAGCCGTGTTAGTCTGTATCCGCAAAAAGAACAGGAGTACTTGTGGCACCTTAGAGACTAACAAATTTATTTGAGCATAAGCTTATATATATAGCCCACGAAAGCTTATGCTCAAATAAATGTGTTGGCTATTTTACTGGCTTTTAAATTGCACACTTTTACAAATAAACAATTAGCAGCATTTTTAAAATTTCTCTTTGATTTGCCCTTTGAGAGTGCAATACAAATACTGCATTTTAGGATAGTGGCATTATATAGGACATAAAACCGCTCTAATAGAAACAACTGTTAATTGCTTTAATTTTCTACAATTATATCCAGATTTTGAAGTTGTAGTGTGACTACTTACCTGTGAAATACAGCCTCTAGGCCTGATTATGATTTCATTTACACTGGTGTTACTCTATTGACTTCAATGGCATTACTTCTGATTTACACAGGCATATGTGAACTTCGGAATCAGGGCCAATTGTCTATACACACTGCATGATTCGTTTGCCTTAGTACATTGCATATATTGCTGTTTTGAGGAAATACATTTTGCAAACCTGTTGGGTTTCAGCTGTTTGATTTGGTGGGCATCCAATATAAACATGCTGTTACAGGGCGTGCACAAGGGTGGGCAAGCCCCACCATAATCGTTGGAGGTACAGAACTCCTCCAGCCTGGGGCCAAGGTGGTGGTGGGGGGGGGGAGAAGAGGGAGCAAGCTCCTCCTGGGGCCCGGCTGTGGGTGGGGGGAGAGTGAGCTCTTCCCAGCCTAAGGCCATGGCAGGGGAACAGAACATGCCCCTCCAAAAGGGGTCAAATTTAAATTCCTGCACAGTATTGTTATAAGTCAACATAGCAATTAAATCAAATTGCAGCTACAGAAGTGAGATATGCATACAGTAGCTGCTATTCTATCTGCCTATCAGGATTATCACTTTGGCAGATTGGAATCCATTGCATAAAGCCCTACTAAGCAATCCATGGTCTAGGCACAAACAAAACCACTCTGCTTGGTGAATCAGCTCGAAGCAATTTTTACTGCGATTGTCACTGCAGAAATCTAGCACCTTGTAAGGGGCTGTTATTTCAGACATATGGAGTGACAAACTGACACGAAGGGTTGAAACTGATAATCACACTATTCAGCTTTTATCTGCCTGCTTAAAATATATAGGCATCACATCTCACAAAATTATGAAAAGGAAACACCTTGTTTTGGGTATGCAAGTATCAGTCAATAAACAGACATTCCAAGGGCCCCATACATGAGTTACTGGCTCCGTAGGGACAAATCCTCCTGTTCTTACCCTCTCCAATCCCTACTGGGACTTTTGCCTGACAGCCAGATTCTGATCTCACTTGCACCAGTGTAAATCTGGAGAAAGCTGAGAGAGTTATGCCAAATTTACACTAGTACACGTGGGATGTGACTATGACTTTGAGTAAGGACAGTAGGATTTGGCCCCTAGCTTGTACATTCGCCAGCGCACGTAGTAGCATAAAACAGAACTTCTACCTAAACATCCCACATACTGCGTGTTAAGTTAGTTTCTCTCCCTATCATATCTTCATCAGACTGTACTTGTTCCATATAAAACATCATCTCAATACAAATTTTAAATGGATTTAGAAATCATGAGGGGACCCAATCCAAGGACCATTGAAGTCAACTGGAGAATTTCCAATATTTTCAATGAGATTTTGAAGAGGGCCCAAGTTGATAGCCCTGTTCAGACTAAATTCCTCTATAGCAGGGTTCTCAAACTGGGGGTTGGGACCCCCGAGGGGGTCATGAGGTTATTACATGGGGGGTCGCGAACTGTCAGCCTCCACCCCAAACCCCGCTTTGCATCCAGCATTTATAATGGTGTTAAATATATTAAAAAGTGTTTTTAATTTATAAGGGGGGTCGCACTTAGAGGCTTGCTATTTGAAAGGGGTCACCAGTACAAAAGTTTAAGAACCACTGCTCTATAGCATTGCAAATAGGAATGCAATCTCCTCCATATTGCCCATTCAGTGTATTCCATCCTTGCATGGAGATTCACCTCTGGAAATGAAAGTCTTGGCTGGTATCTAGACCCATTCAGTCATAGTGCAATTTGTTCTAAGATTTTTAGAAATATCATTAGATATTTACTCCCATGTAAACATTTTCATACTCAAGGTAACTTAGAGGAGGATTATTCAGTGCAGTGAGATGAGTTTCAAGAAAACATCCCCGATGTTTATTTATTATTGTAGTATCATCAGGGTGTAATACCAAGATTCATCCGATCTTTTTGATCATCTTTAGAAAGGGTTTTCATTGAAATGTTCTCCTCTGGAGGAATGATGTCACAGCACATATATTTTCTGTTATGAGTGGTAGTCATAGAACTGTACCACCTAGAGGTTCTAAGTGAGATCATTGGTTAAGATCCACTTGACAAGATCAGAACTGGACCATTTCACTTGGCTGGTGGCCATGACAATAGGAAAATAGGGAACACCTTTTCCTGTCTCTCCACACCTGCAATATTGTGCTCAACCCATGGTGGCGTTATTTAGGATTATCCAATGGGTCATTCCAGTCGACGGTTGTAACAATCATTCAAGACGTGTGTTTTCAGCAAATTGGTTGTTTTCTGTTGAACATTAGCAATTTCTTTCTCTTGCGTCTTGCTTCCTTCTGACAATGCTTTCTGTATAACGAGCACTTCTTGACAAAGGTGGGTGTAATGGCAGACGGCAGGAGGTAGCAGTGAGAAGTTGGGGACTTAGGCATCTCTGCAACTTGTGCAGGTGGCAGAATTAATAGCATCTGCAGAGTCAAGGCTGGAATGTGCCTGCATGCAAGCCTTTTACTTCTTCTTCTTCTTCTTCTTAATTATTTATTCTTTGTATTATCGTAGCATCTAGGAACCCTAGTCTTGGACCGGGATCCTTTGCATTTGAGTGGGATGTTCTGGGGTTACAAATGTTTATGTCCCACTGATAAGCACTTCCTTTTCTAACTCTCTGACCCCAATTTCACAAGGATTTATAGGATGCAGGATTAGAATGTATATGTATCCCCAAACTGATGGTCTTGTCCCCCCACCCCCGTGGATATAAACGTCTTTCCAGAATGATCTGTCCTGAAATGGGCCTCGTACAGTGGCTACAACAAATGTGAGGTTGTCCCTAGCCACTCCAGCAGGCTTGGAAAGATCTGTTAATGGTCCAGGAACACTACAACATCTATTTCGTGCTCTTGTCTCACTAAGGCATTTATATAGCACCAGTCACCACAGTATCTTGGCACTGACAGTACCTGCTTGCTTTCTGAGTTGTAACTAAATGGGTAGCCTTGTTTTATACTGGTAGCATGACTTTGGATTTTTTAGGGCTCTATTGATTAGCTCTCTCCATCATAGGTGTTTGTAGACTCTAATTAATTAGTCTTTGGGAGTGAAGAGGTAATGGTGTTTGCTATTTGCTTTGCTTGTTGCTTTGAATGACAGTTTACTGTCAGGGATTAGATCCTGATTCTCTAATTAATGTCATGTTGTTACTAGGGTTGCCAACCTTCCAGGATTGGCCTGGAGTCTCCAGGAATTAAAGATTAATCTTTAATTAAAGAGTATGTCATGTGATTAAATCTCCAGGAATATGTCCAACCAAAATTGGCAACCCTAGTCGTTACTCCATGAAAGAAGTGCCATCAGTATTTCATTTCAAGCAAGCAAGTTCTGCATATTAATAATACCTATTTCTTAGCATTGCCATCACACTTTACAAAGAAGATGAGCATTATTATCCCATTTTACCTATGGGGTGAAATGACTCACCCCAGGTTACCCAGCAGGCCAGTGGTAGTGCTGGGAATAGAACGCCCGTCTCCTGTCTTGTGCTCTATCTACTAGGCCACACTGCGTCCACAATTCATACCGATGTGCAGGCAATCCATATGGAGCAGAGCTTGCTCGTGCCGGCACCCCTGCTTGGGGTCTACAAGTTCACTAGCCCCGTCTCCATCCTGTCCCTTCATGCAATAGAACTGCATTGATTCTGCTGCATCTGGGACCTTCCACTGCTGTGGAGGAGGGGAATAGGGTGGGGGGGAAGGGGGAAGAGGGTTGGGGATCTGGTTCTTTGAACTGTTTATTTTAGCTTCATGTTTGTTCCTTAAACTTCCATCTTCCATAACTCATTTCCCATTTCTGCATATGTATTTAGTAACAGTCAGCATCCCGCATGTGGCTTTTCAAAAGAGGAAAAGGGAACAAATAGCAGTGGGTGAAGCAGGGGTGACAAGGCAGCATCTATAATTTCTGCAGACCTGGGTCCAAATCTGCCAAAGGTCAGGAGCCAGATGAGTTTACTTGACACAGTCCCACACTGGCTAGTGACACAAAAAACAACCTGCAATTGTGGCATGAGTGGTAGCTTCCGCTCAGGAGAAACCCAGATCTGAAATAAGAGGGTGATGCAGGTCAAGACAGAAGGGCTTTGACAGAGCTGAGAAGCTTAGGAGAGCTTGCACAGTGCCTGCCCAAATTATGCTGCCAATGACTCACATAACAAAAAAAAAGTGCATTTAATAATCCCACTAAGTAATGTGTTAAAATATATCTTTAAGACTTTCTGGACCCTTCTGTCATGTCAAGTGTCTATCTCAATAATGATAGTACAATTTTGCTTACAATTTTCCAGCCTATGATCATAGAATCATACTATATCAGGGTTGGAAGGGACCTCAGGAGGTCATCTAGTCCAACCCCCTGCTCAAAGCAGGACCAATCCCCAGCTAAATCAACCCAGCCAGGGCTTTGTCAATGATAATGTTCTGCATGTGGGTATGTAAAACTGAGAAGGCCTGAAAAACTAATTTGCATGCAAGAATAAAAAAGAAGCCCTAAATACATTTTCTATGTGTGCATATGAACAGTTGTAAATAAATGCATTCATTCGTGCCGTATGAATGGTAAAATATCTCACACTGGCACTTAAGCCAGATAGTACTCACAGAAGTAGAATCAAGATGATCCTCTGTCAGCATTATAAAACCTCTTTGTAAATCTTGCTAATCTGTGGTCCACCTTCCAACTGCAACGGTAGTTACCTGGCCAGTGAAATACTAAGGAGATGAGTGAGAGAGGACATATATAAAAGTTGGCAGAAATACTGACTTCAGAAATAAGTGAATTTGTCCAATATATCTATTGCTTGTATTTTGGACCTATTTGCTATGCTACCACCAAATCAAAAAAGGAGATGAAAATGCTATATTAATTCTCTCATTTAGAGGCAAATCTAATCATTATTATATTTTCTTTTGTTTGTAGTTGTTTGGTTTTGTTGTAATACTGTGATGTGATGCAAGGTAATAAAATTTCACATCCAGCTTATCATTATTGTCATATTATCCAATCATTACCCTCCCACGTCCAAAAGGAAACATATTATATTGTCATTTACATTACTGTGTATGGAAGACCATATGATTTGGCTAAGCCTTTTGGATAAGAATTCTTTTTCATCTGATTCTTTAGCGCTTTATTCACCAGAAAGTCTGATTCCTGTCATTTAAGCCACAGAGTTTACATAGACTTTCAGACTTCAATTATGTTTAGGAACTAAATGTTTCTCAGTACAGCTCTCATTAAGCTGAACATTTAAGTTTTGACAACTCCACCAAAAAGGAGGCCACGTTTTCTCCCATACCCAGATATAGAAAGAAGATCCATGTGATGCCATGATGGCGTTTCAACAGAGCATGCTCAGAGAGAGAACCGTGCTGTCAGTCTTCTCTGTTCTGACGTTTAGCTGTGCCTCCCACTATCAGGGATCTTTCTTCTCTAGAATAAAGGGGCCTGATTCTCTGTTATGCTAAGGCCTTTTTATGGGACCCTGTCAATGTAAAGCAGAGGGCAGAAGCAAAGAATGCCCCCAGCACAGAGGGTTGCAGATGGCACAGAGCTGCCCTGCCCTAGTGTTGCCAGCTGTCCAATTTTCAACCAGAACGCCCAGTTGAAAAGGGACCCTGGTGGCTCTGGGCAGCACTGCTGACCGGGCCGTTAAAAGTCTGGTTGGCGGTGCAGCGGGGCTAGGGCAGGTTCCCTGCCTGCCTTGGCTCTGCGTGGCTCCCGGAAGCAGTGACATGTCCCCCCCTCCGGCTCCTAGGCATAGGGGCAGTCAAGGGACTCCCAGCATGACCCCGCCCCAAGTGCCACCTCCGCCGATCCCATTGGCCGGGAACCGTGGCCAATGGGAGATGGGGGGGCGATGCCTGCGGACAGGGCAGCATGCAGACCCACCTGGCTGTGCCTCTGCGTAGCAGCCAGAGGCGAGACATGCTGCTGCTTCCGGGAGCTGCCTGAGGTAAGCACCGCCTAGAGCCTGCACCCCTCCCACGCCCCAACACCCTGATCCCCCTCTGCCCTCCAGACCCCCCGGGTCCCAGCCTGGATCACCTTCCTGTACCCCAAACCCCTCATCCACAGGCCCACCCCAAAGCCCGCACCACTAGCCGGAGCCCTCCACCCCGCCTCCCGCACACCAACCTCCTGCCCCAACCCAGAGCCCTCTCCTGTATCCCAAATCCCTCCCACACTGGAGCCCACACCTCCAGCTGGAGCCCTCACTCCCTCCCGCACCCCAAACCCCTGAGCCAGCCCGCTGAAAATGAGTGAGTGAGTGAGGGTGAGGGGGGATGGAGGAGAGGGGAGAGGGGAGAGTGAGTGACAGAGGAAGGGGGGATGGAGTGAGCGGGGGCGGGGCCTCGGAGAAGAGGCAGGGCCTTGGAGAAGGAGCGGGGCCCCAGAGGAGGGGCGAGGCAGGGGGCGGAGCAAGGAGTGTTCGTTTTTGTACAAGTATAAAGTTGGCAACCCTAGAGCTGGCATAAAGCTCCAAACCATCCCTGTTTCCAGTCCAAGATGTAGGGGGAGAAATAGGGATGTGCTGCGTGCAAGTTGAGGGTGTGGCAAGCGTGCACTGCATTATAGCTATTCTCTATTTCACAGGGCTCACAGAAAGACCTCGTAAGCAGAGCATCATTTAGAGCAGCCCTGAGGGTGCTCTAACATGCATGGCAGGGGTGCTGAGTAGGGCCCTGCACAGCCCCAGAATTCAGGGAGCACAAAGATATCTTAAAACCATTTTTACTCCTACTTTTCCCACCATTCTTGCCCCAAGCACAGGAATGCAGTAACTAAGAATCTGGCCCCAAATGTGCCCTAGTTGCTCTGCCTGACATAGCCTTCACTGACTAAGTAATTCTCAGTAATTTTGCTCGTCTTGTGTCTTAGCCTCAGAGAGCCAGTCCTTTGGGTTTCAGGTTAGACCATGATGAGTTGGAGTTATCCTACCATGTGTTTTAGCGGCTGCTCCTTATGTATTATTGTGGCACTCTTTACATTAGAGCCTTGCTTTGTTGGCAGGCAGAAGAAGGTGCAAAGTCTGTGCACTTACTGTTACAGTACTATGGGCCTGATTCTCCTCTCATACTAGTGTAAGGCGGGAGTAACTCCATAAGCATAAGGAGGCATGTTTACAGCCAATGTTTCTGTGCTGTTAGAGACGCAGGGCTCTGTGCAGAAGAGATGGCTCTTGCAATGTATTCTGGCTACCGATTCAAATCCATGCTCTTCTGGCACCCATTAAAGTGTCTGACAACTTGTGAGCAGGCACAATGCCATCCAAACAGATGGGCATGAATGTATTGGCTGCCAAGAGACCGTTCATGTTCATCTGGTGTGGGTAATGAGGGCAGAACTTCTAGCTGTGACTGTCCAAATGGCTGTCCATCTTGAGGTTATATCTCTTTAGTTCCACAGGGAGAGGAGCGGAAGGAAATAAGGACACCTTAAATCCAGTTTGGACACAGAGTACATTAGGGTTATTTATTTCGGTTTTCCCTTTAGCAGTATAGATGGCACTGTAGTGCCAAGCATATAATTTCAGGCACAGGCACAATAACATTTCACAAACATCAGTTAACCATGTCCTCTAACCAATCTGAGTGATTTGTAAACTAAATAAAATAGAGGTTCAGGTGTTGTCTTTAATCCATCAGCTCTTTATTCAGGGAGAACATTTTAGCATTCATGGTCACAAAATGTTTGTCTCCCGCAGTTGATTCCCTGCTCTGGACAGAAAGAAGTAATAAGTCATGGGGCTTTGTAGCTAATCCAACTAGAGGGAGAGTACAGGACTGTCCCTTTAAGAGATTGGGTGATTGCCCACGCTAGGAAGTGCAGCTGGCTGGATCCAGGTGTAGCACATGCAATTGCAGCGTGACCTCTGAGTAAGCAGCAGTAAAGGAACCCCCTGGGTTGTGTGTCTGTGCTAGCTGTGTCCAAGTCTAATATCACACCAGAGACATTACAGAGAGAGCGCCTCTCCCTCCATCCCTACCCTCCTGTGGGCATGTTTTTTAAACTGTCCACCACACCCTCCCCACTATCTGTCTCCCTCTCCCCTGAGGAAAGCTGATTTTTCCTCTTCCACACCCTATGGGGAGGAGCCTTTTAGGAGGGATTCCCTCCCCCAAGGAAATGAGTTTCCCTTTATTTTTCCCAGATGTTTTGCACTGAAAAAGGGTTAGTGCTTGGATTAGAATTAGATGTTTCTCCCAGGGTGCATTAATCCAGAGCAGCTCCGCACTCGCTTTCAGTCAGAGGCATAGCTGCCTTCCATTTTGATGCCCAGTGGATTGGAGACCATCCAGGGGGCTCCTTGAGAACAGCGGCACAGCAGTGTTTAAAGGCTTCGCTGCCTCAGTGCCCGCAAGTAAGTTAGGGAAAGTGAGGAAAACGCTCTGAGGGGGGCCTGTCAAAGACAACCACCAAAACAGCTTCTTAGCTCAGTTACTCTCATAAGAACATAAGAACGGCCATACTGGGTCAGACCAAAGGTCCATCCAGCCCAGTATCCTGTCTTCTGACAGTGGCCAATGCCAGGTGTCCCAGAAGGAGTGAACCTAACAGGTAATGATCAAGTGATCTCTCTCCTGCCATCCATCTCCACCCTCTGACAAACAGAGGCTAGGGACACCATTCCTTACCCATCCTGGCTAATAGCCATTAATGGACTCTCACACATTGTGTGCTCTCCATGCTGACTCACAGCTCACTAATTGGCTTTCATCCCATCAGGAGGGGTTGGGGGAGGAAGGAACTTCTTGTGGTTGTAGGCCTGGACTCTATGGTTCCTTTGAACCTAGGAATCTATGTTTGCACTACACCACAGGTCCCTCTCAGACTGGCATGGCCTTTGGACCAAAGAAGCTCGTAAAGAGGGCAGAGCTGGTAAGCAAACCTTTTATAGCCCCTCACTTCTGCCACATTCATTTCCAGGCAGCCTCTATACAAACATGATTTCGTGCCTATGGAAATATATACGTATCCATTACCCTGAGGTTGGTGAAAAACTCTTTTTTCATCAGGTTTCAGAGTAGCAGCCGTGTTAGTCTGTATCCGCAAAAATAACAGGAGTACTTGTGGCACCTTAGAGACTAACAAATTTATTAGAGCATAAGCTTTCATGGGCTACAACCCACTTCTTCGGATGCATATATATATATCTTTTTTCATCGTCTTTTCATCTCATCTTATCGCCTGAGATATAGGGTTTAGATCTGTGAGCAATAAGGGTTCCAGCTACACTATAAAATTGGCTCTGTATAAGCATGGGTTGCTCAACACAATTAGTAATAACAATACCTACCTCTTCTATAGTGTTTTGACTCAGCAGCTTTCAATGTGCTTGACACAGGAGCTAAGTACTATTATCCCTATTTTACACATGAGACACAGAGAGATCATCCAGCAAGTCAGGTCACCTGAGTCCCAGGCTAGTGCTCTGTCATCTCAGTTTTAACATGGAATGGTCCTGCCTCTGGACAGGAAAAGCCCACCTAAAAGTATTTTTTCCCAAAAGTTGTTTATAAAATGGTTTGCTTCTGTCCACCCAGATTGGACCAAATTGCATAAAACACTGTCTAAACTTGCACAGTATCATCGTGTAGAACTGAAATGAAAGGACCAGATTCTACTTTCATCTACAGCAGTGTGAATCCAGAGTGACTCTATTGACCTCAGTCAAGTTTTATACCAATTTAGCTGGGAAACAAACTTGTCCCTAATTATTTAGAGCTTGCTTCATACCTGTGCCTTGTAGCCTTGAATGGTCTCATAAGTCAGAGAACACCACAGTTGTAGCTCTACCTTATTTCCCTTCCCTGCCTTTGCTTTTCAAGGACATACAATACAGTCATTCAATGGCTGTATATGGGGTTGCCTTCAAGGTCTAAAAACAGAACCTCTGCTACCTGCTTGTCCACAAATATCATAGCCTCCAGAAAGGCTTTCCCAATCAAGAGGCCTCCAATATGCATAATACAGTGGTGTCAATTAGCCGATATAGCCAGTCACCTATCAGTTGTTAGCTAGTGCTTTACCAAGATTTGCATCATCTATTGTTGTCCCAGTGCTTCTCCTATTGCTACGTGGCAGCATCTGTCAGGGGAAGAGCCCTGCCCAGTGTACAAGATGGCATTAGTATGACAGGCAGTTCTGAGGAGCAAGAATATTTGGCATGTCTTGTTCCTTTTATTCAGCTCATATTACTTCACCCACAATGCACCATGTACCACATTCCCCCTGCCCCTGTGGTTTCAGATTGAATAGATTAACCCTGTCACTTTACACCTTCCTGGTATCCTATTTTTGCTGGCAGTTGCCTGAATTAACTTTTAAAAATAAAATAAAAGAATCCTTTGTTAGGTAAGGAGGGGGCCAAAACAAGCACCAGCGTTCAAGGCACATTTGGATTGAAGATCTCAGCCCTAGATGAGTCTAAGTTACTCACCACCACTGGATGCAGGGACTCTGTCGTGGCAGCAGCCCGAGGCTCCTTTAAAGGTCCCCATTGTATTTAGGTTAGGAGGGAGAAGAATTGGGGACAGACTTAACTGAGTAGATCCAAGTGGGAAAAAGGAAGGGGCTGGACAAGGTGGGACCACTGACCCACCATGTGCACCAAGGGGTGAGGGAGGGTATTTATACCCTGCAGGGACTCTCTGGATATCTCAATATTTGGTACCTGCGTTATCGAGGGACGATGGGGTATACCTCTCCAGCTGGGGAGTGGAGATAGTTTTGGCTGATATTAAGGAGGCAACTGTTAACTATCTGGAAACCCAGTGAGGGGGTAAGCAGACAAGCTAATTGCTGGCACTTCCTTTTGGTAGGTGTCCAGTGCAGGTACTCGTTATAGTAGCAGGTACTCGTTGTTTCCTGATAAACAGGAGCTGGAAGTGGATTTAAGGGGAGGCATCCCCTAAGAATACTGGTCTCCCAACCTCTGGTACAGCTGAGAGGCAACCCCCTACTTTTTGTCCAGTCCCCCTTAACCCTCATATGAGGGGACAGTGGTGGCGTCTCAGCAGTGGGATGACTGGGACCAGGTTGGGAAGGAAGAGGGGCTGAAGGCAGTACTCCCACATAGATGGAAATGATTAAGGAAAGAATGATGGCCTGCTCTGTAGGATTTATTGCTGGGTATTCCTGGTTATGTTAAGTGTATAAAGTTGCAGCCTAATTAAAGCACATCGATTGCCACTTGTCTTTCATCCTGCATGGCCATGACAAAGGTTGTGTCTGGATGCTGCTTTAGATTTGTTTTCTTTATATAACCCTACTAAACTTTTTATATATATATAAAAACAAATCTAAAGGCAGATAGATAGATAGATAGATAGATAGATAGATAGATAGATAGATAGATAGATAGATAGATAGATAGATAGATAGATAGATAGAACCCTCTTACCTAAGTGTATTGCTGTTGTATTTATTAGCTTCTCTATCCCCAGAAAAAGAATCATCCATTTAAAAAAAGGAAATTATGTTACATTGGTTCTTCATAGCAATGGGTCATTATATCTGAATACCTGCTGGCCTGCAAGGTATTTTGGTGTTACCAAATCCATTTTAATATCTGTGAATGTGTGGTAGGAATTTTCTGGTATCCTGAGCTCTAAGGAATTAAATACAACAGTCCTGAATTTCAAAAACTGCTCTCACTGCGAGGAATATGAATCCAACAACAGGAGCAGGATTTTAATTAGCTTGCTTTTGAAAGAGTCTATAGAAATCTAAAATTACTTTGTAGGGTGAAAAAAAGCCCCTAGTTTTATCCGTGAAGAGGTTTTAATTCTGGTGAATAAAGTAAGTGGCGGCTGTAATAATGAAAGATTTCCCCCCCCCCCCAACTGTGTGGCTGTTCCTTCAGCCATAGCCTGCTGGGAATTGATCCTGTAGCAGTGAGATGTTTCAGTTCATCAGACATTATACGTGGCAATTGATGAACCAGGTGGTGACTAGAATTTGTGCTTCTGTTAGGTTAGCTGTTAAAAATGAGACCACCTGAATTCCTTTTCAATGTGACCTTCTCTAGCTGGTCATACACTGTGTTTTCTTTGTGATCTGATCTGATTTTAAGGCCAACCAAAAGGCTAACAGTGCTTTAAAACACAATAATACCTATTCCCTCACTCTGCCACTTTTTTATGAAGAGAATCAAAAGCTTTGCAGGCGTTTCTACATCTGGCTTAGTTGTTGGTTAAATGTATCCTCAGGGAGGACTGGAAAATATTACTTCTCTTGTTTAGAAGAGAAGTAAATGAGTCACTTTTTCCAAAATTGTTTTCAAGGAAAGGGATATCAGAAGTTGTTTGTATTGTGCAGTTGATATTACAATAGATCTCATGTGTATTTTAAAATTTTACAGCATTACAAAAGGGAGTCAGATTAAGCAGAGCAACAAGAAAGACTCTAAACATTATCATTGCTCTGGTGAGGGAATGAAAATTTATAGCTACATAATATCTTTACAGTCTGCCCTGAGTAAGGGGCAAGGCATAAATGCACCAATCCAGGGCCAGAGAAGGGTGCAAACTGTGACTGGGACATTTCCGCCCCAGCTCCCCCCGTTAATTTGCAGAGGGAGTAGATTACTTCAGATACTTCTGATAAACATTTTTTGCCCGCTGCATACCCAGACAGGTACTCAGGCAGGTGAGCTGGAGGGTTGTGGAGCCAGGGCTTCTCCCTCTCCTTGCACCTGTCTACCCCTTCTCTGCCTACATGCTCATAGGAGGCAGGAGGAATAGGAGGAGCAGCCCCTTTCTCCCCATCATGGTCAAGTTGTGATCTGAGCAGGGACCTTACTCCCCTTTCAGTCGCCTACACGGCTGAATATAAGGCTGTGACATCTAGCCATTAGGGATTTAGGAGCTGACCCAGTTCCCTTTGAAAATGATGGAAGGATTTCAACAGGAGCTATATGGAAAGCCAAGTTGATAACATCTGTTACATTCACTCACAGACAACCTTGTAAGATTGGGCCCAATCCAGCAAAAAATATGCAGATGTAATCCACTCCACCTGCCTAAAGCCCATGTTTTTTTGACTCCATGTGGATGGAGTGCAGAAGAGGAGAAATCTACCCACTCAAACCCAGGACCAGGATGTGGGTCTATTGTACAACTCCTCTTTCCTCTCCTGACCCATCCCCAATGTGGCCTGCCATGCTGATCTACAAATGGCCAGTGGAAAGACCTATTCTTCAGTATGTAAAGGGTGTGTAGGAATGTCTGTCTGATCATTTAGTGAATGGAGCCATGAACAGGCCCTGTGCAGGGTTTAAGTACTGTAGAGGGCCAGCTGTCCCCACTCAGGTAAATGTCATCATAGGCAAGATCTGAAAGATTTAACCAGCAGTAATATAAGCAAGGAGCAAGTGTAACTCAGAATTCCAAATGGTGCTCTAATGGAACCAAATAGCTTGTTTTTAGCTAATCAATCCAAACACATCTTTAGCCAAGTGTTAACACTTTCATCTTGCCATGTCATTGGAGAAAAGAAAAAGTAGTTGCTGGTATTTTTAAAAGATCTAATTGTATAGTAAAACTAAATAAAAGGTGATTAAAAATTACACTTGAAATTCAACATTCATGTTTCTGAATGTCCTCTTTTCTACATAAAAATATTTCAGTCATGCCCTTATCTATTCAGTGGGTTAATACTGAAATATTTTAAAATATCAGAGGCTTTATGCTGAGAAAAAAATAGATTTTAAAAATATTTGCACAGGTAAGCCTGAAAATTAAAGTTTTTTAAAACTATGATTATTCTGTTCCTTCTTGCATAACCACACATTTTAAATACATTTTAAATAATTATTTTTAAATTGATTTTCTTCAAATTGACCATAACAAGCTAGATAAATCTCTTCAGAAATAATTTTCCACCTAGCTGAAGAAATTAGCTATTCCCTTCTCCCTCCCACCTAGAGGCAGCATTAGAATGGTTACCTAGATACCCTGTTTGTAAAGGATGTGGATGCTGAAGCAATTTAAATAGTGTGATTTGTCATCTAAATGCAGACATCATTAGCAAAGCGCTATTTAGCTGGAACCTTGTCAGCTGAACACTGATAACTTTTCTCAGTGTTGAAGAGAGAGATTTATTTTAACCAATTTATGGGAAAATGTTGCTTGCCTTGGGTGAAATTCTACAGAGACGTCTGGCACAAGGACTGTGCATTCCTTATGTCCTCATTTATGACCTACTATGAGGACTTTTGTGGGATTTAAGGCTTGCATGGGTCTTCTGTTGGCTGTACAGTGCTGGATTTCTCCCGATATTGCCAACCTTCCGCATGCAAAAATCATGGGTCAGCCCCCCAAAAATTCATGAGATTGTGTTACAAATCATGAAAAAAAAATTTAAATACATTTTTGGTTCTTTTTGTTTGCCTTCTGGTTCTGAGCCTTTAGAGTGCACTAGCTTTGTGTTTTCAAGCTTTTCTCTTCAGCCATGAGGGCTAGAAACTTACTTTAAAAAATAAAAGAAAGCGGAGATTCTCATGCAGTTTCTTCATTTCAGCCAGTGGGGCTGTAAGGAACTCATCAAATATCACAAGACTCATGATGAATTTGCAACAGTTGGCAGTACTGATGTTTCCCCTTATGACTAGTCCCATTAAGTCAATGGCATTATTTGTGTGAATAAGGCAAGTATGATTTTACCCTTAAATTTGGGGGAGAGGGGTCTTATATATATATTTATTTTATTTTATTTTGTAACTTACAGTGCTTTTTCTTCCTGCTCTCAGTTTATCTTTTGGCCTCTGAATTTTTAAAATGACAGGCACTTCAGAACAGATTACTAACGAGAACACCTAAGAGTAGGGTTGTAAGCTAGGCTGATGAAATTACATCACTGTACTGAAATTCACTGTTGTTTATGTTTTACTGTGAAAAATAGAAAATGGCTACTTCCTCTGATGAATGCTGTAGAACGTAATCTGTTAGGTAAGAAGGCAGTATTACTGCTTAGCATGGGATCCGGCTGTTTGGCATTGTTAAGATGGCTGCTCTGCTCAGGGATGGTAAGCAAGTGTATCTGAGGCTCAGGAAAAAGATATTCTCCCAATTATCAGATCCCTTTTTATGACCAGATCGCATATAGCAGACTGGCTCAGGGCCTGATCTAGAGCCCACTAAATAATATATGGAGATATACCTATCTCATAGAACTGGAAGGGACCCTGAAAGGTCATTGAGTCCAACCCCCTGCCTTCACTAGCAGGACCAAGTACTGATTCTACCCTAGATTCCTAAGTGGCCCTCTCAAGGATTGAATTCACAACCCTGGGTTTAGCAAGCCAATGCTCAAACCACTGAGCTATCCCTCCAAAACTTTCCATTTTAGTATAAATCTTTCCATTGGTTTCAGTGGACTTTGGCGGCGGTTCACTCAATGTCTGATCTGACAAATCATCAGTCTCGGCCAGAGTAGGACCCAAATGGAGCTTGCGCCCCAAATCCTAGCTAACCATGTATCCCCCAGATGCATTATGGGATCACCACCATTAAGTAACTGCCAATTATAAATTTGTGAGCATCCTTCTCTGCAAATCTGCTCCCAGATCATATACGGGAGCCCTGCTTTTAAATCAAGCACAGTACCAAAATATTCTGCTGATCTATGATAAAACTCTCTTTTCCCTTTAGTTTTAATTGGTGTTACAAAATAGTTTATGGTTCTTGTCATTAGTATTCCCAATTGGCAAGACCAACAATTTATTTCAAGCTCAGATGTTTCTACTGATTAGCAACACCAGTGGGACATACTGCTCAATCTATCAACATGGGTTATTTTTCTGTTCTGGATGGGCAAGGATTCTTGTGCAGTTGAATTAGGAAGTGTCTTATCACAACTTTTGTTGTTACAAATCTAGTGAAATGGAGATATTTTCTTGATAGTAATTAAATTCCTTCAGTGACATGCAGTATATTATATGAAAGACTCCAGTGTAATGAATATATTTATCTTCCAGGAAATCTACAATATTTTCTAGCCATTCGTAGGACTCCATCTATAAATAATGCAAAGCATGCTGTGCTGCTTTTCAGTTCTTCCTAGGATATTATGCTATTAAAAATCCCAGGGTTCTTTCTGCTACACACACACAGCAGGTAAAAAGAATGTTCATGTGATGAACAGTGACAGAAACAGCATCAGCTAATACATAAAGCTTCAATTCAATGAAATACAATGAAATTGTTTGCAATACTTATAGCGAGGAATGAGACTGGCATTTAACTTAATACATGGTGGTTCAAATCTAAATTGTGATCCATCAAAGAGGGCATTGAATTTATAAACCTAGTACTGGGATTTGGAGTGGTAAAATAAACAGAGATGTTTATTTATATCCTAAACCAAGCATGTCTCTGCTCCCCCTACAACATCCCAAATACATACAATTGGTAGCCATGTTAGCCAGTGCATCTCGGTTATATACACACCACATTAATAGGTATTATGCATGTGATATTAATATATATATGTGTTGGGTACTTGTGCTAAATTGAAGCATGCTTATTCTTGCTCACTTATGCTAAGGTATATATTCCTCAATGCCCTGGGATAAATATAGCTCAGCATTTGGCTTAAGCAAGTACGAAAACTGTCAAAAGCTAGATGGATGAGTGTTATGAAACAAAGGTACAATGTGGTACCAGGAAAGAAGGTAAGATATATGAGTGCTTTGTAGCAGGGAATATCATGCCTCTTAATGTTTGAAATTTTATATTCCAATGAAAGATGGGAGAGTACAGGGAGGCACCAAAGACAAAGCTGGCACAAGCTGGCTAGTTAAACGTAAACTTTAAGGGAGGTGAACGTGGTCTGTAACTTGTAAACAGCCATGCTATCAAAGATGGCTAGTTTAAGGGGGCAGTTGGGAAGCACATCTTCTGTGTAAGGTAAACTGAATATGCTGCATGACTCCACTTCTCGGGAAGGACTGGTGATGTATTAACTCTTTCTCTCCTGTACCACATTGCTTTCTCTTTAGACAATACATTTGGCTGAGCTTGGTACTTGGCCTCTTGGCCATTTTTAATATTGACCTGCAAGCATAGTCGGTTAGTTGGCTATACCTTTTAGTCAATAGCCATGATAAGAATGAAACTTTGATTGTACCATTTTCAAATTAAATGGTCGTGATGAATTAATTACAGATCTCTTTGTTTGTTTAGGAACACATCCTGTAATTGAAATACCCCGCCCCTCGTTAACAACGTACAATATTTTTTTCAGAACAGAATTGCTAATTCTTGCAGTGTGAAGAAGACAAAGATCATCCAACACATAAAGACAAAGTTGAGTCCTGAATATCTTATTTGTTAGATAGGAGTGCACTGTACGTTAGAAAAGAACTGAGTGTCTATCATACACAAGCATTACTTACACATGAGCAGAGTTTAAATGCATGTGGCAAATAGAAAGTAAATGAATTATGTACCTAGAAGAGGAAAAAATGATCTGCCTATTTATGGGATGATCAATTTTGCATTAGAATTGACAGTTATTTTTAGTTCAATAACATTACAGTAGCGGCATTTATAAAGAAGCAACACTCTTCTTCTATGGCAGCATAGGCACTGGCTCCATGAGTGCTCCGGAGCTGGAACACCCACAGAAAAAATAGTGGGTGCTCAGCACCCACCAGCAGCCCCACAGATCAGCTTCTCCCCCTACGCCCACCCCCTTCGCCCACCAGCAGCCCCACAGATCAGCTTCTCCCCCTACCCCCCACCCCCCTCGCCCACCCGCAGGCCCACAGACCAGCTTCTCCCCTTACCCCCACCCCCCTCGCCCACCCGCAGGCCCACAGACCAGCTTCTCCCCTTACCCCCACCCCCCTCGCCCACCGGCAGCCCCGTAGATCAGCTTCTCCCCCTACGCCCACCCCCCTCGCCCACTGGCAGGCCCCGCTGATCAGCTCCGACCCCCTCTCTCCCAGAACCTGTGATCAGCTGTTCAGCGGTGTGCAGGAGGTGCTGGAGGTGAGGAGGAGGAGAGGGGATAGGAAGAGGCAGGAGAGGGGGCAGGGAGGGGGTGGGAGTTTGGGGGAAGGGGTGAAGTGGGGGTCCAGCACCCTCTGAAAATTCAGGAAGTCGGCGCCTCTGTTTGGCACCCTCATACAAAACAATTCCCTGAGATTTCTTGGTGTTGCCATTTTCAAAATCCAGGGTAACATTCTGTCTATTTCCTGTGAGCCCATGAATTCTGACCATCATTTGGCTGCATAGTTATTCTTGTGCAAGGGAGTTGTGGATCAGTGATCTGCTTAAAACCCTTACAAGGCAGATAAATATATCCATGTGCCTTACTTATTCCATCACCAAGGTAAAGTGATTTAGTTGGATGCTGCATGAAGAGCACTTTGACCAGTTTTGCCAACCTGGATGCACTTATTCTGGTTGTTAGTGGACCACACCCACTTTTAGGAAGTTTGTCTCTTTTTCCTATCTGTCAATCCTAGATGTGTGTTTTTGTAACAGACCCATTTTTGTAGCTTGAGTGGAACTTAACTAGTGCATAAGCCCTGTGTCGATCCTTTGCTCAGGGGTGACAAAATGAGATTTCGACTACCTCCTTAAATTTCACTGTTGCTTCAAAGAGTTTCTGCTGGATTTCTCAGAATGACTCAAGGAGCCCTAATGACTTGCTGCTTTAAAGAAAAGGTCTCTATCTGATTTTTCATCTTTACTTTTATGATTAAAATCAATTACTTCAGTCACTGGCTCTTTGATGCCTTTTGCAGAACGAGGTATCAAAAACAATACAAACGCAGATGTAATACGTAGTCATTATCATTAATGATGCATTGTAGCTAACTTCCGCTTCTAAATGGAAAAGCACAAGGACAAGAAAAACAATCAAAAGCATAAAATTAAAAGGCAAAAGTAAATAATTTAGTATGACCAAGTCTTTGGAAATGCATAATGTGCAGCAATAATCATTTGTTTCAGCAGGGAGTCTCCATCCCTCTAGCAAGTAACTTGTTTTGCAAGCACCGTCTGCCTTTTCAATGATTTGAAACAATGTCTTAATTAAACTTGATGAAACTATATCACATTAACCATTAGAAAAAACTCTGCTCTGATTTGTAGAGGCAACTCCCATTTTAGTCAATAGGAGCTGTGTGCGCATATCTAAGGGCAGAATATAGCCTGTAGGGCTACGTTAAAAATAGATGCGTTATTTGCCCAGTAACTTGACTTACCAGCTTATCATACTGTTACAAAGGAAGTCTGATTTTGGAAACAGTTTCAAGACTCACCATAAGTTGGGATAGAAAGGTTATGTCTGGAAATGTTACCTTAAAAGATCTTCACAGTAGATAAAAATGAATGGAAATCAATCGGAAGCATTCTGTTCAGATACACTAATTCACACTGGACTGCACAGTTTAAGAAATAACTTTATTGAAAGGGAGTTTCTAAAGATTGACCCTTTGGTGCCATCACTCTGGAGCTCTTGCTGTCAAACTATAAAGGGGCTTGAATTAGTGCATAACAGCCGGGAGTCTTGGCTCCCACCACTGCACCATGCAGCACTATTCTTTTCTATTCTATATTGGTTCTTATACTGCCCTCATCACTGTCGTATCTGAGCGCCTTCCAGTAGGGCATTGAGCAATGTGACTAACATCTATCATGTGAGCTTCATTCTCTCTTTCTTATCCTCTCCACAGAAGAAGAATTGTAAATGCAGCTTACTGGTTTGTTTTGGTAGGGTTGTGTTTTGTGAGTTTGTTTTTTTAATGTATACACGGCTCTGTGTTTATTTTTAGAGAAGGGAGGTTGAAGAAGTACATCTTGCCTTTGGAGCAGAAGGTGACAAAGTCTTTAGTGCCACACTCCCAGACCAAGCTTTGGGATTGACAGTGACAACTTAGATTAAATACCACTATTGCTTTCTGAAGATTTTACTGTTGGCTCAGCAGATCTCTCACTCCATTGGAGGAGTCTGGGTCAGCCATTAAAATCAAATGATCTTGGATTTCCCATTAGTTATGTCCCTAGAATGCACTGGGTGGTCATTCTTCAGCTAGGATCAAAAGCTGTAATGGAGACGGAAGGATCTGGCAGGCAATGCAATCAAGGAGAAATTGACAGAGAAAGGTGTGTGAATTGATCAGTGGGGCCCAACCTAGGGCCTGGGAGAGGGACCAAAGACTTGCAAGGCCCCAGGGTGTAGGTAGCAGGTGAAGAAGGGGTCAAAACCTCTGAAAGGGTGGATGATAATATGCAGTGAATAATTTGCTCAATGAGTTTAGCCTCTTTTTCTATTTGCAATTTGTCAACAAGCAGATTACAGCTTTGTCGAGTTCGTTATTGAAAAATTATCTGCCATATAATTTCCCTGAATAAACCTCAGCCTGTTAGAGTGGACACGAGCAATTTGTTGTGAGAACTTGGTGTTCATAATTTGAAATGTGATGGTTAGTTCTGACTGGAGCAGGTCACATGGTATCGTTCCAGTCTCCTGACTGGATGAGCATAATCCCTAGAACCAGGTGTCCAATGCAAATATTCAGTATTACGAGTTTATAATTCACTTTCCAAGAAAGTTTTCTGATATTTGCTGAAAGTTCATTGCTTCCTTGTATATCCCTGCCAGCAAATTCATTGGCAAGAATGTGCCTGGAAAGCAAAGCATCCAGAACCAATTCAATGTTTTATTAAAACAAATAGTCATGCTAAAATTAAGATATTCACCCAGCTCTATTGGAATTAGCCTTGGCAGCTGGGAGTTCCCTCCTATCGGAGGACACAGAAGGAGAATATTGGAGTGACCTGTTAGAAGTCATGCAAACATCATTTGTGGATTATTTTTTTGTCCACAGATCTCAACCTTAAAAATGCTAAGGGCCTGATGGGTTGTGAGACAGGGCTGAGGTTCCAGTTTTAATTATTATATGAGAATCCATTCACCCCTTCTTGTTTATATTTCACTTTAAGGGCATCCAGCCTGATGGTTACTAGAGTCTAATAATTATTTATGCAATGACCAAATTTAGGCTAGACACTTTATATAGATATGCCATGGTCCCTGCCTTATCATAGTGTCTGATCAAAGGCATAGGGCCAGATCTGAATAGTATTTATATAGTGTTTAATATCATGTGTAGTTGTGTTGACTTAAGCAAGTGCCTAATCCAAAGCCTACTGATATAAATGGGCAACTTTCCATTGACTTCAATTGGCATTAGATCAGGTGCTGTGCTAGTGTGTAAAGGATTGGATCCTAATTTAAGACATGGCTCTAAAAGAGCCTGATCCAGTGCTCCGTGAACTCAGAGGGAGGCATTCCACTGACTTCAAGAGGTGTTGGATCAGAACCAGCGAAATAATAATAAATATTAGGGGAGAGGAACAAGGACGGATAGTATTAAAATCAGATGATCGTTCAATTTTGTTATGTGCATATTTTGGTAGGTCCATTAAATGTACTATAAAAATATGAGGATAACTCACTAGATGTGGATGTCAGTGATCAAGAACTCATGTGGGTTTCACATATATATGACACTGTACTGTAAGTAAGTTGCATATTTTAGAGACATTTTAATAAAACTTAAATATTCTAGGAGTGGCCAAATATATACAGCAACAGAAAGTCCGGTAACTGTATATATTTGTCAAGTATCAGAGGGGTAGCCGTGTTAGTCTGGATCTGTAAAAAGCAACAGAGAGTCCTGTGGCACCTTTAAGACTAACAGATGTATTGGAGCATAAGCTTTCGTCCACACGTCGGACGAAGTGGACATTCACCCTCGAAAGCTTATGCTCCAATACATCTGTCAGTCTTAAAGGTGCCACAGGACTCTCTGTTGCTTTTTACAGATCCAGACTAACACGGCTACCCCTCTGATACTTGACAAATATATACAGTTACCGAAAAGCAGTGCATATCATAAATCAGCTTAATAAAACATTGCTGGCAACAATGGTATTTAATGTATTTCACTTAAATGTGTTTTACTGCACAACTTTCATAAACTTTCCTTTCTTTTCTTTTGTATCCTACTTTTGTTGGTCTTAACATGTACTTATTCTCATTTTACAAAACAATCTACACTATAGCACTTTCATTTAAAATTGACCTAAACTGATTTAAAACCAGCACACCTGTGTCAAATTTTACATTTACGGAGCTCAATCATTTCAGTGTAAGTATTTCCTCTCCCTCCCCCACCCTTCTTAAGCTTTGCTTGAAGTCTAGTTGTAGACATTTTGTGATCCATGGAGCATGAATAAATATACTACTGTGCACTTTGAGAACGGTAGTTCACTGAACACATTCTCACTGGATGGCAGATATTTATATCAAATAGCAGTCGCCTCAAGAGTTCCTGCTGAAAGAAAGAAAGAAAGAAAGATTATTTCTTTCTACCTAGTGTTGCTCAGCATAGTTATTCTGGTATCCTAGTGCACTTTATTCTTTATAGGGTAAGATTTTAAAGGTTTTCAATAGTTTTACCACTGACTTCAATGGGGGTAAAATTAGGCTAACACTGAGCACTTTTTGAATATCCAACCCCTAGAGTCCGTCTAATAAGGAAAGTATTGTAGCTCCTTACATTCTTCTCCATCTTCACAATCAGTTAGCTAATGAAGGCAACGTCCACTAACTAGGATTAAACGTAGAGAGCCATCCTATTCATAGATTCCAAGGCCAGAAGGACCCATTGTGATCATCCAGTCTGACCTCCTGTTTTATATGGGCCACAGAACTTCCCCAAAATAATTCCTAGAGCAGATCTTTTAGTAAAACATTTAAAAATTCTCCAGTGACACTTGGAAAATTGTTCTGTTTGGTGAGCTAGGAAAACACTAACTCCCCGCACCCCGGCTGCAGCCTTCAGAGAAGTCACAGCACCCCTTCCTCAGTGGAAATGCGAAGGAGGGCAGTGTTACCAATACTGCCTGAATTTCTCTGGAGGTGAATAAAGCTTTCCCGTAAGGCAAGGGCCCTTGCAGGTACAGGGAGATGGGGAGGCTAGCAGAGGGCAATCCAGCCATTTATCCAGAGAATAGGAAACTGAATGGATCTTTATATATACTTTCCAGTCTAATTTGTGAGTAACGTGGTGCTCCTGATTTACAGTACAGGCTAGCAGTGGCGTTTGTGATAGCCTGGAACAGATAGGATGTGGGGCGAGATTTTCAACAGCACCTTACACCCAGATCCTTAAAGGTATCTAGGTACCTAAATACCTCTGAGGATCTGGACTTAAAGGATTTAGGAGCGCAAGTCCATTGGAAGATTTGTGCTCCTAAATCTGTAATGTTCAGAATGACAAATTAGTGATGTCATGATACTCCTAAACATGTAACACTTTGAACAGAATGGCTTAGCCATGGTAGATGATGTGTGTTACCATCCATTAAACAAAACCCAGCAGATTAACAGATCAATAGTGCGTTCTTTTCAATAGCAGTAGATGGCCCATGCCCATACAAGGCTTTAAAGCTCTATGGATGTTTCATCTTTCTGCTGAGATACAGCCTGAGTTAGAGGCAGCCCACACAAAGACAGGAGACGCAATGAAGTAAATGGGGGTATTAATCTACATTCCTCATTTAGGCAAAACTTCCAGTGGAAGAAATGGAAGTTTGCCCTGAGTCACAGCGTGAGTCAAAAGCACAGAAAAGGTTAGATACCCTTCGCAGAGATCACATCTGCTGCCAGGCAGAAGAGCGGCAATGGTACAGCAGACCTAAAGTAACAATAAAAAGAGGGCGGTGGAACAGTTTGTTTTATTAGAGTAATGAAATATCATACCATATCAAAGCAATTCTCATTTCTTTTGTAACCACCAGGGAGTCTGAAACAGGCAATTACATCTTCTTTCCAGCTCAGAGAGGCATATCACCCTTTGCCACACATTAAAGCATGTTAATAAAGCAAGTTCAAGGGTGTGTGTACTTTATTGGGCAATCACACCTCTGAAGAATTAGAAACGCTTAGCCCTAGGGAGCGATTATCTTGCAGTAACCACAGGCCTGCTCTCATCTATGGCATAATTATTGAAGATTTTTCTGGATTTTGTACAAAGACAATCTTGAAAGAAAACTTGCAGTTCTGTAAGGGTGAAATTCTCCCCTGGGCAGATGACCAGCACAAGAATTGTGAGCTACACAAGTCCCACTTAAGCCCTATTTGAGGATTTAAAGAGGACTTAAGCAAGCGCCAACATGGCTTAGTGGATGGAATACAGGAGTGGGACTCAAAAGATCTGGTTTCTATTTCTTGCTGTGCCTATTGGGTAACTTTGGGTAAGTCACTCTCCCGCCTCAGTTTCCCCATCTGTAAAATGGGGATAATAATACTGACCTCCTCTGTAAAGCACTTTGAACTCTATAGCTAAAAAGCACTACACAAGAGGTAGGTGTTACTAGTAAGTGGCAAAGAAACCTTGGGTAGGCATTCTGCAGAAAGGAGAACTGTTATTGTATATCAGTAGATTCCACTCTATATTCAGTATATACATACAGGACATGTAGTTCCACACTTGATTGATAACAGATATATTTGCAAAATCTTAGGCACTTGGCTTTTGTCAGAATAAATATCATAGCTCAGTACAACACAATTATCAGCTAGCCCTGCAATGGGAAACTATAAATACAGAGCACTGCCCTCACCTAGAGGCCCACCTTATTCTGTTTTGCAGAATGTTCAGCTGCTTGGAACTCACTGGGCATGGGAACATTCCTGGAACAGCTGTGAATATATGGTTGGCCGATGTTGGAGGTACCGTGTAGTAGGAGAGATGGATATTGTGCTACTAAACCATTTCACAACCAGGATTTGAGGGACTTTTTATTATTTATTGATTGATTTTGCAATGCTACCATAAAATGTAATGGTGAGATTGCATGTTACAGCTAACAGAGACGGAAATCTGTTCTTATTAGATCTTAGAATTACAAGCACTTCATTTAATATATAGAGAAAGAGACAGAGTGAGGAAGACATTCTGACTTTGAGCTACATTTTGAAATACACCCCAAAAGCTAAAAGAACGAGGAGTACTTGTGGCACCTTAGAGACACCTTAGAGTCTCTAAGGTGCTATAAGGACTCCTTGTTCTTTTTGCTGATACAGACTAACACGGCTACCACTCTGAAACCCCAAAAGCTCTGGCCAATAGGAGCAGTACAAAGTGTAAATACTGTGACCCACTTCTACTTCCTCCAACACTTGTTTAATGCAACTTCTATGTGTCAGGCTGCAGAGGAGTTTGCTTGATCTTATCGGTTAGGACTAGTGTCCATGTCCTTGCACTACATCCTATTCATCCGTGGTGTCTACGTGTCTCTGGCACTCAGAGGGCAGTGTAGAGATATTATGGGTCGTAGTGGTAAATGTGTATCCCTCATGGAGAAAACATGAGAGCCAGGATTTGACGCCTCTTTATAGCCAAATTCTCCGCATCTTAGGCCTGGGCTACACTAGCAGGGGGGTTCGAACTAAGATACGCAACTTCAGCTACGCTATTCACATAGCTGAAGTCGAAGTATCGTAGTTCGACTTACCTGGCCCTCCTCACGGCGGCGAGTCGACTGCTGTGGCTCCCCCGTCGACTCCGCTTACTCCTCCTGCCGAGGTGGAGTACAGGCACTTGATTCGCGGATCGATTTATCGCGTCCAGACAAGATGCGATAAATCGATCCCCGATACATCAAACACTAACCGCCGATCCAGCGGGTAGTATAGACGTACCCTTACTTACACAAGCAGTCATAGTAAATAACATTGCAAACGAGGAGTTTCGTGTGCACTTAATTATTCTGAAGTTGCTGAGTGTTTGGTTACATGTTGTGCTGTGTCAACTCACTGCACAAAAACCTGAATGAAATCTAAATGGTGAAATCCTGGCCAATATATCACTGACTTTCATGGGTTTGCAGGATTTCACCCAAAATATTTGGTACCATGAATAAGAGAAGAAAGCATAAAGAACGAGGAGTACTTGTGGCACCTTAGAGATTAACAAATTTATTTGGGCATAAGCTTTCGTGGGCTAAAACCCACTTCATCGGATGCATGCAGTGGAAAGCATGATGATCTTGAAGTCCAGGCACTGAACCAGGTGTCAGGAGCTTTAGGTTCTGGCTCTACCAAAATCTGCTTGTGTGACTTTAGTCAAGTCACCTATGGCTTGATTTTGCAAAGTACTGAGCGTTGTAGCCAGATCCAACAAAACACTGAAGCATGTGCTTAATTGTAAGGAACGTGGTTAGACACATTGACTACTCAGGTGCTTAAAGTTAAGTATGAGCTTAAGTGCTTTGCTAGATGAGTTTACTCATGGCAGACCTGAGTCCTTAATATCTCTGTGTTTCAGTTCTTCACCTGTAAAATAAGAATAACACTTTCCTGTCTCACAGAGGCATTTTGAGGATAAATTCATTAATATTTGTGATGCTGTAAGATACCACAGTGGTGGGGGCTACATTAGGAGCTTGATGAATAGGTTGACAGACATTATATATCTGATTTTCAGTTCATCATGTTCATAACATATTCAAAGGGTCTTTTTTATTTTTTTATTTTATTTTTATTTTTTTGCAATGTATGTAGAAATAGAAGAAGTAGTTCTCTTCAAACCTGGAGTATCTGTGGCACATGCATTGTACTGCAAAAATCTCCCCCTTTTTGTCAAAGGAAACTCGAGCTATTTGGTGTTTCTAATTCGTTTAATGTTATTGTTCCTTTAAATCTTTACCCCTGAGTGACCCCAGACACAGTACATATTATACAACATTCTCTGTGCTGAAGGACAGCTTAAACCTCTGATTTTATAGGTGTTTTTCTTCCATCCATGCCAGAGCACTACAAATGTTTAAATATTCAAACCCCTTCTTTGTACAAAATATTCTATATTTCCTTCTCTGAAGGAAATCTGAGACGGCAAGAGCACAAACTACACTTATGTTTGCATTGGCAATTTTTTGCAAAGCCCTTTTTTTGCAGCTGTATCATTTTTCATGTTTGCTGTTTATGGTGAGCAGACAATATATAACTAGGGCCTCCAAGGAGATGGGGTGTGTGTGAGAGAAATGACAGATTTCATGGGCTAGTCCTGGCAAAAATGCACACACCACCATCTTCATAAAATGAACGCATCTAAAAGAGAAAGTCAATTATATAGGCAAAAAGATTTGCATGTGTTACAATTTCCTAATGCAGATGCATTAAATAGATGCACAAAATATCATTGCAGCCCCTCGTTAATGATCTCTTCTGCTTATTTAATTGCTACGAGACTCTTTTCTCCCTGCTGTGGCAACAACATTGACCATATTAATGTGGTTACAGAGAACTGTTTTGTAGTGCTGTCAAGTGCCTCTTAATCTTCCGACTCCTGTATGTGAAGCCAGGTTTCTATCTCGAAGATTCATCAAATGTTATTTCTGGATTAAGGTTTTTCTTATTCACAAAGTAAATTAGTGACAGGAGCTTCCCAGCACTTGTCTTTCTTTTCATACCATGAGTCCTTCATTTTCATACAAGCACTGCGGTTTATGGCTGATGGCTAAGAATCCTTTATTTCTAACGTGCATAGCCAGTTAGCCTATGAGGCTTTGATACCCACTTGATCCTCTTCCCCCCACCCATCTAAAAAAGAAAGAGAATTTACAGTAAATCACTATAGATACATCCTTTTGTCTGTAATAACACACAAAATTTAAGTGTGTACATGTAACCTGCTGGTAAGTGTGTTATGCATCACCCTCTGTGCCTGATGCAAGGAGGATTTCTTTCAGCTCTCATCCTGAGAGTTTAGCTCAAGCTGTACAGTCTCATGCTTGTCGCACTGTAGGTCCCCAGTGTTGACCAAGAAGTGGCCATTGCGTATAATAATAATAATAATTAATTACTTAACCAATTAATGTGTAGGGGTGTGTGTGTGTGTGTGAATTGTTAATAGCAGCTATTAAGAACATAAAAATGGCCATACTGGGTCAGATCAATGGTCCATCCAGCCCAGTATCCCATCTTCCAACAGTAGCCAGTGCCAGATGCTTCAAAGGGAAAAACAGGGCAATTATCAAGTGATCCATCTCTTGTTGTCTAGTCCCAGCTTCTGGTAGTCAGAGGCTTAGGAAAGCCCAGAGCATGGGGTTGCATCCCTGATCATATTGCTAATAGCCACTGATGTACCTGTCCTCCATGAACGTGTCTAATTCTTTTTTGAACCTAATAAAACTTTAGGCCCTCATAACATCCCCTGGAAATGAGTTCCACAGGTTGACTGTGCACTGTGTGAAGAAGTACTTCCTTTTTTTTGTTTTAAACCTGCTGCCTAATAACTTCATTGAGTGACCCCTGGTTCTTGTATTTTGTGAAGGGATAAATAACACTTCTTTATTCACTTTTTGCACACCATTCATGATTTTATAGACCTCTATCATATCCCCCCTTAGTTGTCTCTTTTCCAGGATGAACAGTCCCAGTCTTTTTAATCTCTCCTAATATGGAAGCTGTTCCATACCTTTAATCATTTTTCTTGCCCTTCTCTGTACCTTTTCCATTTCTAATATATCTTTTTTTAGAACTTCACTCAGTATTCAAGTTGTGGGCGTATCATGGATTTATATAGTGGCATTATGATGTTTACTGTCTTATTATCTATCCCTTTCCTAATGGTTCATAACATTCATTAGCTTTTATGACTGCCGCTGCTCATTGAGCAGATGTTTTCAGAGAACTATCCACAATGACTCCAAGATCTCTTTCTTGAGTGGTAACAGCTAATTTAGACCCTATCATTTTATATGTTTGGATTATATTTTCCATTATCCATTACTTTACATTTATCAACATTGAATTTCATCTGCCATTTTGATGCCCAATCACCCGGTTTTGTGGGATCCCTTTGTAACTCTTTGCAGTTTGCTTTGGATTTAACTATCTTGAGTAATTTTGTATTGTCTGCAAACTTTGCCACCTCACTGTTTATCCCTTTTTCCAGATTATATATGAATATGTTGAACAGCACTCATCCCAGGACAGATCCCTGGGGGGGACCGCTATTTACCTCTCTCCTTTCTGTTAACTGACCATTTATTCCTAACCTTTGTTTCCTGTCTTTTAACCAGTTACTGATCCAGGAGAGGACCTCCCCTCTTATCCCAGGACTGCTTACTTTGCTTAAGAGCCTTTGGTGAGGGATCTCATCAAAGACTTTCTGAAAGTCAAGTACACTATATACACTGGATCTCCCTTATCCACATGTTTGTTGACTCCCTCAAATAATTGTAATAGATTGGTGAGGCATGATTTCTCTTTATAAAAGTTGTGTTGACTCTTCGCCAACAAATCATGTTAATCTATGCGTCTGATAATTCTGTTCTTTACTATAGTTTCAACCAATTTTCCTGGTACTACAGTTGGGCTTACCAGCCTGTAATTGCCAGGGTTATCTCTGGAGCCTTTTTAAAAAAAAAAAAAAATTGGCATCACATTAGCTATCGTCCAGTCATTTGGTACAGAAGCTGATTTAAGCAGTAGGTTACATACCACTGTTACTAGTTGTGCAATTTCATATTTGAGTTCCCGCAGGACTCTTGGGTGAATACCATCTGGGACAGTTTGTCAGATTTATCATTTAAAAAGAATGGCTCAGGTGTGAGAATCTCCCTCACATCCTCTGCAGTGAAGACCGATGCAAAGAATTATTTAGCTTCTCCTCAATGGCCTTATCTTCCTAGAGTGCTCCTTTAGTACCTCAATCATCCAGTGGCCCCAATGATTGTTTGGCAGCTTCCTGCTTCTGGTGCACTTACTTTTTTTTTTTTTTTTTTTTTGCTGTTAGTTTTTGAGTCTTTTACTAGTTGCTTTTCAAATTATTTATTATTATTACAAATTATTATCTGACTAATTATTCTTTTTCACTTGGTTTGCCAGAGTTTATGCTCCTTTCTATTTTATTGAGTATGAGCTGACTTCCAATTTTTAGAGGATGCCATTTTACCTCTCATCGACTCTTTTACTCTGTTGTTTAGGCATGGTGGCATATTTTTGGCTCCTCTTACCCTTTTTTTAAAATTTGAGGTATACATTTATTTTGAGCCTCTGTTATGGTGTTTGTATATAATGATGCCTAATTCTAAGCAGATGTATGCATGTAAATTTGCTATATATGCTACATGTACAACAAGATCAAATACTCTGTATTCTCTGGTAGTTCCAACCATATATGTATGGAACACAGAGAGCAATATGGGAGGAAGGGTGGAATAGACAGACATGAAAATAGAGATGCACCAAGGGGGGAAAGTCATGGGGACCTTTACAAGTGAGGAAAACCACCTCTGTTATGGTATTTTATATATGTTTAAATAAATACAAAATAGTAATTTAAAAAAGCATAGGACCAAATATTGCTCTCAGTCATACCAGTACTCCACAGAGTTGCGCTGGTGTAATAATAACCCAGAGCAGAATCTAGCCCATGACATTGGAAAAATTCACCTCACCTCAACTGTTTAAACTTGCATGCGTGGTTAAACACTGTAGGCCTGACTGTTAGATTTAAAATATTTGCTGCAGAAAAGAAGGGTGGTATAGACAAAGTCTAAGAAATGATCCTACTTGTCTGATCTCATTATGTCAGAAGCTACCACAGAATGCAGAGTATTTGATCTTGTGGTACATGTAGTGTACACAGCAAATGTACGCATATACATCTGCTTAGAGTTAGGTATCATTATATTCCATTCCTTTTTCTGTAATTGTTTAGTGTGGCTTACATGGTTTGTATCTAATTTTGTTTTGTATCCTTTTTAGTTGGTTTCTCAATTAAAAAAAAAAAATCTGTGAATTGAAAATTTCACCTTCCTGTCAATATATTTTCCATCAAGCTAACTTTTTGTTTTAGCTTTGAAATCTTGTAGGTGTGGCATTGGTGTGTCAAGTGGGTTCCAGAAAGAATGAGAATGAAATATTGCCCGGCTCATGCCAAAGTCTGATAGATCTGTTAGACATCTTCACTAATGCGCTTACACTAATACTAATATTTTGCCATTGCTTTTCTCATGAGGAAGTGCAGCTACTTGTTTGGCAGATCTTGAAATAGAATTGCATTTTCCAAACTGGTCAAACGTCATGTTTCTTATTCCAATCAAAAATTCCCTTCCTGTTCTGTGCATATGAAAGCAAGACAGAATGACTGTAAAAACTGCTCCGTCTCACAGAATTATCTTCTGCTTTAATGACCCTTTCTTTGATAAACTATATAGGGTTTTAGATTAGAGCCAGTATGCCAAACTGGGTCCCTGACTTTATACCCAGCACAATCCCAATAAAGTCAATGGGATGGACAGAGTATAAACCAGGGAAGGATTGGGCCCCAAATCCAGAACATTACAAGAGAAAATAAAAATCTCATGGCTGGAAAAATGTACAACTGTAAAGACCCTCTTAATTTTTTTCTGATGTTTTACTGGAGATCCCTAAATAACTTTACATAGCTTTTCTGACATTGAAACATGTTAGTAACCCTGACTGTACATGCAGTTATATTTTATAGGGTTTTACAATCAAGGTTAGTAACTTGTGTTCTATGCAGCATGATATTTGTATTTTTTCTCTTTTTGGGGGGTAGGATTTGAGTAACATTTTATTACCATTGGCCTGAGGAGGTATGGGTATTGCAAAACCTCCTGGGATGAGTTTTGGTTTTGCATACCCAAATCAGGGTTTGTTTGCATCTGGATTCCATATTATCCAAACCACTAAAGTTTGGAGAGAAGGAGGTGTTAAAATAAATGGTCCTGGCTTTGTCCCATTTCTAATTTTTTTGTAATGTTGTTCTAATGAACCAAACAAAAAACCCCAATGGGTTAACATGTATACAGGCCAGCCAGTATGCACAGCTCTGCACAACAGCTGAACTGTTGCTAACGAATCAGTGGAGCCCCTAGTTTGAAATGTTTGCAAGCCTGCAAGGTGTTGAGCACTGTGGCAATAGGAACTGATGGTATTCAGCACCTTGAAAGATCAAGTTCAAAGATTATGAAGCACAGAACACAAGCAGAGAACCACGTGGGCCCTAGATAGAACACTTCAGAGAACAGGTTCTTTTGAAAGTTTGGCAAGCATCTGTTGAGATGTTCTGCCCTGAGTACAAGGCAGTATGAAAGATGGCACAAAGTCTGCAAAAGAGAATCAAGAAGGGAGCATTGGTGGAATAAGGAGAGCAACATGGGAGGGCGAATGGGGCAGGCAGACATGAAGATAAGAGATGTGCTAAGGGGAAAAGTCATGGAGATCTTTGAAAATGAGGAAAACCTTGAACTTAACATGGTAGAAGAGTGGAGCCAGCATGCGCGTTCAGGAAGGAAGACGTATTGGGCAAAGCAGTGGGAAAGGAAAAATAATCTCAGCAACTGCATTTTAGATGGTTCAGTGGACAATTCATGGTTTGTTTGTTTTTCTTCTGTATATAACAATAGGATTTCTATATACAATTTTCTCTCTTTCCTTAGCTGGACACCATTCATCTGACTGCAATTCTGCTATTCATGTTAAGTTAGCTAGTCTTTGGGCATGTGTCAAGCTTTCCTTTTCTGTATACTGTAAAAAGAAAATAAAGAGGCCCACATGCAGTAGCATGGTCTTGGAATTTATCCTTTTAGCAGTTTGTTATCTATTCCTATACTGTTGCAACCCTGTGTGAATTTCTGCCTTTCTGCCATGGTAAATATTCTTCCATTTTTCTAATAATAAAACTGCAGTGAGATGAGAGAAGTCCAAACATCTTGCAAAAATCCATATTGTCATTTGGATGAGAGCAGTTGAGTGGGCCAAACATCCTTTCTGTAGCACATTAAATTGCATGTCTTTGCATTCCGGGATTGGCCACTCATTTTCGGGACCATATTTTGTTCTTGTAAACAGCTCGGATAGTCCCTAGGAGTGCTCTTTGTAACAGAATGCTTTGATAAAGCCAAAGCTATCAGCTGCCAAGATTCCATAAGGAGCTGGAAATAGGCGCCAGATATCTTTGCTACTGTAGATGTCAATGCATTAGCAACATCATTTATCTTCCTAAAGACATACTAAGCCCCTAAAATGTATTATAAAATTAAGTGTCATTTTTTTCCACCTGCTCTAGCTGATGCCAAATGCTGATAGAAAGCTCTCCCTGGTGATATGACTGCATGCAAAATTTAAGTGCCCTACTAAGGACTGCAGCTGCCTCAGAGACATCCTTTTTTCTATCGGCTGCCTCCTTCACTTAGAATAATAAGCTTTAGATTATCTCGGGGCACTTTAGATTCCAGTGCTGCACAATCCAATTTGACATAACAACAAGAAAAAGAAAAAGCAAGAAACAAAGAAAAGAAAAAGAAAAAAAGGCAAGCCATCACTGGACTTCCATTCTGTTTCTTCAGCTAGTCAGAAGAATAAGTTCATGAAAAATGGTTAGTAAAACAGCAAGCTAGTACTAAGTGGCATATTTTAGTACTATATTCATTGTATTTGATAATTGTATTTATTTATTGTATTTATGTTATGCCAAAGTGTCTTCAGTTAAGAGGAAACAAGATTTGAGCATCTTAAATATTTCACAGAGGATGGGAATAGACATATCAAAGGAACATCGCTTTTCAAAAAGAGAATAATAAGAAGTGATACCTGTGGGTACATCCTGATAATCTCCAATTATCTGTTAGAAAGCCCAAACTACTTTCTTATCCATGTTCATTGGCCGGTTAAGTCTCTTACTGGTCCTGCTGCTGTAGAATTAACACCGCTCCTCCCCAAACAATCCCATTCTCTGCTGCCAAAATACTTATTGTTGTTATGTGTATTGTGGTAATGTCCAGTCAGGACAAGGGCCCCATTGTGCTAGATGGTCTACAACAGCTAGACATAGTCGCTGCCCTTGGAGAGCTCAGATTCTCATCTGAAACCAGAGTATGACATACAAAAGGAGCCAGACACCTGTTCGCTGTACTCAGCCACTCAGCCGTATCGATACCTTGTGGATGTATGCTGTTGTAATCCACTGGTCCTCTGTAATCCTTTTAGTTGATTCTGCTGATTCCTGTTGGGTGCTCCTTTAAAAAAAAATGTAGGAAGCATGGCCTTTTTAAAAAGAAATGGCCTCTGAATCCATAATAATAAACCAACAACAAGACCTTTGATTAGTTTGATTAGTTAAAATACAGTTGTTTGGATACAAAGATGCTTCTGGAATGTCTCTGGATTGTCAGCAAACTGTGTATGTCCTTATATCGGGGTCAGCAACCTTTCAGAAGTGGTGTGCCGAGTCTTCATTTATTCACTCTAATTTAAGGTTTCGCGTGCCAGTAATACATTTTAATGTTTTTAGAAGGTCTCTTTCTATAAGTCTATAATACAACAATAGTTTAGTTATATATGTAAAGTAAATAAGGTTTTTAAAATGTTTAAGAAGCTTTATTTAAAATTAAATTAAAATGCAGAGCCTCCCCGGACCGGTGGCCAGGACCTGGGCAGTGTGAGTGCCACTGAAAATCAGCTCGCGTGCCGCCTTCAGCACGTGTGCCATAGGTTGCCTACCCCTGCCTTATATATATCAGTAATGTCTAACTTGCTTTTTGACTGCTATGCATATGATTTGAAACTTACCGCAGTCTGTGCTGAAGAAGTATGACATGTAGATGGAATTCTATTGAGTGGTGAGGAGGAACCCACAGGCGTGCTGCATTTTAATACTACTGATAACAGGTAGGCGTTGGAGAGAGGTCTTGGAAGCTAGCCTTAGATTACTAGGCTAAAGATTTAGTTTCTGTAGAAGTTTTCTCTGAAAAACACCAACGAGCCAGAGATGGCTTTATGATCTTAATGTCAAGTATCGAAGGGGTAGCCGTGTTAGTCTGGATCTGTAAAAGCAGCAAAGAGTCCTGTGGCACCTTATAGACTAACAGACGTATTGGAGCATGAGCTTTCTTTGCTGCTGATCTTAATGTGTGGATGAGTTTCATGAATTGCCAGTAATGAACAGGAAACAATGAACATTGCAGTTCAGGTATAAAATTATGAACCAAAAAAAGAGTATGCTAACGTTTTTTAAATTTGGGGGGATTTGCAAATATTTTCGCACATAAATTGTCATGTCAAATGTCAAAATGTTCTTGAACAACAAAGCATGTGGTAATAATAATAGAAATGGAGTCAGCTCTCCATGATTATCCCAGAAAGCATTCATTAATTTGAATGGTTTTAGTTATTCCCTTCTTTAGCGTGAATTGCTAGGTCAGATCATGGATAAAGCTCATCATATGTAAAACCGTATGTGTTCCCATTAATTTAAAATTCCACTTTTTGCTTTGTTCTTATTTTTCTCCCAGGTATGTTCAGGATTTTCACTGGCTTTGGTTTTTCATGATAGTTCTCCTCTACAAATGTTGCTAGTTCTGATTTGTCTTCTACTAGTGTTGTAATTCATTTGGTCTAGTGCCATTGAACAAATTCTGACTGTATGCAGTATGAACAGAACTCCAGCTGTCTCTCCTCCAGAACTTCCCATTCGGTCATTATAGAAATCTGTCAAATCTTCCCCCAAAGTGAGGAGTACTGGATTCCAACTGTTTGCAAAATAGGAAGACCAGCCAGAAATTCGCTCCCACCCTCCGCAACCAGTAGATCCTGAAATAGTGGATGGTGTGCGATTTTATTGCTGGCACTGAGCAGCTCCTGCCATTATCCTTAATGTATTATCAGTCAGAGGTCTAAACTTCTGCAGAGGTCTTACCTTCTTGGTCTGTTTGCTCAAATATCTAATTGCTTTTGTCATTGTATGAGCTAGTCTTTGTTCAATAACCATCACTTAATAAACCAGAAACAATAGGCTTTTTTTCCCCCATTTATTTAAAAATGCAATTCTGCTTTAAAACATGCTACAGGAGGGATTAAGTCAAGTGTGGTTTCATGTAATATTGTAATTGACCTGGAACGGATTCAAAATCAGGACTCCTTTCCCAACACTTTACTTAGAGATTGGGCGACAAATTAAGATCTCATTTACAATTATCTAAAGCCAGAGTAAATCCATAGGGCTAAATGGGGTCTCATCAGTGTAATTGAGAGCTGAATTTGATCCTTTGACTCTACACTTGTACAAATCCAAATAGAATTTGGCCCAGAGAATTCTTATCTAACCATGCTGCCAAGCAATTTGACTGCACACACCAGATAATAGTCACACTGGTTCGGGTTTTGAATTGTTGGTAAAATAAATTCAAATATAAATAATACAAACTTGAATAAGGAGAATATTTAAATTGTGGGCGTCTGTTGATGTTTCATGCCTTTGTAACACAGATAAACACAGTCCCTGGGAACTGACCATTGGTTCTTCAGAAAGCATTGTCAAAAAGCGGTGCCAGGTGCAGATGGCCTTTTAAATTCTGTAGCGTACCTAGTGTCACGCACATCGCATCTCTTACACCTTTCTCTAGAGACATAGAGTGGCATCCAGCTCATTGGTGGCTGAGGAGTTGTCAACAAACCTTTCAGTTGCTAGTGTGTACTGCAGTTAGCTGTAAACAGGCGTTTAAATAAAATTGAGGGATATCAAAGTCAGCCCAAGAGGATGTTTACAATATGAATTGTAGTCATTTCCTTCTTAAGTATCAGTAGTCAATTCCTACCACGGGACATTACAATAGGTCACCAGAGATGAAGGCTTCGGGATGCCAGGTGGGTTCTAGCTTGGGATCAGACCCCAAAGGATGCTCGGGTTTTCTAATTGCTTTCAAGCTAAGGTCAATAAAGTGCTAGTAGGTCACTATAGAATGCTAGGATCTTGGGGGAACTCTGATGCTAGGGAGGACACTGAGGTCATTTGAAGACCCTGCTGAGGTTGTTTGGGAGAGGAGTTTCATTCTTAGGCCCCTGAGTGGGCTCTTCTATGCCTGCCCCAACTTGGCTCTGCATAGGTTTGCAGAAATTCTGGGACTTGAAAAATCTTCCTTCTGATTTATATTGAATCAGGGCCCAATTCAAAAAGCACCCAATGTTTATTTCTGTGAAAATACAGGAAGAGAATATGCATGCTGGTCACTTCTGCTGATCAGGTGTTTTTCTGTATATATAGAGAGAGCAGGTGAGCTGGACTGTCAACAGGACTTTAAATAATTAGTGTCTGTAGTTAATTTTTGCCATCAAGTCAAGATTTAAAAGGTATGGGTAACTCTTGTGTCCAGACTTAGCCATGAGTTCAGTGTCCTGTCCAATCATTTGGGCATTTCCATGAGTGTCTTCCTCAGTGGTGGGCAACCTGCATCCCATGGGCCACCGCTTCCCACAGTTCTCATTGGCTGGGAGCGGCGAACCACAGCCACTCGGAGCTGCGGGCATCCGTGCCTGCAGTCAGTCAGTGTAAACAAACTGTCTCGCGGCCCGCCAGCGGATTACCCTGACGGGCCACAGGTTGCCCACCACTTGTCTTGCTCCTCTACATATCCAAGATCATGGCCTTTAGGATGGTGCATTGCCATTTGAAAATGAATAACGACAGAAAAGAAACCCATATAAACAAGGTTAAGCCTCTAGGGAAAAAAGTACTGATTCTACAATTAATAATATCCATTACCTTTGCCTGGAGCTTCAAGGGGCTAATAGAAAAGTGAAATTTGTGATAATATACTATTCCTGCAGCTATGTAGTGAGTTGATCGCCCCATATGTCAGATATGCAGCAGTAAGAAACTATGATGGTTTTCTGTGGATAGTTGCACTTTCAGGATTAAGATCTACCCTTTATTTGGGACTTATTTTCTCAATCAAGATTTTTTTTTTTAAAGGAACAACCATGATATATTTAATCTCTCTAGAAGATAAAAAGCAGATGGTACTGATTAGCTAATTATTAATATTTTCTGAAGCTTATCAGCTGCATTGAGTGACTGGTGTAAGCTTTGCAAAATACTGGAGATGTGTCTTTTTCTCTTTCAATTAGTTACCAAAATTTATTAAAATCAGAAAAAAATAAACAATCAAAATCCTTTTCTGCCCAATAGAAATATATTAATTTCTTTCTTCTGAAATTTACAGTCAAAATTCATTTCTCTAGTACTGAGGTTAAAACATACACTTGATATGGAACAGTACAATGAGGCTGCAGCTAACCTAGCTGTTTTGTCTTTATTATATACTGTTCCATAAGCCAACTCAACTTTATTTGTCCCTGTGGCTATTTCACCTTTTTCCTTGTTCCTATTTGGAAAACATTATTTTTATTTTGTCCTGGTCTCTCTTCTAGCTTCTATCCTTTACTGCCTTTTTTGCAACAACAGGAGCAAATGGAGAGCAGTGATTGCTTATTTGATTGCCACACTGCAGCACTTCTGCTGAGCAGGGGACCACATGTGTGAAAATTACGATTGCAGTGCTAGTATTGTACCCTCAGTAGGCATGCTTATGGCCCACAAATAGCCACAATTTGAACTACACGTGACATGAAAATAAATATGTTGATGGTCTCTACGTGTCTGCAGTTATGCTTCATTTAAGGCATGGACTACTTTGTAGTGTACAAATACTGTAGAAAGAAAAACAATGCCTATAAATAGGGCAGTTTTCTTGGGATGAAATTCACCCCAAGCAGATGGCCTACAGAAGATCTATGCAACACTTAAGTCACATTTAAGTCCTCCAAATAGGGTATAAGTGGAACTTAACTGAGGCATAGGTCTTGTGCTGGTCAACTGCACAGGGTGAATTTCATCCCCTGGCCAATTCCTGGACCCACTGAAGTTAATGCAAAACTCCCATTGGCTTCACAGGGCCCAAAGATTGCCCCTATGTTACATGTAATGATCTTTCCATTTTTAGCAGAGTTTGATGTTTGAGCTTTATCTTTCGATTTAAAAAAACAGTTTTTATTTGTGCTTAAAATGTAGGAACAACAAATTCTTGACACTTCTGTGGAGCACAGTCTTGTTAATGTTCTTTGAAATGTGACATATGTCATTGCAGTCAAACTGGAATGGTTCCATTTCTTCTGAAATGAAGAAAACGTGTCATTGTTGGATCCAAGTAATACAAAAGAAGAGTCATATTTTAGATAGCAGCTCCACAACTGCCAAAGATGAAAGCGAAATTTTATTACTTTTGGAAATTTTATAATTACAGTTAATGATAATTTAATGAAATGACATTCTCTTCACTGCTATCACTAATGAAATGTTTGAGTAATAAAACAGATCTTGTTAAATAGAGCGAGCATCTTGAGTGGAACAACACTTGTGACAGCAGCCTTCATGCAGGAGGTTAGGCTTGGGATTCAGAATTTTGTTACAGAAGTAAGAAAGATAAAATTAATGTATGGTGAATAATTTGCACATGAAGTATTTTTAAGGGCCTTCGATTAAGCAACCAGTACTGAACTTTTGAATAAAGGGCTTGATTTTTGAGCATTGCTCATTATAAATACTAACCCTTATTTGTCATGCCTGTTTTTCTTTGCAGGCAAACCAGGGAACAGGAAACCCCGCCTGACTTCTTTTATTTCTCAGACTATGAAAGGCATAATGCTGAAATAGCAGCATTTCATTTGGACAGGTAAGTAAAACGAAATAATATTTAAAAGAAAAAATAAATGTGATGTGCATTTTATTCCAAACCCTCCTGCCTGGCAAAAATTTAGTTACTTTAAAAATAGAAAATAACATAAAAAGGGTGAGCAATCGACATGAAGAAATGAATGGAACAGAATGAAACTGGGGAATAATAATTAGAAACAAAGGTTTACTTTGGGAGGAAGATACCTGAAAAAAGTAATGGTCAAAATGAATTAGAGGCGATATTAAAGAGAAGCTTCTAATGCTACACATGACAATGTGATCTTGAGTTGCATATGGAGAGGGTCTCATGTCATGGGTGATACATGGCATTGGTATGACTGAACCTGTCCTACTTCAATTAGTTCTAGGCACATGAATATGAGATAGATATTGATAAACAGGAGAGCACTCAGAGAAGAGTAAAATAAATGATGAACAGAGAGGGGAGAAGAGATGGTGGTTTTATAGGGTTGGGGTTGGGACCAGCTGCTGAAGGCCATTGTGCACAAAGTTTAGAATTAGGGTCATAACGAGGCGCACAGTTACAATGAGGAATGGGGCCCATTGGTTGGTCTAGGACAGGATTAGGGCTGGACCCTGATGGAGCCATCTGTGTGTCCAGGATAGCCTTTGGAATGGAGCTCATTTAGCCTCCAGAGCAGAGATTATGGGTGGGTTTTACTGGTAATCTAGGATTACAGTTAGAGACCGTGGAATTTTCTGGATTAGGATTAGGGTTGCAGTTTCTTACACATCCTGGGTTAGGGGCAGAGTTGGTGGCCATAAAATGTTCTTGCCTAGGGGGTAGGGTGAAAGTCTCTTGGACAATGCATAGTAGAGTTAGGGTAGTGACCTGTAGGGAATCCTGGGAAAGGGTTTCAGTTGGATCCCATGAGACTCACCAGGCTAGAGTTAAAGTTCAGATATGAGTGACAATTGGAGCTAGGATGATGGTTTGAGACCATTTGGATACCATAGTTTACACTAGGATTGAGACCGGGGGACTGTTCTGGGCTAGAGTTGGGGTTGGAGCCCATCTGACATCTCAGATTAGGGTAATGATTGGAGCCAGTTGGGCTTCCAGATCAAGGTTTGGGGTTGGAACCTCTTGGACTTCCAGGCCTCAGATAAAGGTTGGGGCCCATAAAATTTCCACATACAGGGTTGGGTTTGTGCCAATAGGGATTCTAGAGTTATGGCTAGGGTTAGGAGCCATAGGACTGCCCACCCTAGGGTCAGTGTCAGGGCCTGTAGGGCTTCCTGGCCTGAGGTTTGAGTCAGGGCTGGTAGAGTGTTGGGTTTGGGGCTGGTAGAGCTATCCATCCTAGGGTTAGGATTGCAATATATAGGGCTTCCTGGGCTAAGATTATGGTAGTGGATGGTAGGGATTAGGGACAGGTTGAGGGCCATAAGGCTTCCAGGCATAAGGTTAGGGTTGGGGGCAGTAAGGCTTCTCCAACTAGGTACAGGATTGGGACTCATAGGGCTCCCAGACCTTGGATCTGGTGGGCTACCCAGCCTAGGGTAGGATTGGGGCTGATACAGCTCCCTGACCTAGTGTAAGGGTTGAGTCTCATTTCACTTCTCAATCTAGGGTTTGCATTGGGTCCCCAGGGCTTCCCAGTCTAGAATTATGGTTGGGGTCCCTAGAACTCCCTGCCCTAAGGATAGGGTTGAGATCCATAGGGCACCCTAGTCTAAGGTTAGGTTTGGGGCCCCGAGGCATATGTCTACACTGCATCTGGAAGCAAGCCTCCTAGCCCAGTAGACAAATTTGCATTAGTGGTGTTCACACTAACAAACTAAAAGTAGCAGTGAGGATGTTGCATCCCAGTGGAGGCTTGAGCTGGCCACCCAAGCTCAAGCCCATCCTACACCCTGGATCTGAGCTTGGGTGGCTAGCCTGAGCCTCCACCAGTGTCGCAATGTCCCTGTAACTATTTTTAATGCACTAGCAAGAGCCCTGCTAGCACAGGTCTGTCTACCAGGTCAGGAAGCTTGCGCCAAGCTGCAATGTAGACATACCGTAAGACTAGTTAACCTAGGGTTAGGGTTGGTGCCCATAGGACTCTTCTTTTAGGGATCCCCAGCCTAGTGTAAAACATGGGGTCTGTAGAGCTCCCCAGTTTAGAGTTAGGGCCTGTAGGGCTTTCCAGGTTAGGGTTGAGGCCCACCATGCTTTCCTTTCTTGGGTTAGGATTGATGCCCCTGGGACTCTCTATTTAGGATTAGATTTGGGGCCCTTAGGAATACCAGCCTGCTGTAAGAGTTGGAGCCTGTGTAGCGTTAGGGCTGGGGCCTATAGGCCTCCTTGGCTTAGGGTTAGGTTTGGGGCCCTTAGGGCTACCCAGACAAGGGTTAGGGTTGGGGCCTTTTGGGCCTCTCTGGATATCCTGGAATGAGGGTAATAGGTTACCAATGGAAGACATTGGAACCCCATGTCTTGAGTCACTCAAAACAGGAGTGAAAAAGCAATGGATAACATTCTTTAGGGAACAATCCTGCATTGGTGAGCAGTTGGACTGGACTAGCAAACTGGTCTCTTGTATCTTAGATTTCTAGGATTTTACATTGTTTAATTTTTTCATGAAACATTGTATGCCCATACTTTTAATCATATAGTGATTCTGCTTGGATCACTTGATGATTACCAGTTCTGTTCATTCCCTCTGAAGCACCTGGCATTGGCCACTGTCAGAAAACAGAATACTGGGCTAGATGGACCTTTGGTCTGACCCAGTATGGCCGTTCTTATGCTTTATACAATAAGGCTAAATCGGGACTCGTAACAAAGTACGTTTAACATTACATCTTGAGCATGTATACTATGCACCATGGATGATCTGATTTAAACTTGATGGGGCTCTTTGAAATATGAAGGCCACAGAAAAATGTAGGTGGTGCCTTCTGGGTATAATGTACCTCTTTAGTTTGCATCACAATTACGTTTTTAGATGCAGGAATTATCAGAGGTTTTGTTGTTGTTGTTGTTGCTGTTGTTTAAAGAATCTTAAAAGTAAACTGCCCCTTTTATTTCACTTCCAGGATCCTAGATTTTCGTCGTGTTCCACCTGTTGCAGGTAGATTGGTTAATATGACCAGAGAAATTAGGGATGTTACTCGTGACAAGAAACTGTGGAGGACATTTTTCATTTCACCAGGTAGTTTTATGCATTACATTGCCCTCTTCCTATGTCACAAGGGAGACACCTATTGTTTAATTGTAATATGAGGTCTCTTTTTATATACCTTTAAATAAAAACAAATATGGTTTGTCGGGGAGCTGTTGGATCAGGTCAAGCTCTATTGACAGCAAACAATTTATTGTATTGAACTGAGTCCCTTTTTTCAGTGTTGTTGTAGCCGAGCTGACCCCAGGATATGAAAGACACAAGGTGGGTGAGGTAATATCTGTTATAGGACCAACTTCTGTTGGTGGAAGGTACAACCTTGCAAGCTATACAGAGCTCTTCTTCAGGTCTCTGCTTCCTTCCCCAGAAAGCTTGTACCTTCCGCCAAGAGAAGTTGGTCCAGTAAAGGACATGACCTCACCCACATTGTCCCTTTTGCCATTCACAAATAATCAAATGAGTTTTATTTGTGTGTATTTGTTTGTTAATGCAAATTATTCAAGAAGTGTTTTATGTAAAGCATTTTCATCAGATACTTGCAGTTTATTCAAAACAACTATCACTTAGCACATTTATTATTTATGCTTGGCTATTGGTTGCTATATGATTGATCACCACTATAGGTTACTTGCTATTGTTTCTGCTCCCTGATTGGATGGCTGAAACTTTTATATATGGGAAGGGAACTGAATATATCATCTCGGTCCCAAACATTCTCATGGACACATTCTTACATTGGTATCAATAACAAGGCAGTGTGACACTTGACCAAATATGTACAAAGGACACTCCTTCCAGGTGAAATTCAGCTATGTTCCAAAGGCTACCACAGGGCCTATGTAGCATGTAAGTCCCATTTATATCCTCAGAATAGGGTTTAATTGTGACCTAACTGGTGCATAGCCCTTGTTCTGGCCGTCTGAACCAGGGAGAGTATTAACCTCCATAAACATTCTTGTAAATAATAAAATTGCACATTGAGGATAGCCAATAAAAGGGGTTGTGAATATCATTGCAGTGAACCTGTGCAGGGGCGGCTCCAGGCACCAGCGCAGCAAGCACGTGCCTGGGGCGGCAAGCCAGGGGGGGGCGGCGTGCCTGTCATCGTGAGGGCGGCAGTGAGGCAGCCTACAGTGGCATGCCTGCGGGAGGTCCACCGGTCCCGCGGCTTCGGCGGCAATTTGGCGGCAGGTACGGCAAAGGCGCGGGACCGGCAGATCACCCGCAGAAATGCGGCCGAATCCGTGTGAGCAGCGTGACTGCCGTGCTTGGGGTGGCAAAAAACATAGAGCTGCCCCTGAACCGGTGGGTGTTATTCACAGTATGATCCTGAATGCTTTCTTCGGTATTTGCCCAGCTCTAGTAGCCTCATAAAATGCAACATTTGAATTTTCAAAGGCTCATTCTTAAGAGTTTAATACTCCACACACCCCATAGGGCTACTCTCTATGCAAACACAGAGTAAAAACCATGTGCTTAATTCCCCTTGACTTTACTATTAAGTGATGTTACAAGATGTGCCGTGTGCTTAAGTGTTTTCCTGAATTGGGTCTATGTGACTTGCCTAAGGTCATTCAGGAAATCTCTGACAGAGCTGAGAATTGACCCCAGGTTTCTTGAGTCCTAGTCCCAAGTCTTAATCACTCAATTTCCATGAACATCATTGTTACATGCCTGCATCAGATGAAAACCATAACCCTCCATTTTGGGTTTTCATTACAAAAATAGCTATTTATTGTGTGTGTCACACTTCTGCACATAAAATCACCTATAGAGTCATCTGTGATGTTTACATTTTGAGATCATGATATATTTTCAGCATTGTTGTATGCACATTTTTAACATGCTGTTATTTATAGCAGTATCTTCACTTGGCAAATTGTATAACTGCAAAAAGTTAAATCTGCCCTCACGTTTTGAGTGTCCATTTTTACATATACAACTAATTGACCATGCTCACAAACCAAGGTATGCAGCCAATTTGAGTACACACATAGGAATGCGGGTACTCCAGTCAAGCCCTTGAGGGAGTAATGTGAAGTTTCATGCACAAAATAAGTGCACAATCACTGCAATCAATTATGGATACAAATACTGTGGGCAAAATTTAGAGATAAGACTTAGGCTGAAAATCTGGTGGATAATGTTAAGTTAATGTAGTTTGTTTTGCTCACTTGAAATGTTAACCACTGTATTCCCGTGCTTGTCAGCAAGATTTGAAAGTGTATGGTCCTTTGTTTTTTGGATTTTCCAATTTAGATTTCAAGGTTTTAAGGGAAACCTACCTTGTGTGATTTCTGAAAGTAGAATCATAAAACAATGCTAAAATATCTGAGCAGTTTAAAGCAACTGAAGCAACAAAATTCAGAGATAAGACTGCGAGTTAAGATAAAGTTCTTTATCTCATCATGATACAATTTTAGACATTCAAAGGAAGGTCCAAGCATAATCCTTTATCCACCTCTATTTATGTGATTCAGATACATCCAATTAAAATATTTGATTAACTGTGACTCAGGCTTTGCTGGAGAATAAAATGCTTAACCTGTGTGTTTTTGCTTTATAGATTTTCTAAATCAATATACCTTCCTTATAGCATGTTAGTGAATTGCAAAGCCATTCTCTGCAAATCCGTAGTTTAATTAGCCAGACTCACATTACTGTAAGAACAGCCTGCATCTTGTATCTCATACTTGTCCTTAAAAGGCATTAATTAATTAATGTGGGGTCCAGAAGTAATAAAGGTCCTAAATTAAGCACTGTTTGACAAATCCAGGGACTTAACACCCAGCCCAAATAGCCCATTTGAAAGGCTCCCACTGATTTCAGTGCTAGCTTCACAAATGGGAATCCTCAGATATCAACCGGGGCTACCTCAGTAGCTGAAGGAGTCTCGATAGCTCTGATAGACCCCTGCTGCAGGATTCTTGATGTGGTGAAACATCTGACCATATCAAAGCCAGCCCTCAGCTTCCCCAATTAGAAATTCCCCTATTCTCAGGGGGTACCTCTACAGAAGCGTAGGTGGGGGCTTGATTTGCCTCTAGAAGATTCTCCTCTGCCGTATTTTGTGCTAAACTGGCTAGATTCAGTACATACAATATGAACATAATAAGAAACCACAGAATACTTCACATCTCTGTGTCACTGTGAACTCTCAAGATCTCCATGGGATTCCCCCCGTAGCTGAATGTTAGAGAGAGTACGTTGTCTCTGCAGCTCTATCCCAGAGCATGGGGAGAGGTAAGGGCTGTGGAGACATATATTGTCTCCTCCATAAACATAACTCCCCACACGCACCCCTTAAAGTCACTGCAGCAGTAAGTGGCATTAATTTTGCACAGAGCCCCCACGAGACTAGGAAACTATCCCTTACTGGGGAATCCCTGGCTGCATGGATCCAATGGACCCACACTTCCAGCATGCTGGAAGTAGGGGTGTGGAGAGAGTCACATGAAGAGGCACAGACCCTCAAATGGCTTTGTGCATCTAATGATCACTCCAGGAGGTGTTAGGGCCAAATCCTCAGCTTGTTCTATGATGTGTGGAGTGTGCAAACCTCATCCCGGCAATGGAACAAGTTGGGGAAAGACCCTCACAGAGTTTCCATGCCCGAGGCCACCTCCTACTGTTGTCCCTTGGGACAGAGCTATCTGTCATAGGAGGCTATGCCAATAACTGGCAGGCAGCTCTTGTTTGGAACTACACATCAGGGAAGCATTCATTCTTACGCTGAGAAATGTAAAACCCTGAAATCAGACAACAATAGGGTCAGTCAATACGTTATACTGCTTTCCAAGAGAAAGCACACTGCAGAAAAAGTGCATTTGCAGGCGGTTTGGACTAAACATGAGACATGGAAATAGACGAGTAATCATTTAAATTAATTTTACATCCTTTGCAGCAGGGGAGGCTATGGAAACTCTAGTACTCTTACAAATAAATAGTAACTTACTAGCAAAAAGAAAGAAGGTGGGTGAGGTAATATCTTTGATTGGACCCGCTTCTGTTGGTGAGAGAGACAAGCTTTCGAGCTTATGCACAGGTCTTCTTAAGGTAGCAAAAAGAGACATATTAATGTCAGCCATCGTTTTAGGAATAATTGAGGCAGCAGTTTAAAGAAATCCATGTTACACAGCTGGTAAGCACTAGCGCTTTCATTCAGGGGGGAGGGATAGCTCAGTGGTTTGAGCATTGGCCTGCTAAACCCAGGGTTGTGAGTTCAATCCTTGAGGGGGCCACTTGGGGATCTGGGGCAAAATCAGTACTTGGTCCTGCTAGTGAAGGCAGGGGGCTGGACTCGATGACCTTTCAAGGTCGCTTCCAGTTCTAGGAGATGGGATATCTCCATTAATTATTATTATAGAGTAACCAATTCCAGGGGATTGTGGATGGGGTTTTTCCCCCCAGCAAACAATAGCAAATCTGGGTCTGTTATTATTCTGAGCAGGTAGATTAAAGATCTTTTCATGTGCTGCTGTAGTAAGCATTCAGGATTATATCCTCTTTCTAGACTTGTGATTGCAAAGAGATTGCTAAATGCACAGTATTAAAAGTAACACTACTTTCAGTGAAATAAAGGTACTGCCAAGTCATTTGATTGTAAAGCATCTTGAAATGTTTCTTTTCTACCTGAGCAGAATTATTGTTCCGGTAACATTATGAAAGCCACAAGATGGATGGATAGATGCACAGACACATTTTGAATTTTAATTGTAATAATCAGGCTGAGCCTTAATATGCCTATTTTTCGATCACTTGATTATGATTACAAGGCAGTTTGTCAAAACCCACAAATCTTGTCAATTCATATTCAAATGCCTTAAGTATAGCACAAATGTACTGCAGTATCGCTTTGGGCCCCTCAAAATGTTGCTGCTCATGTTCTTTATTTAATGAAATGGAAGTTTACACATTGATACATGACACAGCAGAAATGTTTCACTGCATCCACCCATCTGAAGCATCCCCTCCCTTTCCGGGGTGCCAATGCTGATGCACCCCACCACCCTTTGCACTAGAAGAGTGCAAGCAGCTTGCACCAGAGTTGCATCCTTTGCAGATGTATTGTGCTCCCCCTGTGGCTGCATCCCCACACAATATATTAAAAAAACCCAATACTGCCCTGGGTCCTCACAGGGGGCTCCTGTTAATGTCCTATATAGATCTGTCGCATCTTATGCACATTTAACATGCGCGATTTCAGCTTTACGTGGTTGTCAAAAAAAAAAAAGAGAGAGAGAGAGAAAAATAACAATTTTAATACTGTACTTGTAGTGCGGACGATTCCGCCCGCCATTCAGCTCAATGTAATTTTGACTATATGCGGTTTTCGCTTTACGCGCTAACCGCGGAACGGAACCCCCGCGTAAGATGAGACTCGCCTGTATAATCATAGGAAGGTGGGATTTGTCCATAAATGTGTCATGTGGGAATGCAGATGATCTACTTTAATCGAAAGGGGACTTTTAAAAAAAACCTATTTGAATTTATCTTAACGGGGCTTGTGGATTATTACCAATATTCGGCATCCGTGTTTTTGAATATTTTTTTTTAAGAAATCCTTTTGAAGAATGCTATTCAGAGAGATATACCCCCATAATAATACAACCCAACCTCGCCTCAGTCCCTGCATGCAAGAAGCGGTAGAAATATTTTTAATGGCAAAACGCCCATTCATAAGATATTTGCACAACGCATTTCTCTCATTTCAACGATGCTAAAATGTGAGCTACAGTGCCAGAATCCTGCAGTCCCCTGCGCAAGCCTTTTGAAGCCAATGGAACTATGGGCCACAAGTCAGGGCCAACAGAGAATGCAATTGGTGGCAGTAAAGGCCTTGTTATTGACTGTAACTTATCACCAAGAAATACTCTTGTGGGTTTGCTTCAGATTTGTTGTCCTAACAACAGGACATATCCTGCCATCCTTCAATGCGTGGGACGACCATTGAAGTCAATGGGAGTTCTGTGTAAAAATCAATAGCTGGATATGCCCCAATAAGAACAATGATTGATTGGAAAGCACAGTGCAGCCAGCACGTCTCGTGTTAGCTCTGTCATCCCATGCAGCGGTTGATGTGATTGTGGTGATATGCCAGAAACTTTGCTGTGGATTTATTTAGATACTACTACGTGATGAATGCCAAATTATTATTCCCGGTTGCTTGCACTAACAATATGGAAAGCTGCTGACTGCATTCTGTTGATTCCAAGTCATACTCTCATTCATCCTGCAGTACAAAGTGTGGTATTTGATGTCATTCCTTTCTAAGAAAGGCAAATATGACAGCAGACGAATGTCATTGTTGTGTCTTTTGCTCTTTACAAAACAGTTATGGTTCAGGATAGCGGATGATAAGTTTCCTCCCTCCAGGTGTAAGCAGATTCATGTAGACTTTAAAGAGAAAGTATCTCAAACTATCAAGACAAATATCAGTGGATTATCCACATCAGCAAATGAACAGGCAACGCTGGCACTCGACTAAATTAAAACATGGGGGCTAGATGGCAATCTTACAATCTGCCCCAAGTATGGGGCAACGCACAGTTGTGCTGACCCAGGAGCAGACACAGAAGTGGTGCTAGGCCATTGGGGTGCCTAAGCAGGAATCTTTCTGGGGGGCCCTTGCCCCTCCCCCTAAAACACTAATTGTATTATTTCCTCAAACCAATAAATATACCAACACAACACATACGAATACATTTGTTAAAAAGTCCACATTAAATAAGATGAAGGGTTTTTGGGGGGTAATACTACAGCAGGGCCCACTTAATCTGCTTGGGGCCCTGAGCAATTGCGTAGTCTGCTTATGCCTAGCACCACCCCTGAGAGCGCAGACCCAATTCTGACTTCCCGTGGAGGAAGTAAGCTGTGCCAAGGGTCTGCCCATTCCCTGCTCCTGCCCTCCGCACTCCATGCCCACCAGTACAGGATGGGGAGTAGTAGCTAGAGGGTGGCTGTTCTTCCCACTGCACTGCCCCCTTCAATATGGGTAGGAAGCATGGGGGAAGGCAGGGGGTCTCTTTGTGTCCCCTCACTCCCCTATTTTATCCTACAGCAAGGATCACAATCTGATCCTGTGTGTGATTTTGTGCAAATCTTCTTTTGTGTTTAGCCTGGTGTCTATTGCAATAGTTTGTCTAGATTAATTTCTTTCAAAGGCATAATCTCAAATGTTTTTCCTCAGGAGTTATTAGCTAATAGTACCACTGCCTAGTACAATGCGATAATCCAGTTTCCTAGTTCACTGCAGCTTACCGTAGCATTTAGCCAATGTTCAGCCCACATCCCCCTTTCATTATGGATTATGAAAAATATTCAGATGGACGCATGAAACCCTCCTGATTTAACAGTCGTGATCAAAGGCAAAGCTAAAAAGCTTCAGTGCATGTGTAGCCTTGTGGAAAACTGTAGCCAGACTAGCACTAAAGCGGCAGTTTGGAGGAGAGCCGTAAGAGAGGAAATAAACCCCCGTACACATTTTAGACTGTGGCTCCTGGTGTTGTGGCCTATAGTAGTTTACTTTTAAGCTAAATTGTAGAATAGATAGATAGATAGATTACATAGATAGATCTGTATTACTATGCAATGTGAAAGATATTTTCCAAAGGTGCCAGTGTATAGATATGAATTACAGGACTGTTTCAAGTTATTTAAAGGATAAATTGAGTGTTATTCCTGTTTGAAATCTATTAATCATATCCTTTGTTGAACATGCAGCAAGACTGAAGGCTAAGGTGATTATAGGAAATAATCAACCCAAGGGGTTTATCAGCCAAGGATGTGGTTATTTCTGAGTTACGGGAAATCTCCTGAAGTTATTATTTTTATCCTGAAATTGTTAAGGCAATGCTCACATTTTAAATGAAAGGAAAAACTATTTTTTAAAAGGAAGGGTGCTCAAATTGCCATAAGATATTTATTATTATTATTTCAAGTTCAAAAATATCTTTTTGGCTCTTCTTTCCCCCCTATTATCATTTCTCCTCTTCATTTTTTTTCTTTTACTGTTTTTTTTGTCTCTCTCTCTCTCTCTTTCTACTGGTCAAAAAGGCTCTTGCCCTCAGGGTAAACATAATATATATTTGTTTACATTGTGTTTCGGAACCAAATCAGAAGGGACTTAGCCAATGTAAGTAAACATTGAGGACACGATATATGACAATTAGGGAATTGTTCATGTACCCTCATTGACTAATAATGGATGCCAGCCTATCAGAGTACAGGGATTTGCATGATATGTGGCCACTGAGTAATAACCATAGGGTTAATGCACAAATCAGATGCCCACAACCAAAATGCTTGGAAATGAATAACTAGGAAAAACTGTTAAGTAATAATCCATCAACCCTGCACTCTGATTGTTTGAGACAATTTCATGGTAATCAGTCTGTCCTCTAAATAATAGACCTGAGCAATTCCAATCAGTAAAGGAATCATCACAAGCTTACTGCACTTTCATAGTCTCCTGAATTTAAAAGTATGTTCAGCCTTACTTTACAAAAGGACACATCAGCATTATTGTAGCTTCTTCATCTGTCTGAGGGAGTGTCCTCTTTAAACATGCAATGTGGTCCTTGACAGTACAGTGCTAGCATTCTTCCTCCCTACCTTTTCTCCTCATTGCATTACCTACCTTATGTCCACACACTATTCTGTTTCCACTTTGGATGCTTTCTTTTGCTATGGGGTTAGATCATGCCATTAGCACAGAGCTCCAACGAAATGGTTATACAGAGCTGCACCACCGCAGAGAAAGCTCCAGGAGGCATTTGGCCTCAGAGACCTTGAACTGTCCTACGGCATTAGGGGGAAAGTAACTAGCCACACTTCTTTACAGTGTAGCACGGAGCTGCCTGCAGGGCCGGCTCTAGGCACCAGCAAAACAAGCTGGTGCTTGGGGCGGCACATTTTTAGGGGCGGCATGGCCGGCGCCAGAATGCCGCCCCTAAAAATGTGCCCCGGCCGCCCTAGCTCACCTCCGCTGCTGCTGCCTGGGAGGGAGGGGGAGATCCCGAGCGGCCGCGGCGCGCGAAACAGCTGTTTTGCGCGCCGCTGCTCCCCCTCCCTCCCAGTCTTGAGAGCCTGGGAGGGAGGGGGAGAAGTGGCGCCCACGCCGCGGCCACTCGGAGTCTCCCCCTCCCTCCCAGGCTCTCAAACCTGGGAGGGAGGGGGAGATCCCGAGCGGCCGTTTCGCGCGCCGCTGCTCCCCCTCCCTCCCAGTCTTGAGAGCCTGGGAGGGAGGGGGAGAAGCGGCGCCCGCGCCGCAGCCACTCGGAGTCTCCCCCTCCCTCCCAGGCTCTCAAACCTGGGAGGGAGGGGGAGATCCCGAGCGGCCGCGGCGCGGGCGCCGCTTCTCCCCCTCCCTCCCAGGCTTGAGAGCCTGGGGGGAGGAGGCAGGGCTGGGGATTTGGGGAAGGGGCGGAGTTGAGGCGGGGCCGGGGGTGGTGTAATTAAAAAACGGGGGGGCGGCCAAAATAGTTTTTGCTTTGGGCGGCAAAAATCCTAGAGCCGGCCCTGGCTGCCTGTGCCGACAGCAGGTTCTGCAGGCCAGCCTGTGAAGGGATGTGTGTGTGTTTGAGCCCTGGCTTCACCCATCCCTGCCCCATTTTCAGTGAGTTGCTCCCTAGGAAGAGCAACTCTGCAACCAGCACTCAAGCCCAGCGGTGCTACGCTGCGTGGCCTTGCGGTGAGCTGTACTAAGAGTGGAGCTTCTTACTCCTTATCTCTGTGGCACAGTAGCGTAAGGAGAGGACACGATCTTGCACAACTTATATTTTACACATTTGTGCAAAGCAAATTTTTAAAGTCCTGTAGTAAAACAGCAATGATAGGAACATCACTCTGCTTTTCTTGCTAATAATCTGGGTTTCTTTCGTGGGGTAAAGTACTCATCCTTCAGCCTTCTAGTGTATTCCCTTGGGAAGTGGATTACGGCACTCCTAGTACAACTCAAATATATGATGGTAGTTATGAGATTTTAAAGTACTAGACCCTGTAAAATATGATAAGTTGCTGTTGAGGCATTCTGTTTGTTGGCTAATGGAATAATGCAGCATGCAGAGAGGAAATTTAAGATATCTATTCCCAAAGCTAGTTCTATGATTCCCTGGAAAATTGGGTATGTATCACAAACAATTCTCCCTTGTAAAAATGAAAACATCTTATACCAAAAAATGCTGTCAGTGTTCAAAGAAATGAGACAGAATTTTAAAAAGTGACTATTGATTTTGAATACCTTAATTTCTAGGTTCCCAACTTGAGACATATCAAAGGGACCTGATTTCCAGAAAGTGCTGAGCAAACTCTTAGCAATATTGGTTATTATCTAATGTTCAGGTACTGTATTTGAGGGAACTATGTTAAATCTAGAGCTTACCGTCAGTGTCTGTAGGGACTAATATTGCTCAAAAGGCATATTGAAGTTGGAAAAGTGTAGAGGAAACTATTTTTTATTTTACATAAATTGGAAATATTCACAGAGGGCCTGATCCAGGCCCCGCTCCAAACCACTGAAATCAATAGCAACCTTTCCATTGACTTCAGTGGACACTGGATCAGGCCCCTACAGCTCATTGAAGGCAATGGAAAGACTACCACAGCCATCAGTAGGCTTTGAGTCAGGATCGTATATTTGTTCATGGTTGTTTGTGTATTTCTATGTGTTTTACCTACTCTAAAACACTAATAAAAGAGAAAGTTTTCAGATGTTTCCCTTCCTTTGTCAGCAAACAACATCTGTTTCTATGGCGAGTGCTCATACTACTGCTCAACCGAGCATGCTCTTTGTGGAAAACCAGATCAGATCGAAGGTTCTCTCGCTGCTTTCCTACCTGACCTGTCTTTAGCTAAAAGGAAAACCTGGAGAAATCCATGGCGGCGCTCCTACCATAAACGCAAGAAAGCAGAGTGAGTAGTGGAGACCAAAGGGATTTCCAGCAGCAGAGCTAATGTATTGCTGGGTAGGATATAAGCAGTGGTTAATTAAAAAATAAACACAAATTCTGCAGAGGTCTAATCCAAAACTCATTGAAGTCAGTGGGAGCCTTTTCATTGCCTTCAGTGGGCATTAAATCAGGCCCCTACACAATGATGTACTTGGGGGGGGAAAAATATTTAGAATCTGCAAGAAACACCTGATCCTTGAATGGGCTTCAGTGGGACTATGCCCATGTCTAAAGACAAGCACTTGCATAAGTCTTTTCAGGATCAAGGCCTGTATCTGTGTCCAGTAGTGAACCAGTCAGTCCTAAACAAGTGTTGAGTAGTTTAGATATCTGACTTTGTAATTACTTAGAAGGCACACCTGATCTCCTAATTTTTGGGTCTGGGAACCAGATATTTTCCTTAAACTCATGATTCTTCTAGGAATTCTAGAAAATTTACCTTAATTCATCAGGCACAATCTTTATCAGAATTTTTATTGCTTAAAATAGCCTGTAGAGTTGGTTGTACATGTGCTAATTCTAACCCACTGCAGTACAACTAAATCTTTGAAAGGTTTTGTTATACCGAGTAACTTTTAGATTAGATATAAACAATCAACAATATCTCTTTTCCAGATGGGAAGTTGATCCGGATTATTGTGAAGAAGTTAAACAAACACCACCCTATGACAGTGGGACCAGAATTTTGGATATAATGGATATGACAATTTTTGATTTTCTAATGGGTATGTTTCAGATCTTTTAAAATTAAATGCAGTGTTTAATTATAGTAAGAACCAGTTCTCCATACAGTGTTTTGTATAGTTCAGCAATTTTCTGATGCACACCTAGAATTGCATATACTTGTATGTGCAATTTGGGTAATTGTGAAATATTGCACATTTATTTAGACATATTTGCATCAGTGCAGATTAAAAGAACAAAGATTTATAGAACTATATTGTAAATAAGCACAATGATTAATGTCCTTTTTGACAGTCACATGAAATGTTCTTCATGGAAATTCAGAGCCTCTACAACACAGTTTACAGTGAATGTCATTCTGTTGTAATGGATGCTTTCTACATGTACATGTCCAGGCTGTACATTATTGGTAGATCTCTGTACACCTGTGTGCTAGTGCATAAGGTGTGGTAGATAAACAGAGGACTATTGATTCTCAATCAGGAAAGATGGAGAACACACCACAAACAGTATTTTTTTTATGTGCAACCCATTCAGTAATAAAATACTTACAAACACTAGACAAGAGTAACATATCCTAGGCCTGCTGTAATGTACTGAACATGGGGCTACAGCTTGAGACCACTTGGAAACTGAAGCCAGTACAGATTGCAGCTGCCCACTGAGAGCAAGATGTTAGAAAACATGCCAAGTAACATGTCTAACTAAGAACATAAGAACAGCCATACTGGGTCAGACCAAAGGTCCATCTAGCCCAGTATCTTGTCTTCTGACAGTGGCCAATGCCAGGTGTCCCAGATGAAATGAACAGAAAAGGTAATCATCAAGTGATCCATTCCCTGTTGCCCATTCCCAGCTTCTGGCAAACAGAGGCTAGGGACACCATCCCTGCCCATCCTGGCTAATAGCCATTGATGGACCTATCCTCCATGAACTTATCTAGTACTTTTTTGAACCCTGTTATAGTCTTGGCCTTCACAACATCCTCTGGTTGTGCGTTGTTTAAAAAAAAATACTTCCTTTTGTTTGTTTTAACCTGCTGCCTATTTAATTTCAGCCCTAATTCTTGTGTTATCAGAAGGAGTAAATAACACTTTCTTATTTACTTTCTCCACACCAGTCATGATTTTATAGACTTCTATTATATCCTCCCTTAGTCGTCTCTTTTCCAAGCTGAAAAGTCCCAGACTTATTAATCGCTCCTCATATGGCAGCCGTTCCATACCCCTAACTATTTTGTTTCCCTTTTCTGAACCTTTTCCAATTCCAATATATCTTTTTTCAGATGGGGCGACCATATCTGCACGCAGTATTCAAGCTATGGGTGTACCATGGATTTCACTGAGTGCTCCTTTAGCATCTCGATGGTCCAGTGGCCCCACTGGTTGTTTAGAAGGCTTCCTGCTTCTGATGTACATAAAACATTTCTTGCTATTACTTTTTGAGTCTTTGGCTAACTGTTCTTCAAATTCTTTTTTGGCCTTCCTAATTATATTTTTACACTTCATTTGCCGGAGTTTATGCTCTTTTCTATTTTTCTCATTGGGATTTAACTTCCACTTTTTAAAGGATGCCTTTTTGTCTCTCACTGCTTCTTTTACTTTGTTGTTTAGCAACAGTGGCACTTTTTTGGTTTTCTTACTGTTTTTTTATTTGGGGTGTACATTTAAGTTGAGCCTCTATTATGGTGTCTTTCAAAAGTTTCCATGCAGCTTGCCAGGATTTCACTTTTGGCGCTGTACCTTTTAATTTTGGTTTAACTAATCTCCTCATTTTTGTGTAGTTCCCCTTTCTGAAATTAAATGTGACAGTGTTGGGCTGCTGTGGTGTTTTCCCCACCACAGGGATGTTAAATTTAATTATATTATGGTCACTATTACCAAGTCGTCCAGCTAAATTCACCTCTTGGACCAGATCCTGTGCTGTACTTAGGGCTAAATCAAGAATTGCCTCTCCTCTTGTGGGTTCCAGGACCAGCTGCTCCAAGAAACAGTCATTTAAGGTGTCAAGAAGCTTTATCTCTGCATCCCGCCCTGAGGTGATATGTACCCAGTCAATATGGGGAGAGTTGAAATCCCCCATTATTATTGAGTTTTTTATTTTTATAGCTTCTCTAATCTCCCTGAGCATTTCACAGTCACTATCACCATCCTGGGCAGGTGGTCTGTAATATAGCCCTTCTGCTATATTCTTATTATTCAAGCATGGAATTACTATCCATAGAGATTCTATAGTACGGTTTGGTTCATTTAAGATTTTTACTTCGTTTGATTTTATGCTTTCTTTCACGTATAGTGCCACTCCCCCACCAGCACGACCTGTTCTGTCCTTCTGATATATTTTGTATCCTGGTATTACTGTGTCCCACTGATTATCCTCATTCCACCAAGTTTCTGTGCTGCCTATTATATCAATATCCTCATTTAATATGAGGCACTCTAGTTCACCTATATTATTATTTAGACTTCTAGCATTGGTATATAAGCACTTCAAAAACTTGTCACTTTTTAGCTGTCTGCCGTTACAGAATGGGACTCTTTTTCATTTGACTGTTTCTCATCAGATCCTTCCTGTATTTTATCATCTTCCATCCTCTCCTCTTTACTAGGACATAGAGAATCTCCATTAATAGATCCTCCCCTAAGGGATGCCTCTGTCCGAACCATGTGCCTCTGCACCTGTCAGCTTTCCCCCAGCCCTTAGTTTAAAAACTGCTCTATGACCTTTTAAATTTTAAGTGCCAGCAATCAGGTTCCATTTTGGTTTAGGTGGAGCCCATCCTTCCTGTATAGGTTCTCCCTTTCCCAAAAGTTTCCCCAGTTCTTAATAAATCTAAACCCCTCCTTCCTACACCATTGTCTCATCCATGCATTGAGACCCTGCAGTTCTATCTGTCTAACTGGCCCTGCGTGAGGAACTGGAAGCATTTCAGAGAATGCTACCATGGAGGTCCTGGACTTCAATCTCTTATCTAGCAGCCTAAATTTGGATAGCATGACATTAAATATTATTTCACCCTTAGTGTAGATAAGAACACTGGGTTTAGCTGGTCATGGTTAATCCTGGACACTAAGTCGTGTTTAACATCAGGTTAGTTAAGTCATGTTAGTTAATGCCTTTTCTAATGGGATACATTTTGTCCAGTGTAAACACAGGCTCCTTGAGTAGAGCTTCACACCAAGAGAATACAATATTGGTGCTTTGTGAGCTCACTGGCTGCCTGGGAGGTGGAGCGTCAGTGTTGATTTTAACTGTAAAAGGTCTTACTGGTTTAGGACTTGGTTACTTCAGAGATTGTCTCCCTGTGAAGTTGAGGTCAGCTGAGGTGAAATGTATCATCTGTTGTTATATGAGAATGTACATTGTAAATTATATAAAAGCTTCCAAATGAAAGGAGAGTGATATTTTTAATAAATCAAAAGAAATGAATATTAAAGAGTTCTCAATTGATGTGCAAAGTCCTCAGTTGGAAGATAATATAGAATCAAGCTAAAAAGTATTGAACAAAAATATCTTCTTCTGTAATTTGCCACATCTTTTAGCATTTTTCATAGCTAATAATGACTAACTACAATAATTTTTCATAGCTAACTAAGGAAGTCAGAAATATTCTGATCATGGCTGAAATAAGCAGCTTCTGGACTATCTGCCGATTTGCATTCCCCGCAACAAAACTTTAGGAATAACAGTGTAGAGTGGTGGTGTTTTGTTCTATCATTATTATCACTATTATTATTATCATTGTTGTTCTTCTTCTTATTATTCTCTAGGAAACATGGATCGACATCACTATGAAACCTTTGAAAAGTTTGGAAATGAAACATTTATTATCCACTTAGATAATGGACGAGGGTAAATATGTTAATAATTTTATTGATCAATGGAATAATTTTGGCCAGACTTACTTCATGACAACACAGCTATGGAGATAATTTATACATTTCACTATATACATTATTAATTATTAGTATTACAGCAATGTCTAGAGGCCCTAACTGAAATCAGGGATCCATAGGATTAGATGCTGTACAAACATAGATATGAGACAGACCTGTCTTGAAGAGCTTCTGATATAAATAGATAAGACAAAGAGTGTGAGAAAGGAAGTATTATTATCCCCATTTCACAGATGGGGAACTGAGACCAAGAGAGATTATATGAATTACCTGAGCTGATAGGGGAAGGCTGTGGTACAGGTGGGACTGAACCCAGATGTCCTGAGCCTCAGTCCTGTTCATTAATCATAAGACTATTCTTCTGCTCTGGTAATATAATTTACCTACATTCAATTTTCACCCAGAATAGTAAATCCCCATCAATTTAAGACACAATCTTTGTTTTGTTCTTTGGCTTGAAAAGGCCTGTTGAGAAAAATGTGAGGTTCTAGTACATCATTTTTGCTGGGGCCCCACCCGCTCCCACTTCACCCACATTTCACCCCAATTACAGATGTCTGGGGGGGGGGAGCGGGGAGCTAAGCTCAGGGACTTGATACAATTGTCTCCCTTTTTCCCCATCTTGTCAGTCCTTGATCGTACACCCAGTGGCAAAACTCCCATTGCCTTCACTGAGCAGGCCATATATACCTAAAGAGCTTTTTTTAATTTTCTGGAATGAAAAGATACAGGTGTGAATTAGACATTGAGATACCCTTTGTCATTTCATCCTTTATTTTTCAATAGGTTTGGAAAATATTCCCATGATGAACTCTCCATATTGGTGCCTTTAAACCAGTGCTGCAGGTATGTTTTATTTTGGGATTTATTCCTAATCTGTAATGAGCCCTGTGTTTTTTCAGGTGGCAGGACTGAAATGCTCAGGAGTGAGCCATGTGCTTAATAAACCATTCATTTAAGGTGCTCTGGGTATTGTTGGGCGTCTATTGTTGACCAACACAATCTGTTTGTTTAATTGGCGCTTACAAAGCTGAGGCAGTGACAACAGTCAAATGTGGTGAAAACAGATGCAAAAGAGGTTTTCCGTCTATGGATTTCCCATCTAGATGTGCACCATGCTGAGCTCGACCTAGAAGAGGGGATTTCAGATGCAGATTGTACACCACTGCCCATGTACTGTAGTTGCCTGAGAAGTTCATATGCATGTCTTTCCAGCTTAATTGTTTTGTGGTTTTTTTTTAATGCTTGCTTATTGGGCACAGAAATCGTCTCTAAATGTTGGTTTTAGTCTTCCATGAAATTTCATTTAAAAGCTATGGGCAGTATGTTCTTGTTAAAAAGTTCTGCACTGATGCTCTTTGGGCACTTAGGAGCCTAAATCCCACTGATTTCAGAGAGAGTTCGGCACCTAAGTCCCTTTTGAAAATGAGACTTGGGCTCTTAAGCCATTTAAGCACTTTGAAATGTTACTCAGGGTATGTCTACACTTACCCGGTAGTTCGGCGGCGAGCGATTGAACTTCTGGGTTCGACTTATCGCGTCTTGTCTGGACGCGATAAGTCGAACCCGGAAGTGCTCGCCGTCGACTGCGGTACTCCTGCTCGGCGAGAGGAGTACCGTGGAGTCGACGGGGGAGCCTGCCTGCCGCGTGTGGACCGAGGTAAGTTCGAACTAAGGTACTTCGAACTTCAGCTACGTTATTCACGTAGCTGAAGTTGCGTACCTTAGTTCGACTTGGGGGGTTAGTGTAGACCTGCCCTCAAAGTCTTTTTTTCATGTACATACCTCATTTGCATCAGTAGAAAGAGATTTTCAGCAAAACTATTTCAGTTACTACCAGAGCAAACTTCTCATTTCTTCAACTTTTTGTGATTGTCAAGTCTCTTTGACCTAAGGTCATTTTGAAAAATGGGACTTAGGTTCCTAACTCACTTAGAGAGTTTTGGAAATTTTATCCTTAATGTCACTGGCCCAGAATTTCAGATGTGACTAGTGATACTGGGTGCCTTACTTTTTGGGTGCCCAACCTGAGAAACTTTAAAGGGGATCGATTTTCAGATGGTGGGTGCTCAGCACTTTCTGAAAATCAGGCCTTTTTAATACATCTCAAGAGGGCATTTAAAAATTGAGCCACCCAAAACCACTAAAGACTTTTGAAAATGTTGGCTATTCGTTAAGAATATATGCCTGACATATTACGTATGTACCATGTTTTCTTATGTCAGTGTCTTCCCGTTATCATGAGAAGGATTATTTCAATTCTGTCTTTTATGCCACATGTAATAAAGTGTAACTCAAATACTGATTTACTCTTTTTCCTTCATTCCTAGAATAAGGAAGTCTACCTATCTGCGATTACAGTTATTAGCCAAGGAGGAATACAAACTAAGTCACTTGATGGAGGAATCTCTACTAAAAGATAAAGTTGCACCCATCCTTTACCAGCTACACCTAGAGGCAATGGACAGGAGGCTACGGATTGTTCTCAAAGCTGTTAGTGACTGTATAGAAAAAGATGGTTATGTTAATGTGGTTGAAAATGACTTTGACACTGATGTTAACACTATTACAACCAAGAGGTAGTGAAATCACATGACTGCATTTTTACTAGCTAAGTAAAGAAGATAAAAAAGTCTTGCAAAAGACTGTGTATGCAACTTTGTGAATTCAGTGAATTCAAAAATGAGATATAATTGTTCCCAAAGTAGGTAAAGTGTAGACTCTGTGAAGGATTAGTTAATTAAGAAAAATAAGTCTAATGTGATGCTTTTAAATAGTTCCTAAATCAGAATATGAAAAGTTTTGGAAAATATTGAAGTCACTGACAGGTGACGCTAGTCTGATGGCAAAACACCTCCTACTCTTTTTGTATAGAAAGGAGGCCTTTATTTAATATTTTGTATTTATATATGGTATATCTATGAAAACCACAGGCACCTACCTACCAAATTTAACAAAAGAGGGACAGCATAGTTTTGTGACTCACAATTTAATCTTGGTGACAGTCCACTTAGTATTTTGTGTTAACCCTTTAAGTGCTCTCATTCACTGTACCTACTTTAAATTGAATGCTTTGTTTTTCAACTACTCAGCATTTCAAGGGTTAAGACACATGAACTTTTTAAAAGCAAAACTAACAGCCACAACAAGAATAAGTACCGTGATTAGCTGGAAGGGGATTTCGATAACTGTGCATTGACAAGAATACTTGAATGTTGGTTTTACAGAGTGATGTAAAATGACAAGTTGTACTATTTATCCATAAGAAAGTAGCAGCTCTGATCTTTCTAGACTATCGTAGTAGGGCTGTTACTTTTCCAACTTTGCTTTTGATAGTTTTGTGTAAATATATACATATATGGGTAAAAGCTGCTTTCGGCAGCTTCTAGGCTTACTTTTGCAGCATTTTTGTGGAATTGTTTGCAATGTGGTAAAAGTGCAATAAAGATATGGCAAATGTGTAGCCAGAGTGTCTAAATGGATTCATTTAAATTGCAAATATATTTCAAAGGAAAAATATACACTAACTACATATTTGGGAAGTAGATGTTTAATTTGTGAGGGCATTTTGCAGTTCTAGATAGAGATGGTTGTGCCAGAGCAGCCAACTGATGGGTAATATACATTGAAAATTCTGCAGCAGCTTTGCTACTGTGTAGGCAATTGTGGTATTTAGCTACAGCCCTGAGTACAGGGACATGCAGCTGGTTACTGGCCTAGGAAGAGCTCTGGGAGGTAACATGACTCCTAGAACCACTGTGCTTCCTTGATTTCTCCAGTCCCCTTTGACACAGTGCAGCTGCTTTTCCTTGTGTGCTGGGCTAGCTCTATAGACTGGTACAGAAGTTTTAACAGAGCCATATCCCCACCTCTTCCCTGCCTGCCCTTTGCAGCCAACCTAGGAGTGCATAGAGGAAGCAGTCCTTGTTCTTCCCAAGCACAAAATGTCAATATTCCCCACAAGGGGCAGAAGGCTCTATATCCCCTCCCCTTGGACCTATGTATATTCAAATCCTTTAATGACTGCTAAGGAGAGCAAACACAGGGTGCACTCTACAGGGCTTATTACTATTGTTATTTTATTCCTTTCCTTCTCTTAATTGCCTTTATTCTGAAATAACTGAGAGGTAGACAATGCATTGGTAGGATTTTCCTGGGAGCAGGAGAAGCTGTAGTGTTTGTTGTTAGCTGTGAGACTCCATTTTGAGTCAGGTGGAGGAACCCAATTGGCTAGAACCTGGGGCTAACAGACTATAAAGCCTGCTCCACAGGGAAGGGGCTGATTTCAGTTACAGAGCTCTGCCTCAGGTCAGATAGGTTTCTCTAGCATAGGAGTTCAGTTGTGTCAGAAGTCTGCCCCCAGTCCTGAGAAAGCTCATTCCGGCTTGTGAGTTTAGTACACCTCAAGAGTTTAGTTTAGCCTGGGGGGAGTAGCATAGCCGAGAAGATCTCTTCTTCTTGAAAGTGTGGAGTAGCTCAGGAGCCTACTCTGGTTCTGAGAGTTGGTAGATTCCAGTTAAGGGCTTCCATTAAAAGATTTCTTAGTTATAATAGGGGGAATCTATAGAGGGATGTTTATTTTATATGAAACTGCTGCTGGTCTATAAGTTGTTAACTGCCTTCCTATGGGATCTTAGACTAAAATTCACTCATTATTCCTATATTTCAATGGACTCCTGACTCTTTGCTCTCTGTTTCTTTCCCTACACTTTGACTATATGGCATGACCATAGTGTGATAATGCTGCAGCTCTGTAATTAACCCAATAAATGCCTTCCTGTGTTTAAAACATTTCCAAAACCTATTACACTTCCAAAAACCAGAAGGGCTTCCCTTCTGCTTTAACCTTCAGAATAGCATTACCTTTTTATGATCTGTACATCAAAGTCTAGCTGAAAGAAAGGCTAGCCCATGGGCAGGTTGCTAGCCGGAGACTTGGGAGACCAGGCATCAATTCCCTGCTATCCTACAGGCTTCCTTCTTTTCAGCCAATCATTTAGTCTCTCTCTGTCTTAGTTCCTTATCAGTCAAATGGATGTAACAGCACTGCCCTACCTCCTAAGGGTATTGTGAGGATAAGTACATTACAGATTGTTTGATACTCAAATCAAATGCTCTGGTAACCAGAGGGCAGGCAAGTACCTCAGCTAGAATCCAGCAAGTTGCTGATCACCCTCAGCTTTGTTTCAGTGGGAATTGAGGGCACTCATGACTTGAGCTAAAGCACCTTGAAATCAATAGAAAGACTCTCATTAATTAACTTGAATGGGCTTTGGATGAGTTCCTTACTCCATGTCTTACAAGAAGCTCACATCAATGTGCAGGAGCTCAGGCTAGGAACTAGAATTTGGGACTGTGTGTTAATTTTCATTTCGCTGCTTTTAGGTATCTGTGAGGGGAAACCCCCAAATTACTGACTTGTCTTGTTTCAACATTTTGATTTATTTAGTTTTTGTACATGCACATGGGGGAGGGATGTGACTTGACGCCACCTTTCTGCTACCCTGATGCTCGGGCCCAAAACAGTTCCCCCAGGAGCTTAGAGCAGCCTAAGGAGGACTCAGTGCCATGTTAGGACAGCTCTCTGCCTCTTTGCTGCTGATGCAAAGTGGACAGAAGTCTGGGTTCAGGATCTGTCCCTATCTTTCAACACTGAAAATATGTACTGATTTTTTTCCCATCAAACAAAGGGATTTGCTATGTTGTGGTGAAATCCACATGCAAAGAGCCAGCCCAAGGTCTATGAACCACTTAAATCCTATGTAAAGTCTATTTTGGGGACTTAACTGGCACATAGGCCTTGTGTTGTCCCTTTGCACAGGGTGGATTTCACTATGGGTGGTCTTGTGTACCTGCTGTTAAGGTTGATGAAGTTATACGTGCTCACTGTATGGAGGCTGTTCACTTTATCAAGCATGTGTGACAGCCAGATTAATGCAATGAGATGCAATGGCTCTGAAGGGGCTGTCATTGTTGATTAGGTCAATAATCCATGAACTAAGGAGGATTAACATGATAGAGCAGAACATCTCTTTAGGACTCCTGCACATCTATCAGGCCAAATATTCACTATAGAAAAAAGTACCTGAATGCAGTTTTACTCAAAATACCATACATTAGAATGTGTAGATATGTGAAGAATACACCCAAAGAAGCTTCTACAGTCTATCAGGGACATAACATGTTCAGCAAAATGCATGTGGTATTCACAGTAAATATTTGATCAGATACATCATGTGGCTTTTAAAATGCCTACTTGCAAATTTACCTGACAACCTGGAATAGTGATGCTGTTTTCTTGAGTAATCAAGATGTGAGAGAGACTTTTTTGTTGTTTGTTTGTTATTTAACCGTCAAAGGAAATTCACAAATAAACGGTTCTAGTGTGAATTAAGTATTTGTTGCATGCTGCCAACCTGGTCAGCACTGGTCAGAGCATGGGGTAGCTAAGATGCCTACCTTAAGGAGCTTGCAACAGCACAAAGTGTTTATTTCCCACATGAGAAACAAACAATGGCTGGAAATGAGAGGTAACTCAGTAGACTGTCTCCCAGTGTCCTACTGGATGAGCAGGCAAGGGCTGAGCTCGAGTGAGACTTGTCTTATACAAGAGATGGAGGAGTGTCAAATAAGCACCATGAGCATTCTCACTGTTGTGACTGGAGCCCTTCATGTGTGTTGAGGCCCTCAATTCAAGTCAGTGGGATGCCTCACTTCTTCAAAGCTAGACACATGCTTAAGTACCTTGCTGAATTGGGGCCTGAATAAGCCTAATTCTTAGCATCAGATTTCCAGGGCTAACACATTTGCAGATTAAAAATTTACTTCCCATGAATTTTTTTCCAATGTTGCCTTAAAATTTAGTGTCCATGAACACTCCTGCTGGTGCACTTGTTTGCTAGGCAGACACAAGCAGAGTCTAAACAAATTCATTTTAAAATGTAAAATCAATATAGGAGGAAACACTTTAGCAGCACCGGGCAAGTTAGCATCAAGGGTCTTTGATTTTTTTGCCTATTAGATGATTCTGGATCTATTTGCAAGTATTTTTACATACAGAAATGTGCCTGTAAGAGTGGCACATTGATAGCCTACAGCTATGCCACCTCAGGCTGTGGACTTGTCAGATTGGATTAACTATTTGCTTCTGTATTTATATCGCCAAAACACCCATCCAGTCCTCTGGGGACTGTGTGGAAAAATTATAAGCAATTCAGTTTGATAGGTCAAAAGACCTAAAGAACTAAGCTGGCTCAGACCTGGTCAGGACTTGGTTAGAAGGCCTCCAGGGGAAAACCTACATGCAAGCTGGCAATGGTGGTGTTGATTTAGTAATTGTCACTCTTCCCTCCATTACTGAACTGATATGCCAGCCTGGTGCTAGGGCAGAGTTTGCCAGACTATGGTCTGGGGGCCACTTGTGACCACCCAGCTCTCTGAGGACATGTTTTATTGGTTCTGCCTTATTTCCAATTGCTAAATTGCGTTAAAATATATTAAATATTTTCCTGGGTTTTTTTTCATTCATGCAGCTAATGTAGTTGCCCCGTGGATGTTAAGGAATTGTGAATGGTAGGGGAGGTAGGCCCACTAAACAGTCTCTGTATTCAAATGTATTCCACGTTATGAAAATGGTTGAGAACACTTGTGCTAAAGGATGAGCAGGCAGCTAGAGGTGCTGTCTTTCAGCCAAGCCTTATTACTGAAACCTTGATTAGCTGTGGTCCATAAAAATTACATTTAACACAATTACATTTAACACAAGAACAGGATTGTTAACCAGTGGGGTCTCCGCTAGAGGTAGACCCAAACTCAAAATCTCAGCTCTGGATCCAGGTTCAGATTGGAGTTGGTAGCTTGGGCTGAATCAGAACACCCCAAAATTTGGAAAGCATCAGATCTGGATATGAAACCCCCAAGTGTAAGACTTTGGTGATCTGGGGGGGTAGGACAGGGATATTTTACTTACTTAAATTCCCCTTCCAGTTTAGCTAGGTAAGATATTTATTGATTGATTTATTACATTTATAGAAATGCTAAAAAGGCTGCCTACCCATACACTTGAGGTAACCTTAACGTAGCTTAAAAATATATAGTAAAAGCAGTGCAATTCAAGATAACTCACCACCAGTAAGCCAGGCAATTTAAAAGCTCACACCACCAGACTGGTGCTGTTTTAATGGTTGCTGCATCTCACTCCAGACGTGGCTGCATGTTGAAGTGGAGGAAGCTCTCTATATATGTACAGTTCTGTGAAGCACCTGGATGTTTGCAAAAGGCTCTATATATCACTTAATACCTACACTCTGTGTGCATCTTCTCAGTCCTATGTGCATAGTTCAAAGGATGAATAGTGTATAATGGACAAAAGATTAATGTTAAAGCTGTCAACACCACAGAAGATATACAGCTGTGGAAGATCCAAGCAGAAATAAAAACTAGTATGGCAAGCTCATTCTAGGATCTTTATCACAGGCTGATGTGTGAGCCAGGAACATAGCTTGATGTCCTGGTCTCAGACTGAGCCCTGGCAGTTAGAAACAAATCTTGTTTTGACTTGTAAATTGAGCAAATTTGATATGCAAGTCATTGATGGAGAATAAATATGGAATACCAAGATGTCAAGTTTCACGGTGTTATTTCTCTAACCCTAGACACACTGCACAGAAGCTAAAAAAATGTATATTTTTTGGTCAGAGATGGGCTTTATGAAATATACTCTCCAGTGGTATTTTCTTTAGAGCCACCCTGAATGCTAAGGGTTGGATGGTTTAAGTCTTATCCCTGCACCCAGAGTGTCTGCTATTGGGAGAATTTTACAAAGAACTAAGATAAAAGTCTCTTGCAGTTAGTCCGTAGAGTGAAGTTTGTACCATTCTCCATATGAATGGCCCTTTCTGCTGATTTTAAATAATTCCTTCTTAATCAGTAAAGAAAATGGGAGTTTTATGGAAGCAGGATTAGGCCCAATTTCCTCCTTGACTGCCCATTCACAGCTGAATGATCTCACTGACCTTCTCATGGGCTTCTTAGTTATATGCTTGAAGATTTTATTATTATTTGTCTTCTCTATATAGCTTTGGATATTTATTCTCCTGTTTGCTTCACTGCATTGCACTGGATTGCCGTTTTTAAAGGATGCTTTCTTGGCCTGAATAACCTTTCCTAAATTCATTATTTATAAATCGAGGCATCCATGGCTGGGTCCCTGCATTGTAATTGCAGCTTCATTTAAAGGATGACAATAGCATTTAGAAGAAATTAGTCGCAACAAGTTTCTGTATCTTGATCCTATATGGAAAGGAAGTCACTTTCAGACAAGTTGATTAAATCTCCCTGAGAGGCGAAAAAGTCTGTATATAATAATAAATTGTGCTCTGTAGCACCTTCCAGTTAAGAATCTCAAAGAAATGTCCAGACATTAATGAAGTGAGCCTCTCAAAATCTCTGAGGTGGATAAGTCTTATTAGAACTGGGTGTATCAAAAAAAGTATCTGATCAACAGATCACTGTATTTCATAAATGATTAATCCAGGTCAGAATTTCTGGTAACACCACACAGGACAGGCTAAAGACCCAGGGAGAACTACAGGGCCTGTGTGTGTCTGACAGCCCCAGTAAAGAATGTCTGTTTGCATTAAATATGGCACAGGCCTGTCTTCACCAGGACAGAGGCTGCAAGCACTATTGGAATGGACTTCTCCCTATGCCCTGGCAATCCTAACAGACCACAGGAAACCACTGCGCAGCTTTGGGCTGCTCCACTACTGCAAAGATGGCCTGAAACTGCTGGGAACCTGAGTGGGATTATTCCAGAATCAGAAGATCACTGGGTAATGCCAGAGAGACTCATATGCCATATTCCTTCCTCTGGCTAGCACTGGGGAGGACAGCCAGGGGAAAGGAGTTGAGGGTGGTGTGTCCCTGAGCTCCAGGGATTCCTGGCTGCCTTAATGGCCTTGTAGGGTTGTTGGCAGGCAGCACAAGTTAGTGCAGCCTGTAGGCTTCCTATTGATTTAAGACAGTGAGTGGGAAAAATCCACCTCCCGCAGGCTTTGGAGATGACCTACCGCAGCCTAAACTCGTTCTGAGATGGGTGGAGACAGGACTGTGGGATCTCCACGTTCTCACCTGGCCCACTCTTAAATGCGCACTTCTCCCTGACGCACAGGATGCTTCCATGGAAGACAAGACGTGGACTCCCCCTCCATGGCGCTTCCAAATCCTGCCACATCCCTTGTGAATCAGAACTGTCCCAGAGAAGAGCAGTAGGATTTTCTCATTTTACGACCTGGTTCAGTGCACATTGAGGTTAATGGAAAACCTCCCGTTGACTTCTGAGGGCTTTGGATCAGGCCCTCAATGACTGTGAGGATCAATGAAACAGAGGTTCTTGCGTGAGACTTCAGAAAACACATTTCAAATTAGCATATTGAAAATTAAAAGGGTCGATGGTTGTGATAGCATTTTATTTGCTCTTGTGTTTCTCTCTGTAGTTACAAGTGAAGAAATAACCCTTTAGCTATTTGTATGGGGTTCAAAGTGTTGCAACAGGTGAGAAATAAATAAAATAGGCATCAAGCAATGAGGCCAAGAAGTCAAAGCAAAAATAAATAAGGCATCAAGTTTTGTGTAGTCTGGAGAGAGAATACAACCCGACTAACAGGCTACTGCATATTTATTAGAGCATTGCACATGTCCTCTCTCTTATTACAGAACCTTACCTCTGACCTGTCATGTTTGATTAGCATTTTAAAAGCTTCAGACATTTATTTATCTGGTCTCCACCCTTTGCGCCACAAAATGGATAATTCAGACATTCAGTGCAGAGGACTCATGGGTATGTTTCCTGTCTAATAACATCCCACGCCAGCATGACAGCCTAGTCATTATGCATTCATCTATTTTGCTATAAATTGTGGTGAATTGACTGATTAGCCACCATTACTTCCAGACAACACACTTGTTGTTTATCTATCAGTTGTTCAGCGGACAAACTCCTCTGCAGCGGACCCGGAAGTGGTCTAAGTCAATATGACACAGCCTGGTGTAGGCCATGCTGGGGTATTGTTCGCATCTCTTGGGTCCACTGTTCAGTCCTCAGCCTTCTACTCTAACCTGCAGCCACTCAAGAAGTAATGAGCTTCGAGCATAACAAGGGATATAACTGTGACCCTCTACAAAGCTTGATTCAAATAATTTTAAATAATGAAACCATCAGTAATAAAACTAGAATATATATTTTAAATAACAACATCCTTTACATTAAGCATAATAGAGTTAATTTAAAAAAAAAAAAAAACCTAGAGATATCTGCTATTTTAAAAAGGAAGATCTTTAGTGCCACTGTATCGAAACCTTTCCCTCCATGTCACACCCTCCCCCCACATCACTGCAGCAATGATAGGACTCATTAATTTAATATTCATCATGCATTTTGCCTGCCTGGAGGATGGACCAGAAGAGGCTTATCATACCAGAGCATGCAACAGTACTCCATGCTCTTCACTGCCTCTCATCACTTCTGAGTGATGTCTGGCCTCATCTTCACAGCCCTGAATATGCAAGGTTGGAATGGTCTCAAAGGCTATTCTTTCCTCCATGGCCAGACTTTATACTATAGATAGGGGCAAGGAGACTGACTGTCCCATGGGAGGGACTCTTTGGGAACAGTCACATGGTGCTCTTGACTGACGTCCCTAAGGGGTAACATTCACTATCACCAGAGACCACTGTGTGCCCAGGTCTCGTTAAGCCATCAAAAAGCCAATATTTACCACCCATTACTGTACACTTGCCACTGATATCTCCAATTATAGGGGGAAAGTGTGGTTAGCTCAGATACCATCATGTCTGTTAGCTAGTGCTGATTTTATAACTGTAGAAAATGGCATAAGAACCTTCTTGCCTCCCCCCAATAACATAACTAAAACATAAGGTGGCATTATTTTCCTGGAAGTGTGCCACAAAAGAGACGCCACTGAGCTGAGTAGCTAACATGAGATCAGAGACCTCGCTGGAGGTTGATGATAGGAGCTATGCTGAGCTGCACTAGCTGAGGAGCTGGCTTATCTTTGGGAAAAAATCATGTGATCTTTCCCTCAGGTATATGGTGCTCTAGGGATGGGCCCACTAGAAGTACCGAGAGGGATGAGAAGAGCTGAATGAGGAGTTCCTGATTTGGGGTGTGTTGGTCAGAAGCACAGGGCACTGAACCTGAATGGGCACAGCTGTCTGACGCGCTCTCCAACACCAACTGGAAAAGTGGATTTGCAGCCCCCCCAGAAGACAACCCCAAAAGTGAGAGGTTTAAAAAAGGTAAAATCCATGTTGTGGGTTGCCAGATGGTTTGGGGGCAGAGAGGACTGTGCTTGACACAGCTGCTCAGTGGCGCTGGGACACTTTTTTAATAGTGGGGGTGCTGAAAGCCTTTTACCTCATCCCCCCCTTGCCCCTGTCCAAGCCCCCCCCCATCCCTCAAAGTTGGGGCTGGGAGCAGGGCCATGTCTCTGGGAGGGGGAGACCCAGACAGAGACAAGGGGGCTAAGGCTGGGGGCAGGCATGGGGTCAGGAATGGAGCCCCGAGCACAGGGCCAGTGGCCAGGACCCTGGTAGTGGAACCCCGGGAGTGGGGGGCTGGAAGCAGGGCCTCAGGAGCGGAACCCCAGGAGTGGGGTCAGAAGCTGGGCCCAGGGCCAGCGGCTGGCGAGCGGGGCCAGAGCCCCCAGATGCGGGGCTGGAAGCAGAGGGCTGGGCCTGGAGCCCCAGGCATGGGGCCAGTGGCCGGGGAGCAGGGCGCAGAGCCGGCAGCAAGGGGCCCACATAAAACCTGGGGGTGCTGCAGCACCCCTAGTTCCCGCATCTATGCTGCTGGGCCTGAGACTGGCAGGTCATGCTTCCACTTGCACAGTTCAGTCAAGAGGGACAGAAAGCCCCTACATGCACCTTTTCTAAGCCTAGGATTAAAGTAATGAGCCCTATTGCCGTGGTGGTGAGGGGAGTCACAGAACTAGGTGTGGGGAGCAGTGAGCACTGGAGCTTGGGCCTATGCACTAATATTTCAGGCAATAAACACACAAACATAGATGCACGGGGGGGCTCTGTGCCAAGATGTCGCCAGGGCTGTTACACTCAACCTATCAGAATGCAGGATCTCCTAATGCCATTTTATCATTTTAATTATATTTGAAAATAACATCTTTTGGGAACGTTCTGTGCTAGCTAGGAAAAACCAAGATGATGACTTAGATCTCTCAAGAGCAAACCAAGCTCTTTTCCTTACATGCTAGGATCGTGTTTGTGTCCCAGATCTTAGTGCCGATGTTGATCTATGTCAAGCGTGCTTATTGCTGCCATGCTGATCTCAGCTTGATGTAACAAATCATGACATGGCAAAATGTGTTTGGAACTGCCCCGAGCAGCATCTCATCTTGATGTAGCAATGATAGAGGGGATCTTCCCTAAATTCCGCCTATTGTGTTTCACAAAGCTGCCATCCTTAAGTGTTTTTGTTCTCTCTATTGCAGAATTTATAACCCTTAAGAAATTGGGAGTTTCATTTTCTCCTGGCCTTGAAAATGTGTTCTAATTTATGGGATAAGATGTGTGGTAATTGAGTTCACAACTGAATGCCAAGTCTTTGCTTATCCCCTGGGGTTTTCCTGGGAACTAGATATATATCCCAATATGTTTCAAGGAAAAATAATGAATGAATGAATAAATAAATACATGAATAACAGCATGCTTCATTTTGTCTATTTCATGGAGAGAGTGAGGAAGCTAATTTTTAAGTATCAGGAATGTGCTCATTATGCAAAAACAGCAAAGCAGATGCAAATATTCGTAATAAATATATTAGAAATCTTGTTTTAGCTCCTAGAGGACAAATGCAACAGCAAAACTGGGTATGATTATAATTTTTCTTCCGCTCCGGATGGTATCTTCTTATTTGAATATATATCTGCTTGATCTGGCTGTATCTAGAAGTATGGAGTCTATTGTGCTTGGAAAATCAAGCTATTAAAGCTACATTCTTTGACACTTCAAATTTGGAGACTGATCCAAAACCCATTGAAGTCAATGGAAAGGCTCCATTGACTTCAAAAGGCTTTGGATCAAACCCTAAATTTATTGCTGATCTCATGACCATCAGCTGCTGAGTGTGTGATTTTGTCAGTTACATTTTACACTTTTGTAGCACTTTCCATCTGAGGACCTCAAAGTAGATGACAAGGGGCCTGGGACATAATATAAATAGGGCTATTCATCATTACCACCATTTAATCAAGACTAAAATGATGCATTGATAATTGGATGTCTTCATAATGATTGCACGGTGCCTAAAGCACCAGATAGGGTCCTTTCATACATTGAAATAGATCAGATAAGTATTCTACTGTGGAGAAAGATGTCAATCTTTAATTTCAGCATGAATAATGGTGAAAATAAGGGTTGGTCATGACAGAGTCATTCCATGCCTTGCTATGGTAATTTGTGCCGTGTTTGTAGATGAAAAAACAAATCAGTCACTTACACTCTTCTGAAAAATGCTGAAGGACCTCAAAGCTGTGCAAATCACTTCAGTATAAACAAAGATCCTGGCTATGTCCATGACTACCTCTTTAACTGGCAGTTTTAATTCATTCCCCCCAGCCCTCACTCCAACTCCAATATTGAAAATATAAAGAGCTAGAGTACAGGTGGGGACATAGGATTGAAACTGCAAAGGTGGATAGGAGGGAATGTCAGAAAGATCAGGAAAATGCATGGAATGCAATCCAGGTCTCCACTTCCTGCTCAAGGTGTGGCAGATCCAGGGAGGGTCTTGCAGTGGGTGCTCAGCAGTACAGATGGACCTCCCAAAAGCAATCATTCCAAAATCCATTTTTATCTCTTATTTTTTATTAAATGGTGTTTGATTTTTGCTAAATCCCATCGGCCACTAAGCCACTCCAAACCGGCATGAACCTCTCTGAAAGCAGAACTCAAAATGAAAATGAAGAATGAAAATCAAACGTCAAAATAGTCAATGAAAAAGTGAAAAACAAAGTTTCATCAGAAAATGTCGAGACTATTTACAAAAATGTCCAAATGAGCATTGGCCTGCTAAACCCACGGTTGTGAGTTCAATCCTTGAGGGGGCCATTTAGGGATCTGGGGAAAGAAAAAACCAAACCAAAAAACAACAACAAAAAAACCTGTCAGGGTCAGTACTTGGTCCTGCTAGTGAAGGCAGGGGACTGGACTCAATGACCTTTCAAGGTCCCTTCCAGTTCTATAAGATAGGTATATCTCCATATTTATTTATTTAAATGGCCACGTCATTACAATGTCAAATTTCAATCAGTTCTGCTCAGCAAGTTATTTTATTCTATTCTGTTCTATTCAGGTTCTTATACGCCTTGTCACTGTAGTATCCGAACACCTTCCAGTAATGCGTTAAGCGATGTGACTAACATCTGTCTTGTGCGGCTCTCTCTCTCTCTTATCCTCACCCCAAGGGGAGAATTATGTGTGCAGTGGAGTGTTTTATTTTGTTAGGATTTTGGTTTGGGGGATTTTTTTAAGTGTACACATTATACTAAAGAAGGAAGAGTCACAAAAGTGCCCCTTGCACTGGGAGCAGAAGGTAATGATATTTGCTGTAGTCTTTAGTTCCTGTGCAAGTTCATTCCACAGACTCAGACTGGCCCCCAAGAAGACTTTGCCTCCTGTACTGCCCTTATGTTAGAAAGTTTCATTTTGCCAGAGAAGCTGAGTTGTCGACTCCGGTCTTCAGTGGCACAATGACAATATGCACCAGCTGAAGATCTGCGAGTCAGAATCAATGAAAAACAACTTTGCATTGCAGTTTCCCGCTTGTAATCTGAAGCCAGGGTTTCTTCTAGACTCTTTTTGCAGTAACCGTAACAAATCGCTCTCTGTCAAACACACAAATATATAATGACATATGCAGCCATGGTATCAGTAAAATTGTCCAGTAATTCCTTATTCCTGGAATTTTTTTTTTAGGAATATAAATGTGAAAAGATAACAAAATATTCAAACTAAAAGCCGGCAAAACAAGCTTTGGCATGACACAGTGTACACAAGAAAGACCTGCCTAACTGAGAGCTACAAGAGGTGTTTAGACCTGGTGATGTACCTGGTAAAAGAACCTGAAGAGGAGCATTAATTAATTATACGAGTGCAAGAGTCTGCTTAAGCTAGTTGCAGTGCCTGGCAGAGCAGTCTATATACAACAAATGAAAAAGAAGAAAAAATGTCAATTGTGCCTTTACTATAGTGGTATTTTTCTCTCTATAAGCAAGACTTTTGCAATCTCATTCATCCTCTCAGACGTATCAAAGGAAAGGTCCCTCACTCCCTCTGCTTTCCAATGTTTAATGAGCTACTTTTTTGTATAGTGCAATGGTCTTAAAGGCACTATAATGAATAAAGGCCAGAGTGAAGTCATCTGCTTCCAGACCCAGAGATGACATAGCTTAGATAAGAGTATAGTGTGACACTTGAGTCTTACTGAGGTCTACAAATTTAGGGTACGTCTATACCCAGCCGCTAGTTCGGCGGCTGGCAATCGAAGTTCTGGGTTCGACTTATCGCGTCTTGTCTGGACGCGATAAGTCGAACCCGGAAGTGCTCGCCATCGACTGCGGTACTCCAGCTAGACGAGAGGAGTACCGCGGAGTCGACGGGGGAGCCTGCCTGCCGCGTGTGGACCGAGGTAAGATCGAACTAAGGTACTTCGAACTTCAGCTACGTTATTCAGGTAGCTGAAGTTGCGTACCTTAGTTCGATTTGGGGGGTTAGTGTAGATCAAGCCTCAGAGTCTTCTCAGAAGCCCCTGAGACACGTGAAAGATTTGCAAAGGAATGCAAACATCTGCAGCATTTCATTGGATCTAGCAGTCTGTGAAGAGAAGCATCCACTTTGTCCAATAATATGTTTAAAGGGTTGGGTCAAATCGTATGTGCAGTTCCCATCTTATATGCTGGACCAAATTCTACCCTGCATACATTTGTGCAAATCTATTCTCCTCATGGGTATGCATGTGGGTGGAGCTTGTCACAATGGGAGGAGCATGCTCCCAAGTATCGGAACAAGAATTTGGTTCCTTACCAAAGGCAGGAGGAGAGGATAGTGCCGTTTAAATCATTTTTCTATTGGAGATTACAGGAGGGCATTTCTCGTTTGCATTTTCCTGATTTACCAGGAGTTTGATGGGAAAAAAAGAAACGCTAAGAATGGAGAATGTGACATTAATTTGAACAAAAGCAAGATGACCTACATTTTCAGTTAAATAGCCTGTGTGAGAGACATTCTCCAACTGAGCTAAACAGAGCTTTATCCATAAGTAGGACAGAATATTGCCAGAAGGGAGCATGAAGGAGAGAGAGAGGAAATGGAAAGGGCTGTAATCTAAAATTGGCACATAAAACTAACTGGAAAATGCTATTTTGTGGGCACTGGGACATCAGAATAAGGAAGACATGACTGGAAACCAAAAGAAGGCAGGGGAGATATTTAGCAGTGATCAGCAAAAGGGGTACCTCAGTTTGTTAAGGAAGTGCAAACTCTTTTGATGTGGGTCTCCTATATGATGTACGTGATGTGCCAGATAACGATTTGGCTTTGTTAGAAATCCATGTGCTTACCCCAACCCAAACAATAGTGAAAAGTGATTGACCATTACCAAAGCTTTTGCTGGTATCTCGAATGGAACCAGACTGACTGGGAATGAGCATCTCTGAACAATGGGCTGGGAGCCAGGACCCCTAAAGTTTTTGGGGTCATGGTGGATAATCAGCTGAACATGAGCTTCCGGAGTGACTCTGCAGCCAAAAAAGTTAATGTGGTCCTGGGATGCATGAACAGGGGAATCTTGAGTAGGAGTAGAGAGGTTATTTTACTGGTGCGACCGCTGCTGGAATACTGTGTCTCCAGTTCTGGTGCTCACAATTCAGGAAGGAGATTGATAAATTGGAGAGGGTTCAGAGAAGAGTTGCGAGAATAATTAAATGATTAGAAAACATGCCTTATAGTGATAGACTCAAGGAGCTCCATCTATTTAGCTTAACAAAGAGACAGTTAGGGGGTGATTACAGTCTATAAGTACCTACATAGGGAACAAATATTTAATAATGGGCTCTTCAATCTAGCAGAGAAAGGTATAACACGATCCAATGGCTGGAAGTTGAAACTAGACAAATTCAGACTAGAATTAAGGTGTACATTTTTAATAGTGAGAGCAATTAACTGTTGAAACAATTTCCCACATGTTGTGTTGGCTTCTCCATCGCTGACAATTTTTAAATCAAGATGGGATGTTTTATCTAAAAAAATCTGCTCTAGGAATTATTTTGGGGAAGTTCTCTGGCTTGTGCTATACAGCGGTCAGACTAGGTGATCACAGTGTTCCCTTCTGGCCTTGGAATCTATGCGTCTATGAGTTCTAATGCCAGCACTCAGCCCTACTCCCTCTCTGGCCTTGTCACTTGAAACGTCTCTGCCTCAGTTTGCTTACCAATGCAATGGGCATTATACTTGCAGTACCTGCCTACCAGGGAAATGGGGAGAAATAATTAGTTAATGCTTGGACAGCACTCTGAAGCTGAGAAGCACAATGTGACTGTGAAGAATTCATTGGACACTGAAAATTAAAGTTAATTAAAGCCAAGATTAGCAGGACCCACAAGACCTGAACAGAGCCCAAAGAACAAAAGAGAATATCTAAAGCCAAAAAGACAGGAGCCTCATGCCTGGACTCAGACTCTTTAAAATGCATGTGGGGGGGGGGAAGCTATCTTGGATGATATCTGAAAGGAAAACAAACAGCTTCCCAACCCAAATACATTCAATCTTCTATTTATCTGCCAACTTTTGAGGTGGTATGTCATCCTTTGAAATCTGCTGCTCTCCATCAAAGGTTTCTTTCTTTGGCGTTTTCTGTGAGATCGGTAGGATTTCAGGAGAACAATTAGTAAATATAAATATAAATCAAGCTTGAAAACAGGCCAAGAGCATTGGATCCTTCGAGGGAATGAAGCTGGCTTTCATCGTTAAGCTCTAGACAACGCCTAAAGGGGGGCGGGGAAATGAGCCGAGCAGAAGAAGAGAGCAAGTTCTGGTGTGGAGATTAAACTGAAACCAGCTTTTTGTACACTCAGTGCCTCCAGTTGTCCTCATTTGTGCTAAGATGTGTTCGGGCCTATCTCCCCAACCAAGAAAAGAGGGTTGATTGCGGCTGGGACTGTAAGCCAGTGGAGGGGAACAAGGGGGAAAGAGAACTCACTCTTTTCTCTTCTACATGGCACCTTAGGTCTAGGCACCAATGAGAGTAAAGGGGCGTGCAATCTGCCCCCCCTGGAAATATTAGCCACCCACTTTTCACTGGACCCAGCCGAACTGGAATGCAACCCCCACAGCAGTGATAGCCTTTCATGAATGTATGAAGGTTCACCCTATGTGCATAACTCCTGTAAACACAATGAATGCAAATAATAAAACACCCCTAGGCCTCCCACAGGACAAAAGTATAACAATACAACCTCCCGATGTACCGATGAGAGCCAATGATATAGAACTAATTATATATTTAAACCCTGGGAGAAAAAAAGGAAAGGAACTTCAGGGACTCAAATCTCTCTCAATTAGTAGTTCTCTCCAGCAGTTTGTCTGATTAATGGCTGCACCTCACACTGTGACAGTATAATAGGTACAGGGAAGGTGCTCTAATAGTACTTTACCGTTAATTATGTGGGGGCTGAAACAATGGGGCTCTTTCTTGAAGAGTAAACATCATTCACTCACACACACACACACACACTGTTCACATTGATAAGCAGGGCTAAAATTAGGGCTGGGTAAATGGTTTGAAGGATCATAGGAACATATCTGATCCAGGGTGGTTTGCACCATCAGACAGACTTCACATTACAGGGCTGAGTTCAGCAGACGCGGTGATAACTATGTGCTGACATCAGCACTGAAGCATCATCACAGGCTTCATGACACTGCCCAAGAAAGAGACTAGCATTCTGGGAACTGATCCCCAAGGCCTGGATGACAGCAAAGGATCGGCCACTTGCCCATCATGTTGACCCTACACTTCCACTTGCACTCCTTTCCCAAGGCGGATGGTCTGCTGGGTGGGTGGTGTGATGTGATAATGTTTACAACACCCCAGGTGGAGCCCAGGTCCTGGTTAGATTGTAGTCCTGTTCCTGACTCTGCTACTGAAAGTGGCATAGGGTAAATCAGGGTATGTCTTCACTGCAGAGTTCATTCGGGTGATCAGCACCTAGTCTGGGCACCCGGCTTAGCATAGCCTGGGTGTGAGCAGCCCCCTGCAAAGTGCTACCCAAGTTACAGCCACTTCATTGGTGCTGAATTCCCCTACATGTGTTGCTAGGATTTGGGGGGACATATCCCATTTTTCTTTTGTTCTTCAGCAAGATGAACTGCTCTATGATTCCTTCACAGCGATTTGTGGGAGAACTTGTCTATTCTTGGCACACATCGAAACACAGTGGAGGGCTATCAGCACTCAAGTGAGGTAACCTCGGTCCTCACTACAAAGGGGGCAGGTTACTGGCATGAGTGAAAGCTCACATGGATTTTAGCCTACAGGCTCAGCCAGGCCAGCAGGCCTGGCTTGAAAACACTACTAAACTCAGATGAGAGGGATTTGTGTGTGGATGCAGGAGGAGGTCCAGCTAAGCTAGAGGCAACACCCAAGTAAGAGGCCAAGTTAACCCTGCAGGGAAGACATATCTATAGACTCTCTGGGGGGAGTTATTCAGAGCTGAGCCTGTCCCAGGGTCTGAGGGTGCTGTATTTTGTGCCGCCACTATCCTGGGCAGCTGCTGGGGGCTAGTTTAGCCCTGGGTGCATGTTGGAGCAACTTTGTGATTGGCCATAACTTGTGTCTTGGCTTCAAGAGAACATGTGGGCTATTGCATTGCTGGGAAACCTCTGGTTCATAGGCATACCCTGGCCATGCACCCAACCTCCACTCCCTCCTCACCTGGTCAATCCGTACAATGAGATTAATAACACCCAGTCACCCATCCACCTTTGTAATGTGCCACTGGATTCTTGGAGGAAAGTTGCTGTAGGGATGCAAAATCTATAACTAAATTATGGGGCCAAACCTGGTAAATTTTGCCCACCCTTGGTTAACCTACAAAAAAATCATCAATCCCTCTCTGTCTGCCCTCCTTCCAGCCCCCCTGTTTCTGGTAAGCTCAGAGAATCACATATTCACTGCAAACTAAAGAATGGATTTAAAATACATTTACCTTATAAAAATATCAAATCTTCTTTTGGAAATGAGCATGGGTGAATTATGAATGACGGCACGCAGCGCTGTGAGCCTCTGCTTATCCATTTTTAAAAGCAGCCTTTCACTTCTGATAACACATTTTTTAAACCCACTGGACTGAAGTCTATAGTCTTTTGCAAAAACAACCATATGTTTGGCTACTGCATTCCCTGCACTGAAGGGACTCCCAGCTGCTTTGGTGAAGTAACTCCTCTCACCATGTCTCTTCCAGCGTGAAGATAGGTCTAACAGGTCAAGGCTGAGGTCACTGGAAGTGCAAGAAAAGAACATTTTTTTTGCTTGGCATATCATCATCATTTACAAGGAATTAACGTGTTTTTCGAATATGAAACTAATAATATCCCAGCAACAGAGCTCCACCAGGTATCCTGAAGCAGACTTGTTGGGCCAGATCATTAGTAGGTGTAAATAGGCTTAAATCCATTGAAGCCAAGGATCTGGCCCTTCCACTTAATTTTAATTTTCACTCATGCTAATATCCCACATTTCCTCCAAGGATCTCAGATCACTGGTAACTATTTTAACTGTACAGCACCCTTATGATGTATGTAAGTATTATAGGTGGGGAAACTGAGGCACAGACAGGTTAAGTGATTTGCCCCAAGATGCACAGAAAATCTGCAGCAGACCTGGGAATGGAACCCAAATCTCATGACTTCCCAGTCACGTATGCCGCCTTAAACTTTATCATACTGGTGGGCTCTAGCACCTCCTAATGGATCATCACAGTCAATGTAAAAATATCAATGTTTTCAAAGTACAGATAGCATTTAAGAGGGGAGTTAAAAATGTACCAGACCTGAGTTTAATAGCAACTAAATTCAAACTATATGAGCAAGATGGAAAAGTAAATTTCTGATTTATCCCACTTATCCCCTTTTACACAGCCATTTTCTCTCCCCTTCTTTCTTCAGCGATGTCTGTGGTTTTTCTTTTCAATAATACCATCAGCCTCAATTTTTCCAAGTCATCATCAGTTTCACCTTCATTGCCAGACAGTTGTGTTTGGAACAGCAGCATTTACAAGTCCAGAGGTGAGTTAGAAACAACCTCTGGATGATTCCTGATACGACTGACCATTGGGATCTACGAGTGAACCTAGTAATCTGTGGTTGATGGGCTTTAAGGAACTCTGCAAAGATTGGAACCTACTTTTGACACCAGAATGTAAATCCTGATTAGAATTTTGCAAAGAACAAGTTTTGTTTCGCAGGACTTCCCATAGACTGTTTGGCCATTTTTCATTTTATGATTTTTCAGCCTTATAAATGTTGTTTTAAGTATATATAAAATGGGCGAGGAGGTTGCATCAAAAACTGGTGAAAATATAAATCTGTGCATGATTTGACTCAAAAGCTATTTTCACCTGGAAACTGGACCCAGCTTTGTTCAAAAAGATTCCCTCACATTTGTGATATTTTCCAACCTGCCCTGTGGAAGGGTTCTAAAACTGTCGGAAAAATTCTGAGCATTCAAACTCTGGGAGGAAAAAAAAATCACAAGGGGAGAATCTTGGGCATGCAAAATAGTTCAAGATTCAATGCAGTTTAGGGCATTAAGAAATGTCTTAAGAAATGTTCACGCAAAAGATACAGAACCTGGCTCTCGTTCTAACTAGGAAGTTTTCAAAATAATGGCGTTTCCAGTCCTCAGCTCCTAACAATATGCCCTTCTGCCCCTGCAAATAAAAACCTCTCTCTCTCTCTCTTTCTACACACACCCCCAATAATGTTTTGTAATACATAGGCCTCCATTGAATTCTTAGTCAGAGTGCACCATCTAGAGAAGAATAAAGGAATAGCATGACTTTCTCTCAAATCTGGGTTGTTTAGGGCTCCTACCTCCATACAATCTGAGTGCCAAATTGGTATCACTATAAACATAAATTACTGTTTAAAAAAGGATAAGAATAATTTGGATTCTACTGCACCTGATTTGAAAGTATGGCCACACCGAAAATACAATATTTATAAAATGTCACTGTCTTCCTGTTCTGTTGGGAGCAGTACTACTACTGAGCATTCATCAGCTTCAAAGCAATGTGCACATTCAGAAGACTGTTACTTCCATGACAGCTATGGAAGTAACAAAGAGTCCTGTGGCACCTTATAGACTAACGGACGTATTGGAGCATAAGCTTTCGTGGGTGAATACGCACTTCATCAGACGCACGACGTGGGTATTAACCCATGAAAGCTTATGCTCCAATACGTCCGTTAGTCTATAAGGTGCCACAGGACTCTTTGTTGCTTTTTACAGATCCAGACTAACACGGCTACCCCTCTGAGCTATGGAAGTGTTTTCAAAATGTATGAAGGCATAAACTCCATACACTACATCCAGGGCTCACACAAGGTTAAGACTTCACAATATTGGTTGATGTCCATTTGTCATTATTGTCCACTTCTGATTAAATGACAAGTTTCTGTACAGGATGCTGTTTTCTTGCCATCTCTTTCCTTTCTCCTTGTGTCTTGCAGTTTTTCCTTGTCATTTTTACATGAAGTGTTTGATCATTTCTCATACATTTCATAGATTCCAAGGCCAGAAGGGACCGTTGTGCTCATCTCGTCTGACTTCCTGCATAACACAGGCCAGAGCACTTCCCTGAAATTATTCCTGTTTGAACTAGAGCAGATATTTTAGAAAAAGAAAAATCCAATTGTGATTTTAAAATGTCCAGCGATGGCAAATCCGCCCCAAAGCTTGGTAAATTGTTCCACTGGTCAATCACCCTCGATGTTAAAAAGCTCAATCTTATTTCCAGCCTGAATTTGTCGAGTTTCATCTTCCAACCATTGGATCATGTTAAACACTTCTGTCTGAGGAAATATATTGTTCACACTCCTGCATATTTTGGACATTGTGTTTAAAAATGGACTCATGGTTTTTAATTTTTCCTTAAACGCTGGTTGCAAAATCAATCTTGTCTGAGTTTGCACTGTACTGTGTGGATCCACATCTAGCTTATGTTCACTGATTCTCCATTGACTAAGAGGCCATTTTACTCTAGAAAGATAACCTAGTAGCATGAAGGTTCTACATATAGAGCTGTAACAGCCTAGCCTCCTTTTTTTTAAAAAAAAAAAATCTATTCCTACCAGCGGCTCATATTGCTGCTTGAAGATTGTGTCTGTTCTCAATGAGATGCTTTAATAATAAATAATTATAACACTTATCTCTTATCTTTGCATAGCTCAAAGTGCTTTACAAAGCAGTCGGTATCGTTATTCCTATTTTACAATAATACAGGGGAAACTGAGGCATAGAGAGGGAAAGTAACTTGCCCAAGGTCATCCAGCAGGCCAGGGGTGGAGCTAGGAATTAAAGCCAGGTCTCCTGAGTTCTAATCCAGTGCCCGTCCACTAGGTGAAACTGCTTCCTTTAATAGCAAGAAATGTTGCCTGATTGGTAGAGCAACACATTTCCACTAGAAGGACCAAGCAGCATTGTTGTTCATGCAGAATATACTTCACATAAGTCTTTGTTTTGTAGGCCAGTGACAGGCTGATTGAAGCAGGAAAGGGGTTCTGCACTTTTACCTTGAAGCTTACACAGTTTCCTGGTGGGTTTTACTACTAAGGATGTCTTGCCAAAATCAAGGTCAACAAGTGGCTTGTTTCAAAGCAGAGATCTAAAATTAGGTGGCGTTCATTTCAGCTGAACGCCACTCACTCCAGCAACCAGAACCTCCCACCATCCCATCCAGCACAGCACCCCAGTTATCTTTCTAGAAAGATCCATCCTCCTTGACCTTCACAGTCCTACTTCCTGCAAGCCATCCCTCTCAAAGAATCCAGTGGGGATAACTGATTAATTTCCCAAAGCTGGTCCAACCATGGGACTTGGAAGCCCCTTTACTTAGGCCAAGCAATTGTGGTCCTTCTTACATGTGGGGCAGGGTGAGGTTTAATCCTTTTCTTGCCGATCTCTTAACTGATAGGTGTCATGCTTATCTTACACCTATCTTAACTACATAACCCAGCACAAGACCTTTTCAGCTTAATTATTGCATTTGAGCAGACAAAAATGGAGCCAGCACTTGCATGCAGATTCTTGGGCTCACTTATTTAATATTCACATTTAGTTCAATAGCAACCTTTAAGTCAGCAGGGAAGCATTTCCCGGTTTGCTGTGTGACAACTGATGAACCAAACTATTAATCAGTTTATTACTAGGCTATTAGCATGGGCTACTTTATTAATAAATGTGCTCTTCGGCTGAGGGAGAGGTGGTGAACTATGAAATCTTGGATGAAGCTGAGGTCACTTGTGAATCGGAAAATACTGCAAGTGCTGGGATGTTTAGAATGTTTAGACCCCAAATGGGCAAATCCAGTTCCCAGACCACGGACCAAGCAGCCGAACTGAGCACTGGGGATCTGGATGGAGCAATGAGGAACAATCCTCTCCCTTCTGGCTGTTTTGGTAGAGTACAACATGTTCTAGGAAGAGATGGGCCCTCTCACAAAGAGCTGACAAAAGGCAAAAAACAGAGAGTAGGGGGAAAAGGATAAAATATACAGGTAAAATGGTGATAGGAATGACAGGGACATAACGATCAGGTGCTAATATCTATCTATAGCTATCTATTCCTTAACCCTCCAATTATTTATCAACGTTTCGTCTGATTACTGAAGGGACTCCGCTAATGTCAGAGCACACCGTAATCACTATGAGCAACAGCCTGTTCCCAATCAAAGCAAAACTCCCAAGTAAAATCAGTGACAATCGAGGAGTGGTTTGAAGCTAGACTCCAGAGCCACATCCAGGAAAGATAAAGCCAGAAACTCTTTTACTGATTTATTTTAGTGTAATTATTCCAGCCTAAAATCAGAACATCGTCTTCCTTTGGCTTATTGGAGGAACAAAATTTCGGAAAGTGAGCAAGCTCTAACAAGTTTCGCCTGCAGCTGTTGTACAGCTCCAAAGAACAGGTTTGGTTTGGTTTTGTGATCCCACACATTTTTCATCTGTATTAACCCGAGTTCTCAGCAGGAGGAGCTGTAGTTTGCATGGAGGAGGCATCATTTGGCTACCCCCAAATGGGAGTTCGCCTAATAATAAAGAAGCAATCTGGCTTTTCTGCACAGGGCCAAATCTTGGGCCACCACTCAGCGCTACATTAAATGGACTTTATGCAAAGAAACATTTCCTTAACAGGCCACAGAGCACCAATGCAGCTGCTAATAAAGACCATGAAATGAGCCCCCAAAGTTACCCTCCAGGGTGTGCAGTCTCCCCGCTCTGTCTCTCTGTAGCTGAACGAACCACACAGCATTTAGGGTCTTTGGTACCTGCAAGGGGGTGGGAGAGAATTTGGCACGTGGCAATTAACAGCAAGAGTGTGCCTCAACGGGCAATGGGGAAAGAGTGCATAAGCAACCTCAATTCTTCCTCAGTCAGTTCTAGCCATTTCACTCCTCTGAGCACAAACGGTGACAGCTAGTGACAAGGGCTGGGCTACTATCGCCAAACTGGGTGAGGAAGGAGTGGGGCTTTGGGGCTTTTCTTTCCAATCCAGCACCAAGGCGGAGGCACCCACTGTATACTTGCATAGGGTTTCGCAGGTTTTGCACTCCACGGAACTCCAGGAGGCACAGTCCCTGCTTCAGGGACACCTCCCAGAGCTCTCATTGGCTGGCTGGTCCACTTCTTCATCATCCCCAAGGGCACACCAGAGCTCTTAATGGTCGGGAAGGCTGCAGAACATTTTCACAGTGACAGAAGCGTGCTGCACAGAGGCAGTTCTGCAAAGTCCTGAATTCTATCCAACACTGATGCTTGAAAAATGACATAGCTGTCAATGACCTCATGTAATTACAAGGCCGCTGATTATTGCATTAGCCACTATTGCGTTAGTCTCATCAAACGGTTTCTTTCAGCTATTTGGCATGTTTAGGCAGCTCTGCTCCTTCCCATCACATTAAATAAATCTAACATGGATAATCAATTGTAAATTTCAAATGCTGCCTACTGAATGATTTGCGAATTGCTTTCTTACTGCAGACTGTGAGGTTTTACGTATCACTGCAGCCACAGGATCTGTCAGCCAAACCCTTTTTTTACACTCTAAACTAGCACCATTTCATTTTTCATTACTTTTCATTGTCATTTTATATCAAATGATACCATATACTATTGCACTGGGAAGCTCTACAACTAGGAAAAAACAATGTAATTGACAGCCCAAAAGAAAGCAGAACCATCTTCCAAAAGTTGTAACATTGTGGCTCATTGCATATGCAAATTGTGTTTAATTGCACATGCAAAATGCATGCACATAACTTGTGCATACAGTTGAATCAAGTGCGCACACACAGGTGCATGCACCTATGACCTGCTAGACACCTATCATTAATGACTGGAAATATGCATATAGCAGGCAGCCTATTTTTAAAATGTGAGCCAGAAGACCCATCTTTTCTGTTGGAACTATGGAAATAGAATCATGCAGCTCTGTAAGAATTGTACATTCTAATTAGCAGATTACATTGTCACCGAATAATATTCGCCTTTTACTAGGTAATTGCTGAGGTGATTATGAGGCCAGATTGTGCTATTAAGGTGCAAGACAGTGTTGGGAGCAGAATTGCACTGTCCTGGGGAAATTTGGAGAGGCTCTAAATCAAATCAGATTTATTATTATAATAATGATAACACCGTTATTTTATTTCAACTAAACATCATCGCTAAAGGCCAATACAAATTCAACTAAGGGCCTATCTACGTACCTATCTAAGGTATTTATATGCCTCCCATTATTGGAGTATCTGTGCACCTCACAATCTTTAATATATTTATCATTACAACAGCCTTATGCCATGCTATTATCCCCATTTTACAGATGGAGACCTGAGGCTCAGAGAGGCTGAATGACTTTCCCAAGGTCACACCAAAGCCTCTGTCAGAAAAGGAACTGAGCACGTGGCTCCCAAATTAGTGTCCTAAATACTGGACTATCCTTCCTACCTCACAAATATAACTGGGGGGGGGGGAGGGGGGCGCTGTGGGTACAACTGGTCGAACCCTGACATGGTTAAAACATGCTTCTGTTTTGCATTATAGACAGGACCTCTTCTGTGCCTTCAAATAATGCTGAAGCCTTGGCCTGTCTAATCAGTGTTCCCAAATCATCCATTACAACAATAAATAAATTAGAGATGGAGCCAAGCTGCAAACTTCAGATCTGGATTCCAACAGCCAAAACTATCCAAACACATATAGATTTAATCAAGAACATCTCCCCCCCTAGAGCCTCATTGTAGGGGGGAAAAGAGTCATTCTTAATAAATCTCTGGCTCGCCACTTGATGCTATTCCATCCTGTAGCAAGTGAAGAACAAGTTGTGAGACCAGAGACTTATTTAGAAGGAATGTCTGCCCTGATAGACTCACAGGAGATAAGGAAGGGTGTAAGCCACACAAACTGGATCCAGGTCTGGGTTCTGAACATCCCAAATCTGGGGTTATTTGGCTCCAAGGTTTTTGTTTAGTCTCACTCAAGACAAAGGCCATGTCAAAATTCAGATCCGTGGTCCAGTGTCAAGCAACCCAGTCATTCTACAATGTTCAGATCCTCGTATCTGATTTGGACCGAGTTTCAGTGGCAGGAATTACAGAAGGTGACCGAAAATGTTCTCTGTCCAGGCCTAACTGTTGCAAAACAGCTCAGCGGGGCACAAAAGCAGGCTCTATGGCATTCCATACTCTGTTTTTTTCCCTGAAGACCAGAGCATTACATACTAACCAGTGACTGTGCAGTATACATAGTGACTGGAGTCTCTGCCTGTATTAAGCCATGTTACTAACGAATCCTGCTTCCCGAACAGCATAATTCTGTCAAAGTCAATATTTATCCCTCATAACTACCCATTTACCTCTCACATCTGAGTGATTCCTGAGACTGTTTCTATTACATGCTGCCTCTGAAATGTAACCTGCCTTCAGCGACCTGGAATCCAGAAGCAGTTAGAGGCTTCTTTCTGCATTTTGCAAGTATGCTACATAAAGAAGGCCAAGTTCTAACCATTGACAATAATGAGAGCTGCACGTGTAGACTGATTCTGACCTCACTTACGCCAGTTTTACAGTGGTGGGACTCCATTGATTTGAGTGGGCTCAGGATTAGGCCCATGTGTCTGAAGGCAGAATTTGGCCTTAAGTGCTAAGCAGAATTTGGATGCAGCTGGGCATATCTGATCTCCTAAAACAGAAGTGTATGAATTTAATCCAACAACTCATTTATGCCAGAAAGCTCAGGTAGACAAGACAATATATAACCAAATAAATTTGAATTATGTGGGATTTCAGGAGGAGATAGGGTTCATTTCCTGCTTAACTGGCTATTTCCTTGCTTTCACTACAGCTAATTGGTATGTGAATAATTCTGACTTGTGCAGAGATAAACTGATTTGCTTGCAGTTCTGCAAGAATCAGCGGAGTCAGTGAGCGAATGTTCGGATTCTCTCGTAATCCAGATGTTGCATAGGAAGGAGCAGTGCTGGCAGAGCAGGGCTTCCTGTTCCTGATCTTACAATGAGCACAGTATGCATTTGGTCCAAGCCCTTTGATTTCTATAAGCTATAGAGATAGAGGGAAATATTCAGGACTATACTCAGTTTAATATCAATGGACAGTGCAGGGTGTAATGATGTGTGCCTTTGAAGACAAATACAATCCTCAGGACTAGGCCTGGGATGATTAAAATTACTCTATAGCAGTAGTTCCAACCTTATCCATACTGTGACTCCAAATTACAAGAGGAAAAAGTTTCAGGACCCCCACCCATCTAGCCATAAAGAACAGGAGAGTGGTTACAATCCCCTAAAACCAGTTCATGAGCCCTCTCTGGGTCATGACCCCCAAGTAGAGAACCTCTGCTTTATACCACTGAAAACCAAACTCTGGCAAAGATTATTTGAAATTCTTATTACTGTTAGATTTCGCAATTATATATAGATACATTGCTGTTATTTCCCGAGTCCTGTCATTGCTTCTCTCAGCCACCCACATATGCATCACAACCCCAAGCATTTATCTGCTGCCTGTCATCCTTTCTGAGAAGTCTTTTGTTTGTACAGTGTTGGGCCACCTTAGTGGCCATGCCTTGTGTACTAGTGTGTGGGAAATAAATGGGGCACAAACACTATTTTGCTAGCCATACAGCTTCACACTGTAACAGCTCATGCAGTATTTTGACTGTTTCTACCACCAATGCTGAAGTTTTCAGGTTACAGCTGTGTAATAACTTTAAAAGGACAGACCATTGTACATTGTACATCTTGGTGGCCTCTATTCACTAATATTGGCGCTAAATCTTACCTAATCTGGTTCATGAATATCTTCTTTGTGGTAAAAGTGTTAACTTTGTTTCATTGTGATTCAGAGGATCATAATATTTGTTAAGTTTTGAGTAGACAAACAAACACTGAGCCCATGAGTCTGTAAAGTTTCCCAAATTATTATTTGTCCAGAAATTCATGCCAGAAATGCATCATTCCTTATTCAATATCTGCTATTCATCATTTGTTATTCCTATGGAAAATGATTCATTCAACAAATCAGGGATCAGAAATAAAATCATATGAGTTAGGTGACCAAATAATGGTAAACATTTAACAAACAGTTCATGAACAACCTTGAAAACTACTGCTCTCAACTGTTAGGTGAATACTTGTGAATAATGGAGACATTAGAAGAAAACCAGGATCAGCTCACAAACAATTCACTAACCCCAAGAAAGACTAACAAATATTATCGAAGCAACCAGCTCACCCAAAAGCCCCCAACCTCATAGACTCATAGACTTTAAGGTCAGAAGGGACCAATATGGTCATCTAGTCTGACCTCCCGCATGATGCAGGCCACAAAAGCTGACCCACCCACAACAGTATCTTCCAGCCTGCGACCCCTGCCCTATGCTGCGGAGGAAGGCGAAAAACCTCCAGGGTCTCTGCCAATCTACCCTGGAGGAAAATTCCTTCCCGACCCCAAATATGGCGATCAGCAGTACCCCGAGCATACAGGCAAGATTCTACAGCCGGACCCTCATTTTACCCGCGATGGCACGTTAATGCCTAATTGACTAAAATCACGTTATCCCTTCAAACCATTCCCTCCATAAACTTATCAAGCCTAATCTTGAAGCCAGAAAGGTCTTTCGCCCCCACCGTTTCCCTCGGAAGGCTGTTCCAAAATTTCACCCCTCTGACGGTTAGAAACCTTCTTCTAATTTCAAGCCTAAACTTCCCCACGGCCAGTTTATATCCATTCGTTCTCGTGTCCACATTACTACTGAGCTGAAATAATTCCTCTCCCTCCTTGGTATTAATCCCTTTGATATATTTAAAGATAGCAATCATATCCCCCCTCAGCCTTCTTTTGGTTAGGCTAAACAAACCGAGCTCCTCGAGTCTCCTTTCATAGGAAAGGTTTTCCATTCCTCGGATCATCCTAGTGGCCCTTCTCTGTACCCGTTCCAGTTTGAGTTCATCCTTTTTAAACATAGGAGACCAGAACTGCACACAGTACTCCAAATGAGGTCTCACCAGCGCCTTGTATAACGGAAGCAGCACCTCCCTGTCCCTACTAGAAATACCTCGCCTAACGCATCCCAAAATCGCATTAGCTTTTTTCACAGCCACGTCACATTGCCGACTCATAGTCATCCTGCGATCAACCAGGACTCCGAGGTCCTTCTCCTCCTCCGTCACTTCCAACCTATGCGTCCCTAACTTATAACTAAAATTCTTATTAGTCATCCCTAAATGCATCACCTTACACTTCTCACTATTAAATCTCATCCTATTATTTTTACTCCAATTTACAAGGTCATCCAAGTCTCCTTGCAGAATATCCCGATCCTTCTCCGAATTGGCAATACCTCCCAACTTTGTGTCATCCGCAAACTTTATCAGCCCACTCCTACATTCGGTTCCGAGGTCAGTAACGAATAGATTGAATAAAATCGGACCCAAAACCGAACCTTGAGGAACCCCACTGGTGACCTCCCTCCAACCCGACAGTTCACCTTTCAGTACTACCCGCTGCAGTCTCCCCTTTAACCAGTTTTTTATCCACCTCTGGAATTTCATATCGATCCCCATCTTTTCCAATTTAACCAATAATTCCTCGTGCGGCACAGTATCAAACGCTTTACTAAAATCGAGGTAAATTAGATCCACCGCATTTCCTTTATCTAGAAGGTCTGTTACTTTCTCAAAGAAGGAGATCAAGTTGGTTTGGCACGATCTGCCTTTCGTAAACCCATGTTGTGATTTGTCCCAATTGCCATTCACCTCAAGGTCCTTAACTACTTTTTCCTTCAAAATTTTTTCCAAGACCTTGCATACTACAGAAGTTAAACTAACAGGTCTGTAGTTACCCGGGTCACTTTTTTTCCCCTTCTTAAAAATAGGAACCACATTAGCTATTTTCCAGTCCATCGGTACCACCCCCGAGTTTACAGATTTATTAAAAATTATCGCCAAGGGGCTTGCAATTTCTCGCGCCAGCTCCTTCAATATTCTAGGATGGAGATCATCCGGTCCGCCCGATTTAGTCCCATTTAGCTGGTCAAGTTTGGCTTCCACCTCTGATACTGTAATGTCAATCGCCCCTCCTTTATTCCCCTCTGTCCCGCTCCCTCTATTCCTAAGCCCTTCATTAGCCTTATTAAACACCGACGCAAAAAATTCATTTAGATATTGTGCCATGCCTAGATTATCCTTAATTTCTACTCCATTTACATGCTTCAGCGGTCCCACTTCCTCTTTCTTTGTTTTCTTCCTATTTATATGGCTATAAAACCTCTTACTATTGGATTTAATTCCCCTCGCGAGGTCCAACTCTACACGGCTTTTGGCCTTTCTCACCGCATCCCTACATGCTCTGACCTCCATAAGGTAGGTTTCCTTGCCGATCTGCCCCCTCTTCCATTCTTTGTACGCTTTCTGTTTTTTCTTAATCGCCCCTTTGAGACGCCCGCTCATCCAGCTAGGTCTAATTCTACTGCCTACTAACCGTTTCCCCTTTCTCGGGATACAGGCCTCGGACAGCTCGTGCAACTTCAGCTTGAAATAATCCCAGGCCTCATCTGCCTTTAGCTCTCTAAGTATGTTAGCCCAATCCATTTCCCTAAGTAGTTGCCTTAATTTATTAAAGTTGGCCTTTTTGAAATCGTAAACCTTAGTCACAGTTTTATTTCTGTTAATCCTTCCATTTAGTTTAAACCGAATTAGCTCATGGTCACTCGAGCCAAGGTTGTCCCCTACTATCATTTCCTCAACTAGGTCCTCACTACTCACCAGCACCAAATCTAAAATGGCATCCCCCCTCGTCGGTTCAGCTACTACTTGCTGAAGGAATTCATCTGCTAGCACGTCTAGGAACATCTGAGCCCTATTATTGTTACTAGCATTTGTTCCCCAATCTATGTCCGGGAAGTTAAAGTCCCCCATGATCACACAGCTCTTATTAGTTTTTACTTCCTTAAAAACATTAAATAGTTCTCTGTCCGCATCCAGGCTAGATCCCGGCGGTCTATAGCACACCCCAAGCAGTATCTCAGGGGAGGCTCTAGCAGTTCTTTTACCCAGTGTAATCATTGCCCAGACAGACTCTGTCTTATCCATTCCATCACTTATTATTTCTTTACATTTTAGTTCGTTATTCACATACAGTGCCACACCCCCACCTTTACCTTTTTTCCGGTCATTCCTAAACAGCACATACCCTTCCATACCTGTACTCCAGTCATGACTACAGTTCCACCATGTTTCGGTTATTCCTACGATATCAGGTTTCATTTCTTGGACCAGGAGCTCCAGTTCCTCCATTTTGTTACCTAGGCTTCTCGCATTGGTGTATAAACATCTTACCGTATGCTGTCTATCCTTTCTCCCATTAGTTATGCACTTTGGTACGGACCCCCTAGTGTCCATCCGCCCCCTCCTTCTAATGTCCAATTCCCTACCCCTATCTATATCTGTGCTTATCTCTTTGCCCTCATTTTCAGTGTTGGAATCTGGCGTGGAGATTAACTGGACATCTCCCAACCGTCTCCCCCAAGTTCCTAGTTTAAAGCCCTTTTGATGAGATGAGCCAGCCTCCCTCCCAGAAGTCTATTTCCTTCCCTACTCAGGTGAAGTCCATCCCGCGAGAACAGCTGTCTGTCCCCGAACGCCTCCCAGTGGCCATACATCCCAAAGCCCTCCTTATAGCACCACTCCCTCAGCCAGCTATTTATCCTCACAATTCTGTCTGCCCTTTGCTGTCCTTCTCTAGGAACAGGCAGAATCCCACTGAAGATAATCTGAGCCTCAAGTTCCTTAAGCGTCTTCCCCAGCCTGGCATAATCTCCCTTGATTCTCTCTAGCGAGAACCTAGCCGTGTCATTCGTTCCTACGTGAAGGACGATCAAGGGGTTCTTACCTGCTCCCTTTAGGATCCTTTTCAACCGCAGGTCCACATCCCGTATCTTAGCGCCCGGCAGACAGCACACCCTTCTGTTTTCTGGGTCCGCCCTGGTCACAGGCCTGTCTAACCTCCTCAGTAAGGAGTCCCCAATCACATACACCTGCCTTTGCCTAGGGGCAGCGCAATCTACCAGTCTATCCCCTGTTCCCTGTGGCCGTAAGTCCTGTCTGTCTCCATTTACCCTTATAGTCCCCCTATTGCCATCCTGTATCCTCCCGGGGCCGAGTATTGATGCTGTCTCCATCAACTCCTCCCCCCTGTCTATTGGACTAGCTGCCCTTCTTTTCTTCCTCTGCCTCCCACCATCAGTTACCACCTGCTGCGTCCCCTCCTCGTTATCCAAACACCCAAACCTGTTCCTGAGTTCTATTTCCCCCTCACTAGCCCTCCTTTTCCTTGGCCTGCTTCTCACGGTCACATGCTTCCACTGCTCTTGTTCTCCCCCCGACATTCCCCCCTCACAGACCATAGCCCCCGCTTCCACCTGCACCCCTGAGCATTTCTCTTCAATTACCCCTTGCCTTTGCTCCATTAGCTGTTCAAACCCCCTTCTGAACTCTACCAGGGTCTCTACCTGCATCTCCAAACCTCGGACCTTTTCCTCTAACAGAGCAAGTAGGCGGCATTTCATACAAACATACCTCTGATCCGTTGCACCTGCTAGGACTATATACATACCGCAGCTGCTACATGCTTTCATCTGCATTGTGTCCCCTGCTGCCTGGCTCATGAGTGCTATGGTCTCTGCCTGCAGCCTCTGCGGGAACAAAGCACACCGACCACCGCGCCCTCCTGCCTCCCCTTCCACCTCCCCCTGTAAACTCCCACTTAAACTCCCCTGTTAGCCGCCCTGTTTGCCGACCGCTGCTAGCTGCTCGCTGCTTGGCTGGGAGGCCTCTTTTATAGGTCCCCTAATCAGCCAAGCTCCGCCCCCTAATCAGGGCTCGGGGCTCAGCACACTGCCCCTACAGGCCTCTACACAGACAGGCACCACAAAGACAGACGCAAGTACAGATACCTTCTCCTCCAATGAGACTCACTCCCACTTAAACTCCCCTGTTAGCCGCCCTGTTTGCCGACCGCTGCTAGCTGCTCGCTGCTTGGCTGGGAGGCCTCTTTTATAGGTCCCCTAATCAGCCAAGCTCCGCCCCCTAATCAGGGCTCGGGGCTCAGCACACTGCCCCTACAGGCCTCTACACAGACAGGCACCACAAAGACAGACGCAAGTACAGATACCTTCTCCTCCAATGAGACTCACTCCCACTTAAACTCCCCTGTTAGCCGCCCTGTTTGCCGACCGCTGCTCGCTGCTATACATACAGAACCATTGTAAAAGCAGGTTGGACAGAAAGTACAACAGAATTTGACACTAAGGATGAGAAGGAGATCTTCCACTCTGAAATTAGGAAATGTGATGAGAACTTACCAAGAAGTGCCTGAACAGGTCATGCCATGGGTAACAAAGTAGTGCCTCATCCCAACTATCTGGTTTCTAACAGGTATTTTAAAAAATCCAACTAAAGCTAAGTATCAGAATTATAAAGTTCATCTGGTAAACAAAATTTCACATTCTGAAATCTTGATGAAAATTTTGATTAAAAAGTGGGTGGAAATTAAATGAAATGTTTACAATTTCCCCCCACCATTTTTCAACCAGCTCACATATAAAGTACAACTGCAATAACAGAAACATAAGGCATAGCTCACAGCCTTGCTAAAGACTTGCGAACCATGGAGTACATCAGATACATGAATACTTAACCAAGAGGAAATTTGCAAATTATATTCCCACCAACTATTGGATCCCCCAATAAAGCTTTAGGGGGCAAGGTTTCCAAAAGCAAAAATGGGAATTAGGCCGCCAACTCCCATTGATTTGCAATGAATGTCCAACTGCCCTCTGTGGCTTTTAAAATCTTCCCCCAGTCACTAAATGGAACACACGTCCTCACCCATATTCCTGAATGACAGTCAAATTAATGATGGGAACACACTGCAGGAAGCAGAGACTAAATCATATTTTTCTTCAGAAACCCGCGCGTACATCACTAATCATCTCACAAGATGAAAAGAAAGGCTACGCAAGCAGGGAGCGTAAACTTTTTCAAGGAACCATCAGCACTAGCCTCAAAATGCAAAGTTAACAGAGAGTTCTCTGTTGCGAGTCACTTTCGTTTGATAGATGGTCAAATACCTGAAGGATGATAAATGATTATCTGTAAGTGATTATTCTAATTCAGTGGCACAGAAGAAGGGCTGAAGTGTCTGGCATTGGAAAATTTAATGAGGTGTTCCTGACATACCAGCCCCCAAGTGTTTATTCTGGAAGCAAACCGAGTACTACAGTTGATACGATTACCAACAAATGAAACCCGTCCAAAATGAAGAAAAACCTCAACAAGCTAACTTTTTCAAGACAAATATAGCAAATCAGATTTACAGGGCAATGGAGATGGGCTATGGGATGAGGGATCACCTCTCCTCAAACCACCCTGGTTGGCATAGGCGCCGACTTCCCTGCTTTCCCCATGGTGCTCGACCCTGCCTTCTGCCCCCATCCCCGCCCCCACTCCACCCCTTCCACACATCTCCGCCCCTGCCCCGTCTCTTCCCACCCCTGCCCCAAAGTCCCCACCCCAACTCCGCCCCCTCCCTGCCCCTATTCCAACTCCTTCCCCAAATCCCTGCCCCTGCCCCGCCTCCTCCCCTGAGCATGCCATGTTCCTGCTCCTTCCCCCCTCCCTCCCAGCACGCCACCAAACAGCTGTTTGGTGGCAGCCAGGGGGAAGCGCTGGGAGGTAGGCAGAGGAGCTGGGATGCGGCGTGCTTCGGGGGGCGGGAGAGGAGGAGGAGGAGGAGGTGGGGTGGGAGGAGATTGGCTGCAGAGCACCCACTAATTTTTTCCGGTGGGTGCTCCATCCCCAGAGCACCCATGGAGTTGGCGCCTATGCTGGTTGGTAATGGCTAAAAGTTACTACCCTCTGATAGCTGTTCAGTTGATGTAACAGTCTGTCCATTTTAAGGGTCGCTGTGGCCTGTTCTACATTTAGCTCCTTTGTGGGCAGGCATTCTGGAACTTGTAGTACCCCGGGAGGATTACATGATCACGCTGCAGCCTGCTCTGCGGGGAAATGGGAAAGGGTGGGTACAAGGGAGGCCAGGTGACAGGACTGTAGGCTAAAAGGCAGGCCTGTACCATAGTCAAGGGGGATCAGCATGGAGACAATCCTCCATACTAGCCAGACTGAGGCCTAGGAAGCAGCCCAGGAAGGGTCTGTGTGGCAGTCACTAGAGGGGAGGTTTCAGGGAATTCTGTGGACCACGAGAGGAACTTTTTGTGCCTGTGAGGCTAGGTGACTGAAGTCATTGATGCACCAGCATAGGGGCTGGCCCACTCAACACTGAAGAAAGGAAACCAAAATGTTCCCCTTTCCTCTTTGGCCAGTCTCATGTCCTCACTACGTTTCTCTCCTTGTCTTATCTTATGTATTTTTGGCTCACTGGCAGCCAAATTTCCCTCAGGTAGATCTCTTTGTATGAGCGTGTAGTTGGGGTGCAAGCAGAAGAAGGGTATGTGAAAGTTGCCATCTTGACTGACCCCTTGGGGATTGAACCAGGGACTTCCAGAGCAAAAAGCATGAACTAAGATAGCTTGAGCTACAGTGACCTAACTGTGGCTGCAACACATCCATCTCACTTGTGAGTTGGCATAGAGGGAGCCCTGTAACAAAATATTGCTGGGTTAGAGATGCATCTAGCCCTTTCAAAGGAGCTGGCTGGGTGTGTTCTGAACATGCATACCCAGTTGGTGCATATCAGCAAATGGTCTGAGTGGTGGCCTTGACCTCAGGGTTAGACACACAAGTCTATTTTAAGTATTCCATGGGGTGAACGTATGATGCCTTTGTAATGGACAAGTTAGTTACAGTTTGGGCAGATGCAAGGCAGAGAGCTGCAGGTCTTCAAACAGTCCTCCGTTGGCTGCCAGCCCAGCCCCTGCAGTGCAAAAGAGGCAACACGCAGCAGGCCTGGGAATTTAGCTTACTTGGGAGAAAGGCAGGCCGAGGGCTGGAATGCAGATGTGTGGCTGCAAGGAAAAGAGGCAGGCTGAGTCTGGGTAGAGAGCCCAAGAGCCATCAGCCACGCTGTGCCTGTTTGCCTTGCGGCTGATGAGGCAGAGGAAGGACGTAGACCTGATCATCTATGACAGGGGTTCTCAAACTGGGAGTCAGGATCCCTCAGGGGGTCATGAGGTTATTACATTGGGGTCACAAGTTGTCAGCCTCCACCCCAAACCCTGATTTGCCTCCAACATTTATAATAGTGTTAAATATATTTTAAAGTGTTTTTAATTTATAAGGGCGGTTGAACTCAGAGGCTTGCTATGTGAAAGGGGTCACCAGTACAAAAGTTTGAGAACCACTGTTCTATGATGCTCCCACTTACAACAATGAAACTCCAGGGCACATTAAAGGGCCCTGATTATTAGTCTGTCCCTGTGCTGGGTACAGGAGCAGATTGGGGAGGAGGGGGAGTGTTAAGTCACCTTCATGCACACTGCGTTTGGGGGCCAGTTCAGTCCTCCAATGTCACTTAAATCAGCCTTAGGACCATGGGAAGCAGCGAATGGCAGGAGCACAGTGCACTCTGGCCACACCCTCTCCCCACCTGGAACTGGTCCCAGAAACTCCTAAATGCTGGGGTGTGGGAATGGAGCTGGTAGGGTTGCTCTGTCAGTTAGTTCTATGACAGTGGGGAAGCCCCATTACACAGCAGGTATTCCCACTGCACCCCATTTATGCCACAAGAGTGTTGTAAATGGTCTTTCGAGCAATGGGGAATCAGCCCCAGTGACTTCAGTGGTGTTACTCCACATTTATGCTGGTGTACATAAAGCACAGCACTGGGTCAAATCCTACTCTTATATTCAACAAGAATTAATCGGGCTTAAAGAGAAAGCACTGCACCATTTGTGCCAGTTTCTGCAATTAACAATGCATGAAAAATTGTGCACAAGTGTTATCCAAACTGTTAGTTCTTTCTTTGGATTAATCCTCTCAGGAAAATAACTTAATAAGTAATCGGTGCGTAATTGTGTGATGCCCATTTCAATGCAGACTGAGGCAGTTAGCATCTGGAACTAGTTTCTTGGTCCAAGTCATTAGCTGTGTTTAGTTTAGAAAACAAACACTGCATTAGTAAAGGTCTATATCCAAATAACTCTTCCAATCCTCTACCTACACATCCACCCCGCCCCCACTGATGCATCCAAAGTTTCAAGGGATTTTCACAGAGTTGGAGCTGGGGGAGGAGCGATGCCACTAAGGCAGCACCCATGCTTTTTGTGCAGCCCTTCCCAGATCTACCACATTTTCATACCTTAAACCCACAGAGTCAAAGTGGTTTGGTCCCATATCACTGGTAACGGGGCTACACCCAAATAACACACCGGTGAATTCTGAATCTTCCTCCCATTGGTCCTTAAAAAACTAAAGAATTTGAGACATCAAGCTCTGATAATAAAACTTCCTTTCTGCATTGGGGGTTCTCAGGATGTCCAGCCTGTACAAAATCTTGTCCTTGAAAAAAATGGAGCAATTGATCACATGCATAGATTCAAAGACCAGAAGTCCAGTTGGTCACCTATTCTCCTACATAACATAGGTCAGAGAGTTCCCTGAAATAATTCCTGTTTGAACTAGAGCAGATTTTTTTAGGAAAACATTCAGTCGTGATTTACAAATTGCCAGTGATAGAGAACTCACCCCAACCCTCGGTTACATCTCTGGGCTGGAATCCTCACTAGTGGCTGATGACAGTTGGATGGATAGGACTATCCACAACCAGGGCTGGTGCAAGGAAGTTTCGCGCCCTAGGCGAAACTTCCACCTTGCGCCCCCCCCCAACCCCGCGGCAGCTCCCCCCCCTCTGCCCTGAGGCGCCCCCCTGTGGCAGCTCCCCCCCTGGGGAGCCATGCGGCAGCTCCCCACCCCAGCTCACCTCTGCTCCACCTCCTCCCCAAGCATGCCGTCCCCACTCTAATTCTCCTCCCCTCCCAGGCTTGTGGCGCCAAACAGCTGATTTGGGAGGTGGGAGAAGTGGAGCGGCGACCGCGCGCTCGGCGGAGAACGCTGTGAAAAAAAATTGGGGGCATCCCTTTTTGGCGCCCCCAAATCTTGGCGCCCTAGGCAACCGCCTAGTTCGCCTTAATGGTAGCACCGGCCCTGTCCACAACCCTAATGAAGCCTACTGCATAGTTACTTGAGAAAGCTATTGGCCCTGCAAAACAATTTGATTTTACAGAGATGGTAATGCCCTGCTCAGATGGAAAATTATCCTGCACAGACACATTTGCCCTCTAGAAGCCCTATCCTCCGCTGACCCTCTGATCTCCTGTGACACATGAAACAACTGGGGGTGCAGGTAAATATGAGCATAGCTGGATTTTGGTGGTTATAAAATCATTCTCGGCTGCCTGCAAAGTTGCGATGCTCCACTCCCTTAATTCTTGGGGAGGGAGGGCAGTCCCAAATGTAAAGTGGACTGCAGTGTCTGCTGCTGCTGTCTTGGCATGTTCGAGGAAAGAGCCAAGGCCTCAGAGAGGAAGTAGAAGAAAAAGTAGGAGGGATTTGTGATGGGGGAGGAGAGTGAGATTTGTGGGTTGGAAAGGATCTGGAAGTCTCCCAGGAATAATTTCATTGGGTGCTCTCAAAATCTTGAGAAAACTAATATAGTAAAACTACAGCACATCTCTGTAACTTAGACACAGTGCCACAAATCCTAGCCCAGCCTAAGGGCTAGAGAAGCCTCCACGGTCTTTGAGTCCATAATTCCATGGGAGAAAAGGATGATGATCAGCATAGTGGCAGTTCCTCTGAGGCTAGCCCCAGCCAGCCCCACTAAAGTTGCTTTATGCAGCCCCACCCGAAACCACAGAGGAGCTGTGTTCTGCAGTGTGCAGGTGCTGCAGATCTGCAGATACCCCTTTATGAGCTCCTACCATCCTGCCCATTCCCCTGTTGTAACTTCTCTCTGTTGGGATACTTCAGCATCTATAGTAGGGTGGAGGGATTTGAGCCTCTGAAGAGGTACTCCATGGGGAGGAAGCAGGATAATAGCACTGCGAAAAACTCAATGCATTTCTGATTACCCTTTGTTGCTCTAGATCAGAAGACTATGTACAAAATGGTGAAGAGAGCAAGGCACATTTAATTAGGAAACCTGAGCCAACTCCACAAAATATCAACAGGGAACCCGAGGATGCAAATTTCAGTTCAGTGAGGTTGTGCACAAAACAAAGCGCAAAACTAAAAGTTAGTTGCTGACAGAAAACATTGAACCAGATAACAAAGGAGATGTGGGAAAACATCTCCCGCATTCCTACATCATGCACGTCAGAGGCCAGATCCCTCAGATAGCGTAAATGGGTGCAGCTCCATTTACTTCAGTTAACTCCCAGAGGTGGATCCGCCCATAAATGTCAGAAAATGAGAGATGCTGTGCAGTATTATTCAGATCTTAAAAAAGGTGGAGGCAATACAGAAAAACAGAGAAAGAGGAGGTGTCCACAGCATGAGACTGTTCTAGCTCTATCCTTTTCAAAATATCATTGGCATTATTTTCTCAAGATATTTACAGTGGGCTAATGTGACTCTGGCTACATGCCCACACAGAGGAGAGAAATCTCCCCTTATATCTGTCCATTCCCCTCACCAAAGCTGGGGGGGAGGGAGAGAAATGGACAAGGACTAGCAGATCCTTGGCTCCACCCTACTGAGTGGGCAGAGTTGTACAGCCAGCAAAGAGGGAGAAATAAGGTACTGTTGGTAATAGACCATGGTCATCAGAGAAGACCTGACTCCAAGTACTGTAGTTATTGAGGGTCTTTCCATTGGCTTCAACGGGCTTTTGATTACACCATAAATGTCTACCTGCCCCACCTCCAGGAGCAAGGAGGAAGCAGAATAAGAATTGCGAGTCAGAGATGTGTGTCTGATTCCCAGTGCCTCCCACTGGTACAATTTACACATCTCCCCTTTCTCAGGGCTGTGTCTAAAGTCACAATCTCTTCCCAACGAATAGACCAAGAACTGCCTGTGTAATCTTCAAACAGTGGTACCTGTTTCTATTCTGATATGTTGCAACAATCATCAAAAGCAACACTCTTTGAATTTATGAAGGGTCTCCATTTCAGACATAATTTCCTCAATCTGTGTCAATAACTATAACAAATTTCAAATAATTTTTAATGTCAGTTTAAAAAAATAAGCAAATCTGACATGACATTTTTATCACCTATTTACTATCTCAGATCAAATGGTTTACAGCATTGCATTCTGGAAATATACAACTTATGAAAAAACTAGCCTATTAAAATATGATAATGATAATGCCTTGAATGAGTTACAGTTACTCTAGTAAAACTATAATGACTGTACAGCTGCTAAGACAAAACTATTGTTAACATGTTTTGACCACAATAATCGTGGCACCTGCTAACTCTGCAATGGCATATTTAGGAGTCTGTCAACATTTCTTTTGTAAACATTATTTTCCAGGATTTTTAACTGAGCCATAAATGTTAACCTGGGAGTGAAATTTAGCATGTAGGGCCTTAAAATACTGTTGAAAAATATTCAACTATTTTGACATATTTGGATTTCAAAAGGAAGTTTACTAGATTTAATTTAGGCTTCTTTTTGCTCTTCTAGGACTTAAAAATTGATTGCTTTGTTCTTATATGTTGAGTGAATTTAAACTGGGTGCAATTTGCCACCCCAGAGACTGAAGTCATCTAGCCCACTGTTGGCTCTCAGTAAATAATAAATAATAATAATACCTGTCCACAGAGTAGATACAGAAGAGACAGCAGCAAGAGAAGTTTCTCCACAGGCCTGGCCAACATGCCTTAATCCTGACCACATCTGGAAGTGAGAAGGTAGTTCGTTCTTCTTTCTGTTTGTCCTCGCTCCTGAGATTATCAAAGATGCCAACTATGCTGGTTCTTATTATGGGCCCCTGCAAAATGGACTGAAACCACCCATTCTTTGAATGTAAGGTGTCCCAAACAACCAATTAATGGTAATAACTTTTCAGTCACTACTGACTGGACAGGTTTCAAATTGGCATCCTAGAGGGAAAAGGTCCCTTTCCAAAACCGAGCCATCTATTATTCTGGGTCATCCATCACCAAGGTTTTTAAAATGGTTTCCTAGAGTTAGGCTGCCAAGTCCATGTTTAGGCACTGTGACATTTTGGGGATCGTCCAGACTGATAAGGGGTTGTATCACCTTCTGCCCTGTAACCTTGGAGGCCTCTATGCTGCGCAACTTTGGTTCAGATCCCTGACACCAGTATCTTGCTCATGAGCACAGTCTCACCCTGACTTCCACCAGCCTAGTTACTCCCTGCAGGGTGATATCATCACCCCTTCTGATCCCAAGTCTCCCCAAATCCGTCCTCCCCAAGTTCTTAACTACTAGACACTCCAATTTTTCCCCTTTGGTTCATCGCCCCCAAAGGCATGAAACCAGCCTCCTCCCCCACTCCCCCGTGCAGTTAGCAGTTCTCTTTGGCACACAAACTCTACACGGTTTGCACTCCAGAGACCTGCTTGGGTAAAAATAAACAAAAAGGTTATTTAATAGAAAAAACACATATTCAAAGATGAAATAGTAAGAGAAAGCAAACATACAAGTTACACAGAAAACAAACATAAAGACACAACCTGAGGCTTTACACTTCTATATTAGATAAAATCCCTTTTCTTGTACAAGTTACCTATTGCCTTCAAACAGTTTCCCAGTAATCGCTCCTAGCCATACATACAGACGATCAGCCCCACCGGCGCAGTGGTAAACTGTAGCAAATAAAAAGGGCTCCTAATGTTATCAGACTAATCAAGTTTTATTACTTTTCCTTAATTCCTTTCTAGCAAACATTACCTATTAAATACTTTAAGTAACTATTTGAGAAGTAGCCTTTTGATTAAAATAGATTATGTTTTAACTCTTTTTTTTTAATCAAGGCTGTTTTCATAATTAAAACCTTATTCAATTTTAAACACTTACTAACAGAAAATACAAAACTGGAACCCAATGGCCGGACTCTGTTCTCTTTTACATTGGCAAAAATCATCAGCGTGAATGGAATTTCACTGAGGTAACTTATATTAGAAGAGAAGAATTGCTACTAAAAGTTGAACTGTGGATTTACTGGTGCCTTAAATCCTTCTTGCCTCACTTGTATGAGAAAACCCACTGAAATTAATGGCCCTGACTCTCTTTGATACTAATGCCCCTTTTCACCCTTCTGGAAGTGAGTGTAAATGAAAATCAGGCCGTATATCTGCTATCCTCTTTGTGCCTGATTTAATTCACTTTAACTCAACAGCAAAAGTCCCACTGAATCCTATGGCAGTAGGATCTGAGCCTTTGCTTTAAGGGGCTTTTTGGAATCTGCATCTCATGCATATGCTGATTGTTATTGTAATTTGGGGTAGGTGTGTTCCTGATTCTACATAATTGCTCTGGCTCATTCTCATATCTCCTCTGAAAACATCTCTGTACTCCATTGCTTCTGCTTCATATTTTCTCCCTCCCTCTGCTATTACATATTGTTATATATACCTGAGAAAGATCATGATTTTACCTCTCAGAATTTACCTCTCTGGTCTGTAAATCTTGATACTCTTAAGAGAAGTCAGTATCTGCTTATTGTTTAATTCTGTGAGTGTGAAGTTCATTCCAGCGCTTGGGCAAAATCCTACACACCGCTTAAACTTCACTTTAAGTCTCTCCTTGTCACTTGAGTGAATTTCACCCTAAACGTATTCTTTCACTCAGTAAGGGCTTTGGGGATGTAGTTTGTAGGAAAGATGCAGTAGAAAATAAAGTTGCATTGAACTGTAATGCTAGCAGTTCTGCTTTTATATTTCCATCCAGGTAACTGTCAGCACACCGATTTGCTTTCTCCCTTCCAATGTGCATCTCCTCCTCGAGCTAGTTCTTGGGGAAATAGCCGTCTTCAAATCATGTAATTATCATGTGGCCTACACCTTTTTAGTCCCCCTGAAAAGTTGTGTCATGTCTTTGGTTTACGTCACTTGTTGGAAAACACTCCAAAGCATTGAAATACTATTAAATTGTTACTGTATTGGATGCCAACACACAGGGCTATTAGTCTAATTCATCCTCCAGATCAAAGCCCACACAGGCAGCTCTTCTGCCTACAGCTATTTTCCTTTTACTTTCCTGCTTGACAGTAGTCCCTCGGATTCCTCTGTTCTGCTCTCTTTGAATGTACACATTTTCCTATAGTCATGGAAATATAATTTACGTCTATTATAGATTACAGATCAGGGCCAGCATGCATTATTGGCTGGAATGTCTGTTTATTGTATGTCGGGTTCTAAAAATAAATAAATAAAAAGCCACCCTGCTGAACAGAGAAGGGAGCGGGGGGAGGGGGGGCATGGGCGGGTGGAGAAACTTTGTTCTCAAAGTTTAATTTGCAAGAACAAACCTTGAAGCATGATTCATTAACATCATGTTGTTTGCTTTTGTCACATTGTGTATGTAAAGATGGCAAAACGGCTGGCCCCTCTCCAGCACAGACCACCCAGAGAGCCGGAGCAGAGCTACTGGCAGTACACACCCAAGTTCAAAGGTTCATGGGAGAACTCACCAATTTAATCAGTTATTAGCTGCCTTTCCTATAAGCAGATTGGATGCAACAACAACACCGACAAAAGGAATATCTTAACAGACTGGCTGTCTGGGACTGAAGAATTACAAAAACAATCTCCACCCCAACACTGAGGAAGTGTGTGTGTGTGTGTGTGTGTGTGTGTGCGCGCCGCGAGAGAGAGAATGAGACAGAGGGGAGGGGAAAAGGGAGGAGGGAGCCCAGGCACAGAGAAAGAGAAACATCACTCCATCTCTCTCACTCCACAGGAGCTGAACCAAGAGCAGGAAGATGTTTGATAATACACAGTACCCCTATAACTGTTTTAATTATGATGGGGATGACTATCCAACCTGTAGTTCTGACGAAGAGAAAAAATTCACCAGACCAGCATACAGGTAAGGTTAAGTTTTCCAAGTCTTCCTCTGTCCAGGGAAATTGTCTGCACTGTCAGATAATGGGAATTCCCCCTTGGTAACCAGCACAGGTATCCTTCCAGGTAGTTTCCTCAAGGCACAGAGAACTGGGGGGAGGCATTTTTTTTCCCCCTTGAAATAAGTATTTTTTTCTTCCATCCCACCACTCCTCCTTCTTCCCTCATCTCTTCACTTTGGGGAAAGTGAAACTTCTGGCTTTAATGTCCTGGACTCCTTTGTATCATCAGATTTCAGCTGTCCTTTTCTGCCCTTTTTAGGGACACTGAGGGAAATTAATCAAATTTGTAAGATGCTCACTAAGGAAATAAATGTGGATGTCCCCACAATTGAACAAAGATGCACCATGTGGGTTCATGAATAGGTCTGGAGAAAGATAACATCCAGTGTCCCTCTAATTAGCCAAGGTGATGAACTCTCCAGCCCTGAAGTTATAGGAGGCAGTGGAATGATGGTGTCCCACAGTCTGGTGCATTTCACTGGAGCATAATAGTTTAGGGAAACTTTCCTTGAGCGGTTTGAGATTTTGGTGTTTTTTTAAATCTAAGCACTGCCAGCTAAGTGAAAGGAGAAACAGTCTGACTGGGTTTCAATTGTCTGTAAGTAATGCCTGTGTATCATGCTGTATGAATCAATGCGTGTTAAATAGGGATCTTGCTCTTAGACTAAAGCAAAAGGATTCTGAGCAGACTGGTTGATGTCTGTAAGAGCCATCTCAAGTCAAGGAGGGAGCCAACCAAAATGTGGGACAAGGAGGAATTTTATAATTTTATATAAGAATCAGATACACATCTATGTATGAGTGTCAGAGACAGGGGTAGACCCTAGTTATAAAATATACACATACAAGGCAATGGCATAACACTGAGTTTTCCTTTTTCAGCTACATTGCCTTAATTGCAATGGCCATCCAGCAAAGTCCTTCAAACAAAGTGACCTTGTCTGGCATCTATGATTTTATAATGAAGAAATTTCCTTACTATAGATCAAATCAAAGAGCCTGGCAGAACTCCATCCGACATAACTTATCACTTAACAATTGTTTTGTAAAGGTAAGATCAGTAACTGTATATTTGCATACATGCTGTGCGCAACTGAAAATATCTTTATGTAGGAATAGTCTCCCAAAGAAATGTTGGAAGAGGGGGGGAGCCAAATAATTCAGCTACAAATAATTGTAAATCTCTCTGCAGCCTACATGCTGTCATTTGAAGAGGTAATGTGTATGTTCTTTTCTGATTTATGTTAATATAAAGCAAATTGAAGAGGCTGGATTTTGCCTACAAGTAGTATAATGAAAGAGAATGGGTTTAAATGGCTTGTCATGTATGTTTACACCATTCTTGAATGTAAATAAACACAGATGTTAAGCAGCAGCATCTGTAACACATACAAACACTGAACTGCCTTTAAATGAATACAGGTTCCCAGAACAGAAGGGAATGAGAAGGGGAAAGGAAACTATTGGAGCTTTGCATCTGGATGTGAATCCATGCTGGATCTTTTTGAAAATGGGAATTACAGGCGGAGACGGAGAAGAAGGAACATGAAAAGGGAACACAAAGAGCAGAGACCAAGTGGAGGGAAAGATCCTTCCTCCCCTGAATCGTCTTCCATGGATTCTGGTTTATACAGCATCTCCTGTCATGAAAGTAAATGCGAGCCAACCGAATCTGGACCCAGACTCTTGGAGCCTCATGGGTTCTTTCCAAACAACACCTCCAACAGACAGAGCCTAAACAACTCCTCCCTAGGAAAATCTGACTCTGAAATTAAATTTAGCATCGATTACATTCTTTCAGCCCCAGACCCTTTGCCTGTTCTGAGATCTCAGTATCATATGCAAGATAATAAATACCAATTACTGGAGTCCCAAAAAATTAATCTCCAGTTCTGGACAATGTGATATTATTCATACCTGGTAACAAATTCTGTGATACAGTCTATACAACAGCCTGGTATCACTGAGTATCATCAGTTGGCCATCTTTTTCCACGGTAGTACTCAGAAAGGGTGAGGAGTAACTTGATCAGCCAGCTGAGATGCTATTTATACCACAAGAACTTAGTTTTCTGAGGTTAGAGTCTAATATCTAACTAATAACACTGTTGATGACCTTGACATCTTGTGAAACTAAAGTTTTATTTTCTAAAATATCGCGGACACCAGCTTGCTTTGCATGGATTTTCCTTTCTTCTTTAAATCAATCTACTTTCAGTTTGCTTCTGTCACATCGTACTTTGTAAAAGACAAGGGAGATGTGACTTCACTTACACTGGTGTAAATTAGGATTAACTCCACTATATAGGCCAGATCTTCCGCTGTTGTCAATCCAGTGTGGCTCCATTGATTTATATCAGCTGAGAATCTAGTAGTTTTTTTCTTAAATTGGGTCAAGAAAACAATTTAGCCCATCCTATTTTGCTACATTCGGTATTATGGCTCAGACTATTTGGGTAGTATATAGCATAGGTCAGTCACTGTGCTATTTGATAAATATGCTTATTCATTGCATGATTATGGAATTTTTTGTTGCAATTCAGGGCATAATTGCCTAGCCAGTGGAAGTGAAATAGTATTCCAGTTAATTGCATGAAAGTTATTGCAGGGCTGCGGAACTCTGGTAAACTTTGATGGCTGATATTACAGAGACTGACAGACTCACAATATCTATGGTTAAAACAATTTTTCCTGAGATGTAAGAAAGCCCTTGCACATATTTTACATAGTAAGCATAAATGAAGGATTGGCCCTGCAAGAAACTGTATCCACTGACAAAATATGGGGAAAAGTAAAGTCCCCCTACCTGCTTTGAGACAAGTTGTACATTCCTATTAAGTGGATTTTTATTGATTCTTCCTGCAAGCAATCACCAAAGTGGTACTTGATACAATTTTAGCAAAACTGGTGAGATTTATAATGTAGAGACATTGACATTAGGATCATGAGCGCCATTTAAAATTATTGTAGCTTGATTACCCTATACACTGTAGATGGATATTTTTTAACAAAAAATTACAATTATGTACAATGATAAGATATGACCGATGCGTAGTAATGTTTTTTCAAGCACATTTTGCACAATTAATTGTTTTCCATTCCCTAGCGATAGATTCCACAGAACCCTTATTTGTGGCTTGGCTTGACTTAACCTTGCAAACAACAAACAAACAGCCCAGGATACTAGTTGGTGTAATAGGCAATTCTATAAAGAACAAAAATCTGTCTTTGTAACATAAATGCAAGGTAAACAAAGGTAGCTGAGATGCTAAGTTTAAGCAAAATTGTGCGAAAGGTATGCTCAGGCATGACCTGAATTTTTATCCAGAAGCTTTGACATTTCACTAAGTTATTTTACATTGTTGCTAATATATACTGTACATTTATACTATATATTCTTATATATTGTTATTGAGAAAGGGAGCAATATCACTGCACTTACATGTTGTAAAAATGCATGATGAATGTCTTCTTGGTGTTAAAAATATTGCCATCTACCTACAGCTTACCAGCAGCAGTATTGGTTACAAATTGGTAATAATTTCTTATTTGTTTTCAACAATAGAAAACTTGAAATCCTGAGGCATTTTTATAACTTAACTGAATACTTTTTTTTCAATGAGAAAGTGGCAAACCACGTCGAAGTTACATCCCAGCATGCCTTCCAAAGTTTCAAAGGATCATTCTTTTGGGCCAAACTCTGCTTTCAGATGGGAGCTTGTCACGCTTGTTGAATCAATGGCTATTCTGTGCAGTCATCCGAAGGCAGATTCATCTCTCCTTTACACTGATGTAAACACACAATAAAGCCACTGCCGCCAGTGCACATGGATTCACATCACTATAAGAGAGAACAGAATTTGCTCCTTAACATATTCACGGTAGTATGTAGGTGTGCAAGAGCATGTTGGTACTTAGTATCTCTATCTATGTATGCACTCAGTTGTGTGTGTGTGTATGTGTGCACCTCTATGTTTATACATACATTTATGTATTACCGCTTTATATGCAAAACTGTTTTTCTTAATAGTTTTAAACAGGGCGACAATGCTGTTTAGTTTGTAGTTACAGTAAATCTATACAGTATATTTGAAATATATTTTTCTGCTGCTAAATGTACAAACATGCTTCTTACTATGTATTCTTTGTTACTTGGTGACATTTTTAACAAAAGATAACTAAATTGCAGCAAAGGTTGATAGTGAGCCCAATCCTGGCTCCTACTGAATACAATGGGAGATTTGCCATTGCTTTCAATGGAGGCAGGACCGGGCGTACTGAGTAACTTTTGGATAAATGTGTTAGAAAATGCAGAGGACAGAAATATAAATGTAAAGATTGACATCAGAGAGCTAAAGCTGAATTAATATGCGCAAATAGCCCTTTCTTTTGAACACTGTAAAATGCCTGCTAAGAAAGACTGTTATATTTGAGTTTCCCTAACATACAATCAAAGAAATTTGTGTACAAATGTGTGTTAACATTTGTTTTGCAAAGGATATCAATCATATTTCTAAAAATGAATGGACATATTTCAATTTACCCAGAGTATTATATTCTGAGTACTTCAGAAAGGTTTCCAGCACTTAAAGTGAATGGCATTTAATATAGAACAACATAACAGGGGTGAGGGCTAGATGTGACCTTATTCAAATGTCGTAGCCATTACAAAGCCATTCTCGATGTAATTATAATTAAATACTTTATGCCTTTCTTGCAAATCCTCTGATCGATCATTGATATTAACATTAATATTGTATTAACCCCCGAGCAAATGTCTCCTACACAAGTGATATGGATCACCAGGTTTCCATTAACAAAGTTGTGAGCTATTGCCATATGCTAGTTGTGGACAAATTTACGTAAATTACCTTTCCACAGGGGAAAAAAATGCCCAGTTATTTTCTGCACACACAGTCCAATGCTATTGCTTCAGTTCTCCCAGCGCCAGCCTGTCAATGATGTACATAGACTTTAAGGCCAGAAGGGACCATCGTGATCATCTAGTCTGACCACTTGCATATTGCAGGCTACAGGACCTCACCCACCCACTCCTGTAATAGACCCATAACCTCTGGTTGAGTTACTCAAATCATGATTTAAAGACTTCAAGTCACAGAGAATTCACTATTTACCAGAGTTTAAAGCTGCAAATGGCCCATGCCTCAAGCTACAGAAGATGGCAAAAAGATGGCGAGCCCCAACAAGTCAATGGATATACTCCAGTTTTAGCTCAGAGTAACCAAGAGCAGAATTTGATACACAGGTTCATATTCTATGTTGAAGCCATTGGGGGTGGGCTGCGGGGGCACAACATGTAAACAAGGGCAGAATGTGACCCTAGTAATGAGCTCTGTTCATAAAGGGATGGATTTTGATGGGACTCCTTGGGGAATGAGGGATTACTCAATGTGAGTAAGGGTATCCCCTTCTGGCTCTAAAAGAGCACCCCTCGTTTATATGTATCAGAATATTCATACAAGTCTGAAGACAATGCCCTAAACAGCTTGGAATTAGCAGACAAGTAACTCTAATTGGGCCCCACTAACTCATTCCATAGAAAGGGAGTTCCAAAAATCAAATAAAGGCAGTATACAAGGAGCAGCTGGGGTTTGGTGCATGCTGAGTCTTGACTCTCACCTTCCCTTCATCCTATTGTACTGTGTTTTGTTGGGTGGGCTTAGTGTATCACATCTGTTACACACACCTCAAGTCAGTTCTTATACTGGCTATCTGGCTGGGAACTTTAGTGACATGTGATCAAACGAGTGTCTGTAGCAGCGGTTCTCAAACTGTGGGTCGGGACTCCAAACTGGGTTGCGACCCCATTTTAACGGTGTTGCCAGGGCTGGCTTAGACTTGTTGGGGCCTGGGGCTGAAGCCTGAGCCCCACTTGCCTGGGGCTGAAGCCCTTGGGCCCCCTGCCCGGAGCAGTGGGGCTCAGGCTTTGCCCCACCCCTGGGGGTGGTGGGACTCGGGCAGGCTCAGGTTCGGTCCCCCCTCCTGGGGTAATGTAGTACTTTTTGTTGCCAGAAGGGGGCGCAGTGCAATGAAGTTTGAGAAACCCTGGTCTGTACAATCCCCAGAAGCTGACTGGCAACCTGTCTCATTCTCTGTACCATAATCTACCCATGTAGAATTCCACTGTTGGATGGGAAACTTCCTGCCAAATGCAGGTCCTGCTGCTACATCTCACTCCCCCCGCTCCTGGCATAGGGGGCATGTTCTGAGAGGAGATGTTCAGCTATTAATTAGAAAGGATGGCATAGGTGCTGGAACTAGAGATGCTGAGGGTGCTGCCGCACCCCCTGGCTTGAAGTGGTTTCTATTATATACAGGGTTTACAGTTTAATTCAATGGCTCTCAGAACCCCCACTATGAAAATTCTTCTAGCACCCTTGAAGGATGGACCTGCCTATATGGGCCAGCTGGCTTGTTTCCATCCAGAAGTTATTTGTGTTCCAAAAGGTCCTAAATTTATAGTTGTGATGGTCTGCTAAGCCCTGATACAAAGTACGGCACACGGTGTCACTATTGTGGAATGCACGCTGCAAAGGGAAAACAAGGAATGAGTTTATCTTTCAAATGAAGATCCTGGAATCTTTCAGGATAAACATTCTAAATTAGGAATCAAAACATGCCATGTTTCTCACCATAGCCGTGAAACTGAAAAGAAGCACTCGCAGAACATTGTCAGCCATAATAGGGGACAGGGGATGTAACAGGCCTGACCAACATTCCATTTGTTCTGAGCCATTTTGTGTGCACATTTTCACTGGAGAGCAGGAAAATGCACCGAGTGGGGTTGTGAATAACCTCTGGTCCCCATAGGGTGGTCATTACTTTAAGAGATTAAGAAAAATTTTGGATTGGTAGGACTGAGTAATTTTATTGTTGGTAGAGAAAAGAGGTAAAACCTACATTCTTTCTTGGTCTCAGGAGCGGCGCCAGGTTTTTGGTGCCCTAGGCGGGGGTCCTTCCGCGCTCCCGGTCGTCGTCGGCAATTCTGCGGCGGGGGGGTCCTTCCGCACTTCTGGTCTTCGGGGCACTTCGGCGGCGGGTCCTGGAGCGAGTGAAGGACCCGCCGCAGAATTGCCGCCGAAGACCCGGAGCGCGGAAGGACCCCCCGCCGCTGAATTGCCGCCAAGGGCGGCAAAATGTCGCCCCCCCAAATCCTGGCGCCCTAGGCGACCGCCTAGGTTGCCTAAATGGAAGCGCCGGCCCTGCTTGGTCTAGGTTTACGCTACGCACTGAGTTTCTCTTCCTGCTTGAAGCAAGGACAGATGCTAGTAACTAAAGCAGCAAGTAAGCTTCACTATATAACTGTATCAGTCCTTTCATGACCACAGTAAACAATGCTCTGAGTTCAAGTTCCCAGCAGGCTCTCAATTCCTCCCCTAACACATTCAAATATTTTATTTGAACAAGTGCTTGGTCTGTGAATCAAACTCACTGCCTCTCCCACCAAGTGATACATGGGTCACTCAACCTCCCTGGGTTTGGAATGTATATAGTTGCTAGTACAGGGGCACTGTGTAGACCAGGAAAGACTAGAATTAATTTAACCTCTACACTACACTAGGGGTGTGACTTCCCCTGCTCATGTACACGTACTCGGGTGTACTCACCGAGTTAGCATGAGTATAAATACCAGGGTAACTGTGGTAGTACATGGAGAAGCAGCAGAGACATGGCTGCCTGAAACCAGTGGTTATGTGCTTGCACGGTTCATCCATTCCACTGCGGCTACATTGCTATTTCTATGCATGCTAGCTCGTAGCTCATTGAACTAGCATGAGTATGTGTACATGAGCCGGGGAATCACACCGCCAGCTTGTAATGTAGACGCAGCCTTAAACATGAGGTTTCCAGTGCCCATCAGAAATTAGCCCCTAGCGTATTTGCGGTGGCTGTAGATCCCTTCTTAGGTTTCACAACTCTGCTATTTATTTTAATAACATTGCTTCATATATTTATCCCTTTGCCTCAGGGTGTTATATTGTGTAAATATCACATTAAAACAGGGCACCATTGTTCCTGTCCTCTCAGTCCCACAATGGTGTTTCCTTAAGTGCAAGCAACAAGAAACGACTCCCTTGATAAGCAATGGATGGGAAGCCTTGAATACACTAAATAACTTGCCTGGCTGGTGCATTGAGCTATGTTTTCTATCTACTCTGTCTCTGTCTTCCCTAGACTGAGGAACATAGGAGCCACTGTCAAACCATGGGATGTAATTCAGTGCTACTTATCATGAAATAACATCATTCTGCACTATGTCATCTGGGAATGACTTTATGCATGAAATCCTGGCCCTGCTGAAGCGAATGGAGTGTTGACGCTGAGTTCAGTGGAGCCAAGATTTCACCCTGTGTTGCCAGGACCAGCGATTTGCCAGATTAACAGGGGTATTTGGATAACTAACGTATTTAAATATCTGCTGCAGTTATTTGGTGTTCAAACATCAGCACTTTTCTGCTCCAGACAACCTATAGGGCTGATTCTACAGTCTTCAACTCAGGCAAAATGCACGGAAGTCAATGGGAATTTTGTCTAAGTAAGGAATCACAGAAAGATCTGTTGGGTCATTCCATCCATTACCCTGCTGATATAAGATTGTTCCCCAAGGGCCAAACCCTAGATCTAATACACAGTCTGGGTAAATGGGCTGTGCACTGGAATGGTCCTCAAAAGCTATAGGACAGAAACCTGCTACTAATACAATCTCATCCATGGGGCAGAGCTACTGTAGCTTCTTTAGCTGCTCCGTCCACCCCACCCCTCAGTGGTGGAGACTCAGTCGATCATTGTCGTAATGAATCCGGGACCCCAAAGCCTCCTTATGCCAAGAGAAAAGAAAGTGAAGCAAGACGTGGAAGTGTATGGAAAAGGAAGCAAGAAGTGGAAATATTCTACCTGTAGTGAGGATGTTATTTAAAGAATGAACCCGGATAGCTCTAAAGCAAAGCACTCATCCAGTGGGAGGAGAGTGGGGATTTACGTGTATGCAGCTGAACCTGAACATGAGTGGACCAGTGCATCCCTTTTCTTAGCTGAAAAAGAATTTTATTTCTCCTCAGTGAATTTCTCCCAAACTGTGGGTCTGGTAATAATAGGAGCTGGCACCCGCCATTCCCATTTTGCTCAATGGGAAGCACAGGTGCTCAGCTCCTCTCCCAATCAAGACTTACCGTAGATACTCGTTCATAAGCTGAATTTTTTTAGTAAAAAAGGGAAGCACCAGAGAAGGGGGTCGGCTTATGAACGGGTATAGAGAGGGAGAGGTGGGACACAGCCCCTCCCCCCAACAGAGGGAGCAAGGAGAGGCAGCACAGCCAGCAGAGACAGAAGGGAAGAGGCAGGGCCAGAATCTCTCCGCTTCTGGCCACTCTGCTCTCCCCCCAGCCTCCGAAGCAGCTGCAGCTCCGGGGCTGGCAGGCTGCAGCCGTGCCGCTCGGCCCCACCCCCCAGAGCAGGCTGCAGCCGTGCTGCCCAGCCCCGCCCCCCAGAGCAGGCTGTGGCCGCCCCGCTGGAGCACACTGTGGCCGTGCCGCCCGGCCCAGCCCGCTGGAACATGCTGCGGCCACGCCGCCCAGTCTGACCCGCCGGAGCAGGCTGCGGCCGCACTGCCCAGCCTGCCGGAGCAGCTCCAGCCAAGCCAGAGACATCCTCCCCTGGCCCTCCCCAGATAAGGTGGGAAGGGATGGGATGGGGAGTGTGTGGGGGTCCCGGGCTAGGGGTGGGGTCATGTGGGGGGTGGTCATAGGGGTTACTCCCCTGACCCCCAGCTTCTCTCCCCCCCCCAGTTGCTGTCCTGGCCCATCAGAGTAAGCAGCTGGCGCGCCGGGACACTTTGTTTAATTAGGTTTATCTCCGTGCCTGCGGACACTCGAGGTAAACAAACCATCTCAGCCCACCAGCGGCTTATCCTGATGGCCCGGGAGCCAAAGTTTGCTGACCCCTGAATTATAGGGTCAGTTTATGAATGGGTCATAAAAATGTTCCATTTTTACTTATCCACCTTGGAGGGGTCGGCTTATAAACAAACCGGCTTATGATCGAGTATATACGGCATATTGTCTACATGGTAACGCACAAGTGATTTCACTACAATGTTTTAGCTTGCAGAGCAAAATATACAAAATTGAACAATCATATTTTGTCATGATAATTACCCTTTTTTGTATTATCATACTACCTAGAGGCCCCAGTCAGCGACAAGGGCCACAGTGCGCTTTGTATTTTAATTATTTTAATATATTTTAATTAATTACCTCTTCTTATGGCTAGGTGGACTTACATCGGGGTGGGCAAACTACGGCCTGGGGGTCACATCCGGCCCTTCAGATGTTTTAATTTGGCCCTCGAGCTCCCACCGGGGAACAGGGTCTGGAGTTTGCCCCACTCCATGTGTGCCGTGGCTCCGCACGGCTCCCGGAAGCAGCGCATGTCCCCGCTCCGGCTCCTATACATAGGGACAACCAGGGGGCTCTGCACGTTGCCCCCCCCCCCCCCCAAGTGCCGTGCCCGTAGTTCCCATTGGCCAGGAACCACAGCCAATAGGAGCTGCAGGGGCAGCGCCTGTGGATGGGGCAGCATACAGAGCTGGCTGGCTGCGCCTCTGCGTAGGAGCCAGAAGGGGGACATGCCACTGCTTCTGGGAGTTGCTTGAGGTAAGCGCCACCCAGAGCCTGTACTCCTAAACCCCTCCCGTGCCCCAACCCCCAGCCCTGATCCCCTTCCCACCCTCTGAACCCCTCGGTCCCAGCCCAGAGTACCTTCCTGCACCCACAACCCCTCATCCCCAGCCGCACCCCAGAGCCCGCACCCCCAGCTGGAACCCCCACACACCCCAACCTGCTGCCCCAGCCCGGAGCCCCCTCCTGCACCTTGAACTCCTAATTTCTGGCCCCACCCCAGAGCCTGCACCCCCAGCTGAAGCCCACAACCCCTTCCACATCCCAACCCCCAATTTTGTGAGCATTCACGGCCCACCATACAATTTCCATACCCAGATGTGACCAAAAAGTTTGCCCACCCCTGATTTATATGTACCAGCATGTCCCAAAAAGACAGTCTCTGCCCCAGAGATTGTAGTCTTGGAAAATCAATATTTTGCTTCTCTTCCCCTTTCTAAGTTCCATAGATACCTGTCTTAATCTCAACCTAAGCCCTGAGTATAAGGTTTGACCCAATATTAAAGAGGAGGTTCTTCCTGAAAACACCATCCTGGCCACCATGGATGTAGAAGCACTTTACACCAATATTCCACATGAGGATGGACTACAAGCTGTCAGGAACAGTATCCCTGATGAGGCCACAGCACGCCTGGTGGCTGAGCTTTGTGACTTTGTCCTCACCCACAACCACTTCAGATTTGGGGACAACTTATACCTTCAAGTCAGTGGCACTGCTATGGGTACCCGCATGGCCCCACAGTATGCCAACATTTTTATGGCTGACTTAGAACAACGCTTCCTCAGCTCTCGTCCCCTAATGCCCCTCCTCTACTTGCGCTACATTGATGACATCTTCATCATATGGACCCACGGAAAGGAGGCCCTTGAAGAATTCCACCTGGACTTCAACAATTTCCACCCCACCATCAACCTCAGCCTGGACCAGTCCACACAAGAGATCCACTTCCTGGACACTACAGTGCAAATAAGTGATGGTCACATAAACACCACCCTATACCGGAAACCTACTGATCGCTATACATACCTACATGCCTCCAGCTTCCATCCAAGACGCATCACACGATCCATTGTCTACAGCCAAGCCCTAAGATACAACCAAATTTGCTCCAACCCCTCAGACAGAGACAAACACCTACAAGATCTTTATCAAGCATTCGTAAAACTACAATACCCACCTGGGGAAGTGAGGAAACAGATTGACAGAGCAAGACGGGTACCCAGAAATCACCTACTACAGGACAGGCCCAACAAGGACAATAACAGAACACCACTGGCCATCACATACAGCCCCCAGCTAAAACCTCTCCAGCGCATTATCCACGATCTACAACCTATCCTGGAAAATGATCCCTCACTCTCACAGACCTTGGGAGGCAGGCCAGTCCTCGCTTACAGACAACCCCCCAACCTGAAGCAAATACTCACCAGCAACTACACACCACACCACAGAAACACCAACCCAGGAACCAATCCCTGTAGCAAACCTCGTTGCCTACTCTGTCCCCATATCTACTCTGGCGACACCATCAGAGGACCCAACCACATCAGCCACACCATCAAGGGCTCATTCACCTGCACATCCACTAATGTTATATATGCCAACATGTGCCAGCAATGCCCCTCTGCCATGTACATTGGCCAAACCGGACAGTCCCTCCGCAAAAGAATAAATGGACACAAATCGGACATCAGGAATGGTAACATACATAAGCCAGTAAGTGAACACTTCAATCTCCCTGGTCATTCTATTACAGATTTAAAAGTCATTATCATTGAACAAAAAAACTTCAGAAACAGACTTCAAAGAGAAACAGCAGAACTAAAATTCATTTGCAAATTTAACACCATTAATCTGGGCTTGAATAGGGACTGGGAGTGGCTGGCTCATTACAGAAGCAGTTTTTCCTCTCCTGGAATTGACACCTCCTCATCTATTATTGGGAGTGGACTACATCCACCCTGATTGAATTGGCCCTGTCAACACTGGTTCTCCACTTGCAAAGTAACTCCCTGCTCTCCATGTGTCAGTATATAATGCCTGCATTTGTAACTTTCACTCTATGCATCTGAAGAAGTGAGGTTTTTACCCACGAAAGCTTATGCCCAAATAAATCTGTTAGTCTTTAAGGTGCCACCAGACTCCTTGTTGTTTTTGATGAAATTACAGGTAAACAAACATTTGCAAAATGATACATATTTACTATCCTTAGCAAATTCCAAGTGCATTTAAGGTAAACAATGGATACATGGTTTGATTTGTTGTTTTAAGTACCCATTTCCTTTGAAGAAAATAAAAAGCCTCTTGTGTTGTGATCCTGCAGACTATAAATGAGCAGCTCTCATATGCTTTTGTGCAATTATTTCTCTACCAGCTTTAGGCTACTTCAGACAAAATTTTAAAATAAAATGTGAACTCACTGAACTGAAACTGGTGGTATTAGATTTATAATAAACGGAGGTAGGTCACATAATCATGTCATTAAAAGAAAGACTTTCAAATTCAAGCAGCAACATTTTAACCCTACTTAGTCCCTGATTCTGCTCGATGGGAATTTTGACATCGTCTTCGGTGGAAGCCTGATTATCCCAGGATGGTGCTCCAGGGCAGTCCAAGCATCCTGTTAACTATTATCTTTTCATCCTCCTCAGCTTCCAGGCTCACAACTGCCCCCAGTTCAGTCATTGGAATGACGCATCCAGCCATATTCACTGGAATGGGATTGGTAAAGTGGGGGAGTTAAAGGGAGCTAACAGCTCTGCTAGGGAAGAAATTTAATATGCCGATAGCATGAAACCGCTGCGTCCAGCTCTGAAGCTGTCAGTCAAGGAGAGGAGAGATTTGGGATCCCATTCAGAAGAGCACCTAAGCACCCATTTAATTTTTTAGGCATGTGCATAAGTCCATCCCTATTCAGGAACTTAAGCATGTGCTTAGGTGTTTGCTGGATCGAGGTCTTAGTTTTAGAGGTTCCCCATAGCTCCCCAAGATAAGAACTTGAAGGGTTGGGGATGTTTCCCTTCTGTGGCAGATTAACTCTTTCCCTGCATTCGGGAACCACCTTCGTTCCCGAGAAGGCCACAGAGATTTTCTGCTAGGTACTGTAGTACCTGTAGCTGTAGTTGTTATTCTTTTACCAAGTATTTATTTCAAAGGGCTTCACTGTATAGCAGGAGTGGGCAAACTTTTTGGCCCAAGGGCCACTTCTGGGTATGGAAATTGTATGGCGGGCCATGAATGCTCACATTGGGGGTGCAGGCTCTGGGGTGGGGCCAGAAATGGGGAGTTCAGGGTGCGGGAGGGTGCTCCGGGCTGGGACTGAGGGGTTCGGAGGGCGGGATCAGGGCTGGGGCAGGGGGTTGGGGTGTGGTAGGGAGTCAGGAGTGCAGGCTCCGGGAAGTGCTTACCTCAAGCTGCTCCCAAAAGCAGCAGCATGTCCCTCCCTCCAGCTCCTGCGCGGCCAGGTGGCTCTGCGCGCTGCCCTGTCCGCAGGCGCCACCCCTGCAGCTCCCATTGGCCGCGGTTCCCAGCCAATGGGAGCTGCGGGGGCAGTGCTTGGGGCGGGGGCAGCATGCTGAGCCCCTGGCTGCCTCTATGTGTAGGAGCCGGAAGGGGGACATGTCACTGCTTCCGGGAGCCGCCCAGAGTGGGGTAAGCCCCTGACCCCACTCCCCGGCTGGAGTGCCGGAGCGGGGCAAGCGGGAGCTTGAGGGCCAGATTAAAACATCTGTGGGGCCGGATGTGGCCCCCCAGGCCGTATAGCCCACCCCTGCTGTATAGCTATATGCATGTTCAGTTTAGTGCAGGGAAAGAGAATACAGTATTTTGAAAATGTATTTTTCTAAGGAGTATTCCTTTAAGTGAGTTTTCTGTATTCTGTTATCTGGAGGGGGGAGGAAGAGGGCACAAATGAAATTGATACTTCAGCCTTAAGTTTTGATTGCAATTACTGGTGGGAGTTTAAAGTTTTTCCAACTGTTTGGCTCACAAGACAAATGAATGTATAGCTACTGAAATTGATCATTGGGCTTCCTGTTTTCTTGGCTGTGATCTAGTAATATTGACATACTGTACAAGGAAATTACAATCTGAACTACTAGTAGCAACAGCTAGAGGCAATTACAGAAGTATCGCTGTTCATGGCACACAAGATCCTTTATTAGGTTTAACCATATTACGATTATAACATTCATGTAAGGGAACAGGAATGGCAATATAGGTATGTTTTGAAACAGCAGCAAACAACAAATTTGCTTCTATCTCATCTCTGGAGAGGCTGGGGGGGCCTAGTGGATGGGTCATCAGATTGGGGCTCAGGATTCCTGCTTTCTATTCCCAGCTCTACCTCTAAACTGCTGGGGTGACATCACCATTCTGTGCCTCAGTTTCCCCATCTGTAAAATGGGGATAATGATACTGCACTCTTTTGCAAAGGGCTTTGAGATCTATGGATAGAAAGTATTATAATTATTACCTTCTGTTTTCTGCTGTTTACTATCACCCCTGCATCTCTGCTTTCCTCATCTCTGTCTTTGGGTCCTGCCTGCCTTGTGAAAAGCCACCATGTCACCGGACTCAGGTCCAACACCATAGCACCCTGCAGGGCTGGCTCCAGGCACCAGCGCAGCAAGCAGGTGCTTGGGGCGGCCAACGGAGAGGGGCGGCACTTCCAGCTCTTTGGCGGCAATTCAGCAATGGGTCCCTCAGCCCCTCTCGGAGGGAAGGACCTGCCGCCGAATTGCCGCCGAAGAATGAAGCGGCGGTGGTAGAGCTGCCGCCGAAGTGCTGCCGATCGCGGCTTTTTTTTGTTTGTTTGTTTGTTTGTTTCATCACTTGAGGCGGCAAAAACACTGGAGCCGGCCCTGGCACCCTGCCTGGTTCAGTGTTGCAGTGTAGAGGGGTCTGAGCCATGCTTTAGTCATGAATCATGTGCTAGCCATGCAAAGGGCAAGGGCCAAGAATGTCTATGCTTAATAAAAAATTAGACACAAATACAATTTGGTCCTATCTACATAGCAAGATTAATAGATTTTAAGCCAGAAGGGACACTTGTGATCATCTAACCTATCTCATAACACAGGCTATAAAACTTCCCTGAATCAACTCCTGTTTCAAGTCCACTAGCTCTGGTTGACCTAGCACAAGAACTGTGTTTTAGCTGGGTCGAGGGACAGCTGTTTTGTAACAGGGTCCTGCAACATGGTAGCTTGTGCAGTGCAGATGGCACATTTATCTCCTGTTGTCTTGCTCTTCTTCCTCCCTATTTATTTCCTCTTTTTCTTCCTCATCTCTCTGTCTCCTTTCGGCCCTCTTACACTTTGTCTTCCCTGCCCCCTAACATCCCAGCAGGGCAAAGAAACTTCTTGCACCCACTGCTTCAGACCAGAGTGTCAGCAGACTAGCAAGTGCTGAGTGGTATGTTGGGAGCTTCTGCTGGGCGCTGCTGAGAGGGGGCAAGATACAAGGGAGCCAGTTGTGGCTCCCTGATTCTGGGGCCAGTTCTAGCCCCATGCTGGCTGCCTTTGACACAGGAGAGGACATCTAGCAAGTACCAAGCTGGGATTTGCAGAAGCACAGTGCACTCAGGTCACAGCCCCTCCCTGCTCTAACAGACTCTCTGCATTAGGGCTGCAGCTCTCTGCCCTTTGGGGTTGCTTCATTCACCAAGAGTGAAGCTGAAGGCAGGTCAAATGGAACTTTACTAAGCCCTGTGCACTGCCCTGTCCGGCATTCCTTATTCCACTGGTGTCCCTGCCAATAACGGCCCCTCCCGGGAACACGGTCCCTCTGACTCCAGTTCCACTGATCATGATACGTCTTTCCTATTGTATAAACCTTTTCATATACATGTTAAAAACAAATAATTGATGCCTGGACCCCCACACTGTGTCATTTCAGCCACTGATTATGAAACAGGGGTGATCCAGCTGGTTCCTATCCTTTTTGCACTGCAAGAGTGGCACAGAGGGGTGGGATGGCAGTGGAGGTTCTGATACCATGTCTCGAGTCCTTCTGTAAAGTATCTAGCAGCCTTTTAGGTCCCATATAGTAAATAATCATGATACTTGGGGACTGTTGTTATGCATGGTGCAAAGTGGCTTTAAAGGAGCCTTATCAATGTAAGATGATAGGCTGATCAAATAGTGTATCAAGTCAGAGGAAGAAAAAGAGAGTTCACTACTCATCCAGGCTGGAGAGCAAACCAGCTACCCAAAGGGGAGAGGTTAATATAGGACATGCAGAATGAAGAACCTTCTTGCTTTTCCTGCCTTTGAACTGTTTATTCTTTCTTTCAGTGTTTCATTTTGTTTTAAAGGATTGTCAATGAGGCATAAGGAGGGAAAGACAGCTCAAATAAAGCTGATCTCCTAATCAAATTCAGTCCCAAGTTTGTAGTGCCACTCAGGAGAGAAATACTTAGGGTTTCAAAGAAAAGAGAATAATTCCACATATATGTGCATAGTAAAGGTCCTGATCCTAAATCCACGGAAGCCAGTGGGAAAGAGTTCTATTGACTTAAATGGCGTCTGTACAAGGCCCATAATGAGAAGTGAACTCAGACCTTTGATTTCAATCTTTATAAAATAGGTAGGCAACAGACATGTTTCTTGTTGTCTTAAATAAACTGCTGAGGACAAGAAATAGAAAATTCCAAGGATTAATGAATGGGTTGGGATAAAATGAGAGCCTCCTTCAACCAAACAAGCCTCATCCGAAGTTAAAGCAGTTTGAGCAACTTTAGTTCCCTTTATTTTTCATTTTCATGATCCTTTGCACTACCTGGTTCTCAATGGGAAAATTCTGCCAATATAGTGCTAGAAAGATTTATCATTATCATTATTTCTGTTGCAGTGGAGTACAAGGTGTGCTAGGCGCTGTATAGAGATACAGGAAGACTTGGACTTGCTCAAAGGGCTCACAAAGAGTTAAAACCAAAAAGCGGCAGAAAGGGATAAAAGATACCAGTAAAATGGAGATGGAGATGACACACATCCTTCATGTGTGAATATAGGTACTGCCAACCCCAAGTGTTAACAAGTCATGAGTCAGGACCCCAAGACTAAAAATCATGAGCTTTATGGGTCCCTGTTTGTAAGTTTCCCTCCATAATCATGAAGGCTAGAAACCTTTTTTTAACAAAAACAGAGAGTCTCTTTCAATCACATGACTACAGGAGGTGGGGCTTTATGAAAAATGCTGAATATCACAAGAATCATGATAAAATCACAAGACCTGGCAATTCTGTTATTATTGTTGTTGTTACCTTTCATTTTATTTTTAAGTTGAAGTTAAAAATACTAATTTCCCACAGCTAAGCCAAAGAAACCTTTTACCTGAACTGCTCCCCACAGTGCCCACTGGGACAGTAAACTCAGGGGGAAATCCTGGCCCCATTGAAGTCAGCAAGATCCAATAGCTGAAAGCTGAAACTAGACAAATTCAGACTGGAAGTTATGTATACATTTTTAACTGTGAAGATAATTAACCATTGGAACAACTTAGCAAGGGTGGGGGTGGGTTCTCTATCACTAGCAATTTTTAAATCAAGACTAGATTTTTTTTCTAAAAGATCTGCTCTAGTTCAAACATAAAATATTTTGGGGGAAGTTCTGATGGCCTGGGCTATATAGGAAGTCAGACCAAATGATCCTAGTGGTCCCGTCTGGCCTTACAATCTATGAATGGGAACTTTGCCATTGAATTCAATGGGGCCAGGATTTCACACCCACTCTGTTCTCCATAAGTCACCCTGCTGGCAGTCACTTGATTCTGAGTACAGCGCGAATGGGGCATTCTTACTGTTTCACACACAGACTCCTGGTGACTGGGATGGTGCTCTGACAGGCAATGGGGGCTCTTGACTCAGATAAGTTCCTTATAGGGGAGCGAGTAGACAACTAAGATGCAAGTCTGGACCCAGGGAGTGGTTGGAGGAGCCAAAAATGGCTTTCTCCCCCAGCCACTGCTGGCCCATTAGCTTCCCATGTCAGTTTCTGGCCTGCCTGAGTCCAGCTCTACTCTTCATATGGAATTTCCAGCTCAACAGAAAGCAGGAAGTACTTAAAATTCATTAGTTCAGTTGCACAGGTCCAGAAGAAACAACGTTTAAATGTTGCCTTTTGAGAAACTTCCCAGGCCAAAACAAGCTCATTTCTTATTACTTTCTACAGTACCCATCCGTGGCTCCATCCTGAAGTAATGATCCGTGGCCATCCCTAATGCAGAAACAGCAGACAGTCATGCTTCTTGGCCCGCCAAACTTCTCTGCAGAAAAGTTCAGCTGAACCACAAAAAATATTTTTTTCTTGCCTATATGATTTGCAAGTTGGGAAATTTTACTAATGAGCGCTGCTCTCCTTCCTTCAGAAACCCTGGGAGGGTTACATATGTGGCTGGGATATCTAAGTTGCTGGAAAACCTGGTTGTACGTGTGTATGTAACACATTCATGCCAAATTCCAAAGCTTTTCTGTGTATTTAGGGAACTCTTACCTACCACGTCAATGCAACCACTTCTGAAAAGGAATGAAGTAGTCATTCTTTTATGGCGTCACTTCATAAGAGTTTTTGGAGGTGAAAACCCAAGCACAGTTTGTCTCTTTGGAATGCAAGATGTGACTAGGTACTAATATAATACAAATAATAATAAAAATAAGATTTTATCCAAAATGAAACCCAACTTGTTTTAGGCTTGGAAAACGTCTGTAAATTTAAAACAAAATGTGTATTTTCCTGTGTGTCCATATTTCCTAGTTTTTACTGAATCAGGAAGCAGATATGCCAAAATGCTTGAGAACTACTCTTCTTGTTGGATTTCCAACTCAGCCAAAACGAAGCATAGTGGAAGACTCAAGAAACAGGCTGTTCTCCTGAGGTTTCTGAAACAAAGTGTGGTAAGTTCAGACAAAGTTCCCAAAGCTATCCAAATTTTTGGATGTTTATCTGAACCAAACATCCTAATGTCAGCCTAACACTGATCACGATGAAAATGGAAGGGGAGCTTAGTTATAAAGTATTGTGGCTGCTTGACATGTGGCTTGCCTCCTATATATGTGGCCAGATCATGACTTATATGATGAGGCTGCTAAGGGTCTGATCTAGCAAGACAGAAGTCAACGGGAACTTTCCATTGACTTCAATGGGTGTAGAATCATGCTGTAAATTAACAGTCCTAGTGGGTTCCCTAGGTGGATTTTCTTCACCAAACCCATTTTTGTTACATAATTAAAAATCCTGGCTAGCTTGTTGAAATAATGAATCATCAGTCAGGGTAGTTTTGGGGGCTTATTGGGGGATTTTCAGTCAGTGTTAGCTTTTTTTATTTTAGCAACAAAATGATGCAGATAATTTGTTAATGCTTTGTACTTCTGATGCTCCAGCATCTGAACACTGTTAGTGTGAGCAAGAACTTGGCAGAATTACATGTGAATTTTTGTTTTATCTTTTCCACGTCAAAGAAAGAATGTCTGAAGCAAGGAGGTATGTAAACTTTCTGTTTTCTGCACTGCAAATTATTTCAGGATAAAAATGGATCCCTTTCAGACTTTTCATTTGCTTTCATGTCATTTCTTTTTAAAGAAGTTATGCCGAATATAAATGTAACTGAATTCAGTTTGTACAGTTAGGTACTGATCCTGCAAAGACTTATACAACTTGTGTAAATGTACACACGCGAATAGTCCAATTGAGTCCCATGGAGCTACCCATGTGTGTAAGTGGCTGCAGGATCAGAGCCTTGCTTATATTTGTCCTTCATTTTGGTTTCATTTATTTGTGTAAATATTAGCATCCATCAACTGTGTAATACAGACTTTTCATTAGTTGTTTGATCATGGTGGGAAAAGCTATTAATTTAGTCAGTTCCCTGCAATGAGCTCTCGGGTTGCTGCAATACCAGGAACTGATGAAAACAATAAATGTTAGACTGTATTAGATGTAAAGGTTAATCCATAAATCAAAGGGAAATGTCAGATGCCTTTTAACATTGATTGAGATGTAATTTGGTGTTGGTAGTGATATGTTTGTTACATAAATTCACAAATGCACTCAATTCCTGTTAGGAGTCTGGGTCTTGGTAACTTGAAACACATTAAGTAGATTGTTTTGTTTATATAGCCATAGAAAGATTGATTACCTCATTCCATTTTGATTGCCATATATCACTGATTTCAAAGCAAATGAATATTTACAACTGACTCTTCTGCCAATGCTGTACATGTGATTCTGGATGGAAAGTGCAATCTATTGTTTTCCCCTGAAAGGACCAGCATTTACTCTAACTACCGTTTCATTAAGTGTGCTGTTTCTTTTGATTTTAAATTAACCCATTTTTTAAAAAATTACAGACTAAGAAAAAGCCTCTCTATTAATATGATCAAATATATACATAAAAACAAAGACAAGAAGGGAATGACACAATTTAGACCAGAATAGAAAACGCTGATTTGGTGCCAAAAATAACAGAAAGAAAAGACTATTAAGGACTGACATCAGGGACCTGAGTCTCACTTATATTAAGGCTCCTTTGCAGTGCTCTGGCATTGTAAATAACCCAAGTGTGGGTCCCTTTTCACTGTCAGAGTCGTCTAAAGGGCTCTAGTGTAAATGCGAATCAGGTCCGCAGGTAAGTAAATAAATTAAACCGCTCAGGCATTATCTACTGTAGGGAATTTTAGAAAACACTCTCATGGGTAGTAGTGCCAGTTCTACCCCAGAGTAAGCACCAGTGAAAGCCATAGACTTCTGCTACTTGTGGAATTGTTACCACTGGTCGCCAAAGCTTTCCCTACACAATAACTCCAGTACATGGTAAATTCTCTATCGTTTGGAGTTTTCACTACGAGACTGGAGGTCTCTGTAAAGAGAGAAGCTCTTGAACACCCATAAATTATTGGGCTTGAGGTAGAAAGCACTGGCTTAAAATCTATGGGCTGTGTTATGCAGGAAGTCTGCTTAGAAGGTCATAATGGTTCCCTCGGGCCTTATCATAATGGTTTCTTCTAGCCATAAAGTCATTGCATCAATGACTCCTAACCAGTGAAGCAGAGCCAGTGCTACTACTGCTGGGAATTCCCCACCTCCCTCCCCCAAAAAATCCTGAATGTAGGTGAGGGCATAAACAATCCAAACACCCAAAATTCTTCTACTATAACGAAGTAGAAGAGATGAGTTTTCATCCACTTCTAAATCATCCTGAACCTCTTCCCAGCAAAGCATTTGGACACTTCCAGGCGAGGAAAGCATAGCTGAGATTTTCAAAGCCCTGGAAAGCGCTTGGGTGGCCAATTCCCACTGGGACCGGGGAGTCCACATCCTTTAGGTGACTTTGAGAATCTGTCTACACAGCATAGGCAATATGGTTGTACAGTAATTCCTCACTTAAAGTCGTCCCGGTTAACGGTTAACGTTGTTTCGTTGTTATGTTGCTGATCAATTAGGGAACATGCTCGTTTAAAGTTGTGTAATGCTCCCTTCTAACGTCGATTGGCAGCGGCCTGCTTTGTCCACTGCTTGCAGGAAGAGCAGCCCATTGCAGCTAGCTGGTGGGGGCTTGGAACCAGGGTGGACCAGCAGCCCCCCATCAGCTCCCTGCTCCCCTAAGTTTCCTGTGCTGCAGCCACCCAGCAGGCTATCAATCGGCAGTTCAGCTGTCCCTCCCCCCACTGCCATGTGCTACTCCTGCCCTCTGTCTTGGAGCTGCTCCCAGAGACTCCTGCTTGCTGTGCAGAGGGGAGGAGGGGGGCTAATGTCAGGGTGTCCCCCTCCCCCCTGCTCCTGCACCCCACTTACCCCTTCTCCATATAGAGCGGGGGGGGGGGACACAGACGGAGAGACACAGAGAGAGCTTGGGGCAGCAGCTGCTGTCTCAACTTCCTGATCCACTTAAAAAGACAATGCACTTAAGAGTGGGTCAGCTTACTTAAAGGGGCAGTGTGCATCTCTCTCTCTCTCCCATACACAAGGTGTGTGTCTGTCTCTGTCTGCTATGCTGTCTCCCCTCCCTCCTGTTTGTGCTGCCTTGATGAGAGGCTACATTAACAACAATGTGTTAACCCTTGATGGCTCAGCTGAGTGCTAGTTCATCATTTAGCAGCAAGGCATTCCCTGGGAAATATCCCTCCCTCTTCCACCCTCTAACTTCACCACCTCAACCAAGCTTCACAATCATCATAGCTGTGAATAATATTAAATTGTTTGTTTAAAACGTATACCGTGTGTATATCTATATAATATATAGTTTTTTGTCTGGTGAAAAAAATTTCCCTGGAACCTAAGCCCCCCTATTTACATTAATTCTTATGGGGAAATTGGATTCGCTTAACATCGTTTTGCTTAAAGTCAAATTTTTCAGGAACATAACTACAACATTAAGCGAGGAGTTACTGTACTGATTTTGATATCTTCCAAAAAAGGGAGGCTTTGCAAAACACTGGAAACACGGGAGCACATTCTCAGCTGGTGTAAATGGGCACAGGTGCATTGACTTCAATGGCGTTTCACTCATTTCCACCAACAGAGAACTTGGCCCATAATTCTGAGCTGCCTTATAATACCATGACACAAGCCCAGGCATGGGGCAGGAGGGTCATAGTGCTGCAGGGATTCTGAGCGGCATTGCTACCCATAGGCAGGTGGGGACAGTCTGCCGTAACTTGGCCCGTGACAGGTAACTAAACAGTGTTGGCCCCTGGAACAACTTACCATAAAGAAGGTGCAAAGGTGGCTTAAAGCCACATTAGCCCACAACCCCCTATGAGTTTTGTGCTGCACCATTTAGAAGCTCGGAGCAAAATCTTCTTCCTCTTGGTAATCTGAAGCAATGCAGTCAAATTTCAATCACACCCCACTCGGTATAACAATGGATTGCCAGTTAACATCAGAATGTCACATACCAGGGAGTATGATTTTTTTGCTATAATAAATCTACCTCTCTATAGGGCTGGGGCTCTCCTCTACAGCTTTTCCTGGTATAAAATTAGTGTTTTTAGATTTTTCATCTACATTTAACGAATTTACATACACCCTTCTCATCGAACGCTCAATATCCCCAGCTTTCAATGATGGAATTATAATGAGCGTCACAATAGCAACTTGTTCCCATGCATTTTAATCCTAAATTCAACAACTCTGAAATCTTCTGTGTAGATTAGAGGTGTCCTGCTGATTCATGTGGATAATTTCTCTGTGAATATTAATATGATTTCATTTATTTCTAATGTGGTGCGCTAAAATTCAAATTAGAAGGACTTCCATAAAAACTACAAAGACATACATAAAGACTGGTGACTAGGGTGAGCCTCAAGGACATGGATAAGAAGGAGTGTTGGATGTAAAGAGACCTATGAACCCCATCAGTTTCAGAAATTCCTCCCACGCGCGCACACACACACACGCACACCAGCAAAGGCCGGTTCTTGCTTCAGTTACAGCAGTCACTCTTCTTTCTTGTTTGTGTGTTTTTACAGCAGGGACTATATTAAGAAAAATAAAAGGGGCGGGGGGCGAGGACTAAGGATGAGAATCCTTCCTTGCTTGGAGAATACTGTGTGAATGTGACAAAACAGAAAATTGATGGAGACTGTGTGTTAGTATCAGATTTTTTAAATGACTGTGAACGAGATCTGGTTGAAATTCGCCAAATTTAGAGTTTTTAATTATTCTTTTTCTATAAACTAGGTTGAACATTTTCAGTAATCCAAACAATTCAACAAAATGTTGACCTTTTTCTAAAAGAGAATAACCACTAATTTAAAAAAAAAAATCACAGCTTTTTTTCAACCATTGCTTCTAACCCTTGAATCTGTCAGGCTCAAGACAAAAAATAATGGATTTCTCCTAAAAATATTTGGGCCCTAAATTAAATTTTTTTTATCCCTTATATAAAAATATATAAAAATAGTAGAGTCCATAAACCTGATCCTCCTGTCATTCAGAATGGTATATATGCAGAGTAACTCCACTTAATTCAGTGGCATTACACTGCTGTGAAACTGGTGTAAGCAAGAAGAGAATCGGGCCTATTGTACAGCTGTTGAGCAAAGGTAACTGTCCAAGTAGAGTTCCCCATAAGAATCGAACCTTTCTCACTGGATGTGAAGACATGTGGAGTTAGTGAGCTGCATGAAGATGGTGGGTTGTCTCCTACTAGTCAGACTGGGATGCCCTAATACAAACGCCTGTGATGCTTTCCCTTTAGAACACAACATGTTCTTCTCACTATAGTTGACTTTTATTTCAGATTAAATAAATCAATAAACAAAGAGAACAAAAATAAAGTTTCTGCAAGGAAAGGGAGAACACAAAGGGCAGCTGCAGAGCTTAAGGAGAGTACCACTATATTATGTTTTATAAACTGACCACAGATGAGACCTGTGTTTGGTCTAAATTATTAAACAGGAAATAAAACGAACATCGAAATGACAACACTGCCCCTTTAGAGGTAAGCTAGTAGTTTTTAATTTTCTGAGACCTGGTCTTCAAGTCTTCAAGGGCTGATGACATCTCTAGCACCACGGACCAGTCTAAGAGGGCACAACTCTTTTGATATCAGTGGAGTACCGAACACTCACGACGGCGTTGAATTTAGTAAAGTAGGGAGTTGAATTCCCTACACAGCTTTAGATGCCAGTGATGTTGCATGAAAATCATAGATTTCATGTCCTAATAGATATGCGAGGGAGGATTGGATAGTCGACTCTTTTGTTCTATAAAGGTATTAGTTTGCAATTTTTAAGCCTACACAGGTATTCCATTAGGGTCAGATCCTGCAACCAGTGCACAGCCTGACTACATGCTGGAGATCTCTGCCCGGCATGGGAGTTGGAATCTTGTCCCCAGGAGAGAGAGTATCGTGGACCCACTATGGCTGAAACTACAGCCTCAGGACTGCAGTAAACTATGCGGCTAGTCCATTTCCCAGAAAAAGGATAGAGAAGTCAGTGGATCCATTTAATCACCTTTCCCCAACACATCGGCATCCTGACACACAGGAAGCCCTCTCATGTACAGGCAGGGAAAGCAAAACCCCTCAGCATCTTCCCAAATCATGCCTTACCTTTCTTCTCAGGAACTCCACCTGTTCTACAAGACCAGGGTCCACAGAGGACTGGTGCAGAGGGAAGCACTAATTGATTTGAGAGCTTTACATTTTACTTTAATTAATATTATTTTTTAAAGTATTTCAGTTCATCTTCAATTTAATTAGCCAGTAGGGCAGAAACATAACTCTCCTATCCCAGTGCCTGGCCTGATAAAGAGTCACTGGAAGAGACTTCCTCTTCGATTTGTTGTTCGTCAAGTGAAAAGGTCTCACCTACCATCTCGCTTTCCTTCCTCTACATTTTTTGACTAACCCAATCCCATCTCCCATGATGAGCTCAGCACAACGCTGGCGTTTGACCAGGAAGGTTACAGCTGGGCAACTCTGAATCCACAGCCAAATGAGATGCAATTGCCAACTTTGGTAGCACAGAGGAAGCAGAGGGACACCTGCCTGAAGCAACAACTATTGGAAACAGCGTGACAAGCTCTTCCACTGTTTGGGGTCATCCCATCTGCAAGCTCTTTCACGTGAGAAAATTAGATTGTCTAACCAGTTTCTCAGGGGTGATTTTTTAAAAAAATCCATCATTAAAGGATGGAAGCAATCTTGAATCTGGAAGCAATCACACCCAGCCACACGCACTTAGAAATGCTCTACCGTCGTGCAAGAGAAACGGAATAAATAACACAATGCTGATTGGACTGGGGTATCTTCATCCCTCCCACCTCCCCAGGCAAGTGTTTGAACAATTGGAAACTTAAAGCAAGTTTAAAATGAAAGAGGAGGAGAGGTGCGAGAATCACCCTCCCCTGGTAAACCCCACGCTGACAAATAAGAGTGCCTAATTCAATAAGGGTGAAATGCACCGCGCGCTGTAGGGGCTGCAGATGGGAAGTGCAGCTGAGGGTTGGGCACTCAACGGATCCTCTACCACTTGCATTTGCCGAAGTTAGCCTCTGAGCCAGCTCCATATCAATTAAATTAAATAAATTAATGGAGATATCCTATCTCCTAGAACTGGAAGGGACCTTGAAAGGTCATCGAGTCCAGCCCCCTGCCTTCACTAGCAGGACCAAGTAGTGATTTTGCCCCAGATCCCTAAGTGGCCCCCTCAAGGATTGAACTCACAACCCTGGGTTTAGCAGGCCAATGCTCAGGGAGCAGTGGGGCAGACTGTGGCTGCTGAGTCCACCATTATTTGGCCACAGTGGCTACACACCAGCACTTGTGGGGCGTGTGAAGAGTGGTACCCATATTCCAGTCCAGAAGCTGGGGCTGCCGTGGGGCTCAACCCAGTACTAGTGCAAATTAGAGCAACCTGAAGGCAGTTCTTATCCGCGCTGGCTGCTGATAACCCCACGGAGGCATTCTAGCAGACAGGGACTGCTGGGATACCCCAGCGATGCCCTTCCTTCTCTGTTACCCACCTTCAGCTGGGAGGGTGTCAGCACCACAATGGAGCCTTGACACCATCCAGGCTGACAATGCACCTTTTCACTACCAGAGTGATGGAAAGCCATCCCATTGCAGGGCAGGATCAGAGCCAGCACATTACCAGGCCTGAGCCGCCAAGGTGCCAAGTGTTTCCCATGCAGCACTGAATGATCCTAACTCCAACTGGACTCTTGACTTTTTTTTTTTTTTTTAATCTGGCAACTGTCATTTTATGAATCAAAGCCTGGGAATAAGGGTGCTGCTCATCTGACCAAAAGCAGCAGAAAGGTTTCAGTGCATTTTGCTCTTTAACCAACAGCAGTAAAGAAAATGCCCTTTCGTCTATTTGATATATTGGAGAAGAAGAATGAAATCATGGTTCAAGCAAATCACCCTTTTCAAACACTAAAAGCAAAACTGGTAGTTGGAGGGAAAGGACAACAGAAAACAAAAGAATGGGACCATTTTGTAGTAACTAAGCGTGAGAACCAGAATTTCCTGAAGTATTCAGTTGCCCATAAGTATTGGCATTACTTATCCAAAGTTGCTTATATAAATCCAGTGTCGTCAACTAAGATCTTTGATCAATTGCAAATAAATAAATAAATTGATATGACAAGGAAGAGTAATAATAATAATGAACTGTTACTCATTTCTGGGGATTGCAAAGAACTTTAAACCAGGGATCACTGCAATCACTGCTGAAATGCAGCCACCTCTGAGGTAGAAACTAGCATCTGTTTAACAGTGATGAGCAACACTTTGGGAATGATAGGTAAGAAGAATGCGGTATTGCCAACCCCCCAGACATTCAAAACTGAGTGAGGAGTCAGGAAAAAAAATCAGAGATTGGCTTAATATCATGAGATTCCACACACACACACCTTTAATCTGCTTTCTGGGTTTCTGGGGCTTCAGGGACTATTTGAATCACATTTTCAAGTTGTTCTCCACAACCACAAAGGCTAGAAACTTGCATTTTATTTTCAATGAAAAGCTGAGATTCTCACATAATCACAGGAGTCCAGTAGCTGGGGCTTTAGGAAAGACAACAAATATCACGAGACTGGCAATAAAATCACAAGATTGTCAACACTGACAATGCCGCATCCAATTGAAACTCCCGGGAGAACTGAGATAGAAAGAATATACTCCCCCAGGATACCAACTCTTTTAGAAAATGCCATGGAGACTTTAATGTCCATTAGCAACCAGGACCTCAGTTTTAGCATTCAGCAGCACGCTGTCAGTGAATAGCTTACTGAGGCGTTAGCTCATTACTAAGTAAGGGCAAGAGCCCATCTACTGAGTCATCAACACTTCTTCCTGAAGCCCCTTAGATTGTCCTGGGAGGGGATGGGGTTCCCATACCAAGTGCTAACCACGTTTGACCCTGTTTAACTTGTGAGATCTGACTAGATCGTAGCCTGAGGTGGGATGGCTGGAGGCAAGAGAGATGCAAAGTAAACAGTGTCTGTAATACTTCCCTACAGCTAGAAGAACTATTGTTTTAATTCTCCCACTGTGCTGAAGGGTCTCATGAAAGTGCACAGTTTTAGTAATCATATGTTTTGGCACCCTTCCAGGAATAAACGGAGTGAGTCTGAAGTGGAGTAATAACTTTAACTCAGAATTTCTTTGCTTTTCCTGGCATGGCATGTGTTGCACTCTTAATGCTAGTTTAACATACTTTTTGTAGCTAAATATATAGAGATATACAGAAAAAAAACTGGGTGAATCACAGTGGAGGTAAAGAAGCTTGAATTGAACTGCTGAAGTCCAGCTGATAAAGAGTAGCAGAAGATCACCAATATTACTCCAGCTGGGACAGCCACTGAGAGTATGTCTACACAGCAATAAAAGACCCGCGGCTGGCCCAGGTCAGCTGACTTGGGCTTGTGGGGCCTGGGCTGAGGGGTTATAAAATCGTAGCATAGACATTCAAGCTGGGGCTGAAGCCCAGACTCTAAGCCCCCATGAGGGGGGATGGGTCTCAGAGCCTGGGCTCTGGAATGAGCACAAACATCTACATTGCTATTTTTAGCCCCAAAGCCAAGCCCTGAGAACCCAAGTCAGCTGACCTGTGCTTTGAGACTGGGTGTTGTGGGGTTTTTATTGCAATCTAGACATACCCCGTGTTCTCTCATACCAGCATTCCTTCCTGGGAAGACTGTCCGTGGGACAGACTCATTCTGCGGGACAGATCAGCTGGTACAAACTGGCACTGACTTCAATGAAGCTATTCCAGTTTACACCAGGATCTGGCCCCGGGCTTCAGCAGAGAGCTAGACCACCATTATTAAGTTTATAGTATCCAATGTAAAGCAGCGAGGCCTATGAAAACAAGCTACTGACTCACCACCATACGTAGGAGGGGAGCACACTTTTCCTTTGACTGGTCAATCTGACATTGTCTGGGTCCTGGCTACCTTATAAACCACTTTTCTTCCTATTCTTCATCCTGACAACTGACAGAAGGTGAGACACTTGTACTGAGAGTGCCCAGATGCACTCAGTCTGACTCAATCAGGGCATTAGGGAATCAGGCCTCTAATTCCCATTCATGCCTCTGGAAATGCTCCCCCTAGATATGTTACATTGACAAGCTGGGAGAGCAGAGCTATGATGCTGCTAGAGACAGCTGCACGAACGATTGTTACACAGTTCAGGTTGCATTCTGCTGACTTTATGTCGTCATCCTCGTTCAAAATCTTGAATGTAGCGTAAAATGGTGTTGGAGCACATGGTTGCACCACCTTAGAGTCCATATCCTGCTGAAAACAAATGTCCTGGAATTATGCAGGGGGAATTAGCAGAGTAACATTGACTAGCTGTGTTCTTCTGTGTCTTTTGGGAAAATAGTTGAGGGGTGTTCCCCCGGTCGGAAACACATTGTGTTGGCACGCTACCCATGACATCTCCAGCTAAAGTGGGATTACTGACAGCTTGAGCTATTTACCAAGAGGCTGGGAAAGTCTCAGGAATGTTGGAGGTTCCCCCTTCCCAGACAGCAGCACGCACATATGCTGCTGAAAATACATACTTGTTTGTATAACCTTACCATAGATGCGCTGCCTAAAAACATTGTGGAGCTACTGCACAGAGCTATCCATCACAGGCCTGGCCTGCTTTGGAAAGCCAAAATAAACTGCAGAAGTGATGTTATTATTTTTAAAAAATGTAATGGCCTTTAAATCTGTCCAAATAAATTTGATGTGAGCCAATCCATAACAAGCGGATACATTTTGTCAATGGCATGAACCCTTTCTCTATTTCCCCATGAGGTGGCAGTAGTAGTATAGGTTTAAAACAAAAGATTTTTCTGGAAGCTCACAAGCTTTCAGCGGTGTTACTGTTCAAGCTGCTGTGTGGCATGATATAGCTGTTTTCCCTGCATGTAGACCTCAGGTGCCCTAGCTTCTATATTAGAAACTGAATCCATCTTTCATTCTCACATATCTGGCCAGGACTACTAATGATTCAGAGAACTTTTTGAATATCTTTTCTGCCAATATAATTACAGAAGGAACATGTGAAATGTGAATTCACTGATGGTTGCTGTACCCCCTCAGAGAATGCAACATTTGAGTTCTCTTTAATGAATGCATAAGGCTTTAAAACACAGGGGTGGTCTAACACTTCTAGTAAGGTCAGCTATTCTGCCTACCAGCTTGTTTGCAACCTGATAAGCAGCACTGTTTTCATGACTTCATCCCAGCAGTACTGTCCTGCCATCTCTTCCATTCAAGGCATGAAAGAATAAAGGCAAAGCTATCGGTCAGTGCTAACTAGAGCTGGGTAAAAGTTTTAGGACAAATAGTTCAAATTGACTAAAATTATTTATGAATTCAGGTTAAATTCAGCAAATAGTTTCAGACAAAAAGAATTAAACGTTTTTTTTTAATTCAAGACATTTTGTTTCAACATTTTCAAAATGAAACATTTCAATTGTTTGTTTTGAAATTGTTTCATTGTGAAATGTAGCTTTAAAAATACTGTGAAATGAAACAAACAAAACAAAAAATTGTTTGGGGTGGAGCAAAATGTTTAATTCAACCCCAAATGAATTGTTTTTGTTTTCTGTTTTGACGAGAAAAAACAAAACATTGAAAATTTGAATAGAATTTTCAGTTTGGACTCTGAACTGAAAAAATCAGTCATTCTCTCTAGAGATACTGACCAGCACTGTGACATCATTCTTACAAGTAGTAATAATAATAATAACAATTAATAAATGTATATAGAATCTTTCATGCTGAAGGAACATCACCCAGTGTTGAAATGCAGCCATCTCTAGAATGGAAATCAATAGCCATTCTGTATCACCTACAATGCACACCAATTGCAGGGGGAAAGGAAGCAGTTAGGAATAGCTTCTCCAACTGGCTGCAGAATTAATTTTGGGTTAACAGAATATAATTATCCATGTTAAGATTTGTCCAGGACACTATCATGTCTCTTAAGGCCACCATAAAGCAGTAAGCTAAGAACTCCAGTAGGGTTTATGGGGTCAGTTCACTCATCATAGTAAGTACATCAGTTATTACATAGTATGAAACACAGTGCGGAAGCGCTGCTTAAATAGTATTAGACCTGTTTTCATCTTGTATTTGCCAGGATTTAATTCCCACAGGACAGTTAATGCCCCACTTTTGTGAAAAGTGCCCTGGGGTCTTTTAGCATCACATAGAGTCAAAGTCTTGGATTTAAATCTCATACAATGGAGTACACTTCCAATATAACAGTGCCCCCTAGCACCATGGAAGGGGGCATCTACACTACAGTATGGAATCAGCAACACCATTTCCTGCAGCACCTGTGTTTTTCTTGGAGGTCTCTCATCTTGGAGGCCTGGCCAGGCCTGATCCTGCTTAGCTCACGTCATTAGCTCAAATCACATCTAAAAATCTGGAGGGAGTGATATAAAAACATAATTCTACATCGTCTCATTTGTAATGAATTACCTGTCAGTAAGCAGTTTATTTATATGGCACTCCGTCCAGTACCCTGATATTTACAAGTAAAGTATGGCTATTTTGATTTTCATACAACCTCAGCCATATGACAGCAATTCATTGGTCTATGTGAAATGAGAAATGAGCTGTCACTTGAATCAAATTCTTAGTGGTACAAATATGACCAACCAAGAAACTTTACATAAACCATGGAGCATCTGTCTGACAGTAAGGAAATTTCACCCCCTAATGCAGGCTTGAATCGATGACCTCGAGCTGAAAGTCTCCACATCTCATTATAACATTCCAGCATATCATCCATGTTTCTTTGATGAAGGGTCCAATACTGAAGGAGCTCAGCACTGCTAAGGACCAATCCCTGTAGGCCAGGTCCTCAGCGGGTGGAAATTGACCTGGCACCATTGAAGCTGATAGAGCTATGCCAGTTTACCCCAGTTGAGGATCTGGCCCAAATGTCAATAGTTACATCTTGTAAGATGCAATGTCTTACTCGCCGTAGTAATTATTGTGTAAGCTACACCCTGATGTTATATTTCAGAGGTAAGGCAGTGTGCAGTTCAAGTGTTCAGTGCAATGTGAGTCTAAGAAGGCAGCCATCAGTTAAATTGATCTCTGTGTCTGAAGAGGAATCTTGGCTTAAATCTTTCTCTGCAATTCCCGCAACAACAGCACATCATTCACGCCAATGGTTTTCATTTCTCAACCCTTTAACATGCAATTCCTGGACAGATGCCCTAAATAAAAAGAATACAATGCTCAGAATATTAGCCACTTGAGTTGCATCTGAGTACATGTACATGTATGACTAGTTCTTACTTCTACTGTGCTTGCCACTGCAACAAAATGTGGGAAATAACCCCCAAAGGCTATCATTTTTATCTGGGGTTTCCTGGCCAATTAATATAAATCATTCAAAAAGATCCAGGGAGGAATAACCCCATTAATGTTCTAGTGAAACTTCCTAATGAACCAGGCTGACAGTTCACAAACATGAAAATAATACCTGAGAGTTGAAACTGGTGGGTGTGTCTGCTGGCTTTTATGGCTGCCCTTTGAACAGGTAAAAGTCCAAATTGTGCTCGCCTGGAACATCTCTCCAGTGGTCACTGGTTACTGAGCATTGGAGTGTTTTGTCCTAACTCAGCAGTGTGTAACCAAATCCCTATATAAAGTGGAGATAACACTCCTTTAAAAAGGGAATCATTTTCTTTGTACATTTCATTGGCACAGTAGTCTTCTCCCAAAGAGGACTCGATTAAGTCCACTAAGGACTCTGTCGATTTTTACACGGAAGATGCTCAGATACTGCAGGGATGTAAAACCGTTAGATAGATAAGATTGTTCAATGGCTCATCATGTATGTCATTCATTATCACATAATACATGATGTTTTTCTTATTCAACACTTCCCTAATTTAATTGCATGTCTATGCAGATGTGAGACAAACACATAGGGTTCCACTCTGCTCCTACTCACCTGAGTGTAAATCAGAAATAATGCCATGGAAGCCAATGGAGTTGCACCAGCTTAGAACCAGTGGGCCAGATTCTGCCTCAGCCTTCGGTAAGTGTATGGTAGAAAATGGAGCAGATGCAAGGAACTTCTTGTTTGATCCATACAAAGGCCAGGCAGAATTGCACTCTGGATATGTATGGTGCCCCAGAAGAGAGGCTATGAGAGGAGGACAGGAGATGGCCTATGTTCCTGTTTCTTTTTTTGCACTGACCAGTGGAGTAAGCTGTGCCTTACAATGGCATTAGTTGTAGGCATGTGGTCTCTGCATGCCTGGGAACTTGGGTAGGAGGTGGGGCTTGGCTGCAGCCCCCATGCACCAGCCAGAGGAGTCAGCTGTGTCTTGCTGAGGGGTTAGCAATGGGCACTCAACTTCAGCATGCCTTGCAGGCCATAAGATAATATCTCCTGATGCTCCCCTTGTGGCTGGGCAGCTCCACACTACCACTTACTTTGCGGTGTCCCTAAATGGCATACTCTTGCCCATTGTAATTAAAATCAGGCCCACAGTGTGATTTACCGATATGTATTTCATTACTCATGATGTTGGTTCTGTGCCATGATACTAATGCTCCGGCTAATCTCTCAGGTAGATGTAAGTAGCTTTATCAGAAGTTTTCATTAATGACCTGGAAAAGGGAGTGAACAGTGAAATGGCAACGTTTGCAGACGATACAAAATTATGCAAAGTCCAAAGCTGACTGCAAAGAGTTACGAAGGGATCTCACAAAATTGGCTGACTGGGCCATAAAATGGGAGATGAAATTCAACATTGATAAGTGCAAAGTAAGGCACATTGGAAAAAATAGTCCCAACTTCACATATATAATGATGGGTTCTAATTTAGCTGTTGCCACTCAACAAAGAGATCTTGGAGTCACCATAGATAGTTCTCTGAAAACTTTAGTTCAGTGCACAGCAGTGGTCAAAAAGGCCTAACTATTAGAAAAGGGTTAGAAAATAAGACAGAAAATATCATATTGCAATAATGTAGATCCATGGTGTGCCCTGACCTTGAATACAGTTTCCAGTTCTTGGTGGCCTATCTCAAAAAGGATATTGTGGAACTGGAAAAGGTTCAGAGAAGGGCAACGAAGATGATCAAGGTTTCTGAACATGGAGAGACTAAAAAGATCAGAGCTGTTCATCCTAGAAAAAAGACAACTAAGTGGGGGATATGATAAAGGTCTATAAAATCATGAATGGCATTGGAAAAAAGTGAATATTCACCCTTTCCCCAAAAACCAGGGATCACCTGAAAAAATTAATAGGCAGCAGGTTTAAGACAAACAAGAGGAAGTACTTTTCCCCACAAATGCACAATTAACCTGTGGAACTCATTGTCATGGGATGTTGTGATAGCCAAAAGTATAACTGGGTCAAAAAAAAAAAAAGCAGATAAGTTCATGGAGGATGGGTCCATCAGTGGCTTTTAGCCAAGGTGGTCAGGGATGCAACCCCATGCTCTGGGCAGCCCTAAACATCTGACTGCCAGAAGCCAGGAGGGGAAGGCATGTTCATTCCAGCTGCTCTGTTCTGTGTACTCCCCTTGAAGTTTTGGTACTGGCCACTGTCAGAGACAGGATACTGGGCTAGATGGACCACTGGTCTGACCCAGTATGGCAGTTCTTATGTTCTTATGTCTCATACATCAAACAGCATTAATCAGTAACAATCTGCAATGTTATTATGTCACTCCCCTACATGCAGTAACTCATTGAACACCTTATCTGATTGGCTGGTATATATGGCTTTAAGAATTCCCTCCTTTGTATCTTTCTTTTATCCTTTTGGCATATCTATTAATTTTGTTGCATTCTCGTAGTTTTTTGTCCTGGCTGTATTTTACTAGGCTGATTTCAGACAGCATGAACTATATAAACCTCCTGAGATGTTTAATTTAGCATGGTGATAAAGAAAGATACTAGGGTCGGGAATACACCAAAACACATGGTGCACTAAATATTCTTTCCATTGGAAGTAATTGGTATCTATGTTGATTTCTGCGGGGCCCATAAAGCACAGCCACATAGGGACAGGATGTAAAATAAACAAAATGATTAAAATACTGACACTAAATAAAAACTAATTGCGAATGCAGCTGAGTTCTAACTCAACACATGGCCACACACAAGCCACGCCAGTCTCTCAGGGTATGTCTACACTACGAGAGTAGTTCGATTTTACTTAAAGTGAATTTGTGGAACCGATATTACAAAGTCGAACGTGTGTATCCACACTAAGGACAGTAATTCAACTTTGTGAGTCCACACTAACGGGGCAAGTGACGACATTGGAAGCAGCTGTGGGCAGCTATCCCACAGTTCCCGCAGTCCCCGCTGCCCATTGGAATTCTGGGTCGAGCCCCCAATGCCTGCTGGGGCAAAAAATGTTTCGAGGGTGGTTTTGGGTAACTGTCATCATTCAACCCTCACTCCCGCCCTCCCTCCGTGAAAGCGCCGGCGGGCAATCAGTTCGTGCACTTTTCTGGTGATTGACAGCGTGGACGCCACAGCACTGCGAGCATGGAGCCCGCTGCGATCATCGCTGCAGTTATGGCCGTTGTCAACACCTCGCACCTTATCATCCACCTTTTTCAGAGGCAGATGCTGAGAAATCGGGCGAGGAGGCTACGGCAGCGCGGTGAGGACATTAAGTCTGAGAGGGGGACAGACCTCTCACAAAGCATGGGACCCCACGCCGTGAACATCATGGTGGCAATGGGTCATGTTGATGCTGTGGAACGGCGATTCTGGGCCCGGGAAACAAGCACGGACTGGTGGGACCGCATAGTGCTGCAGGTCTGGGATGAATCACAGTGGCTGCGAAACTTTCGGATGCGTAAGGGAACTTTCCTGGAACTTTGTGAGTTGCTGTCCCCTGCCCTGAAGTGCAAGGACACCCGGATGCGAGCAGCCTGACTGTCCAGAAGCGAGTGGCCATAGTCCTCTGGAAGCTTACAACGCCAGACAGCTACCGGTCAGTCGCGAACCAATTTGGAGTGGGCAAATCTACCGTGGGGGTTGCTGTGATGCAAGTAGCCAATGCAATCGTTGAGCTACTGCTCTCAAAGGTAGTGACCCTGGGAAACATGCAGGTGATCATAGATGGCTTCGCTGCGATGGGATTCCCAAACTGCGGTGGGGCTATAGATGGAACTCACATCCCTATCCTGGGACCGGACCACCAGGCCAGCCAGTACATTAACCGAAAGGGCTACTTTTCAATGGTGCTGCAAGCACTGGTGGACCATAGGGGACGTTTTACCAACATCAACGATGGCCGGGCAAGGTTCATGATGCTCGCGTTTTCAGGAACTCTGGTCTGTTTAGATGGCTGCAGGAAGGTATTTACTTCCCGGACCAAAAAATAACTGTTGGGGATGTGGAGATGCCTATAGTGATCCTCGGGGACCCAGCCTACCCACTAATGCCCTGGCTCATGAAGCCCTATACAGGCGCCCTGGACAGTGAAAAAGAACCCTTCAACTACCAGCTGAGCAAGTGCAGAATGGTGGTGGAGTGTGCTTTTGGATGTCTGAAGGGGAGATGGAGAAGCTTACTGACTCGCTCTGATCTCAGCGAAACCAATATCCCCATTGTTATTGCAGCTTGCTGTGTGCTCCACAATCTCTGTGCGAGCAAGGGGGAGACGTTTATGGCGGGGTGGGAGGTTGAGGTAAATCGCCTGGCTGCTGATTACGCCCAACCAGACACCCGGGTGATTAGAAGAGCCCAGCGGGACACGCTGTGCATCCGGGAAACTTTGAAAGCTAGGTTCCAGAGTGACCAGGGTAACCTGTGACTATTAAGTTTGTTTAAACAGAAGCTGAACCTGCCCCCGTTTCTTTACCCAGTTAATGTTGACTATCCTCTCCAGTTACCAACCCCGTTCCCCCCCTTCCAACACACCTTTAAAAATAAAATAATTGAAACTTTGTTCATTAACACCGTTTTCTTTATTAAGGATTTCGTGGTAAAGTGTTGAAACTGGGACGCAGACTGTGGTGGGGAGTGAGTGTAGTGATGGAAAGGACGCTTCTAAACTCGAGGAATGACAGGCTCCTGCTCCTAGAATGGTCCGCAGTGGTGGACTGGTTGTTTCAACGGAGCCTGCCACCCCTCCTTTTTGGGACTCTCTGTGTGGGGGCTATGTGACTTTGTGGCGGGGGAGGGCGGCTACAGATCCCCTGCTGCGTGGCTCTGTCATCCAGGCTAAGGACCGCTGCATAAGATCTGTAACCACCCTCCCCCGCCACAAACTCACATAGCCCCCCCCCCCGAACATGAAAACCACCTCCCAGACTGACCAGGGTGCCTAGTGACTGCAATGTTTGTGTGCCCTGCTGCTGAACCTGCCCCCGCGTCTGTACCCTGGTAAAGGTGACTATCCTCTCCAATTACCAACCCCCTTCCCCCCCTTCAAACACACTCTCCTCTAAAAGAACATGATGGAAACAGTAATTAACAGAAACGTATATTTTATTAACAACTACACAGTTAGGGGATGAAACTGGGACGGGGGCTTGGGTGAGGTGCTTTTGGAGTGAAGGAAAGGACTTATCAAATCTTTGGGAATGAGAGCCTTCTGCAATCTGAGCAGTCTGCAGGGGTGGAGTGACTGTTTTCACGGCCCCTGCTGCCCCTCCTTCTTGGGACTTTGGGTGAGGGGGGGATGGGACTTTGTGGCGGGGGAGGGCGGTTAGAGATAGAATGCAGCGGGGCTCTGTCCTCCTGCCTCCAGTCCTGCAGAACATCTACAAGGCGCCGGAGCATGTCTGTTTGCTCCCTCATTAGTCCAAGCAGTGTTTGAGTCGCCTGCTGGTCTTCCTGCCGCCACCTGTCCTCCCGTTCGCTCTGTGATCGCTGGTATTGCGACATGTTCTCCCTCCACTGGGTCTGCTGTGCCGCCTTGGCTTGGGAGCAGCCCATAAGTTCTGAGAACATCTCGTCCCGTGTCCTTTTCTTTCGTCGCCTGATCTGCGCCAGCCTCTGGGAGGGGGATGCCGGGGTAGCTCGGGAGACACTCGCAGCTGTGGGATGGGAAAAAGGGAGTGAATTCCTCACAAAGATACAGTTTTGCTAACAATGAATATAGTCTTTCTCTGTGAACAAGACCATGCACAGTACCTATCACATGCACACTCAGTACAAGGTCGAATTTTCGGCCTTCCCATTGAGTGCCTGGGGTCTTGCTGTACAGATCACACAAGCGGGGCCGGACAACGGAATTCGGCTAGCAGGCGGACATGGTAAGCCTTAGACTTTTGGCTGCTTAAAGCTTAATTTATAGCAGTGCCCTCCTTACACGTTCCAAGCAATGCTCCTAGCGTTGGCCAGTTCCTGCTGCCGGCAATCCGGCCAGCATGAACTCTGCCCCGTCCCACCCCCCTCGCGGCTGTCCCTGGGAAAGATCCCTGCATGCTACCCCTGTCCCGCCTCCACCGCGTGGCTGTAAACCGCCGGTTACAGTTATGTAAAGGAACAGGCAATCAGTCCCAATACTAACATTCCCCTAATTCAAAGCAGGTCACCATGAGTGATATCACTCTGATGAGGATTTCGGAGACAGAGAAAGACCGCATGCTGCGTGAATGCCAGCAAACACCAGGGCCATATGCCGCCATGCTTTGCGAGGCAATGATCCCGGAGTACTTGCTGCTAGCCTGGCGCAGAAAAGTTTCCTACCATGGAGGACGCAATAAGGCCGCACTCCCCAGGAACCTGATGCAAAGGCTTTCACAATACCTCCAGGAGAGCTTCCTGGAGACGTCCCAGGAGGATTTCTGCTCTATCCCCGGACATATTGACAGAATTTTCCAGTAGCTGCACTGGCAAGGACTAAAAACTAAAGCGCCTAGGGCAAACTAATCATGAAAAACCGGACATGTTGACAAACTTTTCCAGTAGCTGCACTGGCAAGGACTAAAAACTAAAGCGCCTAAGGCAAACCTAATCATGAAAAACCCATTGTTAAGATATCATTCCTATTCTGTTCAAAATAAATGTTTAAAACACTTACCTACTGATCCTTCCCCTGATTCACGGTCCGGGTTACCGCCTTGGGAGGGTTGGTAGGGGATCTCCGTGAGGGTGATGAAGAGATCCTGGCTGTCGGGGAAATCAGCGTTGAAAGCGCTGTCGACTGCCTCGTCCTCCTCATCTCCTTCCTCATCTTCCCCGTCCGCGAACATCTCCGAGGAAGTGGCCGTCGACAATACCCCATCGTCAGAGTCCACGGACAGTGGTGGGGTAGTGGTGGCGGTCGCACCTAGAATGGAATGCAGTGCCTCGTAGAAACGGCATGTCTGGGGCAGGGATCCGGAGCGTCCATTTGACTCTTTGGTCTTCTGGTACCCTTGTCTCAGCTCCTTGATTTTCACGCGGCACTGCGTTGCATCCCAGCTGTATCCTCTCTCTGTCATGGCTTTTGAGATCTTCTCGTAGATCTTCGCATTCCGTTTTTTCGATCGCAGCTCGGAAAGCACGGACTCATCGCCCCACACAGCGATCAGATCCAAGACTTCCCGATCAGTCCATGCTGGGGCCCTCTTTCTATTCTGCGATTGCATGGTCACCTCTGCTGGAGAGCTCTGCATCGTTGCCAGTGCTGCTGAGCTTGCCACGATGTCCAAACAGGAAATGAGATTCAAACTGGCCAGACAGGAAAAGGAATTCAAATTTTCCCGGGGCTTTTCCTGTGTGGCTGGTGGCTGGTCAGAGCATCCGAGCTCGGACTGCTGTCCAGAGCGTCAACAGAGTGGTGCACTGTGGGATAGCTCCCGGAGCTATTAGCGTCGAATTCCATCCACACCTACCGTAATTCGACATGGCCATGTCAAATTTAGCGCTACTCCCCTTGTCGGGGAGGAGTACAGAAATCGATTTAAAGAGACCTCTATGTCGAAATAAATAGCTTCGTTGTGTGGACGGGTGCAGGGTTAATTCGAGTTAACGCTGCTAAATTCGACATAACCTCCTAGTGTAGACCAGGCCTCAGGCTCTGTGACTTCTTCCATTTCTTGTCATCGTTCAATTCAGTAGCACTGGCTTCCTTGCCCATTCCCCCAAGCTTTGAAAAAAGGAGCTACTAGTATCTGCACAAAGCCTAGACAGCCCATAGTTCTACTTTTCATCTTGCTTTTGAAGACTTGCTGTTTAATCTCCTTCATCTCCAAGACAGCGAAGCCCTGAAGACAAGGTGATGGATGGAACCATGGAGCTCAGAGCACTTAGTTCAGCCACTTCAAGTTCTTTACTCTAAAGACGAGAATTAAAATTCACTGGATCCATCTTTAGAGGAGACTGATACAAACTGCAGATTGACAAGTCCTGAAATGTCTTATACACTTGGAAATCATCAAAATGCTTGCTGGAACTCTGACTCTAGCTGTGTCCACTGCCAATATGATTTTGTTCCAGTATGGTGTTTTTTCCCCAATAAACTGGTTATCTTGCAGAAAAAACTCATTCAAACAGTATTAAAAGCATGACTTATATAGTCAGAGTCATCGTTTATGTAATCTTGATACCATCACCTGGTAGTATAGGCCGTGAAATCCTGGCTCCACTGAAGTCAATGGCCCGCTGACTTTAATGGCCAGATTTCATCCATAGTTCTGTGAATGGGGCCAGCCCCTCCATTGGTATGAATCAGCATAGCTTCATTAACTTCCATAGAGCTACGTCTATTAGTCCCAGCTGAGGATCTTGCCCTCAATTCCTGAGTCAGATCCTCGGGTGTAAATCAGCATCTCTCCAGCGAAATTAAATTAGTTTATTTGGGTCTGATCTTGGGGAAATTAATGGAACTTTGCTGATTTACATCAGCTGAGGATCTGTCCCAATAACTCTCTGGACTTTATCTCTACAATCAATCTATCCCTAGTGATGCTGCATCAGAACTAAAGAAGCTGGCATGGGATGTGGATTGTGTTTGCCCCTTGGCTGATATCTCACCAGCCCAAATGGCACCCAAAAGTTTTCACTTTAAAATCAGTAAAGAAAATATACCATAATTGCACAGGCTGATGGTTTTCTAACCACTACTAAAATATATAGGGCCTGATTTTCCTCTCCTTTACACCAGTTCAACAAAGTTCATAGTCCTGAATTGCACTAATATAAGATTAAAATCCGGCTGACATCATGTATTTTGTGTGTGTTTTTGCAGTTCATGGGGAAATCGTTAGAGAATACTGACCATAAGCTGCTTTTTTCCCCCCTTTGAAGACTGGCAATGCTATGAGGCGGGCACTCAGTCATAGATGTCTCCTTTGGTATTTGGCAGCTAGCCATCATTCTCCTCTCTGATCTACATGGTGGTTCTCTTCAAAGCTGTTCAGCTCTGCCCTCCCTATATACGCAGACCCCTCAATAACATCAAATGGGAATTCTGCACGTGTATAAAGAGCAGAAGAGACATCAAGGGCTTCGCAGTGTGGATCAGAGGGGAAAACTTAGCCATTAGGTCTTGAATTGAAACATTGGTCTGGGTTTGTGTCGGATTCAGTGCCTGCCCCCACAAGTCGGTGGCAGATTGCTTGGCTGAGGATTATGTGGCCACTAGCCATACTATGCGCTGCTGCAAGCTATATAATTTGTGTGAGCAGCACATTAGCTCTTAGTCTATTAACAGCTTGTTCAGGGGAGTGGGTGGGAGAGGCAGTGGAGTGGAGCCTGGGCTTTTGATGTTGTTCAGCAAATCGCTGGTGCTCCTGGACTGAACTGTATTCACAGGAGCCGGGGCCCTGTTTTTGAAGTTGGATCTTGGCAGCCAAGGGGGCCAGTAATCCCTCAGGGGAGGGATAGCTCAGTAGTTTGAGCATTGGCCTGCAAAAACCAGGGTTGTGAGTTCAATCCTTGAGGGGGCCACTTAGGGATCTGGGGCAAAATCAGTACTTGGTCCTGCTAGTGAAAACAGGGGGCTGGACTCAATGACCTTTTGGGGTCCCTTCCCGTTCTAGGAGATAGGATCTCTCCATAAGATTATAAATCTAGGATAAAGTGATTGTGTCCGAAACAGGGACTTGCTGCTGAATCTCTGTCTCAGATTCTGGAGGAAATGGCCCTGAGTCTGATCACACACCGATTGTACATTGGTGTACCTACCTTGATTGATTCAGACTCGTGTAAATGAGATCAGAACCAGGCTGATGTCTGTAACCACACAGGGCCTGATTCTGCCTCTTTTGTTCATGTTGAGTAGACTCACCTGAGTCACCCCAGTGACATCAGTGGGGGCTTTAAGGTATTGCTCACCACAACTAAAACTGGCAGAGTCAGGCCTCAAGGATTCATTTTGTCACTCTGGATTGTATCTGAATGTCAGTCTACAGACAGGTATCCCTTCTAGAATCATAGACTATCAGGGATGGAAGGGACCTCAGGTGGTCATCTAGTCCAACCCCCTGCTCAAAGCAGGACCAATCCCCAGATAGATTTTTACCCCAGTTCCCTAAATGGCCCCCTCAAGGATTGAGCTCACAACTCTGGGTTTAGTAGGCCAATGCTCAAACCGCTGAGCTATCCCTCCTTCCTTATCCCTCGCCCTCTCCCTCCTGTAGTTGTTCACCTGTCTCTGCCTATGAAACAGAACGTGGCTCAGTGTGGTGAGTCAGCACGGCCTTCACAAAGGGACAACAGTGACAAAATAAATAGTTGGTTTATTCTGAAATAACAAGGGCCAAAATCTGCCCTCACCTGTGCTACACAGCAGGGCTGGCTCCAGGGTTTTTGCCGCCCCAAGCGGCGCAAAAAAAAAAAAAAAAAAAAAAAAGTCGCGATCGCGATCTGCGGCGGCAATTCGGCGGGAGGTCCTTCGCTCCGAGCGGGAGTGAGGGACCATCTGCCGAATTGCCACCGAATAGCTGGACGTGCCGCCCCGCTCCGGAGTGGCTGCCCCAAACACCTGCTTGGCAAGCTGGTGCCTGGAGCCGGCCCTGCTACACAGTTAGGGTAGGGAGGGTTAGACAGGTGCAACTTTAGGGCAGGGTATGGCTCAATGTACTTTTTAAAGTAAATGTCCTCAACAGGTCTCCAGCTAACGTGATAGGGCCTAGTCCGCCTCCCAAACTGAATTTACACCTGTTTAGCACCACAGACTTGAACACAGTAACTCCTGATTTGCACCAGTGTAAATGATATCAGAACTAAGCTCACTCACCCTTCCTCTTCCTCAACCTTCTAAACTCTTACAAAAAGTAGGTAGAGCAAAAATGGTACCGATAAGCTGGGGCCAAAGACATTCTTGCAGAAGAAACTCCATTCAAGTCAATGGAATTACACTATGAATGGAGTTGTCTCATGGTGTGTACAAAGCCTATAGCCTTTAGCAGTTCTTTTAAAGGACATTCTTCTTCAATGACATGAGTGTGGAAGATAATGGCCCCAGTGTTTATAAAAGATTAAAAAGAAGCCGGATTTACTCAGGCAACAAAGTATAGGATGTAAGATGCTAAATGAGAGAAATAGAAATCCTGGTGCAGACGCGGAGTATCGCTCCACCGATGTCCATTGCCGCTTGAAGTCAATGGAGTTACCCCGACATATGCCAGCTAAGAATGTGTCCTCTCCCCTTTTTCTTTTTTTTTTTTTGCTTTAGGATTTAAGGCCCATGAACTATTTCTGTGAGTTTTATTTGCCTGTAATAGGGCCTTCTATTCTTTATTTACTGTTCTTCGTTTCTGCCAATCAGTGTCAACTCTATTTAGTCACCTATGCAACAAAGCTAGATTTTCCAGAAACCGAAACAGGCAAGTAGGATCCTATTGTGATTCAGTGAGAGGAGATCCACTTGTAAGTCCCAGGAACCCTTCAGGGGGAGAGGCATATGTCCCTCTAAAAATCGTATGCTGTGCCAAATAGGATGTGGTAGAATTAGCATTAGAGTAACGTGGTGGTGATGGGCGTTAAGAGCATGCATAGTTGGAAAACACTCTCCCCCATAAACTGGAAAATATCAGCTATTGTGGGCTACTTGCCAGAGATTCAGATTCTCATGAACAAGTTCCTCTGAGCTCATTTGAAAAACCTCATGAACTCTGCTGCCATTCATCCATTAGGTTCAGGATGAAACGAAAGCCTGGAAGTGGCTGAGACTCCATGTAGCCACCAACCCTCCAAAAGCCAAGCGTGGGATCCAGCCGAGCTCTTCCTGCACCACCGAAACCAGATGACATAACGTTCAGACCCAATCTACCTCTGGGCCTCTCTTCTTCTCTTTTCTTGCTGGGGAAGAAGAGAGGCAGGAATATGATTGATTGCACTAACGATAAAAAAGGGCTGGGAGAAATACAAGGGGCAGGCCTACAAAGCCTTGTTCATTGCCTGCTTGCCTGAGTAAGAATCAGCAGGATTGGGTCCTCTGTTTGTCCTGCCACACAGCGTATTGTTTTCCTGCAAGTGTTCTTAATATTTTACATGTGGATATGAATTCCACCTTGGTGAGGTCCCATCAGAATAAGTGCATTTTGTGAGAGCAGCCCAGAATGGGCAAGCGAGCATGTGCATGTAGATCTGCCCTTGAGTGTGAGCATGTCTGGGCGAGTTTGTTTGTGTGAGCATGTGTTTACATATGCGCTAACATGTCACTGTATGCATGTGCATATACAGGTGAAACTTTGCGCACGTGTGGATGTGTCAACCTCTACCTAGATGAAGTGATGTGAGCATTTCTGAGCTTGCCTTTGTGTCACATGTGTTTGCACAAGCACACGCGGTTGAGGTGTGAGGGCACGTATGGGTGAGTGTGGGACCTCCTGTCACTGAGCAATTATTCAGCTTATTCTAAACTAAAGGCAGGTCTACACTACAAACACTGCATTGGCACAGCTGTGCGGTGCAGTAGCGCTTTGATGAAGGTGCTCTAAACTGATGGGACAGAGCTCTCCTGTCCCCTTAGTTAATCCATCTCCCCACGAGGCAGTAGCTATGTCGGCAGGAGAAGCTCCCCCACAGACATAGCACTGTTTACACGGGGGGGTTAAGGTTGTTATAACTACGTTGCTTAGGGGTGTGGATTTTTCATACCCCTGAGCGATGTTGTTATACTGAAGTAAGTGTGCAATGCAATTCCAGCCTGGCCTAATGAAATTCTAAAGCAGAAAGAACAAAACTTTTTTATGGTGAAGTTCAAGTTGAAAATTCGCAGCAAGGAACAGCCAATCTTTTTTGACAAAGGCTTTAAAAAGGTCATTTCAAATTTTTAAAAGTACTGGAGAAAGTATGAAAATTCAGAATAAAGTTTCCACTCTGTGTGCTCCCCCTTGCACATCCACATAAGAGCTAGCTATGCCTTGGCCCACAGCGATTGCATAGACTCCCTCATCATGCACAGTATGTGAAAATAAATCATAATTTTTAGACAAATAGCATAGTAAGGACATCTGCTCCTCACTGGTCCAAACAGCATCTGTGCCACCAAACAGACAGGTTCCATTAATCACAGAGCTAGTATATCTGCAGATCCAAACTCCTAATCTGAGATCATGATATTAGGCATTCACATGGTAACAGAAAGAGTAAGTGTGATGACAAAGCATTACATATAGCATTGGAGACGTGTTCATAGAGCCAATTATCCAGCAAGTGTACTGGGGTTCAGATTTTCAACACTTCACTGCAAACTGCACAAGTACAGTGTTTTCTTCAGATTTAAGATTAGCTGGGAAGATTGAAGACTGCCATAGCGATGGGGGCAGAGTTAAGGCTGTATGGGTGACCTTGACTGTGCTCGTGTAGTTTCTAAAGGGAGGATGCTCAAGGAGGATTTTTAAAGTGTAACATTAATTCTGAATGTCTGTGTCCATGAAGGCAGGGTTAGTATTTTTTTGTTTTGTTTTGTTCTGTTTTTTTAATGGAAACATTGTTTAAAATCCTTTTTTGAAATGTTGCTGATAAGCCTGCATAGACCCTGGAATCCAGCTTAATTAAGTTTTGTTTTACTCAGAATAAAGACAAATTTGCTTTGGCCAGGATGAATCCCATGTACGTTTAAAGAGAAAACTATCTCTGGGTGCTGTCGGTAGAAAAGACGTTTGATATTTCAAAACTTGCTTTTTGTCGCAATCCCATTCCCAGTTCTAGAGAGACAAACAGCAGGTCATTTACATACATGCTTTAGAGGACACAAATACTCCTCTGACAATTACAGTGCACGGTGGAAAGTCATTCAGTGAGAGATACCGCTGGGCATTTTGTGAGGTGGTATTTCAGTGCATGAGCTTGTGGATTTCAATCCTAGTTATGCCCTGATGAAGTTTGTCGAATCACACAAGGCCAGAACATTTTAAAATGTTGCAGTGGGTGGAAACAGATATTTGTTATTACTCTCAAGCTATGCCTCATTAGGAATTCTGCTGAAGTAAATGCTACCTCTCTCAAATGGAAAAGTATAAGAAGGGTGATTTAATGATAAGGTGCAGGCATCAGCTCATTCAAATAGAATCCTTCCCTCCCCCCCCCCCCAAAGTCTGCCTTTAATATCTAATTATCTGGGCTAATGACTGATTATGTTTCTCCGGTCTCTCTGACCTTTAATAATTTCTGTACCAACATGCTTTACTGCTTTCCGGGGGAAATGTTATCTGAAGTGTGAAATTAACCATTCCTTTGTTTTGAAATCACCACTTGGCCATAGTGGCTAAATAGTTTCAAACCTGAAACATATTTGAACTGTTTCCAAGTTCATCTAGAGCGTGACCTTGTGTGTTTTAATAATTATAATTTCCTAAAGTAAAGTACAACTCTCAAACGAGGGCAAAAATGTGCAGACAGCTGCAGGGGTGTGGGCTGCCTGACTGTAATGATGAGCTTTACAAATACAGCAGGAGGAAAGCAATAAATCGCCAAAACCAAAGTAACTTCTCATTTTAACCCCTCATGTGTCCTTAAGACCTGATCTCAGTTGCACAGGTGCAAACCAGCTGAAGTCATGGATTTACTTGTGATTCACACTGATGTAAAATGACATCAGGAAAACAATCCACATAAACTATAATCCCATTGGAGCCAGTGACTGAGTGAGGAGCACTCACATGAGTAACATTTTGTAGATTGCAACAAAGAGTCCTGTGGCACCTTATAGACTAACAGATGTATTGGAGCATAAGCTTTCGTGGGTGAATACCCACTTCGACCCACGAAAGCTTTTGCTCCAATACATATGTTAGTCTATAAGGTGCCACAGGACTCTTTGTTGCTTTTTACAGATCCAGACTAACACGGCTACCCCTCTGATTTTGTAGATTAAGTCCTAGTATCTGGCCCAGAAGGTTCAGGGCAAGGAGACATGTCAAGTCCACATAAACAATAAAAAACACTTAGATCTCAAAGCACTTAACGAAAGAGAGTGTCATTAGCTCCATTTTACTTATGGGGAAACTGAGGAACAGAGCAACTTGTCCCAGGACACATTAATGACAGAGCTGACAACAGCACACCCAGCTCTCCTGACTTCTAGTTCACTGCCCTATCCACTGGGCCATGCTTGTTGTGATAATATCAAATAATAAACTTACCTGAGATTCTTATTGGGCAGACCTGGAGAGGGGGGAATTGTTCTGAGGGGGTGGGAGAGGGAGGCCTAAGAGGGAATTATTCTGTTTTGTGCTATCATGTTCTTGAATGAGAACTTCGTGCAGCTGCCTTGTGTAGACTGCACTGCAGAGAGATTTGGACTGAAGTGACAATCCCAGAAAACATGAATCTCTTTCCTTTTAAGTAGCAATCAGCTTTTAAAGTCTCAATGAAATGTTAAAAAAAGGGAGTGAGCTGGTGCCACAGACCACCCAGCTGAGGGTGCCCTTATCATACATACATCACCCTGGAAGATGTAAGACCTCACCTTCCCATTTCTGTGATTTTTCACCAGGAACATGACTAACACAACACTTGGCAAAGCGAAGACTAATAGTGGGATTGTTCTGTCGGCTTCTTCCCTTCTTGAGTAATATCGTGCTGAGCAGTATTTGAGTTAGCAATCTGAAAGGCCTTTTCATTATTGTATCGAAAACTCCTGTGACTGCAGATCTCTTCATCAAAAGGACTTTTATGTAAAATCACATTTTTTCCAAAACCAGAAAAGTTCAGGCTCAGAGCATAAACATTAGATTCATTATTTAGAAATAGGCAGTAAGTGCTTTGGGTTCTGGTATCAGATCAAAGCTAAGAAATAAAGTTGCTTCAGAAAAAAAAAAAGTCTGTTTAAGAATCAGCATATTTCTTGTTTGCTTTTTCATTATGTAGCTAAAAAAAGGAATAACAAAATTCTGCCAGTGGTTTTCAAGTGTTCTCCAAAACTGAAAGGATGCTGCTTGCTAAGTACTTCCATGGCCTGTGGAGGCAGAAAATATTTTGTTGACATGACAATAAAAACATTCTGCAGATTTATCAGATTATTTTCTCCTGTACCATTCCTAGCCACAAGAAAACAGATTGTAATCACGGTGCTCATGTGGAAAGCAGGCGGATCTTTCCTGTGATCTCAGTATGGTGCGCAGGCTGGACATTCAGAACTCATCAGAGAGAAAGAGGAGATATGAAAATCATAGGACATGGCTCAGAACTGTGATGATAATGAGAATGCAACTAAAATGACTTTGAGTTTGAAATGATCCCACAAAGCTGAAGACTAAGGCCTCTATTCTGATTTCAGTTGCACCAATATAAATCACTGAAGTCAATGGAGTTACTCCAAATTTACACTGGTATAACTGAGACCCGAATCGCTACTCTGGATTTACACCACTGCAACAGAGGTGAGAATCTGGCTCTCTGCCTTGTTTATGCTATAAGACTGGATAATTCACAAGACATCACAATCAACAAAGTGTTATTACTACAGGACTATAAACCAGGGTATACATGCATTCTTGCATGTACACTGAAGTGCTTGTATCTAATCATGCTACAAACTGTGCCTTGAATTATTATTTATAAAGCCTCTGTTTGGGGAATAAATTCAACTAGGGTAGGAAAAGCTATAGCTTCCTCTACTTGACTTTAATGGACTTTAAATCTGGCTCACAAAGAGGCCATTCCAACAACTTAGGTTCTAGCATTAGCAATGTAGACAAGATGAAAGGTTATTAAGGCTATGGTGTGGCTGAATGCAGGCGTTTCTTATGGGGTGAGGTAGATGCCAGACATCAGGTAGTTAGCCAGAAAAGCCCTATTTTTTTTCTGCTTGTGACTCTAAAGCTGAAATGAATGATTGAATCACTCTGTTCTGTTCCTGAATTATCCATTAGGGACAATGGGCCCAATTCTCCTTCCACATCAGTTTTACGCCAGTGGAATCCTAATGCCTTTTATTGGGTTACTATAGTTTGATTGTGAACTGTTAGATTTGACTATAGGGAACATTTTCAAAAGCATTCAAGTGACTGAGGAGCCAAATCCCTTTTTCAAAAATGACTCAAGCACTTAGGGCCAGATTTTTAAAGGGCCTAGTGGGATTTTCAAAAGCATCCAGGCAGTTACCACCCAATGAATTAGTTTTAGGTCCCCAGGTACTTTTGAAAATCCCACTGGTGCCTAAATATCTTTAGAAATCTGGTCTTCAGGAACATGTCTCATTAAAAGTCAATGGGATTTAAGCTTAACTCCCTCTACTCTCCTTCTCATTCCCTGTGCTCATCCAGCTCTAACAACTCCTGTCTGTGCCTTCAGACAATCTGAGTACTGAGGTCTGAGAGCCTTCTCTGCTGGTCTTGTTGTCTGGAGCAGCCTTCAGTTGTCTCTTGGCTACAAGCCACTCTCCATTTCATTTGCAATCAAAACAGCACATAGCTCTTTTCTTCCTCACCTGGCCCTCCTGGTATCTCTTCTTCTCTGGTATTACCTACTCTTAATAACCCTGTGACTACATTACTGAGTCCTGTAAAGTATATAGGGATAAAGCTCATATGATGGAGTTCTAAATAGAATTCTGTCATGGGAGATTTTTTTTTTTTTTTTTTTTTTGCCATGGCAAACAGATGAGGAAGTCGTTTTACCATTACTCTTATCTAGAACAAATTGTGCATAATAACCTTTAATGTTGTCTATCAGATTTAACTTCCCACGTGGGCACACTTTTCTGAAAGTTAATCTGAGTTTAACTGAGTTGTGTGAGCATGTCCAAGACCCAAAAATCAGGCCCTTAAATGGGCATTAAAAAAATAAACACATGCCGGTTTCACTGAATGTAGCCCTTGTTTCGCTGCCCTTGACATAGCCTTAGGAACGCAAAACTTTTCTATTGACATAAGATAAGTGCCGTAAAGCCATTAAGCAACCCATTGTTCTAAAAGTACCCAATAATCTAGTCTCTTTATTTAAATATGATAGGGAATAATCCTAGAGCCAATGAAAGCATGGAACCAGCTAGGTGCTATGTTTCGCAAATACTATATTGTATATAACTGTTTAACTCCTTATCTGAAAAACAGTCGGCTGTAACCGTATTAACAATTATATATCAGTTTTACTTGGCAACATTTATGTGTCAAAATGTATCATGGGTTTCACAGCTTAACTCCAGAAATAGGCTGCAATCAGGATGACATCATGGTTCTCAATAGATTTCCCCCCCCCCACACTTTTCTTCTTACTTTCATAATCACATGCATTCCCAGCTCCAGGCTGAATTAATTCAGGCCATTAGGATCGAGCCAGGCCATTCCACCAACTTAGGTTCTAGCATTACAAATAGGTTTAAAAGTTTACCAAAACAGTGTTGTTAACCAGCTGCCTGACAGGAATCTTTGTGGCTGTGTTATGGTAGCGTAGGAAAAATGTAGAGGCCTTAATGGATGCAGAATTGGAAACCATAGCTGACTGTACAATTAAGAGAGGCCAAAGACTGTCAATGATTGAATCAGGCTGTTGGTTCAGAGCATTATGTACAAGGATAAGAATGTGTTATGATTGGGAGGTGTAACTCCCTTATTCAAACAATATCACTGGATGTGCTACTCAGATATCTTAGCCTGAGGCACTAGAGAGATGTGGTAGGGTGAAAGATTGTGAAAAGCTAGACATGGAGGAATTGAAAAGTCTACATTCAGAAGCCTAGTTGGAATTTTTAAATAAGAAGCAATTAGATTCTCAAAAAATAAGCAGTAATTGCAAGTGGGAGTCATTAAACCTAGGTGCAAATCCTTAACCGAAGTTACAAATAACTATGTATCAGTCCAATTTGCTGGAGGGGGAGGATATGTGCCATTTTGATGATCCACGATCAAATATCACATCCACCTTTTTTTTTTTCATGGAAATCTTTACAAGTACACTTTAAACTAAATTTTAACTAAACTCCAGTCATTCAATATCCAAAGAACACAAGACACGAACACTCCTGCTCTCCATGTGGTAATTCTCCCAGAATAAAAAAGGGACAAAGCATAATAAAATAAACACACAAAAAAACAACCCACCCTGTAATGAGTCAGTTTAAAAGTTCAGTAGGTCTCCTACCCTGGTTAGTTCAGTCCACCATACTTTCAGCTCAGTTTTTTACTTTATTGTCAATATTCTGGATCTCATCTCCATTGGTTTTACCTGTGGAAAGCAAGGAACACTGCCTGCAGTTCCTGCAGTCATAAAATGAGGCAAAGACATTTAGTGGGGAAATGCTATATTCAGTGGATGAGTGCTGTATAGCACTGGGGCTTCTGTACTTTAGTCAGTTCTTCCTTATTTCTAAGGGCACTGGGGTTCCCTGTAATCCCTAGAGAAGACTGGGAGGTGGACTGGGCTTTCTGTGGCATTCAAAAAATCAAAATAAAGATGCACTTGAAATGTTATATATTTTATAAGGCTAAAGGCAAAATAAAAAGAAAGAGGGAAAGCACTATGGAATAGTGGCACAAACAACGATGGCAAAATAACAAAACTATTTTTAATAAGCTGGGAATTTGCCTCAGTATGCAGTTCTTAGAGGAGAGGCAGTTGCTGAGAACTAGCCAGATTCCCCTCTGCAGACATATGGAAACCTGGAAGAAAAGATAAGTCTTATTCTTGTATAATCGAAAGGTTACTTATTTTCAGGGAGCACAAGTGCTCCTTATTATGAGAAATTCTGAAAGACTAAAGTCCCTCCAAACAGCTCCTTTTGTGGGTTAAATGGTAATAGGACTCAAAAATGAGACAACTTCAATCTTCTCTCACTTACACCAATGTAAACCAGGGATAACACTACTGAAACTGATGGAGCTACAGTGATGTACATCTGCTGTGAGTGGAGAGTCCAGCCTGCTGAAAATAAAACAGATAATTGAGAAAACTAAAATGATGCACTATAGTGAGAAAAATGCCATGGATAGCAAAAGATGGGTTTGAACCAAACTGCTGCTGAACTGTGGTGGATTATATTCCCTTAGCTGTCACAGACAGAATAAAACCTTCCCACTTGGACTGGCCAGGACACCAGCTTAGGGTCATTGGGAATGGAACTGGACTCACCTGAGGCTAATTGCAACATTAAGGAGGAAAACCAGGAAGTATAAAAGAGAGAAGAGGTTAAAAGGCTCTATTTTGTTCTGGGTTTAGGCTGAGTTGGGGATGAGGGGAGACTTAAAGCTTTATATTGTTTAGCTGCAAGAGTGCATTTTTTAAAATTAAGCATTGACTCTTTGCTACATTATTTTATCCAACTTTCTAAACCTTTCTGGGGTGTTTATTCCATATTTGTTATACCTGATCTTTGGTGGTTACATGATTTAAATATTGCTTCTTCTTTTTTTACCATCATAGAATCATAGAATATCAGGGTTGGAAAGGACCTCAGGAAGTCATCTAGTCCAACCCCCTGCTCAAAGCAGGACCAATTCCCAACTAAATCATCCCAGCCAAGCTTTTAAGGCCCGGCTTTAAAAACCTCCAAGGAAGGAGACTCCACCACCTCCCTAGGTAACACATTCCAGTGCTGGCCATCTACTTAATAATGTATAGTCATGAGACTATAGTCAAGGGGCTTCATTGGTTGGCTAAATATTTGTTGTGCTTTATGTGGCGTGCAATTGAAATGGACTTATGTGTAGTAATGTGCTTCACTGAACCCCAGTCCTGCTAGCTGATCAAGGATCCATCTGCACAGATCAGCCTGCATGATCAGAGCTTTACAAACTGAGTTTTTGAGACATTGTAAGTCTTCCAGTTTAGACAGGTCCTGAATTTTAATGTAAAAAGCAAGCAGGGGAAAACTGTACACCAAAAAAGGCACAAACTTATGTTTTCCTCCTTTGCAGATTACCCTTAAGAAACAGAGTAGCTAATGTTTGGGGGAAACTGCGCACTGAGTTGTCTGCTCATTAATCAATTACACCTATGACTCATGTTTTTCATCTTTTAAGGGAAAATGCTGTGATTTAACATTTAGATGTGACTAGCGGCTGTTGACCTAAAACATTCATATAAGATGAGTGTGTCTTTATTTTTTGAGAGGGAATCAGATACTCTAGCTCAGTGGCCCCCAACCTTTTTGTGGCCAGTAGCACATTCATGTTTTCAGAAGAGTGTGGTGGGCGCCAACAATTTTTCAAGGCTTATTTTGTATTTGTACATTAAATAATACGAAAAACATCATATTTATTATTACATAATATATGAATCCACAGAGAAGAGAGAAACCGGAGAGAAGCCGCGAGGACAGAGAACACCGGCGCCCGCAGCCCCGGAGTACTCTGTCCCCAGCAGGCGCGGGGCCCCGGCTTCTCTCCCCTGCTGGGCACTAGGTGGGCCCCACACCTGCCTGGGACTGAGAACACCGGCGCCCGCAGCCTGCAGCCCCGGAGTTCTCTGTCCCCAGCAGGCGCGGGGCCGCAGCTTCTCTCCGGCTTAAGCTGTGGCCCCGTGCCTGCCAGGAACCGAGAACACCGGCGCCTGCAGCCCCAGAGTTCTCTGTCCCATCAGGCGCGGGACCGCGGCTTCTCTCCCCTGCTGGGCACTAGGCGGGCGCACATAAATGCCCCGGCGGGCACCATGGCGCCCGTGGGCACCGCGTTGGGGACCACTGCTCTAGCTTGTTAGAAGTTGACATAGATACATTTGTACCTTGCAGGATTAAGAGTGGCTGGCTCACATTTGCAGAGGGGGCATCAAGACACTAGATATCCTTTTTTAGAAGCATTTTGATTTTTGAATGCCTCAATGTGGTATGGATGTCAGCCTCATAGATTAGTGTTCCTGTCATCTCTGGATACTGGGCTTTCATCATCAATTTATCTTACATATGACACAAACAGCCACCTAGCTAACTTTGAGCCTCTACCAATCTGTGTTAAGGGAAAGGAAATAGAGCCAGCTAAACAGTATATTTAAATGTCTGGGTTTGTTTCTTTCTTTTTTTCCTCTTTACAAATAAAGTGACAGACTGAAAAAAGCAGAGTCTATGGGAGAAGACAGCAGTTAGTTTACTTTTTAGTGACAGCAAATATTTTTATTATGGTATCCAAAACCACTTGATGAAAGGGGGATGTTGTTTGTTAGCCCAAAAGAGAAGCAAAACAGCACTTTAAAAGGCTTCTTGGTTTGTTTCCAGTACACGTGTAGGAAGAAGATAATGCAAACATGAACCATTGTAGCGCTCTAGTATAAACAAAGGCCTAAATACACTACAGGTTTTATTTTCCCCTTGTCCTTTTTGATTGGCATTTCTCTTCAGGTGGTAATTTCGAGTAGCTGGTGGGGAGTGCAGAGAAAGCAAATCAGAACTCTTACAGTGAGAAAATTAACCACTTAGCCCTCTAATTCTTTTCTCCCTCTTTCCAGTGTTGCTTTGTGTAATTGCAACAGAGTGAGCCGTAGCAAGGCCAGAACCCATCTAGATACTGTATTCTACTATATCCACTGCAACATGGGTATGCTTGTGCATAAGTGCTGGCACTAGAGGTGCTGGGGGTGCTGCAACACCCGCTGGCTTGAAGTGGTTTCCATCATATCCAGGGTTTACAGTTTGGTTCAATGGCTCTCAGCACCCCCAATTAAAAAAATTGTTCCAGCACCCCTGTGCCTGTAGCAAAGAGAAGGAGGTGGATTGAAGAGAGATGTCTGTCTCCCTAAGTCACAGAAATTCTATCAGCAGGAGCTGAATATTCACATTGACTGCCCCATCAAGCTACAAACAATTCCCTTTAAAAGGGACCATGTAAAGCAAAGTATCACTGCAATCATCCACTTCCCCAAACCATGATCACAACAGTCAAAAGTAAGATGAATTGCCATAATCTTTGGTTCAAAACAGGAATTTAAAATGGTCTCAAGGCGATCATGATGCCATGATTTTACTTACAGTACCGCTACCTTGACCCTACTTTATAACCTATGCCATGCTTCACCCTTGCAGCCCTGTTTAGCACACTGAGCATGGGGAGGGTAAGTGTAAACAATTTCTCCTGTAACATCTGTCAAGCAAGAGAGAGGCTTCCTGTCTGACTGTCACACATCGAGTGTCATGAAAACCATTTGCCAAACACTTGCACTGACTTCTCAGAACAAGCAGCACCAGTGCTCACCTCTTGTTTTCTACAAGGAAGTGTGCAGCAGCCAGCATGCTCAAGAACAAATAAATGCCTGGTTCAGCTCCAAGGGGCTTTCCCCCTTGTTTCCTCACAATACACAAAGGAGCTAATGTTGTTTAAGAACAGGGCAAGATGACAAATCTATGCATGCGCTCTACTTTGTACAGTGTCTGAACCTGCTGGTGCAGGGTTTTCTTATTAAACATTTTCTGGCAGCGGCAGTCCAAATTGGCAACCATTTTATTCACTCTGCACAGGCCCGTCGAGTTCTCTGAGAACGGCAGGGGGAAAAAATCAATTGTCCCACGGAGGGATTAAATCAGGAAATATCAATTTGACTGTTAAAGTGCTAGGCTAGCTGGCTGGCTTGCCAAAAACCAAATCCCAGCAGTGGGACAGATTCTCATTTTTCTTAAATTGGTGTATATCCGGAATAACGTCATTAGTTTCGATGGAGAAATTCTGATCTCAGTCCTGCTGATGTACATCAAGAAGTATTCCACTGAACTCAGCAAAGCTGGACACACACATAGTTCAGTAGACTGTGAAGCTGTGGGGGTTGATGATATATTTGTTTGAAATAGAACCATTAGAAGAAGTCACACATGTCAGTAACAATCAGACAGGTACCAATCAAACCTTCACAATGGACCTCTAATTTTTGTTGGGACTTCTATGTGCTGCTGTAATATAAATAATAAATACATCAGTAAACATTCTCTTTATCAGGGAACAAGATAACCTGAGGACATAGTTATAAAAGAGATGGTGCTAGAATGGATGAGCAATGTAGGTAACTGATTTAATAAGGACACAAGTATTTCCAACCTGAAAGAGCCTTCCTGTTACATACTTATCTCCCTTACTCAGTCAGAGGTTTGCCATCATTAGGGAGGCATACTTGAAAGCTAATCTGGAGAGTTACAAGGAATTTGCAATAGAAGCTGCTACTGTGAAGTTACAATCTGATAATGGGAGAAAAACCAGACAGCTAGTCATTGTCTTCCTCCTCCTTATTCAGCCATGACTTCCTGCTGCCCTTCTTCTGTATTGAGTATTAGGGCTATGAAATATGGTATTGCAACTGCATTAAAACTCCTCTGAAAATGTAACCTCTGACATCATCGCCAGCTCCTGGTGGAAGCCTATTTAAATGACAATAAAATGCTCAGGAAGACCCCAATTCCTACTGTTTCCTGTCATTAAAAATATATACTTCCCTGACTGTCGTAAGGGTTGTAGCGTATATAAGCTATCGTACTGCACATATTCAGAATATGGTGTTGTTCTAGCTGAGTGATGTGGGCAAGTCAGAATTCTTTCTTTCAGAATAAATAGGCTCAATTTTGTGATTCTTTATTTTAGATGTAAATATTTTCCGCAATAAAAGTGCGGGAACATTGTTTGTATAGAACACGGGTGGCCAACCTGTGGCTCCGGAGCCACATGCGGCTCTTCAGAAGTTGTTATGCAGCTCCTTGTATAGGCACCGACTACGGGACTGGAGCTACAGGCGCCAACTTTCCAATGTGCCAGAGGATGCTCACCGCTCAACCCCTGGCTCTGCCACAGGACCTGACCCCCCCCCCTTAACCCCTTCCCTCCCCCCTGAGCCTGCCATGCCCTCACTTCCCCCCCACCCCCCCGAGCCTCCTGTATGCCACAAAACAGCAGATTGGGAGATGCGGGGAGGGAGGGGGAGGCGCTGATCGGTGGGGCTGCGGTGGGCGGGAGGCGCTGGGAGCGGTGGGGGGGGCTGATGGGGGGCTGCTGACGTATTACTCTGGCTCTTTGGCAACGTACATTGATAAATTCTGGCTCCTTCTCAGGCTCAGGTTGGCCACCCCTGGTATAGAATGTGGAACTGCAATGAGTGATGTCCCTCCAAATCAGGAAGATTTGAAAGCTATGTTCCTGTGCTTTTATGTTGTTTATTTAAGTTCTTTCTAATTTATAGCACAGTTTGAAAAACACGGTAATCAAATTTCATATGAATCTTTCAATTTTATTTTATTATTACTGGGGGGTTTTTAATTTGGAAAAATTCTAAAATTTTTACTACTTTTTTCAAGGATCAAACATTAGGCAAACAAGAGCTGGTCAGGGAACCCCCCCAAAATTGACACAAATTTTTATGTGAAGTTTTTGGGTGTTTTGAAAATTGTGTTTTCAGTGAAAAATTTCATCCTACTCTCAATCAAAAGCTTTCAACCACCTCTACTAATCTGTAAACTCAAGGGACCTTTTCCTCCTACCTTTCTTTATACCTGCTATTTCTGTATCATGAACATGCGCCATCTTCTCTACTTACACACAACAGACATATGGTAGGCTAAGGTTTAGGTAACAATAAGAACTTGGTTTATTCATGAATAATACTCAGAAGATAGACTCCTTGCCTGGCTTATGTCTGCCTACAAGGAACTACCTGTGTCACTCCTGCTTTATCTTCACTGCAAAAATGGGTATTTCTACATAAAGATTATCATCTCGATGTAAAATCCTCGTGGAGATAAGGCACAAGTAGTTTTTACCCTGATATAGCTAATCAAAGTCAATCGTATTCTCTCCACTACCAGGTGTTTACCTCTTAGCCATCTCAGTGAAAGACTTTAGCGGAGACAAGGCACTGTAGTTTTTACCTTGGACTAACTATCTCAGGTTAACTATTCAATGTAAAAAACACACTTTTTTTTTTACAGGGGAGACATAGCCTCAGATTGAGAGGAAGATACACAGAAAGGTTACAAACATATTTCCTTTTAGAGTTTGGCAAGAGTACCTAAGCATGATTTTTCTTTCATGTTAAATTCAGATGGGCTCTGACTGTGTAATCTTTCCTTTGCTCATGGTGGTAGTATAATTTTACATATAGAATCACAGAATAGTAAATTAACTGTATCAACTGGAAATAAACTTCATTATGGCTCCCACAAGGAGCCTGATCCAATCTCTTTGAAAGAAATGCAAAGGCTCCCCTTGACATCTCTGGTCAGACCCTTGCAGCTTTCAAATTCTTTCTTTCCCCCTGTATTGTCTGCACAAGAAAACTGCACATATCTTAAGTCTGTTTATTCCAGTTGTCTTTGTCGTTTTCTTCTCACTATTCCAAGAAGTGTTGGAGGCGCACCTAAAATGTAAAACCAAACAATTATTATGTCGGTTAAACTTTATTATCTTAACAATGTAACACAGAAGTGTGGCAATGCTTACTTCTCAAGTTTACATTAGATAGTAAGGACCAAATTTAGTATTGGGGCAACTCAGTTGACTTCAGTGGAGTTGCAACCAGTTATACCAGAGCTGAATTTGGCCCCATTACTATAAAACAACCATTAATTTTCATTTGCAGTCTGATCATGTCATAATTCACTTTAATATTCACATACACTAACCCAAGGGCGTGTATAATTATTACTCCTGTTTCATCACGTAAGGGGGAAAAAATCACATTTGAATAAAAGTGTGTGGAGAACTTCAAGTATTGTTGCTTTGTTTATATGAAGGTGTTTACAAGCGATTAGCTAGAGGCCTTCCTAAATGAGAGAATTATGTATGCACTCCAGTAGTCAGCACAATTCAAACCTGATGGGATAATTCACAGAACTAATGTGACTGTCAATGAGTGCAACTTATTTGAAAGAGAGGGCGGTAGTGAAATATTGTGAATATGATGCAAGGAATGGAAAGCAAAGGGGAAACCCTAGTGGACATAAGCTATAGACCAACTTGTCTGGAGAACTGTGATAAAATATATCTCAAACTACTATTCAGTGCCACAAGATACTATACTCACGAGGCACTTTAACTATGCAGTCATCTGTTGGGAAACAAAAGTATCCAAACATGCATCAGCAACTAATTTTATAAGTTACCTACAGGACATCTTTATGAGCCAGAAAGTAGAGAATCCAAGCAGTGGAGCGTGAACTAACTGAATTCAGCATAGGCTTGAATTGGTACACAGAAGGAAGCAATAAAATGGGCATTGCTTTTTAAGAAAGCAAATCATGGGAGAATGAAGAAATCTAGCACCTGATTGAAAGCCCATTGAAGTCAATGGAAAGACTCCCTAGTGGGGTCTGGAGCAGGCCCTTATGAGAGTATGCAATTGAAGGAAACTTAAGAGACATGGGTGTAGAGGAATGATGAAGTATCCTAAAAGCCATCTTAGGCTCAAAATAGGATTTGGTGTTAATTAAAGAAGCATATTTAGCTGTGACATTCTGTGTTCATTTCCCAGTCCTGAAGAAGAGCTCTGTGTAAGCTTGAAAGCTGGTCTCTCTCACCAACAGAAGTTAGCCCAATAAAAGATCTGACCTTACCCACCTTGTCGCTGCTGGAAAAGCATTCAGTAAGCGTTGAATGAGCTATTTCCAATAACATGTAGTTAGAGCAAGTACCGTATGTGTTACCCTTTACACCAGTTAGTAATACAATTAGACCTTCAGTGTTCCCACGTACACATTTTTATCTTTTTCTAATTCATGTGATTTTTAAATAGCTGTAAAAATAACTATTAGAAACATAACAATTATCAGATTGTGGCTTCTGCTTATTTATAATATATCTAAAGAAAAGGTTCTAAAATGCAGTGTCCTATAGATTAGGGAGAGACACCTTATGTTTGTGTTTAGAATTAGATCTTCTTTCTTCAGGTAGCAAGATCCCATATTTTGCATAAATGCAGGTGCCAAACAGCTAAATTATTCAGGGCCAAATATTTCCTTTTAGGTCATTGTTATGGCTGGCCAAATACATTTCCTCCCTCTTCATAATGAACGGGAGATACTGAGCTTAACTTCACCTTATCTGAAGAAGAAGGGGCAGCAAATTGGCAAAATGTTCACTTCATCCTCTGTCTCTCTCATGCAAAACAAGATTTTGAACACGTATGACTGGGCACGCTCATGACTTCACTCAGCCAGCTGTTCCCATTCTGTTGAGTGTTGTCAATACCAACTCCTTTTCACATCGTACTGGTCCTGTGATAGAATTTCTCTTGTTTTGGGACACAAGGTATAGTCTGGTCTCTCTGGCTTAAATTTTCTGTATAAACTCCAATTATACTAAGCCTTGTTTGGGGATAGGGAAAGCGTACAGAGTCCTGAAGCCGTCAAACTCCGCTTCTTCTGCTGGAACTTCAGAGTTCGTGATATCAGCAGCGCCTGCGAAAGGTTTGGAGAGAGAAACTGGTGTAGCTTCATTGACGTCAGTGGACCTTCACCAATGAGCTCCAGATCTGGCCCTGAGTTTGTAGCCTTCCCAGTGTCCATGCAAAAGGTCCTGTTTGGCAACGCTATCGTGTATTATGCACTTTGCTTTACTGTGTGGAACTGGGAACTTCATGCTGATGCTCCTGCCATTCTTCTTCATCTTCACCAAAGCAAAACAGGAAGAAATGTGTTGGGTGGAGGGGGGCTGGGTTGAGCAGAAGCATGCGGCCTCTACAGCTGCTCAAACAAGCAGGGGAGAAGGAGGGAGTCTTGGCCATTGAGCACCAAGCCAAGCAGCTTGCTTGTGTTAATGAGCTGTTGAGCTGTTTGTTTACAAGCGCTGCTAGGCTCTGTTTGCTGCTAATTTAGTCATTACCGTTCCTTAATGTAGTTATATAGTTGACAAACACTTTAGCAGAGAGGGTAGGGCAGGCTACTGAGCAGTTAACAGTAGCCAAGGCTCAAGTCTGCACCTAATAGGTTGCAAAAGATCATCTGTAGGTACTCAACTCACCCCTGAATGGGTGTGCTTTTAGTGCTGTTGGCACCAACGGGAGCAAGTGAATACCCTATCTCCTGAGTATCTTGCAGGAGGCCTACTTTGACGGTACAGAAGGAAGAAAAGACATAGGTTCTGGGATATGCACAGGCTGTAGATAGTAAAGATAATAAATCAGAAGGGTCCTCCCAGAGTATTAGTCACACTGACAGAGACAAAAGGATAGAGAGGATGCTCAGTGGTCTCTCTCAGGTCATTTTTAATGGCTTATTCTGATTTGGCTATCACTGAGGTTTTAGATGGAATATACTAGAGATGGTCACAACCCAAACCCAGATCTAAATACCTCCTGAACTTTGGGGAAAAGCTGAACTCAGATCCATACCATGTGTCTGGCCCCCATCTGCATAACAGCCCAAACCAAAACCCTGGACCTGGGCAGGGGTGCTGGAACAATGTGTATAGTGGGGGTGCTGAGAGCAGGGCCAGCTCCAGGCACCAGCTAAGAAAGAAGGTGCTTGGGGCGGCCAATACAAAGAAGCAGCACTCCATCCACTATTGGGGCAGCACGTCCGGGTCTTCGGCAGGAATTTGGCGGCGGGTCCCTCAGTCGCCCTCTTTCTCTTTGAACTGCCGCCGAAGAGGAAGAGAGGGAATGAAGGACTTGCCGCCGAACTGCCGCCGAAGACTGGAGCGGTGTGAGGGAGCTCCTGCCGAAGTGCCGCCGATCGGCTTTTTTTTTCTTTTTTTCCACCGCTTGGGGCGGCAGAAAACCTGGAGCCGGTCCTGGCTGAGAGCCATGGAACCAAACTATAAACCCTATATATAACGGAAACCACTTCTAGCAGGGGATGCAGCAGCACCCCCAGCACCTCTAGTTCCAGCACCTATGGACTGTATCTGAACCATTACTACTCAGAGTCTGCCCTGTAACCTACTAGTTACTGTATTAATGCTGCAGTAGTATTGAAAACCCATCTCACTGCATGTTTCACCTAGATGGGCAACAGGTGACATTGTTCGGAAAGCCAGTTAGTATTATAACACACACTGGTGCTAAAAAAATTTATTTTGAACGTCGCACCAGCTATTTGTGGGCCTATTGGAATATAAAAATAATGCTGCAGCAAATATCTCTGCATGTGCTTGTGTGTAAAAATGCAGCTCCAAATACAGTATTCTTACCTGTGTATAAAGACACCACGCCTAATACTTGTGTCTGAAAATATTGGTACCAAATCACAATAGGTGAAATTCACTCCAATTCGTGTCTATGCAAGGCCCTCTGCAATGCTTATGCCCCACTTAAACCCACTGGATCAGTTCCCCAGATGGCCTACATCAGCCTAGCCCCATAGACTGAGGGTCTAGCCCTTAAAGTGGGCCAGAGTGCTTTGGAACTTGGAGCCTGGGAACTAGAATACATTCTACCCAAAACCAGATAGGGGAGAAAGAAATAACACTTTTGTAGGGGGTACCTAGTATCAAAATGACACCCACCCTGTCTGCTACAACATTTCATGTTTATTTACATATGGGGTTGATAGGAGGAGTTTACGTATATGTCCCTATGTGATCACCAGTTGTAGGGTCTTCATGCCTGTTGCTGTTTACACTATGATGAGGAGGAGTGTCCACTGCAGTCCTCTGATAGTCCTCTTCTACTACTACTGTGCCACCTATTGCCCACCTCCTCACGGAGTGTCCCGACCAGTTTTCTGCTGCCTTAATTCCACGCCCTCCATCCTACGGCTATTTCTTGGTGACATTTCTAAGCATTTCAATATGAATGACAATTTTGTGGGGGAAGATTTTGTGTGAAGGGGAAGAGAAGCTTTAGACTGAAAACAATGAAGCCCACAAATTAAGTCTGTGAAGACGCTGGGGGTTAAATGCTGTGATTTGTCCCATTCAGATGTTTTCTCACCAAGTTTGCAAAGCCCTGGTTGGCAATTCCGCAGAGCTCATGCACGGAAGGGAAGTGGGGGTTAAGGGAAGAAATCTGGTAGAAGAATGCGTCCTTTGTGCAGCAGTGTTATGCTTTTAACAGATTTATACTGAGTTACTTAAGAACATATCAAATGCCAGCAACTGGACTGAAAAAAGTGAATCACTCTGAATTTTAATTTTAAAATGTTAATAGGCGTTGATCCTGACTTCTACCACACATCACTGTTACAAGAGATGTCTCTCCTTCCACAATAGTTACTGCTGCTGTGTTCTGTCTTTTCAGGGTCTTTATTGTGTTGGCCTTTGTAATTGTTTTGGCTCTGTTTGCCATGGCAGGGGCTGACATTCATGGTCCATGAAATCATTATCTGAGCAAAGAGCACTGCTGTTTCATCACAACTATAAATAGCGGAGCTTTTTAGTGAAGCTTCCCCTTTGGATCATTGAGTTACTCTCTCGACCAAATGCCGTGAATGAAGCTAAGGAGGATGACAAGCATTTTCCCCAGTGCTAATAGCATTAAGAGTCTCCAGTGCTGATGATAAGAGGTTGATGAATAAGAGCTAAACCATCTTAATGGATCTTGAAATTTCATTGTAATTCCCTCAACTTCAAAATGGCGTCCATATGCTAATAGAAGAGCCACAAAACTACCTTGGTAATGGACCTTCAAAGAACTCCTTCCTACTAGACCCCAATCAGAATTCTATTCATCATGATAGTATTTTTTTTTTATTGAGCCCATGGGTAGAATTTCATCTAAGGCACAGCAACTCTAGCAATGCTCTAACCTTAGCCGGTAATTAGTTTGGTACATCGATTCAATGCAAAGAAGGGAGAGTAATGCCAACTAAGAACCTCACTCAGGAAATAATTGAAGCCTGGACTTAAGTCCTCCCCCATGCCACAAAGCACTTAAGCACATACTTAAATATTTTGCTGAACTGGGGCCTAAGTCATCAATATCACTTCCTGTAGCAACTACAGTAGGCATAATATGGTTTCTGAAGCAGCCATCCTAAATTCTGCAACTGTCTCTGGCTATTTTTTCCCTCTTGTCACATTATTCACAGTACATTTTACACATTTTAAAAAAGATTAAACATCTGCTGAAAGGCCCCAGTGAAATTATACTTCAAGGAGGATTGGGTTCTTTTCATTTGTTTGTAATTTTAAAATTCCTATTTAATACAAATTCTATATAAACCAGAGGACATAAACTTATCTCCGTACATACACACATACATACATATATACACATACTCTTCTAGATGGACTTATATGACTCATATTAATGCTAATGGGAGTATTTATGCATCAAATGGAAACCGCATATTCTAAATATTTGATTTTTTTTTCAGTCCTGAAATCTAGCTTTCTAATAATCTACTGTTCATTCTCTGTCAACCTGCAAAGACATCCCCATCTGTCCTCTAACTGCTTGATCCAGTTTGAATTAATATGCTCCATACAAATCAGAGACATGCTCTCAAAATCCTAGTTGTGTAGTAATAAAAATCACGGCATGTATGTGAGAAGGACGAAGTGTGATTTTGTGGTTAAAGCATTGATCTATGCCTAAGAACAAACTGTGGGTCAGGACTCCAAAGCGGGTCGTGATCCTGTTTTAATGGGGTCGCCAGAATTGGCTTAGACTTGCTGGGGCCTGGGGCAAAAACCCGAGCCTCACCGCCCGGGGCCAAAGTCCGAGGGCTTCAGCCCTGGGTGGCGGGGCTCAGGTTACAGGCCCCCTGCCTCAGGCTGAAGCCCTGGGGCTTTGGCTTTGACCCCCCAATCCAGGGCGGTGGGGCTCGGGCTTTGGCTCCCCCCACCTGGAGCGGTGGGACTAGAGCGGGCTCAGGCTTTGATCCCCCTCCTTCCCCGGGGTCATGCAGTAATTTTTGTTGTCAGAAGGGAGTTGCAGTGCAATTAAGTTTGAAAACCCCTATCTAAGAAGATCTGAGTTCAATATCCGGCTCAACACTGATTTCTTGTGTGAACCCGGGTAAGTCCCTTGTGCCTCTGTTCCTTTGTGTGCCTTGTATAGTTAGATTGAAAGCTGTCTGGGACAAAGCCTATCTGAGGGACAGATCTTGTGTTTGACAGTGACTAGCACAGTGAGGTCCCAATCTTGGTTAGGGACTCCAGGCACTATAGTAATAAAAGTAGTAATAATCAGGAACTGCAGCCTGGCCTACCACCTTCAGCCTATGATTTTTTCAGCTAGATAGTGTTGGTTCAAGTCTTTGGATGTGAAGGCTCAAATAAAATCTGGAGTGGCATTGGGAATGGTGTTAGTGAATCTCCTCTCTGGAACCAATGCCCCAATATGGGACTAGAGGAGTCAAGATACCCATAGAAATATAATCTTTCAGACAAGGTGTACAAGTGAGAGCATGTGTGTTTGTGATCACATGCAGCTTTTTGGAAGGGTAGCAGTGTTAAGTGCAGCAAAATGGCCAAATTCAAATTTGGTTAACTACCTTCTACTTTCCTGAAATCCCCCATCTAGTTATAATTGACAATAATCCTCTCGTTCTGTCTTAAACTATTGCAGAGTCTTCCTGGGCACTTTTAAACATGGGCTACATTTCCAAATGGAACTGCACTGTAATGGTGAGACCAGGAGCGCCGCCAGCTTTTCTGCCGCCCTAGGCGGCGGAAGGTCCCGCCCCGAAATGCCGCCCCCCACAGAGGCGGCGGAAGGTCCCGCCGCCGAAATACCGCTGCGGTCGCCGCCCCCCAAATTGTAGTGCCCTAGGCAACCGCCTAGGTTGCCTAATGGGTTGCGCTGGCCCTGGGTGAGACAAGTAAACCCCCACATAGAGGCCCCCATCTTGGAGACATTTAAGCAATTCCCATTGATTCCCCCTCAGGCGAGCAAAGTTACTCACATACTTCAGGGTTTGGGTTGTCACTTGTGAAGTTGGGGATCCCTCTGAATGACAACGTTGTACAAATGTAACGTCAGTGTCATTCTTGCATGCTTTCCATTAGCTTATAAAGCATGGTGTGATACAGTAAGGAGAAAAGAAGTGATATTAAACAAAAAAAAAGATGACCTTTTTATTCCCAAGTCAGCATATTTACATTAGACCTTTTAAAGAGGGCCTAAGCAAACATATATTTTTTTAAATTTATAAAATCAATTGCTACATTTTTTTAAAGGAAAATCATGCAAAAATGTATCTACACACATCAAACTAACTGACCTTTGGGTATAACATCTTGTGGTCACGTACATGAAAGCACAGGGAGCTATATTATCTCCACTGATTTGCATCAGAAATTAAAAGGTATCCCGCAATGGAATTGGCATGCTTTCCGTTGGGTACAGTACATTAGGTAGGTTTGGATGTCATTCAGCAAAGTGAGCAGCAGCACTCTCGGAGGTTGTTTATAGTTTTCCAAATGGGATAAGGTTCCTTTTTTAACGTTCTGGAACCTTCTTTTAAAGAGCTTTCAGAAGGAACAAACAAAAATAATATTTTTTACAGATGAGAGGGATCTGATTCCATCCCATTCACACTACACGCTTTACCTGTTTTGTAACTAGGCAAAGTAACTACTGGAACTGGATCCCTTGATTCATTGTGTTTGTAGTGTAGATGAGCCCTTCCTTGGAAAGGGACAGCATGACTGGCATGAGCCATTGACTTAAGTACCCCTTAATGGTTTAATGCCTCCACAGTGGCTTTGACCAAAGAGGTGGGGATCTAATTAGGTAAATTACAGGGACCTGAATCTACTGTGAGCTGGCTAGAACAGCTATATCCCCAATGTCTCCTAAGTGTCACAAATTGGGACATGGGCAGTCATGCCTAGTAGTTGGAGCAGGAGCCAGGCGCTAGAGCCGGGGGTCAGAGCCAGAGTCAGAAAGCCAGTAGGGAGCCAAGTGGTCGGAGCCAGAGTCAGAAACCAAAGCCAACAGTCAAAGCAGGAGTCATGAAGCCAGTAGGGAAGCAGGGCTGGAGTGGACTGGGCAGGACAGGAGCAAGGCTGGGAACAAGGCAGAAGCAGGGCTGGAGCAAGGCCAGAAGCAGGGCAGGCACAGGAGGGATCACAGCTGAGGACATGCACATTGAGCAGCCAGAGATCAGTTGTTGCTGTTGGGTTTAAGAGCAGGGTTGCTGACTCCCTCGGCCAATCAGGCGGAGAGGTCAGGCAGGCAGCTCTGCTGCGCTCAGCTGTGCTCATGTGCTGCCTGGGGACTGGGCAGGCACAGCTGCACGTCCTCATTCCCAACACTAAGTAAATGAGAAGCATGGAGCAACAGGAGATGAAGAGTAATGCTCCCCTAAAACAGTGGTAGGGAAATTATCTACTTAGCGTGATTCGCATCGTGAGATTGTAAAATATACAGGAAGAGGCCGGTGCCAAGCAACACCTGGTAAGACTAGACCACAGTGTCCATGAGATGGGATTTTAAAAGCATCTGAGTGACTTTCGAGCACGTCTCATTGGCTTTCAATGCTACGTGTGTTCGTAAGTCACTTAGACTACTTACACTACAGATGCTATAGCAGTAGCAGTGCTACGGCACTGCAGCTGTGTAGACATTTGCCTCACTGACGGAAGGGGTTTTCCATCGCTGTCGTTAATCCATCCCTCCAAGAGGCAATAGTTAGATTGACAGAACAATTCTTCCGTTGACCTAGAGGTGTCTTCACCAGGGCTTAGGTCTGCTTATCCCTGAGTGACACAGCCAGGTTGACCTAAGTTTTAGGTGTAGACCAGGCCTTGGACACTTCTGAAAATTCTATCCCATATTGCTAAGAGATGTATTGTCCAGAATTTATCTAACAGATGTGTGTGTTTATCAGCTTTCATGCCCCACCCCCAGCACTTCAAATGACTTACAATGAATGTTGTCTACCCAACATGAAATAAATGTTTGAGACCCTGTGCTAAAAACAAGTCCTGAACTAGAGTAAATTGACTGATTTACAGATTATTGAATCTCACTAGGAGTAGTTTGCATCATTGTGCTGTGGATTTTATTCAATCTGAAATAACCTCCTCATGCTCCCAAATATAAATCAGCCAGTTGTTGCTTTACTGAGCTAGACATATGGTAATTTTTTTAATAGGAAGGGACAGCAAAATTAAAAATAAATATTTGTGCTTTATTCTCCTCCAGAGGAACACTAACATTGTTCACCAACCATTTCTATCATATACTAATGCTACTAATTAAAGCAATCTCCCATTAAAATCTTTCAGTCGAGATTATTAGGATTATAGGGTTACAGTTATTACAGTACAGAAACCAGTAGATTACATGTACTGCAGTAGATGATAGTAACAGCCACTCTAGCTATTAGAACCAGTACCCTACTAGATTTCAGGAAGAATAAGCAAGGCACTGTATTTTGCACCCACTGGACTGTCAGAAATGCCACTATTGTCTGCATTGTATTTATTCTTGCTTCCTCTCCACAATAGCCCATCTCACTGTATATTTGCCTTCTTTGTCCAGCTTGACATTTGGTCCCATACCCAGTGGTGTCTGGCTTGAAGGAAACCAAGTAGGAGTTGGTCACTTGTGTGTTTTAAACAGCTCCACTTGATAACTGCGCAGCAAGGCATTTCTGAATGTCAGATGGTCACCCACTGTGGAAAGGAAACCACAACCATTCCACTTCTATGGGCTGTCCATATACAGTAAGGTGCATTTACACGGCGTACTATAAACATGAAACCTACAATTAAATAGGAAAAATTAAGTTGCCAAGCAGTAAATACTAAAAAGGCACCTACTTCAATAGTGTTCTGTTTCAGACAGCTCAGGTTAGCCTGAAAGGACAGAAAGGGTGCGAAAGGCAGGTCACAGCTATTTCCAGGAACGGTGGAAGTGATTTCTAGCCCCTTGACGCCAGGACTTGGAATTTCCAGACACTAAGAAGCACTAATGTAAAATGGATCGGGTGCCAAGGAGTTCACAACTATCATTAATTCAACCACAAAAGGTGCATTTAAGGTCATATTAAGGGCTTGACTTAAACCCACAATAGCAATTAAAATCAGTTAAGGCTGAAAATCTGTGTTGACACCCCAACCTTCAATCATGCTGATGGGCAATGAAAAAATGCACCATGGGAGAAACTGAGGTCAAAGTGATTTAACTGTGAAGGACCTGGTCTTTCTCTGTTTAAATCTTACACTTAAAGCTTCTTAAAATGTAGGGGTTCTTGTGATTAGATTAGCTTTGATTTATCTTTATATAAATCCTAACCCCCAAACCAAAATAGTACAGTAACTGTTACTTACAGATCATTTTATAGTCTCCCTAATTACACTCATTTCCCCAATAGCCATTATGCACAGTCAGTTAAACACACAGTTGAAACACCTTAAATTGCATACTGTGGCCCATACTGAGTAAATAAATAATTAGGGGGTTATTACAATGCAAATTCCTGAACTGAAGGAGCAATTCAGAAGAGGAAAGTACATTAGTTCATGACTTATTGACCATATCAGCTGTAACAGCTCCTTCAGCATTAATGTGAGTGCCACTGAGACAATAGATACAGCAGAAATGCGGGGCGAGGGGGTTGGTCAGTTCTGAATTACTCATAGTTTTTAGCTCTGGAGTTCCTGACCTGGTGGGTTGTAATGGCTCAGGAGGCTTCTGGATGCTCAAACTCCCACAAAATCCAATAACCTTTTACTATATTTGGATGTTTATAACTCAAAACTGGTCCAAACTTTTTCAAATTCAGGCAATAAAATCAAAATAAATCCCTTTGATCAGATTCATATCAGGAGAATGCTGAGAGAATATTGGGGCTAGATCTTCAGCTCATGGAAACTGACATAGCTCTATTTGCATCAGTGATTTCCACAGCCAAGGATCTATCCCATGTGATACAACTTGGTACCAAATTCAGCTTGGGGAAAGCCAACTTTCAGATCAAGTTTTCATTTTTGCACACCCATTTTTGTACCTATATCTGGTCAGTTTGGCAACCAACTACTCATTCTGCATATGCAAAATAATAATATTTAATAGCACCTAGTTCTTATTAAAATATATTTGTGTGTCCATCTATGCAGGAGCACAGGTAGTTGTACATTTGCAGCTTGAAGCTGAGTGAAAATTTGGCTAAGTTAAATTGTTGCAATATTTTATTTCAGAGCTGCTTCTTTTCTGTTTAAACATACAGAGCCAAATTACGCCCTATGTGGGTTCTCTTCCATGCTCCACCATGGATTCAGCAAGGTATTTCAGCACATGTGCAATTCCACTTAAGTGGGTAGCAATCGGTCTATCGGGGATCGACTTACCGCGTCTAGTGAAGACGCGATAAAATCGATCCCTGATCGCTCTGCCCGTCGACTCCGGAAATCCACCACGGCAAGAGGCGGCAGCGGAGTCGGCGGCAGCGCGGCAGCGGTCGACTTTCCCCCGTCCTCACAGCCAGGTAAGCCGACCTAAAATACGCAACTTCAGCTACAGTATTCACGTAGCTGAAGTTGCGTATCTTAGGTCGGACCCCCGCTGTAGTGTAGACCTAGCCGAAGGCATGTTCAAGTATCTTCCTGAACTGGAGCATAGATATCTGTACATACATCCTCTCCCCCAACCCCAAACACATACTACATACATGCTATTTGGATTGTACTGGGTTTTTTTCACTGCTTATGTTCTCTGAGACCTATATTATTCTCTAACTACAGTGATTTTGTTGTTTCCTTGTTTCTACAGAGCCGGGTCAAATGCTGAAGGCTTATATAGTATTATAGTGTAATGTAGTGTAGTGTGTGTGTATAAAAACTTTTACTACAGGATTTATGCTTTGTCACCAATTCATTTGGTCCTGTACAAACTACAACTAAAATGTCACATATTAACATTCACTTTCCTTTGCAAATAGACAAATTGTGTAATCTGAACTGTTAGATTTTTTTTTTCAGTTATAGCAAAAGAAACTGCATCTACTGACTCAGAATGTTTATTCTGATTCTATTTTCAATATCTCTGGAAAAAGTTGTCCATAAGAAAGCTTAAAATTAAACTGAAATTCTACATTCTCTTGAAACTTTTTATTGAGATTTTGGGGAAAATTCTGACATATTTTCTCCATAATCATCTTCAGATTCTTTTGCTAACCTTGACTATAGCTTTGTTGCGATAACTTTCCTCTGATTCTGCGTTCTTTGCCATGATGGCAAGGATTGACTGTCAAATCAAAATTAGAGGAAAAGTTCCAGGGTAGAGTATTTTTCCTTGTTACAGCAATTACATGAAAGTAATAGTTACAAATTGCCGAAAACAAAATTCCTCCAGATTTAATTAATTCAATAATTGATTGATTTAGGGACTGGAACAGAACAATTGGTTCCTTATCTTGAAATAAGAATTTTAGCACTGAATGCATGGGTCAGATCCTCAGCTCGTGTAAATTTGCATAACTAACGTGGTCCAATATATATTGCTGTAAAGAATGGTCTACTTCTTTCTGATTGTTTTATTGAAGGTGCAAGAAAATAAATAAAACTAAAGATATATTAAAGATCGTTGGTACTTGGGAAAAAAATATGAAATCCTCCCTGGCTGAAAACACAGTGCATTTCAAAGAGCTACTCCTTCAATCTGACTGTATGACTTTTGGTGGTTGAGCCAAAGGTTTATGCTGAGATTCTAGGAGGAAGGAAAGAAAACTTTAATGAATGCAAGATTGCCCTTATGCACCTCCTGGATTGCAGAATCTATCAAAGCAAGACAATATTAGGAGGCTTATTGCAATGGTTTGTGCTTCCAATACTTTTATAAGCCCTACTTTTGCAATTGATTCTGCCCAGACAGAGACCCTTCAAAGTCAATGGGGGCCTCTTGTGGATGAAGAATACGCCCACACAGTGAAGCCAGAGGTTTGCAGCTCTGCAGGACGCAATCAAAACCCCCTTGTCATCCTTTTATGATAGTTACATGTACCTTGACTTGTGAGATGATTACAAGTGATTATACTCTCGTCTAACTATAGCAACGTTGATGGGTCACAAGGGGAAACTAATTTACTTATGGAAAACATCTAGCTATTGAAAAGAGAAGGTGATAATTCTTTACAAATAGTTAGCAAGTGTTCATTTGGTCTGCAGTATAAGCAGCCTAGATACATTCCTACAAGTGAAACAAAACAGCTTACATGGTCTTCCCTTGTGAAAAACACTCTTACAGTATTCCCCAAACAGTTCTTCCTCCAGGTCTCCATTTCCTACTCCATGCCTTCAATCTCATGTTATCATGGTTTTGTTCTTATCTAATCAAGACTGTATACTCCTCAGAGCAGTGACCTTTGGCCTGACTTGCCTCTCACTTACACCAGTACCCAATAGCAGTAACTTCCCTAGAGAGGGAACTAATATGATAGTCTAGTAGGGAATAGGGCTGACACGCTGGAAATCTGTGGTCACTTCCCACTTCAGCCACACACATAGGCAGGCCATTCATCCAGTTTTAAACCAGACAGTCCTCTTTTCAGGAGGTTTATCCCCCATCCAGTACTGAAACAAAACCAAACTTGGTTTTGTCCAGTATCAGACAGGGGACACCATTTTGAAGAGTGCACTATTCCACCCCCACCGGCGTCGTGCACTCTTTAAAATAGCATCCTCTGTGCGGCGTGACCTCATATGCACCATGCACGTGAGGTCACATTGGCAGGGTAGGCCCATGCTATTCCCAGAAGTACTGGAACATCCAGTATTCTGAATATGCGTGAGTGGCCATGCTACACAGACATCCTCTGCAACCTTGGGCAAGTCACTTAATCTATCCTGTGCTTCAGTTCCCCGTCTGTAAAATACTTCCCTACTTCATAGGGGTATTGTGAGGCTAAAGTCCATTCATGATTGTGAGGTGCTTAGGTACAACTAAGATAGATAAATGAACAAGGAAACAGGCTATTAGCAATGGTTTCAAGGATGTCTTTGCTTCTAATATTGTTCCACTAGTAGTATTATTAATCATGTTTATTACGATAGCGCCTAAGAGCCAACTAAGTGTGGGGTCCCATTGTGGTAGGCACTGTACAAACACACTGTGAGTCAAAGTTAGCAAGAAATTGTGTACTGACACCTTGTTATCTTAAGCGAATGTTAAGAGAACCGCAGAGTGACCAGCAACAAAATAGTTCATGGGATCACACGAAGTATATTTACATTTGTAAAACCTGGTATGTTTGCACCAGGAAACATTTTTAGCAAATAACTTTATTTATAACTTTTGCACAAGCATTCCAGTCACAGGTGGTCTGTAAGTTTCAACATACATTATTTAGAAAAGAAATTCTTTAACCAAAAGTCCCACCCAGCTCACACTGCACCAACTGGTACCAAGTGATAGTCTTTGTAGATGGGAACTCATTTTTGTTTTGACACTAAGATAATGCTGTGTGATTTCACTGTGAAAACAATATATTTTCTTGCTCTTTCTATCTCCAGTAAAGTTTTACAAGCTGTAAATTGGATCAGAGATCAGCTATCTTCGTGTTGTTGCCTTTGAATGTTTCTTTTTGATACCTACCACACAGAAACCTCCCTGATGAATTATAATAAGGAACATTCTTAATGCTACTACTAGATTAGATATCTAATCTAAACTGTAAAATTTGGGAGACATACTGGCACTAGGAATGGTACATTTGTTAAAAAAAAAAACAGGGATATTCCTAGAACAGAGGAAACCTAGGCTAAATCTACATTAAAAACAACTTGTTCCAGATATTGTCTCCTTGGCATCTCATGCCTCATCCCTTCCTCCTGGTGCTGACAACCTGCCCCACCTCCACCCTCCCGGGATTGCCATGGCAGGCTTTCAAGTTCCACAGGTGGCATAATAAGAGCAGAAGATCAGAGTCACTCTGTAGAAGGTTGAAATATGCTGCATTCCAATCATAGAATGAAAATCTTTGAGAAGGGGGAACTCAGGCCACCTACTCCCAACAAGTCCTCTTATTGGACCCAGGCTGATCATTGGCTTTAAGTAACCAAACACAAAATAGCTCTTTCTAAATAGTATCATTTCCTTGATAAACGAGGACATGAGACAAACAAGGCCAATTAGCTAATTACATTTCTGATGGTTGCTACAAGATAGACAGAAAATGTTCAGTACATGATATATGACATACTTTGCCACCACTTTAAAAATGGCATGTCGGACAGGTGTTTTGTAAACAGTGTGTTTAAAGACTAGGAAATCTGTTGGCTTTTCATCTTTGAGCCTGATTCATCAATGAACCGCTCCAGTTTTACTCGCTGATTTTAGCAGAGTTACACTGTTGTAGAGCTGGAGTAATGTAGAAATGAATCAGGCCCTTACTGTCCAACTCAAGGTTTTCTGTAGTGTGAACTAACTCTATTAGTCATTTCCTGTCTTTCTTTCCAGGTCACATAACAGGAAGTAAGTAACAATGTCACAATGTGCAATTAAGTTATCAGCCACTAGGTAACTCAGTCCTATATTTATATTGTATTTTATTTAATCTCTTATTCACATGAGTTGCCTGAACATACTTACCTGGGAATACCGGCAAAAAGAATTTTGTAATCTCAGAGCCAGATTCAAGGGAATGCTTAAAATGATGTAATTTGGATCTCCTTAACTTAATTTAGAGCTTGTCTACACAGTGGCATAATGCACTCTATGGGGTGTGATTGGTCCTTATAGACCCTGCTGATGTGCACTAAAGGTTCCCTAGTGCACTTTAACACAGTACTGTTTCAAACAACACTACAGCTAGGTGTACACAGAGCAATTAATCCACAACACATTTGTGTGCTTTGGCAGCTGGCAGCTTCTTCCTTCAGCCCCCATTGGCCAGGAACGGCAAACCACGGCCACTGGGAGCTGCAGGCGGCCGTGCCTGCGGATGGTCAATGTAAACAAACTGTCTCACGGCCCGCCAGCAGATTACCCTGACGGGCCGCAGGTTGCCCACCACTGATCTACCCTGATTGTCAACGCTATGTTAAGAATTTTCTAACCCGGGCTTGAGCCTGGGGCTCTGACATTGGCACTGTAGCATGCAGACTCAAGTCAAATCAACTGTATCTCAGATTCCCTAGTGCCCTCCCAAAATGTGGCCCTTTGACCATGGTAGGGACCACTGTGGGAAAACTTGATTGTCCACCCTGCACATTACAGGAAGTTTGAACAGCCCATCAACACATCCTGCTGAGCAATTATTTTTGTCTGTGCACTCCCAGCTACTGGAGCCAGCAACATGGAGGAGGCACCTTCTGAAGAACTTCTCTTGCTTGGGCTTTCACTCCTGTGTCAGAAAACAGGTAGAACTTCCACAAGATGCTGGTGGACATTTCAGCAGCATTTTCTGACCCAGTAAAAGGCAAACTAGATGAGGCACGAGCCAGTGATGCAAAAAGTCGTTTCAGTGCAAATTTATAAATTGTCCCAGGTTTACTCCAATCAGGACCAAGGATCAACTGGAACATTTATCAGTTTTGGTGAGCTTTCATTGACCCTGGACTGAGTTTCATGGCATGTGGCCCATCTGCGATTACTAGTAGAAAATATCTCCAATGACTGGAGATGGGACGCTAGATGGGGAGGGCTCTGAGTTACTACAGAGAATTCTTTCCCGGGTGTCTGGCTGGTGGGTCTTGCTCAGGGTCCAATTGATCACCATAATTGGGATTGGGAAGGAATTTTCTCATGGGTCAGATTGGCAGAGACCCTTCTGCAGCATGGGGCATGGGTCACTTGTAGATTTAAACTGTAGTAACTGGTAGATTCTCTGTAACTTGGAGGCTTTAAATCATGATTTGGGGACTTAAGTAACTCAGCCAGAGGTTATGGGTCTATTACAGAAGGTGGGTGAGATTCTGTGGCTTGCAATGTGCAGGAGTTCAGACTAGATGATCATGATGCTTCCTTCTGGCCTTAAAGTCTATGAGTAATGAAATCCAACCTCTGGAACATTTTCACACGGGTTTGTTGTTCTTAACAAAAGTTTTTCACAGTATTACCAACATCAGATCTGACAGACCATGTTCCCTGAAGAGACAAGTTCAGATAGTGATTTTTCTGTGCGGGAAGCATATACATGGCTGGAATATACAGCAGTGTTTTGCTCTCCAGAAAACAGCCCCACCTCATGAAATTTTATTCCCATCCTGCTCATGCAAAATGAAAGGGATTTTGTGCAGGGTACTTTCATGGGTACTGGGGGAAGTAGAATTTTCCCCTCAGGCTGAGGCCGGACATGGGACATCCAATGGGCAGCAGTACCCCCCATGGCTCACTTTTCTCCTTTGTAAAACTAGAGGGTATATTTTATGATACCTTGAGCATAGGTCAAGACACTGCAGAGGGGTACCATGATTTAAGTGGAGCAAGAAATACATGTTTTCTACGTGACATATGGTGTTACTTTATATTTACATCACACATTTTATGCTGCCAGTGGAACTGAGGGGATTAAAATGTCATTACTTACTCCTGTCATGAGAATAAATGTATGCAGTATTGTTGTAGCCATGTTGGTCCCATGATATTAAGACTATTAAGAATAAGAACATTAAGATATCCCAGATCTGAAGAAGAGCTTTGTGTAAGCTTGAAAGCTTGTCTCTCTTACCAACAGAAGTTGGTCCAATAAAGGTATTATCTCACCCACTTTATGATAAATAAAATAAATTGTTCAGGGATTTTACGCCGCAGTTTCAAGGACAGCTTCATCAATTTCCTTTGTTTTCCAGAATTGTACTTTGCAAGCTTTTATAATTCTCCAGTTCATATCTTTTTAAAATGCACGTAATGGTAAGAATGCTTTTGTTACTTTGTACAAGTTAATCTGTTGTCAGTGTTTCAATGCAATAGCAAAGTCTTGCTGGTACTTAACACTAGAACCTAGTTCTTTCTTTCATCTGAAGCCAGTTGGATTGAAATGTAGTTATCTGTTCAAACAAAATGCCCCCATGCCAGTGCATGAAAACGGAACAGGAAATTCTTAATCCAAGTTTCATTCACAAGATGGATAGAGGTAGAGCAGTTCACAGAAGGTCTGAGTCAAAGCCCACAGGAGTCAATGGAAAGAATCCCACTGATTTCAATGGATTTTGGATCAGGCCCAAGTAGCTTTCTGTCGCTTTATATAAACTTTGGGCTTTTCCAAAATATTTTACAAAGTCAGATAGTTTCCTGGCTGTTTGAAATGTAACCTTTCGCATGTAAAGAGAATGTCTGTGCATAGTAGGAAAAGAAATATGAAAGCTAATACCTTTGTTTCTTAGAGGTAGAATAAAGAGTCCTAATTTCAAGTCTTATAATCATCGGCTATCAACAGGTAAAGAAATTCCGAGTTTCTGAATAATACAGAAAAGGTGCTGTCGCTGCCAAGAGCTATTCACTTTTGATGTCTGTCTTGGATTGAAATAGACTCTTTTTTTTTTTACATGTTTCATAAGCAATCATGTCTTTCTTTCGAAACAGCTTCTCTGGAGCCACCTGATGTAATCGGTTTGTGTCATCTCTGAAAACAGCCTTCAAGGAGAAAAGGAAGATACAAATATGGGTCATATAGGTCCCATTACTCCTCATTAATAACAGTGCTTAACTATTACTTTAATCTGGGACGGGGGGCACGCTCTGGTGAATTGTTTTAGCCTTTACGGGGAACCTAGGGACCTACTACCCACTTCTCTTTCTCACATACACACATGCACGCACAAAATCTAGCAATCAGACCTCTTTTACAGGCCAAGCCAGTCCATTCCTTGTCTTTGGTGGCAGGCCTCCAGTAGCTAGCTCCCAGAAGATGGAACATGACTGGATTAGGGGAGAAGGCTACTGCACTGCCCTCATCACTGATCCATGGCCAAGTCAGCAGGTGAAAATCAGAGTGGCTCTCTTTTATGAAGGCTTTTCTTTTTTAAATGAGCAAAACCTATTTTTTAAAATGCCAGCGGCATATCTTGGTGCACCTTGGGAAAACAGGTCACTGGCACCTGCTTGGTAGGTACAAAAAAAAAAAAATGAAAAGGGCCAGAGAAATAGCATGTAAAATAAGGAATGGGCAAATCTTTCCACAAAATCTTGGCTGTAATCCTGCTGTGTATATAGCCAAGAGGTTTTCATTCAGTTTATTCACTCATTCATCTTTTTATAAGAGCGGGGAAGCTGCAAATTTCCAATCAGATCCAGATTTCAAATACTGCAAAGTTGGGGGTTACCTGGATCTTGAGTTTTGGTTTAGGTGCACCACTAATTCTTATTTTGGGGGTAATACTAACCAATAGGACTGCACCACATTAATAATCAGTGAGCCTTTTGGATGCCCTGGCATGTCCTCAAAGGAAGGGGCCATTTCTATGGAAGCCTATTCAGCACATGCATGCATATACCAGTAGTATATCTCACTTAAGAGATTAATATTAAAATACTCAGCTACCCAATAAGCTTATTAGGATCATGTAATGACTGGAGTCTAGATGTTAGAGTTCACTTAAAGTTCAGTGACTATTATGAGACTGGTAGCATATAGGATAGCTTAATCTTACCGTGGGAAAAGGAAGATCATGTAGGGGAAAATTAGGCAATACACTGAGGATAAACTTCCATTCCTGTGAGAGATACCGCGGGACATGCCAAAAAGGGCAGAAAAGGGAGCACTTACTTCAGCTACGATGGGAAGGACCAGGCTTTTACCAATACATACAGTAGCAGTTTGCAATCAGAATCTGGTTTGTGGACATTTAGAAAAAAGAGACGCTTTATGTTTCTTTTCCAAGAACATGATACAACGGCGAAACCAGAGATTCAAAAGGCAGCTCTGTTTTGCAGGCTAAAGATTCCTGCTTGGTTTACTGAGAGGACCTTTTTATATATGAGAAGAGACCTCCCACACCTTAAATTACTGCCCTGCATAGATTTACATTCTGCTTTATCCTCTGCATTCCAGTTTCTGCCCCCCTAGACTTGTGATTATGTCCATGCTACTTTCAATTGTCCAGAGTTTCTGTGGAACTCTCGCCTCTAAAAAATCAACAGGAAAAATATGATCTCAATATTACAAAATTAGCTTTTTGGTTTTGTTTGGTTTTTCCTTAATGTCATCCCTTAAAGTGAAATAAAACTGGCAAGAGGCGATATCCCAAGAAAATTTGGAGCTAACTAAGACAACACAACGTTCTCTGGGTTTCGTTCAACTGGAGAAGAAAAGTATAGCTCTAGGCAAGCAGCAGCTTGTTGAGCTTTAAGAAATGTTACCTGATAAAAGGCAGGTAAAACCTGGCATAAGCTGTTAATCCATCATTCAGGTTTTTACATGCCAAACTCCTATAAATGTTTTTCTACCACATCCTGTCCCCTCCCTCCCCTTCAAAAGAAAGAGAGAATAATTTTGGAAGGGTATGGATTAGTTGCCTGTCAATTTTCTCTTATCCTTAAACTACTTGATACTGGCTCCTAACTCTCCACTGGCATGTTCTGACACTCATTGTAGTCAATGGCAAAACTCACGTTCATTTTAATGGTGCAGGTTGGGAGCCCTTCTGAGCTTTCCTCAAATGAAGAAAAGTTTAATCTCTTTCTTGCCCATAGTATGCTCTGGGCTACTACCTGGCATGTCACTTTGATAAACTAGAGGTATAGCTTCCCAGTAGAAGACTCACATGCATTCACCATAGAGAGTGAGACCTTTACACTGAAGTGACAAATGGAGGCACGACCAAGTGCAAGTGATCTCGATGTTAGTAAGAAGGTGAATTTGGACAAATGGGTAAGCCTGTTGCCAAATTGTTGTTCAAGAGGAGTGAACCCTACCTCATTACGTTTCAGAGCTGTCAACCCATGTGATTGCTAGTTCACTGTGCAGCTAATCACTAGAAGGCACTAATGCTATTTCCTTAGGACTCCCAATACCAATTGTACCGTATACATTTCATCCAAGGAACTGATTGCTTTAGAAGAGAAGATGGCACTTTCCTCATCAAAAAAGAGATTTTGTAAAAGATTTAGGAGCCAATATTTCCATTGACTTCAGTGAGCATTGGACCAGGTCCTAGCTGCTCTCAGTCTTGGTCCTTTTGGGTGTCAAACCTAACTCTAGACTTCTGAGCAATATGTTGGGATTGTCCCACTATCCTATTATGCCCCCCATTGCTTAGACCAGCAACTCAGCAGTTAATGCCATGTCCCTCTATTCCTTTTTCCCTATTGTTTTGACAGTAATAAAAACACTATGAACTTTTATGTCACTTTACAAAGTGCCCATGTAAGTAAAGGTATCTTTGGAAAATGACAAGGTCTTTGGCACAAGCTGACAACCTCAGAAGATCAGTTCTAGAGCCAAAAGGTTGTCATGTCTCTTACTCTTCTACAGAAATGTTACCAGGAGATTAAGATCTTCTGGGCTGATGTCAAGACCTGCACTTGCTGCTCCAGACATTGTGAAAATCCAATATTTCAGACCTATTCATGGAAAAGAGCACACTTATTGAATCAAAGTCTAAGGAAAAGTGAGTTGAAGTATTTCTTAACTGGAGAGGTCACAATGTGCCAAATTCAGAGTCAGATTTAGACAGGGTATAAATTATGGTTACCTATTCCAATCCTCAGCACATAAATTACACTAGCCTACCCTGAGACAGCTTGACTCTGCCCTCATTTACATGGGTTTCATACTCCTTCATCACAGTTACTTCTGTTTTATACCTGTGAGCGTGTGAGAAGCAAAGGAGCATGGGAAAAGTGTCCTGTAGCAAAGAATTACAGAATTATAGTCTTTTCCCCTCTTCTCTTCATTTGCCTTGCTTCAAAGTGAAAGGTATGAATTAATGCATCTCTGTGGAATGCTGGCTAAAAAAGGTGTCCTAGCTCCAGAAGCACCTACCTCTTGCTTTCCAAATGGTGCAGAGCAGATGCATAGTAGAAAAATAGTAGCAACAAAATATTCTATTATTCCGTTGGTTTAGTTAGGAGAACAGTAGGATATATAGATACATTGTCATTGTCATATGGAGACGGCCAGGGAATGTTGGAGTGCCACATTATAGAGGATAATTGTTCTCCATTTAAACATTTGCCCCGTACCCTCTGCACCTGCACAGGGGAGTGAGTGGGTATAAGGTACTCACATATTCCCCTGCATGGGCCCAGAAGATCCCAGCATGTTTGGGGGAAGCACCTGCCACTGTGCCAGAGCTCCCCACTCTCAAACAGGTGGATAGGGAATAGGTGATGCATTGGTCCCATTCCCACACAGCTGAGTCTGCACAGCCGGGGAAATGATCTGCTGCTAGTACAGACTAGCTCATTTCCCTGGTGGAGCAAGGGAGAACAGGGAGAGAATTGTGACTGAGTACAAATCCTTCCCTGGGCTGCTGCTGGGGGCAGTGCAGCCCCTTAGTCGGGGCAGACTGTGAACTCAGAATCTAGCCCTTAATGAGAAAGATGTATGACCCTACACATCGGTCTGTTGCCCCTGAGTCCCTGTCTGACCAGTACAGCAGCCAAGGGGCTTTGTTGTCACCAGGGAGTGCAACAACATATATCAAATAAGAACTCACCTTGGTGATATTTGAAAAGAAAAGCTGGACCTGCAAGTGAATTAATTGATCTGAAAATGAAAAATTGACTGGCCCTTGTCAAAAACTGCTGAGTCCAGGGAACTTGTGCAGGGGCTTAGTTCTGAACATTCAGCCTTTTCTGCAAATCATTCTTTTCCCTGTGGGCCCAGGTCCATTGAGCTGAGTAAGGACTGAATATAACCAAAGTAAGGCATTCAGGATTTGGCTGTATGTTTTTATGATCTTCTTTACTTTGAGGAAGGACACGCCTGTAACCTTTGCTGGGTGGAGCGGAGTTCATCCTAATCAGCTTAACATAAAGAACATTAAAAATATCAACTCACAAGGGGAAATTGGGTTAGTCTCTGTTTATAAAAGGTAACACTAGAGAAGGAATCATTCTAGATAATGACCTCTGTCCCCTTCCCCCCGACCTGAGTAAATATCTGTAATGCTCTCATTCTTGGACACTATGTAGTTTAGAGGGCTATCTTGCCTCAACAAGACACTTCGTGTTTTTTTAAAGGGAATTGATTCAAAATAACCATAGAGGAAAGTATAACCCAAGGAGGAAGGAAAGTTAACACAATACAAGTCACAGGGATATCCTGAAATTTTAAAACGTGAGATGGAGGAAAAGGTGATTTCACTTGTCAGAATTACTCACTTCACAAACACAACCTTCAAAATCATGTTCGTTTTATAAAAGAATATCTGGCTGGCTTTAAAATGTTTAACTTTGATTCTGGTTTCTTTGGTAGTAAGTATTTATAGCCCTGTCTTTCACCATTGTCAGTGAAAAACTTGCAAGTACTTCTGGTGGAATTTAAATAAACCTGTTTTCTATTGGTGGTATCAAAGCTAACGAATATCTAGGAATGCAATCACTTTGACTTGGTTTTCTGGAAGCTATATTAGACAATGACAGACAAAATGAAAACTTCTGAATGAGCAAAAGTGAATTTGATCCACACCAGAAAGCATTCAAAGGATATTCAGGAATTAAAGTACATGCAGCATTCTGCTGGCAATCTGATGTATGAAACTCGAATACAAAACCACAAATCAATTCCGAGCTGCAATTTAAATAAGTTCTTATTTAAGTCAGCTCACGAAAAGCAGGTGTGTGTGTTGGGTGCCCTTTTAACTGTGGACTTATAGTTAATGTTTCATGTCCTAATATGGGCCATATTCTCTCCAGCCATATAAAAATGTGCATGAAAAGTTCTGCTGTATCAGTGGCTCATAAAATGTGCCATACAGTGCTGTTTGTTCCATGTGTAAGGCCAGTTTTTGGAATGCAAAAATAGCCATTGCTAGAAAATAACCTGAAGCCTGGAAAACCCTAGAGAAAAATCTGAAAACCTGCAGAACAGTTATCGAATGCATCCTCTGTGCCTCCTATTGGGGCCACATTCCCACCAGTACCATTAACATAGTTGCTCGGCTTCCTTGCTTTCAATCCAATGGTTCATTGCTGATGGATGTGCAATTCAGCTCATCCAATGTGTTGCACAGGCCACACATGCCTCTAGCAGTATTAATTTATCATGAATTTCCCATTGTATCTCACGTTCAGCTTTGGGAGGAGCATATGGTACACAGATCTGTGGGGTTATGACTCTACCTCACCTTGGTCCTTGGCATGCCTCCATATCAGGACTCTTGCAGATGTGCTGTGCTTCCAGTTTAATGGGGCATGCTGTTAGCAGGAGCACGCTGCTCAGTCCGTTTGTACACTGGCGATAGGATCCCCCTTTTCATGATCACTTATAACTTCCTGCCCAATCTGTTCAGTCTGTGGCACATAAATTACGGTCAGAGATGCTCTGCAAGTTCGTTTTACCCAGAGATCTCAAAGCACTTTACAAAGGCGGGGTGAGCTTCATTATTATCCTGGTTTCACAGACTCCAATCATGAGTGTCCAACTGGAAATACTTCAGGCCTGATTTTCAGAGGTGCTGTGTACTCTCCGCTCCCGTTGGCTTTAGTTAGAGCAGTTGCCATTCGGCACTTCTGAAAACCAGGCCCCCAGGGAGCACTCAGAATTTAAGGCACTCAAAATTCATGCACACTTTGAAAATGTAGCCCTAAGTGACTTCTTCCTCAAGGTCTCCTAACAAAAGAGTGGAAAGTTGGGAATGGAAGTTAGGCTCCTAATCCGTGCACAATCCACTAGACCACACAGCTGCCAAGAATGTTGTCTCTGTTGGATGCTGTGAACTCAACAAACTGAAGATCGTATCCTTAGAGCAACAGACACAACTAGAAATGTGTCATCTCTTGGTTGCTTTGTTGTGGATTTGATGCCAACTTCTGTTGTACCTAAACAATCCATATCCCTAGACCAACAGGCCAACTGTATATCTAGGAATATGATTGATAAATGGCTATATCTCATATGTTTGATTTCAATACAAAGTACAGTACAAAAGTACAGGTAAAACAGCACCAAAGTACTACTATTAGAGCAAAGTGGTTCTGTTTGGAAACCCAATAAAACCTTTGAACTATATTATTTCAGGGAAGGTTAATTCCTCCAAGTATTACCCAAATAGAATTGGATGAATAATGACACAAATTAGCTGAACAATTTTGTATAATGTATTGAATGAATTATTCAATTGACATTCTTTGATCAGTTCTGAACACAGTGCTATTTTCGACAGTAATTCAGCAGTTTCTAAATAAGGCTAAATTATCAGTTCTTATTTGCTCATACGTAAAATGAATTGCACACTGTTCTATTACCAAGGTAAGCCTGTCTTAGATGACATCTTGTGCAACTATTTCTCTGTATTCCTGTATGTGTGTTAAACTTTAAATTAAGATTAGATTATCTCACTACATATATTTTTAAAGATAAGCATGGAATACGTTTGTTGTGCCAGCCACAAGCATGTCTATGATGTAAAACTAAATGCGTCTCTGCACTGGAATAGCTACATAAAAAAAACAAGAGAAACAATGGAGAATGGAATGGCATTCTTGGAATGCAGTCCAGATGTATGTGAGCTGGGCAAGGCTAGATAAAATTTTAGAATAAACTGTGCAGTAATAATCATTTAAGACAAAAGGCCTCTAAAGCTCTAATTGCTGATGTAATCCTTAAATCTTAAGGCGAGACGTCTGAAATGTAGATCAGAAACAGGAGCTATGTGGTTCTGCTGACACATAACTGGAAAAATTCCGGCTCTGGTTAGAGTACCTCAGACATGAATATGTGCCAAAATTCACATTAGGGGAGAAATCTTGGCCCCATTAAAGTTAATGGTAAAACTCCAATAGACTTCACTGGGATCAGGATTTCACCCACATCTCTGTTACCTATAATACCTACCTGACAAAGATAGTTGACAGCAGATTCAGTAGCAGAAAACATATCAGGAATGGAATTGCAAAACTGTGGGAAAACTGTAAAAGGAACTACTCCTCAAATTCACTCTAATGCATATTTTACAGCCACATTATAAATTTCTCAAGCTAGAGAATTAGATCTCCTCTGCACCCATTATCTGCACCCTAGCAAGGGCCAGGGACTGCAGGGGAGCCAGTTATGACTCCCTGATTCTGGGACTAGTTCCATGTTGGCCCCAGCCCCTCTGCATTTTATAGCAACCTAGGAGCTGCTCTAAAGTACACTGGCTTTAGAGACTAATAGACCAGAACTGTGTAAAGTCCCAGTGTGTACTGGTATTGGTCACCAGTGGACTGTCTACCAATTGGGGTTTGTCAGACTACAGTGTGGCCCTGACTATACTCCCTTCCATTTGCAACACCCCAAGCATATCCCAGCTGGGGACATCCAGTGGCTATCTGGCTCCTTTATGCCAGGAGAGCAGACAATAGAATCTGACTCAGAGTTCTTTATAAAGAAAACTCTCACATACCTTTAACTACAGCCACACTAGTAGTCAGTATAGTTATGGAAAGATTTAAAAATACTGTAGTAATAAGCATCTATTTGATAGACACTTCTGCACACATGAAAAAGAAGCAATTAGATCTTTCATTAGAAACAAGAGGAATTTTCTGTCATCAAACATATTGTTTGGAAAAAATAAACATGTTTATATATGCACTTCCTAAACTTGGATTCTGTAATTTGGAACCTGATTCACTTTCTGAGCTCCTACTAAGCTTTCTCTTATATCTCTGTGCTGTTAGTTCATTGTCTTCCAAGGAAATATTTTTTCTTCAAAGAACTTTTAAGTTAAAAAAGAAAGAAAGGCCGATTTCACCAAAACACTAAAGCTCATAGTTCATTGATTTGTTTGTTTAAAAATGTGATGCAGCTATCATGCTTGTGAAAAGAATCTGAGTTTACCTCACCATTTGGAAAGTGAATTTGATTTTCAATGACAGCTATTATTATGAATAATAACATTATTAATTATTTGTATTAAAATAGTACTAAATGTAGGGCCCTGTTTTGCTAGGTGCTGTACGTGTACCTGAGGAGAGGCAGAGCTGCACCAGAAGAGTTTACAATCTAAATAAGCAAGACAGACAAAAGAAGTAGTAGTATCCCCATTTTATAGATGGGGAACTGAGGCACAGAGAAACTAAGTGACGTCCTCAAGGTTAGATGAGAATTTTGTGGTAAAGCCAAGAATTAGAACCCAGATCATCTGTGTCCCCCTCTAGTTCCTCAATTACAAGACCATCCTTCCTTACAAAGTAAGAATGATAGCACTGGGTATGCTTGCCATAGCATAGTTCATGCAAATACTATTGTAACCCCTCCCCTGAGTTTTGGCTCAAGCCTCCTCCCTGGTACTTCCTTGTGAAGCCTAGTGCCTCCACCCAAAGTAACTCTTCAGAGTGCCTGAGATACAAGGGGTGCTGTCCCTTGGGAAAATGGATAATGCACCACTGCTGGAAGGAGTAGAAAACCCAGTACACAAGAAACAATGAAGTACATCAACACAAACCCCAGCAAAGAAACGTCACACCCCAAAATAACATGATAACAAAAGGGAACTTTACTGGGAACAGGCAAATAGGATCCGGGGAAGGAAAGGGTTAAGGTTAACTAATAATTACTAAACATTAATAAATCAGCAAATTGCCACCTTCCAACGTTCACAAATAATCCCAACCCCCAGCTCCCTTCCCAGGCACATGGTATTCTGGGGATGAGTCCAGGGTTGAGCACTGTGAACATTGGGCAGCTTAAACAAAAAAAGGATTCCTCTTACAGTGTCTCCACCCTTAGGTGGGGCGGGGTCCTCTCCTGTCTCCCTGCCTGGACTCCTGTGGAGATCTCAGCTGGCTTTTGGTAGCCAGTGCAAGGTTGGATCTCTGCCGCTCGGGATGCTGGTCTCTTTAGGGCTGGAACTGCCTGAGCCATGCACTAGGTCCCACTGCAGTTCACAGACTCCCACTGCTTCTTTCTCAGCTCAAAAAACTGAAACTAAAACTAGTCGCTTTGTCTCTGAGTCAGGCTATCTTCTGTCACTGAGGGGCTGAGCAGCTGTGGCTCATCGCTGGCCCAGCAAACTGCTTGTCCAGATCACCCCATGCAGAAGCCTCCTTACTGGCCTCAACAGGAGTTTCTAGTCCATTCTGTCCCTACCTCTGGCTCCAAGCAGGGCCTGCGCTACTGTTTTTGCCGCCCCAAGCAGCGCGCCGAAATGCCGCCATGGACGGCGGGGGCAGTCTGTGTGCCGTTAGGATGGCACGCGCGTTTCCGCGGTGGCGGCAATTCGGCAGCAGGTTCTGTCTTCAGCTGGAAGACAGAAGCCACCGAATTGCCGCCACGGGCAGCTGAACATAGAAGCTGCCGCCGAATTGCCGCCACCGTGGAAATGCGCGTGCCATCCTAACGGCACACAGACTGCCCCCGCCATCCACGGTGTCAATTCGGCAAGCTGCTTGGGGGGCAAAAACACACGGAATGCCGCCCCTTGCAGATTGCCGCCCCAAGAACCTGCTTGGAATGCTGGTGCCTGGAGCTGGCCCTGGCTCCAAGCATGCTGGGAAATTGTGACAGAGGGCTCTGATAGCCATTATTACTGTAGTCCACAGGGTAAGACCCCCTAGAACTTAGTCCAGAGCTCCAGGAGCTGATAAAATCCAAATGGGGGTTACACCATACACAATTTCCCATATACCATCCTATTCCTGACTGGCAAACTCCTTGCTGTTTTAGTATCATGTCTCTCCAGAAGTAGCAGTGAGAGGCACCATTCAAGTAGCCATGATAGATTGAGCTTACCAGTCATGCTAGTTAGGGTGACCAGATAGCAAGTATGAAAAATTGGGACAGAGTGTGGGGGGTAAGAGGCACCTATATAAGAAAAATCCCCAAATATCGGGACTGTCCCTATAAAATCGGGACATCTGGTCACCCTAATGCTAGTATGGGTGGTGGTGTTTTGTTTGTTTGTTTTTAAGGTAGAGTTGTCCTATAGGGAGTTGACTGAGGTCACAATATTCATTTAACATGAAGATTAAGTCAGGTTTAAACCCAGGATTTAAGACAGAAAAGGTAAATGTGCTACTCCACAGGGCTACCTAGCCACTGCTTGAACTGCCTTACTATATAGGATGATGGGAACTAGAGATGGAAATGACTTATTAAATCACTGAGTCCAGTCCTTGGCTATGTATAAGAAATTAGTCAGTGCAAACTTAACATTGCTCGGTTAATGCTGTCATAGTTTGCTACTTAATCCAATAAGACTTTTGTCTTCCTCCAAGGAATGCCCTTTCTTGCTACTTTTACACGTGTCTCTTTATTATGTATGGTTGTTGATTCCTGATCCATATACAAATATGTAAGACAAGTCCTTACTGTTGGGAGATGTCAGACACTGCACATGTATTGAACTAATTGAGTTTCTGCTGTGCATGAATAAACACCTGCAGAAGCAACAGGATACAGTCAGTGTCCTTGTTATTTTCACTGGAAGGTACAGCAATAGCTCATTACCATTTTCAAAGGTGAGACATGTAACTCTTAACAATTTGCTCTTAAAAAGTACATGTAACATTCCCCCCGCACTTAACCCTGACTCGCAGGAACCACAGTGTTCCCAGGGAAGAGGGTAATTCAGTATCAGTCCTCGTCCAGTCTTAATAGTTCCTTTGAGCAAACGCTGCCAAATGTGGTCAGCTGCATGCCTGTGCGGTGGTTTTGAAATGTGATCAGCTCCCTACCAGGCACTAAGCTGGGATCACTGTTCTTTGCTCATTTCTGAGTGCTTTACCCCATTCAGATCCAGACCTGGAGGTTAAAAAAGAAAAGAAAAAAAGAAAACAGGCAGCTGTGCTGGGTAATGTACCACTTTAACAACAGTTCAGAAAACTCTGATCAGGTTCAGCTTCGAGGTTCTTACTCATTCCTTGCTCACATAAACGAGTAGGGAGTAAGAATGTCAGGATTTGGCCATATTAGTCTTGATCACCAGGCAAGATTCAGAATGAACGTTAGGCTAGAAAGTTGGTGTGAACAAAATTTTACATCTGGTCCATTACTATGGAGTATTGTAAATACCTGGAATGTAAAACTAAGCGTCTGTGCACTAGTACTGTCCTTAAGCATAAACTACTGGAAAATTCTTGCCTGTTAGCTTACATAGCACAAGCCTCAGCGCAGTAAATTTATGGACCTGCTCCTTTTGCTGTCTTTATACAGCATCGGTCCAGCTCCAGCTGATCCTGGGCTGAGATTAGATAGAGCTCTGCTTTCCATCTGTGCTGACAAACTGAGAGAAATGCAATGATCCCCGCAAGCTTGTAAATCCATTTTGCTTGCTGTTTATCAAAAACTGGTGAGGGCAGTGACAGAAGCAAAATCCTGAGGTCACTCCAGCACACGCTATTATGTCTTACCCTCTTGAAGTATAAGGAAAGTACTTGTCCAACCCCGCTTTAGTAACTAGAGAGAAAAAAAAAATCACAAAATGATTCCATGTTCTAACAATAAAATAATGAGACCAGGTCAGATAGCTGTATGTTTCCTTCTGAAAAAAAGTATGCATGTTCCAACAGGCACCGCAAAAGAATTTGCCTCACTCCTCGCTTATGCAGAACAATGCAGCAAAGGTGCTATGTGCATGGGGAAATGGCAGTAGGATTTGTAAGGGAGGCACCTTTTCAAAGTCAAGGGAATTTTTCCTGATTAAGGGCTGCAGGATTTGGCCTATAGGAGTGTAGGTATCACTCACAGACAAACTAAAGTACTACAAGGTGCATGGGTCCTTCAGGGTCCTCTAGAATTTTTGCCCGGTTACGTACGTACGTATTCTAGTTATTGTAACCTTTTTGTTGAGCAGACTGTACCTTCCAGGTGTCTTATGCTACATGGAAATTTCCAGGTGATAGTGCAGAGTACAAGGGGACTCCAGTTACTGAAACCTCTATTAGTCAATACTCACAGCTACATGAAGGTCAGATAAGTTCCCTTAGGTTTGTTTTAAGCACATGGGGCAAACTTTGTCATGAAGTCTTCATGTGCTAAATTTTCAGGTTAGCCTGAAATGGGCCCCTGTTTTATACCTACGCTTGTCTGTGAGCACAGTTTAGATGAGTTAAATATCAAGTATTTGACTAGAAAGAGCAATTAAATGCTTTAACATCAAAATGACTTAAATTTTGCCACAATTGTGCGCACAATTTGCAGACCGGAAAAAAAAAGGGGGGGGGGGGGTCAGTGTTTGGAAATCTGGCCCGTAGTGCTGAACACTGCAGAGTTTATGAATTCTGTGGGACAAAGCCATGAGTTAGAAACTCTGCAGACTCCCAGCACCAGCAATCCCCTTTTATCTACCCCCTCTGAATACATGTTTCTCTAACAGGTTACAATCAGATAATCAAGATTGCACTGTATGAATTGGTGTAGGCCACATATAAGAGAATGAGTGAGGGATCAACTTCTGTTTAATTTCATGACCCTCCTACTGGAGCTCTGGACCTTTAAAAATGAAGCCATAGGACGTGACATGTTTTAATTATTAGGTTGGCCATACTTCTTTGTTAAAGCAGGGGCCCACAAGAACTGAGCCAACAATAAATAAATAAAGTTAAAACGGGCTCCAAATTATTCTCCTCTCTAAGCTTCTCTGTCCTCTCGGTTTCATCTTTTAGATAGCAGGCTCTGTTGGGCAAGAGCTGTGTTCACTTTCATACAGCACCAAGCACATCACCTGCACTAACAAGCAATAGAGGCTTTGCAGACGTGTTCCACATGTCTATCCTCTTTTCCCCCCTTAGTGATTATGTTGCACAGATGTGTACTATCCAGTCAAGCTTGTCATCCCTCTGGTCCCATAGGAGACCGCATAAACATAAAACCCATGGAAAAATGACTCTAGAACAGCAGAATCATATTGTAATGTGATGCCCCAGGATGCGTTGTCGGCAGCAGAGACTGAAACTAGGATCTCTGGAATCTAAAAGAATAAACTTATACTGCATGAACTATAGAACTCACATAACTTAGCTCAGAGGCTGTGGCCAATTCATATACCTACACATGTGGGTTAGCCACCAGGAGGGGACAGAAAGCCAGAACAGTAAGCATAGGTTGCTATATCAAGAGGAGTAGCTGCTCCTCTATGTCCACCACTCATTGAAGTCAGAATATCTCCCTATAGATGTGATCCAGTAATGTCTCTGCAAAGCTCTGAGTGTAAAACTGTAGCAATTCCATGCAGATGAGGGCTATGCAGAGGCATCATATAACTAACCAAGCAGTGGATGTCTCTCTCAGCTCTGGGGGGGGGGGAAAGGCGGAAAACTGAAGGATCTGGCAATTAGAGAGAGAAAAAATCCTGAGTATGAAAAGATCATTAGAAAGTATATTTAACATGCAGACACAAAGCAGGAAAGCATTCTTGTACATTCAATAATGCAAAATAAATGCTCACTGCATAAAATGGTATGGAAAATACCAACACTGCTGGTATAACATGGTGTCCTTCCTTTATTTGTAAATGTATAATGTTTTTTTTTTATCAGTTGCCTTAATTTGCTTAGCATTTAATAGGACAGTGTGCTGGGATATCCACTCTGCTATTTACTGCTTAATTAATTTGAGTGCAGTCCAAAAATACTGAAGGCAAAATAGTGTTTCAATATTTACTGTACTGATTCACCGGATTTAAAATACTGTAAAAACATGATTGTGCGCAGACACCGTTTGTCTTGGCCAATAACATGTTTCAGAGGTCCATGTTTAAAACACATAATTAAAGTCACACACACATGGAGTAAAGTTATCACTGAAAGGCAGTGATGAAGCTTCTATATTCCTAGGTATGTGTGCCACCACAGACCCTTATTAACAACCTAGATGCTGTTCTCGAGCACAATAGTTTTAGAAAACCAGGCATTCATCATTTTATGTCCAAATAAACAGTTGTAATTAACATTCAGAATCTGATAGCTCTGTTTGACAAGCTGCCCATTGTCAAGGGAAAGGTGGGAACCAAGTGGTCTAGTTTTTTAACATGCAAAAATACCACCTGAAACTATTAAAGATATTTCCCTGAAATTCCTCCCTCCACTTCTATAAATGAGTGTGACAGGTAATAGACTTGATAAGCCAAATAACACTTTCAGTTCCTATCAAAAGATTAGTGCCAAATTCAAATGACCGAAGCTTTGTCTGTAGGATGCTGAGAATTTGAGTAAACTTGTTGCTAAGAATCCATGTGCTAAAAGCCTCTGATTAAAATTCTACTGATGGGAAAGGTCTACTAACAGAAGTCAAGTGTTACGCCAGTTTGGTTTAGTTCTCAAACAGGTATTCTTTATTCATTAAATAATAAAAGTTTTAAATAGGTGGCACTCCCTGAAGTGCCTGGGGCACTGTGCAACAGAATAAAAATAAATACAATTTAATAATACATAATAAAATACTACCTCCCTTTAAAAATATGAGCATAATTAAAACAGAAAACAATAAAGAGATCCAATTTGAAAAGGGGTGAATAATATAGCTTGAGCCAACAGGTTTTTCTCCTGTTTAGGAGAAAAACAGCTTTATGGTCCTTTATAAGAGTGGTTTACCCATAGCAACACTGGTACTTCACTAGAGCTCTAGGCTGCAACTTCCTACCTTGGGGCCAGATTGAAACAATGGGGAAGACTGAAAGGAACCTTCTCACCTAGGTCCAATGTCCAGGAATCGGTCGCATTCACCTGAATGTGGCTAATGACAGTAGCCAGCTGTTGTGAGAAATGGGCCTGCAAATTTCCCCTAATCGGGAGCTCAACTGTGAAAAGGGAGTGGAAGTTCATCAAATGTAACAATGAATTACAACCATAAATGTTGATGGGCAAAGGTGCAAACGGGAGACAGAAAAACTGAATCAGTACAAACAAATAGGCCTACTAATATAATTCAAGAACCATGTTACGATCATGCCTGGTAAATAAGAAAAGTGTGGGTCCAGAAATCAAAGAACCAAAATCGGTGTGTTGGAATTAAGGCCTAATTGGTGGAAAAAATAACAAGAGGATGGGCTATTCCACCCACCATTCCCTTTTTGGGGTCCTTAGAAGAAAAGAGTTTTGGGGGTAAAAAAATTGATAAGAGAAGACGCTGTCTGACAACAGCTATTGCAACAAGCTTTACCATCATGACTGCCACCCCCACCATTACCTGGAACTCTAGGATCTACCACAATATCTTTGGGCCTTCATGGTCATGATCCTGAGAGATATCCTGACCAGATTGGGCCAGGAAGTGGGATACCGATGACATCACCACCTCCACCAGCTTTGGCTAAATCCCAACCACCCTTTGGGATGTGAGACTTTGTCCTACACACACTCTTTTCTTTCCTCACCTTATTTCTTCTCTTTCCTATCCCTCTTGTTTCTCCTTCTGTCTAATAAGAGTCTGGTGTCGCCTGCCAAAACTGCATGTTTTGCAACAGGCTTCGCCCTAAACAGCATTATGCTGGTAACAGTTCGCCAGGTCTCAAGAGTGGTTGATAAGACCATGTGCCGCGTTGTCCAGTAGTGAGGTTGCTCCAACAGTGAGGTTGCAAGTGAGAGTGTCTGTATACCAAACCCGAACCTTGTTTAAAACTGCTTAATGTTGGATAGTTACAGGATCACATTAACACCTTTTGACTCATTGGGCCCATATAGTCCATCTAAATTAATTCAAAACACCCCAAGAGGAGCAAGGAGCAGATGTAGCCATGTCCCCACCATAACCTCTGTGGTGGCCAGTAGAGCTACTTGGCTGCAGAGCAGAACAGACGCTATGCACTTCCTTGCCAGGTTGTAGCATCGGTGACACTTCTCCTGCATCAACAATACCTCCCTGAACATCATCTGGAGTGGTGCAGCCCCAGAGTGCCCCTAACATGAGCCAGTGTAATAAAGCCACTATACAGCTCTCTGTGATGAGCCCTCAGGGTGCTGCTGCTGCTGCATACTTCCCGTTCCCTGATGCCCACCAGTCTACAACGGAGATTGCTCTGCTCCACGTTCTACTCTTGTGATCGTCAGATCATCCACAGTGGTCTAGGACACACCCAAATGGGGAGCAATGGGCACTGTCAGGCAGAGTTCAGGGGATCTGTCTAGAAAACTGGCTCTGTTGCCCCAAAAGAGGGGAGCCACTGATATAAAATAAATACAACTTTAAAGAAAGAGTCCAAGTGCATGAGAGAGTGAGAGCTCCGACTGAAGTGACCTGGAAGAAAGTGACAGGTACATGGAGTATGTAACCAGTGGGAACGTGGTTTCAACAGTTCTTAGTCAAAAGGCTTCAAAACTGCATCAGAGAGAAATGTGTTGGAGAGTACACTATGATCATGAAAAGATACAAGCTAAAGGCCCACACAGTGGATGAGCCATGCAAAATGCAAATACTGGTGGCTGTGTATATGATGACCTGATTTCTGCATGTCAGTCTGGGATGTTATGGGAGCAGCAGGTGCACAAGAGTTTTACATGGCTCACCTACTGCATAGGCCTTTGTAAATTTGGCTTTAGATAGTCAGAGGAATGACCGCTCAATGCACTGCTACAGCAGATGGCCAAGCTCCCCAGACTGGAGTATCAGGAGTGCAGCAGAGGCAGCTTGTTTAGCACATTCCTAGGCGGGAATTGCCTACATTAAGTCATTTTCAAGTGGTTCTCCTCTAGCCAACACAGGAATGTGCTAAGAGGCTCTACAGGAAGGATGGGTTGACCAGAGGCAGGACTTTCAATAAACTACAGGAAATGTAAGGTGACTCTAAAATCCTCATGTGAGCCGCACAGCGAAATGTCTGCAGTGAAGTTCCACACACCCAGAGAAAAGTGCTATCAGCCAGTGCTCCCTTGAAAACAATTTGTTACTATCTATTAAATAAAGCAGACTTAGCGTCACCTGATAGTCTGGCTTTCTTCTACATGGTGGCAGAAGTAAACACTGCACAATCATATGAAATAAGAGATAATGGAGGAGGGATAAATACTTGGCTACAAAAAGTTAATCCAATGGAGGCTTTGGATTTTAGACATCCAGAGCATTGATCTGAGTGGAAGCAATACTTGACTAATTGCGAGATCATAACAAATCTGAAGGAGGAGATAAATCATGAGAGAGTATGCCTCTAATAGAAGAACCAAAATCCTGAGGGATGAAGCACTCACAAGGATGTTGCATGAATTAGCAAGTAATTGTGAGTCTGGAAAGAATGAATAGGGACAAAACTTGTCATGGGTAGATTATAGTATTTGACAAATGCAAAATTTAATGAATTTTGGCTTTGGTTTGGATTTGGTTGGTTTCTCTTTGAAGAATTCATAAATCACTCCTATTATTTGTGAATATTTGTAGTATTTGAAAATACTTTATGAATGTCACATGGCAATCCATGGATCACTTGCAAAGTATCTAACAATGGCATCCAGATATCAAACTTCACAATTGACCCTTTGCATCACTAATGGCTTGAATACACTAATGTGACGGTGATTATGTATTCACACCCTTCAAGACAAGTTTCAGGTCTTCATGAATTCCAAAAATGGCTTGAATGCAAATCAAACCATAGACCTGGCATATGTGAAACATTCCCCATTTTTGATCCCAGTACCCAACCAGCTCTAGTCATATGTCTCCTTAGATAAAGAACATTCCCAGAAAGTCCAATTAAAATCTATCCTGACTTTGGAGTAAGCTGGAAAGACTGCATATTATTCTCAATGGAGAAAAAGTCAAGTGAACTATCAAGGAGCCCTGGAAGGACTAAGGGAGGTATAGGAACCTGTTCTCTGAGGATAAAAGGAATGGATCACAGTGAAGTATCCTACCCCATATTCAGTAGCAATGTCCTAAACATACTCGATGTGGCAAGAGAAATTCACATGGTACTGGCTGCCTGGCCTGGTTGACCAGCCATTTTGCTGCTTTATGTCTAACAAAGGAAGAGAGAACAAGAGCACAAGAAAATGTATTTATTTATTTTATTACTTATATTGTGGTAGGGCATGCAAGTTCAGATCAGAAATTGGGGCCCATTGTGCTAGACACTGCACACTAATATATCAAAGAACCCCAATTTACAATCTGACAATGCATCATTCTTTCTTGGGTCAGTTACCTCCCCAGATTATTCTGGGAATAACTGAGAAGTGTGTCTAAATTTCAGTATACCAAAATCCAATTTAAAGTTGGAACCATTTCTGATGCATGCAGTTTCTGATCTGTGAAATCAGGTGGAAGAGATGCTATCTGGAATAGTGTAACATCGTCTGAATAATTCTCCACAGTTAACACATTCTGCCTCAGACAGTCCAGGTGGGAAATTTCTATAAGGTACAAAATTAAAATCAAAGGTACAAGTTAACAGTTCAAATTCATCATCACTCCACAAATAAACTTCTTAAGTTGTGCATATCTGTGGCAATGTCATTGGTACACCAACTGGAAAAAATCTACACTGATGGTTTTCGGGAAATACTACTACAGAGTGTCCCAGTTAGGACTAACCTAAAAGATGGAACAACTCCTTACAGAATCCTCATCATAAAATAAAGTAAAGGGAGAAGTTAGAACAGTTATTCAAGGTGTCATAGAACAAATTGTATAATTTCTTCAGAGTGGAATTCACCCATGGATACAGCACCTAAGAAAAATGGAACAGCTCACATAACCGTTGAGCTGAAATAACTAATCAAAGCAGTTCAGGGAGAGAAATTTGTCCTAGCTGCATCGAAGGATGTCGTTCCAAGATCAGAAGATTCCAAGAATTTTTTCTCTTTAGACACCGCAAAGTTTTTTTTGGCAGATTCCCTTACACCCAGTTTGTGCCAAGTTCAACCACTTTTATCACTCCATTTGGACAGTGACGTTTCTGCATATTTCTGGTTGGCATTCCTAGTGCACCTGAGATCTTTCACAGAAAAATGATGGAGCTGTTGCAAAGATGGTTGCTTGTGTGAACAACATCCAACCATATGGCCACATAAAAGAGGAAAAGGATGAGACTGTCTAGCAGTCTTGAAATAGCCAACTCTGCACAGCTAAAATACAAGTTCTGAAAAGAGAAGGTCATGCTGAATCAGCAAGCCGTAGACTCTCTGGGCCACAATATAAGGCTGTGATCTATCCAGTACCATTAAAGTCATAGAATCATAGAATTATAGAATATCAGGGTTGGAAGGGACCTCAGGAGGTCATCTAGTCCACCCCCCTGCTCAAAGCAGGACCAATCTCCAACTAAATCAATGGCAATGGGAATTTTTTCCCAATTACTTGGATCAAGATTTAAGAACATTACCCATAGCCAGTGAAGACGATGGGAATCTTTCCACTGACTAGAATGGACTTTGGATCAGGACCTAAATGAACCTGACATTAACTTAGGTCTGGAGAAAGTAATAGCCATTAAAGGAATGAATCTTCCTGAAGCTATGGCCCGGATAAACCCAAAAAGTCAAAGCAAAATTCAGCTGAAGCCACAGAGGTGAATTAAAAAAGCAACAAGTGGTTTATAGCAAGAGCTAAATTCAATAATGAGTAGGAAAACTGGATTCTTCTGACTGATTCCCAGATAGCAGCCACAGTTTAGGACTGGATCTATACAAACTAAACAGGTTCAGCAAACAGCTTTGTCCAAACCATTTTTAATAGGTTTGCAAGTGGTTGATGTTTGAAAAGATTTAGGTTGAAACAAGCCTGGTTTTTATACTTTTTTTTAATCTCCTTGTGAAAACTGTCTGCAAGGTTTGTTAAGTTCGGCCTTGTCTATGGGTGCGTGCATGTCTGTAAGGGTTTGCATGTGCAACAAATCTACTAGGCCACCGCCTGCAAGTTAGACACACAGACTTGTCCTCTCTGGTGAAGTGTTTGTGTGGGCTTGCTGCACGCACCAGAAAAACGTTTGCCCTCAGCATGTAGAAGACTGACTGATGAAGCTGCTTCCACTATCCAATAGGATTAATATTAATGTACTGTCAGAAAGAGAGGCTAAGCCTGCATTATGCTGCAAGAGCTAAGTATGTGAAACTGTGGCACCCACTAGGAGTCAGGAAACATCTTCCTTTTCAGGAATTGGATTAATAATGTACTACTAGGCCGTAGCTTGCCAGATTGACAAAGAAGCTATTGGGTCTCCATTCAGAAAAGCCAGATAAGCCTGCAGTTGCTCCAGAATTTGTGAGTGGTGCATTCAGAGCAGCCTACTGCACTAAACATTAACATAAATCTTTGCAACTTAGTGATATGGTTGCAGAATTTTTGCCCAAGTCGAAAACATCAGACAAATCCTCCTCCCTTTGTTCTTCCTTTTCCTCATTCCACAAAAAAGGATGATTCACTCTCTCCATGTGAGTGTAACCAATTAAAAATTGCTGTCTGGAAGGAAAAGCCAGACAAATTTAAATGAGAAATAAGGCACGCATTTTTAACAGTGAGGGTGAGGGTCTAGATATGCTTAATCCCAATGCGAGGGGGATGGACTAGATCATCCCTTGATCTCCCTTCCTGCCCTATACATGTATGACTAACCACTGAAGCAAACTACTAGGGAAATGGTGGATTCTCTGTCTCTTGCTATCTTCAAATCAAGACCGGATGCCATTCTGGAAGATATGCTTTAGTCAAAACAAAAACAAAACTGGAGGCTTAATACAGGAGTAGCTGGGTGTTATACAGGAGGCCGGACTAGATGATCTAATGGTCCCTTTAGGCCTTAAAAATCTATGAATGAAAATAAAAAAGCAGATCTATTTAATTTATTTATTTATTTAGATGTATACAAACAATAATAAAAGACCGTCTATCAAATGCTCTGTTCTCCTTTCACACTGTCTTAAAAATACCCCACAATAAGCAGATCCAATGTGAAACTCTGCTTAAGCCAGTGGTGGGCAACCTGTGGCCTGCGGCCCGCACGCAGCCCGTCAGGGTAATCTGCTGGCAGGCCGCGAGACAGTTTGTTTTCATTGACCATCCACAGACACGGCCGCCCGCAGCTCCCAGTGGCCGCGGTTCGCTGTTCCAGGGCAATGGGGGCTACGGGAAGCGGCGCAGGCCGCAGGGACATGCTGGCTGCTGCTTCCTGCAGCGCCCACTGGCTGGGAATGGTGAACTGTGGCCACTGGGAGCTGCGAGCGGCCATGCCTGCGGACGGTCAATGTAAACAATTGTCTCGCGGCCCCCCAGCGGATTACCCTGATGGGCTGCATGCGGCCAGCGGGCCACAGGTTGCCCCCCACTGGCTTAAGCTCTATCCCAAATCCCAGCTGCTTCTTATAAAATATGCAGCAGTGAAACCCATAACATTGTCAAAATGTACATTGCTCCCTTTCAAGTTCAAAGTTAACGTTCCCTTCTAATGACGGAGGCAGTTCACACCTCTCAACGCTAAGGTTATTATTATTATTTTTTTTTTAAAAATGTCATGAACATTCAAAAAATATTGAAAACTAGCTGTGGAGCTCCTCAGCCTGAGCCCTGCGTGTGTGAAGGTATAAAATAAGATGAAATGGAGGGTGTCCTTTGTTTGAGTTTTTTAACTGGATCCAAGAGCTCAGCTAAAACACAGACCCTCTCTCTGAAAAGCCAGGTGAAGAATTGTTTCCCGATCTTCTGGTTGTATTCGGCCAACCAAAGGAATACGGAAATGCCATGTGACTTGGTCCACCTCACCTTTTTCAGAGCTTGAACCTGAAATGAACCAGCAGTCTTTGAATATTCACAGATATCCAGACAAGGAATGGATAGCTGTTTGGAGAGGTAGGAGTGGACTTTTACATGGAATTCAATGTAAATTCCTGGACACAAACTCATAAGTATATTAGTTGAGTAATGAAGTCTGTACTCGAACCAGGGCTGAATCTGAGTTCTCAGCTGTTTTATCTAGTTCTTGTGACAATATACTCTGCCAATGAAACATAAGATAGAACCATTACATCATCAGCATTAATTCTTAGTGGTTGAACATGCCCTGAGGCCATATCCTACTACTTGACAGCTGATTAACCCTTCTGAGGAAGTTACGAACAGCAGTGATTGTTTGTAGTGTTGTTGTAGCCATGTTAGTCCCAGGATATGAGAAAGAAAAGGTGGGTGAAGTAAAATCTTGTATTGAACCAACTTCTGTTGGTGAGAGAGACAAGCTTTTAAGCTCCACAGTACTGACCTGAAGAAAAGCTCAGAAGATGGTCCAATGAAAGATATTACCTCACCCACCTTGTCACCCTCAAACCATAATGATGTCAGTTTCACATACCATTATAGTGTGTGTATTTTCCAAACACTTTCTTTGCCTCACAAAAGATTTAGGGCCTGATCCTGTGGCCCTAAGTTTTGTGAGTAGCTCCACTGGCTTCAGAAATTGAAAACTGCCCATGCTTTCTGTGTGTACTAGGTATTTGCTTTCTAAACCACATCGTCCAGAGATTCTTTCTGAGGCAGAAGCAACATCAGTGTGACATGTTCATCCCAGTTACAGAACATCAGTCATCTCAGGTACTGATTTTGACCAGACATGAAATATCATAGTGATGACGTGCAACCCTGGGAATTTTTGAAAGATCATGGTAATGATAGTTGTAAAAATTGCATTTAGAAACAGTATGTCAGGGCTTGGCCTCGCTCCAAGATAATCTTGTGGCATGCTTGAGGAAGAGCGTTGAGTCAAAATCTCTATTGACTTCATTGAGTACACATGGAGTGTTAGCACAGAAAATGACCTCTGATGTCCATTTAACCTCACCACACATAGAACCATATTCCGATGTTCAGCTGGATGGGTTTACAGCTAAACTATTGGGATTAAGTTATGAAATGCCAGATTCCAAGGGTGTCTAAATCCCATAGGCAGCGTTTGAAAATCACCCTTACTGTGGAAACCTCAGTCTTTTGGCACCTACAGCAAGAAACTAAACCACAGACTATGACATGCATAGCCACAGTGCTCAGCTAGCCATAAGCAGATAGTCACTAGTATGCTGATAATTGCTATCAAGAGGCATCAGGAAAGTCACTACAACTGTGACTTCCGTGACATTTGCAGAGTGAGAAATACCTGGTGGGGATGGGAATTTTGTCCTGACATTTGCAAATTTAAATGCTGAGGTGGCCAGTGCAGTGGCAGCCAGTTTGGTTCTGAAATCCTTCTGTGGGGATATTTCTGCTGCTTGATATGGTAAGGATAACTGGTGTGGAAAGAATGTAATGGCAAAAGACTATACTAAGCTACAGTAAGTGTGACATAATGAGGACATCAATTAACTTAAGGCAAGAGTTTATGATTAATTATAAAATCGGTGGCACATAGTCATGCATAAGAGCAAAGAGGGAAGATCATTCTGCAGACCCTTATCTCACTGCAAGGTCAGAGCCTTGTCACAGTAGTTTTTAAAATGTTCTGGCATGTTAAAATAGCAAGAAAATATAAATCTTTCCAAAATGCTTTTCTTGTGTATTTATAATATCAGAAAGTCAACATATTTTTTTCATAAAACTCCCTATAGATGCAAATCTGCCTTTTAGAACTATACATACAGTATATAGCAGAAAAGATGTTAATTACACGATGCGGAAATTGCAAACTAATACTAATACTCATCTTGCAAGTAAATATGTTCTGCATTCTGATATTCACCAAATGGAATAAATATATAATTTACTTAGCCACATATTTATCACCCAAAGCGCAGATCTTCAACTGGAGAGAGAAACCTTGAAAGTAGGAAGAGACTTAGGCTAGGTCTACACTAGGGGGAGGGATCGATTTAAGATACGCAAATTCAGCTACGCGAATAGCATAGCTGAATTCAACGTATCCTATTCGACTTACCCCCGCTGTGAGGATGGCGGCAAATCGACCACCGAGGCCCCCCCGTCGACGGCGCTTACTCCTCCTGACGAGGTGGGAGTATGCGCGTCGATTCGGGGATCGATTTATCCATCTAGATGAGACGCGATAAATCAATCCCCGAGAGATCGATTTCTACCCGCCGATCCGGGCCGGTAGTGTAGACTATCCCTTAGGGGGCACTGTGCATTTAACTCTAGATGGCACTGTGCATTTTGACAGATTGCTATTAAGCTTGTAATAGCATTATACAAAGTCATCTCCGTTTGCTACGATGCAGTGTGCACATTTAACTGTAAGCATCTACCACAAGCGCAGTTTTGCTTTTTCTCTTATTACAATGGATTGTTAGCTCTGCTTGAATCAATTCCTTACTGTTTTTACTATTTAGTGAGAGTTGCATGTTGATTTTTTTTTAACGGTATATGTACTTGTGTGGCAGATGGAGGGTGGGGGAGGAGTGTAAACTACTAGAGACACAAAGAAGTGGGGGCCCGATCAGGTAAGTTTGAGAACCGCTGCTCTAGGTATCGGCATGACAGTCACAAAGCAGAGAAGTAACAGTCCATTTCTGTACAGCTGTGGTTCTACTGCACCTAGAACACTGAGCCAGATCATCAACTGGTATAAACGGCATAGCTTCAAGATCTGGCCCATTGTGTTTATTTCTGGGCAGCTAAGCAGAAAAATATTGACAAACTGGAGAAGGTTCAAAGGAGAGCAACAAACCTGTTACAGGATTAGAAGAACTGAATTACAAGGGAAGATTTAAAGAGCTAAATATTGCACAGAGAACTAAATATTCAGCTCCTATAAATTGGAGTTGATGGAGCTAAACTGATTTATACCAGATGAGGATCTGGCCCAATAATTTTGCATACAGTGAAAGGAAAACACCAGTGGCCAACTTCCCGATATCCTTACTCATGTTGAATAGAACTTTTGCTCCTGGAATGGTCATGTCGAAGAAAAGGGGACCACTCTGGGAGTGAGGTGCTTCTCAACATAAGGCTATCAGAATCTGGCCCAGTGGAAGAAGAGGATTTATTTTTCATAGTGCTGTGGACTAATGGGATGGAATTAAGAAAGAGAAAATTCAGACTAAGTATCAAGGAAAGGAGGGTGATATTTATTAAGGCCTGATCTTACAGCTGACAGACAAGACTCCCATTGACTTTAGTGGGAGTATCACCTGCTAAGGACTGAAATATGATACCAGGCCCTTTGAATATGGGGTTTATTTATGGAGAACCTCAACATCAACCCTGGCAGCAGAAATCCACCAAAACCACTTGGTACATGAGAAAAGCAAGACAAACACGCAAAGTAACAATAAATCAAAAGAGAATGACAAAATGATAGTGGAAATAAGTCATGAGCCATATTAAGATTTACAATTTACAATGTTTACAAATGTTTTAGAAAGGGTTAATAAATGATCAATAGAAGTTTTAATACATGGATAATCAATTATAGATTGTTACAGAATCCAATGGATCAGTAGGTTACTTATAACAATGGCTAATGATCATCTGTAAATCCTTCTACTGATGTGCTTATAAACATCTATAATTCATGCTATTCACATCTGTAACATGCTTATAACATCTATTAATCATGTCTGAATCCTGTATAAACCATTTGTAAAGTGTGACCAAAATAAGCCTCAATTGCACTGTAAACAGGTCATCACAGATGCAGAAGAAACAAATATACATCAGCAACTGAGTAATGCAGACAAGCAGCGACAATCAGCCAAATGCATAACATTCCACCTGTAGCAGCTGCCAAAAAATGTGTTTCAACCATTAAAATTATCAACCTGTTGGAGACCCATAAAAGCCACTCACGACACCCCCAGGGTCACATTCTCCAGCATGCTATGTATTGTGACTGAAATCACTCCACCCTTGTAACTAATGTTGGAAGGCATCTCCACTTCTACTGTGCAGTAACCATGTCTTTCCAGAGCTCCCTTTGCCTCCACCAGGTCCACCTACCTGGCATGCGTTCTCGTCAGCCTCTGAGCTGCCTTCCCTCTATATACCTCATCAGAGGGAGGCTTCACAATGACTGTTCTGCCATTCCCACTGTGACCAGATCCAAACCCTGAAAGGTCAGTGTAGAGAACTGTTTGTACATGAGCTCCGGGGTGTCAAGTCTGGCAACTTGGTTGCTCCTGGCAGCCCATTCCATATTGTTTGGCTCTAACAAAAGACTCACAATCAAGAATCCTGAGGACAAAACCATCTGGAATGTGTTACAAGTCAGCCCTTATATAGGATTTCCCATGGAATGAGCTCCACACTATATCCTGGGATTAGAATGGAACTCACCAGGAATATAACCTTAAACCCCAGGAATATAACCCCAGGAATCACATGGTCAGGATACTCTATAATGCACACGATGCTGACTCATAAAATGCCAGACATTCTTGCACCCAGGCATAGTTCTGCATTGCCACTAAGGCTGTCATATCATTAGCACAAGTGAGAAACCAGAGGACTCTGTATAGTGCCAACTACTGTTGCTCCTCCTCTGGACAACACCACTCACCAGTTCTCTTGTCTGGATTCCGCAAGTTCTGAGGAATGTCCTCTTACCAGCGTCTCCTGTCTTCATCCAAAAGGAGCACTGGAAGATCTAAGGGAAATGCATGCAGCTAGCAAAGTGGATGCACCTTTCTAATTTCATTTTCCCTAGAGATCTGAGTTTGTGGGTGCATAAATCAAAGCAGTAGCTCACTGCTTACAAGCAAATTGAATCTCCAGCTTATGTTCAAATTGAATTTTTAAACTGTGAAATGCTGTTTCAACTCCATATAATGAGTAGGATTCTGATAGTGGACATCCATTCATTCTTGGTTATGAGTACTCAAAGTACAGCACAAATAAGGTACCTGGTTAATACATGAATTGTCATGTAACTAGCAACAGTTACATGTGATTCACTCATAGTATGTAAGCTTATGGTATAGATACAATAAAGAATGTGTTACTCAATGGAAAAATGCAGGTGCCAAGAACTAGGATGTTGGATCCCATGCCAAGCTTAACACCTACACTAAGCTCTAGCTTTAGGTAGTGTGTACTTCCAAATGCTTATCCACTATCCTTTGTAATTGCAGCATGTCATGATGCTGAGGGTGTAACAATGTTGCATAACAGATGCCAGTACTACTGTGTTGCTTAGCCAGCCGATACCGGAGCAGAGAAAGCTAGTTCCCTCTCCCACAAACCAAACAACAGTCCAAGTACAATGTCACTGACTTCAATACAGTGAGAACTCTGTTATTCTCCGACAATTCCATGTCTGTTCTTAAACATAAGGGCTTTTGCTCCAATCTCAAATTCCCACTATACTGTCAGGTGAATTCACCAATAATAAATAATATCTGTAGCTGCCAGTTCATCCACGGAGCATGTAACATTTAGATTTTATTTTAATGCACATAGAATAAAGGTTATTTTTTTACATTACTATCCTTTGAGCAAACATCAAGCCATTAGCCAGCCTGGTCCATAACCCTGAACACTTCATTTCAGTCCATTTAAGCATGACTGCTCACCCTGCATGAAATGAAAAGGATATGAATTCACCACATACAAACCTTTGTAAAGGTGCATCATTATACAGGGACTGTGGTTTCATGTGCAGACACTAGTAACAGTCAGAATAGATAAAGGTTTTCAGTTGCAAACCCCAGCTTCTCATTTCAACTACCATTCTGACATATGAATTAGTCAGCTTTTTATAAAGCTTTGAATAGCTTATAAAGCCTTCCATCATACAGATAGGTCATTATGCCCTGTTAATGTACTCCTCTAATCTCTCCCATCTTCAGTAGAAATTAGCGCTGGAAAAAACTTGGTCATTGCTACTGACATCCTGTCTTCAACTAAATAGTTTTTGCTCTTTCCCAGCCCCTTCTGCTTTAATCAGAAGTATGAAGTTCCTGTTTTAAAGATCAATCAGTAAATCTGCAGACTTGGGAGGAGCTAGCAGGTCAATATCTTGAGCAGCATCACTCCTCTATGTACCTAACCTATTTTCTTTGTCATTATGCAGTGAAAGACTGAATTATGAATAGAGAAAGAATGCAAAATGATATGTTTGACTCAAAACAATTAATATATAAGACTTATCGTTTCAGGACAGGGCTTGATCACTAAGAAAGTAAAATAAAATGTTACATAAGAAGGGATCTTTGTATCACCAGAATGATTAACATTTGGTGCAACATACATTCAAAGACGGCTGTCTTGTGCTAGTTGACTGTGACCTATTAATCAATGTTACAAATAATAGTCTAGACCACCCTGTAATAGAAAGCTGGTGAATTGTGTGTATAACACCTTGGAAATGAGCAAGTAAGAAGGTAACAGAAAAAGTTTCTTTCTTTAGATAAAAATGTAGACATAAGCCAGTGCAGTCCATGGGGACCGACCAAAAAACTGCTTTTGTTCACAGGTTTTGAATTCTTCTTCATTCCATTCTGTTAGTTATCATGTTGTATAACATCTCTGATGTTTTCTCAGCCCCCGGTAGACAGTAACCTACAAAAACAAGCTCTGCACACAATCGGAATAATCTGTCAGTTTGGGAAACAAAAGGGCACCATTGACTATACTTCAAAATATGAAAAATATGAGTGGGACGAATACTACTTTGGATGGAATATCTTTTACATATATATCCAGGAGCATCTACTGCACACACAAAAAAGACCACATCATTTTCCTGACCCCCTACAACACTTCATGTTGCAATGGCTGAAAAAGTTAATGCTTTGGTCAAAAGCAGTGTTTCCCAAACTTGGGATGCTGCTTGTGTAGGGGAAGCCCCTGGCGGCCCAGGAAAGTTTGTTTACCTGCCGCGTCCGCAGGTCCGGCCGATCGCGGCTCCCACTGGCCGCGGTTCGCTGCTCCAGGCCAATGGGAGCTGCTGGAAGCGGCGGCCAGTACGTCCTCAGCCTGCGCCAGGGGCTTTCCCTACACAAGCGGTGTCCCAAGTTTGGGAAACACTGGTCAAAAGGAACAAAATCCTTTCCAATTTGTCCTCCAGAGGAAAAAGAAACTGGCAGGTAGCATAGATGTATTACTAATTGACCTGATCATCCTTAGAGATCATAAAATCATAGAATGTTAGGACTGGAAGGGACCTTGAGCAGTCTGCTAGTCCAGTCCCCTGCACTCAAGGCAGGACTAAGTATTATCTAGACCAAGATAACAAGAACCTGGCTATAATTATGTTCAACACATCACCTTTCTTGTAAGGTGCTATTGACCAGCTAGTTTTTCCTCTGAAAACTTTAGTTGTTTGAAAATGACACTTATATCAGAATGTATACAGGTGACACATTGACAAGTTGTGTGTCTGTTAGGTATTTATATCGTGTCAATCACTATAGTTTCTAGAAATGATAATACAGTTTGATCCCTCTCCCTCTCTCTTTCAACTCTTCCCCAACTGTGGGGCCAGACATTTGGGGTTGCTGATTTCCTCCCAACTCCTCTTTTTGTACTCATCTCAGAGGGATTGATAGTCCCAGCATTTGATTTACAGATGAAAGGTGTGTGTGTGTGTGTGCAGATGAAAGGGGTGTGTGTGTGTGTGTGTGTGTGTGTGTAAGGAGGAAGGAACTTCTCCATTCTTTCTGCCATATGAGTTTTGCAAGGCAGCCAGTTGTTAGTCACAAGTCCCTTCATGTGCCTGAGGTTCATTTTTCATACAGTGACACATATTGTACTTTCCTTCATCCCCATGCGGGCTGGGGTAGCATATACATCCAGGGGAGAATGTATCTATCTGTCGATCTAAGGCACCTATATGCCCCCCTTACCAAAGTTTCTAAGTGCTTCACAATCTTTAATGTATTTATTCCCACAACACCCCTGTGAGTTATGTCATTACTATCATCTGCAGTTTACAGATGGGGACCAGAGAAACAGAGACTAAGGCGCAGATTTGTAAAGGTATTTAGGCATTGCTGCACTCAGCATTGCAATGCCTAACTGATTTGGGAGCCTAAATCTCATTTCCAAAAGGGGTTTAGGTGTTTAAGAATCCAAATGCCATTGGTTGTCCATGGGATTTTGGGTCCTAAGCACCTAAATCCCTTTTGAAAATGAGATTTAGGCACCTAAATCAGTTACATGTTGCAACACTGAATGCAGCAACATTAAGTATCTTTAAAAATCTGGGCCTAAGTGACTTGCTCAGGGTCACACAGGAAGAGTATGGCAGAGCATGGAGTTGAACCTAGGTCTCCTGAGTCCCTGGCTAGGGCCCTGACAACTTCCTCTCTTCTCAGAAGTGTGGTGTGAAAGATGGGGGGAGTGTTCTAAACCTTGGGTGCTTTAATACTATAATGCTGCTTTCCTGGATCTAATTTTTTATTCTGAAAAGGATAATTGGATTGTGATGGATTAAAGAATGGTTAGACTGCACCTAGATTGCAAACTCTTTGGGACAGGCAAGACTGTCTTTCCACAATGTGTGTGTGAAGTGCCAAACACAACGGAGCCCTGAACTCTGAGTGGGTCCTCCAGTCACTACCACCATGCAAATATGTCAGAACAATCATATAGCATGAGGGGGAAATGCCAGCTCTGGTTTCCAGGTGTAAATAATATTGTGATTGGTGCACGTGGGCTTTGGTATGTAGAGTGCCAAACCCCTAAAAATGACTTAGGGAATCTTGCCAACAGCAAACACCCAAGTGCAATATGTGGACTCTCCCACAGACTGTCCCTAAAACATCAGCTTGTCAAAGGGTCCTGCTGCATTAGGATTGGTCAAGGAAATCGATATAGCAGTATAGACACACAGGTCCAAATTCACCACTGATGTAAGCTGGCTATGCCCATGGTGAATTTGGTTCAGGGTCTGTAGTTATTCCTCAGCTCTGCTGCACGTTAGTGGCTATTCTTGCATGGTAGGTGTGCTCCTAAGAGTGGAGGCAGGGGGCAGAAGTAACTCCTGAAGAAAGGAAGACCTTAAATAAAATGGCAACCAGCAGGGCCAGCTCCAGGCACCAGCAAAGGAAGCAGGTGCTTGGGGCAGCCAATGGAAAGAGGCGGCATGTCCGGGTCTTTGGCGGCAATTCGGCGGCGGGTCCCTCAGTCCCTCTCTGAGCGAAGAACCCGCCGCCAAATTGCCGCCGAAGAATGAAGCGGCGCGGTAGAGCTGCCGCCCAAGTGCCGCTGATTGTGGCTTTATCTTTTTTTTTCTTTCCGCTTAGCCGCTTGGGGCGGCAAAAAAGCTGGAGCCGGCCCTGGCAACCAGGGCCTTCTTGGTCTAGGTCCAGAAGCAGCACCCGGACCCCAATATAACAGGCAGGGAAGCCTACTCTCGGGTCCCAAATGAGGCAATGAGTGACATACAGCTATCTCAGAGCCTGTAGGGAACCTAAAGGCAGCAGCACAGAACAGCATGGCATCATCTCCGAAAAAGAAACCGCTGTCTGGAACTCAGCTAAGTTATACCAAGTGGGTCAGACAAAAAGAGATCCCAAAGATGTCCTGATCTCCCTCCTTAACTGATAGAGATGAGTTTCTTTCTGTTTTTCACGGCAGGCACAGGCATGCTAGGAAACTCACACATTAATGTTATTGCCTATTCTCTGACTGCTTTTCCCCTCTCGCCTGAATTAGTGTTTCTGTTTGTGGGGGCTTGTTAACAAACTGAGATTTTCTTCTCAGTCAGTCTGTTAATAGTGCAGGACGTTTCCCTGGATCCGTGATTTAAATACTGGGTTTTCTTTAGTGGGTGAGGTTTTTTTTTTATTAGAACCAGCCAACCTACAGAGCTGAAGTGTATCTAAAAATAGAGGGGGATTTACTTTTTTGAAGTTAAAAATAGAGATCTGTGGAGCTGCTCATGCTGGTAATGTATTGACTGCATTTTATGAGAAGACAGAGGTGCTCAGGATGGACACATTTGCTACCAGCCTCAACCCAAGACTAGAGCATTTTCAAAGCAATCGTGAGTTGCTTTTTATGAAGAACAAAGCAGATCCTAGTAACCCTGTACTAATTCAAAACAGAATTGGTAGGAGACACACACACAGATACACTTTGGCGCTCTAACTCTTGACAGAATGGTGAGACTCCTAGTGCAGTCACATACAGCAACTCCTTGGAAGCAGGATGTGGGACAGAATCACAGGTTCTACTCCTATGCGGATCTTCCAATCCTTCTGCCCATGGAAGAGTGGGAGTTACTCCATTCTTTGGCTGTTACATTCCTTCTGACTTCGCAGTGGGGAACATTCTACACCCCTGTGGAACTCTTTAGTGCCTATCCAAGTTACTCAGACTGAGTGCTGGCCAGAAAATGCAAGCCTTAGCAAGCGAAAGGCTCCTTAAGATGCCTTTGAAAGCAAACAAAAATTGCATACTTTTAGAAAGCTATGGGGCAGATCCTGCATTCCTTACTCAGTCCCTACTCAGTGGTGTAGCTGACTGAGTAAGGACTGAATACAGACAGAAAGATTGGCATCTAACGTGCCCTTGATTCCATGGCGCTTACAATTAATACACGATATGCATCAAGTTTGCATGTCTGAGACTTTCAAAGCTGCCAAAGTGATTCAGATACCCAGTTCCCCACAGCTTGAATGGAAATTTGGTATTAAATGGGCTTTTAAACTCCCAGCCTACATGTCTGTGTGTCACTCTGTGTTGAAAATCTCTTTTTAATGTTTAATCGCTAGCTTTAATTGCAAAAAGAGCCTCGCCCCCCACACTTACAAATATGTTTTCATTAGCTCAATGTCCCATAAAGCATCCAAGTCAGGTTTCACAGGGCACAGATTTGTGAAGAGGCTGCCACAGAAAACGAAGTGTCACTAAGTATTACAGTGACTCGTCCAATGAATAATTGCTTTTTCTGAGCAGTATGGACTGCTTAACAAGTTCTTAAGATGTATTTAACATCCCCTCCCCCTCGCCCCACCAACCACCTCCAAAAAATCCCACCGTGGAGAACCAGCTGTGTCTAGAAAGTTTCAGGTCAAGTGTACACGACATTTTATGGCATGTCAGTGCCACGGGTGTCAGATTTAGCTCTCTACCCTCAGTGTGGAGACACTCATATTTCCCTCAAAACATCTGATACTTCTTGATTTAATGGTCAGGTGGCTGGGGGTTTTATTGCTGTATTGATGTCCTTTCAGCTGCATTTATGTGGAGCAGCACAGCTCAGTGCAAGCCTTTCTGAGGAAAGAACAATAGACTGGCTGACAGTCACCTAGTGGGAATGGTCTTGTGGAGTTCACCAACAGCTCCCTGCTGAGAGACAGCAGAAGAGAGCCTGTCTGTGCTTTGAGATTTATAAAATTGGGGGTGGGCATCTGAATGACTTGAGCCCCTTTCCTTGCTGGATTCAACCAGTGTTGTCTGTCCATGCACTTCTGGAAGCCTCAATGAAACCACTTCTAACATGGATTCAGGGAAGACAGGATGTTTTAAATGTGTGTATGCGGGGCAGCCACTTCTGTATTGCTAATGTGCATGAGCATCAGCTAGAGTGGCAATTTCTGCTGGGAAGCAAAAGGAAAAAAAAGCATGTGTCCTATTCTAGATGATAGGATTGATACACTCACAAACCAAAGTGAATTAAAAATGGGCCACATTCTATAATTCAGTGATCAGTGATATAGCCAATGAATATAGTTCCATTATTAATGTTCGCAAATTAGCCACGAGAAGACAAAGAGTCAGCTCCTCGGCTTATGTAAATCAGTGTAGCGCATGGACTTGATCGGAGCTCCTGTTTGCCCATTTATACCAGCTGAAGATCTGGTCCTTAGATATTTACAGATTTAGAAAATAATGAACCCTTTACTGACTAGATTAAAATGTATTACTGTACAAAGAATGTATATAAACCAGAGTACACCAATCACCCACTGAAGTACTAGGGGTGAAATCCTGGCCCCATTGAAGTCAATGCACCGGGATTTCCTCCTAGGTCTAGAAATGTTATATGAATATGGTAAATCCCAATGGTTCAAAACACTCATAGGTAAGGGGATCATTCTATTATAGTATCAGAGGGGTAGCCGTGTTAGTCTGGATCTGTAAAAAGCGACAAAGAGTCCTGTGGCACCTTATAGACTAACAGACGTATTGGAGCATAAGCTTTTGTGGGTGAATACCCACTTCGTCAGATGCAGCGTCAGACATTGTCTGACGAAATGGGTATTCACCCAAGAAAGCTTATGCTCCATTACTTCTGTTAGTCTATAAGGTGCCACAGGACTCTTTGTTGCATTCTATTATAGGAAATCTCTATGAGCACAGATAAATGTCAGGCCACCACATGGTATAAAACCCATATATCTTCAAGAGATGAACATGGGTTGGTTACATCATATGTGGAGTACAATCAGAATTTGGCTAGGAAACAACTTCTGGCTGGGATCCCCTTTGAAAGCCAGAGATGCTGTGAAATAGAGAGAACAATGCTTGCGCAGGTATAGAGCAGCTCAGGGCCTAAAAAGAAAAAGTCCATTACACACTGGGTCTATTAATATATTCCTCCTAACTCTGAAGACATTGCCTGATGGTTTTCCTGCACTTTGTAGCCACTGAATTAGCAGCAGCTCCTGAATGGCCAACAAGTGCAGATGCTGACTCAGCGGCATGATGGATGGGCAGATTGGCACGGGGAGGGGTGCAGCCTGAGTAGGATGGAGACCCATAATAAAAACATTTATTGCTGAAACCTTGGGGCTGGAAGGAGAGGAAACTTACCCCGGCTCACTAAATGGTGCCCTTGTGTCCACCACATCCATAATTAATTGTAAGCAAATCATTCATGTTTAAATCAAAGCTGTCTCATACACGCCACCACATTTGAAGAGGCACAGTCCATGGACAGACCAGGGCCAAATTATACATCAATTATGGATGTGAAACCTTTTAGATATAAATAAATTCTCTGGCTCAGCAGTGTAAACATAAACCTCTAAATAAAATCATTGATTACTCAGAATGTAGAATCCTTGCATTTCATCTAAAGGACATTATTTTTTCCCTAAAAAATGTGTATAATCTGTACACAATAGAATCCCATTTATCTGGAACACCCTTATTAAAAAAAAGCACTTTATCTGAGTCCCCTAGAGTCTCCTGCCTTATCTGAAATCCTTTTTATCCAAATAAAGTCCATCTCCCTCATTATTACAGGGACAAAATGTGGTTCTCCTATGTATGTCATGATTCCATTTATTTGATAAACCTCATGGTGTATCCAATTCTCCCTAGTTGTGCATCCTTTTTAAACAAGTTTGTTAAAGGCTGCCCTTCTTTCCTTGAATGCATATATATAAGGTGACCTATTTTTCAGCTAGAAAAAAAAACATTTCTATCAGTTCAGATAGAGGTTTTTGCCTGTTGGAAAAGGACATGAACCAGAAAGGCACAGCGCAAACTACAGTGTCTGCATTATTTACAGGCTTAGTATGTCAGGTTTGCAGGTGTTCAAACTACCCATGAATCATTCGGCCTATCTTTGTGGAAAACATTATTAAAGATTAAAAACAACAGACAGGGAAGATGTTTGATGGAGCAACTGCTGAAAGACGAGGCAACAGATCAGGGGCGCCTTGAAGATAAACATTTTGCACCCGCAATACTTTTTGTACGACATCTCTCTGTTGGTTTTGCAGTGCATCCATGTTTGGTGAGTAAGTCCTCCAGTTACCAATATGAGTTGTTATTTGCAGGTAACAATTTCACTCACAAAACCAGACTGGATTGGAGAGTTGACTAAAAGTCAGACTCTGAGACCAGACTGATGTTCCAAATAAGTCGTACATGTAATTTGTTATCGGAATATGTAGGCATGTGTATTTCCTGTGTGCTGCTTTGCAAAGTAACCCCTTAGTGAATGGCACAATGACTGGAGGTAACCCAAAGTTCATTAGAGAGAGGAGGGGATACAATAATGGCTTGGCTATTGGGCTGCCTTCCTAAAGCCTGCTTGAAGACTGTAGTTCAAATTGTTGGGTCTCAGCTGTCACTTAGAGCAATACATTGTTTCCACCAAACATCCATGCTGATTGGTTTTATTTGTTCCCACTAAATGAGAGACAACACCAAGGAATCCACTTATAACCAATTCCTAAGGCCCTGATCTAACATCAGTGAAGGCAAAGAGAAGGCTCCCATTTAATCCAACAGGCTCTGGATTCTATTCTGTTCTATTCCAGTTCTTATACTGCCCTAGTCATCATAGGATCTGACCATCTTCCAGTAATGCATTAGGTGAGGAGACTAACATCTGTCACCTGTGGTTTGTTTTATCTCTCATTCTCTCCCCAGAGAGAGAATAGTGTGTGCCTAGATACGTTCACTAGATAAGTTCATGGAGGACAGGTCCATCAATGGCTATTAGCCAGGATGGGCAGGGATGGTGTCCCTAGCCTCTGTTTGCCAGAAGCTGGGAATGGATGACAGGGGATGGATCACTTGATGATTACCTGTTTTGTTCATTCCATCTGGGGCACCTGGTATTGGCCACTGTCGGAAGACAGGATACTGGGCTAGATTGACCTTTGGTCTGACCCAGTATGGCCGTTCTTATGTTCTTATGTGGAGTGTTTTCTTCTGGTTTGTTTTTATTTATTTGTTCTGTATGTACATGCTGTTATGCATTTCTATTGGAGAAGGAAAGGCTGTAGAAGTGTGCACTTAAAGGACAGGCTGGAGTCCTGGCTAAAGCCCCAGGGCTGCTTGTCCAATACTGCTCTGTTACAGTTGTGATTGTTTTTAGCATTGTATTCTGCAGCATCCTTTATTATGCCCTTCTGCGCCATCACACTGCCCATTAGGTGCCTCATTCTGGTCTTTCTTACTCTGGTGTAACAAAACATGAGTTATTTTAGTGAAGTCGGTGAAGGACCAGCAGTACAAACCTAGCGTGAGAACAGACTCACACGCCAGGAGTGAGAGTTCAGAGGTTCTGAATATGTGAGCACCAAGCAGCAGGGCTAGCTGTTAGATAAACATGCTTGACCAAATTGATCTTCTGTGGATTTACAGCAGGGATGAATCTAGCCCCCAGGGCCCCAAACATGTCACTAAAAATAACACTAACAGCATCCCTGATCCAGAAGCCACAGTCATGTTGCAAAACTTCTCACAGCCTCCTCTTTCTGCTTTTGACAAGTGCTGGATTTACGATATATGGAGAGAGGATTATTATAGTAAATACCTTTCCAAATATACTATTGGGAATCTGTTGAGAACTGCCTTCACTGTTCTGCTCTTTTAGGCCAAGTCTACACTAAAAAGTTAAGTATCAGAGGAGTAGCCGTGTTAGTCTGGATCTGTAAAAAGCGACAAAGAGTCCTGTGGCATCTTATAGACTAACAGATGTATTGGAGCATAAGCTTTCGTGGACATGCACATACACATGCATCTGACGAAGTGGGTATTCACCCACGAAAGCTTATGCTCCAATACGTCTGTTAGTCTATAAGGTGCCACAGGACTCTTTGTCGCTTTTTACTAAAAAGTTAGGTTGAGCCAGCTACATCGCACAGGGGTATGAAAGATTCACACCCCTGAGCAACGTAGTTAAGCCAGCCTAAGCCCCAGTGTAGACAGCGTTAGGTTAACAGACGAATTCTTCCATCGACCTACATACCACCTCTTGGGGAGGTATAATAACACTCTAGTGTCTACACTGAAGTGCTACAGTGGCACAGCTGCAGAGTTTCCAGTGAAGACATAGCCGTAGATGTCGATTTATATCTGTATACATTCCAAGGGGCATGGAGTAAAACTAATAAGTGACTTAGGAGCCTAAGTTCACTCTTAAAGTGACTTAGGGACAGATTTTCAAGGTATTTAGATGCCTAAAGATGCAGATAGGCACCTAGTAGGATTTTCAGAAGTGTCTAAGAAGATTAGGTGCCTAACTCCCATTCATTTCAATTTGATTTAAGCACTCTTAGTCACTTAGCTATTTTTGAAAATTTTGCCTGAATTTCTTTGCCCATATTTCCTACTTTACAGAAATCAAATTATTTTGATTTCTTTAGAAAAATATGGATTTATGATATTTCACTAACTGGTGTTTACAATGTAGCTAATGTTCTTTTCTTATTTTTGTCAATAAAAGTAAAAATGATCAAAGGTCAGCAGCACTTACTGATGACAATATGTTGGGTGTGTACACAAATGAATATAATCAGAATGAAATGGAAGGCTACTTTACTGCAAAAGATAAAATAAAATAAACTTGATTGTATAGAAGCCCCTGAGAGTATATATTGTATATAAACTTTTTGAAAAGATATTTAATCTTTGTGTTCATCAGCATTATTTTTTTGTCTAGAAAAAAATAAAGAATAAATAGAATTGTAAAATGACTGCACAAGGAGCTAAGGAAATGCACAGAGATTTTCCCAACCTATCTCAGGATCTTGGAAGTGCTACAGCTACACTGTAGTTTCTTTGTTATGGCTCTGTATACATTTATACAAAAGAGAGATGAAAGAAGGAGAGAGTGGTTGATATGGGTTGTGAGAAGTTGGGGGAATTAGATGGCCAGGGGTCAGGTTACAGACAATGTAAGCCAAAATGGATCAAAGGATATGAAGCAATGGACTACATCAAAGTCTAAGAAGCCAAGTACAAGAATAAAAGAGTGATAATTGTAGGCAGGGAGAGAAAATACTGGAATAGAAACATGATAATGGTATGACCTCATGACTCAAGCTTTTTACAAGTCACCAGTTCTCTCACACACCACACAGGCTAGAGATGGCAGCAGTGGCGTGCAGGGTGAGGAGGGGGAGGTTGTTTTAGGGGTGGGGAGAATTTGAAACCCGCTCAAACGTGTGGATTGTGTTTATTGTGCTGTCCCCTTTAAGAGTAGCTGGCATGGAGAAGGGTGTTTGGATGACTCAGGTCTGAAGCTGAAAAGGGAGCCCCAGGAGCACTGTGGGAGGGTCGAGAGGTAGCACGACTGGACAGTGGACGCAGAGATAAAAGAGCAGAAGAATAGGGCTCGTTCTCCTCTCACCAGAGTAACACTATAGACTTCAACTGAGTTGTTCCTGATTTACACTGGTTTAAGTAAGAGGAGAATTGGACCCTGGAGGCTTTGCACTACTCTGTGACTAAGGCACAGGGACTGGGAAAGCTCTGGGGCTTCAGAGAACACCCTCAGTGATGCTGCTACAGGTTTCTTTACAAAGGAGAAGGTTGGCATTAGCAGTTCACTTTGGTAGGAACCCAGTAAGTCCCGCTTCAAGAATAAACTGCCCTGTAACAGCTTGATTCCAGAGACCCTGCCCTGCGCACCCAGCATGGCATAGCAGACGCTGTGGCACCCCCAGTTTATAGATGTGGCAATGCAGAGACCTCAGGTCATTGACAGCGCACAACCTGGGCCCAATGAAAGACAGTGACATCACGCCCATTGACTTTGGTGAGGCCAGCATTCGATGCACAGTTTCTGGTGCCGTGCAGCTGCCCATTGGCGTGGTTTTTAACTGAGTCTTTTTAACAAGAATCATCCATCACCAGTATTCAATCACTGAGGTGCTTCCAGCTGTCCTGAAAGGCTGGGGCCAAGGCCGCACCAGAGGGAAAGCTGCTTTTGTGCATTTGTCAATGCATTTTGCTCCGGGGGTTGAACTAGGCTTGGTAACAAATGAGAACTGCCAAAGAAAGCCAGGCTCCTTCTCGATGACCACAGCATTGATTGCATGCCAAGGCCCGAGCCAGTGCTCCAGCAGCATCCGGAAAAACTAACAGTTGATGCCGGGGATTGAAAAGCAACCTCTCTGTTGTCTCCTCTGCAATGGAGACACCAATTTCTGTTTTATCTGGCAGGCCCAAGAGACGCCACTGTCGCTCACCCTCTGTCTTTACCCTCACAAATAGATGACGTACCCTCCATTCAAACTCTTGGGTTGGGTGAATAAATCAAAGCGACTAGCTTGCTACATGGGCTGAGCCTCTTTTCCCACTTGCAGTAACTCCACAGTTTCCTCAGATTTATTTTCTATTGCAGTTCATACAATGAATTCTTTGGCAAGAATGTTTCTTCTCTATGGATAGGTGTCAGACAGTTTTGCCTGTACTCAGGATAAGGTTATGGGATTTTGAATCTGTCACAAAGAGGCAGGGGAGCAGATTATGAAGAGGTAACAGATCATCGAGATTAGGGAACTTCAACAAATGATAAACTTTTTCCTTTGGGGGCTACAATACCTTGCTCAAGGCATCATTCCTTGAAAAATTAGACAACTGTAAGTTTTATTGGCTGAGTGCAGAATGCACTCTACACACAAAGGCATTGCATGTATATGCACAGTCTTAGCTGTGGAGGGTGCATTCGTCTCATTTAACCATCTCCAAGCCAAGTCTCAAGCAATGGCGATGGAAAGCATGTTCCATCCTCGTAGAGTATATCATTTCTGGTGAAAATACTCAATCAAGTGGGCTTAAAAGTAGCTTTCTGTGATCATTTGGGCAAATGAAATGTGTTCACTGAAGTGTTTGAAAAACAAATGTTAACACTCATAGCTAATCTTTTCCAGCTTTCATGCTGTTGAATCTCCTTTCTCCTTTATTATTATTATTTCCAATTTATACTGCACTAGGGTCTAGTGACATCAACCAAGTCAGTGAACCAAGGCATTGTACAAACATAAGCATCTGCAAGTAGCCAATGACAGTCCCTTCTGCATACATCGGATAGTCTTTAAAAGATCCAATTTTCCCCCCACTTCCTGTCTGATCAAGCCGTAAATAGAGATAACACCCAGAAACCAAACAGAATTGCTGGTGGCAAAAACAAAAACACAGACACAAACTAAAAAAGAAATTAGATCTAACCCAGTCCAAAAAAGGGACACATGGTTACCCTATTATGCAAATCATTGAGGATTCACTTTGCATAACATCCAGGCATTGGTGTATGCTAGGTGTGCACCTTTTCATTCCATAAACTCCATATATTAAAATAAAGTATAAATGCAATATTGAAAATTTTAAGAGTTTATTTTCCATCGGCAAGTCCTGTATCAGTTTTCCCCCAAGCTACGATACTATGAAGATCATAACTTGAGCATGGAAGACAGACATACAGATAGATTAAAATGGACACAGTCTGTCACTGAGTGGTTTATTTTGCTGGTGCTTGTGTAAAACCTGCTTCTGTTGCCATGCTTTGACCCAAAGTCCTGGACCTGAAAATCTCTAGACTTTGAAGGAATAGAAATGTACAGCTCAGGGTCATCTACTCTGTAATAGAGAACGATATTGTATGGGAACTTCTCACTGTAATAGTTTGTGCTATTACTATTTGCTTTGAGTTCCACATTTAATTTACATATTGACCGTGTCTTTTTCTCCTTCCGGGAGAAGGTTCCTAGGGAAGGAAGAAGGCAAGACTTGTGATAAGGGCACAGACCTAGAGTCCAAGGATTCTAGTCCTAGCTCAACCTGTGTGACCTTGGCAAAGCTCCATTATTATTCCATTCAAGTTATTCAGAACTGCAGTATGTACTCAGTATGCTGGAACCAAAATCCAATAATGCTTTGCACCTTCTTCCATGTCAACCCTAATAGGAATGATAATTTTTTTTCCAAATTCAAATTCAAATAAAATCTCAATATTTTGATGAAATTCTTCATCAAAATTTAAAATTAAAAAAAGGATGCATTTTTTTGCAAAACAAAACAAAAACTCATCCCATTTTTCAAATGCTATAGAGCTGATCAAAATGTTTGGAATTTTGACAAAAAATATTGAAATTTTGATGGAGAAAAAAAAACCCCAACCTCTATACACTTTTTATGAAAAAAAATCACTAACATCTTTTCCATTTTTGACTGTCTACAGTTTGAACAGGTTTTCCCTTCCCATGTGCCAACCATGCTCACTCAATAAATATTTCTGTTCTTCAATAAATGTTTCTGTTCTGTATTTGGAGAAAAACAGATGATATAGTCTCATCATATGGCAATAATAACACGCTTTTCATTGCACTAGTATCTCTGGAGGATGTTAAACAGAAACTACTAAAGTCAAACATTTTTAAATTAGCCGGCCCAGATAACTTATACAGAGGAAGACATAGAGGAGCCTATGGAAGAATGATGGGCTCCACCTAAACCAAAATGGAACCAGGTTGCTGGCATGTAAAATTTAAAAGGTCGCAGAGGAGTTTTTAAATTAAGGGCTGGGGGAAGCTGACAGGTGCACAGGAACACCGGGTTAGGACAGACACATCCCATAAGGGAGGATTTATTAAAGGGGATTCTCTATATCCTAGTAAGGATAGAAGTTGATAAAGTACAGGTAGGATCTGAAGAGAAATAGGCAAACAAAAGGGAGTCCCATGCAATCACATCACATGAAGGCAGACAACTAAATATTGACAAATTTTATAAGTGCGTGTATACAAATGCAAGAAGTCTAAATACTAAGATGGGTGAACTTGAGTGCCTGGTATTAAATGAGGCTATTGATATAATAGGCATCACAGAAACTTGGTGGGATGATGATGGTGGGACATGGTAATGCGAGTGTAAACAATATATAGGAATGACAGAGTAGGTCACTCTGGTGGGGCAGTGTCACTATATGGGAAAGAAAGGATAGAGTCAAATATAGTAAAAATCTTAAATGAATCAAACAGTAGTATAGAATCTCTATGGATAGAAATTCCATGCTTGAATAATAAGACTATAGAAATAGGAAGATACTACTGACCACCTGATCAGGATGGTGATTGTGATTGTGAAATGCTCACAGAGATTAGAGAGGCTACAAAAACAGAAAACCTAATAATGGGGGATATCAACTATCTCCATACTGCCTGGGAACATGCCACCTCAGGATGGGATGCAGTGCAGAGATAAAATTTCCAGAAACCTTTAATGACTGCTTCTTGGAGCTGCTAGTCGTGGAACCCACAAGGGGAGAGGCAATTCTTGATTTATTTGTAAGTGGGCACAGGATCTGGTCCAAGAGATGAATATAGCTGAATCACTTCGTAGTAGCTACCATGAGGTAATTAAATTTAATTATTTGGGGGGGGGGAGGTTCAGAGAGGAGCCATGAGAATGATTAGAGGATTAGAAAGCATGCCTTATAGTGGCAGACTCAAAGAGCTCCATTTATTTAGTTTAACAAAGGAAGATTAAGGGATGACTTGATTACATTCTATCAGTATCTACATGCAGGGGTGAAAGTAAGTTAGGCCACTTACCGGTACGGGCCTACGGGCCGGGGGGGGAGGGAGGCTCTGGCCCCCGGGAAGGGGCAGGGCCTCGGGCGGAAGGGGCGGAGCTGGGGTCAGCATCCCCCAACCAGCCCTTTCAGGCCGCCTGGCCCGTGCCGCCCGGGGCTCCCGTGTTGATTTAAAGGGCCCAGGGTTCCGAACGCTACCCAGGGGACACTGCAGGTGGAAGGGATGGGGAGAGACCTCCACTTGCGCTGGCCCAGGGGCCCTACAAACCCCTAATCTGCCTCTGCATTCTGTAAATAAGGCATAAATTGTTAACAGTGAAAGTAATTAACCACTGGAACAATTTACTGAGGGTCCTGGTGGATTATCCATGACGGATACTTTTTAAATCAAGATGGGATGTTTTTCTAAAGGATCTGCTCTAGGAATTATCTTGGGGAAGTTCTATGGCCTGTGTTATACAGGAGGTCAGACTAGATGATCACAGCAGCCTCTTCTGGCCTTGGAATCTATGATTCTACGAATTTTCATATCTCTAGGAGCTTCCTTTTTAGGGAAGCCTATAGGTGCTGGAACTAGGGGTGCTGCAGCACCCGTTGGCTTGAAGTGGTTTCCATCATATACAGAGTTTACAGTTTGGTTCAATGGCTCTCAGCATCCCCACTATACAAATTGTTCCAGCACCTCTGGGGAAGCCTTGCTACTTGCAAGTTGATCAGCTCTCTGACAATATCTTCATACCTTCTTGCATCTGAGAAGTGGTCTGTTACTTTATATTTGTATGAGTCAGAATAGGAGCTCTTCAGAGTGAAGATCTCTTATGCCTACATGTTTTGAAAAGTGTCGTGTAGCTCTGCAGTGCTATATAAGAAAGAAAGAAAGAAAGAAAGAAAGAAAGAAAGAAAGAAAGAAAGAAAGAAAGAAAGAAAGAAAGAAAGAAAGAAAGAAAGAATCTGCCTTGATCTGGGTTGGGAACATGAATGCCAACAATGCTAAGCTCAAAACAGAAGGCTGGAACTTGTTTCCCAGAGCCATTTTATTACTCTGTGCATGTCACTGCCTGGGTTTTGTTCTTGCTGACAGTACAAAATCCCTCAACCCACATGCCTAATTTCATTCTGGATCCAACACACCAAATCAATATTTTCAACATTTATTCATCAGTGTGAATTCTCTCCAATGGCTGGGCTGACAGGATTACTGGATGAAGAGTGAAAGCACTACGAGAAGTATATTGGGGGATGTCAGGGACAGACAATGTAATTTATTTTCAGGGTGAGATGGACCACTGCTGTGCATGTGTCTAATGAAATGCATGGCTATGTGACCTCAAGTGAGGCAATGAACTTGACAAGAAGATGGCAATTTTTCACCTTTGTGACTTCTTTGGGTGCCTTGAACTTTCGGATTCAAATCAGTGGGTTGAATCCAGCCCTGTGTTGTGCTGATGTTCTAGGGGAAGTCTGTGGGGAGTCTCCTTTCACTATCTTCCTGAACCCAGCACATCTGTGGGGTAGAAGGAATCGATGTCCTGCCAGCACCCAAGAGGGTATGATCTGCAGACTGGAGGTCATGGTTGGGTCCCAAGCTCCCCAGCCATTGTGCTGCAGTGTGCAGCATGCATTAGCCAGAGGCAACAGTAAAGTGCAGCTCACTATATGTGGCTTCTTGCCCACACTGAACCATCCTGTCCTATGCGAACCCCTACAGGGCCTGCAAGGCTCTGCTTCCCCACGCCCAGTGTAACTGATGTGAGCACAGGAAGGAAAATGAGTCAAGTCCATAGCAACTTCCACTATCCCACCAAAAACATGCAACTGTTCAGAATTTAATATACAGTAGCTGCGCCTTAGGTACTAAAACTGCTTCTAAAGCCTGGCGAGGGCACTAATCACGGCACTGCAGACACTTTATGATGGCTCCACTGGCATAAAATGGCCTCAGAGCGCCTGCAATCCAGTCTAGTGAATTCCCCCTGGGCACAGAACCAGCTACAGCACCTCTGCAGAACCACCCAGTTCAGGGAACAGATCGGAAGTGTTTCCTGGGGGGAAAGAAGAAAGATGTAACAGTTTGTCACAGATATTTACAGAGATATCAAAGCATGCCTGCAAAGTTTGGGGGAAAGGTACATTGAATACTGTGTTAACATTACAAGCTACCACTTTAAATTTTAAAGGGTTTCCTGGTCCTACTTGCAGGCTAAGTGGCTCTGAGGGAAGCTGTGTGATCTGGTTCCTCTTTGGGCAGTCTGCAAACAGCCAGCCTGAAGCAAGGTGGGTTGAGCTGTGCCTCTCTGCCTTACGGAGCAGCCTGCTACATCTCTCTCTGTTTATGGTTTGTGTGTTAGGGTTCGAGAGTTTATAAAATAAAGTAGTAGTATGTTACAACCTGTAAAATCTCAAGGGAAGGAGCCAGAAAGAAATATTCCCAAGTTTAAATCACCTTAAGTGCTGTCTCTTTAAAAGACACTAGAAAAGAGTTCTAAATTCTGTGTTAGAAACCCTGAGAATTTGTATATGCAAATTATTGAGCAAGAGTGCTGAGCTTTTACTTTTCAGATAGTTTTGCCAAAGTCTTCACTGAGATCTTTGTTAGGGCATGAGAAATAATATTAGTCACCACTCTATAGGCTGTAGTAAGATGAGGCCCTGAAACATAAGCTCTTGTGTCAGAGGCCCAGTTTGAGGCCTGAAGCCTGAACCAAAGTACTTCCAGGCATTGCTAAGCAAAAGCTGGGCTGTGAGCCAGAGGCAGGCCTCACTCAGAGAAGTTGGCGAGAAGAGGGTTGTTAGAAGCAGGTGCATTCACATATAAGTGCTAACAAGAGGAACTTGTGCCAAGATGGTACCTGGACAGCCCGATACAAGGACACTCCATAGACATAACAAGGAACAGGCAGGTGCATCTTAAAGACAGGACAGCATGATGGATAGATCTGTTTGTCTGAAACAACATGATCAAAGGGGAGACAGCACCCTAATGAGCCAAGAAGCTGTACTTCAATACGTCAGTAGGGATGAGTAATCTGTCCTGTAACTGTATAAAAGTAGGTCCCGGAGTGCGCATCTTTGTCCAGCCTAGGGGGCAGTGGAGTGTCCCGCCACTGACTGAGCTGTGTCCATTGCTGGGGGCACAAATTCGTAGTATGGCTTGTAGAGTCTACGGGAAACTATTACTGTGCTTCGTTTGACAATAAACCTGGCTCGGGTTCCTTCGTACCTTACTAGAGTCTGTGGTCTTTGGGGGTTCTCTTGGGGTCTGCTGTGTCAGCTATCTGCGCAGAGCTGGGGCAGCACACAGAGGGAACACGCACGCAGCCGACTGTTATCATCATCGAACAAGAGCAGAGCACCACGCCGGTAGCTACTGACAACATAGGCAAAACCCAAGCAGAAGGCTTTGATTGGCTCTGAGATTATAAATGAGATGTAATCAATTATTCTGTCTGGCCAATAGATTATTTAATCAGCTAAATCTGGTTATGCTGGTTTGGGTAAAATTTCTGTGGCTAGATATAACTGATCCATTTCCCTGGATTTTTGCTTAGGATTTGTAAGGATTGAATATTCTCTGTATTAATTCAATGATCTAACTAAATGGATGATTTGATACTAATGCAATACCTTTTGTTAATCCACTGGTTCATTAACTGGATTTTAGCAAATAGCTGACTTGTATGAATCATTTGTTAGTCTGGTAATTGTTTAGCCCTACTGATATGCTTTCTTGATTTTATTTTTGCAGTTTTATTGATTTTAATATACTTTTTAAAAGAATATTGACTCATTTTTCTTTCAATAAGAAACTTGGATCAGAATCACTGAGAACCTAAGTAAAGTGTCTGGTTTACCTAACTGTCTCTTTAATTTAACCCTTTGTGTCTCACAGTGCTCTTGAGTCCTACCCGTTCCCCTTTACTGTCAGCCCCATAGAGACTATGGGATCAGGGAATGGAATTTAGGGCCACCTTAGCTCTGGGATGAAGTGGCCCTCATAGCCCTTAACAGAGGAGACACAAGTAGCCTCCCCTGAGTCCCTGTGTCAGTGCTAGCCCAACGTCGCAAAGGAAGTCAGTGTCAGAGCCAGGATTAGAATTTAAGGGTTCTTAATTCCCAGCCCTGTGCTCAAACTTACTAGACCATTTTATTATGAGAGGTTACTGCTCCTTAAGCAATGCTAAGAGTAGAATTTCTTAATATTCTTATAAAGAGGTGCAGTTACAAAAGTGTTGCTAGAAGATGAATTAAGGCAGTAATGCATGGAGAAATGATGCTTGGATCCTCAGCTCTTTCTCTGCCATGAAGGCATCTCAATTACTAATGAATGTACAGTATTCGTAAGGGGAGCTGTCAGTTTTGCAGAGATTCACCTCTAGAAACTCAGTGCTTTGGAGGTTTTCTAATATTTATTATTTATGTTAGTTGAAGCCTTTCCCAATACTTCCACTGCTTTGAGAATTTCACTCAATGCACCTCTCAGTGTGGCTTCTGGTTTCTTAAATAAAACATAGAACAGGAAAGTTTGACTGGGCTCCCTCTTCTGTCTGTTGAAAATGAAATTCCCTTTTCACTAAGCTACGTGGAAATGACTGCAGTCTGTATGCACAAGGAACATTGCAGAACTGCATTCTGGTTTGAGTCATCTCTAGCAACTAGCCCAAACCACAGCTTCTGAAAGTGTCCAACCCAAACTTCTACAAAGTTACTGACTGGTTTGGACAAGAAAGAAAAAAAAGCAGCATTAAGCCAATCCCTCTTCTCTTCCCACCCAACACCAGAACCCCTCATTACAAATAGTCTAGGCCAGTCATGCTTTCCATCAATCATTCAGCCAGCTCCGGATCCTCAGCCACTTCAAAGGAGTGCAGGAGCAGCTCAATGAATTTATGGAGCACTTTGAGTGACTGAGGTGGACAAATTGCAAGTGACTAAGCAAACAGGCTTCATTGGAAGTCTGAAGACAGGGAATGTACTAAGGGTATGTCCAGACTACCCGCCGAATCGGCGGATAGTAATCGATCTATCGGGGATCGATATATCGCGTCTCATCTAGACGCAATAAATCGATCCCCAAATGCGCTCCCGTCGATTCTGGAACTCCACCAGGGCGCGCGATGGTAGCGGAGTCGACGGGGGAGCCGTGGCCGTCAATCCCGCGCCGTGAGGACCCGAGGTAAGTCGAAATAAGATACGTCGACTTCAGCTACGCTATTCCCGTAGCTGAAGTTGCGTACCTTACATCGACACCCCCCCTAGTGTAGACCAGCCATAAGGAGGCATGTGCTAGCTCCAGACAACTGCTGCTACCCCTTGAGGACCATGACCCAGAGGTTTATAACGACTCTCTTAAACATCTTCCCTCCTGACACACTTGCTTCAGTGACATGCATCATGCTCTAGAAACTCTTTTGCTTCCCCACTGTGGTCAGTTTTCATCACGGGCCTCCTGAGAAGCTCTGCTGCTGCTCTCACTTTTGGGTCTTCTTTCTTCTGTGGCTGCTCCTTCTCACTTTCCACACTCCGAAGCAGGCCCTCGAGCCAGGGGCAGAACTTTTGTACAGTGAGAGAAGCCAAATGACGGGTTTATATTGAATACAGAGGACAAGATACATTTGGAAAGTAACGGTCCAGGCTAAGAAGGGTCCCAGAAGGATTGAGAGTCAGGGGAAGTCACTGTGGTTGATTTTTGCTTCTGGAGTCAACATAAGGTTAGATAGCAATCAGAACCTTTTCAGAGTGCTTCACGCTTTTCTTAACATCTAGGTCTTTTGGGATTCGTCCTCTGTTGTTTCCAGCAGGCTGGGAGGTATTCACACAGGCAGAGTGGTTTTCTACGCGAGTTTAAAATATGTGGGTAGATGGCAAGGTGATTTAAGAACTGTATTTAATTGTCTTGTCCTGATAGCGACTTTTAGGTCCTAATTCAGTCCCAGGCCATGACTTTATCATCTCACAAAACTTGATCCCACATTCCAAAATCATTTGTGACTATTAGTTAAATTCAATACCGTTGGCAGTTTCTATCAAGCAGATCTGCAGCAGGACTGACCTCATAAAAAGAATGAATCACTTGTCCCCTTGGGGCAGGAATGTTTCTTCCAGGAGAGGATTGAAGCTGCTCTCTTATAAAAGCGGTATCAATGGAGCACAGGGAGTTGGAAGCTGCCTGAGCCACACACCTGGCTTGGAGATTGTTTCTAGGCCTGCCAGGCATTTACCAGTCGAAAATATACATATTTCATCTACTTGATCTGAACTTTGTCAAAGTGTGGGGGTTTCAGTTGAAGGTTTTGGTTCAACCCAGGACAGAAATAAGGGCCAGTAGCAAAATACAGGATCAAGATTCAAGTCTGATCAATGCCCAAGTCCAGGAGTGTTGAGCTTAGGAGTGTTTGATTTAGGTCCATTGTTAGCATTTCACTAAGGGAAAAAAACAGGGAAAGTAAAAGGGTAGGAAGGTCAGTGAGAGGATAAAGAAGGAAGCAAGACCCTGATTCACCAAACATCTTAAGCATGTGCCCAATTTTAAGTACATGAAGTCAAAGGAACTAGTCACATGCTTCAAGTTAGGCATGTGCTTAATATCATGCTGAATCAGGCCTAAATAAGAGCACACTTTCTGTGGCCCTGGCTAGGAGTACATCCAGAGATGAAGTTTCAGAGAGCTCAATATTTTTACATGCCTGATCCCTATCTTACTCCATGATAAGAAGCCTCTAAGCCGTTTTTAGCTGATGAGACATGTGAGCAGGTGGTCCAGTTGTGAGCACAATGTGAGAATCCCTTCCCAGATACAAAACCCCACTTAGAGAGACAGTTAAGCAAGGCTGATAAATCTGCAGTAGCCTCTGGCATCGACAGCCCCCAAATCTCTACTTTCAATGCTAACATTAACTCTAATTATGTTAGTCCTAAATCTGCTTCCAGTCTGTTTTCATTACCTTCACTCCAGTTACTCTGCTACCTCTTGCCCCTGCTTGCTTGCTAGCTACCCTCCCCCATAGCAGGGTCCCAGAGCCCAGGCTCCTGCCCAAGCTCAAACATCTATAATGGGCCTAAATCATCCCAGGTGCAACTCCATTGGCTTCCATGTAGTTACACCTGGGATGAATCTGGTTAAGTAATATCTATCTACTTCCCAGAGGTGGTGTTTATGAGGCTTAACCAAGGATTGTAAAACGCACTGAGACCTTGAATGGAAGGTACTATAGAACTGCAAAATAGAACAACAGGAATTCATTATCCCTAAATTGATTAATGTATTTACAGGCTTTTTTTATAGTACTCAAGATATATATAGGGAAAGATAACATTATTAGCACACTTTTCCAATGTATTTGTCATAATTGTATCACAACGACTATATTCTTTGGCAAGAGGATACGATGTTTTTTAAAGGATAATTATTTATCTGTTATTCACTTGAGAACTCCCCACACCAGCATTAGGTTATGTGTAGTATCTATTGACAGGGTGTAACTCCATAGGTTTCTGATATTTAATAAAGCCTTCAAATCCTTTTCTTGCAGTCATTTGATAAATGTCCAAACACTACCCACCCTAAACAGTTTGGAAGACTATTGCTACCAGTTTTTCTTCCATTGGCATTCTTAAATGGCTCTGAATCTTGGATGTTAACTTTTAATATCAGAAGAAAAGGTATCACCAATGGCACTAGGTAGAGATGTGGTTGTGAGTGTTTTCTATACATTACTGTCCCTAGGCCATAGTGCAGTCGATGGCTGCCGTCACCTCTTAGAATAGAAACTTCCATCAGAAAACCAGACCGGAAAGTAGCTCTTGCAAAAACAGATAAGAAGACAGAGTAACACCTCTCCTTTGCATCCAATTCCTGCGGAAAAGAGGGGAGAAATCCTGCTCCCTATTGAAGTTAATGGCAAAACTCCCATTGGCTTAAAAGGGGCAGATTTTACCCTAGATATTTAGCAAAGAGTAGTGCCTGTGGCTTCTGGAGAAGGGTCAGGTTGTAAAATCTCCCATTCTTTGAACACTACATGTCAAGTATCAAAGTGGCAATTATAGCATCCTCAAAGGAAGCTGTATCCTGCCCTCCAGGAACAAACACAGGTCACTCACTACATAACATAGAGGAACAATGATCTAAAGGGTCAGAATGAGGTACAAGGAGTCCGTCTGAAGAACAGATTACAGGAGAGTGCTCAGTGTTCACACCCAGGCTACATCTACACTATGAGCTGGGGGAGTAATTCTCACCTCCTACAAACATATTCCTGCTAGTTCTCATCTGAGCTAGCATGCTAAAAATAGTAGTGTTGCCACGGTAGCACAGGCAGTGGCAGCACTGGCTCAGGGTAGCCACCCCAAATACAAACCCACCTGAACCCCTTGGGTACGTACTCGAGGAGGCTAGCCCATGCTGCCACTGCCCAAGCTACCACAGCTCCACTATTATTTTTGGCTGCCCAGAAGAGAGCTAGTGCAAGTATGTCTATGCAAGCTAGGAATGACACCCCTAGCTCATAGTATAAAATACTGGCATCTCAGTAATCCATTGGCATATAATGGGCAAATACAATGTCATCTATCTTTCGATGCCCGGCAGGTCAGTTGCCCACAAAAATAAATGTCTTCAGAGCAAACACATATGGTATGTTTTAGATTAGATAGATAGATAGATAGATAGATAGATAGATAGATAGATAGATAGATAGATAGATAGATAGATAGAGCTAATTTTCACCTGCATTAGTTATCTCTATAGAATTTGTGTTACTTCCTGTGAAAATAAAAGCATGACCTTGTTAAAATTATAACATCAAGCCAAAACTGATCAGTATCCCTCACATTTGTGGGGAGGAGAGGTAAAGTTTCGGAGAAGCAAGTATTTTAAAAATGTAAATCCAAGTGCCAAGGCAACTCCTCTCTTCTTCAGACTTTTTGTGAGCTTCAAACCGACATTCCTCGTTATGCTGTTTGGTCGGTTTGTACTGGGCCTAATTAGCAACACAAAACGCATGACTTAGGACCTGATCCTGAGAGCTGCTGAATGCCTCTTGCAAAGGTGCTAAGCAGCCTCCAGTTCACTGATTTTCAGATGGTTGGTCCCTTCCTGGATTTGGAGATCCAGGGTAGGGGAGTATTATTCAGTGTTACTTTGGCGAGAGGATTAATGCTGTAAACAAACAACTAGCACAGAGGAAAAATTGGCAGATGATTAAGAATTTCAAGCATCCTTGAAGACACACGTAAATATGCTTTATATTAGCTAAGATTAGCTATGTGTGTGTCAGTCCTATGGAGCAGTTTTCACTGTTTGCATTGTTCATATTTCTGTGTAAATGTGTGTCTTACAATTAGTCTGAGGATGTGCTTACAGTTGCTTTTACAAGTTCTCTCTCTTGACAGTTTTACGGATGTTTGCACTAAGTAGCTTTTAGAGGCATACTGGTGAAACTAGGCACCTTGTTTTCCTTTCTAAAGGCCCTTGGTTCTAATACCTACAAAGGCTAATCCATTTGCCTCGACTAATCCAGTCTAAAAGTAGTCCAGTGCACTTGAAAGGATGTCCTGGAAGCAAAACATCTCACCTTGAGAATGGGGAAAAACTTGTTTCAGAGGCTACTTCTCTCTGAAGATGCATCTCCAATTGGCTAATCTATTTAGCAAAATTAATTAGAGGGCCATGGATTGAATTTCATGGCAGACTAAAGCCCAGCTTTCTAAAAGAAAGGAATTCATTGGTGAACCTTTGATGGTCTAAATGAGGAGAAGTGCATTCATATGTTTTAGGTAACTCCCTCATCATTACCAAGATGAAATAAAAAGGCTTTAAGCTTTCTTTCACCAATCACCGCACAAGTTGGCAATTATATGGGATTACCAGTATCCCATAGACCTGAGTTACCCAACAGCTATTTTATTTACCCATGTAATGTATTTTATGGCAATGACAAAAGAACACTTCAGGCTACGGTCCATATGGGTTTTGAGGGAGGTTTCTTATTTTTGTTTGTGTTTGTTTGTATTTCTTATTTTTGTTTGAAAGAATGAAATGAAAGGTTTCAGTCTTGTTCAGTTCTCGTCTAAGCAAGTCTAGTCTGAAATTAACAAGCGCTTAAGGGGAGAACATATCTCAATGCTGGAAGGCAGCAGTGTGCTATGCACTTTTATTTCTAAAAAATGTAAAGCAATATCCCTTTTGGCTTCAGATAAAACAGCAAAAGAAGCATTTTCCATCTTTTAGGGTTTGATTTAATACTCCACTGACTAGCTGGTTTTATGTTTATTGGAGGCATTTTTCTATAGAGCTGAACAAATTGCCAATAATTTGAGGGTTAGTATTCTGGTCTATTTTGGCTCACAGTGAATGAAAAATGTAGGATGAGGCAGTCTATCAACAAAAACTAAATTCCATCTCTTTTCTGCAAAATTGGGTTCCTAAAACCTGTTCAAATCATACCAGTTCTTCCTATATGCCATTTTCCATTATAGCTTTCTTGCCCTAGTCCTAAACGGCTTTGTATTGTTCCTTTGGGCTGTTAATGAATTGCCATGTTGGACTCCAGAAGCAGCTGCATTTCAGTGATGAAAGTCCTGGATCCTGGAGTCACATGATGACACAGCACAGGAAGAGAATCAAAGGGACCCAATTTTGGGTTAGTGAGGGCCCCAGGTTGCTTTAATCTGACCCTGGATGCTATTGTGATGGTTCCCAAGTGTACCTTAGATTTCTGGGGCACTGTAAAGGGGTTTGTTAGGGTCACCCCTCTCTGGGGCGACTGGGAGCCAGGCTGCCTCTCTACTGAGGTCCGCTGAGTCAGGGAACTAGCCGGGTGAGACAGGAAATAGTCAAGGGGTCAGGCCCTCAGGTAGGGGCTGAGCAAATAGTTCCAGAACAAGCCCGGGCCCTGGGGCAGGACAGGGCGGTAAACAAACACTCTAGAGCTCAGGCCCCAGGCAGGGGCGGAGCAAATAGTTCAATATCAGGCCCCAGGCCCTGGGTCAGGGCGGGGCAATACACAGTCTGGACTCAGGCCCTCAGGAAGGGGCTGAGCAAAATAGTTCACTAACAAGCCCAGGCCTTGGGTCGGGGCGGGGCAGCAAACAAACAGGGGCTCAGGCCCTCAGGCAGGGGCTGAGCAATATAGTTCAGGAACAGGCCCAGACTCCCGGTTCTGGCGTCTGGGGCGAGGGGGAGACTGCCACCCGTAAGTGGGGTGGCAGGGGGGATGCAGGCCCGCCCACTCCACTGCGTCCCAGCCCGGGGCCCTAACAGCGGCAGGCAGCCTGCTGCTGTGTCAGTGGGGATCCTGGCCGCAACACACGGACATCGGCTCTGGGTGTGCTGCAGCCAGACTAGGGTCGGCTGCCCCTGGGCTACTTCCTACCTCCCCCTCTAGCATTATCTGCATCTGGTCGGTGTCCTCCATGGAATCAAGCACCATGGACTCCTCAGGGTACTCGGCGAGCGGTAGGCTTGGCAGCTCCTCTGGGTCGCTTCCCTCCGGTAGGCTTAACAGCTTCTCTGGGGTCTGGTCGTCCTCAGGCCTTGACTGGTATGGCCAGTCCTCAGGTCGGTCACAGGCTGCAGAAGTCTCCCCGGCGGGAGCTAGGCCCCCAGCGTCTGGCTTCTCCGGCGGCCAGGCAGCTTCTGAGCACTGGGATGCGGCTTTTATACTTCCGGTCCTGCGCTTTGACCTTTGGGAGGCGGGCGCAGGCTCCAGTGGCTCCGCCCACTTTGGCATCCAGAGAGGCTCGTCCCTCTCTGGGGCGGCTGGGAGCCAGGCCGCCTCAGTACAGGCACCTTACAACCACTGGCCCTTTGCATACTTGTCTGTGCCTGCCAGGCTCAGCTCCCCAGCCACAAGCAACACAAGCACTCTCCTCCAGGCCTAAGTGGGCTCTGCTCTCTCTCTACAGGTTAGCGATAGGCACGATCCAAACCTCAAGCCCTCCGAATGTCCGACTGGAGTGACTAGCCCGTTTCCTTGGTCACTCACAGAATTCACAGATCTACTATTCCCAAAGGAACCATACCAAGTCAGCTTACCAGTTACACCTCAGGATCGCCTCTCCGCTCAGCTTGCAGCACTTGGATATGTTTATGGTGAAAACAAGCCTAAGCTAATTTAACAAAGAATGGAGATTCAAGAAGAAGCAAGTAGAATGAATGGAAACAAAGCGCTACATATAAAATAAAATCATAACATGCTTTCTAGAGCGTAAACTTATCTAACAAGGCAATTTCCTAAATCATAAAGGTTAGCTCACCTGAAGTATCTCTCCCAGCATTAAACAGCCAGACTGGCTGTGATCATCAATTCATAAGACAAGCCAGTTGGCAGCTTGTCCCCTAGGTGAAGGATATCTGGGGGTGCCTCTGCACCCCCAGATATAGTTCCCCTGGAGACTTCACAATCTCTTGATTAGCATGTTACTCAGTCTGTAAATGTGCATCCATGGTGAAGTATACAATACTTATTTTACATATAGATAAACATGTAGATAACTAACCCCAGTTCACAGACCTTAAGAGCATAATTTTCAATATATATACATAGCTCCTTACATATTATCCATATGTACATTTTGGGATTATTATGATGATCAGTGTGACGTAGGCTTTCAGTAGAGACCTTACATGACACCACTTGGTGCCAACTGGCAGAGGGCACAGAAGTGCATGGCATTAAATAGATCTGTAAAACTTCACAAATATATTATTTTAACAAACTATATGTATATATTATATTTATATTTAATCCAGAGTGTGGACCCAGGTCTTTTTTACCGCACAACATCAAAACCGTGAACTGAATACAGAATTATTAATTTCCTCATAGGCTTTTCTATGGTGCTCTCACTACAGTGTCTGAGTACATCACAAACATTAATGAATTGATCTTCACAACACCCCTGTGAGATAAGGTGATATTATTCCTATATAGGGAAATGAGTCACAGAGAGATTACGGCCAAAATTGTCCACTAATTCTGAGTGCCCAATATGAGATGCCTAGAGCCTGATAGACAGAGTGTCCAGCAATATTATAGCACTTCATATGTTCAAAGCACAGCTCCCACTGATGTCAGTTGCAGCTGGGAATGCTCAGCACTTCTGCAAATCAGGATCCAAGTGTTTCAAATTGGGCACCCAGAAAACAAGGAACACACCATTAGTGATTATCTGTCAAATGGTTGATTTAAGTGACTTGTCTAGCATCAGCCAGGAATTCTGTGGCAGAGATAGAGATTATCCAGTTCCCTAGGGCAGCATTCTGCTGCCTTAACCACAAGATCACGCACTCCAATGGTTCCCAAATGTCATTGATTCATGTGCCACCTTCTTAAAAACGGTTGTGAAGTAAATGCCTGGAACATCAAGCTCACATACCACCAGCAGGGTTAGCAGTCCCCATTATGGCCTACAGAATTTCCATAAAAAACAAACTGAAGTACAACCAGGCAAGACAAGCATCTGAAAGTTAGAATTCTTTCCCATGGCAAAACAGACCAGCCGCTAACAGGTTGTAAAAGAAAAGTTCCTTTCACATTTGAGGACAAAGCCTGATCTCGCTAAGCTCCTATTAACTTCACTGCGGGAAGGGCTGGGCCATTACACAACCAGGTTATAAACAGTTGAAAATCAGAGAGATGCTGACAAAAGTTTCCCGTGAAAGAGCAATTGCAGCATCACATGAATTTACAGAATCCAGCTTCTTTTGATTTCAACAACAAATTCATGAAAAATAAACAGGAAAAACGAAGAACTAGCCAAGTCAGATGGGTTGGAGGGTAGGAATCTATTTCTAAGTATGTTGTAGCCATCACATAGGTACACTATGGTGCAAACATTTGTAGGATGTGAGGAATCAAAATCTCTTTAATCAAAAAAGAAACCTGTTAAAACACAGCAAGTGTCCTTTTCAGATAAAACCTCCCGCTATGTATCTACCTCAACCACATGAGCTTTTAATTTGACCATATGCACAGCTTCATGCCCAACCCATCTGAAACTGGAAAATTCCAATTCCAAAATGAAAGCTGTATCAAATTGCCCTTGTTCACAGCATGTCCTCCGCCAGCAAGCGAGGCAAAATTAGGAGTTCAAAGTCAGATGTAGGCTACAAACATCAACACTCCTGAAATGGCTTAATTTTTTTAAAGGTATACAGTCAAACCTGTTTCACTTATAAGTGTGAAAAAGAAAGACCAGCCTCTGGAATTTCTCACCTCTTTCTTCTCAGTGATCTTCTTTGGATGCCAATGGCCACACTTTTGTGCTTGTATTTATCATTCATTCATACACAAGGGTACAGCAACGATTAACAGAACATCTCATGCTCATCATGCCCTCTAGACTCTCTATAAGGCCATCTGTCACTCTAAATAGTTGCCAGTGATCTGTGGTTTATCACAGAGCTGTTTTGGATCATAGCTTTCATATACAGATCTCAAATGTTTGATAGAAGGTACTGAAAATGAGATCTCAATATATGGCTACCAGGCAGACAAATTGCTTCAGTCTAACAATGCCACATGGAAAAGTGTAGCTTGGTACAGTATAAACAACTGTGATCTGCTCCATTTAGCTATGCACAATGCCTGTATTGTATGCCCAAAAACAACAACTGGAAGTATAATTTCTGGATTTTTAAACAAGCCTGTTGCCAAAGCTGAATGGGAAAACACAGGAAGAAAAAGAGAACATGTTTTAATATGTTCAGTGAGAGCACGCCAGCAGGGTTGTGGCTAACAAGCCTTTAGGATTTGGAAATCAGATGGTGTGCCCCTGAAATTCTCATCTTGTGTCATTTTGGAAAGGGTGGAAGGGAGGGATACACATGCAAGCTATATATAGAGACAACTCCCACACCACTGGAGCGTATCTTTAGATTAAATTTTACTTTTCTTTCCCCATTTATATTGTTGTAAGATTTCAGGCAGAGGAAATGGGTACCTCAGGTACAGTAGAAAATTCAATTCACTTATCTAAACCCCCCTCATATTCCTTCTCACACAATTCTCGATGAGGGCCGAGGGTGTATAAAAAGAATTGATGTTCACAATGGTAGGACTCCAGAACAGGAAGGACTGGGAAAAAATGTCTCTTCTACATTTGATATTGGGTGCCCGCAGTACACCGCATGGAACATCACTTAGTGCACAGGGACAGAGTTGTATCCTATCTCCTGTACAACAGGAGGCCACTAAGGGGGTTAATAAGGAGACATATGCTGCGGTGTCTTCAGTTAGCCAATGATATCCAGCTTTCTGGCTGCATCTCCACTTGGGAACTGAGCCATTAATAACTGAATCACCAGTGTAAGTACTCAGGGTGTAATATATTCACACAAGCCATGCTGTTCTCGGTGGCATTTTATATCACAGATACATTTGTACTCTACTGTAACACAATTGTCATTGCACTTCGCTCTGAATACCTACTCCAGAGTTCACCACACAGCTTCTCTGAAGCAGTGGCTTGTGCTAGATATTGAAAGGCCTTTTGGGAGGTGAAAGAAATTATGGGAGAAGAGATCAAATTCCTATAAGACCCAGGGAATCAGTACCATTTCCAACAGCTTTTGTCAAAATGGAGGTCAACATTATTATTCCTCTCCTGGAAGAAAGGTTTCTGCTGGAAGTTTTGAAAAGCAGTCCCAAGGTATCCAAGGCAAGTGCAGCAGGGTGGCAAAGGTGCTTTGGTAACACGTGTAGAGACCCAGAAACCAAGACAAGCAGTTCCAACAGTATGTTCTATGCAGTAGAGCCCAGCACTGGGATTGCCAGCCTCTGGCTCCCCAAGATTTTGCTTGAAGAGTTTTATTTCTTAGAAATCTTAGTAATGTAGGGCTGGAAGGGACCTCAAGTCCATTCCTCTGCATTCGTCAATAGTAATTGTTTGATTGAGGATACATGATAAATGTATAAAATTAAGAATGCTCTACAGAACTTAGATTGGAAGCTTCTGTTCTTGCTGGCTCATAATACAAAAACAAGGGGACAATCAATGAACTTAAAGGTGGCCAATTCAAAAACAAAAGGAAATGCTTTTTTTACACAGCCTATTATTAGACTGTGGAATTCATTGACATAGGAAGTTGTTGAGGCCAAGAACTTAGCAAGAGTCTAAAAGGGACATTTATATCAATGACAAGAATATTATAATAGTTAACATTAACAAAACATTTAGACAGGATATTAAACTTCATGCTTCAGGGCTTAAGCGAATCTCTATTAGAGATCAGGATGAGATGTAATGACTGGGTGGGGGGGAATTATTCGACATCTGCCTCCTACAGAGGTCTTAAAACTTCCTCTGAAGCCACTGTCAAAGACAAGGTACTAGACTAGATGGACCTTAGGTCTTACCCATTATGGCAATGCCTATGCTCCTTTGTTGAATCATGGATGGGGAAGGTGGTCTGTGAGGTGTCTGGTCCCAGACCAATGAGGGGCTTGAAAGTTAGGATCAGGATCATAAGAACATAAGAACGGCCATACTGGGTCAGACCAGTGGTGCACCTAGGTCAGTATCCTGTCGTCTGACAGTAGGCAGTGGATCATTAGAGGGAGCTGGAATTAAACAGAATGGAGGGTGCGGAGTACTGGTGTGCTGTGCTCTTTCATTTATTCCAGGAGGATGCCATTTTTGTTATACTTAAAGAAAATGGAACGCTGTTCAGTAAAGTGGAGCGCTCTGAAACTACAGATGGGAAAGGGTGGAAGTTGTCAAGAAGCTGAAAATTTTTACTCCACAAGAGTCAGAAGATGAGCAGCTCTTTAAAAGTAAATTGTAGGGCAACGCTATTGACTTGGACCCTTTCTACCTTTTTTGATATAGTGACAGTCTACTACAGCCATATGAACTTGTTATCTCATCTACATCCATTGTCTTCCTTCTCTAACTTGCACACATTTCGTGTTACACATTTAATTTATCCAACCTACGCTCAGAAGCCTGAACATATTCCTGTGAGGAAGAAATAAACATGGACCTCTCTGAATTATGGACCCACGTCTGTTACTTCATGCTAGTGACTGGGCTCCATAATATCTTTGTCAAGCTTACTAACTGCAGGCAGGTGAAGGCTGCCAACTGAGTGCCATCTCAAAGGGCATATCAGCCGAGCACATTCATCCAGACCTGGCAGGAGACTATTAGGGGGAAGACTTCAGGGAGATAGTGATCAATCTGTATATGTGGGGTGTTATCTGGTTGTCTGTTGTTAGGATTTTAATCTGTTCTGGAGTTCTATAAACTAATGCTCACATTGCCAGAGTTCATTGTAGAATATAAGTCATGTGGCCCACCATTCGCCTCCCATTAGATATAAATCACGGAACAAGTTCCTGCAGGGAAATGTGAACAAAAGCAGGCTTGACTGTGGTTATCAACAACTGTTTGACCCTGGGAGGGAGTGTCACATCTTCAACACACCTTTTACTTTTGTAAAATCTGGAAAGCAGCACAGGTCTGTCTATCAACAGATCTGTTCCCTGCTGATAGATTAGATATTGAAGGCTTCCACAGAGCAAACATTAACAAAAGCTAAGTTCAAATGACAAAAAGGAAATGGATCCATCTATTATCAGGGTATCTGAAAGTTCAGCCACCGTGTCTTCAAGCCAATGGGAGAGGAAGGGCTAGCATACAGCCTGGGTTGCAAAATTCAGATTAAATGAGGCAGATGAGGCTTGGTTTGTTTTGGGTCCCACAGCATTACACTATTTAGAGAAAGTTCTGTGGTGGATTACTGGGTACTTTTGATAAAGTATCTTTGATTATTTTACTCCTGATTAGAGCTTGGTGGAGAATGGAAATTCTGTTTCATGGAGGATTTTGATATTTGTTTTTGTTACAATTTGAAATGAAACCCCAAAATCTCTAAATTGTCCATGCATGAAAATTCTGAGGAAAAACACCATTTCAAAAAAATCTAAAATGTTTTGTTTCAATTTTGACTTTTTAAACTGTTGTATTATAATATATAATATAACATTTTTTAAAAACTGAAATGAAAGGTTATTTTGAAAGGAAAAACCAAAATGTTTCATTCCAAAAATGGGGACAAATTAGGACATTTTGACATTCTCAGAACATTTTTTTTCTCCAAAAATATATTTTGGCAATATCAACAAAATTTCATTCAGCTTTTTGATTTCAATAGAACTGCATTTTCTGATGGAAAATTGTTCCATCAAAGTTCTTCCATCCAGCTGTACCCCCAGAACAGCTCTACCCCTGAGTCAAACAGGATTATGGCAAGGAAATCTTTGAGGTGAGAGACTATTATGCATAATTGAAAAAACTTATTCAGGACCAAATTCTGATCCACGTACAAAGCTTGAGTAAATATGCTGAATACTCCTCTGCTGAAAATCCGGCCACTTCAAGGTGTTTCAAGTTGGCCACCAAAAAGTAGAGCATCAATAGGCACTTTTCAAAATCTTGGTCTATATAGGTATGTGTGTGACACTGTGCATATACACATACTCTGTTACTATTCCTGGTATTCCTTGAGGAAAATTCTTCAGGTGATCATTTTAGGAATATATATGTTTTAATGCAACGGCATATACATGTATGTTTTTCATATATTTGTACTGGCTTCTGTTTCTTTAATGTTATTTTTAAAAACTGCATTTTGTTTACATTGTGGGAGAGAGTTTTAGAATCCTATGACCAGATTTATCAACAAAACTTTGATGCCAATGAACAGTATAATATTTGCTATGCCAAGAAAATCAGCATATAGTTTGCCGATCTCTAAAAAGTTCTCCATAGGATTATTATGGAATGTTGAATAACTCTCCGTTTATGAGATCATGGCAATTTGTGGATTACCCAGGTTCCCCAAGCAGTGAAGGGTTAAGGAAGTGGCTGTGAAGCTAAAATTGCAGTTTCTTGAGTAGGATTAATTATCTCCACTAAGACAACTTTTATTCTTAGGAAGATGGTAAATAGAAAGATGTCTGTGTGTTACCGAACGTCTGAAACCCACACTGCCCAAAGATTGCCTAAGAATGTTTTTCTGATAACATCTCTCCACAAACTAAAACAACATGATACCTATCAAAATATTGCAAGAGGTAACTGTTTTGGCTAAGCAAAAGCCAGTCCTAACAGATGTGAAACACAACAAGCTGCTGTGATTCAAGCTGTTCCTATAAACAAGATGCAATGGAAAGAGGTTGCCTAATTAACCTTCTGCCCTGAATAGACAGCATTTAATGTACCATCTATTTAAGATAAAATTGCTGTCAAAACTGGAGCTTTTCATTTTATTTTTCATATATGTTCATAGCAAAATAAAGTCCTGTCTGTACTATTGCCCTATGCACTGAAATTGACGATTCTAAGTGTTTTCTGCGACCCATTCTGATATATTATGAACGGACCAGCTCTGTTTAAGAGACATGGGCTGCAGCTGAGGAACATTCAGCATCACTCATGATGTAGGAGTGCAAAAGTGACTTTAAACCAACTCTGTGCTCCCCCTTTCTGGGGCTGTCTGGGTCCGGTCAGATCACAGACATAAATAGAACAGCCTTGGGGAGTTGGGTCTGACCCACGAAAAGGATAGGTTTGAGCAAAGTCTTTTTAAATTAACTAAATTCAAGTTACGAAATGATTAGTGATATTATTATTTATATTATGGTAGCACCTGGAGGCACCTGTTATGCTGGGAAAAGTACAAACTCATAATAAGAGGCAGTGCCTGCCCAGAATAGTTTACAATCTAAATAGAGCAGACAGACAAGGGGAGGGAAAACACAGAAACACTGAGGAGAAATGCGTTGCTGATGGTCACACACTAAGTCAGTGACTGAGCCAAGACTTGAGCCCACAGCTCCTAAATGGTAGGCTAAGACCCTTTTTACCACACTACACTGCCAGTCAACATGGGCTTCCTTGTTTGTGATCTATGTCATCGCTTGAGTGTGCATCCGAAGAGCTCTGCTCTAGAGAATGGCAAGGTTCTGGACCTTCAGGATAGCAGTTCCTTGGGTTCAGGAAAAGGGAAAGAAAAGCTTCTAGGCTGATTATGGAGCACTTGATGAGTTATGTAATTGTTACTCGTTTTTCTCCTCCCTCCCCAGCCGATCCAACATATGTTGTAATAAATATTTCTGTTTCATATATATAATTTGGAGAATAAATATTTATCCTTCTGAAGGTTCAGAACCCAGCAGCACTGGATAATTAAAGTTCTTAATGTATTTACTGGCAGTGTAAGCCTAACCCATTGCTACCACACGTTTATTTCATCCTTGACATGGAGAGACCACCCTCTCCTATTCATCCTCCATTCTGGCCATCATGTGAGAATATCACACCAAACTGTGCTGGACTTGTGGTAGGATTTGTGTTGTGGTGACAGCTATCCTCTGGAAGCAAGTAAAAGGCTTCTCTATAGGTGGTCTTCCAAAAAAAGGTGGATTTTGTGGTAGGTGAAGGTATGTTTAGCATCCTCTGTGCCCAAATGACAGAAATATGTTTAAACTTGGTTTTAAAAATGGCGCAAAAGGACAAACAGCAGATAATACTGATGTGAGAACAAAAGAGAAATAATTACCCACTAGAATGTCTTCTCTCCATCAAGAATTATGATGAGACCAGGTAACAGTTCAGGATCTGCAGAAATGCAAAATATCTGACCATACCCTTAGTTGGTGTAAATCAGTGTAGTTAATGGAACTATGCTGATTTATACAAGCGGAGGGTCTGGGCCATTATTTACTGAGTATTGACCATGCTTGGTGCTATGGTACCAGCATAACAGAAAACTAGGGCCTTGCCCCTAAGGAATTTACAGTCTTAAAGGTTCTTAAATAAGTTTAAAGGTTCTTGTGAAAAAATATTTTTCTGCTTGTAAGGAAGCTTGATATATGTCTCTGAAGTTCTGGTTAACTTAAAACTGAAGCTGGAATTTAATCCAACAATAATAAATTGTCCTGTGAGAACTTCCTATGAGAATTTTAGTTGAATCCAGGTTATACACTCTTGCCTATGTTCTTTCTTGAAAGTGAGCATTGTAAACTATTGGACTTGATTTTCAATCTGCAACACCTGCTAAGTCAATAGGATGTGCTCAGCTCTCTGAAAATCAGGCCTATGGTAAACTAAAAATCATGTTATCCTGTACCAAATATCAAAGTAGCAATAATTATAATAAATTTTATTATTAAAATACTTTTCACTTTTTATCCAGAGATCCCTTTACAATGTGGGTAAATATTATTACCCCCATTTTACAGATGGAAAAACTGAGGCACAAGGCAGTGAAATGACTTGACCTACTATGAAACATTCAATCCATTTATTCATATACAGTAATCGCTGTCCTAAGTAATAGCTCACCATGTAATAGAAGTAGCATCTAACTAAAAGCGAACACAATTGTAATGGAAACCTTTGTGTTATTTTAAAATAGGACCTCTTGTATTTCACTATTCAGTGACTATGGAATTTGCTTCAGAATCCACTGCCTGTTGTAGAATTGTCATCTATTCTGTTCTATATAGGATCTTCTATCATGCTCCATATAGGCAGTAGTATATCTGAGCACCTTCCAATAGTGCACTAAGCACTGTGACTAACATCTGTCACATGTGGTTTTTTCTCTCATCTTCTCCTCAGGGGGGAAGAGTGTGCAAGGAGTGTTTGTTTGGGTAGGGGTTTGAGGGTTTGGAGTGTGTTTGTTGGTTGGGTTGGGATTGGGGTTTATATATATATATGTTGCTATTTGGTTGTAGTTGAGAAGGCAGAATGAAGAAGGTAGCCTTGCACTTGGAGCAGAAGATGGTGAGATGTACGATGGCCCTTAGTGCCTGGGGGCATTCATTCCACAGCCTCAGGCTGGCCCCCAAGAAAGCTCTGTCTCCTGCACAGACCAGCTTTATCTTTAGGGTAGAAAGTTTCATTGTGCCAGAGGAACAGAGCTGTTAACCATGGTCTGCATCTTGGAGCTTTACACAATAGTTTTGATATCCTTGGCCCAGGTCTAGAATCTAAGCTTCAAGTCTGAAAAAAATGGCTTTTTTTTCAACCTTAAGGCTGTGAAGAAAAGCTTGCAAATGTGAAACTAATGTAAAACAATGTAGTGCTGTCTGCCTGAGTCTTCAACCAGATAATCTGAAGCAACAGACTCTGAGAGGGGTCAGCTGCCCACTTCATGTCTGTGAGGTGTTCACTCTGAAATCTACTTGGAAGCAGGGCCAGCTCTAGGTTTTTTGCCGCCCCAAGCTCCGAGAGCGCAACTGCCCAAGCAAAAAAAAAAAAAAAAGAAAGAATGGCCGGACTGCCGCCCCTGGAATTGTGCCGCCCCAAGCACGTGCTTGCTTTGCTGGTGCCTAGAGCCGGAACCTAGCTTTAGAGTTGTTACTTAAGAACTGCCTATTCAAGGTAGCCGGAGTAGAGTGTAAACACAACAAAATCACAGGCCCTCAGCCTATTTCAACAAGCCTACATTAAATGAATGTTAAGGTTGCAAAGCAAGCATTCAAAAGCTAGGAAATGTCAGGATTAAGGTTGTCCATGCCAACCAAGGCATAGGTGGCGATATAGCAGTCAGTAACTCTCAGTCCTTTTTATTATCGGGAATAAACAATATTGCCTTAATTCACTGGGAATATCTCTCGAAGTCAAACTTCACTCAGTAAGAGGGACGGTGTCGGGGAGAGGATCATGAGGGCAACTAACAAGATTTTGCATGTACCCACACTAGTGATGGCCCAGATTCTATACACATTTAAGCACATGTGCAGTAGAGGTGGTTGAAACTTGGAATTTCTGGTCTGTGGAAAATTCCAATATTCCAAAATTTGTTTTCATTCCAGATCAGAACAGAAAGCCAGATTTTCAAAATTTACCATAAAAAAGAACAATTCCGAAATATTTCATATGGGAAAGACATTAAAACAACCTTCGTGAAACATTTCATTTCAATATGGTTGGAACGTCCTTTTTTTACTAATATCGTATCATAGAAAAATCGAAATGATACTGTTGAAACAAAATGTTCTGACCTTATCAAAATGGTTTGCTCATATTGAAATCAAGAGTTTTGACAGTTTCCCATTGAACATTTCAACAAAATCAATATGTTCCCATGAAATGCTTTGATTTAGTTGAATCAGCATTTTCTGTTGCAAATTGTTCTGTTGGGAAATTTTCAATCATCTATAGTATTACCATTGAATTCTATGGAGCTACTCACATGAGTAAAATTTTGCAAGTGTTTAAGTGTTTGCAGGCTTAGGGCCTATGGGAACAATAGTAGAGTTCCAAGGCATTTAATATTTTTTCTAAATATATATAGACAAATTACAATCAGCAATCTCCCCTGGATCTCTGCCTAGTCATGCTATAGGGAGTTTATCTGAGTAAGGAAGGGCTTCAGTATTTGGTCCATTTCTTACGTTTCTTTTCAAGGTATTGGCACAGGAAGGTACCTGAGCTGTTCAGAAGATAATATCCCATTCAAATTTGGCTTGGTTAGCAAGTCTCCTCAGGGCACCCCATTTGCAGGTCATCTGTATCAAACTGCGAAACTGATGTAAAGAACAACTACTTAGCTGCTCTGTGTCGCACTACACTGGGAAGTGCTGAAAAGTGAAAATTTTCATACAAACAGAACTGATGCAAAGGGCCCTTTTTCTCCATGTTTGGTTGTTCAGTAGGACACTCCACTTCTTTTGCTCTGTGCAGATTTATGAAGTTTCCACAAGCAGAAAGCACCTTTCATATGTCAGTCTGGCTATTTACGTTAAACTGGAAGATAAGGGTGCTCATGTGGTTGAAGGAAGGAGAGAGAGAATTTCCTGGAATTTCATAGCATTTTACACAGGATTTTGCTCCTTTTGGCCATAATCCCCACTATTGTTTTGTGAATTTCATAAACATTTTCCCTTTCATCATAGAAGTCTCATATTTTTCCCTCCTAGCCTCTGGGATCAAGGTTGACTCTCCCACCAAAGATTCAGCAAAAGGACAAGCATTAGGATCACACGGAATTAGCCACAATTACTTTTATTCCCATTAGTCTCCTCATATGACTTCTGCTTTCTGATTCACTTGTCCAAGTTTATTAACTAAAATAACCCCATCCTGTATCACAGTAGCCAGCTGATACAAGTAGAGACCATACAGCTCGTAAATAAAACTTGGAAAAGAAGGATCTGCAGTTTGGATTGCACTCCATAAGGAGTAAAACATTCAACAATCAATAACCAAAAAAAAAAAAAGAAGAAGCTTCCCATGTGATCTCCTTATCCCTTCCACAATTAAAATCCATCCTTAAGTTAGACAACCATGCTGCTTAACATGACATCATTTAGCACTTCACTACACTACAGCTATTTGCAGCTGTTAGACTGAAATGCCCTTTCATCTGTGCAATTTCATTCAATTGCCTAGTGCTGTAGAGACCCAGGCAAATCTCTATAAATACCTGAGCCTTTTAATGTCACTTGATGCAAATACCAGCCGCTTTGAACAAGCTGACCTTTCTTGAGGGTTCTGACCAATCTGCATTAAAAGATGGTTGATATCTTTTAGCATTTTCCATGGTTAAGATATATATATATATATATATAATATATATAAAAATTGCTAACTGTACGTGTGTACTCTGAGTGCTTTGTGGCCTGTTTAATCTGGCTGTGACACTTTGTTCTGCGGTTTAAAAAAAGGAAAGTAACATCCCAGCTAATGATTTTTGATGAAACCCATTATTCTCGCAGCTATTTTTAAACACTATGGAAAGCAAATCAACCCAACACACCTATAAAACTAATATTTTAATAAACTAACAGAGACAGTGGTTTAAAACCTCAATATTTTCTTTCTGAACTCCTGTTTTTAAATGAAACCCTGTGAGGTTACCTTGAAATTCCTCTGAGTGAAGAAAGCAAAGTCTAGCGCACAAACTGCTTTTGGTGTCTCCTGAAATTCATCTTCAGCTCGAAAAAAAAGAAGGGGGCGTGGAATAGCTTCAGTTGCAATCAGTTAGCAAAAGTTGTTATTGCATGAGGAATTAAATGGTTCTGAGAACTTCTTCCCTTTCCTCACACCTGTCATCCGATATATTATGGGGGTTGTTTTTTAGGTGCCTCACTAATATCTGATGAAAAGAGTCAGTTCAGACCTGACCTGGACAAAAGGAAGTCCATTTATTCCGTACGTGCAAACTAGAATGTGGGACAAATTGTATCTAGGGGGGACCAAATTGAGGCCAGCTGGTATCCACAGCTCATCACTTATCAAACACAACTAGTGAACAGTGAGGTATTAAACAAAAAACAACAACAAAAACCTCACCAACAACCACAACCCTGGAAATAATCCAGATTATAGATTGCTCTAGAGAGAGACCACTCTTTCCCTCCAGAAATGGCAACAGAGCTCTAGAACATTTCGTATCCTCCAATCCAATTGTGTCATTGTTGGAGGCCTCACTGCCAGGTGTACTACTTATGGAAATCACAACCTAGAAGATGGCAGTTCCCACTATTTGACCATTCAGGACAAGGTAGCAGACTACTGAAATCAATGGGCCTATTGATAGAGTGAGGTACTATTTAACATGAGCAAACATGGCAGACTCTAGTGCACAGTAAGCAAGCTTTGCCATGCTTCTTAAACCACACTCCCTCATGAGAGTAGCACCTTTCAAGTATAAATGTTTTTTTGTTTCAATATGACTACCAATTTTAGTAACAAAATGCCTGGCTATATGCAAGGTGCACAAGTGCACTTTGGGTTGATATTCACCAGTAATTATCTTTCAGCTCTGGGTTCACGCTCTCCTGTCTTGCTCCTTTTCATTCGCTGACTCACTGTTTCCTTCAGGAATATTGCATGTTACAGGAGTGCTCACATCTGTATACATGTAAAGAGTTACTATAGAAGGCGCCAGTAGATGGTGCTCAAAACAGGCAGCATAATTCCTTTGTTTTGAAGGACCAACAAAACTTCTTGGGCACTCCAAATGGCTTCTTCTAGCAACTCTTTACAACCACTCTTAACACTACATACAGGGAAGCGGTTCTGTGAAATAGTTATCTGAATGGGGAGGAGCAAGATAGCATTACAGGCAGCAAAAGAATACTTACCTACTGGCAGTTTAGTGGATTGCTGAAGGAAACTAAACCATCATGGGAGAGATGCCTTTTTTGTTTCCAGATATGGTGGATATTTGGGTCTGGGGGAAAGAGGGAGGTCTGCAAAAGCCCCTCAGGGGTTTAGAAGCACGGATCCCATAAACACAATGTGCTTGTCTTCGCTGCAAAGTTAACTTATATTATCACTCGAGTGTCGTCCCTAACTCAAGCCCCTTCCACACACAACAACCCTTAATCGAAGTGTGGTGATGCTTTTAACTTTATTTGACTGGCCTGAGTAGAGGAATAGGCTAAAATTCAAGTGAGTACAACTCCATTAGCTGCTAACACAACCATTCTGTACTGTGGATCCAGGCTAGCACCATCTAAGTACTCCACGTTCTCCGAAGCCTTCCCACAATTCCCCCTGTGTGCCCAAAATGGACAGACAACTTTCCCCACAATTCACTGGGAAAGAATCCATTGAGTGGTTCAGCTTACTGCAGCACCAAGAACCATGGGATGGGCCACCAGAAGTCTTAGTGCCAACATGAGTGAGTGCAGCACCAGTGTTATTTTACAGTCCGACTGCTCTTGCTTGAGCTAGGCTAACTCACAGTTCTCCCTGGTGCATGAACAAACGACAGTGTTCCTCCGTTTGCCCCTTAGCAGCGAATAGATGAAGTTTCCAGATAAATTCCACAGGACTGTACTGTTGCAACAGCCAAATGCAGAAGTGGTAGCAATGCTCACAGAATGACCTCCAAGACCAGCACCAGCGGCACTCACTCAATTACATACAGCATGGAGAAGAAGGGAGAGTCACCGAATGTCAATTAAAATGCTTCAGTGATTTAAGCAGGCAACTTGCATGCCCTGCTTTGTAACATTACACCACTCAGTCTCTGGTTAACTGCACTGCTCTTATAGCAACCACGACTAGATGGATTTATGCAACAACATTGACCTTAAAGGGGGATCATTAGGCCATCTTCCTTGCCTGAAATTAGTGACTGCATCTGCAACAAGGAGGGGGGAGAAGGAGGAGTTTATTGGCCACCCAGAATGAAGGAAGGATCCACAAGTTACTTTCTCAGACTCAACTATCTCTGGCACATGTCTTAGGACAAGAGTAAGAGGAAACAGAAGAAAGAAGGAAAGAGTTAAAGAAGCATTACCAGATACAATACCTGCAGTGAACAACAGCTTTCTGAACATCAGAGCAGCCACAGTGCATGAGCCAGGGGATCCTCTGATTCCCTGACTGACTGAGTAGTGCTCTTTAGCTTGGCACAAGTCCTTTTGCAAGCAATGTGTCTCTCCTGTCACTGGATGGGAAGACAATGGCTCTCTTTATTTTTGTTGAGCTGCATGTTGTCAGAATGTTCTGATGGCCATAGCTCTGATTCAAGCAGACACCCCCAGCAGCCAGACGCAGAACCAGCGTTCTCTACACCAAAATGGAATGAAATGCTACAAGGTTACATAATGCCAGCTAACAATAAGCCAATGGACATTTCAGCAGCTGCTCCTGTTAACTCATGGGAAAGGATGACTTTTGTCACTTTACTCATTTCAGACACGCTACAAAGTGAAGCTGAAAGCTTTTAATGATCCCTTGACGCTGAGCCTAGAGATAGACAGATAGGGAGCGTGACAAACTTTCAAAATATGATCCAACTGAGTAACTCATCAAACGTGTATCTTAACTCTACCCACTGTAGCTGAATGGAATCAGACACACCATTTCAGTCCAGACCACACACAGCAAGATAATGCTCATGACTAATTCTGATGACTGCTTTCATATAAAATAATGCACCAAGATTAGCAGATGCCGTATAGTATCATCCCTTTAATTAACTTCTCATTAAGGCTCCAATTGGAAGTAGATGATTAATAAAGTGTCAGCTTTCTACTGGTGAGATTAAGTGTACATCCTTTCCTAACTGCTAACAGAGAGAAACCGCAAACAACCTGGGGAATAGTCTATCTAATGCCATCCAAAATAATGCTGGTGTTACCGCTGTTAACTAATAGGAAGCAAAGAAAGAAACAACAGGTGTAGATAAGGAGTGGGAAGAGTACAATATTATGGTAAGCACACATTGTGAATTGCTATGGGAACCAAACAGTTTTGTTCCAGACCCATTTGCCACCTACATAAAAAGGGAATAAGAAAAAGATAACTGTACAGCTGATTTCTGTTCCTCTGATGTCTGGCAATGTTTAAATGAACTCATGAAGAAAGTGTTGAGTAGTGAAAGACAAATGACCTTTTCCATCTGGGAAAGGTCTTAAAATCTTAAAGCTACACCATCTGCCTTTAACAGAACAGAAAGAGGGGAAAAGTGCATGTAAGGGAGGGGGAAGGCCAAGGATTCACAAACTGAATTAAAAGAAGACGATGGTAGGTTACTAAAGAGCTAGTGACCTTGAAAAAATCAATCCCAGGCATTAATAGATGGCTTTCTGGAGAAATCTGCTAACTAATAAGTCCGCTGCTGTCTCGTCGCTGTAGCACGCGAAGAGGAGAGATTTTCTACCAGTCCAAGGGCAGAAATTTAAGCCTGACTCTGAACAAGACAACTTTAATAAAAATTGACTGTAACCTTTATGTTCTCCGCAGAGCATTCTGTTACAAGAAGTAGTCTGTGTCTGACTCACAGAGCAGCATAAAATTCAGTTGTTTTGCTTCCTGGAGGTACCCACAAATATTTTATTTGGTTTCACTCAGTGTCAATTTGTATCTTTCTCTGCCTACCCCAACTTTCACTGTAGGATCTCAAAATGAAGCCCAGTAGGAAAAGGCCTATAATGCCTTCCATCTGAGAGTTTCAAACCTTTTACAAACCATTTAACTAACCAAGTTAGGCTTACATCCCTCCAATGAGGCAGCTAAGTCATGTTATGCCCATTTTATTGATGGAGAAACTGACACAAAGAGAGATGAAGTGACTTGTCCCAGGTCACATAGGAAGCCTCCACAGCAGACCCAGGAATAGAATTGGCATAGTTCATTTCCCAGTCCTGGCTTCAACCCTCTAATGAGTTTCACCTGGTTTCACATTGGAACCATGCAAACCCACAAAGTTCATATGTTTTCAATGCAAAACTGTAAATTAGCTCAGGTTGACTCAAAAGAGGGCCCAGCTGCACTTGAAAGGTTTTAAACCTTAGAGAACCTGTCTGTGATCTTGGGCTGAGTTTCAAGTTTTTAAGGAAAAATGAAACCCAGACAATTTTCTCACGACTTCAATTTTGAAACAAGGTTCTAGCAATAAGTGGAAATGACCTAGGGGCAAGGTTTGAATCTGTTTCAGCTTGAAGATTCTGAGCCCTAACCTACTGGAATTAGGGCTCAGAAATCTTGTGAGCAGTTCTCATGAGTTTTTGGGCCCAAAGGATGGAAGTCTTCTGAAGTCAGCTGACCTTACAAGAGTTACACTGTCTTGACTGGCAGAGATCTTTGCTCACAACATGGAGGCTAGGTACCTGGAATACTTGATTCCTTCCACTTATGGACCCAGGCTGTAAACAAAATAGTGGTAGGGAGTGGCTCAGAACTGGGAATTCAAAACCACACTATCCTGTAATTCAAAGAGGTAACTATTCCAAAGTTCTGGCTCTCTCCTCTAATAATGCTACCTGTCTTAGATCCCAACTCGAGTACATTAACCTCTTTTACACCTCTGTTATAACAACGCCTCTGTATAACAGTCACAATGGTAGGCTTCTTGTGATTATAATAATTTAAGGTGGGATTTTAGTGAGTATACAAATACAAGTAAACTAGTGATACTTGAGTATAGAGCCCACAAAAAAGCAAGAATTATCCTGTAATTTATGGATTATGGAATGTTTCCAGAGTGACTATGGGAAAGAAATAGTTATGAAGAGTTTCATTCAGATTATTATGGGAAAACAAGACACCTGCGTTTAAATTAAAAGTCCTCCATATGTGTAAAAAGTCCATGGTCTAGATCAGTGTTTTTCAACCTTTTTTTGGGCAAAGGCACACTTGTTTCATGAAAAAAATCACGAGGCACACCACCGTTAGAAAATGTTAAAAAATTTAACTCTGTGCCTATATTGACTATATATAAAGTAATTCTCTTGAATAGGAATCAAATAAACACAAAGAAAGTATTTTATAATTACTTTATTATGAAATAGTAAGTAAACAGAAATATGAAAAATTATAAAATACTTTATTCAGTGCGCAACCTGGGCCTGTTTGGCTGAACACAAAGCTGATATTCTGAGCTATTTATAGTCCTTAACATCAGTGGTGGGATTCAAAAATTTTAGTAACCAGTTCCGACATTCAAGCATGGTTTAATATTTTTTTCCCACGGCACACCAGGCAACATCTCGCGGCACACTAGTGTGCCGCGGAACAGTGGTTGAAAAACACTGGTCTAGATTGTCAGCTGGTGTAAATTGGCATAGCTCTGCTGCAGTCAATAGAGCAGTGCCAGCTTACAGCAGCTGCGGGTCTGACCCCAATAATTCCATAGCTTCTGTAAAAAAAAGTAGTACAAGAAATATAACAGAGCAGGATGAGGGAGTCAAGGTGGCTATGAGGAACTAGTGGAATCTTGCAAGAAAACAGACCCAGAAATGAGAATAACTATTCTGTAACTACACGGAGGCAAAGTTAAGGAGAAAACAGAACTACTTATGAACAAACCCAGTGTCATTCTACAGCAGGATAAAGAGATGATAGAGGAATGGGACACTCATTTGGTGGGCATCTTTACAAAATATACTGCCCTTCAGCCCAACAGATCCCAAAGTGCACAATAAATTAATGTACAAAGTATGTATAAAGATCACTTCATCCACCACTGAAATGTAGCTACCCAGGGCTCGGCATGAAAAGCAATATCTATTCAATAGCACTCAACAATACTGCTCAAAAGTTTAGGACAGGAAGTGAAAAACAACATGGCCATTGAAACTGCAGGAGGGATTTCTGGTAGGCAGAATGTAATTACTCAAGTCGGAATTTGGCCAGGACACAGGGGTTTAATCACCCTGACTCTTGTGAAAATTGCCAGAGGATTTTTAATGACCACAAGTGGTCAGGACCTCGGTTTTATGTTTAATCCAAACGATGAATCATAATGTGATAGAGGAAATATCTGAGGATAGTCTGATCATAAACAGAGAGGACATGCAAGACATCTTCCAGATCATGGGGGGAAATGGTACAGCATGCTCTAGACAGAACAAACATGAATAAGTCACCATGACGGGATGGGGGTCATTCTAGGCTACTATGTGAGTTACACAAGGAATTGGCATTGCCCAGGGCATGTTTTCATGAATTTTCGCTTAACACTTTAATGTCACCAGGAAAAAGGGAAGAAGACAGACAATGACAAGCTGTGTCCACTATTCAGAAAAAGAAATGAGGGAAGCAATAGGCATCTAGACATTTTTAATTCTGATTTCATTTCCAGGGACAATTTTAGACTCATGTATATAAGATAAACCAGTGGGGTTTTGTTAGAGAATGTTAAGTCTTTCCCCAGATGAGGTTTACAAAAAACAGATATATGTGACTAAGTTCTTTGGCTTCAAGGCAGTGGGTGTATTTCACCGGGATTTCAACAAGACTTTTATCAGCTCTAAGAAACTTGTCAGAAAAATCCAGCATTTGGGAAGCCATGCTACAGGAGCAATTGAGAGAGCAAGTCCTCTTGTGAAGAGGCACTACAACAGCAGGCCTCTGAGGTGTAAGCATCGGTGTAAAACCTGTTAAGAGAGATGGGTTGATAGGCAGAACATCTTAAAATGCATGGCATAGATATTTCTGATGACATCAAAATTAGATGAATAGTTGGTAACCAATCACACAGTATGAATAGCAAATTGTGAGTAACAAATGCTATAGCAATAGGGATAGTGAATAGTTTTGGGGACACCCATAGGCAAAAATATGTCTATTCTATTCTATTCTGCTCGTCACCATAGTATCTGAATGCCTTCTAGTAGTGCTTTAAAGAATGTGACTACACATTCTATCATGTGTAGTTTGTTCTCTCATCCTTTCTCCAGAGGGAGAAACATATGCAGTGAAGTGTCTTGGATAGATAGATAGATAGATAGATAGATAGATAGATAGATAGATAGATAGATAGATAGATAGATAGATAGATACCTTTTGCTATGTCTGAATAAACCATTTATCCAAACATTGAATGTATTAAAACTAAGGTCTGTTTATGGTTAATTTGTGAACAGAAGTAGGGGCTTATTTCACCCCATACAGCATTAATCCAGCTCCAATTCTAACTAAAGCCTGGTCTACATTGGGGGGGGATCGATCTAAGTTATGCAACTTCAGCTACATGAATAACGTAGATGAAGTCGATGTGCTTAGATCGACTTACCGTGGTGTCTTCACTGTGGTGAGTCGACTGCTGCCGCTCCCCCGTCGACTCTGCCTGTGACTCTCATGGCGGTGGAGTACAGGAGTCGACGGGAGATCGCTCGGGGGTTGATTTATCGCATCTAGACTAGACTCGATAAATCGATCCCCGCTGGATCAATCGCTGCCCGCCGATCCAGTGGGTAGTGTAGACATACTCCAAAAGGCAGATCCCAAGGCTATCTCTTATTATTGAAAATAAGACATTTTGCATTCTGTCCTAACCAACAATCCCCAACTCTCAGTCTGCAAACTATTTACAGGCTTTGTCCCTTTCTTTGCAAATCTCAGATATTCTCGGCAGCAACAGGTCCTTTGTAAGTATATATCAATAGTGGAAAGGAATGAAGCCTGTTAATCCAAATTGTTACTAACCATTTGTGATTCAGAATGCAGGCTAAGGTTTGCAGTAATGTATTTGACCCTTAAAAGCTTACCAACCAATTAGCTTCCTAAAGGATATGGAGATTAACTGAACTCTATTAGTATGCATTCATACATTCAACTGTCATGTTTAACAAGTAGGAGGACCACCTACAGCTGCCCAGCAAGCCCTCTGTATATTTAACTCTGAGGCCTGGTATGTAGACACTTGAAAAAAGCAGAGCCTGGAATGACTTTCTCAGACAAAACAATGTCATTAACAAAACTGGCGGATTCCAATCAGCTTCACAAAATATCTGCTACTCTTCTTAAATTCCCCAGCATGGCTCAGTGAAGAAAAGAAACAACAGCTCTTATGTATAAAGTAGACGCTGTGTTTTCACTCAGTTCCCAGTAAGGATGGAAATGCAGGTGCCTCTGCTAGCATGATGCTGATCCTTGATATCTTCACTGAAACAATGTCGCTAAAAGACCATGCTTCAATAGGATGATATTTAGGCATTTGTCTTTCAGTCTGACTCCTTATAGCTTTTATGTGCCATAATAATTACTACTTTTTCGTTGACCAGTTCAGGAGGTCATCAGTCTATGACACTTTACTCATGTCCATTATTCACACACTTTAACGGAACAGATTTGGAGTTCCTTTCTTTGTACCATGAAACGAGCTAACAAGGGTTTAGGGCACAAAGCAAAATCTGTTCAGGTAAACACTGTAATAGCTTATCACAGGCTCCTTCTTTTCCTTCAGTGGCATCTGATGAGCTGAACAAATTTTCATTTAAAAATTGGTATTAGCATCGTAACCAAATTCTGACAACAGTTCAGTAATTAACACACCTTTACATGAGAAACAGCTGTCCATTGCTAAGTGAGCTACTAGTACATGGTATTTATTGTTTTTTTCTCCAAATTGGTAAAACACTTAACTATATGCTTAAGTCACACATATACTGAAAGTTTAGTACGTACATAAGGATGGACTTAAGCATGTGCTTAAAATTAAGACCATGCTTAAGTGTTTTGCTGACTCATTTGATACCTGTCATATTGACAATAGTATAATATGGAATCATTTATTACTTTCAGTCTGTTTCCCATTATCTTACATAGTATTTCTCAAAAGTACTATACAAAGATAAGACAGCTAGCTTTCTTTTCACTCCCAGGCCAAGTAGAAATAAGCCTGGTGCAGCCTAACCACATTTAAAGAATGGATCATTATAGAAAGAGGAAAAGAGACACAAAAACAAAAGAGAGATTGGAAGGAGGAGAAGTGTAATTACTACTTTTTAAAAGTCTCATATCAGTGAAAAGGTTCAGGATTCTAACACTTGGCAACTCAACAGAAAATCTATAAAAGTTGGTTACACTGAACTGAAATTTGATTTAATAATTTCTAATCAGTTAAACCTAAAATAAAGTCAGGCATGTCGTTACTCCCTTTGTTAATTCATGAATTAAAGGGAGGAGCTGACACAGTCTCATGCTAAGCATGCCAATAGGGAAGATTTGTATTTTTTTTTATTCAGATCAGTTAAGCTATTGTATTATCAAAATATCATCTGCTCTGTCTCTACTGAGCTGCTGTACATTTACACATAATGGCATTTCAGTCTCATGTAGAGGAGTAAGTTCAAGGTCTTTGTCTTAGGACTATGTCATAATCGATCAGGATCAAATGATGACTGGCTTTAAAAGCATCTCCAGAGAGCTGTGACAGTTCTCACCCATCATGCAGCAAAAACAAATAACTAAAGTCACCCACCTGCTCCAGGGTCACTTTGTCAAATATGATACTTTCTGGGTGTGATACTTACCTGTCATACTGATTTTTAGATGTTGACACAGTGGTTCGAATGAACATCTGCTACTGCTATTCCCCTGCAAACTCATTTAGGCTCTCCTACAGCAAAGATGAAAACATATTACTTTGCCTCCATGCTGCTCTCCACATGAAAAAAACTCTGATTCTGTTCTCCTGGGCTACTTAAGAGCTGTGACAAGATGGTACCATATAAATCTCTCTTTCAAACATCTCTTTAATTCCCCTCACCCAATTCTCACTGCTGGTGGCAGTGTGGGGAAAGTGAATCTTCTGTGTGGGTGTACCAGAATGTGTAGGCCCAATTTTTCTAGCCATTTATGCAGATATATCAGAACCCAAAATCAGCAAAAAAATTGCATGTTTGCTGCACGGACGACCCATGCTGTGGAAAATCCAAACTGAAGCCTACTGCAAACAGGGGAGTGGAGCCAGGGCCAGCTCTAGGTTTTTTGCCGCCCAAGCAAAAAAATGTTTGGCTACCCCCCCACCCCAGCCCTGGGCTCCCCCTGCACCCCCCTGCCGCCCCAGAGCTGGGCTTTCCCCCCCACCCGCAGCCCCTGCTGCCCCAACCCTGGGCTCTCCCACCCCACCTGTACCCCCTGCCGCCCCAACTCTGGGCTCTCCCACCCCACCCCACCCGCACTCCCTGCTGCCCCAGCCCTGGGCTTCCCCCCACTAGTGGTGACTCTGCCCGCTCCCCCCTCGCCTCCAGCTGGTCTGGTGCTGGCAGGGTCAGGGTAAGCAGCAGGGCTCCCGGGCCGCATCTCAGCTCAGGGTCCCTCCAGCCGGGGCTCCCGCCTCCAGGACCGGCCGGGACCCGGGAGGGCAGAGCTGGGGGACTGCCCCAGCAGGGGGCTGAGGAGCCGGGGCAGGGCAGCCCCAGAGGGAGCGGAGCCCCGGAGAGCGGGACGTGGGCCCCACACGGCAGCATCCCAGGGAACCAGTCCCCACTATGGCCCCGCTGCTGCTGCTGCTGCTCCTGGCCGCCCTGCCGCAGTCCCTGGGTGGCTCGGGCCGCTTCGCCCAGCCCTGGCTGCGGTGCTGGGGGGCGGCCACCCTGCGGCACCTGCAGGTGGCTCCGTGCGCCCCGTAGGGCGGCCCCCAGCCCGAGTGTCCCGCACTCAGAGCCTGCCCGGCCATAAGGTGCGGGCGCTGCTCCCCGACGCGAACTGCAGCGGCCCCAGGGCCACCCCCGTGCAGGACGCGCTGCTGCTGCCAGGGCCGGCTCTAGGTTTGCCGCCCCAAGCCAAAAAAAAAAAAAAGGGCTGGCTGGAATGCCGCCCCTGAAAATGTGCCACCCCAAGCACATGCTTGGTTTGCTGGTGCCTGGAGCCGGCCCTGAGTGGAGCTCTAAGGTCGCTCTCACCATTGGACTGAAATTAGCATGTTGGGCAGTGCTAGCAAGTCTGCACACAGGATCCAGTGGACCAAAATGATGCACATAGAGAGAAGAAAAGGGTTGCAGTCTGCGATTACAGGTTGGGGCTGAGGATTCTATTACTTTGCCCAATTCCTTTCACTAGGGCTTTGCTGTCTGGTCCAGCATTTGGTGCACAGCTTTTAAGCACTTTGAGGTTGTTTCGGGCAGAAGGCACTTACTGATTGTACAACTGGAACAAACCATCTGGATGAAATGAAAAACTGTGTCCTAGATTAAATTCCCAGCTGCATATAACACTAGTGTTGAAGAGACTTAATTATTAGCATGCTTACTTCTGGAGTAAAAGGGTCTTGAGTTTGGTTTATCGCTGGGATTTAGGCTCATTGATAGTGAAGTGCACTACTTAGAGGGAGGGCCAGAACCAAATCACCACATCCAAACAGCCCAGAAAATGTGGAAAATTTGGATCTGGATCCAAACTTGATGTCTCAGGCATAAAGTAAAACCAAAGTAAAATAAAACCAAACTCTCTTCTGCCCAGTTGTGGCAGCTTTCCAAGATGGAATTAGAGATCTTATGACACTTTACACAATAAGAAAGGATTGCCCCTGTGCTGATGCATTCTTGGAATAACCTCCTTCTTATTGTGCACCTGAGACCTGATCAAAGCCCATGGAAGTCAATGACCATCCTCTCAATTCAAATCCCTCCTTGAAACACATTTCCCCCAAAAGCCTTTCAAAAATAATCCCCCCTGTCCCAAATGAATGAGATTGGATTTGGTCTTCTGTGTCTAATCTGTATTGTAACTACCCTTTGGGACAAAGTCTATGTTTTCTCTACATATTGGTGGGAGCTGTGCACACTGGCACTGCATAAATAACAATAGTAATTATTATTATTATTATTATTTATTATTAGGTGTTTCTAGTCAATATATTTTCTTTCTCAGTAAAACAGCTTCAAGCGTCCACAGCTGTGTACAATTATTTTTGAACGTATAAAGGCTGCTGCACGTTCACTAATCAATGCACCATTATCTAAAGGATCACTTCCTAAATTGCTTTGGAAGTGATCTCATGAACATAAAAGCTGCAAGCTCTAGTCTCTCCTGAATTCTGTACTCACGTCTAACACATCTGAGTAGACAGTGAAGCAAACATGGAGCAAATAATTACGTCTTAATTTCCATTATTAACCATTACAAGGTCGAAAATCTGATTCCAGTTCCCGTTTCCGTCTCAAGCTTGTTTCACATCCACCTCTCCTGACTCCATTAGAGTCTTGATACAATGCAGAGTGATAGGCAGCAGCCCTTTACCCTCATGGGAGATTAATTATGTTTTTCCAAAGGTCCCTTCACCCCCCGGGTCTCTTAGTTGGTAAAGTAACATGTCAGTGACTGACAGGAAGGTGTGAGACGTGACATGACATGACTTTAAGAAAGCAGAACATTTGGGCCAGGGGAGATAGCATTGGTTTCGCTTTTTGCAGGGACACATTTTTTTGTTTCTTTCCCTAAAAACAGCTTCTGTTTTTTAATCTGTTTTTAAATCTGGATGCATTTCAGTGTTTCGTTGTTTAATGTCTATAGGAAATCAAAAGGGTTGTACCTGCATTGGACTGTGTAACAAAGCCTCCCCGAACATCCAGGAAGCATGAAATGATGTTGATTTCTCCCTGTGTTAATTAATCCCCTTCATCAACCATGTATACCAACGCAGCCACAGCATTTTAGATTTCACAGGTACTGCAGAAATTGTCTGCCTGAAATTTGTTCACCCCTCAGCCCTCTTGGTGTCAATCACCTCTGTCTTCAAACAGAATGTGAGAAGAAGTACTGGTGGATGGACAGAATGTTATTTCCAACATTAGAAGGATGCCACCTAAGTAATTCCATTCATCTTTTTTAAAATGTTCTCCCTCGCTTTGCTTAATCTTAGAACTGAAATGTGTTTCCACTGCTCAAATTGTATTTCCTCTATCAAATACATGCATGCAGCAGATTCACTGCCACGGACACAGGGTAGGATGCAAATTGTTCCCTGCATCCATCAGGACAGCTGCACTGGCCAAAGGAATTCACCCTGGGAGAGGGTAGGGGATGGTCTAAATGCTACCCTCTGTTGGGGATTCTGCCTCTGGAGGATAGCTTTATATTAGCATCAGAGCTCCACCAGCAAAGGCTGTTAGGGGGATGCCCTGGACTGGCACACCTTCCTGCCTTCCTGGCCTTGCCCTTCACCATGCCAGCCTGCCTACTTTGTTAGCTGCCCTGACCAGCTCCAAGTGCCCCAGAGGAATGATGGTTGCAAACTGCTTGTATGACTACAGCCCCACTCTTCTGGGCCTGCTGCCAGTGGAGACTTTAAGCCAGGGTTCTGTCACTACAGAGGCTGAATCCGCTCAAGCAAGGGCTTGTTGCTGAAAGGCTGCCCATGATGATAATTATTTGATGCTGGCATCTGGTTTAGAGAATTGTTGAAAGAAGGAAGTATTAAAGCATTTGGTTTTGGGGGCAAATACATCACAAATACAGAGACTTGGCAAACAATAGCTAAGTAAATGGGGCTGGTGGGGCTCTACGTGCAAGGAGGCTACATGTCTCTTTGGGATTTACCATGATGATGGTGTCAAATTTTGTCATTCCCAACCTGGCCAATATTGCTCTATGACATTCTCCATAGAACTGAAATCTGTCCAAAGAATAAAAATTGTTAACTTGGTTGTCTTCACAAAGTTTTTCCTATTTCCGTTTTCTCTGTCCAGAAATAGAACATGCAATTTATTTTTATGGGGAACATGATTTTATGGCTTTTCTCCTATGACAGAATAATCTGAGCATAATTACATTCTGTTGACAAAAAATGATAAAAGTGCATTGTGTCAACACTCCAAAGTAACGGGTTTGTTCTACACTTTAGCCTCCGATAACAGAAATAAGAAAACCCTAACCTCTTTTAAAGCTATGTAAACCCCAGCTCCACGCTTAGTCACTGTATCTTCACATTCCCCCTCTTGCCATAAAAAATGTCTAGCTGTGTTTTAAACTCAAGTGTGCAATTGGCTTTGATGGACTTCCATTGGCAATTTAAACGCTTTGATGGAGTAACTTGATCTCAGCTCACTTTTTATTTTTAGCTTTCTTACTTCTATATTATTCCCAAGGCTTTTGAAAACCTCATCTTTGCTGAATATAGTACGAACCCCATTTAAACTGAAACGTCCCTTTATGGCATCTGAACAGTGGTGAAAAGAGCAGGAGTACTTGTGGCACCTTAGAGACTAACAAATTTATTTGAGCATAAGCTTTCAGCATCCAATGAAGTGGGCTGTAGCCCACGAAAGCTTATGCTCAAATAAATTTGTTAGTCTCTAAGGTGCCACAAGTACTCCTGTTCTTTTTGTGGATACAGACTAACACGGCTGCTACTCTGAAACCTGAACAGTGGTGGTGTCCTAGAATCTAGCAAAACATTTTGCAAAAATTGTGGAAATCACATTAATTAATTAATCTTACCACTAAAAGGCTGCCTTTTAGAAAACTGTTTCCCCAAATTCACTTATTTTTTGCTTGTGGAAATGGCTGTTTGACATCAGCTATGGACACTCTGCAATAACATACAAAAGAAAATCTGGTTTGACTGGTGACAAGGGAGAATGTTCCTACTGAAGTGTTGCACTTCTGAGATGGGAACCCATTTTGCGTAGTGTCTACTGCAAGTCTGGATCACATGCAATTTAAGCACAAATGTATGCATGACACCTGAAAAACATCTGCACATCCTAATCCTCATCTTGCTTGTGCTAAACATTCCTCATGTCCACTGAATTAGTTTAAGTTGAAGGCTAGTGAGTAGTTCACCAAATTGGGCCCTAAGAAAGAGGTTGATAATAATGCCAAAATTAAAGCACGTGACTCTTAGCACCTAGAACCATGGATAGGTGAATAGCCACCACATTCCAGTGAGGAATGAGTCAAGAATCCTATTGCATGATAACATATAAGCTTGTGGACCTAACATCTATTTGAAAAGCTCAAGAACCTTGGCCCCACCAAGCAGACTTAAGATTGGTTTAAGAGGCCAGTTGAAGATGTACAGTAGTACACCTCAACCCACCAGCAACCCCAAGTGTAGGAGGTATGTCAGGAGTATGACCAAGGGAAAGAAGGCATCGCTGGAGCACTGTTGTGTTCTAGAAATCCCCAACTTCTGCAAAGGCCCCTTAGGGTCCATTGTAGCCAGACACAAACTAGAGCAGCCTTAGGGCTGTTTGAAATGGAGGCTGAACCAGGATCAAGCCAATCCCAGGATCAAGGGGTTCAAAAGTGGTGTACAGGCCACTTTGCGCTTCCTCCTCTGTCAGGCCCTGCATGCACCAGAACTTGGTCAGGCTCAAGGATATAGCCCTTTGTAAGCAAAATTTAGCATATGCATTTCCATTAGGTTGACACATTTGTGGCCTTCATGAAAAAAAAGCAGTCATTTATGACAACAGTATAAGATGAATAGAGCATCTGTACACAAAGCAAGCAATAGGGTTTGTTCCTCTGGAACAAATTCTCTACCGAGTTTCACTAGTCAATGGACTTTCGTGGTCTGAAAATGGAATTAAGTCCTCCATGTCCTGAAAAGGTGATAATGATCTGGAACACTTGATTTCAGGTAGCTCTTTACCAGGCACAGTATTCCGACCTCCATAGTGATCTTTAGAGAAAATGAGTTGGACATTACATTGGATATTTTGCACCATCTAACATTTAGTTCATTGATAACATACAGAACCACTAATGCAACTGATCACAAACTTGACTCTTGTTCCATCGCCTCTTATCTGACCAACAGTTGGATTGTAGATACTCTACATTGAACTTAATATACAACAAAAATAATTTTATGTGGGAAAGCAACTAGAAATGGCATGTTACAAAACCGATTTACTAAAATAACAAAGTCACTAGATAATGGACAAATTCAGAGTGCCAAAATGAAGTGGTATCATGATGGACAACAGATTTTTGCTGTTCCATCTCTTTGATCCTCTCCAAGCTACCATAGGACTTAACATTGTGCACAGTCTCATAAACATCTCTCATGATGAATCATTCACCCAATGGATCCCATCAGACACCCTGTTTGTCCTAATCTATTTAATGCCATCCAAATAGTCAGCATAAATCTATCTTGATTTGTTTTACCAAACCCCTTTATCATTACAAATATCTTTATAGATCCACACCAAAATCCTTTACTTAGCAAGAGTAAGATCCAACCTCTCACAAATACAGCAGGCCTTATTTACATTGAAAATTAATTGATGCCAGATTTACTGTGTATTTACACCCATGTAAATGAGAATTTGTATCTAGCCTAGTGTTCTTAGTTATTGCTTACTGCGGTCATTTTAAACGTTATCCTTTTGGGTGCAATAGTGATCCTGCCTATGAATTAAATTGATTGTTCATCAGATCTAACTATGTGTGTCTGGTCCCTTCTTGAGATCTGATTGCAGGGTGCCTCTGTGGACTTGGCACACTAACCTATTTCTCTTTATATACTGTAGCCATGCTCTGGGTTTATGACTTCATACAGTTTTCTATAATCACCCCTAAATCCTATGTCAGCTCTATGTTTATTCTAGTTAGTATATGCTACTTATTTTACTATATTACTCAGGTATTTTACATTTACTACATCAAATGCATTTTCCTTATATTAGCCTAATCAACTAAAAAGTTCTAAATCCTTCAATCAGACTGCATTATTCCACTTTATTTATGAGACCTACTATAACAATCTTATTGTTCATTTCCTTCCAGCTTGAGAAGTTTGTAGGAACCTGTCCCATTCATTGTTTCCTCTTTTTCAGCCTATTTTTAACAACCAACCACTTTGCCCCCAATACAGATTCCCATTAGCATTAGCAGATAATCTCCAATAGGGAATCTTACCCCTTGCTTTTCAGAGCTCATTTTTACTGAGTCATGCAGATACATATCTTAGCCTCTTTGGAAAAGTCTACTCCAGTTCTTACTATTTTAGATTCGAATCACATTTTTATAGCTAACACAATATAGCCTATGAAGGTGCTCCATGACAAGGAACGCCACATTGCGCATTCTGCCACTGGGACACACTGCCCTCCCTTACAGCTTGATCATGATTTTGGCCCTGATCCAGCAAGATATTTAAGAACTTAATTTTAAGCACTTGAGAAGGCCCACTGATGACAATGAGACTATTATTCATGTGCTTAAAATTAGGCATGTGCTTAAATCCTTTGCCTTTAGGATAATTAGATTTAAATCTATCAATCTTACGTCAATTGTTACAACAAAAGCAACTTTGCAGATCTCAAAAAGATGTTTTTGTAAGTTTTAATATACTTCCATTTCTAGTCACGCTTGTTTTCAATCAGGCCCCCCTTAAAAGTTGAATGCGGACCTCTGTTAACTTATTGAATGAAAGTCTAAAAAATTACATGGAGTTTGCAAACAATGGTTGGACAAGTTTTGTGCCCATTAACCTCCTTAATGTCTTTCTCCACTATTAGCTGTGTCTGTGCAAATGAGACTTCCCAAAGTAATTCTTCTTCACGGAATCTCCAAAAATTCTTTCTAATATTTTCTGAGTTGAACTTTAAAAAATAAACTGGTCTGTAATTCCCCACCCTGTATGCCTGAAGTGCATTCTCTCAGCTCCCCGCCTTTGTTCATTCTGTTGACAAAATGCATTTTGTCAAACCTCTCACTTCAGACTGTTCAGTCAATGAAACTGAAAGACATTTCAGCACATTTTTATCAACAGAATGTAATTTTGTTCAAATCATGCTGTCAACAGGAAGCAATGCCAAAAGAAAGAAAGAGTCCAGACTAATTTTGTCCATAAAAATACATTAGTTTGCTTTATTTTGTACATGTGAACAAAATGGAAATATCAAAACTTCATCTGTGGACAAAATGAAGATTGATCCATTCATTCGTAAACGAAATGCTATTAGGTGGGAAAATGTTAACATTGCAAAGGACATCCGAGGTGCTGAGTCAGAAGAATTTTCCAGAATTTAATAGAGCCATGCACCTTTAACTGTTTTCCTTGTAACAGTGAAATGTCACCTGAAGTATTAAATCCATACTGGGAAAATATTCAGTGATGGGCAACTCAGATACAGAAAAGCTGGTTGAGCTAAAGGCAAACACAGATGTTATTTCATTTTCCAGATGATGAATGGATTTTGCTACTCTGCAGGTGCATGTCGGTTGCATGAAAGCGATTTTGTTTGGCTAGTGCTCCCCGCTCGTTGAAGTCCATCAGGGCCTCATACTGTTCTGTTCTTTTCAGACATGATCAGCTGTCATTTTTGTCACTTTTGTTGCCATGACTCCTGCCTCTTCAATCCTCACCCAGGGGCAGCAGGTTTGTATAGTTTTTGGTGGTGCCCAGAACGGGTCCAAGTCCCGCCACTTCCCCTTCCCCCCGCCTTGTAAGCCAATATATATATTTTTAAATAATGTAAAAATGGACTGGAAACAGTAAGCATTTAACCGTTTCCCTATATTATACAATGTGGGGAGGTGTGGGGGGATGAGGGCTCTGGGAGGAGGCTAGGGATGAGGGCTTGGAGTGTGGGAGGGGGCTCAGGGCTAGGGCAGAGGGTTGGGGTGGTGCTGGGTCTGGCTGAGGGTGAGGGCTCTGGCTGGGGCTGGGGATGAGAGATTTGGGAAGGGCTCAGGGCTAGGGCAGAGGGTTGGGATGCAGGGGTGAGGACTGCGGGGTGGGGCCAGGAATGAGGGGTTCAGGGTGCAGGAGCAGGCTCAGGGCTGGGGCAGAGGGTTAGGGTCCGGGGGAGCGAGGGCTCTGGGGTGGGGCCAGGGATGAGGAGTTTGTGGTGTAGGCTGCCCTGGGGCTGGGGCCAGAGAGAAGGACTCCCCCCAGCCCTCTCCCTCCCGCCCCGGCAGCATACTCACCCTGCACCACTGTCACCGCATGTGCTCCCCTGTGGTGGGTGCCGGGGAGGCTGCCATCACATGTGTGCCTCTTTCCTCCACAGGCGGTGGCAAGCTGCCGCCTCAGCCTGCTGCCGGCACCGCTCCCTTTTGTAGCCAGCAGCAGCAGCGGCCGGCAAGGGAGCTCAGCGCAGAGTGGCAGGGCAGCTGCCCGCTGCCCAGGGTGCAAGCAAGGACCTCCGATGGAGGCGCGCGGCCCTGAACATTGGTGGAGCCAGGCCCCTGGGCCCTGAATATTGCTGGAGCATGGGCACCACGGGCAGCATGGGTACTTGCTGCCCCGTCACCATCAAGAGCAGATTCACCACATTGCCCTCTGCTGACCTACTACTGTTCAGGGTTGAGCATAAGAACATAAAAGTGGCCAAACTGGGTCAGACCAAAGGTCCATCCAGCCCAGCATCCCATCCTCCGACAGTGGCCAATGCCAGATGCCCCAGAGGGAATGAACAGAACAAGCAATCACCAAGTGATCCATCCCCTGTCGCCCATTCCCAGCTTCTCGCAAACATAGGCTAGGGACACCATCCCTGCCCATCCTGGCTAATAGCCATTGATAGACCTAGCCTCCATGAATTTATCTAGTTCCTTTTAGAACCTTGTTATAGTCTTGGCCTTCACAACATCCTCTGGCAAGGAGTTCCACAGGTTGACTGTGCATTGTGTGAGAAAATACTTCCTTTTGTTTGTTTTAAACCTGCTGCCTATTAATTTCATTTGGTGACCCCTAGTCACCAAAGACCCCTAGGGTTGGCATCAAGCCGCTGTTGCCCATGCATCCCCTCAGCACCTAGAGTAGAGCTCAACCAGAAGTGAGAACTGGGGCCTTATTTCTCTTGATACCTGTGCCATTATTTTACTGTGAATGGAAGTTCTTTTTTAGTGTGGTAATAGTGAAGATCACCTCCTTTCTATTTTTAAAGAGTGGGTCCACATTCTGTTCTGCAGCACCCCATAGGCCACTTCAGTTCTCCAATGACTTCTTAAAATTGCGGCGGGTGGTAGAGAAAGATGATGATCTCACTTGGTAGTACTAGTAAAGGGAGGTATTGCACAGAATGGCACCTTTTCATTTCGATGGGCACTGTAAAAGGAAAGATTGCAGCAGTCCATCAATATTTTAGAGAAGAATTTTGGCAACGAGAAAGAGGCTCCATCATTCCATTTTGGCATGCACTGCACAGCATTAAAAATGTAACTGCTCTGAGACATAGGCCAACTCACTGACACCGAAAGCTGGCAGCAAACATGTCAGAGGATCACAAAGCTGGCATGAGAGGGTTTCAATTAATGCAATTATTTTCAGGGCTTACTGGATGCCAAGTGAGATGTGTAAAGCTGGGATCAGAGATAACGACACCAGCTGGAATTGTGAGGAGTCACTTGGGAGGGGCTGAGGCTTGGAGATGTATCAGATGTGGATATTTATTTGGGGGAACACTAGGGGTCTGTGGGGACTGGCTTCCTTTCTGAGGAGAACGGTTATTGGCTTGTCACTGCTGTTTGTGTCTTTACTGGATTATATTTTTAATGGTGCCTCGAGAGTGCCTGGGATAGGTCCTCTTTTCGTTTGTATATCAAAACTGAAATAAAGAAATGGAGGCGACTTGATACATCTGCTGTGGCCGAGCCCAGTAGTTGAGATATATGGGGATGAGGTTAGAAAGGCTTTGTGTCTCTCAACAACCTGAGGATTTTTGCATTATAAGACACAGGATAACATCTAGTCCTTAAATGTGCTCTTACTGAGAGTGTCTCACTCAGCAAAACACCACATGCTGAAAAGCTAGAAGTCTACAGCTGCTTTAAGAATGGTGCAGTGGCAGGGAGTGCACTGGCCAATGTGGAAATGATTTCATACCTTTTGATAGTGGTTAAAAAGGGATTTGGTCCTTGTTTCTGTGCTGTACATATTACTAAGGTCACACTCCTGCTGCTGCCTAGTGCGGAGAAGGAAATTGAACCGGTTGTATCCAAGCAGTGGGGCCCCAAGATATTCTGCCTGGAGCAAACAAATACAATCAGCCAATTACACCTTCTCCTTTAAAAAGATGCAGCCTATGCTGCCCCAAATGCCTGCTGTCTAAAAGGAGCTGGCTCATGGCAGTGGCCTGCCCCTTGGAGCTAAGCATGGCCACCTGCTTGCTGGCCTGCCCAGACTCTAGCCCTCGTGGTCTAGATTCTGGTTGAATCCTGTGCGAGTGCATTAGAGGGAGAGAGTGTGCCCCTTGCACACTCTCCTCCCCCATTCTGTGGCAGCCAGAATCTAGACCTTGGCCACACCCTGCTCATGGTATTCTTCTCTCAGTGCATGTAGGCTGATCTCTTACCTGCATGTTACACAACTCCTTCACAGGGAAAGGCTGAAAACTTATATTAACATGCACCTCCAGTACAAAGCATTAGGTTATGAGATGACACCTGGAAACCAAATGAGTAACTCTGGCTAACCCAAGGCTGGATTATATATTCACTGCTGGAATTTACCCAGATCCTCATTCAACAGGAACAATAAAATTATGGTATTGTGATCAGAAAAACATACTCTGATTGTAACCTGTGCCTGCTTGTCCATTTCTCTGCCAATTGCAGTCCATCAGCACTTTTCACTTAGAAAGAAAAAGGTAGGCAGAGAAAACAGTGAGGAGAACAGAACATTGGCGGGGGGGGGGGGCTTATTTCATTTTCTGCTGGAATTGCTACAAAGCAACACTTCGCAGAGTGCTGAGGGGAGATGGTGCAGCACCCACACAGACTCTAACTCCCCACGAGAAGCAGACTGGTGAGATTACATAACACTGGTGGTTCTGGGAGCCCACTCAATCGCAGCAATTGGAGGAGAGTGGGACGGTAGAGCCGGCAGACTGTGCTGTGGTAGGCAAGGAGCCTGACTGGAGGAAGGAATGCCGAGGAGCTGCAGCCTCTCTGAACCCCTGAGCAAGGGGAAGAGCATGCCAACCCCTGGACAGTGGAGTTGTTTGAGACACAAGGGCCTGGGACTAGCATGGGGAAAGATAGAGGCTGAGGCAAACCTGTGAGAAAAAGGCAGCCCGCTGAGCCAGCTGAGATGAAGATTTGGTTGTTTCATAGGGGCTTGGGCTCGGTACTAGGCTTTGCTGCAAGGGCCAGGTCACTCCTGCTGCCAGAGTAGGCCAAGGAAGACATTAGGGAAACTGAGGCAGGCACTGCATCAGTTCATCCAGCCACGAGAGGGTACGGTACCTTTGCTACACAGGCTCACAGATCTGAATGGGATCATGAAGTATCTGAACTACAACTCCCAGGAGGCCCCCCAGTGGTATTTCTGAATAGAGATATTTTGTTTTAAACTGAAAGTTGTCAGCTGAAATTTTTCAGTTCCTGATACTTTGCTGAAAAGTCAGAGGGAAAAAAAGTCCAACCTGCTCTACTTAGTTTACATGTCTGCTTAGGAAAGAGAGGTCCTCCTAAGCTCTAGATCTGAAGTTGTTGTTCCTTTACAAAAGACAGAAGAAATAACCTGGAAACTCTTATTCTCCCTTTCCTATAATACAAGAACTAGGGAGCAGTCCATGACATTGAAAGGAGACTAATTCAAAACCAACATAAGGAAATACTCTCTCTCACCATGTCATCATCAAGACCAAGAGTTTTGCAGGATTCAAAAAGGGACTAGACCTTTATATGGACAAAAAGAATATCCAGCGTTATACCAGAGGGTATTATATTATATTACAATAGCAAATGTGAAAAAAAAAAACAGAGTTTTAGAAGGGCTTATTCAAGGCATAACCCAACTTTTCACTCTTGTAGATTAGGAGGAAATGTTCTCTGGGAGCAATTTATCCTAGAACCACCTAGTTTTTATTGTACCTTCCTCTGAAACATCTGGTACTGGCCTCTGTCAGTAACATGATACGGGACTAGACGGACCACTGATCTGATCCAATAGACCAAGACCTATCTTCTGGTTTTCCTTTTTAAGATGTATTATAAATACCAAAGTTAACATACAGTGTGCAAAACATGCTGTTTAATTTCCATGGTGCATATTTTGGAAGAGGAATCATATTTAGTATAAGAGGAAAAAAACCAGAAATGGCTATAGTAAAAGTTGGAGGTGCCCCTGGACAATGCTGAATGCTCAGGACTGTCTGGAAAATGCTCCAGATCAAAGTCTTTATATCCCCATTTACTGTCCTCTTGTTAACTCCACACCTGTCTGTGGAGTGGGAATAAAAATGATGTGAATTACAGCAGCTCACGTTCTGTGCAAAAGTAGCACATATTGGTTTGGTTTTTTAACAGATGTCACCACATTTCCCAAGCAGGTCCAAATTCTGGCTCTTTCCATTTCCCCTCAAAATGACAGCAGGAATTTGCGCTAAGGTTCTAATCAGGATAGCCTGGGAGTGGCTGTGTGCCCACCTGCACAGCTAACTCACACCAGCAGCATGAGTAATCAGGTTACCCAAGGGAGCATATGGGCCACAGACACACAATGCATGACTCTAAGCCTCTTCCCGGAGCAGCTCAATGTGCAACAGACCTGCAGAGAACAAACAGAAAGTGGACTCTGTGGCATGTAAGGGTACTAAGATTGGAGCCACAATTTGCTCCTGGCAACAGTATTTGTGTATATATATATATATATATATATATATATATATATACACTTACTCCATACCAGGATTTGCCCCATAAATTGTAAGAATTGGCCATGTTTGGAGACAGATTTATAAAGTTCACAGTGGGCCATTTTAGCTCTCAGTCACACCAGCATAAATCTGGAGTAACTGCTATGAAGTCAGTGGGGTTACATAGAATTTGCAGAGAATTGGGACCTTGTGGGTTTAAAGTGATTTAATGGATGCTGTACTTAAGCTACCTGCATTTTAAATGATTAAGGCATGAGAAAACATTGATTAATTTTCTTCCAAAGAAGAGAGCTTGGGAAGCATTCACAGATTTTGTTGTTTACATTGATGCTTTGAGGTCTGTTATCTTCTTTTTTTTTTTTTTCTTCCCAGAATCGGTTCTGCTAATTGCTATTCAGGCTGTGAGATTCATTTCATTTGAGATGCAGTTCAGAGGAAAACCTTACTGGGTTTATTACCACCTGAAAAGATCTGCAGCTGAATTCAAAGATGGACTTCAAACCTCATACTTACTTCAAATATAATTCCACTTCTCTTGCGCTGGCAGTTAGATCCAACGCTGATATTGCATCAACCTTGATAATCTACAAAAAAAACACCAGTGCCTTTCAGCCCTTAAACCACCTGTACACTAAGTTATTTCTTCTGAAAACAAATCTGGAGCAGGTATCAGCTAGAGCAGGGAAATCAGCAAAAGCTTGGCCTCTCTGCTTCACTTGAACAGCTGGCATTCCAGGAAAGACGCCAATAAAGGACTCTGGGGCTATTTTTGCCAAGTGAAGTTTTTAATTTGTGTAGTTACGTGACTGAATGCAACATGGATCTTTAGGGTTCAGAAATGAGAAAGGAAAATGGAAGTTTACCTACCTGCTGCAAGCTTCTTGTTGTTGTTGCTTTCCCTTCAATTTTCTCTAAGATCCAGGGCCAAATTCTCTGAAGCAGCAAAGTCAGCTCTTCGGTGTCTAAGCTGAGGTTGATTATGTTCACGCTGTTAAATATTGTATTTTTATTGCCACTGGATGAACCTGGAATGAAACAAATCAAATCAAAATTAAAATCCCAAGGCTACATTGCGCTTCTTGCAAAACTGAGCTCATCTGGGGAATTGGCAAGAAGGAGGGAGATGCACCACCCCAGTAAGCAGGATAACTTACACCTTTGAAATACAATATACCTCCCAGGCCCTAGGCGAAGCATCTCTTGCTACACCTGCATAATGCACTCCTCAGCACAGTCATTGCATGAAGGTGGGAAGCAAACCAGGCTATGGTCACATACATGCCTCACCCAGATAGGTCCCATCATGAACTGCTAGCGGTGTTAGCACCTCAGCCCTCACACTCTGTCTTGCACATGGAGCCAGATTAAGCCTGCTCCTAATGCATCCACCCAGTAATGAGGCATAATTCAGCCAACGGATGTATCTGTCCAGGGTGCAAGCCCTGCATGCTTTGAAGTTACCTGGCACAGTGTAACTTTTGCAATGCTGTGTTTGCAGTGCCTTTCTCAGACAAGTGGAATACGTTCATTTGAGCCAAGTTTTAGTGTAGACGCGGTTCTTTCTCAAAACTGCACAATGGATTTCAATGTAACACTAAAGGTAACTGTTTCTAATACACCTAGTCATCCAGAAAAAGCACAGCACCATTAAACTGACTGATCCCTGAAAGAACTTTTTCCAACATGGTTTTAGTGAAAGCAATTTGTGGAGAAAGGTATTTAACTTGTCTACTCTTCCAGCGTGAACGACAGTAATGCAAAAGCTGACCTGCTTTCTGGTTTATGTGATTTTTGTATTTTATGTAGCCCATTTCCTTGCATGGATTTAAAAATAATTAATGTAGATAAACAGGTAATGTGATCTAATGGTCTGAATCAGAATTACTTGAATTCCAGTCCTAACACTGCCGTGTGCTTGCTGTGTGGCCTTTTGAAAGTCACTTAACCTCTGAGCCTCAGATTCTTCGTGTATAAAATGAGGAACAATACTTACATTGTAGAGATGTGGGGTTAATTAGCTAATGTCTGCAAAAGCGTTCTGAAGATGTAAAGCTCTAGCTAATTGATAAGTATTATTAGGTACATGCACAATTACAAAAGCAGTTGGGTTTTTTTCCTTGTACTTTATAAAATGGTGGTGCTGCATCTACAAAATTGTATTTTGCCCCTCAACATGTTGCACTATTAGTGCAGCAAAAAGTTCATAAGAAGAGCTCCTACAAACGCCTTTGAAAATGACAGTCTGATTACCCTCCAAATTGTCAAAGAATCGTTCTGGTTTGTGCATACGCAACAGTTTTGTGTTACAGTAGCTACAAGCTACGTCTGCTCAGTGTTCAAGGTCGGGAGCTTGGGTGAAGAAATAGCAAGATCCCATTCCCAGCAGCCTAAAAAGTAAATATTGATTGCAAAAGCGCAGAAGTGGTTGAGTATGTGTGAAAGAGAGAGTCCTTCCCTGCATATAAATCTGATGAGACAAACACAACTGCAAAAAGGAGTTTTTAAACTCCGTCTGTTCTCAAGCAAAGGTCATTTTATAATTTCAAAAGCCGCATGAAAGAGATTGAAAAAACCCAGAGAATGCGCATTCAGAGCAAAATTAAAATTCAAACATAAGATCAGAAAGGGGGGGGGATTATAAAGTGCTCCTCAGGGGAGCACGCAAGAAAAAGAAAACTCTACCTGCTGTGGAGATTTTGAGACAGAAGGCTCCTTCCACCCACTTTCCCTGCCACAAAGTCTCAAACCAGCAGATGCTAAAAAACCAGACATTCCTTTTAAAATCTCTTGTCACTTCTCTTTTGCATTTTAAACACTTTCCCTACCCGGAGCCAATCTGCATTTCCCAGAAGCTGGTGTGTACCCGGTTCAACTTTGCAAAAGGTCCAGCTGCATGTAGTACAATGCAGCATCCAGGCCGAGGTGCAAAGGATATCCGGTCCTTATGATCCCTGGAACATATTGTAACTCCCTGTTGTGAGTGTGCCCAAAAAGGAAAGACCGGGGCTACAAGAGTGAAAAGTGAAGAGGAGTCACCTACTGGAGGAAGAAAAGAGCGTGATGCAACAAGCAGCTGCATGAGAAGACGAGAGATATGACAGCCCTGGGAAGCACCAGGGTTAGGAAATGCTGGTGAAATTAGCACAGCAGCTGGAGGTACTCCCACATTTCAGATCAAACCAAAAAGCAGTGAGCCAGGACAGACAGAAGGAGGGCAGCTCTGTAGCTATGAGACTGGGAGGCCATAGAGTAGATGGGTGAGGAATAGGCCAATGTTCTGGATGAATAGTAAGAGGTTAAGGAACTCCATTAGGGCTGTAAAGTCTGGGAATCACAGTGGTGAGAATCTTCACATACTGTACCACAGTTCAAAGGATAAAAATAAATATTTATTTTTATTTTATTTAAAGGATCTGTGACTAGTGCTAGGGCAATGGCCATCTGGACACAAGAAATTGGTCTAGTGAGATCCTGTTCGCCCATTTTAGTGGAGTCCAGCCAGGATTAACACCAACAAATAATTTTTCTTTATACAATCATTCATTTTAGGTTTCATAAATAACACTTTGCATTCTTAAAATGGTGTGCTTGCATTCATTCATTCATGAGCCAGCTCTGAATTCTTTGTCAGCTAGGTAAATATCCTAGTTATGTACAGGTGGATAAACAGAGAGCTTAGCCTGTGACTTGCAGCCCACACGCCAGGTCATTTGCAGAGCCTGGATTAGAACGCAAGAATTGCTGGCCCCCAGACCCGCTCCCAGTCCCGGAGTCTGACTCCCAGTCCCTCAGACTAATGCTCCACATTCAAATGCCAAGTGATCCAATGTTTTTACTCCAAAAGAAGGGCCCTATAAAATAGGGCATTGAAAGAGAGTCATATAAAAATAAAGCCAAGCCCATGCTTTTTCCCCCCATTCTTTTTGTATCTTTCTTGTTTCCTGTTGCCATGCCATTCCCCATGACGGATACAAAGGAAAGTGCCTTCTCAAGCAAGAAAATTAGATTATTCAAAGAGCCTCTCTGTCTTGCATATTTATTGTGATAGGCCTTGTTAGAAGTGTTTGACAACAACTCAATTATCTGCAATGAATAGAGGCAGGAGAGGCAGGCAATTATCCACTTTATCCATGTGAGATACACTCATATTCAAATCCAAGTTCAGAGAGATCCACATTCTTTCCAAAGCTTTTTGCATATTTCTAATTACCAGCTTCAATTTAGCAGGATGGTTATGACTCCAATGAAGGTTCTTTGGAATAGCTGAGTACTTGGTTTGAAGCCAGCAAGGGATTGTCTCATTTCACATTGACACTCTAATGCGTAGTTTTTGGACTGTTTGGATTAAATTTTGAAAAGCAGCCCCCAAAATGGTGCATGTAAATAAGCATGTGCAATTAATGGCAAACTGCAAAGCCTGCATTTTCATGTACAAACCAAATACTTAAGATCTAATTAGCTGCTCTGCAATACCCGCAAATGCCATTTCCTATTACTAACAGTATTCTTCTGTAGTGTCTACAGTAATAAGCAAAAATGCTGCATCTTGCAATAGCAAACTTGCTGTGTTTCAGAGTGTGACCGGGGTCCTAGTGGGGAGCCAGCTATGGTCACTCAATTAGGGTGAACTGCAAAGAATGGGGCAGACAATCCCCATAAAGCTGGTGGATATTCCAATACTTAGATTTACCGAGCCAGTATGAAACAGCTTCTTTATTACCTTACTGGTTACTCAGAAGTCCAAACAACACAGTTCCCTTAAAGTGATCCAGCCTCAGGCCTCCATTCAGGTGAGGTACCCACATCAAATATGATGAAAATTTCTGTAAATCTTATTTTGTCATATAAAAGAAAAGGTTCTACCAATCCCAAAGGATCGGACACATTACCTCCCAGGTTATTGAATATTCCAGATCTTACCCAAATATACACTACAGCCAATTCTTATTAACTAAACTAAAATTTATTAAAAAATAAAAGAGAGAGAGTATGGTTAAAAGATCAATATACATACAAACATGAGTTCATTTCACTTAGGTGAGCTTTGTAGTTGCAAAGAGTTCTTTTAGAAATAGTTCATAGGTTATAGTCCAATGTCCAGATACCATATTCAGGGCATACCAGCATAACTGGGACCTCAGTCTTGAGACTCCGGGCTTTTCTTCACTTACCGGAGGATCGACGCTGAGGCGATCAATGCGTCGGCGGTCGATTTAGTGGGTCTAGTGAAGGCTTCATCAGGGGATATAGCAGGTCTAGTGAAGACCCGCTAAATCAACCGCCGATCGCTCTCCCATTGACTCCTGTACTCCACCTGATCGAGAAGAGTAAGGGAAGTCAACGGGAGAGCATCTCCTGTTGACGTCGCGTAGTGTGGACCCCACGGTAAGTAGATCTAAGCTACGTCGATTTGAGTTACTCTATTCACGTTTAAATGATAGGATGTTCCTTTGACCTCTGAATGATCAGAATACAGCATAGACAGGGACTGTTGATTACATTGTCGACCCTACTCATACATATGTAAATACACAAAAACACAAACATTATCTCCCCACATGTCTTTTGAGGGTTATTTATTTTGCAGGATGTTTAACCCTTTCTAGCCATGCATCACAGAAAGATTACTTTAAATCCAGCAGGGTTTGTTTGTTTTTATAAGAGCTTGCACATGGGAATATCAGTTTGTTCCATATGCAAAACTGCAATCACAGTGCAAGAGACCAAGTTAGGTCCCCTCTGAATATGAGGCCCTTTTTCACCCCTTACTAATGAATCATTCAGGATATTCTGGCCCCAGTTCTTTACAGTGTTGCCATCTCTCATGATTTGATCACAAGTCTCACTCTGTATGATGATTTTCTTAAAGTCCCAGCTTCTGGAAGCATGTGATTAGGTGAGACTCTCAGCTTCCATTTCTTAAATAAGTAAGTTTTTAACCTTTATGGTTGGGAAGAAAAGCTTGAAAACATCACCCAAGTGTAACCTTCAAAATCTAGGAGGCAAATAAAAAGAATCCCAAGTTATGATTTTTAAGTCAATATCATGATTTGGCAGAGAAGGGGGTTTCCTGGTGATTTTTGAATGCCTGGGTAGGCAATATCAGTTCCTTGATTTCAATAGAGTTACTCCGGATAGACACTGGTGTAATGGAGTGCAGAACTTGGCCCACTGGCTCTCTTGTCAATTCAGGAAATTTCTAATTTCCATCCTTTTTGCACCCAACCCTTTGTGTCTCACTCTCTTCCTCATCTCAGATCTTCTTCCCTTTTTATTTCATGCTCTAGATTGTTTCTCATTATCCCCGTGTTGAAAACTAACCTTTTTAAAGAGGTATTTCCTTACTGATGTGACACTGTCATGGTTTTATGGTACTGCAGAATGATTTTATTGTATCTGTTTAATGTTTTACAGCATCTCAAGAACCGTGTGACACACTCAGTGCCACAAGGAGACATTCTGCACCCCATATTTGCCATAGTGATATAATTATGATATGTTATGTACAAGGTATGCCTCCTGATATATCATTCTAAAAGTCTTAATCTGTTGAACATTAATATCCTGTTAAGTTGTATGTGCTATCATTGAAGTTAGCAAGTTTTGCTATGTATGTGCTACTGAAACATGTTGTGAGGTTGGGAACACCCACAAGCAGCCTTTCAGGTTCAACAATAAAATGGCCAAACAATGTTGATGGCCTATTGAGGAAATACACACATTCACGAGGATTATCCCAGGAACTGAATACAGTTGAAACCTCTCAGAAGTAGCACTACACAATGGGAACTGTTTGACCCAGGTCACAGCAAAAGATCTTTCCAGCAAGCTGGAAGAAGATATAAAAGGGGGAAGTGACATCATGACTGGGCCTCACTCCCTCTACAGCTCAACACCTGAAAACACCTGAGAAAAAAGACTGAACTGGGGGAAGTGCTGGTCCCAGGCTGGAAGAGAGGATTCCAGCCTGTTTATAAAACATCTACAAACTGCTGTACTAGCTAAAAGGGTGAGACACTGATTCAAATCCTATCTAGTATATTAGGCTTAGATTGTGTTTTTGTTTATTTGCTAGGTAATCTACATGCATCTGACAAAGTGGGTATTCACCCACGAAAGCTTATGCTCCAATAGGTCTGTTAGTCTATAAGGTGCCACAGGACTCTTTGGACGCATGTACATGTATTCACCCACGAAAGCTTATGCTCCAATAGGTCTGTTAGTCTAAGGTGCCACAGGACTCTTTGTCGCTTTTTACAGATCCAAACTAACACGGCTCCCTCTGCTACTTTGATCTTTTTGCTATCACTTATAATTACCTAAAACAGTGTGGTTTGAGTGAAGTGCTTGGGGAAAAATCTCAGCTCAGTTAACAAAGGCTTTGTGCATATTCCTCTCCACATCAAGGGAGGGGGCGGACTGGGTAATAACTAATATATACTGGTCAGGTTTTTGACCAGGGCAGGGCGGCATAGCTCCAGGGTCCTAGGCTGGGGGTATTTTGGCTGAAGCCTCTCTATTGTTGGTTCATGCAGTGGCTCATAGAGCATTCATGAACACAGCTGGGTATGGCCCCTGCCTGTGGATGTTGGTGGGAGTGCAAGCTTGGAGGGCTTTGCAGCTTGTCACAATGTCGCAGTGTGAGAGGCAACCCAGATTGGTAAAACAGAGGGCTCGGCTGTACTCCAGTTCCAGGTGGCACCCTGGAGGGGGACCCATCACACCATGGTTGGGGGACATTTTAAGAATTAAGATCCTGAAGATAGCCCCTAAATGTGGTCATGTTCCTTATTAATATTTAGTGATAGTCTAATAGTTACTATCCCAGAATTTCAATGTGTACAGACCAGTCAGGATCTATATTTGCATATTTGTCCAATAGCATTATGGGTATTGTTGGCTTATATTATTTAATGTGTTTGTTTTGATTGTACATATTTTATCTGCTTTGGGATTTCAGTTATTTGGACTAGATTAATATTTAATGTTACATGTACTTAAAATAAGAGTCAAGTCAAAGTCAAGGCTTTTGGTAACTCTAACTGCAACAGTGGCCTCTGGATAGAATCTGGCTCAATCTGAAAGGTTTTAATTTCTTATGCACAGGGAGGAATGGAGCCGTATTAGTTCTGGCTGTTCCATGACCATTTGGATATCGTTCTGGCTAATGCTGTGGTACAGAAGGACTACATAACTGAAAGAGCTTTGTACAAATCTTGATTTACTGAGATAAAGAACTCTTCAAAATGTAAAGGAGTAAATCTCTGCTGGAATAATAAAACAGATCATTCTATCAAAGCAGTGTATGTTTGTTCTTTATATTTGCTCTTTAGTCTTGCTAGACTTGGACTTTACTATGCTCAGTTACTGACAATGTAATAAAATATTATCTCCCTCTCCCCCAGATCCCCAAAAGGGGAACTTCCTAGATTTCTTTTCATTAAACACTGCAGAAAGATACTACTCCCCCCAGCTTCCTTCCCTTGAGAAACAGGGTTCTCCTGGGTCTTCTAAGTCTACTGAAATTCATAGCTGGCACACCTGTTTAAAAAAAAATCAGCCTATGAAAAGGGTAGCAGGCTTTTTGGCATAAGGATAAATTATCAGTATAGTACAGTTTGGTTCAGTCTATTTGCTAGGAAGCAACATGAAAGTGAGTGAGCTGAATCAACCAGCTGCTTTTCAGTTCCTCTTTCATTAATCCAGCATATCTCAGCTTGCCTTTCATTCCTTGAAAAGTGAAGAATATCCCTATGTCTACCTTTTGCGAACAAAATGAATAATTTGGCCTTAGGCTATGTATGTGTTCAGAAGTGAAGGGAAAATGTAAACCAAGCACCTAAAGAAAGAAAAACAATCTTTAGAAAGACACTCATCTTAACAATATAAGGGGCTGGAAAGCTGATGACAAAAAAACAAGGAACTTAAAGTGAATGTGCAATCAACTTTGATATGATATAGTTAAAAAGCACACAAAAGCTTTGTGCAAACTAATGAATTGATTTAAGGCTCCACTGGGTGATATACAATGACACAGTATTTATGTAACCTGTAGTTTTCTGTTCACATAGTAATTTCCACCTCCCACCCTGTCAAACAGAAGAAACGTTTTCACCTTAAATCTTAGATGATGATCAGCCCAAATAGCAGGAGAGGATGTATAAATGAAAGTAATTTAGTGAAGTGGGTTTGACTGACATGAAAAGACAATAAAAGTGATGATAATGTTAGGGATATCAAAGTGAAAGCCAGGTGGGGAGACGAGAGCAGGCAAGTTCCCAAGTAAATCTGAAATGCGTTCTTCAATGCTGGGGAAAATCCAGCCATTTATTTTCCAGCTTATCACTCTGTGGGTCAAAAACTATGTATTAAATGCGGAGCACAAAGACCTGCCTTGTCTAACAATTGTGCTTATTATATGGAAGGGGGGGGGGAGAGAGCTTTTTTTAATCCCAACAAATATTTTAGAAAAGATGCTTGAGTTTCTCTTTTTGAAAGAAAATAATGATGCCAAACAAAGACTAATTTGAATCTTGCCTTTTGGGATCTTAGAGGTGTTGTTTATTAAGACATGTTGCATCAATATTCCTAACTGCTTTTGGTTCTCAGTTCTTTGGAAGCCACTGGGGTAGAAACTGCTTAGCATCTCACAGGAGCAAACCACTTGTGTCCTGATGTTTGTCCTCAGGCACCTAGGTCACTGAGGCTGGGATTTTCAGAGGAACCTAACTGAGGTAGATGCCCAAATCTAATGGGAGTTGGGGTATCTAACTCCCATAGGCGCCTTTGGAAATCCCACCAAAGAGCCCAGTGTATCTTCAGCTGAAGTCAGTAGGAGTCTGATAAGGCCCTACTCAATAAGGGACAAATCCTGTGGAGCAGCTAAGTCTGTGGGTAGGAGCGCAAGGGATGATGGGCTGAAAGCCCCTGGCCAGAAAGGAGCTGCATTGCAGCCAATTTTGGTGCTATAGAGCAATCCACAGTGCATCCTGCTGGTTCAGGGGCCTATGACATCTGTCACCTCCCCCCCATACACACACACACACAGCCCCACACCGGAGTGCTGTTAGGTGCAGATCCCCCCACACACCTGCTTCCTGCCCACTTCTTCCTCCAGGCCATTTCCGTGACTTTCAGAACCACCATCTTGCACAGGTAAACCTTGTCTAGCCTCCCGCGATTTTGTTTTCCTTTGTCACGCCGTGTCTCTGTGTAGATTGTGAGCTTCTCAGTGAAGAGACCGCAACCTTCTGTTTTTCTCTAAAGTGCCTGGCTCACTTTTGTGTGTTGACTAAAAATAATAAACCACAAGCACATTAGTTTGGCCTGGGATGCTGTAACATCAGCCATCTTCTAGTGCCTTCCACTCCGATTCAGTGACAGTCCTGTCCACGCTTTATGTCTGTGCCCAACTAAGTGATATCAAAGGGCACAGTTTTCAGATGGGCCTATTTCTGTCCTGTGCTCCTATCCTGCCAAAGAACAGACATCTCAAGCTGAGAATGGGACAAATGACAGCCCTAGAGATTAACTCTTTTCTTTTTGAACATGCAGTCAGGTTTGAACATTGAACTGAGCCCCTCTAGCTTAATCTTGCCAGACTGAAAGAAACAAGAAGTACTTGCCTTTTTAAAAAAAAAGAGACATTATTCGCTAGTCCAGAAAGAGAATGAGGGCTTCTATTCCTGAACTTCTGTTTCTGGGGCTGGTCCAGTGAGTCAGTGGATAGCCCCTCAATGTGCTGCCATGATGGATATACCTGCTTTGAACTCACATCTGTGCTGAGCTGGGAACAAAACGAATGTGATGCTTTGAGCGCCAGAGGTGCAGCTTGGACTGGTCCCCTGGCTGGTGGGGGCACAGAATTGTAGTCTATGGATTAGCAGACCCACAGGATGCAAGGTGGGTCGAAGTGCAAGACTGGAATAGTATAGTGTAGCTCCTCTGTGGGTTGGGGTGTGAAATTCTATCCTCACCCAACCTTTGTGCTCCTCTCCAGTGCACAGCTCATTTACTCCGGCTTGGCTGAGCACCTGTTCTCCCCTATACTTGGTGACGGTAGGACTGGCCCCTGCCTTGAGGAATGAGATTAGATGTCAGCGGTTCTCAAACTGTGGGTCGGGACTCCATAGTCCCAGCATTAGACTTGCTGGGACCCAGGGCTGAAGCTGAAACCCAAGCTCCACCCCTACCCGGGGTGATGGGGCTTGGGCTCCGCCCCCTCCGGGGTCATGTAGTAACTTTGTTGTCAGAAGGAGGTCGTGGTGCAATGAAGTTTGAGAACCCCTGGATTAGATGGAGTAAATTATTTCAGTGGCACTTTTGGAAATTAAAAAGAGCTTTTTGTATATATCTGTCCAGGACTCGGGTCAAGGGACACATGTGTGCAGCCCCATACAGAAAATATCCTCATTTTTATTACAAAGGAGAAAGGGGACTTATAATGAATAGTGCATTTCTTTTGACCTCTCCTCTATGGCAAAGGGCAGACTTTAGTCCATCAGAAGAGATTTTTTTTCATGCACAACCAGAACATGGGCATGCACATCTGAAACAAACTCATCCAGTTGTAGAGCATGGGGCATTTTGTGGTTCTTTTCTGTGAGCTTTTTATTGCTAGCATGAGCCTATAACAAAGTTCACAGCAGAAAAGATTGTACAAATACCTTAAAAATCAGCTTAGAGACAACCCCAGGAAAAACAGTGGCTGTCTAGGGAAATACAGGAGTCCCATACCAGTTCTGGACTAAACCTCCTTTTGTTTGCTTCTGAACCTGATTTTTTGCTGCGGAAAGGATAGCATTAAAGCCTTGAAACTTGAGCTCTAGTTACATGTAAACATTTGAAGGCCCACAAATGCAAAAGGCTGTAAATCATCCTGTCGCTATCGCTGCTGTACAGATCCATCATGGCTTTGTTCAATTTATTCTTAAGGGGAAAAATACCATCTTAATGGGGTTACCATTTTCATTGTACAGTATCCATTTCTACAAACGAATGCCGGGTAATTAAAGTTGACTAAACTTTGCCAACAGAGTGTCAAGGGCAAACTCCAAATCAGTTTAGTCAAATTATGAGCAGATCTTGGTTTCTTCACATATATTAAATAAATATTTGACTCGCTTTTGAATTTTTTAGTCTATAGCCTGATTGTGAATATTCTAAATTTGAGCTGTGTTGTTTAGCTGTGATTGGTCAGATAGGTCACATTATATTGTTTCTGTTCTCTGATTAGCTGATTTGGCAAGTGTAATGGGAACGTGATGTGGGACTTCTGGCTATAACAGCATGAGGCTCTACTGCATGAGCTAGAAACACCAAGTCCATTATTAGCTGGGAGGCAGCAGTCAATGCATAAAACTCTTTATGTGAGCCAGCCACTAGAGGAGGACAAAGAGAGACTTTGTTAGCATGGGTTACACAAGCACTTCCTGCCACAAACTGGGTTTGTCAATCAAAAGCTTGGTTTCCATGACTACTTACAAACGTGACTCATTTGGATGTTTGCTTTCTGTGAACATTCATGCCAGTAAAACACTATCACACAAATGTTCATGGAAAGCAAATGCAAAGGGAATATGAAAATGGCTGAGCCAATTCATTTAAAATCCAAAAAAATATTCCTGGGGATAAAGATTAATTATTCATCCAGGCCTAATTGAATCAATAAACTCCTCCAACAACTATTGGGAATGTTGGAATGAAATGAACGAAGTTAAAAATATAAATGCTTGGCTAATGCCACTGATTTAATACTAGGATTTAACGCTAAGATTCCTCCTATCTCCCTGTAACTAGAATAAATCTTCTCTGGCATCCTCATTCGCCCGTTGATGGAGTACTCTTTTGAGCAATGCTTTTTCAGTGATCAAGGTGATACTGTTCCTCCTTGGAGCACCAGCTCGCTGTGAGGGTTCTGTTAGTGTCATGACTTGTTGGTGATGTATTGCTCTAAAAATGATGCCTTCTACAAAAGAACAGGTCCTGGAGCAGATTTAGCCTTAATTACAGGAAGGAAGGAACAAGAGAGGTATGTGGATACCAGGAGATTTATCATACCAAAATAGAATTTGCATTGCTGTAAGCAGCAGAGTTTAAATAGCGACGCTTTGGAGAGGAAGTCGTGCTAAGCAAATACATGTCCTCCATACAAATACAAAAATCAAGAGATATGCTAGCTGAAAGCCTAGAATACTAGTTCTCTCAGATAGCAGACTGTTTTCTAGCCATATAGAATTAAATACCTATGTGCTTCAATCTCTAACACAATCCAGTGCATCACACTGAGGGTACGTCTTCACTTACATCCGGGTCCGGATGTAAGCAATCGATTTTCTGAGTTCGATTTATCGCGTCTGGTTAAGACGCGATAAATCGATCCCGGATCGATCCCGGAAGTGCCCCGGATCGATCCCGGAAGTGCTCGCCTTCGACGCTGGTACTCCAGCTCGGCGAGCGGAGTACGCAGCATCGACGGGGGAGCCTTCCTGCCGCGTCTGGACCGCGGTAACTTCGGACTAAGGTACTTCGAATTCAGCTACGTTATTAACGTAGCTGAATTTGCGTACCTTAGTCCGAAGTGGGGGGGTTAGTGTAGACCAGCCCTGAGTTCATGACTCAGTATCACGTTTGTAACTTGTTTTTATTAGGGATTTTAGTTTTAAACAACAGCCAGAGAGGTCCCTCTTCCCCTCCCCCAGCCTTTTTGGATAGAGGCACTTCTCAGATTCCCTGCAGTGCTAGTCACCTAAGGAGAATTATGTGATACCCCTTGTAAGTGTAAAGTATCATTAACAGTCCCTATTTTAGCCTGATAATGATGATGACTTGCACTTCTATAGCAGCCTTCGTCCAAAGATCTCCCAGATAAGTCTGTGAGGTAGATACATAATATATCCATTTTACAGATGGGTAAACAGAGTTCATTGGTGTTAAATGACTTGTCTAAGGACAATCAGCAAATCAGTGGCAGTCCCACAAATGAAATCCAAGAGCTCTGATTCCCAGTCCCCCATTCCAACCATAGGATCAACCTATTTCGCAGCAACTCTATTTCACATTTCTCCAGCCTCGTAAAAACACCGTCTCTGGGAGCCAAGCAAATGCAGGATTTAAGTTATTAAAGGATCTTATCATAGAACAGACATCTCAATACTCAGACTTCCTCTATGAATCTGTTTGTTTTGCTCTATCTGGAGAATAAAAGATGTGGGCGTATGAAACATTTATCTGCTAATGAATAATTATCAAACAGTAATGAAGCTGCTGTGTTTTAAAATATGTGATAAGATGTCTGATTTCATGATTCATTTAGAAATATGACAGGGAATTAGGTCTATTTTGTAAGAACTCAGTTTTAAAGCAACCTGCATGAACGGATAATTGTAATTCAATTAGAAATAGACAAAGTGCATGACGAAAACAATGGCTCTTGCATATACGTTTGCATGCATGTGTATGTATAGACATAGACAGCAGGATGATAGCTTCAGTCTATGGAAGCATTGGTATCCCTACCTAATTCATTTAAACACATTCAAATGCTGTTGGGTGGGGGGGAGCTGGTTCCTTAATTAAGTTCATTAAGCAAAGATTTTATTATACTATCCCCTCCATCGATGATGTCAAAGAAGTCATACAATCATAGCACAAAATAAAGGAATAATTAATTTTTGCTGTTTGTTCAATTGTACTGCTTAGGGCTCCGGTTGCTTAACCTAATGGGCCACCCCAGCAAAAGAGCCTAGATCATCTTCTTAATATCAAGTGATGAGGGGAAAGGAGGAGAAATGCCTCTTGTTTGCAGCTCTGTTTTGCTTGCCACCAGTTCCAGATGACCAAACCCATCTAATGTGTGAACTTCAGCCTGGCAGGTCCTGCTGATCCTCATGAGCCAGTACACACCCACTCGACTCGCAAGCCTACATAAAAACCCCACATTCAAAATTCTACACTGAGCCAGCAGGTCACTGAAACTCTTGCAAGTGTGGTAGCCAAGGGAGCAGCTGAAAGGGGGAAAAATCACGTTCAGCCTAGGATCGCTGTGTCATGACTTCGCTGAGAAGTTGATTGCATTGGTAGGGGCAGAGGAGCTTGCTAACTGCCCCAGAAAAACTGAAAGCTAGAGAAGAGAGAGCAGGGCCTGGTACCCCAAAACTTCCTTTAAAGGATCCCTCCAAAGTGTTCAAAGGATAGAGGAAGGAAGACAGGAGAGGAAACATGGGATTGAGACCATAAATAGCACTTTTACATTCCTTTAAAATATCTGAGAGATCTAAGCCCCAAGCCAGTGCCCTTCTACTGAGGTGTAGTGGGCTTGTGACTGGAAGGAGCTAACTGTGGTAGGTTGCCAGGGGCACACTCAGAAGGGATTCCAGGAACCCATAGAGAGACCCTAACCCCCCTCCCCCTCCCGCCGAAGTGTCCTAGCCCTTTTCAGACACAACAGGGCAGACTGGAAAAACAACTAGACTGATCCTCTGTGCCCTGCCAGAGGGCAATGCTATGACCATGGAGTCTAGTCCAGCACGTTAGTTGCAAGTGGGGAAGAATTTCAAACCCCTTTGTCCATCACAGTTCCCAGCTGGGCAAGGGAAGGATTGCTAGGGAAAAGATTGGAGCCTAAGAGAGGAAAAGGGATAGGACACCATAGGCCAACACCGTTCTAAGTATTTCATTAATTTTATTATTGTATTTTATGAAAATCTCTGGCATTCTTGACATGCATGTATGTTGCTGGACAGTTTAAAACAATGATTAAAAAAAGTGGCCCTCATACGTCAAGCGTCAGCCTGGTAATACAGAGTTGGCAAAGAAAAGAAATAATCCAACAAAGAAAAAAAGCTGTTGGAAAAGGATCACATAGGAGCAGGGAGTGGCATGAATTGAATCCTACAGGCAGATAACAAAGTATCTGACTGACAGGAAGGGGGCCCCACAGATGGGATCCCTGAACCAACAAGGTCCTATCTCTAGCCTGGTACAGACCGAGCCCAGATAACTGAGGCAACTGTAATTGCTTTGGAAGGCCATTAATGGGGGGGGAAAGAGGTTCAGATAAAGCATCCTACCTCAGTCATTCAAACCTAGATCACTGTGGGCTTTAGGCACTAGGAAGAGGACTCTGAATAGAAGCTTGGATCTAATCATCTCTCTTAGGTTTTTCTGGGCACTCATCATTACAGTACTGGATGGTCAAATAGCTTAATAAAGATTCACAGACTCATCCATAGTTAATTCCAATGTTGCACCTCTGCTTACTGTGCTGTGGGATTTTTGTTGTTGTTGTAACTCCATCTTCACCTATTGTGGGAAGGGTTTTCTGCAACTTGCTCTGAAAATGGCTGGGGCCAGGCTGAGTCATTCCACAGACTTGGGTTCTCAGCACAGCATGCCTTGTGGCTCTTGAGAGCTTCCTCTTGGTCATCACTAACTGCCCTGCACCACAAAAACAGGGCTGGCTTGGTGGGTCGTGAATACAGAAACCATCTCTGATATCATCAGGCCCCAGTCCATTGAATGAGTCTGACCAGGGCTTTGAATTGGCCCCAGAAATGAACTAGGGAGCCAGTGAAGGGAGCATTGGGGTGGTGTGTCCTCAGCATTTTCCTGCTAAGGAAGTGAGGTATTGCATTATGTATATGCTTGAGTTTCTGTGTTGTCTGCCCCTTCAGCTCCAGATACAATGAGTTACAATAGTACATTGTGGGAGAGATGAGTTTATCCATTACTGCAGCCAGCTCCTCACGCAAGGGGAAAGGGTGGAGTTTCCTGGCAAGCAGGAATTGGATGCATTTCTTGCCATTATTGCTATCTGAGAATCAAAGATTAGGGGATGAGTCCAGTAGGATGCCAAGACTTCATATTGCCTTCACGAACAATGCAGATGCCACCAATGGATGATGAGAGCAGTGTCCTGGCTAGGTCCTTGAAACCTTTCCGCCTTCCCACCAGCATCACTTCAATCTTGCCTGAGTTCCTTCTCAGCCAGATGCTCTTTATCCAGGGGTCAATCTCTTGTAAGCATGATGTTGTCTGTGTGACAACATTGATCACATCTGTGGGAAGGAACCATAAAGCCAGCTGTCATGGAACTATAAAGCTGGGGTGGAGCTGTGGTATCTCACAACCTCTCCAAGGGGGTGCACATAAATATAGAAGAGGAGGCACGTCCAAAGTTCCCAGAAGTGCCTCAGAGAGAGCAAGATGGGGAGAGAATTAGAGGTTAGAACCTGTAACAGCGTGTTTCTCCCACAAGGTCCTCTGAGTTCCATTCCCCCCTTCACAAGTGACCTCTAACATGGCAACCAGCTGCAGGACTGTGCATTAAAAAAAATAAGCACTGCAACCAGAAATAATTGAATATTACATATTTTGCCTCATTCGTGGCTTCCACCAGTCCTCGCATTTTTCTCTCCCTGCTGATGTTTCCTGAGGCTCTCCCAGGGTTTCAGACCCTAGCAAGCTGGAGACATTTAAAAATAAAAATAGCCAGCTTATTCATCAAATAGATTTTTCTAAATTGAAGGGTTTTGAAAGTTCTGTGTACATTGGACACAACAATCACAGATCCCATTTCATTACTGAACCACGTACTGTGCTGACAACCAAAGTGTTCCAGGCCTTTTTCCTTAAAGGCAGATTAAAGGGGAAACATATTTCATGTTATCTGGGTACATTGGACACCAGTTGTGCTTTACTTCCACATAACAAGCTACCCTGACAGCAAAGTCACAGACCTATTTCAGAACATGGGTGTTGGAAGCAGGTGTGTTGACCTTATCTGGCTCAGTCCCTATGGGAGTCTCATAAGGGAGCCTAGCATCCCAGATGTCCCTCCACTTCCAATAATATCATCACCAGCTGTGCTGAGAGGGAAGTTACTTCACTGTGAAATAAACAGAAGAAGCAAAGAAGAAATATATGTGGTGTGGTTTCTGAAAGTTCTCTCTAGGTAAACTGCACATGTTCCATCTGACTGCATACCACAATATGTTTGCAACATCCCAGCTATAAGAACTAACGCAACAGCAAGAAGCTAACACAAGCTTTTCACTTACATTTTCTTTTAAATGTATAAGATCTGTATATGTGGCATATCTCAGGGAAGTTCCTTCTCTCTAGTCCACTGCTATAACATATAACATACAACAAGTCCCAGCGCCATTGCCTTATGAGAGAGTTGAGTACTACCCTCCCCACCCCACAAAGACTTCCTGTCAAGATGAGAAAATCAGTGATGCTACTGAAAGACAAAAATGACCTACCAATAACTGTTCCACAACTAAATCTTCCAAGGAAGATAAGAACCAAAGGAAAAGCAGCAGTATGTGTGCATTGTCTGAGCATAGTGGATTACCCCTAGACTAAACCCTCAAATGACCAGTCTAATTCAAGCCAAAAACCTGTTACACAGTGTGGTGCACTAAAAACGGTGTTAAAAATTGTAAGCTATCACTTGAAATCCTATGGGGTTGTCCTGGTCCTGCAAGCAGGCTAGGGAGCACCGTAGGGAAGCATGTGATTTGGGTCTAGCAATAGTCAATCTGCAAAGAGCCAATCTAGAGTGAGGTGGAGTGAGCTGTGCCTCACTGCCTTAGGGAGCAGCCTGTTTTCTCTCTCTCTGTTTTTGGTTCTTGTATGTTAAGGTTCCAGATTTTAAGAAACAAAGTCATGTTATGTTGTAACCTTCTAGAAAGAGAATTTTATATTTTTATCTAAGTTTTCATTTAGAATGCTGTGACCATAACACCCAATAGCAAAGAATATTATAGACTACCAGTTATTAATCACTGTGGAAGTAACTAATGGTTCTGAGCACACTGTGGAGAAGAATTAATGGCAATGGCCTGCTCACACTCTGTACGTAAAAATCAAATTTCTCAATGCCACATATGTATTGCTGTGGCAGGAATCACCAGGTGGTGCTAGTATACACAGTCTTCCAGGTTCTTTTTCTTAGCATGAAAATAAAAGTTCCTTCTTGAGAAGACGTGCTGTGTGTTGTTGCTAATTTTGTAGTGTAAGGGTCTCGATAGAGGGAGCTGTGTGAGCAGCATGAGAGTGTGCTCTCTGTCTGCATCTTGGATTGGAGTCAATTCTTGTGGTAGAGTTGCTCTCTGGAGACTGGGCATCAGTGTTGGGATGAGATTCCTGAAAAGGGATTGCTTGTATGCTGTTTGTGCCCACCATTGTTCTAGGACTGGTGGATACATCCATGTAAATAAAAAAAATGCACTTAGACTATACCCAGACTCCATGTCACTGATTTCTCCTCTACTGGGAAGCTGATCTGTAAGGCCCCAGATATCTATTTCTTACCACTTATAAGAGGGGCAACAGTATGTATGCCAGTGCTGCCCCTCCATGTGCACAGCACACCTAAAACCATTTGTTTGACCCACCATAAGGGTCCATGGCACGGCTAAGAAGCTCTCTTTCCTTTCAGGGCTTTTATTGTAGCTTCATTCCATTAGTTCCCATGCATATGAAGGGTCAAGGTAAAGTCTTCTTTCATGATAACTACAAAACCATAATGAGAAACCTGGCAGTAATTGTCTGGATACTTTGCCTGTGGAACATATGATTGTCACTTGTTCTGGCAGCAGGTGAGTTTGGTTGTCTGGTCACACGTAAGTACTATGGAGTATGTTGGAAATACTTCTGAATACCTGACAGAGCAGTTAGATTTACAGCCACCATCCCTGGGATTAAACATATGGTCTCTCTCACCAACAGAAGTTGGTCCAATAAAATATGTTACTTCACCCCCTATGCATACTGGGACCAACACAGCTATAACAACACTGTGTACATACAGCTGTAATTTGTATAGATGTACTAGTCATATGATCTTTTACTTCTGTTTATGGACAATTAAACATCTGCTTTCCACAGGGAACTCTCTCTCTCTTGCTTGCTCTCTCTCTCTCTCTCTCTCTAACCCTAAGGTAAAAAAAAAAAAAAAAGTCTAATTTTTTCACACCACATGTTTATGTCTCTTTAAACCTTGCTACAGTCTAAAGTAATCAGCACAAATCAAGCCTTCCCACTAATAATAATAATAGAAGGAGATTTTAGATTGCTGGCCACCTCTATTTCCATGTTATCCTTCTTCCCATCAGTTTAGTGACTGTCTTTACTTTCACTGCTTTCTGAGAGCTATTGGTGAGCTGTTAGCCAACCACGGAGTCCCATTCACTCCATTGGCATTATTTGTGTGGGTTACTGCTCACCAACATGAGCAGGGTATTCACAATCTGGCTCTAAGTTACTCCTGGACTCTTTGGTCCATTTCCAATCATTAGAATGTTTTAAAGTCATGCATCTGTGAAAAATAATTTCCATGCATGCTACAAAACCACAGGAAAAATAACTCGCACATTTGTACTGTCTTGAAAAATAAACCATTTCCAAGGGGAAAAACACATTTAGCAACAAAAATTCCTTATTGTTGCCCAGATTTATTCAAGCTTTACGATGCTCGGAGGTGAAAGTTCATGAACTGAGAGATGCAACACTTTCTCACATTATATTCCTCCATGTTTTCCTTTCCATAATGTGAATTAATCCCTACTGATCACATCATGAAAGGAGATAGATACAAAACTGCAAGCCCAGAAGGTGGAGATATCTCACAGAATTCCTGCACTTAGACTACGGTGGATAGAGAAATTCATAACATTCACTGTAGGTTGCATTTGGGCATAGATTGTTAAACAAGATCGATGCACCCATCCCTATAAATTGTCCATGCGATTTCTTTGCTTCCACACACACACTCAGAGGCTAACTGTACATGGCTAATTAGGACATTTGTATGCACAATTATCTGCAGCAAAGTGCATGCAGTTCCACATATGCATGCCTAACTTGCTTGACAATCTTGCCCTTGTTTCTGACCCTTACACTAAACCCTTTTATCCAGCCTATATTTAAACTCTGCTGAAAAGTTATTGCTCATAAGACTGGATCTGACTTTCAGTGTAGTTTCTATTATAATGCAAGTTAAGTGTGTTCTAAAACTTTTTTTTAGGTTTTATACACACACAAAATCTGCACAAGTTTCGTGTACCTTGAAGCTTTCAAGCAGAGTGAATAAAAGAGACAGCTTGGCTTCTGCTAAGCCATAATTTGGAGATGGAACTCATCCTAAATGGGTGTGTATACATGAGAGGGGAAGAGAGAGCACTAATGATCTCAGGTTGCATCACAGACAAAACAGTTACTCATTGCCATAAGCTAGTGGCTTTACCTGCTTGAGGAATTCCCAGTTCTCTCTATTATTTACAGATAAAGAGCCCCCCCACCACCATTCAACTTGCTATTCTAATTGTCCAACATCATCTTCTCATTTATCAAACACAAACAACTATCCCTAACAGGTTAACTAAAGCATCCCGGGAATTCCTAAATTCCCAGCTCTTAAACCTATCAGTTACAAGCAAAGAGCCAGTGGCTAAACAAATAGCCAAATAATCTTTTAGTGCCCAATTGGCTTTCTATCTATTCTGAAAGTGCCTGTAACTTCAACAGTGATTTATGAACTGCTACTGAAGGACATGCTTGCTAATAAGAGCTGGTTTACACATACCATAGACATGTTAATATACAATAATGCCAAGTTCCTATTATTCTCATTGAGTCCCTGACTCAGCATACCACTTAATCACTTGCTTTGTTTAAGTATGTGCTTAAGTCTCATTGACTTCCATAGGCCCTAGTGCTTCAGGTAGTTTAGCATGTACCTTACTTTGAGAAAATAGGTAGTCCCATTGTAGAAAATAGGACTATTCATGACTCCAGATCTTCAAGGTACTTAAACACATCTCATATATGCTTGAAGTTAAGATCATGCTCAGGTACCTTGCTGAATCAGGACTATACTTGAGAAGAGAGGAGCAAACACTCACACTTGCAAACATTGCCTACTTCTTATAGATATTTCAATTTAGGTGGACCAAATTATTTTTTAATTTACACCATGTAAATCTGGAATAGTTCCACTCATGTCAATGGAGTTACTCCAGTTTGCACTACATGAATGAGAGAATTTGGCTTCATATCTGTGAAAATGTTAAATGTGTGATCTCTCAAAACAGTCTCTCTCTCTCTCCAAATTATTTATTTGTATTACCATCCATAGCTCCTAAGAGCCCTACCCATGGACCAGAATCCCATTGTACTAGGTGGTGTATGCGTCTACAACAACTATAGGATTTTAATATTGGCCCTGTATATTTTACTGTTTTAAGCATATTAGTAATGCAGTTGATCCTGGAAGTGTTGTGGTCATAAAGAATGATTTGGTTAAACTCATGGGAAGGGCACCAAAAATTGTATTAACAAATGTCCATAATAAAAGTATTGGATTTAAGTTAAGGATTTCTGTAATAACAAGGAACAAAATGTATCAAGAGTATCCATTCCTCAGTATGACAATAACTAGGGAGAGATCACAAAAAGTGTAGAGGTTCAGTTCTGCTAAGGGTCCATGCACGGAAGTCTTCGCTGCTTTGTAGCTTGTGTGGTAATTTACACTTGTGCAAAATAGGTGCAAAATTCTACCAGATCAGGATAGTGGTCTTGTACACCCTCTAGGCATAGGTGAAAATGACAACAAAAATTACAGGCTAGGAGAGAATGAGGCATAAAGGCAGATGTTTAACTGAAACTCACCAAACGCTTTGTGATCAAAAAATTTGACTAAAAATGCATTTATAGCAGGGTTTCTGGTATATCCTGGTTCTAATCTAGTCAAAAATACCCCAGCAAAAAAGGTTTTCTCATACTTTTACAGCAAAGCAAGAAGCAGAGATCCAAACACAACAACGAAAGCAAATTTTAAAAAAATAACTAAACATCGGGTTTGGATTTTAGTAATGGGTAAGAGTTGAGTTCCTTCTTATTTTATCTAAGCTATTTTGTCTATTTCTTCTTACATATAGATCAGTAACTACAAAGTGTCTTTATTGTATCTAGTCTGAATATTCATTGGACTGTTAAATATTTATATATATAAAGAATCTGTATATATGCAATCTATACAGTAATAAAATGGCCACAGTCCAATATATGAGTTTATCCATTGCATATTAGTAAATATTAGGCAGAATATAAGTGATCTCAGCTGAGAAACTCCATAATTTTAGACACCTGAGGAATTCCAATGCCTTGCAATGCAGGACATGAAATAACATGCAACTTGTGCTGTCATTATGGCTTGCTTGAGAGATTTAGATAAAGGGGGGAAAGTGCCAAAAGCAAAGTAGCACTACAGAGGCACAGATAAAAAGTGTTTTCAGTTTTGGTTTTTGTTGGTGCTTTTTTTAAAGGTTTTTTCCCCCGATGAAATTTTTTTCCATCTGAGTCATCTTCACACTCAATTCTCAGTGTTTGGTGGATCTTTGCACAATTTATCACCAACATGTATTCTCAGCTGCCCAGTCTGACTTGGATACTCAAATGCACAATCAGTATTCCAGCAACAGCTAGCTCTGTTTTCAGGGGGTAGAAACTGAGTGGTGTGATTCGGTATGGTAAAAAACACCCCATTCTGTCTGGAGTTGGGTGCATTTGGGAATATGGAAGAATCCTGAAAAGCTGCCACTAAGCATCCGCAGCCCAAAAGAGACCTCACTTAACTCCCTTTTCACGGATCAATGTGTGAGGATCTGACAGCATAATGTGTGGGCTCTGAGAAGCACGAGTTTTCGGCTTCATTTTTATTTTTAAAGGAACTATTATACACAAAGTATTTCCACTCAGGTGCTCACTATTATAGCCAGGGAATGCTGGGCATTATGAAATAGGGACAGCATTTGTCTGTGGCACAGGAGCTTTTCATAGACATAGATGTCAGGGCCAGAAGAGACCACTGTGATCATTTTGTCTGACCTCCTGTATAACACAGGCCGTAGGACTTCCCCCAAATAATTCCTTTTGAACTAGTTTAAGCCCTTCCCTAAGAAAAATTCAAACCCCATCTCAAGTGTTAGTCAGAGAATGGTAGTGCTATTGTTTCTGGGTGGCCAGCTGAAGAAGAAGCAGAGAGGATCTTCTATTAGGTAGGATCTGGGCTGAGACTAGCAATGCCTCCAGTCCTGCTGCAGAACACAACTGGCTCCAGGGCAGTCAGAAACATTTCTGTTCAGGTAATGGAGACTGTTTCAGGAGGAATAGGGAAACAAAGAGGAGAAGAATGGCGGGTGAATGAAGAGAAAGTGAAGACTGTATGGGAGACTTAAAGAGAGAGGGGAGAGAAAGTCAGAATGTAAAAAGGAAGATGGAAAATGTGGAAAAAGACCAATGAAGGAGCAAACAAGATAGATGTGTGTACTCCAAACTCAGTAGCACCAGGTCCATGTGGGTGGACTGGGAGAAGAAGCCTGGGCCATGCTCTTCCTTCCATAGGTACACTATGGGCTGGGTCTCTGCAAGTCAGGAGGAAATAGCCTAATGGCCATGTGCCGTGGAATCCTGCTGCTGGAGCCCACAGGAATCTCTCTGTATAAGGTAATGCTGATCCCAGTGGAATGGGATTGCAGGGTCACCCTCTTCCTGTTGGTATTAGCAATCTACACATGATACACTACAGAGGGCCAGATCCTTAGCTTGTGCAAATCGGCATAGCTCCATTAAAAGTCATGCAGACTATTCAACTCCTTGTTAGAAAATTTTCTTCTGGCATTCAGCTTAAATTTCCCATTGCTTATATTCATCCTGGATCATAATCTTGGGCATCCCCCAGGCAACTTTTGCCTTTTTTGTTGCTTTTATGAATGAATCCAAGAATTCACCCTTGATCAGTGGCATTTCCCATCTGTTTACCTTCAGCAGAAAATATCTTTTACCAATAACTGCTTTTCACAGCTGACCAAACTTGCAAACCACTGCAACCTCAACAGCTACAAAGATGTGATTTTAGAGGGCCAGAGTGCTGCTTGGTTCTATATCCTCAATTTGCTCATCCAAAGGATCACACATACATCTGTGGATTTAAATTGGTGAGAATCCATATCTCAAGGAATGCACAAGCAGAAAATTTAACTGAGCCCTATGGTGAACCCCTGTAGGGATGAGGAGACAGATAACCTCTGAAGAAAAGCGATCAGGATTGCAGGACAGAGCAAATTTCATTGGGATATTTTTCATACTTTAACATTAGTCTCTTTCTTTCATTGGGAAATGTGCTGGGTGACAGCAACATTAGGTCAGTTAGGGTCAAAAAGTTTTGGGATCTAGCAACCTGGGAAACCTCTTTCCCACCAGAGCAGTTGAGATCAGTTAAAGCTCTCAAGCAGACAGTCTCCTGACAAAATGATAGGAGGTTGCTGGCAGCGTATTTCCAGTGTGCGACCTTTTGCCTTGGTCTGAGAGAGCCCAAGTTGGTTGGCTTTCAGGGCCTGCTTCAAGGCCTGTCTAGTCATCCAGGTTAAGTAGAGTGTTAAGGGCAAGTTTCATTCTATTCAATTTTTAAATGACTGTAATGTAAATGTAATGGAGGAGGAGCTTGTTATGTGTGAATATGTTTGATCATTGTTTTTAGTATGCATGCACCTAGAGCAGTGGTTTTCAACCTGTGGTCCACGGACCCCTAGGGATCTGCAGACTATATCAAAGATTTCCAAAGTGATCCGTACCTCTATTTGAAATGTTTAGGGGGCCGCAAATGGGAAAAGTTTGAAAACCACTGACCTAGAGCAATGGATAAACCTCTAACTTTGCATGATTACAATGAATCACACTAAATTTAGGGGAAGCAAATTTTGGCATGCCCCAAATATTCAGTTTTGTGCATTTAGACTTCCTGTTTTGAGTGTGTAGACATCTTTCGTACATGTAGATCTGACCTTTGGGGCACACTGAGCTTGATCATCCAAAACTACATGGCCAAAGACTGTGGAAAAACAATTTTGCATATGAATTTTAGACCCAAGATGTTGCTACTTGAAATCTTGGCATTTAACTAAAACCAAATTATTTGACCTGGTATTGCTTTGCAGCACTCAGAGTGTGCTACCTACTTCACAAGAAGACATACAAAGACATAACATTTGCCCCAAATGGGTTACGACATCACTTGTGTTTTTAGGTTATAAAAATGATGCCACGGCCAATTCAGCTGAGTTAGACACATTGGTGGATCAATATTTACAACATTTAGAAGCTACTACATGTGTGATAGCTGTTATGTTTGCACCATTAGGAGAAGCGGCAGAAATCTAATCCCATCCCTGACTATGCAGCAGCCCTGTGTTCAAAGATCAGAGCTGAAGCGAAAGGTTTAGATCACATTAAAGTCACATTTATGGATCGGCCTTCATTCTTTTTAACAGCTATACAGTGCTAAACGTTTTCCTATCCCTAGAGAATGCAGTTAGCATTAAATGCTATGCTTAAAAATTGTCATCTCTTCTAATGTATCATTAAAAATTCTAGAGTATTATTTCAAAGAATAATCCAAACACTAAAGAAAAATCTGTTTCTCCCATAGCAAAATTCAACGAGGGTCCCAGCTGCTTAAATTTAATTTATTTATTTAGGCCCTAATTCAGCAGAGTACTTAAATAAATGACATTAAGTATATCAATAATACTATCTCTGCTAAGCAGAGTACTTAAGCATGTGCTGAGTTTACAGTTCAACATGTGCTTAAGTGATTTGCTGAATCAAGGTCTAAGGAATAAGTGTGCCAGTAACAAGGCATCTAAGCACTGCAGAATGGAAACCAAATACACAAGCACTAAGGATATAATGTGAAGAGGTTCAGAGAAGGTGACAAGAATGATCATGGGCATGAAAAAACTCTCATATGAAGAGACATTGAAAAGATTGGGATTGTTAACCTTAGAAAGGAGACAAATAAGAGGGGACATAATAAAAAGTCTGTGAAATAATGAATCGCCTAGAGAAGGAATATCAGACCATGTCTATTCTCCCTGTCTTGTAACACAAGAACAAGAGGACATTCAGTGACATTTAAAGGTGGCAAATTCTAAACCATGAATAGGAAATACTTTTTCACACAACATATAATTAACCTGAGGACCTCACTGCCACAGGAAGTCATTCATGCCAAGAATTTAACAGGATTCAGAAAGGGATTAGATATTTATATGGCTTTCAGGAATATCCACAGTTATCGTAAGTAATGACAACAAAAAATTGTGGAAACGATATTAAATCTCATGCTTCAGGTCTTAAGCCAATTTCTAACTACTAGATATCAGGATGAGATCTAATGAGGGGGACAGATACTGGACTAGATGGACCTTGGGTCTGATCCGGTCTAGATATTCCTATTTTCCTGTGATAAATCTTTCAAATTTGGGGGTCTAAATATTGAGACCTAGAACCATATTTAGGCACCTAAAAAAAGCATTTGAATTTCAAAGGTGCTGAGCACCCTGAGATCCCAATGAAACTAATGAGAGCTCTGTGGGACTCAGCACTGCTAAAAGTCAAGTCTCCTAGTCAGGTGCCTAAATAAGGAGTTAGGTGCCTAACTTTAGAAACCCAAGTTTGAAAAGTTTGGCCTAATTTTCTAAAGTAAGACCAATGGGCCAAATACAATACACAGCCCTACCACACCAGAACACACACTCCAGTATGATGAATCTGTGTCTTTCTATGAGTACTGTCCCTTTCAAGTCCCTTCACATTTTTCATCACCCTTTCCTGAGCATGTACAGCCGGAGCTGGGACTGAGAGAACAGTCCTAGGTAGTTAGTTGGAGAAAGAAAAGGGACAGATGAGAAATCCAGTGAAGGGAGACAAATATAGACCAACTGAAAAAAGTGGGATTTGAAGAAACCAAAAGATGGCTAGGAAGCAACTCCTCTGGGAAGGATTCCATAGCTGAGAGGACACACTTATGGATGCAGACAGCTGAGAGAAACTCAACAGTGGAAACAGTGTGATACTTATAAATCACGCCTCCCAACAAAGGGCTTACAGCCCCAATAGAACAGTGGGCATATGATTCATTTAAACCGGAGTCCTGTTTTATAACCATGCTCTTCTGATATAGTGTTATTCCCTGTGACATCCTCCTTCCTTTCTGGAGGAGGGCACGTGTGATTTGAATGTCTGGCAGGTAACAGTGTATGAGAGACCATGACAACTAAAAACCGCAATAGACGAGGTGTGGAAAAGGGACTGCCATGTGTCGAATCCCAACTCTCAGATGCGTGAGCTGCTTGAACAGTACTAGAGCTGCAGAAATCGAAACTCTGAGGAATAAACCCTTCAACTTTCTCTCAGAAAAGCTCTGAGTGTTAGTGCAGTTTGCCCAGGAGACTCCAAACGGGAAGAAAGCCTAAAAGCCACCAGTGTCTGGAGATTTTAGCTGTCTCAGTCCAAGAGAGAGCGCAGACAGGGAAACAGAGATGATTTATTTGTGAAGCAAACACAAACAGCATATTTAAAAGGACATTCACAACCCTGCACAGGAAGAAATTCCAAGTAACCTTTACCAAGTCTGATATGGAATCACCTTCATAATATTAACATGTTTTTTCTCTTTGCACTATAGATTCTCTTTTTATTTTAGAAAGGATGTTTTACATTGTACTTAAACATATATAAATATTACATTTTAATTGTTGTACAGCACCCTGAGTTCTTCTGGCACGTACAGCAGGGTGGTCATGCTTAAAAAGTAAAATTATTCATATAGTACCATTCTCTACCCAAGGCACTTAGAGTGAATTAAAATTAAAATTAAATTCCAAAAATAACAACATGTGCAACAACATAAATAGGGTTGCCTGCTCTCATGATTTTATGGGCAGTCTCACGACAATGGATGTTTTTCTTAAAGCCCCAGCTCCTGGAGTCCTCTGATTAGGTGAGAATCTCAGATTTTGTTTCAAAAATAGTAAGTTTCTAGCCCTTGTGGAAAAAGCCTATAAAAGGTGACCCAAGTGTCTCATAAAGGCTCAGAAACAAGAAAGCCAATCACATGAGCCTAAAAGTTAAGATTTGTGTTTAAATCCCAGTATTTTTAAGCCCCTGTCATGATTTTTGAGGCTTGACCCATGATATTTGAATGCTTGGGGTTTGAAATACTGTAAATACACAATAAAAATCAACTTAGAAAGTGATACTGTTTAGTAGTCAGAGGGGTTGATTTGGGATCAAGACACCTGCATGCCATTAATTGTTCCTCCACTGAATCCCTGTTAGATGTTGAGCAAACCACTTAACTCTAGGTCACCATGCCACTGAATTCGGAAAGCACTTAAGTACCCACTTAAATCCAATTGACTTTAAATAGTAGTCTTCCCATTCACTTCAATGGACTTTGGATCAGACTTACTTTGCAGAGACATGGGCTGAGAACAAAGGGAACGTTTGGCAAACAGTTATCGTGAAATGTATCAACATGACTTGACAGTGTTCCTTTAAATGTATCGCTTTGGAAGATTTCTCCATTGACTAAGTTCTTGGATCACAGCTCCAGGATTATTGCAGTATCACACTGCAATTACTACAATAATTACTGTTGCAATTATCCACAAAGAAAGGAGACAACCTAATTTATTCTCCCCAACCCTGCGAAATCAGTGATCCACATGGGCTTCTCAGAATCAAAGGGTTTGCTCTGGTTCAACAGCTTGTTGTTCAGCCGATTTTATCACGTTGAAACAGCTATAGCTTGGAGGCCTTTCTTTCTAATTGCTCATACAAGTAAAGAGCAGAGACTAATTTTGTATTTTGCTGTTACCTTCAATAAAAATGTGCATTTAACGTGTCAGAAAGACCCATCTCTTTATGCCAACCCACGTCACTAAGCAATCTGAACACTTCAGTACAGTATGTTTCTGTTTTATTTTTCCAGCAGCAATTCAGCTCCCAGAATAAAAGAGGAACGACTCAGTTCCCTGTAATTAGTGACTTACAGCATTCCAAATCACTCTGTTTAACAAAAAGGCACTGTTTACAGGCATAGAAATGATGCCCTGGGTCTGGGCTTAAGGGCTACTAGAAATGGTCTCTAAACAATGGATATTTGGACAAATCCATACATTTGCCTGTGAAATGCCTAAAATGGTTTTAAAATTATACTTGGATACTTGAAATTAATTATTCTCTTCTAGCCTTCTTTTCAAGGACTATAAGGTTGGGATATTCAAAAGGGCTAAGAGAGTAAGACCCAGACTTCTAAGTACCTAAATGCTTTTTGAAAATGAGATTTAGGCTCCTAAATCAGTTAGGCATAGTGACGCTGAGAGCAGCAGCACATAAATACCTTTACAAATCTGGGCCTTAGTTCCCAGCTCTCCTAATTGGATTAGAGTGCCCAACTCCCTTAGACTCCTTTGGAAAATCTCACCATAAAAACCAGGATGTGTGAACTTTGGCATTTCCTATGTTCTTTCACTCAGCTTAAAGAGGGGGAATAGGAACCTGTTATGAGTCAAATCCTGAGCCATTTATTCAGGAAAACTCCCCTTGGCCTGATCAAAATCTAAATTAAGGACCTTAAGACCTGGGCCTTTGTGAATAAATTGAAATGAAAACAACAGCAGATGAACAAATGAGATATGGCTCAAACTCTCAAATGTTTTTCAAAGAACAGGATTGTCTTCATTTCTAAATAAGTATGCTTTTTCAATAATTTCATTGTCTTTCTGGGCTTCTATAGCTGTTGGAAGGATTTGCACATGCAAAAGAACAAATCTCCAATAACATACTACATTGAAGTTCAATCACTTTTTATCCCAAATGCCCTTTAAGCCTCTCCTTCACAGGAGAGAGAGAGATAGCTACTGCTTAGGTTAAATTGAAATCACACTACGGGACTGGTAGACTTTTTCTTTTATGCTGTATAAAAGTTTCCCAGAACTATGAGATTTTTCGTAACCCCCCAGAGCTGGCCTAACTCCAACTCCTATGGAAGTCCATGATAAAATTCCCATTGACTTCAGTGGAAACAGAGTTAGGCTAATGATGAGCTCATTTTCTAAGGATGTTTCATTTTGAAATTTAGTAGATTTAACTTCAAAAAATGAGAGTTTTTGAAAACCCCACCCTGTGTATGTCTTTTATCACTCGTGTTTGAAGAGAGTGTGACGGGAGAGTTATGCTTCACAATTCAGACACATTTCAGATACAGATCCTGAATGTAATGTAATGAACTTGATTAATTCCAAGCAAATATAATTACAACGTGTTTATAGGCAGAAAGCCATTTGGATGAAAGGAATATTTTCCAATCCTATCAAGAACAAGTCTTAACAGACTAGTGCAGGTTAAATACGAAATATGATTAATGAATTGGATTGTAGTTTTATCCATGAGCAGAGCATTAATTTAAGTCAATGATGAATAGCAAGAGGACAAAAATTAAATAAACATGCATTGCCTTCAAGTGCAAAAACCAGCCCTACAGCACTTGAATCAGTTTGTTTTAACAATGTTATGCAAGTCATGCATATATCCTACAAAGAAAGGCATATCTTTAAATTATATGAATTGCTCTTTTGAAACCAGGAGCATTAGGATGTTGTTTCTATATTTGAGAATTACCTGGCTTTTGCAGAAGTTATTTTGTGAGTTTTAGCCTTACCTCTGATAGATTAATAAACAGATTGCCTGCTTAAGACATTCCTCCATGAAATCAGAAACAGCACAGAAGTCCATCCAACACCCTAAGTGAAAAGCTCTGTTAAGTCATTCCCACGTTTAAAGCAGTACTTTACATCTGGGCATTCAAAGAAAGCAATGGGATTTATAGGCTTTAAAGTTAGTGACTACAAAAACTGATGAACGTACTTTTCAGCAGTTGGCAACATGGAACAAAAGAACAACTACACTCCAATTGGTTTCAGGAATCCAGCTTGAACTTTGACAGAATTTCAGAACTGAAAGTGGTGGGGAGGAAACTGGGGCTCTCAAAGCGTCATCCGATCAGGAGGGTTTTTTTCAACATAGCTTGCTTTGCCAAATGTGCTTCAATACGCAATATAGCTACATGTTTAAATGTCATACCATTTTCTTGAAACAAAAGATTAAAAATCTGTACGAGAGAATGAAAATCCATAGTCTATTACCACTGGTGACGGCTGATTCTGTTAATTGGTAACGTTCTCAGTAATTCAAGGGGGCTCACAAAAATTCAGTACATTTCAGGTTTGTTATAGCAACAGTAATAATTAAGGCTCATAATCTACTCGGAGCACTTTTACCTGTTCAAAGCCATGTATAAACCAAGACATACAAAGGCATAGAATCATAGAACTGGAAGGGACCTCGAGAGGTCATCTAGTCCAGTCCCCTGCACTCGTGGCAGGACTAATTATGTAGACCATTCTAGATATGTAATTAATTACCAGATGTTACGTAATTAATCATTTCTAAACAATGCTTCATTCAGATACTTAGATACACTAGTGAGGGCTACATGAGTATTTATATTATATATTACCATCATTATGAAACAATTTGATGTTTTTGTTTTTTAATTAAGTTTTTGGTGTTTCCACATGCGGTACAATGTAACAAAACATGATTCTACCTGTGTTTGACGGGAGAGGAACTAGTTTGGCCCAAGGGAATAATATTAGCAGTAATGGGATGAAACTGTGCAACGGAAAACTTAGGTGTGGAGTATCAGGCAACATTTCCTAGTAGCGAGACTTTGGAACTTAGTTACTGAAAAAAAATCCATGGCAAAAATCCACAAAACAGAATGGAAAACTCAAGGAAAACAAGGGCAAATTAGTATAAAACCGAATCAAATCCCAGAAATGTAATGGGAATTTAAGGCCTGGTGCAAAGCCCATTGAAGTCAATGGAAATTACAAACAAATGGAAGAGCTGATATAAGCCACCACTTGCCAACACAGGATTGTTTCATGCAACACAGTTTGCACGGCTTTGTCCAGTCCCTGCAATGTCACTTGTCTTTGTCTAGCCCAGTCTATACAGTGGTTCATCTGAGCATACTCAGCCACTGGTGATGGCATAGCAGTGTGGACTAGCAACAGCTATTAACTGATGGACATTTACATGTCTCAGAACTAAATTATACCCTAAGTTAGGTATGTGCTCATAGAAGACTCCTGGCTACTTTAGAAACTGCTACTTTCTTTGTGCTTTATCCTGACAGATGGGATGAGCCAAGGGGCTCAAAGTAACAGCTCCAAATATAAATATTTGGAACTGAGGACAGGATGTTTTAGAGATGGATTCTCAGTTCTAGAATTCATTTCTCCCTTGGTTCAACAGAAATACCACTGAACTTCTACATATCTGAATAGTAACACCAAGCAATATCCTGTACTAAACCTCTATCACAACCCTTCCCTTCCTTCCTCCTCCAATACCACTTTCAGCAGCTCCATGGGTTTCTCTCTGATTCTTGATACATCTGAAATGGCTTCTTAAGACCTTCCCTGCCCCACCAGCTGTGCCCCACATGCTCCCAATGGGATGTTCTGTAGAAAACTCAACATGTTAAAATATGTGGAGTTTCTCAGTCCTGCTAGTTAGAACATGATCTGGCCTTCATTCAAAGTGAAAAGGCAAGTATTTGTCTGGCAAGGGGACGCAAACCATTTACTATTTTTTACAAATTCACTTGAATCTTGGCACTTACCACTACCTCTCCCAGGGCCTGATTCTCTTCTGACTTACTCAGATTTTATGCTACTGTAACTCCATTGCTTGCAATGAACTTACTCCTAATTTACACCTGTATGAGTAAGAGGAGAATCAGTCTCAAGCTAAAATAATTTACAGCTGCAAGGACATGATGGGCCAGATCGTCATAGAGCTCCACCAGTAGACACCAGCTGGGGATCTGGCCCAATATTTTGTTCAGGGTCATCTCATCTGATTTAACATTCCAAGCTCTAGACCTTGTAGATTTAGATGTTCCCTAGATCTCTGTGATATTGGGATTGACATCTGAGCTCTTGCAGCAGCAATAAAGTGAAAGGAAGTGAAATATGGAATTCTGGATATTGAAGATTAATTTCCAAAGATTAAGAAAGATCCACTGAGCAAACTTGTAAGGAAAATGTTGCCAGTTAGCTTCCTTAATAACATATTCACATTTTTGCCCAAAGGCTTGCTGAAAATAGACTTAAAAGAAGAAGAATTAAGACTTAAAATAAATGCACCAAAATGGCTAGAGAAATACACCAGTATGATTTAAATTAGCTTCTCATGTGGACTACCTACTGGCCATGCTCTGGTTTTCAGAGCTTCTGAGCACCCACAGCTCCCTGTCAGCTCTATAGGATCTGCAAATCAAGCCATGGGGGCCCAGTCCTGCATGCCTTATTCTCAGTGGGGATGTATTGTATGAATAAAGGATTGAGAGGAAGGATGGTCCAGTGGTAAGCACTCTAACTCAAAAAGTGTTGCAACCAACATGGGGGACATTTTTATTAGATCTTGTCTTAACAGATAAAGAGGAACTGATCACACAACTAAAAATAAATGGTAGCTTAGATACAAGTGATCATGACTTGATCATATTTATAATGTGCAAGAAGAATAAAGTCAAGACCAGTTATATATATATATATATACTTTTTTTCATAGATTCATAGATTCTAGGACTGGAAGGGACCTCGAGAGGTCATCGAGTCCAGACCCCTGCCCGCATGGCAGGACCAAATACTGTCTAGACCATCCCTGATAGACATTTATCTAACCTACTCTTAAATATCTCCAGAGATGGAGATTCCACAACCTCCCTAGGCAATTTATTCCAGTGTTTAACCACCCTGACAGTTAGGAACTTTTTCCTAATGTCCAACCTAGACCTCCCTTGCTGCAGTTTAAGCCCATTGCTTCTTGTTCTATCCTCAGAGGCTAAGGTGAACAAGTTTTCTCCCTCCTCCTTATGACACCCTTTTAGATACCTGAAAACTGCTATCATGTCCCCTCTCAGTCTTCTCTTTTCCAAACTAAACAAACCCAATTCTTTCAGCCTTCCTTCATAGGTCATGTTCTCAAGACCTTTAATCATTCTTGTTGCCCTTCTCTGGACCCTTTCCAATTTCTCCACATCTTTCTTGAAATGCGGTGCTCAGAACTTGGTGCATTAATACAGCCAATTTCACAAAGCTGAAAACAATTATAAGTCAAATCAGCTAGAAGGAAAAATTTAATCAGAAAATTTTGAATGATAATTGGGAACTATTTCAGAACACTTTACTAGATGGCCAAAAAGCCACAATCGAGGAAGAAGGCTACACAGATTTTTAAAACGATCTGGTTAAGTGGGGAAGTGAAGACAGCTATAAAAAAAATTAAAATAATATATAACAAATGGAAGAAAGGGGAAGTTGAGAATAAAGAATAGAAATCAGAAGTTAGGAAATGTTAAAAATTAATAAGGGAAGCAAAGGCACAAGGAGAAATCTATGGCCAGCAGAGTTAATGACAATAAGAAGGAGTTTTTGAAATATATTAGAAACAAAAAGAATCCTGACCTAATGCTATTAGTCCATTACTAGATGAAAATGGTAGAATTATCAGTAATAATACAGAAAAGGCAGAAGTCTTCAATGCATATTTCTGTTCTATATTTGGGGGGGAAACAGGTGATATAGTCTTATCACATGGTAATGATAACACTCTTTCCATTCCATACTACCTCTGGAGGATGTTAAACAGAGTCTACTGAAGTTAGACATATTTAAAACAGCAGGTCCCGAGAACTTGCATCCAACAGTTTTAAAAGAGCTGGCTGAGGAGCTCACTGAACCATTAATGTTGATTTTTCAGAAAGCCTTGGAGCACTGAAGAAGATCCAGAAGACTGGAAGAAAGCTAATGTTCTGTCATTTTTAAAATGGGTAAATGGGGTGGCCCAGGTAATTATAGGTTTGTCAGCCTGACATCAATCCTGGGCAAGATAATGGAGCAGCTGATCCAGGACTTCATTAATAAAAGAATTAATGTAGAGTAATATAATTAATGCAAATCAACATGGGTTTATGGAAAATAGATCCTGTCAAATTAATGTGATATATTTGTTTGGTGAGATTATAAATTTGGTTGATAGAGGTGTTGATAAAGGTGCTGATGTAATATACTTAGACTTCTGTAAGACATTTGACTTGGTACCACATGATATTTTGACGAAAAAACTATAATGATATAAAATTAACACAGCATACATTAAATGGGTTAAAAACTGGCCAACTGATAGATCTCAAAATGAAACTGTAAATGGAAAATCATCACTGAGCAGGAGTGTACAGCGTAAGCTCATAGCGTTCACCCCCCGCCTTCAATGTGGAGAGGAATATGCAACAGCCCCGCTGAGCTAAAATTCCCACACACTTCACTCCAAACTCACTGGTTTAGAATAAATGTATTAAGTACAAAAGATAAATTTTAAGTGATTATAAGTGATAGCAAACAGATCAAAGCAGATTACCTAGAAAATAAAAATGCTAAGTCTAAGATACTAGAAAGATAGGATGTGAATTAGCAAATTCTCACCCTGGCTGAAGACACAAGCAGGCTGCAGATTCTTAAGGGGCAGGCTGCACTTGTTTTACAACTTGGAATCCCCAGATCTTTCATACACAGGCTAGAAATCCATTTAGCCTGGGTCCAGCACTTCCCCCAGTTCATTCTTTGTTCCTCAGGTGTTTCCAGGAATCTTCTTGTGTGGGGAGTGAAGAACCACAGATTATGTCACTCCCTGCCTTATATAGCTTTAGCATATGGGGGGAACCCTTTGTTTCAAAACTTGGTTCCCAGACTAGTTTGTGGAAAAATACTGACATTCCAAGATGGAGTCCAGAAATATGTGATCTGATCCTATGCCCTTGCAGGGTCATAGCAGCCACTACTTACAGGCTGTCTGGAGTGTTCTCAGAAAAGCTCACCAGGTGAGAGATAAGCTTCTCCTAAGGCCTATTGTTTTCCATGATGGCTCATTACCCCTCATTACCCTCATCCCCGGCCCCACCCCAGATCCTACACCCCCAGCCCAGAGCCCTAACCCTCTCCTGACCCCAACCCCCTGCCCCAGCCCAGAGCCCCCTCCCAAACACTGAACCCCTCATTCCTGGCCCTACCCTGCAGCCCTCACCCCTGCACCCCAACCCTCTGCCCCAGCCCTGAGCCCCTCCCACACCCCAAGCCCCTCATCCCCAGCTCCATTGGATCGCGGGCATCAACAATTTTCTTCAACTGGGTCCCCAGAAAAAAAGTTTGAAAACCACTGGTCTAGTGGGTGTCACCCAGGTATAACTACATTTGAAATACAGTTACACAGTCAATATTCATAACTTCAGATACAAAAATGATACATGCATACAAATAGGATAATCATATTCAGCAAATCACAACTTTTTCAATGACAGCTCATATGACTTATCTTGCACAAAATGCATCATAATTATGCCATAATCCTATCATAACAACATTACCATGACAAATATGGGGTGCAGTGTCACAACACGCTCCAGGAATTATTTTGGGAGAGTGCCCGTGTTATACAGGAGATCAGACTAGACTATCATAATGGTCCCTCTGGCCTTGGAATCTACAGTTCCTAGGACTTGAGATACCTGAATTCAGGTCTTTGCTCTCCCACAGGCTTCCTGTGTGATATTGGGCAAGTCATTTTGTCTCTCTTGGCGCCTTAGTTGTCCAGCTGTAACATGGAGATAATAGCACTCCCCTACCTCACAGCGGTGTTGTGAGGATAAATACATTAGAGATTATGATGCACTCAAATAGTCATATAAGTACTTTACATAGCTAGGGTTGAGTCCTAAAGTGGGATTGTCTTTCTTTTCATGAGGCTAACACAAACATTTCTCCTTTTTTTGTACCTAGCATGCAGAAATTAGTTCTTGTGAATTCTTCAGTCCTTCGATCTTCATTAGAGGATATTTATTGGCTAGTTCCCAACCATACTAGATGATTGTTGATGATTCCTGGACGACAGCCAGGCTGTGTCAAATCAAGGGGGCCCACTTTGCATTTTTGGCTCATATCTGATTTTGTTTTCAGCTATGGTGGATAATGTTTTCAAGTACATGATTCATCTGTGCTCTGCATCAAGCCTACAAATCTTTACTTACAAAAGCCATTCCTTAATCCTATATTCTATGCCAAGTAACGCCAGAAAAACAAAATTATCAGTCAGACACTTGCACGCAGCTCTAGCGCAAGTTAGTTACTGAGGGTGATCTCCCTTTATTATACCTATGCTGTCAACTGAGGGGGGTTTTATTTAAGTCCTATGACAACTGCACCCTATTTATACCAATGAACATCAACATATCAAAATAGTAACATCAAAACAAAATCCACAGTGATCAGTTTACACTTTAAAATAAATGTTTCTTTAACTTGCATTTGATTATCAGCTATAAACATTGGAGACGTGTTTAATGGCTTTGAAAATGAGAGATGATGTGGAACTTAGCTGCTGTCATTCAAGCAGACAATATCGAGTAGGCTGGTTGACTAGAGTAGGGGCCGCAGTTCAAGCAGTTAGGCATCCAGAGTTCTACACACTGGTTGTTGCACACTGCGTCAAAGGCAATTAATAGGGAGGGGAACTGGTGAGGAAAGGAGGGTTTTTATTTGATATCTTGTGTCATTTCCAAAGCAATGGGCATAAAAGTCATCGAGGAGCTACCATGCTCTCTCCTTGGCAGATGCGGAGTGGCCCCCACCTGGAACACAACATTCCACTGGATGACTGCGGGATTTCAGGAGTGTGTGTGAAGGCTGTGCACCCCTATGTACTCTGGAGCCAAGGGGTGAAATTCTGACCCTGTCGAAGTCAATGGCAAAACTCCCTAGATCTCAGATTTCACACCAGATCTTTAGGGGCTTCCTGAGCAGCTGAGCACAGTGGGGCAGAGCTATTGGATCCACTAGCTATTAAAAGAGCAAGAACACAAGGTCTGTGGAAAGTACTGCTGCCCGTGGAATGAATCTGCTGCTGCTTTGTGGCACACCCCCAGGGCTCAACATAGTTACTCAGGCTGGATGTTGCAAAGAGGATTTGTCTTTAGTGCATAGGCGAGGTTTGTTTACACCAGTGAAGTAAAACTGGTCCTTTAATAATTCCGTTTTCTCATCCTTACCTTCCTGGATTATTACTAGATTTGGGTCCAGTCCAAGTACCCCATTTGCAGGTCCCCCAGACTTAAGGAAAGGTCAAAGACTTTGCTGCCTATCTCTAATTACTACACTGTGCTATAATCAATAAGTTAAGGCCTATTAAAAAATGGAGCTGGGCCATTGCTTTAAAGTCACTGCATTTTTAATGCCAACAGCCACTTACCATTTGTTTCTGTCGTTCATTTAAGCCACTTTTAAATGAATCTCTCTCTCTGGTAGCTGGATCATCAGGGAAGGGGTTTAAGAGTCGCAGCAAAGGGGAAGTTCCAGTCTCCAGCACCGCAAAACAAGGATTCTTACAAAAATGTTCAAATGCATTTCCCCTAAAAGGGGCACCTAATTAATCACTGCAGCCGAAAGTACTCCATAAGCCGGCCATTATCGAAGAAAATCCCTGTAGCACATATATGGTTATTTATTTGTACAGTAAGTACTCTAATGTGGTAGCACTTACCCAGCAGACACTGGCATTCATTCCCACTCTCATTTCTGCAAGACAAATCCACACACTAGAGCCAAACAAATATTATTTAAACATATTTTTAACTCTCATTTTTGTTATTTATTATGGCAGAGGATGCCTCAAAGACATTCTTAAGAGGCTGAATCTTCTGGCATGCATGTAAAATGAAGCCGCAAAATCTAGAAAAATCAGAGTTAACAGACCTGTTAAAAGATTTAGATACTCACCGCTCAGGCAGGCCCAGTGCAGAACTTTGAAAGGAGCCCGTTAATACTAGGTAGGAAGGGAACAGGCTGCAAAATGTAACGAGTGAATGTATGCTGCTGTAACTCATATAAAAGAGAAATATTGGGAATCGGGGCGGGGGTGGAGACACACGGGCTCAAAGAGCAGAATAACAATAAAGCAACTTGTGTTAGGGCAAAGGATGACAAGGAAGCAAATCCAAACTATGAGACATATGAAGTTTGCAGGAGTATTTATGCAGAACTTTTTTCAGAGAACTGTGTTCCGGAAACACAAGAAATTGAGGGGTTTCTCCAGAAAGAACAAATAGCACAAATATCAGCTGAATCAAATAAACCCTACTTATTCCAAGTGAGGTAGATGCACTGTAGCTTAGACCATACTGGGAAAACTCCGGGTCAATGTGGAATCTTTATCAGACCTTTAAGAAACAATCTGGCCAAATTTTCCAAGGGCATCCCAACATTCACCAGCATGTTCATGAGTATACGCGTGGAAGTCCCGGGGATCCTGTCAGGGGGCGGGGGTGTGGATAGGGGTCAGAGGACAGGGAACAGGGGGGTTGGATAGGCGTGGGGTCCCCGGGGGCATGTCAAGGGGCGGGGGTGTGGATAGGGGTCAGAGCGGTCAGTAGACTGGGAGCAGGGGGGTTGGATAGGGGGTGGGGTCCCTGGGGCAGTTAGGGGTGGGGGGTCCCGGGAGGGGGGGTTAGGGCACAAGGAATGGGGGGGTTGGATGGGTGGGGGGTTCTGAGGGGGGAAGTCAGGGGGCAGGAAGTGGGAGGGGTCAGATAGGGGGTGGGGGACAGGCTGTTTGGGGAGGCACAGCCTTCCCTACCCAGCCCTCCATCCAGTTTTGCAACCCCAATGTGGCCCTCGGGCCAAAAAGTTTGCCCACCCCGTTCTATATTGTATATAATTGGCCTTGGAAGCCTAAAGTTAGAAACTTTCTCTTTTATGAGCTTGCAGTCTTGTTCATTTAAATGGGAATGTATGGGGATTGGATGTGGTTTCTGAACACACATTGCCTCAAATTTTTCAAATACCAAGAAGAACGAGTTACCCACAAGTCCCCAATGAGTTGGTTGTGTCAGCTGAAGCTGATCACTATACCTTGGGAAACCTCTTCATTCTGCACAGGGCATCTTGAATCCTAAATCAGTGTCAGGCTGGCATATATTTATCTCTATCAGTTTCATTGCCACTCTCAAAAGAGAAAATCGACGGACACCCATTTCTTTCACTTGTCCCTAGATTTACTGTGTATAGGTCTGTTTCTAAGCCCAGCCAAATGTCTGTTCATGGAGAAAACCCAGGATATGCACATCGTCCCAAGCTGGCTGCAAAGAAGTATAATTTCTAAAATATATGCTCTAGTTCAGACAGAAATTAATTCAGGGGTGAACAGGAGGTCAGACTAGATCAGAGGTGGGCAAACTACAGCCCGCGGGCCACATCCGGCCCATGGGACCGTTCTCCTCGGCACCTGAGCTCTTGGCCTGGGAGGCTAGCCCACGGCCCCTCCCCTGCTGTTCTCCCTCCCCCGCAGCCTCAGCTCACTGCGCCACCAGCACGATGCTCTGGGCGGCGGGGCAGCGAGCTCCTGGGGCAGCGCAGCTGCAGAGCCCGGCCTGACCCGGTGCTCTGTGCTGCGTGGTGCGTGGCTGGCTCCAGCTGGGCGGCGCGGCTGCCTGTCATGGTGCAGCCGCGCCGCCAGCCACCAGTGCTCCAGGCAGCACAGTAAGGGGGCAGGGAGCAGGAGACGGGGGTTGGATAGAGGGCAGGGGAGTTCGGGGGGTGGTCAGGGGCCGGGGTTGTGAATAGGGGTCAGGGCAGTCAGAGGGCAGGGAACAGGGGGGTTGAATGGAGGCAGGGGTTCTGGGGGCGGTCAGGGAGAAGGGGTGGTTGGATGGGGCAGAGGTCCTGGGGGGGCAGTCAGGAAGGAGCGGAGAGGTTGGATGGGGCGACGAGAGGCAGTTAGGGGCAGAGGGTCTGGGGGCGGTCAGGGGACAGGGAGCAGGGGGGTGGATGAGGCAGGGGTCCGGGGGGGGGGGGTTGTCAGGGAACGGGGGGGTTGGATGGGGCAGGGGTCCGTCAGGGGCAAGAAGCAGGGGGGGTCGGATGGGGGAGGGGGCCGGGCCACGCCTGCCTGTTTGGGGAAGCACAGCCTCCCCTAACCAGCCCTCTATTCAATTTCTGAAACCCGATGCAGCCCTCAGGCCAAAAAGTTTGGACTACATGATCACACTAGCCCCTGGACTACATGATCACACTAGTCCCTTCTGGCCTTAGATTCTGTGAATCTATGAAATTATACTTGTACCAGCTGCTCCCTGGCAGGGGATTCAGCCCCATGGAGGTCCAGCAGTGATACCAACGCTGAACTCCACCAGGGAGAAGCAACTTTAAGATAGAAAACCCACTGAAAGAGGCTGATACAGTGATGTGCTGAATCAGCACATTTCTCATCCACCCCCCATTCCTTGGGCTGTACTGTGGGCCACGCAACCGAGGAGACTTTACTGCACCACTCATTCTCCCTACCAACCCCACAGTGCGCTTTCCTCTCAGATCCATTGAACTCATTAACGTGTGCAGAGCCAGCCACACCACTGACCTGGATTTAACTCAGCATGGCACTAGTACTGACACAATGATGCACTAATGAGTTCAGCCTAGTTAGATCTTATTACATTTTCAAATGTGATCGTCCACAGCTGTATTACATATCCAGACTCCGCATCGCACACTCATGCCTCTGATAAGGAAACAGCTGCTTATGCAACACAGCCCTATTGCATTTGGCTGTATCCAGTGCATTTTGACAGTTTGGATCGCACTCATTCTCCCCAGCCTTGGCACTCTCCCCACCCTTTGGGACATGGTATGTGAGTCCCATCCCATGTCCCAAAATAGGGTGGATTTTATTCTGCCTCTAGGCAAAGACGAAGTCCTTCAATAATAGAGTTTATGGGATGCGTTTCAGCTTTAATGTCTATTAATAATAACAGTCTTCATACACCTAATGCCCAGTCAGTGCAGTGAAAAGATATATCACTGCTTCTGAAAGGTGCTGAATTGATAGCCTTCTGTTCATTATTAATAGAAGAGGTGCCTGGGCTTCATCTTGTATTCTTTCTGTAGTTTGTAATGTCTTGGGGGAAAGAGTATGTCTTAACCAACATCTACAAAGTGCCATGAAAACATAAAGCTTGTGTTTAAACATTTAACTATAATAAGAGTGATAATTAGACTTGATGCTCTTTGGCTGACATTTGGAGAAAGAGAGAACCCTGCGAGGTTACTTTAAGGTTCTTTAGAAGACAGGATACTTTGGTGGTGGAGACTTTTTGGATGATAGGCGTTATCACAAGTAGCTATCATACAGCCAAAGATCAGGAACTTCGCACTGCTATACAATGTGGATTCCCATTTTGGGATATGAGAAAAGGGACATCTCTGGGGTAACCTCCAAAGCCGAAAAGTACGTATCTTTTATAGTTATATGATCTTTATTATCCTGACATAGGACTATTTAAAAAAAATCACCCTTTGGTTATATAACCCCCAGGAAATACTTTGGAAAATAAATCCTGGTTAGATGAAAGTTGCAATATAGAGTTATGTTCTTAACTAAATGATCTGATTTTTACATTGATCTAACCCTCTCTTTCTCACTCAATTGGTTTATATATTTGAAAATTAAAAGTTAATAATTAATAACATCGGGAGGAGAATATGCAGGCTTCTCCACATTGCCAGGTCAATGTGATTCAGCCCTGTTGAGAGGCATCATATCTGTGGGTAAAAGAGTAGCTTCGTTTCTCTGTCCAGTCACTACTCATCCACGATGCTCAGATCCAATTCTGCTTTTTATGATGTTAATCATAATTAATTGGTTAATTGACATTGGACTGAGATCACTAATTCATTTCAACAGGCCACCAAACAGATGTTTAGTGGTAAAGGTTTCCAGCCATTTCTGACCTGGGCCGTATCTTACTTGAAGATCCATAAACTATTATCAGTCCTCTGAACCATTCAGTCCCCTCCCCAGGAGTTTATTTTCCAGTCCCTGAAATAGTGGAACAGGACTACATTGCCAGAGAAGTGTCCAGGATGATCTAATAGGTCATTCCTATCTTTAATTTCTATCATTTAAAATAGAAACAAATTCTTTTCCAATTATTTGAAAGTTCTCGCTGTGAGCAAAATAAAGCAAAGTTCACTAACCTTTCCGTTTCTTTGTGAGTTTCCCCCCTTATTTAAAGAAATCAAATGTGACAATCCCAGACAGTTAATGTCTTTGCGAAAGGTCAGAAATCTCCCAAAATAGAGAAAATGCAATGTCTCCAAAACTCTGCTAAATCCCTTCCAGTGTATTTTGAAATAAAAAAAACCTTATGTTCTTCTGCCAAGTGCCACCAAACAAGTCAATAATGAACCTGGAAACTTATATTACAACATATTTATATACACCAGAAGGATGAATTTCCTCATTTGAAAATGAATCTGAGTCATGTGTACATTTCAGTATTAGAAAAGAGCGCTTTACTCTTCTAGTACTGTGACTTCCTTGATTTCTTTGACTCCTTTGGACCCGAAAGAAACAGCCTGACCATATTTTTTTTAAATAAAGGGACACTGTAGCACAGCAGACATTACCACATCAGAGTTACACTGTTGTCATTGCAGCATGTGAGACATTTCAACTGCAATGTTCAAAGGCGTCAGGAGTTAGGCATCAACTCCCATTAAAACTCAATTAGAAATTCAATGGAGTTTAGGCACCAAACTCCCTTAAGCTTCTGATCCCAGCCTAAAACCATTGTGCCTGGACACTAAATCTGGCATCAGTGAATTCAGCTTGCACCACCACAGCAGCCCACCTATGGTACTGACTTGTCCCATTCAACTGATAATATTAATTGTCCTTATCCAGCAGAACTACTGACAATTGCAGACATCCTGTAGGGATGAAATCAGTCCAGTAAAGAGGGCCTCTGTACCACTGAACTCCGACTTATTCCCCTGTTTTGAATGTAAGTGGGATTCTCTTCCTAAAAGAGGAACAGAGAATATTTGCAGTCTCTAGCTATTGTATATCTCACTGCAGGTGAAAATCAGTCTATCTCACTTATTGTTTGCTTTCTGTGTAACCTTTTCTATTGTTCTTCTGTTAAACAATTCCAAGGGGTTGTGTCATCATGAGAAGAGACTAAAGGATGGGTCAAGCTACCAGTGCTCCATAAAGGCTGTGTTGTGGTTATACGGTTCGGGGTCCTCCACGGTTACCAGAAAGGACCAGGAGGTGTTGTAGCAAGGTGCTTAATAAATGTAGAGAACTTCCTAACCAAGAAGTTTCTCCATTTAGTAAGCTTCTCCCTCACTACAAGGGTCATTTAAGTGTCAGTTCAGTGAAACCAAAGGTGTCCTGTGTCAGGGAATCTCCATGAGGAGCAAGGTAGTTCTGTTTGCAGGATGGGGTGGGGATTCAGTGATCTGATTATGTTAGCTTTGTTTTAATGTTAACTTGCTAGTGCCAGACTCCAGTGTAAATGAAAATGGTCTAAACCAGAGATGCTCAACCACTGACTCTGGAAGCATAAAGTGGCTTTCTCCTCAGGTTTGAATACGTTGTATGCAAAGGCCTGATGACATGGGTGTGGCCATTGCATTGTCCCATGAATAAAATGGCCATTGAATACAAAAGACACAGATGGGCCCAGTCGCACAGACCAGTAGGTTAAATCTATCTCTGTAGTTCCAGCTAAGGCCAATTCATTTTTCACATTGCAACAAACTCTAGCATGTTGTCCATAGGCAGCAGAGACATTGATAACACCAGACTCTTTTAAACTGATGACAGATTTGCAATGTCAGATCTCCCATTTAGCCCTAAATAATACTACTCAGACTGTAGCCATTATGTATCTGTTAATTATTATCATTTTATTATTTGTATTACAGCAGCACATAGAGACCCTACACAAAATCAGAGCCCCATTGTGACAGACTCTGTAAAAGCACACAGTGAAAGACAATTCCTGTCCCAAAGAACTTATAACCTAAAAGAGTGGGAGAAAGGGAGTTTTATTATGTTCTCTAGATGAATCAGCTATTACTCCAGTAGTATAAAATTGATAATATGTTTTTGTATTCTAAAGGGCGATTTTTTTTAAAATGGCATCTAATTCTGTGGCTGCAATCTTGTGTGAATGCAAATGGCAGCATTTGGATGTCTCACTCAGGCAGTTAAACATCTAAATGCACCCAAAATTTTGTTCCTGCCCTTGATCATGGGTGGGCTGAGGCCCCTTTTAAAAACGTGGCCATGCATAATTTAATTCTTTTGTGGCACTCTGTTTAATGACAAAATAGTTCTGTGGCTGAGGACTGAATTCCAGCGGCCTAGACCTATTCACTTTGGAGGCGTCAAAGGTGCTACAGTATGTATAATACTATTCAGTATTAGTTTACCAATTATTATTTCTTATTTGTGTGCTTTTGAGCAATCAGAAATTATGGAGGCACATTAAGACTTGTTGTTTCTACTATAGTTATTGCCAAGCCCATTGGCTGTAATGCGGCTGTTGTGGTTTTATGGTTCTCTGTTACTCTGTCTGATGTTCCCTGGAAACTTTCTGTCTCATGAGATATGTACTACCTGGCCTAGAGTCAGAGGTAGACAATCATGTAGCCTTCAGCATTTTTCTTTTTTTTTTTTAAGTGATGCCATCTTTCCAGCAATGTCTGGTTTATAAAAAACAGGCCACATATTACTTACTAGGACACTGCTGAATTTGCTTGCTTGCCAAACTCATTCTAAGAAACATCAGAGCAATACAATATTTGCAAACTAATATTTTATTTCACCTTCCATCAATTTTTTTAAAAGTTTTATTATCTCAGCAGGAAATTAGGAATGATGCAGGGAAGCACATAGAAACATTCAGGTTACAGGAAAAATATATAGGCTAAGGAGAAAGTATAAGCAATTTATTACCTCTCTCCATTTTAGAAAAGGGTAAGAAATTAATCTATTTCTTTCATATGCCTACAAACCACACTTGTTTGTAGGACTTGACTCTGTTCCCTCTGAAATCTATAGGACTTTAGCCAGTGACTTTAACTGGAGCGGAATCAGGTCCATAGGTACTAACTCCTAGAAACTGTGACACTGTATTAAACTGAAATTTCCAGAGTTCCGCACAAAACTATAAAATACTTTATTTTCAATCAGATGCTGCCTATGCAAAAGACAGGAGAAAACAGAGCCAAGAAACTATTTCAGAGAAAGGAGACCCAGGGGAAGACATACTGCTGTACATTGGGGAAAAGATAACATGGATTGGCAAAATGTGGGAAATGTTAAATATAGATCAGTGGTTCTCAGCCTTTTCCATACCATGACCCCACATTACAAGAGAAAAAAGTTTTAGGCTCCCGTCCATAAAGTCGTGAAAAAAGGGAGGGTTGCAGTGACCCTATCCCTGGGGACTGCAAACCTCCAGCTTGAGAACTGATGCTATCAGTTGTGACTCAGAGCCATATGATACTGTAGCAGGGCCACTTGGGCATTTTAAAAGATCAGAGCAATTGTGAGATGGCTACTTTGTTCTCCTGACCTAGGTAGTCCCATAAACATAATCTACAATGAACAATCTAATCTACAGCTGTTGTTGCTGAAAAATGTTCAAGTCAAACAGCAGGATTTCAAGATCCAAGGGTAACATTTTCAAAAGCACCTAAGTAACTCGGGAGCTTAAGAGACTTAAGAGCCTAAATCTCATTGAAAGAATGACCAGCCATTGAGGATGACCGTGAAACTCTTAATAAGGTAGCTCAGATTTCCAAGTCAGCAGAATTTAGGCTCCTGAGTGCCTAAATTTCTTTTGAAGATGGGATTTAGGCACCTAAGTCACCTAGTTGCTTTTGACATTTTTACCAAGAAGGTCCTAAATTATTTAGATGCTTTTGAAAATGTTACCCCCCCCCATGACACTTCTTTCCTTTCCAGTGCCATGGCATGGGCTTGGTGGTTGAGGAAGAGGAATTGTAACTATTAGTTGTGTTATCTATACTACTTTCCCCATTTGGTTTGAGAAAGTAACTCAGAAAGTCGAGCAATTTAGAGTAGGACCATTCCCCCACATGTGACCTTGCTCCTCTTGGCCTGCTGATAGATGAGGAGATTGATTTAGTCACCGGCTTAACTATTGATGTGTTTATAGGAACTTGTATCCCCTGACCAAATGCTGACCTCAGTGGGAAATTTGCCTGTAGTGTTTTGTTTAAAATATGAACTGAGTACTTGTTGCCAACACATATTCTTCTTTGTCAGTCACTTCTCTTAGTCTCCTGTCTGTGTGAAGCTACAGGCCTATTGGCAGGGCTGTAGCGATGATGGCTTCTTGGTTTTCTCTTTCGGACTTTGGATCATATCCAGAGAAATGAGCGGAGGTCTAGCTGGATAGTGTCATTGACACTAACATTCTTCTCTGGCCACCTCAGCTGAGAGGAAGATGATCGTGAAATTCGCAGTGATGTAGCTCAGATTTCACTTTGGTTCTTGCCCATGCATCCCATATGCTTCCCCTTGATTTCTTGGAGTATACAGGGAAGTGGGGGGGCCTGTCTAGATAGGAAGCCTGGTTAATTTTTACAGATTTTTGTCTGTGGCAGTGTTCTCATCCCAAATGCAAGCCCGCTTCTCTCCAACTCTCCTAGCATAACCTTATTAAAGCTTCCAGATTAATATAAAAAGACTCCATAAAGGCAATCAACTTTCTTAACAAATAGCATTGGAGACTGACTTTAATAGCACAGTACCAGTGGAAAGTTTAACCCTAGGCCCTACAGCTCTCAGTCAAATGCCCAGTCGTTCAGAACCTTGTTCGTGACCCCCAATCTCCCAGAGCTAGAAAAGTGGTTTCACTATCAAGTAGGGGGAAATTAAGATGCTTCTGCCTCAAGATTAGCCATCTCCAGAAACAATGGTAAGCCTGTTTAGAAGAGCTGTTAACCTGGAAGGCTGTTTTGCAGCTCTGGGCAGCAGGTCAGCAAATCAATCTGAATCAATCATTCAAAACCTTCATTTAGCCAGGTTAAAAAACAAAATCTATTGCGAACAAGTGCTTTTCTGCAAGGACTCGCTGTGCAATCCATACTCACAAGAGCAGTTTACTCACAGGGGCAGCCCCATTGACGCCAATGGCACTGTCTGCGTGTAAGCTTTGTAGAACGGGGCTTCAGTTTAGTTCCCACATGACAGCACATGTGACTAAATGATAATCACACACAAATGTAAAATTAAACAATAAAACAGACAAGCTCATCAGAATGGCAGCCAGGCCCCGCCCCTGCCATCACTCCACACACACACACACACACACCAAAAAAGACTTTTATAGGTTTGATAATTTTTTTTATCTGCCTCAGACAGCCAAGCGCCGAACAAATTTTCACAGTCTGTGCAGACTTGGGTGGGCTCTGGCTCCTCACAAAGAGGGAAATGTTTATTGACGAACGGAACCCTAATGGTGTGTCTAAGTGGTGTTTGAATGAACATGATTTGGGGATGGCTGGTGAGTGATTCAATGGCCTATCACTCAGTGTCGGGGGAAAGCAGAGCTGTTCCTCTCACCATAACCTGCCTAAGGGAGACAGCTGGAAACTGGGCATGTGTTCTTTGTTAATGTGTTCATTGGCTTTCAGAGGAGCGTGTGTGTAATTTCCTTTTTCCCTTCTGCTGTGTGTTACGCCTGTATGGAACATGAGTATTACACAGACACGCCATCTTCACAAGAGACCTGACTGCAAGACTCCCACTTACCTTGCATAGCACCTTACTCCATGAGCAGCTCCACTGAGTTGTTCACACACTGCCTATGGGTTTCCAAGTGCAGACTAAGGTGTTGGACTTGACCTTCAAAATCTTAAATGGCTTAGAAGCCACCTAGCTGAGAGAGACTGCCTCTCTCCTAATGCCCTACTGCCACAATTGAGACCAGCAGAGCCTCCTGAGCTGGAGCTCTGTTGGTAGTAACAAGAAGGGATGGGTGGCAGGGCAGTTTCTGTGAGGACCTCAGCTTTGGAATCTGCTCTGACCTCTTGGTCCAAATTAGCCCAATCTGGTTACCTTCAGGGCATGTTGCCAGACTCATCTTTTCCACCCCAAAGGTTCAGAAAATGGGGAAGAGGTAGCAGGATTGTATAGATGGGGAACTGTTCAAGTGGGAGAGCGCTTTGAGTTTTTAAGTTGCTTTCTGGTGGTGGGTTTCTGAAATTACATTGCCACACTTACGGTACATTGTTAAGATCTCAGTGCTAATAATAACAACACTCAGCATGAGAAGGGGCATCACAATGCAGCTCAGGAGACATCCAGATCTTACTGGACAGAATGTCACCGTTGCGTAATTTAAATCCACAAGCCATATTTGGTGACCCTAGGACTTGCTGAGCCAAGTTCTCCGTTCAGTTTCAGCATTGCCATCCCATTGGTTTTAATACAGTTGCATTGGCGCGGCTGAAAGAAGTACTGGTAAGAGGTTTGGCAGAGTAGCTCAAGACTCATGAAAGTCAGAGGAGTTGCATAGGTATAACTAATCAGAATTTGGCATTTTTTTTAGCAGTTAGCAAGACAGGGTGAAGTCCATGAAATGTTCTGCAATGCCTGTTAAAGCTGATTTAATTTGCTGTTTCAAAATGTGTGATGTAATCTGGTTGATCAAAATGCCTTTTCCACAAACTATTACAGCAGGTCAGGTCCTTCCATCTCCCTGTCTAGTACCTGAGCCAAATCTTGATACCCTGATTCAGGCAAACTTCCCATTAAAATGAATGGGATTTGTGCCAGAGTAAGAAAGACAGCAGGATCTGTCTTCAGATGATAGGAATATCTTTATATTATTTCTTTTGTATCATTTTAATTCAATAGCAGCAGACCCACTTGAACATATTCAGGGGACATTTTTTATCTCAGATCTTTTAAAAAAAAAACCACATATCCAACACCATTTTTACAAAATTTTGTATCCATGCATTTTTTATATTATTCTTAGTTTCATATATTGTGGTAGTTCCCTCCATCCCCTACCGAGATCCTACCCCATTGTGCTAGACACTGTTCAAACACATAATGAGAGACAGATCCTTCCCCAACGAGTTTATAGTCTAAAAAGACAAGACAGGCAAAGAGTGGGAGAAAAAAATTATACCCCTTTCTCAAATGGGAAACTGAGGCACTGTACGGTTACATGACTTGCCCAAGGACAATCAGGAAGATCTGTGGCAGAGTCAGGATCTTTAGAGTCCCAGTCCAGGGATTTAACCAAAAACCATCCTTCCTGTATGCAATTTACATGCCTATGTTATTTTCCCAGCACCATTCAGCTTGGAAAAGAGGAGACTAAGGGGTGATATGATAGAGGTATATAAAATCGTGAGTGATGTGGAGAAAGTGAATAAGGAAAAGTTATTTACTTGTTCCCATAATATAAGAACTAGAAGCCACCAAATGAAATTAATGGGCAGCAGGTTTAAAACAAATAAAAGGAAGATCTTCTTCACACAGCGCAGTCAACTTGTGGAACTCCTTGCCTGAGGAGGTTGTGAAGGCTAGGACTATAACAGGGTTTAAAAGAGAACTGGATAAATTCATGGAGGTTAAGTCCATTAATGGCTATTAGCCAGGATGGGTAAGGAATGGTGTCCCTAGCTTCTGTTTGTCAGAGGGTGGTGATGGACGGCAGGAGAGAGATCACTTGATCATTATCTGTTAGGTTCACTCCCTCTGGGGCACCTGGCATTGGCCACTGTCAGTAGACAAGATACTGGGCTGGACAGAGCTTTGGTCTGACCCAGTATGGCCATTCTTATGATCTTATGTTCGTATTGTTTAAGGTTAAAACATTCCTCATGTCCAAACCTATATATAATCATCTCTCTTGTGAGGTGCCTTTCAGATGCCTGGTCCTGTGTCATCTCAGCCAGTCTTTCTGAGAGCAATGGGGAATGTCATAATGACTGTGGCTATATCAAGTCATCAGACTTTAAGGTGCACTGCCCACCAGCCTCAAGGATACAGCCCAACAGTTCTTCTAAATTCACTTGTACTTAATCTCAGCAATAGGCTCCTGAGGAATGATAAATAAATGATGGTTACCGCACTAATCTAGACTGTGAATCGTTAATGATTTTCCACTATTTTGTTATATTCATTCATTTGTGATGTGCATCCACATCACACAATGTCTCCGTCTTCCATGCTGCTGCAGGGAAGCATCTCTGGTGATTTTATATCATTTATATCGTTACAAGTTTCACGTGCACTAATACATGAAACAGATTAAACGACAGGAAAGTTTGCTGCTGGGGGAAAAAATGCCGTCAGCATCAGACTCGCACGTTTTACTTAATAGCTTTCCTAGACTATGCCCTTCTTGCTGATAGGAGATAGTCGTTTCAGTAGGAAACCATCTCATTCACACATATGGCAGCATGGAAAGTGTGGAAGATGAATCCCTATAGCTACCTTTTGAAATGTAATAGGATCGTCTAGCTCGCTGAGGCATGACGACTGGTTACAGATTTAACAGGAGGAGAATGAATTGCATCTGTATATATTTTCCACTGTATTAAATACTTTCTCTGCAGCGAGCAGGTTAATAACGCTGTACATCTTACTTTGGGCTCTCTGTGACAGAGACATTCGTAAGCAGCCAGCAGCAGCTACAGCCCAGGAGGCAGGGGACAGATCAACAGCTGTCAGCTGCCTTTCCTTTCCCATCCTCCACTTGAGTTGCTGCAGCAGCAGGGACAAGCTTGACTTTGAAAAGCCCCGAAGGAGCCAGCACCAGCACCAGTTAAGGGCACAGGTTAAGTCAGGGCCTTCCAGGCCCACTCACCCCTCCTATAGGAACCCCCCTAGGGCAATGAGTAAAGCGGCTTTACACCCACATGGCGAACAGCATCAGCAGCTGGGAGAGGAGCCATCACAGTCTCCAGGCATCATTCACTGAACCCGGAAGCTTAGATTCAGCGTTTGTTCTTCTTGTTTGGAGTATGGGCACTGGCTTCAGGGTTACCTCCAGCCTGCCCTTCTCCTGCCACTGTGACCTTTCAACAGCCCCACCTCACCCTCCCTGCCCACAGCCTTTTGCTTGCTCCTCCCCACTCTCTTTTCTGCTTTCAAATGCCTTCCTCTTAGTTTCCTTCTCTTACTCCCACACCCCCTTCCCCACCTTTTCTCTCCCTCATTTCAACCCCACATCCCTCTTTGGAACAAACTAAAACTAACGTTTACAGAAAGCGTTACAGGCCAAATCCCCAACGGACCTCCACTGATGTGCATGAGGAGAAGACCTAACAAAGCAAGGCCAACTATATAACTAACAAGACAAGGCCAACACTCTATGTCTATGTTTTTTCCCCTTTCCCCCCACTTTTCATATTTTCCCCCTTTAAACTGCAAGTTCTTGGGAGCAGAAACATTGTTTTCTTACATGTCTGTATAGCACCTGGAACTCTTTGGGTGTTATTGCCGTACAGAACTATAGGCATGGTTTAGTGCTGGTTGGAAAATGGGGTGTTCCAGAGGAAAAATGAAAACCCCCAAAATTTCAGCCAAAAACTGCGGAAGAAAAAGAAGCCAAAAGCCCCAAAATGTTCAGTTTTCTGATGAAAAATTGCAATGTTTTGAAGAAAGCAGACACTTTGTTGCGATTTTTGTACAATTGAAATCCCATTTTTGATGGAAAATATCAACCAGTCTTAGCTTTGTATTTTGTACCTAAGCTACATGTAGCTTTTTTTCATTTTTTATCATGTAGGGTTTTTACTCCCTGGATATTATTTATCTAGAGAAAAACAAAACATACTTTTTTTTCTTGATAAACTATTGACTTAGACTGACAAGATTTTCCATGGCTGGGTGATTTATTTCAACCTATGAACTTGCCAATTAAAAAAAAAGTTCATTGAAAAGTCACTAAAAAACAAAATTATGAAACAAAGGTCGGCTCATTACACTTTAATTATTGAATGCTACCAGAGTTCATAAATTCCTTATGTATTAAATCTTCATATAGTTGTTTTAAATACGTCAGGTTCTTTCCCCTCCCCAAATCTTGAGAAAATCTCATTTCACAGTTTCCCATAAAACCAGGTGCAAAACAGCTGCCTTATGCATGGAGTGATTCTTGAAGCACTTGGTTGGTATCAGTAGCCAGGGGAATACCATGAAATTGAGGGGATTTCAATAGGTGCATACACAATCACCAAGAAGGTAGTTAAGGAGGGTAGTTAAGCTGAGCTAATGTTTCTCACATTTGAAGAAAGAAAATTCATGCACTCTTCTTTTGCAAAAACACTTTGCATCTCCATAATATCGGCTTCACCTGACTACGTGCTGTGTTAACGATGCATTGCCTGCCAGCAGTTTGCAGCTCAAACACAAATGCAATGACCATACTGGTACCACTAGATCCAATGCAGACAGTTGCCAGGCACCAGGAAAGTTCTGCAGATCATAGAGTGACTATCTTTAAAGATCTGTTCCTATTATTGACAAATCTCATGTACTGTTCCTGAACAGTCCCTCCTGAGAATATTAACCTGCTTCTGTCACTATCCCAATACTCATTCCAACGAATCGCTTGTTCATGTATCTGTCATCTAACGCCTGTATCAGTGAATAACTCCTCCTGCCTAGTAATCAGTGTGTTAATGTAACTTGCTCTGTGCCATTCTGCCCTGCAACTGCGGGATGTCCCCTGGGCCAGACCCTTTCCCTTTCCCCCTTCATTCAATCTTTACAGCCTGGTTCTACTAGTAAAGAGGCGGATTTTGCCAATAGTGAACTCAATCCCAAAGCCACTGAAGTCAAAGGGAGTCTTACCATTGACTTAAACGGGCTTTGGTTTAAATCCAGTGTTTTCATTCCACTGATTACCTCTGATAATTTATCATGCGCCTCGCTTTAAAGCTGTTGTCTCCAGTCTGGTCTAATACGATCCATAATTTAACTTAGCAACAACATCAAGAGTTAGATGACTCATTTCTATAAACATTTACCAACTATGAATATTTCTGTCTCTGGCCCACTTAGTTCTGTTGCTTCACAGCAATGAGATTATCTCCACAGTCACGTCAAACTCTTTCATCTACCTGTTTCATGGAAAACATGAGTTCAGATAATTTAATAACTCCAGTAAATTAAATCCCAAACCATTGAAAAAAACAAATGAAGCAGCTGCAGTTTTCAGGCTGCTAACAGTTTTTTTCAGACCCATGTCCATTGTATTACTTACTACTCAGCGCTGATTTAAAAGAATGCAACTCTGAACTACAAAGGCATTTAGTTTGCCCTGTATGGTACGAAAGGAAAACATAACATATGCCTCAAAAAAAATCCCATAAAAACAACAAATCAAATTTTAATGTCTGAAGAATGACAGCATTTTTCCAATATTGCTTTAACTCAGAATTTTAAAGCAGGATGCTGAGAAAATTACAATGGCATTTAGATGCCAGGTCATCTACTCGAATAAATTACCACTCTACTGCATTTCAAAGAGTGTTTTCCTAGTGCTCACTCTGGAATTGGGGTTGATTCCAGAGATGCTCCTACTAGGAGGAAGGTACCCAATTTTCAACACAAGCTTTAAAAAACAAGTAAGGTTATGCTTTAACAAATGAGAACAAATATGTCCAGAATTATTATGTGCTCTACTGGCATGAGTATTTCCCAGTGTTTCTGTATCTCAGTCCATGAAGGAGAAACGCTTTGAATTTCTTACAATCGTGTGCTGAAATAATAACATCCATGATTTTAAGGATTCCACAACTGATCAGTGACATTCACCCCCTATTTAATTGGCATGAAACAGACTGCATCTACGTTCTGGGCTGAATCCTGCCCTCTGTACAAGGGGGGAAAGGCAATATAGGGGACCTCTTCTCTCACCAACAGGCCCACAAACATACTTTAATAATGCACTAGAGTCAACTGGGATTTATGCCCAGCTAAAATGCTGGCCCATGCACTAAGGGTGTGTGGGTGGCAGGAAATAGGGAATGTATGCTACCAACAGTGTGATTACACAGGGCATCTTGCTGCTGAGATGGCAAGTAATATTCTGCTCTCCATGCTTTATGTTTGCTCAGGAGAGTATGTCTCATGACAAGCCAACAGAATGTCTCAGTCCCTAGACCTGTGGCCACTTACTTACCCACCACTTGTTCCACCTCCTACCTCTCACACAGTTGTTTTTGATTAAAGGAGGGAGTTAGCCCATAAGTTATGAACAGGTATTATACAAATATTTGGGGGATTTATGTCTACATATAGATGTCATGGGCCCAGAGCCTTCAAGCACTGTTTGTGTTCCTTTTAATTGACTCCCTTAACTTTCTCCCCAGATCAGCAAAGAGTCCTGTGGCACCTTATAGACTAACAGACGTATAGGAGCATGAGCTTTTGTGGGTGAATACCCACTTCTTCATGCAGCCGAAGAAGTGGGTATTCACCCATGAAAGCTCATGCTCCTATACGTCTGTTAGTCTATAAGTTGCCACAGGACTCTTTGCTGCTTTTACAGATCCAGACTAACCTGGCTACCCCTTTGATACTTTCTCCCCAGAGGAATCCATATTTTGAAAGTGCTAAATGTTAACAAAACCCATGGTTAAAGGAGGTGTCGGGATGAGAACAAAAGAGAGACAACAGAGAAATGACCTCTTGAGTTTTCTTTCAGCCCTACATCTCTCTGAGTCTGTGATAGATAAATAGATAATGGCACTGTGGGTGACATTCTCTAATGTCCTTTATTAACAGAGGGCTAGACTGTGACATTTGTGCCCCTAGAGGAGTACTGGGGAAATTTATGACTCAGACAGATTCTCATGGGCTTCTCTGCATGCACAAAAGGTTTGCAATTAACTGCACTGGCTTCCAATGCAGATGCAATTCAAGGTGACCTATAAAGCTCATTAAGGTTTGGGTTCTATGTACCATAGAGGCAGCTTATTTCCCTCCCTCATGCTCTTAGCCAACTGTTGAACTTTCAAGCTTATAGCCTCCAGATACCAACATCTGCGGACTAGAGGCAGGGCATTTTGAATGGACGGTCTCAATACTGGAAGTCAATGCTCCTCCTTTTCCAAGAGAGGCCAAGCTTGCTGACCTAGGAGGCACACTTCAAAGCTTCTCTGTTCATGCAGGTTTTGGGGGTTTGGGGATATTGTTGTGTGCTGGAGGCAATATTTTTATTGCTGACATTACTGATGTAGATTGAATAGTGTGGATGTGGTTTGGTTTGATGTTTAACACACAGGCACCTATACATAAGTGACGGAGGAGGGGGGGCAGTGTAAGCTGAAGTTTGGGGGAAGTTTCATATAGCTCAACTGCTGGGGGAGCCTATGAACATTATGGGCCTGATTCTCCATTGCCCTGCACCTCATGTAGTCATTCACACCAGTGCCATGCAAAGTGCCATGCCTGGGGATTGGTCCTGCTTTGAGCAGGGGGTTGGACTAGATGACCTCCTGAGGTCCCGTCCAACCCAGATATTCTATGATTCTATGATATGATTAAAGTAGGGGTGAAAATCAACCACTCTGATTTTGCACTGGTGAAAAGACTATATAAGGTGCAGTGCAAGAATCGGGCCCTATAGTGAAAAGAGAACTTGATTGTTGAATTATCTGAGGGCAAAGAGATAAAGGGGTGGGGTAGGCAGGTGCAAGAGAAACAAATTAGACATTCTGTTTCCTATAGTTAATCTGAATGGGAAATGGGTTTTGTTCCGGGTGTTCAGTAAACCAGTGTAAATTAACTTCCCACACTTTTTAAATTTTGCTCTACGGGCATGTCTTCCTTGTACCATAGCTCATCACTTTGATGTTTTCCATTTCAAACATCAATAGCATCCCTACCTTCTTTTCTGTATCATATAAAATACCTTGGTATGTAGCTGTGCCTCAGGGAAAAGGGAGATTATTTAAATTGAGTGTAAAATTAAATTTTCTGTCTAGTTATCATGTAGGGTTCTTTCGGGGGGGGGGGGAGTTAAATCATTGACACTGACATATATACTGTTCTGTATAGCCAGCTAGTTCATTCATGAAATTACTCTTTAATCTAGTGTTACTAGCAGATACTATATTGCTTTTAAGTAATTATGCTGTTTATTTCCCTTTGGGATAGAAAGAGGCCCATACTGGAACTTCAAATCCTACGTCTCCACTATAAATTTCAGGTGGAGGTTCAAACTGGGATGCCTGGATGCAAAGCCACCCCTACAGTTCTGGATCTTGATCAGATCCAAAATGGGAATGGGTTCCATCTGGTTTGAACATGGCTTAAAAGGTGGAACGGCTGGTCCTGTAAGTCACCCATCATTTAAGAAGGAAAAATTATTGTAAATCAGCTTACACTGTCAAACTCCAATTCTGGCTCCAGTTTAGAATTGAACCTGAACCCCAACCTTATCCAAATCCCCAAGGGTGACCTCTCGGCCAGATCTGCTTTTGAAATGTCCTGCTTCTGACAATGATGATGATGATTGATTAGGGTATCGCATTTTGTCCAGGACAGTCCCTTTTTTAAGCCCTGTCCCGGCCATCCCAACTTCTTTGGCAAAAGTGGGCATTTTTCCCGTTTGCTCTTGTCAACGTGATCAGTTGGCAAGAGCAATAGGGACAAATGCCCACTTTTGTCAAAAATGTGGGGTACGGAGGAACATGTGATCTGTGATGCCAGCCCCACACGGGGCGGGGAAGCAGGACTCAGGCTGGAAGCAGGCAGGGCTCTAGCAAGCAGTGATGCCAGTCCCGCATGGGGGGGGAAGGGCAGGGCTCGGGTGTGCGGCTCAGGCCAGCCCGCATGGGGGGGGTGGTGCTTGGGTTAGCCCCACACGGTGTCCCGTTTTCCCTGTGGGAAATATGGTCACCCTAATGATGAGGGGGGTGGTGGTGGTATTGGGAATGGTGCTGCAGTGCTCATGGTGGCACCCATTGGCACCCAGGTAATTGTCTGGTAAGTTTTTTTATAAATTAGATTTTTCTATCTCCACCCTAACCCTAATATATGATAAATCATTTGCTGAGAAGCCCTGCTTTTCTTGGGTTCTAACTGATCAGAAACCTGGGAGTCTTTTAACACTCTAGACATCAAACCTGACCGTCATTTCCACCCTGCTATCAAAATACACCACGCAGCCTTCCAATACATGGGCCAACATAATTCACACTCATGAGAACAGCCTGTTCATCTACAGAATATTTGCCTTTGGGGGACCATTTCGGCAAATATGGTATCAAAAGTCATTTTGCTGGGAATACCTAACTTGCTATAATATCCATTTAATTTGAACTTTAAAGGCAAAGGGAAATGAATGTTTCCAATTCTGTTTATTCCTTATATGGTGAATGTTAGATAACTTGAGTTATTTATAGCCCATAGTTTGAGGGGGGCGGGATTCAGGAGGGAAGAAGGGGCTATGAGCAAGGAGAGGCTGGATTTTTTGCAGCCCAGCTGAAGAACTCTGAACTAAACTGCACTCTTCAAGAGCAGCTGGCTTTATTCATATACCCCATAGCACACTGAATCATAAGCTTGGCAATTGAAATGTATGTGGTTTTATTACTATAACAACAAGATACTAAAAAGGTGATACTAAAGAATATGATCAGCGCCAATGAATGTTGATCCGAAAGATTTGCACCAACAGCTAGTTCTTAAATGTTCATAATTGGAGACTGTCATAAAAATGTTACATGTTCTAATTGCATACTAATAACTACTACTAATAATAATGTGCTGGGAATTCGCACTACATTTAGAGCTTGAGAAGATATAATATAAGGTCATCCAGCACATCTACCTGCCACTGCAGTGTTTTTCCTTATACTGTATTTTCTATTATTTATTTGGATTGTGGTAGCACTTACAGTCCTCCGTGGAGATTGGGGGCCCCCGTGGAGATTGCTAGGTGTCGTACAAACACATAGCTCTATTAGGCTGTGATTAGGGACAAAGGTTTCCAGTCTAAATAGACAAGACAGGCAAAGGGCCGGAAGGGAAACAGGGGTGCAGAGAGGGAAGTGACTTCTGCAAGGTCCGATCAGTGGCAGAGAGAACAGAACCAGGTGTCTTTTTTTCAGCCAAAATAAATGTCTCAAGGAGTGGGCACTTTCTGGAGTGGGCACATTTCTCTTGAGAGACTACATCACAGCCTAATAGAGCTCCTCACTGGGAAACTGTACTGATATTCAGCCTAGTTTTCTTTTAATTAAATATCATCCCATTGCTTCTAGTTCAAATCCTTTATACTCCCCTAAATACATCTTTTCCCTCCTCGGTAATTGTACCATGTATCATAATTAACAGAGCTCTTCCATAGCCCTGGCATCACATAGTAGTCATGACTTGGCTATCGTACCTTATTGGCAAACTAGAGAGCTGATGAAGTGGAAGTCATCCCAGTAGTCCATAGTTTATCTCAGTCCACACACTTGGAGCATAAAGTTGCTGTTCTGCCATGCTAAGGAACTGAACGTTACTTGAATACATTTTTTTAAACTAGGAAACAGGCAATTTTACTTGAATAAAATTACTTATATAAACAGATGACCTCTACCTTAATGTGTATAATAAAAGCTCATTCAGGCAGACTCTGAGAGTACCTCACAGAAAACTCTGTGGATATGTCTCTGCTGCTTTGCAAACCCGAGTCCGTGGGACCCAGGCTGTTAACATCAGTGTTTCCAAGCCCACACTTGAGCATCCGCACTGGATTGTAAACCTGGGATTACAGATGCTGGACCCACGTCTCACAGCTGTGCTAACGTATCCATGCTGCACGACACAGACCTTCTCAGTGTGAGGCTTGAGCTGCAGCCACACTACAAAATAACAGGGCTTGGACACAAGTCACAGTAGGACTTGGGCTCTGACCCACCTCCCTAGCAGGGTCCTAGGACCTGGGTCCTGAGTGCTTGCTTACCCAAATCACACTGATTGGTGTGTGTGGATGGAAAGGGGGCTTGGGCTCAAACCTGAGTCACAGCCCAGGCTTAGTGTGCAGTGTAGACATACCATAAGAGTACCAGAAAGTTCTGCTCTGTTATTTTCCTAAAATATCAGCTATTTTCTGCTTAATGAGGTTAACTGGATAAACTCTTTGTTATGACTAACAATGACAAAGAATTGTTCCATGCAATGGCAAAGTTATACAGAAGATCACAGGTCATTTCCAAGACTGATACTAAGCCTAAAGAAAAGATAACTAAGGCATTTAATTTAAAGGGAGTCTTTAATTGTGGATAAAAATTGTTTACAGATGTTGGCAACCAATTTCCCCTTGTTCGGCCTGTCAGAATATTGTATGTAGTGTCATCGTTGTCTTATTAACTTGAATGCAACATAGTGCAAAAGGAAAGGTGGTAGATGGTCCTTTCTGCTGGTGCATGGCAGTCATGGAGGGGTGTAAGGTTTCAGAGATTGTAAACCATTTCTTCTGCACTGGGAGATTGACTGCATGTGGATAGAACCCATTAACTATAGCTGTGCTGACAATATCACTTCAGAGAGTTCTGTGGGAGGAAAAGAACCCCTGTCCGCACTATGTTGGTACCTCAAGCCAGATGGAGAGCTATCTTGATAACTCATTCAGCTAATGTATAAAATGTGGCATGACATCCATGCAGGGTCAGTGCCCTGCTGGTGTGAGAACTGCTTGCAAAACACACTACATGATCTTCCTGTGGCTGTTGTTTTAAGCATTTCAAATACCAGGCATTGTATATGCCAAAGTCAGGATGTTATTAAAAAAAATCAAACTCCAGAGTCAAGATACAATGCAGCAGCCTTTGAGCTGAGTTACCCTTATCACTGAAAGTTTTACAGAGGTGTGTTGTATGTGAATCTAGTTTACATAAAGTTCTTTAAAACCAGAACATCGTGTTATTTCTGCTGTGCATTGTAAAATCAGGAGAGGTATGTAGCAGCAATAAATCAATTATTTCTTGCAAATTAGAGCAGGACAGCATTGGCTAACAGAAGTTTTCCATATGGTCAGGATGGAAGGTATGGGATTTCTAGATAACTGTAGTAAATGGGTAACAGTGTAGGGATAGGTCCAGAGGAATGTCACCTGCATGTGAAGAAACAGATGTCTGCTAGCATTGAGCATCATGCTAGTGAGCGGTGGTTTCACCTATTGAATATTGGGAATTAAACAGAGGATGAAGAAATCAGCACGGGAGTACATGTTGTTTAAGCTGTTGAATAAGGAATAATCACTGAGTGGGGAAAGGAGATAATAAAATAGTATTAGGATGATTTTTAAACATAGAGGCCAAAACCTATTTTTTTCTGTAAAAATCCATTCTACACAGTAAATACAGGGGAAAGGGGAAGAATACTGCAAAGCAGAGAGGAGAAAATGGGAGGAAATGAAATTATCACACTTGAATCCAAAACATCCCAGGGAGAGTCTACATCTAACTCGGCAGAAGTCCAAATGCTGATTCAAATTCAGTTGCTGTGCCTCCAAATATATATAGTCACTGATCTGTTTTGCCCTCCTCTTCTTGTGCAAATGAGAGCTCTAGACCTTCAGAGGCAGTGGAAATTATTCACTTAGCACATTTTAAGGCCTTTTATGTAATATGTAGTGCTCGCCATATGGTCCACCACCCATCCTAAAATGACATAAAGCCCTTCCCAGTTGTGGCTAGTTTAAATCAGAAAACCTCCCAGAACTAGTTTGGGTTTTTTTTAAACATTTAGGTCCTAATCCTGCAGTTCCCTCAGGAAAAACTCCCCAAAGTTCATAGAACTTTTTGCTTGCAGGAAAAGAAGCAAAATTGTCTAATAGACTGGGGATGAGCTAGTAGCTCCTTAGTTTTGGCACCACCTGTTCCACTGATTTGCTAAGTAGCCTAGGCCAGATCACGTGTATCTCTTTGTTACTCAGTTTCCCCTTCAACAAAATCTAATTATTACGTATCTCATTCTTACGTATCTCATGCTTTTTTGGGCTAATCCTGTATCCCCTTACTCACGTGTTGAGATGTCTTTTTTGCCGCCCCCAAGCACGGCAGGCAGGCTGCCTTCGGCGGCTTGCCTGCGGGAGGTCCCCGGTCCCGCGGATTCGGTGTACCCGCCGCCTAATTGCCGCCAAATCCGCGGGACCGGCGGACCTCCCGCAGGCAAGCTGCCGAAGGCTGCCTGACTTCCGCCCTTGCAGGGACCGGCAGGGCGCCTCCCGCGGCTTGCCGCCCCAGGCACGCGCTTGGAGCGCTGGTGCCTGGAGCTGCCGCTGGAGAGAGAAGATAGAATCAGGCTTAATATCCTAATTTAAATAACACATCCCTAACTCTGCTGGTCATCTGAAAAAGAATCAGCTGTAGGAACATTTGACAGCTCTGAATGGTGATCACCGGTGTCTGAATGAGTGGCTTTGTATGGTGATCTAGTCCTAGTGCATGCTGCTTAAAGTGTGGTTTTGGTCAGAAGAGGGCTTTGAAAATATATGGCACTTTCCTTCTCAATAGCTCTGCTACCTGTATGTATCCCCAGACTCATTGGCTCACTTTTCTAGCAAAGAAAATATTTTTCTTTTTCTTTTTTTCTTTTGATACTGCGGAGCAATAGAGAGCTATGGGAGAATGAGCTGGTTTCTTTTCAGGTTCACGCATCATCAACAGAATTGTTAAATTCAGATTGCAGAATCTATGTTCCTGAGAATGAAGCATGAGCCAAGAACACAGCCCCAGACTAAATGTATTTAGGCGCCGAACTCCCATTGATTTCAATGGGAGTTAGGTGCTTAAGCACCTTTAAGGATCTGGGCCACAGATCCTAGATTGAATGTGCAGTGCTGGCTCTCATTAAAACTATCCATTTTGTTTCCTAGAAATCAGAGCAAATTTGATCCATATGTCATAGAAAGTTATATAAATGGGGAGCTTCATGGTGCCTTTTTCAGAGTCCTTAAATTTCAGGCATATTTTTGAAGAAATATGCAATACAGAAATGGTGAAGGAAAATAGGCCTCTCTAGGGTAAGTGGTGCTGGGGAAATCCAGAGAGCAAAGAGAGAGAAAAAAGTAGCTTATTCTAATTTTGTCCTTGCAAATGAAGACGGTGGGTGATATCAGGTGAAATCAGGAATTAGATTTCTCAGGGCAGATGGATTTGAAAAAAAACCCAACAGGCCAAACTAAAAATGGTTATCGCAGCGAAGTTGTGGGCTCTTCAAGCTGCCAAGACAAACAGTATGGTATGCAACCCAAAGTGGTAAAGGTTACATGCATGGAAAATGGAGCTGTCCCTGAGGACTAACTAATATAATGCAATTATTATTATAATTTTAAGAGAGCTTTGAGAAAACCAAGGGCATGTCAGACTACCTCCTGTGACTTCACTGAAGATGTAAGCCTTAAAAGTTATTTTAAGGGCTGCTCAAACCTGGGAATTGTTGCAATATACACTGGGTAAGGACAGCTTAAGTTGTTTCTGAAAGGGAAGTTAGTATCGCTTTAGTAATTAGCAAGAATTCTTTGAGGATATTGCTGTGCTAAAAATACTGGGCGCTTACATAAATCTGGTCTTATTTCATAGTGGGGCCATAAGCAATGTCTGGGAAGATTTTCCTATCTATTTCTAAGCAAAGTGTAATCTGTTCTGGATTTTCAACAGTAGATCACTGTGATTGTTGGATAACTAGGCTCAGCATCCATATGAATCTGATACTCTGAGTTATATTCAAGCCTCACTGTGGGTATCTTTATTTATCTTGTATAAGGGCGCAGAGATCATCAGGTGCCTGATTTTGAAGGGACTCTTTTTTGTTGTTGTTGTTGTTGCCAACCTGAGCATATCTTTAGCTATTTTGCTAACACTTTCAAATGATCCTTGTAGATCCAAAAGGCCTGCTTTGTAACCTTGCATTTACAGTTATAACGTTCATTCATCAGGGCTTACTGTAGGTTTACTTTCTGGAGTAATTTAAATGGTTAGAAAAGAAATGAAGGAATTTAGGTGTCAGCCCCAGTTTCCCCATGATCTCAACCCCCTTATTGCTGGCACATTCACTTCTTTTCCTCCTGGAGAGGAATTTTTGTCTAACGGTTAAAAAATGGTTAAAGACTGGGAGTATGAACCTCCTGGACTCCATTCCCAGGTTTGCCACTGAGTCGCTGTGTAATTTCAGGCAAGCCATTTAGAACCTGATCCTGCCCCTTAGAAGTCAATGAAACTTTGCCATTGACCTCACTGGGAGCAGGATCCAGCCCTTTCTCTCTCTTTGCCTTAGTGTCCCCATCCTGCAAGATACTGAGCACACTTGCGCTGATGCAGCAAAGCCTTAAGCTCAGGCTTAGTTTTAAGCACACGAGTAGAATTACTGAAGTTGTTGCTTAAAGTCAAGTATGTGCCTAAGTGCCTTGCTGCACCATGGGCAGAGTGCTCAGCCCTTTGCAGGGCTAAGCTATAAACTGAGGATAGAAACACTCCAGGGGGTATTGCCATCCTTAGCCAATATTGGACATCCATCAGTGAAAGATGCAATATGAAGTGCAGAGTACTGGATGTGTTATTGTCATCTATTTACATAAGTTATTTCTGCACAAGCAAAATACCACCCTAGGATAGAGCAGTCTGTCACAGAGACTAGGGGGTGGTGCATAAAAGGGTTTCAATGGGTAATAGGCTGTTTTAATTACTTGGGACTAGTCCCAAAGAGAAATGGGAAGGAAGAACCAAACCATAGGGTGTTTGTGCAGAGTTGGCTTCTCTGCTTCTTTCTCTAATATTTTTATTTTAGAATAATGGAAATGTGGATATTTTTGCTGGGGGGAAATGCATTGGTGAGATTCTACTGGACTTAGAAGAGGCCACAATGTTTGCTACTAGTTGTAATACTCCATTTTGAGACAGGTGGAGGGGGTCAATTGGTCAAAACCAGTGGGGTGGGGCTAAGAGTCAATAAGGCTTGCTCCAGCTGTTGAGGACTTGCTCTAGGGTAGGAGTTTAGTTTAGGTAGAAGGCTGCTCTGGTCCTGGGAAGCTCATTCCAGGTAGGGAGTTTACTGTAGTTAAGGAGCTTATTCTAATCTGTGAGTATGGTGTGGCTTTGGAGCCCAGTCTAAGTTGGAAATTTTATATAGCCCCTAAGGTTACTCTAGACTGAGTTTAGTTTAGCTCAGGGCAGGAGCTGTTTTGGGAGCTCATTCCTCAATTAGGAGCTGGCAGACTTCAGTTCAGGGTTTTAGTTAGAGGTTTCTCTACCTTTTAATAAGGGACTTTTAAGGGGTAGTTATATCTTATGAAGCTGCTATTTGGAGTTTTGGAAGTTAAAATTAGGATGTGTCCTCTGGGGTTTTCAATTAAGTCATTTATTTTTCTATATTTTAATGGACTTCTCATCTCTTCTGCTTGCTTTGCCTTTACTGCATTTATGAGTCTAGAACCCATAGCTGAAAACTTCGTGTGACAGATATACATGACTAAACAAGGGGAAGCTCTCTTGGTCAGCTTTCTTGTTCAGTACAGTATGTGGTTGAGAGCACCACAGAGCCCTGTGGAGCTGAGAGAATTATGGGGAGAATTATTATGTAAATATTTTATCACATAAAATATATATCAAGCCTGCTAAGCTAGATGAGTGAGGAGGAAATTTTCAATTTATTTGAAAACTTCCATGAAATTAACTGAATAAACTACTGGACAAATATTTGACTTGCTCTTGTTGACAAGTGTGTGATACCTTCCTATTTTAGGCTTGCATGTAATGAGACATGAGGGGGAAATTAACAAAAGAACAGGAAAGCATATGGGACTGCGATTTTTTTGTTAATGTAGGCCATGGATATCAGTCCAAGAGTCCACCTTTTCCTTTTTATCTTTATAAAGGATTTGTATGATGGAGCTGAGAGCAAGATGCCATAGTTAAGCGCTAAAAGATACCCTATCTAAAGGACAACTGAAAGAGGTAGAACATTAAGTGCCAGAGTCAGAGAATGGATGGAGGTTGATTGACACCAGCTGAAGTTCTGGGGCTGTAGTGCTTAATATGAGTGCAAGGAACAAACAGGCTAATTTACAATAAAACCTTGAGGACCTTATGCATTTTGTATGAGGGTCTCTCTCCTCATATGGGATGAGTATTTTGTGGCCATATAAAAAGCTGAAATGATCAGGTACTCTAGTTACACAAGAATACCAGGTCAGTGTGGGGGCAGGGGGGCATTCAGAAAGAAAATCTGATCTGACAACTCCATTGATGAGCTGTAGTTAACAAGACCTCTTGAGGTCCATTCCAGCCCCACATTTCTATGATTCTAAGTACACTGTACAACTCCAACCAACAGACATGAAAAAGCAAAGAGCGCCTTCCCCAGTCCTTCAATGGAGGCAGGATTGGGCCCTAGAGATAGGAGTCACATTAGTAGCTCTTACTAGGAGAAGTTTTAAGCATCCAGATGTGGCTGCTTGACACTCTGTTGTAGAGTCATAGCATCAGAGTTGCAGTTCTCAGATGAATTGCTTCATGCAAGCTATCCACTGGTAATTTTCTAGTCAACCCAGGATGGGCCAATAATACTTTTTCATTTGGAGTAAACATTTTTGAATGGACTTTCTAAATACTCCCCTTTTCTCACCACTGCATTGACTGACACTGCAATGCATAGGGTGTTAAACTGTTTGGTATGTTCAATAAACTTTGCTTACTGATTTTGCTGCATCATCAAACAGAAGTAGAAAATATTTCCATCTCGACTATTCAAAAGTGCCCAGTGAACTCTCTCTGTCCTGACATTTGTGATTACATAAGTTTCCTGTGGGTCAATCTAGCTATTGATAGATGCTAAATAAAAAGGATTGCAACATGCTGACCAAAAAAGAGAAATTATGGGTTATTTTGGGGTTTAAAACAAAATCCTCTCTCCAAGTCTTCAAGACCTCACCTTAATGCACAGCTGCAGTGTGTAAGGAAAACAGGATGCAGTGTTAGAGGAACTGAATGTAAATCAAAAGAGAAAAACCCATTGCTATATATTGCACTGGTTAGACTTCAACGTTTTGAGCAAGGTGACTAGTTGGCACTGGCTTGTTCAGGGCACTCCCCATAACAGGGCTGTCCAGCTGTTTTGTATGTTTATGCTGGGGTGTCACGTTTTCCTCCCACTGTGTCACCTCCTTCCCTTGTGCTGACAAGTGATTCAGACGGCCTGCATTGGGAATGTAAATCAAACACATGGGACATAAAGCAGGGTTTCAAAGTTGTCCATTAACCAGGGCGGAAGGGGTGGTGCAGCAAAAACAAACATTTCCAAGTTCAAGTCTGAAACCATAGAGTGTGCTGAAAAATCTTCCTCCTCCTCCATTGCTAGAAACCCTCAGGGTGAGCCCTTTCCTCAAGGTAGAAAATATTTAGTGGCTCCATGACTTCCCAACCCAGGTGCTGTGACTCCAAACAAAGCCTGACACCAGACTTCGAAGACAGAAAGAAGGTGCACATTAAAGAGGTTCGGCTTTTTCTCATTAGCATTCAGTGACCTCAGTCGAGTGTTTAACATTTCTTGACAGTGGGTTCTTGATTTCCTGCAGGCATTCAAAGTTGAGACAGGCTTGATCTAATTTCCACCACCTAGTGATGCCAAGTTAATCTGGCATTTTATAATCTGTTATAAAAGATTAATGGCTAAAAGCAAGGTTTGGAGACTCAGGGCTTGGGCCTGCTGAGTGCCTTCAACTCCATTTGACTCCAGTGGGAGTTGAGGGCACTCAGTACCTCACAAGAATAAACCATGTGGGCCCAATCCTCCAGGCTTCACTCAGCCAAACATTCTCATTAAAGTCAGTGGAAATTTTGCCTAAGTAAAGATGAGGGCCAGGCCCTGAATCCCAGGGAAGTTTCAGTAGAATTGATTGGGATTAATAGATTTCTAATAGGCAGGGAAGTACCCCTGGTCACTTTGAATACCTGATCATATGTTCTTGCTAGTCATCCAGGCTGTCAAAATTAAATCTAAAAGCAATTGGGTCCCCACGGCATCCTTCAAAATCATTTCTGAGAGGCTTCTCCTAAAATCAGATTTACATATGTTACCTCAGATTGTTCCGTAGTGTCATCATCACCTGCTGGGGTTGAAACTGCAGATTCAGTTTGCTACCGGTAGGTGAATCTGAAAGTACCCAAAGGTTCAGTTTGGTTCAATGACGCACACTAGAGTTTAGATATTTACCAAAGCCTTCCTTGTGAGATTTCTGGGATCCCTGGTTGCAGCCAGGCAGGAAGTAACACAAGAGCATCCTTTTTGGCTGTATTTTGTCAGTTTTACTTCCAGTCCTGACTAGAGCCACGAAACCCAGAGAGGAGAGAAACTTACTTTTTTAGAAAAGTCTTTTGAGTGAATGTAGTGCTGGCTGGAAGAGAGTGCCTTGGAAAAGTGACATTCATTCATTTCCTGAACAGGAACCACATGGGTAGCACAAGCTTCCCTCCTCTGGCCTACCATTGTGCAGCATCCGTGGCCTGGCGAGGAACCTCTTTTTTGGGGGGAGGGGCGGGAGAGTAGTTCCTTGTAAACTTATCTGGTTCTTGGCCTCTCTGCTGAGACTATTAGGAACTATATTGTGACCACCAATTCACTAGAGAGGCAGTTGTCCAGGGGCCAGAGCCCTTAATTTGGGGCTGAAGCGACTTGGGTTTTGTTCCTGGCTTTGCCATTGGCCTGCTGGGTCACCATAGCCAAGTTATTTCATGGTTCTGTGCCTCAATTTCCCCATATTAAAAATAATATCTGCTTTGAGATCGATAGATGAAAAGTGCTAGGGACTGATATTTCACGTGAGCCAACCATCAGCTGCCAGTTGGCAACAATATTCACTTGCTACTAGCCTGGGCCATTTTCAAACAGGCTGGCTGTATTGTTAGTCTCCTTGAACACTGGGAAACGTGGTCCTAAAACATATAGGATTATAATGATCAAGTAGCCTTTCTGTAAACAGTTCTGTGCCAAATTAGGCTGTATCTAAAGAACAAGTTGAAGGCAGTGATGGGGATGTCATTGCATGATCTCTTTTTTTTCATTAAACGGCTGGATCTAACTCTCTTTATTTTTAGAATAACCATGCTGTGCTTTAAAATTGCCTTGATTATAACGTAGCATTTAAATGATTTGCCCTAACTCATTATTTTGCATTTGAAAGTTGCTACTAGCTGGTAAAAAATAATAATAATAATTCCACTCTCTTCCTCTCTTGCTTAGCAAATTGCAATCCTCAATCTGCAGCTTCAAAAACATGTTGCCATGGAAATGACGATTGTGCTGTCGTAAATAAAAGTACTGTGGGGGCACTGGGGTCTGCAGCATAAACCGGGACAGAGCTACTAAGGAGGAAAATGCCAGAATGGAATAAACATATAGAAAGATCATTTTACTGGGTTTATATTTTCGATCATTATCCTCCAGGCTGCTGAACAGGAGCATCTCATTAGAAGCTTGGCACAAATAACAAACCGCCTTTAAAAACAAAAACAAAAAAGAAAGTCTCGGCTATTCGTATCCATAAAAAGTGAGACTAGAAGAAAACAATCCTGTGACCATGCTGACAATTTCTATGTTGAATCCGATCTGTATTTCTCACTGCAGCACATTCAACAAATACAGAGGTCTAGTCGGGATCTTTATACAGGGGCAGTTCTATAGCACTTGTGACCATAGTACCTGTGTGCTCCTATGTTATCTAAGCCCCTCAACACCAGGACATGCAAAGTGCAGCAGGGCATTAGTCTGACCTACAAAAATCAACTACCCTGCCTATATAAATGTCTCAAACAAGCAACTGCAGCACTGGTCCAAGAAGATGGTTGACCGGGTTGCTTAACTGCCAACACCCATTAGATGGAATAAGTAATACGAGAGCAGAGGGGAATTAGGTCCAAAGGCGCTGGCCAAAAAAGAAAGAGACAAAAAAAAGTAGAATGGAGCTCAGGGCAGCGTGAAATGCCCTCAGGCTAGTTCTACATTTACAGCAGCATGTACAGTACGTACACTGCATGCCCCCCCCCCCCAGCACAGTGTAAAAAGCAGCGTAGATGGTGAGATGCTGCTTAGGCAAGTAGAGTAAAACACACCAGAACTTTAGGGCATGTGCACTACACGGCTCTCTACATGCCCACCCAGTGCCTCCCACGTGTACACCGCTACTTTTAGCAGCGTAGTGTCCCGTGGCCTCCCCCCAGCCAGAGCCTTTCACTGCTGCATGCAGCTACATAGTGCAGCGGGGACACAGCCTGCCTTTCATTGCGGTGTGTACTACATGTACCGTACGCACCACCGCCAGCGTAGATGAGGCCTTAGAGACTTGGCCCCATCGTAATATACACAGGAAGGATCTGGTGGATCACTGGACCGAGATTCAAAACGTCTGGGTTCAGTTTTCACTGCCTCAGACTTTCTATGTGATCTTGGGCAAGTCACTTAATCTCTCTGTGCCTCAGTCCCCGATCTGTAAAATGGGGATAACAATCCTTCCTGTCTCCCATCAAATGTCTTATCTATTTAGAGCATAAGCTCTTTGGGCCATCGACTGCTTCTTCTATGTGTTTATACAGCACCTTGCACAATGGAGCCCTAATCCTGTTTGAGGCCTCCTGGTGCTACTATCATACAAATAACAATAACATTACTCCTATAGGGTCTTCAATTCATAATTGCAGAAGTAACTAAGAGGAATACAATAGACAAGTACTGTCGGGGGCATGCACAAAGGGGGCAGGCAGGGGCACAGAACTCCTCCGACCCCGGGGCCACGGCGGGGAGAGCAAGTTCCTCTGGAGCCAGGGCTGCAGCAGGGACACAGAATGTGCACCTCCAAAAGCCGTCAAATTTTTATTCCGGCACATGCCCCTGAGTACTGTGCATAATCCCATTAAAGCCAATGGTGCAGCATCTCTATGGGTACCGGGTCTGTGCTTGCAGATCCAGTTCCAGGTTTGGGGGAGGGCCTTAGGTCCCAATTCTGCAAGGACTTATGCATGTGCTTACCTTTCAGTGCATGAGTAGTCCCATTGACTTCAGTGGAATTATTTATTATTATTATTATTTATTAACACCTATTTGTATTGTGGTGGAGCCCAGAAGTCCTCCTCATGGACCAGGCCCCCGCTGTGCGAGGCATTGTGCAAACACAAAACAAAAAGATGGTCCTGGGCCCAAAGAGATTACAATCAAAGTACTGATGTGCATAAAATGAAGCACATACACAACCATTTGCAGGATTGGGACCTTAATCTGGAACTGAGCCAGTGGGGAAAAAATAAATTTGAGATCAAGCGCTCTTTTTAAGGCACAGACCTACACTGGAGAGGGTGTTCGGCACACCACCCCCCTCCCAGAACTCCCTTTGGGGGGACTATTAAGTTATGGTGGGTTTTCATTTTTCAGTGGTCTGCTCAGTGAGATTAAATGGGCCATACATAGGCAGTGGGGTTTAGGTGTCAAGGATACATGCCCTTCTCCTTGTATTGTAATATCCGTACAGGCACCTAGTGCTTGGAGACTCACTTCAAATAAATCTAAAGAAATAGCAAGTGCAAACCTGACATGTTTACCCTACCTAGTGATTCCTAGTCTGGCCAAAATGTGGAAATAATATTTCCTGAGATGCTGGAATTCATAAGCCTTTTAAAGATCCCGGGTAACACTGCATATTAAAAAGACGATTCATTTACTCCTTGGAGAAAGAAAGTACGGTACCAGCTGTATCACTTCTCCTTTGCTGAGTGACAGCACCAGTGGTGTTTCCACTGGGAAGCTGCCTGCCTGCTGTTTTTTGCCGCAGGTGAGGCCGACAGTTATAGAACAAGCAAAAGGGAGGCAAAAGGGAGAAAAGATTAGCGAGGAGAAGAAACAAAAGAGAATTTGAAGGTGTAATTGCCAAGCTAACAAAAAAAGTGTTTGTGCATTTGGTTTTCTACAAGAAAACAGCCTCAAATTTTCTGTCTGACGGGCTTTTTTCCTTGTGCTGTTGTGTGCGTGTGGATAGACAGCACCCGCTGCTCCCTCAGCTGAGTACTTAGAAGCTCAGATTTCAGACTATTATGATGCTACCTTCTCCAGTCCACTAAAGGATCATCCAGCAAAAAATAGAGAAGCCAAGTCCTAAATTAAAGATACATGAATGAAAAAACTTAAAGAAAAGAAAGCCCAGCCATATTGCCCTTGATTGTTCCTTGAAGGTGTATATAAATAGCTCAAAACACAAACGTTTTCTCCTTTGCACTTCACCTCTAAGAGAAGCCCAGCACCTGCAGAAAGGGAAACGTGCCGGGTACCAGACTGGTTCCTTGTACTTCCTGACAGATTGTCTGCAGGGCTGCTGGCCACCGCTTGGAAGGAACCAGAAGCTTCCTAGCTTTGTGGCTGGAGTTTTGGTATCATTACAGTGGTGGTTTGTTTATGGGTGGGGATGATGGAAAAATTGGGCTCAAAGGCTACCCAAACTATTGGTAAAGCAAAAAATTCCTACTGCCACTCCTACATTAATCAAAGGGACGTGGAGAGGAAAGCCTCAAGTTTGGATCCCGTGTGCCCTGCCCTGCCAAAAAAGTTGTACATATACCAGCCAATCAATATGTAAGCAAACGCATAACAGTTATTAAAAAGAAACTTGAAAGCAGATTCTGCTGTTGCACTTTAGCTTGTGGGATACGGAGCCAGTTCCCTGACTGACAGCGATTTCATATTTGAAAGACATTTTAAAGGGACATAGCGAATCTGATTTTATTTCAGGCCTTACCTGATGCATTAGCTGGAAGTTAGCATTCGAGATTTGCTTTTGTATGTGATCTTAACAGGTCAAAGTTCCTAAAGGTGTGTTTTTTTTCCCCTTCCTTCCTTGTGTGTTAGAAAAGTATGTGCCTCTGAGCTAGAACCAATGAATCAGAAATAAGTAACATTAAAACAATCTAAAATGTATGTTTACAAAGCATCTACACTAAGCAGACAGAAGCATTATGTAAACACAGAAAAAGCAGCCATTTAGAGCTCCAGTGGCAAACAACTCCGTTTATTTAACCAGTTTATACAAAGATGTTAACGTGTTGTTAGGGAAGCATGAGAATTCATGCACTTAGGTGACCTCCCTCATTGAAACCAGCCATGTGTACCGTGCAGAAATACAGTCCCTGCCGAGCTTAAGGTGTCTTTCATCATCAAAGCCAGCTTTGCTGTTTAAAACACCAACCCTTTTAGAGACATCGTTACTATTCTTTTTTGCAGAAACCACCTTAGGTGGGTATTTAAGAACCTTGGGCTAGAAACACTTTAACCCTAGAATATTAAGGCTCTGTTTTTTGTAATAGGGCCTGACAAGTCCAAGTTTGAGCATTGTTTAAAACAACAAAACAAAACATTTATGATTTTAAGACAGTATCCCAGTAACGACCAAGCTGAAAAGAGAGAGAGAACGTAAATTAAAAATAAAAAAAAATTTAAGCAAGAAACTTATTTGGACATCATGGAATAGAAAGGTGTCTCTAGGTTCACTTTAGCAACAAATAAAATGTGGCACTCTTGTTTTTCTCTTTTACCCATAAGGTATTTCCCAATGTTCATCCATGCATGGAGAAATTTATATAATAATAATAATAATTCTTAGCTCTTGTATCACACTTATTATCAATAGCACTCAAAGTGCTTTACAAAGGCGGTCCGTACCATTAACCCCATTTTACAGATGGAAACTGAGGCACAGAGAAGCAACTAGACTTACTCAGGGTCACCCAGCAGGCCAGTGACAGAACTAGGAATAGAACTCAGATCTTCTGGGGCCCAGTCCTCTAACCACTAGATCATACTGTCTTTGTTTAATTTACCTCCTGTTCTTGCAATCATAGACCTGTCATCTGCAAAACATGCTCCGGAAGAAATGTGCTTGTATGTGCAATACTGTTTCGTTTAAATAAAGCAGCAAATACCCTTTCTTGGTTAGAAGAAACTTTGTTTTCTTTCTTCAGAGATGCTACTGATCATTTTAGATTTGCACAAAATTAAATGGCTCTATTACGCAAGCAATTCTTGCATGGCTTTCACAGTGTTTCAGTTCTGATCTTCATGGCAAAGAAACATGAAAGTGTTATACTGCAGGATAATTATATAACACTGGGTGGATCCTGGTGCTACTCTGTTGTTCAAAACATTTAATTAGCATTATGGAATGAACTCTGAATCCTTATTAAAAGGAAATCATTAACCTTCACTTCTCATACCTTTGCTATGTTCACTATGTAAGAAGCAAAATATTAATCACAAGAGATGATTCTTATCAGCCAGAGTCCTGTAAAAACCCAATCTTTGAAATCGTCATGTGTTGCTCCTTAAATAATCATTAGCAGCTATGATAAAGTATAATGATTCTCAGAAAACACTTTTTTTTCCTACTGTACCATGACCTAAGTTGCCACTATCCGCACCTGGGTTTCTGCCACCCTGACAAACTGGAAAATGTTCTTCCATACTCAGTGACTGAAAAATAGAGATTCAAAGGAGGGCACCTGCATGAAAACAGGCATGTGCAATGCCCCTTCTGAAAGCTGCATTTCTGCAGGCATAAATGGGTAATTGCAACTGCCTGTTTATGCATCCAAATTGGTTGCTAAGGTATGCAACTTGAAGGCAGAAGAGGCTGACTCAGAGCTACGCACTGTCTCCCTCAGTAACTATGCAAGTCACTTGTCCTCTGTTTCCAATAAAAATAACACCTCCCTCACAGGGATGTCATTAGCATTTGCAGAGAACTTTGGAGGTCATCAGAGAGAAGGTGCTGTTTCAAAGTAATATTGTTATAGTTATCTAGTTTCAGGTGGCGTGAGTGTGTGCACACCCATTGGCCCGCCTTTGATCATTCAGCCATAAATGTATTGCTATTGATGATACTGTGCTGTCCTAGATCTATTTTTGCTGACCATCTGTGAGCCCTGAGCCAAAACCCCATGAACTCAATGGAAAATCTCCCATTGACTTCAGTGGACTTTGGATCAGGCCCTACGGCCCAGACTTCAATGGGAGTTAGGTGCCTCAATACCTTTGAGGATCTGGCCCTACGTGCTCAGATTTCATTCATATTTCTCATACAAAATTAAGGCTTTTTAGTGGGCAGTGTGGTCCAGTGGTTAGGGCACTGCACTAGGAGTCAGGGGCCCTATCTGTCTATGGCACTTACATAGACCTCATTACCATGTATTACCATAGTATCTGAGCACCTCGCACTCTTTACTGTATTTAGCCTCTCAACACCCCTGGGAATTAAGACACTGCTGTTATCCCCATTTTACAGATGGGGACCTGAGGCAGAGACTAAGGGTGGACTCCATAAAGAGATTTAGGGTTACAAAACTGAACATCATGGCGCCTAACTTTTAGGCAGCAAGAAAATTACAGGAACTGCACTGTGATCCACAAAGCTGAGTTCAGCACCTGGGCTCCCTATGCAATGAATTAGAAGAGACTGGTGTCTTAGAATGCGATCCACACAAGCCAGCATGCTCAGTGGCTGCCTGCCTAAACTAGCCAATGGGAGACAATGATGTGCTCCCCGCCCCTTTCTCAGAGATAAATCCCAAAGTCCAGGCTCCAGGGAGGAGCCTATCTCTGCTTAGCTATCCATGAATGGGAACCGGCCGCCTGGCTTAGGCGCCTACATAGTTTCTTGCAGGAATGAGTTAGCTGCCTGCCTCGCTCCACACAAAACAGCCAGAGGAGGTGAAGGTGCCTGCCTTATAACTTTTAGACCACGGATTAGAGCACAGTGGTTTAGACGTGGGGCACCCAGGTTCAATTCCCCCTCTGTGGCAGAGCAGGGGAAGGATGGGAACTGGGGTCTCCCACCTGTCGGGAGAGTGCTCTAGCCACTGAGTTATCAGATTGTCTAATGTGGAGCACTCTCAGTCTCTCCTGCTGAAGCTGTTCAGCTGTGGTTAAATAATGAAAGAGTGATTAGAGCAGGGAGACAGGACGCAGGGTCTCCTGCCCCCAGGTGGGTGCCTGAACCACTGGCATATAAAAGAGTCATTCTCTCTCTTGCTGGCCCAATCATTCTTTCCTCACTTTGTCCACAGTGGCAGACTTTCAACAGGGGATACTGGTGGAGTCCCACACCAGACTATCCCAAAGCCTGGTGTTTAGAGAATTCTCCTGAGAGATGGGAATCCCATTTCAATCTTTTCTCCCCCTCTGCCAGGGAGGGGGGCATTGAACTTGGGTCTCCTATATCCAAGGTGAATACTCTGACCACCGGGCTACATCTTATAAGGTGGGCTTCTCCTCCAGCTTTTGAATGGGGCCTGATCCGGTGGATGCCTATTGGATCAGGACCTGTGGGAGAGCCCTGAATATTGACTGATCCTCAGGTCAAAAGGGGTAACAATAATAATTAATACCTATTTCTTATGTAGCGCTTTTCATCTATAGACCTCAATGGTTATAATAGGTGCCTGAATTTCAGAGACCATTTGAAAAGGGGAAAGGTTACTCTCTTCCATTGTTGTGTGTCCTTGGTCTGATGCTAAAAACAGTTTTCATTGTGAAATAGATATGATAGTTCCCGTTACTCGTGATTGTAGGAAGGAGCTGTAGGATTTATATATGCCGTACCATCAAAACAGCAGAAGGGTAACATGCTTTTTAGTTACAGAATGAAATTCCTGCTTCCAGGAGCACTAGAGACAAGCCAGTGGAATATGAATGCAACATAGTGAATACCGAATGCGTGAAATTCTGATTAAATAAAGGGCAGACATTTGTGTATGCTGATAAAATGGGCCTTTATTTTCAATTCTTTCATTATAGCTGAATTTTGGAGACATCTGTGTCTCCAAATGCACTGCAACAAAATATAGTTGCTTTGATATGCAGTGAAATTGAAAACTGTCTTGCAAGTGCTACAAAACAAAAACAGGCCACAAAGAGAAAGTTATAGCATTCAAGGCACCGAGGCTTTCAGAAGGGCCAGTTTCCCAATGCAGTGAGTGGAAGGGTGGTCAGGCCTGGCAGCAGCTCAGTCATTCTGAAATGGACAAATACTTTCAAAATCCTGAGAATGAAAGGAAACGAGGGGAAATGGCTCCCTTGTTTTCCCTCCTCCTTGCTTTTCTCCCCCTCTCTTATTTTCAGTTTCTCTTTAGAGTTTTCCCTGAAGGCTTTTATCATTCTTCCTCCTCTCTGGAGCCTGTTGTCCATCTCTCTGTCCATCAGAGGCCTAACTCAGGTTGTTTTTTGGCTGTGAACTATGTTTCATATATTGGTATTTGTTTCTTAGCCTCTGGATCACCTAAATTTAGGGGAGAAATGTCACAACAGTGTTGGAAGAATACAGATCGTAAGGTAATAATAAGAAAAGAAGGAATATGGAGTAATAATTCAGTTCTGTTGTGCTTCTGTCTGAGCATGCGTATAAAAAGTGTAAATCCTGATAATGAGAATTTCATGTTAGGCATTCTCTGCTACTGCCTTTCACCAGCCCCCACTTCTCTCTCTCACACACACACACACACACTGCCCAGTTCAGAGGTGATATAAATGGCAGGTGGCAGCACTTTGCTAAGTGGGCATAACTTAAAGAGTGGAGGGTGGGACTGCAACAGGAAATGAATCCTGCAGGATGATGTAATGAACAATAAAATACAGCAGATGGTGCTATAAAATGAAGGTGGGGCTGTTTATCCTGACTCCTTCCTACACCCTCCTGGTGGTTGTTTTTAACTCCAATAAAGAATTAGGGTATGTCTACACTACAGCAGCTACAGCAGCACATCTATGAAGCTGCAGCTGGGCCACTGTAGCGCCGTAGTGAAGATGCTTCCTATATCAAGGGAAGGGGTTTTGTCTGTCAGTGTAGGTAATCCACCTCTCCAAGAGGCGGTCGCTTGGCTGATAGTATAAATATTCCATTAACCTAGCTGCATCTACAATGGGGTTTAGGTCAACCTGTCTCCCAGGGCATGAAATTTTTAACAGCCCTGAGCAAGATAGCTAAGTTGACCCCTAAGTTTTAGGTGTAGACCAGGCCATAGGCAAAATAAAGTCCTCAGGGCTCCTTAATCACATAGGAAAATGTCACAGAGATATGTAATTGTTACCATCCCCAAGTTGAACAAGTAATAGGTAGGTCTTTATTACTGTACTTCCAAATCTCATCCAACATCAATATGCCTCAGAATAGCCCTTAACAGCACTCCTAGGACTCAGAGTCCAACAGCAGCAAGCCATTAACTGGGCTTTTGAGAGCAGAAAGGTCGTTTGGTGCTAATCATCCAAGGTGAAATCCTAACCATATTGGGAATCAATGGAGTTTCATCAGTGACATCAACAGGGCCAGGATTTCACCCCCAACATTTACCTGAGCAAAGAGTGGCCCATCATGTCATGACATGCTATTGTGGAGGCACCGGAAGATTTGCAAAGGCCATCTCTGCAGGCAACACATATCTTCATTGCTCAAAATCAATCCTTCTGATCTATATTTTCTTCCCTAATATGAGAGAATACTGATTGAGTTGATGTCCCATTAGAAGTTTCATCCCTTGATAATGCCCTTTGTGGACAGCTTTTAACCATCTATATGACAACAACGTCTATATCATTGGCTTTGTGTTGGACGCTTCAAATGTGCTGTCCTCCCCACATACCTGTGCTAGGATTTAAAGGTCAGCTGGTTGTGGAAGTTAAGAAGTAACCTTTTATCTTCTGCCAGTCCAAGTGACTCACAATGCAATCAAGATAATAACAATAATAGATTCATAGAGTTTAAAGTCAGGGACCATAAGATCATCAAGTCTATCCTCTTGTATAGGACCGGATATGGAGCTTTGCTGCCTGTAACCAAACAAAAGAGGAAGGAAGTAGACGTAGCATTTCTTCTCGTTTTTGCTGAACAGAAGATTTGAGAAGGAATCCTAGAATGAGGCTAATCCTAATTCACAGACTGCAGTTCAACTATATTTCCATGAGTGAAATGATCCCAACCTGAATACCAGACCTCTTGGCACTGCAAGAGACATAGACAGCTATCATTCACAAAAGTAATTGTCAATAATTTTGTCCCTTCTATGCTGCGCACTAGTGTTGAATCTGGGCATGTCATTAGATAGCAGGTGATATCATAATCCCACAGAGGACCAGGCTCAAGTCAAGATTAGCAAAGAAACTTGTTTTCATCAGGGTCCAGCCATTAATGGACGACCATGTCTGATTTTGCTGGTTTCAAAAATGTGCAACCCCAGCAGCAGGTCGAACAGCACAAGGCATGTTTTTTCTCCAGAAGACTTTGAAAAATGGCAGTTATTACAACCTGTAATTTCATTTTCAAATTTATTCCCTTCTTTAAGCAACAAATAACCAACACAGACATGAGTGAGAGATGTTAAAATGTTCTCATCTTGAGGAGTTTTGCCATTAAGTTCAATGCAGTCAGGATTTAGCCTTGAGTGCATTTTGACTATGCAGCTTCTCTGCTTTGCCTTCCTGAGAACTTTTTTTTTAAAGGGCCCATGAAGAAACACGTTTCAAAAGAAACACATACAAATAAACACTAATACTTGCAGGATAAATCCAAACCGTAGATGCTGCATGCTCCTTTCATTATCAGACAAAGGTCAGGAAGGGTTCACAAGTGTAAAACGTTCACGTGAATTATGAGATTGCTGCTTGGTTTTCTTTCAAGTTGTAGTCTGGAAACAGATGGTGGCTGTAGCATTTATGACAGCACAACAAGTTACTGCAAGCCTCTCTGTTTCTCTCTCTCTCTCCTCAAAAATGCAGCTGCAAGGAAAGTTATGGAAAATCACATTAACAGTCTGCTCCGCCACATATTCCCCCAGACCCACCAGCCTCAGCCAGATGTACCCAGCTATCTTTCGTACCTGCTAGAGAAGCAAGGAGGCTTTTCTGAGTCCATCCCTGGTCCTAAGCAGTTGTCATTGACTGGCTTGTTAAAATGGCTAGTTAAAAATAAGTGGCTTGTTACACTTGTTACAACCTTAAGAAAGGACAGGTTTTTTTCCTCAAGAGGTCAGGCACCTAAGGCCATAATGGACACCATCTGACCTAGAGTATCAACCATGAAATACGCATACAGAGAAGAGATCAATAAAGCGGTTTAGCTAATTGTTTGTCATTATTACTTATGCAGCAAATCCAGGCGACTATAAGGTGAATATAAAGACAAAGGGTGATGTTTTCAAAAGCATCTAAATCTCTTAGGAGCCTGAGCCCCATTTTCAAGCGTGACATAGGCACTCAGAAGCCTGATTCCTATTGACCTTCAATAAGACCAGAATTTTAAAGATATTTAAAAATGCAGATAGGCATCTAGTGGGATTTTCAAGAGCACCTAGGTACTTCTGAGCCTTAGAAACCTACGCCACTTTTTGCAAATGAGACTTAGGTGCTTTCAAAAATTTTACCCAAGATTCTTATCTTCAGGGACTTAGTCTAAAATTAGACTGAAAACACAATGAAAGTTCAACAGACCATGACAGGGGTGGATGGAGTGGACAGGATAGTGGTAAAACAAACTGAGGGAACTACGGCTCTTTCAGAGGGCAGACAGTGGGAAATATTAAAGTTTCATGGATAGTACCTGAAACTTTAGATCTTTAAAATGATACATTCAATGAAGTATTTCTATGAAAAACAATTGATGCTCACCATTCTTTTGGTCACATTTCCCAACTTTCTTTGTTTCTGAAGGGAGTAGCCATTTGATTTATAGATGGCATCGTTGTTATTATTAATTATTATTATTATTAATTATTTGTTTATATTACAGTAGCACCTATAGCTTCCAAGACAGAACCCCATTGTGCTAGCTGCTATAGATACACTTAGTAAGAGACAGTCACTGACCCAAAAAACCTACAGTATCAATAGACAAGAGATAGAAAGGGTGGGGGGCGGGAAGAAGTGTTATTTGTGCCCATTTTATAGATAGGGAATCGAGGCACAGATTGCTTAAGTGACTTTCCCAGGTCACACAAGAAGTCTGAGGCACAACCAGGAGTTGAATCCAGTTCTCTGGAGTCCCAGTCCAGTGCATTAAACACAAGACCATCCTTCATCTGTTGACAGATACTGAATTGACAGCTCTGAAGACTGAAGTTCATAAGTCACAGAACAGATGCAGTGAAGGCTGCAATTGTAAACATTTCTAGGCTTCCCGCTTAATGTGATTCAGCCCTGATGCAGAGAATAAGGGCTTGTGGTTAGAGCGCTGCAAATCTGCAGATATCCACTTTATATCTGCGGACCATGTTTGCAGATCACAGATGGATGCAGATCTAAATTTTATATCTACAGCCTGCAAATCTATGGCTATCCACTCTATATCTGCAGAGCATGTTTGCGGATCAGATGTGGATACAAATTTTGTATCCGCGCAGGGCTCTACTTGTGGTCAGAGGGTATTCTAATCTCTAGACCCATTCAGTCATAGACTTTCCTGGTGAAACTGACAGCAAAGGTGCCAGGTTTTGATAATTACAAAGGTGTTTTGGGGGGGAGCTATGATTATCTATCTCTCTCATCATCATCATCATCATCATCGTAATATCTAAACACACAAAAATCCCTCATATCTTTCTTTAAAGCCCAGAATATGTAATTTTTGCCTTTGGAACCCTCCTCTTGAGCAATTCATTAATATTCTATAGAACAATGAATTCTCTTTAACTAATGAGCTGTAAAGTATGTGAGAAGTTTCCACCTCAGGTTTTAGCTTTTCCTGCTTTATAGACCTAGCTTGGAAATTCTTTTGAAGTCACTGTAAGGATTCTTCATCCCTGCTAGTTCTGCAAAATATAAGATCAGTGTGGGCAACCGTTTTCTTAATTAAACTCTAGAAAGCAATTAAGATGATATGATCAGGTTAATTTTCCACCTATTAAAATGTGTGTTATTTTTACACTCACTGTAATAAAGAAACATGCCAAGGAAAACAAGGTAGGAAGTCTTTGGTGGGGCTTGAAAAGGCCAACATTGCTAGATGCTTTATGTTGCAGCCCAGCTCACTGATATTAGGCCACTAAGTGGTTATGCATTCACCAGACACTATGGGACAGATTTTCAAAAGGTTACATGCCACTTGCATACTGAGCATCAGCCTGTGCATGCACAAAAGGAGAATATTAAGCACACACACAGGAGCAGCGCCAGGGGTTTTGCCGCCCTAGGTGGCAGCGCTCCTCCTCTGAGCATTCAGCGGCGGGGGTCCTTCCGCTCCGCGTCTTCAGGGCACTTCAGCGGCGGGTCCAGAGCGAGTGAAGGACCCGCCGCCGAATTTTCGCCGAGGGCGGCAAAATGCCGCCCCCCAAATCATGCCACCCTAGGCAACCGCCTAGGGTCGCCTAGTGGAAGCGCCGGCCCTGCACACATGGTATTATCAAAGCAGGCTCTTTATGGACCCAGTCCAGCATGATGCTTAAGACCATGCCTAACTTTAAGCAAATGAGTACTTCAGAGGGACTACCCACATGATTAAAATTAGGCTTTTGATTACATACCTTGCTGAATCGCAGCCTACACGTATCTAAGTAGCCAAGAAGCAACTTTTACGCCCACTAAACTCCAGGTACGCAATTAAATTAGTGCACACCACATCTGTGGTGTTCTGAAACTAAAGTTAGCTACACACTCCGAGTTTTGGGATTTCAGTGTGGACAGCTGTGCTCCTTGTTGTAAAGAGACATTGGCTGTTAGGTTACGCTCGTCTAAAGCACATGCAAGAGAAACATATATTTGTGTGTATCATTGAACATGTATTCAAAATACTGTTTAAAAGGTGACATTTGCAACAGCTACCATATACTGAAAAGGTATGAATGGCACATGGGGCATATCGACTAACTGTGATTCATTACGTAAACTACATCAGTAATTTGTTATACCTATGGGAAACAGATGCCATCGAGACAGAATTCATATTCTGATGACCTATTTTAATGGGATTCCTGATCTCAGGAAAACCTATGACAAAACTCCAATTTATTTTGATGTGGGTGGGACTAGACCACCTACGGGGCTTGATTCTCAGCTGCTGTCATAAGCATGTGCAAACTCTACCAACACATGCTGCCTTCACCTGAAGGTGAAGCCTTGGAGAGAGTCACCTTTAGCGAGAGCATGGTATGGGCCCAGTGCTGCAAACTGTACAGCTGGAGGCAAGGGCCCACTCTCACAGAGCAGCTTGTAGGATCAGAATCTGTATCTGCACTGCTGCGTTCCTAGAGGGGTTGCAAAGAGAGGCCAGCTTTAGGCTCCAGTCCCCTAAAGGAATCGGTGAGAAGGGCTTTAAGTTTGCACAGAATCCCCACAGGTATAAGGTTCTGCAGGACAGTGGACTTGGACCCTGAGCCTGCCAATACATGTGAATAGTTGAATAGTTCCATTGAAATCAATACAACGCTCGTTTTATTGTAAACCTCTTGGGACAGAGCATGTCTTTTTCTTCTGTGTTTGTACAGCACCTAGCACAATAGGATCCTGGTCCATGGCTAGCACTCCTAGATGCTGCGGTAATAGAAATTAATAATAATAATAGGCATGAAGTGAAGTATGTGTGTGTTTGCAGGGTTGGATTTTGCAGCTAGCATTCTAAAATATGAATCCAGGTTCTGTGTGGACGGACACATGCATGCAAATGAACCATTTTGTACATGCATATGGTTTTTAATGAAAGTCTGGCCCTGTATATTTTTCTCACTCCCGTGCATGATATGTACAGAGCTTCACAGGATAAATCATATAAAGAGTGGAAGCATGTTATACAGAATCATAGGACTGGAAGGGACCCCGACAGATCATCTAGTGCAGTCCCATGGCAGGACTAAGTATTATCTAGACCATCCCTGACAGTGTTTGTCTAACCGGCTCTTAAAAATCTCCAAAGATGGAGATTCCACAACCTCCCTAGGCAATTTATTCCAGTGCTTAACTACCCTGACACTTAGGAAGTTTTTCCTAATGTCCAACCTTAACCTCCCTTGCTACAATTTAAGCCCATTGCTTCTTGTCCTATCCTCTGCAGTTAAGAAGAACAATTTTTCTCCCTCCTCATTGTAACAACCTTTTATGTACTTGAAATCTGTTATCATGTCCCCTCTCTGTCTTCTCTTTTCCAGACTAAACAAACCCAATTTTTTCAATCTTCCCTCATAGGTCATGTTTTCTAGACCTTTAATCATTTTTGTTGCTCTTCTCTGGACTTTCTTTCTCCAATTTGTCCACATCTTTCCTGAAATGTGGCACCTAGAACTGGACACAATACTCCAGTTGAGGCTGTATCAGCGTGGAGTAAAGTGGAAGAATTACTTCTCGTGTCTTACTCACAACGCTCCTGATAATTCATCCCAGAATCATGTTTGCTTTTTTTGCAACAGTGTTACACTGTTGACTCATATTTAGCTTGTGATCCACTATGACCCTCAGATCCCTTTCCTTAGTACTCCTTCCTAGGCAGTTATTTCCCATTTTGTATGTGTGCAACCGATTGTTCCTTCCTAAGTGGAGTATTTTGCATTTCTCCTTATTGAATTTCATCCTATTTACTTCAGACCATTTCTCCAGTTTGTCCAGATCATTTTGAATTTTAATTCTATCCTCCATAGCACTTGCAACCCCTCCCAGCTTGGTATTGTCCGCAATACTGTCTATTTCATATGTTAAATACAAACATATTTAATCAGTGAGGATGCCACATTTGATATGTCAGTAGGCTGCTGTAAACATGTAGCTATAACAATGGTAAGTTGGGTATGTAATAATGACTTTTCATGTTACTGCTGGGAATCAGCTTGACTGAAGAGCAGAGACTAAACTACAGCCTGTCCCTTCTCCAACATTCATATTGTCTTAAGTAGGGCCACGATTGGTCTCCATTGCTCACACACAGGCTGTGAATGTCAAAACCATCTGGGAATTTTAAATCCCACTAAAATGAATGGGAACTGGATGTCCAAATCCTTTGGAAATCTCAGCCAGAAGCATCCACAGATTCTGGATGAGCTTTGCTGCAGGATGGGGTGCTCTGAGCACCCGCAACTGCCATTGATGTCAGAGACTGCCTCCAAGTTTGAATGTGACTTGCATGGGAGATAAGACCCTCAGCCCCACACAGGATCCAGCTGTACGTGAATAAACTCTTGCTACACGTGGTGGAACAAAGGATGCATAGAGTTTACTACTGCTACCCTGGCAAGCAAACGGACCAGTTTTAATGAGTAATTCTACCCAATGATTGTCAAGGCAAAGTCTGATAATGAATACTTGGCATTTTTAACAGGTCAGAGGCCTCTCTAAACAAAGTTGTTGGGTTTTGTTTTGTAATAGCACATTTTCACATCCGGATTATCAGTCTCGTAACATGCGAATTCCAGTGGGGATGAGTCTCTGTGGGAAATGGCCTCTTCTGATTAAGTTATTTTAGCTGCTCTGGGAATAGAATCTATTTTTACAGAAATCCTAGTAGTGAAAAATGAAATCATTATCTGAATCATTTCAAGAGTATTACAGTCTTTGGGCCCAATCCTCAGAGTGTATAAACCTCATCTCCATTGAAGTCAGTGGAGTTATGTCAATTTACTCCAGTTTAGGATCTGGCCCTTTATATGAGTAATTGGTTGATCAGTGACAAGAACATCCAGCTATCTTTAAGCTAAGGAGTGTCCCATTTTCAGAACTTTCAAAGTTCATCCCAGCCCTGATATATATGATAAGTGAAATACCTGTATTCAAGAATTATGGTCTGTGGACAATGATCATTAACTGCTGAGAAGCTCTAAACATTAACACATTTTACAAACAGCTACTTTCTGGCCACTGAATGATCATTAGATATACTGTATTTTCCAAACAGATTCTTTTCCAGCTGCTAAGTGTACTAAGGGCAAGATTTTCAAAGGTATGTAGATACCTAAACATGTAAGTAGACGCCTAGCAGATTTTCAAATGTACCTAGATACCTACTTCCTATTGATTTCAAATGCCTAGGTGCTTTTGAAAATCCCACTAGTCACCTATCTACACCTTTGAAAATTTGGTCCTAAAAGCTTGCCTACTTTTTCAAAAGTGACTACTGATATTGGAGGCCTTGATTTTTGAATGTCCAACTTGAGACACCTTAAAGGGGACAGATTTCCAAGGATAGGAACTCAGCCCTTTCTGAAAATTGAGCCTCTTGTGGTGTCTCTAGTTTAGCATCTCAAAATTGAGGCACCCAAAATCACTAGTCACTTGAAGATTTAGGCATCTAGATATTTCACATTTTCCAGAGCTTAAAAAAGGCACATTTATTGACATGTCTGTTTTGTCATATTTATTTTTTATTTAAGATCATTAAGGAAAGTTTGTGTGAGCAAAGGTTAAAGGTTCAGAAAGCTCTAGACATCTGAAAACCAAACTAACCAAGATTCAACTGCCTGCTAATGAGTGGAACACAACTAATGACTTGATTCCTCTGTATTTATACTCAGGGCATATCTACACTTACTGGGAATTGCCACTGCAGCGATTGATGCACCGGGGGTTGATTTAGCGGGTCTAGTGAAGACCCACTAAATCGACCGCAGATCACTCTCCCATCAACTCCCGGTACTCCACCGGAACGAGAAGCGTAAGGTAAATCGATGGGAGAGTGGCAGTGTAGACACTGCAGAAAGTCAACCTAAGCTACATCGACTCCAGCTACATTATTCACATAGCTGGAGTTGCGTAACTTCGGTCGACTTACCCCCATAGCGTGAACAAGGCCTTAGACTAAGACTAGAAGAAATAGCCTTAGTAAGAAAGAGACATGAGGTGAAATCCTGGCCCCACTGAAGTGAATGGCAAAATTCCCAATGACTTCAGGAAGGCCAGGATTTTGTGCATGGTCTAGTAGCCTTCTCACAGGAGTAGGAGCCAGGACTTCCTGAGTTCTGCCCCCAGTCCTGTCACTAACTTCCTTCTGTGACCTTGGAAGACACTTAATTTTCCTGTCTCACCTTCAGTACCTATAAAAAGGAGATAATACCTGCCTACCACATCTTAGGATTAATTAAGCAGTAAAAAATTGTAAGATGCTAGGTAGCATTGCTACGCCAAGGCTCATGAGATAAAATCCTATGTGGAAAACTGACAGAGGGGAATAATGTTGCTAATGCTTTTCTCATTTTACAGAGCAGCATGTGTCCATAAATGTATGATACACAGACTGTTTTGCATAGTAACAAGCAGCAATACACGGGAATTATACATTAAAGAATCAATAATAAAAGGGGAAAAAACACATGTATAATTTTTGGGGCAAGCGGCGACGGAACACAACATAACCGTAGAGACATTATGCAAGGAAAATAAGTCACTTCACCCTATGAGTTGTCCTTTTAATTTACAACTGATTTAATATTCCCCTCAAATATTGTAGCAATTCAAGGCGACATAGTCATATCCTTCTATGTGTACCATGATGATTCTGAGCTAGTTATATACATAGTTTACACAAATTTCTTTTCCTTACAAATCAAATAATTAGAGCTGAGTAAGTGGACAGATAAAATTTCACAATTTAAAAAAAAACCTTTTGCCCAAAATTTCTGTCCCATCAGATATGTTTGCCTTTAATGGACACACTAATACATGTTGGATGAGTGAAGAATTTGTTTTAAAATTTGACAATGCTTATCTCAACCTTAACTTTTTCATCTGGAGCTGAATGTTTCTCAAATTTGGCTTAGCTATAGAAATAACCTGTGTTTTCAAATGTCATTCTTTAGGTGTATGAGCAATAATCACTTTAAATGCCATCACTGCAGATGTTAAGATGGTCGTATGTACAGCAAGGGATAGAAACTATTTTTTAAAGCATGTCAAACACTGTGGGGACGTCTCACAGATTTCTCTTATTGAAGATACTCTTATTTTCTTTCTCTTATTCATAGAGGCCTTGTTGCTCCATATTTGGCGTTATTTAATTTACAACATACCTCAATACATTAAGGGCACAAAGGGCTCAATCCTGGAATTGTTGTGGTCCCGATTCACACCTATTCCAGACGAGCACTAAAGCACAACCATAGCCTTATCTGAAGCCAATGGGACGTAAGTACATGCTTAAAGTTACGCACATGCTTAATGTTGTGCTGAATAGATATGGATTTATGCATATGCTTAAGTGTTTTCCTGAACTAGGCCTGTGTAAGGAATTCATGATTGGAGCCACGGTAGAAAGGGATTTCTTAGGGAGGATACCAACCTCTATACAGGGAGTGCATGACTAAGAGCTGGGGGAAAGTGCCTACTACTGTCTACTAAACCTTTGTAGATTCCCATAAAATCTGATTCTACAGTTGCTGAACCTGCATTTGTTCCACTTGTGTAATTCCCCTTGATGTCATGGAAGGCTGAGTACTTAGATGGGCAGGAAATGATGATGGCATAACAGACTGTGTACATTTGCATGGGCAGAGAGCTGGATTTTCATCAATCACTACAGTATTTAGCCTTAAGGGTGAGAGCGTTTGTTCTTGGAAAGGAACGCTGGCCATGTGGTTTAGGGCATTGGATGGGGAAACTGATCTGGTCTGAGGGTGGGTCATCACTGCAAAGTGAAGGTGTGATTGTAGCATGGGCAGGCATATCCATGCTAGCTTCAATCTAGCTAACATGAGTAACAACAGTAGTGCAGATGTGGCAGCACCGGCTAGCCACGAGTTCAAACCCTCAAGGGACTCTAGGTATGTACTCAGGGTGCTATCCCGTACTGTAGCCCATGCAGCCACATCTACACTGCTATTATCCGTGCTAGCTAGAATTAAAGCTAGCATGGGCGTGCTTACCTGTGCTACAAAGACACTGTCACTTGCAGTGATGACACACCCTGAGGTTGTGCCATAGACTTGCTCGGTGACTTTGCACAGGTGCTTCTCTGTGCCTCAGTCTCCCCTAAAATAGGATAATAAAAGTTCGTGATCTCACTGGGGTGTACCAAGAGGAAATCCATGAACAGTTGTGAGGCACTCAGACACCATAGTGAGTAGCCTAGAAAAGCCCTTGAATAAATAATACATTCTTGCTACAAACTTGTGGACGGGAGAACAGCTACCAGTTAAAAAAGATAACAGAGCATAGGGAGAGATGAATTATTGGGCCTCCCTCCCCCAATTCCTTGAACTGAATCTTTGCTCAGAACTGAAAAAATTGCTTCCTTCCCCTCACCCTCTAATTTTTCATTTCAATATGACTGTTGTGCTTCTGGGATCAACTAGGACCAGGAGCAGAAATGTCAAAAAAATGGTTTGCCTTGACTGGAAATATGAAACCCAACATACGTTTTTTAAAGCAAGACTTTCAGCCTAAGAGGTGGTCAGATAAACATCCAGGATGGGATTTTCAAAGCCGCGTAGCTGACTGGAGCCCTAACTGCTGTTAATTACCCGGAGGAATTGAGCATCCAAATCTCTGAGGCAGTTTTGAAAATCCCACCCTCATGCTTTTGGTTCCTTATCCAAACTGAACTACAGGAGGGGGCCATCTGGTCTCAGTTACAGCAAAGTAAATGTGGCATCTCTTCAATGGCGCTATTCCAGTTTTACACTGGTGTAACTGGAATCAGAATTTGGCTGCAACAGGGAACTCTTTGTTGAGACAGTCTTTCCTAATGCTAAGCCGGTGAAAACATGCCTCTTTTTCTCCCATGCGTGTGTAACTGTGTAACAGAGCACTGGTTTAAAGGCATGTGCAATGAGGTGTCTGTTACGAGGCCTGGCTCTTTAAAGCTCAAAGCTGTGGTCTGAGGGTACATGAGTAGCAGCAATCATGTGAACTACAGGAAACCAGGTATAAGGCTATTCTCCTAGGCAGGGATAACAGACAGGAGAGATCCAGGGTTTGGGGAAGAATCTGAAAGGGATGCTTTACTTGGATCAGATGCATGGCCTGACAGAGTCCCAGGGAATTGGGATTCCCTAGGGTAGTCAGGAAGAGGGCTAATGGATATAGAGTGCAGTAGGGATTGTACAGCAGAGCCTAGAAGGAAGGCTGCAGAGTTTCATGTAGCAGAGAGACTACTGAACCCAAACTGAGGAACGATGGATTATCAAGCCCCATGAAACCGTGTTCCAAGAGGGGAGAGAGGACTACGCTCAAAGGGACAGAAGAAATGGACTTATTTGTGAACCAACTGCTTCCCCAAAGGAGCAACTGCTCCTATTTATTGTGCAAGTCTTATAAACCAGACCCCAGGTGGGGATGTTACTTGAACCAAATGGGGTGGAGTGGGGTTGGCTGCATTCAGCAGGTAGCAAAGAAGGGGGAAACTGAGATAGCAAGCAGGGGACCCAGGGGTTAAGATAACCCTGTTACAATTGATTTCACTCACAAAAGCAGGTGAAGGACAACTGAGGAAAGAGGAAGCACAGCAGCAGAAAACTGTATTAAAACACAGAATCGGTGACTGTAGCCAAAGTTATGCTGGAATTATATTTTCTGGCCAATGCCTTCCTATCACTATCATGTGCTTTAACCAGAAAAGACTGCAAACAGGATGACTATCAGACCAGTTTCCTACAGCCGGTGAGGACGGGGGGTATTAGCGGTGTCAAATAAAAACATCTGATCCTGAAATCACTGACGTACTCAAACACCAGAGCTATGACATTTCAGACTGAGAATTACAAAAAATAAAGACATGATTTCCAGATAACAATGATGTTTCCTACTGCTTCATTACACCCTCTGTAATCCCCCACCTCCCAGGAAAGCACAAATACAGGCCATCAATCAGATACCTCCTGGTTCCCGGGTGCCTGAACCTGTTTCTGTGACACTCCGAATGTTACAACTGAAACATCAGCAAAACATGGCTTCCTCTTTCCCTGACAATATCATCAACAATTCCCTCCTGGATTGATGCTGGAAGCAGAGATAAGACACCACTGCACAATGTTTGTGAATGCACAGAAAACTGTTTAATTTACAGCACAATGGTGAAACAAACCATTGCAAAGCATGGAAATTCAAAGTTAAGTCTGACACTCTTTCTCAAACTCACCTATGGTGCTTAAGTGTTGGAACATGATGTTACATTAACCATACACAATTATCTGAGATCCTTGCAAGATCTGAGTCCAAAGGGGATGAGTAAAGGGTAGAGGACCAGACCTTCAAGTGGTGTAAATTGGCATAACTCCATTGAAGTCACTGGAGCTGTTGATTTACGTGAACTGAGGATCTGGCCCTCAAAATGCCCAACTTAACTTTGAATTACTGTCTCTTGCTTATGCTATTTTGAGTCACAAGCCTTAATGTTACTGTTCCTCCTGGTTATATTTGTTATATCACAGAAATAGATGAGGACTGATTCAACAGACAGTAATGCTGGAAATGCTTGCAGATAACATTTCAACTGGAATAGAATCAATGGCACAAATTATAACATTCAGCAATATTTTAAAGACTGTGATCCAGATCCTCAGCTGATGTAAACTGAAGTCAATAGAGCTCGTCAATTTACACCAGCTGAGAATCTGGCCCTAAGACTTTGATGATTGCTACTGTGAACCATGTAAACACTGGGTTTGAAAATAAAGACTTTGTATGCTCCTAATTCCTGGTAACAAAATGAATTACAGATTTCAAATCTCAGACAAATAATTACCAGAAAGTTCTTCATTCAGTCTTCATTCTCTCCTCCTTTCAAACTTGGCATAATAGATTTCTATGCTGGCACCAGGAAAATGCATGCCTGTACTTGCATTTTCATCAGGGATTAAATATACTCAGGTGGTGTACACACACAGCGCCATTACAATCGATGGGGCTACACCAAATTAAACTGTCTGAAGATCTGGCCCAGGTGAGTGATTTAAATTAATCCCTATTGTGCCAGTGCAACCTTAGTTGAAAAATTCGCTCATGCAATATTCCACTTAAGTGACTTTGGCATCCTTTCAAACTTGCACAATGTCTGAGCGGGTCACATAATATTTTTCATCTACATGATTTTAATAGAGATATATGAATTCTTTTTTCATTAGCTATTTTAGACAACCGTCCCCAAAAGAAAAAAAAAAACCAAAACTGAGCAACACTATTGACATCCCACCGAAACATAAATATATAAATTACAATTTATACACGTTTCTTTTAAACGCAGACACATACATTCATGGGCATAACATTGTGAACAGTACACTTAGTGAAGAACAAGCACAGATAGTTTTAGTAAATGTATTTCCAGTTTTGGTGCTTAATGTAATACACTGGGAAGATGATCGCAAACAGGATAGTGACTAATGCTATCCCTGCATTAGCAATTGAAACCAATGCCTGTTCGTTAAAATTGCTTTGTTTGGTTGAAATTGGACATAGCTATAGTGGGCGGGGTGATGTGTTAACAAAATCTCTCTTTTTTTGTTACATCTTAAAGCTCTGGAGTTCATTCACATTTGAGACTTTTAATTCAGGGTGGACACATTATCCTCAAGACTTGTCTTTTGTCATTATGTACAAAGGAGAGAGAAATCTTTCATCTTATTGGAGATGTTTCATAAAGAATAGAACCCAGTAGTTTATTTTACATGTCCAATGTGATAATCCAAATACTGTAACACAAAGGGCATATCATCTAAACCACCAGGCTGGGGCAGTGATTTTGGCTAACAGGGTAGGCATGATATATATGGCACAGGCCTACATTTCCAAAGCAGCAGACAAGAATTAGCCATGTGGCTCCCATTACAGTCCCTGGAGGAGTTGAACAATTAAATTCCTCTGCACTTTGAAAATGTAGGAGTTGGTGCCTGAGTATTTTATCTGCCCTGCTATACTTAAAATATATTTTGAAGGTATTTGGGCTATTCAACTACAAAAATATGACCACAAAATGCTTTTTTTTTTTTTCTTTTCTTTTCTTTTTTTTTTTTTCTTCAAGAAAACATAGCAGGCTTTCTTAGGTATATAAAACTGTTAATTTTAGATAAAAATACAAACTTCACCTTTACAAAACACATATTTCTGTTGAATACACATAAAGCATAACATTTTACCAAAAATAAAGAATTTTAGGTTTTGTTCAACTATTTGCAGCAAGGGTTTTCCCATGCCACAATGACATTGTACAATGCGGATACAAGAATTTGTACATTTCACATAGCGCCAACATGTGAAATAAAAGTATTTGTATACTGATAAGAATGGCAATTGCTAACACAATATCACTATTAGGCAACTGGTATACGTTTCAAAGAAAAAAAGGATATTTGCATGGATATCCTATGATTTGTTTACACACATCAGGTTTTTTTTAATGGTTTAAATTACGGGGGAGGTTGGGAGACATAAACCAAGAAACGTCTAGAAAATTATGCATAGGTATACCATTTTTATTTTAATATATCTCATTAGTTTGCATCCCACTAGGAGAAATACCATAATGTTTGTGTTCTGCTTACTGTTACACCAGTCTTCTATATGTGTTATTGATAAATGTAGTCCAAGAGATAATAAAAAGCTAGGCAAAGAGTAAAAAGAAAGCTTAATAATCACTTTATGGTGTAAAAAAAAAATCCATTTAAGGCTCCCCAGAAGGTATTCTTTTTTGTATAGACTTTAAAACACCACCAAGCAAGGATGTACTGTTTCTATAGTGTTTGCGTGGCATTTGATCATTTGATACATTCCTGCTTTTTTGTGCCTGAAGTCCATTTGTGTCCATCCATCTTCATCAAGAAAGCAGGCACATTTCTTGACATAAAGCACCGTTGACTGCTCTGACAGAAATCCACTATTCACTTAAGATTTTTGTCTTTTTTTTTCTTCTTCTTCTTCTTCTTCCTCTTTTATTTTTGTTTTTTGTTTTGTACTTTTGGTATCCTCCATTCATTCAACTGTCTTTTTATTTTCTTTGTTTGTTTTGTTGTTTTGTGGTTTTTTGGACAGGGAAGCTTCCTATTGTTTCACAGAGTGCTACAATACTTGCTTTGATGTCACATTAAACAAATGTACATTGTCTCTTTGTTCTCATTAAGTGTTCTTTTCAGCCAGTTTTTTTCACATAGGAGAACAAATAAAGTATACAGTCAATAAAGCACCATACATAGTAGGTTCAGGAATGTAACAAACCATGTACATCCATGTCCCAGAGAGAAGTTCTTTTTTTTTTTTCTAGCTTATTTCACCTTACATCTGCAGGAGAGAAAAAAGATATAATAACTCCATGATTAGAATCACAGGACCTTTCCTCTTAGATGTCTTTAAAAAAAAACTATTCTGCATGAAATTCACTAACCTGGGACAAGAAGTTCTAAATGCTGTTTTGATTGAGTTTACATGCTGACTTTTAAAGTTGAATTTTACAAAATCTTTGCTTCTATCATACTACTCCCAATAAATACCTGTTAATCTGAAACAGGATATCAAGTTTAGCATTCTTTCAAAAAGATACATCCATATAAATGAAATCTGACATTGGGAGTTCATGTGCAAAAAAATAAAATAAAATAAAAAGTGCTTGAATTATTAAATTCCCCATCATCCAGCAGTTAGATACATTTACTGCAAATTCAAATTAAACCCCACTCAGAACACTAGAATCATCTGCAACTGTTGCAGTTCATATGACTTCAGATATTTTAGAAATATAAAATCCATATTTAATTTGGAAACTGTACAGCTGTCACATCAAACTTCGCTAATATGCTGATCAAGCCACTCTTTTGTATTGAGGGGTTTCTTGTTTTGTTTTTTTCCTGCATTGTAAACCTTATAAATTTTGATGACATCCTATTTTTGCATCCTAGTCTTCCTCTGAAAGCCCCCAGACCAATGAAGGTTCTTAGCTCTCTGATACAGGGCCTTGTTACAGAAGAACAGGTGTCCTCTTGTTTTGTAAATTATGCAGTGATTCCGATAATTTCAGATGCATATTTAATCAGTCCCCAGTTCGGGCCAAAAAATGTTTGATGGTCATGCATGTAATAAGAGTTACCATACATACTCTATGCTTTCACAGCTGACTGCTTGGAACATAAACCATTTGTAACCTGGCAATTCAATCATGCATTATTATGGGATGCTTAGACTTCAGAAATCAATAATGAAACAAAAAGCAGAGGAAATGGAACTTGAGATTTCCAAGAAGCTTAAATATTAGCTCCCTCAATAAATAAATAAATAAAATGCAAGAGGAGGAAGTAGCTGAAGAATGTAAGATGCTTATGGTGATGTGTAGCTTAAAGGGAAAATACCAAGCAGGTAGAATTATCAAAGCCAATCACATCTAATCTCTTTGCAGCCTTGAGGTAGCAAGTGTCAAGATTTTGAACAGTGATTAAGCTGGAGTGATGATATTTGATTACATTTTCCATTACTTGTGCCATTAGGGTGTTCAGCATATAGGTCCTACCTGATTAGCAAATAGTTCCAGTAGTTTTTATGTTGGTTTTAACCTTTTTCGTTTCCGTTTTTTACCTGTTTGCCTAGGCCTTCCTGTTAACATAAGGGCAGGCTGGTAAAAAGCCCTAAGATAATGCATTTTGTTGAAAACTGAAGTAATAAACACTCAGGTTGTTATCTCTCACAGAATACTCACAATCTTTTGCATTACAGGTATTTCTTTATAACTTCTGATTTTGAAATAATGTTTGCATAAATAGAGTAATTATATAAAAGCAAAGCTCCAGTAACCCAAGATGGTGTTGGTGGTGAGAGATCTGCCTTGAAACTACTGTTAGCATATTGTATTCAATATTTGCCTTCAGTCCCTGTAGTTTAGTTAAACTTGCCCTCCATAACATGTTCTCACCTATAACTATGGATATGAATCATTGTCTTCTGCCATTCTGATCATTTCCTTCACACGCCTGATTCTGAACTGACATTCCATTTTTCTCACATACACACAAGCTTTTCATCTTGAAAATTCAACTGCTTAGTCGTTGTCCACAATAAACATTTTGGAAAGTTGAGGCTGATTAGATAAGCTTTTTCATGTATGAAACATAGAACAATTTACAAAAATATGAAAAGCCACCAATTTTTCCTAAATGTTTTGGTCCATTCATAACTCAAATTAGCTTGGACTAAAATCACCCAGCTTAAGTTACCTGTTGATGGTCAATGAGAGCGAGTGCACAGGCCTAATTTTTCAGCTCTCCATGTATATTATAACTTCCCTGAGAGGCCTATAGGAGGTTATATGTAAAGCAAAGCATGTCAAGAGAACTTGAAAGCTCTTGTAAGACAAACAGCTAGGTAAATTCTGCTGACATGAGCTTCTGAGTCCAATAAATATAAAACTGCAGCTCATGAGCCTTGCATTTGCTAAGTACCTGCGCTAGTGAGATGTCCTCTGAAGAGGTTAGAATTTTCCCCAGGTGTCTGCAGGACATGGTACCCTCCAGCAGGTGCTCTCACCCAAGTTACAATCTCAGCCAGGCATCTGACAGAAATTGTAACCTCTGCTGGGAAACTGAGGCAAATTAAAGCCAGCCCCAAAAATAGCCAGCCAGTTGCTGTCCCACCTCAATGACATCAGGCCAATGGGCTGCCCACTTCTACACTCCAGAATAAAAATATAAAGGATAAATGGGAAGCCTGGACCTCCTAGGCAAAGGTGTGTCATCGCGGGGAGGAGAGAGTAGCAAGAAACTTGCCTAAAACTCAGGCCTGGGGAACCCTTAGCAAGTTTCCTATTTGTCAGAAATCCCAAAGCAGGGAAGTTTCACCTATTTACTTTCCTTATAAAAGTTTCAGACACTTTGGGCCTGATTCTCCCGTTCCTAACACCAGTGTAAATCAGCAGTAACGCTACTGAAGTCAGTGGGCCACATCCTCAGCTGGTGTAAACTGCCACAGTTCCATTGATATCAATGGAGTTGATCTGCACTAGCTGAGGCTCCGGCACAATGGAGTTATATGGTGCAAGCGAGAGGAGAATCAGGCCTTTTGTAATCAATAGGAGTACAACCTCTGAAAAATCCCTCATGGCAGAGAGACTCCCCCGGCCCAGTCAGAGTCCCTATGGCAGTGATAGTATCCATGGGCACACGCAGAGCTTATTGACCAAAATGTTCCACAGCAAGAGGCCACCCCAAACCCACACCAAGGAAACTGTCAGACAAAAGACTTTCAGATAGAGAATTGTGCCTGCAAATTTTTTTCATGGGAGGTGGGGGGGGTGGGGGAGAAATGGATGAATGTCACAGTTAAATAATAACAATAAAATGCTCAAGAGTAAGGAAATCAGAAATTAAGGTTCCTGGACCAACCTTAGCTTTCACTCGTAACCCTGCCCATCTGCTAGCTACTACCTAGAGACACCCCGTCCCTCCGTTTATCATTGTCCAATCCCTTCCTAACATAGAATACAGAAATCCACTCTCCCTGCCGAAACTCTACAGACAAATTTATAAACTAGCTAACCAGCTAGGCCTGATCCCAAACCCACTGAAGTCAATGGGAATCTTTCCAGTGATTTCAGTAGGCTTTGGATCAGGTCCCCTAATCTATATGGAATTAAGACTTGATCCTTCACCAGATCATCCTCCCTCTTACATCTAGAAATTATAACATCTTGTGTTTTGGTTGACTGCAATGGAGTTACACAGGCATCAAACTGGAATAACCTAATGGTTTATCAGGCCAACTATTTTCTCAGCAACAGAAAACACTACTTTATCTCCTGATATAGGCAAGACATCATACAATAACCCCATGTATGTTCTTACTACAGACTGCAGAAAAAATCCCTGCCACAGATAGGCCAAAGATCTACCTGTACCTGTCCTCCCTCTACATTATCCACCATCACCAGCTGCTACACTGACTGCCTCACCCCCAGTGGCACCTGCACTCCACCAAGTCTAAAACTGGTGTATGACCCTTTAGGGTGCCCAGTGACCTGGCATAATTTAAAGTAAACTGCTAGGCTGCTCTAACTTACACCAGGGCTGGGCCAAGGCCTGGGCAGCTGGCTACATACCCAGCTTCCTGAATGCCTCCTAGCCCCTGAGACCAGTGGATCTGGGTACAGGAGAGAACCTGGGCCATAGTTTTTATGAAAGCCACTTTGAAAGTAAGTATTTCTTCCCCCACACAGTCATAAAGCCCCTTTTCTGTAATTCATATTCTCAACAAGCCAGGCATACGTTTAATGTGACAACTGGCAACAATCTCTGTAAAGATGGGTAGAGAAATGGAAACCGAATAAAGGCTGCAGTAGGAAACTTAATTTCAAAATTCCTTACTTTTGAACAATTAAATTCTTTCTAAATAAAATGTTCTATTCATTTCAAACTTAGTTTTCCCTTTAGTAAAGTAAATTGTCAGCCTTAACTCTATCTCAAAAGAGTCATTACTTGATAGAATTTACCAGCAAGATACAAATACACCGCTACCTCGATATAACGCGACCCAATATAACACGAATTCGGATATAACGCGGTAAAGCAGTGCTCTGGGGGGGGCGGGGCTGCGCACTGGTGGATCAAAGCAAGTTCAATATAACGCGGTTTCACCTGTAACGCGGTAAGATTTTTTGGCTCCTGAGGACAGCATTATATCGAGGTAGAGGTGTAGTATAACCTTCAAATTAGTTAGGCAAGATTTTTATGTTATGCATTTAACGTTTAATTTAAAGGCTGCACTAAAGAAAACTGCTGCAATTTCAACTTTGAATCCAAATTCTTGTATACAACCCAAATCCTGTTTTAATTCCACACCTTTGAAACAGGGGGGGTTCTCAGTGGGGTCAATGGGTGCTTTCCCATTTAGTTCAATGGGAACAGGGTTGGGTCCATATTCTTTACTATAAATATAAGTTCCCATCTGATAAAAGTATGTGTACAAAAATAAAAGGATGACGTACCAGTTTCTTCTTCTCGATAATCTGAATTAGAATTTGATGATGTACAGGTGCATTCCATATGCTCTTCTAACCTCACCAGAACTTCTTTTAATTTTGGCTTTTTTCTAACATATTCCACTTTTGCCACCTAAAAAAAAGAATGGTGTTTGTACTTAGACACATTAATGCCTAACAGGACTTAAGACAGGTGGTACATATCTATATAAACCACCTCTATCTGGTAGAGCATCAGCTACTTATTTCATGACACATCCTTTATACAAGTTCAGCAGTTCCAAACAGACCAGGTTTCCTCCTCCCCTCCCCCCCCCCCCCCCCCGCCCCCCAAGAGCTTGATTTCCCATTCATGGGGTTTGAGCAATTCTATATTTCAGGATTTTTTCTAAGTCAAGGTAAAGTTTCATATTCAGTCTCAAATCTGCATTTGTCACTGAATTTACAGATTCTAATATATTGTTCTCTCTACAACATTTCACCAGGGTTATGTTGAACTACCCATTGTTTTTAAGACTAAGGCAAACAGCAAAGACATGGAAAAGCACCAGTGCTGTTTGAGAACCTAGATCTCAATGATATCTCATAAGGGATGCCCTCTCTCTGTCCTATAAGCTTCTTGCAGGAACTCTGGTGAATGAGAGCTCACTTACCTTTAAAGGAGAACTAGGAGGAAAATGAAAAGGAGATTAAAAGCTTTTTTTAAAGTCTTTGCTGAGACACATCCATCTTGCCTGATGTTCTCTCTCTATTGTATGGAAATGTTACCTCTTCAGATGCACTGAGTACATATTTCACTAGCATTTAGGTTCCAGGTACATTTCAGGTTCAAGTACAAGTACAGTACAAACAGGTTCTAACAGAGTTTGGTGGGCTAGCATGGACCGTATTCTAGCTCAGGAAGAGAGCTAAGGTAGAACACAGATTTTAAATCTTCTTCTAACATGCACTGGCCCCATCCATACTGGCCAGCCTAACCTTCTTAGAGCCCTGTGCAACCATCACTGAGATTAAACCTGAGTGAAACCAATATAGATAGGGCCTTGTGCTGAGGGAAGAACCACACCCGAAGGGGAATCTTCTAGCTGCTCTGCTTTTCAATACTGCTCGGCACTAGGGAGACATCCAAAATATGCCTCCCATTTGACTGTAGGAGGCTGTAAACATGGGCTGTCATGGAGAGCAATGAAACCAAATAGTGTGGATACTGTATTATTTTATATAAATTAGAGACAGAGAGAAATCGAGAGACTGGGTCTCTGATCCCATGCACAGCTCAGATGATTGACACACATGTGGTGCTTTGAGGACATAGCACCAGTCCATCTGTATATCAATGAAATAGGCAGGGTTGTTAAAAAATTATCAGTGTCCAAAATTTTTAATAGACCCTTTTGCTAATTGTGTATGGATTTGTTTGTTGGGGGTTTTAATGCTCCTTGATCTTAGCATTGAGAAAACATTGACCCTTGTCTTTCTAAAAGCGGCAAGTCGTTCTCATAACATGGCGGGGGGGATTATACTTCCCAGCTGTCAGAAACCATCCTTTGGCTTTCTGGACACACCTGACCAATGGACATCTGAATGAGAGCAGCAGAAGCCTAGAGTGAAATACTGGGCCCCGTTAAAATCAGTGGGAGTTTTGCCACTGACTTCAACAGAGCCAAGATTTCAAACCTACATTTCAGTCACTGCCCCCTTTGTCAACAAGATCTGGAGCCTATTTGCATTTACCCAGCAAACAATAGTTCTGCACGGACAGATGCAGTAGTTAAAATGTCCACATTAAAGACATTTTCTGAGGCTGTCAGATTTCCATACAAAAAGATTTAGAGCTGGCTCTAACATGTCAGAATGCCCTGCTGAAGGGTCAACTATGGGTCACAGCAATATGTTTCCGGCTCTTCTATCAGAGTATAACTCTAGCAAGGCTTTGAATGCAAAGATTTGAAAATCTATGGTACATCTGAGTCACCCAGCATCAAAGGATGACTAATCCTTAAAATTCACAATAACAAACAGCGATTAAGACCTCTATAACCAGAGACATAGAAAGAGACCCAGCAATTATGAAATGGCTTTGATATCTGTCATGCTTATTCCAATTGTTGGAATTAACCAGCGTCATCAAAAATTACTTGCCACTAAAACTGTAATCTAACTTTATTTTAGGCCATCTCTATTTTTTTTCCAAATTCAGACAACTATATATACACGCCTTCCACTCCTTACTTTGTACTACACACACTGGAAGATGTAGGAGGAGATACTTAGAGACTCTATGATGATAACCTACTTCACATTGACCAATTAAAAGCTACAGTTTTTAGTGAAGTGCATTGTAAATTAAAACAAACAAAAAAGCAGCCCCCGGACTCCTCTTTCTCCTTCAGGCAACGTAAGTGAAGGTTGAAGATTTATAAAGTGCTGTAAACATTCAATTTCTCAAGTTAAAGCAACATCAAATACAATTAAATTCCTAAATTTGTGTTGTCTCATAACACCTGCTGCCACCATGGGATCTATAATTAATGCTAAACTAAAACATTAGGCTCTGAGCCAGATTCTCAGCTGATGTAAAATGCCATGGCTATTTTGACATCACAGGATCCAACTCTAGGTTAGCATTCTTTCCCCCCTATCCTGTTGCTCGCAAGAGAAGGATAACCACACACTATTGTGTACTATCCATTGCTTTGACATGGTTAGTCCTCAGCAAGCCACTCATTTCAACATGGGCGTCTTTCATCTTTCTCTAATGCAACAAAACCAAGAACCTTCAACAACAACAAAATATATTACTTATAAAAACGATGGGGGAGATAAGTTCCATTTGTGGGGGGGGGGTTAATCTCCCCCTAATATTACATTTAAATAATTGTACCATAATAGGTAGGTTAGGGTCTATGTTTTGTACCTCTATGGTCTCTATTCCACATTCCTATTGTGTGTGAGGAGGGAGAGGGGGGGGAGTGTGGAGAAGAGGGGAAGGCGTGTAAGGGAAAGTTATGTTGCTCAGATAAAAATATCTGGTCTGGTGGGAACACTTGATGGTATCCTCAGCTCCAAGGGGAAGGCAATGTTTCAAATTGTTCAACAGTGATACATAAAGGATGGCAATCAGTTTTCCCAGGCCGGCTGCAATGCACAATCTCATGGAAATCAGGGACTCGAGCATAGGAAAAAGGCAGGACTCTGGGCATGAAAACCCTGAGAACCCCACCAGCATAATAACAAAATTAATTCTGTACAAGAACTTACAAGAAACCTCTCAGCATGGGAGATGACTTTTATTATAACACTCAACAACAACAAAGCCCACTTGGATGGTCCCTGTTTAACATACCAGGCATGAAATAAAATCCTGAATTAGGACACTTTTCAGAAATGAAATGACTAACAAAGGCATCCGTTTGCTCTAGCTCAGAAGTGGATTAGCAACGGTATGATGGAATGAAGCTCTATGGACCTGGGCAATTCTAAAAATTGCAACTGAGGGGTCAAGTTAAAGAACGAAGACAGAGGTCTACTGGGTTTTAATGAGACACAAAGAAGTCAGCTGGAGTCAAACCACAGCTGAGGCAAGGTGCATTTGCCTATAGTAGGTCAAAAAGTCATCGTACAATTGTGTTTTATAGAACAAGAACAATTATAACACTAGCTGTTATGGGGTTTGTAATTGCTCTTAAAGGGAAGTTAAAGATCAAGTTATTGCCTGGTCCCATTTCAGAACAAAACAAGAGAATCCTGAAAGATGTAGTCCCCAGAGGGACACTGGGAATTGTATGATGCTGCAAGGCATGATGGGAAGAAGCATCAGGGAATATAAGAAGCAGCTTTTCCTCAGAAGAGGAGAAACCGGGGTGAGATCAGACCTGATGTGTGGCTCTTCACCAAGAGAGCAGAGGAAACAGCCTGGAAGAGGCTGTGGCAAGGACCTAGGAGGAGGCCTAGTGAAAGAAACCCAGGGTAGTGACAAAGCACTTGAAGGAAAAAGTATAGGGTAAAACAGTATTGGTGAGGGCTTGAGGCCTGATTTTGGCTACACAATTAGGGACTCAGACTGGTGCTTCCAGAAAGAGTAGGAGGAAGTCCCTTTTTCACACCCCTACATGAATGGGGAGAGAGCTGTGGCCCATGGTGGACCAAGGAAGGAGCCATTTAGCCCTGAATCACAGGAAAAGAGAATACTTAGTCCAGTGAGGACAGAGGATCTGATTAGCTTTGCCTCAGGATGGAGGATTGTTGGGAGGACCAGAGGACCATTTTGCTTTGGATTCGTGTGGTTGCCCTGGAAGGGGAGGACTTTTGTTTTGGCTGGAAGCACTAAACCTACCTCAGAGGGAAACTATGGCCTGGCCCTGGACACTGGCAGGGACACTGAAGAGATAAGAACCCACCACACTCCTCAAGAAATGCTTTGTTACAGATGGATTCTTGCTACCTAGACGTCCATGGCCCTAAACCACACATGTGTGACCCCATGGACAGCCTACCAGGATACGCATAATTAGTCCAGAAGGCCTTGCTGGCAGAGGAACTACTACAGTTCCATTGCACAGTGTAGAGGAGGCCAGATAGGGGAGCCATGCAGGCTTTTTGGGTGTAGGCTTGCTGGATTTACTGCTGTAGGGACTCACCAGCCACTGACCCCTGCATGTGATGGGGGATACAAAGACTGTGGAGGCAATTGTCATAGTTACCGGGCTAGCTGCACCTCTGTTTCCTTTCTGGTCTCACTGAGTGCATCTGCTCTCTACTATACTATACTAGTTCTTATACTGCACTCATCACCATAGTATCTGAACACCTTCCAGTAGTGCACCAAGCAACACATATCTGTCATGTATCCCAGTCTTCATACCTTAACCCATGGCGGAGTGAAATTCTGCATTTCTCCATCTCTTACACCAGGCTCTGGGCTACAACACTCTGTGGATCAACCATTCTTACCCAGCAGGTCTAACTGAACTTGGGTCCCTGCAGTTCTTTCCTTCAGGAGTCTAGTGATATCCAGGGATCAGACTGCCTTCTTAAAACCAAAGCATTGTTTCTTTTAACAGAAGGAACAAGACATTTCAAGAAAAAGAATTTTAAAACAAGAAACACTCTATCTGCTTGCTTGTCTTACCTAAAGGCTTATCATCCTTTGACGGTAACCAAGATACCCCCATCAGGTCCCCGCATCTCAGTCTGCTTCTCCTGAGCAACTACCCCTTTCTCTTGAGGAAGTGCTCCTTTTTAATCAGCGAGAGTTCTTTTCATCTCTTGCATATCTGCCCTTTCCTGCCCTGGCACTGTCTCTGAATGACTCTCAAGTGTTGGTTTGCTGAGAAGTGACTTATCTTGGGCTACATTTTCCCTTCCTGCTTGTCTTTCCCAACAACCCCCTATTGAATTACACCAGCATATCCATACAGTAAACATCCCATTAACCAGGTCAATGTGCAATATTCATAAATTAATGCAGAGCAGCTCCAAATCCATCACAGCTATTACAGCTGAAGTAGAGGATAAGGATAGTGGATGGAGCCCTTCTGCTATTGCTCCACAGCCTGGAAAGGAAGATTGCTGCCTGCTGTTTCTGCAGCGATCCCTAGCACCCAGCTCAGCTACTCAGGCTTGGCACTGGGAACAGGATTTGCTCCATAATGTCCACATCTGCTCTCTTGGCTAGGAACACACCGGCAGATCTGCTGAATGAAAAGATGTGGTTTTTTTCATGACTGCTATTGGGTTGACCCAGTTAAGTAAACTTCAGGAAATGCCAAACAAAGGGATAATCCAGGTCCTTGGGTTGGTTAAATACTTCATCTACCTGACATATTTCTGGAACGAATATAAAATGGCCCCACAGTATGCCAACATTTTTATGGCTGACTTAGAACAACACTTCCTTAGCTCTTGTCCCCTAACACCCCTACTCTACTTGCGCTACATTGATGACATCTTCATCATCTGGACCCATGGAAAAGAAGCCCTCGAGGAATTCCACCATGATTTTAACAATTTCCATCCCACCATCAACCTCAGCCTAGACCAATCCACACAAGCAGTCCATTTCCTAGACACTACTGTGCTAATAAGCAATGGTCACATAAACACCACCCTATACCGGAAACCTACTGACCGCTATACTTACCTACATGCCTCCAGCTTCCATCCAGGACACACCACACGATCCATTGTCTACAGCCAAGCTCTAAGATATAACCACATTTGCTCCAATCCCTCAGACAGAGACAAACACCTACAAGATCTCTATCAAGCATTCTTAAAACTACAATACCCACCTGCTGAAGTGAAAAAACAGATTGACAGAGCCAAAAGAGTACCCAGACTATGCATCTGATGAAGAGGGCTGTAGCCCACGAAAGCTTATGCTCAAATAAATTTGTTAGTCTCTAAGGTGCCACGAGTACTCCTGTTCTTTTTGCATAAAACCAATGGAACCTCTAAGCATTATGAATTGAGTTTTGTTGCGGCAACATGCACAGTTAGAGAAAATACTTCCACAAGTGACATTAAAAAAAAAATCACACTCCACCAGCTGGCACTAGGGAGCGATTGGATTCCTTGCCATGTGCTAATCACAGAGGAATTCCCAAAGTCAAAATTCTGCAGGACTGAGCAATTTGCTTTTGCACCATGGTTCAGAGTTTGCAGTAGCCTGGTCAGAAAAAAGAACGAGTACTTGTGGCACCTTAGAGACTAACACATTTATTTGGGCATAAGCTTTCGTGGGCTACAGCCCATTTCATCGGATGCATGCAGTGGAAAATACAGTAGGAAGAAATATATTCACACAGAGAACATGAAAAAATGGGTGTTGCCATACCAACTATAACGAGGCTAATCGATTAAGGTGGGCTATTATCAGCAGGAGAAAAAAAACTTTTGTAGTGATAATCAGGATGGCCCATTTCCAACAGCTGACAAGAAGGTGTGAGTAACAGTAGGGGGGAAATTAGCATGGGGAAATAGTTTTTACTTTGTGTAATGACCCATCCACTCCCAGTCTTTATTCAAGCCTAATTTAATGGTGTCCAGTTTGCGAAAGCTTATGCCCAAATAAATTTGTTAGTCTCTAAGGTGCCACAAGGACTCCTCATTCTTTTTGCTGGTACAGGCTAACATGGCTACCACTCTGAAACCTGGTCAGAAAAGATACTCAGTGGTTCAGTAAAAGAAGCGGCAAACACTTCAAGTCTGCTCCAATTCCTGAATCCTCGAGTATGTTAGCATAAAAATACAAGCAATAGAACTTGTGCTTATAAGCACCTGAGGGTCAACAAGGGAGAATGACTTTAAAACAGGCATTTCATTTCAATCAAACGGATGTTCTTTCATGCTAGGTATGAATAGATTGTTTAAAACATATTCCCGTGGGGAAAGGGAGACCCATCCGACATAGGTGCTCTCTGTGTTGCCACTTCTCAGACCCTGCTTTTTGTTGATCGCTCAGCGAGGAAAGAGATTCCATAGTATCAAGTGGCTTTTTTTCAAGCTAAGAATAAAGGATCACGCTGTGACTCTTAAAACCATTGGCTGCATTTGGAGGTAGGGAGATTTCAGAGGGGCCTGAAGGCAGAGGGAGCCCCAAAGGGAGCATATCTTGGAGTGTGAGCTCTATCACCCTCTGCAAGGGTGCAGCCTGTGCCCGGCTGTATTAATGCCAGCCAGGTCCACTGGCTCATGCAGAAGTGGAGAAAGGTCAAAGCACCCCTGTCCCCCTGCCCCTTTGTGGGAGGCCAGTGCCACCAGCAGTGCTGGCCCAGAGCACTGCTTTGCTCCCCAGCTAGACTGCAGCAGTCCCCTGCCTGGTGTACAAGGGGTCTGATCCAACGCTTACTGAAGTCTATGGGAGGCTTTCCATTGACCTCAGTGGCCTTAGGATCAAGTCCAAGGAGAGGAATGTCCCTAACGCCTGCACCCACCTTCACTGCACCTGCATGAAGTCCTTGCATTCCAGCCCTAACACTCTGACTTACTGATAAATGATAACTTTGTCCACAAGGGCATAAAGAAACCTCCTTTGCTTTGGCCTGTGAGATAATACGTCTGCAAACCCACTCACTGACCTTTCTGGGTGGACATTTTTGCAGTGTGACTAGGCATGCTATGATCTCACCACCTTGTCAATGAAAGGGGAAGGAGGGAAGCCCTTTCAGTGCTAATCAAAAGAGCGCTTTTATCCAGCCTGACATCATGGAAAAAACAAGAGAGCTCTCAACTGCATTCCAGGAATAACCCAGACAAGCCCCCCAAAACAACTCCTACCTTTCCTGGGACCCTCATGCCGGGCTTTGCTAGATAATGGCATGCACACCCACTGAGCTCTAAATACAGGATTTCCAAAAGGCTCATCCAACAATTAATTATATCAAAGCCTACAAGAGAAGCCGACTCTGGAGGAAACAAATATAGATTCTGTTCAGAGATTTCTAATGTGACTGTGGGGTCAGTGGGCAACCTCGACAATGAGCATCCTGTTTCTGTTTGACCTCCTGTCCTTCTTGCTACTTAATTACTGTTTGGAGCAGGGGACTTGCCTTGGAATTTTCTGAAGAACTGGCCGACATGTATATCGATACCATTGGTGTCAACTTATTAATGCTGCCATAAAAATCATCTTGCCTGATAGGGTTACTTTTAACTTACCCCAGTAATAAAATGAATGTAATCCTGAAGGGACCAATGCTGCATCACTGAACTGTGTGAGACAGTGAGGCAGATTCCTTGGCACAGTAATGGTGGGGAGATGACAGCCCCAGCACTGACATAACTTAAAGCTGCTGCCTAAGTTTTAAACTCTATCACTGGCTTACGTTCCTTAATACATCCTATGCCAGTGGGGGATTGCTGTGGCAGACTACCCAGCTCACTCACTCCCTGCCCCCTACAGTTCAGTGGGAGATGGAGGGGTGGAGACTAGGTTGTGGTACAGATGCACCAGCAGGGAATTCTCATCAGCCAGGGAAATTCTCTGCTCAGCATATGCGGCCTGATTTTCACCTCTTTGCACCATGTCAGCATATTAACGATAGAATCTGGCCCAGACAACTCAATGGAAGCAGGACTGGACCCAAAGATGATAGCATTGCACTCACCAGTGACATCATGGTTACAGGTAGGGAGGCACTTTCATTCTAAGGCCAGGTCTACACTACCGCGGTAGTTCGACGGCTGGCAATCGAAGTTCCGGGATCGATTTATCGCGTCTGGTCTGGACGCGATAAATCGATCCCGGAAGCGCTCGCCGTCGACTGCGGTACTCCAGCTCGGCGAGAGGAGTACCGCGGAGTCGACGGGGAGCCTGCCTGCCGCGTGTGGACCGCGTCTGAACCGCGGTACGTTCGAACTAAGGTATGTCGACTTCAGCTACATTATTCACGTAGCTGAAGTTGCGTACCTTAGTTCGAATTTGGGGGTTAGTGTAGACCAGGCCTAAGTCTCTATTTTAAATGGCTTAAACTTTGGGGCTTAGACTTCTCCACTTTGTTCTCAGCCCAGCAGTTAATTGTGTTGTCCCTGATTTTTTTTTTCCTTTTTTTTTTTTTTTTTTTAATTATATTTGCAAAGAGTATCAAGATCCACAAAGGAATGATGCCATGTAAGTGTAAAGTATAATTATTTTTGGAAAGACTGAAAAAATCTGTTCAGATGTTTTCCAGCTTATCAAAGTGTGAAACTGTTCTTCACCCATTTAAAAAACTTCTGCTCAGACACCTTTTTGTGGGTTCAGATAATTCATAATTGGTTGGGATGTCACACTTTGTACTTGGAATGTGCGATGACCAAATAAATGTGTTAGCAGCAGCTCTTATAATTATTCAGTAAACCACAGTGGCTGCTGCACATTATATCCTATCAGGCAAATCCATATTTGAGTTTTTAAAAAACAGAATTTTGACCTTAGAATTTGCAGTCAAGCATGGGGCCCAGAGGTTAATGAAGTGTGATTCTGATCTCACTCATGCTGGTGCAACTCTGTTGACTTCAGCAGAGTAACTACTGAATTGCACTGATATAAACGAGAGCAAAATACAAGAAATACCATTAACTTCATGTAATATTTACCGGAAGCCTATGGCAGGGAGAAATGGATTTTGCTTAATGAATAAATATAGCATGAAGCCTTGAGTCTCTTATCCCCAGGGATACAATAATTTGGAAGACATTTTTTCAGATCAAAAGTGTTATATTGTCACATATAAAAGACCAATTTAGGCTGCACAATATTTAATTAAAGAAACGTAATTCTGTGCAGTGGATTTTGCAGTCCAACGCCCCTGGAGTCATTCTATCTTTTAAATTCAAGAGCTGTTCTGGAAGAGATCGTGGGAAAGACACAATCAAAACCATTTTTTATTTTTTTAGATATAAAGGAAAATGAAAGGAATCCATGAAAACCAAATCCAAAAATAACATTTTCCACTAATCCTATTTTATGAAAGGCATCTGCTCACTTACAAGAGAGCAAGATATCTGACTGACTTTGCTAGGACGAGGGTGGTAAAGGTAGATGCTAAGTGGGATGCACACAAGAATGTCTGAAGCTCCCAAACTCTTACATTAATGTCCCTACAATCATAATTTGCTCACCTTGACACTTCTGTGATGTATCCGTGACGGCTGGCATTTCACGCTGCTGGTGTTGCAACAGCCAGTACAACGTTTCACCTCCACGCACGGTGGCCATATCAGGAAATTAGCAGACGTGGGATCGATCTGACTCCGAGGTATCTCATATATAACAGTTCTTGTTTTGCAGACGGCAGGAATGGCTTCCTCTGCAAACAGAAGAACCCAAACTTCCAGGTGAACAGCTGTTCTCGCTTTAGAGCACACGTGCTTACACTACTACGTGCTTAAGAGAGTGATTCCCACCCAGGCTTTTGCGACAGGTGCTCTATGCTCCTATTGCTGACATTAACGATAAGCCTTTGTGCTGGGCTTGGATAAGCTGTTACTGCTTGCCTCCTGTTCAATTGTGCATGCTACCCCAGAGTGAAGCCTGAGTTGCTCCAAACACCCAGATCACGAGATGAGGGCTTTCCACCGCTCACGTTCCAATTCAGCTCAGAGCGTGGACAAATAAATGGGAGGCACAGACTGTCTGAAAGGTGACAGCAGGCAAGGACACCGTCTGAAACTCTCACTGTTGTACTAGTTCCTGATAAGTAGCCGGATAGGGACTGGTCCTGAACCACAGAAGTCAGTGGAAGCTTTGCTATTTTCCAGGATAAGGGCCATAATGTGCATCTATGTATATTTCACACATACAAAGCACATGTAATAAACTGCACACAATCTGCTTCTGTAATTTCTACACCATGCACCATCCCTTTGTTTATGACAAAACCTTCTCCAACTTTCAGTTCTGAAGTGGTCTTAACACCAAGCTGTCATACAAATGGCAGCACTCCTTATTTCTGAATGAAGCTGGGGAAATTATGCATGGCTTGATTTTTTTAACAAGGCGAAACCATGAGAATAGCATAACCAAAGTGACTATAATACTATGTTCAGCTGAGCAAATTATTTTACCAGGTCTCAATCTACAGCAACTTCCTGGTGCTGAAAGACCAGTTTACAAGCAAAGGTTTCAGGCTTTTGAGGGTTAGCTGTATAATGTTTGCTGTGCAATAAAGCAATGTTGTGAGATATTGCTAGGTGACAGCTTAGTCACAGTGCATTACGCTGACATATGAATAACCCAAGATCCACAAACCTGAGATCTCTTGCAGCCTGGGATGATAAGAGCTAGGACTACTCAAGAAGTGACATTCTTGACTCCAGGACCAGATGGGCTGGCAAAGAATGCTTTATCTCTGTTATGGCAGCCCCAACGGGGAAATTTGAATGGTGAGAATTTATTTGAAGGCAGCTTGTTTTTTGCTGTCCAGTTAAAGAGACTAAGCTGGTGGGGTGTGATGAAGTTGGGATGCTCTTCAGTACCCTCAATAGAAGTATAAAGAGAAGAAAATGTGATCTGGTTTGAAAGCCTAGGATCACATTTGCTTTGATTTGGTTTGGGAAGAGGTCCGTTTTGATGGGCCTGATAGTGCAAGATACCGGCAGAGCCCGCTCTACTGTTTTTGCCACCCCAAGCAGTGCGCCGAATTGCCGCCACAGACGGCGGGGGCAGTCTGTGTGCCGTTAGGGTGGCACACGCATTTCCGCGGCAGCAGCAATTCGGCGGCAGCTTCTGTCTTCAGCCGGAAGACAGAAGCCGCCGCCGAATTGCCGCCGCGGGCAGCTGAACATAGAAGCTGCCGCTGAATTGCCGCCGCCGCGGAAACGCATGTGCCGCCCTAACGGCACACTGACTGCCCCCTCCCCTGTCCGCGGCGGCAATTCGGCGCGCTGCTTGGGGCGGCAAAAGCACACGGACTGCCGCCCCTTGCAGACTGCCGCCCCAAGCACCTGCTTGGAATGCTGGTGCCTGGAGCCGGCCCTGGATACCGGGCAGCTCCTGCAAAATGCTAAGACCGCCATTCCCGTTGACTTTAAATGGGAAGCATTCAGCACATTACAGAATAAGGCGCCAAATGTAGCAGGTGGTTTCAGAAGCATTGTCCTCTAGAGGGGTTCAGTGTGATACGTGTGCAGTTGCCAATTCACACAGCAAATCCATGCTGACAGTGTGCTCTGCTATACGTTTCATGGGCTCTTAGCCTAAAGTTAAAATATACTGATTAGGAATTACCCACAGCATATAAGAATATGCATGTTTTCCAAAGATAAGTTAAATAGTAAATCAGTAAGCTCTAATCACTTGTAACAAGTGTAGTTGCATAAAAATGCCATTTTGAAGTCAATTAACATCTATTTCATTTTATATCCAGGCTTTTGTTTGAAACCATCATTTAATACTTATTAGAAAAATGCCTTGTAAACATGCCTGGTCCCTTGTGTAATATGGGAATTAATGTCATAGCACTCCAGTCTTGCTCTCAATTTTTGGATAAACTGGTTTGGAATTAAAGAGTCAAGCTGTTTCCTTTTCTAGAGCTTCTGTCCTGAAAACTCTACCAACTGTTGATGTTTTTTTAAAAAAAGCACATTGCAGTAGTTGTTCCCCACACTACAAATTATACATTGAATATCGCCACATTTTCTAACTAAGGTCTCCCTTTTAACATGCTGCAACAAGAAAGTGAATGTAAAGAATTTATTCATGCTTGTCTCTTGTGGATAGATTACCCAGCAGAAGGTGACTGATGCAACAACTGACTTTGGAAAAGTGACATACTCAAAGGAAAAGACCATTTTACTTTCTACTTTTTATTTTGCACAATGAAGTGTCTTGCATGACTAATCAAAGGAGCCCCCCACGATTTTGTTCTTTAAGCACAAATAGCTTGTTGTTTCTTACCAATGCTTCTTTTTCTGCGAATGGGTACAGGGTGATTCTCTTGGACATGTTTAGCAGAATGAACACTATGAGATCTCAAGTCTGTTTCTGAAACATCGTCATATCCTAAAGTAGAAAACACAATATCAGACCTTTACTGTGTCATAAGCACGACAGTCACTTTAATTCTGCACCATTAATGGATAAGAATATGCGTCAGCCATACTAACAGGATCAAATCCTGCCTTAATATACAATCCTGTGAGACTCCTGCCAATAAAACAGCAGGGCATAAGGGCAGAATTTAATGCAGAATTTCTCACACAAACATATGCATTTTTAACTCTTTAATATTTGTTTTATGGAAAAATATAGAAACTCTCTGTGTTGTATGATACAGGGGCAATTCTGTTTTAATTCCGTTGCATTTTTCCTGTGAAAGGCATAATTAACTTTCTAACTGAATCTAGGTGTAGAAATCAGAATAACAATATTTCATGCTGCTAATACACAGATTGAAGTTCTCTTATAAGAAGTTCCAAGAGTTCTGGCGGTGTGAGTCTACACAACACAAAATATGGTGATGTAGTAATAATACTGTTCCTATAAACTTTCTCTTGTCTGGCTAACTCAAGGACAAGCAATAACTAGTTTGGGTTTCCTTTTGGTCTCTCTGTTGCAGAACAAATCCCTTGTGAAGTATCCTAACCTTTGGAGGGGCATCTGAAGCTACTGCAGACTCTGGGATTGCATCCAGGCTTGTCTCGTTCCCTAAATAAGCCTACCACATGGGTTAAAGGGCCATGAGAAAGAGCAAAGATGGAAAACTTGGCATTTCATTTATCATATACAACAACAAAACGACCGCTCCACTATTTGGTTTTGTGAAGTGAAGCAGTCCAGGTCGTGTCACATGCAGTGGGTTTCTGAAGGCTATGAGCACATACTTACTGCATTGCTGGTATAAACAAAATGCAGACTGAAATGTAACTAAATTCCAACACATCTCGTATGTGTGGTAATCTGCCTATTGGAATGCCCTCTGTGACATAATGGGATATTTTATAGGTTTCACTGATGCCTTCAAGGAGAACTGTAATATGCATAAAAAATGCAAGTGGGTGGCGTACAAAAAATCAATTATACTCTCTGCTTGCTAACAGCATGTAATGGTCTCCTGTTTTCTATAGCTTTGCACGCCTTCTAAACTCTGCAGTCCTTTCTGCTTCCAGTACTTTTATATGCATGTTTCATAATGTATCCAGACTGTAGTGGAACCTGTTTTACACTCAGCTATGTTAACAGTATGGATCACACATGGCTGCTCTATAAATAAACCGACTCCTTCCCCCACCCCGCACCCCCCACATACAAGGAATCACACCCAACAGAGCGTGCGGCTGTGAAATAATTGCATGCCTCGGGTGCATAGTGAGACATAAAGACAGAGGCCAGGTGCCTTCAGCACCCTTAGAAGGAATCACATGCCCTCAAGTGTGTAATTCCTCTTTTCTTATAAGTGGAAAAAAGCAGACTAAGTAGGCTATGCAATTGTAGCCTCCAGCAAACACTTCCACTCCTCTGTTGGCAAATCCTGCCCATTTCCTAAGACAGTGGGACTGATCCTGTGTAAATCAGCATAGCCCCTTTGAACCCCATCTATCTAGGTACATATGTGGCCTTCATCACAGGAGTGTCTGAACACCTTGCGGTCACTAACGGCTTGTAGCCTCACAACACCCTTGTAGGGTAAGGAAATATTGCTCCCATTTTACAGATAGGAAACTGAGGTCTGGGGTGGATTAAGTGACATATCCAAGGTCACCTAGGTTATGTCACTTAATCCACCCTGTACCTCAGTTTCCTATCTGTACAATAATAGGAAGTAGGTAGCTGATCTGGGAACTGAATCCAGGTCTCCCAAGTCCTACCCCAATACCACTAGGCCATCCTTCCACTCTTAGCAGAGCAAAGCTATGTTGATTTACACTAGCTGAGCATCTGGCCTGTCAATTTTACTCAGTGGGGTCTGCGAGTACTCACCACCTCACAGGACCAAACCCTTAATGATTTCCCATATGCTGGGAGCTCATTAAGCGCTGGCTACATCTCTCTCTTTGATGCAAGAAACTATTGTTCAAAAGCAGGGCGACCATATGTCCCGTTCTGGCAGGGACAGTCCCTTTTTTAAGCCCTCTCCCAGCCATCCCGACTTTTTTGGCAAAACTGTGCATTTATCCCATTGGCTCTTGCCAACTGATCATCAGTTGGCAACAACAAACGCGACAAATGCACAGTTTTGCAAAAAAAAAGTGGGGTGCGACCCTTAGCGGGGTGTGGAAGTACATGTGGGGGCGGGGGGAGTGGCAACACCAGTCCTGCGCTGAAGGGAGGGCTAAGGAGAGCGGCTTGGGGGGACTTGAGCTGGCCCTGGGTGGGAGGGGACCTAAGGCCAGTCCCGGGTGGGCGGGAGAGGGTCTCAGGTGGCCCCAGGGAGGGGGGACCTCAGGCTGGCCTGCGAGTGGGTGGGCAGTGGGGCGGGCTCAGGCCGGCACGTGGGGTGTCCCGTTTTCTCTTTGGGGAAATATGGTCACCCTATTCAAAAGCAAGCTGCATTAATTCTGCTTAGCACAAGCGCCTGACTTGCACAGGGCGCCAAGTTATTCTGCTTACCTGCAAACAGTGTTTAAAAAGTAAAGACTATCTGTAAAACTGATACTCCTGAGCCTAGCCTCCTGCTGGTAGCAGCCATCTTGCTGAAAAAAGAAGGCAAAGCTCCTATTTAGCATAACTCAGTCATACTATATTGCTTTATGAATCGGGTAAGATCCAGGAAGTAATCTCATCAACTAACCACTATGTTAAACCCCGTGTTTATGGGACCACAGTTGCACAACTCAGAATTCCATTTAGCCTTATTCTACCACCAGTTTATAAGCAAAATGACATGTTGGATGTGCTTATTATAAGATAACTTGTAAGGCGCTGAGGGGTGCAATTCCTGAGAGCAAAAAGAGTAGCGCTACCCTACTGCTAACACAGCTGACTGTAAAACAAGTGCCACTGAAATCTAAATGCATTATGAAACATGCATACAAAATGCTTTTTTTTCACTCAATCATTGGTGTCTTTCTATAAGCAGAGTTGTGGCGCATGTGGTTATTGTAAGAACTGTGCTAAAGTGCTGAAAGCAGTTGGCCTATATTGTATCCCGCTTGGCATCTGGGCCCACAAAGGTATTTAGGCTCCTAACTTCCACTGAAATCAATGAAAGAAGAGGAATTTTTACCATTTTAATAGTTAGAACAATGCTGTTTCAGCAATCCAGAATAGAACTCTCCTGGTGACTGTTGAAGCCTGGAAATAAACTCGCGATTTGACAACCGGGCTCCTGAAAGAACGGTGTCAGAAATTATGTCAATTTTCCCACAAGATAGCAGTGATCAAGAGAATGAAGCTGCAGGGTACCAAGTGCCTCAGAAATGCAGAGTTTCCTGAACTCCCTATTAAGTCACTGAGAGCTCTGGGTGCTAAGCACCTTGCAGGATCAGGTCCTGAGAGCAGAGTTGAGAAATGTGACTATATAGGAAAAAGTATGATTCCCAATTTATAAATGTTGCAAAGTACTGGTCGCTAAGTCAACTTTGAGGATGCTGTGCTGAGCAAGATGAATGCCACTCTCTTTTAAGATGGGGTAGTTCATTTAATAAAACAAATGTTTTCATGGCAGCTGATCAAGTAATTTCTCTTTAATCTTTTATGCACTGATGCACTGACAACATTTTGATGATGGGTAGAAAAAAATCTAGCAATTAGCTCTGGTCAGTCCCTTAATGTAGTTGAAATTGTTCTTTTTGTTGGACTGGCATTTTTCCACTATGTCAAGGAGTAGCTAATACACAAATCTCAGCGTTCCTATGACACTCTGCCAATAATGTGATTACTGTACTCTCTAAATAAGCATGTGAAAAGTGCCCTAAAACTAAAGCAACTGTCATATAAATACTTATATATCTGTATAGTGTCCTCGTTTTCACATGTAATTTTTGTGCATAAGGTACAGTCCCAAATGGTGTGCTTACTTGTATTCTGCTAAATAAGTATCATCTCAATGTGTGTACAAAAAATGGAAGTCCAAGATTCCTGGTATCATCATCAGCTTATGAAATTCTCATTGTCTCTCTTTCAGGAATTCAATACAATGTACAATAACAAATACAATCTCTCTTACAAATCAGTCCTACTCACAAAAGCCCAAGGCAAAATCAGACAGTTTGATCATATTTCTATCCGGTGTAAAATATGCCCTTGTGACATCCAAACTCAGAGATTGTCTAAGTTTTAAACTCTGATCTACTAAAAGAAATTAAAATAGTAACACGTAGGATGCATTTTTCTGTACAGAGTTGTAATTTAGTATCTAAAAAGAATAACATTATAGTATTTAAGCTTTCCAGAGCCACATTCCCTACATCATGTCTGGGGGCAGAGGGCGGGGGGAGGGGGGAGAAGAGAGCAAAATACAGACACATATCTCAAAAGCTTGCCTCCTTCACTGTTTCCAGCTGGCCTAATAGAAGATAATATCTGCATTCTTGTCCATTTTTAAACTGGGGTTTGGTCCAAAGACCACTAAAGTCAACAGGAGATTTTAATGAATTAGACTCCTTGTGATTTAATGAACTAATATAATAGCAATTTTTCTGTATGTGTGTTATTTTATAATACACCATTAGAATTTAGCATTGTAGTAGCACTAGAATTTCCTGGTTGATGCTCCATCATCCACTAGTACAGGGAAACCATTGTTCCCTCTGTGGGAGATTCTCATCTCAGTCCAAGCAGTGATGAGGCAGGAGGCAAATCTAATAGATGATGAAATGAACTCTACCACCCACAGGAAAGAAGGGAGAGGGTAGTGTGTGAATGGTAAGAACTGCTAGCCAAAGAGATTTTGCAGGCAGAGTAAATGAAATGCCTCTGTTTTGGTGATTTATTCTCTTAGCTATTAGTAGTAAGTTGTGGACCTTGAATGCTAGAGATATTTACTTGCTGGGATCATGCATGCTTTATATTTTAAGTAGCCAGGGTTTGATTCTGTTCTCAGTGGAACTCAATGGATTTACATCCGTGTAACTTTCATAGGGACCTGTTTCTGGGATCCTTACTGAGACAAAACTCCTATTGCCTCCAATGGTAGTTTTCTTAGACTAGGGGGTGCAGGATCAGGCCAGAAGAGTATAACAACATCAGAATGGCCATACTGGGTCAGACCAAAGGTCCATCTAGCCCAGTATCCTGTCTTCCAACAGTGACCAATGCCAGGTGCGCCAAAGGGAATGAACAGAACAGGTAATCATCAAGTAATCCATCCCGTCGCCCATTCCCAGCTTCTGGCAAACAAGGAAGAATTTGGCCCAGATTTTCTTTATTGAAAACATTGATAAGCACCATGTTGGATAATGTTTTTCTTTAAGTAATATGCCAGATGGTGTGGGGGTGTGGTTTCTAATTTTATGAAGGGGTTATCAGTCATCCTTGCAGTGCAATATCAAGTCAAAATCTGTCAGAATGCAAGGAAGAGCTGCCCACTCTGACTTACAAGACTTACTTCTGAAAAACATGTACTGTGTTTGTTTTACAGTGTGAGAGAGAAAGTGATCTCTCTCCCATCCAATTTCCACCAACTCTGCCCCTTACTGAGCTATAGGTTTCTTAGGGAAGTCAGACATTTACTGCATGAAAGCCTGATTCTGCAAACCTTTGCCCAGGAGAGCAATTCTTACTCACTTGAGAAGATCTATTGAGTTTAATAGAGCTAGTCACTTGAGGCAGGATTTGCAAGGTTATACACTAAAATGAGGGAGAAAGTAATGATTGGATGGGTTATGTGGAGTTTTGTTTTGGGGTTTTTTGTGCAATCCATAATTTAACAGAGTAAATGCTGCAAAAACACCAACATGACTGCTGCATCGAGCTTAACTGAACCAACTCTTTTAAAATGCAGTTATTATTCTAAGTAACAAATACATTAAACTGAAAGAAAGAGTATTGAGTGAAATATTATCTTAGCAGTGCTAACCATCAGACATCTGACTTTCTAGCCCATGCTAACCTCACATACAATAACCACGCCCAATCCTGCAATCCTTTATCTCCAAACTATGCCCACTGAATTCAATTTTAATTGATTTTGTATAGCTATAATAATACTTGGGGTCTAAGGATTACTCGTTCCAGTAAAGACTTCAGTATTGGGCCCAGTGATGTGTTTAAGCATAAACTAAGATTGTAAATGACTATCTACCTCCATCAAGGCCCCGTCCTGAAACCATTAGTCAGAATAGAGTAATAGAGTTTAATGCTTGGATAAGGACTACTCACATAAGTAAAAATAAAGGTGCAGGACTGGATCCTTAATAGGGATTTTTATAAATTCATGCCCTAAAATATTAATGTTTCATGTTCAAATATTAAAATATTTATATTTCCTGTTTCTCTGGTGCTTTCTGACGGATGCTTTGCAGTAAAACAGCAAAATGAAATAACACACTTATGGTTAACTTCTTAATTTTTCAGTACTATTTCTGCTTGATATTTGCAATTAGGTAAGTAATGATAGCCTGGAATAAGTTCCTCTGATCTGCTCCATTCACTGACATATTTTAAAATAATATAGTCTTGTATCTACCAATTATTGACTCAAAGGCACAGGAAATTAAAAAAAAAATCTGTTCAAATTCCCAAGTGCTCAGGCATCTCCCACAGGAGCTAAAATACTCACTGACTCCAATGGGATCAGGATTAGGTCCTTATGCACTTGAATGGCATAAAGCACAATTTTAGGTGGGGACATATGGATTCCTTATTTTGTCCCTATTGTGAAAGCTTCTTTAATCCCAATGACATAAATACTAGCAGAGCAGAACTTCTGTCTCTAAAAATTTCAGCCCAATCCAAAATCAAGCTGGATAAGAGGGTTTTTGAAGAAAGAATGTGTTTAACGGTTTTAGTAATCAGCCATTATGGCAAAGCAGTGTGAATGAGATGAGTATTTGAAACTTCAGTTTAATGGGACACCAGTTACTGCTCAGCATCATGAAAAAGGAAAGCCGTGTCTGTAAACTATGTTTCTCGTACATTTCTGTTCACTATTACTTCGCTTTAAAAAAAATAAGATGATTACGTTAATATTTAAAAAGATGTTGCCACATTGAATGAAGGGGATTGAGCCTAGTCTATATTTTACCAGAATGCATCCCATATGGTTTAAATGGAGTTCTTCCAATACCAATGCAAGCAACAGTTCATTGACTTTTTGTTTGTGCTTTTAGAAAGGTAGAAACCTCCTTGGTTCATGGAGGATGCATCTGTTTGTTTTATTCTTTCACAAACTAACTGAAGAAACCACCAACTGCTAAAGTGTATCAACTGAAATGTAATGATTCTGACTCAATAATGTAATGATTCTGAGATTTGATTCAATACTGCAATGATTTGTTCCAGAGTAGAACATTAGTGAATTGTACAGTCTCACAAGCCTAATGGTGCAGAAAATAACCTCCTGCTATTCTCTTCTGAATGAGTATCTGTAAGCTCCATAGGAAGGTTCCTGTTTAAAATCAGTATGGACAGTTTATTTTCCTTTCAATAAGCCCCAGATCTTGGAGAGACATTACTTCATTCATAAATATTGTTGCAAATATTTTAAATGACTCTCACACAGTAGTTTAAAGATAACGGTGCGGTGGAATAACAACAATAAATATTATGGAAATACTTTTTTGCTGATAAAGAGGTCTGACAGTACAAAGGTCACCAACATTAATATTATACCGAGAAATATGTGCACCAAGTTTATTTGGTGTCTGCTCACTTTTTGATGGTTTCATTTTTAAATGCAAAATATGCCTATTTTGGAAATAGATCCTTGCCTGGGGTAACTGTTCTTGGACTTTTCTAAGAACCCTGCTGGGATTGGGGAGAAACGCCTGAGTCCTCATCATCCTCTGGTTTCCCTGCTTTGGATTCTGATCTTTGGGCTAGGTCTGTCGGCCCACCCAGCGCTGGAAACGAGTGAATGGAATATTCAGAAACCGTCTCTTTAAAGCCATCCCCACAAACAGACACGTGCTGATCTGTGGGCCCAGGTGCCACCCCTCTGAACAGTGGAATAAAAAGGGAAGGAAGGAAAGAGAATAATTTACCTACGGAATCAATCTCCAGGAGGCGCTGCAAATCGCGGATGCTGTGGATTTCGCTGTGAGCCAGTCTCTCGATTAGCTCCTGGGGGATTTCAGCTTCCTTCAAACAGACAAAACACCGAATCATTGCTTCCCCCGCCTGCTCCAGGATCACCTCCGAGTACATCAGCACTGCAGGCTGTGTGCCTATAGACACCCCTGAAAGCTCTGAGCTGATTCTACCCTGCTCCCCACTACGCAAGTGGAATGGGGCTTTGCGCGTGAAATTCTATTAAACAGGCTCCTTGCTTAACGTTTTCAAGTAACTCATTTTAGGCATCGCCTTGCGTTGGAGGGTTTTGCTGGACGTGTTTCGATTAGACATTTAAAATCTCCCCTCCACCGTGTTTGGTTTGCGTTCGCCGCCCCTTGATAGCCCCGCTGTTGTGCATAGGCCGGGGGAGAGAGAGGGTGGCTAGAGGTGTTTATGATTTCATAGAGCCATCACCAGCAGAAGAGATCAAGTTGAAATGCGCCACGACTCTGGAACCCAAACCCCTGAGCAATTGTTTAACACTTTCATCTTTGATCTGGTTTAAAGTTTCTGCCAGGTGGAGAGATCCTTAAATCTCCCAGAAACTTACAGGAAGGGATAAAACAAAGTTTTCAAGCTGTTTATAAACTCACCCCAACCCAGGGCGTCAGCACCTTTCCCTAACGTCTGTCGGGAAGCAGAGAGAAATCATGTATCCTAGACCGAAGGCGAGCCTACAAGTACCCACGCTGTAGGTACAAACGAAAATGAAACTTACAATAATAATAATAACCCCCCCAGGCACGATGCTTTGGGGGTGAGCATGTGCCTTGTGCCGCTAGCGAGAGGCAAAGTGGGGTTTCAATTGTCCTACAAATTCCCTCAAATCTTTCCCTACAAATGGCCACCTGTAATAATCCCCAGAGAGACAGAAAATCGTGTTTCTCTTAGATCTCGCTCCATAGGAATCTACTGACCACACGGTAGGAATATACAAATGGGTTTAGGTCAGACTAGAACCCACTTTTCCCTGGTTGGACTCCAAATAAATAGGTACAGGAAAATTTATTTTTACATTTTTGGCCGCATAAGAACAACTTCAGCTCTGAAGAGGGGAGAGGAGGTTTTAAATGATTTCGGTCTTAAACACAGATCGTGTGTGTATATCAACCCAATATAGTAACTGCTCCTCGGTCATTTTATTAGCGGTTTCATTCTAGTTTCTTGTTAGCAGGAAACTGCGCTATAATTCCTTCTCCTTGCCATGCAACAACAGGTCCGAGCACGGATTTCTTTGCAAATAATCCCAAGGCTGTTGGCGTTCCGATGGGTGTAGAAAACTGTAACAGGGGAGGGTATTTCTTTATTTTTTTCCCCAAAGAGCATGCAGCCAGCAAACAGCCCTGGAGCAAAATGCACGGTCATTCTGTTCACCCATTTGCACGCTACATGGCAACTTGTTTTGCCTTTGCAAAATTCTAGCAAGAGTGGTGAATCGCTTCCACCGGCCGCAAGACTGAGAGATGCCCTGGAGGACACTAACAAACGATCTCCCAGGTTAAAACTAGGAGCTTTTCCCCCCTCCCAAACGACCTTCTAAACACTCTTTCCAACCCCCCGCCGCGGCTGAGCGCTAGGAATTAACAATGCAAGAAGCCAGTCTCACCTACCTCAGGAAACGCGAAGGGAAGGTAGCAAAAACCTATCAGCAAAATGCAAGCCCAGGTCCTCATCGCGTTCTAATACACTTGGGGCACGAATCAAAGGCAAGGGTGCTGTGTCGGAGCTCCAGCCCGGCTCCTCTGGCTGGGGAATTCAGTACCATCCCTCGGGGAAAGACACGGGTGAGGCGTGCGGCTCTTCGTCCACGTTGAGGTGTGGTGCTGGGGGGGGGGGGGGCTTGGGGGGTTTGTATGTTCCCTTTGCTAGAGGAGCTCCGTTTCTGCTGCTCTCTCGCGCGCTCCTCTTGGCTTTAGGACTAGACCAGCCGGTAGTTCTGCATATTTGCTTAGATCAGACCAAAGTGAAACCCAAGGAGTCAATCCGGAGCGCAGCCGAAACGCCCATCACCTGTCTGAGACAAGCTCGCCCCCCTCCAGACGTGCGGGAGCGCTTCAAACCCGCCTCCCTTCCCCGGCAGGAGGCAAACCCCAGCAGCAGCAGCAGGTTCCTTTAATTATTTATTTATTGCAAGATCGCACCCCCCCCCCCATCCGGCCCTCCACTCCCCCCACCTTTCTTTTTCTCCTTGTCAATGGATCTTTATTTATAGGGATCGAAATGTTTCTCTTGCTGAAAAATGCCTCCCCCCGCTTTCCCCTCCCCCCCGGCTGGGGTGAGGTTAAAAAAAGATAAACCGGAGCAATATTGCAAGATCACAGGCTGCCTGGTGCAGTTTCTTCCCCACTTTGCACGGGAGAAAAGCCAGGTTTAAATCCCCGGGGGCCCGGCACCGGCTCGGCCGATCGGAGCGAGGAATCGGAACTCCCAGGGAGGGTTCTTGAGCTGTCTGGAGTGTGAAATAATCCCGAGGAGGAGAATATACCACAGGCACCCTCCCACCCCCATGCGCCTCCCTCTCCCCCCCCCCCCCCCCCAGTACTCCAGGCAGCAAACAACAAGTAGTGGGAGGGGCTGGGGGCTTCCTGCTGCAGTCTCCAACCTCGCACGCTGCAAAGCCACCTGGCAGCTGAGCCCCGCACCGGGGAAAGAGACCCTGCAAAACCGGGGGAGGGGGCTATCTGCCCCCTCCCGCTGCCAGCCCAAACCCTGTCACCTCTGCGGCACTGGGAGGGAGGGATGAGCCAGCAGCTCCAATGCACAGGGAAGGGCTGAGGAAGCTTCTGCGCAGATCTAGGCTGCAACCTTAAAAGCATCCACCTTGTCTTGCTTATAAGGCAAAGGAAAATCGCCATTATTCAGCAACCCCCCCCCCCCCCCCGATACACTCTCTCCCCACCTCCAAAAACCCCAAGGCTGTCTGGGGAGGGTCGGGTCTCCGACGGCGCAATCGCCAAGCCAAGGAGACAGCAGAGCGAGCTGAGTGTCTCCCATACAAGTGGGCAAGGAGGAGATTATTAATGGGTACTGACACGGTCCACTTCCCCACCTTGCAAATATTTTGGGTGTGGAAAGAATATTGTCCTGCTGCTCTGAGGATGCCAAGCTCAGAGGAAAGCGCTTGCAAAAGCTCTGGGGGTGACTGTGTCTCTGCCTCAGGGAGGGGAGCAGTGGTTGCCCCCCCCTCCCCGCACTAGAGCCAGAACTTCCCCGTTGTCTCCACCCTACGCCTGCGGCACCTTTCCCCTCCCACCCCCTTTTTCTTTGCACACGTATGGAGTGCAAGGTTCCCTCCCGAGGAGCCGCGCGCTCTTCCAGGTCTGCTGCAGTCCAGGCGCTCGTGATCGCGTGGGGAGGGTGAGGACGATCACTGGGGTGGGCACATGTTCTCCCCCCCTCACACACACACCAACCCCCTGCCCCGCCTCACTCCCAAATCCCCCCTGCAAAAGGCAGGCGGTGGATAGGGAGCTGGGGCCACAGTGCAGTAGCCGGGAGACTGCCACGGGCTGGAGCAGCTGCTTGTTGCGCCGTGGGTGTGTGTCTGTCTGGTCGGGGGTCAGGCCCTGGCGGAGCGCGCAGGGTGGCTTGACTTTGAGCAGCTCTCTCCAGTGGAAAGGTTCAAAGTCAACGCGCAGCAGCAGTTTTGTGCCCTGCCCCTTATTCAAGGGCTGACTCGGTTACATATTAAACCTGTACCCTATTGATTCAGCCCCTCCTTCCCGCGTTTTATGCCATGGAGCTGCAGGGCAGGGTTCCTTGGCCACAGTTTACACAACCGATCGCCTTGTGCAAGTGTTCAGATTACACTCCGGATTGAGCGGACTCGTTAACAATTAATAATTGGCCTGGGATTTGGGCGCTTTCTCTGAGTGCTCAAGTCAAAGGCGTTTCTAGCCTCCTCCTGGGGGGAAAGGGGGGCACCCTGACATCTCCCTGAACTCATTGTGATTGAAATAACAGCCCTTTCTCGTCCCCACAAAGCATCTTAATAGCAGGAGCAAAGAATTCAGCTCATCTGCAAATCCAATAGCCTTTAAGTGGATTAACTGCAATAACACAACTGAGGAGTGATAACTATCCTTCATGGAAGACAATAGACTGTAACTGCACAGCCAGGAGACTTATCCTTTCATCTCGGCGTTTCCTGCAGCATTTCAAAAGGGAATGTTTTCTAGAACCCCTGAAGGGCTTTGCATGCTACTGGCTTGGGCATGCTTCTAGGAAACAACCTGTGCTTTAATGGGCACTTTGCAATTGCATAGGAGTTGCCACCAAAACAGAAGTGGCCTTTCAAGTGCGTTTACTGCTCTCTCATGCATGATGTCATATAGACCCACTGGGTGGTCTTCAGGACCAAAAAAAAAAAAAACCAAAAAAACACAAAACCTTGAAAGATTTGGACGCACTTAAACGGGGGCTCTTTCTGGAGATGGAAAACCATGAGCCAGGGGTGCAACCATTTCCAAATGTCTAGTGCTAAGGGACGAATCAAGTGCCACCTTACAGCACACACAGATGGATGGATGTATAATCAGCAGAGTGATGCAGATATGGAGTTGTGCAGGGTGGATTGTGGGTTACCATCCCTGGTTGGGAGGGCGACATCACACAAGCAGAAAAGTGATGACTTCATTTTAAACTGTTTAATTTCTTCTAATCATTTGTGGGGGTTAAAATCAAACCTGTGGTCAGTGTTGTCAGAGTAATAATAACAACAATGTCCCTAAAAGGTTGTGAAGAGTCTAACAATGCAAATCTCATTGAGCAATTATTCCACCCCCTCATTAGTTCATTGGCTAATGTTTATCTAGAAACATAATTGTCTGGATATTCAGTGGTAACTCCTTAAAAAGTTGAACCTTTAGTAAAAAAACTTCAGAAGTAATTTTAGCTGTTATCTAGTGATAAGAAGTCTTTCGTATTTCTTGTATGCGTCGTTTCATGAAAAATGTACTGCATCTGCATCTTTTTTAAATCTATCATTGTGATCAGATGGGCATCCTTCCTCTAGAAGCAATTTACAGTTGGCTGTTTATATGGTTCATAGCAAATATTTGATAATGGGGCAAAATATGTAAGAGCCAAAAGAGTCCAACGATCAGAGCCTAGTTTGCAGAAACTTCTGCATGCAGTTTTATTCCTCTCTGAAAAGTTATTTCTATGCTTATGAAGGAAATTCTGTATCTAAGTAGCCTTCTGTATGAAAATCCCTATGTTCTGTTTAAGAATTCTTACTAACAGGCCAGGACACTTTTATATGGAAAATGTCACACAAAAATAATATACAATGCAGTAGAGTGTTCAGTGGTATTGTCCATGTAAGTCTATTATACAAAAGTGTACCAGAGGTGGATTGCTATATTTTTATGTCATATCTATATCCATTTATATGTAGGGAGGGATGATGTAGGAGTTTTAAAGGGTGTGAATGAGGATTAGTGCGAATTATAAGACGCCATTGAATTAAGTAGGACACTTTTTTGGCTTTTATGGACAACAGCGACTCTCCATACTTCAGAAGCCACAAGAGTTCTGAATTATATTTTTACTTAATTTGTAAGCTTTTTGGGGCAGACACAATCTTTTTGTTCTGTATTTGTACAGCACCTAGCACAGTGGAGTCCTGAGCTGCACATAAAGTTCTTTTCATACTGTGGCCCAAATCATCTTTGCTGTACCCAGTTCAAACACCATTTTAAACCAGTGCAGGCTAAGTTAGTATAAACAGGGCTAGGTCAACTGGTATAATGAAACCAAATCATGTTTTTACAAAGTGTGCCCTGACTTAGTTCCTGATGAGAGAGGCCAAGGGGCTGTGACGGGGATTGGGAGGGAAGTGGTCTCAGAGCATTGGGAGAGAGCAGGAAGACGCTGCAGTGGGGAGGAGTGGGAGGGAAGGCACCTCTGGGTTCCGACAAGTTAGCCAGAGAGAACTAAAGGAAGCGCTGGAGGCAGCAGGTGGGACTTAGGACAATTTTAAAATGGCCACCAACCAACTGGCTGCAGCCACTCTAATGATTTGATTTAGTCATAGGCATTTCTGTGGAACCTCATTGCTCTGGTATCCGAGTGCCTGACAAACATTAATGAATGAATTTTAAGTATCTAAAACAAGTTTACATTTTTGTAATCAAATGTGAAAGTTAATCCTGCCAAACCTCCCAGATTAATGTACAAATTGATTTCAGTTTGGGGATTCGTCTGCTTCTTAATCATGTTAAAAAAATAATAAAAACATTAGTCACCTGTTTTGTTTGTTCTTCTTTGGATGGCCTATTTGTTTTACTGAAGGCGGAAGGACACCAACGCTGAAATTTACGGGGCACATTCTGTAACAAAGGCTCTGTCGCAAAGCAGATGCAAAATTACTTAGAGCAGAAAGCATCATGGCTCCAGAAATAGACCATAAAGAGCAGTCTCAGAGAATAGGATCCCAGGTCTTTCAGCAACAATCCCAAACATTTATAAAAGCCAGGGACAGTCTAAAAAGCACAATCTGGAAAGCGACATAGGCAAATGGCTTTAAATAAGGAGTGCATTTAAAAGGCAGCTCACCCACTTCTTAAAAGGAGAAAGAAGTCAGACTTTGAACACTCATTTTTTTGGCCTATGTTTTAAGATGGCCTGAGGCCTGTCCTCCCTCTCCAGGGGCACATTGTTTGGTTCTTCAAAATTTGCTTCTGTAGCTTTGACACTGCATAAATAAATTACATGCGCAAATCATCCTACCTACCGGTACTGTTGACTGCCTGATTTGTGCCTGTAGTCACATAGAGACAGGCTCAAGGTCTGCAGCAGGTTTATGGGCAAAAAAATTACAAGTGCCCAGTGTGGAAGGTCACCCCTTTTTAAAATGTGGCCTGTGACGAGGGACCACACAAGAACTGAAGAGAGCAAACAAGGACAGTTTTTGCCCTCATCCAGTTGTAACACCTATGGATATTCATGCCGCCCTTTTCAGCTCTTACTTTTGGGCTCTTCTGTTGGCCTATTTGTTCTGGGCTGAGCTCTGTGTTTATTATTATTTTGCACAGCATTCCAGATACTTTCCTGGGAGACAGGTACTTCGAAAAATCACACATGCAAATCAATTGAAATGTTTTGGTAAGAAAAAGTGATCAGTAAGGTGGAGTCCACTGAATTTTCACATGATCTATCCAATGAATGTACAGAGACCCTCTGGTCTGTACAACCTGTTCCGGTGCCTGTATTTTAAGTCAAAGTATTTATGGAGATGGACTAGTGTCTTTTCTAATGGGATGGTATCTGCATTCAGAGCCTGATCTTGTGCCATTGAAATTAATGGGCATTTTGCCATTGACCTCCATGGGAACAGGATCAAACCCTTGTTACATAGAAATCTATGGGCAGGATTTGTATAATATGCAAATAATATTTCCACTCTAGAGACAAGGATAAAGGATCCTGGTGGGTAGGAATCACTATTGAGTGACACAAAGTTCACCTTCAGGACTGAGTGTATGAACTGGCTGGGTTGCCAGACTGGATAGTGAGATACATTGTTTGGCATTAAACCAAGCTGTTTGCATAGCAGCACACTATTTTAGTAGTATATTAAGCTGTTCCCTACTCCCCTTCTCCACAGAACAATGGAATGACAGCAAGTCAAACTAACATGCCTACTGGAGAGATCTATTAAAAGTGCGCTGTGTTTTGTCATTGATAGTTAGCGCATTTAGTTGAATACCTGTAAGAGTGCCAACACAGTTTAAGGTATAAAATATAGTTATAGGATGTAAATATATCTTACGCCCTGGGGCCTGATCCTCCATAGCTGTGCTCCTTGTGTCGTCATTTATACCAGTGCAAAGTCAGTGGGAAACACCATCATTCTCATTTTGTTTTGAATCCAGGATGTAACTCAGCCCTGCTATCTACCATAACACTGCAATATTATTTCTTATTATTTGTATTTTGGTAGCACCTGACCCAGCTCAGGTCCATTGTGCTAGGCACCATATAAAAACAGCATGACAGTTCTTGCCTAAAAAGCTAAAGCTGCAAGCCTAAATTCTTACTCTCCTGCATCCATGCTACCCTGTAACTCAGCAGAGCTACACCATCCATACGGGGATAGCCCCACTGAAGGAGGGACTGCACACGTAAGGGCTTGCAGGATCAGGTCCACAGACACCAAATTAACAGGGACAATGAGCATTTTCGTGGAAGTGGCTAATTTGTGGTGAGTTGGAGATGCTTGTCGTGACTGTGAAATTCCATAGTTGGATCTCTGGCCCTTTGATCCACTGATCCTAAGGCAACATGCAGAGATGGGGGAGACAGTAATTCAAAGGATACAATTACAACACTGCTGTGCATCTTACCACTACACAGCTCCTTTTTGGAAGCATATTTTGGCTTTTTCTTAAAGCCCGGGGGCCTGATTCTCAGCTGGAGTAAATCAATTTGCTGTGGCTGAAGATCTAGCCCAAAGTTCCCAATCCTGCAAAACAGCACACGTTTAACTTTACTTAAAGGAGTATCCCCATTGGAATCCCTCTGCTTAAAATGAAGTATGTGCTCAAATACTTTGCTGGATTGGGGCCAACAACAAAGTCCTTCTGAAGGTAATCTTCTCTTAATCCATCTTTCTAGCTGTTGTGAGCTCTCAAATTATTACATTGTGTGTAATGATAACACTGCCCATTTCAGTCCAAACTACAGACACACAACACAATAAATAATAACAATGGCCCATGTGCCGTCAGTTCTTCGGCATTGAATTCAATGGGGCATTCTGCGTAAGAACTGCTGAGTCACACAACTCAATAAGAATAAGAATACTTTGCCCTTGTCTAGTATCTTACTCAAAGCACTTTCTAAATCCAACACTGCTCCTTTATATCCACTTGACAAGCTGGTAATCTGAAATACAAAGAGCCACGTAGGCTCAGATGTTAACATGCATTTAGGCATTGCTGCACTCAGCGTTGTAACACCTAATAGATTTAGGAGCCTAAAATCTCATTTTCAAAAGGCAGGCACTTAGGAGCCTAATTCCTATTCACTGTCAAGGGCCCCATTCCAGACCCTTGACCCCACACACTTCCGTTTTTCATAGCGAAAACTTGAATGGATATTCCGGGGAGTGTTAGGATTGCCATATCACAAAGTGCTGTTAACAAACTTGTAAAGAAGCACAAAACATTCAAACCATTTCAACTATGTCACATGTGGTTGTCTCGATCCTTGTTTCTTTGGTCTTGTGGCCTGTGTTACCTATTTATAAATCAGCAGACGAAGCAGCATAGCTGAAGGGTTACATATCAGAAAGGATACATTCTCTACTCGGATCTGCACGAAAAATGGATTTCCTATTTTTCTGCAAAAGATGAGCCACCCCCAGCATCCTCCCTTGGCTTTGTAGAATTCAGCATTTGTTCACCTTTAAATGGGTGACATTTGACTAATAGATCCTGCCATCGATCTGCCTGCTGAATTCCTTCCCTGTTGGAAATCAATGAGGAGAGCGGTGTAAAAGTCGATGGGAGGATATGACCCTTTAAGCTCTGTCTGTGTTTAACTGTAGTGTGATCTCTCGTGCTCCTGAGTGCTTTCCATAAGCAGCAAGTTATCCTGGAAAGGGAGAGGATGATAAATAATTCTGTTATCCACATGACTGAATTCTTCCATGAAACTGGGAGGAGGCAAAGCACAGGGATGGCTCTGCAAGGTTTGAGGGAATAAGGCCAAGGGAGGAGATGGATGGGGGAAGGCTAGTAAGATGCTAAAGTTACCTTGTGTTAAAATAAAAACATGAGCAAAGAAACAAGGGTTAAAAGAAGAAGGTCAGAAGATAACATAAGTCTGTCCCTGAATCTCTGCTTTGCGTCTCTGGTTAGGGCCAGGTCTTGACTCTGGCTATGGGCCCATGCAGAAAAGTAAAGGGATATAAAAGTCCCTTAAGACCCTGCACAGGCTACCTATAACATGGCAGGGAGAGTAGCTGTCAGGGGATTGTTACTGCCATACCGTGCAGATATGTGCAAAGTGAGCAGAGTCTTCTCCATCCCCAACATGCTAGCCAGCACATCTAAGCCAGTGCAAAGGGGGAAGTAAACCGTGCCCAGAAAGGAACTGGTACAACTTACTTCTCATGGAGCAAGGGGGGAAAAGGGAGTGAATTGTGAGTCTCAGTCCATGCTCTGCCTCTGGCAAAACACACCTGCATGCTAGCTCTTCCTGGGGCTGGATTGCAAGTTGCTTATGCAACCTTTAGCTCCTTGGGATACTTTCTCCTGCATGTCTGTAAAGGGCTGCAGCACTTCTCAGTATTAAATAATGAATAATGATACACTTCAGTTTTATTGCTATGATGTTTTCAATATAAAAACAAGAGAGCAAACTGTTTTCTCCATAAAATCCCGTTCTGTAGCAAACATGTAGGAGCCAATTCTCCTCTCCCACTAGTATAATTCCATTGACATCACTCACTGCAGTTACTCCAGGTTTACACCAGTGTGATCAAGAAGCCCTTGGTGTCTAGGATCTATAAAGACAGAAATCCTCTCAATACCCTACATAGAATAGAATAGAATATTTAGGGGTCAGACTCTCTGCTGGTGTAAATGGGTGCAATGGAGTTTTGCCTGTTTACACCCGTCGAGATTTTGGGTTTATGTCTCTGTTTCACCTTTTGATGTGTATAATTCCCATTAAGGTAAATGGGAATGACACGTGTGTTGAGAGAACAATAGATGCTTTATTAAATAATGCAAAATCACTAGGACTTGTGTATCTTTCCTGGGACACCATGCCAAACTGGCAGGTGGTTTCTTCATCAGGCATTATATTAACACCCTGCTAGGTATCTTTGGTGGCATCTGTTGCGTTAATGATTGTGTGATGTATAATGGCTGCTGTAGCTTGCAAGGTTATGGGCAACACACCAGCCACTGTGTGCATGCATTTCAAATCGCTAACTACACTCCTGTTTATAACACAGTCTATGTCTCCCATTTCTTCTTTTCTACTCTGTACCCAGTCTGTTTCTTTCTTTCCATTCCCTTCCTTCCTCCTCTCCCTACATCTTAAATCCTTTGTCCCGCCTCACTTGCCTTCCTTGCTTTTCATTCCCAAATCTCTGCTCAGCTTTCAGGGCCGCCCAGAGAATTCAGGGGGCCTGGGGTCTTCGGCGGCGGGGGTCCTTCCGCTCCGGGTCTTCGGGGCACTTCGGCGGTGGGTCCCGGAGCGAGTGAAGGACCCGCTGCTGAATTGCCGCTGAAGACCCGGAGCGGAAGAAGCTCTCTCTAGTCCAGCTTTCTGACCTCATAACCGCACATTCCCCAACTTCTATGTTCCCCATATCTTGGATTCCTGGTCCCGCCCTATAGTAGGAGTTTGCTATTTCATTTCTGCTTTCCCAACCGTCTGGAATTCAGTTTCTCTTCCTCCCTCCAAGTCCCAGAGTCATTCATTCACCCTAAATGTCATCAGAAAAACCTTTTGCTATGACTAACTCTCTGTATCGCATCTTGCAATTCTTTATTTTGGGCTCAGAGAGCTCAAAAGTGGCTGTAAATTCCATTTGAAAAGCCATTACTTCATAATGGGGGCTAATCATTTTTGGCATTTGGAAAAGAAGTGAAATGGCTGAGATGGGAGACCAGATGGCTCGAGGGACAGGTAATGAGATCAGGAGGCTTTTACTTCTGTGTCACTGCTTCAAAATTCAGCTTTGATCTTCGGTGACCTATGTGGTCTCAGTCCAATTTCTAGCATACATATGTTCACATCAGAAAAAACACCCCCATAACATAACACCTTTGGCAGAGAGGCCCAGGACTAAAGAGTCATGAAGGCACAAATTACCTTCTCGGCACTCCAGGTGGTCTCCCCAGAACAGGATTAGAGCTCAATGGCAGAATGGGCTCAGAGTGGCACTCTCCATACTTTGCCTGCTCTGTGGTTAGGGAAATTCAGTTTCCAGTGCTGTCAGGCTGCCAGCTTCCACAGGGAATACACTTCATTTTTTTTCAAAGTTAACTTTCTCAGCCATTTTTAGAATAGCTAATTCTCATAAGGATTGTAACTGCATACACCAAAGACCTAATTCTGATCCCACTTATGCTGGTTTAAAGGTCTGATCCTAGATCATTTGATGTCTGGGAGGGTCTTTCCATTGATTTCAATAGGTTTTGTAACAGATCCTAAATAAGAAATAATCCCATTGAAGTCAGCGGAGTTATACTAGCATAAACCCAGGGTGCGATCAGACTCTAGTCCTAGGCACATGACCCAAGAGGCTGTAATAGATCCAAAATTTCAATTTATTGTGGCCAATTCACTTTCACAGCAGAGTTTTTATAATTATTTTTTAATCTAGCTGCAAATTAAGAAGGAAGATGAATGTACACAAGAAGAGGCAGCATTAAATGCTACTAAGGATCTAATGTAAGTGAATACAAGACAAGCCATTCAGCCTTGATGCTGAATTTTGTCCCGTTATTATTCTATTTTGTCTAAGCTGTACGGTAAGGGTGGCATTTGAAATCTCTCCCTGCAGGATTTAGGTGCAACAGAGCAGATTAAGGGGGATTTTCAGTATTTTACTTCAGAGGTTCCTTGGCTTTTGTCAGTTTCCAACATTTTCACCTCTGAGGGGATACGTCATGTCCACTGAATCTTCTGATCCCCACTTTCCCCTTATCTCTCTTCCCCCCTATAAAGGCTGCATCTCACAGCGCCCTTCCCTCATGATGAGGAGGGCTGGAGTGTGAGTTCACCACGCCAAACCCTGCTCCTGGAGTCATCTGGAGGACTTGCTAGAGAGTCGCACAGGTGCTCTGTCACCCAGCTAAGGGCCATTTCCAGTGATCCTCGCGGGGACAAAACTCCCAAAGGAGCCACCGAGTCAGACAGGTTGTTTAATTGGATAGTTAGGCTGCTCTCTTCAGGAGCCTACACACCTCCCGTGTCAGTTCCATTTCATCTCCTTTGCCTTCACTCAGGAGTGCCCTCTCTTGATGCCCACACAGATCCCATGAATGTTAATAGCACCGCGGTGCATGCACCACACAAGGCATTTACAATGCCTTTGTATGTCCTTTCAGTCTTTTCATGCTGTACATAATGGGATAATGGTCTGCGTCAGACTGTGTTTTTTTACCATTAGGAGTTGTGTTTGGTTTATCGCTATGTATCACGCTGAGAGCCAGAGCCGGCCCTTTCAACTGCTTCCATCCACACTGGCTACAAAGCCGCGCTGAGAAATGAAACTTGGAAAAAACCTTCACAACAAAATGTTCTCCTCTCCCTCGGCATCAGTGTTGGGCACCGTTTTCCCGACACTCCTCCACTGCTTGCAGCAGAGTCAAAACAATTCAGTCTCATTCTCTCTGGCCAGGGAGAGATTAGCTGGAAAGCAGCCTCTCCCATTCTGAGGGAAGAGGCACATTATATGAGACCATCTTTCCCAGAACTTTCCTGACTGGCTGAGAAAAGGAGCTTTACCCCACCTTATACCACAAGACTCCTGGTCCCAGACTCCGAAGAGAACACTAGCATGGGGTTTTCCAGACACCAGCTGTTACCCTGGGACTGCTTCCTCTCTCCCAGCATCTGCCTCTGTCGGTCCCTGAGTCTCTGTCTGCTGCAAAACGCCTGGAATGGGGTAGCCTGGCCCCTGAGATTTACCCTTCTGGGCTTAAAGGGCCAGTATAACCCATTACAATCTCTCTCTCTCTCTCTCTCTGGTTTGCATATATGACTGCCATTATATGTGTTTATAAGCATGGATATAAATTTGCATTTGCCCTTATTTTGATTTAGTGCCATCAGCATCTGCAAGTTCAGCTAGTTTACCTGTGTGCGCTCTCTCTTTTTCTGTGGGTCATTTATTCAGAATAAAAAAGAGGAAAAGGCTTTCATACTGACCCCTATTTCCCACCCTCCCCCCACAGGCGGACACACTGTTAACTGATCTCCATTGCTCAGTTTTCTATTTTAAACCATGTATTTTATCATTTCCATGTCCTACCCTGAATCCTTAAAGCTCAGACTTTCAGCTGCAGGCTCCAGGCAAGACTTTCTGAAAGATCAAAATAAATTATGTTGTGTGTATTGCTGTCATCAGCCTTCCCAGTAGCTTCCTCTTTCTGTAGCTATTTTTGGAGGATTAATCAATTAAAATAAGGCATGGTAAAGCAATGGTTAAAGGGACACTGCAGATCTCATTTAGGATGGAGCCCGCTGGACAGCCGCAGTTGAACAGAGTTCTTTACGTGCTTTTTCTTTTTTTAAGCAAAAAAGGAGTTTTGTTGTTTTTTTAAGTGTTGTCAGAAGAGGAATTTTTCTTTTGTAGCCAATTCCACATACTTTTTGTTATAGGAGAAGATTGGTCCGAGGGTTTTAGCAGAGGCTAAAACAGGGGAAGACTGGATCTATTTTGGTAACATATCAAGTGAATAGGAAATAATCAAAAATGCTGTATTTAAAAAATGAGTTTAACAGCAGCTTGAGGCACACACTGTTCAGTAGAAAGAAATCTCATTACCTGTGCACCACTCAGCAGAGCAAGTCATTGGGTGCAATGTTTTTAACGTTAAAAAGGCAAAAGCTTTTGGCTACCATGGGTTGATGCAATGCTGCTTACAGCATTCCACCTCGCCTGCTCTATCAGAGGTGAATTCACATGACTCTCATAGGGCTCAATAAGGACTTTGTCACAAGTCCTGTGTAAGGTTCTTCCCTTACTCCAGGGGGAAGGAATCTGCATCAACCTTATCCCTTGCAGAGATTACTTCCCTCTCTTTCAGCTGCTCTGTTGTGCTCACTGGTGTGTAGGGGCATGGGTGGAGTCAGAGCACAAGCCCCACCCACTCCATCAGTTTTCAATTTTTTGATGACAACTCAGAACATTTTTGCCAAAAGTGGACCTTTTTTCACAAAAATTTCTATTTGGTCAATAAGGTGTTTTGTACTGAAAAAGAAATGGATGAAAAGAATTTGACTAGCTCTTTAAATGACAGGGTGAGTTCTGTGTGGTGATTCGGGGGGGAGGGATAGCTCAGTGGTTTAAGCATTGGCCTGCTAAACCCAGGGTTGTGAGCTCAATCTTTGAGGGGGCCACTGAGGGATCTGGGGCAAAATCAGTACTTGGTCCTGCTAGTGAAGGCAGGGGGCTGGGCTGGACTGGACTGGACTGGACTCAATGACCTTTCAAGGTCCCTTCCAGTTCTAGGAGATAGGATATCTCCATTAATTTATTAGCCTATTATCTGTATACACAGTATTGGGGACAAAAGGCCTAAGGTAGTGGTTTTCAACCTGTGGTCCATGGACTCTTGGAGATCCACAGACTAGGTCTAAGAGGTCCACCAAAGGTGATGATGAAAATAAAGGGTCAGATCCCAGAAAAGGCATACCGTTTTTCTGATCAATCAAAAGTATGTGAATATCCCCACCTACAGGTCAAAACCTGGAAGTGTTGTCGTTACCATAGAAACCCACAGTTTAGTGCCCTTTTTTATGCTGCATCAAATGCCGTGCCAAGCCCCTGGAACATTTATAGTTGAATTCTGTTCAGTTTTCAGCCTAAGACATCTATGGTAGGGGTCAGCAGACCACACATTGAATTTCCAAAGGGGTCTGCACCTCCATTTGACATTTTTTAGGGGTCTTCCAATTAAAAAAGATTGAAAACCACTGGCTTAAGGGAAAGTCTTGGAGGAATTTGAGTTCTTGGAAAGTATCACTTGATGCCAGTATGCTGTTTGAGATCCTAATGGATTCAAAAAGCAGAAATCATGGACTAAAATTCACTGCTGGTGTAACTGCCTTGAAATCAGTGGAATTACACCAAGGCTGAATTTGGCCCTATAGAGTCAAGATGGGGTACAGATTAGCTTGAAACTCAAGATGAATGAAATAAGGGAATTAACTGCTAAGGTCAGCAATAAAATCATGAGTCCATTGCAGAGGAAGCTGGATACATTTCTGAAGAGCTAAGGATAGAGCCATTAACTAGATTGATGGGGGTAAGGTGATGAGATAGAGGTCGACTGGTAACCTTTAAAATCATCAAGGCAGGCCACATATGCTCTGTTCTCTTCCCCTAGCTGTTCAGTGTGTGCGTGTAATGATTGAAAAACAAGGCCCTTTCTGTCTCTGCAGAAAGAGGAGCAACAATGTAACATTGCATATTAGGGAAAGGCCAGACATAAAAAGATAATTGAAACATTCAGCTTGGCAATAAGGTGGGATAAGGACAATAAATCTTTAACACACATTGAGTTATATAACGAAGGAACTGCTAGCACTGGCCGAAAGGGCTCTCTGGCGATCTTCTCGTTAGCTGGGCAAGTTTTCCTTGGTTTAATTTTTATCCTGAATATTGTTGCTTTACCCAGTGTGATATCCTTACAAGTCTGTAATTGTACTGTATAGGAATTGGGTAGTATCTCATCCTCATTGCCAATTGCTGGGTCTTTATTCCCTACACAACATTAAGAATATGCCGACACTGTTGAGTACCAAATAACTGTGTTTACTGCCTATAGACAAACATACATGACCTCGCTACTTATATACACTGCTATTCTGTTGGGTTCTGGTGGCTTCAGCTATAGAGACAGGATGGCATGCAAGAGGGCTCCTGAACTACTTAAAGAGATACTATCCAATTCCTATACACGACAGCAGGGGTAGGCAATCTATGGCACACGTGCCGAAGGTGGCGCGCGAGCTGATTTTCAGTGGCACTCACACTGCCCGGGTCCTGGCCACCAGTCCGGGGGCTCTGCATTTTAATTTAATTTTAAATGAAGCTTCTTAAACATTTTTAAAACCCTATTTACTTTACATACAACAATAGTTTACTTATATATTATAGACTTATAGAAAGAGACCTTCTAAAAACGTGAAAATGTATTACTGGCACGCGAAACCTTAAATTAGAGTGAATAAATGAAGACTCGACACCCCACTTCTGAAAGGTTGCCGACCCCTGCTCTACAGTAAACCATTGTGACTCTGAGTTACTCGTGATGTAAACAAATACAAACTAAATGGTCAGCAACATACCACATCAATTCCAGCATTTGGGAAAACAGAGGAAGGGTTGGTTATCTCTTTTTATGTATAGTCAAAATGTCTGAGCAGAGCGGGGTGGGTGGGTGGGTGGGTGGGAACAAGCTATTGAGCTATTTTGTTCATTGTATGAGGAAATAATGGGGAAAAGTTAAAGGTAGGATTTTCAGAGCCTAACTCTGCTCTCACTGAAGTCAGCGAAAGTCATGCTATTGACTTCAGTAAGGGCCGAATTAAGCCAACTGTGAGTGCTTTTGAAAATCACGCCCCAAATTTCCCACTGTAAGAGAATATCACACTTTCCAAAATTACAATACAGAAGGCTTTCAATACTTTAGCTTTGTAGATCCTTCTGAAATAAGACTATGTACCATGTAATTGGCACTCTAGCCAGCATTTGCTTGGGTAACAGTTACTCATGCTGGAAGTAGGATTTTCCTTCCCCCCTCCCCTGCCCCCCCAAAAGGTTCATCTCTCGAGACAGGGGATGCAATAAACCACAGCAATGCTCCATTTAGTCTTGCCAAGGAGGTTTCTGAGACCCCCACTACCCCTATGTCTGATTTAGATTCTACAGATGAAGACAGCCTTTCAGAATATTAGACCAGAGGCAAAAATGGGGAGGAGACAGATTTTTTTCTGTCTGTTAAAATCAAAGGGCCTGATCCTGCAACACTTTCTCAGGCAAAACTCCCACTGAAGCCAGTGGGAGCATAAGCCTCATTTTCCAGCATGGAAGAAACACATGGTCATTTTAGGCTGGGCAACAAACATGTAATGATAAACTATTTGTTGGTAAAGCAAACTGTACATGCTTGGGTCCATAATGCACTGTTATCATCAAATAATTATCATAAGCCTTGGTGGAGGCCATGTTTTCTTATGTGTTTGTACAGACCCTACCACACTGGGGCCCCAGCTTGACATCTCTGGGCATTACTGTAAATATAAACATTACATTGTATAAATTAAATAATAAATTGCCAACCATTCAAATGTTCGTCTTCTGATAACTACGGCTGCTACAAAACCCAACCCTTTTTCTTTTCTGCGTGTAGTAATTTGATTGTAATGCTAAATCACCATCAAGCATTTCAAGTTCCCAGCATTAACACAACAGAGAATGCAACAATATCATTTCCTCCTTTACCTTTGGATGACAACACATATCAGATGGTGGATGGATGATCTAAATATGAATCATTGTTTCTCCAACCTAGATTCCTATAACGTAATCTAACAAAGAGAACAGAAACCATATCAGAAGTCATTTAGCAAATGAGTGTGTCTGAGAAGACTCTAGAAAGCTCTTATTTTAAACAGATTGTCACTTCAATAAGAGTATGAAATGGTGCTAATTATGCTATGGGTGGGAAGGGGCTGGCTTCCATACGGAAAGGTGGTTTCTCTTTTCCTAGGTTCCTAACAGCTGTTTTCATTGTAACTAGACGCTCCACTGATAGTGTAATAGACACAAAATCCTCCGAGTCACAACCCAAAGCTTCACGAGCCCCGCCTCACTCTTTGAGAAGTAACAGTAGAAGTGGTACTGCTCCGTGGGCCACCATGATGAAAGGCCCACACCTGATCAGTGTCAGACACTCCTCTAAACACCACGGTGTAGGCATGCTGTGATGCTGCTGCCAAAGGTTATGAAGCACTGGCTTTTAGGCTCTGCTCCTTCAGAAACTGCATCTTGTGCCTTGTTTTTTGAAGTGTAAGCTCTGCTCCTGACACCTACTGCACATAACCTCACTCCCCTTCCAGCTCTTCCCCCTCACTGCACAAGGTCTGCAGATTAAATGAGATTCGGCACCAGAGCACGTGTCACAGCAAGAGAATTGTACTTGTTGACCTTTAACTCCCTGCTCCAGAGAGCTGCACGATATTCACACAGGGATTTTTTGCCTCCCTCTCCAATTAAATTTTGTATTTGGAATACAGCATACACAGGAGCTTTCATACAGTAGAGTTACTGGCATATGCAGTTCTCTTAGGGGTCAGCTACAGGGTCTTTTATCTCATACACTAAAGAGTTCTCTATACAGCCGGTGAGTCAGTGAAAATCCCACATCTGCAGGAAAATGCACCACTAGTCTACAAAGATTTCCGCATTTTCTGCTCTCGTAGGAAAAATAGTCTTGCCAATGAATGGCTCAGGTTCACAGTCCTGCTGAAAGTCCTGGAACGGTGAAGTCCCAAAATATTAAACATTTTCAGCTTTCACATTACACCCAACTCTTTATGGATTTCTCTTTCACAGGTGCCACTCAGTTGAGGGGCCAGTACCTGCAGAAAATGACTTTGAACGGACCAAAATCATATTTATCCACTTACAAAATGTGAAGCTACTGTTATCGCTGGTGTTCCAGCCCTAAGGCTCAATCCTGCCTTCAGGGTAGCCGCGTCCTGCTTTCACAGGCATGATTTGCATCTAAAGCTCAAGTCTGATCTAAAACCATAGAACGTGGAGCCTCACTGACTTGTACTGATTATTGGTGTATTGGAGAGGTTTGCGGACTAATGCGTGCTGCAGTGGGGGGAGGAGCAGGCACAACACCAGCCAAGTATAAATGTCCTTGATCTGTTTCAGTACATTAATGAATGAAAGAGAAAGGGGCCAGGAGGTGTCTTGCTGCTCCCACACTGGCTATGACATCATCCAAACTACCTATACTCCAGCCCAGTATCAGAATTTCATCGGTCTGTGAGGATTAGCAATGGTCTGCTGTATGTCTGTGGCGCTTCTGAATGTATGACCAGATAGATTTAACTCCCATAGACTTATAAGGGTTAGAGGAAATGCCATATATTAATTGTAAAGTAGTTTGCTCCAGATGTTTAATAAGGGCTCAGATCTGATGAGCGGCCTGGAAGTTATAAGGTATGAATGATGCCCATGGTCTCCAAGGCAAAAAACAGTCAATTTTTGGTAGATTGCTAGAATTGTATTAATTTACAAGGGTAAGATCAATTAGTAGAACTCATCAGTTTCTCATAATTAACCTCACCCTTAATAAAAAGGTCTTAGATGTCTTGTTCCAGTAGCCTGATTAGGGAAAAAACTGAACTGTAAAGTTCTGAGAGAAAGGTAATTTGGTCATTTTTGTTGTTGTTATTTATTGAAGCATTTTATAGATTACGAGTGAGATTTTTTAAAAGCACAGAGCCTTTGTTCAACTGATCCTATAAAATTTGTGGTAAAATTTCCATTGATTTCTGTGAGAGCAGTTAGTTCAATGCTTAGAGCTTTTGAAAATCATACCCTATATGTATATATGCTCCATATTACCCGCGCTGCTGGTAGTTATGTCATCATTCGCTAAAATGAATTTAAACCTGTGGTCTAGTGCAGATTTTACAAATGCATTTTAATAATCCCAGTCAACTGTACTCTATACCAAGCAAGCAGCTTCCTTCCGTTTTAGGTAATAGTAACTTCCTATTTCAAACTGTTAACATGCTGTGTTATAACTGTACAGCCGATCTGCTTAAATGAAATGCTTTCTTGAAGACATTTTTCCTTTAGTAGGTTTTATATTACCAAACGTCGCATGTCACAAAGCAAAGCCACTGTTGCAAATATCACCTAACATTAATCTTAATATAATCCATGGTAAATATTTATACACAAAAGACAAGTGGCTGGATTTGTTTACATTTTGAAATCATTGAAGAAGGGATTCACTGTAGATTAGTTGGCTAATCTGCCATAATCTTCTTTAAAAGCAGCTGAATATGAATTTTATTTTACTGAATCATTTTATCCATACCTACACAATGTGAAAGGTTCCTTATCCCATAGGCTATAAAAGAAAGTTGCTTGCATTGGAGAAGAGCCATGAATCTCTTCTTCTCTGCTTTAAAGAATGGACAGCTAGAATGGCTGGAGGTAAACTGAAATGGGCATTCAGAGGCGTGATCTTTACTTTTATTTCTTGGTTGTAAGGTGTGAACTATGAGCCTAACTCATCATTAGTAAGACACTTGCAATACGTTATCATAAAAATGCTCATTTCTAATTTATTTTGTCTTGTTTTGCCCTCTACTGCTTGGGAGATGCTGCGATGAGCCTATCTCTACTAAAATGCTCATGGGTTACCAAGGGAAGCTTCATGCTGTTTTTTCTTTATTTTCCAAAAGTACAGGATAAATAGGATTCCCCCACCACCTCCCAATCAATTCAGATCTACTCTCAAGGAAATTGTAATGCAGGAGAAACATAAGAAGTTTTTAGCTACTCACCACATCCCAAAACAATCCCTCGAACGGACTTAGGCTCCAGAAGGTGACATGTCCGGCTCCCCTCTGCTGCAATGGCTGTAGCGCTAACATGAGGCCTTCTAGGATCAGGGAAGTCCAGAAAAAATTGGGCCGGAGATCGAGGCTCAGAGATCTGACTACCAAGGAAAAAGTAATTGACTTTGAATGTCAGTGATAAGATTTGTGCACCAAGAGGCCAAGGTTGTGTGAAGCGGTGATGAGAGATCTTTAGATCCTGTTGTGGATTCTCTGCATGTAGAGTACAAGGGTGTTGTCGGAGAAAAAGCTCTACTTCCACAGTGTTTAGTGACAGGGAGAGTTCTGCAAATCCAGGCGTAGTGCAGGGAGTTGCTGTGATCGACAACAAATGTGGGCTCAGGTGAGGTTAAGCGCTTGCCATAGCCTGACAGCTGGCTGGACGACAGTCCCAAGCCTGTTGTACCCCCACTCCCTTTTTCTCAAGTGTGCAGAGGGAAAGGGGCACAGTGAAGGTGGAGAGTGGAATTGCCTGAGGTGACATGGGTTTAAGTGTGATCCTCATCACACTAATGAGGCTGCATTCTTCCTTCTTGGGCTGGACTTGCTACCAAGCAGCTGTACTGGGATAGCTGTCAGCAGAGCTCACGTTCGTGAAGGAATGGCTTGCCCTGCATATCCTGCTTGTTTGCTACTTTTAATCTTCTGCTTATATGCACTGTGCTCTGCATTTGTCTGTGTTGTGCAGGATCAAGCCGATCCAGTAACCATGGGCCAAACCCTCACCTCACAGCACAGCTCTGCTACCACGGCTGAGTGCTAGTGCTTTCTTCGGGGAACCGGGGGAAAACTCCTCCCTCATCTTTACAAGTAGGAATCAGATCCTCCAGGCGTTAAGAATCAAACTTGGCGAATGAGTCAACTAATCATCTTTGCTGCTCTCTCTGGCCAAGACACTGCTACTTGGTGACTGTGCAGTAACTTTTTTTCATACTACACAGGCTAAATACTAGCACATTATTTCAGTGTGGGTCTCTGAATAATACATTCAGCTGTGTTCCTTCCCCCACCTCATCCTCAGCAAGGCCTTCATTAGCTGAATGCGGTGGCTTGGTTCCAGCAGCCACAGCTGCTGTCACTGCTGCAATTCTTTAGCCTTGAGAAAAAGCATATACAATTTAATATGCTCCGGGCATAACAGCTTTTCTGTAATGAGGAGGCGGTTTCTTTACGGCTATTTTGATGGGACAAAGTTTACCCAAGCACAGGTTCCACTACATCTCGTCAGCCCTTACAAATATGCCTTTGTCGTGCCAATTCTCATGCTCCTCGAGAACTGATGGAAACTCTGATGTTCAAAAAAAAAAAAAAAAAAATCCTGCTCATCTGATATTGTCCTGTCTTATTTCATTAAGGGCTAAACTCTGGGCTTAGAGCCTAAAACCCAAGTGCCAAGGGAGGGTCCAGTGCTTAGCTGGCCACGTGTCCAGGACAGGATACATTGATCCTGCCATTTAACAACAGAGTTTCCCACACTGGGCCATCACAATATGTGGTGGGTGCATCTGACTGACAACAATGGCTGCAAGTAGGAGCAATATGCGGGATGCTGCTGCTGCTGCTGGCTAGCACTGGCTGCTGCTGGCAATTTACAGCTTTGCCAGGTAGAAGAGCAGCCATGCCTCTTTCCCAGGTAGCCATACCCACCTTGCAATCAGAGGCCAGGCCTACCAACACGTACTTTTGCACCATGACAAGGTGCCTTTTGCCCAACTGTATGACCCACCACTTGCACCTGGATTTTATGCTGTATGCAAGAGGAGGGTCACAACAGAAACTGATTTTTGCTTGAAGCCATGGGCTTGCAATCATTGTTACACAGGCTAACTTGTGTGGAGCGACAGACAATGCTCACATTTCAGATTCAGGGTGGGGGCATAGTCCAGATATATATAATATTGTGTGACAGACCCAGACCAGTGGGGTACAGGAGTCTGGTAGAGGGCAAATATACTGGTCACTGGATGAGTAGTTTTCTGTTCCCTGAGTGACCAGAGCAGGGACTGCACTAGAGTAATCAGGAACCTGCTAGAACCAGTTAAGGCAGGCAGGCTAATTAGGACACCTGGAGCCAATTAAGAAGAAGCTGCTAGAATCAATTAAGGCAGGCTAATCAGGGCACCTGGGTTTTAAAAGAAGCTCACTTCAGTTTGTGGTGTGAGTGTGAGGAGCTGGGAGCAAGAGGCGCAAGGAGCTGAGAGTGAGAGGGTGAGGGTGTGCTGCTGGAGGACTGAGGAGCACAAGCGTTATCAGACACCAGGAGGAAGGTCCTGTGGTGAGAATAAGGAAGGTGTTTGGAGGAGGCCATGGGGAAGTAGCCCAGGGAGTTGTAGCTGTCATGCAGCTGTTACAGGAGGCACTATAGACAGCTGCAGTCCACGGGGCCCTGGGCTGGAACCCGGAGTAGAGGGCGGGCCCGGGTTCCCCCCAAACCTCCCAATTGACCTGGACTGTGGGTTCTTCCAGAGGGGAAGGTCTCTGGGCTGTTCCCCAACCCACATGGTGAATCTCTGAGGCAAGAAAATCCGCCAATAAGCGCAGGACCCACCAAGATAGAGGAGGAACTTTGTCACAATTGGAAAGACTCAGACAGTCTTCAGCTGGGGCCAAATCCTTAGCCCAGTGCAACTTAGCTAGCAGTTCCCCAGAGGGAAGGGGAAAAGGAATCCCACGCGCCACCACACTGTTAAAGTGTAAGTCTGTTGGTTTCTCGCTTTCTTTCTTAGTGGGATTGTGAGGGATTTAGCCAGTAGCAGACCATAGCCTGATTTGAGGTCTGTGCTATTTTGTCTTTGGACCACAACTCTAACTTAGAAGAGCAAACCACTCGAAAGCTAGTTAATCATCCCATTATCTTAAACACATGGTAATGTAACAGAGTCATTCTGCAGTACAGTCCATATAAATTCCACACGTATGAAAGAATGTAAAGCAGCTATTGTGCCCAAACTCTTTGCAGGGCCATTTCACCATGTTCACGGTTTATCTGGAAAATACACATGCATGGTACTGTACGTCGTATTTCACTGCTATGCACCATGATGTCTTCTAATGGAACAATCACCATACTTGTAGTCTAAGGGCAATACAAAAGTTCTTTCAAATAATGACAATACATTTTCTGTATAAAGAGGATAGGGAGTAGCCACTTCCCTGAAAGGCATTCAGCTTGATTTCCCTAGAGCCAGCAGCATACACATCCACAGCCAGCAACAGCAAGCAGTGGTGAGAAAATCCCTATCTCATCATCCATCTATAGTTTCCAGGTCTAAGTGCGAATTCTTGCAAAAGACAGGAAACTGTTCTCACCCAACGCTAATGCAGTCAGCTAACCTTATTTGGATCTGTTTTTTTTCAAAGAGGATTCTTTTTCATTTCAACCAAAATAGCAAGTAAAGTGGAAAATGTAAAAAATACGGCACTATCCTAATATTGTAGTGACTAGAGATTATGTAGAAACACTGGATCTGCCAATTCATTCAGCATTGTTGGCATTTGTAACAAGATGGCATGCTGTTGTTCCATGTTCGGATATGTTCTACACTGGAATATGAGCAGTTGTCTTGGGTAATGCAATTTTTGGGGGGGTTTTCCTTCATGAAAATTAATGTTTTTAAAGAGAAATCTGCAGATTTAATTTAAACTTGAGTAAATACAGGAACGTGGGTTACTTGGGATTCCAGCTGATGTAGACTGTAGACTCTTCCTTGATTCACATACTCTCAGTTGTGCTGTCTTAACTTAAAACAAAAACAAAAAATGGTTCCGGAGAAGTTAGAGAATTGTGACGCCAAAATTGATTACCTGTGTAGTTCTAGTAGGCGACCCTACCGTATAGGATGAGATATTCATACTTTGCTTTGCATTTGCAGCTTATGAGGATGCTGGCAAAGGGCTGCCTCTTTTAAAAAGTTGAATCCAGACTGTTAGACATCAGCAAGATCACTCTGGTATTGGAATCTGACCAAGCACAAAACATCCGCAGCCTTCCCGGCAAAGCACAGATGGCTGCAGATGCTGGTGCTGTGGCTAGCCAGCTTTTTCAGAGGAAAGGCCAGTTTGTCATGCAAGCCACACTCCTCAGATAAAACCCTACTCCCCAACAAGAAGCTGTGAAAAAGCCCAGGAGGTGAAGAGCTCAAGCAGATGAGCTCCCATGACTCCAAGTTTCACAGTTGGATTCTCAAGCCCATACACACTTACGTACTCAAGGCCAATGCACACCCATTGTCCCCCAGGGCAGTGGGATCTGCAGGAGTTATTGCAGCTGTGATCACATCCGTGAGAGCTTGTGGGCAGGTGTGTGTATTTTGGGTACAGGGTGGGAATGGACAGACTCAGAATTGCCAGGATCACTCTGAAAAAAGCATGCCTGGGAGTTTAAGGTGGATTGTGGGGAAACTCCATTCTGACCCTTAAATGAATACGCTGCTCTTTGATTAGCTGAAATATATAATAGGCTGTGACGTTGTGCAGTCTATATGGTTTTATAAAAACTTGATAATAAGTCAATATAATGTAACTGGGATAGTTTTAGAGAAAATATGGTAATAAGTGACTATAACGTAACTGGGATATGCTTCATGCAAAAGATCTCTTGTAAGGTATCATTACAAAGCTTATAATCTACTGAGTGTGATCATCTGATTCGTATAAATGTACCACTCTTGTATCTAAAACTAGAAATATAAAATGTAACTCTGAGGGCCTATTGTAATTATGTAAAGTGTGGGCCATTAATGATGGTTTGGAATCTTGATGACTCCCATTGTCTGCAGATGGCTGTTTACCTGTGAGTCTCCCTGTATATGTGTGTGCTGGCAAGTGAGTAATGAAGTCTTGCAGTGACATGTGATCATGTCACCTGAACTGGAATCCATCTTTAACCTGGTGCTTTTCCAGTGAGGGGGGGTGGAAACCCAGAGGGACAAAGGGTTCCCGCCTTATGCAAAAGATATATAAAGGGGTGGAAGAGAAGAGAGGGGGAGAGGAGCCATCATGAAGAATCCCCTAGCTATGACCTGAGCTGCAACAAGAGCTGTACCAGGGGAAAGAATTGTGCCCAGGCCTGGAAGGTGTCCAGGTGAGAAAAACTTACTGAAGCATCTCTGAGGGTGAGACTATCTGTATTTAGTTTGATTAGACATAGATCTGCGCATTTTATTTTATTTTGCTTGGTGACTTACTTTGTTCTGTCTGTTACTACTTGGAACCACTTAGATCCTACTGTCTGTATTTAATAAAATCACTTTTTATTTAGTAATTTACTCAGAGTATGTATTAATACCTGGGGGAGCAAACAACTGTGCATATCTCTCTATCAGTGTTATAGAGGGCGAACAATTTATGAGTTTGCCCTGCATAAGCTTTATGCAGGGTAAAACGGATTTATCTGGGTTTAGACCCCATTGGGAGTTGGGCATCTGAGTGCTAAAGACAAGCACACTTCTATGAGCTGTTTTCAGGTAAACTTGCAGCTTTGGGGCAAGTAATTCAGACCCTGGGTCTGTGCTGGAGCCAGACTGGAGTGTCTCGCTCAGCAAGACAGGGTGCTGGAGTCCTGAGCTGGCAGGGAAAACAGGAGCAGAAATAGTCTTGGTACATTGGATGGCAGCTCCCAAGGGGGTTTCTGTGATCCAACCCGTCACATAGGCATGCTCTGTAAAGCAGTTAGCAATCAATGTGTCAGCAACAGTACAGCGAAACATTGTCATCCTACTTGCTCGTACATCCAGACACCAAAGTCAGTACAATAGTGATATAGTCATCACAGTAAAATGACCATAAAATCTATGGCTATTATTACAAGGCATGTCTTGGTTTTGCCTCTGCACTTATAACAAGAGATAATATTTCCTCCCTCTGACATTACACATAAATGTGCATTGGGGTGAAACTCACCTCTGTGCCAAGGAGGCCACCACCAGGGCTTGTGCACCACTTAAGAACTCAAAAAAGAACGTACAGGATGCATAGGCCTCGTGCTAAGATTCTGCACAGGGATGTATTTCACCCTTAGGTGATGGCTACACTGGAGGTGTAATTTCCAGCTCAAGTAGACAGTCCCATGCTAGCTGTGATTGAGCTAGTGTGCTAAAAATAGAAGCATAGGCTCTGTGGCACTGCCCAAGTACAATCCCATCTGAAACCCTAGTGGACATTTGTTGCAAAAAACCCAAACATGAAACTAATCAAAGTTTTTTATTATCCTCAGAAAACTCTGGTTCTCCCAGACATCCCCACCACCCTTGATGGCACAGAGTCCAACTCCGTTTGGGAGAAAAAAGAAACTGAAGATTGAAGGGTTTGACACAATTACACAGTTTTAGGGGCCTTGTACACCGATCTGTAGAAAGCAGCATACATTTCCAAAAATACATACATAGATCATACAACAACTATAGACTAAATCACGTTCAACCATGTATGTCTGTTTAAAAAAAAATTCTAGGGTTACAATTCCACAGAAAAAAATCCTCTACCATTTGTACTGGAGTACTGCTCAAATGACTATGGCGTAAACAAAGCCAGCCAAAACAAGAATCCTGGGAGTGACTCATAGATTTAAAGGTCAGAAGGGAACAGCATCATCATCTAGTCTGAATTCCTGCACATCACAGGCCACAGAACCTCACCCACCCACTCCTGTAATAGACCCCTCACCTCTGGCTGAGTTACTGAACTCCTCAAATCATGGTTTAAAGACTTCAAGTTACAGAGAATTCACCATTTACACAAGTTTAAACCTGCAAGTGACCCGTGCCCCATGCTGCAGAGGAAGGTGAAAAAACCCCAGGGACAATGAGAGGCGGTAAGATCCTCTTCTGGGAGCATATGATAGTAATGTCATTCTGGAAGAAGCTCAGAGAAAGCCGTCACTTCTGATAACTACATAATGTGAGGTTTCAGAGTAGCAGCCGTGTTAGTCTGTATCCGCAAAAAGAACAGGAGTACTTGTGGCACCTTAGAGACTAACACATTTATTAGAGCATAAGCTTTCGTGGGCTACAACCCACTTCTTGGGTTATATATGCATCCGAAGAAGTGGGTTGTAGCCCACGAAAGCTTATGTTCTAATAAATTTGTTAGTCTCTAAGGTGCCACAAGTACTCCTGTTCTTTTTACATAATGTGAGTAATTCTCAGGAAAGATGAATCCTTGCAGCCTGAATCATAGCAAAGGGGAGAAAATAAGATACTCCAAAAATGGTAAGGTGGAAAGCCCTAGACACAGAGGAACCACCCATGATCCCAGTGTGTGTGGGACATCACAGAGAGGCATCAGAGTGACTCTGCATGCTGCTCCTCACTGATGGCAGAAATGCTGGGTGGCAGGCTGGGAGAACCCACCCACCTTTTAGGGGATGCACAGGGAGTCCATCTGATACTACAGCCAATGAGCTGCTGGTGGCAGTGGGATACTGAATAGCTGCTCCTCACCAAGACACCAGGTTAGACGGGCAGAAAGATTCCTCTGGCCCCTCTTAGATGTCCTGCATAAAGGCAGTTCATTTGGGGGCCTTGTCTCCGTTGGGGATTTGTCCCGATTTCAGCCCCCAGGACGGCTAGCTTAAACAGGGTAAACCACTATACTCTGCCATTGGCACGGATGCAGCTTGGCCTGAGATGCTTCACTGCTGCAAAAAGTGGTTCTGCCTGTCTCCACTAGGGATTTGAACGAGGGTGTCGATACATAGGTGGCTGGCCATCAAAAGGTGTGGTCAGCACAAATCCCCATTGGGGGCAAGGCCTTGGGCTTTGTACGTGTTGGGGGAAAGAGGGCAGCATTTGGCCCTGAGAAAGATTTTCCGTCCAATTAAAGCCCTGATTCAACAAGATATTTAAGCCTATGCCTCGCACATGGGCAGTCCCATGGATTTCAATCCTCCTGGCTTAGTACAGGGTCTCTAAAACTTCAATGAGTCTGTTCACATACGTAAAGTTAGGTATATGCTTAAGCACCTTGCTGATTTGGGGCCTAAATACCAGTACAGCTTGAGGGAGTATGGTGCCCATTTGCTTATATAACATTTAAGCATGAGTTTTTTCCCTTACGGAGTGCCCAGAGAAACAGAGCAGTCTCCCTTTCTGTACAGCATCGGGATTATCTGCCTCTTCCCTACTCTGATTGTTTTTACATTACATTACCCAATACATTATTCTGCTCCCTGGGTTTTTTTTTTCCAATAGAGCTCAAATTTTTTATTACAGTATTCAGATTTTTAAATACAACAACTTCCATTGTTAAGAAGTTCACAAGCGCCACATATAACGTACAAGAATTTTATTCATACCATAATTCTGTCGCATCATCCATATCAAATATTACAATAATCTTTAAAATGGAATAGACTGTTCCCCTTACATCAAAGGAATTCTGCTGTTAGATGGTTACATGTCTTTTCAGATTGTTTACAACAGAATTGTAATTCAAATCGGATTTTCATTATCTTTAAAAGTTCAAAGCAAAGTATCTGTTTTGTATGTGTGTATATTTAACTCTCAACAGTGAGATTAATACACTCAATGTCTAAGTAATGCTGAAATGTTTCCTGCATTTTATGCCAAACGCTCACAGATTTTTACCAATACAGCAGCAGAAACGCAAGAGATAAAACAGCATACATGAGTGAGTGGTAACCTTTACATTTTTTTTTAATTGCACAGAATAGGAAAATACAAAAATGGTTAAGCAAAGAATGAGTTTTTTACATGAATGTACGTGTCTGGTGGATTTTTGTCTATATAAATGTTTTGTCATGAAATTGCAAGTTGGAAAACAAAACACTTTGAATGGTCACATTTAATAATCCATGCAAGAAGCATAACACTCATAATAAATAATAGTAATACATAGAGATTACTGGGATCACTAAAAACATACTGAAATAAATTAAATAGATTGAAATTATGCTAGGCCTCATCCTGAAGTCCGTGGATTTATGGAGTTCAGCGAAGATTACTCTGAGGGTTGTAGTATTGAGCCCAAGGAGTTTTCTTGGTGAGAAAATTCCAAAAGGAATTTTTGTAAATTTAGGTTAAAAGAGCATAATGAACTTTTTCAGTTTTAGTTAATTTAGCCATATTCTTGACTAGCCCCTTTGATTTAAAAAAGGTTCTGTCTGCCTTGTTTAATTTGTAATTTCAGCATATAAGGAAGGAAGGATATTAAAAATTCTGACTGTCATCAAATAGGAGGATGCTTTAATAAACAGAGAAATATGGCTTTACCATAATCAGAAGGTGTATTTATGGTAGTTGGGTGCACTCTTTGCTACAGTGATCAAACTGAGTTTTCCTCCAATGGAAAATTTCCCCAAAGGAATGATTTAAAATGTTCAAATCTTGGAGGGCTGCACAGCAGGCTAAGGCCTGGTTCTGCAGAAAGCCCTACGCAAGAGGCAGGTATCAGAGGGTAGCCGTGTTAGTCTGATGAAGTGGGTATTCACCCACGAAAGCTTATGCTCCAACACATTTGTTAGTCTATAAGGTGCCACAGGACTCTTTGTTGCTTTCTACACAAGAGGGTTCCTGTGCCTGTGCAGAGCCACAACAAAGTCAGTGGGGCTGTGCCCAGGGGTCCAAGCACATGCCGTTCATTGCAGGATCAGGGCCTGACTAGTCTCTTGCACAGTGCTCGTCTTTTTGACGAGAGGCAGCATAGTACATTCCGGGATGATTCGTTTGAAAGTATATGTCTGTCTTTCGAAAAACCTCGATCATATACAAAAGCAAAGGTATTTTAACTGCAGTAAATAGACTGTATGTAAAATATTTTCATACCAAACTGCCATTGAATATCTTTGATGTGCTTTCTAGCATGATCGCTCAAGCTTTATATACTATTCAGAAAACGCTGCTGATGATATTTTGGTGTATAGAATGATGCTTCAAAAGTCTTAGGACCTGATTCAAAGCCCACTAAAGTCAATGGAAAAGCTCCTATTGACGTCAGTGGGCTTTGGCTCAGGTTCTTAGTTAAAAAGGCTCAAGGCAACCCACTTTGGGAACTAATGGCTACACTTAAATGCTTACAAAAAAAAATCCCCAAAACACCTGGAAATCTTCACTTTCAAAACTGAATTGGAGCATGGCCAAATTTATCCCTGGTGTAACTCCACTGCCTTCAAAGAATTTGCATCAGGGACAAATCTGGCCCAGTAGATTTAACAGACAAAATGATCCAAAGTTCTACTCTTTCTTGGAGTATTGGAATGATCAAAATCTTCCTCTTGCCTTCCCCCTCAAATTGTGCAACCGTCCTTTGTCATGCGGTGTTTTGTAAACTTCCCGTAACAAGTGAAGAGCATTTTAAACTGAAGGGGAGAGGGGGATGTATATTCATTAAAAAAATTGACAAAAGATGGATAGGACTAACTTTCAGGAGACTAAGCTAAAATAAATGGAGAAATAGAGACTCAGATATATTTTTAAGTAGCTAAAAATGCACAATGAAAGTATTTTACAGGGTAACACATAGCAATCTTACCTGGAAGCCGAAAACCTAACCATTCATAAACAATCCTAACAGCTAGTCTTATCCAAATGCTTGTTGTCCTACTTTAATGATACATAACATCTGACTTTATATCCAGTGCATCAGACATAGACAGAAAAAGACACATAAAATGCACACTTTTTTCTCTTCATAAAGCTATTGAGCTGCACAGGTCAAATTTAAGTGCACAGGGTCACACAAAGGCAGCATTCCCAATGGAATAGCTTAGACGGTAAGAGAAATGAAACTGTTGTATCTCTGAATGTTTCTCTTCAGGATTTCAGAACAAGGACCAAGCACTCGTTCAAAGCGAGGACGATCCAGCTTTACACACTTCAGTGGCCCACGTGCCACTACAGTGGCTGCCCTGGGACGATTGAGCAACAGTGCTATCTCACCTGGAAGCAGGAATAAATATACTGTCACATAGTCTCTGTTTCCTTTTCTTCAGTGTGCACTAGAGATATCATACATTCCTTAACGAAGATCTTGATAGACACTTTACATAATTCGGTTGCAGATACTGTTGTATTATACATGCTTGTGCCATTTAAAATTACTCAGAAGTTTAACATTCATAATGTTTTAACGATTCTCATTTACACTGGTGCAGATCCAGAATTACACCGTCTTCGGTGAAGTTACTCAGGATATACACCAGGACAGCTGAGAGCAGAATCTGACCCTATATATCCCTGTTGTTGATTGAAGCATATAAAACTAATTTTGAAAGAGACTAATTATCTTCCACATGTCTTTCCAAACAATGTTTTATTTTATTAAGTTGAATTTTTCTTACCAAAATAATCCGATGGACCAAGTCTTCCAACTTCTACATACTCCTCATTATCAGATCTGCGCTGAAGAACAGAAGCTGTGCCCTAGAAAACATAATTAAAAACTTGAACAGTTGTATCCCTTTGCTTGAATACGGCATATTATGCTTGTAAAAAACTTAAATCCAGAGTATTTCCTTTGGCAGTGCATCAGCCATGTTCTTAGAATACTGGGCAGAAAGAGATGGCAATCTCAGTCTACATTACTCAAATTTTAATGGAAGTAACAAAGAAGAAAAAATTCAATAATACTGCACGGTTGGATACACTTTTACAAGTGCAGCTATTGTACATGTGGAGCTCTTACTGAAATCATTAGAAGCAAGATCGGATCCTGTAGTTCTGTCCTTAAACACTACAACAGTGACTTGCATAAATATACAATCTACTATTCAAAAATGTGTTTTGAATGAATGCAGGGCCTTGTGAAAGGGGCTGGATTGACACACTTGAAGGCTAACATTCTCAGAACATTTACATCACAGGCAGCAAGAGAATAAGCTTCCCATACATTGCCCTGAAGGAGAGCATTTCAGTCCTCATGCCTGTTCAGTCATTGGATCTCTGCTGAGATTGTCAACAAGGGGACCAACTGTGCTACCTGCAAAGCTGAACGAGGTCCACCAGACTCCTTTCACATGAACCCACCAAACACCCATCATGTTGTAACAACGCTTGATCTAACCTAGGATACATATGAGCTGGAAATTTAAGAGGTGAAAATCTCCATACCACATTAGCAATCCCATAAATCATCCAATTATCTGATGAATTACACATTTTAATAACATTTGGCAAAAGGGGAAGCATTTTAAATGGAACATCCATCCCCCCAAATCCCATACCATACAATATTCCTCTTAGAGGCTAGGTTTAATGATACCAGATTCTATTCTCAAGGCTTGTCTACACGACAGTTTGTAATTGTGTAATCAGAGTAGCCCTAGGGATAAACATGTCAAATAAACATTGTTCCTTGTCTACACTACAATTAACAATTGTGCTAGTTAACACCTGTTAGTTAACACATGTTAAAACACGGTTACAATCTGTAGCACAGACAAGCCTTCAAAGAGGTTCTTGGCATATATAAATACCCTTTCTTGAAGGAAATCTCATAATATTTTCAATGCACACCACAAAGTTCTAATAGATGAAATAAAGAGGACATCTCTGACTTCAAGCCACCTATTCTTTTGCAGTAACAGAAAAGGATTGACAAAGGAACATTCAAGTCTGTGCTATAAAAATACAATGCAAAAGAATAATGCAAAGAGAAACTATATTTATTTTCAATTGAAATTGATAAAAAAATTAAAAATCGATAAATAACCCAGAGACACAATTAGTTGAGACAAGAATGATGATGATACTGTAAGGACAGTGCAGGGGGAAAAGGATGCTTTGTAATCTAAGTGTGGAGGATCCTTAATATATGATTGATCTGAAACTGCAACTTTTCCATCCTTTCCAAATCACCCCCAACAGACAACAATGGGCCTTATTATAAGAGGATAGGGCATGAATAAATAGGTTTATGTTTTCACTTTTGGAAAAATAATACTTGAAGCCAAATCCTGCCCTAGCCAGGGCGGGGAAGGGGAGCAGACACACTGTCTGGTGTATCTTGTACTAGAGGGATTCTGCCAGCCGGGGAGGATCTACAGGGCACCATGTGTGAACACATTTTGCCGCTACGCCAATCAATAGCCTGATTAGTGCTTATTGCTGAGTATAACCTAGTTGCATGATGGCTCTTGGGATGCAGACAACCCCAAACTGCAGACTAGTCCCACCCCCAAACAGCCTGCTAGCCAGCTCCCTGTAGCTCTGCTAGCAGTTCCTTGCTTTCATCGAGGGAAGAGGCTCTCTAAGCTACCACGGGGCCGGATTTAGGGTCTGATCGGACAAGCTACTGAGCACCCTCAATTCCCATTGGCTTCAATGGCAGTTGAGGGCACAGAGCACCTTACAGGACTGGGCCTTAGTCCTTGTGTTTTATTCCAGTGGATTACAAATCGGAACAGAAATATATGGTTAGTTAACTACTGATCTTTGTTTTTCCAGGGAAGGACGGCACAGTAACAACAAACAGCAATGGAATATTCAGTGTTATGTAAAAGATTATCATAATTTGCCTTCCTCCAAACAAGTGCTACATAGATAAGGAAATGTCCCACACAGTTTTCTTGCATCATGCCTTATTTCACAATAGATTTCTTTTTTTAAAAGCTCATACACTTCTTAAATAGTGGGCTATTCGCTAGGTTAATTTATAACCTTAACCTTTACACAGTGCACAAATCAGAAGGCAAATCTTGTTTCTAATCATGCCAGGAACCACATGCAAATATTAAATAAGGTTTGAGCATTATTTCACAAGTCCCCAGCATCTGTTGCTGTTTGTCATTTATCAAATTAAGCCGGCACATTAAAAGTTACGCTCTCCCCTGCTGCTTCCTTACCAGTAGCATGTGCTTAGTATAAACTACTATATAGCACTGTCAACGTGTTCTCTTGGGCATCACAATTTACCAAGTCAAATGCTTGCTTCAACAGTATTTCAAAAAAGAATAAGCTCTACCGGTAAAATCCTGGCCCCCAGTGTGTATACAGCAATACAGCACCCTTGGGGTAAGTGACTGTCTGTAGTGTGTGTTTGTTTGTGTTTGGGGGTTACTTGCTGTGTGCTGAGCTTGTGTTTGTCAGTCTGTTTGTTTGGTTGGTTGTTTGAAGGACCATGTGCTGTGGCTGGCAGTCGGAAGCTGTGAGCTTCAAAGGAAGGTCTGAAAGCTAGAAGCCTCTGGTAATTGGCTGAGCCTTAATCAGTGGGCGGGGCATTCATACAGGCCAGGGCTTTATAAAGCAGCGCACAAGTGACCAGGGAGCTTTTGCGAACAGGGGCTGCTAACAGGGAGTTTCGCAAGGGAGTTTGGGAAGGGAGTGGGAAGGGGGCGAGGGTCCCTTGTCGGTTCTATCTGTTTTCCCTTTATTCCCCTTAAAACCTATAAACCAACTACATTCAAAACTTCTTGCTTAAACAACCCTTTCAGCGGACAGGGGGCTGCAGACAGGGGAGTTTGAGAGGGAGTTTGACAGAGGGAGGCTTACGATGGTTAGGAAGACCTGCAACACCTGTGCCAGCACTGCTTCTGTCTCCTCCACCTGCGCCTGTAGCCAGACAGAGCACCTGAGCATGGATGCTTCTACCCAGATCCTGGTGTGGTTTTGCAGAGACTGTAACTTGCAATTTCCACTTACTGATATCCAGGCTGGGGGGACCATCCAATGTGAAAGGTGCCTGCTGGTGGAATCTCTCAGGCAGCAGGTGGGAGAGCTACAGGAGGAGGTGGCTAGGTTGAGGAGCATCTGAATCCATGAGCAATTCCTGGACAGTGTCCATGTGGAGACAGCTGAGGTAACTGTCCCAGTACACAGAACTGCTGATACACCACTGGTGGAATAGGAGATGGCTCAGGGTGGAAACTGGCAGCTGGTTACTTCTGGCAGCAGGCAGTGCTCCACCCCTGCTCCGAACCCTCCCGCCGTGGTAATAAGTAACCGTTATGCTCTTCTTGATACAGGAGAGAAGGAATCACCCCCTACAGTAAAGGAGGAGAAGCCTCGTACCCCTAAGGCTGGGAGGTCTGCTGCCACCACTGCGAATAGGAAACGTAGGGTAGTGGTGGTCGGAGACTCTCTGCTGAGGGGGACGGAGGCGCCCATCTGTCGCCCTGACAATTCATCTCGGGAGGTATGTTGCCTGCCGGGGGCCCGTATCCGAAATGTTACGTAGACATTGTCGAGGATTATCCAGCCCTCTGACTACTACTCCATGCTACTCATCCATGTGGGCACAAATGATACTGCGAGGTGTGACACTGAGCGGATCAAGAGTGACTATAGGGCTCTGGGAGTATGGGTGAAGGAGTTTGGAGCGCAGGTGGTATTCTCTTCGATTCTTCCTGTCAAAGGTAGGGGCCAGGGCAGAGACAGATGCATCATGGAGGTCAATGCCTGGCTGCGAAGATGGTGTTGCCAGGAGGGCTTTGGCTTCCTCGACCACGGGATGCTATTCGAGGAAGGACTGCTAGGCAGAGATGGCGTTCACCTTTCGAGGAGGGGAAAGACCCTATTTGGACACAGACTGGCTAACCTAGTGAGGAGGGCTTTAAACCAGGTTCGACGGGGACAGGTGAGCAAAGCCCACAGGTAAGTGGTGAACATGGAGACCTGGGAGATGGGTCGGAAACAAGAGGGAGCGTGGGCTATAATGGCAGAGAGAAAGGAGGGTCAGGGCAAAACTGGGAGGCAAGATCAAACCAGTATCTTAGATGCCTATATACAAATGCGAGAAGTATGGGTAATAAGCAGGAAGAACTGGAAGTGCTAATAAATAAATACAACTATGACATTGTTGGCATCACTGAAACTTGGTGGGATAATACACATGATTGGAATGTTGGTGTGGATGGGTACAGCTTGCTCAGGAAGGATAGACAGGGGAAAAAGGAAGGAGGCGTTGCCTTATATATTAAAAATGTACACACTTGAACTGAGGTGGAGATGGACATAGGAGACGGAAGTGTTGAGAGTCTCTGGGTTAGGCTAAAAGGGGTAAAAAACAAGGGTGATGTCATGCTAGGAGTCTACTACAGGCCACCTAACCAGGTGGAAGAGGTGGATGAGGCTTTTTTTAAACAACTAACAAAATCATCCAAAGCCCAAGATTTGGTGGTGATGGGGGACTTCAACTATCCAAATATATGTTGGGAAAATAACACAGCGGGGCACAGACTATCCAACAAATTCTTGGACTGCACTGCAGACAACTTTTTATTTCAGAAGGTTGAAAAAGCTACTAGGGGGGAAGCTGTTCTAGACTTGATTTTAACAAATAGGGAGGAACTCATTGTGAATTTGAAAGTAGAAGGCAGCTTGGGTGAAAGTGATCATGAAATCATAGAGTTTGCAATTCTAAGGAAAGGTAGAAGGGAGTACAGCAAAATAGAGACAATGGATTTCAGGAAGGCGGATTTTGGTAAGCTCAGAGAGCTGATAGGTAAGGTCCCATGGGAATCAAGACTGAAGGGAAAAACAACTGAGGAGAGTTGGCAGTTTTTCAAAGGGACACTATTAAGGGCCCAAAAGCAAGCTATTCCGCTGGTTAGGAAAGATAGAAAATGTGGCAAAAGACCACCTTGGCTTAACCACGAGATCTTGCGTGATCTAAAAAATAAAAAGGAGTCATATAAAAATGGAAACTAGGACAGATTACAAAGGATGAATATAGGCAAACAACACAGGAATGTAGGGGCAAGATTAGAAAGGCAAAGGCATAAAATGAGCTCAAACTAGCTACAGGAATAAAGGGAAACAAGAAGACTTTTTATCAATACATTAGAAGCAAGAGGAAGACCAAAGACAGGGTAGGCCCACTGCTCAGTGAAGAGGGAGAAACAGTAACAGGAAACTTGGAAATGGCAGAGATGCTTAATGACTTCTTTGTTTCGGTCTTCACCGAGAAGTCTGAAGGAATGCCTAACATAGTGAATGCTAATGGGAAGGGGGTAGGTTTAGCAGATAAAATAAAAAAAGAACAAGTTAAAAATCACTTAGAAAAATTAGATGCCTGCAAGTCACCAGGGCCTGATGAAATGCATCCTAGAATACTCAAGGACCTAATAGAGGAGGTATCTGAGCCTCTAGCTATTATCTTTGGAAAATCATGGGAGACGGGAGAGATTCCAGAAGACTGGAAAAGGGCAAATATAGTGCCCATCTATAAAAAGGGAAATAAAAACAACCCAGGAAACTACAGACCAGTTAGTTTAACTTCTGTGCCAGGGAAGATAATGGAGCAAGTAATTAAGGAAATCATCTGCAAACACTTGGAAGGTGGTAAGGTGATAGGGAATAGCCAGCATGGATTTGTAAAGAACAAATCGTGTCAAACCAATCTGATAGCTTTCTTTGATAGGATAACGAGTCTTATGGATAAGGGAGAAGCTGTGGATGTGGTATACCTAGACTTTAGTAAAGCATTTGATACGGTCTTGCATGATATTCTTATCGATAAACTAGGCAAATACAACTTAGATGGGGCTACTATAAGGTGGGTGCATAACTGGCTGAATAACCGTACTCAGAGAGTTGTTATTAATGGTTCCCAATCCTGCTGGAAAGGCATAACAAGTGGGGTTCCACAGGGGTCTGTTTTGGGACAGGCTCTGTTCAATATCTTCATTAACGACTTAGATATTGGCATAGAAAGTACGCTTATTAAGTTTGCAGATGATACCAAACTGGGAGGGATTGCAAGTGCTTTGGAGGACAGGGTCATAATTCAAAATGATCTGGACAAATTGGAGAAATGGTCAAAGTGCTCCACTTAGGAAGGAAAAATCAGTTTCACACATACAGACTGGGAAGAGACTGTCTAGGAAGGAGTACGGCAGAAAGGGATCTAGGGGTTATAGTGGACCACAAGCTAAATATGAGTCAACAGTGTGATGCTGTTGCAAAAAAAGCAAACGTGATTCTGGGATGTATTAACAGGTGTGTTGTGAGCAAGACACAAGAAGTCATTCTTCCGCTCTACTCTGCGCTGGTTAGGCCTCAACTGGAGTATTATGTCCAGTTCTGGGCACTGCATTTCAAGAAAGATGTGGAGAAATTGGAGAGGGTCCAGAGAAGAGCAACAAGAATGATTAAAGATCTTGAGAACATGACCTATGAAGGAAGGCTGAAAGAATTGGGTTTGTTTAGTTTGGAAAAGAGAAGACTGAGAGGGGACATGATAGCAGTTTTCAGGTATCTAAAAGGGTGTCATAAGGAGGAGGGAAAAAACTTGTTCACCTTAGTCTCTAAGGATAGAACAAGAAGCAATGGGCTTAAACTGCAGCAAGGGAGGTTTAGGTTGGACATTAGGAAAAAGTTCCTAACTGTCAGGGTGGTTAAACACTGGAATAAATTGCCTAAGGAGGTTGTGGAATCTCCATCTCTGGAGATATTTAAGAGTAGGTTAGATAAATGTCTGTCAGGGATGGTCTAGACAGTATTTGGTCCTGCCATGAGGGCAGGGGACTGGACTCGATGACCTCTCGAGGTCCCTTCCAGTCCTAGAATCTATGAATCTATGAAGTCAATGGCAAAACTCTCATTGGCTTCAACAGGGCCAGGATATCACCCCTAAAGAGCAGGAGTGGCAAAGACATGAAATTCACAAACATGCTATAGACACTTCTCCCCTGAGTAAGGGAAACTGACATGGGCAAGAGCTTGAAGGATCAGTGTCCATACTGTTTTTAAATAAGCTAGGCTTACAACTATTTTTTTGCCTGTCAAAACACAGCCGTGCACATAAAACTGTTGGCAGCAAATTTAGGGATCAAAGTAAACTGGACAGGAAGACTGAATATACTAAAGTGATCTGGTGAATTGTCAATTTCAGCAAAAATTCTTTATCCTTGATATAACTAAACTGTTTAGCCAAAGCTGCTGTATTCCAAGCCTTTCAAGTCAACTTGTAAGAGGCTGGAAATGCAGTGAGTGTACTGACTTTTTTTTCACCACACTGACTACAGTAGTTCTCACAAAGTGCACATGTGTGTGTGTGTGCACATACACACGCACAGAATGCTTCGCTCTCCAGAGCAACTAATGGGAATAGAATAACCCCTCTCTCACTAAGCTCCAGATCAGCTGCAACCCATGTCTGCATTCCGTTAGCACCCAATTTGATGTGCAAAGCCTCCAAGATCAGCTTCCATGATGATTTCCAGCCCCTGTGCTCCTCTCATTATTTCAACCCGCATCCCAACCTGAAAAGTGGCAAAACCCTCACTCCTCCACCAAAGCATTTATCTCAAATCTAAGTCTCCATTCTCTTTTCCACTGTACTTTTTTCAACATTTATGACAAATGAAAACCTGATAAACAAAATGAGAAGAGTACTGGCCCTCCAGGTTAAAGTTCCCAACTACCCATCCTGAGGTAATTACAATACCAAGCAGTACTACTTCTATCTCTCCTGGTATCACCTTTTATGGGCCTCTTTTAATATTGTTAATATTTTTGATAGGGGCCACGTGATATAAAACTTCAATAAGTCAGAGTTTTCTGAAGCAATTGCTTCCACCGTTCCATTGCAGTCTGCCTTTTTAGAAACACTGTGATATCTGCTGAAGAAGCAGAGATGTGTCTGGGCTCCACAATAAACACTCAGCTTGGCAGGATAAAGCATATTCCAGATACATATTTTTCCACTCTTGTTTTAACAGTCACATACGCTCTTCCCGCTGCTCAGAGAAAACAGGTCTATAATAGAGTCAAAGAAGTTTCCTGAAACCCTGACAGCAGCACCCAGATGTAAGACCTGATTTGTCTCTTTTTGCAATAGATGCACATTCCACACGTACATCTTTGGGGTAGTGTCTGTCCAGGAAAACAGCCCACATTATGGCTAAAAGAAGAGGGTGCATATAATTATCCATCCATAACACCTCCATTTTGCATTATGGATAAATATTGCAGTAGCTTTTGTCACCAGGAACCCATTCTGCTCTGACATAGAGGAGACTCTAATTGTACATGTATAACAGGCCCAATGCAGAAAGAAAATAAATCATAAAAAACCCACAACCCTTTATTCTCCATAAGATATTGTAAATTAAGTCAATAATACCAAAACTAATTAGGTATTAGTCTCCCCAGCCTCCACCTCCACCCCAAGGTTTCACAAACATAATTCATCTTAGCTTACTTTTCAGATGTTCACAGTATGATTTCTCAGTTGTCTACATCCATTGTGCCTAGCCTTGCAACCCCTGACTCCCAACAGAAGTCCTCAGCTGCATGAACAGTGGTATTTGTCCCAATCCTGGGAAGCAGAAGCATTTTATGAGGCGTGTTCAGAGAGCCTGTGTGCCCTCTCCTCCCCCAAAGCATTTGATCTCAATGGGCAAACACTTCCCTTTAAGTGAAACATAACAGTTTGCAGGATTGGGCTCCACGGGACAACTCACTTGATCAAAGTTTTGCAGGATCAAGCCCTTTAATGCTGTTCGGTTTAAAACGGCATCTTGTACACTGATAGTTATTTCAGCCTCCTCCATTGTGGAACAAAACCTTTAGAGTATACATTGTAGGCAGCAGGAAGACGTTTGACACCATTTAATAAATCAGTATTTTGTGATTATATGAAACTGAAAGCAGACAGGCATGTCTCCTCGCTAGCAGAAGTTTGAGAGTGAAATGATAAATCTTTAGTGGATCTAGGAATTTTCTCATTCAGGCACTGAGGGGTCTCTGTCTTCCCAGTAACTGATATCATTAACCTCCTCTCCTTTCCTCCAAGTAAATACAGGCATTTTATTGCAAAAACAACAGGAGTAGCAGTTCTCAAAGCAATGTGCCATCACCATCCACCATCGTAACCCCACACACCAAGTTCCTCCCTCTGTAACAGTTCTGTGGCAGCAGTGAGAAATATTTATGAATGCCTTTCAGATGCACCAGCAATTTGCTTTGCAAAAATTTATAACTTAGATATGCCACCATAATTTAAGATGTAAAAGGTAAATTAAATTTTATAATCCATGAGCTTCCCTCCTCTCCAATGTAATGAGTTTTTGATAGATGTTTTACTATCTGACCATATGGATGGATTAGACATCCCAAAAAGTTAACCACACATATCATCCATCTGGGATCAAGGCACCCCGGTAGCATTGATAGGGCCTCATCCTTCACATTCTTACACACCTGAGTCACTTTACTCACACGAGTGGCCCCTCTGGCTTCAGTAGGACAGTTGGTAAGAATAAAATGACTCATCTATAGGCTCAGGCTGAGGATCAGACTAATTAATTGTGGGAGAATCTTTATATTCTGATATTCTTTTCATATTTGGCCAGATCCAAAGTTTGATGATATCAATAGGAGATCTTCTGTCGACCTCAGTGGAATTTAGATCAGGCCCATTAATGGTGGGAGAATCTTTATTAAAAATCACTGGCATTAAAGTTTGTACTTTCCAGATATGTTGGTCCTGAGGTATAATCAATGTAATGAACAATGCAAGACAAACTGGTATGCTACAACCCATAAAAATAAAGGTAGGAAAGAAGAGAAATTAATGAAGTGTAATAAGGTTTGCAATTTTGGGGTAGTTTAAAATGGTTTATGGCTATTTAAAATGTGTTACGGTTTTTGGGGGAGCATAAACTCTGAAAAATCCAGTGTAAAAGAATAATTAGGCAGGACAAAAAAGAATTTGAAAAGCTACTAGCCAAAGATTCATAAACTAACCGCAATTTTTTTGTAAGTACAACAGAAGCAGGAAGCCTGCCAAACAGTCATTGGGCCACTGGACTATCAAGGTGCTAAAGGAGCACTCAAGGAAGATAAGGCAATTGCAGAGAAGCTAAATGAATTCTTTGCATTGGTCTTCAATGCAGAGGATGTGAGAAAGATTCCCACACCTGAGCTATTCTTTTTAGGTGACAAATCTGAGGAAGTGTTCCAGATTGAGGTGTCAGTACAGGAGGTTTTGGAACAAATTGATAAATTAAACAGTAATAAGTCACCAGGAACAGATGATATTCCCCCAAGAGTTCTGAAGGAAGTCAAATATGAAGTTGCAGAACTACTAACAGTGATATGTAATCTATCATTTAAATAAGCTTCTGTACCAGATGATAGGAGGAAAGCTAATGTGACACAAATTTTTTAAAAAGGCTCCAAAGGCAATCCTGGCAATTACTGTCTGGTAAGATTAACTTCAGTACCAGGCAAATTGGTTGAAACTATAGTAAAGAATAGAATTATCAGACACATAGATGAACACAACTTGTTGGGGAAGACTCAACCTAGCTTTTGTAAAGGGAAATCATGCCTCACCAATCTATTAGATTTCTTTGAGGGGGGTCAACAAATATGTGGACAAGGGTGATCCAGTGGATATAGTGTACTTAGATTTTCAGAAAGCCTTTGACAAGAGTCCTCACCAAAGTCTCTTAAGCAAAGTATGCAGTCATGGGATAAGAGGGAAGATCCTTTCATGGATCAGTAACTGGTTAAAAAATAGAAAACAAAGGGAAGGAATAAATGGTCAATTTTCAGAATGGGGAAAGGTAAATAGTGGTGTCATCCCGGGATCTGCACTGGGACCAGTGCTGTTCAACATATTCCTAAATGATCTGGAAAAAGGGGTAAACAGTAAGGTGGCAAAATTTGCAGACGATACAAAATTACTCAAGATAGTTAAATCCAAAGCAGACTGTGAAGAGTTACAAAGGGATCTCACAAAACTGGGTGACGGGGCAACAAAATAGCAGATGAAATTCTAAACTATGATCAATGCAAAGTAATGCATGATGGAAAACGTAATCCTAACTACACATACAAAATGATGAGGTCTAAATTAGTTGTTACCACTCAAGAAAGAGATCTTGGAGTCATTGTGAATAATATCCACTCAACGTGCGGCAGCAGTCAAAAAAGCCAACAGAATTTTAGGAGCCATTAGGAAAGGGATAGATAATAAGACAGAAAATATCATAATGCCACTATATAAATCCATGGTACGCCCACGCCTGGAATACTGCATGCAGTTCTGGTCACCCCATCTCAAAAAAGATATACTAGAATTGGAAAAGGTACAGAGAAAGGCAACAAAAATGATTAAGGGTATGGAACAGCTTCTATAACAGGAGACATAAAAAAGACAGACTTTTCAGCTTGGAAAAGAGATGACTAAGAGGGGATATGATAGAGGTCTATACAACTGTGACTGCTGTGGAGAAAGCGAATAAGAAAGTATTATTAACTCCTTCACATAACACAAGAACCAGGGGTCACCCAATTAAATTAATAGGCAGTCGGTTTAAAACAAACAAAAGGAAGTACTTCTTCACACAACACACAGTCAACCTGTGGAACTCGGGATGTTGTAAAGGCCAAAATTATAATAGGGTTAAAAAAAAACAAAAACTAAAGTTCATGGAGAATGGGTCCATCAATGGCTCTTAGCCAGGATGGGCAGAGATGCAACACCATGCTCTCAGTGTCCCTAGCCTCTGTTTGCCAGAAGCTGAGAGTGGATAACTGGGGAAGGATCACTCAATGATTGCCTGTTCTGTTCATCCCCTCAGAAGCACCTGGCATTGGCCGGTGTCAGAAGGCAGGATACTGGGCTAGATGGATCATTGGTCTGACCCAGTCTGGCCATTCTGATATTCTTGTAATCCTGGCTCCTGACTCAGTCTTTACTAGCGTGAATTTCACTTTACCTTCTTAAAACCTAGTTCTTCGGGTTTTATGTTGGGGAAGTGTAGCAGTTGAAATCTACCACACACACACCCCAAACCAACACCAGGGGGTAAAGTTGCACCTCTAGAAAAACTGCTATGCAGCCTATCCATGCCAGCCCATCCATGCTCCTGCACCGAATGTTAGGGCCAATGGCTTTGCATAAACGTGGGCTCCAACCACACAGTGTCTGCCCCCATCACCACTTTGCTTGCCAGCCTACACAGGGTGGGCATGGAGGTCCCTTAGTAAAGCAGGCCCCCTTCACTGCCTCTCTACCAGTTCATCAACCCCTAATAGCTCCAATGCATGGCTTTAGCAATGCAGAGGGCTTTAAGCTTGTGAATTTCATGTTCACTACTTATTCATTGAAATCAATGGGAGTTTACCAAAGTAAAAGCTGGGAAAAGATCTCAGGATTTGACCAATCAGAACAAATACTGTGCCCAGCAGCTGGCCCAAGCAGCCTGGCCATATTAGGCAGATGTTCAGGGAGGTGGTGAAGAAGTGACTCCTTCTCACTAGGATGTGAAGCAGCTGCAGAACCATCCCATGAAGGCTAATCTGCTGGAGGGGGTTTGGCAGCCGCCTACTTGTGCTCCATGAAGATGGGATTATTGACTGTGCAGAGAGCATCTGAAGGCTCAAACAGATCTAAATTGCTGAGATGTTACTGTTATAATAGGATAGGCTGTAAGCTACAATATATAGTTTTATTCGGGATGATAGGTGAAAAAGGAGATGTGCAGCTGGAATTTTCAAATAATAAAAACCGAGTCAGGCATAAATTATAGCCCTGGGTGACTAAATATTATTAGATGGATTGGTAGGAATTGGTGGCATGCTGTAATTTTAATGAGTCATTAAAATATTTGTCTATCTTCCCACTTCTTGCAGTTTGATGAAAGAGTATTAGATGGGAAGTATCCTGTACTTGGAGTTAGAGATGGAAATATACTGAACTTGGCCAAACTGTGGAAACTACTAATCTACTACAGGATGAGCCCTGTGTAAAGGGGTCAAGTTCCCGTCACTTTGAGCCAGATCCTGAAAATCCTTCTTTATACCTTCATTCATGTGAGATGGGGCTTGCACCATTTCCTTTAACAGGAAAATAAATCACAGTATCTTATTGCTTGCCTTTGACAAAGAATTTAGGTTCTGTGTGTACATATGCCCAATCCATCGTCTACTGGGTAAAACTCCCAGGCTCATTATAAATAATGTTCTGTAAATCGTATGAATTCAGTCTGCTCTTTTCATACAATTGATGTTATCAGTGCAAGGAGGTGTGGTAAATAATACTACAAGGCTTTAGGCAAAATGCTAGCATAGTATCAGCTGCATTGCACACCACTGTGTTCAGTCATCTGAAAATGGGTATAAAACCTAGTACTGCCTTTTGCTTTGTATGTTTTTTTTAATTACCTTTTTTATGTTCTGTCTATTTCACTTCCCTTCACCTCACTGACGCTGACTGGACTGATCCATGAAAGGAGCTTCTGAATCGGAGAGTCATCGCTTGTGAATTTAGGAGCCCCCCTGTGGAACACACTTCCACTTACTGATTACTAACCAGTACTGTCAGAGAGCAGACCACAGACCACGAAAGCAAGCGTATGGTGCATGTACAGTTTTTGTACCAATTTAACTATTTCAGTTAAGGGCGTGATTTTCGGCTGAAATAGTTACATTGGTGCAACCCCTAGGATGGATGCAGTTACACCAGTATAAAGTTGCTGTATACCAGTATAGCTTAGGCTAGGTCTACACTACCCGCCTGAATCGGCGGGTAGAAATCGATCTCTTGGGGATCGACTTATCGCGTCTCGTCAAGACGCGACAATCGATCCCCGAATCGACGCGCTTACTCCACCAGCGGAGGTGGGAGTAAGCGCCGTCGACTGGGAGCCGCGGCAGTCGATTTTGCCGCCGTCCTCACAACAGGGTAAGTCGGATCTGATACATCGAATTCAGCTACGCTATTCGCGTAGCTGAATTTGCATATCTTAAATCGACCCCCCCCCCCCTGTAGTGTAGATGTAGCCTTATTCCCCTTTCCTTATGGGAATAAGCTATACCAGCATAAGCATCTTTATACCAGTATAACTGTGTCTGCACTAGGGGGGGTTGTATTGCTTTAACTTTACCAATATAGTTAGAGGTACATGTTTTGTGTGTAGCTGAGCCCTTACAGTCAGGGTTACAATGCTGAACACTCCTATCTGGCGTGTACAATTCTCCCTGAATCCCTTTTTGTGCTTGATTGCACCTTTTTTCATGGAAAGTAATAATGGAAAAAGATCAAACACACACACTGGAGAAACTAGCCTAGTGTCATCTTGAAAATATATATTTAAACAATTGGGGTCTCTTCCATCCTGTTAAGGGACGCATGAAGCAAAGGAGTTGCTCCTACTTCCCAGTTTTGAAGGCTTTTCTGACCCATTTTGCTTCCCTCTGCATCATGTATCAGAAAAGGGTATGTGGCCTGCACATACGAGAGATGGAAAAGATCTAGACCTTGTCTACGCCACAGGTTACTTGGGTATAATTTACGTTGCTCAGGGGGTGTGAGTAATCCACACTCCTGGGCAACGTAAATTGCACCGACATAAGTAATGGACAGCCGGTGCGGACAGCGCTATGTCGGTGGGAGAGCTTCTCCCGCCAACATAGCTACCGCCTCTTGTGGAGGCAGGAGCTATTAAGCCGATGGGAGAGCTCTCTCTCATTGGCTCAGATTGTCTCTACCACAAGTGCTACAGCGGCGCTGCTGTAAGTGCTGTAGTGTAGATGTAGGTAGCCGTTGTAGTCTCTTTCCCTCTGCTACTGCTGTTAAACCACTGCACTATCAACTGCTAACCATGCTCAGCAGACCCTCGCTCTTTCACACTTTGCTAATCCACTCACCCCATGATTCACACATTCAGAAGGTAAGCCTCTCCCCAGTTCTCAGAAACATGAGACCTCATTACAGCAGTATGATTAAATCTTTGCTAAGCTATTACAAACTACTGAATATTTATTAGTATGCTATGGAGTAATATCAGAAAACTACTGCACATGTGCCAAATAACAGCTCCATTCAAATCACAGCACAGTCAGTGGTTTCAATGGAAGTTGGTTTGGGCCTGAAATGAACAAAGAATATTTATGATGCAGTATCCATAGAGGTTTTATTTAATCACCTTTGCCCCCTTACTTGATCATTCATAAAATTAATGTACAGTTTAAATCACCCTGTCATTCGTTCAAATTAAGGAAATTCAGAAGCTTTAGTTCCTCTTCTAGGGCAACAAACACACTAGAAACATTGACAGTCTGATAAGTGCAGCGGATCCACAGCGATCTATCAGCAACTGTTTCAGACAACTTCAACGTTATTTTTAAAATAATTTAATCATTTAAATCAATTCAGCTCTTTTTAATTTAAAAACTATAATTTTCAATTGTCTTTAGTCCAGTTCTGCAACCATTACTCTCATTACATCTTTACTACTTCTCTGTTATAATGATTACTTATGTGAGTAAGGGCTATAGAATCAGGCCCCATGTCTGCATAAAATAATTCCCTTTTTGAGCTATGTCCATCAACTGAATTCTTCTCTTGGCACGTTAGGATTGACTGTAGATTACAGTTCTCAATATGCAGAAAAGGCAGCTGCTAAGTAACAGTAGCCTCTACTAACAACATTTTAAAACCTGTTCAGCTATTTTATACAGTATGTACACAGGCAGCTTTGCTAATTATGGGCCTGACCCTGAGAAGCACAGAGTGCCTTCAAATCCCACTGATTTCAAAGGGATTTGAAGACACTCAGCACCTGGCAGGATTAAGCCCTAAAAATTCCCCTATCATTGAATGAGCTCGAAAGACGGCATTATAGTAATAATGGAAGCACTGTGCTTCCCATACACTTGTCTTGACAGAACAATGGTTCAGAAGGGGCCTTTATATTGTTAATACAATTGTACTGACATTCTATAAGCTTGGTAACATTAATGCACAATATTCTTACACAAAATTCTCAGCAACACTATCGCATATTACAAGCTAGAGAGGACAACTAGAAAACAAACTGTGATATCTGACTGGCACATGTTCTAGACATTAGCTCTCCAGCTATGCCTGGTACTGTACAATGTGCAATGTGATGTGTGCCAGCAATATCACACATGCATAAAATTATGTGTGTTTCTAAGCTCCCATCACCAAGTGGGTACCATTTATATAAAGTTAGGAATAACATCCACACCCTCAAGAGAGAGAGGAACAAAAGCTGTTTCACATAGGCACCAAAATAGCCACAACTATGAAGGTGCTTTAAAAATGACAATCAATCATACACTAAGAGTAGCTTAAAACAGCAAAAACAACTGAGTCACAGGGCATTTCCTAGGGATATAGAAGAGATCAGGGTTAAGGCCCAGACATGACTACACCCAGTCAGTCATTAATCACCAGGAAATGCCTTTGTCTTGATCATTTACTATTTAAAATCATAGTACATTTGAGATAGAAAGACTTTTTACATCATCTTGTCCACCCCCATCACGGTCTCAGAGACAATCTTGCTCTGCAATGGTGAGAAAGTCGACATTAAACCTGTACTGAGTCCAATCATGGTCTCATTGTAGCCAACTAGTTTTACTATTAACTTCAATGGGAGCAGGATGAGAACTGTTGTGTGAGAGAGACCTGCAAACCTGGCACATTGCCAAAAGGAGCAGAATATTCTCTGTCAATCAGAATGGATACAGAGAGTGTACAGAGACCCCTGAAATACTTAGGTGAAAATATAAATTAAGAAGTCTCTGCTCAGTAGGTGATCTTCCATACCAAGTATTTCTCACTCCTTACAATAGGGTAAGTTTATAACCAGTGGAAATGCTTTCTGAACCTGGGCCTATAGTCTTCTGACTTCAGAAATGTTACTGTGATTTACACCACAGTAAACAAGATCAGGGTACAGTAGACAGGTGTCTGATAAATGCATATCTGCACAATATTGCTGCTCAGGTCTTCACCTATAGCCAAAAAGCATATAGAGCAGTGCAGATAGAAGGATGCAAAGGTGACCTTTGTACGTTCTGATTCTAGGCCAGCTGTTTGCTGGGCCAACCCTAAGGCTGTACTATGTTATACCAGCTGCCAATTGGGACCAGAATGGCAGCTGGAGATCACTAGCCCAGATCCTGTAGGCGGTATGATGCTAAGTGGCTCCATCACAGCTCAGGATCTGGGCCTATATGCTTTTTATCTCTACCTCGTTTTAACGTTTTAGTTGCTTTTTTTATATACCCAGTCCCTCTATCGTACTGGTGGCAGAAAAATTACCTATTTCAATAGGCGAACTGTAAAGGTAGGTCCAGGTGTCAATTTTTAAGGAATGATCTTAAAGATATTTGGCCTTGACTATTCTGTAGCTTCTGTGGGAAAACAACAGAATTAATACTTATCCTGATGCCAGATTTTAAGGGCCGTTTGTGCCAAGCGCTGTGGACGATTGCCAACAATGCACTGTTTTCCTCCTTCAGACAAGGCAGCGTACAAGGCAATAAAAGTCACAAAGAAAAAAAATATTGCATTTTAAAGATTCTTTCTTTCTACAAAGCTTGCCATTATCTTTTCTCTCTCTGAAGCCAGGAAATGTCCACTGAGTCAACATAAAAGTGACTCTATAATGGGTTATTCATCAACTGTTCATATTTGTGACTGACCTTAATAGTTATCATGTCTCGGGAGCCGACAGCATAGAATACCACCACCTACGGAATGGGCAATATTGAATGCAAAAGAGAGAAAACAAAAAAAAAAAGTGCTAAATTCCCCTCCCCTCACTCCCAAACTCCTTTCTGGTGAAAATCATTTTTAGCTGTTAATGTTGTTTTATGGCCCAGTTACTCCTACCACCATCTGCTACTTTGTGAAAACATTCTGTAGATATTGAAGTAACCAGACCAAGCAAAAGTCTGAGACAGACATCATAATTAAAGTCTCATAACTAATGCTGTGACCAGAACTGGGCTAGCAGCTGCAACCAGCTACGGCAGGAGCTTCTAAGCAACAAACAAAACTTTGAGTAATTTGCAGTGGGAATGGAATACAATTCCCCTCATGGGGTTTGGTGATATGCTTCCCTAGGGGATTTTTTTTTTTTTTTACAATACCTTCAGTTTGCTGAACCTGGTGCATTCAAAAATAAAATGTTGCAATTCTGGAATGCAGTAAAATACATCCCCCCAAAGTTGCCTTTTCTTACAGAGAAAGCTGTGTACATTCTGCAAATCCCATGGAAATCTACACTATAAAGCCACTTGCCCTGCTCTACGGGGCAGGCAAAATCTTGCAAAATCCATAGCCATCTGAACAGTATCTTTATGAACCAGGGCTAAAAGCTATCCCTGCAAGGCACGGTTTTTAGGATCCAGAGAGATAGATGAATTCCTCCAGAGTCTGGGAAATCCCACATCCCCCCTTCCCATCAGTTTGAATACTGTTTATATAGGTATATGTCAAATACTGTTTACACGTTTACAGGAGACAATACTCAGGTGCGGTAAACACAGAGCTAGTACTGCTGAGACTGTGGGCACCTGTAGTTTAGATTTAAAGCACTCAGAGCCACAATGTTCTTGACCATATCGAGTAAATAGTTTGTAATGGTCTGTGAGCAAATGCTTCAATCCCCAAAAGCCTTAACACATATCCTGACAACCTCCTGAAAACCTTCACAGACAGACAGCCTGATTCTGCCAGTCTTACTCATGCTGAGCAATACTTTACTGAGGGGATTTCAATGAGACTTCTTGACTTGAGTAAGGTACAACTTGAGAGGAGTAAAGGTAGCAGAATCAGGCCCAAAGCGTACCCAAAAAGAACAAACAATATGTTCTAACTAAACATACGGTCTTGGGAAACGTTGTACATGGAGGAAAGAATCTTAAAAAGACCCAGCATTTGAAAATGGAATTGTATATACTGCATGTTACTAGGCAACGATTAACATTGGATTTACATCTCAGTACCAACTTTCCTCCTAGTTTTCAGTGTGTCCCATACTGGCAATTGGCAGGGCCATTACCATCAAGGGTATGTCAGTATTTCCAGTATAAATCTCAATTTTAAGGGATTTAAGAATCAGATGGTTTAAATTACAGCTGAATGAGACTGAACACTCTATACAAGCTGTCATCCCAGATGTGAATTAAGACAATTCAATGCAAATTTGTTGTGCTGTGCATAAAGTGTGCAAAAAGGTTGGGTTTTTTTAAATACTTTTAGGTATTTGGGGGCTAGATCTTCCAGAGCTGCTTTGTGCTGCACTGCGGATGGAATCTGATCATAAAGCAGGCATAACCCACAGGATATCCTTCAGTGACACAGAAGCAGCATAAAGGCCCCTATACACACACCCTGATGCTATCACTGGGGGTCATCAGAGCAAGTGGGAGCAATCAGGACACCCCACCTCTGCACCAGTTCCTTGATGCATTTTGTCCTTTGGGACCATTGACAGGAGGCTTAAATTACAGCACCCATGAGGCTGCTTTAATTTATACCTGGGGATCAGATATTCCCAAACTGGCCCCATGTTCAAGGGAATGCCAAGGTGAAGGGCATTAAGCACACCCTTTGAACTCTGTACTCCTCAGATGTAGCCAAGGATCTGGATCTTAAAATTTTGGGGAAATAATAGTTTATAAAAAGTTACAAATTGCGGCCAGTAATTTTGAAGTATAAAATACCTCAGTGGATGTTGCTGTGAGACTGCATCTCTGAAAAATAGCCCACTTATGTTTTGGTGCATAACTTCAGGCATCCGACACTGAAAATGTTGGTCTTGTTTAAAAAAACAAAACCAACCCCTCAAATCCTGTTGCTTCACAGTAGCTATTTATGAAAACCTTAATTTGCGATTACATTAATGTGATAAATGTGTGTGAAGCTTTTTGAAAACGTAAAGCTTCAGATGGAGGAGGAAGGATGGACCAGTTAGGGCACTAGCTCGGGGGTCAGAAGATGGGATTCCATTTTCTGCTCTGCCATGGACTTTCTGTGTGACCTTGAGCAAGTCACTTAGTCTCCCTAGGCCTCAGTCCCTCGTGTATAAGAGGGATAACAACACTGCCCTATTGTTGTGAGGATAAATACACTGAAGATTGTGATGTGTTCAGTAATAGGGGCCATATAAGACAACTAAGTAGCTAAGATAGGATGTGTTTGTTTAAATGTTATGTATAATACTTTTACTATGTGATTTTAGGTTATAATGTCTCATTTTTTGAAAGTTATTGCGCTCAGAAACTTGATACAAATGCCCTGCATTGCCCAGACTGGCTGGGAATATTTTCTGTAATAATGTCAGATGTGAACATGTTTTTTTACATTATTCTCCTCTTTACATTATCTCTTTTAAAAAAATCTTTATTTTCACAGTTAGTTTACAGGCAACTCACTGATGTATGTGTTATCAGCAATGGGTGGCTCAGCAGGAATTAATTTTGATTGTGAGCTAAAGAGTTTTGCATTTATTTATGTGACAAACCATGGTGTTCTCTGCAGTGTTAACAGTACATTCACTGCATGTTATTTTTACCATTACAGATTAGTGTCAAGGCCCAGGGTGCAGAGCAACTCATGGAACTTAAATTCAGAGGTCCTGGTTTCTACCATACACCAACAATGAAATCTACAACAAACTGACAGGGTAAAACAGATGGGAAATGCCCACAATCATGAGTTTTAGCAAATGAATAGTTAAAATGATCCAACTCAGGTTTTGATTTGTTGCCGAGTTTAAAATACACAACCGTATCGCAGCAGTCGTAAATATGTGGGGTGGAGGAAGGAGATGGGAAGACAGGAAGCAAGGAGGAAAAGCCAGAAGCTGTGGCAGCTGAGAGGGGTGATTCAGGTCCTTTGACACTGGGACCCGGGTGGGGAGAGGACAGAAGCAACCAGCTGCTTTAGATTGACCCACTGGTCAATTACCACAAAGATGGTGTTTCTGATGAGAAGGAGTGGCTCCTTTCTTTCTCTTGCTCCATGGTGGTGGTAGGTGGGGAGGGATGATCTTGAGAATTAAGGGTAGCAAAGCTTGTTTGCATAGGCTTTTCCCACACTGTCATGGTTCAGAGAGCTAGGTCGGTTATTTTATAACCTATTTTGTGCCTCCATTCTTCAGAAGAGGTCAGCCTCCCACACAGCCAGAATGCACTCCAGGTTACAACTATAGGGCCTGATCCAATGCTCACTAAATTCAATGGAAAGATTCCCACTGACATCACCAACAGCTGGATCGGGCCCATATATTGCTGGATAGGATTGCTGAATTCAACAAAGCACTGCAGCATGTACTTAATCACATCCCTATTTAGGACAGCAACTACTAAGCACATGCCTAAACTTTAAGTGTTTGACCTCAAAGGGACTTAACCACATGCTTAAAGTTAGGCACATGCTTAAGTACTGTCCTGAATTATTATTAGTATTACCATAGTGCTTAGGAGAGCTAGTCACAGACCAGGACCCTACTGTACAAACACAGAAGGGATGGAATGCTGAACTGGAGCTCATGTGAGCTGTAATATTTAAGCTCAAGTGGTGACACCAGATGGAAACAGAATCAACCCGTGTTGCAAGGACTCTGGGTAAAATAATTCTTTTGTTGTTAAACGAGCTACAGCCCAGGAAATTCAGGCACTTATTGTTATTTTGGTTTCTTTCATTTACTGTTTTAGGTATAGTAGAAGTTGCTGTACTGCGCAGCCCTTGACAAACATATTCACTATCAACCAAATCCTGGTGACACTAAGCAGTTCTGATTGTAGCCTTTGAAACTCCTTTTCTAGACAACATTCATCTTCCTAATTAATAATTAATCACGTTGTATTTTAAAGAGATTATCATATGTGATAGTGGAGTGTGCCTAAGGCAGTGACTTCATTAACCCTACGGAAGAGGTTTACTTTGTAGTTCTCCTGCTTGTTGTAGGGGTATGTGCCAAAGGGGTCTCTTTTAGATTATAGTGTCAAAGTGTAACAATTTAAAGCAGGAAACAATTGGACCATTATTCTTTCTTTCTTTCTTTCTTTCTTTCTTTTTTTTTTTTTTGTTAAACAGCTTTTACTCCATAAATCTTCAAAAGCCTGTTTTGCAATAATACACAAGCCTACATTTACCACAAAAAGCCCTAATCCTGCAAGGTGCTGAGTCCCCCTTAACTCCTACTATACAGGGCCCCTCCATGTTAGTGTTTTTAACCAGAGTGCAAACCTTGTTCAATCTAACCATGGTTTGAACATGGTTTGCAACCATATGGAGTCTATGGAGTTCTAATCTCAAACACTTTTCAGCGGTCATGATTGTTCACAACATGTCCTTGCCCAGGCAGGAGCATCAAACCGAGGCCCTGATTGAAATGTCCAAGTCCATAGGAATGGTCCCCATGATAGTTATAGTTGTGCTTGAAGATAATCGTCCAAGCACAGTTCTACATATCAGTTCTGTCAAGTGTCCTGCTGTATGCATTCATTTTCAAAAGCCTTTACACGGTAGACAAATCATTTCTGTTCATTCCTTATTTAGGACCCACCTTGCAATGATGTCAAGTATCAGAGGGGTAACCGTGTTAGTCTGGATCTGTAAAAAGCAACAAAGAGTCCTGTGGCACCTTATAGACTAACAGAAGTATTGGAGCATAAGCTTTTGTGGGTGAATACCCACTTCGTCAGACGCATGTGGGTATTCACCCACGAAAGCTTATGCTCCAATACTTCTGTTAGTCTATAAGGTGCCACAGGACTCTATGTCACTTCCTGTAATTATGCAATTTCTCATTTGCCTAGTTTTCATAGTAATAATAATATTTGGAGCTTAAAGAGCATCTTTCACCCACCTTTGTAAAGTGCTGTAAGATTTATTATTCTCTGATCTATAAAATAGGGATAGAGACACAAGGATGTTAAAATTTTGTCCATACTGTGAATTACTGGCAGAGCTGAGAATCGAACCAGGAGACCTGACATCATCTCCTTTTCTTACCACTAAGATGATAATAATAATAATAAATAATAATAATGATAATACCTCACTCTTATATAGAGCTTTTCATCAGTAGATCTCAGAGGGCTTTACAAAGGAGGTCAGTATCATCCCATCTCTCTTTTACTTATCAAAAGCTACTATTCTTAAATGGATGACTTTTATACTGGATTTTAAAACTACTGTCCAATATGCAACTGCTCATTATTACATCTAATATCATATTCTCCAGTTTTCCTTGAACTTTATCGCATGTCAAGCTGCATAATGCACACAGTTTTATTTCCTGTGCCTAAGAGTACTTAGCAGGGTTGGGAGATAGAAGAGAACCCATGCAAAGAGCTCCAGTAAGTTGTCCTACATGACTATAATTTGGCATCACCCTAAACCTTTCACTAACTTCTCCTGATGCATCTTTTTCTGTGGGTATGTATATGTTCCTTAAGCCTTTCCAAGCTTTAAGGACTGCCACAGGCATATGGCAGCGGCTCAGTTACCAACCAGACACGATAAGCTCTCAGTATGCAACTGAACTCAGAGGACATTCTGAGCATACTCAGGGCAGTTCCATGACATAACTCTATGCCATATGTGGTGCTTAGTACTGATAAGTGGATCCAAAGGGTCTGATATAGGGAATGGTGGGAGCTGAAAGACGCAGCGTAGTACTTCGCAGCTGTGGACCCTGCATTTTCTGGCAGCTGAATCAGAAAAACTTTCTTTTAGGTACTGCACCACTGTGCCAAGTTTTGGGCTGAATTTACAGACCAGCATATGAAAACAACTTCCTCTCTCACTACTGTTGCCTGTTAACTTTTCCAGTAGCCTGAATAGCAGACAACTATAACAGTCCTTTCTCCTGGTACCATGGCCCTGATCCCGCTCCCACTGAAGTTAATGGCAAAGCACTAATTGAACTCAGCTGAATCAGGCCCCATTTGAATGACATTTTATTTAGATTTACATTTTTTTTTACTGGAGTTTTAACTTAGCAGGCTCCTACTTTAAAATGGTAGTTAAAAATACTTGCTTTATATGAAGTCAAATGAATAAAGCCTTCCTAGTGTTGGGTAGTTTATAATACAAGTGCAATTTATTTGTTAGAAACTGTACATCTGTTATGAGTTACACTTGCCAAAATATAATTCTTTTATGGTAACAATTGCTGCATGGTGCTTAAAGCTTTGCACCTCTGTGCCAGGAATCTCATATGGAATAATTCCATGACCTTGGAATCCAACAGATACATTCCACATCTGCCTAGTCTGAGAAAGCCTGAGTTTGTTGTGTGAAAAGCGTAGTGGAAAACAAGATCTGTAAATGTCTGAAAATACAGAGCCTGCCGTTTTGATTTTTTTTAAAACAGTTTCAACTCAGTAGTAAATAAATCTGGGGCCAATAGTTATTTCATTACTATTAAAGGATAAAATCACTACTGATTTCTTGTATCTTTAAATTATGAAGTATGGTACAGAAGGTAAAAAAAAATTTACATCTGAAAAACAATTTTCTTAGCCATTAGATATTTAAATTGAGACAAGTCTTGATGGTATCTGCTGCTGATTGTAGATTTACATGAAAAATGAGGAGCCCATGCTAATGCAGGAAGACATCGTATGGGTGTTTATGAAAATTTAGGGTGGAAGAAAAGTGTAATTGTCCTGGAATCCTGAGGATATATTTACCACTAGAGAGAGAGAGACAGACAGACACAAATGCACACATACACGCTCTGTGTCTGTTTGCCCATCTGCAAAATGGGGCGAATAATACTTTCCTACCTCCAGTACATGTGGCTACGGACATCTTAAATGGGTAGGGTTTTTCTGTTACTAGTATCATTACCTCAGTTTTGCATGTAAGGAAATGGGGACAGAGAGGGGCTATGCTACTCATTTGGCAGACAATGAGGATAGATGTATTAGATATGGGCCAGGGTTTTTATCGTGGTTGTGACATTGACTTTGTGCAAGTAAGGCTTGTCTACACAAACATTTAGTTTGCAGCAAGCTGGGATGTGAACCTATCCTACACTAGCCTGCCGCACAAGAGTGTCTGTATGGAGCGTGCTGAAGTGCAGTAACAGTTCCTTAATACATTTTTGATCTACTCCTATTTCAAAGCAGGATAGATCAAAGTGTACGAAGGAACTGTTAGAGCATATCAGCAGGGTCCACACAGAGACTCATTGTGCAGTACACTAGTGCAGCTGGCCACAAACTAAATGTTTGTGTAGACACACCGAAGTCATGTGAACCATTCTTTGGGGCAGGGCCTAACACAACAGAGTCCTGACTGGTTGAAGCCTCTAGGGAGTACCGGAATATAAATTATTGTTTCCTCTTCTGTAAAGTATGGATGATGATGCTTAACATTTTTGTGGCACTCTTCTTCCATAGATCTCAAAAGAGGCTAAAATTATTAGTGCAGACAGTAAAACTAGAGTCTCTCTCACTTCTTGAGCAACATTCTGCCCTCTTTCCCATCAGTGCAATCCTGCTGGAGTCAGCGGAGTCACACAGGTATAACTAAGGGAAGAAATGGGCCCCCAATGCTCATCTTTATCTGGTGTATGACATATTGTGTCAGTGTAGATATGTATTTTTTTTAATAAATCTCTTTAATGATCACAACTATTCAGGAAAGCACTTAAATGCCTGCATAGGCCATCCCTGTTCATGAAAGCACTTAAAAGTGCTTGACTTTGATTTCAAATGGGACGTGAACACATGCTTAGGAATGCTAAATACTGTAATGCATAACAGGGATGCTTTCCTGAACTGCGGCTTGAACACTGACAATATAAGTAATAAAATAAGCCAAAGGATTGTGTGGAAAGAGTGCTATGGTACTAGCAGGATGAGTGAACAAATGCAAGGCAGTGGAGATTATTCCAGGTGACAAAAATACTCAATGCGCCTGTTAAGAGAAAGATGGACTCCACCACCGTACGCTGTCAGCAGAAAATTATTCATGGTTTACTTTGTGGTTGCTTTTCTGATCATCCTGGAGTGTGAAAGTTCTGATTGTAGGAGGAAGGCCAGACAGCTAATTTATAGCAAATTTGCAAACATTCACTGGTTTTGGAGGGAGCCACATACCTTGCCCCTTCAGGGACAGAGAAAAGGCCAGAATGAGTTAGAAAACGGAAGTGCCTTATGTCAACAGGGTGGGGCCATGTAAGTAGAGTGGGAGAAAGGAATCTTGAGTTCTGTTCCTTACTTAGCCACTGACTCACTTTGTCCCAAAGCACCTAGGCCCTGTTTTTCACAAGTGGGCACTAATTTAGTTACTACCCTTTTTTTGGCATCCAATCTGAGACATTTGCAGATGTGCTGAGGACTGATATCTCCAGCTGAAGTCAATGGGAGCGGTGGGTACTCAGCACTTCAGGAAAAAATGGAGGCACTCTCAATTAATGGACACTGCCCTTAACCTCTCTGTGACTCAGGTCACCCGTCGGTAACATGGTTATCTACTTCGTAGTGTTGTTGTGCGGTTTAATCAACCTTTTAAAGTGTGCAGAGATCCTTGGAGGAAAGTAGCCATAGATATTAGGTTAAATAAAAAAGCATAAAAGCATGTATTGTCAATAACTGTGTGTATGGGTATTTGTATATTTGAAATACAAAGTTATAGCTGCACTGAACCACAAGACATTTGAATTGTTTTGTAACAAATACTGTCTATATTGTCACAAAATAATCTATTGGTTTTATTAATTTATTTGTCATAGACACCCTATCTAGGTGCTGCAAATTGGTTATTACAACAAATGAAAATCCAACCAACTCAATAATATCTTCCTCTTCATATTGAACAGCTGGTATTGTATCAGGCAGATACTATACAATAGTTTACAGAACAACATTATTATTTCCTGGAATCAAAACAGGGCTGCAAACTCACAGCTAAATAAACATATAATTACGACTGGCCACAAAAATCAGCACAGATGATTGCCAAACCAACAGCATCAGAAAACAGTTTGAATGTCAAGTGTAAGAGGCATAACATACTAACTAGGCTAATCAAAAATTCAAGTTACCATTTGAGCGCTGCTGAATGTATACATTTCTTTGGACAAATCATGTCAGGTGCTACCTCATGTACCAGGAATGTTCCTGTGAAGGGCCAACGTGGTCGGAATGTTAGCACCTCAAAGTAATGTTATAGAGGAAAACAACTATGAAGGTTAACAAAACATGGGTGGCTTATCTAGCAGGTTAACAAAAACTATGGTGCCAACTATTTAAAATCTGTGGTAGGCCTGACACTCCTAGGGAACCTTATATGGTGAGAGTTACAAACCTATATAAACTTGGAGACACCCTTTGGGACATCAATCCCAGAAGTCCCTGTGATTGTTTCAAAGCTTCAGAAGCTGGGCCATTGCTTTTTCTAAGTACACACCTATTGTACATAATAATCATAGAAATGTAGGGCTGGAAGGGACCTCGAGACATCATCAAGTCCAGCCAAGGCAGGACCGAGTAAACCTAGACTTCCATGACAGGTGTTTGTCCAACCGGTTTTTAAAAACCTCCAATGATGGGGATTCCATAATCACCCTTGGAAGCCTATTCCAGAGCTTAATTACCCTTATAGTTAGAAAGTTTTTCCTAATATCTAACCTAAGTCTCACTTGCTGCAGATTAGGCCCATCACTTCTTGTCCTACTTTCAGTGGACATGAAGAACAATCGATCCACATCCTCTTTATAACAGTTCTTAACATATTTGAAGATTATCAGGTCCCCCATCAGCCTCCTTTTCTCAAGACTAAACATGCCCAGTTGTTTTTACCTTTCCCCATAGGTCTCCACTGGACTCTCCATTTGTCTCCACTGGACTCTCTAGCTTGTCCACATCTATCCTAAAATGTGGTGCCCAGAATTGGTCACAGCTGAGGCCCTACTGCCGAGTAGAGGGGGACAATCACCTCCAATGTCTTACATACGATACTCCTATTAATATGCCCCAGAATGATAGTAACCTTTTTTGTAACTGCATCACATTGTTGACTCATTTTCACTTTGCGTTAGTATAATATATAATAAAAATCCAGTCTAAAATTGCTTCTGCATAGTGTCACTGTGTACTGTTAAACAGCTGCCATATCACACCCCAAAAGTGACTGCATTTCAGTTGCATGTGAAATTATTCCTGTATTTATAGCATGCAAATAACTCAGTAATGTTTGTAGAGTATTTGTGGATGTAAGGCCATAAATAAAAAAAAAGAATATGAAAGGAGCTAATATTTTTTGGACATATGTAACTGCAAACCAGCCAAACTACTTTCAACCAAAGTTTGCAAAATAATTTGTTCCTGATGGCTCTGCTCACATCTCCTGAAAAAAGTTTTATATCTGAGCCATAAACCTCTGTGAAATGAGGTTCAAACTACAAACCCAGAACTACAGCAGCACAAGCAGGCACAAGTGTAACTTGTATATAAAATAACTGGTAAGGGGATTTCATTCTTTAACGCAGAAAAACACAGGCAGCTTCCAAAGTGAGAAACATGTAGATGAAATTCTAGGAGTGAATGGATGAATGGCTGGAGGGATAGAAGAACAGATAGTACATGAGTATGCAGTGCTAGTGCTTTGCTACCCATTCAAGTCTTCGCAGCTGTTCAGTTAAGAGGAGGAAAATAAAGGCCTTTGGTAACTCTTAAGCAGGCTGCCAATTTTCCACACTGGATTTGATGGCTAAGAAAACTTAGTTAGTGCTGTAGCCTTTTGCTGCTCCATGGAGCCACAAATTTTTTAGAAAACTTGTAGAAATGTACACTGTGTTGTTTGACAAAGAAGCTATATTTTCTAAATGCTGCTTACATACAAGCTGTTTTACTAACTAAAAATATATTATGGGCTGGATTTTTAAAATCTGTCCTCCCTTTTTGCACCCACAGTTTTTTGTGGGCACAATTAATGTCATTTAGACATTTTAACTACTTGATATGCAGATGCAATGACTTGCACTCAAAATTTTGTGGGCATCAAAAGTGGGGAAGCCAGGTCCAAAGTTTCTTCAGTGCTTCAGCACCCGCATAAAAAGGAAGAAAAAAAGGCATTTTATACACACTATATTCACTGTGGGCCACATGCTGGCTCCCTTTTTGGCAACTGCCCAAAAATCCGAGAGAGGAGGGAGCCCAGGGCCGCCCAGAGGATTCAGGGGGCCTGGGGTCTTCGGCGGCGGGTCCCGGGGCGGAAGGACCCACCGCCGCGGGTCTTCGGGGCACTTCGGCGGCGGGTCCCGGGGCGGAAGGACTCCCCGCCGGGGGTCTTCAGGGCACTTCGGTGGCGGGTCCCGGGGCGGAAGGACCCCCCCGCTGCCAAATTGCCGCCGAAGACCCGGAGTGGAAGAAGCTCCGGGGGCCCGGGGCCCGCGAGAGTTTTCCGGGGCCCCCGGAGCGAGTGAAGGACCCTGCTCCAGGGGCCCTGAAAAACTCTCGTGGGGGCCCCTGCGGGGCTCGGGGCCTGGGGCAAATTGCCCCACTTGCCCCCCTCTCTGGGCGGCCCTGAGGGAGCCAAGGGAGCTCTGGCTGCCCTCACAAAATTCTGAGATGCTGCTTTGCAGGCCCCTAATGATTCTAGAGTGGGGCTTAATGGGTAGGGTCTATACCTTTGTATATGTATGTTCCCTGAGCTAGCAATAGAAACTATGCAGCCAAAACTCTTGGATGTGGATAGATGGAGTGAGGGTTCCTAATACTGTAAGAATATGGTCACACACTAAAGCTGTTTTTGTATTTTTGAGTCATTTTTACATTATCTTCTTTCTCCAAGTCACATTATATTTGTGTGTGTGTAAAATACCCATCAACATCTGCTTGCTTGTGAGGCAGAAGGGAGATGATGAAGCTGAAAGGGAAGTGTCAGATGACCTCCCAGAGGACGTCTCAGCTGCCTGACTGGTCTGACTGCCTGTGTGAGAGCAAGTGAGAAAGCCACCCAGATTTGGTTTAAGCAAAGTAGAGGAACAGATTACCGCTACCACCTGTCACAGTTGCTAGGCTAACTGCACCTCTGACCCCTCCTGGTCTCTTTGAGTGCCCCCCCCCCCACCTCAGGCCTCAAGCTTTCACCTCTCTTGGGTGGGGAGGAAGTGAGGAGGGAATCCCATGATTCTCTCACTCTCGGACCAGACTTTGGGCTGCAGATCTCTGGTGTTAACTGTGATTATCTCAGCAGACCCGAGTTTGGTTCAGTACCTGCAGTTCTGTTCCTTCTGGGAGCACCTTCTTAAAGCAAAAGTATTGTTTATTTAGAACTCGAGCATTTCAGAGAAAACAGATCTTAAAACAACATATAGTCTATACACATGCCTATCTTTCCCTGAGGCATAAGCCGAGGGCTGGGGAAGGCCCCAACTGCTTCAGCCACTCCCACAAGACCAGTGTCTGTATTCCATGTCTCCAAAGACAGCAGACACTCAGCTTCCACTCCCTTTCTCTCCAGAGAGAGTCCTTTTCACTGTTCAGGGTCCTTTTGATCTCTACGGTCCCAACCTTGGCAAAACAGCTGAGGAACTTTGGGCTGGAGCCTGGAAGCCATCTTCACCACTAATCACTGCTCTACAGCCAAAATGCTTCTGAAATAAATGTAGTCAAACTTTACTAATTCTGGGTCACTGAGAACGAAAATGATGCTTAAAATTGTTGATTGGCTCTAGTTTTCAAGATATGCTATTGGGTCAGTATATACGACCCTTGACTTGGGAATGGCGGAGGATAAGTGAGTTATAAAGGGAAGGGATCTCAATTTAAACCAGAAATGACTAAAATACATCTTTGACTGGATCTATGAATAAATCCATGACTGGGTTTGGACAGTACTTGCTTTTTAGGCAAAACAATGAATGATGCAATCTGAAGCTGGTATTGCGTCATACATGATATGAATTGCATCATGTTATTCCTAGAAGTCATGGATGATGCAGTCATAACGAAGCTTACATCACTCTGCTGAACAAATTGCCCTATATCAGCTCTAGAAATCATACAGTGTCGTGCTCTCTTCTTTGTCAGTGTTTGATTTTGCAAAGGGACACATTTCTGTTTAGCCAAAGTGAGCAGAGATGCCTCGTACTTGTGTGAACAGTGCAGATAACTTCTGCTATGTTTGTGGTGAAGTGACTTTTGCATCACAAAAGCGCAGTATAACCACTATGGTTAAGAAAGCCTATCACCTTTATTTTGGCTGCAAAATTGGAGATCAGGACAAGAGGTGGGCCCCACACATATGCTGCAACACGTGTGCAACAAATCTTCACCAGTGGTTGAACAGGAAAAGGAAATCTAGGCCTTTTGCAGTGCCAATGATTTGGAGAGAGCCAACAGATCATACCAGCAATTGTTACTTCTGCATGGTGCCTCCAGTTGGGAAAGGTGTGTCAAAGAAGAAAAAGTGGACTGTGCATTATCCAAACATTCCATCAGCTATACGCCCAGTACCCCACGGAGAAGGACTGCCGGTTCCTGATGCACCAGAATCATTCTCACTTGAGTCAGACGAGGAAGAGGAAGAGGATGAAACTTCTGGTCCTGAACCATCAATGTCACAGGACCCACATTTTCTCCCATCCTCCTCCTCTGAACCACACCTCATAACACAAGGTGAACTGAATGACCTTGTCAGGGATTTGGAACTACCCAAGAGTAAGGCAGAGCTGTTGGGCTCCAGACTACAGCAGTGGATTCTCCTGGCAGGTGATGTTAGGGTTTCCATGTTCCGTGACCGTCAAAAGGATCTTGTCCCATTCTTCTTCATGGAAGGTGATCTTGTAGCCTGCAACAACATCGATGGTGTGATGGCAGCCCTCAACATCGTTCACGATCCAGATGAGTGGAGACTGTTCATTGATTCATCCAAGACAAGTCTTAAAGCTGTTTTACTGCATAATCGCAATGTTTTGCCATCAATTCCAGTTAGTCATGCAGTCCATATGAAGGAAACCTATGACAACATGAATCAACTTTTGAGGTGCATAAACTATGACCAACATCAGTGGCAGCTTTGTGGCGATTTGAAGGTTGTTGCTCTCTTGCTTGGTCTGCAGACTGGATACACAAAGTCCTGCTGTTTTCTCTGTGAATGGGATAGTTGTGCAAGAGATTCCCACTACATCAAGAAAGATTGGCCACTCCTAAAGTCATTGGAGCCTGGGAGGAAAAGTGTTCAGCATCCACCACTTGTTGAATCAAGGAAGATTTTGTTACCACCCTTACACATCAAGCTGGGTCTGATGAAGAACTTTGTCAAGGCCATTGACAAAACACAAGCAGCTTTCAAGTATCTCCGTGGAAAATTTCCAAGGTTAAGTGAAGCTAAGATAAAGGAAGGTGTCTTTGTTGGTCCTCAGATTCGTGAACTTCTTCGAGATGATGCATTTGACCATGCACTGCGTGGCAAGGAAAAGACGGCATGGAAAGCCTTCCAGTTAGTGGCAATACATTTTCTCAGAAACAACAAGGCAGACAACTACAGGTTGTTGGTGGAAAACCTCCTCAAGGCATACAAAAGCCTTGGTTGCAACATGTCACTAAAGATACATTTTTTGCACTCTCATCTAGATTTTTTTCCACCGAACTGCGGAGCAGTGAGCGACGAGCACGGCGAGCGATTTCACCAGGACATTGCAACAATGGAGAAACGCTCTCAGGGCAAATGGAGCCCATCAATGCTTGCAGACTATTGCTGGACAGTGACAAGAGATGCTCCATTTAATGAATACAAGAGACAAGCCAAGAAGCGCCGAGTAGACACTGAATAGGACTAAACTATGTACAGAATAGTTTGCCTTTTGTTTCATAATAAATTTTATTTATATAACCCTTTTGCTGATTTTTAAAGTGTTACATAAACAGGGCAGGTGAAATATTATCATGTAAAGCAACCATAAACACATGAAAAGACCTAGGTTTACAATTTATGATTAAAACTCTACTATCTACACAATATACATAGACATAAAATGTAAAAACTTAAATATCTTAGAAACAGTAGCCAATCAGTTGTTTTAATTGTCATATTTGAATTCAGCACATCAAAATACATAATAAATAGCACATTTTATCTCTGAAGCAGACGACTTCTCAAAAATTGTAGACCAGTGTAGCCAGTGTCTTGGAATTGCCCCCCAAGCATTTGTTAGGAGGATGCTTATTGTCACAGGGTTCACTCATCGCTGGGGTGGCTGTGTCTGGGGAGTAACTCCACTCGGTCTGTTGCCCTGATCTCTCTCTTGTTCATGCTGCAGCCCCTCTTGCGCACCAGGAGTTTCTGTGCTTCCTCTTTTGTGACTCAGTTGCTCCCTCTTCATGGCTTGGCCCTCTGGTCAGGTCACTATAGTTTTCCCCTTCTCGGGTATCAGCAGCCCTCCAATCCAAGGCTATACCACTTCCTCAGTGTCTGGTAGGGGAACCTGTGCCCTCCCTCTACTCCAGGTTCCAGCTCCAGGACCCACTGGGCCAAGGTCTGCACTGTCCCAAACCGTACTGCAGTTACCCCAAGCCTTTTCCTACTCCACCTCTATCAGGTTTTCACTCCACCACCCTCCTGGGTAAACTCTTTCTTCAGGGCCTGGATCTCAGGGCTTCTACTCTCCCCCAGGGTTTCCTCCTTTCCCTCTCTAAACCCACAGTACAGCCCCTTCTGTCCTCTCTTCTTGGCCTTATACCAGCCTTGCCTGCTCCTGCTCAGCGGGGCTCTATCCTCAGAGATTGCCTGTCAGCCTAATCCCTCCCTCAGGTGTGGCCTATCAGGTTAATTAGTCCCTTCTGAGCCTCAGTTACCCCACATTAGCCTGGAAAAGATTAACACCCCATCACAATTATCTAGAGCCATTGCGTTGCCTTCTTGCTTGTTTTGACAACATCCCCCTCTTAAACTAGACCAATACATTCAAATAGGAAATCTAATAACCCAGCACAGCTATACAGTATCTCTACCTTACTGACCATGCCACATACAGTATTCATAACTTTACAGATCAGTATTCTTAGATTATTACATAGCAGCTCCACCTCTCCCACACTTCCCCCTAGAAGCCAATGGTACAGATTAAGATCTCAGTTGATTCTGGAGTAACTCTCCTAACCTCAGTCGAGTTATTCCAGATTTACAATGGATGAACTGAGATTAAATTTGGCCAATTTTTTTCATTCCAATCGCTTGAACATAACCACACCAGGGGAAATTCTGTCAGAAAGCCACACTTACTTCTGTGATGATGAAAAAGTCATCCCCTGGCTCTCCCTGCACAACAATTTTTTCTCCATCTTCAAACTGGACGGGTTCTAGTGCATCCGCTACTGTAAGGCGTTCCCATTTGTCCAATGATTCTAAAATATTAAAGATGATACAGCTTTACTGTAAAAGTGTCTAACTTTGACACAGGATTCACATCTAACCCGATACTTCTGGTTCTATTTAAAAAGAAATATTAGAAGACAATGAAATTGTGGTCAGTTCACTTTTATTTCATCGGTGCCTTTTGCCTGAATCTCTATTCAGGAAACATGAAAGTGTTGACTATCTGTGTGATTTCTGATGCCCAAGATGAAGTGAATAATTTTAAAAGTTAGGTAGCAACAGACAGTTATATCTCCCCGATTCCAGAGTCTGGTCTGTGCTGCCCCTGACCCGCAGTGTATTTGAGCAGACTAGGAGCTATCCTACGATATGAGCGGTGTATGAGCCCAGCTGCGAAAGGGCAGAGCAGAGTTCCACTGCCTCTGATGAACTCCACAGCACCAGAGAGAAAGTTAGTGCAGGAGCAAGCGCTACTGGCTACCCCAGTGAGAGTTCCTCCCTGCTGAGAGGATTCTCAGGGCACGTCTTCACTACCCGCCGATCCGGCGGGTAGCAATCGGTCTATCGGGGATCGACTTACTGCGTCTAGTGAAGACGCGATAAAATCGATCCCTGATGGCTCTACCGTCGACTCCGGAAATCCACCGCGGCAAGAGGCGGTAGCGGAGTCGATGGCGGCGCGGCAGCGGTCGACTTGCCGCCGTCCTCACAGCCAGGTAAGTCGACCTAAAATACGCCACTTCAGCTACGCTATTCACGTAGCTGAAGTTGCGTATCTTAGGTCGACCCCCCGCTGTAGTGTAGACCTAGCCTCAGTTGCCTATTTACAGCCTGTTTTCTGAGGGTACATTTACACTGCACATGGCAGCCCCGCAGCCGTGAGACTCAGAGCTCGGGTCTACAGCCTGAGGCTTGTACCACAGCGCTAAAAACAGCTGTGCAGGCTTGCTGGCTTGGGCTGGAGCTTGGGCTCTGAAGCCCCCCTCCCCTCCTAGGCTCCGAGCTCCAGCCTGAGCCCAAATGTCTGTATGGCTGTTTTTAGCGCCATGGTACAAGCTCTGTGAGCCTGAGTCTGTAGAGCTGGGCTCGGAGACTCACTGTCACTCGCAGTGTAGGCGTATGCTTTGTGCTCCAAAGGAGACAATGAGAGATGAGAACCTGGTCCCAAGCATCTGATCAGTGTCCCATTATAGCCAATGGAAAAACTCCCATTGTGATGAGGGCCTCACCATCAGGCTGTTTTAGCATGGTTATGTTTAAGGTTGTAACCTAATTTCAGTGACAATTTTGGCCAATTGAAGTGCACAAGGAATGCAGGAATGGATCTTTTATTTTCCAAGGATGACCTAAAAATGTTGTATGTCTTCAAAGCAGAATTTGCTAGTAAACATTAAAATGCATGCAACAGGACTTCACTAATGATGGGTGAATGGAAGTTTTAGTATGAATTACTGAATTACTTGAAGTCAAGAGTCACAACTGCTGATGTTAGGGCTTAATTTGGCCTATTCTTTATTAAACTCTACCCTGCTTCCTCTTCTTGTTATTCAAAAAGTTGTTTAGAAGCATCATGAAAAAAGAAAAGTTTTGTTGCTGAAATTAAGCATATTAAAATAAACCTGTGGCAGAAATCAGAAGTATGTATTGGGTTTAACTAAACTATGGGGCAGTAAGTTCAGAGTTATTTGGTACATATAACTGAGCATTTTCTGTTGTTGTTTTTCCTCATATGCACTTAAAAATAATGGTTTCAATTATTTTGTTCCATGGTTACATACTAAGTTACTTTCCTATATCATTTATGACCTTTACTTTGCAAAAATAGCCCATAAAAATATTGTAAATACAATATTCAAAAAGTGTACAGCTTAATTAAAAATATGCATAAAACTCTTTTGTAAAGACTGGAAGAACTGGCTTTCTGATTGAAAAAAAAGGAGGCAGTAATTAACAATGAAAAGAAAGAGTCCCTTTAAACTTTTTCTTCAGTTGGCTTTATGAAAAATTCAAAGCTAATTGTAGCTCTAGTCACGAAGTCTCTCTCTTGTCTAAAGGGATTGTACCATTACAAATACATTGGTTAATGGTACTTGCAAATAAAAACTTTATAGAGGAATTTACATGAAGTAACTGTTTAAAGTTCTTTTAGTTCCAGAGGTAAATTTATACATGCAGATAAAGTAGATTATATGCAGATTTGTAATCTCCAAATTTTGCATATCAAATCTTGATCTCACATTTAAACAGCCTCAGAGGAAAGTTTTCAAAATATTAATGTTCTCATATCTTGAAATATACATTGAACCTGCGCATCATAATCTAAATAAGTCTGAATGCAATTTTTAAAACATTACTTCTAAAATGTCATAGTTGACTAGTTAGAGAAAGTATTCAAACCTGGAAAAGTTATATTCAAAACATCAAATGTTTATATTAATAAATTACTGAGTTCTGGGAAATGGGGTTGATTTATCAGTACTGTATTGCTGAGATGTCTCAAATGACTATTGCGTTTGCCAGCTGTCATCTACTATTTAAACACAAAATATTCTTAGATATTTCAGCTAAATTCTCAATGCCTCCACAGCACTACATATGTTGTCTAATAACATTCTGCACTGAAAATAAAGCCAAATTTGAAGTCTTCATTCAGTCCTTACTGAGGAAAAACTCCTACAGCAAATAACGGTGCATTTTAAAGTGGCTGAGCTGAAGTCTATGGGAGTTTTGCTGAAGTGAGGACTGAGTATAAGATTACAGTGTCAACTTGCATGCTTAAGGGAGTTCATTTCTGAATAACTTCAATCTCTGAAATTACTTTTAAATGTCTCATTGCTGTAATTGTACTTCATTAGTGCAAGTGCAGAGATTTTTTTTCCTTAAACACTTCATATAATTTGGCATAATTTGCATTTCTAATTTATGAAGACTTAAATTAAGTAATGGAGAAGACTCTTTTGCATCCTGCCGGAAAAGATGAGAATATAAATGAATGATTTACCTGACATTAATCAAAGAATACAAGTGTAATTGCAAATTTCTCACGCCAGATCTTCTGAGAAGTTCAAGTACATTTTCACTAAGTATATTTTTTGCAGGCTCGTATCAGCTAAAATGGTAGCGGAATATCATAAATAAGCAAACTTAAATTGTTTAAATAGAAACTATGAAGAGTTTTATTCAATTATATAGTATATTAACCTTTTTTTTTTTTTTAAATAGCCAAAGATAGACTTCAAGCGGGAACTTGATGCATTTCCCACAGAATCAGCATCTCACTGTATCATCTAACACTGTCCTCCTTATTAGAAATTGTTCTCCTAATGGTGATTGATTGGTCAGGCATTAGGGGGTTGTTGTTTTTCCTACTGAAGGCCATCAAGAACACGTCCAAATTTCGTGGCTATCACATTAATCAAAGGGATACAAAATCCAAGGACAAGAAGCTAAACAGATGTTTTAAGAATGTAAGCCCTGGGTTATAAAAGAACAGGACAAAAACAATCTAAGCCCACTTAGATCTGTAGTGTCAGCTTGTTTAGCCCACCTAAATGCATGTAAGAGGCTACAAGATCATTCCTGCAGGAAAAAGAAGTTTCTCACCTGTCAGCTGGAAAGATTTAACAGCACTTTATAACACATTCATATTACAAAAATCCCTCTTCAACTGCTCACTTGTGACACCACTCCTTAGAAAGTTACTAGCAAAGTGCCTACTGAGATTTTCAAGGAAAGACTTCACCCACCTAATTCCGATTTGGTACACAGTAAGGGTGAGAAAAATGAGTCCTAATGAGAAGAACCATTTGCATTTTTTTACATGCTTTTCTTTGGCCGGAAATGATATTGTGAGGTCTTCTGTTCAACCACTTGCCACTTTCATCATCTCATCAAAGACCAAAATGTATTCAGACAACATGTGTGACAGAGAAATGAACACTGAAGTCCAAAGGGCAACTGACCTAAAATGGAGACCTTGCTCAGGAATTCTTCATACATCTTTCGCTTTCTCAGTGTGCTGCCCTGTTATTAAAGAGAGAGAGAGAGAAAAAAGGCAGAACATTACATAAAGTATTTTTGTGATTTGCTCCTCCAGCTGCTCTTTCTGATTTTTTTTCTTTCTGAAACTTAAACACAGCCAGTATAAATAGCCTATGGCAAGATTTTCTTCATAAAATGTCTGGGTAAGCCGTATCCTTGATAAGTAATGTCAGTAAGGATCAAATTCATCCCTCAAATAATTCCACTGACTTGTGTGAAGTTACTGGACACCAAGGATGAATTTGGTCCCTTTTCAGCAATTAATTTTAAGCAGCTGCATCTCTCCATTAATTTTTTTTATATTATTATGCATGAGGCCCACAAGTAGTGAGCTTACAATTAAAAAATGTGAGGAAACCCATTACAGATTCAGTCTGATCTGCCTGCTCAGACACCTTTGGCTTCAATGGGGCTCATCAAGGGTTTATTATTAAGTATTATTTTATATTATTTTTATATATATCTTTACAGCACCTTCTATAATGGTGCCCCAACCTAGTTAGGCCCTCTGGGTGCATATGGAATACAAACAAACAAAATTACTATTGTTATTATTGAAAAAAGTTATGATGATGTAGCATTTTATCTGGTTACATGCAGCCATCATAAAGAGTTTTCAGAACATCAGAAAGGGATTCAATTATGACCCTAGACTTTTCAAATACAAGATGCACTGCACCCAGATTACTCTTTGCATCAGAAAAGGTGTCCTGCCCTACAGAACTTTCCCAACAGTTTTACCCACACATTAGTAATCTCACCCCTTCTCCCCGCATTGTATAGTCATAGGTGATCTAAAAGAACAAGTCCCATCCCTGGTAACAAACAGCAAGCCATAGAAAAAGGTTGTTCTTGCCATCATTCAATATTTGCTTGGTTTACAATTATTCACTCTGCAGAGCTGTATAAGAATCAAGCCCATTTTCCGGCTGTGTGAAAGATCTTGGTAGAAGGTGCACCTGCTAGCCAGAGCTATGAAGGCAGAGCCCAGTGCAGGGAGGACATGCTAATCTTTTGAGGAATGGGGAAACCCAGGCCACATTTACTCACACCGTGAGTGGATAAGCCATAAATAAATATTAGTGTTTGCTGTAGAAAAAGCCACTTGTCTTGTCCTCCCATAAGGGGAGAATGTTGATGGGTGCTGGGAAGAGAAAAGAAAAGGGCTGTATAATAATCTTCATTGTCAAAGCATCCAGTAAGGGTGAAAATATAAAACTGGGACAAAACTCTGGAAAGAACAGAGCCAGATACCTCTATTCAGTTATACAAACAACTAAGAACTAAACTTCTCTCCTCCTACACCCACTCATAGGTTTGATCCAAAACTCATTGAAGTCAAGGGGAGTCTTTCTAGTGATTTCAACAGGGTTTGGATTTGGCCCCAGAATAACAGCACCAGCAGTTACTGCCACCTTCTCTCTACTCCTACACCAGCTCTGCAGTGGGATAGAAGCATCAGCACCAGCAGTAACGGCTAATTACGCTCCTTCTGGGTCCACTGTGCATCAGAGCAGCAGTCACTGTCATTTTTGCTCCTCTCCTAGGCTCCTTCTGTACTGGAGTAGAACCACCAGACCAGTAGTGGCTGCCACGTTCTACCAGGTGTCTTTGCACCACAGCAGAAGCAGCAGCAGCAGCCAACATCATCGCTCCCATCCTTCACAATTGTATAGCCCCCTGATGATCCTTTGTCTCCCAGGATCTCTCCTCACATGCTGAGATAGCACTGGTAAACTTCACCTGACCTCTTCATCTGACTAACTATGGTATGTTCTCTACCTCAGAGGCCCTCAGAGTACTGGAAATGCCAAGAGTAAAAACACAAACTTCAAATGGAGGAGTTTCTGCAAACCTCGCCAAATCCTGACAGCTCACTGTGAGACAATGAATGGAAAACTGGACCTTGTGTACTCCCTGCTCTCCTCCCTGCAATCCAGAGTGGAAACCAGACCAGCAAAATTGACAGCTGTGGAAAACCAGATTGGTGGTTTAGATCGATGGGCCAGGGCATGTAGAGACAGATGTGGAAAATGCTTTTAAAATTACTGCGGACACAGATGAATTTTAAGAAGCAGTAATCAGAAGCCATGAAAGGCTGCCTGACCACAGCCTGGAGTATTTAGAGAACTAGACGAGAGACAGAAAGGTAAGAACTCTAGACATCCTGGCTGGCACTGAGGGCAAAGAGCCCATCAATTTCTTTAAGAAATGTGTGTGTAAACTCTTGATTCTGTAAGATTATAACAATGCCAATGCAGTTCTATAGAATTCTCAGACAAAACTAGCCTGATTGGAATATTGTAAGTGTGAAGAATTAAATGGAAGTTTATTATTAATTATTATTATTTATTATTATTATTGTGATAGCACCTAGAGACCGGAATCAAGACTGAAATTCCATTTGTACCAGGTCACGTACAGAAACATGGTGAGAGACAGTCCATATAGGCCAAAGATCCTATGGTCTAAATAGATACAACAGACAAAAGGGAGGAGAGAAAAGAGAGGAAAATGGACTTGCTCAAGGTTACACAGAGCCGGTGGCAAGCTAGAAGTGGAGTCCAGTTTTCCTGACTCCCACTATACCAAGGAGACAGTTCTTCAAAAGAAAAGAGACAATGCATTCTAGCAACAAAAAGCCCCAATGATTTCCCTAGACCTCATCCTAAGGACCTAGAATGAAGGAACACAATTGGTAGAAATAAAAAAGGAGCAAGGCTAGCTGCCACATATTAAAAAGCCTGCACCCTGTCTACACACAGCTTAAGAGATCCGTATTATCAGGCAGGTGCATCCCTGCGTCACACCTATTAAATATGGTTACAATTTTTTTCTAGTGTAGAGAGGGCCTAGTTCATGTGTTTGGGAAAGAAACCTTTAAAGCAGGGGTAGGCAACCTATGACACAGGTGCCGAAAGCGGCACGCGAGTTGATTTTCAGTGGCACTCACACTTCTCGGGCCTGGCCACCAGTCCAGGGGGCTCTGCATTTTAATTTAATTTTAAATGAAGCTTCTTAAACATTTTAAAAACCTTATTTACTTTACATACAACAATAGTTTAGTTATATATTATAGACTTATAGAAAGAGACCTTCTGAAAAGGTTAAAATGTATTACTGGCACGCGGAACCTTAAATTAGAGTGAATAAATGAAGACTCGGCACACCACTTCTGAAAGGTTGCCAACCCCTGCTTTAAAGTATGAACTAAATGTGCCTGAGTCTGCAGCCAACCTGGAACAATAGTTCTGAGATGTCGGAATTGCTTCTATTAATCTCAGTGAGGTATTAATGCTGAAATTGGATGCCATTTCATGGTGCTTGGAAAAGCATAACTCTGCTTGGGTGTTGGAGAGAGCATGCTGAGCTGTGGGAGTTGTGATGCAGGGCCGGTTCCAGGGGTGGGCGAGCAAAGGCAGTCACCCTGGGCGCCACCTTCAGGTGCCAGACCACTGTGCTGTTCGGCTTTTTGTTGTTGTTGTTGTAGTTACTCTGCTGTGATTGGCTGGCCATTTTTTGCTCTGCTGATTGGACTGGCTCTGCTTTTTTGTTGTTGTTTTTGGTCTGCCATTCGGGGGTGAGAGTGGGGAGGAGCCAAAAACGTTTTCCACCCTGGCTGGCAAAACGGCTAGGGCTGCTCCCATTGCTATGATGTACAAGAGCCAGTACATCCCCCCACTGTCCATCAGGAAAGCAGGGCAAAGCAATGCCCTCACATGAAAGTCTTGAGTTCTTCAGGCAACCCTACTTGGCCATCAGCTCTTGCACTCTGTCCAATTACAGAAGAAAAGATTCTCTGCTTCCTCTCACCACTTCCAAAGCACTTGCCCAGGCATGGGCATAAAACTTAGTTCAGAATGTTTTGTTGTTACTTTAGGATATCCTTCTGTGTTTTGACTGCCTCCAGGGTAGAGCAGAGGGATACTTTAGAGAAAACATTACTACAGTATTATTACAACACAAACACATGGTTATTTGTTCTGGTATTCAGATCAGTATTGTTGACCTTTATACCGCATGGAAACAGGCAGAGAGAGAATTTTTGATCTCCTACTTCTCTGCCTCCCTTAATCCCCATCTCCAGCCTTCTCCTCACATTCTTCCATTTGTTTTGTGCCATCTCATCTGCTTTTTATAACTTGTCCATTTAGTATAGTAGCCTGCCCTAGCTACTGGCCACAGTTTGATTGCGGATAGGAGGGTGGTAGAATTACAAAGCCAGTGGATGAAGAAAAGTGTCATGGGTAATATATCTAGATTTTAAGAAAGCACTGGATTGTCCCATAAAACATTACTCAGATAGTCGATGTAAATCAGACAGAATATGAACACTATCATAATCCTTTGCACTATCGTAACCTTTCCATTAGTTTCCTGTCTACTTGAGAATCAGAGAGGTGCCAAGTGGAATGTTGCAGGGATCTGTGTTAGGCCTGTTCTTATATAAGCTCCTCGTTAATGATATAGGAGACCTATCTAGCCAATAACACACTAATGAAATCTGCAGGTTGGGAAACATTGTGAAAACCTGGCAGAATGGGAAAATACCACCAAGGGGCCTAGAGAGATTTGAAACAGGGGTAGGAAAAATAATGAGATTCAGTTTGGAAAATACAGCTAAGAGATCTAGGGAAAGCAATCCAAGGCACAAATATTCAACGGGACAGAGAAACCTGGAAGTAGTAATGCTGAAAGAGATTTATGGACAGTCAGACGTGAGTTCGCAATGTGATACTGCAGCAAAAACAAGTCCAATACAATTTTGATCTGTATATGCAAAGACATCCTACCACAGAGCAGAGAGATAATAGTCTTAACATATATGGTTTTGATGTAACTATACCTAGCATGTTGTGATCTGTCTGGTCCCTCCTTACCAGAAAGACATAGATAAATTGTAAGGAATTCAGGGAAGAATTAACTGAAACATTTAGGAATGGCTTGTAAGGAAATATTAACAGTTTAAATATGTGTTGTTTAGCTGATCAACAAATAAGAGGGTTTTAAGGAGAGGAAATGAAAATGATCTACAAATATCTAAAGGATGTAAACTCCAAGGAGGCACAGAAACTACAATGTAGGATACAAGGAGGCATAACTAGGAGTAATGTGAGGAAGTTAAGAAAGGAGTAATTTAAGACGAATATCAGAAAAATCTTCCTGACTGTGAGATCTATTAGCCTGTGGAAAAGTTTCCCAAAGGAAGTGGAGAAGTCTCATTGTTTGGGACACTTAAAACCGGGACAGATAAAAACACTAGTAAGTGTACTTTAGGGAACAATTCTACGCTAATAGGGAGCTTGACAAACTGATCTGATCTGTCTCCCCTCCACCTCCTTCTGCTTCTTTCCACCCACCCTCTTAGTCTCCTCTCCCTCCTTCTCTGAAGCAGAATCCTCATTCACAAGTTCATACTTAAAAGATTACTGTTCCCATTTACAAGAAGGAATCTTTAATATGGAGAGGGCAGTGTCTCCCTTTAAATTCTAAACTACAGTGTTCCTATTGGTGTCAGGCTAGGTCTACACTACCCGCCTGAATCGGCGGGTAGAAATCGACCTCTCAGGGATCGATTTATCGCGTCCCAACCCCGAATCGACGCTCTTACTCCACCAGCGAAGGTGGGAGTAAGCGCCGTCGATGGGAAGCCGCAGAGGTCGATTTTGCCACCGTCCCTACAGCGGGGTAAGTCGGCTGCGATACGTCGAATTCAGCTACGCTATTCGCGTAGCTGAATTTGCGTATCTTAAATCGACCCCCCCCTGTAGTGAAGACGTAGCCTCAGTCAGTAGAAGCAAGACCAGATTAGTTCACCAACTCCATCCCAGAAAGGGGCTCAAATCCCTTCAGTTTAGAGGAGTTCAAGACTTAGCAGGCTCCCAACTTAGTTTAAGCAGCACACAGCTTGGGAAAAACAAATGCCATAGACTCAGAGATTGTAAACAGGTCCCATGGGGGCAGGGCTGGTCATTGTTCTGTATACATTAGGGTAGCCAGGGCATCTGATGCCCCCAAACAGGTACTCAAATTGCCCCTTCCTCCTCTACTTTCTCTCTTCCCACTCCAATCTATCCCTTTCTTCCCCTCTGCTCGCCTCTTTGCTTTCCTTCTCCAGCTCCTTTTATTTATTTATTTTCAGAAGTACAGCTGGGCTGGCTGGAGTTGATTGGGTATTTCCTAAAAAGCCCCGCCTTGAATGACAAGCCAAACAAACGGCTACCGAATGGTAGAACAAGGCTCAAGTTTCAAATAAAAGGGTTATGCTGGCAGGTCTGCAGCTGGCAGGAGGTGCTGGAATGGCGACCATTCCATCTCCGTTTTAATCCCTACGTAAAACTGATATTGAATTATGCTTAAAACGTACATTCTTAAAGGAGCACAGAAAAAAGTCACTGAAACAATGCATACTAACCATGAAAACAAAGTATTCCATAAGCTCCTACTGCTATATTGCACAGATGTTAAATGGAATGCCGGCGTTGGATTTGGTTTATGTTTTGGCCACCATGCAATGTACATTGTACAAAAATGTGCAGTTGATGTGACTTAATTTTTCTGAGTGGTAAAAGAAACAGTGTTCTCAGATCCAAAGCAGTAAGAAGCATTGCTGGTAAAACAAGGTCAGAACAAAATAAATGAAGTCAGACATTACAGTAGGGAGGGACTAACCTTGATTGATCATTAGTTGTGTCCCAATAGTATAGCCCGTGGATATAAGTAACTAGCTGTGAATAAATTGAAGCTGGAAATTAGAAGAAGGCTTCTAACCATCAGAGAGGTGAGGTCCTGGAACAGCCTCCCAATAGGAGTGTTGGGAGCAAACAACCTAACCAGTTTTAAAATGGAGCTTGATAAATTTATCCATGGGATTATATGATGGGGTTGCCTGCAATCCCTGATGATCAAGGAAGTCCCTTCCAATCCTACGTAACTCACTGTGTATAAGCAGGGCCGGTTTGTCATGCCACAGACAGACCCCAGCGACTGCAGGACAAAGGGGCTGTTGGGGTTTGTAGCCATTCAGATCAGAGGTGAGAAGGTCACAATTGGCCAGATGGCTCATGTGGACAACTTCAGTGATGTTGTGGCTGACTAGACCAAAGTTTGTGTGTCCAGCCTGTAACTCCTCCCCTATAACAGCCAGGTCGAGTGAGTTGGAGGGTGGGTAAATTACTCTCTGAAAGGAGAGTATGCATGCATATGGGGTATTCACCCACGAAAGCTCATGCTCCTATATGTCTGTTAGTCTATAAGGTGCCACAGGACTCTTTGCTGCTTTTACAGATCCAGATTAACACGGCTACCCCTTTGATCTCTGAAAGGAGAAATTATAACACCTTTTTAACAGATTAATATGTGTTATATCCTCAGCCTGAGGGCTGATTTGGCTGGGGGATGGACTTGATGTTTTAGTATGGGGCACTATTAGAAAATGGACATTTGTCTCCTTTTATCCTTGTATATGTGGCATTCTCTGTATGCAATCTCGGGGAGCTCCCTATCCCCAAAGGTTTTCAATCCAAATGGCAAAGACAGCAGCAACATTTTAGCAACTTAAGCTGCATGACAACTCCAAGCCATAGATTCCTTACTACCCACACTCAGGAAGATATAAACATAAAAACAAAGATACCCACAAACGTGTTACATAGGTAAGGCAAGCAACATACAACACAGATAACTTTCCTAGACGGAGGAAACAAGGTTAGAGAACTTGGTGGTGTGCTCAGAAAGAACATTTGGGGAGGTGACAGGGAGAGTTGACTGGTTTAGAAGAACTTTTTTTACCCCCATAGAATTTCAACGTTATAATGCTTTGCGAAAGACTGCAATGAATGCCAAGCAGTTTCTTTACACATCTCGACTGAAGGAACTGACCTGAGGCTTGCTATCATCACAGCTAGTTGAGTGCGTTTAAATATGACCCTCAAGCACTAAGCTGCCTAGGAAGAGATGATGAAATATGCAGAAATACATCTGTTTTAACATGGTTCTTTCAAGACAGGCTGAAGCAACAAATGGATGGCAAATGAAATCAAAAGTTAGATGGACTGTGTGCATCAGACTTTAGTCCACTCCAAGAAAAAAAAAAGTTACATTTATGGATACAGTAAATCTAAAAGCATCATTGAGATGCTTAAGTGGATAACAAAAATGGCAATGAGCAGAAGTAATGGCTAAGAGACCAGACAATATGTGGGACATCTAAAATACTAAGCAACTCTCTGACAGAGGGCAGTAGACATTCCATTTTTAATGGCACCAACTATACCACTTTAAAAAAAAACAAAAAAAACCCAACAACCCTGAAATGTAAAAACAACAAAGTGCTCATACACAAAATCATCTTGCTATGAACCTAGTGACCGAAAGCAGCAAGGGATTCTAAATGCATTTTAAAGGCAGTTATCTGTATATTAGAATCAGATAGATGCTCACGATAGTCAAGCTGTATCTATGTTTAGCATACTTGCACCAGCAACCTCTGCTGCAGGTTATATGCCTTTTTAGTAAAATTCCTTCTGGCACCAGAAATGCCCATCCAGCTTTTGAAGATAGTTATCAAATGGAGATGGGCATCTGACCCCTAACTGAGTGATCAAACCTGAATGGTTCACAAGCTTCAATGTGATTAGTTATTGCCATTTTCATCAAGTTTTAGACCAAAGGGGTCTCAAAAGCGAAGATGATTGTGAAATTTTCCTCTCTATTCTTGTGTAATGGCATTAGATAGATTAAAGTAAGAACCTAACGGCCTTTCTTAAAAAGCCAGAGAACACATCAGTTATGCTGTTTATTTCTCTCTTGTACAATTTCACTTTTGTACTTTTGAATCGTATTTGCACCAAGCAGATTAATCTCAAGCAGTATTCTAGATACCTGTCTTGATTGCCTTAGTCAAGTACTAGTGGACAAGTTATGTTCTCCTTCCCTATGAGTTTAAAAAAAAGTTTTAAATAAATGTCTTATTGAAGGTCAACGAATGCTGCTCCTGTACTAAGCAGCTTTCAAATAGTACTCATCCTGTTCATCCACAGAACTGATACAGCATCTTCAGTGGCATTACTAGCTGCTTGTCAATGAACCTCAATCCCGTCCTGCAGGGGCCACCCCCTATCGCTAAGGATGGAAGAATAATTTCATCTACTTCTCCAATGAGTCTTTAGCTCCTCTACTGAGAGTGCCAGTTGTGCTGGTGATTTTTGTGATGTGGACACCAGTCCATGAAGAACTAGATGTATGCCACAAACTCACTTCGCTCAGGCACCCACCAGTCATCAAATGGCATAAATATTACATCACGGCTGAACTCAGTTGGATGTGAACTAATGACCCTGACACTGAAAGCCATTGTATCCCTTTGCTAAACTCTTAAGCTACTCACCCAGTAATTCCATTTGTACTGTATATATTTTTAATACACATTCTTTTCTTACCAAGAAATCATAGTAACATTTGCTCCAGGCCAGAATGAAATAATGTAACCAATGAAGAAAAGTTCCTATCAAGAAAGATGCTTTAAATAACATTATTCGAGTGTAAACTATCTGCAGGAAGGGAATATTTTGTGGCGGAGAAAAGAGTATGTACATTCACATCAGAAAAACAAATAATTGTGGTGAAACTAAGACATTGCTTTAGCTAAGCGTGTGTCAAAGTTTCCATTATAAATCCACGACTCAAGGTCTAACGACAAATCAATGTGTGTGTGTGTGTGTGTGTGTGTGTGTGTGTGTGTGTGTGTGTGTGTGTGTGTGTGTGTGTGTGTGTGTAAAGGAATCTTTTCCCAAAGTCACAGAGCTTTCTGCACCTGCTCCTGCCGTTGTAGGGCCGTGCAGTGTTATTTATTTATATTGTGCCATGGACAAACGTGGCACTTTGTTGACAAACAAGGATGCGGGGGAGGTAGGGGGTTCATTTCCTAGACTCACTGAAAGTCAATGGGAGTTTTCCCACTGACTGTAATGGAGCCAAGAGCTCATTCGGAGCTCCTGCCAAGAAGAGCTTATAGTGTAAGTTAGAATGAAGACAACACAAGGCAACAAGCATGGGATGGTGTTGAGGGAGGATAGGAGGGGGTTGACAACAAGAAGATGATGTGTGGTAGCTTAGAGGAGTAGTGTGGACCTCTTGAGGGTTTCACAGTTTTAAATAATTACTGATGTATTATTATGTATGATAGGGGAAGTACTCAGGGGTTCCTGGCACACAGCCCCATGCTCATTCCTGGCACACAGACCCACAGTTTGATTTTAATGTGCATTTGTTTGTTTTAGAGCCTTAAACTGCAGAGGTTTTAGCACTGATATCATTTGAATGTAAAATATAAATGTTGTGCACATTTATGGCACTGCATAAAACTTTTAATAGTACCAGTAATGTGAATAAGTCATAACATTTAAAACTCACCATTAAAATGCGTCTGTAGCTGTCCCTGTCGATGCCCCAAAGTTTGAGGTCTGTCTTGGCCTTGACAGTGGCAGCTCTTGGTGTTCCATAGATCAATGCAAGCTCCCCAAAGCTGCCTCCTTCTCCAATGCTGGTCACCCATTCTCCATTTACATAAACCTACAAAAGGAAGAGGGAAAAAATAATCGGGGGACTTATCCGTGCTTTTTCCTTCTACTTCCAGTTACCTAAAAACCCATTCATAACTTCCTATCTATCTAAGTTGGATAGTGCTGGGAGGCACAGAAAGGAAACAGTAGCCTAACAGTTTCCTCGCTCGGTTACAAAAGAGGGTGACAACCTGCTTTGTGGACAGAATTTCAAGTCTTCTTGCTTCAGCACAATAATTGTATTTACTCGCTGAGTTTTCAGCTCCTGTGGTTAACTGGCATCAAGTTTTCCTTCCTTGTGTTCAGCACTCAGAGAATCGACAAGCAGAACTGTCACAACTTTGGCTTTTTATTAACTCTGTCAAACTTGAAAGGAAGGAGATTTGTTAAAAACTGTAATGAGATTTGTCGGAAAGCACTATAGCTGTGAACTGAAAAACAGAACAAAACAAGGAAAACATCTTCTGAAAGGGGAGATTTTTCTTTGTTAAGCTTATTCTCTTCATCAATTATCCAAGGATAGTTTTCAAAGTCTCCCATTGACTTAGTGGGTTACTGACTACTTTGGATTTGATAGCATGTAAATATAACTATCCTTTTCCTTCCACTCATGTACCAGTTCTATGGGTCTCCAGGTCCCATAATTAATTTATTAAACTACCATTATGATCCTGCTGATGAAATGGATCAGATCCAAAGCTATTTTAGATCAGAAAATATTATTGATTGATGTAGTTATCGTACAACATTTTTACTGGGTGAAATACAACCCAGTACGGAGGGCCTACCCAAGTTCCTCTGCATCATGTAAGTCCTTCACTTGAGTAGACAGGGTGTGGGCAGGGTCCTCACACTAGGGTGAATTCCTCCTGCTATCCACTGACAGTACAGCTTCTGAGGCATTAAATTGCATTCAGAGAATGAGATTGATTGTGTATTTTGCAGAATGCATGTAGTTTTGTCACTATACACTGACATAAGGGGCATCCTTTTTAGGCTGTTAATGTGTTAAGAAGTTTAAAGAACAGCAGACACTGCATGCACATATCAAGTGCAGAATATATCCTAATGTATTATGGAGCAGTAACAATAGAAATCAATGAGACTGAACATTAGCGCTGTAACAGCTCTATAAAGAAAAATGTAATAAAAAACCATACAATTATTCTGTACTCAAACAGGAAAAAAGAAAAAAGAAAACCAAAATAATTTCACATAACCTATTGCAAATAATGGATTCATGCAATTTTTTAAATATAAATTAAGACCCTGTATTACTTAGGAATGAAAAAAATAAGGTGTCTAATATGGGGCAAAATATATGGATATTTGGTCTTTTCCCAAAAATAAAAACAAATTTCAGTATATTGTGTGTGTGTGTATATCTATCTATCTATCTATCTATCTGTCTATCTATCTATCTATCTAACTCTTATGCTGAAAAGATGTCCCTTGTGCTAAAGCCCAAATCAATCTCAGTTTGTTTTGCCCAATACTCATTCAAGCCCTGATCCAGCTCCCATTGAGGCATTTCCACTGACTTCAATAGGAATTGGAACAAACCTTCAGGGCATGGGGCAGCTTAACTGATCAGAGACCTTGTATGAATGTAAGGCCTGCGTGGGATTTCTATTAGCCCTAATGCTGAACTATAGCTGAAGAGCCAGTGTTGTGGGTCTCTGTATTCCAGGAGCATCCTGGAGATCAAGGGATAGAAGCAAAAGGTAAAAAATAAACCAAAATAGGCAGGCAGTAACCAAGCCATGAATGCAAGCCATGAAGGTCATTTGTAGCTGAATTTCTTCATTACTACGGGAGAATGTCACATTAAATAATAGCAGGGTTTCTTTTGATCTGTGACATAGGCTTTGAAAGGAAAACCAAATGGAATGTTGGGTCAATCGTTAATTCTTCTCATGATGCGAAACTTACACACAAAAGAGTTTTTAAAAGTCCAAAGTCTAGTTGAAGTATGAATCCTGGAACCCCTACATGTCAAAAGCAGGGAAGGTGGATGAATAAAATGAGGGGCCTATAAAGTTTGGTAACCTAATGAAAGTAAATCTTAAAAAACAAAATACCTTCCATATTTAAACATTGCAAAATTGGCCAGATGCATTTTTCTTAGAGCTGGTGGGTAGGTGTCTTCTTATTGTGAAGCATCAGGAATAGACAACCAGCAGAGGTAGACACTGCACTACACTGCCCCATCGGTCTGCTCCAATAAGGCAACTCTTATGTCCTCAGTGAGGGTCTGATCCAAAGGTAAAATCCACTCAATGAGTTTTGGGTTAGGCCCTGAATGCCAGCTGATCTCTCATCCTGAATTTACATTCAGGACAGAAAGTTATTTTGTATACGGTGTCTTGCTGTTGAGCTGAATTTCTATTATTGCGTAAAAGTGTGGTAAGATGACTTGCTAACATGATGGGTGTTTCTTTAGGACCGAAATGACAGCATCTGAACTATAAATGGGAAGTGAGCTCACTCCAGCACCCACATTTTAAAAATGTAACATGGAAATTCTTGTTAAGTCAATAAGTGGCAAACCAAAGGGGGAAATTAATCTGGTGAAACTCAAAGTAGAGTGAGTGAAGTACTGACATTTATAATAGTGCACTGCAATAAAAAAGGTTGAAGTTAATCCACACCAAGCCATCTTTAATTTTACTATCCCACTTGACTAGACTCCACAAAACATGTCTGACATATGATTTGTAAACAGTTTATGAAAATGGTCAAACCCCACTAAGTGTGTCAGGTTTAAAGCATTCTGAACTGAAACCAAATCTTGATCCGATGACATGATCACTGGGCCCAGCACAGTCTTCCCCAATAAAAACACCATTTTCCAATTTCAATCTCCTGAAGACAAAACAACACAAGAACAACTATTGTCCTTTAAGAGGAAAGCCATTGTACTACACTCTCCAGAATGCTCCCTAAGTCAACAATAAACTTTTGTCTTCATGATGATGATAAAGTGAATTGATGATATATTATACTGTCATTCTGTCCTTTAGCTGAAAGTTCAACCCCACTAAGATTCCTTTCTTTAGGTGGAGTTAAAAAAAAAAGAGGAAAGAAAAGGTGAAGATGAGGCTATTTTGGGAAAGAAATATGTGTTGCATGGCAGCAGCTTGGCAGATCCCCTTTCTCTCCCTCCAAAAAAATACTGGTCATAGGATCTGGCTTATACATTTTATATATTTATGAACCCTCACCAGTGTAGAGAGTACACAATCAAAACAGTCCGAGTTGTTACTTGGACAGCTGACCCAGCTGCACAGTAGTGGGAACTTTTTACTTTCATGTAGCTGTAAAGGAATGCATAGCCGCAGATGCCCAAATATGAAGGGCAATCATGCTGCCAGAGCCTGGTACTTTCTGGAGATCAAAGGCATTCTAGATTTCTATTGTTTTTCATCTCTGTTGGTATGAACACTGCAATTTTTGTTAGCAAGAAAAATTACCCAAGTGGGCTCACTTTCTATTTTTTATATAGAAGGTTAGAGGGGGAAATCTTGTGTGATATTGTACTCTTCAATTCCTTTTCTCACAGGCTGTGATATACATTAGGCACTAACCGTGAGAGAAAATCGAAGCAACTCACACAAGGCTCAGTGGTCTAGGAGCACATCTTCGTTTCGTTCATCTTCAGGTTACTTATAAAAATAGGATTTAATCTTACCAATAATAGTAACTCCCTCATTTACTTGGGAAGTGGGATATGGACGTATATTCAGACCTAGTGAATGTACTTCTGCTTTTCAGTCCTCAGTTTTATATTGTTGATTTCTTATTAACCATTTGCATTTCTTGCTGCCCCTCTACACCCTATGGAGGCAATCTCACTCATTTAATACATTTGTGTATTGAAATTATCCCGGTATTGCAACTTTCAGCATCCCATTATGTTATGCAATAACTTCAGCTCTGTGTCTTGTCTGGATACAGTAGGTCCAAATATTTCTGTTCCCAAAATAGAAATGAGGCTCATTTCTTCTTGGAAATCTAAATGAGTTTTAAACATGACGTTTTTATACATGTGGGTGACTTTCTCACATGATGCTATCAAAATTTGGGACTACCTTTAAAATCCTCAAAAACTCAAAGTGGCATCTTGAAAATTGTAACCCAGAGAATGTACTTATTAGATTTTTTAAAATCATCCATTAGAAAATACAAAGATGTGAAACATGGGCAATGTTAATGATTGAGGAATTCTAGTTGTCATGGATACATTTAATTAAATACACAGAAAAAAAGGGTAGGGAGGCTCTTCAGCAAAGGCAATACCATTAGATCTCATTGACCAATAGGTTAGTATTAAGTCTAACTAGCTCTTAAAGATCCAGCAATATTCATAGACCAGCTGCTGTGTAACTTTTGGTTGTTTCACTTTGTTTTATCTTTATATTTCTCCATACAAGGGTGGCTGTGGCCTTTGTAAACTTGCCAGTTTTACCCAAGATGAACAGATAAGATTACCTTAGTGTCTACAATATTTCTTTGTACTTGTCTATTATATAATGCTGTAGGAAATACCCTGAATATGATAAATATTCAAATTATTTAAGCACAAATACTATTTAGTTATCTGGACAACTGGCACGTTTTTACTTGGTTTTTCACCATAGTGCATTTGGCTGTTGTTTTACAAGAAGAAAACACCCGAAAATGATTGCAAAAAGAGTTACAACCCTATTAAATACAATAGGAAGTTGTTGTTTTAAAAAATATATTTTAAAAGGATAGTTGATGGTGGTTTTTAAGCAAAATGTGCGGTTATAAGATTAAAATAATAAACAGGAGGACAGTTTTATATTTAGAAATATGGATTAGAGATTTCTGCAAGAAACACATATTTTAGCAGGTACTTTCAACATCTTTACTGGAAACCATAATATAAACCTCACTAGATTCATTTTTGGCATACATCCACATTTTTTCCAAGTAGTAGAGCTTCCAGTAGACAGCTGACCTCTGAGACTTAAAGCCTCAAGCCATAATCTAGCTAGCAGAAAGTTATTCCTCATACAGGGCTAGACCATGAGTTAACAATCTTCCCTGAGACAGTGCCAATATGTGCTACCCCTGCAGCAGCCCAATAGGGAGATTCTGACTATGACCTATTGAGTCACAATCTCTCTCCCAGTCTCCCTGCTGCTCTGGTTGAAGGAGTACACCGTGCGAGGTTTGTACCTGGTACAGATATGATGCCTCATGCATTGGAGGCAAAGCCAAGGCTCCAGCCTTTTGTGTTTCCCCTCCTGCATTGTGAGTGGCACTACAGGTAGCTCAGTGGTGCCTTCTACCCCCTTTACTATCTTGTGTGGACATACAAGCCAGGACACAATCTAGCTCACAGTAAATTATCTTGAAATAATGATCCACAGTAAGACACCGGTGCTGTATAGGCTCTTAAGAACATAAGAACGGCCATACTGGGTCAGACCAAAGGTTCATCAAGCCCAGTATCCTGTCCTCTGAAATGAACAGACAGGTTATCATCAAGTGATCCATGCCCTGTCTCCCAATCCCAGTTTCACCTATAACGCGGTAAGATTTTTTGGCTCCCGAGGACAGTGTTATATCGGGGTAGAGGTGTATACTTGTAGGTCGTCATCCTTGCCAAAGGGAAGATAATACAAAAACTCACATACTAGAAAAGAAAGTTTCTCCTCTGACAATCCCTTTGGCCCACTGCTCCTGTAAACTATGCGGTGTTGCATTTGATTTTATTCTGTCGCCCACAGTGACCATAGACAGAAAAGTTATGGATATATAACATTAAGTTATTTGTATTTAATGTTTCTCATTTATCCTCCCGCATTAGGGTGACCAGATGTCTCGATTTTATAGAGACAGTCCTGATATTTGGGTCTTTTTCTTATATAGGCTCCTATTACCCCTTCCTGTCCCGATTTTTCACATTTGCTGTCTGGTCACCCTATCCCGCATATGTAGAGATGGTCAGACATAGTGTTAGACTGTCCTTTTATTTTGTTCTTCATAGATTTGCAAAATTATCCGTAAGGGGAGTCATCATAACTCTTGTACTTACTAATTGGAGTACATATTCCTATAACTCTAACCATATACTGCCTGTGATCTAAAGAGTTTCTTCCTCAAAAAACTGCATGATATTTTTGCAGATAGCATCTGATATTTTTAATGATAGCAATTGCAAGTACCATTACCGTGTATCTTTGCATTTGTACAGAAAATCAGGTTCCATATCAGTCATTGACATTCTCAGAATATATTGCTCCATGGATTCACCATCTTGGGGTCACGCACTTATCTGTGCTGTGCAGACCACGGGAACACTGAAAGCTGTTAACCCAACACCACTCACATGGTTAAAGTTAGACATGTATTGATGTATCTTGTTGGGCTATAGGTCTGGGGTAAAATTTTCAAAAGTGTGTAAGAGGCATAGGAGCCTAAGTCCCATTTTCAAAAGAGATTTAGGCACTCAGGAGCTTAAGTCTCTTTGAGTTTCAATGGTATTTATGCCCCTGTAACGAGGTTCACTCACTGCTGAGGCACCTCCTTGTGGCTGGGTCTGGGGATTAGCTCTGACTTCCTTAGTCTCAGTTCACGCTGTGGCCCTCCAGCCATGTCACTGTACAGTTTTCCCCTTCCAGGGTATCAAAGTCTCACCAGACTAGCTGATCAGGTGCCATTCCAGGCAGTCTTTCCATTCAAGACTGTGCTACTTTCCCCACGGCTGGTAGGGGAACCCAGACCCAACCACTATTCCAAGTTCCAGTCCAAGGATCCTACAATGAGCAGCCAAGGTCAGCACTGTCTCAAGCCTTGCTGCCGCTTCCCTGGTCTTCTTCCTACGCTGCCCTCTGCAGGCCTCCTTCTCTACTACCTCTCTGGGTAAACCTTTCCCTCAGGATGAGGGTCCCAGTGCTTCCGCTCCGCCCAGTTTCCTGCTCTCCTCACTGTGCCCGGAGAGTGACTGCAGACTTTCACACTGCCACCCTTTTCTGCTCTCCCTTCCTGGCTTTATAAAAGCCCTGCCTACTCCTGCCAAGGTGGGTTCCATCTTCAATTAGTGCTTGTCCTCCAGCCTAACTCCCCCCGCCCCGCAAGTGCAGCCTATCAGGTTAATTAGCCCGTCCAGTACTTCAAAGGTGGTGTGGGTTGAGCACCCTATCACATACTCTCCCCCTCAAGATTGCAATCCTCCGGGGTATGGATGCCTCCTACCCTGCGCGTCTGCCGAAGCTGGGCTCACAGGTCATCCCACTCCTGCTCTAGTTCACCTGCTCAGAGAAGCAGTTTGCCCTTCTGCTGATACTTTTCCCTCTGGAACTGTAGGTCTTGTAGAGCTACTTGTAAAGTCTGCTCCGTGGCTATCAATTTCTCTTGTAGCCCCTTCTCTTGCTCTGCAGACACCTTCAAAACCCTCTCCCTCAGCATCTGAGTTCCCACTGTATACTGACTGGTGTCTACCTCACCTCCTTCAGGTGGGTCTTTGCAGGTGCCTTTCTCTCCTCCAGTTCTTTCTCACCCACTATCATCACTGCCCCTTCAGCTTTCTCTATGACAGTTGCACAGGCTGAAGTCTACTAACCCTTTCTTCCAGCCCTTAGTCAGGACCCTGCCCTTCCCTCGGCCATGGTTCTGCTCTTTGTCAGGGCAACTCCCTAATTCCCCAAAGGAAAAACAAGCACCAGCCCTTTTCTTCTCTCTCAACAGGTGGGATGCCTCAGGGCTTTCCTGTCTTCCTGCCTTCAGGGTAGGGGTTCTCGTCTCCATCCCCGGAGGCACATCCACTTTTAATGTATCCCTTCTGATCACAGACATAGCACTGCCTTGGCCGGGCTTCTGACCTCCTGGCCCAGAACCTCTTTTCCATTCTCTGCCCCTTTGGCCCCTGCTCGCTTCCTGGAGAATTTTAAGTAAATATTGCTGCTGTTCAGCTAACTTCATCAAATAACCCTGTAGGTATATCTGTGCCTCCCATTGTCTTCACTGGTTTTCCAGGGCCTGCGAAAGTAGGGCTCGGATCAGGGGTGCTGGAACAATTTGCATAGTGGGGGTGCTGAGAGCCATTGAACCAAACCATAAACCCTGTATATGATGGAAACCACTTCAAGCCACGGGGTGCAGCAGTACCCCCAGTACCCCTAGTTCCAGCACCTCTGGTTTGGATTCCTCTCTGTTGCCTGTCGGCCCCCTTCAGTGGGAGTGTTTAAATCTGGGGACCAGCTCAGGAGGGTATATCTGCCCTCTGCAAAGAAGGCCCCCATACACGGTGGCTCCATAGTCCCTTTTTTCCTGTCCTTTTCCTACTATGGGTCTTCACACTTTCCTTGTCCTCAAGCTTAAGTCTCTCTCCAGATGCAGCCTACGGGTTAATTAGCCCCTTCTGAGCCACCGTATCCCCCTTCAGGGGTGGTGTGAGGAGAACACCCCCTCACAGCTCCTAAGCCACTAAATTGCTTTTGAAAATTGTACACCTCCCCAGAAGCTGCAACTGCCCATAAAACCATCTGGTACCTGCACATGGAGGTTACTTTAAATCAGGCCTTCATGTACTCAATATTCAGTCAAAACAATCTTTGCATTTAGGTCCCTCCTTGGACCACGTATAGTCAGGATCATGTATGAAAAGGTGTCATTCTCTCAGTAAGAATTTGCTTAACGTTGTGTAAAAGAGCTGCTAAGGTGGGGGATCACAGGATGTAGTGGGAGGACGGGGACTAAGACACCATCTTCAGTAACAGAAAATGCAGCTAACTATTCCCTAAAACTTCCAAAGGAGGGCAAGGCACTTTTAAGGAGGACTACGGTAAGATTCCAATATCTGTCTATTTTCTGCATATCATCATGAAGTCAGTGAGTTTTGGATCAGGCCCTAAATGAATTTTTAAAAAGTAATTTTTACCACACTTCTATAAATACTGCACTTGTTATTTTCTGGCACTGCCAATGTGGCAATGTTTGCTATTGAGGCACGCTACCCCGCTTGATAGGAACAATGAGTCACACGGATTTCCTGAGGAGTAACTTCCAGAGGCAGAGTGTGAGGTTTCTCGATTCCCAACAATACCAATTAGATGGTCCCCTGACACAAACAAACCTCTAAAAAAAAAAAAAAAAACTTTCACTAAAATAACTGTATGCCTGCTGGCTGGATTCAAAATAAATCACTGCCTTCTTTAAATAATCCAAACAGAATTCATCTGGGAGTCTGCATAGCAACACTGCTAATGAGCCAGCCTGTCCTATCTAACAACTGTTGATATGTAAGACGTGGCTTCCAGAGAATTCAATGAGATGAGAAGACTGTACCAAATGAAAGCTGCAAAGGGGGTTGATTTCATACCACTCCTTAAGGTGAAGTTGATCAGACATGTACAGATTAGAACTGGAAACCAGATTCAGAGGGTAGCTTCCTTTCAAACACTTCCTGACAAAACCATTGCAAACTCTGATGGGCATTGTGTGATTTAAGAACTCAATTTATACTTTTTAGGAATCCTTGCTTTATCAATACAATGCATTGCTTGGTTATTCAGATCTAGTTTAAAAAGCAAATTAAGGTTTCAAAATTGAAACTAGCAGCCTGGGGCTCTCCCTTGATTTGAAAAGAAATGCACATGAGCTCAGATAAGTGATAAAAGAAAATATTTTCTTTATGTTTCATATGGCCCCTCAGGTGCATTCCATCATGGTGGCCTGCTCCACTGAAGGCAGCACACTTACAGGTGTGGTTAGGGTTCTAAAGATAAAGTAATTTGCTTGATTATGATACCATATTATACTGCTTTGAATGGACAAATAAATGTGGCTGTAAAATATACCACTTATAATATTATACATAAAAGACCTAATGCAACAAAATCTAACAAGGTGACCAATCCTGTGAAATGCTGAGCTCCCCTCAGTTCAACAGGAGTGTAGAGTCACAGAACATTGCTGGATCAGGCCCTAGGCAAGTAGAATCATAGAACTGGAAGGGACCTCAAGAGGTCATCTAGTCCAGTCCCCTGCACTCAAGGCAGGACTAAGTATTATCTAGACCATCCCTGACAGGTGTTTGTCCAACCTGCTCTTTAAAATCCCCAATGATGGAGATTCCACCACCTCCCTAGGCAATTTATTCCAGAGCTTAACCACTCTGACAGTTGGGAAGTTTTTCCTGTTGTCCAACCTAAACTGCCCTTGCTGCAATTTAAGCCCATTGCTTCTTGTACTATCCTCAGAGGTTAAGAAAAACAATTTTTCTCCCTCCTCCTTGTAACAACCTTTTTTGTACTTGAAAACTGTTATCATGTCCCCCATCAGTCTTCTCTTCTCCAGACTAAACAAACCCTATTTTTTCAATCTTCCCTCATAGGTCATGTTTTCTAGACCGTTAGTCATTTTTGTTGCTTTTCTCTGGACATTCTCCAGTTTGTCCACATCTTTCCTGAAATGTGGCACCCAGAACTGGACACAATACTCCAGTTGAGGCCTAATCAGCACGGAGTAGAGCGGAAGAATTATTTCTTGTGTCTTGCTTACAATACTCCTGCTAATACATCCCAGAATGATATTTGCTTTTTTTGCAACAGCGTTACACTGTTGACTCATATTTAGCTTGTGATCCACTATGACCCCCAGATCCCTTTCATGAGCATGAGCAAGTATCATGAGCATGAAATTTTACTATGTAAACTTAGAATGAGCATCATATTGCAACAGTCTGATTAAAATAAATAAGAAGGGGAAGCAACTCCAAATCGGAGGTTAATTAAAACTTACATCCACTTCTCCTTGATCAATTACATAGAAGTTGTCTCCTTCGTCACCTGGAAGCAAAAATATAAATGATGATTGTTTTCACAATGTCTGGTGGATGGTTATACAAATAATTTCCAATCCCCATATTTGATTCTACACATATTTGCACAGGTTTGCAGAGCTGATTATTTAAAGAGAAAATCATGTCCTTAACATCCATGCCTCGTTTCGCTCATGAACAGAAATATCAAGAGTGATTATTTATATTTTTTTCTCAGTTGTATTAGTTTATCCATTTTGATTTATTTAAAATGAAGGCAAACACATTAGAAATTTTGAATACCCTCAGGATACTAAAGTCCTGCTTGACTTGCTCTAAGCTTGCAAGTAAGTTGCCAAGTCTGGTAACTATGGACACGATATAGTGAGGTGCTAAGCACTCTCAACGACTATTGAAAATATTTTCCATCTTTTATTACTCTGTGCCAGAGTCTGCCCCCTTTATTCATGCTGAGTAGTACTTTACTCCGTGAGTAGCCCCCCATTTAAATCAATGTGGATACTTTTTTATTAGAATAATCTTTATTTATTTAGATTGTGGTACCACCTAAGAGCCTCAGTCATGGACCAGGACCCCATTATGCTAGGTGCTGGATTCTGCAGAACAAGACATTCCCGTGCTCCAAAGAGCTTACAATATAAATAAATACTTAGATACTTCTGGTATAAGATACTGCTGCCTGTGAGCAAAGATGGTAACATCCCTGGCCCTATAATTTTCTGAACATCAGAAAGAGTGGCATAAATTACACAATCTGAGCAAATTTATAAGGAAAAAAGTATGGAAATTTACCCTGCTGTATGACCGTTTCTCCGGCAATGTGCATAACGGGGAACATGGCATCAAATATGTCACTATAAAAGAAAATAAACATCCATTGTTGAGTCAAACTTGTTCCTTATTGAGTCACTAGTACTGAAGTCACTCTGCTTTGTTAATCCTTCATTAACAGATTTTGCAAAAAAAAGAAAAAGGGTAATTGCAGCAGCACATGGAGTCCCCAGCTGGCAAAACACCAGAAAAGCTAGTTCTGTGGAAGCCATAGTTTAAAACTAAGTCAGACAGTGACTCAACCCACTCATGCTATTTTGAAAGAACTTCCAAAATTTATGTGTACAGACCCATTCTTAAATTAAAGCATTCTACAAACTAGCCAGCTCATGCTTTTTATTCTCTAAGGCCAGAATTTTCAAAAGACCTCAGTTCCCTTTTAGGCACCGTAAAGTGGTCAGATTTTCAAAACAGCCCAGTGTGTGTCACAATGGAAGCTGTTGGAAGCCCAAAATAGAACCACAGCACCTTTTGAAAATGAGGCTCCATTTTTACCAGCAAAGCCCATGGCACAAAGCAGGATGCATTCGGAAATATAAAGGACTAAATTAAGACAGCATAAGAGCTGGCAAGGGATTACACTTCCAGTGCAGAGGTAAATATATGAAGCCAAATTCTGACTTTAGTTACGCTCAGTGACTTTAGCAGAGTTACTAGTGTGACGAAAATTCGGCCAATGCTCTGGAAACACTCAAGCAATACAAGAGCACTGCACTAATTCATCTTTCCCGGACTCTACACAGCACCATGATTTTAAACATATAAGGCACGCTTGTCACTTGCCCTTACAAGGCCAGGCTGGGCAGTAAGGGACATAACCCCCCCCTCCACAATCACTTTAGGCTGCCTGCCCATGTTGGAGAGAGAGCAGGCTCCACAGAACCACTGCTTCCCCTCCCCACACAGGTGGAGGATGGGGAGCAAGGACTGGGTAGAGCCTGCACTATTCCCCCCCATCAATTAATCAGCGTAAAGGGCTGAAGGAAACCACTTCCCACCACCAGCGTAGGGGAGGAATTGTGACTGGCTTCTCCTGGAGTGGTGCATCAACTTACTGCCCCTCCCACAGAGTGAGACATAAACTCTCTGTCTAGCCCATAAAATGGAGCAAATTCCTCTCAATCACAAATAAGTGAAAACAATGAAGAAATTTAAAAGGTTCATCAAAATAGCCAGGAAGTCGGCAACAAACCTGTGGTGGATTTCAATCCCTTATATGGGAAATGCACATTGTAAAATCCCATTATGAGCTTATTTCCTGTCCAACAGTTCCACAGTCCACTCAGATGCAGTTATAGGAAATGTTCACTCATTACTCAAGCAGGACATATCTTTCCTCCTGAGCAGTCAGTACGTTTCCACTGCTAGGGCTAGATGGTGTGATTAGCATGCAGTCCTGTGTAGGGGGCAATGCAGAACTGCACCACACCTAGGGGAGAACTGGCAGGGACTGTGCCTCTCTCGGAGCTCCCCAGTGTGCCCACAGGTGGGGTACTCTCAGTAGCTCTGTCTTATGCTGGGGCCAGGTTGGGATCACGGAGTGTCAACTGGCTCCCTGGGTTACCCCCTCCTCTGTGCCCAGGCAGAGATCTAAGAGCCCACTTCTGCAAGATGTGGAGAGCTCTCACTAGAATTGAAGGCACTTTGTGCTTCAGAGGATCAGGCCCCGAAAGATTATGCCACTAAATGGAGAAATCAGAACGTGGACACAAATAATCAAAAAGAAAATGTGACTGAACAGATCTGGAAACCATTTTTGGACTAAATACAGAGAAATAACCACGCACAATGTCAGCTTTTTATCTCTTGTTTGAAGGTTGTGTTTTATTTATACCTTAACAACTGACTGTACAAATAGTGGCTGATAAATTATGTATAGCACTGCACCCTTCTCCAAAATGGTTTGTTATCAGATTTCTGAACATCTCTTCCTTTTATCAAAAATGTTTTCAAACTCCTAGGTTAAAAACTACTGCTACAAAGATTGTCAAAGAAGTAATGAATTAGATTTTCAGAAATAACTGTTTAGCATTACTAAACTAATACTGCCCTGCTTAAATATACAGGAATACATTGTGTATTTTAACATGATCCTCTCTTTACTAGAGCAAATCTTTGATTTTTTAACAGAAACTTTATAAACACACATAATTGTGGGATAAATGTTAGCAAGCAAGCAAGCGAGAAAGTCAACAAAACTAATATTGATATTGATTTGCATTTCCAGATAGCAATATGTGGGACAAATTTAAGTGATCAACCATTATGTGAATGTCACTGAAAATAGTTATTCATATTTCTGGTCCATCATGGAACTGTTGTTCCTAAGGTATATGGCAAGGCTGACATTTTCAAAAATGACTATGATTTTAAGTGTTTCAATTTTTGGATCCCCAAGTTAAGACACATTAAATGGACCTGATTTTCAGAAAATGCTGAACATCCACCCTCTGAAAATCAGTCTCCTTTAACACGTCTCAAGTTGGGCCCCCCAAAATTGAGGTACACAATACCTCACAAAGCCCTTCTGAAAATCTTGGCCTAATAACCTACCAAACTCATAACTTCATTGCACCAAAACTGACCTTTGATTTAATTTAGGCTACTATGGAATTGATGTTGAAACAATAGATATAATTTATTGATTTTGATTTACAACATACAAAATAGACTAAAATAAAAAAAAAAGTTTCCCTGAGAGAGCATGCCAATTATTTTTTTAAGTTAAAAAGTTTGGTCATGATCCGTTCAAGCTGGCATCTGAAAATACAACACTAATTTTCTATCAATATATATTTTCATGTTCAATATACAATTTCATGCTAGAAAACCTGAGTAGGAGTGATGTGTAGAAAACAAAGCCGGTTTTAAAAAATAGATGGACTAAGGAAAACTAGTGGCACTCACTAAAGAGATAATATGGTCAAGGCCCAGATTTTGACCTTCTTCTTTTTGCTACAAAATGTACATGTTATTTTTAGAATGGTTCACAACAGTCTTTTGTCCACGAAAGGCATAAACATAGAAGTGTTATAAACAGCCCTGCCTGTGTAGTAGAATTGTAACAGATGTGTGGAGGGGATCTGAATTTTTGTTTCCAAGTTGCTATTATTTATATATATTTAAACATACACACATAAATTCCTCCAAACAAAATTTTTTATTAAAAAAACAGTCTGTGGTTGTTTAAGTGCATACACTGCAGCACAGTAACACAATGATATAAAAAGCTAAGAAATCACTAGCTAAATCTTCACCCAAACTTTGAAACCTACTCCTGAACCATGATTTCATCTTCTCCATATTACAGTCTTTCCCTATCTACTGCTTCTACAGCACACATGACTCCACTCACCACCTCTCCACCAAATGCTGACTCCAACCAAATTTTTGAATGGTACGGAATGCTGAAGTAGATGGTGAATGTGCATGGGGTAGATTTTTACTCAATGCCTTTGTGTATCAGTGTGTGGTGTGGGAGAATTGCTAACACGAGGTATTACTTGTTTTTAAATGTATCCTTTGTAATGTGTTATTTAGGTGATGGAATCAGGATGTAGGGTTTTATGTTTGGGTTTTTCAGTTGCTGATATTGGTGGTTGGAGTTACAAGGCTGTCCATAAATTACATAACACATTAGAGGGTAGGTGGATCCTTAATTTTGCATGTTTGTTTCAGTGTTACAAAGAGTTACAAGGGGCCGGTGGGTCTTGAAAATCTCCAGAAAATGTGTTATGTTATTTATGGACAACTCCTAAGATGCGGGGAGGGAAGAGGGATGCCCAGTGCCTCTGCATCCAGGCACCTACACCTGAAGGGTTCCCCCAGCACTGCTGCCTCAGCTCCCTACACAATATTTCCCTCGAAGCTTCTTAGCTCACTCAACTCTAATGTCAATACCGCTTCTCCTCAGCCTTTTACTCCCCTGTCCCCAGGGGGAAAAGCTTTAGGTCTATTCAGTTGCTCTTCCACAGTCTCTACTGGCTACCTCTTGAAAAGGTGAGTTCTCGTTGCTATGGCAGTTGGAGCCAAAACCAGTGCTCCAATCAAAAGGCTTTGGGGGCAGTTTTTGGCATGGAACCACTGATGCAGATGGGACTCTATGTACTTGAGGCTCCCATTGGCGATTCAGGGAAAGACTGGCAGGACTCAGCCATCAATGATAAACTCCACAGAGGGTTATGCAGATTTAATTTTTAGTAACTTTGTGATAATATAATCTAAAACAGTAAATGAAATTACAAGCAAAGATTCTGAGCTGCACATAATATAAAGCTTGATTATTAACTAGTCCAACAAGGTGAAACTGAGGAATATGTTTAGACCTGAAATCTCTATCTATTCCATCAAAAAATGCCATCTGTCTTGTCTCAGAATATCAAAATTTAAAGGATTTTTTTTAAGGGTTGCAAATATCAAAGACTCACAGCAAGTTTTAACATGTCGAGGATTTCCATAAAGCATACAAGAGGATTGCAAACAACTGAAGTCAGATCTGAGACCAAAGGGCCTGATTTCTCTGTTGGCTTCCACCTTATATAAGTATTTACACCTGTACAAGGTGGGTCAATTTCACTGCTGCTGTAACTGAGCAAAATTCCACTGAAGTCTTTGGAGCTGCACCCATTTACACCAGCAGAGAATTTGGCCCAGTGAATGCCAGGTGGGTATAACACACTACACCATTTTGATTTGGTAGTCTTTCACATCCGCCTGCAATGAGGTTATTTTGAATCAACATAGAAAGTGAGAAAGGAAAAAAAGCAATGTCTACTGTAGGTAACGCAATGCTGGCAATAGACAATTGAGAACAAACTTGTTAGAGCCAAGTGAGAGAACAAGATTTCAAAATCAGACATGGCAATGGCTATACAAGGAAACTATGGAACAAAATTTATCAGTTTCAAAATCAGATTTGTTTTCAGCCCTTACTATGGTGAGTAGATCACACAAAAGGAAGATGGAGATAGATCAAATGTATTCATTGTAGAGAATCCATGACACAAATGGAAAATCCTTATTATACCTTCAGGTATTGTCAGACTTCAATCAGAATTATTTCATTGTGCAGGCAAACAGAAAACATTCAGTGTGCGTGTGCTATACATACTTTCTCTTCCTTTATCACGTTACCAAAAAATCAATATTGTTGAGGGTAGGTTTGAAAAAATATTAAGCTGATCTGGCATAGTTCCATAAAAACTCTGCAACACTCTCTCAGCATAATACTTGTAAAAACCAGTATCACTTCTTACTCAGTTGTGTTGAGCCTCCTTGTTTTCATGTACACCTCTACCCCGAAATAACGCGACCAGATATAACACAAATTTGGATAAAACGCGGTAAAGCAGTGCTCCGGGGGGGTGGGGCTGCGCACTCCGGTGGATCAAAGCAAGTTCGATATAACACGGTTTCACCTATAACACGGTAATATTTTTTGGCTCCCGAGGACAGCGTTATATCGAGGTAGAGGTGTACTAAGAGTTGAGCAAACATGTTCCATGGGAACCCTGCATTTCAAATTCTTTGTTTAGTCCTATTCTGTTATATCCAAGTACTACAGTAGGTTTTTTGTCTTATTTTATTTTTTCATTTGTAAGACAGAGTACTGAGCTCATCTCATTAATGTTCATATAGTGCAGACTTGGACAGTGTTTTACAAGCAAATAAAATGTGAAGGTTCCTGCCCTGTGCAGCATACCACCTAAATGTAAGGCTTCGTTCTATTCTTTAATTATTCTTGTTTATCTTCTTGCACCCTCAGATTTTACAGGCATTCACCAGTTTCTGCCATTTATTTTAGTCTTGTGCTGATCTGTTCAGGTTTCAGTGTTGTGCTGATCTGTTGTGATGATTTAGTTGGTGTCAGTCCTGCTTTGAGCAGGGGGTTGGACTAGATGACCTCCCGAGGTCTCTTCCAACCCTAATATTCTGTGATTCTATGATCTGTTCAGTGCTGCAGCTATGTCGGTCTCAGGATATTAGAGAGACAAGGTGGGTGAGGTAAAACCTTTTATTGGCACAATTTCTGTTGGTGAGAGAGACAAGCTTTCGAGCTACACAGAGCTCTTCTTCAGGTCTGGAAAAGTACTAAGAGTGTCACAAGTAAATACAAGATGCAACAGATCATTTAAGATAAGTAGTTAGCACATATTCTAAGGGATCATTTAAGGTGAAGTGGCCCTGGGGTTGCCAATTTTGGTTGGACACATTCCTGGAGGTTTCATCATTTGACATAATCTTTAATTCAAGATTAATCTTTAATTCCAACTCTCCAGGACAATCCTGGAGAGTTGGCAACCCTAACTAGCTAGTTAACATCCATATAGTCATAGGACAAAAAGGGCGGGGAGGGTTAGTTTACAGACTGTTGTAATAAGCCATAAATCCAGTGTCTTTATTAAGACCATAATTTTTAGTGTCTAGTAGAGTTATGAATTTAAACTCCCAGGCTCATCTTTCCAAAGTGTTGTGCAGGTTTCCTTTGAGGATGAGAACTGATAGGTCAGATAAAGAGTGACCACACTCTAGAGATGGAGGTTACATACTGTAAGAATGCACTACTGCTTCATTTTGGCTGCAGGCATACTGTACTGGATCTTTTATTTAGAGAAGGCTCCAAATACATTTTTATTAGATGCACAGAAGGACATTGTAACAAAGTCAAAGCCAATGTTTGTATGCATCGGCATTCTATAAGTATCCCGGGAACATGTTATCGGAATGAAAAATCATATACTTTAGGCAAAGTAGGCCAAATTCATCTCTAGTGTAACTAGAATGAGGTCAATAGATTTGAGTCAACCAAAGGTAAATATAGTCCTATGCGCTGTATATGAGTATATGGGATTTGTTTTTTTATGATCTAACCATCATCATGCGTTTACTACTTTCCTTGTTTCTTTATCAAACACGCTTAGAAACGATGCTTGCTAGTGTAATAAAAGCAAAATATTTAGAATGAATCTCTAATAGAAAATTGCTTTAAAACTATGACGGAAAAGCAATATAAAAACATTATAGCATCCTAAAAGCAAATCTTTTTTATATTTATTTAATATAAAACAAGGTTCCACCAATGGTAAATGGCAACCATAAAAAGTTACCATATTTAAGCATCTTATTCTTCATGTACTTTTAAGCATACTTACTCTTTAATTCCAAGCTCCCTCTTCTGGACTATTCCAACTAAGTAAGAAGAGTTACTATATAATGTTTTCACCCCTCAGCCAATCAGATATTAGTTCAATACTCAGATGGTAGGCTAACACTCTTTATAAGTGACACATCTGAAGATGGTCATTTGCTATTTGTCAGTTTCATTTTGTTACTGTGCTTGGAATTCTTTGAAAATATTGTAGAGTATGTTGGGATTTCAAATATTCCCAAAGTTTTTCAATTTAATATTAAGTACAAAATGCACTACTAGCCAGTTGCATGGGCTAAATATCCTACATGTTAAGAAAGTAATAGGAACCTTGCACATTATTTTAAATAACTATCTAAATAAATTACAATTTACACACAAACAAATACTGTACTATGTGCATTAGCTTTGTACTTATTGTTCAGGATATGCGGATACAGACTAACACGGCTGCTACTCTGAAACCTGTCATTATGCAAGACACTGCATTTAGCCGTATGGAGTGGAAATCCATCAACTTCATGAAAAAACTCGTACAGATACAGACAGACATCATCTTCCTTTCCAAATGCAAACAGATGGACATCATACCAAAAGGACTAAAGGTAAAAAATCCATTACAATCTACATATCACACAGACTATGCTGAGAGACTGTGTCACACACACTCAAAGAAACTGCGAAACCACCTGATCAGCATCCTATACAGCAAACAGGGAAAGATTAAGACTGAGCTCTCAAAACTGGATACGCTCATAAAAAAACAACCTTCCACACAAACTTCCTCATGGATAGACTTTACAAAAACTAGACAAGCCATTTACAACACCAACTTTGCCTCTCTACAAAGGAAAAAGGACACTAAACTATCTAAACTGCTACATGCCACAAGGAGCCACAACAGTAGTTCCCTTAACCCACCCAACAATATTGTTAATCTTTCCAGCTATACTCTTAGCCCAGCAGAAGAGTCTGTCCTATCTCTGGGCCTCTCCTTTTGTCCCTCCAGACCCATGAACATGATACAGTTCTGCGGTGACCTAGAATCCTACTTTCGACGTCTCCAACTGAAAGAATATTTCCAACATACCTCTGAACAGCATACTAACCCACAGAATCCCCGTACCAGCACTACAAAAAAAAGGATTCTGCATGGACTCCTCCGGATGGTTGAAACAACAGACTGGACTTCTACATAGATTGCTTCCGTCAACGTGCAAAGGCTGAAATTGTGGAAAAGCAACATCACTTGCCCCATAACCTCAGCCATGCTGAACACAAGGCCATCTACAGCCTCAGGAACAACTCTGACATCATAATCAAAAAGGCTGACAAAGGAGGTGCTGTCGTTATCATGAATAAATTGGAATATGACCAAGAGGCTGCTAGACAGCTCTCTAACACCACATTCTACAGGCCATTATCCTCTGATCCCACTGAGGATTAACTAAAGAAACTACACCATCTGCTAAAAAAACTCCCTGACAAAGCACAGGAACAAATCTGTACAGACACATGCCTAGAACCCCGACCAGGGGTATTCTATTTGCTACCCAAGATCCATAAACCTGGATATCCTGGACGCCCCATCATCTCAGGCACTGGCACCCTAACATCAGGATTGTCTGGCTATGTGGACTCTCTCCTCAGGCCCTACGCTACCAGCACTCCCAGCTATCTTCGAGACACCACTGACTTCCTGAGGAAACTACAATCCATCGGTGATCTTCCAGAAAACACCATCCTGGCCACTATGGATGTAGAAGCCCTCTACACCAATATTCCACACAAAGATGGACTACAAGCTATCAGGAACAGTATCCCCGATAATGTCACAGCTAACCTGGTGGCTGAACTTTGTGACTTTGTCCTCACCCACAACTATTTCACATTTGGGGACAATATATACCTTCAAGTCAGCGGCACTGCTATGGGTACCCGCATGGCCCCACAGTATGCCAACATTTTTATGGCTGACTTAGAACAACGCTTCCTTAGCTCTCGTCCCCTAACGCCCCTACTCTACTTGCGCTACATTGATGACATCTTCATCATCTGGACCCATGGAAAAGAAGCCCTTGAGGAATTCCACCATGATTTCAATAATTCCCATCCCACCATCAACCTCAGCCTAGACCAATCCACACAATCGATCCATTTCCTGGACACTACTGTGCTAATAAGCGATGGTCACATAAATACCACCCTATACTGGAAACCTACTGACCGCTATACTTACCTACATGCCTCCAGCTTCCATCCAGGACACACCACCCGATCCATTGTCTACAGCCAAGCTCTAAGACACAACCGCATTTGCTCCAATCCCTCAGACAGAGACAAGCACCTACAAGATCTCTATCAAGCATTCTTAAAACTACAATACCCACCAGCTGAAGTGAAAAAACAGATTGACAGAGCCAGACGAGTACCCAGAAGTCACCTTCTACAAGACAAGCCCAACAAAGAAAATAACAGAACACCACTAGCTGTCACCTTCAGCCCCCAACTAAAACCTCTCCAGCGCATCATCAAAGATCTACAACCTATCCTGAAAGATGATCCCTCACTCTCACAGATCTTGGGAGACAGACCTGTCCTCGCTTACAGACAAGCCCCCAACCTGAAGCAAATACTCACCAGCAACCACACACCACTGAACAAAAACACTGACCCCCAGGAACCTATCCTTGCAACAAAGCCCGATGCCAACTCTGTCCACATATCTATTCAAGTGACATCATCATAGGACCTAATCACATCAGCCATGCTATCAGGGGCTCGTTCACCTGCATATCTACCAATGTGATATATGCCATCATGTGCCAGCAATGCCCCTCTGCCATGTACATTGGCCAAACCGGACAGTCTCTACGCAAAAGAATTAATGGACACAAATCTGACATCAGGAATCATAACATTCAAAAACCAGTAGGAAAACATTTTAACCTGTCTGGTCACTCAATGACAGACCTGCGGGTGGCAATTTTGCAACAGAAAAGCTTCAAAAACAGACTCCAACGAGAAACTGCTGAGCTTGAATTGATATGCAAACTAGATACAATCAACTTAGGCTTGAATAGAGACTGGGAATGGCTGAGCCATTACAAACATTGAATCTATCTCCCCATGTAAGTATTCTCACACTTCTTATCAAACTGTCTGTACTGGGCTATCTTGATTATCACTTAAAAAGTTTTTATCTCTTACTTAATTGGCCTCTCAGAGTTGGTAAGACAACTCCCACCTTTTCATGCTCTCTGTATGTGTATATATATCTCCTCAATATATGTTCCATTCTATGCATCCGAAGAAGTGGGCTGTAGCCCACGAAAGCTTATGCTCAAATAAATGTGTTAGTCTCTAAGGTGCCACAAGTACTCCTGTTCTTTTTTCTTAATGCATATAAGTAGATCCCCCTCAACCCCTGCTAATGTTTTCAGTTAGCACTTTATTAACATTTGAGGTGAAAGTTTAGATGAAGTTGTTTAATGAGACAGACAAATTACATAGAAAATAAATGATTTTTGTTTGCCAGACAGATATTTCTATGAATATTAAAGATGAATAAACAATTGACAGAGAATTCACTCTAAGAATTTAACCTGTTTTTCTACTCACGGTATGTGGGTGAACAAACTGCGATTGGTACAGATCTATTTATACTCATTCGGAAACATTGTTTACAATTTTTTTTTTACTCTGTGGATTTGTCACAAACATTCAATATGCGGTATTCAAAATTTGAGTTATGTTTGTTAACTGTGATCATTCAGATGAATCACATGGTATTGCTTCCATCTCCTGATTGCATGAATGTAACTCCCATAATCAGGAGGACGGTTTGAACAAGCCACCAGAGATTGATGATTCTCACAGGCAGCAGTGATAGTATAGAAAAAGATAGAAAATAAGAAGAACCAGGGAATATTTTTTAATTTTTTCCTTTCTGTGCCAGATAGCTCTTGTCTGAGGCATCGTTACTATAAAAATTAGGTTACTATAGGAAGCATTGGCTAGATTCAGAGTTTAAATTTAATTTGCTCTCATTTCTTGTTTTTAGCTTTCTGCAAAGTAGTTTTGTGTGCCAGAAAATTCCCATGATTATCATCAACTAATTGTATTATCTATTGTTTGCCACCAGTGTGCTTGATTCTGTAAAGACATAGAGGAAGAGATAGCCTCTGTCCCATAGAACAATCCTCCATCAAATTGCAGTTACTGTCATCCAGAGATTGGAGAGTAGTACAGATTTCTGTGGCAAGCATCATGAATGTCAGAGAAACGTATGTTGCAACTGATCAACTAATGTTTGACATGCCTCTCCCTTTCCTGACAGGCATGTTACATATGGCTGCAACCATCTCCCAGATTTTGTCTTTCCATTCTGTTGTGTTCTACCACTCTTGGAGATACCAAACAGCTAAGCACAATAAAAAGATGTATTAGTACCTAAGATTCAATTATAATTTATATTTGGATCAGTGAAACGATTATAAAATATTCTGATACAGGTTATCTATAAAAAGTGTCAGGTTTTTTCTTTAAAATTAGATGAGTCTAATTTATCCACTAATTTGAGGATCCTGAGTCCTTCCATAACTGTCACAAAACCACATATCAGCAAGCACTTGATTTTATATTTGCATAGCCAATGTAGCTGACAGATATGTGCAAACTCATGCACCCACCCATTTTCCTTATTTTTCCCTAGAGCTTCATATTCTCCCCCTAATTTCCTGCACTTCTGGAACCGAATACCTTACATTCACAAAATGAATCAGAGATCCATTTTTTTTTTCAGATGGTCCCTTCTGAGTTTTGTTTCTTGCGTGTTGTGCCACATCAATTTTGAGTTAAACAGTTCCCCTTTTCAAAGCTCCAGTAGCTCAGTTAGAAAATAGAGGTCAATAAGATCAGATGATATGCATCTTTGTCTTTCAGGAGGGTCAGTATTTCAGTATTTGGACAGATTGGAGGAGTGGCGGGTTAAGTCTGAAGAAGCACAAGCTGTTCCCTTTATAGAATGTACATATACAGAGCTAAATGCATCGTTTCACCCTAAATATCCATATACATTAAGACACATAATGCATTATTTCTTCCCTCTTCCTCAGTCATTGTGGTTCAGAACCTTCACTAACCATTAAAATGAACATCAAATAAATCTTTGAGACACCTTATAATTAGAGCCCTACCAAATTCACAGTCCATTTTGGTCAGTTTCATGGTCATAGGATTTTTAAAACCAAACATTTCATTTCAGCTATTTAAATCTGAGATTCCACAGTGTTGTAACTGTAGGGGTCCTGACCCAAAACGGTGGGTGGGGGCTTGCAGGGTTATTGGGGGGTGGGGTCATGGTATTGCCACCCCTACTTTTGTGCTGCTACTGATGGCAGCACTGCCATCAGAGCTGGGCAGCTGGAGAGCGGCAGCTGCTGGCCAGGAGCCCAGCTCTGAAGGCAGAGCCGCTGCCAGCAGCAGCGCAGAAGTAAGGATGGCCTGGGATGGTATTGTCACCCTTACTTCTGCGCTGCCGCCTTCAGAGCTTGATCCCTCTCCAGCCCAGCAGCTGCCACTCTCTGGTTGTCCAGCTCTGAAGGCAGCAGCGCAGAAGTAAGGGTGGCATGGTATGGTATTGCCGCCCTCACTTCTGCACTGCTGCTGGCGGTGCACTGCCTTCAGAGCTGGGAACCTAGAACAGCAGCTGCCTCTCTCAGCCCACCCAGCTCTGAAGGCAGTGCAGAAGTAAGGGTGGCAATACCACGACTCTCCTACAATAACCTTGCGATCCTCCTGTGGCCCCCTTTAGGGTCGGGATTCCCAGTTTGAGAAACACTGGTGAAATCTGTATACTATAGGGTAAAAGTACAGAAAAGACCAGATTTCACGGTCCATGACACGTTTTTCACGGCCGTGAATTTGGTAGGGCCCTACCTATAATATTACTAGCAGGAACACCTGGTACTTTTAACCTCAGAGCACTAGTTTTCTATGATTTTGTGGTGTTTTAAAAATCTGCCTAGTAAACATGTCACAAATCTAATCTTGCTTTTTCTTCACTCTGTTATAAAAATTAAAAAAGAAAGACCATTTTTAGATATTGCATGCCTTAGTGTATTCTACCTTTCCACGGTGCTACAATCATTAAGATTCAGGTTTCCAAAGTGCCTTTAAGTCTCAAATATGCTGGGCTTTCATTAACATTGAGAGGGGGAAAAAAGCACTATTGTATATGCCTTACTGAGTATCTGTAGGACATTTTTTAAATGCTTTTTTGAAATGGAATATGGAGAACTCTGCAGGCAGTCTAGTACGACAACATCATTAACACTGAAATGTTTAAAGTCACTCTTATTCAGCCTACGCACAATATGTAGTGTTAACACTTTTTCTGCCTATCTCTGCTGACTACATGTTTTCCTTAATGCAGTAATCATATTTACAGCAGTTTAACAAATAGGCAGAATTATATTTTATGGAGTTAAATAAAATAAGATCAAAACTCAATGCAAACAAATGACAAAAACATGCAGAAATGTGTTATACAATCCATGTTGTTTCCCCACAACCACATAACCATCCCAGTTCACAGATTTCTGTTTAATTTGGCCTCTGGCATGTCAGAAAGGAATTTTTTCCCCATTTACACAACTCTATGAATCAAACGTTGACAACAGTAAGCTGCTCTTCAATCTGACTTAAAGGTATGCATCACAGAAAAACAGCCAAGCGCTTTACTTGCTCTATCAGGCCTTATATATAAGCCAGCTATTACATGGCCTGTAGCATACAAATCCCTCCAAATGATAACTTTAGGAAGAAAAAATGCTGAAGACTTGATATATTGCTGAACCAAATTATCTCAACACAAACACAGCTTTGACATTTATTTCTGAATATACTGAAATGATGGAAAAATCACCAAGTATAATTCCTCTCAACAGAATCTTAAATCCAAACTAGATATATTACTCTGGATTGCTTTTGACAAAGCAATTTTAAAATATTGTGCCCATTAAATTAAGAAGGGATTGGTATACATTAGGATAAAGAAAAGATGGACAAAACAAGTTTTTGCCTATTGTTTAAGTACAGCACTACCATTCATGTAAATACACGTTTTTTTAATGTGGGGTCAATAGCCTTTATTTGTGCTCATGTGAAATACCAGAATATATGAAAGAAGTTCAGCAGAAATTTCTACACTAAAGCCCGCTTAAAATCAATCCAATTAAAGGAATAAACAGGAAAAGAGAACTATAAATACCTTGTATCTGGGTCTCTGTAAGAAATATTCATATAAATCCATATGCTTAGGTTTATGCTTTTCCATGTGACAGGGGTCAGAATTTTCCATAGCACAACATTCTAAAACCATTTAAACCCAGCATACCTTTAGAATGAATAACCCAAAATCTTCATACAGTCAACACTGATTTTTATGTGATCACAAAGGACCAGCCCTCACAATCTTTTACTTATGTGAACAGTCATTACTCATGGTAATAGCGTAAGAACTAATCTCATGAGAATGGGTTGGCAGAATCAGGCCTTTAGACTGTGAACTCTCTTCGGAGATTGGCCGGGGGGAGCGGGGGGTATATCTTATCTATGTCTCTGATATGCCATGTAATTTATAGTATTACATAAACGTTTTGAAATACAGCAATAATAATGGGGAAAATCTTGAGCCAAGCACCCAATTCAAGTAGCTGGCCTAGATACTGTAAGGGCCCAATGGGAAATCTTGTCTCAAGTCTGCTGAGTAGCTGTGGAGCTGCTTCTGAACCCTCAAGCTCTGGCTTGTATGCTCTCCCTTGCATGCCCCCCTGCCCCCCATGAGAGTAAAAAGGAGGATTCATGAAGCCGTCTCTGTCAACTTTGCATCTTACTTCTAGGAAGCTTTCTGGGGAAGGAAAGGAGGAAACTAAGGAAGGAAACTAAACTCAGGGACTCCATCCATTATCTAATGGCTTGAGATAATACTCAGATGCAGTTCTCACATCCAGCTACACCACAACCTATTCAGAGGCAGAAAAGGCAATATTTGTGTATGTTTATGGCTGAGACAGTCCAAAGAGAGTCATGAAAGCAGAACTTGAAATTTCTGAGGGGCTTCAGTTTGAGACTACATGGGAAATCCCCCAAAGACCATTCAGAAGGCAGACACACAAAGCAAATATTAAACCTAAACCTAAAAAAAACACCCCAGACTAATTTCTGTGAAAGCTGAAAGAAATGTTTATTCGATGAATAAGATAAAGATGGTCAGGAGATAAAGGAGGACATACTAGATGGTCTAATGGTGCCTTCTGGCTGTAAACTCTATGAAAGATGCAAAAAAGGAAATACCTTATCACAGAAAAGATTTCTCATATAAGGAAACTAGAGAAAGGAGTAACCATTATGCCCTACTAGTAGACAAGTGAATGGTGATCCATGTAGTCAATTTTATATTATTATACTATGGAGCACCTGTTATGTCCAGAAAAAAACATTCAAAATCTGAGATCCCCTTAGAAAAAAAGGACAGTAATTCTCTGCATTAACAGATTTCAAAGTAATATGGGAGATGGTGTAAAAATATACTTAAAGAAATAAGCATATCAAGAGAAAGACTTTAAAAAAACTAGACTACTTAATACATGTAAAGGTCACCAAAATATTTATATTAATAATGAAACAGAACACTAAGCAGATATTGACTTCTGCTGAGGTGAACCTCAGATTTATTGACCTAAGAGGTAAACACTGACTGAGATAAATCCAAGGTCAATATTTACCACCAAAGACAATAAATCGAGATGGCCAGTGAAACATGAAGTCAGTTTATATATATATTGTTACACGCATTCTTTCTTCATCAGAAATGCTTACAAATGTCTTCCTTTTGGCCATGAATTTCTTACATATAACTTTTAAAAGAAACACGTAGTTCTCTAAGACATAGATAAAGTTAACGGCTTAAAAAAATCTGATGACCACTGATGAGCCAATTTAGTCATTTGAGCATGTCAGCATTACTGACCTCTGGAGTCAACAGTAATGCTTCATCATGGGACTGTTTTCACCCAATGAGTCGGGGGTAAGATTTTTCAAAGGCACAAATGACAGGTAGGGCCCTAACTCAGTCATTGAAAATTGGGTGCTTAATTCCCATTTGTGTTCTGAAAGTATCCCCCCCTGGATTTTTCCTTCTTGTATGTAAAACTCATAATTTCTTAAAGGGATACATTTGTTAAATGCATTACTTTCAGCTCTCAAGAATAAAGGATGGTTAGATATATATTGATAGGCTGTTGATGTTTACAGGAAGTTTCTAATTGGATTAAAGAAAAACTGCTGAGGGATTATTGTCATTATTTTAGAAATAAAATGGAAAAGCAAATCAGCTAAATTGCATTCTGTTTTCATACTATCCTAAAATTTTAATGGGAAGCAAATAATTTTCTGATGCTTCAGACTGACTTGGGATTTATACTTCTAAAAAAATTGACTGAAGAGCCAAATTAAACCTCACCCAATTTTTTCACCCAGTCCTGCAAACTCTTACTCATGCTAGTGATATCAATGGGACTTAAGCACATGCTTAATTGCTTTCCTGAACAGAGATAGATTTAAGCACCTGCTTAAAATTAAGTATATGCTTAAGTACCTTGCTGAATTGGAACCTTTGACTGCTATAATTTAAACTGTAATTTTACATACATTAAATCATTCTGAATAATTGTCCAGTACAAGAAACATAGCAGTGAAGAAGGAAGGTAAAAGCTCAAGGTTTTAGGTAATGATCCTGCAAAGAGCATCACCTGCTCTTTACATTTCAGTGGGGCTTCACAGTGTGTGAAGTGAGTGTAGGGTTCTGCTCACAGAGAACAAATGCAAGATCAGGACCTTAGTGAATATTCTGGGAGGCCTTTGTTCAAGATACACTTCCCATTTTATTGTTGTTCTGGTAAATTTTGTACATGTTTCTCGCACAAAGATTACAGGGACACTTCTATAAATCAAAAGACATCAAATAAATAAATAAATAAATGTAGAATGTGACCTTTAGAGTTATACACATATCTTCCCTGCACTACAAAAGCAAATAAATTTAACAGGAGTGCTGACAACAGTAGACCTTCTTCCTCCAAAGAGTATGCAAGATCTAAGCAAAAAGGAAACAGATGACTTGGTATATTTGCAGGATGTGATTAGAGCAGATAGAACCCAATTTATTAAGATGGGAGATGGTGATTCTTTTGTTGACTTTGCAGGTCAAGTGTTAAAACCTTCTGCAAATAAGGTTGTAGATATGCCACAACTATGCCCTAATGGTTTGCTGGGAGGGGTTATTTTGCCTTTGTGCAATTGTTCTGGAAATCCTCATGAGACAAATGTGTAAACTTAATTTTACATCTCCTTCTGGTTCCTCAGCACAAGTCACACCAATTTAGACTCCTTTAGACATTTGTACAGTCGGTGTACAAATGTCTCTAAGGGAGTCTAACTGAACTATGGAAGTCTAAATTCATGTAAAGGGTAGTTTACACATCACCCCTCAATTTCCCCATGCATCCAGTATAAAACTAAACTTTATTACTGAAAGAACAGAGCGGACAAAAACCCATTGATCTACCAATCCAAAAACTGTAAGGAAATATGGCTATATACACTATTGTATGTTGAATTCGCAGGAAGGAAGAACAATTAGAACTGCTGGACAGGAAAAGGTGTGTTAGCACTGTTACCTTTAACTCAATCTCTAATCCACTTCTGTGCCCCCAACTTGTCACTAGAGCCATCAATCACCCTATCTCTCTCTTATAGCTGTCTCAAGCTTATTTATACTATTTGTTTTAATGGCCTCACTTATATCATTGGTTTTCTGGGGTTTGAATGGAATGGTTCTGCCTCAATTAGCTGTTTACTGCTCTTACTATCAAAGTTGTGTGGTTTATTTTTATACTAGTTTCCTAAGCCCGTCTTATTACTGTTAATCTCCTCTGATCATATTGTTGATTTCAGTGGCGAGTGCTGCAGAACACTCAGTCAAAACATTACGGTCCCAAATACTTAAGTTTTAGAAACCTCATTAATATGAACAGTTTATCTAGAACTATTTTAATCAACCCTCTTAGTAAATCAGTGATGTTAAATATTACTGCACTCTTCGGTAGAATTTATTTCCTAAAACACAAAGAAGAGAAGTTGATCTGAGACCTTATAAAAATGGGATGAAAGGAGGAAGATAATACACTGGCTAACAGAAAAGCAAGCTCTCTTTAGCAGTCTGTCTTCAGGATCTAGGTGAGATTTAGGAGTTAAATGTTCTCAAGTCATAGAACTAGGTATATAAAACATTGCCAAGATTTTCAAAAATAGAAGCCTAATGGGCTCCTAAATCCATTTTAGGATTTTCAAAAGTGCTGAGCACCTCAAGATAATTCTGTGAAGAAAAATATGTCAAAGTGGAGTGACTCAGGAAAAGTGGCCCTGAAATGCCAGTTAAACAGAGTGTTGTCCCCTTCAGAATAGGAATCTATGTCTAGGATATGGTGTCTATCTCTGGAGGTTAGGGAAAGCTCATAACTTGAATGGAAACATCTACCATATCCCATCTGGGATGTTCAAAGAGGATGTGTTTACAGGATAATAACAGTGATAACAGTTCACAATATTCAGAGTATTCACGTCCTTTAGTGTCATTCCTAAACCAAACCAGGGAGGTAACTTGAAAGAGCTCAAAAATAATTTCTTAAGAGCTAAGTCTGCTGGTTGGTGTGAAGAGATGTAATGAGGGCTCAGTACAAGATCTGAATCTGAATCCTTCCCACACTAGCAGACATTGATGAGGACATGAATAAGGCTCTGCCATCCCTGTCTACCATGCTTTTTGCTGGAATGGCTACCTTGTTGTGTTTTCCGCATCTTGTTTACAAGGATAGGTTGTTAGTCTATTGTTCAACCCCCCAATCTGGAGGACCAGTGGGCTGCTTTTCATCTGGTTACTACCCTTTGACCCGTCCAGCTTGGGTGGCCCTACCAGGAGTTAAAATTCCCTGCCTGGCATAGCTCTTAGGGTCACTGGATCACACAAGCCTTTCCACCATGTCAAGATGCAGTCCTCAGGGAAGGTCTGTACAATATAATGTATATTTTATGTAACATGCTTCATAGGACATTGCCTTCTAAAATGCTTTAGAGAGCTGAATACAGAGAATCTCAAAGGTAGAAAGCAAAAAATAATGAAAGGAGAAGAAATAAACAAGGGAGCTGAAATTTAAAAACAGTAAAGATGCTACTATTCTTGCTGACTACTTACAGCAAGGGACGAATGTCAGGATGTAGTAATGGTGGGAGGGAACGGTGACTATGGTTTCCAGTTAGTTGTTTAATGCAAAGAGGAAAGTTTTTAGGTGACTCAGTAGCTGGATAGGAGAGGCATTTTCAGACAGATGGAGCAGCACAAGCAGAATTCAATCTGATTTTGTTATTAGGAAAAACCATTGTTAAAATAATTTCTAAACACTTTCCTCTGAGAAGTAGAGAAATACTTGAAAACACTTGTGTGTGAAAGTAGGTTAAAAGTAAAATCTGCTTGAACACCTAAAATGAGCTACACAATCTGAAATTCACATACAGAAAATCTATTGATGATATAACTTTGCTAATATGAACTAATGAATGGGTGAATCCTTGTGAATGACTGATTTTTTATGAATCAGCTGGTAAGTGAATAAACAATAAAAAGCAAGGATACTGCATCATAAAATGCACTTTGTTCATGTTCCTTGACAGCTGTAGATTGATGTCATCATATTTCTCTGCATATTACTGAATATCTGTACAATATTTTGCAAAAGTAATGAAGTCTTAGTAATAGGAAACCTCACTACTAGTAATAATTAGTATTTATTAATTATACAGCACCAAAAAAATGTGCTAGGCACTTTACACAACAAATAGAAAGGCATAACATGCTCCCTGGCCCAAAGAGTTTACAGTATAAACAGGACAAGGGAAAGTAACAAGCAATACGAGGAATGGAGAAGGGAAGGACAAGGGTTACAAGAATAAGATCATTCAGTTACTTAGCAGACTAAGCTAAACTGCACAAAGGAACTTCTAGTACAGAATAAGAGTACCCACACGGGAAGTTGTGCGGAATAGCTATCGCACTTTAAATTCCACACTAGCTTATTTCACACTAACTTCCGACATGGACAAGTCCTAAATTTTGAAATATGCACATCTTGAACTCGCTACTCTACACTGCTACTGTATTGCATCTTTGCTGACAAGTGGGATGAGCGACTTTTCCTTGGAAAAACAATAGTGTGGAGATTAGCAACATTTAGATTAAGGGAGGTCCTACTGCATTTAGCATTCTACCAGTTCAGTCTACTATTCTGGATTATATCCAAATGCCAGGCTGAGTAATTTAAAGACAAGAAAATAAATGTTTCCTAACAAGGTAAAGAGGAATGCAGCAAGGGCAAGATCATTGTCAAAGAAGGCACAAATGATCTCCAACAACCCACTCTTGTAACTGAGACCAAGGAGCTGGAAACCTCGTCAGACTTGCTTCTCTCAACTTTAAAAGATGTGAGGCGATGCCAACGATTCAAAACAATAATGCCTTGCCTTTATAAACAACCTTTAGCATCACTTGATATAAAACAGAAACTTGGATATTCTCTGCTGAGCATGCCTATTAGATTGGCATCACTGTTTTTCTCCTGGCTTGCATGTTAGGTAAAGGGGTCAGGCAGGAGACATATCATTCTTCAAAAACAACCTTCCATTTTGCACTGGCAGCTTTCATAATCCATCTCCTATGTCTCTGAAGTCACAAAAGCACTTATGAAAGCTCTGTAGTATTGTCTGTTTTAGCAATGTTCCTAACACTCTCTAGAAAACCTTCATGTCTAAAAATCAGAGTTGTGGGACCCATCCAACTAGATGTATTAAACTGGATTGCAGCATCTCAGGAAATGTGTAATTCCAGTCCCTTAGCACATGCTCGGGTAACACTGTGTGTCATGGTTCATACTGGGAACATACTGTCTACGATTATTGTAAGAATTCTATTATTACAGATGTGACTTCAGACTGCCTTTCTCATCATTCCCTGGATGTCCTTCTCTAGCCCTTCAACTATTCACCTTCATCTATTATTAGTTATTATTTAAACTGCAGTAGCACCCTCACTGCATTTGGCACATTCCAAACTTAGACAAAGACATTGCCGTACACCAACCAGTGTGCCATATAGGTAGGAAAAGATGCTTGAGGCAATGATGGAAGATAGGGAAGGTCAGTGGCCTTTCTGCTACCTCTGGACAGTAAGAAGGAAGATCCAAGACCTAACTGCTGCCACCATCTTTGCCTTTTCAGCAGCAAATCTCCTGATTTTCTCCACTCTACTTTTCCTCTTTTCAGAAACTAACACAATTGGGGCAAGGCCCAGAAACTTCTTGGCTAGTGCCTGATGCTGCTTAATTCAAATCTAGAATGCCCTAGGATCACATGCCACAAGGGGTCTTGCATGACCAAGATCAAGTAATAGTGAAGTTAAGCTACTATCATGAACTAATAGAATGCTTGCTAAAGGAGTGGGCTCTGCAACAAGATATATGTGGAAGGGAGAAGATTATGAGGCAGGGTAGGTGGCAAGAGATGATTAACACCCAACTGATGGAGGGACTGGCAGGAGGGATAGGAAGTAAAGTTGGGGTACTCTCCCTATCTCCTTCTTTGACCAGTTTGAGGGGCAGACAAAGGTACGGGCATTGGTTGAGGGATGGAATTCTTGTAATCAAAACATTTCACCCATCCCTAAATGTGGTCACAATATTCTTGATGCTTGGCTCAGTTAAATTCTGAATTATCACCAACTGTGTAGGCCGCTAAAGAAAATGTATAAACCAGCCATTTGCAAAATCCCTAGAAACATATTCACCGCCAGTTTTTTGTGTGTTGCTGTTATACTAATCAGAGTCTTTGAAAATTAGAATGTTCCATGATTAAAGTTCTTCTATGCTTATTGGTTTAAGAAAAAATGCTTTGTGAGTAACTTCACCTCTCTTTGCCTCAATTTCCTCATCTACTTACCTCCCCCAGTGCTTTGAGATCCACTGATGGAAAAAGCTACAGAAATGGCAACATACTGTGGTTGTATTTATTTATTTTTTTTAATGAACAGCTACCAACAGTTAGAGAACAGCAATATCTCAGTGGGATCACAGTTATTTTCCTAAGATTTTTACCTCAATGGAAAAAAATTCATGAGATCAGCAATTCTCATAAAATTCTCACCATCTTGGGCAAAAATATTGCTAGAATGACTTTTCTCAAGAGATTTTGCCTGCATCTTTTTCCAGAATCTGGCCTGGAACCAAAACCCTAAGGATTGATTCAGATTTGAGGCTTCAGACTTGTACATTATCAGACTGTAAGGAGTTCAGATATTTGAATTCATCCCAACTCAAAAAGAACTTGTGTATGATTGTGCAGACATGTGCATGTGTCTGTGTGTATTCCCCACACACAAATATATAGTATTGTGAGTTGTGGTATAAGGGTAAACACACATACTCACATAAAGTAGAGAAAGAGAAAGTAAATACAGTGGCATGGGTGGTAAAAAGGTTTTATCAACATAAGTTGGGATGGGCACATTACTCACAAGTGGCAAAGCTGCAAAACAATTATGCAGTTTATGCCAATCAGACTCTCGGCTTGTGTAAATTGGTGTAGCAGCACTGATTACATCAGATGAGGATCAGGCCCTTATACCACATCGATATTGTATCATGTGCATATGCCACAGACTTACAAAACACTTCTTTAGATGCGTTCTAAACAGCTTTGGGGAAAAAATTGGTCTGATTTTCATACCCTTTTGATTGCCAAGCCAGGCCCTCTGACTAGCAGGAGTCCAACTCAGAGAGAGAAACTACTTTCTAGAACTAGTTACATTTTAGAAACCCCTAGCTTTTCTATATATAATTATAGATTGATTTTACAGGCCAGTATCCTGCAATCTACAAGGGCTAAAATTTAGGAAATTAAACACAAAAAACTTTGTGCCGATGCAAGATTAACTTTGCCCAGATGAAATCGTAAAAAGTCAGGAAATGCAAAAGTAAAGATTCCAACAGCAACATTAACTTGATCACATTACACATATGCACTATTCTATGTAAGTTTTTCAGTAAATGTGAAATGTGGCCAACTTAGAATTGTGGCTGACTAATGAGAAATCTAATCATTGTTCTGTTCATTCGGTTGGTTTTACAAAAACAGCTATCGCAAGAGAGCATCATTAAATTCTCTTCTACCAATATTTTTCTGATTTTGTTTTATGGTTCACAGCTTCTTTATCCATTTGGCACCAATTCTGCAGTCGAATCTCCATGGAATTGGATGGATTCTCACACCCACACAAAGCCCCAATGGAGTCAGCTGAGTTTCACCCACATGCAACTTTACATTGATCCAATTGTAGGATTGGGGCTTTGGTTTGTAATTTTATCCTATCAGTCATCACCAATGCCATACAATATCTGAAACTGGTTGAACAAAAGATAAATACCCTCCTTTTTAAAGAGCCAAGAGATCTTACTTTTGAAAAGCACTATGTAAGAGCTAAGTATTATTAATTATTAATTATTATTATTATTATTATACAAGTACTTTACTAAACCCTCTACTATCTACCTTGCAGTTACCAAGTCACTGTCATAGACATTTTGTTACTCTCCAGTGCTGTGTCTCTAGTCATCCTACAATTCACACAGCTGTTTCCTCTTCTACTACTGAGTCTAAAACCAGGCAGGTGTTATCAATGAACCACTCATATTGAGTTAGCTCAACAACACCCTTTACTTCTGTCCATATCTGCTCTCTGGTCTTCTAGTATCACAGTTAACTGATGGCAAGACATTGTTCTTTTAGAGACTGATCAACATTGTTTAAAAGAACCCAGACAATAGTGGGGGAAAGGAGACTGTCCAATTGTGATGAGCAGTACAACTTCAGTGCACATTCAGCTACAACAAAACCTACCCATCAAATCTATGCTATCTCTAACATACCTATCATTGGGGTGTCTGAGGGCCTGAACCTTGTAGTGCTTATGACTGCAAGTAATACCATTGAACTCACTAGACTTTGCTATAAGTGCTCACAGGATGAGGCCCTAAGCACTGAGCAGCAACTAAAGGTGACATATTCTTGCTGAAAAAAGCTCAGTTTTCTCCACTGCTCCACAGTCCAGACATTTTCTTACATGTAAAAAAAAAAAGGCACCTCTGCCATATTTTTAGCTCAATAATTTGTATGGTGGCAGGGAGGGAGTGAAGGAAGTTAAAAAGTAAGAGTAATATTTGCACTATTAAACTTATCCATGATGTCTTTCTAACCCCATGAGCCATTTCTGTCATAACTAACATTTTAATTTACATTCTTTATTCAGCACCAACTGTGTGCAAAGCATTCAGATGCACCAGTGATGAATGTAATTTAAGAACCTAGACAGACCCTGCTTCTGGTCTCATTTACACTGGTGTAAATCATGAGGAACTCCAATGAAATCAAAGCTGTTAGACCAGTATAACACTGGTGCAACGGAGAAGAGAACCTGGTCTGTATGTCTGTTTTAAAGCACATACAGTCTAGTTCAAACACAAAGGATGGTGGACACCAATTTTAGTTCGAGGTGCTGATGGATTATGCAGAGTTCATTTGGGACTCTACAGTATACTACTGAATTGGTAATTGTTGTGCATTGCCTGAGTTGTATCTCTTTTCAGTTTATACAGCCATAGAGCAAGTATTGTGAAGCACCTGAATATTAATTTCAGTGTACTTTTCTCTTTCATTTATTCCTATAATTGGAGTACTTCTGAGTGTAGTTCAGTGAAAAGATATACCAACAGCGAGATGAAAGATAGATCATGCATATACTCTAATTATCAGTGTCAGAGAGTGTCCTAATACTCAGATGCCAATTTTCAGTATTAAAAAACATCCTGGATTTAATGGAATATCATGTATAATGCAGCTGTGTAGCAAGTTTAAAGAATATTTAGACAAGAAAGAAATAGACATATATTACGGAGGCCACCCTGTGGCCAACTACAGCAAAAAGGTTGCAAGGAATATACTCCTTTGGTCAACTATAAGGTCTTTATACATGAATCACTGCCTGTGAATAGAAAAAAATATCCGAATTAGGGTTTCAGTGTCCAACCACCTTAGCTTTAAGGCTATGAAAGCTACATCTAAGACATTTCAGGCTATAATGTGACAATTATACTATGCCATAAGCGGTGCAGAGTTGTAATACCCCAGAGAGAGCACTAGAAGCACTAGAGATATTGTGCTCCTTACAAACACACAAGCTGCTGACACTGCTTCATGCGGGGGGGGGGGTTGTATTTTGCATGTCATTAGCTGGGGCAGAATGCTCTCCTGAGCAAATCAGCCCTGTCCTCTCTCCGACATGCGATCAACTCTATTGAAGCAATTTCACTTACACATACACACACACCATTATGAGGCTTTTTACTTTAAATATCTGTTTTGTTACTCTAGGCCAGTCAACTTGAAAACTAAAGTGCATGGTCTTCATGTGCCTGAGGATGTAGGCTTACTGTATTGTAGTTTTAGCTAAGACACAGATTTTAATACAGAGTAGATTTAAGAGATGTTATAAAGTAGATACAATTAAAAAATATATATTGGGTCTGATTCTGATCTCACCTATACCAATGTAAATCAACAATAACTCCGCTGTTGTCAATGTAGCAATATTAGTATATGAAACCAGTTCAAGATCAGAATCAAGCCAGGATACATTTTTCACCCTCAAAATACATATTGAATTACAAGAGAGATAGTGGGTCTTTCAAATTGTTCATACTCTGTTGTGTTAAACACAAATGAGCACAGAGCTTAGAAAATGTGTATTATGGGAAAGTTCGAGAGATCCAGTGCTTTCCCTGTGTTAGTTTATTCTAAAATAACCTTGTGTTAATGCAAATGTGTTTTTATGCATTAAAATACAGATTTTCTATTTCTTCCAAAGTAAGTTACATTTTATACAGTCTTCTATTTCAAATAATGTGTGCATCGCTGGCAATCAAAATGTTAGCCTCAGGGTTATTTGCTGATTATATTTTCTTTGTTATGCATCCTTTAATAACCTTGAACACAGTGACCCCAGGTGGCAGGTACCATGATGGCTGCTCTCATGATCTGAGTTAAACCTGCACTCTCCTACAAACAATAGGCTCAAAATCCCCAGTTCCATAATTGAAGGGTTCTCCGCCTTGAAGTCTTGACCACCCTTCATATATTGTGAAATGGTTCAGGGTCCCTCCGAGCCAGATTCTAACTAGATAGGAGAGAGCTCTCAGGGGATAGAGAAGTAGGTCCTGGTATGGTACGGGTTGAGAACCACGGCCCTAATTGATATGCAAAAGTTTTGCTAACAGTCTAAACTACAGCCTGGTCTGTATAAAATTGTGCTCTGGTTCTTCTTCATCACTGCAGAAAATAAATATCATCCCTTTCTCTGATCTGCCACAGCTATTTTCCACCATGCATGGGAATTTCACAGTGTCAAGGACAGTCTGACCAGTCACATACACGGCCTATGTGCAGACTGTACAAAGATTTTTTTTCCACTAGAATCACTACTCAAAAATCTTGTGGGAAAAGTTTTATAACTAAATATAGAGATGACAAAGGGATAGTGTGTAACATTTTCAAACCTGCCTCAGTCCCATTTTAAAAAGCAACTCAGACACTTAGGAGCCAAAATTCCCATGGACTCTCAATAAGACAGAGGCTGCCAAAGTCGCTTCTGAAAATGGGACTTAGGCTCCTAAGTCACCTAGGTGCTTTTGAAAATTTTACTCCAACTGACAACAATTTCTCAATCTTCCCGTATCTCTTGAAAAACCTGCATCTCCATAAATGTCTGAGTTATGTGAGCTATACATGATCATGCAAAACACTGGAGGAAAAGCATTACGCAGCTACAGTATAAACTGGCAGCATGAGAGTAACTGGCACAGGAGGTTAATATACTAGGCTTTTCACCTTTGAAAACATGAGTCAAAAAGATGATTTAGTTCACAAGCAACATGAGTTTGATAGTTCTCATTCTAGTCCTTATTGGTGCATATCACAAAACCTACCATAGTTGGCACAACTGTAAGACTTTGCTCAGAGGCTTACTACTAGAATGGCAGGGGGTGGTTTAGATCAGGTTTGACTATATATGTTTACATGTTTGCTCTGCACAGTGCCTGCTCCTATCGTGCTTGATTCAAAGTAAGGCTATCTGCCCCTCACTTCCATGAGCACTAAATTCACTCATCAACTAACCCAGCTAACTGCACGGTTTATCTCACAGCAGTTTAACTTATAAGATCGGGCAGGTTACATTCATATACAAAGGTATATATGATCTTTAATCACTAGACAAAGCAAACTTGAGTGTGTAGGAATCACTGGATATGCCACAGTACCCTTATAGTTACATCACTGATCCGCTGTAAAAGAGTTCTGCTATCTTGCCATTGCCAGAGGGTGTCACTACGGCACCAGAAAGAGCAGCAAAACAAATCAGACTGATAAATAAGAAGTGTGAGGTTGTGTGCTAGAAATAAGCTCTAAGTAAACTTTGGATGAATTGTTCATAATTTGAACCATTAAGAAAACAGTTATGGATTCTGAGAATAATATGGCTTTGTTTTTTCTTTTTCTCACTGTATCTCTTGTGTTCTAGCTAATCCAATTTATAAAACTATTGGAGAAAAAAAAGAAGCAGTACCTATTAGAGCTGTTTGCAGAATCTCCATTGTTCCCACACAATTAAACCTTGTTTTCCATGAAAGCATCATTTGAAAATGAAACTAGTCTTCTAAATATAAACCGTTCACTCTCACCATATTTGTATTCAGAAGGCAATTGTTTTCATAGGAAGTTGCCGCAAAAGAAATCTAAATTTTGTGACACAATGCTATACAGACCAGGTAATTAAGACCAAGCCACATTAAACAAATTCAAATAAACCCCAGATTTAAAGGGCTGGATTTGGCTAACCATAACAGGAAGGGAGTTCCAAAACCAAAGAGCACACTAAATGAAAGCTCTCAGAAGTTAGCACATAGGTCTTGTACTAATAACTATGGGCTCCTCTAAGGTTTAGTACATTTGAATTTAAAATATAAGGCACAAGGAGGATGCCAAGGTAAGCCAAACAATTTAGATATATTTTTTATAATAAATGCAAATTTACTTAACACCAAAATATGTCAGGAGGTAGTACAACCAGGTAGTTTTTTGATATGGCCTAGCATGGTCAAGAAAACCTTAATTGCTCCATTGAACACATTATAATCTTTAAGAAATACAGTATATAAGGAGTCGGACATAATAAAGTCTGCTTCCCTAGAATAATAGCATGTCAGCATTAGCATGCAGAGAGAGTTTGTAGAGGAGAAAGATTAAAGCCCAGATGCCACAATGTATTGCTTAGCCAACTGAATAGTTTTATTTAACCTCCATTTTAGGACCAAAGTCCTGGTATTGAAGTTAGTGGCCAAACGCTCATTGAATTCACCGGGTCCAGTTTTGACTGTAAAAGCCTGATCCTGCAAAGATGCTGAGAACCTCCTCTGAGCACTTCACCGAATCAAGTTCTGTGTTCAAATAATATAACCGTAATAGAGCAATATTTTCAAATTCTTGTTTAAAAAGTACTTATCTATTGAATTACAGAAATTAACAAGCAGGACAGAAAGATAGGACAAGCCATACCACTAAGGAATACCAAGTAAAGCTGGACCAAAGACAAACTATGCCCTGATTATTTTAAATCTAGCTTCTGGAAAAAGAAAAATTCAATGTGCTGCACTGAATGTTGTACCAAAAAAGTTTAAATGCAGCAGTTATAAAAGGAACAGATTCACTGTGCTGATGAAACTGTGATCATGAATTAAGACCACAATGACATTACAGTATTAGAATAGGGGAGCCAAAATCTGTTGGCTGTTGTGGGAATTATTAAGATGTCAAAAGGCCAAATTCTGACCTCAGACGTGCAAATACAGCTCCCACTGACCTCAGTGGAGCATGCACATGTCTGTCTGAGGAAAAGTGTTGGACCAGAGGCTTTTAGGTGAGGACAATGCAAGAGGAAAAAGATGATGAACACAAAAATGTAAATATCATGATGTTTTGTGGATACTGTTATTAAGAAGGAATCAGAGAAGAAAATAAATCCAGAAAGTGTATGAAACAAGCAGAATGCTGTTTTAATTTTGTTTCTTTTGAAGTCTTCTCAATCCTCAGCTTGCTGATTTTTGCAAAATATGAAAAACAAGACAGTGGAAATTTGAGGTGAAGTTAGATCCAAAGAGAGCAAGGTGCGTCTTGTGCTTAAATGCAGCAGTTATTAAAGGAACAGGGCTGTAAGTCAGGAGATCTGGCCCTACCAGAGTGATATAAAGTGGGTTTAATATAAATGAGAATCAGATCTTTGGATTCTGTACTGACTTTGTCACAAGTTTCCTGTGTGACCTTGGACAATCTCTCTATGCCCAGTTTTCACATCTGTAAAAATGAGGATAATTACACCTGCCTCATGTGTAGGGTATACCTTAACAGTAGCAAAGCACTCTCAGATCCTCTGGTGGCCTGATTTGAGTTATATTTCCCAAGCTGATGATAATAGCACAGATTGTAAGCTCTTTGGGGGCAGGGACTGTCTTTCTGTTTTGTGTTGGTACAGCACCTAGCACAATGGGGGGCTGGTCCATGACTGAGCCTCATAGGCGCTGTATGATAATACAAATTAATAAATAATAAAATAATAATAATCAGTAATAAGTACATTAACCTTATAAGGACCTGATCCCACAACCACTGAAGTCAAAGGCAAAACTCCCATTGACTTGAACAGTGCAGGATCATGGCTTAAAAACATAACACGGAACACAATCTGAAAAGTTTAAGGTGATCTGCAAAGGGATTTTTCTCTTTTATAAAAAGCTCCGTCCCTAAGCATTAGCGGCTGAATACTGAAACAACACTTCTAATGTAGAAATAAAGGGATGGAGGAGGAGGAAATAGCACCATGAAAAATCAGCCTGTTCCCCAACCACAGCATCTCAGATAAGATTCCCATCTATGCATAGTGTTGGCAATGTCATAACCACTGTAGGGCCACTCTGGGGAAGGTCGGCCTATGGGGATCAGGCCTATTGCTCCCCACCCTCGCTGCTCTATAGCCAGGGGTTCTCTGAGACTTTCTGCTCTTTGCTTTACCTTTACATATAAGGTATAATGTTAAGAATATTGAAGAGAAGAGGTCAATTAAAACGACACATTACTGCCGAGGGCCCAGATGGGTTCAGAGGGCCTTCCAGTGCATACGAATGTCTTTGCAAATCATTTGTAAGGACATAAATAAAAACTAAACTACCAAGCCATGCAGTGTTTAAAGCCCCACGCTTCCCTCTACTTCGGAGTGCACATAGGAACCTGAGATTGCAGATCCAGACTTGGGGGTGGGGAAGCTGATTCCACAGCATATGCCCCTTGTAGTGCTCTCAGCCCTGCAGGCAGAGAGAGCAGGAGCAGGGGCCCCCACCCAGCACCCAAAGGTACAGGGTAAGTTAGAGCATGTTACAGCAAACAGAATCTGTAATGACTTGACCCACTGTTATATTGCAATTGTTATTAGTGAGGGTCCCATAGATGACCTCAGCTGGGGGAACCCCTGACCCAGCAAGGCTCATGCCGAAACTGTGCTACCCAGGGTCTGTGGGAAGCTATGATACAGAGTCAAGGGGACTCACCATAGTTTCCCTTTGCCCCTGTGCAGATCATGGGGTCCCATTTGTTTAGAGGGAAGGACACTCACCATCATACTAGGAGAAAACCCTTCACACCAGTAGAAGAATTACAAGGAGACTCTTGAGTTGAAATAATAATGGGGGAGGAGGGGAAGAGAGAGAGCAAAATTAGACTTGGGGCAGTATTGTATTCAACTACAATGAGGTAGCTTATAAATCTCCTATATGTAAGAACGATCAGTGTTCTGTATGTACCTCACATCACTCAGTCAACCATAAGCCCTCTAGCCAAATAAACAGCAATATTGCGGGGCTTTACACACTTCTCCTTAGTAATAGGGATGACTTTGCTGTGCAGAAGGTAATAGGAGTAGATAGATTAACTGATTTTAAGGGAAGGGAGCATGATGACCTCCTAGAACTCCTGCATAACAGAGGCCACAGATTTTCTCCAAATAACTCCTGCATCAAGCTCAGTAACTTGTAGCTGCACTAGAGCACATAGTTTATAGACATCCTGTATTGCCAACCCCAAGAATTCAAAAATCTTAAGTCAGGCCCCAAAAATCACAATATTGGCTTAGAAATCATAAGATGTTTTAAAATAGTAAATTTTAAACCCTTTTTGTTTGCCTCTGCTTTTTGAGCCTTTAGGGTGCACTCAATTCATGTTTTCAAGTGTTTCCATACAAGCACGAGGGTTAGAAATTTACTTTTAATAAATGAAAGCAGAGATTTTCATGTAATCACCTGACTCCAGGAGTTGGGGAAACACCAAACATGGCAAGATTCGTGATAAGATTGTAAGAGTTGGCAACAGTGGAACCCTGATTTGAAGACTTCAAGAGATGGGAAAATCTGCCACATCCTTGGTTACATTGTTCCAAGGGTTAATTTGCTGACATTGCTAAAAAAAAAAAAAAAATCACCTTTTTCCAACTTGCATGTGCTGCTAGCCACTGGATCCCTTATGCCTTTGTCTAGATTAAAGAGACCTTTGGTATCAGATATTCTCTCCTTGCATCAGTACTTCTAGACTGTGATCAAGCCACCTCTAAGTCTACTTGGATAAGCTAAGTACTTTGAGCTTTTATTACACTGTTGGGAGGAAAGAAAGAAAAGGCAGATGCTAAGGGCTCTAACATTGTGTTTGACATTTTCACCCTGATATTTCACCCAGTCTAAAACATTGTGTTTGTCCAGTTTTGTACACCACGCAGAAAATCAGGTAATACATACCTAATACAAACTTCAACTGTACAATAGCTGGTTGGGAAACAAGTGTTAATATGGGTTGGATAAATAGAAAAGTCAAATTGTTCTAAATTGTATGGAAATATAAAAAAAATATTTTTTCTGGGAGGAGAAAGCAAAAAGCAATTTGAAAACTCAATTTAAAATTTAAACTAAATTTTAAAGAAAGAAAGTAGTAATCTGGTGGTGCCAAAGGGTTAAAGTATTCTGTTTCGGTCAGTCTGAATATATGAATTTAGCAGCTGACAGTGCATGGTGTGTCAGTCTCTTACAGCTGTTCCAGTAGATTCAAAGACCATCTTTGTTTCTTGAAATATTAGCAACTGTTACTTTTTTCCAAGGACAATGATAGACCAGCTGTTACCTCACAAGATGCAATGTAGTTCAGGTCATATTCTTTAGTAACCAACTTGTAAAACAAGAACTAAATCATTGTTTGGGTTTGTCAGATTTTTTTCCCATTAGAACAGTCTTTGGAGCCTAACAGTAAAATAATTTACACTCAGAATTTCCATTAGTGCATTGGAGTGACAGAGAAACTTCGTATGGTTACTAAACTGGATCTTCTATTTCTAAAGTAACGTTTGAACTCAGAGTATTGTAGATTTTTTGTTGTTGTTGTTTTTTAAGGTTTTTTTGCCATTAAGCTAATTTCTTTCTTTCAAAAATGGTAAGATTATTAAGCAGACGTACTTTAGTAATGCACATTTGTATGCCTAAATGTCAAAATATACAACTGGGATTTTCAGAATAACCTAAGGGAGTTAAGTGTTCAAATCCCATTACATTTCAATCAATTTGGATGTCTAATTCTTTTAAGCTCTTTGGAAATCCCAACCTAAACCAACAACTGAGCAACTCAGATAGTTGAGCCTTCAACCCAGGCACAGGTAAAACTCCCACTTGAAGAAATCTTGCCTATGAAGGACTGCAAGATCTGTTCCCAAATCAAGAAATATTACAGTAAGAGTAACTGAACAAGTTACATACATCCTTTCTAAAAACAAAAAGGTAAACACTGCTTTCAGCAGCTCTGAAATAAGCCATTGTTCTTCAGTACACAGAGACAAATTACCACTTCCAACAAGCTGTCATCCACTTTGAATGAGAAAGACAAAGACAAAATATTGCCACACTGAGAAGCCTGGATATTGAATAAAGACTCAACCTTTGTTTTTAAATTTTGTATTCCTTTACATCAAGTAATGGCTACGTTTACACAATTACTGCCAGTTAATTGCTGTGTAAAGAAGAAGCACACAAAGGTACTGTAATATACACTGAAAGATTTCACAATAGTTAATAAATTCAGCAGTAAACAGGAGTTTATTCTTTTTCTATATTATTTAAATAATCATTTCACATTTAAACACCGCTGTATTAAAATATCCTTGTACAGCAGCTGCAATACACTGAGTTTAGGATGAAGATATCATCCTACGTGTGCAAGAATGTTAACTGCCTAACTCTACATTCTTTGAATCAAATACTCTAGAAAGAAACCAGATAAACTAGTGCTCTACTTAAACTCTGTTTATCTGAAATACTTACGAGGAATGGGTGATAGAATGCCTTTTGGTAAACCACTGGGATAATAATGGATACAGATTTTTAAAAGTCTGCCTTCAGAATCACCAGTATTTGTGATGAAGAATATGAATTGTTGAACAAAACAGTGAAAGTAAAAACTAAGTTCTTATAATTATTTTTTTCGGTGTGAGAATACTTCTCTTTAAAGATGAAGGACTGAGAATATCAAATGTCAGAGACTTTAGTTATGTTTAGGAGCAAAGTCTGTCTTACAAAACCAAAAACCTGCCATCACAAAAGTTTTGATTGGACAGACATAGCGAAGTTGATAGAATCTCCTGAAAGCTGCAAACTAACCCAGAAAATACTGCCTCCAGACACCTGTCTGATAAAAGACAATAGTGCTTGGGTTAACAAGATGGATATGCCTGAAAATAAAGTCATTGTTGAATTTGTGTCTAATCCTTGAATGGAGAATTGGAGAATTTATTTTCCAAATGGCTGGGCAATTCCACCTCGTTCCGTTTCCATTTCTGCTGCCAAATAGCTATGGTTTCCAAAATCCACAAACTTTTCCTAGTATAAGAAGTATTCTTTGTTGGCACGATGCTGAAGCACATACCTAAATTTAAGCATGTGAATAGTTCAACTGAAATCAATGGGAAGACATGGGAACTACCCTTGTGCTTAAAGTTAGGCACATGCTTAAGTACCATGCTGAACCAGGGCCACCAATAGGATTCATCAAGCAGAAAAACTCTGAGAAGCTGGACTATAAGGGAGCCAGTGTTGGTATCTACCTGGACAATACCTTCAGCATTATCCAAAAGAAATAAAAACTTTGTTTAGTTCACAGAAGGCTTTCGAGAGATAGGTTTGAATATTGTCTTCCTCTTTCTTGGCAGATTACAGGTGGAATTCAAAGGCCAGACTTTGTGTTCATGGGAAGAAGCCAGCTTCCTTTAATTATCTAAAATGACCAATTTCCAAGACCAAAATCCATCCCAGTCATCATAGTTCAATATTGGTCACTTTTAGACTAGAATGTGTTACATTTGACTATGGGTATAATCACTGTGTCTTCAGTTTCAGGTTATCGTTGTATGCTGCTATTCTTATGTTAATAAAAGAAAACACCAAATGACTTCAGTAGGCTACATCAGTGAACTGCATCATCACAATACAAAGGGATAGAGCCAGTTCAGTAATAAAGGCAAGTTTTATTTTAGATCAGGCAATGCATCACTTTCAACCTTCGTAGTTTCATTTAAAAAGGGAATCAAGAACTGAAGTCGTGATAAACTGTGAGATCTGCAATGTTCTAAAATAACGTCAGATACATGACTAAAAGCTGCAGTCTCATCCAAGTCTGACCACATAGTACAACTCAGAGGAGAGAATTTGGGAATGCATATATTTATTTCTTCCAAATTGCCATAGTCTGCGGACTGTCTCCCAAAATTCTCCGGATGTAGGGAGAGAACACCCATTACTATATGCCTTTAGAGGACACAGCCTGTTCCTCCTAATTACCAATTATACTCTTCAAGCTAATGCAGATGGGTCAGGGCTATGGTCCTGCCTTTCCCCACCCTCTTTGATGCACTATTAATCCCAAAGGAGTAGAACGGGATCAAACCCTGCACTTCCCTGAGCGAATGACCTGCAATTCTGAGGAAGCAGTGTTGTGTACTGGATAAAGCACTCAACGGGCAATTGTAAGATCTGGCTTCCATTCCTGGCTTGGCCACTGACCTGCTGTGTGACTTTGTGCAAGTCGCTTCACCTCCCTATGCTTCTCTTTCCCCTCCCACCCTTTGATGGTCTTGTCTGATTGCACAGTAATCTCTTTGGGGCAGGGAAAGTCTCTCACTATGTGTCCATGTGATGTCTAGCACAATGGGGCCCACAGTCTTGGCTTGGGCTTCTAGGCACTACAGTAATATAAATAATAACAATTCTTCCTGGGTTCTACATGGACCATCAAGGGAGAGGAAGGTTCCTCACACCCAGGAGCGCCGCCAGCTTTTCTGCCGCCCTAGGCGGCGGAAGGTCCCGCCCCGAAATGCCGCCCCCCACAGAGGCGGCGGAAGGTCCCGCCGCCGAAATACCGCCGCGGTCGTGGCCCCCCAAATTGTAGCGCCCTAGGCGACCACCTAGGCCGCCTAATAGGTTGCACCGGCCCTGCTCACACCACCCTGTTCACTGCATGTCTGTATACTGGCCAAGCAAAATCTGCCCTCTATTTATTTGTTTTTAACGAAAAGTAAAGTTACAAATGCAATGAAACTACAGGGTGTGTAATGAAAACAGCATAGCTGTGGTGTCCTGTTGCTTAAATACCTTGCTCCTGAACGGTGCTGTATTAGGTTTCTTCCACATCTATGAAGCATTCCAGCTGGACTGCAACCAGTATTTTAATAAACTATGATCTTATGCAGTAGTGAATAAAGTTTATAACAGTCATAATTCCCTTGAAATCCATTAATCAACAGAAATTTCAACAAATATTTTAACATGGGAGTGACAGGACAGCAACTAAAGATCATCTGTTAACGGTGGAAGGAACCCTTTTCTCATTTTAATCTCCATGTGTCTGTAGCAACTCACTAATCTATTTCATTTATAATTCACACACAAAAAAACGGTCTCAGCAAAGATTTAAGATGTTAGCCTGTGATGAGTTTGCACATTACTAAGACTTCATTATTCTTATAAAAATGTACTCCAGTGCATTTGCTAGTTCATTATGCAATATTCTGATAAATAATTAAAACTAGACAACACTTGTCAAGGTATAATGAGTGTGTTTTGTGAAGCACTGTCATTGCTTTACCTTTAGGTTTTACTGTTTGTTAATTTTCTTGCCAATTTAACAAGAAGTCAGTAATGGGTCTCTGGGACATCAGTGTAAGTGTATGTGGGGTCGTACTCTGTGTTTAATAGGCCAGATCACTGGCTAAGGATGATGTGCAGGTAGCACAATATGAGTGTGTATGAGTGCATGTGCACACATGGCTTAAAGCTAATCTTCGTTTTCCTCTAATCCTGCTATAGCCTCTATGCTGAGGTAGTCCTCCTGTGCCAAGTGAGACCAGCAGCTCACTTAGGGGTGAAATCCTGCTCCCATTCAACACAATGGGAAAGCTCCCATTCACTCCAATGACACAGGACCAAGCTCTTAGTCATTTTAAGCTTGTAGGCCGGGGTGGGCAAACTTTTTGGCCCGAGGGCCACATCTGAGTGGGGAAATTGCATGCAGGGCCATGAATGTAGGGCTGGGACAGGGGCTTGGGGTGTGGGAGGGAGTGCGGGGTGTGGGAGGGGGCGTGGGGTGCAGGAAGGGCCTCAGGGCAAGGGGTTGGGGTGATGGAGGTGTGTGGGGTGCAGGAGGGGGCTCAGGGCAGGGGGTTGGGGTGCAGGAGGGGGTGCGGAGTGCAGGAGGGGGCTCAGAGCAGGGGGTTGGGGCGCAGGAGGGGTGTGGGGTTCAGCAGAGGGCTCAGGGCAGGGGGTTGGGGTATAGGAGGGGTGCGGGGTGCAGCAGGGGGCTCAGGGCAGGGGGTTAGGGGCTCAGGGCAGGGGGTTAGGGTGCAGAAGAGGTTCGGGGTGCAGCAGGGGGCTCAGGGCAGGGTGTTTGAGTGCAGGAGGGGTGCAGGGTGCGGCAGGGGGCTCCGGCCCAGCGCCGCTTACCTTGAGCAGCTCCGGGGTGGCAGCAGCATGCAGCAGGGCTAAGGCAGGCTCCCTGCCTGCCCTGGCCCCGCGCTGCTCCTGGAAGCGGCCGGCACCACGTCCCTGCGGCCCCTGGGGGAGGAGGTGGCAGAGGGCGCCATGCGCTGCCCTCGCCTGCGGGTACCTCCTCCGAAGCTCCCAGCCAATGGGAGCTGCGGGGGGCGGTGCCTGCAGGTGAGGGCAGTGCGCGGAGCCCTTCCTCTCTTCCCCCCACCCCGGGCCGCAGGGACGTGGTGCTGGGCACTTCTGGGAGCGGGGCTGACAATCCCACAGGCCGGATCCAAAGCCCTGACGGGCAAGAGCCAGCCCGCGGGCCGTTGTTTGCCCACCCCTGTTGTAGGCAGTCTAGATAAGTCAGAACATTTCACCAATAGCACTGCTGGGAAACCAACCCCTTGATTTTAAACTGAGCACTGTTTAATACCAATGCAGTTACATTTTATCTGCTGCTTGTAGCCCTTTTCTGTATACCATTACATTACTTAGTGTATGGGGGTGAGGTAGATCCCTGTTACTCATAGCACCATATTTGGGAAAGGATGCTATTACAGATTCTCCATAATGATGTCATGAATGATGCTATCTTAGGCCCCAGTTCAGCAAGGTACATGCCTAATTTTAAGCATGTGAGTAGTCCCATAGAAGTCAAAGTATACATGAGAAATGGGAAAATGTACATTGCACTACCATGCTGAATTGGGGTCTTACACCATACCTCCACAGCTTGTGACCAATGAATAATCCACAGGTCTCCTCGACTACTCAGCCATGAAGCAGATAAAAATAAAGTTCTCTTGCAGAATTGATTCTGACAAGAAGGAAAAGTGCAAGAGACCAACAGCTCTACACTGTATTTGTTGGTTTGTTTGTTTTGTGGGTGACAACGGTTATTTAGCACCCAATTTTGGAAGAGGGATGACAATAAAATAATGATCCAGTGATCACAGACACCGCAAGATGAGATGCTGATTGCAGAAAAAACCCACTGCTGCGTAGGAGAGGAAATATTATCCCCAAGATCGCCAGTCATTCAGAAACACAGATATTTCTGAAGAGGACAAAATACAAGTCATACACTCTTGCTTTTGCTTAGCTACATGCTTGCATCAGTAAGACACAGAGTGGCAGCAATGACGGTAGTGTATCCCGGTTTGCTGACTTCTCGGCACTTGACAGCATGAGACCGGACTAGAGCAATGAGGTATGATGTCAAGAGGAAATTCATTAAGATTCAAAGACCAACCAATTGCAGACAGCAGCCTTGTCTGAAAAAAGCAGAATGTATCCGTCCTTCTGAGATTTCCATCTCTTTGGATGTGGATGAGAGCTTGTCGTACACGCTACAGGGCTTGATTGTGGCATGGAGCCCCAGCCCCACGCAGGGGGATAGTGCAGAACTGAGTGCTGCAGAGGAACACCAGGAGGGCGAATCTCTCCTGGAACATCTGCCAGCAACGGGGAACGTGCAAGCTGCACCATGCCGCTCTGCAGCCAGACAGTTTGGTGGGCAGATGCAAAGGGGGAATGGCCCTCCCTCTTTTCTGCTCCTTTAGGGGAAATTTGCTCGCCAGGGAGAAAGCAATCCCTGCACTCCCCAGACTGCAGCAACAGATTGTCTCTAACCCTTATGTGGTGTGCACAAGGAGGTGAAATGCTCCCTGCACACTTTCCCTTCCCTATGTCCACGTACCCATAATAGGATAAGGGACACTAGCTCACAGAATTAGGTGAGATGTGAGAAATAGTATACAGGGGTTGAGCCATCACCTTGAGCCACGCCTGCTGATTTAGACCTGGGAAAGCAAAACTGTCTTTCCTTCATTTTTTCTCTGCTGAAATATTCTTAAAACATTTGTTTAGCCATAAATACTTGTCCATTCAATTTGTACCCGATGGTGGTGAAAATACTCTTCCACTGCTTGCATATGTTAATAGTCTTATACAGCAGATATGTACTGGGAATTACATATCTGGGAAAGTTAGAAGGTATTATATGGAAAGTTAATGCCCTCCTAATTACTCTGGAGAGTGGCACTCTAATGGGATCTCATGGTAATTAGACTGTTTAACTGCCTCTGACGATGTTTAGTTGATGTCTAGTATAAGTAGGAATCTGTAAATAAATGTATGCTTAACTCTAAGCATGCGAGTAGCCTCATTGAAGGATTGTGTTGGTGTTGCTACCCATGTTAAAACCCCAGTGTAGACAAGGCCTTAGTTCCTAGCTGATAAATAAGGCTACATAATAAGGCTACATTTATGTCACGGATGTCATGGAAGTCACAGAATCTGTGACTTCCAGAGACCTGTGACTTCCAGAGACCCCCTTGACATTCTCTGCTTCAGCAGAGGAGCTGCGGGACTCTGGAGCGGGCAGCTAGCGGGGTCCTGGCAGGGTCCCAGCGACAGGCGACAGCAGCAACAGGGGGGCCCCCTGCAAGGTTCCAGCGAAAGGTGACAGACTCCTGAGGGGGCCCTCCTCAGGGTTCCAGCGATGGGCGACAGCCATGCGGGGTGGTGGGAGGCAAGGGGGACGCCTCGGGTGAGTGGTTGGGGTGTCCCATTTTCTCTTTGGGAAATCTCCCTGCAGCTCCCAGCCACTGTGGGTGGAGGGGGGACCCCTTGCAGCTTCCAGCTGCTGTGGGCAGAGGGGAAACCCCACAGCTCCCAGCCACCACCGCGGTGAGAAACCATGGAGCCGCAGCAGCAAAAGTCACAGATAGGTCACAGCTTCCGTGAATGTTTGTTTATTGCCTGTGACCTGTCCATGACTTTTACTAAAAATAATCATGCCAAAGTCTTAGCCTTACTGATAAACAATATGAATTAGAAAGAAAACAGAGTAAGAAATCCCACTGAGGGGCAAATCCTAAGAATCCTTGGAAACAGAAGCAGGTCTGCTCTGAAAGGAGAAGGGAGTGCTCACTGAATTTGAGAGAGCTGTGCACCCTCCGCCCACACAATCTGTAGGGCTTCCCTGCCTGGGAAGGTGAGGAAAAGGCAGAGTGTGGAAAAGAGGATCCAGTTCTCCACTTTTTGGCAAAACCATATAAGGGGCTTGGAGCCTGAAGGACCCTTTGGGGAGAGGCTCTGCAGCTGCTCTGTGATTCAGCATTACACATACACACTCTCTGCCCTGTATACCTGGCCAGCACCTGTCCATGGCTTCACTCCTTCCTATGCTCCCTGCCCCTCCAGGCTGCCATGTTCTCCCAGAAGGTAGGAACAAAGCAATCCCTGCACACCCCTGAATTCAGGAACTGCTATTCCGAATGGATCTTACACGGCTCATGGAAGGGAGAGAAGCTCCACTGGCCATCCCCTCCTTACTCACCCCCACTATGTCCCTGCATAAGGGCTGGGTAGACTCTGGCCACAATCCAAATCCACCAATACCCCATGGGAGAGGCTCTAAGTCCCATAAAGCTTTCTAGGCTGCAATAGCATATGCGTCAAGTTTTATGGAGGATTTGTCTTTAGTTCAAGTAATGTATTCCACTAATTCAAAAAGCTGAGATAATAAGAACACCTCCTCATACCTTCTCTCATTGTCATCAAGGTGAGCAAAGAGCACATTCTTGGAGATGGCTTTTGCCAGAGCAGTCATTGTTTTATAGTCCTTTGGAATAACCTGTGGGGGAAAAGAAACACACAAAGTTACAGTTGTGGATTTGTTTCATTATATATCTTGATGTCTAAAAGACTGCATTACTTAATAAAGCTTATGCCCAAATAAATCTGTTAGTCTTTAAGATGCCACCGGACTCCTTGTTGTTTTTGTGGATACAGACTAACACGGCTACCCCCTGATACTTGTCAATATGATGGATGCAGCTTGTTTCACATTGCTGAGTCAGATTTATAATTTAATATAAAACCAGCAAGAAAGCAATACATTCCAATTTCGACAGCCTGGGTACAAGAATTAATGTTACTAATATAACAATCAGAACAGATATGTATGGTAGTCTCTCCTCCTCTTGCCCCTCCTCACCTCATAAAATATCCTTATACAGTACAGGGCAAAAATTCAGCAGGAACTGACAGCAGCTACGCAGACTTCTTTCATATTTCATGTATTTTTTTAATAGACTGAGAAAAACACTTTCCATACACTTCCTCTCCCCAAAGCAACATCAGAAGCAATCTACCTCTAAACATAAAACGTGAGTGATGTTTCTCTGCCTTACAAAATACAAACATGTGACCTATTCATTTTTTATTGTGAAAATTTTTTCTTTATCAGTCCATAACATCAAACCAGTGTATTAACAGTATTACTGTATGGTCTGGAAGCAGCTGCATTAAAGGAAGCAGACATCAGAAGGCTGGAGGCAGTAGAGATATTCAGAAGATGGCAGATGTAACATGGAATGATTGTAAGACAAATGAAGAAGTTAGAGGGAGAGTAGGATGTGAAACCAGGGTTTGGGATTGGCTGCAATCAAAAAGATTACAATGGCGGAGACACCATATCAAACAGATGATAGGATGCCAGAGAAAATAATGCAAGTGCAACCAAGGTCAGTCCGACCTACAGGCTGACCACTGACTAGATGCGGGACATCATATGCAGGGACAGGACCAGGCTGGGTGTAATGGAAAGACAAGTCAGAGACAGGAATATATGGCAATGCTTTACTGCTCCCCTTGTCTTAAAGATGCTCCAGGATGAATAATGGTGAAAAAATATTCTGGCAATTGACACAATCTTATGAAACAAACAGAACTCCTGCATTATTTCAGTTACTGTACACATTCCTATGTTGGAAGCGTCTCCAATCTCCCACCAAAAAATTAATTAAAGAAAATAAGTTAATTAAGCAAAAGGAAAATATTTTGAGTTCTGGAGTATAATCACAAAGGAAGAGCAATCTACATTTTTGCAGAAATCCCACAGAACAAAGAGCTGGCCTTCATATCACCAATGAAGTCTATAGTCTGAAAAGTAAAGCATCTGACAGTATTTTAGGACGTGTCTGTGACAGACAGACTTTATCCTGATCTAGCAGGGAAAGGGTTAACAATTTGCCATAGGAGGAGCCACAGACACTCAGGAGGGGTGGAGACAGGTGCGAAGAGGGGAAGTCTTCCTCTCATTTCATGTAAAAGGGCCCTTAAGGGAGTACAGGGGAAGAAATAAGTGAGAATGGGAGATATGCTTCTGTACGGTCCTTCCTCCACTCAAAAGGGATGAGCTTTATTTTGCTTAGTTTAGAATCTCTTTGACCCCACAGACGCTGTGAGTGAGAGGAAGCCTAAAAAGACTAAACAACTTCTTTTTGTTATCCCTTTCAAACTGCGCGGGGAAAAATCCCAAGAGACAAGAGTGAAGAGCTGGCCTTGGGGCTTTTATTGTTGTTTTTTCCCTAACCCCTCTTTAATTTAGGCAGAAGTAAGCCATTTTCCCAATGGGAGAAAGGGTTGTTTTCAGCTGTTCGTCCCTTCCCTTATTAATCTGGCAGGGAAGGGATCTTGATTAGGCCAGAGAGCCATATTGCCAACCCAGACAGAGGAAGGCTATTTCCAGTGGGGGGAATGATGCATGACAACCCTCTTGCAGTGTCAAACAAAGAACAACCCTAGAATTATTTTAAGGAAAAGTGCCATTGTCTATAATGCAGAGATTCTCAAACTGGGGGTCGGGACCCCTCAGGGGGTCACAAGGTTATTACACGGGGGGTCGCAAGCTGTCAGCCTCCACCCCAAACCCCGCTTTGCCTCCAGCATTTATAATGGTTTTAAATATATAAAAAAGTGTTTTTAATTTATAAGGGGGGGGGGTCACACTCAGAGACTTGCTATGTGAAAGGGGTCACCAGTAAAAAAGTTTGAGAGCCTCTGCTATAATGGTATGCTAAACTATAGTACAGGGGTAGGCAACCTATGGCACGCGGGCCGAAGGCAGCCTGCGAGCTGATTTTCAGTGGCACTCACACTGCCCGGGTCCTGGCCACCGGTCCGGGAGGCTCTGCATTTTAATTTAATTTTAAATGAAGCTTTTTAAACATTTTAAAAACCTTATTTACTTTACATACAACAATAGTTTAGTTATATATTATAGACTTATAGAAAGAGACCTTCTAAAAACATTAAAATGTATTACTGACACGCAAAACCTTAAATTAGAGTGAATAAATGAAGACTCGGCACACCGCTTCTGAAAGTTTGCCGACCCCTGCTATGGTATATGGTTTAGTCACTAGGTGGCACTATGTGTAAAATACCTTATTTAAACACACTTCTGCCAGCTGGCAGAGCATTAAAGGATCTTATGATGAACACCTCTGGTCTGTATAAGCAAGCTCTGTAGCCAGTCCATATCTGGTACAGAATAATGTGATAGCCACCTTGGTAAAGGCTCAAAGGCTGAATTATATCTTCACCAACACAGCTCCCATCTTTTCCTGTGTTGTGATATATATACTGCTTACTGTATTTTTCACTCCATGCATCTGATGAGGTGGGTTTTAGCCCACGAACGCTTATGCCCAAATAAATTTGTTAGTCTCTAAGGCGCCACAAGGACTCCTCGTTGTTTCAGCTCCCATTGATTTCCTCTAGTCAAAGGTGTAGAGAAGTCAATGGAAGCACATATACTTACCAGAGGGCAACATTTCACCTTCACTTGAGTAGAGAGTCAGAATTCCTAATATCAAAATAAGAGTTAGACGCAAGCTAGCTCACTATGAGAAAAGCTCAGAGCTTATTGTTAGTGTCCTACCCTGCCAGAGAAACACTGGTGTGAGTTCTAGTCCTGGTCTCTTGCTGCATGATTCTAGAGAGGCTGGAAACATCCTGGATGTTCCATATGTCATTTTCTCCTTTCATATCTGCATTGTAGGTGGCTCTGTCACCCATACTTCTGCAACATCCTGAGTAGATTCATGTGCTGATGACACTGAAGAAAGTATTCCAACACAACCTCCTAGTTCTTTATTCCTTCGCATTACAAATATCCCCCTAGAATATTATTTAAACACAGTCTGCTTCTAAGAAATTAATTTCATATCATCTCTATGCAGAACACAGTAAATAATCTGTACTGTACTTCGAGCTTTGCAGCAACTGCCTGTCAAGACTCACTGCGAGCCTGTCCTGACATCATTGTTGATAGAAGGAAACAAACAAAGTTGTGTTAATTTCAGGTTCAGTTAGGAACATAAGAAAACAATCCAAAGGAATATGGAGGAACACTTCCACTGATCTTCAGAAGAGTTGGATTGGGCCCGTAATGAGCAGAGATAAATTTTGGGGGGTGGAGGTTAAAGTTTCTAAAGGAGATATTAAGAACTGTGGAGAGAAAATACTAAGTAGTTGAAAGTGCCTTTTAAAATATCATGTAAATGCTTTTTTAAACAGTGCCATGCATTAACAGTTTAACTATAGCGTTTTTTAAAATGTACTGGATAAAATGTGCTGGATAGTTGCCAGCATTATTTGACTTAAATGCTGGGAGAATACTCTTCTCTAATTGGCTTTAGGCTGAAAGCTCTCCCAGGTGTCTGTTTCTTGTGCGGGAAGATGCAATAGCAGTCAGTGAGCTCATACCATAAAAGGATGACAAAGGCATGCACAATCACAAACAGAAAAAAATACCCTGCCCAAAAGTAATGGTTGACAAAATGTGTTCCTATCAAATAAACTCTTTTTGGTGGGAGAGCTACTTCAGACATTGGAGCAACAGCTGTTGCTGGAGGTAACTGTTAGCCAACATTTGCTAGTGAAGAAAAAAAATCTTTCCACCCATTGACACCAGATGCCTACAATAATGTTGACACCCAAAAGCAATGAAATTATTGAAACAGTTGCACATGTGTAAATTGGCATTCATGGGCCAATCCTGGAAAGGGAGCCAGGCAGCCTATGTGGATCCCTTGCAGGACAACAAATATTCATGTTAATTTTTAACAAGTTAATATTTCTAATTAAAAATACTACCGTACTATGTATTATAGGCCAATGTTTTTTAGAGAGCTCAGAATCCACAATTAGGGCCAGATCTTCTACACAGTGGGTGCTCAGTTATTCTTAAAATTTGTCAATAAATGTCACAATAGGAGATGGTGAGTGCAGAGCTGTTTTGTACATCTGAGCCCAACTGTGGGGACTGAGCGCTTGAAAATCTGGCCCATAATGTCCAGTATTTCTGGTGTCACTTATTGATTCATCTAAGATATGCAAAGCTTCTGCAAAGCCAAGTTTAATACTTTATGAATCTCTAATATAAAATTAGAAATACCTGACGATGAATGTGGGAAGTCTAATTAGATAATGAAAGACCTCATCTAATGAAAATAAAAATAAATCCATGCCAGTGATGTAAGAGTTGACCTACATGCTCAGAAATAATCTGCACAACACCTTCAAAAGATGAGCCTGGGATCTAAAAACCATGGATTTAACAGAGACGCAAGTTTTATGGCCCATGCCAACAATTTGTAATGCACTCTTCTGCCTACCACACCTCCTTTGCCATAGGACTGCAAATGTGTTTAAGTGCCCACTTCATTTTACGTGGTCTCCTATAACATGTGCAAACTCCTTATGCTTAACAATCTGTCCCGCCACGTACTTAGCTGTCACACTATGGCTACCTTTTCCAGTCCTGAGGAAGAGTTCTGTGAAGCTTGAAAGCTTATCTGCTCCACCAACAGAACTTGGTCCAATAAAACATATTACCTCACCCACCTTGTCTCTGTAGAAATGACCTTAAAATTTCTGAAGGAAATGTCAGAGGGGGCTGATAACTTCTGAATAGTGCACGTTGAGATACATCCTCAGTTTCAAGCATTGGGGAAAGCTCATATGAGTCAAATTCTGCCCAATAGGAGTCTTGCTTGATTACGGATCACAGAACTGAACCACCATATCTGACTAGGTTAAGCACTATTTATACCCTCAGGTGCTTCCATTGGGAATTTCCACAGCAAACTGACCCAAACAGGAGCATTGGTGTGGTAAATCTTATCTGCCTTTTCATGAAAGCTCTGCAGGGACTGATCTCCTTGTCTTAGATTAGCCTACAAATTGCCATGCACATCTCATGGCAAACTGAAATAATGGCTGGAGGGGAATTTAAGATTATGATGGGGCTAAAGCCTATGTCTGTCAATGGCAAGATGAGCAAAAGTCCATGCTCTTGGGACCACCAGCCAAAGATTAAACACATTTAATTTTATAAACATAAATTGATTTGGTTGAAAGAGCTCCATGAAGTAGAGTCCAGGGCTTCCACAGACTGTAAACTTCTAGTTCTTGCTTTGTTTATTCTTAATTTGTGCTTGGCATTTCTTCAGAAGCAGTGGCAATATAAAATGACCCAACCATTGCAAATGATGCTTTACAGAGTAAAATGTAAACAGATCACTTGATAGCAACTATTTGATTCTGAAGTGTATGTTACAAACACGTTACCTTTCTAACATAAGAAACAGCATCTTCCTCAGTGTACACCTCAGCACTGACACCTCCCCTTCTGCGTCGAGCTTTCACCACCGGGTTTGGAGGAGGAGGAGAAATCTCATCATCATGAGAATCTGACTGGGAATTAGATTTCTGCCGAGCCAATATTTGTTTGCATTCTTCCTGTAAGTGAAAAGAAGACAGAGATTTATTTTCCAATGGGAGCTGGGGGGGGGGGGGCTGTGCCTCCTGGATCCTGGCCCCCCTGCCTAGGACCCGGACCTGCTGGCTGCTTCCAGGGCGTGCGCAGTGTGGTGCCAGGACAGGCAGCATGCTGCATCTCTGATCAGGAGCTGCCCGAGGTAATCCCACGCCCCAACACCAAGCCCCAACCTCCTGCCCCAGCCCTGAGCTCCCCCCCAAAACCTGGAGCACCTTCCTGCACCCCTCATCCCTGGCCCCATTCCAGCCCCCTCCCGCACTCCAAATCCCTCGGCCCCACTCCCCAGCCTGGAGCCCCTTCCTGCACCCCAAACCCCTCATGCCTGGCCCCACCGCAGAGCCATCACCCCCAGCCCAGAGCCCTCATCCCCTCCCACACCCTAACCCCCTGCCTTAACCTGCAGCCTCCTCCCGCACTCCAAATCCCTCATCCCCAGCCCCACCCCCACCCCAGAGCATGCACCCCCAGCCAGAGTCCTCACCCCCTCCTCCACCCCAGCTCCCTGCCCCAGCCCGGAGCCCCCTCCTGCACCCTGAACCCCTCATTTCTGGCCCCACCCTGGAGCCTGCACTCCCAGTTATAGTCCTCACCCCCTCCCACACCTCAACCCCCTACCCCAGCCCAGTGAAAGTAAGTGAGGGTGGGGGAGAGCGAGCCACCAAGCGGGGGGGAATGTAGTGCGTGGGGGGCGTGGCCTCTGGGAAGGGGTGGGAAGGGGCGTGGCCTCTGGGAAAAGGGCAGGGCTAGTGTGTTTGGTTTTGTGCGACTAGAAAGTTGGCAACCGTACCAGGAGGTGGCACTGGGTTTGCTAACCACTGGGCCACCTAACCCATCAAGGACTCTATTACGCTGCATAATGTATAATAAAGTGCCATAATGCTAGACCTGACTCTCTCTCTCTCACCAGAACACAGCAAAAATGCTGGCTGACCTTTTTCAAGAGGTTGCATATTCTGGAATCTCCACTGCTGGGGACCAATTCTAATCTCACTCCTGACTTATGATAGTGTAAGCAACTCCCCTGAAGTCAATGGAGTTACATCCATGTAAAAACTGAATAAATGAGATCTGAGTCAGTCCCTGGAGTACAATGAAAATTGATGGCTGGTTTAGCGCCAGCTGGCCAAAAGAAAGGCTGTGTTCCAAATTGCCACTCCTGGAAAACAATATAGAAAACGATGGGGAATCCCTGAAGAGGGGAGAGAAACAGTATGGGGGAGAAGTCCTGGGAGTTACAAATGTGTGTGGCAGTCAATGATGTTTATCAAAATGTATCATGATCCACTGAATTTGTTTCACTTCCCCAGAATTTAATTTAACAAAACTACTTTCACAGTAGCACTCAAAGTCCCCAGTAAGATTAGTGCCCCATTGTGCTGGATGGTGATACCAAAAAACAGCCCCTGTCTTGGAAATTCTTATCTAATTTGTGTGCAACACATGGAGGGAGTGGAGGAGGAAGGATGAGGGTACCAGTGATAGACATGTGGTTAATTACCATCTTAACCAGTTGGTTTTGTTGACACAGGAAATGAGTTATGGTTAGCTCATCAGGTATGACACCAGAAAAGAGTGTGCTACATAAAATGTGTCCTGTTTTACTGGCACATGTCCACAACTTTAAAGCTTGTAAGAAAAACAGATGATTAATACATGGTTTGCCATCGATGTTTATGAATGTCTGACAAATCCAGCTATGCTGCTTATCATTTCTGGTCTTGTTCTAGTCACTTTCCCCACTCTCACTGATACTGCTTCCTTTCTTAATCCAAAAGTACTTTTTACATCAACACTGATTATATTGCTGGTGGCTGGGTTAAGGCACAAATTAGTATTTCTCAAGCTGCATAATTCAAAATGACAGCTCCCAGCACATCCCTGTTTTGGTCAAAGATAATTTTTAAGATCTAGATTACTGAACTTTTCTGGAGACCAACAGAGAAATACAACTTCTGGGCTGACGAAAGGCTTGATTCTGCAGCATGCCGAGTGTGCTCCTGTGGGAGACGAGCTCCCTTTATTATTTGGAATCCTAGGCACTACTGCAAGACCCATTGTGCTCGGTGCTGTACAGGCACAGAACAAACTGATTTTATGGGAGTATTCACCAACTTGCAAAATAGAGCTCCAAGCTATGAAAATTTCTTCAATTCTATCTCAAACTATAAATCATGCGGTTAGAGGACGGCTAGACTAGATTTTCATACACTCTCAGAACAATTAACCATACAGAACATTCTCACCAGATTCCTCCCCACAACACACACAGTAAGGGTCTGGATGCACTGTCTTATTGAGTAGAAGTATCCAGTGACAGCAAAGCAAACATTCTTAAAGAACATACAAAAGTTCTGTGCATCTCTAATTTTAATTAATACATGTTCACCAACATCAAACTGATATATTTTTGAAGAATTTCAAATATTAATAACCCACACTGCATTTTTAACTTCATGTAATTCTTCAGTTGTATAATAAACTCTGTTCATTCAGAGTGGCCAAAACTATATACAGTTTCTCCAGACACTTGACTGCAAACCTAAAAATCCATACTCCTTCTAAGAAGACAATATTCTGCTAGTAAACACTTTAATTCTGAAAGTACAATAAAAGGTACACTATTAAAACCAGATAGTCAGGTAAATAATTATATAATGTTACTTTGCACTTACACTTTCTTTTCATACATGACATATACTACTACAGAAAATGATTTATTTGCAATGTCTGAATATTACACACATGCTTTTTCTTGTTTTTTGTACATTGTATAATAGGCATTTGTGAAGAATTAATAACTAATATGTCCCCTAGTACAGTACAAATTCGTAAAAAGGCTCAGTGAGGTAAAATAATATCACAGTTCACACACCTCTTAAACCCAAATACAGTATAAAACAAAAAATATTAAATAATTATAAAAGTGAGTTACCATATGATTCATTTTAAAAAGAAGTCTCTTCACTACAAACTCTCTTTATATAAGCAGCAGACAGTTGACTGGTTGGCTTTTCCATGTGCCGCTATTTGTAGTCTAGGTATGCTTTCCATTACTGAACTCAAGAGTGCTTTTTGAAAACAAAAGCATACACTGTGTCCAGGGTATTGCTCTCAAATAGCCATCTTCCTTATATCCTGGGGTAAAACTACATAAACAGAGCAAATATTTTGAAGGAAGAACAGACTCTCTTAAGGTTAGTTCAAACACTGATCATCAGACATAGCTTGCTATGAATGCTTGTACAGAACTCACTTTCAAGTAAACACCTCACCATTCTTTTGTTGGCATGACAACAGGCTTTCTCACTCTCTATTGGAATGGCACAGAGAATTCACAACAGCAGGGAAATCATATTTCCAATTTAAAATGATAGTCTATGGAGAAAATAGGCATACACACTAGACCACTGTATAATAGGTGGTAGTATAGGATCAAATCCAATAGCAAGCACCTTATTTTCTTGACTTTTACACTAGTAACTGCACTGACTTCAGTGGAATTACTCCAAACGTACACTGAGGTAGCAAAAGGAGACTTGGGCCTGAAATGTGTTAAGTCACGACTACAGTGGAACCACATCAACACACCCAGAAGTTACAAATCCACATCACTGCCTTACAATAATATAAACCATTTCATCTACAAGGAGTGTGATCCTACTGCCACCAAAATCATCTGGGTCCTGATCAAATATCATAAAATTCAAGGCAGTCCATAGTATTGCCAGCAAATTCAAAGGGAGTTGGACTGTGAACTTGGAGTACTGCAGTTGGCAGCTTGGGTGGATGTAGGATTAGGAACAAAAATTGGAAAGGGAACAAGAAATGTCATCCTTGCCTAGAATTTAAAAAAATAAAAATGTAAATGTCTGCAGTGGCCTGTTTATCTAATGTATGTGTGACTGTAGCTAAGGAACTTGTCCTGGGAGGTTTTGGAGCATGACACAAAAGAATTTAGTGTGCTGACCTCAAAATAATAGGTCATTTAGTTCTCCAATTAGTGTTTTCATAGGGTATGAGCCAAAGCATTGCAACTGGTCACAATGCTGAACAAGTGTTTGAGTTAGTTCCTTCCTTTCATACTTCAGTTCAAGAGTATGTTTCCTGACCCATAGACTCTCTTCTTTCTGAGCTGGTACATTTTCAAGGAGATATTCATTTTCAGTAGTTCCTCCTCCTGTATCTGCTTTTCATGCTCAGTCATTGTCTGAAAACTCACAATGTGAAAGCATAGAGACCTATGACACTTGACAAGGTCCAAATCAGTATATAGCTTTACAATAACATTCCAGAAAGACTTTCAAAAGCAACGCTGGCCATTAAGTTTCATTAAGTGATTTCCACTTTGCTCCCCACAAGTTATTCACTTCGTTCTAAAACTGCCACCCACAGAGAGTGCTCTCCAACTGAAATATTTTCTCGTTTTCCAAGTTTAGTCCTCAAGAAAGGTTCCTAATTGATGGCCCTGAAGTCTGTGTCCTATTTATCCACAGACAATGTACAACACTGTTAATGACTGATCAATCTTCCTGATTTTTGCCCCCAGAACTGACCCGGAGTGATCACCGCTAGGAAGGAGAAAGTAATTCAGTTTTCATGACCATTCAGTTATTGCTAGAGACTGCCACCTGGAATTATAAAGATTAGAACTGCAAAAGACTTATTAGGTCAAACTATTCACTTTGCTGGCAGTGCCGGATTGATCTCCTCAGTATGGGACTCATTCCAAACCTATTGAAGTTGATGGGAATTTTGGAGTTCTCTACCCCATTCCTCTGACTCTGCAGTCCTCACGTCTCTGACTGCCTTTCTGTCAGCTCCTCACAGATGTCCCCCCTCCATCTACATCTCAACAGGGAGAAAAATGAACTTATCTTCCCATCCAATCCTGTCATCATCACCACAGACAACTCCACTATCTGCCCCATCATATGGGCTTGTAACTTTAGTGGGGCTTTTTGACCCAATCCTCAGCATTGCCCCACCTACATCCAGGCTGTTAAATGCTGTCATTTCTTCTTCTATGGCATCTCTGAAATCTGTCTTTTAATATCCATCCCCTACCACTAATGTCCTTATCCATTTCTTACGCTATGTCTACACTACAGCCTATGTCGGCAGAATTTATGTTGCTCAGGAGTGTGAATAAACCACCTCCCTGAGTGACATAAGTTACACCGACACAAGTGCCTGTGTGCACAGCGCTATGTCAGTGGGAGAGCATCTCCCGCCAACATAGCTTCTGCCACTTGTGGAGGTGGTTTTATTATTCCAACAAGAGAGAGCTCTCCCGTCAGCAGAGCGTCTTCACCAGATGCGTTGCAGAGGCGCAGCTGTACCAATACAATGATCTAAGCAAAATACTATTGCCAAAACATTCCTCTCTTCTTTGACTCTACCTACATCCCGTTCATCTTTGAATCCCTTCACTGGCTTCCTCTTACCTCTTGTATCGCATTAAAACTTGTCTTCCACTTCAATGCCTTGCAGAATCTCATTCCATCACCACCATTGCCCTAGTTTCTTATATATACTTCACTATAAAGTAGCAAGGTTACGTTACAAAACACAGAAGGTATTTTCAATGTTTAAAAGCTCATATTACCAAACAGAGAGAACTGTAGCCAAAGGTTCTGCTTTTTAAAATCCAAGCCAAGTATACATCTGTATATATATCTAGTATGTGAAGAAAAAATCACCTAAAACAGCTTCACTTCTAATAGGCCTGGTCTACACTAGGAGCTTATATCGAATTTAGCGCCGTTACATCGAATTAACCCTGCACCCGTCCACACCAGGAAGCTACTTAGTTCGAAATAGAGCTCTTTTAAATTCGACTTCTGTAATCCTCGAAAACGAGAGGAGTAGCGCTAAATTCGAAATGGCAATATCGAATTAGGCTAGGTGTGGATGGAAATCGACGGTAATAGCTCCGGGAGCTATCCCACAGTGCACCACTCTGTTGACGCTCTGGACAGCACTTCGAGCTCGGATGCTCTGACCAGCCACACAGGAAAAGCCCCGGGAAAATTTGAATTCCTTTTCCTGTCTGGCCAGTTTGAATCTCATTTTCTGTTTGGACAGCGTGGAGAGCTCAGCAGCACTAGCAACGATGCAGAGCTCTCCAGCAGAGTTGGCCGTGCAATCTAATAGAAAGAGGGCCCCAGCATGGACTGATCGGGAGGTGTTGGATCTCATCGCTGTCTGGGGCGATGAGTCCGTGCTTTCAGAGCTGCGCTCCAAAAGAAGGAATGCAAAGATCTATGAGAAGATCTCTAAAGCCATGGCAGAGAGAGGATACAGCCGGGATGCAACGCAGTGCCGCGTGAAAATCAAGGAGCTGAGACAAGGCTACCAAAAAACCAAAGAGGCAAACCGACGCTCCGGATCCCAGCCCCACACATCACGTTTCTACGAGGCACTGCATTCCATCCTAGGTGCGGCCGCCACCACTACCCCACCAGTGACCGTGGACTCCGAGGATGGGATATTGTCCACGACCGGTTCCTCCTCGGAAATGTTAGGTGACGGGGAAGATGAGGAAGGAGATGAGGAGGACGAGGCAGTCGACAGCGCTTGCACCGCTGATTTCAACGACAGCCAGGAGCTCTTCATCACCCTTACCGAGATCCCCTACCAACCGTCCACAGCCCTTACCCCGGACACCGAATCAGGGGAAGGATCAAGCAGTGAGTGCTTTAAACATCTAAACATTTCATTTTAACATAAGTGGAATATTTATATTGTTAAGAATGGGCTTTTCAGTCACTCAGTTAAACATAGAAACTTTTATTTATAACAAAACAGGAATAATAACTATTTCAGTAATTTGTTGTTCATGATTTATTTGGCTTAGTAAACTTTTTACTACTAACTATGTATAGAAAATCAAGTACTGTCCGGATATTCATGATTAGTCCACAACACGGCCCCTCCACTCTGTAGTCCGTTATGCTCAACTTAAAGGAAAAGGCGGTCAATGTGCCCGGGAATGGACAGACAGTCCTCCTGGGATAGCTCCGCATAGCTCTCCTGGAGGTACCGCTCCAGCATGCGCACGAGGTTCAACGGCAGGGCAATCTTGTTTGGTCCCCCGTGGTAGCACACGTTCCCACGCCATGAGTCCATGAGGTAGTCGGGGATCAGTGCGCGGCACAGCATGGCGGCATATGGCCCAGGCCTCTGCATGCATTCACGCAGCATCCTTCCCCTCTCGGTCTCCGAGATCCTCATGAGGGTTATGTCACACATGACGCCCTGCTTTAAATTAGGGAGGGGAATGTTAGTATTTAGACTGCTTTACAGCCACGCGGTGGAGGCGGCAGAGGGGCAGCATACAGGGATCTTTCCCGGGGACAGCCGCGAGGTGGTGGGACAGGGGCAGAGCTCATGCTTCCCTGATTGCTGCCAGCAGAGAGTGGCCTTGCATTCAGTGCGAAAGGAGCCCAGTGCTACTATTACATGTTTAAGCTGCCACAAGTCTACGGCTTACCATGTTTGCCCGCAGCAGAAGTAGAGGTGTCCTGCAACGCTTCTCTGATCGCAACTGCAGGACCCCAGACACATAAGGCGAGGGCCGAAAATTCGACCTTGTCCTGAGTGCGCATGTGAAAGGTGCAGTGCATGGTGTTGTTCACAGAGAAAGACTATGCTCTTTGTTAGCAACTTCATTTATCTGGCTCAGGAATTTACTCCCTTTTTCCCATTCCCACAGACACATCTGCGACTGTCTCCCAACCCAGCCTGGCATCACACTCCCAGAGGCTAGCGCAGATTAGAAGAAGGAAGAGAAAAACTCGTGAAGACATGTTTTATGAACTTATGGAGTGCTCACGAGAGCAGGCAGCCCAGACGACACAGTGGAGGGAGAACTTGTCACAAATGCACAGAGCAGTCATGGAACGGGAGGAGAGGTGGCGCCAGGAGGACCAGCAGGCTACTCAAACCCTGCTTGGACTAATGAGGGAGCAAACGGAGACGCTCCGGCGCCTAGTGGATGTTCTGCAAGACCGGAGGCAGGAGGACAGAGCACTGCTGCTGTCTATCTCTAACCGCCCTCCCCCGCCACCAAGTCCCACACCCCCCTCACCAAAAGTACAAAGAAGGAGGGGCGGCAAGGGCCATTAAAACTGTCAGTCGGCCACTGCACACTGCTGCAGCAATGGAAGGCTCTCGTTCCAAACTTTGAAAAGTCCTTTCCTACCCATCTCACACTAGCCCATGTCCAAGTTTCCTTCCCCCCCCCTTTTCATGTGCGGTTCGTAATAAAACATCTGTTTCTGTTAAGTACTGTTTCCGAGAGTGTCTTTTGGAGGGGATTCTGTCTGAAGGGGGGGAAGGGGTTTGTTACTTGGACAGGACAGTCACCTGTAGCAGGCTACAGAGGCGGGGGCAGGTCCAGCATCAGGACACATACACAGCACAGTCACCAGTTACCCTGGTCAGTCTGGGAGGCGGTTTTCTTGTTCTGGGGTGCGAGGGGGTTGATCTGTGACTTTGTGTCGGGGGAGGGCAGTTAGAGATCCTATGCCGCGGTCCTTATCCTGGATCACAGAGCCACGCAGCAGGGGATCTGTTACCCTCCACCCCCTGCCAGAAAGTCACTTGGCCGACACATACATCCAGTCCCGCCCAGGACTGCTGGCAGGCTGCGTTGAAACAACCAACGCAGCACTGCGGAGCCTGTCATTCCCGGACTTTAGAAGCATCATTTGCATCAAAACAGTAAGCCCGCCCCCCGCCACAGTCTGCGTCCCCGGTTTAAAACATTCCCGCGAAAACAGTAGAAAAGGGAACCTTGTTCATTAAGAGAACAGAACAGATTTTATTTGTTGGGAAGGTGGGGAAGGGGGTATGTAACTTGGAAGGATAGTCAACAGTAACTGGGTAAAGAAACGGGGGCAGGTTCAGCATCTGTGTCCACAAAGTAAAAAGTCACTGTAGACCCTGTTCAGTCAGGAACCTGGCTTTCAAAGCCTCCCTGATGCACAGTGCGTCCCGCTGTGATCTTCTAATCGCCCTGCTGTCTGGCTGGACGTAATCAGAAGCCAGGCTATTTGCCTCAACCTCCCACCCTGACATATAGGTCTCCCCCTTGCTCTCACACAAATTGTGGAGCACACAGCAAGCAGCTATCACAATGGGGATATTGGTCTCGCTGAGATCACAGCGAGTGAGTAGGCTTCTCCATCTGCCCTTGAGACGGCCAAAAGCACACTCCACCACCATTCTGCACTTGCTGAGCCGGTAGTTGAATAGTTCTTTCCCTGAGTCCAGTGCGCCAGTGTAGGGCTTCATGAGCCAGGGCATTAGCGGGTATGCAGGGTCCCCGAGGATGACTGTAGGCATCTCCACATCCCCAACAGTTACTTTGTGGTCCGGGAAGTAAATACCTTCCTGCAGCCGTCTACACAGACCAGAGTTCCTGAACACCCTAGCGTCATGAACCTTGCCAGGCCATCCAACGTAGATATTGGTAAAACGTTCCCGATGGTCCACCAGTGCTTGCAGCACCATGGAAAAGTATCCCTTTCTGTTTATGTACTGGCTGGCCTGGTGGTCCGGTCCCAGGATAGGGATGTGAGTCCCATCTATAGCCCCACCGCAGTTTGGGAATCCCATCTCGGCAAAGCCATCTCTGATGAGCTCAACGTTTCCCAGGGTCACTACCTTAGATAGCAGTAGCTTGACGATTGCCCTGGCTACTTGCATAACAGCAACCCCCACGGTAGACTTGCCCACGCCAAACTGGTTAGCGACGGACCGGTAGCTGTCTGGCGTTGCGAGCTTCCAGAGGGCTATGGCCACTCGCTTCTGGACAGTCAGGGCTGCCCGCATCCGGGTGTCCTTTCGCTTCAGGGCAGGGGACAGCAACTCACACAGTTCGAGGAAAGTCCCCTTCCGCATGCGAAAGTTGCGCAGCCACTGGGATTCATCCCAGACCTGCAGCACTATGCGGTCCCACCATTCCGTGCTGGTTTCACGGGCCCAGAATCGCCGTTCAACAGTATCAACAAGACCCAGTGACAGCGAGATGTCCTGGGCGCTGGGTCTCATGTTCTCAGAGAGGTCGGAGCTAGTGTCCGACTTCATGCCGTCACGGTAGTGCCGTAGCCTCCTCTCATGATTGATCTGCAGCTGCCTCTGGTACAGGTGGAGGAGAAGCTGCGAGGCGTTGAGAACTGCCACAACTGCAGCGATGGTCGCAGCGGGATCCATGCTCGCACTGCTGTGGCGTCCGCGCTGTCAGTAATCAGAAAAGCGCGCGAAATTATTTCCCGCCGGCGCTTTCAGGGAGGGAGGGAGGGAGGGAGGGCTTGAGTGACGGACGGATGACGACAGGCGCCCAAAAGCACCCTCGACACATTTTTTTACCCAGAAGGCATTTGGGGCTCGACCCAGAATTCCAAAGGGCAGGGGGGACTGCGGGAACTGTGGGATAGCTGCCCACAGTGCACCGCTTCCAATGTCGACGCTTGCCCCGTTAGTGTGGACTCACAAAGTCTCACAAAGTCGAATTACTGTCCTTAGTGTGGACACACACGTTCGACTTAGTAATATCGATTCCACATAGTCGAATTAACTAAAATCGAAGTACTCTCGTAGTGTAGACAAGGCCATAGATAAACATCACTTCAGATTGAACTGCAAGGATATTTTGCTGCACTTTTCAGCAACATCAATGCTTCTGCGTGAAAGTTTTCAACTTTGCCAATATTACAGGATGTACAATGCCAAATCCACAGCTGTTTACTTACAGCCAGATTCTGTTATTCTCATTTATACTGGGGAATACCTAAATCCACAAATAACGCCATTGAACTCAGTGAGACTATCTGAGGAATAAGGATTTATTTAGTGTAAGGGTGGCAGAAATTGGCCCTTAGAGCACAGGAAGAAAAAATGATAATTTCTGTGAGGTAAACCATGAGGGCGCCTCAAAAACTCCTATTTGTGGTAACGCTCCTCAGTTATCCATGTTCCACGACACCTCACTGTTCTCCCCCAACATGCTTCCAATGTATTTACAGTGCGTTAGTAAATGATGGAGGTACCAAAAAGATGTGGTTCTGATCTGATAACACTCTGCAAATCAAATTGGCATCCTGAAAAATCAGTTCCTAAATTTCTTTGCTTGCGTTTACTGATTAAATGATACTGCTGAAAAGAGAAGACTAATAAATGGAGAGAAAAAAACAAAATTATGGATAGAAAATGACACATTAAGTCTGTGACACTACTTCCTGGAAACTCATCAGGCTTAGAAACAAATTTCTTTTTCATGTTCTGTAGATAATCTCCATTCCCAAGTCCCTGTGGCATTTCAGAAACAAAATTACACAGTAAATTACTATCATGTATTATTTATATAGCACTCACATATAGACACTAGGTATGTGGCGGACGGGATGCAAGAAAAGTAAGTTGATAACTTCACCATTTGCTTTAAGAACATCTCAATAGTTCCACAGGTTGGTTTAGTTTCTCTCTGATTCACTATCACTTCATGGTGTAGGGGGAAGGGAGCTGGGGTTAAATGGGTTTTTGGATTAAGTGAATTCTAAGAAGGAATTTAAAGTAGGAGGGTGTTGGCCCACAGTAGGCTGGGTTGAGGATTCATGGATAGTAGGCCATATGGAAGAAGACATAAAGATGGGAGATGGATCAGTAAAAAACGAGTAATTAGTAAAGGTGCTAGGGGACTTTAAATGGGGTCAGGGTTGAGTAGACTTGTTCTTCATCAATATCCTTTTATCACTAATATTTACCCAGAAAGGCTGCAAACTATTAAGCTCACAAGGTTTTGCAACAGACCTTTCTTTTAAAATGTCACTGATCAAAACAGACATAATTTGGTGCCATGTGTCTTTAAGATTTTTCCTTTGAAAAATCCAGATTTACTTAATTTTTTTTTTTTTAAAGCACAACTGCCATAAGCTTCTGGTGCTTCTCTAAATGCTATTCTTATAGGTAAACAATATTCCTCCAGAGTAGATTTGATGTTGGTGAACCAGAAAAAAAGTTTTCTTTTTTGTTCTTACGCAGACTCAGTGCTTGAAAGTGAGCAAGTACAGCCTATTAGAGGCACCGAGTGGAGGCAGTTAGTTAGATTTCTGGGTGGGAACTCAAGAGAGGGGTAGTTTTTGTAATTTTAAGAGGAACCCCTAGATATTAAACCTGTCTCTTGTTGCTGCTGACACCACCTGGCAGAATGGTTAGAGAAATATTGTTTAAAAGCACTTGATAGTGTCTATTTACTTTAAAACCAAACTCTCTCAGTCTTGCCCAGTTTCTTAAACATGTTTCAAGGTAGATCCAATTTATGCCAATTTTACATTTCCATTTTATTTGTTATTATTTCTGTCTCCCATTCACTTTATTTAGAGTGGTTAATATGGGCAAAGCTGTTTGACACAGCTTTAATAGCCTGATCCAGACTTTTCCCAAAGCATCTTCTACAACCAGAAGAAAATGAAATAAAGTAATTTAGAAATTAGGTTAGTGTCCTTGATTAAAGACACAATGACCTTTTGGCCATGACTAAACTAGCAGCAGCCTTACTTAAAAGGCTCTTGGGAAGCCTTGCCCAACACACTGACAGAAAGGATATGGGGAAAGACAATTTAACATGCATCACAGGAGAAAGGAATGGAATCTTTCATCTGTCTGCATTCTAAACTTTGACCTTACATGAAGAGTCGGTATTATATAGTCACAGGCATTTCACATGCAACAGCAAACCAAATTAGTGAAAGTATAGCTAAGCCATGTAAAGTAACAGAACCAAATCCTTGACGAGAAAAATCAGCGTAGTTCTAGCGCCAGTGACATCAATAAGAGGAGAGTTCGACCAACTCAGAACTCTTTTGAAATTAATTATCACAAGCAGTACCTGTGTTGGTATTCACAGCAGGCAGACCAGGCACTGAATTTGAATAAAGACTGAATTGCCCTTGTACCAAGATAAATCTACACTAGGAATCCCTGATCAGTTTTTAAGCAATCATGCAATGCTTTTACCAGTGGTATAAATTCTAGCATAAACCTAGCATAGGGATTTTTGCCACTGTAACATCTAACCATTGCTGTAAAAATACCTTTGCCCAGTCTATGCCAGAGCTTATACTGGAGCTAAAAAATGGGTGTGAGGTTCCCTAATGTAGACAAGACCTTAGAAGTGGTCTCTCTAAAACAAGGGGGGGCATTCTGAGTGCTTGCACCTCTTCTGCCTTTGCTATAGATAAATAAAAGACATCAGTCTCCAAGAATGTCAATTATAAACATTAAAAATCTCATCCACTACTTACGGCAAACTAGGCCTGCATTGAATCTGCATGCTTATGCAATTCCCACAGATTTTGCTGTATGCTCTTCAATTTCAGCTTTCTTTTAAAAAAAACTGAAGCTTTTAGCTGTTCTGAATGCAAAAATAGCTGTCGCAATGTAAATCAAACTACTGCCATTTTACTGAGACTGCAACAAGACAGAATGAAGGAATAGCACCAAGAGAGGTGTGAACTTGCCCTATAAATTTTAACAATGGTACGTTTACATTTAAACAGTTTCAAGCAGACTATGAGCCACGACCAGCTGACTTCCCTCTGAAGCACCCAGCATTGGCCAGTGTCAGAAGATAGGATTCTGGGATAGATGGACCTTTGGTCTGACCCAGGTTGGCCATTCTTATGTTCTTATTACTTTAATTTGAGTATGAATGACTCTTGTCAGATCCGTGGATATTTCTGAACTGATGCTTGTGCCCTTAAAATGCTTATTTTGAGGCACTTTAGTTTAGGTAGAATTCTGTATACTTGAGAAATGAGTCAATAGCAGCTTATCTTTTGTTTGAAGAATTAACAAAAAATATTGCCGTAGCTTTTCTCCAGATATAAATTACCCCAAGTAACAGTGATGTTACTCCTTATCAAGCTAGCCAACCCCCAATCCAGTTTTCCACTAGAAATTAAATTATTTTCTAATCCGTGCTATGGTGGCACTGCTAGGGCCATTGAATAGGGAAGATGTTGAAAATACCATTGTGCTGATGCCGAAAAACAATTAAAACCCCAAAATGAAAGCACTACACTTGAAGAGAGCTGGGTCACATGAGGTTGTAAACCCCTTTCAGAATAGCAGAGGCCACTGAGGGAATCAGGAGCTGGCAAGATATTTAAACAAGTCTTAAAATTCTATCACAAACTGATGAAATTCTGACACTGGACAATGACAGATCCAGCACTTCTTTTGGACTTTATTACCTTAATTCAGCAAGGTACTTTACTCATGTGCTTCCAGTTACTTATGTGCTTGTCTCATTGAAGTCAATGTTTTTTGAAAGTCAATGGGACTACTCATGCTTAAAGATAGGCATGTGCTTAAGCACCGTTCTGTATTAGGGCTTTAAAACACTTGATAATCAGAAACTAAAAGCAAACGATACATCTCAAAGTAAGGGCAGATAATGAGCAACTTTCCCTCAGAGTCTGCCAATGAATTCCAGTCCAGCAATTCCCCACTTAGAGAATTGGGAAGGTATTATCAAGGACAAATGTAAACTAAGACATGGAGTTAAGTGATGCTCTAATTTATTTCTGACACATGGTTCTTAAAAGCACAATTTCAGAGATTCAGGTTTCCCTAACAAGTAAAATAAGTTACTACAACTAATATGTATTGCTTTACTTAACAGAGACCTCCTCTCTCCTTGTGTGATATTGCCACAGTAGCAATCAGTTAACATGCTCAAACTTGAGCCCCCTCAATTTCAAAGAGAGTGTGTTGTGCAGTGACTATCCATATTCTAAATTATCCAAGGTAACAAAAGTGCAACTCAGCCAGCAATATAAAATTGTTTATAAATGCAAGAAAAAGTTAGAGACAAATATTGGTACAAACGGGATTCACCTAAATCCTAATCATATCTAAAAAGTAAGCCCCAAAGTTCCTACAGCTGCCCCCTTCTAAATGTGTCATTTTCCTCCCCACCTTGTTTCTCCTCTTTTTCCCCCCTTCTGTTTAACAAAAGCCTTGCTTAGCCAGACAAGACAACTCCATCCTTTGCAACATTGCTGTAAGTCTGACCAGAAAGGCAAGCTAAAAGCAATGCCTTTAAACAGCCTGTGTCAGCTGACTTGGGCGATGGGTCTGTAAAACTGCAGTGCAGATGTTTGGGCTCAGACTGGAGCCCAAGCTCTGGGACCCCTCAGGGCCGCCCAGAGGATTCAGGGGGGCTGGGGTCTTCGGCGGTGGGGGCACTTCGGCGGCGGGTCCCGGGGCGGAAGGACCCCCCACCGCAGGTTTTCGGGGCACTTCGGCGGCGGGTCCCAGAGCGGAAGGACCCCCCGCCGCCGAATTGCTGCCGAAGACCCGGAGCGGAAGAAGCTCCGGGGGCCCGGGCCCCACTAGAGTTTTCCGGGGCCCCCGGAGCAAGTAAAGGACCCCGCTCCAGGGGCCCCGAAAAACTCTCGTGGGGGCCCCTGCGGGGCCCGGGGCAAATTGCCCCACTTGCCCTCCCCCCCTCTGGGCGGCCCTGGGACCCCTCAAAGTGGGGAGGGTCCAAGAGCCCAGGCTCCAGCCCGAGCGTCTACATAGCAATTTTACAGCCCCGCAGCCCAAGCCCTGCAAGCCCAAATCAGCTGACATGGGCCAGCCTCTGGTGTTTAATTGCAGTGTGTAGACATACCCAGAGTGGCTGATAAGATAGTATGCTCTGCCTGCCATTTCCAGCAGCTAGGATGCAAGCAAGAATGAACATTAGAGACAGAAACTAGGTTCGCTCTTTTGCTATCCTTTCTTTCTCCCTTGGTGTGTGTGTTTGCTTGGTTTTGTCCTAAAGGAAACCAGACAAGTTATTTCTCTTTTCCGCAAAAAGGACAGTTAATACCATCTAAAAAGTCCATCAAGCAGAGGTATCCCCCTATAAAAGCTTCTATATAGCTAAAGAGAATGGGAATAAAGGAAATTGTTCAAATGAAAACCTTAATTAATTCTTTACGTTCCAAATGCTTTAACTGTTTTCTGTCCTTGTTTGTGTGCTCAACAAAAGGTTAAAGATTTTTAATGGCAGTTGTTACAATGTGAATAAGCCAGCAAGAACTTTCCATGGAACCCCAGACCACACGTAACGGTTTAATACTATAACAGTAAACAAGGGTTTTATTAACATTTTATCCTTTGTTGGGCAAGAGATATTCCCTTAGCAATACTATAGGTGTGTTCTCTGTGACTAATGTTTGGCTTAGACAACTGCACCTTTGATCCAACAGACCCAGGATTTGTTTACATTCCAGGAATGCTGCAAAGTCCACTTTTTCTTCCCTTGGGCATTTGGGGAGGAGGTGGCTTGGAAGAAATGGACTGTTTGGGGCTGTACTCGTTATTGGTTAGGCTATTTTATTCTAGTTTGTATTAAAAACAGGATAGAATCTTTTTGAAGTAATTCTCTTGACTTTTGTTTACGAATTATAAATCGCCCCATCACAAGCCATCAAAGTGCAGGATTCACCAGTTTTGCACTCTTGGGTCCTGATTCTGCATGTGATGCCCAGAGCCCATATGGAACCTCACTACTTTAATGAGGTTCCATATGGGGACAGGGATTCTATGACGAGATAACTGGCTCTGTGGATGAGGGGAAAGCAGTGGACGTGTTATTCCTTGACTTTAGCAAAGCTTTTGTTACGGTCTCCCACAGTATTCTTGCTGGCAAGTTAAAGAAGTATGGGCTGAATGAATGGTATATAAGGTAGATAGAAAGCTGGCTAGATCGTCGGGCTCAATGGGTAGTGATCAATGGCTCCATGTCTAGTTGGCAGCCGGTATCAAGCAGAGTGCCCCAAGGGTCGGTCCTGGGGCCGGTTTTGTTCAATATCTTCATTAATGATCTAGAGGATGGTGTGGACTGCACCCTCAGCAAGTTTGCAGATGACACTAAACTGGGAGGAGTGGTAGATACGCTGGAGGGTAGGAATAGGATACAGAGGGACCTAGACAAATTAGAGGATTGGGCCAAAAGAAACCTGATGAGGTTCAACAAGGACAAGAGCAGAGTCCTGCACTTAGGACGGAAGAATCCCATGCACTGCTACAGACTAGGGACCGAATGGCTGGGCAGCAGTTCTGCAGAAAAGGACCTAGCGGTTACAGTGGATGAGAAGCTGGATATGAGTCAACAGTGTGCCCTTGTTGTCAAGAAGGCTAACGGCATTTTGGGCTGTATAAGTAGGGGCATTGCCAGCAGATCGAGGGACGTGATCATTCCCCTCTATTCGACATTGGTGAGGCCTCATCTGGAGTACTGTGTCCAGTTTTGGGCCACACACTACAAGAAGGATGTGGAAAAATTGGAAAGAGTCCAGCGGAGGGCAACAAAAATTATTAGGGGGCTGGAGCACATGACTTATGAGGAGAGGCTGAGGGAACTGGGATTGTTTAGTCTGCAGAAGAGAAGAATGAGGGGGGATTTGATAGCTGCTTTCAACAACCTGATAGGGGATTCCAAAGAGGATGGATCTAGACTGTTCTCAGTGGTACCAGATAACAGAACAAGGAGTAATGGTCTCAAGTTGCAGTGGGGGAGGTTTAGGTTGGATATTAGGAAAAACTTTTTCACTAGGAGGGTGGTGAAGCACTGGAATGGGTTACCTAGGGAGGTGGTGGAATCTCCTTCCTTAGAGGTTTTTAAGGTCAGGCTTGACAAAACCCTGGCTGGGATGATTTAGTTGGGGATTGGTCCTGCTTTGAGCAGGGGGTTGGATGACTTCCTAAAGTCCCTTCCACCCCTGATATTCTATGATTCTATGCACTTGTGCACATTGCAGGGCTGAGGATCTTATGTTGCTAGTAACACATTGGACCTGATCACCCTAAATGCTTCTACTCATTGAGGGACCACACAGCTCAGTTGGATCTAGGGTGATTGCACATTTAAAGATCCAGGGCCCCATGCTCCCTTCTGCAGCTATGCTTGGAGGGAATCCTGTCTCCACAGAGGAGAAAGTTCTTTGCAACATGCTTCCCCTCTTCCTTCTCATGCCAAGATAGCTTTTGGCAAGCTCTGTTGCGTTCCAGCTGAGGATGTGCTTATCAGTGCTGCTTTTCCACATAAAGGGCAACTGCCCTTTATGGGAATTTAGGACCAAGTCTGCCTGTGACCACCTTATGAAGGCCTTATCGGGGGGTAACTGTCTACCCCAGGTGGCTGATTATTAGGTCCAGGTGCTCATTTACTAAAGATTATCCAAGCTTAGTTAGAGGAAAACTCTAAATGGAGACAGGAAGCTCTAGTAGGGAGGAGCTCCCTGGAGAAGGCTGAGCAGGGAGCCTAGAGGGTGAGCTGTCTGTGGAACCCACCAGAATGGGGAACCTGTAAGAGGTGCTCTTAGAGAGGGGAGCCTTGTAGGAAGAGGGATGCAGTCAGCAGGTATCCTAGGAGGCCTGGTCTCAGCCAGGGTCTACTAGACAGTGGTCAGAGGCTTCGCCTGGCAGGGATCACCTGCTGTCCCTGGGGAAAAGTCATAGTGGACTAACCTCCCCTCACTCCAGAGAAGGCTTTTACTCTGGTAGGGGCAAGAGTCCTAACTCCAGAGGCAAAGACTGGAACTGAGAGAACCCTTGAAGAGTCTGGGTAAAGGTGAGCACTAGAATCAGATGAGAGACAGATTGACTAAGAATGACCCAGTCATGCAGCTGAGATGTTGGGGTGAAAGTTTTGTTTATGCTCTGTACTGGCTTTTCTGTTAATAAATGAGACCCTCCACAAGGAGGTGCTTCTTAGCATCCAACGGTCTGTTTGGACTTCTTGATTCCCACGGGCGTGGGAAAAATCAAGTAAGGGTTCATCTGTGAGGGGGCACACCAGATCAGCCAAGCAGGATGACATGCCTCTACACTGTGCAACGTGCCTTTTCAGAGCAGTCAAAGTATAGACAGTCCCTATAAGCACCACTCCTGCGGGACTTGTGCTCTCCAGTATGGACACGAGTCAGTGTGGTCAAGTAGCAGATTGGCCCCTACACATTTCCCAAGATCTACCCAGAACTTGGAGACTCCATGATGGGGGTAAGGGCAAACTACACCTCCTGACATTGAAATGAATAGGAAGAATCCACACGTTGCTCTGTTATGCAGGTCCTTCTGATAGAAGGGGAGAACAGGGCCCTGTATGTTATAATGCTATACATTTTTATAACTCTCTGGATCAATTTTACCAGTCAGTGCAATTGTCCTTGCAATCTGCTGAGAAATTATAACCCTTATCCCACAAAAAGAAGTTGTGCCTGATATCAGATACTGCACTGGACGTATGCAAACAAAAGTTTGTTTCTTAAGAGCTTTTTTTAAAGGGTAACTACTAAAGCAGAATGCTAAGAAAAAATGCACCCAAATATACGAAACTGTAAGAATATTCATACACTTGGAAACTGAAAATAGAAGCCACATGAAAGTCACTGACCTTTTCTAATTTTTCAAAATGTTCTCTGAGGAACTTCATTGGCCGGTCTGGTTTTGCGATGCAAAGGTTTACAATGCACTCTTTCAAAATCTGTTGGATGTTATGCTTCTGAACATAGAGTTCACATCCCTTCAGACTCTCATCTTCTTCCACATTGCAGGAGGAAGAAGCAGCCATCTTCAGGCTTGTAAACAGAAAACAAACGTAGGTAAGAAAATGGTGCAATTAAGATATCAAAGAGAATTCCTGAAGTCTTTTGTCAAAGCAATTTGAGAGAACTAAAGTATTTTAATATTGTACATCTTCTCTTCACAAGCTAACGATTCAGCACATTTCAATGTTGTGGCACTTCACATGCAAATACTGAATCATGTCATCTCTACAAAATCAACATACCAAGAATTACAAAAAGAGCATTCAAATTATTAGACATTCTTCAACATTTGAAAACAATGGTGCAATAAATCATGCACAATATGAGTTTTAAAGATATCTGCCAGATGACAATTTAGAGTACTGTCCCCATCGGTATACAAATGGAGTCTAGGTCCCTCTCTTGAGGGTCCTAGATTTCTGTAGAAGATGGAGGGGCATTGGTCTCTAGTAAAATACTTTAACACTCTTTTTAAAAAATATATATGGGGCAGCTCTCTTGCACCAAAGAGGAGTTTGGTGATGAAGGAAAAACATGTTTGATTCCTCCAATTAATGTGTGTTCACCCACTACAAAAGAAAAGGACATATGTTTGTGGTCTATTAGATTTATATTAACTTATATCAGAAGATAATTTAAGTTTCATCACCTCTTCTCAATTCCCAGCATCAGAGCATCTTTTGAGGTTTGCTTTCAACGCGCAGGAATGTTTCACGAGTGGACAATTTCAAACAAGAGGGATTTTTTTTTTTTTAAAGAAAAACAATAGATGAGATGCTTAAATGCTCCCTTGGAACAAAAACGACACAGCAAAATCCTTCATCACAAGAGCCAGATGCTCTTATAAACCTGGCTCAAAATGAATCTGAAACGAGACAATTCTCCCTCTAACTAACTGAAACTTGGGCTAAGGTTGGGGATTATGTCTTAAAGCTGATTTGGAGGGAAACCCCTTCCTCCCAAGAATTCATTTTAAAGCAGTTTTTAAAGCATCTCCCTCCAATGGGAGAGAATTTAGCTGTGCGTTTTACAATGAAGTGGGAGAATCTCATGCTGGAGTGGGATTTGTTTTCGGATGGGGGTGGGGATAGGAAAGGGGGCATCTCCTCTCCTTTCAATTGTCCCAGTGCCAGAGATGACATCCCCTCCCTCAGAGCATCTCCCAGCCCTTGTGAATGGCACCATGGGGGGAGGGAGAATAAGCAGCCCCCTCCCCTGCCTCCATCGCTAGCACCAGGCTTTGTGCTGCAATAAACCCATTGTTGCTGGGGAGCAGCTCCAAAGCCGGGGGGGCTGGGGGGATGGAGAGGGAAAGGGGCTGTCAAAACCACAGAGGAAGGAGGACGAGGAACGGTGCCAACCCAGGCTAGGGGACAAGAGGAGCCGTGGGGGAAGGATGTGGAGTCAGAGGGCCATATATAAATACCTGAGTGGCTGGAGCAGTGACAGCAGCGGCTCTTCTCTCTCTTCCCTTACGCAGGGGGGTGGGGGCTCCTGTTATTCTGCGGTGCAGCCGCCTCCTCCTTCCCTGGCGGCTGCTGCTACCCTTCCTCTTCCTTGACAGCACTGGGAGGTCTCCAGCTGAGGGTTCCCCTTCACCGCCCTGCCCCCCAACCCCAGAGAGCTCGCCTACAAAGCTCGCTGCAGCAACTCCCCTGCAGGAAGTCCCGTCTGCTGTCAGTCACGCATAAGCACAGCCTCCCTCCCCACCTCCTGCAGGCAAAGCAGGCTCTGATCCTGGGGGGCTCGGGGGCAGCAGGCGAGGGGGGCGAGGCACCAAAGGAGGGGCACGCAGCCTGCCCCAGGGACCGCAGCGTGTGTGGGAGAGGCAGACAGATACGCCCGGGGAGGGGCGCCCCCTCCCCCCAGCCTGGGGTCCCTAATTGTCAAAGGGCCCTGGACATCTGGATCTTGATTTTTGGGGTGGTGCTTAGGAGATGGAGAAAAGGGCCAGAGGAAATGGCACATGTGACATCGGTGCCGCTCTGTGACAGGTATACCCATCCTCTGTTTCTATGGCTCATAACCTGGGAGTCTTGCTGCATCCCCAGCTGCCCCAATAGCAGCAGTTGCCAGGGGTGCTTATGAGCTGCTCTTGGCACCAGGGCTGCATCCTTTTGGCTGCCTGTGCCTTTGTCACCCCGGATTAGATTACGGTAGTGCCCTTGACTTGGAGTTACACCTTGAAACTTCTTGTGCAGAAAGCGGTGGCTTATCAGCAACGTCTCCCTCCATGTGCACATGACACCTGTGCTCCACAGTCAACAGCTAATGTCCAGATCAAGCTGAAGGGGCTGAGTTTGACCTATAAAGCCCTACCTGGTTTGGGGCTTCTCACTTTCAGAAACTGCCTCTCTACCCTGTGATATTGCAGCAGTTGTCATCCTGTGAGGTGCTCTGGCTCAGAATTCCAATGTGCTACCATTCTGCTCTACATAACTTCTTATACAACCCTCATCAGCATAGTACCTGAGTGCCTTCCAGTAGTGCCATAAGGAACGTGACTAATCTGTGTCATGAGATACATTTTCTTTCCAGGAGTGGAACCATGTGCATAGTATAGGTTCTTGGGGTACCCAGGACTGGGCATCACCTTGTTACCCTCTGCCCCAAGCATGAGAGAGACTTGCTTGAGCTTAACTGGGTGTCAGCTCCCTGATGCTACCAGCCTGTGAGCCACCCACGCACTCTCCTCTGGGCTATGCCAGCCCTTACTTTGCCTTGCAGGTTAACAATAGGTGCATCCCATCCCAGAGCCCCTTTGAAGCATTTCCCTATAGTGTCCAGCTCCTTATCCACCAAACACTCCCAGAAACAGCAGGTCTGCTGTCCCCAAGAGGAAAGTGTACACACCAGCTTGTATGATTCAACTCGGGATCAGCCCCTGCTTAATATCCCAACACTTGGATATATTTATAGTGAAAACAACAATATGTTTATTATCAGAGTTAAGAAATAGTAAGAATAATGAAAACCAAAGGTTACATATAGAATAAAATCATAACATGATTTCTAGAGACTAAACTTAACAAGCTAACCTTCTGTCTAAAGGAATTTATTTCACTGCAAATGTCCTTTGCAGCATTTTAACCAAGGCCCTTTGTGATCCCGTTTTCATGAACGTAATCACACGGCCTGATTGCTTCCTAGGAGGAGAATGATCTGGTGTTTTACTTGCCTTCTCCTTATATCCCCAAAAGTTCACTGTCTGTACCAGAATCAAGATAACCTCTGTGGCTTAGTTTCCACTGTGCTGCCTCTCGGTTGATTTCACATCCTCCCATTGACTTTATATGTAAATGACCAGAGGTGAAAGTAAGCCGGTCCGGTCCGGTACGGCGTACCAGCAAGAGCCAGTACGCCGTACAGGACAGGACCGGCTTCCGTGGCGGTGATTTAAAGGGCCCAGGGCTCCAGCCACTGCGGGGAGCCCCGGGCCCTTTAAAGCGCCACCGCTGTGGGGAGCCCTGGGCCCTTTAAAGTGCCGCCGGAGTTCCGGGGCTCCCAGCCGCCTCTGCAGCTGGGAGCTCCGGTGTAATTTAAAGGCCCTGGGGCTCACAGCCACAGCCGGAGCCCCAGGGCCTTTAAATCTTGAAAGGCCCCGCCTCTTCTGGTTGAGGCCCCGCCTCTTCCAGTTGAGGCCACACCCCTGCTCAGGACTCCAGCGTACTGGTAAGTCCTTTAAGTTACTTTCACCCCTGTAAATGACTCTCTATGCTGTTAACTTACAATGTTTAATTTACATGCCAACAGACAGGTGAATAAACCTCTTTTGCATGACAGAAAGCCAGTTTGTCAACTCTGCCTTGATACACACTTTAAAGCAAATTTTCAGTAGACATACATAACTCCTTGCATAGTATCGATACATACATTTCACAATGATATTAATGATCATTGTGATTCTGGCTTTTCTTTAAGACTTCACATGCCATATTTTGTTGAACCAGAATGTACATACCAGAAATCTTGCCAGCTGACAGTGAAGGGTTCATCGGTCACAATAGGATTTTGTTTTGGTAGGGCTTTGTTTTGGTTTTTTAAATATATGTGCTGCTATGTAGTTGCAGTGTCAGAAAACTGTGTCTTGCACTTGGAACTGAAGGTGGGAATGTTTGTGATGGTCCTCAATTCCCCGGGGGAGTTAATTCCAGTCTCTCAAACCAGACCCTGAGAAAGCTCTGTCTCCAAAGACCAGATTTGGTAACCTTCAGGACATGCAGCCTATTCTCCCAGGCTTTTGGGGGGGGTGGGGGTGGGGAAGGGCAATTAATTTGGGGTGAAAGGAAGCTGTGATGGAGGCTTAGCCACAGTCAGCTAATGTGTTTTGTCCACAATGGATGGCAGTAAGTGGTGTTAACATGCTAATTAAAAGATGTGAGATAACACTTTTTCTAACACACTTCCATTTTCCCAGTATAGACATACCCTCAATAATCACAGGGTAAAAGGTTAATAAGAGGATATCTCAAGGATATAAACTAGGACAGCTGGTGTTTAATAAACCCATTAATGGTTTAGAAAAAGGGGACAACAATTAAGTGGCAAAACTGGCAGATAATACAACATTATTTAGGCTAGTCAATAGTAGGCAAGACTCTAAAAAACTCCAGAGAGTCCTAAGCAAGCTAGGCAAATGAGCAGCATAATGGCAGATGAAATTCAGTATCAGTAAATGCAAGGTAATTTGAAAAGAGTAATTTGAATTACTCATAAAAATTGCTAGGTTCTAAATTAACTGCAATCACTCAGATACTTTGGTATCTGGTTCATACCAGTCACACATCTTCCCAATGCACAGAAGTGGTCAGACAAGCACTATGCTGCATAAAGAATGAAAGAGACACTAATACAGGAGCAGGTATAAATACATGAAAAGATGCGAGTTGCCTTACCAAGTGTGAGGTCAGTCTAATGAGACAATTCAATTGACAGCAGGCTACCAAGGGAGGAAAAATAACTTTTGAAGTGGTAATGAGAGTGGCCCATTTCAGAGAGTTGACAAGAAGGTGTGAGTAACAGTAGGGGGAAATTAGTATTGGGGAAAATTAGGTTTAGGTTTTGTAATGACCCAAGCACTCCCAGTCTTTATTCAGGCCTAATCTGATGGTGTCTGCAGAACTGGAATTAATTTGCAAACTGGACTCACATCTTTTCATGTATTTATACCTGCTCCTGTATTTTCCACTCCATGCATCTGATGAAGTGTTTTTGTTGTTTTTCCTTATGGGCCAGTTATTCCATAACTGTTCACTATGGGATATCATGCAACTCTTTTAGAAGCATCTGGTAATGGCTACTGTTAGAAACAGATAATACACTAGATGGACAACTGTTCTTACCTAATAGGGCAGATCCTATGGTCTCTGATTCATTTGATGCATTTTGTAAATGTTTATTTTTTGAATGTGTGTAATGTGCCTAGAGTATGGGATAGACACAATTAAAAGACTAAAGGTAACATTTTCATATGTATCTAAGGAGCCAAAGTCCCATTGAAAGTCACTAAGTGACTTGGGCACTTTTGAAAATTTTATCCTCTACACAGACAGGACTGTTCTGGCCTTTTCTCGGGATCAGGTTAGGCTGTACTCTCCTTCTGTTGTTGATCACTACACTCTGCACAGCTCGCACTGTTCCATAGCCATTCATGCCTGGCCAGTAGATCCACTGCGGGGTTCATCTCAGGCATGCTTAATATCCAAGAGTGTATTATGTATCTGTCTCATGATGTTAGGTCTTAAATCTGCTGGGTTTACTGCTTTGTCCCCTTTAAGCAAAATCCCATTTTGCACACATACCTCATCCTTTCCCAGTGATAGAGGGTAACCTCCTGTGGCTCTTCCGCCTTGCAATCTGGCCACCCTTGAAGTATTGTTTTACTCCCGGTAGTATCCCGTCCTGTTCAATGCTTTGGTGGTGGATTGCCTGGAGCCTCCCACCAGATATGCAAAAGTATTGTAGCATGATGATAGACTATCTCCTATTCCAGTCGTTCTCAACCAGGAATCCGGGGCCCCCTGGGGGAGGGCGCAAGCAGGTTTCAGGGGGTCCGTCAAGCATGGCTGGTGTGAGACTTGCTAAGGCTGAAGACAGAAAGCCAAAGTCCTGCTGTGCAGGACTGCAGTCTGGAGCCCCAAGCCCCACCACCCGGGGCTAAAGCCGAAGCCTGAGCAACTTAGCTTCACGATGCCCCCTGTGGCGTGGGGCCCTGGGCAACTGCCCTGCTTGCTACCCCCTAATGCTGGCCCTGGCTTTTATATGCAGAAAAACAGTTATTGTAGCGCAGCGGGGCCATGGAGTTTCTATAGCATGTTGGGGGGGCCTCAGAAAGAAACTGTCCTATTCCCCAGAGCCATCTCTGTTGTGACTTTCCTGGGCAGTACCTTATACTCATCTCAAAGCATTGCAGTCCCAATAACCTGTGCTGTAGTTGTGTCAATGCACTTTACAGTGGCTTTTCTGTGATGCTTTCTAATGGTTTGTGTAAGGCATTTTGTCTGGAAATTCAGCTTTCCTGGGGGTCTGAATCCACTTCATGCTGCCTGTTTGCTGGATTTTCAAACTAAGCCAAATTGTCAGCATCCCAAGAATACACAATGAAATAAGTCTTACTGTGCCAGCTGACTATACTAACTCCTAACTGCACTTTGTGCTTCTTGTCTTTGTATACTGATGATTGCCTCAGTAAGCCACATCTTTGCCCTGGCTTTAACATCAAGTCATACATTGAAACCATTATCCCTTTACATTACAGTCTTTGCTCCTGGCCCGCAAGCCGTTGTGCGTGGGTGGATCCCTACATCTGTGCAGAGTCTTGTGGTAGTGAATGGGGCTCAACACAGATGCAGAGGTCTGCTGGTGAGCAACAAACTGCAGGACTGTGGCCCAATTGTAGTTTTACTGTAATGCCACCACAAAGTGGATATTAATTGGTCAAATGAGAGAGATGCATAGGGACCACGGAGATTTGTTGGGAGTTTGCATGGAGGATGGGGCAGTGTGAATATATCTCAATCTGTTTGATATCATACAAATGAGATGCCTCCCACTAATCCCAGCAAGTTGCCAATGCAGCCCTTTGACTGGGCAAAGTTTGGGCAGCCCCTGATTGAGCCAGTATAAACATTTCCCCAATGTTTCATGCTTCGATAGTCAGAGCTGCCTAGCACCACTTGATCATTGGAGGAAGACAATATGATCACTATCATATTTTTTTAATTACATCACACTTAGGCCAAAATGCCCAAAGGTGGGTAACTCGGCATCTTTGATTATGTATATGCCCTAATTTTCAAATGTGCATAGTCTGAGGACCGATGCACCAGCCACAGTGACCAAGATGATGACATTGTACCAGGCATCATAGAATGAAGTTCCCAGATCTAGCTCAATCCTGAAAATCCAAAAATCTCTGGGACAGCCTCATGGGTGATGCCAGGTAGGGTCAAGGCATGCATCCCTTCGCACATCAATGTAGAGCAGGGGTCGGCAACGTTTGGCACGCGGCTCGCCAGGGTAAGCACCCTAGCGGGCCGGGCCAGTTTATTTACCTGCTGAGACGGCAGGTTTGGCCGATCGCGGCCCCCACTGGCCGCAGTTCGCCGTCCCAGGAAAATGGGGGCGGCGGGAAGCCGCGGCCAGCACATCCCTTGGCCCGCGCCGCTTCCCGCCGCCCCCATTGGCCCGGGACGGCGAACCGCGGCGAGTGGGGGCCGCGATCGGCCGAACCTGCCGCGTCAGCAAGTAAATAAACTGGCCCAGCCCGCTAGGGTGCTTACCCTGGTGGCCGCGTGCCAAACGTTGCCGACCCCTCATGTAGAGTCTGAGAGCAGCGTGCTGGGGTATTTTTGTCCATCCTGGTGACATGGCCAAAGAGCATGCAATGCTGCTTTTGAATGCAGCGAGTGATTGGAGGAAGGCCAGATCTCTGCGAGATTATGGGGATTTAGATATCTATTGTGACACACTCAATTTCTGAAGCATGTAGCCTTCACCTTTAATTAGCACTTTACATCTTCAAAGCACTGTGCAAGCATTGCTGTACAACACTACAAAAAAAGGCCCTGAACCTGCACTTGAATCACCCCTCACGGGTCTAATCACAGGATTGGGGCCAACAATTAGTAAGCAATTTTAAAAGCTTTGACATTCGTCAACATCACCTTGCAAAGTTTCACAAGTCTCCAAAAGTTCCTTTGGGGTCCTTTTTAACATTTAAAGCAGCAATCCCCTTTCAGGATATGGGTGATGCAGTTATTTTGGGGATTAATATCAATACACTGGTGTAATGATACTCTGCACTTTGATAGTACCTTCCATCTAAAGATAGGGTAATTATATGAACAAGCAAAGGACTGAGCTTTGGCTTTTTTAATTCTCAGATGCTTACTTTTAAGGGACTGTACCCTACAACATTTACTTAAGCTACTCAATCAGTGTTTCACTCTGATTAGTGGTGTATGCTAACATAAAGCAAGCCCTTCACCCAGGAGACTGAATATTAGGCACCAGCTAAGGGTAGGGTTGCCAACTCTGACTGAAGCTATTCCGGGAGATTCCTCCCGTGACATAATATCATTTTCTTAAAATATCCTATTAAAATCTCCTGGATTGCTTTCAATAGTCACCGGGAGATCAATGCCAATTTCAAGAGTCTCCAGCCCAATCCCAGAGGGCTGGCAACCCTAGCTAAGGGGCAGCCTTTGTGCTGCACTGCATCAGGGTCATCAACTGCAAACACTGTTAGCGCCAGCTAACACATGGGGAAACTGAGGCAGGGAAGCTGTAGAATGACTTGCCCAAGGCCCCATGGGAATTAAACCCAGCAGTGCTGGCTCCCTGCTGTGCACTTTAACCACTGACCCATACTCCCTCTATAACCCCGTATCACTCCCTCAAACTGTCTCTGCGGCGCTGGAGCGGTTTGCTGGGTGAGACCCACCCCAGTCTTAGTGTCAGTGTCTGGCAGAGCCCCCTGCCAATAAAGTTTCTTGCATGTTGAAATTGCCGTAAAGCATTTGTTTACTGCCGTGAAAGCGGCCGCTAGACGAGCAGAGTCCTTAGTAACGGGCCGCAGCGAGCGGCCCGAGCCTCCCTAGCGACGATCCAGCATGGCCGAGGACGGGGCTCTGGGTGACCAACGCCGGGCCGCGGACGTGGTCAAGGCGCTGGGCCGGCACCTGGGCGGCCTGCAGGAGCCCGGCCGGGATGCGCGGCTGCGGGCTCTGCGGGCCATCCGGGCCGAGGTGCAGGAGCGGCCGCTCTCGGCCCTGGTGCTGCAGGAGGTCTTCGCCAAGCAGCTGCTGCGGCCGCTGGTGCGGTGCCTGGTGGGGGATCCGGCCGAACGCTGCCGGGAGCTGGCCGTCCAGCTCACCTGCCACGGCCTGAGCCACGGCGCCCGGCCCGCTGAGGCCCTGCCCTGCTTGCTGCCGGCCCTGGCCCAGCGCCTCTGCTCCCCGCAGGGGCAATCGCACGAGCCCTGCGAGGAGCTGCGCCTGGCCCTGATCCAGCTCCTGAGCCTCCTGCTGGAGCTCTGCGAGGCCGACCTGCCCCCCTACCTGCCCGAGATCATCCGCATCCTGCAGGCCACCCTCCTCGATCCCTACCCCGAGGTCAAGCGTGAAAGCTGCAGGTGTGCGGCCGCCAGCGCCAGGGCTATGCCAGGTGGGACCCGGGGAAGGGAGCCAGGGGGCCTGGAGTGGCCTGCGAGCTGCAGGTGCACAGGGTCCTGTGCTCGGGGTTAGTGGCTGGGGAGGAGAGAGATGGTGGAGGAAGCCAGGGAGGATGAGGGATCTGCAGGAGCATTGTTAGTGGCCCTGAGGCTGAAGAGGATGAATTGGGGGTGGAACTCAGGGTGCCGGGCACCTGGCTGAAGGAGTTGTAGGTATGTGGACAGTGCTGCTCTGGCCATCCTAACTGGGGATGGGGGAGTATAGGGCAGGGTAGAAAGAATGGGATCAGAATTACAGGGAACAAGCTGCAGCAGGAGGAGGGTGCTGGGATGGTCATGGGACTGGGGTGATAGTGGCAGAGACGCAAATGTGTTGTTATCCCAGTCTAACACACTATGCCAAATGAGACCATATATATATACATAAACATAGTGATATAAATCAGATCCATGTCCAGAAGGTGCTACATAAATGCATGTTTGCATAAGGTCTGCTGTATGCATACATATGAAGACAGAGCTGAGCTTTCTCTCTTTCTCCTCTAACAGAACACTTTCATATGCAGTCAGAATTTTTGATAAAACCCTTAATGCAAACAGTTTCACACCAGCACTTCCGAGTCCGTGTTGCTGTGATTCAGGCCACAGGAACGGTGATACAGTTTGGCAACGGAAGGTCTGTAGATGATGTTCTCTCTCATCTGGCCCAGCGACTTTTTGATGAGATTCCTCAGGTAGCTCTACTTTCTTTTGTCTAGATTTTGCCCCTGCCTTCATTAACATATTTCTAGGGGTAAAAATAATGTAATAAAATATCTGTTCACTTCTTAACACCAGCAAAATTGTGTTCATAGCTTCATTAAGATTTTCGGCTTCAGCTGAATATAAGTATTTGTATATTAATGTATAAAGTTGACCAAGTAAAAATTAGCCACCAAGGAGGGATCCTCAAAAATGAGGGAGGAAGGCATGTTCTTGTGAATAAAGCTGTAATACTCAACTTTTGGGGGAAGGATGTGCAGTCTAGTATATCAGAAGTTCTGGATTGTGTTCCAGTCTGTGCTATTCCTAGCTACATAACTTTGAAGAAGTCACTTAGGACCAGATTTTTATGGGAGTTAGGTGCCTAAATATTTCTAAAAATCTACTCCTTTAGCTCTTTTGTCCCTCAGTAATATGTGTATAATTGAAGAGAACTCTTTTTATTTTGTTTTATGAAGGTCTTTCAGGGGGCGGACAGAAATCTTCGTAATATCAAAAGGATTTGCAATAATCCTTCAGCACAGTAGTATTTAGCAGATAGGATATTTGAAGACCATGTAAACCAGAAAATCTAAAGTGTTTGTTGACAGAGTTGAGTGATAGCAGCATTTATGTTCTCCCTGCACTCTTAGGGCTTGATCCAGCAAGGGACTGAGCACTCCGGTCTGTTCCAGCAAAACACATATGTAAATGTTTAAGCATATGATTGGTTCCATTGACTTTTAATGGGATTATTCATATACATAAAGTTAAGCACACCCTTAAGTACCGTATATACTCGTTCATTAGCCCATTCGTTTATAAGCTGACCACCCAAAATGGATAGGTAAAAATAGCAAAAACTGTATGACCCTTTCATAAGCCGACCCTATATTTCAGGGATTGGAAAACTTTGGCTCCCAGCCTGTCAGGGTAAGCCGCTGGTGGGTCAGGACGTTTTGTTTACCTGGAGTGTCTGCAAGCATGGAGCCCCTCAGCTCCCTGTGGAATGGCGAACCGCGGACACAGGGAGCTGAGGGGCTCCATGCCTGCAAATGTTCCAAGTAAACAAAATGACAGTGTATTAGATATTCAATTCAATGATTCCATAGAGTTTAAAATCATCAAATTTTGGTGTAGACCCGTTTATAAGACGACTTCCGCTCTTTGATGCGTCACATTTTTACCAAAAATATTCGGCTTATGAATGAGTATATACGGTACTTGCTGGATTGGCCATCTAGCAGGACTGAGTGCTTGTGAAGAATGTTATCTCAGGATGGGGGAACACAAGCATTTTAGGTTAAATGGAGTTTCATAAAATCTAGATTTTACCATATCTACATCACATGTGTTAGTCTTTGAGAGCCTTGCTTAAAATGTGCTGTATAAATGAAGGATATTATTTTTTAAAATATTTTTTTATTAGTAGAGGGTGCCATGTTTTTACCTAATTTCATAATGTACTCCCTCTAAGTACTACTGTGACTTAGAATGAGTCGGACTTTATCTACCATTTAAATGGAAATACTGTATGGCCTAGTCTGCACTGCCACTTTACAGCGCTGCAACTTTCTCGCTCAGGGGTGTGAAAAAACACACCCCTGTGTGCTGCAAGTTTCAGCCCTGTAAAGTGGCCACGGCAGCGCTTTAACATTGCTAGTGAAGACATATCCTATGTTGGGGCTGTACTTCAGGTAATGATGAGCTAAGATAATGATGATCAGGACATGTAGGCAGGAAATGTAGGCAGTCTACTACCGTAGTTTGCCTGATTTTTTTCCCCGCAAAGCTTACTTGTCTTGTATGAAAGTTCATTATTTGTGTTTTTCATTGTTTTTGTAAATACATTTGATAAATGGCTCTTCTAGACACTTTGCTAAAGTTTACTCTAAGGTTTTTGTTTTCAGAGTTTTTTCCCTTCAAGTTATGGGACTGTAGTAAAATTTGCAGTGTGTTGTTTCTTTCACCTTCCTAGGTTCGGCAAGCAGTTACAAGTGTTGTTGGAGAATGGCTATTGCACCTGCGGGATAGATATTCTTACTTTCACAAGTTGATTCCTTTATTACTCAGCAGCTTTACTGATGAAATGCCTGAGAACAAGTAAGCAGAACAAAGGATCCAGTTTTTATAGATAACTTGTATTAAAGTGCTTCTACGCTCAGGTAGGAGTTCAGGAAAATGTCCTGCTCTTCTATTTAGCTGATTTGCTTATTTCTATACACAACTGTTCAGTACTTTTTTTTTGTTAGTGCTGCATTCAAATAAGTGTGATTATAAAAAGGGTAGAGGAGGTTGTATTCTTCTCAAAACAAAAGGGTTTTTTTCCCCAGCTAGTTGAGATCCATTGTTTATTTCTGTAGAACTTAAGCTTCATTTAAAAAAAAAAAAAAAAAAAAAGCTTCTAGCCATTACAGTTGCATAAATGTATCTGAAGTTAGTGTTTTTCCCAGTGTATTCAAAGAAGTCTTCCAGCTGAGTGTAGAGGGGCTTCTCATTTTCCATCTGTCTCATTTAAAAATGCTTTCGTTCTGTATGTATGTAAAGATGGTGGTTCAAACACTTTGGTTTTACACTTTAGGCAACTGGCTGTGAGTTATTGGAAGAGGATAGGCTTGCAGTGGGAAAAAGAGAATGAAGAAGACCTTAAGGATAAGCTTGACTTTTATTCAGCACCATCTCATTATCCTGAAGGAGGTGAGTATTGTAGAAAAGCATTCAGGATGCAAAATAACTGGCTGAAGAAGCTCCTCTTCAGGAGCTATGTATGCATAAAATATATTAAGAAAAGGGAAGAAGAGGATGTGAAAAATAAGTACTTGAAGGCAGTTGAAGCAGTCGTAGTTGTCTGTTGGGCTGATCTTGTGAGGTGCTGAGTGCCCTCAGCTCCCACTAAGTTAAATGGGAGCTGAAGGCACTCAGAGTTAAGCTCTATGTATATATTTGCTTAAGGGTAGGATTTTCAGAAGCTGTTCAGCATTGGTTTCAATTAGAGCATTATTTCAGTGATGAAACTCCCATTGACTTCAATGAAAGCAGAGTTAGGCCTACACTGAGTGCATTAGAAAATCCCATTTTAATGAACTTAACCACAAACTTTACATAAATCTTACTTGCAGCTATAAAGATTGTATAGAATTGGTGCAAGTGCACAGATAGGCTTCACAAGTTTTCTACAGAAGATATTTTTCCTTTTCCCCCAGTAAGAAACATGTTTCTCCATGAAAAAAATACCCTAGATATCAGCCTGAATTAAAAAATAAACAAAACCACATGACTTTGTATTTGGTTAGCATTCATAGGTTATGCAGACTTTAATAAAGAAACTTCAACAATTTCTTCTTTGTTCTGTATTGATACAGAACTCAATTTTGTCAGTCTGTCATGTTTTATTGTAATTTATGTCTTTGCAACATTCTATTCATATCTCTTAACATTAAAATATCTTGGTCTACCAAGCTATCACATCTAATGAAAACTAAACCATTAAATTATAGGCTCAAGTACACATACCTGTGCTAGCTCTGTGAGAGTTAGCATGAACATAAATAGCAGTGTTGTGATAGCATAGGTAACAGCAGTGAAGGCATGGCTGAGCTGTGCCAAGTATGTACCCGCTGGTTTCAGGTGGGATTATACTCAGTACATCTCAGCCTTGACTCTACTGCTGCTGCTACCCATGTTACTGCAACTACACTGCTATTTATCCTCATGCTAGCTCGCATCAAACTAGTGCAAGTATGTATACATGAGCCGGGGGAATCACATCCCTAGCTCATAGTGTGGACATAGCCATATAGCATCTATGAAAACAAAGACAGCTATGGGCTGTTGTTCAATACTGTGGATGATTTGGAAAACTGAATACTTTTCGAGCATGGATGCTATCTTTCTACCACTGCCCTAGGCTGTGATATTAAAATGACTCCTGGATGCCAAGTCTGTGTGTAAAGTAGTTTAATCTGGTTTACTGAATATACTTTCTTGGTTTGAATTTTATGGTTTGAGCTAGATATGAGGTCAACATGAAGTAGTTTTCAGACTTGTCAGTCTGTATGACAAGTGCCTCAACCACTGCTGAACAGTAGCTTTCAGATATAATGGGGTTTGCCATTCATCACATAGCCAACTCCCCCAGGGTAACAACTAAAATGAGTACAAGAGGAGGAAAGAAAATGCAACAAAGACCAAGTCTGGTGTATTTGAGCGTTTCAAGTAATCTAATTCTTGCATGATCCTCCAAACAGGAGTGTCCATGATGACTAGTAACTAGATGTTATTTCAGTAAACATCTGTGAAAATGTAAGTTGGATCTTATTCACTAAATAAAAGGTACTTCCCTCTCTCTGTAGAAGAGGGTTCAGAGAGGCACTTAATCCAGCCTTGGGAATTCCTGTTCCTCATCTGCATTTCTGTCTCCTGCTCTCCTACCTTTTCTGCTGCTATTCATCTATTCAGACTTGCATCTCTGTTCTAATTAGTTACCATAATCACTGCCTTAATCAGCCGTAGGGATCTCTTTACCCTCTCCTCAGCCTCCAGAATTTTGGATCCCTCATCTTCCCTGAGCTGGAGGAGGAGGAATCTGTTAATAATTGAGAATATTTCAGAAGTATTATACATTGCTAGTACCTTTACTCTGACCGCTGCAGTCATTGGCAGAATATGCCTACACTCAAAAAGAAGAGGCAGTACCTGAAAATGAGAATATATAAGTAAACTGTACTGTTAACCTTAAAATAAACAAAACCCAGATTGTGTTTTCACTAGTAAGAAGACTTACATGCTTGCAAAATGTGGTTGGGGAATATCTACACTTCAGAAAAATTTAGGATTAAAGTCAGAAGATAAGGCCAAAATTATTCTTGGCACATATAGTGGTCAGAATGCACAACAGCTTGGGCTGATGGCTAGAATCAATTCATAAATAAATATAGACATTTCCATCTTCTCCTAAAAGTGTTCTCCTAGACCCAGTTTCAACATCTGTTAATATTTTCCTATAATATAGGAGCCATTTTCTTTTTTTTTTTCTTCTTTTTTTTAAATAAAAACAAAACCCATCCACTAGTTGCAGTTCAGTGAATTTAGAAGTAGTGCTGCTCCTTCTCAGTCCCAGGAGCCATATGATTAGATGTACATCCACAGTATTGCAGCTCTCTTGCAAAATTCAGATTTATTGAATGGCATCATTTCAGGGTTTTCCTGTAACCTCAGGAGTCATTATTTTTCCACCTGAGTCAAAGCCTGTTCTGTTGTTATCACGAATAAAAGTAGATGATGAGGGATATAGCCATATAAGGCTAAATTGTGATAGCTTTATTCACGTTTGGTAGTACTTTACCCTGAAAATAGTCCCATTGGCCTCAATGGGACTTCACATAAAATAGCCTCTCTCACACGGAGTATAAATTATCACAATCTGGCCCAAAATAATTGAAGAGAGTGGGGTAGGACTCATTACCATTTGCAATCACTGCACATTGCACATTGAAAAAGGGATGAAATGATATTGCAATCTGCTCCACTCAGCAATAAGATGGGACTGGATAGCATGGCATGGATCACTTGGTAATTGTCCTGTTCATTTTCCCCTGAAGCATCTGGCATTGGCTTCTGTCGGAAGACAGGATACTGGGCTAGATGGACAGACTCAATATGGCCATTCTTATATTTATGTTAAGCTGTTTTTAAGGCAGAAATCATGTGGGGAGAGGGAGAAGAGATGAAAAGGGCGGGGGAGTGAGAGACCCTGAAACATTAAGTCCTTCCTGAACAGTGAGACTGAGACACAGCATTCATGGAATAGTATGAAGCACAAAAAGAAATTGAATGGAGGAAAAGCTGGCTTCAAAATTATATTAAACTTGTAAGCAAATGTAAAGTTAGCCAGCAGAAGGGGAGAAAATGGAAGCAGTTAAGGGAAACTACTGTACCTTCTCTATTTTCCAAGGAAAACTAGGTGTGCAACCTAGTTATTTATAGGTAGCTTTAACATTTATGTTGTGGTATGAAGCTTGTTTCCTGTCTTAGGTTTGTAAAGTTAATGTTTAATACTGTGCATATGGATGTTGGTGAGAGAGAGGGTTAAAGTGGGTAATTTATTGATTTGTACACTCAGATTTAACAGAACAAAACGCTCTTATGGTGTGAAAGAACAAGATCACGCTTGACTTGTCCCTACCTGCCAATCACGTCACAGAATCCCCAGCAGCAAAATCCTTTCGATGACAGTGGGTTCCGGAGTTCTTTCTCTTTTGAAATTATATTTTTGTTCAAATTGTTTTACTTGGTAATGCTTGAATGAAAGGGGAAGCACTTCATAATGGTAACTGACTTGACAGATCTGCTTAGCCTTCAAGGCAGTCAAGTTGATCTGTTGTTCTTTTTATTTTTTATTTTTGTGATGTAAGTTATATTAGCTTTGGGACATGTAAATGGTAAAGAATGCTTTTGCTTCCTCTAGTGATAAGAGAAATATTTGTCGTGTCACAGGCTGTTCATATTAATAGATGGTCAGCCTCATGAATTTTTATATAATTACCCATCACTCATATTTTTCCTTTGTAAAGATAATGATAGGTTTTAAAAAATATCTGCAATTAAGGTTGAGGGAAATTTTTGCCCTTTTCATGAATGTTGTGGTCGGTATTCTGAATGTAAAAGAGCACTCTAAAGCAATCTTAGTAGTTGTGAAATAATGCTGCTGTTTGTTACCCATATTAAAATTAGGGTAGGACGGAGGAAGAAGAAAGTTCAGTAATAAAAACAAGAATAACAGAAACTAGTATGACTTTTCTCCTAATTGATTCTAAAACATTTTAACTTACCTTTGGAAAGGATTGTCATGGAAAGGATATACTTTATCCTCATTGTTATAAGTAGTTATTTGTGGTATGGTATTGCCTGAGGCCACAGTTGAGACAAGAGCCCTATTGTGTTAGGATCTTTACAAACACATAGAAAGGTTACAATATAAATAGACAAGATATACAAAAGGTGGGAGAAAGGATGTGTTATACCCTTTGACAAAGGGGGAACTGAGACACAGAAAGTACGTGATCTGTCTCAAGTCACATAAGCAGTCTGCAACTTCCTCACAATTTTGAATGAAGGAGCTGCCACTAGCATGAAAGGTGATCATACCTCTGAAAGGGTACTTCCATTGGTAATAAAAGCAAATGCTTGCTCAATGAATTTTGTCCTTGAGTCTACATGCAGAGGCCATTGCCTACTTTGCATTACAGCACATCATGCTTAGCACCCTATTGAATACCTGTGGGTACTTTATCATCCAATGGTTCATGAATCAGAAAAGAAACTATAACCATGACAGCACATCCTGCCTATTATCGCTTGGTTTCCAAAAGCCTGATGAGTCTGAGGCCTTGGCTACACTCGGGAATTCACAGCGCTGCAGCTCTCTCGCAGCGATGTATGTACTCCACCTCTCCGAGGGGAGTAGCTTGCAGCGCTGCGAGCGAGCGTGCAGCGCTGCAGGCTCTGATTACACTGGCGCTTTACAGCGCTGCACTCGCTGTGCTCGGGGGGGGGGGGGCGTTTTCACACCCCTGAGCGCAGCAAGTTGCAGCGCTGTACATCGCCAGTGTAGCCAAGGCCTGACTAATTCTCCTCTTGCTTGCTCTCTTATTAAAGGCCTTAGTTGAATTTTGTATGGGCCTTGAGTTTTTGGAGTTATTACATGTTATCTCAGAATATAGTCAAAAATGTCCTCCAGAGCTAAAATGAATAGTATTCATCAGCTTCTGTTTTATTTTTTTCTCCTCTGCCTTCTCTTTAGCACTGGATTCCTAAATCTCTTTTCCTGAAAAGTTAAATAAGTGAAAGTGAGGCTATTAAATTTTCCTTCAAAAGCATTCAAACATACTAAGGTTTCTTATCCTATAGTTAAGCTCAACAACTCTGGAATGGGTCCCCTTTTACTACTCAGTTCCTCTGATACGTTGATAGTTTTCACTTGAAGAATCTAGGAATTCCCTGAGAAAAAGAAGTTGCTATTCTAGGAACCATTACAGCCCCTGGAGACCTCACAGAATCTGCACCAAACTCTTGAACCAGATCAGACTTTGCTTCAAATGTTATCATCCCAGATTACTGTTTTTAGGAAATAACCTCCTCCTACACTACGTGCAACATCTTCATGAATGTTTTATATTCTAGAATGGGTGGCAACACATCTTTAAAATGCCAAGATCAGTGAAGATGCACCTTCAAAAATTGGTACTAAGAGCAGTTCACCATTCAATATTGGCACCATCTACATTACTGGTCCTGTTTCCAGGACCTTCTTTGGTGTCCTCTTCAGTGTTGTATTTACCTACACCATTTTCAGATGAGGCACAAATTCAGGCATCTCCTATGAATTAATGCATATCATCAGGGATATGTGTTATAGTATAGCATCCCATGAGTGAGATTGATGGGGGAACAGCAAAGCTGATCAGTTTTGGTGTTCCTACCATGAAAGATAAAACATACCACAAGAGGGAACCTTGGCGCAACATATTAGTTAAAATAACATTTTTGTTAGTATTTAATTGCATCATTTTTTTTAACATGTTTCTAGTGGAATTATTTTAATGGAATTTACCACTGGTAGGAAAGTGAGCTACTTCATGAGCCAGTCTTTGCTACAGAGCTGTATGAGACAATGTTCTGATCACAATAAAAGTGTTTCGCAATGTTGGGCAAACCGCACCCCCACCCCCCATGCTGCCCAGTTGCATCAGTTTTTGTATTCATCTTGCTCGCTAAAGTTCTGCATTTAAGTCTTCAATGAAAAGATTAATAGATAATTGCAGAGCATTCTGAGGAAATTACCTGGTAATTTTGTACTTCAGTCCTAAGAAGTTAATAATTACTTTAAGATTCCTTCCTGCCATTTACTTTTACTGCCAAATTGGATCTGATAGTGTCTCTCTAGCTATGCATGATAAAAGAGAAAAGGATGATTTACCACTGAGTCTTACGTATGTCTTGAAATAAGATTAGGAATTTGTGGTGTCTTGTTGCAAGATTTGTATTTAGCTATGTATCTGTACCATATGTTTTATATTTCAGTTTCTGGTATTTTAAGTTCCTTTTTATTCTTTGTAATTATGTTTTAACACTTGCCTCTATTTGCTTCCTTTTCAAAACGTATTTTAAAAAGAATTCCATGATAATGAGTGATTCATTGTAAATCTATATTTCAACATCTAGAATTCCTCCTTTTCCATTATGGGCTATAATGCATTTTCTTTAACCACTCTTTTGTACTTGCAAGCTAATGAACCTGACACCTCAGCCTTATTGTGCTTTGATCTCATGATGACAGACACTGCAGGTGTGGGGGGCGGGGGGTTTGAAGACTGCCCTAATATTCAATGCCATCTTAACAACTGAATGACTTTCCATTGAGCAACCATTGCCTTGGGATACAGGTGCAAACAGTTTATAGTGAAGGGGAAAAATTCTTTGACAGCAGGTAGCTACAGGGATTAAATGTCTGCATTTGAACATCTGAAGTGAAGGAACTGTTGAAAAGGAATGGTCAGAATCCTTTAAAAAAACCTTCTGCCTCAGGTCAAATAGAATGCCACTCCATATTTGTTTTCTCAAGCAGATTTCTTCATTTGACCTTTGCTATTCATTGTCAATTTTTATAATCCCAAATGCTCTCTTCCATACACAAAAGAAGCAATAATCAAACCGTCTCTTATGTTTTAAAGAATTTTTTTTTAAATAGGTACTTCATAGGCATTTTTAATAAACCTTTTTTCACCTTGTCAGATTTCAATCTTTTTTTATACCCAGTGCAGTTTACCTATGATCAGCATTTTTTTTTTTTTTAGCCATATAAGCAGATGGGAGGAAATGCCCTGAGACAATTGAAGAATTTATTTTAGGGAGTTTAGACATGATTACGATATCAGTAATATGAAGTACAAGGAGGCACATTTGCCAATTCCTGCTCTGTTCTGACACCCTGAAAAGAATATTTTTTTTCTTTTTTGAAACCTGTATATAATGTTTCTCATGCTATTTCAAAGTCTTCTGACTGCTGCTTGCTGTCTCAGATTATGTCTGAGCCACTGACACCACCAAGCTTGCTTTGAAAAAGTCCAGCTTTTCTTGTTTTTCTTTTTGTTTGCTTCCGTTTGATTTTTAAAATCAAACCTCTCCGTCTCTGGCATTATAACAGTAAAAAGGAGATTATCTTTTTGTCATATGCTTTGAGATTGGCTAAAATGCATTTGCCATGTTGGGTGGTGAGCTGCTTATTTTCTTTCCTCTCTCCTTTATAATTTTTTTTTAAATAAAGCATGTAATGTAAATACCAACTTTCCAATCATATAATGGCTTTGAGCTCTACTAATAAAAATTGCTATATAACACCTGGGTGGTATTAATATTACTTATTAAATAACTACATTTTCAAAGTGTAAAATGGAGTTTTTAATTGAGCAATGCTACTAAAGTCAATGGCACTCTCACAGATAAAGCCACATGCAGTGCTTTGAATCATGTACTTCACATAGAAGCGGAGAAGACATTACTTTTGTTATGAATCAACACCATTAACCTTTTCTAAAATTTTCTGCAAAGCATTTGTAGCTTTTCCTGAACTTTCCTTCTGTTGTTTTTTTTTTTTTTTTTTCCTTTTCTTCTAGTGGTTCGACCAGAATTGGGATGTCGGGAGCTTGTTACAAGAAACCTCTCCAAAATTCTTCCCGGTCTCTGTCATGATGTAACAGACTGGGTTGAAGGCACCAGAATAAAAGCATCTCAGCTTCTGTTTATATTGTTGCTACATGCAGAGGATCACATTACACAGCACATGGAACTACTGCTTACAACTTTGTACCGAGTATGCTTAGGTGAAGAGAATAATGTGGTTAGAAATGTAAGTTTGACTTTTTTAGGTATCTACAATACCCTAGAGACCCAATCTTAAATAGTCTTGAGTGTGTCCTGTATGGGGCTACTTCCTTCAGTTCTCACTGAAGTCTAGGGGAGGAGAGGGAAGTGCTCAGGATTGGGTCCATATGGCTTAAATTAAACTATTTTTAATGAACTGAAAATAAATTTTAAAATATCATTTTATTTAACATGTTGGGAAAAGTCCCCATCCTGTAATTGGGCTCAAAGGAGCATTCGGCACACAAACAATTAACAACATGAGTGAACTGGGCCTATAATTTCTCTCCCCTCTCGTTTCTTTCAAGGGTCCTAAACTGATGAGTTGCCATCTCACTCTTCCCACAGGATATAAAATAATGTTACCATTGCCACTTGTTAATAGAGCTTTGAATCTCATTTCTCTTTTACAAAATGTTTCCAAGAAATATTGTTATGGGAAAAGATGATGCTAGTGATTATGTTGAACTCAGTATGAGTTTTGCCAGATGCATGATCAAGACCCAGGGAGGCTGTTAAACATTTTGTAGATTTTATGTGTATTTGTTAAAATAAATTTTATTTTTGTATGATTCGTGTGAAGACCAAAAACTGAAACTATTTCACCTCTTATGCCAACAAGTGAAGCATTAACAGCCTCTTAAAAATCATAAGCAGCAGATTTAAGTGTAAATGCCTTGGGGCAACACATTCCATTTTAAAAATATGTGCAGTTCATGCCCTTTCTAGTTAATTTCACTTGTTATCTCTCAGTGCATAATCTAACCATAACATTAAGGTATGTTTATTTCGTATGATAGCCATCGGTGTTCAGATACATCAGTTATACAAGTAAATGCTTCCTTCCCACTGTTGTGTTTAGACAAGAAATAGAACATTTTTTCTAATAGATTTATTTAAGCCAGTGCCTTAAAATACACAGTTCTTATTGATTTTTATCAACAGGCAAAACTTTCATAGATTAACAGTCACGGCTGCATTTACAAACTAATTAAACCAAATTTTTCAAAGGGTATAAAGGACAGATTTTTTTTATAATTTTAAGAACTAAATCTCGTTCCTGTTTATTTCTTTTTACTGCCGCCGGAACACATGAAAAATAAGCTGTAACAAAAAGTTCCATTGCCAATTTCCAGTTTTTGTTACTTTCACATATACTGGCTGCAGACAGTCCAGGCAATGTCAACAAAGGTTGGTTTTCCAAATCCAGCTTCTATATGGGTTAGTGCTATGATTGAAGCCAAATGGAGTCTGGATCCCATTTCTTATCCTTACTTCTCTCTGCACCCTCTGCATTCCTTCTCTTCTCACAGACTGCACCCTCCTCCCATATACTAGATTTTAGATCTCTTCACACCCATTCTCCCTGATTCTACTCCACATGTCTGGTCCTGAGCCATACCACTTTAGGCTGAAGTTGAGTCTGTTCTCACAAGCTAAGCAGAGGTGCACCTGATCAGTACTTGGAGGAAGAAAAACTCAGAATGCTGTAGGAAGCAGTACTGGTAATTCAATTAGGGGCATTCTCTGCCCTGTGAGTCATACTGAACCAATGCCTGAGCATTGGGTTAGGGGATTCTAAGGGTATGTCTATGCTGCAGTTAAACATCCATGGTTGGCCTGTGTCAACTGACTCGGGATTGGGCTGCGGGGCTGTTCAGTTGCTGTGTACACGTTCAGGCTTGTGCTGGAGCCTGGGTCCTGGGACTCCTCTGCATTCCAGAGAGGGATACATAGTACTTGGCAGCCCTGCTAGCTACAAGAATGAAAGATTGAAAGCAGCAGGCTCTTCCTGTATGGAGTACACAATGCTATCACTAGGCTGCCGCATATACTTGACTCCTCCGCATGCCAGAGAGGGATACAAAGGTGCTTCTCTAAAACACAGTTTTGAGAAGAGTGTGAATGCAACAAAAAATGGATTACTTCTTTTTTGAGTTTTGTTTTTTTTATATATATAAATGAGGGTGCGGGTTGTGCCTCAGACCAGTTTTTGCAGAGGTGGGGGGGACCCTGAACCAGGAAATCTGGGACATCTGGTCACCCTAAGCTAGAGATCTATTACACTGTGCTTTACAACTTTCTCATGAAAGTTTGATTCTGATGCTGAGAAGGGTGCTTGCATGCCTTATTATGAGCTTTCTGAACACATGTCAAGAAATTTTTTTCATGCATGCAGTCATTACTGAGTGAGCGGAAAGGCCTATAAGCCAATTGCTGAAGTATTTTAAAAACAGCTGGAATCATAAAAAGAGGAAGAGCCAGGATATGATGAATGGTCTTTGTGTTTTCAAAATAATCCTCAAGTTATATTTATTCTCTTTTACAGTGTGTGAAAGCAGCAGAGTTAATTGGAACATTTGTTAGCCCTAAGGTATCTCTGAAGTTACTGGTGTCAGCCCTTGAAAAAACACCTATGCCTTCTTATCTCATGATTCTAGCTGCAGTGATACGAGGTTGCCCAAGACAAGTCTTAAAGCCTCATTTGTCTTATCTTGCCAACACACTCTCACAACCTGAGATCTGTCAGCGATCTGAAGAGGTAAGGATAAATGGAAAATCCAAAACAGCCAGGACTTAGACCACTGGTTCTCAGACTTTAAGTCTTAGCATACCAAATCTAAAAGCCAAAAGTGATTGGCAAACCACTTTTGTTGTTTTTAAGTGTAGTTTATAACGGATTCTTGTTCTCATACTATACTTCAAATCCACCTGGGTGCCTCCTGATTGTGGCCCACATATCATAATTTGCGAACCACTGAGTTAGACTGTACCTTACCTTAATATAACTTTATTTTTTTCAATCTGCAAAATTGTGTGTAAAATTTTCTAAAGTGACAAGTCCCCTTTTCGTACCATGGAAATGCTAACCAAAATAATAGAAGTTCTGTTTAAATTATTGTGCAAACAAGTCTTTCATTTGTGATTGTCAGTTTGCACACAGTCTTGCATATGATCAGTTCAAACTACACTGGGTTATTTAGGTCTTAGTTAATATTGTTATAAGATATTGATATTTTCCCTGACATCAGAACTTCAAGTTATCTACATTAGGCTAACTTTCTGTTTTTAAATCTATGAACATCATTCCCATGCATTGCAGTGGGAGTCAATTGGATTAATCCGAAAGCACCATTTGGCCCTTGTTTTGATAAATTCATCGTGTACAGAATCCAAACAAATGAATGTACTTTGACCCTTCCCAGCCCTGCAGTCCAGCTAAATAAAAATGATTGATACAAAGCGTTTTCTTGGCAATAGTGATTGGCATGTTATATTTCACAAAAAGAAGTGCTTCCTTTTATTAATGCTAGTTTTTTTGGATATTAATATTTGATTTTTAAAAGGCAATGGTCAGTATGTTTAAATGTGCATTTAGGAACACTCTTTGCAAAAAACTTTAGGATTTAAGCTTCCTAGGTTTGGGTTCCTTCATCCTAAAAATGCAGGATGAAGACACTTCCAACATGATAAAATTGCTCTTAAGCACACACATAACTAACGTGCAGTAGATGGATTTCATGGGACGTGAGCCTGAAGGCAGTTCTTACTATACTATTTTGAAGTGCCTGTATTCTTTGTGAGCCATATAGTGAGAGTGATGTGTACAATTAATTAGCATTAAGGCATTGCATGTATTTTTTTTTTCCTTTGGTGTACTTCCTCTCCTGTTACATGCAGAATAATTAACACAGGCGAAGGAAATTTAACTGTTCACCTGAAAGAGTTCAGCTGAAAGGACCCTTAGATCTCAGTATCTTGACCCTTTCAGCTTGGTGTATGACAGCTTCTTTCTCCAATATGGAGTGGGCTCTCTAGTGTAACAGTTGAAATTACAGAAATTCAGGAGTTCTTCACCCCTTTCTTCTATTTCTGGATCTGCAACGTGTTCTGTTATTGGTATACAAGAGAAATCCATACAGTCTACCAAGCCTTCTTCTTAATTAAAATTCTAGCTTTCTTTCCAGCAGGAGTTTGAAATGTTAAGTCTCTGCCCTTAGAATGACCAGCAGGGGATCTTCAGGGATATGCAGTTGGCCAATACCCTGTCTCCAGAAGATTCTTTGTAGCCCATTGTCAGATTTATAATTCCTTTTAAGAAGATTATTCTAGTGTTACAGGATCTGTTTAATTCTCCCTTTGAGACAATGTAGTTCTTTAAGTCCTTGTTTTAATGGAACGTGTTTCAGTGATGCTTAGAATGCTCAGAATTGGCCTTAATCACATTGAAATACATTATTCCTAGGGATCTACTCCACTGGAAGCACCACCTCCGGTGTTCAAGCAATGAGTCCATAGGACAGATCTGCAAAAAGTGCCACGTGATCTTCTATAAATTAACTCTATTAGACAATATAGAGAGTAGACAGACCCACATTCATCTGTTAGTGCAGCTTTTGGCAGAGTTGTCCTAACTTTTCTATTTGAGAAATAATTCTTCTCTATCATCGTGAGAGAATGCTATATAAATTACATTAGATAAATACCATTTATAGGTAAGAGTATTCTCAAGTTTTATTTATTTTCTTTTTGGAAATGGAGCTAACCATTCGTATGACAATGGTCTCTTTCTCTGATAGAGTATAGCAAATCATGGAACGTCTGCCTACTGTGGTCTTCTATGCTTTGTTACAGAAGACTTGCAAACTGACAAGAATTTTGAGTGAAATTCTGGCCCCATTGAAGTCAATGGCAAAACTCCCATTGACTTCAGTGGGGCCAGGATTTTATGCATTATGTTGCAATAATTAGGTGGGAGACAGACCTTCAGGTTTCCTTGTTTCTGTGTATTTCAATATCACTATGCTACTTGATATGTTCAGAAATTTGAACAACATTTGAGATTGGCACAGCAGAAACATTAGAAGTTAAAGAGTTCCATTTCAGGATAAGATGAAAATCTTCCTAGGAACCCCAAAATTCTTTAATGTATTTATCCAGCATATAGCAGTCATTGTGTGGCTAGCAGGATGATCCTTAATTTTTCTTAACAGGACAAGGTAACCACTTCTACAAGCAAAAAGCATGGGAAGAGAGTGTTAATTTGTTGCTCTACAAAAAATGCCCCATCAGTCATTATAAAACGGAGTGAATTGTAGAGTCTATGTTTGGAACAATAAATAGGCATCCGATTTAGCAGGATATGTAGAATTTATCTTATTTATTACTGTCATCTACTAATACCTGACTTTTAAAGAGGATTGTGTCAATTTTACTGGCCTGTGAAAGAAAGGGTGTCTAACGTTGTCTAACAAAACTCACACCTTTAATGCTTTTTGTTTGTAGATCTTTTATATGGAACAATTGCTTTGTTGCGTACAAGCGATAACTGAAGTGTGCCAAGAAGACTGCAAAGAAATTAGCCTGCAGCTAATGAAAGTTTTGGTGACAATAATGGCAATACCACGCACCGAACGTCTTCATGAAAAGGTGACACTAACTGTGAATGGGTGTTTTAAATGAGTAAAATCCTGGTTGGTTGGTTGGTTGGTTTTTACTATTGGTAAGGCGATTTGTCTAAATGCAATGTAAGTAACCTCTATAAATTTCCCTGCTCTTAGGCTTCAAGCCTTGCAAGTGCTTAACTCAGAGCTGAGCAGTAAAGATTAAAGAGTTCAGAAGATTCAGTCAATGTGTGGCCCCGGGGGCGCACATAGAATGCTATAAACTCTGTCTGTCTACTCATTCATTTCCCCAAAAGTTCCTTTGGTTTTAGTTTGAGTAAAGACCCTTACTGAAATACCTAGAGCCAGATCCTCGACTGGCATAAATCGTTATAGCTCAATTAAAAACATGATTTATACCAGCCGAGGATCTGAACCGTAGGACAGTAGTGTTTTTATTTATTTATTTTTACAGTTCTTTCAAGTTCAGCATATTCTGTCTATTGTTGCAAGAGTGAGAGGTTGGCATGGACTAATTATCTTAGCATAGGAGTGAAACTGTGGAATTCCTTAGTTCTTAATTGCAGCTCTGATTTAGGACTTTGGTCTTGAGCAAGTCCTTAAACTTTTCTGTCCCCAGCTATCTCCACAGGGCTGTTGCTAAGGTTGCCTAATGTTTTGAAAGCATTCTGAGGATTTAAGAGAGCTGTATAAGAGAGTATTATTGTTAGTCACCAGTCCAGACACTGAAATTTCCTGCTTTAATATATCAAGCAGCTCTAAGGTGTTCTGTAACTCTGTTATTTCCTGATTCTCTTACCAGAAGCTCCTCATAACTGCTGTGCTCTTCTTCTAGAGGTTTTTTGTTTTGTTTTTCTTTTTAAAAAAAACCCTAATTATTATCATCATATGTAGTACACTATAGTCATATAGTGCCTTTCATCCCAGGATCTCAAATTGCTTATCAAACATTCAATTAAAGTCTTATAACACCCTTGTGAGGTAGCCAAATCCTATTTTATTACAAGACAGGTAGGTATTTATAACCACTTTACGTAACACTTTTAAAGAGGGGAATTCTTATCAGAAGATGCATTACTGACTATGAATATCTTATAAGATCGAACAACTTTTTATTTTAGGCATCATAAGTTAAGTATCCACAGGTTAGATTCTTCACCCAGTTCACTCTTCCTGTTAGAAATTAATCTAACTTTCTCTTTTAAAGATAGCAGTGAAAATCCCTCAGAATTTTCCTGTTTCATCTAAGTCCTTCTCAAAGATGTAAATGCTCCAGGAACAAATTTTCCCCATTGCATCTCTATTCCCAAAAAGTCAACATTTCTCAATTGTATGCCTTAACTGATGAGTCCATGAGGCATTACTATCTGGCCTGGATACTAACGTTCAGAAATCTGTTTTTCTATAATGTGTAGCTAAAGAAGATTATAACAGCTTGACTCAGCCACAATTTTTCCACCAGGCTAGAAAGAAATTCAAACTGTCTAAACATATTCTCCTCGCAATATTGTTTTTGACTCAAAGCAAGCTCTCCTATATATGCACAAGTGGCCAGTAAAGCATTATAATTGCATCCCGGAAGGGAAAGAGAACTAAATAAGGGAAGTTTGGGCTGTACCATTTGATTATGGTGGCCTTTTGCTTTCATATCCTTCCACGGCTTCAACTGCAAAATCTCCAAAGTTGCCTGTAGAGAACCATGAACTAGTCGAGAGACGCCTTACTTGAGCTGCTTTTTATTTTGCCACATCAAGGACTCTGTTGTGGTGAGATGAACAGGAATCTTTCCTTTAAAGGTGTTCTCCTGAATAACCCACTGTCATAAAGAAACTACAGAACCAAACCTTTAATGTTGGGAGAAGGGGTTCATCTGAAGGGAAAAGGTAACCCCTAAAAAGGACCTCAAATCCAAGATTGTTAGTCTTCTAGACCAGATATTGATGAAAAAAAGCAAAGAAGTTTTGCAGAGAGTCATCCTGGTGAAGGCTGAAAGCAGGGCACCCCCAAGTGTGGTCTAAGGCAAACAATCATGTGGCATTAGGGGGGCCCTGCTTAACAATACGTTCCTTTGAGACTGGACCCAAGTTCTCTTCTGGCCACAGAAGAACAATCAAACTACTAGTCCAAAAAAATGAGTTTCAAAATGGATTTTTTTTCTGTGCTTCACCAAACATTGAGGCTTTTACAGTAGTTGACCTATTCACCTCTCATAAGAAATCTTAAGAGGTGTTGCAGTCATTCTCTAACATCAAGGACAACATCTACAGAGGCTGTGATAATAAGTAGTCCTTTTTTCTAACCATTATCTCATCTCCTTCATTCTCTTCCCCTCCTTCAAATCCTCCCCCCAAAAAGTTAAATGCCAATTAAATCAGAAAGTCATCCTTACTCACTATAACTCTTTGGTGGCCTACCCAAGTCTGTTTTTTTTTTTTTACCTGCTCCTTAATTTGATGGCTGTTCTACTTCCTCTTGTATTGCTTTCAGGCATTATAGTCCAAAGACCTGTGTTTTACCAGTAATTATGGTCCTGTTACCAACAGGCTCCTTCCAAAGAGGCATATCCTTTGAAAGTTAATCTGAAAGGGAGAAATGAAACAAAGCTTACACAAGTATTGAAACAAGGTGCAAGAGAGTCTTTCAAACTCAAAGTCAAATTACACAAGGAACTAATCTGGGATACATTTTTATAAACTTAATTGTGAATGGGTGAGTCCCCAAACAAAAATATTTGTATGTTACGCATCTCTGCAGTTTTTGGCTACAGAATGGGCAATAGTGTGGACGCACCCACTTTCCAAACTTTGCAAATCCATAGTCCTAGAAGTAAAGCAGTTTCATGGAGATAAATTCTGGTTCTTGCATAAGACAAAGAAAATCCCCTACAGTTATTAAAGGCTTTGGATATTATATTTACAGATTTTTTTTTCCCAGTTGACATTACTTTGGATGAAATTCTTTGTTCTCGTTAGCTTTTTTTCAGCAAGACAGATGAGATTGGGTAGTTCCAATATTTCAGGTTTGTCACAAAGACAAATATAACCTGATTTTTCAGTTACTGAGTACCTAACTCCCAACAACTTCAAAATGGGCTGCAGCTTTCAGTATCTCTAAATATCAGCCTCATAATGCTTAAGGCTATGTCAAGAATTTATTCAACTGTGGTTTGTATATCTTCAGATTCTCCTTCCCTCATTATTAATCTGTTCCACACTTAAAAAGAAGAGCATTGCTTATGTTTTGTGAAGCCCCATAAATTCTACCTTAAATGATCTAAGAATTTCAATATATTTCTTGTGTATTTCTTCCAAAACCTCCACAAAGTACAATAAAATGCTTTTTTTACATAATGCATTTCATGCTCTGTGCCCTAGGCTGCTATACAATCCATATAAACAACTCCAAAAAGCAAAATACCCTATTGAAATAGTTTGTCCATAGAATACAAATGGCTTACAACTAGCTTAAAAGTAGAAATATGTTGTTCTGAGAAGAGTTCCTTATTCAGGATCAAAAGATCTTGTGAATATACCTGAACCATCTGAACCTTTGAATTACTAAACCTCCAGGTTATTATTTAAGGAGGCTGCAGAGATACACTGGTGGGGCATCAATGATTCTCTCATGTGCTTCTAATTGTAAGAGAATAGTGCACTCTACTCTTCATACTTACTCGATTTTAGCTCCTCTGCTGATCAGTTAGCGATGGCACTGATTTCTTTGCGGGAGGCAGTGAAGCCTAGTGCATAGAGCTTTGGACTGTGACTCCGAGATCTGGATTCTATGCCCAGCTCTGCCGCTGGCCTGCTGAGCGACCTCAGGCAAGCCATGTCACCATGTTGTGCCTTGGTTTCCCCATCTGTAAAATGGGGATAATGATACTGACCTCCTTTTGTAAAGTGCTTTAAAATCTATCAATGAAAAGCACTAAATAAGAGCTAGATTTTACATTATTTACTTGTCCTATAGAAAATGGAGACAGGCCATCAACTAAGCACCATGAAAATGGGGTAAGACCACCTACTAAGCACTATGCTAAGCACAGTGCTTAGTTGGTGGTCCTCCATTTAGATGGATGGAACTCATTTCAGCCATCAGATAGCAGCTCTGTTAGATCAATACTGAACTTGTCCAGATTTGAACTGGTGATATAGCCGTTTAAAGGCTTTATATTCCTTTACCACTCTTGTGAGTCATCTAGTCCTTTCATCAGGTCCATTTTGATTGTTGGTATGAGGATAATTCAGCATTTGTACTTACAGGTAGGTCTATGTCACAGTGCTGTAAGTTCATCTCTTTGAATATTTATAGAAATTAAAACCCTTGCCGGTTTTCTTAAGAGACTCAGTCAAATGTATTACAAGGTTGTGAAGCTAATGCTGCACATTTGCCTATCTGTGGATTTAATGTGTACCCTCCTATGTTACTAGCACAAATGGAAAGTTTGAACAGTTTATTGTAAACCACCTGTGAACAATGCTTCTATTGTATCCTTGACTGGAATTACATCATTTTGTACTTTATTTTTTTTCATGGAAAAAGGAAAAGTTTGTTGTGATTGTTTATATGCAGAATGATAGACAACGGTTTTGATCTCAGATACACAGCTCAGTCTTGTGGAATGGTATGATTTATTTACAGGTCAACAAAAATACTTTAGAACACAAGTATGGAATAATTTTGACTAGAATGCAAAGATCCTACAGAAAGGAGCAATCCATTGTCTTGGGTGCAGGCAAAGTCGCTTAAAGTATAATCTTTGTATTTAGCAAATCCTGCCTTTTCTAAAATCTTTTCACATCTGGCACTTCCATAATGACTTGTCAGGCCAGCGATCTATGTTCAAAATTCTAAAGGGGCCAGACACCAGAACAGTTGAGTACAGTTTAAAAACAGCAAAACAAATGCATATAATTTTAGTTGCAGTTAACTGTTTAAGGCCAAATTATGTCACCCATATTCACATTGAATTCAGTCTTACACCGTAAGTAGTCCTATTGGAGTCAGTGGGGCTCCTTGTGAAGTTAAGGTACTGCTCAATGTGGGGATATCACAATCTGGCCCATAGGGCCTGATCCAAAGCTTACTGAAGTCAGTGAGAGCGTAGCCATTGACTTCAGTGGGCTTTGGATCACATCTTTAGTGGACATGTACTTTGGATAGGAGACTTAAGGAGCTATAAAAGCAAACAATTTTATGCATGAATACACCTCTGTTATAGATTACTATGAAAATCCTTATGCTTTCTTGCAAAACACATAACTGTAGCTTGCATGTTCATCTGGTGTTTCTTTATTTACATGTTTCACTTTTTCCTCACTGAATTAATGGAATTGGTAACATGTAAAAATGAAGAAGGTTAATGTCAATACTGTCCCCAAACTGGCAGGAGTTGGGAGTGCTGCAAAATCAGCATGCTCAGCCTCTGGGAAGATGGAGCACCTAGCATGTTTTTCTAAAAAAACATTCTGGCTGATCCAAGAAGTAGTAGTGATAGGCTTTGGAGGCAACCACATCCAGCTATTTTTGCTGGAGAGAGGTCACCTATATAAGTGTTTTAAGCATTATTGAGTTGGGGAGGAAACCACTACTTACCTACATGGAAAAATAACTGTTTTACAATTTTGATTGACTGTGAGGTCCTTTTATGTGACACTGTGAGTTTCATCAGTTTTGATGTTGCATTGCAGAGTTCTGTGTGATGTCATAGGGAAGTCAAAAAAAAATTTCCATTTTAAAACTGAAGTTAACAGGTATAATACTGTGATAAACGATGTTTAAATATTGACCATGACTGCCCTATTAAGAAACCGGAGGGTTTTTTTGTCTCTTGAATTTTCTTATATTTTATTTAAAAACTAAAAATAACTGATACTTACATACGTGCCTTTGCTGTTCTCTGAATTCTTGATGGTGATGACATTATGGTCAACTTCATCAAAAATTTCCAAAAAAGTTTTTTTAAAACCGACACTTTGGTTAACTTCACCTACTTTGGTTTTTGTTTGTTTTTAAACAGGTAGAGAAATCAATGTGTTCATTAGCTCAGGTGCAGCATTTGAGTGGTTTTCATGATCTCTATAAACAACATATAGATCAGCTTATGGAATGGTTATCTGTATCGCATGATCGTTGGAACTGCTATTCTCCAGAAGTATTACAGTTAGATGTCATTGCCACTCATTCAGGTATGACTCATTAACCAAGGTAATGGTGACGGTAGATATTTCTTATGTTCTACAACAGTCTCCATGCCTTTCGAACATGCTGTATTTTATAAGTTTAACATTCAGAAACTTCACAAGTTCATGATGCAAGAAAAGGAATGAAGTTTTGAATTATTTAAGGAGCATTTCAGAATGTGTGGTCTGCCCGGAGAATAACAAAAATATTCATTTAACACTTGAATTTTTAGTGTAATGAAACAACTTGTGTACTTATTTTAAACTGTATGTTTTACGTTTATGCCCCAATCCAGCAGAGCATGCAAGCAGGTGCTTAATTTTAAGCATTTGAATAATCCCATTGAAGTCAATGAGACTACCCATATGCGTGAAGTTAAACACATGCCTTCATCTTCGCAGGATTGGGGCCTTAAAAATCTGATATTCTAGAAGTATTTTTTCTTGTTAACACAGGTAATTATTTACCTGAATGCAGCTATAAAAATTTTACCTAAAAATTCATATTTTGGATAATCGCTATCGAAACTTGTATAAATAAACTCACTTAGGCAACTGAAATTGCTTGAAAAGACAGGAGTGGTGGACATTCCTCAATGGAAGAAGAATTACTTAGTGACCTTCTCTTTCCCCTTCTTACAGTGCCATCCTTAAATGTGTCATAAGGCCTTCTCTATCACCATTTCTCCTTGTCTTGCATCTATGATTTTTCTAGTCTCCTGCTGGAACAGGTACCCCAACATAATTCCCCCTATTATATCTGGTAAAATCCTCTATGGTCTTTTAGGGACAAGTAGCACCATCCTAACTGTTAAGACTTCCAGTGATAAATTACTCAATCTCCCTTCATCTCCAAAAGTGCCTCAAGAAGCCTACCTGAGGCACCTCTTTTGCTTTGCACAGAGACCAGCCTCTCTAAAAATTCTCCTCACTCTTAGGACTTGTCTACACATGGAGTTATTCCATAATAGCTTTTGCACTTTGAATTCACATCTACCTTAATCCTAGTTAACTTTAAAATGTAGACTAGCCCTTAGAGAAAAACAACTGTCCAATACAAATATCAAGAGGCCAACAGTCCTCCTCCTCCTTTCCTTGATTTATGGAATTTCTAGACATTTGTCTGTTTTGCTTAATGAAAAATAAATCATAAAATGTCTGGGCAAATATTTTGGCTTTCATCCATAGTGGTGATATGCTCTTTTCTGTGTTTTCTGTCTTGTCTAAAACAGCAACTCCTAGTACTATTCCCATTTTCTTTTCATTCCCACACATAATGTTTCATTTAATCAATTTAATGAGGTTTACTCCTTTCCAATTCCACCCTTTTTTTTTAATTTGCTGGAATTGGAATTTCTGTTGAAATAAGTGGTGTAGATTATTTTGTTCTCCATCTATTTAACTTGCTATTATCAAAATATGATGTAATGGCATTGTTTATAACAATACCTCAGGTCTAGCATAGAGCAATGCATCTGAATAATTGTTACAAAAATAAAACCTTACTTAGGGCATGGAAACTTACCAAGGTGTTTTTTATGCCCTGTGTTTAAATCTAGACATCTGAGATTATTATTTTGTTCCAAGTTTGAGACAACACACTTCCAGATACTAAGTGGTGTTGAACTTCTTTTGGAGTCTGAATACTTTAATCAGGCAGTTCTTCATGTGACATAATATTGTTGCTGTCACTTGGATAATAATGGAGATTTAACTGCTACTTTGGAAGAAGAAAGCATCACAAGTGTTTAAACTTGACCTATACAGAAAAAGAATTTCTTGATTATGACATAATGAAAAACTTCTTTAAAAAAACCCTTTCCAAAGTGTTTTCTGCTTATGTTGGCATTAGAAATACCCGGTATTTTTGAACCTGTGTTTGCTGGAGGATTCTTTGAATGACTGGAAAACTATTGGGATAGACATCCGCAAGAAACTAAAACCTGAGCAGTTGCTAAGGGAAAGTAGATTTTAGTCAGACTGTTCACAATCCTGTGACTAAAATAATGTTAATGAAAGCAGACATAAACAAACTCCTGATAATCACTTGGGAGAAGAGTTCTTGTTAAAAATTCAGATACCTCTCTCCTTTCAGGTAGGATTGAGGGAGCTCCTACTGTAGTTCTCTAGTTCTTCTGCAAATATAAAGAGGGCAAGACTAAGGTCTTGTCTACACTTAAAATGCTACAGCGGTGCAGAGGCACCACTGCAGCGCTTCAGTGTAGATACTACCTATGCCAACAGGAGGGTTTTTCCCATTGGCATAGGTAATCCACTTCCCCAAGAGATGATAGCTAGGTCAATGGAAGAATTCTTCCAGTGACCTACCACTATCTACTTAGGGACTTTGGTCAGTTTAACTAAGCCATTCAGGGGTATGGATTTTTTACACTCCTGACTGATGTAGGTAAACAGACCTAATTTTCTAGTGTAGATTGGCCTTAGTATTTCTGAGGTGAACACAGATGCAGAAGGAAGAATTCTTTTGAATAAAAAGCACAAAACCTTTCAGGTCTTAATCATCACAATGAATCAAAAATAGTCACAAACTTTAATTTCCCTTTTGAGGAGGACAGCTTTAAATATACTGGGTTAACACTGTGTTTGTGTATTGTTTAGGAGTGAAGAATAGATTATTTATGTAATCTCCCATGCTGAAATTTTAAAGTATTAACAGACTAGAAAATTTATTTGAAAAGTATGAACTTATTTCAAATAGAATAGTAAACTAAAACATTCATAACAATCTTCAAAATGCAAAAAGCCTGAGATAAGAAAGAAAAGAGAAGAAATAGCACTTCTATAATTGTTCTGTCCAATGTTTTGAGGTTAACCATCCTGAACAAGCCCTTTAATATAAATATTTTGGAGACAGGAGACATTAAGGATCTTCTTGGTTTCTGTAAAGGAGGGCCTTCAGGGAAGAGGGGACTCCAGACCATCCTGCTGTCTGGAATCTTGGGATGAAATCATGGCCCCATTGAATTCAGTGGTAATATTATCATTGATTTCAGTCTGCAGTTAAACACCCGCAACTGGCCCATGTCAGCTGACTCAGGTTCATGGGACTTGGGCGACAGCGCTGTTCAATTGCTGCACCCACTAGGGAGGCTGCCCAGGCCCCAGCAGCTTACACTCAGGCTCTGAAAGCTACCCAGCCATCAGGATTGATTCCACCAAACATCAATACCTTCATGAGAATACTTCTTCCCCAGGTCTTCAACACCAAGGTGTAGTAAAGTTCTCAGCTAACCTCCTCACAATAGTCATTGGAAGCTTTCACTTGCTCCAAACAATATAAAAATAAGGCTGCTCGTGACCCATAATATTTCTTTGTTTTTTGTTTTTTTCTTTGCCAGAGCAGAGTAGAGTATCACCTGGCTTCTAGCCAACCTAAAAACAGTCTTCTGCTCTTTCTTCCTCAGAGCAATGTAAAACAAAATACAGCCCAGCCTGTAAATAGTCTGAATCAAATACAGATTGAAACCTACTGGAAGTTTACAACCAGGTCAGTAGTGGCTTGGTCACACTAGCTGCTTAAAACCCTCCCAGCAATTGACCTCTTTCTTACAAATAAATCAGGATAGTTAACAGGCTTCAGCTGCTTCGTGGCTTGGCAGTTTTAACCCTTGTCATTCCAGTGGGCAGTGGAAGGGCTTTCTAACATAGCCACTCTTCTGTCCCACTCAGGACTCTGACAACTGATACGTTGTGTCATAGTTATTTTGCAAGGACTGATGCAGAACACAAAGTAAAATATTAATTTAACACCAGAGACCCCTTATTAAATGGGTGCATCAAGTCTGTTCCGATGTTGGACTCTTGGCCCATCAAGCCCTTTCGGCTGCACAGGAACAGACCAAATGGCGAATTATTGCTACAGCCGACTATTCGGCTAAAGGTTGAAGAAGAAAAGAAGTAGTTGACCTTACAGATTTTACTGGATTTATACGCTAAATACTCAAATGCAAGATTAAAATAAATAAATATTTAATACAACTCAATCAAGATTTAAATATTTATTTTCTAGGTCCTATAATAGGTGAAGCCCTTCAAGATTTCATTCTCATCCTTAAGACGTGTCTTCAGCCAACCAAAGACCCACTAATGCGCTTAAAGCTTTTCACTATTTTAGCACAGTTGCTCCAGAAAGCAAATGAGACCATCAACTCTCAGGGGTAGGTACAGCTCTGATTTCACACGTACCACCTGAACAGTACAATGTTATTCAAAAATCAAGTTCATGGTAGTTATTTAACCCCTGTGGCTGTGGCTGCATTAGCGTTTCGGGGGAACTCTCACCGTGTACTACAGGTCTCTGACATTTTTACTGTCATATTATCTAACCCTGCTCAGGAGTGTTTGGCATGACACAGAAGTAAAAAACTCTGGTTGGGCAACGGTGGATGGTTTGGTTTTGTTTGTTTTTAAAAACAAAAACCTACTGTAGAAAGGCTATGGTTGCTGTGAGAGCTGAGATGAGAATTTTAGGAATGGAACAGTGTCTTGCTGGTTGGCTGTTACAAGCAAGGACTGAAGATTTATACCCTCCTTTTTGAACCGAAAGGTTTTAAGCCATGTTTCTAAACATCTCTGCCTACGTTGTATATTCAGATCACTCTGGGGCCTGAACTGCAACATTTAATCATATGAATAATCCTATTGAAGTCTGTGAGACTACTTATGTGAATAAGGACTTCTTCTCCCATGAGTGGTTACAGGATCAGGCCCAAGATTTGTAAGTCTTTTTCCACTAAAAATAAGGGAGGTCAGAAGCAATTTGGAAAGCATTTGCATTGATCTGAGATTTAACCATTTGCTGTATGCTGATGCACTACATCTCTGACCTGTAATTTAGAGTGCAAGGTCCTTGGGGCCAGTACCATATCTTCCATTTGTTTTATACTGTCCTTAGCTCTCTCAGGGTGCTTAAATATTTTATTAGTTACTTATTGTTAGGCTAAACTATGAATGCCCAGCACCCCATGTGACAGGAAACTGCCAATACCACCTACTGGTTGGGCGGGGGCGTGGTGGATTGTTTCTTCCCAGGCGTTCCCCTTTCTCACCACTGCTCTATCCTGCAGAGGTCTGTCCTCAGTGACTCAGCCCTCCGGCCAGGTCATGTTTGCAAGTCCAGCCCTTTCAGGGTATAAATAAAAAGTCCAGTAACGAGGAGGTCTTCAGGATCAACTGGGAGGTTCAGGGCTTCCCTCTTGGGTTAGGGCCTTGTGGTCCAGACCCTTGTATCTTCAGGGTCTTCCATCAATTAGGTTCCCTGTCAAAGGTTAGGCTTTAGTAGTTGAGCTTCTTTAGGTGTTGGTAGGGGAGCCTGGGCCCCATCTGGGCAGGTAGGTAATGTTTGGCAGCTAAGCCCTGCACCTTAGGATGCTATGCAGCTGCCTCCCTGCATCACTTCCTACCAGAGAGTCTTTTGCCTGGTGGGAAGTCCCTTTCCTGGGGTCGTCTGTTTCACCTAATCCCACCAATTCCTTTGGACCCTCAGATTTTTGGGTCTCTGTGATCAGGGTAATCCTCTCAAGTGAGTGAGTGCCCCACTCCTTTATGACTTCCCTAAAATATCTCCAGTCTCTGTTTAGGATTACTGGGTATGTCAGGTTAGATGCTAGTGCTACAAAGAGGTTTCCCATAGGTTTCCCCACCAATATTGCACTTCTGTAATGGTTGTACATCTCCGTGCACACACTGGAGGAAGACAGCTTCTCCTGGGATACCCCGACTGTCCATCAACTGTTCTTTAAGCAATGTCTGGCTGCATTCTGACTCACCTGGCCCTTACACTTCCACCCCGTTAATTTGTACAGAGACTACCATTTTTAGTAGGGCCTCGTTTTTTGCCCAGTTTTCAGCTGTCTGGACTTGCCCATAGTCACACTCTGTAAAGGGGCAGTCACAGCAGAGGTGACCCTATTTCCCAAAGGCAGAAGTGTTCCCTAAAGTAGAGGTCATAGCCTGTTCATCACTCAGGGAAAGTCTCTCTCTCCTCTCTCCCCTCCCCCCCCCCCACCCCTCCCCAGAAGTCCTTCTCTGTAGGCCCGAATATTCTCTGGGTTTCTGTTCCAGGTTGGACCTGGGACCAGCAGACTTGCTGTGACCTTGGGCCGTTGGAAACATTCAGAGGCGTAGTTCCAATTAGGCCAGCCTCCTTGTCTGGCACATGCTTCAGAGCGCTCTGGACCCAGTATATCTACCACCTGGTATCTTGGAAGGGGGTCTGTCTGCAGCCATGTAATTGCCCATCAAGCTTAGGGACTCGGCCAGTATCTTAGGCCAATGACATACCACAAAGTCTCTTCCCCCATACTGGGATGATCAGGATAAACTGCTCTACTGAAACTTTCTCAGCCACCTGCACCCCAGTTCACGTCTTAGATTGTAGTTGGCGCCAGCAATGTTTCTTGAGTTTCTGGCCCACCACCTCAGGTGGATATTGTGGAAATTACGATGATATGCTTCTGCCCTCTCATATGGAAATGACTCGTATTTTGTTAAAATTTATTTGGGTATAGCATATTAATATTGTTTATAAAATAAACTGTAAATAATTCAATTTAATAGCAAATTGAATTTGCTAATTACAGTTGTGGAACAGAAAATGGAGAAAAAGGATAAATCTAGAAGAAAAAGTATTAAAATAATTGACATCTAAAGAAAATAAGGGTAGAGTATAACTATTTGCATATGTAAAATGGAAATAATGATTTTTTTACTCTGTAATAGCACTTTGAGATCTACTGATGATAACTGGTATGTAAGAGCTAGGTATTATTATTATGGACATAGAATCATGTTAGTTTTATAAACAAGTGAAGACGAAGTCTCAAATTAGTGAATGCTATCAACAAAGAGGAAAAAAATCTCATTGTATGGAGATAGCTCATATTTAGAAGTTGGCCTGTACAGATATGATTGAGATTTTAGCATTGTATAAAGTACATTCTTACTGTTATACATATAGTAATGAAAATGCATAAATACATAGTATCATTGTAGAAGTAACCAGAGAGATTCCAATGTTTGAACTACTACCTCATCCTAGAAAATGGTGTTCACTTTCTTTCAGTCATATAATAGCATTCATTATGTGAAAGTAATTTGCTTTCTTCTTCTTACACATTTTAATTATTCAGATTGACAAGTTCCTATGTACCTTAATAGCAGCTTTTGTGTGGCCATCTCATTTTGTCTAAAAGTCTTACAATATTAGCCCTAATTTGCTTCACTGATACCAAATACAAGGCATTTTTTGAAGAAATTATTCTTCACAGATAGCATGCCATTATAGTAAGTAGGAAAGGCTGCTGGAATCTACCTTTATGTTTTGACAGATTTTCTTTAACTGTTTAAAGAAGGCCTTACCAAAAACACTAAAGTAGCTAAGGGTCACTTAGCACAGACCACCTTAGAGCTAAAAGGAAATTTGAAGTAATAATGGTCCACACTCAGGGCTTTCCTAGTAACCTATTGTGTAGAAAATGACAATTATCTTTTGAAAAAAACTTTACAAATGCATTAAAATGTGTAAATTGTAGAAACTGTAAATCAAAGGTTTTTGTCAGATATTTATTTGATTTTAGAGGTTATGTTTCTTGTTTATTGCTGATTCTTAAGTGCCACCTGCTGGGCAAGAAGCAGAAATGAGAACATAATCGTGCATATCTCTAATTCTGATTGCTATTATAAACTGAAACAGGTAAAATCCACACACATTTTTTTTAATCATACAGAAGATATAGATTTCCAATTTGTATGTATAGAGAACTAGAGAATCAATGTGCTAGAGAATTAATGCCTGGCACACTAGCCAATCAGATTATTTAAATCATCTCTCCATATTCTGACAGGTTTCAGAGTAGCAGCCGTGTGAGTCTGTATCCGCAAAGAGAACAGGAGTACTTGTGGCACCTTAGAGACTAACAAATTTATTAGAGCATAAGCTTTCGTGGGCTACAGCCCACTTCTCGGATATGCATCCGAAGAAGTGGGCTGTAGCCCACGAAAGCTTATGCTCTAATAAATTTGTTAGTCTCTAAGGTGCCACAAGTACTCCTGTTCTTTCTTCATATTCTATTCAGATTATACCTACCTGATAAGGCCCTTCCTATCCATCTAGTAAGGACTGGCAGTAATAGTTACATTCCTGTGGCAAAAGGTCACTAGCAGTCCCTGTTGGACTGATACGTGGCCACTAAGGAAATCTTTGTCACTTTTTTTTAATGTTTGGGGATTAATGTTTGTCACTGACATCTGCACACTGTGTACCTCCAATCCATGGCCTATCTTTATAGGAGCCACTTACTTCACCCTGAAGCCAAAGGGACTTTTGGGGAGGTCAGCAGCGGCTTTTCTTTGTGTGTGTGTGTGTGTGTGGGAAGGGGGGGCTGGTGTCCAAAGTCTATACACTTTTTATACTCAATTTAAAATGAGGATTGTTTTAGCTGGAATTAGATGAGCAATCAGGTATAGTTGTTTAGATTTACAACAGCTTTGGCTATTTTAAGAGCTTATTCAACAGAGGAGAAGGAGGAAGAAATGGTTAATTCTTGTTCATGATCAAAGGTATCACTGATTTACATATAATTTCATTCATTTGCATAATGAAATGGGTGTACTGCATGTAGGTGGCACCCACTACACACAAGCATGGTGGACATCCCCAAAATCCAAAAAAACCCTTGCATTGATGCTGGCACCACCAGAAAATCCTACAAAGCTCTTATCCTAGGGAGAGTGGCTTCTGAGCGAAGGAAAAGTTGAATTATTCCAATGTGGATTTGGTGTAATATCAGTAATACGGGTCTCATCAATAGCAAATACAGTTCTCACTGTATATAACATCGTTCATTGGACTATCTCAAAGGGCTGCACAAACTTTAATGAACCTTCACATCACTTGTGTGAGCTGGGCGAGTATTATCTCCACAGTTGGTAAATTCATACACAGAGAAAGTAAACAGCTTACCAAGATTAACACAGCAAGTCATTAGCAGAGTCTGAAATGGAAAAATGTCCAGACTCCTCTTTCTCTGAATATGTTAGTTATTTGTTTGAAGTCCAGATATTTAGTTGAAAAAAGATAAGCAATTAAATTATATTAATATATCTATATAATCATATTGGATACATATATTTAATTTTTTTATGCTATGTTCTTCCTATTCTCTCTATTTCGTTTCCAATACTGAAAACTCTCCATTTCAGCCTTTGAATCTCTTTACCACTTTCTCATGAACCTTTATTTGCTTTTTTGGGGGGGCTTTAGGCAGTTTCTTAGCTACCTTGAGATCGTGATAAAAGACATATTGGCTCCTAATCTGCAGTGGTATGCTGGAAGAACAGCAGCTGCCATCCGCACTACAGCTGTATCATGCCTTTGGGCTCTTATTGACAGTGAAATGCTTTCATCAAAAGAGGTAAACTCCTCCTTCCCCAACAAATGTACTTTAAAACCAAGGCAGGAAAACACAAGACACACATAGTAAACACAAACTTACCCTTTACAAAATTAATCCTTTAAAAAATGTAATGTTTTAAGATGTTTGCAATATTGTTGTAGCCATGTTGGTCCCAGGATGTGACTGAGAGGTAATATGGATGGGTGAGGTAATATATTTTATTGGACCAACTTCTGTTGGTAGAAGGGCAAGCTTTTGAGCTTGACAGAGCTCTTCCTCAGTTCGGCGGAAGGTAACCAGAGTGTCACAGCTAAATATAAGGGTGACAGATTGGTAAGCATAAGGGGTACACATTCATTGTAGGAGACCACTTAAAATTAAGTGGGCTGTTAACACTGCTACAGACTTAGGGCAAAGGAAGGTAGTAGGCAGTAGGGTATTTTACTCGTTGTAATGAGCCATAAAACCAGTGTCTCTCTTAAGTCCATGATTTTTAGTGTCCAGCAGAGTTATTAATTTAAGTTCCCAGGCTTGTCTTTTGAAGGTGTTGTGCAGGTTTTCTTTGAGGACGAGGACTGAGGGGTCAAATATGGAGTGATCACTTTGTGAAAAGTATTTACCCATGGGTGATATGATGTTTTGGTCTCTTACCATTTTCCTATGTGAGTTCATCTGAGAGCATAGTGATTTTTTGTTTTCACCCACATAGTTGTTTGGGGACATTTGATGCACTGGATGAAGTACACCACGTGTTATGATAGGCATGTATCGGACCCATGAATTTTGAAAGCTGTGTTGTGGGGGGTATTGATCTTCGTAGAGTGGAGATATGGCTGCAGATTTTTTTTTCTGTTATTCAGGCAGGGTCTGGTGTCACTTTGACTTCTTGTGTCCTGCTCTGTGGGGAGCTTGCTTCTGATGCTGAACTTGGTGAGGTTGGGGGATTGGAGGTTCGGGAAAGGTTTATTTCAGGAAGTGGACCCCATCAAGTATGAGTTGTAATTGTTTTGACTCTGTATGGCTTCCAGTGTGGGGTAACCAAGAAATGTATTGTCTCTAGGCAGGCACTCAGTTACCACAGAGTATGCTGCAAAGGATACACACCTTAACTCACTTAAAACCGCCTTCACCAAAAAAGGACACTTTCTACCAGAGAAGTAGATCATATCATGAAACGGGCCACCCAAATACTCCCAAGAGAACCTGCTTCAATACAGAAACCTCCCTCCAACCTCACATCCCTAGCTGTCACCCCACACTGGAACCCATATGGGTTATCATCAAACAATTACAACCTATACTTGATGGGCACAACATCTTGAAAGAAATCTTTACTGATCCCCCTCTTCTGGCCTTCAAACAACCCCCAGCCTCACCAAGCTCATCATCAGAAGCAAGCTCCCAACAGACCAGGACACAAGAAGTTAGTGACACCAGACCTTGATTGAACAGCAGATGAAAAATCTGCAGACATATCTCCACTGCTACGATGATCAATACCCTCCACAATACACCTTTCGAGATTCTGGGGTCCAACCCATGCCTATCAAAATGTGTGGTGTACCTCATCCAGTGCATCAAATGTCCCAGTAACAACTATGTGGGTGAAACCAAACAATAACTATGCTTGTGAATGAACTTACATAGAGTATTTTTGTCTTTTATTATTTTTCTATCACCTGTGGACGAATACTGGGAAAAGGGAGCAGGTTTAGGCAAAGCTTCATCTAGGTCCAAGTGGCATCTTTGAATCATATTGTTTTTTCTTATACAGTTCACTGTAAGATGAGGTTGGTTATGGTGCAGGTCACATTGAGAATACTATGGGCCACAGTTAATCTACTGGTCTCATTAACATCACTCCCTCATTCTGTTTAACATGTAATTAACTATAAAGTATTGCTTTTTAAAATAAAGAAACAAGTGACATTAAAAGTGCTATTAAAACTACCTAATCTGGGGGGAGAGGTGTCTGTGATAGGCCCTGATTCAGCAGAATGCTTAAGCACAGACTTAACTACATGCATAAGCACTCCCACTCAGGGCCGGCGCTTCCACTAGGCGACCCTAGGTGGTCGCCTAGGGTGGCAGGATTTGGGGGGGTGGCATTTTGCCGCCCTCGGCGGAAATTCGGCGGTGGGGGGTCCTTCCACTCTGGTCTTTGGCGGAAATTCGGCGGCAGGTCCTTCACTCGCTCTGGGACCCGCCGCCGAAGTGCCCCGAAGACGCGGAGCGGAAGGACCCCCGCCACCGAAGACCCCAGGCCCCCTGAATGCTCAGAGGAGGAGCGCTGCTGCCTAGGGCAGCAAAAACCCTGGCGCCGCTCCTGCTCCCACTGACTTCGAAGGGACTACTTATATGCCTAAATTAAGCACATGCTTAAGTGTTTTGCTGCATCAAGACCATTGTACCTTGCTACAGTAATATGCAGTACAGAATATACATATTACAAAAGACAAAAATATGAAATTCAACTGCAAGCATGCTGTATTACAAAGGCCTTTATTTAAATTTTCCATTTAGATCATGAGCATTATCTACTAGTGTAGAAAAATAATCATCTCCAAAACATGGAAGTCTTACCAAAATGGTTTTTAAAATACATGAAAGTAAGTTAAACATATGCCTTTGCCCCTTACACAAGATTCAACTGCATGTTTCCCCGAAAGCGCTCATCAAAAGACCGGTCTGCTAGTCTATTTTCATTCTCCATGCTGAATGAAATGCAAAAAATAAAACAGCAAAAATTAAGTATTATTATAAATATTAGCTAGCAATTGGCTTTTTAAAAATGATTTTAAAGCAGATAGCATCTTTGACAGATCTCCTGAATGTTAAAATAACTAATTAGTACACGGATTGCAAGTGACTGAAAAGCTACTATTTTAATATGACTTTTTTATTGATTGTAGATTTTTAAACTAGAAGATGCACTGATGCCTCAGGTAATCGCCACATTGGATGAAGATTCTAAAATGACTCGATTAATGGCTTGTCGCATTGTCAGTGTTATTTTAAATATCTGTGGGAAGCAGTTTGATCTAGATAAACTCAACAACATTTATCCTGGTATGATTTTTTTTTTAAATGCTGTAAATATTCTTAGAATTTAAAATAATATTTTAATTCTTCCGTATAGAGGAGATGTCAGCAACTCCATAGCTAACATTGCATTTGCTTTTTCACCTAAAGCAGAGTTTTTGAGCATGAAAAATATGTGACTGGTGCATTAGGCAGGTCACAGGCTGACCCTAAGACTTTTTTCACAATCTGTCTAGCCCTTCTGCAGTTTCTATCACTGTCCTCTAGCCTTGAACCTGTGTACAGGGCCAGTATGAGGCCCAGGCATGGCTTAAGTGAAATTTAAACAGTGCATAGACCTTGTGCTGGTTCTCTACATAGAGGTAAGCGTTACCCTGAGTGAATAAATTGCTTTCCCAGCCATTCATTCCTTCACTGTCCTGTACACATGCACTATCTAAAGGAAGGCAATTTCTACATTCTTTGATCTGGTATTTTATCAGGGTTCGTAGGTAATATTTTTCCTCTAATAATTTCATAAACATACAAACTTTGGGAAGAGGTTGTACAGTTTTGTGCATTTGGCAGCATTTTTGTTTGACAGGATGCACTCCAATGTCCTGATCCTGCCAAGACTTGCACATGTGCTTAACTTTATCAGCTTTAAATAGTTTCACTTGGGGTCACTGGGTCTACTTATGGTGTGTAAAGTGAAGAACATGCATAAAATTTTTGCCGAATCAAAGCCTAATGTATCATAGTGCTATTGTGTGTTTGCCCACTAGATGGAACCTTACTCTATAGTATCCTCTCCTCTTCAAGACCTGCCTGCTCCTCATCTGCATCATTCCCAACTTAGATGGCATCAAATAGTGCGCATTTTAACTAGGGGTCCCAGGCATCCGGTTTTCCACCGGAACGCCCGATCGAAAAGGGGCCCTGGTGGCTCCGGTCAGCACTGCTAACCAGGCTGCTAAAAGTCTGGTCAGTGGGGCTAAAGGCAGGCTCCCGAGCACCTGCACCGCAGTTCCCATTGGCCGGGAACCGAGGCCAATGGGAGCTGCGGGGGCGGTGTGCAGAGCCCCCTGGTCCCTCCACCTAGGAGCCGGACGTGCCGGTCGCTTCCGGGAGCTGCCTGAGGTAAGCACCGCCTGGCCGGAGCCCATACCCCAAACCCTCTGCCGCAGGTCGGAACCCCCCCTCACACCCAAAATCCATCCCAGAGCTTGCACCCCACATGCCCTCCAGTACCCCAACCTTCTGCCCCAGCCCTGATTCCCCTCCCGCCTCCAAACTCCCTCCCAGAACCCCCCCCCCCCACACACATCCCAACTCCCTACCCCAGCCCTGAGCCCCCTCCAGAACTCCAAATCCCTCATCCCTAGACCCACCCCAGAGACCACACCCCCAGCTGGAGCCCACACCCCATCCCCTTGCCCCAGCCCTGAGTCCCCTCCCGCACCCTGAACCCCTCATTTGTGGCCCCACCCTGGAGCCTGCACCCCCAGCCAGAGCCCTCACCCCCTCCCACACCCCAACCCCTCCCCCCACCCTGTTGAATGAGGGTGGGAAGGAGAGAGAGAGAGAAGGAGGGAGGGGGGATGGAGTGAGCAGGGGTGGAGTTTCAGAGACGGGGCGGGGGCGGGGCAAGGGTGTTCAGTTTCGTGCAATTAGAAAGTTGGCAACCCTAATTTTAACTGTAGAGCCGGCAGAATAGAAATACATTATGCAAACAGTAGCTATGCTCTGCTTCTTGCCAATACTGTTCAAAATCATGCTGACAGCACACCATGAGGTAATCCTATAAATAGACTCCACTTCAAAGAGTAATGGTAGTACTGTTCTATACAGACAAATGTGTAGATGTACATGCAAAAAAAAGCCAGGAGGAATGGATAATGTGCATTTGTATTAAAAAAGAATCTGCAACTCCATACAGTCGAATAGCTTTACTATTTGACTTTCTTAGGATTTTCTATAGCACCCATCAGCATAGTAGCTAAGTGCTGAACTAAGTGGTCCTCAGCACAATCTGCTGGGGAGTGGGTATCGGGAATGGTGATTTTAAATGTGTCTTTTTCCCAAGTAGGGCGCCATAGTCATTAATGTGTTTGCCACATAGCACAGCAGGAAACCAGCAACTCATTTTATAGGCATAAATATACAGTACTATCACTGAACAATTATCAAAGGATTTCCTCTTCACATCCTACTGGACTGCATGAATGCAGTACCTCAGTCCTGTACACATTTAGATAGTCTCAAACTCATAGTAATTTAATATACAATATTAGCTCAAATAACAATAACTGACAGAAATGTTTTGCTGAAACAAGTGTTGATGTTTCAAGTTCTAATTAAAATTCCATCTGTATTTTTGTAATGCCTGAGTATAAATTCATAATATCTTTATGGAGATTTGCTTTTAAATAAAAATCAGCTAAATCAGTAGCAATCAAATAATGATACACTGTACCTAATAATCACGCAGTATATTTGATATATTCCAGGAACTCAAAGAATGGTGACAGAAGCAACATTATAAACTTTAGCTTTTAACAATCGTGAAGTTCATTTGTATTTTGCAGTGTCTCGCAATATAAAAGAAGAAGAAACCATTTGAAGATTTGTCTTTATTTTATGATTTCTCACATCTGTCCAATGTTACTTGTTCAATTACGTATATGCTTCTTTTTAGAACTCTTAAAGCGGCTGGATGATGCTGCACATGATGTACGACTGGCAGCTGCTCAAGCCTTAACTAACTGGTTTAAATGTATAAGAAATGATGATGAAAAAACTGTACTTAAAAGTAATATTGAGTTTCTTTACCGAGAACTGTTGATTCATCTGGATGACCCTGACCAAAACATCCAACAGGCAGTCTTAGGTAAGTCATTTAATGAGCTATAGGTTAATGAGCAATTTAGATTGAATATTCAGTGTTGGATACAAATAGGTGGGTGGGTGTATTTGTCCTCTCTGGAAACTAGATAGCTTCTTCTCATCCCAAAGCATCTTTACAGATACAGGAAGCACTAGTGACACCATTCATTCCTGTCCACTACTTGTTCCTCCTTTAAGCCCACTGTGGTCATACCTCTGCATATGATGTTCCAACATCTAGTCAGTGGTTGACCTTTAGGTCAGACTGACCTTGGTTGTGTTGCATTATTTTCTTTGGCACCATATCTTCAGTTTGTCTTCTACAGTGTCAGCACCATTGTAATCTTTTCAATTGCAGCCAATCCCATACCCTGCTTTTACACCCTACTCTCCATCTAACTTCATCATTTATTTTAAAATCATTCCACTTTTACACCTGCCATCTTCCAAACAACTCTCATTTTTACTGCCTCCAGCCTTCTGATGTCTGTTTCATTTAATGCAGCTGCTTCATTAGAGTAATACTGTTAATATACTGGCTTGATAAATTTTCACTTTGGTACCAACATGATGTTTTTCAGTCCATAATTTCATCAACTTCTGTGCAGCATTTGTAGCTGAAGCACATCTCTTTTTAACCTCGTCCTTGATAGAACCATCGGCACTGATCAAGCTTCCTAGATGCACATATGATTTTACTTGTTCTACAGCTTCACTGCTGCTGCATTTCACCATTTTGTCTATTGTCCCTTTTCAAGATGCAACCACTTAATCTCCTTAGCATTTATTGTAAGTCCAAGTCGACTACACCAATTTTCCAAAGTAAGGAAGAGTATCATCATGAATTCAAAGGTGTCTGCCAGTTGTACAATGTCATCTGCATCAGCTAAAGAGCTTAACTCTAGATCACCCAATATCACACCCTCAAATTTGTCTAACATTCTTAATTCCCAGTTTAAGAACTTGGTGAAAAGTGATGGTGATTCCATGCCCCCTTGTCTTACACCAAACTTCAACTTGAACCAGCTGCTTAATTTTTCACCAATTCTTACGGCAGTAGAGGAGATTTCGTACGTAACTTTTATAATTGAAATTATCCTATCTGGGACTCCATATGGTTTTACTACTTTCCATAGTGCTTTCTTCCAAACCAAATCAAATGCCTACTTGAAGTCGATGAAAACAGCAAACATCGTTAGTCCCCATTTTTGCTTTTTTCCCATCAACTGTTCGAGCATGAATATCTGATCCATGCAACTTTGGACTGGTCTGAAGCCACACTGTTCCTCACCTACTACTTCCTCTAAAACTGGCCTTAATCTGTTAATTACTTTCCTCATGATTTTCTCCAGCACTGATAATAAGCTTATACCTCTATAAATATTCAGACTGGTGGGATCTGCTTTCTTCAGGATTGGTACAACTAGTGTCTTTAGCCAGTTATCCGGTATCTCCTCTTGTTCCCATACCTTCTGGTATATTTTTCCAAATCTTGTGATAGCACTTGTCCGACTGGCATTTTTCGCAGCTCAACTGTTATATTGTCTGTTCCTTCAGCTTTCCCATTTTTTAACCGCTTCCCTGCTCTTTCTAGTCCTCCTTCTGATGGTGGTTCAATACTGATATCCATTCTCCCTTTTAAGCTGCCCTGTTCATCTAGCTTGTATAGAATGCTTGTATCTGGATGAACTACATGGTTCAGCACTTTGTCAAAATGCTCCTTCCGTACTTCCAGCACATCATCTGCATTTGCTGTCAGTTCAGCGGTAGCCTTGGTTACTGCTCACATCATTGGCCTAATTGTTTCCATACAACTTAACGTTCTTGTATATCACTTTCAGATCTTGTTTTGTTGACACCTCCTCTAGTTGTTGAGCCTCTTCTTTCCAGAACTTTTACCTGTCTGATCTTTGTGATTTCTTCTCCATTTTGCACAATTCTTTGACTTCTTCTGCTTTCCCAGCAGGCTTGCCTTGTTTACGCTTTTCCTGTAATGCTTGCTTGTCCAGGTTTCCCTTGTTTGCTTACACCTTCCAATAACTCGATAGAGTAGGGAAATGTAATGGGGTATAGAACTTTTCACCACTAAGTCACTGCCTCAGATTTGTCAGAAGTTAGTCGTCACTGCAATATACTACCATATGATAGCTGTTTCGTGGTCTACGTGAAATGAATTGGTACTTTCAGTCCATTTTCAAGCAGATGGTTATCAACATTGCAAATATCAATATCAGCAAAGGGGCTATCCATAATTTACATCATGCATTGGAGGGGTCCTTAATTTTCCATGTTTGTTTCAGTGTTACAAGGGGTAGGAGTGGGTCTTGAAAATCACCAGAAAATGTGTTATGTAATTTATGAACAGCCCCAAAGAGTACAGGGATTAAATTAGCATGAAGCCTGAATATTAGTTTCTCACCTCTAAATGTCCTTCCAGGTCAGGTTTCAGGCACTTTGAAGCATATGTAGAGAAGGACATATCTTTTAATCATTATGAATGTATGTTCTTGTTTTACAGAAGTTTTAAAAGAAGGAAGTGTTTTATATCCAGAATTACTGGTGAAAGAAATAGAAGCAGTTGAACATAAGCATCGAACTCCAGCGTACTGTAATCAGCTACTACAGCACATTCAGTCAACCGGGGAGTAGAATTTCTGAGTCAGGAGTGGCAACGTTGTCTCTAAAGAGCCTTGTTTGAACTTTATATGAACTGGAATTGTCTCATTTTCAACTCTACAATAAAATAAGTTGAGCAATAGATGTGTGGCTCCTTTGCAAATAGTGTCTTCTTTAAAAGTGAAATCAACACAGTCTGACATCTTGCATTGCAATTTCAACAGGACTGTGCATATTTACAATTAGTAATACAAAACAGAATGTTTTAATTTAATTCCTTATTGAAAATATTTGGGTTGGGACAAGAATGCTCTTTGTGAATTTATCTATCAATATTTATTGTTGAGAAAGCTAACTTAGTTTACAAACTAACCTCAGGCCTAAAATTGTATTAGTGAAGCTCATGTAGGCCTCAATCCTGCAAGCTGCTGAGTACCTCAAGCTCTGGGAATTGCTCAACACCTTGCACAGCATCAAGCCCTGCCATTGCTACCCATGCTCAATTTAAATTGCATCAAGCAACAGAATTTTTACACCATTTTGTGTACTGATGCTCTTAAAGTACTGTATTAGTTAAAAGCAGAGCAGCTGACCCAGCAAACACCGCAGAGTGACAAGCTTATTGCTTAGAGCAGCGCTATTCAAATTAAAGGTATATTAGTCACATAAGCATCATACTTGACAGCATTTGCAGAATAGGACCCTTAGGCCTGGTCTACACTAACCCCCAAATTCGAACTAATGTACGCAACTTCAGCTACGTGAATAACGTAGCTGAAGTCGACATACCTTAGTTCGAACTTACCGCGGTTCAGACGCGGTCCACACGCGGCAGGCAGGCTCCCCGTCAACTCCGCGGTACTCCTCACGCCGAGCTGGAGTACCGCAGTCGACGGCGAGCGCTTCCGGGATCGATTTATCGCGTCCAGACCAGACGCGATAAATCGAACCCGGAACTTCGATTGCCAGCCGTCGAACTACCGCGGTAGTGTAGATCTGGCCTTAGTTTCCAACATGCCTCCGTTGTAACTAGCATCACATTTTGCAATTTTTAAAATAAAACCATTAACCCAGAGGGGAAAAAGTTTATTTTTCCACAGTACTTGTAAATTGACTGAATCTCTTTGTACTATGTTTACTTCTTGCAGTATATAAAATGAGTCTATACTATTCTGAGCACATATGTCTTTTAAAAAATGCTTCGTATTGTCACTGTATTGCACTGTCTGAATAGAGAAGAATTTAATTAGAATATATTTAGAAATATACGATAAGGAATTAAGGATTTTACATGACATTAAAAACAATGCTCTTTTGTTACAAAAATATACTTAGATCAATAGTATTTTTATTTTTGTACTCATTAATTACATGGCATCTGTATTTTTTATTGTTTACACTGTAGTGCCTTAAACGAACAAGAATTTTGTCTTTGGGTATTGTGCTGAATCTGATTTTAGGTAACCGGTTTGATTTTTTTTTAAGATTTTTTTTTAGTGTATACAGTATGGTTTCTTTCTGTATGTTGAGCTGTATAACTAAAAACTGTATTTACAGTGTCTTTGTGAATTATTATGGAGTGGTGTTCATTTTCCATGGAGGGAAATTAACATAAAGTGCAAGACCATGGTGGCCTTGGTTTCTAAAAACGTTCCTGTTATTAACTGAAGATTTTTCTGACATTATTAGGCTCATCTCCCAAAACGGCTTGGCTTACACACTCCACATTTGTATTATTTTCTTGGCCTGGAGGAGAAGTGCCTTTTTATTTTTATTATTTTGGGGTGGATAGGTAGGAAGGAGTAGCTAGTGTGGAAATTACTAAGATAAATAATTAAAACAGCTTGTGAGGGGCTTTCCCCATGATTAATGTAGGCAAGTAAGGGGTTAACTAGGGGCTCATTAGAGCAAGGACGTAGGGTATGATCCAACATCCGTTGAAGACAGTGGGAATCTCTTTGAATCAGGCCTATACCATGGAGGCAGTATAAGGCTGGGGGAAAGCCCCACGGGGGAACAGAAGGTTCTCTTATTCCTTATCCTCCCAACCTAGTGAAGAAACTGTGTCTGGACACTCCCAGACCAGGAAGCAGGTGGAACTGGGAAACTGACCATCTTGCTTCCAAGAGATTTTGTTCACCCCCCGCACCCTGGTTGAAGCAAACAGCATTTGTTAATTACAGGGGGTTTAGATCAGACCGAATTGAGCTATAGACCAGATTCCCTGTACTATGGGCCAAGGCAGAAATATGTTTATGCAAAGGTGCATATGTCTTAAATTGTCAGGGTGCAGTTTTTCCTTGTTTTATTTTCCCCCACCCCCTTGCACGTTACCTGCTGCTAAGGCCTAGGCCACACTGCAGAGCTGTTATCATATGTGTATACAGCAATGTTTTCAAAGTATCTTAAACATAAGTATAAACTGATTTACTGCTGAATCCAGATTGAGCCGCTGAAAATGTTGTGCTGAGCTAGAGGTGGAGGAGAGGTATGGATGGTCAAGTAGAAAACTGGAAATTAATGCAGAGGCATGAGTCTGAGAAGCAGTGTTATAGAGGTGTGTAACCAGCTCTCTGCCATGCTTTTCTGGCCAACTCCTGGCTTGGGGGCAGAGAGTGGGCATGCCACAGGCATGATCTGAGCGACCTGTATTCTGGCACTCATCACCTAGTGCAACAGCCCTTAGTGGGCCATAAATGAGTTGACATAATGTACAGCAGCCTTGAGGTTCTGTTTTATGCTGGGGATCAAAATGGCTACTGGCAGCCCTCATGGATCAGAGAAGCACAAAAGTATATAGCTGAGAATCTGGACCACTCTGACAGATACCTGAGGTTTCTTTAGCAAAGATTTTGTAGCTGATTATGCCAATAAAGTATTTTAATTGCATTGAAAAATAAAGACAGGTTTCAGAGTAGCAGCCGTGTTAGTCTGTATCCGCAAAAAGAACAGGAGTACTTGTGGCACCTTAGAGACTAACAAATTTATTAGAGCATAAGCTTTCGTGGGCTACAACCCACTTCTTCGGATGCATATAGAGCTATATGCATCCGAAGAAGTGGGTTGTAGCCCACGAAAGCTTATGCTCTAATAAATTTGTTAGTCTCTAAGGTGCCACAAGTACTCCTGTTCTTTTTTTGAAAAATAAAGGAAAACTACAGTGTAATTTTCACCAACTTTATTGACTGGTAAGAGCACAAGCCTTAGATACAATAATTTGCATTCACATTCTACCACCATCAGTGTCCATTTGGTTTAGCTATTAAGGACTTCTTAATTAAATGTGCTTTGAAGGTAGATTTTTTTTTTCTGGCAGACAGTAACCTCGTCTACCATTTTAAACAAAAACAAGGTCTATTATCAAAGAAACATCTGAATGAAATAGAGAAACAGACAAGTTAGCTCTTATTCCTAACTTTCGCATTCTCTTGTATGAACGTGCACGCTGAGTAGGTAGATTAGGGTGACCAGATGTCCCGATTTTATAGGAACAGTCCTGATATTTGGGGTCTTTTTTCTTATATAGGCTCCTATTACCCCCCACCCCTGTCCCGATTTTTCACACTTGCTGTCTGGTCACCCTAAGGTAGATGTACTAATATATGATCTGCATGTACAAAAAGTCAGTTTGCATATGAAAATAGGATAGGCCCCTTTGGCTGTAAGAATCTAACAAAAGGGACTGGAGAATCCACTAGTTGCTTCCCTTCCTCATCTCTCGCCATAGAAAGAATAGTATTTTAGTCACTCCTCTTCTGACATGGGATTATTCTAATCCTAAACCATATGCACTCTCAAGCAGAAATCTCTTCTAAACTGAAGTTCCACTTTCCATCCACTAGAGTTCCCTCTGCAGAAGCCAAAATTGAGTTCCTCCTCCTGCTTCTGGAACCTGCCTTCAAAACTAAACAGTTGATCCAACTATTCTTAATAGGTTCTTATACCATGCTCATCGCTGTAGTATCTGAGCTCCTCTTGGAGGAGGACTGGTGGCGATTCACTGTGATTTTTCCTGATACCGACACCAACTATTGTTCTGGGAATAGTTTTGCTCAGCTCTATTATTCTTATTTACACAGTGCTGTAAGCATACATTTGTGTTATATAAAAAGTAAAATGTGTCAAATGAAGAATTCTGGTCTCTCATGGTAAGGGGTAATGTGCACCCAGAGATGCCTGTAAGAATGCTATTTTGATTTTCGATAAACATTTGAAAATATTAAAGATTTTAAAGTTGTGACTCAAACGCAGATTTCATCTTTAATTTATGAAAATGTATTACTAAAATATTCAAATAGTCAGACTCCTTTCAAACCTAGCTTGAAAACGTGTAAATAGCTCTATGGGCTTCAGTGGGAGTATTTACATGTTTAAAAATACTCACATGTATATTGGCAGAATCAGACCCCACTGGTGCACAGCACTGAACCTTTAAGCAGCATTGAGCCTTAAATCCCAGTGGACAGTTTGGTGTGTTGTGCAATGGTTAGTAGCACTTAAAGGAAAAGGCAAATGAGAGAAAAGTGATGAGAGATTAATGTAAAGGAAAGAAGGTGGTATAGAGCTAGGTGGAAAAGATAGTGAATTGAGATGGAGACAACAGAGGAAGAGAAAAATAAAACCTTGCTCTTGCTTTTCATCTATAGGTCTCTACGTGCTTTATTACAAAGGTCATTATCCCCATTTTACAGATGGGTAAACTGAGTCCCAGGACGGTGAAGTGACTTGTCCAAGGTCACCCAGCAATCCAGCAATGGATGCACAAAAGGAAAAGCTTTATTAAGGAAAATCTAAAAATCTTTTTTTTTTTTATGAAAAATTGGTAAAAGGAAACAAAGTCATAGCAAGTGGCCTTTCCTCTGAATGGAGAGGACATAATAGTTAGTAGTGATCTGTTGATGTTGGGGCCTACACACTTAAACATGTTTATTAATTACATGCAAAACCCCTAAATTAAGAATATTAACATTACAATGTAGAGCAAAGATTAGGTAATGCCACATTTACAGTTGCTCTGGCAACCTTAATTCTGCTCCCTTGTATAACCCCTCGCCAGGGCACCAACACTCAGAGTGAAACACTCCACCTAGCCTAGTGTCTATGGTGTGGGGCTAGATGGCATGTGTGTGTTGGTGCCCTGGGGAGGGGTTAGCAGGCTGTGCACTCATCCCCTGGCGGAGTCAGAGTGTCCTGCTGTAGGTATCAGGCTGTGTACTGGTGCTCTAAGGGAAGTGTCACACTGAACCTGGCACTCTGGTGGGGAAGGCAAGGTGAGTCACATTGGGCGTTGCTGCCTGGGGGTGTCACGCTGCGCTTTGATGCCTGGGGTGGGGAGATGTTACACTGTGCTGCTCTGATGCCAGGGTTGGGTGTGTATCACATTGTGACAGGGGGTGTCACACGGTGCTCTGGTGCCATGGGCAGGGGGTGTCACACTGTGACTGATGGGGGGGCGGTCACACCGTGCTCTGGTGCTAGGGGTGGGGAGGTATCACACCGTGCTCTGGTGCTGGGGTGGGGGGTGTCACACCGTGCTCTGTGCCCGGCGTGCAGGGTGTCACACTCAGGGCCAGATTAATGCAGGGGCTTTAGGGGCTGCAGCCCATGGCCCCGGGCTAAGGGAGGCCCCTGTGCAGCTGGGCTCAGGCAGACTGCCTGCATGCCGTGGCCCCACGCTGCTCCCAGAAGCGGTCGGCTGCTGGCATGTCTCTGCAGTCCTTGGCGAGGGAGGAGGCGGCTCTGCGCACTGCCCCCGCCCCCAGCACCGTCCCCGCCCCCAGCACTGTTCCCGCAGCTCCCATTGGCCGGGAGCACACGGAGACATGCTGACCCTACCCCCAGGGGCGAGCAGAGACGTGCCAGCAGCTGGCCGCTTTGGGGAGTGGCGTGGGGCTATAGGCAGGCAGGCAGCCTGCCTGAGCCCTGCTGCGCCGCTGGCTGGGAGCCACCTGTGGTAAGCGCCTCCCAGCCGGAGCCTACACCTCACACCCCTCCTGCACCCCAACCCCCTGCCCCAGGTCAGAATCCCCTCCTGCACAAAACTCCCTCCCAGAGCCCTCACCCTCTCCTGCACCCCAACGCTGCCCCAGCCTGGAGCCCCCTCCTGCACCCAAACTCCCTCACAGAAAGAAACTAATATAACAGCTGTTCTAAGGTAAGAAGTAGGCTATTTTGAATTAACTTAACTATATTCTACATGTTTTAAGACTGAAATGTAACCACAGAACCGCTTTATGTTAATTACAAGGCGAGTTTAGTATAGCATTAATAACCTCGATTCCATAATTGTGATCATTTTGTTTTAAATTAGGGAAAAGACTTGTACACGGGGCCCCACAAAATCTAATAGCCCCAGCCACACAGGAGCGTTAGGAGATGAGGATGTCACACTGTGCTCTGGGACCAGGGGTGGAGGTGTCACACTGTGACCGGGGTGTCACCCCGTGCTCTGGTGCCGGGGTGGGAAGTGTCAGGCTGCGCGCTGCGGCCGTAGGAGGGAGCAGCGGGTGCGCTCCGCTCCGCCAGGGGTCGCTGTGCCTCGCTGCGCGGCGCCTGGGGCGGGGCGTCGGGATCTGGGGGCGGTGACTCCCGGCGGCCCGTAAAGGGGGGGGTGGGGGCGGGGCCCGGTGAGTGTCGCCGCCGCTCGGTCCCTCCTCCCCGCGCAGGTAACATCTCCTTGGGGACGTGCCCGCTTTGCGAGACTCGGCCCGGCCCCCCCACTCCGCAGAGCCAACCCCTCCCCCGGGTCCTGCTGCTCTCAGGGCGGGGAACCGCCCCGAGCCCCGGTGAGGGGGTGTGGGGGTCCCTGGTGTTACCTAGCCCGGGGGTGGGGCGCTGAGTCCGGTACACGCGGCCGCCCCTCAGCGGCGGGGCTCTCGCACTACCCTGTGAGGGGAGGCCCCCGACCCCTCGTGAGCGAGGGGCACGCACTGCCCCCTACCTCAGCCCGCTCCGGTTAGCACATACCGCCCCCTGCCGGCCACCTGCTGCTGGCCCCGCCGCCTGCCGCTGCCACTGCCGCTCCTGGAAGGAGGCGTCAGGCCCCCGGCGGGCGGACGGAGATAAGCTCCAGCAGGGGCGGCAGCTGCCTTTGCCTCCTCGGCCCTCTGAGGAGGCCCCCGCCTAGCCCTGGCAGCGCAGGAAAACAAGGCTGCGCCCCAAGGCGGCTGCAGCGTCTCCGCGGGTGGTGCCGGTGTGCACCGGGCATTGGCGGCTGTCGGTGGGGGCGCTGCTGGGGGGTGGGGGTGGGGTTAGATGTGATAAGACCTACAGCAGTGTGGGGCTGGCAGGGAGCTCAGGGGGTCACCTAGGTCAGCCCCTGCGCTGAGGCAGGCCAAGTGCTCGTCCAGTCTCCTCTTAAAATCCCCCCTCTGAAGGGGATTCCACAACCTCCCTTGGAAGCCTCGTCCCGATCTTACCTATCTTTCTAGTTACAAAGATTTTTCTAATCGCTAACCTCTATCTCCCTTGCTGCAAATTAAGCTCATTACTTTTTGCCCTGCCCCCAAAAGGCATGGGGAAACAATTGGTTGCTGGGCTCTTTCTAACAGCCGGTAATGTGTTTGAAGACTGTTAGTAGGTTCCTCTCTCACTCAGTTGTCTTTTCTCAAGATTAAATGTGCCCAGTTTTTTTTAACCTTTCCCCATAGGTGAGGTTTTTTTTTAAAACTCTTATCATTTTCGTTGCTCTTCTCTGGACTTGCTCTCCAGTGTGTCCATTTTTTTCCGGACATGTGGCACCCAGAATTGGACACAGTACTCCAGCTGAGGCCTCACCAGTGCAGAGTAGATACCATTGGGGCCCTGCACTACCATGTGAGAGGCATGCACATGTCCCCATCCCGCTCCAGTTAGCCCATACTGCTTTGCAGGTGCGTGCCCTGCTGCCAATGTGTTGTCTGCACTACTGCTGCCTTTTTGTTCCTGCCACAGATGGAGCTGTTGGCAATAATGGGATTTTTTCCAGGGGCAAAAAAATGGCCAGTGTTAAATAGCTCTAGAGTCTAACATTCCCAGATGGAGTCTTAACAGGAGCTTCTGAAAACTATTATAATACTTTTATCTATTACAGCTTGTACTTTGCATGTGTGTAGGTGTAAACTGTGATCAGATTATTTTAGGCATGGCGGTATCGTGGGCAGAGCCAGAGAGGCACAGTTATTAGCAGGGCAGAATATAACATGTTGGTGCTAGCATGAGATTAAGAAACAGGAAATATAAACCTTACAGGAAGACTTTAGGGAAATTGGCTTATTAGGCCAGATTCTGATTGTTCCTGTAGACACAGAAGTTAGACCACTATAAAACTGAAGTGAGAGAAATCAGAATCTGGTGTATTGTTGTAGGAACTTTTTACACGTGAAAAGCCATATTTTCTTGGAAACTGAAGTCTTGTATTTGTGTCACACAGGCAACAGCTAAACTAGGAGCTTGGGGTGTGATTCCCAGCTCTCAGAGACATATGTGCACTAGCTCTCTTGGAGCTAGTTGCACTAAAAATAGTAATGGAGCTGTAGTAGCATGGCCAGCAGCAACACAGGATAATCATGCTCAGTACATACCGCCAGGGTTCCAGCAGATTTGTACTTGGCTCGGCTAGCCTGTGTTACCACTGCCAGTGCTACTGGATGCTCGCTCGATGGTGTGTATGTCTACAAGAGTTGGGAATCACACCCCTATCTTGTAGTGTAGACATAGCCACAGTAACAGCGATAGCCTGCTGCTGTGTACCCTAACCTGACCCAGTACCTCAGCATGGTGTTAGTGCTGCGCTGCACTGCTTGCTAGAGTTGCTTTGCTTCACTTTGCTATTTTTAATACACAGTTCAACCAACATTACCATTTTTGATCAGATGACATGATAAGAAAAGGTGTGTTTTTTACATTGGGATAAATTAAGCTTGTGAGCAGTCTTGAGGTAAAAACACAGTAAAGAAAAGGTGGCGTAGTTTTACTGTGAGTTAAGGTAGGCAAGGTAAGAACTACAATTTTACCAAAAGGTCAACCATGGGTGGAGATTAAAGTGCCCTGTCTTCACTATGTTTTTACCTTGGGACCATTCACATGCATTACTTAACCTGAGGTAAAAAGCCACTTTTTTTTTTTAGTGGTGAAGACCAGGCATAGGGATATTAAAGCTGGTGTTCTAGCCAAATTTCAATATGGACAACTACATTCTGTTTATCTAAACCATCCCCTGAAGCTACATTTCCTATGCCAGTCTTGCAATTTCACTTAAATGCATCATAAATACACTAAATGTGTGCCATGATTAATATCTGTTTTAGTAAGAGAGCAAAAAACAATGAATTTTGTTTTGTCAAATATGTATAAACAAGTGAAAAACAATGTTTGGCATCTGTTGATGAGACATTAGTATTTTAAAACTAACATTTCAGGAAGAGGAAATGAAATTTTTCCTAAACATTTTCTCACTTCTACCATTCGCCAGAGAAGGTGCAAGGAAAATATTTGCACTAAAAGCATACGTTGAAACATGTTTCAGAATTAAGGTCTTGATTTTATAATTGACTGCATGTGGGAGCGCCCCTGTAGGGAGCCTCACTGAATTCAGTGGAGCTCTGTACAGATAATGGGGTGCTGTGCACAGTCAATAGCAGGATTGAGGTTAAACAGTAAATTTGATACCTTCTCAAAGCACACATTTGGAATATAAAATACTCTATGTAAGCATATATGTTTTACTTCTTTGAAACTTAGTTTCAAAGGTGGTTAATGTTTCAGTGACTAGGAAAATAATTAAAAATTAATCTTACATTCCAGTTCCTTCTCTAATGTACAGGGACACTATTTACTCTTGTAAAAAATGAAACTCTGCTGATTTTAATAAAGAAAAAAATGCCAGGTAGAAACATTGCCTTTGCAAATGATCTGCTTAAGGAGAGCCTTGTTAACTAACCTTGTAATCAATACATCTTTCATTCTATTTGCATCTGTACACTAACAAATCATTCTGTGACCTGTCGTGTTCTTCTGCCTTTACTACTTCATTGACATGGGATTAAGAACTAATTTAAATAGGGCTACAACTGGTATGTTTGGGGGTGGGAGTTTAGCTGTATTATAAAAAGCAGAAAATTGGATCAGGCTTATCTCTTCATTTTACAAATTAAAGGTAAGTGGTGAAAATTTAGGTCTTGCAAATTGTTTAGCCAGACACCTGAAACATGCATTTTAGAAATCAAATGCTGTGTGTTTTCGTTGGTATAAAGTTTATTGGAAAATGGTAATTAAATCAAAGTTAGTATGTAACTGTAAATAAAATACTGGACAAGGTCTTTAAATGTGAGCCTGTCAATCCCTTTTTATGGAGAGAAGCTAATGGGTTAAACGTGTGGGCTGGCTAAAGTAGCAGTGTCCAATAAATTCAAACTCTGCCTCAGACTGACAATTGGAGCTTTGAGAGGCTGGATCAGATTAGTCTGATCCTTCCTGCTTTGTTGAGACTGGGAAGCCATTTTGGGATTCTGCGGTGTGGAATAGAAAATAATGTGCTGTCAACTTGCAAACTTGCCTTGAATTATTTTGACTGGGATTGCTGGACCTTGGAACAGAATGCTGAAGCATATAATCATTCTAAATATGTGAAACGGATGACTCAGGATTTTGGATATATAGGTTTGATGCCATGCATTTGCTGCTGTTTTTTGTTAAGATGTAATATAAATTGATAGATCTTGGAGCTTTAGCTAGGCAAACTGTAAATTAGAGTTTTGTTTTGAAACTACTTGTTTGAAACTGCTTAAATATCTAATTCTAGTGAGCCTTCAGTAGATCACTGTACCTCTTTAAATGAAGAGGCCTGGTTAGATTCATGTGCAGCAAATTCTGCTTGAGTTTTTAAATCACTGTCTAATCTGAAGGTTCCCAGTCTGTAAAATGACTCAATGCACTTTAGCTATGACATGTTTTAGATTCTCTGTGTGTATAAACAATGAGAAGACATGTTTGTTGCCTCAGTACAAATGAATTTGTAGCTATTTTCTGTTTAGCTCCTTCTTATATATACAGCATTTTTATCTATTTAACAGTCCTGGTTTTTAGTAGTAGTGTTACAGTTTGGCAACTGTCAAGTGCATTATAGCACAAATTTTTACATTTACAAGATAAAGTCTAATTTAAGATGTTAATGTTCTTAGTGTTCTCTGAGCCTTTTTTAAAAGAAACAATATATAAACATCCTTCTTAAAAAGTGCTTCATATCCTTATGAACAAATATTTTGTATTAAGTGTGTTTAATATTTGCTTGAAGCTCTTTGCTTTTCAGCCTGTTTTAAATTGGTAGTTTTGGGGATATGTGGGGAAGACATTGCAAAAATTAAAGATACACTCCATGGAAATAAATACAAAGTTAATTTGATCACTTATATAGGAATTTCATATGGCTAGATTCCTACTCACTAAATAGGACAACATTAGTATTAAATGCTTATTGTGAACAATAGCAGAGTTTCAAGTTTGAAATTATAAGTCGAAACAGTTGGTTACTAGGAATTGTTACATCATTTAATATTTATAGTAATGAAATGAGAGCCCATGGTCTAGCAAAGCTTATTTGGAGTTTATGGTAGTAGCATGTTTTCTATATGAATAATTTAAATGAGTTTGTCTGCCTTCAAGTGTAGAGTTAAAATAGCAGATTCTGTTTACAGTAACGCTGTCAAATCTTATTCTATGTACTCTTGGTAATCTCAAAAGTGAGACCCGTTTTCTTACCAAATCTAATTTCCCATTTGTAATGCATCAACAAGGGTTTGCTCTTACAAGGCTGTCAGCCTTGTATTTTGCTCCTAGCATTTGTCCAATGTCTTTTTCCAATGAAGATGTTGTTGTTTTTTCCCCACTCCTGAATGTTAGATAGGAAGGATGGTCTGATGGTTAAGACAGTAGCCTGGGAATTGGGAGACATGAGTTCAGTTCCCTGCTTCAACGCAGACTTCTTGTGTGACCTTGGGAAACTTGCTTAGTTTCTGTGCCTCAGCTCCGCATCTGTAAAATGGGGTGTTTGTGAGGATAAAACACTAAGAAAAGATTGAAGCACTCAGACGTTATTGTGATGGAGGCCACATAGGTACGTGAATCACATAAGTCACAAATGACTGTAAGTTTGGGCTCATCCTAGTCCCTGTAAGTGCACTGTGAAAGCAAGGTGCAATGTGCTTGTCATGACAGGTTTGTGCTAAAAAGCCAGTACCTTTGGGCCTTGTCACCTTTATTAAAGGAGGGGGTAAAAAAGTCAAAGGGTGAAATCCTGGGCCTGCTGAAGTCAATGGCAAAACTCTTATGGCTTCATTGGGGACAGTTCATTGAATATGTCTGTGGTTTTGAAGCTATGGAAAATGAGAGTTATAGTTCCCCTTTGGGAAGAGAGGCCTCTTAGCACAAGGCAGTGGGTAGGAGCATGGTTCTTTAATCATGCTGCTGGCCTGACAGCTTTGGATTTGCCCACATCTGCGGCCATCTGTACAGAGGTGAGGTCCCTTTGCAGTGCTTCCAGAACTCCATCTCCTCCCTTGTAGCATAGCTAACTCAAGGGTTGTATTATCACCTGTTGTCATAGCACCCTCAGGGTTCATTACACCACCAACTCTGTTGGTTTGCCATGGGTTGATGCCACTTCAGAAGATTATCTCCTCTCCCCCAAAACCAACCATTTCCAAGAGGAGCTAGGGTGTTGCACTATGAGATTGATGTGTTATAACAGAAGTGATGTGTGGAAGCTATGCAATGTCTGCTTGCACCCTATTTGGCTGAAATTTATACTTTGGTCTGTTACTTTCCTGTACTCTAAGTTACCTCACAAACCTAGTTTGGGTCTTTTTGGACTTTTTGTAAATAACTTGTTTGTTCTTATAACCTGTGGAACTCATTGGCAGGGGATGTTATGAAGGCAAAAACTATAACTGTGTTCAATTAGATAAGTTCATGGAGGATAGGTCCATCAGTGGCTGTTAGCCAAGATGGTCGGGGATGCAACCCCATGCTTTGGTTTTCCCTAAGCTTCTGACTGCTAGAAGCTGTGACTGGATGACGGGTTGGATCACTGGATAATTGTTCTATTCATTCCCTCTGAAGCATCTGGACTTGGCCACTGTCAGAAGACAGGATACTGGGCTAGATGGATCACTGGTCTGACCCAGTATGGCCCTATGTTCGTTCACTCTTCTCCATCCCTTCCCATCATTCTAACAGACTTTTCAAGAGAGAAGGAGGGAAATAGAGGCAGTGAAAGTCGGACCTTGGGCCTACTAAACTTGACAATATTCATCTAAGCAGCTAAGTATTGTGAAAAGCTTATACTTCGTGTCTGCTGTATTCCCTCATGACACATCAACTTGAAGTCTAGTCAGAATAAACAGTTAAAAGTAGGTTCCTTTGTCAGTTTTTGGGGCCTCCTTTATTAAAATGCTTCTTTTTTGCTCCTGTTACTTTGTGAAAGATTCACCTGAACATAGGGAATTGACTATGTATTTGACAGCACTCTACTATATAAAGTAAAGAAACTGGAAAAACAGAACATTTCCCCCTAATCTTTCAGTTACAGTAGTTCTAAGTGCTGCTCCTAACAATAGTGGGTAAAACATCTTCAGAGGCATGGGCCAATATTTTCAAAAATTGTTGTCTAACATTAGGCTCTTAAAGTAATTACCTGCTTTTTTTTCAAAATTGTTGCTGTGTGCTTGGCACTCCTGAAAATTAAATCACTCCACATTTTGGTACCTAAATCAGTTACGTTTCTAACTTTAGGTACTCACTTTTGAAAACCATAGCTGTGACTTTTATACTATTGCTTGTAAGCAAAAGAATCCTCTTACAGCTCTGTTCAATATAGTCAGCCATTAGAACTGCTTCATACTTGCTACTAATTTTTGAAAACATTACAGATAAAGAGGCATACCTCATTTCTGAATCCCCCTGTTGTTGGACTAACATTCTAAACTTCATTTTGAACTCAACAAATTAAGCTAAGTTGATACTTTTTTTTTCCTGCTGTTACCAGGCAGTTACGTGGTGAATCTGTGATTGGAGGTTGTGCTAGTGATTCGATTGCCCTGTGGTAACATGAGAACCAAAGGCCAGATGACCCTAGTGTACATGCATTCACTTTTTTTTAATTAGCAGAAATATAAAGGAATACAGTTCAGTAGTGATGAGCTTTCCCAAAGTGTCTTTCTTCTCACAGAACTTTTTTAAAGGGATCAGAAATTATCTAAATTCTAGCTATTTAATTTAATTTTGTTTAAAAACCTGAAAAGGAGAAACTGTGTGGGTGGAGGTGCAGGAGAAAGGAAATCAAATAGATGTTACTATGGGTGAAAGATGGGGGGGGGGGACTTTTAAAGGTGCAAGAAGGGAGCTTGCCACCCATGTCCTATTTGTGCCTTTTAAAATCTGTCCCTTGTAGTCTAGCATTCTAGGTGGAGGGACACTTGTGGGTGTCAGATGCATGAAATCAGCTGAGCTGCCAGGTCGAAATGTGATTTGTTGATGAAATGCTCCTTGCAGAGTACCTGTACCTTTTGGTCCACATTCAGCCCCAGTGGCAAATTGCAGACAGACAAGTCAGTTGTCCATAGTTTTAAGGTCTCTCTGTAGCTCTTGTTGTTGATTCAGTACAGTACCCTTACAGTGTAAGTAGAATGTGGCTGCCTTGTTAAAGAGGACCTGGGGGGGGAAAAGGAGGAAAAAATGGGATTGTGCTTTGTTGCTACTTTCTCAAAAAAAGTCTCAGACCTTGAATCTTCTTGCATTGGAAATTCAGGTTTTGTCTGTTTTGGAAGACTGATTAGAGAGTTCCTGAAATGATATCACGAAGACTGAAAGCTGAGCAGTTGGCAGAGGAACGGATTCCTAGTCAGTCTGTGTGGGGTGTCCTTGTAATAGCAGTTTAATTCCAGTGATTTACTAAATGTTGAAGAGAATGTCGGGGTAAAGATTCAATACCTATGCTTCAATTAGAGTGTGAGAACAACAATACACCTGCTCTGAGACATCCGTACTTCAGCAAAATCAGGGATGAGTAGACTTGATATTCTTGATGCTTCTTAGGTACACGCTTTTGGGGGGGTGGAACTGCTTCAGGCATTCTTTATACATAAAAAAGAAGCAAAGGAGAGCACAACTGCAATTTTAAAAAAGTTTTCTGGACAGAGATTTATCTCCAGCTAAATAATATGAATAGTAAATAAGGAACACTCCAACACCCAACATTGCAGGTATTAACTTCAAAGATCTAGCTGCGGGGACTGTATAGAATTTAACCCTTAGGCAGTCCCTTTCTACTCATCCAAAACAAAGTAACACCTGAGCAGAAGTACATCTCATGGTTGTAACATGGTTTGATTTATCTGCACAGGGTGGATTAAAATGTCCTAATTTGCTTCAGCCAAAATAGCTTCCCTTAGTAAAGGGACAGAACCAACTTAATCACTTGTCTATTTTTTATATCATATAGTTAATAAAACTATTAAGGTTGAGACTGTTTGCATTTGATGAAACTTTGTATAAAGTCAGTCTCCTCTGCCGTTTCACTAGGTTCTTCAGTGGTTCTCAATCTTTCTAGACTACTGTACCCCTTTCAAGAGTCTGATTTGTCTTCTGTACCCAAGTTTCACCTCACTTAAAAACTACTTGCTTACAAAATCAGACATAAAAATCCAAAAGTGTCACAGCCACACTATTACTGAAAAATTGCTTACTTTCTAATTTTTACCATATAATTAGAAAATAAACAGATTGGTATATAATTACTGTACTTACATTTCAGTGTATAGTACATAGAGCAGTGTAAAACAAGCCATTGTCTGTATGAAATTTTAGTTTGTACTGACTTCGCTAGTGCTTTTTATGTAGTCTGTTGTAAAATTAAGCAAAAATCTAGATGAGTTGATGTACCCCTTGGAAGACTGCTGCATATCCCCAAGGGTATGCACACCCCTGGTTGAAAACCACCGGGGCAAACCACTTTTTAAAATAAGCAAAATACTATTCTAAAACTGAAAAATTGGCAGGGGAACTCAAGGGCCAATATAGTATCTGAAGCTACTATTTACCCATATCTTGAGAAGGAGTAAATTTGAAGCTAACTAGGCTCTCTTGTTCTGCATGGAGAGAGCCTAAGACTGCCTGCCTCCAGTTTTCTAAAACGGGCTCTGTTTGTTATTTGAAACCTGACTATAGCTGGCAGCGTAACAACAATAGAAGATGAGTGGTTCTCTGCCCTGCACCTTCTTTCATTTCCTTGTTCTTCCAAAAGTTGGTCCAATAAAAGATATTAGCTCGCCCACCTTGTCTTTCTGATATCCTGGGGCCAACACGGCTATAACAGTACTGCATAGTCCTTCCTCTAGCAGTATCAGTAGGGGATGGGGAAAGAGTTTTCTTCTAACTACAGCTACTAGCATACATAATACTTCCTGCAATGCTTGTTGTTGAGTTACAAGGCTGCACTCTTAACTCTGGAGACTCACTATTGTTACAGTTTCTAGTTTCTTGCAGGCTTGTGAATTGAAAGAATGAGTCCAGATCTAAATCTGAGCTTTCCTCACTCTGTACACTAAATGTAATATACAGTGGTATGCTTTTTTTATTTATAAAATAGGTCAGGGTGGATTGATTTTTTAAATCCCGATTTAAATCACCAAGTGGAAAGCTTCCATTTAAATTATTGATTTTAATCAACTTTTCTGTTTGTATTTGTTACTTTCTTAAAAAAAAAAAAAGGTGAATTCTCATTGGTTGATACGACTATTAAATAGAGCCTTTACTCTAGATTTAGTACATCTTTTTGCTACCTAGGAGGGTACACTTTAATAATATTTACTTGAGCAATTACATAGCTTAATATTCAGATTCTTATTAATTTTATATTTGAGTATGTTAGAAAATGGTGAATGATCTATTGCTTATTTACTAGATATTTTCTTTTTGCTTATGACTTGTCAAGCTGCATTAAGATGGTAATAAATTTAAACACATGGCATATAAAATTTATTTTTATTAAAGCAACTTTTAAATGTTTTGGATACATACATTTGTTATCAAAACATGTTTCACATTTACATCTAAGTGATTTTAATAAAGGAACAGAGGGATTAACAAGTCAATGAATTAAACTGATTATTTTATCAGCCTGGGGAAATTTTCAAATATGCCTAAGTGAAAGTGATTGGAGCTTAAGTTCGTACTCGTCTCATTTTCCAGAGACTTAGGCAACAGTCTCCTAAGTTGCTTAGGCTGTCCTGCAAACTTTTAAAACTAGATCTCAACCCATCTCATCATTTTTTATTCATAGACTAGAAAAGGGAGACAAGTTTTCCTGTTTTTTTTCAACTGATTTCAGTTGATTTCTCAACTTTGAATGAAATGAAGAAAATATTCTTTCTGTGCCTGCAGAAGAGGCTGCTGCTGTCAAAAGCTGCACTTACTCTGATTCCAGGTACTTAGTTAGTGACTTCTGTCAGTTCAGTGGTGTGACTTCAGGAATAGTTTATCTCCAGCCCTGAAATTTATTATGGTTGGCATGATTGATGGGTGATGAGATGTCCATGTCATTGCGAAAGAAGATGCTGCTGCTGTTAGGCATCTACCCTGGTATTTCAGTGTTAGAATATTGGCAAGAAAATGAGATGGCTCCATCTTCTTCTTTATTGCCTGCAATTTAACTTTGTTGTTGGGTATTTCTCTCTTGAAATTCTTTTCAAATTTAACCATCAGCAACACAGTAACAATCTTTTCTGCAGTTTGTCCAAGGCTATGGAAATAGGTTTTAGTATACTCCGCTTATCTTCTGCTTTTCTCTTTAGTCCAATGTTGACTGCTTTATCATACACTAGCATAGTAAAAAATGGTAAGCAATCCATAAGAATGGTGCAAAAATAAGTTTACTAACTGGTTGATTCAGTGTGTTCAGATGTGGCCACATCATCTTCAGTCATTGCCTTCTGAGGAGCATTTTTCATAATGTTTCATTCTGACAGTCAGGCCTTGCATCTTGGTTGCACTATTTGCAATTGGCATATGTTCTTTTTTTTTTTTTTTTTTTTTTTTACCCAGAGGTACAGGAATTTCTTGAAAATAAATTCCCAAATAGGGTCTTTTTTTATGACCTGCAGCCATGGCAGGTTTTTTTCCCTCCAGTTCCCAGGTGTTGAAATAAGCACTAGAGTTTGTACTTGGAAGAATATTGTTCCTTCTTCTTACACTGCCCTTCTTTGACATCAGTGTTGTTCCTTTCTGGCTGCACACTCAGCTCCTTCTCCCTTGTTACATAACAAAAGAAAAACAAGAGAACTAACAGTCCAAGACTTCTGCTCATGTAACCCACAGGCCTTTTGCACCTGCAGTATTTTTTTTTTTTTTTTGTATTTAGGGATAGAGAGAGGCAGTTGAGAAACTAATTGATTAGTTTGTTTGTATCTCTGTCTGTGGCATTTACTTGAAGTGCCCATAAACCATCCAGAAGCAAGGGCAGGTAGTTAGAGGGCAGATTAGTGTTTCTCCAGGAGCTGGAGAATAATTTTTTCTTGCAGGGTGGAGTCATAAATATTCATAGCTTGAGAACTGAGCCAGTCAGAGCTCAGGCAGTCAGAAACAAAACAGGAGTAGGAGGCCATCCAGGTGGGCTCATGGATGATTCTGATGAGATACGTGATGGTGTCTCCTGGAGTCAGAGACTGGGTCCTAATGCCTGGGATGAGTTTGCCAGTCTCTTGCACCCAGTAGCACAACACTTTAACTCAGATTTATTGATAGATGCTCATGGATTCAGTATATATATATATTTTTTTATTTAAACATTTTAAGAGATAATAAATTTAGGCTTTAATATATTTTGTATTAAATTCAGATTCCATTTTAAAGAGGTTTATTTTTTTAAAAGAGAAACATCATTTAAATAAAATAAAAAAATCTGATTATTTAATTTTTTTTAATTCAAAAAACGGTGTTTTTTTTAAATCCACCCATTGCATAGCCTCTGGCCACCTTTTACTGAAAACAAAACAATTACATTCTATATGGTGGCTATCCTAGCCAAAAACGTATGGGCTATCTCATTAAAAAGCCAGTAGTGCTCAGTCAAAAAATGTTCCTATTAAAAAAACAAACAAAAACCAACCCAGTCAGGTAAAAAGCTTGAGAAAACAGATGTGCTCTGGATCAGGAGATCTAACAAGTTTTGAGGAGACCTCTTCTCTGAAAATGCTCTATCTTTGGTCTCCAAAGGCCAATACAGATTACCATAGAAGTGTGGCAGCTGATTTGGACTGCCGGGACAATCTGTAGGGAGATGTTTGCTCTAGGAACTAGAGACCATATCTACATCAAGGAATTCTAGCAAAAAAAATTCCTGCCAGTGCAACTGCTGGTTGAGCTGCAGTGATGGAACTGCGGTGTATACATGGCTGTGATAGCTTCTGGTATCTGTTACCACCACCATAGCAACGTCCAGGACTATATTTCAAAAGCCTAGTCTCCTCTTTAATTCTTGCAAAAACTGTGCCTGTGTCTTTGCACCTACAATTGTTTGTTGGAACAAATAGGTAGTTATCCAACTACTAATGTGTCCCCATTTATTTGCAGGCACAAATTGTACCTGCAAAAGGGGAGACCTGTCTGAAATTTTGGGTCTAAGAGTTAAAATGTGCTCAGTGCTTGATTCTATTCTTTTATTCTGGTTATTCTCACATTATTTCAGGCTCATGAATACATTAATCTAGTCAATTTACTGAACTGTAGTGCTTGAAGGAGAGCAAAAGTGTATCTTATGACAATAATTTTAAGCAAGAGAATAATTTTATAACTTATATTCATTTTTTGTGTGTCCCCACAGATAAATTATGGCAAGTTTGGCAACTCTCAGAAATAGGGCATTGTAATGGAAATTTTGGCAGACTTAACTATATTGACATGAACAGCACCATTGCTGTAACGATTGCCCAACATAATTCAAAAGTAGAATCTATTCTGTCTTGCTAGGGAGTCTTTCTAATAAGAATGATCTTTAATCCTGTCGCTAATTCAACTTTTTTTTTTTTTTTTTTTTTGCATCAGGTTTTATCCTTATAAAGCATGGCTTGCATCATCTTTCTTCCCCCATGCCCATAGTTATTTGTGCTGCTCTACAGAGCTCCTCGTGTTGTAACATCAAATCTTCCTGGATGCCTTATTTACTAGTGTTTTGATATTTAGCATGAATTAAAACATTATTTCCCTTCTCTTCCTTCAAGACACATACAGATTTGAATCAGATCTTTAAAAGTAGTCCCTTCAGAAACCTGAACTGAAAGAAGCTCAGGAAAATGTGCCTAACACTAGCTGTGTGACTCAGATTGCTGTTGGCTGGTCTGCCTGGGTGTGTACATGAGTGTTTTTACTCAGGAGATTAGTTTAGCACCAATTACAAAATACTGAACTGCCCCTCATTTTATTCCTTTGTTTGTTTGTTTTTTAGAAAGTGAACTCAGAAGTACTCTCCACTGTTTAGTGAATGATATTCAAAAGACTTTTAAAGAAAACCATTTTCCTGTATATAAAATATGTAACTTACAATAGGATTAGGTGGCAAAGCATCTAATAAAATCACTTAGGAAATAGTGTATAATTGGAGGGCTGGTCGTTGAGCTACTGAGGATATTTTAAAGGTATTACTTCAGGTATTGTAAAATCTTCCTTTTTTTTTTTTTTTAATAGCATAATATGGGATCGGTCAATCACTTGGAAAGTGGTGTGGTATAATTAGAGTGATAGCAGCTTGACATATTTTATGATGGCATTCCACAGAACTCAGTAAATACCAAAAAATAGACTATCTAGGTCTACTCAGAAGGAAAACTGTCCTCAAGAGGAAACAGATTAGGTTCATGCAGCTTTGATAAGGATATCTAGCAACAGCAGCAAAGTGTTTTTTTTTTTTTTTTTTTTTTTTTAAAGTCAACTTTGTATGTTGGAATGCAGTTCTTTGATGCGAGAGAAATTTTTTCTACTGCAGTATTTGCAACATTCCATAACACAGGCTGAACAAAGCAAGGGCTCTTACCTTGAATTTAAATACTTTTAAACCATTGCATCACTTTATTTTCACCTTTTTGCAGTATGATTTGAAACAATCACCATGGATTTTTCACGTCTACACACGTACACCCCACCCCAATGTGTGCCAGAGAACACTGGCTATACATATGCACTCAGGTGAGAATTTTTATTTCTTATGGATAAATTATAAACACTCCAAAATGCTGTTAATCCTAGAAGCCTTGGCTGTCATGGTAAGTAATTACTTTTTAAATACACCATAGATATATATATTTTTTAAGGGTATGTTATAGATACCAATGTCTAATCTTGTTTCCTCTCTGGAGATAAATGTACACATTAATTTGGAAAATTGTATGTTCTGGACCAACAGGATGGTGACTAAGATAATGACTCATTATTTCTATGAATACACTGGCCTAACCCTGCACCTAGATACCATTGTTGTCTTGTTTATAATGTCTTTAAAAAATTCATACATGGATCTCTGTTTGTATGGCTTCATTGTAGTTAATCAGAATAACTTATTTGTAAACCGTATTAGGATAAGCATGTCACTCACAGAACAAATACTTAAGGCCAAATTCTCCCGTTAGTTATAATATGCAATTGTTGCTGACTCCAGTAGATGACTGAATGTGAAATTCCACCCAAAGTAAACTGTTGATTAAATTTTGGCAAGACTATTACTGTAGCTATAACTCTCTGAATTTGGTGAGCTAGTTGTTGGTAGGGATATTAAACTGACCACTCTATAGTCCATTTTTCATTAGCTAAATCACTTCACATTAGCAAAGTTACTTTGATAGTATAGTTTCTGCTCCATATTATCCAACTGAAAGGAGAAACTTGAATCTCCCTAATCAAAAACCCACCTTTTAGATAAACATTCAAGATTGAGTTTAAGCAGATCTGCTTTCTAAATTCAGGAAAGTATCTGAAGGATATGTAAAGGGCATGGAAGGACCTATCACTCTTAAACCTGTAGTAAAGTTACATATCTTTTTTTCCTATCAAGAAATATTTTTACTTAATGAAAGTTAGTGGAGGATATCTTTACACTTGCATTATAAACAGCAGGATTATCACTTTCAGGGGGTGGGATGGGGATTTTAAAACTTGCTGTTAGGGACGGGTACTGGGAAATTCACATGATGAATGAAGAGCTGGCAGACTTATTGTTGAAAGAATTTACTTTAAAACAATTCTGTAATCGTATACATTTTCTAGTTATATTGAAAAATACATGCATGAAATTAGAATCTCATTTCTTTTTCCTCCTGATTTGAGATACTGTGTTCTTAATACCGGTTTCAGAGTAGCAGCCGTGTTAGTCTGTATCCGCAAAAAGAACAGGAGTACTTGTGGCACCTTAGAGACTAACAAATTTATTTGAGCATAAGCTTTCGTGGGCTACAGCCTATTTCATCGGATGCATGTAGTGGAAAATACAGTAGGAAGATATATATACACACAGAGAACATGAAACATTCTATTCTTAATAATCACCTTAAACCAAAAGTCTTTTTATACCTTTGTATCCTCTCCATATAGCCAGCTTCTTTTGAAAATAGAATTGTAACTGGGATGAGGGGGAATAAGTAGCTCTTGGTGTTTATTCCAGGAAACTGAGACTGGTTTTAAGTTTATGTTGTGCAGGCTCAAGTGTCTTGGCAGAGAGGCAGTAATTTAATTTTTTCTTCTAAAGAAAAACTCAGTGGCTTGATAAACTTTTAGTCATGACCCTGTTTACCTCTTGGAGGTGTTTGATGACCTTTCCCTCCCCCCACCCCATGACAGGTCCTGATTTACAGTGCTTACTTCAGCAAGACTCTCAGTGAAATAGATGGGGAGTCTTGCTTGAGGAAGGACCACAAGATTGATCAGGCCCTGATGAAAGGAATGGTAGGGCAACTTTGAATATGAGAGGGGAATGAGATGCTAAAGGTAAATTGGGCATTTTGCTTTTTCTATATAGGTGAAGATCTTGTGAGGATGAGATTAGCTCTGTCTTTGGAGGGGATAAGGGGGCAAGTGAAACTTGCTGTGGCTCCACAGCATCCCACTTGGCTGCTTTCAGTCACGTTACATATTGTAGGTAAACAACTGGCTGAGGGAGGGATAAAAGCTGATAAGCTGAAGTTTGGCAATTAATCTATTCTTGGAGGCATCAGGCAGCTTTGGTTTAAGATATAGCAACTTTCGTAATACAGAATCTTATTTCAGAGCCTATCGCAGGAAAGTATCTGCAAATGCTCTGTCTAATTGTAATTTATAATAAAATACCATCTGAAGCTTTGGCAACACTTGAAACATTAAAATAGGAGAGGAAGTTGGCATACTGAGTTCTGCATTCAAGGTCCTGAGTATAAACTTCAAAGCCTATTAGCCACTTCAAGGAACGTTGATTGAGCAGGACTTCACCATCTCAGTCTTTGCATGCTGAGGTGTTTTTATAGTATATAAAGATTTCTTCGCACAAGTCTGTCATCCTTGGATTAAGTGATACTTGGAAAACCCTACAGAAGGGAGGGTGTGCAAAACTGCTTCCTTATGAGTGTTAATTTTTAGCTTTAGTTTATTTTACAGGGTATTTGTATTCATGTTGCTTTTTTTTTTATGCCTCTCCCTCCTCTTCCCTCCCCCTTCTCCCGTTTAATGGTCTCAAGGGGCTTTACAAACACTGAACTACCCCAGAAAGAGAGCTTTTATAGCATACTAATTTCACTCCTGGGGAAAACTGAGGCAGAGGAGTTGATTTGTATATTCTGTACAAGTTGAAAACAGACAGTAATGTTCAGTAAAAAGTAGGGAAAATCCAAATACTACAAATCTGTCAATAGCCTCAGTTATGATTTATTAATGGGAGCCTCCATTAATACTAACAGGAATTACTATGTAATCCTAAATGTTGGCACCTGTACTGAGAAAATGGTGATGTACTAATTAGCATTCTATATCTTGGGCCACAATCACAGGAATATTTAGACTGACGTGTCTTACACCTTTCGGCCTTCCCAGCATGTAAATTGAACCTCAGATTCTCACCCCCTTGTTAATGTGTAATTTACAGACTTTAATTAGACTGACCTCCAAATTTAGCCCCGTTTTGTTTCTCAAAGGATTTGTGGTTCTGACAGTTCAGGTGCGTTTCACCCTCCATATGGAAAATGGTACAAATGGTAGTGAAAGTTTAAAGTACATGTTCACTGGGTCTTGAGAATAAATAAAATACATGCATGTCTAACCTGTAGACAAGAATCTTGTACTCACTTAGCTAAAAGATTAATCCAAATACATTCAATCCATACTTCAGTAAATTAACACGAACCTAAAAATATCAATAATTAGAAGCAGTACATTGATTGAGAATAGTCTGCTTATGTTGTCTGGAATAGGGCAAGGGAGTAACTGTTCTAGGGCAAACTTGTCACTACAGGTGTTTATCCATGCTGATGCATGTCCTAACCAGAAGAAAGACACAGGTGAGCAGTGATATGCTGGTAATCTACTTGCTTGGAAACTCAGAAGTATATGGTTAGTCCTTAGCTCACTTGTATCCACTGGAGTTGTTCTCCAATTTATTGTTTGTGGACTGGAGCTGCTTTACCTACTTTATTGCAACTTCTATAAAATAAGAAACTATCCGAAAGAACACTTGAAAAATGGCTCACTTGCACTGCCCTGTACACAAAGCTAAATTTATGGTAAATTTAGTAGACCAATTTCTGATTCTGCTTAAATCAGTGTAACTTGGTAGTTAACTCCATTGAGATTAGTAATTTTATGCCACCACTAATAGATGAAAGCCCATGTTGTCACGGTGTAATTCATAATGGGGGGGGGGGGGGGGTGGAGGGGGGGCTGAAAATGGCTGAGAACTTAAAAATTGAATGGTAACAGACCTCAAAACCGACCCAGTAATGATTCAGCCTGGTGATATCCTGAACAGAAAGAGCTTTTGACCCTGCTTGCTGCTGCTTCCATCTCTTCACACTGACTGTACAGACATAATAGCCTTCAGAATGACACTGGCATTCCTGGAATCTTTTTAAATAGATTAAAAACGATCATAAAGGGTGGGAGGAGTGGGGGAAGTGCAAAGGTAACAGAAGAAAAAGTAAGACTACCTATATAATAGTGGAGAAATCTATGAGCAACTGAGAATGCATACATAGGGGCAAGAGGCTGCAATGTCTTCTTTGAATTCCATCACACCCAAGTATAATCCAGCATTCATAGTTGCTTCTTGCTAGTAGATTTATTTCTTTAGGCAGTAGATATCTAGCAAATTTTTCAAGCAATGATATACATTCTGTGAAAAATAACTTGAACACCATAAATTGTTCTATCATATGTAAGGAAAGCTTTCAGTGGTCTCCCTAACAAGAAAAACAAACCCTCGTCCAAAATATGGAAGTTGTATCTGGAAATGGACAATACCTCGAAGTCTAGTCTCCCATTTGTGTCACTGAAGTCCAAGACGACTTTGGTTTGTTTAAGAAGTGTAGTAGCTCTCTTTAATACTAGAGTAGAGCCAAAGTGCAAGTGTTTGTTTGTTTTTTTTAATGACTCCATGAAGTTTTAAATTATTTACTTAGTGTGAATTCAGACCTTAAAATTGAATCAGTACAAAACAATCCCATGATATTAAGATCTGAAATAAGTACAAGTTTTTGCTAATGAAAACTAAAGCTAGTTACAGCTGTCATTTGTTCTGTGTACTTTTGTGTTCTTCATGTGAATTAGGTATCTGTAGTATCACTGGCTGAAGATGAGTAAAAACAGATGCATAGTGGCAAGTGCAAATAGCAAATCAAATCGCAAGAAACATTTGTTCAGGGAAGTCCTCAAATTAATAATAAACTATTGAGATCTTTCTAATCTTCCATGATGAAGGAATGAGTAACAGGAAATAGTTTGTTTCCTAGGTAACTTTTCTTCCCTCTTTAGATGTCTTTGTGTAGCTTATGTTCAACTAACTTTAACTACTCTTGAAAATCCTATAAGTATCACAAATTTTAACAAGGAAGAATGTAAACTAAACACTGGGGCCCAAATCTTCTCTCACAAGCATCCTCTGCCCTGCTATAATGAAATTCAGAGGGGAAATTTGATGTTGGGTGTCTGATCTAAGTATCTGGTGCAATATAAGTGTGTGCAAACAAACTGTGTGATGTGTTCTCTTGAGATGAGCTCGGGTTTCTGTTTTACACCTGGATTCAGATGTCCAGAATCATTACAGATTCTACTCCTGATTTGTTTGTACAGAAAAGTGACTGCAGTAGATGAAGGCTGTATTGTCTCTTGAAAGGCATTTGCCTGGTCAGCCATAAAAATAAGAAAAATGTATATGAAAGAGGGTCTACTTCTGACGTAAATGAAATAATGTACTCCTAATTTTTTTTTCTTTTTGTATATTTTAGGGTGATTTTAAAGGTGTTTACTGACATTAGGAAAGAGTTAATCTTGTATCTTGTAACTTGTGTGTTTAACTTCTTTTTTTTTCTTTTTCTTTTTTTTTTGAGTTGTCAATTTAAATTTGTATTTATTTATTGTATTATGTGCAGTGGCATCTGGATAAGACACTGTTAATAAACTGAGCAAACCATTTGGTTACAAGAGTATAGGTAGAACAATAGGTGTAAGTAGTCTCATGCTTGTTGCTACCTGCAGTGTTCTGAGCAGTTGCAGAGAAACTGACCATTTCTGGTATATCTCATTGAACTGCTCAGAAATAGACTATGCACTGTAGTGTAGACACAGCAACAGAAGGGGAGAGGCCGTTGACATGCTGGTGAATTTTTCACACCCCTGACTGATGTAGCTTGGTGGACTGAAGTTTTTAAGTATACACCAGGCCTGAGGTAATTTGCCACTGTTCTCTTTTTCTGGAATCAACTTTGTACCTGGCCAGTGGCCCAGCAGAGATTAGATTTCAGTGGGACGTTCCCCTGTAACAGTTTGATCTTGGAATGAACAGATACAGATGTCCTGTTAAAATTTTCTGGGTATTACATGCATACAATCACAGTTTCTCCAACATCTAGTGGCATTAGAGCCTGGTTTCTTACTCCAAAACATTTTCTAGCTATCTATTCTGTTTAAGAGTCTGAATAACGAAAATTTCCTTCTTGTATAAATACAAATCTTAGTGCTTTGCACCAAATCTGTCTCCTGGTTTAGAGTAGGGTATACTGTTACTCACTTTTTTCCCAGCTAGTCTCGAGACTCAAAACTGCCTAGAGCATGCTTCTCCTAGTTATAGTTATCTCTGTTTGTGTAAGAGAATCGTCAAGTATAGAATTCTGTTTGTGAATTATTTCAGTCTGCTTCAGTGCTAAGAGTATAGTTTTGAGGAAACAATTCAGAGCCACTCTGCATGTAAACTTGCACCATTTTAAACCAACTAAGAACTGTCCACAGCCTTTTGCACCTGTTAACTAAATTGGTTTAAAAAACAATTTGGTGAAACTGGTGCAACTCTGGATATATGTGCCTATACAAATGTTCAGCCTAAGTCCTCATTTCTTACGAATAGTTTAGAATTATAAACTTGCCTCGCATACAACTGTTTAGATATCAGCAATTATTTGAGCTAGGCCAAAATGTTTGCAACCTTGGCTTAGAATTGGAATGTGTAAATATTTTTCCACTGTGTCTTAACTCAAATTTCATGATGAATTTTAACAAGGTAGAAAAATCACCTTTTGGCTTGAACGTAAAGCATGACACAAATCAGCCCACTTGGAATAGAATACTTGCTTCAGCTTTAGTTCAGAGAATACTTTCCCAGCAACTATTTAGAAAATGTTGGACATACTCTCACATCCTATGAATAATTATTTTGATACCATTACAGAGGGGTTCTCTGTAAAGTGCTGTTTTTATTTGCTTGTTGATATATGTGAATCTGCTTATCTAAATCGTACGTACAGAAGTATGCAATTACTTTGCTAGTAACTTTTGTTGGATGTTTAACAGTGTTTCCTAGGCCCTGATCCTGCAGTGAGAACTGCTTACGTAGACCCCTACACCCATACTGACCTTTGCTGAAGTCAGTAGAGTTCTGTGTGGATGCTGGGAACTGCTTGTGTGGGTCTCTGGGCAGAATCAGGACCAAAGTGGGGATAAGTTGAATTTATAAAAACCATAGACTTTCTTTAGGGGGGGAAGTTCTGATACATTGAAATGTATCTTAAAAACTGTTAGCGTACAGCTTTATTTTTATTTTAGTTCAAGTTATTCTTCAACTGCTCTGGATTTTGAGACTGAACACAAATTGGATCCAGTGTTTGATTCTCCAAGAATGTCAAGACGCAGTTTACGCTTGGTCACTGCAGGATATAATGCAACAGATGATGCCCAAAATGACAACATTCATAGCAATTCCTATATTGGAAACATGTCTTTGTCAGATCAATCATCCAGGTAAGCAGACTTTATATAGATATAGATATAAAAAAATAAAAATAATGTAATGAAAGTTACCTATTGGCAGATTATAGGTTTGCCCATTTAATCATGTTTAATAATTCGTGGCTGATCCAGAACTCAGACTTAATGTTGGAATGTGGCAATGCAAAAGAGACTCTTCGATTTCTTACTGTAGTAAAAATTGAAATAAACTATAACTAAAGAGCTTAGATTGCATGTTTTAGTCTTGTACAAAGGGAATTTTGTCTTAATCTTAGACAGAAAAAACTGCTGAAAGGAAAAAGATGGCTTCCTCTCCTCCTCAGTATTAAACATAATTTTCAGCAGTAGAATGAGGACTAAATTTCAGCTTTGTTGCATTTGGCTGAGATGAGAACTCTGTGGCCAATGTGCTGTGCACCAACTCAATAGTGCCAGTGGCCTTACTTTTTTTTTTTTTTTAATCTAGTCTTCAGAATACTTGCCTTTTAATTTTTTTGCCAGTGAAACAAACATTTTTTGTTCTGTTAAACATTTTAGGACACAATTTTGACTGTGAAATTAAATACATCTTAAATGAGAGTGACTGTAATATAAGCAAATTTATAATCCTAACTCTCTAAAACTTGTTCAACTGTCTGCATTGTAAGTAGTCCCCTTGACATAAATGGGACTGCTCACTCACCTGGTTACGGTTCGTCCCACTGAAGTCAATGAGACAACTTTACACACTGCAAGTCACAGGTAAATCAGTCTTTCCAGGATTGCGACCTAAATCATGAAAATTCAGATGACAAAACATACAAAGCTGACTGTTCTTCATAAGAACTCACTACAGCCCTTAAATGAAACTGTACACTGTTGATAGTTACTCCTCTGATATTCTAACATATAACATTTGGGTATATGAATCATAGGGTTAGAAGGGAGCGCAAGGGTCATATAGTCTAACCCCCTAGACATGCCAAACTCTGCTATACAAAAATTTAAGTATACAATTAATATTCAATATGTAGTCTAGAGTAAAATGCCTGAAATGTTTGCAGTTGCATATATGCTGAGAGCAAGGAGAGACAAACCATATGTTCATCTTGTATGTAGCTTTGGTTACCAGTGAAACTGGTTGACCTAAAAAGCGTTTTCGGTGCAGTTTGTATCCCCATCAATATGAAGTACTTAAATCAGACTAAAATTAATCATACAAAAATTAAACTCTTACACACTAAATGCGGAGCTTAGAGCTTACTTATAGAATCATAGAAATGTAGGTCTAGAAGGGCCCTTGAAAGGTCAAATCCAGCCCCCTGCACTGAGGCAGGACCAACTAAACCTATACCATCCCTGACAGGTGTTTGTCCAAACCAGGGATCGGCAACCTTTGGCACGCAGCCTGCCAGGGTAAGCCCCCTGGCGGGCCAGGCCGGTTTGTTTACCTGCCGCGTCCACAGGTTCGGCCGATCGCAGCTCCCACTGGCCGCGGTTTGCCACTCCAGACCAATGGGGGCTGCAGGAAGCGGCACGGGCCGAGGGATCCCTGGTCCAAACCATTCTTAAAAATCTCACAAGGGGGATTCCACAACCTCCCTTGGAAACCTATTGCAGAGCTTAATTACCCTTCTAGTTAGAAAGTTTTTCCTAATATCTAACCTGAATCGACCTTGCTGCAGATTAAGCCCATTACTTCTTGTCCTACCTCCACTGGATGTGGACAACAATTGATCACTGGGCTCTTTCCAATAGCCCTTAACATATTTGAAGACTTATCAGGTCCCTCCTTGGTCGTCTTCTCTCAAGAAGACTAAACATGCCCAGTTTTTTTAACCTTTCCCCATAGGTCACTTTTTTTAAAAACCTTGTATTATTTTGATTGCTCTTCTCTGCACTCTCTCCAATTTTTCCATATCTTTACTAAAGTGTGGTGCCTGCAACTGGACACAGTACTCCAGCTGAGGCCTCGCCAGTACTGAGTAGATGAGGACAATTGCTTCCCGTCTCTTACATAAGACACCCCTGTTTAAGACACCCCAGAATATTAGTCTTTTTCACAACTGTATCTCATTGTTGACTCATTGAATTGTGTGGTACACTATAACTCCCATATCCTTTTCAACAATACTATCGCCTAGCCAAGTTGTTCCCCGTTTTTGTAGTTGTGCATGTGATTTTTCGTTTCCAAGTGTAGTACTTTGCACTTGTATTTACTGAATGTCATCTTGTTGAATTCAGACCAATTCTCCAAGTTGTCAAGGTCATTTTGAATTCTAATTCTGTCCTTCAAAGTGCTTGCAACCCCTCCCAACTCAGTGTCATCTGAAATTTTATAAGCGTACTTTCCATTCCATTATCCAAGTCATTAATGAAAATATTGAGTAGCACCAGTTCCAGGACTGACCCTTGCTGGGTCCCACTGATACACCCTCCCAGTTTGACACAAACCATTGATAACTACCTTTTGAGTATGTTCTTTTGTGTTTAATGTTATGGCTTCTCTTCATGTTTGCCTTTTTTTCTTTAGAACAGCAAAGCAGCGCAAAAGTATGAGCAAGCAGTCTGTCACTATGAAAAATACTCCAAGAAAAAATGTATCCAGCTCTTCTATTTTTAGCCAAAGTAGTTTCAATAGCCATGCCAGTGATACATCTGTAGTATCTACTGTATTGGATGAATCTTTGATTCAGGAGCAAACAGAAGTTGACCATTTTTGGGGTAAGTAATACATTGCTACTACACATTTGAATATTTGTGCCAGCCTGTGATGTGAAAGCTATTTTGAGGTTCAATTTTTTTTTATTTTTTTTTTTGGTAGAAGCTTCCTTGCCTAAAGAACATTGATAGCAACATACTTATTGCCATGTTTGTCTAAATTCTAACTACAGTTTTGGCAGAGGACACATTACCTTTGAATAAAATGTTTAACATATTATTGCTGCACAGTGAGACTGATATGCCAACCAAAATGTACTGCCTCAACATAGCAAAGATGCTCACTAGAAAGATGTTCTCTGTGGATTTAATGTTCTTCTACTATTGTCATTTCTGAAGCTCAGCTGGAGTCTCATACTGAAAGCATCATAAAGAAAAATCCTAGATAACAAGTTTAGTTAAAAAGATAAGTAAGTTACAACATGTGACTTTTATCATGAACAAATAAGCATGTGTGAAACGTGTTCAGTCACAACAGAGAAGCAGGAAGTTATTGTATGTGTGTTCATAGGTTAGTGAAGTTGTAGATTTTTAAATACAATGAAATTTCCAGTGGATAGCAGAAGTAAAGATTATGGAGACTAGGCACCTGTGTGGCTAGTCCAATATTTGGATTATGTGATTCACATTACACCACCTTTCGACAGACACTTCTTTTATGCTTTTGTAATTAATAGGTTCTTGTTTCAAGCCTAGACACAGTTGCATTTGGGACGCTAACATGTTTTCCTGGCAACAGTACACTAAATGCAGATTTTAAAAAGAGGTTTTATATAAATTGTGATCAAACAAACTACAGAGTAGTTGTGTGCATCGTGAAGTAACATGGCTATTTATTTATAGTACTCTGAGGCTAGTGAACCTGCAATTAATCACTTCTTAAAAGTTATCAGTTGTATGAGACATTGAAGGTAGAGAGAGAAGAGAAAAGACTGGTGTAAATCTGTATACATCAAGCTGCCTAAAAAGGGAGACATGCCTGCCTGATTGCAAGAACTGTAGAATGATTTCTACTTTCTAATTAAGATGCAGCTTTGTCACTTGAACATCAAGAGTAGATTGGAGTGATGAGTGGAAAGGGAGTATAGATAAAGCATTCACTTATGTTGCTTCCACCAGAAAGTTTAGACTGGTTATCTAGAATGTGCATTTATTGGTCATGAAAGATTAGTTTGGAGCAATTTAGTGACTCTTGAACAGAGAGAGAAAAATCCATATTACTAAGGCCTTGACTACACTAAAAAAAGATTTGCTATTCCAGCAACCCTTTCTAGTGGAGGTGCAGCTTATACCAGCAAAAGAACTCTTGCCATTATACCACACTTCTGACATAGCTATGTTGGCAAAATGTTTAAGTATAAATAAGGCTTCAGTCTCTGACTGCTCAGATGGTAATCCTTTCTGAACAAAGGTCTGATCCTCTACTCCTTGCTCATGCAAAAATCCCATTTAGTCTGGAATAAGGGGTGCCAGACTGGGCAGAAAAAGAGCAGCATTGTTGTTGAAGATGTTGGTCCTGCTCTGCCTATAAGAAAGGGGCTCTATTAGTAGTATTGGTGTAATACCTCTTTGGGTCCTTCTAGGGAGAGCTTTTTCCTCAAAATGACTTACTGTGGACAAGGACCTGGTTGATCTGGCTATTGCTAGGCTGGTGCTTCAGGTGATACTTTGTGTCTCAGTAGAGATCCAGGTTAGATTACTCTGGGTCTATGTGTTTGTTTGTTTGTGACATGGATGGGATGTACCATAGAAGCTGTATGCAGTAGGTCTGGGGCGGGATGAGAGAAGGGAGCTCCTATCTGCTGTAGCAGTTCCTCTGATCTAGGAATGGCTTTGATGCTCAAAAGGAAATTCAGTCTTTGGGCTTGTATACACTGGCACTTTACAGCGCTGCAACTTTCTTGCTCAGGGGTGTGGAAACCCCCCACCCCTCGAAGCGCTGCAAGTTTCAGTGCTGGAAAGTGCCAGTGTAGACAGGGAACCAACGTTGGTAGCTGTGCTCCCAGCGCTGGTAGCTATTCCCCTTGTGCAGGTGGGTTATTTTATAGCGCTCTCTCCCAGCACTGGTGCCGTGGCAGAGCTTTCATGTTGCTAGTGAAGACATGCCCTTTACTTCCTCCTTTCTTGGAGGGTGAGGGTAGCTGAAATGCAGATATCCTTGTAAAGACCTTTTTAAATAAAAAATAATAATTTAGGAATCTACTAAATACAAGGTGCTATCAGTCTATATCCCAAATATACAATAATTGACATTGTTAACCAATTTCACAACACCAACATCTTATTTCAGTTTAATCTGTGGAAATGTAGCTTACTGTACAAATTTGTGTGTAAATAAACTAGACTTCAGTTACTCTAGAGGTTTCAAGTTACTGACACTTTAAATTTCCCCAAAAAGAAAAAACAAGAGACTAGTTTTCCAGCCAGGATTATTTCTCTCCCTTCTCACACCCCCCCCCAAAAAAAACACAAAAAACAAAAACCCTTCCTTCCTTCTTTCCTTCCTTCCTTCCACTCTTCATCTTTCTGAGAAGAAACAGGGCTGGACTTTACGATGCTGTCCAGTTACAGGCTGCTTGTTTCTGATTTGAATTGGAAGAAATTGTACTGTAACTTGAGTCTAATATTATGTGCTAAATTTGACAATGGCTGGTTTAGCTAGGTCTTCCAGTTTATGTATTGAACTGTGGTTGTAGTAAAAAATGGTTACTAAGCAACAGAAACAGCATATGTTTCTAATTATCTAGCCTTCTCAACAATCACACGGGAGCTGAGAAATGACGTATATTGGCGCTTCAATTTTCTTCTGGCCACAACCTTCCTCTTCGTAGATAATGTAACTGTAAATTGTCACCTCAAAAATGTCTGTATGTATTGAAGTCCCCCACAACAGTTAATGAATAAATGTAATATTCTAATCTTAAAATGCTTTTCCTTTGTGGGTTCTAGAAATAACCAGAAATTTTTGTTTTGAGTACAATTTAGCTATATTAGTTTGCAATCTGGAGACTTCCCTGTAATTGTACTCAGTAGGAAAATCTTCTGTTTTTTAGGGCTTGATGATGATGAATGCGATCTTAAAGGTAACTGCAGTCCTTCAACTCCCTTCCCCCCCACCCACCCCATTAATAGGTTGCAATGAATGGGTTAATTGTTCTTTTTTGATACATCAGGTGGGGACACAACAGTGATTCAGGGAAATGGTGATATAGCAACAGCTGAAACACAGACTACCATGATCAATGGCTATACTTGCAGTGACTGCAGTATGCTTTCTGAACGGAAAGAGGTCCTCACAGCGTACTCTGCTTCTCACATGCCATCTTCAAGAATTTACTCTAGGGATAGAAGCCAAAAATATAAGTCTAGTAAGTGATTTTCTTCCTTTTGTTTTTTGTGGTATTGTAAATGTCTTGTTTATTTGATGTATAAAGCTACATGTATTTGGAGGGTATAAAGATTTTTTTTTTCCCCTGTTGAATTTAACAAGACTAATTGAATTCTAAATACCAATTAGCATACATCCGATGACGAATTTTTGTTTGCATCAAGCTACACTTTATGGAGTTGATGTCTGCTGTGCACCAAAAGCTGACCATATGAATTTTCCACACAGTTACAGGAATATAAATGTGCCACATCAAAATAAAATGATACGGAATCTGGCAGAAAATAGTTCATACTTTCAAATTGATTAGGCTCCTAACATGGTGGTGTAGACAGTATTGGTTCTTAGCAGTAGATGATTTTCCTTTACACTTCATTATAACAATGAGGGTCAGGTTACCATTTTGTTACTCAAATTCCGCTTTAAAACTCTTTTCCATTATAACTCACCAGTAATAGGAGATCAAAAGAGTTAAACAAACAAAAACAACCAAACATAATCAGCAAGTTGTTTGTTTTGTTTGTTTGTAAATATCATCTGCTCTATAGAAAGATCTATTTTTTTAAAAAAATCCCTTCTATTGTTTTCTCTTTCCTTCTATAGACTCTAATTTTTATTGTGTTCTGTAAGTTAGGCCCTCTTCTCAGACCTTAGATCTAACAGGGCTCTAATTTTTTCTGAGGGAGGACCCAAAATGGAAAGGCTGTGGCTTCAGCAGTCTTCCTTTTCAGTGTACAATTTCTGGAACTTTTTCTTAAGTATGGCTGCTGGCTACCTATATGGAGTTCTGCTTTTCCAGGCTAATCTACTCCCTTTGGATATTGCTCTTGTTAAGAGCCTTCCTTTGGAAGGCAGAAAGTTTGACATCCTTTACCATCCCAACACCTCATCTGTATTCTTTGGTTGTTGGTAGTCTCCTCGAAGATCAGTTTAGGAGGAAGGCATGCTCTTTTGTTGCCCTCATTTTCAGAATTGTGGGTTGTTTCAGTTGCTATCCCTTCTGGGCCAAGGTGTGACCCTTGTTGTAGCATATCCTGAATGGTAAGAAGTCAGTTTCTTGACTCTCTTAGGGAAACTCAGGAGGTTGCAAGGGAAATTATTTAGATTGTAAGCTCTGTGGGATAAGGGCTGCCTCTTGCTATATGTTTCTACAATAGGACCCTGATCTTACATAAGTTTAATAAACTTTCAGTATTTAAATGGGACAGTGGAGTCTAGAAATCTTTCTTTTTTAATACCATCTCTCGCAAGATTCTCCCGAGAGTTTTGTGTAGAAGAAAGTCCCCATTTGTGAGGATACTTCAGCAGTTGAAACAAAGATAGCCAAATGCTGGTTGGCTACAAAATACCAAAGCTTTTAAGAAAGCAGGAGTACAGGGATGATTGTGCTAATTATTTTTTGTGTGTGTGTTCCAAAGTGGAGGAGAAGATACAGAGGAAAAAGTCTAGTAGTAACTGCCTTGAGTACTAGAAAAGCTTTGTATTTGGCTTCCTTCCACTTGGAAGTATGAAGGGGGAGGAGGAGAAAACACTCTCTTCCTCCCTGCCCCCTGTTTCAACAAGAATTCAACTTAAGCCCCTTTTTGTTCCAGGTTGGGATTTTGAGATGCTAACTGTTCATGGGTTCAGCATGGAGAAATCCTGAGTTCTGAAGATAAGAAATTAATTACAATTTAAATGTTGGCGAAAGTGATTAGCTGTCTTCAAGTTTTCAGTCCCATTTAACCAGGAAAGGCTTGTAGCTTGAGCTTTGCCCTGGGAAAATAGTCACTCCAGGCCATGGTTTAGGCATGCCAGCATTCTGGGAACTTTCACTGTTGTTGCTTTAGGTATACTTAGCCATAGATAAATGGGGAAGTTCAGCAGTAAGGCCTGTCAAGCCTGCACCACTCATAGTTGTTACACTTCCACAAATTTTGTATCTCTGGATAAGTAACTAAAATTTTAGCCATTTCTAGCTTGGTATCAACAGGTGGAAATGCAAGTAGTTTATAAATGGAGAATTAAATTGTGTAGGGAAATAATTTTGTATTCACACTTTTTTAATAGGAAACACCCCTTTCTACATGAATAAGATTCTACGATTGATCAAATATACTGCAACATCTTTTGCATCACTGTTAGTGCAACTATTTCAAATGGTTTTGCTGAACATGGGTTGTGAATTTAAAGGTACCTTTTTAGTGGTCTTCCCTTCCTCTGTCTCCTCCAAAGCCACTACTCAGAAAAAAGCACAGGGCTTTTTATTTGTGTGGCTTTTCATCCATTTCACCTTCTGCACCTTGGTGTCTTCCATAGTAATTTGGCTGGTTTCTCTTATGCTCACGTGCTGTCCTTGCACCTTTTTTTTCCTTTGGAAGTGTTCATATACAGGTATATATGGTAACTGTGATTTTTCTGTTTTGGTCTTTTTTTTCTTCCCAGGAAATTGCATGGGCAGGGGGAGGTGGGAAGGGGGTTGACACTGCCAAACCGTAATTTTTTCAGTGTTTTCAAAATGCAGTTTTCTTGCTTCCTCTAGACTTCAGCTTCATGTTCCTAAATCTGTTTGTTTTAGTTCTGCAAGGTTAAGTCTCCTCATTAACACTTTCTCTGCAGGCTGTCTGTTTGTGTGGGATAACTTCGGTCATGTGGTGCTTATTGCCTGTCCCTCGGGGTATGTCTACATAACAACTAGACACCGGTATCAGGCCCATGCCAGCCGGCTCGGGCTCGGGCTCCCTGTGAGGTGGGAGGGACAAGGCTCCAGCCCAAGCCCAGAAGTCTACACAGCAATGAAATAGTCCCACAAGCCCAAGTTGGCTGGCACGGGCCAGACGTGGGTGTCGAGTTGCTGTGTAGTTATACCCTCAGAGTAAATCTTCTAACTATTACGTTAAAGTTGACAGAAAATAACTGTACCCTTCATGCTCAGCTGAAAGGGATTCCTCATCTTCCTCCCACTCCTTCAGTAATGCTTTTTCTGCCTTTCTGATATTGGGAATGTCTGGTCTCTCCTGGATCCTCCACTAAAACCAGGGAAGTGGGTAGCACTTGGTCTGCAACTGAAAGGATGGGGGTGTTCAACAATGTTGTTTTTTTGAGTAGAGTATTTGAACTAAATAGGTGTAAAGCAGTTTTGAACACTGATTAAAAATAGCTGCTCCTCCTGTCGCATCCTCACGTAATCCATGTTTCAGTGGCTACCTGGTGAGGCTTGAACTAATTCTCCATTGCCAATAGGGTGTTCCACGAAAAACTGTAGATTACTAGATCTGAATTTGAGATTTTGCTTTAGAAATTCAGATCTTATCTAATCAAGCTTTCCTGGAAGGTGCTACAGACAAACAGAGAACTGGTAAGTTTGACTTCCCAGCCACCAAGCAAGTAGAACGCAAAATTAAGCATTCAATTAAAAACTGCTTCCCCAAATAATTAATTAATTGTGTGTGTGTGGGGGGGGGTGGTATGTGAGTTAAATAGGTGTTTAACAATTGCACTGTTTTGGATGCAGCCTTCAGTTAGGGGGCAAGTACCCAATCGACTTCTAAGAAGACCGCAGCAAAACCAGGAAAGAATAGACTAGACTTAGTTAATATTTGTAAGGCAAAAAAACAAGAAGGAAAAAGGTTTGACCCACAAGGTAGGGAGGCCTCCTCTAGGCATCATAAAGTTGCAAAAAATGCACACATGCATGCTCTTTGCAAGTCACCTTACACATCAAATACCTTTTTAAGGTCTCCTGTAGGTGGCTTGGCTTTATAACTAAATAAATCAGGTCAGTTTGCTTGTTAAGCTAGCTATCTGAAGTTTTGGACTCCAGAGAGTTAAATTCTATACCCTCTTTCTGCATGTATTGCAGCTCACTCGAATTACTGTGGAAGTATGAATGTAAAAGACTTTCTCAAAGAGGATGGCCATCTTGGTATAAATGGGGAATCATTGTGTAAGTATGGTTGGGTTGTTGTTGGGTTTTTTTTGGTCTTTTAGCTTTGGGTTGGAGTCCTGGATGTCACAGTGACATCTAGATTATATGAAACAACTCTATAGAAGTTGTATACCTGAACAGTAGTTTTGTGTTTTTAATTTAGACACTAAATATTAATACACAAGTGTATTGCTGCAACATTTTCTATAGGAGCAAATATCTGTGGGATTTTGTCTTGTTAATCTTTCTTACCTACCTTAGTTCTTGGTTTTGGAAAATGATACTGTGACATAACTGGAACATGTCTGTCTTGTTAGTAGCTTTATTGGTTAACTTGTCACCATTAATTGATTGTTACCATAACCAACAGGTGATGACTGTAAGGGGAAGAAACATCTTGAAACATACACAACAGTCCACATGCAATCCTCAAGGTCTAAAAGGGTAGCAAGGACCATTTGGCACACCTTTTCTTATGCAGGTTGACTTGCACCTTTTTTCGTTTGCTTTTATTTTACATCACAACCTCACAAATGTTAATCACTCATACTGCTTTGTGTTTTTAATTTAACTGTAATTTTCAAAGTAGATTAGGCTGAATTAACTGTAAAAATGTTCTGGAAGAATAGTTACATGGCATCTCTTCTACTCCATGTGTTACTTGCTACAATATTAGACTCACTAGATTAGGAAGGAGCTTGGCAGATATAATTGTTTACATATGGCACAATCGCTATGAAAGGAAGTTACAGTAATTTATTACCATATGATGTGTATTTTAAAGTATTAAATACAAAGCAAAAGTTTTTAGTGTTTTTTTTTTTTTTTTTTTTTTTTTAAGCTATACCTTAGGTAAGTGTATACTTCTGGAAGGATGGAAAACAGGATTTAAAGAGAAAAGGGACATTAAGATACTCCTATACAGGGTATTTTATTATTTTGTACCCTGTTTTTATTTTGTGGTAGCCAGTTATTGCAGGACTCTCATATAGTTAGTATACTATCTATCCTATGAAATGGGTCTACTAATGCTTGAATAGGCACAGGCATCAAGATTCTTTAGAGCTATTTGCTGTCAATCTATTTTCATGCAGCAAAGAAGAATAGTGAGAGACATTTCTTCAGTCACCTAACTGGTTTTATAAAATACTGGGCTGTAACGTTTGGTGCCCCTCAGAGACTGGGCATCACATCTCTGCTAATCTAAAGTTTAGAATTCCCCTAAACGTATCTATAGAAATAGAACAGCAACAACAAATCTACACTTAGTGTCGGATGCAAAGGCCATTAATCTTTCCATTGACTTCAGTGGGCTTTGGTTCAGGCCTTTGAAAAACCAACTGACACTGTCATACCATAAAACACAGAGCTGGATTTAATTATAAAAATGAACAATCATTTACCTCATTACTTGTAATTTACTTTCAGTAAGGCATATTCTTTTCTTATTCTTATGCTTCTAAATATTGCCTCTTGTTAGTGAGGATATTATGGTTAATATTTTTTAAATAATGATTTTGAAGAATTGGTTCTTGAAGTTTTAAATGTTCCTTTTTCTATGCCCACATTTATCTTGCCAACCCGGATACCAGAAACTTGCAGTGCACACTTGAAGACAAAACCAAGAAACTTTGAAAGGGTTGCCTGACTAAAGTATGCACTTGTGTTTATACTAAACAGTGAATGGTTGAAGAGTATTAATTAGGACATTTTTCTGACAGAATATTGTGCCACAAAACATAGGCTCTTTATATTCTAAAAGATAGTATTTTAATTACCCAGATGATAAAATCTGGAAGTTGAACCGTCTGTGTACTAGCATATTGTCTTTTTCCTTTTAGTGGTGTTAGCGCCACTTATGTCCATATTTTGTCTTATTAGCAGTAATACTCATTTTGTGTATAATGGTTTAAAAACTACTGGAGGATATGCACTAAAATTACATTGTATGTAATTCTCATAACTTCAGAAGCTAAAGAATCTCTGCTCTACTGCTTTTATTGCAAACAATGGGTCAGGTTGTCTGTATATACATTACACATATATAGTTCATTTGTTATACTCCAGGTTACTTTGTGCTACAAGTGTTGCGAACAGTGGGAGCAACAGGATGGTTTATGTCTCAGAAGATGTTATCACTACTTTGGCTGGCCATTGTTTCTCCAGGTTACTATCTTGAACTCTGTTTTTGTGCTTTTGCATGTTATCTGCCTCTGCTGGCAAACTAGGCGTCTACACTATGTGATTGCCTCGCTGATGCTGACTCAACTGTGCTTTGGATGGTACTTTACTGTTTGTAAAGGCTAAACTATTTAGTGACAGGATATATCTGTGTTCACAAATTCAATGGGAGATTAACAAGGCTGCTTCATATGAAAGGCAATATGTCTAATGATTAGAGCAGACAACGGGGGAATGAGGAAAACTGGGCTCTGTTTGATTCTCCCATTGACTCCCCATGGCTTTAGGAAACTTGCTTAATCTTGTAGTGCCATGGTATCCCTATAATCAAAATTAATATAATGCCTTTTTGAAGCTCATAGAGGCCTTTAGTTGAAAGGGGTTATCCAAGTGCAAAGCACGATTAAACATAGCTGAAGGGGTATTGTGTTTTAACCTCATGAAAGTTAGTTACTGCTTTCCTAAACAAATTTCATCATCTTGCATGGCTGTTTTTTGTGCTGAGTAGTTGATATTGCATTGCAATACATAGTTGTGATATAAATTTAGATGAAAACAAGTTGCATGTGTTTCCTTTCACCTATATCCATCCACCCCAACAATCTGTTTGTTGCTCAAAACATTTTCTGCCATATTTGCATGTACTTCTGCTTGGGCTCTCTTAGTATATTCTGTAACAATTACATTTTTAGTTCATCAAATACGTCCTTTCTCTTATAGGGAAGGCAGCTTCTGGGGTATTCTGGTGGCTTGGAACTGGATGGTATCAACTTATTACTCTGATTTCTTTGTTCAATGTGTTTCTTCTTACAAGGTTTGTGAATTTATTTTTTAATCAGAATTTTCTTCCCTAAGTTACAGACTTGTTAGATTTGTGCTGTAACAGTTGTGATTAAAATGGGTGAAATTATCCTAGTTGAAGAATACAAGGTATAATGTCTGTGACAAAAGGAGAAAGCAAACAGCCGGTGTGTGTGTGTGTGTGTGTGTGTGTCAACAAGGGAGGGAGAGGAAAAGCTTTACTATTTAGAAAGAGAATTGCTGAGGAAAGAATCTATTTATAGCTTTAGAATCATACACACTTCAGCAAAAAGATGATCTGACAATATTCATTAATATTCTAATAATGGGGGAACACACATGTATGTCAGTATATGTAATATGCCTTTCTAAATCAAAGTTGCTGCACATCTTTCTGTACAGAGCATATATTTCCATTTTAAATATGAGGTACTGGGTGAAGCAATTAAACCGCTACATAGCAAATAGTAAAAATTGTTAGACCGGTTACACAGGTCTGTTTGCCACAGATTAAGGAATAAGCATAATGAATTTGTCAAAGAAGTATACTTCAGTACTTTTCAGATGCATAGTGTGTGTGTAATGTGTACTACAGGAAAAAGCATGGTATTTCTATGTAGCCAAAACTTAAGGTAGATCAATCTAAGATGTGAATAGGGCAGTGTTTCCATATGTTGTTGAATTCTAAACAATGTGAACACACTTCACTGTAATGTAAACTGAACTAACCTCTGTCATGAGGTATCATTATTTATATTCGTATGCTGTCTATTATACTTCATGAGTTGGAGTCTGCTTTTTCCTGTGCATGAGTAACTTCCATTCCACTAACACCTGTGGACATAAATATGTATTTACAATGAAGAAAATAGGAAACCCACGTACCGAAATGTGTGTGTTAATGGGTACAGCTTTGTAAGCCTGACTCTCTCATTCTAAGATGCTATATAGATATGGTCACGTCAGGTTCAATATTTAGGTACAAAACAAAATTACTAAACGAAGTATCACTCGGTTAAATATAAGTTGTTCGTTTTTCTTTTTTCCAGCATATTTTTGGGAAAAAATGTTACTATTTGGGCAAGATACTATTGCTGATTTCATAAAATATCAGCATTTCTTGCGATACAATCCACAGAATTGAGCTCTAAATGTTTAAAATTGAATCTCATGTTTAGGTTTATTTCATGCTAATGCCTCAACCAATTATAGAACACAGTTAAAAATGATAGACCCATTCTATGTCTAATTAAGTTAAATTTACTTCTCTGTTTCTAGATGCCTTCCAAAGATTTACAAGTTGTTACTGTTTCTCATCCCACTGCTGTTTTTGCTAGGTATGTGAAGTGTTTGTATATTGTTGCTAGTGGAAGCTGGTGAATAGTTATTACAAATGTATCAAACTAGCATTTTTAGGTGAACTTGATGTTTATGAAAGATGTCCAGCTAACAGCACAGGAGATTGAAGTTCTGTATGCTGAGAGCAGCAATTCAGGTATTCCCCAACACTGCCCTGCTAGTGTGCTTCCCTTCTGACATGGAAAGAATATCCCTCATTGTGAGAAGGCAGGTCAGTTTCTGTACCCCTTCAATACGTAGACCACCTCTGAAGGGGACTACAGGACAACCGGTTGATGACCAGGAACTGGAATGAGCCCGTTAAGACACTTCACATAGATTACCTGTTGATGATTTGTTAAATAAGTCTAATTGCATTATTATTGACAGTGCTTATAGTCGATAGTTACAGTGGCCCAACGTTTTCCATTATAAAACACTCTTTCTGGTTGTTGTAACTCTTTCTAACTTAAACATTTTGGGCTGAATATTCCATGCCAGATGTCTACCCACGGGTGAATTTTTTTATCAAGTGTCACCTAAAATGGTTCAGTCATTTCTGAGAACGAGGCTAAGGAAAATTGCTCCTCACCATGTTAAAATCTTGCAGCTCTTTTGTTGAGAAGCTCTAGTGTCTCAATTATTTGGAGCAGGGACTTGTATTTTGCCAGAGGGATTGCTTTAGTGATGGGATAATACTGCCTAACCTCATGGGTATTGTGAAGATAAGTGCATTAATGTTTGTAAAGCACTAAGATACTACCATGAAAACACCATAGAAAAACTCATAAGGAAATTAGTAATTCTGTATTCAGTGCAGGATTTGGATGGTGTGCAACAAGTAAGATATAGGGCCACACATAGAACAATGAGGATAAAAAAGAAATATTGAAGTGTGCCATTCAGTGAGTGCAATGAATCTTGTGCACTTACTGAGCCATGGGAAGGTATGTGATCATGTGAGGATTGTATCATAATGCATAAACATAAGAAGTCTGAATTCAGGTTGCACAAGCAACCTTAACTCTGGCATTTCCTAACCTTTGAGTGCTTAGTTTGCAACCTCAACACTCTTAAACATAGTTTGTTTGTTTTTTTTAAATCTAGTTTTGTTTAGGCTTTGGTAGTGCCCACAATGTGAAGTGCACTTTCCAAACACGTAACACAGCCTCTGTCCTGAAGTAACTGCTTTAAAGTATTAATCCAAATTATCATAAAATCCGAGATTGAACCTCTTATTAAAAACAATTTTTGCTTTCGTTTTTCTTTGATCTTCTTGCCTAAGGTATATGGTACTGGGGCTTTGAAGGCTTCCTTTCATTACTGCCTGCATTCAATTGGACAAGCATACGTCAAACACAAAGAATAGACGAACCTGTGCAGATTCTTAAACCACACCCTGATTCTTCTCGCTATGTCCAGCCTCCAGAGGTAAAATACTTAAGACATCTTCTTAACTCTTGGCTACTGGATATTTCCAATAGCTGAACTGTAATTCAAGAATAATGGAGTAAATTACTTAAATTTGTTTCTTAATTCTTTTATATATAAATCTTCACATTTTAGGGTACCATACAGTTATTTGATTCTAGTCGTATGAGTGAACTGGAAAAGCAAATGGCCTTCATGTCTGACAGATGTCATCACAATGATGAAGAATATGGCAAAGTGATGCTACAGCTTGAGAAGCTTCAGGATCAGGTTGCCCAGATGAATGACAAAAGTGAGATGTTGATACTAATAAAAAATGTAATGGGCCAACATTTTAAGGAAATGCAATCTGAGGAAACGGCACATTCAACGGTAAAGATAAAATGAGTGTTTCTGATGGTTTCATACATTGATTAGTGTACTAACCCTAGTGTGCATTTATCATCCAAATGATATGTAAGATTCTTTTACTTTGTATTTAAGAGCCTATGTTAGAATTAATAGAAGTAGTTGAAGCTGAGAATGGGAATTTGAGTGTAGCTGGAGTGTGAAATTACTTAACTGCTTATTTCCTTTCTTTGTTTTTTAAGGCCTACATCAGTGCAATAGTCTAGCAACTTTAATTAAAAGTTAACATACTTCTTGTGTTGGGTTGTAAATCAGAATACACCTCTACCCCGATATAACGCGACCCGATATAACATGAATTCGGATATAATGCGGTAAAGCAGTGCTCCGGGGGGGTGGGGCTGCGCACTCTGGTGGATCAAAGCAAGTTCGATATAACGCGGTTTCACCTATAATGTGGTAAGATTTTTTGGCTCCCGAGGACAGTGTTATATCGAGGTAGAGGTGTATTTACATTTTCAGCTATCCCCTTCTCCAGTCTAATGTATACCCGCTTGTAATCAATGCACTTATTTGAGTTGATGCTTGAATAAATCATTCCTAAAACAGGGAGTACTCGCCTCCCAATCCTTGAAGCGTTTGAAACTAACTCCCAGCTTTTCTTTTTTAACCAACAAAAGGCTGTGGGTGGTAGCCCAACATAATGACCTGCCATGTACCAGAGCTAAGGATTTCAGCAACTCCTGAATCTTGCTCTTTAGGCAAGAGGCACTAAAACAGATGCTGGATGTCTTCAGGATGTGAGGAAGGAGGAAGAGACAGAGCTCTGTTTAACTTGCACTGCCTAACTTTTGTAACAAAAATAATAATCCTAACATAAGTGTAAAATTATGGCACTGGAAATAAGAAAGAAGGCCACAATTGTATGAAAGGGCTTGTCACTTATGAAAAGTCAAATGCTTAGAGTAGGCTGTATTTGTAAACACGTTTTTTACTTTTCATTCTGAATATAAATGTGTATAAACCTTTTGATGCTAGGGACAGTATTTATAATAGCCTACTACTAATAAACTTCTTTCCTTCAACTCAGTCTTCCACTCTGACCCTCTGCTAACATTAGAAGGTGATGGATTGAATTTCCTATAATGCCTAAGTCATTTAGGAGCATTAATTTAATTGACTTTCAGTGGGATTTGAGCTCCTAAATTGGTGGTTCTCAACCCATTTACCATTGTGGACCGCATATGCTCTCTGTGTTATGTGGGCCACATTCTCTCTCTCTCTCTCTCTCTCTCTCAAAAAACCTGTATGGCTGTGAGGGTGTCACGTGGGTCGCAGCTGTGTGCTGATTGGGCCGCAAGCGGCCCGCTGGTTGAGAATCACTGTCCTAAATCTTTAGAAAAATCTCATCTAACGTTTCATGTCACAGATAACTTTCAGTACAAAACCAGAAACATTACAGGAAACAAGTTGGATAGGCTACTAAGTAATATCCTATATAAGAGGTCAAATCTTAATTTGACAAACTGTGTTTTTCCACAAAAAGGGCTTTTACTAGCCCATATTCCCTTTAATTAATTGGCTGCCCAATTTGGTATTCGGCTCTAGCTTTGATGCAGCATATGTAACTCAAGATTTCTGCTGATATTGCCCCACCAACTGGCAAGCAGTAATGTAGTTGTGTAGTTTTGTCAGCAGTACTGCCTGCCCCCTTCTTGTGTTCTTGATCTCACAGAACTAGTCTAACGTAGCATAGCTTGACATCGAAAATCAATTGGACTTAAATGACTTAAGCATTTTTCAAAAATATTTAATCCTTGGTTTTTATGCACAAAGTATCTGGCATGATCACAACATGAAAGTAATGATTTTACTGAAAATATTAATAGCAATTTGACTATTTTGTTCTCAATAAGTAAAACATTTTTTCCTGTTTTTAAGACTGATCTTCTGGCTTTACACCAAGAACATGAATTGCGCATTTTGACACTGGAAGGCCTCATTAGAAAACTTTCTGCAAAATCTGAGGTACTGAAAGGCTCTTTCCTTCCTACTTACATATAGTGAGTCCAAAGCGTAGCCTCTTTACAAAATAAATGGAGTAAACTTCAGTCAACTATAGAAATGTTGCTTAGTAAACTTTTCCCAACATCTATCTTGCACCACTCCAGTTATCTAGTTTGTTTGCACTTCCCAAACTTTCTTTAAAATTGCCTCTTCTTGTTTCTGGAGAGGCTGAAGACAAGACAAGTTTCTGTCTGCAGGTGCAGGAAGCTGAAGATGTTTCATATTTGCACATCTGAAGTGACTGTCAAAGTAAAAACATTTAAAAAAAAAACCCTCTTAAATAACTGAATTCAGATTTTTAAAACTGGTATTCATGTTAATGAAGCAGTTTAACAAGAAAAACTGTTTAGTCTTACTGCCTTTCACTTGCCCTGGAAAATGAAACGTGAATGGTCAGCACCACTCTAAGGAGCTTGTCTTTGCTGCAATAGTTAGCTTGAGTACACTCCAGTGTGGGCAACCTCTCTCCAGAAAAACCCTCTGGAATTACACTGGGTGATTTGATTATCAGCAGAGAATGACTGGATTAGCAGAGTGATTGGATTAACTGCTGAGGAGTTGTTGTAATTTAAGATGGTTGCATTCCCACTGTGTTACTAGTTTGAGCATCAGCATCACTCAAACTTCAACCCACCCCCAACAGGCCAGCTAGCTTGCTTAAAGCACTATTTAACTCAAATTAAAGATTTTTGTATGTGGACAGGAGTTGTTAGGGGTAACACTTGAGTTATAACCCGAGCTAACTGTGCTGTGAAGACCTAACCTAATTCTTTCATTAGCATAATACATTTAACTTCCACAACTGCAGACAAATGCTTAAATAAAAGCTAATGTTATTGAATTTTGTTTACATTTTGTGAAGACTTTTTTTATTTTTCACATGAAAAACAAGTCTGGCTCAATACAACAAATCTCCTTATAGGTAAAGCTAAGATTTTTGTCAGTTATTTTTTGTAAAAGTCACGAACTGGTTACGGGCAATAAACAAAAATTCATGGAAGCCCATGACCTGTCCCTGAATTTACTAAAAACAACTGTGACAAAATGGGGACAGAGGAGGGTCCAGCACCCACTGCTGCTGTGGCTCCAGGGTCTCTCCCTCTCCCTCCCCCCATGGAGGCTGGGAGCTCCAGCCTTGCCGCTCCAAGGCTGAAGTGGAAAATGTCACAGATTCCATGACTTCTGAGACCTAATCTTAGCCTTACTTATAAGTACAGGTCTCTTTGTATTGGCACAGCCTGGACTAGTGCCAAAACCTGTTTGAGGTCCCAGTGTCTGGTGCTTTGTTTTCTGTGCTGTATGAACCAGAGTTCTGAGATCTCTCTTGCGTGTTCCTGAACGTTTCATACCTAGGATCAGTACTGGTTTCCCTAAATGTAGATCTCCATTGGAATGCTGTACAGGGATGGGAGCAGATAGCTCTGGAGATCTTTCACCTCATTTACACCCTTCCCCTTCCAAAGCCACACTTTGTGGTAACTGTCCTGTAACAAAGGAGAGCTAGGAGATCCCAACATCTTAGATAAGCTATGTGGGATCTCTGCAGAGTAGTACCTGGTGACTTGTACTCCCATTCCCTCATACAAGGAAGAAAACATTTAGGCCCCTGTCAACTAGAGATCCAAACCCAGGAACCTATCTCTGACCTCTTGCATGGCAGATTGTGCCAATGAACTGGGCTACTGCATTTTTAATAGTCCTATTGATCTCTACTAGCTGTCTATTTTTGGTGGGGTGTTGTTTTTTTAAAAGCTACATATCACTCTTCATCAGATTCTGATCAATAGAGCGGGTAATTTGGCGTAGTATGGTTTATACAAATGCATGTACAGAAACATTAAACTAAATTATTTAGGAATGTAATCTTATATGGGTGCTGCCCAAGCATGTCCTCTTCATGTGGCAATTATCCTCATTTGTAATCTTGAAGTTAAAGAATGCACTTCTTAAAACAGATTTTTCATATCTATCAGGACATCCAGAAGGAACTTGAACTAACCCAAACAAGAACAGTGAGGTATGACTACTGTCTATGTCTAATATGTTGCATTTTGAATCCTGATACTAATTGATGGTGGTAGGAATCGTTCACTGAACTACAATGGTAACTATCCTTTCCTAATGCCTGTTGTATGTCAGTTGAGTGGTTTTTAAAGTTTTGTTGAAGTGTTTGTCAGCATGTGTTACCTTTTTATAATAGGTTGGTGGAGATTCTAGACATCAGTGCAAGAAGACCATCTCTGAACAGTCCCATATCCTACCCCCAATATCTGACCATTATTTAAGCACCTTATTTCTCTAGAACAGTACGAGCATAAATTCACTACCACTCTAAGTGGGTGGCCAGAAAAAAATAATTGTATTTGGCAGAAAAAATCTGAGGTTTTGGCATTCAGTTTCATTCTGCATTGGGATGAAACCAAGGCCTTTGGGAAAAAAATGAGACCCTGACCAAAATCTCCTCTGTTGGCGCTTTTCCACTCTGTATGAATAATATTGAGGCAAAGAGAGACTGACTGTAAAGCAGTGGTTTGGACACTAACCTGTGATGTGGAAAACCCATATACAAGTCCCTGTTCTGAATCAGGAAGAATAAGAACTTGAAGCTGAGGATCCAACATCCTAGATGAGTGCCAAAACCACTAGGGTACTGATTAATGTGGGGTGGGTGTCTCTCTTGTTTTTTGGCTAGAATTTCCATCCTAGATCTGAGAAGTTTTTCCTGACAAAAATTTTGTCAAAATTAACACATTTCCACAAAAAGCTTCGGTTTTGAGTAACTGGCATTTTTCGACAAACATCTTAACAAAAAATTCCTGACAGCTCCCAAGAGTGAGGATTTTTGGAATTTTCTCAGAGACCACTTACTAAGTGGTAAGCAGTATACTTAAATAAAATGTGTTAAGAGACCAGTTCTGATTCCAAGGGACTCATGGAAATTCAATTTGTGTACCTTCTCAATTTCATCTACATTCAGTTTGTCAATCATCTTAATTTCTATTTTTGGATCACATGCTACTAGGACAGAGCAGCATTTTTCTCCAAGACACAACTATTTTGAAAAGAAATGGTGTGCTAGAACTGAGTACACATCATTTTAAATAAGAATTCAACTAATAAAATAGTTTTAGAATGATAAAGTTGATCTATTTTCCATTATCATATAATTTTATATATAGATATATAGAGATATAGATATATATAATCTCATAGGACTGGAAGGGACCCTGAAAGGTCATCGAGTCTAGCCCCCTGCCTTCACTAGCAGGACCAAGTACTGATTTTGCCCCAGATCCCTAAGTGGCCCCCTCAAGGATTGAACTCACAACCCTGGGTTTAGCAGGCCAATGCTCAAACCACTGAGCTATCCCTCCCCCCATTGACCTAGTTTTGTCACATTTGTATTGTTTTGAAATACTTCTTGGAGGCCTGACTTAGCCATACTATAATTTAGACCCTGAGTTTGATCTCCATTAACTAGTTTAAAATACTGTATACTCCATTAAACTAGTATGGCAAATTCATGTAAAAAGACATCAACTCTGGTTCTATAGAAACCTTACAGAATCCCACAAACCTACCTAAGTAAAATCCCATAGATACTTAATTCTAGATTGGATCGACACTTTAGAATATATTGATTTAAAACAGATATTTAATATGACGATCTTTAAATAAATAATATTAATTTGAAAGATCATGCATTAGTAGGGTCACAAAGTCTATTTTTGGTTTTACCGTGAAGTTGTTCACTCTCTGTATTAGACAAATGTCTTATTCTATCAAATATTTGATTTAATTTTGATTTGTTCTGACCTCTTGCTCTTAAATTATGACTTTTCGGGTTTACCAGCGGAAGTGATGAGCAAAACCAGCACCTTTTATCCAAGGTTAAACAACTAGAACTAGAATTGGCTCACATGAAGTCAGAACTGTTAACTCCACAAGGCTTGAAGACCTGCTGTGAGAAAGTAGATACGAGTCATGAAAAAGTAAGTTCTACAGTTGCTTCACTATAAAACTCTTGCCTTTGTCCACTTATGCAATTTTCAGTGGAGTCTCCACAGGAAATACACTCCACTCACATTTGTTTGATTACATTGAAAAAAATACTTTCAAAAGACAACAGTATGCTAATTTTAACAGTAATGCTGATTGTTGAAGAAGCAAGTACTAATCTTACTAGACACTTTAGGTTTATCTCTTGTTATGTGTAAGTCTTAAATGGAACTAAAAGCACAGAGAGTAAATCTATTACACTGGTTTTGTGTATAGTATATACTCTAGTGTAGTAATTGGCATATGTTTATCTGTGTCCAGCTAATTTGTACAAATATAGAAATGCAATAAAATACGGTCGTAAAGCTATAGTTCAACTGAATTGGTTTAACTAATGTACAAATATAGCACCTCTTTCTTCATTTGCAGCATTAAATCTGTAATTGTAAATTGGAACAACATGAGAGAACTGACATAAGGGGGGGTAATGTGGGTTTGTGATGTCTATTCCATAGTTATTAAAAGGCCATTAAATACTCATTTAGTCGCTCTCAAGCACATGACCTCCCACATCAGAATCTAGGCTCCTATTCCATTGACAGTGGAGTTCATCTCAAAATAATTGATATAACATTAGAAGTGTTAAAAACTCATCTGGCTACCTATGAGAGATGAAATTGAAGAATATGTGGTTAATGCAGCTGTGAATCCACACCTGTGAAATATTCATCAATTTTCATATGTATTCTTGTTGAAGTCAAGCCCTGCATTTCAGAAAAAACATTTCAGCCTGGCTGCATGCACTTAACACTTTCTTTTCGTTGGCCTTCATGGTGCCTCCTTTAAGGAATTCTAGTGGCCAGCATAAAAGATTATAAAGTGTGTCTGAGCCCTGAAGATGTAAATTGCACATAGTTTGCTAGCAATTTGTAAGACATTTATTTCACTGCCAGATCAAGTGACTGATTTGGAGCTCCTTAGCTTTTTGAGTTGTTGAGCAATCTGGATTTCATATAGATGTGTAGAGTTTTTTCTCTCAAGATGATCAAACAGCTTTAGCAACAAAATACAACCTACAATACATAACTTGTCTCCTGGTTTAATGCACAGTTCTTGAAATAGTTGCTTGTGGTAACTTAGCCTGACTTTCTCTACTTATGATTTTAAAAGGGAAGATGGGAATTCTTTATTCACAGACTTCCATATTTAGTTTGTCTAATTCAGTGTTATGGGTTTTTTTGTTCTCTATATTTTTACTTCAGTCTTCAGACCATTTACTAAACTATTAATCTATTTGTTCAGATTAAGGACCTTTTTACATTTGTATTTTACACTGTAATTCCAGAGGGGTGGGGGTAGTGGTGGTGGTGTTTTCATTGGGCGTACAGGAAGATGATAATATTTGTGGAGTAGAGAGGACTGATTAGGTGGCAGTATTCTCTCATACCTGTTTGATCTCATTTATGGTTCTGCGTGTAGAAAAGGGATTTAGTATATTCTTTTTGTTGTTTGTCATTTTAGGTAATTTTGATTACTTATTTTGATAGGCCATGCTGTGTGTAGCTTAATTTGTCTGCCGACTTCTTTTGTGAAAAGGAACGCCTTTCATATATTCTCTGGCTACGTATTTACACAGCCTCTGAATAGTTTCTTGAGGTCCTCAGTAACTCAATCTACTTGTTGGGATTAAAATAAGGCGACAAATGTAGTGATGTTTTGAAGTATTCTTTTGTCAACTTAATCTTAACTCAGACCACCATGTCATATGTGCTTGCAGTACTGAATAATGGTGAGGCACACATAAGAAACTGAAATTGATAGAACCAGAAAAGTTTACTGCCAAAAAGTTATTAGTTATGTTAGTTTGGTAAGTCAGGGTGTGTGTTAGACTCTTTTAGGTTCTTCTCTCCCCACCCCACCAGTTGTTCCAAAGAGTTCATGTCCTGTGTTACAAGATTCCTCTCCCACCCACTCCCCGAAGGCATGCTATGCCAATGGAGGAGTTTTTACTGAAGTGCTTTACAAAGATGAAGATATATGAAAGTTACATTTATTTGCAGCTCTGAAAAACTTAAGGATTTTAAGCATACCGGTTACACAACTGTTCATTTTATTACTTCAAATGATTTGAGGATTAAATTATTTTGAAAGAGTATCCAAATAGTAACTGTTACCTATTGATGGATTTTACTAGGTAGATGCCCAGGTCAAAGAATCTGTCAAACTTATGTTTTTTGGTGACCAACAAGAAGACTTTTCTGAATCACTACTCCAATGGCTAACATCCAAATTTGTGAGCAAGAGCGATCTGCAGGTTTTGTTGCGAGATCTAGAGCTTCAAATCCTCAAGAATATTACGCTCCACATGTCTGTTACAAACCAAAAGCCAACCTCTGAAGTAGTAACAAGTGCAGTAAATAATGCAGTGATTTCTGGCATCACAGAAGCGGTAAGCATTCTAAAATAAATGTTGAAAAATTTGGCTCATAACTTTATAGCTATTGTTACGTAGGGTAAAAGTTGTTTTTAAAGGATTTTATTGCAGTACATAGTTTGTCATGTCTAAATATAACAAGGTAATGAAAATTGTTTCAAATAGGAAGTTTGAGGGAGATTAGAAATTTAATGGCAGTTAAGAAAAATCATCTAAAATGCATTGAAATTGTGCTTCATATAATACCTAAAGAGCTATCAAAGATTTCACTTTGGTTTTCCACTGTTTCAGAAGGAGTTTAAATAAGAGGTTATATCTTTTGATTGTGGACAGCACTGTTTGGGTGCACGTGTTGCCCAAAAATAACATCCTTATATATATATATTTTTTTTTTTTTGTGGTGATACAACTTAGGCCTGGTCTACACTACAAAATTAGGGTGATGCAAGTCACTTTGCATCAACCAATTTGCACATGTGTCTATGCTCAAATTTGTCTCCAGATGACATAAATGCCCTGTTAAAGTGACGCCATAAATCCACCTCCATGAATGGCATTGAGCCACAGTTGACCTACTGAGATAGATGCAGTGCGAGTGTAGACACTGCGTGATATGTCAATCCTAACAGTACTCCAATAGCTGTCTCTCAATGCCTAATAGTGACTGCCTTGGACCCACAGTGAACTCCAATGCCCAGGGGTTACAGAGAGTGGAATCTACCTTCCCACTTACAATACCCCACTTTATTTTTGAAATGCCTTTTCCTGATTGCCCAGCTTGGCAAGCACATCTAGCAGTTCTCCCTTGTTGTTGTGTGTAACTGCCCTAACAACTATGTCCGCTCCGCGCACTAGACATGCTCATGTCTGGAGTAGACAAGAGGTATTCGATCTCCTGGGCCTGTGGGGAGAAGAGGCTGTTCAAACACAGCTATGGACCAGCCACAGAAATGTGAAAAAATTGCATGGGGGATGCAGGCAATGGCGTATGACAGGGATCAGCAGCAGTGCCACATGAAAGTGAAAGAACTGCAGCAGGCATACAACAAGGCCAGGAAGGCCAACATTTGATCTGGTGCTGAGCCACAGGCCTCCTACTTTTACAACAAGCTGCATGCCATGCTTGGCAGAGTTCCCACCAGCACCTCGCAGACCACCATAGATACCTCGGAGGAGCCTGAGACAGAGACCCAGTCTGAACAATGAGGAGAAGTCGGGAGACATGGCAGGATGGGGGTCCAGCTATGCCATGAGCCAGGAGACTCCACTTCAGTCTGGCCAGTCCCATCAGCCAAGCACGGATGAACCTGGTGAAGGGAAAGGAACCTTGAGTAAGTGTGTGCATGCATTTATTTAAACTTAAAGATGGAGACCAGCACATCCCCAAGTAAACAAGGCATAGGCATCTATTATTTTCATTGTTTGACTCTTATGAGAAGAGGTAGCAGTACAACAAACAGAGGTAGAGTTGGTATCTGCATTTCATTCCCCTGTTCAGTTAGGTGCGGGTGGGAGGAGAGAGCGAGCAGTTTGTGTACATAGAGGTGTCCCTTGTATCCTCCTGAGAGATCTCGATGACACTTACATGGATATACTCTGCAGTTATCCCCCAAAGGTTTCTAGGGGTGGCTGACTTTTTTTTTTTTTTTTTATTCCTGCGTGGTGGGACACTTACCCACACACCTCCGTAAGGAGTTCTGCTGGCACAGTTGCAGTAAACAGGCTAGCGGCATAGGAACCCAGGTGGCTTTGGGATGCCAGCAGCAGCTGTGCTCTCTCTGCCTTTGTTATTCTCAGAAGTGAGATAATCTAAAATCACCACCGCCTGTTGAAAATAGTGCCAATCTTTAGCACTGTTGTCCTATATTCGTATCCATGGAGAAAGGGATTGAAATTTTGTTTCATGCAACCAAAAATCTTAGTGCCTGCCTCCCCACATCCCTTCTTTGCCCCTGCTGAGCCATACGCACCATGGCTGAGACTGGAGAGCTGTGCTGTGCGGAGGTACTCCAAAGCTAAAGTGTCCATAAGCATGTCTTTAAAAAATGTATGGGAATGAGGGCAGGGGATTTTGAAACTTGTATCTTTCCCTTTCTGTTATAACTGTAAATCCAATGATACATATCTGTGTTTCATCTGTAGCTGCTGCCATTGTGGTCTCCTCCACACCACTGGAATCCTGAGGAGAAGAAAGAAGAGGGCCAGTGAGATCCTGCAAGCCAGTGATGAATCAGACTGCAAACAAAAGGCCTGTGTGGCCAACGTGGCAGACGGCATGGAGAGGGACAGAGAGGACAGGAGAAAATGGAGAAAGACCCAGGAATCCCAGCAGGAAAAGGAGAGAGCTTCTCAGGCAGCGCAAACAAATACTGCAGACTCTGGTTGACCTACAAGTCCAGTAATCACCAACTCCTCACCCTTTGCAGTCCCTGGAGAACTCCATGGTGGCAGCTTCCCATGCGCCCCAACATTCCACCTGGCATCCTGGGCCCTATCCCTACCGCTCCATGCTGGTGGATAGTAAGGAAAACTACAGCTTCACATACACTGTCCTGTGAGAGCCACAGTTGCTTTATGTGTAGCCAGAATAGACTGCACCTGTGCACTGAAATGGACAGAAATGTTTGCTGCCTTTCTAATTTTAAAATTCTGTTTCGTTAATATATGTAAGAAGTTTGTATTGTATTGGTCCTTGGTTATATGCACATTGGTTATTTTGCACTGTCACTCAATAAATTTCTCTCTATATATTTTTAAAAATAAATTCAGTTCACCACTCCCACTGTAGAATGCATAGTGGTACTCAAGCACTCAGTACTTGTAAGTTTATGGCATCACAGAACTCATAGGTTCAACAAAACACTTAGTCATATGTGTAAATATACAGCAAGCGGCATGTAATTCATAGGTTCACTAAAAGACAGTGTAATATTTATAAATGTACCCCTGGCCCTACTGGTTTGGGGGCTCAGCACAGTCCAACACAATGCATTAATGTGGCTGACCATTAAAGTGCTCTTTCAAAGCCTTCTACAACCGCATAGTTCCATATTAAGTCTTGCTGTTCAAACTCAGCAGACAGCCACTCCACCTCCACCCTGGCAGCAACTTTTCCCTTTTGCCTCAGAGATATTATACGAAGCACAGCAAGCAGCTATAACCATCGGGATTTTTTTTTTTTTTTTTTTTTTTTTTTTTTTTGCTGAAATTTAGTATTGGAAGTAAACACACCAATGTTCCTTCAATCTACCAAAAGCACATTCAACTGTCCTTCTCTAAGTACTGAGCTGGTAGTTAAATCTTTCCTCTGTGATGTCAAGGTGGCTCTTTGTGAACCATGGGAACAAGGGGTAGGCAGGGTCCTCCAGTATCACTATTGGCATTTCAGTATTGCTAATGGTGATTTGCTGGTTGGGAAAGAATATCTGTTTTCAGCTTTCTGAACAGTCCTGTGTTCTTAAAGATGTGAGTGTTGTACACGTTCCCTGACCAACCCCCATTGATATCAGTGGAGCATCCCTGGTGATCCATCAACACATGCATAGCCATAGAAAAGTAAGCCTTTCCTATGGATGTACTCTGTGTGGCAAGGTGGGCTGGTCCCAAAATAGGGATATGCATGCCAACTATTGCCCCACTGCAGTTTTGGGAACCCTACTGCTTCAAATCCATCCACTGTGTCCTGTACATTGCTGAGAGTCAGTCCTGCATAGCTGGACACTATTAACGGCCCCCAATGTGGATTTTCTAACTCCAAAATGATTTCCCACTGACCAGTAGTAATCCAGCATTGAAAGCTTCCAAGTGTGATTGCCATTCCCTTCTAAACTGTCAGTGCAGCTCTTATTCTGGTGTCCCTGCGCTGGAGGGCTGGGACAGTGTTGGCGCACAGATCCACGTATGTGACCTTTTACATTTGAAAGTTCTGCAGCTACTGCATCTCGTCCTAAACCTGCATTGCAATGCTATCTCACCAGTCAATGCTAGTTTCTCAGGCCCAGAAGGGGCGCTCCACTTTCTGCAGCTTCTCCGTGAACACCACGAACAGCCTTGAATTGGTTTTCACTATGAAGAAATCGTCATGTCCCCAAGTATTGCAGTTCTTTCTCAGTCTGCAGATACCAGAAGATCTTGCATCCTGTCTTTGCAACATTCATAAGGACAGTGAAGAGCTGCATGGGCTCCATGCTTTTGTCAGAGATGGCAGATGTGGAAAAGCGCTGTGTGGGTTTGTGGAATTCTTAAATAAAAGCATGAAGATTACGGGATATGGATGGCATTATGGGATGGAGAAAGTTGCATGCAGGAACTTGACCTCTCGCTCCCAGAGGTCACTGCATCATTCATTTCTACTCCACAACACATTGCGAAAATTTCCCCAAAAGATTTTAGCCATGTGGCAGTGTGTGTGGCACACTGGGATGCCTACCTGTGGTGCACTGCACTCTGCTTTGACGCAAGCACTCCTGAGCACATGCAGCGCAGATACAAGCAGCCAGGTATGCACGAGCAGTGTACTAATATTGACAGCTGTATGCTGATGTAATTTGTATCAACCAGAATTTGTAGTGTAGACATGGTCTTATGCTTCAGTCAGCAGTTTCCTCTGGTGGACTGTTAATTAGGTAGTTACAATAGACTGTCTAGTCTTGTTACTTAGAAACACTATTATTCCTGTCCTAAAACAAGAAGCCACATTGGATGCAATAAAGAAACAAAGTAAAGTCCATTACCCTTTATGATCTGTAATGCCTGCCAAACTATGCTGTCTTGGAAGCTGAGGAATATCCAAAGTATAAAGAAAAAAATATATATAACCTAGTGGAGAGAAGAGTGAGACTTACAGAAACGCCATTCAGAGTAACCTAGTGTCATAATTGTAGTCTGATTACCACTCATCAAAAATTGGCTAATGTATCTTAAAGATATTGATTCCAAAGATTCTGTGATCTAGTAAAATTTTATTTAAAATGTTTACGCTATCTTAGTTAATAAAGACTGTTGAATGCATGTATATCTAATACCAAACATGTTTTCTTTTTCCATACTGTCTCTCTTCCCTTATATCTGTAGCAAGCACGCATTATTGTAAATAATGCATTGAAACTTTATTCTCAAGACAAGACTGGTATGGTGGACTTTGCTTTAGAATCTGGAGGTAAATATAGCAGAAAAGCTGTAAATAGATCAGTCTACTATTTGCAGCAATGTAATCTGAGTTGTCAATTTTTACAGTAAATCAAGAATTGTGTCCAATGCTTGACAAACAATAGGAATACTATAATATTGTATTTTGTTGAGTTGGATGTTTATATGTTAATAAGTATACACCATAAAAGTGCATACAAACTTAACTCTGAACTCCTGGTTGCACTGTGGAAACATACTGATATACTTGAAGTAAGACAGTATGGCACAAGTTTGAAGAAACTTTAAAAGAAAATACCGGGGGATAATTGAGTGACAATAGCTATTTTGTATAGTATACATATTATGAACATGAACTTACTGAGAGAGTACATACCTGTTCAGTTTTTTAAACTTCTTTTTCAAAAATACATTTTCATTTCAAACTGAAAATAGTACTTATTTTCTGAGAAATATGCTACTATTTGAAAAGAGGGGTACAGCTGCCTTAATGTAAAACTCTATTTAATCTGGGGATAGGACGCTTGCATTAAAATAACAGTGCTTAAAGGAAAGTTACTAGAATTTGACAGGATTTGAATACTTGTTTGAAAAAAATCATTGGCATGTTCAATTTGGAAAAGTATTTTACTGAAAGCAAGACTAGTTACCTGATGAAAAATGAAACACTTCATTATTTGTGTTTTAACCTGACTTTTCTTTTGGAGGTGGCAGCATTCTGAGTACTCGCTGTTCTGAGACCTACGAGACCAAAACAGCTCTAATTAGTCTCTTTGGAATTCCTTTGTGGTATTTCTCTCAGTCTCCCAGAGTGGTAATCCAGGTAATTAAAAGTAGAATATACCTAAAATCCTGTTGTTTGTATTTCTGTAGCACCAAGTCATGGATTAGGACCCCATTGTGCTATGAAAGTTGTGTTTTAAAGCTACACTGTCAAGAAACATTGGATACCAGAATTTTTCTTGAAATGGAAGATGCACCTGGAACTTCATTTTTTCTGAGAATAGAGCCCAGTGCAGAGAGCCTACACAAGGCCTAGTCACCATTTAAATCATACTTAAGCCTTATTTGGAAGATTTAAATGTGACTAAAGTGGTGCATAGGCCTTGTCCAGAGGGCCAGCCCAAGGAGAATTCACCCTATAAATGAGAGAAATAAGCACAGGCCAAGGCCTGTCATTAGTGGTTTTGGACACCTCCGTTTTTTGGTTGTCTAGCTTAAAACATCTGAAGGAAGGCCTGGTTTTCAGAAATTTTCTGGGCACACATCCTATGAAATTTACGCCTCTTTAGGAAGAATCAATTTCAGCACCAAAGATCACTAATCACTCGTGACAATATTGGCTCTAACTTTTATGTAGAACCCCAACTGCTAGGGAGGAGTACAAAAGAATAGTGGGAACAAAGTCAGAAAGGGTAAGGCACAAAATTAGTTGCACCTAATAAGGGACATAAGGCAATAAGAAGAGGTGTTTTTTAAATACATTAGGAGCAGTAGAAAGACTAAGGAAAGTGTAGATCCTCTACTTAGTGAGGAAAGAGAGCTAATAACTGATAACATCAAGAAGGTTGAGGTGTTTAATACCTATTTTGTTTGTCTTCACAAAAAAGTCAAAGGTGACCAGATACTCACCACAATATTAACAAGGGGAAAGGAACACAGACCAAAATAGGGAAAGAACAGGTTAAAGAATATTTAAGTTAGATGTATTCAAGTAAGCACCTCAACTCAAAAATTCATGATAGATTACCTAAGGAACTAGCTAAAGCAATCTTTGAACTGTTGTTCGTTATCTTGGAGAACTCATAGAGGACAGGTGAGGTCCCAGAAGTCTGGAGAAGGGCAAACATAGCACCTGTCTTTTTAAAAAAGATAACAAAGAGAACCCTAGGAATTATAGATCAGTCAGCCTAACTTCAAAACTAGAAAGATACTGGAACAAATTATTAAACAATCAATTTGTAAGCACCTAGAGGATAATAGGATTATAAGGAATAGTTAGTATGGATTTGTCAAGAACAAATCACACCAAACCAACCTAATTTCTTTCTTCTACAGGTTTTCTGGCCTAGTGGATTGGGGGGGGGGAGGGCGCGGGGGAAAGCACTAGACATGATGTATCTTGATTTTTAGTAAGGCTTTTGATGCTGTCCCGCAGGACATTCTCATAATCAAACTAGGGAAATGTGGTATAGATTAATTTACCATAAACAAGGTGCACAACTGGTTGTAAAACAGAGTTATCCTCAATGGTTCACTGTCAAATTGGGAGGGCGTATCTTGAAGAGTTCCACAGGGGTCAGTCCTGAATCCAGTACTATTCAATGTTTTCATTTTAATGACTTGGCTAATGGGATGGAGAATATGCTTGTAAACTTTGCAGATGACACCAAGCTTGGGAGGGTTGCAAGCGTTTTGGAGGCTAGAACTAGAATTCAGAAGAACCTTGACAATTTGGAGAATTGATCTGAATTCATTAAGATGAAATTCAGTAAAGATAAGTGCAAAGACCTTCACTTAGGAAGGAAAAATCACATGCAGAGCTACAAAATGGGGAATAATTGGCTAGGTGGTATTGCTGAAAAGGATCTGGGGGTTATAGTAGACCACAAATTGAATATAAACCTACAATGTGATGCAGTTGCAAAAAAAGCCAATATCATTCTGGGGTGTATTAACAGGAGTGTTATATTTAAGACACAGGAGGTAATTGTCTTGCTCTACTTAGCACTGGTGAAGCCTCAGCTGGAGTATTGTCGTATTCTGGATGCCACGCTTTAGGAAAGATGTGGACAAATTGAAGAGTCCAGAGGAAAGCAACAAAAATTATCAAAGGTTTAGAAAACCTGACCTGTGAGGAAAGGTTAAAAAACCTGGACATGTTTAGCTTTGAGAAACGAAGACTGATGGGGGACCCAATGAGTCTTCAAATGTGTTAAGGGCTGATATAAAGAGGACTATGGTCAATTGTTCTCTATGTCCAGTGATGGTAGGACAAGATATAATTGACTTAATCTGCAGCATGAAAAATTTAGGTTTGATATTAGGAACTAGAAGGGTAGTTAAGCTCTAGAAGAGGCTTCCCTGGAAAATTGTGGAATCCCCATAATTCATTTTTTAAGAACAGGTTGGACAACCTCCTGTCAAGGATGCTCTAGATTTGCTTGTTCCTGCCTCAGTATAGCGGGCTGGACTTGATGACTTCTTGAGGTCCCTTCCAGCCCTACATTTCTATGATTCTATCAACAAAAATTGCTCTTGGCTTCCTCTTAACTTATGCATACTTACAGGCATATTGTATGACAATAATGCTATCTGGGGGTATAATTTAACTGTCAAAGTTGGTTTATTCACATATTCAGTGCTGTCCTTTATGTCTAACGTCTAACTTGTTTCAGACTACTTTGAATACATAATATTAGGGGTTCTCTCCCCCCCCCCCCCCCAAAGGTGAGGAGTAACTTGTAACTTGTATTGTCAGCCTCTTGCACCAGAACACCAAGTACTAGCCACTGCAAAATGTTTGAGAATAAAACATTCTTTCATTACTGAAAATACATATCTGGTAGTTGTTTTCTATCTTTCTGTACAGTGAATAATTTAAATCATACCTATAGTGCATGGTCTCTCAAATTTTTAAATCAAGAAAATGTCCATTCAACTATTGTAGAAAAATGAGAATTGATACTTTTACATTAATGCTGATATTGCAGAGGAGAAATATCCTGCTTCTTGCAAACAATGTTTTTTGATCTGGTAATTTACCCAAACTGTCTGAAATAGACATAATTGTTTTTCATGTAACAGGGTACAAAGTATAATCAGTGGAACTCCTTGCCTGAGGAGGTTGTGAAGGCTAGGACTATAACAGCGTTTAAAAGAGAACTGGATAAATTCATGGCGGTTAAGTCCATTAATGGCTATTAGCCAGGATGGGTAAGGAATGGTGTCCCTAGCCTCTGTGTGTCAGAGGGTGGAGATGGATGGCAGGAGAGAGATCACTTGATCATTACCTGTTAGGTTCACTCCCTCTGGGGCACCTGGCATTGGCCACTGTCGGTAGACAGGATACTGGGCTAGATGGACCTTTGGTCTGACCCAGTACGGCCGTTCTTATGGTATAACCTAATGAAACTAAACTTTAATAACTCAAAATTCATTAGAATGTTTTACCAATATGTTCAATATTTATTTTCTCCCCCACCCCCTCTTTAGCCTGACATGTATCCAGGAAACTGCTGGGCATTCAAAGGATCACAGGGATACCTTGTAGTTAGACTTTCTATGATGATCTACCCAGCAGCCTTTACATTAGAACATATACCAAAATCTCTTTCACCGACAGGAAATATCACAAGTGCTCCTAAGGATTTCTCAGTATATGTAAGTCTTTCTCTGGTAAAGTTAAGGTACTAAATGTTTTTGCTCTGTTTGGATAATTTGAGTAGAACTGTTCACAATTTTAAATTGTTATTAGTGTAAAACAGCCCTCTATTTTAATATTTACATTTATTGCTCTTAAATTTACCCCCTTTTGTAGAGTTTTGAGATCTATGAATGAGAAATAATGTATAAAAGCTAAGTATTGTTTTTAAAAATTCTAATGCTTCTGTTTTACTCATCTAGTTTACAGAGAAGTGCATTAAAGTAAAGTAATCAAAACTTATTAAACTTGTGTGATGATTATCTAAAGTGATCTTTAAGTCCAAGCACTTTATGCCTTCATAAAAGGAATGGATCGTAATCCTTTCAGGCACTGTCACATAACAGTAGTCTACAGCTGTATGGCACAGTCATGGTCCATTTTGACCTCCTGGAAACTTTGTTTTTATTTCCAGTTGACATGAAATATGTAAAATAATGAGCATTGGTACCCATCCCAGTCTTCTTCAATCCCACCCTTTCCTGGTCCCACCTTTTCTTTCATTCTTGTTATTCCTGGACAACCTTTATTTTCTACACAATGCTAACTAGTGGTTGTACCGCCCACCCCTGTTAAGAATATGACACCCTATAACTGCAACCAAACTTAGTTTTGTCATTCTGATTATCTGAAATTTGGAAAAAAAAAAATAATCAAGGCTTAACTCTTGATGATAGGGTCTAGAAGATGAATATCAGGAAGAAGGTACCCTTCTAGGACAGTATGTCTATGATCAAGGAGGAGAGTCACTACAGATGTTTCAAGTGACGGTAAGCCCACATTAACAGAAAATATATAGCTGTTGCCAAAGCCACTTGACTTGCCTCTTGCAGTAATAGCAGTAATTTAATTTTAACACTGCTTTGATACGTTTGCTGATGCCTTTCACTACCCGTGTGCTAGTATGCAAAATGCTAGCATTCTGAAATGTGATTCTGATTTAACTCTTGCACTGATAACTGCAATAACGTAATGGAATTATTCCTGACTTGCGCCATTGCAAGTGAAGAGTCATTTTGGCATTTTTATTTTTGCCTTCCATAAAACATGCATAATGAAGAATGTCTTTCAGCACCAGAAATTTGCAATATCCATATTAAGTCAGTTGGACCACAGTTAAACTGGTCCCACCCCACAGTGGATTAGATCAGTAACTTTCACTCAGTAAAACTATAGCACTGTTCATCTGAAATTCTCTGTGACCTGGAAAGTTACTATGGCTTATTTTAAAGGTTATTTTGCTATAAAACTCTTATTCCTGCTTTCAAGCTTTTAAATAAAAGCATTAAGAATTTTTACTTCATCTAGATCTCCAGCAGAGCATGGGAAGTCAAGCAAAGACAATGAAAATTTGACAGCTTGTGTAGATTGCAAGAGACTATCCATAAATTGTGATTACCTTTTGGGTATATAACTTAACTACTTAAGCAATTAATGATGTATGTAGTGTAGTGATTTGGCTGCTACTCTTAAACAACTTGAGGTGATCAACATCAGTTGTCTACAGAGAAAAATAAAGTGGTGAGTAAAGTCTGATTCTTTTTTTTTTTTTCATGTTTTTTCAGGAGAAAAATGAAAATGCATTCCAGATAGTGGAGCTAAGAATTTTTTCTAATTGGGGCCATACAGAGTACACCTGTCTGTATCGGTTCAGAGTGCATGGAAAACCTACTGAATAAACTACTACACTACAGCTTTTTTGTTGTATATTTTCTGTTTGTATATACTGGAAAACCTAGAACACTGGAATCTTTAAAGGATGAGGATATGTGACATGTACTGCAGGATCAATACTCCTCTTCAATAAAATGCAGAAGACTGTCAGCAGAATTGTATACAAACTCATACCTGCTCTGATGCTCAGCTTGTAATTGCCAGTCAGCTTTATATTTTAATGTGTCCATTCTGAGAAAAATATTGCATGCAAACTACTCTGGTTCAAAAGCCAAGTTGGCAAACAGGTGATACTTATTTTATTACATTTGAATGTACAGTTTTTAAATAAGCTATGCTTTCTGCAGCTAGAAATCAGTTTTTAATACAGGCCCCATCTGCACACTTCTATTACCCTGGCTCCCTATGTGAAAACATATGAACACTTTTAAACACTAATAGTGGCTAATGTATGCTTTAGTTGACCATGACTTTTGAACTTGTTGCTAGGCCCAAAAGGACTTCCTGAGTAGATGCAGAATATGATACATGTTACTGTCAAGGAAAGTGAATGGAACCAAAAATAGTTTAAACATCAGAGGCATAAAAATCTTTCCTCTAACATGGAACCATGCATTAATGTAAAAGTCAGGGTTGATTTTAAACCACTACAATTATTTTAAGTTTTCTTCCTGTTTAGTTTCCTTTTGACTTAGCTTGTTAGAATAATCGCTCAGTGTACTAACATTTACTGAGCAATCTAGTAGGCTTATCTCATATACCAAGGTGAGAGTCTGGCTAATGGTCTGCAGATAAGACCAATTCAGAGCTCAAATTGCAGAGGCAAAATCTTGGTGTGCAGAAATCTCTCTTCAGCACAGGATTAATTGGGCTGGCTCACTTTACAAGTGCTGCACTGTGAAAGCACTAAGTGAAAATAGGTTCCACATCATAGACTCAACTTTTAATTTAAAAAAGCAATTCTGCAGTGAAGTAACTTGCAAAAGAGATTCACACTCAATGCCACTATATTTAGATACCATTCTTTAGACAATGTTTCAATGTTATATACCCTTAATGTGGAGGATTCATTACCCATTGAAGAATGTTAGAGCAATGACTCTTAACAGCATTATCTTACTGGATTTACTTGGAACTTGCATTGTATTAACAAACTGCATTTTGCTAACAGACTGCTTGCACAGCTCTCCCTACTTAGAGGCTCATTTTGTAATTTTATTTCTGAATGTTACTGGAAACCCTTTATAAACAAGATTCCTGAAAGACATTCATGTGGAGAAATGTATCTTACTGTTGTAATGCATTTTATTGGGTCAACTTAATTACAGGTGTGCTATGTTATATTTTTCAGAAAGATGAATGATGGTGCTGACTGGTTTTCTGAATTAGATTTCTGTATGTTGCACAATAGTCCTCAAATGTTTTAAAAAAATCTCCATAGAAAGAGTGTTTAAGTTCAGCTAGAAACAGAACCAATGGCCTATGCAGAAGAGCTAGATAAAACATGTACAGGTGTTTCATATAAGTTAAATATATAAATCAGAATTATCCTGTATAAATTGAAATTAGGAGCTGGGGTGGGAATATTTTGAATAACACTAACTTATTTTTAAAGAAGCAAGATAGGACTTTGTGCAATGTATTTTTGTAAATGCTTTTCAAAATATTTGTCTTGGTATTCTTTGCTGCCTCCAAACGGATAAGATGCTATTGAGATGTTTAAATAAAGAGTTTTAATTTTTGAAAGTGCATGTAATATTTGAAACAAGTAATAAAGTTTCTTTTCTGTATTTATGCTGAATCTGTTTGACTATTCGGGCTAAAATAACTAATGTAGGGTAACCGCTTTTAGAATAAATCCATGTTTCTACATCTTTAATGAGCAAATACATTTCAGCATAAAACTGAGGTGAAGTTCAGTCCAACTTCATTGTGAGGATATATCCCATCCATAGCTGTGGTGAGAAAGGAGGATGGTAAATGGACACAGGGCAGAGCAGTACTATATATAAATAAAAACATTTTAATATGTGGGAAATTCCTTCAGGAACTGCAGGAGGGATAATGCTAGAGAGCAATCTTCTATTTTTCACTCTCTCCCTGCTCTCCAGAAAGCTCTGCCTTTTACTTTCATTGTCTTCTGTCAAAAGGGATTTATGCATGCAGAAGAGAGGCAGACTTTGTTGATACATAAATTTCTGTCCCTTACGCCTGGTCTACACTACACAGGTCGACATAAGGCAACTTATATCGACCTAATTATGTCAGTGTCTACACTACAGCCTTCCTCCTGCTGATGTAAGTGCCTTATTACACCGACATAACTCCACCTCCATGAGCTGTAAGGTGTACTCTGGATGTACCAAAATTTGTTTCAAAACTAGTTCTAGTACCCAGAACTGTTCCTGAGAGCAAAAGCTTTAGAGTAACTCCCAAGCGTGAGACACCGCATTGTGGGAATTGAGGACTAGCTCAGCAACTGCAATACTAGTGGCTTTCTGCCCACTCTTAGAAGAAGCGATTCTAGGCTTACCTGGTTCAGATGGGCCTAGCTACTAAAGATATTGTCTGAGGTATTGCAAACAATGCTTGTAAAACACGTCCAGTGGCTATTGTGCGTAGATGCAAGGCTTTGCACAGGCACTATCAAATTACAGTATTAAAACAACAGTGCAATGTAGATAGGGCCTTTTGTGTATTCACAATTCCAGCCTTAGTGTGCAGAATCCTTTGCATTTTAACTAACACACTCTAGGTGTTGTACGACCAAATAATTCCTCACTCATTCATAAGAGCAAAACACAAAATATGCCACATCCAACCTCATAACTACTTATGGGCACTTAAATATGTGGAAAGGCACCATGCTTGTAATGGGTAGCCAATTACAAAATTTAATGGGTTTTGTTCATATATTTAAGTGAAGACTCCTGTTGTAATGAACCTTGAGAATAAAGTAGCATCTCTACATTGTCTGATGTTAGTGCAAATCGTACTGACAAATGCACTCTAAAGTATTCTGCAACTACAGGTGGAACATCCAGATTCACTTTCTGTTGTGGACTGATGGGTATCAAAGTAAACTTATGAGTCTTTAGCAGCACGCTATTGCAAATAAAAACAAGCATCTGTATGTGCAAATGTTATTTGTGAAGTGTAAAAAGTTGCACTTAGTGCTGACCCAAAACATCAAGCTGTCTGCCCCAACGAGTGGTGTCCCAATGGGCAGGTGGCATATGTGTGCATTCGGTGCAAGGAGCTCCTGGCCCTCAGAAACTGTGTATGGGCTTTGGAGACCAGGGTGGCTAAGCTGGAGGAGCTAAAGGAGACAGTGGTACATAGATGAGACTTGCTGGGACACAGTAGAACGGTCCCACCCCTGGTCTGACAGCCTCTGTGCTGTTGAGGATGAAAGCCTCAGGGAAGGAGAACATCCAACAGGAGCAGAGGGAAATGATCCAATAGTTGGTATCCTCCTTCCAGATGATGATGTGGTATTCTCTCATACCGAGGATACCTCTCTGGGGTATCAGTTATTAGGAAGAGACAGGTATTAGTATTCGATCATTAGAAACGGGATGCGATGACTGGGAGAACCACATGGTGACTTGCCTGCCTGGTGCAAAGGTTGCGCATCTCTCGAGACCTCTAGATAGGCTTATGTGTAGTGCTGGGGAGGAGCCGGTGGTCATGGTACATGGAGGTACCAACGACATAGGGAAGGATAGGAGAGAGGTCCTGGAGGCCAAATTTAGGCTGCTAGATAAGAGATTGAAGTCCAGGACCTCTAGGGTAGCATTCTCTGAAATGCTTCCAGTTCTTCTTCGAGTGCTTGCTCATATCCATTCCAGTCAGGTGTGCGCGCGCCGCGTGCACGATCGTCGGAAAACTTTTACCCTAGCAACACCCGGTGGGTCGGCTGTGGAGCCCCCTGGAGTGGCGCCCTCATGGCGCCGGATATATACCGCAGCCGACCCAGCGCCCCCTCAGTTCCTTCTTACCGCCCCTGACGGTCGTTGGAACTACGGAGCACAGCTTAGCTGGTCTCCACACTCCCTAGCGTCTAGCTTATTTCTGTAGATAGTTTAGATAGTTGTATAGTAGTTAGAGTCTTTAGATAGTTGTTATTTAGCTGGTAGCTGCTCTAAATTGTGAGCGGGGGTTAAGGGGGTTGTTCTCCCCCCTTTTTTTCCCCCCGGAGCATACCGGGCTCATGCCCAAGGCTCCTGGCTTTAAGCCGTGCGCGTCCTGCGCGAAGCCGATGCCAACAAGTGACCCGCACGCCTCCTGCTTGAAGTGCCTCGGGGAAGCCCATCACGCAGATAAGTGCCCAATCTGCAAGGCCTTCAAGCCTCGAACGAGGAAGGAGCGGGACTTTCGGCTTCGGCAGCTCCTCATGGAGGCGGCGCTCAGCCCGGATCCTCCCTCGGCGCGCCCGACCCCGGCACCGAGCGCGTCGGTGCGCAGCGCCCCAGCGGCTCCGACCGGCGCCGCGGACAAGTCCTCCCGGCACCGGCAGACTTCGGCACCGCGCCCACCTCAGGGGACTCGGCGCCGATCCCTCTCTCCAGGCCATAAGAAGGCCCGCAAGGCTCAGGACACTGCTGCCCTGAAGACGCCGGCTCCCCCTGTGCCGGGGGTAGAGCCGCGTCCGCCTTTGGACCGCCAAAAGCAGGCGGCCACACCGTCGACTCCGGCACCGAGGCCGTTGAGTCCGGTACGGACTGCTTCCCCACCTAGGCTGGTGGTGGAACCTTGTCTCCCCTCGACTCCGGAGACGTTTAATACCGCGAGGGACCTGATCGCACTCACGGAGCCGGCACCGTCGCAGCTCCCGGCACCGGTGGCTCCGCGCATTGTGCAGTCGAGAGGCAAGCCTGCACTGGTGCGCCCACCGTCTCCAACCGTGGACTCTCGGCACCGCTCCAGGTCTCGGAGCAGGTCCCGACGCCGCTCGGAGTCCCGGCGCCGACTATCACCTCGGCGCCGGTCGTACTCGCGGTCGAGGTCCTCTTCGCGGCGCCGCTCCACATCTCGGCACCGTCGCGACCGCCGGCACCGATCGGACTCGAGGCGCACCTCCCGGTACCGGTATGAGCGCCGATCGAGGGACCGCTCCCGGCACCGGGTGTCGTCGCGATCGTCGTCCCGCTCCAGATCCGGATCGCGGCACCGGCGGGGCTACCGGCACCGATCCCGATCCAGGCACCATTCTCCGGCACGCTGGGACAGATCGTCCTACGACCGGCACCGACCGGCACCGCACCAGCCGGGGACGGATGCTTCGCGTTCGGCACCGCCATGGCCGTCAAGATCCGCGTCCCACTCCTCTGAAGGGGCCTCTAGATCGGCCTACCCTCCACAGGGACAGGCGGCTTCGGCGGACTTCGGGCACTCGCAGGACATGGCAGAGGACCCTACGCAGGGACCTGCTCACTGGTCCTTTTGGACCCCATGGGCCTATCACCAAGCCCAAGGGGCCCCACCGTCTGCCTCCCGCTCGGCACGCTCTGAGCCCAGAGCCCCGGAGGCCACCATCTCCCGCCCCCCGCCAGGGGGCATGGAGGCTCCAGTGCCCACGCCGGCGCAGGCCATAGACACTGGGACGAGCGAGGCCCAGCTCCAGGAGCACCTGGAGCAAGACTTGCCTTTGGACCCCTTGCCACCGGGCGTATCCTCCTCCTCCTCGCCTGATGAGGCGGTAGCGGGGACATCCGCCATGGGTCCGCCCCCCATAGACCTCCGGGCCCACCAGGACCTGTTGCGCCGGGTGGCGCGCAATATGGACCTTCAGATGGAGGAGATCGTGGAGGTTCACGACCCGATCGTGAACATCCTTTCAGCGGACACCCCATCCAGGGTCGCGTTACCGCTGATTCGCTCCATTCAGACCAATGCCACCTCCATCTGGCAAACCCCGGCCTCTATTCCCCCCACGGCCAAGGGCGTGGAGAGGAAGTACTTTGTACCCTCCAAGGACCATGAGTACTTGTACACTCACCCTCAACCGTGCTCGCTGGTGGTCTCATCAGTAAATGCACGGGAGCGCCATGGTCAGCAGGCGGCAGCGCCGAAATCGAAGGACGCTAAGCGCTTCGATTTGTTCGGGCGCAAGGTCTATTCCGCGGGGGGGCTTCAGCTTAGGGCGGCCAACCAGCAGGCGCTCCTAAGCCGATATAGTTTTAACACCTGGTCCTCCATGGAGAAGTTCAAGGAACTGGTTCCCCAGGAATCTAGGGAAGAGTTCGGAACTTTGGTAGAGGAGGGTAAGCGGGTGGCACGCACCTCCCTACAGACCTCACTGGATATAGCCGACTCGGCCGCTAGGACCCTAGCGTCGGGTATAGCTATGAGGCGAACCTCCTGGCTCCAGGTGTCGGGCCTGCCACCTGAACTGCAGCAGACCCTCCAGGACTTGCCCTTTGAGGGTCAGGGCCTGTTTTCGGAAAAGACAGACTCGAGGCTCCAAAACCTTAAGGACTCTCGAACAATGATGCGCTCTCTGGGGATGCACGTCCCGGGTCCACAACGCAGACCCTTCAGGCCCCAGCCTCAGAGGTTCTACCCTCCCCCGCCTCGCCCGAGACAGGACTTTGCCAGGAGGCGGGGTCGAGGCGGTAGGCGACGGTCGACCGGCCCTCAACCCGGTCAGAACCAGGGCCAGCCGAGACCACCTTGAGGGCCTAGACAAGCCTTTTGAAGGTGCGGTCGAGGACGGCACCAGAACCAGCACCCAGGATTCATCTCCCCCCTTCCGGGATCGCCTTTCCCGTTTCCACCGTGCTTGGTCCCTTATAACATCAGACCGTTGGGTCCTTCGCACGGTGGAGAAGGGATACGCCCTCCAATTTTCCTCGCCCCCCCCCCTCTCACTCCCCCTCCCCGTCCCTCTTCAGGGACCCTTCTCACGAGCAACTCCTTTCACAGGAGGTTTTTGGGCTCCTCTCTATGGGAGCCATAGAGGAGGTTCCGCAGGAGTTAAGGGGCAGGGGGTTTTATTCCCGCTACTTCCTGATCCCCAAATCGAAAGGGGGTCTACGTCCCATCTTAGACCTGCGCGGACTCAACAAATTCATAGTAAAGTTGAAGTTCCGCATGGTATCATTGGGGACCATTATTCCCTCGCTGGATCCTGGAGACTGGTTCGCCGCCCTCGACATGAAGGACGCTTACTTCCATATAGCTATTTATCCGCCTCACAGGCGCTTCCTGCGATTTGTAGTGAACAAGGTGCACTACCAATTCGCAGTCCTTCCCTTCGGCTTGTCCTCGGCTCCCAGAGTGTTCACGAAATGTCTGGCAGTCGTCGCGGCATACCTTCGCCGACGAGGGGTACAGCTGTTCCCGTATTTGGACGACTGGCTGGTGCGCGGCCGCACCAGGGACCAAGTTCAAGCTCACGTCCACATGGTGACACAGACTTTCCACGAACTGGGCATTCTACTCAACAGGGAGAAGTCCACTCTGGTGCCAACACAGAGAATAGAGTTCATTGGAGCGATCCTGGACTCCAGAAGCGCACGAGCCATTCTGCCAGAAGGTCGCTTTCAGTCCATCGCACGCGTCATTCATGGACTGCGGGCATCTCCGTTCACCATCATAAGAACATGCCTTACCCTGTTGGGTCACATGGCCTCGTGCACCTACGTAACCAGCCACGCCAGACTGCGGCTTCGCCCACTGCAGGCTTGGGTGTCATCGGTGTACCGTCCTCACCGGGACGACCTGAACATGCTGGTCACGGTCCCGCCCTCGGTCTTGACCTCCCTCACCTGGTGGTTGGATCGCGCAGTGGTCTGTGCAGGAGTGCCTTTTCACGCCCCACAACCTTCCCTCCACCTGGTCACGGACGCTTCATCTCTAGGATGGGGCGCTCACCTCGGGGAGCGTCATACCCAGGGTCTGTGGTCCGCTTCCGAATTAGCCCTACACGTCAACGTCCGGGAACTGATGGCGGTGCGCCTAGCCTGCCAGGCATTCCTCAACTTCCTACAGGGCCGTTGCGTGCTGGTCCTCACCGACAACACCACGGCCATGTTTTACATCAACAAGCAAGGCGGAGCCCACTCATCGCTCCTATGCCAAGAGGCCATTCGCTTGTGGGACTTCTGCATCGCCCACTCGATCTATCTCACCGCATCATTCCTGCCTGGAGTCCAGAATACGCTGGCGGACCGTCTCAGCAGGTCCTTCCAGACGCACGAGTGGTCGATTCGCCCGGATGTCATCTATTCCGTCTTCCGGAGGTGGGGATTTCCCCAGATCGACCTATTCGCATCCCGGGCCAACAGGAAGTGCCACGCATTCTGCTCCCTTTACGGACGAGCTCCAGGCTCTCTGTCGGACGCATTCCTTCTAACGTGGAAGGGTCACCTGTTCTACGCCTTTCCCCCATTTCCGCTTGTCCACAGGGTGCTGCTCAAGATCCGCACCGACCAGGCACGAGTAATTCTAGTGGCTCCCGCTTGGCCGAGGCAGCACTGGTACACCACACTGCTAGAGCTGTCGGTTCAAGCGCCGATCACGCTCCCCTTGAGTCCGGATCTCATCTCTCAGGACCACGGCCGTCTGTGTCACCCCGACCTACAATCGCTCCACCTCACAGCGTGGATGCTCCATGGCTGAGTCAGACGGAGCAACAATGTTCGCAGTCCGTCCAGCAGATCCTGCTGGGAAGTAGGAAGCCCTCTACACGGTCCACTTACTTAGCCAAGTGGAAGCGGTTCTCCGGTTGGTGTCAGCAACGGGCTACGTCCCCCTTGCAGGCACCTATCCCTCTCATACTGGACTATCTCCTGTCACTAAGACAGCAAGGCTTGGCGGTATCTTCAATCAGGGTTCACCTCGCCGCCATTTCGGCATTCCACCCAGGAGAACTCTCGTCATCGGTCTTCTCTAACCCGATGGTCGTTAGATTCCTCAAGGGCTTGGACCGGCTGTACCCACAAATACGCCAGCCGGTTCCAACGTGGGACCTCAACCTTGTTCTCTCCAGGCTCACAGGGCCCCCGTTTGAACCATTAGCGACCTGTTCGCTCCTGTACTTATCCTGGAAGACGGCCTTCCTCGTAGCCATTACCTCAGCACGGCGTGTTTCTGAACTCAGAGCGCTGACGTCCGAGCCCCCATACACGGTGTTCCACAAGGACAAGGTGCAGCTTCGCCCCCACCCTGCCTTTCTTCCGAAGGTGGTTTCACCTTTCCACGTAAACCAGGACATCTTTCTCCCGGTCTTCCATCCAAAGCCACACGCTACTCGTCAAGACCAGCGTCTGCATTCTTTGGACGTACGCAGGGCCCTGGCTTTCTACATTGACCGTACAAAGCCGTTTAGAAAGACGACGCAACTCTTCGTTGCGGTGGCCGACCGGATGAAGGGCTCACCGGTCTCCTCACAGTGCCTGTCCTCTTGGATCACGTCCTGCATTCGTGCTTGTTACGACCTGGCCGGTGTCCCGACGCCACGCCTCACCGCTCACTCCACGAGGGCCCAGGCCTCCTCGACTGCCTTCCTGGCTCAAGTCCCGATCCAGGACATTTGTAGAGCTGCAGTGTGGTCTTCGGTGCACACGTTCGCAGCGCACTATGCGCTGGTGCAACAATCCAGAGACGATGCTGCTTTCGGGTCAGCGGTTCTGCACACAGCAATGTCTCACTCCGACCCCGCCACCTAGGTGGGGCTTGGGAGTCACCTGACTGGAATGGATATGAGCAAGCACTCGAAGAAGAAAAGACGGTTACTCACCGTTGTAACTGTTGTTCTTCGAGATGTGTTGCTCATATCCATTCCAAACCCGCCCCCCTTCCCCACTGTCGGAGTAGCCGGCAAGAAGGAACTGAGGGGGCGCTGGGTCGGCTGCGGTATATATCCGGCGCCATGAGGGCGCCACTCCAGGGGGCTCCACAGCCGACCCACCGGGTGTTGCTAGGGTAAAAGTTTTCCGACGATCGTGCACGCGGCGCGCGCACACCTGACTGGAATGGATATGAGCAACACATCTCGAAGAACAACAGTTACAACGGTGAGTAACCGTCTTTTCCCCACACACGGCTAGTTAGACAGGTAGAACTGCAGGGTCTCAATGCGTTGATGAGACGATGGTGTAGGGAGGAGCGGTTTATATTTATTAGGAATTGGGAAAATTTTGGGGAAAGGGGGAGCCTATACAGGAAGGGTGGGCTCCACCTAAACCAAAATGCAACCAGATTGCTGGCGCTTAAAATTAAAAGGGTCATAGAGACGTTTTTAAACTAAGGGCTGGGGGAAAGCCGACGGGTGCGGAGGAGCACGTGGTTTGGACATCCCTTAGGGGAGGATCTATAAATGGAAATTCTCTATGTCTTGAGGAGGAGAGGATGGAAGATGATAAAATACAGGTAGGATCTGATGAGAAACAGTCAAAAAAAAAAAAAGTCCCATTCAATTACATCATGTAATGGCAGACAGCTAAAAAGTGACAAGTTTTTAAAGTGCTTATATACCAATGCTAGAAGTCAAAATAATAAGATGGGTGAACTAGAGTGTCTCATATTAAATGAGGATATTGATATAACAGGCATAACAGAAACTTGATGGAATGAGGATAATCAATGGGACACAGTAATACCAGGGTAACAAAATATTTCTGAAGGACAGAACAGGTCGTGCTGGTGGGGGGGTGGCACTATATGTGAAATAAAGCGTAGAATCAAATGAAGTAAAAATCTGTTTACCTCTCTCCATTCTGAAAACTGACCATTTATTCCTACCCTTTGTTTCCTATCTTTTAACCAGTTACCAATCCATGAGAGAATCTTCCCTCTTATTCCACAACTACTTACTTTGCTTACCCAGTATGGCCATTCTTATGTATCCCTGCCCAAAAAAATTCAATCAGACATTACTTAAAGTACTATGCTGTTGCAACACACCAAAATGACACAACTAAACTTAAACACATAGTAATGTTGAGTAAGGAAGCTGCAGATTAAGTCAGATAAAAACATATATTTAAACTTGTCCTTTCTGTGACAACATAATTTAGCAAAATTAAGAAAATGGTGTTTGGTTGCAACTCCATTGGACTGCATTTGAACAGAAGTCCTCAAGGTTTAATTTTGGTTTTTTTTCCTTGCACAAAATTTGAGTGTGTAAAACAGTTGCCCTCTAGTGGAATAAAACTTGTTGAAACCTTTGAGAGAAACAACATAATTCCATGTTAAGCTACTCAGATCAGTAGTTGTAAAGATTAAAATACAGGTCGTGCATCAAGAAGCTTTGTATTTGCTCGTGTCCTCCACCCCATGTTCCTGCCTGGAACTTTTTAAGACTCCGTAGAGAAATACATAATTGAGCTTTATTGATCGTGTGGTAGTCTGTACTTGAGTATTCACATAACGTTGTCCAAACAACTGGGCTCAGTATAAAACCTGGGATGTGGGGGCAGATTTTTCTGTGAGTTTTCCAAAGCTGTAGTCACAAACCTAGACGGGATGTTCCTAGCACACTGCAATACTCGGCTAGTTTTTATTCCATTGATGCCTGTTCATTAGACTCCAGAATCAGTTCTTTTGACACTGGAAATCTTATGGAAGTGCCGAGTGTTAATTGTTTTTTTCAGCAATATTTAAAGTTAACTTGCAAAGAAGAAATTGTTTTTTGCTCCTAATGAGGTATAAAGAATGAACATTTTATTATTTTTTAAAAGGGAAGGGCATGAGCAGGGAACTGACGAGAGAACTAGAAATTCAGATCTCCTTTACCCTGGAAGTCTCAGGTGACTGAAGGGCTAATAAAATTAACCTCACAAAAGAGCGACAACTGAGCAACTAAGGACAGGAAGTTTTAGACAGACACTTGGCCTAAGAATCCAGTTATGTCAGCTTGGTCACCAATGTCACAGAACCTGTGAATTTTGCCATGTATATGGGCCCTGATGCCATGTATTGTGAGTTGGCTTTGAGCTAGTCCTGTTTCAAAAAGGTGACCATAGTATGAAATATTTTTTTTACCACCGGTGTGCCCTGAATTATGTATAATTTTATTAACAAAACTGTCTCCACACTGATGCCCTATTTAATTCACGACTAATACACATATTGGAGAAAGTTTGGTTTTGTAAAAGATTCAGCGTGACTTGAGATAAGGCGAGTTCACAATACACCTCTGCTCAGACCCCTAGCAAAACCAGGCTTGACGTTCCTCATATTTCTAAGGTAAAAAAAGCAGGTTAAATTAATAGCGAAGCAGAAGGGCACCCAAACAAGCAGAAGTGGGCTGGGACAGGCTCCTTTGCAGCAGCCTTAGCCTTAGCTAGCAATCCTGTCAGAGGATCCCAATCCTCCCTCCAGCTGGGATAGCTCAGCCTGGACCTCACCAAAACCATCTGCCCCTCCCAACAGCCCTCTACACCCCCCCCTTCCCTCCTCCTCGCTCCACCCACCCTTGCATCCCCCTCCTCCTCGCTCCACCCACCCTTCAGCCCACTCTCTCTACCCACCCCCTTCACTACGATTACCGCCCCACCCCCATAGCCTCCTTCCTCCCTCCCCCGCCCATCGCTGAGTCACGTGGTGTGGCGTCGCCACCGAGAAGCGGCGCTGCGGGCACTGGCCCGCCCAGGCTGCCGTCTTGCTTGGTGGGCGGGGCTGACGGAAGCCGGCCCGGGTAGCGAGCAGAAGGGCCTGTGTGTAGCAGGCAGCTGCGGGGCCGGGCCCGTGTCTCTCTCTCCGCCCCCCCCCCCGCATCAATGGCGGCGGCGATGATGGCGGCGGCGGAGCAGGAGGCCTCGAAGGGCGGCGGCGGGCGGAACCGGGGTGGGGTGCAGCGGGTGGAGGGGAAGCTCCGCGCCAGCGTGGAGAAGGGCGAATACTACGAGGCGCACCAGATGTACCGGACCCTCTTCTTCAGGTACAGCCCGACCCGGCAACCCTGCCCGTTCCAGAGCCTTCCGACCGCACACTAACCTGCTGCCCGCGCCCCCCGCCCTTGCTGTTGGACGCACGGCCTGCCCGTCTCTCGTACTCGCCAGCTGATTGGGCTAGAGGGGGGAGGTGCTCACCGTGAAGAGCAGCGTGAAGTGCATAGGGGAGGCGGAATTGAGGGGAAGGGGGGTGCGAGAGGGGTTAGAATAATTCCCTCTACCCGCCACCCCAGTTCGTCCTTCCACCTTGGGAGATCGGGGAGGAGGGAAAGGGGGGGGCTGGATTCTGGCTTGGGGGGAGAAGGGCTTTTGGCTGGTGGAGGAGTGGGGAGTGAAGGGGGGCTGGAGTCTGGCTTGGGGGGGAGAGGGGCTCTTGGCTGGCGGGGGAGGGGGGAGTGAAAGGAGGTTGGAGTCTGGCTGGGGGGAGAGGGGAGTGAAGGGGGGGTTGGAGTCTGGCTTGGGGGGGAGAGGGGCTCTTGGCTGGCAGGGGGAGGTGCCCCAAGCTACCTAGATGTTCATAGGGTGGAAGCTGGCGTTCTAGTGCCCCGAGACTCCCTGGCCAGCAAATCTGGAGACTGGCCCCCGATCTCTAACCTACTCGGGGTTGGGGCCACCCATTGATGGTGGGGTCTTGTAGTTAATGATCAGGGGCCATTCTCCACCCTGAAGTGATTGGCCTGGGAGGTGAGGCAGGTCGTGGCTTAGCTCTTCACCACCACTCAGCTGATGAGTGCTTGACCTCTTGTGGAAGGTCCACACACAGACCTGTTAATCGTGGGCCCCTTGCCTCCCTTATATAAATGGTCCCATTATTCAACTTCTCTCCTTTTTGTACTCCACTGCTTTGCTAAGCTGTCATCACACTCATCTAGAGAGCCCCATGTGATCTCAACAACAGTTGGGCCCAAAAGGAGATGCAGCTTGGTTTTTCATTCTCTTTTCCTTTTCTGGCTGTTTGGCACTGCTTATAGACTTGCCTTGGAGCAAGCAGGATTGGAGAAAAAGATTCCTTACTCATTTCTTCTTACCCCCCTCCCCCCATTATGCCAATTTGCTCCAGCATCTTGGCATCCTAAGGCCAGTCCTGTTGGTAGGGGTCTCCTTTCTCTAACCAATGGAAAGAGAGGTAATGATCAAGGTAGTGTTGCACCTTTTCTATTGAGATGCATAAATGGGTTAGTTACATTATCCCCCTTCCACCTTCTCAGCTGCTTTCATTCCTTTTTAGGGATGTTTAAACTTAAATAAAAGGATGAGGTTACATTTTAAGAAGGATTAAAGAATGTGAGTTCATGAGGAGCAGTTTCTTTTCAGAGTTATGTAAAGGTTAACTATATTAAAACAAGCTGCCAAAGGACTTAATTAACATTTGCTAAAGGACTTTGAGATCCCCAGATGGAAGATAGGATAGTAGTACAGGGTGTTAATATTATTAGTGTGACTGAATTAGTAGTTCTGCAGTAAACCTCATGCTGGGTAAAAGTTAGCATCTGGTGGTAACATAGGTATATCCTTAGCACCTGTAAAGTCTTTTTACTCCAAAATGTTTTCCTTTTAATTAAAAGTGTCATTCATGTGTAAAAGTACAGTGTGCAAATTTCTTCAAACCTGTCATAAAATTACAATTTAAATTTAAAAAACAGAACAAACTTTGATCAATTGTTTAATTAAAATACACAGTGAAATCCCCCATTTTAACACTAAGATGATTTAAAATGTGTCTTAAAATGAATCTGCAGTGAGGGTGTCTCTCCAAATGGGTTGCTTGGCAGGTCGGCTTTTAATTGCAGATCAGATGTAATTCTGGTTTTTGGATGTCCTGATTCTAGTGTCATTGACGGATTATCAAGCAGAACTTGATTTGAAGACTCTTTAAAATACATTGATTTCTCACCATGTTTAGTCAACATGGAAATTTTAAAAAAAGGCAGATATTACTGCACAACTCCACAATTTGTGCCTTGCCTATTAATGAGTAATGTAACAGGTCTGCTTCATGGTACAGTATTTGTACTGTGGTATTACTACTTTGAGTACATGGCTGCTGTAATCTTGAATTGTCATCTACTGTGTAAGACTTTATTATTAAACACTCTTTTGCATTTAATATTAGTCTGAGTGACAGAGACTAAATAGTACTCAGATGTTTAAGGGTAACAATACATCTCCAAATACTTCTTTTGAAACAGTTTGTCAGCAGAAATCTCTCTTTAATTTTGTTGCAGAAAAGTTTAGATTGTGACAATGTTTTTCTTTCTTACACAACTTGTAAAAAGCACTCTTTTCTTTCATAGTAATTTAAAATGCAGTAACTTGCATCCTGGCTTGAACCCACTGAATTAATTTAAAATGGGTAGATCAGGCATAACACAAGAACAAGGAGGCATTCAGTGAAATAAAAAAGTGGTAAATTCAAAAATAATAAAAAGGAAATACTTCCTCATAACAAGTCATAATTAAACTGTGGACCTTGCCATAGGAAGTCATTGAGGCCAAGAATTTATCAATATTCAGAAAGGGATACCACTTAGGAATAACAAGAATATCTAGAGTTGTTATAGTTAGTGCTAATAAATTTTGGAAGAGATACTAAACTTTATGGTTCAAACCATTCCCTAATAGAGATTAGGATGAGACCTAATGAGGGGTAGACAAATTATCCATTTCTCCCTGCTTCAGGGTTTTTACATCTTCCTCTGAAGCATCTGATACTTGCCACTGCTGGAGACAGGATAGATGGAGCTCAGGTCTAATCCAGTATGGCAATTCCTATGTTCCTATGAATGTATGTACTTGGGTCTCATTATTATTGTAGGTGCTGAACCATCAAGCACATCTAGATTTCTGACTTTGGAAATTTCAAGTCACACTTCCAGGTTTAACTTCAAGGTGGTAGTCAAATTGGCTTACGTTTTATTAGTGCTCATGGACACTTGGTTTAATCTGAGTAAGCCATCAAGGTCTCATTTACAGAAATGTTTCGATCCATTTCTACATTTCCCTGCTCCCACTCCACTGCAATGTATAACAATGGGGAATCTTAAAAAAGATAAGGAACAAGAAGTATTATCAATTTAATTAATTAATTGACATGCCAGATACAGTGCTACTTCATTTTCCGTGTTGCTTTCTTCATAACTTCAGTCGTGATCTGGAGAGTGACTATACAATATCATGAAGTGAGAAATTCTATTTTTGAAATATTTGAAGGCTAAATTTGTCTTAGCTTTTGTAATGTGCTCATTTCATATCTGAATAAACCTGCACATAGAATTCCACTACGTTACTGTGCAAATACACACTGCTTATATCTTGATAAACGTAATGCAGTCTATTAGTTCTGTCAACACAACTATTTTTTAAACAATTTTCATTTTAAAATGGCATTATTTTGTTAGTGTCCTATCTTCAAAAGAAGGAATTTAACTGAGCTTTTGGCAGACACAGGATTCCTAATAGCTTCCATTTATAGTTGTATGCTTTAATGGCAGTTAAAATAGACTTGTAAGATGCTGCTTTAAATAAATAAAATTGCTACAAACTTAAGCGATTATATTTTCCACACCTAGTCATAGGTGTTTTCCTGATTTTTGGTCTTTTACTCCCCAGGCGGTGACCTTGAAAGGCAATGCTTTGGGGGCAGTGGGATAGGGGCAAGGAACTGAGAAAGAACCTTGTATTGTTGAACTAGCAATATTAATGGGTCTCTAGAGTTCACTTAGCAGGAAGGTGGTGTTAGAGTGCAGTTTGCTTGTAGGAGGAGGAACAGAGAGACTCCTATTGGAAACAGGTATTTTTGTCCTGTCTGGCCAGAGGGAACATTGTTACTTTTATATAAATAAATCAGAAGGGAAAAAAGAGATTGCTATTTCTTAAACCTCTTGTAACAAACAGCCATTATTCAAAATATAAATAGCCAGGATTGCAAAATCATCACATATGAACCTATTCATCCATTCAGTAAACCAATCCCTGCTATACGGTAGAGTCCATAAAAAGTCTGTATCGAGGCAATCAGATAAAGGTAATCTTTTAGTTTAAAAAAAACAACAACAAATAAACAAAAACACACAAATAAGCCAAGGACCAGAATAATTTGGAACGCGTAGTATGATCAAATAAAAGTGAAATCACTGGAGCATACTTCCAGAATTTTAATATATTGTATTGACATTTAAGCAGTGTCAGCCTCAGAAATTTAGCTGAGAGAGCAAAAAAAACCTTAGCTCAAAAAGGTACGATTTCTGATCTTTTATTTATCTGTCTGGCTGAAAGATCAGTGGGAATCCAGGAAGGTCAACTTTGGCCTTGTCTACATTGGGCAAGTTTCTGCGCAGTAAAGCAGCTTTCTGCAGTGTAACTCCTGAGATGTACACACTGCCAAGCCTCTTAGGGCATGGCTACACTTGCAGATGTAGAGTGCTTTGAGTTAAACCAGCCTTCGTAGAGAGCAGTAGGGAAAGCGCTGCAATCTGTCCACACTGACAGCTTCAAGCACGCTGGCGTGGCCACATTTGCGGCACTTGCAGCGGCATTGGGAGTGGTGCATTATGGGCAGCTATCCCAGCATGCAAGTGACTGCAATGTGCTTTTAAAATGGGAGGAGTGGGGTGGAGTGTGACAGAGAGTGTATGTGGGGGGGGAGAGTGGGTTTTTGGGGGGCTGAGAGCATGTCAGTATGCTGTCTTGTAAGTTCAGACAGCAGCAGACCTCCTCTTTCCCCCTGCCCCTCTCTCACACACAGCATTCCACAGTAACGGCTTGCATGCCGGCTGTCAGAAACGGAGCTTTGAAAGGGCATTTCCGCATTCCTACAGGAGTTCAAAACAACGACAAGAGTGGCCACTTGACTTAAGGGGATTATGGGACGTTTCCACAGGCCGATCAGAGCGCAGTAACGCAACACCTCGTTCACACTGACACCTGGGTGTTGTAGCCAAGGCGCAGCAAACGTTATTCCTCTCGCCGAGGTGGAGTACCAGCAGCGCTGTAGCCGCGGCGTCGGAGCGCTGTACGTGCCTTGCCAGTGTGGACGGGGAGTGAGCTAGGGCGCCCGGGGCTCCTTTATTGCACTGTAACTTGCAAGTGTAGCCAAGCCCTTAGTGCGCAGAAACTGTGGAGTTGCAGCGCTGTAAAAAAACCTCCCCAACGAGAGGCGTACAGCTTTTTGCGCCGGGGCTACAGTGCCGCGGTGCCAGTGTAGACACCCTGGTCGATTACAGTGCTGCGATTGGCCTCCGGGAGGTGTCCCACAATGCGTGTTTTCGCCTCTCTGGTCATCGGTTTCAACTCCACTGCCCTGCCCTCAGGTGACTAACTGTGAGCCCCACCCCTTAAATTCCTTTGGAATTTTGAAAGTCCCCTTCCTGTTTGCTCGGTGACGCATGCAGTGGTCTCAGCACATCTTTCCAGGTGACCATGCCTGCTCCATGCACCAGGCAATCCCCCACTTGGAGCAATGCCGAGCTGCTGGACCTCATCAGCATTTGGGGAGAGGAGGCTGTCCAGTCCCAGCTGTGCTCCAGCCGTAGGCATTATGATACCTATGGACAGATTTCACAATGCATGACAAAAAGGGGCCATGACCAGGACACACTGCAGTGCAGGGTCAAAGTGAAAGAGCTGCGGAATGCCTACCGCAAGGAGCGGGAGGCAAACCGCTGCTCCGGTGCTGCGCCCACGAGCTGCCGGTTCTACAAAGAGCTGGACGCAATACTCGGTGGCGACCCCACTTCCCCTGCGAAGGCCATTGTGGATACTTAGGTGGCTCGTGTGCCAGTCGAGAGTGGACCAAGCCAGGAGGAGGAAATCTTGGACAAGGATGTGGAGGGGGAGGAGGACCCAGAGGCAGAGGACTACTCGGAGGTTAGAGATGCAGGCAGCCAGGAGCTCTTCTCTACCCCGGAGGAGGCTAGCCAATCACAGCTGTCGGAGCTTGGCGAACCGCAAACAGGAGAGGAAGCCCCTGGTAAGTGGATTTGATTTTTGGGAATCGCTGAAACGAGTTGTTGGGGGCAGGAGGGTTGCAGAAAGCAGGCTTGTGTCTGTATGATGCGCGTACCACCACATGCCTAATCTGAGCGGCAGAACAGGGTGTTGATTGACTCCCTCACTTCACAGGAATCTGCCTCAGAGATGTCCACGAAACTCTCATGGAGATACTGGGCAATCCGCTGCTGCAGGTTCTTTGGCAGAGCTGCTTTGTTTCTTGCCCCATTAAGGGTCACTTTCCTGCGCCACTCTGCCATCACTGGGTGGCATTGCTGCACACAGGCGAGCCACATAAGGGCCAGGGTGGAAGCCGCAGTCTTGGAGAAGACCCTCCCTTGATTCCCTGCTCACCGTCAGCAGCGAGATATCTTTCATAATGAACACAGCCTGTGGAAAATGTGGGGACAGGAATGATAAGGCCCCCCACAGTGCTGGCTCTCCCCAAGAGCCACATGCCCTGTGTACAGTACGGTCCTGGAACACTGATTTTCCCCTGCTATTACTCACCATTTTGGGGGGCTCGTGACTCGTCTGCTTGCCTGGGGTCAGCCAGTTAGTGACAGGTATGTGAATAGTGGCTGTGTTTTAAATCACTGAATCAGTGGTCTCTGTGTTGCAAACAATACTGCTTCTGTAAAATGTTGCATTTTGGCTTCACAGATATGACCTTGGGAGCCCAGCCTCCCTCTTTATGCCAGCTAAACAGCTGTGCAGAATTAGGAAGAGGGCACAAAGAACTAAAGAGGACTTTCTGCGTGATGTCATGATGCACTCCGTGGCCGAAAAACAAGAACTAAAGGAGTGACAGGACAGCGAGAAGAGGGACTGAAAGGAGAACGTGGCGTGCCAGAATGAAGCCACGGAGCGGCTCTTAAACGTCATGGAACACCAAGCAGACACGCTCCAGGTGCTACTACCACTGCAAACTGAGCAGCCCTGCTGCCCTCCCCTGCAGCCGCTGTCACAAAACTCTTTCCCATGCGCCCCCCCAGACACTGCCAACACACGATTATCACCTGCTGGCTCCAGTCTGTACCCACTGCATTCCACTCCTGCCCCGTCACAGTCGAGCTTTGCGGACTCCCAGTACCCACTGCACTCAATACCCGTCCCTCTGCAGGTTAGCCCTGCCGAAGTATGGTACCCGTTGCACTCCAAAGGACAAGGTTGCATATGATACCTGGACATACACAAATCTTTAACTGTCCTGGGACCCTCCCTTCCCCTATCCCCCACAGTGCTGATGTGTTTTCTTTGTTTTTCACTCTCCTCCAGTTGTTGTGTTTTAATAAAAGAATTGTTTTGGTTTGAAAGCAATCTTTATTCCATTAATTGAAAGCAAACAGAGCCCTGCAAAGCAACATACAATTATGTTAAGGCCCCTTCTTGCATCATGTGCACCAATCACCTCCTAGCATTACAAGCATTGCGCTCCCGAGCATAGCAACAAATATTAGTGGATTTCGGCTTCAAATTGCTGCCTTAAGGCATCCCTGATCCTTATGGCCTTGTGCTGCGCCCCTCTAATAGCCCTGGTCTCTGACTGTTCAAATTCGCCTTCAGGTGCTGAGCCTTAGCGGTCCAGCCCTGAGTGAAGCTTTCACCCTTCCCTTCACAAATATTATGGAGCATACAGCACACGGCTATAAGCATAGGAATATTGTCATGGGCCAGGTCCAGCCTCCCATCTAGGCAGTGTCAGCAGGCTTTTAAACAGCCAAAAGCGCACTTAGCAGTCATTCTGTATTTGCTCACCCTGTTGTTGAACTGCTCCTTGCTGCTGTCAAGGTTCCCCGTATATGGCTTCATAAACCACGGCATTAAGGGGTAGGCAGGGTCTCCCAGGATCACAATGGGCATTTTGACTTCCCCTACAGTGATCTGGTCTGGGAAGAAAGTTCCTGCTTGCAGCTTTCTGGACAGGCCAGTGTTCCGAAAGATGCGTGTGTCATGCACCTTTCTAGACCAGCCTGCGTTAATGTCTGTGAAAAGCCCACAGTGATCCACAAGCGCCTGGAGAACCATAGAGAAATACCCTTTCTGATTAATGTACTCAGTGGCTAGGTGGTCTGGTGCCAGAATTGTAATATGCATCCCATCTGTTGCCCCTCCGCAGTCAGGGAAGCCCATTTGTGCAAAGCCATCCACAATGTCACACATGTTTCCCAGAGTCACGGTCTTTAGGAGCAGGATGCGATTAATGGCCCTGCACACTTCCATCAACACGCGTCCAACGGTCGACTTTCCCGCTCTGAACTGGTTAGCGACCGATCGGTAGCAGTCTTGAGTAGCTAGCTTTCAGAGTGCAATCGCCACATGCTTCTCCATCGACAGGGCAGCTCTCATTCTCGTGTCCTTACACCGTGGGGCTGGGGCGAGCTCATCACACAGTCCCATGAATATGGCTTTCCTCATCCGAAAGTTCTGCAGCTGCTGCTTGTCATCCCAAACGTGCATGACGATGTGATCCCACCACTCAGTGCTTGTTTCCTGAGCCCAAAAGCAGCGTTCCACTGGTCAGCACCTCTGTGAACGCCACAAGCAATCTCGTGTCGTAGCTGCTATGCATGGCGAGATCAATGTCAAACTCCTCTTGCCTTTGTAGTTTAAGAAATAACTCCACTGCCACTCGTGACATATTAGTGAGAGCGAGCAGCATATTGGTCAACAGTATGGGATCCATTCCTGCAGACCAAAGAGGCAGAGCGTGCAGTACGCAAACGGTTGAAAGATGGCACCAAATGCAGAAGGAAGCACAAGGATTGCTGGGATGCGAAGCAATGCATTACGGGGCATTGGGACAGGACCCAGGATGTCCTGTGACCCCCTCCGCCTTCCCACAACTCTTAGCAGCAGAAGAGGAAGAGAGACTCTGGGATAGCCGCCCAGAGTGCACTGCTCCGAATACCGCTGCAAGCGTGAACATGCTATTGCGTAGGCAGCTGACGGTGTGAACACACAACAGCGGTTTCCCTTCAGCGCTCTCTGAGCGGTGCTGTAACTGCCGGCGCTGCAGACATACCCGTAGAAAAGATAATCTTGTCTCAAATGTTCTTTTGAGCACCCAAGACTACTTAAAACAATGGCTAATATCCTTAGTGTCTTCAATGGTGATTGCACAGTTGACAAGTATTCTAATCTAGCATGAGGCAAAACAGACTTGGGAATTAGAAGACAACAAAAATAATTCCTCATTTCTCTAAGATCCTTTTACCACCTGTTTGCGATACTGCATTTTTAATTTAAAATTGAGACTATACAAAACCTTTAGCTATAGAGAGTGGTGGATGTTATGTCCAGGAGATTGTAATGACAGCAGTGTGGTAATAATCACGTGGCCTTATAATGGCAATTTTGGAATGAAGGATGGTTGTGTTTTTTCTCACTTTGAGTTTTTAAAATCCTTTTTTAATTGAAGAAGCTAGAAGCTGAATTGTTGAGCAATTGGGTTTTGAAGTGTGAAGTTTCTAAGGCTATGTCTACACTTGTGGATGTAGAGCACCGGGAGTTAAACCAGCCCTTGAAGACAGCAGCAGGGAAAGTGCTGCTGTGTGTTCACACTGTGCTCCTTGTGACTGTAGAGCATGTCCACATTAGCAGCTCTTGCAAGGCCATAGAGAGCAGTGCATTGTGGTAGCTATCCCAGTGTGCAAGTGGCTGCAGTGTGCTTTGGAAAGGGTTTGCAATGCCTAATGGGGTAGGCACAGCGTCACATGATGCAGGGTTCCCAATCCCATTGTTCCATGGGCATCCTACTAGATTGCCAGCTGCTTTTCAAATGAGGGGGTAGGGAGTGTGTTGTGTGTATGTGGGGGGAGAGAGTGTGTGTTTTGGGGGGCAGTGTGTCAGCATGCTATCTTGTAAGTTCAGACAGCGGTCAGGGGAAGGGGGAAACCCGACATCAGCCCCCGTCTCTCTCTCTCCTCCCTCTCTCCCCCCCCAGCAGGAGCATTCCACAGTACTGGTTTGCTTTGTGTCCCGGAGCAGATAAGCCTGCGGGCTGTCAGAAACAGAGCTTTGAAAGGGGATATCCGCATGCCTGCAGCCGAGTTCAAAACAATGACCAGAGTAGCCACTTGACTTCAAGGGATTATGGGACATTTCCGGAAGCTAATCACAGTGCAGTAATGCAACACATCATCCACACTGAGACCGTGGTATTTCAGCCCGGGTGCAGAAAGCTCTATGCTTCTTGTGGAGGTGGATTACCAGGAGCACTCCAGCTGTGGGGTCCAGGTGCTCTAAGTGCCTTGCCAGTGTGGACACCTCGGGAGTCAGGGCGCCCAGGGCTGATTTAATGCGCTCCAACTTGCAAGTGTCAACAAGGCCTAAGACTGTATTTGCTGTCTTTGTAAATGGGTGAAAGTGACTGCTCAGATTCTTTGAAATACACCTCTACCCCGATATAACGCTGTCCTCGGGATCCAAAAAATCTTACTGCGTTGTAGGTGAAACTGCATTATATCGAACTTGCTTTGATCCACCGGAGTGCACAGCCCCGCCCCCCGGAGCGCTGCTTTACTGCGTTATATCCGAATTCGTGTTATATCAGGTCACGTTATATCGGGGTAGAGGTGTATTGTGTGGTAACTCTTTCTGATTGCTGTCAGCTTTGTAGATACTATCAAAGCTTAGCTAATTTGGCTCTACAAAGGATGGTTGCACTTCCCATGTCCTCTTGTGTAGCAGCCAAAAGTGGTAATCAGGGAGACTAGAAGAGAGTGAGGAGAGACTGGGAAAGAGTTGAGTGGAGATGTCTCAGAAGCTGGGAATGAGCGACAGGGGATGGATCACTTGATGATTACCTGTTCTGTTCATTCCCTCTGGGGCACCTAGCACTGGCCACTGTTGGAAGACAAGATACAGTGAAACCCTGCTATAACGCGATGATTGGGGTCCAAAAAATTCGATCACGATAAATGCGGGGTCGTGGTATAGTGGGGTTATGAAAAGTTTACCATTTAAAGCCGGTCAGTTTCAAGCCGGTCAATTTCTCTTGGGCAGAGAGCAGGGGAGATGTGCAAGGGGCAGAGGAAGAGTGAGGAGCAGCTGGGGAGGAGAATGGCTCTTCCCGCCAAAAGGAGAAGCAGGGGGAAGAGGCAGTGGGGAAGGCACGTTCCTTTTTTTTTTTTTTTTTGTGGTTCGGCGGCGCTCCGGCCGCTTGTTTGTTTGTTTGCAGCGAGCAGAGGAGATGTGCAAGGGGCAGACGAAGAGTGAGGAGCAGCTGGGGAGGAGAATGGCTCTTCCTGCCAAAAGGAGAAGCAGGGGGAAGGGGGAAGAGGCAGTGGGGAAGGCATGTTCCTTTTTTTTTTTTTTTGTGCTTCGGTGGCGCTCTGGCCGGTGTGTTGTGGGTTTTTTTGTTCTTTTTTTGCGCGCTTGGGGCGGCGGGAGCCACCTTATGATCGCGCTATATCCGAATTCACATTATCGTGGGGCACGTTATAGCGGGGTTTCCCTGTACTGGACTAGATAGACTTTTGGTCTGACCCAGTAGGGCCATTCTTATGATATGATATGATGTTTGTGATATGCAACCTTGTCTTGTAATGGCTTAACCGTATGTTACAGTGCTGTATAGCATTTATACTGAAAGCACTTTAAACTTCCATATATTAACTGATGCAATAGGACATGCTGGAGACTTGCATTTATTATTCACGTAATAAGAATAATTGTCTTGTGCATCATACCAGACTTTTGGATGCTGTCCCACTGTTCCAAGAGAGTAAGAATATTAAGTTTTATATTTAAAAATGTTGTTAGGGCAAAAGTGGTAACGTGATGTTCCAAAGTTCTAGTATAATTCCTTGTTTTCATATGCTTATAACTTTTGATCAGCTCTCCTTTTGGGACTAACTTTTGGATGAGAACCAAGAAAGGGAAATTATTATTTTTTTAATATTCATAATAAGGTCCAGTCATATACTATATGCTTTCTATACAACCAGCTTCATTGTAGCTTTCACTTGTCTATACATTGATTTTCAATACAAACATACATCTTTGAAAATAAATCTTTGTCACCTTGTGCTTCAAGTAGTATTAAATTACTTTCAAATTCAAGTGATTTTTGAGTATATGCAAACCTGTCTCTTAATGATACTTTGTCTCAAGAATATTTTGCTTTGCTTTGTTTTTATTTGCAGGTATATGTCCCAAGGCAAACACGTAGAAGCAAGAGAATTGATGTATTCAGGGGCACTGTTGTTCTTTAGTCACAGCCAAGTAAGAAATCCTTTTATTTTTTTCCAAATTGTTTGAGGGTTAAATGGTGACTCATTAGTGTTAAAGTTTTGGGCTAATAACTAGTCTAGGGCTTGTCTACACTCGGACAATCAGAAAAGACAAATCAACTAAGATCATGAAGCAATACACAGGTTAAAGCACATTAAACCCTTGTGTGACGTTACTTAGTTCATTTAATCCTTCTTCAAGGATTTGGTTACTTCATCTTAACTTTCCTGAATGTCCCCATGTAGACAAGTCTTTATTGTGGGAAGTTGCTATGTAGTCTTTTCCCAGTGCACAAGTCCTGTGTCTTTTCTGTGTAGAGATGAATTGCATCACTTGTAGAGACTTTGACATTCATGTGTGTCCACACTGCATTTGCAGCCTAAGCCAGTTGTGCTGTATTTTCATGCAGATTTTTGGTTTACTTTATTAAATTACTACTACTTTTTGTGAGGGTGGAACAGGGTTAATTGTCCCTGTTCCATCTGAAAATTTGTCTGCTTTTCACAAAACGCTTTAAGCATTTTCTTGATCTTTTTCTAGCAACTAATGATAGCTTCAGCACTAACAATACATTTCTTGTTTTTGTGCACATTTTGTAGCAAAACAGTGCTGCTGATCTGTCCATGCTGGTTTTAGAGTCCTTAGAGAAATCGGACGCAAAAGTAACAGATGAACTACTAGGTGAGATTATCTCATTGTATTTAGTTTGACAGAGTTTCAAGTGTATTTGCACGTCAGAGAAATTTGTGTTATCAGAAATGTAATGTTCTCCTAAACCTTCAGTCCCTTTCATTGTGCCATGAGTTGTGGGCTCCTGTTTTGCTAAGGTGTTAATTTAGTTCCAGAAGTGACACACAGACAAAATTGCTGGAAAAATAATGGATTCTCAGTAATTGATGTGGCTCTAAGCATACGGACATACTTTGAGCAAACATCACTATGTTTTGTAGGTGGAGCATGATTTTTGGCATTGTCCTCTCCCCAGCACAGGAGCGACAAGTATTGTCTGCACAGTAATTGACCTCTCCGCCGCTTTGATGGACAGCGGCTTCCTATCCAGTCAGTGTGGTGGTGTGTGCATTGCCCGTGGGTCGGCCATTTTGTCAAAGAATCTTTGCTTGTCGGACTGTCTGATTCGGTAAGCGTGCAGTTCATAAAGCCCTTCTTCTTCTGAGCTGCCCAGCTGGAAATCACATGAAGAGTCCCTTCCACATCAACTGCTGTTCTAGGGGCCTGCTGACCAACTGGAGAATGGGATAGGGAATGCACTTGGTTTCCATAGGTCCAGTCTGGCATTTCACTCCACGGTCCTCCGACAGCCCTTCTCCTAATTACAGGCTCCCATCCCTGACACTTCTTATGACTGGAGTGCACCTTCCTAACTGAAGCCTTGTCTCCTCACTGGAACTCCCTGACAGCAAAGGAACATCTATCCTAAGCCATGGGACATGGGAAGCTGTTCCTACCTAGTGCCAGTTACTAGGCAGGGTATGGTTTCTGGCACTGCAGCGGAGAGGTCAATTGGAAGTTACTGATTTACAGAGCTAAGATTGACTTTTACACATGGAAGTACATTGTTCAGTCACTCATTTAAGAAGAACAACTAATCTTTCAAGATGTTTTTACAAAGGTTTATTGATAACAGGAGAAACTTTGCTATGTTTCTGGTAATGTTAATTGCATATTTGTATTGCTTCTAGAAAACTTGGCTAAAGTGTTTAGTTTGATGGATCCAAATTCTCCTGAAAGAGTAGCTTTTGTGTCCAGAGCACTGAAATGGTCCAGTGGTGGATCAGGGAAACTCGGTCATCCGAAACTACATCAGTTATTAGCCATCACGTTGTGGAAAGGTAGGAACAATTGATTTTGCTCATTTTTGTAACACTGAGATTTCTACAATCTTTTAAGATAATTATATCAATAACTTAATTTTCTTAAGGGTGAAAAAATGAAATATAAATGTGTATAGATTGGGTTTGTTCTTTTCATATTGTGTAAGTTAAAATTTTGCTTGATAAACCCGAGGCTTCCACGTAGTGCTCTAGTAAACCCAGGCTAGTCACAATAGAGTTTAAGACACCATCGATTATAAGTTATTTCAGTGTCTGCTTTTCTTTTTTTTTTTTTTCTTTTCTTTTTTTTAAATCCTGGATTAACTAGCCACAGACAGTTTCAGCACATGGCAACACTTCCCAGTGGTCTTCAGGTTTTTGACTTGGTGTCTACATGAAATTGAGCTCTGACCATCAGACTTACTTAACATAACCAATTTCAGAGCCCTTTTCTTGAATTTATTGTGGTTTCATTATGCGTGAAATCAAATGTAAAATGTGATAAGAGAGAGGTGCATAAAACTCTTACTTCAGTCATAGATGATGCATGAATTTAAGGTGTGTTATATACAGTACATACGAACGTTAGTTTGAGAATAATTGAACAAAAAGTCACTTTCTCTGATGTCCCATGGGTCTCTACCAATACCAATATACTAAGTGAACTTTCTAACAAAACAAAATCAGACCTGCTCTTCTGCAGCTCTGAAGTCTGGATGTTAGTCAAAAATAGTAAACTTTACCCCTTGGTCGAAAGTTCAGACTGCCTTTGTTTGATGTGCCGTACTATTTCTCAGTGATGTAATTGTGTGAGTTATTGGTTGGCATTTGATGGGTATTGCTGTTGTCAGCTGCCGAGTGAGAATATTTCTGAAGCATTAGTGTTGGTTTCTCAATGAAGCTCCAACAGGAGTGTGGACGTGATGGGCAAAGGAAACAGCATGTACTTAAAATTGAGTGTGCTCAGACTAGAGCAGATGACTTGCTATCCATCCACGGGTGTTCTCTTAGGTCATATCTTTTGAGACTTTAATTTGAAGAAGGCTGGATTATTAAAATGGGACTTTCAGGTTCAAAATATAATTAATATCATGACTTTGATGTGCCCTGGCCATTGGCTAGAACGCAGCTTTGTCTGAAATGAAGTTCTGGTAAAATCTTTTTATTTCCTATTAACTTTTGCTACAGTATAGAAATAACTGAAGTTTGATAGTGGGAGTGGGTCAGACTCAAATTAGGCGAAACCTCTTCTCCACCCGATTCAAGGTAATGGCATTGGAGTTTAAGGTGAAACTTCTTGCCCCATCATCTCACTACTGGTGATAATATATTTAATATGCTGATAGTCAAGATTGTAATTTGGTGTATTTGAGGAGTAAGACCGATTTAGACAGGGGAAGCAATGTCTGAATACAAACAGTTTTTAAATATTACTAATTCAAAATGTACTTACAATTTATTTGAAAAGACAAATGGCCATTTCCTTGTATTTGTTGTATATACCCATGTTTACATAACAGCCCCCATGACACTTCCTTTTGGAAAAGGAACAAACCTACCAAATGTTCTTGAATTAAGCATAACAAACTGATTTCTTAACAGCTGTTTTCTTTTTGTCTTTCTTCTGTAGAGCAAAACTATTGTGAATCTCGGTATCACTTCTTGCACTCCACAGATGGCGAAGGATGTGCTAATATGCTCGTAGAATATTCATCATCCAGGGGATATCGCAGTGAGGTGGACATGTTTGTAGCTCAGGCAGTCTTACAGTAGGTGTTCAACATTTATTTGTTATAAAAGTGTTTGCTGTGCAAAGTGTTGGATTAAACTATTTGCATTCTGGGGTCTGGCCTCAAGCTAAGTAGGGTAACTATGAGTTAAATATATCTTTTTTGCAAAAGAAATTGTAAAAGTGAATAAAGTTTTTTAGTCTTTTGTGTAGTTAGTGAGATGGAAAAACTTTGTATATTGATTCAAAGATTTTATGTGACCCACTCCCACAATTTATGTATTTGTATGTGTGGAAAAAAAATTTGACCGTGAAGGTGTGAAAGCCCACTAACTATTGGGAGAACTAAACTAATCCATCTGAATCTGAGAGTAGCATCCTCATCATTAAAGTAAAAGTTCTCCTTTTAAGAGGTTATATTAGTGCCTTTATGTTAAAAATGAATTTGTAATCATTTGTAAGATCCCTTTCTTCTCTTCATAATACCCCCTGAAAGCCAGATGTTGAAATATGTCCTTGTCATTATTATTCATGTGATGGTGGTGCCAAGAGGCCCAGATCATTGTATTGTGCTGTGTGCAAACACAAAAGCCTGATGTGGTCCCTTCCTGGGAGCTGGCCATCTAAGAACTACTACTTTTGTTTCATCAAGCACATTCAATGGCAGTGTAGGGTACTTCAATGAGTGGAGTTACTGCCAGTTTCCTAAGATCATTAAAGTATTTGTTTTATAGGGGGAAGGAATATATATAATTATGCAGGTTTGCAAACTGATAGTCAAATATTTTGATTTACTAGCCTGGACGGTGTCCATTTTAACTCCGTTTTAACTAACACGCTCTGAAGATGAGCAGTTCCCAGGCTGCCTGCCTAACTGCCAGCGAAAATGGCTTCCCTTTCATCTGTCGCCTCTAATTTTTTTTATTATAATAAGCCTCTTATATGGCGGGTTGGACAGGTTGGAACAGTAGTTGCTTTTGTCATGCTGAAACACTTCTCAAACGTAGTCTTTCTGCTTTTACTGTAACATTCTCCAACCTGTAAACTGGAGCAGTTCCTTTATGGGTTTCCAGTACAGGCAGGGCAATTACATGTGTTGAAAAGCATTTATAAAGGTATATTATGCCAAGCAGTATTTACGCAACTAAATCTTTTACTGACCTAGATGTATAGCTAGAATAAATCTTACAACATATGTGGATTTATCACAAGCTATAATCCTATGCAAAATTGATGTTGTAACTTCAGCAGTGAACAATAATAATAATTAATAATAATAAAAACCCACAAAGTCTAATGGTTCAGGTACAGAGGCTAATACAGAACTGAAAGTGAAGTCTCTCATTACAGCCCTCTCAATACTTACTAGCATTTACCACCTGAGCACAAAGTTCCCAGTAAGTGTGTGGGTCTTGCAAAAACTATAACTAGAAATAACTTAGCATTATTCAAGAATCAGATGATCTTGGTCATCAATAAGTTCATTAACTAGTGACAAATTCTGTTTGAGAATCTGCCTGTATTTACTTAAGATAGGACTTGCAGACATTTAGACTCAATATGGACAGAATTTGTTTGATGTACTAGCACTGAATCAGTACCAAGAGTAGAAGAGAAGTTTGTTTTGTCATTCAAGATTAACAGATGCACACCAAAAGAAGGGGGTGATTATTTTGGATATCAGGAAAAATGAGGTATGCGCTAAAATTAAAATTTATTTCCACGGGATAAACTTTTGGCCACAGTAAGGACAGCTCCAGTTAACCTGAATTATGCATAAAAAGTAGCAGCCATTACAATTTTTCACGTGCTTCTGATAGAGCTTGAATAAAGTTGGATAGAATCATGCCTTCCTTTAGATTAACTTTCTCATTGACTATTACTATCTAAGCTAACAGTATGACTCTTATTAATTTGCAAATGCTTCTGGTGTTCTTTAAAGTTGTTTAACAATTTTCTCCTTGGCTGGTTTTAAGCAGTTGCTAGAGCTCTTCATTTTCAGTTAATAGAGCTTCTGTTATTAACTGATCTATTGAGCCTGATGTGGCTTTTTAAGTTAAAGTTATTGTAGATCAGAGTGAACATTAGACTTTTTTTTCTTGGTTTAAAAGAAATTATTGGGAGCTCCCAAATACCATTTTTAACATCTATTTTACTGCTTCCTCTTTCAGATTTCTCTGCTTAAAAAATAAGACCAGTGCATCAGTGGTTTTTACAACATATACACAGAAACATCCTTCAATAGAAAAGGGGCCTCCATTTGTACAACCATTGCTAAATTTCATCTGGTTTCTGTTACTGGCTGTTGATGGGTATGACTTCTTATTACTTTGTTTTTAATTAACTTTTTCATTTTGTGCTAAGATTACATTTTGTGCTTTGTTTCCTTTCTAGAGGAAAACTAACAGTATTTACAGTATTGTGTGAACAGTATCAACCTTCACTGAAAAGAGATCCTATGTATAATGAGGTGAGTTATCAGTAGTTAGTTGTAACACAGCCCAGTAGAATTGATTAAATAATGCCTTTTCAACATAACATACACACGTGCTATATTGTGTAACCTAATAAAATGCAACAGATGACTCTTTTTGTCAGGTTTTTATCAAATGGGATTGATACTGTGCAAAGTGTTTGTCAGTGGAACAATCTGAGGTTTAGACAATTGCCTTTTGAGAATGCAATTATGGTAATTCTTTAATATAAAGCACGTTGTCTTAATTATTTTTTTCAAAAACATTTGTTTCTCTGCAAATTGGAGAGAGAAGTTGTGTTGCTAGAACAGGGGTGGGCAAACTAAGGCCTGGGGGCCGCATCCGGTCCTTCAGACCAGAGCCGTAACTAGGTATTTTTGCGCCCGAGGCAAGAATATAAAATTGCGCCCTCCCCCAGGGCTGGCTCTTCGGCGGCAATTCGGCGGCGGGTGCCTCAGTCCCTCTCGGAGGGAAGGGCCTGCTGCCGAATTGCCGCTGAAGAATGAATGAAGGGGCAGTGGTAGAGCCTGTGATTTTGGGGGGTCAACTCATGATTTTTGACTGCTTGGGCTGGTAATGTTGCTTCCAAGATGGTCTTTGGTTCCAGTCCAGTTCCAATCCAGAGAGGGACTCACAGGTTAAGAGAGGAGGGAGGTGTTGGATATCAGCAGTGGCCACTAGGGATCAGTATGTGTCCTGAGAATGCTGGGAGTTCAGGTTTGCAGGACAGGATCAGGGGTGGCAGGTTTGTAGAAATTTTGGTGGTGCCCAGAACACGCCCCGCCCAAACTCCATCCCCCCACCTGCCCAAGGCTCTGGGAGGGAGTTTGGGTGAGGGAGGTGGTCTGGGGTGCAGGCCCTAGGCTGGGGCAGGGGATTGGGGTGCGGGAGTTTGGGGATGGGAGGGGTGCAGAGGGATGGCGTGCAGGGGTGAGGGCTGTGGGTTGTGGCTGCAGATGAGGGGTTTGGAGTGTGGGAGGGGCTCAGGGCGAGAGTAGGGGTGAGGGCTCTGTCTGGGGCTGGGAATGGGAGGTTTGGGGTGTGGGAGGGGCTCAGAGCTGGGGCAGAGGATTGGGGTGTGGGGGGATGAGGGCTCTGGCTGGGACTGAGGATAAGGTCTTTGGGGTGCTGGAGGGGCTCAGGGCTCGGGCAGAGGGTTTGAGGGTGCAGTGAGGGGTGAAAGCTCTGACTTGGGGAGTGGGCTCTGGGGTTGGGCAGGCCTGGGGATGAGTTTGGGGTGCAGGCAGGCTGCTCCGGGTCAGGGGCCAGAGAGGAGGACTCCCCCCAGCCCTTTCCCTGCCGGCAGTAGCAAGCTCTGGGGGAGGAGCCCCCCTTTCCTGCCCCCCCAGCAGCACACTCACCCGCACCACTGTCACTGCATGTGCTCCCCCAGCCCATATCCCCCTCCTGTCCTTCAAACCCCTTGATCCCAGCTCAGAGCACCCTCCTGCACCCCCACCCCCGAGCCTGCACCGCTAGCCAGAGCCTTCACCCCCCCTCCCCCCACTCCCAACCGTCTGCCCAGGCCCGGAGCCCCCTCCCGCACATTGAACTCCTCATTTCTGGACCCACCACAGAGCCCGCACCCCCCAGCCGGAGCCCTCAACCCCTCCTACATCCCAACCCCCAATTTCGTGAGCATTCATGGCCCGCCATACAATTTCCGTACCCAGATGTGCCAAAAAGTTTGCCCACCCCTGTGCTAGAAAATTATAGGGTTTGACTTTCCTTATCTTAGATACTTCGACATGTATAAACAATTAACATCTGTTTTGTGTGTCATTTCAGTACCTAGATAGAATAGGACAGCTCTTCTTTGGAGTTCCACCCAAGCAGACGTCATCCTATGGAGGATTACTAGGTAATTTATAACAATGAAATGTCTATGGCTACAACCTCTGATCTTTTTGGAAATAGTACCAGTTTATGGACTATTACTCACCCATTGTATTTGGCCTAATTTATTAAATTAATTTTAATTTATGTATAGTGTCTTTATGATACAAGTAAGCACAGATAAAATTAGTCACCAATATAAAATGAATCAATTACACTTGTAATGTAATGGATATGAAGTTTGTAAAATCCTCACTTCGGTTAAAAAAGGGAAGAAATGGTATATCCCTATAAATATTAAATCTGAGATTAAATAGTAAATTGCAAAGTAAACCCTCCTGCTGAAATTTATGCATTGGCTTCACTTGAAGCATATGAGTATTTCCATTAATTTCAATGGGAATATTCATTTCTTAAAGTTGAGTACATCTGGAAGTATTTGCGGAACTGGGACCTTTAGAAGTCTAATATTTTTCAAAGTAAGTAGTGTTTGTGTAGTAAATGTTTATTTCTGCATGAGGAATCAATATTAATACAGTTTTTTCTACAAAAGTCTTATTGGAAGAAGAAATCAAAACATCAGTTACTAAGTACTATTCACGTTTTGTTTTGTGTTTTTTAAATCACAACGGAACAAATTGAGTCTCATTATATTTAAAAAATCATCGACTACAATATTTTCCCATAAAGAAATAAATTCTTCCTCAGAAACTTTTTTGGCTTATAATAAATACCTGTTTAATTCCTTTATCTGGTACCCAAAGTTTAGTAAAAATATCACTATTGTAATTGATCCAGTATATGAACAGGCGTTCAGAAGTTTGAATCTGTGAGAGTGAGATGGAGGACATGCGAACGCTATGTTATAAACCACAATTTTGTTTCCCAAGACTCATTCCTGTATTTAAGGCAGATGTTACAATGTACATCTGTCCTGCCATTCAATGCTTTCAGCAACTTTTCCAGGGTTAACAGAGTCAACTTCAGTAAAAGCTGGAACCTAAAAAGCATGTCAATAATCAATCAATCTGATATATCTAAAAACTTTTAATTTCTCAGATGTGTCTTTTTAGGGGGGATGGTCACTAAAGTGCTGATTGTCCTCAAATCCCACTGAAGTTAGAATTCTCCATATTTTACTCCTGACAGAGTTCTGCGCCCACGGGGGGCGGGCGGGTGCAGAATTCATATGGCCCCCCATATTTCTGTGCCCCTCATGCGGAAAAACGGAAAAGCAATCTGTGGGGGTGACATGCATCTCTTCCTCTGCAGCCAAGGCAACGCTTCTATTCCAGCGTGCCTGGAGCAGCTTCAGAGACGCAAACCACTGCAGGGGGAGAGGGGCTCGATGTGTGTGCCTACTGGGGCTGGCCAACAAGCGAGAGAGACTGTCCCTCTCGATACTGCCGCTTGAGGGGGGTGGAAGAGGGTAGGTCTTTTTGTTATGCAGGAGGAAGGAGAGGCAGAAGTGTAGCACCCTGCCTGCCTAGTAAAATGTAACTTCTTGAGAACTGAAAAAACACTTAATTAAATATTAGTATCATGTTACTGAAAATTGTTTGTTTTTATGTTAAAGAAAATAATTTGTAAAAAAAATTGTTAATGTTTCTGTTGATCTCATTCTCTGAAGCAGAAATGTAGCAACCTGTCTGCATAGTAACGTTGTTAATTATTCTGTTGTTCGTTAACTGTTCCCATTCTCAGTCAATTCCCCCAGGAACTTAAAAACCTGTAAAAGTTTTAAGGCCCCTACATTGCCAGAGTGATGTAAAGACAGTAAGGGAATCAGCTAGGAAGATCTACGCGCTTTCTCACTTTTTTCCTGTGCCAAAGTGGCACAATGGGGTTAGGTTTTTACTTGCCCATTTAAAAAAAACCTGTAAAAGTTTTAAGGCCCCTACATTGCCAGAGTGATGTAAAGACAGTAAGGGAATCAGCTAGGAAGATCTACGCGCTTTCTCACTTTTTTCCTGTGCCAAAGTGGCACAATGGGGTTAGGTTTTTACTTGCCCATTTAAAAAATAAAAAAAAACGACTTTTGAGGGCAAATAAAACATTTACCAAGCAGTCAATAAAATGTCAGGACAATCAGAACCAAACCCTTTTCCAAAGTACGCAGCTAGGTCCAGAACAATGATGAATAAAACTGTATGACTTTCATGTGTGAAAGTCTGAGCAATTTAAAATGACATTCTACTTATTTTTTCCCCCCTGTGTGGTGTTCTGTAATGCAATTTAAATGAAAATCCAGGATTATAACTGGAATGCAGGGTATTAGTTACCAAGTATTTCTAACTTAACTTTCATGTGTTTAGGAAATGCTGAACAGTTATTGTGACTTTTTTCTGTATTGTAGTTTAAATCACTTACCAAAACAATTGAAAATGGTGTGATTATATTGCATTATTTTGACAAATAAAATTTGCAGAATTTTTAAATTTTGGCGCATAATTTTTTGGCACAGAATCCCCCCAGGAGTAATATTTAGTCAGTGTTTCAGTTGGAAAAAGTAGCTTTCAAAATTAATGTAAATAACTTCACTGCTTATATGGTTTTTTTATTTAAAATATATTGATTTGTTTTGTTTGTAAATGGAGACTCAGGTGCTCAGTCTTTTTATAGAACAACGTTTGATTCAACTATAGCTCTCTAGTTTTCTAGTCCATTCTAGCTCCGATTTTAAAGTGCTCTAGCTCGCTTTGGCATGCAGTTTTTGAGATGATTACTGTGGTCTTCTGTAATCACTTTTTATTGATGATAAAATGTTTTTCACGTGCTGTTTTTAAAAATTGGCCTTGTTTTTAAAAATTTATTAATTCTGAAGTAAAATTTTCCATATATCAGTAAGTATCTGAATAACTTAAAGGGGCATAAGAAACACAGACGGGGCCTGCAATGTACCCTACTGTGAAACTGCTGTAATTTGAGGAATACCTTTTAACTTCTATATTTATATTTTTAATTATCCACTCCATTACAGTAATGAACTTCAAAATAAACTAGTTTACTCCACCAGTTTTCCAAAATTAAAATTTAACTATCCTGTATTTAATTATAGGAAATCTTTTAAACAGTCTGATGGGAGCTGGGGAAGATGATGATGCAGAAGATGGTCAAGAAGATAGCAGTCCTATTGAACTTGATTGAATTTTTTTTCATTAGGAGCTGCATGAATTTGGCAATTTGATAACTCAAAAGACAATTTCAGAATTTGAGTCCTGCAATTGTTTCTCAACAACTAAAAGGGCTCCTCTTTTCTGTTAAAGAAGGTTGCTGAAATGTTTTATGATGTTTGGTCTATATTATTTATGAAAAAAGAAATAGCCAATAGAACTGATTGGAATGATTGTTATCAGACTTCCAATATGCTGGCTGGTGGCTTTGATTAAGATATATAGTCTTCTACAGTTTCAAATGCAGTATTCCCTTTTTCACAATAATACAAAATAAAGCATAAACATTTGTTTGTTGCTTTACATTTTTAAATCAGTTTTGTTTTAGTGTATTATGAAAAATGCTTGACCTTTGCTGTCACAAAGGAATGTCTTGAAAGGCAGGGTAAATAGTTGTATAGCTTATCTATAAACCCAGTGCCAAAAGTATTTCAAGACAACCCAAAGAGGGTGTAATTAAAAGTGCACATTCAGGAAACTTCAATACCACACACACATCCCGAAATTCATTCCTGTCACAGCAACTAGTATAATTTGCACAATCCAGAACAATTCTGTGTATCTAAAATCAGTCTCCAAATTACACTCTTATACAGATGTTCCTTTATAAGTAGTTGCTCACCTCTCCTCTGATAAGAATGGATCATTTGAATGTAGATGATTGGCTGCTAATTAGACCAGAATTTCTTAGCCTTGTTTTATACATAGATATTCAGCAGCTAAAAAACCTCCTCCAACACATAGTTTTTTTCATTTAGAATGGAGTCTTTTAGGTTTAGGTCTGTAATAGTGTGTAAAGGTGACAGTTTGAGGTTTTGTTTTAGTAACCAAACAAAACCACTACATTTTTTTTCCTATAAGCAGCACATGGAAATCTTTGAAACACAGTTCTATTTACAGAAAAGGAATACTGCAAAACTATCAGTTCTTTAAGATACAATATTTATTTTTATTGGGTGGTTGATTCATTTAACACCTTATGTAAAAAATAATAACCACAAACTGTGCATTAGGCATAATAATTCTTGTCTCCTTTCAATGCAGTGCACCACGTGATAGCTGTATGATTAAAAGATGAAATTGGGGAAACACTTTATTTTTTCACATCTAAAATAAAAGGCTTAGATTAATACACGGTGATCATGCATGGGGGGGGAATAATACATTTTTATTTACTGTAAAAAGAAAAAAAAAAGAATTTAAAGGAGGACTTTGTGTTAATTGTTGAGTATTAAATAAATACTTTATACTGGGATCTGCAGCACTGTTGCTTTTTGACAGTTTCACAATTGGAAGTCTCATATTTTTAAGGCATTTTCCCCTGACATAACCATTGATTATGCAGTTCTCGTCTTAGGCTTTGGATAACTTCTGCAGTTTTGACTTGCTTCATACCTCCAGAAGTCAATAGCTCTTAGTTAAAAACTAGTTCTGGGATATGGTTGCTACAAGTACAGACTGACAAGAGTTCCTCAAACTCTGTCAGGCAGTCAATAGGAAGTTTGTATATACATGCTTTCCAGCAGTCGAGCTCTGGACTGTTTTCCCCCTCCTACCTTGATTAGAGTTGGTGCAATGGGAAGCAACTCTGCCTGTTTGGTGGTCTTAGATGGCAATTTCCCTTCTGTTTGTTTAATCCTTTCTGTTTGCTGGAAGCTTAAATGTATTTCTTTGAACAACGTGGATCAGGAGAAGATCCACAGTTATATGATAACACAGGTCTCCCTTACAGAAGCATTCTGGGTGACCTGGGAAAAATGCTTCAAACCATATTCTCAGGTGCCAGTTTTTGCTGGCTCAGAGATGCAGCCCACGACCGTCCGAGGTAGTTGGCTCTGTGGACGGATCTAGGGACATGTGTTGTGTAGCCTCCTTTTGCAGACTATCTCTGAAGCCCACTCTATACCCCTCTTTTGCAGACAGTGCACCACCTCTTGGAGATGGAGCTCCTCAACATATCCTGAACAATCCAGAGTTCTGGATAGTACACCTCGGGTAACTTTACCCAAAATAGAGGGGGTGGATCTGCACTCTAACACAGAAGCTCAGCAGTGACCCTCGTAGTATTAAGGCGGAATAACTTCCCAGTGCATGGAATGCGGGACAATCGGACTTCCTCTTAAGTCACTTGTGAAAATCCCACCCAAATGATTGTGGGATTCCTAATGCTGGGATGTTGTTACATGCAGATCAATTCTATTTAAAGCAAGTGCCTAGTTTAAGTGAATTTACTGCCACGTGCAGAGGGAATCACTGTAGGAGCTCTTTCAAATACAGTATAACCAGCTTCCTGAGAAACAAGTTTGAAAGGCTCTGAGCCTGCAAAGAGATTCGTTGAGGTGGGCTTCTGCAGTGCCCAACTGAGGTTAATGGGCCTGTATGCATCATTTTGTAGGATTGATTGGTGCTTTAATGAATAATTTTTATGGCCCCCGTGTACTATAAATGACTAAATTATATAGCAACACTCCTTGTGAAGCAGAGCTGCACTAATGTTAAGTGGTTATGAAATCATTTTGCATTGTGACAGGAATACCAGTCATGCAGGGCTTAGGAGGGAAGTCTTTTTGGACTCTGTAGCCCTCTGGGAAGAGGGGGTTGGAGGAAGAGTGGTTTGCAGGGAAAGGGGGCACATGGAGCAACATGAGGAGCAAAAAAAATCTAACCCTTCTGAGAGAAATCAACTACCACTTGGTATTTCATGCAAGGCTCCATTCCTATGGGGTTTAGGTGCTCTGCTGGGCAGCCACCATCTCCCATTGCTCCCCAACCAAGACCATGTGCTTTGGCCCTTTCTGGCCAATGCTTCTGAGATGATGTCATACAGCAGGGTCTTTTCCCGTTTGCTCTTCTGAATCGCAAAGCTCATTTTTCTGCCTCCTGCTTTGCCCATTCCAGGCCAGCAGAGCAGAACAGGTACAAGAAACCCAGATATCCTTTCTCTGGCTGTTGCTTTGCAGTGCTTTACCCACATCTAGTGTTCTCATTCCCAGTGCTGTTTCATCAGGTGGAATAGATGCATCTAACTACTTGGGTTGTTGGAATGAACAATTTAGGTAATGACAGAATTTGAAATAAGCTAGTGGACATCAGCTACAATCACCATTCAGGAGCAATGCACAATTGTACACGAGATGCTCTCAAAGCTTCAGTTTTTGTCTACGTGGCAAGGGTATTATAAAGCAGCAGCACCCACTCCATATAAAGGTTAAAACTAGCTTTACAGTAAAAACCCACTTCCAAAGAACCCCACCCACTATACCTAGCTTCCCCCAAAAGAAAGTCTCCTCCCCCCCTCCCCCCCGGTGTAATTCACATGGCTCATTTCTTCCCAAAGTAGACTTCTAAGAAGGCTTTTTTTGGGGGGGGGGGGGAGTGGAGTTATGGTGACTACTAATGTCTCTGTTCTTGATGTGAAAATGTTCCTAATGATTTGTCTTGCCATGTCTCCAAATAGCTTCAACTGTATTTTCTGGCCTTCCTGTGGAGAAATATACTTAGTATGGGGGGAGGGAGGGAGATATGGGAGGAGTTTGGTGTGGGGAGGGTGGGTTTGCAATGGGAAGTTACAAAACACAGGGTACAACTACACTTTGAGCTGCAGATGTAAAGTCCAGCTCAAGGAGACCTATCCATGCTAGCTCTGATTAGGGTGACCAGATGTCCCAATTTTATAGGGACAGTCCCAATATTTGGGGCTTTTTCTTATATAGGTGCACCTATTACCCCACACCCCATCCCGATTTTTCACACTTGCTATCTGGTCACCCTAGCTCTGATTGAGCTAGTGTACTAAAAATAGTGTAGTTGAGGCAGTGGGAAGGGCTAGCTACCCTGAGAACAATCCCATCCAAGCCACTAGGTGCATACCCTGAGCATCTACCCCCTCACGTGGTCACTATTTTTAAAAAACTTTTTATTAAGGCACAGTTACAATATAGTATGTTAATATTTTATTGTATAGGACTCCTTCAGGATCAGGTTAATATTCCAAGAACCTGGATAAACATTCTGGGCTTGCTGACTAGGGAGCCAGCCTCCTCTGCTAAAAAGGGTGACCAAATTTCTAAATACTTCTCTTTTTGCTACTTCTCTTGTGAACATACTTGGTGTGAAAGCTTTTCCATTACAAGGACAGTCCATATTTTACTATATCACATTTCCAGAGAAGTCCCATTTTTCCAAAATGTGCAGTATAAGTCTTGCGGCTAACCATAAAAAAAAAAAATCATCAATTTGTCCTGTTTAAAATGTAGCTCCATTACTGGAGCATTAAGTAAGACGGTAAGGGGATCTCTAGGAAGTTGTCACTTTGTCAGAAGATGAATCTCTCTAATAATTTCCTTCCAATACTGGTTAATTCCTGGACACAACCATCACATGTGCAGGTGTGTCTATACTCTGGCATGCTAGCTGGATCAGCGCTTTCATGGGTATGTCTCTCGAGCTGAAAGTTACACTTCCAGCTTGAAGTGTAGACATACCCATAAAGAGTTGATGAGGAAATGCTGAGAAAAGCAGGAAACGAGTGAATCCCTACTCATTAGAGTAGGGATTCTATAAAAGGAGGAAGAGGCAACTCATCTAGCCCAGGGACGAAAGAGGGTCAGAGCACCTGAGGAGCTGGAATATTGTCCATCTGCCTTACACAGGTTGCCCACATAACATGATTGCAAGGGACGTAGTGTTTCATTTTGCCTAGCTGCGGCCAGCTACCCTTGGTCTGGTGGTTTTCTCTTTGGATCAGACTGAAGAAAGCTGGGTTCTGACTCCTATTGCGTGGGCCGGGAGATGTCATAAGAACATAAGAAAGGCCGTACCGGGTCAGACCAAAGGTCCATCTAGCCCAGTATCCTGTCTACCGACAGTGGCCAATGCCAGGTGCCCCAGAGGGAGTGGACCAACAGGCAATGATCAAGTGATCTCTCTCCTGCCATCCATCTCCACCCTCTGACAGACAGAGGCTAGGGACACCATTCCTTACCCGTCCTGGCTAATAGCCATTAATGGACTTAACCACCATGAATTTATCCAGTTCTCTTTTAAACTCTGTTATAGTCCTAGCCTTCACAACCTCCTCAGGTAAGGAGTTCCACAAGTTGACTGTGCGCTGCGTGAAGAAGAACTTCCTTTTATTTGTTTTAAACCTGCTGCCTATTAATTTCATTTGATGACCCCTAGTTCTTGTATTATGGGAATAAGTAAATAACTTTTCCTTATCCACTTTCTCCACATCACTCATGATTTTATATACCTCTATCATATCCCCCCTTAGTCTCCTCTTTTCCAAGCTGAAGAGTCCTAGCCTCTTTAATCTCTCCTCATATGGGACCCGTTCCAAACCCTTAATCATTTTAGTTGCCCTTTTCTGAACCTTTTCTAGTGCCAGTATATCTTTTTTGAGATGAGGAGACCACATCTGTACGCAGTATTCGAGATGAGGGCGTACCATCGATTTATATAAGGGCAATAATATATTCTCAGTCTTATTCTCTATCCCCTTTTTAATGATTCCTAACATCCTGTTTGCTTTTTTGACCGCCTCTGCACACTGCGTGGACATTTTCAGAGAACTATCCACGATGACTCCAAGATCTTTTTCCTGACTTGTTGTAGCTAAATTAGCCCCCATCATATTGTATGTATAGTTGGGGTTATTTTTTCCAATGTGCATTACTTTACATTTATCCACATTAAATTTCATTTGCCATTTTGTTGCCCAATCACTTAGTTTTGTGAGATCTTTTTGAAGTTCTTCACAGTCTGCTTTGGACTTAACTATCTTTAGCAGTTTAGTGTCATCTGCAAACTTTGCCACCTCACTGTTTACCCCTTTCTCCAGGTCATTTATGAATAAGTTGAATAGGATCGGTCCGAGGACTGACCCTTGGGGAACACCACTAGTTACCCCTCTCTATTCTGAGAATTTACCATTAATTCCTACCCTTCATTCCCTGTCTTTTAACCAGTTCTCAATCCATGAAAGGACCTTCCCTTTTATCCCATGGCAGCTTAATTTACATAAGAGCCTTTGGTGAGGGACCTTGTCAAAGGCTTTCTGGAAATCTAAGTACACTATGTCCACTGGATCCCCCTGGATGTTGTACAAAGAAGGGTGTCTACCTTAAAGTGACAGGGTCACTTTTACGATCCTGCTTGTTTTCTCCCTTACCTGAGGGTCTAAGCCAGAGCTGCTTTCACATGTGTGCAGAGCAACATTGAAAATTACTTTAATCCCTTTACAGACATACGTAGGCTCCTCCTGACTCCAGGCTGAGTGCCGGACCAAGCCAGCAATGTGGGGTGGAGGCCTATGGATGGTGGCGTTCCCAAGGGCAGCAGTTCTGAGTAGGGGTAGGGGACAGTGAGAGACATGGATTGGGGGTGGGATGCAGGGGGCCTTACAGGGCCAGGGAGTCATGCTTCTGAATCTTGGAATGGGGGGAGAGTGGGAAAATTGCTTGTCTGGAGGGGGCCGGAGGTTGCTGGGACATGGAGCACAATTATGGGGTTCAGGCTACTGGGAAATGTAGAAAGAGAGGTGCAGTGGGAGAAGCCTAAAGAATAGCAGAGTTTTAGGGCTTGCCTATGCTGAGAAATTTACCATAATTATACCACTATAATTGCCAGAATAAATCCCAAGCCCCACCATCTATGCCCTCCCTCCCTCCCTGCAATGTCCAACCTTAACATGCACCTCACGTACATCCTGTGGGCTTGTTAGTGGGTGGGAGGGGAGGCCCGCTTTGATAACATGTCGGCGGAGGCTCCCTATCTGCTGATGTGCCAACCCAGCTTAAAGATTTGGTATTTAAAAAATACGGGGAAATTAACAAACAAAAGAACATGATTAAGGATGAAAAAATCCCGGGAGTGAGTCCAGTGTGAGTCAGGCGCTATAGTGGGTAATGAAGGATTTTATGGTAGAGGGGATCTGACTGGGTCCTTTCATTCTGTCTCTCCAGATTTTACTTTTTCTTTGTAAAGATGTAGAATTTTTGTAAAGCAAGTGTAATATTTTGGGTGGGGTTGTTAGCTGGAATCTATTAAAACACCCTTGTATCCTTAGCCTTCTCATGTTTGGGAATATTTTATCATCACAGGTTTTAATCAGTGTAAATTGTTGACCTCAATTTATTTTAATTTGCAAACCAGCTCTCTTTGCTCATGTTTCCTAATGTTTCAGTTTGAGGTGGGAGTGTGGAAAGTCATCATTGTGCTGTTTGCTATTCATTGTGTATTTTGTCTGTGTCCATATTTACAGCAACAGCTAACAGTGTCTATTTAAAAAAAAAACCCAAACCCTCTGCAGCTAAAGCATGTAAATGGAATGACACGTTAAGCATAATGCAGAGCGCGGATTGGGGGAATGTAGACCTACAGTTTCGTTAAAAAGGTAAATTAGCTTTCAGACTAATGGGTTAGTCACCATTTAGTGGACTTGCATAATTCCATGGTACTTGGACCGTGAACTGAAATCACAATAGCATTTCCTGTTGTCTAAATCTGATTAAAATGATGGGGAGACTGATTCAAATTATGATCAGGATAATTCATGTTATGCCAGGCATAGGGGAGAAATAACCTTTTCTTACAGGGTACTCTTGCTACAACATATCTAAATCGTCCAAGGCACCAAAAATAGCAGTGATGGGGTCTCCTAGTGAGGTCTGAATGACATTGGCACTCTAATGCTGTGAAGCTGCAGGTCCATTACTTGATTAAAATCTCCCCACAAGCATCATCTACAAAGCTGAGTGTGGCAAGAAAAAAACCCAGTTTAAAAACACTTCAGTTCATCTGTTTTGGAAATAATCAAGTCTTCATTTTCAATTAAGAAGCCTTTATCTCCTACCCCCTCCCATGCCCCAAAAAATCACAGATGTGTAATTAGTGTAAAGGCTTTTTGATGCATTCTGCAATATTAGGCAAATTGTATGCTTTCATTAAAAGATACCATCGTTCACTCTCACAACGATTCAGCTGTCAGAATGTGTAAACTCTTAGGCCACGTCTACACTAGGAAAAAATGTGTATTCTTAAGTTAAAATCCTAGTGAAGGCAAGTTGTAATTTTAGCATGTTAGTAGATTGAGGTAACTCTAGGTGGTTAAAATTACAACTTGCCTTGTGTACACTAAGATTTTAACGTGTTGTTTGACATCTGGTAAAAATTTTCTCCAAAACAATCTCCAGCCAAACAATAGCAGCGGCACAAATGAGAAGTTCACCTCAAAACCACATGTGATCTTCAGAAACCTACCCGTAACCTTGGAGGTGCTAACATGCCAGCAAAGGCTATTTCTCTTTATATACATACTGTTTAAAAAAATCTAGGTAATTGGGACAAAACACCGTGTTACTGTGGCATGATGGTTGAAGCTGTTAAAATTGCACAAGTCAGGAAATACAAAAGTTCCTGTAGTGATGTTCCCTCAGCATCATTACTTCGGTCTACAAACGATCTATTCAGGTGGGCTTTTTTATTGCAATGTGAGTTTAATATGTTTTACTGTCCATGTTGTAAAGACCTAACAGGCAGCTGTGAAATGTGACAGAGTCGGTTTTGTTCCTGGGGCTTTAACTGGTGCAGTTCCTGACTCCTTTTCATTTTTAGCTATGAAACCCTAACGCCTCATTAACATAGATTTGCTGTGTTTGTCTCTAGTGCTCAGAATGAAGTCACTGGGCCGAGCTGTTCTCAGCATAGGATGTAGGTGGATAAAGGTGGCTTTATGTCACCTTTGCATAATCCTGATCCTGGGACAGGCTGGTGGAGTGTAATTCAGAGCAGCCTTAAGAATGCTCCAGAATTGGCCCTGTCCCCTATGTGTTGTTCTCACAGCTGGGGCTAGCTAGCCCCACCCCCTATACCAGCTTCTCGGGGGCGGGGGGCGGAGAGGGAGAAGGCTGCCAAGTATTGCACTGGTTCTACACCCTACCGAGTGTTCTCCACCCTGTGCTAGGGAATACTCAGGAAGCTGGTTACGCTGTCTTTACGTCCCTGGAGTGGTGGTGCGGTGCACGATCTACAAATATGGTTGAGCTCTTCTGTAGCAAAGTGTGACATGTACACTGTACAGTCTGCTCTGCAAAGCTGTCATGTTATTCCCCACCCATGGGTGTTTGGTAGGGCACATTCTGGAATGTCACAGTCTCAGGAAATCTTGTGCGCTTTGTACTCGGCCTGAATAGCAATCCAGCACCTCTAGCAGGGGGCTGATCCTGATTAAAATTCACAATTATACTCCCACTTCGTGCTGACATTTAGCAGTTGGGGATTTTTTTAACTGCGTGTGGGAGAGACGCCTACAGCCAACCAGATTTAAGCCCGGCTTTTAAAACGGTGAGAGAACTGCATGAGAACCAAGGGCTGCTGTTGCTATTCCCAGTGAATTTCACCAGTAGATGGTGCTGATACTGAAGGCTTGGCATTCACACTTTTAAAAAGGGTAAGGACCACTTTCTGTGTTCACACCAAGGGACATAAGAACAAGCTGCTCCACATTAATACATTTTCTCAAACACAATGCACCAGGGCTTAGGGAGAAACTGTCCCCCCCCAAGTAGATTATCCTATAACTGCCTGCTGCGGGGTTTCCTAACCTGTCCTTTGAAGTATCTGGTACTGGCTAACTGTGCTTTTTAAGTAGGTCAAAACAGAGAGAGCATCTAATCTCTTCTACGTAATTTGCACTGGCTGCCTATTCACTGCTGCGAGGAATTTCAGGTGCTGGCCCCGATCCTCAATGGTATTTAGGTGCCTAACTCCCATTGATTTCAATGGGAATTAGGCACCTAAATACTTAGAGGATCTGGACCCTTGTCCCTAGGGCCCAGGTGTCCCTAAGGCCCAAGTATCTGAGCCCCTCTCTGCCCCAATGCACATCATGGTACCCATGCTTGGCTGGCACACCATCTCCTAGAGGGGCAAGTGTCCTCAGGAGCTGGTCCCCCTAGCTACGTGTCTGTTAGCGCACAGTTTAAAGCTCCTCTCTTTGTAGGGGCTTTCGCTTAAGTGGGCTTTAGACGCTCCTGGATTTTAGCCTGCTGCATCCACCTGCATGGGACTGCTAGGTTAGCTAGTTTGGTGCCATAATATTTGAGGGCCGGGGGGAGAATGCAATCTGTGTTTATTCTGGGACCGCATATAAAGTATGCCTAGACACTGTGGTGCTGGACACCTTAGCAATTAATGTACTACTAATAATGTGCTGTGGGCACTAGGGTTTAATAATTGATATGTAGCGAGAGAGATTAAACCTAGTAATACTGATGGACCTGGGGCAGTTTCAGTGGAGACAGTGTTCTCTAGTGGCTATTGCCACAGGGCAGGAGACATGGTTCTATTTCAGCCTCTGTCATTGACCTGCTGGGGGATCATGGGCGCATCCCTTCACCTCTTCATACCTCCGTTCCCCCCTCTGCCCTTTGTCTAGTTAGCGCTTTGGGGGCAGTGGCTGCCTCTCAGTCTGTGTGTGTATAGCAGCTAGCAGAGTGGTGCCCTGATCTGCACTGGGGCCTGCACGTGCTCCTGTCAGGGGATGGTACAAAGCACCGTCCGACTGCAGTGAAGAGCGACCGTGCTCCTGAAGTGCCAGAGGAGCGGGTGAGAGCCCAGTCGCACACCAGGAAGTAGGAGAAAAGAGAGTGTCTCAAATTACCAGGGCTCGTAAAAGATTTCTCATCCAAATACGATGAAACCATGCCTGACCCTGGGCTAAAGGAGAGAGAGGGCAGACAAGCCAGCAAGTGACGTAGCAATCTGCCACTCAATTGGGAAAGAATAGACACAGGGGATCAACAGCTACATCTAGTAAGCTGTCCTAGGGACGCTATACCTGCCGCTGACAGCTATCCAAAGAGTCTAGCTCTTTTTGTTACACTTTGGCCACAGGTGCATAGCTCATTACGCCAATAACGACGCACTGAATCGTAATACGAAGAATAACAAATGGGAAGTAGGCTAGCGGAGAGGTAGGGATGCTGCCCAACCTGGCCAGAGCACAGCACATTAACCCGGAAGGAGCAAGTACCTGTAAACACCTGAGGATTATCCATATTCCATCAGTTCAGCTGCAGAGGAGCCTGTCTGGGATTGAAGCTGATCTGCCTTGCAGCAAAGGCAGCAGGACAGGCATCTTCTGAATGAGAGACACGTGCTATTTCCAACATTTGTTGCTCTCCTCCCCCCCGCCCCCCCGAAATGAGGAAATGTGTCTCTGCAGCGAGGGGCTTGTGAAACGTGCTGTGTTGGGAAATGCCAAGAGGGCTGCTGGCAGCCTCTGCTGCAGTCTCACTGCTTGTCACACAGCTTTGCTTATTATTCGGGCCACCATGGGAATCACGTAATCTTGCAGCACTTGGAGGGTTTCGACCGGAACGCCCAGTTGAAAAGGGACCCTGGTGGCTCCAGTCAGCACAGCTGATCAGGCTGTTAAAAGTCCGGGTGGCCGCAGCAACTGGCTCTGTGTGGCTCCCGGAAGCGGCCGATGGCCCTCTGGCTCCTAGGTGCAGGGGCAGCCAGGGCGGCTCTGCGTGCTGCTCCTACCCCTAGCGCCGGCTCCACAGCTCCCATTGGTTGGGAACCACGGCCAATGGGAGCTGCGGAGGCAGCACCTGCAGACTGGGGCAGCGCACAGAGCTCCCTGGGACCCCTGAGCTAGAGGGACATGCCAGCTGCTTCCGGGAACTGCCTGAGGTAAGTGCTGCCCAAAGCCCGCACCCCTCACCCCCTGCCATGCCCCAACCCCCTGCCCCAGCCCTGAGCCCCCTTTCGCACTCCGAACCCCTCAGCCCCACCTCGGCATCCCCTTCTGCATGCAAACTCCCTCCCGGAGCCCACACTCCCAACCCCCAGCCCTGAGCCCCCTCCCACATGCCAAACTTCTCAGCCCCAGCCCAGAGCCCCCTCCTGCACCCCAAGCCCCTAAGCCCCACACCAGAGCCTACACCCCCAGCCCAGTGCCCATGCCCCATCCTGTACCCTGAACCCCTCATCCACAGCCCCACTCCAGAGCCCGCACCCCAAACCCCTGCCCCAGCCCAGTGAAACTGAGTGCGTGAGGGAGAGCAAGTGATGGGGGATGGCGTGTGTGGGGAACAGAGCCTCGGCGAAGGGGTGGGGCAGGGACAGGCCCTCGGGGAAGGTGGGGGCCCGGGCAAGGCTGCAATCAGAAGGTTGGCAACCCTACTTGGAGGGGCAAAGTGCTGGCTTGAGGTTGAGCTGAACGGTAGTGCTGCCTCAGCCAGGCGAGGCTGTCGGAACTGTAATGGCCCATAACCCATGCGCAGCAGCGCTGCACGTCTGCCTTGCTGACGGCTCACGTGTGTGGGCTGCGTCTACCGTATTTATCGGTACTGACGGGCACTTTGCTCCTCTGCCTTTTGCAGCCAGCCAGGCTGCTGGCGCTAAGCTGTGCTCAGGTAAGGGACTGGCGCTGGCTGAGCGTTGGTTTGGTTGGAGCAGCTCCCTCTAGCATCAGTAGCACGTGGCCAAATAGGCCTCATTGCCCTTCAGGACATGAGTGTCGTGCCGCTGCTCTGCAGCTGTGCTGGAGCCTACCTGCTAACTGTGAGCTTGGAAAGGTGCCAGACAGGACAGCAGACAGGCCACCAATCCCCTGATATTCCCCCTCTCCCCCACCCAAAAAATCTGTCCTGCCGCTTTAGACTGTAACCACCTCAGGACAGGATGTGCGTGTGCCTAGTACAGTTGGATGCTGGGCGTAGTTGGGGTCTCTAGAGGAAATGGGGGAGGGAGGGCAGGACTGACTGAGCCTGACCCACATTGGAGGAGCCGCTTCAAACCCAGAATAGATCCTGGGTCACGTGAATGCAGCAGGTCAGCAGAGTAGGTTGGCAAACTCTGCCAGGGGCCAGCCCCCTCAGTTAGCCGCGCCTGAGCCTTTGTTGCTCCAGCTGCATTGTAGTTTAACTAGCCCACTGTTAATGAAAAACGAGGCCCACCCAGTGCCTAGACAAGGCCAAGCTAAGCTGCGGCTCAAGCTCTGTGACCTTTGGCTTTAGCTGTACTGCGCTCATTTCTCTAGGGCTTCATGTTCGAGCCGGTCAGCATTTCCCACTAACCTAGTCTGCCATGTTGGCCATTTCCCGCCCCCCCCCCCCTTCAGCCCCAGCTGGCTTGGATTATTTGCCCTTCAGCAGGTGAAAAACAAAATGGCAGTGACTTGTACTCCCCCCCCCCCCCCAAAAAAAAAAAACCAGCTGTGGCAGTGGCGCTGTGTTGGCAATGCCATGGCCTACTGACCCCATCCTCTGAAAGAGTCAGAGAGTGCCGGGGAATGCCCAGTTTCTCAGTGTGTTTTGGGGCAGAAAGTGATCAACCTGCTTGTGAAGCCAGGGCCTATTACTGTATAAAGGTTACATTGAAAAAAAGGAAAAGCGAAACTCAGTGAGGTTGTGGGGAGGAGGCAGGAGTCAAAATTAATGCTGGGAGGCTTGCCGCTGAAGTACCTGGGTGTTTCACAGCAGAGAACTAATTAGCATCACTTAAAGCTAAGCACTGACGCACTACCCCATACGGTATGCGACCCAGAAGAAGCCAATGGGCCTTCCTCAAGGGGCATTTGCTCCTGTTGGACCAATAGGAGTAGCTGCCGTTAAATTTCTCTTTATATAAAGCCATAGCAAGAGCTTTGCCTCTTGCACTAATACTAGTGACAGCTTGCTCACTGGAATACGTACCGCTTCGCAGCCGTCCATTATGTGCTGGGGTTGAGGGACGAGGCATTCTAATGCCACTGCTTCAGTGTAGCGAATGCCCTTTCCTGGCATCTTCCCCAGACCCGGCTTTCAGAAAGGAAGAAAAACTTTCTACTGAAAAGCAAGTCATGGTGGTTGAGTCAATTGTATTAATCACCCACCAAACTCCCTCCCGCCGCTCGAAAAACTGCAAATTAGCAAAGCAAGCTGTTCCGCTATGGGGCATATGCTGCCGTCAATAATTGTGGGGGAATGGCACTGAAAAGGGCATGCTGGGGTCAGGTGAGGAGGGGGCGAGCCCCTCAGCTTTGACCAGCATGGTTTTACATGCTGGAAGTCAGGCCTTCCTAAACTACACCTAGTGACTGGTGTCTGACTGCTCTGCAGACACCCAGGGAAGGGGGCAGCATGGTGCAGTGGAATCATGCGTTAGTATTTTTACCCACTTTTGCCTGGTGTGCCAAAAGGGCTAGTCTCAAGCATTTATGCAACAAAGCTCATGGACCAAATATGCAAGCATGTCCTTAGCCAGCCATGATCCTGGCATTTGACTTGGCAGACCCGACCCTCTCATGGTTTCTGCTAGTGCTTGCTTTTGCTGAGATAGGTGTGTGGGGGGTGGGGAATGGGGGTGGGGGTCAAAACCTGCGTTTTGGAGACCATTCATGCATGGCACGCCTTTTATCCCTCGGCACTGTCCCGTTATAGGTATGGTCATACGCCCAGACAGGAATCCGTTTACTGATACCGAAATGCAGCCACTTCTGGGCAATAGCAGTTTAACACTGCTGAGCTGCAGCACCCCACACGTCAGCCCAGGAAGTGAAAACCACTTTTGGGTAATTAGTGGTGGGACACTAATTACCCAAGCTGGAATTTTACCAGCCCTACGCTTGTGAAGCGTCTGCTCTACAAAGGGCTCTTGGCATGGCTAGACGTGTAAATCCGCCTCGCAGAGACAGCTTATACGGGCCAAAGAGTTCTTTTAAGTGTAGCCCAGGCTGAAAGCGGGGCCTGGGCTCTGGACCAACCACTTGGGCTAAAGGTAGCGCTCATGCAAAAGGCAGCATGGCATGGTGCCTCATACCACCACCCACAGCCACAGTTCAGTAGAGATCACTGGGAGGAAAAGCCCATTCCCTGAATCTTCACCACCACTTGTGGCAGTACTTTACGTTTGCTCCCAGCCAAGTATTAATCCGGCCCAACCGTTATTAGCTCATAAAAAGCCAACACTATCACAGCCGAGGTGGCTACTCCTGCACGTGACAATAAGTACGGGCCAGTGTCTAGCCCAGTGGGGTTCTGGGCTGTGACAAAGGCTCCTACACAATTACACACCATTGATAAGCATAACAGGCTCATTACTATCCTCTGTGAGGCATACAGTGGTCCTCTAACTGACCAGTTTGGCTCAAGGAAGGTTCAAGCACCACCTTCCTGATGTAGGGCACAGACACAACTGGCTGCCAGCATTACACCTAGCACTGGCTAGAATCAAGCAGTCCATCCATGTCAAGGATCCCCACACCAAAAGGGAAGAAAAATATGTAACCCCTGGCCCCTCCCCTGTTAGCAAAATGTGGGTATGTGTCTCCCTCTATGGGCTGGGCATAGGCAGTTTTTGATTCTCCTACTGCATCAAGCCAGCTAACCTAGGCTCAAGCAGCAAAGGATTATGCTTTTGGATTTGAAGGGCCTGAGTCAAACGCTACAGTTTCAGGCCAAGTGAGGTCAGTTAGGAGCATACAGCAGGAGACAGTGCATAGACTTAGTTTCCGCCGATGCTGCAAGAGGCGATTTGGATGGGGCGCTGGAACAATTTGTACAGTGGGGGGTGCTAAGAGCCATTGGCCCAAACTGTAAACCTTGTATATGATGAAAACCACGAGCCGGGAGGGGGGAGATGCGGCAGCACCCCCAGCTCCAGCACCTATAAATGTGGATGCTGTACATTAAGACCGACCTAATGGCTATGTACAGCTCATATTTCCTTTCATATCACCTGTGCCACAGACTTAACACGACACATGTTCCATTGAGTTGACATAATAATTTATTGGTTTGAATGCCATTTAGTACCACAGTTTTATTACCAGTGACATAACAAATGTATACAACTGACAAGATGGATTTCAGATTACAAACACTAACTTAAGAAATGCATTTGACACTCAAATGTATTGTTCCGTTATTTAAGTGGACATGTTTCATTAGTTCAGGTAAAAATTCAAAACGTTATATACAGTACTAATATCCATTATATCCACGTGGACATTCCAAGACTTCCTTTAGTCACAATTTTCTGCAACTATGTTGAAATGTCACTTTAAGCAGCTTTTGACAAATAAAATAAAGAGAATTATAGTTAAAAAAGTGCAACAGCCAGTTTGTAGCACGAGCAAACCTGATGTCGGCCAAGGAGCTGTGAAGGAAGGTATAGGATACAATGGGTCGAACTGTTTGTGCTGGACCTGTCAGTATAAAAGAACTGGAAAGATCAAATCTCATGCCTCAAGCTGGCGTCCCCCAAACCTCCCACCAAACCAAATTCAGCTCTTTTCACAACCGAGTGACACAAAATAACTGGTTTCAGAGTAGCAGCCGTGTTAGTCTGTATCCGCAAAAATAACAGGAGTACTTGTGGCACCTTAGAGACTAACGAATTTATTAGAGCATAAGCTTTCGTGGGCTACAACCCACTTCTTCGGATGCATATGCATCCGAAGAAGTGGGTTGTAGCCCACGAAAGCTTATGCTCTAATAAATTCGTTAGTCTCTAAGGTGCCACAAGTACTCCTGTTATTTTTACAAAATAACTGAACTAAGACCTCCCTCCCCAGCGGGGAGGGGAGTCTTCTCTGGACGCCAGTGGGGTGACTGATAATGAATACTTACGGCAAGTAAATCTGTCATGATGACCTTTTATGGAGTGCAATATTTGTTTGCCAAAAACCTTTGATTCATGTGACAATTCATTCATGCAGGGCTCTTGGCACAGGCTTAGTATGGCGTTTAAAAGACCCCTCTCCCTCCATCCCCCCCCCAAATCTGTAAGGAAAGTGTGGTCAGGGTTAAGGACAGAGTCACTCTATCCAGTTAAAAAAAAAAATCACTGTGACTGACTTGGTTTCACTATCATGTCAGCCTCAGGCTGGTGGCTGTCTCCTACACATCCTGATGCTCAATTACTTTGTTCTTGTGCTTGGTGGAGGGGAACTTAGCTTCACGTCACCTTTGTGGTCTGGAGCCAGCCGTGGGTGCAAGTTAGAGCGGCCTCAAGGGCCCCTATGGCCCAGGTAAGAAGCGAATAGCTATAGTGTACCGTTCTCTTGCCACAGCCCTGCCACATCTTTATGCTGGGGGAGGTGGTAGGGAGACCTCTACCAGCCACGGAGGCCCTGTAGTGTTTTCAGGGAGGCCTTTTAAGGTAGCTCCACAGAGCAGTATAAAACGGCCTTGTTGTAACTGAGAACTAGACCTCCTATTTTTAACTCTGCCATTGGCCAGATGGTCTATAGCTTGCTGTACCTATGAATGAGGCTCAATGATGCCCCCCACATGGTTGAGCTCAAATGCCACAGATAGGGGCACAACATAAGTGAGATTAGCTAGAAAGAAATGAATGTGAGATAGTTCGAGAGAATCTGTTGACTTTCTAGGGCAGGGTTGTCTACATTTTTGCTGAGCCAAGGCCCATTTACCAGGAGGCCTCACTTAATTTGACATATAATGGACTGGACTGCAGCCATAGAGAACAACAGGCCCAATTCCAGCATCACATACACAGGTGGATTCCTGCTCCAGGCCATGGGAGTCACCCTCCCCCTGTATGTGAAGTCTCCACTGATGCCCAAGTGTGATACCTCAGTGTGTTCTGGGCAGCGAAGCTCCTCAGCTCATGGTCTAGCATTGTGGGGTGGGATCTGCATTCTCCACGGGGCCCCCCACCCTCACATTACGCCACCCATTCATCCTGCCTTACTACCTCCTTTGTCTCTCCCTTGCTGAATTTTTCCACACTGCCCCCTATGCTTGGAACCCCTCCTGCATCCAGGCCCCCCCATTCCTTGCCTTTCAACACACCCTCCCCGCCTCCTCACAGCCCACACACGTCATCCAACTCTGTATATCAAATCTAAACCACGCAAATGGCATCATTTTGTACTGACCCCAGGGTTAAATCCTTGGGGGAGGGCTCACATCTCCTCTGATTTGTTGCTGTGCTGGATGCTGTACGAGGCAGAGAGAGAGAAATTTACTGCCGCAATCAATGCTCGATAAAGAAACATGAATCAGGGACCAAAGATAGAAGAGCACCCGCAAAAGATTGGCAGGGTGGCCTCGCTCATTTCTGGATCTACCTTTTCAGTGAAATTTTTCTGTCTCCCCCTTCATAATCGTCTTTCCCCACTAGACTGTCGGGGTTGCTCCACACTGCACAGAAAAGGCCTGCGGTAGCAAGTCTCAGAGCCCAGGTCAACTGACTTAGGCTTTTGTGGCTCACACTATAGGGCTAAAAATATCAGTGTCGATGTCTGGGCTCGGTCTGGAGCCCAGACTCTGAAACCCAGCAACGGGGGATGGGTCTCAGCGCCCAGGCTCCAGCCTGAGCATCTATGCTGTTATTTTTAGCCCTGTAGCAGGCGCTCAAGTCAGCTACCTGGGTTCTGAGACTGACTGCTGCAGGTCTGCCGGTTTTTGCAGTGTCGACATACTCTGTGTCTGTTCCTTTCCCTCTCAGATTTAGCAAAGCTCTCAGTGCACTTACAATGAAATTTACCCGTGTGCAGAGGTTCCACAGAAGCCCTATGCATTGCTTAAGTCCTCAAGGTTGGACATAAGTGGTGCATAAGCCTCATGCTGGGCCTCTTAACTGAGCTGAATAAATAACAATGGCGATCATTGCTCAAGTGTGAGTTGAGAAGATATAAAAACCCAACATACACGGACGGGTCTGAGGCCATGGACCGTGGTCATCAGGAGATTTATGGTCGTGGAGGGTAAGTGTGTATTTCAAAGCTAGTCTGATTGTTGGGTCCCATCCCAGCATGGAAATAGCAACATGCAGATGCACTAGGAGGGTATTGCTCAATCCCCCCAGCTTTTGTGCAATGTTCTGTCTTGGGAGTAAACTGGAAAGCTCTGAACTATAATTAGACCCACGATGCCCTGCAAACAGGGCCAGGGTTGCATGCGCCCAGCTGAAGGACCGTGAGTTTTTGTCTGTGCTTATCGGCTGACTCTGAATGCTGAATTCTCACACTCCACTGTGTAGGCCCAGGGCCAGCGCTTCCACTAGGCGACCCTAGGCGGTCGCCTAGGGCGGCAGGATTTGGGCGGTGGCATTTTGCCATCCTCGGCGGCAATTTGGTGGCGGGGGTCCTTCTGCTCCGTGTCTTCGGGTTGCTTCGGCGGCGGGTCCTTCACTTGCTCCGGGACCCGCCGCCGAAGCACCCCGAAGACGTGGAGCGGAAGGACCCCCACCGCCGAATGCTCTGAGGAGGAGCGCTGCTGCCTAGGGCGGCAAAAACCCTGGCGCCGCTCCTGTGTAGGCCTACAGTGTTCCTACGGGGACATGCCACAGTCATTGTGTGATTTCTCTGAGCTGACATTCCTTTGTCAGTCACGGGCACTTCCTGGATGTGCACTTTGATAAGCAGCTAATGAGGCCAACCCCACGGATTTCTTTTTTAAAATCCCCTTTGAAACTAGCCTACATAAAGTTAGCATGACTTACAAGGTGTGACGGTCACTTACATTACATCAATTTATTTATAAATTCACCTTTATGATAGCTTGAGAACGAGTCATTAGCAACATTTACACATCACAAGACCACGGAAGCCAAGCTATTTCAAATGCCATTTTGGCTGAGCTTCCGAGGAAGTGCACATGCAATATTCTTCAAGGCATGGCCATTGTGTGCTTCTGCAATGCACTGTAAAGCCATCTGGCTGGACCTGCTATGAATAGAGCCCTTTGTTTTGGCTAGTACCTCATTCAGCTCAGCCTCTCCACAACTGAAGAAATGCCGAGATAACATGTTAAGGTCATGGACAGGCACTGGCAATACAGAAGGAATTGTTTGAAGGAACGATCGGTGCAACTGGCATGCGCATCTGCACCGAGTCACACTTTAAATCATGCCCTAAATATACCCCCAATCCTGCATTCCTTACCCGCCCCCCATTGGAGTCCATAGGCGCTGCCATTGTGCAAGGGATGCAGGATCAAGTCTTAAATGGATTCTGTTCAAAGTGTGGGCTAAATTCATTTCTCCAAGGTACGCTGGATATCTCTGCCTCAGGCCTGGTCTACACAGGGGGAAGGGAGGGGAAATCGATCTAAGTTACACAACTTCAGCTATGTGAATAACGTAGCTGAAGTTAACATACTTAGATCTACTTATCGCGGTGTCTTCCCTGTGGTAAGTCAACGGCTGACGCTCTCCCGTCGACTCCGCCTGCGTCTCTCCCCCTGGTGGAGTACCAGAGTTGACGGGAGAGCGCTCGGCGGTCGATTTATCGCGTCTAGACTAGACACGATAAATCGACCCCTGCTGGATCGATCACTGCCCGCCGATCTGGCAGGTAGTGTAGACAAGCCCTGACGTCAGCATTCTGGATGTCAGTGAAAGCTCTTTGTTTGGAGTGATACTTTATGCAACAGTGAGCCACACTATGGTGTGAGGAGAATGCTCCCCGAAGCCTTTGGAGTCAATAAAATTTCTTGGCAAATCATTTCCTCATCACCACACTTTGAACAAAAGCAAAACATTTAGTCACTTAACCACCAAACAGAATAAAAAAAGAAGCATCTGAGACTCTGTCCAGTATACACAGTCTGTATGGAATAACACAGAGGCAATTTACCATTGACACCCTTAATTTAAGCACCTAAAAGCAGTATTTATGTTACTTGCTTTTTAAAGCATTTGCACCATCCACACCACAGAGCATATTACACTGCTTTCTGACGCATCACCGCTAACTTCAAACTCACCTTTCTGGTTATAGTTCATCATTCCTTCACTTAAAGACAATGGGTTTTAAGCTTGTGTTCTATATTCTGTTAGGACTTAATGATCTCTTGGGAGATGAGAAAATGCTTCGTAAAAAGAAAGTTGGGACAGTGAGTTCATCAGGGAAAACCCTGTTGAATTCGAATACCCTGGCCCTGCCAGGAGAAGGTATCCCAAAGACTAATGTGTCTAAACTAGAGGCTGAGAGCAAGGCCAGAGATGTGAACTTTGAGAGACTTCAGAGTCGGATGAGAACTTCACAAATTTGCCCCTGTGACAATACCAGGTCCAGACTCTCCAGAATGTTGGGAAAGTTCAGATCTGAAAAACTAGGACCAAATTAGAACCATTCCTGATCTAAACTATTGAATCATTACAGAAGATAAAGGGCAGGTAGCCAAAACCCAGTCGTCATTAGTATAACTGTTTTTTGAAGAGGTCTCTATATATGAGATACAATATGAAGCGCTTTTTCTTCCCTTCTCATCAAGAGCTAAATTGCTCATTTCCATATTCCACAGGATGTTTTGCATCAGTTATTTCTAGCCATTGACCATGTTTACAGACTGTCAAGCACACCATATCTTTGGGATGTGCCATTAATGTTTTCAAGTCAATCATCAATACCCTGTGAAAATGCTACTTATGGAATACAGCCAAATTTGTTTCACAAAGCATTCTGGACCACTCTGGACGGGGTTGTGTTATTATTACAAGTTAGCACAGACCCAGGGGCATCCTGGTGCACATCATTCAGAGTCTACGATGTTGACAACATGCGCAGGTATTTGTGGTATTTCTTTACCTAATGTAGTGAGCTACACAAAATGGTGGCACATGGAAGTGTAGCCTATGGACGAGCATTAGGTAGTGCTGTAAACAAGAGCCCCACAGCGCCTACCTAGAGAAGTGCAAGGTTTGTTTTTGCTATGGTTCAGCAGCTTCTATGTGACGTTTGCCGCTGACTTCTTGGCTTCCAACAGGATTAAGTGAAGGACTTTTTTCTAATTTTCTTTTATTATTTTTTAAACATTTCAAATAAAACCATCTTGTGTTGTAAACATAATCTCATTCCTTGGGTCTGCTCCAACAGTCCCAGCTAAGGTTTATGCTTGAAATGGGCTTCCACTGAAATGAAAAAAAAAACAAACAAACCAAAGATGACAATACAATGGATGTTAGAACACGGGTTATCACGCAACCCTTTGGGATCCAATCCACCGGCCGGGCTTAGCTTTGAACGAGTGGCCGTAGGGGCTCATCGTCACTACAGAATGTTGTTGTGTTAGAACACGACTGCAAAGAGTCGTGTTCACCATTGCGTCAGCTGGTCGTGGCTAAACCCTGATCCCAGAAGCGTTTACTGATAATCGGCTCACAAGATACTGAACACGACACATCCTTGTCTACACTGATCTGTCAGCACTTAACTCGATTGTTAAAAATCAGGTTTACGCACACTTAAGTGGATTCCCATGAAAGGTTCCTTATAAACTATTTTTTTAACTTCAACTGAATGCCGTGTTCATAAAGGTGCCGGAGAATGGATAGAGCATAATAGAGCGTCCCCTATGCTGCCCCTACCAATGGGCCTCCACTCTGGACTGGCAGCACCACCTCCAGGGTAGGTTTCCTCAGCCTGCCGATACTGTTGATAGGGGTACCACTTTCAGGTGGTGGTGATGGGGATCGTTATTACTACAGTAGCAGATAAAGACCCCAACTGTGATCAAGGCCCCATTCCATTGTGCCCCACTGTCCATACACATAGGGAGAGAAAGCCCCTGCCCTGAAGAGCTTACAATCCAAAAAGACAAGGAGACAAAGGATGGGACTAAGGGACTGCTATTGTCCCATTGATGTGGACACCTATCTACTAGGAATTTGACACATTTTGCATAAGCTACTGAACAGGCAGCAGATGGTAAGGACTTCCCATGCAGACTGGATTGGATTTAGAGGTGGAAGGCTCTGTCTCTCCTTCAGTCTCCCCATTCTCTAATGTATGGTGGATAAATGGAGGCCTTCATTCTCCAGGGGTCTCAGTCTGGCAGGGTAACTTACCTGCATATTCCTGAGGCAGCATCGGCCTGCTTATGACTTTCTGAAAAGCTGTAATCCATTCTTGCTGATCACTTTCTGTCTCACAAGCAAAGAGAAATTTTCTGTCTGGGGTCACAATGGTTATCCCATACTGCCAGTGATTTCCCTGGGTGGATGGTGGGAGTCCTTCCAGGACCTTGTAGCTGTTTTCCTTGCTCCCAATAAATACTTCCCCTCTAGCAAAGGCATCCTACAAGATATAAATAAATGATTCAGAGCCCTTTCAAAGTTCCTTGTCAAGGTGATGTGGAATATGGATCACGCAGCAAACTAACATTAGTGTTCTCCCTGCAGAGCCTCCAGCACTCACATCAACAGAAAACAGTGAGAGAGGCCTACGAAGCAAATTCCCAAGGTCAAACACCCGCAAAGATTAGAGGTGTTTGAAATCCACCAGATTTCAGTTTTGCAAATATTGTAGTTCCTACTTAATAATGAGCCAAACCAAGCCCCTGGATTCCAACCGCCCCCCCCCCCCCCCCAAACTTCAGGTGTTCTAAATCCAGACACATTTTGTGCTTTGACCTCATTCCCAGAGAGAGAGAGAGAGAGAGAGAGAGAGAGAGAGACCTGCTACTGCCTCTATCCTTCTAAGCTCTCACCCCCAAAACTCCTCATTAATGCGGATCAACTCCAAGGGTACGTCTACATTACCCGCCGGATCTGCATGTAGCGATCGATCTATCGGGGATCGATTTATCGCGTGTAGTGTAGACGCGATAAATCGATCCCCGATCGCTCTCCCGTCGACTGCTGAACTCCAGCAGTGAGAGAGGCGGAAGCAAAGTCGACGGGGGAGCCGCGGCCGTCGATCCAGCACCGCGAGGACGTGAAGTAAGTCATTTTAATTCGATCTAAGATACGTCGACTTCAGCTACGCTATTCTCGTAGCTGAAGTTGCATATCTTAGATCGATTCCCCCTCCCCCCCCCCCAGTGTAGACCAGGCCCAAGAGACAGTGGGTCAGATCCTCAGCTGATGTAAATCATCACAATTCCATTGATTTCTGATTTCACTGCCTCCATGCCTTCAGTGGGGTTCTTTCGCTTTACACCAGCTGAGGATTGGGCCCAGGGATTCTGCAGCCTCTCAGGCGCTTGCTCCAATCCCAGACTCTTCTATTTTTGAATTTTTCCAACCATTTAACCTGCACGTTCCTAGCTGCATTTTAAACTTTTCAGCTTGATATTTTTCTAGCCTGCAAGATAGAAATCTCTCTCTCTCTCTCTGGTATATAATCTTTGGTGTCATTAATTCCAGTGAAATGGAAACATTGCATGTACTATTATAAAGGTCTGACTATGTGGCAATTATTCTCTTACCAGACCTGTCAGTCAAGACAAAAGAGAAAAAGGTGGGTGGCCAGTTGCTTAGAACATGAGATTAGGAGCCTTGAATTCTAATCTCAGCTCTGCCATTGATTTGATATGAGGCACTCATCAAGTTACTTAAATCATTGTTGGCCCAATTCTGATCACACACTGGAATAAATGAGAAGTGACTCCAGTGGAATGAGATCAGAATCAGGCCCTTTGAGGGGATAATAATCATCATGCCTACGCTGGAAGGATGAGGTGAAGATGAGTGTTTTTACAGTGCTTTGAAAGGTCCCATGGTCAACATTAAAATCTTTACAGCTTGGAGTTTGGTATAAACATCTGTCTAACTATCTTAAGTTCTTATGTGGGCCCCATTCCCATAGTATTTCAGCACCTCACTATCTTTAAAGTATTTATCCTCACAACACGTCTACGAGGTAGGGCAGCACTATCGTCCCCATTTTACAGATGGGAAACTAAAGGTATGTCTACACTGGATCTGGAGGTGTAATTTCCAGCTGTGGTACACAGACCCCAGCCAAAAAGAGCAGTGTAGTGGTGGGACAGGCTAGCCCCAGGGCTGGATTTAGGGGCAGGTGACCCAGACGACCACCTGGGGTGCCGGGTTTGTGGGGCGCAGGGCTGGCAGATTTACAGATCCTAGCGTGCAAATTTATCGTTTTAAGGACAGGGATAAATTATGCAGGCAAATCGTGCATCAAAGTCATGAAACGGGCTGCAATAAAAAATTAAGGTATTCAAAAGTTTAACAAATGGAGGGGGGGAACGCCATTTGGTCTAAGGCTACCCCCAAGTACAATCCCATCGAAAGCCCTATGCATGTATGTAGTCCTGCTGCTTGCACAGCTGCGGCTACACTGCTCCGTTTAGCGCACTAGCTTGATCAGAGCTAGTGTGGGTATGTGTACCTGAGCCAGCTCCAGTGTAGACATACCCCAAGGAATAGGGAAGCTAAGTGAATTGCACAAGGTCAAACAATAAGCCTGTGGCACAGCAGGTCTCCCAAGTCCTAGCTTAGTGCCCTAGCCATGGCCCATCCTTCCTCTCAGTGGTAATATTAATTAATACTGTGACTACCATGGCAACGTTAATTACTAGCAACGATTTTAGTTTGGGATTTTCAAAGAAGCCTCATGGAGATAGGGACCCAGTGGAACTGGGCAAGTGACTCCCCTGAAATCCTTTACCAATCCCAGCCCCGATGGCAACAAAGCACAGAAAAGCCCTGCAAAAGAGCCGAGGGAAAGAAAAATCTGGTGAATGAAATAAAGGTCAGGAAGGGGGGAGGGATAGCTCAGTGGTTTGAGCATTGGCCTGCTAAACCCAGGGTTGTGAGTTCAATCCTTAAGGGGGCCACTTAGGGATCTGGGGCAAAATCAGTACTTGGTCCTGCTAGTGAAGGCAGGGGGCTGGACTCAATGACCTTTCAAGGTCCCTTTCAGTTCTAGGAGATAGGATATCTCCATTAATTAATTTATTTTATTTTACTAGATGACCTCCGGAGGTCCCTTCCAACCCTGATAGTCAATGATTCTAAGGGATTTGTTTACAGCCATTTAAATAGGGGTTCATGGATGTTTCCGTGACTAACTGCGAACCAGGCTATTGTGCACTGGGCTTTGGACCAAAGTCAAACAACCTGCCCCAAGTATTTTCGCTTTATTCCCAAATTAGACCAAACTCCATTACAGGCTATTCCGTGCAGACGCGCGCTGAGATCCAACGCCCTGGCCTTACCAGAGGATCTTTGAAATACATCAGCCTTCGGTCGTCCATGGTGAACCATCGCTTCTTGAAACCTTCTGTTTGCTAAAGAGTTGGGAGGGGAAAAAATGATTGAGCAAAGGCAAAGGGAAACCTGGCTCGCTTCTAAGGAGAGAAGTTGAGGGAATTTACGGGGCGCTGGTGTCGTTCAAGGTACACCTCTACCCCGATATAACGCTGTCCTCGGGAGCCAAAAAATCTTACTGCGTTATAAGTGAAACCGCGTTATATCGAACTTGCTTTGATCCGCCGGAGTGCGCAGCCCCGCCCCCCCAGAGCACTGCTTTACCGCGTTATAGCCAAATTCGTGTTATATCGGGGTAAAGGTGTCGTTCTGGTGGGAGAGACGTACTCAGCCAGTTCAGAAAGGGCTGGTTCCACACTAACTTAAGGGCAGAGTGGCTATTATCTGCCAATGGGTGATAATACTTCCCAGTACAACAGGACCATTCATTTCAATGGGAGTTTTAGGGAGGGAGAATTGACAGGCTAATCTGTCAATTGTTTTAAGATACATTTATATCCCCTCCTCCACCACTCAGCCTGTGCCTCCCCACACCCTGGCACTGCTGTCTCACAGTTCCTCCTTATCTACATTTCCCACACAGGGGGTCTTTTAGGTACAGCATTCGCCGCTTTACAAATGTGTGAAGTCATTAGATTCAGGGGGGGAAAATGACCCCTATGCACCTTATGATGAACAAATGCCTTGGGACGTATGTTTCAAGGAGAAAGAGACACCATCTTAGCACAGCTTTTGTGTGGCTACAATCTGCAGTTTGATCAGCTGCAACCTCCTATCCCACAGCCCCTGATTTTCCAATGTAAATAGATTCAGGGTCTCATAGCAACAGAGCTTACTGAAGTTCCGACCTCAAGAGAAGTTGTAGAAAAGACCTGAATTTCTCATACGAAAAGCAAGCAGAACCCTCAAATGTTGTGCTTTTGGGGCAGAGTGTGTGTGTGTGTGTGTGGGGGGGGGAGATGGAAACCACTCAAGGCCAAATTTGTACCTTATAGAGAATTAAAAAAAAAAAAGAAGACATAAACCAGTTTTTTCCTCAGTGCAGGTTGCCTTTAAGCTTTTTTACCTCCCTCCTTCCAGCTCCTCACGCCCCGAGAGCTGTTCCTCCCAGCCAGTATGTCAATGCCATTCCTCTAATAACCAGAAGAGTGCTGGAGAATGGCAGAAGATGCTTCCTCCATTCCAACTCCAGAGCCTCCAGCACCCGGCCAACCCAGGAGTTTGAGATCCCTAGATTGTAGCACAGGCAGTAAAGGGCCAGGCTACTGGCCTCATTAATTTCAGTGGATTTGTCACCATTAGTCAATTCACCAGCTGATCCCACTGAATTCTAGAAGGTCTGGGAAATCTCATGATTGGCTGGTGTTTTGATTGGATTAGCAGATTTCTAAATTGGTCCAGGTATGTCATGGCCCTTGCAGCTCTAAATCTCCAGCAGGGTTTGTTTGTTTAGGGTAGGATTGTGCTTTTTCTTGGAATGCCCCATTTACCTCTATTAGACATGAAGACAGGGCATAGGTGCCGATTCTGTGAGTGCTGGAAAAAAAAATAGTGGGTGCTCAGCACCCACCAGCCACAGCTAATCAGGGGTGCCACCAAACAGCTGTTTGGCGGCTCGGGAAGGGGCTTGCGGGAGGCAGAGAGCAGCGAATGGTGCGTGGGCAGAGCCTCGGGGAGGGGATGGGCGGAGCCTCTGGGAGGGGGTGGAGCAGGATGAGGCGGAGCAAGGGCAGGGACTTGGGGGAGGGGGTGGAATGTTGACAGGGCCTCGGGGTGGAGTGGGAGTGGAGCACCCCCGGAGAAAAGTTCAGCGCCTATGAGACAGGGCTTTTCTAAGCGAAGTGCTGTTTGAGGAGCCTCATCACTCAGTCATTTGCAGAGTGCTATAATGGCTGGAGCTGACACTGAAGGCAGCTTGCTCTTCAAGTGTGCGAGTCACCAGGATTGATGGCAAATGCCTGTCCTTGAAACAAGAGACCCAAAGCATAGCCTGGAGGTCAAATGTGGCCCTCAGAGTTCTAGAAAGCAGACCTTGGCCATCCTTATCTTTAACAGGGAGCTGCACCTTGCAGATCCCAGCATGGATGTTCTCAACCCAGCCATCCACGTGCATCGAGTTGTAGAATTGCATGCTGGGATCTGTAGTCTCCAGAGACCTCAGCTCTGTATTATATAAGTGGATGGCTGCAATCTGCTCTATGTCACGCAAATTATGCATTTTATGAAGCTCTCTGGCTGTGCCCATGCAGCTCTCAGTTGAGCTAATTACAGGTGTCCCAGTCCTATAAGGGCTGATCACAGAATAGACATCAGAAGGAAACAAAAATGACCATAACCAATTTATCTGGCCTTGATTTCTGAAATGTTTCTGTTCTGACAACTACAATCTCTTGCTTCCTCCTCCTCCTCCCCCCCCCCCCCGCTTTAAAATGAAGAAAAAGAATTTAAAAAGATAATAAGAAACAGAGTTCCACAATGTTAAAGAAATTCTCCTGCATCTAAAAAGATGGATTCAACCTCCACCCACTAAATGCTGCCCGACACTTAACCGGGCTATATAAGGAGATCTTCTGTAGCTGTTTAGTAAGACAGGCCCCATAACATGCAGCAGCTGTTAGGGGAACTAGTCATAAAAAGAATAGATGTAAGTCATATAAATCAATGGTACGTACATTACTACTATCCAGGGCCTGCCATAAATTATGGCATCCTCCTTTTCACACAGTGGTTTTTAAGGCTTTGTTTACACACAATAGTTGCACCACTTTATATCAGTTAAAGCGGTACTGGTACCTGGCGTCTATGCAGTGATACTGGTATCAGAGTGCTTATACTGATGTAGCTTATTCCAGTAAGGGAAGGGGAATAAACGTTATAGGTATAAGGCACCTTTATACTGGTATAACTGTGTCCACACTAGGGGTTGTACCAGTATAATGGTAAAAAAATCCCACCCCTAAGCAACATAGTGATACCAGTACAAAAACCAGGTGTAGATCAGGCCTAAAGGTTTTTTCATGCATAGATGACATTTGCCACTATGAAGAAGGCCAGCACGAGGTCTATGCCTACTGGGCTTAAGCAGTGTTTACGCCATGCGCTAGCTCTCTGCATGGGGATGAATTTCACCCATGTATGAAGAGATGATTATACTGTTCAAAATGCTCCTCCTTCACCTGATTGTGTCCCCACTGCAGCTGTGCACTCCTGTGTTAATAAATTTGGGGGGCGGGGGGGTGATCTCATATAATAGCTACCAAGAAGAGGGGGTTCTGAGTCATAAGCGGTTAGTCCATATACTAGAGAGTGTGAAAACGGGCATTTACTTGGCAGGAAAGGTGAGAGTCCAGCTTCAACAGTGGAAGCATTTCCTTGCCTTTCCTTTTCCCCAGAGGGATATAAAGCCCAAAGAGAAGAGTCATTACTCAATTCTTGGCACAGTAGGAGATTTTATTCTCTTTTTTTCACTTGCTGACAAGGATGCCTGAAAAGCCAAACCCGCTCCCTGGTTGGAGACTGGCAGTGAATCCAGCGATGTGGGCATTTCCCACGTACGCAGCAACCCCTTGTGCTTTCACAGAGGCCTTGAACGCCTTCAGACACCCCTTTTCCTGGCTGCCAGATGTGCAGGGGAACCTCCCATTCTGCAGGCATGCCAGCCACATGCCCTCCATTCCGAGGGGGCGGGGAAAGGCACTACAGAGTAGCGAGCAACGGCGGCTCTGTGCATGGGATTTGCTGGGAGCGCAGTGAGGGGGTTGAGCCGGTGGATCTGTTGGTTCAGAACACCATGTAGTGGGGGCACAGTGATATGGAACAGTTGCACGTGCTACCTCTGATGTGGGGCTGATGCAGGGAGAGAGAGATTGAATCTCTCAGTCCCACACCAAGTTCTTTTACTCGTGCATTGCACGGGGGAATGTGGATTTTACCTTTAGGCTATCTCTAGCCCACTCACTAAACTATAAGCGCGCAGGAAAGTGCAATGAATAGTGGAAACAAGGGTGGGTAGCGGGGAGAGCACAAGAAACTGGGATATAAAATCCAGTGTGGGGTGCAGAACAAAGAGATAATTTCAAAGGCATTGAATTGTCGGTATGTGGCTGGATTTCACACTTTAACCCTCCCAAAGCACATCTGCCCCACTGTTATGTGGATCACAACGCAGTACAGAACAAACTCATTTTTGGTATGAATACAAAATACATGACGTCCCACCTTTGGCCCAGTTTTTTCCATGTAACCTTCCTTCAAGTAGTTCCTAGAAAGCTTTGGCACCAACTAGAGTTGTCAAAATAAGAAAGCAAAAAAAAGTACAATGTTAGTGCACGTTAGACAGATGGAGACGTGATGTGTTGCAGACACAGGCTTACGTGATGTCATGCCAGAGCCCCCAGTTATCATTTCAATGGGAGCTTATGGAAAAAAATGCCAAGAGAAAGAGTTACCTACGGCCCACATACAGGCTGGGGACAGCTTATGACACTGCTCTCAAGGCATACTAAAGTGGATTTATTTATTCCTATTGTTCTCTCATCTTCCCATAAGAATTTTTCAGTTTCTTTGACCCCGTGTTAGCTTTGTAATACAGGTATGACTACACTGCAAAAAAAAAAAAAAAACCAAAACACCCGGCCGCTGCGAGTCTCAGAGCGCAGGTCAGCTGACTCGGGCTCGCATTTCGGGGCTAAAAACAGCAGTGTAGACGTTCCTGCTCGAGCTCTGAAACCTGGTGAGGGGGGTGGGTCAGAATATTGAGAACTGGAGGCCTTAAGTTAGGTTTATCCATCGTCTGGCACCCAAATAAGTGGCCTCGTTTTCACATGTACAGAGAACTCACTAGCTCCACTGACTTTCATGAGGACTACTGGGTGCTCAGCGCTTTTGAAAACCAGGCCACTTATTTAAATGTCAAACTATAAACTTAGGACCTAACTTGAAGCTCCCAGTTGTTAAATTCTTAGCTAAGAGCTCTCTGAGGCCTAATCCTGCCCCCCATTAAAGTCAACAGCACAACTCCCATTGACCTCAAAGAAAGCCAAATCAGTCTGCAGTCCAGGACCCTGTTGTCCCCAGATATTGTGAGAACTGGGGTTGTATCCAAAGATGTAGCGATAATATTTAATTATTCATTATGTGTATTGCAGTGGCACCTAGAGGCCCCAGTCACGGTCCACTGTGCTGGGTGCTGTACACACATAATGAAAAGATGATCCCTGCTCCTGGGTTTGAGGAGGGAGCAGACCCCAGGGAAGCCCTGAGACGGTCCCAGTTTCCCATGCCCGCTGCCCCTCAGCTTTAGGGCCATGCCAGGGTTCCCTGGCTCACTTTTCAATAGTTACACTATGTCCTTAAACATTCAGCCTGGTTAAAGTAGAGACAAATCATTCTAGGCAGCCCCATTTATGGTTTAACTGTCCTACAGATGTTGCTCATGAAGTCCTTCAGCCCAGTCCTGCTTCCACTGAACTCGGTGCCAAAACTCACAGTAATTCCTATGGGGGTGGGATCAACACGACTTAGAATATTAGGGTTGGAAGAGACCTCAGGAGGTCATCTAGTCCAATCCCCTGCTCAAAGCAGGACCAACACTAACTAAATCATCCCAGCCAGGGCTTTGTCAAGCCAGGCCTTAAAAACCTCTAGGATGGAGATTCCACCACCTCCCTACGTAACCCATTCCAGTGTTTCACCACCCTCCTAGTGAAATAGTGTTTCCTAATATCCAACCTAGACCTTCCCCACTGCAACTTGAGACCATTGCTTCTTGTTCTGTCATCTGCCACCACTGAGAACAGCCGAGCGCCATCCTCTTTGGAACCCCCCTTCAGGTAGTTGAAGGCTGCTATCAAATCCCCCCTCACACTTCTCTTCTCCAGACTAAATAACCCCAGTTCCCTCAGCCTCTCCTCGTAAGTCATGTGCCCCAGCCCCCTAATCATTTTTGTTGCCCTCCGCTGGACTCTCTCCGATTTGTCCACATCCCTTCTGTACTGGGGGGACCAAAACTGGACGCAATGCTTCAGGTGTGGTCTCACCAGTGCCAAATAGAGGGGGATAATCACTTCCCTGGATCTGCTGGCAATGCTCCTGCTAATACAGACTTGGGAGGTTCTCATCGCAAAGGGTGTTTTGCTGGAGTAAGGGCTGAGTAAAACTCAGGGCCTGGTTTTGTAACCCTTAAACAGGAAGGTAGCCCCAGGGACACCAACAGGCTACTCGCCGGAGTAAGGACTGCAGGATCGGCCCCTAAGAGCTGGTCCCAGATCATTTTCACATCAGGTATGAGCCCCAGACACCCAGTTGTTCTCTCCTTTCCTCACCTGTTCTCAGATCAGTATGACCCAAAAGCTCATACAGAAGAACCACAAGCTCTAATATGCCATCTGCCTTTAAAGGTTATTACACATGTCTGTGAACTCCCCTTTTGCTGAGATCTACTCAACAATAATTACCAGGGCCTAGGTTATTTTTAAAAATGCTTGGTGCAGATGAGCTGCTAGCTGTGAGATCTCTGCAGATGGATGCGTGAGGCTCTTTAAAAAGAAAAGTGAGACTCACCAGCAAATGGAGCTGACAGGGCTGATTACACACTTCTCACCTTCCCCCACTCCCAGCCTTGCATTTAAACAAGTTATTTATGGCAAAGCTTTAAAAATTATATTCCTGTGACATGTAATTCCATCTAACAAAAGGCTCTGATAAACCAGTTATGTGATCACATAAAAAGCACCCTGGAGAATCCCACAGCCAGGTTGCAGAGATCCTGAATATCTTAATCTCCAGTCTTTAGACTGGCAGCCAGCTGCTTTCAGAAAGTAGTTTTGTCTTGACTGGAAAGAACCTTTATCACTTCAAGATTCTTAACCCTTTGCCCCCAGGCATCATGCTAAGCTGCATCCAGGGTCCAGTATTTTTGTGTGTAAAGTGTCCTTTCTGTTGGACACAGACTTTCCTCATGTAGCAGGGACGGGCCAGCGTAAACCATTATAAAAGGCTGCAGGTTTCTTAAAAGGTGTAGTTTGTGGTTCTTGTGTCTATATCAAAATATCTACCGTATCTGTCTCCTGAAGCACTTAGCCTGATTCTCATTTCCATTTAGGCCGCTTTACACCACTCTAGCAATGTAAAGGAGCCTGAAAGTGGGTATAAATTCCAGTAATACCCACGGTAAGATGCCTTAGTGTAAATAACAATAAGGTCTGATCGAGTTTTCCACCAGCATAAAAATACGAGAATTTTACCTTCCAAGGTCATACATCCAGGCTTGCAAAATTCTACTCACAACCTAGCCCCACCAGGTAATCATTTCTTTTGATGGGCACGTAAAATCTCATTAGTTTTTCTTTTGTTGTCAATGGTATTGGGAGAGCAACCAGATTTCTAACATTAATCATCATGCGAATGGCCAGGCAAAAAGATTTTGTGTTTAGGGCTTGTGAATTTTCATGAGAATTTTATATGGCAGTGTACAAACAAATTTAAACAGAATCAAGTACTTAGAGATGGAAAAGTCTTATTAGACAAAGGTTACACTACAGTGACTATAATTATGCGGCATTTGCACTGCGAGTACAGAGTAATTATGCTGTGGTGATGCGTTAATGCAAGTGGATTCTAAAATACATGTATTAGGTATAAAACCAAGGAGGTAATAGTGCATAACTCAATCGTGTTGTTAACTTGGTGATTATATGAATTAGTGGTAATTACACATATCTAAAAGCAAAACCATCATGTAATTAAACTGTAATTGCAGTGTAACTACAATGTAATACATTCATTATAAGGGTAACTTATCCTAATATTATACTATATTTTGTGATTATCCCTGCAAATTGTAGCTAGATCATCAATTCCAGCCTCCAGCAAATTCAAGGCAGACTCTTGCAATAGAAGCTGCATCAAATTGTAAAGCAACACTGCACTTGATCTCAGCCAGAAGGCCAGGTTTTGGTAAGACACTCTCCCCCTCACCGTTTTATTTTAAACTCCGTTTTAAATGCGTAGCTTTGTAGCAAGCAGCCCTTTACAACCACAGAAACAGGATCTGGCACAATACAGAGAATGCAGAAATTAAAATGTACACCCCCACCGCAGTTTCTGTGGCTAGATGCAGTGGCAGGTGCTGCACCTGGACGCTAGTTCCCAGTAAAATCATTTTAACATAATAATTGTAAAGCAGACACTGAAGAATGGAGGGTTCGCCAGGCTTTCCAGCTTGTTAAGGAGATGCTAAAAACGACAAGGAAAAACTCACATCGACATCGCTAGCTCCAGGGAACGCCACTTGTAAATAATGGAACCGTGCTGCACGGATGGCATTGAACCAATCCACTGTTTCCTGATAATGAAAAAGAGAGGCTGGAGTCAGCAAACATACAATCTACACAGTGATCATTGCGGTGATGTTGCTCTGACTTGTCTTCCCCATCATTTTGTCTCCGGTAACAGGGCTCAGCTGCGCTGTGGTTCTGAAGAGGGAGGGCCAGGCAAAAGCAGAGATTTTAAAAATATGCCTAAGCCCCACTGAGTTCAAAGGGTGCCTAAGGGCTTTGCCGAAGAGGGATGGACTTAAGCACATGCCCCAAGTTAAGCACGTACTCAAGTGCTTTGCTGAATTGCAGCCTAAAGATACAAACAAAATTAAATCAAAATCTAGAATGTAATTCAGTTTCCACGGCTGAATTGCACTACCCAGTATTTCTCACATTCGTCTCAATGGTGTTCTTTGAACACTGTATTCTATTTCAAAAGACGTTAGTTTTGCTCCTTTTGTATTTCCCCCCCTTCATTAGCCAGCAGTGATCAGCTTGAAAGGCCTGGTAACATTCTGCAGCACAGCGTTCATATTCTATTGGAAACAGTGGAATGACAATTAACCCTTTGAGTACAGGATAAAATATACATGCAGGTGGCAATGGCCACGCCTACACTATGCAGTAATCGTTTTCATTAACACATGGGGTGTAGTCAGCAATTTCTTCTACAACTGCTTAGCTCAGGACAGGCCATGGGGAGACCCTGTGTGGCAACCACAAGCAACACATGTTCTTCTAGTCAGACTGGAGGCTACAGTCAGAGAACTAACAGAAAACCCCTCTATGATCACTACAACAGAGCCCTGTCTCTTCTCTCCTACATGGGATTGTTATGACGAGGATTGGACAATACAGAACACACAGTATCACAGTGTACAGCTGCCATTTCATTGTACATATGTCTGAAGTCCCTGCACCAAAGCTTACCACAAAGGATTCTTACACAACGTTTCATCTGACAGAGTGCATTTTATTAGCGCTTTGGTAACATGCAGCAGTCTCCAGATGCCACAACATAAAACAGTCACTGCAGAACTGGGAAGTTCTCAAAACAAAACAAACCAAACACAGTTCTATTAGGGTTGAGAAAAACTTGTACCGCATGAGTCATAATCCATAGCTCCCAGCCTGCAGCTCAACACCTCAGAGGTCTGATCTCTATCCATGTAAAATAAGTCAAGCTGGGCCTGGGATTGACTAGGATCTGTGGTTTCCAGAAGAAAGCCCAGGTGCTGCAGGAAGTGAGGTTGGTGATTCAGAAGGTGCATTTATTATTATTTATAATTTGTATTACCATAGCACCAAAGAGTACCTGGATACCTGGACCAGGACCCGATTGTGCTAGGCACTGTACAAACACAACAAAAAAAGACAGTCCATGTCCCAAAGAGCTTACAATCTAAGTGTAAGACAACAGGTGGACATAGACAGAGGGGGAAATACAAGGAAACAATGAGACAATATTGGTCAAGCCTGACAGCCAATGGTCTCAGCACACCAGCAGCCTGTGGTAAAATTTATTATAGGCATCACAGCAAAGGAGAGTTTTAATGAGGGAGCTCAGTGGCTATTTACGGTGAGTTCATCCCAAGCGTGAGTGGCCGTATGGGAGAATGCTTGCTTGAAAACATAACAAGTGAGCAACGTAGGCTGGCATCACTGGCTGATAGAAAGTGGGAGTCAACATTTCAATAGTGAATGAGAGACTATAGGTAGGTTCCAATTCAGCAAAGGACTTAACCATGTGCTTGAGTCTCATTGAGGCCAATGGGGCTTAAGCACATATTTTAAATTCTTTCCTGAATTTGGGCCTATTTTAGGGTTTTATACTGCCACCCATTGCCGTGATTTCTGACCACCTTCCATGTAAAAATCTATAGTAATAGTAAAGTCCTTAATGGACTTCCTGGAGTCTCTAGCACTTTTTCCTTTTTGGAGTAAATTCTCCCTTTGTGTTATGTCTTTAATTATTTAGATTGTACTAATTTCCCTTTTTCCCCCCCAGGCTGATTTGTGGATTTGTTTCTGGAGAGATTTCCAGATCTTGTGCTGTTGGACTTTTTTTAAGGTTCATTCAGGACATTTTAAATGAATTTAAAGTATATTACCTGCATCAGTGCACTTTCAACTACTGCATTACAATTCAAAGGTATGGGACAATGGACGGTGTTCTGGAAGGGATGTCTGACACCTGTCTGCATCTCAATAATCATTAGTGTGGAGGAAGATTTTGAAATAACTGCATGTTATTAATACATGTGAAGACTTCACTAACTCACAAGTCTGGAACACTTTAAGTAAGCGAGACTTGAACCTACAATAAACATCTCAAACTCTTTCAAGTGAGGTTGTTTTAGCAGAGGAGAGAATAAATCAAACCTGAAGCCAACTTCTAGGGATGTTAAACTTTTCTATGCTTCAGAGCCAAGATTTTAAAGAGCAGCTAGTGATTTTGAAGGCTTCCATTGTTGGATGTCCAACCTGAGACACCTTAAAGGGGCCTGATTTTTCAGAACATGATGTGTCCTCGAAAACTCACGGGTCTTTTAAGTGTCTCAAGTTCGGCAAAAATAGTAGCACTCAAAATTGCTAGGCATTTTGGAAAGTCTTGGCCAAAGGTCTGAGATTTTACTTAGTCATCTTTTACTCTTTTATCTGGAGTAACTAAACAGACCCAGCCCTCACCATACCACCAGAAAGAGGAAGAGCAGAAGGCAGTGGAATCTGATGTTAGTGATGAGCAAATTGAGTTAGAATTATGGGAGGGAGGAGGTTTTTTTATCAAAATGCAGATGAAGAATAAATACAATGCCACCAAATGAATCAGTAGTTTGTTTGCTTGGGATCTCAGGTTGGAGGGTTGCCTCCCTGACCCTTATAATGTGTTATAGTGTTTTATGACATCTTTCCTCCCTACATGGGGGCAGGTCCCCAGCTAGGGTAAATTGTCATTGCTCCATTGACTTGTTTCGTATCTTATTAAACAGCTATCCCAACATAAGGAGGGCAATGGTAAAATCAAGTTCATTCTAGCAAGTCAGAAAAAAAATCTACAGGTGAGTATGGCAAGACAGGAAGATCAACCATCAGGAATTGAAATTAAATTATAAATATAAGGGAAATAATCTCAAAATAACATATCAACCAGAAAAACACGTAAAATTCCTTGCCTATTTTATGACTAAAAGGCTGTCTTTTCAACAGCCTCTGAAGAAAAGAGACTCATTTATCGCTTTATACCTCTAATACCTCAGCAAGCGGAAACTAAGCTATTGACTGTTACATTTGACTTTGGTGGGGTCTCAGCTCTTTGCCACTTCACTTGTGAAGGAGAAAAAGAGCAACTGCCAACGCAGACTCCCACTCCAGATTCTTGACTCTAAGCAACCACATTGTGCCTCCAGCCCCTGACTTGAACCTGAGCATCCATATATTGTGGGCCCAGCCTCAGCTTCATGAGCCCAGGGAAACCTACAACCTTCCAATGTGCCTTCCTACCTGACAGTCCCCGGAATAGCTGGCTCTCAAGCAACAGATGCTTAAGATATCTGCATCCCCAGTTGTATTAGAGATGCTATGCTGACACCTCTTTCAGTTCTATTGGACCCAGCACAGTCCAGTAACCAAACATTTCAGAACCTTACCAAAGCTCGGTGTATGGCTTCGAAACAGGGGCAGCTTTGGGGAGAGGGGCTCCCCCAACTCATCTCTTCTCTAGCCTGGTAGTAACCCAGCAGCTTGAGGCTTTTCGCCTTCCAAGCAGGGTGCCCTACAGGAGACTTCCTGTAGAGAGGAGCTCAGGAAACCAATTCAGTAGCTAAACCCTGAACACTCCAGTAGCCATATGTAAATGGTGCTGTGTGTGAATGGTCTGGGCTAGTGCCAATGTCACTCAACTCAATTACTCGAATAGGTTTTAATGGTACAATAGACTCAGGAGATTGATTGTTAAAAGTGATCAATTCCCACTCCTCAGCCTTTCCTACCCAAGCAGCGTGCATATTTCAAACAAGACTTTGTCCTTCCACAGCACCTTCCATCTGAGGCACCAAACCCACTTTACAAACATTAATAAATTAAGCCTCACATGTGTGAGACAAGTAGGCATCTACCGGGGCCATGTCTGCATGAGAGAGCTGAACCGGTTTAATTTAAATCTGTTTTGAAACCAATATAGTTAAATCAGTGCAAACTCCTGTGTGCATGCTCATACTTGTGGCACCTTAGAGACCAACAAATTTATTTGAGCATAAGTTTTTGTGGGTTAAAACCCACTTCATCGGATGCATGCACTGGAAAATACAGTAGGAAGATACACAGAGAACATGAAAAAATGTTTCGTTACAGTTGCCATACCAACTGTAACGAAAGTAATCAATTAAGGTGAGCTATTAGGTGAGCTATTATCAGCAGGAGAAAAAAAACGTTTGTAGTGATAATCAGGGTGGCCCATTTCCAACACTTGACAAGACGGTGTGAGTAACAGTAGGGGGGAAAATTAGCATGGGGAAACAGTTTTTACTTTGTGTAATGACCCATCCACTCCCAGCCTTTATTCAAGCCTATTTCAGTTTAACTTAAACCTGTTCCTAGTAGACTAACTAAACAACACAAAAACCCAAACCAATACAAAAAATGCCACCCTTATACCGGAATAAGAATCATAGACTCATAGATTTTAAGGTCAGAAGGGACCATTATGATCGTCTAGTCTGACCTCCTGCACAACGCAGGCCACAGAATCTCACCCACCCACACAGTGGTTTGCACTGGTTTAAACTCTCACCTTAAGCTATACCAGGGCAACTTGCCCATGTAGATGAGGCCCTAGGTATTTATGCCACACTCATCTCCTGGTTATAGCACCCGAGTCCCTCTGTTATTTGTATTACATTAGCACCTAGAGACCTCAACCAAGTTCAGGACCCCACTGTGCTACGTGGGCTACATAAAGGAAACTAGAATCCATCGGTGATCTTCCAGAAAACACCATCCTGGCCACTATGGACGTAGAAGCCCTCTACACCAATATTCCACACACAGATGGACTACAAGCTATCAGGAACAGTATCCCCGATAATGTCACAGCTAACCTGGTGGCTGAACTCTGTGACTTTGTCCTCACCCACAACTATTTCACATTTGGGGACAATATATACCTTCAAGTCAGCGGCACTGCTATGGGTACCCGCATGGCCCCGCAGTATGCCAACATTTTTATGGCTGACTTAGAACAACGCTTCCTTAGCTCTCGTCCCCTAACGCCCCTACTCTACTTGCGCTACATTGATGACATCTTCATCATCTGGACCCATGGAAAAGAAGCCCTTGAGGAATTCCACCATGATTTCAATAATTTCCATCCCACCATCAACCTCAGCCTAGATGAATCCACACAAGCGGTCCATTTCCTGGACACTACTGTGCTAATAAGCGATGGTCACATAAATACCACCCTGTACCGGAAACCTACTGACCGCTACACTTACCTACATGCCTCCAGCTTCCATCCAGGACACACCACACGATCCATTGTCTACAGCCAAGCTCTAAGATATAACCGCATTTGCTCCAATCCCTCAGATAGAGACAAGCACCTACAAGATCTCTATCAAGCATTCTTAAAACTACAATACCCACCTGCTGAAGTGAAAAAACAGATTGACAGAGCCAGACGAGTACCCAGAAGTCACCTCCTACAAGACAGGGCCAACAAAGAAAATAACAGAACACCACTAGCTGTCACCTTCAGCCCCCAACTAAAACCTCTCCAGCGCATCATCAGAGATCTACAACCTATCCTGAAAGATGATCCTTTACTCTCACAGATCTTGGGAGACAGACCTGTCCTCGCTTACAGACAACCCCCCAACCTAAAGCAAATACTCACCAGCAACCACACATCACTGAACAAAAACACTGACCCAGGAACCTATCCTTGTAACAAAGCCCGATGCCAACTCTGTCCACATATCTATTCAGGTGACACCATCATAGGGCCTAATCACATCAGCCATACCATCAGGGGCTCGTTCACCTGCACATCTACCAATGTGATATATGCCATCATGTGCCAGCAATGCCCCTCTGCCATGTACATTGGCCAAACCGGACAGTCTCTACGCAAAAGAATTAATGGACACAAATCTGACATCAGGAATCATAATACTCAAAAACCAGTGGGAGAACACTTTAACCTGTCTGGCCATTCTTTGACAGACCTGCGGGTGGCTATCTTAAAACAGAAAAACTTCAAAAACAGCCTCCAACGAGAGACTGCTGAGCTGGAATTGATATGCAAACTAGACACAATCAACTCAGGGCTAAATAGGGATTGGGAATGGCTGAGCCATTACAAACATTGAATCTATCTCCCCTTGTAAGTATTCTCACACTTGCTTCTTATCAAACTGTCTGTACTGGGCTATCTTGATTATCACTTCAAAAGTTTTTTTTCTCTTACTTAATTGGCCTCTCAGACTTGGTAAGACAACTCCCACCTGTTCATGCTCTCTGTATGTGTGTATATATATCTCCTCAATATATGTTTCACTCTATATGCATCCGAAGAAGTGGGTTGTAGCCCACGAAAGCTTATGCTCTAATAAATTTGTTAGTCTCTAAGGTGCCACAAGTACTCCTGTTATAAACACAGTAAGAGACAGTCCCTGCAATAAAGAGCTTAAACAGATAAGACAGACAAAGGCTGGGAGAGGAAACTAAGCTGCAGAGAGGTGAAGTGACTATTAGCCTCATTTTGCAGATGGGGAAACTGAGGCCCAGGTAGATGATGTGACTTGAATGAGGTCACCCAGGAAGCCAGAAACAGAACCTCCCCCTAGAGCTGGGCTACATTCAGTTCTGATGGAACATCGCTAACATCGGTCGTTACACTGGGGATGAATGAGGCCCTGTGACAGTAGAGGGAAAAGTCCCAAATCAGGTCATTCTTTTATAGCAGCAGTTCTCAAACTTCATTGCACCGCGGCCCCCGCCCCCTTCTGACAACAAACACGACCCCAGGAGAGGGGACCGAAGCCTGAGCCCACCCAAGCCCCACTGCCCCGGGGGCGGGAGGGGGCAGGCAAAGCCTGAAGCCCACTGCTCTGGGCAGGGGGGCCAAAGCTGAAGCTCAAGGGCTTCAGCCCCAGGCAGGGGGCCTGCAACCTGAGCCCCGCCACCCAGGGCTGAAGCCCTCGGGCTTTGGCTTCGGCCCTGGGCCCCAGCAAGTCTAAGCCAGCCCTGGTGACCCCATTCAAAGGGGGTCGTGACCCACTCTGTGGTCCAGACCCACAGTTTGAGAACTGCTGCTTTATAGTCTACACAAAAACAACAGCTCAGCATATAAAAGCTACATCAGAGGTCTGATTCTCCTCTCACTCACCTGAAGAAGAGCTCTGTGTAAGCTCAAAACCTTGTCTCTCTCACCAACAGACGTTGGCCCAATAAAGATATGATCTCACCCACCTTGTCTCACCATAGTAACGCAGGAATAACTCCAGGGCGAGAGGAGAATCAGACCACAAGGTCCTTCTTAAAAGAGCAGACAAAGCCACACAAACCACTTCTTCTATGAGGCTGTTCAGCAGGGAGTTTATCATTTTAAAAGAAAAAAAAAACTAGCCTTGTCTGGATTTCCCCGTATGTTTCATCTTGTCTGTATCTGTCTTTCAGCTGTTCGGGACAGGGAATGTTTCTATTTTGTGTGCTATACAGGGCCAAGTAGATCATCAGCACTAAACCAATCATAAATAGTCATGATAACATCCACGTCTTTCATAAGCAGGAGTCGCTGGAGTAAAATTGTTGCCAGGGAATTGACTGTCCATGACATGAGTGACACCTTGCCATGTTGAACAGCTACCTCGTGATCAGGTTCATCACCTCCATTGTATAGGACTCTGATACCTTGTCACAGCTTTCACATGTGGGGCAGTGGGAGTTTTTGGGGAGAGCCCCTGAGGGGGCAGCTTATTGAGATTCAGAAACACACTGCACTATTAACTGTGACTGTCTCCTTGTGCGCTGAGCAATGAACTGCAGTGTGCTAAGACGGAGAAGCCACCGCCACTTGATTCAGACCACTAGGCTAAAGAAACACAGCTCTGCAAGTATATCACCAAAGCAATAAAAAGGTATGCAGACATAATCAAGCACCCCTTCCTGCCTATGGCAAGACCTACCCGTTTAAAAATGGGGAATCGGTGTTTGCTTTCATCCATCCGTCCATCCATCCTTTGCTAGACAGAAGAGCTAACACCATGGAAGCGCACCATTCTACTGACTAATTTGACCGGACACACTAGTTGCTGCCTACAAGGAGGGTCAGAACTAAGCAGGAAGCCAATTCAGATCCACTGCAGCGCAGCACAAAAGCAAAAAGGTGTTCTCAAGAATTACCTCACCCTGAATCTGTCACAGGGGAAGAGAGATCGCTTTTGTTACAGATCTATCAATGAGGCATTGTTTCCTATTAGCACCACGGGCCTGTTTTGTCTGGAGATGAGTTGGGGAGTGAATCTACCCTGCATCTGGACCGCTTGCCACTAGGAAAGCTGTTGGATTTACGAGGTCTGTGTGGACAGATAGTGAGCAACTGGTTAAGCAGCAAGGTGATCCTTCTCCTGCAGGAGTGGCTAGTAGCCTAGTACTGTGAAACCCTGCTGTGCTAGTCTGACAGTCCCTGCTTAGTTTCATGCAGTGTCCAAGGATGAAGGCAGCTTGACAACCAAAGGAAAATAAATCCATAAACATGACAGCTGTGGGCTTTAATTCGATGACCATTTCAGGGTTGGCCTTATGATCCAGTGGGTTCCAAGTAGCTGGGGGAAGGAAATACGGTTGCGAGATGGCTCCTGTCACTCCGGTCCCACTCTCTGAAACGACACCAGTGATGGGAGCCAACCACTGGATCCTATGAACTGCTAAGCCCCTTGGGTCTGGATAGTGACTGACCACTGCAGAGGCAATGCAGGGTCACACACACCCCTCCCGATTTCTGCCTCCTATTTAGCACAGAGTTTTTCAATTCTGTGGAGCGCACCCCCCTGAAAACCATCACCTCCTGCCAGGAACCGGCAGATCAGAACCTGCTGGGAGCCTCCTGGCCCACTCGGGCCCCTGGCTTTCCACTCTAAATGCGCTCTGCCCCCTTGATGCATTCTTGCCTCTCCCGTGAGAGCCTGTCGCCAGCCAGCGATGCCCCCTGGAGCTGGCCCCTGCCCGCAGAGCCTGGCTGCCACTAGAAGCTCCCTGAGGCGCTTGTTCGCTGCTGCCCTGACACTCCTGGCTCTGCTGCTGCTCCTCAGCCCAGAGGCGACACGTGGGCGGTAACATCTCCCTCCTCCCTCCACCATCAAGAGTTACCTGTCGTCTCTGGATCCCTGCTTCTAAGTCTGGGTCTCTCCGGTGCATTCTGAGGTGCAGACCCTGAAGCCTCTGTCCTCCTGATCCCCCCAGTTGTTTGGACACATTCCCTGCCAGAGACCACGTGACTGCGGGAGCTCTGGTCTTAGTTATACCCTCCAGGGACCACATGGCAGTAGAGCAAGGCACACAGGCTTAGGAAAGGGATTTCACACACACACACACACACACACACACACACACACACACACACACACACACACACACCACTTAAGAAGGACAAGAGAGTTACAGATCTATGAAAAACTGCTGAACACCCCTCTCCGGCTGATCTCATCCCCTTTTGTGAGCCCGAGTTAGGTCCTTAGGGAAGGCACAGTACCTCCAGCCTCCGCTCCTCTGCTGGGCTTTCTCTTCCTGGAGATGGAACAGCTTCCTTTGGCTTGGAGGAGGAGCACACCTTTTGAAACAATCTCTGCCCCTCTGGCTCAGGTGGTCAAGCCAGGAAACAACAATTCTCTCAGCCAGGTGTGTAGGGTGGAGGAGGGTGGGAATTCCAGACCCCTCCACCCTCCAACTGGTTTTGGCATCGAATGTCTATTCAAAGTCACTGGCCCTATGGGGGGCAGCCCCATTGTTTCACCAGAGGAGAGCCACTCAGTCCGGATGGCTCTTGATGGCAGCCTGTCGCAGCTTTCCAGACACAGCTTCCCCACTACGTCACGTTCCTGCTACAGAGTGGATGATCTAATCCAGAGCGACGGTTCCAATTACAGATCGTGTTCACACAACCCAACGGAATTCATAACTGGAGGCAGACATACCCCCCCAAACTGTCGCAACTGCCTCTCCAGTCTGGCTGCCACACAGCTGAGGGGGAAGTGGGTTAGGACTGCATTTTGGGGTGCCCATGGGCAGCGCTGCTCTTACATATATTTAGAGAGACAAGGTGGGTGAGGTAATATCTTTTATTGAACCAACTTGTTGGTGAGAGAGACAAGCTTTTGAGCTTTTACACAGTACATGCATTTATTTAGAGGCATTCAGGGACCACTTGGTTTCTTCCCTCCCCCTCCCCAGGAGGCTCTGCCTCTTCTGCCCCTTCTATTTGCTTCCTATTAAATAAAAAGAGAATTTTTATTGCCACTAACCCTGTGGTTCCACTGCTTGGAAGGCGCTAGGCAAGGGGGCACCGCATGTGGCTGTTCTACTGCATCTAGGCTGGGGTGACCAAATGTCCCCATTTTATAGGGACAGTCCCGATATTCGGGGCTGTGTCTTATACCGGCGCCTATTACCCCCACCCCCGTCCCAATTCTTCGCCCTTGCTATCTGGTCACCCTAAGTGCATCCCTTAGACCAGGCTCTGTGGAAGCACCCATGTCACCTGGGACCTAAACCAGCCTATTCCGTTAGCTCTGAGCTCTCACCTTGCCATCTTCATGATAGACAAAGATATTCCTTGTGCTGTTGTCCTTCAAGTAAGTGATTTGTAGTCCATGTGGGTTCCCTATTTTTGAAGGCTGGAAAGTCGCATTTAAATGTTCAATCTTCATAATTGCTTTGGGTTCTTTTGCCTGGAAAACACAGTTGAATGAATAAACATCTGAAAAGCAACCAGAAAAGCATCTTTCAAACCAGCGTGCAGTTCATGTAATCAGAAATGCTCCCTATTCAGGCTGCTGGTCAACAAAACGGCCTGGCGATTATGCAGCAAACTTACCTAGCCCACCATGAACGGCTGCCGTCAGCTTGGGAAAGCGCTTTGCAGCTCTGGGAAATACAGCAGAGTTGGTGTAATACTATAGCACAAGGGGGAAGGTTCAGGCGAGAAGAGGGGTGAACCAGCTAGGTCACAAGATAGGATGCTGTGCAATTCAGTGACTTCAGCCATGCCTCCTCCCTAGCACAAGAACCCCCTCTCCCACTCAGTCACCTTCCTCCTGACTCCAGATTCCCACTGGCATCTTCACCGGACTAGCAAATGGCCTGCATTTTTGCCTGGCTGAGCACTATTACAAATGTGCTCAGCCAGGCAAAAAATACAGACCACTTACCAAATAGGCCAGGATGCTTTCAGCATGCCAAGCATCCTGGACCAGTCCACTGCTGGCCTGGGAGAACGGAACGTTATTCCCTTGCCAATGACAATGAATCTCGTATTGCCACGCTATCTGTCTGGACGCAAAGTGCCAGTTTCCACACGGGTCATGCTCTCTCTCCTACGCAAACACATTTGTTTGCTTTTAACTGAACTCCTCACATTGCTCTTATCTGCCCCCACATTGGGAGGTCCTTGGGCAGAGCAAGAGACAGCCGAGCACTTTCCAACCCTCGCAAAGGAGGAAAATCATTTATTTCTCTGGTTAGATCTGTTTTACGGATTAGGTCTAAGTAGGAGTCTGGGAGCTGGGACCTCCTGCGCACTAATCCCAGGGCTGACACAGACTCCCTCCGAGGCAGCCCACTGAACCTCTGTAGCACAGGTTCCACCCATATGAAGTAGGTCTAACAATTAACCTGCCCCAAAGGGGCCCTCTGTGGATTTAGCTACTGAAGGTGAATAAAGCCCTTTGACGATTAAGGACGCTACTACTGTCCACTTGGTACCACTGGTTTGATGCCGCTGTAGCTCCGTTCACTTACAACTGGGTGCAACTGGTGTAAGACAATGGAGAACTAGGCCCTAAAAGTGCTATGCACCGTGCGTCAGAACTTCAGCTGGTGCAAATCAAAGTAGCCCCACTGATGTCAGTCAAGGATCTTGCCCTGTAAGTGCTTTTATTTATTTAGCATGTGCATGGTCGTCTAGCCAAGCGCTGGCATCTTCAGTGGCGTGATGCAGTTCTTCTAGGCCACCGCTGAACCTAGTCAGCAGGCATTCATCGACAACATGCGTCATCGTCTGCGTCGCGCCGCAGCTGCACAAAGGGCTGTGATGAAGGCCCCGGCAATACTGGTGGGCTGCACAGAGACCTTGCCCAGTCTGGAACCTGTTCAACAGGGACCACTGGCGATGGGGCAGGTCAAAACCAGGCGGGCAAATTGTGGGGTCGGCGACGAGGGACTGGCTGGGAATTATAACAGATCCATTCCTCTCGCCAGAGCGTTCCTGCCCTAACGTCCTGGCGTGGTGGATGAGACCATAATGGGCGACGTGACAGCAAACATGCAGCTGGTGGTTTAAAAAGGTCGTTGTGCAGCGGCAGGCTTGAGTTGGCGCGAACTTTCTCCAGTAACTTGCCAGTGGCAACCTCTCGTCTGATATGAGGAGGAGCGATATTGCTCAGAACTGGGAGCCATGGGAGTGGAGTCGGACGCAGGATGCCGGAGATGACACGCATGGCGGCATGTAACTGCGTATCCACCAGTTTGCTGTGTGACGATTGACTCCAAACTGGTGCGCAGTGCTCCGCCACCGAATACAAGATGGCAAGCGCTGACGTCCGCAAAGTTGGAGCACGGGCACCCCATGACGAACCTGGCCAGTTTGCTAAGAAGATTGTTGCGTGTTTTAACTTTAGCTGCTGTTTTCCTCAGGTGGGCATGGTAACTCAGAGTGCCGTCTAAGCTCACACGTAGATAGACCGGTTCTACTTCATGCTTCACCTTCTGACCATTCGGATAAACATTCAGTTCTCGGGTTGCGCTGGCGTGATGAAGATGGTACAAACTGGAGACTGTTTTTATGACACTTGGCTGGAGGTGCCAAGTGCTTCAAGCCCTATGATTAGATGCATAAGAGTGGAACAGCCACTAAACTTGCTGGAAGCCATGTTTATTCAGCGGTGGAAATTGGCCAGCAGTTTGTATCTATTTTGTTCTAACAGAAACAATGACCAGGAGGCTGGTTCTCATTCTTTGTAATCTCTTCTCCCAACTACTTCAACAGTGAATTTACACTAGTCATACTCCATTGTCCAACGTCCCTTCTAGGCGAAGATCTCTAAGTGCTTACTGAAATAAGCCTCCCAAGGCCATCGTGAAGTAGGAAAGCATCATTACACCCATTTTCAAATACAGCATGGCATGGACCACTTGGGTCCTGATCAAAGTTATCCCAAAATAGCCAAGTGCCCCTTCAGAGGAGAGACTGGTGATGATTTTGGATTCCTTGGCTTTAGAGCCAGAAGGAACAGACATGCACTTACTCTGTACAAGTGAGAGCCCATTCCACCTACAGCCAAGAAGAAAAATAAACCAGCTCCCACCTCCTGTAGGTGGCCTAAGATACTTGTACTGAATTCAACGAACAGGCAATACTTCAAATATATCTAATATGCCTTGGAGATGGCAGCCAGCCATGACACAATACACAAGCAGGCTCAATAGAAATGGACCCTGGAAGAATGGGCCTAAACCAAAATCCTGGATTTATGAACATCGCTATCTCTGTGGACAGGCTTCGTGAGGGGTTTTTCTTTTCCCATGACTTGGCTTACAACCACTTGCTTGAGTGAGATGCGACGTCTGCCACAATTATTTTTGGGCAGGGAGCGGAGTACATCTAGGATCACAGCAGCTGATTTTTACCATGTGCATATGGTCAGACTAGCTGAGCTCCTGTATCCCAGTCACCAGAGGGTAAGTCCCCACCTCACAGCGGATACAAGTGTGCAGCCCTGGGCTCATGAAGCCTTACTGTGGTTTCGAAGTGGATGTGGATGTGAGAGGTGGTGGGGAAATCCAAGCAGGGTGGAAGTGTGTGGACAATATGGTTCCCATCACTCCTGTGGTTGGTGCTGGCGTCACATTGAGTATCGTGAAAGAAGTTTTTAAACCACTGGAGTGGACGAAAGCAACTTCATCTGGGTTACCAGAGACTCTCACTTCCTTTTAGGCTGTGATTGCATTTCTCCCACCTACAAACCAGGACTGCCTCAAAGAGCACGTGGTGGAGATGACGACAGCGATACCCCTCTAAATTAGCCACTGGGAATGGAGGAGAAAGTACCGGGAGAGATGTCTCTCCCTCCATTACCATTCCCCTCCATGACGCCATCGCTCATCAAGCCGCCACAAAAGACTGCTGCTGGTTCGATCCACTATTATTTTAACAGAATTTTTGCCCACGACTTGTTAACGAAAGATCTTACAATCATTAAGCCCGTACACAAAACGGCTGGCAAATCCTAGGATTGAGGAAATAAGGCTGACATTAAAAAAAGGCTGCAGGGGAGCAGAGGGATAATGCTTGAGGCACGAGGGAGAGGGATCAGCATTAAAAGTGACACTGTTTCGATGCATCGGCTGGTTACTATTGAATCTGAATGTCACTCCTGACACCACTAAATGAACTGGCCCAACGGTACTTACAGATAAGCACCAAGATTAGGGTTGGGGAGTTGTGGGGGGGAGTTGTGAGAGGAGGGGGGGAGAGAGGGGGGCGCAGCACTGCCTGGGTTTGACATTAACAAGAGTTCTACTTGGGTGAGAAGGAGAACTGTAGTGTGGGAAACTAACGAGAGGATTTGGGGGTAAAACAAATAAAATAATGTCCAGTGTCCACATCTCACCACATACTTTCATCCAGCATTCATACAGACTAGCTGCACCATCATGCGTTTAATGGCAGCGCTGCCTCCGGCACAGAATACTGTTCAGAGACAGATCATAGAATATGAGGGTTAGAAGGGACCTCAGGAGGTCATCTAGTCCAACCCCCTGCTTAAAGCAGGACCAATCCCCAGACAAATCAGATTTTTGCCCCACATCCCTAAATGGCCCCCTCAAGGATTGAACTCACAACCCTGGATTTAGCAGGCCAATGCTCAAACCACTGAGCTATCCAGCACAGCTATGTGTCAAGAGCAGGCAGTGGGGCAGGTGGCAAATCAGCTTCTCTTCCCTACTGACTGGGGCCCACAGAGGTGCCAGGTTTTCACAAGGACGGCAAGGCACCGCTGGGTTTATGTAAAAAGGCCAGGAAAGCACATTGGATTTCTCTGCTTGGTGAGTGCATGACAGTAAAGTTCCTGTCCATTCATCACAAATGTAATTTTTTTTTTTAATGGCTCCACGTTTCACTTACAATAGATGAGATCCACTCCTGAGAAGAAGACAAATACTTCCTAGCCTGACACTGAAATATAAAAAAACAGATGCATTTTCCTTTATGACTGTTTGTCATGGTCTTTAAGGGAGCATTCAGAATCCAAAGGAGAACTCTTCACTGCCTGCCCCTCTGTGCCCTTGGAGTTTACAAACCAAGGACTGCAGCTGCCGTAGGCTTTCAAATTCCTTCTGCTATCCAAACACTACAGTGGGCCTGCAGCCTCTCCTCTGTTGTGTGATATTGCCGCCACCACAGTGTGGCCCCAGGCATAAAACTGATGTAGAGAGGATTGGCAGCTCCTTATGATCTAGCATCACAGAGCTAGAGCCAAGAGAAACTTCTTGCTCTCAGAAAACAAAGATGATGGGATCAGGGAGCTGCAGTACTCGACACATGTGGGCCCAGGTATTTAGATGTTGCTGTGCTCAGTATTGCAATGCATAACTGATTTAGGAGCCCAAATATCATTTTGAAAGGGGATTTAGGCACTTAGGAGCCAAACTCTCACTGAGAGTTGATGGAATTTGGCCTCCTAAATGCCTAAATCCCCTTTTAAGATGAAATTTTGGCTCCTAAATCAGTTCAGCATTGTACCACTGAGCCCAGCAATACCTAAATACTTTTACAAATCTGGGCCTTGGGCTTTCGTTCCTAGAGCAGTAGAAGAATAAACGACCTGGCGCCTTTGAAAAGTTAGTGACTCCTTATGACAAAATGGTTCCATGGGGACTGTTTGATCAAAGACAAACCCACGTGAACAAAACCTCTGGTGACTGTGCTGTGGCCCCAGATGCTTACATCATTTTTGTTGAAGTACTTCAGTGCGCCTTCCCGTTCCGATAACACAAATTTTCTGCTTAAGAACTGCCCATTGTCACGTCCTCTCTTCCAGAGAAGCCCTTCTCTGTACCCTGCAAAGGAAAGAAATAACAGAGAATCATGAATGAAAAGTTTTGTTTTTTAAAGAGAAAAGCTGAAAAATGAACATTTTACAAGACACAGAGCTGACAGGCCACAGAGCCACCTTTCCCCTCAGACGTGCCTTCCTCACTCTGCTCTCTCTCTCTTTCTTTTGTATCTTGGGCTTCAAAGGTCGCCAGTCTTTGATACCGCGATTTGACAGGCGGTCTGGGATTCGCACTGCACATCGCATTCAGAGACACTGGGGAAGCCTTCAGAGACACTGCTGAGTTCTTTCATTGGTTCCCAATACACCAACCTCGCCAGAATGTCTCACCCCATGAATCTTGCTCATTTTGCTTGCGCAAGGAGCCCTTTGGAGCATAACTGAGGCAAGCAGGATCTGGCCCCAAGTGTTGACATTACTAAGGAATCAGAGGGAAAAAATAAAACCCAGTTCCCGGTGGATAGTTGTTGATAACACAGAAAACCACAAGGACATAGCTGACTGCTTTTGGTGTCTGTCTGCTCAGATAGGACATACGCAAAGCCCGGTGAAGCCAATGGGACTATTTCCAAATACCTTAACAAAAAAAACACAGGGAAAAAACCCACTTACAAGCTTTTCCACTGACTTCAGTGGACTTTGGATCAGCACCTGACTGAGCCATGGGACACTCAACTACTTTCTCCCGCTTTGAGCGGGTCCATCCAGCTCTGAGGTTCTTTAGCAAGACATCACAGGGAAGCATGCGCATAACCCTCAGTGGAATACAATAGGGACTATCACTAGAAGAAGCAGCTTTCACCACCCATATTGTTCCTGTTCGGTTTCCCCACACTGCTTTCACCAGCACTAAAGTCCATCCAAGGATTTTGTTTTCGCAGATTATTTTTAAAACAAATCAGGAAAAGGCTGATTTTTATCCTGCCTCAGCGTTCCCGAACAGCAAACACAATGGCAACTAACCACTGCATGCCCTTCTCCAGTGGCACAACAGCCGGAATGCGCAGCTTAGCCAGCCAAATGATAACATTTTAAGCACTGTCCTTACTTTACAACATTATTTGTTTGTTTGTTTTTTACAAGCCGTTTCCTACACAAGCACTATAAATACTGATCGAGCTGTTTGATGCTCTCCTTCAGTTTGAGATCTTAATTATAAAAATATTCCCGTCGAGATTTCTCTCTCAATTTCTCTTCTCTGTTCTATTTAGTTTTTATTATTGACTCTCAGTAGCTAGGATTGTAAAGCGAAAAAATTAAATGCTTTTTAACTTGTAACTAAGCTCTCTCTATATGCAAAGTAGCTACAGTATTAGTAGGCAGACTATTATCTGTATGCACATTATAAAACGGCAATTTACAGAAATGCCATCCTGGGAGTGCATTTCAGAAATTTCTACCAGTGACTGTTATTGTAAATGTCCATCACCAAGCCAAATTTATATAAACCACAGACCAAAAAAAAAAAAAGGGGGAAAAAAGTGCTATTCGCTTTCCAGGTATGAGCTGCATAAAAATGTTCTGTATGGATGAGAGGTTGAAGCAAGATAATTTAATTGTATATGCTACTGCTAAAGATACAAACAAAACCCCTAAATGTGCCTATGTTTATAGTCTGTAAACCAGTATCACACAACTTTCTTTTTCAAATTATATTTACCCCTTCTGGATTTATGACAGCAAAGGCCAACTGGTCTCCCAAAAGCTGAAATGGACCTTCCCTGAAGTGTTAATCAAAGCCATCAATGTTAGGCATAAATAAAGGCAATGGTGAAAACCCTGCTGTTGCTAATTCCGAATGTGAACTCCACAGCACAGCATAAATCCAAAATACCCATCAGAATGCAGGATGGTAAATGGGCCAATAACTTGATTCAGATGGAAGTGATGGAACTATTTAGAGCCTGTCGGCAGTGCTTTCTTTTCCTTGTCCCTCTATCCGGGTCAGATATTGGAGCGGGTTTCATTTTTAAAATGCTGGGCCCCGTCGTACCATCCCCGACAACCCCTTGGCTGCCAGTAGGTACAGATGTGTGCTACCACTCCGGAAAGAGCACTTGCATTTTCACCCGTCTCTAGGGTATCCCATAATACATTATTGACATTCCTATCATTTAAAATTAGTACAGATTGTGCACAGCCACACACACAGAGCTATGAAGCATGCACAGCTGCTGACTTTAATTTTTCTGGGTGGGTGCTCCATCCCCACTCCACCCCTTCCCCCAAGACCCCACCCTTACTCCACCTCTTCCCGCCCCCACTCCACCCCCTCGCACACCCCTGCCCTCTTCCCCCCTCTCCCCCCCCCAGCACCTCCCGCCCGCCACTGAACAGCTGATTGGCAGGTGGCTGGTGGGTGCTGAGCAGCCACTATTTTTTTTCCATGGGTGCTCCGGGGCTAGAGCACTCATGGAGTTGACGCCTATGAAAGCAGGTGTGTAACAGAAAGGATCCCTCCTTGGAGCTAGTACCCACTCATACACAGCACCGTACAATCCCCGTTACCTGATGTCGGTTGAACCTAAGTGCCACAAGTCCCACGGACTCACTATCCTGATGCTAGCCATTGTGCAGGGCTCAGCTGGTCCCTCAGACCACAGCAGAGCAAGTCTCTTGAGGAGCTGCTCACCACCTCTGTGTGCAACCCCTCCCTCATTTTTTACAGTCAAAATCCTGCTCATTGGTTTTCCTCAGACTCTGCGTAGCCCACCACCCACCACCCGTGCCTTGTTCACCTGCACTAAATCCAGGATAAATTAGTTTCTCTTTGTTTCCTCAGGGCTGATCCCAGTTACACTGATGTAAATGGTCAATGGAGTTATTCCAGGTTTATAGTAATTTAAATCAGAGCAAAATTTGGCTCCATTATTCCATGCTTCTAGTCATCCTGCTCCCACGGGCTCACCAGGATGTGTTACACAAGTTCCTTCACAGTTACCAGATCGCCCCAGCAGGGCTATTGTCTTTACATTCTGTGGTCAGTGAAATTCTTCTACCTGCCAGCTCTCTTCTTCCCTCCTTTGTTGGAAAAGCTCTGCCAGTTTAGGTTAAACCTCTGACTATCTACTGCACGAGAATGAGCCACGGAGACACGTATGAATCCAAATAATTAATATAAAAAAACCACAAATATTCTCTGCAGCACTGCGAGTTGGAACCAAAATTGTTCTGCACCATTAGTACCTCCTTCCCAATGACCTATACAGGCCTTCTGTCCTCGGAGGACAGAGTGGGCCAGAGAATCCGATTCAAACTACAGGGGCATTTTTTTTTCTCTTTTCTCTTTCTCTTTCATTTTTTAATGAAAAGAAAAAACATCTGAGCTCAACAGGCACCTGGGAGCTCTGGGTGCATTTCACCAAGCAGTAGAAATGGGAGTCATACCAAGCTGAATAGTCAGAAGAAGAAGAGAAGAGGCAAGCTGAACAATCCCACACCTAATTTTGGCCTATATGTGGCCCGCTAGTATAGCAGCTAAAAGGATCTAGTGTCAACCTGGCCAACAACTGCAACAGCTGAGAATATCAAGATGAGCATGAAATACACTGATTGATGCCAGAGGACTCTCATCACCACCATGCTACAAATTAATTCACTTGACTTCATGAGGAACTGAAGCTTTGAAGGCTTCCTAATAAGACACATCTACCTGTCAAGTCGGTATCCATCAGTGAAAATGCTACATACTCTGTACACGATGGATCTGAATGGGAATAATGTGTTTCTCCTTTGAGGGTGCTGACAGAAGACAGACAGTCTGTAGGTGACGCCTAGCTGATATGATATGAAAGTGCGAGATTTGCTTCACATGAGGCAGAAACACGTACTGGGTTCTGATGGTCTGTGTCTGTTGGTTGCTCTCTTGAATAACAAATGTTATACAGCTTATTCTCAAAGATTTGCCATGTGGTTTACAAATCAAGGGTAGATATTTAAAGTGTTTGTATTTTCTTGAGGAAATCAATATTCAGCATGGAGCTAATGGAAGGGATTGGAGAATACATCAGAAGCCATTTCTATTCGTCCCTTTAAACTAGAAAGGCACTCCAGAATCTCAGCAGCACTTAATAGTATGAGGCATCTTGGAAACAATAACGCCTCTTAAGAAGCTGCATGACAGGCTAGCCAGAGGCTGAATTTCAGGGGGGAAGGATATTGCCAGGAGAGAGTGAACAGGAAGAACATCTGATGCCTGCCTGACACGGTGACCAATATCAAAGCTAACAAAGCATAAAGGGGAAGCATTTTTTTTTTCCTCTTTAAAATCTCACCTCCAGTTTTTCAGAGTTGCCAACATTTCAGATGTTTTGTCTGGGATAAAGGGCAGTTGGGGGCCGCTGGGCTCTCAGCTTCCAGGGCTGCCCGGAAGTGTTGCGGTTCAGACAAAGTTTAGATGATGAGGACAGGGTCATAATTCAAAATGATCTGGACAAATTGGAGAAATGGTCTGAGGTAAACAGGATGAAGTTTAACAAAGACAAATGCAAAGTGCTCCACTTAGGAAGGAACAATTAGTTTCACACATACAGAATGGGAAGAGACTGTCTAGGAAGGAGTACGGCAGAAAGGGATCTAGGGGTTATAGTTGACCACAAGCTAAATATGAGTCAACAGTGTGATGCTGTTGCAAAAAAAGCAAACATGATTCTGGGATGTATTAACAGGTGTGTTGTGAGCAAGACACGAGAAGTCATTCTTCCGCTCTACTCTGCGCTGGTTAGGCCTCAACTGGAGTATTGTGTCCAGTTCTGGGCACCGCATTTCAAGAAAGATGAGGTGAAATTGGAGAGGGTCCAGAGAAGAGCAACAAGAATGATTAAAGATCTTGAGAACATGACCTGTGAAGGAAGGCTGAAAGAATTGGGTTTGTTTAGTTTGGAAAAGAGAAGACTGAGAGGGGACACGATAGCAGTTTTCAGGTATCTAAAAGGGTGTCATAAGGAGGAGGGAGAAAACTTGTTCACCTTAGCCTCTAAGGATAGAACAAGAAGTAATGGGCTTAAACTGCAGCAAGGGAGGTTTAGGTTGGACATTAGGAAAAAGTTCCTAACTGTCGGGGTGGTTAAACATTGGAATAAACTGCCTAGGGAGGTTGTGGAATCTCCATCTCTGGAGATATTTAAGAGTAGGTTAGATAAATGGCTATCCGGGATGGTCTAGACAGTATTTGGTCCTGCCATGAGGGCAGGGGACTGGACTCGATGACCCCTCAAGGTCCCTTCCAGTCCTAGAATCTATGAATCTATGATTATCTCAACCACTGGAGGCTTCACAATCCTCCTTCCCTACAAGCCGAACCCCCACAACAAACTTCCCATGCCTGTTGCATGTTGGTTGAGCTGCTCTGGGGAGGCTATCACACCTTGCTAGCTGAGGTAGCACTCCTAGGCCCCAACACACACCAGAGCCGTAACAAGGAATTTTTGCGCCCGAGGCAAGGGCTGGCTCCAGGCTCTTCGGCGGCAATTCGGCGGCGGGTCCCTGAGTCCCTCTCAGAGGGAAGGACCCGCCACCGAATTGCCGGCGAAGAACGAATGAAGTGGCGGCGGCAATTTGGCCGCAGGTCCTTCCCTCCGAGAGGGACTCAGGGACCCGCCGCTGAATTCCCGAAGCAGCGGTGGCGGTAGAGCTGCCGCCGAAGCGCTGCCGATCGCGGCTTTTTTTCCCCCCACCTCCGCCCCGCTTGGGCGGTAGAACTGCACCCCTCCGCTTTGTGCGCCTGAGGCAAGTGCGTCGCTCGCCTCGCCCTTGTTACGGCACTGACACACACCTCCCCTCCAGTACAAAATGATCCTCTTCCCTGACTCTGCCCATCTCCACAGGGGCTCCTTGCCATGCAGGAGTGCACACTCCTTCTGTACCACCCCCCCCCCCAAATATACTACCTACCCTACTGGTAGCCAACAGGCACTGGTTCCACTGCCAGGAGCCTCTCCATGACTGCAGAGGAAGGGGCAGGATTTCCCTGCAGGGGCCAAATCCTGTGAGCTGCAGGAGTTGTCCAAAGGACCAGGCCCTAACCAGGTGGGGTCACAGTGTCAATGTGCAGCCCATGAGCACAGGTAGAAGCTCTGTGGCTGTTAACAGCAGGAGTTCCTTGGGCAAATCCCTGAGTGGGGTGAGCCATAGGGCCACAAAGCTTGTGAGGTAATGTGGAGCTGCCCCTGAGCACCACAGCTGTTGAATTTTGGGGTGAAATGTTTGTTAATATCACTTTTCACAATGGATTTACTCGCTAGCAATAAATAAATGACGATGATTTGGACATGTGTATGTGCATGTTTATTTGTTTTTCCTAAAGCTAATTAAATGTTTTAGGAAAAAGCATGAGAGTGGCCACCAGCAAGAGTTGGTGGCCGCACTCTGAGGCCACCAAAAAATATGTCCTGAGAACCCTAGTTGCTGTATAGCCATAGCTGCTAATCCCCATTATGCACTGGCATCGATTTTTATAAACATGTTGCTTGCTTCATTTCTCTCTTCCTTCCTTTAGGGCAACGTCCTTAGGAGTCACTTCTCTGGCCTGCCAAAAATGAGGGTCTGCCCCCCTGTCAACACTGATAAGCAGAAAAAACATTGACTTGGACTTGAACTGAACATGAACTCATCCAAGTTCCCTAGGCAAACTAAATAGGTCAGCAAGAGGCTCTGATTTGAATGTCTCTGTCTGAAAGATCCTGAAAACAGCTACGGGAAGGCACTTCAAATACTGGCTGCAGAATGGGGGTGGGGAGGGGCTTCCCTAAAAGCAGAGCATTTTACAGGGGACGCTATTAGGTTTGGAAAACGAAACCCCTTTCCCTTACTGATTCAGAATGAAAACAAACGTTGAATGTCACAATTTCCCAAGAAGCAGAAATTCCGTTTTCCAACCAGGCCAACCTGCAATGCTGACTCACAGGGGTAGCCCTACATAAGTCAATGGGACTTGTTCCGTTACGAAGCACTAATCATAATCATCTAAGCAAGGGTTTGCGGGATAAGGCCCTAAATGGTCTCTTCATCTACCACAGAATGTCTCCAGCTCTTTCTTCCCTGACCGTAGTGGTGCTGAAGAGTTTAGGCTGCACGGCTTCTTACAGATAATTGCATAGTCATTTCTTTGAACAAATGCACTTACTACCAGTTAAGTATTTACTGGTGTGTAGAAAAGACTTTATTGGTGATGTCAGCAACCCCATGTCAATTAAGAGGGAGTGAGTGGCTCAGGGACTTGCTAATGAGAGATTTTGCGTCTAGGTCTCTGGTCCATATCTGGACCAGGTCGGTTGCAACTGATAGTTGTTACCAGCTGAGATTGTTCAGTGGCCTGTATAAAATGAGAGTCTCACCAGAAAACGCAGAGTGAGCATGGAGACTGAACTATCCTTTCGCCTGCTGAAGTGGTACCAGAAAAATCAGGTTGAGGCGCACTCGCCAGGCCAGTGGGGGGCACTGCGGCTACTTGTGTTATTGCTTTTTTGTGACTCAATGAATCTTCTATTGCTAGTTCTGTCATTCTGGCACCGGTCAGGATCACTCAAATACTTGAAACAACCAGTCTCCTTGGAGACTGGACGCATATTCTTCACATTGTAACTGGCTGCCAAGGCCCAGGTCTCCATGCACTAGCACCAAAATGGTTTCTTATGCATGAACCTATTTCAAATGCAAGAATTTCCAGTCTTTTAACTAATCAGTCCTTTCCTAACAATCACTTAATATGCAAATTATCTTTCCTGAAGGCCATTTTAAACAGAAAAGAGTTTCCCATTGCCATCAAGTCTGTCTTTGCTGCCTTCCAGGAGCTCATAAACCAATTATTGTCCTGCTGCATTGTAGGGCCTCAGCTATGGAACCAAGCTGCTGATTAAATTGATTGCTTCCACTATACCCAATTAACCCACTCACTCTGCAAATGATTGACTTAATCAGAGGCAATTAGCACTTGAATGGCTAAATCAGGCAGGAAGAGATGTCTTGGAAGGTGATTGAGATGCCATGTTAGGGACATCTCAGTGGCCTTCCAAGGGATAACGTCATTATTAATGTATAGATCAGTACTGGAGCAGCCTGAAATGGCATGTCTGTGGTTTTAGCTGAAATATAAAATGGAAGACAGGAGGGGAGAGACTGCATGCACACGGAGGCTATTTTCTGACAAGATTTTAGGAAAAAATTGGCGAGTTATTGATGAAGGGAAAGGTAAGATGGGCGAGGTAGGTGAGGTAATATCTTTTATTGGACCAACTTCTAAAAGATACTACTTCACCCGCCTGGCCTCTCTAATATTCTGGGACCAACATGGCTACAACAACACTGCATATAACATATAACAAAGGGAAATGTGTCATTTGCCCCTGGAGATGGAAGATTTGTCATTATCCACTGCGCAGGTGGTTGTGGGGTGGAGTGAGCTTCCCCACATCATGCTGGCAAAGCGCCTCCACCTGGTTCTGGAGGACCCATCCTCTACACATGAAATGTTCATTCATTTTCCATGCTCAGCGCCTCTGCTGAGAATGCCAACATGGGAGCCCAGTAACATCATTTGTTACTTTGTGTGTGTGCGGGTGGGGCCCATCAGCCCATGTGAAGCTGCATTGAGAACACTAACCCCTTTCACATAGGCCACAGAACAGCTATCAGGAGGCGACAGCATTTAATCACTAGTGACCCTGGCTGGACTCAAACTGGTAAGCTACTGGTTCCAGGCTCTCTCTCTAAGGGTACATCCAGACTACCCGCCATATCGGCGGGTAGCGATCGATTTATCGGGGATTGATATATCGCGTCTCGTTAAGACGCAATATATCGATCCCCGAATGCGCTCCCTGTCAACTCCGGAACTCCTCCGGAGCGAGCGGCGGTAGCGGAGTCGACGGGGAGCCGTGACCGTCGATCCCGCACCGTGAGGACCCAAGGTAAATCCATCTAAGATACTTCGACTTCAGCTATGCTATTCACGTAGCTGAAGTTGCGTATCTTAGATTGATCCCCCCCCCAGTGTAGACCAGCCCTTACACTATATCAGTCCTTCAGGCTAAGTCAAACATATTTTACAAAACCATCTGAACACAGATTTCATGCAAGGTATCCTTTGCCACAACATAACACACACCCACTTAAAGACCGGACTTGCAGGCAGTGTCAGGACTATATGGAGTTAGAGACAATGTACATAGACATCATCCTCTCCAGAACCTATGTACTGGTCTGGAGGAATCACAGATCAAACACTAGCCCAAGAGACAGCACGTTCCCAGCTCATTCACACAGTAATATAGCAAACACAAATACTGACCTCCAGGAGTTCAAGCGGTGTGAACTAATAGCCTCAGAAGCAAAAATGGAGACAGGTTTAGACCACATCCGGATTGACTTTTGGGCTGGAGCCAGGTTAATGGTAAGGAAGAAAAAACTACATCTATATAGATCAGAGCAAAAATACATATGCTATTTTGCTGTATCTTAAACAAGAGAGCATTCTGAAATGAAAAATGGGTAGTTTTCCCGCTACTCATCTGTTGGAAATCAATGTAGTGAAATGGAGCCAAAATACAGTGTCTCTAAAGGAAAACATCAGACAGAGCTTAACAGAACGTTGGAGTCCTTGGTTCACTTCAAAGAGCATTGGACCTTTCCTATGTGGATCTGTGTTGTATTGAAACACAAGGTCCGTTCCTGAGATTTAGGGTCCTGTGAATGTCATCATGAACAAATTTGCATTGCAGGCTCATGCCTGAAAATCCAAATTGCTTCTAAGTAAATCTCCAACAATAAAGCTAAAATCCTTTAAGCCTGTGATGTTTGCCACCATTTAAATCTGATTAAAATAATTCATGACACCAACTAAACCTAACAGTCAGAAAACATTCCTGCCAATTCTGATGTTACCCAGGGTAATCCAGACCCCTCTTCTCTCAGAGAATTGTCAGCTAAAGGGAACGTAATAGGAGATGATGTATCTAATCCAGCTTTATACGTTGTTTTTAACTAGTTCCTTTAATCACACGTTAGGACTACCACTGGAGCAGCTCTCAGCAAACAAGAAATTAATATTTTCATCAATACTCCCTGACGGTATCAGAGATGACATCATATTGTTCCTTCATTTATTGAATCTATAGTTGGCGCATACGGGATAACATATGGCAAGGTGCACAGGTGTGAAATGAAAAGAAGTCACTGCTGGGATGAAAGGTGGCAGCTATTCAAGTGATCAGAAGATTGCACTGTACAGGTTAGCAATTATAAGGTTAGCTGCTAGAAGGGGTGGATGCGCTCCTGGTTATTACAGCTTCCATGAATGCCCAAGGGATGGGGAAGAGGGGTTAGTTTACCTGTGCAACAGGCAGCCAGAATCTTGAGACTTGCATTCACTGAACACAAAGGGAGAAAGGCACAGAACCCCCAATGGCACTAGAAACCCCACAGGGTGCAGGGCTGGTACTGGGGAAGTTCATGCTGCACCCTCTGTGCACTCCCCAAGAAGGTATGTCCATGCACCAGGACGCAGCATGCACACACTGGTCCTGGTCACGTATCTAGCACCACTGGGTTTGCTATATTTCTATCCTCCCTTGGACTCTGGGAGTGCAAATACCAAGATTCTGGCTGCCCCCTGCACAGGTGAGCCAAGGTGCAAAGAGCTTTCTATGCCATCTTCTTTCTCTTTGCTTGTGCATAATGCAAGAGCAGCCAGAATCTCACCCAGTGATTGCCAGAACTTCGGACTCAGAAAAGGCCCCAGACTATGGGAGAGAAAAGATTCCTTTATTTATAGTGTTCCAGGAGAAAAAAAAAAATCACCTTTCAGCCAGTACTAAACCTTTCAGAAAATGCTGGGTGAGGGGGAGCTTGGAGAGGAGGAGGAAATATATTGAAGCTTAAAGTACGTTTCCAGCTCATCATCTGATCATTTCAGAGATATTCGATACAGTTGTACTATGGAGATTGCAGCCACCTCCTCCTCTTCTATCAGTTTATCCTGTAACTGATTGTCGATATCGTAGCTTTCCTGATAACTGAATTACTGAGTGTTTACATATTAAAGATAACACAGCAATTAGCTGCTATAGTGAAGTTAGACTGGATCTGCTGGGAGATTCGGAAGTGCTCTCCTAAAGAGAATCTCTTTACTGGAAGTCTTGTGGTTGCATTACTGAGAACTGCTGCATGGAATCCAATTTTACAGAGAAATCAAATATTTTTTCTTTGAGCGGCTTCTGCATATTCCCACAAGGAGATCCAGGTGCAGTAGGAATATTGCAGAGGCCACTTGAAGAAGAACTACAGTTACAGTGATATTGATCTCTCAGTCCTCATCCTCAAAGGAAACCTGCACAACTCTTTCAAAAGACGAGCCTGGGAGCTTAAATCCATTACTCTGCTAGACACTAAAAATCATGGACTTAACAGACACACTGGATTTATGGCTTATTACAACAATCTGTAACCCCCCAAACCCCTCCCTCCTCTTTGTCCTATGACTGCAGAGGTGTTAACGGGCCTACCTTGGGTGGTCCCTTAGAATATGTGCTAACTACTTATGCTAAGCTGTGATGCTGCAGTACCTTTCCCGGACCTGAAGAAGAGCTCTCAAAAGCTTGTCTCTCCCACCAACAGAAGTTGGTCCAATACAAGATATTACCTCACCCACCTTGTCTCTCTAATATCCTGGGACCGACACATCTACAACTCCATTTAGCAGTATAGCCTCGGTGAAGCGTAGCCCTGTTCAAACCACAGTTGTGGAAACAGTCCAAACTATTCTCCAAGCCAGGAATAGTTTTAGATGAATCTCTGCATAGCCACGTCTGTAAATAAAACTCGGGCCAGGACAGCTGCTCACGTAGCTCAGGACGAGCAACGACTGGAAGAACTCACTCACTAGGCCTGATCCACAGTTTGTTGCAGTCAATGGAAAAGATCCCCATGGCCTTAGGATCAGACCCTAACTCCAGAGCACTCACTCTGGAATAAATTAGTGATTAAGTGCTCCCCTCTCCCCCCACTAGCAGCGGTCCAGTACAGTAACAAATCAAGGCAAACATCTTGCCAGAGATCTCATGCAGACAATATTCCCTTTCTGTTTGCTTTGAAGAGCAATCCAAAGGGCTTCAGTACATCTGCTGTTGTCTTGAATGGCTCCTTATCATCGATGATTGAGTGTCCCTCACATTTAGAGTCAAAACTGTTGCTTTATGCAGTGAACGTATGAAAAACTTTTTAAATGTAGGAATCATTCCGCTCTCCTCTGCCGGTTCTGCAGTTGTCCCAGCCATCGGCTCAAACTGCAGGTTCCTGTAACTAGCAAGCTGATGTAGGTGATTCAGTGCACTACACGGCTGCAACAATTTGCTTGTTTGACTTTTCTAGGAGCACTGCCACAAAATAGTGTCATCTAATTTTATGGAATGATCCAATTGTATGGACGCAGGGTGAACTCCTGGTTCCACTGAAGTCCATGGCAACCCCCCCATTGCCTTCACTGGGACCAGGATTTCATCTGTAACTTCTATATTTTGTGAAGGTTTAATTCTCCCCTCTCCATCGTGTAACTTTCTTGCCTTTTAGGGCATGTCTACACCGTCCCACTGTTCAGACTAAGGGCGTCCGAACAGCAGTGTGCACTAAAACGCTGAGCTGCAAACCTCCCCCATGGGGAAACTGTGGCACGAGCTTAAAGGTCTCGAGTTCGTAGTCTGAACTGTGGGGCAATGTAGACATGGCCTTTGATACTATGGGAATGGACACCATTAATATTTGTTACTGCCGTGGGGTCTAAAGGCTTCGTTAGAGATTCCCACTGAGCTAGGCACTCTCCGGCAAAAGCACTCACAGCTCAGCAAGGTGGCCACTGTGTGTTGGTTCAAGAGAAGTTTTTTAACCCCCAGCTTCGGACATGCTGACAAAGTATCTTCCAATCCAGTGCTGACCACGGCTTCTTCAGCACTGTAAATACTTCTCTACAAGCATCCGAAGAAAGAAATTACTGTTGCAGATGTATCTGCTGAATCAGAGATTTCAAAGTGAAAACAGAGACAGGCTTATTGCGGGGGTTGAATGCAGTGCACCTCTCTGCCCTGTACCACTGTCGGATACTCCTTCATATTGTTCTCATTAGCATAGCCTGCAGCAATCATCCTAGTATAACATTCCAAACCTGAAGCTTTGATATGGTAACAGTCAAACCTATTCTAGTAGCTCTAGCAAGCGGACCTACTTCCCATGATGCTATCAGATGGATAGCCCCCAAATCAATGAATGTTTGCCTTGTTTCACTCTTCTCTTTTCCATTCAAGAAAAGGGCAGGCGTTCATTTCAGGGCTGATCTCAAGAGGTGCTGAGCGGCACACAACTTCAACAAGTGTCAACGGCAGTTGAGGGGGACTTCAGCACATCACAGGATGAGGGCTTATTCTACGGTCTGCAATATCTGTGTTTTTACATGATTTTATTTGTTGGATCCTGGAAATATAAGGAGAGAGGTGATGGTTCCATACAAGCATCAATGTCAGCAAAATGCTGTTAGTTATCATCAGTTTTGACCTGTTATTTGTTAAGCACCAACTATACACTCAGCAACCTACAGAGGAAGACGTGGCCTCTGCCCCAAGGAACGCTTTATTTGGTAAGAGCCAAAAGCTGCTTGCCACTGCACAGGACTCAAATGTAAGAGACAGTCCTTGCTTACAGGAGGCTTAGACAAGAAAAGTTGCACTGAAATTAAATTTGTCACAGTACTTAGTTATATTATTACTCGTCTACTCGCTTTTCCCTTACTGTTAAAACAGAATTAGCTGCATTGTAAATTTAGACCAACTTTTTGGCTCCATATTAGGAAGCAGGGAAAAGTGCTTTGTACGGTGTTTAAACCCTGAACAACATTGAATGCAGAGATCCCCAAACTGCAGGGTCCGTTGGCAACTTGTCAGGAACACCAGGTTCCTGACAACATCAGCTAGTCTGCACCTAAAGGTGTATCATCAAAGACATATGCACACAAGCTTTATTATTTCCTTGTATCTTCCATTATGTCTGAATAGAAACAATATAAACCTGTTATAGACACAGGGCAGCCTTGGGCCACGTTTTAAGCCTCCCAAAGACTCACTTTAGATCATAGGCGCCAACTTTCCCTGGCGCTGGTGGGTGGTCGCGCCCAGGCTCCAGCCCACAACTGGATGTCTACACTGCAGTTTTTAGTCTCACAGCCCAAGTCCCATGAGCCCGAGTCAGGTGACCCAGGCTCTGAGACTTGGTGCCACAGGTTTCTTATTGCATAAGCTCTCTTTGGGTAGAGTGACCAGACGTCCCGATAAAATTGGGACCGTCCCGATATTTCGGCATCTGTCCCGTGTTCCGAGCGGCAGCACTGTGTTTTTGTTTTTTCTCAGCCAGGGCAGGAAGTTGAAGCTAGACAAATTCAGACTGGAAATAAGGCATAAATTTTTAACAGTGAGAGTAATTAACCATTGGAACAACTTACCAAAGGTCGTGGTGGTGGTTTTTTTGCTCTGCCGGCGAGCACCCCCCCCCATGTGTCCTGATATTTTCTTCCCCCATCTGGTCACCCTATCTATGGAGGTGGGGTGGGATAATCTCTTAGGAGTGGACAGTATTAATATTCAATATAGTCAGTTCTCAACTCCCATTTAACATCCTTGTTTTCATACACCTAGTTCCATAGAACAGAGAGGCTTTCATGTGTGACTAATCTGACTGACAACCCAGGTTTTGCTTTAACTACCATATTAGGTGCATGCATTCTTTGAACCCACACAGTCTCTGGTGCTAAGTGAAATGTCTAAAAGCTCTCCTATTAGAAGCACTAAAGCATGTTGTATTGTGTACGGCAGCCAACTCCCTGATGTCCAGTCCTGCTTCCCACGATGAGTCATTTCCCCTGCATGGCAGAGTGATGTAATTGACTCAAGAATATGAGCCCTCTCTCCAGTTCCCCTGCCACACATACAGGAGGTGTCTGCCTTGTCAGTAATACATTATTACTTCTGCACTGCTCAGCTGGGAAATTTCTGCATGTTAAACCATCCCTTACGACAGCACATCAGCATTTTTGTAAAGCCTGTATATCTGATAACCTTGACGTTTGTTTTTAGATATTTTCTTTTACCAATATTTAATGTCATCTTGAACATGCATGTAGATGTGCACGATCTAAACTCTCAACCTGGACATGAGAGATTTTATAGCACACATCCGCGCAGAGGGTAAAACTTACTTAGATTGCAAGTTCTTTGGGGCAGGAAGCATCTTTTTTTTTGTTCCGTGTTTGTACAGCCCTGGCACAATGGGGTCCTGGTCCATGCCTAGACCACAACACAGACACTTAATACACACACACCCCCTCTTTGGAAACTGATAAGCCCCAAAGTGCAGGATAAATGACACACACTTGCTGTTTTCTTTTTAGCGATTCCAAGGCCAGAAGAGACCATAGTGATCATCTAGTCCGACCTCCTGTATGACACAGGCCATGGGACTCCCCCAAAACAATTCCTAGAACAGATCTTTTAGGAAAACCTCAAATCTTGATTTAAAAATGGTCAGTGACTGAGACACCACCACGACCTTTGGTAAGTTGTTCCAATGGTTAATTACTCCCACTGTTAAAAAATTTATGCCTTATTTCCAGTCTGAATTTGTCTAGCTTCAACTTCCAGCCATTGGATCATGTTATTCCTTTCTCTGCTAGATTTCTTTTCAGTGAAACTCCGTTTCCCTTCCCCATTGCTAGTACCCTGCCAGTCATGGACCCTGCATAAGCTGTTTATTATTTTGATATGAAAATACTGTTCCCTCATAATAACATCTCTCTCACTGTATCTTTCCACCTATGCAAAATGTCACAGCCCGATCTTACCTATCTAAAGACACTGACATATTAAACCCCCATCACCACAGCATGTGAACCTCTCACCATCTTTAGTGTACTTGTTCTTACAACACCCCGGTGGGTGCTGTTATCCCCATTATGCAGATAGGGAACGTGACTAAGGCTACGTCTACGCTGCAAGCAGAGGTGTGACGGCAGCACGTCGGCACGGGCTAGCCGCTCGAGCACATTCCCCTTCTACAGCCCGTGCTGCAGCTTCACAACTATTATTATCTGCGCTAGCCGGAGCCAAGTGCTGCAGTCACACTTCTGGCTGCAGCGTCGACGGACTCGAAGTGACTTGCCCAGGGACGCATAGAAGTTTATGGCAGAGCAGGGACCTGGATCATACTTCCTCTCCTGATGCTCTGGTCTTACTACCTTTCCTGCCCCACTCCTCAACTCCCTTCACCAGCCTCCTCTTCAAGCACCTCATCCTGATCTTCCAGAGTCCTGCCCAGCTCTGCTGCACCCATTTACACCTCTGCTCTTACCTCCTTGTGCTCCTTGGCTTCTCTCCTCTTCCACCAGGGGTGGCTCCAGGCACCAGCAAGTGCGTGCCTGGGGCGGCAAGCCGCAGGGAGTGGAGTGCCGGTCTCCATGAGGGCGGCAATCAGGCAGCCTTCGGCGGCACGCCTGCGGGAGGTCCGCTGGTCCCGCGGCTTCGGCGGCAATTTGGCAGCGGGTATGCCAAAGGCGCGGGACCGGCAGATCACCCGCATAAACGCCGCCGAATCCGCGTGACCAGCGGACCGCCCGCAGGCGTGCCGCCGAAGGCCGCCTGACTGCCATGCTTGGGGCAGCAAAAAACATAGAGCCGCCACTGTCTTCCACACACCTTCTTTCAGGCCATACACCTGAAACTGCCTCTCCCATCCCGTGCACATAGTACCTCACTCGTCTCCATCAAATCTTCCTGTCTTTTTTGAAGCCTCTGCTCTCCTTTGTTCCCCATGCCTTCTTGTCTCACTGTGTAGGGCCTGATTCTGCAAACACTTTTAGTGGGTTTCAGTGGAATTATGCACAGAAGGAAGCATGGCACCTGGCGGGGTTTGCAGGATTGGGCCCACAGACTGCAAGTTTTCTGGGTTCAGATTTTCAAGTCCCACCGTATTTTGAGTTTGGGCCCATCTCCATTTATCACGCAGGAACTGGGCCTTGGGGGCTCTGTATTCCTGCTGGTATGAAAGCTTTTCATCATTAATACTTGAAATGGAACAAAGTCAATAGTAGATACGTTTTAAAAGACCAAGCTTTTCCCATTGACTTAAAACAGACACAGAGCCCTCTCTGTTAAATACTGAAGTGTCCTTTATCCATGATAAAGGTGCTCAAGACACCAACCTATGCAGATTCTCCTACACGCAGACCTCCCAGAGGGGCCCGGCATTCTGATCCTCAGCATACTTCACCTCAATGTGAATACAGAAAAGGTCAGGCTGCCTTCAGAGACCAGGCCTTCTATTACTGCAGATTCTCTCTGTATGGAGAGGCAGGGTGAAAATGCAAATTACAGGTGTGTGCTAAGGCCAAACAAGCAGAGCTGTTTAGCAACGGGTGCATTGAAAGCACAGGATGCCTCAGTGCTGCTTCACCCAGCTAGGTCTCAGCTCTCATTTGCAAAGCTGATTCACCTTAGTGCATGCTTTGCTGCTTCTAGTCCAGTTGGACCTCTTCGCTACCCACTGATCCCTCCCAGATCCAAATTCCGAGCCATACCTGGCTCTCTAGAGTCTGGGAGCACTTCGAGCAATCACGTTCCAGTGCTCTGCATGAAGAGATGCCCCTCCACTAAAGGTAGTTGTTTCAGGAAGGAAACTAGATTAAGAGGCCCTGATTCTGCTCTCAAATCCGCGGCGGTACTCCTGATATAAGCTGGTGTACGTGAAAATGGAATTAGGCACAGTATCTAGGTTTACAGGCTGAATGACTGAGATCTTTTAAATAAGGGTGGGACTGAGCTGCAAACCTGCACAGTTCAGAGTTTTTCTGAAGTTCAGGTATGTTTGAAGCTGGGGTTTTGGTTCAGCCCCTAACTGGTACACAGGCCAGCTGTGCAGCTGGGATTTCATTGGAACGATTCCACAGGTAACAGTGAAACAATGCTGATTTGCTTAATAAACAGCTGTACACATTAAAAAAAAAAATTCTCTCTGCACACCCCTACCCCCACAAACCACACCTTGTATTTTACACGGACCCCAAACATCTGCCATATGATAAAGAGATTATGAGAATCAAACACTATTTTCACTTTGAGGATTAGATTCTTTTCTTTAGGGTGCACGTCATATGGGCACGTTTTGTAATAGCAGGACTGTTAACTCGAGTGCCCTGGCCAAATTCCAACTTGGGAATTCTGCCTACACTTCAGTATGTAAATTGCCAATTACCTCTTGCCTACAGTTCTAGTCAGACCCAGAGCCGGATTCCACTCTCCTTACATGAATGTAAATCAAGACTTTGACCCACCAACATCAATAGTGTTACATTAGTGGAAGACAGATCAGATGCAAGTCCACAGTTGTAAGCACTCTGTATGCAGAACCAATGAACTTCAGCCAATGTTCCATATACAGAGAATTGGCATGATCAGGAACCAGAAACAGTTGTGTCATATTGAAGTAGAGTGTTAAAAGAACTGCTGGTTTCCACCCCAGGGATGGCTGCATTTAGGGATGGGTAAAGTGTTCTTTGACCTATCACAGAGGTTTAATAGTTTGTAAAGTATTTTGAGATCCTTGGATTGAAGACACTAAACAAATATGAATTCTTACATTAACACATATGGAATGCAAAAGGTTTTGCTTCTGTAGCAATTTTATCTGAATTTTAAGAGAAACGGGCAAAAAAATATTTTACAATAGCAAACACTGTATAAAATATGATAGGACTAAACCAGGGGTCGGCAACCTTTCAGAAGTGGTGTGCAGAGTCTTCATTTATTCACTCTAATTTAAGGTTTCGCGTGCCAGTAATACATTTTAACGTTTTTAGAAGGTCTCTTTCTATAAATCTATAATATATTACATACAACAATAGTTTAGTTAAGTAAATAAGGTTTTTAAAATGTTTAAGAAGCTTCATTTAAAATTAAATTCAAATGCAGAGCCCCCAGGATCCGGGCAGTGTGAGTGCCACTGAAAATCAGCTCGCCTTCTGCACATGTATCATAGGTTACCTACCCCTTGACTAAACGAATACAAATACTGGTCTTTACCCACTTCTTATCTACAATTTTTAGGCCTACAGTGTAAAAAAAACAAAAACAACAACAAAACAAACAAACAAAAACACTTGCTATCAAAATGGGGCAATGGCAGGAAATGCTTGAGCATCATTCAAATAATACAACTTTAATATTCAGCCCTTTTGAGTATGAGAAGAACATTTAAGCCAATTTGAGACTAAGATCAGGTAGCAGTGATGTTAAAAGCCAAGCGAAACAAAGCAACAATTCTTCTCTGAAACTAATTAGGAGAAATAACTGGCTACTTGTTATTCAAAATTCCACTCTATGATCTCAGATCGAGACCCAATATTTCTGATGACTCTTACTATTTGTCAGTCAGTAAGTCACACTTCTTTTTCTTTAAATAAAAGATTTAGTCATACACTCCTGAGGAAAACTCAGATCTTTTTGTCTGGGCCAAGTTTATTAACGTAAATCCAGATCCGCTACCTTAAAAAACAAAGAAACAAACAAACAAATAAAACCAACACAGGAGATCCAGTTATAACTACAGCTGGTCAAAAAATTTCAATTAATTTTTGTCTAAATTTTCTACAGAAAGTTTTGATTTTCTTGGGGAGGGGAGGTGGTGCATCCTGGGAGTCCCTGGCCACAGTGCATCATGGGAGAAGTAGTCCAGATGAAAAGCCCAGTCCATAAGAGGAAAATGAGGACATGAGGCAACCAAACTACTATTCCCACAAGGCACTGCAGCAGCATTTCCAAATCAAAATATTTCAGTTTGAAGAAGTTTGGCTTTTTGATAAAAAATAATAAATAAAATTTTCCATGGAGAGCTGACACTTTTCACAAAAAAATCTGTTTAGTCAAGAACCCAATTTTCCATTGAAAAATAGTTTCGGCCAGCCCTAATTATCATAACATCTGATCGCAAGACAATCAACACCTGCAGTGGGATGGGACTTAACTGTGTTGCACAAGAGTCACGTAAACAGACTAGTGCCTTGGACATGCTTTATGTTGTTGTGTAGATCAGCTCCAACTCACGATATCACCAAAAATAACATTCACATTCAAGATAGACAGTAAAACACCAAAAGGTTCAAGGAGGAAGAGAATTGAAGGGAATTAAAGTCATCCAAACTTGGAGGAAAAATTGTGTGTGTGTGTGTGTGTTCTGAGAGCTACAGAGACTGCTCACTTCGACACTCTGCCATGGCTCCGCCTTCTCGCCGCATTGGCTGGTGGAACTGGAGGGTGTGCCAAGGGGAGCACATTGCAACATCCATAGGCCGTGTACAGTGAGTGCACTTCACCCGCCAGCTGGCCAACTGTTGGTGGAAATGTTCCTCTTTAGGCACAGTCCTTCCCAGAACTTGCCTGGGAGGTGGTGACACACCACACACAGTCTGGCCCAATGCTCTTTTAAGAGGCTTAACTAACTATTTGGATCTTTAATAAAGGAAGATCCAACATTTGTGATGTACCAAATACAGGAACAACCACTTTCCAGACAGACAGACTTATAGTTTAAAACCGGTGATAGAATCCATGAAAACGGTGTTTAAAATGATCTTTTCCTAACAAAAAAGTCAGGTTCAGGAAAGTTCTGTACGTGATTCAGCTGTTCTTGTATTGGACCTTATTCTCCTCTCATTTACAGTGGTGTAAATCAGGAGTCACTCTACTGAAATCAATGGAGTTACACCAATGCTAAACCAGAGTGAGCAGAGAATCAGACCCATTATTTATGCAGCACCAGAAATGTGCTAGGCACTTCCCAGACATGGAAGATGACAAAGCCCTGGCCTGAAAGGCTTATGGTCTAACATTATATTTATATAGTCTTATAACGTATGCCATGACACTTCCAGTCTAATGTTACTTAACATTTGCAAAACACTTGGGGCCTGATTCAAAGTCCATTGACGTCAATGAGAATCTTTCCTCTGACCTCACAGGGCTTTGGATCAAGCTTTTGATGACCATGGGACAAAAGAGGTAAAAATTACGACAACTGCTATTTAGTTACTTCCAAATTACTCAAAAGGAAGAAGCAGGAATTGGAGATTTGGAAACTGATGCATCTGTAGTAAATTGGCTTTTGTTAAGTGAGGGGAAAAATATTTATGGTTTATTACAAATTGCTCCTAGCTGCTATTATAAAGCATGCCACATTAGCCGCATGATCTGCTCCAGGATTTAATATTCCTGTAAGCCTTTCCCTTGTTTATGTTGTCGTCTTTTAAAACAAAGGGCAGCCAGATCTACAGGGGCTCTGCTCAGCCTCGTACAGCCGAGCAATGAAACAAGGGGTTTTGTTTTGTTTTTTAAAACACAAGGAGTTCTTGTGAACTCTTTGGAGAGAAGAAAAAAAATGCAAAAGGATCTCGTCAGGTCATAGAACGAGAAAGATACTGTGTGTTCCCTAATGAGGCAAGTCCCAGATGCACACAGCTGTATCACATCCAGTCCTACCCACCCCCAGCATTAACAACAATGTTATTGTTAAGTGATGCACAGGATGAAAGGCAGAGCTCAGAAATGAAAGCAGCTCACTTCACACACATTACCCATGAAGAAAGGTGTCAGTCTCCTCTCACAGACCTCCTTACACTTGATGCTCTGCAAAAGTAAATATCGGCCTGGATGTGTCTGCCACAGAATTTCCACACACCCTGCTTTCCCCCAAGTACTTTACAGAGGCTTGGGAATTCCTGTGTTCAGATTGCACATCTAGGGTTGGATTTATTCATGATTTTCACTGGTCACATAAAATATTAAGTTAAGGGTCTCTATGGCTGAGTCTGGATGTCACATTTCATTTCCTGCTCACATTTTAAGTCTCCCACGTGTACACATTACACATGCATATGTTTCTTTCCCTGATGCCAGAGAGTTCTTTTTACTTTGCAGGCTGAAACTATATCATAGCTTTGTGCCCAATGTTAGGCTTACGCAATGTCTCCACGACCACTTATGTCAGCAAAACTTATGTCGCTCAGAGGAGTGGAACCCCCCCCCCCGCCCCCGAGCAACATCAGTTTCGCTGGTAAGTTGTAGTGTGTACAGCGCTACGTGAGTGAGAGAAGTTCTCCCGCCGACAGAGCTACCGCCGCTCGTCGAGATGGTTTCATTATGTCGCTGAGAGAGCTCTCTCCCGTCGGCATAGCGCGGCTACACGAGCAATCTTACAGCAGAGTTGCTGCAGCCGTACAACTGGACTGCTGTAAGCTCACTAGTGTAGACAGGCCAAAGAAATGGTTTGAACCTTTTTTTATTTTTTTTTTAAATTGTTAACTTCTTTCTTGTTCTCCCATAAGATGAAAAACCATAAGATCACAGATGTTGGGGATGGGAAAGTCTTCCTTCTCTCATGGGATTTGCCCTCACTCATCCTGCCCTTGCAGAGGGATGGACTGTACAGATGAAATTCCATCTGTCTCTGGGTTTTTCACGTTGTTTCTGAACACCTTCCATATACATCCCTACTGGACTACATGGAGTCTCTGGACTTTCTGCCTTTTTGGGGTGAAAACACTGCTTGGGGTAGAGTTTTTGGATTTTTTAATTTTATGAATTTACTTTTATTTATTTGGAGTGGGTTAGGTTGATTTATTTCAGGAGGGGTTTCGGTTTCATTTTATTGTATTGTTTTGAATGGTTGGGGTTTATTGGGGGCAGAACAGGTACTGTCAATGTTGTGAGTACAAGGCAAAAATCCCATTGACTTCAGTAGAATCAGGATTTCACCTAAGGTCTTTTCTAGGGCTTCAATTAATCACAGTTAACTCACGCAATTAACTCAAAAAAATTATGATAAAAACATTAATTGTAATTAATTGCACCGTTAAACAACAGAATACCAATTGAAATTTATTACATATTTTTGGATGTTTTTCTACATTTTCAGATATATTTATTTCTATTACAACACCGAATACAAAGTGTACAGTGCTCTCTTTATATTATTTTTATTACAAATATTTGCACTGTAAAAATGATAAACAAAAAATACTATTTTTCAATTGACCTCATACAAGTACTGTAGTGCAATCTCTTTATGGTGAAAGTGCAACTTACAAATGTAGATTTTGTTGTTGTTACGTAACTGCACTCAAAAACAAAACAATGTAAAACTTTAGAGCCTACAAGTCCACTCAGTCCTACTTCTTGTTCAGCCAATCGCTAAGACAAACAAGTTTGTTTACATTTACGGGAGATACTGCTGACTGTTTCTTATTTACAATGTCACCAGAAAGTGAGAACAGGCATTTGCATGGCACTTTTGTAGCCGGCATTGCAAGATATTTACATGCCAGATATGCTAAACATTCATATGCCCCTTCATGCTTTGGCCACCATTCCAGAGGACATGCTTCCATGCTGATGATGCTCATTAAAAAAAATAATGCGTTAATTAAATTTGTGACTGAATTCCTTGGGGGAGAATTGTACGTCTCCTGTTCTGTTTTACCCACATTCTGCCATATATTTCATGTTATAGCAGTCTCAGATGATGACCCAGCAGATGTTCGTTTTAAGAACACTTTCACAGCAGATTTGACAAAATTCAAAGAAGGTACCAATGTGAGATTTCTAAGGATAGATACAGCACTCGACCCAAGGTTTAAGAATCTGAAGTGCCTTCCAAAATCTGAGAGGGACAAGGTGTGGAGAATGCTTTCAGATGTCTTAAAAGAGCAACACTCCGATGCAGAAACTACAGAACCCGACCCATCAAAAAAGAAAAGCAATCTTCTGCTGATGACATCTGACTCAGATGATGAAAATGAACATGCGTCGATCCGCTCTGCTTTGGATCGGTATCAAGCAGAACCCATCATCAGCATGGACGCACGTCTTCTGGAATGGTGGTTGAAGCATGAAGGGACATATGAATCTTTAGTGCATCTAGCACATAAATATCTTGCGACGCCAGCTACAACAGTGCCACGCGACCACCTGTTCTCACTTTCAGGTGACATTGTAAACAAGACGTGGGCTGCAAATTGTAACCAAACTTGTTTGTCTGAGCGATTGGCTGAAGTAGAACTCAGTGGACTTGTAGGTTCTAAAGTTTTACATTGTTTTCTTTTTGAATGCAGTTATTTTTTGTACATAATTCTACATTTGTAAGTTCAACTTTCATTATAAAGAGATTGCACTACAGTACCTGTATTAGGTGAATTGAAATATTCTATTTCTTTTGTTTTTTACAGCGCAAATATTTGTAATAAAAAATAAATATAAAGTGAGCACTGTACACATTGTATTCTGTGTTGCAATTGAAATCAATACATTTGAAAATGTAGAAAACATCCACAAATATTTAAATAAATGGTATTCTATTATTAACAGTGCGATTAATCGGGCAATTAATTTTTTTAATCCCGCGATTAGTCACGTTTAATTTTTTTAATCGCTTGACAACCCTAGTCTTTTCCATTTCCCACCCCAAGCGGATGTTGTACTTCTCTCTGCTTTGATAAAAGACTGATCTCTGCATCACAAGACTGAGCCAATGTCCACTGAATGCAACAGAGGTCACTTCTGTGGGAGCTGGATCAGGCCCTGAATCTGGAAATATTTTATCCAGAAAAAATAACAGGAGTACTTGTGGCACCTTAGAGACTAACAAATTTATTAGTCTCTAAGGTGCCACAAGTACTCCTGTTATTTTTGCGGATACAGACTAACACGGCTGCTACTCTGAAACCTGTCTTTATCCAGAAAGACTACTGCAGAGCACGGACTTGGTAAGGCCATAGTTTGCTCCCCACCATAAAAAACTATGTTGATATATTAGAGAAGCTCAGAAGAAGTGTGATATGGGTCCACATCAGCTTTATAGAAGGGGCACAGCATGGCTTCAGTGCAGTAGGTCAATGGGACAGCTCACATGTTTAAGTTAAGCACGTGCTTAAGTACCTGGCTGAACTGGGTCCTTAATGGGATATCTGTATGTTGGTTTCCCATGTGTTGTAAGTCCACTTGTTCTCTCTTGCCTTGTATTGAGATTGTAAGCATCTTTGTGTTCTGTACAATGCCTAGCACAATGAGTCTGGGCCTCATATGTGCTTATATGTATCAGTAATAATAAACTTACTATGAGAAGAGGAAATCACTGCAACTGTATGATGTAAATCAGCAAAGCTTCACTGAAGTTGATGGAGATGCTCCCATTTACGTCAGCTGAGGATCTGGCCCCACAGGCCAATTTTGGCAGACTATATTTGTGAAGTTGTGTTTGTAATAGGTAAGATAGCTACTGTGATTTGGACCAGCCAACATTAAAAAAGAAATCATGCTAAAAGGAGCCTCCTCTCCAGCTGCTGGCAGGTTTGCAAGAGTGTAGTTTCTGAGCGGCAGGCTGTGTTGTTGTAACACATCTAGCTTAATGACCACAGTAGAGATGCTCGGCCGATAACACCCACACTTCTTCAAGCCACTTGAGAATAGGTGGTTTCATTTCACAAAGCAGCCTAGTGAACTACATATAACATAGCCCCTCGGGTTTCCCTATCGCCATTTGATCATGTGTCATTAGGGACTGTGCAAGGGAATGCAGCTGTAGACAGAAGCGGACACGGTGTTGTGAAAACAAACACATTTTGTAAGTGGAGAGACTACTGATCTTCTTGGTCTCTAGATTGTCAACTCGCTTAAATCTACTTGCTGGCTTCAATGGAGCTATGTTGAGAATCTGGACCTTTGTCTGGAGCAGATGCCACACCAAAAAGATGAACTATTTGGAGGGTCATAATGCTTGATAAACTTGATTATGGCCAACGCAGAGCCCAGCAAATACCAGACTAACAAGCTCCATCCTGCCTCAGGGAGCATTTTGTGGGGAACAGAAATGTCACTGTGATAGTCTGAGCAGCACTTTAGAGGTGGCTTTTAGACAAGTCTTTAACTGCAGCAGTGAATTGCTATTCACAGAAATGTGTACTCTTACGAGGCAGGCCATGTCCATCTCTTGCCATTCGTTTATTTCTAAAAGCTCCAATCTCCTGCTTGGAACATTTCACTCCAAAGGCCACAAGGGGTAAGAACTGTTTATGATCCCCTATCCTTTACACTGGAAGTTTCACACAATTCAGAATAAACAGCTGTAGACAGACAGAGGAACAGAAGAATCAAGATCTAAATTAAGGTCTGGAAAGAGTGTTGTGTAGTCTCTAGAGCAAAGGACTAGATGACAGGACCCCTGTATTTTAACCCCAGCTCCATCCCTAGCTCACTGAGTAACCTTGAGCAAGCCACTTAAGTTCAGTCTGTCTGCCTCAATTTATCCATCTGTAAAATGGGAACAGCCACCTTACAAGGGTGACGTGAGGCTTAGAGCCAGATTTTGGATACGTTGAGTAACCATGGCTTCCATTGGCTTCAGCTGGAGTTGTGGGTGCTCAGCACCTTTGAAGATCAGGCCCTCGTGAAATAACTGATGTCTATAAAGCACTTTGAGATCCTTGGATGAAAGGTGCTACAAATGCTCTGGGTATTATAGTTTAACACTTTTATTGTAAGATTGCAAAGCACATGCATTATGGTGGATAGCGGTCTTGCCATGAGGACAGCAATGCTAAGAACTGCTCCCTACCAACGGCAACAGATGCAAGCCTAGGCCCTGACTGAATTAACATAGCAACTCCTGACACACTTCTTGACTCTTATCACCACGATGCAGCTGTTGTCTCAGCCAGAAAAGTGTCAGCTTATTGGAGTAACAGCTACGTCTCTCTGCATAGCCTTGAGAAAAGTGAGACCTGTGCTTGTGGTTTCTCTTCCAGCTTTAAACAGGATACACCAGTACCATATAGTCACAATTTATTGCTTTGAAATAAGTAAGTTGTGTGTGTGTGTGTATATATATATATATATATATATATATATATATATATATATATATATATATATATATATATATATCTTTACCACCTCCATTGCCTTAATTAGAATAGCATTACCCACAATGCTTTGCAAATTTCCCTTTTGAAACCATACTCTATTTTTCCTTGTCACCTCACCCTCCCCAAAGTGTCTGAGTAGGAACATCAGAGCTTTAGAAATGCTACCTGTCTATTACAGAGCCACTAATGCAACCAACTCTTTACTCCCCTGTACATTTCACTTTCACTGAAAATACTTGCATCCAAAAAGCAAGAGTTCCCCACAAACTGAATCAAGCCCTTCAGTGCATATCATTCAGGCACCATATTAGCAGAAAGATTCAGAAAAGGGAAATCTTTGATTAAACATAGAAAAAAAACAGAAGCCAGGATACACATTCATAGGAAAAACCCAGGGACTAGAATTTCTCACAACATGGATGCTATTTTCATGTAGCTTTCTGCAGGGAAGCTAGCTACAATCAGAAAATACCACCACCAATTTCTTTGCACTTATCTATGTAACACTTTTCAGCTTAGGAACCCACAGTGCTTTGCAAACATTAATTCTGCTTAGCAACACTTGTGCATGGGAGAGAAAATATGACTCTACAAATGGATAAACTGGACATACAGGCACATAAGCATCCTGCTCAGGCTCAATAGCCAGACAGGGATAGGTTAAGGACCATAACCCAGGATGCTAATTCTGAGCGCTAACCACTAAACGCTCTCCCCTGTGAACAGCACATTCCTTTGCTTCTGCACATAGAGTTATTTCACAAGCAATTGTTCAAGATCTTGTGCACTAAGCTTGCATGCTTTCTGACACAAATCTCAGCTGTATTGGTGCACCTTCCTCACAACCAGTGTACGGTGCTAGTACAGTGCATGGAACAATTTGCTACTTCCAGCATCTCCTGCAGAAACCAGAATGAACAAATGGTTTCTACGCTTGACACTGTTTGAGGGTCCATAATTGAGACTTTGCAGCTGCCTCTTTCATAAAGACCTTTTCCCAAGCATCATTTTCTTTTTTGCTTTGACCCTCCTCCCTCCTGCCAAGGGAACTGCAGCCAAGTATACGTAGACTATATTGTAGGGAAGCAGATTGAGAGAGAACGAAAGACGTTGGAGAAAATTCCTTCCCTCTAAGCTCTGTGTCCTCTCTTCTCTGTTCGATATCTCCCTAGCTGGGGTATGGATTTTCCTCTCTCTCGCTACTTTCCCCCTGTGGGTTGCAATATAAAAACTTGCTGACTGTATGACAACACACTATTCATCTCAGCTTGCAGCTTTCAGTCCTAAGCAGAGCTCTTCCACCCAAGAACATCACTGACTTAGGTAGCCTATTCTGCAGCCACCTCCCTACCCCTCTGGACATCAATTCCAACTAGAAACTCTGCTACCTGGTGGTATAGCGGGGTCCTTACTGCCCCTTGTGCTGAAAGCATGGCCTGTTCTTTATGACCAGTGATCAGTCCAGTGACAATTTCATGAAACCACCAGGGCTAAAAATACATGATATATGTCACTAACAAGTTGGGCACAAATCTCAGCATTCCTGAAAACAGCTGCTTCAAAATCCTTAAAGTTCCATTATTCTGATTACCTTCTTGCCTGCTATGTCCCGTACTTGTAAAGTGCATCTGGAGACACAGCCCCAGTCTGCCTAGAGGTGGGCAGGAAATGTTTTTCCTGCATTGTGATTTGATTTTGTGATTTGAGATTTTGAATTTTTTCCCCCAACCCAAAAAGTCAAAATCTTAAAACTCCAAAAAATTATTGCAGATTGGCTCAAGCACAATGTTTCGTTTCGATAATTTCAAAATGTCTCAGTTTGATTTTGACCTTTTACATGTTTCTCCCCTTTGTCTTTTTTTAAATACTATAAATTAAAACAGTCATTTCAACCCCTAAAATAGGACTTTTTCATTTTGAAAGTGTTGAAATGGGACATTTTGACAATTTTGAAACATTTTTTGAAACAAAGAAATTTGTCAAAACTGGCCCTTTCCTGTGAACAGGTTCAGTTTTGATCAACTGGCATTTTCCAATGAAAAAAATGTCATCCAAAAATGACCATCCCACTCTGCTTCTAGCCTCATCTCAGTCCTCCTTTTCCTTTGGAGGTCAGTGCCTACCTCCCTGCAGTAGCCGCTCTAACAGTCTTTCCACCTCCGTCCTCTCTGCTTCCTCATCCTTTTTTAAAATCACAGCTCACAACCAGCTCTTCTCTGCTACCCGCAGCTACCATCTAACTCCACACACTGACACTGGCTCTTACCAACAACTCATCTCTTTGTCTACTGCCCTCATCTATTACCATGCTTCTTACTCTAACGTTTCCGCTGCTGGGCTTTAGGGACAATTGTAAGAGTGAGGCGTTATGCATGTTTTTCGCACTGTACTGCACAAACCTTTGCATTGCCAAGACGGATGGCGCTGGTTCGGATAGCATTGCAAGCTCCCTTTGCTTAAGAACCCTGGGCATTCACATTTAGACAAATGACTTTGTGCCTCCCAGCTTGTGCTTTATTTTCTTTGCACTGGTTGGTTAACATAGCCCATCTTGTGTTATGGGCTGTGTCTGATGAGCAGTAAGCTTTGCCCTCGTTAGATTATCACTAGGGCTTGTTTGTTCTTTTGCTTCAGCTCAGCCTTCACACACAGCTTGAGAAGCTAAGTAGGAGGAGAGAGGAGCTTCAGTTTTGAGGCTGTGTGTAATATAACAAAAATACAAGGCTGCAGTGTGTTAGAGACAATGTGTTGCTCAGACACTTAGCGCTTTCACTAGCTAGTCGCAGTCAGGTCCAAGACAGAGGATGAGGTCTGTCAGTTAAAATAATTGGGGTTTAGCTGCTATGCTGCTCACCACTTTGTCTGATCAGGCCCAAAATAAACTGCACCGTGTCTCAGCAGGTCAGACAGAGCTAATAAGAGCATCTTTCTCATAGCCAAGAGGAGTGTATTTATGTCTCATGCATTTTCGTTATTTCCTTTCCAGCAAAGGCTCCTTCAAATTCAAGTGCAGATGAGAAAGAATTCCAGCTGCATTTCCCAAGTCACATGAAAATCTTTTTGGGCAGAAAACAGATAATATTTCCAGTACAGACTAACAGATTTTGCTGGTATTTCGCGGTGTTGTAATATTGCCAAAATTCTACATTAATATTATATTCATATAGCCAACAATATGGACTAACTTATACGCTATTATTCTAGATAGCATTTGGGAAAAGTGTTATGGACGTGCATACATATACTCAGCTAAACATTGCCTTCGCTTCCACCCACTCATTGCCTTCAATAGGCTTGAATAGAGTAAAAATTGGCCTATGCTATAAACACCTCCTCCACATTATATAATATCATCCTATATGTGTATAGTCACATGCACATCCACCTGCTCTGGCTTCCACCTTAAAGGTCCCATTTCAGATCCTCTGCTGGCATCAATCCAAGTAGCCCCATAGATTTTAAGGGCGCTATCTGGATTTACACCAGCTGAGGATCTGGCCTGCCATGATTCAAGGTGGCTTATTAGTAATGAAAGGTGACTTCTACATAAAGATGGACACTGATCTTTACACCCCTCCCCTGGCAAATGATTGTGACAATTCAGCGTCTGGACTGAAGCTTTTTGAAATCAAAATGTCTCATTATGGATACTTAGTAACAATGAAGGGAGTGATTAAGGGAAGCCCACTGTTTTCTTATTCTGTTAGAGCGATTTCACGCCAGCACACAGGTTTGGTAGCAGTGCATTTATCCACCTTTCCTGCCACTAAATCCTCTCCTGTCATTGATTGTTCTTCTTTAACCTGGTAAAGGGGGTATGGGAATTAACATCAATGTGATTTATAGGATTAAAAAAAAAAATACAAGAAAGTAGCACTGCATTAAATTCCATAGCAAAATTGCAGAAGGCTGAACTTTTCATTAGACGAAGCTGTTTTACTGTCAGTTTGTGTTGTATTTAAAAGCACTTGCACACACTGATTTGAAACATACAAGTCACTTTCTTGAATTGTGTTAATGATTTATTAAATAACAAAGCTCTACACCAGATAAACCGTTGGACAGTCCACATTTCTCCTGCATCCGTAGCTCACCAATGGGATTTCTCCTTCCTATACCCTGAACTCTGGCCCTTTAAGAACAATGAGCCAGATCCTTCTCTCTCTTACACCAGTGTAAGTCAATGAAGTTACTCTGCATTTACACCAGTTTAACTGAGAGCAGTATGTAATCCAATTACTATGCATATGCCTTTGGCTGGTAATAGGGTATGTAATATTTAAAATGTTCCCCTCGCCTTGTTGGCACTCACTCTATGGTACCCCAGTCTTTAATAGCAGCTCTCAGTCTTTAATGTACTTAATTGTGAGGCAGGGCAGTGTTATTATCGCCATGTTACAGAGGGGGAACTAAGGCACAGAGAGACTAAGGGACTGTCCCAGGTCACACAGGAAGTCCGTGATGGAGCAGGGAACTGGAGCTGGATCTCCTACAACCCAGGGTAGGGCTGTGACCACTGGGAAATCCTTCCTCTCCCACTCGCCACAGAGATTGTTTTACACACACACACACACACACACACACACACACACACACACACACACACACACACACACGAAGTGTAGTGTCCTTGCTAGCCGTTACCTGCCACATACAAATATGATGCAAGGTACTTGTATTCACTAATTTTGCCCAACCACATTTACACCAGCAGATGGCAGAAGATCTCTCATCTATACCAGCATCACTTTGGCAGGTGAAATACTTGGAGTTCTGTCCTAAGCTGTGCTGAGTTTACACCTAGCCTGGGGATGCCCCAGGACTGCTCCGGGAGGAGACAGAGTGCTATGGGTTCTGCCCCGCTCCCTCCTTCCCTTCGGCACATCCACTCCCTTGGTTAAGTTTACAAAGGATGTAGGGAGAAGCGGAGATGGTATTGCACCAACCCCTCCTCCCCTCACATTATTTCCACTCAACCACTACAGCTTTCTTCAACCCCCAGTGCAGCTAATACACAAATTTGCCCCGACTGCCCATAGTTATCACCTAGTGGTGCTACGAATACACGTCAGTGACAGTGCTCCAGGGGTCTACAACAATGGTTCCTAACAGTACAGCTCACAACAGGGACACGGCAGTGTTCGGGGCTACAACTGTACTATCCGGCCATGGTTTTTGTAATATGTGCAACTTGCAGCAAGATCGATAGGATTTAAGCACAGGCATTGACAGAACTATGCAATGCTTCTTACACTCAGCACAACCTGTGAAGCGTCACAACATCTCACACCGCAGCAGGACCTCAGACTTAGGCCTGGTCCACACTAACCCCCCACTTCAGACTAAGGTACGCAAATTCAGCTACGTTAATAACGTAGCTGAATTCGAAGTACCTTAGTCCGAACTTACCGTGGGTCCAGACGCTGCAGGCAGGCTCCCCCGTCGATGCCGCGTACTCCTCTCGCCGAGCTGGAGTACCGGCATCGACGGCGAGCACTTCCGGGATCGATCCCAGAAGATCGATCGCTTACATCCGGACCAGGAAGTAAGTATAGACGTACCCTTATTATAGGGTATTACCTTAGTAGCAACCCAGCCACAGTGACAGTTAGCAAGTGACAGCCCTGACATGAATGGTTTAATGAAGGCCAGAAGATAATCGGGGGTAAGTTTCAAGGGCCTGGATAATTGGAGCCTTTTGAAATCAGTCTTCCATTTTACACAGTAGAATTCATAGAGAGCTTTTTTCCCCCAGTGATACGTTATATATATTCTGCCCCATAGATGCTCCATCCATTTATCTGCCCCGCTCAGTTTATCATGTTCCAGGCTACAACATTCTGGAGCGTCTATAATGCCATCTCCTGCTGAGCGATCGCAAGGCAAAATAAATCCAATGCATAATAAGTAGCTGGAGCGCCAACAAGCCTTGACTCCTGACAACATAGCCTCTTGTCCTATACGGCAGCACTGCCGGGTCAGCCACCAAGAGTAAGATGATCTTAAATCTTGCCAAAACAGATGAAAGTTAGTGACTATAGCTTCTACATACAGAACACCTCTACTGCATCGGTTGTGATCTCCCCGGCGAAAGGGAGTTAGGCACCTCACCTTAAGGCATCTTTGAGAAATCTCAGCCTTTATAAGATGCCTGACAATGATGAAACAGGAGGAGGAGGAGGGGAGGGAAGCGAAGGATAGGCTGCTCCCACCAGAGAAGGGCAATAGGATAAGGACAAGGGAAACAAGAGTGAAAGCTGGAGGGAACATTTAAAGCTGGTTTAGTTGCCGTCAGTCATTTCATTCTAGTTTGCTGGGGACAGTGTTTAGTTAGACCAGGGGTCGGCAACCTTTCAGAAGTGGTGTGCCGAGTCTTCATTTATTCACTCTAATTTAAGGTTTCGCGTGCCAGTAATACATTTGAACGTTTTTAGAAGGTCTCTTTCTATAAGTCTATAATATATAACTAAACTATTGTTGTATGTAAAGTAAATAAGGTTTTTAAAATGTTTAAGAAACTTCATTTAAAATTAAATTCAAATGCAGAGCCCCCCGGACCGGTGGCCAGGGCCCGGGCAGTGTGAGCGCCACTGAAAAAATCAGCTTGCTTTCTGCCTTCGGCACGCGTGCCATAGGTTGCCTACCCCTGAGTTAGACAATAGATTCATTTTGGTTGGTCCTATGAGTATAGAATAAAAATTTTAAATAAAATTACTGATGTCCATAAGGTGGGTTGCATTTGTCTGTACAGGTGAACATATAGTGTACGTTACAGGCAGGGATCCCATTAATGTGCTGGACTCCTCAAACCTAATGCTGGACAATAGAGAGAGCTGAGAAAGAGAGATGTTACTGCCTTCCTCGGCATACACACATACAGAGGCAGTTCTGTTAGCTTCCCAAGACACAGATTAGCACTCTCAGAGAGAGCACTCGCTATACCAAGCCTTTGAATGGATGCTTTAAAGATCCTAACAGTGAAGTCAAGTCATTTCTCCTTGCAAGGATCAAGTGACTTACTACCCACTGAAGAGAGGAATCACCAGCTGTGCCTTCTTGTTTTCTTCTGTTAAAGCAAGTACAAAGACAAGCTGCACATGCATCCTCCAGAGTATCCCCTTTACCTGTCTTAGGGTCCAGCATGCACAGTAACACAGCACACAAACAGCACTGGTCCAGCAGTGATTTATCCGGGGACAATAAAAGGGACAGTTGGAATGTTGGTCATTTTCAGATCATTTAACTTTTCCCATTTGTACCCACCACCAACTCCAAGCCATATATCCACACCATTCTCCTGCTCTTTGCCCGGCATGCACAAAGCGCTGCAACCTTCATCACTTCAAAATTTTGTATTACTTTTAACCCTGAAGCTGGCACCCTCTCCCTCCTCTCACTATACTTCTCCTCGGTCACAAATATAGATGCAGCTGATTTTGAAAGTGTTACCCTTAAGCACCTAAGTGACTTGGCTTTCAGTCATTAGGGCTTCAGGATTAAGGCACTTTTGAAAATGTTCCCCTAAATGCCGACAGCTAACTATGATATTCCAAGGGAAAACGTTAAATTTTTCAAAATGATTGAGGGAAAAGTAAAACCCTATCTGATGACTTCTGGTTCCAGATCTTCCCTATACTTTGTTTGGGATTATCTCCATTCCCAGTTCCAAACAAATACAGAACTCATGCTCCATTAAACTGAGTTAAAGGGAATAACGAGCTGTAGACTGACAGTAATTTAATCAGCTCATTTATCAAAAGAAACTAAGCCAGGCTGAACCACACACAACGATCTGAGACACTTTAAAACTAGTATCATTATATGTCATTGTGCAACTAATGTTTCAATTGCCTGAGGAATGCAAACTTTCAGCATTAATCTAAATTACTGAGATGCAAATAGTTCTTTGCTTCAAAATTTGGCGAGGGTGAACAAGTTATTTAGCTCTAATACTACATTTGAAATTAAACAGCTCCCACAGATCAAAGGTATAACTCAGTTAAGTATCCATAGCAGATCACTGAGGCATTTAATTGCTGTTTTGCTAATCTTCCTGCGCCATCTGAACTCGAAATGACTCCTCACTCTAAAATCTATGGGGCTAGTATACCCATTAATGATGGTCCTTCTGAAGCAATGAAACCATCAGAGTGTGTGTGTGTGCGTGGCGGGGGAGAATCGAAGCATGGGAGCTGAAAGATACGGATGTAGCTGGGAACACCATGAGGCCTTACAGCTACAGAGCAGGAGAGAAACTCTGCAAAATTCCCTTCATGGGGTTTCCAGTGCAATCCCCCTTTGGAGAACAGGGGGGAGGAAATGACTGTTGCTTCCATGTCACTGGATGGCTCTGGATGGCTCATCGGTAGCAGGGACTGAACCCAGGGCTTCTGGAACTAAAAAGCACAAGCCTCTACTGCCTGCATTAGAAGGCCCAGGTGTATTACTTCAAATCCAGTAGTAGACCCATAGGTCTGTGTAGTCCAGCTATAGAGGGGGACAGAGAGCCAAATGTAGTAAGTATAACCTACACATGGAAGAAGGCCAGGATCTGGCCAGCAAACCCTACAGGTGCTTAAAGGGGATATGCTGCATCACAACATAAATGCATAAGTGGGAGCATGGCAGGGAGAAAAAAAAGCTTGAATTGATCTGTATTTGGGTTACACTACAGATTCCGGACAAGGAGTCCTGTACTTGGAGATTGTTACTTATTACTAAGGACAATTTCCCTAAAGCACCATTATCGCTAGATGCTAGAGACAAGACATCCAATTCCAAACCTCATCCCTCCCCTTACCCCAATCAAAAAGAAGGGTTTATTTTAATAAACATTTAACTAGGTATATTGGATGTTGATTTCTGAAGCCTGTAGACCCTTCGGGGGGGGGGGGTAAGATGGGTGGGGATGTGCTCCCATAGCACTTGGGGTATGAAATCAGAGCAGCAGTGCAAGTCCCATCTTACTCCGGCTGTAAGAGTGAATTCCCCCTCATTACTCCTATCCCCCCAGGCAGACTAACCTAGCAAAGAGACCCAATGACAGCTGGCTCAGGTGCTCTGCAAAACCACTATGGGAGCAGTGATGGAACCTTTTATTCCCTGCACAGCCCGGAGTCCTTCCTCTTCTTGCTCTCTGGCAGCTGTAGGGTTTACTCACATCCTCCTGGCAGACTCTGTTCCTGCTTCCCTGTGCACCTCGGTCCTGACTTGCAACATCTGACATTCCAGTCCCGAGACTCCTTTAAGCTGTGACTGTCAGCCAGGCTGCAGTAGTTTTTGTTTGGCATTTACAGACTCTAGACAATCTCTCCCCAGAGGCTGTTCAGAAACAGAGTAAGCTGAATTTCTGATCAGGGCTTCAAAAAATACTTGTTATTAGACTGGCTGGAAAAGGACCTTGCTTGGAGCTACTTAAAGAAGAGCATTCTCTTATTTTTTATGCAATTATTGCAAAGATATTAGAGCACAAAACTGCCCCTGGAATTGGAAGATGGAATTAAATCTTCCAGCAAAAACTAGGAAATGGATCCTGATGTCTCTATTAGTAGCAAAATGTTTCATACTTGGAAACTGGCAATCTAGCGCCTCTCCAGGGAATTCAGAATGGTGAGAAAAATAGTCAAAGATAGTGTTAAGGGGGAAACTTCACATGGAAGACAAAAGAGGGAAAATGCACACTCCAGTGAGATGTGTTATGCATGGTTGTGATATAAGACACCTTTTGTATAGGAGGTCATTAACGACCACCAGCGGCCCAGATCCCCTGATGTGTTCCTGCAGTGCAAAGAAGCCATAAGCATGGGGCAGCCAGCCACATACTGTTCGTTCCAGCATAGGGGGAATTGACCAAACTGGCGTTGTGGTTCCTAAGCCACTTCACCCGGCATTTGGTGGGAGGGGTATGGCCGGAGCACGCAGTGTGGTCAGGACTAGGGCTGGATGGAAGTGTTGCACTGAAACATTTTTTTCGATAAAAAATGACATTTGCTTCAAAATCAAATCATTTCAGAAACTGTGTTGATTTCAAAGAACAGTCTCACGGGAAGAAATATTCAGAAACGAAAAGCTTTTTCCTCAGGACAATTTTCATTTCAGGGAATACCGAAATGAAATTTCATTTCAGAACTCCAAAAGTTTGTTTCATAATTTTATTGTATGGGGTTTTGTCAGTTTCAAATTATTTTTACATTATTTCATAACACGCCAGTAGTAGCAGTGCATAATTTGTGGCTCCTGTTGAGTCGTTGACACAAAGTGTCAAACTGTTTCATAAGAACAGGGACAGTAGAAACTTTGATCTAGAAAAACAAGATAAAATATTTCAATGTGTACTAAGCAGCAACCGCCCTTAATGACTGAAAATTAACAAATAAAAAGACTATTTCAATTACTACATCAGATTATCACAAGTCAGCAGCAGTAGCACATATTATGCATTACTAGTACTGCCATGCTGTGAAATAATGTAAAAAAAAAATTATAAATATAACAATGAACAAATTAAAATGAAATTTTGGAATTCCAAAAGGAACATTTTCCAAAACTCAAATCTTTTGGAAATTCTGATTCATGGGAAATTTTGAAAATATTTGTTTTCATTCTGATTTGGACCAAGAACAAATTTTGAAATTTCCCGTGAACTGAATATTCCAAGTTTCAGCCATCTCTAGTCAGGACTTTCCTCTGTCTTGACAAACTGTAGTTGACCTTGGAGCCATTTGCAGGCAGTGTAAATTAGAGGAGCTGTTAGGCTGCTCTAACTTGTGCCACGTGACCAGACTGGCATGCAGCTGGCCCAGGACTGAGGGACAGTAAAGTGGCTAACAAGGTTTTTTTGCAACCCCACGGCTGATTTGTATTGTGCATTCATTGGCCATAGCTGCAGATCTTGGCTAATATTTCTAGATTACATTTGTGGCTAATATACATGGGCCCTGTGTCAGGTCTTAACTGTAACAAATTCTCTCTCCCCCCCCCCCCCCCCAAAAGATGAGCTAAAAGCATAAAGCAATACATATGCATGTAGTTGCATTCCTTTGTCCAGAGACTGGCAGAAATGGCTGTGATGTTCATTTAAAAATGTCTCATTGTTCTATTTTGTTCTCTATTTAATTTTTCATTAAAGCTTTTTAAAAAAGCAAAAAAACAACAACCCAGAGTGCATCAATACGTGCTTAAACAATGCATAGTTTTTCCTGACTAATGAAGTTATCAGACAACGCCTGTAAAATATGCCGCTAAAATTAACTCCTGTTTGAATCCTTGCTACAATATCTGTTTAGAACTCTCAAAACACTTAGGCCCCAATCCAAAGCAAAGCACTGAAGCACATGCTTAACTTTAAACCCCAGTCATTTTATGGAAGTTAATGGAATTACTCACACGTTTGAAGTTAGGCATGTAATTAAAGTGCCTTAATACTAAAGATTAATATTTGGTGCACAGTAAAGTTGTCTAGGGGATTTATATATAGAGATCCATTTTAATGGATATATACACCATCCATTAAAATTAACAGACTGTATATAAATCTGCTAGGCAGCTTTGAAAATCTCAAATACACCACTTTTATACATACATACATACATACATATATTCACACACACGCTCTCTCTGTAATATGTACATTATATGTAGTGACATAGAAACATAAAATGGCCTAGCAGAAATTCTTTGAACATAAACTGGGTATATGTGAGGTCAGATTTCAATTGTGGCTCAATTAGCAGCAAACCACTGGTGCTACCTGCTTATTATTAGGCTCCACAAGCAGCATGAAATTAATATTTTAATCTTTTCGTCACTAACATGGTCCTTGTTAATAAAATTATTCCGGCGCCATCCATGCACATAGCTGGTGTCAAAACACAAAAAACAGTACAATATAAATGCAGAATAAATTCAATGCCACCTTCATCTGGTGAAAAGAAAAGAACAGGAAACCAGCCAATTTTATGTCTTCTTTCACGTCACCCACAACAGCCTCAAAAGTAATGTTCACCAAACCTCAAACGTCCACTTAAAAAGATCCCCAACAAATTCTTCTGAAGATCCATCTGTTCCACAAGTCAATCTATCTACAAACACCACGGTTCCTCGCTATATTGTATTGCATGCACGGATTTGAACTATTTGGAAGAGAGACTTTGATGGCTGCATGGGAAGCCTTTTCAACAGTACACTTGCTATGCCATGGACTTGCCCCTGCTCCATTGAAGACAATGGGTGTTTTGCCATTGACTGCAATGGGAGAAGGATCAGTCCCTATATACATAAGTAATAACCTCCTGGCCTGAAGTTAATGGGGAGGTAGGAAGGATCCACACGACTTTTGAATTAAATCAGATGGCTTAACTATCATTGTGATAATTCTAAAGAATAACCCTCTGATTTCTTTTGTTAAAAACAACAGTCAACTTGGCACTTAAATGTGGGCTGAAGTTTTTACCCTAATCACAAGAGCATGTACATGTGTGTGTACACCTACACATACACAAGAGGATAGCACTCACACATACATACACACACATATATACGGTCACCTTGCATGAAAAACAATTTAAAAATATTGCCCCCAATACTTACGTACAAAGACATCACAACAAAACCAAATGAGTTAATAACCCCAATGGAAAACTCTTCCTGATGATATCCTTACCAAATAGTGACCTATATTTTAATTCCCATTAACACACCCAGCTACCAGAAAGTATCCTATTTGTACTTTTTTTGTTGGTCACAGGCATGGTCCAAAGCCCATTGAAGTCAATGAAATGACCCCTCCATTGATTTCACTGGGCTTTGGATCGGACTCTAAAGTCTCGACCCAATCCCAAGGGGAGTCTTTTCCCAAAGAGTTGCACTTTCCCCTCCTGTCTAGGGAGATGTAATTTTTCAATGTTATAGAAAAGGAGACCACAGAAAGGAAATGGATGCTTTTGTACACAGCAAAACTCATCTGCTGAGAATTTCTTTCACTACCTGCAGAATAAGGCTCTTGCTTCTCAGTGTAAATGAATTCTTTTCTTTCATATTTGGCTCTGATCCACTGTTCTCGTAGCAGCCTGAAAAAAAACAAAACACAGAAAAGGAGACATAGTCCAGAATAAGCTAAAAAAGAATTTATGATCATTAATTCTTCAATGGAAATGCGAGTGCAAGTTGAAAGCCCTCCAAAAATTAAACTGTACACCAGCCAGAGTCATTGGCTTGGCTTGTGTTTCCTCTGTTTGTCATTTAGACCACAAGTTGATTCTTGTACACACAATTCTAATGGAACTTTTTAAAATTTATATGCAAAAATTAGCAGAGTAACTCAGCATCTAGCCTCGGTGCAAGATGTCCTCCTTAACATAGAAGTAATTTCAAATATTATTTCATTTCAATTCGGAATGCTGGGCCAGGAAATACATTTGCTGGATTGAATTCTTTAACAAGGGGGATCAGTCCAGGAACAAAGGGAGAATATTGCCTCAGTGCTGACGGTATACAGCAGAAATCGGGCATGCCTATGGCAATGCATTCAAATGGTTGACTTTTTAGCAATTAAAGATTGAGAGGTATCATCTCTTCTCAATGCCTGGAGCCTATGCAAAGAGATCTCTGTGCATCAACATGAGATGGTACTTCACAGTGTAAAAGAGATTAACTCAAAGCGCATAGCAGAAAACTTTGTAGAAAACCATCCGTCTATTGTTAAATGCCCTACATTTCCAACTGAAATCTCCAGAAAGAAAACTGGTGTCATTTATATGGCACACAAGATCTTTATTTCCAGAAAAACCATTTAGATCAAAGATTACAAATAAGTTAAAAATAAAAAAGTGACTGCTAGCATTAATCAGGGGACCTATGTGAGTTTGGCCTGGAATTTGCTGTAGCCTCAAGACTGTTTTAATTGTTCCTGTCTATTGACCTACAATCTTAAGAGCTCCACGTGTTAATCCAAGTTTGTTTCTTTGTGGAACATTTAGAAATAGGTTAACTGATCTCAGCAAGAGTATCACTCAATGGCCTCGTATGAGGTTAGATTTGCTCATCATTTGCAGAGCTCACTGCACCATATCACCCCATCATATCTGTGTGACCAAATAATGTGTGCACGGAAGGAGTGTCTGCAAACCCAACATGTATTTATGCTTTTACGAAAATTAAACACAGTATCTGCTTGGCATAACTTCCTCATTCTCAAAAAATGCTTCAGAGGAAAAAAAGTGTTAATTTTTAAAAAATTGATATCTTTGGATAAAGAATGCTGAGATAGCTCAAATGATGTCAGACTTCTATTACATCTGACCTCTCTGCCTTTTCACCTCCCTCTTCCCATCCACTTGTTCCTTCCTTTCCTTTTTTGCCTATTTGTGTATTTCTTTTTATTTTATTGTTACCCTCACCCTAACGTATTATGTCTGTATGATATTGCCTGATTCTGTATTGTCTGGTCTTGCAACTTTGACAAGTTGTAAAGTTGCGTGATTGCATAATTTTATTGGATATCCTGTGAAATATGCAGTATTTGGGTAGCACATACAAGCTGTAATTCATTTATCTTTTGTTTTTATTTGTTTCCTTATGAAAATTAATACAAAATTCATCATAAAAATTCATTTCTAGCTTCAGCGAACAACTTAATCAAATTTACAAGAGAATATCCATCCATAACTGTAGGTATAATCATTTCCTGGTCTGTCAACGTGGGGATAGTGATATTTCTTTTCTCCCATCCATTGTCTGTTTTATCTACTTAGATTATAACTCTTCGGGGCAGGAACTGACTCTCATTATGGGTGTGTCTACACCACAAATGAAGGTGTGACTGGAGCATGGGTAGGCATATCCATGCTATCTTTAATATAGCAAGAACAGGTAACAACAGTAGTGTAGACATGGTGGCATGGGCTAGACACCTGAGTTCAAGCCTGCCAGGGAACTTGGATATGTACTCCGGGGGCTGGCCCATACCAAAGCCCATGTCACCATGTCTACACTACTGCTGTTACCCATGTTAGTCAAATTTAGGCTAGCATGATCATGCCTAACCATGCTACCACTACACCTTCACATGCTGTGTAGACATACCCTGTGTAGACATACAGTGCCTAGGCCAACAGGGCCTGATCTTAGTTGTGAACTCTAGGCATTACTGCAATATAAATGTATTGGGTCTGCCTTTCCCCCTCTGCCTCCAAATCCTTTTTCGTCTTATTTTCATATCTGATCCTTAATTGTTAGGTTTGTAGCTGTAATTTAGACTGTAAACTCTACAGAGGAGTTCAGATCTTGTCTTCTTATGTTTGTAAAGTGCTATGTGGCTGGATTTCTGCGCTGGTGTGAGCGGGAGTTGCAAGTGGTTAGGACCAATGAGGATCATGCCTTAATTGAAGGCTTCAGAACACAGAGCCCACTGATCTCAATGGGAGTCCTTCCACTGGACTTTGGATGAGATCCATGTTTCACTTTAACGCACCCTTGGGGCTGCTCTACATACGTGCTGTAAACTTATTTCTGCATGTTTGATTTTAGCTGTATTTACCATGACGTAGGCTCTACATAAACTGAACTGAAGGGTAAAGAAGTAAAGAATTAAAGAAGTTGGAACAGACAATACATGCCAATACAGGACCAAATATGCAAAACTCCCATTAAATCAATCGGAGTTCTCTAAGCAGAAATAACTGCAGCCATTTATTAGGTTTATAGTGACCAGTGGGCCCACTAATGAGGTTGATATTTCTAGGAATGATCCAATTTCTATTTCTAAACTAGGAAGATACACAGCTTTTGTAATCTGATCCAAAACTTACAACCCACCTAAAGTCTGCCAGACTGTTAGATACAGGGAATGTGTCATTCCTGGCAACTGACTAGAAAGATGGTAGTGGGCTCTTTGTTCTGTAATCAACACAATAGCAAACTGAAATCAAAAATCAAAATGAAAGCAACATTTAATGGAGGAGAAAGAGAAAATAGAACATGAATAGGCTACCACTAAAATAAATGGAAAACTCCCATTTGAAAGAGATGGCAGAACTAGAGGTCTAAGAAGGGGTCAGATGGCGTTGTGCTTGAGAACTCCAAATCTCATAATATTTTGTTTACTTGCTTGCCTTTGGAAATGAAGAATGTGCCATTGACAAAGCAGATGGTTTCAGGTCAAAGGGACAGCAGTAAAGGTTCCAGATGGAGTCAGTTGAGTCGTTTTAGTTCTGAGTCAGATGCCATTTAAAATGAAACAAGTAGCTGACACAGATTCAGGACAAGTCTCTGTCTAATGATGTTTTAAAAAATACCACATCATGGGAAAAATATATTTATGGAGGTGAAATTAATAGGAAAGAAACAGATGTCTTCCTCCCTTCCTCACTGTTTCAAAGCTATTTTCCATTGAAAATATAAAGCAAAACCACCAGAAGTGTCCAGTGAAGAGCTGGCTGGAGAATAGGGTATTTTCCTCATGAAAAATGTTGATGAAAAAAAATTTCATTTTCATCAAAACAATTTTCCCATGGAACATTTAGGCTTATTGTTGAAAGCCCAAAAACGTTTGGCTGAAAACGTAAAGTTTTGGTTGGGAAAAATTGAAATGAAATATTGGGTTAATCCAAATAGAACATTCCATTTTGGAGCAGTCTGACAAACTGTATCTGCTTGCACTGCCACCGTGCTTCATGGGAGGTGTAATTGGCGTACTTTATGCCCCCGTTCTCCCTGGTTGGACTCAGGGGCGGCTCTAGGTATTTTGCTGCCCCAAGCACGGCTTTCGGTGGCACGCCTGCGGGAGGTCCGGCTGGTAACGCGGATTCGGCAGCATGCCTGCGGGAGGTCCACCGGTCCGTGGCTTCAGTGTACCCGCCGCCAAATTGGCACTGAAGCCGCGGGACCGGCGGACCTCCCGCAGGCACGCCGCCGAATCCGCGTTACCAGGCGGACCTCCCGCAGGCGCGCTGCCAAAGGCTCCCTGACTGCCGCCTACACAGTGACCGGCAGGCCGTCCCCCGAGGCTTGCCGCCCCAGGCACGCACTTGGTGCGCTGGTGCCTGGAGCCGCCCCTGGTTGGACTACATCTTCCATGATGCCCCAAGTCTCCTCTCTTGCATCATGGAAGTCACGTGGCTCTGAGGCATCATGGGAGATGTAGTTCAGCTAGAAAAATCTAGCCCATATAGGAGAATAGGGGCATAAGGCACCAAAACTATGACTCCCATGTAGCACTGTGATGGCTCATGAGGATGCAGTTTAATGTTGAATCAAGCCAAAACAAAGCATTGGGATTTGGGACATGTCCTTTCTGAATTGAAAGTTTTGGTTTTCAGGTGCTGGGTTTTTTTGACAAAAAGTTTCCACAGAAAGCAGACACATTTCACAAACAATTTTGTTTAATCAAAAACTCAGTTTTCCATCAAGAAACTGTTTTGATTGAAAATTTTCAACTTGCTCTAGTCCAATGCCAATTTTCCTTGAATAAATGGTCTCCCTCCAGCTTCAGTGTCACAGATATGAAGAAAAGCAAACAACAAACACTTATACTCTGGTTAAAAACAACACCTGCTCAGTTAAAGTCATTGCATAGGGATGGGCCAATTAAACACCACATCTAGCTCACAGCAGCGTTATTTTTGAGAATGTTGAGCATTTGGGTTAGAAATGTGCAGGAAACAGCCTGTGTATCTGTACTATTGTAACACAGAACTCCTCTGTGAATTAAATAAATCAATATGAATGAATAGCCTTTAGAATTTATGACAAAAGACAAGATGATTTGTATGGGGGGAGATTCCATAGCACTGAATCGAGGAAAGTCGGTAGATTACAAGCAATCACGTTCCAGTAGAACTTTCCAAACTCAGCCAAGAGTTTCAGAAGTGACCAGTGATTCTGGGTGTCCAATCTGAGACACCATAAAGAGTTCTGATTTAGAAAGTGCTGAGCATCCGCTCTCTGAAAACAGGCCATTTTACAATGGCTCAAGTTGGGCACCCAAAAAAGCCAATGGTGACTTTTGAAAAGGTTGGCCTTAATACCTTAGTAAGTAGGCAGGAGTCAGGTATAAAATGAAACCCTTTAACCACAACGTTTTATGGCTAACGGGAAAGAAGATCTTGTTAGTATTGATACCAGATTCCAGTAGCATTGGTTATTTTCACATTTCCATGACATACCCTTGTTTTCATAGGCTCACAACTTTCTGAAACATTCACCTGGGGAAGCGACAATTTGGAAACTGTGCCTCAGAGCCATATGTTGATAACAACTAGGGTTTGCACAGAGAGCTGCTGACAGTATGGCAGCAAAGCTATGGAGAACGGCAACTGGTTAATTCTGCAACACATGCAGGTATCCCACAGCCCTTGAAGATTCTAACCTTTCTCGCACCAACCTATGCTGCTGTTTGCCTTACCAGGACTGCACTTCTGTGTGCCAAGCAGGACTTACTCTGACATATTATTTGTATTACAAGAGCACCTAGAGCAGTGTTTCTCAAACTGGGGCTGCCGCTTGTATAGGGAAAGCCCCTGGCAGGCCAGGCTGGTTTGTTTACCTGCCCCGTCCGCAGGTTCGCTGCTCCAGGCCAATGGGGGCTGCTGGAAGCGGCGGCCAGTACATCCCTTGGCCCGCGCCGCTTCCAGCAGCCCCCATTGGCCTGGAGCAGCGAACCGCAGCCAGTGGGAGTCACGATCGTCCAGACCTGCAGACGGGGCAGGTAAAGAAACCGGCCCAGCCCGCCAGGGGCTTTCCCTACACAAGCGGCGGCACCAGTTTGAGAAACACTGACCTAGAGGCCACAAACTGAGACTGGGGCCCTGCTGTGCTAGGGGCTGTACAAACACTTAACGAGAGAGCGTCTGTGCCTCAGACAACTTACACTCTCAAAAGGCAGAGCATGAGTGGGGAAACACAAGCAGAGATGGGATACGACTTGCCAATGGTTATAGAGCAAGTCAGTGGTAAACTGGGAGTATTACCCATTCTCCTGATTCCCAGTCCAGGGTCTCACTCACTGGACCTCACTGCCTCGTCTCAGTGCAGCTTAAGCCAATGTAACAGAGGTTTTTCTGGCTAGGTGTAGTAGCACCAAATTGGTGCCGGTGTTGTATGATGCTTCTCTTCAGGTTGGACCTGAATACCTAGGTGAAATGCAAAAAGACCCCTAATGGGATGTGTTTACACTACAAAACAGATGAAGCATAGAGGCAAATAAGAATGGAGGATTTTTTTTTTTTTAAGTTTGACACAAGACTTCTGCTAATTGCCTACAGTTTTCACTGTCAAGTGCCACAGGCCAACTGACCAGACAGAGACCCCTTGTGGCTTAGGTTACCATCCAGTCCCCCTGTAGCATCCTTTTTAAGAGGCGGGGGAAGCAAATTTTCAAACTCCATCTTCTGTGTGAGAACTGCCTTGCTTAAAGATACAAAAACCCAAATGAGGGGGGAAAAAAAAAAAGGTGTGTTTTTTGTTAAAAGGCCCCTTGTTGTGTGATTCAAGTATGGAAATTTCACAATAGCAGAAACATGGGACCTGGCTAAAAGAAGCATGTGGCCTGTGAGACAAAGGACCTCCCGCAATGCTCCATATCCTGATGATTTATTGAGCCCCAACAACTGCTCCGTGCTGTACAAAATGTAGCAGACAAGGTCACCGTCACCATAGCTACCTACATTAGCTAATGCTCATTTATGATGGTTTCAGAAGTTCTCACTTATTTCTAAAAAAAATGACTATACCAAATAAAATAATCGTCCTCCACAAATCACAACTGGTATCTCAGAGCTGATGCGGAGGGCAATCAAAACAATCTTGCTTAACATAGACAGACTACAGTGGCATGGCTAGAAAGCACAACACAAATTAAAACTCACTGCTAGAGCCTGGCTTAATAGGCCTAATCCTAAAGCCCTTTAAAATCCATGGCAGTCTTTCCCTTGTCTTCACTGGGCTTTGGTTTTGGCCCAAGTGGCTATGTAAATGGGTAGATAGTCTTCTCCCTTAGCAGATCTGTTCCATGCACGTTTTCATACCTGCTGCCTTCAGAGACATAACTATGGGTCCACTGCGTTTGCTTTTGTGAGGTCTGAAGAGGCAACCCAGTTATGAGAGTGTGAGCTGGATCCTAGCTTTGTTTGCAGAACATCAACAGACTGGCTTCCTAAATTCCAGTCTGTTACATTTGTGCAAATCCACTTAAGGCAATAGAGTTACACAGTTGTAACTGATGGCATGTGTGAAGTTGTGCAGTCTATATGGTTTTATAAAAACATGATAATAAGTGAATATAATGTAACTGGGATAGTTTTATAAAAATTTGACAATAAGTGAATATAATGCAACTGGGATATACTTCGTGCAAAAGGTCTCTTGTAAGGTATCATTACAAAGCTCATAATCTACTGAGGCTAGGTCTACACTACAGCGGGGGTCCGACCTAAGATACGCAACTTCAGCTACGTGAATACCGTAGCTGAAGTTGCGTATTTTAGGTCGGCTTACCTGGCTGTGAGGACGGTTGAAAGTCGACCGCTGCCGCGCTGCCGCCGACTCCGCTGCCGCCTCTTGCCGTGGTGGATTTCCGGAGTCGACGGCAGAGCGATCAGGGATCGATTTTATCGCATCTTCACTAGACGTGGTAAGTCAATCCCCGATAGACCGATTGCTACCCGCCGGATCGGCGGGTAGTGAAGACAAAGCCTGAGTGTGATCATCCTATTTGTAGAAATGTACCACTCTTGTATCTAAAACTAGAAATATGAAATATAACTCTGAGGGCCTATTGTAATTATGTAAAGTGTGGGCCATTAATGATGGTTTGGAATCTTGATGACTCCCATTAACCAGGACCATTGTCTGCAGATGGCTGTGTTTACCTGTTAGTCTTCCTGTATATGTGTGTGCTGGCAAGTGGGCAATGAAGTCTTGCAGTGACATGTGATCACGTCACCTGAACTGGAATCCATCTTTAACCTGGTGCTTTTCCCCGTGAGGGGGGGTGGAAACCCAGAGGGACAAAGGGTTCCCGCCTTATGCAAAAGATATATAAAGGGGTGGAAGAGAACAGAGAGTGAGGGAGGAGCCATCATGAAGAATCCCCTAGCTATCACCTGAGCTGGAACAAGAGCTGTACCAGGGGAAAGAATTGTGCCCAGGCCTGGAAGGTGTCCAGTCTGAGAAAAAAAACTTACTGAAGCATCTCTGAGGGTGAGATTATCTGTATTCAGTTTGATTAGGCATAGATTTGCGCATTTTATTTTATTTTGCTTGGTGACTTACTTTGTTCTGTCTGTTACTACTTGGAACCACTTAAATCCTACTGTCTGTATTTAATAAAATCACTTTTTATTTAGTAATTTACTCAGAGTATGTATTAATACCTGGGGGAGCAAACAACTGTGCATATCTCTCTATCAGTGTTATAGAGGGCGAACAATTTATGAGTTTGCCCTGCATAAACTTTATGCATAAACTTTATGCAGGGTAAAATGGATTTATTTGGGTTAGACCCCATTGGGAGTTGGGCATCTGAGTGCTAAAGACAAGCACACTTCTGTGAGCTGTTTTCAGGTAAACTTGCAGCTTTGGGGCAAGTTATTCAGACCCTGGGTCTGTGTTGGAGCCAGATGGGAGTGTCTGGCTCAGCAAGACAGGGTGCTGGAGTCCTGAGCTGGCAGGGAAAACAGGAGCAGGGGTAGTCTTGGTACATTGGGTGGCAGCTCCCAAGGGGGTTTCTGTGATCCAGCCCGTCACAGCATGATCTAAAAACAATGGGATTGCACAGACAAAAGGGAAAAAAATTGGGCAGAATTTGGCAAACAGAAGCCACATTACTGATGCTGCTACAGCTGCTGCATGGGCAGGGCAGGACTCAACTTTACTTTCAGGGCCCAGCATGGATTTGCAGGGCTGGTAGTTAGGGAAAAAACAAAAACAGAACAGAACAAGCGAGCATCTAACTATCTGTAAATTGAGCACATTAAACCTGGAAAAAAATATCAATAAATATACATCATTTGCTTTTCCAACTAGAACAGCGCTTTGAATGACTGAACACATTTTTAAAGTACTTATAATTTCACAATGGCAATGATATTAGAAACCACTTTTTTCCCTACCTATAATTATCTCTCTTTATATCCACAGGACTATCCAGGGCATGGACCCTACTGGGACATTGCTTTTCTTGGAGGATTTGAAAGCACCTGACCGCTCTGGTTTGTCATCTCATCGCAACCCAGGTATGGCAAAAGCCCATGGTACTTTGTGCTCTTTTATTTAAATCTAATGTGTCCCCCACTCCCACCATAAGCTCTTGGGCACTGAATGCTGATTCATTAAAATATTATGTTGTTAAAGATGAAGGGCTTGGCGCTGCTTTCACTCACATCAACGTAAGCCTGGAATAATCAAGATCAAAGCCTGGTCCAAAGAACTTTATAGACTGAGACAACACGCTAGATTTCACTTATAGCATTAGCCATGCCCAACCTCACAGAGTGCCACCGTAGGATTACGACTCAATCTGAACATCTTGCTGCTGGTAAGTAGTGAGTGAAGGTGTGGATTTAGATCCACAGAAAGTAAAGCCATATACAGAGGGGCATTTCTGTATTTTTCTAATCAGTTTTCAGCCAGCTGTGTGGCCAAATTAAGACTTGTCTTTGCCTCTGTTGAGAAGTATTGGTATGCTTCCTTCTTCATCCACAGCTCACCTTGGGTATGTCTACACTGCAGCTGGGACTGAGCCTCCCAGCCCAGGCAGACAGACTCACACTAGAGAGGCTCAAGCTAGCACACTACATAGAGCAACGTGGCTGTTGCAGCTCTGGTGGAGACTCGGGCTAGTCATCTGAGCTCAGACCCTGGGGGTCAGGTGGCCTTGAGGCAGGAACGCCAGAAGCTCCTGAGAAGGGACCCCTCCCCGCTCCACCTCTTTCCCCGGACCTCTGCCCCTACCCTGCCTCTTCCCCCGGGTCCCGCACGCGCTTGCTCCTCTCTGCCCCGTCCCCCTCTCCCGCTCTCCCTTAAGACCAGGGCCAGCTCTCGCTTTTTTGCTGCCCCAGGCAAAAAAGCCTCCCGCCGCCCCCGGCCCCCCAGCGGGGAGTGCAGCCGGGGAGGGCGGCGAGCCCGGCCGGGGCCCCGCTTTCCCCAGCCAGCCGGAGCGCTGGGGGGAGGGCAGCGAGCCCGGCTGCGGCCCCGCTCTCCCCGGCCGGCCGGAGCGTCGCCCCCCTCCAGGTGCCGCCCCAAGCATGGGCTTGGTCGGCTGCTGCCTGGAGCCGGCCCTGCTTAAGACTATGCCCTCCCACTTTTAAAAGTGATGGGGCCATGTCCCCCTGGCTCCTCTGTTCTGGCGCCGCTGACTTGAGGGCTCCAGCCACTGCCCGACCTACCACCCGAAGTGCAATGTCCACACTGCTATTTTTATCATGCTAGTTCCAGCTAGTGTGAGTCTGTCTACAGGGCTGGAAGGCTCCTCAGGTTAGAGCCTGATCCTACAAATCCTTCCTCACACGTGCAGTCCTTGCTCGTAGCAAAACGTGAGTAGTCAGAGCGTAGTCTTTCCCAGTAGGGCCACTCCTGCGAGTCAGAGGCTGCAGGAGCAGGCATGTCAATCACAGCTCAGACACCCTCCATGTCTGACTGTTTCCTGAGTAGCCCTCTGCTCCCTAGCAAAGAGGGGTGGGTAGATACTGTAGCAAATCAATGTGAGTAATGAACACCTGACCTGGATTCCTGTGGGCTGCCAGATGACTGATAGCTGTTTTCCTGTCCTAGCCCATCTCTAAAGGGGCACTTGCCTCAGGCCACTCATGTATCTGTATTCAAAGCCTCTCCCAATTTCACCAGGAACAATGGATTGTTGGCTTACTGTTCTTGATGTTGCTAGGACAGTTTAATAAGCTGGCATGTAAACACCCAAAGCACATGGACTCACCTGAGAGGATGCTATGGAGTGCATTTGTAGACAGGGTTCCAGGTGTGTTTTAAAGCACAGTGTTGTCTAATTTTGCTCAGAGTAAGTACAGACAACACAGTGGATGAAACAGTGCCAGCATCTGGCCTGTGTTAGGCTCTCCCCAGGAAAGCCTGATATGCAGCAAACAGAGCTAGACTAACTGGGCTTGGAAACAGCTGCAGACGTGGCCACAGGCCCTAAAGTGGACAGTCTGCTCTTCTAGCTACAGACTATCCTATAGTCTCAATTACACTGGTATCAAGTAATTTCTGTGTATGCTGGTAGGAGGACTGGATTTCAGACCACTTTCCTCATCTGTATCACAAGAGATGCGAAGGCAGGAAAATGAACATGACTAATGTTCTGCACACAATCTTTCAAGAAGCTGTAAATAGATGGTTGGTTTCAGTCCAGCAATGCAAGAGAGAAAAATCAGCACAAGTTTCTTCTTGCACATTCACAGAGCCGAATGATGGCAACCATTCCCACAGCAGCTAATCCATATGGGTGAGCTGAGTTAGGAAGCTGCAGCCTTGCAATGGGGCAATGCAGAGCTGCACCACTCCAGTGGGGACTCTGGGAGACATGCTTCAAGGGTGTTACCCGGTCTGTAAGAGGACGGAGGCTGTTGAACCATTCAGTAAGGGGTGCTCCCCTTCATAGCCGGCCAGCACGGCTTGTCCATGGGGAAAAGGAGTGGCTGGAAAGTCGACAGGGAAGGCTCTTGTGCCCTTTCTTCTTCATATGCACCTGGGGGGTCGGACACTATCTGATCCCTTGCTTGGTGTCAACAAACAACATTCTTAGAAGAGCCCTGTCCCTTCCTTAGGTACAGTGCAACCTGTCTGAAGGGACCACCCCAGGGGCGAACAAAAACTTGGCTATCCACCAAGACGTGTCTTTAACCAAAGGTCAATCAAAACTGCATGAGACACCTCGGGCATGATTATGTAAGTATTATTGTCACTACTTGTGAACAGGGAAATTGGGTCAAAGAGACTCAGTGGCTTGCCTGGGGGGCTGGGGCACTGTGCTCTTGTCGATTCAGCATGGGAATGGCAGGCAGGTGGCACCAGATTGTGTCACTGTTGGGCTGTGCGACCTTGGACAAGTCACTTCACTTTCTCCAAACCTCGGTTGGGATGCAATCGTATTTACGTAACTCCCTGCTGAGACGAGGAGGCCTTATTAAATACTAGGCCTTGTCTTCCAAACTTATTTGTGAAAGTAGCTCTTCATCACAGGGGAAATCCCATTGACGTTAATGGGACTCACTTACACGAGCAGCATTTACAAGGTCTGGCTCAACATCTGATGCATGCAAGCAAAGCATTAAGGCCAGGCAGAGGCAGGAACAGATCCTGGCAGGTTCTGAGTGCCCAGCCCTGTAATCAAGGCTCTGGGCCATGCTCCCTCTAGGGAGCGGCAGAAAATTTGGGCAAAAAAGTAGCAAATTGTAGAACTATCTTGAATTTGTAAAGAAGCACTTTTTTCCCATTGAAATGGGGACAACCTTTTTGAGATGACTGAGCTCCAGTGTTCCAGCCTGAATTCTGTTATTTTTCCTACGAATACAATGGCCACAAGTTTAGGTTCTTGGGAGATGTTTTCTTAACCAGTCCTTAGAAACGTTACCCTCCGGGATGAATGGGACTCCAATTGTGCCCCGGGGGCAGGCTGTTTGTTTTATGGTTTGGTGTCACACCAGACTCTTCTGAGAAGGAGCAGACTTTTTTGAGAATTGGAACAGTAACAAGATGAGGTTGTTTTCCATTTTACAGCATTATTGTTCTAAAGGAGTCATTTCTCTAACTGTCAGTACCGGGATCTGATACCAAAAATCATTTCAGACCAAAATCAAGATCTGCTAACACTTTGCAAATGAACAATTCTCTAGTGCCAGGCCAAGACAGACTCAAGCTGGTGCTTCCAAAATCCTACACCTGGGATTGGGTATTTTAGAACAGGGGGTGGGGAGAAAAAGAGCAATCAGTTAGGGATCCCTTATACTCTCTTCCTCTCCATGGAAGATTTATTTGAAAAAAAAAGAAAAGAAAATTAAGAGAACTTTTCTTAACAGCTATAGCAACAGGATTAAGAATCCAGTAAAAGTAGTATCACGCACATGGTTTCGATCGCGGAGTTACTGGGAGGTATTTTCTGGTCTGCTTTAGGCAGGAAGTCAGATTCAATATGGGTCCTTCTGTGAATCCTTCAATCATTTCCCCCACTCTCAGCAGGGAAGCAGAGCCAAGGCCCCGGCTTGAGAACAAAGGGAAAGATGACAGGTGGCAGGGTTCAGAGTTGCCCTCTGCAGACAGGCAGAGCCCTCACCTTGGACTGACAAAGGGACAGAGAGACAGAGCCTAGAATGGAATCTATAGCAGCTTGGCTGGCTGACTGCACTGGCGTGGCCAGATGGACTACATCTTAACCTTTCTCTGTGCTAACCCAAGGACTTCCGATGCTGTGTTCCAGTTGACTAATAACCCCTACTCTGTTTTTTAAAGGCTGCCAGGTGTCACTGCATATACTTGCTGAGGTGCATGGGTCCCTGAAGGATGCACAAGTCCCTGAGCAGGATTCTCTCTCAGTTGGACTCACTGGGCAGAGCTCCCGGCATGAAACAAGAGTGCTGGAGCCTAGAGGCTCAGTCTCAGAGGCATTGAGACCATGTAGCCCAACCTTAAGTACAAGTATGACCCCTTGGGGGGAGGGGAAGGTCTGCCACTCAGAAGGGGTTCCTCCAAGGGACCGTTTAAAAGCTGGGGCAGAGCACACATCTTGTCGATCCATGACAGAGTGACAAAGTGGTGCTGTCATTTGCCGATTGGCCAACACTATGACCTCGTTCCTGGAAGTACTGCCTTCCAGGGGCCCAATCCTGCAAAGTGCTGGCTTCAATTGGTGTCAAGGGCACACTGGATTTTGCAGGATCAGGCCCTAGAGATGGGTCTAATCAGACAAGCAACATAAACCGATTTTCTCCCCTCCCTCCAAATGCTGGAGCAGGGTAATTCTGGACATACTATGGCACCTTTGTCATGTTGGATTCCACCACCCTAAGCATTTACCCGCATAGTACTGTGTAGAATCTCTCTTTTATTGTCCTATCCTGGAAGATTATGTCTTGGGGATATGATGCTAGCTTTGGCACTACGGAAAAGAGCATCTTGGTATTACAAACAACAACATAGTATCTAGTATATCAGATAGTAGGGCCACGTTTTCATGCAGAAGGGCTATTTAAAAGGGGACTGGATAAATTCATGCAGAAGGGCTGTTTAAAAGGGGACTGGATAAATTCATGGTGGCTAAGTCCATAAATGGCTATTAGCCAGGATGGGTAAGAATGGTGTCCCTAGCCTCTGTTCGTCAGAGGATGGAGATGGATGGCAGGAGAGAGATCACTTGATCATTGCCTGTTAGGTTCACTCCCTCTGGGGCACCTGGCATTGGCCACTGTCGGTAGACAGATACTGGGCTAGATGGACCTTTGGTCTGATCCAGTACGGCCTTTCTTATGTTCTTAAAAAGGTGGGGGAAGGTCTAAAAACCATAGTTAAAAATTGACATTTTTATAGCCTTAGAAAGTTGGAAGGGTCTAGGGAATGAGCAATCTATTGACTCTTCCCTGTCCCATCCAACTGTAGTTATTAAATAAAATCTCATGCATAGTACTAGCCTACCATATAAATCCAGAGGACTGGAACTTCTCAAGGCCCTTTATAACTGAAACCAAAACCAAACCAAACCCTGAAAACTAAAATATTACAGAGGCTGCAGTTGCACAAACAAATAAATGCTGTTTACCAGTGAAAATATGTAGTTACTTACTGACAGTCAGGAAATGTTGGCTTGTAATAAAATGGTGGTATTTTAGCTTCATATCTTGCTTTTGCTACGTTGTTTCCATTTGCGGCCATAAACTGTAAGGGGGGGGGGGGAAGAGAAAAAAATTAAGCAATTTTAGCTCTGGTTCCTTCACCCGTCTCTGGTTCTACAGAGTAGTAACAGTACCCAGTTCTGCACACACGTATGACAACACTCCATTGGGGCTTCTTATGGAAGATCTTGTAGTAGTGTGTCTGCAGGATAGCACCCATAGATTGCACTTCTGTAGCATTTTACATCAGAGGATTGAAAAGCAACTTGTAGATGTTCCATTCGTTTCACTCTCTGTTGCCAGGTTGTATCATTATGTCCATTTTACTGATAGGGAAAGAGAGGCACAAAAGATAAAGAGCTACTTTCTCGACACCAACGGACGTACATCTGGTATGGAATGGCCCAGAGCAGTCTGTTTCTCATATACAGCAGAAGCGCCCTCAAGTCACCCAAGTACAACTGCTATTTAAGTGGGTTTCCATCTCTCTTAGCAGCTGTTGTCAACATGATGCATCATTCATCAGACAGGTGACTACATAGGCTGCTACAAACTTGGGAACAACCTCTTCCATCAAGATTGGACATTTCATCCCCTTAACGTCCCTGGGGCCAAATTCTGCCCTTGGTCACATGTGTGATCCCCACTGGTTTCAATGGTAGGTCAATGCATGTAACTAAGGGCAGGTCTCTCCCATTTCACACTGGCGGATTCTCCAAGCCAAATTCTGCCTTCATTTGGGCATGTTCAAGGGCAGAATCCGGCACTGAATCTGCTCCCTAACGTTTCTACCCTAGCCAGATGACACAGTCAGAAAAAGATCCTCTGATTTTATTATTTTTTTAAAGAACTCTGTGCCTACTTTTGCTCCTTGGGAAAGATTAAGTGATCAGCATAAAAATGAAGGGTGACGCTTCTGTGCAAAGCCACTCCAGTCACCTAAGCCCCCTGTGGCTTATGGTGCATGAGGATGTGCTGGACTCAGCAATTAGTTTGTGTCTTAATCCAATTCCGGCCCCATTGTTATACAAGGAAGCAGAATTTAAGAGCTATATTGACAAGAGCGCTTGCAATTCTCACCAGCGAATGATTACCCTGACCAGCCTCTAGGTCTCACTATGCTCACTTCCCCATAGGTACATGCCTTTGCGGAGTGCGATTCCTGGTGCTATACAGCAGAGAGAAGGAGAAGCAGCTGTTCCCCTGCCTCTGACACTCAGTGGCATAAATGTAATTTGCACTCATAGCAGTTTGCAGGCAAAATGTAGTTGATCAGCACATCACCCTTATTTCACATTCCGGGAAAATGAGGATCAGAGAGGTTATGGCCCCATTGACCCAAGTCAATGAGAATTTTTCCATTGACTTCAAAGAGCCAGGATTTCATGCAATATTTTCATAAGTGGCCTCCAAGTTTGGGTGACCAGCTCAAGACGCCTTGTGCGTGATATTCAGTAGTACTGAGCACCCACAACTCATATTGAAGTCAACGGAGGTATGGATGCTCATCACCCCTGAAAAAAATCACACCCAACATGCCTCAAACTGGTCCCTGGAATGGAAGAATCAAAGAGTCAGTGCCCACTTTTGAAACCCTAGGCTTACATGATTTGTCCAAAGTTTTACCCGAAATCAGCATCACAAGGAAGGCTAGAACCTTGGTCTCCTGGAGAAGAAACTACAGGAAGTAGGTTGACAGTTTAGTTTCAAAGTGCCTTTAAACCTTCATCCTACAACTACCTCAGAAACGACAACATTGGAACATGGACTTGTTAATTAGTCTGTCATGGCAGCATCTGTCCTCATTCCCTTCTGATCTAGGATTGAAATTGCTAAGCTGAAAACTCTGCAGTGATAGACACGTACCTGCTGACAAAATTCAGTACAAATTCAATGATAAACATAAACATAGAGAGGTTTCAGAGTAGCAGCCGTGTTAGTCTGTATCCGCAAAAAGAACAGGAGTACTTGTGGCACCTTAGAGACTAACAAATTTAGTCCGAAGAAGTGGGATGTAGCCCATGAAAGCTTATGCTCAAATAAATGTGTTAGTCTCTAAGGTGCCACAAGTACTCCTGTTCTTTTTATAAACATAGAGAAAGACTCTGCTCTCTATGAAGCTGTATTTCCTCCCAGAGAGTCTTATGCATTCAAAAAACATGAGTAAAACCCCCAAAATCATGACATTTGCATAAAAATCACAAGTCTTTAAAAATAACAAGGTTAGGGTTCTTTTATATGGTTTGAAGCTTTGGGGTTCCTGTTGTGACGTTGTGCAGTCTATATGGTTTTATAAAAACATGATAATAAGTGAATATAATGTAACTGGGATAGTTTTATAAAGATTTAATAATAAGTGAATATAATGCAACTGGGATATGCTTCGTGCAAAAGGTCTCTTGTAAGGTATCATTACAAAGCTCATAATCTACTGAGTGTGATCATCCTATTTGTAGAAATGTACCACTCTTGTATCTAAAACTAGAAATATAAAACATAACTCTGAGGGCCTATTGTAATTATGTAAAGTGTGGGCCATTAATGATGGTTTGGAATCTTGATGACTCCCATTAACCAGGACCATTGTCTGCAGATGGCTGTGTTTACCTGTTAGTCTTCCTGTATATGTGTGTGCTGGCAAGTGGGCAATGAAGTCTTGCAGTGACATGTGATCACGTCACCTGAACTGGAATCCATCTTTAACCTGGTGCTTTTCCCCGTGAGGGGGGGTGGAAACCCAGAGGGACAAAGGGTTCCTGCCTTATGCAAAAGATATATAAAGGGGTGGAAGAGAACAGAGAGTGAGGGAGGAGCCATCATGAAGAATCCCCTAGCTATCACCTGAGCTGGAACAAGAGCTGTACCAGGGGAAAGAATTGTGCCCAGGCCTGGAAGGTGTCCAGTCTGAGAAAAAAAACTTACTGAAGCATCTCTGAGGGTGAGATTATCTGTATTCAGTTTGATTAGGCATAGATTTGCGCATTTTATTTTGCTTGGTGACTTACTTTGTTCTGTCTGTTACTACTTGGAACCACTTAAATCCTACTGTCTGTATTTAATAAAATCACTTTTTATTTAGTAATTTACTCAGAGTATGTATTAATACCTGGGGGAGCAAACAACTGTGCATCTCTCTCTATCAGTGTTATAGAGGGCGAACAATTTATGAGTTTGCCCTGCATAAGCTTTATGCAGGGTAAAACGGATTTATCTGGGTTTAGACCCCATTGGGAGTTGGGCATCTGAGTGCTAAAGACAAGCACACTTCTGTGAGCTGTTTTCAGGTAAACTTGCAGCTTTGGGACAAGTGATTCAGACCCTGGGTCTGTGTTGGAGCAGACGGGAGTGTCTGGCTCAGCAAGACAGGGTGCTGAAGTCCTGAGCTGGCAGGGAAAACAGGAGCAGAGGTAGTCTTTGCACATCAGGTGGCAGCTCCCAAGGGGGTTTCTGTGATCCAACCCATCACACCTGTATTCTAACTTTTCTCTATAGCCATGAAGGCTGGAAACTTTTTTTAAATGAAAGCTCATTTTCTCATGTATATCACATGACTCCAGGAGCTGGGGCTTTAAAAAAACCCCACCAATCATAGGACTCATGATGAAATTGAGAGTTAGTAGCACTGCTCATGCCTTGGAGTACAATATATGTGAGAGCCTACAGGTTTTCTAGTTAGATTTATTAATTATTATTATAACACCACAGCCAGCTAGCGAGGTGTTTTTCATACAAAGAAGAGTTAAGGTCTCTGTTACAGAAAGCGCAACGTAAGAGCCCAATTCTGCATGATGGGATTTGAGGGCTTTCAGGCCCAAATAGCCAACATACTGGAGGTGACAGAATGCAACTAAAATTACATGAGTTAGCATCAGGACTGGTTAAAAGTTTTTGAAATTTGCAATTCTCTCACACACACAAAAAAAAGGTCAAGATTTCTATGGGAGAAAATAAAATGTGCCCAACATCGCTGCTTATTTGAGGTTGTCAAAAATGGGATCACATTTTTTGTGACTTGTTAAAAAATAATGTATACCTCAACTTGAACATCATCCCACGAATCTAAACGGACTGATTTCACTTTGCTGACTTGTGGGATATTGCGATGGATTCCTGAACAATTTAAACAGATAAACACTCCTAGGGTATGCGATGCCCAGTCTGGATCTGAAAGACAAAAGAAAATAGTATTGCTTTAGTACAGCTTATTGGAGTACAGAATTTAGTGAGGAGAAGAGTGGACTAAAAGACAGTGGAATTTGGAGATCCCCCAGAGCCCAGAAGGGCTTTATGAGAGACAGAGCCTGATTTTGAAGGCATTTGATGTGCAAATGTACATGCAAAAGGCAGACAAGTTTGTGTGTCTAATTTACATTCAAAATGACCATGCAAAGGGCTCATTTATGCACACAGTTACTGGATTTGCATGCACAGTCATAGTGAACCCAACCGCTGTAAAGTTCATCTCTCTTCATTGTCAGCATTTGTTCATGAAACGAAGAGAAGAAATTCTAACTTTTATGATAAAACCTATGTCTCACTAAGGTGCTCAGGCACTGCAGAAAACAATTATAATTATAGTAGACACATCACAATAATAATAATAAAAAAATCCCCACACTATTATGCCAAGAAAAAGCCAGACAAAGAGACATCATCAAGGGGCTGGGTTAGATGCAGGGCTGGCTCCAGGCACCAGCTTGGCAAGCTGGTGCATGGGGCGGCCACTCCGGAGAGGGGCGGCAAGTCCAGCTATTCGGCGGATGGTCCCTCACTCCCGCTCGGAGCGAAGGACCTTACACCGAATTGCCGCCGCAGATTTCAATCGTGGCTTTTTTTTTTTTTTTTTTTTTGGCTGCCTTGGGCGGCCAAAACCCTGGAGCCGGCCCTGGTTAGATGACCTCTTGAGGTCTCTTCCAGCCCTACATTTCTATGATTACAATAAAGGAATTCTACACAGGGCCCCAAAGTAACCAAGGTAGAAAAGTTTCAGAGTAGCAGCCGTGTTAGTCTGTATCCGCAAAAAGAACAGGAGTACTTGTGGCACCTTAGAGACTAACAAATTTATTTGAGCATAAGCTTTTGTGGGCTACAGCCCACTTCTTCGGATGCATAGAATGGAACATATATTGAGGAGATATATTTACACATACAGAGAGCATGAACAGGTGGGAGTTGTCTTACCAACTCTGAGAGGCCAATTAAGTAAGAGAAAAAAAATTTTTTTTTGAAGTGATAATCAAGATAGCCCAGTACAGACAGTTTGATAAGAAGTGTGAGAATACTTACATGGGGAGATAGATTCAATGTTTGTAATGGCTGAGCCATATTGAATCTATCTCCCCATGTAAGTATTCTCACACTTCTTATCAAACTGTCTGTACTGGGCTACCTTGATTATCACTTCAAAAGTTTTTTTCCCCTCTTACTTAATTGGCCTCTCAGAGTTGGTAAGACAACTCCCACCTGTTCATGCTCTCTGTATGTGTGTATATATATCTCCTCAATAGATGTTCCATTCTATGCATCCGAAGAAGTGGGCTGTAGCCCACGAAAGCTTATGCTCAAATAAATTTGTTAGTCTCTAAGGTGCCACAAGTACTCCTGTTCTTTTTTCAAGGTAGAAAAGGCATCTGAACCAGAAGGGTTTTCAGGCTTTGCTTGAGCAGAAGATGAATGCTTGAGCTACAGCTCTGAATTTCTGCTGAGTCAAGCCCCACTGTTTACAGTGCTGGCCTCTGAGCTGACCAATAGCAAGGGCACTTTAAATTTGATTCCACTCTCACTGAATCCCTGTTTTGTTCCTTAGCACCACAAATGAGAGACATCACAGTCTACTGATAAACGCAGGGTTAACGTAATTGAAGGAGATTAACAGAGAAAAATAGCAGGCGTTACAGCAGGACACACACGCCAATGTCTCTTGCACTGCGTCACTGCTAATGCCAATGCAATGATCTCTGTTTGAATGCCCAGTAATAAATGTCAGCACTTGCTATTCCAACTCAAATGCAAATTGCCTCCTTGAAGCAGCTGAGCTTCCTTCTCAACCATCCCCCGGCCCTAGTCAGCAGGAGCAGTGAGGCACTCTGCACCTCACAGGATCAGGCTGTTAATGAATATGGGGAACTATCATTTTCTTGAAAACTGTCATAACTTGTTTATTCTCTTGCAGTAATTATGCTAAACATTACTCTATACAGAGCAGTAATTATTTATAAAAGGCAAGGGAATGTGCTTTTTCTCCGTATGCATATTTAATGGCCCCCTTGTATTGCAATTAGTGCAACTGAACAACAGGAATTGGGTTAGGAGGGGTTGGTCAAAGAAACTCAACTGTAGGTAGTCTCTGTGGTTCTCCCATGCTAGCTTGGAGCTGCTCCTTGGGATCCACTGTTAGAGTCTGTCTTAAGGAGAGGACCATGAGCTGCTTCCCCGGGCACACCCCAAAAGAGGAATATGAGTTATCCACATCAACCTGCAGTTTTGTTGTTCTGATTTAAAACCAATTAAGCAAAATGAATTGCCTGGTCAAACTCATTTTATGACCACTATACCCCATTTTATTCTACAAGTTCTGTCACATCTGCACAGGAGGAGAAATCCTATTCCCAAGGAGACCCTAGTCCCGAGAACCAGCGACAATTCTACTGTCACAGGGTTGGAATCCAGCTTCCAGACCCTCATTCTGTGGAGTCTACCATCCTACGGGACACAACCAAGGCTCAAGCCTGGAATATATCCATGATCCTGTGAAATGCTGAACACATCTTGTCCGTTACCAAGCACCCTCCAGCCCTATCAAGATCCGTGGCAGTTGCGAGTGTTCAGCACTTTGCAGCATCAGGCCCTAAGAGAGGAACACAATTTTCATAAGCCAGCACCACCAGCCTGGTTCTCCTCCCACTTACATCTGTGTTACTCTATTGAGTTAGGTGGAGTGACTCAGATTGACACCAATGAAATTCAGAGGACATGCAGGTCCCATATATTTCCACCACAAAGGTACCAAAGATTGCTATCAGGGGCTAGATCAGTGGTTTTCAATCTGTGCTCTGCAGACCCCTGCGGTCCATAGACTATGACTAAATTTCAAAGGGATCCACACCTCCATTCAAAATTGTATAGGGGTCTGCAAATGAAAAAAGGTTGAAAACCACTGGGCTAGATTATAGGCGTACCCGGATGGTGATTAAAATATTTGATAGGCGTGTACACAAACACACACTTTAATTTTTTGCATCGGGTGATCTCAGAACATACCAGTAGAATCAAATCCTGTTCTAAGGTACCTCCTAGAATCTGTGTGCTTCAAAGAGTGAGTGAGTCCAAAGTGCAACAATAGCTCACATGCAGCCTTGGCCTTCAGAACCTGCTGAGGAATGCTGGGCAAGGTCAAAGCATCAAGGACTCAAAAAGTAGCAGGTCTTTCACTTCTACCTGCACAGCTTGAAGGAAGGACGGACATCAGCTTAATATCACAACAGAAGGGTGGCATCTCTAACCTGTCCCTCTAATACAGCAGCCAGCGTATTAGCCCTAGTCAGATCCATAACCTTATGGTGAGTGGTGCTTACTACTCCCATCTCAAACAGCAAAGAGAATCTTACTGTGTGCGTCTCTTTAAAATTACCTCCTGCATTGGGCGTGGATATGATCATGATGAAACCTTATTCTCACTCCAGCCCCACACAGGTAGGGTCTATATTTCTTGTTGACTTTGGTTTGGGGAGGAATTAACAAGTTGTATAGAGATGCTGACCACTTTTGTAACCACAGACAGCCATCACCAATCACACCCGGGAGTCATGGCTCATAAAAATTAAGTGTGGCAGGTCCGACAGGCATAGCTACAAAGGTGCAAGTGGTGCAGTGACACCAGTGCCCATGAGGTTTGTGGGGCCCACTCAACCTTCGGCCCCGTTGTAGTAAGGCCACAGTCTACCTATTGGCAGATGAGGCTCCAAGGACAGAGCCAGTGGCGTCCTGCCAGGGAAACGCTTCCGCGCCCACCCCAGGTACTCCTCATCCCCAGCATGAGTAAGATCAAGGCCACAGCTCCTCAGACATCGAGTGGCTTGGAGCTGCTCCTGGCAGCACCACCAGTGTGCTGCTACCTGGGGCTTCAGCCACAAGTATAGCAACCCACCCGACTCCAAGTCAGCGCCCTGCCCACCTGCTGGTCCGTGTCCAATCCCCACACAGGTCTGCTGCCCAGGAAGACCCTAGCCCCTGCCCCGGCCGCTGCTGCCTGGACTCACACACTGAGGCAGTGAGGAGCTCATCTGGAAAAGTGCGGCAGGTGGACCGGGCGGTGTGGGTGTTGCTGGGGGCTGACCAGCGGGTGCAGGCTGAGCTGGGCTGGGGGTGCAGGTTAGGGGTGTGGAGAGCAGGGGACCAAAGAGGGATCCCCAGGTCCAACTGTGGTTGAGCTGAATGGCTCCAGGGAAAGGGTTGTCGGGGGCGGGGCCATCTTCCAGGGCAGCCCGTGTCTGGGGCGACAATCAATTTCTCTGATATCTCCTACTGGGATGTGCTGTGACACATATCAGTATCGGTGTCTCTTGTTCTGATGGCAGTGTGTGTGTGTGTTAGAAATCAGCCCCTGCCCATCCCCCACCACTGTCTCTGTCTTGAGGCTGCAACCCTCTCGCCCACAAACCACTGCCCCACGGCTGCTGCCTTGCTGCAGCCCAGGTGCTCGAGAGGGAACTAGCCCTACCCAGGATGTGCAAGGCACTTACATCCCGCATGTGAGCAGTCTGCAGAACAACCTGCCACAGGACATTGCCTGGCAACAAGGACACGAGCTTGTGACACAAGAACTGCCCTGCCCAGCAACCAGGCCAATAGCCTGCCTCCAGCTGGCGTTGATGCTTCAAGAAACCTGAGCAAATGGGAACCCATCCATTGGGGAAGGTGCTTCCCCCCCCCCGCCCCACTTATTGCTTTGTTTGTGCCCAGAAGCATGAGGGTTGATAGACAAACTCTTGGAAGACTACAAGGGGAAACTGACCGGGATGGCTCTTCCAGCTATTTTGAAATAAAAATCACTTTATTCCAGAACAGGTATTCCAGTCAATTTCCTCAGGTAGACAAATTCTTCATTTTTTAAATCCTACTGACAATAGCTGTGAATCTTCTAGTTATCCATGTCAACGGATAATTCTTGTTTGTCGCCTACCAAACTGTGAAACTTTAATATGTTGTGTAAAGCAAAATATCTGTAGCCTTTTTAAATTTGCTGCCTCTCCACTGCCATGAGCATCCCACTTGAATGGGTGGCAGTAAAGAGCAGCCCCCAATTTACCATTAATAATTGTGTGCGCCTTTCTTAAGTCCCTTCTGATTCATTTCCTGTCAACTACAGTTTAATTCTCTCTTCATGCAACAGCCTCTGCCTGCCTCGGTCATTTTCATTATCACTCAGAACCCCTTCTGGTTTTGCTATTTCTATTCCGGAGGCAGGGGGGGAGGATTACCTGAGCTGCACACACTATTTGAGTTGAGGACACAGGGAACACATCTATGTATGTTATGCCAACATTAGTATTTTGTGGGATGTCCCTATATATCCTACCTCTTTGTTTTGTTGATTGCCCCAGCATACTGAGCAAAGATTTCCAATTTCCATTGTACTTGTCACAGGGATGCCTAGTTTTCTCTCCTGTTAATTTAGTAGTCAGCAATGTAGAACTCAGCAATGTGTATGAGTAGTTCTGATTTATTCCTTCCAACGTGCCTTAATTTGCATTTGTCAGCACTGAACTTCATCTGTCTGTTATCACGTTGCCCAGTCACCTAGCTTTGTTAGATCTCCCTGAAATTTCTCACATAGGATTTTTTAAACATGAATATTTATATCCCTTATGCTGTAGTGTTTAAACCAGCCACTAACTGCTGGGATTTGGAACACACTTCCCTATGGAGAGGTTATTCTGTGGTTGTCCGCTGTGGTATTGCACCTTCCGGTGAAGCATCTCGTACTTGCAGTCTCAGACAGTGGCATGAATCATTGGTCTAATCTGGTGTAAACAAACCTTAATTAGTGCTAAATTAATTCATGAGTTATCAAAACAAAATAAAGTATATGTAGCAAAGTATGTTGCAAGTTTGCTGGTGCACTTACGATACCGCTCTGTCAGCGCACCACTTAGCATACATGTGTAAGGGGACTGTTGCCCCCTTACTAACATTCAGTGGGGGTGTTTTGGTTGGCTAGCTCCCAGCACTAAAAGGGGAGGGGTCGATGGGAAATCAGGACCCTGAGACTGACAATCCCCAGGAACAATGGGGAGAGGCCAATGCTCCAGGTCAGCCTGATTGACAGGGTGGGCAGGCTAATTAGGGAGTCAGGGGGCCAGGGGGATCCCATCCTCTGTGTGAGCTGGAATTAGGGTGACCAGATGTCCCGATTTTATAGGGACAGTCCCGATTTTGGAGTCTTTTTCTTATATAAGCTCCTATTACCCCCCCCCCCCCACCCCCGTCCCGATTTTTCACACCAGCTGTCTGGTCACCCTAGCTGGAATTGCCTGGGTCAGACAGAGTGGGGCCAAGCTAAGGAGAGAGCAGGGGCCCAAGCTGAGCTGGGGAGCAGAGCTGTGCCAAATCCAGAGGGGCCAGAAAAGCAGCCCAGGAAGCAGATCAGTGCTGGGAGCAGAGTCACAGAAGCAGCCCACAGAGCCGACCTGTAGCAGCCAGAGCCAGAGGGGCCAGAGAAGCAGCCCAGGGAACTGGAGGCAGAGCAGCAGCAGCAGCAGTGCTGAGGCAGAGTGGAACTGGAGCTGGGACTGGAGCAGTCGGGAGCCAGGTGTGGTGAGCAGCTGGGAAGAGCGAGGGGGACCCTGGGCAGCAGGCCCAGCGCAGGGAGACGCCCCAGCCAAGAGGCTCTGCAGGCCAGAATTGGAGGGGGATTGTAACCCCGACGGGACGGGAGCGACACTGGGAAGAAGGGTCCTGCCACCTAGAGCCTGAGGGCGTGTGGCCACCGCCAGAGCAAGTGTCCGCCCCGCAGCATCCCTGCAGCACAGCCAGGGCTTGAGAAGGGGCCTGGGACTTGTGAGGAACAGACTGAACTTCCCTTACATTCTAGAGACGCCGGTTGTGATGTCCCCATGCCACAGAGCGGGGTTATGTGTTTTCCTTTAACCTTTCCCATTTTTTCCTTGTTTTTTTATTGATTGCTGTTTAATAAATTGTATTTGCTTTGAATTGTATGTAATGATCAGTGGGTCAGGGAAGCATCCAGTACAGAGAGAGCACCCCAGAGTGGGGACACCCTAGCCCCTGTCCTAAGTGACCACTACAAGGTTGGGGGTCAAGCTCCCCCAGGAATCCTGGGCCCAGCCTTGTTGGGGTTACGAGGACTCTGCCACACAGGAGAGTGGAAGGGGAGCCCTTGAGGTCAGGCAGGGCTCTGGGTAAAGGAAGTGGGAGCGGGGACTCAGATCCTTTCGCTAGCCCACTTCACCAGGGTAGTGTATAAGCCAGGAAAGTTCCCCACAATAGTGGGACCATTCCCCCGCTTACACCTGTATCAAAACAAATAGTGAAACTACAGGAAAGTCATTCTGACAAACTCTTCTAAACCCTTTTTTGGTCTCTTGGGGTTTTTGTGTGTCGTTATTATAAAGAACTATATCGATTTGTTAATAAATATTCTCTCTCGGTAGAGAGGCTCTTAAAAAATCTGGAGTGTACTTAAGAGTTTCTCATATGAGCTTTTAAGCAATTTTACATGGTTTACACGGTTGTATTATCAAGCTAACCCGTAACCCCCAGAGAACAAAAACCTTATATAGTAACAATGTTTAAATACTCCTCTAGCAATTTTTAACCAAAACTAATATCCGGGGGAGGGAGTAGCACTTATAAACACTAGACTTCAAAAATTCCAATAAAAATAGACATTTATTCGTCCCGTTTTGCCTGTGTCTACCTGGCAACTGCATCAATCTGTGGTGATGAGCTCCCCAATTCTCCCATGCATTCCCCCTGCTTGTTCCACGTGGGGGCTATTCGCGGACTCTCCAGTGTCCTTTACTTTTGCTTTGTTGAATGTATGATTTGGCTTTTTTTTATTCTTTGCATTTCAATACGCTTTAGTGTGGAGAAATAAACTAGACATTTAAAATTCTTTCAGTCTTACTCTAAAATGGTGTTAGAAGCAAAGGTAAAGAAACATTGAAAAAAGATTAACTTGTATCTTTATAAGCGTTACAACAATGTTACCTGTGACTGTATAGTTTTGACAAAAAAAGTGTTGTAAAATATATACTGAAGAGTGAGAAAGGAATATAAATTGCTACGAATGTGCCACATGGCTGAGTTAATGTTGCTGCAGAAGCCTTATGCTTTGAATTTCCTGACACTCTAATGGTTACTTTGCAAGTTACTCTTTAAGATAGAAAAGCTTGATATAGTTCTCAACCCAAAAGCTAGAAAACAATTTTAGTTAAATTTTGTATAAATATGTAAATAGAATGTTTCTGTGTGTAGACAGCCTGCAAAAAATGTATAGAAACATCCTATATATTGTGTTCATGGATTTGTGGAAAAGATGGATATGTTCCGATTTTCCAAGTTGGTAAATGTAAGCAAAATTTTAGATTTTGGAATTGGGAAGGGGGCCCCTAACCTATTCTTGAACCAAGGCCCTTTGGGGCCTGGCTAGGCCCTTGCACATCCAAGATGTGCAGAAAGTGCAGTTAACTGCTTTTCTTTCACAAATACACGAAGAAGACTCAAATATAAACATCAAGGGCAGCAAAGCATGTGTTTAACCACAAGAATAAACCTGTCAGAGGCTGACTCAAGTGATGGTTGGCACCATAGTCTCAGTAAAGCAATTCTGCAATGATGTTATCATGCTTTAAGATTTCTCAGAGTAATGAGATCAGATCAAAGCAGTGCCTATTTCAGCACAATTTCTACCAAAGTGCATATCAGCCTGTGTGAATTTTGTCAGAAGAGATTAAAAAAAAATACCAGGTTTGTCTCTTTACAAAACAAATGTTTTCTTAAACGGGCAGGAATATTTAGGGGGATTTTTTTTTATTTTTACACTGTTTGAACTGTCTAGGTGCAAGCTTCCAAAAACCTTTCTGGAAAAGCTCTGTTAAAATGTTTTATAGCGATGGGAGATGTCACATTTTACTCCACCCACTAGATCAGGCTCAAAGCTTGCAACTTGCCATTGATGAAATGTGGGACACAAAAGGAAGGACAGAGTATCACAGATCAAGGGAAGAAAATCCATATTCGAGATGGGATCACTTCATGGGTTAAGGGTTCTCAATATTTTGTAGCTGTGACCCCTTTCACACAGCAAGCCTCTGAGTGAGATCATCCTTAAATATAAAAAGAAGTGGTTTTAATTTGTAACACTATTCTAAATGCTGGAGGCAAAGCAGGGTTTGGAGTGGAGGCTGATAGCTCACGATCCCTCACATAATAACCTCACGACTGCCAGTTTGAGAACTGTTGGGCACTTGAGACAGGAGATGAGGTTTCAGTATCCAGCTCTGCCTCCTTGCGTGACTCTCGGTCAAGTCCCCGTATGGCTTGATGCTCAATTAGCATAAATCAGCCACAATGATTGACACCAGCTCAGAATCTGGTCCTTAATATCTCTGTGCCTCAGCTCCCCACCTGTAAAATCGGGAGAGTTACACTACCTCTCTCTTTCACCCTTTGTCTGGTCTACTCGGAGGGTCAGTTCTTGTGGGCAGGGACTGTCCTTTACCGTATGCTAGTACGCCATCAAGCACAACGGGTGGAGCTGCTAGGCACTGCCCTAGTGCAAATAATCAGTTCTTTGAACCAAACTCTGCCGTCCTTAATCAAACAAAACCCCTATTGAATTCAGTGGCAGCTTTTCTTGATTAAGGATGCAGAATTTGGGCCATTAGCAGGAACCACGTTTTCGAGAACCTTATAGTACGTTTGTATTTCCAAAGAACAGATGATGGCAAACATACCAGGGGAGGGAAAACCCAATCTTTTGGAGCAACTGTACCAGTTTACCCGATAAAGCCTTCGGCTGTTCTTGCCATCTTTCTCTCTGCCACCTTCCTTTCAACCTTGCCTGTTCAGCTCTAACCTACAATGGAGGCTGTGTTGCTCCAAACTCAAGTCCCACCAAACTGCAGCAGAGCACGTTAACCTTTTCTATAGCATGATGAACGAGCTGCATATTTCACTCTGCTTACCGGACCTGTCAGCTGTAAGGCAGAGGGACTCATTTTTAATGCTGGGCAGCTCTCCCTAGCAGTTCTGTGGGTTAGCGGTGACTTTCTGTTTATTGCTCTTCTGGTTTTCAAATATTTTAGCTGCTCCTAAACGCAGGATCGCAATGGGGAGGAGGTGGTGGGGAGAGGGGAGATGTGCATTGAGGTCTGTGTTTTGCTGAACACCGACAGCCGCGGCCCTCTCACAGCATAACTTGGTGATTGTTTTTGGTGCCAGCGGGATGAGTGGAAAGGAGCATACTCAGAATGTGTCAAGAGTGAAATTAATCCCCTCCAACCTAAGCCGGGGAGAAAAGAACTGTGGAGAATTAAAATTCTCCAGGACTGACTGCTCTGCAAGAGGAACTGGCCCTCGAAACTCTATTGTTAAATAACCTGCTACTGATTTCTCCACTCTCCTCCGTCCTCCAATTACCCCCTGGTCTCCCCCTCCCCAGCTTCTTCTTTTTTTCCTCTTGCCTCTGCTACTGCGTAGTCCTCTGGTGTACATTTATAACATTGTTATTAGAGCATACAGGGAACTCCCATTGGAGTCAGAGAGTTCCCTGCACAGTTTATAGGTTTGGTCCCCAGCTCTGCATGTATTATTCTGTAATGTGCTTTGCTCTACTTTTGGATGAAGGAAGCTATAATAATAACCAATCATAGCCTCACTGTCTTCATTTCTGCTCCCCAGGGTAACAGGTGTTGAAAAATTCACAACTCAGACATAGAGCAACCTAAAACACACCCAGACCTCAGGGTAGTCACAAGTTTCATCCCAGCAGTTGGTTGTCTTGATGGACCACGATCAGATTTCAGAGACAGGACTTGATGTGACCAAGCAAATGACTACACTCATGAAGCTGTTTTAAAGAAGAGCCACCAACGAAGTAAAGAAGTTTTGCAGCAAGTTGTAGTTAACCACATTGATTAAATCCATGCTTTGAAAGAGAAGGTTCTTTTTAAAGTGCCCCATAGTTAAACCGCAGTTGCACAGGCTGTCTAATGTAAATCTAGGTAGTTCAAAAATAATTGTGTCTCAGTCGACTTATGGGCTGTGCCCCTTTTGAGCCAGTAACAAATACTGTCACTCACATGCACTTTTTGCTCCATTAGTTTCGATTTATTGCAGTTTTATGTCTGCCCAAGATAAAGTTTGACTGAATCAGTTCTTGCTGTTAGTTTTACCATCATCATGACCGCTATTATCAAGCGTCTCCCTTTAGTAAATAGCAGTAAAACCTGATAAAAGAAAACCTCCAGGCATTCCTAAGTTCCAACCAAATGGCTTTGTTCCCTTAACATGGAAAATAACATTGATAGGGGAATATTAAATAGAACACACCGCCACAAATGCAATAAGCCACTGGCCTTTAAGTATCATTGCTACAGTACAACAGATGCCAATTTCAGACTACTTCCACTGCAAAACACTACAGATAATTATGGTGTTTACTGATCGACTATACTGGTTTTAAAGTTACAAATCTGCTGTTATCATGCCTATCTTTACAAACTAAGCCCAGGAGTAAGATATTCAGATGGCATTTTTATGCTTCATTCATCTTTGAAAGTACAGAAAATGAAGACACTGCTAGACAAGGGCTAGAGAAGGACCCAGGACATATGGGAAATTCAGAGTGGATTCAGAAATTAACTTCCCCAACCAGCCCCTACCTCTGTCACATCCCAAAAGAAAACTCAGTGCCTAAAACACTCTTTAGCCCATCATTACTAAACACACAATTGTCCGGGAGGGAGTTTGGGTGCAGGAGGGGACTCCAGGCTGGGGAAGGGGGTTGGTGTGTGGGAGAAGGTTCAGGGTGCGGGGTCCCGGTGGTGCTTACTGTCGCTCCCGGGAAGCAGCCACCAGGTCCTGCAGCCCCTGGACACAAGGGTGGCCAGGGAAGCTCTCACACCCACAGGCGCCGCCCCCGCAGCTCCCATTGGTCACGGCTCCTGGCCAATGGGAACTGTGGAGCCAGCCCTCGGGGCGGGGGCAGTGTGCGGAGCCTCTCTGGCCACCCATGCATCTAGGGCAGTGGTCTTCAACCTTTTTACACCCAAGATCACTTTTTGAATTTAAGGGCAACCCAGGATCTAGCCCACCCCTTCCCCAAAGCCTCGCCCCACTCACTCCATCCCCCCCCACCGCTTGCTTTCCCCCACTCTCACTCACTTTCACTAGGCTGGGGTGGGGGTTGGGGTTCAGAAGGAGGTGCAGGCTCTGGGCTGGGGCCAAGGGGTTCACAGTGTGTGAGGGTGCTCTGGGCTGAGCCTGGGGCAGGGGGGTTGGGTGCAGGAGGGGGTGCGGGCTCTGGGAAGGAGTTTGGGTGCAACTCTCCATTCCCGGCCAACGGGAGCTGTGGGAGCGGTGCTTGCAGGCAGGAGCAGCACACAGATGGAGACCCCTGCCCTCCTGCCCCTGGGGCCGCGCTGGTCGCATCCGGGAATGGCGTGGGGCTGGGGCAGGCAGGCAGGGAGTAAGCCTTAGCGTCAGCCCCACTGCACCACCAGAGATCGCGATCAATCAACTGGTTGGTGACCACTGGTCTAGGGGCTGCAGGGACCTGGCGGCCGCGTCTGGGAGCCATGTGGAGCTAGGATAGGCAGAGAGACTGCCTTAGCCCCAGGCCCCCGCTGTGCCATCAACTGGGAGTTCCGGTCGAAAACGGGATGCCTGGCAACCCTACGTGGGGACCTTGTTCAATGGCCAGTAATGCTATAACATGTTAATGCGTCCTCCAGTGGACACCGCTGGCTCAGACATGTCGTGCTGAATAAAGGGCCTGACCGATAAATTCAGTATGTTTGCATCCATTTGTGGTTGGCGTTGATGTCCTTTTAAGAAGACAGCAACAGTGGTTCAGTAGGAGGTTTATAGTTCCTGATGGTAAAAAGAAAACCTTGGGGGAACTTTTACAGGTAGGCAAAACATTTCTTTCCTCATAATAGGAATGTTAACTAGCTACATGGTGTAACCATGGGAATTTTAATACAATTAACATTATTGAATCAATGGCTGACGTTTCTTTCTTGAGTTTGGCCCAGTCTAGAGCAAATGGCTCTTCAGTAGCTAGCTAGCTGAAAGGCTTGATTTAATACCAGAATCAGAAGACATTTGTGTGCAGTCAGGATTTTGTTGCTTCTCGAGGCTACTGTACTTTAGGAGAAAATGCTGGGGTTTTGGAAAGGGGCTTTGCTCCTTACACACGAGGATGCACACTGCAGACAACCACTCCCTGTCAGCAGAGCTTTTACCCGGACATTTTTACAAATATGCCAAACCCTTTGCATCCAGCGCTCTGGGCCTGAGTGCCCCCCTCGGCTTGTTATCTGCAGATCGCAGCAGCGCTGCAAGCTTAGCGAGTTATGAAATTGGGGTGGACAGGCACACCCCTGCAACATGAAGCGTTCTTGTAGTTCAAAAAGCCCTTCTCCCTGCAGAGATGGTCTAAAGCAAAACACAAATGCAATGGGAACTCTTTCCTCTCCACCTCTGCCCACTAGCTCCTTACCCATCCTTTTGATTGATCTTAACCCCTCCTCCCCCCCAGCCCACCTCTTTCAATGCCCTCCTTCTCCCAAAACAAGGCAAGGGGTTTCTTGCACTTCTTTACATTTTCCTCCTGTCACCAACCTTATGTCATGTGTTTATTGCATTAAATGGCTCTGCCTAATTGGAGCAACAATTTAAGCACAGAAAGATGCCCCAGGTCCTGGGTATGTGGGAGCTACAGTTGTAATGGTCCCTGCTGTAAGCTCTCTCCTCAACCCTCAGGCTGTTCTGAGTGGCCTAGTAGAGCAAGGTACTAAATACCCTCAACTGCAGTGGGAATTGAGTGCTCAGCACCAGGGATAGCTCAGTGGTTTGAGCATTGGCCTGCTAAACCCAGGGTTGTGAGTTCAATCCTTGAGGGGGCCACTTAGGGATCTGGGGCAAAAATCAGTACTTGATCCTGCTAGTGAAGGCAGGGGGCTGGAACTTGATGACCTTTCGGGGTTCCTTCCAGTTCTATAAGATAGGTATATCTCCATATATTAATAACATGGTCCCGCCCCACTATCATCTCTGGCCTCACTGTTGGTCTTCCTTTCCACTATCACACATCCTGTTAGAATTAGATGAAATTTGTATATATTTAAGTGGAAGTTACACATTTGCCCATTTATTTCAATAGTTCCAGTGTGTGGCGGTGTACAAACAACCCCAGTCAAATGGGAAAGATGAGAGCGCATGACAGAAAATTAACAATGAATGCATTGGAGCCCATAAAAATGCACTTGACGAGCTCTAAGGCATAGCATCACTCCAGTGGCATTTGCACTTTTGCCTGCAGGTCCATGTTTCTTCCTCCCTGCCTCAATGTAAAAAGATTTTGAACCAGTGGAAATGCAACCCCAAACCAGATAAGAATGGAATATGAAGAGAAACATGCAAAGCCTTGCTATGCCCCCAGACAACCATCCATCTCACAATGTGCAGAAAGATACTGCTGGAGACAAAGAATGGTTTAAAACCAATTGCATTGCCATATTAGGGCTAGTCTAAACTGGCAACGCTAAAGCGCTGCCACTTTAGTCTTAAAGAAACATTCTAACATATTGGGAGACATTGCACGCCAGCCATTAGGAGAGATTATTCGCTGTGCCGTCACACGGCACACCGCACTCTGCCTTCCCGGATGACAAACACCTTGGTCCAGTGAAACAGACTTGCTGCAACCTGGCTTCCACCAGGTGAGACACACAATCTAACAAAGAGTCCTGCAGTGTGTGTGATACCCAGGGCCGTGCGTTCCGAGTAACAGTTTTATTACAATGGTTTATGCATTGTAATTCAGTCTCAAAGACTCGGATAACGTGCTCTCTCATTGTTCGCTATAGCAGGGTGGAATTCTTGGACAGAAAACACTTATAGCCAAAAATGACCTTTTTCTACAAAAATGAACTTTTGCGCACACACACACACACACACACACACACACACAAAAGAAAACCCCCACAATTAGGTTTTTACTAAAACCTTTTTTTTTAAAACGCTCAATAAAAACTGCAAATGAAAAAAATTTGCCTGTTAGTTTGTTTTCCAATCGTAGGTATTTGGTTTTCACTTTGGTTTTGGTCTCCATAAGGCTTGGGAGGGGCACTTAACCTAAGTGGTCAGGGGAGGGCAGGGGGAGCACGTGGACCAAGTTGCCAATACAGCCTGGAGGGAAAGGTGCTTATTGCAGGTTACATTTGTATGCTCATTTACCATTCTGGGGACTATTGTTTTCACTGTGCCATTAGGTTGCACAGCTTAGCCACTAGGAGAGGTTAGATTGCAAGCTCTTTGGAGCGGGAGCCATCTCTTTGTTCAGAGTTTGTACAGCGCCTAGCACCATGGGGTCCTGGTCCATGACTGGGGCTCTGGGGCATTACCGCAACAAAAATAATCAATGATAAGGGAGAGTTTTTCCAAATTGACAAAAATGTAACTTTAAAAAAAAAATCACAATTTCTAAAAAAAGATTTGATTCTGCAGGAAATTTCAAAAAGCGAGAAGTGAGCTGCTTTCTACACAAATGGAATGAAAATCATTTGAAAACAGTAGCTATTTTGTTTTGTTTTTCCAAACAGCTCTATTATTTACCGTATTGTTAGAATCCCTTAGCTAAATAGCTGCATCTTGGAGCTGATACTCACTGGCTCATGAATTCTCCCTTGTATTTTAGTTAGAGACACACACACTCCATACTAGAGAATATCAGCCTTTAGTTTCACCAAATCCCTGATTGCACTGGACTGGCAGCTAGATGCCTATTCTCTCTGTCCCCTTGCACCATCTGCCAATTGGCACCGGCCTTCCTGTCTTCTGTTTGTTTTCTCCCCTCTCTTCTCCCATTCTCATCTTGTTTGCTTTAATTTTTTCCTTCCCTATTTCTATTTTGTTGTGTGTGTTCTCTCCCCCGCCCCCCAGTTCTCTCACTAAAAGGAAGGTTACTCTCCATTGACTCCATGGGTTTTCAACTAGTGGTTTTCAACCTTTTTTTCCATTTGCAAAACCCTAAAAAAAATTCAAATTGAGATGCAGACCCCTTTGGAAATCATAGACATAGTCTGCAGCCCCAGGGGTCCGTGGACCACAGGTTGAAAGCCACTGCTGTAGACTACATGTGGCCTCATGCCTGAGCTAAGTGAGACACAAGATGAGAAGGGAAACTTGGGCTGATATGCCTGCCCCTGCAGCCCTGTAAACAGGAGAAACTCTTATGACTGGCTGTATTGGGAGCCACTGCAGGATCAGGGAACTACACCACCTGCTATTTAACCTGCACATGGCAGGATGTAGCATACGGCAATGCAAGTCAAGGGTCATGTAACTGTTCCCACCTCACTGCTCCTTGCCTTGCCTAGATTGGAAAGCACTGCCCCAAATCCACTCTCCTTTACCTCAATGCAAATAACCAGATTGGGTCCACTGATTTTATATGTAATACACATGCACACTGTGTGTCTCGCTCATCTTTAATTGTCCTAAATAACCCATAACATGCACAGGCATGTCGGTCTACAGTCACTGAACCTCAGTCAGAGGCATAGACTACGGTAGAGTTACTGTGCATGGTTAAAAAAACTAAAGCGGAATGGTCAATGAGGAAATGGGGCTTTAGAGCAGGGGTACAACGCAGGAGAAAACCGGGCTGTTAAGGTTATATTAGACCACATAGAAAAGGAGCTGAATTACAATAATAGTACATCCTGCATCACAAGACAGTGGCTCAAATTTTTCTCTGTTACAAGGTGCAATACCACTGAGCACATCTCTGTGCCTTCGGAGTCCCTAATAACCTAACCACAACATAAGCTATTTTATTGAGCCATAGTTTCATCTTAATCATGATGATACTGGGTAACTGCTCCCTGTTTTGTTGGGTGGGGTTTGCATTACTCTCCCCTTAATAGTTATGCTATCGATCTGAACAGTCCCGCCTGAAAATTCTCCTTCAGGAAGGTTTTTAGGGAGATTTCTACTTCAATCAGAGCCAAGCTGTGTACAGCAAGATGCCTAAAAGGTGGGATAATAAGGTTATACCGCAAGAGGTGGGAGTGACTAGGTGGAGTTCTACCAGCCAGCAAAGCCACACACACTGTGTAGTAGCAGGTTCTTAGGCATCACTAGCCAGGTACAATGTGATTGAAAGTATCTTTAGGGGATCCCAGTTTAGCTTCAATGCAGATTAGGGACACAAACCCACAGTTAATGATCCATCCCAAATCCTATCTATATTTAACAAGGTGGAAATCAATAAGGTGCTACAGAAAGGTAATAACATTCTGTCAATGTCCTAAAACCTATAGAGTGTAATAGCTTAAAATAGCCCTTCTGCAGGTTTGATATTTTAAAGTCAACCTACCAATTTCTGCAAGGGGGTATCATTCTCTGTCACTCTCCCCCGGAAGGTTATTTTCTATTAAACTCTGCAAGACTTTTCCCTAGGGGATCTGTACAGACACCTACAAACACAGACCTGAGCATCACCACACTCAGTAAGGCATTCAAACCACCAGGCTAAGCCCCCCGTGACTTCTCTGTTCAAAGGACAAGGAAGGGTGTGTGTCTGGCTCAGAATCTCCCCCGGCCATCCCCTCCCCCACCCCCAGCAATGAGCACAACTGATATTTTATCTATAGCTATGAATCATGAAGAAAGGGGCAAAGTCTACAGCAAACACCTGTGTGGTGGTCAAAGGTTGGCTGGCAGGAAGTGGCACAGCCAGGCATTGGGAGCACCAGGTCTGTTGATTCCCTGAGAAAGGGAACCTTGGCTACTTGGCAACAAAAGCCCCACACAGTTTGCCGGGAGGGAACAACGACAGGAGCAAGGAGGCAGAGCCCCCAGCCTGACACGGACTAGATCGCCCAGCCCCACGCCTGCAAACCTCACCGCTGCCTGCCTGCCCACCCTGGCAAAGTAATGAAGTGTCATTGTCATCTCAGCGTAGGGCTTGATCTGCACTGCAGCTCTCACACACAAACCGGCTGAAGTAGCCGGGGATGACATCAGCATTCATAAGTCAGCCCCAGAGAGCTGGGGGGGGGGGGGGGCGGGGTACCCCGGCTCTCCCTGCTGGGACTCCACGGCACCCTCTCTTTCCTGGCACCCCATCAGGGTCTAGAGCACGGCTTGGCCGGCCAGCTGCTGGATCGGGGGCTCACCCCTTTCCTGAGTCGCCCCCTCCCTCAAACTGTCGCCTGGGGCATCCCCTTCATCACCTCCCCCAGCTGAGCAGCTGGGAGACCTTCCTCCTGCCCTGCCTCGCCTATGGGGGCTGGGAACCCCCGGCCGAGGGTGGGGTCGGACCCTGCTCACGCGGCCCCCTTCCAGAGAGCCCCGTGGCCGGTTTCCTCTTTCTCCAGAGTCCGCAGTTTTGCAATAGCCCGGCTAGGGGCACACACCCGCGGCAGGCTGGCAGCTGAGCTCGCCGCAGCAGGACGCCCAGCCCGCCGGGCTCTCCCCGAGCGGGCGGCCACCTGGCCGAGGCAAACTTGGACGGGACCCCGCCCTGCCCGGGCGGCAGGCGGAAGGGGAGCAGGTGCAGCCCTGACCCCACAGGGCGGCGGCCGCCGAGGGATCCAACTCCCCTGCCTGCCCCGGCCACGACGCTCCTCCACCCCGGGCAGCTCGCTCCAGCGCCGCGGTCCCCCGCTCTCTCTTACCAGGTGCAGAGCAGTCCGCGCACAGCTGGTTGCCCGGTCTCTTGAGCAGCTCCTGCAAAGCCTTCCTGGGCTTCTCCTTCGCCATGGGGACGGTGCGAGTGAGCAGGGCTCGGCTCTGGCTTCTCTCCTCCTCCTCTGCTAGATGAGCTTCATGGGGCTGGGCTGGGGGCGCTGGAGAGGCTACCTCGCCGCCGGGGGCTGCTTCATTTGGCCCCGGCTCAGACGGGCAAGGCGGACCCCCTGGGCAGCAGCAGGGCGCTTAGGGCTCCCGCTTCCCCATCCTCCTCACTGGGCTCTGAGCAGCCTCCAGCCCGGGCAGCAGCCGCAGCTCTTCGCACAGGGCTGGTTCCGCATTCCTCCCGCGGCGGCGAGGAACGGTCTGCCTTTCACAGGAGACCCGAGCCGGGCCCGCTCCTGGCCAGCCTTGTTCACCCGCGACCTCCAGCGGCGAACCCGCCCTTCTGCAGGCGGGCACCACGGAGCCCCCTGGGCGTGAGAGCAGCGCGTTGCGGGGAGGACAGAACAAAACCTTCTTCCCACCTTTTGCCCCCGAGCCTGCAGAGACGAGTAGCCCCACCGAGACCACAGCTGAGAGGCTTCAGCTTAAGCCTGCCTAAGCGTTTGCAGGCTGGGGCCCTCGGCGACATGGATCTGTCTGGGCACTTTCCCGATTGCAATGAAGCGCTGCCTGGGTGCCCAGATGGACCCGGACAGATCCATTTGCAAGGCTGGGGCCTTAGTTTGCATGAAACCAAGGGGGACCACTCACAGTGCCTAAAGTTAAGTATGAGCAGGGCCTTCTTTTGTGTTTATTTTAGCGGATGTTTGGGGGGTTGATATTTTGGATTTTCTTTTTTTGTTTGATATTGATCATTTAGTGTATTTTTGTTTAGTAACATTAAAATATCTACCCCCTCTGGATAAAAAAAAAAAACTTGACTGATGTCCACACTTTTCCCCTGACCCTCCTGCTTCCCCCCCTTCTTTATTGATAAAATTCAAATAAAAAAAAAAGCTGATTAGTTTATTTCAATAGCACTTTCCTTGCAAGGGTCTCAAAGCACTTTACAAATCTCTTCATTATCTTAGCACCTGAGTACCTTCCAGTTTTTACATATTTATCCTCACAACACCCTGTGAGGTAGGGAAGTGCTATAATCCCCACGGTACTGATGGGGAGCTGGGCTTAACGGATTTATGCAAGGACCCTCAGTAAGTCTGTGGTCCAGCAGCAAACTGAAGCCAGGTCTCCCACATCCTAGGTGAACATGCTAAATACTGGCTCATCCTTCCTCCCGAGCTGTTAGTCAATTGCATCGAGATCATACATCGCCTAGAAATTACTGTGCCAGAATAATTTTTGATCCATACAACTTCAGTTTGGTTACGGAACCCTTTTTGGTTCTGTGAAGTGAATCCACTTGTTCAATTATACCCCATCCCCTTAAAAAGAAAAATCAAAGCTTTCATGGTGCAAAGCCTTTCTTATCTGTCTGACTTTATGATGAGGAATCCCATTGACTTGACTTCCATCCAAAGTTAAGCATGTATGCAAATGTTTTCAGGATCAGGACTCAAATAACCCAACAGAAAACCACCACTAAATTCAAATTATGATCCTGATCCTTCAATCACTTAATCACATGTGTAACTTCACTTCCGGTAAGTAGGGCCTTTGATTTCAATGGGATTTCTCCTTAATCTGGAAAATATTTCCCTAAATTATCTTGCTATTTTTCTGATAGATACTAAGTTTAACTGCATTAATTTCTGATCTTTTTTTAAATTGATATTATCATGAAGTGACCCTCTGTACATTATAGGTTGCTTCTTCTATCTAGCTTTGAAAAACCTGGCTATCATGCTAACCTAGGGTCCAATCCTGCAGCTCTGACTCCTGTGAAGTAATCCTACTATAGACTTTATCTGGACTATCTACAGAATTGGGCCCCCCACTTGTATGTCAAACAGCCTGTCACCTCCTTAAAACTCAGAACCAAATTCTTTTTCCAGTTATACTGGTGTAAATCTGGAGTAAAACCACTGACTTCAGTGGAATTACTCTGGATTTATACAAGTGTAAATGACAACAGAACTGGCCCTGAGAAAGACTCTTGGCCCCATGCCTGCAAACACCTGCATACGTGAATAGTTCCATTAAAGTCAATGGGATTACTCATATGCGTGTTTGCAGGATGAGGGCATTATGCAAGTCCGTGTCCGGTTGCTGGGTTTTCATCTATCCTTTAATTTTGATGCAGACCAGTCCCTTGGCCCTTCCTGCCCCCAGAAGCATCCATTGCACATAATGACCTCTCCATGCTACAGCTGAGATATTGCAAATCATTACCAGAGGAGGAACAACAACAACAAAAGATTTTGTTTTAAAGTCCCTGTTTAGCTTTCCATCCAGGCTTATTGATTCTCTTAATTTTTTGTTCTCCTGGTTGCTAGGCAATTCCGCTCTCCTCTCTGCACTCTGTGTGCCAGGGCTGCAGAAAGAAATTTATATCTTGTAATAAAATCAAATATAACGGGGACTGTTGTAGATGATCAGAACAAGCCCTCTCATAAAGGAAAGGGGGATGGTACGGGTGGAAGATTGATTGAGAGCAATCATCATAATTTAAATCTAATAATAATATAATTTGTGGAGCATGCCTTGCCACAATGCAAGAAAAACTTTGTAGTAAAAATCCCACTGCAAACTTCAAATGAGGAGAACAAAAAGTGCATGTGAGGAGAGAGGACGGGGGACCAGCATAAGAAGAGAATGGGAGGTGGAGAAGTCATAACTATGGGACCCTAAGCAGTCATAGTAAAAATGCTTTGGAAATAAAGGGCACTGATCCTCTTTCACTTACACCAACTTTACAGAAGCCTAACTCCATCTGGCTTCACTCCTGATTTCTCCATAGATTTCAGCTGAGTTAGTACTGCTGATTTACAGAACCTTAGGGTACGTCTATACTTACCTCCGGGTCCGGCGGTAAGCAATCAATCTTCTGGGATCGATTTATCGCGTCTTGTCTAGATGCGATAAATCGATCCCGGAAGTGCTCGCCGACGCCGGTACTCCTGCTCCGCGAGAGGAGTACGCGGAGTCGACGGGGGAGCCTGCCTGCCGTGTCTGGACCCGCGGTAAGTTCGAACTAAGATACTTCGACTTCAGCTATGTTATTCACGTAGCTGAAGTTGCGTATCTTAGTTCGAAGTGGGGGTTTAGTGTGGACCAGCCCTTAGTCAATCAGCATAGCTCCATGAAAGTCAACAATGCTATGCTGTGTGACAGACCCAGACCAGTGGAGTACAGGAGTCTGGTAGAGATCAAATATACTGGTCACTGGATGAGTAGTTTTCTGTTCCCTGAGTGACCAGAGCAGGGGCTGCACTAGAGTAATCAGGAACCTGCTAGAACCAGTTAAGGCAGGCAGGCTAATTAGGACACCTGGAGCCAATTAAGAAGAAGCTGCTAGAATCAATTAAGGCAGGCTAATCAGGGCACCTGGGTTTTAAAAGGAGCTCACTTCAGTTTGTGGTGCGAGTGTGAGGAGCTGGGAGCAAGAGGTGCAAGGAGCTGAGAGGGTGTGCTGCTGGAGGACTGAGGAGCACAAGCGTTATCAGACACCAGGAGGAAGGTCCTGTGGTGAGACTAAGGAAGGTGTTTGAAGGAGGCCATGGGGAAGTAGCCCAGGGAGTTGTAGCTGTCATGCAGCTGTTACAGGAGGCACTATAGACAGCTGCAGTCCACAGGGCCCTGGGCTGGAACCCGGAGTAGAGCGCGGGCCCGGGTTCCCCCCAAACCTCCCAATTGACCTGGACTGTGGGTTCTTCCAGAGGGGAAGGTCTCTGGGCTGTTCCCCAACCCACAGGGTGAATCTCTGAGGCAAGAAAATCCGCCAATAAGCGCAGGACCCACCAAGATAGAGGAGGAACTTTGTCACAGCTGATGGACAGCAGCTGAGGATCTGGCCTCGTCATGCCATGGATTTCAGAGGAGCTATGCTTGCCATACAGGAATATGAAAGCACAAACAGCAGAAGTGGGGCGGAATGATCTGTGGTGGTTGTTGGGGGGGAGCAAGTTCCACATGGCAGGGCTCGTGACAGCAAAGACAATCACCTACTGACCTGAGTCACAATGATGGGACCTTTAAAGGCAGGGAGGGATCTAAACACACATACAAGAGGAGGCCCTGATATCATGCTGTCTATGGTTCTGCTCCACTGCCTACTGAAGTCAGTGGGAGCCTTTCCAATGACTTCAACAGGTGCTGGATCAGCCCAGAGAGCGTAACCAGCTGGGGGACTTTAGCAAGCTCCGCAAAGCTCCCACTAGCTCCACTGGAGGTGGGACCAGCTCCGGTGCTAGGATGTCTTCACACCGATGGTTTCTGTCTTTCCATTGCCAATCAGCATTTTTAGTCAGATTTAATTAAAAATTAATATTTTTAAACCTTTTTAACCCAGCAAATATTTTCTGAATTGCTAAATAGCGGCCTTAGTAACAGCTATGATGAGCCTGATCTTCAGAAGTGCTGAGCTCCAAGCCCTCATGATGAAGTCAGTGGGAACTAAGCACCTTTGGAAATGCTGGCCTGTGTGGCAGAGTTACACTCAAGCCGAGAAACACTGAAGGTTTCATAGGAATCTTTCTGCCACGGAGCTCCTTCCTTCTGGTGATACTTTGAAAATATCTGACCGAGACTACCAAAAAGGCCACCTTTTCCTCCCCAGCGTCGGCTCTTTCCTCTCTGGGATTTTGGCTGCTTTCCTTTTATTATGGAGGAGCAGTTTGGACTGTTAAAGAGTTACAGCTGTGTCAGCGTCTTCTATTATGAAATTCTATTTTCAGGCTTTACTGGCCATAAAAATCTTGTCTAGGCTGCAACTGGCAAGAGCCGAGAGCAGTTGTTTTACAAAATAAAACTCCATCGGTCTGTTATTGGGAATTACAAAAGCCGCTGTCCCAAAAGGGGAAATCTGAGATACGCCTACGTGAAACCAAGAGGACATATTAGCAATAATAACTCAAAGAAGCTGAGAGAGAGTCTCTAAGGCCCCGATCCTGCAATGGCCAAATCAATACCATGATTATGCAAGTAGAAAGGTATTAAACTGAAAGCCTGTACGTGATTCTAAAGGGTATTTGCTCCATTACACAAGTAAACAGTTCACAGCAAATACATGTACAGCAAAGCCAAACCGAAATATCCATAATTCAGGCAGACAGTAACTGCATACAAGCAAAACTGTCTGGAATATTATATCATCTGAAAAGGACATCGTTAGCTTCCCAATGAGCAGAAGAGAGGCAGCCCTCCCCCTTACACTTTTCCTTATCAGCAGATGGGTAAAAAGCAGTTCCTCCCACCAATTCTAACTGAATTGATAACAGTTACACTGTGGTCTTCCTGTTACATAGACCAAACCTCAGGGGTTTCCCTTTTTAAGATATGCTTGTTTCTTGGATTATTAAATTCCATCCATAGACAAAGGATGCATTTCAGAGAGAGCTGCAGTAGTGAGTGGAGCACAGGCCGGGGCATTCCTGAGTTCTAATCCCAGCCCTGACACTGACTCCCTCCGGTAACCTTGAGCAAATCTCCTTTCATAGAACAGGGACAAGAACCCTCAGCTCCCTCCCATGAGGAGTCATAAGGATGGATTTATGTACATCAAGTGTTGCCAAGATGAAGCAGGCTATGAAAGTGCAAAGGAAAATTAGGCATGGGTGATAAAGTAGCAAAGTAACAATCTTCAGCCTCACCTCTGCAAATGGCTTTCCCAGGCAGACCCCTGCACCTGTACCAAAAGTCAGGGAGGATCCATGTAAATCCAGGACTCTACCCAGATGGGGCTGCTTGGAGGCTCAGGGCCTGTGTGATTTCAGCATCACTGCATTCCAGTAGCACCCGGTCCTTCTCAAAAGCACAGTGCCACGAGCACAGAGACCTGGACTGATTGTGAGCCCCGTCCTCCCGCTGGCTAACAGTCACACAAGCAGACCTATGGACTTCACCGGGACTACTAGTGCATGCAAGAGTGAGAGAACAGGAAGAGTTAGGCTGGTCGTGGGCAGGAGGAAGGAAAAGAACTTGATTTCTCTGATGCTTCTGGGAGGTTTGTCTGGGTATATTGGACACATAACCCACATTTTCAGTCTGTTACCATAACTGCCAAACAGCTCTGCCCCCAGCCGCACCCTGGTCATGTCCTGAGTCTCACTCATACAAAGTGCTCAAGGGGAAATCACAAAAGGGAAAGTTAATGGTCACAGCTGCTTTTCTGCTTTAATGACCACTGGTGCGGGAACTAGGGGTGCTGGAGGTGCTACCGCACCCCCTCTCTTGAAGCAGTTTCCATCATATACAGGGTTTGCAGTTGGGTTCAATGGTTTTCAGCACCCCCACTACACGAATTGTTACAGTATCCCTGCTCTGGCTAGTACCACTGCATCCAAATAATCTATTTACAGTTGGAAATCAGTACATGGAGGTGACAGTGTGGATTCTTCTTGGTTGGTGCACAGCCAGCTCGGTATCTGAACAGAGACAAGGGGAACAACAGGAGATGATTATGTTACTTGGTGCCTCTGGGATACTTGTATATTTGTATTCCTCTGCTTTGTAACAAACTATATAACACACTACATGAAACTCACATAGGTGTGCGGATCCCTTGTCATTAGTGAACAGAACCAGTTTTGTATGTGTGAAATATTACATCTAGAGGCCATCTCCTCAGCTGGAGTAAGGTGGCATAGCTCCATTCAGTTTGATGGCGCTACACTGTTTTATATCAGCTGAGAATCCAGCCGTATCAATGAGCCCTGTTCTGCTCTCACAGCAGGGAAACCAGGAGTAATTCTTCTGAAGTCAGTATGCCTGATTCTGATCTCATTTACACCACTGTTAATCCACTAATCTCAGCGGAGTTACTCCTGATTTACAGCGATGAAAGTGAGAGCAGAACTGGCCCAGGAGGGGAAAGTTGGAGTGAATGAGAGGAGACGCAGACCCTAAGTATGTATCAGCTTATTCAAGTAAAGCTGAAGTGATTTCTCAGTGCTGGCGATCATCAATTCATTCCTAGTAGGAGACTGCAGCAGGACAGGTTCCACAGTGTACAGCACACAAGGCAAACACGTATCAGGGAAATTACTTTTGCTCAATTCCAGTAATTTAATCTCTTCCTGTTCAAATGCACATCCTTACGGGAACAGTTCTGAGACATTCGAACCAGCCGTTTGCATGGCACAATGTCTCACTGCACTTCAGAGATGAAAATGAAAGTAAGCATGCCAAGGGCTGAATGCTGCATGCAGATGGGGAACTGGTGGTTGCTGTAAGTGATGCAGTATATAGAACATGGAAGTGATAACCCACTGCCTGCAGGAGCATTCTGTGACAGAGAGAAAAAGGAAGTAGCAATAGGTCACTTCTGGCTAGGGTGACCAGACAGCAAATGTGAAAAATCAGGACAGGGGGTGGCAGGTAATAGGAGCCTATATAAGAAAAAGACCCAAAAATCAGGACTGTCCCTATAAAATCGGGACATCTGGTCACCCTACTTCTGGCCCTAGTATCCCAGAAAAAGGACTTTAAAAACTGGGCCCAGAGAAGAGAAAAGTAGTAAAACTTTATAATAATACGGTATGTGTGTCAGTATGTCTTCCAACCATGCTTTGTACCAATGCCCTCTGCTGGTTGGAATGTCAGAACCATTCAAACATATAAGACCATGTTGCCCTCTGTGGCTAAATGCTAGTACTGCGTAGATTGATGGGGATACAACATTAGGCAGAATTTAAGGTGTGGTTCTCTGGAAAGAGACTGTTTGGAGGAGGAAAGAAGCAGAGCTAGTTGGAGAAGGGTGGCAAAGGTCCCCTCAATTTCCACTCCCCTCAAAAAAATGTTTCATGGAAAAAATTCACCACAATGAAAAAAAAAAATTAACCATTTCTAAGTCCCAAGTTGCTGTAACAATCCTGCCTTTCTCATACCCTAGGGCAAAATGGTCTGAATAGCTTTGGGAAGGCTTTATAACTTGGCATCTAACAGACAACATAACCAGAAATATTTGCTGTACCCTTATTATATTTGTTAAATATTTTTGCTTTCAGTGATGACTTCTAGCAAGAGGAGGCAGCACTTCTCCACAGCCAAAGCCATGCAGGAGCATGAAGCCAACACTGTGAGAACCTGCAGCCAAACTTCTTCAGTGCTACAATAAACAGGTGCAAAAAATAAACTGTTTTATAAAAGGTTATAAAAGTCATCCAAGCCAGCTTAGAAAATGGCAGGAGAGAGACAGACAGAGCAACCATTTCCAGGCTCTTTGTACCCATGGATTCTTTAGACCAGCTGCCTGCCCAGGGGACCTCTGCAAGAGTGCTTTAATAAACCAACCAGCCCAGGTTGTCGGTGCAAACTTGATTCCATGTACCAGCCAGCCCAGGTTATTACTGCAGTAGTGGGTTTAATATATCAGTCAGCCCACATTTGTAGTGCCACTGAGTGATTTGCCGTACCAGCCAGCCCAACCTATTAGTGCCAGAATGATTTAAAATATTAGCCAGCTCAGGATTCAACAATAAACAACATCAGCCTGCTTATCACTTACCCGCACTGGCAGCCCAGATGAAGCCATCAATCCAGAACCCTCTCTGCTTTAAATTAGCCATGTTAGCTGGCACCTAAGCAGCTACTCCTGCAAATGTCCTGGAGTGAATATTTAAGAAGCTGAGGACAGAGATTCCAGGCAAAATTCCTTCCTTCCTCTGCAGATTCTTTTTGAGGGAATGGGAATGAACTCTGGGATTCCCCCAGCACCCCATTTACCCCAAGGAAAGGCCCTACATGGATTCTGTTCTACATAGGTTCTTATACCACACACACACACCACACGCCCCCCCAGGTAAGGAGGGCTGGATGTAGCTCCGTCTAGAGTGGATCAACACTGTTCCCATGCTGTCCACTTCCAGGGCCGACAAGAGGCGGGGGAAGCCCGTACAAATTACCAGGGCCCGGCGGTCCGGAAGGGGGTCCGGGCCCCGGCTTCCCTGGCTTCCCCCCCCCCTCTCGTCGGCCCTGTTTAGCCAGTCTGCCCTTGCTGGGGGGCCCAAAAAATTTTTTCACCGGGGCCCGAACCCGCTCTCGGCGGCCCTGTTCACTTCTACATGGAGCAAGGCACTCCCCTTGAGCTATGCTTGCTGCCTCTGCAGTGCTCCCAGACTCTCAAGGAAGCAGGGACTGAGCTGAAGACCAAATTCAGCTCATCTGCATAATATCACATTGACTCTCAACAGAAGCCACAGGGGGGCATGCCAGGGTAGAGTGTCATAGTCTATGCACATAGACCAGTACTACCTGAGCCAACGATGGCAACCATGTGTGTATTGGTACTCCTGGTTGAGATAATCTGAGGTGGGTACTCACAGGCATGACGGCATAAACATCTACTGTATCTAGATGAGACAGCTGCAGATTGTCTGGACAGAGTTGGAGTGACAGAAATATATAGCCAGGATATGGGCACATGCTGATGCTGCCTTTGCAGTATATCTGAGTTCATGCTCTGGAGACATACACACACTGGGCCAGACTATGGGCCCCTGAAAATGTGTGCGCTGTAAGTGGCTAGGACGTAGCACAAGGTGGGGAACTCAAAGGGTTAATGACGCTTTCCTACACCTTTCAGTCAGCAGCCTGTAGGGTGACCAGACAGCAAATGTGAAAAATCGGGACGGGGGTGGGGGGTAATAGAAGCCTATATAAGAAAAAGACCCCAAAATTGGGACTGTCCCTATAAAATCAGGACATCTGGTCACCCTAGCAGCCTGCATAAATTGAACTCAAACTAAACCCAAGACACAGAAACCCAAGTGGAAATTTGAAAGTAGAAGGCAGCTTGGGTGAAAGTGATCATGAAATCATAGAGTTTGCAATTCTAAGGAAGGGTAGAAGGGAGAACAGCAAAATAGAGACAATGGATTTCAGGAAGGCGGATTTTGGTAAGCTCAGAGAGCTGATAGGTAAGGTCCCATGGGAATCAAGACTGAGGGGAAAAACAACTGAGGAGAGTTGGCAGTTTTTCAAAGGGACACTATTAAGGGCCCAAAAGCAAGCTATTCCGCTGGTTAGGAAAGATAGAAAATGTGGCAAAAGACCACCTTGGCTTAACCACGAGATCTTGCATGATCTAAAAAATAAAAAGGAGTCATACAAAAAATGGAAACTAGGACAGATTACAAAGGATGAATATAGGCAAACAACACAGGAATGCAGGGGCAAGATTAGAAAGGCAAAGGCACAAAATGAGCTCAAACTAGCTACGGGAATAAAGGGGAACAAGAAGACTTTTTATCAATACATTAGAAGCAAGAGGAAGACCAAAGACAGGGTAGGCCCACTGCTTAGTGAAGAGGGAGAAACAGTAACAGGAAACTTGGAAATGGCAGAGATGCTTAATGACTTCTTTGTTTCGGTCTTCACCGAGAAGTCTGAAGGAATGCCTAACATAGTGAATGCTAATGGGAAGGGGATAGGTTTAGCAGATAAAATAAAAAAAGAACAAGTTAAAAATCACTTAGAAAAGTTAGATGCCTGCAAGTCACCAGGGCCTGATGAAATGCATCCTAGAATACTCAAGGAGCTAATAGAGGAGGTATTTGAGCCTCTAGCTATTATCTTTGGAAAATCATGGGAGATGGGAGAGATTCCAGAAGACTGGAAAAGGGCAAATATAGTGCCCATCTATAAAAAGGGAAATAAAAACAACCCAGGAAACTACAGACCAGTTAGTTTAACTTCTGTGCCAGGGAAGATAATGGAGCAAGTAATTAAGGAAATCATCTGCAAACACTTGGAAGGTGGTAAGGTGATAGGGAACAGCCAGCATGGATTTGTAAAGAATAAATCATGTCAAACCAATCTGATAGCTTTCTTTGATAGGATAACGAGTCTTGTGGATAAGGGAGAAGCTGTGGATGTGGTATACCTAGACTTTAGTAAGGCATTTGATACGGTCTCGCATGATATTCTTATCGACAAACTAGGCAAATACAATTTAGATGGGGCTACTATAAGGTGGGTGCATAACTGGCTGGATAACCGTACTCAGAGAGTTGTTATTAATGGTTCCCAATCCTGCTGGAAAGGCATAACGAGTGGGGTTCCGCAGGGGTCTGTTTTGGGACTGGCTCTGTTCAATATCTTCATTAACGACTTAGATATTGGCATAGAAAGTACGCTTATTAAGTTTGCGGATGATACCAAACTGGGAGGGATTGCAACTGCTTTGGAGGACAGGGTCATAATTCAAAATGATCTGGACAAATTGGAGAAATGGTCTGAGTTAAACAGGATGAAGTTTAACAAAGACAAATGCAAAGTGCTCCACTTAGGAAGAAAAAATCAGTTTCACACATACAGAATGGGAAGAGACTGTCTAGGAAGGAGTACGGCAGAAAGGGATCTAGGGGTTATAGTGGACCACAAGCTAAATATGAGTCAACAGTGTGATGCTGTTGCAAAAAAAGCAAACATGATTCTGGGATGTATTAACAGGTGTGTTGTGAGCAAGACACGAGAAGTCATTCTTCCGCTCTACTCTGCTCTGGTTAGGCCTCAGCTGGAGTATTGTGTCCAGTTCTGGGCACCGCATTTCAAGAAAGATGTGGAGAAATTGGAAAGGGTCCAGAGAAGAGCAACAAGAATGATTAAAGGTCTTGAGAACATGACCTATGAAGGAAGGCTGAAAGAATTGGGTTTGTTTAGTTTGGAAAAGAGAAGACTGAGAGGGGACATGATAGCAGTTTTCAGGTATCTAAAAGGGTGTCATAAGGAGGAGGGAGAAAACTTGTTCACCTTAGCCTCTGAGGATAGAACAAGAAGCAATGGGCTTAAACTGCAGCAAGGGAGGTCTAGGTTGGACATTAGGAAAAAGTTCCTAACTGTCAGGGTGGTTAAACACTGGAATAAATTGCCTAGGGAGGTTGTGGAATCTCCATCTCTGGAGGTATTTAAGAGTAGGTTAGATAAATGTCTATCAGGGATGGTCTAGACAGTATTTGGTCCTGCCATGCGGGCAGGGGACTGGACTCGATGACCTGTCGAGGTCCCTTCCAGTCCTAGAATCTATGAATCTATGAAAGGGAAGCTATCTCCAAAAGGGAATTTTCTGCTATCACAGATAAATGAAAGCGCTCAGATTGAGCCAGCCTCATTAAACTCATTGACTCAGGCCCCTGACATTTTGTATTGATATGTATTAATGGTAACTTCAGACCTCATCCGCTACCGATGATTTCTTCTCGTTCAGTTCAGCGGCCTGCATTCTTACTGATTTTCTCAGCACTGCCCTGCCCTGCAGCTTCTGTGCAATGCTGAATGCATCCTGGGTTTAAAAGGAAAGGCAAAATTCACCTCTTAGATCCTCCTGGCAGATCTTAACCCTGACTCTCTGTCCTTGCTGCTTTTCAGATCTCCCATGAAGTCAGCGGATGTTTCATGGGCATGGAGCAAATTGTACGGTCGCTGCACTGCCTGAATAACCCAGTGAGGAAATCCTCAGAGTGACAGCAGGTCATTCCCTAGGTGAAATCGTGGCCCATTGAAGTCAATGGGAGTTCAATGGGGCCAGGATTTCACCCCAAGGCTGCTACTGCAACCTTGATGCTTCAGTAACTCAGGAGACAGTCCTACATCCCCACCTTCCATGAGTGAAAGGAAGGGCTAGTGGACCCAAGTATGCCAGTAGCCCCCAAAGGGCAGCATGCCATGGCATGCAGGAATCTGGACCCTCTGTGCTGGCTCCCCCAAATCCTGCTTTGCCTGAGCAGAAGAACAGCATTGACTCGGCTATGGTCAGAGTCCTGTGTGTTTGAAGGATTTGTCCCCTAGAGTATCATAGCAAGTCCACAGGGCAGGCTAGAGCCCAGGCCTGTACCCAAAGTATAGCTGGAAGGATATTCTTAGGGGCTACATGTATTTCTATTAGGACTGTCAAGCGATTAAAAAAAAAAAGAATCATGATTAATCAAATTAATCGTGATTAATCTTGCGATTAATCACACTGTTAAACAATAATAGAATACCATTTATTTAAATATTTTTGGATGTTTTCTACATTTTCAAATATATTGATTTCAATTACAATATAAAATATAAAGTGTACAGTACTCACTTTATTTTTTATTACAAGTATTTGCACTGTAAAAACAAAAGAAATAGTATTTTTCAATTCTCCCATTACAAGTAGTGTAGTGCAATCTCTTTATCATAAAAGTTGAACTTACAAATTTAGAATTATGTACAAAAAAACTGCATTCAAAAATAAAACAATGTAAAATTTTAGAGCCTGCAAGTCCACTCAGTCCTACTTCTTGTTCAACCAATTGCTGAGATAAACAAGTTTGTTTACATTTGCACTAGATAATGCTGTCCGCTTCTTGTTTACAATGTCACCTGAAAGTGAGAACAGGCATTCTCCTGGCACTGTTGTAGCCGGTGTCACAAGATATTTACGGCCCAGATGCGCTAAAAATTCATATGTTCCTTCATGCTTCAACCACCATTGCAGGGGACATGCGTCCATGCTGATGATGGGTTCTGCTCAATAACAATCCAAAGCAGTACAGACCGACGCATGTTCATTTTCATTATCTGAGTCAGCTGCCATCAGCAGAAAGTTCAGTCACAAATTGAATTAACACTTTTTTTTTTTTAACGAGCAACATCATCATGGAAGCATGTCCTTTGGAATGGTGGCCGAAGCATGAAGGGGCATATGAATGTTTAGCATATCTGGCACGTAAATACCTTGGAATGCCGGCTACAAAAAGCAGATGTATCAGTGAGGTCAGGATCCGGCCATTTGTATCAGGTCTGATAGAACAATGAACTCCCATTCAACAGGGCTTGTTAGCACTGGGGAATCCAAGAAGCAAATAAGGAACCTCATCAGCCAGCTCCTGGAAAGCTGTTGTTGAAACTGAAAAAAATAAAAACCAGAAGTACTCTGCCCCCTGAAAGAAGGGAAGTGACAGCCCACATCTGTTGCTTTGTTAAACCACATCGATTAAAGGAACAAGCCTGAATCATTCCAATCCATCATACTGACTTCCCTCGAGGCTGACCGTTGATAATTACAGCATTTACTTCTGCATCTGAGGGCTTGGCTACACTTCCAAGTTAGAGCGCATTAAAGCAGCCCCAGGCGCCCTAACTCCTGACCCGTCCACACTGGCAAGGCATTTAGATCGCTCGGACTCTGCAGCTGGAGCGCTCCTGGTAATCCACCTCCACGAGAAACTTAACTCTTTCTGTGCCCCGGCTGAAACGCCCGGGCATCAGTGTGAATGAGGTGTTGCATTACTGAGCTGTGATCGGCCTCCGGAAACGTCCCATAATCCTAGGGTGACCAGATGTCCCGATTTTATAGGGACAATCCCGATTTTTTGGTCTTTTTCTTATATAGGCTCCTATTACCCCCCATCTCATGTCCCGATTTTTCACACTTGCTGTCTGGTCACCCTACATAATCCCCTGAAGTCAAGTGGCCACTTTTCTCATTGTTTTGAACTCGGCTGTAGGAATGCAGATATCCCCGGCATGCTTATCTGCTCCGAGACAAAGCAACCATTACTGTGGAATGCTGTGTGTGAGAGAGAGAGGCGGGGGGAGAGGGGTCTGCTGCTGTCTGAACTTACAAGACAGCATGCTGACACACTCTCAGCACTTCAAAAACCCACTCTCTCTCCCCCCACATACACACAACACACTCCCTGTCACACTCCACCCCACCCCCCCATTTGAAAAGCATGTTGCAGCCACTTGCACGCTGGGATAGCTACCACAATTCACTGCTCTCTGTGGCCGTTGCAAGAGCTGCTAATTTGGCCACGCCAGTGCGCTTGAATCTGACAGTGTAAGCACACGGCAGCATTTTCCCTGCTGTGGTCTCCGAAGGCTGGTTTAACTCCCAGCGCTCTATATCTGCAAGTGTAGCCAGGCCCTAACTCTTCTCTTTGCTAGGCTAATTCTCAGCTTGGCTCATGACAAAACTAAGGCTCACCGATGCAATACAATGACTGTCAGGTCTGCATGTTGTTTGGAGTATGGCATTCATTCAAACAGACCCAGTTGGGGGTTAGTAATCAATGGAAATTGATACACACATTAGCTCATCTGTTGACCGTGCCCCCCATTGACCTTACGATCTCCCGAAGAAGTGACGTCATCCAGAAACCAATGGCTAACCCAGAAGCTAGACAGAAAGAGAGATATCAGTGAGTTGTCTAAAAGGTCCCATGAAGAACAATCTCCCATCACCTGCAAGAGAAAGGGAAAAAATTAGAGATATGTTTCTCTTCTGGGGTGATTGATTGCCTCCCTGCCAGAGAGGGCAGACCTAGGTAATGATCAATTAGGTATCTGGACCTTATAAGCAGGCTGAGGGAACTCAGTTGGGAGAGAGACCATAGGACTCTTCTGCCAGGGAAGGCCTAGCAATTTGGGGCTGGAGAGCTGAGCTACAGGAGTAGCACTAAGCCCTGTGGTGGACCCCTGGAACAAAGGACCAGGTGTTCAGGGAGGTACTCCTGGGGCAGTGTTATGGAAGGGGAAGAGGGAATAGAAGAGGCCCACAGGGAAGTCCTGAGCTAGGGCCTCTAAGAAGCAGGGAAATTAAGAGACCATTAAGAAGAACTATGAGTTGAACCCAGGAGAGGCGAAGGATCTTTTGTTTATGTTGGAACTTTGAGTGTTCCGGAAGGGGATTCACTTTTCTATGACCTGGCTGGAGGTCCAGACTACAGATGACCCAGAGAGAGCCAGCCCATTGAAGGGTTAAAGAAGCGGTCACCAGGGGAGTGCCAGGGATGAGGATCCCGGGCAACACTGCACACTGAGTCACGAAGGGGTGCTACTCGAGGTGAGGATGTGTCATTACGCTGCCACTGCACCATAAGAACAGTGGGCCCCAGGAAATTAAAGCACAAGCTGTGGCTTAACAGGAACTCTGCATGCCTACACAACTGATTTGGATTGCTATCTCCAAAGCCTTTGTCTGGAGCGATGACGCTGACATTTTGCGTTGGAAGCCATATGGCATTATTAGCTACATTCCAAAGCATTTTATCATGAAATCGGCAAGCCAAAAAAACAATAATCTCTGCTATGCTAATGGGAACTCAGCTTTGCCAGAGTTCCTCAAAGAAACAGGAGTGATTAAAAAACCTGGGGGAAGGGTAGCGAGGCACCCAACTTCCATTGACAGCCGCTGGGAGTGGGGCACTTGCTTCCCATTTGTGCTTTTGCAAATCTCCATGTTCTTAACCTGGATCTAAGGATAAAGACTGTTGTGGATAAAAATCTCGAGACTTAGGATAAAATTAATCAAGCCAGGTTAATAGTCTGTCAGGAATATTTCACTTAAGAGACACTTTGGTGTGGCTGAGGTGGAGCAGTCCACACTAATTAAACATTGGATGGAGCTCTTGTAAATCTTATAATAAATTACAAAGAGTCAGTGTATTAGTGGGGGTTCACCTCATTCCCAGATAGCATGAGTGAGAGAAGTAAAGAAATGCACTGATATTTGTTAGGAATGGGAAGGATCTGTGTGGTAATGCTTTCCTCGGTGCATGTAGCATTAAATGACACAGGGAAGTTCTCTGCTTGGTGGGCAGTGCTTAGCATGAAAGGAAACTATCACTAATAGGCTGTGTCTTTTTTCCTGGAATTGAACACTGTTGCTATCACCAGTTCAGTTCCGCTAGTGACAGCAGTGATGGAATCCTAGTGGAGACAAGGCATTAACCACTCTAACCCTGCTCAGGGTAGATCTAGTTGACATGCTGGTAAAGCATGCTAGTAGCTGCCTGGCACCCTGTCTAATCTGGCACCCCTATGGCTGCTAACATTGAACCATACGTAACAAGAGTGTGGGGAGAGGGAAGGCTAGTGTGGTCACAGACATACAGCGCTGTAAATTTTAACATAGACTAAGGCTTGCTCCCTGTCAGAGCTTGCAATCTTAAGCCCCCCTAGAAAACCATTGGGATGACAGCTGGTAGTAAAAACTATGCCCAGTAGTAAGGATATGGGTAGCCCTGAAATAGACAAGAAAAACAAGAGACGAGCCACAGGAAAAGAATTCAGAGGAGCAGCGTTAGCTTGCATAGACTTCTCTATACACCATGCCGAATGTTTACCCTTATGCTCGTGAACATCCATTTTAATTTTTTTGTTACATATCCCACTTCCAGACTGATCAGCTGCACCATAGAAGAATAAACCCAACTGCTAATAGCAATGGAATAATAATAATCCTTCACAGCCTTGCAAAATTCAACCCATCCATTTACCCAGCTGAGTGTGGGGGTTTTGGGTGAGTAAAATATCAATAGGTTTTTCCCCCATTCTCATCATTATGGCAGAGGAAGGTCAAGTCGATTTTGTGCCTGGGCTGGTAGTTTTGTGACCATTTTGCAAGACTAATATAGTCTATATAGAATACAAAAGGAAGTTACAGGCCATCCTACCAAAGGCTTGTTGCCTGAGGCCAGCAATTCTCACCTTTTTTCATACTATGAGCCCATGTCAGAAGAGAAAATTTCAGGCCTCATCTCTCCGTAATGAAAGGGTGGGAGGTTGAGACCTCCATGATGAGAACCCACACATCAGGCCTACTTGGCAGGTCTCACTCTTCCAGAGACCCCATCCCACCCTCGTGTCTGACTGGTGCCAGTGCTCAGACACAGTTCCACAGGTGTGAACAAAAACCACACAGGATCTCAAAGGCTGCAGAGGGAGGAGCCAACAGTTGCAGCTGAAGCCACTGTGGCTCCTTATCTACAGGAAGCTGCGTAGGTGGATGTGCTTTCCAGCTCATTTGCTGTGGCCTGAACTCGCCTAAGGGTCTCATGTCTTTTCGTCGTTTTTGTATTTGTCCCCTTCTCAAGGCAACAGGTGACTCAAGGAGAAACTTCTGCCTGTAACATCTCATAAATCATGCGTTGTGGGTTGTTATGATGAACCTGAACACAGCTGAAAACAAGCTCCCCATGATGTGGTGTGTGAGTTTAAGAACTGTTTGATAAAGATAAGTTGGGTGGAAGGAACTCAGCTCTCAAAACTGTACAATACCGTCTGTGTAGCAGCAATGTTGTAACGGAATGACTCAATGGGAGCTGGATCAGGCCTTTATATAGTACTTTTCATACAAGGCGTTCCAGGTGCTTTAGAAATGTTAATGTCTGTAAGCAAGATAAGTCCTAATAGCCCCATTACATGGGTGGATAAATTGAGGTACTGAGTGGTTAAGGTCACACTGCAAGTCCAAAGAAGGGCTACCTCATGGCAGTATTCGCTTTGGGGAAATAACTGCAATATTCACATTTAAAAGGTTTTGGCTAAACTGACTTTAATCATAACTAAAAGATTCCTTGGGTGATGCTGTCATTAGATACAGTGCTCAGAGTTTTACTGAGTTACAACCTCCCAGAGGTTCATTGTGATTGGAATATAACTAGTAGAAAGCCTGAAGTTACCATGGGAATTAAACCACATAGAAAGGAAAGCTGTAGGCATTAATAGATTAAGATCTCTTAGATAAATGGCTTGATTTCCACTATTGCACCAGACAGCCAGTGCACGAGTCAGTACTGGGTATATAGGAGTAAGCTATTTTTCCCCACACCAGGCAGCTAGAACTACATTTAGTTTAGTAGTTTGAACATTGAAGTGTCTCAGCGGATCCCTATTCAGCAACCATTTGATTCTCCACAGTTGCCCCAGCTTTCCACGAGGTGGCGCTTTGCTACAGCTTTAGTAAGTGAATGAAGGCGGTGGAAAGTACAGAGGCACAACCCCACTTAGGACTCAGTCTGACATGGAGCCAACGTTTAGGCACAGAATCGACCTTGCTTCTCTAGGGTTAGGGTTAGGGTTCTGCCAGGGGCAGAACAATGGCAAGTTAACTCATACTGCTACAGGAGGAGATCGGTCAACCTGAGACACAGCAAACCCTCCGCTGTCCTGCCAGAATACACCCTACCACAAGAGGGGCTTGCTCCTGGATCTAGAAACAGGAAGATAAACCACTAGCTCATTAGTTTGCTTTGGTTTAAATGCAGGTGTCATTTTAAAGCACGCCCAGAAGGCACAAATCCTGATCCCACAAGCAGAGTTGAAGTTTAAAAGGAACTTGCCTGACAAAGGATGGCCTGGATCAGCCGGTCTTCCTGCAGGACCTGTGGGAGTAGGGAAAAAAGAGAATTCTGGGAAGTTCCACTTGCAGGGCTGCTCCCAGATTGTTCCATGGTGATGGGGAAGGGACTTAGAATGCCCAGCTTCCCCCCCTCCCCCTTAGTTGCGCTGGAGCATCTGTATCAAGACCTTTCCCGCATCACGGCTGTCCTGGGGCCCACCTTAAAGTCTGAACTACACCCCAGAGTATATTGCCTTCTCCAGGTAATTGCCACAGAGCCAGAGGATGTGTGCCTCCACCCCTCCCCAGACACTTACTCTCCACAGAGCTCCAGCCACAGAGAACCCTCTGCCTTAGGCCAAGGGGGATGGTACTGGGGAGCTGACTGACCTTTCGGCACAGGCAGGGCAAGATTCATTTGTGGATTGGGGCAATGAAAATTGGATCCAATAGGGGGGCTCAAAATTCTCAACTCCATGCTTCTGTCTTGTGGACTTGCTGGTGCTAGTTTAGCCTCTGCTGAAGGATGCAGCATGCTGTGCCATTCCTCAGTGGTTTTGTAGTCCAGTCAATCAGTGCTGGGCAGGCACCCCTGCCCATGGCAACAGCCCTTTTGCAGTCAGAAACCCACTACAGACTTACTTGCAGCATCCCAAAGGCTACTTTGTTGGGCCTTCTTCACAGCAGTTTAAACTGGTTTTTTTGGGCCTATCACGCCTGTTGAAGTTGACTTAGAATTTGGGTTTCAGGGATTACAAATCAGAGAAATGCCCCACCTCAAATAACCTGAGAAGTTTAAAATAAAGCACCTTTTATCATTCCAGCTCATCAGATGCAATTCAACCATCCAGGGATTTAGTAACAGTTTTATTTCTCCTGCTCACATGGTTATAGAAGCAGCATCTGATGCATGTTTTTCCTAATACAAAGTAAGTCATGGAGTAACTCTCTTTTCAGGATAAGATCTAGAGACAAAACCAACTCTACCATTGAGAAAGATGTGGTTTATTCCACTACCACCAGTGGGCTCCTTTATTGCCTCAAGGGATTCTCTTCCCCTTATAATATCCGGGGAGCACAGAGGCATGAAATTTGATTTTTTTATTCTAAAGATAGTGGAGATTATTTTAGTTATTTTCTCTCACACTATTACTCTGAAAATTTCTCATTCAGTGGTTTAATATAAAATCCTTAAATATCTGCTTCAGCAATAAAAATCTCTGCTTTCTTTTCTGTAAAAGTATTAATCTCAGTAAAGGATATAATTTAAACAGCGAAAAAGAATAGTACAAAAATATAGGGGCAAGTCTGTTTCCAAACAATGACGCCTCTGGACTGTTGAGGGTCTGTTCAAATCGCATCAGGTTGGAACAAAATAGTTTTGTATGCCACGTCCATCCATCAAGGTGTACCTGTCGAGTAGGACATCCAAGAGAGAACCAGAGAAACAGACAGATGCAACAAGAGTAGCAGAAAGAGAATGTGAGAAGCATCAAATACAGACTGTAAACTTAAAGAGAAAGACCAGCAAGAACTAGAGTGAATTACTATTGGTTTAGCACCAATATTGTGCTCATCCCCAGACAGATCAACAGCAAACCCTGCCCCACACTACTTACTTTCTAAGAGCTACATGGGGTACTTTGGAAGAAAACAAATGCACAGAGGATTTTGTGGCTGATTTTTTGTTTTTGAATTTTAAACCCACTTCTAGATGGCCATCGGACTGGCCAAACCTTATTGGTGCATACTTTTGGATTAAATATCAGCATCGACTAAGATTCATTTTCCTTTGAGTATAAGAAATGGCTCTGTCTCTGTGGAAATCCACCAGAAGCAACGAAGTTCTTAGAGGCCATGTCCACGCTATAGCAACATAGCTATGGCACCACAGCTATGCTGCCGGAATCCTGTAGCGTACACACGCAGACTACAGTGACGGAAGAGGAGTTTCCTCACTGTAGGAAATCCACCTCCCTGAACTACAGTAGCTAGATTGACGGAAGCATTCTTCTGTTGAATTAACTGCATCTACACTGGGGGTCAATTCGGCATACCTACAGCACTCAGGAGTATGGATTCTTCATACTCCTAAGCACCAAGGCTATGTTGACCTAAGTATAAACCAGGCCTCGGATCCAATATGTAGATTTCATTCCAAATCTATCTTAGGGCAGGTCTCCACTAGAAACGCTGCAATTGCACCAATGCAGCTGCACCTGGTGAAGACACTCTATGCCAGGGGTGGCCAAGCTGTGGCTCCAGAGCCGCATGCGGCTCTTCAGAAGTTAATATGCGGCTCCTTGTATAGGCACCGACTCCGGGGCTGGAGCTACAGGCGCCAACTTTCCAATGTGCCAGGGGGTGCTCACTGCTCAACCCCTGGCTCTGCCACCGGCCCTACCCCCACTCCACCCCTTCCTGCCCCCTCACCTCAGCCTGCCATGCCCTCGCTCCTCCCCCCTAGAGCCTTCTGCACTCCATGAAACAGCTGGTCGGGAGGTGCAGGCAGGGAGGGGGAGGTGCTGATCGGCGGGGCTGCCAGTGGGTGCGAGGCGCTGAGAGTGGAGGGTGGGTGGCGGAGCTGATGTGGGGCTGCTGACATATTACTGTGGCTCTTTGGCAATGTACATTGGTAAATTCTAGCTCCTTCTCAGGCTGGGGTTGGCCACCCCTGCTCTATGCTGAGAGGAGAGTGCTCTCCCATCAGCATAATTACTCCACCTCCACGAGAGAGCGTCTCCTACCAACATAGCACCGGTGTGGACAGTGCTTAGGTCGTGCCGCTCAGGGGGACGTCCTTTTCACACCCCTGAGCAACGTAAGTAGTAGTGTAGACCTGCCCTTATTGTTTTGTAGTAATATCCATCACCATGACAGCCGAGCACCCCCTACAGAATTACGTTAGCAAAGTGATGTCACTAGTTGATTTTTTAAGCATGTTTTCTTTCCTAAGCTTAGAACTTTTGCTCTGCTCTTGTTTTTAATATACATGTTTTGCTTTTAAAGATGCAGAATGTAAGAAGAGAGATGAAGTATCATTTTTGGGGAGCAACACAGAGCCACACCCTGGCTGATGTCATGGGGTTCTCAATTAGCCCCAAATTCATGTTTTATTATAGACGTGCATCTAAATACTGTCCCTGCCTAGAGTCTGGTTTCTCCATAGAGATATCCAAGGGAAGCTGTAGCATGCAAAGACACTCCACCATTAAGGAGCTATACATTGTTATAAAGTAGACTCAGTTGAATGTTTGTATACTGGTTAAAGAGGGAGTTAGTGTGTATGATATAACTAGAGTAAGAAATTGATAACAACCTGCAACATTCTCATGGTGGTGAAAGAAAAAAGCTGCACAACCAGGACATACGTGGAGAGGGAAAACCCCAAAGGAAGGTGAATTTAATACAAATGTGTGTTTAAAAAAAAATAAAAAATCACATGCTATATAAGCATCCTATTTCCAGCTAATTTGTGCACCAGTACTGTAAGCAAGTTATTAAAACCTGCATCATGTTCACCTTTAAAAAGAAGTCTACATTTTGAGATTCCAACAATAAAATTAAGTTTATTATAATGTTCTGATGTCCAGTTACACAGGTACGGAAGAGAATAACACTTGTCTTACATTTGTAATTAATAGAGAAGAGAAAGCAGGCCTGAGTCTCCTACTAGTAAAACCAGCTTTTTCATCTTATAATGCAATTTGCCCATACAAGAGATTTTACCTTTTAGATCCATTTTTAGTGGAGGATCTTTGTTATTTCAAAGAGTTACTTATCTAACAGAATAAGAACACTTTGATAAATGGCGTTTTCTCTGATGCAAATTTTTCTTATTGCTCTGCAAGCCTATGCTAAGAAATTAACTAAATATTGTTTTTCTTGTGAAATAGTTAACATAATGTTATTTTCTAAGGAAAGCACTTTTATTCTTTCAGAGCTCTTACTTTAGAATAAAGAGCTTTGGTTTCCCCCAACCCTTTAGAGAATATATTAAGATATAAAAAGAATGTACAATATGTACTACAATAGTGTTATGATTTCCATACATGGGTAGAATTGTCTTTTCTTCATTATAATTTTTTATGCTTTGCTTCTGATTTCTCATCTATTAGGTCTTTGAATCCCAATTTTTCCAATGGTTCCTTAGCCATAAGTTGCCTAAATAAAAAAAAAAAAGCATAAGCTGCAAAATGAGCTTCGTTACCAACTCAGCAATATGAATATCTAATTCAGTAGCAATAATGTCACTTAAAACAATATTTACTTTTAAAGGGTCCAACAGTGCTGCTGAGAGAGCGTTAACAGCATACCCCTATCCATCTCCCTCAAACTCCCAACACCTCACAAGATATCAATTCAGGAACAGCAATGTCCAGTAAATGCTCTGTTGTTTGGCCAGAGCTTTTCCAGTGAAATGTGTTAAATAGCCCACACTGCAAGACAATAGGCTATTTAGGAATTGAGCTGAGTCTTGGAAATGCACAATAAGAGTAAGAGCTGATTTTCCAAGATAGCTGTAGAAACTGCTAAGTGTGAAATGCTGCATGTCTATGAAAAGTAGCGCTATTTTACTATAATGGAGGCGTGAAAACCACCATATGTCCCTTCAAAAAGAATTTCAATACTTCCCCCCCAGTTGAATAACTCAGGAACAGGTTAACTTTTTAACTTTAAGCATGGTACGGATGTGATCCACAGTGAGGACAAGTGTCATTGAGGTGTCAGAGGAAATTGGTTCCCAAGAAGAAAGAGCTGTGTGCATCTGAACTCGCTATATATCACAGTGACACCGGCCCTCGGAGAGGTCTGAGTCCGTGACGACTAAAATTTGAGCTAATGCTGTTAGAGTTCTCCAAGTCTGTTTTTAAAGGGGATACGTGCTCTTTTCATACTTCCATAACTCAAGAAAGGCACTATGTGAATGCCTATGTGAATTCACTTCTGATGCTTACTGATAGCCAAAGTGGGTGTGGTCACTGAAGCTAGCTTTAAAAGGTCACCTTTGTTTCAAGTGGAACTAGCAACAAGAAAAAAAAAAGGAAAATCAGTCATCTGCAATATCACAGGCGAATACAGTCACGCACTCAAAGAACGACACTCCGGCAATGATGCACACATGTGCCAGCCTCACACCAGTGAGCCTGGAGTGAAAACTCATCCGCTCAAGTGCTTATAAGAGATTTACTTGCCTCTCCATTCTGCATTCTAAATATTCCTTTGATTCCTGTCTGCACAAAGCATTCTCAAAGCTATTCTCTCTCAGACACTTCATGAATGTCTCTTTAAATCCTTTACATTCACCTAGAACAGAAAACAAATTTAAAAACAATTAAAAAAAAAAAGCTGGAGTGATGTTCTAGCACTGATATAAATTGTAAGGGAGACAGGGGCAGCTCTGCGTATGGTTGGACCCTGCCCCCCTCAAGCTGTTTGTGAGTTCACAGACCAACCTATATGAAAGTCTGGACCTGATCCTGCAAACTATTATGAGTGAGCAGTTAACTCTATGCAGTCAAGAACCATGAATCAGCACCCGAAACACGATTTGTAACAATCTTGTGATTTTTAAGGCAAACAAATTCGGGGTCTTATTTGCCTTCTGGTGTTTGAGCCTTTTAGGGGTCCTGGTTTCAAGCTTTACTCTGCAACCAGGAAGGCTGGAGAGTTTCAGTTTTTCAGTGAAAGCTGAGATTCTCATGTGAAAACCTAACTCGAGGGGCTGGGGCTGTGAGATGAATGGCTAGTATCACAAGCTGTGCAATGTCAGGAGAGCTGGGAGTGCTGAGTACTGCGCTCGCTGTCAATGGGGATCGGCAGTACAGGGCCATGGGTGGTGAATTTGTTCCACAGAGGTAAGGCCCTACAGAATTCACGGTCCATTTTGGTCAATTTCATGGTCGTAGGATTTTTAAAATCACAAGTTTCATCATTTCAGCTATTTAAAGCTGAAATTTCACAGTGTTGTAATTTTAGGGGTTCTGACCCAAAAAGGAGTTGTGAGGGGGAGGGGGTCACAAGGTTATTGTAGCGGGGGTTGCGGTACTGCTACCCTTACTTCTGCGCTGCTGCTGGTGGCAGCACTGCTTTCAGAGCTAGGCAGCTGGAAAGTGGCAGCTGCTGGTTGGGAGCCCAACTCTGAAGGCAGAGCCACCACTAGCAGCAGTGCAGAAGTAAGGATGGCGGGTATGGTATTGTCACCCTTACTTCTGCACTGTTGGTGGTGGGGCGCTGCCTTCATAACTGGGTACCTGGCCAACATCCACCACTCTCTGGCTACTGAGCTCTGAAAGCAGCACAGACGTAAGGGTGGCAATACCGCGACACCCCTAAAACAACCTTGTGACCCCCCTGAAACTTCCTTTTGTGGCAGGACCCCCAATTTGAGAAACACTGGTCTCCCCCGTGAAATCTGTATTGTATAGGGTAAAAGCCCACAAAAGATCAGATTTCATGGGAAGAGACCAGATTTCACTGTGCAGGGCACGTTTTTCATGACTGTGAATTTGGTAGGGCCCTACACATAGGACCGGGCAGGCCCCCAGAGAGCTGTGATGGCGGGTCACCCGGGGGGAGGGGTGCAGGGCCTGAGGGGGCTGCGCTGGGGGGGGGGGGGGATCACCCGGAGGAGGGGGCGGGGCGGGATGCGCGGGGGGGGGGTCACCCGGAGGAGGGGGTGGGGCGGGATGCGCTGGGGGGGGGGGGGGGGTGGATCACCCGGAGGAGGGGGCGGGGCGGGATGCGCGGGGGGGGGGGGTCACCCGGAGGAGGGGGTGGGGCGGGCTGCCCGGGGGTCACTCGATGGAGGGGGCAGGGCGGCTGCCCGCGGGGGGGGGGGGTTGCCTGGCGGTGGGGGGGGGGCAGGCTAGCTCCAGGCCGGGGCACTGGGGGCGGGGAAGGGCCCGATCCCGCTGCGCACCGAAGTGATCCAGGGGGAAGGCGCCCTTGTCCGGCGGCCGCGGCGTGAAGCTCTTGCTCCCGAAGTTCATGGCCGTGGACATGGTGCCGCGACCGGGGTCTCTACCGGGATCGGCCGCTAGCCCAGGAGGAGTAGCCGTACTAGCCGAGCGCCGAGTCAGGGCGGAGCCAGCGAGTACCGAACGAATCGAGCGGGAGCCCGCCCAGCCATCCGCTCTCCCAGGCTTCTGGCCCCGCCCCCGCAGGGCCGCGCTCCTACCCCCAGGCCAAGTGAGCCGGGTTGCATCGCTATGGCAACAACATCAACCCATGCCATCATTGCTGGCGTAGAGTGTCACCAAGGCAATGGCCTTGCCGTGGAAACACCACTGTGGAATGACATCATCTGACAGTGACATCAGCACCGGCTGCGCCAAGAATGACATCACTGCAGTGCCAGCCCCCGTGTTGCCATGGCACCTCCAGGCCTTGTGTCACCATGGTAACGCCAGCATTCCATCTTCATGTCATGGATGGGCACTGAAGTTTGTTGGCCCAGTGGAGCTGCCTCCTTCCCGGACTGTGGGCACGAGGCCCCTGGGACCCATATGAATGCAAACACACACGCCTGGTCCCTCTCTGCACTTCCCCATGAGCGCTCACCGCCCACCAGCCACAGCCAGGGCTTGTCTTAGTACCCCCTGGGCTCTTTCACACTATGGAGAGAGTTCCACTCCCTCAGCCCCTCTGCTATCCTAGGCAGCTTAGAGCAGTCTGGAAAAATCTGTAAGTAGCAGCAGTGGTAAAACAGGTAGAGCCCTGCGTGGATACAAAACTTGTATCTGCATCCAATCCATGATCCGCAAAAATGGTCCACAGATATAAAGCGGATATTGGCGGATTTGCAGGGCTCTAAAAACAGGGTTTAAAGTGCACCACAGCAATCTGGCTCAATTGATTAATTGATTTTGGCCCGGTCTGTGTCCTCCCATCCTGCTACTTTAAGCGCTGATCCTGGAGCACTCAAGTTTTGAGCTGTCGTGGTCAAAGACCCCCACGCAGTCATTTTAGTTCAAAGACTCATGCCTGAGGCCAGTTTATTGACATACAAACCAGTGTGCACTGGGGTGTGGTCCGGAGACCAACACACCTAGCAACAGCTCACATGCTGCTTTTATTCCATTAAACCACAAGCAGGGTACAACCAATACGTCATGAGTTAAGAAATTGGGGACCAATTATAAGCTGGGCATGGGGTGAACACGAGCTCGGGGGCAAATCACAGGCTGGGTTTGGGGTGATCACGAGCTAGGGTGTTGGGGTCAGTCCTCTCACCCCCCTCCCTACCCTCTGACCTAATTTCCGAGGAGTGGGTGTTTGTTTGGGTAGAAGGGCGCTTGGTGGTTTCCGCAGGGGTGGTGCTCGGCCCTAGCTTTGGTACATTTCTTAAGACTTGAACTATGTCATTTTCCGGGGGATTTCAGCAAAGGCTTAAGGGGGGGGCTAGTTTGCAGATAGCTGGAATCACGGAGTAGGTCACAGATCATGCAAAGGAGAAATTGCATGAGTCAGTTTGCATTTAGCTAAAGTTACCTATTGCTTCACACAAGCGGTTATTATATTTCATTAGCCATGAACATATTTCACCAGTGCTGCTGGGGGGGGGGGGGGGGGGGTGTCATTCCCTCCTCTGTTGCTACTTTTGACTGGGCATAGCCTCACAAACTGATTTTTGGTTCAGGCTTTTAGGCCTACCCCATTACCCACGAAAGTCCTCAGTATGGCAGATTTCTAGGGGAGATGTTTCAGGGTCTTCAGGCCCAGGATCTTGGTTATCGGAAAGAAGGCCACCCTGCTCTATTTCCCCACAATCTCCCTCCTCTGATGCCATATAGGCATCACTATCCTTATTCAGAATGGAGGTCATTGGGCAATACTCAGACTCCGAGTTTATACTAAGGTGGTCAACAGTTGGGTCTGAAAGATTATTAACATCGGTGGAAAAGAACAGGGCCCTGAGGGGTGGTTGTGGCTGAGGCTGGGATATAGGACAAACTCTACATAAGCAGCACAAAAAGGCAATTAACAATCCACAACAAGCAGCTAAAATAATACCAAGCAAAATCTTTACAACTATAGAAGTGGAAAGGCTGGGTGCAAGCTGAGCCAATTCTTTAGAGACAAAACACGCAATATCATGAGAAGAACATAAGGCACCTAATCTATAAATGGCCTGAAAGGCTTTAACTGTTTTGTTATATTTTACTTCTATTACATGTATTTGGGCTTGAAAGCGAGATAGGTTGGAGAGGAGGTTAAATAGAGAGGTTAAATTTAAGAAACGGTTAGGGAGGAGAGGAGTCCAATTAAAAGTGAGAGGGATGGCTGGGTTGAGAGACACATAGGTTTGAGGCATACCAGGCCAGGTAATAAAGCGGCTGCCTTGTGCAGTGGTTACGTTAAGATTGTATGGAATGGGGATTTGGGGCTGAGATGGCAGGGCACACCCATCCTTTTTGCTAAACAATAATTTTCCCTCTGGGTCCTTTCCAATTGCTTCTCCTTCCCAACAGGCCATGTCCAATACATTGATCATTTCCCCAGGATACAATTTGCGGAGGCAAAATAGCTGTGGGAGTTCCAAGGGCCATAATGACCACAAGGTTCCGATACCCACCCAGATATGTTGAGCAGCGAAATCAGAGGGAGTGGTGATGAAATGGCTAGGTTCATGGGGTGGTTTAACTTCCCATACCTGCCGGTGGATAACTCAGTCCCATAGACAATTCGCCCAGGGTTTTGGCACAAGGAAGTGCACTGGAGCCCAGGTGCCATTTACCGGTTCCGAAGCTTGGAAGGTACATGCAACAGAGTCACAGCTTTATTTTGACAATGTTCACGTATTTCTCCACTTCCACAGCTTGGGTGGCACTCCCACAGTAGTGGTAAGGGTTTTAGGCCACCGCTGATTTAAAAGGGACCGTTAAAGAAATCCTGCATTTGACTACAAGCTGAATCCCAGACAGTGTCCTTTCCTGCTAAGGCTAGGGTGTTTATTAATTTTGATAGAAGGGTTTGGATTGTGGTTCCCAGTCCTGACAAGGCATGGAGGGCTTTTATATTGGTATAGGTGTTAGTTAACCCTGCCTCAGTAAGGAGGCCTGATGCCCTTTCCAAATTTCCCAGACGTTCTTCGTGATCCCGGGTTTTATCTATTGTCCAAATAGCGGCTACTCTAGTTAGGTTATGTAAGATTCCTTCTACTACGCCTCCCTTTCCCCAATAAAAACTTTCCCACTGCACAAGCTGGGCCAGTTGAATGGCCGCTCTCTGAAAACAATCAGGGTACTAGGTAGTTATTTGGAAAGCAGAGAGGGAAATGAGAAAGTGGTGGTTCTTATAGTAGCATTTAGCACAATTCACCACTGTAAACAACAATTCCATCGGTAGGATGTGCTATACCACATTTGTTGTTTCGAGACTTGAATTTCCCTGAGGCTACGGCCAGACAGATTTATATGGGAATTGGAGAAGATACGAGGGGGAGTAGCTGGGGAGCAGGGACTACAACAATGGGCAACCATATAGAGCCGGAATACACTGCAATACGACACAGGCTAAACCGAAGGCTACTGATTGGCCAAGATTTAGAAAAACAAAAACAAAACAAAAAAATTACTTTTTCCCTCCCCACCCCAAGTTCGTTAAGGAGGAGAGGCTGAAGAATATTAAAAGTTTCATCTTCAGGTAGTTTTGGCTAGCTTCCGCAAGCTATTCTTCAAGATTTCGTAGTCTCAGTTCACTTAGATGTCCGGCAATGAGGCTGCAAGGGAGGGGTTACCAGCACAATCACCTTGCTTGGTTGGAGGCTTTATTATGGCCTCAGGTGGAGAAGCTGTTTTCTTAGCAAGGTCCGAAGGCTTAATGGATTTGTCAGCGGACAAGAGTCCCTCAGCATGGGGCGAGGGCAGTTCTTTGCTGATGGACCCTTATGCAAACCCAGTCTCTGGTTTTAGCGAGTGGCAGGACTGCTGTATATAAAAAGACCTAACACATTTCGTTAGTGCCTGACTATTGTGTAATTTATTAAATGACTGTTCATTTGAGCTAGGCTAGCAGGGCACTGTTGGTAGTTGCATTGGGTGCCCTGGTAAAATTTTTCATGAGGGCTGAATTTGGTTCTTTGATTGGGAGTGGCCTTTAAAGGGCATTTGGCCATACTGGATCTGTGAAGCTGCACACATACTGGATCTGTGAAGCTGCACATAGCTCCTTTATAATCAGTTCAGATATGCCAGATTGTGATACAAAATCCTTAAGCAAAAGCCCCACAACAGCCCCCGCATGACATATTCTACCAATACAAAACTGTTGTAAAACCTTCATCCAAGATCCTGCATCTGCCCCCCTTCACAAGAAAACACACCACCAAAACTAACACATAGTAATGTATCTTCCCGTAAAAAAAGCAAATGCCTGCAACACTCAAACACCTGAACAAATCAATCCAAATATTTAGAAAGAGTTCTTAAAGAGGGACTAACACATACCTACAACTATAACATTTAAACATTTGAATAAAATTAATTCAAATATCTAGAAAAGGTTTTCAAAGAGGGAGAAGTGCTGTTTGCCCAACCATCACGTTACCGGCAGTATTGCTGGTTCACAGAGGAAAAGTTTTACTCAACTGCAGCAATCAACGGTGCACGGTCATTCGGTGATGCACGCGAGCAAATAGGGCCAGAGCACCTGAGGCGCAACCGTCCAGGGAGTGCCAAAGGTGTACAGGGTACAAGGTGTACCCAGCAACACTTCAAGATTTCTATTTATGGCTTTTTAGTTGATATTAGCCTTTACTTGCTATTCGTTACCAAAACAGATTTAAAATTTTTTATTCTTTTGGCTTTGACTATTTTGCTGCAGCCACAACTTTGGTCTTTATTTTAAACACTTTAAATTTTGTAAAGCATTAAATTACTTTGAGAATTAAATGCTAAATACCAAAATCAAACAACACTAGAAAACATCTTAAACTTATAAACAAAAATTATACACACCAGGAGCGTTTCTTAACAAATTTAACTAACTTTTTTTTTTATAGTCAAATGATTTTACCTTAATATCCTTTTGCCTGGATTACTTACAGACACTCCCAAAGGAATGGCTGCAAAGAAACCAAGAATTTCCTTTTTAACATTTATTCATAGTTTTACCGCTTATGCCATTTGTGACAGGTTGGATCACAGAAACCCCCCTTGGGAGCTGCCACCCAATGTACCAAGACTACTTCTGCTCCTGTTTTCCCTGCCAGCTCAGGACTCCAGCACCCCGTCTTGCTGAGCCAGACACTCCAGTCTGCTCTAACACAGACCCAGGGTCTGTATCACTTGTCCCAAAGCTGCAAGTTTACCTGAAAACAGCTCACAGTAGTGTGCTTGTCTCTAGCACTCAGATGCCCAAATCCCAATGGGGCCTAAACCCAAATAAATCCGTCTTACCCTGCACAAGCCCATGCAGGGCAAACTTATAAATTGTTTGCCCTCTATAACACTGATAGAGAGATACATTTTATATTTCCAGTTTTAGATGCAAGAGTGGTACAAATCAGATGACTATACTCAGTAGATTATAAGCTCTGTAATGATACCTTACAAGAGACCTTTTGCATAAAACATATCCCAATCACGTTATATTCACTTATTACCATATTTTTTCTAAAACTATTCCAGTTACATTATATTGACTTATTATTAAGTTTCTATAAAATCATATAGACTTTACATTACACCACTATTTAAGCAATTATTATTATGAAAGGAAAAAAGCAAGAAGCCAACCCTGCAATTACTTAATTTCCACCAGCAACTACAGAGTTAACCCCTCAACCCCCCCCCTCTTAACTTCCTCAAACTGCGGTTGCCTGCCCGCTTGGGCCCAATCCTTTTTTTTTCTTATGGGCACAGGCCCTGTTTTACTATCAATTCAGCAAGGAGGGCGGGCTGTTTTTACCAACCCTCCTTGTAGAAGAGGATTAATTATTTAACAAAGCAATTATTATTATACTTAAAGAGTGGTTAAACAACACAACAACACTAAAACACTTGCTATCATGCTTGAAGAATAATTAAACAACACTAAAATTTATATTACACAAATTAGAACACTGCAATTAGCACTGCTTTTTTTTTTGTTTGATTTTCTATCTTTTTCTTTTTCAACCTCCGTTTCTCTAGGCGAGGTCCACCCCTTTCAACATTCACACACCAATAGGGAGGATTTATAAGGGAGGTCCTAGCATGCACCCTGTTCGGCAATGAGTTACCAATCCGCCTATAAAAGGAGCGGGGCAGGATGCCCGATTGTCCCAGGTTTTGGCAAACGATTTCCAGGGGCTCCCCTTCAAACACAGCAAGGGGAGGGAGCTCACTCCATACGCGAGTCCTCGCTCCAGGGGAAGATCTGGGGAAGGGTTTTGGTCGTAGGCCAATCACACAAAATTTAGGAAAGCTTCGGTCACCGTACTCTCCTCCCCCAGTAGAGAGCACCGGCCCGCCTTCAAGAGAACGGGATGGGATACTCTACTACCTAGGAGTACCCGGACGGATTCCTTAGGGGCCCCCCCGCTCTCCGAGCAAGGAGGTGGTCGCCGTACACTCCTCCCCCAGCAGGGAGCACCGGCCCGTCTTCAAGAGAACGGGATGGGTTGCACCACTGCCTAGGAGTACTTGGACGGTTTCCCGGGGCCTTCCCGCTCTCCGAGTGAGAAGGGACACAATTGTCACTTAAATGGGTAGAAAAGGGTGGGGACCTACTACTCTACTCACACAAACGGGGGTCTCCGCTACTTCACTTCACGGTCCCTTACCCCGCCCGTAGCAGGTCCCGGAACCACCTTACGACCTACAATCACACCACACCTAAACTGGGATCTTTGCTATAACAGTCCTACCCAGCCATACAGCCTGGTGCTGGTGGGAGTCCTGCCAATCCCCGGACCGCAGGTCTCATCAGTTCACACAGCCTATTGCTAGTGTGGTCCACCAGCCTATTGCTAGTGGGAGCTACTCCGGCCCCATCGGCTGCCCGGGACTTCCTGGATTACGCCCCAACTCCTGTTGGAGTCCAGGCAGTGGATTCCACCCCCCTTCTACTCCACTCAGGGGATTATACCCCACCTCGCTTAAGGGGTCCACCCGCGTCCTACAGGTTCGGTGGATTACGCCCCTACTCACTATGGGGTCCACTCTCCCGGGGTGCTCCAGCAGCCGGTCCCTATATTTCCCTCCCCTCCCTCTGAGGTCACCACTGCCCAGAGGGATATGGCCACAAAGCTAAGCAAGCAACAATATAGAAAGCTTAAAAAGGCAAAGCATAGGAGTTTGGCGTACTTCTTGTTCTTATCAAGATTAGAAACCCTTTCAGTTGTTTACCTCTAGTCCTCGGGCCACTTAGTTCTTGAGTCAGTGGTGGTTTCCTTTATGTCCCAGAGAGATCACCCAGCCTATTCAGCCTCTGTTCCTGCCTGAATAATCTCCTGTCATCCGAAACTTGTTTTTATTCTGGGCTGGCACTCTAAAAGTGTTTAACTGCCAGACGGATGTCCCAGTAATTTCACCGAGGCTGTTTCAAGGAAACCATTGGGTCTAAAACCTCGTGTACACACCACAAAACAGACAGTCCCCTACGCCCTCCCCCATAGCTTATAGCCTAAGGAAACAATGATAGAGAGAGCGCAGCATGATGCAAGAATTTAAACAGACAAGTTACAGAACGGACACACACAAAACGAACAGGCGTCAGGCAAATGAGTCTAACCTTAAAAGGTTCGGATCACAGCGCGCCCTTACCTGAACCCAGAGCCTATGGGCAGCTCCCCACCGAAGCCCAAATAGAGACAAGGGTCTCTTACCTGGTGCCTGGGATCGGTGTGGAAGCGGTCCACGGTCCTCCGGTTCGGTGGGACGTCGAGTGATCCCGGACGAGCTCCCAAATTGTCGTGGTCAAAGACCCCCACGCAGTCATTTTAGTTCAAAGACTCATGCCTGAGGCCAGTTTATTGACATACAAACCAGTGTGCACTGGGGTGTGGTCCGGAGACCAACACACCTAGCAACAGCTCACATGCTGCTTTTATTCCATTAAACCACAAGCAGGGTACAACCAATACGTCATGAGTTAAGAAATTGGGGACCAATTATAAGCTGGGCATGGGGTGAACACGAGCTCGGGGGCAAATCACAGGCTGGGTTTGGGGTGATCACGAGCTAGGGTGTTGGGGTTGGGGTCAGTCCTCTCACCCCCCTCCCTACCCTCTGACCTAATTTCCGAGGAGTGGGTGTTTGTTTGGGTAGAAGGGCGCTTGGTGGTTTCCGCAGGGGTGGTGCTCGGCCCTAGCTTTGGTACATTTCTTAAGACTTGAACTATGTCATTTTCCGGGGGATTTCAGCAAAGGCTTAAGGGGGGGGCTAGTTTGCAGATAGCTGGAATCACGGAGTAGGTCACAGATCATGCAAAGGAGAAATTGCATGAGTCAGTTTGCATTTAGCTAAAGTTACCTATTGCTTCACACAAGCGGTTATTATATTTCATTAGCCATGAACATATTTCACCAGTGCTGCTGGGGGGGGGGGGGTGTCATTCCCTCCTCTGTTGCTACTTTTGACTGGGCATAGCCTCACAAACTGATTTTTGGTTCAGGCTTTTAGGCCTACCCCATTACCCACGAAAGTCCTCAGTATGGCAGATTTCTAGGGGAGATGTTTCAGGGTCTTCAGGCCCAGGATCTTGGTTATCGGAAAGAAGGCCACCCTGCTCTATTTCCCCACAGAGCAAGGTACCAGAATTTGGGCCTTTATACTCTTGTGGGCCCACCGGCCAAGAGCAGATGGGGGGCTGGTCCGGAGAGGAACCAGTGCCATGGCCGCATAGCTGTGGCGCACATGGAGCATCAGGCCAGGCCTGTGTACGGTGTCCACTGTGGTGGGCTGCCCCGGGCACTAGCCCCTGCTGCCCATCCCAAAAAGGCTGTCCCTGGTCCCGATGGTGCCCCAGATTTTCTAGTGCCTAATGCAGCCGCGTAAGGCTGCGTATGCCTAAGGACAGCCCTGAGGGGAGATTGGGTAGGTGGAGTTTCTGTGGACCCAGATAAACCAGGAATGCCCTTGTCCTTGCTCCAATTAATCTCAGTGAAATGAACCTTTTCTTCTTCATAAAATCAGTTATTTTCCTAATATGCCTCCATACTCTTCCTCAGCTGTTATTCCAAATCCAACAGATGAGAACAAATTCCAGGGAGAATGTGTTTAGGGAAGGAAAATGAGGAACTGATTTTTGCTGAAATACTGAGATAGTTATCTAATTCTTAAGCCTCAAGATAATCTGTTTGCACTTCTCCTTTTTAATTAATCCAGTGCCTGAATGAAGGAAAAACTAGTCCAAACAGCTCTTTAGGGGAGACAACTCAACAGAATTTATGTAACAACCCAACCACCTAATTGCTGAATCAGCGGTATTATTATTATTGTTTGTACTTTTCCAAACTGGCATATTTACTAAAAGGGGGCCTGATCCTGAAAAGTATTGAACACCCATCATTTCCCTTGATTTAAGTTGTGCACCACCTCCTCTCAGGATTAGATCAAGAGGACTCAATTAAAAAAATTGCCTTCAAGGCAATATAAGTATATAATCGCTGGTGAAGTGCTTTGAGAGCCTTTGAGAGAAAGGGATTTGAGAGTTGAAGTTCCTGTGAAAAAGGCTGCAGAGGTTACACACAACTTCTGCTCTAGGGAACCGTCAAGCTCTGAAAAACTTCAAGGGGTGAAATCCTGGCCCCATTGAGTCAATGGGAGTTTTGCCATTGACTTCAGTAAGGTCAAGATTTCACCCAAGGTGTGTGTACCACAGCAAAGTACTTCCTCATCCTCCATAAACCCTTAGCATGCTCAGTCACACATAATGTAATGCCAAGAGCAGGTGTAACCCACACACCTCCTGCGTATGGTGATCTGTCCCATCTAGTGGCGCCAAGACGACCACTTAGGCCTGGTCTACACTAACCCCCAAATTCGAACTAAGGTACGCAACTTCAGCTACGTGAATAACGTAGCTGAAGTCGACATACCTTAGTTCGAACTTACCGCGGTTCAGACGCGGTCCACACGCGGCAGGCAGGCTCCCCGTCGACTCCGCGGTACTCCTCTCGCCGAGCTGGAGTACCGCAGTGAGCGGTGAGCGCTTCCGGGATCGATTTATCGCGTCCAGACCAGACGCGATAAATCGAACCCGGAACTTCGATTGCCAGCCGTCGAACTACCGCGGTAGTGTAGACCTGGCCTTAGAGAGAGTTTAATGAGTCTGCTCTACAGCCTTAGCTAAGAGCCATATGGCTTTTAGCTCATGCAGTAGAGGCTCATGCACTAAGCTCCAGAGGTACCAGAGTGGATCCTGCCCGCTGATGACCAGGGTCTGTCAGTGTTACACAGGGACTTCCCAGCACAAAATTCACCTTCAGAAATGAATGAGCTAATACCTTCTAGGGAAGGATGGAGAAGCTGTAAACTATGCTGTGTAGCCTGATTAGTTGATAACAGCACAGGTGCTTAGAGATGGGGCAAAATTGTGTAGTTCATAACTAGACAGCTTTTTTTCAAAGTTCAGGACTGCTTGGATCTTAAGTTTTGAATTGAGCCCATCTCTACAGAACGTGAATAAAGTCAAATAAATACACCAGCAGCAACTACTGGGAATGGCAGCCATGCTGTGTATTGTATGAACATTCTCAGCTCTCATTCTAAAACAAGACTGAAAAATGGTGTTGATTTAACCCAGATTTGGTTAAAGCAGGTTTTTCATTTGTTGACTTTCTTTTAATTAAATGAGTGAGATAAGTAGAAAGCATTTCAGGGTGAAGAAAAACAGTTGCAATTGTAAGAGAAACTATTACAGAAATATTACCTGCAGCACCATTTAAAGTGCTTTTTCTTTATGCTTTGATTGCTTTCCTATTACCGTACTTGAAACTGTAAATGGAAAATTACACAAAGTTGTATTACATAAGCAACTGTTTTACACAGCTTGAAATATGAGATTTTATTTATCATTATGTTTCCAGGCCTATGAACAATAGATGTTTTTATTATAAAGTAAATAGCACTTTTCCACTTGACTTCATTATAATACTTAGCAATAAAAGGGAGATGTTTCTCTCTCATAAATATATGCAACATGATGCCTCCTGGGCCTCAGAGGAATAAACACACGACAAAAAGCTTTGCTTTTTCTGAACGATTTTAATTGACGTATCAACGTATCTGATTTTACCAAACTGCCTGAATTATGTTTCATAGCTCCAGGCTTAATGGGCTGGGTTACTGCCTCCCTGCACTCCCCATAGTGAAAGTGGAGAAAGGGGGAATCAAAGGGAAAAATCTCAGTGGGGATCCCATTGTGAAATTATTTCCTGATCAACAGGGGACAATATGTCTCTGTCTTTTGGTTGCACCTGAAAAGTTTTGTTCCCCTGCTATATAATTCCCCATCTAACTTAGGGCAGTTAGTCTTTTTAATGACCCAAACTTGAACTTGGTTCTAGAGGAGGTTGTTGGTTTATGTTTACTTAATTTATTTATTGCAGGTATCTTCTAGAGTTTCCAGTAAAGATACCAATTGTATTAGAATTGCATATAAGCAGTTTAGTGGTTCATTTTTCCCAAGGGTATAAAATGAAGCCAAAATTAGATAAGTAGTGTGAAAAAAAGGGAGTGCCAACCCAGGAGCAAATCAAGCTAACTAGTTCCTTCAATACTTTCTTCTCTGTAAAAGTAATGCTGCAAAGTAACAAGACGATATTGAATTAAATGCTTTCCCCACATTGTCTCTTTCAAGAAATATGGTAAGTGAGATTCCCTGAGCTGAGAAGATCTAAAATAGCCGTGCTATAAGAAGATGCCGATTGAACATTAGTGCCAAGATTTTTGAAAGCGACTAATGCTTTGGGTGTCTCCAGTTTGGGGTTCTCAGTTCAAAGCACTTTATGTGGAGAGGTGCTCAACGTTTTCTGCAAAGCGGGCCACTTTCTGATGCCTCAAGTTGGCCACCCAAAAACCAAAGGTCCCCAAACACTAGTTACTTTAGAAAATCTGGACCTTCACCTTTCAATTTACATTACTTTGCACATGTAAAAGATTTCCCCATTACTTGAATTAGTGTTGTTCTTTAGATTAGACAACCCACAATAATACTGAAAAATTGTTGTTTTTTTAACAAAAAGATTGCTCAGTAAACTTTTTGCCAGTAATTTGTGTTTATTTGATGATTGTACAGACATAGATTTAGGAGATTGTCACATTTTGGGGTTCAACCCAGACCTGTGAGAGGTTGTCACCACCTGCCCTGTTGCCCTAGGTGCCTTAAACACTCTGCTACTGTGGCTCACAACCCGGACACCAACAGCCAGCAGACAAGCATGCAGTTCCCTGAATATCTGTGTGCTGGGCAGCCCAGGTTAAGCTCTCTCTGACCCTAGCAGCCTGCCTACAACACAACAGCCCCACCCTGCTCTCCACCAGCTTTGGTTACTACTTGTAAGGTGACCCCAACGCACCCCTAGTCCCAAATTTCCCCCAAACCGTCTGCCCTCAAGTGTCCAGCCCTCTTCTGGAACACTCAGAAGTAATAAGGTTTGTTGCTATTTGAAGAGACCAATATACAGTTTATTACTTTAGCTGGAGTTAACAATCCCTTCAATTCAAACAAAACACTTGGTTGGTTTAGATTAAAAATAAAACAAGTTTATTAACAAAAAGAGAGAGGTTTTAAGTGAGTTCAAGTAAAAGGGAGAAATACAAGTAGGTTACAAGCAAATAAAAGTAAAATATACTTTCCAGTGGCTATGACTTTACAATCTACCGCCTTAGTTCAAGGTAGATTTCTTACCGATCTTTTTCTTCCAAGCAATGGATGACTTTCTTTCAGTCAAGGTCTTCCACAGAAGTACAAGGTGCTGGTTTCCCTTGTCTTCCAAGGTGAATGATCTTTGCCTAAGCAGGTTTCTCACTTATATTCAGTTCCCGAGTCTTCAGCCTCTTGGTTAAAGGACCCATCTTTCTCGGCTTGCAAGAACTCTGGCCCCTTGTGTCTGTCCAGTGATGGATGCCAAGATGGATGCTTCTTTCTCATTATATCTTCCCAAACTCACTGTGACCAAAGCTGTTCTTTGCTTCCTGTGGACTTCCCATCCCCTGGCTGGTTTATATGTAAATGGGGCTTCCATTGTTTTTTGGTCACATCTTGTTTAAATTTATGGGTTAACTTCCTTCCTCTCTGGGAGAAAACCCATTTCCCCCCGTGTTTGGTCACAGACTTTAAAGTATAATATCATTAAGTATCCATAATTCCTCATACAGCGTTAAAACATTAATATCATTGTGAAATGTATCGCCAGTGTGTAAGTAGTTTTCATAAAGGACCTTACCTGATAATACAGTAATAGCGCTTACAATTAGTAGATTCAATTGCTTATCATCTGAGGTTCAGACCCCTGCAAGAGGCTATCTCCCCCACTCAGTAGGGTTGATGAATTTGTTTACCTTTTACGTAAAGGTGCCTTCATTGTGTCTGCCTGATGACCAGGCTGGTCGGACAATCAAATACACTTTCCTTTATCTAAGGCAGGCTGTGCTTATGCATTGCTTGCCAAACAAATTTTAGGAACATAATTCTAGCACATATTCATAACTCGTTGTACACAGCCCATACATACATCACACAAGAATATTCATGATCAGTTAGTTATTAGTTTTCCAATGATATCTTATATGATACCTTTTAGATACAGATTATGATTACAACAATGTGTGAGGTATAGTATATGAGGCCTGACAAGAGTTGCTGACATAGAGTAGTGAACGGCCAATGGGCCGCTGTGTCACAGAAAGTATACATGTTTCAGCCAGTTAGAGTTAGCTATGATACCCTTTTATAGCTACCAAGCACATGTACAATATAGAACCCAAATCCTGAACTGGAATCCATTAGCTTGGATACCAGTGAGATCGTGCACTGATCCCAGGACTGTCACTAGCACATCCCATTGCAGGGACATAGCCTTACAGCACGGAGATTCAAAATACCAGGTACTTAATCTGATAATATTTTGTAGGTCTGATCATGAAGTCCCTGCTTGGGCAAAACTCCTAAAGACCTTAGGGCTTTATCTTGCAATAGTTGCGGGAAATGTGTGCTTGCAATCAAATGAACAAGAACAAACACATCAGACATGAATTTGATACTAATGTTCATTCTTTATGAAAAGAAGAAGCTGAGAAAAAAAACCATGGCAAGCTGTTCCAGACTGTCAGCGTTCCCTAATGCCGATCTGGAGAACGCCCCTAAGAGAAAGAGCAATCCATGGCCATTCAATCCTAGGCCTTGCCCTGACACTGCAGCTACTCCAGGGTTCTCAGTGGGGCTTTCTGATATGTATTATCATCTTATTTAACATTTGTCTTGTGTTAGAGCCTACAAGCCAACCAGGTCAATGCTGGATCATTCTCTCTCAAGATTCAGCCAAAGCAGCACCAGGAATTGAAAGAGAAAGAGAGAAAAGAGCAACAAAGAATAGTCAGAATGTGCAGAAAGTTGCCCAAAGTCACACGGTGAGTGAATTTGCAGAGCCAGGAAGAGAAGTTTTGACTCTGAGCCCCCAATTCTAACCACTAAAGAATGCTCCCTCCTTCCCTGCATGGACTCACACATAGGGACATTTTTTGGAGTCAGTTGAACCAAAGTCTTAGCTGCATTTAAGATACAGGTTGTATCCCTGTCTCTGTCTCCATTATCAACTGGGGGTGACCAGGAAGAAACTGCTGAATCCAAACACAAGGAACTCAACTCTGTAAAGAAATATCTGACTAGATCAGTGGTTCCCAAACTTTAACAATCTGTGAACCCCTTTCACTAAAATGTCGTCTCATGAACCCCCTCCTAAAAATTAATATTTCCAGTGATATTCTCCTTGACCTGAGTATAAATTATAAAAGCAGTGATCTTGGAAACCTAAATGTTGTTTTTATGACATGCTTATTACACACTATTTATTATTAATTATCAATTATCATTTATCGTGACAGTATTTTTATTACATTATGAAAATGGCAACACACTTCCAAGCTCTCACTTTCGTAGCTTGTGTCACTTTGAATAAGCCTGTTATAAGACAAGGCTCCTAGGTTTCATCAAGGAGTATCAGATATGAAACAGCAGGAAGGTATTTAAGAAGCCAACTCAAAGATTTCCTCCTACACAAGCATTCAGGTCTTGAGCAGTCCAGGCAAACACCACTTGTTACAACAAAGCTTAAACTTGTTCTTGATAATAATTTTAAAAACAATACTAGCTGCCTATTTAATTTTAAAAACAGCAAAAAATATCCACCCCCCTTTCCATTTCTTATAAGGAGTCTTGAAGTTTAAATCTCCTCAGTGTGATAGAGATGCTTGCTTTGATCTGCTTAGCTCTTGGAAGTCCAGGAGCTCTGCGCTGCTGATCCCGTGCTGCCCAGGGTCCCTAGGGAAAGCTCTGTCCGCCATTAGGGAAATTTTTCCCCGAGAACCCCCTGTAACATTTTGCAAACCCCAGTTTGGGAACCACTGGACTAGATGGATATTTGTCTGTTAGAATGTGGCCTGAGACTACCAGCTCATTTCACATAGATTCTGACTGAATCTCAGATGACTATTATTTTGAGTTACTACCATCCTGGTACAATTCTGAGCTGCTACCATTTAAATAGGCAACCTGCAGATGAAAGATCCTATATCCCATGATCTTTGAACTCTCCAGTCTCCCCAGAGTCCACAAAAGCGTGAAGAAAAACTCTTCATAATTCGACCGCCTCAAAAATCGCTTCCCAACTCTTAACAATCAAAAGAAAAATGTCTTTTCTCCTTGGCAAAAATTAAGATTCACAAGTCGCACCTCTACCATCAGTAACAATGGTTTATACTACAAACAGAAACTATAATGGGCATCCCCATCAGTTCTGAAATCCCAGGATCTCCTGTTTGCTTTGTGGCTATGAGAGACTGAATGAAGAGCAAGATTGATGGTTCTGAAAGCAGCAGAGCTCCTGCGGGAGATATGTTGTGAAGGGGGTGCCAGCAAGCACATGGGAAGATTGTTACAAACCCAGGATCTGCATGCGTCCAGCTTTGTTTCCCTATGGAGCCTAGTGCGGGAGGCAATTTACCAATCCCATTTGCTTTTCCAGTTATCAGAGCCATCACACACAATATATCATGACTCCCAATGTCAGATGCACAGAACATGGAAATGCAGCTAGCGTTCTTGGAAAATCCACATTCAGATAATCATTTTCAAAAGTACTTTGAAGACTTTCTTTTCTAAGCAGACTGATTTGACAGTTAAATGACATGACTTGCTTGTGCCACAAAGTATGTGTCAGATACTTAGGATATTAGTCACTTATGCTTTTAAGAAATAAATAACAGGGGCACAGAAGCTGAGGGAGACACAGGTGGGATCTCATATACTCTGCCAATATACCATTACAGGAAATGGAAAGAGGCCAAGGTTTGAGAGCTTCCCCCTCACCCCCCACCCCCATCAGCATTTGTCAAGGTGAAAGGAATCCATAACAGCAAAGAACATCGTGCTTTTTATCACACCAAAGTCTTTTTAAAATGTTAACATTTAATAGGGTGTTCCCATGCTTTCTATATGTCAGATAACAATGCATGGGCTGGTAGGCATCACTACAGGTTGTAATTCGGCTGAAAAGTCTTGTGATGTGTATGAGCTGTTTGAGGTTCACTCTCCTGGTTTATTACATTATCAGGATTCATTGATTGAATTACAGCCTTATAATAGCTCTCTCCCTCTGCATTATCCTACTATTATTGTGGTTGTTATTACCCTATCTCTGATTAGAGGATTATATGTCCTTCTCAGGGCAAGCACACAGAAATTAGGTAAGTGTGGATGTTTAATCTGTTGGCCCAGTTTCTACAAGAAATGCATGAATCATTTCCCTGAGCTGCAGATTGGCATGTGTCCACACAGTAAAATTTGGTCCCTGGGGATTGATGCTCCTTCCAGCTTGTGATGGTGGAGGGGAAAAGAAGCTTCGCAGAGTGAAGAGCCGTGTGTTCGGATTGCCTCTGAGGCCTTTCCACTCAGCTTATCCAGAACACCTTATCCAGTTCTGGAAGAACACTTCATCCAGCTCCCCGGGGGTCCAAAAAACTCAGTTCGAATCCAACTCCTCACTCAGGTGACTCTGTTAGGCACGTGACAGCTCTCTGCCCAGGCTGGCCAGGTCCAGACACGGGGTTTAGGTACGGGGTGATACCACAATTCCAATTCATGTCACATGCTACACAGTTTATATTCATCTTTCCTACTACTAACATCTATACTTCTTGCATTTAAGGACCAATTACTTTGCAGATTGTGTAAGGGAAAAGTTCTCACATAATCATTCCCTGCTATGTCTGCACTTAGCCAAGGATCACACTACAGGTTCTTAAGTCAGTGGGAGTTTTGCCTGAGAAAGGTTTTGGCTCTGTGTAATTACAGAATGTAACTGTAGTGGTTAGGAATCAGGTACTATCCTTTAAAATAATTTGGGACCCCTTTAGTGGGTCTCCCTATCTTCTATTGCAGAAGCCACCAGACCCCTAACAGGGCAATAGCTAGACTTTGTATGTTTGTGTATCATTAGTAAGCATGAATATTTGGAACCCAACTGTGTCCATGTGGTTTCCTCATATTCTTAATATTGTGGAGAGAGCAAAGAGTTAGTAGGATCCATCAGCACATATCTTCAGGCCACCATAGACCACGTCTCTAATGGGAGCTCCATCCGTCAGAAAAGGGTACTTTTGGGAAGATCCATTAAAGGAAATAAACTCAGGACGGCTTGCATAACGGCTTGACAAATCTTCTGAGTGATTTTCCCATCCATATCTTCCCTCTTTCTTTCCACACACCTTGACCAGAGTCTACACTTCCTAGGGTTATTCCCTTTTTGCCATAAAACCCCTTTGATAATAAGCATCTAAGAGCGGACAGGGATGTACAGTCGCCTTTGTTAATTTAGTTAGAGTTTATTGATTCAAGCTGCCTTTGGCTGATGTAGTTTTATTATTAATAAATAATCAGCATTTTCCCATCCAAGCAGCTCACACCCTGAGGCTTCTGAGGCCCCTAGCAAAAGTATTATTAAAATTAAAGATTTCTAAAGGGCTCTACTACAGCACGGCCTAATAATCAAGCAGAGTCTACAGCCGACGTGAAAAATACCCTGATTTGGAGAATATTTTATATAGAACCAAATCGGCTCCTGTCTTGGCCCCTGGCAATAGTTAAAATTCATGGCACTCCGGGCTATTTTGTAACAATTTGTTTTGCAGAATACATTATGTCTCCAATGAGTTTGAGAGCTAGATTCACTCCGCTGGACACAAAGGAATGGTGCTGCACCAGAGGGGAGCATTACTTCTTGGACAATATCTGGGAATATATCTGGGGATTGCTGATGCAATTTCCAATAGCAACTCCGTAGGCTGAGGCTGCCTGTGAGATGCACCGAGTCAACTCATCATCCACTCAGCTTGGATTTGCCTCCTTCCTGGCTGGGTCTGCCCTGTTTTGGGACTGCATCAGCCAGCCACAGGCCTCATACCACAGCAAGTGTTGCAGGCAGCTTTTATCGCTGCACCCTGCTTCTTAAATCCAAAGCAGACTGCGAAGAGTTACAAAGAGAGCTCACAAAACCAGCTGACAAAGGGAGCTCACAAAACCAGCTGACAAACCAGCAACAAAATGGCAGATGAAATTCAAGGTTGATAAATGCAAAGTAATGCACATTGGAAAACATAATTCCAACTCTACACACAAAATGATGGGGGTCTAAATTAGCTGTTCCCACTCAAGAAAGAGATCTTGGAGTCATTGTGGACAGTTCTCTGAACACATCCACTTAATGTGCAATGGCAGTCAAAAAAATGAACAGAATTTTAGGAACCGTTAGGAAAGGGATAGATAAGAAGACAGAGAATATCATAATGCCTCTGTATAAATCCATGGTACATCCATGAATACTGTGTGCAGATCACACCATCTCAAAAAACATATATTAAAATTGGAAAAGGTACAGAGAAAAGCAACAAAAATGATTCGGGGTATGGTATAGCTTCCATATGTGGAGAGATTAAAAAATTGTGACTGTTCCATTTGGAAAAGAGACCACTAAGAGGGGATATTATTGAGGTCTATAAAATCATGAATGGTGTGGAGAAAGTGAATAAGAAAAAGTTATTTATCCTTCCCATAGCACAAGAACCAGGGGTCACCCAATGAAATTAATAGGCAGCAGGTTTAAAAGAAACCAAAGAAAAATTCACACAGCACACAGTCAACCTGTGGAAGTCGTTGCCAGGGGATGTTGTGTAGGCCAAAACGATAACTGCGTTCAGAATAGGGTGACTAGATGTCCCAATTTTATAGGGCCAGTCCTGATATTTGGGATTTTTTCTTATATAGGCACCTATTACCCCCCACACCCATCCCGATTTTTCACATTTGCTATCTGGTCACCCTAGTTCAGAAAAGAATTAGATAAGCTCATGGAGGATAGGTTTTAGCCAGAATGGTTAGAGATGCCCCCCATGCCCTGGGAGTCCTAAACCTAACTGTCAGAAGCTGGGAGTGGATGACAGGAGAGAGATCACTTGATAATTGTCCTGTTCTGTCCATTTCCTCCTGGCACTGGCCACTGTCAGAAGACAGGATACTGGGCTAAATGAACCATTGGTCTGACCCAGTATGGCCATCCTTATGCTCTTCCACTTTATTTTCTGCTGCTCAGGGCTTGTAGCCAGGGACCAGAGTAACCCAAGGGCAAATTCAGCACAAGGGACTTCCCTTTCCCATTCTGGGCCCAATACTTCAATGGGAACAGGATCCGGCCCTTACTCTCCTGAGTGCTCAAACACATTGCTGAGGATATTCACCTGAAAATAACCCCCTGCTCAAGTGTTGAGGCTGAAATAGGAGCTCTGGCTTGATAATAGCCAGGTTAATCCATGTTTGAAATAGGGCTTTTGCTGCCAGTTTCCCAACAAAATCTGATCTGACTGTAAGTAAACAAAGGTCTGAACCCCTCTCACTATATCATATGAAAGAGCTGCATCCCCAGAGGGTGTGTCCAGGCATCTCTATAAAAGGAAGCACCAAGATGAGATGCTCACGTATTTGTTCACCTCGCCCTGTGCTGTCCCTTGAGCTAAGTATGGCCACGGTGAAGGTTTTGCTGCAGTACCTGAGCGCTAGCTCGCTGCTCTGTTTGGCAGGCGGACTGGTGGCTTTCATTTATTTTTTGACCTGCTCCAAAAAGTCAATTTGCAGTTTGCCTCCTGGGCCACCTCCCCTTCCTCTCATCGGGAACTTGAATGTGGTGGATCTGAAAAAGCCGTTCCAGTCGCTGATGGAGGTAGGATAGACATGACAGAATAGATATAAGGAGCTTTGCAATATTTGCTGATTGGGAAGTGAAAGGAAATCTAGTGAATGAGGATGTCATTGTATCTACATTGTGCCATTTGTGAAAACAAAAATGAACACATTTAAAATTTTTATCTATAGCTACACACACACACACACACACACACACACACACACACACACACAAATATGCTCTAGTCAGAGCCATGTGAGTGGACCCTGGAGCGTGTGACAATCCCCATTTAATCCAATGAGACACTGCGTGGGTGTAAGGCACATTTGTGTAGATCTGATTGCAGGATAAGGATCATATATTAAATAGACTGAGCTGTACCTCCTTTTTTAAAAAGCTATCACCCCAAACATAGACAGACTTGCTCATTTTTACATTATTTCCAGTGTTAGATGTTTATTGCTAAGGCAAGTGCAAATTCATCCCTTCCCCCGAGCCAGTGTTATTTAAGTAGGGTTGGCAGGAAAACAAGAATTCTTTTTGCAAAAAATTGAGAGAGAGACACACTCACCACCTTGGAATAGCCAATTGTTCAGTGCTCTGAATCAGGTAGAAAAGGGACTTGAGCCAGGGTCTTCCATAGTCTAGGTAAGTACCCTATTGTATTGGGTATCCAGGAATGGTGGTGGTGGGGTGTCTTCCTCTCCTTCCCATCGACTAATTCCCAACCACGCCTATATTTAAGATTCTTGTGCATGATTTTAATTTCACCACATTTGGGCCGTTCCATGGACACCTTTTTTCTACAGAAAAAAAATGGCTTAAATATATTTCAATTTGATCTATCCCTCATTTCATAAAATGACAGCGGTGTTCCTGGGAAGAGGTGTGAACAATTGAAATTCCTTTCAAAGCTGTTTTGAATCCCACGGCATGCTGACTCATTTTGCCAACCAGTTTTCCTCCTACCTTCAAGTCTGCCACATCAGATATTCATGTTGCAGACAGAAGTCAGCAGCAGCAAGTCAGATTTGATGCCAAGAAATACTCATGCAAAGAAGTAACTGAAGGAAAGCGGGGAAATTACCATGATTGCCCACTGGTGGTATGGTGCTGTGCAAAAAGTAGACAGCAAAGAATCTCCCAAGCTCTCAAACCATCATGTGATGAAAACAAAATTCAATTTATCTTGCATAATAACAGGAGCCTCTGAAATGCGGTTTACAATATGTACATAATGCATTGCAAATCGTCACCTGGGCACATACGAAACAAGATGAAATATGTTGGAGCCGATGACTTAGAGTATGTTTAAACTAGATATAAAATTCTGAGTGAACAATTAGATTGTCAAAGCTGCTGTGGAGTGTAACAGATGATTCATTCTTAGCTAGGTATTAAAGCCTAGAGCTCCTGTGACATTATCCAGGAGTATATGCCTCAAGGCTGGATTCCAGCGTCTGATGGACACCAAATAATCCTTGATACGACTGAAACACTATCCTCCTCGCAACTACTGGAGAGACAAGTGCCAGAGATAGAATTATTTTTGGAATTGTTTCTTGCAAATGTTGTAGATTGTATTTTAATGCTTTATGCACAAGTCCATTGATAACAGGTAAGTTATTATAAGTCAACAGGACCCAATGCAGTACATCTCTGCTACAGCATTTTATAATGGTCACGGTGTGAGAGCGGCAATGTTTCGGACTGTTACTGTAGAACACCGTAGGCCTACAATGGCATCTCTCACCAAGTCCTTCTTGCCTGACATGAGCAGCCTAGTGAAGACCATGGGCTTTGTCAGTTGAGTAAGGCAAACAGGACATGGTCCTCCAATGCCAGCAGAGACACTAGCGCTGGCTGCTAATATATTAATAAATATCTATTTGTCAATGAAAAACTTGGCCCGAATCCCAGCCTATGACTGAACTGTTCTCAATGCAGCTCAAAAAAGGGTTGCAAAGGTAGCTTCAAACCACCTTTATGCCCCCAAGCCCTGGGGTCGGACCAGCACCTGGCATAAAATAGAGCAAACTTGGGTTTGCTCTAAGTTATGCCTAGTTGCACACGGGCCCTGGAGCTGTTCTATCAGCTGGATGTTGCCAGGTCATGGGATGTCTTGACCACGTCCCCTTTCTGCCATTAATATTTACTATTTGCACTGCAGTAGCACTTCGAGGCCTCAGTCAGAGATCATGGTCCCCTTTGTCCTAGGAAGTGGACACACACAAAGAAGACATGGTCCCTGCCCCAAGCAGCTTAGGCTCAGATCCTCATAGTTATTTAGACTCCTAACTCCCTTTGAAATCAATGGGAGTTGGGCACCAAAAACCCTTTGAGGATCTGGGCCTTACAGCCTCAGTATACGACAAGAGAGTGTACGCTACAGACAGATGGGGGGAGCACAAGGTAATACTGAAGCTATTCCAGCCATGCCCCTCAAATTAGGGGCCAGCAGGACAGCGGCATAGCAGTTGCCCTAGTGACTCTGCCATCCAAGACACAAATGAGTCAGAACAGGGGACAGCATCTGACTCACCTCCAATCAGCTATCACAAAGGCAAAGACATTTGTTAGTCTCTAAGGTGCCACAAGTACCTTAGAGGAGGGGGGGGGAGGGATAGCTCAGTGGTTTGAGCGTTGGCCTGCTAAACCCAGGGTTGTGAGTTCAATCCTTGAGGGGGCCACTTAGGGATCTGGGGCAAAATCAGTACTTGGTCCTGCTAGTGAAGGCAGGGGGCTGGACTCAATGACCTTTCAAGGTCCCTTCCAGTTCTAGGAGATGGGATATCTCCATTATTTATATTTTAAAAAAGTACTCCTGTTCTTTTTACAGTCTCCTGTAACCGCCAAGTCTGACAACATCTCTTTTGTAGAGAAGAGGCGCTGGAATTTTTACCCATTAAATGATCCAATTAGCTAAACATTCTTAGAGGCTTTTAGAACGAGCACAAGAAACTCCTCGGGCTTTGTGGTCTCCTCTACAGCCAATATTTAAAAGCTAGAAGGGAAAACGTTCATTTTGCAATGACTGGGAGAATTCTTTACATACAGTGCAAAGATTTTCATGTAACCAATGCAGTGCCAAATTATGCCTGTAACCATGCATATGCTGTGTATGCTACTGTGTACAATGGTTAATCTTCTGGTTAATTCAATGGGAATCAGACACCTGGGTGTTTTTGAAAATCCTAGGAGGTGCCTATCTGCATCTGTAGGTGCCTAAATACCTTTAAAAATATGTCCCTGAATGCCTCCCATTCCTACTGAAGTCATTGCAAAGTCCCAGTGAAGTCAATGGGAGTTAAGGGTGCTCAGTTCTGCGTAGAATTGGGCCCTTTGGACTCTTACTGGGCTGGATTCTGACCTCAGCACTATATAAAGCTGGTCTCATTCCATGAGTGTATTCTGAAGACAGAACTTGTCCCACCGGGTATGAGAGGCATATCAGGCTGAGAAGATTGTGGGGTTACTACATTTCTATGAGCCAAAAGCAGTGGCTCAGACAGTGTGTACACAGATGATGGTATACTGTTAGCTACATCTGGGATCCAGACCTGTTTCTGAATTAACATATTTACTTACATGTTGAAGCTCTCGGAGAAGTATGGCAACATATTCACTGTACATTTTGGACCCAGAAAGGCAGTGGTGCTGGCTGGTTATGAGACCATTAAGGATGCCCTTTTAAATCATGCTGAAGAATTTGGAGAAAGGGCAGAAATACCCATATTTAGGAAGACAACACACGGAAATGGTAAACAAGCTTTTGTTTTGTTTTTGAATTTGATCATATTTAGTGTATTCTTATGAAAAGGAAAAATCATCCTGTTACTACACATTTTCATACATAGAATACTTTGAAAGTACATAGCAGCTTTCAGACAAGGAAGTAAACGTACTTTACAAGCACTCATTAATCAAACTCAATACCAGTGTGTTCACCTGTATTTTAGGCATAGCCTTCAGTCACGGAGAGTTATGGAAAACAATGCGAAGATTCACCTTATCTACCCTACGGGATTTTGGAGTTGGAAAGAAAACCATTGAAGTGCGAATTTTTGATGAGCTAAATTTCCTCATTAACTATTTTGAATCTCACCAGGGTGAGTGTTAAGAATTTCATCCTGAAATGGACAGTTAGGCCCCAGTTCAGAAAGGTACTTTAGCATGAGCCTAAGGACTTGGTCGGCAAAACTTTTGTGGTTCGGGGTGTTAAAAAACCACACACACACCCCGAACGACAAAAGTTTTACGGATGAAAAGCACCAGTATGAACAGTGCTTTGTTGGCAGGAGCGCTCTCCTGATGACAAAGCTGCTGCCGCTTGTCGGAGGTGGAATTTTTTTTGTTGGCAGGACAGCTCTCTCCCGCCGATAAACAGCAGCTACACTGCATGGCTTTAAGCAGCACACCCATGTCGCTAAAAGCTGTGTAGTGTGGACATAGCTGAATTTTAAGCATGTGGCGTCAATGGGATTTCTCATGTGCTTAAAGTGAGGTGCGTACGTAAGTACTTTGCTGAATTGAGGCTTTAAGCATCTAAAAAGATAACCCTGGTTTATGTCCTGGATGGTGAACTTGTTTAGCGCTAAGAGTTAAGGACAACATGTTCAAAGGAAACCATAACCAAGGCTCTGATTTTGTGTGCACACTCATTTGCATGTGCAATTTTACATGCCATTACCTCAGCGTGTTCCAGAACTTAGTCAATCGCTCTAGAGAAAACAAAATCTAGCCATTTCTACCTGAGAGTGAGCACTTCTGTATGGTAGACTGAAATTGATGTTTTCAGCACATGACTGCAATTCCAAAGCCAATTTGTTTTAATTGTTTTAAACATAGGGAAACCCTTTGATACAAAGGTGATACTGAACAGTGCTGTATCCAATGTCATATGCTCTATATTGTTCGGTGAGAGGTTTGAATACGAAGATCCCATATTTCTAACTTTGCTGAAATTGTTAAATGAAAATACCAAATTGCTGGGCTCTCCTATGGTGCAGGTAATTATTTTTAATTTTGAGGGGGTTATTAACACATTCCCACTCTGAACAGACTTAGGGCTAACTGCTGGGTTTAATAGCTAGAAATGAAGAGGGGATGGGATGGGTTGTACGGAGAGGGAGCAACCATCATAACCAAGCAGTGATGACCAGAGGAAATCTTTAGAACACAGCAGTTGCAGACAGAATGCCTCCCGGGTCATTATGAGCCCACGCTCTGCAGAGACCCTTGGTTGTCCTTTAAGGAGAAACAGCGTATTCCTAACTCCTCATCCTGGCTACCCAATGCTACCATGCGTGCACAACTGCCTGCGGCTCTTTGGGCTTCTACCTCTGGTGCTCAGGGAGTGCTAGCAACAGCCCTCTGGCTGCCTCTTCCAGGTGGGGAAAAGGCTCCCTGCACTCTCCCCCAGACCAACCCAGACAGAATTTGGTGCCTCAGATCCAATGCAGAATCATCACATACTAGATGTTCTCACCTCAAGCCATCCTGCTGCGCCAGCAGCTTTTGCTGGGACATTCAGTTCCTCCTGTTTGTTCTCCCTGCCTCCTGGGTGGGACGGGGCTGGGCTGTAGGTTGGGCAGTTAGCTGGTTTACAGGGTGTTGGTGGTCTCTGAGTGCAACAGGGCGGGTGCTCTTTGCTCTGGTTCTGTGCTCAGATCCCCACCCTCCAGGTCTGTGGCTCTCAGTGTCACAGCAGACAAGGTGGGAAGCAGCAGAGTGAGTGTGCTTAAGGTTTAATTCCTTTCTGCTGCGACACGGGGATGTTCCCTGAAAAGGAAACAGCAGATTAATGGGGAACTTGACTGAAATGGACCAACCCGTGAAGGGCCAAGTGAAAACTGACCGCAGGGGCCTTTCCCCAACTCACTCACAAGAAGTGACATTCACTCTACCCACATAAAGACCCAGCAATTGAACGTTTGGGGGGGGGGGGGAGAGAAAATTGACCCCCACAACCTGTGGTCTGCCCTTGTGGCTGCTACCCCCAGCCAATGTGGGGGTCACTATCCCCTTTGTGCTACTTGGGTGGGAAATCAGAGCCATTTCCCCCTCACCTGGATGGGTCCCAGGCCTCTCCCCATCATAACCCCAGCAGCAGTGCCATCAATGCTGGCCTATTTCAGGCCAGTGTGGAGACCCATCCTCACCACCGACCTCTGCACCAGGAGCGAATTTCACCTAACACAGCACACTCAATGAAACTGAAAAGCAGTAAAATAAAAGGAAAAGCTTCTCTATGCAGCATATAAACAAACTGAGGAATCTGTTGTCGGAGAGGGATTGAGAGCAAACATGGAGGGCTGGAATAGAAAGGGCATAATAGCTTTATAATCACTCATAACAGTTTGGGCTGTACAAGCTAAAGCATGAATACAGTGACCTTCCAATCTTGATGCTTCAGGGCATCCGTAGTTCACATGTGGGGGGTCAGGAAGGAATTGCTTGTGGCATATCAGAAACATTACATGAATTAGCTAAGTACCCCCTGGGGATTCTTCTCCATGCTCTCAGAGAATCAAACTCTGGTCACTGCCAGACCCCATTAGACTAAGGGCACAAATGGTGTGATGTGTGGAATGCCGACTCTACCCATTTTATGTAAAGATGTTACACGGGCTCACCACAATGCCGGTGAGCAGTAATCCTTTTGTTTTTCCCAGTTATATAATTTCTACCCATCTCTTGGATTTCTGTTTGGAGCCCCAAAGACCGTGCTACGAAATGTAGTTGAGCTGAATGCTTTTCTGGAGAAGTTCTTTAAGGAACACAGGCAGGAGTTTAATGAAAACAACTTAACAGGTTTTGTTGATGCGTTTCTGATGAAGCAACAGCAGGTACTTTAAAGCTAACTCTCAGCTTAACTTGCATCTTTCCGTTCTGTTAGCTTTCACTTCATTTATTAATGCTGAGCATCTGGCAGGGAACGGGAGATGTGAAGACACAGATTTGTTGTGATCAGAATACTCTAGACCAGGGCTAGATCCTGCTACCCATACTCACATTGAACAGTACCTTACACCATGGCTTATTGAAATCACTAATGAAGTGACCTAATTAGCAGAGTAGTCCCACTGAAATTAATGGGACTAGTGGGGGAGTAAATTATTACTGAATGTGAGTAAGGGTTGCCAAATCCTAATCTTCATAGCTAACAGTTTGATGTTTCTGTGATATCCTTTACTGAGATAACTGAGGGTCCACTAATTGTTTAATATGATGATACCAGCACTCCTTGCATACCTGCAGCGTGACCAATTCTTTTCTATTCCATGGTGTTTGGTCTACAGTATATCCCTTTTATTCCTTATAACGAAAATAAACTAAAGCGGTAAACTCACCCTAATATATATATATATCCATACACAGCTGGAACAAAGATGAAAAAAATACAAAAGCTAAAGTCATCTGTATCATTTGCTGTAGAACTAATGTTCATTTTTTGCGTGTTTTGAAGGAGTCAAGAAATTCTCACACACACTTTCACAATGAGAATCTTCTGTTCTCAACGCTGGACCTCTTTGCTGCTGGCACTGAGACTACATCTACCACTGTCCGTTGGGGTCTTCTTCTGATGATGAAATACCCAGAGATTCAGAGTAAGACTAAGAACTAATCTCTTATAAAAGTCTGTTAAATACCTAATCAAGTGTCCAGTTACAGAAGGCAGACAGCAGGGTTCCCACAGTTGAGACTTGAGTAAAAATTAAGTGCTAAATTAGAAAACAGCTAGCTTTACAAAGAGGTTTCATTCAGCTAATCTTAACTGAAATAGATAAGCAAACAAGAAAAGCTGAATTCCAGTTCTGTTCATAAGCCTCCATAAGCCTCCACCCATCAAAACTCTCTTACAAGCTATCAGGTTACACCAGCATAACAAACTCATAGGTTTCCCATCTTATCTGAGAGATGGTGGGCTGGATTCTGCTCTCACTTCCACTGAAGACTATGGAGTGACACTGGTGTGAGAATAGAATCAGGCACGGGATTTACCACAATACCCCCTAACTCTGCATTGGCCCAATAACAGCTCTGAGGGACCTACAGACCTACCTGCTTGAATTTCTGCAGCATGCAGATTTTGCTACTGAGGAGTGCCATCCAACTCCTGGCTAAATGTAATCCTATTGAGATTGCAAGACAAAGGGAGATCACAGCCTGTGGTAATGTGTCCTCAGCATTCCTGGAAACCTGCAATCCCTCTCCTTTTTCCTTTTCAAGGAAGGATTCAGGAAGAAATGGATCAGGTCATTGAGCCAGGACAAATGCCCATGCTGGAGGACAGGAAAAAACTGCCTTACACTGATGCAGTGATACATGAAATACAAAGGTTTTCCAATATTGTCCCAATGAGTGTATCGCGTTCAACTTCCACCGATGTAAATTTCAGGGGTTATATGATCCCAAAGGTAAGTTTTGAGGTTGGCAACAGAAACTGCAAATATTCATGCATTTTTGTGAAAAACTAGTAAGAAAATAAATATACGAAGTTCTGGCGTTTGGTCTTTCAGTATTTAATCCCTCCCTCTACCATCTGTGCTACATCCAGAACGGATGGTGCAACTATGGGCCAGATTCTACACTCAGTTATAGCCACTTAAATCCAGAGTAATTGGACTGCTGTCAATGAAGTTACTCTGGGTTTACATTTGCTTATCTGAGCACAGAGTTTGTGCTGGATCTTTGTTCGGAGGGTGAATGAAAACGTTTAGGAAAGAAATCAATTTTTGTTTTTTGAGGTGAGGAGGAAGAAGTGGAATGTTAACCGGTCTCAGTATCAAAACCCATGTATTCTGGGTACTAAACATCCATAAACAATGCTTATAGCTTCCTGTTCTGATGTTTATTTCTATGCACGTGAATCTACCAGATTAAATATTCCACAGAGTAAGGAAATATCCGGTAGAGCTAGTTAATCCTGCTCAGAAATCCATCCGCTGTTTGCTTTCTTGCATGGAAGAATGAGTTGAATTTGTGAGAGTGACCACCACAGACCATTGGCTGCTGCACCTGCCAGTTTCCCTTATTCCTTCCAGGGAACAGAAGTGATTCCTCTGCTGACCTCAGTTTTGAACGACAAATCGCACTGGGAGACACCAGATCAGTTCAACCCTTCCCACTTCCTTGACGCTGACGGGAGCTTTACTAGGAAGGAGGCATTTATACCATTCTCCATAGGTAACAACAACTTCCTGCGCTCAGTCTGTAGTCACGCTGATTGTACAGCGGGAGCAGCGGATGCTCAGCACCTCTGAAAACCAGGCCAAACATGTCTGAAATGAGGCACTTGAAATTGAGGCTCTCCAGATGAAACGGTACTTTGGGAAATTTGGGTATAAGTCATCCAAAGCACATAGGTAGACACTGGAATTCCTTTGTCTGACAACCTCCAGACACCTGGAACAGTCACAGATTCTCACAACTTCCTGAATGGGCAGAATCCATTTCCTTTTAAATAGCCCTTCTGATATATAGATTGGGGGTGGGGGGAGTGGTGTCGGCTGGCTCCTCTAGCTGCTGTTACAGACTGTATATACATTTTAAAAGATCTCAGACAAAGGCACTGACCGAGCCATGCCTTGCTGACTGTCGTTCCGCTGACCTCCATGTTGGTTAACTTTACAGGACGAAGGGCTTGCGTTGGAGAAGGACTCGCCAAAATGGAACTTTTTCTCTTCTTTGCGGGTTTGCTCCGGAAATTTATTTTCCAGCCCCCTCCAGGGGTGGCGAAGGCCGATCTAGATCTCACTGCTGACGTTGGCTTTACCTTAAACCCAATGCCCCATCTGATTTGTGCTGTGCCCCGTGAATAACTGAAATGTAACTGAATGCAATAAATATTGTCCATGGCTGATGTCTGAATTTGGATCTTTGATTGCAACGATGCAAAAAACAAAAGATAATTAATGGAGAGTGTCACGGGGCGGGACTCACCCCTGCGGCGCCTCCTGCTGGTTATCCAGGGAATTAGCGTTTCCAGCCTCCGGAGCGCCCTCTGCAGGCCGGTGTCCCGCTTGCCGCTGGGCCTGAGTCCCTCCTGGACCCCGGTGCCCCTTTCAGGCTGCGGTGCGTCCCCCTGGCAGTGCCTCCACAGATCTGGGTCTCCCCTCCCCAGGGAACCCCCACCCTCTATCCCCATCTCGCCTCAGACTATGGCTACTGCCAGTCTCGATCTAGCCCCCGTTCACTGGGGCAGACTGCAGTGTAAATGCCACTCATCACCGGCAAGGGGGGGTTGGACCTGCTGCCTCTGCCTACCCTTGGGCTAGGACCCCAGGACCCTTCTTGGCCTTTAACAAGGCCTGCAGCCTGGGGGTTTTCCAGGCCGGAGCTCCCCAGCTCCTCTGGCCTTTCCCCAGCCCTGCTCCACTCTAGGTATCTTTGCCAGCTCCCAGGCAGCCAGGCCCTTCTCCCTCAAGACCTAGAGGAAGAGTCCTACAGCTCCTGGCTTCCCTGGCCTTTATAAGGCCAGCTATGGTCTGATTGGGGCGTGGCCGCAGCTGTGGCTGTTTCCCCAATCAGCCGAGGCTTGCTGCTTTCCCCAGCAGCAGCCCTCTCACAGCCTCAGCCCTCTCCCAGGGCTGATTTAAGCCTTTTACGGCAGGAGCAGGTGACCACCCCGCTACAGAGAGAAAGGGGTGATCTGTGGTATGACAGCTTATTCTCTAATTGCCAGAACTGCTGTGTTACACCAACAGGGGGCGCTACCTTGCAACGTCTGACTCAGAATCATAGTAGAGGTGGAAAAGACCTAGGGCCAGATTGTTCTGGCATCGCGGAATGCAGGTGTGGTAGTTGGGTTCAATCAGTCTTTCCCTCTTGTCAACCTGGTGCAAGGCCAAGGTCACTCATGGTGCCTGTACTTCTATGTGCCACTGGGGCCATGGCCCAACCTTCCCATCCCCCATAACTCTTGCTAGCCCACAGGTTGGTTGGGAGCAAGCTGCACCATTCTAACAGCAGGTGCAGCCTGCATGCTTCCCCTGCTTACTTGGTAGCTCAGGCAGGATGGAGCTGAGGATCTGGCCCTGTGGCCTTTAGGAGAAGGAGAACATGAGTAAATGGTGATTGGGAAGCTGTGCCCAGCACAGAGACGGCAGTGTGAAGAGAGAAGTGAAGGCAGGAGGGTCTGTAGGAAACACAGGGAGCCCGTAAGAGACAAACAAGTAGGCAAAGCAGACAAAGCAGCACTTCCAGTCTATGCTAAATGAAAGCCAGTTGCTCCATCAGGTGTCTATAATTTCCCAGCACCCCTGTCTGTAAGAATGGAGAATTCTAATGGATTAACTGAAATAACTGGAAGTGTCCAGTTAGTGCCTTTCTGCAGAGAGAACCTGCCACAGGCTGGGAAGATATTGTATGTCCTAAGATAGAATGATGTGCCGATTACCCACAAGCATTCAAACCATCAGTCATGGTTGTGCCAAGATCTCTCTTTTTTGTTTTAAAGCACTTTACATCCAATTGTAAATGGCACTCCCAACTCTCTCCATATTTGGTTTTTTTTTTTTAATTTCCAGCTCCTGGATTCCTGTGATTACCTGACAATCTCAGCTTCCATTAAAAAAAAAAAAAGTACATTTTTAGCCCTCAGGATTGTAGAGACAAGCCTGAAAATGCGGACCAGGTACACCCTAAAGGCATGGAAACCAGAAGGCAAATAAAACAAAATCAAGATTTATTGTTTTTTTTTTTTTAATCTCATGCTTTTCAAGCCAATCTCATGATTTTGGGGGGCCTGATTCATGATTTTTTGAATGCATAGAGTTGGCAACGCTGCATTCAACCAAAGCACACAAAGACACTATACATCTCAAGTGTATCTGTCATCACTGGCCTCATTCCATTCCTTTCATGCTATCTGTTACTCCCACTAAGGTCAGATGTTTCCCTCTCCTTCATATCATTCTTTTCAAGAACTCTACTGACGTCTACAAAGCAAAACTGGGTATCAAAACCAAAGCCAACAGACATCCCTGACTAATCTGACTTGGAAACAACAGGATCCATTGCTGGAATGGTACCTATAAACTGGCAGTAATCCAGGACGTTTTTAATCTAAGGAATGAAATTGATGTGAGTGTTCTCTGCCGAGGAAGCCAGTGTGGACTGATTGTCTCGCCAGAATCTTCCTCTGGTATTTCACAGCACACAATACAAGTGTCATCCTGATTATAACCCATCACTCACGAATCAGCTGGAGCACAGCCAACATGCAACTAGAAATACTTGATGGGTTTAAAAACCTTCTTGAGACATTTTGACTCAAACTTTCCGCTGAGCTTCTGCTTGGGCTTCCTTTGTGCAAGCACAATCTTCCCTTTCTATTTTTCTCTGTTGGTCCCAGCTCTATTGGTGTCACATGGGGTTATTATAATGATCTGCTAAGTGTGGGTACAATGTTCAAAAAGAACAAAGTGACTACATCCCATTTTCAAAAGTGACTGACACACTTAGGTTCCCAAGTCATTTCTGGAAATGGGACTTACAGGAAATGAAAATTCTGCCTTCTTTGCTCCCCATTATACAAGACACATACTCCATGCTCTAAGGAGCTTGATGTTTCAAAACTAAGCAGCAAAGTCTCCAGGAAGAGCAACGTTATATTGTCTGGTCTCCAGTTTACCAAACAATGGGCTTGGTATTGTTTGGTGCCAAGCAAATGCAACGGCCATTGACTCCAATGGAAGCTACAGGTCCTCAGCACCTCTCGGGATCAGGGTATAGCACAGCAAGATTTGGGGCCAAATTCTGATGCATGCAAAAGGTGCAATGGCCCAAGTATGGACCCAGGTATGCTGCAAAAGCAGTGTTAATATAGGCCCATATTCTATCCACCAGACACCCCATTCTACCCCCACACACGACCTCTGTGCAATCTATACTACTAAGAGCATATTTAGAAATGTAGACACCTTTTCAGAAATATCATACTTAGCTCAAAGGAAAGAATTTAATCTGAACTCAGAAAATTGCAATTGAAAAAGCAATTATAGCAGATCTTTCTTACTTATTATCACCTTTAAATGTCTCACCATCACAAGAATATGCACATTCAATTCATATATGCCTAGTTTAATCATGTTTTGGTCCTGGGAACTTGGCAACCACATTAGCAATGCCACACCTGGTCTCGCCCACCCGCTGCGTAACAAGGACTAGAAAGATTAACAGTCTCTATAGCTCAACTCATGGTGAAGTAGAGGCTAAATCTGCATGCACAGGCAGTTCTCAGTGCATGTCTGGTCAGTATTAGAAGGCGTGTGCAAACTCGGCATAGACCAGCCCCTATAGGTTTGGTTAGAGTCACAAACCTCCATGAATTCCTCTTCCCCCACAACTACCTTCCCAGAACACCTGCCTCACCTTACCCTTTGATGTCTTCAAGGGAACTGGTGACCTGACTCCTCCTGTTCTGTTCAGGTCCTCAGGTGGTGCCAGGGTGCTGTTCACTGCTAGCCCTTCAGCAGGGTCTTCAGAGGTGGATCTGTGTGGGTGACTTCACCTCAATCCACCAAGGCCTGTTCTGAAAGGGAAGGGGGGCATGGTGAAGGTGAGGTCTGAAGCACTTGTCCCACTCATAGGACAGGAGATGCTGGTGTGGGGAAATAGAGCAGGGTGGCCTTCTTTCCGATAACCAAGATCCTGGGCCTGAAGACCCTGAAACATCTCCCCTAGAAATACTGAGGACTTTCGTGGGTAATGGGGTAGGCCTAAAAGCCTGAACCAAAAATCAGTTTGTGAGGCTATGCCCAGTCAAAAGTAGCAACAGAGGAGGGAATGAAAGAATAAATCCCCCCCCCCCAGCAGCACTGGTGAAATATGTTCATGGCTAATAAAATATAATAACCGCTTGTGTAAAGCAATAGGTAACTTTAGCTAAATGCAAACTAACTCATGCAATTTCTCCTTTGCATGATCTGTGACCTACTCCGTGATTCCAGCTATCTGCAAACTAGCCCCCCCCCTTAAGCCTTTGCTAAAATCCCCCGGAAAATGACATAGTTCAAGTCTTAAAAAATGTACCAAAGCTAGGGCCGAGCACCACCCCTGCGGAAACCACCAAGCGCCCTTCTACCCAAACAAACACCCACTCCTCGAAAATTAGGTCAGAGGGTAGGGAGGGGGGTGAGAGGACTGACCCCAACCCCAACACCCTAGCTCGTGATCACCCCAAACCCAGCCTGTGATTTGCCCCCGAGCTCGTGTTCACCCCATGCCCAGCTTATAATTGGTCCCCAATTTCTTAATTCATGACGTATTGTTTGTACCCTGCTTGTGGTTTAATGGAATAAAAGCAGCTTGTGAGCTGTCGCTAGGTGTGTTGGTCTCCGGACCACACCCCAGTGCACTGGTTTGTATGTCAATAAACTGGCCTCAGGCTATGAGTCTTTGAACTAAAATGACTGCGTGGGGGTCTTTGACCACGACACTGGGAAACGACTGCGTTCCCAGCCAGCTCTCTACTGAGTTGCCTGCAGAGATGATTCTCAGGGAACCCAATAGGTTCTGTAGCAGTAGCACCATCACGCCAGCTATTTCTCAACCCCAGTGCATCTTTGCCAGGGAACACCCGCCATAGCCTAATATTGACAAAGGTAGTAGTAGCCCAAAGCGCTCCCTGATTACAAGTGGGTTTTTGGCTCTGCACAAAACTTTTGACTGCATTAGTCACGGGGAGATGGCGACTGGCTGACACATATGTTCCAGTTTGGTCACCATATCTTCAAATGAATGCAGCAGAATTAAAGGGGGGGGGGGGGGGTCCAGGATGGGGCAATAGGACTGATTATAAACATGAAAAACCTCTCACATAAAGAGAGGTTGGAAGAGTGCCACTGTTTGCGTGAGAGGGCATGAGAAAGATAGACTAAATAATGAATGGTGCGGAGAAGGCAGATCAGACACTCCTGTTCAGCATTTCTTACTGTAGAAGCACAAGGGGACATTCATTGAAATTGAAAGGCAGCAAATTAAAAAATAATAAAAGAAATAATTTTTACACAATGCACACGTAGACTGTGGAAGTCACTGCCATGGGATAGCACTGAAGCCAAGGATTAAAACAAATTGGACCCCAGAGTTATAATAAGGAAGATTTAAAAACCCCAAGAATTTGGGAAGGGATGGAAACCTTCATGCTTTAGGTCATAAGCCAATCTCCAGCTAATGGTGATCAGGCAGAAAAATTTCCTCTATGGGCAGATAAACCCATAATTGTCTGGTGTAGTTTCTTGCACCTTCCTCTGAAACACCGGACATTGGCCACTGTCAGACACAGGAAACTGGGCTAGATTGACCACTGGTCTGGCTCAGTCTATGTTCCTAATGCCCTGTATGTAGTTACAGAGAAGGCACTCATAACAAAGAAAGCTAATGAGGAAGTCACTAATAGGTGTCTATAGACTCACGGACTTTAAGGCCAGAAGGGACCATCATAATCATCTAGTCTGACCTCCTGCACATTGCAGGCCACAGAACCTCGCCCACTCCTGAAATAGACCCATAACCTCTGGCTGAGTTACCGAACTCCTTAAACTTTAAAGACTTCAAGTTCCAGCGAATTCAATATTTACACTAGTTTAAACCATTAAGCCAGTGACCGATGCCCCATGCTGCAGAGAAAGGCTAAAAGCTTTACAGATTCTGTTCTCCCTCACATTTGCTTTACTTTAGTGTGACATTAGTGGAGCTATTCCTGGTTTACGCTGATGTAAGTGAGAGCAGAATGAGGCCTCACTATGGAGAATGCTGATATCCTAACTTCTGATTGAAAAACACACGTTGATGCCCATCTACAATGTACACATCTTTGTTTAATGATTCAGGCTTGTGCACACATTATGCCATACTTGCTGCCATCTGCACATTATAACTAGGAATGGCTAGGGAGCTAAACAGGGACACACCTTTAAATCCCCTTCATATACATTGGACTAGGAGAGTTTATTTCAGGTACAGAATGGAAAAATGGTTTATATTTTGTTAATATAAACACGTCTATAAAATCATGACTGGTGTAGAGAAAGTAGATAAGGAAGTGTTGTTTACTACTTCTCATAACACAAGAACTAGGGGTCACCAAATGAAATTAATAGGCAGCAGGTTTAAAACAAATAAAAGGAAGTATTTCTTCACACAATGCACAGTCAACCTGTGGAACTCCTTGCCAGAGGATGTTGTGAAGGCCAAGACCATAACAGGGTTCAAAAAAGAACTAGATAAATTCATGGAGGATAGATCCATCAGTGGCTATTAGCCAGGATGGGCAGGCATGGTGTCCCTAGCCTCTGTTTGCCAGAAGCTGGGAATGAGTGGCAGGGGATGGATCACTTGATGATTACCTGTTCTGTTCATTCCCTCTGGGGCACCTGGCACTGGCCACTGTCGGAAGGCAGGATACTGGGCTAGATGGACCTTTGGTCTGACCCAGCAGGGCCATTCTTATGTTTTTATGACTGTCCCTCCCAAATATGGACGGTGAAGAGCCATGATCCTGATGTGCACATATCAATCGTGGAAGTCAACGAATGGCTACGCAGGTGGTGTCGGAGAGAAGGCTTTGGATTCTTCGACCATGGGATGGTGTTCCAAGAAGGAGGAGTGTTGGGCAGGGACGGGCTCCACCTAACAAAGAGAGGGAAGAGCATCTTCGCCAGCAGGCTGGCTAACCTAGTGAGGAGGGCTTTAAACTAGGTTCACCGGGGGAAGGAGACCAAAGCCCTGAGGTAAGTGGGGAAATGGGATCCTGGGAGGAAGCACAAGCAGGAGAGAGCAAGAGGGGAGGACTCCTGTCTCATACTGAGAAAGAGGGACGATCAGTGAGTTATCTTAAGTGCCTATACACAAATGCAAGAAGCCTGGGAAACAAGCAGGGAGAACTGGAAGTCCTGGCACAGTCAGGGAACTATGATGTGATTGGAATAACAGAGACTTGGTGGGATAACTCACATGACTGGAGTACTATCATGGACGGATATAAACTGTTCAGGAAGGACAGGCAGGGCAGAAAAGGTGGGGGAGTTGCGTTGTATGTAAGAGAGGAGTATGACTGCTCAGAGCTCCGGTATGAAACTGCAGAAAAGCCTGAGTGTCTCTGGATAAAGTTGAGAAGTGTGAGCAACAAGGGTGATGTCGTGGTCGGAGTCTGCTATAGACCACCAGACCAGGGGGATGAGGTGGACGAGGCTTTCTTCTGACAACTAGCAGAAGTTGCTAGATCGCAGGCCCTGGTTCTCATGGGAGACTTTAATCACCCTGATATCTGCTGGGAGAGCAATACAGCAGTGCACAGACAATCCAGGAAGTTTTTGGAAAGTGTAGGGGACAATTTCCTGGTGCAAGTGCTGGAGGAACCAACTAGGGGCAGAGCTTTTCTTGACCTGCTGCTCACAAACAGGGAAGAATTAGTAGGGGAAGCAAAAGTGGATGGGAACCTGGGAGGCAGTGACCATGAGATGGTCGAGTTCAGGATCCTGACACAAGGAAGAAAGGAGAGCAGCAGAATACGGACCCTGGACTTCAGAAAAGCAGACTTTGACTCCCTCAGGGAACAGATGGGCAGGATCCCCTGGGAGAATAACATGAAGGGCAAAGGGGTCCAGGAGAGCTGGCTGTATTTTAAAGAATCCTTATTGCGGTTGCAGGAACAAACCATCCCAAAGTGTAGAAAGAATAGTAAATATGGCAGGCGACCAGCTTGGCTAAACAGTGAAATCCTTGCTGATCTTAAATGCAAAAAAGAAGCTTACAAGAAGTGGAAGATTGGACAAATGACCAGGGAGGAGTATAAAAATATTGCTCAGGCATGCAGGAGTGAAATCAGGAAGGCCAAATCACACTTGGAGTTGCAGCTAGCAAGAGATGTTAAGAGTAACAAGAAGGGTTTCTTCAGGTATGTTAGCAACAAGAAGAAAGTCAAGGAAAGTGTGGGCCCCTTACTGAATGAGGGAGGCAACCTAGTGACCGAGGATGTGGAAAAAGCTAATGTACTCAATGATTTTTTTGCCTCTGTCTTCACAAACAAGGTCAGCTCCCAGACCGCTGCACTGGGCAGCACAATATGGGGAGAAGGTGACCAGCCCTCTGTGGAGAAAGAAGTGGTTCGGGACTATTTAGAAAAACTGGACATGCACAAGTCCATGGGGCCGGATGCGCTGCATCCGAGGGTGCTAAAGGAGTTGGCGGATGAGATTGCAGAGCCATTAGCCATTATTTTTGAAAACTCATGGCAATCGGGGGAGGTCCCGGATGACTGGAAAAAGGCTAATGTAGTGCCCATCTTTAAAAAAGGGAAGAAGAAGAATCCGGGGAACTACAGGCCAGTCAGCCTCACCTCAGTCCCTGGAAAAATCATGGAGCAGGTCCTCAAGGAATCAATTATGAAACACTTAGAGGAGAGGAAAGTGATCAGGAACAGTCAGCATGGATTCACCAAGGGGAAGTCATGCCTGACTAACCTAATTGCCTTCTATGATGAGATAACTGGCTCTGTGGATGAGGGGAAAGCAGTGGACGTGTTATTCCTTGACTTTAGCAAAGCTTTTGATATGGTCTCCCACAGTATTCTTGCTGCCAAGTTAAAGAAGTATGGGCTGGATGAATGGACTGTAAGGTGGATAGAAAGCTGGCTAGATCGTCGGGCTCAACGGGTAGTGATCAATGGCTCCATGTCTAGTTGGCAGCCAGTTTCAAGCGGAGTGCCCCAAGGGTCGGTTTTGTTTAATATCTTTATTAATGATCTGGAGGATGGTGTGGACTGCACTCTCAGCAAGTTTGCCGATGACACTAAACTAGGAGGCGTGGTAGATACACTGGAGGGTAGGGATAGGATACAAAGGGACCTAGACAAATTAGAGGATTGGGCCAAAAGAAACCTGATGAGGTTCAACAAGGACAAGTGCAGAGTCCTGCACTTAGGACGGAAGAATCCCATGCACAGCTACAGACTAGGGACCGAATGGCTAGGTAGCAGTTCTGCAGAAAAGGACCTAGGGGTCACAGTGGACGAGAAGCTGGATATGAGTCAACAGTGTGCTCTTGTTGCCAAGAAGGCTAACGGCATTTTGGGCTGTATAAGTAGGGGCATTGCCAGCAGATCGAGGGACGTGATCGTTCCCCTTTATTCAACATTGGTGAGGCCTCATCTGGAGTACTGTGTCCAGTTTTGGGCCCCACACTACAAGAAGGATGTGGAAAAATTGGAAAGAGTCCAGCGGCGGGCAACAAAAATGATTAGGGGTCTGGAGCGCATGACTTATGAGGAGAGGCTGAGGGAACTGGGATTGTTTAGTCTCCAGAAGAGAAGAATGAGGGGGGATTTGATAGCAGCCTTCAACTACCTGAAGGGGGGTTCCAAAGAGGATGGAACTCGGCTGTTCTCAATGGTGGCAGATGACAGAACAAGGAGCAATGGTCTCAAGTTGCAGTGGGGGAGGTCTAGGTTGGATATTAGGAAACACTATTTCACTAGGAGGGTGGTGAAGCACTGGAATGCGTTACCTAGGGAGGTGGTGGAGTCTCCTTCCTTGGAGGTTTTTAAGGCCCGGCTTGACAAAGCCCTGGCTGGGATGATTTAGTTGGGAATTGGTCCTGCTTTGAGCAGGGGGTTGGACTAGATGACCTCCTGAGGTCCCTTCCAACCCTGATATTCTATGATTCTAACCGGTCTGATTTGCCTTTCTCGCCAGTGTAAGAAAGAGAAGAACCAGGCCCAAAGGCCTTAAGAAATATAAATGTATCTGTATAGTGAGTACCCAGTGGAGAATGCAAATGCTATGATCCCTGGGCATTCTTGCACAAAGGAGACACTAGCTAGCCCAAGCAGTTACCGTGTCAGCATATGGTCCAATGAGCCTCCAAAATATTTCCTTTGAAAAATGTGTGTCGTGTGATATCACAGACAACGGAACTGGACAATGGTCTGAAGCCAGATGGACACTGAAACCTGCCATACCCAGAACTAGCCCAATCCACCATGTGCACAGGTTTGGAAAGTTGCTTCGGGGGAAGTTGGGCTGGAACAGTGGCTGTGGGGTTAATCTGGGGACCTGGATACGCACAGCAGTCATGTTGTCTGGGTACCTCAAGTTGTACAGTGGGTGTCACGCTGCTTGGGAAGCTGGAGTCACGCAACGGCTGCCAGACAGTTTGGGAATCTGGATTGGGGCAGTGGGTGCAACAAGATCTGGAAGTTTAGATTTCAACTAGAAGACTAGAGCGTTTTCTTTTCAAGGGTTGATCTCTGTGTGTGCTCAAGCAGAGGAGCACGTAGCCGGGGGCATGTCAGGGAAACACGTAGCAGATGCATTATCTAGACAGGAATTTCTTGTTATCACAAAAACCCCATGTAACCTTGTCATATCAAAGCATCACACCCAAGGGCCTGTTTCCAAAAGGTCTTTTCTACGGCAATTTAAAACTATTTCTGAAAAATCCCTTTTTATTATTTAAACATTAAACAGAGTTAGGGCAAAATGCCAAGTCAGTAGGTAACAGCACATAGCTTCATAGGCTGGGGGTATGGCAAGCCAGGGAAAATCGTGCAAGACAGCACAGATCATAGTGGCTTGATGTGTTGGGAGTATATTGACTATTCCTTTCTGAAGGGAAAAACATGCTTGCTTGGTGGTTGCTGTGGATGGCAGTGTATGCAGCTGTTGGAGAGCATACAAGGCTTCTCTCTCACACTGCACCCCTTTCTCTCTAAACATGTCCCTCATGGTCATGCAATCACCCTCCAAAGCGACACAACAGCAAATTTGGCAAGTGCACTGTATCCCACGTCAGGGTGCCATCAGGATGTCTGCATCATGTGCATGATGCCAGCAAAGGTTTTTGCACCTCTTTACACGCCTGCAAAAGCAAGAGTTAGTCTTGTGACACATTTTTGGAACCCAGGCTTTCCATGAGCAAATGACTACTGCAGGCAGTTTTATAAAAATTGCTTCCAGATCTACATGTATCATGTAACCGAAAAATGAGTTTGTCTGCATTTTTGGAAGGGCTAAAAAGCACAATGAATTTCACTGGTCCTACAACACCCAGGAACAATGCTGCATATTTTTGAGCCCCATCTACCAGTACCATATCTAACTATTTCCGTATGTACATCTATAGAGCGTTGTGTACCATGAATGTAGGGGAAGCTGCAGGACACGTCTTGGAAATGAATGTAAAAAGCCCCAGACATGCTCACACATTATTGCCAGGTCTGAAGTTGGGTTGGCTGGCAATCAGAGTTCCTCTTTCAACCCCACTAGGAATGTGGTGTAACAATAAACTCAATTCAGATGTTGGAGATTCATGTAGAATTGTTGTATTTTCTGCCATCATTTTAGAATGCTGGTGCAAATGGAAAGCATTTTCACGTAGGGCAAATGACGCCAAACTAATGAAGCAATTGCTTCAGTAATGTCAAGGATTAACTATTATGTGTCTCATCTTGCTGTCATTCTTGGGAAGATGTCAGTTAAAGACGGCTGCTTTTAGTTTACTGTTTCCACACAGCCCTTTTCCACATCACTTCCTCTCTTTACTGGGTCCTTATTAAGCTCCATACTGACAGCAATTATTCTGGGATGTGGCATGAAGGCGACTGCTGAAGGGTAAGATTACATTGTAATTAAGGCTATTGATTTACAACTGCATTTTCAACTACCATGCACTAATACACTTGCAGAATGTGCTGGTACGTCCATTTGTACTCAAACATGTGAATTTGTGTGTGCAAACGAGTATTTGTGCATGCAAAGCAGGAAGTTGGGTGCACAACTACCTGCTTTGTCCACACAGTTGCACAATTATTCCTGAAAATTCTCATCTACATGCCCAAAGATGAGTTTTGCAGGCTTAGTCAGGTTCAAGTGCAACACTGATGAAGGTCCATTTGAAAATTTGACCAATAATATCATAGTTCTCCATATTTCATTAAAATCAGCAGAATAAGTATTGGTAAGATTCCAGATTTTAGCATATTTCCCTGGTCCAGCTGTTCAGGCCTTGTAGTGTTTTACACTCACTTTGTACAAGCAAAAATGACTGTAGAAGGTATAAGGCAGAGCAGAATTGGGCCCACAATTTCTACCTAAGATAGAACAAACAGGAGGAGATGCACCCACCACAACACACCTTTGCTGAGGTGGGCATGGTAAACATTTGCATACATTGGACCTGAAGCCTTACATCCAAGTGCCAGTCTCTGTCTATTCAAAGGCCATAATCAACCGCTATGAGACTCAGCTCCCATGACTACTTCTTGAAGAGTCTTGTGGTTATGGCACAGATCTGGGCATCAGAAGTGCTAGGGTTCAACTCCACACTAGGAAAACAGGCTGTTGCTGACAGTACTTGTCAATGACAAATCCTTATGTTCCCCCCTTTCAACAGGCATCGAAAATGGTCTGTCTAGACTAGGGCATTTTGATCCCACCTTCACTAGAAGCTACACCATTCTCAAGCCAGATGAGGATGACCCACTGCTGGCAATTCAGCCGGCCATTGCCCTAGGGTAGACAGACCCCCGGGTTCTATTCCTATCTCTGCAACTGACTTACTGTGTGATCTTGGGCAAGTTACTTCACTGTCCCGTGCTTCTATTTCTCCAGCTGCACAACAGGCATAATGGTACTTACGTCGCTGCTCATAACGTGCTTTGAGATCCTCAGGTGGAAGGCGCTATAGGAATTGCAAAGCTCTATCATCAGACACATATATCCCTGCACAAATATGCACAGGCTTGTAATCCGAAACCCTCTTTATTTCTGGACAGACATTGCAAACTGCTTAGACCACATTCTCCAAGGTGTTTAAGGAGGGTGGAGTTTACAGTATTTATTTAGGTATTTTGCAAACCCTAATAAGAAGAGAACACTTGTGGCAATCGCAAAGAACAAATATAAAACCCGCGGCTACACTCTGAACAGCGCCACCACATTTTCTTTGTTATTGCTCCTAGCCCAAAAACCAGATTACAACTAGAAAAAAAATGGCTTTTTTCATGCCGTTTATTTCTGATCCTGCAGTAATTTGTCTGCTGTGTGCACTGCTTTTATTAGGTGCATTTTATTTTTCAGCTGGCTCTAAAAACTCACCTTTGAAACTGCCTCCTGGTCCACCTCCTCTTCCGATCATTGGTAACCTGCATTTGCTGGATATTAGACGGCAAGATAAGTCACTATTGAAGGTAGGGAAAAAAACAAAACGCCTTGTGCATGTTAAGTCTGCCTCAGCTAAACCAGTGAGAAGACTTTGTTGTTGTTTATTAATCTGAATTAAAATTTCAGAGCAGTAAAAATTGCACGATAATGTTGTCTCAAGCTTCCTCTAGCTCCTGTCTATATGGTGGCAGTATCATTTCTGATCAACCACTAAAAAAGGGCCCCGGGTAATGTGGATTTTTTCATGTAAACTTGATAAGGTACATGAAGTATCTAGTGCTTGTGGGATTTTAAATATGAACTTGACAGCTCTCATACCCAGAGGGCTTTTAGAGTATTAGCAAATAACTAACACGAAAAAGAAAAACCCCAGGAAGAAGTAAGAGGAATTCACTATAAAGAGTCCAACAGCCACATAAGAAAGGGTTAAATCCAGATGTTCTTATGCAGTTGTTACTCCAGGGCAAATTCCCATTGAAATCGATGGAGTGGCAGAACAACAGGATGGAATAATTTTGTCAAGTAGCTGGAATAAATACCCTGTGAACTCTTCTGCTAACTTGTAATTAAAACCACTTAGCATTGTTTAAGCAGAAGAGTTCTTATCTGTAAGAGGATGCTGAAAAGGAGCCTGTCAGGCTAGGTTCAATCCAGGAGCTTTGCTTTTCCTTACCCCAAGAGGAAAGTTTTGCAAAACTTCACCCTGGCGCTGTCTGAGCATGTTTCTTTCCTGCCCATCCAGCTCTGCCTCGGATCTGTTTCTGCCAGTGTTTAATAAACAGGGCAACAAATATTTGGGATCCTGGTGCATGACTAATGCTGCTAGACACTAGGGTGATACAAATAGTAAAACAGTAATCATTGCAGGGTTCCATCCAGTGTATAGTGCCTATTGGTTACTAACATATATCCTGAGTGCATTGACCTCACGCAGGGGTGTGTGTGTGTGGGGGCGGGATCCCATTCTGCTCACCCAAAAATGCAAGACACATAGCGGCTAGCAGCATGTGCCCACATGCTGCCCCCATGAAACTAGGGTTCTCTCCCCAGGGAGTTATGCTACATGCAGAGTGTCCCTGGGAGTCATTAGCAAACATGATTCTTTACCAAACATGAACAGGAATCTGCCCCCCAGCACAGTCAGCTCTGCAGACATACTTACGAGATTAGACACGGTGGAGGTGAGGCAGTATCTTTTGTTGAACCAACTATCGTGGTGACAGAGACAAGCTTTAGCGCTACAAGCACTCTTCTTCAGGTCTGGGGAAAGTAGCAAGAGTGTCACAGCTAAATAGAAGATTGAACAGATAGTTTAGAGTAGTTAGCAAAAAAAAAAAAAGTTCAGATGTGTCAAAATGTCGACATTTTTGGAATAAAACATTTAGATGTTTCCTTTCAAACCAACTTTTAATTTGAATTGTCTTGCATTTTATAATGTACAATAGAATAGAATACAATATAGTGGAATATAAAGTCAAAAAATCAAAATGAAACATTTGGATGGAGCCAAAACATTTTTTTTTTAAATATTTTCTTTCATGGAGAATTTTGCAATTTTCAGTTTTCATTCCAAATCAGACCAAAAAGAAATTTAAAAAACTTGAAATCCTGCATGAAATGGATTTCTGTTCTTTTCACAGCTCTAGCAATACGCCTTTAAGTGAGTCACAATCGCTATACGAATTGTTATACATTTTGTAATAACAGGTCTGTTTGTATCTATCTTTCTCTTATTCCTCCACTTTGTTTATTAACTGATCCCCATTCTTTAGGGGTCTGTTTGGTTTTTATTCTCGTTCTTCTTAAGAACAAAACCAGACTATTAGCTTCCTGTAGACCTGAGAATATTCTCTTGTGGCACTGAGCTCAAACATCCAGCTAATAGTCTATACCAGTCTATAGACTATACCAGAACTATCCTTTTAATGACTATACTTCAGCTACCTGACATGGAATGTTTCCCCCCCTTTCTAACTACCCAGCATTGTTTCTGAATCAAGAATAGACATTAGTGACTTCCTAGATTTTCACTGACTAAATTAAGAGACGTGCAAAGAGTAAACAAAGTGTGTAAACACTGAGGATTTATGAATATCTCATTTTTAATGTTCAAGAGTATGTAAAAGTATGAGTTTGTTTAAAATACATGGGGCCAGATTTCCTAGTCTGAATGCCACCGAGTTGGAGATTGGGCTGACGCGTGTGTGGTTTTCCCCACACAGAAGAGGATTGTGCTCCTACTAGACCAATGGAATTTAGTGCCGAACTCATGCATATGCTAGTCAGATTAGTGCTATAAACAAATACACCAGCATAAGCCTTGGGTCTGAAGAGGAAATGAGGGGTTTCTTAATGCGCTCTCTCCATTGGTGATACTAAAACCCTGCCTCTCTTCCAGCTAGCAGAAAAATACGGGCCAGTGTTCACCCTCCACTTTGGGTCCCAGAAAGCTGTGGTCCTGACTGGATACGAAGCCGTGAAGGAGGCGCTCGTGAACTTCACAGATGAATTTGTAGACCGACCCCCCATTCCAATATTTGAACAAATCCAGCATGGAAATGGTACTAGCCCTTGGAGATGTGAGAGTTTCAAAAGGGCTCAGCCTTGGCCTAACTCTTCTCCTACCGCCACCATGGCCTGAGAACTTCTGGAAGTCCTGCCCCAAGTCTGTATTTTAGCTAAACTGACCCCAAAATTCTGCTTCTGTGGTTTGCAGCTCTTGTCATTAGCGACAATTACTTTGGCAAACAACTTGGTGACCAGTTAACATCCTGAATTTTAAAAGATGAGGGCAGAATTTTAAAGGCACAATGGCAACGATGTGACTAATTCCCATAGGCAGCCAATGTGAGTTAGGTGCCTCACTGCCATTAATGCATTTTACCTGAGGTATCAGTTCATGAAAGATGAACCATACTGGATTTGGCGCTCAGTATTTTGCCTCTCTTGCCAGTCGGTGCTGCCATTTTGGATGTATTCATTCCAGAAAGTCCTGCCTCCAAAAATGGCCCTTTGTAGAACAATATATCACAGGTTCAGATAAGGGTTATGAGACAAATCTGTGATCCCGTCCCTCAAACAGCTCCATCGATTCCCCAAGGCAGTTCCTCCATCCCCATATCCATGATTGGCTTAGAAAACATTTTACCTGGATCCTCCTCTTATTTCTTCCACTCTCTAGCTCAAAGTTTAACTAGGCGCTCCAGCATCAGCTATCACACAGTGCTCCTTGATTACCACGTGTGATAGAGCCCCCCCAGTCACACTCTGAGAGCTGATCTCAGTGCTACAAACTGACAAATCAACGGAAGGAGGAAAAGAATTGGCCAGAGTCAGTATATCTGTAACATTGATATAATGGGGGGCAGTAGAAAATCTTTCACATTGAGCTCCTAGGTCAATTCTAATCCAGATCAGCAGTGATCAGCAGCTATGATGAGCGACTGACTTTTAGTTGAGCTGGGTGAAATGAGTTTGGTGGACTCAGCTTCATTCTCAGAGGGATACTGTCCATATCATACAAGCAAATACCAACACCAGTACTAAATAACAGACTTATTGGTAGCTGCAGCAGAGATGCCAAGGATTGACTAAGGGCTTAGAGACTCTGTTATCCCTTGACCACTAGAGGTCATGTCAGACTTAGGGCACAGCCTGAAACTTTTGCCTCTGCTACCCTTGCGGCACCAGTAGAATGGACCAATAGAGGATTTAGGTCTTCAAGGCTGTTAATCTGGCACATTACATCAGCACTAAAGTCACACAGAAAATATATTAAAAAATGGAGTGCTCTAAATGCCTGGTTGCCTCCCACATGAGTGTGATGGCAAAAACTGAACTGGGAGGAAAACTATTTCCATGAAAAGAACAGGAGTACTTGTGGCACCTTAGAGACTAACAAATTTATTAGAGCATAAGCTTTCGTGGGCTACAACCCACTGGGGTTGTAGCCCACGAAAGCTTATGCTCTAATAAATTTGTTAGTCTCTAAGGTGCCACAAGTACTCCTGTTCTTTTTGCGTATACAGACTAACACGGCTGCTACTCTGAAATATTTCCATGAAGTAAAAGATGGCTGGGATTGATGGACGGAGCTGGGAGGAGGACATAGAAATGAATGGCAAATGGGATAATGGAACAGCAAGGAGAAATGGAGGGAGAGAAACTGTGGAGATATTCTCATATTCTTTTAAGTAGAGTTAGGATCCCCTTGAGTTCTACGTTCTCAGCAATCACATATACCTCACATATACCTCAGGTGTATTCTTTTCTAATGGAGAGCTGTGGAGAACGACACGAAGATTCACTGTGTCAACCATGCGCAACCTTGGAATGGGGAAAAAGCTGATAGAGGAAAAAATTCTTGAAGAGCTTCATTTACTTATTGAGACAATCAAATCTTCCAGAGGTGAGCTGGGAAATATTAAGGTTAAATATCGCATTGCTCAGACTTTTCAAGCACCGTTGTAAACACAAGTCAGTGGTGAGGCTGTGGCATGAGAGTTATGTTTATGCTTTTGTTTATTCTTATTACAGGTGAGCCATTTAGCCTCAAGTCATTTAACGCTGCTCCAACCAACATCACCTTTCTTATGCTGTTTGGGGACCGGTTTGACTACAAAGACCCAACCTTTGTCACTCTGTTAAGACTCATAGATGAAGTTATGGTTCTTCTTGGATCTCCATTCTTGCATGTAAGTAACTCTTTGTAGAGGTCCGGACTCACCCCTGCGGCGCCTCCTGCTGGTCGTCCAGGGAATTAGCTCACCAGCCTCTGGAGCGGCCTCTGCAGGCCGGTGATCCGCCTTATCCTCTGCACTGGCCCCCGTGTCCCTCCCAGGACTCCGGTGCCCCTTGCTCTGGGTGCTGCCCCCTGGCAATACCCACACACACTGGGTCTCCCCTCCCAGGGGAACCCCCACCCACTAACCCCACCTCACCTCAGGATAAGGCCACTGCCAGTCACCAACTAGCCCCCACTCTCTGGGGCAGACTGCAGTATAGGCCACTCATCATCAGCAAGGTTGGGTTTGGACCTGCTGCCTTGGCCTAGCCCTGGGCTGCCCTCTGCAACCCCCAGTACCCCTTGGCCTTCTCCTAGGCTGCAGCCTGGGGCTTTCCAGGCTGGAGCTCCCCAGCTCCTCAGCCTTTCCCCAGCCCTGCTCCACTACAGGTACCCTGTGTCTAGCTCCCTGCAGCCAGGCCCTTCTCTCCCTGAACGCAGAGAGAGACTACTGAGCTCCTAGCTCCTAACCTCTGATTAGGGTGTAGCCCAGCTGCAGCCACTTCCCCCAATCAGACAGGGTTTTACCTTGCCCAGCCCCAGCCCTCTGGAGGGCTTTTCCAACCCCTCAGGGCAGGAGCGGGTGTCCACCCCGCTATACTCTTCCAGTGTATTTTGAGTCATACAGGCTCCATGACCCAGCGCAGCAGATCTCAGGCTGTAAGAACTAGCACATCCCATCTAAAAATCAATAGTACTCAGGATGCTGCCTTCATAATTATAATCAGTGTCACTAAAATGGAGTCTGAACCTCAGACCATATTTGAAACCAAGCTGTATACTATGTAATTGCAACCCGCCTACCACCATTTACAAATCATTGGTCTAACAGACTGAACAAAGGGGCTGTGAGTTAGGAATAACCCTGTTCTGCAGGGTTGGATTCACTCTGCAAGCTTCCCCAACTCTCCAGCCAATGTGCTTCAACCATGACATGGGAGGTAAGAACCCTTCTAGCCCCAAAAATTGAGTTCAGGCTCTGTGCCCTCTTGGCCTCAAAGCTGAGATTACCAGTGAGCATGAGAAATAGCATCAGCTGTATTCATGGATTTTGTAACATGTCCATTGTGTGGTGACTATTTTCCACGTCTATTAGTGACCTGTTCTGAATTATACTTACTAAACGAAGGTTATCTACATTGCATCTGTAACAAGAAAAACTTGTTTGGGTGGAGGAAATCCACTGGTTGGTTTATAGGTCCCTAGACAGTGTCACAAATCCACAGTGTTCCTGAGTGTTGTAATTTGCATTTGGATCATTAATTCAACGGGGGGGGGGGGGGGGGAGAAGGGGGGAGAATCACATTTCACCTGACAGCTCCTTCTGTTGTTCATGTGAGAATGGTCACGTGCAGGGTTTATTCCAGCCAGTTCATGGCATGTATCACACTAGGAAACTAAGGTGATAGTCGTGTTTTAGTATGAACTGGTACCACAGTATCTATTCGCACCAGCTAAGGTGATAGGTAATAGTGCAGAATGGAAGATATTGTGCTCATGAAACAGTTTACTAACACGCTAGTTTCAGGCAGCGATATATGAATAACTGGTGCCTGGGGCTACAACCTACTAGTTCTTGTTTTTATCAGCACAGACAAGAGCAACATCTTTGTGACCAGGCTGCTGATAGCCTCTGTGATACACAGAACAGTCCCACTGAGAATTGCTGTCTGGTGTGGACCTGAGATGAGAATTATGCTATATGAATTTTAGCCCTGTACTGAATGTTGGTTCCCCCCGCAAATTTGAGACTTTATCTTTTTAATTTATTCTATTTGTTCTTAAATGTTATTTCATTGTGCACGAAAGTGCAGCCTTTGCCTGCCTCGCTTGTATTTTCTAATTATAGTCCGTGTTCAGAGACTATGGCTGTGTTAAACATGCTTCATAGGAGTCAGCAAAGTACTTAATCATGTACCTAGCCCCACTGAAATCAAAGGACTAGATTTTGTGGCACAAAGTGGACTTAATGTGGCCAGAGGAGAATTTCCTTTGTGCAAGGGAACTCTCAGCTGGCATAGCCAACTCCTGCCCCAGCCCAACATAGGGGATACAGGGTCGGCATGTCCGGGACTCTTGGCGGGAGGGGCTTGGTGGAGCAGTGCACCCAATTCGTATCTAGCATAAGGTTCCCAAGGGACCCTACACCTGTGGTGTAAGTTAGAGCTGCTTCCTTTCAGCTTTACCCTTGTGCTGAGACCTGGCACCTCAGAATCAGGGAGACACAACTGGCTCCCTTGTGGCTTCATCCCTGCGTTTTAGCAGAGCTCAGATGCTGTAGAAAATCTGCTCCAATGGGACTGCTCATGAACTTCTAGTTAGGCCTGTGCTTAAGAACCTTGCAGAATCAGGGCCTGAAAGCATAAGGCCCCGCCCTACATTCAAATGGGCTAGCTTTACCCAGGTGGAGTCCCAGTGACATCAGGAGTGCTGGTTATCATTACAAACCTCTACAGGACAATGTTACAGACCTGTAATGACAGGCCGTCCCAGCACCCTTTGGCATGGCTCTTCCTGTATCTTGGCACTTTGGGTTTAACGCATCCATTTTTCTTTCCTTACTAGTTTTTTAATTTCTACCCATTCCTTGGATTATTTCTCAAAACCCACAAGATTTTACTTAAAAAAATAGAAGATGTGCGCATCATTTTAAGGAATTACATCCAGATCAGCAGACAAGATCTCAGCGAGAACTCTCTGAGCTACATTGATGCATTAGTGTTCAAGCAGCACCAGGTATGTGACCGAGCGGCTCCATTTACAATTTATTCTGTTTTCAACAAAAACACTTAACTAGCTCCTGATCTCAGCCACATCGACGTAACCTTCCTGAGGTCAATGCCGTTCTCCAGATGGAACTGAAATCAAACTCCGTTCCCTTACTTTTGCCATAATTTATCTAGTGAATGTTTCACCAAAATTGGATGTGAAAACACGACCCCACTTTATAATCTACGATCAACTGTTTGTTCCTACAAGAAAATCAATAGGGTTTCATAAAGGATGAATCTGACGCTTTGTGTTAATAAAGAAACCAATCATTGATCTCATTGTTCTAAAAGGAATAAGGAACTCAAAGGAAGTCAGTTGTTATATCACAGCTACATGTCCTGGCCCTGCATTTATTCCTTGCATCTGGCCACTATGATTTCTAAGACAGATTGATCTCAGTGTAATATTAAAACAAAAAACATTTAGACTCTACATTTTTCTTCTTTCAAACAGAGCGGGGCTAGGTATGTACACTGCACCTCCTAGCCGCTCATACTGAGCTGGGTTCAAGGATCACTATGCTCCAACAGTCTGGCAGGGGAGAATGTTCACAAAAAATCTTTGCACACATTCCAACCGGGCAGGTAGAGTGGGAGATGTCTCTTGGAGGTTTGAAATCATTGAACTCGAATCTCCAGCTGCACACAGAAGGGAATAGGTATTTACTTCCAACCCCTGCAAAATGAACTGCAGGGGTGAGTTTGTGAATACCATCCAAAGCGGAGCTCAGTCCTGCTTCAGATTAGAGATGGACCCCGAACCAATCACTTGTATCAAAACCCCTCTAGCTTCTGGGGAAGTTCAGCTCTCCATGCAGATCTGCACTGTGTGGCTCAGATCCAACTCTGCCCTCGGTTCTGAAATCCTCCGCTGGCTTCCCCTTGGCTCGCAAACCTATGAGAATGCCTGAAAATGCGATGGGCGAGGTGGGACTTCCCAAATCTTACTCAATTGTAATTTTGCCTCAGTCAGAGTGAACAAGAGCACTTTCAACACTAACTGAAACTTGTGTGTTTAAAGGAGACAAACAAGAAAGACAGCCTGTTTCATGATGAAAACATAATAGCATCTGTACTTGACCTGGTCATGGCTGGAACTGAGACAACTGCCACAACCTTGCAATGGGCCATCCTACTGATGATGAAATATCCAGAGATCCAAAGTGAGCCGCTCTATGGTTTCACTCTTTGTCTGTGCCTTGTTTTAATAAGAAAGTCAGGTTAAGTGTCCGATGTGTAGATGCCAATGCTGCTTTCGCCACAAAAGCTGCATCCCCTCTCTTTATTATTAGTTATTATTTGTATTGCGGTAGCATGTGGGAACCCCAATCACGGATCAGGACCCCAATGTGCTAGGCACTGTATGAACACCGAACAAAAAGATTGTCCTTGTCCCAAAGAGTTTGCAGTCTAAGTTGAGTAAGGCTGGTTTCTGTCTTCCAAAACTGGATTTTTCTATTTCCTGGAGGGAGCAGCATAGACAAGGGCTGTGTAGGTTGTATGATACAAAACAAAACAAAACACACATGCCTGAAATCCAGAGAGACTTGAGGTGCCCGAGGAAGCCAGGTTTAGGGTTTGCAAAATGTGGTTTGTTTTTGCCAAAGCAAATTCAAAAGTGGGGAGAGAGAGCCCTTCTGATGGGACACATTTGCGTTTGCATTTACTTTTAGAAAAGGTACAAGAGGAGATTGGGACTGTTGTCCAATCAGGAAGCCAGGCCACATATGAAGACCGGAAAAACATGCCATTTACAAATGCGGTGATACATGAAGTGCAGCGATTCATCACCCTGCTGCCACATGTTCCACGGTGCACATCTGTTGATACACATTTCAGAGGCTACTTCCTCCCCAAGGTATGTATCACTTTTTTTAAATGGATACCACTACGTTCCGCCCTTTGCCAACAGCAATGAATGGATACTTAGATACTAAGGGCCAGATTCTGCCATCCTCATGTGAGTAATTCCTCACTCCAAGAGTATCTCTGTTTGACTCAGGGGGGACTATTTGCAGTGTGAGGTATTCTGGAAGGCTGGCATGCAGGATCTGGCCCCATGTTTGCAGTTTCCAAGGCAGTCCTGGGGATTTAGCCATCTTCTAAACACTCTACATTGCCTTGAAAATCTCAGCCTGTATCATGTACAGTGCTCTGAATGGAAGGGTTCAAATCATCTATGCAAGTGCACCTGGTAGAAATCAGAATTAAAGCTGGAATTTGGCACAGCCAACAGGTAAAATCCAGGTTTCAGTGAAGTCCGTAGCAAGATTCACATTTACTTCAGTCAGACCGAGGTTTGGGTCACAGGAAGAAGCAAAGCTTAAACAGCAGGGTGGAGACTGACAAAGAGTAGATCAGTGGAATTCAATAATCTTTTAGGACCAAATCCTGCAGCCCTTCCTTGCCTCAGCCACCAGTACTCGCACAGCTACAATGTCCTTGCCCATCTGAGTATGGCATTGGCAGCATCATGTCCTACTCTGAATGTTGTTGTTATTATTATTGCTATGTGGTAGCACCAAGGAGCCCCACTCAAGGGCCAGGACCCCATTGTGTTAGGCACTGTACAACACTGAACAAAAGGATGCTTGTTGCCCCAAAGAGCACTGAGCAATGTACCCCTAAGAGAATTCCTCACGATCGGAGTGTCAGTTGGATCAGAGGTTTCATGTTGCTTTTGGAAGTACAGGGGTTTGTAGAACCAAACACCTCTTTGAGTTTGTGCTTCGTGTTGTATTCCAGGGAATAACCGTGATTCCTTCCCTCACCTCGGTGCTGCTGGATAAAACACAGTGGGAGACACCACATGAGTTTAACCCCAACCACTTTCTTGATGCTGATGGGAAGTTTATAAAGAAAGAAGCTTTCCTTCCATTCTCCACAGGTAATTAAGGGGCCATATCCTGAAAGGAGCAGAGGTTTCTCAGGTTCTGGTAGGATCAGGAACTTTGTATTAGGAAACAGAGCATTGATCAGGAGAGATCTATTTCAGTATTTCAAAAAGGACCAAGCAAACCTAATACCCAGCCAAGCAGAGCCAATGAATCTACAACAGACCTGACTTATCTCAGCATAAGCCTTCCCTCTAACAAAATGGATCAGTTCTCAACTGATACAAAGGTAGGCAAAGGAAAGGAAGGGTATCGGCTCCAAAAGAACAAGGAAGGGAGCCCAAAAGGTGCCAAGGAGAGGCCAGCCAAAATAAACAGGACTTGAATGATACCCTAAACCAGATACACGAGGCTGTACCATTGACTTACTGTGGCCTGGACACATCACTGAATCCTTTCTGGATTTCAATTTATTCGTCTGCAAAATACAGTCAATAATACTCTGTCACAAGGAGGTGGTGGTGTGACGGTGTACCCCATAAGGCTTTATGGGGAGGGGGTGCTTATAAATGTATGTATGACATAACTGGAATATGTTTTGTGCTGCCTGTGCCAGGTAACATATCTCCGTAAAGGTTATGGTCTACTATATCTATTCATCCTATTTGTACATATATATATCATTTTCTACTTGAGGTTAAGAATATGGGCTGTATGCTTGCTTGGTTTCTAAGTAAGCCCCAGCTGAAGACAAAATGGAGGGGCCTCCCCCAGGTTTAAATAGACTCTCTCTTGTGGGTGGAGACCTCCCTCCTCCCTCCTATGCAAAGTCCAGCTCCAAGATGGAGTTCTGGAGTCACCTGGGCAAGTCACATATCCCTGCATGACTCAGTCTTTACAGGCTGAAGCCATTGTCCACATGGTATCTTGCATGTCTCCAGGAAGACTTCTTATGTGGATTGGAGCATTCCAAGATGCATTGTTCCCCAAGTGTTTCCTGATCAGGTACTTAACCTGGCGAATTCCTTCCTAAAGAAGCTGACCAAATGCCTCCCAAAGCTTACTTAGAAACCAAGCAAGCATACAGCCCATATTCTTAACCTCAAGTAGAAAATGATATATATATGTACAAATAGGATGAATAGATATAGTAGACCATAACCTTTACGGAGTTATGTTACCTGGCACAGGCAGCACAAAACATATTCCAGTTATGTCATACATACATTTATAAGCACCCCCTCCCCATAAAGCCTTATGGGGTACACCGTCACAGGTGGGCTTAATTGAAAGATGCTAGACCAGGGGTGGGCAAACTTTTTGGCCTGAGGGCCACATCTGGGTATGGAAATTGTATGGTAGGCCATGACTGCTCATGAAATTGGGGGTTGAGGTGTGGGAGGGGGTGAGGACTCTGGCTGGGGGTGCAGGCTCTGGGGTGGGGCTGGGCATGAGGGGTTGGGGATGCAGGAGGGTACTCCGGGCTAGGACCAAGGGGTTCGGAAGGTGGGAGGGGGATCAGGGCTGGGGCAGGGGGTTGGGGCTTGGGAGGAGGGCAGGGGTGTAGGCTCCGGACGGCGCTTACCTCAAGCAGCTCCCGGAAGCAGCAGCATGTCCCCTCTCCAGCTCCTATGTGGAAGCGCAGCCAGGTGGCTCTGCATGCTGCCCCATCTGCAGGCGCCGCCCCTGCAGCTCCCATTGGCCGCCGTTCCTGGCCAATGGGAGCTGCGGAGGCAGCGCTTCAGGCAGGGGCAGCATGCGGAGCCCCCTTGCTGCCCCTATGCATAGGAGCTGGAGGTGGAACATGTCGCTGCTTCTGGGAGCCACGCAGAGCGGGGCAAGCCCTCAACACTGCTCCCCGGCATGGAGCGGGGCAAGCCCCAGACCCTGCTCCCCGGCAGGAGCTCGAGGGCAGGATTAAAACATCTGAATGGCCAGATGTGGCCCCCGGGCCATAGTTTGCCCACTCCTGTGCTAGACAGAGGTGTAAAATACTGACCTACTCCACCCCTCTAAATGTGTATTTGCGTGTGCATGGATGCGCACACATACATACACACACACACATGCAAACACGCAGCCAAGGTGGAATAAAACAAACAGCCCATCCCAAGAAGTCAAATGAAATTTTGACGGGCAAGGAACATTGCAAGGTATCAGAAATTTCCTGTGAAATTCCATCCTAATCCCTCTTTAGTGAAGAGGTGTCCTCTAACCAGCCTCCTTGCTGTGGCACAGCAATAAATGTTTCCAAATGCTGTTAATTTCCAAAGCTGCCTCCTTCCTGGCCTGCAGGTGCTGTTATCCAACAGAGTGCATTACAAGTGGGCACAGCTGGAAAGAGTAGCTTTACTAGGAGTTTTACAAATCCCAGCACTGCAGGAATCCTAAAGTATTGTAGAGGGAGATTTCCTGCAGAATCTCTCAAATCCTGCCTTGCAACCCGACACTTTACAGCCGTCTCTGTTAAAAGTCGGCTGTGGGAGCTGGGGGTCAGGAGTCCAGCTATGATTCTGGACCGCGCTTTCCAGTGTGGGATTTGCTGTGACAGCATCAGCCGTGAGTTTGCATTTTTGATGCAAAAATCATCAGCAGTGATTTTTTTGAGGTCAAAAGCCACATTCTTGCTTTCCTCTGATTTCTTCATGATGTCATCTCTCAGATCCTGTCATTCTGGGGCAGGGCATCCTGCTAAAAAAGAAACAAACTTATGGGAGCCAAGAACAAAAGACAGTCACCAAAGTGAGACTGGCTGGGTGATAGCCTACAAGTCTTCAAAGCATTCCACCTTTGGGGAAGGGAACGTTTCTCGAGAAGGTTGATTTTTAAGAGAAAGGGGTTGTTTGAAAGTGCTCAGGGGCTGGGGTGTCAGGATAAGTCTGTGGATGATGTCTGTGGACTACGGTTGCATCTGAAGATTTCAGCCTAGGTACAGAGCCCCATTGTGCTGGGTGCTGTACAAATACACAGCCAGAGGTAGTCCCTGCCCTATAGAGCTCACAATCTAAACAGACAAGACAGACACAGCATGGGAGGGGAACAAACACACAGAGAGGGGAAGTGACATACCCAGGTTCACACAACAATTCAGTGGCTGAATTCAGATCTCTAGTTATGTCCTATCCACTAGAGACCACAGCCTGCCAGGGAAGACGGTGCATAATAATTTCATGTATTACATAGCCTGGCAATTTACCATGTGCCTATCACCTCCTTGCTATATGAACATGTCTGACAAAGGAATCAACATGCATATCGTGGTAACATGAGCTACTGGCATAATCATCTGGCTACAACACAGATTATTTTGCTGTAACTATATGTCAGTTCAATTGGGTACAATGGTACACCAGGTACAATGCTCCTAATAGATCACCTGATGACTATTATGGGCAGGTCTTCACTACCCGCCGCGATCTATCGGTAGTGTATCTAGTGTAGACGCGATAAAATCGATCCCCGATCGTGCTCCCCGTCGACTCCGGAACTCCAGCTCACGAGAGGCGGAAGCGGAGTCGACGGGGGAGCAGCAGCGGTCGACTCACCGCCATCCTCACGGCCAGGTATGTCGACCTAAGATAAGCCGACTTCAGCTACGCTATTCGTGTAGCTGAAGTTGCGTATCTTAGGTCGACCCCCCCGCTAGTGTAGACCTGGGCTATAACATTAACATTAACCTCTGTAACGATTTCTCTGACAGTTAAATCTAATCATTTTTGACACTGCAGGGCGCAGGAATTGCATTGGAGAAAGTCTGGCCAAGATGGAGCTGTTTCTGTTCTTTGTAGGGTTGCTGCAGACGTTTACTTTCCAACCCCCGCCAGGGCTCACAGAAGCAGACCTGGACCTTGCAGTTCCTCAGACTACTTTTACTTTAAGACCACAACCTCAGTCAGCCTGTGTTGTTCTGTGTGAATAAGCAGGACAGAATTAGGGAATCATTCCTTTGTATTGACTTTGACGGCACAGGACATTTCTACTGGACGCAACAAAGAGAAGGCAGAACCTTGGAGACATGGTTAATATGTTCCAGATGAGATCGCTATTGCATTATATGCACTGCAGTCGCTTCACACTCTGCTTCTCATAGAGTTTAAAGGGCTATCGTGATCATCTATTTCCGGGGTGGGCACTTTTTGGCCTGAGGGCCGCATCGGGTTTCGTAAATTGTATGGAGGGCCGGTTAGGGGAGGGGGTCGTGGCCTGTCCCCCATCTCCTATCTGCCTCCCCCGGGACTCCTGCCCCATCCAACCCTCCCGTTCCCTGACGGCCCCCCCGGGACCCCTGCCCCATCCAACCCCCCCTCCTTCCTGACTGCCCCCCCCCCGGGACCCCTGCCCCATCCAACCACCCCTTCTCCCTGTCCCCTGACTGCCCCTGAAACCGCATCCAACCCCCCCTCCTTCCTGACTGCCCCCCCCGGGACCCCTGACCCCATTCAACCCTGTTTCCCCCCCACAACCGCCCCGACCCCTATCCACATCCCCACCCCCTGACCACCATCCCGAACTCCCCTGCCCTCTATCCAACCCCCCCAATCCCTGCCCCCTTACCGCGCTGCCTGGAGCACCGGTGGCTGGTGGTGCTACAGCCACGCGACCCAGCTGGAGCCGGGCCACGCCGCCGCCGCTGCGCCACCACGCAGCTCAGAACACTGGGTCAGGTCGGGCTCTGCAGCTGCACTGCCCCAGGAGCTCAGAGCCTCGCTGCCCAGAGCACTGCACTGGCGGCGGAGCGAGCGAGCTGCGGCTGCGGGGGAGGGAGACAGCAGGAGATGGGCTGGCAGCTAGCCTCCCGAGCCAGGAGCTCGGGGGCCGGGCAGGACGGTCCCTGGCCTGCGGGCCGTAGTTTGCCCACCCCTGATCTAGTTGGACCTCCTGCACATTGCAGGCCACAGAACCTCACGCACCCACTCCTGTAACAGACCCCTAACTTCTATAATGTACACGCTCCTGCACCTATGGAATGAGCTGTGTTCTGAATAGGAATATTATGGGAACCTGACCGTAAAAGCTACCTCTCTCAAGAAGACAAGAGCACCATTAATCTGGAATGGGCAGAAATGCTGTAGGGGCCCCATGCTAGAGCCATCCAATAGGATCGAGTGCAGGGGTACTCACACTTCATTGCACCCTGACCCCCTTCTGATAACAAAAATTACTACATGCCCCCAGGAGGGGGAACAAAGCGTGAGCCTGCCCGAGCCCCGCTGTCCCGGGTGGGGACACAGCCAAAGCCTGAGCCTCACCACACCAGGTGGGGGGACAAAGCCAAAGCCCAAGGGCTTCAGCCCCTGCCAGGGGGCCTGTAACCTGAGCCCTGTCACCCAGGGCTGAAGTCCTCGGGCTTCGGCCCCAGGCAGTGGGGCTCGGGCTTTGTCTTCAGCCCCGGAAAGTCTAAGCCAGCCCATTAAAATAGGGTTGCGTGACCCACTTTGGGGTCCCGACTCACCATTGGAGAATTGCTGATCTAGTGAATTTCTTCAAGGTTTCTGTAGCCATTCATAGCTTCTACCAAAATTCTACTAGGTTACCCTCCCAGATATGCTCCAGATGTCAACCGCTGAAGCTGTAGAACTGAGAAAACTTGACTTGTTCGCGTGATTTGAGAGTGATCTGTTATTACAATTTTTGGGAACAGAGTCCTTAGAGGGAGTGAGCGAAAACTGGAGACTGACATAGGCAGTTCTGTCTCTGATAATACAAGTCTGCTTCATCATCTAAATGAAAGAGAGAAGAGATGCCTCTTGAGACCCGCACTGGCAGCTGACTATAAAGAGCCGATGACATGGAAAAGTAATCCAATGCCATGCACACGTTTATGGATTTCTGCCCTCCTTGGGCTGGCTAAATGAGAGAAAACGTTCTTCTTGTTCTCCACACAACGGATAACTAGTCAGACTTTTGGAACCCATCCTTGCAATCGGTTTTGAGTGGGGTCTGACGGATTGTTCCTGTGTCAGTTGGACAACTGGGATCAGCAAACCAGCGGGAGTAGGGGGTGGGCTTTGAGGTTTGTTCTGTTCTGTACTGCTGGCCATGGCGGTCACCTCTGCCGGAGAATGCTCTTTTTATCTGCCGCAGTATTAATGAATCGTGCTCTAATTCATGTCTAGCTCAGGCATCGTTCTGTGCTTGTATTTGCCTGCTGACTCCTATCGCTGCATATCCATTATCCTATCAGCTCTCAATGTAAGCGTTCCTTTTTATTTGGCCACACAATAAAGTTTTAACCCCAAAATGTATTTATTGCATATCATCTACAGAACTGAAGTCATTTAAACAGGACACAGAAAGTTGCTTGGAGACAACCCTCAGAGAAAGAGATTTGTCCTACTAAACTGAGGCAGACTAACAGCCCAAATATTTACCTCAGGCCACGGGCAAGCTTGTACAGCCCATGCTGCCATGGCTTCATTGCTACCAGTATCCAAGCTTTAAAGCTAGCTGGGGTTGTCGCTATACAATCTACAACCACACCCTGTGATTGCAGTGTACACGTATCTTCAGAGTCACAGATTTGACCCTTATGATCATCTAGTTTGACCTGCATAACACAGGCCAGAGAATTTCAGCCAGTGTCCCTACACGAAGCCCATTCTTTGGGCTGAAGTAAAGTATATCTTTGGGAGAGGCATCCACTGATGTCAAGCGTTCAGTAGGAAGTCCTCAGCATTCTGCACCAAGGGTGAGCATGCTAGGACTGACTCACTTTCCCTTTCACCTACCCCAGGATAAATTCTCCCTCCCACCTCTGATGAGGGGCTTTCCTTCCACTGAATAGATACAGGCCCCTTGTGCCCTGCCTAACCCTTACCCCCAAAGCCTGCCTGCAGGCTGCGAAAGCAAGAACCTTTCTTCCCAAGAAGACAAAAAGCCTCCTGCTTCCCATCAAACTTTTGTTGCTACTCATATTGCTTCCCTACTTGGAACTGCTGTGGGCTCTGTGCCAGTCGCTCTCAGCTGTTGGCAGCTGCTGCTGGCCTGCACTACTTCTCCTGGGCTGGGGATCCCGGTCCTGAGGGAGGCGTCAGAAGGAGATGGTCCATGGTGGACATCAGGCCAAGGGAGGGAGGCTGGGTATTCTTGAAAGACGGTAGGCAAGTCAGGTCAGGAATCACTCAAGGCAAGTCCTAACCCAGGCCTGTCCCCTCAGCTTCCACAATGGCTCCCTCCATCCCTGCCACAGCGCTCTTTAGTGACATCTCCCAAAACCTGGACTGAAATCCTTGCTCCATTGAAGTCAATGGGAGTTTTGTGGTCAACTTCAGTGGGTCTAGATTTCATCCCTGGGATTTAGTCAGTTTCCAAGTGATACCCATCTAGGGATGCACTGGTTTCCAAACAGTTAAGAGACAACACAGTCTAGTGATTAGAGCAAGAGATGGGGATTCAAGAGACCCAGGTTTTATTCCCAGTCGACTCATTGTCTGAGATTGGTCACTGAAAGGCTCTGTGACTCATTCTCCACACCTGTAAACCACTTACCTTCCCAGTGTGTTATGAAGGTTTATTCATTCATGTTTGTGAAGTGCTTTGAGAGCCTCGGGGTGGAAAGCGAAATGATTGTGTCTCTCTCCTATCCTGAACAACGGCTTTCAGACTCTGATGAAGCCCAGGCATCACCTCCCACGCCTGACTCTTCTGATGAAGTGAGAGGAGCCTAGTGAGATCAGCTGTTTGTAGAAATTTTGCAGATTACATGATGCAAATACATCAGAAATGACTGAGATGGACTATTAATCAGAGCCAACCGATCAGCTGCTAATGTCAGGGGCAGAGAACAGGCTCCGATTTACAATTTTTTAAAAATGTATCACACTTCTTATGCTCATCCCTGTGTCATCAGCATATGGGTAGAATGCATCACTCTACAGCCCTCAGGAAATCAGACAGTGGGGTACATCTCTGCGTGAAAGACTCCTCCTGTGCGTCTGTCCATCCAAATTATGGAAAAACATAACTATGACTATGACTCAGCTACAGATCTGACAGAAAACACCTGCTCATGAGTCTTTGAAGTGGGTGTAAATACAATCTCCATATTCTTCAACTGACATCAAATTTTCACCTCCTCTACCTGCAAAGTTTGTCGGTCAAATGCTTGTGCCCTGCATTGCAATGTAACATTTCTAAGGAACCTAGTTTAGCTATTGCTCCCCTTTTGGCCACAAGATGGCACCAATATCCTACCACGGCATTGACTGACAGCCCAGTCTTGCAGTCCTTACTCAGGAAAAACTCCCATTGAGCGTTGCGAATAAGGCTTGTCTGAGGACAGAAGGACTAAGCCCACCGGGTTTTAGACATCCATTGGAACAAAGTATATACAAATTAGCTTACATGCGAGGAAGACAAAGCCCTGGCTGGGATGATTTAGTTGGTGTTGGTGCTGCTAGATGGACTAGATGACCTCCTGAGGTCTCTTCCAACCCTGATATTCTATAATTCTAAGTCTTAGAACACAAAGTCATATGTCCTATTTTATCATTAACCAAGAAAAATTCAGACATTACTCAGTGGGTAGGTTCCTTTACTTCCTTCTCTTATAAGTCTCACCACCACCCGAGGAACTCCTGTCCCAAAGAATTTGCAATCCATGGACTAGATTGTGGAGCCTTTACCCACCCAGGTGAACATTTATTTGCATGAGTAGACCCATTGGCTCCTCTATGGTTTGCACAACCTAGCACTGAATGAGAAGAGAGCAACAGCGGATGATGTGGACCAAGGGATGAAAAAGAGCTGCGAGGTCAATCTCCCATCAACCCTTACATGAAACGGAATTTTCCTCTATGTGATTCCCTCCCGTATGGTTTATCTGCTTGAAGACTTTGAGTGACAGTCTCTCAACCCCATCCCCATTATAAAACCCTATCTGCTCCCTGTACTGGCCTTACACACAGCATTTAAGACAGATTAAAACACCCCATACTGTAAATGAGAGTCATGTGTGTGAACAGAGAAATGGACATTGGCATCTGTGCAGTGCCCACAGCCAGGTGAGGCATTAGGGATCAAAACCATGGAGGAAGCTGTAGCAGGAGAAAAGTGGATACACAGGGTGCTCCTCCCTCTATGTCAGGGGTGGCCAACCTGTGGCTCCGGAGCCACATGCGGCTCTTCAGAAGTTAATATGCAGCTCCTTGCATAGGCATCGACTCCGGGGCTGGAGCTACAGGCGCCAACTTTCCAATGTGCCGGGGGGTGCTCACTGCTCAACCCCTGGCTCTGCCCCCACTCCACCCCTTCCCGTGCCCTCCCTTGAGCCTGCAATGCCCTCGCTCTTCCCCCTCCCCCCCAGAGCCTCCTGCACGCCACACAACAGCTGATCAGGATGTGTGGGGAGGGAGGGGGAGGCGCTGATCAGCGGGGCTGCCGGTGGGTGGGAGGCGCTGGGAGCCAGGGGCGGGGAGCTGATGGGGGGTCTGTTGACGTATTACTGTTGCTCTTTGGCAATGTACATTGGTAAATTCTGGCTCCTTCTCAGGCTCAGGTTGGCCACCCCTGCTCTATGTAGTTACCCTTTCCCTACTGAAAAAAATTCTGTGGGTCCCATTAGCAGGGCTGGTAGGAACCTGGAATGCCGGTTCCAGGGGAAATTCCAAAATTAAAAAAAAAAAAAAAGGTGTTATGCAGCATTGAAATGAACAGTCGTAATTTTAAAATTTCTGACATTTTCATTTAGAAAAACTGAAACTGACATTTTCCGAAAGGAAATTGACGAGGTTCCCTTAACAGCCTGGATCTCCTGCTGCCACCTGACATCAGGCTACCAAGAAGCCTGGAGCCTTGAAGCCCTGACAACCCCAGCTTGGGCTGGGCTGCCAAGGCTCTGCAACAGGGAGGCTGGGAGCCCTGCTCAAGATGTTGAGTGTGCAAATATTTGGCAATAATGGATATTTAGGAATAATGTACATTATAATATATCAATAGCAGTGGGAAATAGCAAATATTTGAGAATAACACAATATTTGTGTCTGTGTCACTCCTTACTCCAAATAAAGGAATAACCCACAGCTGGGGTTCCATTCTTTCCCAATCACTTAGAAACCAGGACAACATTTTGTGTTAAGCCATATATTTGCTATATAAAGAAAATTAGTCAATGCCCTGATATTTTCAGTAATTATCTGGCTGGGATTTTCAATGGGAACTGGGCAGTTCCTTTGAAAATCCTACTCTGTGTGGTCAAATATATTTTATACATATCGAGTATTTGCAAGACATAGACTGAAACTTCCATATATATTATCATTTGTTGGAGGATGTGGTTTCTCTTAAGTGGAGCTAGTGGGAACATTCTATGCAATCTAAGATAAAACAATAAAATAACAGATTTTTTTAGTTATGTCTCCAGTTTACTCACTTAGAATAGCACAGGCTGACTGAAGTCGTGGTCTCATGGTGAATCCAGCTTCAGCACCGAAGTCCAACCCAGATTCTGCGACCTCCGGCGGGGGCTGAAATGTAAACTTCTGGAGCAAGCCTGCGAAGAACAGAAAGAGCTCCATCATGGGCAGGCTTACTCCAATGTAGTTCCTTCACCCTGCAATGTCAAAAGCCGAATGTTTAACAAACAGTGTAATTAGGAAATAGCTGTGGGTGGTAACACAACTTCCTGTTACAGTTATCACATGCTTCATTGATGCACCTTTCTGTGATACTAACAACATTGTTGCCTTCAGAACGATACTGTCTGGTAACCGCGCAGAAGTGTCGCCTATAAACAACCAAACAGTGCATCTGGGATCTTCCCAAGCCTCCACTCTAGTCATGTTGTTGATTCCAGGACTGGACAACTGCTCACTAGTGAAATGGCCATGTTATCTCTACTGTAGAAAGTAATGAATGGCATGTAAATGCAGGACAACATTTTCCAACTCTGGTGCCGCAGTGAGGTTCCTAAATCTCTATTTCGGCCCCTATGTAAGGCTGTTATAGAGCTCCTGGTACCATAGTACCTGAGTGCCTCACAATCCTTAAGCGTATTCCTCCTCACTAAACCCCCGTGAGGTAGGGCAATGCTGTTATCTGCACTGTACAGAGAGGGAGCTCAGACTACAACATGCCCGAGGTCACACAGACAGTCTGTGGTGGAGAAGGGAACTGACTCCAGGTCTCTTGAGTCCTACTCTAGCATTCTAAGCACTGAACCGCTCTTCCTCTCTTGAGTAAAAGTGACCTGATGTTCAGAGATGCGGAGCCCACACAGCTCCACTGACATCACTACATAGGTCCTACAGGAACAAGTGTATTGCCGTTATCTCTATGGGTGGCCTGGGGATCTGTATGTAACTGTGATAGGAACTTGCTGTGGACATTGCTAAAATATTCCTGATATAAATACATGGATCGTTTTTAGCCTGGGGCCTGATCCGGCCAGACAGTGGTACTAGGCATGCTGCCTCCCTGCAGGATCAGGCCCTTTTAGTTACCTGTGGAGAAAATCAGGAAAGCTTCTGTCTTTGCAAACTTTCCATCAGCATCAAAAAAGTGGTTGGGGTTAAACTCATTCGGTGTCTCACATGGAATTAGCAGCATCGAGGTGAGCAAAGAATCGTGGTTGTTCATCCCTGGGATACAAACACATTGCTCGTTAGCAGGTGTCAAACTCACAAACTCACAAACGAAAGAAGAACCAAACATTTCCCAGTGATTCCAACTTTTCTCCAAGTGAATGGAATCCACAAACACAGATAGGATTGTAGGGTTAGAATCTTAAACTGGGCCTTGTCCTTCCTTCAGCATTTTCCAGCAATCCTAGAAAAAGTTTCCTGCCCTTTGTTTCTCAAAAAAGAGCATAACACTTTGGTGGGAGACTTGTGTGGGATTCTGCCAATCTTTTCTTTTTATTAGTATGGCTACTCTTATTTGTTAAGTGCCGACGGAGAATGCGCTAAGCTCTGAGCAAGGGGCATTACAGTCTGAGACAGAACAGACAGGCCACAAAGTGGCGATCAGAGTTTCTTCCTTTTTAAAAAATACTAGTAAAACTATTGAATGGTTGACCTGTTCCTAAATAGGAAGATTTACTTGTTGCTGAATATTGTGCAAGTGCCCAAAAGTAATTGATTTTCTTAGTCTCGCTACTGGGGCAATTTGGCACATGTTATTGGGATTTGGCATTTTGAATCTGTTAGTCACCTTTAAGATCCTGATAAAGGTCTCAGAGTAGTGAATGCAGGTTGTATTACTCCACAATACACCCTGCTGTGGGTGCTTCCATTTCCTGTAACTTTGGCAGCACAAAAAGTGCATTCTATCTGGATTTAACTAAACTTTCAATCACAGTCAAGGAGCTAATGTTAAGTTTAATCCTTTGGTATGAAGACTAGAAGAAACAGTTCACATCTTTGCTGTGTTAGTATGGAGACCGTCTTCTAAACGGCTGTTATGACAGAGTATTAGCACTCCTGAATTTATTCTGTGTATGAAAGTTTGTTGCAGCAAAAGAGATTAGAAACTTCCATTTTTCTTGGATTTGTTTTTTGTTTACTGCCGGCTTGGATTCTGCAGCAAACAGCAAAAATTATAACCAGTTAGCAAAAGGTGGATCATGAGATTTGTGATTTTTATTTGGAGTCTGGTTTATTATAACATAGCAATGTGGTGTATAAAATGAAACGGTTTATTGCGATGTGAAATTTAATGTTGCTGGGTAATTGAGTGTGATTGATTTATAATTCATGTGAAAGTTAAAAATGATGATCTAACAACTTTAAAACAACATTTGGCTCTTAAGATTTTTTGTGGGGGTTTCCCCCTTAAGTGTGATGCTTTATGATTTTGTTTTATTACCTCTTTTAAAATGTAATTTCATTGTTTCACCAGTTTCTCCATGACTTTCCCTTAATTGTATTTTTTAATTAATGTTTATAGTCTATGTCTAGACGAGTCTGATAGGCTCCATTCATTTCTCTAGAGATTCTTTAATAAGAGACACTTTATACATGGAAAGCTTGAGTTACCGAAAAGGACAAAACTTCAGTAATGTGTCATTTTGATGGCCATATGGATGGCTTCTGTATCAGAGCACTTTAGTTTTGCAATATAATTAGCACATTTAATTTCTCTTTTGATCTTGTTTTGTTTTTAGTTATTTAATTTCTACCATTCCTTAGATGTCTTTTCAAACCCCACAAGATGATATGCAGAAAAGCAGAAGAGGGATGTGTGGTCTTTAGGAAATACATCAAGACACGTGGACAAGACATTCATGAAAACAATGTAAGGAGCTACATCAATGCCTTAGTGATCAAACAATAGGTATTTTACTGCTCCATTAACATGTGATATGCAGACGCGGAGGGTAGTTTATCTAATGAGTATGGCCTACTAAGTTATATATGAAAATAATTACACTACCTAAACATCTTTCACATCCAGCAGACATCTTTGCAAGCTGTTAAAATTTGGCCCTGCAGTAAAAGCAAGAAATTGGATAATCTGACCCAAAGAATTTACTATGCCACGTGACATAATTGTGCAAAACTTGTCCTCAGGTGGTATCCTTTATTACTGGAGAGGCAGAGACAAAGCATCTCATTCTTTCCATGCATTAAAGACCATCACATACCTCCCTAAGGACACTGGAATAGAGATCAGTTTACAATTTGCACAGAGATGAAAGTGCCCTATTACACTGCTCATGAGAACATACCATTTCTCTTAGCGCTTTCACCAGCAGATAATGATTTCATGAGACTACAGCGAGGGGTAAAACCCACAATTACAGTCCAGAAATGTAGAGCAAAGATCAGCAGAACCAAAACAACTGTGGCCACCTTTAGGAACTTTGCAGTATAACTATGCTGCCCACTCGGAACTTCATAGGTGCAACATAAATAAAACACAGGTCCTCCTGATCCAAAAATCACACAGTCCCTAAGCTGCTTGAGCTAAACAAGAAACTCCTTTAGCTGGTAGCAGTGCAGGGCCTATAACACACAGGTTTCTAGTTTTATCCAGGTGAGGGTAGCGATACATATACACATCACACTAGCCAGTCCAATACTACTCTCCACCAGCTTTGTTCCAATTCCTGCATAACATTCCTGTCCCAGCCCTTTAACTAATACTGATGGGGCTCAAGCCCTCCCCCGGTTTCTACAGTCATTAGCCTTGTTGTGTATGGTTGATACAAGGGATGGGCTGTGTCAGGACAGAGAATGTTATATGTGTGTATTAGGGCTGGTTGGAAAATTGATGTTTTTTCTGCTGAAAACTTGTTTTTTTGGTGAAAATCAAAAACCAAAATATTTTAGCCAAACACTGAAATATTTCAGTTCTGAAATGTCACCGCAGTGCCTCATGGGAGTTGTAGTATGAGTGCTTAAAACTTACTTTCTCCACAAAAGGCTGGGTTCCCTGGTTGGACTGCATCTCCCATGGTCTCCCCTCTTGGTAAGGGGAGGTGGTACATCATGTGGCCATGGTGCATCGTGGGAGATGACACTTTTCCCAAAAATATTTCGTTTAAGCAAAAGCCGAATTTCCCATGGAAAAAAATGCTGTCAGAAAAATTTTGATCAGCCTCTAGTGTGATTACGCATGTGTGTATATAAAATAAGGTAGATCAGTCTATGTGCGCACGTACACACACACACGTATTATTTATGTGGGTTCCAACCTTTTGCCCGTGTCTTTAATATTTTATTTTAAAGGAGACTAAAACAAACCTCTTTTTCATGATGCAAACGTGCTGGCGTCCATGCTTGACCTCCTCATGGCTGGAACTGAGATGACTTCCACAACCTTGCAATGGCTCATCCTGCTGATGCTGAAATAGCCAGAGTTTCTAAGTGAGCCACTCTTCGGTTTTAATCTTTCACACCTTTGTAACTTTGCTTTTAAAAGAAAGTCTGATATTAGGTCTTGACATGGACACGTGAATGGTGCCTACCTACAAGATGTGTCCTGTGCCGCTTTAGTTGCTGCTCTCTCAGCACCAACCATATGCAAATATATCCCTATATCTGAGTGCATGAAAGCCATTCTCATCTCTTTTAGAATTTTATATTGCCACCCATCACCGTGATTGCCTCCTTGGGAGGATCTTTCCTTCTCTGGCCCTTGTGGGATGGGGGATTTCGCTGCCTGCACATACATTTCAGAAGTAGAGTGTGCGTTTGGGGGCATGAGTGCTGAGGACACCCCAGAATACCACTGCATTTGAACAGTGAATCAGGAAGTCCAATGAAGAAGTCTGTGGAGCCTGCAGATGGGGTGAGCAGCAGGTTCCTTGCTTTGCTGCCCTTAAAGAGAAGTAATTGTTGGATCAGGCCACATGATAAAGATGATGTACCAGTGCCGGGCAGAGCTGAAGGTTGCTTGGGGAAAGGACTCTGCAAAGATCACAGAAACAGAGCCTTCAAAATGTTATTTTGTTGAATGTGCAAAGATAACCGGAGTTTGTGAGTTTGACACCTGCTAACAAGCAATGTGTTTGTATCCCAGGGACGAACAACCACGATTCTTTGCTCACCTCGATGCTGCTAATTCCATGTGAGACACCGAATGAGTTTAACCCCAACCACTTTTTTGATGCTGATGGAAAGTTTGCAAAGACAGAAGCTTTCCTGATTTTCTCCACAGGTAACTAAAAGGGCCTGATCCTGCAGGGAGGCAGCAGCACTGTCTGGCCGGATCATACGGAGATCGAAGAAGGATCGTAACTTCATCTCTTTACAGAGCGACAAATGTTGGGTCTTTATAATTAAACCTGACCCCACACAGCATACAAGGTGACATTGGTGGGAGCAGTGTTAAATGATCTTATTTTAAAACAAACAAAAGCATAAACATACTCATCATTCAATAGCTGGACAACACAGTGGTCTGTACAGCAGTGCTGTAAATCAACATGAAACTATGGAGACTAGAAATAAGGCATAAAGTTTTGAGAGTGAGGGTAATTAACCATTAGAACAATTTACCAAGTGTTGTGGTGGAGTTTCTATCCCGGATAATTTTTAAATCAAGTTTGGATGTCTCTTCTCAGAGATCTGCTCTAAGAATTATCTGGGGGAAATTCTATGGCCTGTGTTATACAGAAGACGAGACTAGATGATCACAATGGTCCCTTCTGGCCTTGGAATCTATGAATCTATGAGACATTTAATCTACAAATTCCCACCTCAACTTTGAAGATTTGGTCATCATAATAAGAAAATGAAACTCTTCAAGAAATCTTCCTTCTATCCGTTTATTTTAACCTATTCCGAGGTCCCGCACATTTGATATGGTGAATCTATGTCATTCTCCCTAGGTCTCCAGAAGAAAAGAATACACCTCCAGGAAGGATCCCATGTAATGCACTTAGCAGGACTTCTACAATAATATTTATAACATAGTCAAGTTAGCTTTTACACAAGAAACTCATTACAGTAACATCCTTGGGAAATAAGCTGAGAGTTATAAAGAGGAGTTGTACCAATTATAGCAGTCTTAATGCTTTTATTATAGGTGGAGCTGGTAGTGCTGCTGATAGTTAAGATTGACACCTGACACTTTTCATTATAAGGCCCTCTTTTCAGTTGCTTATAACTTTGCCAAACTAACATTTCAGGCTGAAGTTTTCCTTGCTGCATGACTGCTTTTGGCTGCATTTTTCTGGGGAAGTTTCAGATTCAACAGTTCAGATGTTTCAGAGAACGAGATAAGGGGAAAATATGTTGTTTTGTTATGTTAAAAAAAACCCTTACAACTGTTTGAGAAATTCTAGCAGCTCCATGCTTTAGGAAACAGACTTGACAGGAGAGCTGCTCTTCTAGCAAGGATATGCCTTTTGCTGTCCCCAGGAAAATAGCCCCAGATTTGGCCTACACCGGCCCCTCCAAGATACTCCAGCCCCTCAGAGCTCCTACATACATCCTACAAAGCAAGCAAACACTGGAAAATCTAGCTTAGCTGCCTCCATACGCCCACTCATGTCCTGACATAGCCAGATACAGTAGAACCTCAGAGTTACGAACCCCTCGGGCATGTTCGTAAAACATTGTAGTTGTTCTTTCAAAAGTTTACAGCTGAACATTGATTTAATACAGCTTTGAAACTTGACAAGGCAGAAGAAAAATGCTGCTTTTAACCACCTTAATTTAAATGAAACAAGAACAGAAACAGGTTTCCTCACTTTGTCAATTTTTTTTTAAACTTTCCCCCTTTTTTTTTAGTAGTTTATGTTTAACACAGCACTGTACTGTATTTGCTTTTCTTTCTTTCTTTTTTTTTTTGGGGGGGGGGGTCTTTGTTACTCCCTGATTGCGTACTTCTAGATCCAAATGAGGTGTGAGGCTGACCAGTCAGTTTGTAACTCTGAGGTTCTACTGTAGCGCGATCCAGTGTGTTGAAACAGGCCAGGCCTAACAAGACAGTTACAATACAAATTACAACGTGTGATCTTTTAGCAGGCTGCCAGGAGAGCTGTAGTGTAGACTAAGGACTGCTGAACTGGCAGGGCTGTAGTACCTCAGTCTATCACAAGAGGATACAAGAGAGCCAAACCTATGCTTATTTATTCAAATAAAAGAGTTAAGTGTAAGCTTGGCTACCGTGATGTGAATTAATATAATTCAGCAAATGACTTACATACACTAAAGCAGGCCTAACAAATTAAATAACATTCTGAGTTCATATAAGGAAACCAATAACAATAATATTCTCTATTCATCAGCCGTGATAAACTGAATTGCCCAGACCGTCTGAACAGCGGAGTGGAGTGCATGTACATTATTAAGCAATAAAATGTGGTATGCCTTAGCTAGATTTAAGATACTAGGTAGTAAGAGTTCTCTGAAAGGTAACTGGAAGGCTCACAGGCCTGATCCTGTTATGCCTTACGATCAGGGCCAGCTCCAGGCACCAGCGGAGCAAGCACGTGCCTGGGGCGGCACATGCTAAGGGGCGGCATTTCGTCCATTCTTGGGGCGGCAGAGTCCGGGCAGCTTTTTTTTTTTTTTTTTTTGGCGCTTCGGCAGTTTGGGCAGCGGCAGTCAGAGCGGTTGTTTTTTTTTGCTTGGGGCGGCAAAAATGGTAGAGCCGGCCCTGCTTACGATGATGTAAAAAATGAATTAAGTCAATGGAGTTACATCAATGTAAAACTAGTGAGAGATCAGAATTAAGCCTTGGATGTCTTGTGAGACAAGACCAAGATCTGGCAATCTCAGCCATCTAAGGCCTGGTCTATGCTGAGAGCACGTCTCTATGACACCTCGGTGCACTGCAAGCTAGGGTGTGAATCTACAGCACTCCAGCATGTCACACGCTAACTGTCCATGGGGACTCTATGCATGTGCACTGAAAGTTCTCTAACCTTTAGAGTGCAGCACCAGGCTCCACACAGACAGACACTGCGCAGCTCACCGGCGCGCGGTAGATTTACACCCCTGCTTGCCACCCAAGAACTCGTTGTCTAGACATGCTCTGAGATTTTACCCACCAGTGCAGCTGTCCCAGTGCAAACTTGCAGGGTGCATACAGTTCACACCAGTGCAGTGTGTTTTGCACTAGTGCAGCACGCCAGAACCTGGTTTCAAATGGCACTGAAACTTTGTAAACTTTCATGATGAAATCCTTTAGCTCCTTTATGGGGATTTTCTATTTCACGTCAGTTATTTGTTAATGCCTTAAAAGCCTTCTGGCACTGCAGCTGTCACATTGCTTTTAAAATGCCACAAGCCCTATATAAAATGTATTACATGAACTGTCATGGAAAGGAAATGTCATGTGTGAAAAGTGTCTGTCTGTGAAAGCGCGAGCATTCAGATACAGTGATGTGCATCAACTGACACGGTAATTGGAAGACCAGCAATTGACGAAGAGCCCAGTTCTGACACCTTTTCTCCTGCTGAGTAGTCCCTTACAACATGAGTAGATGCATACGTTTCTGAAGGACAGCTGACATAGTAAAGCACTTCACCGCAGGATTAAAGATAGCAGAATGGGGCCTGTAGGTCCTGATTCTGCAAAAGCCTCTCACATGTACTTAACTTTAAGCACAAGTAGTCCTGTTGATATAGGACAACTCATGTGCTTAAAGTTCAGCATGTGTGTAAGTCTTTGTAGGACTGGGGCCTCAAAGATTACCAGAACATTTTCAAACCTTTAAAAATGTATTACATTTTTTAAAACCACATTTTGGCACTGCTTAGTCCCTTTTGAATTGCAGCAAGTGATAGAATTTTAAATCAGCAAATGTTTATACACCTCTACCCCGATATAACGCGACCCGATATAATACGAATTCGGATATAACGCGGTAAAGCAGCGCTCTGGGGGGCGGGGCTGCGCACTCCGGCGGATCAAAGCAAGTTCGATATAACGCGGTTTCACCTATAACGCGGTAAGATTTTTTGGCTCCCGAGGACAGCGTTCTATCGGGGTAGAGGTGTATTTAAAGTAAGATACATTGAAAATAAATTAATTATCTGACCTTCCTTAGTGATTTATCAGGCCTTTTCATATCCAGCAACTGCAGGCTACCAATGATCAGAAGAAGAGGGGGACCAGGAGGCAAATTTAAAGCTAGTTGAAAAATAGGCTGCAGCGAATGAAAGCAGCACACCCAGCAGACAAATAATGGCAGGATCAAAAAGTAGAGCCATTAGAAGACCCATGATTAGCTGCTGCTTAGCTTTGGTGAGCAACGGGAAAAGCTGGTTGAACAGTTCTTAGAAAGTGGTTATTGATGTCAGGTTTTTGCACACTACCTTAAAGTTGGAATTTAACTCATCCTCTCTTCACACACTGAGATCATGAGCTAACTTAGCAGGTTGCAAAAAGTAATCCGAACACAACTAAAAGAGGCTTAAAACTACAAACTCGCAGAATGGAGATATGGGAAAGGCCTACTTCATTCCCAGAGACTAGTGCAGAATTGTTCTGTCTGCTCTCCGCTGCAGTAAATTGTCCAACATCTGTGGTTCTACTTCTTCCCCCACAGACTCTCTCACACAGTCTAAATAGCTTTACTGTAAGGAGATATTTCCTGATGGCAGTCTAAAGTTTTCCTTAAAAACAACGAGGAGTCCTTGTGGCACCTTAGAGACTAACAAATTTATTTGGGCATAAGCTTTCATGGGCCCAAATAAATGTGTTAGTCTCTAAGGTGCCGCAAGGACTCCTCGTTGTTTTTGCTGATACAGACTAACACGTCTACCACTCTATAAAGTTTCCCTTGCTCATTTTCATCCCATTACATCTAATTGGTCTTTTCCTGAACCATAAACAATTCTTCCTCTTCCTTAACGAGAATTCACCTCTACACACTGTCCTCCATAGGTTCTACACATGCTTTGCAAACATTAGCCCCACAACAGCCCTGAGAGGTAGGTAAGCGTTATTTGTTGTATTACACACAGGACGAGGCTGAGGGTATGTCTATAGTGCAGTTAGACTCCTATGGCTGGCCTGTGGCAGCTGCCTCTGGCTCTTGGGACTCAGGCTAAGGGGCTGTTTAATTGCCATGTAGGTATTTGGACTTAGGCTCGAGCCTGAATTCTGGGACCCCGAATTCTGGGACCCCATGAAGTGTGAGGGTCTTCAAGGCTGAAGACGAATTCTGTGTAAGCTTGAAAGCTCGTCTCTCTCACCAACAGAAGTTGGTCTAATAAAAGATATTACTTCACCCACCTTGTCTCTCTAAACTTTTTTAAAGGGATACTACCCTGAACCTATGCCCTACATTTTAAGCACGAATGGGAAAATACCATTTGCCACCTTCTGATGACTTTCTACAGGAAAAATATTTTGCATCACCCTGTTATGATGTAATGAAACTGTGTCAGTCTGGATGATATTTTGGGATGGTTCCAAGGTCCTACAAGCTTCGCTTTTACATCATGGGACTTTTCCTTAAAATCAGGACCATCCCACATAAATCGGGATGGCTGGTGACAAATAGTGTGGGAACTCAGTGCTTTGAAATATTACATCACGAACCCATTCCACTTGTGTTGTAAATGACAGTGTTTTCTAATGGTTTGAGCAGGAGACTAGGAGTCTGGATATTTGGGTTCCAGTCCTTACTTGGACAATGACTCTGAATCTGATGCTGAGCGACTCACGTCAGCACTCTGTACTGCCCTGCCTGCTCTGGGAATGAAGCAGGGTTGTGTAGTGAATGAGGCTGTGGTCTGCAGGACCCCAGCCTAATCTGGGGTTTGACACAACTCCCATTGAACTGATTCAACTCCTACTCTTTGTAAAACATGTAGCCATTTTTGAAAGACGCTTTGAGATCCACAAATAAAACACAGTAAGTGCAAAGTATTACTAATAATTGTCATTTTACAGCATTAGAGCTGCTAAGAGCAGTAGGTTGAGAAATGCCAACCTTAGACTGAAAACCTATTTCTAATTATTTAATGGAAGGGACTAATGGAGCAATCAGATTAACTAACCAACAGTCACCCATCTGTGAACCTATTACCCTCCCTGCCTTCTCCCATAGCTACATGAACTAGGAGGAAAGACGGATCACTACACACAGGGTAAAATAACCCATGAAAAAGACAAAGCTGAGCAAAGATCAGAATGTCTCCTTCAACTGGCGTTAAATACATTTTCACATAGGGATTTAAGTTAAATATTAAATCAGAAAAAATTAAACTTTACCTGGAAGTCAATGACCCTCATGAAAAATTAAACACTGGCAATTACTTCAGAGCCAGGCCATTGACAGAGATGCTGGGAATGTCAAAGACGGCGAGGCACAGAAAGAGGAGCCTGCCAGACACGCTGGATCAAATCCAGCCCAGGCCAGTAGTGACGGAAAGTCATTGTCATCTGACAGCCATTCCATGGCCTGTGTGTCTTGAGTGTGGAGGTCAGCTTCTTTTGGCAGTAATTGTCTCAGCAGGGCTGATAGGCCAACAGAAACTTATCTACTTTCTCTCGCCCCTTGGGACGTTCCCTCCAGGTCAGAGTTAGGGACATGGTCCATTGGCAGGGATGCTGCATTTTGCACTGTATCATGTGGATAAATCAGTCTCCAGTAGCATCCCTACGGCACTTTTCAGGAGCACTAAATCCACAACATGTAAAATAACCACAAACAATAAACCAGACAAGGCAGGACATGAGAGTTTGGAGGAGCAGGCATTTTAGTGGCATGGCTGATGCTCTCTAGACACTCAGATGAGTCCACGGAGTACACAATAGAATTCTGGCTGGGGGTGTTTGTTTTCGCCACGTGTGCAGCATTTTCCAAGTGCTGCCTTTTCTGAGCTCTCCTTGGCTTTGCATAAGTCTTTAGAAATCAATATAGAATTGAATTTCACATGAAGAGGAAAATAAACTGGGGGAAAGGAGCCTCCGTTAGAAATCAAGCTCTTCCTCATCTCTTTTTAGGTCATATGATTCGTATCGATTTCCTTAAAGTGAGAACAAAGAATGTATACAGGGGAAAGTAACATTTCATCCCGTTCCCTAACAGACCTGCTCAGCTTCTTCCAATCTGACGCTGCTCTGAGCAGATGTGTCGTTACTTTAGAAGCCCAGGTCTCAAAAGTGCTCTTCTCATTTTGTACTCCCTCCAAAGGCTTCCGAATCCCCTCCTAATCCTGATGCTCCTTCTGCCATTGTCCCCCCAATTCTCTGGGCCAATCCCACCTGTAGGGCATTTTGAGCATGAGTCAATCTATGCATTTAAAAACAAAACAAAACTCATCCCGCCCATCTGCCATGCCCCCAAACCTCAATCCCAAGCTCTATCTGGAGTTTAATTATGAATAAATACCACATATAGAAAACCAACATCTTTTCTCTCTCTTCCTTCGATCTGGAGATTTCTACTCCAATGAATCCTTTCTAAACTCCATCGCCTCCCTATACTGATGATCTCTCTGCATCCATGCCTGTGAGCAATCTTCTCCCTGTTGCATTGTATTCGCCTCTGTAGGCAGCTCTTTGGGGCAGGGACATGGGTGGTGGGTATCATAGGCTGGGGGAGGCTGAGCCTCCCCAAACAGCCCAGCATGCCCCATCCACGCGCCACCCACCCGGTCCTCCGGGCCTAGGGTTGGGGGCACTGGGACTATGCCACCTACCCGGCGCTCTGGGGCTGGGCTTGGGGGGTGCTGCAGCCACGCCACCTGCCCAGAGCTCGGGCTAGGGGTGCTGGGGCCGCCCGCCCGGGGCTCCGGGACTGGGGGCACTCGGGCCACCAGGGGCCAGAGTGGGGAGGCCGGCAGCTGTGGTGGGGGTGCTCTGGGATCTGGGGGGGTGGGGTCGAAAAGAAGGGGGAGGGGAGGGGCCTTGGGCAGAAGGGAAGGGGCCGGGGACTAGCCTCCCCCAAGGGCCAGTTCACCTGCTGCCCATGGGCAGGGAGGGTGGTTTACCAGTAAGCTTGGCTGCCATCTATGGAATGATAAAAACAACACTATTTCTAGCATTTGTCCTCCAAAGTTTCAAATCGTGTTCCAAATATCAATTCATCCTCAAGACCTCCCCAGGAGGCAGGTGGCTGTTAGATGCCTTTCACAGACCGACAGACAGATTTACATCCAACTCACACAAGAAAGCACAGGCAGAATCAGGAATAGCACCCAGGGCTCCTACCCCCACAGTCCCAGGCTGTTATATAGCTGAGTTACTAGATGTGCACTCAAAAATCCAGCACTCCCTCACAGCTTGAAGGACGGATGTGTTTGCCTTGCTGTGCTAGCTTACAAGTTGGTTGAGACAACGGTGTCAGGCCTATAGGCAAGGCAAGCACTTGGTTTTAGGGCGCCCTGTGCAAACTGGGACATACAACACTCTTCTTGTGACTGGGCTTCCCAGTTTCCACATGCCCACTGCTAAGTGAACTCAAGGCTGTAGAGGTGTACAGATGGGAGCTTGTACTCCAGGAAGGTAATAAGTGAAGCAGGAAATGGGGCTAGTTAGTGCATAACTAGCTTGCAGTACTAGTGTCAAACTGCAGATAGACAAGGAAGGAGCTGAGGGGGACGGGGGGAGTTGAAGGCCAATGTGATGTGGGTGGTCTATTGGAACTTCTAATGCTGGCACTATCAGCTCTTTGGTGGTTGGGCTCTGTGCCCCTGGCAACCACCACAGCTTATAAGTTTCCAAATAAAACGTTCAAGACCATTTACGATTATTTTTCTTTCAAACTATGTTTTGAATGTTATTTTGAACGGCCCATTGAACAGCATGAGCACCCGTGGCGCCTTCTCTTGGAACCTTAATTAACACCTGCCATCAGCTGGGACTCAAACGAGCCCAGAAAAGCTGATTTGTCACCCTTAATTTGTCTCATTGTAGCTAGAGCGGGGCCCAACCCAGAATTTTGGATTCCTCAAAGAAGTTCTATTCCATCTCTTAGGTAGCTACTACAGCACACACAGCGCCAAACTACTTTTGATTATGGAAATTAGTAGGTGCATTCCAGTCTTTAAACTTTAAAAAAGCAACGACTACTTGCTAATGGGCTAGAATTGATGCCACTTAATGTAGACTCTTCTCCATAAATAGGGCTCAGGGACGTGAGTTATTATTGGGAAGGTTTGATGGGTTTTTTAGTTTTGATTTTGCCAATGGTTAACTAAAAGAAAGTTGAAGCTCAAGGGCCAGAGTTGCATACCAGTTCTCCAGTTTCCTTGTAATGCTTTCCAGAACAAAACCATCGTTTTCTTTAGCATCTCTCTGATGCCCTGGGGTCCATGGGTCAGCTCAGCCTTGATGAATGATAGCACATCATTCTTTATGTAAACGTTAAGTGAACTCTAGTAAGAAGGATGTTATTGTCTCCATTTTACAAATGGGGATTTTCAGAAAGAAATGTGAAGTGACTAGTAAAAGACCACACAAGTCAGGATTAGAACTCAGGATACCTTCCCAATAGACACTCTACAGAATTAGGTTGCATTGTAAAATCACCAACTGGGACTGATGTCCCAGGGGATAATAAAATAAGCTAAGCTGTCACGAATAGGTACATTTTGCCAAATGGGAAGAAAGTAAAACATGACCTGGAGTCTCTAAACTATTTCATGTGTCAATGTCCCTGAACCTGGCCAGATTACATGACGATGAGAACTTCACAGAAGGGAGCAATGTTTTCCCTTTTTATCTCAGAAAGATTAATTTTTAATCAATGACTTCAAGTTAAACTGTATCAAATTTAGAAGTCCAAATAAACAGTGTGTACAATTACCAAGTCCAAAGCAAGCAAACAAGGGGCTTAACTGCCTTTCCATAGGATCCTAACAATTTCCAAAATTTCTCCCCTCTTCAATGTGCTTTCAGGTCCCGCCAGAGCCTTCAGGAAACAGGCATTCAAACAAACAATGTTTGCTTCATAAAGTGTTAGCTCGCAAAAACGGAAATTGTCATAAAATGCATGGGCTTGGTCTGGTAAAAAAAAATTGTGCGTTAATAATGCTTGCTCATTTGGTAATAATATTGTAACCCTCACAAAATTCAGAAACATTTCAGAATTTTTCCATGGAATTTTGCAAGTTGCATCACCATTACCATTTTCACATTTTTTCTGAATTGGTCAAAATAGAAAAGGTGAAAATGTTGCCTGTGAAGAATAGCCTTTTGCCATCATAGCAATGGTGAACATTTTGACACAAACATAGAAACTTCTTTAAAATGTGCTGAAATGTGGGACATTCTAACCAGGAATTAGAATCTCTTTTCACTGCTCTAGAGCCCTTAAGTCAGGAGATGATGGGAAACAAAGCTAGAAACAATCATTGTACCGTACACAGTATAGTTTTAAGCTTATGATAAGGTAAACCTAGCTGTCAGAATAAAGTCTTAGGAGTCATTGTTAAAGCGTTTGCACTTTTTATAATGCAGAGCGATTTTATAATCACCATAAAATATTCTAAGCAGAAGTTACTGGGTCATTTTCACACTTCTTGAGTGATGGTCACTCACAACCAGAGCAGGACAAAACTACACAACTTAGCCTATTACCCCAAATCCATGAGCCACCAGGTGTCACTCCCACATCACTACTGAATTATTCAACAGTGGCTACAAGACGTGTGTCTTACAGCAAGCCACCACTTAATTCCAAAATTGAAGAAATCCTGAGCGCTTAGACTGTGTGTAGCTACCTACAACGATTCAACAGACATTCCCTTTTCTCCTCATCCAGTTTACCCAGGCCTCTTCGGAATGGGGTGATTTTGAGAGGGGAGTTCAGAAAGAGTTGAATCCTGGGATGAAAAGCTACTTTTGGGCATGTGTCCACAACTTTCATTTGGCCTGATTCTGTCCCTACTGATGACAGTAGGAATTTTGCCATTAGTTTAAATGTGAATGAGAGTAATTCCATTGACTTCAACAGGAGGATAACCACTCAGCATTTTGCAGGAGGCAGTATTACAAATACCAGCTTCAATAACATTAACTTACTCTTCCAAATCTAGGGTTCAGAAAGTGCCCGCTGGCAAAATGAAATGGACTGACCCCTTTGTTCATGTGCATAATTACACCTGCTAATATTTTTGGTACGCACAATGCACAGGTTAGCTGATATGGTGGAACTCTGCCAAGGATATTCAGTGACTATGGCTAAACTTGGTGTTCTTTATTCATGTGCGGATTTGGCCCATAATTTGCGGTATTACACCTCTACCTCGATATAACGCCACCTGATATAACACGAATTTGGATATAACGCGGTAAAGCAGTGCTCCGGGGGGGCGGGGCTGCGCGCCCCAGCAGATCAAAGCAAGTTCGATATAACGCGGTTTCACCTATAACACGGTAAGATTTTTTGTCTCCTGGGGACAGCGTTATATCGAGGTAGAGGTGTATTGTTCTTTCTTAGCCACACTAGAGAAGGTGGTTAGGTATCATAACCGCCCATAAAAGGGGCTTGCTTTCTAACGGTTGCCCATATAAGTGATAGGAGCATTAACTGTGGATTTTCTGTAGAGTGAGATGCAGCTGAATTTCAAAATCCAGTTTCCTTTTAGACATTTACTCTGGTTGTTGTGACTCTTCATGTTCCACATGTGGGTTTGCGATTATTTGATACTGAGTCTGTGTACAGCCTGTAAAAATATATGAACAACATAGAGCTGAGACAAACCGAAAGGAACGGACCATGGCATTACTGGCTACTCTAGTTTAAAAGAGGAATGGGCCACGTGGCTAAACTGTCCCTTGGTACAAATGGATTCACCACTGCATTCTGGCAATGTATCGAATGCTTTAATTTATGTTTGATTGCACCATCCCACAGGGCTGTGAATTACTCAGATTTCATGATTTGGTTAAAATGCCAACATATTTTCAACTCCCAGCTTCAAGTCAGTGGTACATTGGAAGAAAGGATACTTTCTAGAATACAACGTCTTATAAACATTGGTTTGATGACTATCATACCAGAATCGCTTTTGGCATCTTTAAACATAGTAATCACAAAGTATTTTGAACAGTAGCCTACAGCTATTGAATAATCTTTAATCTCAGAATAAAAGCAAACCTCCGCCTCTCTTCTGTCCTGGTCTTTTGGGCATTCTGAGGTTACGGTGGTTCTTTCTGGTTTCCTTTTCCGTATTTAGCAGGCATGTCCCATCTAGATACCAAGTCTCTGATCTGAGTCCCAATCCACCAGTTTATTCTGCAAGGAAAAGAGTCAAAAGGACAAAATATTAATGGGAAGGTTTCAAGGAGGACAGGCTTTATCTGTTTGCATTTACATTTTTAATAAGGTACCGTGAACTAGAAGACAGAGGTGGGAAGTAGAAGCCAGGAGACCTGAGTTCTATTTGCAGGTCTGCCTTGATTGCTGTGTGACCTTGGCAAATCTTAACTACTTTTCCTCTGTTTCCCTATCTGTAATATAGGGATAATAAAATACACTTCCCCAAGTAAGGCTCGGTGTGCTCTTTAGAGGAATGGTGACAAGTACAGTAGAACCTCAAAGATATGAACACCAGAACTGGACACTGGAATTAATTTGCAAACTGGACTTCTTCAACAAAAAAACTTCAAAAACAGACTTCAACGAGAAACTGCAGAACTGTAATTAATTTGCCAAATGGACACCATCAAATTAGGCCTGAATAAAGACTGGGAGTGAATGGGTCACTACAAAAAGTAATTTTCCCTCTGCTGATACTCACACCTTCTTGTCAACTGTTGGCAATGGCCGACATCCACCTTGATTGCATTGGCCTCAGGACAAAAGTAATGTTCCCTCTCTTGATATTCACCCCCTCTTGTCAACTGTTGAGAATAGGCCACTTCCACCTTAATTGAATTGGCCTCATTAGCACTGACCCCCCACTTGGTAAGGCAACTCCCATCTTTTCACATGCTGTATATATATACTGCTCACTATATTTTTCACTCCATGCATCTAATGAAGTGGGTTTTAGCCCACGAAACCTTATGCCCAAATACATTTGTTAGTCTCTAAGGTGCCACAAGGACTCCTCGTTGTTTTTAATGAAACAATGTCACTGATGTATTCTTGATCTCTTTGCATTAGCAGTTTTGGTTTTTGCTTTCTTCAAAGACAGCTGAAATACTATTCAAAATTATTTAGAAAACGAAGAGGGGGCCCCCTGGAGATATTTTATATACATAACAAAGCCATTCAACATTTTCTATGACTCAGCCAATCTCTGTAAACAATTGTCAATATGACTATAGTTTCATAGCCTGTTCTCCGCTATATACTGTTTTTAAAAAATAATAAAGTAATATGATTTAATAAAATGCAGAGTATTATTTCATGACAAATTGCTGCATTGATGGTCACTTTTTGCCTCAATTTTTATTTAAATGTTACAAAAATTTGAAATCCAAACAGCTATCCAGACTATTTTGAGACTGAGGCCAACTCCTGCATTTAACTGTAAGATTTTATCTAACTTTGAGGAATGGTTTTCGTCCTGGTTTTCTGTACTAATTCACTTGGCTAAACTTTTCCACATATTAATTAGGCTTAACTATAATTTGCTCAGGAACTTCTCCTCCAGGAAGGAAAGCAAGAACACAGGGTAATTCACAGTGTAACATTTGTAATGCAATCATCTGTTTATTGAAGGTTTTTCATCGTTTCAGTACAAAAAGCGCATTGTGGGGAAAAAAATAACCAAGCCTTTAAATTAAAACATGTAGGAGTTTTTCTTCATTTAGACCCAAGAAAAAACAAAGTTCCTATTTGTAACAGGCAATGAAAGCTACAAAGAGGAGTTTATTAGGGGCAGCTAATATTTGGTTGCATTTATGCAATAGGCTTCACCATTAGACAACTGATCACAAGCTGAGTTCTATGATGCAAGTCAAAGGCATTCACTCAGGCAAAGCTCCTACAGACATCCAGGGAGTTTTGTTTGAATGAGGACTGCAGATTAGGAGTTGATAGCATCCAGGTGCTTTGTGATAAAAACCAGAGTATGGTGACTTGTGGAAGAGTCTTAAAGCAAAACTTCAAAATTTCCCCTCTCCATGCTTTTTAATTGCTTACCTTTTTACCCATCCAGAGAAAAACAAATTTGAAAGCAGACAGATTTCACCCCAGTGTAATCTCCCCTTTTTCCCGCACCAGAGTTATCCCCTTTCCACCAGCACCAGCTCTCTTTCTCCATTCACAAGTCATCCACTATCCCTTGTGCTGGCTCTTCACATGAGCATTGGGCAGGCAGCTTATCTCCCCTGTGCTGGCAGCTCCACTTCTGGTAGTGGTTCACAGTCATGACGAAGTCTGTGAGGTGCAGGAATTATGATCCCACAGAGCAGAGTGAAACTGGAGTTTCACTCCAGTTTGAACCAATTTAAATCCAGAGCAAAGCTGCTGACTTCAGTTAAGTTACTCCAAGTTCTACTCCAAAGAAGAAAGATGGTCCAATGATTAGGACTCTAGCCTAGGACACTGGGAGCAGGGAATTGAACCCCACTGTCCCATCACAGATTTCCTCTGTGATTTTGGAGAAGTCACTTAGCTTCAGATAATAGCACTTCCCTATCTCACAGGTGTATAGCTGGGATAAATATATTCAATATTGCATGGTGCTCAGATACTGTGGTAATGAGATCCATATATGATCTTAGACAGATTCTGCTTCCAGTTGTAGGAGAGTATCGGGATGATGGATCAGATTTACTCACAGATGACAGGAAATATTTGCAAAGCACTTTGAACATGTAAATACATTCCAAGTGCTAAATGCTATTATTATAGTTTGGTTAATGTCATAAAAAGTAAATACCTCTGCATTCTTCTCCGTTGGACTGAGATGTCCTGAAGGAGATGAGTCGGCTTTGTGCTGCTATTGAGCATACTTAGACATGAATTAAAGTTTTTTACATGTATTCCACCTCTTTCGCAATAGTTGTATGCAAGACCCTATAAAAAGAAACAGTGCTGTTTTTCAGTTGTTTAGACCCTAAGAGGGAACTTCAAACACAGTTCAAAGAAGTTACAAGTTGTTCCCCTCTGCACACCACAGAGTACAATTCAACAAGGACAAAAACTCTCCTCATGTAACATGGAGACTATTTTTTTTTAAATATTGGGATGTTATGGCAGCCAAGAGTCATGACAGGTGGCATGTTGCCTTAACCATAAGCACACAGCTTCAGGAGGTTACGTTCCTTACCATCATTCCTACCCTCAGGCATGTTTCATGCCCCACACGTGGTTTCTTTGCTCCGGGCAATCATGTTCATGTAACCGTGCCCACTCACAGGTTGAGTGGGCCATTTTTAACAGGGCAAAGGCAACAAATAAATAGGGGTGCAGGTGGGCAACTTCCAGCATTTTGCAGGACCTCCTCTTCTGCAGGACATCCTTCCTTTGTGAAAGACAAAGAGGTTATTTGCATTTATTCATGCACCCCCAATAGAAGGTTTAGTTTTGACTATGGGCTTCATCCTAGCCACTTTCAGCCTGTGGACAGAAATAGTTTGAAACAACTGGTTGTGACTAGCAGCAGCCCAAGCCCGTAAATGGGGCATTACATTCAAGCAAGAGATATGGCTGGTTCTGCTTAAGAGTGCAGAGGGGTGGCAGTTGTCTTGCTGTTGCGACTCACAGAATTCCCCGTAGATGGATGCCCTGGTTCACACACCCATTCAATGAGCAGTACTGTATCACGGTACTATATTGTTGCAATTTCATGAAGCTTAGGGAGGTACGGCTAATTCAAAGGATGCTACCAAAGCATCCTTTATAGCTCCACTAGAATAGTGCAGACAAACATCCAGTTTCAAAGTCATGCTTTGGTTCCAAGCCAGCCCAACTGCAGATGTTTATTTCAACAGTGCCACAGGTACACATGGACACTTACAGTCAAACCACAGCCAGGTTCTTGCCTTCGGAAGCTTACAATTTAATTTAGACATAGCACAGCAAAGGATGACACAGACAGAGTTGAAAGGATTGGTGTATATGAAGGATGAGCATTACAACAGTAAAAGATCATGTGATGTTTTAGTTACACATACATCTCATTAGCTCATTTTTAAAAAAAAATGAATCGTGTAATTATGGGGGAGATCCCCCCAGTTTAGGTTGCTTCACATTTTCCATTATAAAAGATTGTTTATTTGAGAAGCGCTAACACCACTATTGTTTGCAGCGGGCCTTTGAAATTCAGCAGGAAGAAATTATTTGGCTAGGAAAGTGCCTTTTCTTTGTTCCATTAAATTCCTTTCAGATTGAGCTGTTATAAACAATTAAATCACTATTTCCCTTCTCTTGCTTGCATGTTTCAGAAGAAAGTTGGCAGCATGCCAAAATAACGGAGCGTGAACATTCTAAAGAGCTGGGGTCATGCTCCCACCAGAGCAGGAGCAGGAGTAGCACATGCTGCATTGAGAACAGCGTAGAGGTCCCAGAGCGGCTGTAGCAGCAGGGAAAATTCCCCTGATTAAATCTCTGGACCTGTCACATGGCCCAGTGCCCCATCACCTTCCTCTGGGACACTGCCTGGGGCAGGTGCCCCCACTTCCTGGGAGCTAGAGGGGGAAGAGAGAGAGAGCGCGCGGGGTCAGGCTATCCTTGACCATCTCTGGGCACAGCACATGGGACCAGTGGCCCATTTCCACTCTGGGATAACAGCTTTCTCCTGCTACCAGCCACTATGGTTAGGCTCAAGGTGTAGACATCTGTGCTGCAATGCAGGGTTCAAACCCTTATGTTTGTACCTAATTTTTAAAAAGTCATTTAACCTCCCCCACAAAAAACTAGAAAATCACAAAAACTATATTACAAGAATGCCATAGAGGTTGGAAGTGAAGCAATTGAAAGTTAGGATATGCCATATTTATTGTTGCCCATGCAACCTTAATTCTACCTCCTTGTGTGTGTACATTATAAAAGTCTTTCATTACATGCATACTATTTTTTTTTTTAAAACAGAGGAACCCTGCCTTATTAGCTGCCCCGACTGGCTGCACAAGGGGGCAGAATTAAAGTTACATGCCTACAGGCATTTCCTAACTTTGGAGTGCTTTGTATTACAACCCAAATATCTTTCTTCTCAAGAGGTTTTTGTATGTAATGGAATAGTTTGAAATAGCAAATGCTGGCACGTGAGCAGGAATGGTGGAGTGGAGCTCAGTACTGGAAGGCTAACTGGAAGCAAAGACTGTTGGAAGGGACTGAAGGAGGAAAGGGAAGATACAAGGCATAGAAAATCGGGGAGGAAGCTCCCAGCAGAGGATGCAGAATGAAAAGAGGTGCGCAACCTTTTGTGAAGATGGAGGCCACAGGAGCTACAAGGCAAAGACCCAAAGCATAAAAAGATGAGTAGAACTCACAATTTTTGCTGAGTGTAGAAAAAACAATAGTAACGGGCAACTGCATCACTGTTCTCTTTCCATCCTAAGGGTCCTCCAATTGTAATCAGAAATAATATAAAGTGAGCAGTGTACATGTTGTATTCTGTGTTGTAAGTGAAATCGATATATTTGAAAATGTAGAAAAACATCCAAAATATTTAATAAATTTCAATTGGTATTCTATTGTTTAACGGTGCGATTAAAACTGCGATTAATCGTGATTAATTTTTTTGAGTGAATCGTGTGAGTTAACTGCGATGAATCGACAGCCCTAATTATATTTATTGATTAAACTCGTTTTCCTGCTAGGTAACGTGTATGCAACAAAACCGTACTGAACTGAACTAGGTCCTGGAGGTGGGGTTAGAATTCCTAGAAGTCGGGTTCAATATGAAGACAAATTGAAACAATGGATTCTCTTAGCTTGTTGAAGCTTGAAGAAGCAGCTTGTGCTAGAATGAAAGTTTGCCAAGTATGGTGTTGACTGAATGGAGGTTGAATGGTGGTTGAAGCATGAAGGGACATATGAATCTTTAGCGCATCTGGCACGTAAATATCTTGCACTGCCAGCTACAACAGTGCCATGCAAATGCCTGTTTTCTCTTTCAGTGACATTGTGAACAAGAAATGGGCAGCTAGGGGGAGGGATAGCTCAGTGGTTTGAGCATTGGTCTGCTAAACCCAGGGTTGTGAGTTTAATCCTTGAGGGGGCCACTTGGGGATCTGGGGCAAAATCAGTACTTGGTCCTGCTAGTGAAGGCAGGGGGCTGGACTCGATGACCTTTCAGGGTCCCTTCCAGTTCTAGGAGATAGGTATATCTCCATATGTTATATTATTATCTCCTGCAAATATAAACAAACTTGTTTGTCTGAGCGATTGGCTGAACAAGAAATAGGACTGAGTGGACTTGTAGGCTCTGAAGTTTTACATTGTTTTATTTTTGAATGCAGTTATTTTTTTTGTACATAATTCAACATTTGTAAGTTCAACTTTCATGACAAGGAGATTGCACTACAGTACTTGTATTAGGTGAATTGAAAAATACTATTTCTTTTGTTTTTTACAGTGCAAATATTTGCAATCAAAAATAAATATAAAGTGAGCACTGTACACTTTGTATTCTGTGTTGTAACTGAAATCAATATATTTGAAAATGTAGAAAACATCCAAAAATATTTAAATAAATGGTATTCTATTATTGTTTAACCGTGCAATTAATTTTTTTAATCGCTTGACAGCCCTAAATATAATCTAATTTCTGAATAGATGAAGTTTTACCATGTAAATTCTTGTGACGAATTTAATTATAAATCACTGCTACAACCAACTTGCTTTACAAAGGAAAAGCACATTAAGTTGTGTCCCAGAATGACTAGAATCACAATAAACAATTAAGATCCTTATTTGCTGGGATATAAATAACTTCTCCATAACTGTAATAACTGTACCGGACGGAAGGCATAAATGAAACCACTCGTGGCTAAAACAGATTAAACCACAGGAAAGTTTTATGCTGATAAAACCTGATTTAGTTTAATTAACACTAGTTCAATATTTGGATTATACACTAATAACAAAATCCAGATCTTTGGAAATTAAACATTCAATCAAATGACATCTCTCACCTTATCCTGGGCCCAGTGAAATCAATAGCAAAGTTCCCATTGATTTCAATGGTGCAGAATTGACCCCCTCCCCCCAGTCACTCACATGGCTTCAGCATAATGATGTAGATCTAATTTTTGGAAACAGAAAAAGATATCGACTTCTTAAAAGGTGGAAAATACAGAGCTTCACCAATTAAAAATGTTTGATATCTGTTTTACTCAGTGGAAAAAATAGTATGTGATCATGCAATTAATGACTGTGTTGTAACGTTTACACACCCGGAGAGTGAATTAAGGTTGCACAGGTTCCTTTCCTGTAGTTATTTGTGTGTAAATTATTTATAGAGTGAATATACTATCTGATGGTTTATGCTGTACATTTAATACTGTAGGTTAAGCTGCACTCATATCTTTCATGCTGTTCTCCAAAAATGCATAAGTTTGGCACTGGATAGCTCTTTTTTAATGGCTGTTGCTCTGTTCTGTTCCATGTAGTGGGTGGGAGGAAGAAGAATTTCTAAGGCCTGGTCTACACTGGGGGGAGGGGGGGGGGGGGAATCGATCTAAGATATGCAACTTCAGCTACGTGAATAGCGTAGCTGAAGTCGAAGTATCTTAGATCGATTTACCTGGGGTCCACACGGCGCGGGATCGATGGCCGCGGCTCCCCCGTCGACTCCGCTACCGCCGCTCACTCCGGTGGAGTTCCGGAGTCGACGGGGAGCACGTTCGGGGATCGATATATCGGTCTGGACGTACCCTTAGTAACTAGAAGGTGTGAGATCAGACTAGGTCCACCCTTCTTTAAAATTAACCTACCAATAAAACAGCACTGGGTAAAAAATGAACTACACTCAATATCTACAATTTCTGCTTCCTAAATGAGGATGGAGAATCCATTTCCTCAGTAATTTTAGAACCATGGTAACAAATTAAAAGTGAGAGCAGACACTAGATAACCAAGAAGATGCACAATACACAGTGGAGATCATCCAAATTAAAGAGAACTCTTCTACAGTGTCAAATTTTTAGTAATTAGTATTGTCATTAGAGGCACATCTCCAGCTTTAAGCAATTTTGAGTAATTAATGTTTTTATATTTTGCATGAGAAGTCCTGACTTCAGCATTTTCCTAGTGTACGAATTCTCCTAGTCAGAGCCACACAATGCAGATTAACTCAGTTGAAAGGCAATTAGAGTAAGCAGAAGAAAATGTAATTTGTCAGTTGGTACAAACTATTACTTCTAGTCTTGGATTTGATTTTTATTAACAATACAATTGGCTGATTAAAAGAGAGGCAGACACGTGATTTTGTCAATTCATATTAACACATTTGCTGAGTATCTAAGCTACAAGTGTTATAAAATATTGAAAATTTTAAAATGACCATACAGACAAAAAAGCTAAGCAAGTGACAAACCCAAATTCCTTCCATAGGCTAGACTGCTTACAAGATTTTAATGAAAATATAGACTTTAGAACTTAAAATATCGAAGAGGAGGCCTTGTTATCTGTATTAAACAAACAAACAAACATTTAAAATAGTGAACTGTGTAAGAAGCTGGAGTATGGCTTAGTGGTTAGTTCACGGGGTGGCAAGTCAGAAGTCCTGGGTTCTATTGCCAGAACAACTACTAACTTTTCTTGGGATCTTGGTCAAGCTCTCTGGCTCAGATCCTCAAAGGTATTAAGGCACCTAACTTCATGTGCTTCTGTGCCTGAGACTTCTCATCTGTAAAATGCAGCTAACAACATATACCTACTTTCCTACAAGTTTTCTGAAAGACCTGTTCATAAATCAGTGTGAGATTCTCCAGTGAAAGGGTCTGTAGAAGTGCAAAGTATTATTAAGAGAATCAAAGACCACAATTTGCCCTTTCCTGTTTTAATTACAGTGTTAGACCGAAGATGGAACTTAGAACACTGAGGAATTAAGAACCCCGGTAACTTTAAGCTAACAAATATACAGTAGCAATAGATTCATAGATTCATAGATTCTAGGACTGGAAGGGACCTCAAGAGGTCATCGAGTCCAGTCCCCTGCCCGCATGGCAGGACCAAATACTGTCTAGACCAGTGTTTTTCAACCACTGTTCCGCGGCACACTAGTGTGCCGCGAGATGTTGCCTGGTGTGCCGTGGGAAAAAAATATTAAACCATGCTTGAATGTCGGAACTGGTTACTAAAATTTTTGAATCCCACCACTGATGTTAAGGACTATAAATAGCTCCGGTGTCACTGTTACACTAACAGGAGGAGGACAGGAGGAGACATCGCAGTAGATCGCCGATGAGCAGAAGAGCGCCAATGGATCTGGATTTGGAGGAAACATGAGCAGAAGAGCGCTGACTGATGGATCTGGATGGAGACATGCGCAGAAGAGTGCTGAGTGTGACGGACAGCGGCTATCTGGAGGAGACAAGCGCAGTAAGTACTGAGTGACAGTGAGATACTGCAGTGATGGACAAGTTTTTGAAAAGGAAAGAACTGGACTCTGAACAAAATTTGGAGCCAGATGAGAGCCCAAGTATGAGTGGGGATCAAAAGAAAGCAAAGATGGTTAGCTCAAGCAAATTCTCTGGCACAAGGCAATATAGCGAAAGCTATATTTCATTTGGATTTACTTTCACCGGAGATGCAAACAAACCAACTCCACTGTGCGTGGTGTGTGGTGAAAAGCTAGCTAACAGTGCTATGGTCCCAAGCAAACTTAAACACCATCTCCAAACGAAACACCCTTCGCTTCAAAACAAGAATGCGGACTATTTTGTTCGCCTGCGTGAAAACACGGAGAAACAGGCAACTTTCATGAGAAAAACCACAAAGGTAAATGAAAGAGCTCTTAAAGCTAGCTATCAAGTTGCTGAACTTATAGCCAAGTCAAAAAAGTCACACACTGTGGCAGAGACATTAATACTTCCCGCCTGCAAAGCTATTGTAGAGGAGATGCTCGGACCTGAAGCAGCTAAGGAAATAGCCAAAGTCCCTCTCTCAGACAACACAATTTCCAGACGTATTAATGACATGTCTGCAGACATCGAAAGTGTGGTTTTGGAAAAGATCCGTATCAGTGAGAAATTTGCATTGCAACTTGACGAGTCTACTGATATCAGTGGACATGCTCAACTCTTGGCCAATGTGCGTTTTGTTGATGGTGATGCAATTAGAGAAAACTTCTTTTTTTGCAAGGCATTGCCAGAAAAAACAACAGGAGAAGAAATTTTTCGGGTCACATCAGAATACCTTGAACAAGGAGGACTTAAGTGGGAAAACTGCACAAGTGTCTGCACCGATGGAGCTGCAGCCATGGTCGGGCGCACCAAAGGCTTTGTAAGCAGAGTGAAGGAAAGAAATCCAGATGTGATTGTTACGCATTGTTTTTTACACCGTGAGGCCCTCGTAGCCAAGACTTTACCAGCAGACCTAGTTCATGTGTTGGATGATGTTGTGCGCATGGTAAACTTTGTAAAGTCACGACCCGTGAAAAGTCGCATATTTGCAGCTTTGTGTGAGGAGATGGGAGCGAAGCATAAAACCTTGCTGTTTCATACGGAGGTCCGGTGGTTGTCGCGTGGCAAGGTCTTGGTTCGTGTGTATGAGCTGCGGGAGGAACTTAAAGTATTTCTGACAAATGAGAGGTCAGATTACGCAAAGCTGCTTGCAAGTGATGAGTGGTGTGCAAGGCTGGCATACCTGGCAGATATATTTCATCATCTGAATGAACTGAACACACGAATGCAAGGCCGAAATGAAAACCTGCTTACAAGTACAGATAAAATAAATGGATTCCGTTCAAAGGTGCAACTCTGGCATCAACACGTGGAAAGTGGCAATCTTGAAATGTTCACACTCACCAAGCAATGGCAAGGTGTTCACACTGCTGCACTGTGTGAGATAATAGTTAAACATTTAAAAACTCTCGAGGAGAAGTTGTCATTTTATTTCTCTTCAGTCTCCACTGAATGCCTTGACTGGGTTAGGGACCCTTATAGCTCAGCATCAGTTGGTGGAAAGGACATGACTTTACAGGAGCAGGAGGAACTAACTGAACTGAGACAAAATCGTGGTTTCAAGCTAAGATTTGCTGATCTACCTTTGGACAGTTTTTGGTTGGATACTGCCAAGGAGTTCCCCCTTCTGGCAAACAAAGCTATTTTGACATTGCTCCCATTTTCCACTACACATCTGTGTGAGATGAGCTTTTCAAGCATGATTGCTATAAAAACTAAATACAGAGAGAGACTGAGAGCTGTTGACGAAGAGCTACGTGTGTGTCTTTCTTCGATTCCAGCCAGAATATCAGCTTTGTGTTCAGCCAAACAGGCCCAGGTTGCGCACTGAATAAAGTATTTTATAATTTTTCATATTTCTGTTTACTTACTATTTCATAATAAAGTAATTATAAAATACTTTCTTTGTGTTTATTTGATTCCTATTCAAGAGAATTACTTTATATATAGTCAATATAGGCACAGAGTTAAATTTTTTAACATTTTCTAATGGTGGTGTGCCTCGTGATTTTTTTCATGAAACAAGTGTGCCTTTGCCCAAAAAAAGGTTGAAAAACACTGGTCTAGACCATCCCTGATAGACATTTATCTAACCTACTCTTAAATATCTCCAGAGATGGAGATTCCACAACCTCCCTAGGCAATTTATTCCAGTGTTTAACCACCCTGACAGGAACTTTTTCCTAATGTCCAACCTAGACCTCCCTTGCTGCAGTTTAAGCCCATTGCTTCTTGTTCTATCCTTAGAGGCTAAGGTGAACAAGTTTTCTCCCTCCTCCTTATGACACCCTTTTAGATACCTGAAAATTGCTATCATGTCCCCTCTCAGTCTTCTCTTTTCCAAACTAAACAAACCCAGTTCTTTCAGCCTTCCTTCATAGGTCATGTTCTCAAGACCTTTAATCATTCTTGTTGCTCTTCTCTGGACCCTTTCCAATTTCTCCACATCTTTCTTGAAATGCGGTGCCCAAAACTGGACACAATACTCCAGCTGAGGCCTAACCAGAGCAGAGTAGAGCGGAAGAATGACTTCTCGTGTCTTGCTCACAACACACCTGTTAATACATCCCAGAATCATGTTTGCTTTTTTTGCAACAGCATCACACTGTTGACTCATATTTAGCTTGTGGTCCACTATAACCCCTAGATCCCTTTCTGCCGTACTCCTTCCTAGACAGTCTCTTCCCATTCTGTATGTGTGAAACTGATTTTTTCTTCCTAAGTGGAGCACTTTGCATTTGTCTTTGTTAAACTTCATCCTGTTTAACTCAGACCATTTCTCCAATTTGTCCAGATCATTTTGAATTATGACCCTGTCCTCCAAAGCAGTTGCAATCCCTCCCAGTTTGGTATCATCCGCAAACTTAATAAGCGTACTTTCTATGCCAATATCTAAGTCGTTAATGAAGATATTGAACAGAGCCGGTCCCAAAACAGACCCCTGCGGAACCCCACTCGTTATGCCTTTCCAGCAGGATTGGGAACCATTAATAACAACTCTCTGAGTACAGTTATCCAGCCAGTTATGCACCCACCTTATAGTAGCCCCATCTAAATTGTATTTGCCTAGTTTATCGATAAGAATATCATGCGAGACCGTATCAAATGCCTTACTAAAGTCTAGGTATACCACATCCACAGCTTCTCCCTTATCCACAAGACTCGTTATCCTATCAAAGAAAGCTATCAGATTGGTTTGACATGATTTGTTCTTTACAAATCCATGCTGGCTGTTCCCTATCACCTTACCACCTTCCAAGTGTTTGCAGATGATTTCCTTAATTACTTGCTCCATTATCTTCCCTGGCACAGAAGTTAAACTAACTGGTCTGTAGTTTCCTGGGTTGTTTTTATTTCCCTTTTTATAGATGGGCACTATATTTGCCCTTTTCCAGTCTTCTGGAATCTCTCCCGTCTCCCATGATTTTCCAAAGATAATAGCTAGAGGCTCAGATACCTCCTCTATTAGCTCCTTGAGTATTCTAGGATGCATTTCATCAGGCCCTGGTGACTTGCAGGCATCTAACTTTTTAAAGTGATTTTTAACTTGTTCTTTTTTTATTTTATCTGCTAAACCTACCCCCTTCCCATTAGCATTCACTATGTTAGGCATTCCTTCAGACTTCTCGGTGAAGACCGAAACAAAGAAGTCATTAAGCATCTCTGCCATTTCCAAGTTTCCTGTTACTGTTTCTCCCTCTTCACTAAGCAGTGGGCCTACCCTGTCTTTGGTCTTCCTCTTGCTTCTAATGTATTGATAAAAAGTCTTCTTGTTTCCCTTTATTCCCGTAGCTAGTTTGAGCTCATTTTGTGCCTTTGCCTTTCTAATCTTGCCCCTGCATTCCTGTGTTGTTTGCCTATATTCATCCTTTGTAATCTGTCCTAGTTTCCATTTTTTATATGACTCCTTTTTATTTTTTAGATCATGCAAGATCTCGTGGTTAAGCCAAGGTGGTCTTTTGCCACATTTTCTATCTTTCCTAACCAGCGGAATGGCTTGCTTTTGGGCCCTTAATAGTGTCCCTTTGAAAAACTGCCAACTCTCCTCAGTCGTTTTTCCCCTCAGTCTTGATTCCCATGGGACCTTACCTATCAGCTCTCTGAGCTTACCAAAATCCGCCTTCCTGAAATCCATTGTCTCTATTTTGCTGTTCTCCCTTCTACCCTTCCTTAGAATTGCAAACTCTATGATTTCATGATCACTTTCACCCAAGCTGCCTTCTACTTTCAAATTCTCAACGAGTTCCTCCCTATTTGTTAAAATCAAGTCTAGAACAGCTTCCCCCCTAGTAGCTTTTTCAACCTTCTGAAAAAAAAAGTTGTCTGCAATGGAGTCCAAGAACTTGTTGGATAGTCTATGCCCCGCTGTGTTATTTTCCCAACATATATCCGGATAGTTGAAGTCCCCCATCACCACCAAATCTTGGGCTTTGGATGATTTTGTTAGTTGTTTAAAAAAAGCCTCATACAATACAATACATGAAGTTTTAGGTTCCTTTTACCTAATAATAGCTAGTATTGGGGAGTGGCTTAGAAGATACCAGTGTAAAAGAGGGGAAAGGGAAGGAATGGGATCTGGTGGAGATGGGTATTTCTGCTCTTATACAAAGCTATATCACTTCTCTAACAAACATCACCATTGGCTTTGAGAGGAACCTAGAAAACACTTTCCCCCACTCTCCCAAACCTTCAGAATTAGCCACATTGATTAATCTAACAACAACAATAACAAACAAATAAAAAAAAGACATGCCTGATACAGAAGACCCCTCATCTCTGGTTCTTTCTCATCCTTCTCTGTTGAACTACATGGTAACTTGGTGTTGGCTGCATGAATGGGCAAGTCTTTAGAATTCAGTCAACCCCATCATAAAAGGGGCATATTTTCTGCCCTGAGCCAACCCTACTGTTATTGACCCAGCCCTTATTATATAGGACCGTTAGTTCTTTGTGTCACCACTTGCTGTTCTGAACCTCATCTCATCCAGTTGCTTTTCATCTCAGTTATTTATTGTGAATGACTCAATTCAGTTGGCTCTGGATCTCCTCGTCTTCCGGACAGCCAACAGTGCTCATATATCAGCCTCAGGCCAGCCGGCAGCACATGGGTACGATGGCGTTCTCTGAGACACGTCAATGATAGAATTAGATTAAGTAGAACAACAAGTTGATTGACAACTGTGCTCCAAAATGCATGCAGGACTATTAGTATAATTAAATGGCTTCCACCCAGCTTTACCCTCCTGAAGAAAGTAGATGAGACAGGCCACCTAAACACTGATTGGTGACTTGGGATATGGTATAGCAGGACTTTGTGTACCTGTCTCCATGCCTTTCTTTCATGCCATGTGGCCTCTATGCTTTCATCTACCTAATTTGCCATGCAGCCACTCATCTACAGACAGGCCCTGTTCAAGATTCCTTCAAATTACATAAATCTAAAGGTGAAAGGGCTCTTAAGAAACAGGTGGAAATGAGGGACCTCCCATCCTTATGGGGGCAGGAGGAAATTCACCAGGTGAATTAAGTGGAAAAAGGGAGAACCTATGTTCTAAATTCAGATACATTCAAGGTAGTTTGCCAACACAGTCTACTCATGCAAATGGAACTGCTCCTTTTCACATTAGCACAGAAAAAACAGATGATTTAATATTCTGAATGCTACTCTAAATACAAGAGGTGTGATATTACCGCCTTCACATAATCTTGGATGGTAAACTACACTGAGACCAGCGGACATCAGAGTACACATCTGAAGAAGCAAAACCAGTGTTTATGAGATGAGGATATCTTCTTGAGCTTCCCATTTTATCTTCCAACTGAACTTCATCTTGGGGGAAAGCATGAAGCTCTTTAGGTTTTGTTTGATTTTAATTTTAATCTGCTGCTGCCTATGCTTGTAGTAAAAAAAAAAAAAAAATGGAAAAAGGATACAAATGAGAAGTGAGTGGGGCAAATGCAAAAAAGGAGGAAATGAAAAAAAACAATAGAGATGAAGATATGGCAAGATGGGGAAAAATGAGAGAGAATGAGAAGGGAGTCAGGTAGCACAACTGGTAAGTAAGAAAATGTCCATAAGCAATATGTGTGTCCTCACTGTTTCTGCTCTGGGGATTAACAGGCACTCTCTGTTGTTTTGTTCTCTCTTTCTTATATCTTGGCTCACCCATTATGTTAAATTCCATAATAGTTACCATATTAGAACAGCACATGTTAGATCACTCAAAATTTTTGGCTCCCAATATAATTGTCTTAAAGAGGTCACTATGTATAAGCTGCTTTTATAACTGGCTGTATATTTCAAAAGTTACAGCAATTCACGTATGTGTAGGTTGTCAAAATCCAGCCAAATGCTGTAATTACAAAACCTTTTGAGAATCAGGTCATGAGTGCTGGTTAGGAACAAGTACTCAATTCGTATTGTTATTAAAGTGAGATCTCAAACTTTTGAGTAATTAATGCCCTTGTTTTTTGCATAAAAGTCTGGTCTTCAGCATTCTCCTAGGATACAAATGTTCCCTAGTTGAAGCAACTGAATACAGATTAACTCAACTGGAAAACAATTACAAGAGAAAGATGAAGATGTAATTTGTCAGGCTGAACACAAAATGTTCTAACACAGCATTTCCTGTTATGGATAGCATCTTACTAAAGGTATGATTGGGTGATTTCACAATGGACATCTGATTTGGACTATTCACATCTCTACATTTTCTGAGTACCTAGCTATTGCCATAAAGCACCCAAAAAACTTTAAATATCAAGAGGAAAATGAACAAAGCTGACAATCTCCAGATCTTTGCTTAAATTGCTAATAAGTAAATGTGTTATAAACCCATGTTCGACAGACTGAAAATGATCTTTCCCAAATCCAAATGACATGCTGCTAAAGCTGAAAGTGATAGATTACAGCTGGCTGATAAAGCACTGTGCTTTACATTCGCTTTTAAAACTACCCTTTGTGAAAGAACCTCCAGGCTTTTTGTTTGTTGTTTTGCTTTTATTAAGAGACACAAAGCTCCTCTCCTCAGTTAATAGTAATTACATGTTGATACGTGAAGAACTAAAGTGAGACGGATGTTTCCACTCATTTCCAAGACATGCAAAAATTACTTGATGGAGCCAAAATAGAATGTTTAATAATGGGCAAACACTATGGTTTGTTTTGATTACAGTCTCCTTATAAACTGTTTAATGATTGATTTTAAAACACTGTACAATGAGCAATGGAAACATGAAATCTTATCATAATTACAATTCTTAATGAAAAAACATGTATTCACATCTTTTTTTGGAAGTTATTTGTTGCATTTCACCTGTTCTCCATACAATGATAGAGACAGGCGAATCTAGAAATCTAATGACAAGGTTTACACACTTTCATGATAATAGCTGTAAAACTTTTCGTATGCGCTCACACTTCTCCAATAGGTCTGGATCTTCTGTATCCGAATTGTCATATTCTTTCATAAGAGCTTCAGCTTTCTGCATGGTTACATCTCGCGCGCTGCCTTTAAGCCCCTCCAGATAGTCCAATAAAATAGAGAAATATTCATCTGGAACCTTTAAGAAGAGAGATAATTGACAATGTAAGTTACGTGATGGGAGAAAATCTCAGCTGACAATTAAAGTCATGTGATGGCACCAGGCTGAATATATACCAGGCTGAGTCAAACAACTATCAGGAATACATGGTTATTAGATGCAAGCAATTCTCAACTCAAATGGGGATATTTACTGGCAGTGTGCTAATCATTGTGGGAGACAATCATTACATATTTGCTCTGTGCTCAGCTTTTAGGATAACACTCTAAGCAAAATGCAATCACAACAAATGCTGAAATACCTGTTAGTACATCCCTCCACTAACTGACCAACATCTCAACCCTATACGAGCTGTTGAAGGAGAAAACGGTGGCCCAAATACTACCCTTGGATATGTGTGTGCAAGTTCTACCGAATTCAATGAGAGTTGTATGTACATATCTGAGGAAAAGACTTGGCCAAACAGCTCAGAATACGTATAATAATAGCAACTTTCCACCCTCAATGCCCAAAATTATCTGAGCTGCTGGGAAGAGATACCACCCACTGTCAAACAATAGATTGTGACGTTGACAGAACCATCATAGGAGGGGCTAACATTTAGTTTGAACAACAACAGATAAATTCAGACATATGGAAACCATTTTTAGATCACAGTGAATCAGACTCTGATAGAATCATTTAACTAAAACATGCCTAATGTGAAACAGCGTCACTGTCTCCAAGCACCCCATCTGTTTTTTCTCTTCTCTCTTCCCTTCTCATTAGTTAGTTAGTAATAGGTTACATTTTAGCTTCATCAGTTAGGATATAATGCTATAAGTTCTATTTACATTACTGATAATCCAATAAAGACATTTTAGACATTGGTTTATTCCACATTTTTAACCATAAAGTAATGTATTTTCAAGAAGATCACATAACCTGATTTTCTACGAAGCATTTCTTAAATGTATGTACAATTTCTATGACAGCAATCTCTGTGATTAATAAAATATTTTCCCTGTGATTCAGAAGAAGCTAAAATGACCCGTTCTGCAAACATTTATGCACATGTTTAATTTTACACAGGACTTCAACAGGACTACTCAATATGTGTAAAGTGAAGCATATGCACAGGCGTTTGAAGGATCAGGGCCTTACTTAACAGAGGACTGTATGCTTTTACTCTACTTGAGAAATACCATTTTACAGAAGAAAGAATTTTAACAGATAATGAACTTTACAAGTTATTTCTGCCCTATCACTGAGCCCGGTAACTTCACTGACTGAAAGTTCTATCATTTGCAGTGAAATGAGCCTCCAACAATGTCATAGCAAATGAAGGATAATACAAAGCACTAAACCAAAAGCAAAGTCTATATTCAGACTTATAATTTATCCAGTAGGGAAACCAACTATCACTCTTCAGCTACAACACTCTTGTTAAAAACCTACATGAAAAAGGAAATTAACCAGAGGCATAGTGATGAAACTAACTATACACAAAGTGCTGTCAAATGCATAAAGTAAATATACTGAAAAAATAAAACAATCTTCTTGTTTTCTAATCTGGTTCAGTTACAGTACATTTGTAACAATAGCAGACAAAAAAAGATAAGACACAAATATGAGGTTTAGGTTGATAATATTCCTTTAATGAAAATAATTCTCTCTATAGTGAATGTTTGAACTCAACAGCCTCTGTGTACTCTGTACTTTAGCCAAAACATCCATATATAATTTACCCTTCTTTTTACCAGACTTTATTTGTGTAGTCAGACCTCATCATGTATAATTATATCTATCATTATATAATTTAAGCAAAGTGCTTAAAGGGGCAATTAGTAGTCTATGCTAAACTTAGAAATTGTATGTGTGGAGAGAATCATGTGGCTGCTTTGTTCTTAAGACTATAAAGCATTTAGTTTTCAGCCTCAAAGAAAGGCAAACAAAAACCTTTGAAACATTTCTTTAATCTAGCTATATAATTTATTCCAAGTAAGAACCATGTTAACCAGAGAGTATTCTATGTATTTTTCCCTCCACTGAATATGCAATAGTGGTAGACAAACTTAATGGGTTTATGGTTTTGTCTATCATGTCCACTGCCATTTATCTTGGCTTTTGTTTCATTTCCTCTCTTCCAAACCGTTTCCTTGCCTCTAGCCTTAACTGGAGAACGGTTGCTGCTTGTAGACTTGCTTTGTCTACAGTTAGTTCCACAGGGCTGCATAAGCACGCCAACTGGGCTTGGCAGGGAAAATAAATAAATAAATAAATAAATAAATAAAGGCAAATATCACATCTTCCTCCGAGTTTAGATTGTCACCAAAACAATATTTAAGAACGTCTTGTTGAAAAATTATTTTTCTTCAACAAAATGATGCCATGGCTCCAAAGGACAGGGAGTTTGTTGTACACAATTCAAATAATCACTATTAATAAGTGAGAATAATTTTTGCAGAAGCATTTCTTTTAATGACGATCTCCCTGATGTAATCTGAATTAGCCTTGAGGCAATATTCCAGCGGGCTGTTGATGCCACAGGAAATAAATCAATTGAACATGTACAGTCCAACAGTGCAATGTAGGTATGTAGGAGCCAAACATATTAAATGGAAATATCTATCTAGAAGCGAACCAAATATTATCAACTCTTGAGTGTTCAACAGTACTATATAACTGTGAAGGTGTTTAGGACTTACACATGCCACGGGCCCCCGCAAAGATGTAAACCAGAAGGCTCACACCTTTGAGTGGAGTTCTGGAAAAGACCAAGTTTAAACTACACGAGGAGTCAGAACTGGTAACAGGGGAGAGGCAATTTGACTGGAGAGATATGAGCTCTCAGGCTGGAGTGCTGGACAGAGGGTCTGAACTCCAAGAATGTGCTCAGCAGCTCCAAGACTGGGATTACGCCTGGTATCTGTTGAGACTCCAGAGTCTTAAATTACACAGGATCCAGCAGGCTGGATCCCCTCACAAGAGTCCAGGGAGCTGCTAAGAGGCCAGACCTATGACACCAGTCACCCACCATCTGGATTTTACAGAGTCAGTCCTAACTGATTTTATAGACAGAAGCAAGTACATCTTCCTCTCTGAATCCCACTTTGTCCTATTGCAGGACCTTCAGTTATTAACTGGGCACCACCAGAAGCTGAAGATGGAACTTGGGAAGGAACAGAAAAAGTGCTTTCTTTTCTATTTTATTCATGACTGGAACTCGGTAGACTGTATTGGCTAAAGAAGAGGGAGCAGAATTTAGGCATAAAAATATATTCACCAAAGTGGTCACCCTCACTAAGGGCCTGATGCAGTGAAATACTTACGTATGTGCTTAACTTTATGTACTTGAGTAGTTCCTCATTCAAACTCATAGAAATCAGTGGAAGCAGCCTATTTAAAGACCATTTGCAATCTGACCTCACCAGTAATAGACAGTTCAAAATATGTTAGTATAAATAACTCATAATAATCTCAATGGATTAAAGAGGATACCAAAATAGGAAACATTTCTATTTCAGTGTTGAGAAATACAGAATTAAGCTATGTATTGATACTCAAATCTATTGAAAACATGCTATTTGAAGATACTATTAACCAATTTATGTCAATGTGAAAAGAAAGAAACCCAAAGACGAACAGGTGTAAAAGCAAGGACGTCATTTTGGCTCTGAAATAGCTCCTAGACAGCCGTAGAGAATATATGTTGTGTTTGGTAGGATGTTAAGGACGGTTCTAAAGGAGAAACAAATCTAAAGTACTAAGCAAATTATTCCCCATACCTGAAATTAAACTTTTATTTTGTCACTTCCTAAATACAGCTATGCCAGTAAAATTGTACTAATGCTTTGTGAACATTTTTGCCTAAACAAAACACTGATTTTACTATTTTTTTTTTAGATCTTTCTTCTCATCAAGGTCACACTTTAAGTTGGTAGCTGGCTTGAAATCTGCATGAAATAGGCCAACAACTATTTTAATTGTGTTATGTATAAAGTAAACTTATCAAAAAATCTTTAACTGTATGGACACATCCAGACAACTAAAAGAACAAATGAACAACCCACTATGGATTGGCAAGGTGGTTTGCTCTATTATGCAACAAAGTGGAATGATCTGAAACATTCCCTCAATGCCACCATAACCAGAGGCTAACTGGAAATTAAATCTCTTGTTTTCAAAAGTTATTAAATTGCTGGATTTTACCACTGGTGCAAGCCTAGCCTTTGATTTTTAACATAGATGCACTGCCAAGCCTTTTACAATCAGTCTAAGGTCCCACGTACATTGTAGTGAGTGAGAAACCATATTAGCAGCCCGCTAGCATGGTTTCACATCTGAGGCCTGGTCCCCACTAAGCCCCCACTTCGGACTAAGGTACGCAAATTCAGCTACGTTAATAACGTAGCTGAATTCGAAGTACCTTAGTCCGAACTTACCACGGGTCCAGACGCGGCAGGCAGGGTCCCCCGTCGATGCCGCGTACTCCTCTCGCCGAGCTGGAGTACCGGCGTCGACGGCGAGCACTTCCGGGGATCGATCCCAGAACATCGATTGCCTGCCGCCGGACCCTCCGGTAAGTGTAGACGTACCCTGAGTCAGAGCCTGAAAGGATCTGCAACAGCTTCAGCTGCCTAAAATGTGAGTATCTATGATTTTAGTACTGGGTTCCACATTCAGAAGTTCAGATTAACCAGTACAGCTGAAATATGGTCTAAATTTATCATTCATTTGAATTCAAAATGCAATAATACTTTTTGTACATTAATTATAACAATCTAGTATACACAGGAGAAAGGTCATTCCAAACCATCTCTGGTCTATTATGACCTTTCTTCTAAGTCTTGCTGCATTAACTACAAACGATTTAAAGCAGAGATTGGCAAACATGTCTTGCCAGTTGTTCTGAAAGGCTACAGTAACAAATGATTTTTAAACTCTGCTGATTTTAGAATCAAATGTATACATTGACTCCTTGTCCAGATTAAATCAAAAATTACAAACGTGTTGGGATACCATAGTAACATTTGGTTAACAAAAAATAGGCATAATTAATTTATAACTACTTGCTTTAAGATATTATTTTGCTAAATAAAAAGTGATGTTAATACAAACCTTCTCTTTCTCATACATGTGCAAAAGAAGCCAAGTCTGCCTGGTCTTCTGAAACTTCCATTCTTTTGGTTTTTTGGACCAGCTGTAACAAAATAAATGAGAAAAATAATTGCTCAAATAAAGTACTGGATAATAAAAATACTCCGCACTCACGTAGCACTTTTATATAATGATTCAAAGTGCTTTTCCAGCATTACATTAACTAAGCCTCACAACGTCCTTGTGACCTAGGTGTTAGAGTATATATTGTACAGGCGGCAAAAGTGAAGTACAGAAGGATTAAGTGGCTTGCCCTAGGTGTCACACAAATCACTGGGAGAGCAAGCAGAAGAACCTAGGAATCCTGACTACCAATCCCTTGCTCAAGACATAGGATAACTTTGCATCATATTTGAAAAATACAGTACATTTTAAAAGCATGCAAAACAAATGCACGTCTGCAAATACTCTCTGAATGCCTCACATGCAAACATTTTAAATATGTAAAAACTGAGCTGGGCTAAAATGTCAGACTGATGTGTGCAATTTGCATATAGTAGGACTGTGTTTTGAAAGCTGGTATATTTTGCTATAAATATAAAGAGGGAAGAAAACTGGTTTGAGAAAATGGGTATTTCTCCTAAAAACAACAGTAGAATAATGAGCGAGTAACAAATCTCACTATGAAATGCATACTGCTTTTTTGCCTCTACAACGTAATACACAAAAATCTAGTGTCTTAATATGAAACAGTACTAGTCAATATACTGAAGCATTATTACAGATGTAGCCCAATACAAGGGAACATTAACCCTAGTAAATTAAAATTATTAGATTTTAATCTGAAAAAAAGACAGTTATCATTTATGTAACTGGTGTTCTTCGAGATGTGCTGCTCATGTCCATTACATATGAGGTGTGTGTGCTTGCCATATGCACCGGTGCCGGAAGTTTTTCCCTCAGCAGTATCCGTAGGGGACCGGCTCTGGCACCCTCTGGAATGGTGCCTGCATGGTGCAGCATAAGGAGTGCCGCTGGCTCCCCCTACCCTCAGTTCCTTCTTGCCAGAAAACTCCAACAGTGGGGAAAGAGGGCGGGTTGTGGAATGGACATGAGCAACACATCTCGAAGAACACCAGTTACGGAAAAGGTAACTGTCTTTTCTTCTTCGAGTGCTTACTCATGCCCATTCCATATTAGGTGACTCCCAAGTAGTACCCCTGGAGGTGGGTAGGAGTTCACGGACATGTAGATTGCAGCACAGCTCTGCCGAACCCAGCATCGTCCCTGGCCTGCTGAGTGATGGCATAATGAGACATGAACGTGTGGACTGAGGACCATGTTGCGGCTCTACAGATGTCCTGGATAGGAATGTGCACCAGGAAGGCCGATAAAGACACCTGCGCTCTCGTCGAGTGGGCTCTGACAATTGGTGACAGCAGAACCCCCGCCAGGTCGTAACAGGTCCTTATGCACGAAGTAATCCAATTGGAAATCCTCTGCAAGGACACTGGGTGACCCTTCATCTTATCCGCTGTAGCAATGAAGAGTTGAGTTGATTTATGGAAAGGCTTGGTATGTTCTAAGTAGAAAGCCAAGGCCCTCCGGATGTCCAGGACGTGAAGTGAAGACGCCTCTGTTCACTGGTCTTGTGCGGTTTGGGACAGAACACCAGGAGGAAGATGTCCTGGTTCATATGGAAGGTGGAGACCACCTTTGGCAAGAAGACCGGGTGATGCCGCAACTGAACCTTATCTTTGTATGGAGGTTCTGAGGTCAAGGCTTTAATTTCAGAGACCCGTCTCGCCGATGTCACCGCCACCAGGAATGCGACCTTCCACAATAGGTGGGAAAAGGAGCAGGAACCCAGTGGCTCAAAGGGCGGGCCAGTGAGCCTAGAGAGTTAAGATCCCACTGTGGGACAGGAGACCGTACCTGCAGGAAGAGTCTCTCGAGCCCTCTCACGAATCTGACCATCATGTCATGGGAAAACACCGTCTGTCCTTGGATCGGTGGGTGAAAAGAGGAGATGGCCACGAGACGCACTCTAATGGAAGAGTGCGTCAGGCCCTGGTTCCTCAAATGGAGCAGGTAGTCCAGGACAGCCTGTATGGAGGAATGCGAGGGAGAGATACCTCGTTCGGATGCCCAGCGGGAAAACCACGTCCACTTGGCCAGGTAAGTCAGTCTAGTTGAGGGCTTCCTATCTTCCAGGAGGACCTGTTGGACTCCTTCCGAACAGGTCCACTCCTCTGGGTTCAGCCATGCAGCATCCACGCTGAGAGGTGGAGGGACCTGAGGTTGGGGTGTAGGAGTCGACTGTGGTCCTGTGACAGCAGGTCTGGTCGGTTGGGCAGGGGCCCAGGAGGGGCTGCTGACAGGCTCATGAGCGTGCTGAACCAGTGTCGGCGAGGCCATGTCGGGGCGATCATGATGACCTGCGCCTTGTGCCTCTTGATCTTTGCTAGGGCCCTGCTGATGAGCGGAATCAGAAGGAACGCGTACATCAGGCTCCCTGACCACAACAGGAGGAAGGCATTGGAGAAGGAGCCTTTGCTTAGATCTTAGAATATCAGGGTTGGAAGGGACCTCAGGAGGTCATCTAGTCCAACCTCCTGCTCAAAGCAGGACCAATCCCCAATTTGCCGAAAACAAAACTGGTGGCATTTCCTGTTCTGTCTGGTAGTGAACAGATCCACTTGGGGAGTTCCCCACCTTTGGAAGATCATGCAGGCTACCTCTGGATGGAGTGATCGCTCGTGGTGAGAGGAGAAGTCCCTGCTGAGCTGGTCCGCCAGTGTATTCCTGATGCCAGGAAGGTGACAAGCTTCCAGGTGGATCTTGTGGCTGATGCAGAAGTCCCATAGGCGGAGCACCTCCTGACAGAGAGCTGACGAGCACGCTCTGCCTTGCCTGTTGATGTAGAACATCGAGGCTGTGTTGTCCGGCAGGACTTGTACCAGCTTGCCTGACAGGTGGGGCAAGAAGACTCCGCACACCAGCCGGACTGCTCGGAATTCTTTGATGCTTATGTGCAACCGCGCTTCGTCCAGGGACCACGTCCCTTGAGTCTGGACGATGCCGATAAGCGCCCCTCAGCCGAGGTCCGAGGCGTCCGACACCAACTCGATGGAGTGGGGAGGGTTGTCGAAGGGAACCCCTTCCAGGACCGTCTTGCAGTCAGTCCACCACTGCAGAGAGGTAAGTATCGCCTGGGGAATGGTAACAATCTTTTCCAGGGTGTCACGGGACTGGGAATAGACTATTGTTGCAGGGGCTGCATCCGGAGTCTGGCATGGTGGACCACGTAAGTGAACGCTGCCATGTGACCCAGGAAGCGCAGACAGACCCTGGCTGTAGTCAGAGGGAATGCGGAGACTTACGCGATGAGATTCATAAATGTGTGGAACCTTTCCAGCAGCAGGAACGCCTTGGCGCAGGTCGAGTTGAGGACCTCTCCGATGAACTCTATCCTCTGCACTGGCACTAACGTCAACTTTTTGTCATTTACCAGCAGGTCCCGAGTGTGGCATGTAGCTTGAAGCACCGTGACATCCCTTTGGACTTGAGACCTGGAGCTGCCCTTGACGAGCCAGTCATTGAGGTATGGGTAGATCTGGATATTCTGACGCCTGAGGTAAGCCAATACCATCGGCATGCACTTGGTAAACACTCTCAGTGCTGTCACCAGGCCGAATGGGAGGACTGCAAACTGGTAGTGTTGGGGCCCCACCGTAAATCGGAGGAAGTGTCTGTGTCCTTGAAAGATCGCTATGTGGAAGTATGTGTCCTTCAAGTCAAGGGCGGCATACCAGTCTCCCCGATCCAGGGAGGGGAGAATAGAAGCCAAGGAAACCATGAGGAACTTTAGCTTCTTTAGGTCCTTGTTGAAGTCTTGCAGATTCAGGATGGGCCATAGACTGTCCTTGGGATTAAAAAGTACCGGGAATAGAACCCCTTGTTCCTATACTCAAGAGGAATTTCTTTGACTGCACCCAGATGTAGCAACCCCTTTACCTCTGCGCGAGGAGACTCTCGTGAGGGGGTCTCTGAAGAGGGATGGGGAAGGCGGGTGGGAAGGGGGGGTAGAAAGGAACTGGAGGGTATAACCCTGTTCCACTGTGCTGAGGACCCATCGGTCCAAGGTTATAGCCAACTAGGCAGGGAGGAAGAGGGAAAGGCGGTTGGAGAACACTGGGAAAGATGGATCCAGGGAATGGTCTGGTAGGTCCTCCTCGGGCACACACTCAAAACGACCATTTGGCCCCCTACTTATTCTGGGTCAAGCCCAATTGGGCAGAGGGTGGAGGCGGGTGGCTTGGGCGGCGCTTGTAGCTCTTGGATCATTTAAGAGGCTGGCTCCGCTGGCCTGGCAGCTTGCTGCGGTTTGAACAGCTTACGCGCTGGGGCTGGGATGTAGAGACCCAGGGTCTTCAGGGTCGTGCGAGAGTCCTTGAGGCCATGCAATTTGCTGTCTGTTTGCTCCACAGTTCTTGCAGGGTGACATGTCCATCAGGATCTGTGCCAATCTACTGGCGAAGTACACCTCGAGTCCATCGATCAGTGCCCCCGGTGCTAGGGAGGGAGACCGGTGCTAGCTCATGGATGGCGCCAGGGGAGCACTGCACACTGTGCTGCTCCAGGGCCGGAGTGGGTGCCGACTCCATTAGGAGCGCTCTTAGACGGATATCGTGCTCCTTCTTCATCCTAGGTTTGAAGGACTTGCAGATACGGCACTTGTCACTTATGTGCCCTGTGCCTAAGCACCTTAGGCAGCTGGTATGTGGATCGCAGGGTTTAAAGCCTGGGACCTGGGCATGCCCCGTCCCCCGGCTGAGTCCCGTTCGGGACTAACAAAGAGTTTGAGAACTACTACTAAGGGCATCTAAGAAACTACTAACTATGTATAACTATTTTACAGGATTTCAAAGTTCACAAGAACAGAGAACGAAACAACACAAGCCGAAGCAGCAGACATTCCAGCACCGTCACTGGCGGCAAGAAGGAACTGAGGGTGGAGGGAGCTGGCGGTGCCCCTTATACTGTGCCATGCAAGCGCCACTCCAGAGGGCACCCAGAGCCATTCCCCTACAGATACTGCTGAGGTAAAAATTTCCGGCACCGGTGCATGTGGCGAGCACACACAGCAAATATGGAATGGACATGAGCAAGCACTCGAAGAAGAAAAACTCATCTCTACAGGTATGATGCAAGTCCACCTTTAATGTTCCACTTTGTTTTACATAGTAATATTGAGTATAGAAATCAATTGAAAAGCCAGTTGGGCAAGAGTATTAACTTTGTTCAAACACTGTCAAGTCTAATAGAGCAAAACCGCCCTCACATTAAATTTCTTCTGCACTGGCAAATCAATTGTTCAATGAACTCTGTGAAACAAAGACCAAGTGATCACAAATTTGTCCAGGAGGGTTTCATGAGAGCTTCTGTAGAAACATACAAGTGTACAAAATAAGCTCCTTTTTAACTTCAGAAGTTTCCAAACTCAGAAGGGGAAGGGGGGAGGGGGAGAAGCCTGTAGTGCCTTTCAGAGTTTTCATTGGTAAATTAAATGGAAATCTGCCATAAAAAAGGCAAGGTAAAAAGCAAACAAATGATAATAAATTGAAAAATAAGACAAATGGTTAACAACCCAATGCATTATATTTTATACCATCAATTAAAGGTAAATCTGCAAATTAAGAAAGTCAATCCAGAAGTCTACTACGGGATATTGCAGTTAAAGAATCAAATTATTAGAGAACAGATATTAGACTGAAACTGAAAAAGCACGAACACTGACATAAGCTAAGATCCAAAAGTTATGGAATCAAATACAAAAATGAAAAACAAAGAAATCAAAAAGCTTCAGTTAATCATGATTCAACTGTTTGTGTTGTTTAATCACCCAGCAAGGATGCTTGCTGTAAAAAGAATGGCTAGCACCAGTATCAGATTTGTGGAGAATAAAAAATTAACACTTAAGGAGAAGGGAATAAAATTCAACATTCTTCACTGGTACTTTGCATTCATTTGTAGGCAACTTCTCTATGCATCCAAACAGATGCAATGGCTGCAAAAGGGGAAACTGGCACTCATGGAAAAATAGATAGTTTTACATCAATTGACTAACCAAAGTGTGTTTGTTCTTTAAAAAAAAAAAATAGTATGTGGTATATTCATGATGTTGATGGAAACCATATCTGTGCCTATTACACTGGACAAACTCTTCACGAACAGTTCATTCTAACCTAGTCCACCCTCTGCACTATTATGGTCATGATCAAAGTCAGCTGTCATTTAAAGAAATTGCATGATATGTCAGTCATGTTTTCCCACATATGGGTTATTGGTGCATTCACATTTTCAGAAAACAATTCTACATTTTTTAACTAGTGCTCTTGGCTTGATTGTACTGGTTGCACTCATTCTCCCAACTTCGTTGCATGCCAAACTCTGGTTCCACTCTGAGCCCAAGAACCCATAATCATGGATACAGAGTTAATATAATTTTCATAACAGAATTTGTGTGGTTGTTCCACATAACGAACCCCACCCCTCCACCTATAAGCTTTTAGTATACTCAGCATAAACATTTCATTAATACAGATGGCTGAATGAGGGGGAAAAACTGATAAATGACTAGAATATCACTTTGAGATCATTAAAATCTAAAAAAGTATCACTTCGTGAAGTGCAGAGTGTGGGAGAATTCTGTTAGAATTAGATATTTATACATTCACTATTTTTTGGGTTGACCTACCTTTAAAGTACAAATAAAGGTTAAACTCTTTCCGTACAATGTAATACCACAAGCCACATGCAGATTATCCTAGTCACATGCAGAGATTTTGTTAAAGGACTTCAGGCTTTCTTGACATATTACCGCACTAATGCAGCCTTTTTATCTTGAGTGATTTAAAATCTAGCATAAATAAGATTAACTACACTACACTTAATAATAAACCCTCTTTACAGACAATCACTCCCTTTTTTGGTGGTCTTTAGAAGTAGCTATATCCAGCACAATGTCCATATCCAATATAAGAAGTTATGGCACTAGATGGAAATATGTACATGTAAATATTTTCCCCATTATGCTTAGGGCAAATTTTCTAATATATCATACAGCTGCTAATTATTGTTCTGGATATAGTTACTGTTTATATCTTTTTATAAGCACAAGCTGACTGAAAAAACATGTAGCTGACTGAAGTTTAATGGATCTTAAACTGACGATTCAACGTAGCTTTAAAAGAGAAAAGTAGAAGACACATAGGAAATGGACCCATCCACATTATAAGTACAACCATGATTTTAAAGTCAGTTCATCAGGTCTCCTATGACTATTATATAAAACACGATTGAGTTGTGTACTCACAGCAGCAATTTTTATAACACAACCATGTGTCATCCACACTTAAACTGCTTACCCATGTGTTTATTAAAAAATGCTGGGAAAATCTAGGCAGCTCTCTAATTGCACCCAGAGGGTATGAATACAGTGGGCCACTAACAGTATGTGTGGACAACACGCTCTGGGATGTCCTAGTACGCAGAGGCCTGAGACTAAGGAAAACCAGTTCCACAGGCATAGTCAGAGAGTCCAAGCCACACAGCAAAACAAGTGATGCAAACTGGATACAGGAAGACAATCACATGTCTGTTTAGACGGCAGGCCAGGGCAGAATACTATTAGCTGCCATGGTTATTAACCGAGTATATAGAATACTGGGTGTGAACACAAACTATGTTCAGAGCCAACCATGTCACAAACTATGTGACAAGGCTGTAGTATGGACAGGGCTAAAAAGACAAAGCTCAAGGAAACAGAAAAAATGAGAGCTACCCCCTCATGACCATAAAGACACAGGGTAAGATCTGGTACACCCAGGAATACAGGAACGGGCTGAAGTGGCTTTAAGCAATCTTCTAATGGATTTATTCTCAAAGATTGTGAGGCTCTCAGACACTACGGTGATGGAGGCCATAACTTAGACATACAGAAGAAAAAACAGAAACAAACCCCAAAACTTGTTAGCGTTAAATAGAAGTTCAACGTAATATTTTGTTGACTTTCAAGACAGAAACTGAATTGATTTGCTGTTTTGGTCTTTTAAACAAGCCAATTGAAATTCTGATGACCAAGATTTTTCAGACCCCATATGTAAATCTTTTTATCATTTTAAACAAATATTGTCTGCTTTTCTTTTGGGATTTACCTTGACATTTTGCCTATTTTGTTTTGCCAAATCTGAGCTTTTCCAGCTGGTAGGGAGAACACAGTCTGTTTGTTTAGAAGGCAAAGGAGTTAACCTAGTTAAGCACAAATATATTTTCTATAAAGAACTTAATTAAAAATACCTAAATCCTTACTCAGACATTTGGCACTTCAAAGCGACTTGTACAAACCAATAGTTTACAATACAGTATACAGGATATAAATGATACCCACACATTTGTGTGTCCTTGATCTCCTCTCTTATTGCATTCGCTTGGGAGGCGGGTAGCATGTGTGCATGTCAAGACCAATTCAGCAGGTAAATTATAGAAAGAGTTACTGCACCACACATCAGGCCAATGGGTCAGCCGTATGTGGCAGGAACGTCCCAGGAAGCTGGAGAGCTTGGCTGTGCTTGTCGAGCCTTGAGAGCCTGGGGGGAGGAGGCAGGGCTGGGGATTTGGGGAAGGGGCGGAGTTGAGGCGGGGCCGGGGGTGGGGTAATTAAAAAACCGGGGGGGAGGGGGCGGCCAAAATTGTTTTTGCTTTGGGCGGCAAAAATCCTAGAGCCGGCCCTGGGTGGCATGGAAGTATGAGGAGTTTGGGGCAAGTTTATTTTTTGTGGAAGAAGAGGCATTTCGATGTGGTTTAACTTTTACAATACAGTACTTGGACTAATTGAATGAGCAGTCCCTGTCCCTGTCCCTGTACTGTATATAGCGCATTTAGCATTGCTAACCTTTTCTCAGGCCACATCATGTTGAAAGCATTTAAGGGAAAAATACTTGTGTCCTATTTATTTATAGTTTGGTCATTTATTTTGTGTTCAACTACTTTCAGAGTCTTCCCCATGACTGTGAAAAGTCTCTTGATTCTCAATAGTTGGTTTCTTAATGATTTATACTGCTAGCACCAAGCCACCTGTATCCAGATCACAAAGAGCAGCACCTTCTGGAGCAGCTCCTTCTTGGGGAAGGGTGAGAGGGGCAGGAGATGCTTGTGGAAGTGTAGATTCTGCAAAGTGGGTGAGAGAGCTGGAATTGTCTGTGGGATAAGAAGAAATCTCACTGAATGTTCAGCTTTGAGTTGACGTTAGGCAAGTTTGCCATGTTTGAAAAATAAATTCAAAATGTAAAGTATGGATACATTTTCAAAGAACTGAGTGGAGGACTGCGCCCTAAGAGCCACTAGTGCCCACTGGCATAGGGGTCACTGTCTCTCATCAGACCAAACCAACTCACTACATACAACACTGTGTTGTCATGGTATTTATCCAAAAGGTATTGTGTAAGGTATCATATAAAAGCCAATACCATACTGGCTATTAATGTCATTGTAAAATGCATGTGTTAATATTATATGTGAAATTATGAATTTCCTCTGTGTGATGTTACTAGAACATGTTTAAGACAAGACAGCCTAGCCTAGGTAAATGTAATAAACAGGTCTGTCCTAGACCAATGTGGGTTTACCTCAATTTACATATTAGCCGAAATCAAAGCTATTGACCTAAACCAGCCGTGGTTATCCTGATCCTGAACCCAAGAGACAGAGAACTAACACAGCTCCTGTATCACAGAGAGACACGGGAGACTGAATCCCCAGGAGGTCTCTCTGACTTGTAAGACAAAGGCAATCCTTTTGGGGATATAAAGAACAGAGGGAGACTCCATCTTTATCCTTCACCTTAGGAGACAACGAAACCAAGCAATCTGATGTCTGTGATGGGTCCTGGCCAGTAAAAGCTGGAAAGGAGACTGAGGGTGAGAGAAACCATCTTGAACAGACTGTATTTTGCTAGATTAAGTTTTAGACTTTTAGAGGTGTGTTTTCACTTTTATTTCCTTGTAACCATTTCTACCTTTATCTGTTTTACTTGGTATCACTTAATCCATGCTCTTTTGTTAATACACTTGTTTTGCCTTCATTATAAATAATCAATGCTGTGTAAGTTCAGTGAAGCGCGTACTTTGAGAAAGGTAACAGGTTGGAATGTTTTACCTTCTTGCTTTCTGTGTGAGGGTCCAGTCAGAGGGACTAGTCCCTGAAGTAGGATGATTTGGGGGTGAACTTGGAGCTGGAAGGGTATTAAGGTCAGTTTGCAAGGAGTAACCAGGTTGGGCAAAGTCACGGTGAGGCTTGTGGGTTGCTGGCAGGCTGTTTGGGTCAGAGCTCTGGTCCAAAGCTGCACAGCCACAAGACACCCAGGGTTACAAGGCTGATGGTGACCAAACCTCATACTGGCCTGCTGGGTGGACCCCAAAATGTCACAAGGGCCATGTTGTAAAATCCTAGACAACACTTTGAAAATGTAGGAATCACATAGGTGAGGTAGAAGAACAGACACAAATGCGTCAAATTTATTTATTGTACTAGTAATTTTTCTTACATTCGGAATGATTCTTTTTTTTTTTTTTTTTGGCCATTTTTGGGAAAGTGAATGTGCTTACATTGCTATTCTCAAATCCAATGTTTGCAAAAATAGATGGATATACTAAATTATGTCCCAGATAAGGTTTCTCCATATTGTTTGGATGACTGAAAGAAAAAATGTCACTGTTGGGCTCTCTTGCCAGAAGAGAATTTTTTGAAATTGTCAACAGATCCTAGAATCAATACCCTGTTTTTGGCAGAACAGCTATACTGGCAACACTGCTCTATCTGTGGTTTTAAAAGCAACTTTTAATATGTTCTTCCATCTGGTTCAGACACAGAATACTGGCTGGAGATCTGTGCAGGGGGAAAAAAGGGTTATGGACACTTTTTTTTTTTTTGGCAGCAAGGTAAACAGCACAGTGAAAAAAGGAAACAACACCACTGTCAAAAGTGCTTCTTTTAATATCTCATTTCTGCCCTGGTGTCTAGTAAAAGGGCAGGCGGTACCTGCACAGCAGACTGAACTAGGACCCAGAATGTTACAGAAAACATTATAAAGTAAAAAAAAAGATCCTGAAATACCTTGAAGCAAAGGACATCATGATGTCTGTATAAAGATAAAGTGTGCATCAACCAAACCCGGATCATCAAAAATTTGGATAATCTGGAGAGCGGGAAAGTGCGAGGCTGAAGAGCCATCTAGCAGCCACAGGAGCGATCGCCTACTTTTGGACCTGTGTGCGCTGGTTGTTTGGTTAATATGGAGAGCCAGATAATGAAGGGTCGGATAAATGGGGTTCTACTGTGTAGTTTTATTGTTAGTATTATTAATTCTTTGTATTACAGTTGCATCTAGGAACTCCAGCCAAGACTGGGGCCCATTGTTCTAGGCACTGTACAAATAAACAGTGAGAGACAATCTTTACCTTGAAGAACTTATAGTCTAAATAGATAAGACCGATCAAGGGCGGGAAAGGAAACTGGCCCAGAAACTTGACATGAGGACTCAAAAATCACAGCAGGTCAGTGACAGAACCAATAATAGAACCCATGTCTCCTGAGTCTGAGTTAATACCCTGCCCATTCGACCACGCTGTCTCTTCTAGTATTTTTTGTTACTTTTCATTCAAGATGCTGCAAGCAGCATTATACTGGGAAGATTTGTAGTTGATTTTGAATAGATCCCTTTATAGTGCAGCTATTAAGTTACTGGTATTAGTGAGACTGCAAAATGTTATGTTTTGACTCTAAAAATGTAGCTAGTAGTAGTAGTGATGTTGAGAACTTAATGTGTTCCTTCCTGTAGCAACAAAGAAGAGTCAGCTAGCTGGTAGGCATCCAAGACCAAAGGCGATTTGTATGATTTCTAACACACTGTCAATGTACTTTGCCTACATATATGAACAGGAGAAAAGATGGGAGTAGAATAGCCTCACAAGAAAAAAGTATAATCCATTTTCTTCCTTCCCAATGTATTTTCTTTTATTCCACAAAAGCCCTTCAGAATTTTGCCTGTCTTATCTGCATCCTGGGATGAATATGCTGCAATGTACTACCTGGGTGATGTGCTGAAGTCTTTCTGTCCAAATGTCAATCTTTTTCGACACATAATTCTGATCACCCTGATGGCCAAGAACAGCAGTGACAGCGTGTACAGTAATGGGAGAGAAGAGAAGAAAATAACTAACATTCTTTCCCACCCATGAAGAACATCTTGGGGGATGTGTGTGAGTGAGGAAGGAAGGGGGCCCCTTTGTTGGCATGAATATAACTCAAAAAGCCAACTGCAGGCAAGATCATTTACAAATGCTGCCAGTAATGTCTCATTTATACAAATACTTTATAATGATCAGATGAAGGATACATTACCAGCCTCAGGAAAAGCATAATAAGGTCTCGTTTTCTTTTTCCACCCTCTCTCCTTCCCCCACATATTACCACAATGTCACAAACTGTCTGATTCCTGTATTAAAATACTCCTGGTGGGGTCTGATACCTAGCTTGTCTGGGACTGATTGCTTCTTTTGGCAGTTTCTAACTGATCAGGGTTTTTTGGGGGGGTTGGTTTCACTTTATGTTCTAAAACTTTTTGTTAGCCTTTTTCCCCCCCTAGTTAGTTTGGGATCCAGAGGAGGAATGATGTAGCAGCTTTGCACATAAGAGCAAAACTGAAAATAATTTGTTTTAAACCACATACTGTACTGGTCTGGACTGACTCCAGGTACTCAAATATAACTGTTTTCTTCCTTCATTTCTCCACTTCAATAATTTTAAAATCAAGATGGTGTGGTCTCTTTTAGGCTTTAGGGCTATATCCACAAAAGGACTTAGGCGCTTAACTGCCACTTTAGTGGCAAAGTCCAAAATTTAGACCCTCAAAACCTCTGCCCAGCTGCTGTGGGAACTTAATTTTCCACTGGTAAAGTCTCTGCTGCTAATTCTGTGCGAATTTAAGTTTCCACTGGTAAAGTTACCATGGCGCAAAAACTTCTGTCAATGGGCACACACAAAAGTGCCTAAGTCCTGATTCCGCTGAGCTGCTTGGCACCTAAGCTCTGGTAGGTTTCTCAAACTAGGTGTCGTCTCCTCCCCCGCACCACTAGTGGGTTCAAGTCCCTGCTCCAAATCAAGTGGGGATTTGAATCTGGATCTCCCTTAACCTGCCCTAACAACTGGGCTATTGTGTATAAGGGGCCAGGGGGGCACCCAGCACCTTTTCCTGCATTTTTTCATGAGGAAGGGCTGACCTGGTTTAGGTACCTAACTCCAGGAGGGTTCATGGCTGTCAATCCTGAACAGAGTCTGGCCCAGAGTAAGGCACCAAAGTCCCTTTGAGGGGTGGAGCTTAGATCCCTGCCTCTTCTCGGCATTTCGTATTGGTTAGTTTAAGCAGTTCCCCATTCAGCTTGCTGGCTTCTGTGAATCCTATTTTTAGGTGCCTATCTCATCCTATGCATTATATAGGGAGCCTGGGCACCTAACTCAGGGCTGTGAATTCCACTGGGTGGCCGGGTGCCTAAATGTTGGGCATTACAAGATTGTGCCTAAAGTCCCTTTGTGGATTTAGCCCTAAGTATTACATTGGATAATAGGTTACCTAGTACTCTCTGGAAGACAGATTTAAGATGTCTACAAAATTTGACAGTCAAATGGAGGGATCTGAGCAGCCCTTATAATCTGATAAGATTACAATTGCCAGCTGTGAGAACAATAGTTTGACAACTAGTGATTTTCCAATCAGAAGGTCAAGAGATTCCCATCAGTCTGGAATATGACCAATTTCACTGGGTATTTCTGCAAACCTGTAAAAGGACATGTACCAGAGTGGATAAAGGTAGAGGTATATCCGAAGGTCCTGATCTTACTCAAATTATATCAGTTTTACATCTCCCATGATTTCAGTGGTGCAGGATCGGACTTGAAGTGATTATAGTTAGAGAGTGTGTAGGGTGGGAATAGTCTAGGGGGGAATGAGAGCATCTACTAGAAGCTGTTATGAATAAGTCAAATATTCATTAAAAGATAAAATATATAGTCATATATATAGCCTTGCTACTTTGAGCAGAAAAACGTGCAGTGCTTAAGAATATCAACCAATTATAACTTTTGCTTAGGAAATACTGAGGTCATGTTTTTGTGCCTAGTGAACCTGAAAGTGTTGTCAGAAGAAAAAACATTAAACTCGAGGATGAAAATTCATCAATGAAACTTCCTGAGAAGGGAAACAGGAATGAACAACTTGGAGAAGAATTTGGACTCTGAAGCTCTGGATGAGTGATTTTGCTTTGATGTAGCTAGGATGCCAAAGTATCAATTTATGGCTTGATAGATTTCACTGGAAGTTTATCATCAGCTCCCTATGAGCTATTTGACAGCAATAGGTAGGGTGCAGCTGGCACCATAAAGAGGTGTGTCACCCAGCTGAGCCCTTAATCAACAACACTGTTGAAAATTTAGTGTTTCATCTTGACCAGATGTTTTTAATATAGCTTTGGTTTGTGTATTGCGGCACTATTCTCACCTTAGTAACGAGCTATCCGACTTTTATTGCCAACAAGCTACAAAGTGCTCCTCATCTCCAGTTCCAGCCTTTAACCCTTGATATGAGTGATTTCTTCTGGGAATAGGTAGGAGAACTGATATTTATCAACACTGATATAATCCTTAGACACTTGGGCAGCTCTGAAGTTTCTGGGATTTTTGTTTTTTGAATAGGTCCACGGTTACTATTCTAATTGTTGATAGATAACTGGAGATATTTTAAAATCTAAATAAACAAAGTGCATAGAAACAATTTAAAAAGTCTATCCAAGGCTCTAGACACCCTAACATCACAATAAATCCCAGCAGCATTATAGAATCACTTTACAGAAGTGACTCCCTTTCACACTTACAGAAACTCCTTTCTACCCCCTTCATCATTATGGGAAGCATGCTCTCAGCCCTCTCCAAAAACCCAGTCGAACAGATGGCTTTTACACCATGCCTAAAAGATTACCAAATTTGGGCTATTTTGGACTAAGGGTGGAAGCAAGCTCCAGAGTCTCAGGGCCTTCACAGAGAGCGACCTGCCATCCATCCCATCTCTTACATAATGAGGGGGGATTCAGGTCCTCCCTACTGACTGCAGCTGTGGCAGTATGGAATGAGGAGAGAGGTGACTCCTCAGGTAGACCAGTTCTAAGCCATTTAGGCTTTTATCGTTCATAACTAATAACTTAGACTCCACTTGGAGATCAGTAACTCACCCTACTGTTTGTAAAGACAGATTTCTTAAAGCTGACAAACACAATTGCCAATAAAGAATAATCTAAATGTACCTGATATCTGAGAGCCCTCTCTCAGATCTTACCATTTCATGCAATGCCACATACCTGGCAAAATCTTCTACTGTACTGGGGCATGAGTGTTCAGGACAGCATCAATTTTTCTCCCTAATATGCTGTGATAGGCACGGTGCAGCTGAGATTAGATTTCTGCCCCAACAATTTATGCTTGGGGAAACCGATTAACCAATTACTGCTTCCTGCGATGGCTCCCATTCCAATTTCATTTTATTCATCTAAAAGAAACAACTTTTACTTTTTGGCATCATCATATTAATAATGAATGTGTGAAGCGGGAGTCTAATTTTATTAAGCATCTTGTTTTATTTTTAAAAAACATGTCTTGTTATTTTAACTTTGGCCGGGGGGTCATGATGGCTCCCTGGAGCTAACCAATTAATAATCATTGTCAACTGCATTTTACATTTTAATTTTGGCTTTGTTCGACTAGCCTCGACTCTTCCCTGCAGCTAGGAAGCTGCTCTCCACTATATTTTCAATGTTTGGGTTTTGGCTGAGAAGTCTTCACACTTCCCAGGAGCCAGAGAGAATTGTTCATTCTTTAAAAGTTTGTCTCATATTTTGTGACAAAAAGATATGAAATCATGCACAAATCCCATTGTGTTTCTCTCATGTCAAGAGCAAAACTAATTTGAGTGGAGAAAGGTGGGTAGGGGATAAAAGGTGTGTGCTAGAATAAATAGAAAACAATCTGGTCTACAATACCTGACCTGCGAAAAACCTTCACGACCAAAGGCGTGGAGGGCCTGTAGTGTATCAACTCTGGAGACTAAGATGTAACAGTTGTGCTCCGTGGATCTTGAATAGGCATCATAAATAAAAACCCGAATGAGATCTCATGTGAATAAAATTGGACTGATCTATAAAATCTAGCATCAAGGAATAATAACCAATAGCTAGGATATTTTGGTAGGTTTTGCATATGACACCAATCTGTAATGTTAACTGACTTTAAGCATTTTCCTGAGTTATAGTGATGATAATAATGCACTGATAATAATGCTTGTTATCTTGGAGAAGGGTATTCCAGTCAGTTTTATTACTCTGTTTTTATAGTGACTTGAAAAAAGGAAAGTATCTTATGTTTTCTTCATGTTGTATGACTAGACACAGGTGATCCTATGAGGTGCTCAGCACCCACAACTTCAATGGGACTTGAGGTGCCCAGTAACTTGCAGGATCACTCCTAATCTAGGCTGGCCTCATGCTGCATATTTCTTCTGTTTCTGCACCTCTCTATGAGATCTTGCAAGTTTAATAACGGTCTTTTCACTTTTTCAATTAAAAAAAAATCATTTGGCACAGCAGAGCTGGATCCTGGGTCTCCCACCTCCCATCTGAGTGCTCTAACTACCACCCTCCAGAGTCATCTTCACGCTTGCTTTCTCTCTCTGGTCCAATGAGTCTTTCATTAAATACCCACAGTGGAATGGTTTCAACAGAAAAGACTGAGAGCGCCCCACATCAGAATATCTCAAAGTCCAGTGGCTAGGGCACTCATTTGAGAGGTGGCAGATCCCTGTCCAAATCCCTTCTCCATTGCAGGTGCAGGGGAGACTTGAACCAGGGGTCTCCCACATCCCAGGAAAGTACCCTAACCACTTAGCTAAAAATTATGAGGGAGGGCCTCCTCTCCCTCTGACCCCTCCCCATTTTGTGTACTCTGAGCTACAGGGGCCCGATCTGGTATGCGAGGTCTGAGAATGCATACCAAATTGGGCATTGAAGGAAGCTAGCTGGAGGAATGCCTATCTTCCTCCAGTTCATACACCGCTCTGGGGCTTAGGCATGGGGCTGCAGCACGAATGTGCAGAGGGAACTTTGAAAAAATTCAGGCAATGAGCGATTTTAGGGTTATGTAGCAGCTGAGCAGGATTTTTGTGAATCCCAGAGGTGCCTAATTCTGGGATTTAGGCTTCTAAAGTGGCAGTTAGGCACCTACGTCTTTTGTGACTTTACCCTTATTGGACAGTATATAAAACAGATGGAATATGGAAGTCAACTAGCAAACGTATCTAATGACTACATTCAATGTACTGTAATAAATTGCCAAGAAAATTCATTTATGCCAAATTATATTTTGCTGGAAATGAGAGTCATTAAGAAAGGATGCATTCAATTTTTGGAATTAAGTTTGAAAATTAAGCAGTTTCTTGACAGGAAAGAGAATTAGGCAGAGAAACGAACTATTTTGGTCAAAGTATTTCTGGGTTTAACACCTGTAATGTATTTCCCCCCATCTGAGGAAGCACTTACTGCAGATGGTCAACCTCACTGTTAATACATTTTTACAACCATTATATTTTATCTGAGAAGACTTATGATGAGCTTTAAAGATCTTACTGAAGTGAAAAAAAATACAAGTAAACTAGGGCTTGAAAAATTCCATTCACCAGCAGTGAATGGGAAGCCTTCCTTGGCAAGCATGGAGGCTTTAAAGTAAACTCCTTTATAATTATGAAGATAATCCTGCAAACATGAACTGATGTAGTACAGTTTTACCTAATCTGCAGACAGACCACTCCAGTGCTTCTGCTCCTGCTCATAGATTTGCCAAGCAGCAAAAAAGTGAAATTAACAAGATTCTGGTCAGTTTCACTATACTACTTAGAACCCTGTAGGCAACATTGAAACTTTTCAAGTCAGGTTAATTTTACAAGGTTGTTGCTGTAAAAAGCTATGGAAGGTTTTATGGAAAAGCACCATTACTATGTCTTGATGAAGAAGGAGGACATTATTATTAAAAATAGTAACAGAAATCCACTTAATGGTGGGTAGTTGGCTGTATTATAATTTTCACAGTTGATTCTGGACTCAATAGATGTCATATCCAAGGGACTTAAGATTTTGTGTTAATGATACTATTAAATATAGTATTTTCCCCAAAGAGAATATTTGAACCAAAAGATTGTGTAAATATTTTGACAGCTTTGCTTCACACAGACATAAGGGTAGGAGTGCAGGGAGGCGGGGGGTGGGTTTCAAAGTAAATCGCTCTGCAGCTTTTACTGAAATATGCTTTGAGATTTGTAGTTGTGACCCTCCATAAAATAAATCAAAGTTCCAGAGAGGAGCAGGAATTGATTACAAACTGTAAAGCAGGATTAAAGTTTCTTATTCTATTTCTCCCTTTTTGTAAATTGAATGACCATTTATGATTATGGAGATTATAGGAAGAAGTCTCTTGCTTGAGCCATAAACTAAATAGGATGATGGGCAGATTTAACAAGATGCAAACAGCTACTGATTCTGACAGCAACTTAACAGGGGCAAGTGCAACAGCCTCTGCAGCTTTTCCCTTTCTTTCTTAAGACATACATTAGGGTTAAGCAAATGGTTCAGTGAGCTAATCCAAACCTGCTCCAGACAAAAGGTAGATTGGTTTTATCTAAAAGAATATTAATGACTGTATCTTAAAAGGTTTGTTTCAGATAAACATCCACAAGTCTGACTGCTTCTCTGAACCTCATATGAATGAGATGAACCCCTGAAGCCCACAAAATTTGACTGGAAAATCTCACAACAGGTGAGGTTCTGATGCTTCTTTCTTCTGACTGGGTTGGAAACATCACAGAACAATTGCAAGATAAAACGGTTACTTACCTTCTGTAACTGTTGTTCTTCGAGATGTGTTGTTCACGTCCATTACACATTAGGTGTGCGCGCGCCGCGTGCACGAACGTCGGAAACTTTTCCCTCAGCGGCTCCCGTCGGGCCTGCAGGGTCTCCCCTCCCGCCAGAGCGGCGCCCCGCTCTAGCGTATATATATCCCTGCCGGCCCGACCCTCCCTCGGTTCCTTCTTGCCGGTGACTCTGACAGAGGGGAAGGAGGGTGGGAAGTGTAATGGACGTGAACAACACATCTCGAAGAACAACAGTTACAGAAGGTAAGTAACCGTTTTTTCTTCTTCGAGTGATTGTTCACGTCCATTACACATTAGGTGACTCACAAGCTTACCATTGGAGGAGGGTAGGAGTCAAGGAATAACTGATTGAAGCACAGCCCTGCCGACAACCGCATCCTCTCTGGTCTGATGATGGATCGCGTAGTGGGCTGTGAACGTATGCACCGACGACCAGGTGGCTGCTTTGCAGATTTCCTGGAGCGGAACCTGTGCCAAGAAGGCCGCCGAGGACGCTTGGGCCCTAGTTGAGTGAGCCCTGATCTCCGGGGCTGGTACGTTGGCGAGCTCGTAGCACGTGCGTATGCAAAGCACAATCCATGCCGACAAGCGTTGCGTCGAAATAGGTTGGCCTCTCATTCGCTCCGCAACGGCAATAAACAGCTGAGTCGATTTGCGGAATGGCCTGGTGCGGTCTAGATAAAACGCCAAGGCCCGACGGACATCCAGGGTATGCAAGCTGCGGTGGCCGGGGTCCGTATGGGGCTTGGGGAAGAACACCGGTAAACAAATGTCCTGCCCTATATGAAAGTGCGTGACCTCTTTTGGAAGGAATTTGGGGTGCGGCCTCAGTTGCACCTTATCCTTATAAAAAACTGTATAAGGAGGTTCCGAAGTGAGGGCTCCCAATTCCGATACCCTCCTAGCCGATGTGATGGCCACGAGAAACGCTACCTTCCATGAGAGGTGCAGGAGGGAGCAAGAGGCTAGGGGTTCAAAGGGCGGCCCCATGAGCTTAGTGAGGACCAGGTTGAGGTTCCACGCGGGGACCGATGGGCGCGAGTAGGGAAACACCCTCTCCAACCCCTTGAGGAATCGGACTACTGTGGGGTTGGAGAACACCAAAACCCCCAACTCCCCAGGGTGGAACGCCGATATGGCAGCCAGATGCACCTTAATTGAGGCGGGGGCGAGCCCTTGATGCTTGAGGTGTAGCAAGTAGTCTAGAATTGATGGGATTGAGGCCTGCAGAGGCTGGATGTGGTGAGGCTCACACCAGTGGGAGAACCGTTTCCATTTGGCAAGGTAGGTCGCTCTTGTGGAGGGCTTTCTACTACCAAGGAGGACTTGCTGGACCTCATGAGAGCACCCGTGCTCCATATCGTTTAGCCAGAGAGAAACCACGCCGTGAGATGTAGCAACGGTAGGTTCGGGTGGAGCAGGCGACCTCGGTCTTGTGTGTTGAGGTCGTGATGGAGGGGGAGGGTTATCGGAGTGGACACGGACAGTTCCAACAGGGACGTGAACCAGTGCTGACGTGGCCACGCCGGGGCAATAAGGATGACTGTCGTCTTGTCCCTGCGGGTTTTGAGGAGGACCCTGTGGATGAGCGGGAATGGGGGGAAGGCATACCCCAGGCTCCCGCCCCACGGGATTGCGAAGGCATCTGCCAATGAGCCCGGACTGCGGGTCTGGAATGAACAAAATTGGGGGCATTGGCTGTTGTCCTCGGTGGCGAAGAGATCCACCTGGGGAAACCCCCACCTCCGGAAGATTGAACGCAGGACGTCCTGCTTCAACGTCCACTCGTGCATGAGATAGGACCGGCTGAGGTGGTCCGCTAGTCCGTTTTGGACCCCCCGGGAGATATGTCGCTAGTAAGTGGACTGAATCGGCTATGCAAAAGTCCCAGAGGCGGAGTGCCTCGTGACAGAGGGGAGAGGACCGGGACCCGCCCTGTTTGTTTATGTAGAACATGGCGGTAGTGTTGTCCGTCAGAACCGACACGCTGTGGCCTCTTATGGTAGCGTGAAAGGTCTGGCAGGCGAGGCGAACCGCCCTTAGCTCCTTCAGGTTGATATGAAGCAACTTTTCTTCCCTGGACCACAAGCCCTGAGTGCGCAGGTCCCCCAGGTGCGCCCCCCAACCCAGGTCCGACGCGTCTGTTACTAACGTCAGAACGGGCTGTGGGGCGGCGAAAGGGACTCCCGCGCAAACCTGCTGCCGATTGAGCCACCAACAGAGGGCGTTCGACATCCGAGCCGGGATAGTCACGACCAGGTCTAAGGGGTCTCTGTTGCGGCAATATGCTTGGGCCAGCCACAACTGCAGCGGCCTGAGTCTGAGGCGGGCGTGTCCGACTACGTGGGTGCAGGCCGCCATGTGCCCCAAGAGTTGTAAGCAACATCTGGCCGTGGTCGTGGGGAATTGCTGGATGGAGCTCACGGCCTTCTGAATGGCCAGGAACCTCGACACGGGGAGACTCGCCCGTGCCGCCACTGAGTCCAGGACTGCCCCTATGAAGTCCAGTCTCTGCGTAGGGACCAGTGATGACTTGGGTACATTGACCAGTAGACCGAGTTCGTGGAACACCTGTAGCGTCAATGCCACATGGGAGCGAACCTCGGCCTCCGACCGGCCCGCTAGGAGCCAGTCGTCCAGGTATGGGTAGACGCGCATCCTTCTTTTTCGAAGAAAAGCTGCTACCACGGACATGCATTTCGTGAATACGCGCGGGGCTGTTGCCAGGCCGAAGGGCAAAACTGTAAATTGGAAATGGCGCTGGCTGACAGTGAAGCGCAGGAACCGCCGGTGGGCCGGTCGGATAGCGATGTGAAAATAGGCATCTTTCATATCGAGGGCAGCGTACCAATCCCCCGGATCCAGGGATGGAATGATGGTACCAAGGGAGACCATACGGAAACGTGGTTTGAGCAAGTATTTGTTTAGCTTGCGTAGGTCCAGAATAGGACGAAGGCCCCCTTTTGCTTTGGGAATGAGGAAGTATCTTGAATAGAACCCTTTCCCTTTGAGGTCCGGAGGAACCTCTTCCACCGCTCCTACTGTGAGGAGGGCCTGCACCTCTTGCAAGAGGAGTTGCTCGTGAGAGGGGTCCCTGAAGAGGGACGGGGTTGGGGGGTGGGAGGGAGGGGGCGAGGAGAACTGAAGGGTGTATCCTGCCTCCACCGTGCGTAGGACCCAGCGGTCCGATGTTATACGTGACCAAGCACGGTAAAAACGGGACAGGCGGTCCCTGAAACACAGGGGGGGATCCGGAATAGAGGTTGGTACACTGTCCTCGATCGCAGCTTCAAAACCCTTGTTTGTTTCCCGGCTGCGGTTTGTTTTGGCCCTGATTTTGGCCTTGGTTGGGCGTGTTGTTGCGTCTACGCCTGTTATCCCTGCCCCTCCTGCGGTACGGCTCCTGTCTAGGACGAGGGTGGTACTGCCTCTGCGGAGGTTGGGGCTTGAAGGGCTTCCTCTGCGTCACTGGGGTGTGCATCCCCAACGACTTGAGGGTAGCTCGAGAGTCCTTAAGGCTGTGTAGTCTGGCATCCGTTTGGTCCAAAAACAAGCCTGAACCCTTGAACGGAAGGTCTTGGAGGGTGTTTTGCACCTCTGGGGGAAGGCTGGAAGCCTGCAGCCATGCCGAGCGTCTCACTACCACTTCTGACGCAATTGTCCTAGCGGCTGCGTCAGCGGAGTCAAGTGAGGCCTGTAAGGAGGTTTTGGCCACCGCCTTCCCTTCGTCTACTAAGGCAGCAAACTCAGGTTGCGAGCCCTGAGGCAAGGCTTCCTTGAACTTGGACACCGATGCCCAGGAGTTGAAATTGTGCCTGTTCAGGATCGCTTGTTGGTTCGCGATCCGCAGCTGGAGGCCTCCGGACGAGTAGACCTTTCTCCCAAATAAGTCCAAGCGTTTTGCCTCCTTGGCCTTGGGGGCCGGGGCCTGTTGGCCATGTCGCTCCCGTTCGTTGACCGCGGAGACGACCAGCGAACATGGGGTTGGATGGTAGAATAGGAAATCAAACCCCTTGGATGGGGCGAAGTATTTCCTCTCTACGCCCTTTGCCGTAGGCGCCGCGGAGGCTGGTGTTTGCCATACGGTCTTGTAATTAGATTGGACCGTTTTTATGAGCGGGAGCGCAATCCTGGAGGGGCCTTCCGGGCTTAGAATGTTGACCATAGGGTCTTCCTGCTCTACGGTTTCCTCTGCCTGCAACCCCAAATTGAGGGCTACTCGGCGGAGCAGGTCCTGGTGTGCCCGATGGTCAATCGGGGGAGGACCGGACACTGTTGTGCCCGCCACGGCCTCGTCTGGTGAGGAGGAGGAGGTCATGGCCTTTTGTGCGTCCTCTTCCTCCTGTAACTCCTCATCAGCAGGGCGCTCCTCCGGAGTGCGTTCTCTGACGTGGGCCTGAGACGGTGCCGGGCTCGGTGCCGAGTCGGCCCTTTCCCTTTCTGGCGGCCTGGATACCGTGGACTCCCTGCGGGAGGGTGGGCGCCACCGTGGGGAGCGGGACCGGTGTCCTGAGGGGCCCAATCTCGAGGTTCTGGACGGGGGGCCTTGTTGATGGTAGGCCCAAGGGGTCCAGAATGGCCATTGCCCTGGGTGGCCCCACTGTGGTTGCCAAGAGGCTTCGTGCTTCCTACTGGCCTGCGCTCTGTGGGCATATTTGCTGGAATGGCCCGAGTCCACCTCCGAAACTATGGACGGTGATCTAGAGGGCCACGGCGGTGCCGTGGGGCGGTGCCGGGCCAGGGTTGGAGAGCGGTGCCTTCGTGACCGGGACCGGGAGTAGCGCCGTGCCGACCTGGACCTGGATCGGTACCGGTGGCCCCGGGACCGGGAGCGGCTGCGGGAGGACGGTCTCAGGGATCACGCGACCGAAACGTCCCGGTGCCTGCTCGAGCAGGGCTGCTGGGCCGGTGCCTCGCGTCTGCTGGGGCCCGACGGTTGTGCGGCCCGCTGCGCGGAGGGAAGCCGGGAGTCCACCGAGGCGGAGCTCGACCGGGATTGGCGCCGCGAACGGTGCCGAGATGGCGTCCGTGATGGGCGCATCATCGCCGGCTTGCCTTTGGACAGCAGTCTCGGCATAATGTCCTTAGCGCGGAGGGTGCCTTCAGCGGACAATTCAATGAGGTCCTTTGCTGCCTCAAATGTGTCCGGGGTGGAGGGCTGTTCCAACAGTTCCTCCAGCCCTTCCTCCTCACTCGACGCGCCTATCCCGGGGCTCGACGGGCCTTTCGGCGCCGGAGTCACTGGCACCGGGATCTGTGTTGGGACCGCAACGGCTTTAGTGGCACTTGCGGTCTTCGCGGGCGCTACCCTCTTGTGCGGGGAACATCCTCGGGCCTTGGGTTGGCCCTTCGGCTTAGCCGGCGAAGAGGACCGGTGCCGGGGGTGTTCCCTCCGAGCCGGTGCCGTAGGCTTAGGTTGCCCCGCCGGCGTCGGATCCCGAACCGATGCCGGGGCACTCCACACCGAGGTTGACGGTGCCGTAGAAGTGGAGGGCTGTAACGCCGACTCCATGAGCAGCTGCTTAAGGCGAAAGTCTCTCTCTTTCTTAGTCCTGGGCTTGAAAGCCTTACAGATCTTGCAGCGCTCCTTTTGGTGTGCTTCCCCCAGGCAACGGAGACACGAGTCGTGTGGATCACTCAATGGCATAGGCTTGCGGCACGTGGCACAAGCCTTGAAGCCTTGGGCGTGCGGCATGCCCCGCCGCCCAGGGCCGGTGCCGGGGTTAGCCAAACACCTAACACAAAGAGTTTAAGCCTTTGTAAAGAACTGATAACTGCTAGCTTAACACTAACTACTAACTACTAACGAACTGATAACTGTAACACTAATTACTATGCTAAGGGACACTCTCAGATGAGAGACAGAGTTGTTCCAACGTCGCCACGGACTGTAAGAAGGAACTGAGGGAGGGTCGGGCCGGCAGGGATATATATACGCTAGAGCGGGGCGCTGCTCTGGCGGGAGGGGAGACCCTGCAGGCCCGACGGGAGCTGCTGAGGGAAAAAGTTTCCGACGTTCGTGCACGCAGCGCGCGCACACCTAATGTGTAATGGACGTGAACAATCACTCGAAGAAGAACTCAGAACTTCTGCTTCCTGTCCCAGCTAGAACCCAGAAGCTCACAGACTCATAATTAGAAAATGCTGGGGGGGGGGGGGGCAGCGGGGAGAGGGGAAGGGAGACACGTGTGTGCGTTTGAGGGAGTTAATTCCATATTTCAGACAATTCTCTTTCGCTTGCTTCTGGAAATGAGCAAAGGTTTGGTTGTATTCTTTGGAGGTGGGGAGGAATTCTTATTTTCTCTCTAAACTAATTCAGCACTAGTCATATTATTCATTATTCTTTTACCAGTATTATCATAGCTTAAAGTAGACGCAGTTGCCCAAGACTGCAGACCTGGTCCCCAAAAATACAGAGCTATGAGATGGGTCAGTCATTTGTCAGGGGGCAGTTACAGAGTAACCATCTTCACCTTCAGCACTTTCTCTTTTCTTTTCAGGACACGATGCTACTAAAAATAGGACTGTAATTCTCACATGTGTGTCTATTTCAAGTTGGAAATTTATCTAATGAGTTCAATCAGGTTTCTCTTCTGACATTTTAACTCTTAACATCCAAAATACTTGACATGTGCCTAATTGAAACACCATATAGAAAGAGAGAGGACAACCTGTTAGGATAGAGATGGCTGGGATTTTTGATTATATGATTTTGGCTACCTGGAAGTCCTCATCAGTGTCCAGAATGCTATAGGTGTGGTTGAGGTAATTCATGGGATCCTTGATAAAAATAGATATCTGACAATAGCACAGAACTGCTTACAGTTGTTACTTTTGGCTTCAAGTTTTCCAACGAAGCAGTAACTAATAATATGGGGGGGGGGGACAAAACAAAAACACCAATTTGTTGGATTTAGTTTTTGTCTGATAGCAAATTTCCCTTCAGATAAAGAGACTGACTGAATTAGCCTCAGCATCAGGATTTATATATACACCTGTTGAAATAACAAATTTAAGATCCTAGGAAGTTTGGGGAGGTATATTCAATTTCACCTCTCAACAAATGGCATTAAGTTCAAAATAACCTTGCTGGCTGGATGAGTGGCAAGAGAGGCCAGTTCACCAGGTACTTAACATTGAGAATCCTGGATTAAATTAGATCAGCTGGAGCAGAAAGCTCATTTGCTCAGCACCAGACAAAAAGGTCAGGAAAAGGTCTAAATTTTGATAGCACTGGTTCCTTACAAAGCTCACAGTGAAACTCAAAGAGACTTGGTGGATTTACATAATTACTCAGATTTTTTTCTCACTGGGGTTTTGTAGGATGCAGCCCATGATGTTTTGTTTATTTGTTAGTACGTCACAATACAAAAATGAAACTAATTAAAAAGAAAATTAAAAGGTTCCCATGCATCACAAAAGTTCACGATATTGATCCCAAAGATGTAATTGACACAAACGTAACACGATACCAGGGCCAGTGTCATTGCTAGATCTGTATCAATGCAGATTTTCGTGCAGGTGCTGGGCAGTGGAAAATCCAGTAGGAGTTGAGGCTTTGGCAGCACAGAGTAGCTGCCACCTCTGTTGGGCTGGAGAGGAGCACGAAGGGGCCTGCACAGCTCCCAAAGTGAGCGGTGCTGGATAGGAAGGTGGTGTAGCCTGGACAGCGAAGGGAAAGTGCTGGTTTTGCCCAGGTTCTGAGACGCTTCGCCAGGTTTGAGAGCCGGGGCTCCAGCTCAAGCGCAAACATCTACATTGTTATGTTTTATCATAGAATCATAGGACTGGAAGGGACCTCAAGAGATCATCTAGTCCAGGGGTTCTCAACCTTTTTCTTTCTGAGGCCCCCCCAACATGCTATAAAAACTCCATGGCCCACCTGTGCTACAACTAGTTTTCTGCATATAAAAGCCAGGGCCAGCATTAGGGGTTAGCAAGCAGGGCAATTGCCTTGGGCCCCATGCCACAGGGTCGCTGCGAAGCTAACTTTCTTAGGCTTTGGCTTCGGCTTCCGCCCCAAGTAGCAGGGCTCAGGGCCCCAGGCTTCAGCCCCATGCAGTGGGGCTTTGGCTTTTTGCCCTGGGCCCCAGAGAGTCTAATGCTGGCCATGCTTGGAGGATCCCCTGAAACCTGCTCACGGCCCCCCAGGGGGCCCCGGACCCCTGGTTGAGAACCACTGATCTAGTCTAGTCCCCTGCACTCGTGGCAGGACTATTATCTAGACCATCCGTGACAGATGTTTGTCCAACCTGCTCTTAAAAATCTCCAATGATGGAAATTCCACAACCTGCCTAGACAATTTATTCCAGTGCTTAACTACCCTGACAGTTAGGAAGTTTTTACTAATGTCCAACCTAAACCGCCCTTTCTGCAATTTAAGCCCATTGCTTCTTGTCCTATCCTCAGAGGTTAAGGAGAACAATTTTTCTCCCTCCTCCTTGTAGCAACCTTTTATGTACTTGAAAACTATTATCATGTCCCTTTCAGCCTTCTCTTCTCCAGAATAAACAAACCCAATTTTTTCAATCTTTCCTCACAGGTCATGTTTTCTAGATCTTTAATAATTTTTGTTGCTCTTCTCTGGACTTTCTCCAATTTATCCACATCTTTCCTGAAATTGGCACCCAGAACTGGACACAATACTCCAGTTAAGGCCATATCAGTGCAGAGTAGAGCAGAAGAATTACTTCTCGTATCTTGCTTACAACTCCTGCTAATACATCCCAAAATATCTGTTTTTTGAAATAGCGTTACACTGTTGACTCCTATTTAGCTTGTGATCCATTATGACCCGCAGATCCCTTTCCGCTGTATTCCTTCCTAGGCAATCATTTTCCATTTTGTGTGTGCGCAACTGACCGTTCCTTCCTAAGTGAAGTAGTTTGCATTTGTCCTTATTGAATTTCATCCTTTTTATTTCAGACCATTTCTCCAGTTTGTCCAGATCATTTCAAATTTTAATCCTATCCTCCAAAGCACTTGCAACCCCTCCCAGCTCGGTATCGTCCGCAAACTTTTTAAGTGTACTCTCTATCAGGGCCGGCGCAACCCATTAGGCAACCTAGGCAGTCGCCTAGGGCGCTACAATTTGGGGGGCGGCGACCGCGGCGGTATTTCGGTGGCGGGACCTTCCGCCACCTCTGTGGGGGGCGGCATTTTGGAGCAGGACCTTCCGCCGCCTAGGGCGGCATAAAAGCTGGTGGTGCTCCTGCTCTCTATGCCATTATCTAAATCATTGATGAAGATACTGAACAGAACCAGACCCAGAACTGATCCCTGCGAGACCCCACTCATTATGCCCTTCCAGCTTGACTGTGAACCACTGATAACTACTCTCTGGGAATGATTTTTCCAACCAGTTCTGCACCCACTTTACAGTAGCGCCATGTAGGCTGCATTTCCCTAGTTTATGAGACAGTCATGTAAGACAGTATCAAAAGCCTTACTAAAGTCAAAATATACCACATCTACCGTTCTCTCCCCCCCCCCCCCCCACCCTGCTCCCATCCACAACGCTTGTCCCCATAGTGAGAGCCTGAGTCAGTTGACCAGGACTCTGACATTTGCTGCAGCTTTTTTTTTTTTTGTGTGTGTGCTGTCTAGCTGTACCCTGAGTGGCAGCTTGTGGATTAAAGCATCTGGCCCTCCCTCTTGGTGAATCCTCCTGAGGCACAGCCTGAACTATTGATTCACTGCCAGTGTAGTTAGGGGTGGACAAAGAAACAAGATATACATATGCCACGAGCCCAAAAAACAAGGAGTGTAGATGTTAATGTGTCTGTAGCACTGCAGCAAAACATGTTATACTACAAATGGAAAGAGCAGCTACTCCATCATGTAGTTACTAATCCTTCTAAAACAACAGTTGTACAACAGCTGCACAATATTCCTGCAGCAGGACATTTTGAGGTTAGGAAAACACTGGCGTGGGTCCAAAAGCAGTTCATTGTGTCAGCTGCCACCAAGACACAGAAAACTGAATCCAAGTGCAGTGCCTACATCTATAGGGACAGAAAACAACCAAGTGGTTTGCAGTTTAACATCTTGATGAAATGGGAAAAAGCTGTGTGCTACTCCCTACCACTACAGGAGTGTAAGATGACATTCATCTGGTCCTCAATGTACAGTTTTGAAAATCAGATTAAGAGGAGAAGACTATCATCCAACAATCTATATATATTAATGTGTAAACCCATCTCTGATTACTTCAAGCCAGGACTGTACGTGACTACTACAGCCACATTGAAATGGGAAGTAATTACTGTTCAAACAGCCAGGGGGGTGAGGTAATATCTTTTATTGGACCAATTTCTTCAGTTGGTGAAAGAGACAAGCTTTCGAGCTTACACAGAGCTCTTATTCAAGTCTGAACTGTGTAAGCTCAAAAATGTGTCCCTTTCACCAACAGAGTTGGTCCAATAAAAGATATTATCTCACCCACCTTGTCTCTCTCATATCCTGGGACCAACACGGCTACAACAATATTACAAACAAGTCTGAATAACACAGAGTGTAAAAAATTATTATGCTCAAGGTTGGTAAGTCCATGGGAAATATTGTCATTACCATGAGAATGAATAATGTTAAAGAAACCTAAGGGTTATAGTGGACAGCAAATTAAACATGCGCTTGCAATGTGATGTGGCTACAAAAAAGATCAATTCAATTTTGCCCCACATAAGCAAAACATCACAGCATGGAGCCAGGAGATAATATAGACGTATAGTCTCTCCATGGGTGTCGGATAGGGTGACCAGACAGCAAATGTGAAAAATCGGAGGGGGGGGGGGGTAATAGGAGCCTATATAAGAAAAAGATCCCAGAATTGGGACTGTCCCTATAAAATCGGGACATCTGGTCACCCTAGCGTCGGATATTATAGGCCAGCGGAGGCTAAGCCTCCCCTAACCCAGGCCATGGCCCTGCCCATACTCTGCCCTCACTCACCCTGAGGCCCTGCCCTCACTCACCCTCTCCCCCAAAGCTGGCGGGGGCTCAGCTCAGGATGGTGGCCTGGAGCACAGGGTTCGGCCGGTTGCAGTCAGGGGCGGGTTAAGCCAGCCTGGAGGTCGGGCCGGTGCTCGGGGCCAGTCAGTGGCCCTGGGCTTAGGCCAGCCACTGTGGCTGGGGTGGACTGGTTGGAGGCCTGAGGCTTGGAGTGGTTTGGCCAGGGCAAAGAAGTAGCAGATGGGTCCTGAGATGGAGAGTTGCAGCAGGTTTCTGGCATTAGGCAGCACTGTAGGTGCAAGTCTCTGAAGTCAGGATAGAAGCAAAAAATGGCCTGTCTAAACTTAAAATGGTTACTGCCTCATAGCAGAGTAGAATGTGAATTTATCACCTATCTGGCAGTGTCCATTTAAGGTATCTGGGAATAGTCCTGATTTTATTCATCAAATTTTGATGAATTTGACCAAATGGCCAGAATCATGTCTGACTAAATTACAATTTTTGAAGGGAATCCCCCATCAGTTCCTAATTACAACAGTTTTTTGCTTCTCTTAAATCAGTTGAAAGCATTTTTTTCCAGGGGTTTATTCACATTCCATTTTAGCTAATGAACTAACTGTGACACAATCTGATCAACTCTTGAGCAATCTTTACGCAATTCAGGATAACACATGGGCTTCTATATACATAGTATTTCCCTCTCTTGTCCAGTAGGAAGTGTGCAATGAGACTTTGCTGTTCTGTGTGTTAGAGTCAACATCAATCCAAAGATGTCACAAATTCCCCAGCCTTCCAAATGTTACATAATTCAGTAACTGCATTCTGGGGCCATAAGCAAAAGTCACCACTCATTTGGAAAAGAAATCTGGATATAGAGATATGTTTAAGAATTTGCTCAAGCCTTCTTGAACCTTAGATGAAGCTGTGTAGTTTATGGAGTGGCTGGGAATTTATGGAATCTTTATGACACACTCTGGTTTATACACTGGCTACCATCGTACGTTTAAAACTTTATTATTTATGCCTAAAACTGCACGATTCTTTAGGATTGTATTGTAGGTCCTATTTATTTTGACAGCTATGAGTACACTCAGGGCCTGGAATTTCGAATTCTGCATAAACCATTTTCTTGCTATTATTCTAAGGAAGAAAACCTATCCCAAAGTTTTAATAACATTTGCATTGGAGTCTGAACACAGCTTTGTTTTGAACTTAATTTTCATGACATCCCTATTATAGATTACTAGATTTTAATGCCAGAAGACACCATTATGGAAGTCTGACCTCGAGCATAACATGGGTCATAGATGGCCCATTCCTGCATTAAGCCCATAACAGCTAGTTCAGCTAGAGCAAAACCATCTTTTAGAAAGACATCCAAGTTCCATTTAAAGTAGAAAACAATTTAAATTTTATTATACAAAATACTAAGATATAGTAAAAATAAATTTGCTGCTGTTTCCACAATCAGAGCATTACTTTATCTGTACCAAAGTCTAATATGAATTATACCACCAATTAAAAAAGAATCTAAATATGCTTTAATTTGGTTTAACTGCAATCTTAAAAAAAAATAAAAAAAAAGTTGAGTTAAAGGTTCTTCTTCAGAGGTGCTTCAGAACAGAGAGTGATCTCACTCCGTTCTTTTCTATCTCTGGAGGGAGGGCCAGTGAAACAAGGTCACCGGTTGCTTTCCCCCTCAACCCTACTGTGTTTGCGGAGAATACCCGCACTGATGTCTTCCCTAAACAAATTTGCTGTATCCTGAGAAAGGGAGGGAGCAGACTGGATGTTAAATTTCTGTCAAATCCAAATTATTCTTTGGGCTCTGGAGGGAAATATCTATCTGTATGTTTAGAGTTCCAAAGCATCTACTACCCTCATATCTAAAGTCCTAATACTAGATATTAAACTAGATAATACTGGCCTCCTCTAGAAGCTCTCTAGGAGTCTAGTGGTAGGAGCCTGGTAACAAATGCCAACGTGTCTTCTGAAAAGCAGAGTTATTTTGAGCTGAAACAAGTTTGGCACAACTATTAACAGGCTTGGCCAAGGGTTAGAACACCTTTGATTCTGCTGACAGAGCTAATGCCTTTGGTTAGCAAGGACTCTAGTTCTAGTGCTGATTGCAGTACTATTGGAATTGACCAACAGTGTCCATCAGATCAGGGACAGTGTTACTAGAATTATAAAATTTCTCCACTCAAACTGAAAATCACAAAAGCTGCATTTTCACTTTTGTGGTTTTGGATATGCCCTGTTTCTCTGATATTTCTTTTAAAAATGCTTTATAGTTCTCTAGATACACTCTAAATCACTCTGTTGGCCAGGTGCCATAGAAAAACGAGTGATTCGCAGAGGAAGATAAAATCTATAAGGGTACAGAGATGATCCTCCCCAGGAAAGTGTTTTGACACTAGATGTTATTTGGTGCAACATGGAGCATTTTAAAGCAGAGGGGGAAAGCACTTCCAAAGTAATTTTTAGGAGTAGCTGATAAATGACATCCCAGGCAGGGATTGTTCATAGCTATATCCAGTTAGGGAGATTAACTCATCTCCTTTTCAATTCAGATGTGTATATGGAATCAATCTTGGCATCCCACTTGTTTTGGTTATATCTGAGTGATCACTGCATGGTTTCCATGGGCGCTGGATGAGGCCATGTGTGCAGATCCATATAACACCACCTTCCTAAATCAGGCACAATAGAAAGAACAGCTCTAGCACCAAGTGAGTTGCCAAGACAAAGCAAGTTTTGCCAGACATTTTAGTGCCATGGCAAATCAACCAGGTTATCAATATCTCTCATTAGCACTCCCATGAGTCGCAACATCCTTTTCTTGCAGCCAAGTAGCACTCAGAAAGGTGCAAATTTTCCCCCAACTTTGAAAGCGTCTAAGAAATTAAAAGAAAGAATCTCTAAATTCAGCCTTAAAACTGAATCCTCACTGATCACTATAAATGAAGAGCAGCTGCATTAACAGGATGGCTTTTGAAACTAAGATCTGATCCATGTTACCAAATGAACACTATAACCCTCTGTTCTTTGCACCCTTTTATATAATCTGGCATATTTTCTAGTCTATCTTCCTATCCTTCGGTTTTCTTCTGTTCCCCACACATCCTTCATCTGTTTCTCTACCTACACTATTTTCTCCTTTCCCTTTCCATGTTCTTATAATTTCTCCACCTCCCCTCTGCGTCCACATTCTTTCCCCTCCACACTCCCTCAAATCTCTTCCCTGGTTTCCCTTTGATAAAGAACTGGTACTTGCAGATTATAGACATGCTGGGATCTTCAAATTGAAGAAACCGAGTTGGAAGGAGCTGCCAAAGCCTCTATTTTGAGGGTGACGTGAAATGAGATAATCATGGGGAAGCGAGGGTTTCTTCTCCCCCTTTCTTCTTTTCACTGGCCAAGGGAAGGGGCGATGGAAAACAGTCTTCCATATCTTTAGGAAGGAGACTGGTAGGAAATGGCAGAAGCTTTGGTCTGCGCTCTGCTGGTTGTGTCTGGTCTCACACTAGTGAACAGAAAGCAATTCAAAGCTTCTGGTCTGCGACTGGGGCTTGTAAACCCATCCAGGGGACCAGCCCATGAAACAAATACCTGGGTTTACTCAAAGTCCAGTTTTGGCATATGGTTTGCTAGCTGACACTAGCTTATGACTTTTCCTATGGAACTGATTTATCTTGATACTTGGCCATCGCATAAAACCCCACGTACCTGCATAATTGTCAGGAGGATCCATAATTTAGAAGGACTAGCAAGTTCAGATAAAATAACTACCTGACGTTTTTGGAAGCCAGAAATGGTTTGGTTAACTTTTTAAAAAATGTTCATGCCTCTCTATACTTCCTGATTTCATCCAGAATTAGAAGCAAAAATATCAAAACACCAAAAGAAAGAAAAAAAAAACCACCCACTCTCATGAGCCTTTTACTGCATCTAAAACCAAGAACAGGAAATCTCATGAGAAAGTCTGTTCTTAGATTTACAGACTAATTTCTTGGTCAAACAGGACTAGATATGTTCAGCTGCTGAGCTTTGGGATGCTTTTCCAAACTAAATATTTTGGTGGCTTTCCCATCACTAGCTCATATTATCAATTAATACTAAATATTGACCAACCTTCAAAGCTTTTACCTATTAGGGCAGTAGTACACAGCAATTTTATACCTTATAAGATTCTTTGATAATTAAAAACACAGTTAAAATGAAAAAAATTAAATTTACACAAAATTCAGATATGACAAAGGCCGGAAAATGTTCTGATCATATCTATCTCATGCATTTTTTTTTCTTTTTAGACATGATAAACTAAGGATGCAAGCTGAGTCTTACCTTTCAATTTCCAGGCTTTTGTCAGGGCAGCAGTGTGTCACATCTGATATTATTTAAATACAGTGTGTTTTTCTTTTTAATATAACCAAACATTAGGAAACACTGTAATTAAAGTGTTCCTCTTGCTAGTGTGACTTAAATTCCTTCAATTAAAAGGCGGCATTGTCATCTGAAATCATTTTAAAGTGTTTTTGGTCAACTAAGGAGTCTTTTAATGAACATCCTTATATTTACAAGGTATTTTCTTTTTGAAATCAGCTGAAAAAATAATCTGCTTTAGAGAATATTAAGGTTCATTTCCTGATGGATTTGTCCCTGTTGGCTCACATGTGATCAATGAAATGACTAATGGATTGTACTTCCTGGGAATCCATCCTGGACAGAACTGATTTTACTTGGCTTGTTCTTCGTCATCTTCCCATTTCATTTTGTGCCCCTTATCTATTTGTGAATGTAGTCACCTATCCTGCTTAGGCCTGCGCTCATGACGGTGCTGATATGGCCATAGTCTAGGGCTTCCTGCCTTTCATCAGAGCAGATCCTCTGGTGACATAAATCGTGATTTAGACCACCTGAGGATCTAGACCACAATATTTAATATAGTGGCATCTCATCGTAGCATAGGATATCATGTTGCCAGGGCCCAGACTTCTCTAATTCCTCTGCCCCTCATTAGTAAAAAACTATAGTTCAATTTCTAGCACACTGTGCCTAGCAGTACAGAACTTTCTGAAGGCAGGCAACCAACAGTGTTAATGCAGGATTGGGGGAGGAAGAGGACAAGCAAAAGCACAGTTATTTCTACCACGGAAAGTCTAGCACTGCTGTGCCATGCTGAGTATTATTTTCAATGCAAGTGTGATTTTTTTTTATCACCGGGAGATAAAGTAACCAATCAACAGTTACTACCTGCCCCACTCTGTGCATGCCTTATTCCCTCTTATAAACATTATCCCTTTGTTAAATCATCTCACCTAAGAGGATGAGGCATGTCTTGGGGGAGAGATGATACGCACCATCAAAGAAGGAACTCTAGCTTGCGTGCTGAGTGCTTCCATTTTATTTTCAAATTACCCCATAAAAGTTGCTCCTGAACCAGGGTCTTCTATATAAAGAAGTACTAACAAAACATAAAAACCAACTTTCTTTCTTTCTTTCTTTCTTTCTTTCTTTCAGTATCATTTGAAATGGGTTGACCCATCTCTGGTGAGAATATATTAATTATTCTGTCCCATATAGTAGAACAGCTAAACAAAAAGAACTAATAACTCTTGGAATATGTAAACAATCTCCTCTCTCCTAAAAATAATAACTTAAATGTTCCCATGCATCTCTAGCATATAGATCTGTATATGAATCTCTCACTGAAGATTTTCTAATATTTTCCTCTGAATTCCTTAACTTGTCAAAAGAAACTTCACTATAACAACTTGATGTTGATTTCTCTTACTGAATTCAGAAGCCAGTGTGGTGTTGTGTAATGTTAGGAATATTCTATAGCTAATGAACTGAAACAACAGTCTCAGCCCTCAGTGAGGACGTGAAGTTCCACTTGTTCCATAGGAGATTCACCCTGTACTCACACAGTTAGGCTTCCAACCCGTTTAGCAACTATTTTATCTCTGGTAGGTCATATTACCTAGAAGGGTCAAAACAAACCCACAACATTCTCCTTTGTTTATTTCAAATTTCAGACAACTCTTGTATCTGTGCTACTGCCTTGTCTTCCAACATATTTCTTTCTTCAGAAGATGAGTGTAGATATTACAAAACACAGGGACTAAAATCCTGGCCCCTATTGAAGTCAGTGGGAGTTTTGACATTGACTTAAATAGGGCTAGGATTTCATTCTAGATGCTCTTGAGGATACAAAACATAGGCAAGTTCCTTTGCGACAAATTTAAATTCAGGTTGTTTTGTTGCCCATCTCTAGGGGTTTAGGAAGTTTCCCAAAGGACTAAAGATCAGGCAGATTTTTCTGTAATTTATATTAGTGCAGGATAGCTAACTGGAATTCAAGGTTGGAAACCTACATCGACATGTTTGCTCTGCAGTTCAGCATCTTACGACCTCTTTCTGTTAAGCTTACTAAACACAAGTCAGTGGTTTATGCAATAATCCCCTGGATATCCTACTGCGGTATATATCCACAGGACTCCAACTATTTATTACCTGACCAATCTGTGTATCAGCTGTACTTTGACAGCTTCACAGGTAATTTAGTATTAGGTCAAGTGAAACTCTTGTAGTCAAATTTATTTAACTCCAAAGAAAAAATGAAGGTGTCATAATGTACCATCTAAGTAGGCAAAAATCAACAAAGATAATACTAGAATATTAACCAAAAAACCCACAGCTTGTTCCTTTGCTTTCCAATCCTGAAAACCATTATCTCCATATCCACCACTAATACACACACATTCCAGAGTACAGTTGAAACAGATGGTCGCTAGCTGCCAATCCAACTGCAGTTCAAAACAATGGTGAAGTATCCCAGCTGTTTTCCAGATTGAAAATATTATTGTCATTTTGCTATCACTCCATGATGAAGTTTATGTAACAAAAACGCACGTGTCCCCCAGTCTGGAATGCAATTAATTTCCTCCTGTCCCACTGAGAGTTGTAAGTTGTAAGTAACCATTCAGACTGTCTGAGAATTTCAGTATTAAGCACTACCAGAAATAGAAAACTGGGGCTATTCCAAGTGGTAACCTATTCTTTGTAACATGCAAATCTTCTGGAGTTTTTAGAGGTGCTGCGTAACTTGCAGTTTGGAAAAAAATAAACACTACTTTTCTGTTTATCCATAATGTCTAATTGGCTGAAGCATGCTATGAAAGTTTCACTGCATTTCTTTTTATTGTAAGCACTGACTTTGCTTTATGCTGGAATTTTACATACAAATATGCTAACTATAGTAAATAACTATTTGCAGTCTGAAACCAATCACTTAACTGGTCATGTAATTATAAACCTTTGGTATGCAAATATAAGGCTTTGTACTTTACGAAGTTTAAAACAAAGTTTAGTGCATCTAATTTATAACTTCCAAATGTCATAGATTGCTTTGGGTGAAATTAAGTAATATTGCATGATCTCAAACCATTTAATATAATTTCATTACATAGAGAGTAAAAGCAACTGTGTCTCTTTTAAAACAACAGACTAAATAAATAGAACAAGTTCTCCCAATGCAATCTTTCTAGCGACCTTCGTTAGCAAGATCTCAACAATCTTTGAAAGTGCAGCAATTCTAGGAATATTTATACTTAGACTGTAAGATCTTCAGGGTGGGGACTGCCTTTTTCTTTAGGGTTGCCAACTTTCTAATTGCACAAAACCGAACACCCTTGCTCCGTCCCTTGCCTCCCTTCCCCAAGGTGCTGCCTGTGTCCCATCCCTTCTCTGAGGCCTCACTCACTCCATCCCCCCTCCCTCCGTCGCTCGCTCTCCCCCACCCTCACTCACTTTCACCAGGCTGGGACAGGGGTGCAGGAGGAGGTGCAGGCGCCAGGATGGGGCCAGAAATGAGGGATTCAGGGTGCGGGAGGGGGCTCCGGGCTGGGGCTCCCACTGAGGGTGAGACTGGGGATGAGGGGTTTGGGGTGCAGGAGGGGGCTCAGGACTGGGGCAAGAAGTTGGGATGTGGGAGGGTGTGTGGGGTGTGGGCTCAGGGAGGGAGTTTGGGTGTGGGAGAGGGAACAAGGCTGGGGTGCGGGAGGGGATGTGGGGTGCAGGCTCTGGGAGGGAGTTTGGATGCGGGAGGGGGCTCAGGGCTGGGGCAGAGGGTTGGGGTGCAGGCTCTGGGAGGGAGTTAGTGTGCGGGAGGGGGTTCTGACCTGGGGTAGGGGGTTGGGGTGCGGGACAGGGTTCGGGGTGCCGGCTCTGGCTGGGCAGTCCTTACCTCAGGTGGCTCCCGGTCGGTGGCGCAGCTGGGCTAACGCAGGCTTCCTGCCTGCCCTGGCTCTGCACAGCTCCCAGAAGCGGCCAGCATGTCCAGCTCCTAGGCACAGGGGGCTCTGCATGCCGCCCGCCCCCACAGGTGCCGCCGCTGCAGGTCCCATTGGCTGTGGTTCCCAGCCAATGGGAGCTGCGGAGCCAGTGCTCACAGTGGGGGCAGCGTGCGGATCCTCCCTGGCTATTGCGCGTAGGAGTCGGATATGCTGGCCGCTTCCTGGAGCCGCAGGGAGCCTGCCTTACCCCTGGCTAAGATATTGTCTACAGATTACTTTTCTTAGAGAGCTTTATATAGATTTTAGGGTTCTTACCTAGTTAAATACTCCAGTGCCAACTCAGCTCCTGATGGTTTTTTGGGCTCTTCTTTCTTAGCAGCAATTCCAGCTTCCCGCATCAGTTTTTTTTCTTCCTTCTTACGTTCTTTCTTTAGTTTTCTTTCCAATGTCCTCCTTTCCTCTCCTGTAAGTTCCTCCGCCTCCTCCTCCACCTTTTTTGTTCTCTGAAATAAAATACAAGAATAACTTTAATTGAAGAGCTCATTAAATATTTCATACTAGAAACCTCAGGTTGCTAATTTTACTGTATGCTCTATCAATCTCCTGTACTGTCAAACGCTACTGTCAGGGCCGGCTCCTGGCACCAGCGTAGGAAGCAGGTGCCTGGGGCGGCCAACAGAAAGGAGCAGCACGTCCTGGTCTTCGGCAGCACTTCGGCGGCTGACCAAGCGCTCCGCGTTAGTCTTCGGCGGCAATTTGGCGGCGGGTCCTTCACTCCGCCTCTTCTTCTTTGGCGGCACTTCAGCGGGAGCTCAATCGTTTGGGGTTGGGGTTTTTTTGCCGCTTGGGGCGGCAAAAAAGCTGGAGCCAGCCCTGGTTACTGTAAATAATTATACTTTTAGCACCAATCTCCAAACTGAGCAAGCCTTCAGAAGTTTTGTTCTATGTAGGTTTTTATACCGGGCTCATTACCATAGTATCTGAGTACTTTAAGTGGCATGATTAACATCTGTCTACTGCTGTTTGTTCTCCCATTCTCTCCCTGAGTGTGTGCAGTGAAGTGTTTTGTTTTGGTAGGCTTTTTTAAAATATATATACACATGTTGCTATGCGTTTATATTAGAGAAGGCAGGGTTGAAGAAATGTGCCTTGCACTGGAGGCGAACGGTGGAGAGGTTTGTGATGATCCTTAGCTTCTGTGTTTGGTCTTCATCCTGAAGCTTTAGGTAATCTGGATATCCTGGGCCCAGGGCCACTGAGTGCCAAAGACCTTGCACCTTGTGAGTGAAGACCAAGAATTTGAACCTTGTTTGTTTTGTCTTTTTTTCCCATCAGTGTAAAGATTGAGTGGAAAGAGAGAGAGTGTTATATTTCATATACTTTATGTATGCCAAATAAATATGTTAGCATGTGATATACTTATGTATTTTGTTATTTGCAATAATTCCATTTTCAGTATGAATAAACGGTTCCATCTGCAAATCTAAAGAAACTTCAATTTCCTCTCCCACCCCCAAGATTGGAGTTTCTTAAGGTTTGCAGATGGAACAGCTATTCATACTGAAAATGGAATTATTAGAAGTAACAAAATACTCGCATAAGCATACCACATGCTAACCTATCTATTTGGCAACCATGAAGTGCATGAAATAGAATACACTGTATTAGGCAGGGAGAATCTAGTCTAAATGCACTAAGAGTACACATAGTAAAAATATGTTACGTGGCAAAAGATCAGGTTTGTATAAAAGATTCCAAGAGTATTACAAAATTTTTGTCCATGACAAACTTAGAGGCAATAATTCATAGAATCGTAGGACTGGCAGGGACCTGAAGAGGTCATCTAGAGGAAATCGTCAGGTTGAAAAAATCCTGTGGGGAAAGGTTTGCATGTGACGAAGTATGGAAGAGGGAAAGTGTGCATATGAGATACTTTAGGGGTCACCAAAATCCTAACACACAGAGGGATCCAAATAACTGAGTGAAGAGGGGAAAAGGAGAAGCTCATTGTTGACATCTGGGGAAGTCTGCACAGAAGTTGAGTGTTTCCTGATGTCTCCTTGTCAATTCTCCATTCTAGTGGTTCTTAAGCTGGGATACACAAAGGCTTCTCTTATAACCTCCAAAATCCCCAGGCAAGGAAAACCACAACAAAGACAGGGTCTTAGGATGGGGCGTAGTCTACGTGAAGTTCTCTAGTCACATAAATGATTTGCTGCATGAAACAGAGAACCATTACTCTGTCCTTTACGTTTCAGTTGTGGGAAGAAAGGGCAGAGCCAGCATTCTTGACCAAACTCACTTTCAGAAATGTCATGTCACTGGGAATTTACAAAATGCGCACAAAAGAAACTCTCAAACATTTTGGATGTCTCTCAGAACTCTCTGGCCCATATCTGAGTATCACTGCATGTTCATTCAAAGTCTGGTGTGTCCAAGTACAGTAGTCTACATCTTAATGCTTAATAGACAAGACAGCTTTCCAATATTTTTGCTACAGTAGTTTATTCCCAATCATCAATAACAAAGCACATTTCTAAATTATGGCCCTGTGACAGGCTGGGGTAGGCCTGTACCCAGTTATGTCACACATTTTGTTTTCTGGCTTCCATTTTGTATCTGAGCACACTTGATGTCTTATGTCGTGAGCCAGTTTAAACAATATATGTGTACCCTGGTTGTGATGTTTAACAAGGTCCTATGGAGGAGGGGATGCTTCTAAATCTTGTGGAGAACACAGGAAGAATCATCAACAAGGACTACTAGCCAGGACTTCGGACTTGCTAATGACTTTTATCCACTAGCCCACTACCTATGAAAGAGCAGTTGTGCACTTGAACCCAGGATGACTGGGGTATGGGGTTTCACATGGGGACTTCATGGCTGTGTTTATAAGCAAGGAGGTTTCTGGATAGAAGAGACTGACCATCACCAACAGCAAGAGGGATTTGATACAGGGGAGACAAGGGAGTTTCTGCCTAGCCTGAACATGGACAGTCCTCAAACAGAGAGATGAGATCTGTCTAACAGGTGGGGATTGCATTCAGCTGTTGGTCGTTTTGCCTAGATCCATGGGTGGCGGGTGAAGCATCCCCTCAGGGAGGTTAGCTCCTTGTCCCATCTCTTCTGCTCCAGGCCCTGCCCCCACTTCACCCCAGGCCTGCCTCCTCCCCGCATGTCCCTCCTTTCCTTCCCTTCTCCTCCCCGCCGCTTGGCCCCCCTGCCACCACTTGCCATTCCCTCCTCCCGCCCTGCTCGACCCCCTCCCCGCCTGCCACCTCTCCTTCCCCACTCCTCCCTGCTCAGCCCCCCTGCCGCCACTTGCATCCCACCTCTTCTTCCTCCCTCCCTGCTAGACCCCCACCTCGCCGCATCCCTCCTCCCACCTCCCATGGCAAGCAGCAGATGGGGGTTCCGAGTGGGGAGGAGGGACCAGCAAGCAGCAGCGGGGGGTAGGAGGAGGAGGAACCAGCGAGTGGCAGCAGGGACCTCCAGAGAGAGGGGTGGAGAGGAGCAGCCAGGTGGAGAATGATGAGCTTTTATATGTGCCATGCAGGTTCCCGGGTGGCTGAGGAGGTGGTATCTGCTATCAGCTTTCTGGGTCCATCAGTAATCTCCCTGGGGAGTCCAAGGGACCCAGGAAGCTGAGTGGCAGCTACCACCTCCTCAGCTGCCCGGGAACCTGCATGGCACATAATAAATAAGCAAAAACATCCCGTAGAAGCCCACTCCCAGCAGGGAGGGAAAGAGGGGGGGCCACCATGGCCCAGGCGTCCGGTGGCAGGGGCGGCGGTGCCCGTGCCAGAGGAGGCTTAGCCTCTCCTGGCCTATTATATCCGCCACCCCTGCCTGGATCTGTAACTTTCCTGAGTTGTCAAAAGTAAAGTGTGTGTATTTAAGAAGTTCATTTGCAAAGCAGGTGTTCCTTATTGGAAAGGTGTCCCCAAAGACTTAGACTATGAACCAGAGTGCCCACAGGGGTAGAACCCTGGGATGAGTGTACATAAGCAGCTGAGGAAGTTGGCGGGGGTGGGGAGGGGGAGATGGGGGCTCAGTATTGGCTCAAGGGCTTCGGGCAGTTGGACTGCAGAGTCCCATATCCCAAGGAGGGGGTCAGACAGTGAGTCTGCATCTTGGGAATGTTCCTGATAGGCTAGAACTATAGACCGTGTCTGGACTCTACCCAGGCCCAGCTGACTCGAAAGCATTTGGGATTCAACGGTTAAGTCTGATTATAAACAGCCTGGTGACCATCCGGTAGGGTACTCAGCCAAGTCTGTAACAGGCTCCGTAATACTCCCTTTAGCTTTGAGAAGGCATTTATAACAAGAGATCAAATTTGTTAAAAATGAACCCCCCATGAGGAGAATTTCAATTGCGTACCTACAGTCTCACAGTACCTACAGTACCATACTTGCAAAGCAGGGAAAAAATAATTCCAAGGGACATAGTTATATCTATATATCATAGCATACGGAGCCAAACTGAACACATCCACCAACAATACAACTAACTATTCTCGGTGCCTCCTTTTCACCTATTATGAGTATAAGGCACCCAAGACTGAAACTGGAATTGCACAAAAAGATAACCAATTACAATAAAAGACTGGTTAAATTACACTTCCCTAATAAGGGCCAAACCCTTAATGTGTCAATCAATGAATGTTTGTGAAGTGCTTTACAATGAAAATCACAATGTAAAGGCTAAGTATTATTATTATTTTTACATGCAGAGAGAAGGAGATGTTAGATAAAACAATACCTGTACGCTAACCTGATTTGCCAAAGACACCTGCTGAAAACTAAAAACATTTTTCTGTCTGGATTCACATATCATCCAAGTTTACTCTGACTCATCTCCCCAACCTGGTGCTTTCAAAGACTAAACTGATCTGAACAAGACAGAGACAAAAACAGATATTTGAATAAATGAGGGAAAGTCTAAGGCCTGGTCTACACTAGGAGGTTATGTCGAATTTAGCAGCGTTAAATCGAATTAACCCTGCACCCGTCCACACCACGAAGCTATTTAGTTCGACATAGAGGTCTCTTAAATTCGATTTCTGTACTCCTCCCCAACGAGGGGAGTAGCGCTAAATTCGACATGGCCATGTCGAATTAGGGTAGGTGTGGATGGAAATCGACGCTAATAGCTCCGGGAACTATCCCACAGTGCACCACTCTGTTGACGCTCTGGACAGCAGTCCGAGCTCGGATGCTCTGACCAGCCACACAGGAAAAGCCCCGGGAAAATTTGAATTCCTTTTCCTGTCTGGGCAGTTTGAATCTCATTTCCTGTTTGGACATCGTGGCGAGCTCAGCAGCACTGGCAACGATGCAGAGCTCTCCAGCAGAGGTGACCATGCAATCCCAGAATAGAAAGAGGGCCCCAGCATGGACAGATCGGGAAGTCTTGAATCTGATCGCTGTGTGGGGTGATGAGTCCGTGCTTTTGGAGCTGCGCTCGAAAAGACGGAACGCAAAGATCTACGAGAAGATCTCAAAAGCCATGACAGAGAGAGGATACAGCCGGGATGCAACGCAGTGCCGCGTGAAAATCAAGGAGCTGAGACAAGGCTACCAGAAGACCAAAAAGGCAAATGGACGCTCCGGATCCCAGCCCCAGACATGCCGTTTCTACGAGGCACTGCATTCCATTTTAGGTGCGGCCGCCACCACTACCCCACCACTGACCATGGACTCTGAGGATGGGATATTGTCGAGGGCCACTTCCTCGGAGATGTTAGCGGACGGGGAAGATGAGGAAGGAGATGAGGCGGACGAGGCAGTCGACAGCGCTTACAATGCTGATTTCCCCGACAGCCAGGATCTGTTCATCACCCTCACAGAGATCCCCTACCAACCGTCCCCAGGCGTTAACCCGGAGCCAGAATCAGGGGAAGGATCAGTCGGTAAGTGTTTAAAACATGTAAACATTTATTTTAAACAGAACAGGAATATTAACAATATTAACAATGGGTTTTTCATGATTAGTTTGCCCTAGGCGCTTAACGTTTAAGTCCTTGGCAGTGCAACTACTGCAAAAGAATCAAACAATGTCCGGTTTATGATGATTAGTTTGCCCTAGGCGCTCTACTTTTTAGTCCTTGCCAGTGCAGCTACTGGAAAAGAAGGTCTATATGTCCGGGGATAGAGCTAAAATCCTCATGGGACATCTCCACGAAGCTCTCCTGGAGGTAATTGGAAAGCCTTTGCATGAGGTTCCTGGGGAGAGCGGCCTTATTGGGTCCTCCGTGGTAGGAAACTTTTCCACGCCAGGCTATCATCAAGTACTCCGGGATCATTGCCTTGCAGAGCATGGCGGCATACAGCCCTGGTTTTTGCTGGCTTTCACGCAGCATGCGGTCTTTCTCTGTCCCAGAAATCCTCATCAGAGTGATGTCGCTCATGGTGACCTGCTTTGAATTAGGGGAATGTTACTGTTGGGACTGCTTGCCTGTTCCTTTACAGAACTGTAACCGGCGGTTTACAGCCACGCGGTGGAGGCGGGAGAGGGGCAGCATACAGGGATCTTTCCCGGGGACAGCCGCGAGGGGGTGGGACAGGGGCAGAGTTCATGCTTGCCGGATTGCCGGCAGCAGGAACTGGCCAACGCTAGGAGCATTGCTTTGAATGCGAAAGGAGGGCACTGCTATAATTTAAGTTTTAAGCAGCCAAAAGTCTACGGCTTACCATGTCAGCCTGCTACCCGAATTCCGCTGTCCTGCCCCGCTTGTCTGATCTCCAGTGCAAGACCCCAGGCACTGAATGCGAAGGCCGAAAATTCGACCTTGTCCTGAGTGCGCATGTGATAGGTGCTGTGCATGGTCTTCTTCACAGAGAAAGACTATGTTCATTGTTCACAAAAAATTATCTTTGTGAGGAATTCACTCCCTTTTTCACATCCCACAGCTGCGACTGTCTCCCGACCTACCTTGGCATCCCCTTCCCAGAGGCTGGCGCAGATTAGGCGGAGAAAGAAAAGGACACGGGACGACATGTTCTCAGAACTTATGGGCTGCTCCCGAGCCGAGGCGGCCCAGCAGACCCAGTGGAGGGAGAACATGTCCCAAATCCATTGATCACACATTGAACGGGAGGAGAGGTGGCGTCAGGAAGACCAGCAGGCGACTCAAACGCTGCTTGGACTAATGAGGGAGCAAACGGACACGCTCCGGCGCCTTGTGGATGTTCTGCAGGACCGGAGGCAGGAGGACAGAGCCCCGCTGCAGTCTATCTCTAACCGCCCTCCCCCGCCACAAAGTCCCATACCCCCCTCACCCAAAGTCCCAAGAAGGAGGGGCGGCAGGGGCAGTGAACACGGTCACTCCACCCCTGCAGACTGCTCAAGTAACAGAAGGCTCTCATTCCCCAAAATTTGATAAGTCCTTTCCTTCCCACCTCACCCAAGCCCCCGGCCCAGTTTCATCCCCTATCTGTTTAGTTGCTAATAAAAAATACATTTCTTTTAATTACTGTTTCCATCATGTTCTTTTAGAGGACAGTGTGTTTGAAGGTGGGGAAGGGGATTGGTAATTGGACAGGACAGTCACCTTTACCAGGGTACAGACAGGGGGGCATGTTCAGCAGCAGGTCACACACACATTGCAGTCACTAGGCACCCTGGTCAGTCTGGGAGGTGGTTTTTATGTTCTGTGTGTGTGGAGGCTATGTGAGTTTGTGGCGGGGGAGGGCGGTTAGAGATCTAATGCAGCGGTCCTTATCCTGGATCACAGAGCCATGCAGCAGCGTCCTCCCCCGCCACAAAGTGACATAGCTCCCACACACAGAGTCCCGAAAAGGAGGGGTGGCAGGCTCCGTTGAAACAACCAGTCCAGCACTGCGGACCGCTCTTGGAGCAGGAGCCTGTCATTCCTCGAGTTTATAAGCGTTCTTTTCATCCCTACGCCCGCTCCCCACCACAGTCTGCGTCCTAGTTTCAACCCTTTACCGTGAAACCCGTAATAAAGACAACGGTGTTCATTAACAAAGTTCCATGTATTTTATTTTTAAACGTGTGTTGGAAGGGGGGACACGGGGTGAACGGGGTATGTAGCTGCAGAGGATAGTCAACATAAACTGGGTAAAGAAACGGGGGCAGGTTCAGCTTCTCTTTAAACAAAGTTAATAGTCACAGGTTACCCTGCTCACTGAGGAACCTAGCTTTCAAAGCCTCCCGGATGCACAGCGCGTCCCGCTGGGCTCTTCTAATCGCACGGCTGTCTGGCTGGGCGTAATCAGCAGCCAGGCGATTTGCCTCAACCTCCCACCCCGCCATAAAGGTCTCCCCCTTGCTCTCACAGAGATTGTGGAGCACACAGCAAGCTGCAATAACAATGGGGATACTGGTTTCGCTGAGATCAGAGCGAGTCAGTAAGCTTCTCCATCTCCCCTTGAGACGTCCAAAAGCACACTCCACCACCATTCTGCACTTGCTGAGACGGTAGTTGAAGAGTTCTTTTTCAGTGTCCAGGGCGCCTGCATAGGGCTTCATGAGCCAGGGCATTAGCGGGTAGGCTGGGTCCCTGAGGATCACTATAGGCATCTCCACATCCCCAACAGTTATTTTGTGGTCCGGGAAGTAAATACCTTCCTGCAGCCGCCTAAAGAGACCAGAGTTCCTGAAAACACGAGCGTCATGAACCTTGCCCGGCCATCCGACGTTGATGTTTGTAAAACGTCCCCTATGGTCCACCAGTGCTTGCAGCACCATTGAAAAGTAGCCCTTTCGGTTAATGTACTGGCTGGCCTGGTGGTCCGGTCCCAGGATAGGGATGTGAGTTCCATCTATAGCCCCACCGCAGTTTGGGAATCCCATTGCGGCGAAGCCATCTATGATGACCTGCACGTTTCCAAGGGTCACTACCTTTGACAGCAGTAGCTCAACGATTGCGTTGGCTACTTGCATCACAGCAACCCCCACGGTAGATTTGCCCACGCCAAAGTGGTTCACGACTGACCGGTAGCTGTCTGGCGTTGCAAGCTTCCAGAGGGCTATGGCCACTCGCTTCTGGACAGTCAGGGCTGCTCGCATCCGGGTGTCCTTGCGCTTCAGGGCAGGGGACAGCAGCTCACAAAATTCCAGGAAAGTTCCCTTCCGCATCCGAAAGTTTCGCAGCCACTGTGATTCATCCCAGACCTGCAGCACTATGCGGTCCCACCAGTCCGTGCTTGTTTCCCGTGCCCAGAATCGCCGTTCCACAGCATCAACATGACCCATTGCCACCATGATGTTCACGGCGCGGGGTCCCGTGCTTTGCGAGAGGTCTGTGCCACTCTCAGACTTCATGTCCTCACCGCGATGCCGTAACCTCCTCGCCCGATTTCTCAGCATCTGCCTCTGGAAAAGGTGGACGATGAGGTGCGAGGTGTTGACAACGGCCATAACTGCAGCGATGGTCGCAGCGGGCTCCATGCTTGCAGTGCTGTGGCGTCCGCGCTGTCACTCACCAGAAAAGCGTGCGAAATGAAATAATTGCCCGCCGGCGCTTTCAGGGAGGGAGGGCGGGAGTGACGGTTGGATGACGACAGTTACCCAAAACCACCCTTGACACATTTTTTCCCCCAGCAGGCATTGGGGGCTCGACCCAGAATTCCAATGGGCAGCGGGGACTGCGGGAACTGTGGGATAGCTGCCCACAATGCACCGCTTCCAATGTCGACGCTTGCCCCGTTAGTGTGGACTCACAAAGTCGAATTACTGCCCTTAGTGTGGATACACACGTTCGACTTTGTAATATCGATTCCACATATTCGATTTAAGTAAAATCGAACTACTCTCGTAGTGTAGACATACCCTAAGAAAGGAGATTTGCTTTGTGTTCTCTCAAATATTTTCTTGAGCAGAGGTTGCAGCCAGCATGCACAGGCACAAACACTTAGAAAAATCAAGCAACTTGAGCATGCACTGCATTTGTATTGAAGAGGTTTTGTAACTCATACTAAAAAGAATTAGTATCTAGGATGAAGGTAATTATTTTACAGGAAGAGAAGTTTTCACTTGATAAGCTGCTGTAGTATTTACTGAAATAACAATCTAGCCATGCAAAATCTAGGAAAAACAGTGTGGAGTCATTCCTAAAATGTTTGTGAAAGATTACTATAGCAGCCGTCCAATAGAGGATACACTACGTTTAATCTTCGTTTAAAAATAATGTAATGAATGTGTTTTCTTTTCTCCTTGAGCCATGAAGCTTTCAAATAAAGTGACTGTGGCACGTCATTAGAATAGTTCTGAGAAAGAGGCCTCTTGCGTCCGCATACTTACAGTAAATGCGTATCTATCTTCCCTTCCCCCACACATTCCATACATTATCAAAAAGCTTTTTATCCCTCTCCCTAGTGCTCCCGTAATACAACACAAGTTGCTGCATCCATGTAACTAGGTCTAAATACAAAATCCCAGTCGCTGACATTTGTTTCAAGCATAACAATTTTTGCTCTTCAGTGCCATCTGAAACAAAAGCACTGTTCTCCCTTTAGACTTGAATTTATCCTGTGTTAAGAGAGTCAGAGTTTATACATCAAGGTACCTTCTGGCAGAACAACCTATAATCCATTCTGATTAAAACATGATCCACCCAGGCTTCTGTTCAAAGTTCCCAACACATTCACTATAAACACGCTAGGAATTTTATAATTCACAGAATCTTTCTACTTACACTGAGCTTTAACCCTTTCATACTAGCTTCATCGTTTTTTATAAATATATTTATTGTGGAAGCCAGGAGTTTCAGTCTTGCTAATGAACATTTGTATGCAATCTAGCTGCATACTGTACATTAGATTTAAGTATCTAAGAATGAGTGCAAACCACAAAGTCATAGACCAACATTTTCAAATGAATTTCAAGGAGCATCCCTCCCCTCAGCCCCATCAATACCCCCTACTGCCTGTCCCCAACACTCCCACCGCTAAGTCCACTGCCCCCCTCCAGCCCCACCAATACCCCCACAGCCATCTCCTTCCCCCCAACTAATGCCCCCATTCAATCTCCCTGCTGAGTATAAAGCATCCAAGACTGAAACCAGAATTGCATGCACAGATAACCTATTATAATAAAAGGCTGGCTAAACTACACTTCCTTGATGCCAAAGCCTTAATATGCCATTCAATGAATGTTTGTGAAATGCTTTAAAATGAAAATCACAGTGTCAATGCTAAGTATCATTATTATTATTTACATACAAAGGGAAGGGTATGTTAGATATAATACCTGTATGCAACCTGATTTGCCAAAGACACCTGCTGAAAGCTAGACATTTGTTCTGTCTGGCTTCACATATCATCCAAATTTACTCTGACTCATCTCCCTAATCTGGTGCTTTCAAAGACTAAACTGATCTCAACAAGACCGAGTGGCCGGAGCTGCTCATCTCTCCCTGAACACCCTCAACCACCCCTTCCTTGCTGCAGCCAAGACCTGGGGAAGAATGAGTCATGACCCCCTCCCTGAAATAATCACCTGCCCCCAACCTTGGACCTGCCTCTGCCTCATGCTGTCCAGGCTCTGTGACACAACCAAGGCCCCACATTTCAATTCTCCCTCCTCCCTCATTATCATAAGCAGAAGCAGAGCATAGGTCACCTACAATACAAGAATCTTGTGCATCACCCACACATGCACATCAGTCTCTCTCACTGACTTGGGGGGGAGGTGTAGTGGAGGGGGGCAGAGAGCTGATGCACATGTGTGGCTGACACATATGATTCTGGGAAATGTAGTTTTTATATGGGAGAAAATATTATTAAATCGGGAGTCAGGAGTTTTTTGGTTGCAAACGGGAGTCTCCCTGACATACTGGGAGACTTGGGCTATGTCTTCACTACCATTTCTGTCGGCAAAACTCATGTTGCTCAGTGGTGTGAATACTCTACCCCCTTGAACGACATAAGTTACACAAGCATAAGCAGTAGTGTGCACAGTGCTATGTCTCCTGCTGCTCGATGGGGGTGGTTTAATTATGTCTCCTGTCGGCACAGAGTGGCACAGCTGCATGGATACAGCTGCGTGGATTCTGCACGAAGCTTGGATTTGAATCCAGGTTCCTGAAAGTCTGAGGAGTGGCTCAGATGCAGAGTTTTGGTGTGGTCTCATCTTTATTTAAAGAACAACCACAAAAATAAATCATGATTTCACTTGTTTTATTTAGATTATAAATGTTTCAAGTTTTCTTTTTCCATCTTTGTAAGGTGACATGGTAATTCGTGGTGCTTTTTTTTTGAAAAATATAATAATAATAATGATGTAAATCCACATATGAGCAAGGGATACATTTGTTGAGGTGATAAATTTAAAACGCGTGCAATACATTTGCTTATTTGCAAAGCCTGCTGCCAGCTATTATACCACCTTGGTCTGTGAACTCATTAGGTCTCAATCTAAACAAAGTCAGGCTAGGTTAGCGCTTGAATGAAAGACATCCGGAGAAAACCTGGTGGGTTTTGTGATAAAGGAGGTGACACTCTTCAACTTGGAGTTTTTCCTGAACCAATGCCCTGACAAGGTGTTAAGGGGCATTTTGCCACCAGGTGTGTCATCTTTTAAATAAGACAGACAAAAAATTCCTAACCACTTGTGCTCACTGAAGAGCCAGGTCACTTTCTGCAAAAGTAAGGAGGGATGCTAGCTCTGATGTCTTCACCAAATTCCTATTTGGGTAACTAGTTTCTGTCTATTGTAACTTAGAACGCCCCTTGCATTTGCAATTACATGCAGTTGTCTCTATTTCTTCATTTCTTCTCTTAAATTGTTTAATGGTGTTGCACTTGTTTCACTCCAGAGGGGGCTACATTTCAATGGTGGGCAAAGTGATTCCTATATATCACTATAAAATAACTTTTTATATTGTTATATATATACAATATTTCCAGATAACGATACTTTAGTAATAAAAAGATTTCAAAAATTATGCATTGGGATACTACTATCCATATAAAAATCAGCACAGAGTTTGGCTAATATCATGTACTCTCACCTAATTCAGTCACACCCTTTCAAAAACTGCTTCAATCTATAAAACATGACAGCAATACTAAAATTTGATGATGAAAATGAAAACATTGTGTATATATAAGGAAACCATAAAATGGTAAGGGACTAGCTAGCTCTGCACGCTGATAATACAAGATGGAACAATATATCTCTAAGTCATTGATTATAATTTGAAACAGGTCTGTAACAACTAAAAAGCCCTACACGCCGACAGCTATTGAATAGGCTTTGATAAGAGAATTAGTGGTTTCAGTTTAGTTCTTAGCTGACAGATAGTTACATCATAATTGGCAACCTTATTGGCTGACTAAGACAGGCTAAGGATTGAATGGGCAAAGAGACAGTAAAATACCATCACCCTCACAGAGATGGTCCTTCTAGGACACCATTGAGGAACATTGGTTGGGCAGTGTGGGGAAACTCACACAATACACCGTTCATGCCACAGTACCCAGTGAAACAGCAGCTAGGAACTCAGCAAATCACACAAGGCCATCTACAAGGGTTGGCATTAAACCACTTCTTCTCACCAAAAATAACAGAGAGAGAAAAACATTAAAATCGTACATGAATGTTTCCTATTTGGTATAACTTTCCGTCCTACGCTCAAGCCAGTCAGACTTGGGCTGTAGTGGTCTGTCAGGGAGAATCAGTTTCAAAAGTCCTCAGCTGAGGAAGCCCTGCTGCTTATGAGAGTGTATAAAACAAGGAACCAAAAACAATAGCCTCATAGTAGATCTCAGCTAACACCCCACCACACAATCTATCCAACACAGCTGGCAGATCTTTTAGGGCTTCAACAATTATCATCAACACCTTAAACTGCACTCAAAAATGAAAAGGAAGCCAATGGGAAGACTTGAAGAGCTATGTGCTCATAGTGGCTATTTAGGGGTTGAATAAAAAGCTGTGTCAACAGGAACAATTGCAGATTTACATCTGTGAAACAGGAGAAAGTCAGAAGTGGTTGTCTGTTCATATGCCCATCACTCCAGAGCCCCGTTACACTTCCATCAAAAATTAACAGATGGAAGACCTGTCCAGTAAGATGAATATAATACAGCAGTGTTTCCCAAACTTGGGACGCCGCTTGTGTAGGGAAAGCCCCTGGCGGGCCGGGCTGGTTTGTTTACCTGCCACATCCGCAGGTCCGGCCGATCGTGGCTCCCAATGGCCGCGGTTCGCTGCTCCATGCCAATGGGAGCTGCTAGAAGCGGTGCGGGCCGAGGGATGTACTGGCTGCCACTTCCAGCAACTCCCATTGGCCTGGAGCAGCGAACCGCGGCCATTGGGAGCCGCGATCGGCCGAACCTGCGGATGCGGCAGATGAACAAACCGGCCTGGCCCGCCAGGGGCTTTCCCTACACAAGCGGCGTCCCAAGTTTGGGAAACACTGTAATACAGTAAACTCAATGCAATTATAATAAGGGTACATCTATGATTAATTCTGTCATGTCTCCCCATAACAAGAAATATATATTTGAAGAATAACCGGTAGAAAGATGTTCGGTAGATTACAGTTTTGTTCCTCATATTTCCATAGTATAAAGGAGAGGGTACATGTTACGATTAGCTGAACTTATGGTTTTAGGTACAAGAGACTGTACTGGACTACACTGCAAACTGAAAGTGGTTTTGCTTTTAACTAGATTTTTTCTCATTACCTACTTTCCAGAATGACCATTAATCTAAAACTCAGGCCACCTGATACTTAGATAATACTCAGGACATTATTGTAAAGGCCCATGATTCTTGCTCACCTGCTTCAGGATTCCCATCTTTGCACTGTCACTGTTGTGTGATGGCAACAAAATGGAGTTTATAAAACTTGTGATCTCTGAAGATGAGACTATGGCAGGGGAACCTAATTTTTATAAATACAGGCTTCCCGGTTATTACAAATTAGGCTCTGGGTCACAACTGTCTTGAGGCTGTGTTCTTTGTTACTTGTTCTGCTTGCCAACCCATTCGATGCGATGTCCTTGTCAACCCCTGGCAACAACAAGCACAAACAGAGCCAAGTGGCTGCACATTTAGCTGCTCCATCGTGGCCAAGAACATACAGATTGCTACTGTTGCAGAGTACTGTGTCAGGGCCCCATTAGGAATGTAGGAGAACTACTTGTGGCTCACTGACTGCAGTTCAGTCACCCTTACAGAATTGGAAGTGATTACAAAGAATGGGGAGGAACAGAGGATGAGAAACAATACAAAGAAGACTCACCAGACACACAATGCTAAAGACAAGAAAGAGCATCACAAAATGGCATGAAAAAGGGAGGAAGCCAAATTCACCATTGATGCAGGTGGATCCAGCTCCACAAAAGTCAACGGAGTTGCGCCCTTTTCTGCTAGCACACAGCAAGGACAACAGGGGAATGGAAGACCATAGGCAAGGATGAAGAGATATGACAGAGTTAAAGGAAGCACCAACACAAGTTCAGATGAACAAATCTTAACATAATCAACAGCGACAAATATACTGAGGACACAACATTTTTCCCCAAAGAGGAAGACGAGAAAGGACTCCCACTTTGCTCCTAGCAGAAGCATTGTATTGCCTTGGTCTTCGGTTTTAATCAGTGTCATCAGAGTTATTCCCACTATTTTTAAACAGTGATGCCAAAAGGTGCTTGTTCACACTAGTGACTAAAAATATGATTAATTTCATTTTAAAATGAAGTCTTTTGCCACCCAATTTTAAAGTGAGAGTAGCTAAAACATTCACTGTCTTCCTTCACACTCAAAACACCAAACACTGACAGATTCGTGGCCATTTTCCAGCTAAAAAATTCCAACACCTATAAATATAATTTAAAATATGCAAAGAACCAGACCAAAGTTATACAACTCTCAAAAGCAAGGTTAATAATGAAAAGGTTGATAGATGATTTATTAATTGAAGCTTTGCCAAACAATTACACTGTCATTATAACTACAGAAACTACGTAAAAAACCTCACAATCTTACCAACTTCTCTAAACCATTTTCTATAGTTCACCACCTTATGAACAGAGAAAGTATGAGCATAAAAAGCATTTTAAGTTTCATGAAGATACAGAGAGCAGACTTGAAATCAAAGTAACTACCCTCCCTTCCCCCTCCCCCCCCGCAATATACGCCTTTTAATAGATGGACATTTACTTTATAAAGAAAATTGATTTTTATTGGATTTTTAGGCCTATAATAATATTCTTAGAATCCAATAAATATATTTTAAAAATGTACAAACAGTATCTGGACAAAAGAAAAAATATTTTTAAAGTGACACATTGTTCAAAGAAATAAACTGCTGTTTTTTTAAAAATAATTTTCATAAAAGCTAAATCGTCCTTACAATCTTACAACTATTGGCAACAGAAACACTGGGATGAAATTACATTAACTTGATTTGGAAAGGTTTCTATAGATGCAATTCAGGCAGAAAAGCCTCAGATAAGTTCTGCATAAAGCCAGATTTAAATGACAACAAGCTTTTGTATCTTTCTGATCCAGGAAAGGATTCCTTCAGCTATTGTATACGTGAAGGGGGGGAAAGTGCATGCGTACACACAGAGACAATCAGAATCTACTGGATCTCTCAAACACAAGAGGCAGGTATCATTTGCAATTAAAACTGAATTCAGCAGACATGCAATTTCACTGGCAGCAAACGTAGCCAATTAAAAGCGTTTACTATTTCATATATCTACATACATGCTTCTGAAGAGTACACAAAATGTTATCAATAAGAAATGCTGAATAAGAAAAAAAATTAGTAAATTTAAATTAAACAGAAGAGTTTAAGTGCATATGGGAGAAAAATATTTGCAAAAACTATTACATCAATTAAATTCCACTAGAATGTATGCTCCTTTAAAGTGATATGTACTGAAACTGATCAAGTTCTGAAACATGAATTAGTATTTTATTTCTCAATTTCTATCAGTCATACTTCAGTGTCATTATTCTGAACACAACACAGGCCTAAGGAACAACAACAAGCAGTCTTGCGAATGCAGTTTTGCTTAGCCTGTAACTATGGCACTGACAGGAATCTGTACCTGTCTGCAGTACTATTTTACTTACTCCCTTACCATGGTTTGCTTAATTAAACCAGCTCATTCTGATTAAATGGCAATGCAGCAGAAGACAGAACAAGGTCAGAAAAACATTTTTACCCACTTATTTGGTACTTAGATTTGTAAAATTACTCCATCCTCTGCTAGCCCCCCAAAAGAATAAATGACCAGAATGATTTTAAATAAAAGGAATCTGAGATTGTTATGGGAACATTTGAACAAACAACATAGTATTCAGCACTTGCATCACTTAAAGTTATCTCTTTAAGGGTGTGGATAAAATTACCCCAAACATTGAACAGCTTTAGACTTAGGAAAGGTAGAAACAGAATAAGATGTTTTGAAGTTCTTGCTAGAGAAGAAAATAAGAGCTTGGTCTCCTTCAATGAAAGAAGTACCACAGAGAGTAGGCAGGTTGCCAGGCAAGCTCGGCAGCGTGACCACACTGCATTGAGTTTCTTTAATGAAAGCCAGGAAAGAACACATTACACAGTGTTTCTTCTGAGAGCTAGCTAGCCTCCAGTGATTGAAATCAATAAAAACAGTCGGCATGGGGCCCAGTGGGGGAAGAGAGAAATCTCTACTACAGCGTTCAGTTTGCTTTCCACTTTCTCCGTCTTCCTAAAGTTAAACTTTGAACACCAAGACAAACTACTTCATTTTCAGCACTCAGAAGATTTTGAGAGGGATGGTGGGAAGATAACGTTTTAATTTTCCTTCTGCTTTCTATGCTCCCTCTGCTCTCTTACGGAGTTCAGAAAATGAAAGGGTTGTTTTTCATTTGAATCCTGCCTGGAAGAACTTCTACGGACAAGTGCATCATCCTATACTTAGAAAAGGGATGAATTTTACAGTGAAAGGATGTTAAGTGGTGAAAGAGAAAAGAAAAAATGGAATCTTATTCAGCAAAAAGTACACTCACTGGATAGAACGTCAACCACTGCTGTGAAAGCTTCTGAAACTGCATTCAAAAGAGTAAGACCAGTGCAATACACAGTCTAAAGCAGCTGAAACTTATAAAAATACATGCTCAACGCAAAAGACAGGATCACAAGGAAAATAGTGGGTAAGTTGGAGCTGTTTTTAATGATTCAGTCTCTCAAGTTTGAAATCAGCAATGCACATTTCCACTGTAGTTTCTATAAAAAGTTTTAAGTGTTTTCTTGTTAACTCTACTCTTTGAAGACTGAATATTTAAAGTTACATACTATTTAAGCAATTTGATTTATACCATTTTAAAATTCTGCTAGGTCACTGATCTTCACAGAGAATTATCAAATATTCACAGAATATATTTCCTTGGGTTTTTTTGTTTAGTTTTGTTTATTGACAAGGTAGAATCAGGCCATTACGCAACTCCACCCACTCCGTGTTCCATGCTCTCGGAGGTCTGTTTGCTATTTTAATTATGAAACACTACAGAGACCACAAGTTGAAACTGAACTGAATTTGAGAAACTGCCAGTAATGAAGTTCTAATATGGGAGATATGTATTTGTTTGACTTATTTTACAGAGCCCTTAATCACCATAGCAGCTACACTACATACCTAAACTGAGTTCTGTGTGCTGATTTAAAACATAAATTATAGCAAATTGTATATATGTTGGTTAGTCTCAACTGACATCAAAATGTACATATAAGGTATCTTTTAAAGGCATTGTGCTAAATCATTTATTATTACACCCAAGGTGGCTTTTTTTGGGTTGGTATATTGTTTGAAAAATGTTACATAAGTATACTCAGCACTTAAACATTCAGCCATAATAACTGACATAGCATTTCACAGGGAGATACTAGCAGAGAGTGGTGCAGATAGATTACTAATGCAGCAAACCCTTCTACAAGATTTCAGTAATTTTAAATAAAATTTTCATTTAGATTATAATGAGACTATGATAAGGGATCAAGCCTGACCACAGCAAGGATGAACAAAAATGCTGAGTGTGCATCTTCTTTCATAGTGTTCCAGCTAGCGCTGGAGAGCCACTGTACCTTAATGTGGGGGGTGCCCTTTGAGCAAGAGCACCATACATGCCCTCTATGCTGGCTAGCACTTGCTGGTGACAGCAACATATATGCTGATTTATTGCAGGTGGGATGGGGGAGAAACTGGGTTCCTCTAAAGTCCCCTGAGGAATGTGTCGTGTGGGCTGGTGCAATAAGTATCCGCACCCATCCAGCACAATCCTGTAAGTTATAGAGGGAGCATGCCTGAATGACTGTAGGGGTGGAGGATGGGAAGAAGAGACATTCTGTGCCTTCCCACTTGTGCTCCAGCAGGCTGTATTCATTCCTTGGTGCCTTAAAACACACGTTCAAAGCAGGGAACCTCATTTATGTCAAGGATGAATTTTAAGGAATACTACATGATGTGAAGAAGCTCACTCTAACTGTTGGAAGCAATTGAAAAATGAAAGTTTGTTTTTTTTAAATCCTTTTGGTTAATTTTATTAAGCTAAGAAAACTACACTGGTGACAGTTTTGACGAGCTGTATGACATTCTCAATTATCTTTTATAATCTTCTTAAAAATACAAATGTTTGACTATCCACGTTGAAGGATCATTTCTTAAGACAGCCTTAGCTCAGGTTTAGGTCCCGGTCATTTGTAAAGTCATATTTTTGCATGCAAATAAGGTAATTATATGTGCAGATTAGTAGCTAGGTGTGCAATTATCTGCTTTGCTTGCACAGCTGTGGAATTTTGTTGGTACAACAGGTGCATGCACATTGTGCAGGAGCACCCATTGTTCCTGCTTTGGAAATCTGGCCTTTTATGGCCACTTTATTGTTTCCATTACATGAAAATACAAAAGACATTCAATCTTGCAAGTTACCAGTCTAGCAACGGAATTTGATTAAAGTCTCCATAACTGAACTGAGGAGCTGTTACTTTTGCACAAGTATCTACTTAAATATTTTTTAAAGCACATATTTTTTCAATCAAATGTTGGAAATAGCTTAGGTAATAATTTCTGAGGTAGCAACACATCTTAATTTTTTTTTCATTGTTCCAATCTTCAGCACCATATACAAAAGAAAGATACTTGGCAGAGCAGCTGGTCAACATATAATTAAGTAACATCCATTAAAAATAAAAGAACAAGGTTACATATAATTCATCATAGTGACAATATTGCTAGTTTTTGACATATGCCCAGCTACCCCAAATTCCACTCTTTCCCCTAACCACTCATCCAACAATGCTTTCCTTGTTTTGTCCTTTGCCTCCATAGGCCACCCTGAACAAAGGACAACACCTAAGGTTAGGGAATGTTGGCAGTCACTCCTACAACAAATGGACTAGCACTTTTTCTACTACTCTTACAGCAAAATACACACCTATGCAGAGGGGCCTATGTGCCACATAAGTTCCACTTAAGCCTTCAAAATAGGGCTTAAATGTGACTTAAGTAATACAAATGGCTTGTACTGGCCTTCTGTTTGAGGTGAATTTCACATACCCCTCACCACTCTTCTCTTAAGTAGAAGAAGAAGAAATGGCCTCTAGCTCTCCGAAAAGTCTAAGGCCTGGTCTACACTGAGTTAGGTTGACCTAATTGTGTCAGTGTACACACTACAGCCTTGCTCCCGCCGATGTAAGTGCCCTACTACACCAACATCATAACTCCACCCCCACGAGAGGTGTAGGGTTTATGTCAGTGTAGTTAGGGTGACGAAGTGTCCATGTAGACACTGTGGGTTACTTACATCATCGGCTGTTGACTTGTCATTCTTGTCAACTGACAAGAAAGCTGCTCACAGTTCGGGCTGTCATCTCAGGGCAGATGGGGGGCTCCACCGAGAGCCTGGCAGCCCCCAGGGCTCCCCACTCTTGCCCCCAAGGTCCCGGCACCCCGCTTGGAGCCAGGCAGCTGCCGGGAGCCCGGGTGGCTGCTGAATTCCTGGTGGGGAGCCAACAGCCCAGGTGGTTGCCATGCTGCCAGCAGGGAATGGGGAGTCTTGGGGGCAACTGGGCTCCCAGAGGGGAGCTGCAAATGGAGTTGACAGCCCGGGTTCTCAGCCTCCCACACTGCCCCTCTGACATCAGTGGAAACGCTCCTGGTGAGGACATGCACCACCGATAGAAGGATGGTAGTGTGGTCATGAACCACCGCAGTAATTACCTACCCATTTAAAGAGCTGGATAACCAGACTTGACGGAAACACTATATCTGTCTATACTGAGTGGAGAAAGAATGTTTTGGTCTCTTTCAGATGAACATGATCCGACACTTCTTGAATATCATAAGACTTCTGGACATCTTGGCCCACATCCTCCAAGGTATTCAGACATCTAGTTTGCATTGATTTGAATGGGAAACACTGAAATACCTTTGAGGATCTGTGCCCTCCCACTTATACTGGTGGTTCATGCTGATGGCATTAGATGGATTCAACTGAGCACTTTCAGTTTGTCCCGTGATGTCATTACACAGCGGACGGACTCTTAAACTGATTGGTTTTCTGTAGTTTATCTAATTTAATATACAGACAAGCTGTAGTAAAAAATGGTTAGAGAGGGCACAATTTTCTTCTACATACTGAAAAGTTAATGAAGGCATGAGACTATAATTAATAAATGAAGATGATGGGCAGTTTTCTCTAGGCAAGATAGTTTTCTGCAACTGCTGTATACAGAGTCCTGATATTTCACTTAGGAAGAAATGAATTGTTGTTGTAAAAGGTAATGAGTTTCACATTTTTGCATATTTTTAAAAAAGTATCTACTTAATTATTAATCTGTCATCATTAGTCTCTGCTCCAGAATTCAACAGAATATGTAACTAGGAGAAATTAGTGTTCCGGGATTCATTCTCTACCTTCATCTCTCTAACTGTACATCCTTCCACCTAAATTAAGAGAAAGGATTACCTAACTGGAGAGTGACAAATTACTAATTTGAGAGAACCAGGACCTCTATAATTTGATTTATTAGGGACCTTTAAATAACTATTTAAATATTCTACCATTTATTCTTTATAATTACTATACTTATACTTATGTGTACTTCTATTTGCCGTAACCCAAATCAGACAAAGAACCAAAATGGACTAAAAAACAAATAGTGTGGGCAACTTTACATTACGGGAATTCATTTTTTAGCATAATTAACTTGTTCTATAACCTCCCAGTTCACTATTCTACATCTCTGATGTAAATTTCTCACAATAATAGCTAGAGTACAATGGACCTGATTGTCCAATGCCCAGCACATTCAGACCAGTGCAAGCTGTGCAAAAAATCCTACCATTGTGAACTGTACCATTCAGAACTACCATACTCACCTTGCACACACTTTACAACAGGATAAATGCCTGCCTGTGGTCCAGGGAGATGGAGAATTGGGGGCCAATTTTAATCAAAACAAGGAACTACTGTGGGAACATGTTCCAGCATTTACATTTGATTTTGAGTATGTCTAATAATAACTGGATACAAGTGATTCAGCCTCTCTCTGCTAATTTTTCAGTGGACATGTTCTGTGCTCAAACGTATGTGGTTTCCATGGATTTCAATGGGAACCTTGTAAGCACACCTGAGACCTTGGAACTTTAAACTCAAGAAAATAAACACAGCAAAAACTATTGCTTATGGCTCATGCACTGAGCAAGATTTCTAAGAGTCTATACTAAAGTTTCTTAGATTTCCTAGCTTCCTCTGGATCTGTTACTCTCTCATCCAATCCAAAATTATCAACTCCAAATGGTTACATCTTATTAAAAGAATGATTGGTGGCAACTCTATAGCTAATGTAGGCTCTGAATACTAGGCTGCATTGGTTTCAAAAAGAGATTCTTAGACATTTGAGGACCTGAGTAAAAGCTCCATCTCAGAACAGAGGTACAATTCCTGCCTTCTTCCACCAGAAGAGAGGTTGCTCTTTGAGGAACCTTCATATGAAACTGCTTTAAAAACATCAGGACAGCAAGAGAAGAATTGAATTATCTTCATATAGAATTTGATCAGATTATGTACTTCTGTAGTGCACTCATAAGCTATAAGTCAGAGAAGGTCTCCTTGAAGGTCTTCAGGAAAAATATATCCATTTTATTCTGTATTTGAAGATGCATTGGAATTAAAGTGTAATCTGTTCCCAAAATACCAGATTTCTCTATTAAGTCTTTACATGTTTTCTGCTCTTGCTAGTTCTCTGTTTGTGACACTAACCTGAAAACTCTCTACATTTACTACATAGTACTAGAACACTAAAATGACATCTGTTTTTCATAGCATCAGGTGTACCTTCATTATGTTTCTGTGAGGCAGAGCAGAAAATTGAAAACCAATTATGATTTAAGACCCCAAATTAAAACCTGTCGACTGTTTAGTAAAAATACTCAATAAAACTTGTTTGCCTTTCAACAGACATACTGAAGTAGTTTGCAGTGTTGTTATAGCCGTGTTGGTCCCAGGACATTAGAGACACAAAGTGGGTGAGGTAGTAGTATCTTTTACTGGAAGAAGAGTTCTGTGTAGCTCGAAAGCTTGTCTCTTTCACCAACAGAAGTTGGTCCAATAAAAGATACCCCCTCATCCATCTTGCCTCTCTAACGCCTCTGAAGTAGATCATTTTAAATGCAACTAGCATAAAAAGCAAGGATTTATAAAAACAAAAACAAAACAAAAAACAAATCAAAAAACCAAAACCACCCCCCCCACACACAAACCACAGAACCAAAAAGAGTCAGTCTTTTTCAGTTATGCTAAAACTTATTTTATCCTCAAACATCTTCTACCTCGCTACAGAACATTTTTAATTATAAACATAAATATTAACTGTTTAATTCACAAGTATGGAAGTTATGTCCTGATTTCAGTGTGGAACATCCTATTTCTGAAAATTAATCTTTACACCTTTGTGGTGGAAGAAGTCACATTGCTTTCTTTCAGCTCATAGCTCATATTAGCTACAGTATGAAACAAATCCCTGAATAAATACTTACTATGCAAGGGGAAGAAATGTATATTGTAATAATTTTATGTATTATTATTACTTATTATTTGTTTTGTGGTAGCATGTAGGAGTCATTGACCACTGTGCTAGACCATGTACAAACAGAGAAGAAAAAGACGATCAGTGCCCAGAGAGTCTACAGTCAAAGCATTAAACAAGATGCAAAAGGTGGATACAGACAGAAAGATGGAGGAACACATGGAAACAATGAGACAAAACTGATCAGCATGATAGGCAGTGGTCTCAGCACACCAGCTCCCTATTTGTCGTTACGTTTTTTGTAGGTATCACAGCAGAGTTTAATGAGGAATTTGAAGGAGGTTACTTTGAGATGTTTATGGGTAGCTCCTCCCATGTATGAGCAGCAGCATGGGGGGGGGGGGAAGGGAAGCACATAGGTGCTTCTTAGAAAAGTTAAGCAGTGGGTGCGGGAGGCTGGCATTATGGGTTGAGCAGAGGCAAGAGTCGACATCTTGATAGTGAATGAAAGCTGAGAAAGGCTGTATGTTATGCAGAAAAAATAAGCAAGAGTTAGATGTAGCATGGATGTGAAGACCTAGAAGGAGGCCCGAGTCAAAGATGACACCCAGGTTACAGGCCTGAGTGACAGGCAGAATAGTGGTGTTGACCACACTAACAGAGAAAGGAGGTAATGGGGAGGGGCTTGGGAGAGAAGATTGGAAGCTCTGTTTTGGCCATGTTGTGCTTAAGTTGATGGCTAGACATCCAACAGGAGATGCCAGACACAGGCATAGAGTGTAGTTGAACAGAAGGAGACAGGTCTGGAGTAGACAGGTAGATCTGTGAGTCATCAGCATACAGATGGTAGTTGAATTTGTGTTTGCGAACGAGATTACCCAGAAATAAGGTGTAGAGGAAGAACAGAAAGGGACCAAAGGTAGAGCCCTGTGGAACCCTCAGAGAAAGTTGGAGGGCAGATGAAGGGGATCGTCCAAAGAACTCACTGAAAGAGTGATTAGAGAGGTAGGAGGAGAACCAGGAGAGGCCAGAGTTGCTGAAGTGAAGGGAGTACATGATTCAAGAAGATGGTGGCAAAGGCCAGTTAAGGAAGATGAGAATGGAGTACTGACTCTGAGATTTAACTAGCAAGAGGATATTAGAGCCTTTGGCGAGAGCAATTTCAGTGCAGTGCAAGGGGTAGAAACTAGATTTGAGAGGGTCTAGGAGGAGAGGAACTCCAGACCGTGATTGCTGACACCATGTTCAAAGAGTTTAGAGAGGAAAGGGAGAAGAGAGATGAGGCGGTAGTTGAAGACAAGCTCAAGGGACAGTGAAAGCTATACTGTATTCTGTCACTCTTGGAAGAAATTGGCGAGATCATGCGCAGAGAGAAGTGGCAGCAAAAGGAGGGCAGGGTTCGAGGAGTGAGTAAAGACAGTGAAAAGGCAGCTGGAGCGGTGAATGTGGGGTTCAATGAAGCTGGAGAAGTAGAGTTGTTTAGCAAGAAACGTGGCATAGAGAAGTGGCAGGAACAGGAGAGAAGAATCCCAATAACCCCACCAACATCTGATCCATGGAGGGCATGTGAGAAAAGGAGAGACCTCCACAAGAGACAAGAGAGGGTAGATGCAGATGCAGTGTCTGATGAAGGGATTTAGGTTTCTGTGAGAGCCAAGAGACAGAGGGAGCGAGATAGAAAGTGGATGACTGAAATCATTTGAGAGACTAGGGTGACCAGACAGCAAATGTGAAAAATCTGGACAGGGAGTGGGGGGTAATCGGAGACTATATAAGAAAAAGACCCAAAAATCAGGACTGTCCCTATAAAATCAGGACATCTGGTCACCCTATGAGAGACCAAGAGGGCATTTCAGATACAGCAAGAAAGGGGAGGGAGGAAGGGAAGGAGGGATAGGTGTGATGTTAGGAATAGTGGCAGGAGAGGGGCAGAGATGGTGGCAGAGACAGGCGTGGGAGGTGGAGAGGGAGGGAGCCACGGTTGGGGCAGATGTCATCAGAAGTCAGCAGGCAGCAGAGGTTGTGCTTGTGGGATCTGCATTTGTGCTGGTGGGAGAAGGGGAGAAGAGAGCAGGTGGGAACTGCTGGTGGTAAGAGGGATGGGGAAATGGAACCAGTAGGTGGTAGGAAGGGGGAAGATGCAGGGGATCTGTGATGGAGAAGAGGGGTGTGGTAAGAGTCATGGGGGAGTGAGCAGATGGACAAAAAGGAAAATAATAGAAGAATGTTGTGAAGGTAACGCTAGCACAGCTGTCCTTCAAGTAGCTGGGGATGTGTTGTCTCTTCCTGCTAGGGAGGGAAAAAATGAAGCAGGGCTGCACCACTGGGAAGTCTGAGGGGAGGGGAACAACGGGGAGTGGAGCAGCTCACGGGTGCACAAGTTAGAGCAGTTTTCATACCATATAAACCTCACATGTTTTCAACAACATAACAAACATTTCTTCTTACACCAAGGAGACAAACAAATTATTTCTGGATCATATCTATTTGGTCTTAAGTGATTTGTTTGTTCAATTCTTTTCTTCCTTTAGATGATGTCCTTTGGCAGCTGGAGCTATTATTTCCTGGATCACAGGGTTTAACTATTCAGCAAATGCATTGACATCCTGCCCAAAGAGAACTGCAAAGCAAATCCAGGAAACACAAACACTAGCAGCCAGGGAAATAACTAGAATCCAAGTGGAGTTCTAAGCTTTTCTAGCTGTGTCAATTTCTCTCTGTAGTGGCAAGATGCTGGTTTGCTTTCTGTATTTTAAAATGGGGTTGTGATCAGTAAAACCTCCACCCTCAGCCCCTGCAATTTCTGCTCTATGTAGTCAGCAGATTAAACAAAAGGAAAACACCCATCAGAAACAATCACTTCTGTTCGTTTTTTTTAAAAGGATTCACACTCTTGCTTGCTACTTTTGGGTGAGTAGCTGCACAACAGTTGTTAAACTGCAGAATACTGTAGTATTCTAATAATTAGAACAGACTGTATGACTGGATACAAAGAAAATCTGACTTTTGTTATGAGAGGGTAACATTACCAAAGTAAACTAAGGTTTTTAGTTGATAGACTTCCTCTCTTCCTGCAATTTAGAAGAGCAGGATTATACTAAACTGATGAATATATTAAACTAAAGTAGAACTTCAATCCTTAAGTATTTTTTGTGAGCAACATTTTTTTAATTGATCCTTCACATCTAGGGATTTTTTTTTAACAACACTGATGGCTTAATTTTAATAAAATATTATATAATTAAGAACCTAGCCCAATAGAGATAATTTGATATTTACATATACTAAAATACAACAGCATATGGGTAGTGTGATTAAAGTGGTTAAAGCTGCTCTGTTCTCCATTTGCCATCTGTTGCCATCCTTTGCCTTTTCCCTTGTACTTTTCCTCTCATCTCATTCCTGTTTAGTGCAGGTCTACACTACCGGTTAAGTCAATCGAACTTATGTCACTCAGGGGTGTGAAAAAGCACCCCTCCCCCAAGCAATGAAAGTTTCACACTGTCCACACCGGCGCTATGTCAGTGGGAGATGCTCTCCCGCCAACATAGCTTACATTTCTCGCCAAGTTGGAGTAATTATGCCGACGGGAGAGGCTGCATCAGTGCAGCTGCGCCAATGTAGACTTAGAATCATAGAAGATTAGGGTTGGAAGAGACCTCAGGAGGTCATCTAGTCCAACCCCCTGCTCAAAGCAGGACCAATTCCCAACTAAATCATCCCAACCAGGTCTTTGTCAAGCCGGGTCTTAAAAACCTCTAAGGATGGAGAGTCCATCACCTCCCGAGGTAACCCATTCCAGTGCTTCACCACCCTCCTAGTGAAATCGTTTTTCCTAATATCCAACCTAGACCTCCCCCACTGCAACTTGAGACCATTGCTTCTTGTTCTGTCATCTGCCACCACTTGCCCTTAGAGAAGTTCCATCTCTGAAGTGCTAATTCAGCTCAGTATACTACTGGAAGCCAGAGGCAATGCCAGGTTGACTGAGGTTAAAATCAAGTAACAGGTTAAAGATGCTGCATTATATAAACAGAGCATGTAATAACTATTGAACTGAGGAATTAGAATGGATCTATACTTATTATTTACTGAGCATGGACAATGTGCTTTGTGCTGTACAAAACAGAAGAAGATAGTCCTCAGTACAATCAGAGTCTGAAAGATGTTACCAGGCGTGCTGTAAACTGTAAACCCTGTATATGATGGAAACCACTTCAAACCAGGGGATGCTGCAGTATTCCTAGTTCCAGCACCTATGGATGTTACCCATTTGAAATGTACTTTATATACATATTTCTGATTTTTCCATGCTTTAAGCTGCTCATTGTCTTTTGAAATTCATCATGCTAATCTGAGGAAAAGGAGTTCATTCACGGTTTCCCTTTAAACAACATGAAACAAATGAGAGCAGGACTACATCTATCCCATCTCAAATCTATATAATGTTCTTCAGAGATCTTCATTCAGCTACCTGGTGACTAGACATTTTAGGACACTGCTGCATGTTAGTTATTCCTCTAAAGGAATGAAATAATATTTTCACCTTTAGGTGTTTTGTAATTAAGTCAGTGTCAGGGTGATAGAATAGAAAGTAGTGATGCACTGAGCTATAGATATCCTTTTTGGTTAAAACGCACTCATCTGGAGATGTGTTGCCATAATATGAAAATAATGTACAGCTGCCTGAAATTCGTTTTTATCTGCAGTGCAGCCAAAAAATCTTTAATAAGAGTCATTTATGTATCTTAGGGGAGGGAGAGGAGTACAGGGAAAAAAGATAATGAAAGTGGAATAAATACTTTCAAAGTTTATTGGATATAATAGTTCACACAGAAAAATTTATATTTTCTTCAGTAAATAAGATAGCCTAGTAACTGAATTTTGTTGTATTAACTTAGCTCTGACTTATAAATGTATTCTTTTCATTTACATATATTACATTAGGCATATGCAACCTATTTAATATAACTTTGGCTAATTAATGGAAAATTGTAATTATAGCCATCCTTTATACTTCCAATTCCTTTAGAAAAAAATTACCACATTTTTGGTATTAAAGGGGTACTGTAATGTTATTCAGCTTTTCTTTCACAAACCAGTAAAATGTGAAACATTCAAATATATTATTTTTAAAATATGTGCATCTGGTAATGGGCATTATTAAAAACTGCACACATACATTTATCGAATTGATTTTCATAATGAGGAACTTATGTTTTGTACTAAGTGCTTAGACGAATTAGTATAGACCGAATGACATAGAACAGAAAAGTGTTCAGGTTCAAATTCTCCAATTCCTCAAACATTAGACTAACTTTTTTCGTCTAACATTAAATCAATATTTGAACAGTAGAGCAAATATTTGAAATGCAGCTAGTTAGTTACCTATTACAGAGAACAAATTGAACTTAAATTATTTCTTTCCCTAGAAACGCTGAACAAAATCTGGATTTAGTTCACAATATTTCAAAGAATTTATATATTTAACTTTACCCTCAAATTAGAACCCTTCTAAGATATTATTGTTATAACACCATTGGTGTACAGGCAGCCTAATCAAGAAGGAAGACATTTCGTTCCCTGAGGATCTTGGTCTAATTTGGACATTCACATTACAAACCCTGCTACTGCAAAGTGCTCTTCACTTAGCAGGATCAAATGAGTAAGTAGCAGCAGAGCCAGTTCAGACAACACTGCCAGACCAGTAGCCACAGACAGCCTCTGGCTCATGAGTGTACTATCCTACCAGGGACAGGCTGAAATGTCAGTAAGATGTTTACTACTCATGCTCCAGTGCTGTATGTTGTGGAGTACAAGCTGGTTTGTGATGTAGAAGCTCTGCCGTGTTAATAATTTAACCTCCTGGGGATCACGTCTCCCTTTTTATCATGACCTGGCTAGGTCACACTGACACTGTCCTTCTAATTCCCCCATCTTTCTGTTTAACAAGAATCCTCCATTCACTATATTTCCCCAGTTACTCCCTCCCACAAACACACGCAGAATTTCTGGATGCATTCCGTATTCTCTTCATCTTGTGGAGCTGATACCCTCCCATAGTTGCCAGGCACAGAAGTTTAATACACGTGAGGTGGCGATCACACAATGAATGCTAGACTGTTCACCTGGGAGCATAATTATATGACATAACTAGATTTACTTGTGCCAGCTGTGAGAATCAGGCACAAGAGCAACAGCAGATAGCGCTAATAGGCATCATTATTTTAAGGAAAGACAAAAAGAGTGGGCTTAAGTTTGAAAGAGACGAGGACACATTTCAGACATTTGTTCTCAAAATATATCAAAGGCTAATCATCTGGATGAAAATAATAGATAACTGGTATCTGGTCCAAGTACAAAAGGCGTTACACCTGAGATTACAACTACTGTTACTATACTTGCAACTGACAGCAGCAGATTAATTTATAATATTTTTTCAGCTGCTAACACAAGAAAGTGTTTGGTGGCACCTTAAAGACTAACAGATTTATTTGGGCATAAGCTTTCGTGGGTAAAAACCTCACTGAAAAAGCTTATGCCCAAATAAATCTGTTAGTCTTTAAGGTGCCACCAGACTCCTTGTTGTTTTTGTAGATACAGACTAACACGGCTACCCCCTGATACTTGACACAAGAAAGTGTTAGTATAATAAAGGATGCCCACAGTCAAATATTTTTAAACTGAATTTTATAATGCTTGACTAGAAAATTGGTCATGTTAAAGATGCAAGTTAGTACTGCAGCTTAGGTACAGTTGATACATTGTGTAAATTTAAGTCTCCATTAAATTCAAAAACTACAAAGAAAGAACAGAGAAACTTTTCATTGGTGAAATGTTATATAACTTTGGTTTGTTTAGTTTGGTTTTGTTTGCTTGTTTTTAAAGGGGGAGGCAAACATTGACTGCAAAATAAAATGAAAGTAGAAAGGTTCATACTAAAATCTTAACAAAGTATGTAATATAGACAGAAAAGAGATAAAATAAGTTAAAAGTGTAATCATCTCAAGTACAGTTTAGCTCTAGTTTAAGGCAGCACAACCACAAGGGAGGAAAACCATCATCTGTTAATTCTGAATGAACAGTGGACTTGAAACACCTAAATTAAATTATTAGGATTTGGTTATTAGAAATCTAAAGGAGGGGGGGGGGGGGCAGAACCCAACCTTTTCCAATAAAGTCTCAGATTACCTTACAACCTCAATGTCAAGGTTACTTGCGCATCCTTAATCTACTCAACGAGATACAGTACCGCCACAACTGGTATTTTGTTTAATCCATTTGTTCATCTTTTCATTTAAATAAAAACAATTATTGAAATCCCACATGGAGAGTTCGCAGAAACACAACAGGTTCAAAATTGCATCCAGCCCCTTCTCTTCTAGGCAGTCCGATAACTCCCTTATTGTTTCCTTGATAGCCTCATCACTTCCCTGGCAGCTTTTTAGAATAAAGTTTTCATTCTCAGACTGAAATGAGAACCTAGTGTTTCCAGTATCACAAAACTTGCAAATATTTATAATTTTTCACAACCCTGATTGATAAATGAATAGAGAAGTTTGTAGGGGAGGAGAGAGAGCTCAGTGGTTTGAGCATTGGCCTGCTAAACCCAGGGTTGTGAGTTCAATCCTTGAGGGGGCCACTTAGGGATCTGGGGCAAAATCAGTACTTGGTCCTGTGGATTCGATGACCTTTCAGGGTCCCTTCCAGCTCTATGAGATAAACCTATCTCCATACAAAAAAAAAAAAAAAAAAAAAACCTTGTAAATATTTAGCCAATCTCTTATATACTAAAGTAACTGGGGACTTTCTCCAATTATATTAGTCAAGCACTAAGTTCCTAATTGCATTTTGTTAGCTACCATGAGTTTCAGGGTAGTTGGTTGTCACTTAAGGTCTGATTCGACAAACTCTTTCTGATAGAAGAATTACTTCAAACAGTTACAGTATGGAATCTAATCATTCTGCAGTGCTGATTAGAATTATTTATATGAGTATGGGTTTGCGGACTGGGCTTTTATTTTGCCACTACCAGTAGTTCATCTATTATGAATAAGGTTATTTTTTTTCCCATGGAAAATGTCGCAGCAGAGGTGTGGGAAAATGAGGTTGTGTCACAGAAGGAGGGAAAAGTGGGGACCCCATGGGAGGGAGCAGTGCTTGACTGTAAGCCCATCGGTACTCACCCCAGAGCAGCGGCTCCTATCCTGGGGGGCTGGGCCCAGTTCCCCACTTCAGGAGTTGCAAGCTGGCACATGTGATTGCAGTGCTACTCAAGTTTAGCATGACCACCTCTTCACAGATGAAGAGGGAGGGGCAGAGGGTGAACTCCGATTGGTGTTATGACCATGTAGGCCAGCTTGCAACACCAACCAAATTTGGCCCTCCATCTCTTCCTCTCCAACAGTGTGTGCGGGGGGGGGGGGGGGGGGGCAGATGCGCCAAACCTGACTGGTGCTGCAACACATGGGCCAAGTCGCAATGCTCACAGAGGAAAGAAGACCCTAATGTGAGGGGTCACAAACTTTATTCAGATTCACTATTACCATGAATACCATGACCTTCGTGCCAAAATCATAGACTTAATTATGAACTCTAACTTAAGTAAAGTGGTATGTTGAGTCTGTAAAACTAATTATTAAAGACGCAGTTCATTAAATGAAATGGCAACATACACTCTGAATAGGTTAAAATATATTTGAAAGTAGAGGCATAAAAAGATATTATAACTCAAGTTTGCTTTTGCCAATTAGTAATCAATGCTGAAAACATGAAACCACAAAACCCATTGTAATTATTACAGAGACAGAAAGTCATGCAGCATTTCTATGGCACTTTCTACTGACTGCTCACCAGAATTAAAGAAACTAGAGGAAAAAAGTTTATTTACCCTACAGTAACCGATAATATATTTAATTTAATATATGGAGATATACCTATCTCATAGAACTGGAAGGGACCCCAAAAGGTCATTGAGTCCAGCCCCCTGCCTTCACTAGCAGGACCAAGTACTGATTTTTGCCCCAGATCCCAAAGTGGCCCCCTCAAGGATTGAACTCACAACCCTGGGTTTAGCAGGCCAATGCTCAAACCACTGAGCTATCCCTCCCCCTATTGTTCTTCAAGATGTGTTGTCCACAGGTTTTTTTCACTCTGGTGTGCATGTGCCCCATAAACACAAGATCAGAATCTTTTTGAACAGCAGTGTCCGTGGGGTCACACCTGCAGTCTGAATGACAGCTAGCAACCTGTAGCCGAGGGCATAAAGGGCAAAATGGCTGAAAATTCCCTTCAGTTCCTTCGCCAAAACAGAATCCATTTGACCCAGGACTCTGCAGTAGGGGGGAAGGAGCGCAGGTTGTGAAATACATGTGGACAACACATCCCAAAGAACAACAGTTATTGTGGGCTAAGTAATTGTTCTTTCTTCTTCAAGTCCTGACGGTAGGTGTTTATAGTCTATTGAAACCACAACTGGAAGACAGCTCTGCCAAAGTGGGTGACAGATCTCGAGCCCTCTACTAAAGAGTAGCACCGGCTGAAAGTGTGAACTGAATTTCAGGTATCTGTTGTGCAAATTTTGGAGATTGGAATGGCCCACCAAAGCTGCAGAGGCTGGTGGAATGGGCCCTGCTCTGCCAAGCAGATCCAAACGAGCAATCATATAAGTAAGTTCTAATGCAGTTTGAAACATTTAGATCGCCTTTGTGTGGATACAGGCTGATCTCTCATCCTGTTGGCAAAGACCAGAAACAGTGTAGGAGAATTCCTGATTGGTCTCACTCTGTCCAAGTAGTCATGACATCAATTTAATAATCACTATAACTGGGTCAGGAGAAACCAATTGGAAAGAGTACTAGTTTTATATTTTTAACTATATAAAAATCTGTTTGATTTAAGTTACTTTATGTTTGGTCCCATATTCTCTGGGTAACAGTGGTCTGGAAGGATGGCATCAAGACTTGCTAGTCACTTCTACATGATCACCTCTGTCCATCCCAGGAGTAGTTTTAAGCTACAATTGGGTCAACTTAATATGGGTTCTTGGGTAGCTGAGAAGGAAAATAAGGGATGCAGAATGGCTCTTTCTCCCCTAAATCAAGTTAGATTATAGTCAAGTGAAAACTTCAACAGGAAAAAAACACCCATAGGTAAAAATTGCTGTAGTACTTTAATTTTGTTTGTATATATTACTTATGCAGTTCACAGGGAACAGTATGCCAAAAAGCATAATTTAAAATTGTACATCAAGAGGCAAGAACCATTTGTACGCAAAAGCACATTCGTAACCATTGTTTCAGTTTATAACACCGTCAGATAAGCCCCCAAACTTTCAAATTTCTCACATTATTTCTCAAGGCTTCCCTGTACAAATTGCTTCTTTGTTAACTTGCTGATGATGATAATGTACAAGACTAGAAGCAAACCAAAAACTCTTATAACTCTAGGATCATTTGCAAGTTCAGTAATACACAGCTAGATAACCATTTAAAATATAGGAAGAACAGTTATCCTACTGTATTTAGCTTGGTTATTGAAGTTTAATTTATTACAGTGTGGCTACAAAACGGTAACAATTTATATGAAAGAATTCATGCATTCCACAAAGAGTATCACTGAGGCCCAGTTTTTCCCTGGGGCACTATCAAAGACTATTCTAGTTAGCAAGTTGAGAAAGAGAAAGGAAACCTTAGCAATTTTCTACTGTAGTGTAGGTGACAAAGAAAGGAAAAATGCATTGAATGTTTCTTGGTTTCCAAACGACTTATAGCAACCCCTCACTAAAACTGTTAGCCCTGGATTATTTAAGCACCGGGATATTAATGCATGAAGAAAATGTACTGAGACAATGTGTGAATTTATTTCCACTGTTACCAGTGATGAATTATTATGTAAATGCAAAAACAAACTGAACAACTGCTTATGGCGGCAAATCTTATTTTGTCTGTTTCTAATTTTCAAAGTTATGCCAGATGTTCACTTCATATTTTGTAGGACCCACTTTGATCCCCATGCTGGGTATCTTGCAATACAAAAATCCTAGAAATTACATAGACGAAAACTATGTTTTTATCATTTAGCCCATTTTTGCCAGATTGTTCCCATATAATATATTTTACTGTCTTTTGCTATACCTAGTTTTAAATGTTCTGAGTGTGGGGGATTCCAGCACTCTCTTTAGAACACTATTCTAGAGTCAAAAAGCTGTTATATATAGCTTCTATAAAGCTTGCAGGACTGATCAGTAGTCTGCCCTTTTAACCTCTAAAATCAAATGCACAATCATTTTATGGAACCTGGGAAGGAATTAACATCACACATGCATTTTAAATACATATTACACAAATGGCCATGGGGGGAAACACTCCACAAATGAGGTCAAGACACTTGCGTAACATACTGTACGTGGTGCATTACCTTTTCAAGTGGAATTTGTGTTTTTAGGCAGCGCCCTTTTCTGCAGCATCTGGGTGCTGTAACAACTATAAGCAACAGTTTCTCCATCAGAGACAACCATTTTAACTTCATAAACTATAGAGTTTGCCACAACATTTAAAAGACCAAATAAACAAATATGCCTCCTGCTTTCTCTAATGCTTGCTTTAGCATAGGCTTGTGTGAATTACCATGTTGGGAGATGCAACAGATGTGGGCTCTGAAATGAGAATGCTCTGTCAATAGTTTTGGACAACAAAACTACAGGAACAAACAGCAAAAATAGCCCAGCATAACCACCATAATAGGGCATTATGGCCCTACAAATGCATGTAGAGCAGTGGTGGGCAACCTACGACCCGCATGCGGCCCATCGGGGTAATCTGATTGCGGGCTGCGAGACATTTTGCTGACGACCGTCCGCAGGCACAAACCCCCCTCGCAGCTCACCGTTCCTGGCCAATGGGAACTCACCGTTCCCAGCCAATGGGAGCTGCGGGAAGCGGCGGGCCACAGGGATGTGCTGGCCGGCGCTTCCCACAGCTCCCATTGGCAGGGAACGGCGAACTGTGGCCATTGGAAGCTGTGGAGGGCTGTGCCTGCAGACGGTCCACGTCAGCAAAATGTCTCATGGTCCGCAATCAGATCACCCTGATGGGCTGCATGCGGCCCACGGGCCACAGGTTGCCCACCACTCATGTAGAGTATCTCATCAAAGGCTAAGATGTTTATCCATCAGAAAGTATATTATTACTTGAAATGTTACATGTGTACTCTGAAACATCCAATGATCAGAATCAGATTTCATGTAGGAATACAGAATTACAAGGAAAATGACTGACTGATCTTGATACTGCACAGCCAGTAATGAAATTCTGCTATAAATGTGCAACAAATGATCAACAACATGGACTAAGTTACATCAATGGTACAATTTGCAAAAGAGTGAAGGAACTTTCATTTATTACAGTATGTGTTTGTACAGTGCTTAGCACAATGGGGCCCAACCTGGCTGTGGCCTTTTGCAATATAAATATTGATTGGGCTGGCTCCTTTGCTGGTGTAAATCAATGAAGATCCATTGACTTCACTGGAGCTACGCTGATTTATGCCAGTGGACGAGCTGACCCATTATCCTGACTTCTGCCTATGCCATAATATATGTGATAGACCCTTATATGAGTTTATTAAACATATCCAGCATTATTTATTCATTGTGCTTATATAAGATACCTGGTGATTGTAATTTTGGTCGCTTTGTACTATCGTTTCGCAGGGTTTAAAGCTTTGTCTAGGTTTGTAACATAAAGAGTGGCATATAGAAAGTTTTAATGGTGTCACATCTCAATACAGAAGCCTCTTGATTTCATATAATTTGAAAACCCTCAGAGACAGAATAGGGCCAATTTAATGTATCATCCTGAATCAGCTTTATTCATCAACATAACACTGCCTATAATTCAGTTCTGGGGGTACACTGTCTAGTGATTTTATAATCTAGAATACTTCTGCTGGGCAAACGCTACAAACTAGAGGCAGTATTGCATTCTGCATTGTCAAACAACCTAACGGGAAATGTCACCGTTACGATTTCTAGGCACAAATGATAATTGAATTGGAAGGAAAAGTTCAAGAAAACAGTAATGCTCTTGTGTATTAACAGAAGGCCTGTTCTGCTCTGCAGCTTCCTATCCAAGACCATTTCCTTCCTTAATATTAAAATTCTAATCAGCCTTCATTTAATCTGCAGAAATGTATGACTTAATGTAAATCCTGCATGTAGCTTTTCAAACAAACAACAAACAACAACAACAACCTGGAATATCAGACCCAACATACTGCAGCAGAGCATAAATAGATTTCAAATTAAATCAGAATATCAAAACTGCCTGTGCACAAGTCCAGAATATTTGGAAAATATCAAGTGTCTTTTGAACAACTGGTGACGCAGTATATTGATATTATAAAAGACTCAAAAGTTTGAATTTCTACGTTTAACCATTTTAAGGAAGGAGACTTGGAGTTTTAATATCACAGAAATAAAATGCAAACCTAGAAATGAGATTAGATACACTATACACCAGATCTGCATTGATACTTTTAGAGTTTACAACAAGGAGAAATGTATCAGCCTGAGTCAGTCTGTGGCATATAGGATGTATCTCAATAAACAGAAAAGAATGCTCTAAAATTCAAGCTACTCAAGGGAGGTGCACCCCAAAAAACAAAACCTCTAGTAGGTGGGAGAGTCCTTAGGATCCCGTACTTTGGAAGAAGAAAAGGACCTACGGGTTACAGTGGACAAGAAGCTGGATATCAGTCAACAGTGTGCCCTTGTTGCCAAGAAGGCTAATGGCATTTTGCACTGTATAAGTTGGGGCATTGCCAGCAGATGGAGGGACGTGATCATTCCCCTCTATTCGACATTGGTGAGGCCTCATCTGGAGTACTGTGTCCAGTTTTGGGCCCTACACTACAAGAAGGATGTGGAAAAATGGGAAAGAGTCCAGCGGAGGGCAACAAAAATGATTAGGGGGCTGGAGCACATGACTTATGAAGAGAGTCTGAGGGAACTGGGATTGTTTAGTCTACAGAAGAGAAGAATGAGGGGGGATTTGATAGCTGTTTTCATCTACCTGAAAGAGGGTTCCAAAGAGGATGGATCCAGACTGTTCTCAGTGATAGCAGATGACAGAACAAGGAGAAATGGTCTCAAGTTACAGTGGGGGAGGTTTAGGTTGGATATTAGGAAAAAACCTTTTCACTAGGAGGGTGGTGAAGCACTGGAATGGATTACCTAGGGAGGTGGTGGAATCTCCTTCCTTAGAGGTTTTTAAGGTCAGGCTTGACAAAGACCTGGCTGGTATGATTTAGTTGGGGATTGGTCCTGCTTTGAACAGGGGGTTGGACTAGATGACCTCCTGAGGTCCCTTCTAATCCTGATATTCTGTGATTCATAGAATCACAGAATAATGAGACTGAAGAAGAAAACACTGCTTAGAACCTGAAGTCTGCTGCAGTGACCTGGAAAATATATATTTAAAAAAACCCAAAAGCAAATACCAAAAAATGGAACACAAACTTTCAAACCTAAAAGGCAAGAAACAAATGCAAAGCTTTAAGGAAAATATTCCATTAGCCTCCGACAACCATGCCTAAGCACCATGGCAAATTCCCGAGCTTGTGGAGGTGGGGGAGAGTTGAGGGAAAGTGCTGCACACTCAAGGAAAGCTTTGCAGAACTGGAGCATTCAGACATAACGAGACTCTGAGATGGCGTGTCAAAGTACAAAAGCAAAGCATCAAAAGCCCAGAGATAGGGCAAGGCCTCAGGTCCCAAAGCAATGTGCTCAGTCCCCACAGGGTTGAGACTTTTCGTGGCTAGAAGGGCAGAGCTACAAAGCCAAGCCTTGAACAAAATGCTAAAACAGAGGTGGGCAAACTACGGCCCGTGGGACCATCCTGCCTGGCCCTTGAGCTCCCGGCCAGGGAGGCTAGCCCCCAGCTCCTCCCCGGCTGTCCCCCTTTCCCCACAGCCACGCCGCAGCACAGGCAGCACTCTGGGCAGCGGAGCGGTGCGCTCCTGTTGAGCAGAGCGGCAGCGTGTTTAGCTCCGTCCGGGCGGCTGCCAGACATGCTGTTCTGAGCGGCATGGTAAGGGGGCCGGGGGGTTGGATAAGGGGCGGGGGGTCCTGGGAAGAAGTCAGGGGACAGGAAGTTGGGGGGGGGGTTTGGATAACGGGCAGGGGGCAGTCAGATGGGGGATGTTCGGGAGTCCCGGGGGGGGGCCTGTCAGGGGGCGGGGGTGTGGATAGGGGTCAGGAGATGGGAAACAGGGCGAGTTCGATAGGTGTGGGATCCTGGGAGGGCTGTGGATAGGGGTCGGGGCAGTCAGGGGACTGGGAGCAGGGGGGTTGGATGGGGTGGAGTCCTGGGGGGGGTTAGGGGCAGGGGGTCCCAGAAGGGGGTGGTTAGGGGACAAGGAGTGGGGGGGTTGGATGGGCTGGGGGTTTTGAGGGGGGCAGTCAGGGGGCAGGAAGTGGGAAGGGGTGGATGCCAGGCTGTTTGGGGAGGCAAAGCCTTCCCCACCCGGCCCTCCATACAGTTTTGCAACCCCAATGTGGCCCTCGGGCGAAAAAGTTTGCCCACCCTGTGCTAAAACATCGAGATCATGCTCTAAAGAGTAGGAAGGAACCATTGCACCTGCAGGGCCAGAGTCCATTGTCCAGTCAACAGTCTTCTGTTTAGTACATGTAGAGGTCACAGTCTGCTAACTTTAAATTAAAGAATCAGCCTGGAAGATAGGGACATTAAACAAAGAAGACAAACTGGAATGCTTCAACAAACTATCATGATGAAGAAGGAACTGACTGGAATGTTCAAGTGACTGAAGGTCCAAAGAGGCATGAAACCACTGTTGGGGGGAATATGGCTTATGTCCCTGGCCGCTAGTTTTGCCCTTAGAGACTAAAATAACTTTTAGAGATTGGGGAGTTCTACCAGTCTCACACTAGGAAGCATGTTGACATCAAATTGAATTGTTTATTTAAAAAATTTAAAGTAAAACATGCCCCATAGTTACTACAGGATTTTCAGTATCTGAATGCAAACTTGATTCCCCACGCTGTAAGTTACCTTTCACATTCAGCAGTAACTTTCCACACATACCATGCCTTGTCTGTCTGCAGACTAACGGAACAAAAATCAGATTTCTGATGTACCCCTTTAAAAAAAACTGTACCTACTGTACTAGTAGGTACTGCTCAAGCAATTTATCTTTCAGTCTGCAAAGGCAGTTTGGCTGATTAGCCAACAGCCCTAAGCTATACTTTGAAAAGTAGTATTTCAACACTTGACCCTTTCGTAAATCCTCTCATTTTTATCAGAAAATAAAAACCATTGTATCGGCATAAGTATAGTTACAAAATGATGATTACACAACATTGTATCTGGGTTTCAAAGTTTTGAAGTCTAACTTAATTATAGAAGGACTTCTACAAATCAGGGTCTGAAAAGTGGTTTCTCCATTTATGCAGGTTGCAACAACAACAAAGAAGTCTTTAGGACATACGGGAGTGATGGTTCAGGCTGCTGTATGTGCTATTACATACACACTGATTAATCATAACAGGAGTTACATGGCTCACTAATCCATACATAGGCTTGGAAAGATTAGATTTTTATCAATAAATGTCAATTTCACCACACACATACAAACTCAGGAAAAAATATTTCCATCTTTAATAATGAAATCTATAGAGAGGCAAAGTAAGCAAAAAGCTGCTTGAGAAATTATTAGAGTTTGATTTAAGAATATTTACTTTGTATATTTTGACATGTGATGTTGACAAGTTTTAAGTTATAAGCTTTAACTTTTTGAATCTCAGCACCTATTATCACTAAGTAATTACTGTCTGACCCCTTACTGATGGGTCCCCTCCATAATTTCCTGCAAGAAAATTTAAAATAGAAAAAACAAAAAAAAAAGTTTAAATATCCATTGAAATTATTAAAAAAATCAAATCCTGCCAAGCCTACCCATATAGCGGTGGATGAGTAGTACATTTTCCATTTTTCTGCAACATCCCTGCTTTTGGTAATTTTGTAAGACCACTTTTCCTATAAACAATAATTCTGTATTGAGGATTTTCTTTTACCTTTGTGTGTGTGTTGTTGTTGCCAATACATGCTATCCGATTTCAGCACTTCGCTTCAATCAATCTCCTTTGGGCAGCTAGCATGTATGCTATTTGTGTTGGAGAGAGATAGGCCCAAAAGATCCTCCCCCTGATACCTGCTTGGCCTTCAGCCAGCATCAAGAGATCTGTGGAAGCAGAATTCCTGTATGTTTCAAGAGACTGCTTACTGATAAGAATGAGGAAGTCAGGAAGAGCTGACATAATGTATGTCACGCACATCCACAATTTCAGAGAAAACCAGCGCCCTGGGAAAGAATTGGTCATCAGAGATGTTAGGATTTCAGCAGTACAGTAAATTAAATTTGAAGCCATTCAACTCTGACAGTGATGTATCTGCTGAATTTTTATCTATGCAGAACAGACACAACATGGCCAGCAACACAATAGCAAACATCTGCAGCAACAGCTGCCAGTTTCTTATTGGCCAGATTAAAACACTGCTTACTGTCTGTCCAATTCTATGTACAGAATAAAAAGTTAAACTCTAACTTAGACTTGTCAGTCCTCATATTTTATTTGGTTGAACAGGGCCAGAAAATGAGAACTCTTTACAGCTCAATGGATTCCACTTCAACCCAGAAGTTTGTTTCTAAACTACACAAGTACTGTATCAAAAGTGAGAAATATTAGCTGTATTACACTGTGGAAAATGCACAGAAACTCACAGTGGGTTCCAAAGTCAAACTAGTTACACCATCGTCCATTATAAATCTTGTCTGCAGCAATACTCTTGTTTGTTTAGCTTATTGTGTTTAACTGAAATAGTGTAATTTGGTTTTGATCAGAAAGTACTTTCCTTCAAAGCTACCCTTTCCTTATTGACAGTAAATTATTTTTTATTTATAAAAATCTGATGTCCTGTATTTAACAATATGCTTGAGGTTTATGTTAGCAGAGTATTTTCAGTGGGGTGAATGAGTTGAAAACTGCTTCAGCTTAGTTAGCAGATGATTGTTTTTGCAAGTTGGGAGGTACTCTCCATTTATCTGCCCAAACCAGAACCCGGAGTGAATAATATATTCAAAAGAAATGCATCAGGTTAAAGTGAGGACACTGGTGGGTCAGCTGAATCCTACGGTTTACAGGTTTCAAATCCTAGCTAAGGAAATAGGGGTTGTGACACACTGCAAGCTGGGAGAAATGCTGTTCATAAAGTGTGATGTTAAATCAAGTCCAGTCTGCCAGCTCTGGCAGTTGCTCAGGTTGAAGTTAAAGATCCCATGAGAGCATTAAAAAAAGGGAACACTTTGGTATCCTGGCCAAACTGCCTTCTCTCACTTAATGTCACCACAGATGTAACTGCTTCCAGAGCAAACACTCATGGAATGTTGCAGCCACATAATGGCTGCCAATTTATTTATATCCAATCACACAGAGCAGGAATTAAATATTTTGTAAAGCACATCGGAAATCTGATGACATAGGGTCTTGGCATGTTTTCATGTAAATGCCAAGCATCTCAGCTTCTGGAGTATTTTGAACAAAAAAAGTGGCACAAAGCAGGTCTTATTGACATTGTTACTCTGCGTTAGAATTCTTCAACCTCCAATTTGGTAACATTTTGCTTGGAGCATCTACAGAACTTTATTATTGATACAATAAGCACTGACAAAAAATACTAAGTGGTGTTGGGATTTTCAAATGTAACCGCTTGGTACAAAAAGTTTTACACTCAGACATCTAGTAGTGGGATAACACTAACCAGCAAAAGTGGAGGGAGCATTCTTTGCTCCCCAGAATCTCTGGGGGGATGCCAAAAGATAACCATTCATATTGACAGGAGGCACCATGAAGCAGTCAATGTCATATTCTGTGCAAGCAGTTTGATCCATTAGACAGTGGTTGGAAGTGGTGAATTCTAAACCTGATCTAGTGTTATGATTCACGTTGTGAGAAAAATGGGACAAAAATAACCCCAAAGAATCAGGAAGGCTTTTCAGACCCATGAATTACTCTTGAAAAAACAGATGGATTAAACTTCCCATTAACTGGATGGCCTTGACATTCCATCATCTGGAGTGCCCTAGGAGTTTTGTCAAATAAGAGAGCACAGGCTCTCTCTCTTTCATGGATGAGTTGGCTCTGAAAGTATTAAATGAATCTTTAAAAGATACTCTAAATTGAGAGGGCATATACAATCTTCCTTTGTGAATATTAATATTTCTCACAGGCAGAATAATCAAAATGTCACTCTCCGACATAAGACAACTTACTCGCTATTCAGAGATATCACCCAAATTCTTGTACCTGGCACAAAGAAAGATAAATACATAATAGCCACTTATATAGTCCTCTACATGTTTAAAGCATGATACAATTATTACCTAATTAATCAATTCTAAATCACAGATTTTCTTTTTTTTAAATCTAGCCTCCAGCCATGCCAGATAGGCAAAAAACAAAACATAAAACAAACAAAAACATTCCCATCCGATAGAGATTTATTCATAAAGGGGAAGAAGCTTCCAAATTCTTCCAGGATAAACTGAGGACCAGATTCTGGCCCCTGCTCTGGCAGCACTAAGTAGCCAGAAAGCCAGATTAAGAGTCTACCTGAAGACTCTCTGGAATCCCCAGGTGTCATAGGTTGCAGCTCCTATGCCACTTCTCTTCAAGTTCACAGCATATGGGTTCAGCTAGACAGCTGCTGCATCTGGCTGAACTCCAGCTGCTCCAACTGCCCCAGGGTCCTAGGGCAGCCAGGCGTTCATCCAAACAGCCCAAAGGGTGCTCAGCCTCACACCAGAGACTCACCCTTTGCTAGCCTTGGGATTAGAGAGAGCGTAATGGTGTCCTAAAGCCACCTTTACTTCCACACTCAGCACAGCTTGGCCAGATCATGGAATCTGGTCCTGAGTGCCCAGTGCAAAGCCAATAGCTACATATTTTTTTTTGCTTTTTAATGCTATGAAGTAGATGCTTCCCCGGATCAAGAAGAAACAACAGAAGTCAGGGATCTTGGTGGGGAAAGAAGATCAAACTGGGACCCTTCCTCCAAAAATGAACAATCCACCTAAACAGTTCCTTTCCAGTCATGGTTCCAGTGCTCACAGATTTTTTTCATTTTTATTGAATATAATTGTGTGGGTATTCCCTTACTTTGTGGGTGATTCTCAAGCTATAAACTGGCCAGTTTTACATCACTCAGCCCCAGAAACAAGATGGAATATTGTTTTCCTTTAGTTTGAACTGGGAATATCCAGGTATTGTTCTCTGTTTAACAATGGATATTTGCCACTGACAGGCTGAAAATTAACTCCTTCTTTGGCTGTATCTTTTTTAACAGCATAAGAGCAAGAATTTATTCTGTAATTCAATGTCTAAACTTGTGAAATGCCCAGAATCTTCAACTCTCATTGGTATCTGTGGGAAATGATGGTGCTTAACCCAACTGAGCTTTGGGCCTTTTGTGTTACCCTAATGTATGCTGGGTCATATTTTATTCACGTATACTGTAACATACCTTCCAAAATACAACAGATTATTATTATTTTTTTAAAAAAAAACTTAGTTTAGGGTCATTGCAAAGAAGAAGTTTTAGAAAGAAAATTTTGATAACATACAATTTAAAATTTTGTTATGTCCCAACATGGGAAATTTAAAAAGCTCTCACAAGAATCACACACTACCTAGCATTTGTCTCTTTAATATGTACTATATTCTTCTTGGCAGCCACACATTTTATGCACACGTTGAAAATGTAGTTGCAGCACTTACAAACTGAATAACCTGGTTTTTGGTCCATGAAAATTGCTTATGTGAAACATCTCACAAAAGGGCTACTTGGCTTCAATAAAGCTTCTGAAAATCAATTTATAAGTATCTAGACTGCAAAATTCATTATTTGTCTCTACCAGTTTAAAGAAATGAAGAACAGTATGTATGAAGCTCAGCATTTCAGTTATCATCCATATTTAGCACTTTTGCCAAAGAATTTCTAAAATATTAAGTCTACTTAATAAAGAAACTATTCCTTCAACCAAAAGATGTCTGATTTACAATGCAAGCAAATCAAAATAGTCTCAGGATGGGTGTCTTCATCACTCAGGGGACCTGGTAATTAGATAAACATTCATCAGTCTGAATCCAGTTTAGGCCCATAATTACAGAAAGTTACTAACTGATGGCTGCTCACTGGTTAATATGAGATGAGCTGGTGTTCTCAGTCCAGCTCCTAATGAATTGTGTGCACATAATAAAACCACTAGTTAAACAACGTAATACATAAATATTTTGCATTTCTATGGTGCCTTTCATCATCTGAAGGCCTTAAAGTGCTTTGTGAACACTATTTTAGTTTTACAAACACGTTTGTGAAGTATCTCCATTTTACAGATAGGGAAACTAAGGAATAAAAATATGTCCAAGATGACAGAGCAATTTATTGGCAGAGCTAGGAAAAAACCCCAGAAGTCCTGACTCTCAGTTGAGTATTCTAACCACTAGACTACACTGTCTCTTTTTACCTCTGATTCCTATTATAGAGAAAGAATACACAATATCACAAAAGGTAACACTATATATTTTTTTATTTATTTCTAACCAATGATTGTGAAACAGGAGCCAAATGTTTATGTCAATTTACAATAGGGCCTCCTTAGCCACATGCTTATAGCAAGGGGCCCCAAGGCATATTTGGGAATGGAAACATTCTGAATTCAGCTCTTATCAAATTTCCAGCCCACGCTATGTTTTTCATTAGTATACATGGTGTTATAATAAATGATGCACTTCCTTTTTCACTTTATGCTTTTAACATGTGATAATATTTCTATGAATGTTTTGTGTTACTGAACCACACTAAATCTGAGAATCTATTTTATGATGAAAGGTGAAAAAAACAGATTAAAAGCTGAGCGATGCTGACACGAATGTCTAGTTTAAATTCTCCACTGGGGGCCAACCCATTGCCAGTGCCAGCTCCCTGGGGACCCATACTTAGGGGGGCTGTACTAACAAAAGGCCAACAACGAGCACATATTCCCAGAGCTTACAGAGAAGATGACTACCAGTTTACTCCCTACATAGCTGGCCTAGAAGAATTCTGCTTTCAAAACAACCCCCCAAGTCATGCACCTGCAACCCACTCAGCTGCCAGACCCTTTAACCCCACCGTGCAAATGGGTAGCGTCTGGAAATCTGCCTAAGGCTCCACACATCTGATTTTCACAAGGGTCTTTCTGCACAAAGGCCAGCCCAATTCAACTTTTGTATCAGCATTTTAGTAAATATGAATAGTGGGGAAAATATCAAGGAGGCCCAGAAGGAAAGATGTTTAAGAGCAATTTAGGGCTCTTAGGATTTACTAAATGTATCAGGCATTACAAAATGCTACGGTGTTTTCCCTCTTTATTCTGACACTTACATCTCAGATAGCAATCTCAGGATAAACAATAAGCTAAATGCTACTTTCTTTCTTCTGTTAACTGGAGATTTGGTCATATTAAATGGAGATCGAACTGATGTTTTGCTCCCTACAAATACACCAGATTCTAAAAATCATTTGTATTGTAAGGGACAGAGTAGACTGGTACTAGGATGTAGACCCTCAGGCAGGATAACAAGATCCCACGACAATTTTTTATGCACCAGATTATTCCCCACAAGATTATCCCTCCACACAAATCTCCCAAGTCTTGACGGGTAAGGAAAATCAGCAGCAAAAAGGCTGCACCAAAAGACATCCACTATACTCCCTGTGGCAAACATTACTGTAGCCTAGCTGCCAAGGGACAAAGGGAAAGGGGTAAGGCAAACTGTCCCAGGGCTACAGGGCCTCTGTGCAGATTGCCTTGGCTTCTGCAGATCTTGGGGAATCTGTAGACTTTGGAGGTTAAACTGCAATCATTCTGTGAGGGGCTCAGAAGGGGCACAACTTTCCTCTATTTCCAGTGAAACAAGCCCAGAAAACCCCCACAAAGATGCCCTGGTAGAGTTTTCCCTCCTCCATTTCCACATCCTATGGGTTTTTCCACAGAGCGGGGTGATTGGATCCTATACAGTCAAGTAGGTTACCACAGCTCCAAAAATAACTGCACTTAGGCTATAAAGAATAATTGCACCATCCATTCTCAGACCTTATTTTCTGGTGTAGTCTGAACTGGAATGTTTACACTGACAGATAAACAGAAGTAAAACAATTCTCCTTTTGCTTCATGAACTGACAGAATCAAATCTCTGCATTTTATGGTCAAAACTGAATAGGGATACCGATGATGGCTACATTTTAAATCAAATTAATTCTATCCAGAACATTTAAGGTTTTAATAAGAGAAAAGTGATGAGAGTCAAACGAAATGCCCAGAGTTGACTCAGGCTCTCTCTAATTTTTGTTACTATTTATTATAAAACAGACATGTTGTTTTACTAACATTGTGGTAAAATAAATTAAACAAATAATCATAGAAAATAGCTGTGGATAACGTATAACCCAAGACAACACACCTCTTAACTGAAATCTTCCATTGACGGCTTTAACTACTAATCAAAGTGATTTAAATCATCAATTTTAACCTTGATTTAAATCATGGTTTTTAATCTTGTTTTGCATGTATACTTTTCAGTTATTTTCCTAAAGAAAGGTTGATTCTCATTGGTTTGTAACCATTAAAACATGTTGATTTGAAACTAAATGTAGAACAAAAGTGGTGCTTCTTTTTGCTAACCAGAAGGATACATTATAATTATATATATTTGTTTAAGCAGTTATATAGCTTACCTTACATTTATTCAGCTTCTTAATTTTTGTTACATTTTTTGTTATGCTAGAAAATGGTGAATGATGCATTTCTTATTTACTAGACCATGGTTTCTTTTAAATTGTGATTTGTGTCAAGTTCTATTTGGATGGAAATTCAAATTCAATTAAAACGTATAAAAATATCATTTAATTTTTTTTATTAAACAAAAGTACCTTAAGAACGCTATATACATAAGAAAAAAGTTTATCAAAAAGTTGCTCCAAAAGTTTGCATTTAAAAGTAACAGATTTATTAAACACAGGCAGTATTATCTGAAGTTAGGGAACTGATTGTTTCTGGTGACTACATCCCTCTCTCGTACCCAATTTTTATTCATATATTGGGCAGAGGCAAACAAGCTTTTACTGCTTATTTAACTCCTAATTGGTTTCTTAACTTTGAATGAACTAGTCACTGAATTGAATTAGTTGAATAAACTGAAATGAAGAAAATAGTCTCTCTGCACCTCTCTCTGTAAAAAACCTACTTCTTCAGATCCATGGAGTGAAAATTGCAGAAACAAGCATAAATATATATTGGCACTGTAGCAAAGAAGAGTGAACATAAGGATCTACCTTAATGAACTTCACATGTGCTAAGGACATCCGCTACTGTTAAACTGCAGTGCATAATGAAATATGTGTGTCATGGCTCAAGGGCTAGCTGCATCTCTGACCCCTCTTCTGGTCTCACTGGTGTACACCACACAGGTGTTAGACCTCATGTACTTATATGTTCTGGGGTAGAATCCTGAAATTATCCAACACTTACACCGGGTCCTAGGCTACAGTACCCTGCATATTGACCATTCTTACCAAGCAGGCCTAGTTGGATACCTGTGTTTCTTTCCTTTGGGAATGTATGACCAATGGATTACAATGACTCAATCAGTTTCTTAATTTTGAATGAACTATTGAACTGAGCTAGTTGAATAAAATGAAACAACAAAAATGTTCTCTCTGAACTTGCAGAAGAGGCTACAGCTGTCAAAAGCTGGTTTGTCCCTTCACCAAACTCTGGTCCAAATGACCGAAAACAGCCTTTTAAAAGTATTGTTTGATCTTAACAGTTGGAAAAAAGCATAGCAAAAAAGACAAAAGGATTTTAGAACAACAAGAGGCCTCCATGCATGTCTATCTTACCCTACAGCCTGGCTGGGGTCTAAGTCTCAGCCACAGTAACCTGTTTGCTCCTGTTGAAGGAGTGCATGTCTCTTTAAATCCAACCAAAGTTCTTTGTTCCAGGGGCTCACAAGCTTGGACCTGCTACCCAAAACAAGTTTGGCAAGCTCCGTAGGGGGTCGGAGCCAGAGAATCAAAATGAAAGCCTCAAGCACTGTCTTCTCAGGTGTTTGCCATGAGAAGCATACCAGGAAACACTCCCCTTCCTGCGTGCATTTCCTAATTCATCCCCCTAATTCTAGTCGTGGCTCTGCAACTTCTCACTCAGCTATCAAACTACTGGTCCTGGACTCCAAATTATACCTTCAGTTACTCCTGTGCAATGCTATTGTTTTCAGAGGATGTCAGCAGTCACACCTGTGCAAACTCATTTAAGGTTAATTGGGTTACACAGGTGTCACTGAAGGCATGATCAGAAGACAATGGAGTTGTACGGGTGTTATTTAGCCAGCAGAGTCTGTGACTGGTGATGATGCATGAGATGAAAAGGATCAAGAGGGAATTTGTGGGGCTGCCAATTAGAAAACATCTTTTTATACTTGTAGATGGAATGAAATTGTAGATTAAATGATCTATGTTCCCTGTTGCTGAGAAGGTACATATCGGTCATTTGGGAAGGTTCTTAGGAAGAACACCATTGGTGCTTCCTACTGAACACCGTTCGGGCAGTGTAAAAGCTGTTTGTTGGCACTTTTCCCGACAAAATACTTCCACCCCCTACAAGCGGGGTTCGCGTTGTCGATAGGAGAGCGCTCCTGCGGACAACGAGCTGTTTACACTGCCACTTGCCACGTCAAAACTTTTGTTTTTCGGGGGGGGGGGGGGGAAGAAGCTTTTTTAAAGCACCTATGAACAACAAAAGTTTTGTCGTTCAATTGGCAGTGTACACAAAGCCTTAGTATCAAGCTATTTACAGTCAAGTGGATGCTAAGGAAAAATTACTATTATTGCACCATCCTTTTAGTCTGACTTGCAGGTAGCTGGTTGTTCAGAGGCTAATATGAATGGAAACTGACTAATCCTAGTTGGTTTCCCTCTGCCTGTACTTTACCCAAGAAGTGCAAAAGGAAACTGACTGGACTGCTAAGCAGTTTCCTCTCTGTTATTCCTCTGGGTGTTTCCTTTTGAAGTGCAGCCCTAGATGGCTGCTTATGCACAACTTTTCAGGTCACCTTAAAGTGACCCCCTCCCCATCTTTGCGGTTGCTAAGTATAGAAACAAACAATTCATTAATTAAAACAAGTCAGTTGTATACCATTTCAGGCCTTCCTATTTCTGTTCAAATAATCTTTTGTGAACTTAAGATGTAGGTATTTTTTGTTCTAGGATTTCAGACTACACTGCAGAAAATGCCAAAATTTCATAGACTGAACTGAGGTAAAGATGATTTGTATAACATATGAACAAGCCATGTCTGGAAAAGCCATTTACCTTTACCTTAAAGGAAAAATGCATTTTACAATCTAGAAGCAAAAATTCAAACTCTAGAATAGGTCCAACTAGTTTCTAACATTTTCCTACTATATTTAGTCGATAAGTTAACCCTCCCCCCCGCCACTCCATCATACATACACATAAGAGTTTTCACAGCCACATTTCTTCTTCAAAGATGTAAATCCATATGTAAAGTTCATATGGACTGATTCACATTAGTCTAACTTGCAAATAGAAAGATGAGCCACTTTTATGCCAGAGCACTGTAATATAACAGTATTAAACCATCAAATACTGCCAGAAACAGACAGGAGTGGAGGAGCTTTGTCGCTGCCCTAAACGCCAGGGGTGTAATAGGAACATGATGATGATGAAACCATCAAACCACATGCCACTGTCTTCCAAACCTAACACATAAATCGTGAGTATACAAGTATCATATTGGTGGTTCTCAAACTTTTTCATGTTGTGGACCACTTCTTAAGACAAGCACCCCTTCTGGACAGCTCTCCAGATCTCCTAACTACCCTCAGCAACTATAGTGCTTGATTACCAACCCTCCAATCCCATTAATTAATATTAAGACAGTAAGGAGAAAGGATTAAAATAAGGTTGCTTTAATGTGATGGCCATGGATTCTTGGTTAGATTCCCCCATTCCCACTTCGTGTATGGGCTGTTTATTTCCTTTCCCTGGCGAAATGACTTTAGTGTCACAATCATTGAATTTCCTGTTACTGCAAACAGTCCAATTTTAATCCACACCGGTCAATTTGCAGTTTTGTTCCATTCTCCCTTCCTCTCAAATTTTGGTGCTAACAAGTGTAACCACGGTTGAAATTACACCACAGAGACACCTGTCAGAGATAGAGAGAGAGAGACATTAACAGACTGAATTTCCTGTTCAGCAGCAGTCCTAAGTAACAACAGCATAACTTTTTGGATGACTTGTTTGAGAATTGCAGCTTTAACTCTATATTTCTTAGGTTTAACATCCTTGAAAAGGAATATGTACTCCCACCACTGAAACCTTAACATCTTCTTAAAGATTCGTGTGTGGAAATTTTCTGCAAAAATTAGGAGACTACAAGGGGGGAGGCTCAATCCTACATATTTTTAGGAAGTAGGGGGAGGAAAGACACTTTGGTCTGTTGGTCATGAAATCCTGCTAGCTAACCATAATCTTCAACCCACTGTCCTCATGCCACAGACTTCCTATGGTCCATAAAAAGGAGTCCCCCCCACCCATCTCTGTGGGTACTGCTGCACTCCAGGCTTCATAAAGGGAGATGAGAGCAATGATGAGCCCCTCTATTCTCCCCCAGCTTCAAGCACTTCTCCTTTCTCATTCCCCCTCCTAACCCAGGATCCTGTGAAGGGAATTCTAGTGATTGAAGGCTCCCTCCACTGGTGCCTGCAATGTTCTCCCATCAGGCAGATATTAAAAAAAGGTTACCTTAGCAGAGGGCTAAATGTTGTAAGCACCCAGAGGAGAACAGTGTGATAAGAAATTTCCTTCTTGGACATGGATATTGGCCTAGTGGAAAGAAGTAGATGTGATATATCTTGATTTCAGTAGGGTTTTGACACAGTCCCACATAACTTTCTCATAAGCAAACTAGGGAAATGTGGTCTAGATGAAATTACTATAAAGTGGATGCAAAACTGGTTGAAAGACTGTACTCAAAGAGTAGTTATCAATGGTTCACTGTCAAACGGGGGGGATGCATCTAGTGGGGTGTGTGCAGGATCCGGTACTATTCAATATTTTCATTAATGACTTGGATAATGGAGTAGAGAGTAGGCTTACAACACTTGCAGATGACACCAAGCCGAGAGGGGTTGCAAGCACCTTGGAGGAGAGCAACATAATTATTATAATTCAAAATGACCTTGACAAATTGGAGAATTGATTCTGAAATCAACAAGATGAAATTCAATAAAGGCAGGTGCAAAGTACTTCACTTAGGAAGGAAAAGATCAAATGCACAACTAACGAAATGGGGAATTCTTGGCTAGGCAGTAGTACTGCAGAAAAGGATCTGGGGGTTACAATGCATCATAAATTGACTATAAGCCGACAATGGGATGCAGTTGCAAAAAAGGCTAATATTACGGGGTGTATTAACTGGAGTGTTGTATATAAGATATGGGAGGTAATTGTCCTGTTCTACCTGGAGCTGGTGATGCCTCAGCTGGAGTACTGTGTCTAATTACGGACGCCACACTTTAGGAAAGATGTGGATAAGTTGGAGAAAATCCAGAGGAGAGCAACAAAAATGATAAAAGGTTTAGAAAACATGACCTTTGGGGAAAGGTTAAAAAAATCTGGGCATGTTTAGTCTTGAGAAAAGATGACTGAGGGGGAACCTGATCACAGTCTTCAAATATTTTAAGAGTTGTTATAAAGGGGACTGTGATCAATTGTTCTCCATGTCCACTGAAGGTAGGACAAGGAGTAAAAGGTACAATCAGCAGCAAGGGAAGATTTAGATTAGATATTGGGGAAATTTTTCCAACCTGAAGGGTAGTTAAGCACTGGAATAGGCTTCCAAGGGAGGTTGAGGAATCCCCCGCACTGGAGGCTTTTAAAAGCAGGTTAGATGACACTTGTCAGGGATAGTGTAGGTATACTTGGTCCTGCTTCAGCATAGGGGCTGGACTTGATGACCTCTTGTGGTCCCTTTCTGCCCTACATTTCTGATTCTATGACCTGGAGCCTTAGGAGGCTTTTGGCTTCCCACTCTAGAGTCTTAAGATGTTCATCTGGGCTACCAACATTCCTTAAGAAAAACACTAAGGCTGGTGGGGTGCACCAGAGCTTTAGGAGGTGCTTCAGCCCCAAATAAGGCAAATCAGGCTCATTAGGCCCCTGCGGAACCAAAACCAGTTTAATTAGGCCCTAAAAAGTCTCAGAGGACATGATGGGCCCCTAAGTTCACAAGAGGGACCAATGAGCACTAGGGGTTTTCCCTCAAAGACTCTGTCTCCTTACAGTCACCTCTGCATGCCCAGATCTCCTAATGTCTGCAGGAGCAGGACTCTCTTCCTACAATCTTCAGGAAGTACACAAGGAGGGAAGAGAAAGGAGATTGGTTGAGGGGAAGGGGCATTTCCCTTGTCCCGACCTCCTGAAGGTCTGCAGAAAAGAACCCTGTTGGCAATTGCTTTAATAAAAAGGACCAGTGTATTATATTATACATGTTTGAATTAGTCCAGAATAGCTAAATAAACTGATTTAACCTTTAATGACATTTTTAAACAACAGCTAATATAATTACCGAAAGTATGCAAAAACAAAGAAGCAAACTGAAGCACCATTGTAGTCTCCAAATACATCTACACCAGGAGTGACCGAACAGTGAACTTTAGTAGATCCCTTTTCACCACTCAGATTAGAGATCAAATGCAAATAAGCCTATGTATAGGTTTTCTAAGTACAAGAGACAGAGATATTCATGTCTCTGGCCATTAGCACCACATCCACTTGTATGGAATGCAATAGGATCTTATCAGCTGCCACTCCAGCATAACTGGAGATTGAGGGTTTCAAATTCTTTTAGGGATACAACAAAGGGTAAGGAAAATCTCACGCTTTTAAGAATTATGCGGAAACATATTGTTGGTTATATATTAAATAATACTATTACTTAATCCTCCGCATAGAGGTATTTTATCTTTATATGAACCTGCCATACGTATTAAAGTGAATTCAAATAGTTTGCATGCACTGAGAGAGACGATAGATCTGTTCCTGAATTTTAAATTAATACTGGAATAGTTTATAGAACTATAAACCCTGTCAGCCCTGGCTTTCACATTTATCTTGAGCACACATACTCATGTTTAGTAATTAGAACGAAATTGCCAAATTCAAAACAAGGCTTATTTCCATTGCTGTAGTTAGGAATACAAGGTGTTGTGTCTTTAGTAATAATATGAGTCAGGAATGTGTTGTATTATGAGTAATATAAAGCCATGTCAAGGTGCAGTTCTGCATACTCTGGATTATTTGCATTCCATAACTATGAAATCCTTATCTTGCATAGACTGAAGGGTGGTACTTTGTTTATATATATATATATATATATATATATATATATATATGCAATTTTCACCAGTTGTTTATGCACATCAAGAGGAAAGATTGTTTTTGCAGTTACAAACATGAAAAGGCCAATATCACTTTTGCTGTGTACTTGGAAAAACACTAAAGAGATATGGGTTTGCTTTTAGTGGCATTTGAAAGCTCTCCATATAAGAAAACTAAAAAGTGGAGACGGATCTAGATTAGCACTATTATTTTAATATGTGATAACTATCAAATATGAAATCTGATTTCAGTCATAAAATGTTGATGCACACACATAAACAAAAATTATCATATCTATGTTAATGTAACTCCAATTAGGTTTTTCCATGTTAGAGTGTCCTAGTGTGAGCATCCTAAATTGTTTTTCCAGTTAAAAACTTTTAGAAGAAGCTTCCTGCTTCAAAAGTTAAGAGTATAGCACTTCATTTTGGGCCTGATGCAACTCTCAGGGAAATCAATGCGAGTATCTCCACTGATTTCAAAGAGAACTGGACTGGGTCTTATTGCAGAATCATGCAACACCTCCTCTTCATATCAGAGATAGGCAAGAAAAGATTTCAATTACCAAGCAAACTGATTTAACAACTCTAAATAGAATGGGGTTTTATGTTTGATTACCCCCCCCCCTTTTTTTTTTTTTGGAGCAGTGGGGGTGTGTGTGTGTGTGGAACAATGGATGGGAAGGGGGGCTGTTACTTACTCAAGGTTTTTATGTTGGGCCAAATCCTACTCCCCTTACTCATGAAAACTACCAATGAGTGTGAATTTTGCATGAATGAGAATAGCAGGATTTTGTCCATTGTTGGCAAAGAGCAAAATATTTGTGTATAGCACAGACTTTTCTAATAGAACCTCACTTATCCATCCTCCTCACTCCTGTTATCTAAATACATGGTCATGTCCCTCAAGTGTGTCAGGAAGGTTCAGAAGTTTGCTAGCCAGCTTCCCAAGTTAGCTGGCTCAGTGTGAGACCCCACAGTCCTGTTATCAACAGGGAAACTGGCTGGGTTTCTATAGTAGAAGTGTAGACCCTAATGGCTTCAAATATTTGGATAGTCAAAGTTGCAACGTATGGAGGTTTTGGGGTTTTTTTTTTGAGTTTTATAACAATTTTAATTGTTTGGTAGCTGGAAAAATGAACAAACCCCCTCAAATATACTAGGTTATAAACATATAGGAAAACAGTTCCTGCTCTTAAGACCTCACAATCTAAAACTTGCAAATTAGTCTCATTCATGAGAGCCAGTTTGCAATCTCAATTTCAATTTTTCTTACATTAATTACCAAATTCACTAAATGAATATTTTTATGACTGGATACTAATTAATATTTTGAATACTCACACACCTAATACAAATTAATTAACCAGACCTCAATAGATCAAAATATTATTATTATTTCTCTTACGCTTAAACAATTATACTGAAAGATATTATATTGGAAAAATTAGATAAATATTAACTAAGAGCATGAACACTATTGAGAAGTACCTCCATTCAGCTTTCCATATGTGTCAATAACTCCCATTGATGTTTGTACACGTTATACCATATAGCAATGACACTATTGTATATCCACTAATTTACTAATGTTACACAGGTAAATGAAAATGTAATGTATTTCAACACATGCACTTGAGTAAATATAAAGTTATATTGCAGTCACCACAAAAATATTAAACAACTAAGCCCTACTTTTTCTTTAGTCTGCTGATGAATTCAACTGATTTAGTCATTTTTAACCTAACTCAGCAGATACAGGCTATTGTATTATATATATTATTAAACATTCCTTAAAAACCTAATGTTTATTTATCATACTTGCATGAACAAAACCAAAGTCCACACAAGACTGTTTTTATTATTTAACATTTGTATACAGAATACACACCTGACTTTTCCACTGACTGTATCAGGTCTGCTGATACTCCAGAAGAGACTTCATTTGAACCATTCAATGAGTTCAGCTTCATTTGAGCCATTACAATGCACTTAGTAGTCAAGGTTCTGCTGTAATCAAATAAGACTTTTATGCTATCCACATTACTTCTAACTAGAAACATGCAACAGCTTTATGGAATTGTCAAAGGGGACTATACCAACGACATTGTTATATCTCATACTGTATATTACTTAAGCTAACATCAACAAAATTGTACATTTGACTGATAGTATTCCTAGAAATTAACGTTGAAATTTATGCTGATGAGGATCCACAAAGCTCTAAGAACCACTCAAGCCCTGTAATGCTTCTGCTTGGTGGAGATGGGGGTGGAGAGCAGGGGTATGTTAGGGTACATTTACCCTGCAAAAAAACCCCTGTGACGGTGAGACAGACTCGGGTTCATGCTATGGGACTAAAATAGCAGTGAAGACTTTCCCCCGTGGGCTGGAGCTTGGGCTCTGAAACTCAGCAAGCGGTGGTGGGGATGTCTACATTGCTATTTTAAACTCTGTAGTACGAATCCAAGTCTGCAGACCTGGGCTCTGAGGGGTACGTCTACAGGACAAAAGAAGCCCCTGTTAACAGCAAGTCTCAGAGCATGGGTCAACTGACTTGGGTGTGCTACGGGACTAAAAATAGCAGTGTGGACGTTCCTGCTCAGGTTGGAGCTCTGGCTCTGAGACTCTCCCCTGTTGCTTGGTTTCAGAGCCTGAGCGGGAACACCTACACTGCTATTTTTAGCCCCGGAGCACAAGCCTGAGTCACTTGACCTGGGCTCTGAGATGCTCTGCCAGGGTTTTTTGTTGAAGTGTAGATGTACCCTTAGGCCTTGGCTACACTTGCGAGTTACAGTGCAATAAAGCAGCCCCGGGCGCCCTCGCTCACTCCCCGTCCACACTGGCAAGGCACGTAGAGCGCTCTGACTCCACAGCTACAGCACTGCTGGTACTCCACCTCGGCGAATGGAATAACGTTTGCTGCGCCCCCGCTGGAGTGCCGCGGTGCCAGTGTGAACGAGGTGTTGCGTTACTGCGCTGTGATCAGCCTCCGGAAACGTCCCATAATCCCCTTAAGTCAAATCAGCTGCAGGAATGCGGAAATGCCTTTTCAAAGCTCCGTTTCGGTGAAGCCGGCTGCTTATCGGCTCTGAGAAAAAGCAAACATTTACTATTTGCTTTGAGTGAGTGAGAGAGAGGCGTGCAGCGGAGGGGAGTCTGAACTTACAAGACAGCATGCTGACACACTCTCAGCACCCCAAAAACCCACTCTCTCTCCCCCCCACATACACACAACACACTCCCTGTCACACTCCAACCACCCCCCATTTGAAAAGCACGTTGCAGTCACTTGCATGCTGGGATAGCTGCCCATAATGCACCACTCCCAATGCCGCTGCAAGTGCTGCAAATGTGGCCACGCCAGTGCGCTTGAAGCTGTCAGTGTGGACAGACTGCAGCACTTTCCCTACTATGCTCTACGAAGGCGGGTTTAACTCACAGCGCTCTACATTTGCAAGTGTAGCCATGCCCTTAGTGTGCAAAGCAGCCTCAGAGGAGCTCCGAACAGGCTAAAGTGAGAACTACTGGGGCATGGGACACGGGATCCTGCCTTAACTGAGGCACAGGGTGCAGAGACCCCTATAACACAAGCCGTGGCCACTATTCCAGCTGTAGAATAAAACATGCAAGGGAGCCTTGTGGTCTGGCTAACGGATGGAAGGGGGAGAACCATTTCATCCCTCAACCCTTACATTTGTTGTCTCCACAAAGCCCATTTATTGAGGTTTATGAATTTAGAATTTCACCAGTAAAGCATATTTCACATTACATTTTATAATCTCTACATCCATCATGGGTGTTTTCTCAACTGTAAATCACAACAGATCAAATTTTTGTGTGTTTCAAAATACAAAATAAATAAAATCCTATCCACATAATGGGCTAACTGCCAAAAGTGTAATTAATATATAAATATAAAATTGTACAAGCCATTTTAACAATAGAAAAATCATCATCCAGAGCTGCCGAACATTTCTCACTCCATATAAATACAACTCTGGGGGGGGGTGGGGGGGGGAATGTGCATCTTATCTAACAACTTAACAGCCAACTAACAATAGAGCATATAATGGAAATGCTGACAGACATAACTACAGCAGAGCTCCCAGAGCCACTATATTATTCTATAGATTATAAATAGGAAATATTGGAGTCATTCTTTTACCTTTTCTAATGTCTAATCTCCTCAATAAGCCACAACATTATTTAATTAGGCAATTGTGGTTTACCTGTAAATACTGCTAAACAATATACGGTTCTGCTTTTCAGTTGTTCACTCTAGGTTGATTTAAATGTCTTTTGTATTGTGAAGATTTATCTTACAAGATAATTTAAGAATAAAAATAAGCAACTAATGGTTTCAGGAGCTGAAAAAATACATTTTGGGCTCAATCTTACTCCCACTGACATTAATGACAAATTTCCCATTGACTTCAATGGGAGGAGGATCACTCCCTTCTTCTGTTAATAAAAAGTTGTGTTACACATTGCTGATTATTGCTTGGGGGAGGAAGGAGAACCTACATAAATTAAATTGCTCATTATGGTCTGAAGTACAGGCAAATTATTTCAGGGTCATCTGAATCCAAGCTAAATAACTGGAATCAATGTACAATACACTCTTTATTCAAATGCAACTAATTTAGATACTTAAAATCTCATTAGTTTAAAATAAAAAATGTTTATAACATTGAATGAGCAATTGATATAGTCTTCCTTAGTGATATCTTGTTATTAAAATCATGCCATATTCTTGTTGAATGACTGAAAATGTTCCTAGAACGTGCCATATTACAGTAGTATAAACCACTGTAAGCATGTTTTAAAGACTGCCCTAAAGTAGAATGGCTCTTATTTTCAGCCCTAACCTTAGTTATACCCTGAATCCATTTAGTATTTGGCTTTATGTTATGTAACTGTGTTATAGGTCTAACAGTTCTCAAACCAGCATAATGCTTTTTTAATATGTGCTTTAAACCCCCCCCACACAAAAGTGTACATAATTGTGCACACTGTTACACAGAATAGGCCTCAGAATAGCGATCAGACCCCATGATTAATGCCCCTTAACCCTCCTGACTTAATCACTTAGAGATAGCACGGTGGAAGGGTTGTTTTTGTAATAGACCTCTCAGCCAATCAGAGCATGCAGCTAAAGCTTAAAGGATTATACGTGTGTGTGTATGTGTGGGGGGAAGTCACATGTATATACAGAGTTCAGTAACACTAACAAGAGTACTGCAGTGGAGTCAGCGTTCTTTTTCTAAGCTCTGCTATTGTTTATTCTTAATAGAGAAATGAGATATCGGAGGTTTTGCTGAACTTATTCTGAAAAAGGTTCCAATACCAGCAAAATGTTTCTGCCTGCGATCAAGAAACCCATTTGCTACAGCCTCAAACAACAGGGTCGTGCTTACCGGGTGAGTTTTTGACAAGTTCACATTGTAGCTTGCTCTCATTTTTCAAGCAGCCTGCATAATAATTTAGGTAACACAAACACCAACTCTGTGGAGCTGAATAGTTTCTTCATCAGAAGACAACATGCAGCTTATATGGTGCACCTCTAGAAAGAGAAACCATATTTTTAAAATGTGTGCATGTTACTGCTTTTATTATGGACTGTTCAAAGGAAAATACTACAGTAGACTCTCTTGTGTGCACATTAATCCTCATTCATTTCCATCATATTAACCTTGATTTTTCAACTATTGTTTCTTTTCATTTTTGTACAATTTTAAAAGATAAATTCATTATATCCTTATTTTTAACCCCTCATTGTTTATTTTAAATATGGAGTTCTGCCAGCAGAGAATTTAGTCTGCTTATTCTTTTAACAAAACAGAAAAAATACATCCCCTGAAAAACCAGTATACTTACTGGAAAAAAATGTTCTTTTTTTACATAATATTTTATTCACAGCTACAATAGCAAAAACTACAGTAAACTGTACTGTGAAATACAATTGGAAAGTAGTTGAAAGACATTGCAATATACTACAGTCAGAAACAAAACCAATTAGTCACCAAACCAATTATTAACCTGCTTTTTCATTTACTCTGTATTACAACAGAAAGTAAGCCAGACTGAAATTTCATCATGATACAGATTTGCTTAGTGCTTTCAGCAATAACAAATATAAACTATTTCAAATAAACTATTTTTTTTAAGGTGATTAGGTATATATACTATGCTCATCACTGTGTGTATTTTCTTACTGCACCTAACAGAAATTAGGCCCAGCGTACACTAGGGCTTTAACTGTCAGTTGAACTTTAGGACTCTCTTTATAAATTAAAGAACCAGGAAAAAAAGGACAAAAATGCTATTTCCTTTATCACCATAACATTCTTGTGATGCACTCTGTTGGCCCAATTCAATTCACATTAGAGTCAAAAGAAAAGTCTCCCACTGAAATCAATGGAAGTTGGACTGGTCCCCAAATTAGCCAAGGAAAATGGCAGTCAAACATTTTGAATAAGATAATTCCTTTGAATTTCTGTTCTTGATCTGTAATAATGACCTTTAAGGAACGGAAAAGAGAACTGTACATATTTTGAAAAAGCTAAATATAGGCCCCAATCCTGCATATGCTTAAATTTATGTTCTAGTAGTCCCAAGGTCCCTGTTGCTAACTGTGGTTCAGCACTGATATATATTTTACATCCGTGCGCTGTGTAAAAACAATATGTCATCCATTGGAAAAAACCTGGCTGTGTGATAAATTAATTACACTGCTCTACAGCCAAAATGCTTCTGAAATAAATGTAGTCAAACTTTACTAATTCTGGGTCACTGAGAACGAAAATGATGCTTAAAATTGTTGATTGGCTCTAGTTTTCAAGATATGCTATTGGGTCAGTATATACGACCCTTGACTTGGGAATGGCAGAGGATAAGTGAGTTATAAAGGGAAGGGATCTCAATTTAAACCAGAAATGACTAAAATACATCTTTGACTGGATCTATGAATAAATCTATGACTGGGTTTGGACAGTACTTGCTTTTTAGGCAAAACAATGAATGATGCAATCTGAAGCTGGTATTGCGTCATACATGATATGAATTGCATCATGTATCAGAGGGGTAGCCGTGTTAGTCTGAATCTGTAAAAAGCAACAGAGGGTCCTGTGGCACCTTTAAGACTAACAGAAGTATTGGGAGCATAAGCTTTCGTGGGTAAGAAGTGAGGTTCTTACCCACGAAAGCTTATGCTCCCAATACTTCTGTTAGTCTTAAAGGTGCCACAGGACCCTCTGTTGCGAATTGCATCATGTTATTCCTAGAAGTCATGGATGATGCAATCATAACGAAGCTTACATCACTCTGCTGAACAAATTGCCCAATATCAGCTCTAGAAATCATACAGTGTCGTGCTCTCTTATTTGTCAGTGTTTGATTTTGCAAAGGGACACATTTCTGTTTAGCCAAAGTGAGCAGAGATGCCTCGTACTTGTGTGAACAGTGCAGATAACTTCTGCTATGTTTGTGGTGAAGTGACTTTTGCATCACAAAAGCGCAGTATAACCACTATGGTTAAGAAAGCCTATCACCTTTATTTTGGCTGCAAAACTGGAGATCAGGACAAGAGGTGGGCCCCACACATATGCTGCAACACTTGTGCAACAAACCTTCGCCAGTGGTTGAACAGGAAAAGGAAATCTATGCCTTTTGCAGTGCCAATGATTTGGAGAGAGCTAACAGATCATACCAGCAATTGTTACTTCTGCATGGTGCCTCCAGTTGGGAAAGGTGTGTCAAAGAAGAAAAAGTGGACTGTGCATTATCCAAACATTCCATCAGCTATATGCCCAGTACCCCACGGAGAAGGACTGCCGGTTCCTGATGCACCAGAATCATTCTCACTTGAGTCAGACGAGGAAGCGGAAGAGGATGAAACTTCTGGTCCTGAACCATCAATGTCACAGGACCCACATTTTCTCCCACCCTCCTCCTCTGAACCACACCTCATAACACAAGGTGAACTGAATGACCTTGTCAGGGATTTGGAACTACCCAAGAGTAAGGCAGAGCTGTTGGGCTCCAGACTACAGCAATGGAATCTCCTGGCAGGTGATGTTAGGGTTTCCATGTTCTGTGACCGTCAAAAGGATCTTGTCCCATTCTTCTTCATGGAAGGTGATTTTGTAGCCTGCAACAACAACATCGATGGTGTGATGGCAGCCCTCAACATCGTTCACGATCCAGATGAGTGGAGACTGTTCATTGATTCATCGAAGACGAGTCTTAAAGCTGTTTTACTGCATAATGGCAATGTTTTGCCATCAATTCCAGTTAGTCATGCAGTCCATATGAAGGAAACCTATGACAACATTATGCACCTCAAAAGTTGTTTCAACTATGACCAACATCAGTGGCAGCTTTGTGGCGATTTGAAGGTTGTTGCTCTCTTGCTTGGTCTGCAGACTGGATACACAAAGTCCTGCTGTTTTCTCTGCGAATGGGATAGTCGTGCAAGAGATTCCCACTACATCAAGAAAGATTGGCCACTCCGACAGTCATTGGAGCCTGGGAGGAAAAGTGTTCAGCATCCACCACTTGTTGAATCAAGGAAGATTTTGTTACCACCCTTACACATCAAGCTGGGTCTGATGAAGAACTTTGTCAAGGCCATTGACAAAACACAAGCAGCTTTCAAGTACCTCCATGGAAAATTTCCAAGGTTAAGTGAAGCTAAGATAAAGGAAGGTGTCTTTGTTGGTCTTCAGATTCGTGAACTTCTTCGAGATGATGCATTTGACCATGCACTGCGTGGCAAGGAAAAGACGGCATGGAAAGCCTTCCAGTTAGTGGCAATAAATTTTCTCGGAAACAACAAGGCAGACAACTACAGGTTATTGGTGGAAAACCTCCTCAAGGCATACAAAAGCCTTGGTTGCAACATGTCACTAAAGATACATTTTTTGCACTCTCATCTAGATTTTTTTCCACCGAACTGCGGAGCAGTGAGCGACGAGCACGGCGAGCGATTTCACCAGGACATTGCAACAATGGAGAAACGCTATCAGGGCAAATGGAGCCCATCAATGCTTGCAGACTAGTGCTGGACAGTGACAAGAGATGCTCCATTTAATGAATACAAGAGACAAGCCAAGAAGCGCCGAGTAGACATTGAATAGGACTAAACTATGTACAGAATAGTTTTTTGCCTTTTGTTTCATAATAAATTTTATTTATATAACCCTTTTGCTGATTTTTAAAGTGTTACATAAAAAGGACAGGTGAAATATTATCATGTAAAGCAACCATAAACACATGAAAAGACCTAGGTTTACAATTTATGATTAAAACTCTACTATCTACACAATATACATAGACATAAAATGTAAAAACTTAAATATCTTAGAAACAGTAGCCAATCAGTTGTTTTAATTGTCATATTTGAATTCAGCACATCAAAATACATAATAAATAGCACATTTTATCTCTGAAGCAGACGACTTCTCAAAAATTGTAGACCAGTGTTACTAATCAATCTAAAGACTACAATGTAACTGTAAGTACTGATATTTATTTCACTGCTGATCATTTCATTATTATATATTTGTATTGGGGTAGTATGTAGAAGCATCAATCAGGATTTATGGCCCCTTTGTGCTAGGCACTGTAAACAAACAACGGAAAGGTCCCTGCCCCAAAATCTTGCAGTTTAAATATATGATGAGAGACAAACGAAACATACAACAGATAGATGGAGAGAGAACAAGATAACAGTGAGACAATTAATATAGGTGGCAACTGCCTAGCCATTATCAAATGTTTTGTAGCCATCCCAGCACAGCTGAGTTTTTCAGAGAAATTTGAAGGAGAATAATGTAGTGGCTTTCTGGATTTTTATGGAAAGCTTTCCCCATGCATATGGGGGGGGCATTCAAGAAAGCACAGAAATACTTATGGGAAAATTTGACTAGTCTCTGTTCTGTACAGCAGCTTGCTCAGTACAATCTCATGGTATAGTCTGATTTTTAGCTTGGTGTAGAGACCTTTGTTTGACTAGATGTTGTCCATCCTTCCAAAGTGGTGTTTGCTTTTCCTAATCTCATATGAATATCTTTATTGCAGACACCTTCAAATGTCATCACACTCCCCAGATAGCAGAATTCTTCTATCTGTTCGATTTCTCTTCCAGCCACGTACACCTTTCCATCTGTGGTCCAGTTTCCGACCTTCATAAACTTGTTTTTTCTCAGCTTTTACTTTCAATCCAATTTTTGCTGCTTCCTGTTCTACCTCTGATGTAAGGGCCCTATGTCATTCCATGTCATACTTAGTAAAACAATACTGTCGGCAAAGTCAAGGTTGTGTAACTCATCTCCGCTAACCCATTTGACACTGTCCACAATGATCACTTGATCACCTAGTCTATTGTTAACGCCAAGAGGACTGTTGATAACGAACACTCTTGTCTAACTCCAGTCACAATATCAAACCACTCACCCAGGCCTGTATCTCATCTTACTGTGCATCTACTTCCATCATATATACTCCTTATTATGTTGATCAGCTTGTCTGGTGTCCCATAGCTTCTAGCAATATTCCACAGGGTCTCTCTGTGGACACTAATGAACACTTTCTTAAAATCTATAAAGTTGATTAAAATGGTGTGATGAACTGGGGTTCTGTCTGTACCACTTCTTAATCATAAATGATTTTATGACATTGTAATATGGAAAGTACAGCTGTCAAGCGATTAAAAAAATTAATCGCATTGTTAAACAACAATAGAATACCATTTATTTAAATATTTTTGGATGTTTTCTACATTTTCAAATATATTGAGTTCAATTACAACACGGAATACAAAGTGTACAGTACTCACTTTATATTTATTTTTGATTACAAGTCTTTGCACTGTAAAAAAAACAAAAGAAATAGTATTTTTCAATTCACCTAATGCAAGTACTGTAGTGCAATCTCTTTATCATGAAAGTTGAACTTACAAATGTAGAATTATGAACAAAAAAACTGCATTCAAAAATAAAACAGTGTAAAATTTTAGAGCCTACAAGTCCACTCAGTCCTACCTCTTGTTCAGCCAATCGCTCAGACAAACAAGTTTGTTTACATTTGCAGGAGATAATGCTGCCCGCTTCTTGTTTACAATGTCACCTGAAAGTGAGAACAGGTGTTCTCAGGGCATTGTTGTAGCCGGTGTCGCAAGATATTTACGTGCCAGATGCACTAAAGATTCACATGTCCCTTCATGCTTCAAACACCATTCCAGGGGACATGCGTCCATACTGATGACGGGTTCTGCTCGATAACAATCCAAAGCAGTGCGGACCAACGGATGTTCATTTTCATTATCTTGAGTCAGATGCCACCAGCAGAAGGTTGATTTTTCTTTTTTGGTGTTTCGGGTTCTGTAGTTTCTGCATCGGAATGTTACTCTTTTAAGACTTCTGAAAGCATGCTGCACACCTTATCCCTCTCAGATTTTGGAAGGCACTTTAGATTCTTAAACCTTGGGTTGAGTGCTGTAGCTATCTTTAGAAATCTTACATTGGTACCTTCTTTGCGTTTTGTGAAATCTGCAGTGAAAGTGTTCTTAAAATGAACAAAATGTGCTGGGTCATCATCCGAGACTGCTATAATATGAAATATATGGCAGGATGCAGGTAAAACAGAGCAGGGGACATACAATTCGCCCCCAAGTCGTTCAGTCACAAATTTAATTAACGCATTTTTTTTTAACGAGCATCATCAGCATGGAGGCATGTCTTCTGGAATGGTGGTCAAAGCATGAAGGGGCATACGAATGTTTAGCATAGCTGGCACGTAAACACCTTACAATGCCGGCTACAAAAGTGTCATGCGAATGCCTGTTCTCACTTTCTGATGACACTGTAAGTAAGAAGAGGGCAATATTATATCCTGTAAATGTAAACAAGTCTTAGCAATTGGCTGAACAAGAAGTAGAGCTGAGTGGAATTGTAGGCTCTGAAGTTTTACATTGTTTTGTTTTTGAGTGCAGGCTCAAATGACAAGAGTGGCAACTTGACTTGAGGAGATTAGACATTAGAAAAGGTAAAAGAATGACTCCAACATTTCCTATTTATAATCTATAGAATAATATAGTGGCTCTGGGAGCTCTGCTGTAGTTATGTTCGGGGCCAGATCTCTTCCCAGCCCTGCCTGCCGCCCCGCGCGCCTCCCCCGGAGTGTGTCTCGGCCCCGCCTGCCACCCCCAGGCGATTTAAGAGGGCCCGGGGTCCCCGGCCGCCGCCGCTACCACCGGCAGCGCAGCGGGCCTAAGGTGGCTTCCTGCCCACCCTTACTCCATGCCACTCCGGGAAGTGGCTGGCACGGCACGTCCCTGTGACCCCTGGGGGGTGTGTGTGTGTGTCCACGTGCTGCTCCCACCCCGATTGCTAACTCCGCAGCTCCCATTGGCCGGGAGCTGTGGCCAATGAGAGCTAAGGGGACGGTGTCTGTGGGCAGCAGCGAGCGTGGAGACCCCTTGGGGCCCCCCCCGGGGGGGGAGGGTGTGCCGGTAGCTTTGGGATCCGCGCCACCCACGGTAAGCGCCGCAACCCTCACCCCCTCCCGCACCCCAAGCCCCTGCCCCAGCCCAGAGCCTGCACCCAAACGCCCTCCCAGAGCCTGCTCCCCACACCCCATCCTGCACCCCAACCGCCTGCCCCAGCCCAGAGCCCCCTCCAGCATTAAACTCCCTCCCAGAGCCCGACCTTTGACCCCTTTCACACCCAAACTCCCTCCCAGAGCCTGAACCCCGCACCCCCTCCTGCACCCAAACTCCCTCCCAGAGCCCGCACCCCCTCCTACACCCCAACCTGCCCCAGCCCAGAGCCCGCACCCAGCACCCAAACTCTCTCCTAGAGTCCTCACCTCTTCTGCACCCAAACTCCCTCCCAGAGCCCACACCTCTTCCACACCCAAACTCTCTCCCATAGCCTTAGGCAGGTGTGTGTGGGGCAGGAAGGACTTGGACCCATTCTGGGCACCACCAAAAATTATACAAACCTGCCTCCCCTGCTCAACAAGTAACTCTTAAGTATGATGGAGATTCTGAAATCTGGCCACTTGTGCTGCCCCATAAAAGAAGGTGTGAATGGTATATTTTACATGGACAGGATTCCATCAGTTTCCTTTTACAGATTAAATGAAAACATTTCAGGGCTTTAATTCTGAAATGTCTTGTAACTTTCTGTGCTTTCACAAATAGTACCTTAGTATTTCTTTGTATCTTGTGATCTTGATGGACCCATTCCCATTCTTATTTTGGTTTTGGCTTCATAAAAGGTAAAATATTTTCTCTTAAAAGCAATCATAACTGCTCTATGCACTGGTATTCTATGGTCTGCAAGAGTTTGCAAGACAAGATGAAAACTGTGTTAGTTTAAATGTCAATCAGATAACAAATCGTCCCAATGACTGATACATAGAATAAGATTCTGTTTTTAATACGTAATGACCCAAATGGTGCATTATTTTCAAGAAGTCAGAATAAATTGTTTGACTAAATACTTCCATTACATATGATAAGCCAAATTCATCAACAGGCCTAAATCTGTTGAAGTTATTGCTAAACACATCATTATAGAATGAATTCTTTTCTAAGTTACTTATCTTTCTCTGCTTCTTTGTTAGGTCTATAGGTTCACAGTATTTCATATTAAAAGAAACTTCGATTTATGTTCAGCTTTGAATTTCATGTGCATGTATTTTAAGGTTGAAGATGTGGAGTACTCCACAGCAAACAGTTTATGTGACATACTGGTGTAGCATACAGGAAATTCTGCAGTGGGGTCATTTAAATTTAAAAATGGAAGTTTTTACTGACCCAAATATGAAAATGAATACTACAAGATGTACAGCAACCTTTCTGTTATTCACCTTGATAGTAAAGTACATTCATTTTATGCTGCCTCAACTTCTTAGTTTTCAATGTACTGCAGAATTTTGGACTGATGGCGAGTAACTGCACTGGAGAAATTGTTTGTTTGGGGAAAAAGCAGCACTCAAAAAGGCATGGCAGGTGGATTGGGATGGTAGTATAATGGCAATGACTGGATATTCATGTTAAATGATTAAGAGTGAAGTAATCAACAATGTTGACATTTAAATTGTCCCTTCCTGTGTTCCAAATGTTCCTATTCTGGGAAAGGCGATTGTGTAAGTCATCATCATGTAAAGTTTGTTTAGTTTCCTTTCTCTACACTGCTTCCAGTCATTATTACTATTTAAGATATAAATTATGCTGGACTATAAAGAGTGGAAATATCGTAAGTACTACAGAAGTGACGAATACTTTACAATACTTTGTTTTCCTTAAGACAGTTTTGAAAATAAAATCCAATAAATCTTTGTGAATAATACAAAATATTTTTCCATTTCCACATACTAAGTAAGTTCAGACTCGTTGGATGGGTATCTGTATTCACCGTGCAAAGATTGCTTACTTTAACGAACACGGGTTTTGTTTAACTTGTATTACTAGTGTTATTTCTTTAGATTTGTACAAAAATAAACCCCAAGGATCTCCAGTTTTGCTGCAAAAAATTGTTGTGTCACAAAAATGACATGTTGCATACGAGGCATTCAAGTCCGGAGTGTGCTCTTTTTTGTGGGGGAGATGGGTGGGGGGGGGAGAACACCTCTCAAACATTCTGAATAGGAGAAGAGGAGGGGCAGTCACCTCCCCACACTGAGGCTCCATTGAGTTTTGGTGTTAAATCCAAATCAGAAAGGTATAGATGACTGGTGCCTCACCATATTGGGGGAGTACCAGCTGAAGGGGAGAATACGTGACCTCCCCATGTGTCTCCTCCCTGCCCCAGCCTGGGGCCCCCGTGCTCTCCCCGCCTCCTTCCCACCCCACATTACCTGGGTGGGGGTGGGGAACTCCTTGACGCCATCTCCTACTCAGCCAATGGCCAAGTTAATAAAACATAATGGTGTTTGATGGAGTTAACTCATACAGAGTCACCTTGGCAGCAGCTGCTACTGAGCAGCTGCAAAGGGATGCTGCCAATGTTAGCATAACCCCTGCAGGAGCCATATTGACAAGTAGCATGTAAGTAAATAAATAAATCGCCAGCAGAGTCATTTGGAGAGCAGATGTCCCTACTGGATGGCTTCTACTGCCATGGATTTGGGACCTTTCCCCACAACTCCCTAGAATCCATAATGTTGGGATGTCTCATCCCCAGACAATTCAAACAGCCCTCCCATCTCCTCCTGAAGGCATGCTATGTAGGAATCTCACCAGGTTTACCTAGTGGCTTTTTCCTGTCCCTGCTCTCCTCTCATGGGTTTCTTTGCTGAAAGGAAAAATATAAGAAACAAAAATACACAGACTTGTGTCCTTCAGTTCCAAAATACATAACTTCCCCCTCATCCTTCTGGAAAAAAAGGAGCAGAGGTTGCAGTGCCTTCCTTTAGGAAGAAGGTCTTAAGTAAGGATCTCACTTTTTTCCTAGCCTAGGCCATTAACAGAAATCTACTTTCCTATATGCAGCCTTACGTTGAGTGGGCTGCCAAAGATTTGATCTCAGCAGTCAGAAAGAGATCAGAATGGTATCCTTTCAATCCTGTTGTCTTCTCTGTTTTTACTCATGAAATATTGGGTCTTTATTGACCCAGAGCTGGGTAAAGGAATTGTGGAGCCTTGGCTTAGCAAGACATGGGAGCCCCTACAGTTTAGGGGTTCTATTCTGATATCATTTAAAAACCGAAGGGGGGTTGGTCTTCAATGGTCAATAAAATTGGGGGCTCCACAGGTGGCAGGAACTCCCAAAATGTGCACTTGGCCTAGGGCCTGGCTTAGTTTTAGGGATGGCATGATATGGTGGTTTTTACCAGGTAAAATCATAGCTTTTACTGCCTTGGGAAAAACGAGTTAGTCACAGTTTAAGGCATTTTCTATTTTAAAAATTGTTTCATTAATGAACACCACACTAAGTTTTAGTTACATATTCAAATTGTGGTTACATAAGGCAGTGGATTCCTAGATTAATTTAGGATTGTAAAATAAAAAGTTAAACTGCAATGGATGTCATAGTTCTATATGTAATTATAATACTGAATATCGGAATGTCTGCATACATTCTGGCATGATGTTTTCTCAATGAAGTTATGCCTGTCATGACTCATATTTCAGTTTTCAATATTATATGAATAAAAGTCAAAAACATCTGATTATGTGTAAATGACAATAATGCAGAGTTGTAGGCTTGAAGTACTAAGCAATCAGAGGTATGCAGGGTTGTAGACCACCAATTCAGGTCCATTTGGCCATGCAGTATTCTGTAGCAGAAGAGCACCTTTGATGTAGTGGATAGACTGAGCCTGTTCCTCAGTTTTGAATGGATGTATCCAAAGTTTGAACAGATTCATTCTATGCTTGCAGAACTTGCTGGGCACTGATGCAATCATTTTTCCCTTTCCCAGTTTAAGCTGATATTTACCAGCACCATGTCCTAAACTAGTTTTTCCTGGGAAATTGCCAATCCTGCTTAGTTCTCAAGATTTTCCAGATTACTGTTTGCTACCACATTGCCAGTTAGTCCCAGAGACAATGCAGTTTAATCGGCAACATGCCCTTGGCAGTTGTTATTGTGGTTTCCAAACTAATCAATCCTTTTGTCTTTCTCCCTGTAAGCAATCTTCCATTTTATTGAGCTTATCTGAAATGTTCTCATATTTTAGTTTAAAAGAAGGGGGGGGGAGGAGAGGAGGAGAGAGAAACAGACCAAATAAAGAATAAAAGAGAGAAAGAAGAAAGGGAATATACCCTCTGATGCAGGGGTTCTCAAACTGGGGGTCGGGACCCCTCAGGGGGTCACAAGGTTATTACATGGGGGGTCATGAGCTGCCAGCCTCCACCCCAAACCCCGCTTCCAGCATTTATAGTGGTGGTAAATATATAAAAAAGTGTTTTTAATTTATAAAGGGGGTCGGAATGAGAGGCTTGCTATGTGAAAGGGGTCACCAGTACAAAAGTTTGAGAACCACTGCGGATGGGTATTCATTTCTGAATAAAACAAACAAACTCTGAGATACTTTTCCTTTTGGAGTCAGACACACTGCAGTGTTACATAGAACAGTCAGCAGGAATGCTCATCTTGAAAAACCCTTGTCGTCATTTCTAGATTATGGTTTTTCTCTCTACCCAAATAGTTAAAGGAATGTCTTCACAAGACCCAGTCATGATTGGAGTCTCATTTGCCTGGCCCTGTTCATATATAAACTCCCAGAGAGTTGACAATCTAAATAAGGACAAGGAGGCACAACACAACTGGGGGAGAGGCGACAAATGTCACAGTACAGAAACAAAAGGTTGCAAATATTAGCTGTGTGTACTATTTGGAAGCTTCATTGTTTTTTTTTAAATAAAAATAAGTGTCACGGAGTCGGTCTCATAGTTTACAGCCAGAAGGGGACCACCAGATCACCTAGTTTGACCTTGTGTATATCACATACCACCAACACCCCCCAGCACCCACACACAAAACACAACGGATTTTAGACCAATGTATTACAGCCCACAGAAGACTAGACTATTCTCTGCCACAACTTAAACAGCTCTTCACCCTCCCATGGTATTTCCCGTCTCCCCCACAATGTATTTATAGAGAGCAATCACATCCCCTTTCAGCCTTAATTTTGCTAGATTAAACAAACCAAGCTCTTCCAGTCTCCTCTCGTAGGATAGGCTGAGGTGCACCAGTACCTGAGGACGCCATAATGGCTGGGAAATGATTAAGTGAGATATATCCAGATAATCCTGGCAAGTGACCCACACCCTCATGCTGCAAAGGAAGATTAAAAAAACCCCAAAACCAAGGTAACTGCTAATCTGACCTAGCGGAAAATTCTTTCCCGATTACACATTTGGCTATCAGACACTGAGCATGTGAGCAAGAACCAGCCAAAGAGAATGCTTGGTGCTACCTCAGAGCCCTGGTACACCCTGACCAATGTCCCATCTCCAGCGGTGGCCAACCCTGATGCTTCAGAGGAAGGAGATTTAAAAACAAACATGCATGCATGGTGGGGGGGAGTGGGAATCTCTTCCTGACCCCTGCAGGTGGCCGGCTGTAACCTTGAATCATGAGCATTTAGGAACATAAAACAATCTGGAAGTGAGCTCCTGGGCTACTGAGTCCTACCCCCTACCATCACAAGCAACTCCGCCATACAATCACACCCATAAATTTGTCCAGCTCTCTCTTTAAATTAGTTAAGTTGTTTGCCTCCACAACTCCTATTGGGAGGCTGTTCCAGAACCTTACTCCTCTGATGGTTAGAAACCTTCTTCTAATTTCCAGACGGAATTTCTTCATGGCCAATTTATATCCATTTGTTTTTGTGCCAACGTTGTCCTTTAGCTTAAACAGTTATTCACCCTCCCATGGTATTTCCCGTCTCCCCCCCAATGTATTTATAGAGAGAAATTACATCCCCTCTCAGCCTTAATTTTGCTAGATTAAACAAACCAAGCTCTTCCAGTCTCATCTCGTAGGATAGGCCATCCTCTTCCCCTAATCATCCTACTAGCTTTTCTCTGCACCTATTCCAATTTAATTATGTCTTTCTTGAACATGGCTGACCAAAATTGTACACATTATTCCAAATGAGGTCTTACCAGTGAATTGAAGGTGCTCAGCATTTCACAAGATTGGGCCAAAATAAGTTATGATTGCAAGAGCTGTGGAGAAATTAGTCTGTTCCACCTTGTGGCCAACTCTGGCCTTTTTGCTTGTATTTTTGAAACCTATTGTTAGATTCAATAGTATTTTGTGAACGAGTCACTTGTTCTTTGCTTCTCTCATACTGCACTCAATTCACTACCTTACACCACCAGTCTTATAGCATACAAACAATTACAAGTACCTCACCAGTCAAACTGGTCACCAGCTGCACCATATAATCATAAATGACAGGGTTGGAAGAGGCCTCTTGGGTTACTCAGCCCAACACCCTGCATCAAGTAGGATTTTCCTCTGCACTAATGCTAAAGGCATTTTATCTGTGCTTCTAGGGCAGAGGTGGGCAAACTACGGCCCACGGGCCACATCTGGTCCGCGGGACCGTCCTGCCCGGCCCTTGAGCTCCCGACCGGGGAGGTTAGCCCCCAGCCCCTCCCCTGCTCTCCCCCCTCCCCTGCAGCCACACTGCCGTGCGGGCAGCACTCTGGGTGGCAGGGTTGCGTGCTCCTGCCGAGCAGAGTGGCAGCGTGTCTAGCTCTGGCCGGGTGGCGCGGCTGCCAGACATGCTGCTCTGAGCGGCATAGTAAGGGGACCGGGGCTGGGGGGTTGGATGGTGGGGGGGGTTGTCAGGGGACAGGGCAGCTGGATGGGACAGAGATTCTGGGGGGGGGGCAGTCAGGGGACAGGGAATGGGGGGGTTGGATAAGCGTGGGAGTCCTGGGGGGCCTGTCAGGGGACGGGGGTGTGGATAGGGTCAGTCAGGGGACTGGGAGCAGGGGGGTTGGATAGGGGGTGGGGCTCCAGGGGATGGTTGGAGTGGGGGTCCCGGGAGGGGGCAGTTAGGGGACAGGGAGCAGGGGGGTTGGATGGGTCGAGGGTTCTGAGGGGGGCAGTCAGGGGGCGTGAAGTGGGAGGGGGCAAATAGGGCGGTGTTTGGGGAGGCACAGCCAGGCTGTTTGGGGAGGCACAGCCTTCCCTACCCGGCCCTCCATACAGTTTTGCAATCCCAATGTGGCCCTCGGGCCAAAAAGTTTGCCCACCCCTGTTCTAGGGCCTCATTGCCCTTATGTTACAAGGTGTTTTATTGAGTATAGATATTTCCATATAGTTTTAAGCCATTCCTTCTTATACATCCATCCAACTATTATTCTGTTAATCCCTATGGCATGAGCATAAAATAAACATTCAAGAGATTCCTGGTTATCAGCTTGGCGATAGTGGCACCCAAGGTAATCACTGTCTTCTCTCCTTTAGGAGTAAAACTTTTATTTTTAAAAGTAAAAGTGACTAGTGCAGCGTTTTCCAACTGTGGGTCATGCCCCCAGCAGAGGTTATGCCAGGAAGATCAGGAGACTGTCCCGCTTTGACCAACAAAATGCCGTTCCAGTTGAAGCAGCTCCTGTCCCGTGTGACTGGCTGAGCTCGGCTCCCTCTCTGGCCCTTGGTGCACAGGAGTTGCGGCGCTGCTCAGGTTTCGCCCAGCCACCCTGAGAGGAGTTGGCTACACCAAATTTGAGTGAGTGGCCACTGAGGGGCGAACGTGGGACATGCTTGCTCTGCAACTCCCTCCCCTGGGACTCCCACCCCTCAGGGGCAGCAGTCAACCCCATCACCCTCTTCAGCTCAAAGAGGGGTGCAGCTTGAAATGTTTGGGAACCACAGGACTAGTGACTGGTAATTCTGGGGGGAAAGCACCATAATTACAATCAATAATACTTAGCACTTACATTCTCAAAGTACTATACAAACACTTGATTAACTATCAAGCTAGGGTTACAGTATCATTGCCACACTTCTTTTCCAGTTATCTCAAGCCTGATCTGAAGAAATTCTATACAGCCCAGTAAGGTGCTATGCACCTTCACTCCCATTATACAATATTGTTCTTTTCAATCTCTATAAAGCCAACAGGAATTTAGAGACCTCCAAACAATGCAGGATCAGGTAGTAATGTGCAAGAGTCGTAGACCTAAAAGTACACGATTAATTTACTGGTTAGATGTGATTGACAGTCAATATTTTTAACTTGTGAATATGAGTTATCAAAGCTCATACAGCCTGGTTTACTTAGCTATTCCACACATATATGATAAATCTATAGTTTAAGCAAAAGATTATTTTCTAGACAAAAGGTTCTGAGTTTAAACAGCAAAAATTCCAGTGTCTCATGGCGGAAGCTTTATTTTTGTTAAGTCAAATGAAAAATAATCAAAACTTAAAATATCACTGTTTGAAACCCTGTTTATCTATCTAGCTTAGAGAGAATCTATTCTATACCGATGAATAAATCCCTAATAACAATGAGGGAAACTAAAGCATCTGCAGCACAGCTATAAAGTAAGTGAAGGCAAAAAGTAAAGCAATATTTTGCTTTTGGTTGATACTGTCAATTAAAATGTACATTGAAAATCAGGTAATAGCTTCTTTTTTCCAGTAAATCCTTCTATTTTGCTTCATCTGGGAAAAGTATTTTAATAGTCTGAATGGCTTCTGTACAAACAAAAAAACAGCTAGAGTAAAAATGAAAAGTACAAAATAAATTGCCAAACCATAGTTCAGCCAGCATAGTTCAAGCTCTCAGAAATGCTCAGTTTTAAGGAAAATCTGTCTGTCTGTCCATCCATATACAAGCTTGTTTCTCTTAACAACAGAAGGGGAACCAACAAGATTTGACCTCACCTATCTTGTCCGTACACACACCTGGGAAGTGAATTAAAAGTGCTTAGAGAACATTAATTTTTCCATTTCCTGATTTTTTAAATTAGAATATAAATGCCTGCACAAAGCCCATTGCAACATGTAGTTATACATTCACTAATATACATTAACATTTCACTACAATGCCTTTTATATTTCCAATCTCTAAACTGAAAGTAAATTTTCTGAATTTGTTTTTAACAACTCATAATACATACTAGTTCTTATGTAAGTAGTAGGGACACTTCAGTGTCTTGTAATCTGTATTTAGATATGCTGTACTATCTAGGATGCATCTCCTACAAAAATAAAACCTTAAACTGAATTTCTCAATTATAGTTTCCAAAGTCAAACACTGCATACATCCTTGAACAATGGCTGCCCAGCAAGTTAAATCTTCCATTTAATGAGAAAGAAGTAGGGGAGAAAAAATGCAAATGCAACTGTCTGATTACCAAACAAACCGGAGTGCTCCAGGAGCCTATATGCTTTGGCTCTAACATTTAGCAGCTTAATCGAACAGTCCACTCCCCTTTGAGCACGGCTTCTCATTTCTTGAAAATGGCTGTAAACAGAGAAAGGGAGGAGCCACAGTAGCTTGCCAAGTGAAGCAGAAACTTTGTGAGTAATTTACTAGAGGAAAAACAAGTGCAGCGCACACACGCACAGAAAATACCATGCTGTATGTGTTCTGCTGATAGGAGATCACAATGTTTTCACAGAGAAACAAGACAGCCCTTTTCAGTCTACTTCCTTCCTCTGAAATGTTAGTTACCAACTGTGTTTGGACCTTGAAGTACAAAGGAGTGCGGAACATGAACTGAAGGTAAGAATTTAAAAGGTCTTACAACAAAGCTAATGAAATAAAGTTGGGGCCACGAGAAAGTGAAAGACAAGCAGAAATTTAGGAGTAGTGGGGAAGGAGTTGATTTATAAAACCAGAACTGGGTATTAAATTTAAATATAATACTAGTGTAAAAAAGGGAAGCTGGAGAGGAGGGCATTTGGGGAAAACAGTCAAAATACAACGTATGGGGGAACTACAGGATTTATTTTTGCATGAGACTTGATCTAAAACTGAACAATAACTGCTTCAGATTTATCAAGTGAGACAACTCAATTTCAAGCATCCTAAAGACCCAATCCTACAGTCTTTACTCAGGCAAAACTCCTTTTGAAATGATCAGGAGGTTCGGCTGAATAAGGAATGCAGGATTGGACACTATATAGTTGTATATCCAATAGGTACAGTAGTTTCTCATGTGAATAATAAGCATGCTTAAAAACCAGGTGCTTTTGTTTCAAAAAAGTAGTTTCTCTAGTATTTTAGACACCTTTTAACTATATATTTCCCCAGAAAGTATGTTTATTATGGAGTTTAGAATCACTTCATTTATGTTCATTTCTAATGAGAGTTCTGTAATTTTACAAGAAAATTACTGGACAAAAAAAAATTGCCTACAGTTCCTATGATATAAGTATGACATTAAATTTAACTTAATTTAAATGATATAAACATAATGGTGTTAATCTTTAAACATTTGCAGAACCAAACATTAAATGCACAGATAAAAATGGCATTCTTTTCAGTATGAGACAATAGAAAGGGAAGTATTTTGTGTCTGATGTAATTTAGTCTGGGGTAATGACTATTAGCCACTTAGGGTTAGGTACTACAAAATGGATTTCCCTGGGAAAACCCGTGTCTATACATAGCTCCACTGCAGTCAGTGGGGCTCCACATGGGTGCAGGGGTAGACTTGGGTGGATCCATTTGCAGTGTCTAGCTCTCAGTCTGCAAAATTAGTTGAACCAACTCACTGAAAATGTAATGAGTTGACTTGTGGTTGCTGTCACCTGCAATATTTTCAACATATTTAAAATAGTGTACACTTCCTGTACAAGAAAATAAATAAAATAAATTAATGGAGATATCTCCTAGAACTGGAAGGTCATTGAGTCCAGCCCCCTGCCTTCACTAGCAGGACCAAGTACTGATTTTGCCCCAGATCCCTAAGTGGCCCACTCAAGGACTGAACTCACAACCCTGGGTTTAGCAGGCCAATGCTCAAACCACTAAACTGCTTTAGATTTTTCAAGGATAATATCAAGCTTTAAGAGACAACTTAAACAAAACTAAGATACTGTGTACCATTGTAATGCTGTAGCTTATGAACACACTAAAGGAAAAAATACAATCAGCTAGGAAAATAAGACTACTTTAAAACAATGATGAAGGAAAACTAGGATTAAACAATTATTAAACATTTACCTTGTACTTCTGCTGGAAAAAAAAAAAAGTTTTTCTGAGAAAAGTCCGTTCTTAAAAGTGAGTTAAGAGATTCATTTTCCCAATTCAAAAGATTTTATTTTTGGATTGATTCTTGCTGCAGGAACGTGATGGATACAGGTAATTGGAAATACAAATACACCCACTAACCAGCAGCAATAGGTATGGGGATTAAACCTTACAGACTCAGAGTCAAATTCTGTGCAACTCCTTTGACATTTCAATTGAATTACACCTGTGAAGCTGAGAGCCAAATGTGGCCCTATTGTGTTTACAAAACTCATATTGTGTAATTCAATCCAAGGCAGTTCATTCAGTTAAACATGCTGTCTAGTGACATTCATTTTAATTGTGAAATCTTTATTACATATTTGATTAATCTTGTCTCCCTTTTATTTCTTTTTATAAAGTGTGCTTATGTGTGCTCACACTCTCTCCCTCATACATTAAAAACAAAGAATTTTAACTAATACTGAGCATCTAACTATCGCTCTGTGTGTTTGACATATAAGATCACCCCCATACAGATCAACACTGGGGGACAGATGTCAGCAATCTTTAAACAGACCTCCCCATGCACTTCAATGGAGAGTTCTGCTTAAAAACTGATAGTACAATATAGTACTGTGGGAATACCAGTGCTGATACCACAGCCATGGATATTTTCATTTTTACAATGTTAGAGGGAGATTATTTCCATACTTTCGCAAACTCAGAGCTTCTGTTTTGGTTTGTTTTAGATTAAAACTGGTTTTAGTAGAAAAGTTATCCTTATGTTTATTAAGCATGGAGTAGCTGGACAAACTCTAGTGTACAGGGTTTTTAAAGAGTTTAAAGATCAGGGTTCCTTTTAAAGAGTTCAAGCAATTCAGGAAGAGGAAGGGTGAATAATTCTTACCCTTCTGGAATGAAATGAGACTGTCCTGATACCCGGCTCTCATAACATTACAATGTGTATTTAGTGTCAATGTACACATTTCTTGATTTTATTTGAAGTGCTGACTTCGGTATTTTCTTTATGCTGGAAATAATAAGGATCATCTATGTATATTCTCTCTGAGTTAGGAAAAGTAGAGACTTGAAACATGCATCTCAGAGATGTCTTTCAAGTTGCAGGACACCAAACCTTTCTGAACTCCTGCACTATCCTCATTTTAGGCTTATCATGGCAAGCTAACAATCTTTAATTAATATTATGGAGAAGGCATTACTCCCTCCATAATTTGTAAGAAATAAACTCCTTTTTTGAAATATACATTATAAATGTAACATAGTGCAATATTTGACACATAATGTGGAAAAGTAGCCATCTCTCTTATTAAACTGCAGATTTCAATGTTAATAATAGGGGCAAAACTCTAACAAAATCATGCTAAATGTGGAAATTGAGAAAGGAATATTTTAAAATGCTATTGCAAAAAAAACTTACCGGTACTTATATTTTCTGAAATTATTCTCTAGGTAAGGAAGGTAACAATTAATAAATTGGGCCCCACTCCTCCAAACACTGAACTACATACATAACTTTACTTACATGTGTAGTCCCACTGAAATCAATGGGTAAAGTATCTAAGTGTTCATAGATTTGAAGCCTTCATTTGGAAACACCACTAGAAATACATTTAGTTTTCAAAGTTCTTTGTGGCCTTGGTCCACCTTACCACTGGCCTATTAGCCACCTGCTCCCACCTCCCATTCTGATCTATCTTGGCCTCATGGCTGTTCCCTTCTTACAATTCTCTGCGGGGGAAATCACTCTCTTATTTATGCTGACTCCACCATATAGAAGTCTACAGTCCATTCTCTGTGTCACTTCTACTTTTTAAAATTCATCTTAAAATGTTCCATTTTTCTCCAGCTTACTACTGGTTCCCTCTGTACTGTGTTGTTTATTAAGGGTGCTGCGTAATAGTAGTCAAATGCGTTGTACTATATATCTGTTGGAGCTTATTTTTGAGAGGTATAGCTTATGTGTTAACTTCTGTTGCATGCCCTATAACAAACTATTTCATTATATTATTATTAAGAATTCAGCACATGTACTAAAATTCCTCAAACATAATTTTGGGCCATAAACAATTTTCTTCTAGACTAACAAGAGCCCAGGCATTTTAGCCATTTATAGCACATAAAATGATCATGTATGGTGTCTGAGATGTTTTCTTCATGCTTGGATTCTATTTTATTTAGAATTTAAAACATGAACAATTTATTTACTTTTGCTATTTCTCTCCCTTCAGAAAAGCTGGTAACCAGAAGAGAAGATACAAAAGTTAAGATCACTATGTGGCACTGTGAAGCTTTCAATAGTACCAAGAACAGCGAGAACCAGCATCTCTGCCATGACTTCCATCTGGTTCTTTTCATCTTTTCCCTACTCTACCTCATCATCTGTTTTCCAGTTGGCTTTTGTTACAATGCCCTGCTGGTCCTAGTTAATCTCTGTAACAAAGCAACTATGACAATGCCGGATGTTTACTTTGTCAATATTGCAATTGCTGGCCTCATCATCAGTGCGATGGCACCAATGTACCTTCTAGGACCTGCCAATACAAAATGGGCCATCTGGAATATTAACAATGAAGTTTATATTACATTACTCATTTTATTCAATGTTTCATCTTTAGTTATCATGTACTCTACTACATTGCTCAGCCTGGACTACTACATTGAACGTGCTTTACCAAGAACTTATATGTCAAGCGTGTACAACACAAAACATGTCTGTGGGTTCATCTGGGGAGGAGCTATGCTTACAAGTTTTTCATCTCTCTTATTCTACGTCTGCAATCATGTCTCCACTAAAATAATTGAATGTTCCAAGATGCAAAACAAAGAAGCAGCAGATGCCATTATGGTTTTTATTGGGTATGTCGTACCAGCTCTTGCTGTACTGTATGCATTTGTGTTAATTTTGCGAATACGTCATGAGGCTACACCACTGGACCAAGACACTGGAAGATTAGATCCTTCAATGCACAGGCTTTTGATTGCTACAGTCTGTACACAGTTTACATTATGGACACCCTACTATGTAACTCTTTTGGTAAACACATTTATTAATGTGCAAGGAAAACTTACAGATGAGAATTACATCCGAATATTACGTTTTATGAAGGGTTTATCAAAATTGTTGGCTTTCTCAAGTAGTTTTGTAATGCCTCTACTCTACCGATATATTAACAAAAACTTTCCCCACAAATTACGACGGCTGCTTAAAAGAATACACTGTGGAAATCAAGGATGTTCTCATGAACGCACAGTAGTACAGCAAGTTATGACGTAGGTGTGAAAGAATCTCATGGTCCTCAATTACTGCAGTACTTTGTATACTGTACTCAGTATGTGACAATGTTTTGTTGATTCTTAAAGATCGTTTATATGGGAGCACCTAGCAAGGAGGCTTGAAAAGAGCTTCCACAGTTTAAAAAAAAATCTCTTAAGCGTCTGTCTATACGTTATAATACCTGTGTTTTCCAGTATTTTCAATGCACTGAGTCAGTTAAAAAGCATAAGCTTTGTCTTCACAGTTCTAATAATCCTGTCTGAAGAAATCACTAAGGGGTTAAATGAAGCCTTGATTGAATACACAGCACTTTGTTATCTTATACAGGAAAAAGAAGTATTTTACTCTCCATATAAAGGAACACAATTGTTTTAATTTTAAAAGTAGAGCTATTCTTGGTGGTGGTGAAGACAGCATCTTTTCAATGAAGATGATCTCTGTTAAAGATCAGACTGTTCAACTATATAAGTTTTAATAGTGAAGTGTTAATTATAAGTTACTTTAGTATTTAATTAATTTGCTTCCTCTCCCTTCCCCAAAGAAGGGAAGAGGAACCTAAAATGCAATTCTCAGAAAGGATATTCTCATGCAGACTTAGCTACATTTTAATATCTTTGACAAATCAAATTTTCCTAGATGTAACAATTAACAGACATGCATTTAAGTCTTCATTGCTCTCTGTGTATCATAAAAACATTTCAATGATTCAGAAATATTTATTAACTATTTTAAGGGAATGAAGAGACATTTGCTCTGCATATTAAAACGAAGGATACAATGGTTCATGAAGTTAGAGTGAAAGTAAAATGTACATGGTTGAAGAATGTTTGGCTAAGTGTTATGGTCCACAAAAGTTCATGTAAATAGAGTGAATTATTTTAAACAAATAAATATGTTTCTAATGAACATTTTGCATTTTTAAGGGATATGCTTGTGACAGTAATAAATTGAAGTCTCTTTAATCATGGGACATTGTTAAATTTTGGGGGGGGGGGAGAGCTTTCGATGTAGGTATTGTTTTAAAATGGGCGAGGACCTGGAGCCCTTTGTAAGTCTCATAAGTTACTATTTTCCTTGAACAGAACAATGTGTTGCTTCCTTTAAAATGTGTCAGGCTATGAGTAGTCTTTCTTAAGATAGGCTTAATTATCACTATCTTACTTTTTAAGTACCAAAATTCAAGCACTTGAAAAGTGACAGGAAATGTAAAATGATGCAGAATTAAAAGAAAAATTCTATAGTTTCTAGTATTATTAAACATACATTTCTAGCTTCTAAATTTAACCGGTTGAAATTGCTCTATTTACATAAGCAAGAATAATTTGTATTTATTTAATATAGAATCAGCCAAGTTATACATAAAAGAAATAAGGAAAATAATCCATAATAGGAGTAATATTTAAAATGGATATTTATTCATTCAAACCAGCACTAGTTATTTGCTAAATATTTCGTGGAACTCCTTGCAGCCTGACTCCAGAATGCACTGTATCAATTGAATTTTTTAAATTCACAATAGTGATGAAGAAATTCAGTGCAGATTGCCAAATTTTACAGTTGAGAGAGTATTTGAAAAACAGAGATTCTGCAAACACAAACAGTGGAACCTCATTGACCTACACGAACAGGGGAGTGCAAATTAGAGAGGTTTCGGGGCTAGGAAACATTCGGGGAGAGCATCTGATCCAATGGTTAACTGTAAGTGCTCTCCCTTTGGGCACAGACAGCAGAGAAGCCAGAAGATGAACTGGTACTCTTCTATTGGCTTGTGGGGAACATGACATCATCTACACTGGCCCTGTCTCAACACAGTGGCAGAATTCCATTGGTTTAGTTAAATTGCAAAACTAAAATTCCACATTAGTGTGTATTTACAGTTTACCAAAGTGTAGGTTAGCAAGATTCTGCTGCAGAAGAAATAAGGAGAAAAAATAACTTTAAAACCCTTTTAGTTATTAATAGTACCATTTCACCATACTCTCTGTCTCAGGTTTTTTGTCTGTTTCTGTATAGATTACAAACTATGTGAACCAGGAAGAGTGAGCTCACAATCCATTTACCACTTCTTTTCCCTCCTCCCCTTCAGTACTATTCCACTCAAGTCTCCACACACCTGTCTCTGCTTCTCCTCTCTGGGTAGTAATTTATTCAGTTCTCCCATGAACATGTTGATTATCCTCTACTGTGCTTTTTGGTATCTTGTTCTCTATTTTTAATAATTACTTATTTTAATTAAGACTTTGCTCAAAATAATTTTTAATTCCCTGTATATTAAACCACTTGAAGGACTATTCAACTCAATCATATTGATCCCTTTCATAGGTTCAGTGTGTTGATTAGCACACAAATCTCCCTTATACCAGCTGATGGGAATGAACCTGACCTTTCCCTGTTACTGTGTCTGATTTACATTTCACCTAATTTTGAGCCAATACACCCCTTTCAGCCACATGATCATTCATGCTCTTCATATATCATGTGCCTTGAATCTCACTAAATATAATCTACTGTAATAAACAGAATACTGTAACAGTCATCTCTCAAATCTCTTTTCTGACCAGCATATCAGACAGCCGTTAAATTTTGCACACATTCAGTATCTGCCTTTACGTTTTCCAGTACTATGGAGCCTCTCAGTGCCATAGCATCAAAAATCTTGCCTTTATTTTAAATGTAAATAATGAAAAGGTAGAGAGATTTAAAAGTGAGCTCTTCACTACCTCATTAGCAGCTTCTTTATAGGATGGAAAGCGCCAATTAACAAGCATGAATCTCCTCCTCTAAATAATTTTTGCTATGTTGCCAAGTCTCTTCATGCTCTACTATCTCATCTTCTTGAAACTTATTTCTGAAGTGGAACTCGCTCAAATAATTTCTCTGAAAACACAGGCATAGGGAGACAAATGCATCTTTCTTTTTGCCATAGCAACTGCATCCTCTCGCAGCTCCAGCTTAATTCAATACAAGATGCTCTTTCCCAAGAGCTTGCTGGCTCTGTTCAATCAAGTGCTACTTGTCCTAAAGAGCCCAGACTAGTTGCTTGAAAAACTGCTTCTAACTTTCTTTGCAGCATTTCTAAAGTCATTAAACTTTATTCCATTCATTTGCTGTAGAACTCTTTTAAACAACGGCACAATGTTATGGGCACAGAAAAAGATGGAGGCAATTTGGGGAACAAGGTGTGCCAGGACACAAGACTCTTGGTGGCTCTACGCTTGCGGTCCCATCCCTAGTTGGAGTAGTTGTGGCAGGGGAGCCTCCCTTGCTTCCCAGAGACAGGAGAGGCAACAGACATGCACACACCCCCTCTCAAAAGTAGCAAGGCTGGCAGCAGATGTTCCCTCTTTTTTTAAAAAAAAAAGTGGGGACTAGTATTTAACCTAGCATCTGAGATGTATCAGCTTGGGTGGGTAGGTGGATGTGTACACCAGGTCCACAGCACTTTCTGCTTCTGGTGGTGGGGCTTCCCAGAACAATAGGTTTTGGAGTTAACATCACATTGAAATGAACAGAGCACCTCGTACCTCTCAGAGCTGTTGTTTCAGGCGGTCTGCAGACTAAGGGATACTTCATGGCACCAGCTGCACTCAAGTTTGCGAGGGCCTATAGTGCCTGTGTTTTAACCTGGCTCTGTATGGGCATTTTTAGAAATCATCTGTTTCCTTGTCTACTCTGAGTACTTGTAACAATTGCAGGATAGCCTTCTTTAATTCCCACCCGCAAGTGAACAGATAATAAAACTTCTCTTATACCCATCTAGCAGAATAAACTCTCCTCTTCTTCTTACCAAAAGGAAATCCATTTCCTGAAGGGCAACATTAAACCCAGCATTTCTGTCCTGTAAAAGTTGTTACTGAAGTGCAGTCCAGCATCCAAGGAAACTGAATTTCTAGAAGGAAGGAAACTGGCTTTACCTGGTGTGACTAGAGAGTCACGCCAGACTGATTGCCTCTTTAAAACACACCTCCAGAATGTTATGCCTGTCTTAGAGATTTAGCTGCATTGTCAATTTTAACTCTCACTATTTGCTTTCCTTGCTCACTTATAATTTTATGTCCCCACATAATTAGGGTGACCAGATGTCCCATTTTTATAGGGACAATCCCATTTTTGGGGACTTTTTCTTATATAGGCGCCTATTACCCCCCACCCCCACCCCCTGTCCAGTTTTTTCACAGTTGCTATCGGGTCACCCTACACATAATCTTATCCCTAATTTTCACAAACATGCAGCCTCTTCATTGGCAAAGTATAAAATGCCACATTAATTTCTGTCCTTTTCCACTTACATGAAATTCCCTGCTTCACACTATTGATCTTTTATAACTTCTTCAGATTATCATTTCTTGTCACTTTTAATGTACTATAAAATTTGATTTTCATGTTTCATTTTGCTCTTCTACTCTTTCACGTGGGGCCTCACACTTTATCCGTGTGTTCACTGTGTTTTAGCTCACTAGCTTCTGTTCCGTTGTCTTTTTATGACATTTCAGTTTTATTGGAATGATTTGACATTGTAATTCAATGCTGTCCAATACAATAGAAGATGCTGTTTTTATGAGGGGAAAAAAAGAAAGAAAGTTCTAATCAGTTTTCTTCAACATACTCTACAAATCTGAAGACTGTTTTAAAGTCCTAGTTTGTGTATGTGTGTGTGCCTGAAGTTAAATATTTTTGCACAGATCCTCAGAAATATTTTAAATATGAGGATATCATCAATTGATTCCCCTCCCCACCCCCTCATTTTTGTTTCTGGATTAGACTGGGTTGTTATTTTCAATAGTGAGCCTGAGCTTTTGGCTGCTCCATAGACACTATGACATGCAACTGCCCTACTACTTTTCTCGGGAAATGCTGACAAGGCTTACTGTATTCGCATGCACTCTCCTTGAATATTAGATCAGTAGTGATTTAAAAAAAATAAACATTGAAGTAAACATCCAAATGGGCAACAACTTTGTAGTGGTTATACAAATATAAAAATATATGAGCACATATATTAGAAACTGTCCTAGGGGGGAAATTAAATATGGGATTGTGAAAATATAAGGAGTTTTATGAACGAATCCTTGATATGACAAGTTCTCAAAACATAGCAAACACCAGTAAATCAAAAGTGGGGCCTTTCCATTTCAATGCCTGAAGGTTTCTGATTGCTTTGTAAATATGAGCCGATCTGTTTTGCATTTGAATATTGGTAAAGTACTGTATATATGCAGATAAAAGTAGCCTACTGATGTAAAAAAAATTGCAAAGAATTTATTAAATTATTTCAAAAAAATGATAAGTCTATCACCATTTAAATGTAAACCTCTTTCAATGATTAAAGTGTACTGTATAAATTTCTATTTGCATATGCTATACATTAGAAAGTCAGCACAAGAAAAGTGCCATTATTAACAGTATTATTTTCTCACAGAGTTTAGTATTTTTGAGTTGATTTATGGTTTGTAGCCTCTCTGCTTTCAGAAGAGCCAATTATGTCAAATCAATAAACTAACAAAATTGTTCACCTCTGCATCTGCTTATGTTATTGCTACCGCTGGTTTTCAGACTGATTTGTGTTGGCTAATTGATAAAATCACTAGCTTCCATACTTTCCATTTGAGAACCAAACTCATTTTTACCATATAATTATAAAATAAATTGGAATATAAATATTGTACTTACATTTCAGTGTATAATATATAGAGAAGTATAAACAAGTAATTGTATGAAATTTTAGTTTGTACTGACTTCGTTAGTGCTTTTTATGTAGCCGGTTGTAAAATTAGGCAAATATCTAGTTGAGTTGGTGTACTCCCTGGAAGACCTCTGCATACCCCCAGGGCTACGTGTACCCCTGGTTGAGAACCACTACTCTACTAGTCTAAATAAGAGAGCCAGCACTCAATGATCAAATTCACTGAGCAATATATTAAAGGCTGTTTCAGATGATCCATTCTGTGTTCATCTGTTGAACTTTCCATTTCCATGGTACACAACAAAAAGACAATCAGTGTTCATCATCTTGCTTTATACACTACAACCCCATTTGTTCAAAAGGTTTCATATTAATGAAGATAAACTAGTTTATAAACAACAGGCTAACTGGCCACGAGTTTTGTAGAGGCTGAACTCTGGACCTGATCTCATTTACACTAGTGTAAATCAGTAGTGAGTCCACTGAAGTCTTCTGAATTATGTTGGTATAAAACTGGTGTACATGAGATCCGAATCAGCCCTTTTGGGTGCACAATTCCAAGATCCTATTGCTTGCTGGATGTTAACTCTCATTGACTTCAGGTGAGAGTTACTAGTATTCTGAGGTGGGAGGACAGAATCATGGGAGTTGTTTGTGTCAGAGTGCAGTGAAAATATGGTAGGTGACTATATATGAAAATCCTGGGGGAAATAATTGTTTTTAAAAAAAACAAGATTCAGTTAAATGGGGTTGTACTATGTATGTTTACTAAGAAAGAGTGACAATAGTACAGTGGTTAGGTTTGGAGCCAAATTCTGCTCTCATACCAGTAGAAATTCTGAGTGATACCACTGACTTTATTGGAATTAAATAATATTGACAACAGTGAAAGGGAGAGCAGAATTAGGGTCTCAGTTCTGTTATTAATTCCTGAGAAGCCAAGTAATCATTTTTGCCTCAATATATGCAGCTGAAAATTGAGTAAAACACTTACATGCCGCAAATATGTGCTGTAAAGTTTAATTTTTGCAAAGCTTTTAATAAGTGCAAATTATTGCTACTTTTACTATATAATGCCAGGTTCATCTACGAATAAAAGCAATCAAATTTATGTCAAACAACTGCAACATTAGATTGCCATGTAGCAAATGAATTTAAGTGTGAAGTGTCTCATGTATTATACTTATTACTTTTAATTTTTCCATTGTCCACCAATCAAAGCATTTCAACATATTCCGAAGGTTATTTTTCCATATATAGAAAAATGAGCTAAATGAGGCATTTTCCCTTTTTTATTTTTAACGTTTCCTTATTTGTAATACCCTCATAAAAGTTGGAAACAGAACCACTTTTCTTGTCTCTTTTGTTCATTTACATATTTCGTACATCAGAAGCAATAATACTTCCCTTATACTTTTCTCTGGGTTTGAGTACCAACATCTTTAATTAGATCAACAAGAATGCTCAACATTTTGGAGATAAATATTTATTAACAACTTTAACTCTAGCAGGTGCAGCTCCCACATTATTGCATGTCACCCCCAGAGACGGATTTTGAATTTACTAGTTTCTCATAAGAAGATTTGTAGTTTTAAAAAACAAAATGGTAAAAATGATTTTAAGTATATTTAAGAGTTATTTGAAACTGCAACCAAACACTGACAAGAGTAAAGTGAATCAGTTCAACCTGGATTTTAAAGCATTTGAGGGCTTATTACACAGGAGATTAAAAAACAGCAGTGGGGGGATCAGTGCCAACCTAGAGTCCTGGTGGGAGAAAAGAGTAGGGAGGTATACAGGGAGCAAAGTACAAAGTTGAAACCTGCAAGGTTCAATACTGGAACAACTTTGTTTAACATATGGCTAAAATGTTCAAATCTGGAGGGCTAAAATCAGGCTTCCAAATACATATTAACCTCCCAAATAGAAGTGGCCTCATTTTCAGAGGTGCCGAATACCCACAAATCCCAATGAAGTCAAGAGGAGGCACTGGGGCTCCTCACCTCGGAAAACCAGGCCCATTTTATTTAGCTATTTAAACACAAATTTAGAAGTCTTATTTTAGGCATCCAGGTTTGACAATTTTACCCTGTTTAAACTGATCTTGAAGCTGGTACAATCTGTTGCATTTTGAAATTAGCTGGTGAGAGTTACAGAGAACGAGCCCTTTTTTTTTAAACACATATTCAGCATTAATATGAAATGTTTTTTAAACAATATTCAAATTAATTCTAGAATTAGAGCTAAAGAAATATCAAGGCCCTGATTGAAAACTCTTTAGAAAATCCACCTTGTGGTCACCTGCTGAATATTCTTACAGTTCACTATAGCAGTTAGTTTACTTTAATAAAATATAATTTAAAAATAAAAGTGTTAAAATAGTCTACACTAAATTCCCACCAAATCTAGATTAGATATATAAATGGTTCTGCACACTAGAATAGGGTTGCCAATTTTGGTTGGACGTATTCCTGGAGGTTTCATCACATGACAATCTTTAATTAAAGATTAATCTTGAATTTCTGGAGACTCCAGGACAATCCCAGAGGGTTGACAACCTACAGTAGAGGCTCATTTGTAACAAGGGAATCAAGGAAATCAGTTGTTGGAAACCATGGTTGTCCAAAAACTGCGCTACAGTCTTGAACAAAGCCAGACTGTTAAAATAAAGTTAGGTCTCAACTACAAAACCACATAGCATTTAATTATGTTGGGGAACAACTCTGCTGTAACCACTTCCTTCAACATGATTGTTGTAGCAAATCCAAGCCTTGAAAGACCTCTCCTAAACAGGTCACATGGGCATTTGGAAATAACCAGATACATAACTATAGCAGCATGAATAAAATGTTCTGCAGGTCAAAACAGAAAGAGAGGAATTACTACTACTATGTTTCTAAAGTAAATCCTCCACTTCCCACCCACTGTGGGAACTTAAGGTCCTATGTGATATATTAAAATAATAAAATGCACTATTAGTTGAAGACATTAAGCAAAGAAAGGGCATCTGCAACAGAAGATAAATGTGCTAAATGAGGCTGAGAGAGGAAGGTAATAAATATAAGGTCAACAGCAATCATGTTAAAACGCACCATTGGAAAAAAAGATTTAAGGGGTTTTTTTTTAAAGAAGAAAGGGACAGATAGATTGATATTCTATGAGAGTGAATTCCGTACATTAGGGCCCATCACAATCAAAGAATAATTGCTGATTAAAATACTACAGTACCACTGGATCCCCAAAAGACAGGTGGTGTGTGAGCATAGAAACCAGTCAGAAAGAAACATAAGGAAGAGGCCTCGCATACAGCCAGGGTCCACATCACTGTGAGCTTTAAAAACCCAGTCAATGCAAAATATACATAGCAGGCATCATTTGATCATAGTTGTTCAAAACCATGCGAGCCAACATGCTGCTCCTTTCTGCACACAATAAGGAGCACTGCTATAAGCTCTTGTGGGAGGGAATGAAAATCAAGTATTTTAGGCATGAGGGCACACACATTGCTGTTGCAAGGCTGAGATGAATAAGGGTGAACCCTCCTGTAAAAAAACAAACCTGAAACACAGATAGATTTCATGGAAAGAACTTGAATGAGTAACAGCAAACTATTTAACCTGACTTACTATTCAGAGGGAGTTATAAATTAAAAAAACAGTAATCCAAAAAAATTCAGGGGTTTCTTGCACCTTCCTCTGAAGCATCTGGTGCTGGGCACTGCTGGTGACAGAATGCTTGACTAGATCAACCCTGAGGTTTCTGATCCAGAATAACAATTCCTATGTGTGCACCGATATAGTTAAATCAGTGAAACCTCCCTTGCATAGAAACTCTTAAATCTGTTTAAGATCGTCAAAAATCAATTTAGCTTAAATAATATTTTTACAGATTTACATTAAATCTATTAGGGCACTCAGTCCAAAATAATGTCCGCACATGGGGTCTGCATGGATTTAACTAGACCAATTGATAAAACAATGTAGTTAATCAGTGCACAAACTGTGTGTACCACAGCCCTAGGTGTAGTAATATGTTCTTTAATACCTGAAGGAGTTGGATAGCAAACACTTTGCTGAGACAGGATTGCCTAAACATGGTCAGTGAATGATTCCTCTGAACAACTATTCTCCACTAGTCAATCAGATAAAGCAGTCAATAGAAAGCACAAGCATGGCAATCTCTTGGCACATAGTCAACGCATACATATTAACCCCCTCTTAATCTACTACTGTAGTAGTTTTATCTTTCTTCCTCTCTCTGATTAAATAGCAGCCTGAGAAGCAAAAAATAAATAAATAATTGAAAAGCAAAATACATCCTCAATCACCTATTAAAAACAAGTTCGTCAAATATCTCCAGTCTTCTCTTCAGCCAAGAACAGAGCACTTGTTCCTGTCCCGACCACAGGATATTATTAAATGTATAGCAGCTGTAGGGTGACCACCTATCCTGAATTGGGCAGGACAGTCCCAAAATACAGAGTTTAAGTCCTGGTCCTGACCTGAATGACTCTGGGACAGCGTTTGTCACGGATTCTCTGAAGCAGCGCTCTGTGTATGCCCAAGGCTCACTGGTAGCATCAGTCTCTTCCTGGAGGGGGGGTGGGATGGGGAGGTGGGCCTTAGCCCCACCCCCTCGCCACAAGGCCCCGCCCCTGCTCTTCCTCTTCCCTCCAAGGCCCCACCCCCTGCCAAGGCCGGAAGCCAGAGCTGGGCCATGGTAAGAGCCACCCAGGGAGCCTGAGCTGCTGTGGGGAGCCCCAGACCCTACACCTGCCCTGGGCGGCGCACCCCGGGGGGTGGAGACATGGGCCAGAGGCTGCTCTCAGGCATCCCAGCCCAAGGTAGGTGGAGGGTGCGGGACTCCCCACAGTGGCCCAGGTTCCCTAGGAAGCTCTCACCACAGCCCGGCTCCAGCTTCTGACCTGGCTAGGGCCTCAAGTGGAAGAGAAGCAGCAGAGGCAGGGCTTTGGAGGAAGAGGAGGGGCAGGGGTGGGGCTCCTGCACGTGTCCCACTTTTGCCTTTTGAAAAGGTGGTCATCCTAGGCAGCTGTCATGGGAAACTCTAAGACTATTGTGGTACACAGGCACAGTGATTCTTAATTACACTGATGCCTCAAAAGAGCAGGAATATATGGTATGGTTAAATCAACAGCAGTAACAGACAAAGCAGCCTAAGGGAAGGGGACAAGGAGCTCATATTTCTCATTTATTCTGGACCAGAGTTAGCCACTTAATAATAACAACCACCAATTTAGAGCTAGCCAGTCCAACTCTAACCATATCTGCCTGCCTGCCTTGGTCATCTCTCCACTTGATGATACCTGCTTGGTGTAGGTAGGAAGATAAACAAAGACATCCCATCAAGCTGAGTGTTAGGCCTCACTTTGCTCAGCAAATTAACAGTGACAGCTATAGGCCACAAAAGATTAGAGGACAGGTGAACAAGCCAGAACTTTCCATCTCTGCTAGCTTTTACTGAATATGCCCCATTGCATCCGCTCTTAAGTGGATGAGAATAAATAGATAGCAGGCTTTATTATTTTAGTGTCACACTCTTATTAGCAGTACTGAGCTGTATTTGATATAGGGAGGTAAGGGTAAGGGACGTGATCAGTTTCTCTCAGATCCGATGGTATCAGTGCACACTGTCAAAAAGGAGAGCGCCGTTGACAGATTCTGATCTGCCTCTCAGACAACATCAGTAATACCAAACAATTAAAGAAATGATTGTCTGAAATTAAAATAAACAAAGAACAAATGTAGCCAGTCTGTTTTAATTAGAATAATATCAACTATAATTTATCTGCTCCATTTATTTTGCCATATGAACAATATGTGTTTTTTTTTAATTGTCAGATTTCATCTGCAACTGTCTGTTTGCCTTCTACACTACTTAGAATTCTAAATCACCTGCAATCCACAGAGCTTTAATAATTACCACTGAACCTGACAACGCCTAACTACTGCACCTTCTACCTCACCTGCCTCCACTCTACCAAAAATACCATTGCTAACAATTAGTCCTACATGTATCAAGAGAGTTATTCACTTAATCAACATAATACTAAAGTTATGCGTCATCCTACACATACAGCTTCTTAGCCAACAGCTTTTGCAAGTTAAAAGTAATCAGGGCTCTTATATATATAACTAAACAATAAAGTCTGTTCTCTTATTACAGTCAGATGACTGCATCCTGCGATCATTAAAGTGAATCATAGTGAGCTGATTTACTGTTTGAGGGAAGACACAGCTGAGAAGAATGACATTTTCTATCTCCTCCTCTTTCAGTTTCCAATGTCAATGTGATACAACAGTTATGATGACTAATTGTTCATGAAATGTAAGGCATCATGCAAATTTATACTGATTATGGTATCTCTGTTCAAAGGTCTTTACCATTATCACAGATGGGCAAGTCAGATTTGTTTGAAATGCAGCATAATCAGTATACATTCAGCACCCAAGAATTGCAGCTATTTATATGGGAAGCAGTGGCAGTGTGGGATAGGGAAATGAACATGGAGTTGGGATTCAAGATCTTCTGATATCTAATTGCACTAATTGTACCACTATCACTGACGTATTCTGTGATCTGGGGGAAGTCGCTAACATCTCCGTTACTGAGTTTCTTCTTCCCTCAGGAATGTTATCAGAATTAGTTAACATTTGTATAGCACCTGAAAATATAAAGTACTATTTAAGTGCTTGCTATCATCTATCTGAAATCAATTGCACAGTATTAGAAGCATTATTGCTCTTATAAGACAATTTAATAATAAAATCTACTATATTCAGTAATTCAAAATACAGGGTATATTTTTGTAATGATTATAAGTTTTAAGAGGGAGTTTTTTAAAACTACCTTCTTCTCATCCCAAAGCACCTTTACAGACATGAGGAGCAGTACAGCATTGCCATTCATTCTTGTCCATATCTATTTCTCCATTAATATTAGCCTGGTCACATCCACGCATACAATGTCATGCCATCTAGTGGGTGACTGGCCTCTAGCTCTGCGACAGTGCTTACATTTGCATTATTTTCTTTAGCATCCTATCATCTGTTTGTCTGCTACAGCGTCTCCAACATCGTAATCCTTTCAACTGCGGTCAGTCCCATACCCTGATTTCGCATGCTACTCTCCTAACTTATTCATTTGTCTTAAAATCATTCCACTTTGTATCTGCCATCTTCCAATGAACTCTCATCTCTACTGCCTCCAGCTTTCTGATGTCTGTTTCCTTCAATGTAACTGCGTCTCTAGGCCATTGAGTAATACTGTTAGTATGCTGATAAATGTTCACTTTGGTACCAAATATAATGTTCTTATCAGTCCACAATCTCATCAACTTCTATGCATCCCTTGCAACTAAAGCACATCTCCTTTTAACTTCATTCTTGATGGAACCATTGGCACAGATCAAGCTTCCTAGGTACACATACACATGCAGGCAAGATAATGGTGCAGCTGATAGGGGACTCGATTAATAAAGAATTAAAGGAGGGTAATGTAATTAATACAAATCAACATGGGTTTATGGAAAATAGATCCTGTCAACTAACTTGATATCTCTTTTTGACGGGATCAACAAGCTTGGTTGATAAAGGTAATAGTGTTGACTTGATATACGTAGACTTCTGTAAGGCATTTGACTTGGTACAACACATTTTGATTAAAAAACTAGAATATAAAATTAACATGGCGCACATTAAATGGATTAAAAACTGGCTAACTGATAGATCTTAAAATGTAATTGTAAATGGAGAATCGTCATTGAGCAGGTGTGTTTCCAGCAGGATTCTGCAGGGATCGGCTTTTGGCCTTATGCTATTTAACATTCTTATCAAGGGCTGGGAAGAAAACTAAATTATTGCTGATAAAATTTAGGTGAGTGGTAAACAATGAAGAGGAGAGGTCAATGATTCAAGTGTGATCTGGATTGCTTGGTAAACTGGGCACAAGCAGACAATATGCATTCAGCTAAATGTAAATGTATATAAGTAGGAACAAAGAATGTAAGCCATACTTACAGGATGGGGGACTCTACCCTGGGAAGCAGTGACTGAAAAAGATCTGGAGCTCATGGTGGCTAATCAGCTGAACATGAGGTCCCAGTGTGAAGCTGTGGCCAAAAGAGTTAATGCATTCCTGAGATGCATAAACAGGGGTAACTCTAGTACAGTGGTTCTCAATCTGCGGCCCGCGGGCTGCATGTGGCCCAATTAGCAATTAAAAATTTTCCGCTCCAGTCTGGCAGGGGTCGGGGCTGGCTGAGGGGGAGACAGCATCAGGCAGCCCTGCTGCACTGCTCCTGCCAGCAGCGGGGTCAGTGGGTACAGCAGGGGGGCAGGAGAGTGGGTCTCTGGGAGGGTTTGGTGTGGGAACTCTGGGCAGTGAAAGGCTCAGGGGTGCTGAGCAGTGGGGGCCTTGTCGGGGGCACTGGGCAGCATAGGCCTGGGAACTATGGGTGTGTGTGTGAGGGGTGCTGTAGCACCCCTAGGTTTTACTTGGGGCTCCACTCCTGGCCCTGTGCTTGGGGTCTTGGCTCCTGGCCCTGTGGGAACCCCCCCACCCAGTCCCATGCTGCAGGGCTCCACTCCTGGTCCTGCTCTGGGCATATGGATCTGTGGGAGGATTGTGCAAGGGAGGGGCGCTGGGCAAGGGGTATGTGTGTGTGTCTCTGGGCAGGGGAGTGCTGGGTATAGGGAGTCGGTGGGGCGCTGGGCGAGGGGTTGGTGTGGCACGTGATCCGGGTCAGCCCTCGAGGGGAAGGGGCACACTGGCAGTGCAGGGCTTGGCGGGCCAGTGTGCGTCTGGCAGAATGGTTCTTAACCTGCAGCCCAGAATGATAAATAGGTTGAGAACCACTGCTCTAGTAGGAGCAGAGAGGTTATCTTACCTCTATATTTGGCTCTGATGTGACAACTGGTGGAATAGTGTGTCCAGTTCCGATGCTCACAATTCAAGAAGGATGTTGATATATTGAGGAGGGTTCAGAGAAGAGCCACAAGAATGATTAAAGTATTAGAAACCATGTCTTATAGTGATAAGCTAAATAGATTGAGCTCACTGGGTATGTCTAAACAGCAACTATACACCCATGGCTGTCCCATGCTAACCGACTTGAGCTCCAGGGTTTGGGCCATGCAACCATTTCACTGCTGTGTAGACTTCAGGGCTCGGGCTAGAGCCTGGGCTCCAGGACACTGTGATGTGGGAGGGTCCCAGAGCTTGGGTGCCAGTCCAAGCCTGGAAGTCTACACAGCAATGAAACAGCCTCCCAACCCAAGCCCTATGAGCCGGAGTCTGCCGTGGATATTTCTTTGCTGTGTAGACACATCCTTTGAGTCTAACAAACAGAAGGTTAAGGGGTGACTTGTTTACAGTCTTTCAGTATCTAAATATTTAATAATATTCAGTCTAACAGAGAAAGGTATATCACAATTCAATGGCTGGGGGAAAAATTCAGACTGGAAATTTTTAACAGTAATTAACCAATGGAACAATTTACCAAGGGTTGTGGTGGATTATCCATTACTGACCATTTTAAAATCAAGTTTAGATGTTTTTCTAAAAGATACGCTCTAGGAATTATTTTGGGGAAGTTCTATTGCCTGTATTACACAGGAGGTCAGACTAGATGATCACAGTGGTCCTTTCTGGCCTTGGAATCCATAAGTTTTTAACTTGTTCTATGACTTCACTGCTAGAACACGTAAAAACTTATTGATTCCAAGCCACTTTGTCTTCTTGGCGTTTATTGTAAGTCAAGTCGACTACATAAATTTTCCAAGATAGTGAAGAGTATCATAATTAATTCAAATGTGTCTGCCAGTTGTATGTCATCCACATAAGCTAAAGAGCTTAATGCTACATTCACCCCGCGTCATGCCCTCCAACTTCCTTATTTTTTAAATCAATTTTTTGGTTGAGGAAGCGCTCCCCTTGGATCTCTGCTCCACTTTTCCTTAATTAGCCATGGGGGTTTTACAGAGCAACACGAGGCCTATTCCTGCCATCAAAGTATAAGGGCTTGTCTTCACTAGAATTTTTATTTTAAGTTGATCACCAATTAACTCAAGATAGTTAACACCTTTATAAAGGGTCTGGACACTCCCTAGGCTTTGCTTTACTAGTTTATTGTTCTGGGGTACACTTTACCAGTAAAGCACAAGCATTTTTAGATGCCTTCTCTACAGAGCTCCAAGTTCTTAAAAGCATCTGAGGATGAACCTAGGAATCAAACCCTTTTGTGGAGTGCCAACTCCAAGACCACTGGGCCAAATTCTATGCTATAAAAATGTATATACATTTCTGATTTAGGTTAAGTATGTAGGTGAAATAAGTGCTAGTGAAAGACACCAAGATTGAGTGCTCTGAAGAATAAAGTCCAGTGTTTATCCCCGGAACAGATACACAGCTAGGGTGACCAGATGTCCCAATTTTATAGGGACAGTACCGATATTTGGGGCTTTTTCTTATATAGGCTCCTATTACCCCCACCCTCTGTCCCGATTTTTCACACTTGCTATCTGGTCACCCTATACACAGCAAAGGTAGCAGACTTCTATTTTCTTCTCATGGCTCCACCCATGTTCTTCAGTAATAACCAGGAAGAATAATTTTAATGGGTGAAATGGTAACTCAGGCTTCCTGGCCCAATAATCATCTCTGCTAAGACTATCAAAAAGGAAACCCAATTAGCAGAGTTTTTTAAAAATGCAGAAACATGCCCACTGCACACCACCAATGTATTTGACATAGCTACTGACCAACCACTGGATGGTAACTTTCAGTCACTACCACCCTGGGTTGGATTTGAAAGACTGAAAAATTCTTCAGCCCATTACCAAAACCTTGACCCATCTACTCTCAGTTGTGTATTTTCAGAGATCTATTTAAAAGTTAGATGCCAAAAGATCCTGAGCAGAGCCTTCAGGTACAGTGCAAATTGGTGCTGAAACACTTTCTCTAGGCAATTTGTGATTCCAACTTACTTTAGTTTTTGAAATCCAGAAAATTTGTTCTATGCAGCTTCCCTACATCAAATGTCCAGGCTCTGATTTTCAGATGGTTTTCTTTAAAGCATGATGAAATGCATCAGATGAGGGGCGCTGTAGAAGCATAGTACTGACCAAACGTAGGCCAGTGAAAGTTTTAGGTCCTGCGCAATCCCTATGCCTCTAGTTACTGCAGATTTTCAAAAGACGACCACAATAATTTTTTTCCCCTTGGGTGTACTGATTTGAGGGAAGATACTGTGACTAACAAATTCTAAGCAGTGAGCCTGTATATGCTGGAATGAGCCAATCCTATTTTTTCCCATTTATAATTGAGGTTTTTAACATACTATGGAATGCTGTCACTAAGAACACTGATGCTGAGTCAGACACAAAACACATTAAGGACTCAAAATCCTGCCCTCCCATCACATGGTGAGCATTACACTGGATCTTGGGGAATAAGTTACTGCATGTGCACACTACCTGGCCTTCCAAAAAATCAGCATCCTATGAATCAGGAAGCAGCAATGCACCCTAAATGTTAATTTTAAGCAAGGTGATTTTTGTTTGTTGAATTTTTTTTTGCATTTTTTCCTTTGACTTTTTTCATTGTGTTTTATTATGTAAACCACTACACTTCTACACATTTAATTGCAAAGGTTGACTAATACAAGTAGAAGCATTTCATGAACAGAAAAACATCCGAAAACTGAATTAGAAGCCACTGGATGGCCTCACATACTCAGAAATGCTTGGGGCAAACACTACTGGAATATCTCACTGCGTAGGACAATTTGAACTTTAAAGTCACATGATGAAACCATTGGTTTTCTAAACATGCAACGTATACAGTTTGAATAACTTAAAACCAAGTTCCTGTTTCCCCTGCAGAACTGTAGGTTTTTGTAGTCTGTGACTGTGTGATTTTTTAGCTTGATACACAGCAAAGAAGTGACTTTGTTTACGCAGGAAGCAGAGTATGTATTTAAAAAGAGTTATTTCCTCCTAACGGTAATTATATTTCATCTCACTATTCACTGCGAAAGCCTCAGCCAGTTGCATCTCTGGAACATTTCTTTGCAGAGGTAAGTGTTTTACCTTGCTTTAAATATGTAATGTTTTAAATACCACTAAAGGATCAAACTATAAAGTTTTAATTTAAACATTTTATTTTTCCTTCCATCTCCATCATTTGGACCATACAAAGTACAATAAAATAGCACTCATTTGGGAAATATTTTCATAAAACTAATGTTTAATTATAAAATTGCATTTTAGACATAAAACAGATTTAGAGACTAAGAGAGCATCCAGACCACTTTCTTAATGGTTGGGAATTATGTATCTAAAATTGCGTGATAACAGGAAACGTTTTATATAACGTATTTATATAACAGGAAACACGTCAACGGTACTGATTAAAGTCTATGCAGAGAGTTAGTGCTGCTTCATTTACATTCCAGAGAAGTAAAAGTGTAAAGTTTCAATTAGACAGAAACTGATGAACTTTTTAAAACAGAAGCATCTGGCTTCTTGAACATTCAAAATTCCACATAATTTCAAACCTGAAAGATTTGTGTGGAAGTTTCAATTATTCCTACTACTCAGAAAATTGTCAGGTGAGAGAAAAATTTCAGTAGGGTATTTTAGTGTTTCACCATCTTACTGTACAGCAGCAGCAGCCTCTTATATAAATTCTGTCCCCAACTTTTAACATGACAGAACCTAGAAGTAGTAGGAAGGCTGATCAGGGTATACTTTATTTAGAAAACCTAATCTGCATTTCTCTCAAGAGTTAAAACTGCACATGCCCATCATGGGCTGAGAGCTGGTAGCCACAGAAATCTTATGCACAAAGATTTCTGGTTGGATGAAAGGAAATTTTTCTGGTGGTTGGAAAAAGAAGGCAGGACAGACTCTCCTCCTAAATTTTTTTATACAAAAATAGACTGGCTGCTGAGGAAATCATCCCCAAATTTAGAGATGCCCCTTTGAAGGTTTTAAATAAGTGCCAGTTTCCATTAAGCCAAGGTTCCAAGTCTTGGGTGCTTAAGCAACCAAACACAAGAAAAAAATGGTTTTAGAGTCCAGGCTCTCTCTCAATGTTTTCTTTTCACTTCTTGCAGTCCTGCATTGCCTCTTGTGTATTACTGTACATTGAATTGCTCAGCTCCAGCTGTTGGCAGTGAAGGATAATTTATTAGCTGTCTGCCTGTGCTTCAGAGAACAGGAGACTGACACGTACACCTTCACTGCCAGCACACAAAGCATAACAGATCAGACTAGAGCAATGTAGTGCCAAGAAAAAAAATAAACAGAATGGGCAGGGAGAGACAACATGAATCAGAGGAACAGTGAATAGAAGAGCAACAGGAGAATGGCAACTATAATGAAATGGAGAAGAACAAAGGCAAGGAAGGAGATAATCTAAAGAGGTGTAGAAAAGAAATAAGCAAGACAATATCAAAAAGTTAATACAAACAGAACATATTGAGGATGTTTTTGTGGTTGAGGCACAGGACTTAAATTACATGAGATATGGAATTAATTCCAGGCTCTGCCACAGCCTCCATGTCATGTCTGGTGTCTCACTTCCCTAGATGCAAAATGGGGATAACGTTACCTACGTAACTTACAGGAGAATTGCGAGGAAAAATTAAATACTGTTTGTCAGGCGCTTAGAGTCTAGATTGATAAGTTTTGCAGTAAACCAATAAAGAAAGGACATACAACATAATCAGGCAGAGCATAAACTATGCAACTGTATGACAGTACACTGCGTGCCATTGCAGTAACGTAAGGATTAGCAGCAAATTTATGGAACACCAGAATTTATTAGAGAGTGGTTGAAAGGGAATGTTAAGTCCTTCATTTTTTCCACAGTGGAAGCTCTAAGGGTATGTCTACACAGCAGTTGGGAGGTTGCTTCCCAGCATAGGTAGAAAGCTAGCATGCTAAAAAACATGGCTACGGTGGCACAGGTGACGGCTCAAGCTAGCCAGCCAAGTACATACCTACGTATGTTAAGGGGTCAGGTGGGTTTGTACTTGGGTGGCTAACCCAAGCTGCTGCTGATTCTCCTGCAGCCACACTGCTATTTTCAGCATGCTAACTCAAGCAGAGCTAGCATGCAACTGTCTTCCCACATTGAGAAGCACCCGAACAGTGGTTGGATAGACATACTAGTGTTTTGAGTAAATTTACAGCCTGCTTGACTGCCTGGATTTTTTTTTGAGCGGAAGGGGTGTGAAATAATTGCCTTCAAGCATCCTGCTGCCTCCCCCACAGCCACACATCTATTTACTTTAAACGCAATAACCACCAAATCAGAAGCAAACAAAGATTTATAAAAATCTGCAAGGATTTTCATCTTATTTTAGCAGAGCTTGTGTGGAACTCCTTAAACCCAGCTGATAATATTATTAGGGCATACAATCTATCCACATGGATTCATAAGAACATAAGAATGTCCATACTGGGACACAACAATTCACTCAAGGAATTTAATAGGCAGCAGGTTTAAAACAAACCTAAGGAATTACTTCACCCAATGCACATTCAACCTGTGTAACTCATTGCTAGGGGATGCTGTGAAGGCCAAGAGTAAAACTGGTTTCAAAAAAGAATTAGATAAGTTCCTGGAGGATAGATCCATCGATAGCTATTAACCAAGATGGTCAGGAATGAAACCCCATGCTCTGGATATCCCTAAGCCTTTGATTGCCAGAAGCTGGGACTGGATGACAGGGAATGGATCACTCAATAATTGCCCTGTTCTGTTCATTCCTTCTGAATCACCTGGCACTGGCCACTGTTGGCAGACAGGATTCTGGACTAGATGGACACTTGGTTCTTTTGTTATATGAAGGGGTAAATAACATTTCCTTATTCCCTTTCTCCACACCATTAATGATTTTGTAGACCTCTATCATATCCCCCCTTAGCCATCACTTTTCCAAGATGAACAGTCCCACTCTTTTTAATCTCTCTTCACATGCAATCTGTTCCATAATCACTTTTGTTGCCCAATTCTAATTTTTTTTTTTTTACATAGAGGAATCAGAACAGCACGCAATATTCAAATGTGGCCGCACTATGAATTTATATAGTGGAATTATGATATTTTCTGTCTTATCTATCCCTTTCCTAATGGTTCTTAACATTGTTAGCTTTTTTGACTGCCACTGCACATCAAGCAGATGTTTTCAGAGAACTGTCCACCATGACTCCAAGATCTCTTTGTTGAGTGGTAACAGCTAATTTAGACAACATCATTTTGTGTCTATAATTGTGATTATGTTGTCCTATGTGCACTACTTTGCATTTATCAACATTGAATTTCATCTGCCATTTTGTTGCCCAAGTTTTGTGAGATCTCTTCGTAACTCTTTGCAGTCAGCTTTGGACTTAACTATCCTGACTAATTTTGTATCATATGCAAAACTTTGCGACCTCAATATTTACCCCCTTCTCCAGATCATTTATGAATATGTTGAACAGTACTGGTCCCATACAGACCCCTGGGGGACACGACTCTCTCTACTGTGAAAAATCATTTATTACTACCCTTTGTTTCCTATCTTTTAACCATTTGCTGATCCATGAGAGAACCTTCCCTCTTATCTGATGACTGCTTACTTTGCTTAAGAGCCTTTGGTGAGGGACCTTGACAAAGGCTTTCTGAAAGTCCAAGTACACTATATCCACTGGATCACCCTTGTCCACAAGTTTGTTGACACACTCAAAGAATTCTAGTAGATTGATGAGGTATGTTTTCCCTTTACAAAAGCCATGTTGACTCTTCCCCAACATATCATGCTCATCTATGTGTCTGGTAACCTTGTTCTTTTCTATAATTTCAATCAATTTGCCTGGTACTGAAGTTAGGCTTACCGGCCAGGATTGCCTCTGGGGCCTTTATTAAAAAGCCACGTTACATTAGCTATCCTCCAGTCATTTGATATAGAGGCTGATTTAAGCGATAGGTTACTTACCACAGTCAGTAGTTCTGCAGTTTCATATTTTTAAATGCTACTGTGGCAGGTTTCTTTGTTATCCCCCCGCCCCCAAGGATATTAAATTTAATTACATTCTGGTTGCTATTATCAAGACGTTAAGCTATATTTACCTCTTGGACCAGATTGTGTGTGCCACTTAGGACTAAATCAAGCATTGACGCTCCCCTTGAGGATTCCAGGACTAGTTGCTCTAAGTAGCAGTCACTGATGGTGACTAGAAATTTTCTCTGTACATGCCATCCTGAGGTGACATGAACCAGTCAATACAGGGATAGTTATCTAGTTTTCTGTTTTTGTAGCCTCTCTAATGTCCCTTAGCATTTCACCATCACTGTCACTCTCCTGATCAGGTGGTCGGTTGTACATTCCTACTGCTATTATTCAAGCATAGAATTTCTATCCATTGAGATTCTATCCTACAGTTTGATTCATTTAAGATTTTTACTATATTTGATTTCCTGCAGTAAAAAAATTTCTGACCAAATGGCCTGAAAACTTTGCATAACAGACTACCATAAAAAGAGATGTGGGCGCCAGGATTATCTCACTGCAGGTTAAAGGATCACATACATCCAACAAAGAAGCCTTATTTGAACCTCAGGATCACAGTTTACTAGTAAACTAGCGCACTCTGACAGTGAATTCACAAAGCAGCATTGGTTTCAGTCTTTAAAAATTCTGCTCATCCTAGAAGTAATAACTATTAGCAAATAATATATAGAGGCTAAGCCAATTGTCCAACATCACACAGTGAATCAGCTGCAGAGATGGCAATAGACCCCAATAGTCTGGCAATAGACCCCAATAGTCTATAACCACTAGAGACCATTCTCCTCCACTGAAACACCCGATCCTGTGAGGTGTTGCTTAGTACATCTTGTAAGGTGTTACGAATCCTCAACTCTCTTTGAAATCAGTTGGCATTTTGGAGGCTCAACACCTGCCAAGCTCTGTGCACCTTGTAGGATAGAACTGAAGTAGGAAAAATCGATTTTGGAATAGTGTCTGTCAGAGAAAGAAGCATGGCACTAAATGTTAGTTTGTCCCCTCCAACTGTATAAACGAGTGTGGATAGTGAGTCCTTTGGACTGAACCCACACTTATGGAGAGCTCTTTCCCACCTTAGTCTGAATTCACAGCTGACAGCATACGTTTTCCTTTTTCAAAAACACACCTGAAGAGATAGCAAAATGAAAAGACAAGGCAGATGTTTGTATGTTTTTTAAACTACTAGCAGGAAAGAAGCTCCCAGAAGCAATTTACGAGAAGAACTGACACCTAAAGTACTCATTTTTATCTTGCTAATATTCCAGTTTAAAAATATTCAAGGATATACCACAAGCCTCTAACTACACAAAAATAGCATCTTGTGTTTATATTTTTATTCTCCTGGGGTGGACCACACGTTCATGAGTTCAAGCAGGCACTGTGGGGTTTATTGATTAAGGAAAGGAAAGTTGTAAACCGTTTGTTGTTTTGGTGAGATGTGGGGAGTTTCCCTGGAATTTTTTTTAGGACGGTGCATTGTTAGGATTAAAACAGAAAACAATTAGGCCTTATCTACACAGGAAAGTTTTACCAGTTTACTAATATATCTATACGAGTATAACTATAGCAGTGTAACAAACCTGTCCCTCCACCCCAAATCCAGACACCCTTAACTCTAGTGTGAATGCCTTGCTACAGTTTAGCTTAAACGCCTTACAAAGTGACAAACTAAACTGAAAAAAGACACTTGTACACTGTAATAGAAGCACCCTCATGTGATACTAGTTTAAATGCACACCAGTTTAAATTTACATCTTAGGTTACCAAAGGGGGAGGAATGGAGGAAGAGGAAAAGAAAAAAAAAAATGTAGACAAGGCCTCAGTTGTAATTTTAATTTGTTTCTGGCATCTATCTTGATAAATGTGAAAAAATTAAGCCTATACAGGTTGATAATATCTCCTTTAAAATGTCACTGTGCACAAAAGCAGCAGGATAAGTCTACTTAGTCAGTAATCAAGAGGATGCAATTTATTAAGGCAATAAGTTGTAACTTCTGCAGTTTGCTGCTCTATGTCTAATCTTCCTTGTCTCATAGTCTCCTTGGTCTTATGCTTTGGATATTCAAAAGGGGAGTTAGATGCAAGTATGATTTCCTTGGCTATAGTCAACAGATGGAGCTAACATCAGTACCAAGCCCAGATCCTGGTCAAGTTCAAACATACATCAGCATTATCATTGGTTTTTCAATACTCTGATGCAGGCCGATATTATTTACAGTGAAATCTAAAGCTACCTTCTTGTTTTCATGAGCAATGATACTACCATAAAAGTAACCTGCTAAAAAGCTATACTGAGATTCCATGTAAGGGAACTGCTGGACATGGTTACTTGAGAGGTTACTTGGCCAGCAGTCTGAAAGGAGTTCAGAAAACAGTAATGGAAACATTTCCAGAGCCAGAACTAACTACAAATGCTCAATGTTGTCAAAAAGTTGACTGGTCCAGATGAACATATCACAGGAGGCTAAGGTAAAAAAGCTCTTTAACCATAGAAAGAACATCTCACATTTATCTCAGCCTCCCAATGTCATTGTGTAGGATGATTCCTTAAACAAGTGACCACTCTCCTCCACGTGCCCAGCTTCCATTCATTACCTCATAGTCTAGCCTCTTTGGCCATGTCTAAACTACAAACTTTGTTGACACAAGTTGGCTTAAAACCGCCATAGTCAGTATATCACTCATGTGCATGTATACTTGGTTCCTTGTATCGGTGCTGCACATACTCACAAGGAATGCTAGTGTCAATACACAGTGTGGTGCACTATGGGTAGGTATTCTACTATGCAGCTTGCCATCTTCTGGCACACTGTCTTTTGGCAACTTTTGGCAATGCATGGTAGGGCAGAAATGAGTCACACAACGGTGACTGTGAGCAAGAAGTCAAGTTCCCAGCATGCAACTCACTTCATCTCATAATGCCATCCATATCTCAATTTTCCTGCCTTTTTTTTAAATCCCCAGAAGCTTTGTGGCACTTCTCACTGTCCATCATCTCTGACAGAAGCATGGAGCCCGCACAGCTCTGCACTATTGTCATGAGCACTGAAAACAAAGGATGAATGAGCCTCTGATATTTGCAGAGCAGTAGGAAGAACCACAGGAAGGGGGGACGTGACAATTTTGTAGAGGACAGATTGCTCTCTGACCTAGGCGAAAACAATTCAAGGCTGTTGGTGGCCTTCACAGAGCAGCTGCAGATGGTGAAATGCCACTTCTGGGTTAAAGAAACAAGTGCTGACTGGCAGGATCACATTGTAATGTAGGTTTGGGATGATGAGCAGTAGCTGCAGAGCTTCTGAATGCAAAAGGCCAAATGACCAGATCTGTCTGCCAAGCCTCCAACACAGGCACACCAGAGTGAAACCTGCGCTAACAGTTGAGAAGAGACTGGTGATTGCACTTGGGAAGCTTGCAAAGCAGGATTGCTACTAGTCAGTGGGAAATCATTTTGGAGTTTGAAAATCCACATTGGGGGCAGGGCCGGCTCCAGGCACCAGGCAACCAAGCTGGTGCTTGGGGCGGCACCTGGAGGGGGGCGGCGCGGCGCTCGGGCCGCCGGGGAGAGCGGGGCCACAGCCGGGCTCGCCGCCCTCCCCCCAGCGCTCTGGCCGCCCTCCCCCCCCGCGCCCTCCCCCCGGCTGCCGGGGCTCGCCGCCCTGCGCTCTGGCCGCCGGGGGGAGAGCCGAGCCCCAGCCGGGGCTCGCCGCCCTCTCGCCGCCCTGCCCCCGGCGCTCTGGCCGCCGGGGGGAGAGCAGAGCCCCCGCCGGGGCTCGCCGCCCTACCCCCGCTGGGGCTCGCCGCCCTACCCCCGGCGCTCTGGCCGCTGGGGGTGGGGGGGAGAGCCGAGCCCCCGCCGGGGCTCGCCGCCCTCCTCCCAGGGCTCCGGCCGCCCTCCCCTCCGGCGCCCTCCCCCCGGCCGCCGGGGGGAGAGCGGAGCCCCCACCGGGGCTCGCCGCCCTCCCCCCCGGCGCCCTGCCCCCGGCCGCCAGGGGGCGAGCGGAGCCCCCGCCGGGGCTCGCCGCCCTGCCCCCGCCGGGGCTCGCCGCCCTGCCCTCCGGCGCCCTCCCCCCGGCCGCCGGGGGGAGAGCGGAGCCCCCGCCGGGGCTCGCCGCCCCCCCCCCCCCGCGGGGGGGGGGGGGCGGCCGGAGGCTTTTTTGCCTGGGGAGGCAAAAAAGCCAGAGCCGGCCCTGATTGGGGGCTGTTGTCATGCAAGCATGCAGGGTAAATTAATCGTCGCCTGCTATGCAGGACTGTGACTCTAGGAAATGTGCAAGAAATAGCGGATGGGAACCTCACTGCTGCAAATCCAAATAGTGGTGGGGCAACAGATGGCACGTATATCCCTGTTTTGACACCAGCCCACCTTGCCACAGAGTACATCAATAGAAAGGGCTACTTTTCTATGGTTGTGCACAAGGCATGTGTCGCTGACATCAGTGTAAGCTGGTCAGGAAAAATGCATGACACTGGCATCTTTTACTCCTTGGGGAATTCTGTGCCAAAAAATTAAAAATTCTGCATATGTTATGTGTCAAAATAATGCAATATAAATCATGAAAGTTTCAATTATTTGGGTAATTTATTTAAACTACAATACAGAAAAAAATCACAACTATTCAGCATTTCCTAAATACATGAAAGTTAAGTTACAAATAGTTGGTAACCAATACCCTGCATTCCAGTTATAATCCTGGGTTATCATTTAAATTATATTACAGAACACCAAACAGCAAAATAAAGTAGAATGTCATTTTAAATTGCTCAGACTTTCACACATGAAAGTCTTAAATTTTTGCTAATCGTCCTGCATTTCAGTATAAATTCAGTATTTTCATTTAAATTACAGTACAGAAAACAAAGAGCCTTCAAGTTTTTCTCACTTTCCTTCTGTCAGAAAGGATCAAATTGTACAGTGAAAAACTTAACAAAAAAGTTAACATGCCCACTGCAATCAGGTTCTAATTAACTGATCTTGTCTCATCATCACAACATGCATCAAAGATAACAGTGATTTTCTTGTCTTTAAGCTTCAGTTTTAAGTTTTCCTTTTCTTTGAGGTACACATCAGGTAAGTATGTCTCAGTCAGTTGTGTCCTACCAGGAATGGCACCACCATTCCAGACCTGCTGTCAAGAAATTCTCTCACAAGGGGGTGATCTAGCTTTGACAAGGGGATGTTGGCATCTGCTAGTGTCTTCGCCCATGCTGTACAAATCTGAAAGTAAAAGTTAGATAAATCTTGAGTGAGCACAAATGTTTACTATCCACATAACATCTTTCATCTTATATTAATACATGTATTCATATTATATTTAGTTCTGAATTTCTAGATTTTAATTTAGATTTATAGTAAATGATCACGATTACATACATACACACACACACAAATATTTAGTTATTTGGTTTATGCCTCTATATCCAAGGAGACTCGCACTCAATCACAAAAATGCATGATTAAATTACAATTAACTGTAAAACATCACGTAAAAGTGCAAAAGTTACATAGTGTAGAATGTATCATCAACAGAAAACTGACCATAGTCATCACTTTTTTTTTTAAAGTTTAAAAACAAGCTATCTATTCAAGATCTCAGAGCAAGCAAAGAGACTCTATCGCTATAGCTCTTCTAATCTACTTATCTTATTTTTCTGTATTATAACATTTTCTCATATTTCCACTCACCTCCACACATTCTTTCTCCGCCTGTGTTTTGTTTTTCAGTGTACTTGTAATGATTTTCTGATGTTTGTTTCTGCCTTCCTCTTGAGCCGCACCTTCCTTCAGTTTGTGATTTTTTGATGCAAAATGATCCACAATTACAGACCATCGGTCATGATTGAGAACAACATTGCAGGATGTGCAAAATAATTTGTCCCCATCCACATGCAGTTTTGTAGGAAATTCTCGAGCATGAGAAGCTGGTGTAGCTGTTTTTGATGCATGATGTGAAGACGGTTCACATTGTGCAAAAGAGCAAATATCCCTTTGCCCTTTAGTAACTACATCTGGGCATGGCTGGCTACTTTGGGAAGTGCTTGGTTCTGACTGTCCTGACATTTTATTGACTGCTTGATAAATGTTTTATTTGCTTTCAAAGTCTTTTTTTTTTAAATGGGTAATTAAAATAGATCCTGAGCTGTAATCTAACCCCACTATACCACTGTGGCACAGGACAAAAGTGAGAAAGCGCATAGATTTTCCTATCTGAGGATTCCCTTATTGTCATTTACAGTAAGGCTTGTTTACACCACTCTGGCGATGTAAAGGAGCCTTAAAACTTTTACATGCGTTTTGTGCTCCTTGGGGAATTGACTAAGAATGGGAACAATGCACTAACAATAGGAACATTAGGGAGTCCGGTGACACCTTAAAGACTAACAGATTTATTTGGGCATAAGCTTTCGTGGGTAAAAAAAACCTCACTTCTTCAGATGCAACATTAACAACTATGCAGGCAGGCTGCTACATTTTCTGCTCCGCCTGAGGTGACAGAGCCTGCATCATGCCTACTTCCAAACAACCCAAAGCCCGCCGCATTAGCCAGTTGAGAGGGAGGCTTTCTTGCTCGTATGCATGCACACCCACCCCACCCCCGGCAGTGACTGACATCTCCACATGTATGCATGCCCCCTCCCCCCACCGTGCTGATTTACGTCTCCGCCAGCTACTCTGGGTGCTTGAACAGACGCACCCGGGCTGCTGGGGAAGGAGCGTGTGTCCCCCGCAGATTTCATTGCTTCCTCATTTTTCTGCAAGGAAGCAAAGAAATCTGTGTGGGACATGAATTCTGCGTGCATACAGTGGTAAGGAATTCCCCCAGGAGTAATCTTTAAGAACACAGAACTGTTCGGAAAGCTGCAAGGAGGAACATTCTTTCCTGACCAGCAGATTACCATTGGGAATTTTGAAATGCCAACAGTGATCCTGGGGAACACAGACCATCCCTTGCTCCCCAGACTCATGAAGCTGTACAACAGCCACCTCAACAGGACCAAAGAAAGATTTAACTACCGGCTCAGCAAGTGCAGAATGACAGCTGAATATGATTTTGTTAGACTGAATGGACGCTGGCGGGGTTTACTCACAAGATTAGATCTTAGTGAGAAAAATACCCCAATGATTATAACTGCCTGCTGTGTCCTGCATAATACCTGTGAGGCAAAGGAAGAAAAGCTGCCACTGGGGTGGAGGGCAGAGGTGGAGCAGCTGTCTGCTAGGTTTAACACAAATGCTATTAGAAGAGCTCAATGCAGAGCTATACAGCTGAGGGAGGTCTTGAAAGAGCAATTTAACAGTCAGCCACAGTAATGTGGTCTGGTAGAATGGGCTCGGGGAGGGGGGCTGAGGGATTGCCCCTTGGAGGGATGCGGGGTCAGGGTGCAGCTGGTTGGGGATCAGTGGGGTGGGGGTCTAGGTGTTGGGGGCTCCTGATGCGGGGGGTGGGTTGCAGGTGCAGGGGGGGTCACTGTACAGGGAGCTGCTCCCCCTGTCCACCCAACCCTTGTGCATCTGGAACCCCCTGCACCCACCCCCTCGATCTGGAACAGCCCCCGCCCTGAGCCTCACCCCTCCCACCCCACCCCCGTGGTGCAGAGCTTCCTGCAGCCAGGGGAAGTTTCTGGGGATTGATCTGTCCCAGCCCTGGCTTCTCCGTGCAGGGAAGGTGGAGGGGGAACACTATCCTTCCCTCCCCCCACCCCCACCAGTTGGGACTAATGTCCCTGGGCAGCCAGGGCATCCCCAACCCCCCCGTGATTTACCTCTCCCTTGCCCCCCAGCTGCCCAGACGCATCTGAGCTGCCAGGGAGGTGTGAGCGAGTACTGGTGCAGCTTCTCTTTGCTTCCCCACAGAAACCATTTTCTGCAAGGAAACAAAGGAAATCTGCAGGGGTACGGGGAGAGTATTTTTCTGCTGCATTGCGGTTGCGCAGAATTTCCCCAGGAGTAATACTAAAACCATTGCAGACTCGTGTGGGAAAGTGTCCTACCGTGGGGGAAGAAATAAGACTGGCAGCTCTAGAAAACTTTGGGAGACGATTGCAGGGTACACCTCCACGAAAGTTTCTAAGGAGGATTCAAGGGACATCCCTGTGCACATAAACAAAGTGCTCTGCATGCCCCTCCCCAACTAACTCTACAGCAAAAAGAAAAGCAGATAACTCTACTTCTGTCTGTTGTGTCTTCTAGTATGAGTAAATTAATGAAAAGTCACTACATGTGTCCTGCTACACTGGGGTCGGGCACCATCTGTATATTTAAATATTGTACTGGGGAATGCATTCACACACTTACCCGAGGTTCCGTCCCCTGCATCGTGCTCAGCTCCCAGGACTGACTAGACTGCAGTGGAGTCTTAAATAAATCCTCACTGGTGGCATAGCTGGACACCCCAGTCGCATGACCCCCATCCTTCTCCTCCTGTTCCTCCTCCTCCCCCCAATTGTTCACGACAGGTGTCTCACAGCCTCCACGCAGATGTGCACTATGCTCTGTGGGGTGCTGGTGGGGTCTCTGCCAAGTATGGCATGCATCTCAGTTGTAAAAGCGGCGGGTCTGCGGCTCAGCACCAGATCAACAATTGGCCTTCTGGTATGGCTGCAGCAGTTCCTTTGCTTTCACATGGCACTGCTGCTGCTTCCTGTCACAACCCTTTGCCTGCATCCCCCAGGCAATCTGCTCATGGATTTCCCCGTTTTCATGACTACTCCATAGCTGGGTTTGCTGAGCCTCTTCTTTTCACAGGCCCAATACCTGCTGTCGACTTCAAGCAGGGGCACAACTGGATCGTATAGCTGTCATGGTCGGTTGAGCAGCTGCACACAAGGGAGAACTGATAGGTGTGCTTGCCAAGCTGCACAATCAGGAAATGGCATTTCAACAATACAAAGGATTTATAAAGTGAGAGAGGGTGGCTTCCAGTCTCAGTGACCCCTGGGCAGTGGAGCTCACAATTGTAACCAGAGCAGTTAGTGTCAGGCATTGTGGGACAGTTGCTGGAGGATTGTTACAGTCAATATAGGCCATGTAGTGTCTATACTCACAATGCATCAACCACAGGACGTTGACCATGGCTCATTGCCACCCAGGGAGATGGTGCTACTGCGTAGCTGTAATGGAGCACTTACATCGGCAGCAGACAAATTAGAGCATAGACACATGCACAACTAGGCTGACGCAAGGTGACTTACATCGACCTAACTTTGTAGTGTGGATGAGGTCTTTCATTCATATTCCTAAAGCGCTACCATACCAGGATAGCAGTGTTTACAGAAAAATATCATCCTATTTGAAGGCCCAAAATTTGACCTACTTTGACCCCTTCCTTCACTCATGGGTTTTCTTCGGTATGTTCAAGGGGAGAAGGATTGGGGAAACTAGTATTTCGTGGCCACTGGGGAGGTTCCCTGGCAGAAAGAAAGGAACAAAAGCAGCAAGGGAGAGACAGGGGCAAAGGCAGCAAGTCAGGCAGGCCCTGTGCTGCAGCAGACTAACTAGCATGCAGTTAACAGTTGAGAGAAGTTGTACCTGACTGCAGGTCAACATAAGGAAGTAGTTGCAGAGCCAAGGGAGTAGCACTGCACCATCTGATTTTGTAAGGAACAATTTCTGGGTTCTCTCTATCTTAGTTTTTTGGGGGGGTTTTGTTTTTTTTATGCTTTACAGTCTCCCATGAGGAACTACAAGAAGTCACTGTTAACACATGAACTTTGTTCTCCTGCTGCACAGGAAATGGAAGTTAAACTTTGTTACCAAAATTGTGCTGACAATCCAAGACTGTCTGCTTCTTTCTTTTGAGCAGGGAACTGAAATTCACATGAACCCTGAACTTGTCATCTCCACCACTCAAAATAAAGTTTGAAAGATCTAGTTTGAGGACATCCAGCCTGATCAGTGCTGTTTTAAAATAAATGCTTTCAGATAGTCCAAAATTTGGAAGGAAAGAATGTATAGCTCTGGATACACCTAGGGAGCACATCTACTGAGTAAGAAGTTGCCATTTATAGACAGAACCATACAAGTGTCATCTACCCCAGTCCCTTGCAATCAAGGCAGGACTATATAATAACTATACCATTCCTGACAGGTGTTTATTTAAGCTGTTCTTAACAACCTCCAATGATGAAGATTCCACAACCTGCCTAGGCAATCTGTTCCGGTGCTTAACTACCCTGACAGTTAGGAAGTTTTTCCTAATGTCCAACCTAAGCCTCCCTTGCTGCAGTTTAAGCCAATTGCTTCTTGTCCTATCCTCAGAGGTTAAGGAGAACAATTTTTCACCATCCTCCTTGTAACAACCTTTTATGTACTTGAAAACTTATCATGTCCGCTCCTCAGTCTTCTCTTCTCCAGACTAAATAAACCAATTTTTTTTTTAATCTTTCCCCACAGGTCGTGTTTTCTAGACCTTTATTCATTTTCGTTGCTCTCTGCTGGATTTTCTCCAGTTTATCCACATCTTTCCTGAAATGTGGTGCCCAGAACTGGACACAATACTCCAGTTGAGGCCTTATCAGTGCAGAGTAGAGTGGAAGAATTACTCCTTGTGTCTTGCTTACAACACTTCTGCTAATACATCCCAGAATGATGTTTGCTTTTTTTTTTCCCCTTTTCCTTCCGCAACAGTGTTACACTGTTGACTCATATTTAGCTTGTGATCCACTATAACTCACAGGTCCGTTTCCTCAGTACTCTTTCCTAGGCAGTCTTTTCCCATTTTATATGTGTGCAATTGATTGTCTCTTCCTAAGTGGAGTACTTTGCATTTATCCTTATTGAATTTCATCCTATTTATTTCTAGTTTAATCTCATTTTGTGCTTTGGCCTTTCTAAGGCTTGGTCTACGCTACAGAGTTAGGTTGACATAAGGCAGCGTAGTGTCTACACTACATAAGGCAGTTAGTGTCTACACTACAGCCTTGCTCCTGCTGATGTAAGTGCCCTACTACACCAACATAACAACTCCACTTCCACGAGAAGCGTAGGGCTTATGTCGGTGTAGTTAGAGCAAAGCAGTGTCTGTATAGACACTATGTTCTTCACATTGGCTGTTGATTGTCTTGTCAATTTCACATGTGGAAGTGGGGAGGTGAGAAGCCCAGGGGGCAGCTGGGCTCCTGGAGTGGAGCTGAGCAGAGTTGAGATCCCTGGCTCTCAGCCCCACATTCTCCCCATCTTCAGACGGTGGAAACACTCCTAGTGAGGATGCACACCACCGACAGAAGGGTGGACATCAGCCACTGCAGTAATTAACGTGTCGGTTATAAGTCAACCTAACAGAGGTCGACTTAATATTGCAGTGTAGACATGCCCTAATTGTCACTGTTCAAAGTAGAACACTACTTTTTATACACTTTTTACACTCTTCTCAGTGGTGCATATTTAGAAATCAGTTAGCACAAACATTTGCTGAAGTAGAGATTTTATTTAACCCTTTTGTCTTTTATGAGCAACCCAATTGTATTTTCTCTTCAGGGTCATCTTTGAAAAGATTTTCATTCCAGTTTTCTCAAGTTACTCTCCACTCAACAACTAACTTCAAAATGGTCCTGTTAACTAGAAATTCAATGCTTTAATTTCTCGTAAATGGCTAACTTAATATAGTACGCATTTCCATTCTGCTATGTACCCTAAACAACTTCCAATCTCTCCTGACTTTCCCCCGCCTCCAGTTTCACTGTCCTCTGTATGTCCTTTACCATCCCCCACTAGGACCAAGATCTTAGGTAAAAATTTCAAAAGCACTTAAGTGAGTTAGGAGCCTAAGTTCCACTGAAAATCACTTTTTAAAAGGGGACTTAGGTTTCTACATCACTTAAGTGCTTCTGATAATGTTACCTAAGATCTTTTGTCCATCCGCTTCTTCCTGTAGCTTGTGCTCTGGAGTTGAAAACTTGGAGCATGCAAGATGATGTGATATAGGTGTCCTCTTAGCCCAGCAGGCTCTTCTCCCATTGCCTATTCATCTGTAACACAGAGATCTTCTGTTTGCAGAAACTATTCCTGCAGTGGTACTTTTCGCTGGTGTTGTCTGATCATAGACTATCAGGGTTGGAAGGGACCTCAGGAGGTCATCTAGTCCAACCCCCTGCTCAAAGCAGGACCAATCCCCAGAAAGATTTTTGCCCCAGATCCCTAAATGGCCCCCTCAAGGATTGAACTCACAACCCTGGGTTTAACAGGCCAATGCTCAAACCACTGAGCTATCCCTCCCCCCCTGAGAACTCCCAACAGCAAAACAGTCTAGGAGAGAACAAGTACTGCCTTTAAGGGAACAAATACCACTAAAGAATCAATCATCATTTCTATGTCGTAAGATTATATATATATATATATATATATATATATATATATATATATATATAAACACACACACACACACCCCTACCCCTTTTGGAATAGAAATAATATTAAAACTCAGACTAATTGGGGCATGATTAGAAGTATCAGAAATGTGAGGGGGTGGGGAAAGAAAAGAAAAAAGATGAGAGAGACAGAATTAGGAGGATTTGCTTTATCTATAAAGAACATTAATAAAAATCTACCTCCGTAATATACGTAAGTTAAGGTTATAATTTTTTATGGGGGTCTGTCAATTAAAAAATGCCTTCATATTAAGAGTTTATGTCACCAGATCCCTTCGTGTAAAAAAGCCTTATGTACAGTTGGAGGTACATTATTCCAGTCATTAACATGGGCTCGATGGAACCTTCAGATAAGGGAAGAACCCCAGTGTGCTGTCATATCACTTTCTGATTCATTGTCTACAGACGCTGCTTGAACAGATCAGCTTTACATACAATTGAATCAAGTGAAGAAACTTACATTAAAACTATGACTTAGTGCAAAATTAAAATGCTTGTATGCCAAGAAAGTGGAAGAAAAAAGCTCAGAAAATAGCATGCAATATTTTTAAACTGTAGATATGCTAAACTATTTTTCAGCGCTAGCACCATACTTGATTGAGTAGAAGTTTAAAACTTGCTAATTACAAACAATAAAATATTTGAGTTCATTATCTACAGCAAGGAGCTGTTTCAAAATTATATATTCACCCTTTGCAACTAAATTACCTACCCGATGAGAAACAAGTCCATATTTTCCAAAGCAGCTGACTTACCAGTACAAAGTGCATAGAAACTACCTTTTTGACAGTGCTTTTAGGTGGTCTATAAAATTTATATATCCATATTTATTGCATTCAGTTTCTCTTGAACAAAACTATTTTCCTACACAGTCTCCTATTTGCTTAAAAGAAAAATTTGCATGGTAGCAGAATTATTAGAGCAACATGAGATAGACCCATTACAGTTAACAGCATGTCAGCATTATCTCTAAAAACCCCTATCTTTAGGAATTTATAACAACTGTAAAACACATGTTCCTGGCTGAAACTTGACAAATAAGAGCATAATGTATCTGTGAACATAATCTAAAATTTAAGGGAGAGAAATTAAATTTTGCCAGTCTTTAGCATAACAAGATCTAGGCCTCTGTGTATTTAAAATAAAATGACCATATTATTAATGGATGAAGATCTAATACTATGAAAGGACATTTCTTTCTGAGTAGTTCTCAAACAGTAATTCCCCTTAATTTTAAATGGCCTCCTCAGCATGGACTTCAATCATGAAAAAAGCTAATCTTTACAGAAGAAATCTAAAACTTAAAAACAAAGGAAATGATATAGTTTTTTCCTCCATGTTTTGTGTATCTTTGCATCTCCCAGCACACAGCCTGAGTACAACAGACTGTGCTCCAAGGCGGTCAGCAGGGGCCAAGAGACATGGAAACCTCATCTTGACCACAGCACTGTAATGAAGCCACTTGTGACTACACATCTAGCCTACAGGCTGCAGTTGCCTTGCATATGGTATGCATCACCTTTTGGCAAGATGGTGAGGAAGATTGGCGCCACACAGCAACAGATCTAACACCTTCTCTAGCACCCTACAGATCCCTGCTCTAAGGGTACGTCTACACTTACTTCCTGGTTCGGCGGCAGGCAATCGATCTTCTGGGATCGATTTATCGCGTCTTGTCTAGCCGCGATAAATCGATCCCGGATCGATCCCGGAAGTGCTCGCCGTCGACGCCGGTACTCCAGCTCGGCGAGAGGAGTACGCGGCATCGACGGGGGAGCCTGCCTGCACCGTCTGGACCCGCGGTAAATTCGGACTAAGGTACTTCGAATTCAGCTACGTTATTAAAGTAGCTGAATTTGCGTACCTTAGTCCGAAGTGGGGGGTTAGTGTGGACCAGGCCTAAGGCATACAGGAGTGTAGGCTCACTGAATCCTTCCCATCCTCTGCAAAGACTAACAGGGAGGAGGGAAAGTAAAGGGGACAGGAGAGCATAGATAAGAGTAGAGCAGTGAGGATTTGTCTTGCTACAAATATTAAACTACATAAGCTACCTGGAAATTACTAACATGAAAATTGGTAATGTTTATAAAATATAAAAAGGTGACTACCTTATATTGAAAAAATAGGTTTGAAGAACAAGAGCTCAGGAATTTCTGGCTATAAATAATCTAAAAACATGTGAATGAGGGACAAACTGTATTTTTAAAGATGTGTTTTACTTTCATTTTAGGTTGCGGTTTCAATCTTCATAAAAGAGGAAATAGCTTTACACAGAAGGATGATTTCTCACAACATGACATGGATAAGATATCCAAGCCATAGCTTCGACCCATCTATCAGAATAGAAGACCTCATCGTTTCTCAAAATGTCATATCAAGATTTATGCACTGTTACATTGCCTTCTTTGTACCAACAGGTTTAATAGCCGGCATATTTATCCTGACCATCTTCATAAAGAACTATTTGCGGCATAGTGGCTTGGAAAAATTAGACATATTTCTTTTTTATTTCACCATCAGCAATATTGTAATGATATTTTTTTCATTTACTGTCATAACTAGACCTGACTATTTAATGGCAACCCAGTTAGGGTGTGGAGCTCTGTCGTTTTTTTTCAATGTGAGTTATTTCAATTCTCAGTATCTTCTGATTTTGATGCTTCTTGCTTTTTTATTCAATAGATTCCCACCAAGGACTGTTTTGATGACCAAAGCAACTCAAAGTCCAATGTTATGTGTTGGATTTGTACTAACATGTGCCTTCTGCATATCACTGGTAGTGGTGGCATTGCTAGGCACAGATAACTACCACAAAGAAACAGACTGCCAGTTAGACCCATTATTCGCATGGCCTGAATATGAGATTATTAAATTCAGCTTTGGGTTTGGAATTCCATTGTTTTTCCAGATACTCTGTTTTATTCTATTTTTTGTTAAAGAAGCACAACCAGAAGCTCCAACCCGGAGAGAGAATATTCAAGCTTATCTAGCTGTGCTGACTATAACCGTAACAATGTTTGTATGCCGTCTGTTTTACAACACTATGATTCTCTCCAGGACCACATTAAAGATACACAAAAGCATTGGAACCCCCAAGAACGAGCTAATGATGAATATTGCAGAGATAGTGTTGTTTAGTGAGAACTGCATTAGTTTGATATTCATACTTTGTCTTCATAAACCATGCCAGGCTGGAATACTGGAAATCCTAATGAATCTCACAAAAGTTTGCAGAAAAGATACTACCAACAATCATCCTGAAATACCAGTAACAGATATACATGGTGAAAATGGGTCTCACTGACTTCCCTCCCCATGCAAAGTATTGAAACATTTTCACTTGTTTTATTAAGAACTGTCCATCGGTTTTGGCCCAAGACTAGACCTACCTTACAAATATCTGAAGAAAAATGTTGTTTGGGACCTACCGTCAAGGTTTTTAAAATGAAAGGAACTGGTTTATGTTGGAATTTCTTAAACCAAAACAAAAAGTCTAACACATACTGATGCCAGAACAGCATGCTTTCTTGATGACTTCAATGCACGAGCACGGAAATAAACAAAAGCACAGCAAAAGCATCTTTACCAAAGACAAAATCAGGAGGGAATGACATTCTGTTTTCACAACTGTATTTCCATGCAACTGGAATTTAGTGTACTAGAGATGGACAATAGTTATGTATTATACAAATAATGGCTAATTCGAAGGGCCATAGCAGTAAAATATGCCCCAAGAGTGAAGAAAGTCTTGAAATTGTGATATTGGCAGAACTGTGATATATTGTAGATTATTCCATAATTTAAAAAAACACAGTGCTAACCTGAGAACATTCTCTCCCCTCCATCCATCCTCCCTCTTGGAGCCCATCAGGGGATTTTTTGCCTTCATTCCCCTTGTGGACATAGCAGTCTTTTGAGAGAGAGGAGGAGAGCTCCAAGATTGTCTATTTATCCACGATAGCCTTTGGAGAAGTGGACAAGTTAAAGTGTCTCAAATACAAGGCAACTCTGGACCGAAGGGAAGACTTCAGGACCCTCATGAGTCACAGAATTAGGACAGAGAAACAGGATGGCAAATTAAGCCCGTGTATAGGAATGCAGGATTTTTTGTTGATGACTTCAATGCACAAGCACAGAAATGCTCAAGGTGCTATAAGCTCAGCATTAAGACTGAGGATAATTAGTGATGAGGCTTATGGGAAGATGGATCCATTTAGCTCCATCCAGATTATAAAGGAGGTGAGAGTGTCTCTTTGAGCAAGAGGGAAATAAAGACCTAGGGTAGTGAAGGCCCTGGAGGTGAAGCCTCTAGGAAGAGGGAATCTTAGGATGAGGTTTTTTAAAAAAACAAAAACAAAAAACAAAAACAATTATAAATAAAGGTAGACCCCAAGAAGGGGAGAGTTTGGATTCTAATGCGGGTTCTGTGTACTCTGCTGAGGACAGGGTAGGGACTAACATTTGGTACTAGAGGTGGGATTCCCTAAAACCCACTGCACAAAGAGGAAAAATGGAAGAAATTCTATATGAATGGTAGAACAGCAACTACACCATCAGCCAGTTCAGAAAGTCCCCTTGCAGCATCAGCACAGGCTGAAGTCCAATAACTACCAGTTTCAGATGCAAATGAGGCTTACCTGGTTTCTTCTGAGTGGGTAGTTACTGCAGTTCAGTGGGACAAGGAGTCAGGAACTATACATTTAACCTCCCCTCCTCCGCCCCCCCTTTTTCTGACACGGCAGTGCAAACTTCATACGAGGCTTTGGACAAGCATGTGGCCATAGGTTACAAGGCTATTGGGACTTATTTTGGACTGACTGGGAGGTCTCATAGGAGACTTACCAGCAGAGATTTTAAAGTGAGCTCTTTCTGTCAGGGGTGCAGCCACATACCTTTGCTCAATATTTGATGGCTTGGGAACTCATTGGCTCAGGCATAATACCCAGATGGTAAGGGAACAGATGGATTTTATAACAGTGAAGCAGTGCTGGAAAGTCTGCCTGAGAGGGTGAAGGCTTGTTTGGACAGCTGGTGTCAGTGCACCCTGGTACAGGCACACAAAGAGGACTAACTGGCGGTTAAGCCACTAGAGATAATCACAGCCATGTCCTAAAATAAAGGAGGACATCCAGCTGGACAGACAGTAGAACTGCCACATAGAAGAACAAGGGAGCAACCAAAAAAGATGCTTGCCCAGAATCCAGTAAAAATCCAACACATTTGACCTACTGTCCATTTCCAGGGTGGCCAACTTACACATATAAAAAGTCCTGCTGTTTCTGGAGCGTGACTACATGGACCTATGTGGTCTCACTAAAGCCATAAGGACCGGCCTTCTGACAGGAACAGAGTGCCAATACAACTAGAAGGGGGACAGTACAAGACCTAAGAGACTTGGGAGCGACCAAACATAAGTTAGGAGATCTTAGTCAAGAATGAGATACTACAGGCAGCAGAACCTATTAGATCACTTGTGTCAGCATGGGATTCCTGGACAGAGCCCATGACTTTTGTTTCCCTATTTGGGAGTCATATGAATTGACTCTGTCCCCCTCATCACCATGGCCTTGTCAGGCGGGGAGACTAAAGCATTTCCCTGGAATCCAGGGCATGTCCTGGGCCCTTGATAATGGTCATGACAAGGAAAACACCATAGGCAGTGAGGCGACTAGGTTTAGTGGCAGCAACATGAGACTGGGAATTGGGTCCCGCATGGGTTGAACAGGAGAAAATGAAGGTGAGCATACCAGGGAGGGGCTGGAAGGTATGTAATAGGGTGGTGGACTAAAACCCCTTATTGGAATATAGATGTCATCCTAGGATCAGGTGCTCAAAGCTTCCCTTAAGATTCAGGGTAATCACTGCTGGGACATGATAGCAGGAAGGTCCATTTAGTTCCAAACAGGATATAAGGGGGTGGGAGTGTCTCTTTGGGCAAGAAGGAACAAGAAGGAACAGCCAAGGGGGGTGAAGAAACTTCGGCTAAGGTTTATATGGTTATGGTTTTTAAAGTTATCACTAACAGGTGTGGGGTAAAGGCTATTTACCAAAAGACTAGTGTGCACTTTCCTTCCCTTACCAGCAATAGCTCTGTTAACCACCCTTTCTCCTGCCAGGCTCACCTAATTTGCTGAGAAATAGTCCACCTTTATTTCTGGCCATATCACCATAAATTAACCAATGGCATTAGTTAAAAAAAGCCAAGGGTGAATATTATGTGAAATGTGTACATATGCTCCTAGGCACCCAGTTTGCTCTGGAAAAAGCCTGTGTCTTTCATTGTAATGCAAGTGATCTAGGCTGCTGATTGCTGGGGAAGTTGGGTGTGAATTTTAGTGCTGATGAAATACATTGGAATGGCAGCTCTAGAGACTAAGGACTTGCCTTCACTGCAACATTTAGCTCAAATTAGTACATGTGAGTTACTCAACTCAAACTAGCCTAGCTCAAGTGAGAGTGATCACATGCAAAACACCACTGGACCAAAGCACAAAGTGATTGGATTAACAGTTGACTGATTCAAGATGCTGCATCCCCTGTTGCATTGCTAAAGTCAGCAGCACTGGAACTTCAGATCACACCAATTGATGGAATAGCTAGATCAAAAAGTACCACTTAATTTAGTTTAGAGATTTTTAAATCTGGGCATGAGTTGTGTTGGAGGCAAAACTTGAGTTACACCACAAGCTAACAAGGTAGCAAGGATGAGCCCTGAAGCCCTCTATATAGTCACAGAACATATACACCTCAGACACTAACAACAAAGATTTCCCCACAATGTCCCACCAATAAAACTAAACCTGACCTGCAACGATCACTTCTTGGGGTGAAAGGATAGGTTTTAGCCTTGATTCCTTAGTTTTAGGCACTGATTGGCCAACGATGGGGCCAATTAATGCCAATGGTATTGGTGGGTTTTATGTGGACACATGTCCACATACCTGGGACATGTCTGAGAAATGAGACTGATGTATCCAGCAAAGGCTGCCAGGCTCAATTGGGATTTCCAGAAAGCACTGCTGTTTCTTTGCACAGTGGATTGGTTTAGTTTTTTAATTTCTTATTCTACTTTTATACTGATTGCAATGTGAAAGATGGATGATTAGTTACAGAGTTTTAATGTTTTGTGTCTTTTTTCTTGAAGTTTTAAAATCTGGGATACTAAACCCAGTTTTTTGTAACACAATTGAACAAAAATGAAGTTTTTACAAAGATAATTTACCAGTGATCCAGATGGTCTCCATTTGAGAACAGATTCAATTTTTTAAAACTGCTAATAAGAGAAATGCATTCGCTTGCCAATAATTCTGGAAAAAGCTGGTCCATAAAATACACGCTATTAGAGGCTTTCAATACTTCCAAGAGGCATGGAAAACAGCTACCCACTCCAACTCAGATCACAATCATGGTTAGTAACTGGGGGAAATCACCAGAGACTGCCTGGGGTTGGGGAAAGGGTGGGGAGTGGGTCCAAAGAGAAAGGATGTCACCTAAGGGTTTTTTTAAAAAAAGAAGATAAAAGTAGTGTTTGTCAGGAAAAAGATTGGGGGGGGGGGGAGAGAATTTGGGGAAGAAGAGAACAATCTACATCCAAAAATAAACTACGTACTCTGCTTATACATTTCAATTATATCAGAAAGATAAACATCCTACTTTATATTTTCTACAGATTTACACTTTGTTAATTTCAGCAAAGTTATAGAACACTATTATCAATGCCAATTTTTCTGTATATGGAGATGTTACTTTTATATTTACTTCACAGTTTTAGACTCAGACTCATAGACTTTAAGGTCAGAAGGGACCATTATGATTGTCTAGTCTGACCTCCTGCACAACGCAGCCCACAGAATCTCACCCACCCACTCCTGTAATAAACCCCTAACCTATGTCTGAGCTACTGAATCATGGTTTAAAGACTTCAAGGTGCAGAGAATCCTCCAGCAAGTGACCTGTGCCCCACGCTGCAGAGGAAGGCGAAAAAAACCCCAGGGCCTCTGCCAATCTGCCATGGAGGAAAATTCCTTCCCGACCCCAAATATGGCGATCGGCTAAACCCTGAGCATGTGGGCAAGACTCACCAGCCAGACACGCAGGAAAGAATTATCTGTAGTAACTCAGATCCCACCCCATCTAACATCCCATCACAGGCCATTGGGCGTATTTACCGCTAATAGTCAAAGATCAATTAATTGCCAAAAATTAGGCTATCCCATCATACCAGCCCCTCCATAAACTTGTCAAGCTTAGTCTTTAAGCCAGCTATGTCTTTTGCCCCCACTGCTCCCCATGGAAGGCTGTTCCAGAACTTCACTCCTCTGATGATTACAAACCTTCATCTAATTTCAAGTCTAAACTTCCTGATGGCCAGCTTATATCCATTTGTTCTGTGTCCACACTGGTACTGAGCTTAAATAGTTCCTCTCCCTCCCTGGTATTTATCCCTCTGATATATTGATAGAGAGCAATCATATCTCTCCCTCAGTTTTGCTCCTCTTTCCACTGGGTACAGCTTCCCTTACCATCTGGGAATGCTCCAGCACCTAGCCCAGTCCTGTCCTCCAAGGCTCAACTACTGCGCACCTCCCAGTGCTGTCTCAGGGCTTGTCTTCACTATGGGGGTCAGTCAATCTAAGTTATGCTACTCCAGCTATGTGAATAACGTAGCTGGAGTTGACATAGCTTAGGTCGACTTACCCCGGTGTCTTCCTTGTGCTGTGTCGACGGGAGATGCTCTTCTGTCAACTTACCTTAATCTTCTCAGGGAGCTGGGGTACCAGGGTCGACCAGAAAGTGCTCTGCCATCAATTTAGCGGGTCTTCACTAGACCCACTACATCAACCCCCATTGCATCGATTGCAGCAGCATCAATCTCCCCATAGTGAAGACCAGCCCTCATACTTCTCTTGGCAGATTCTAGCAGCCTTCACCTCATACACCCCTGAGAAGCTCTAGCAGGCTCCTCCGCAATCTGCAGCCAGCAGGGGAGGCTGCTTTGCTGGTAGCATGGAAGGTGGGCTGCACTGCTTGGATTCCTCCTTGCCCTGCTCTCACTTAGGCTCCTACTCAATTACAAGCCCCACTCTTTCTACACCATAATGGCGGGGATATAGGGGTGAGGCTGCTGTTGCCAAATTATGTGGGAGTGATGGCTACTCATATATTTAATCTGTAAAACTATTACTAATACATGAGAGCACATAGGAATTGCAGTCATTGAATCCTGTACCTTAAAAATAAATAAAATTCTTAAATGCCATTACATACTTGACTGAAAAATCAAAACACTCAATTGTTATATAGTCACAAATAAGCCTCTTGTAAAAAAATCACAATTAAGTAACTACTTCTCTTCTCAGTCTCACATATCCCTAGACAGAATACCAGTGATTATCAAGTGCATTCTTAGCAACAATAAAGTTGATGACGTACGTCAGGAGGTACCATAAACTGCAATAATAGCATGACTGTCATTTAATATGGGTTGTTAAGATACCCTTTACTATCAAATGTGTCTGGAATATCAGCAAAGCTAAGGAGATAGAAGGTGTACAATGTTCAACAGCCACTAAAATTTGTTTGAACCATTTTATATCCCTTTTTACCATGACAAGGCTGAATGCTAAAGATGCCACTGGATTAATCAATAACATTGATGTTATAGCTGGACAAACAAATCTACGTTTTTGAATATGATATGAATATGTTTTCAATCTTTTTTTTTTTTTTTTAAGAAAAGTTCAGAGAAACTTCAGTAGAGTATGACCCCTTCAGACTACAAAAAAATTTGTAATGAATATAGAACTCATAAAACTATAATAAAATAATGCTGTGTTTGACTTTTTTCTGCTTTATGAAAAAAAGCTACTTAATGGCGAGTTTCAAAGAAAATATCTTGGCCATTTAAAAAAAAAAAGTTTGTTTTATCCAAAATGCCAAAAGAATTAGTACTTTGTACAAGATTATGTATTTTAATATAAAGCCAACTGATGTTTGGAACTTGGAAAACAAGCATCTTAAACAGAAGCTTTATTTTGGTGACGCTGTCCCCTCTATAACTGATCACATCACAGGGAGGCAGCATTTTTGCTGCAACGGGGCTAAGAAATGCCCATCATCCACTTATCTTCTCTGTGCAAAGCCCTTTTACTCAAGTTTTACACAAGAAAACGAATCTCTTTCCTCTGATACTTAAAATAAAAAAATAAAAAAAGACACCAAAACAACTCAGGGAATTTTAACAATGTTTTGTAAACATGTAAAAAAGGCAACAGGCTGACTACTTCTATCCCAAGTTGAACCTGTAATTTGAAATCCCTTTGAAAATCCTGAACACGAGGATACATGCTTAACAAGACCTTCTGCAGCCTACCTTAGGAGAGTAGCTACAGAATACTGTATAGAAGTTGAGCAATGAGTGGCATTTTACAATAAAAGTCAGACCATAAATATAAAAAGAGAAGTAAAACAAAAAGCTCTGAACATTGTGCATATGAACTTTAGTTTTGTTCTTTCAAATGAGAAATAAGGGTTTAAAACATGTATCTCGTTTTAGAATGTTCTAAGACTTTTTCCAGTTATGACAGAACAATTCTGACAACCAGCAGGTGGTGTTTGTGCAATTGTCAGCTAGTTCTCTGCCCCTGGAGATGAAATGCAAAACTTCACCTGCCATAGTGGGGTTTGGAAGCAAGACTGATTCTCCAAATCAACTGCATCATTAAGCTTATTTCATACAGGTGGTTTTGAGCACAACAACTAAGCAGAGTCAAGTTGAGGATACACGAAATGCAAGGGATTAACAGAGAAATAGGACTCTCAAAGAGGATAGGAAAATTTTAGTCAAGTTTTCAGATCATTCATTAACTAAACTACTATTTTTCTAAAGTTCTAATATTTCTCTTTGGACTGTGAAAGTCTTTTAAACTCTTAGATAAACTGAACTATTGCTATAGATACACAGTAAAATATGTTTAGTTGCTACTCAAAATTAATCTTTGAACTGGTGCTCATTTGAATCTACAATTTTATCCTCCCTCAAAAACAAAGGAAGGGTAAAATGAAAGCTATATTAAGCATCGTAAAGATAGTTGATAGATATGAGGGAAAAGATTAATGTCTAGTTCTGGTAAAGAAAAGGAACCAGCAGAAATGGGGTTAATTCTAGCCTTAAAAGGAAGCCTGTTCAACACCACACTTCAAATGAACACAAATTAGAACGACCCTGGGAATCTATAAAGCCATCTTTTATTACCAAGGATCTGCAGGAAGATCTGCATTAGCGGCAAAACAATGACAGTCATTTATTTAGGATGTTTAACAGAATATGATTTTATATGGATTTTTTGTTACTGAATTGTTCAGCAGGTGACATTCAGTGCAGCTTGGTATCACCTAAATAACATTAAAAGTTTTGACTGCTGGTATAGCTGAAATTAACATATCCACTAACAGTGTATCTGAATATAAACCAGCCTTATGGTGTTTGGAAGAAAATCAGATCCGAACAAATGACTATGGATGGACACACAGGAATTAAAAGGTAAATTCTAACACTTTACATAGCTACAAACAATCTAATCGTTGAAGGTATTGGTTTGGTTTTTGGTGGACTTTTATGCATAGTTAGATTATCTTTACAGATCTACCTTTCTGAAACATTAATTTTTTAAAATATTAATTTCCCCTTCATTGCATCTGAAGCAGTTTATCATCTCATTCAAGAACAAAAATTGTTTCTATTACGAATATTTCAGAAAAAGGCAACAATTCAAATATACATGGCATGTTTAGATCTCTAATTGAAAAATCAAAATGACCTCTGATAAGCAAAATTTCATAAAAATGCTTTTGTATGAACAAGGCATCTGAAGAAGTGAGGTTCTTACCCACGAAAGCTTATGCTCCCAATACTTCTGTTAGTCTTAAAGGTGCCACAGGACCCTCTGTTGCTTTTTACAGATTCAGACTAACACGGCTACCCCTCTGATACTTTGTATGAACAAAGACTTGCATTGCAATAATGCCTCAAAATATATCCTGCTAATTACTAGCAATAGCTGGAATGATTTTTAAGTTATTAAGCCAAAAAATAAATTTCATAGAAGATATTTTAATTCTGTCCAGTTCTAATAGCCTGATCTTTTTCTCTCCTGGGAATGTGCACCACCAGTATTTTAAATCACTAAGATTTTAAAATAATAAAAAGATAACGCATCTATTAATTCATGCATTTATCCAAGCATATCTTTGCATGTGTTCTACAGGTATACATTTTCACTTTTATAGTACAGAATAGAATGTATTCATCTTATTACTAACAGGTTTATTATTTTTAAAACAAAATTATATAAAATCAACTATAAAAATATTTAAATTTACCATTTTCTTGCCTCTTTTTTTTTTTTTTTAACTTGGAAACTTTTGCCAAGATTTCAAGTTTACATAAATTTACGTTTATAAAGTTCTTATTTTTCACTTTGGTGTGTTGTTTTCAACGCCATTCCCATTATGGAAATTAATGCAGTATAATTTATTGCAAAGAAAATAAGGTTAAACATGAAGATGGTGTAAATTAATACAAATTCACATTATCTCTTAGTTTTTAAAAAATGTCTTTTCCTTCTGTCTCTTTCTCTGCAAGCAGAAGGTTCCAAGGGCATTTCATCTGTCTAGATTTTTTCTAACATTTTTGCAGCCAAAGCCTATGCTACTTAATAAGCTTGCTATTTGACTAGGAAAACAAAGAATATGATACATAGGAAAGTTCCTCTCTTCTACTCCAGAGATTAATGGGTCAACTTCACTGATTTATCCCCCTCTCATATTTATCAGTGTTAAGAGTTCCTGATTAGCACACAATGTTTGATCAGGTTGCTCCTAATAATCTCTCTCTCTCTCATGAACATTAAATGCTTTTTTTGCTGAACATTTGTTTATATGTATTCAAGCATCATGTTCCTAAATACACAATCACTTGTCTACATAAGTGTAAACCCCCGATCCATATACCATAGAATGCCCGAGCTTTAAAAAAGTTAAAATAAATCATCTAGGCATGAGTTTAATAATTTTTCATTTACTAATTGCAGGTCCAAGGATATTCAGTAATTGTTAAAAGGAATCAACGAACCTAAAATTCTACCATTTTCCAATCTGCAAGAAGGAACATTTGTGAAGAAACATTTGTGTATGTGCAATTCAATGACCATAAAGTTCAGAAAGGTCCTGCTCGATCTGAAACATTAATTTTCTCATTTGCTTTGTGCATGGCATCTTACAAATAGCAAATTTCTTAAACAGTTTACTTTTCTGTAACTGATAAATTTCAGCCAATTTCAAGCCTAATTGGTTTGGCTTCCATTCCATTTCCAAACAGTTTAAACATTTTATACAAAAAAAGTAAACCTCTTTCAAAATCCTTAAAATGCTTGCTGTAACCTCTTTGGAAATCCCAACAATTTAACCATTTTGGCACTGAAAGTCAAAGCGTGAATACCGATGTAATCTTTCCAGCAGAGATCCTAACCATGGAATCTTACACAGGAGCAGTATCACCATTTATTTGTAACAGCACATCTTTTGAACTAAATGGATCACATTTATGTAATGAAAGCATGTCTTCTATCTTGGCTGATAAATCAGAAGAACACCAACAATACATTATTGGGCTTTTCTTATCATGCCTTTACACTATTTTCCTTTTCCCTATTGGCTTTGTGGGAAACATTCTGATTTTAGTTGTGAACATAAGTTTTCGGGAAAAGATGACTATTCCTGACCTGTACTTCATAAATCTTGCAGTAGCTGATTTGATTTTAGTTGCTGACTCCCTCATTGAGGTTTTTAATCTTGATGAAAAGTATTATGATATCACTATAATTTGCACTTTCATGTCTCTGTTCCTTCAGATCAACATGTATAGCAGCATTTTCTTTTTGACATGGATGAGTTTTGACAGATACATAGCACTTGCAAAAGTAATGAGGTCCAATATATTTCGGACTATGCAGCATGCTAGATTAAGCTGTGGCCTCATATGGATGGCATCTATCTCTGCAGCACTAGTGCCATTTACAGCTGTACATTTGCAGCACACTGGAGAGGTCTACTTTTGTTTTGCAGATGTAGAAGAAATCCAGTGGTTAGAAATAACCTTGGGGTTTATAATCCCCTTTGTGATCATCGGTCTTTGTTACTCATTAATTGTTCGAGTTCTTATAAAAGCACACAAACACAGGAGTCTTCGACTACGGCGCCAAAAGGCTCTTCGGATGATTTTTGTAGTCGTCCTGGTTTTCTTTATCTGCTGGCTACCTGAAAATGTCTTCATTAGCGTTCAGCTTCTTCAAGAGAAAGGAAAGACTCTCTCTTCAGGCAACCAATCTTTTCGGCATGATTATCCCCTAACAGGACATATTGTAAACCTAGCAGCCTTTTCTAACAGTTGTTTGAACCCTCTGATTTACAGTTTTCTAGGTGAAACTTTTAGAGACAAATTACGGTTGTATGTTGAACAGAAAACTAAAATGTCAACGTTCAGTCGTTTTTGTCATGCTGCCCTAAAGTCAGTCATTCCTGACAGTAATGAGCAATCAGAAGTTTAATTTAGTAGTGCTGTATAAAAACATAAGTGAAAATTGCACAAATATAGAACAAAACGCTTGCTACTAACAGTAAAATATATGTATATATAATGCCCTGCTGAGTATTGAAGGTTTATACTCTAAATATTTTTATGACAAGACTTGAAGGTGGAAGAATACATTTTAGTCAAATTTATATTTAATTATCAACAGGATTACTAAAAGCTGACTAATAAGGGGCCTTTAGTTTGCATTATACATGTATGAATGATAATTTATCAGAAAACGTTATCAGACTAGGAAGAATCGAGATAACTCAATTATCAGAGAATAGCTACTTTGCTGTCATATGCTAGGTGTTCCCATTTAAATAATGAAGCTGCCACAACAGTGGGAAAAAACTCATTACAACACATTGATGTGGAGGTGCAGAAAAAAGTTATTGATTTTCCATCCAAATATAGTCATTTGACAACTTTGCTAAGAACTACTGTGCTGTACACAGTGCTGGATATGCTTTCTGTTCTAACATACATTTCAGGCATTGATTTTTTTGTTTCTCTTAATGTAATATAGAACTAGGATGAAGATTTTTTTCCCCTAGTTTGTAATGTTCACATCAACACTTCATCAAATCTGAAGTCATGCATAGTATCCTGCTCACCTTTATTACCTTAGCTCAGAGAATCCATCAAAACAAAATTTACTGCTTCATTTTATTTTTGAATATTGTCCATAGGAAAATGAGGGTCTTTTGTCACAAGCACAAACTACAGATTAAAGTGTCCTAATTAATGAAACTACTGCTATCTTCATTTAATTTGTGTGTGTGTATGTGGTGACTGACGTAAATGTGTTTGTGTGTGTATGTATGTATGTATGTATATACACACACACACACACACTTACGTCAGTCACCACATTTAAAATTTAATATTGTAACAATATCTGTCTTGGTTGTAAGAATGGAATATTGTTTTTTTTTTTTTTTTTTTTTTTTTTTAACTTGCCTTCTGCAAAAAATGACAGTGTAAGAAACGCTCATTAAAATGTTGGAAGCCTCATTATTTTTGGAATCACACAATTTCTGCAACTGAGAAAATGATGAGCCATCAGGTCTTTTTCCAAATCCACTGGCCTTTCTGGATATTAGATACCTGCTGGCTTCTTTGTGGATTTTCTCCTTCACAGAAAAGTCATATCAAGAAATAAAATCTTAGAGTTATGCAGTGGATTGCGGGGAGGGGGGGGCGCGGAACTTTTCCAAATTCTGCCAGCCTGGAAACTAATAACTGAGCTTTGAACTCAGATGACCTGGCATATGGCATGTAACAGGTTACTGCAAAGCCTATCAAGTCTTAAAGATCACCTTACGACCACTAAAAAAAACTCAAACATTAAATCAGAGCAGCACTGAAATATTACTTGTTATGTCTCTGAAATGCACAGAAGACTTACTACACGTATACGATCTCCTCTCTACGTTCAGGCAGTTACGCACGCAAATCTCTCCAAACTGAGATAAGAGCCCTTCATTCCTACTTCTCGTGTATTCTACATGAGCATGGTTATGACATACGAACAAGGGTTTTTTAGATCATTTTAAAGAACATTTCTCATGAAATTACATTTCTTCTGAAATACTTGAGTTTCTTAATGGAAGCTGCAGTCACAAAGGACTTGACCAATACGTGCCTAGGTACAACTGGTTGATGCGTGGATTAACGACACATTTAGCTAGACAGATATTCCTCAAATTGATTTACATGAAAACTGTATGTTGGTGTTTCCTATACCTGTTTGTTCTGGTGTTGTTTGCATATTTTCATCATCCACAGCATCTAAGGAACAATTTCACTTTTGCACATCTTTCCCGTGGGAGTGTGAATCCCTCTCCTCTCAGGGAGGACGTCTGCTTTATCATGCCTTGTACGTGTAGAATGAGTTGCTATACAACACTTAGCAACAAATCTCCCATATTTCTGCTATCTAACATGTGGTATTTTGTCCTTTTCCCACCCACTTTCATCTCTGTAATTAACCAACATTATTCACCAGCTACTGATTTGTCAGTGTATATTAACTTCATCATGGAAAGATTGGCATTTCAACTGACATAGAATCAAAGGAATGGATTCTTCTCTCAGGTAAGCACTGCAAATGATAAGTCAGCCACCACTCATGCATGTACAAAAATCCTGGATTGTTCCTGGCAAGTGTCAAAATTACCAAAATATCTTATCTGTAGTCAAAAAAAATCCCAACCCAAACCAAAAAATAATACCATAGATCAGTGATTTTATTTTATTTAAACTCACAAGAGGATTGCCTATTCTGGTTTTGGAGACCCAAAGGAATGTTGTTTCTTGTTATTCATGGATTGTAATTATATCTGTTGGATCTATGTGTTGGAAGAAGGCCTTTTCATCAGCACGAACAGATTATACAAAAAAGAGAAAGCATTTATGTTCAAAGATCTACCATGGTAGCAAATATTAGCAGAGCTCCCCTTCCTGTGCAATTAGCTGTTTCTACATGTAAAACATATTGGGAGATCACAATCACATACTATTTACTCACCCAGTCCCAAGTCCTTGAATGTTCTATACATGATAAATGTCTAACTTTGGAAATCAGTAATTTTTGACACTGCCTCTTCAAAACTCTGAAAACCTTTTGTAGTCAGCTATTGTTAACGTTCAGATACCACAATGACACCTAGAAATATCTAGGCAGGTTAGATTGTTACAGAGTGAAAAAACAATGTGTAATGTCAGGAATTACAAAATATGCAATTCCTCTTACTGACATAATATACCACATTTAGACCCAAAATTACAAGTATGCCTTACCAGGATGAAGAAAAGAAGTTTCCTGCTGCCTACACATTTTAGCTTTGAGTATAATTATGTTCTTCTTGAAATCCTAGCTATAGTTCTTCAATTACTCACTAAATAAAGTCCTCTGCTAGGGTGCAGAAAAAGCTCACCTCCTCCCACCACTTCTCTATCTTCTGTTTTTTAAATTCATGTAAATGAAGTAACATTCACATAAATGCCATTCAACTTCTATGTTTACTTTATCATCTACAGCTGCAATTAAACATAATCCACCCACACCATCCAGTGGCGGATTAATGATTTTGCCGCCCCTAGGCCCTGAAATAATTGTCGCCCCCGGCCCCATATGAACTTATTAAACATCAATATTTTCAATATCAACACCAATATTTTCACTTTTTACTTCACTACTACTTTCAACTATTTTTTCTGTCTCACTGTTGGCTCTAACTGATACAACAAAGGAATCTATTTTGCGCATTTTTGCTATCATTTCATTTTCCCTTTCTTTCTTTTGTATAGCATTTTTTTTTTTTTAACTGAGAACCGCTTAATTTCTTCCTTCTGGTCATATTATTAACATTTAGGATTCTCGCGAGTATGTTTACTAAATGGCGTCGCGCCATCATTGGTGGTTTCAATATGCACTATGATTGGTAGAATCGCGGCGTCACTGATGCCACAATCACAAAAATGATGCTATTATAAATTTGCCGCCACTGCAAATTTGCTGGCTTAGGCCTAGGCCTTGTCGGCCTAGGCGATAATACAGCGCTAACACCATCACATATGGGATCAACTTGTCTCAGGAGTTCATACATTTACAGAAAGGACAATAATTTGCCAAAGCAGGTTTCCCCCTGCCCTTCTTTTAACTTGGAAGGTGTGCTGATCATTAAATATAAAGTGCTTTTGTGGGGGAGAAAAGGGGTACTCTGGGTTGCTCTCCCATTTTCTTCCTCAACATCGCCTTTGAGTCCCACAATACAATGACCTACTCTTTAGCCAAGGAAGGTAGGTCAAATCTCCCACTGGAGACCATTAATGCTGTTCCAAACACTACATCATTTAAGAAAACATGCCTCCTCCTCACTTCCAGTTCACTCCCCCTACTAATCTTCATCTCCTTGAAAGAGAGACTGGGTTTAGGACTCAAATTCGGGTCTCCCGTATAGCAGGAACCAAAAATAAAGTTATCAGTATTTTACATCTGCTATTGATTTTGAATGGAACTTTTACCTGCAGCAAGATTCTAGAGACTTTAGAAACAATTTAAAGTTACAAAACAATATTAAAACATCATTATTTTAAACTAAACCCATATTCTAACTGCAATATTTGTATTGCCAATTGTGTGAGGAGCAACAAACAATGTTTTGTGTCGCTGGACAGATCTATCTTTTGTCAAAAAACAGTTTTGCTTTAATCTAAATTAATCTCATTAGCAACTATTTCTAAGAATGATTAAATTTAATTTTAATTAATGCTTTTTATAAATGTAAATGCATTCCAGAAAGTACTTTGAATAATTAGATTTCCACTGTAAAAAATAAAGGATGTTCCAACATAATGAGTATAAATGATCAAAAATCAAATTTAAAAATTTAAAATGTAATTTCAAAGGTAACCACTCAAAATTCTAAATAATTTAATCTTAGGAAAGGACTTCACATAGGCATTGCTAAAATGCTAGATGGATACTGCACAAAAAACTGTATATAAAATCTATGTACATTACAGGTGCTTAAATACCTTGCTATATTGGGGCCTATACGAAGTGTCTGGAGACATGAGAAAAATACAGTATTACCACTAAGGGTATTATTTCAAAAGTTCCCAATAAATTAGGCGCAAGTCCCACAGAAAAAAATCAATGAGACTTGTGCTCCTAAATCATGTACGGGCTTTTGAAAATCCCATCTTACATTAACAAGCCTGTCTCTTATCAGGGGGTAGCCGTGTTAGTCTGTATCTACAAAAACAACAAGGAGTCTGGTGGCACCTTAAAGACTAACAGATTTATTTGGGCCTAAGTTTTCGTGGGTAAAAACCTCACTTCTTCAGATGCATAGAGTGAAAGTTACAAATGCAGGCATTATATACTGACACATGGAGAGAAGGGAGTTACTTTGCAAGTGGAGAACCAGTGTTGACAGGGCCAATTCAATCAGGGTGGATGTAGTCCACTCCCAATAATAGATGAGGAGGTGTCAATTCCAGGAGAGGAAAAGCTGCTTCTGTAATGAGCCAGCCACTCCCAGTCCCTATTCAAGCCCAGATTAATGGTATTAAATTTGCAAATGAATTTTAGTTCTGCTGTTTCTCTTTGAAGTCACTTCCCCAGGTGGGTATTGTAGTTTTAAGAATGCTTGATAAAGATCTTGTAGGTGTTTGTCTCTGTCTGAGGGGTTGGAGCAAATTCGGTTGCCCCACAGTATGCCAACATTTTTATGGCTGGCTTAGAACAACGCTTCCTCAGCTCTCGTCCCCTAGTGCCCCTCCTCTACTTGCGCTACATTGATGACATCTTCATCATATGGACCCACGGAAAGGAGGCCCTTGAAGAATTCCACCTGGACTTCAACAATTTCCACCCCACCATCAATCTCAGCCTGGACCAGTCCACACAAGAGATCCACTTCCTGGACACTACAGTGCAAATAAATGATGGTCACATAAACACCACCCTATACCGGAAACCTACTGACCGCTATACGTACCTACATGCCTCCAGCTTCCATCCAAGACACATCACACGATCCATTGTCTACAGCCAAGCCCTAAGATACAACCAAATTTGCTCCAACCCCTCAGACAGAGACAAACACCTACAAGATCTTTATCAAGCATTCTTAAAACTACAATACCCACCTGGGGAAGTGACTTCAAAGAGAAACAGCAGAACTAAAATTCATTTGCAAATTTAATACCATTAATCTGGGCTTGAATAGGGACTGGGAGTGGCTGGCTCATTACAGAAGCAGCTTTTCCTCTCCTGGAATTGACACCTCCTCATCTATTATTGGGAGTGGACTACATCCACCCTGATTGAATTGGCCCTGTCAACACTGGTTCTCCACTTGCAAAGTAACTCCCTTCTCTCCATGTGTCAGTATATAATGCCTGCATTTGTAACTTTCACTCTATGCATCTGAAGAAGTGAGGTTTTTACCCACGAAAACTTAGGCCCAAATAAATCTGTTAGTCTTTAAGGTGCCACCAGACTCCTTGTTGTTTTTGTAAACCTGTCTCTTGAATATGTTCAGTATTAGCAAATGCCAAATAAGGAGATAAATCAGAAGACTGGTCAGCACAAATGAATCAGACATCCAAATATGTTGTTTAATGGGAGATTCATAATGAGAGATGAATAACTATAGATAAAGTCACTAAAGCAATTGCCTCTGACAGCTGTGCACAGGCCTATTTGAAAAATCAGCGGTCTCAGTCCACTGCCAGTAGAGAGTTGTCTTTATTAAAAATGCTAACGTGTGAGTTGGCACTCACTCACAGAAGAGACACCAAGGACTGCATGTGGAAGGACAACATACTACCTTCTCACAACTTTAGGTGGTTCCCCTCCAGCGTAGAGCTGAGAAAGAACAGTGGGAGAGCGTGAGGAAACTTCTCCCACTGCCTTTTGTACCTGTTTTATAGATAATTAGAAGACCAGTTTCCAATGCTGTCCATCTGGCACCTTTGAAAAACACTACATTCACTTTCAATTAAAAACCCAACACTACAAACTTAAAAGCATTGCTTCCTTCACTATTGCTTCCACAAATATAGGCTATGTCTACACTAGGAGATGTGACTCCTTTGCTGGTGTACACGTACTCGCACTAGCTTTCACTGAGCTAGCGCGAGTATAAATGGCAGCGTAGCCGCAGTAGCACATGTAGCAGTAGTGCAGGCACAGCTGAGTCGTGCCAACTACAAACCTGCCTGAACCTGGAGGATAAGTACCCAGCACAGAGCCTCAGCCGTGCCTCTGCTGCACTATGCATGCTACTGCAGCTACACCGCTATTTATAATCGGACACAAGGGGGAAATCACACCCCTCGTTTGCAGTGTAGATGTACCCTAAGACCCAGTGCTCACCTTTGTTTTCCAATTTCTTCAGTGTAACTTGACAAAATAAAGCCCTTATCTCTGAAACTGATTAACTAATGTATAAAGTCAGTCCTGCTAAACTTTTAGGTAGGCAGACTAAAAACACCAATGCTTTCACTTAAATGAATTCCATAAACATTTAAAAAGAAAAAAAAAAAATCACTTCTATCTGAAAATTTTGATCTTATTATTGAGACAGAGCTCACTGGTCACCTGGTGCTGGTTCTACTACTTTTTACCAGCTGCTAAATTGCATTCAAGCTAAAAACACATTAAATACTTCCCCAAAACTACTTCAGTATGTAAGAAATTGCTATAGTTAGCACAAATGTTATAGGACTACAATAGGGAAGTGAGGTTGTTTGTGCAGTTGTGAATGGTAGAGGAGGTGGGTCCACAAGAATCTCTCTATTAAGTAGTAGTCTACACTATGAAAAAGTATGAGAATCCATGACATACAGGATATGATTTAAGAATTTAGGATCAGCTCTTTGATAGCCAAGTGCATGAAATGTGCATTAAAATCGAATAGTATTTGACAGCAATTTCTACAGAAGTAGGAAAAATCTCAAATTTAAGTAAATAAATTAGCTGTATGAAGCAGCTAATTTTGCTTTTTAATAATTATCTACCATGGCAGCCCACTGTATTGGTTTGATTTTTGTTTTTAAAAAAAGTCAGATGAAATCAAACTGTTTTTTTTAAACTTACAGCAAAAATACAGATACTGTATAAGAGTAAAAATATATTTCTAGCTGGTTTTAAAAGATTCCAAAAATGCCTTAAAGTCTTAACCAAGGTTAATGCAGCTAAATTTTTCCATGGCAAGAACAATACTGGGGAGGAAGTTCCATTCCCCCCCTACTCCACCTGAAACCTCTTCCCTGGTTACCCATTCTGGTCACCATCCACACACCTACTGCACCCTTGAGAGGGCTGCCCACAGCAGAACACAAGTCACCACTCCAAGAGAAATGCATATCTTGTTGGCCAGCAGTGAATTTCATGCCTGCAATACTGATTACATTCATGGCAGTCTGTGGCCATGAAACTAGCTGCACCTGTGCCTTGCTATATAGGGGATGTTCACAGCAGGTTACAATGTTTTTTTAGTATCAGAAGGGTAGCCGTGTTAGTCTGAATCTGTAAAAAGCAACAGAGGGTCCTGTGGCACCTTTAAGACTAACAGAAGTATTGGGAGCATAAGCTTTCGTGGGTAAGAACCTCACTTCTTCAGATGCAAGTAATGGAAATTTCCAGAGGCAGGTATAAATCAGTATGGAGATAACGAGGTTAGTTCAATCAGGGAGGGTGAGGTGCTCTGCTAGCAGTTGAGGTGTGAACACCAAGGGAGGAGAAACTGCTTTTGTAATTGGATAGCCATTCACAGTCTTTGTTTAATCCTGATCTGATGGTGTCAAATTTGCAAATGAACTGGAGCTCAGCAGTTTCTCTTTGGAGTCTGGTCCTGAAGTTTTTTTGCTGTAAGATGGCTACCTTTACATCTGCTATTGTGCGGCCAGGGAGGTTGAAATGTTCTCCTACAGGTTTTTGTATATTGCCATTCCTGATATCTGACTTGTGTCCATTTATCCTCTTGCGTAGTGAGTTTTTTTGTTTGTTTGTTTACATTTAACAAATTTATTGCCAATGAGCCGTTTTCACCTTAGAATTGGCAACAGCAAGTAAGGGATAATTTATTTTTTTTAAAGGCGACAACTCTGCTTAGTCTTCGGTTGTGCTGTCAGGGTTTCAAATACCATGTCTGACCCTCTGCTACATAGAATCATAGAATATTAGGGTTGGAAGGGACCTCAGAAGGTCATCCAGTCCAACCCCCTGCTCAAAGCAGGACCAATCCCCAGACAGATTTTTGCCCCAGATCCCTAAATGGCCCCCTCAAGGACTGAACTCACAACCCTGGGTTTAGCAGGCCAATGCTCAAACCACTGAGCTATCCCTCCTCATGTTAATGAGCTAGACATAGGATCTCAGAACATGAGCAATCTTCATTCAGATTTATAATTTAGGCATTTTTTTTCCCAAAGGTGTTATCAAAACTATTTACATTGACATGTTACTCTAAACTTTTAATACTTGGCTTTAGGCTTCCTATTAGCCTTCCTTCCCATCATTCAGTGATGACAGAACGAGGAGCTAAGAATAAACAGCTGCCTACTGAGCCAACCACGGTAGCTGACAACTGCAAAGCACTGCCAATTCTGCTTTGTTCTGAGAATCAGAGATAGCACAGCTTCATCTCATTACTTCCAGCTCTGCCACTCAAATACTGCAAAATTGCAATATACTTTGATGAGCAGCTCCGGTGAATTTTGTAGTAGCATTAAAGATAATAATATGAGCCTCAGTTTTGGAGACTCTGAAGTAGCTTTGATAGTCTCCAGCAGAGCTGATGAACTCCAGTGCCCAATCCCATGGGCTACTTTCCAACCTTCCCCCCCCCCAAATTCCCATCTTCCTCCACATCATATTTTTAACAATATGTTCTTTTCCATAACAATCTTATAACATGGTTACAAAAAAATATTAGTTTTCCCCCCATACCCGGATACATTTTTGGAATATGTTTAATATATAGGATTTTCACTTAAATATAATGTTGAAAATTACTTAGAATAGGATTTTAAAGGTTTTTGAAAAGTATTTTGTGATAAACATTGTGATTTAAGAGTTTGGGGAAGGATGCACTATTAACTAGAAATATTTACAATAATGCTGTGCAAGTTCTAAATAAGGAAGGTCTTAGCATTGGGTACAATCCACTATTTAAAGAAATTCTGCATTTACTAATAACTACTGTGATGATTTGGCGAATCTGTCTATGCACAATTTACGAATTCTGGTTGATGTTATGAAATTGCTGTATCATTTGTGAAGTCAGTCATATTCTGTGTTCAGGTATCTCCCTAGTCCCAGATCAGGGACAACAGAAGGTAGTTAAACCTTGATGGCTCCCATTCAAATTGGGAACGTCTTAGGACAATGGGATGGCCACATCCTAAGTAAAACCAATTTTCTCCAACTTCTCTGCAAAAGAGAGTGGGGTTGGGAGAGTGGAAAATCCCCAGAGAACAAAGATCAGGCATTAACACTGAGACTGCAAGGAGTGAGGGCGGGGGGGGGGGGGGGAGGAGAAGAGAAATCGGAGGAATTCACAGAGACAAAGTATCAGAGGGGTAGCTGTGTTAGTCTGTATCCACAAAAACAACAAGGAGTCCCGTGGCACCTTAAGGACTAACAGGTTTACTTGGGCATAAGCTTTCGTGGGTAAAAAAACCCCACTTCTTCAGATACATGGAGTGAAAATTACAGATACAGGCATAAATATACTGGCACATGAAAAGAAGGGAGCTACCTTACAAGTGAAGAACCAGTGTTGACAAGGCCAACTTTCTCCACTTGTAAGGTAACTTCCTTCTCTTCATGTGCCAGTATATTTATTCCTGAATCTATAATTATCACTCCATGCATCTGGAGAAGTGGGGTTTTTTTTACCCATAAAAGCTTATGCCCAAATAAATCTGTTAGTCTTTAAGGTGACACTAGACTCCTCGTTGTTTTTACAGAGACAAAGGATGCTTGGGCAAGAGAGAACAGAGGGGCATGCTTTCATAGCAGAGAGTCCTCCTTTCTTAACTACAGGACAAGCTGATAGAGGAGGAGGAAACTGGATGCAGAGGAAAGAGAGACTCCATGATTCAAAAGAGAAGCCATGTGCAAAAAGGTACTGGCCTCCTAGAGCAGTGTTTCTCAAATGTGGCCACCAGGAGCTTTTCTTGCAGCCACAGCCTCCTGGGCTGTGATTGGGTGGGGCGGGGGGGGGGGTGGAGAAGTGGCAAAGTAGCAGCCCCTCCCTGTTGCTCCTGGATGCATCGCCTTCATGTTGGTTATTAGGGCCACCAGCAGGGGTTGGACCTGCCCCCCTCTGGAGACATCTGGGGCACAATGCTGGAAGCAGGCAAACAGCAAGTTCCCCACCTTCCCAGGGGCAATGGGGCTCAGGCTCTGGTCTTCAGCCTTGCGGAGGTGGGGTGGCAGGCTCTGGCCATAGGGCTTCGGGCTCCAGCCCTTGGCTCCAGCTATGTGGCAGCAGGCCCCATGCTCCAGCCACACAGCCTTGGGCTCCATCCCCAGGCCCTGTCTGTGGGGCTTCGGGATCTAGACACAGGGCTTCAGGCTCCAACCCACAAGTATTTTAGGAAAAAATATGAGAGCAGCCACCAGCAAGAGTTAGTGGCCGCACTCTGAGGCCACCAAAAAATTTGTCCTGAGAACCCCTGTCCTAGAGGACTCTGACCTGAGCCCAAAGAATGCACAAGAGTGGTGAGAAAATGGAGGCAGAGAAATGTATACAGGTATTTTATTATTTTGTCTAGAGCTGTACATTTCTTATGCTAGCTAACATATAGAGCTATTGGTTTTTGGAACCCTTACAATGCTTGTGTCTCTATTTGCTTCCATTATCACATGTCCCTGGAGAGGTGAACTGTAAACCTACATTTCCCACAAGGTTGGAACTCTGAAAGACGATGTGCTAAAACTACTGAGAACTGGGGAGTCTGAGGGGTCAGCACTTGTGCTGGGTGCCTCCCTGGGTCAGCAGGGCCATGAAGTCCCATTGTCATGAAGTGATAACAGACAGAGTCTGGGCCCAGGAAGCGTGCAAGAGAGGCCAAGGAAAGAGACAGTGTTGCAGCCTAGTGTTGTGATATCCGGAGGAGACAGCTTTACCAGGTTTGTGACAATTACACTCAAAATAAACATAAAGACCATTCCACTGTTTAAATTAAACAATTTCTTTTAAAAATCCCCAGCCTGCTTGACTACTAAGTGCAGTCACTGGTAATTGTTAAAAGTTTGGCAAATTACTAGGAAAAAGTGTTTTGGGAAGACAGACAAAAGAAGGAGAAAGAAAATGTCGAGAATCGAAGAAGTTGACTTCCTTTGGAGTTGGGATGGGAGTTTTTTGATGGAGGGCCATCAGTAATAGAATTCCCTAACATAAAAAGTCAGGATAAGTTCATTTCTTACCTCAACACAGGATATACTTCCTGTTTTAGGCCTTCTCTCAACAGAGGCAGCAACTTAATGACCATCAAGTGTTATCATCCTTGCCATAGAGTTCTCCCACATAGGAAGTGCTATAAAACTTCACCGAAGAAGAAGCAGTGGAGATAGTCCTCACCTGAACACTGATACATTTAATTCTTGTATTCTGGTGACTAGATACCACAGTAACAGGAGTGCTAGGAATGGAGGAGAGGAAAAGAGAGCATGCACAAATACAGAAATAAGTACCACGTGTGGGTGTAAGGGCATCCTGATCATCTACCTGTGGATTAAGTAGCAATAGAGAGAGAGCAGAGTTAAGGATGTGTGTGGCAACAATTTAAAATTTTCTTGGCTTTCAAATATCAATAATAACTGAAGTCATAAAGTTTACTTCTGACATCATTACAATCTTAATGTAATTATGCTTTTTGTGTAGGTATTCATAATAAAATGAAACTTTGATTTGTTGATTTAGTTATGAATCTAAGCCCTGAGTTTGATTTGGTTCTAGTTATGGTCCAGATTATCAGTTACTGGGACAACTGCTGGATTTCTTGAAACTGATTGTGCATTCCAAAATTTTAAGCACAATCAGAAGAGGGAGATAGACTATAAGACAGTCACTCTTAATATGTTGTCCACATTATGGAAAAAGTTTGAGACTCTGAATTGTAGCCATCAGGTTTTGTTTTTAGATTAGGTGAAATTATTCATTGAAAATGAGATTAATTATGAATTTAGGCCTTGTTTCCATTTGTAAATTGCTCATGAGTTGATGCATTTTTTTTGTTGGCATCCTTTTGTCTACGAGATGGTGGGAATTGCAGCCTATGATTTAGATGGTTTGCAATGTCTCATGTGGCTGAATAGGCCAATCCAAGATTTGCACAATCTTTGGCAGTTATTGCAAATATATCTTGGTTGGGAGCTGCTTGCTTCCTACGGGCTCTTTTCTCCTCAAGCTGGAGACACCTGCTCCTGTCATGGACTTTGATACCCTGATGGAGACAATGGCACCACTTGTTACGATCACTTGCCAAGATTTCCCATTGGTCAGGATCAATTCTAAATTCCTTCATATCTCGCTTGCATGTGTATTTATAGTGAAGCTTGGGACGTCCTGTTGTTCTTACTCCCTCTGATAGCTCCCCTTATAGCATGTCCTTGGGTATGCGTCCGTCTTCCAACCTACTCAAATGGCCCAGCCAGCGCAGTCATCTTTTTGCCCTTTGAAGAACCTCTCCGTTGGTGACTTTATCTTGACATTTCATGTTGAGTATGCAGTGTAAACAATATAGGTGGAAATTTTTCAACCTTTTCTCCTGATGAGCCTAAATTGTCCATGTTTCCCCACCATACATGAGAGTGCTGAGGACGCAAGCTTGGTACACTAGCATTTTGGTCTTGCTGGTAAGCTTTGAGTTGTTCCATGCTCTTTTAGTTAGTCTGCTAAAGGTGGTGGCAGCCTCTCCAATGCAAACATTTAGTTCTTCATCCAATGAGAGGTTGGTAGTCACTGTCGAACCTAAATAGCTGAACTTTTGGACTACTTCTAGCTGGTTTGCCTTTAAGATGATTGAAGGATCTTGTGAAATCCCCCGTCCTAATATAACCATTTTCTTGATGCTGATGGTGAGAGCAAATGCCTGACAGGTACTTGAAAGGCAGTCCATGAGTTCTTGTAATAGATCTTCATTGTGGGCTATGAGGGCAGCATCATCAGTGAATAGAAGTTCCCTGATTAGCACCTTTTTTACTTTGGTCTTTGACATAAGTCAGGACAGGTTGAAGAGTTTCCCATCTGATCTTGTCTGGAGATGCATTCCATCTTTCATGTCCTTAAACGCACAGTTCAAGAGTACCGAGAAGAAGATTCCAAAGAGTGTAGGGGCAAGAACACATCCTTGCTTCACTCCGCTTTTCATCTCAAAGCTGTCCAAAGTGGACCGGTCAAGCGACAGTTGCTCTCATGTTGTTGTGGAATGAACGTATAAGACTTAACAGGGTTGGTGGACATCCTATCTTTTCTAGTATTGCAAATAGACCTGCTCTGCTGACTGTGTCGAATGCTTTGGTTAGGTCCACAAAGGTGATGCACAATGGTCTGTTTTGCTCTCTGCTCTTTTCTTGGAGTTGTTGGAGAGAAAATATCATGTCTATAGTAGATCTTCCAGCCCTGAATCTGCACTGTGATTCAGGGTAGACACGATTCGCCAGCTGTTGTAGGCAGACTAAGATGACTTTCACGAAAGCTTTTCCTTTTCCTGCTATGCTTAGTAGTGAGATACCCCTGTAGTTCTTGCAGTCGCCCTTTTCACCTTTATTTTTATACAAAGTGATGATGTTTGCGTCACGCATCTCTTGTGGTACCTCACCATCTTTCCAGCACTTAAGTAGCAGCTGATAATAGTAATAGTATAGTAATAGGCTGTCTTTCCCACACTTGAGGATTTCCGCTGGGATGCCATCTTTACCAGGAGCCTTGCCACTTGATAGCAAATCAGTGGTCTTGCTTAGCTCTTCTACAGTGGGCTCCACATCTAGCTCTGGCATGACCCGTAGAGTTGGTATTTGGTCCAGTGATTCGCTGGTGATGTTTCTTTCTTGTGCGTATAGCTCTGAATAGTGTTCAACCCAACAAGAAAACTGCTTGCTTTTATCTGTAATGATTTCATCTCTGTGTGATTTGAGAGGGGCAACCTTGTTGACAGTGGGACCTAGAGCTTTCTTCAGGCCGTCATACATGACTTTGAGGTTTCCTTTGTCTGAGGCTGACTGTATCTCTTCACAGAGCTTGATCCAGTAACGATTTGCACAGCATCTGCTTGCTTGCTATATCTCGGTTTTTGCATGATCCATTTAGGGTTTTTTTAATATGTAGGTGTTTGCTAATAGTCTGAACAAATAATTTGCAAACTAGAAATAAATTCACTATTATTTGTGTTGTAGGAGAATATGGAGCTTCCTCTGCAATCATTAGTGGTCAAACAACACAGCAAGTTCTTACATGGAAAAATAATATTGGGAAAGTCTAAAACTTTTTTAGCTTATTGTATTGTGATTGAGAACTGGAAACAGAGAGCCAGCATCATGTGACCAGTTAGCTTTCTGCAGACAACCAGCAAGTGCTTCAGTGAGCCATAGTTTGCAAACCACTCAGCTATAGTAATGCAACCTACATACTACAAGAACTTCTCTGAACTAACAGCATCTGACACTTTGCAAGCCTTCAAAAACTTGATATCCTTGCAACATGGTTCAAATCACATCTCGCAAACCATATGTCTCTATTTCCCTGTAATACCTCAGGGCTTTGTAATGGGGCCATTACGGTACTTTCCATTGACATGTTTCCCACTTGCTTCGGTTTTCCATCATTATAGTATAACACCGTCATGGTGATTACACACCATGCACTTTTTTCCTCTCTCTGCTTTGGTTGCAGCCTCTGTTCTGCTGCAGTGTCTGGCAAAGATTCAGGATTAGATAGCTCCACATTTTCTAAACCTCAATTTGGAAAGATTGAAATAACGTTGGCTGGTTTGTGACATGTGTCTGTGATGCCTATAGCAATTTCCAGACTTCAGGCAGTCAGCTTTTGCAGAGGGAGCACGAGATAATGAAGTGCAACAAGCAGCCAAGGGCAGGCAGCTACTGACAAAAATAAGCGGAAGGGCTCACAAGAGTTGGCAGCTATTTGACCTAGTCCAGACAAATCTTTGGAATTAAACTCCAATGTCCCTAGTTAAGGAAAAAACACTTATGGTATCTTGAATTTTAAAAGGTACAATTCTTTTAGAAGAAATCGTTTAGGAAATGTAAGGTTGCCAGGCGTCCAGTTTTCGCCCGGAACGCCTGGTCGAAAAGGGACCCTGGCAACTCCAGTTGGCTCCAAGCAGCCGACTGGGCCATTAAAAGTCCAGTCGGCGGCGCAGTGGAGGCTTGGGGCTAAGGCAGGCTCCCTACCTGCCCTAGCTCCACACGGCTCCTGGAAGTGGCCGCTGGGTCCCTGCAGCCCCTAGGCACTGGGGCGGTCAGGGACTGGGATACTCCACGCACTGCCCCCACCCTCAGCGCCAGCTCCGCAGCTCCCATTGGCCGGGAACCGTGACCACCACACAGAGCCGCCTGGCCGCCCATGTGCCTAGAGGCTGCAGGGACCTGGCGGCCACTTTCTTGGAGCCGCAGTAAGCGCCGCCGGGACCCCACCCTCCAACCCCTCCTGCACCCCAACCCCTCATCCCTGGCCCCACCCTCAGCCGGAGCCCTCACCCTCCACACCCCAACCCCCTGCCCCAGCCCGGAGCCCACTCCTGCACCTCAAACCTCTCATCTTCAGCCCCACCCCAGAGCCTGCACCCCCAGCCCAAAGCCCGTACCCCCCCCCACACACACACACCAACCCCCTGTCCCAGCCCAATGAAAGTGAGTGAGGGTAGGGAAGAGTAAGCGACAGATGGAGGGGGATGGAGCGAGTGGGAGGCAAGGCCTTGGAGAAGGGACGGGGCAGTGGTGTTCAGTTGTGTGTGATTAGAAAGTTGGCAACCCTAAGAAAATCACAGAACTACAGGCCTCTACCCAAAACATTGGAAAGTATAGACATGAGCATAGCCATGATTACAATAACTTTAATCAAGAGAAAAAAAGAAAAAAAAACAGCAATCCCTCACCTGTTCCAAAGAGAATCAGAAGAGAAAAAAGGGGGGGGGGGGGGGAAGACAAAACAGCAAGTAACAAAAGGGCGGGCCTCATTCAAAGCCAAGTGAAGTCAATGGAAAGACTCCCATTGACAGGCTCAGGCCTAAAGTGGGTAAATATGAGAAACAAAGTTTCTGTTCTTTAAAATATAAGAAAAAAAAATATGAACTAGGCAGAATGTTACTAGCTAATAAAGGCACATAATTTTTCACATACTTGACCATTTTTCTCTATCCTGTATATAGAATCTCTGATTATTCTTGAAGGGGTCTGGTACTACCTCGCGGCTACAGCCTCTTGACAAGTTTTCATGCGATTTAAATGGTAAGCAGGGATTTGTTTCACTCTCCATGTGTGGTCTGTGAGCACCTAGTTCATTGCAGGCACTATCAGAATGCAAATAAAACAACTTAAAAAATATAATCCACACGTAGGGCAATGTTTCTCTGATGCCACTGGAGCTAGATAAAGGCATTCAAAGGTATAATCTGGTTCTTAGTAGTTCTTAAAGTCAGAGATTCTCTTCCTCTCCCACACCATTAAATGTGATATCCTAAGAACATAAGAATGGCCATACTGGGTCAGAATAATAGTCCAGCTATCCCAGTATCCCATCTTCCAACAGCGGTCAGTGCCAGATCATTCAGAGGGAATGAACAGAACAGGGCAATTATCAAGCAATCCATCCCGTCACCCAGTCTCTACTTCTGGCAGTCAAAGGCTTAGGGACCCAGAGCATGAGGTTGTGGCCCTGACCATCTTGGTTAATAACCATTGATGGACATATCCTCTTTTTTTTAAACCCAATTATACTTTTGGCCTTCACAACATCCCCTGGCAACAAGTTCCACAGGTTGAATGTGTGTTGTGTGAAGAAGTACTTCCTTATGTTTATTTTAAAGCTGCTGCCTATTAATTTCATTGGGTGGCCCCTGGTTGTTATGTGAAGGGATAAATAATTCCCTATTCACTATCTCTACACCATTCATGATTTTATAGACCACTGTCATACCTCATCTGCGTATCTGGGGCCGCTTCTTAGATAGTAATCTGAACTTAATGTCACCCCTTAATGTTGATAATGAATCTCAAAAAACACTATCATTCCACCAGGAATCCATCCTGTTAAGCTGTTTTACCTTTCCTAGGAACACTTGTAAAATAAAGAAGAATTATTTCTGCCTCTAACTGCTGTTTCCTCAGACTGTTCCTACTCTTATTAAGAACTGGTACATCTAGTACTCTTAAAATTCCTGAGAAAGCATTTCTGTTCTACTGACCTGCATAATATAATGGATAAACATTTGGTAAGCATTCACTAATTTTGCTCGGTTCCAAGGCTACCATCTGATGCACAAAAGTTATTTCATGTATCTATCTTATTATTCATTAATAGCTAAAACAAATATGAACCAATCTTTTCACCTCACTCATGTTATTTAGTTCATAGATACAGAATTTTTTTTCTGCCTCTTTGGGGGATATCAAATTATATTTACATATCAAGCAAAATAGTTCTCCATGAGTTTCTTATTTATACCATGGAACTTTTCCAATCTTCCCTCCCCCTCTAACCTCTTAAAATGTTAATACATATAATTTGTCCCCTAATAAAAATCTTTAATACAGATTCCCCTACAACACAAAGATAAAATATTGGGGGGGGAGGAAAATATGGTCTTTGGTAAAATCAGCAACACTGAAATCTCTCAGTAAGTCAATTACATTTTACAAATTTGTTTTGCCAACAACTTAATGTTAACAAAATTGTATCAAGAGTAACAGCCAAGCAACAAGAAGATTCTGGCTCATAATACCGTGTCTTACATTGGGTATACCTCCAACTCTCAAGCCCAGTCAAACAAACCTGTTTTTGAATGCACATTTCATACTGGGATGTGGCATCTTGATTGCCATCTTTTTAATCTCCTCTAGCAAACTTACTGCTTAAATCAACTCTCCACTAAAAACTGTGAAAACGTCCAAGTTACGTGTCAGACAGCCACCGAAGTTTGTATATCAGTTGGGCACTTTCATACTTGGCTGCTTGGGTCTGCACTGCACGTACGCACCAGAAGTGCTTGTATCGACATAAAGCACGGTGCACCATGAGTAGGTATCCCAGTGTGCCACATGCTGCTATTTGGTACAATGCCTTTTGGTAAATTTGCACAATGCGTTGCGGGATACTAATGACTTGCCCAATGATCTCCAAGCGCTTAGCGTCAAGCTCCGACCGTGCAACTTTCTTCATCCCATAATGCCACTCATATCCCATAATTTTCACACCATTTTTTCCCACAAAACTCCACAGCACTTTTGGGTGAATGCCATCTCTTACAGAAGCCTGGAGCCCACAGAGCTCTGCACTATTCTCATAACATCGCAAATACAGGACACGCGATTCGCCTGTATTTGCAGGCCAGAAAGAAGTACCCCTATACTGGGAGACATGACAATTACTTTTAAGGACAGTTTGCTGAGGGAAATAGCCAAAAACAATTCAAGGTGGTTGGTGGCATTCACAGAGCAGCTGCAGACAGTGGAGCACCACTTCTGGACCTGAGAAATGACCCGACTGGTCGGAGAGCATCATAATGCAGGTTTGGGACAAGCAGTAGCTGAAGAACTTTCAGATGCAAAAGGCCACATTCTGTATCTGTGTGCTGATCTCATCCTAACCCTCCAACTTATAGACACCAGAACAAGAGGTGCACTGACAGTAGAGGAGTAAGTGGCAGGAAGCTTGCAATGCAGGATTGCTACTGTTCAGTGGGAAATCATTTTGGAGTTGGAAAACCCACAGCGCGGGCCATTGTCATGCAAGTGTGTAGGGCCATTAACGTCTCCTGCTACAAAGGACTGTGATTCTCAGCAATGTTCAAGGAACAGTGGATGGATATGCAGCAATAGGATTCCTGAACTGCTGTAGGGCCATAGATGGCATGCATATCCCTATTTGGGCACTAGCCCACCTTGTCACCGAGTACATCAACAGAAAGGGTTACTTTTCTATGGTTACGCAAGCATTGGTGGATCCCCGGAGACACTTCACCAGTATGAATGTGAGATGTGCACAAAATGTGCATGACGCTCGCATCTTTAAGAACACAGGACTGTTCAGAAAGCTGCAAGGAGGGACATTCTTTTCTGACAGGTGGATTACCATTGGCAATACTGAGACGCCAATAATAATTCTATGGGACCCAGCTTGCCTCCTTGCTCCCCTGGTCATGAAGCCATATATTGGCCACCTCAATAGATTCAACTACCAGCTCAGCATGTGTAGAATGACAGTTGAATGTGTCTTTGGTAGACTGAAGGCACACTGGAAGTGTTTACTTACAAGATTGGATCTCAGTGACAAAAATATCCCAATGGTTATAGCTGCCTGTTGCGTTCTACAGAATATCTATGAGGCAAAGGGGGAAAGCTACTGTCAGGCTGGAGGGCGTAGGTGGAGCAGCTGTCTGCTTACTTTGAACAGCCAGATACAAGGGCCATTACAAGAACCCAATGTGGAACTGTGTGGTTGAGAGAGGCTTTGAAAGAGTACTTTAAACCATCAGCCACAGTAGTGTTCTGTGCTGGAGTGTTCTCTTGGTCTAGAGCTTTGGGTGCTGTTAAGAACTGTGTAGTGCTCGCTGTACACTTATAAATATGAATTATGTGGTGCTTGGTATGTATTTACAAGCTCTGTTTTCTTTGACTACCTCTGCAATATTTGTTGTGAACTAAGAGAGATTATGTGATTCTCCAAAACCAAAATTTTATTTAGTGGGGAAAAAAACAGTGCAGGAAAGTAATGTGCAAAAAATACCGCAGGCAATGTTCTACAATTTTTTTTAAACACAAGGGGGGTGAAAATTTAAAATTATAAAGGAAGTAGACATTTATGTCCAGCTTAGTGCACAAATGTAGTCCATTGTGGCTAAATATAGAGCAACCATGGTTCTCACAGGTCAGTGGATATGAAGCTATGGTTTTCCTTGCTGTGCCCCAGCGTGGACTGATGGGGTCCTGATGCTCTCTGTGACCTCACATGTTTTGTTGGCGGATGTAGGAATCAGTGACTATGGAGTTCTCCAAGGACTGCAAAGGATGGAGAGTGGAATTTTTCAACCTATAGGGCAACCAGGATCTGCAGCATTTGCATTTCCTGTCTGAAAAGACCCATTATGTATTGGTGCATTTCCCTTTCCTAGTCCAGTTGGGACTCCTGGGACTTTTTTCCTGTCCTCTATGCTTCTCCAGGTAGCCAGTCACATTGACCCTCCAACTCCTTTGTTCACAGTCCGATGCAGCACTGGCTTACAGGATCTTGTAGAACATGTCCTCCCTCATCCTCTTCTTTCTCCTCCTCATCAAGGTCAGGTGTTCTGCTGGCAAGGAGGGGGGCACCCCTCAAGGCCGCCACACCAGAAGCTGCGGATAAAAACACAGATGTACCATTGCATTTACAGTCACAAGAGATAGGAAAAGATAAGTTTCAGTACTCCCTTCCCTTATTCCCATGAACACTTAATAAATGCTTATTGACACTTCAGTTTTGGAGTGCCTCAGCACTATTCTCCATGACCAACCATAGTGAGTATGGCCCAGCAGCGGTGAGGGGGTATGTGTGGACTTTCTATTACATGAAACAATAAAATTTCGGTCCCTCTTCCATGAGTACAAGCATAATGCAATGGCACTGAGCACTGACTCTATTTTCCACAGATGATTTTAGCTGATATCTCACTCCTGAGGGTCACAAGAGCACAGACAACACAGCTGCTACTAGAGTCCCAAACCCACCTTGGGCAACATGCCACAAGCCTTTTTACTGCAATGATGCCAGCCAAAGTCATCACAGAGCGGGGTGGGGAAGTGTCCTGCTGCAAAGGAAGAAATAACGCAGCCATAACTAGAAACCTTTGAGGGTTACAGAATATCTCCATGAAAGCTTCATCAAGATCTCTCAGGAGGACAAATGCACATAAACAAAGTGCTTTGAAACTCCTTTACCCCTGCCTAATCCAACAGGGGAATGAAAAACAGTTGCCAATTCCACCTCTATTTGTTGTACCTCTACCTTTTCTCATACAAATAAAACAATGAAAAGTAGAGATCTTTGTCTTGTTAACTTGGGAATGGGCCAGGCACCATCTTTAAAATTTAAAACATTGTAAGGAAAAATGCATGCACACTTACCCGAGGTCCCCTTCCCTTTCACCAGGCTCATCCATGCTCTCCAGGCAGGACTGACTAAACTGTGGTGCAGTCTCAAACAGGTCCTGGCTCGTACCATAGCCGTTTTTTCCCCACCACTTCTCTTCACCTCCTTCTTCTCACTGTTCATAGCAGGGGTCTCTGTCTTGGGTTCCTCCAAGGAATCCACAGTGGTCTGCAGGGTTCTGGTGGGGTCACCGCCAAGTAGGGTATGCAGTTACTTGTAGAAGTGGCAGATCTGCGATGAAGCACCAGCTCTATTGTTGCACTTCCTGGCCTTGTGGTATCCCTGGAGAAGTTCCTTTGCTTTCGGACAGCACTGCTACTGCTCCCTGTTATACCCCTTTACCTGCATCCCCCATGCAATCTGCTCATAGAGGTCCACGTTTCTAGGACTGGTCCATAGCGGTGCTTGCATAGCCTTTTCTCTCCACAGGCCCAGGAGATCCAATATCTCCCATCTACTCAAAGCAGGAGCAAGTCTAGTGCATGGAGCCAGCGTAGTTGGTTGGGCAGTTGCACATATCAATGGTGAGCTGCTAGGTGTGCTTGCAATCAGGAAAAGGCATTTCAAAAACACTTGGGGGAGGGGGTTTAAAGGGGAATGGGGGAGGAGGCATCCAGGTTCTGTCGCCACTGGATAGTGGAGTTTACCAGAGTAGTCACTGTCGCAGGGAATGCTGCTGGAAGACTGTTAGGGTCAATACAGGTCATGCAGTGTCCACACGCACACTGCATCAACCTCAGTAGGTTGACCATGGCTCTACGCTGTTCAAGGATGTACGTAGTTTTACTGCATCACTGTAGCGGGACACTTACATCGGCCAGAGACAAATTTGAGTGTAGACACATGCACAAATACATCAACACAAGGCAGCTAATGTCAAGCTATCTTTGCAGTGTAGACCAGGCCTGCATCTCTTGCAGAACTGAGTATATTTTGGCAATTTAACCATGAGGTTTGCCATGTTTTTGCTGAACATATATTTATTGTTCATGTGTAGTGGCAAATTTCCTAACTTATATAACTTGCACTTTTTCATTGATCCCTCCTCCTCCCAGGACACTTATTTGCATTGTGAACCAAAAGCCATCAGCATATCAGCTCAAAAATAATAAGTGGTTTTCAGTGAAGAACACAACATGCTCAAGTGGCTGGAACAGGGGACTGGGAGTCAGATGACCTGGATTCTAGTCTTAACTCTACCATTGGCTGACTAATACTTTGCAACCCATCCAGGTTCCAGTCATAACTCAACAACTCTATCATTCCCCCCTTCCCCAACTGGGACCTTAACTGTTCAGTTTCAACCTGGTAAAAATGTCTGCCACTAAGTCCTGACAAATAGAGATTTATATTGGAAATGATGACCAAAAAAAAAAAAAATCAAATGGTATAAACAGCACCATTATAGTACACATCAATGCTTACAAACAGTGGTTAAAGCAGGTAACAACAGGAAGGGAAAGCGCTCACCACCAGCTAATGATGGGGAGCTGTAAGCAAATACTGCTTACCCAAGCTGGGTGGTATGGGGGGAACCTTTCCTCTGCTTATAGCAGAAAAGGGGGGCTTTGTACCTCAGTCCTCATTATTTTAACTCCCTGCTTGCTGACTACATGTATGAAAGTAAAGAGAAAAAACTAAAACATGATTAAGAGAAAATACCTGGTAGAATAAAACAGTTTTTCAGTTAATATCTAATGAGGAACACTTCACTCCTTTAAACATTACTAAGAAGCACGCTAAATATGTTTATACCAAAAACAGTTGGAGACGTGAGCTGTTTGCCTGGGAAAACCATCTTCAAAGTAGCAACTGTTTTCCCAGCTGTGAATACCCTTTTCCTGGGAAATATGTTCATACCATTACAAAAATAATTTTCAAAGGAATGTAAAATTATTCAGGCTAATCTATGCATAGCAGTATTTCAGAGACAGATATTTTTGCACTTTCTTGGATCTGTCTGTTTACAAAAGGCCTAATATTCTTTATAAACTTTACAGTGTCAATGAGACTTCACACTTTTAATAAATAAATAAATGTACTGCGAATTAATTTAGCAAAAGAATTTAGAGGTATTTTTTAAATAACCCTCATTTTCCCTCTCTCAGCACATCTGGACTGATGTACTACTTCCCCCCCCCCGCCCCAAACAAGTGAAGAATGAAATGAAGATAATACTGAAGCATACACTACAGGATCGAGAGTGGTAGTTGATGACTGAGTGAGTGAAGGAAGAGCTGGAACTAGCATCCCTATACAGCAATGCTTCTAAAGGTTTTATATACGAACTGATATGTAGCCACGTATCGGTATCCAGGTAACAGGAACCTCGCCTTGGACCATCTCACTTGCAGTTATAGTCTCTTTCTGTAACAAGCCATGAAAACACTTCTTTTGAAGGTTACAAAATAAGCCTCGTATTAAAGGGAACAGAATAGCAGAAGAATAGGAGAGTTGTAGATGATTTGCAAACAAACTCATTAAGCTCTCACAATGCTTTTAGTATGAATTAGTGAGGTGACAAAGGACTGTATACGCTCTGATCGAGTAGCCTCACCCTGAAAGTATAACCTTAATTGTCTGTCAGATTCATTAAACATGTTCATTACTCTGCCACAGGTAACCTAGGATACCTAATCACTGTTAACATGTTAGATACCACCACATAGGTAACTCTTCAGCCATCTACCAATATCATGCCTAACAGCTTTATTTCCACAGCTCAATGAATATTGCTTTATACATAGATCTTTCCATCATTAAAACAGTGACATTAAACAATTACTTATGGATTTTTTGTTATCTTGCTGCTATTTAATAAAAATAACTCTCCACTGGCCTTTGTAATAACCCCTCAGGAACTTGAAAATAAAAATGTTTTCTTTACTGATTTTGTCCTTTTCCATTTGGGAAATAGATGTCTCACTGTTTGGGCACCTGCATTCTATTCTACTGATTAAAGGGATACCACCACTTGTTTATTCTTCATTGTTTATATTTCCCATATGGAATCTTGAAAATAAAATTCCTTTCCCACTGACTTTGTCTTTATTTGGGGAATCTGTTGATTCCTCCTTCCCCATCCATTTGCAGTGCAGAGGGCAACAACTCCCTTCTGATTCCTAAGAACCTGACCAGATTAGAATAGTGTTATGAGGAGACAAATCTGGGGTCCTACTGTAACATTTAGCATCCTTTTACCTACTTAGAGTAGAATTTGGATTTAAAAGAGGCTGAATGTCTCTTACTCAGTCTCACAAAAGGTTACAATGTTTTCTAGACTAAATTAGGAGCAGAATGAATATGACTTTTTATAGGATCTTAGTTTAAATTTTGAGTCTTGAGTAACGACTGATTACTTCCTGCAAAATTTTCCCTGCTTCTAATGAACCTTATAAATCTTCAAAGAATGTTGGAGAAACATTGTCTTTGCCATCATTAAACTCAAAAGATTAATACATCCTTTGGATACAGCAAGGCCTCTCTTAATAGGACTTCAAGATCCATCAGTGACAATTCAGTCAAATCTTTGTAGTTCCATACCTGCACAATGTAAGTGCCATAGTGTTGCTTTTAGAAGCTGTTCTTGCAGTGGTATGTTGAGCCAGCTAAGAATTAAAGTGGGGGCGGGCAGGGAATCCATAAACATAAGCAACACTTGGATAACTGAAAACAAGCACTTCAAATGCCTCTCACAGAAACATGGCTGGAATAAGAAACAGTACCTTGGGAAGACTTTCAAGGCCAATAGAATGCTTAACAGTATCAAAATCAAATTATACATTGAAGATAAAGAGATAAGAGAACCAGACCTGAAAAATTACAAACACTCAAGAAAACATCTGTAATAATAAAGATCTGCTAGCTCTGACCGTCTGAGCTCGAAAGATGGTTCCTTTCTCTTCCTCTAACCAAGCCAGTGATAATATTTTTCACAAAGTACTAGAAAGGTCCAAAACCGTTCTCCAAAACTTTATTTTCTTACATTGCAATCAATGCTCTTCCCTGAAAACCATTAGGGCCCACGTAATCTCCCTGACGAACCTCTGCAGCTTTCAAACTAAGGAATGAAGAGTAACTTGATTTCATACGCAAGGGGGGATGGCTGATTTCTCTTTCCAAGTGTCTTCAGAACAACTACACAGATTTGGTGTGAAGCTAAGTCACATTTCATGGTAAGCAACTATACATCTTTATGTTAAAAGTGGTAGAGTCACCCCTACAGAAACTGACAAAAGACCACTGAGACAATCTGGGAAAACCTATCTATGTACAACTTACGAATTCTAGTTTGGTTTGTTGAACTGTTTATACCTTTATGTCTTATGACTGTCTTTACTGCATATTGCTGTCTGCACCTCCTGCTAAGGAGCAGGGGAATGGCACCCACAAGTCCATCTTCGAAAGAGACTGTTTTAAGGGTTTTAACTAATGAATAGACCTGGTCCAGGAGAACAACAGGATGGCCGAAGGCTAGGGAAAGCCAGTTTTTTTTCAAGTTCTCTGCAAGAGCCTGCTTTTGGAGAGTGGAAAATCCCCAAACAGCAGAACAAAGAAATCAGGTGTCAGCAAAGCCCTTTAAGAACACAAAGACAGAGGTTGGGGAGGAGACTGGGGCTACGTCTTCACTACGGGGGGGGGGTCGATTTAAGATATGCAAATTCAGCTACGCGAATAGTGTAGCTGAATTCGACGTATCGCAGCCGACTTACCCCGCTGTAAGGAGGGTGGCAAAATCAACCTCCGCGGCTTCCCGTTGACGGCGCTTACTCCCACCTCCGCTGGTGGAGTAAGAGCGTCGATTCGGGGATCGATTGTCGCGTCCCGACGAGACGCGATAATTCGATCCCCGAGAGGTCAATTTCTACCCGCCGATTCAGGCGGGTACTGTAGACCTAGCCTCAGAGAGACACATATGAAGCTTAGCAGAAGAGAGGAACAGAGACATGGGTCTTATCTGTGAAACCAGCCAAGGAAGAAGGAAACTGGAGACACAGGAGAGAAAGCGTCTCATCTGACTCATAGAGTCTATGTGCAGGAAGGGGGAATCCTAGATTCTTCAGAGGGCTCTGACCTAAGCCCAGAGAACACTCTAGAATCATGATGAAATGCCAGCAGGGAAATTCTTGTCTGGATCTATATATATTTTATGCAATCTAAAGTAAAGAGAAAGTTTGTTTAGAAACCCTCACAAAGCCTGTGTGTCCATTTGCTTCACTGTCATAGGACCCTGAAGAGGTGAACGGTAAATCCAGAGCACCCACAAGAATGGAGCTCTGGGAAAGGGTGTGCATAAACTACCAAGAAGCCAGGGAGTGGGGAGGTCTACACTTGTCCCAGGAGAGTTGGACAGCCAGATTGAGAGACCCTCTTTCTGGGAAGGGGTAACAGACATAGAGCTTGTACCCAGGAAGTATGCTGGAGAGGCCAAGGGGAAAGACTGTGCTGCAGCCTACTCAGTCCAAGGAAAGCTTAGGAGTCCACTGGTCTAGTGATTTGGGACCAGCCGCCTTGTGAGTGTCCAGCCAGGAGAGTAACTTGCGTCGCCCCAGGGGCGTGTCTTTTTCACACCCCGGAGCAATGTAAGTTAGATCGACTTAAGCTGTAGTGAAGACCTGCCCACAGAGAAAGAGACACATGGAAACTGTAGCAAGCAAGCTCCCCCCGGCAGTCTGTGGAAGTAACTGGGCTGAATGTAATTTACAAAAATCTACAAGGAAAGATTAAGGTTTAATTAAGAGGAAGTAGGTATAAAAGCCTTTATTGTTTTACCCTTTGCTCTGCATACCATGTACCCTTGGGTGAATAATTAATGTTTTGTTTTGAAGAAGCTGGTTTTGAGTCACTTTAATTAGTCATTGTCACAGGCTACCGGAGGAACAGTGGCTTACTGCTGCCAAACCCAATTGGGCCCTGTCATGTTTATGACAGTTGGGAAATGGGAGCTGCAACCCAGAGAGACAGACTAGGAGCAGTAGGAACACATCGTTGCACCCAGAGAGGTGTGAGGGTAGTGAAACCTGTCCCCAAACGTGTTCATTTAGCTCAGCTAAAAGGAGTCTAAAAGCGCAGCTCTCCCTGTAACTGACAACCTTAAAAAGAGGTCTGATTTTTAAAAAGTGTTGAGCACACCTCTCTTGAAATCTGGCATGCAGAAATTGAGGCACCCAAAATCAGCAGTCACTTTTGAAAATCCTGTGCACTGTTTGTGTATGTATATAAAAAAAGAAGCACATTCGTGGTAAGTGATTTGTGAGTGATCTGGTATTCTGCAGACACACAAAGTAATTGCCACAGAATACACAAATGCTTGTTATAGAAATCTAGGCATTTTTCACATGTATAATGGATAATCATTAGCCATCCAGCTTCTCTGTTTGCCTGGCCCATTCTTGTGAACAAGTGGGAAAAAGGACACACATGATGCAACATGCAATGCTCATGTCATCAAACAATGAACTTAAATCTGGCATATTAAACAATACTGAAATCCTTATGTCAGCAGACTGAAATTTTTCTGTATCGGAGAACTTTAAAAAGCTAATTTTGGGAAAATGGTGCTTTTAAATTACGACTGTCAACCTGGAATGCACAACTTAGAATCCATTTGCCCCATGTCTATTATTTCTATGTTATGTGGCTTGAGGATGACAATTTCAAATTAAAAACAGTTTTAAAATATGATCATATTGATAAATTACAAAAAAAAGAAATAACTGACATGTTCGGGTAAATTAAACACAATAGTAAAATGTGTGGCATTTACTGCTAAATATTTTAATAAAATGGTAACATTATGATAAACTATTAGTAAAAACACAGGACTGAACAAAGACTAAAAACATATACAATATGCTCCTTAACTCCACTACAGAAATGCAAAGTCAGTTAGAATTATAGTTCTAAGAACATTCATGAAAACATTTGCCATTTAATGTAAAAGGAGGAAACAAGTAGATGAAAATCAATAGAACACCAAGATTAGTCTGAAAAGTAAACTTGTTCCAAAGAAGAATGCTTTTGCCTTATGCTAGTAAGTATTTTTGGAACAAATGTCATGAAAGAATGATCAATGTAATACTAAATCCAGTCACTGAAGACACATTTTAACTTGTCCTCCCGCAGCTCTACACGGAAATCAATTAGAGATTTACATTTTCCACTTTGCAGCCTGAAAATGCTCTGCTGGAATAGCTAAAAGTAAATCACGGGTAAATAGTGACTTAATGAACCAGTGAAACCTCTCCAGTGCCAAATGTAGTTGCATCTGTTAGCTTTAAAAGACTAAAAGTATCTTTTGGCTTTTTTTCCATCGCCATAAAAGGTTCCTTATAAGAACCTAGTAAGCAACTATACCCTGTCTGAACCTTTCTGCTTCAAGAATTCAAAAAGTTACAATTACACTTTGAATCAAAGCTACTACATTAAAAGACAGACACACTTCATTACGCTTTATTCAATACTCTTTTGGAATTCTTGGTGACTCCTCCCTCACCCCCTACATTTAGCAAGGTGTCAGCTCTTTATTTTAAAGCAATACTAGATTTAAATTCAAATATAAATATATCAAACTACCTACCTATGTATGAAAATCCTGCATACCGACACTAATGATTTAGCAGGTCTTTCCCCACCGTCTGTTTCTATTGCTCAAATACTATACGGATATCAGAAAAAAATGCTACATTTTGGGGGGGGGGGGGGGGGGAAGAGAAGCCCTAACCTAAACAAAGTAAACCTCCAAGAACAAAACAGAGCGCAAATATAAAAGAAACACTGTAAAAGTGAGATTCCAGGGAAACACCAAGAAAAGAAAAATTCAAAGTTATGAAAAAAAATCACTGACAGCACAGTTTTAAATATAACATAACAGTCATAGAAGATTTGACAAGATTTGGCTTAGAATTAGCGCTTAAGGTTATTAGCAAAGGGTTCACTGTCTTGTTTTTTAAAAAGCTGGAAGGTTTAATATCTTTTAACAACTTCTATTTCAGGGTGTCAAAAAATGAGTTCACAGATTCACACATTAAGACCAGACAATGCCAATATGGTTGCTTTACCTCATATTTCCTACTAAACTTTGCATACCCTCTGACAATGTTTGCTGAACAAAGGTATTACTTTACAATAACCATCATAACTAAATTGGGTATTCCCCAAAATAAGTCCAATAAATAACTGACAAAAATATTCATTAACCATTTTTGAAGCAAAGTGTTAAAATGTATCTCACATTTGTTACTTTCAACAGTAATTTCAAACAGTAAAAATGTGGTTTACTAAGTTATGCTTTCTTGGTATCAACAGTTACAGTTTATAATGCTGATGCCAAAAAATAGCTTAGCATAGGCCTTATATGGTGCTCCATAAAACTAACACTGCATACATATCTAAGCCACCCACTAACTCCTGTAATTCTCATGACTGTTGCGCTTAGTGATGTTCTTAGATAGCATTTAAGGATACTGTTCTTTAATAAATATTTCCCTCCTTCCACCGTGCAACAGCCTATACAATGAGCAGAAACTAACTTTTGTATCTCAACAGTTGATCAGACAAGACATCTAACAGTCCAAAATGGCTCTGCATTCTTAAGGTTTATAAAGCGATACTCAGACTGATGCTTGTGAGCCACAAGTGGCTCTTTAACGTGTCTCCTGTGGCTCTTTGCAGCACGATATTAAAACACTGTGTGATTTAATTATTAACCAAGCAGGATGCTTTTACTATGTTATTAACCAATTGTAGTTGATACAATAATACTTGGTCAGTCATTTCGCTGTGAGAATTAATTTATATATATCTTATATATATAATAAAAATAGTCTGAATTTGTTGCTTCATTTACTATCACGGCTCTTGGGGTAATGCTGATCGCTAATTTGGCTCCTGAACCACTGAGGTCTGAGTTTTACTGGTTTATAAGGTCTGTCTGGGGAGAAGGGTTTGTTTTATACCAGGGGTCGGTAACCTTTCAGAAGTGGTGTGCCAAGTCTTCATTTATTCACTCTAATTTAAGGTTTCGCGTGCCAGTAATACATTTTAATGTTTTTAGAAGGTCTCTGTCTACAAGTCTATAATATATAACTAAACTATTGTTGTATATAAAGTAAACAAGGTTTTTAAAATGTTTAAGAAGCTTCATTTAAAATTAAATTAAAATGCAGAGCCCCCCGGATCGGTGGCCAAGACCCGGGCAGTGAGAGTGCCACTGAAAATCAGCTCACGTGCCGCCTTTGGCGCACATGCCATAGGTTGCCTACCCTGTTTTATACGATGCTAGCTGCGCAGACAGACAGATAGTTAAAATTCTGTTAAATTGCTTTTAGCATTCTCACGCCAAATCACACACAATTTTTTGTCTGAAGAGTTATTTCCACCCAGCTCAAGTTACTTTCCTGTTCATTTTACGGGGCGCTTGAAGGAGGCTAAGGATCCTACTAGATCCCTAAAGTACTTTTGGGATATGTAGTGTGAAGAGAGGAGGAGGATTGTCTCTTCATAATCAAATATCAAGTTTAATTGAAACTATGACTCCCCCTTCCCCTTCCTGACCTATACATTCTACACTCCCTAATTTTGCTTTCAAGAGGTTCCTGTAGAACAGGGGTAGGCAACCTGCGGCACACGAGCTGATTTTCAGTGGCACTCACACTGCCCGGGTCCTGGCCACCGGTCCGGGGGGCTCTGCATTTTAATTTAATTTTAAATGAAGCTTCTTAAACATTTTAAAAACCTTATTTACTTTATAATATATAACTAAACTATTGTTGTATGTAGACTTATAGAAAGATACCTTCTAAAAATGTTAAAATGTATTACTGGCATGTGAAACCTTAAATTACAGTGAATAAATGAAGACTCGGCACACCACTTCTGAAAGGTTGCCGACCCCTGCTGTAGAAGGAAGCAGACGCCTCGCTAAGTCTGTTTGGAGGCAGATCAACTAACTTGAAATCTAGACTGCAAGGTCTTCACAGCTTTTCTGAACCTTATAGGCGCAATACCATAACCTCTATGCTGCAATAGCTGTATTCAGACAAGCTGGGGACATTTACTCACACGTGAAGAAACACGCTCAAAATACTTGTCCCATTTGCTAACTGAGCCTAAATAAAATCTAGCCAAAGATGAACATCCACGAGTTTTACTGTAAATGACAACAAGAAGGGGAATCAGATCAATGCTACTGAAAACCCTGAACTTTAAGCACATGCATAAATGTTTGCAGGATCAGGATTTAAGACTTCAAGAGCTCCTGAGGAAAGGCAGGATTTTTTTTCCTGTTCTCTCATCTACAATATTAATATACTTGACATCTGTTTGGTCAAGCTTTTTAATTGATCTCTGGATCATTTGACTGGCAGGACCTGAATGATTTTACATAGACTTTGCAGATCTATATTTGAATATTTCATTCACGCAAGGTACCCAACTGCAGAGACAACAAACACTAATTGATAAGTGTAAGAACTTGAACTTTGCTGCTTGCCTCTTAAAGTGCCACCAAAGCCATTAGATTTTAATACATGACATTTGAAGTATTGCTTCTCCTCATAATAGCTGAATAGGAATACCATGTTCACATACCATTCCTGTGAGAACAATTCTGCAACTCTGCTTTTGCAAGACACAATTACATGCAGTAGTGCGCTAAAGAAAAGAGTTTCCAGCAGGTGGGGAAAGATTCCTTTTTATTGGAATCTGTTGTTATGCTGTTAAATTCAGTTCCTTTAAAATTAATTTGTAAGTGCTCTATATGTGAAGAGGCTGCTGACACCTTCTGGTCAGTCACAAAGTACAAGTTTCCATGACTGCAGTGAGCACACAAGCATCATTTTTAATGCAACACAATTTTCAAAACAAATCTTTCAAATTTTTCCAAAAATGGTATCTGGGTGCTCAGGATTATGTGTCGTTTTAGGCTATACCTATCTTCCCATCTGATGTTATTCCAGAGAAATCGCAGCCACTTGGTTCCCATTTCACCTTTAGACCCTGACATCTTTCATATTAACACCCTACACAGACGGTGATCATATACTTAGGCCACTGTTACACTCTTTAAAAACAGACATGCCTGGAGAGCAGCTGCCCATAGATCCATTCATATTTTAACTTTGTTTCACCCTGGATGCATCATGGACTCAATCTAATAATGCATTCAGATCCGGTATTGTACCTCTCTATTTCTGTAGTGTTGGGATTACCAACATACCAGCAAACTAAACAAACTGATTCATTCTTGGGCACTTACCTCCAGGTTTTGTTTCTTTTTCTTTGGTTCAGTTTCATGGACTGGTTGTTCCTTTTCTGCCACACGCCGTTTTGATTTTTTCCTCCTTTTTTCTTCCTTCATTTCTGGGTTTCTCGTATTTTTTTCTATTCTGAAATTAGTTGACAGACACAGAAAGATACTTTTCAGCTACAATTCAGTATGAGCTAATTAATGTACAATGCTGGAAAGCAACACTGGAGTGGAGTTAATACAAATTTTTTACCCCAAATCCATTTGTGAAGGAGGTTTTGTCACAATGAATTGCATCAAAATGGCAGTAAATTGTGGAAGTCAAATCACAGAAGAAAGGAGAATAAATATAGAATTTTATCAATTTTTAAAACACCTGCTCCCCAGCCAACTTAGCATCAGTTGGGAGTATTATTTACTACATTTGGGTTTGGTCAAACTTCATATTAGAAAAAGTGTTGAATGTGCAGCTTAATTGGCTCCAATTAGGACTGGGTATTTTGAAAAGTACTAAAATATTATAATTAATAAACAACAACAAATGGGTATGTACAAACAAGTGGTAGGCCTAATTAGTAAACTGGAGAACTCAGTTGTGTTATGTAAAGAACTGCAGATGTTTCACTTTTGGATGATGTGCAAGGGGAAAAATGTGTTTAAATAGAGAATTATTTTGCATTTAATTTCAGACAGCCTGGGGATGGGGAAGGGGGAGAGATTCCAAGATAGCCCTGGATCTGACATCAGACAGACACTGGTCTGGTCCTCATGGATTGCTCTAACTTACATTTGGCAACAACCACATCTATGATGTATTTGTTGCAGCTGACAGCGACTAAAACCTATAGGCATTTCAGCCACACCATCAACCTGAAACATTCAAGGGGCCGTGAAGGAAGATACAGTTGCTGGGTATCTCCAGACCACCTAGGCAATACTCAGCCTGTCTGACTAAATTTCCAGTAAAAGGCTCTACCAGTTCTGCACCAATTTCCATATAGAATAGCATTTCAAAAAGTTACTAATATGTAAGTCTGTAAAAAAGATTTATTTTGTGATTAAGTAGGTATGCTTTAAAAACAAAGAATCAAAAAAATGTTTTCCCAGGGAAAACTAAAAGATTTACTGCAATGGTTTCAGTTTAATCTGGTAGCAACTGTAACTTTAATACAGTGACACACCAACTTTATTTTATGGTCAGCAGCGTGACATGAAGAGAGAAAATATCCAGCCATCCTCAGATAGTCAGCTACTACAATAATTACTAGCGATTTTAATTATACCATGTTTATCAGTCACTTGTTTGTGACGAAGGCTGCTATGTATCCTATGAAGTGCCCATATGGTGAGCAGGCACTAGAAAGGGTGTGGGGGGAAAGGAAGTTTACAGTTGTATGGTATTTAATCACAGACTGACCAGCAAAATCTACTAGCAACACTGACAAAGACCTTAAACGGTTACTCGGTGGGTTACTGTCAGTACACAGGGAGTAAGAGCTGTTGTCACTATAACACAACACACTAGTACTGAGTGTTGGTCAATTACAATACTTCAGGTTTTTTGTACTGACACCTCTAGTCTCATTCTCTCTACATGTGTGCTGCAGGCCAATACACCAGCACCGCTCATCCCCCGGTCCACTGAGCATTCTAACCAGGGACTGATGTGTAATCAGCTTATGCAACCACGAGACGACGGAATAATTTGCTCTTCCAAAATACCACGCAATGCCCTGGAATCTGGATGCTACTGGAGCAGCGCTCCCCTCCTGCTCGGTTAGGAGCTGGGCATTACTGCCGCCGCCCAGATCCAAGGCAGAGAGAGCCTCCTGCGGAGCTACCCAGCGGCGAGGAGGCCACTGCCTGCTGCATGGTCATCCGAAACACAGGAGAGTCGGGTGGGGAAGGGCCCAGTACTGCTCACTCTCAGCATCCCTACCCCATGCCCTTAGTGAGTGCCCCTCACCCTCAGTCACTGTCCCTCCCCCCGGCCCCAGCGGAAGGAATCTCCTCCACAAGGCTCTGCCCCCACCAGGCCCTCCGGGGAGACACCCACACGGCCCCCTCAGGCTGGGGGCAGCCGAGCAGGCTTCCCTCCAGCGACCGCTCCTCGGGGCCTCAGGCGGGGAGCTCTGCCTCACCCCGGGGCTTTCTGCGCCCATAAGAGACTTGGAACAGGAGCCCCCCTCCCCACAGGGGCGCCTACTAAGACTCCCCCAGTCCACTCGCCACGCACCTGTCAGACCCGCCTCAGCACATTTAACTGAGCCCCGGGCTTGGCGCTGCAGACCGCCCCCTCTCTCTCATTGGCTCCCGAAGGCCAGCGAGGGAGCCTCGTTGGATTTCGCTTTGTCAATCACGGGAGTGGCCAATAGAAAGCCATCTTTGTCTTAAACCCGCCTCTATCCCCAGACGTGCGCGCATGTGCGCTCCGAGAGGGCCGGCCCGCGTGCGGGTGGGGTGGGGGCTCACTGTGTTGACATCATCGCTGTGCGCTGAGTCGGTACAGCCGGGCTCTCAGCTTCCGGAGTGGGAGGGGCCCCAGGAACTTGGCTCCTCCCAGCCGTTGGAGTCAGCCGCGTGTCTTCCCCGCAACGCTCCTTTCGTTCCCCCTCCCACCCCACGCCTCCCAAACCACGTGCCACAGAGCTGCCCTGGGGTGGGTGCTGCTGCCTCAGCGCGCACGCTCTCCTGCGGCCCCAGTGACACGTGCCTCTGGCTTAGGCTGCTATTCTTTAGCCTGGAGCCCGTGTTGGGCAATGGACGGGAGATGCTGACTGGACAGTGGCTGGTTTAAGCGCTTCTCTCAGGAGGAGTCGGTACCAAGAAAGAGCAAGTTGCCCTTAATAGGCCTGAAGACCAGCTCTGTATAGTGCATAAGCTTGTCTCTCACACCAATAGAAGTTGGTCCAGTAAAAGATTACCTCACCCACCTTGTCTAGACATATTTACGTGTGCACCCAATCCCTCTTGCTGCAACCTCCCAACCTTAATCAGCCTGCAGCTCTGCCCTACTTGTGTGTGAAGAGAGGAGAGAGCTCACGGAGTCTATAGTTTGTAGTCTAATATTTGCTGCCACCTGGTAAATGATAAAAGTACTGTAGTACATATGTTTCCGTGAACCTTAGGCAAAGTTGTCCATGGGAAGCTATAAGCTTACGATCCACATGTGGACACAGATGCATTTTCATCCATGAAACGCAGCTCTGCCACAGACTCCCTCACAACCAGTGAATATGGAACTGTGAAATTAGCTGTTAAATAAATGCATCAACTCATTTTTAATCTGTAGGTTGTAATATTTGATATTTGAAACCGTTACAGTGTTGGTCAATTGTTTGGCCACACAGGAAACAGAAACAGATGCTGTGGCCTGAGTGAATGAATATATACCTCTTAGGATACTAGTACAAATACTTGTTTACAAACTTTTGCTTTCCATAGATATTCTCCACTATTTATTTATTCACCAATATTTTCTGTTTCCACAATCATTCCTCTCAGGAAGCTCATTTGCTAGAATATAAAACAATACCAAAAGGAGTATGCATTTGTTTTCACATTTGAATAAATGGTCAAGGAACACTTTTTGCCATGGTATGTATATATACTAAATAGAAAAATACAAGATGAGCCCTACCTAGATTATAGGATTATAATATGGTTGAAATACCCAAGGGTGTCATATTCTAGAGTTTCAGGGGGTAGCCATGTTGTATCAGTAAAAACCAGTGAGGAGTCCTTGTGGCACCTTAGAGACTAACAAATTTATTTGGGCATAAGCTTTTGTGGGCTATAACCCACTTCATCAGATGTATGGAGTGGAAAATACAGTAAGCAGGTATAAATATACAGCACGTGGAAGGATGGGAGTGACTGGGTCACTACAAAAAGTAATTTCCCCTCTGTTGATATTCACCCCTTCTTGTCAGCTATTGGGAATGGGCCACATCCACCCTAATTGAATTGGCCTCGTTAGCACTGACCCCTCCCCCCCCCCAACTTGGTAAGGCAACTCCCATCTTTTCATGTGCTGTATAATTTATACCTGTTTACTGTATTTTCCACTCCATATATCTGATGAAGTGGGTTATAGCCCACAAAAGCTTATGCCCAAATAAATGTTAGTCTCTAAGGTGCTACAAGGACTCCCCGTTGGTTTTCATATTCTAGAGTTGTGATTTGAGTAGTAACAAATAATATTTCATTGTGGGTCCTGTTGTGACATCCTGTGGTGAAATGTGGTATTACAGACAATGAAATCACTTCCAATTCAGGTAGATAGTGTCACTTGGTTCCAACATAGAATCAGTTTCTCCACCTATGAAACTGGCTTCCCTAGGGAAGTTTCCCAGGAAAATGGTGAGGAGGAGAGGGTGGAGGATTTTAAATGCATATGGTACCTTTCATCCTGAATGATTAAAGATACTTTGTAAACAAACTGATTATGGAGGCATGGGAGCAACACCCTAATTAGGGTTATAGCAGGATTTCTGTTTAAAGCCAACTTTAAAAATGCTCTAAAATCCATTGGCAGAGGGCCTTGAAAATTGCTGTACCACTTGAAGGCACAGGCCCTGTTGTGGTACAACTCTGAAGGTCATTTGGCCAAACGGGTCCTAAGGTAGCATTTTCCCTCAAAGAGGAATTGACCACCACACCCATCCTATCAAAAGCTACCATTTTCTCTTCATCCACCACATTCTAACTCAGGACTGGGGAAACATATTGCTAGTTTGTAGATATTGGATTGGACAAAAAGGCTGAAAGAGGATTAAGTGCTACAATCGCCCTGACCAACTCCTCAGAACAAGGATCTAAAAGGAGCAGAGTGGACATTGTTTAAAACCAGGAAATGCAATGGTAAGGTGACAATGCCTTGATTACACAATTTTATTCTTGTAACTCCTACATTCTTATAAGGGATCTTAACTCCACTTTTCCTATGCATTCTGAGAATTAAACTCACAGTCTAGAGGGCTACCATAAGTATAGGAGATTGATGATCACCTACACTGTTAGCTTCCCTAGTAATAGAAGTTATTGTGTGTGAACACAACAAATATAGGCATCCCTGTATGCTTCACTGCTGCCTCTGGAGCAAAAGACTACAACTTTTAAAACAGATAAACCATTATTCCTAGTATTGGTTCAGAAGTTTGTGCTGTGAGCCTCCTCTTTCGCAAGCTAAGCAAGATTGAATGTGAACTCATTGTAGCTAGTGGTGATCCAGGAGATAGGAATCTGCCTCTATTAGTTCTAAACCAATGATCCAGCATAATAGTAGAGGGTCACAGGCTGTTAGTGGAAATGGCATTGTTCCAATGAGACATGAAATTGAGGGCCTGACCACCTGGCATCAAATTTAGATAAGTGGCCTGCTTAGAGTCCAGTTCAGGTAGTTACATTCTTTGTCAACACTGATCCCCTTCCAACTCATCTGAAACACTATTTTCAATTCCTAAGCTAAACTGCTATATATTGTTGAAAGTTGGTGACTAGCTACTTAAGGACTTTAGTTTTTCATTTGAAAATGTGGCATAATTTGTTTATAAGAGCACTGCATATGCTATGGGGGGGGGGGAAGGAGAGAGGAGAGAAGACAAAGGATACAAATGCAGCTCTTCCCATCACACTAAGCAAATAAACAAACCTCTCACTCCTCTTATGAGCACAGTGATATTTCCTCTTGCACAAAGAAAGAAGATTGAGCTTTATAGCACATCCTGAAGATGATTCAGATTTCTAAGTACAGGACAAGTGAGTTCTAGAAATGAGTTCTGCTCAACCACCTCTGTTGAGCAGCATCCCATAGGGAGTCCCTCAGACAGTTGATGGCAGACGCCTGACTTTAACTCCAGCTGTGGAGTTAACTTTAAACTACACCCTACAGCCAATACAGATGGATCAGGTGACATGTTCACACTATACGCTGCTTAACTACAGCTTGTTTCCAAATGGATTTCAGATGTGCATTGCAATAGTCCAGGCTTGGGGGTGTGGTATTAGTAGTAACAGCAGTGTTTTGTTCACTACTTTAGTGTATCCTTTTGCTATAGGCATACAGGGGTTTCCTTCCTCCTCAGTTTCCATGCTGTTTGGTTTTACAAAGAGAAAATGCTTGCTATTCTATTTGGAATACCTCAGTCCTAATACAGAGAACAGAACACATTACTGTCCTTTACAAAAAGGAAAAGCAATTTATTGGAAGAGATTAAGATAAAATTTATAGTTTATTTGTACTGTAGAAAAATATGCACATGCTTGAGACAATAAATTTACATTAGTTTAAAGGAGAATTTCATCCAGCCATTAGGACTGCCTCCACTCATCAGCATCTGAAAGAACAGAATAAATTACAGATTTAGGCTCAAATCCTGCAGCAAACAACCCTAATGAGGAAGATTTGAATAGCTATTTAAGTGTTGAAATAGTCTGATGGCTGAACTAATGACACTAGTGACCCAATAATGAGTTCTTATATCTTGACTAGGTCAAGTGCTGGACAGAGTCAGCTACTAGGTCATTGTAATAAGTAGCAATTTGAAGACTGTACATTTATCCACTATGCAGAGATTGTTTGGTCACTGTGGCAATTAGCCATGTCTTGGACTGTTATATGCCCCTCCTTTACACACCTGGCATTGCTCACATGTCAACTGGCAACTATAATAAAAGTTATAAGGAAGGCATGCCAATGGCAGTTCTACAGCCTGTAGACACAAGGCTCTGATTTATGTCGTCTTGTTTTGCTAATCTCATAACCACACTTCAGTTTATACCTGTTGCGCTGAAGATACCAGTTAGAAGACCTCTTGTTTGATCCAGCTGGCCTGAAGTTAGATTCAGATGCTCTCATTATAGCTGCAGATCTACAAGGAAAGAACCATGCTGAACATCTGTTTATTCCACCACCAATCACACATCCATCCACTTCCAGATTTGTGCAGAACTGGTCACCCAGCTGCTCTAGAATCCTATTGCATGGAGCAAGGAAGGTAGCTGTGCCTAGAAGAGACATGTTACTCATTAGAAAGGCTCAAGTTTATACTCATTGTTTCCTACAGTAACACTTGGATACTAAGGGAATTGGTGCCTTAGAGAAGTCAGAAATTCAGTAGAAGTTAGTCTGATACAAAAGGCTCACCACTAGAAAAAAAGTCAGTCATCCCTTTCCTTCCAAAGGAATTCTTAAATTGCAGGACTAAAGATTAACTTCTGGGAGCAAGGGCTTTAAGATTAAAAGAGCATAATACTTCAGTGAGATGCTGACCAACTGTGTCCTCCCAGAGATCATTTGAGAACTCATTTAGCTGCAAGTTGCAGAGATAATGGTATGATCTCCCCTCGCTCTGGCAATTGCTTTCCTACCTCAGCCTGTTTCCCCCTGCACTCTGAAATTTAACATCCTTACCCAGCTTTGGAGATGGAGCGACCTGCCCCTTTGCAGTCATGATCCAGAGGATGCCGATGTTTTATACAGAAGTTTCCATGGCATTGGTTACAAACAAGCTTCATCATCTCTTTCCTTTTGCAGCCTTCTTTTAAGCACTTGTTTGTGAAAATCTAAAATGTAGTACAGGACAGTTGCTTTAGTTCAAGCAGCAAATACTTCACACATTACTTGCAAATTAATTTTCTAATCTGATCAAGATGGCATGCAGGCCTCTAAATTGGATTTACCTGAAATTTAGAGAGCAGTTTGAATTAGAATAAGATTGTTCCAACTCCTTGAATTCAGAGTTAAATATTCTATACTGCTTACTGGGCAAAATATAACCATAGTGCAGAGCAAGAGTGACAGTTTCTGGTCTTGGCAATAATACCAATTAGCACTTGCTGAAGTCAGAGCTACTAGATTGTTTGGGTACTGAACACCTTTAGCTTGGTCACCAGTTCAAACCCAACTGGTCAGGAAAGGCTGATGAACAGATCGAATCACTGTTTGCTGGTCTACAGTGTAGATGGTTCTCTACCACTAACTGGACTAATGCTCAGATCTTGATCAGTACAGTCAGGCAAAGAATTATGAGTGTAGGGATCTCTTCTAGGAGTCTTCCAGAGGAAGCCTGAGGCCTAGTGTCAGCATAGGCAAGTGAACTTGCATTGCTGCTGCCTGTGTCATACTGTTGTGCAGTTAGGAGGCTTGTCTCCATAAGCATCAATTTAGATTTCAAAGGGAGTTTCCTTACCCTCTGTTTCTGCTGAGTAGGATCATATTTGCAGTCCCTGTCCATGTGTGCTCCAACTACAATGTCTGGCATCTCTCCTCTTCACTGGGATGGGAGTGTTACATAAAGGACATACTGGAACCTGCACATCCTGAAGACAGTGAAGTTATCAGATTAGAAATGGGACTGAAAGCAAGATTTCAAAAGGAAGACAACTCAGATTTCCATCCCTTGCCTTTGAAGAGGGAGGGAAAAAAAAAAAAAAAAAAAACACCAAACTGAGTGGCCCTCCATTCCTATACCAAGTTCTCTTCAGAACTTCCAGCACATCCACTTCAGCAGTGCTGGATTCTGCATTTCCAGTTACTACAGGAAGTCCATGTCAACATCATTGTAGTTAGAGCTAGCCAGCTACAATTAAGTCCCATCTAATTTGCTTTTAGATCATGTAATTTTCAAATCTTGAACACTTGCCTTGTTATTTGGTTTCTTCCCTAGCCCTAATTGTGCAAGTCCTTTTGTTGAGTTTCCAGGTATGGCGTACAACTATGGTTCTAGAACCACAAGCAACTGCAGCAAGAGAATACAGGTGACAAGAGTTTGAAGACTGCACAAGAACAGCACATTTGTTAACTACATTAGATGACTTGTCAAGTCAGATTCTGGACCTAGATAAGATGAAGTGTTTATTTCAAATAAGGCTGTACTTATTCTGGCCAGTAATTCTGCATTGCTAGAATGCAAATTTGAGAACTGTCTTGATAACCCAAATTCCAGTTCATACTGACCCATATTATAGCCCAATGTTATCACTAATCAGACTTTCCATCCATCAAATATTTTGTCATTTGCTTTTCTGTAGTTTCATGTTCATGGACTTTTTTTTATCAAGTTAAGGTTTTGAGAAAACTCACTGAACCTTCAACTGGTAGCCACTGCATTGCTGAAGATGCAAGGCACTGTATCTGCACTCTTTATGGGAGCCCAATTTAAGTGAAGGATGCAATCAGGTTTGCTACATCTTAGAGTTTTACCATTTGAACTTTTAAATTCAGTTGTAAACTAAATCCAAGTCTACTGCAAGCAGAAGACCCAGCAAAGCAGGCTACAAGAAACTCCTAATCAGGTTTCAAAGTTGGCTTTCATCACAGCTAGAGAATTCCTTAAGTGCAAGCATTTGGAATTACCATTAGACACTTACCTTCTTATATGAAGAGGTACATTTGTGTTGGTCATACGTGATGTGATCTTTACAGAAAACTTCCTTACATGCATCACATTTTAAAGGAAGGAAATCTGTAATAAGCAGATAACATTATATGCCTGCAAGTCCTAAATGGGGAAGATGTAGACATTTACCTTTTAAAGTAATACTAAAACAATCATTGTGAGTAAATGCCTCATGCATTAAGTAGGTAATACCCAAGCAGGTGTCTGGTTACTCAGAATCCGAGACAGCTTCACATGGAACTAGTTTAGGCCATTCCAAGTTGTATATTTTAGTGAGCAACAGGGAGAAGAGCTAGCTTCTCTCAATTTGAAAGTGCTAGGGTAGCCTCATTTCTGCCTTTTAATTCACAAGTTACTTGCAAGACGTGTTAAACCACCAATACAGTGAAACAAACTGCCCCATCCCCTCTCTCATCACCACAACAGCAGCTAATAGTTCAGGGGGCATATTAGTCAGAGGCACCAAATACTCTCCCAGGCCTCAAGTCACCGCAGATTTGCTTTAGTATACCCAAATACTAAAGTCTCCCAGCTGTTAGAGTGAATGGCTGAGACAGCTTATAGAAGTGTAGCATCTGCAACTATTCTTGGGGTAGCCTCATGATTAATAGCTGATCTATATATAGTAACAGGAGACTCCATGCATTACAACAAGAAATCCAGATATTTTGACAGGCATACTGTATACCTGTCTTGCCAGAGTCCACAGCCTGAGGTGCTTCTCTGGATTCTAGGATTTCACTGATGGTTGGAGGTTTATTTCAGTTCTGGCTGTAATTCTAGACATCTCAGATGCAGACTGACAGATATCTGCAATAGTTTAGTGTAGGACAGTTTGCACTTGCTTCTTTAGTTCCTCTCTTCTCCAAGATCTGTACTGCTCTATCAGCTCATTTCAAGGCTTGTCCACAAAGACTCTCACTTCCTGTACTACTATGCTAGAGATCAGATGTGATGAGTTTAACAGTCCTCAGATATGAAGGCCTTGGGATAGACAGGATTTTCTGATCTCAAGTTTCTCTGCTGACCCAACAATATGACCTTTGGGACAGCATTGCAGTATTTGGTTCAGGTTGTTCCTAAGAAAGTGCTGGGAGTATTAGTTTGTGGGTAAGCAACATTAGTATTGCATACCTTGTTTAGTTAAGCAAGTATTCTCAGAGTACTGATGGGTACATTTTAATAGGACTAGAAGATATTGTCTAGTCAGACTCTTCTGGTCCTGGCAGTGAAAACAAATTCATCTCACTCCTGTTCTCTAAATCAGGAGTATCCATCTCATACCTCAAGTCAGGTTCCCCCAGGAGGATTTGATGCACATAGCCCTTTGGCATTTATGGGTTCAGCTGATCTTATGTCAGTGCACCACTACTAGTCAGAACCAGACCTGGACTTTCATTCAGTAAATCACCCCAACTTCTGGAGTACCCCTTGTCTCTAGGAGAGTTAATTTGGTTCATGCAAAGCAATCAAGAGGACTAGAGCAGATAACAGAATGTAGCAAACTAACTATACCAGTAGCTACATTCAAAGTGCATCTTACCCAGCTGTTTGCAAGTTTTTTCTGAACAATGCTTGCCCAAGTCTGGAAACTCCATAATAGGCCAGCAGATCCTTCAAGCTCCTTGGCTACTACAGCTGTCACCTTCAAAAATGAAGTTGTGGGTTTAGTTTATTGCAGTATCAACCCAGCTCCACCTCACCCCAGTAAACAAAGCATTTATTTTTAATCAAAGCATTTCGTAGGAGCAATCTTTAGATTTGGCCAGAGGACGTGATCAGCCAGCACTAACTCTGAAAACAATGGGTGAGGCTAGCACCCCGCCTTCCAAAGCGAGCGGCCGGCAACAGGTCATTAGCCACAGGTCACACCAGTGAGGCAGGCCAAGACACCATCTCCACCTCTGGCGAGCAGGGAAGAAACCCACCGGGAAGGGAGCTGGACTGTCCTTGGTGCAGACAGATCACAGCCTCTTAAGGGCGAGCGTGCACCCAGAATGAGCAGCGCCCCCCGGAACTCCCCCCCGCTTGTCTCCGCCCTGGGCAGCACGGGTGGGTGACCGCAGCTGTCAGCAGAGCCCTTCTCTGCCCCACTAGCCAAGGCCAACCCCGGGCACGGAGATGGAGGGGAGGCGCACTCTGAGCGCCAGAAGACAGAGGCCGCAGCCCAGCCACCGGCCCAAGCCTCACAGCAGCGCTGAACAGAAGGGGCTGGTGCCCCGGGGGACCCACTCCAGAGATGCGTCCGCTCGCGCAGAAACGCGGACCGGCCGAGCACGCACTCACCGCGCGTCCCCCACTCTATAGCGTATCCACAACCATCCTCGCCTCGCCGGGCCTTTTATCCAGCCCTCCCGCTGAGTCACGCTCTGCTCGGCCAATCCCATCTTTGCCGAGTCATGCCTGGCGCGTGCGGTTAATGATGACATCCGCACCCCGGACCAATCACGGTTCGCCGTTGGCGCGTTCTAAAGCACTAAGTCAGCACGCGGCCAATCAGCGGCCTGCAACTGTGCTGAGTCAGAGGGCGGGGGGGTGGGGTCTTGCGGGGCTCCCGAAGGGGGGGGACGATGACAGTGCGGGCCTGTGTGTTCTAGAAGAGCCTGGACTAGGCAACGCCCCAGCACCCCAAGGCGGGAAGCCGGTAGGGGCAGGTCCCCCGCAGCCCTTGCGGGAGTAGATCAGGGTCCCCACAGCGCTGGGGCGGGTAGTGGGTAGGGGCAGAATCCCCGCAGCCCATGGGGGAGTAGATCAGGGTCGCCACAGCTCTTGGGGCGGGTATCAGATAGGGGTAGGGTCCCCACAGCCCATGGTGGAGTAAATCAGGGTCGCCAGAGCTCTTGGGGCGGGTATCAGATAGGGGTAGGGTCCCCACAGCCCATGGGGGAGTAGATCAGGGTCGCCACAGCTCTTGGGGAGGGTATCAGATAGGGGTAGGGTCCCCACAGCCCATGGGGGAGTAGATCAGGATCCCCACACCTCTTGGGGCGGGTATTGGATAGGGGTAGGATCCCAACAACCTTGAGAAGGATTAGATAGGAGCAGAGTCCTCTCAGCCCATTGGGGAGTAGATCACTGAGGGATGGGTACAAGCAAGAGTGAAGGCCTGGAATCTAGGAAGCCCTAAATACACCTCTACCCCGATATAACGCGACCCGATATAACACGAATTCGGATATAACGCGGTAAAGCAGTGCTCGGGGGGGCGGGGCTGCGCACTCTGGTGGATCAAAACAAGTTCGATATAACGCGGTTTCACCTATAACGCGGTAAAAAAATTTGGCTCCCAAGAACAGCGTTATATCAGGGTAGAGGTGTACTTGTCTTTAATAAAACAAAAATTGTGCTATCTTCTTTTTTCTATTCTTTGCTGTTTGCTCTCCATTCAGCACTGCTGTAGAGGTCTAAACATCATGTTCTGTAGCAAGGCAGGGGACACCAGTTAAACTCCATGTAGTGTCAGGAGATAGGCGACATCCATGCCGGGCAGACAGGAGCTTAGCTATTTGTCATGTAATATTTGTATATAGCCACAAATGTACATGAACATAATTCTGTACAACACTGGAATACAGAATGTTGCCTGTCTGAAATTGATGGTAATCTAGCATAAGGGTTCATCCAAGAGACCTACTGACAGGCCTACGTGGGACTCAATTTATCTGCCTCTAACTATGTAGTTGTGACACAATCTTCCTAGGATTTGTGCTTACAATTCTCAATAATTGAGGCATTCCAACCAAGACTTAGGGCTTGTCTACACTGGCAAGTTTCTGCGCAGTAAAGCAGCTTTTTGCACTCAAACTGCAGACGTGTACGCACTGCCAAGCCACTTTGTGTGCAGAAACTCCTCAGTTGCAGTGCTGCTAAAAAACCACTTCAGCGAGAGTCAAACAGGTATTTGTGCAGAGGCTCCAGCGCTCTATTGCCAGTATAGACGCTTGATTGCTTTCTGTGCTGTAATTGGCCTCCGGAGCTGTCCCATAATGCGTCAAGTGACTGCTTTGCTCATTGTTTTGAACTTAGCTGCCCTGGAGACATGCGCCCCCCCCCTTTCAAATCACTGTTTCTGACAGCCCTTGCCTGCTGTGCTGATCTGCTCTCGGACACAAAGCAAACCATTAATGTGGAATGCTCGTGCTGTTGAACACAGAGGCAGATGCTGTGCAGAGAGCCCAGGGAGGGAGGCAGGAGCTGACGTCGGGGTTTCCCCCTCCCCCTGCCTCAGGACTGGTTGCTTCCTGTCGCTGTCTGAACTTACAAGACAGCTTGCTGACACACTCTCTGTCCCCCCAAAACACACAGTCTCGCTCCCCCCCTCCATACACACACACACTCCCTGTCACACACTGTCCCCTGCACACACACACACTTCAGTTGAAAAGCAGCTGGCAATGTAGTAGGATGCCCATGGAACAATGGGATTGGGAACCCTGCATCATGTGACGTTGTGCCTGCCCCATGAGGCATTGCAAACCCTTCCCAAAGCACCCTGCGGCCAGTTGCACAGTGGGATAGCTACCACAATGCACTGCTGTCTTTGCTGTTGCAAGAGCTGCTAATGTGGGTGCGCTCCAGCGTCACGAGCACAGTGTGGACACGCAACAGTGGTTTAATTCCAGCGGTTTAATAAAAGTGGTATAACTTGTGGCGCAGAAACTTGCCAGTGTAGACATACCCTTAGTTTGCTACACCATCCATTTAGATGGCAACATTCAACCCAAGGGATCCCACAGCTCTAAAGTAAACCAATTTCATACACCCAGGTAGAGGCAGTGTTCTTTAACAGTGAGAACAGAATGCTGACTGTGGTTCTATTTCCTACTCTTCTGCTAACTCCCTCTCTGGCTTTGGGCAAGTCTTCTGCATCAAAATTTTCAACAGAGATCTCTGTTTTTGGATGCCTAACTGAACATAAAAACGGCCATACTGGATACTGGGTCAGATCAATGGTTCATGTAGCCCAGTATCCTATCTTCCAACAGCAGCCAATGCCAGGTGCTTCAGAGGGAATGAACAGTGCAGGTAATCATCAAGTGATCCATCCCGTGTCACTCATTCCCAGCTTATGGTGAACACAGGCAAGGGACACTTGAAAGCATGGTTTTGTAAGTTAACGGAAGCTGTGAGTGCTCGAGTTGGACACCGCCCAAAAACTAGGCACCCAAAACTCAAGATCTACTTTTGAAATGGCTGATCTTTCCCTCCCAGTACCTTACTTTCCTTACCATTCAAATATGGATGATAATACGTCAGTGGATGTTGAGGATTATTAATTAACTAATGTTTGTAAAGTAAGAGTCTAGAAATGCAAATTATTAGTGTGTCTCTGATACTGTTCTCTAGGTAACCCCATAAATAAATACCTGACTTCCCCATATAGTATTAGGAATTGCGTGTGTAGAGTGTGATCGACGGATCAGGGAGTCATGTGCTCATTTAATCAGCTGGAGAAAGGCATATGGTGTTTTGGATGACGATGACTAAGGCTGATTTGTGCTGTGTACACAGTGAAAACAGCATGTGGTGATCATGTGACATAATGCTGTTACATCATGCTCACATAAATCTCTCTCTCATTTACACTACGGGCAGACAAGACAAGCCAATGCTAGAGCTCTCTCCTGAAAATACTGTCTCTCTGCCTGAAATGATGTTGCATTGTCAGCCAGCCACTGTTTCGGTACAGGTTCCAATCTGATCCGTCAAAAATGATGGTCATAGTGAAAGCCAGAAGATGCAAGCAGACGAAGAAGAATTAGCGAGACATATACTTCCCTGGAAATGTGTATGAACTAAACTCAAACTGGTGACTTCCATGCACAGCGGGGGTGAAGATCTGCAAACAGGAAATTTTCTGAAATTTTGGTGGGGAAGTGTGGTCACTGTAAGTCTCTTCCCTCTTCAACAAAATGATTGCAATGCCAGCACCCACTGCAGTTTCTCTCCTACCCAACTAAGGACAACCTCTGATTTCTCCTTCATTTACATCAGTAACAGCATGAGGGGTGGTAGAGCCCTCCTTAACTGAAGCTGCCAAGGAGGCAGATGACCCAAGTGACTCTTCATTTGTGCTGCTCTTGACTTCCACTGTCTTCCTAGCTGACTCAAAGAGTGGATGAAGTGGTAGGCAGCACAAAACTGGTGAACACAGTAGTGTCAGGAGTACATGTCATAGGACAAAACTGAGAAACTCCTTGAGGAAGCTGGGGGCATGAGAGGTTGTAGCTAAAAGCAGGAGTCTCTTCACAAAAGCAGGAAGTTATATTTTTGTACTTTTTGTTACTTTGTGGCATTTTCTACAAATATCAGTGATCATATAAAACTGCTGTGTTTGGATAGCAAGAGTAATGGAAAGACCTGGATTTTTACCACGATACATAACAGGAATGAGATCGTATTACAGATGAGGAACTGAGGCACAAGAGAGGTTAAATGATTTACGTACTGTCACACACCAATCAATGGCACAGTTCAGGATACAATCCTGACTTCCAGCCCTTTAATCCCTAGAGTATAACGTATCTAAGAGTCGGACAGTGATATGATAGGCAGCCACCTAAGGCATCACATCTCAGGGGCACTGGAATAGTGCTGGGACTGCAGATATCATTCACCTCCCCTCCAGGCAATCAGGTGCCAAATAATTCCATTTCTGGTGACAGGGTTGTGATGTTGCTTTCTACACTCATCTATGCCCAGTTTATATATTGTGGAGCAAGTTGAGCTACATGCAGTGTTTGCTCCAGATCATGGTGCTTGGGACTGGTATCTCCAGCAACTTAGGTCAAACTGATCCAATGGGCCTGGCCCAATCAGTAATAGTTTTACCTGTGCAGAAACTACATGATCAAGGCCAACATTCTTTCCAAGGTCTCCATAGACATTCTTCAGACAGCTTTTTTTCTGTCCTCAGCTGCACTTGCTCATGAGTGGTTAAGTATTTGTTGTTTGTTGGACAACATTCAGTGCTGAAGTGTGAGCTGTTTCTCCTCTTGATGCGACATGTTAGTTGTCATTGATGCACTGTCACGTTCTGGGGGTGCAATCCAGGCCAGTGAGGGGTTGTGTCACTTCCTGCCTTGTAACCCTGAATGCCTCCAAATGCTCTGCTGCTGTAGTTCCCTTGTCTGGATTCTTCCAGCTAGCATAAAAGCAAGCAGAGAGAGAGAGAGAGAGAGAGAGAGAGAGAAAAGCAACTCTGACTCAGCAACTGATTACACTGCTGCCACACTCTGACCTTGGTTACACCTGGCAAGATGACCCAAATACCACCCCATCCCGAATTTCCCCAAAACTATGTGATCTGCAATGCCCAGCCCTCTTCTGGACCATCAGATAGATATTAAGGTTCATTTGTTCCTTTAAAGATACAATACCCAGCAGCTTGCCACATTAACTGGAATTAACATTCACTTTAAACCCACACAGCACTGAGTTGGTTTAGATTAAAAATAAAGCAAGTTTATTAGCAAAAGGAGATAGGATTTTAACTGAGTTCAAGTATATAGGATAGAGTTAGAAATGGTTACAAGTAAATAAAAGTGGAAAAATGCTGTCTGAGGCTAAAACTTAACTAAACAAGCTACAGCCTTTGTTCAAGGAAGTTTTCTTACCAACCTACCTTACAGCAAGGTGTCTGGCCACTCCTCTGGTCAGGATCTCCCACAAAGTCCAAAGTGCTCAGGTCCTTTGTCCTCTGAGGTAATAACTTGGGGTTCTTTGCCCCTCTCTTGTATAAAAGTGCACCTTTTAAATTGATTCTTCTGAAGGTTACCACCAAAGTAAAATTCATTGAAGCTGTGAGGAAGGCAACATAGTGATGGTGAAGGAAGTTTCATGCTGGTTTCTTCTCCCACTGGTGTTGGCTAAAATGCAAAGTGATTGTTTCCTTCAATCTCCTCCCCTGCCATGATGCTGGGTTGATCTCTTACCCTTGTTGTCTTGAAGGTTCTGTTTACCTTCTACATGAACTGCATTCCCATTATTTCTTAATGTACCTTGGAAATACCTTCAAGGTGGCAGAACCACATTCCTTTGCTTAGGGTGAGGTAACATTAGTCCTGCGTGGCAGACACACTTTGATAACATAATTTCCAGTATGTTTGTAATTTTGAATTTGTCCTCCTTACATACACCACACACTAATATGAATGATGGCTGTGTTATTAGCTTTCTATTGATATCTTACATGTTATCATACAGGTTACGATATTAGTGAGTTGGTTATGATATTAGTGAACTGGTCCGGCCCACTGATAATCACTACCAGATACCAATGAGCCCCTGGCCCTCTTGCATTGCGATGCTATTAGGGTCACATGTAGTGAGTCTTGAGTTTGTCCCCCAAGCTTGCTCAGAGTGCACATAAAAATGGCAGCAACTGAAATTCATACCTATGAAACCAGCAAAAGGACAACAGAAGCCCATCTGAGTTCATCAGGGATGTAAAGAGAAATATAAGCAATTGGGGGTTTTATAAATATAAACAATATGATAGGGAGACCTAGAAAAAGAAAATCAGGCACAGGAATGTTAAATGGACAACTATGGAACCACTATTACACAGGCGATAATAAGCAGCTGCAAATCCTGCTAACCCCACAAATGGAGCAAGAATTATGTAAAAATGGACATGTTCCTCTGAATTCTGCATTGAGCCAAACTGAATTCTATTCCTTGACTTTCTTATGCTGGCTAAAGGTGTGGGGTGAGGTGATGTGTATGTTGCCTTCCCTGTAACCGTTACGTGGCTTGCAGGGAGACTGTATATAAGGAACCTATAAGAGGAGAGGTTTGTGCTCCACTTGTAAAGGAGGAATTATTTAGTGATTCAGTTAATGCTGAATTGCTTGTATCTGTCTAGCTAGGTTAGGGTGACCAGATAGCAAGTGCGAAAAATCGGAACAGGGAGGTAATAGTTACCTATATAAAATAAAGCCCCTAATATCGGGACAATCATGATAATATCGGGACTTCTGGTCACCCTAAGCTAGGTTTTGATACCAAGCCCATCATGTTATCTGAACACTGGTATCTGAAATTTAGGACTCTTTTATATGATAAAGAGCTTGCAAAAAGCAAGGGCAATTGGCAGATCAGTTTGCTGCTTTGGAAATATAGTTCTGAAGTAAAAGTAATTGGAAAACATCTTTGGACTGATAGAACCAGAGCTCTCCCTCCACCCATAAGTTTTTTTTTTTAATTCTGTATTATGGGAGTACCAAGTCAAATCAATATACTTTGCTTTTTTCCCCTTGCCCCCTTAAGTCAGTGAGAGCTGTATTATTCTCAGGTGCCCTAGGAGTGAGTTCCACTCATGAGTCTCACCATTGTCACTAACAATCCTACTGGAACAGTGGAACGTAGCTGTAGTGGGTGGTCGTGGACATGTAGAAAGATGTGGGTCCTTGGGGAATCTAGGCTAATCACATGGAAGGCTTTGAATCCCAGGACCAAATCTGTGAATCTGTATGCCAATGCAGAGAGCAGAGCTTTGGTTGATGTGCTCTGTGTTGCTGAGTAGGCAGGCTTTCTGAACCAACTAGAGCTTTTTCAGACTGGCAGCTTCATTCTTCGGTATAATGAACTGCAATAATCAAGCCTAGATCTTGAACGTGTGGAACTGTATTAGGAAATCAAAGTCAGCCAGAAATACAAGAGAGCTTGTTTAGCAGCCATGGCTATTTGGGCATATAAAAGAAGCAAAGAGTTCAAAAGGACCCTAAGACTGCAGTCTGTCTTGATGGCCAAAGGTAAATCACCCTCCATAGAGAGTGATGCTATGGGCACGGCATGTCCTTCAAAGCAACTTCCTGCTCACTCCCAGCATAACCTCCATCTCTCAGGTTCAGTTTCAGCCAATTGGCTGATGGCTCCCAGACACTGGGAGAGTGAGGAGATGGTGCAGTTACCACTTGATGGTGATGAAATGTAGATCTGGGTGTCATCCAGTTGTTGACACTTAAGCTCATACTGTTCCATGGGGGGCAGGGATAGCTCAGTGGTTTGAGCATTGGCCTGCTAAACCCAGGGTTATGAGTTCAATCCTTAGGGGGACCACTTAGGGATCTGGGGCAAAATCAGTACTTGGTCCTGCTAGTGAAGGCAGGGGGCTAGACTCAATGACCTTTCAAGGTCCCTTCCAGTTCTAGGAGATAGGATATCTCCATTTAAAAAAAAAAAAAAAAAAAAATCAATAGTTGTGTAATTTAAACCCATTCCCTCTGAGTCATGCTACACTACCTGGGTTCTATATGTTTAGGGTAGTCAGCGCCTTATGTTCTCACTAGCCTTGCTCATTCTTCTGACGGGGGTTGGTTGTTACAGTTGTCAGAGGAGCAGAAAGAAATAGTAAATGGCAAAGAATAGTCATATAGGAAGAGTAATAAAAGGCCCAATCATGCAAGGTGCTGGGGCTTCAGGTCCTATTATATTATTTATAGAGCACTCAAAAATGTGCTAGGTAAATTGCAGAGCAAAGAAAAGCACATGTCCTGAAGATCTTACAAGCTAACTCTCACCTCCCAGGAGCACTCAGCACTCCATAGGATCAGACCAAAGAATGTTCCTGACAGAAGAGAGGGAACTGGAGCTAGGCTCTGAGGAAGAGGCCAACATCTTACGCAGTTATTTGGCTTATGTTGTTATGCAGTCTGGAGAGCCGCCTAAGACAGGGATCATGTTGTGTGGTATGATAGGGGAGGAGTTAGTGTACAGATAACAATGGAAATGGTTATGCAAAGATTAGATACTCTTAAGGAAGACTGTAAATCCCAAGTCTTGAAACTTATACAGTACAGCCAGGCGTCTTAATAGAAACGAGGATTAGAAATTAGCTGAGGTCTTAAGTGATATTTTTAGAAGTTCTTTCCTGACAGGTTAGGCGACTGAGAACTGGAGGAAAGTGCCGAACCCGGCATTATTCAGAAAAGGATCACACGATGCGGCATGTGATTATAGGCCGTCCAGCTTAACGGCAAAGGGATGGGAAGGGTTAGAAATGATTCGGAAGGATTTAGCAAGGGAAATTGCTTGAGAAGCAGAATTTGATTAGGGACAGCCAACATGGATTTATGAGAGGAAAGACATGTGTAACTAACTTGCTGAAGGCTGGGAGAGATAGCATTGCCATGACAGCCAATGGCTATGCATTGAATGTTACGTAACTTGAGTTGCAAAGAGGGAGCCTGATCTTGTAGTCCCCAGTAGTTCCCGGACAATTTTGTTCATGTTTGCCACTAGCAGAGAATTGGTGGATAGGTTCCCTTGCCACACCACTCTCTTCCTGCCTCCTTCTGTCTTTCCCTCCCGCTTTGCTCCATTCCTTTTCCGAGATGGATTTTTTTGGTCTTTTCCCCTGTGACTGCTCCCCTTCTCGATTCCCCAACTCACAAAGCTCTGTGCTGGTTAGCTGTGGAAAAGCCTGGGTGAGGTCAGACAAAAGCACTCTCCCCAGCTCACCTGAATGCCACTGGAAGATCTTGGTGGATTTCTCTGTGGCCTTTGACAGATAACCAAGCACTGCTGTCCTGGCTCCAAGAGGCTGTAGGGGTGAATGGGAAAACCCTGAAAAGGCTCGAGTCCCTCCTCTCAAACTTAGGGACAACTGCTTTTCCATGTCCAGATATCCACCTGTAGACTCCCACAAAGCTCACACCTCTCCTCCATCTTCTGCTGAGGGAGCTAGTGAGACAACAAAGACTAAGGTGCCAGCAATATATAGAAAATACCTAGATCTACAGCTCCATCGCATCAGACCTAAACAGCACGATCTCACAGTGTTGTCAATGCCCAGCAGACACAAGCACATGGATGGGGAGCAGCTGGCTGAATCTAAACCTAGGTGAGATGGGTGTGATACTAGCAGGAAAGGGAAAGCTCTTCAGAGATCCTGCCTCCTCCTTAACTATCCTCTCTATCAAGGGCATGCTCTTAGAGATTTTAAATTGGTTGGATTAACTCCTTGTTTCTACTAGTTGCACAAATAGCCATGGTGGCAAAAAACACCCATTTCCATCAGTGGCTGGCTAGATGATTGCACCCCATTCTATTAGACTCAGAGTTGGTCACAGTGATCTATGCAGTTGTTACCTCCAGGCTTAATTATTGCAACTCATATCTAGGAATGAAGCCACATGTCCTGAGAAAACTCCAGTAGTACAGATCACAACAGCCTGTCTGCTGAGCAACACAGGTCACCAGGAGCACATCTTTCATTGTTCTGCATTCTGCACTGGCTCCCCTTTGAATACGGAGCCCAGTTCAAAAACTCTGTCCTGATATTCAAAGTCCTCCCTAGGACTCGCCCTCACTAACCAAGATTGTGTGTACCTGAGCTGCCATGCCCTCCCACAACAGGTCTGTTCCAGTGGAACAATCAGACTGTCAACCAGCAAAGTGGAGGAGGGAGGCCTCATGACGTCAATGACAAACTCTGGCTGGAGCTGGGCATAGACCATGAACTCCCTGCTGCAGGAGGTAAGGTGAACATGAACCTCGCCAGATTCAGAACTAAATGCAAAACTCATCTCTCCCGCTTAGCTTTCCCTCAGTTAGTTCTTCATGCCCAGCAAACAACACAACCAACAGATCACAACCGGTCATGTCATTTACCTGGGAGACAAAGTGGGTGAGGTAACATTTTTTATTGAACCAACTTCTGCTGGTTAGCGAGACAAGCTTTTGAGCTACTCAGAGCTCTTCATGCTATTTATCTGACAGGCTGTGAAGGACGACAGAGAGAGTTTTTGTTTGGGATGCACTCAAACACTGCTGGGATGGGGCCATAAGAACATAGCTGTCTCTGCCTTCTGTCCCGCTGGACTAGGCTGCACCCCCAGTTGGGAAACATAACCTAAGGCTTTCAATCAGTCAAAACTCCCAGGAGCATATTCAAATAGGTAATAATATAGCAGTGTCCTTGGTATTGCTCTTACTCATAGTTTCTGAGCTAATGCTGCTGCTAATCACAGTTCTGCTTTGCACTCCTTTGGAACAACCCACGTGTTTGTTTATCACTGAGATGAAGCCATTGCTACCTTGAAGCAGCATTTGCATAAATACTTAACTCCAGCTGGTGTTTACCTCCATAAGGCGGAGTTACTGACCTCTGATCATATTGTTTCTTTTTTCTGCTTGTAATTTTGTCTTGGGCTTTTTAAACTTAATTTTATTTTTATTGCAATGACCCTGCACTGCCACCAGGTCCCACTGTGAATGAAATGTGACATCTCCATTATGCATCTCCGATAAGTGCCTTAAATAGACCACACACACACACGCACACACACACAGAGCAACCTAATGGTACCTATTTTTATTAGGTTTATTACAGAAGGGGAAGTAAAGCAGTAAGATGTCCCCACAGGATACTCCTTTAACAGCAGCAGGCAGAGAGAGGATAGATCTGTAGAGGCGGATCAGTTTTCCAAGAATATTAGCTACTGCTGCTCTAAAATTAGAGTCTAGGGAGAGCAGACAGGTTGACATAATTGAAAGGACTGTCTTATGGGATGTGATAGTTAAACGAGCCTATGATCAGCTTTAGAGTGACGGCTCAGCTACTTCCTTAATCCCTGAAGTTTATCCCTGAGTTTTGAGGCTGTGATTTGGCTAGTTCTGTATCTTATCTTGTGATGATGTCAATATTATTAGAACACATTTCTAGGGAGATGCCTCCAAGATTTTCCGTACATGAATTTCAGATACATTTGACAGGAGAGATGGTCCCGCATGCTCCACCCCCCGGGGCAATAACAGAGCATATGGCTGCCATAAGCAGCCCTGGAGCACTCAATGCTATGGAGATTCTGGGAACAGCCCATAGCCAGCTGGGTGGGCTGCTCTAATTTAAATCAAGCCAATCAGCCCCAAATCTGAGCAGCACAAATGTGGCTCCCACCCTATTTCTCTCGGGGTACAGTACAGAATTTATCCCTACAGCTTTAAATGGCACTTTGGCGAGCTGAGTTAAACAATGCCCTGCTTGACACTATCTCTTTGTAAGGGAAGGGGATCCTTTCCCTTAAGTTGCAACACACATGAAAGTCAATCTGGAATAAGGTAGGATGTGAATTTAAAGCAGATTACTTAATCTTGACTAACTCCATGTGTGGATGCTCTTATTCCAAATTATCTTAATCCATTTCCAAACTGGATTAAGCTAATTTGGAATAAGGCACTCTTATTCCAAAATAAAAGCAGCTATACATGGAGTCAATAATTAATCAGGAATAATTCTCTGTGTAGACAAGCCCTTAGAAGTCAAAACCCCTTTTCCCCCAACACACATCTCATCTCAGCCCCAACCATGCAAGCTGTTCCAAGTGGACAGTTCCCTAGGATCAGGGCCCTGGATTCCAGACTAGGCTGAAAAATGTTCTGGTATGGCAAATTTTATTTAACAGTATTTAATATGCCGCACAAACTAACAAAGTTAAAGGTGATATATAATAGCAGGAACACCATAATAACTAACCTAATTTGTAAGATAAATATATAACTCTTTAGCCTGGGGAAATAGCAAATAAAAGCAAAATATGATCAAAGCAATTTTATATTCATGAATAACTTTAAAAGAGGAATAACAAAGACAAGGTCTGTAAGTTTTAATGGCCCTCTTATGATTCTCTTAATTAAAAAGTTAAGTTTGTATCTATTTTTTTTCATGCACGCACAAGACACAGACTTATAGAAAAGGAAAATTAGAAGAAACGTCACTCAATGTGAGCAAACAATGATGGGTGGAAAACTTTGAAAAGAAACATTTTACAAAGATTCTGAAAGGGCCCAATTCTGCAACTCATAGTGGGACAAAACTCTCATGCATGCTTGTGCATAGCTGTATCATGGGATGGGACTGCTCTCATTCTTTTTTAATGTAATCTGCATCTTTAAATGTGGAGGAACCTCTCTACTCGCTCTGGTGTGGCTGCCATGTTGTGTTGCATTTCAAATGCAGAATGTTAAAATGACTCACTGTGTCTGCTTTCTCGTGGAGATTTCACATTTGTTCTGCTTGTCAGTTGTTTTACTAAAGGTGACCTGCAGAAAGGATATGTGCACTTTTTGGCTTCTTTTTGATGCACAAAGAAGGTTTAAATGTTTTTTGTTTTTTCATGCTTGTTGTTTACAGTTGAAATTTGCTCACATTATTGGGGTGGTTTAGAGAAAAAAAAAAGATGTTTGGTCTTGTTTGGGGTTTGCTGTTGGTATGGTACAAACATGTGCCTTGTGAACCATCCAAGTTGGAGTGTGAGGGCCAGATCTTCAGCTGGCATGAATCAGTGTAGCTCGCTTGACTGCAGTGGAGTTACACCAGTTTACACCAGCACACATTTTTGCTGCTTCCGTGTGAAATTAGAATAACCAGGGTTTGTATGTGGAAACTCAGCTGGGACAGGTGGAGGGAATTCACACAGCCCAATCTGCAGACAGGCTACCGGCTGTAGTGCAGGTCCCTCTGCAGCCACTATTCCAGATTCTGCATCGCCTATGTGCGGTTTTGGCCACTGAATTCCTATGTGGGCCCTCTGCTGTCCCTTACCAACAGCCCCCCCCCCCCCCCCCGCACCAGTCTATTAGGCACCTAGCTCTGATTGATTTCCTGGTGCCTACATAAATCTGAGGATCTCTCTCCCCAGTATGCAGGAAATATGAAGGCTGCCCAGCATTTGCATTTGCTCCTTACATGCACATCTCCCCCACACGTCGCACCTGCAGGATTTAAGTTGTGTCAAGATCCTTGCAGAGGCCCTCACCACCTAGGCAAATTTTATAGCCTGTAGTTTATCTGTCTCTTGTTGATCTGTTAATAGGCAACGGTATTTTAATCCCTAGCATTTTAGGCCAATTCACCCATTTGCCAATCAGCTTCCTTACTGGACCATAAGGTAGCCATGCATCCTAGCCCATGTCCAGGTAGAGGCAGCTTGAAGCTACTGAATTATTTACAGAATGATCATTATTCCAGTAAAGAAATTCCTAACACAAATATATTATTGGGTAGCATTTGCAACCATGTGCCAGCAGGTGGCACCATTTCATTGCTTAACCTCCGCTGCCTGAAGTTGCTCTGATTTTGGATTATTGGTACTTTACAGCTGCACCCGAGATGTCCCACTTAAAGTAGCCCAGTAACAATGACTCACCTTTCACAGATATCCTAGGTCCCAGCACTACATTTAGTTCTACATTATTAATAATGTTGCCTTATTGCTAGAAGATGAGAACACTCCTAGGGTTTAACTTTGAAAAAGTTGCCATTTGAAAACATTGTTTTTTAACCTCCATTGGCTCCCCTGAGATAGGATTTGGGGCTTTTCCAGTATTGAAATCTCTGCCTTTCCTTCAACATTTTGTAAAGTAGGTTGAAACAGAGCAGGAGCTTTTCGCCATACCAGCTGGGGGGGGAGGGGGGGGGGGAAATCAATGGGGGAACATTGCTCCTTCAAGGGAGAGAAGAGAGAGCCATCCTCTGCTTTTAGCAGAGAAGGGAAAGTTGCGTTCCCCTTCCTCTTTATTTTAGCCCCTGATTTGTAGTGTAAAAATACTGGGCCTGACTCACTCTAGGGCTCTGTCTTGACAGGCAAAAGGAGGCATTTTTCAATGGTGTTAACACAAGGCCGCAATGCATGATTGAAAAGCCCTCTAGGGCCCTGTCTTTGCTAGACTTTTGTACAATCCATTAACTTGAGATTCTTAGCATGTTTGTAAAAGCTAGTGTGAACATTCGCCACACACTTGATGCAGGCTACAAATATTTGTTCTTAACCGTAAGGATCAGAAATCAGTTAACTCCAGATAAAATGGTCTAGTGTAGATAAACCCCCCATAGGAACAGGCGTTTCAGAAGAGCAAGGTCAGCAGAGTGTCTGGAGGTGGGAAATCTATTTTGAGAGGGAGCATTGCAAAGGGCAATATCCCTACAAATGCTCTTCCACCAGAGGGAGAAGGGAGGCAGTCTACTGGTATCCAGGTTAATGTCCAAAGTAGGAAGTGCTGGCTGGGGGATGGGGAGAAGGGATGTACCAGATGGCTGCCATTCCTCCTCAGGCAGCTCCTGAAATGCACACAACAACCTCCTTCACAGGATGTGGGGCTACTCAGTGCAAGGCGCGTAGATGTTTGAAAGAAATGAATTGGGCTAACTGATGACACTCTTGTGAACTGATACAATTCTAACAACTTCTCAGATGTTCTGCCTGTATTTTATGTGCATAGAGATTATTAATGCCCATGTGATCCCAGGGAGACTATTAATGCCCTATACCATATGATGAGAATTATGCTGGCCAGGTGTACAAGAGGTCAATTCTTACCACACATCCAAGAAAATCTACCTTTCCTCTGACATACAGCACACCTGCATTTCCTAACAGTCTAGCAAGAGTTTAAAGCTGCCAGGTCATTTATTCAGAATGCCCAAATATCTGTGGTAAAAAAAGATCTGTGATAACGACATTTGCATGTGGAGCAGGCAGAGCTGAACAATTCACTGTGATACATTCTGTAAACTCTTGCTATATCTTCCTGGGTTTCCTCCATTCTTGCTGTTTGGGGACAGAACTGAGAAAATGCTGTGAGAGACTATTCTAAACATGCGTTCCATGGAAAACTTCACATTTGCTTTAGCGGTAGCTGCAGTCCTTGTGCTTGGTGGCCGTAAAAGTTCTGCTGGCTCCAGAGCACCCCCTCCTGGCGGGAGGTGGTGGCTCTGCAGCAGCGCTGCCTCAGTAAATCCTACAGACTGGTTTGGCTATTGCCAGGGCTTGGCCCTCCAGCTCAGTCCCTAAACCAATGTAACCCCTTCCAGGGTAGCAGTTCAACTAAAAGTCCAAACAAACAAACGGTTCTTCTGCCCCTTCTAGGCCACCTTTGAGTCCTTCCTTGCTTTGGTATGGAGTGCCGGCTCCCAGGCTGCTTTCCCAGGATCCCTCTCACAGCAATTCTCTTTCCTCCCTCAAGTGCATGCTCTCAGCCCTTTTATGAGGCCCAGGTGTTCATCAGGCTATCACTTGACTCCATGCTCAGGCTGGGAGGCAGCTAATTGTGTCATAGATGGAGCTGAGACTGATCTCTGTTAAAGGGCCAGCCGCCCTGTGATGTTTCATATGAGCAAATTTTTGTTTGTGGGAAGAGAAGGTGTCATGAATCCGCCTGCCGATTGACCCAGCAATCTTGAAAGCTTGCAGGGTTTGAAAGCCATCCAATCAGGGGAAAGAAATAATAGCAGGTGACAGAGGTGACCAGTTACAGCGCATGAAAGGCTTGAAGCGGCAGTCCTGGTAAACAGCCCATGTGCTCTTGTCCCCATTTATCATAGAATTCTGGACAACAAGTCCCTGATGCAGCAAAGGATTTAAGTGTGTGCTTAATTTTAAACCACAAGGCCAATGGACTGACTGCTCACATGCTGAAAAAGCAGCACATGCTTAAGTGCTGTGCTGTATCAGGGCCCTTTATAAACAGAGAAAGGGGGTTATATTTGGCAAGTAAGCTGTTTTCTGTGAATAGTGTCCCCAACTCTAGCATTAGAGCTGTGAGCCGCTAGCCAAAAGCGTGAACTTCTTTCTGAAGAAGAAATGAATGGAACTGCTCGAAGTAAAAGATCCTGAATCAGTTCATTAGTACCTGGCAGCGTGTTAAGTGCTGTAATAGGAGGACTGGTAAAACATCATTCCTAACACCTGTGCAGCTGAACAATACATTTACCAATTCAGTGTGTTCAAATAAGTTCCTAACACAGTAAAAATATTTTGATCAATTTATTGTAGCACTTAATGCCTTGGAAGCACAGTACAAAAATTATACTCAAAGACCACGCCAGCAAAAGTGTGGTCCAATAATTGGGCCCCAGAATCTGCTACGGGAACATTATTATTAATTATTATTAGCAGTAGTATTAATAAACATCGTTATTGCCCCATTGTGCTAGGTACTGTACAAACATATAATAGGTGATAGGCCCTGCCCCCAAAACCTTATGTGTCATTCAGTTAAAGTCTCGATTAGACACTTTGAGCCATGCGCTGGCCTGAAACTCACCAAAGCTGAGGTCTAATAGGCCACCCAGGTAAGCTCCTTCCACGGCCCAAGGCAGCTGAGTGCTCTGCTATTGATCCTGAAGAGAACAACTCCAGGAAGTGAGTTTCCCAGCAGTGTTGGAATCAACACGATGGGACATAGGAGGAGAAGCAATCTCTTGTCACTTGGGAGCATATCTTCAACACTTAGCTTTCAGAAAAGAAACCAAATTCAAGCCTGGTGTAAGTGTGTGGACTGCTCCAGGATCACAGCTTTCTAGCAAATGAACACAACTGGTTATATGCTACTTTTGCTAAAGCTTGAAAACCCTATGTTACATTTCACCAATTCACCAGCCTTGTTGTTAGCATCCTTCCTGTTCGCTATGGAAACCCTCATAATACATTTATGCCAGTTCTATTAAAGTAGAGCTGAGATGAAATATAAACTCTAAGGGCCAGCCCCGTCTGTGGTGTAACTCCACTTAGAGCAAAGGAGTCACACCAGGGATGAATTTGGACCCATGAGGTGAATTAGGTTAAATCAAAAGGTGGCAGCACCTCATTCAGTATTGATTTTGTATGAATATTTCTCATAGTAGCCACTTCTCATTCTAATCACAGAATGTAAGTTGTAAATTATAGAGGTGGAGAGTAAATATATTGCAAACCCTAGCAAACGGGTATTTTAGCAACAACTGTAAACTTTTTCTGATGGCAGATAATTGAAGGGAGCAAGTGGCAGATAAAATTGGGAACAATTTAGACCTACTGGAGTAAGACAAATTATATTTAATGGTCAGAGCTGTAAAGTAATTTACTCTGGGCTCCACTATAATAAATGTAAATACACAATCAATGGAATAAGGCTGGCCAGATGCCCTGGATGTAGCCCTGGGCATGGCCCTGCAAGAGACGCGGCTTGGTTTGATTTCCACTCTTAGGCCATTCCTTCCACAGCTGCAGTGTATGGAGAATATGGTGGATGGAATTCATCCCTATGGGGTGCATATCCTAGTTCCAGGATCATCGTGCAAGCCTGCACGCCACAATCCTGTGGTTGCTGGGGGCTGATTCAGCTCCCAAAACAAGTTAGGCCAGCTCTGAATGCCCTGGGGGACTTTGTGAAAGCTAGGGAATAGCCAGGCTCAAGAATCCTCAAGCTACACCCCTGTACATGCCCCTGTGCCAGACACGCCCTGCAATGCCCCCTGTGCAGGGGGACCTCGGAATTAGCCCCAAAGACTTTACACCTGGTGGGAAAGGTTGTGTGCATCAGAGGGGGGCTATGCAACTGTGGTGTGGATAGTGCACAATGGCATCATGACAGAACAAGGAACTGGGCCCTTCAAAGGTTCGCCCCTAACAGTGGCTGATGAAGGAAAAGCACTGATGGACCCTAAAGGGGGTTGTGTGGAGGTCACATTCATGGAGTGCCAACTGGCCATGGCTGGGGCCAGAAAGAACACCTGGGGAAAATCTACTCCTTAAAATAGAAAAGCAAGACAATCTAGAGTCCCATTGCCTGAGCTGGAGCTAGGCCATTTCCAGAATGGGAGAGAAAGGATGAGGGGAGAACACTTTTTTTTTTTTTTTTTTTTTAATATCAAGATAGCAAGCTTCAGCTAAGGCCTATTTCAATTCTGTTCATATTAGATTTGTGCAAAGTGTCCTAACCTTTCTCAGAGCACATTCTGTAGATACACTAGAACTAGAGAGCCCATCAGCCACAATTCTCACAGCGCCTTGCAATGTGAGCAAAATATTACTAACGCCTCTTACAGATGGGGAAACTGAGGCCTGGAGTATTTATGAGAGAGATTTTCAAAGGCACAAAAGGCGCTTAGGCACTTAACTCCCACATGTGCTTTTGAAAAATCTCCCCTAAGTAATTTGCTCAAAGCCCCACAACCAGCAGCCTCCTGACTCCCATTCTGATACTCTAACCATTACACTCCATTGCCTCCCTTCAGTGATTTCTTTGGCACTCTTCCCAGAGCATGTTAGACTCCACCAAAAATAAATACAAATTACAAAGTCCATTCCACAAGACTGCTTATTGCATCTTCACTGCCTTGCCTCACCAACTGGAGAAAAAGACATTCAAGTCCCAAATACCACTCACTCCTCAGGGCTGGAACAAAACTCAAAACCAGAACAAATGTCCTTAGACTACTCGAGCCTGGTCTACACTGGTGTGTGTGTGTGTGTGTGTGTGTGATCGATCTAAGTTACGCAACTTCAACTACGTGAATAACGTAGTTGAAGTCAACGTACTTAGATCAACTTACCGTGGTGTCTTCTGCCACTCCCCCGTCGACTCCGCCTGTGCCTCTCACGGCGGTGGAGTACAGGAGTCGACGGGAGAGTGCTCGGGGGTCGATTTATCGCGTCTAGACACGATAAATCAACCCCCGCTGGATCAATCGCTGCCTGCCGATCAAGTGGGTAGTGTAGACATACCATCAGTATTAACCACTAGTTTTTCAAGCTTCAGCCAACTGGGAGGAGACAACAACCTACCCCTTATGATAGCTGTCTTCCAACCAGCTTCCCTTTTATTCCCCCACCTAAATCAGTCATGTGATGACCAAGAACCCCCTGCATGCCAGGGTGCCTTTGGCACACTCTGCTTCATGAAGTGTACCCGCATGTCAACATGGTATTCGACAACTCCACACCTGATTGAACAGTTAGGTCTGCCATGGTGTTCTGGAGCCACCAGACTCAGGGCTTTATCAGACCCCACTAGAGAGCAAACTCTGAAGGCGAAGACCCTCTGAGAAAACTGAGGTGCTAAAAGTATTTTAAGGCAGGTATGTACAATCTGTGGCTGTTTGGCCATTTCATCAAAGCCATCTCATGTGCAGGAAGAAAACTTGCCTGAATATCAACTGATCCAGGAGGTTCCAGCCAACTTATCCTTGAGGATATCTTGAATATCACAATGATGAACCTCTGAACATGTGCTGGGAAATCACAAGCCGGCAAAAGTCCTCATTCCCACCCTGCTGCTGGAATCCTTTTGCTGGTGTGCCTCTGCCCCTTTGAAGAAGTCACTCAGCAATTAGAAATTCAGCAGCAATTATGCAAGCTTAAGTATTAAAAAATGCATGTGGACCTGAAAGCAAATATGAAGCTGCTGCTGTAACGCTAGCTTTAAGCTGTCTACAGGCCCCAGAAATTCTCAGTGGGATGTTTGAGAAGGATGTATATGTGTTGACAACATTAAATGATCCATAGCTCTAGGACAGAATTGAAACCATACATCTACTCCATGCACACATTGATCACTGGGAGGGTATTTTTTCTTAAATAAACTGCTGGAGGCCATGCACCTTCTCCTCCCCAGCAGACATGTGCATCTCCTGGAGCAGAAGGTACACACACTTTCAGCATGTCCCAGAGTGTAAAAGAGTTTAGTGAGATGGGGAGAGACACATGGACACCATCAGCAGGAAAAATGTTATTGTGTCTGCACCATCTTTGAGTGAAATTGAGCATGTCAATTGAGCTTGTCAATTGAGCAGTACACAGCCCTCTTCTTATCATCCCCCAAAGAGGCAGCACTATTCAGACACATTCAGTCAACATCTGGTGAAGAGACTAGCAGCGTCCGGAAACTCTTATTGGAATTTAAGATTTGATGGGGCAAAAATTTGCCTTTCTCTGAGTCCCCCACTGTACAGCATGCACTTAGATTGCAGGCATCTTTAATGCTTTATGCTATAAAAAAAAACAAATGGCAATGCTGAGTACCTCACTTTATTCAAAAGTCATCTGGAATGTTTTAGAGTTGGTACATGGAGAATTTCCAAGGAGAAGACTGAACTGGGAGACAATGAGGATTGGTTGATTCCTCTAGGAACCCAGGAAATACCACAGTAGATCATATTGTTCCCCCTTTTGGCCTGAGTGATTAGCCAATATCTGGGGACTTGTGGGTTGTTTCTGTTACGAGAAACTGATGATAAAGTCAGGTAAAATCGCTTGGGCAAAATCGCTTATTTACAAAAAAATGCACACAACGTCATTTCCCCCCTAACACAGTAGGAACAAACAACAGGAGGCAGTTTCCTTGTTTAGAAAGGCACGCCTGCTTTTAGCCAGTACCCTGACCAAACAAAGCACTCTCCCTCTCTTGGCTTCCTCCCAAGGCCACACTACCAGTGCTTCTCTGGCTCTCTGGCTCCTGTTCTGCCTCTCTCTCTCTCTCTCTCTCTCTCTCTCCTCTCTGGCTCCTGTTCTGCCTCTCTCTCTCTCTCTCTCTCTCTCTCTCTCTCTCACACACACACACACACACACACACACACACACACACACACACACACACACACACACACACACACACACACAAAATCCAATCTGTCCCCAGCCTCTGCATTTGCCATCAGTTCCAGGGAAAGCCCTTAGCCCATATGGCTCAGCTTCTACTCCAGCCTTGCCATGCTGGTCCATGACTCAGCCAGTGGCTTCTATTGTTTCAGCTATTGCTAACCAAAGGAGTATTTAATTACTCTCTCATTTAAACTGAATGAAAGGTAGCTAGTATGTGCATCAACTTCAGCAAAGTCTGGGGGTGCCTATAGATCAAAGACATGCAGGGCTGGCAGCTACCAACACCCTCCAGCATAACAACATCGACTCCAATTTCCTAGCTCTAATTCTGGCCAGTAACAGATGCTTCAGAGGAAAGTATAAAAGTGCCACAATGACAATTATGGAATAACCTTACCATTGAGAGGAAAAGTTTATTTTTAAACCCAAGCAGTTAGTGATTGGGTTACAGCTGTAAAAGTTTATCAGGGACATCCACCCCCTTAGTTAGTCATACAAAGATCGAATCTGGTTTTGAATCCTACTAATCTCTTAACTTCATAAAGATCTTGTGGCGGTGGGTTCCACTGGTCACAGGCTTTGTAAAATGTATCTACTTTTATCACCTATAAATGTGTTTCCCTTTCTTTATCTGCATGAAAACCCTGAATGATTTGTCTTTAAAATAATCTGATTGATGGTTGGCTGACAAAAGCAACATGGAACACCTGTGTGCCAGATGTTCATCCCTGTTTGAATGCCACTGCAGCTTAGTCTGTAGAACGTGTCACAGGCTAGTTGTTCTATTTGGGTTGTCTTGAGAGGAGGATTCATTATGGAAGGAAAGTCCAAAGCCACAACTTTCAAAAGAAATTAAACTTTATCCTCCCCTTTGTTTTTCTCTTATTGTCTTAATTTTTCCATGCAAATTCGGTGAAAGGTTCCACTTTGGTAAGAGTGACAGGTTTCAGCCTGATAGCCCTAGAGAATGAAGGCCTCTGTTTATCCACAGAAGAGTACAGTTTTTCCCACCCAGCTCTGCCAATGTGACCCAACCCTGACCTGGAGGGACCATCTCTAGGAAGGAAATGATAGTTGAGGCTCTGTCTTCATTGACTTCTCTGTGTCTTTGTTGAGATTGCCAAAAAGGGTGCCAATCGGTGCAGCTGGATTTTAGAAGCTGGAAAATGAACTGTGGGCACCAAATTCACTTCACATGCTACACGGTCATAAATAAAACTTTCAAACGCAGGAGCTCCTAAATCATATTTAGGCATTTAAATAATTGGCCAAATTTTCAAATGTGCTGACTGTTACATTAGTAACCAGTCATGCTGCAGGCAAAGTTGTAGGGAAAAGATCCACATTAAGCATGGTGAGGTACATGCTAATGCACTACAATTTGAGAACTAGCAGCTTGACCTCTCTGCTTGCATTCCTGAGCTCATGGAGTCACACTGAACTAGGTCCCTCCTAAAACCTAACCCTATTTCTCCAGTTCCACTCATCCTACTCACTATGCCTGGCTGCTTCCACTGAAGACTCATCAAGTTCTCAGCATTTTCAAAAAATCACTCACTTTCTACCCAATTAACACCACATTTTTCACCACTGTGGAATCTGGCCTAGACACTTCCATAGGAGTTTCACCTGTTTACTCCTAGTCTGAATTTGGTCCATCATCTGTAGTGGGGAATCCATCCACTAGAAGGTGATGTGATTGCTCACTCTACAGAACCCTACTGTGTATTGCGTACAGTAGTTGTGAGCCACTAGCAACTAAGAAGCAAATCCGACTTACACTGATTAAATGTGTGTTCAGTTTCTTACATAATGAGATAGTAACTGATACCATGGTGATGGCCACAGTATAAGAACCTCAAAAGAATAGAATACAGTTTTGGATGTGTTGATTCACTCAGATTGTAGGCTGGAATCAGACCTATGTCCTGTGTGTTCATGAGATTATCATTGTCTAGTAATCAATCAATCACTAAATAACAGAATGTCATTGTCTAGTAACTTTGTGGCCATGTGTTGTAAGTGTTTGCCCTACTTCTGAGCATCCACTTATGACAGGGTGAATTGCTTCCTCTTATTAAATTAGCAGTATTGGGTCCTAAGTCTTTATCCAGCACAGTCGCTTTTTCAGGACTAACGAAGCATATGGGAAGGGTAAAAAAATGAGTTTGTGGAGTTGGATTCTGCACTAATCGCTCTCCAGACCATTGCAAGAGTTTTGCATTGGAAAGCACTAAAGATGATGCAGGTTCTGAGCTCCACTTAATCACCTTGACCCCGCCCCCACCCCCGCCAAATTTCCAGTATATGTAATTGTAACTAGCTAAACAACACGCAGACATGTACAGCACTTTTTGTCCCTAGAGAGCTGCTGCTGTGTGAAACCACAACTGGACTGGCATTTGAACTAACAGTTATTGGTCCCTCCTCCATGTCAACCAAGTGCACACACCCCGATTCAAAGAGCAGATTTCATCCACTGATTAAACGCTTTTCTCAGATAAATAACAATTTACTCTTTTTTTCCCCAAGAGCATCCAGAAAGGATCTGAGAGCCAAAGCAGCCCATACCCAGCAGCGAGAAGAAACTTAATTATGCTAAAGAAAAGGGAATGACTAAGGGAAATGGGTGAGGAAACGTGTTTCCTTTGGGACTTTTTTGTTAGTATTATTTTTATTTACTATTTGCATTGCCATAGCATGTAGGAGCCCTAGTCCAGGACTAGGAGCCCATTGTGCTAGGTGTCGGATGAAGAACAGAAAGATGGTCCCTGTCCCAAAGAGCTTGCAATCGAAGCAGAAGACAAGAGACAATGAATGGATACAGACGGACAGGGGAGGACAAGGAAACAATGAGACAACATTGGTCAGCATGGCGGGCGGTGGCTCAGCACACCAGCAGCCTCACCACCATCAGGTGTCACAGCAGAGGGACTTTGAAGGAGGGATTTGAAGGAGCATAATGAGGTTGATTGCAGAGGTTTACAAATGCTCCTCCCAAATGTGAGGGGCAGAAAGCATTAAGGTGCTTGTTTGAAAATTTAACAAGTGGGCGATGGAGGCTGGTATCCTGAGCCCATCACAGGCAGGTGTTGATATTTCAATAGTGAAATATTTGATGCTATAGAGAAGGGAGAGGCACTGGAGGCATTCAAAGAGAGGGGTGACAAGGTCAAAGCGATGGGCTGTGTGACAGAGTGAACTGTCACAAAGGGAGAGAAAAAAATCCCAAGCAGCTGACTCCAATTAATCTCTCCTTTCAGAGGCTACTGGGAGTGGGAGGAAACTGGGGTCTGTATAAGGAGGAAGTGAGGCAGCACCCAAGGAGACTGGGAGGTGGAAGGAGTAACGGGAAAAAACAGCTCCAGAAAGAGGCAGGAGGAAAAACAATTACAAACGTTGGGGTAAGGGAGAGAACTGTGTACCAACTGAGACTGCCACCCTAGGAAACTTTGGACTTACCTGAGAGGTCAAAGAACACATGGGAAGATGGGACTAAAGATTTCAGGTGTAGATGATGCTAAACTAAATATTGATACACCCCTTTTATAGGTACCTCTACATTCTCTTGGGAGTCTTTTCTCCCCCCACCTTTTCTGTGGTGGTCAGGTCATCCTGCCCTCCCCCTCTTGTCCCAGACAATGGCTTGGTGACATTTGTAGTTGGGAGATTTGGGGCTTAGCTGGAAGGCCAAGTCAATGTAGTGCTTGTCTGGTGAATTCCCTGGGGCTGTTGAGGGTGATATTTGCAGCAACATTCTGAATGGATGGATGTGGGGCAAGATCACATCTGTCAAGGCAGAGAAAAGGATGTTGCAGTAATCAAGGTGTGAGATGATGAGAGTTTTAGCTGTGTGGTTGAACAGGAAAGACCGTAGTTTAGAGATGTTTTGCAGAAGGAATCTGCAAGATTTAGGTGTAATCTGGATGTGAGGACCTGGAGAGAGAGGGCCAAGTCAAAGATGGTGTCTAGATTACAGGCTGGAGTGACAAGCAAGATGGTGGTGTGATCAAGAAAGGGAGTTAGGGGTGAGGGGCTTGGGAGGGGGATATTTGGAACTCTGTTTTAGCCATGTTGTGCTTTAACTGACACATAGACACCCATGAGGAGATGTCAGAGAGACAGGCAGAGATTTTAATCTGGACAGAAGGAGACAGGTCTGGAGTAGAAGGGTAGATCTGTGAGTCATAGTGAATAGTGTCAGGTGGTTGGCCTTACACCACTTAAACATACAGGAGTCCATAGACAGCCTTGGGGTCAAACTTCCATTGACTTCAGTGGGATGAGGATTTGGGGGCCAATCCCAAACCCACTTAAGTCAATGGGAAGACTCTTATGGTCACTTGTCTGTTTCTTGTAGCATGTTACAATGAGATGGCATCAGTAACTCCTGAAAGATTAGCCAATTGCTTACAGGTCTAAACCCCTCTGATTGTAATTAATGTTGAATGGTTTGGTTAATAAAGCTCAGGTTTGAGAGCAAGGTTATCTGAAATGTCTACTTTGCAAGGTACCTGAGCTCATAGGACAATCAATACAATGGCCAGTTCAAGTACAATAACAACACTTTGGCCTTCTCAAGCATGTCAAAGCACTCTCCAAACATTAATGAAGTAAGCTTCACCACACCCCAAGACCTAGAATGGAGAAGAAAAAAAAAAGGTTTAAGAATGGTAGAAAACTTCTTGGCTTTAATTCACAAAACTCTTCTGTTTCAACCACATCTAATATCTTAGAAATTATGAGTTGCAAGAATGTAGGTGAGACAGGGCAAAAGGTGTGATCTGTGAGGCCAATTAAGAGGAGGATAGAATGCAGTGAAACGAAAGCCCCCAGAGGGAGGCCAAGGTTACATAAATAAGAGCGTGTAACAGCAACATTGAATCTGCAAATGCTCCCCCACCAGTCATGCCCCTTCTAGCTGAAGAAAATTAAATATAAATAATAAATGTTTAACCACATAACAAATAAGCGCAAGGAGGCACCTTTAAAAATTATACTAATAAACAGCAAGCTGTTGTCCTTCTGCTCAGGGTGGCTATCTTTAGAGTGCTAAGGATTCAGACTGCTACCAGTTCATTCAGATGTCCGATGGTGGGTTAACTAGTTAACTAACCCTGGTCCCAGTTCAGCCTGAACTATCTTGAACCAACCCTGCCTTCCTTAGGGAATAAAGAACCTGATGGCAGCCTGTAGCAAAACAGTCTACTGGAACTAGAGGCAGGGGAAGAGGTATAGGAATGAGTATCCAGTGAATTTCAAATAGAAACTCAAAGCGAGATGCAGCTCTCCCAACCCCGTGCAAACCCAATGGGCTTTCATGGGGGTAACTGGGAGCAGAATTGGGCCCTGAGTCATAAAGGAAAATCCGAAGTGGCCATTTGTGCCTATGGCATAACTGCTCAGAGTGAGCTGAGAGCCCCCAGGAATAGTTCCAAGCACCATCACTCGCTTTACAGTAAGAACTCAGCTTCGGCACTTTCTTATTTTACTGCTTCATCGGAAGCAAAAAATGAAGTGGAGATATAAGAAATAAAGGGGTCATTTATCGTTAAGCACATTAGGATGGAAGAGAGAGAATAAAGCGGCTAGAATGACTTAGTCAGAGGCCTACGGGGACCTGTTCAGTGGTACTCACACCAGCTTTACTAGGTTGCTTGAACCTTTTGTGCTGTGCTGCACAGCTCAGACCTGCGCTATATATCATGATTCTGACCATGTTCTGGAATGCAGTATATAAGCCCCTAACTATCCTTAAATCCAGGCTTCTCCCTCTTGTGCTGAGAGTTACTGTTTGTAGGTCACTTTTATAAGTGTCCTAGTCAGCCCCACTGAAGCCATGAAGAATTTAAGAAGGAGGGGGAATGGTACAGCTCCCTAGCATCATCACTGTTTGACCCTTCTCCCAAAATGGACACTGGGTCAGGCAGCAGTGAGATATCGCGGGCCTTGTCAAATGTGTCAGAGCTGTCAGTCAAATCCCTTTCTTATGATGTCATTTCATTTCTCCCCAAATTCTACAGGGAAGGATGGGACAAAAGGACTTCCTTGTTGCGATAATACATTCCCAGGCAGTTTAATTATATTCTCCAGCATCTTGAACATTTGAACAATAAACCCATAGAGTGCTGCCATCCCATTATGGATAGTTATTGGTTTCCTTTCTTTCAAGCACCTGTGATTTAGCGCAACTCTTATTGTATATTGCCTGAGCCAAAGTCTCTTTAGGAGGGGAGTAAGCCCACTGAAGTCAATGGGCTTGCATCAGGGATGACTTTGGCCCCAGAAGTTTAGCTGACATGACAGGCAAGGGAAACAGTTCTCTACCAGAGTTCTGTTTTCTTCAGGCCATTGGATTCTTAGCACCTTTTGGTTTTAATGTATGGATCAAACCCTGGATCTGAACACCTCTAAACTTTGGGGAAGCTCAGAATCAGATCTGATCTTCCCAGCTGATCCTGTCTCTGTATAATCACCTGACCCTGAACCAAAACTCTGGGTCTTAACATGCCACCAAATTTAATGTGCATCTGGCTCTGAATATGAATGTTGTCGGTTGGGGGCATCACTAGTTTTGATGTTCCACTGACTAATCATGGAGCACAAACATTCACCTTTCCCCAATCTCTACATTCTCTCTCCATTTCTCCTCGTTGCTTCATTAGGCCAATTTTGTTCCTGAGTTGGAGGAAGAATAATAAATCTTGTCATGTGGATGGGATAATTGAGTGGTGAAATTGGTGTAGTCTGAACCTTCCTGTTTATCCTGATGCTTATTTCTATCTTCAATATCTGACCTGTAGGTCAGAGAATTAGAGCCTCCAAATTTTGCCTTAGTGTCAGCCGTGGAGTTACCTGCACTTACACCAGGGATGAATGTGGCCCATTGTCGCACAGACAGTAGGTTAGTAACAATCAGTAGGACAAAGAATGTCAGAGCAATGTCACTGGAGATCGTTTCAGTCACTTTTTTTGAACTCAGGATGGTAAGTTCAGAGGTAAGAGAAACTTGGCTACTATAACATGGCCCTGCCCACTCCACGATCAGCCACAGCAAGTCTCCAGCCAACTCCTTAGGGTTAGCATGAGCAGTGCCTTATACAATGGTAAGCCTTAATCCAATGGTACAGAACACTGATAATGAAGATTGTCTTTACCTTCTCAGGAAGTCATTAGGGACTGGAGGACTCAGCTAGATGTGATACTTCGGTACTAGAATGCTGCTTGGCTTTTTATGTTCTCCAAGTCATACATTTTAGTTTCTATATTTCCAGTTTGTTGCTACAAATTATTTTGCTTGTTTTCTGTTCACCCACATGTCTTATGGATGCTCCTTCTGGATCATTTGGTCACCAGTGTTTCTCTTTGGCCTTTTGTTGGTCTCTCTGCCTTCCAGTGTAATTTTTTTCTAGCCCAGCAAGGTTTCTCTAAGGCTTTCTACTAATCTTCTTGGCCTTTCACTACTTCCATCATTGCTATGATGGTTCTCTGTCTCCTTCTGTCTTGCAGGAATGGGCCAAGAGGAACTCCGATGGATGATCAGATAAGGTATCAGAATACTAGAAGGGTCAGCCATAAGAGGCTACGAGTACTAGTAAATGCTTGGTACAAATTTTGGTACAAGTGTATTTTTAGTTAATTTATTAACACTTTTACCTCCCTTGATAAATTGTTCCATTGCCCAATTGACTTCCCTGTTAGAATTCTGAATTTTATTTTTAATGTTCCCTTTAAAGTTTCTGGCCTTTACTTCATGTCATATCACCCACACCTTAATTTAAATAATTCTTCCTTCTCTACAATAATTATTTATTTGCATCTCTGTAGCACCTATTGCACTCAACATCTGAGATGAATAGCCCATTGTGCTAGGCACTGTACAAACACAGACTCTGCTCTAAAGAGCGTACAATCAAGAGAGTCAAAGAGTGGGAGGAGAAACAAAGGCACAGGGAGGTGACATCACCCAGAAGTGATGTCACCTCTGTCTATGGGAGAGCTGGGAATAAAATCTAAGGGGTAGATCCTTAGTGTGATATTGTTATAGTTCCATTAAAGTCAATAGCCCGATGGTCTCTAGACTCCCACTCCAGTGCTTAGCCACTGGACTACACTGCCTTCCTAGTATTAATGGACAATTATCCTATGTCTCCTAGTCCCCTTTTCTCTAAGCTCTCTCTATTAAGTTCCCTCAGCCGCTCTTCCTGGATCATGCCTTTTAATTCTATTATATTGGACCTTATAATATTTTGTCAACTTTCACTTTATGTTAACTCCAGTTGCTTAGTAGTTTCTTGGGGGCCTCTTTTTCACCTACAGTCTACAACTTTATAACCACTATCGGAATAATGAAAGACAATGGAGGAAAATAAGCAGAAATAAATCATTGCCTTTATTACTAGATTTCACCAGGGTTTTTAGTATTCTTTGAAACAATGTAGCCCCATGACTCTCCGCCGTGTTGTCATTGCATTGATAATAGCAACAAGGTCACTTTAGAGCCTGATGTAAGAAGCTTCTCTTTGGCAGCAAGGTTGTGGGGAAGGTGGTAATGAGGCAAGTCATTTTGCATAGAGTCCATGCATTTTCATGATCCTTCCCAGTCAGTTTAGGTCTGAGAGTGACACAAAGGTGGGAGGAGGAAAAAGGCTTGGAAGCAAAGCGAGAGAGAGAGAACTAGAGGGATTAAAAACTCACTTCTAGTAGAGTTTGTTTTGCTATGAAATTATACAGAAAGGGTATACATTTATGAGAGACAAGATGGGTGAGGGAATATCTTTGATTAGACCAGGAAAATATCCTCTCCTACCTTGTCTGTCTCATATCATTGGACCAACATGGCTACAACAACACTTCACACAACAATTTAAATGTATGATATTTTAATGTTATATGTAATATGGCTTTGAAAAAAGAACCCTTGTCACTGAATACACCCTGGGATATTACAGAGGTGATCATAGAATCTCAGGAGGTCATCTAGTCTACCCCCCTGCTCAAAGCAGGACCAATCCCCAGACAGATTTTTACCCCAGTTCCCTAAATGGTCCCCTCAAGGATTGAGCTCACAACCCTGGGTTTATAGCAGGCCAATGCTCAAACCACTGAGCTATCCCTCCCCCTTGTTGGTGAAGTAACAGTAGAGTCCAACATGGGCACTCATAGGCAGATAGTTAGGTTCCGGAACCTCTTTGGCAGATCAGACTGCACTAGATGTTCTCAAGTGAATATGAGCAATGTGTCCAAAGAACAGCCTCCCCCCCCCCCCAAACAATCATACAAGCAAACCCCTGTTCAAACCATTTGTTTTCAATTAATGATTAATAAGGAAGATGGGCCTGCACAAGTTAAACAGCCAGCCATGTTCATGAACACTCATTTTTGCATCATTCAGCCAGCTCTGATATATAAGTCCCTGACCTTACATACACATGCTTAAATTTATGGGATCACTGAAGTCACTACTCAGGGGCTTAAAGTTAAGCAGCTACATAAGGACTGGGGCCTAAAATTCCAAAGAGAATCTGTGCCCTCAGCTAGTCAGACCATCTGAATGGTTATAAATGTATCTAAAAATTCAAACTTCAGGAATCAATTTTTTTCCTGCAAGTGCTGTACGTTTAGAGAAAATAATTAAATGTAAAATTAAGGCTGATCTCTTGTTTTGATGAGGTCAATACAGGGCACAACTGGGATGCAAGACCAGGCTGCTAGGAAGCAACTCAAACTCCCTTGGAGGCAGGGATCAGCCACAATTAGAGCTGGTTGGGAAATCATTCCCCCTCCCCCGCAGGGGTAAATTGACAATAACCGTTTGTTTTTCATTTTCATCAGCTTATTTTTAATTGAAAATTTGGGGGGATTTTATATTAAAAAAAAATCAAACCCCCAAAGCCCACCATTTTATTTTATGTATTTATTTGTTGGTTTTGACAACTGAAAACTGGGAGGGGGAATCAGTTTAAAACCAATCCATTTGGGGGGGGGAGGGGTGGTTTGACAATTGCAAACAGAAAACGGTTGGTAAAACAATTTTTTATTCTTTATAAAAACAAGGGTTTGGGGTTTTTAAAAGGTTTTTGGTTTGTTTTCACAAATCTGGACACTTTTCATGACATAAACCTTTTGTTCCAAAAGCCATTTTCTGTTGGAAAAACTATTTTAATAGACAAATTTCAACCAGCTCTAGCCACTATCTAGCAGACAAATTGGTTCCAATCAATGGCCTGTCTACATTAGGAATTTTAGCACTGGAGTAGCTACACCAGTGCAAATCCCCAGTGTGGATGCATAAATGCAGTGCAGACGCCCATGCAACTTACCAGGAAGCACTTGTCCTGAAGCCAATGTAAATCACCTCCATTTAGGCTCCACCCTAACCAGGATATCTGCACTGGTGTAGCTCCCTGTGCAAAACTCCTTAATGTAGACATGCCCTAAATCAGTCATTTATGGCATTAGGAATAGCAAGTGAGCTTTGCCAGTGGGGTTACTGCATGGCTGGATTTAGCCTGTTCTAATAAAACATTGTTACAGATTAGGACCAGGATGTCCTGTTTCGAAAACAGGCCTATCCACTTCCCTTGGGCCTTGGCCTGCAAGATACTCAGTGGCCTGTGTCCCCATTGGCTTGGCTGAGGTTTTTATTCAGGAATGGAAGGACAATGGCAAGATCCATCCCTGGGATCAATGGAGTTACACCCGTCATGAATCGGGCCCTGGGTCATTACATTTTCAATAAATATGGTGCTGTTTTTGGAAGAGGCAGCTGAGGAAACCTCTGAAGATGTCCCCTCTCTGAGCAAACCAAACATTATAAACCACTGTAACCATTAATGCCTGGCTCAGCAAGAAACCTCAGGGAGTCAAGCTTTCTCTCTTTGAGAAAAATACAGGCCTTCTGCATTCTGAAGGGCTTTTCTATCATTTTTTTAAAGAAGAGGTCCCCCCCCCCTTCATTTGACTTTGTTACCTAATGCTGTAGGAATGCATTTCCCCCTATATTAAATGTTTCACCCATGTACAAGTTCCATCTTAATGTTAGCATCTTTAATAGTGGAATATTACCATATTAATTGCTATTGTGAACCAGAAGATACTTATATCATCCTGGCTTTCATTACTGTCAGGGAGGGATTTTTTTTTTTTTTCCTACTGAGTCAAAAGTGACCACTTTCCTTAATCCTCTGTTGCAAAGCCCTGCTTTTCCTCCTGACATGCCTGGCACTGCAGCAGACTGCATTTTCCTGGGTGCAAACTTGGAATGAAAGACTTGGTTGATGAGAAGGAGGAACCCCCCCCCCCCGTTTGCTCTGAACCCCGGTTCTAGGCGAGGCAGATTGCCTTGTTGGGGGTAACTCTCGGTTCAGGTGCAGGGTAGTTAGTTGTTATGCTATTAACAAGCAAAGCAACACCCCCAACCATCCGCCTGCCCATGACCAGGAATGAGGGACAATGGGGAATTAGCCCGGCAGAACAATGGAGATTCAATAAAGCAGCAGATCAGATTTCAGCTCTTTGTTGCCAGCGCCTCGTGCCGATGGGTTAATGGGGCAGAAGGGATCGGGGAAGGGCGACAGCAGCGGGCAATGAAAAAAAGGTGTCAATAAAAAGGTTGGGAGACAAAGGGGGAAAACACACAGGCTCGGAGAGGGACAGATGGAGTGAAAGGAGCCAGAAACTGGGGAGAAAAACAATTAGGAAGAGAAGGCTCCATCGTTTATCAGTTAATCAGCCCTGCTGGTTCAGCCCCCTCTTCCTAAACATGCCCCGAGAACAAAACGGGAGCCAGCCCCCCCCCCCCCCCCCCAAGGGCTGGGCAAAGCAGCTCGGCTCCCTCTGCTGGAGGTGGGGGTTGGTTTGTTTTTTTTAACGGCCCCTTAATCATCTGCAACGGAGATGTCCTAGGAGCGTCTTTTGATCTCCTAATAAATTAATCCCCGATTTGCCCCCGGAGGAACCTTTAATGCACAGTCTAGTCCCTGGGGATTTCTCTCTAGCTGCCTAATGCTTCAGGAGCCGCTTTCCCCAGTGCTCCAGAAACTTGGCTTTTCCTTTCCGAAAGCCCTGCCTCCAACTTCCGCGGGCAGCCCGGCGGTGGGGCTTGCAAGACCCTCCGGCCGCCCCTGGACGGCGCTGTTTCCCCTTCCAACGGCGGCTGCACGCATACAATACAAGCCGGTGCTGTTTAATTAACGTGCAAATTGAGTAGATTAAATGACTCTAAATAATTAGCCACAGATCCTATAAACAGGATAACATATTTAATTAAGCAGCGATATAGATTTTGGAAATTGTTAATGTATTTTTAGAATGGCTGCTCAGATCTTTCACTTTCCTACCAACTTCAAACAACATGTAAGTACAGACCTTCAAATATGGATAAATATCTAGGAACAAGATCATGCCTGTTAACTCCCAACTAATAGAAATGTTGGTTTAGCAGCAACCTGCCTGGAATGCACTTGGGCCAATAACTTTCGGCCCTGTGCTAACACATGTGAAGGCTGAAATGTGTTTTCTAGGGGTAGAGAGAAGGATACAGTGTGAGGGATAAGGTAAGTGAAAATAAAATCCAATTTCATTATATCAATCAAATTTAATTGGCAATTTGTATAAGCAATGACCAGGCTGGCTTTAGGTAAAACTATTAGAGGGAAGTCGGGTTGCTACTAAAATTCTTGGTTAGTTAATTAGTGTCTGAACTGCAGAGGAAAAAGATCCTCAGATTTACTCTCTACAAAGAGAGAGCAGCACAGACAATTCATTAAGCAGGCGGCTTGTAAATTAGAGCTAAGTTAACCTGATTTCCCTTAATTAAAACATCTTTTCTCGTTTACGATGTGGATATAAGTAGATCTCCAGGGTTTTGAATTTTCTACAACAGCAGATGGTCAAGCTAGAAGCAGATAATAGTTAACGCTTTCTCTCTAGCAGATCCGAACAACGTGAGCTGCAGACCCAGCAGAGGATTAAAATTAGGGGAACAAAAAGTTGTTAACCCTTTGGAGTGCAGGTGACAAAAAAAAAACACAAACAAAAAAACACACCTCCCCCTGGCCTGAGCTGAGAGCGGATCCCGGCTCTAGCAGATCGCAGAGAGCGCTGGGGAAGCAAGTAGCCAGAATTCTCCTATCCAGTCCCCAGCTTCCCCTTCGCCCAGCATCCAGGGCTGTGATTTCCCCTGGGTGAGGAGGGCAGATTGGGAGTTACCAGCTGAAGGTGCAGCCAGGTGCCTAGGGGAGAGGAGCACAACAGCTGGGACCAATGCCCCCCCTACAGATACTATGTGTGAGGGGTAAAGGCTGGGGGCAGCTGTCACAACGGCTC